>NC_064614.1:67592500-77592500 GCF_023898315.1 Schistocerca nitens
GGGAGAAGCTGAATAAATAATATAATCTTGAACCACCCAAGAAAAGATTATAAATGGATAAAACGCGGTAGAATTGAAAGAGTAAATCGCAGAGAATATTTCTAAACACTGAGTAAAATTTCTTCATTAATAAATACTTCATACTACACATGTCTGAATGTCAAAAACAAGAATTTGAAGAAAACATTTGAGAAGAAAAGGAAATAAAGACGTCAGTGAGCCCTCCCTTGTGCCAAGTCCTCGTGCCCATTTGTCTCATCTTTTAAATCTGACGTGACGAGAAAAGCGCGGATTCATTTAATGAGGAAACATATGAATTTCAAGAATATCTGTAAAATTAGATTGTAAGTTGTTGGCACGTGGGAAGCTTCGTTAGGTCACTGCATTCTTAGATAAGCGCTGAAGCCGCGTTGCAATAGTTTTACGTTGCTTTGTGGAAAAATTGCTACAGTCTTCGTATAGATAAGTGTTGTAATTCGTTTGTTGATGTCTGTTATAGATTATCTCTCTATATCTGAATAGTATGAATGTTGATTTTCGTAATAATCACTTACATCCTCATATGAGGGCATTATGAATGAAGATACTTTCAGTTACTGTCTTCAATACATACAGAATTGTTTTCTTTCATTTTATGTTTTTTAAACCGTATGTATTGAGTGTATCACTCAATAATTTCTGAAATAAACTTAATGACTGCGTGCTTTCGTGGAAAGTATCACATGAATTATGCTTTCCTTGGTACTGAAACTTAGTGAGCTGAACAGTGAATGTTGGTACCATTGACAATGACAGACTGCAGGGGGAAGAAAGAAAACGGGAGTTTGGGAAATAATTACAGAAGTAGTGACATGGCAGCTCTTCAGTGACAACATCAACGGTGGGAGTTATTGTCACAAGATGGACTGACAGTTCACTTGTAATTAATGTAATATCATTTGCAATAACTGAACCAGAAGGATTCATTAACTAGTTTAGATGAAAGGTTAAGAAGTTTATAGAGATCAAAAGATCCCCACTACACTGAAATTTATAATAAACACGTGGGAGGGTTTGAGGGTTTAACTTGATGAATTCTCTAGTTACCCTTTACATAAAAGGCTCTACAGACCTCAGGTGATACATGAGGGTTTTCTACTATATGCTGAACGTAACTGAAGTAAAAGCCTGAATACGCTGGAAGATAAACGGAGAAGAACTTGAAGATCTCTTAGCGTTCAAAAGTAGAGTGGCCTCAGCATTGAAATGCTGTAAAAGAGGAAAAAAATTATTACAAGAAAGAACAGAGATCGACCTTCAGTTGAGCAGACATTGTTGTAGGGATATTTAAAGGGGAAACCTCTCATTCCATTTGTAATGAATTACGATTCGATGGTGGATGGCTATGGCTGGCCTAGGCAAGCGGTCCAAATGTTATCAATTTTTCGTGATGGGGATTGTTGCCTCTAAACACATTAGATCTGTGAGGCATGTTTCTCTGTGTCCTTAGTGTAAGAAACAATTTCATTCCACACAATAAAATTCAAAATAGTGTGTATACTTTTTTGATGTGTTCATTTATATTAATTATAAAAGTTAAATAAAAGATGTAGTCATTTTGGTTCTCATTGTCTTCATATGGGGACGCTATTACTAATAACGGTAAGATGCCATCGTTTTCTTTCTCACTGTCCTCATATAAGAATACTTCCCTATTGGTCTGCATAAATATTTTTAGGCTTAAGTGCAAAGAATTCTGCATAACATAGGTATTATGGAATTCAAAAAGTATTTCAGATTTTTTCTCAGCTTCAGCTTAGTAATTTGTGTATGGGATGATTAAGAAAATTATTTGTGTTTATAAAAAACTAAGGGTTTGCTCTAACACTGTAAAATATTTACTTACGTATTTATGTTAAGGCCAAAGATTTGAAGAAAAGTTCTTAGAACGATTTACGCAAAATAGGAAATGAAAAATTGTATCAATCAAAAATTCGGCAAATTATATCGCAACAAACTCTAAGTTGAAAGTTCATCACTTTGGGATGTCTTTACAACATACATTTAGACAAATTTAACAAAGATATTCATGAGTTATACGGTTAAATGTACGTACCGGAATGGGAACTGAATCTGGAAATGCCGGCCCGTGTGGCCGAGCGGTTCTAGGCACTTCAGTCTGGAACGGCGCGACCGCTACCGTCGCAGGTTCGAATCCTGCCTCGGGCATGGATGTTTGTGATGTCCTTAGGTTAGTTAGGTTTAAGTAGTTCTAAGTTCTAGGGGACTGATGACCTCAGATGTTAAGTCCCATAGTGCCCAGAGCCATCTGAACCATTTGAATCTGGAAACAAACAATACAGAGGAATGACAAATGACATGGAGAACATCTTTCGAAGGTAATGCGCTTAGTACAATACCGAAGTATAAAAAATAAAAAGTCCTGAATAGTGCCAATAGCCCTTTGCATTGTAAGAAAACTGCATTGTTCAAGTATCGTACTGCAGACTCAAAACAATAGATTAATCAGCAAATATCAGTACAGAATCTCTTTTGTGTACATTGTTTACGAACAACGATACTTTGAGATACGTTTTAAGTATAGTGTTACCCTAAGTGCGTAACTCACAACGACGCAAATTAAACCGGTCAACTTTTTAACGTATACTTCCCTTTTATTTAAGATCTTTAATAATGTGAGATGTTGACACAAGGGTATTGGTATCGTGAAACTCTTGGGAAAGGCAACGGGCGCGTGCAAACTTCGTTTCCCCCGTGATTTCTTTGATGGTCCCCGAGTATAATTTTCACCGGGTTAAGCTCTAAGTTGCCATTCTTGATTAAGTTTATCAAAGTTCCGTAATGCACTTAGCACCTATTAAGCCGCACACAGTTACGTCGGATTTACGAGCAGCGTGGATTCATCCCAGTGGTGAAGCGGCAGTTTCTGCAGCGTAAGGGTTCTACGGGCTCACAGCAACGCGAAGTAGTGTTTAAGTCCCATTTTCGTTAAGACTTTTAAGACGTGCGAAGACTTGAGTTTACGAATCAGCGAAAATGCGGGTAGCTATAAACTTCCTGTAATACTCTGATGTATGGTCCACGTGAATGACACAGTAGCTCATATTTACCATATCTCGTGAAGTGTACACACTCGCGAAACTGAAAACGAACACAGGTCATCCTATTTACATAATGGTAAATCGAGTGTAGAAAATTACAAACAAATGCCGCTTATGTCCTCTCATGAGCTATGGAACTTGCCGAGCTGGGCTGTACAGTAGACGCAACCATAATAGTATGTGGTGCTGCAGGAAAATGCTGAAGATTGCACAGCGATCCTGCTGTCGTAACTAAAAATGAGGAGAGTCCTTCATCAGTGCGGTCCCCTTCTCTGCGTTACCACTGATGGAACGAAACTGTCTCTATTTGTGCCAAAGCAGTGGGTGTAAGGGACCTAGTTGTGTTCTGTCACGTCACAGCAAAACACGGCATTTCTAATCTATCTGTCGCCGTGGCTTCTTCAAATGTTATCGTTCCAGCACAGAGTGATCACGTAGACCTGAAATTACCGCTTTTGCTGTAAGGCTTCAATGGAACTACCAAGTAAGAGGCTGAGGTTTCTTCTTACTACAATAATGAGTTCCTTAGTTTATAGGGATACAAGCACTCTGTATTATTGTACACTTCTCCGCATTAAATAGTAAACTGGACAATGAGTACGCTACAGGAAAGTTACTAATCATTCTTTTTGTTCAAATCACAATTCCTTCTCACTTTGAAACTATCAGATCCATGTTTGTAAAATTGTGAACGTTGGTTTGTTAAAAATCGACAGTCACCGAAATCTCTTCATCGATTGCTTTGAAATTTGGCACAATGCTGTATTCGAATAAGGATGTGTATTTAAATACCAACTGAGGCACGACATGGTATATATAAGACGATACGTCGCTAGCAGGAACCTTAAATCTCTGAACACCGACTACACTGAAATTCTGACACAACATTGCATTAAAATACGAGCGTGTTTTTATACATCTAAGGGACGACCATATCTTACATTAAAATGTTATACATTTAATATATAATTTATATACAACTTGAGCCTGCCGTATGTATCTAAAAATCCATGGCTATTGGAACACAAAGTTAAGTCAAAATTTAAAACGATTTGGTTAAGAACTTTCGGAGACTTAAGATTCTGAACAAATGACCATGGGGTGTTTTTGCTAACAACGATTCCACATTATATACATATATGTTGGAGAACCACATTATATATGTGGTTCTCCAGCAGATATATAAGAACTCGTGTAGTCTAAGGCAATGTGTCCAATTTTGAAGGAATCGTTGCAGATCTTTCGGAGATTTAAGATTTTGAAGACATGAACATATACGGCTGTATCAATAAAAATATATGTTCGTTTGTTTAAAATAGTAAATCTTCGAAAATTCTTCATCTACTGCTTTAAATTTTGAAGCAAAGTTGCATTTGTACACGTGGGGGCTTATAAACACCTACTGCAGCGCCACATGTGATATATATATATATATATATATATATATATATATATATATATATATATATGTGTGTGTGTGTGTGTGTGTGTGTGTGTGTGTGTGTGTGTGTGTGTGTAATAATTAACACGGAACTGTATATAAAATGCAAATGATGATCGTTTGTTCAAAATGTTCTTCAAAGAGTGATTTGAAATTGTCGCACAATTTTGTATTTTAAAACGCGTTATTTTTCTTACACTTATACTTCATATATTTAATATTTAGATTTATAAGTAAAACATAGAAGGGAAATTTTATTACCAAAATTTTCGAAAAGTTCTTGACCGATTTACTTCAAATTTTTGAATGTTATTGTAATAAACGTTTGGACACATAAGGGATATATATATATATATATATATATATATATATATATATATATATATGTGTGTGTGTGTGTGTGTGTGTGTGTGTGTGTCTGTGATTAGAGTAGTGGTACACAATTTAAATCTCCAATAACAATAGACAAGGCTCAAGGTCAGAGAGAGAGAGGGGGGTAGAGGATATGAACAGATGGGTAGCACGAAACAGACACAGAACGAAAAAAGGAGAAGATGCACAGAGGGAGGGGGAGGTAGAAACTGAGAGAGACCGGGTGGACAAGATGGATAAAGAAAGGGGGCAGAAGATGATGAGTAGAGAGAGGGTGTGCGAGAGGGATAGAAGGAGATGGAGACAGAGGCAGACGAGAAGATGGCCGGAGAGAAGAATGAGACTGTGATGAATAGAGAGGTGGGAAAGGAGCAGGAGATGGATACAGAGAGGGGCAGCGGATGATTGGCAGGGGCATGGGGGAGAAGGAGATAAGGACGTATAGCGAATTCCCGAAGCACTCATGGTCTAGGGGCACAGTCTTTGATTACCAATCAAAACGTCCTCGTACACAGGTGGCAACCGAGGACATTCGGTATAAGAAGGCACCCCCATTCTGCCTACGGGTTCGTCAAAGAGGGTGGGAGCGTGGAAAGAGGTTCAGGGCACTCTCTTGCCCTTCGAATGGGAAACTGCCCGTAAAAGGCGGAAGAATCATCAATTATCAACGGCCTGAGGATGCAGAAAGGAATCCAGTACATTAAAGACACATACTGTATATCCACAGCACATGTGATCTGTAACTAAAGAAGTGTCATGACGATCTCTCCACTGGCAAAATGTTCCAGGCTAGTCTCCCATTCGTATTTCCGAGAGGAGACTGCGAAGGGGATGGTGAGCACGAGGGAAAAATAAAACTTAATAAGGAAAGAAAGACTCAGTCTAGATAAATTGAGGCCAGTGAAGTGAAATGGAAAGGAAACAAGAATTTCTGGTCAGATGAGTGTAGGTTAATAGCAGCAGGAAATGGTATAACGGTTGTAGGATTCGATATGAATAAGAAGGTAAGGCAGAGAGAGAGTTACTGTGAACAGTTCAGTGATAGTGTTCTTCTCATCAGAATCGACAGCAAACCAACATCGGCGACAATATTTCAGGCATACGTGTAGAACTCACAAATCGAAGGCAATGAGACGGTGATAGCATATGAAGATATTGAAGGGTTACTTCAGTACGTGGAGGGAGATCTAATACTCACGTGATATCGGAATGCAGTTGTAGGGAAAGAGTAGAAGAAAGGGTTATGAGAGTGAATGAGCTTCGTACTAGGAATTAGAAAGGAGAAAGACTCATTAAGATCAACAATAAATTTCAACTAGTAATAGCGAACGCTCTGTTCAATAATCAGACGAGGATGTGGTTTACTTGTAAAAGGCTGTGAGATATGTGGAAATTCCAGATTACATCAATCATTTAATGATTCTGAAATCAGGTACTGGATTGTAAGGCGTGCCCAGGAGCAGATATAGACTCGGATCACGTTTTAGCAGTGACGAAGAGTAGGCTGAAATGTAAGAGATTAGTTAGGAAAAATGAATGCGCAAAGGAAAGGGATACGAAAGTACAAAGAAACGAGGGTTTACGCTTAAGGTTCTTTGACACTACGGATACAGCGGTAAAGAATAGCTCAGTAGACAGTACAGTTGAAGCGGGATGGACAACTATAAAAAAGGGCAAGCAAAGAAAGTGGAAAGAAAAACATAGGTACAAAGAAGGCAACTGCGAAGAAACCATGGGTAACACAAATGCTTCACCGTCCAGAAGCTTCTCCACGTAATACTTCAGTTGATCGATAGAAGAAAAACCTACAGAAATGTTCAGGGAAATTCAAGAATACAGAAATACATGTCACTCAGGAATGAGATAAATAGGATATGCAGCGAAGCTAACACGAAATGACTGCATGTCGGAAAGAGTGTCTCAGCATACCGAAAAGTCGAAACAACCTTCAGTGAAATTAAATGCAAGGGTGGTAACATTTAGAGTGCAGTGGGAATTGTTCTGGTAAATGCAAAGGAGAGAACGGATAGGTGGAACGAGTACATTGAGAGCCTCAATGAGGGGGAAGACTAATCTGATGACGCGATAGTAAAAGAAATAGGAGTCGTCATAGAAGAGGTAGGGGATCCAGTGTTAGAATTACAATTTAAAGAGCTACAGAAGACTTAAGATCAATTAAGGCAGTAAGGGCAGAAAACATTCCAACACAATTTCTAAATTCGTTTGGGCAAGTGGCAACAAAGCGACTATTCGCGTTGGTGTGTAGAACGTATGAGTCTGAGCGATATACCATCTGACATTCGGAGTCATATCATACACACAATTCTGAAAGTTGCAAGAAACGACAAGTGCGAGAATCATCGCACAACCAGTTCAACAGCACATGCATCAAAGTTGCTAACAAGAACAACATGCAGAAGAATAGAAAAGAAACTTGGGGATGTGTTAGATGACGATCAGTCTAGCTGATACCAGAGAGCTGATTGCAGCGTTGCAGTTGACAATGGAAGTAAGATGGAAGAAATATCAAATGACTCAAGATGTTCGAAATTCTGAGACAATTAGGGTAAGGTACACGGAAAGACGTGCACAAGAACCATGAGTGAAAAATCAGAATGGGAGACAAAGAACGAAGTTCTCGGATTAGAAAGAGTATGAGAAAGGGAAGTATTTCACTTATACTGTTCAATCTATACATCTAAGTAAGCAATAAGGGAAATAGAAGACTTTTTCAAGAGTGGGTTCAAAATTCAGGGTGTAATGTTATCAATGAGAAGATTCGATGATGACATTGCTTTCCCCGGTGATAGTGAAGAACAAATGCAGGAACTGGTGAATAAAATGAACAGTCTGATGGTTACTAAATATGGATTGAGAATAAACCGAAGAAAGATGAAAGTAATGAGAAGTAGAAGAAATGAGAACTGCGAGAAACTTAATATCGGGATTGGTGATCACGAAGATTAAATTAAGGAATTCTTCTGCTTAGACAGCAAAATGACCCATGACGGATTGGCTCTGGTAAAAAGGCCATTTCTGCCCAAGTGATATCTGCTAGTATTGTACATAGCCCTTCAATTGAGGAAGAAACATCAGACAATGTACGTTTGGAGCACAGCTTTGTGTGGTAGTAAAACATGTACCGGGTGATCCAGAAAAGGAGCGTTTGAGATGTCGTGTTATTGAAAAATACTGAAAATTAGAGGTACTGATAGGGTAAGGAACTGAGAGGTTTTCCACAGATTTGGAGAGAAAAGCAATATATTTACAACAGTGACAGGAAGATGGGATAGGATTGTAGGACATCCGTTACGACACCACGAAGTAACTACCATGGTACTACAGGGAGAGGTAGAGGATAAAATCTGCAGAGAAAAGCAGAGATTTCAATACATTTTGCAAGTAACTGAGACGGCAGTTTGCAAGTGCTACTCTGAGATAAAGAGCATGACACAATTCAGAGGACTGATGATTAAAAAGAGGAAGCCACGCGGGATTAGTCGAGCGGTCAGAGGCATTGCAGTCATGGACTGTGCGCCTGATCCCGGCGGACGTTCGAGTCCTCCCTCGGGCATGGGTGTGTGTGTTGGTCCTTAGGACAATTTAGGTTAAGTAGTGTGTATGCTTAGGGACTGATGACCTTAGCAGTTAGTTCCCATAAGATTTCACACACATTTAAACATTTTAAAAAGAGATATATACGTATTACATACGTTTGTTTCCTCTTTCGTTTTTTTCTTCATTTAAACAGACTGAGCCATAACAAACACGTGGCTGCAAATAATTAATACTACTAATAATTCACAAACTGAATTACAAGACATTGTCAAACGAAAAGTAGACTAATGAAAAAATAGCAAGTAAACTATTTGCTATTTCAAGGGGAATCGCTATAATTGATACGTTTGTATCGGTCAGACAAGATGGTCAATGCGATCGTGGAAAAACGTTTGCTTATGGCCACGGAACCTTGGTTGTACCCAGGGGTGCCCTGTTTGTCGGGGGAAAATTGACGGACCCACATGTTTTCCATCAGGACACCAGAAGTATGGAAATCGCATGGTGAGAGATTGGGATTTTGTGGAGGATGTGTAGGGACTTCCTAGTCTGCTGCGTAGTCGAAACAACCGTGAAAATACACTCCTGGAAATGGAAAAAAGAACACATTTACACCGGTGTGTCAGACCCACCATACTTGCTCTGGACACTGCGAGAGGGCTGTACAAGCAATGATCACACGCACGGCACAGCGGACACACCAGGAACCGCGGTGTTGGCCGTCGAATGGCGCTAGCTGCGCAGCATTTGTGCACCGCCGCCGTCAGTGTCAGCCAGTTTGCTGTGGCATACGGAGCTCCATCACAGTCTTTAACACTGGTAGCATGCCGCGACAGCGTGGACGTGAACCGTATGTGCAGTTGACGGACTTTGAGCGAGGGCGTATAGTGGGTATGCGGGAGGCCGGGTGGACGTACCGCCGAATTGCTCAACACGTGGGGCGTGAGGTCTCCACAGTACATCGATGTTGTCGCCAGTGGTCGGCGGAAGGTGCACGTGCCCGTCGACCTGAGACCGGACCGCAGCGACGCACGGATGCACGCCAAGACCGTAGGATCCTACGCAGTGCCGTAGGGGACCGCACCGTCACTTCCCAGCAAATTAGGGACACCGTTGCTCCTGGGGTATCGGCGAGGACCATTCGCAACCGTCTCCATGAAGCTGGGCTACGGTCCCGCACACCGTTAGGCCGTCTTCCGCTCACGTCCCAACATCGTGCAGCCCGCCTCCAGTGGTGTCGCGAGAGGCGTGAATGGAGGGACGAATGGAGACGTGTCGTCTTCAGCGATGAGAGTCGCTTCTGCCTTGGTGCCAATGATGGTCGTATGCGTGTTTGGCGCCGTGCAGGTGAGCGCCACAATCAGGACTGCATACGACCGAGGCACACAGGGCCAACACCCGACATCATGGTGTGGGGAGCGATCTCCTACACTGGCCGTACACCACTGGTGATCGTCGAGGGGACACTGAATAGTGCACGGTACATCCAAACCGTCATCGAACCCATCGTTCTACCATTCCTAGACCGTCAAGGGAACTTGCTGTTCCAACAGGACAATGCACGTCCGCATGTATCCCGTGCCACCCAACGTGCTCTAGAAGGTGTAAGCAACTACCCTGGCCAGCAAGATCTCCGGATCTGTCCCCCATTGAGCATGTTTGGGACTGGATGAAGTGTCGTCTCACGCGGTCTGCACGTCCAGCACGAACGCTGGTCCAACTGAGGCGCCAGGTGGAAATGGCATGGCAAGCCGTTCCACAGGACTACATCCAGCATCTCTACGATCGTCTCCATGGGAGAATAGCAGCCTGCATTGCTGCGAAAGGTGGATATACACTGTACTAGTGCCGACATTGTGCATGCTCTGTTGCCTGTGTCTATGTGCCTGTGGTTCTGTCAGTGTGATCATGTGATGTATCTGACCCCAGGAATGTGTCAATAAAGTTTCCCCTTCCTGGGACAATGAATTCACGGTGTTCTTATTTCAATTTCCAGGAGTGTATATGGCCAGGCATATCACGCAACAGAATGATGCCGTCTGTATCATTCATTTGCGTTTGAATATGAAGGAGCAAGGTATCTGCGGTCACCTGTGCGTTAATTGTCTTGTTCTGTTCCAGAATGTCCATGAGCAGCGGACCTACGCAGTCAAAGAAGAACCGTTACTATCGCAGAATTGGCATACAAGCCTTTGGATTGTTTACAATTGGGATGAATTTACCTGGCTCCATTGTTGGCACTGACTCTTAATTACTTGCTCGAAGTGCGACGAGAAACAGTGTTCTTCATCGTGGTATCGTTCCACGTCCTAATCAACTCACGTTCCTCCGTCACGCTTTGGGGATCCCACTACACACATATTTTCGGGAACTTGAGATAATCTGTCATGATAGCGTGGGCGGAACCGTGACTGGTGCCCAGTATGAGCTGGAAGTCATCCAACGCCTGCCCTAGGTCATTTCTTAAGGCAACGACCACCGCAGCAATGTCAGATGGGGTAATGAAATGAAGAGTCTGGCCTGCCGACTGCTGTTCTTCGGTGTCACCCGACTTCCCGTAAATCTTTTAATCCATACCAACGAATTGCTGTCACTCGAGCACGAATTTCACTTCCTGACACTCCTTCCACTATCAAAAACGAAACTACACCTCCATGTTTCGCTTCCTCGACCACCATTGTGGAGGCGGACGCACACGCGACTCGCTGACATCACGTCGAGCACGTCTAACAGACAAAAGGCACAGCGGTGAACTGTATGTAAATTGAAGCTGGATGAGGGAGAAAGGAAAGGGAAGAGAAGTATTTAGTGATAGCAGCTGCATCAGGACATAACATCAGCGGTAACGAATCAGCAGACACGTTCGAAAGAACACACACCACGCGCTCAAAAAATGTTTCAAATGGCTCTGAGCACTATGGGACTTCACTGCTGAGGTCATCAGTCCCCTAGAACTTAGATCTACTTAACTAACCTAAGTACATCACACACATCCATGCTCGAAGGAGGATTCGAACCTGCGACTGTAGCAGTCGCGCGGTTCCAGACTGTAGCGCCTACAACCGATCGGTCACCCCGGCCGGCAGCAAGCATCCACATAATGGATTCGCGCAGATGGGCAATGGATCAACCTTCTTCGGTGCTGATGCACAAACACGTCCTATCTCCTGAGGCGAATCTCAGAGTAGTGAGCAAGGAGGAAATGGACAGGGATTGCATATAGGCGGCGCTTGGTGGGATTGTGGATCGGCCGTGAGGATTGCTGAAGTAGTCCAGACAGTTGCGATGACATTGTGTTCCGAGTAACCCACCAACCTAGTAACCATGAGGATTGAATGCTGGTCCGACATACGTTTTTCACTCGTCGCCGTTGATTCCGTGTAATGTAACTAACGTCAATAATGCCTCTCATTCCTTTCTGCTCCTACATCTTCAGTTTACATACAGTATATCACAGCTGTAGACATGTGCGAAAGATCAAACACCACCAATTCATATAACAGCAGTTAACGTTCAAACTGTTCCTTGCCGATTCGCAATGGCGGATACTTCTACATATACGCCTACCATGCTCGGTATATGGCCTGTATCGTTTTCACTTGACTGGCCATTATACATTTTCTTAAGGTTAACAATAATGTGCAATGCTCACTGGGACCTGGTAATCAAGGGAATGCTGGATTCGGTTACGATTGTGGACGGGGCCTTAATCAGTTACTATTGGTTGCCTTTCACAGTTACACACATTTATTTTTGAAACAGTAGTTCCAAACTCAACAGTAAATATAAAAAAAATGCCACGCGTTATTAATGAAGGCATAAAAAACTGTGTAAATAATAGTGTTTTCAGTGAGTTACAAATTAGCAATCAGCATAAAATACAGATACAGATAATGTATAAAAAACAAGCCACTATTATCATGGCTAAAGGCCTTACACGCCAAGAAAGACAATAAATTAAGAATGATTAAGGACTCGCTGCAATTCACAACTTACAGGTACTGAAACATTAAAAGGTAAATGGGCACAAACACAGCAGAAGGTAGCACACGACAGGAATGGCAGTAAATAAGGTTTTAAGGCTTACTGCTAAAATACAAATACCAAACGTTTATCGAAGCAAATGACCACAGTCACGGCTGAAGGTCTTACACGACAGGAACGGCAGTTATACAAAAAATTTAGAAACCTTCTGTAAAACAGCAAATACAAGCAAAGGTTAATTAAAAGAAACAAGCAACTTACCACCAAATGGGTGAAATAAGATGATGGTAAACCTTGTAACACAACTCTTAACTGCTTGATTTATTCCAGAAGGCGACCAGAACTATTAACTAGACATACATAACCTTGAATGCAGGCATTACAAGGTATGGTAACAAATAATACAATAATAAAATACAAGAACCAGTCACAGACGGTGCTCCAGGAATCGGCCGCTGAGAAGGGCCGGCAACAAACACTTTCGCGAGCGATGAGATACGCAGCCAAGAGTTGCATTCACTTCACAAGATGGTAACTCAGACTAGTGGCAGTCTAACGAACGACTAATGATAATCTTGCTGAAGCTACCTGACGTCCAACAAACCAAATGCCGGAACCGGCTGACTGCACTACGATCCCTGAGTACTGTGCTTGGAGCGCCCAGAACGAGAAAGGAATCACTACCACCAGAGTAGAGGAATCACCAACCGGCCTACAATCAAGAAAGCTGTCGAAATTACACTCTTTATCGGACAGCAGCGGCAAGGCGAGGAAACGTACACTGCCGTTACATACACTAAACCCCAGGGCAGGTAACTGGGGCATTAGCGGCCACCAGGCAGGAAAATACCGCTGGTTGAACTTAACAAATTGTCACAAGCTTAACGCAGTAAACAGGAATAAATAGTCGAGGAAAGCTAATCAGATCCGCTTTCCCCAAGCACTCCACTCACTACTCTTCACCTCAGCGACACTGAAACGTCCCCTCAGAAAAATTATAAATGACTGTGCTTAAACCTCTTACATTATTTGATTTTCAAACAGCTGAGCAGAGCTGAACGTACTCAGACATTTCGCATTTCGCTCTTTACCTATTCTGATCAACACTAAACTGACACAATATTTTTAGCGAAACGCAATCTGACTTTCAATAATCCCTACAAAAGAATGGCCCTGACTAACATAAAACCATACGTAAATTCAAAACATTTAAGAATTCTGGCAACGACATTCATCCACAAGCATGGCTTCGTCAATTCTTTCATTGTTCTCCTCCCAACTGGTCAAAAAATGGTTCAAATGGCTCTGAGCACTATGGGACTCAACTGCTGAGGTTATTAGTCCCCTAGAACTTAGAACTAGTTAAACCTAACCAACCTAAGGACATCACAAACATCCATGCCCGAGGCAGGATTCGAACCTGCGACCGTAGTGGTCTTGCGGTTCCAGACTGCAGCGCCTTTAACCGCACGGCCACTTCGGCCGGCAACTGGTCATTGGAGCACAGGTTAGAATTTATGTGTGGCTACGTAGAGATTGACCAGCTGTAAGAATGCGATCGGTCATTCACGATTGTCACACAGAAGGAGAATTTTATCATGCCTTCCTCTAAGCATATTGGTCTCAAGCTACACAAGACCGAGTAAAACATGGCATCATAATGATGAAACATTTCGAACAATCTGAATTTTCCAGTCTTATGAAATATTTTTTAGACATGTTGCACAAGAATCAGTATCTGTCAAACGCATACAGCCCCTCAGAACTCATCCGCATTTGCTTAATCAAATTGCCCGAACATTTACGACATATTATTTTGGCAGGACGTTGCAAAGACGACATTGAAGCTTTTAGGGACTCTTACAAGAACTGGATATTGACACTGACAATCGTGGAAAGCGAAAACAGGAGCACAGCAATTACAGGTAACATTCGTCACAATTCCGCGATGCAAGAAATAATAACTGGACACGACAAGGCTATTCTTACAACGTAAATCGCGACCAAAATAGGCACCACCAGAATGACAACCGTTGGCAGAGTAGTAATAATTACAGGGAAAGATCACCTCTCCGCGGTATTGGCTATGACAGAGACAATGAGAGAAACCGACAATATGGGAACCAAAATAATCATTAGCAAGGGAGACAGAATAACTTCAGGCGTAACGGTCCACTGCGCAGTTATGATTCAGGGAGAAACACTCCACTACGTGACCGACAAGGAAAAAATTAGGGAATCTACCGACATGACGACAGACGATATAATCGTAACGACAGACCTGAGTTGCATCAGAACTGGCGAGATTCAAACAGGGCAGGGACCTCTTGACAAAATGAATTTGTAGAAGTTAGATCTCCAAATCCCAATAACGACGCGCGCCATCAAAGAGACAATAGCCAAGGACTCAGACCGCTGGCAGCCACAAAACGTACTTATGAAGCTGACGACGTAGCTGCCGTAGCTAATAATTACGTAAAAATGGAAGAGATTAGGGACTCTTAATCCAGGAACACGACGTAAAATATAACAACACTGCATATCCTATGATTCAAATTACAGTAAATGTAAAATTTACGGCAGTACTTGACTCTGGCAGTCCCATTTCAGTAATTAGGGAGACAGCCTTTAGCAAATGCAACAAATCGAACGATTGCCCCACACTTCGTTACGTAAGATTAAATTACAAGGTGCAATCGTTGGAAAAAGTGTAGATGTACGCCAACAAACCAACTTAGAATTCTTTTGTCAAAGCCACAGCTTGTACATGAACTTTCTTATTGTCCCATTATTGTAGACGGAAATTATGTTGGGAGCAGACTTTTTGGATTAATACAAAGCAATCTTAAACTTTCACGATGCTGAAATAAGTTTAGAGAAAGAACGTAAGTCAATAGCTTTGCAATTTGAAGATTGGCTCTCAAACCATGACGAGGAAATTAATCGACTTTACCTTCTGTTAGACAACAATTCGGAATTTTCGACGGAACTAGACACTAACAATCACTCTGCAAGTACTGACAGGAATGATATCGACGGCATATTCGATACTAATGAGTTAATTCAGAATAAAATTAAAACTATTGAGAACTGTAATGAAACTGACAGGCAGGACCTTTTTGAGATTTTACAAGCATATTCCACAGTTTTTACAAACAAAACAGAAACAATCAAGGGGTTTCAATACCAATTTCGTGTTCGTGAGCATACTAAATTTTGTGTTAGAACAGAAATACAATCTGTCTTGACGAGGGCATTATTGAGCCTGAAGTAAGCTCATACAACAATCCAATACATGTTGTTGAGAAGAAAAATGGATCGATCAGGCTTGTCTTAGATTCGAGACAAATCAATACTCTCATCATTCCTGAAACAGACAGGCCGCAAACGATGGAAAAATTTCTTCAAAATTTTAATGGTGTAAATGTGTTGTCTTCTATTGATCTCAGATCCAGCTTTTATCAGATCGAACTTCATCCAGAATGTAGAAAATACACAGCTTTTCTTTGTTTCGGCGTTTGTTGTCAGTTTCGGAAACTTCCTTTTGGTTTGAACATTTCTCCGGCAGCATTCATTCGCGGGCTAAATTCCATATTACCTGAGTTCTTAAAACGTCACATCACCTTATATGTGGAAGATATTCTGATAGCAGAAGCCTCATGGGAACAACATAATCGCATCCTCAACAGCGTGTTACACATTTTTGGAGAATCTGGAATTACAGTTAACTTGGAAAAGTCTGAATTCGGTTGGACAAAGGTGAAGTTTTTGGGACATATTATTTCTTCTGAAGGCATTCAGCCTGATCCTGATAAGTATGAAGCAATCAGAGCCATTCCAGTTCCATCCAGAAAAAAATAAGTCCGCAGGTTTCTAGGTCTCATAAATTTTTACCGTCGTTTTCTGAATATGCAAATTCTAATCACATCAAAACTTTGTTCTCTCACTGGAAAAAATACTATTTGGAACTGGGACGAACAAGCGTAGCTGGAATTCAGTTCTTTGAAAGAATCGCTACTTAACGCGCCAATACTAGCTCATCCAGATCTATCCACAGAAAATAATAATTTTATGATCAACTTAAAAAAAGTACAAGGGAGCAAAAAAAGATATTTCCCTTCACAGGAATTGCATAGATAATTTTTTTCAATGAGTGGTAACTTTTTTGGTACAGTAAGTCAAGGTGATGCATCACTTTAGTGTTAAGATGTGACATAGGTATTAGACATAGCCATCTTTACTGTAATACTTTTTCTGCTTGAGCTTTGTCGAGTTTAGGTGTAAGTTATTGCATTTGCTGCTGCTGTGTGCCAGGCATAGTGCTACTAAATTACACTTTGTGTTACTCTGTTAAGTCAGTTTTACTACTGATTTATTTTTCTTGTTCGCTGCACAGTGTCTTATATTAGTTGTAATATTGCAATTGCGTTGCCAATTTAGATATACTGCTGCTTGCTTGGCCAATTCGCATTTTTTGGCATTCCAAAAACTTTGTGAGGGCACAAGTGGCAGTTTATGGACTTGTTATATTCTCCACAAGATTCTTCGACGGTGAATGTGCACCTGCACAGTCGCAACATGGCTGCTGGCCGTCTCTAAAAGGACTACAGTGGGTCTGCATCTTTGATGGCCCACCATTACCGTTATTTCTGCAAGGACTGCAGTTGGTCTGCACCTCTGGTGGCCCACCAATACCATAATCTCTACCAGGACCTCAGTGGGTCTACTCTGTGACGACCTACCTACCGATATTCCTCAAAACTTCGACTAACTCTGCTGTGGGTTTGCTCTGTTGCGGCCCATTACCTGTCTGCATTTCAAGAGTCAGCACTGTCTTTCCGTTGGAAGGACAACACTACTTCTTCAAGACTGCATGGAAATCCACTACTTCCGTGTGCATTTTCTTTTACTGCTCAGACTTTGAGAAAAAAACGACAATTTTACTGTGATGAATGATCAGGACTGTCTTTATGGACTGTGAGAAAATTTTAGCTTTTGACCTACATTGTAACAATAAGTGTGTGTATTTGATTTCCTTGTTATTGTAATTATGAAAAATTTCTTCAAATCTGTATTGGCCACTGCCCAAAACAATTCGTAAAATTTTTTGTGGGGAGCATGGGGGCTATGTAAGTAGGCTGTTGAGGTTTTATATTGGTAACGCCACGTAGCGCTCTGTATGAAAATCACTGGCTGTGCTGTGTGCAGTATGTGGCTGGTTGGCATTGTTGTTGGAATATTCGCTATTGTAGTGTTGGGCAGTTGGCTGTTAACAGCGCGTAGCGTTGCGCAGTTGGAGGTGAGCCACCAACAGTGGTGGATGTGGGGAAAGAAATGGCGGAGTTTCGAGTGCGGATGATCTGGACGTGTGCCCATCAGAGACAGTAACTTTGTAAGACTGGATGTCATGAACTGCTATATATTATGACTTTTGAACACTATTAAGGTAAATACATTGTTTGTTCTCTATCAAAATCTTTCATGTGCCTATTATGCCTTTCAGTAGTTGGTACCTTCAGTATTTTGAATCTTTTATTTAGCTGGCAGTAGTGGCGCTCGCTGCATTGCAGTAGTTCTAGTAACGAAGATTTTTGTGATGTAAGTGATTTGTGAAAGGTATAGTTTAATGTTAGTCAGGGCCATTCTTTTGTAGGGATTATTGAAAGTCAGATTGCGTTGCGCTAAAAATATTGTGTGTCAGTTTAGTGTTGATCAGAGTACATCTACATCGACACCTACATTTATACTGCGCAAGCCACACAACGGTGTGGCGGAGGGCACTTTACGTAAATGCGAAATGTCTGAGTACGTTCAGTTCTGCTCAGCTGTTTGAAAATCAAATAATGTAAGAGGTTTAAGCACAGTCACTTATAATTTTTCCAAGGGGACGTTTGAACTCTACGAGCAGCAACACGAACCCAAGTCACTGGAGAATCGCGAAATGTCACAATGGTGGAAATTACTCTACTTGAATTGAAATGCACTCATCTTAAAGCCGGCAGGATCCATGTTTCGAACCTCCGACCGTAGCGGTGGTGCGGTTCCATACTGAAGCGCCTAGAACGGCTCGGCCACAGCGGCCGGACGCAGCACGGCTCACTCACACCTACCGATCCAACTTAACTCCCAGCCTTCCCAAATCTCCCTCAACTGTATGGCGCTTTCCGCTCATCCGAAAAATTTGGCGCTAACCTTCTCACTAACAGGAGAACCGGCGTGAAGCCGATGACACACAAAGTGGTTGTGCTCTTATTAGTTATTCAAATGTCTTCTAAAAGTAAATAACGTTGTTACACATTAATACACACATCAAGAAAAGTTTTGCATCAACCCGGTTCCCAGAACTCCTAAAGATAGACGTTGACAGTGGGTACTGTATCAAAGACACAGTGCCTCCGACCATTCAGAGATGTTAATAAACCCGCCCAAAGATATAAACGATCATGCATGAGCAGCGCCTGTTAGACGGAGGGGGTCCGAGAGCCTATCAGTTGCAGCCATTCCATCAGGAAGGTGGTACACGACTCGTGTTGTCTTTAGTTCAACGACGCCTAGGTGGTCAATACCGCGGTCCGATCGCGAAGGCATTGTTACTTTGTGCCAGGAAGGGCTCTCAGCAAGGGAAGTGTCCAAGCGTCTCGGAGTGAACCAAAGCGATGCTGTTCCAACAAGCAGAATATACATAGTGACAGAAACAGTCGATGACATGCCTCGCTCACGCCGCCCAATGGCTACAACTTTTTTTTTCACTTGCTGCTTTTCTTACTGACCCACCCTCTAATTGATTATGTGGGTCGTATTATGCCACTTGGCCACTGTGACTGGGTTCTGGGCCCGGAGTGGCTAATATGTCACCTCCCAGGCTCCCTATCCCACTGACACCGTTGCCCGTGTCCCGCCACGTGGAGGCAGGCTTTTTGTGGTATATGTTCATCTTTGTCTTTCGTTGTGCAGCTATTTATTTTAAAAATATTACAAATAATATAATGAATACTGAAGCGAAACATAATTTCATTTTGTATTTAAGAAAAGGTAAAAAAAGAAAGAAGATACGTAAGTACACTCCTGGAAATTGAAATAAGAACACCGTGAATTCATTGTCCCAGGAAGGGGAAACTTTATTGACACATTCCTGGGGTCAGATACATCACATGATCACACTGACAGAACCACAGGCACATAGACACAGGCAACAGAGCATGCACAATGTCGGCACTAGTACAGTGTATATCCACCTTTCGCAGCAATGCAGGCTGCTATTCTCCCATGGAGACGATCGTAGAGATGCTGGATGTAGTCCTGTGGAACGACTTGCCATGCCATTTCCACCTGGCGCCTCAGTTGGACCAGCGTTCGTGCCGGACGTGCAGACCGCGTGAGACGACGCTTCATCCAGTCCCAAACATGCTCAATGGGGGACAGATCCGGAGATCTTGCTGGCCAGGGTAGTTGACTTACACCTTCTAGAGCACGTTGGGTGGCACGGGATACATGCGGACGTGCATTGTCCTGTTGGAACAGCAAGTTCCCTTGCCGGTCCAGGAATGGTAGAACGATGGGTTCGATGACGGTTTGGATGTACCGTGCACTATTCAGTGTCCCCTCGACGATCACCAGTGGTGTACGGCCAGTGTAGGAGATCGCTCCCCACACCATGATGCCGGGTGTTGGCCCTGTGTGCCTCGGTCGTATGCAGTCCTGATTGTGGCGCTCACCTGCACGGCGCCAAACACGCATACGACCATCATTGGCACCAAGGCAGAAGCGACTCTCATCGCTGAAGACGACACGTCTCCATTCGTCCCTCCATTCACGCCTGTCGCGACACCACTGGAGGCGGGCTGCACGATGTTGGGGCGTGAGCGGAAGACGGCCTAACGGTGTGCGGGACCGTAGCCCAGCTTCATGGAGACGGTTGCGAATGGTCCTCGCCGATACCCCAGGAGCAACAGTGTCCCTAATTTGCTGGGAAGTGGCGGTGCGGTCCCCTACGGCACTGCGTAGGATCCTACGGTCTTGGCGTGCATCCGTGCGTCGCTGCGGTCCGGTCCCAGGTCGACGGGCACGTGCACCTTCCGCCGACCACTGGCGACAACATCGATGTACTGTGGAGACCTCACGCCCCACGTGTTGAGAAATTCGGCGGTACGTCCACCTGGCCTCCCGCAAGCCCACTATACGCCCTCGCTCAAAGTCCGTCAACTGCACATACGGTTCACGTCCACGCTGTCGCGGCATGCTACCAGTGTTAAAGACTGCGATGGAGCTCCATATGCCACGGCAAACTGGCTGACACTGACGGCGGCGGTGCACAAATGCTGCGCAGCTAGCGCCATTCGATGGCCAACACCGCGGTTCCTGGTGTGTCCGCTGTGCCGTGCGTGTGATCATTGCTTGTACAGCCCTCTCGCAGTGTCCGGAGCAAGTATGGTGGGTCTGACACACCGGTGTCAATGTGTTCTTTTTTCCATTTCCAGGAGTGTATATAGATTGAGAATTTCCCACGACCTAATATGTGGGTGGCGGCCAGGGCTTGGAATGACCTTCAAGACGTCGGCCACCACTCACATTTCTTTGTCTATACTAACATGCTTAAACTAACGCAGTACTAGTTTTATAAGAGCTGTGTTCATTATTGACAAATCTATAGTTATGGTGGTTCAAATGGTTCAAATGGCTCTAAGCACCATGGGACTTAACTGCTGAGGTCATCAGTCCCATAGAACTTAGAACAACTGAAACCTAACTAACCTAAGGACATCACACACATCCATGCCCGAGGCAGGATTCGAACCAGCGACCGTAGCGGTCGCGCGGTTCCAGACTGTAGCGCCTACAGTTATGGTGCAGTGATCTTACTTATATTAGAACATATGCACCGTTTTTTGAATTATTGCCACATTTGGTTCTAGTCTGTATGTTTACAGTCGACAATAGCAGTAACTAGGATTGAAATTTGGGGAAGAGTGTACAGGAGAGAGGTATGGGCAGGAAGAATATACAGCCCCCAGCTTCGCAAGCAACCCTGCCTGGACGGTGTTTTTCCCCGATCTACATTGAAGTATCCGTTGGGTTGGGCCCAGCTAAGGGGAACCACAATTAAGATCCTTCCCCCCAGTCAGTATGTCGCCGCTCTCAGAAGGGTGTAGTTTCATAGGATAGGTAGATCAATGTTAGCCTCTTTGAGATTTTATTATCGGATACTGCCGTGAATTACCGCTACATACGGATTATCGCTGGGAGGAATCCTGACAGCAACGCCACCGTGTTGAATAATGCTTTTCGTGTCGCCATAGGACGTTGTGTTACGAATCAAACTGTTCGCAATAGGCTGCACGATGCGCAACTTGAGTCCCGACGCCACGGCGAGATCCGTATTTGCAACCACGACACCAGGCAGAGCGGTACAGACGGGCCCAAAGACATGCCGGATGGACCGCTCAGCATTGACATCACGTTTTCTTCACCGATGAGTGTCGCTTATGCCTTCAACCACACAATCGTTGTAGATGTGTTTGGAGGCAACCCAATCAGGCTGAACGCCTTAGACACACTGTCCAGCGAGTGCAGCATGGTGGAGGTTCCCTGCTGTATGCCTCTGGTTGTCATAGAAGGCGCCGTAACGGCTATACGATACATGAATGCGATCCTCCGATCGATAGTGCAACCATATCTGCAGCGTACTGGCGAGGCATTCATCTTCACTGACTACAATTGGCGCCCTCATGCACATGTTGTGACAGAGTTCCTTCATGATAACGACATCGCTCGACTATAGTGGCCAGCATGTTCTCGAGACATGAACCCTATAGAAAATGCGCGTGTTAGATTGAAAAGGGCCGTTTATTGACGACGAAGCCCACCAACCACTCCGAGGGACCTGCGCCGAATCGCCGCCGAGGAATGGGACAATCTTGATCAACAGTGCCTTGATGAACTTGTGGATAGTGTGCCATGACGGATACAGCCATGCATCAATGCAAGAGGACGTGCTGCTGGGTGTTAGAGGTACCGGTGTGTACAGCTATATGTACCACCGCCTCTGAAGGTCTCGCTGTATGGTGGCACAATATGCAATGTGTGGTTTTTGTGACCAGTAAGCAGTACCCGTGGTCTAGGGGTAGCGTCTTTGATTCTTAATCAAAAACGTCTTGGGTCCCAGGTTCGATCCCCGCCACTGCCTAAATTTTGATAAATAATCGGCATTGGCGGCCGAAGACTTCCGGCATAAGAAGTCAGCCTCATTCTGCCAACGGCCTTGTCAAAGAGGGCGGAGGAGCGGATAGAGGTTCAGGACACTCTCCTGTCCTAGGCGTGGGAAAAGGCGGAAGAATCAGCAATGATCAACGACATGAGGATGCAGAAGGCAATGGAAACCACTGCATTAAAGACACGTAACGTGTATCCACAGGACATGTGGCCTGTAATTGAAGAAGTGTCATGATGATCTCTCCATTTGCAAAAGATTCTGAAATAGTCCCCCATTCGGATCTCCGGGAGGGGACTGCCAAGGGGGAGGTTACCATGAGAAAAAGATTGAATAATCAACGAAAGGATAAGGTTCTACGAGTCGGGGCGTGGAATGTCAGAAGCTTGAACGTGGTAGGGAAACTAGAAAATCTGAAAAGGGAAATGCAAAGGCTCAATCTAGATATAGTAGGGGTCAGTGAAGTGAAGTGGAAGGAAGACAAGCATTTCTGGTCAGATGAGTATCGGGTAATATCAACAGCAGCAGAAAATGGTATAACAGGTGTAGGATTCGTTATGAATAGGAAGGTAGGGCAGAGGGTGTGTTACTGTGAACAGTTCAGTGACCGGGATGTTCTAATCATAATCGACAGCAGACCAACACCGACAACGATAGTTCAGGTATACATGCCGACGTCGCAAGCTGAAGATGAACAGATGGAGAAAGTGTATGAGGATATTGAAAGGGTAATGCAGTATGTAAAGGGGGACGAAAATCTAATAGTCATGGACGACTGGAATGCTGTTGTAGGGGAAGGAGTTGAAGAAAAGGTTACAGGAGAATATGGGCTTGGGACAAGGAATTAAAGAGGAGAAAGACTAATTGAGTTGTGTAACAAGTTTCAGCTAGTAATAGCGAATACCCTATTCAAGAATCACAAGAGGAGGAGGTGTACTTGGAAAAGGCCGGGAGATACGGGAAGATTTCAATTAGATTACATCGTGGTCAGACAGAGATTCCGAAATCAGATACTGGATTGTAAGGCGTACCCAGGAGCAGATATAGACTCAGATCACAATATAGTAGTGATGAAGAGTAGGCTGAAGTTCAAGACATTAGTCAGCAAGATGTGTGATTCGGAAGTACTGTGGAATGACGAGATACGTTTGAAGTTCTCTAACGCTATAGATACAGCAATAAGGAATAGCGCAGTAGGCAGTACAGTTGAAGAGGAATGGACATCTCTAAAAAGGGCCATCACAGAAGTTGGGAAGGAAAACATAGGTATAAAAAAGGTAGCTGCGAAGAAACCATGGGTAACAGAAGAAATACTTCAGCTGATTGATGAAAGGAGGAAGTACAAACATGTTCCGGGAAAATGAGGAATGCAGAAATACAACTCGCTGAGGAATGAAATAAATAGGAAGTGCTGGGAAGCTAAGACGAAATGGCTGCAGGAAAAATTTAAAGACATCCAAAAAGATATGACTGTCGGAAGGACAGACTCAGCATACAGGAAACTTTTGGTGACAGTAAAAGAAACGGTGGTAACATGAAGAGTGCAACGGGAATTCCACTGTTAAATGCAGAGGAGAGAGCAGATAGGTGGAAAGAATACATTGAAAGCCTCTATGAGGGTGAAGATTTGTCTGATTTGATAGAAGAAGAAACAGGAGTCGATTTAGAAGAGATAGGGGATCCAGTATTCGAATCGGAATTTAAAAGAGCTTTAGAGGACTTACGGTCAAATAAGGCAGAAGGGATAGATAACATTCCATCAGAATTTCTAAAATCATTGGGGGAAGTGGCAACAAAACGACTATTCACGTTGGTGTGTAGAATATATGGGTCTGGCGACATACCATCTGACTTTCGGAAAAGCATCATCCACAAAGCATCATCCACACAATTCCGAAGACGGCAAGAGCTGACAAGTGCGAGAATTATCGCACAATCAACTTAACAGCTCGCGCATCGAAGCTGCTTACAAGAATAATATACAGAAGAATGGAAAAGAAAATTGAGAATGCGCTAGGTGACGAACAGTTTGGCTTTAGGAAAAGTAAAGGCACGAGAGAGGCAATTCTGACGTTACGGCTAATAATGGAAGCAAGGCTAAAGAAAAATCAAGACACTTTCATTGGATTTGTCGACCTGGAAAAAACGTTCGACAATACAAAATGGTGCAAGCTGTTCGAGGTTCTGAAAAAAGTACGGGTAAGCAATAGGGAGAGGCGAGTCATATACAATATGTACAACAACCAAGAGGGAATAATAAGAGTGGACGATCAAGAACGAAGTTCTCGTATTAAGAAGGGTGTAAGACAAGGCTGTAGCCTTTCGCCCCTACTCTTCGATCTGTACATCGAGGAAGCAATGATGGAAATAAAAGAAAGGTTCAGGAGATGAATTAAAATACAAGGTGAAAGGATATCAATGATACGATTCGCTGATGACATTGCTATCCTGAGTGAAAGTGAAGAAGAATGAA
The DNA here is from genome assembly GCF_023898315.1 of Schistocerca nitens. Classification (NCBI taxonomy): domain Eukaryota; kingdom Metazoa; phylum Arthropoda; class Insecta; order Orthoptera; family Acrididae; genus Schistocerca; species Schistocerca nitens. Next base: position 67,617,637 of record NC_064614.1, read on the forward strand.
ATGATCTGCTGAACGGAATGAACAGTCTAATGAGTACACAGTATGGTTTGAGAGTAAATCGAAGAAAGACGAAGGTAATGAGGAGTAGTAGAAATGAGAACAGCGAGAAACTGAACATCAGGATTGATGGTCACGAAGTCAATGAAGTTAAGGAATTCTGCAACCTAGGCTGTAAAATAATCAATGACGGACGGAGCAAGGAAGACATCAAAAGCAGACTCGCTATGGAAAAAAGGCATTTCTGCCAAAGAGAAGTCTACTAATATCAAATACCGGCCTTAATTTGAGGAAGAAATTTCTGAGGATGTACGTTTGGAGTACAGCATTGTATGGTAGTGATACATGGACTGTGGGAAAACCGGAACAGAAGAGAATCGAAGCATTTGAGATGTGGTGCTGTAGACGAATATTGAAAATTAGGTGGACTGATAAGGTAAGGAATGAGGAGGTTCTATGCAGAATCGGAGAGGAAAGGAATATGTGGAAAACACTGATAAGGAGAAGGGACAGGATGATAGGACATCTGCTAAGACATGAGGGAATGACTTCCATGGTACTAGAGGGAGGTGTAGAGGGCAAAAACTGTAGAGGAAGACAGAGATTGGAATACGTCAAGCAAATAATTGAGGACGTAGGTTGCAAGTGCTACTCTGAGATGAAGAGGTTAGCACAGGAAAGGAATTCGTGGCAGGCCGCATCAAACCAGTCAGTAGACTGATGGCCAAAAAGAAAAAGAAGTGTGGAAATGATGTTTATGTTAATCTGTACGCCAGGTTATTGTATAGGTTCCGGAACACTCGGTACAGAGGCAATGCAAAACATTTTTTGATGTGCGTATAAGAATTTGGATGTTGTTTTTGTAATAATTACTAACTGAAAATGTGAATTTCTGCGTGCAACCCAGAGAATAATCTCTTCTGCCAATTCAGTTGGCATGGTTTTTCATTACTACTGTATCAGAATAGTAGCATCCGGCGTTATTGCCTCTCTCCACTTTATGTCTTCGCTTAAATGAGCTGTGATACATGGGAATAAAGCTGCGGCTCTAAATGCCAGAAATTTTACGAACAGAAGGGCAGACCAAACAACAATAAATACTAAATCGCATTTAGAAAGAAAAAAAATTATGGCACCATTTGACTAAAGTAGCGGTTAATAATCGCTTGTATTGAAACAAAAAGGAATTTTCAGTTTGGTAACGGAAGGTGAAGGCAGGGTAAAAACTAGAGACCAAGGCATGAATACAGTAAGCATAAGTGGTCAGGGGCAGCAAAGCATATTCGTTACGTCTAATTTTTGATACCGCGGAAACAAGTCATTACTGGAGTTTACATGTCCTGCTGTATATTTTTGCTTTCCGTTTGAGGGGAACCTCCAAATTGGGTGGAAGAAACAGGTTTTCCCACTGTCTAGACACACTAACGGCAACTCAGAGGCAGTGCACCCGAATGAGTAAAAACGAGCCGGCACTGCCAGCCTAATTCGGGCACGGGCAGAGCGAAAGCACTCCACTCGACAAGTGGACTGAGAAACCATTTCAGACTGTACGTAACGGCAGGTTTGGGAATATGGAGAGATGGAAGCCTCTTGAGTTCTTAACGTGCCCCTGGGGATTTGAGCGACCACTTGGTGGAACTACCGTTTCGTCCTGTCGCTGGACAGCACTCCAAATTCTGATATAGTGCCATTGTTGCGCCAGAGAAAATTTCAAGTTCAGTTTCCCTTGGCAAGGAGAGTCCGAAAAACACCTACATTCCTAGAAATCCCAGAACAATTGTCCTGCCATAATAACGTGCTTTCGGGCTATTCCCGGGAGCGATAACACGTTTTTGATTGGTGTTCTGACATATAAATTGTTGGTGGGAGACAGTGGACTCGATTCTAGTTCCATCACTGGACCGTTAGGCCTTTTCGGTGACTTGCTAAACAAAGTCTGCGGACGGGGACATCGACGTTTGAACGGAAGCGAGGCGTGTTTCTATAAGCGGACTCATGAAGACTCCGCCTTGGGCGCTATTACAAGGACTGGAACAAGTTTGATAATCGATTTGGAGCTAGGCCTTATGCTAAGTCACCGGAGTTTGATTTAACATGTAGGGAAGCAGCCTACTCACGCTGTAGTAAATTCACATCAGTCTTTCCATTGTGTGCCAGCCTGTCTGCTGTAACTAGCTCTGACGTCATAAATGTTGTGCAATACTTTAAAAATCAAGCAAATAACCTAAAACATGTCAGGAGTAATACTAAATTAATGTGTGTTGAATATCAGTTCGATAACTTTAGTCATTTTCGAAATTTGGACGTTTTTCTGTAAAAATCATTGGCGCAACAGAAAAGAGCTAGAGAATTAAAAATTTATAGTTAGATTCATCTTTGATAATAATTTAATAAAAACAGTACTTTGGATTTCACAAATTAAAATTTTAGTGGAAATTCATGATTTTCTGGTTTTCGTCTTAAAACTTAAGGAAGCAAGATAGATTAAGTAGGCTAATAAATAAGGCTAGGATGTTTATATTTAAGTAGAATGGAGATCCGCTATCACCATAAGGATGTGAGAAGTTTCATTTGAATATCTATAAAACTACAGCGATAGCGTATCTCCAAAAGGCCTGTTCAGAGCTCGTCTACTGCGTGCAGTGTAATTAAATTAATTCTCTCGCCCAAAATATTTAACTTAGCCTCGTCAAAATTTTATTATCAGTACTTACCTGCGTGCTGAATGCACTTTTAAATTAAGAGCTTCATCGGCCATCAGCAAGAGAAGCTATGATTTATTAGGTAACTTAAAGTGGTGCATTACTAGCCCAGCGGCTAGTCGGGAGAGCCGATTTAATCAGGCGTTCCCTTAGCCGTCCACACCGCGGCTTTATATATAAGAACGCTGCGCGAGGAAAAAAGGCCCCGGTTCTCTCCAGACGCTGAATAGCACGTCATCTGTGCCGGGAGTCGAGTCGCGTCGCGTCGGTATCATTGCTACAAACAGCCTCGGATGCCGTATTAAGTTACTCGAGATACGCGTAACCATGAAATCATTTTCGAGTGAAGTGTTCATTCTGGGATGACTTTAATTATCGATCTTCAGTTTGCGTATGTCGTATTTTCACGTGCCGCCGTGGGACAGACTTTCTACCAATTATTTAGCGTGGCGTTTGATGAACCTAATCATCAAATTATGGCGAGCATTCATTTAAACATTTAATTTGGACATTTATAGTTGCATCAGCGCATTAGACTCTGAACTGATCTGTTAGTTAGATGGTGTGGATACTTTTGTTTTCATCTTTGACTTTCAGAATACAGAACGTTTTTTCAAGACCGTTTTTGATTATAAATCCCGGACAATCTCCTAATTCCTCAGAGCTATAAGCTGTAGCTATGTGTATTCTCAGATGAAGTGGGCACTAGGAATTCTAATTACAGGCTTCACGTTTTGCTAATCACTTTCTGGTTGCCAATATTGTAGTTAGAGAGCCAGTGTTGAGAACGGCGAAAGACAGCATAAATAACATTCTAAATAATAGGAACATTTCAAACAATTAATTCTACCCGCCGCCGCACATATGGTTAATCGGCCGGGAAATGCAGTGTTTCTACATTCAACATTCAAACTTTTATATAACAATTAATTCTATCCGCCGCTCCACAAACAGTTCTCGGGTCAGAAAAATTTCTCGCTATCGCGTCTCGGAAGAAGTGTGCATCTTGCGGCCATAGCCACAGCAGGTTGCCTACACCAGCCGCGCTCGCACCGGCACAGTGTACTGCGGCATCACACAGACCTCATTGCAGACACTATAAGCCCATGATGCAGTGCGAACGATCGAGACTAGGAATTTCAGCTGTTTGAGGAGATAGGGTTTCATTTCTATAATTTGGCTCCCGCTAATCTCTTACTGTAACACAAGCTTCACGCACCTATTAGCATTCTCTCTTTTCCTGTCATGTTAAAAAAGGTTCAAGTGGGTCTGAGCACTATGGGATTTAACATCTGAGGTCATCAGTCCCCTACAACTTAGAACTACTTAAAACTAATTAACCTAAGGACATCACAAACATCCATACCCGAGGCAGCATTCGAACCTACGACCGTAGCAGTAGCACGGTTCTGGACTGAAGCGCCTAGAACCGCTCGGCCACCGCGGCCGGCCCTGTCATGTTAAATTTGGGGAAAAATTTTGCTAAGTAGCACTCAAATACCACCTATGAAATGATGAATAATTTCGTTTGGGTCTTGCTGATGTGATTTTCTCCCTACGTTCATGGTGATGTTGCGTAGTCAGTTCACATTCGTGAAATTTTTTAACGTTTTGAATCAAATAACGGTTGAATTAATTTGTTATCTCTGACAATAACTGAACAGTAATCCAGCCAGTATTGGCCAGCAATAAGCTGGTAGCAACCCTAGTATGTATTTCTGAATTGTTAGCTCTTTGGTTTGGGTTATAAGGTCAATGTCAAAAAGATATATTTTCCATGTGACATCCATGAACTAATAAACGTACTTCATGTCTGCAGACTGAAGTGGTGAGTGAAAATTTATACCAAGGCCGGGAATAGGACGCTGGTGTCCTGCTTACTAGGTGGTTGTTGCGTTATCCACCAAAGTAGACTGGGACGGCAGTGATAATTTGGAACACTACAAATTCTCACTCACCGCTTCAGTCTACATACAATAAATCATATCTGTATGAGACCAGTAAAGTCTTTGAAATTGTGCCTTATCACTTGTGTAAGTACCTGAACCGGAGTTTCTGGCTTGATCCCCCATTTACGTTCGATCCTGCGGTGGTATTTCCCATGGAGAACCTAGTCAATTCTATAGTCAATGTGTGGGGCCCCTCCCGCCGGAGGTTCGAGTCTTCCCTCGGGCATGGGTGTGTGTGTTTTTGTTAGCATAAGTTAGTTTAAGTTTGTTTAAGTATTGTGTAAGTCTAGGGACCGATAACCTAAGCAGTTTGGTCCCTTATGAATTCACACACATTTGAACATTTTGCTGCTATGGAAGGGGGAATTTAGACTGCGGCGGCTGTGAGAATTTGGATTTATTTAATAAACGTGTGCTTTTAGCAGATCAAATTCTGTAATTCAGGTAGTTACCCCGTTATTACAATCAAACTGCCAATGCCCTCCAACCATGAACACTTAAGTGAAATCTCCGGATGAAATCACAATTTAAATTAACGTTCCGTGCAGGGCCACAGTTATAAAATGGTTCAAATGGCTCTGAGCACTATGGGACTTAACATCTATGGTCATCAGTCCCCTAGAACTTAGAACTACTTACACCTAACTAACCTAAGGACAGCACACAACACCCAGTCATCACGAGGCAGAGAAAATCCCTAACCCCGCCGGGAATCGAACCCGGGAATCCGGTCGTGGGAAGCGAGAACGCTACCGCACGACCACGAGCTGCGGACGCCACAGATATACTGACAGGCACTCTTAGGGCTTCATGGGGATATGCTACAGCTTTCTGGTATGCGACGCCTGCACTGGCTGCTGAATTTATTTGCCCCATGCTAAGAGATTCGTAGAAAGCTGCCAATTGTATTTCCAAATACACCCGACTTCTGGCAATAGATTGGTTTCGTTTTCTTTTTTTTTAAAGCTTTCTGTATATTGACACCTGTCTTTATATTTTTTACATTTCTGGTATTACTTGCACACAAAGTAATTGTATAACAAAATGACTTTCTCATGTAAGTCTTTCGTTCTTAAAAAATATTCATATTACCGTATTGGCCCCGAAAATAAGCCGCAACATTTTATGCACATTTCACCCTCGAGAAACTATTGTGTGGGTTATATCGTCTATTGTGCCATTTACATACCCTAGCCTTAAAAAAATTATGCTCATTTGCAACAATGCAAAAAGCCCTTTAACCTAAACTGGTGGCTACGCACTTTAGTACGCAATAGTAAAACCTTTTACCAGTACTGCACTCACCTTTACGTAGATCCACCAACGTAGTTTCGTTAGAATTCTGTTTCAATTTGATTCTGGTAGGAAGCCGTGATTTATGCTGATATCAACGACCATTCAGGGCAGAAAGCATCATCAAGCTAAGGAATGTGGAGCATCTACGATGTAATCTCCAAAACTACAGTTGTGTGTTATGCCAAAACTACAAACAACAGAAAAGCCAGAAAGAAGTATGGACGAATTTCATCCTAGACGCTGGATTGCTTCAGAAGAAAAATGGAAGAAAGCAGTTAGGACGAGACAAAAATTCAGCGGACCGAAATATGGCAAGTATCAGGAACATGATGATAAAGTTCTTTCTTTTGTGCGTTATGAGAGAAAAGTTGAAATTCCTACCTCGCGAGAAATAATCCAGCTGAAAACCTTGTAACACGCAAAAGTCTTAAACATACCATAGGGAGAGTTCAGTGATAGTATTGGTTGATGTTGTCTGTTGATGAGGAAAAATGGCCTTACTTTCCGACGAAGTTCTATAGTAGCACAGAGAATCCCAGCGGATTTCGAGAAGAAACTGATTAATGTACAGCGGTACGGCGCTCAGTTCTGTGACTTCTACACTTTCTATCAAACTGGCAATGCTGACGAAACTCCAGTACTCTTTGACAATACGACAGTAGACATCATAGCGGCAAAAAACATTCCGTTAAGAGTAATTCGGAAGGAAAAAATAGGATTAATGTGATGTTAGCTTTTGTTGCATATGGGGTAGAATTTCCCACTTACGTCATTCTGAAGAGAAAAACTATGCCCAAAGAAAACTTTCCTAAGGATTTAGTGAAGGAAAGGGTCGGATGTAAAGCAGCTGATGGCTGACTGGCTGCCTACTGCTTGGCATAGCGGACTTTACGCACTACTTGCTAAGAGTGGCCGGCCGCCGTGGCCAAGCGGTTCTCGGCATTTCAGTCCGGAACCGCGCGACTGCTACGGTCGCAGGTTCGAATCCTGCCTAGGGCATGGATGTGTGTGATGTCCTTAGGTTAGTTAGGTTTAAGTAGTTCTAAGTTCTAGGGGACTGATGACCTTAGATGTTAAGTCCCATAGTGCTCAGAGCCATTTGAACCATTTTGCTAAGAGTGCCATGATAATTTGTAAAGCTTTCATGGACGCTAAACTGATGAAGTATAAGATATACTTGCTGCACAGTAGGTAGACGTTGTCATAGTATCAGGAGGAATGATTTCGAAACTGTAGACGCTGGATGCGACCGTTAAGAAGCTATGCCACTAAAACCTCCTAAAAATATATTGAGATTTTCTCCTGGAATAAGATCATGCCCTTACACCATCTGGTACGATTAAGAAGCCATCAGCCACCATTCTGTGCCAGTGGTTTCCCCCAGAAGGGGGGGGGGGGGGTGGCAGCAGCGTAATACGCTGCTCTGCAGCCTACAGATGAAGTTAAACAAACATAATGATGAAGTATAACAATAAAAAGGAGTGATAAAACGGTGACTGTTCAAAACTGGTATATGGCAAAAAGTTGTGAAAAAAAACAACAAAGAGGTCAGTGATGCAGATTAAGACACTTAGGAAATAGATAGGCACAATTAAAAAGAATGGTGACAGTCTGATTTCTGTTCGCAGCACTGAAAAAAGGGGACACACAAAATGGAACACTCACAGAAAACACTCCACTATAGAGTATGAAGGCATATGAGTATGGGGGGAAAGTGGGAAGCCGATGGAGGGAGGGGGACAGAAAAAGGCAGGGCGGATGCGAGAAAGGAGTGGGGCATACATTAGCGGGGAAAGAAAAAGGACTAGGGGGGTGGTGGAGAGAATGGAGTCAAGGTGTGGGTAGGTGGAGAAAAACAGGATGGAAGAGAGATAGAGAGGGAGCCAGGTAAAAGGACAGAGAAAGAGAGGGGGGTGTGAGGATCATAGTTGATAGGAGGGATAAATGGAGGGAATGAGGGCATTATCCGGGAGGGGGAGTTGATGGAAGCCACCTCGGGAAATGAGATGTAGAGGTAAAGGGTAGGGGAGACACAACAGTGAATGCGCAGTAGCAGGCGGGGGTTGGAGAGGAGAGGATCAACCAGGGGACGAGGGGCATCAAGTCGGCGGGAGGTGTAGAGAACGTTGTTATGTTCAAGCAAAAGAGCAAATGGGGGAAAGGAATAAGGCGACAGAGTATCCAAGTAGGGGATGGGAGGCGTATACAGAAGGCGAGCCAGAGTGCATGGCGCTCGAGGATCTGGATGGCTCTGAGCACTATGGGACTCAACTTCTGAGGTCATTAGTCCCCTAGAACTTAGAACTAGTTAAACCTAACTAACCTAAGGACGTCACAAACATCCATGCCCGAGGCAGGATTCGAACCTGCGACCGTAGCGGTCTTGCGGTTCCAGACTGCAGCGCCTTTAACCGCACGGCCACTTCGGCCGGCTCGAGGATCTGGAGAGACCTATGCAACTTTTGGGAGGTTTGGGGCTGTGCAGCTTATTTTCGTGCAAAATATTTTATTAATTTCTTCCACGAAATTTTGGGGTGTGATCTGTATGCGGTAGCGGCTTATTATGGAGCCAATATGGTATGTACATGCATATACGCTAGTATGCTTCTATGACTGTAAAATGTACACTCACGTATTAATTTTGGAAATGCGAAAACCAAAATACAATTTAGTCGTTGCAACACAATCTCATCTTAGTACGTTTCCATGGCTACACGTAAGCCATTTTATACGTGTGTCTTACGCGGCTGAGTTTGATGCGATACTTTGGATCAGTAGGATTTTGGCAGATGGAAGTTCTGATGTGTGAATATTATATTCAGTTCTTATTGTTGATTCGTTTGTCATTATATGCTCTTCTTTTTGATTGAGTTCCCTCGAAATTCGATTAGTGCTGAAACGATTGAGGATATTGTTGTTGTGGTCTTCAGTCCTCAGACTGGTTTGATGCAGCTCTACACGCTACTCTATCCTGTGCAAACTTCTTCATCTCCCACTACCTACTGCAACCTACATCCCTCTGAATCTGTTTAGTGTATTCATCTCTTGGTCACCCTCTACGATTTTTACCCTCCACGCTGCCCTCCAATACTAAACTGGTGATCCCTTAATGCCTCAGAATATGTGACGATTGAGGATAAAAGACATATAATAATTACTTGCGGTCAGGGAGTGAATTTTGTTATAAGTGCAGAAAATGACGGCCATGTCACATTAAGGTTTTATGTAGTATGTCTGTAGGTCAAATTCTGAGCTCACGTTTAATGAGATACCTTGGGCAGAATGACCTTCTTGTAAATTCCAAACTTGCACATTTCTCAAATGACTTTCTGAAAGCTATCGACTGACTCTCGTGGATGTAGTACTGTTTGATTATGGAAAATGTTAACTCGGTACGAAAATACTATCTTGTGGGGTATCAGACGGAGGCTGTGACTGAACTGCGAGTTTAATGGCGTAAAGTCTTTGATGATCAGTCACCGACAGAAGTGAAAATAACTTATAACAGAAACACATTCGTAAGACAATTCGACAGCGCTTTTCAAGTAGTGGGTTCTAACGGTTCAAATGGCTCTGAGCACTATGGGACTTAACATCTGAGGTCATCACTCCCCTAGAACTTAGAACCACTTAAACGTAACTAACCTAAGGATATCACACACATCCGTGCCCGAGGCAGGATTCGAACCAGAGACCGTAGCGGTAGCGCGGTTCCAGACTGAAGCGCCTAGAAACGATCGGCCACAGCGGCCGGCTAAATGGTGGGAGTGTTCCACTGTTTCAGTTACTCTGGTTAGGGAACTGATTCTTGATATTTCTTTTGGTATCTTTTATTTAATTTTGCACATACTGGGCTATGTTCATTCTCAACTGTAGTTGGAGTCACGAATGATGGCGGTGGAGTTTAAGTTTCTTCTGAGCATCGTACGTCACGTATGCTCCAAAAGGTAGGACTTTGTTTGGATCTTTTGATGAGCAATGTTTCCCGATTATTGGTTCTTCCCGCACCGTTCGTGCAACAGGAAAGTAAAATCGATAAATGCGGCAAGATATACATTTTACGATGAACAGAAATTTGTCTTGGAGCAGCAGATGAACACGTCGCTGTAGAGCAGTAGAGTGATGCTACTACGACGACGGATTATTAAAACAGAAAAATAATACCTACCCTTGATTCTTTTATGGAGATACCGTATGTGTAAGAAACTGCGATATCAGCCACGAGGTGCAGCTGCTGCGAGTAAGCAGTGCGAGCGTTATGAGTTGGCCTGTCACGCGGAGTCATGTAATGAACGAATGCCACACATTATTCTGCATCACATTCAGGAAAATGAGCTTCCACCAATATAAGCCGACTCCTCCCTGTCCATGGCTGGACACGGCAGGTATAGGAGTGAGACTGCGTCGAGTTCAGACAGACAATAGCGGCGTGGCGACTGGGAATGTCACCTCGGCTCTCTGGCCGCTTCCCTGGAATGTGCACCCCGTTTCCGGTACGGTCCACCGCCCCAGCTCCGCCTGCCCCGAAGCGTTATGTACCTGTCATCAGAGGTTCACGTCACTGACCGAACATAATGGAGAGCGGTATTCAGTCAGGGGGAGCAATGGCTTGCTCATGCGCTGTACCACTGATTCACCACTTCCTTCGTTGTGCAGCAGAACACAATGGGGTTCACTGCAATGTCCCCTCCCGAAACCCAGTGTAAGGTACGCCATTTGTATCGCAGATGCCATCATAGTGATTTACTTTATACCTTTATTTACTTACCGTGGCAGAACTATACAACGAGGAAGAGAAATGCTTTACCAGAAAAATTAGTACATCCTTTTAGAGGTATCCATTTCAGTTGAGATTTATTGTTGTCACGGAGTACATGAAACGATTATACTTACAGGTCAATAGCACAACCGGTTCTGAGGTACTGTAACACTTATATCGATTAGCAGTAGGTCTATTTTAAGTAAATGTGTACCTGCAATTTGTGAAGTGTGCATTCTGTGTTGTTTGAACTTCTTGATGTATGGCAAGATAATTAGAGTTTTGTAATGCACATATGAAAAAAGCAAAAGAATATGTTGAAAATTTAAATTATTATAATATGAATACGTTTGTGAAAGAAGTATGTTTGTTAAAAGCTGGTTGATGCTTAGGGCCCTTTTATTTGTAACGTGTAAACGTTGTAGGGAAGTCCCTCCGCAACGAAAGTGGCATGGCGCGATGTAAAAGGTGGGTTTGGTGATACAACTGAGCCGCTCGTATGTGTCTACAGTATTCAGTTTGTGGCTAGCCTCAGTACGGTACACCTTGACGGTGCTGAGAGAGGCCATTAGAAGCTGCGTTAGAAGGGATTTGTCTCGGACGTGGATCCGGCTGTTATTTGGTATTCACGGAATAATGGAATGGCTCTAGAAAATCCGAAGCTACGAAGCGATTTTATAGAGCGTTCGCACATGAAGAGCCATGAGTACAGTTAGCCGCCATTTCGCTTGCCACTGATGTCCGCCACTGCGTCACAGACTTCATACATTCAGTTACGTAATGTATATTGGCTTGGACCAGTTAATTCGTGTGTTGTTTCAATAACAGTCACATAAAACGTTTTATCGTGTCCGAAATCATAACTTCAATCCTGATCACGAACCTACGCAGGGTCCTCACCTAAGTGCTACTAAAACCGAGTATCCTGATTTACATGAACAGTTCTGTCATTCACGTGCTTAAACGTGAAATTTTGTCTAAGGTAAAAGGGGTACCAAAGTTAAAGAGTAAAATTTGGATGTTTGGCTAATAGACCACTCCAGGAGAAATTGTTAGGGCAGAAAGGTTAAGTACAAAAAATTAAAGGTCAATCAATAGAAAGTGAAAACTTTAATTATTTAAAAGCTAAAAGCATAAAAGTGAAGTTGAATGGGCTTTTGCTAAAGTATCCTTAGTTTATTATAAATTATAATTTTGTAGGATTACAGTGCAAGATTGTGTAAATATTATTGCAAAGAATACCTGCTTCAATGATGATTAAAGTACATGTACATATAAATCTTTCGTGAACTGATTAGCGGTAGTACTGTTAGAAGTGAAGCTATACACATTTTCAAAGATGGTATAGTTTTGGTACCCATCATCAGTGGTCCCTTTTGAAGTTAATTAAGGCTAGTGTTGCATTTTATTACCTTACAAAGTAATTTAGGTGAATGATTAGTTTTAGAGATGGTTTTTACTTCTGCAATAATCAAAGAACCTTGGGTAGTGAAACTCTACCAGTTTATGAGTTCCCTTCATTTTGTCCTCCTATTACGAAAAAAAAGAACTATTACTGGTACTAAGGAAAACCGCTATATGTAGAGGACGTTAAAGAGTCTGTTAAAGATGTTAATCATCTTAATTTGTGTTATTCATGTCAGTTAAGATAGAAGCCGCTCATGTTCAAAATTAGTTCTGCACTTCATGCAGTGATGTTTCAATATTTTGATTAAGTAATGCTATTGATTGTGGCCTCATTAGTCTGAGTTCAGTGCAACTTTTCTCCCCATGATTTACTGATGTGTGTGTTATTGGTAACTGCTGCTGCATACAGTACTGAGTGCTCTGGGTCAGTTTGTATCCGGTTTGCTATTCAAAGGGAAATCTCAACAAAAGTAACTTCAGTAACTAATACCCATATTTCTGAAACATATATTTCCAAATATTTACTATCAAAAACAGTCTTGATTACAAATTATTTATACCAGAGACGGGTTTCGACCACAACTGTGGTCTTCTTCAAGCCAATGAGTAAGAACCTCCTTCTGGTGGTAAATCGTTTACCATCTGAAGGAGGTTCTTACTCATTGGTCTGAAGATGACTACAGTCGTGGTAGAAACCGGTCACCGAAATAAATAATTTGTGATAAAGACTGTTTTTGATAGTAAATATTTGTAATAACATTGATCACTGTATACTACCCCAATGTATACAAAAGTAATTATTATATTTCCAAATTTATGCGCCTAATTAGGCTAGTGACCGTTCATTTTTGATCATAATTTTATCAATTCTGTTAACTCTAAAGGTTAGAGCCCGTTTGGTTTTACTGTCAACTTCACAAAATTCGAAATCATAGTCTGATGTCCTTTTCCATTAGACACACGCAGGGTCGTTCTTTGAAATCCTCTCTGAGGGTAACATTAGCGTGTTTCACGGCACGTTTGTTTTACAGTACCAGGTATTTATCCATGTTGAAAACCGGTGTTAGCACGTGGTGTAGCCTCCATGGACGACGACTCTGACATCCGATCGATTGTACAGATGGCGAATATTTTCCTGTGATACCTTACACCACACCTACTCGATCTGTTCATGTAGCTTTGTAAGAGTTGTTGGTTAAAGAGTCCGGAGATCGTGCCAGCCAGGGAATTTGCTACACGTCTTCCGGAGCACGTTGAGTTTTCAGGGCAGTGTATTGTTGGAACAACACATCACCATCCTGTTGCAAGAAGAGCAAAAGATAGGATCTAACAACTTTCTGAAGGTACCGAGCTCAGGTTAGCGTCTCCTCCAGAAACACCAAAGGAGAAAGTGAGATGTAGTTTTTCGCATCTCGGACCATAAGATCTGGGATGGAGACTTTGTGTCTTGGACGAATACACTCTACGAGAAGTCTATGTCGTACGCGCAAACGATCATCACTTGCTAGCAGACTGCTTTCATAGCTGAAGACCACGGCGCACCATTACATGTGATCCTCCGACAGCACCAGTCGAGCCCTGGACGCCGATGCTGTGTAGTGAGGTGGGAGATCAGCTAGAGTCGTGGGTGCCCTTAATCTGCTAATGAGCGGTTCACACTTCTGATCTAACAATAACCCTTACACGTGCTGTGGTTGCTGTGCGATCTGCCATTCCTGCCGTTACAATACGAAGGGCCTGACTGGCGTTTGGCTGCGTCGACGTCCAGAACGTCGTCTACGGGTGTGACAATGTTCGCGTGGCCAGTGATACGAGCATCATTGAACAACTGACGCAGATAACCCAATCTCTGTAACAATTCTACGAAACGTCTATCCTGCCACTCGGAAGGCTAGAATTTGATCCCTTTCAAACTCACTCAGTTGGCCGTAGTAAGACCGAGTGCGTCTTGGCGGCTTGGTTGCCTACTAGCTCTACAAGTTTGTACCACACTGAACCTTCTATTAAAGAGTAGACACAGATGGTGCCCTGGCATCTATGCCACTACGCTATTTGCAGTCGGACGACGCTGAAACCATTATCAGTCCAGTTCCCCAAGTCGCTTATGCCGTCATCAGATCAAAATCGATGTCGTCATAGCAGATACTCATTTTACTAAGGTTTGAAGGTCCTCTTTACGTTCTTTCTTGTTTGCGATTTAAAAACTGGGTTGTTTTGGAAATGAGCCTTATGCAAACACAATTAATTTATCTTTAAATTTACCAGGATATGTTTCGACACCAATGTGTCTTCTTCTGTGGGTCATTTTTTTTTATTTCTGTAAAGTGCAATGTCACATTTGTAATAATGTAACTACTGTAGGTCTAAGAAAAACAAGATTTGCAAATATTGTATTTCTCTTTCCATCAAACTTCGGTAAACTCCGGAAAACCACTCATACAACTACACCCACAAGAGTTTCATGCCAGTCGCAAGACTCCACGAGCCCCTCTAACTGGTCTGCTCTACCCTTCAGCCAATCCTAAGCAAAGATAATAATATTTCTCTCCCTGCTGGAGAAGCAGCCAATCCCGTGCAGTGAGGAGGAGATGTTACGCACCCAACTTGTTTTTCCCACTGGTACTTCAGGCATCCTGGGTTTCCACGTAGGCCTGAAGTGAACAACACATTTATCACAGATTAGTATCTGGATGGGCCGAACGTTCCAGCAGGCCTGACCAGGTGCCTCATATAGACTAATAGAAGTGCTTTAGACGATTTCAGAACCACCATAAATGTTTCATTCCATTCTAAAAAGGCCTGAGACTTCCCAAAAGGAAGGAAATTGACGGAGATCCGAAATGTGAAATAATTCGGGTGAAGGTCACTGTTAATGCAGGCTTAGACATGGTAATTGGATGTTTCTATAGGCCCCCTGGCTCAGCAGCTGTTGTGGCTGAACACCTGAAGGATAATTTGGAAAATATTTTGAATAGATTTCCCCACCATGTTATAGTTCTGGGTGGAGATTTTAATTTGCCGGATATAGACTGGGAGACTCAAACGTTCATAACGGGTGGCAGGGACAAAGAATTCAGTGAAATTTTTTTAAGTGCTTTATCTGAAAACTAACTTGAGCAGTTAAACAGAGAACCGACTCGTGGCGTTAACATATTAAACCTTTTGGTGACAAACAGATCCGAACTATTTGAAACAGTTAGCGCAGAACAGGGAATCAGCGATTATAAAGCGGTTACTGCATCGATGATTTCAGCCGTAAATAGAAATATTAAAAAAGGTAGGAAGATTTTTCTGTTTAGCAAAAGTGACAAAAAGCAGATTACAGAGTACCTGACGGCTGAACACAAAAGTTTTGTCTCAAGTACAGATAGTGTTGAGGATCAGTGGACAAAGCTCAAAACCATCGTACAATATGCGTTAGATGAGTATGTGCCAAGCAAGATCGTAAGAGATGGAAAAGAGCCACCGTGGTACAACAAACGAATTAGAAAACTGCTACGGAAGCAAAGGGAACTTCACAGCAAACAGAATCATAGACAAAGCCTTGCAGACAAACAAAAATTTCGCGAAACGAAATGTAGTGTGAGGAGGGCTATGCGAGAGGCGTTCAATGAATTCGAAAGTAAAGTTCTATGTACTGACTTGGCAAAAAATCCTAAGAAATTTTGGTCTTATGTCAGAGCGGTAGGTGGATCAAAACAAAATGTCCAGGCACTCTGTGACCAAAATGGTACTGAAACAGAGGA
The DNA here is from genome assembly GCF_023898315.1 of Schistocerca nitens. Taxonomy (NCBI): domain Eukaryota; kingdom Metazoa; phylum Arthropoda; class Insecta; order Orthoptera; family Acrididae; genus Schistocerca; species Schistocerca nitens. The sequence goes on from NC_064614.1 coordinate 67,633,493, forward strand.
TGACAGACTAAAGGCCGAAATACTATATGTCTTTTTCCAAAGCTGTTTCACAGAGGAAGACTGCACTGTAGTTCCTTCTCTAGATTGTTGCACAGATGACAAAATGGTAGATATCGAAACAGAAGACAGAGGGATAGAGAAACAAAATCGCTCAAATGAGGAACGGCTGCTGGACCTGAAGGGATACCAGTTCGATTTTACACAGAGTACGCGAAGGAACTTGCCCCCCTTCTTGAAGCGGTGTACCGTAGGTCTCTAGAAGAGCGTAGCGTTCCAAAGGATTGGAAAAGGGCACAGGTCATCCTCGTTATCAAGAAGGGACGTCGAACAGATGTGCAGAACTATAGACCTATAACGTCGATCAATTGTAGAATTTTGGAACACTTATTATTTTCGAGTATAATGACTTTTCTAGAGACTAGAAATCTACTCTGTAGGAATCAGCATGGGTTTCGAAAAAGACGGTCGTGGGAAACCCAGCTCGCGCTATTCGTCCACGAGACTCAGAGGGCCATAGACACGGGTTCACAGGTATATGCCGTGTTTCTTGACTTCCGCAAGGCGTTCGATACAGTTCCTCACAGTCGTTTAATGAACAAAGTAAGAGCATATGGACTATCAGACCAATTGTGTGTTTCGATTGAAGAGTTCCTAGATAACAGAACGCAGCAAGTCATTCTCAATGGAGAGAAGTCTTCCGAAGTAAGAGTGAATTCGGGTGTGCCGCAGGGGAGTGTCATAGGACCGTTGCTATTCACAATGTACATAAATGACTTTGTGGATGACATCGGAAATTCACTGAGGCTTTTTGCAGATGATGCTGTGGTGTATCGAGAGGTTGTAACAATGGAAAATTGTACTGGAATGCATGAGAATCTGCAGCGAATTGACGCATGGTGCAGGGAATGGCTATTCAATCTCAATGTAGAAAAGTGTAATGTGGTGCGAATACGTAGAAAGATAGAGCCCTTATCATTTAGCTACTAAATAGCAGGTCAGCAACTGGAAGCAGTCAATTCCATAAATTATATGGGAGTACGCATTGGGAGTGATTTAAAATGGAATGATCATATAAAGTTGATCGTCGGTAAAGCAGATGCCAGACTGAAAGTTCATTGGAAGAATCCTAAGGAAACGCAATCCGAAAACAATGGAAGTAGGTTACAGTACGCTTGTTCGCCCACTGCTTGAATACTGCTCAGCAGTGTGAGATCCGTACCAGATAGGGTTGATAGAAGAGATAGAGAGGATCCAACGGAGAGCAGCGCCCTTCGTTACAGGATCATTTAGTAATCGCGAAAGCGTTACGGGGATAATAGATAAACTCCAGTGGAAGACTCTGCAGGAGAGACGCTCGGTAGCTCGGTACGGGCATTTGTTAAAGTTTCGAGAATATACCTTCACCGAAGAGTCAAGCAGTATATAGCTCCCTCCTACATATATCTCGCGAAGAGACCATGAGGATAAAATCAGAGAGATTAGAGCCCACACAGAGGCATACCGACAATCCTTCTTTCCACGAACAATACGAGACTGGAATAGAACGAAGAACCGATAGAGGTACTCAGGGTACCCTCCGCCACACACCGTCTGGTGGCTTGCGGAGTATGGATGTAGATGTAGATGTAGAATCTCAGGAAACAGAAGGAAAACACCACCTGATGGCTCCATCGATAGTGTCCGATCGAAGATGAACATTAAAATCCTCGACTTTTTTGTGGCCGCCGCCCCGTTATACAATGGACATTTACGATACTATCGAAATGCATTGGCTGGGCAGCCTTCTACTCTCCTGCATCCCTGTCACGGTCAGAGGCGCGTACCACGTAGAACCATGTAGCCAGTCTTTTTGCCTCTTCGGCCTAACGCACTGACTGCACACCAGCGTTCTGTCCCCTGCGAGTGCCTCGAGATGCTCCTCCCCCTAATAGCAGCACGTGGCTTGCAAGCCCCAAATGTCCACTGCAAGATACAGTATTAAATGACAGAACTTCTTGCTTCTTGTCAACTCCAGAAACTACTATTCAAAGGAGAGCCAACATATAGATGCCTCATGCATTAACAATCTCTCCTAAGTGGCTGCTCACGTGGAAAACTTTCTGTCATCTCACAAAAATATTGTCTGTGGCATACTAACGACATTAAAGAGCAGGCATCAATACGAAAATAAATGAGAGTGACATTTTCTCCCTCAGCCTTGACAAGCTGCAACTCAATCTCAGACTAGCGTCCACACCAGATCATATAGGTCAGTTGTTTCCGCTCTAAAAAATCGTAATGCAATATCGGAACACAGTCCTAACATCCTGGATGCGCATTCTAGTCTTCTGCGCTCATCGTGCTTCACCGAATCCTGTCTCTCTGTCTGAAGACATTATTTCTTCAAGTGAATAGTTTTCCGTCTCAGTACTGACTCTCTCTACACTGACCTATTAGTGGGAAAATTACCACTGACACAAAATTTATTTTAAAAATTAACTATCTGTATAAAAATATTTTGAACGACAGCTGCTCTTGGGAAGGGTAAACGTTCAAAATCTTCAGGTCTGCTATTCATGGTTTATAGCTTGTTGCACTGCCGGCCTGACAGATCCTTTATGTAACAGCACTGTACCATTGTATTCAGAACCGCTCCGTCCAACAGGTGGGGTCAGTGCCGCAGGAACTTCCTCGCTGCGGCCTAGCGGGATCATCAAAGGGCCCGCCTCTAGGACCACATGCGTCGACAGGCTAGGCACCTGAGTGACCGTGTGCATTGCAGCCAGGAGCAGCGAAACAAGCAGCACACCTGTGACAACAGCTCGAGGACGACACGTGGCGGCTGGTAGCTTAGCGAGGAAACAAGACAGAGGTAGCGGCGCTGACTGCACGCAGAGCGGACCGGCCGCTGTTCTGGTGCGTCAGAAGTCTGTAGTTGGAGGACGCGGAAATTGACTTACCTTGCGCTGTGCGTCTTCGATGTAGGACTCTTCAAGTGACACACTTATGTTTTACAGTGCTCTGCTTTGTTGCAACGGCGCTGAATTCCCTGAATGTTTCACCTGGCAGTGCAGGTGCAGCATTATGTAGCTCAGCCCTAGCAGTATCAGCCCATTTACGTCACCATGGGGGTTACTTAGTGTCAAACTGAAAAATATTAAATAAATCGTTACCTGCCGTTGAATTACATTAACAATATACTTTTGAAGGAGGTACTGACTTCTAAGTGAGGTCCGGAACGTGAAAATAGCTTTTATCATATTCTTGGCAATATCGTGTACTACCGACATTATTATCGCAACAAAAAATAAAAATAATTCAAATTTCGTTCAATGTTGTTGATTTTTACTTTCAACAGAATTTTTTAAGAAGATATTGATGTGTAAGTAAGGCCCTGAATCCAGAAATATTGAATACGATCTGTTTTGGGGAAAGTGACACCTATTATTGAGTCTTAAATTTTCGGTTAAATTTAACTGAAAAGTGTAAAACATATACGAGATCTGTTAGAAGAATTCATTAAAAACAATAAATTTTTCGTAACAATAGACGAGTTTATTTTAACTGACTAAACGACAATATTTTCGAAAGTTTAGCATAAAGAACCCCATCCCCACCTCCTTTGGCATTGCGTTTGCTAATTAACCTATGGCACTGCATTTTCTCTGTTATACTACGGGTTCATTGTTCAAATTACTGAACATGATGCCCCCCCCCCCCCATTTCTTTCTCAAGGTTTCTTGGTCTGACATTTAACCTGTGTATACCTGATTCTTATTTTACCATTGTTTTGTTGAAGCACTTCTTGTGCGTGAAGAAAGAAGAGTTAGACTTCAGTAGTATTGGATAATACAGCTGTGTTGACCAATAAAATACGCACTCAGGCACTCCACTCCTCTACCTATTGCCACTGGAAAATCAAGCATATTACAATAGCTAAAGTAATGATCGTAGGTGCAATACTTTTCGAGCATTTCGTAATGTTTGCTTATTTCCCTGGCATAATTTCGGTAAAATAACAGTATATACGCAGTTCAATGTTCAGACGCAGAGGAACGAATTTTAAGACCATAGATTATTCCTTGACTATATTTTGAATAACATTTGTTCCAAGGTAAGCGGGTCGATGGGAATGACACTGGGAATCAATGTATTAACATCTGCGGAAGAACTGCGCTCTATAGATAATTTTGTATTAAATCACCAGATATCACAGTGATGGTACTGGATGAAGAAACGAAGACTAGGAGTTACCCTGTAATGTACGTCAGGTAAATCAATAGCTTCACACTCTACATAAACATACAGACATTAGGGCCATTGAAATAAATAACCAGATGAAAAATTAGGCTAAAGGGCTAACAGAAGAATTCATAAGTGTGGTATACGAACGCATCGTTATAATCTCTCATTTTATTCATTGGTGTCCTGTAGTCCAGATATTCTTGTATAAGCTAAAGTGCAGTGCACTCACTTGGAAGACCGTAAGTTAGACCAGAGCCAGAGTGAGTCCGTGTTCCGATTCGGTGCAACGGTTATCCTGTGGTTCTTAGCCGTCTTTCCAATGTCATTGCATTTCAGTGCCATTGACGTCTGCCACACAAATAACTCAGAGCTCGGTGCTACTGTACGCTGCTTTTTACAAAGTTTGAAACTGGCTCTTTTGCCCCAGGTTGAGCTAAGTCAACACTGCAGCACTGCAGCATTCAAGCCACCGAGAACCTGTCTCAGTAGCTTACAATAAACTTCACGACTCACGTAAAGCATGAATCCCAATCAGGTAAACCCCAGCTCCCAGCCCTCATACATTCGCACCCCCACTTTGCTTCCAAATCCCATGCTTCAACTCTCCAAACACAAAACAACGAAACCGAGAATTGCGCCTTACAATCTACGTTAATACTATTGGTACCACAGCGCGGCGCGATCAAAGCTGCATCCACCGACACCAAACACGGTAGGCCTGATTTTATGGTTAGGCTTCACTAGTCATTTATTAAGTTTCGGTTCTCCACGAACGCTCACAGCGGACCACAAGATTCAGAGAAAGGTCACTTCACATGAATCGTCGGAGCGTTTTGAGACCGACGGAGAGGTCTTTCTGTCACGGATCGTCACGGGGGACGAAAGATGGGTACACCACTTTGCACCGGAAACAAAAAAGGCAGTCAGTGGAGTGGCATCATCCTCATTCACCACAAAAGAAAAAATTCAAGACAACCCCCTCTGCCGGAAAAGTCATGGTGACGATCTTCTCGGATTGTGATGGCGTCATTCTCGTCGATGTGGTGCCATGAGGGTCAACGATCGATTCAGAGGCATACGTGAGAGACTATGAATAAACTCAAGAACCGTTCCTGACGTCCTCGATCGGACAAGGATCCAGCAGAAACCTTGCTCCAACACGAAAATGCACGCCCACACACGAATCCGAGAGCCCAGGAACACATCGCCATATGGGTTGGGTATAATTGCCTCATCCACCCTACAGTCCAGACCTGGCACGCTTGGACTTCCATCTCTTTGGGCCGCTTAAAGATTCTCTACGGGGAACACAGTTTCAAGATGACGACGGTGTCAGTCATGCAGTGAAAACATGGCTACGCCTACATGACAAGAATTTTTACCAGCAGGGAATGTATGCTCTTCCACAACGTAAGCTTACTGCCATAAAACTTGATGGAGACTGCATAGAAAAATAGGGCATGGACAAGACATGTTGATGTATATTGTCAACAAATTCAGACCCTTAATAATAAATATGTAGGGGAAGGCGGGGCAAGATGGGGACGCTAACTTAAAACCCTTACAAAAGGGACACAAATTAACAAATTCAAGTAGGTTTCATTATCATTGTTTACTTAACTATTGAAGTACAATAGCATGCAAAGAAACCTGCAAACTTGTTACATTTAGTTAGAAATATCTATATTTGAAACATAAACTACCAATTCCCTGTCCTGCCCCATATGCGGGGTAAGATGGGGAAATAGCACGAATTCATATCTAAAGCTTAAAAAGGACTGGAACAACGAAATCATGTGACGATAAGGTTTCCAATCATGATTCTGCGAATTTTAGAATCAGCTATTACGTTTTATTTAGGCCTATTACTTTCACATAGTATACAAGTGTGGACAGCCTCGTCATCATCACTTTCTATCCCTGCACAAGTGTCGTGGGCCCAGCGTTCGCAGCTAATGCACCGTATCCAGCCTCTTCAGGGAAGTCATAGCAGTATAAACATTCTTCACACTCTTTCTCGTTCTCATTCAACCTCAGTTTATTATTCCCTGAGCATGAAGGGGTGGTTAAGACGTCAGTCACATTCGTCACTTTTTCGTTGTCATGATGTCCTTTTGGTGGTATCCCGGGTTTATTAAACGTCTTTGAGAAGAGTTTACGTTTACAAGCAGCACGTTTGGGGACACCTTTTCATTTAATTTCTTCAGATAGTTCACTCCTATAAGGAGATTCGAAACGGGTTTTCCACGCCTGTTAGATGGTTTAATTTTGGTTTTTTTTATCCACCTTTGGAATAGCTAATACCATTTCAGGGCTGGTGACCTGAAAGTTAGACGAAACAGAGGCTTGATCGTCAGTTGTTAATTCTTCAGGTGTTTTACGTCTTGAGAACATCTTTGATATATGGTCTTCCGTTTCTGTTGAACCGATGTGTGAGCTTGATGAATGTCTGTAATTGAACAGGGAAGGTAATCACTTTCTTGAAACACATTTCTATTTACAAGCCAAATGCCTGTTTTCCGAAACCCGTTCACTGCTGTGGACATTGTAGCTGAATGAACGAAGTCTTTGCCGAATAAACTTGCAATCTGATGCAGCGTAACAACTTTTCCAGGATGGGTGCGAAGCCACGATCTTACTTCATCTTCGTAAAATTTATTGAGAGGTTTCATAAATGCCACGTCCAATGGTTGAAGACGGTGTGAGCAGTGTGATGGCAAACATAGCGAGACACTCCCATTTTCGCGGGCCACATCTATCAGTTCTAAATTCTTGGTGTGCGTTTTGTGGCCGTCCAATATGAGAAGTATTGGTCTTTCCTTTGACGCTCCAGTAAATGCAATAAACTTCTTAAACCAAGTCAAAAATAGTTCTTTCGTCATCCAACCAGTTTCTTGGACTTCTGCCCAGGCACCAGGGGGCAGGCCAGCCTCAAACGCTTGTTGCATTCGTTTTCGAGGATAAATTATCATAGGTGGTACGTTGCACCCCGACGCTGAAACACAGATTTCGGCAGTCACAGTCTGGCCTCTTTCTGCTGAAGTAACTGTTCCTACCTGTCTGCGCCCTTTCAAAGCAACTACCTTTGTGTGACCTTTTGGAATGATTGTTAAATCAGTCTTATCGCAATTGTAAATTCTGTCTCCCGTAAACTTGAATGTGTCTAATTGACTTTCAAACACATCGAAAAACCGATCTACAGCAACTCGATTAAACCCCATTGCTCGTGCGATTGACGTGGCCTCTGGTTTTCGTATTGTTAAGGTAGGATTCCGTGTAAGAAACCCATTTAACCAATCTCTTCCAGCAGATTTGGCTGCAGTATTAAATGGATGTTTGATGTTTTCTCCTTCAGCTAGCTGAAAAGCAAGTTCACAAAGTTCTTTAAGTGTTAGGCCAAAATACTGTCCTTCCGTGTTAAGTAGTCTTTAAGTTCTGCCTCTTGTTCTGGGGTAAACACACGTGTGAATGGTCCTAACCTTTTCACAAATGTATAACCAGGATTAGCACGTTCTTTGCCACATGTCGTTCAATCGCTGTCTGTGGCACATTGAACAGTCGGGCAGCCCTGATAGAACCCATGTGACCTTCTATAACAGCATTTACAGCGCCTTCCGTTGATTCCAATGACCAATCTTTCCTAGACATTTGTCGCCGATACTTGCGAACCATCTGAAATAAAACACGTGGAACGTACTATTGAGTCTGATCATTACTGGTAGTCTATATTATACAGTAAATACCATATTTACAATAGTCAGTCGTTAAAGCATAGCAAGAGTACTGACTTTGCACGTTTTGTGTACTTTTATTCACCATATAGCCTAAGGCATACTTTGTAATTAATTAGGAAACGTTGTAATAACGAATACCATTCTATTTACAATTGTATTCAACGTATAATGTACGTGATCAAAACCCGCAGCGAGGTAAACACATGAGAAGATAAGAACGTAATGGTTGGAGAAATAGTAGGGGCAAGACGGAGAAACTCCCCATCTTCCCCCACCCCGTCTTTCCCCCTACCATGCTGTCAGGTTATGTTACGCTTACATGAACACTGTTTAGTGAACATTGACTACTGAAACAGCAGTTTACTGTTAATAAGACGTACTATTCAGTGCTATATATACAGTCTGGACCAATGTTGACGAAATACATGTTGTAGGACCTCGAAAGGTGTAAAACATTGCAAATCAGTATAACAATTGCACATACATTGCAAAGCTCGCAGAAACCGCCGCGAAACGAAGGTTCAGCAATGTCAACACACTGGGACCTGTGTATTGATGATGTTGACGTAGCTATCCACAGATGGCAGCACTCTGTAGCTTATAGCCCTTCCCCGTCTTACCCCACCTCCCTGTCTTGTCCCACCTTCCCCTACTGAGAATAAAAATGTGGAGCATTTCTTAATGAAAGCACTTCGTATTTTATAAAAGTAAAAAGGTTGTCAATGTCTATAAGAAATAGTATATTGCTCTATTACATAAAAAAAATTACCCGCCAGGATAGCCGAGAGCGCTAATGCGCCGCTTCCTGGACTCGGGTTGGCGCGCCAGTCCCAGATGGAATCCGCCCGGCGGATTAACGAGGGCCAGTATGCCAGCCAGCCTGGATGTGGTTTTAGGCGGTTTTCCACATCCCGCTAGGTGAATACCGGGTGGTCCCTACGATCCGCCTGAGTTACACAACTCGCAGACATTTGAAAACGTTCGCACTATTACATCTCTTACACTCGACGCAGACAGCTGGGTCACAGGACTTCCGTCCTGGGGTGTTCGGGGTGGCGGCAGGAAGGGCATCCGGACACCCTCTGTTCCTAACACTGCCAAATCTATAGTAACACGGCCGTCCCCGCGTTGAAGAGGGACAAAGGCCCCAAGGAAAAGGAGAGGTTCTATTATATAAAACGCTATTAAAATATCTAAAATAAAATAAAAGATTTTGTATTAATAAATGCGAAAAAAGAAAAGAATTTATGAAAAATGATTAGCATAATCGAATAGCTCCAGACATACTTTATTTTACATTGCTTTGCAAACGACGTTATCGAAGACTATTATATTACAACGCGATTGTAATTTAAAAGCAAACAACACTTTTCATTGCCTACAATTCTATAACAATTATTGAGTCCTAAAGTCCTAAAGTTTAGAACCCCTCTGATCCCCAGACGCGGCGTGCTTCTACGCCCGATAAGGAGTGGGCGCTTCGCTGCCGGCTTGTTTGAAGAGAGGCGCCTGCAGCGAGCGGCACACACTGCCTCCACGTCGGCCCGCTGAATAATTTATGGATGTCAGACGCTGAGGGACCGCTGATCAATAGCATATCAGCTGGGGAGGAAGCGGTGATAGAATTAATACTGCCGTCTCTAGGGGGATCACGGCCAACCGCAGGCGGAAATGAAGCTCTGTGTACGCTACACGCCACGCGTCCGTGCTTCCCGCGAGAATGTCAGCTAGATAGTGGTGTGGTACCCATAAACTTTGCTAAAATTTTTTTTTATTTTTTTGAGTCATCAGTCTTCTGATTGGTTTGAGGCGGCCCGTCATGAATTCCTGAGTTGCTCTCAACAGAACGAAAAGTGAAGGAAATTTTCACATAAATATGACTACATGTAGCCTCAGTGAACTATGCCTTGAACATTCGTTGCCTACTTATATACTATGTGATCAAAGTATCCGGACAACCCCAGAAATATACGTTTTTCTTATTAGGTGTGTTGTGCTGCCACCTACTGCAAAATGGCTCTGAGCACTATGCGACTTAACTTCTGAGGTCATCAGTCGCCTAGAACTTAGAACTAATTAAACCTAACTAACCTAAGGACATCACACACATCCATGCCCGAGGCAGGATTCGAACCTGCGACCGTAGCAGTCACGCGGTTCCAGACTGAAGCGCCTAGAACCGCACGGCCCCAACGGCCGGCTAAGCTACTGCCAGGTACTCCGTATCAGCGGCCCTCAGTATTCATTAGACAACGTGGGAGAGCAGAATGGGGCGCTCTGCGGAACTCACGAACGTGGTCAGGTGATACGGTGTCACTTGTGTCACTCGTCTGCACGCGAGGTTTGCACACTCCTAAACATCCCTAGGTCCACTTGAGCCGTGCTCACTACGAACTATGCGTTTGCTTGAACTTGGCTCTCTATCTGCGTTTGGATTCCAACCATTGGTGTGGTTATACCGTGGTTCTTCCTCCTTCTACGTGCGGTAGCAGCGATGTGTATCGATATTTGCACCGTGTGCCATCTTTAGTCTTGTGCATATACAGGGTGTTTCAAAAATGACCGGTATATTTGAAACGGCAATAAAAACTAAACGAGCAGCGATAGACATACACCGTTTGTTGCAATATGCTTGGGACAACAGTACATTTTCAGGCGGACAAACTTTCGAAATAACTGTAGTTACAATTTTCAACAACAGATGGCGCTGCAAGTGATGTGAACGATATAGAAGACAACGCAGTCTGTGGGTGCGCCATTCTGTACGTCGTCTTTCTGCTGTAAGCGTGTGCTGTTCACAACGTGCAAGTGTGCTGTAGACAACATGGTTTATTCCTTAGAACAGAGGATTTTTCTGGTGTTGGAATTCCACCGCCTAGAACACAGTGTTGTTGCTACAAGACGAAATTTTCAACGGAGGTTTAATGTAACCAAAGGACCGAAAAGCGATTCAATAAATTATCTGTTTGAAAAATTTCAACGGACTGGGAACGTGACGGTTGAACGTGCTGGAAAGGTAGGGCGACCGCGTACGGTAACCACAGAGGGCAACGCGCAGCTAGTGCAGCAGGTGATCCAACAGCGGCCACGGGTTTCCGTTCGCCGTGTTGCAGCTGCGGTCCAAATGACGCCAACGTCCACGTATCGTCTCATGCGCCAGAGTTTACACCTCTATCCATACAAAATTCAAACGCGGCAACCCCTCAGCGCCGCTACCATTGCTGCACGAGAGACATTCGCTAACGATATAGTGCACAGGATTGATGACGGCGATATGCATGTGGGCAGCATTTTGTTTACTGACGAAGCTTATTTTTACCTGGACGGCTTCGTCATTAAACAGAACTGGCGCATATGGGGAACCGAAAAGCCCCATGTTGCAGTCCCATCGTCCCTGCATCCTCAAAAAGTACTGGTCTGGGCCGCCATTTCTTCCAAAGGACTCATTGGCCCATTTTTCAGATCCGAAACGATTACTGCATCACGCTATCTGGACATTCTTCGTGAATTTGTGGCGGTACAAACTGCCTTAGACGACACTGCGAACACCTCGTGGTTTATGCAAGATGGTGCCCGGCCACATCGCACGGCCGACGTCTTTAATTTCCTGAATGAATATTTCGATGATCGTGTGATTGCTTTGGGCTATCCGAAACATACAGGAGGCGGCGTGGATTGGCCTCCCTATTCGCCAGATATGAACCCCTGTGACTTCTTTCTGTGGGGACACTTGAAAGACCAGGTGTACCGCCAAAATCCAGAAATAATTGAACAGCTGAAGCAGTACATCTCATCTGCATGTGAAGCCATTCCGCCAGACACGTTGTCAAAGGTTTCGGGTAATTTCATTCAGAGACTACGCCATATTATTGCTACGCATGGTGGATATGTGGAAAATATCGTACTATAGAGTTTCCCAGACCGCAGCGCCATCTGTTGTTGAAAATTGTAACTACTGTAATTTCGAAAGTTTGTCTGTCTGAAAATGTACTGTTGTCCCGAGCATATTGCAACAAACGGTGTATTTCTATCGCTGCTCGTTTAGTTTTTACTGCCGTTTCAAATATACCGGTCATTTTTGAAACACCCTGTAGTTTCCGGGTAGGGTGTGTGCGGGCAGTCGGTCGTTACTACGGACCAGACATGATATCTCCGTGCGGCGCAGTCGGCTGGGTCCACAGGTGGTCCCTGCGCAGTGCCGGAGCGTGTGTGGAGCTGTCCGATGGCTACGAGCTTCGTGGCTCACCGACCTATGACGTCAAAGTTGAGTGGTGTCTTAAGTACCCAAGCCACGTCCGTTTATGTCGTGTCGTTTGTTTCGGTGGTTCGCTGAGCCACTGTGCGGTGGAATTAACTATATTGGTTCACTACAATTCAAGTGCACCAGTGGAATTTTCTGCCTTGTGGCCGTTAGTGTTCTGGTTACCTTCCTTGGCCACTATCGTAGTTTCAGGCAGTGTCGTTTCCCCACCTGTTGTCGCTGTACAACACAGTGTGTAGTTTTGACAGCTTAATACATATTTCATTGTGGATAATCACGTCCGTAACAGTTTGGTCTTTGAGTTTTCACGTACCGATTGGTGGTTGATGGCTAGCAAGTCGTTTGGTCGGTCCGTCCGTGACTGTCTCTTGGTTGGGTTACTGACGGATCAAGTGTAGTTGGGTCCACTACCTGTCTCACCTAAGTGAACGTTAATGTTTCGAGGGAAGGCCCCACCCCCTCTCTCCTGAGGCGTCTGAGTTTAGTTGTCTATACTGTCCTTTACATGGGTCTTTAATGGTCTATTGGTAATCTATTATAGCCAATGCTAAAAAAAAGTTGTTTTTTATGTAAATCAGGGGCATTTAGCCCGTATAAGTAAATTTGAATTCAGGCAAGTAGATATTTTGCTGAAAGTTACTGTTGTTGTGCTATCTTTTCATTTAGTGCGCTGTCAGCCACTTAAAACTTAAAGGTTTATGGTAATTTAGAATTTTTAGAGAATCACCTGCGGGACTTCAGCCGCTTAAAGCCTTATTCTTAAAATTTCCCCTTAACCGAAAACATTGCAACCTTCTACCTTAAGAGATTTTGGTAACATATTATAAATTTTGGAATTTAATTGTGGCCTTTAGCCGTTTGTATTGCACCTTGTTTACGTTTGTTATATATATATATATATATATATATATATATATATATATATATATATATATATATATATATATATATATATATTAACTGCGTGTCTTCTGTCGCTTGAAATTTATCTTGCTAATTTTTAAGATTTCTTGTTTGGAGGCTTTCAACCACGAAACAGTTGCATTTTGGAACTCGTAGTTGTAAATTTCGGCTATTTGCAGTTTTGGTTTCAAGGTGTTATTAAATTACATTGAATTACAATCTTAAAGTGAAACTGACCGCCACCTTATTTGGCCCTTTCCCCATTCTTTATCACTTGCTCTGCCCTGTTGGTTTAGCGGGCGTGTCAGCACTTTTTCCGAAGTGATAGTGAACTGGAAATGTGACACGTAGAGCACAAAAGCTTACAGGCCGACCTCGCCTGTTGACTGACGGAGACCGCCGACAGTTGAAGAGGATCGTAATTTGTAATAGGCAGACATGTATCGAGACCATCCCAGAGGAATTCCAAACTGCGACACGATCCACTGCAAGTACGATGACAGTTAGGCGCGAGGTAAGAGAACTTGTATTTCGTGTTCAAGCGGTTGCTCATAAGCCACACATCAAGCCGGTAAATGCCAAACGATGCCGCGCTTGGTGTAAGCAGCGTAAAAATAGGACGTTTGAACAGAGGAAAAACGTTGTGTGGAGTGACGAACAAAGGTACGTAATGTGGTGATCCGATTGCAAGGTGTGGCTATGGCAAATGCCCGGTGAACGTCATCTGCCAGCGTATGTAGTGCCAACAGTAAAAATCAGAGGCGGTGGTCTTATGGTGTGGTCGTGTTTTTCAATTTTGCTTAGCACTATCACAGCACAGGCCTATATTGATGTCTGAAGCACCTTCTTGCTTCCCGCTGTTGGAGAGCAATTAGGGGATGGCAAATGCATCATTCAACACGATCGAGCACCTGTTCATAATGCACGGCCTTGGCGGAGTGGTTACACGACAATAACATCCCCATAATGGACTGCCCTGCACAGAGTCCTGACCTGAATCCTATAGAACATCTTTGCGATGTTTTGGAACGCCGACTTCTAAATAGGCCTCACCGACCAACATTGATACCTCTCCCAAGTGCGGCACTCTGTGAAGAATGGGCTGCCATTCCCGAAGAAACCTTCCAGCACCTGACTGAACGTATGCCTCTGAGAGTGGAGGCTGTGACCGAGGCTAACGCTGGGCCAACACCATACTGAATTCCAGCATTACGGATGGAGGGCACCACGAACTTGTCATTATCAACCAGGTGTCCGGATACTTTTCATCACATAGTGTAAGTGGCACATTACGGCTCTTTCTGCCGTTGTTATGCAGGTTTATGTAGCTCCGATAGAACTTAAATTATGGGCAAAAGTGTTAAAAAATCTGATTGATTAAGCAAAAACCGACGCCGAAAATTTTCGATCTAAATGTTATTCAAATTCTGCACATACGTTTTCCAACACATGCTGCAGTGCTATTTGTATATCTGTTTTGTATGATTTAACTGCCCATCGGCGGATTCGAACTTGGGTTCTCTGCCAATGCGTGTGAAAGATGATGGTGGGGGTCTGTCCACGGATGGCTCCTGATGACTGGATAACAACATGAACTGATCAACTGCACTTCATTGGTATTAGGCCATCAGGGTGAGGTGTGCTTCCGCTCGTAATATTCTCAGCGGTGACGAAGGTGGCCTACGGACGCTCACAGGTGCGCCCGCTGCTGCGACTGCACCTGCTCTGGCGTAACTGTACCTCGGCAGCAGCGCTACGGCCTTGCTGGTTCGCACCGTGGCGGCTGCGGCTGGAATCACGCACCACCGATCTTTGTTGTGACCACGGCTTCGAGGCCTGGCGGCGGCAGCAGTGGGACAGGTCAGTGCCCTATCTCAACGACAATTCCTGATGGCGTCTGTCTGACTCAGGTGGGCTCTGGCCATGGAAATGGTGTTTGTGGAGGCAGCGTCGCAGGAAGATGGCGACAGTGCGTTATCACAATGTACTCCATGCGATGCCTGCCATTACAGGCAGCTGCCTGCTGACGGCGTCTGAAACGTGATGACTACATTGACGGCGTCACTCTGGCGCCTCCTAAGCAACGACCTGTACTACGACAGTGGCTATTACGATGACTGCGACGGAAGTGACGACTCCGAACTGGTGGCGCCACTGAGTAACACAGCCTCTGCGTCACTCCAACAACTCACGACGTTCGATGATGAAGAGTTGGCTGCCAGGCCTTAAATGCGGCTTTCTGCTGGTGTTGTTTGTGGGCCTTCTTCCCCACTGGGCCGGTGCAATCTTCTGGTATTGCTCATGCCGCATAAATGACCCAGTTACGTCCCTCGATATTGACACTACAGCTGCTTCTTGTCATGTTGCCCGCTAGTCGGTGGCCGTGTTATCCTTCGCGTTGCTTAACTCGCCACTCTGCGTACCCACTTGCATCACATTATCATACCTCTAAGCTGAATATACACTACTGGCCATTAAAATTGCTACACCACGTAGATGACGTGCTACAGATGCGAAATTTACCGACAGGAAGAAGATGCTGTGATATCCAAATGATTAGCTTTTCAGTGCATTCACAAAAGGTCGGAGCCGGTGGCGACACCTACAACGTGCTGACATGAGGAAAGTTTCCAACCGATTTCTCATACACAAACAGAAGTAGACCGGCGTTTCCTGGTGAAACGTTATTGTAATGCTTCGTGTAAGGAGGAGAAATGCTTACCATCACGTTTCCGACATTGATAAAGGTCGGATCGTAGCCTATCGCGATTGCGGTTTATCGTATAGCGACATTGCTGCTCGCGTTGGTCGAGATCCAATTACTGTTAGCAGAATATGCAATCGGTGGGTTCAGGAGGGTAATACGGAACGCCGTGCTGGATCCCAACGGCCTCGTATCACTAGCAGTCGAGATGACAGGCATCTTATCCGAATGGCTGTAACGGTTCGTGCATCCAAGTCTCGATCCCTGAGTCAACAGATGGGGACGTCAGCAAGACAACAACCGTCTGCACGAACAGTTATACGACATTTGCAGCAGCATGGCCTTTCAGCTCGCAGACCATAGCTGCGGATACCACCCTTGACGCTGCATCACAGACAGGAGCACCGGGGATGGTGTACTCAACGACGAACCTCGGAGCACGAATGAAAAAACGTAATTTTTTCGGATGAATCCAGGTTCTGTTTACAGCATCATGATGGTCGCATCCGTGTTTGGCGACATCGCGGTGAACGCACATTGGAAGCGTGTATTCGTCATCGCCATACTGGCGTATCACCCGGTGTGATGGTATGGGGTGCCAATTGTTACTCGTCTCGGTCTCCTCGTGTTCGCACTGACGGCACTTTGAACAGTGGACGTTACATTTTAGATGCGTTACGAGCCGTGGCTCTATCCTTCACTCGAGCCCTGCGAAACCCTACATTTCAGCAGGATAATGCTCGACCGCATGTTGCAGGTCCTGTAAGGGCCTTTCTGGGTACAGAAGATCGACTGCTGCCCTGGCCAGCACATTCTCCAGCTCTCTCACCAATTGAAAACGTCTGGTCAATGGTGGTCGAGCAACTGGCTCGTCACAATACGCCAGTCACTACTCTTGATAAACTGTGGTATCGTGTTGAAGCGGCATGGGCAGCTGTACCTGTACACGCCTTTTTGACTCAATGCCCAGGCGTATCAAGGCCGTTTTTACGGCCAGAGGTGGTTGTTCTGGGTACTGATCTCTAAGGATATATGCACCCAAATTGCGTGAAAATGTAATCACATGTCTGTTCTAGTATAATATATTTGTCTAATAAATACCCGTTTATCATACATTTCTTCTTGGTGTAGCAATTTTAATGGCCAGTAGTGTAACACACATACGTCTTATGGTTCCCAATATTCTTTCACATTTTAACTAACTTCAGTACAGAAACATTCCTAGCTCCAACTACATTAATCACTCCAATCATTCTTCCCTCTACAATAGTTGGCTATGCTGACTTTATTTAATTACGGATCATCTCATTGCCTAATTAAATGCAGAAGTAAAGCTGTGAGCAGCTGAACTCATTTGTGTCGATAAGCGCTTTCATATGGGAGGCAAATATTCTCTATAGCTTAAGTAGTGTCAATGTTAGTTATTACAAAAATTTGTTACTAATTTGTTTTCCACTCAATAACCAGTTAAATACTTCCCCCCCCCCCGTAGCCAGTCTATACATAAAAATAAATGACTCATTCAGCTCTTGAACTCGGCATAACGTGCTTTGTTGTACATTTCGTGGTTTACGCTCCACTTGTATAAATGTGTATCACGATGACTGTTTCTGTGAATAGCTAACGATATTTCTGACGCCACGTCCAGACGTTGCTCAATTCGACACAAATGTGTGGGTTTTCCGGTACCACCGCTCCTCAAGAGACGCTGCCCAGGCTCTGATCACGTGCATGCAAACAAATTACCGAACGCTAAAACAAGCCACCTTGTGTCTCGCTTCGCTCTTTATATACACTTTCATGCTTTATATACACGTTGTAACGGTCATGAGTATTAGTTACCTTTGAGACTGGACGGCTTTAGGCGGCTGAAGTCCCACAGGTGATTCTCTAAAAATTCTAAATTACCATAAACCTTTAAGTTTTAAGTGGCTGACAGCGCACTAAATGAAAAGATAGCACAACAACAGTAACTTTCAGCAAAATATCTACTTGCCTGAATTCAAATTTACTTATACGGGCTAAAGGCCCCAGATTTACATAAAAAACAACTTTTTTTTTTAGCATTGGCTATAATAGATTACAAATAGACCATTAAAGACCCATGTAAAGGACAGTATAGACAACTAAACTCAGACGCCTCAGGGGAGAGGGGGTGGGGCCTTCCCTCGAAACATTAACGTTCACTTAGGTGAGACAGGTAGTGGACCCAACTACACTTGATCCGTCAGTAACCCAACCAAGAGACAGTCACGGACGGACCGACCAAACGACTTGCTAGCCGTCAACCACCAATCGGAACGTGAAAACTCAAAGACCAAACTGTTACGGACGTGATTATCCACAATGAAATATGTATTAAGCTGTCAAAACTACACACTGTGTTGTACAGCGACAACAGGTGAGGAAACGACACTGCCTGAAACTACGTTAGTGGCCAAGGAAGGTAACCAGAATACTAACGGCCACAAGACAAATTCCGCTGGTATACTTGAATTTGAAATAAGATAATGTAGTTAACTCCACCAAAATAGAACACTGCCTGAATTTACGTCAGTGGCCAGGGCCGGTAACCGGAACACTAACGGCCAAAGGCAGAAAATTCCACTGGTGCACTTGAATTGTAGTGAACCAATATAGTTAATTCCACCGCACAGCGGCTCAGCGAACCATCGAAACAAACGACACGACATAGACGGACGTGGCTTGGGTACTTAAGACACCACTCAACTTTGACCTCATAGGTCGGTGAGCCACGAAGCTCGTAGCCATCGGACAGCTCCACACACGCTCCGGCACTGCGCAGGGACCACACGTGGACCCAGCCGACTGCGCCGCACGGAGATACCATGTCTGGTCCGTAGTAACGACCGACTGCCCGCACACACCCTAGCCGGAAGCTATATGCACAAGACTAAAGATGGCACACGGTGCAAATATCGATACACATCGCTGCTACCGCACGTAGAAGGAGGAAGAACCACGGTATAACCACACCAATGGTTGAAAACCAAACGCAGATAGAGAGCCAAGTTCAAGCAAACGCATAGTTCGTAGTGAGCACGGCTCAAGTGGACCTAGGGATGTTTAGGAGTGTGCAAACCTCGCGTGCAGACGAGTGACACAAGTAACACCCTATCAACTGACCACGTTCGTGAGTTCCGCAGAGCGCCCCATTCTGCTCTCCCACGTTGTTTAATGAATACTGAGGGCCGCTGATACGGAGTACCTGGCAGTAGGTTAGCCGGCCTTTGTTGCCGTGCGGTTCTAGGCGCTTCAGTCTGAAACCGCGTGACTGCTACGGTCGCAGGTTCGAATCCTGCCTCGGGCATGGATGTGTGTGATGTCCTTAGGTTAGTTAGGTTTAACTACTTCTAAGTTCTAGGCGACTGATGACCTCAGAAGTTAAGTCGCATAGTGCTCAGAGCCATTTAGCAGTAGGTGGCAGCACAACGCACCTAATAAGGAAAACGTATATTTCTGGGGTTGTCCGGATACTTTGATCACATAGTATATAAGTAGGCATCGAATGTCATGTAGGAGTGGCTTTAAGGCGACAAAGGCGGCATTATCAACAACTCAGGGAATTTGAACTAGATCGTGTAATACGTCTACGAGAAGTTGGCTATTCCTTCTGAAATATTGCAGAAGGATTTGGCAGGAATGTAGCCACTGTACATGATTGCTGGCTGTGGTGGTCACGAGAATGTTCGTTCGCTAGAAGACGGGGCTCCAGACGGTTGTGTTACCTTACCGAGAGAGCAGAACATTGTGTTCGGCGTATGGCTCTGTAACGTCGTACTACGTCTGCAGCAGCAAACTGAGCAGCAGGTGGCACCACAGTGACACAACGAACTGTTACAAATGATTTACGTCCAGGACGGCTCCGAGCCGGACGCCCTCTACCGTCCATTGCATTACACTGACAACAAACCAACGCCATTGGCGACGTCAGTGGTCTCAAGCGAGAGCTCATTGGAAGGGAGAGCGGAAGTCTGTTGTGTTTCCTGATGAAAGCTGGTTCTGTTTTGGTACCAGTGATGGCACTGTGCTGGTTAGACGGAGGCCATTTGAGGGCCTGCAACCAACCTGTCTTCGTGCTAGACACACTGGACCCAAACCTGGTAACAATAGAGTCCTACTTCTTGTAATTAGTTACGAGCAATAGCATAGCTCACGAGATATTCACTTGTAAATGCATACTATGTCTTCACTGCAGAAGCCATGGAAATCTCACCAGTGCACCAGTTGGCACTACGAACTATTTCTATCTCCCGTTGTAAGTAGGCTGTTTAGGTTTTTATATTGGTAACGCCACGTAGCGCTCTGTATGAAAATCACTGGCTGTGCTGTGTGCAGCCTGTGGCTACTTTGCATTGTTGCAATACTCGCCATTGTAGCGTTGGGCAGTTGGCTGTTAACAGCGCCTAGCGTTGCGCAGTTGGAGGTGAGCCGCCAGCAGTGGTGGATGTGGGGAGAGAAATGGCGGAATTTTTGAAATTTGTAACCCTGGATGTCATGAACTGCTATGTATATTATGAGTTTTCAACACTATTAAGGTAAATACATTTTTTGTTCTCTATTAAAATCTTTCATTTGCTAACTGTGCCTATCAGTAGTTAGTGCGTTCAGTAGTTTGAATCTTTTATTTAGCTGGCAGTAGTGGCGCTCGCTGTATTGCAGTAGTTCGAGTAATGAAGATTTTTGTGAGGTAAGTGATTTGTGAAAGGTATAGGTTAATGTTAGTCATGGCCATTCTTTTGTAGGGATTATTAAAAGTCAGATTGCGTTGCGCTAAGAAATATTGTGTGTCAGTTTAAGCACAGTCATGTACAATTTTTCTAAGGGGACGTTTCACCGTGAACACGCACAAACTACCCACAGTCTCCAAGTATTTCCCTCGACCATCCGTCGCGCCTTCCTGTCCAGCACCCCCTCTCCTGAGCGACCCTATGCTCCTCCCCTACTCCCATACCGTCTCTCAATTGCCTTCGGTAGTCGCCTACCACAGTAACGAGCGCTGTGATTGGCTAGAGTGATAAAGCCATGTCTCCAAGCCATCGCACTCTCACTAAGATAGTGAAGCACACACGAAATACTGGATTTACATCTAAATAACTTTACATTAAATAAATGTTCCCATGGCTGTACCATAAACACGCTCAAACACACATTATTAAACACATAAACAAATTAAATAAACATATATGAAAGGAATAGAAGCAAAAGTAGGCCAGTAGCCTAATGTCCCTGTGATTTCTAAAACACAGTAAATATTAGACCAATTTCTTCACGAATAGTATTTATCGGATATAAACAAAGACTTAGATGAATAAATATGTATTTATAAGCATGCTACTACCGCTTTTGCGTGTAGCTGTAGCATACTTATGGCCAGAAGCGATCAATTGTAATGCCTGTAATTCATACCAATTTATGTTTACACTAATAGATTTCTAAAGACACATCGAACGACAAAATCCGATGAACCGTTTAGTTTTTCGAAATTCGTTTCTGGGTGCTACTTGTATAATTTACAGTCAGATACTAAACTTCAGATTAATAAAGACATTGACAATCTGATTACAACATCAGAATCGCTGTGCAAATAATGGTAAGGTACATGTTTCTGCCGGCCGCTGTGGCCGTGCGGTTCTAGGTGCTACAGTCAGGAGCCGAGCGACCGCTACGGTCGCAGGTTCGAATCCTGCCTCGGGCATGGACGTGTGTGATGTCCTTAGGTTAGTTAGGTTTAATTAGTTCTAAGCTCTAGGCCACTCATGACCTCAGAAGTTAAGTCGCATAGTGCTTAGAGCCATTTGAACCATTTTACACGTTCTTTTTGAGGTATCATGATTCCTCTGGCTACTATTAATTTCTACATGAACTGTGAAATGTCTGCCGTTAAGGTTCCACAAAGTTCGCCAATTTTGGCACTCCCGGCATAAAAATCTCCTTCATCGACACATAGCACCTTCCTCGACACAGCGTCAACGTGGAATTGCCAGCCACACGGCCAGCCTGCACTACACACTGGGGCTACCTCACTTGCTCCGGCTACTGTTCGGCACCTCGCGGTTGCAGACGAGTCCCAGCTTGCCGAGACGCCACAGCGCTGCCACGCCAATTCCAAACTTAGAATATTCTCAGGGCGCCACAACTCGCCCGTTACCTCACAAGGTTCAAGATGCTGCTTTACGTAAGAAAGAGTGTGGTTTAACGGTCTACACATTATGTCACTCATTTTAAAAACATATAGAATTTCAGTCACCATAAACTCTCATAGTTGAAGAGTTAAAAATTTCTTCCAAGTAACTTTAATACATTATACGGCACTTTAATACGTGGAACACTTAACATTAACAAACGCTGTACAAAAAACTACTAAAGGTCATCAGTTTAAGTTAATTATTAATTCAGTCAACAGTACTCAACGTTCATAGCGTTGCTGCTAACTTTGACACTCCAAGAGCGTTCATAACGTTACGTGATCACAGTTTTTATCACTGTTCATTATTATTCACAATATAAATCACAGTTCTTCACGCGTCCAAGAGTTCCTGCGAAACACGTTTCACTGTTGTGATTGCTGTCAGTAGTTTTCCACAGTACTTAACAGACAATCTATATGCAAATGACACTTTTCAAATAATGAGGTCTGGTACACTTGCACCTAAGTTCATATTACCATGACTGAATAACAAAATTTAAAATTTTACAGTGTCACATAGACATGAGACAATATAAAACTTTCAGAATCTGCTACATTATCTTGACCATGACATCATTACTGAACTGTCCAGATAACAGTACATTTCCATTTTTATTACATATACATATATTTATATTTTTTAAATCGCAGTCTCCTTATCTCCGATACCTTCTTGAAAATCTGCGTGTTCATAACTGACACATTCACACCTGTGTCAAGCAGAATAGTAGTTGCCACACCATTTACAGCTCCGGTGGCACATGCTGGAAAATGCAAACTTATGACTCTGTTATAAGCATTTTGTGAGTTTTCAGTCGGAGGAGGCCTGCTTGGATCCTATCACGGTGGATATTGATTGCTTGGTATAGGTATAGCCTGTACATAATTTATTGGCTGACCTGAATTGATAGAATTTTGCTGCGGCTGCCAATGACTTGGCCCTGGCTGTCGCCAATATTCACTGTCACCCCGCATATTTTTAGGCTTGTCTTTATATGGACTGTCTGACCTGTTGTCATTTCGTCTCTTTCGGTTGCTATTGTTATTGTTTGGGTTTTCATTGTGGTACGGCCTCTGATTACCATTCGGTTGTTGGTGTTCTTCGGCCTTTTGATTATTACTGTTATTATTATTAGGATAACCAAAATTTTGGTTGTAGGGATTCCTACTACTATTATTATTATTGTATTTTCCGTTACTCTAAGCTTTACTTTTATTTTTCTTTGGACTACGTTCGCCCCTATCTCCATTATTTCCATTCCATGAATTTTTTCTATTAGGACTATTATTATTGCTGTTCACATCAGAATTTTTTCTGGCGTCTTCTTGCACTAGATCCAGAGAATCAATTACAGACAAATTCTTTCAGATCGGTCTATGTAACATTAAATAATTTTTGTCTAATATGTATGGGTGATCTAGCTTTTAACACTCGCAATAAGTCTCTGGTGGTTACTGGCTCATCCCAGTACCGGGTCATGTTAATATATTTTTCAAAGTATTTTCTTAAGGAACCTGACTTCTGATTGTACATTTCTGCATTGTAAACAATTTTACGGAGTCGCTCTTGAGTAGACTCTGACCAGAATTGATCAAGGAACGCCCTCTCAAAGTCGTAGAAAGTCTTGCAAGTTTCTGCTGCATTTAATGCCCAGAGCGACGCATCACCAGAAATATGTGAAACCACAAACTGTATTTTCTGTTCTTCCGACCTTGATTTTGGAAGAACACTTTTGAAGTTTCGAATGAAAACTACTGGATGTATGTTTTTCTTGCTTTCTACGTTAAATATTTGAAACTGTCTATGCTTAATCAGGCTTTCTTCATGCATCAAAGTAGTTAAGTGCACGGCATTGCTATCTTTCGCAGGTGGTGTGGTTACTTTATTAAAAGTACATTCTATTCCACTATTATTGTTCCTTGGTGTCACATATTGCTCTGGTAATATCGGTTGATTACCAAAATTTGGTCTTCCTTCTGGTGCATTAAAATTCGCCGTCAAATTATCTGCGATCGCCCGCATCTCCTGGTCGTGCGGTAGCGTTCTTGCTTCCCACGCCCGGGTTCCCGGGTTCGATTCCCGGCGGGGTCAGGGATTTTCTCTGCCTCGTGATGGCTGGGTGTTGTGTGCTGTCCTTAGGTTAGTTAGGTTTAAGTAGTTCTAAGTTCTAGGGGACTGATGACCATAGCTGTTAAGTCCCATAGTGCTCAGAGCCATTTGAGCCTATCTGCGATCTTCTCCCTGTCAGTACCAGCGTTGTCATTACTGCATACTGTCAGTTTTTCCAAGTTTTCATTTTCAGAGCTCAGCACCCTGGCTACTTCTGTTCGGACTTGCTTTCGGATTTCCGAGGGAATGTCCTCCTGCATTGTTTCCACAGCGGTAGCCAAGGATTTGAATTGGTTTTCTAGTCTATTACTTCAGTTTGAAGACTATTGACCTGAACTGGAATGTTTGTTAACAGTTCAATAGTGGTTTTTACTGCATCAGTCTCCTGCTTAAAATGGGTAGTAATAGCATTATCACGATCGACCAACACTTAATTTATCCTACGGACAATTTCTTTATCTCTTTCCAGAAAAATATTGTTTATATTTCCATAAATTTCTTTTCCTTTTCTTGGTCCCTGAGCTCCTGTTGCTGTTTTTCTATAAGCTTTTCCTGTCTACGTTTTTCCTTTTCCTGCTGACGTTGTCTTTCACGCTCCTGCTCTTTAAGCTCGCGTTGTTTTTCAAGCTCCTGCTCTTTAATAGTAAACTTCTCAAATAATGCCGTTAGCATATCCTGTATGGACATAGCCTTGCCCCTTGCCCAGAAGAAATATTGTCATAAATTCCTAACTGGTTGAATCCAGGAGTGTCAGTTTGTTTTGGCAACTCCTCGATTTTACTATCACTCGGGACATCAGTTTCTAAATTATCATTCGTAATAAAATTTTCTAATAATTCGACAAAAATATGGGTAGATTGTTCTACCTGAGACTCTGATGTCATCTCTGCATCAGTATGCTCATTCGGTTTCCCATTCTATCACCAATATAGCATAACAAATATATAAATCACTGACAAGCACCAGTTGACACAAAATTATATTATAACTAACACATATACACAAATAACACTCAAAAAATTATTCTCGCAGCCAGAATATTCAATTATTACTACTTATGGCTGCAGGTACTGATTTTAATTTCAAATTGTACACGCAATGAACCTTGATCGTGTGCTGCCATAGAGCATACACATCTGCTCCCACCTGAGTTGATCGACAGCCGCGGACTGCACTGCTTATATGAAATTATTGTCGTACTGGCTCAAATGGCTATGAGCACTATGGGACTTAACATCTGTGGTCATCAGTCCCCTAGAACTTAGAACTACTTATACCTAACTAACCTAAGGACATCACACACATCCATGCCCGAGGCAGGATTCGAACCTGCGACCGTTGCGGTCACGCGCTGTCACACTGGCGCAGACACAGATTCGTTCAGCGGTTTGGTAGGAAGATGTCAATGCTCATGAAACAAGTAAATAAACAATGATTAATAGTTTGTTTTGGTACTCCGTACCTGTAATAGATCACAATTTCAATTATTAAAATGAATAAACGTGCATTGGTGGCCCCACGTTGGGCGCCAGTGTGGCGTTAGCTGGGTTATTCAGTGGTTTGGTATTTAACTAATTTGTAAACGGAAATGATAATCTTATTTTATTACGTTGAGTAATTAATAATTTTTCCCCCGGCTAAAGATTTGATCAAGTTGCTAAAGACCTCCAAGTTAACGTCGTGTTAAAAGTGTTGTCTGTAAGTTGTGTCAGTGTCGCTAAATCACAGTTCATACAACGGATTGTATACAACTATGGATTATGATGGAAACAGTTATTTTCAGCAAAATGATCATTAAAACCACAGAATATCAGCCGCGCACAACACTGACGTATGTTACCTGAAACAATATTCTTCGCAACTCGTGCGTACTTAATTTCGGCTCCATACATTAGCTAGAAAAGTTTGTTATAACGATCGTGCTATGAGCACTGTTTTTAAAGAACCAATCTGATTCGAATCATTTTCATTAAAATGAGTTCGGAACCACCGGTGCACATTTATTTTTACACATTTGTATTACGTTCGGCATTTATGTCTCCAGAGTTGCGTAATTTGAATTTGCCGCTGAGACAATTGTTAAGATGGCGGCAGACAAATGATAGAGACTTTCTATTGTTAGAGCAAATAAATATTTTAAATGCTTATTAAACTTTACAGAAACTCTACTTTCGTATTGTGCACTATTTAGACCTCATCAAGCAAACATTTGATTTGTTTCTAAGGACAACACAGATAAAAACGCCATACAAATCGCTATCATCAATGGCAGCGCTCCTTCCAGCGGAAAGTAATAATTAACACAGATAATGCTTACTGAAAGAGGAATTAAAGTTACAAATAATTATTCACTCATATTTATAATAATAATGAACTCTATTTTCAAGTAATAATTAACAAATAATTACAATTTCTTAACAGACCTCAGTTCGGTATGCGTCCGCAATCTACAAAAGCCAACCAACAAAAGGTAAAAACAAAAGAAGACAAACGCAGATCATAAAAGCAGTTTACAATTATCATTGTCTTTGTATGATACACATCGACATGTCCAACTACATCATAGAATATTATATTAAAAAATTAATATTTATAAGTTTTCACTGTCCCCTCATACGTCGAATACATATTATTTATAACTGTTAGAGGCATAATTTCCTCTCGTCGCACTGTAGCCAAAAATTTATCACGTGGATGTGGATGTTACAACACAACGCCATGTCGGACAAGAAAAACAGTAGAGAGTGTCAAAAATTCGTTATTATTGTTCATGTTGCGCATTACTTTATGTGGTTTTAAAATCAGTAACTAGATTAAAATACCTATCTGGAAACATCATAGGTTCGTAGATATGCTGTCCTCCTTTTATATCTCTCTGACGTACCTTTCTCAAATGTAGCATTCCTTTGTCGGCGAGTATCTCAGGATTAACAAATGAATGAGAATGGGAAATATTACTGTCTTTGATTCTACTCCACAAGGAAGCATCTTGGCTAAACCAGGAAAAGAGAGAGAAGACGATTGTCTCTGCTTTGCGAAGTCCTGAAGACGCGTCGTTTGCCGAACTGAAGTGGTCGGAGAAACAGCCATTCATTCTCCTGCGAGTTTCATTCGGACAGCCGCCTCAGTTGCCTGCCAAGGCCGCTTCGTCTGACGCAACAAGTTGGCAGCACCATCGCTCTTACTTCTTCTGAAACTCTACACTTTCTGAGAAGCAACTTAAGGATTCGTCATCCTTCAGCGTAGAACTGTTGTCTACGCACAGTACTCCATGAATCCGAGTTCTGTTACTGATCTTACACACTCATGTCCTTAAAATGTAAGGATTATGGACTGTAACTATTTACTCTCTTGCGCATGGATCTCAGTTTTAGTTACTAAGCAGCTGATGGATGCCGCACACTTAACGACGGAAATCGATGTACAGGCTGAAGAAAAATTCGCACACTCGGACTTCGCAGTGCGATTTCTCACATACCATTCATATGCACAGGACGAAATTCTGTGACAGACATTTTTATATAGCCAGTATGTGAGGAATCACGCTGCCAATTCCAAGTGCGAGAATTTTTCTTTGCGCTCTATAGCTTTTGATACTTTCTGTTATGATTTAGAAAAACTAAAGCAATTTTCGAAACCAGCGGTATTGAAATATTAAGGATAATCATTCAAATGCAAAATAGCTCTCAACAAATTTAAATTTGTAGAATTGTGTAATTAAAAGAAATGCGTCTGTGGATGGTTCAAATGGCTCTGAGCACTATGCGACTTAACTTCTGAGGTCATCAGTCGCCTAGAACTTAGAACTAATTAAATCTAACTAACCCAATGACATCACACACATCCATGCCCGAGGCAGGATTCGAACCTGCGACCGTAGCGGTCACTCGGTTCCAGATTGTAGCGCCTAGAACCGCACGGCCACTCCTGCCGGCATAGGCGTTTATTTATGACAGTTTTCTACCAAAGCAGCAGCAAAGACATTCCTTTCATCAAAAGAATCGTTGACTGAATTATTTTTAAGCTAGTGTCAAAGTATGGAAGCGGAGATTTGCTGTTTTCGTATATCTGCATTAATGCTTCATTTTGTACATGATAAGTACGTTTGTACTCCTCAACGCACTCTATGGCGTATGGTGGACAGTACACATATAGTGCACCAGTATCATTTACCCTCCTTTCTGTTTTATTTGCGGTTGGTGTGCAGGAGTAAGGAATGTCAGTAACCTACTGCCACCAACATGTATCTGCTAAATTTTCAAAAATTAAGTTTCGAAGTCGTTAAGCTAACTTCTCTTTTTCCAGAAAAATGGGTTTCTTGGAAAGGTGGACTCGCGGGAGTTCTCAGCGACGCACTGCGACTTCTCCTGGAATGTCTCCCATTGCCGTGTATTAAGCAGTTCTGTGACAAATCCATTGAATGTTGGGCTTGCAACCACATCAATAGGATTTCTTCTCCTAATTTTCCGGCAGGCTAACGTTCGGTATTTTCAAAGTGACCAGCCAGACGAGCTAAGCACTCTTCGTTCTTCTAAACCCGTGGACCGCGCCACTGCAAATCCAATCATATTCATATGCGCCACAGACGATCAGCGGCTTAGAAGTACTATGGCTGTACCGTCAATCCATGCTGGGACATCGACGTATCATTGTGAGTTGCACTGTAGTGATGTGTTTGAGAATTTATAAAAGAAAATTCCTGACTTCTTCTCATGATGAAACTGATCCTTTCAGCACCGTGTCCCAGTCTGATGAACTCATAGCTAGAATTTCGACCTTTTATACCGTGTTGTAGTGCTCTGTCACAGCTGATTTATTGACACTAGGAGGTCCAGCCTCTCCTTGCCTTCTTTAACGCCCAGAGGGGTCTCTTTTATCCTAATCATAAGGCAGTCTTCTGAACTGTTATATCGGTATTCTATGCAGTTATTATATTTCATTGTTTTAGATGATATATACGCCATTTAAGAAACACAACTGTGAATGAAACGCTACAGAACACAAATAACACGTTATTAAACCCAAATTTCACGGAAATCCCTAAAACTGGAACAAGAGCAAGCAATTGAGGGGATTTACTTAGTAGAAAACTTGAATTATTCATGTTTACAGCAAGTTTAGGTAGTTAAAAGTTCTACACAATTGAAACAACTGTATTTAATTGTCTTCGGGCTTTTTCCACGAACAGTCTTCTTACAAAAAGCGCATGCTCAGATAGTTTTATTACACTTGCAGAATTTAAGAACTTGACATTTATGATATTTCTCTGCTATTTCGTCTGCAATTCAGTTCTTCTCATATTGGTCTGGATTATTAGGAAGTGAGCGACTCTTCACACACTCAGAGCATAATTCCTCTTCAAGTTACTGAACAAAATGTCTTGTTTTGATCTTCTTCCGAGTAACAGCCCTGAATACTAGATGTGAATTTATTCCTGGTAGTTGGCCGGTGTGGCCGAGCAGTTCTAGGCGCTTCAGTCTGGAACCGCGCGACCGCATGTGCTGTGGATACACTTTATGTGTGTTTCATGAAATCGTTTCCATTCTCTTCTGCATCCTCATGCAGTTGATAAATGCTGATTTCTCCGTCTTTTTAGGGGCATTCTCCCACCTCAAGAACTAGAGAGTGCCCTGCACATCTATCCGCTCCTCCGCTCTGTGTGACATGGAGAATGGGAGAATTAGAGTGACTTCTTATGCCAGTAGTCTTCGGTTGCCATTATTGATAAGTTTTCTTAAAAGTAGGAGCAGTGGCGGCGTTCGAAACAGGCATACAAAACATTTTGGTCAAAATATTTACCCTTAGATCACTGAATCAGGAGTCAAACTGCATCCAGATTGATACGATGTGAACCACGGATAGGTTTGAGAGTCAAAAAACCTACTGATTGCTATGGCGTGTCCTGTCACAACTCCTACCTGTGTTAGACCTCCAAAATGTACTGAAATCAATGATTGTGCTCTTAAAGCCTAGCGATCTCAAGTCAATAATAAAGAAACACGCTATAATAACATTAGATAGATTAATATTAGGGCAACACTATATTATTTTACTATAACTACAGTGTCTTCCTAGGTGAAGCTTTTGCAGACTGGTCCTAAATCTCTTTCACCTGCTCCAGACCAACAATAGATTTAGAGAAATTGAGGACCTAGTACTATGATCATAGTTCGTCCTGCAAAAGTCGGTTAATACTTCTAGCGTGATAACTTTCTAACGACAAAACTTCCTTTGTCTTCGCTGACTTCCCGACGTTCTTACTTTCCAATTTGCTACTATATGTCTACTGCCAGCCCGTACACTAGTTTGTAACTGAGGCAACTGATCAAAGTCATTTTTCGTAATCACTACAAAGTTGTGCGATGAAGTTTTAACCACGTTCTTTCTGTTGTCTGTAGCCAAGTCACACTGCTCTTTACCCTTCATCTCCTTAACATGTCCAAATCTGTCCTAGCCTTGTCTAATTCAGCCTGAAGGGGTGCGATTTTCCCCTCCTGTTCCACTGCCTTCCCATGTCTACTACATAGCCTACGAAACCACGCGTTAACTTCATTCGCTTCTCCATTTCCCACGGCACTACAGTCACACAAAGGGGTAAAAAAAGCTACAGCATCCGTAATTTAAAACCACTGAAGTAACACTTCTATTGTAAGTAAGGCCTTTTCACTCACGATAAAAGTATTACTTTGCTACGAATAAACAAAAAACACTTTCAAAAAATTTAGGTCTGTAAACAATGTATGTAAACATACTACCAGTGCCAAGATTGTGAATAAGACAACTTAAAATTTACGCCACCTCCCGGATATGTGAGGTAAAATAATGAAAGCATACACTTCACATAAACTACTGGGAAGGAAAGAAAAAGTAAAAAGTTTACAGCCTCAAAACGTAAACAAATCTACCGACTGTACGAGCTTTTTACATTTTCTGGGACTTTACACGCTAACACCTGTATTTACTGAGTAATCTGTAATAAATTAACTGTCATTAGAATGTAAACAAGAGAGCACAAGAACTCGAGCGTGTGACCTGGTGCACGGTTGGCAACAGTGTACATTGTCATGCTGATCGAACAATAATCTCCTCCGAAATGTTCCTTCACTATACACGGAGCACAATGCCGTTAAATGTGTTAATATCCTACCGCATTTAGAATTTTCTTAAGCGCAATAAGAGGACCATAGCATAACAACGAGAAGCCTTCCTACTTCAATATTGGCACGATACATAATGGCAAGTAATTTTCTCCATGAATTAGACAAACCAAAACCCTTCCATCGACTGCAAACAGAGGATATGCAATTCATCACTCCAAATCATCCGTTTTCAGTCATCCACTGTCTAGCAGTGACGGTTTTTATACCAACTGTGTTGTTTTTCAGGAGCCGCTCGACCATTGCACCAAATTCTTTTACGTCAATTTCACGGAATTTTGCAACACCATCTTCTGCAATGCACGAAGGTGCTCGCGCGTCAGTACAAGAAATCTGCATGGCCTTAACTGTGGTTGTTCCTTCGCGTTTCCGCTTTGCAGTCACATCACCAACAATGGACTTTGGGCACCTCTATAAGCGTTGAAATATCCCTGATGAATTTGTTAATCAGGTAACATCCGATGACCTCTACTGACCGAAAGATTGTGCTGCTATTGCTTCTCAGCTGACGAAATCGTATTGCCTCGTATACTTTTATAGTAGCGGGTTCGCTTCTCGTGACAGCTAGCGGTCAGTTCCGCGTTACAATGGGATGTCGGGATACTTTTGACCAGACAGTGTCAGTCTCCCAAAGAATTTGGTACTTCAGTTGATGTGGTATCCTTGCAATATGGTGACATTTTTACAAATGAGATATACGAAAATGAGTGTCGTAACAGCTAGTCCAAAATTCGACTCGGAGGTGAAATTGATTAAAGTGCTGCACCTGCTTCGCATCGAATGTCGTAAATCAGAGTTCCATTTACACTCTCCTCGACGCTTTTATCTGTAATTTTATACGGGGGCTCCATTAGCTCTAACATGGAAAACGTTTCTTTCGCTTTAAACTGTTCAAATGGACGATACAGAACTGCCGGTGATTACTTTAATGCTTATTAAAAGAACTATTTTATGGAACAGCGTATTGACTCCTCGATTAAAATTTTTTTGCTTGAATATATTCATGCACGATTTAGGGGCGACTGATATTGAAACTCTGAACCTTCAACAGCGATAGAGTTACATATTTCATCAATAACTGTGAGTGAATTCGTTAAATTTACTGAACAAAAGCAAGATAATTCCGTGTTTTGGACTGACGACTTTTAATACTGTCCTTTCATAATACAAACCAAACTATATCAAAATGCTTATTCTGTATATTTCGTTTCCTTCTGGCAACATAAATCTGTCAAAACCTCACCTCGAAACTATCATTCAACCCTAGCTCGCTTTGCAGTGCTGTAAATGGTATATAACTGGTACCAAGCGGTGATGTTATCCTTCAGCACCGACGTAAATTATAGATGTGAACTGGTGGCTATCATTCAGTTATACTGAATCGACATTGTAAGATGGATCGACGAAGGGAAGTCAAAGAGTGGCAGTAGGAAGTAACCATGTTTGGGCGTACTTATAAATGCGTCATGAATGAAATACCCTGATTTGTTGCTATAAAAATGTTGGCCGTCCACCGTATCTGGAGGATTACCTCCAACAGACGTAGAAACAGTGGGTGTAAAAAGATTCTAACTGACAGAAACCTGAGATTAATGGCACGCCTTATCTGTGACTAACCTTTCAGGCACTTTAAAATTTTAATTTTCTGCGGGTCCGCAGCATCAATGTGCTTTTAGAATGACAACATGGTCCAAGTAGGGGCTGTATTCTTTTCATTATCTATGCAGTCCGCTAATTTCAACTCTGGGTCATTTTCACAAGTAAGACGTATTCTCCTGTCCATATCTACCAGCGATGTATTGCAATGTAAAATGATGTGGTAAGTCTAAGATACTTGCCATGTGGGCAGGGCTCCACTGAAATGTTGCCAGTTTGAGGAACATTCAAGCATCCATTCTCTGTATGTCCATCTTGTTAGAGATGGTTGCGGGACTCCGATGTTCGTTACAGGACGTCCATTTTCAACGTTATTTTATTTGGCAATCAGTTTCAGCGTTTTAATATGCCATCTTCAGGCCCCTGACCGCCGTGGAGGAAGTCTGTATTAAAAAAAATCCTACCAGATTCCATCAATGTTTTAGACTGTTCACTTACTCTTAATCCAAAAACTTAAGTCTCAGTAGCAGCTGTTACTTTCCGCAAAGAAGGTCGTGTTCAATATTTACCTGTTCACGACCTTAGTTACACATCAGTATATCTTTAAAAAGTATGAAGAGAGGAAAGGTAAACAATAATTAACGAAATTGGCATTTTTATAATTTATTGTGGTGATCGTAAAGTGATGGTAGTCGTTATTGATATACGATTTTATAGCTAAGAATGAGCGAAAAGTTATTTTCGGGTTCTGGACCCTGATTACATAGCAGTACCTCTATACAAAGTAGGTTGTTAACATAATTCAGCATCAATAAATGTCTTTTGATTTTTTAATTTCTTTTTTTTAGGATGGGCAGCGCATGGTAATGCCCGTTATATAAAATGCCTTGGTATTGCTAGGGTCAAGAGCAAATAGAGAAATTGAAAAGTCTACCAATAATTATTCAGGTTTAAAAAATTGCTGGCTAAAAATCTATTAGCATATTAAAAGAATGGAACTAATCAGATTAACTAGAGAGTTTGCCGAATTCTTCGTAGCAAAGATAAAAACTATAACAATAAATCTGATCGGAGCAATGAAAGGAGATCTAAGGGTAGCTAAAACAATCCTACTTGATATACTGGACAGAAAAAAGTTTTGAGGCTGAAAATTCGCAACTTGAGAGTTGGCGTGGGACAAAAAACCCGTGAGAAGCGGGAAATCTTAGTCTGACGAGCGGAATACAACCCGTTCTGAGAGGACGAAATTAACATGGGAACAAAGGATAACTAAAACAAAACACCTGAAATGACTTTTGTTCGTAAATCACGTGATCCACTAAGGCCCAAACGTTAATAATGGCAATAAACAGGAGTTTGCACTTCGGAAGTTTACAGCAAAAAGGCTGTTAAGTTTAATAAAAGAAAAACGATATTCGCCGCTGCCTTTCGTAGAACAAACCAAGTGTTCGCTTTTCTAAGAAACTGGCCTCCCCCACTACCATTTATTCTTCCCGACGTTTCGCCATCGGACGAAGGGTTACGTAGTATTGATTATTCTCCTTGTCTGCAACTAACTTTATATTAACATTTTCGCTCTGTTTTCGTGTTCGGCCTGTTTCACATTTCCTGGAGGAACTCTTCTTACTGAGCGTGTTTGCAAAGAAAAATTGCAGAGAAATTGTTTGTTTATTTCAGCACTCTCGGTGCTATCTTCAATGTTTCTTTTTGTATTATTCTGTCTCACATTACGCTACCATTTATTTTTTGTAGGCGTGTTATTTATATGTACCAATGATGTACACGTTTTCCTAAGATTTAGGATCGATTCCCGTAGTTTAACTCTTGTTGAAACATGTATTTTATGCAAAAACACGCAATAACATCTGAACTTTTGGCAGATGACTTTTATTCCGTTGATAAAATAAACAAAAGCGTGTGTGACGGTTGAAACGTGACAGTCACGAAAACAAATGTCGTAACACTTGTCAAACGAAGGAAACAAGCCTAGAGAATGAGGAACCTAGACGAGTACTGCAAAATAGGGTAAAAATAAAGACTACAGCACTAAACAGCTGATAGCGTTCATAAGCAAAAACTGAAGATATCGCGAAGCGTCCTGGAACAGATAATTGTAAAATAAGCAAAAGTGAGATTACTGTGCATCAGGCGGAAAGTCTCTCCAATTCTGCTTTTCTCTGTTTGTTTGGTTGTCTCCAGCAGTGTCGATTGCTTCCCTGCAAGTGAGTTTTTTCGCAGTTGTTTTCACCGGTAACTGAAATTGATAAACCGTTAATTCGCGGTATTTCCTCTTACCTGTTTAGGATGTTATACTTACCCTATCTCAATAGCTGAAATGCATAGTGTCACATTATTTTACGTAGATCCGATTCCAATTGCACTTGTCATTAAAAATCACTCAGATCGTGATCCTTCAGAGCAATCATCTCGGCCCGTAAGATCTGGCCATTCACCGAGGGTGGGTTTCTTGGTAGTTGCGATCTCCAACATTATGCGCGTAATGTGGTCCTCTGGGATATGGATGCAAAGGAGGGGAAGGTGTCCAGTGTGTCCTCTATGTGCATACCGGGAGACGTAGTTCCAGTTTCCTGGTAGTTGGGATCTCCAACATTATGCGCGTAATGTGGTCCTCTGGGATATGGATGCAAAGGAGGGGAAGGTGTCCAGTGTGTCCTCTATGTGCATACCGGGAGACGTAGTTCCAGATACGGAAAGACTGCTTCCGGTAGCCATAAAGAGCACAGGGTGTGGCCAACTGCAGGTGTTGGTTCATATCGGTAGTAACGATGTGTGTCTCTTTGGATCGGAAGAGAATCGTTTCGGTTTCATGCGAGCTGCTGCAGTGTTAAGGGGCTCCGGAAAGGCTCAAAATCATGAAAAGTTCAATTTTTACTTTTTTTGCGTTTTCTGAATCTGCAGACTATTACCTTTTAATAGATATATAATTTATTCAATTCCGAAGACTACAACTATTTTTAATTTTTTTTTGAAATGTGTTCTACATGGGCGTGACCCACTGTGGCGCTGTTAAACTGCTGTCAAATGGTGTTATTATTAACGTCCGTGTTCATCAGGTACATTTTAGTGATGTGAGATAAAGTATGTGTTGTGGCTAACCTGTGATGGTTCAATATATATCGCTGGTGTGATTGTCGATTGTTTCATGTTTATTTACTCTGTTGTTATCTCGAAAATATTCGTAATTAATTCTGTTTCTTGAGTCTCTGTTTTGTTGAAGTATAATAATGAGTAAAAGTAAAGTTATTAGAAATCCTCTGAAGGCTTTTAAGAAAAGGAGAAATGTTGGCAACATTGTAAGGTGCAAGGTATTTAGAAATATGGGAATGAAGATAGGTTCTAACATGGTACTAGCGATGCTTGCTTTAGACAAGGAACGCCTTTGGGCTGCAGACAGGACTGTAAAGAGTCTAGAAATACAAGCAAGAGTAAACAGGAGGAGGAACAAGAGGAAGTTGGAGGAAGAGTTTGCAGAGGATGAAGATAATCCATCCTATGGACCTGGAATGCACTAAAAAGTTAATCCAATCTTTGTCGCTCGATTCCCAAAACTTTTATTTTCTCATACTAATTACATGTTTTCTAAGGATCTTCCAAACATATTTGTTTCAAACTTTCAGTAAATGTTACACAGTACCTTCTGCATAATTTAACAGAGCCTTTTTCCAAAAAACTGTATATTTTTGAATATATAAATAAAAAATTGCAAAAAAATGTTGTGAATTTTCATTACAATTGAAAAAAAATCATCTTTAATAACTGAACTAAAATTTTGTAAAATCCCTGTGTTAAGTTGTATCCCATATTCCAATAAATAATCTGTAAAAAGTTCAACTTCCTACCTCAAATACTTTGTGAGGAAAGATATAATTTATAAGCGTTATTTTAACATTGCAAGTATAGGGCGTTCCGGAGCCCCTTAAAAACTGCATGTCTTGCTTGCGACATGAAATTGGAGCTCACAGTCTGTGGCATCGTCGACAGAACCGATTGTGGTGCTTGGGTACAGGGCCGAGGGGAAAGGTCTGAATCAGAGGGTCAGGCGATTCACCGGCCGGTGTGGCCGAGAGGTCCTAGGCGCTTCAGTCTGGAACCGCGCGACCGCTACGGTCGTAAGTTCGAATCCTGCCTCGGGCATGGATGTGTGTGATGTCCTTAGGTTAGTTGGCTTTAAGTAGTTCTAAGTTCTAGGGGACTGATAACCTCAGATGTCGAGTCCCATAGTGCTCAGAGCCATTTGAACCACTTTTTTCAGGCGATTCTGCAACCGTGTAGGATGGAGATTCCTAGACTTGTGTCATAAGATGGTGGGTTTCTGGGTTCCGCTTAATATGTCAGGGGTTTACTATACACTGGAAGCGGCTACACGTGTAGCGGCAGCTGTCTGGAGGGAGTTAAACAGTCTTTTAGTTTAGCGAGACTCAGGAAATTACAGAAAGCACGTCAGTCTAAAAGGACGAAGACAAACACAGGAAGGTAAACCATGTAAATTGTCGTAGCCGTACTGGAAGTAACCAGAGCTCCAAACGCTAATAGAAATCACTCAAGCTGAAATTATTGCGGGAACCGAAAGCTGGCTGAACCCTAAAAAGAGTTCAGTCAAAATTTTTACAAAGGACTAACCGTATTCAGAAAGGATAGATTAAACACAGTTGGCAATGGAATGTTCATTGCTGTCGGAAGTAGTTTAGCTTGTAGTGAAATTGAAGTATGGTTCAAATGGCTATGAGCACTATGGGACTTAACTTCTGAGGTCTTCAGCCTCCTACAACTTAGGACTACTTAAACAGAACTAACCTAAGAACATGACACACATCCATGCCCGAGGCAGGATTTAAAACTGCCACCGTAGCGGTCGCGCGGTTCCAGACTGTGGCGCCTAGAACCGCTCGTCCGCTCCGGTCGGCGCTAAATTGAAGTAGATTGTTCCTCTGAGTTAGTACGATTAGATGTTACACTTGACAACCGGAATAAATTAATGATTGGTTCCTTTTATATATCCCTGACTCAGATGGTACAGTTGTCGAACAGTTCAAAGAAAACTTGAATTCCATTTCCAACAGGTACGCCATTCATGTAATTACAGTTAGAGGTGACTGCCCTCGATTTGGTGGCAAAAATACACGATAACTCAGAAGCACTCGAAGTGAAAATAATTATCAAAACGTACGTGACCTCTTTCCAACAAATAATACTGTGCAACAGGGAGCATCATGACAGATACAGGGATTTGTGATCACAAGGCTGATGCACCGAGACTAAAAACTGTAACATTCAAACCTACCAAATATGAAATTTAAATGCATCTGTTTAAAAAAAGCAGATAAATATTCTCTTGGCGCCTACAGAAGTGTCTCCTCTCCTTCCATTCTGCCTATATAGGCGTAAATCAGCTGTCGTTTGAATTAAAAGATATAGTATCGACTACAACTGAAAGATATATACCCAATAAACTAATAAGAGATGGTACTGATCTCTCTTGGTACACAAAACTCGTCAGAACAATGTTGCAGATGCAAAGAAAAAAAAACATGCTGAATTTCCAAGTATGCAGCACCCTTAAGACTGGCGAAGTTTTACAGAAGCTCAAAATTTAATGCTAACTTCAATCCGAGATGCTTTTAATATTTCCCACAGCGAAACTCTGTCTCGAAATCTGACAGAAAATCGGAAGAGAATCTGGTCGCGTATAAAATACACCAATTTAAAGACACAACCAATACCTTCACAGCACTATAACAATGGTGATGTCACGGATGACAGTGCCACTAAAGCACAGATTCCGGTCATACATAAAGCACAACAGTGGCAAGACGCTATCAGTAACTTAACTGCTCGATAACAACGGCGAAGTCACTGATGACAGTGCCACTGAATCAGTGTTACTGAACACAGTTTTTCGAAATTCCTTCACCAAAGAAGACGAAACAAATATTCCTGAATTCGGAGCAAGAGATACTACCAACATGAATAACCTGAAAGTAGAAATCCTAGATGTAGCGAAGCAGCTTAAATCCCTTAATGCACTCAAGTACTACTGTCCAAACTGTATAGGCTGTCATTCTGGTTCTTTCACAGAGAATGCTGATGCTATAGCTCCGTACCTAGCAATCATCTGACACTGCTCCCTAGCAGAAATATCCGTACCTAAAGACTGGAGATTGGCACTAGTCACACCAGTACCGAAGAAAGGACACAGGAATAATCCACTGAATTTCAGACCCATGTCTGTAACGTCGTTCTCTTTGGGATTTTGAAACATACACTGTGTTCGAACATTATGAGTCACTTCGAACAAAATGATTAACTGACGAACAGCCAGCACGTCTTTGTGAAACACAGCTAGTTCTTTATAGTCGCAAGTATTGAGAGCTTTCGGCAGGGGCTGTCAGACTGATTCCATACTTTTATAGATCCAGAAGGATTTTGACACAGTTCCTCAAAAGCAGCTACAAATAAATTTGCGTGCCTATGGAATATCGTCTCAGATGTGCCACTAGATTCCTGATTTCCTGTCAGAAAGGTCACAATTCGTTGTAATTGACGGAAAAGCACTGAGTAAAATTGAAGTAATACCTGGCGATCACCACGGAAGTGTTACAAGTCTTCCGCTGTTCCTGATACATTTAAACGATTTAGGAGACAATCTGAGCATTCCTTTAAATTTTTTGTAGATGACACCGTCATCTACCGTCTTATACAGTTATAAGATGCTCAAAACCTATTTCATAACGATTTATACGACGTATAAGTATGGTGCGAAAAGTTGCAATTGACTCTAAATAATGGGAAGTGTAAAGTCATCTATATGAGTATAAAAGGGGTCCGCTAAATTTCGGTACAGGATAAAACACACAGATCTAAAGCCTATTAATTCAACTAAATACGTAGGGATTACATTTCGAATAACTTATACTGGAACTCTTTTTGTTGGAGTTTTAGGGCGCAAAACGTCTAAGGTCATAAGCGCCTAGTATAGAACCATAGAATGCCGGGACCTTCAAATGGTACAAATGGCTCTGAGCACTATGGGACTTAACACCTGAGGTCGTCGGTCCCCTAGACTTAGAACTACTTAAACCTAACTAATCTAAGGACAGCAAACACACCCACGCCCGAGGCAGGATGCGAACTTGCGACCGTAGCAGCAGTGCGGTTCCGGACTGAAACGCCCAGAACCGCTCGGCCACAACGGCCGGCGCTGGGACCGAGATGGTAAAAAACCGTTGCGAGGTCCAATACAGAAAGGAAGAAAAAACAAATGTAAAACGTCAAGACGTTACGGAACAGTATCTAAAAGACGTCGACAAGACACCAGGTTCACCAGGTAGAAATCAACTTCTGCTGAAAAATGACATAGATAACGTTGTAGGGATGCAAACGAAGGACTGTGATTTATTAGCAGATCACTTAGAAAATACAACAGGCACACTGAAAAGACTGCTTACACTAACTAAGCTTTTCCGTCTTCTTCTCGATTATTGCTGTGTCTTATGGGATCCACTTCATATAGGATTCAAAGAAGGGCAGCTCATTTTGTGTTATAACGTCATAGGGGAGAGATTGCCACGGATGTGATACGCCAATTGTGCTGCCAATTATTACGAAAAAAAGGAGTTTTTTATTGTGGCAAGATCGTCTCATGAAATTTCAATCACAGATTTTGTTTTCAGAGTGAGAAAATATTTTTTTTTGCACCCAACTACGTAAGGAGTAATGATAATCACAATAAAACTAGACAGCACGGAAGGATTTAAATGTTCGTTTTTCGCACGCGCTCTTCGAGAGTGGAATAGTACGTACAGCTTGAAGGTGGTTCGATGAAACCTCTGCTGGGCACTCGTTGTGAACTTCAGAATAATCGTGAAGATATAGATGTTTATGCCATGGCTGATTGAATTGTTGATCTTAATCGACAGTTTCTTTTGATTTCCTCAATTGTCACCTTAACTGGTCTTTCAAGCCTTTCCATGTATATTCCAATAGACCATGGAATATGGTTTGTCTGTAACACACTCCTATATCTTTTACCGAACTGAGAGATTAATCAAGCTTCTTACAGTCTTTGAGGATGATTGTAGTCTTGAACCTTCTGTACAGCGGACAGTTTCCGCGAGGTACCCCTGGGATAAACAACAGGAGAGAGTGGCAGAGATTTAGTTTTGCTTTCCTTGTCACTTCAGTCGTTTTTTTGCCTTTCTTCTTTCAACTTCCACGTAGTTGTTAGTTTCAAGCGAGACTTCACGACGGAAGGAAGAAAGGTAGACGAAGCTTTCACGTCCTCTTAACGGCGAGGACAGATTGCCATTTCGGATGCGGCAAGAATGCGGGAAGGAATTCGGACGCGTCCATTTCGAAGAAGCGAAGGCAGCATATCTCTTAAGACCTAAGCAATTTCAGCAAGCCATAGTAAACTAGAGACATGGAGCGTCGCCCTCCAGATGCGAGCCAAGTGTCGTAGCACCCTCGAGACTGACCTCATTCACCCTGGATAAAGTAGCCAGAGCACTGCTTGTAGAGCATTTTTGGAAAAATTGTAGGTATGCATGTAATAAATGTGTATGACATTTCACACTAAATGGTGAAAACTGGTTTATCTAATGTAAAACATCTTACTATAGAACATTAAAATTAGCAAACAAAAGACACATTTCACCGAATCATGTTTTTATTCCAAAGAAAAGCTTATACTCAACGTTCTTGCACGTAATTTGGCATAATGTGTTATCGTCCGAAACATTAAGGTGAAGAAAGAGCTACATCAATATTTGGGCAGCAGCAGGATGTTTCTTTCCTGAACCTTATCGCTTCTGGCTCGTATTGACATCGTAACACGCTTTGCAGACACTTGTTGGATGCGGTTTTTATTAATTTTTCTACTACAACTAAACGGTCATCATGGCGATACAATATTTAAAATGCTTCCCTTCATTATTTTCTTTTATTTATCATATTCATGGGTATTCCGCCAGACAGGAATCTGGATCAATATCAGAATCACCATCTTTCCCCTCTGAAATAGAATTGACGATTTCTTCTTCCATGGTATTGAGCACGTCGCTTCCTCCGAAATGTGCAAAGCTATGTAGAGTGCGAGTAATGGACCAACAAAGATACAGAAAACAGACGTAAGCAGTATGGGACCCTATCACAGAACAAGAACCAACAAAGCGCTGTTGTGGAGAACAGATACCTTAGAATTCTAAAATTACGTGCTCAAACATTGTAGGGACATTTCTTGTGCAGCCAACATGTCTACCAACAGAGGGCAGGAGCGCAGTGTTAACTACGAATTTTTGAACACAGCACAATCTAGACTCGGGCGCCGTCCAATTGCAACTGTTGGAATTCTACTTCTACTACGTCCGCAGTCACTGCTCCATCTCCCTCGGGAACCTCGAGCACTTCCAGCCCCATATGTATCTATTTACGCATATATTTACGTTTCGCTTTTTTACGGCAGGATTTTTCTTAGTGGCTAGATTAGAGATCCGACTTTCAGCAAAGGCTGTGCGTGTCATCTCCTCGTATACTAAGAAGCGCAGATGACGCTCCCTGGTCGTGTGCGAACAGTTTACTAATAGCAGGATATAAAATTTACGGGAAAATTCTTAATCTGAACAATCAGACTTCAGGAACGAACGTTCGTGTAATGATAACACATTTATAGTAAGAGAAAGTTTTAAAAAACCTGCAAATTTGGCTAAGAAATGCATTTAGCATTTATTAATTACGAGAATGCCTTTTATTAGGTAAAAAGTTCTGTTTCTCAAACCATAAGGAGTCTACATACAAATAAGAAAATAATCATAAGGTTCGGTTTTGAAAACGACGGATGAAATTTTAATAATCCAAGGTGTTCGACAATGGTGTAATGTATAGCCCACTTCATTTAATTTATAGACGAACTGATTATGAAATGGAAGGATGAAATATATTTAGAAACTAAAATAGGATCTGGAATTGAATTAAACACTCTGTTATATACTGTTGACATCAAACAGAAGGTAATTTAAAAAGATAAATATATAGATTGAGCCAAAACAAAAATTACTGCAATTCAACTACATCTGCGATTAAGGCGCAGATAATCGCTTTCTGAGTGAAAACAATAATAAATGAAAAAAATTTAGAAAGGTATCCAACATCAATCATCTAAGTTGTGATATTAGTTTCAACTATGACAAAGACATTGAGAAGAATGTTAACATATTTGAAGATACCTCAGACAAAAATTAGAAGAACTGTGAGAAGAGTAACTGGAAAGCAATCACAAATGAAATTGTGTAAAGTTATCAACGTACTCACTTCTGCGTATGGTTCCGAATCACGCACAATAACACAAAAAGAATAATTGTGCAGAAGCAGCAGTGATGAAGTTCATGAGATACGTAGGGGACTGTTATAAAATGGATAAAATAAGGAATGAAGAGTGGATTGTTTTTAAGCTGCCAAGATGGCTAAAATATTTTTTTTTCATTTAGATTACCAATTTCGGGAATTCCCTCTTGCCATCTATGTTTTCATCATTACACAATCTTCTCCTTCTGTACAATAAGTGGTGCTATAGAATGTATACCTATGCTGCTATAGTGAGCCATAGTAGATGTCGGCGTGTCAATTTTCAAATAACAGCTGCTCACACTCGTTATTACGCAGACTACAGGTGGCGGTGAATGTAAGCACATGTCATCGGAGCAATAACATGTGTGTACATAACCGTTAGTTTAACATTGACATGCCGACTTCAGCTATAGCTCACGATTCCAAAATGGAGATACATTGTAGAGCACCACTTACTGTACTGAAGGGAAGATTGTGTTATGATATAAGTATATACCCTAAGATGGAAACAGAGACTTGGCGAAACCGGTAATCTGTATAATAAACGATTTTAGTTGAATTCTAAGAATACCAAGAAAAATTGGGAGAGCTTTTGGGAACCAAGAAGGCTTACAGCTAAGATAATTAGAGGAACCGAATGGACCTTCGCACAAAACCAACTAACCCAAAACGAAGA
Organism: Schistocerca nitens; assembly: GCF_023898315.1. Taxonomy (NCBI): domain Eukaryota; kingdom Metazoa; phylum Arthropoda; class Insecta; order Orthoptera; family Acrididae; genus Schistocerca; species Schistocerca nitens. The sequence goes on from NC_064614.1 coordinate 67,677,431, forward strand.
GAGCTTCGCGAGGATTATACAGACCTTAAAGCAGACACTCAGAAAATACAATCCGCCAAACCTCCACTTCAGAGACTCGCAGGATAATGTGGCTTTTAACGACAAGGACAACTGCCGCCTCTTAGCTAATTACTTCAAAAACCTATTTAGCTGTGATCCACTCAGAAAAGACTACGACTACAGACAAACTACATCAAACCCGGACTCACTACCTCCTTCATTGGAAGAAGCTTGACAAATCTTTCAACTTCTAAAGAACAATAAGGCAGCTGGAGAGGACTCTATCGTTGCTGAACTCTGGAAATGTGTTGGAAGCAATGCCGTGGACAAGTTCTCCGAGATCATCCAGGACATCTGGGAAACAGAGAAATTACCATCTGATTGGAACACGGGTCTGATACATTCGCTTCACGAAAAGGGAGATTTTACTAATCTGAACAACTACCGTGGAATTTCTGTTGTACCGGTAACATACAAGATTCTCTCCAAGGCGTTACTAACAAGGACACAAGATCAACTGGATAGTCAACTGGGAGAACATCAGGGAAGCTTCAGGAAGATTCCATCCTGTGCTGAACATATCCTCAATCTTAAAACTGTACTGGCATACTCCAAGACGAGAAACCGCAAAGTGGTAGTCACCTTTGTTGATTTCAGGAATGCCTACGACTCCGTTGAGAGAGAAAATATTAACAAAATACTCCATGAACTAGGGTTAGAAAACAATACCCACAGACTCATTCTAGAAACCTTGACCAACATCTATTCCTAAGTCTAATTTAGAGGTGAGATATCAGAAAGTTTCGAGACAAAACTGGAATGAGACAAGGGGATAGACTCTCCCTACTTCTCTTCAACGTTGTCCTTGAAAAGTTTGTGAGAATGGTGCTAGGAACTGAATAAGTTGGGTGTGCAGAGTGGTGTCTACCTGGGCTGTAAGCAGGAAGGACTTACTGTAGATTGCCGGGATTTTGCAGATGACATGGCACTGATTGCCAATTCTCTTGAAATGGCAACAATGCAAGTAAACTGCCTCAGAGAACACGCAGCCATTGTGGGTTTTCAAGTGTCGCTGGAAGTAACAGAGTCCTTCACCAACATCAAAGAAGCTAACAGAGAGATGTTACTAGACCAGGGAAACGTCAAAAAGACGGAGAATGGATTGAACCCAGCTTATCAGAAAATACGTCATTATCGATGAGAGCCAAGCACTACACATCAGTCACGCGACAAGAAGCCCTGCACGCCTTGGAATGTCTTTTCACGAACCGGATAGGTCTGATGGAGAAATTAGACGTCAGAGAGAGGAGAATCCTCAGTAAGATCCTAGACCCGGTAGAAGAAGATGGAGAATTCAGAAGGCGACATAACTCGGAGCTCTGCCAACATATCGAGAGGCTCTCTGACTGTACAAGGAAAAGGAGGGTAGCTTTGTACAGCCATGTTGCGAGATTGCCTCAGAACAGATTAACCAACAGTCTGTTCTCATTCTGGGAAAACAAGAAGTTTCGCACCACTTGGCTGACAGAAACTGAAAAGATCGTTAAAGAATTGGGAATAACTGATCTCCAGAACAGACAGTCTGTGAGACAATCCCTGAAGGAAGTCCGAGGATTTCAGGAAAAGCCCCGAAGGTGTGGTACCCCCCGGAGAGAAGAAAGGAAAGAGCTAAATCGGCAAAGGATGCGACAGTACTGTGCAAAGATCAAAGCTCAACAGTTGAACAAGTGTGGTCCAAAGTAGGCACATTCGAAACAAGAAGAAGAAGAAGAAGAAGAAGAAATATTTTTAGCGATTTTGGCAGGAGATGCTACAGATCACCCCCTCGCTGATGTTGTCAGAAGTGTATAAGGAATGAATCAATAAAGTTAAATTCAAAATTGTTTTCAGTTAATGGCAAGTAATGACAAGATAGAATTGGAATGACAATGTTGATAGAACTGTTCAAAATATACTGAAAAAAAATTATTATCGGCTGTCTGGAAAGAGAGAACTAGGTTGTCCTTTTAACAGGTAGATGGACGATAGAGACTGGAACAGGTTATTATAATACCTAATCGTAGGAACTAGGTGATGAGCATAACGATGAGCTCATAGTGCCCTGATATTTCCTCCTTAGTATGAAACGTGGCCCACATGGGAAGAAAATTGTGAGCTCACTAAATTGATTGTACAGGGTGATCAAAAAGTAAGTATAAATTTGAAAACTGAATAAATCACGGAATAATGTAGATAGAGAGGTAGAAATTGACAAACATGCTTCGAATGACATGGGGTTTTATTAGAACCGAAAAAAAATACGAAAGTTCAAAAAATGTCCGACAGATGGCGCTTCATCTAGGTCAGAACAGCAATACTGAGCATAACAAAGTAAGACAAAGCAAAGATGATGTTCTTTACAGGAAATGCTCAATATGTCCACCATCATTCCTCAACAAGAGCTGTAGTCGAGGAATAATGCTGTGAACAGCACTGTAAAGTATGTCCAGAGTTATGGTGAGGCATTGGCGTCGGATGTTGTCTTTCAGCATCCTTAGAGATGTCGGTCGATCACGGTACACTTGCAACTTCAGGCAACCCCAAAGCCAATAATCGCACTGACTGAGGTCTGGGGACCTGGGAGGCCAAGCATGACGAAAGTGGCGGCTGAGCACACGATCATCACCAAACGACGCGCGCAAGAGATCTTTCACGCGTCGGCGTTCCTCTCACCCGTCATGGTAGCAGTTTTGCTGTCCAGCGCCATCTGTAGGACATTTTGTGAACTTCTTTTTTTTGGTTCTAATAAAATCCCATGTCATTCCAAGCATGTGTGTCAATTTTTACCTCTCTATCTACATTATCCCGTGGTTTGTTACGTTTTAAAATTTATATTGACTTTTTAATCACCCGGTATATTTCTTATTGACATGGACGTTGCCATAGTATAATGGTGTAAGGAATGGATAGATTCATTACACATAAGAGTTCGTTATTTCCTATTTTGAAAGGAATCAGACTGCGTGAGATGCGTGTATAGCTTTTCGAAATTAAAATTTGGTTTTCTAGCATACTGACAAAAGTAAGGTACCTGGCGTTTTCCCTACTGGATCATTCATCTGTTAAAGATGAAGGGGGGGGGGGTCATAAGGTGTGAGCGAGAGGATCATTGCACATCATGAATGGTCCGCCACACGTCGTACGGGGTCTTGCGGAATACGAATGTAAATTTAGCTCCAAATGTTGTGAGAGCGTCCCTGAGCGGCGAGTGTAGGATATCGAAAATGCCCGTGAGCATGCGGTGTAACTGGAAGGACTCCGTGGCTTGCGGCGCGCTTCTTCCAGACCGCCGCCGCTGCCCGCACAGTGGCGGGGCTTCCCCGACGCTGACGCTGTGGCGCGTGTAATTGCCGGCGGCCGCCAAGTGGCGCTGCTGGCGCCGCGTCGGACGGCGTCGCTGTGGCGTCGGCGTCGGCGTCGGCCGCGGCGTGGCATAATGAGCGCCGCTGCCATAATGGGGTGCGGCACGGCCGTCCTAATAGCCGGCGCGCCTCCCCGGCCATTAGACCGCAAGAAGTGCCGAGGCAGCCAGCCAGACACGCGGGGGCCTTCCGCCGCCCGGGCCCGCCGTGCGGATGTCGACGCCTGCTACTCGCGCTCGCCATGTTGGAACTCGACGTCTCGAGAACAGCGCAGTCACTGTGCCTCGTGTATTCGCGCCACAACACCACATACTGCGAAGAGCAGTGTGGTACCCAACTCGGATACAGAGGACGTGCTCTGACAGTGCACAGTAGCAGCGTATGAAACAACCGACCTCCTCCTAAAGCCGTCGGCACACGGACCGTGCTGTCGAACGTTAACGTTGAGCGTGCCAAGTTCAACGTGTAGCTGAGCGCTCAGGAACGGTGCGACTTGTGCATACGGTACGTGGGCCTCAACGTTGCATACGCTATCGCAACGCACTCCAGCGGCAGTTGAGGGATGTTTCTAGTTCGTAAATTACACTGTTTACTCAACGGCAGCGCGTAAAATTCCCACGTTAGTTTTATTAAAACGCACATTTCCTTCATCGTCCGCGAAAAGCACCATGTCCAATGAATAAGGACACAGGCTTATAAAAGTTCCATTACAAACAGTACGGTACAAATTTGGAATACTTCTCCACATAAGATAAACATTATTTCATCATTCCACATTTTAGTAAAACCCCAGGTTCACTCTTACTGGATCACTGTTCCTACCCAGTAGCAGAATCTTTGCAACATGTGAATTACGAAGCGTAAAAAGAAAGGAGCAAAATATCTTTATACAAGTAGCGAAAGCTCTCCTGTAGATTAAGCCAATTCTAACAAAGTGACCCCTCAAAAAAAGGTGAACTTATATTTATATAACATCACGTATTATTTTAAACTAATAATAAAGTATCATAACCTAATAAAAACTCGAATGTTAGGGAAAAAAATTGGAAGTGTTACGACGCGAACCACCCCCCAACAAAAATTCATTACTGTATTTTTTTTTAACTCATTTTGTTCGTTTTCGATAGCTGCATCTACTCGGAGCGGAAGTCGCAAGACACCCGTTTCAGTTCGTCGTTGATCCATTAAGTCAGTTTTTTTTTTTTTTTTTTTTTTTTTTATTACAGAGGGCAGCTAACCCTCTGACCGAACACTCTGAGTTACCGTGTCGGCTTAGAGACGCTACTCACTACGCTAAACCAACAACACGCTCCCTGAACTTATTTATATTTTCTTACCCTTTGCTAAAAACGTTAATCGTAGATAATTATCTTACTAACTGAAATAGCCTACTCTCATAATACACAAGTTACAATAATTCTTTGGCTCCGAATATGATGTTTCTCATTATTCTTTGGATCGAATCACACAACTAACAACGGGTTTTCGAGTGATTCTCAATTTGCTGTTGCTCAGAAACGGCGTATGTACATATAGGCTTGAAATGAATACCAATATGGCGCCTCACAACTCAGTACTGAAGGGAGATGGCGTGCGTGTGACGTAGGTGGCGTTGTTCCATCTCATTGGTCAACGCTCAGGCGCATGCTCAGAATATCTGACATTGAAACTTCCCCGTAGAAAAATTATACATGACTGTGCTTAAACTGACACACAATATCTTTTAGCGCAACGCAATCTGACTTTCAAAAATCTCTACAAAAGAATGGCCCTGACTAACATTAACCTATACCTTTCACAAATCACTTACCTCACCAAAATCTTCGTTACTCGAACTACTGCAATACAGCGAGCGCCACTATTGCCAGCTAAATAAAAGATTAAAACTACTGAATGCACTAACTACTGATAGGCATAGTTAGCAAATGAAACATTTTGATAGAGAACAAGCAATGTATTTACCTTAATAGTCATAATATATATAGCAGTTCATGACACCCAGTCTTACAAATTTCAGAACTCCACCATCTCTCTCCCCACATCCACCACTGCTGGCGGCACACCTCCAACTGTGCAACGCTATGCGCTGTTAGCAGCCAACAGCCCAACACTACAATGGCCAACAACAATGCAAACGAGCCACAGACTGCACACAGCACAGCCAGTGATTTTCATACAGAGCGCTACGTAACGTTGCCAATAAGAAAACATAAAAAGCCTACTTACATAGCCCCCATGCTCTCCACAAAAAAATTTACAAATTGTTTTGGGCACTGGCCAATACATATTTGTTAAAAATTTTTTCACAGTTACAGTAAGAAAGATATCAAAAGCACACACTTATTAATGCAATGTTGGTCAAAAGTTAAAATTTTCTCACAGTCCATAAAGACAGTCCTGATCATTCATCACAGTATAACTGCCGTTTCTTTTCTCAAAGTCTGAGCAGTAAAAGACAATGCACACAGAAGTAGTGGATTTCCATGCAGTCTTGAAGAAGTAGTGTTGTCCTTCCCACAGAAAGACAGTGCTGACTCTTGACATGCTGACAGGTAATGGGCCACAACAGAGCAAACCCACAGCAGAGTCATTCGACGTTTTGAAGAATATTGGTAGGTAGGTCATCACAGAGCAGACAAGTCCTGGTAGAGATTACAGTATTGGTGGGCCATCAAACTTGCAGACCCACTGTAGTCCTTGTAGAAATAATGTTACTGGTGGGCCATCAAAGATGCAGACCCACTGTAGTCCTTGTAGAGACGGCCAGCAGCCATCTGTTGCGACTGTGCAGGTGCACAATCACCAACGAAGAGTCTTGCGGAGAATATAGCAAGTCCATAAACTACCACTTGTGAACTCACAAAGTTTCTGGAATTGTCCTTAGAACCAGCAATGCTGTTAGCCAGTCCCTTGCTGAATTATTAACACACGTGCAAACACTATCAGTCCCAACTTCTCACATATTGTCCATATACTATGACCAACAGAAACGTGTGCAGTGAAATGTAACTTACAAGTTACTTAATCTGATGAACTGGTGTCCATTACAATTTTATAACATAAGAATACAATTACAAAGATACAGAATACATCATTAAAGAACATAACAATACAGATAACATTTGTAGTAATAGGGGCCTTACAGAAGAATAGAAATAATCATATACATCAGTGTTACAGGAATTATGACATAAGTAAATACATAAAAGATCAGAATAACTTTTGAAACATCAACTTCACACATGAGCATTAAAACAAAACAGAATAAATAATGTCTAAACACCTTTACAAAGAAAATAAGATGTTATTAGAAAAATTCCACAACATATCTCATATCAGCTAAACACTTAAAGACAGGAAAAACACAAATTCACATAGTGTAATAACACAAAAATACAGGACAGGATTTGTTTTACTGCATTATCTTGCAAACAAAACTTTCTTTACTTGTTGGAGATCTCCCTTTGTTCTTCATTATTTCAAAAAGTGCTATCTATACCTGCTTTCTGTACTTTTTTCGTAAAACTTCTCAATGCATTTCTTGCAATTCATCGCAACTCATTCTCTTATATAGTCTACCCCCTCTTAAGCTAACTTAAATCTACTGAGCTCAGATGCTAAACTAAGGGACGAGGCAATGCAGCAGCACAAAACAATTAACACAAACAGCAATGACAAAAAAAATGGAAAATTGCAAAGCAAGCTACAGTAAATCTAAATTACCAAGCAATGCAACATTACAACTAATATGAGCCAATGTGCAGCAACAAGAAAAATAAGTCAGTAGTAAAACTAGCTTAACAGAGTAATACAAAGTGAAATTTAGTAGCACTATGCCTGGCAAACAGCAGCAGCAAATGCAATAACTTATATCTGAACATTACATAGCTCAAGCAGAAAAAATATTACGCTACAGACAACAATGCAGATAAGGGAAATGTATATTCACATCTTAATGTCTATGTAATTAAAGTGGTGCACTACAAGAAGTTATTCTACCAAAATCATTACCACGTAGTTGAAAAGAAAATTCCGTATTAATTCCTGTGAAGGGATATGTCTTTTTTGCTCCTTCGTTTTTTTTAATAGATCATAAAATTATTTACTGGATCTGTAGGCATAAAATATTTATATTAGTACATCTATTAAATTTTATTTTAACCAATGCTGCAGTGCAGCTAGAAACTAGATATTAAACAAAATGAGTAAATAAGTACATAAAGCTAGCCATATGGCATTTCTCTCAACTAGCAAGACAATAGCCATGAAATGTTTCTCCTCATTTCATTAGGCATTTTAGTAAATATCATAAATTAAGATCTCCACAGTATAATCATATGTTTACACATTACGTGTCGGTGGTCACTTAACTTTCTTACGGAAATATTAACGCCAGCAGTTTGCATTACAGTGACAGTCTCATATAAAAATATTTCACAGGTCAAGAATTTGCGTTACAAATCTGTAGAAAAAAATTCTATTGATATAACAGAGTCCAAAAAATTTTCGTCGGCATTGTAATACATTCACGCATTTACATACATTTCATAACTCTTAAAGTACGATTCTTGGTTTCCAACATCCTTTTCCACAAATCAGAGTCCCTAAGCACTACTCATTATTCCTTACCTTACTATACATCTACATATTCGTCGACACTTCTTCAATATTTCGTCATAAGAAATACGTAGTATAATCAAACTCCTCATATACGGTAGCATCATCTTATTGATCATAAAAATATCTCAACAGCATAATACACATCGTCATCGTAATAATATCATAACATCTCAGTCAATTCTCAAAATCGTCGTAGCTTCCTCCAATAATTTCAAAACCTAAAAAAAATTCTCTGCTCATTTCAATAGTGTCATCTAGCTCAAATGTACTTTAAAAATCGTGATCCCATACCATATATATCATTCAAAGCTCTCATAGTATCACAACGGTTCCGAAAAAAAATTCGAATAGTCCACAAAGTACAGACAAAATACAATTTCATAAGTGTGAAGTTATCCAACTGTGTATTTACACAAACATCTGTCACTGATGTAGTAAAATAAATATCTGTCTCTCTCAGTTAAATGATCAGATAGCTGTGTAATTTATGTGTTAGAGAAATATGGTACTGATGTGTAAAGTTGTATAAGCAAATACAAATATTAGCTAGGGTTCCTTGTGCTTGCCAAACACATGGTACACAAAGTAAGCGTGTACCCACCTGAGGATTAATGTAATTATACCCTCAGATGTTACAGCTTACAGCAATGGAATGAAATGTATCACGGAAAACTTTCTTTGTAATTCAAAAATCTTTAAAAATAAATGTTTTAAGTATAAAATTAATCACTGATATACGTGTACTGTAGCGCTAAACTGTCCGTCTTGTTGCAACATAATCTCTGTGGAAGTGTCGTAGTTATCGTCCTCCGAAAGCTGAGTTCTGCAGAAGTCAATGTACTTACCTCATGATAAACAAAAGTGAAATGCTTTGCGTATAGATATCGTAGTTATTATGCTTATTGCTGTGATGAAGAAAGTACTGCACAGTAACGTATTGTTGTGCCACGAAAAAGGCTGTCTCATTGTTGCTATACCACAAAAGTTACTACTAAAACATGTTTTACTTTCCAGAATAATACAGAAAAACTGTGCAGATATAAAACAGAAACACTGCAAAGGCAACATTGTATATTGTCTCTCATTAGTAGCATCGTGATAAAATCGTGTAGCTGTCACATAAACTAAACACTGTGTCATCTGGTATCTCACTGAAAGTACTTTAAATCCAGAATGTATTTTCAAGTAAAACAAAATGTTGCATTAAAATCTCATTAGCTGTACCAGTATATGTTCTAAGTATGTAAGTCTTATAGTCGTTACGTAATTGTGCAACTAACAAGCAAGAATGTACACACACAATAACACTGTGACGTCTGTTCACTATAACAATGCATTCGTAATTTCTGTTTAAATAAGTTATCTTGGTTCTTGACTGGATATTTAACTTCAAACATGGTTGCATGGTAACAGTTTCTAAGTCTGACAATGCATACTAGAAATGTGAAGTGAAAAATTTTATGGCAAAGACTAAATTAAAAAAAAACAGATTATCTCTCAATAAACGGTTTTACATGTGAAATGTGGTGCAATCTTTTACTCTTCCTAGTACACAGAGTTTCAACTTGAACGCAATTATCATGCGGTATACGTCGGTAAGGAATACTAAAATTTTTCTCAAGGTTAGCATCCCTGTTATTTTTCACCGAGCCAGCTGGCGCACGTGGCTGCTTGCGGTACGGGTCATTGTCTGTATCTTTGTTGGCGTGCGTCGTTATTAGGATTAGGAGACCTAACTTCTACAAATTCACCTAGTCGAGAGTGCCCTTCTCTGTTTGAATCCCGCCAGTTCTGATGCAATTCAGCTCTGTTGTTACGATCATATAGTCTGTCGTCATGTCGGTAGATTCCATAATTTCTTTTTTGTCGGTCACGTGGTGGATAATTTCTCCCTGAATCGTAACTGCGCGATGAACTGTTGCGTCTGAATTTATTCTGTCTCCCTTGATAATAATTGTTTTGGTTCCCATATTGTCTGTTTCTATGTTTACCTCTCTCATATTCGTTACTACAGAAATGCGATCTTTCTCTGTAACTGCTATTATGCCAACGGTTGGCATACGGGTAGTGTCTGTTTTGGTCACGATTTACGTTGTAAGAATAGCCTTGTCGTGTCCAGTTATTATTTCTTTCATAGCGGAATTACGACGGATGTGACCTGTAATTGTTGTGTTCCTGTTCTGGCATTCCGCAATTGTCAGTGTCAATTTCCAGTTCTTGTAAGAGCCCCTGAAAAGCTTCAGTGTCGTCTTTACAACGTCCTGCCAAAATAATATGTCGCAAATGTTCAGGTAATTTGATTAACCAAATGCGGATGAGTTCTGAGGGGCTGTGTGGGTTTGACAGGTACTGATTCTTGAGCAACATGTCTTCAAAATATTTGACAAGACGGGAAAATTCAGATTGTTCAAAGTGTTTCATAATCATGATGCTATGTTTTACTCGGTCTTGTGTAGCTTGAGACCAATATGCTGAGAGGAACGCATGGTAAAATTCTCCTTCATTGTGACAATCGTGAATGACCGATCGCATTCTTTCAGCTGGTTCATTCTCTAAGTAGCCACACATAAATTATAATCTGTGCTCTAACGACCAGTTGGGAGGAAAACAATGAGAGAATTGATGGAGCCATACTTGTGGATGAATGTCGTTCCCAGAATTCCTAAATGTTTTGAATTTACGTGTAGTAATGAACAGCTTATAGTCAAAATCATCGTGTCGGCGAGTATCATATCGGTCATTGTTACGACGTGTCGGCGGTTCCATCTCAAAATTCGGTGCACCTTGACAATTTCTTTCATAATTTCCGAAATGCCCTGTGTTATTATTTTGTGGCTTTTCCGTATTTCTAAGTCCCTCTTCCCGTGTTGGAGCGCGAGTGTCCTCTGAAATATGTAATTTTTGTATTACTTGTGCCAACTGGTCTTGTACTTCCCGGATTTCTCTTTTGTGTTGTGTATTAATTTGATTATTATTTTGTTTGAATTTCTTAATTTGTTCATACCCTTCTGTGTCAGTGATGGCTACAGGTCATGTGTTATTCAGATCATCATCTACCTTTGTAGATAAGTTAGTGAACTGATCTCAAAGTTCGGCTACTTTATCCGTTAGTGAAATTATTTCCTCTGTGTGTTTCTCTGAACCAAGTTTCAGAGTGTCCATTTGTGTTGAAATCGTATCTACTGTGTCCTTTAAGTTTTCCTGAGTTTTTGCAAGTTGCATAACCGAATTGGTAGATGCAACTGAGTCAATTTTAGCTAGCAAGGTGTCGTGATTTTCATGAACAATAGTTTGCAGTTCTTTTATGGCTGCTTCGTGATTCTGTAATGCATTTTCATGACGCGAAGAAATAGGTTGGAAATGCTCACAAATTTGTGTTTTTACGTCATTACAGACTTTATGATATTTCGATTTGATTTTATGTAACTCAGTAGTTAAATCTTCACGTGTTTCTTCAAGTGTGGTGTCTAACTTTTGAAGATTTTGTTCCATTGGGTCTAACTGTTGCTGTGTTTGTCTCTGATGTTGTTCCATTGTGTCTAACTTTTGAAGATTTTGTTCCTTTGTGTCTAACTTTTGAAGCTTTTGCTGTGTTTGTCTCTGATGTTGTTCCATTGGATCTAACTGTTGCTGTGTTTGTCTCTGATTTTGTTCCATTTGTTGCATTAGCTGTAATAACAATGCATTAGTGTCTGGAATCTGTTCCTCTACGCTTTTCGGCAATGCATTTGCACCGGCAACATTCACATTTTGACAAGCAGAAAATGTGTCTTGACTTATTTGAGAAAACGCTGATGGCGCAAAACCTGAATCTACAGTATTGGCAAAATTGTGTCCTGTCATTTCAGATTCCTGAGGCGAGCTGTTGCCAAGCGATTGATCGATAATGCTTTCCTGTTCACTGTTTCACTGCCTATGCCATTGTTTGCCGCCCACTCCATTTCCCTATGCACAATTATCAAATTACTATGTTGAACTTTAGTTAATTCATTACACGGTGGCGCTAACACATTGCTTTCGTATTCACTGTCATTTCTCAGTTTACTTTGGAGCCTAGTATTACGTTTTTCACACGCCATTATTGTCACAATATTTCACACAACAACACCGAAAAACACAATTTGAAAAGCAAAAATAAGAGAACACATTAACATAGCACTGAAAATAATATCTAGTTAATTGCAAGCGCAGCTGCGAAATACTTGCTGCAAATGTACATGCATGCCACAACTGTTTTACTGTACAACAACGAAAAACTACAACTACAAAGGAAATTCTCTCTATAATTATGCACTAGCAATAAACAAAAGCTACACTAATTACACAAACAACAAGAAAAAGTCAGTGGAATCCAGTGAGGTATCCTGGCAGGGCCGCCATATGAAACTTCCCCGTAGAAAAATTATACATGACTGTGCTTAAACTGACACAATATTTTTTAGCGCAACGCAATCTGACTTTCAAAAATCTCTACAAAAGAATGGCCCTGACTAACATTAACCTATACCTTTCATAAATCACTTACCTCACCAAAATCTTCGTTACTCGAACTACTACAATACAGTGAGCGCCACTACTGCCAGCTAAATAAAAGATTAAAACTACTGAAGGCACTAACTACTGATAGGCATAGTAAGCAAATGAAAGATTTTGATAGAGAACAAACAATATATTTACCTTAATAGTCATAATATATATAGCAGTTCATGACATCCAGTCTTACAAATTTCAAAACTCCGCCATCTCTCTCCCCACATCCACCACTGCTGGCGGCTCACCTCCAACTGTGCAACGCTATGCGCTGTTAACAGCCATCAGCCCAACACTACAATGGCCAACAACAATGCAAACCAGCCACAGACTGCACACAGCACAGCCAGTGATTTTCATACAGAGCGCTACGTAACGTTGCCAGTAAGAAAACATAAACAGCCTACTTACAACATGCCAGATATTGCTCTGCACGTTCGGAAATACTCCCGAACGTACTATTCCACGCTATGACGTCAGAAACTTGGCACGCTCAACGCGCAACGTTCGGATGCACGGTCCGTGTGCCGACGGCTTAAGGCACTAGTTGTCTCTAACTGTAAAACTCAAATATTACCTTCGCTACAAATACTCCGCAAACCAACATACAGTGCATGGCGTAGAGTACATCGTACCACTAATAAACATTTCCTATCCTGACCATTGGCAAATAGAGGGAGGGAAAAATGAGGATCTGTACGCAGAAGTGACCAAGTCATGGGGTGGCGAAAGGCAATTAATGTACAGATGGCGTATCGTGTGCACAAGGTCTTAAAGGGAAGTGCATTCGTACTCTCGTGATTCAGATTAAAAACTTTCCGACGTGAATATGGCCTTACGACGGGAATTAACAGACAGTGAAATCGGAATGGTAGTTACAGGTAGACCCGTGGGACATTCCATTTCGGAAATCATTAGGTAATTCAGTATTCTGAGAGTCACAATGTCAAGAGGATGCCGAGAATACCAAATTTCACGTATTACCTCTCACCACGAACAACGCAGTTGCCGATGACCTTCATTTAACGACTGAGAGAGGCCGTGTTTTCAGTGCTAACATACAACAAACCTCGTGAAATAACCACATCAATCAATCAATGTGGGACGTACTATGAACGCATCTGTTAGGACAATGCAGCAGAATATGGTGTTAATGGGATATTGCAGCAGACGACCGACCCATGTACCTTTGCTGACAGTGCGGCACTGTCTTTATGGCCTATCCTGGTTTCGTGACCACGTCGATTGGACCTTATACTACCGGAAAATCATGGTCTGGTCAGATGAGTCCCGATTTTAGTTGGAAAGAGCTGAGGAAGGGGTTCGAGCATGGCGCAGACCTAACGAAGACTCGGTCCCAAATTGTCGGCAAGGAAGTATGCAAGTTGGTGGTGACTCAATAATGGTGTGGATTGTGTCTACGTGGATCAGTGACTGTATATGATTATATTCGGCTACTTGGAGATCATTTGCAGCTATTCATGGGCTTCGTGTTTCCATACAATGATGGAACTGACACTTCCTGGCCGATTAAAACTCTGTGCCGGACCGACACTTGCCTTTACGGGAAAGTGCTCTACCTTCTGAGCTACCCGAGCACGACTCAGGACCCGTCCCCACAGCTTCAATTCTGCCAGGATTCGCAGAAGAGCTTCTGTGAAGTATGGAAGGTAGGAGACGAGGTACTGGCAGTACTGAAGCTGTAAGGACGTTTCATGAGTCGTGCTTGGGTGGCTCAGATCGTACAGCGCTTGACCACGAGAAACAAAGGTCGCCAGTTCGAGTCTCAGTCGGGCACACAGTTTTAACATGCCAGGAAGTTTCATATCAAGACACACTCCGCCGCAGAGGGAAAAATCTCATTCTGGATTGATGGAATTTCTTATGCGTCATGTCAGTGGGCCACAATTGTTTACGATTGGTTTGGAGATCATTCTGGACAGTTCGAACGAGTGATTTGGCCACTCAGATCGCTCGACACGAATCCCATCGAACATGTATGGGAAATAATCGAGAGGTTAGTCTGTGCACAAAGTCCTGCACCAGCAACACTTTCGCAGTTTTTCATGGCTATGGAAGCAACATGGCTCTGTATTCCGGTCGAGGACATCTACATCTACATCTACAGGGATACTCTGCAAATCACACTTGTTTTTGGCTAAGGGTTTGTGGGGCGGCGGTGGAATTGATTGTGTATATAAAATGTAGAATGTAATGTAGAAAAGATGCATTTCCCGGCCGATTAATCATATGTGGGGCGGCGGCTTGATTTATTGTTATTTAAATCTTCCTATTATTTATTTATTTAATGCTGTCTTTTGCCATTCTCAACACTGGCTCTCTAACTACAATATTGGCAACCAGAAGGTGATTAGCAAAACGTGAAGCCTGTAATTAGAATTCCTAGTGCCCACTTCACCTGAGAAATACACTTATAGCTACAGCTTATAGCTCTGAGGAATTAGAAGATTGTCTGGGATTCATAATCAAAAACGATTCTCTAAAAATTTTCACTATATTCTGAAAGTCACAGACCAAAAAGTATCCACACAATCCAACTAACAGAGCAGTTCAGAGTCTAATGCGCTGATGCAACTATAACTGTTCAAATTAAATGTTTAAGTGAATGCTCGCTGTAATTTGATGATAATGTTCATCAAACGTCACGCTAAATAATGGTAGAATGTCTGTCCCATGGCGGCACATGAAAATATGACATACGCAAACTGTAGATCATTGAAGTTATCTCAGAATTAACACTTCACTCGAAAATGATTTCATGGTTACGCATATCCCGAGTAACTTATTACGGCATCCGAGGCTGTTTATATCAGTGATACGCGCTAATCAGCGTCTGGAGAGAACTGGGGCCTTCTTCCTCCGTACCGTACCGTGTGACTCAAGTGCAGTTCCCTGCACGGTTTGAAGCAGGTTAAGCAGGTCAACTGCTGTTCCTGCGTGTTGGGTTCTCTAGATGGATGTGGTCCTCACTTTATTGTAGGTCTTCTCATGTTCACAAATGTCGGTCGTCCTCACTGGGTGCATGGAGTTATTCCAGCAACCGGTCCGGCCATCTGGTCGCTGGACGCTAGTGGAGTTGGTTTCCCAATCCACTGACCAGCGGGTTCCTGGACGTCCTCGCCGACTCGTAGAAGTTCCGTGCGAGCGCGCGGAAACGGCGCTTCAGCATCGGAACTCCCGCGATGTCGTGAAGCAAACGGGTGTCGTAGTCCCTTGGCAGGTGGAGCGCCAGCCGAAGGGCTTTGTTCTGCACCCGTTGCAGCGTCTGGACGTGTGTGTCGGCGGCATTTCCCCACACCACGGCCGCGTACTCTAGCACTGGCCTGATTAGTGCTAGGTAGAGCGTGAGGCCGCAGTGGGGGGGCAGTGTTGTCGTGGGGTTGAGGAGGGGGTGGAGCGAGCGCATCCGTCCAAGCGCCCGGCCCCTCAGCGGCCTTCTTCCTCGCGCAGCGTTCTTATATATAAAGCCGCGGTGCGGACGGCTAAGGGAACGCCTCGTCAAATCGAATCTCCCGACTAGCCGTTTGGCTAGTAATGCACCACTTTAAGTTATTGAATAAATCATCGCTTCCTTTGCTGACGGCAGATGAAGCTCACAATTTACATGTGCAATCAGCACACAGGTAAGTAATCATAATAAAAGTCTGACGTGGCTAAGTCAATTATTTTGGGCGAGAGGATTAATTTAATTACACTACACGCAGCAGACGAGCTCTGAACTTGCCCTTTGGAGATACGCTATCGCTATACTTTTATAGTTATTCAATTGAAACTTCTCACATCTTTATGATTATAGCGGATCTCCCTTCTACTTAAATTTAAACATCCTAGCCTTATTTATTCGCCTACTTAATCTATCTTGCTTCCTTAATTTCTAAGACAAAAATCAGAAAATCATGAATTTCAACTAAAATTTTAATTTGTGAGATCCAGAATACTGTTTCTATTAAATTATTATGGAAAAGGAATCTAAATATAAATTTTTAAGTCTCTAGCTCTATTCGGTTGTGCCAATGATTTTTACAGAGAAACGTCAAAATTTCGAAAATGGCTAAAGTTATTGAACTGATATTCAACACATATTGATTTAGTATTACTCCTGACATGCTAGAACCGTTTCAGGTTATTTACTTGATTTTTAAAGTATTGCGCAACATTTATGACGTCAATGCTAGTTACAGCGGACTAGGCTGGCACCAAATGGAAAGACTAATGTGAATTTTATATGGCGTGAGTAGGCTGCTTCCCTACAGGTTCATCGAACCACCTTCACAATACTCTATTATTCCAATCTCGTATAGCGCGTGGAAAGAATGAACGCATAAATCTTTCTGTACGAGCTCTGATTTCCCTTATTTTATCGTGGTGATCGTTCCTCCATATGTAGGTCGGTGTCAACAAAATATTTTCGCATTCGCAGGAGAAGGTTGGTGATAGGAACGTCGTGAGAAGATTCTGTAGCAATGAAAAACGCCTTTCTTTTAATTATTTCCAGCCCAAATCCTGTATCATTTCTGTGACACTCTCTCCCATATTACGCGGTAATACAAAACGTGCTGTCTTTCTTTGAACTTTTTCGATGACCTCCGTTAGTCCTATCTGGTAAGGATCCCACACCTCTCAGCAGTATTCTAAAAGAGGACGGACAAGCATAGTGTAAGCAGAGTCCTTAGTAGGTCTCTTACATTTTCTAAGTGTCGTGCCAATAAAACGCTGTCTTTGGTTGGCCTTCGTCACAATATTTTCTATGTGTTCCTTCCAATTTAAGTTCTTCGTAATTGTAATACCTAGGTATTTAGTAGAATTTATAGCTTTTAGATTAGAGTTATTTATTGTGTAACCGAAATTTAATAAGTTCCTTTTAGTAATCATGTGGATGACCTCACACTTTTCGTTATTTAAGGTCAACTGCCACTTTTCGCACCATTCAGATACCTTTTCTAAATCGTTTTGCAGTTTTTTTTTATCTTCTGATGACTTTATTCATCGATTACCTACAGCGTCATCTGCAAAGGACCGAAGACGGCTGCTCAGATTGTCTTCAAAATCGTTTATAAAGATAAGGAACAGCAAAGGGCCTATAACACTACCTTGGGGAACGCCAGAAATCACTTCTGTTTTACTCGATGACTTTCCGTCAATTACTACGAACTGTAACCTCCCTGTCAGGAAATCACAAATCCAGTCACATAACTGAGACAATATTCCATAAGCACGCAATTTCACTGCGAGCCGCTTGTGTGGTACCGTGTCAAAAGCCTTCTGGAAATCCAGAAATAGGGAATCGATCTGAAATCCCTTGTCAATAGTACTCAACGCTTAATGTGAATAAAGAGCTAGTTGTGTTTCACAGGAACGATTTTTTGTAAACCCATGTTGACTTTGTGCCAATAGACCGTTTTCTTCGCGATAATTGATAACGTTCGAACACAATATATGTTCCAAAATCCTGCTGCATATCGACGTTAACGATATGGGCCTGTAATATAGTGGATTACTCTTACAATCTTTCTTTCATACTAGAGTGACCCGTGCAACTTTCCAGTCTTTGGGTACGGATCTTTCACGAGCGAACTATTGTATTTGATTGTTAAGTATGGAGATAATGCATCAGCATACTCCGAAAGGAACCTAAATGGGATACAGCCTGGACCAGAAGACTTGCTTTTATTAAGTGATCTAAGTTGCTTCGCTATTCCGAGGATATTCACCTTTACGTTTCTCATACTGAGAGCTGTTCTCGATTCGAAATCTGGAATATTTACTTCGTCTTCTTTTGTGAAGGCCTTTCGGAAGGCTGAGTTTGGTAACTTTGCCTCATCAGAGGACGTCCAGCGACTTCTTGAGTCCACGTCATATCTAGTTACTTTATTACGTCGGGCAAAAGAAAGTCCGATGATGAAGATACTTGGTTTGTTGGGCACTCATCTGCCTCGTTGTCAGCACCCGTACATAGCCCTCATCTGTCAAGTCTTACCACTTACCCGAATTATGATGAAAATGAGAACAACACAAACACCCAGTCTCCGGATGGAGAAAAAATGTAGTCCGACACTATATTAAGACGTACCCAATGCTTTTTATCGCCTCAGTGTATACCTCCATACGAAGTCTAATTTATCCTACCATCGTACTCCTTGCGCTACATGTACGTTGGCGGCAGTAAAATCGTTCTGCAGTCAGCTTAAAATGTCGGTTCTCTAATTTTTCGCAATAATGTTTCGTGAAAAAAAAAAAAACTTCCCTGCGCTCCAGGGATTCCTACATGAGTTTACGAAGCATATACGTAATACTAGTGTTTTGATCGAATAGGAGGGTTCCATATTTCTAGGTCTCAGGAAAGGGTTTGGCATTTGTCCCATTGTAGATTATTAACGAAGGTCTGAGCATACGTATTAGTCTCCCAGATATGTAATTGACTCAAAGACTTCTTAACTCATAGAGTCCAGTACGTTGTCCTCGATGGTGAGTTTTCATTAGATACAAGGGTATCGTCAAATGTGGCCGAAGAAAGCATAATGCGACCGCTCTTATGCTGTATGTACGCAAATGATCTCTGACAGGGTGAGTGGTAGTTTTAGGTTGTTTGCTGATGATGCTGTGGTGTACGGAAAGGTGTCGTCATTGAGTGAGTGCAGGAGTATACAAGACGACTTAGAATTTATAGTTAGTTTCGAAAACGGCAGCTTGCTCTAAATATATAAAATGTAAAATAAAGCATTTCAGTAGGAAAAACAATCCTGTAACGAACTAATACAGCTTCAGTAACGCTTCCAAAGCTGTATTAGATCATTAAAAGATTGTTCACACAGTCACGTCTGTTGCGTATCTGCCGCGCGGGGTAGCAGCGCTCTCTAAGACGCTTTGTCACAGCCCGCGCGGCTGCCCCGTCTCAGGTTCGATGATGATGATGATGATGATGATGTTCGGTTTGTGGGGCCCTCAATTCCGTAGTTATCAGCGTCCGTAAAAATTCCCAACCTTTACTCAGTACAATCTCGCCACGTTTATGAATGAGGATGAAATGATGAGGACAACACAGTCACCCAGTCATCTCGAGGCAGGTGAAAATCCCTGACCCCGCCGGGAATCGAACCCGGGACTCTGTGCGCGGGAAGCGAGAACGCGACCGCGAGACCACGAGCTGCGGACTCAGAGGTTCGAGTCCTCCCTCGGGCATGGGTGTGTGTTGTCCTTAGCGTAAGTTAGTTTAAGTTAGACTAATTTGGGCGTAAGCTTATGGATCGATGATCTCAGCAGTTTGGTCCCATAAGACGTTACCACAAATTTCCAAAATTTTGTTGTGTATCAAGGCCTATTGTTCCAAACCTAGGCCTAACGTTGTAAAGCAATATGAAATGAACTAGCGCAAAAAGACGGTAGTAGGGAAGGGGTATCGTCTTTTTCGGTTTTGTGGCAGTTCAATTGTAAAGCAGGTCTCGTATAGAACATTTGTGCTATCCATTTTCGAATACTCCTCGAGTGTTCGAAATCCCCACGAGGGCAGATTAAATGAAGTGTTATGAGTAATACATAATACGTTGTGATTCCCACAAAACATTAATCTTAGATGTGTGTTACGTCACATGTTAAAATAAGGTACTCGATTGACTGGTGCTAGAAATTTTGTTTGACGGAGTCCACAGCTAGTGGTCTAGTGGGTCTAGTAGTTACCGTAGTTCCCCGTTCCTGGTCGGGTACGATAGTTTCTTCCCTTGATAACTGAGTGTTTGGGTTATTCTAATCATTTCACCTCATTTTCATCATAAAGACGCGTATGTCACATAAGTGCCATCAAATAGCGAGACTTGCGCCAGATGGTTGAACAACCGCAGTCGTGGTGCGTAGTGGAGTGTACCCTGCGCCACTAGTAGTCATTCTCTTGCCTGCTCCACTCGCAAACATAGCGGGGGAAGACGACTGTCTACATACCTCCGTACGAGCCCTATCTTCTCTTACCTTCGTGGTGCTTACGCGAAATGTACCTTGGCTGCAGTGGAATCATCCTGCAATCAGCCTGAAATGCCGGTTCTCTAAATTTTCCGAACAGGTTTTCGTGAAAAGACCACTGGTTTCTCTGTAGGGCTTCTCATTTTTCACATAGCATCTACGTAATACGTACGTCTTGATGGAACAGGCAGATTGCATATTCTTAGGTTTCCGAAAAGCGTTTGATACGGTGGCCCACAGCCGACTGTTAACGATGACACGAGCATACGGAATGGTTTAGAAGATACGTGAGTGTTCCGAAGACTTCTGAAATAGAAGAACTTGAGGCTCAGTGTTCATCAGACACAAGGGTATCTTCAGGAACTCATCAGAAAAATGGAATAGGACCGCTCTCAATCTGTATGTACATGAATGATCGGACCGACTGGATGAACAGTACTCTGTAGCTGTTTGGTGATAATGCTGTGGCGTACGGTAAGGTTATGCCGTTGAGTAACTGTAGTAGTATACAGCATGTCTTGGACAAAATTTCTCGTTAGTGTTATGAATGGGAGCTTTCTCTGAACGTAGAATAATGTGAGTTAATGAGGATGAATAGGAAATACAATCGTATTACGTTCGATTACACGGTTAGTAATGTGCTGCTTGACAAAGCCAGGTTGATTAAATAGCCGGTATTGACGTTGAAATGGAACGAGCGCCTAGGGACTGTAGTAAGGAAGACTTATCACCTTCTTCGGTTTCATGGGGAAATTTCAGGAAAACCAAGTTCATCTGTGAGAGAGCCCGGGTACAGGACACTTGTGCGATCCATTCTTGAGTACTGTTCGAGTGTCCGGGCGCCCCACGAGGTCGGATTAAATGAAGTGTTATGAGCAATATGCAGTCTGTTGTGATTTCCGTACAACGTTTGTCTTAGATGAGTGTTATGGTATGGGTCATTACGTCTCACATTGAAAGAACACATTCTGTTGACTGATATCAGGAGTTTTGTACCCTGACTGCGTCCACAGATCCTGGTCTAGTGGTTGCCGTAGTTCTCTGTGCATCGCGGGACCTCTCGTGATTCCAGAACTTTTAATGATTAGCATCTGATAAATAAATATAATCCTTACAAACAGTATGTAGATAAGCTTAACACCACCCTTTTCCACCACTAAATTTCACTCTTAAAACTTGCTGATCGATTAAAACTGTGTGCTGGATGAGCACTCGAACCCAGGATGTTTGCCTTTCCCAGCCAAGTGCTCAGCCGGCTGAGCTACCCAAGCAAGATTAAGAATCCATGTTAAGAGCTGTACTTCCATACGTACCTCCAGCGAAGGGAGAAAACTTCATTCTGGAGACATCCCCCCACGGTGTGGCTATGCGATGACCCCACAGTATTCTTTATTCCAGAGGTACTAGTCCCGAAAATTTCGCAAGAGAGGTTCTGTGAAGTGTCTGGAAGGTAGGACACGAGTTACTGGAGGAACTGAAGCTGTGAGGAGGTGTCAAGAGCAGTGAGTGGGTGTCTCAGACAACCTATTCTGCCTTTTACAGTTGCACAATGTTCAATTGTCCCGTCCACTGCACGCGCGTATAGTTTGTTTAATTCCGAGTGACTGCACTTCTACATCTAAAAACTAGCACGGCCAACTCTTACAGGAAGAACACTCTTAAGTACTCTTTTTTGAATGAATATACACGACCAAAGAAATAGTCGTCGAGCACTTCTTGCATGATGATGTCAAGATCTCATGTGACAATCTCAGCAGCATTCACCCGTAGATTGCCACTAGCGTCGTTTAGGTTAACATGAGTTCAGACGCTGCCTGCAGCGAGAGTATCTGACGGACGCGACAAAGACTCTAATCTAGACACAATAGCAACATCAGGCCTGTGGTCATGGACCACACTGGACTTGGAATTCGAACGAACTGCGTTTCCAAACTGTCTTTCGAGTTGGGGGAACGCGAAGTCATCGCGGGGCTAAGCCTGTATGGGAAGTCCACAGTCATGTAACCGAAACATGGGCACAATTCAAGACGTGCTTAATGGTGTGAGACAGGTCCGAAAAGAATTCAGACATCATATATTTTAGCAGGTGGTTTCTGACCAGAAGTGAATTACGACGGACATCTCGAACATTTTCCAGTAGTGGTAAAGAAGCCACACCCGTAATTAATGCCTCTAACGCCACGTCATACAACTGCGGCACGACGAAATGAACACCGATGGAACCACAACCGCCTTTCCACTCACCAATGCTGAAAGCCAAGCCGTCACAAAACACGATTGATGACCCTCCCAGGAGTGACGCAACTGGTAGTGCGACAGCACCTTGCAACCGGCAACGTCGACCGCGAACGTGCTTTCCAACCGTACATACCCACACTTGGATTTCCCAAGGATACCCGCGAGGGACTTATGGAGATTAAGGCCTCCATTAAAAACCAGCCGCGGCTTTTTTACAGTAACGACGCTACTCTCTTCCTTACTCTGATGTCTCCAAGTAAAACACAACATCCTGTACCGACATCGACAATATCGGTCCTCTTTCGCAAATTATTTATGGAATACTTTTTCCAACTCCCCCTTCTCCCCCCTCCCCCAATCCCTTGTCCCAGGAGCTAGAATCTCGACGAAACTCGCCAAACAAGACAAAAACGGACGTTTTTCTTTGGAAAGTCAATGTGGAGCGTGATGCAGCGAGACATCCTAGTTTCCTTAACTTCATCTTTCTCTTCACCTTCAAAAAATTTTTCCTTATATAAGACTATTCGCGGATAGCTCTGCATCTGCAGCGTTACTTGTTCTCCTTTTCAAAGTACGCTGCCATTGCAGCCATTTACTAACCATGTGAAACAAAAAAATTACGTAATAAGAATCAGCAACGAAGATCATATACACTGTATATCGTCTCCTTGTGTTTAGGTTGTTTCTTTTCCTAAATATGAGAATACAAAATAACATGACAGTTGACAAGAAAGAGTTTCTGCAACCTGAGCCTTATAATGTTGTTTACCCGAACTAATATTTCAATTTGTGATCACTTTATAAGAGAATAGTGATAAATAAAAAATTAAAAAAAAGTTGCCTGCACAAGGCTAATGTCTTACGTTGGAGTCCCTATCCGGCACACATTTTTAATTTGCCAACAAGTTTTAAGAGTGGAATGCAGTGGCGGGAAAGGACGGGATTAATCTTACCTGTATATAATTTTTAAGGATTTCATTTACTTATTTAAAGAGACGGCATTCATTAAATTTTTTTAATCACAAGAATAGCTACTGATATACAAAGGTTACTAAAGTACTATAAATCAATGTTTCAACACAGCGGTCCAGCACAATATAACACAGATGACAACAGCTATAGGCGAATATCAACGTATCTTGTGTAGTTTATCACACCACATATGATTGTTAGCAAATCTTCGAAAGGATCCATGTAGGCACTTGAGGGACTTGTTGACACAAAATGAGAAACTGTCTGTCCTTCCGCACCACAGTCACAAGATTTGTCTCACAAGTGGAGAGAGTCGTTATATCCTCCATAGGCCGGTTTATTGTAGTCCAGATTGTCTAAGGCTGGCCAAATTTACGGGGTTTCCCCTGAATGCAGGGCAGTTACAGGTACTTAGGAGGACAGTTTTGTTGCCAGTAGCGTCTCCATTCATCGATGGCA
The DNA here is from genome assembly GCF_023898315.1 of Schistocerca nitens. NCBI lineage: Eukaryota > Metazoa > Arthropoda > Insecta > Orthoptera > Acrididae > Schistocerca > Schistocerca nitens. The sequence continues at coordinate 67,701,622 of NC_064614.1, forward strand.
CTGAATATACTTTCAGTAAGAATCCTGCCTTTGACAAGAGTGGGATGTCTTGAATCTTTTTCGCTCCAAAGGGAATGCAGCGTCGAATACTGGAAGGTCATCTGATAATCATATAACACTCTCTTCCGTCTGATATCTGAATATGGAATGTGACACAAGCTGGGTAACCAGTATGTGGGAGTAGATCGTATTGACACATCAACAATTCTCACGAATGCGTTAAGTAGTACATCAACATTTTTCACTTATACTTGTATACTATTATGCCAGACAGACGCACAGAACTCTGCTGTTGAGTACAAAAATGAGAGACCAGATACTTGGGGGGTGCCTGCTGATGATCTCCAACTTGTGCTACAGAGCTTATGGAGAATGTTATTTCTGATTTTAACCTTAGCCTTCGTGTCAAGTGCTCCTTTTTTTTTTTTTTTTTTAATGTCCTCTCTAACGTGAGACATTTTATGACGTAATTTTTCTACCTCAAAATACTCATGTAATGCTCTGTGTTTCAATCCACTGGACACCTCGAAACATGCTACTTCTTTTGTGCTTCAGTCGACTCTGGGTTGTTCCAAGGAAAAGTCACATAGCGAGAAATATCTAAAGCTCAGAAGGAGAAGCAGCCACATAATATCAGAATATCTTGGTTAAAATCAGTTTATCACAAGACATATTAATGCACATAAATTCTGTTGCGAACGTTTCTACTAGGAACACAGCAGAATAAAGTAGATGAAGAATCTGTGCCTCGGTTAAATTCATTTTTTATTCTTCTTCTTTCATTTAACAGCTGGTTCGCTCAAAGGACATTGCTGTACCGCACTGCAGCTGACAATGCGGTTTCCCCCCTTTAATCTGGTACTCTCGTGGTATTTTTTGGTAAGATTTTACTCTACAAGAGACAACGCTGGCTCGTCAGAAAACACATCAAATCACAGTGCTTCTCTTCACTTGCCCAGGGTTTATCATTTAAGCGTTTTTAAAGGCTCGCCTCTTCTTTTTGTCGGCTTCAGTGTACAGTTTCACAAACTGCCCGTTGGAAGCGGAAATCACACAAGAACGTAACGTCCACAAAGACAGGTAAAGATAAAGATTGCGAACGTCCGCACACAGATTTTATCTTTATAGCGCTTCCTTTTGGTATCCTCTGTGTTGTACCTTCTACCCCTTATAAGACAGTGCTCCCAACAACATCACTGTTTACGTTCCGGCAACTGCTGTGTCTCCCTGTTTCCGAGAAAGGTTGACGTGTTAAACCGATAACTTTACCCCTTCACAGGTGTCCCAGAACACAACGTGATATAATTGCGCTAATTTAATGCTAAATGTGGAATACTGATAAATTCATCGTTGTAAGCACGATGCTTTAATTTACAGATGAGTCGTTGTGTTAAGATAAATGTTACTGTGTTCATCCTTGGTCTGCCTGCAACGACGCCACTATTTGTGCTTCGTCCTACAGACAGTTCCATTCACGTTGTGATGAACTTCTTCTGCTTGCCTTTGTATTCCCAACATTTTGACTGGAGGTATGAAAGACGTCGGGCATTCACTTATTTAATAACATGGAGCACCTACAGTCGTCATTATGATGCCATTTATTGTATGACTACCAGTTTCGCTGCTACAGTGCGACATCTTCAGGCTTTAACTAACGCTGAGGGACTTAACTCCAATCGATTAACGATTCAGCAGTGGCCATCATCTATGAACTGGTTTTTGAAGACTACCTGTAACAACGATGTTTTGTCTCCTACCATCAACTACCCACTGACAGGAGAAACATTGGAAATTCTTCTTCTGCAGTCCGGTCCACACATGTTCGCTGGTTCGCTGTTGAAAACGACTGATGCCCTTCTACTGGAAAGGCGGTAGTAGAACCAGCAGTATTAAATGAAGCCAGTGGGTGCAACAAATATTTATCAGTATCAGATTAACTGAGAGATCAATTGAAAGGTACTTCGTGAATGAAAACTTCTATGTATGGGGTCAATTGTTTGATACAGAAAACACTTCCAACCACGTGCTCCCTTGTACTAAACCAAACTTAATAACAGAAAGGATTACAAAGCGGATATTCTGTGACAGAATACGCTGTGTTACGCTGTTTGACTACTACGAATGTTCAATTTGCGGTCGCGTCTTGTACATCACGTTATGCGGATTTTGGTTACTAAAAAGATAGAGTTTACATTTTAAAAAAGGAGTCTTACGTGTTCATCTTTTTCACACATTCGGTCCACTTTGTGCCACTCCACGATCAAGTCTAATCATTACTTTGCAAAATTATCACCCAAAATTATCACCCAAATCTGAACATGATGGTGGCTGAGCTGCGAACTGAACTTAGGCTTCACAAAGCAAATCTCTTAGTTCACAAAATACAAGCGAACCTATTGTCCTCTAATTAAGTGATATACATTGTAACCAAGCCAATATTAGTATGAAACCGCAGAGTCCCGCGTCTTTTACTTTTGACCTTTAGGATCTTAAAAGCTTTTATGAACAATTTAGGAAAAGAATAAGTTTATAAAATCCACAAATGTATTTTAATAAACTGGCTATGTGTCCTTTACAACTTCCCCTGAGTATTATTCACTTTCAGTAAACAGCTCTCACGCTAACGTATATTCAGTTAATAGACATAACAATATTTCTTTATTCAGTTTTTCACATTCACACTAATAATTAAAGAAATTATCTATATTTAGATCAAGTTGCAATAATCACAATAAATATATTTTTGTTTACCATTTATACAATTTTGACTACTTGATAATTTCATAGCCTGTAAGATGCAGACACCTTTCGGCTACAGCCTCAATTACTTTCAGCTGGCCACTAGATCCTAGCGCATCTGTCACGGTGTAACCATGACTCATTGTACCTACCTGCACACTTCATCTTTTACTTACATAGGCGCGATGGAAGGCGCTGTCTCTCATCCCTCTATAACAACTTTCATCCCCTACACTTCCCACCAACCAAACTGACAATTTCTTGAAGCCTCAGAATGTGTCATCTCATAGTCCAGTTGTGCCATAATGATTTTTTCTCCCCATTTAAATTCATTGTCTATTCATTAGTTATTTCAGCTACCTGTCTCATGTTCAGCATTCAGATTAACACAATATTTCCAAAGCTGCTTCTAACCTTTTCTCGTGTACCCTGCTTATCGTCCAAGTTTCATTTTCGAATAAACCTGCACCACAGATAAATATTTTCAGAAACAACTCACTGAAACTTTAATTTGTATAAGGCATTAAAATTCGTCTCCATGAATCGGCTTCTCATGTCCTAATCTATTTCCTTAGCGTCTCTTGATGCAATTAACGATGCTGAATTACACTTCATTTCCTTTTGTTGACATTAATCTTACAAGCTCTTTTGAATGCAATATCCAAACTCAAAACGGATGCATCCTTTTACCTCCACAGTGGCGGACTCGTCTGCGCGGTGTGTAAGTAGGTGTGTAAAAGAAAGTATTGAGGAACAAGAACTTGACACACAGTTAAATCAAACGTGCGAAATCTGCTGTAGCGGAACGACAAGAGAACTGCGGCCGGGATATTGATTTCATCAGCTTACATATGTTACCCAAGGAAACGAAAATTTGTATGAGAAAAGTTCGAGAAGGGATTGATATTTCAAGGAACGAAGCTAGCTTCAACATAGAAGACGGCTGTGGGCTCGTGGCTCCGTGGCTTCTCACCATGAAGGAATTGAATAAGCAGCCGAGGTGCCCGACGACGACAGACAACGTCCAGGAAGGCATCTGTGCGGCAGAAGAATAATATTTTAATAAGCATTCCCCCTCTCTTGTTCTGCTTGTTTCGCTTCTGTCTAGTGACGATGGTTCATTGATATTAGCCTTAGCAATTTCAACCAATACGCTTCAGTCGGGACTATTCCCTTTCTCTCCAATGATTATAACCTCCAATGGTAGCCGGAGGGATTTTAGTCAATAACGACATTCCTTCAGTATAGCCCAATGCTGGCCTTAGGCAGTTTGAGCTAACCGTGAACGCCACAATATCCTGAAGAAGATGCTAGAAGAGGGGTTCAGATGGCGATAAAATAGAAGATTTCGAAGAGGAAAATGATACATTCTTCCGTACTGTCTTAGAAGAATTTGCCTTCAGTATCCTTTCCGTTCAACTGTATTTCCGCTGCAGCTCCAACTGCTTTTTAGCAAGTGCCTTCAGTACGAAGATTACTAGTCGCTAGTCAACACTTGCTACGGCATTGTGATAAACCCATGTAATAGGGTAGTAATGAATAGAAAGCAGAAAATGATATTTCATCTACATCTACGTCAAACTCTGCAAGCCACCTAATGGTGTGTGACAGGTGGTATTTTTTACCACTAACTGAGCCCTCCAACCCTGTTCCACACGCGTGGGAAGAATGATTGTCGGTAAGATTCTGTATTGGCTCTAATTTCGGGAATTTTCTCCTCGTTTTCATTACGAGAGACGTATGTAGGGGGAAGTGTTGTCCGACTCTTCCCGGAAAGTATTCTCTCACAAATTCAATAGTAAATACACAGAGCCTCTCTTGTAACGTCTGCCCGTGGAGTTTCTAGAGCATCTCCGCAACGCCCTCCAGCCGGCTAAATGACCCGGGGACGAAATGCGCCGCTCTTCGTTGAATCTCCTCAGTGCCTTCTATGAGTCCTACCTGGTAGGATTTCGAGAGAGATGAACAATACTCAACATTCGGTGGAACAAGCGCCTCAGGAGCCATGATAAGTTATGTCTGCTTAGGATTGTTTTTATGAATCTGCGTCTGGCATCTGCTTTTCCCACTGTATGTTTTATGTGATAATTCTACGTAACGTCACTCTGCATAGTTACTACTAGATGTTTCACGCTAGATAACGTTTCCAGTGGTTTGTTATCAATAGTGTAGCTGTACAGTATTGGATTTCTTTTCCTATGAATGCGCAATATGTTACATTTAATTACGTTCAACTGCCACATCCTGCACCATTCACCAATTCTCTGGAAGTCTTTTTGCAAATCGTTACTACCTTCTGGCGCTCTTATAGACAACCGCATTATCTGCAAACAGCCTGAAAGAGCATCCTACTCTTTCTACTAGATCATTTACATATACTGTAAACAGTAACGGTCCTATCACACTTCCTTAGGGTACTGCAGAAATTAAATCTATCGATTTTGTTCCATTAAGAGGAAAGCGTTGAGTGCTGTGTGCAAGGAAGTCTTGAACCCAGTCGCAAATATGATCAGATACTCGATACGTTCGATTGTTTTTACCAAACGGCAGTACGGGACGGTTTCAGATGCGTTCCTTAAGTGAAAGAATGCGGTATCAACATGAGGGTCGTTGTCTACGGATCTGTGGATCTCATGGAGGAACAGAGCGAGCTGAGTTTCACAGGATTTCTGTTTGCAGAATCTATGTTGATTATAAACAGAGTAGATATTCATTCTTCACAAACGGCATAATTCTTGAGCATAGAACATGTTCCATAATTCTACAACAGATGGGCATCAATGATATAGCTCTATAATTAAGTGCATCTGTCTTGTGGCCCTTCTTAAAAACGGGAATTAGCTGCGTTTTTTTTCCAGTCGCTAGGTGCCCTTCGTTACTCAAGTGATGTAGAAGGGTAGCAAGTTCTTTCGCATAATCTTTGTAGAATCTTACAGGGATCTCACCAGGTCCTGACACCTTTCAGTTACTAAGCGATTCCAGCTGTTTTTCAATTTCATGATAGGTTCGTACGACGATTGAAAGAAGGAACCGTGTGACGGTCTTCTACGGTGGAACAATTTCGGGAAATAGAATTCAGCATTTCGGTCTTCTCTCTATTATCCTCCGTTTCGGTGGCAATATCGTCACTGAGTGAATGGATAGATGATTTTGATCCAGTTATTGATTTTATACACGACCGAAACCTCTTAGGTTTTTACTCAGATCGTTTGGCAATGCTTTACTTTCAAAATCATTGAACACTTCTCTTATTGCTTTCTTTCGTTCATTTTCGCCTCGTTCAGCTTTTGTTTGTTAGCCATATTCTTACTTCTCTTGGACCTGAAATGCAGATCTCTTGGTTTGCGTAGCAGTTTTCTAACACGGCTATTAAATCGTGGTGGGTCGTGCAGATCCCTTAAGACCATCCTCGGAACATGCTGTCTAAGGCATATTGCAAGATGCCTTTGAATTTTTTCCATTTGGTCTCCGCATTTATGTCCTCACCACCGAATATATGAGGCTGACTGCTCAGATGCTCTCAAATTTGTATCCTGTTACTCTTGCCGAGCAAAAATTTCTTCCTACCTTTCTCAAGTTTCTTTGTAAGACCCGTTGTCATAGATGTTATCATAGCCCATATTTTCCTGTACGTTAACTGATTCGTTAACTTCAGTTCTGTATCTCCCCAGGAGGTCTAAGACGTTACTCTCACGAGTTGGTTCTCCAACTAACTGCGCAAAGTAATTTTTGGACAAGACATCCAGAACAACGTCACTCGAATCCCTGGCACCACTTTAAGTAGCATGAAACTTGCAGTCTATACCTGAGAAGTTAAAGTCACCCCTATCACAACGGCACAATCAGGAAAATTATTAACTATATTCTGCATCTTCTGTCTGAACCGCTCTCAGTTTTTAACTTCACCCAGAGTAATTCACATTCGGAATACTTGATAATCTCGCAAGCTTTTATCAAATTTTTTACTGTAACAAATATGCCGCCACCACTGGCCACTAACCTATCCCTACGATAAATATTCGAGTCTGATTTTAGAATCCCCTATCATCAAAATCCGGTTTCACAAAAAATTTTCTCTCTAATACTATTTGTACGTTACAGGCTTCAGTAAGCGATACTAATTCTGGGACCTTTCCTTGGATGTTCCTTCAATTTACTAAGTTTACTGTAATAAACATGTTTCAAATGGCTCTGAGCACTATGCGATTTAACATCTTAGGTCATCAGTCCCCTAGAACTTAGAACTATTTAAACGTAAGTAGCCTAAGGACATCACACACTGCATGGGGGCTTAATTAAATATTATGCAAATATTTTCAAGTTTTGTAGCTGTCTGTCCGGTTACGCAGTCTCGTAACCGGTTGGCCCTGACTAGTATTACTCCGCAATCTGACTGCATAGAATAACAACAAAGAATGAAAGGAAATTTCCGTTACCACAATTAATTAATTAAGTCCCCAGCAACTATAAAAGCTACGAAACAAAAACTACGAACAACAAAGCACAAGTGTAACGTTCTGTGTGTGGAAGTGTGATTCAACGTACACATCTGGCACGGTTCTTCCTCAATAAGACAAGATATTTTAAATACCATTTACACTGAATTAATTAAATAAAACTAAAATACTACAATTGCACATAGAAACCCGAATTACAGTCTAATACATGAACACAAGCCAGATGCTTTGTTGACTGAACCTGTGACCAAGAGGCATTGTTAGTTAGGAAATTTAAAAAAAAATTAAAAAATGTTTTTTACCTTCATATATATTGTCTAAAAATACACTCTGATCATTACAACATCCGCATTCGAACAACATTTGCTGTCTAGCCCATCAAAACAACTGCACACGACATGGCCTCAAATAATACAGCTATCAACATCCTCTCAGCAAAGCACTAACCACCACAACATCAGAACAAGCACTGCCAGTGGAGGCGGCGGAATAAAATTCTTTGGCGCAATCTCTGGCGCTGTGACTCAGTGTAGCCACCTTTCAACACATCAATGCCTGAGGCGGGATTCGAACCTGCGACGTAGCAGTCCCGCGGTTCCGGACTGAAGCGCCTAGAACCACACCGCCACCGCGACCGGATTTACTGTAATAGTATTATCCTTTTCTATCTCTGATCTGAGAGGACGAATATTCTCTGAGGACACTGTGCCAAATTTACTAGGCAAATTGTCTTTGATCCGAAAGGATGGTTTCTCTAACCTAAAAAAGCCCCATGTGCACGCCACTCTCACTCCACTACCATAGTAGCCGCTTCCTGCGTGTAGTTTTAAGGTGAACCCTACAACTCTGCAATAGTGGAGCTCTAGAAATTCGCATGCAATACCGTCACAGAGTCTTCTGAGCCTGAAGTTTAGACCTCCCACTCGGCTTCAAACCAAAGGACCGCGATCAACCCTGGATACGATGCTACAAAGTAGACAGGCTGCACCACTCGTGTGATGCTAGTTGCCTTCACCAGATAAGCCATCCCCAGAAAGGAGACGAGGAAGCCCCCAGAACCCAAGCGGCAAGTGTCATTCGTGCCGACATGTGCAGCCGGTTGCACCCAGTGCGCTCGATAACCGCCGGCAGGGCCGCCTCCCGCCGGTAAACATACCGAGTGCACAGTGGCATTCTCTCCTGCCTTGCCTGCTGTTTACGTGGGGGTCTCCATCGTGCGCCTAGCACTGGAGCTCCCAATTTCAAACCGCGCGGTCTAGGGAGCTTTGCCCGGTTCCCACGGCTCCTCCTTTCGGAGGTTCGAGTCCTCCCACGGGCATGGGTGTGTGTTGTCGTTAGCGTAAGTTACTTTAAGTTAGATTAAGTAGAATGTAAGCCTAGGGAGCGATGACCTCAGCAGTTTGGTCCCATAGGAATTTACTACCACCCAGTTTCAAGCGTAGCCACTCTCTGCACTGATCCGGACAGGTCAAAAAAATCGGCCGCTCTTCCAACAGGAGAGGCGTCCCGTGCTGGCTCAGAATTATCATTAACACTGGGTAGCACTTGGTGCCTGTTGCCAAAGCACAGACAGTCAGCTTGAAACCTCCCCCTCACTTATCGACCTTAACGACAGTGAAAAATTAAACCGCGTGTACCTAATGGAAATTTGGGAAAAGCAATCGTCACCGAAGTTAATCTGTCGGTAAAGAGGGAGGAAAGGGTTACATCTAAATGAAAGGAAAAATGCAAATGAAATTCGTGGAAATTAATTTTGAGAAGAGGGTGAAATTAGTAAAGAAAGTAAATGTGCGGTCGTCACGTTAACAATTAATTGGCGTTAATTTGATATTTGATATTTGGGGAAAATTACGGTCGCCAGTCCTATGGACAACTACTATAATAACTGAAAACGAAAGGTTATTACACATATAATTAGCACTAAAAGCGTGGCAACTGAAGGTTGACACGTGTTGTGTGAAAACTGAAAGTTTGCCAGAAGTAATAATTTAGCAAAAGAATTAATAAAACCAGAAAATTGAAAGTTAATTTAGTGACTGAAATTAATAGTGAGATTTGTTTCTGAAGCACTACGAAATTCAGTAAAATAAGGTTAGTCTTGGGCTACCTCAGCAATAATTTTAAAAGCTACTTGAATCTACGTAGTTTAGAAATAATAGATTTCACTTTGAACTTGAATTAAATGATTCTGAACAATTAACAATAGCAACATTTAGTACGAACCAAGCCGAGCTGCAGTCACAGGTAAGCTAAAATATGGTAACAAAACTCTCACTCTTAACTTCTGCTTGCGTGATCTAAATATTGTAGCCAGCTATGAATAATTTAACTGAACTTTGAAATTAAAGCAGTGAAATGGAATGATATTACTTTGATGCTGGCGTCTGAATTTCAACGACACCCGTGTTCATTCCAGAAAAGGAAGGAACACTGCTTGGTAATGCAATTGGGACAATGAACAACAAAGGTTCATGCTAAGTTGCTGTATTTTTGTGACGCAACAGTTTTAAAAGCTGAGGTCTGCCATACAGTTCTAAAACTTTACGTGCTTCCAGTCTTCCTTGTTGGTTGATTGAAGGTTTGAAGCCGTCGATCGAGGAGGTGGCGACAGTCACTCACTGTCGGCCGTCGCTGTTGCAGAAGCTGGATGTTGGCGCGCCTTCTTCTCGACACGGTCACCAGGCGAAACGGGCTCTTGATGTGCGCCAGCTAATGCTTCCCGTCCGCGACACCGTGTCAGAAACTATCATAGCAAGCCGAGCGCAATTACATGCTGCCAAACCCCGAAAGCGCGGCAACTCGCGGGAGCGTCACTCAACACACATTTCCATCAATCTACTCCAGCCATACTCCCCTCTGCCCGCGCTCCACGCAGCAGCGTTAACCCTACCAAAGATCCTAAGCACTTTGGTTCTCCACACGACCTATCGATGTATTCGTTCAATACCATAGATTTCCCTAGGCAAGACCCAGCGTAAAAATACAAATAATATTTACAAAACAAACCAATTATACATCGATATATATATATATACATATATGTATATATATATATATATATATATATATATATATATATAGATATATATATATATATATATATAAAACAATAACAATATATAAAGAAACAGAAATGTCATATCTTGAGGTAACAAAACAAGGGAAAAAAATATTGTACAATAGATGGAAATAGGAAGATATGCATTTCCGGCGTTACAAGCTGCGTGATCTGTTCCCTCTTTCGCCTTCTTCTCAGTGACACGCAAACCCACCACTGTCTGCCACTCACTCTCTAGTTAGAACGGTGCGGTCAGATGTTGTGTATCGGAAGATGCAGTGACACCTGGCTCACCAGAGGATTACGACGGCACCAAACGTGTCGTAGGTTTCGTCACCAGCGCCTCCGTGTCACCTCAACTTTGAGCAGTAGCCACGTCTCTTGTCGTCTCTGACCAAAATACAGTGGCATCGGCAAACCTTAAAAGATTTTACTTCCTCTCCATGAACTTTAATTCGTTTCCAAAAAACACCTTCGTTTCATTTAATGCTTCTTTCTCTGGAACTCAGACTCATCTTCGCTGAGGCCAACTTCCACTACATTTTCCAATTTGCAGTAAAACATTCGCGTTAGTATTCGTAATAATGACTTTTTAAACTGGAGGTTGGAAAACATTCACATCCATCAGCTACATTCATCCCCCAAACCTTTTGGAGCAAATTCAACAGTTGGTGCACTGGAAAATATATGTTAACGTCATCTAATTGTCCGGATTTCCTTTGAGAATAAACACAAAAATAAATTACTTCATATGCCCGAGCCTATTTATACTATAACAGACATTTTATTGCCCCATGTGTGTTTTCAGTAGTGTATTCTTGTATTTTTATTAACTTCATAAATATGGTGAACATAAAGTAGTTCTAAAAATTTATATACTAGCAACCGGTGTACCCCTGAGGGTTTTTCATTCTATGTTTTCTCTCTAAATGCCTAAAAAATTAATACAAATTAGATGTAGGTACGCCGGCCGAAGTGGCCGTGCGGTTAAAGGCGCTGCAGTCTGGAACCGCAAGACCGCTACGGTCGCAGGTTCGAATCCTGCCCCGGGCATGGATGTTTGTGATGTCCTTAGGTTAGTTAGGTTTAACTAGTTCTAAGTTCTAGGGGACTAATGACCTCAGCAGTTGAGTCCCATAGTGCTCAGAGCCATTTGAACCAGATGTAGGTACCCCAGATAGAGACTGTACTTTATTAGTTAATATATGACATTTTTCCTCCTGTATTATACTTCATTTTCTAATGAAGAAGGTAATATTGGTTTCTTTGGAAGGCATTGTACTTTGTAACCTGAGAGTACTTAATTGCATGACAAAACATATTTGTTACTATAGCTTCTCATGTTTCACAAACTTCACAAAATTGTGTTTTCATGCTGATGTTAACGTTAAAAGCGATACACAATACCTTAGCACCGAACAAAGCCTTACGCTGCGTGTGTACCGCTGTGTGCGAAAATGTGTTTACCTTGCTGAGGTAACATATCTTTTCCATGACAGAAACTGCTATACGCTTCACTGCCGCATGTTGGCTGATATCAAGAAGGGGGGGCAGCCCAGAAAGAGGAGCTTTTTGGAATACTCACCAAGAGGGAAACAGCAGAACAACCAGGTTTTGAAACACAATTTTAAAACATATCCTTGCGAGAGCCATTCATGGAAAAAGTAGTCCACCTGGAGTAAAAGATATACGAACTCTGATTTCAAGAGAGTAAAAGTTCAAATTCCAAATACAAGCATGGCTTACATGTACCAATATTAGATAAGCCGACCACGAAGAAGGACGGTTTGGATTTGGGAGAAATATAGGAACACCCGAGGCAAAAAGGGACCCTATGACTTTCTTAGAAGATAACTTAGTCAAAGACATTTGTAAATTTATTTAGAGGAAACTTACAATAATGATGCCTGGACTGTAGTCCTTGATATCTGGAAGTTAGAATGGTTCAAAGATAGGGAGTGAAATGTTATTAACAACTTGTACCCGAAACAGACTAAAGTTCTAAGAGTCGAGGAGCATAAAAGGGATGCAATAGTTGACAAGGAAAAGAGAAAGTGTTGTAGCCTATCTGAAATGTTCATTCATCAAGCAATAAAGAGATCCAATTAAACATCAGGGAGAAGAATAAATAACTTGAAGCTGACTGATGACAATGTAATTCCATCCCAGACGGTAAAGGACATGGAAGAACATGTTAACTGGATGGATGCTGTCTTCAGTGGAGGGTATGAAAGGAACTTAAACAAAAATAAAACATGGATAATGAAAACTAGAAGAAATAAATCAAGTGATCCTGGATAGAATTAGATTAGAAAATGAGACACTATAGTTAGTATAATAGACTTTACTGTTTGAACAGTCAAATAGTTGAACGTGATCAAAGTAGACTGCCGATAGCAACAATAGTATTTTTGAAAAAGAGGCGTTCTTTCGCATGAACTGTCACTGTAATTGTTAAGAGGACGTTTCTCAATGTATTTGTCTGGGGTGAAGTAAACAGTTCATACAAGTGCTTTTGGACTGTGGTGGTACAGAGGAATGTTGAAGGATTATAGGCAGACTAAATGACCATTGAGCAGGAACTGAAATGAAATGCAAAAAATTATAAATAAAAACCTACAACTTGCAGTAATTATGTAGAGCTGATGAGGTTTGTACACTGTAGACTAGTATGGAGAGCTGTACCAAACCTCTCAAACTTCTTACTCATTTTCGTAAGTGTAGGTGCTGTGAATCAATCTAAACTGTGTAGCAGAGGGTGTGAGCAGGTCAGTGCCCTACCTACGATGTCAAAGGCCACCACCTCTATCTACGACGACATCATTAGATAGACACAATCCATGCCTCCTCTGAAGGACGTCACAATGACGGTAAATTTATAGAATTGGAAGATGGTGCTGGTGGGAATTTGTTTTTTAAATTCTTAGCTCAATTGAAAATAAAAAATCAGACCATCAAAAAATTTTAAATATAATATTGCGTATGTGGGAATTTTTAAAAACTTTTCGAATTCATTAAAAATAGAGCACACAGTCAGGAAAGTACTGTGTGGCTGGATTGAAGAGTTTTTAGCAAACAGAACACACCATGTTGTTATCAATGGGGAGACGTCTACAGACGTTAAAGTAACCTCTGGCGTGCCACAGGGGAGTGTTAAGGGACCATTGCTTTTCACAATATATATAAATGATCTAGTAGATAGTGTCGGAAGTTCCATGCGGCTTTTCGCGGATGATGCTGTAGTATACAGACAAGTTGCAGCATTAGAAAATTGTAGCGAAATGCAGGAAGATCTGCAGCGGATAGGCACTTGGTGCAGGGAGTGGCAACTGACCTTTAACATAGACAAATGTAATGTATTGCGAATACATAGAAAGAAGGATCCTTTAGTATATGATTATATGATAGCCGAACAAACACTGGTAGCAGTTACTTCTGTAAAATATCTGGGAGTATGCGTGCGGAACGATTTGAAGTGGAATGATCATATAAAATTAATTGTTGGTAAGGCGGGTCCCAGGTTGAGATTCATTGGGAGAGTCCTTAGAAAATGTAGTCCATCAACAAAGGAGGTGGCTTAAAAAACAGCGGCGCGTTTCGTCACAGGGTTATTTGGTAACCGTGATAGCGTTACGGAGATGTTTAGCAAACTCAAGTGGCAGACTCTGCAAGAGAGGCGCTCTGCATCGCGGTGTAGCTTGCTTTCCAGGTTTCGAGAGGGTGCGTTTCTGGATGAGGTATCGAATATATTGCTTCTCCCTACTTATACCTCCCGAGGAGATCACGAATGTAAAATTAGAGAGATTCGAGCGCGCACGGAGGCTTTCAGACAGTCGTTCTTCCCGCGAACCATACGCGACTGGAACAGAAAAGGGAGGTAATGACCGTGGCACGTAAAGTGCCCTCCGCCACACACCGTTGGGTGGCTTGCGGAGTATAAATGTAGATGTAGATGTAGATGTACCTTAAAAGAAACAATCAGCATATGCCACATCATATTGAAAAGTATCCAATTGTATTAACGAATTTGCACTTCAAACGTAGTATCAGCTTCGACTGTATTGGTGCTATGTTTGAGAAAGTATCAGAACGATCAGAGTTTTTTAATCAAAATTACGTAGCAATAAACGCACAAGGAACCCTCTCTCCCTCTCTCTTTTTCTCTCTGTCACTTTCTCTCCCACTCTCTCGCCCGGCCTCCCTCCCTCTCTCTCTCTCTCTCTCTCTCACACACACACACACACACATACACACACGCACACGCACAAACACACACACACTCCTGAATTGTGGCGTTCAGCTAAGGATATTCTCATTAACCGTATTTCCAATGTCAAAAGCGCAAGCAGCTAAAATGTTGTCTGTTATATAAATCATTAAAAATGTTTCTCTCGAATACAACCTACCTAAAATTTGCTCTCATACACTTCAGTATTCTTTACTAAAATAAATAAGCACCTGAGGTTCTCTCTCACTGTGTACTGCATGTTCATCAGTAACGGCAACAAAAATTGCACTATGGTTTCAGTTTATTGACGTTCTTCTGGATCTGATGTTGTAACGTCAGATGTATTTGTGCACTCTGAGCTGGTCGTTTTCCTGAGTTACGGCAGCACATTACGTCTTCATTTACAGCTTCACTATAGATAACTTCCCACACGTCAGAGAGCAAAGCTAACACTATTTCAATAAATGTGTACGGGCTGAACAAAAACGTAGATACACCGCGAGAATTGCATGTTTGAAAGCAAATGTCGATACTGGCCAAGCCTGCAGCTCGCGCTGATGCAGTGGACAACGAACGGCACCTGTGAAACGTCTCCAACAAATCGCTAGTACCAAGCGTGGTCAGAACAGTGTTCTGTTTATTAGTGAGTGCACTGTGACAGAGCAGAGTGACTTCGGACGTGAGAAAGCTGTTGGTGCTCATATGGTGGGAGCCTCCCTCACCGAGGTAGACATGTCTGATGTTTCAAGAGCCACTACGTTGAAGGATTATACCAAATACATGAAAAGCGGCAAAATATCGTATAAGTCACAATGCGGATGAAAGCATGAGTCGAATGATCGCGACAGACGGTCGCTGAAGAGGATTGTGACGAAAAATAAGTGGCCGACTGCAGCAAAAGTTACTGCACAACTGAATGTCGCAGTCGCAAATCCTGTTAGCATCAAACCGACACTAAGAAAGTTCCATAAGCTGGGATTTTCAGGGCGAACTTGAATTCTAAAACTATCCATCAGTGAATCAAATTCCCGTAATAGGGAATGTGGTGACAGAGCCATAAAACATGGACTGTGGAGCAGTGGAATAAATTCATTCTGTCGGATGAGTCTTGTTGAACATTGTTTCCAGTTTCTGGCCGAGTTTGCGTCCCACGAGTGAAACACGGCGGGCTTTCGGTGATGACTTGGGGAACCAAATCGTGGTATTCCAGGGCCTCATAGGTACACAGCAAGGTCGCATTACTGCTAAGTAATGTGTCACCGTTCTGTGTGACTGGATTGACCCCATAGTACAATGTTTGTTTCCCAATGGAGATTCTATGTTCCAAGACAATAAGGCCGTTGTTCACGCGCTTTACATCGTCAAAGACTGGTTTTGTGAGCACAAAGATGAACTTTTGCATCTTCCCTGGACTACAGATTTCAAATTTATTCAGATTTTATAGTTTAGTTTGGAGACAATGTCCCTGATCGTTACCCACGTCCATCATCGTTACCGCAACCTCTCGGGGTTTTGCAGAAAGAATGTGCATAAGATTCCCTTGAAAGCCATATAGGATCTGTGTCTATGAATTCCGAGACGACTAGACTCTTATTAGGCAAGTTAATGTAGTGTGTTTATGGTGTTACCATATTTTGTCCACCCCGCGTACATTGGCATAATTCAAGCTAGCCTAACCTATGTCTTAGTTCAGTAGGCCCTTCATAACAAAGTTGTATATGTAGGCTTTCGTAGTAACATACCTATTGCGGATTAGATGGTATATGAGGCACAGAGTGTGTTTGCGTGACCACATCGGCTGTGACACCCATTTGTCGTCGTTGTGCAACCGCGTGACACCAAGGTCGAGGACAATTTGTATTTCTTCCTACCTGTCTGGGAGATCACAACGTGGCCAGTGGACATATTTTCTCCTTCGGTGTATCCGTGCTCACTGTCATGCTCACGTGCTACATTAGTGAACATGTGAGTATCATAACCAGAACGTGTGATCTGTCTTTGATAAAACTACCTGTATGTCACTCCTCTCCCTGTCTCACTACTTTAGAATAGTCAGACGTCACCATTTTTTATTGTTGAGTATACATGGTGTAACTGCGAGGGTCTTGCATGAGCAGCAGATACAGCCATTCCACTTTCAGACAAACATTGACGAATCTGAATTTTTTGTCTCGAGCCCACTACTGCAGGTGGTTCTTCCATCTTCCGACCTCTCAGCGGATCCTTTTCTCGAATGAATTGAAGTCCACCAGGGAAGTCGTTCTCAGTTCCCACGACAGTCTTGAGTGGGCTAATAGAAACTGGCGTGATTGCACCCCTCCTCCCCCTCCTCTAAGGTTTTCCGGAACGATACGGACTGAAAATTTCGACAGGGTTCCTAGATGGGCGTGTGCCGTACCTTGTTCCATCATATCTCAGGGATGCCATGTACTTGAAATTCCTTGACGGCGCACTGCATGGGCTCTTGTAAGATGTGCTACTGCATGTGCATCAGAACATGTGGTTTCATCAAGATGGCGCACCGTTTCATTTTCACGTGTTGCCCGAAGTCATCTGCAGTTATGATTTGGGGAATATTAGTTACGGAATGATGGTCTAAACGTCCTTCCTGCTGGAGCCCTCTAGACTAAAACCTGTAGGATCATATGAAATCCTTGATTCGCAACACTTCTGTGGCATCCGGTGAAGACCTTCTAGCGCATGTTATGGTTGCACCACTTCATGCTGGAGGACCAGGGATTTGTGAACATCTGTACCAGAACTTGGTAAGGAAGTACTACAACCATGTTGACGTCGGTGGTCGTTACATCGACGCCAAATTGTAAAAGGATCTAGACGAAAAGTAGCAGCGGTCAGAGAGAAATACGTATTGTGTTATTTCACGTGTAGCGGGAATTAGTTTCATGGCATGAGTCCCTGTGCTTAACCTGACAGTGTTTGTCCCTACTATAAATACTCAAAGTCTGTAAAGAGACTTTAGTTACTCTGTGTAGATAAATCGTATGGTATAGATCTCCTTACTCGGCTACTTAGATGAGGCCCCCCTTGTTGGAAATTTCCAGCGTTCATTCTTCGCCGAGGCCTGCCAAGTTACTGTGCGTCAGCGAAAAAATGGCTAATGATTATTCCTTTACATAAGCCATCGAGCGCGAAAGAAAGAACGGCAAGTCCCGAGGCGCAGATATTAATGATGCAGGTCCCTCTGATTATCATGCTCGTCTTTAATTGAATTTGTAAGTCGAAGTGAGTATTGGTCGTTTCCCTGGCGAGCACAGTCTTCACCGGGCCCGGTTATTGGAATAGGAGGCTGAATAATTCACCGCAGGAAGGGGCTTATTGTCGGGCCGTCGGGGCAGGGGGAAAGTAAATAGAGGGAGTACGGTACACGTGCTCGGCCGCTGCACGGTCGAAATTAAATTCTTGATTCAGAGAGCGCGAGAGGGGCGCAGCAGTGGAGGTGGGCGGAAGGGGGAGGAGGTGGTGAGATACTGGTCTCCTGCCGGTCACCCGTGGGGTGGGATCCCCGGCCCCTGGAGTGGGGGCGGCACGGACAGCCCTGCGGGCGCTTCCTGACGACAGAACACGACAATGGCCGCGACATGGGCGAGCAGTCTGTGTGAGTGCTACAGCCTCGTTCGTAAATCAGTTCCTCAAATTAATTAAAATCTCAGTCCTCCTCCTCGACGAGAAATATTATCCTCCATCCGCTGTTTGTGGCGAGCGAAGGACCTCTGTACAATAATCCAAATGGAATTATCTTAATTAATTTGTTGCTTTGCACTGTATTGCTTGCCTATAAATACCTACCCGTACATATTGAAATGAGAATTTAAATGCATTAATTTACTCAGATTTAATATAAAGTTATCTCAATTTCCTATTGTTCCCTCTTGGTGGAACGTACTTAGCCATTTATAATACATGTTCATCATCGAAAACAGTGTGAATGAATTACGAAATAAATTACAGTTGTGTTGACTATGGAAAATTTTATACGCAATGGCCGCCAACCAGTGTGTTAATACTATGGTTCCCGTCCTTTCTCAGACTATTACCCTTGAGTGTAATCAGATATTAGCCCGTAACCCCCCCCCCCCAAACTCCTTACCCCCTCTCTACCAGCACTATAGTCAACATTAACGCCTAACTAAAAATTAGAATTAAAAACAATAATATTTGAACGCATTTACGATTTAAAATGAAAGATAATTGATGTATAGTTGTTGATGGTTACTAACCCAAGAACTAATAAGTCAGTGAGATGATTAGTGCTGCATGTTTCTAAGGACTTTTTCTTTGTAGAATGATGAAAGAGTTCTCAATCGATCGCGAGTTCTACCTACCAGTCCTTTCCAGAAAAAAGGCTAACTATCCACATTGAGGATACACAATTGCTAAAAAACATGCTTCCTCTCCATCACTCCTCTTCCTAGTAACATCTACTTCACCCATGGTCTGCATGTGCATTTAAAATCAGCAAGTTAAGGTATGTGCACCGTACTTATTACCTGCCACTTATTTTTCGGCTGGAATCCTTACTTCTGAAATGACAGAATCTGAAAGATTTCCTGTGCTTCGTGTTTGAGCACAGTCACTAATAACAATTATAACAATATGTAACCCCTGCAATACTACAGTAGACATTACACAGATACGATTGTTGGGCTTTCAATTAGTTCGTTTATCTGTTGCGGAGTGAATAATGAAACAATTTCTGGTCCATTGCGGGAAGTACCTAAAATTGGGAGATAGGTTTTTCAAGAGATATTTAAGCATATGTGATCTACATGTCACAATATGACTGTCCATAGGCGCGTGGTAAAGGGTTCAGAGTATATGTGCAGTGGGTTGATTGTTCCAGGAAAATGTTCACATCTACCTTTCATAATCTGTAGTCTCTGCCGCATAGCGACACACGTTAATGCTAGTATTTGAGAAAATACAATTATTGGTAACTTAGATAATCAGTATCACAGTCTTACAAAATAGTGGGAACAATAATAAGATTTTCAAAATAATTTAATTTCGTGACAGAAATACAGTAGAATCTTTAGGTTTAACCCCTAGATAATTTCGTTTTACCACTTACAGGTTAATTACCACCAGATTGGGAACCACTGCATTAATGTAATTGTCACACCGTAATGTGTAGTAGCACCTTCAACCAATCTAATCGACGTGTCACCTAGTACAGGGGCCGTTGAAAAGAAATATCTCCGAATGTTTTGTTCTTTTCTCAGCATCAGTTCAGGTATTATACACTCGTGGAAATTGAAATAAGAACACCGTGAATTCATTGTCCGAGGAAGGGGAAACTTTATTGACACATTCCTGGGGTCAGATACATCACATGATCACACTGACAGAACCACAGGCACATAGACACAGGCAACAGAGCATGCACAATGTCGGCACTAGTACAGTGTATATCCACCTTTCGCAGCAATGCAGGCTGCTATTCTCCCATGGAGACGATCGTAGAGATGCTGGATGTAGTCCTGTGGAACGGCTTGCCATGCAATTTCCACCTGGCGCCTCAGTTGGACCAGCGTTCGTGCTGGACGTGCAGACCGCGTGAGACGACGCTTCATCCAGTCCCAAACATGCTCAATGGGGGACAGATCCGGAGATCTTGCTGGCACCTTCTAGAGCACGTTGGGTGGCACGGGATACATGCGGACGTGCATTGTCCTGTTGGAACAGCAAGTTCCCTTGCCAGTCTAGGAATGGTAGAACGATGGGTTCGATGACGGTTTGGATGTACCGTGCACTATTCATTGTCCCCTCGACGATCACCAGTGGTGTACGGCCAGTGTAGGAGATCGCTCCCCACACCATGATGCCGGGTGTTGGCCCTGTGTGCCTCGGTCGTATGCAGTCGTGATTGTGGCGCTCCCTTGCACGGCGCCAAACACGCATACGACCATCATTGGCACCAAGGCAGAAGCGACTCTCATCGCTGAAGACGACACGTCTCCATTCGTCCCTCCATTCACGCCTGTCGCGACACCACTGGAGGCGGGCTGCACGATGTTAGGGCGTGAGCGGAAGACGGCCTAACGGTGTGCGGGACCGTAGCCCAGCTTCATGGAGACGGTTGCGAATGGTCCTCGCCGATACCCCAGGAGCAACAGTGTCCCTAATTTGCTGGGAAGTGGCGGTGCGGTCCCCTACGGCACTGCGTAGGATCCTACGGTCTTGGCGTGCATCCGTGCGTCGCTGCGGTCCGGTCCCAGGTCGACGGGCACGTGCACCTTCCGCCGACCACTGGCGACAACATCGATGTACTGTGGAGACCTCACGCCCCACGTGTTGAGCAATTCGGTGGTACGTCCACCCGGCCTCCCGCATGCCCACTATACGCCCTCGCTCAAAGTCCGTCAACTGCACATACGGTTCACGTCCACGCTGTCGCGGCATGCTACCAGTGTTAAAGACTGCGATGGAGCTCCGTATGCCACGGCAAACTGGCTGACACTGACGGCGGCGGTGCACAAATGCTGCGCAGCTAGCGCCATTCGACGGCCAACACCGCGGGTCCTGGTGTGTCCGCTGTGCCGTGCGTGTGATCATTGCTTGTACAGCCGTCTCGCAGTGTCCGGAGCAAGTATGGTGGGTCTGACACACCGGTGTCAATGTGTTCTTTTTTCCATTTCCAGGAGTGTATGTCATCCAATATTACTCTGTCGAATATCTCGCTTCGCTGACTCCAGTTACAGATCTCTGCCGCTAGAGTGCTCCGCATTGTAGGGTGTAAGATAGCGATGTGAACGTAACTATGTCGGTGCGTGCGAAACAGCTTGCCGTAATCGAGTTTATAACCGCAGAAAGCGTGCCTCCGATTGAAATCCATAGAAGAATGAAAGCTGTGTGCGGTGATTGTTGTACGGACAGCAGTAGTGTGGGACTTTTGAGTTGTTCGTGCTTGTAATGAAACAAACAGTAGTGCTAACCTCAACGTGTTTGATAGAGCTTGGTTGTAGACTACTGCTTACGGCAACCCAACAGACTCCTCGGAATCGATTGTTTACTACAGACACAGCTCTCAAATAAGTGTAGCATATCAAAAGAGCGTGTACAGGTCATCACTGCACAAGTACGGTACAAAAAATTGTGTGCGTGGTAGAGTAGTTTCCTCATTTCTCAACAGTTTCTTTTGCGTTTTTTAGCAAGAAACCGTTTTATTGACACATAGCAGAGATTCAGAAAATATCGTTCTTGTGAAACGCAACTAGCTCTTTATACTCATGAAGTAATGAGTGCTATCGACACGGGGTGTCAAATTAATTCCATATTTTTAGATTTTCAGAAGGCTTTCGACACTGTTCCTCAAAAACTTCTTCCAATCAAACTGCGCGCCTGTGGAATATCGCCTAAGTTTCGCGACAGGATTCGTCATTTTCCTATTAGGAAGGTCATAGTTCGTAGTAATAGATGGACATTCGTCTACTAAATCTGAAGTAATTTCCGATTTTCCAGAAGAAAGTGTTATAGGCCTTCTATTGTTCCTAATCTTTATTAACGACATAGGAGATAATCTGTGTAGCCCTCTTAGATTATTCGCAGATGATGCTCTCATTTACCATCTTGTGAAGTCATCAGATGACCAAAACGAATTGGAAAATGATTTAGATAAGATATCTGTATAGTGCGAAAATTGGAAATTGACCCTGAATAAAGAAAAGTGTGAAGTTATTCACATGAGTACTGAAACAAATCCGCTAAATTTCGATTACGCGATAAGTCACTCAAATCATAAGGCTGTAAATTCAACTAAATACTTAGGAATTACAATTACAAGTAACTTATATTGGAACGATCACATAGGTAATGTTGTGGGTTCAGCAAACCAAAGACTACTATTCATTTAGCAGAACACTTAGGAGGTTTAACATATCTAGTAAAGAGACTGCTTACACATACACTTGTCCGCCCTGTTCTGGAGTACTGCTGTGCGGTGTGGGATCCCCATCAGGTGGGACTGACGGATGACATCGAAAAAGTTCAAAGAATGGCGGCTAGTTTTGTATTATCGCGAATTTGGAGGGAGAGTGCCACAGACATGATACGTGAATTGGAGTGGCAGCCATTAAAACAAAGGCGTTTTTCCCTGCCAGGGGAACTTCTCATGAATTTTAAATCACCAGTTTCCTCCTGAGATTGCGAAAACATTCTGTTGGCACCCACCTACATAGGGAGAAACGATCATCACGATAAAATAAAGAGAAGTCAGGGCTCCCACAGATAAATTAAAGTGCTAGTTTTTCCCGTGATTGTTCGAGAGTGGAACGGTAGTGAGACAACTTGTAGGTGGTTCACTGAACCCTCCGCCAGGCACTTTATTGTGGATAGCAGAGCACTCACGTAGATGTAGATGGTGATGAATTCCTTAAAAACATCGTGACAGGTGACGAAAGCTGGGTTCACCATTTTGGCCCCGAAAAGAAGAGATCATCAATGAAGTTCCACGACAAAGGTTCGGCGACGCCAAAAAATTTCGAGTCCCTACCATCAGCAGGTAAAGTCATGCTCACAGTGTTCTGCGACGCACAAGGTGCGGCGCATTTGGAATGCATGCTGAAGACACCATCGTGAACTGTACGTTTGACAACGCATGAACCTGTGTTCAGTGTGTGCCGCCTTTAGAACATGAACATGGTCATTTTATGGCCGAAACCGGATCTGATTGTGTCATAAGACTGTAATTGCGTCTATGAATAAAGAAAAAACGTTTATTTTGAGACCTTTATAAAATTGAATGCACGAGCACTGCGCCATCTACAGCGATCCCACACCTTGGCTTTACTGCCCTCGATCATTCTTCACACGGTCCCGTCTTGGCCCTATTCGATGTTCATATGTTTCCGAATCTTAAATAACGCCTTCGAGGACTTCACTTCGACTGTGATAAAGAAGTGCAAGCAGAGCTGAGGTTGTGGCCATGTCAACAAACAATCTTTAGTGGTAGTGTCGAGAAACTGGTCCCACGTTTCGAGAAATGTCTTCTTCGCCATAGTGACTGTGTTGAGAAACAAACATGTAGTCATGAAGAGTGGAGATGTTGTATGTTTTCGTTTAATAACTTGGAAGTTCCCAGAACTCATGAGATAGACGTTGACTGGATACTGTACCAAAGACACAGTCCCTTTGACTGTTCAGAGATGTTACTAAACCCACCCAAAGATGTTAACCATCATGCATCAGCAGCGCCTATTAGATGGAGGGGGTTCTAGGCGCTTCAGTCTGGAACCGCGCGACCACTAACGCCGCAGGTTGGAATCCTGCCTCAGGCATGGATGTGTGTGTCATGTCCTTAGGTTAGTTAGGTTTAAATAGTTCTAAGTTGTAGGGGACTGATGACCTCAGATGTTACGTCCCATAGTGCTCAGAGACATTTGAACCACTTAGACGGAGGGGTCCGACAACCGATAAGCTCCAGTCATTCCATCAGGAAGGAGGTACACGGCTCTTGTTCTCTGTAATTCAACCAGCCTAGACGGTCAATACCGGGGTTGAATCGCGACCGCGTTGTTAGTTTTTGCCAGGAAGGGCTGTTGACAAGGGAAGTGTCCAGGCGTCTCGGAGTGAACCAAAGCGATGTTTTTCGGACATGGAGGAGATTCAGAGTGACAGGAACTTTCGATGTCATGCCTCGCTCAGGCCGTCCACAACACTGGATGACCGCTACCTACGGATTATGGCTCGGAGGAACGCTGACAGCAACGCCAACACGTTGAATAATGCTTTTCGTGCAGCCACAGAATGTCATGTTACGATTCAAACTGTGCGCAATAGGCTGCATGATGCGCAAATTCACTCCCGACGTCCATGGCGAGGTCCATCTTTGCACCGCGGTACAGATGGGCCAAACAACATGCCGAATGGACCGCTCAGGATTGGCATCACGTTCTCTTCACCGATGAGTGTCGCACATGCCTTCAATCAGACTGAATGTTTTACCTTCAGTCCAGCGAGTGCAGCAAGGTGGAAGTTCCCTGCAGTTTTGGAGTGGAATTATGTGGGGCCGACGTACGCTGCTGGTGGTCATGGAAGGCCCCGTAACGGCTGTATGATAAGTGAATGCGATCCTCCTACCGATAGTGCAACCATATCGGCAGCATTTAGACTAGGCATTCGTCTTCGTGGACGACAATTCGTGCCCCCATCGTGCACGTCTTGTGAATGACTTCCTTCAGGATAACGCCATCGCTCAACTAGAGTGGCTTGCATGTTCTCCAGACATGAACCCTATCGTACATGCCTAGGGTCGATTGAAAAGGGCTGTTTATGGACGACGTGACCCATCAACCACTCTGATGGATCTGCGCCGAATCGCCGTTGAGGAGTCGGACAATCTGGACCAACAGTGCCTTGATGAACTTGTGGTTAGTATGCCACGACGAACGTAGGCACACATCAGCGCAAGAGTACGTGCTACTGGGTATTAGAGGTACCGGTGTGTACAGCATTCTGGACCTCCACCTGTGAAGGTCTCGCGGTATGGTGGTACAACATGCAATGTGTGGTTTTTATTTGCCGCTACCAGATTCAACGCTTCATTGGGTCATCTTCAGGCTGTTTTGATGCGGTATAGGCCGATACGATCTCCATGCGTAACCCATCAGTTGCCAGCATTACTGGATACGCAGATAACATGTCGCACTCCAACCATCAACTGCCAACTGACACGAGAACCATTAAAATATCAAATGGTTCTCGTGTCAGTTGGCAGTTGATGGAGTGCTGACACATTATCTGCGTATCCAGTAATGCTGACAACTGAGGGGGTCGGCATGGGGATTGTATCAACCTGTACCACAACAAAACAGCCTGAAGATGACGCAATGAGGTGTTAAAACTGGTAGCGACAAAATAAAATAAAAAGATATGGGTGGCTGTAGGTGTTATTTTATTTTTTGTCACGAAACGACTCTCTGGTTGATCTATAGAATCTGTGAGACTGGCGACTGGAGAAACGTCATACATACAGTTTCCAAGATATGGAGAGTTGATAAGTGCGAAAACCATCGCACAACAAGCCCACGCCTCCAAGTTACCGACGAGAATAGTGTACAGAAGATTGCAAGAGAAAATTTTGGACGTTAGATGACAATCAGTTGGTCTTAGGAAAGGTAAGCAAGAACCAAAGAGGCAGTTTTGAAGTTGCGCTTCATAATGGAAATAAGACTGAAGAAAAATGAAGATCCATTTAAAGGATTTGTTGACCTGCAAAAACTCTTCGACACTGTAAAATGATGCAAGATGATCGAAATACTGAGTGTACGCTATAGGATAAGATGAGTAATACCCAGTATGTACTAGAACCAAAAGCGGGTAAGACTGAAAGATAAGCACAGAGGTTCTCCGACTGAAAAGGGGGTAACACAGGGACTCAGTCATAAGCCCCTACTGCTCAACCACTACATCGAAGAAGCAGTGATGAAAATAAAAGTTAGTAACAAGAGCGGGATTAAACATCAGGTTAAAAGGATATCAATTAGAATAGTAGCTGGTGACATTCTATCCTCAGTGGAAGTAAAGAAAAATTACTGGACTTGGTGAACCGAAGGAACAGTCTGATGAGTAGAGAATATACATCGAGAGTATATCGAAGAAAAACTAAGGTAATGAGAAGTAGCTGAAATGGGAGC
The DNA here is from genome assembly GCF_023898315.1 of Schistocerca nitens. Lineage (NCBI taxonomy): Eukaryota > Metazoa > Arthropoda > Insecta > Orthoptera > Acrididae > Schistocerca > Schistocerca nitens. The sequence goes on from NC_064614.1 coordinate 67,727,755, forward strand.
ACCGAGAAATTTAACATCAGATTTGGTGTACACTAAGTGGGCTAAATTAAGGAATTCTGCTACCTAGGCAAATAAAATGACCCATGACGGACGGGGCAAGGAGGACATCAGAAGCAGACTAGCCGTGAAAAATAGAGCACTCCTGGTCTAGAAAGTGTACTAGTATCAAACATTGGCCTTAATTTGAGAAAGAAATTTCTGAGAATGTACGTTTGGAGCACAGCATTGTATGGTAGCGAAACACGAACTGTGGAAAACCGGAACAGAAGAGAATCGAAGCATATGAGATGTGATGCTACAGACGAATGTTGAAAATTAGGTGATCTGATAAAGTAAGGAATGACGAGGTTCTCTGCATAACTGGAGAAGATAGAAACATTTAGGAAACAGTAAGAAGAAGAAGAGACAGGATGTTAGGACTTGGTATAAGGCAACTGGGAATAACTTCCATGGTTTTATAGAGAGCTGCAGTGGGTTAAAATTGAAGAGGAAGAACGAGAGTGGAATACATACAACAAATAACTGAGGATTTAGGGCAACAGTACTACTCTGAGATGAAGAGGTACGCAAAGGGGAGAAATTCCTGTGGAGCCGTATGAAACCAGTCAGAAGGGTGGTGTCTCAACAAATAAATAAACAAAAATAAAAGAAATATTTAATCGGCATCTGCACTAGTGGTATGCGTTCACTTGACCTTATCATCAATCTTTCCTAATCGTTGACCCTGAAGCACATTCCCGAATAAATAACGCATCTAGCGATCCAGGTAACTGATAAAATCGTTTGACCTATAATCGATGTGAATGTTGCGATAAACCCTCCAACAAACATTCTTGGAACTGATCATAAAACTGTACACAATTAAGAAACTTCCTTGTGCATGTTCAGAATGATCGACACTTATCCACAGGGTTTTGGTGACTGTACAGATTGATTTGGTCAGAATATCATTATTAAGTGCACTTAAAATTACAGTTGATACTGAAATTCTGTTCAGAAAAATACGAAATATGAATGTGACTGAATTAGCAACTTACTTAAGAGATCGTGTACTGAGTCTAGATTACCATAATTTCCTAAAAGATAAGCATTAGTCAGCCAATAATGATATTATTAAAAGAATCACGCACCGTGTTTTGATTACATCAACAGTTACCTTACTGTCTGAGAAGAGCTGTCCCAATTCATCCAGATGAATTTTGGAAACATGTTGAAAAGTAACTCGCAAAATTCGAAAGTTATCAGGATAATGTTGTACTGATCAAGTTAGGAATGGCACCATACACGAGTGACACAAAAGCGCTCCAGTAGCTATCCACAGTAGACCGGGTCATCCTCCCTAGAACCAAGAGCTTACTGAACAATAAAGCAGCTTTATGAAGACCAAGAATATCACCGTAGGTTGAGCGTTATGCTAGCCACACAGTTTAACTTGACAGTTATTTACTAAGTCTCTTTAGTTAAATATTACGGCCTTCTAGAAACTCCTCAACTGGTGCTAAACAAACTAATGTAGTACAACAATATCTGCTGAACTGATGCTAGGACGAATGACCCTCGTGTGAAAAATGGTAATTTTTAGGACAGAGTTCTGATCAACCGTTACTAATTACATTTACGCCCCGTTCATGAAACAACGAACTGTAATAACCCTAATTATTTTAAAACTCCTATTTGTAGTATTTCAGCCAGAGCAACAATGGTTAAATATAAGCAAACTGAAGAGCTGATAATATTATATCGTTTACAACCGACTCCAACGTTGATTTTATTTTAGGTCATTGGCCTTCTCACTGGTTCGATACGGATCGCCACGAATTTCTCTCCACCACCAACCTCTTCACTTCAAAAGCTCATCAACTACTTTTTGGCTGTATTCGAATCTCTGTCTTCCACTACGGGTTTTATTCTCTACAGAGGCGTGAAGTACCAAGGAGACAGTAACAGTATATATTTCCCTTCACATTCTACTGCGTTCCAGTCTCACATGATTATCACATGTTTATTCCCTTCACATGCAGAATTACACGCTCGATATCACATACTTTACCTTTTATTCTCCAATATGTATATACTAAAGAAGTAGGGTAAATTTAACCTGAATGTCAGTGGTTTTCAAAATGGTCCTAATGGCAGTGAGCACTATGGACTTAGCATCTGAGGTCATCAGTCTCCTCGAACTTGGAATTACTTAAACCTAACTAACCCAAGGACATCACACACATCAATGCCCGAGGCAGGATTCGAACCTGCGACCGTAGCGGTCGCGCGGTTCCAGACTGAAGCGCCTAGAACCGATTGGCCACAGCCCCTGGCCGTCAGTGGTTTTCCTTGCACGATTCTAGTACTAGTTATTTATGAGATATCGTGTATTTAAATCTTCCCACACAGACATTTGTGCAATACCTGTGGTAACACACACTGGAGAACGTCACAAGTACATAAAATAGTTATTTGGATTCCGTGACAAGTAACGAGACAACTGACAATCGCAGGTTGTGTTCAAAATAAACACCTGCAGCGGCACATTACGCTTCCAGTCTAGTATGGAAGGTCTGCTTCACATGGTTAGCATTTCAGGGGAGCTGTCCGAGAGCCTGCAGTAATACGTCTTTGCATATCATAACGTGTAGATGATATGTCCTAAGAGGCAGCGTGTTTCAGCTTTCCCCATAGAAAAAATCCTGGGAATGGACCGGCCAAGGTAGAGTTCCTCTGAGCCTCTCCAACGATTTGGAAGGCTTTGCTGAAGACATACTTCAGTGCTTTTCCTACACTATGGGGTGGACAACCATTATGTTGGTACCACAGTTTCCCCCAGTCTGCTGAAGAATTTTTTCTAGCATTCGTGAACAATCGTCGTTAGGAGGCTGCGATACTCGTGAACACTCAGTGTTCCGTCTACTAAAAACGGGCATATGAGCTGATAGTTCACTATCTCACACTACACATTTACACTTGTAAGTACGCTGTTTAGGTTTTTATATTGGTAACGCCACGTAGCGCTCTGTATGAAAATCACTGGCTGTGCTGTGTGCAGTCTGTGGCTGGGTGTCATTGTTGTAATATTCGCTATTGTAGTGTTGGGTTGTTGACTGTTAACAGTGCGTAGCATTGCGCAGTTGGAGGTGAGCCGCCTGCAGTGGTCCATGAAAGTCATAAGAACTTGCAAGCTAAAATTTACTCAGTTACGTCTACCGATTCGGTTACGCAACTTGCAAAAACTCAGGAAAACTTAAAGGACACAGTAGATACTCTGAAAATTGGTTCAGAAAGACACATGGAGGAAATTAGTTCATTATCAGAGAAAGTAGTTGAACTTTCGGATCAGCTAAATAATTTATCTACGAAGGTAGATGATAATCTGAATGACACAAAACCGGTAGTCTTTAACGACACAGAAGAGTGCGAACAAATTAGGAAATTCAAACAAAATCAGAATCAAAATAATACGCAACACCAAAGAGAAATCCGGGAAGTACAAGATCAGCTGACACAGGTAATACAAGAATTACGTATTTCAGAGGACATTCGCGCCCCAATACGGGAAGAGGGACATAGAAATACGGAACAGCCACAAAATAATAACATTGCGCATTTCGGAAATTATGAATGAAATTGGCAAGGTGCACCGAATTTTGAAATGGAACGGCCGAAACGACGTAACAATGACCGATATGCGACTCGCCGGCATGATGATTTTGACTATAAGCTGTTCATTACTACACGTAAATTTAAAACATTTAAGAATTCTGGCAACAACATTCATCCACAGGCGTGGCTCCATCAATTCTCTCATTGTTTTACTCCCAACTGGTCATTAGAGCACAGGTTAGAATTTATGTGTGGCTCTTTAGAGAATGAACCAGCTGTAAGAATGCGATCGGTCATTCACGATTGTCACAGTGAAGGAGAATTTTACCATGCCTTCCTCTCAGCATATTGGTCTCAAGCTACACAAGACCGAGTAAAACATAGCATCATAATGATGAAGCATTTCGAACAATCTGAATTTTCTAGTCTTTTGAAATATTTTGAAGACATGTTGCACAAGAATCAGTACCTGTCAAACCCATACAGCCCCTCAGAACTCATCCGCATTTGCTTAATCAAATTACCTGAACATTTACGACATATTATTTTGGCAGGACGTTGCAAAGACGACACTGAAGCTTTTCAGGGACTCTTACAAGAATTAGAAATTGACACTGATAACGCGAAAACAGGAACACAACAATTACAGGTCACATCCGTCGCAATTCCGCGATGAAAGAAATAATAACTGGGCACGACAAGGCTATTCTCACAACACAAATCGTGACCAAAACAGACACCACCCATATGACAACCGTTGGCAGAGTAGTAATAATTACAGGGAAAGATCACCTCTCCGCGGTAGTGACTATCACAGAGACAATCAGAGAAACAGTCAAAATAATTATTATCAAGGGAGACAGAATAACTTTAGACGCAACAGTCCAGCGCGTAGCTACGATTCAGGGAGAAATTCTCCGCCACGAGACCGACAAGAAAGAAACTATGGAATCTACCGACATGATGACAGACGATATGATCGTAACGACAGAGCTGAATTGCATCAGAACTGGCGGGATTCAAACAGAGCAGGGCCCTCTCGACAAGGTGAATTTGTAGAAGTTAGATCTCCAAATCCCAATAACGACGCGCGCCAACAAAGACACAATAGGCAATGACTCATACCGCTGGCAGCCACAAAACGTATTTATGAAACTGACGACGCAGCTGCCGTAGCTAGTAATTACGTAAAAATGGAAGACATTAGGGACATCTTACTCCAGGAGCACGACGTATTACATAACAACATTGCATATCCTGTGATTCACATTACAGTAAATGACGTAAAATTTACGGCAGTACTTGACTCTGGCTGTCCCATTTCAGTAATTAGTGAAACAGACTTTAGCAAATGCAACAAATCGAACGATTGCCCCACACTTCCGTTACGTAAGATTAAATTACAAGGTGCAATCGTTGGAAAAAGTGTAGATATACACCAACAAACCAACTTAGAATTCTTTTGTCAAAGCCACAGCTTCTCTATAAACTTTCTTATTGTTCCATTACTGTCAGAGGAAATTATATTGGGAGTAGACTTTTTGAATGAATACAAAGTAATCTTAAACTTTCACGATGCTGAAATAAGTTTAGAGAAAGAAGGTAGGTAAAAAGCTTTGAAATTTGAAGATTGGCTCTCAAACCATGACGAAGAAATTAATCGGCTTTATCTCCTGTTAGACAACAGTTTGGAATTTTCGACAGAACTTGCCACTAACAATCACTCTGCAACTACTGTCAGGGATGATACCGACGGCGCTTTAGATACTAATGAGTTAATTCAGAATAAAATTCAAACAATTGAGAATTGTAATGACAGTGATAGGCAAGACCTTTTTGAGATTTTACAAGCACATTCCACAGTATTTACTCACAAAACAGGAACAATCAAGGGATTTCAATACTAATTTCGTGTTCGTGAGCATACAAAATTTTGTGTTACACCATACGTAATTCCAGCACATTATAGGGACTGTGTTAGAACAGAAATACAATCTATGCCTGACGAGGGCAATATTGAGCCTGCAGTAAGCACATACAACAATTCATTACATGTTGTTAAGAAGAAAAATGGATCGATCAGGCTTGTCTTAGATTCGAGACAACTCAATACTATCATCATTCCTGAAACAGACAGGCCGCAAACGTTAGAAGAACTTCATCAAAATTTTAATGGTGCAATAGTGTTGTCTTCTATTGATCTCAGATCCAGCTTTTATCAGATCGAACTTCATCTAGAATGTAGAAAATACACAGCTTTCCTTTGTTTCGGCGTTTGTTATCAGTTTCGGAAACTTCCTCTTGGTTTGAACATTTCTTCGGCAGCGTTCATTCGCGGGCTAAATTCCATATTACCTGAGTTCTTAAAACGTCACATCACCTTATATGTGGACGATATTCTGATAGCAGAAGCCTCATGGGAACAACACAATCGCATCCTCAACAGCGTGTTACATATTTTTGCAGAATCTGGAATTACAGTTAACTTGAAAAAGTCTGAATTCGGTAGGACAAAGGTGAAGTTTTTGGGACATATTATTTCTTCTGAAGGCATTCAGCCGGATCCTGAAAAGTTAGAAGCAATCAGAGCCATTCCAGGTCCATCCACAAAAAAACAAGTCCGCAGATTTCTAGGTCTCGTAAATTTTTAGCGTCGTTTTCTGAATATGCAAATTCTAGTTACACCAAAACATTGTTCTCTCACTGGAAAAAATACTATTTGGAACTGGGACGACCAAGCACTTTGGAATTCAATTCTTTGAAAGAATCGCTACTTAACGTGCCAATACTAGCTCATCCAGATCTGTCACAAGATTTCTGCCTTAGCACGGATTCTTCTAAAGTCGGTCTTGGCGCCCATTTATTTCAAGAAGCCACAGAAAATGACACAACTGTTCAGAAAACCATTGCTTCTGCTAGCCGAGTGCTAAGAAAATCTGGAAAAAATTATTCCGTTGCTGAATTAGAAGCTTTAGCTATCGTTTGGGCATTTAACAAATTCCGTTTCTTTCTTTCTGGTAAGCACGTAAAAGTATACAGTGATCATCGTGCAATACAATTTCTTATGTCTTCAAAATTAAATCATGACAGGTTAAAACGTTGGGCATTGTTTCTGCAAGAATTCCACTTCACGATAGTCTACATTCCCGGCAAGGAGAACATTGTTGCGGGCGCACTGTCACGCGCATCGGCTGGGCTTGAGAAAAGTAACACAGAAGGCAACCTCGAGAAAAATTTCAGTATTCTTTACATTCAGAAAGTCGCCTTTGAAAACTTCATCACCACATCTTTAAAGGACATTGCTCATGAACAAGATAAACATCCGATTTGGAAAGACATCAAAAGTAAATGGCATGAAAAGACACACACTCAGATTCGGCAATATTACCTGGTTAGAAACAACATACTCTTCAAACGCTGCACTGTTGATGACAAGCTATGCTTACTTTGCATTCCAGACGATTTTGTTAATAAGCTCATTTGGTACATTCATTTCAGCTACGCACATTTTGGTCCACGAAAATGTTATCATAATCTTCGAACGACTTTTTATTTTAACAATATGGAAAAAAGAATTCGAAGAGTCTTGTCTATTTGTAAACTTTGTCAAAAGGCGAAACGATCTACTATCTCACATCGTACTCCATTGTTTCCTATCATTCCTCCTAAATTAAAAGAATTTGCTTCTCTTGATCTCTTGGGGCCCCTTGTCAGAACATCGAATAGATTTATGTACATTCTAGTCGCTGTTGAACTTACTTCAAAATTTGTTTCTTTCACTCCATTACGTAAAGCCACCGGACGGTATGTATCTAACGCCTTTGTTAAAAATTCCTTACGTGAAGTTGGCCATGTTGCTAAAGTCATTTCAGATAACGGACCGCAATTCAGATCTGCTGTTTGGTCACGCATGCTTCGGAATCATAAAATCAAACCTGTTTTTATTTCATTGTACTCACCACATTGTAGCCCCTCCGAACGGATTATGAAAGAAATCAATAAGCTTTGCAGACTTTATTGTCACAGATATTTACACTTATTTCAAAACGTGCTGAATGAAGTGCCTCATGATTCCACTGCTTTAGCAACTACTCTTGTACTGAAGAATGAAGAACCACCGAACAGAATCAGAGAGCTTGTACCTTTCGCCGAATACACGTAAACTTCGACAAAAAGACATAATTGATTTGGCTCTTAAAAGTATAAAATCTGCAGCAGACAAAAGGAGAAAACTACACGGTAAAGCAAATGCAAAGAAATTATATATTGGTCAGAAAGTTCTCATTAAAGCTCATTCATTGTCACATAAGAAGAAACACTTGAGTCACAAATTCTTTATAGTTTACAATGGACCTTACAGAATCCTACGTATACCACATGATAATTGCGTTGAAGTTGAAACTCTGCGTACTAGGAAGAGTAAAGGTTTACACCACATTTCACGTGTAAAACCATTTGTTGAAAGATAATCTGCTTTTTAACTTTGTTTCTGCCATAAAACTTTTCACTTCACATTTCAAGTACGGATTGTCAGACTTAGAAACTGTTACCATGCAAGAATGTTTGAAGTTAAATATTCAATCAAGAACCAAGAGAACTTATTTAAACAGAAATTAAGAATGCACTGTTATAGTGAACAGACGTCACAGCGTTATTGTGTGTGTACATTCTTTCTTGTTAGTGGCACGACTATGTAACGACTATAAGGCTTACATACCTAGACTATATGGCTTACATACTTAGAACATATACTGGTACTGCTAATGAGATTTTAATGCAACAGTTTGGTTTACGTGAAAATACATTCTGGATTTAAAGTACTTTCAGATGACACAGTAGTTAGTTTGACAGCTACACGATTTTATCACGATGCTGCTTGTGGTGTCACCGCTAGACACCACACTTGCTAGGTGGTAACTTAAATCGGCCGCGGTCCTGTAGTACATGTCGGACCCGCGTGTCGCCACTGTGTAATCGCAAACCTAGCGCCACCACATGGCAGGTCACAAGACACGGAATAGACCTCGCCCCAGTTGTACGGACGACATAGCTTGCGACCAGACGTACGAAGCTTTCCTCTCATTTGCCGAGAGACAGATTGAATAGCCTTCAGCTTAGTCCATAGCTACTACCTAGCAAGGCGCCATTTGTATCAGTGCTTATAGCTAACGAATATTCAAGAGAGATGTATTCCAAGGATTCATTAAAGTTAAGTATAAAAGAAGCTCCCTTCTTTTCTTTATAGTTTTCATCCAGTATCCTGTTTCAGACTTCACGCCCGTCTGGTTAGTTTAGCGTGCACCTAGCTACCTCATTGTGTCTATGCTGTAGGAGCTAGACACAACATAAATTGGCGACGAGTAAAAGAGTTTGTATTGCTTCGTTTGTGTCATGGCTTCGCCACAATCTCCAGATGTACTGTCCGAATTTTTTCGCTTGCAGAATCAGCAGACGCAGGCGTTATTGGAAGCCCTTGGACAGCTCGTCCAGGGTCAACGCGCGCTGCAAAACGATGCGGCAGCCGCCGCTTCTTCGCTACCGCTGCCACAAAACGCTGCTGCACCTCCCTTTCGGCCATACGTGGCGGCCGAAGAGACCTGGCAAGAGTGGTCTCGCCAGTTCGACTTTCACCTAGCAGCATACAGAATTCAAGGTAAAGAGCGGCAGCCGTTTTTGCTTTCTTGTGTCGGTGTGTCTACCTACCGTGTGATAGTGAAATTGTTTCCCCGACGCGACGTCGCAACTCTGTCCTACGAAGAAATTTTGTCTGCTTTAGATGCCTATTTCAAAGAAACAGTAAATGTAGTTGCAAAACGGTATACGTTCTTTCGTACAAAACGTACGGCCGGTCAGACTAATAGGGAGTGGGTAACAACTTTGCAAGGACTTACTAGGGAGTGTGCCTTTGAATGTGACTGTGGCCTTCCTTATTCAGACACTATGGTGCGTGATACAATAGCACAGAACGTTTCTGATGTTCGCATAAGGGAACAGATTTTGAAACTAGTTAATCCCTCCCTTCAACAAGTGATAGACATATTGGATAGGCAAGACACACTTGACTTTGCTCAGGAATCATTTGAAACTTCGCCAGCCGTGTGTCACATTAACCGGCCCGCCGGCCGCGCTGCCCGGGACGCTACACGGCCCTCGCGCCCGTCCGCACAGCAGCGGCAGCCTAGCTCGCAAACACGTGCGCCGCGTAAGCAAGCAACTGCAGTGAAATCATGCCCGCGGTGTGCAACTAGACATTCGCGTGAAAATTGCCCGTCACGCCAAGCTATTTGCTTTTACTGTCACAAGAAAGGACATGTTCAAAGTGTTTGCCAGAAAAAGCTTCGATCAGACAATCACGCAAATTCCAGGCCTTTTGCTTCGCGCCGGAATCGAACCCAGGACAATCAGGCTCGTGGACCTTCACCCATGGACATTCATGTAGTTCATTCCCACCCGTCCAGTGACACTTTCGCTAACAGTGACTGTGTTCGTCCCACCAAAAGTGTGCGTCGACGTCGCAGGAAATCCCGTAAAGTCGCAAGTGCTTCTGTCCCTGTATCAGTTCAAATTGCACGTGACAGTCGCTCTTGTCGTCAGCAGGACAATAAACTTTTTGTGGACTTAGACTTTGCAGGCAAAGTGATCCCATTCCAGCTCGATACCGGAGCTGCAGTTTCATTGATTAATCACAACACGTACAAACAACTGGGCAAACCGCCATTGCGTGCCGCAAATGTTAGGTTAACTAGTTACTCAGGACAGCCGATCCCTGTGTTAGGACAGTGCAGCCTTCTTGCAACATACAAGGGACAAACAAAACTTGTGTCATTTTACGTTCTTCGTTCTACTTCTGCAGTGAATTTGTTTGGTTTAGATTTGTTTCAATTATTTAATATGTCTATAGTAAATGAGGTCCTATCAGTGAATCGGACTGTGCCTTCCGCCAGTGTTTCTAGTCTTTGTGACGAATTTGCAGACATTTTTGCCCCGGGCATTGGTTGCGCTACGAACTATGCTGCACATTTGGAATTGAAAGACAACGCGCAACCGAAATTTTTCAGAGCGCGCAATGTTCCCCACGCATTGCGTGATGAGGTCGCAAAAACATTGCACGATTTAGAATCTCAAGGTGTAATTGAACGTGTGCAGGCTTCTCTCTGGGCCTCACCCTTAGTAATTTTGCCAAAACCTTCCGGAAAACTGAGACTTTGTGTGGACTTCAAGGCCACTGTGAATCCACAACTTGTGACTGCTACTTTTCCTTTGCCCCGCCCGGAAGATCTTTTTGACAAACTGTGCCCGGGAAACTATTTTTCAAAATTGGACCTCGCAGATGCGTACTTGCACGTACCTGTGGACGAAGAATCCCAGCGCGTCTTGGTAGTAAACACGCATCTTGGCTTGTATCGCTTCAAAAGACTGCCGTTCGGGTGTGCATCCGCCCCTGCTTTGTTTCAGCAATATTTACAAACTGTGTGTGCGTCGGTCCCTACTGCTGCGAACTATCTGGACGATATTGTGATCTCAGGAAAGACAGAAGCCGAACATTTGCAAAATCTCCGAACATTATTTCAGGTCTTGCGTCAGAATGGTCTTCGCTTGAGGAAGGACAAATGTGTGTTTTTTGCTCGGGACTTACCCTACCTGGGGCATGTAATAAATGCCCAAGGTATACATCCGAGTCCAGAGCACCTCCGTGCCATACAGGACTTACCTGCTCCGCAAGATTTGAAACAGCTACAGAGTGTGCTGGGTAAAATAAATTATTATCATAAATTTCTGCGCAATGCTTCTTCCATTTCAGCTCCGCTTCATCGCTTACGCCGTAAAGGTGTTCCGTTCGTCTGGACGACGGAATGCGAACGCGCCTTTCGCCAGTTGAAATCGGCGTTACTTTCACATACTTGCCTTACGCCATTCGATCCCCGACAACCCCTTTTGTTGACGGTAGATGCATCGGATTTCGGGATCGGTGCTGTGCTTGCGCACAAAGATGGCTCGCATGATCGCCCTATTGCCTTTGCGTCCAAATTGCTCTCATCTGCGCAAAGAAATTATTCACAGATAGAGAAAGAAGCTTTAGCTCTCGTGTTTGGTGTTACCAAGTTCCATGACTTCTTGTATGGTCGTCACTTTACAATCATCACGGACCACAAACCTTTGACATCGCTTTTTCATCCGAACAAGCCTGTACCTCCACGTACAGCGCAGAAATTCATTCGCTGGTCACTTTTTCTCTCGCAGTACCGCTACGATATCTTGTATCGGTCCACTGCTAAGCACGGAAACGCTGATGCGTTGTCCCGTTTGCCTGTTGCTGAGGATAAAGCATTCGATTCTTCCGAACTTGCTTGCATGTTCATTGATTCAGAAACCGATGACGTGGTCGCATCGTTTCCGATTGATTTTCGTCGTGTAGCTACAGCCACAGCTGCTGACCCTGTCCTTGCTACTGTCTTGCGTTTTGTTGCTACGCGATGCCCCTTGTCAAAGTCACGGATCGACGATCCTTTGGTTCGCCGTTTTTTTTGCTCACAAGGAGAGACTTTTTGTACGACGTGGTGTTTTGTTGTTGCGTTCCGATAATGATCAGTCCAGAGTCGTGGTCCCACGTTCGTTACAGTCCTCTGTCTTAAAGCTTCTTCACCAAGGACATTGGGGTATAGTGTGTACGAAACAACTTGCTCGTCAGCACTGTACTTGGTTCGGAATCGATGCTGCGATTACGAATATGTGCTCCTCTTGCGTGGCGTGTGCCGAACAACAATCCGCACCGCCGCGGAAATTCTTTGCATGGCCGAAAGCCACTTCCCCTTGGCAACGCTTGCACATCGATTTTGCTGGTCCATTCTGGAATGCTCGATGGTTGGTTGTGGTCGATGCTTTCAGTAATTTTCCTTTTGTTGTCCGGATGTCTTCCACGACGTCTTCTGCCACACTCCAAGCCTTGTCTGCTATCTTTTGCTTTGAGGGTCTTCCGCAGACTATTGTTTCCGACAATGGCCCACAATTCATGTCCGCAGAATTTCAGTCATTCTGCAGGGCCAATGGTATTCAACATCTGACATCCGCGCCGTTTTCGCCTCAGTCAAACGGTGCCGCTGAACGATTGGTCCGGACTTTCAAGTCCCAGATGTTGAAATTGAAAGAATCGCATTCTCGGGAGGACGCTTTGTTACTCTTTTTGTCATCGTATCGCTCTCAGCCCCGCGATGGTCGCTCGCCGGCTGAATTGCTCCATGGTCGATCTCATCGCACCCTGATGTCTTTGCTGCATCCGCCGCATCAGGTTCCTGTGCAGCGGCAGACTCCTGTTTTTGCTCCTGGCGACGTTGTCTATTATCGCAACTATCGCGGTTCACAGCGTTGGCTCGCAGGGCGCATTCTTCGCTGCCTCGGCCGCGCGATGTATTTGGTTTTGGGGGCCTCTGGTGAGGTGCGTCGGCATCTCAATCAGCTGCGCCTCTGTCGTCGCCTGGGTTCTGCCGCTCCCCGTCTGCTTTCAGCGACGGAGCCGTCAGGTCAGCGCCCTGGGGACCCATCTACTGGCTCGCCTCATCCCCAGGTGTTACCGACGCTGCCTTCCATTTTGCCTCATGGCGTCGCGCCGCCGCCGCAGCCGCCGCCGGCGCCGCCCGCAGCGGACGCTTCGCTGCAGCCGCCTGGCGCCTCCCAGGGTCACGCGCCGCCGCTCGCTTCCCGTGACCAGCCGTCCTCCGCCATGGACCTCTTGCCCGCTCCGGACCAGATGTCGTCTTCGCCCGTCGGGTGCTCCGACCACATGGAGGTCGACCCTTCGGCCCCTCTTGTATCATTACGTGCGCATACACCGCATGTTGACGTGCACCCTGGACTAGGTTTGCAGGCGTTTCCTAGCTCCCCTCGGACCGAATGGCCGGGTGCGGGTGGCACAGCCTCGCCTGTTGTTAGGCTCCCCACCTCATCGCATACGTCAACATGGGGTCCTCCCCACGGCGGGCGGAAGCCTTATCTCACGACCGTTCGCCGATTTGCGGGGGAGGAATGTGGTGTCACCGCTAGACACCACACTTGCTAGGTGGTAACTTAAATCGGCCGCGGTCCTGTAGTACATGTCGGACCCGCGTGTCGCCACTGTGTAATCGCAAACCTAGCGCCACCACATGGCAGGTCACAAGACACGGAATAGACCTCGCCCCAGTTGTACGGACGACATAGCTTGCGACCAGACGTACGAAGCTTTCCTCTCATTTGCCGAGAGACAGATTGAATAGCCTTCAGCTTAGTCCATAGCTACTACCTAGCAAGGCGCCATTTGTATCAGTGCTTATAGCTAACGAATATTCAAGAGAGATGTATTCCAAGGATTCATTAAAGTTAAGTATAAAAGAAGCTCCCTTCTTTTCTTTATAGTTTTCATCCAGTATCCTGTTTCAGACTCCACGCCCGTCTGGTTAGTTTAGCGTGCACCTAGCTACCTCATTGTGTCTATGCTGTAGGAGCTAGACACAACACTGCTAATGTGTGACAATTTACAATGTTGCTTTTGCAGTGTTTCTGTTTTATATCTGCACAGTTTTTCTGTATTATTCTGGAAAGTAAAACATGTTTTAGTAGTAACTTTTGTGGTATAGCTACAATGAGACTGCCTTTTCCGTAGCACAACAATACGTTACAGCACAGTACTTTCTTCATCATGGCAATAAGCGTAATAACTAAGTTTCTATATGGAAAGCATTTCACTTTTGTTTATCATGAGGTAAGTACATTGGCTTCTGCAGAACTTAGCTTTCGGAGGACAATAACTACGACACTTCCACAGAGATTATCTTACAGCAAGAAGTGATTAATTTTGTACTTAAGTAATTTACTTTTAAAGATATTTGAAGTACAATGATATAACGGTTTTCCGTCATACATTTCATTCCATTGCTGTAATTTGTAACACCTGAGGGTATAAGTACATTAATCGTCAGGGGGTATACGCCTACTTTTTGTACCTTGTGTTTGGCAAGCACAAAGACCCCTAGCTAATATGGTATTTGCTTATTCTACTTTACATGTCGTTGCCATATTTCTCTAACATACAAATTACACAGCTATCTGATCATTTAACTGAGAGATAAACTTTTTTTTTTTTACTACATGAGTGACACATGTTCACGCAATTACACAGTTGGGTAACTTCACACTTCTGAAATTGTATTTTGTCTGTACTTTGTGAACTGTTCATATTTTTTGGAACCATTGTGATACTATGCGAGCTCTGAATGATGTATTTGGTATGGGATCATGATTTTTAAAGTACGTTTGAGGTAGATGACACTATTGAAATGAGCAGAGAATTTTTTTTAGGTTTTGACATTATTGCAGAAAGCTACGACGTTTTTGAGATTTGACTGAGGTGTTATGATGTTATTTCTACGACGACGATGTGTATTATGCTGTTGAGGTATGTTTATGATCAATAAAATGATGCTACCATAAATGAGGAATTTAATTATGCTATGTATTTAATATGATGAAATATTGAAGAAGTGTCGACGAATACGTATATGAATAATGAGTAGTGGTTAGAGACTTTGATTTGTGGAAAAGGATGTTGGAAACCAAGAATCGTACTTTAAGAGTTATGAAATGTGTGTAAATGCGTGAATGTATCACAATGCCGACGAAAAATTTTTAACACTGTTATATTCATAGGATTTTGTTTCTACACATTTACAACGCAAATTCTCGACCTGTGAAATTTTATATATGAGACTGTCACTGTAATGCAAACTGGTGTTTAAATATTTCACTAAGAAAGTTAAGTGACCACCTTCACGTAATGAGTCGTGGGCACCAGCAGCTCGACAGTCGCCTGGAAAAAAGCCGCTAGTGTATGCCTTTCAGAGGCACAGGCGGAGAAAAAAAAAAGGTTCCTCGCTATTGACATTCCTTTGTAGAAAGCATCGCAAATATGACACGCTCAAACTTGAAAACATATGATAACACTGTGGAGCTCTTAATTTATGATATTTACTGAAATGCCTAATGAAATGATGAGAAATATTTTTATGTCCATACACCTGATTATGACTACTGTCTTTCTAATTGAGAGATTTTTTTACTACCTTATGAAATGCCATATGGCTAATGAATGATGTTTCATGGCTTCCGTTGTACATATTTGCTCATTTTCTTTAATATGTAGTTTCTAGCTGCACTGCAGCATTGTTCATTATAAAATTTAATAGATGTACTAATATCACTATTTTCTGTCTACAGACCCAGTAAAGAATACGTTTATGATGTACTTTCCTAGAAAAGAGAGCACAAATAGACATTTCCCTTCACAGGATTTGCATAAATAATTTTTTTAATGCTTGGTAACTTTCTTGCAGAGTAAGATTTTGTGATGCATCACTCTAGTGTTAAGATGTGACATAGGTATTAGACATGGCCATTTTTAGTGTAATATTTTTTCTGCTTGAACTATGTCATTTTTAAATATAAGTTATTGCATTTGCTGCTGCTGTTTGCCAGGCATAGTGTTACTGAATTTGACTTTGTATTACTCTCTTAAGCCAGTTTTACTACTGATTTATTTTTATTGTTTGCTGCACATTGCCTTATATTAGTTGTAATATTGCAGTTGCTCTGCTAATTTATTTTAGCGCTGCTTGCTTTGCCAATTTGAATTTTTTTGTCATTGCTGTTCATGTTAATTTGTTATGTGCTGCTGCATTGCCTCGTCCCTTGGAATATATATCTGAGCTCAGTAGATTCAAGTTAGCTTAACAGGGGGTAGACTATATAAGAAACTAACTATAATGAATTGAAAGAAATGCATTGAGAAGCTATAAGAAAATGGTTTGGCAAAAAAAAGTACTGTACAGTGGAGAAAAACTATTTTGGAAGAGGATGTGAACAAAATACAAAAAGCATGTTTGGATAGGACTTTTTGGAAATAATGAAGAACAAAGGGAGATCTCCAAGAAGTAAAGATATTTTTGTCTGCAAAATACTGCAGTAAAACAAACCCTGTCGTTTCCTTGTGTAAACCCACTATTTGTTTGTGTACTCTTGTGTATTTGTCTTTTTCCTGTCTTTATGTGTTTAGCTAATAAGATTTATGTTGTAGAATTTTTCTGATAATATGTTATTTTCTTTGTAAAGATGTTTAGACATTATTTATTCTGTTCTGTTTTAATGCTCATTTCTGAAGTTGATGTTTCGAAAGTTATTCTGACCTTTTATGTATGTACTCATGTCATAATTCTTGTAACACTGAGGTATATGTTATTTCGATTCTTTTGTAAAGCCTGTACTACAAATGTTATCTGTATTGTTTTGTGCCTTTATAATTGTATTCTTATGTTATAAAATTGTAGTTCATCATGTTATTAACTTCTAATTTCCATTTCACTGCACACGTTTCTGTTGGTAATAGTATACGGATAATATGTGAGAAGTAGGGACTGTTAGTGTTTGCTCGTGTGTTAATAATTCAGCAAGGGACTGGATAACAGCGTTGCTGGTTCTAAGGACAATTCCAAAAACTTTGTGGGTGCACAAGTGGTGGTTATGGACTTGCTATATTATCCGCAAGACTCTTCAATGGTGATTGTGCAGCTGCACAGTCACAACAGATGGCTGCTGGCCATCTCTACAAGGACTATAGTGGGTCTGCATCTTTGATGACCCACCAGTACCATTATTTCTACAAGGACTGCAGTGGATCGGCACCTCTGGTGGCCCACCAATGCCGTAATCTCTACCACGACTACAGTGGGTCTGCTCTGTGATGACCTACCTACCAATATTCTTTAAAACGTCGAATGACTCTGCTGTGGGTTTGCTCTGTTGTGGCCCATTACCTGTCAGCATGTCAAGATTCAGCACTGTCTTTCCGTTGGAAGGACAACACTACTTCTTCAAGACTGCATGGAAATCCACTACTTCCATGTGCATTGTCTTTTACTACTCAAACTTTGAGAAAAGAAACGGCAGTTTTACTGTGATGAATGATCAGGACTGTCTTTATGGACTGTGAGAAAATTTTAGCTTTTGACCAACATTGTATTAATAACTGTGTGCATTTGACATATTTCTTACTGTAATTATGAAATTTTTTTTCAAATCTATATTGGCCAGTGCCCAAAACAATTTGTAAATTTTTTTGTGGGGAGCATGGAGGCTATGTAAGTACGCTGTTTATGTTTTTATATTGGTAACGCCACGTAGCGCTCTGTATGAAAATCACTGGCTGTACTGTGTGCAGTCTGTGGCTGGGTGTCATTGTTGTAATATTCGCTATTGTAGTGTTGGGCTGTTGGCTGTTAACAGCGCGTAGCATTGCGCAGTTGGAGGTGAGCCGCCAGCAGTGGTGGATGGGGGGAGAGAAATGGCGGAGTTTTGAAATTTGTAACACTGGATGTCATGAACTGCTATGTATATTACGATTTTTCAACACTATTGAGGTAAATACATTGTGTGTTCTCTATTAAAATCTTTCATTTGCTAACTATGCCTATCAGTAGTTAGTGCCTTCCGTAGTTTGAATCTTTTATTTAGCTGGCAGTAGCGGCGCTCGCTCTATTGCAGTAGTTCGAGTAACGAAGATCTTTGTGAGGTAAGCGATTTGTGAAAGGTATAGGTTAATGTTAGTCAGAGCCATTCTTTTGTAGGGATTATTGAAAGTCAGATTGCGTTGCGCTAAAAATATTGTGTGTCAGTTTAAGCACAGTCATGTATAATTGTCCAAAGTCGACGTTTCATACACTTCATGTGCGTTGACGTCCCACACGAAACCCACAGGGACTGTCAACAGACAAATGGCGCACGTCTCGGCGGTTTACCTGCACACGATTGGTAAATGTGACCTCATGAATAAACAAGATACATGATGTAACTGAAGTTACCAGCCTTAATGCCCTTGTACAACAGTTAACACGATTCTCGTAATTGTTTCCATTCAGATCTTGATGGAGGGACATATGATAGGGATGGAACCTATGTCAATGGGGAATGCGTAGAAAACTTTCCTGATTTGTGCCACTTCGTCTTGCGATTGCACGAGAGCTAAGGTACTGATCAAGTAAAACAGCCGGCCGCGGCAGCCGAGCGGTGCTAGGCACTTCAGTCTGGAACCACGCGGCTGCTGCGGTCGCAGGTTCGCATCCTGCCTTGGGCATGGAAGTGTGTGATGTCCTTGGGTTAGTTAGGTTTAAGTAATTCTAAGTCTAGGGGACTGATGACCTCACATGTTAAGTCCCATAGTGCTTAGAGCCATCTGCACCATCAACTACAACAGCAGGAAGAACATCAACTTCTCCCCCATATGTCGTCATTTGTTTCCTTCTGCTACCTTGTCCGAGTGTTACACTACCGCTTTTATGTAATTAATGCTGTTAGATTAGATTAGATTAGATTAATACTAGTTCAATGGATCATGAATACGACATTTCGTAATGATGTGAACGAGTCAAATTTTCCAATACATGAAATAATTAAGTTAATTTAACAACATACTTAAGTTAATATAACAACATTTTTATTTTTTTGTGGTTTTTAAATTTTTTTATATTTTTTTTCTTAATTTATATCTAAAAATTCCTCTATGGAGTAGAAGGAGTTGTCATTCAGAAATTCTTTTAATTTCTTCTTAAATACTTGTTGGTTATCTGCCAGACTTTTGATACTATTTGGTAAGTGACCATAGACTTTAGTGGCAGTATAATTCACCCCTTTCTGTGCCAAAGTTAGATTTAATCTTGAATAGTGAAGATCATCCTTTCACCTTGTATTGTAGTTATGCACACTGCTATTACTTTTGAACTGGGTTTGGTTGTTAATAACAAATTTCATAAGAGAGTATATATACTGAGAAGCTACTGTGAATATCCCAAGATCCTTAAATAAATGTCTGCAGGATGATTTTGAGTGGACTCCAGCTATTATTCTGATTACATGCTTTTGTGCAATAAATACTTTATTCCTCAGTGATGAATTACCCCAAAATATGATACCATATGAAAGCAATGAGTGAAAATAAGCGTAGTAAGCTAATTTACTAAGATGTTTATCACCAAAATTTGCAATGACCCTTATTACATAAGTAGCTGAACTCAAACGTGTCAGCAGATCATCAATGTGTTCCTTCCAATTTTATCTCTCATCAATGGACACACCTAAAAATTTGGAATATTCTACCTTAGCTATATGCTTCTGATCAAGGTCTATATTTATTAATGGTGTCATACCATTCACTGTACGGAACTGTATGTACTGTGTCTTATCAATATTCAGTGAGAGTCCGTTTACAAGGAACCACTTAGTAATTTTCTGAAAGACAGTATTGACAATTTCATCAGTTAATTCTTGTTTGTCAGGCGTGATTACTATACTTGTATCATCAGCAAAGAGAACTAACTTTGCCTCTTCATGAATATAGAATGGCAAGTCATTAATATATATTAAGAAACAACAAAGGACCCAAGACTGACCCTTGTGGAACCCCATTCTCGATAGTTCCCCAGTTTGAGGAATGTGCTGATCTTTGCATACTATGAGAAGTGCTTATTTCAACTTTCTGCGCTCTTCCAGTTAGGTACGAATTGAACCATTTGTACACTGTCCCACTCATGCCACAGTATTTGAGCTTGTCTAGCATAGTTTCATGATTTACACAATCAAAAGCCTTTGAGAGATCACAAAAAATCCCAATGGGTGGTGTTCGGTTATTCAGATCATTCGAAATTTGATTGGTGAAGGCATATATGGCATTTTCTGTTGAAAAACCTTTCTGGAGACCAAACTGACATTTTGTTAGTACTTCATTTTTACAGATATGTGAAGCTACTCTTGAATACATTACTTTCTCAAAAATTTTGGATAAAACTGTTAGAAGGGAGATTTGGCGGTAATAGTTGACATCAGATCTATCCCCCTTTTTATGCAAAGGTATAACAATAGCATATTTCAGTCCATCAGGTAATATGCCCTGTTCCAGAGAGCTATAACACAGGTGGCTGAGAATCTTACTTATCTGTTGAGAACAAGCTTTTAGTATTTTGCTGGAAATGCCATCAATTCCATGTGAGTTTTTGCTTTTAAGCAAGTTTATTATTTTCCTAATTTCAGAGGGAGAAGTGGGTGAGATTTCAATTGTATCAAATTGCATAGGTATGTCCTCTTCCATTAACAGCCTAGCGTCTTCTAATAAACACCTGGATCGTACTATATCCACAACATTTAGAAAATGATTATTAAAAATATTTTCAACTTCTGACTTTTTGTTCATAAAGTTTTCATTCAGTTTGATGGTAATACTGTCTTCCTGTGCTCTTGGTTCACTTGTTTCTCGTTTAATAATATTCCTAATTGTTTTAATTTTATTATCAGAGTTGCTGATTTCAGACATGATACACATACTTCTGGATTTTTTAATAACTTTTCTTAATATAACACAGTAGTTTTCATAATGTATGATAGTTTCTGGGTCACTACTCTTTCTTGCTGACAGATACATTTCCCTTTTTCGGTTACAAGATATTTTTATACCCTTAGTAAGCCATGGTTTGTTACAAGGTTTCTTACGAGTATATTTAACTATTTTCTTGGGGAAGCAGTTTTCAAATGCATTTACAAAAATGTCATGAAATAAATTATATTTTAAATTGGCATCAGGTTCACGGTACACCTCATCCGAGTCCAACTGCTATAGGCTTTCCCTGAAATTTGCAATTGTTAAATCGTTGACTGAATGAACTACTTCGGGAGACTGTTTAGTACTGCTGAATGGAGCTATGTCATATATTGTAACTAGCTGTGCACCATGATCAGAAAGACCATTCTCAACAGGCTGAGCATTTATCTGGTTAAACTTATCTTGGTCTATAAAGAAGTTATCTATCAGTGAGCTGCTATCCTTTACCACCCGAGTAGGAAAATCAATAACGGGTGTAAAATTGAAAGAACCGAGTAATACTTCAAGGTCATTTTTCCTATTACCCTCTTTCAGAGAATCTACATTGAAGTCCCCACAAATAATAATTTGCTTCCCCCTGTCTGACAGGTAGCACAACAAGGAGTCCAAATTTTTCAGAAATAGATGAAAATTTCCTGATGGGGACCTATATACAGTTACAATTATAAATGTGCCTTTATTTAATTTAAGCTCACAGGCACATGTTTCTATATGTTTTTCTACACAAAACTTTTTTGTTTCTATACTTTTTGCACAATGATAACTTTTGACATATATGGCAACTCCTATTTTCTCCATATTTTCTCTCATTACATGTGCAGAGAGCTTATATGCTCTTACATTTACCTTATCCATATCAGTAGCAATGTGATGCTCAGACAGGCATAGTATATCTATTTCATCCTCAACTTCTAAATCTTTTAAACAAACCAGAAGCTCATCTATTTTATTCTCTAAACTCCCAATATTTTGATGAAATATACTTACATTATTTTTAATTATACTTTTATGAGAACCTTTCTTAATTCTAAAATTTGCAGTACTCTCCTGTCTGAGTTTCTCATTGTGCTTAGGCCTAGTTCCTATACCAGTGGTCACATGGTGTTCAGAGAGGCAGATCATGTCAACTGGGTTGGGTGACTTTAATTCATCAATGCAATTACCTAGGACTGAGATACAACTTGGTGGAGATAAAATTTCTGGTGATTGGTGAAAATTTATAATTGACAGCTGTGATTGGTGATCCAATGTGCTAGAATTGTGCTGTTTAATTTCTTTCCTAAACTGAAGATTTATTTCAATCCTGACCTCTCGTAGAACTTGACATCGTTCTGTCTTACCTATCTTAAAAAAGGTGCTGCTCGAACACCTGTAACCACTGGTATTTTACCATTCATGGCAGTGCCTCTCCCCCTTAAATTTCCTGCTATTACCCCAGCCAGTTTCCCCTTCCCTTTCCTGTTGAGATATAGGCCGTGCCTGGTATAGACCCACCTACTGAGAGAATCAACAGGAACCACACCAATATGAGCCCCTGCATCCGACCCAAGCAGCTGTTCCAACTCCAAATTAACTCTCCCAACAGAAGACTTCAAATGAGGCCGGTCATGGCGTCTCAGGACAGATACAAATTTACCATTGGTGTCTCTCGATGCCGACGCAATCTTTACCAGGTCACACTCTATACTGTATCCAGGATATCTGTCGATGCCATTCCCTGGCCCTCCCACAATAACCACGGTGTCTTCCCTGGTAAATCCTTTACAGAGTGAACCTAAATCCTCTGTCACCTGATCCAGACTAGCACTTGGTTTGAAAAAATTTGTGACCTGGTATTCTGGTCCTAATTCCTCCTGCAGAAGTTGGCCTACACCTCTGGCATGAGAACTGCCTAACAATAAAACTTTCTTCCTTTTTGATGACTTTCCTACATTCTTTTTCAATTTCCTATTGAAAGTTTGTTGTGTCCTGTCTACACCTCATCAGTTTCTAACTGAAGCAACAGGTCAAACTTATTTTTGACATTCACCACAAAACTGTCAGACTTAGTTCTAGGCCTGTTCCTTCTGTTACCTGTTGCCACTTCCCACCTATCTTTGCCCTTCTCCCTCCTTAACCTGTCCCGATCTTCCCTAGCCTGATCTAGCTCAGCCTGAAGGGCAGCAATTTTCCCCTCCTGTTCCACTATCTTCCTATCTCTGCTGCAAATCCTACATAACCACTCATGAGCCTGATCCACTTCCCCGACACCCACGCCACTGCAGTCCCCCCAGTGAAAAAACTACTGCATCCATCACACCAAACCCCGGAACTAACAATTCTACGGCAAGTCAGGCACTTCTCACTCATGGCAAAAATAATACTTTAGCTAGAATAAATCAATTAAATTACCGAAAATCAAAAAGACGTTACAAGAATTAAGCCTATTCACAAATGTATATAAGCAAGTTTCTGATTAAAATTCCGATCTTTTTCTGAGATCTGTAATAAAACAATGAAGGTATACGTTATTTATTATATATTTCACTCGTTGGAATGAAAAAAAGGACAATTAAACGAGATACTTTAAGTTTGATCCTCCAAAAACGTTACGAGAATTAGGCCTATAAACAAATGTATATAAGCAAGTTTCCGATATAAAGTTACGCTGTGTTTCTGAAATCTGTTTTAAAACAATGAAGTTATACGTTACTTACGGTACTTTACTTATTTGTTACCGAGAAACTAGTTAAATTACCGTGAAACAAGAAACAAACACGTTTACAAAATTTAAGCCTAAGCGCGACTTCGCGAAGTTACCATCTTTTCGTGTTTTCCGAAAAAATACGCAAAGAAAAGTCAAACCTTCAACGGCAAGACTAAACGATACACTAATGCAGGTATTTAATTTGTTATCGGCGTTAAATTAAATTATATTCCTGTCTAAATCACTTAACTTTCTGGAAACAGTTTCTGGCGTCACTTACTCGGCGGCCATCTTGGATCTCCAATGTCAGTTAGTGTGTGACAAACTGACTAACAAGTCGCAGTGCACTCAGGGAACACACAAGCACACTGTTAGCAAACATAACAACGTCGTACCTAACAACCACGCGGATTCTGTGGCACAAACAACTGTCGATGGGAAACTTTTCAAAGTATAGTATCTCACACACGACTCGCACAAGAATCCTCCAACGAAAACCATTGACATTTTTATTTACCCAGCTTCTAGTTCGTTAATGTCAACAGGCATTGTTCCATTCAGAAAAGTGTAAGAATGCACAAAAAATGTGCTTTGTAAGTATTATTACAATCTGTTGATAGTTCCTACGATACGAGCCTCTGAAAACTAATTCATTTTGCGAGAACCGCACATCAACACCACTTCCCATCTCACCAAAATTTCTGGTATAAGTAATCGTATATAGTAGCTTCTCAACCCCATTCACACATTGCTTTGTTCTTGAGTATTTTTCTGGTGGTCACCTCTCACGTATCAGTCTGTTCGAAGAGTAGTTTTCATTGCCTTCTGCATCATTATGCTTCCTCTTTTAGGGCAGTTTGCCATCCCAAGGGCAAGGGGGTACGCCCAACAGGGCACGCTCCTGCCCCCTCCTCCCCCCATATCATTGCCAAGCCACTTGTTGATGATTAGATCCCGTAGTGCTCCCACGCGGGAATGATGGTGCTGAGTGCTACATTTCACGTTTTGTTCCAAATAGCTTCAGACAATATCTAGATTCTGCTAAAACAATAGGACTTGATACACTCAAATCAGGAAAGCAGTAGTTGATTTAAAGCTGGAGTAGCTGCCAAATTTTGTACAATTAAACCAATTGCGCTGTAACGACAGGAGAAAGCTATTACTATAAGCCTATAATAGACTTAACGAGAAGTTGGCACCGGTCACCAGTATCGGACGTGCCATCCTACGAGGTTCTTCGTCGAATTGCTCACAGCCACGGACCGTACTATTACATTCAAAAGCGAATTCGATAACCGAAATGATTTTATGTAACAACTTAGGCAATCTCTTTAGTGGTTCTTAAGCATGAAACATTGAAAAGGATTAACAAGTCGCTGGAAACACCGGAAATACAACCTACATCTACATCTAAATATATACACCGCTGGCCACAAACCGGTGTGTGGCGGAGGGCACAATTCGCACCAAAGTCATATTCCCCATCCCCCCCTTCCCCCTTCTGTTCCACTCTCGAATCGATCGAGGGTAAAACGCCTCAGTACGAGCTCTAATTTCCCTTATCTATGAATGTACAGGATAATAAACACACTAGTAAGAACTGAAATAATTCGTGTCCTATGTGCCAGTAAAACAAAGAAGTTCCAATACAAGGGAAACTATTTCGATTGTAAGGATCCAATAACATGAGCAACTTCATGAAAGCCGTTAAGAAATCGAAGCTAACCTTGCAATATGTCAGCTGGATATCAAATATCCTTAAATCTCAGGAACTTGATGACAACAACAAATTTACAGCTTCATACAAACAACAGACAATATAGTTACAGTAAAATGACATATTATACTCTTTGCTGGATATCCACAACTATTTAATAAGTTGATATTACAAAATACAAAATTTTCCAAACCAATATACCACAAATTACACGAGGTAGTGGAAGATATGTCAATATAAGAATATGTCATATTAATAATGCAAAGGTATGGATGTAGAGTGCAACACAACGTATAGGGTAACCTACAGGTAGCTGGTAAATAAACTCTTCTGTAACAGAAAAGCCGGCGGGCTACTGAAGTGAAAAATGCTATGGTTTTATGTGAGAAAAGTTACCACCACAGCTGTATTTTGAGACTGCTTTATTCCAACACACGACTAGTTTCGGCGGCACATTACCGCCATCCTCAAACCCCATCACTGCCAAAAGAGTATTTGATTTGGTTCAAATGGCTCTGAGCACTATGGGACTTAACATCTGAGGTCATCAGTCCCATAGAACTTAGAACTACTTAAACCTAACTAACCTAAGGACATCACACACATACATGCCCGACGCAGGATTCGAACCTGCGACCGTAGCGGTCGCGTGGTTTCAGACTGAAGCGCCCAGAACCGCTCGGCCACACCGGCCGGCAGTATTTGATTTGCTTGGTGCATTTACTGTGGGATCCTTGTTACTAGAATACGTGGGCTTGCTTCCAGTAGGAGTCTATACTCTCCGAAACCAGCCGTCTGATAGAATAAAGACATTCTCAAGAAATAGCTTTAGTGGTAATTTTTCTCATGTATGTCATCAGATGCAGTCACCGCAATAAGATGGACATATGTGAATTACTATGGTTTTATTAACTTCATATTTTGTACTACGGTTTTATTAATTTTATTTCTTGACAATTTCATTGTAGATTTTTATTATTCTTGTGATTCTTCAACTTCTCCCGGCGTATTTATTGCTCGAGCAGTCCACGGGTGTACTGCCGGTCCATGGTGTCCAACGGGACAGTTACATTATACATTGCATGTCTTGCTTTTATTGTTTGGTATGTACCGTGTCTATCTTAGCTGATGCCATATATAAGGGAAAATGGTTTTTAATGACTATTACAAGCTGGTGGCTTATTGGAAGGAAGATGGGGGTGCGGCCCTGTCGTTAGTTGTGATCTCTTCGGTGGTCCCTAGAGCCCTTTGCATTACTTTCAGTAGTGGCCACCATCTGACCTACATGTGTACTGAGGCGTCTCACTGCGGTTCGCGCTCCAGTCTGTTGACCGGTCTTGCTGGGCGTCCATGACATGCGCCGGGCACGGCTCTTACATGGTCGGCTAATTTTGAGGTTCGTACTGTGTCAATTTACGGCTTTTACGCTTTCATTATAATTTTTTAGGTCCATGCCACATCGTTAGTAGCTCGCAGTTGGTTCATAAGTTATATTAGGCTGGCGATGTGCGCTTATTTGTTGTTACATTAGGCCCCGCTTACCTGGGTGGTCCTAGTTGACTCAGAAATCCTTTTCATCCATCACTCACACGGGACCTCGCATGCTACTTGTTGAATTTGCTGGATTTTTTATGTGACTGATACCACTTTCTCACACGTTATCGAAATATGACATGATGTTCGCTTTTTTTTATGGTCCCTTTCAACATTAATAAATTTTATGATGAATCCCTCTTCGTTCTCTGTGGTTTTTGTAGTGCGTGAAGATGGACTCCATCCTGATATCTGGGTCATGAGTAAGATTTTACGCAGATAATGGATTTGTTGACTGTACCTGTGAGCAAGAGGGATTGTTATTAAAGAAAACTATAATACCTTTTCACCCCATTATATATTGACGAAAACATTCCATTACACCAGCCGCATAAATCAAAAGCCGATCTCCTTTCTCAAATATATTCTGACAATTGCATCTTCTTCCATCTATACATTACACCAACCGAACAATACCACATTTCAGTCAACACTCAGATCGTTTACTCTCTCTCCCAGCAGAACAACGACTGCTCTCGATATCCTATAAACTACTACTGCCCCAGTAAAGGCGAAGTAATAATATTCTTTGGCGCAATCTCTGGCGCTGTGAGCCAGTGTAGCCAACTTTCATATGCCCCTCCTCCACGGGCTAGAATTTGATGGTAATTTTGCCAGCATTGGTGGTGAAAATACCACCAAATTCGTCCAAAATACACAGACAAAAATAAAAGATGATATTAATAAATAAACATCACATAACTAAATAAATTTTAGCTTTGCACTGACCCTTCAATACTCTAATATATAAAAATACTGTAATATATACAAATGCTTACATACATATTACTTTACATAATAGTTTCCGCAAGTATTAATTCTCAGAGTAGTTAAACAGTTCAATCAATGGCACCTGCAATGCCGAATAGGTGCAGATAAAAGTCTAATAACATTTCATAAACAGTAAATACACAATAAATCAGTTTACACAAATATTCACAGAAAATCTTTTCAATAGTTCAATAAACAAGTAGCACTCCTCAGAGTAGTTGACAGTTCCAACAGTAGCACCCAGTAATGGTCAACAGGTGCAAATAGCAGTCCCATAACATTTCATCAGCAGTATTTGGACAGCTCCAACAGTGGCACCCAGCAATGGCGAGCAGGTGTAGGCAGGAATGAGTGACACCACTTCAATAGTTGCAGTTTCAACAGTGGCACCCAGCAATGGCGAGCAGGTGCAGGCAGCAATAAGCGACATCTCATCAGTGGTTGACCAGTTCCAACAGTGGCACTCAGCAATGTTGAACAGGTGCAGACAGCAACAAGTTACATCATTTCAGTAGTAGCTGTTCCAACAGTGCCACCCAGCAATGGCGAGTAGGTGCAGGCAGGAATAAGTTACATCACATCATTGGTTGCAGTTCCAACAGTGGCACCCAGCAATGTTGAACAAGTTGCAGGTAACACTCCATAATATTCACCAGCAATAATTAAACAGTCAATCACATTTCATCAGCACAAATTAAACAGTCCATCACATTTCATCGCAGAATTTGAACATTTCATCACATTTCATCAGCAGAAATTAAACACTCCATCACATTTCATCAGCAGAAATTAAACAGCTCATCATATTTCGTCATCAGAAATTAAACAGCTCATCATATTTCGTCAGCAGAAATTAAACATTTCCAAGTGGCACCCAGCAATGATAGTAGGTGTAAGCACGAACTACAGTTTGAATGCACACACAATTACTTTTACAAAATTATTATCAACGCTCTTACACTAAACATACAAATCGTAATAAATGCACAAATAATATCAGATAATTATCGTATTAACTATTACAAATACACAAATATCAGAAAACCTATAATATTTATGGGTGTCAGAGCAAACCACAACAAATAAGTAAAATAATATTTAGGAGGTAGGTCGGTACCAATTATTTGGGATTAGGAAAGGAAAATACACAAAACGCACTTACTCATTTTTCATCCACTTACTAAGTACTATTGCGTAACTGAATAGTGTTAACTATGTAAATGCAATTCTGTCAAAATTTTATGTGTAACATGTGTATCAACTAGTAGGGGCAGCAGTGTATAATTTAACAATGTAAGTGTATAGACACTCTTCCTTCCACTGGAGTGTTCAAGTCTGCCATCTTCATCCTTCTTGTTCTATATAAACCAAAAACAAAAAAAATATATGCTCCTCACTTACCTTACCTCTTACCCACCAAAACTCAAATAATCATCAGCATCACACAATCTCAATACTTCAATAATACCTCTTCAATATGTCGATACATTTAAACCTTATCACCAATATCATTTCACTTCCATAACAACTCTTTCCTCTAGTCAGTCTCCTCGAACAAGTACAGATAAAATCTTAGTGCAAACTTCAATTCATCATCTTATAATATCACAAGACATAATGTCCACACACAACCTCTGAATAATCCACCTGAGCCAAATCTTCTACTCATTATGAATTATAAAATATATTTTGGTTACCTTGTCCATCATAAAACAAAATAAATGCATACATGACCTCTAACAGCCTTCGGTTTGAATAAGTTTTAGTAAATAGGTGTGAGTAGACACAAGAAATTGAATGAATAAATCGCAATATTTCACAGTGTGTACACCACTTCAAGACTCATGGCAAAACAGATGCTAACATATGGAGTATTTCTCTGTGTCAAGTGTCACTTGTTATTTCAATTGCTCACGAAGAATGTGGTGTATTAAACGTCAATAGTCTAGAGCTAGTGTTGGTATTTTATGTCGGCGGCTTCCTTTCTATAATAATGAATTTATACAGCTTCCATAAAACCTCCAGTTCACGTGACTTCAATGAATTTTAAGTACCTATGTAGTTCGTATAACTATAGCAGTTCATTTCCTTAGCTTAAAATATAAAGCACTGAGCTAAGCAAAACATGCAATAGCGAGTAAATATACCAGTAGAGGACAGAATATCAACAAGTGGATGCAGCACAATCCCTGCAATGAGGCTCTGCCAAGCGAACAATATGTAATTAATACCATAGTGTAACCTAAACTCTATGTTTGTACACAGTGTATAGGCATTTCTATATACTAAAGGAAAGAGTAGTTATGACAACAAAACAGAAATGTGTAAATATGCAATCCATACGCAAAGCAGCAAGTATATATCTTACATAATAAATAAGTCATTAGCATCATATCAGCATAAGCAAATAAATGTTCAAATGTAATCTTAATAAGTAAACATGAAGGCGCAAGCAGATAAATCACAAGGTATAACTTACATACATAGCCATATCAGCGCAACTAATGGGGTGACAAATATAATTTAAATAAATAGGCTCAGCAGGCACATAATGAAAAATATGACATCAGTGAATAAGCATAGCAGCCAAGCGATGCATAATATACACAAGTAACAACCCTGTTTATTAATAAACTATTGTCAAAATAGCAAATTTACACAAGCATGTCGCTTCACAAGTATGTTCATATAGCATAAACTTTAACATAAAGAATAAATCATGTAATCGCGAGCAGCAAATTACGTATAAAGTACATACCTAAGTATAAATATGTTACCTGAAAAACAATCTCAATTAATAGTTATGTTTTTAGTTTATTACTTTCTTCCTCGAATTTACATTCTTCCTGAAATTTTCTTGATTACAAGTCCTCTTAATGTCGGACACACAAAGAATTTACCCGTAGTTCTTAAAGATTTTATGCAACTGTATCCTGGAAGAACTGAACATTAATAACATGATAAGTTATCAAGTCACTATAGCTTTATACTGAATTGAACCGGAGAAATTAGACTGTGTATTGGTTTACAGCTGTCAGTGCATTTGAACTTAGCGGTCGATCAACTGTAGGCAGGCGTGACGCAGGAAGTAATTGTTTGTGGTCAGCGGTTCCCTTGTGCGCCGCGGGGACTGATTGTCGCTTTTTGTATGTGCTGCAGCCAGAACACGGAGAGGTTTCCCTGTGTTCTCTACGTGTTTATGTGTAACTGTTAATTGTGTCAAAAGTACGTCATTCCACAAAAATTTTAACGTTTGATATATCATGTAGTCCCGTTAGAGAGCTGTGATTTAAGAGTTTCTACCTCTACAGTGTTATCATGATTAATGTTGCGAACTCTATATGGACCGTTATAAAGCAGAAAAAATTGGGGACACAAGCCTTTTCCTTTGTGAGACAAACGGTGAGACCTAATCAACACCTTTTGACCAACTGACAAATTTTTTAAATGACCAGGAAGTTCAGGTGATTTCTCTCTTCTAGCAGCCGTAGATGCAGTATTTTGTAGAGCCAGGTCGACAACTTCAGAATGCCGCATTTTCCGTTTAGGTGGAAAAGGAACGATTTCAGAAATGCGATTTGTCAGTGCTTTATTTTTTAATATCAGTATAGGCGGTAAAGAAGTTGAATCATTAGGGAGTTCGTTCAGAATGTTTTGAAAACTATGAAGATACTGATCCCACGTTCTCTGATTATGATGACAATAAAGTCGACACAATTTATTAATTTCCTTCATCCATCCTCCCAACGGGTTAGATTGAGGGTGAAAAAGTGAAATGAAAATTGGTTAATCTTACGACGCCGAAGAGTATACAGCAAAATTTTAGCGAAACTGTGATCCATTATCTGATATAACTCCATCAACATGACCCACTTCCTTAAGAAAATGTTTGATGAAAGCATTAGATTCTGAACGAGCTGTTGCTTTGCGTAAAGGTGTAAAACACTCATATTTTGATGTCAATTCCACTACTACCATAATGTACGCAAAACCATTAGTAGAACGAACCACTGGACTGAACAAATTGACTGCAGCCATCTCCTTTAATCTCACTGGAACGATAGGAAACAATGGTGCTCTGTAATAAATAGTTGGCGGCTTAGCCTTTTGACATAATTTGCATTTGGCAAGAACAAATCGAATACGTTTTTCCATATTACTGAAGTAGCCATTTTCTCGTAATTTATGAAAGCATTTTCTGGGACCAAAGTGTGCATAGCTGACATGTGTATACCAAATCAATTTATTAACCCACTCATCAGGAATGCAAACTAACCAAACAGATGTGTCAACCTATTTTCGTTTACAAAGAATATCATTACGAACCAAATAATACTGTCTAATCGCTACGCTTTACGTTCTCCTCCACTTCTCCTTAATATTCTTCCAGACTGGATCCTTGTTTTGCTCCTTAGCGATGTCCTGGAGCGAAGACGAAATGAAATTTTCAAATGCAACACCTTGAATATACATCAAACAATAATTGTTTTCTTTGCAGTCCCCCTCAGCACTTTGTTTCAAACCCATAGGTGCACGTGATGAAGCATCAGCAATAATATTAGAAGAACCCTGGATGCAAACAATACTAAAATCAAATTCCAGTAGATACAGTTCCCATCGTGATAATCTTCCATGTGTTAATTTTGTTGACATAAGAAATTCCATAGCTCGATGATCGGTGTAAACCTTAGTATGTATGCCATACAAAAAGATGCGAAATTTGGTGAAAGCCCAAACAACAGCCCAAGCTTCAAGTTCTGTGATCGAATAATTCTTTTTTGATTTAGAGAGAACCCGACTTCCAAATGAAGTAGTTTTCTGTATTACAACGCTGTACTCTTCTATCTCTTGAAATAAGTGTGCAGCTAGGACTTGGTATGATGAGTCCATTGCCAAACAAAAATCTTTAGATAAATCAAGGTGTGAAAAAAGTGGAACAACAACTAAAGCATCACAAAGTTGTTCAAATTCTAATTGAGCTTCCTCATCCCATAACCATTTAGAATTCTTTCCAGAAAGTTCACATAACCGAGGTGTGGACAAATTGTCCAATCTAACAAAGCGTCTAAGAAAATTACAGACACCAAGGAAACTACGAACATCACGTTTAGTAGTAGGAACAGCATAATTACGAATAGTGTCTAGTTTCTCTGGATCAGGAAGAATACCTTCTGTTGAAATAATTTGACCAAGAAATTTCATCTGAGAACGACCAAATTCAGATTTTACCAACTTTACTGTATAGCCAACTCTTGCAAAAATTCGTAATAATGATTCCAAAATTATGTTATGCTCACTCCAAGAATGTTTAGCAATAAGAATATCGTCAACATATGAAGTAATATTGTTACGAAGATAAACAGGTAAGATTTCATTTAAACTACGAATGAATGCTGCTGAAGATACGGTAAGACCAAACGGTAATTTCTGAAATTGATAACAGGTACCAAAGGCTAAAAAAGCAGCGTATTTTCTACAAACAGGGTGCAGTTCAATTTGCCAAAAACTTGCACGGAGATCACTTGTGGATAAAAATTTAATTCCATGGAAATGATGATATTATTTATCTGTCTGGAATCCAGAACCAAACGAATTGACCCATCCTTTTTAAGAACGACATGTAATGGGCTGGTATAATGACTGACTGCTGGCTCAATAATGCCTTGATCTAACATGGATTGAAGTTCATTCTTAACCTTGTCTCTATAAGCCAAAGGAATAGCGTACGTTTTTCCCTGAAATGGTGTGTGTTCTTTTACTTTAAATAAATACTGTAAGCCTTGTACAGTTCTTGTGTGATGACTAAATACTGTAGCATGTGAAGTCAAAATTTGGTGTAATTCTTCTCTTGCAACGTCATCTGTCACTTCAGCTTTGTTAACCTTTTAATTAATTAATTCTTCACTATTAATCATATCATCCATTGCGACTCTGTATATATTGTTGTCATGAATGAACATATTGTCATCCTAATACTCAGTGGAAACATCAGGAGTAAGAAACCGTAAACAATTTGTAGAAACCGTAAACAATTTATGTCTGATTCAGATTTCGTTACACACTCGAAAAATTTCGAACATCTCGGCATTCTGGCAACAGTCAAGTTCACACTTCCTTCCTTAAAGTTTAATATTGCTTTATATGTGTTAAGAAACTCCATACCTAATATAATTTGTGTACCGAGTAATGGAACAATAATAAAATTAGCAGAAAATTCATATTCTCGACAAATGAAATTTAAGTTGGTCTGTTGTTTGACTTCCACACTTTTTCCAGAAATAACTCCTCGAATTGTGGTTTTAGAAACAAGTAACATAGCACAAGCAATAGTTCTTACACATATACGGAAAACTGATTCACTAATAATTCAGTGGGCTCCCAGAATCTAAAACCGTAGTGAACTTATTTTTACTCACACATACTTCAAAAACAGAATGTAAAAATGCTTCTACATTATTTTCCTTTTCGTCTACCAAAATATCTCTCATGTCTTCCAAGCCTACGTAGTGTAAAGTCGTAGTGCCATTACATTCTGAACCGTCTGTATTGCTGCCAGAAGCCGAAGCTACAAGTCATTGTCGATTGTTTGCGTCACGTCTTTGATTACTCACGTCACTTTGCGGATCAGTTTCTACGATTTGCATTTGTCTCTCTGAATTTCTGCCACATGGAGGCTGCCAATTATGTCCCTCCTGTCTGTTAGATGTAAATTCTTGGTTGTGTCTGTTATTAAAATTTTTATTTTCATGGCTATCTGCATGACTACTTCTTGTGTAATTTCGACTGTCACTTCTGAAATTATTGTTACGTCTACTACCCTGGTTATTTCTGTAGTAAGAATTTCTATTACTGTATGAATAACTTCAGTCTTGATGCTACCGACTACTGTTTCCGTATGCTTGATAATTCCGGTAAGAAATTCTGTTATTATAATTGTCTGTGTAATTTCTGTTAGAACGACTGTTATTGTCATAAGGCTGGTATTTATTGTCCTGTGTTTCGTCTGTCATTTCCAAAATTACCGTTATAACCTCCGTTCCGATCATTATCCCTTTTCTCTTAAAATCTATTGTGATTACCGTTACTGAAAAAATTACAAGAAGTTCCATCGTCGTTGTCATACTCAAGTTCTTGTAGCAAAGTCTTAAAAGTTTCAAGACGTATTTACATCTTCCGGCTAAAGCAATGTGTCTTATCGATTGTGGCATCTTAGTTAAACAAATACGAATTAATTCATCGGGATATACGGGTTGGAAAGGAATTGATTCTTTCGAATCATGTCTTCAAAGTATTCTGCCGGCGTGCGGAATTCAGACCGTTTAAAATTACGTTGCATAATAGGACTACGTTTGACTCTGTCTTGCGTGTTTTCGGACCAATATGTCGACAGAAATGCATGATAAAAATCATTTCAATTATTACAATCTCTAATAAGTGCGCGTATTCGCGTCGCCGGTTCGTTTTCTAATTATCCACACGTAAATTCCAGTTTGCGACTTAGTGGCCAATCTGGCGGAAGTGCATACATAAATTGATCTAACCATGAACATGGATGTATGTCATGATTAGAATTGCGCAAGATATTACATTTCCGAACAGTTAAAAAGTGTTTATAGTCGAAGTTTTCGCCTTGTGGCGACAAAGACCTACCGAGTCTGTCCCAGTCCAAATGTCGATTATTGTCAAGTTCACGCGCCTGGCGCTCTCTTGTTTCATCTCGTAAATGAAATAGATTATTTTCTTCAAAATCCCCCGCTATCGGTGATTCTAAATTTCTTCTACTGTCTTTTCCTACTATTTCGCTTTCAATTTGTTTAACTTGCTTTCCTAAAGCCTCGATTTCCGTTTTAACGCGTTCATTAAATTTTCCCTGATTTTCAACATGTTTATTTATATTCTGGTACTCTTCTGTTTCTGCAAATGGCAATGGAGCTGTATCATCTGAATCTTTGTCTCCATTTAAACTAATACTTGTCAATTTATCTGAAGTCTCCTCAACTTTTTCCGTTAAGTCACCTATTGGTTCTGTTTATTTACGTCTTCCGTAAGTGTCGCGACTCGCGTTTCAGTATTGACATGTTTAGTAGTTAACTGTTCATATTGTTGTGTTAGGTTATTTATTCTGTCATTTGGTGTGGATTCCTCGATTCTTTTAAATATTTTCTTTCTTATCGTGTGTGCGTTCTAAATATAACTCTGAAAATTTTTGTACTATCGCGCGATCTCTTTCTGCCTGTTCTCTATCCTGTTCCTCTTGTCTATTTTCTATTGAAGTTAATCTATTATTGAGTTGTACTTCTTCTCTAATTTCTTCCTTTAATTCATCTTTCATGTTTTCAAAACATGTCCCTATTCGTGAGTCTAACCGTGTTGCCATTGTTCCCATCTCTATTTTAAATTCAGATCATAACTCTGTTTTCATTGTCCCCATATCAGTTTTAATCGTTCCTATTTGTGATCCCAATTTTAATATTGCACTCATCAACTGCTCCGTATTAACTGGTTCGACACTCTTTGCCCCTAACATTTCCCGTAAAACTAACTTCCTTCGTCATAGCCGTAAAGCTATCTGTGTTCGATAATATTCCACAATCTTCTATCGCTAATCTCGTATTCTGAAAATTTTCCGATTGTGAAAAAATTTGAACTGGTTCCGGACTATTTTCCCGGCTTATTAAATTGTTTTCTACTCCATTATTCACCATACTGTTCTCCTGTGTGGGCGAGTTCGCCTTGTTAACAATTTCGTTATTCTGACTATCCATCATTCTTGCCTTTTTCGTCGATCGCGTAATCATTTACAAAACATAAAAAAACTCGTCACTATACGAAAATTACACACAATATAACACTTTATCACCAACAATACCCTTGACACAAAATGCTTCCCGACATAAACGATTAACGAACAATTAAAACCTTCACAATTGCTCAAAATTCTCAAACCCCTATACGACACATCAAAAAGTAAATTCTGCAAAAATACCATTATAAGAATGAAAAATACAAATGCTCGGTTACAAAATCTACAGATGCAAT
The DNA here is from genome assembly GCF_023898315.1 of Schistocerca nitens. Taxonomy (NCBI): domain Eukaryota; kingdom Metazoa; phylum Arthropoda; class Insecta; order Orthoptera; family Acrididae; genus Schistocerca; species Schistocerca nitens. The sequence goes on from NC_064614.1 coordinate 67,764,604, forward strand.
ATAGACTACAATTACTAAACTACAAATTACTACAACAATACTACTGTCTACTATTTTTACTGTCAAAGGAATTCCGAGGGACGATCCGAAGCAGCGGTCGCCACGTGCATGGGAACTTTATTAAAAAGAAAAGACTAATATTATAGAATAAGTGCAAAAATTTTACTAGCTGTGTGACCGATTACGAAGTCTTATAACCAGTTGGCCCTTAATGGTATTAGCACGCAATCTGACTGCATAAAATAAAAATAAAGAATGACAAGGAATTTACATTATCACAACTGATTAATTAAGTCCCCTGCAATTATAAAAGTTGCGAAACAACAAAGCACAAGTGTAACTGTTCTGTGTGTGGTAGTGTGACTCAACGTACATGTATCTGGCTCGATTCGTTCTCAATACGACGAAATATTTTAAACGCCATTTATAATCAACTAATTGAAAAATCAGAAATACTACAGTTGCACATAGAAACCAGAATAACAAGTCTAATAGACGAACACGAGCCAGATGCTTTGTTGACTGTACCTGTGAGTAAGAGGGATTGTTTTTAAAGTAAACTGTAATACCTTTTTACCTCATTGTATGTTGACGAAAATATTCCATTACACCTGCAGCATAAATCAAAAGCCATCCCCTTTCTCAAATATATTCTGACAATTGCATCTTCTTCCATCTATACATTACACCAACCGAACAATACCACATTTCAGTCAACACTCAGATCGTCTACTCTCTCGCCCAACAAAACAACGACTGCTCTCTACATCCTCTGAACTACTACTGTGCCTGTGGAATCAGCGGAATGATAATCTTTGGCGCAATCTCTGGCGCTGTGACTCAGTGTAGCCACCTTGCAACATATAACGAGAGACTTTAAAGATAAGACTTTACACAGTACAACAGAAGAACATCTTAAGAAAACTTGAAGTATCTTGTCAGCTGAAGGCCCCAGCAATTACTCAAGAACAATTAAAGACAACCTTAAGATAAACATACACACACCACAGCTGAAGGTCGTTTCAAGAACTCAAGATAATTAAAGAGAAACCTTACAGACAAGGATTTACATATTAAAGCCACAGATTCTGAAACAAACGCTGCTGAAGTCCTAAATACAGAACAACAAGTATTTTAAATGAAACACGGCTAAAGGCCTAAACTTAATGTTGCTATGAAATTCTGCTAAAGGCCATATACTAAACATAAAACAGAGAATATTCATATGGGGCTGAACGCCTGGCACAGTACCTGCGACCAAATAAAATGAGAATCACAAACAACAAACAGTGGTGCTCAGAAGTGTTCCAAGGGTAGGCCTAGGGAGGAAACTCTAACCACATTTTAGGTGAGACAGACAACCAAGCTTAACACTACACAATCGGTTTGCAGCATGAACTACAGATGGCTGACGAACCAACCAACTGCCTAATCAATTCCCTTCCACCTAACCAACAGCACAACAACCAAAGGTACCAGCAAAGAGGAGGATTACAGTAGTATTATGCCTTAATAATTGGTGCATAAACATAGTCAAGGCAGAATAAACACCCAAACAGAAAAAGAGAACAACACCAAGCTGTCAAACTACATACCGTGCCGGACAGCATCAACACAGTGTCGGAAACACACTGTCGCAAAACTATACTAATGACCGGGGCAAGTAAACAGAACGTTAACGGCCACGAGGCAGAAGATAACACTGTTGCACTTTTAAACGTCCCGTTTGAACAATTATACAAGACTGTGCTTAAACTGACACACAATATTTTTAGCGCAACGCAATCTGACTTTCAATAATCCCTACAAAAGAATGGCTCTGACTAACATTAAACTATACCTTTCACAAACCACTTACCTCATAAAAATCTTCGTTACTCAAGCTACTGCAATACAGCGAGCACCACTACTGCCAGCTAAATAAAAGATTCAAACTACTGAAGGCACTAAGTACTGATAGGCATAGTTAGCAAATGAAAGATTTTGATAGAGAACAAACAATGTATTTACCTCAATAGTGTTCAAAAGTCATAATATATATATAGCAGTTCATGACATCCAGTCTAACAAATTTCCAAACTTCGCCATTTCTCTCCCCACATCTACCACTGCTGGCGGCTCATCTCCAACTGCCCAACGCTACGCGCTGTTCACATCCAGCTGCCCAACACTACAATGACAGACAACAATGCAAACCAGCCACAGACTGCACACAGCACAGCCAGTGATTTTCATACAGAGCGCTACTTGGCGTTACCAATAAGAAAACCTAAACAGCCTACTTACAACTTCACTAATAATTTATAATCATCTCAAAGGTTAAACACCAGACAGAGAGACGGCTGCAAAATTCGCTGACCCCAACACAGCATCACATTGCTGCTTGCGGGAACAGCCCAGGATGCCACAATCTGCAATCAACGAAGAGATGTCACTACTGTTGAGCTTTCATGACACGTTCACTGATTACTCCAGTATGGCGGTGGGCGACAAATGTAGAAGTTCTCGCAACTAGTGTTACACAACTCCGTTGCTGCGAACGAAGGAATTTCCAAGCTCGTCCATCGCTACGATAAGTGCCTTAATTTAAATGGCAATTATGTAGAAAAGTAGTATTTAAGTGTGGCTTTCATCTGTATATAATAAAAAAAATTACCAATACTTTATTTATTTTTAATTCCAAAACGTAATGTACTTTGTTGATAGCTCTCGTGATTACGTTACTTCCGCATTAATTAGTAATTACCCTGCACTGTTGCTACTGTAATCACATAATTTCATCTCTGTAATACAACAGGTGTCAAAAATTAAAGCACCAAACAGACATTTTGCAAGGTTGCGTCTATTTTGCCACAAAACAGAGTAAACATGTAATAATAAAGAAAAATAATGTAATGAATACAGAGTGTAAACAGCTGCAACATGCAGAATGGTGGGCAAAAATGTTTTTCGTTTTCTTCCAACTTAACGGATTTGCACACACAACTGGTTAATGTGCTGAGTATGGGATGTGAACAGCTCTGGCAGCAATACTGTCCTGGCATGGACCGTACATACTGTGAACAATGTTGTTAGTCTCTCGTTGAGGCAATAACGCCCTACAGAGCAGCTCGCAGTCTTGGAGGGTGATTGCTGGATGCAGACATACTGTGAAAAATGTTGTTAGTCTCTCGTTGAGGCAATAACGCCCTACACAGCAGCTCGCAGTCTTGGAGGGTGATTGCTGGATGCAGACATACTGTGAACAATGTTGTTAGTCTCTCGTTGAGGCAATAACGCCCTACAGAGCAGCTCGCAGTCTTGGAGGCTGATTGCTGGATGCAGACATACTGTGAACAATGTTGTTAGTCTCTCGTTGAGGCAATAACGCCCTACAGAGCAGCTCGCAGTCTTGGAGGGTGATTGCTGGATGCAGACATACTGTGAAAAATGTTGTTAGTCTCTCGTTGAGGCAATGACGCCCTACACAGCAGCTCGCAGTCTTGGAGGGTGATTGCTGGATGCAGACATACTGTGAACAATGTTGTTAGTCTCTCGTTGAGGCAATAACGCCCTACAGAGCAGCTCGCAGTCTTGGAGGCTGATTGCTGGATGCAGACATACTGTGAACAATGTTGTTAGTCTCTCGTTGAGGCAATAACGCCCTACAGAGCAGCTCGCAGTCTTGGAGGGTGATTGCTGGATGCAGACATACTGTGAAAAATGTTGTTAGTCTCTCGTTGAGGCAATAACGCCCTACACAGCAGCTCGCAGTCTTGGAGGATGATTGCTGGATGCAGACATACTGTGAACAATGTTGTTAGTCTCTCGTTGAGGCAATAACGCCCTACAGAGCAGCTCGCAGTCTTGGAGGGTGATTGCTGGATGCAGACATACTGTGAACAATGTTGTTAGTCTCTCGTTGAGGCAATAACGCCCTACAGAGCAGCTCGCAGTCTTGGAGGCTGATTGCTGGATGCAGACATACTGTGAACAATGTTGTTAGTCTCTCGTTGAGGCAATAACGCCCTACAGAGCAGCTCGCTGTCTTGGAGGCTGATTGCTGGATGCAGACATATTGTGAACAATGTTGTTAGTCTCTCGTTGAGGCAATGACGCCCTACACAGCAGCTCGCAGTCTTGGAGGGTGATTGCTGGATGCAGACATACTGTGAACAATGTTGTTAGTCTCTCGTTGAGGCAATAACGCCCTACAGAGCAGCTCGCAGTCTTGGAGGCTGATTGCTGGATGCAGACATACTGTGAACAATGTTGTTAGTCTCTCGTTGAGGCAATAACGCCCTACAGAGCAGCTCGCAGTCTTGGAGGGTGATTGCTGGATGCAGACATACTGTGAAAAATGTTGTTAGTCTCTCGTTGAGGCAATAACGCCCTACACAGCAGCTCGCAGTCTTGGAGGATGATTGCTGGATGCAGACATACTGTGAACAATGTTGTTAGTCTCTCGTTGAGGCAATAACGCCCTACAGAGCAGCTCGCAGTCTTGGAGGGTGATTGCTGGATGCAGACATACTGTGAACAATGTTGTTAGTCTCTCGTTGAGGCAATAACGCCCTACAGAGCAGCTCGCAGTCTTGGAGGCTGATTGCTGGATGCAGACATACTGTGAACAATGTTGTTAGTCTCTCGTTGAGGCAATAACGCCCTACAGAGCAGCTCGCTGTCTTGGAGGCTGATTGCTGGATGCAGACATATTGTGAACAATGTTGTTAGTCTCTCGTTGAGGCAATGACGCCCTACACAGCAGCTCGCAGTCTTGGAGGGTGATTGCTGGATGCAGACATACTGTGAACAATGTTGTTAGTCTCTCGTTGAGGCAATAACGCCCTACAGAGCAGCTCGCAGTCTTGGAGGCTGATTGCTGGATGCAGACATACTGTGAACAATGTTGTTAGTCTCTCGTTGAGGCAATAACGCCCTACAGAGCAGCTCGCAGTCTTGGAGGGTGATTGCTGGATGCAGACATACTGTGAAAAATGTTGTTAGTCTCTCGTTGAGGCAATAACGCCCTACACAGCAGCTCGCAGTCTTGGAGGATGATTGCTGGATGCAGACATACTGTGAACAATGTTGTTAGTCTCTCGTTGAGGCAATAACGCCCTACAGAGCAGCTCGCAGTCTTGGAGGGTGATTGCTGGATGCAGACATACTGTGAACAATGTTGTTAGTCTCTCGTTGAGGCAATAACGCCCTACAGAGCAGCTCGCAGTCTTGGAGGGTGATTGCTGGATGCAGACATACTGTGAACAATGTTGTTAGTCTCTCGTTGAGGCAATAACGCCCTACAGAGCAGCTCGCTGTCTTGGAGGCTGATTGCTGGATGCAGACATATTGTGAACAATGTTGTTAGTCTCTCGTTGAGGCAATAACGGCCTACAGAGGAGCTCGTAGTCTTGGAGGGTGATTGCTGGATGCAGACATACTGTGAACAATGTTGTTAGTCTCTCGGTGAGGCAATAACGCCCTACAGAGCAGCTCGCTGTCTTGGAGGCTGATTGCTGGATGCAGACATACTGTGAAAAATGTTGTTAGTCTGTCGTTGAGGCAATAACGCCCTACACAGCAGCTCGCAGTCTTGGAGGGTGATTGCTGGATGCAGACATACTGTGAACAATGTTGTTAGTCTCTCGTTGAGGCAATAACGCCCTACAGAGCAGCTCGCAGTCTTGGAGGGTGATTGCTGGATGCAGACATACTGTGAACAATGTTGTTAGTCTCTCGTTGAGGCAATAACGCCCTACAGAGCAGCTCGCAGTCTTGGAGGGTGATTGCTGGATGCAGACATACTGTGAAAAATGTTGTTAGTCTCTCGTTGAGGCAATAACGCCCTACACAGCAGCTCGCAGTCTTGGAGGCTGATTGCTGGATGCAGACATACTGTGAACAATGTTGTTAGTCTCTCGTTGAGGCAATAACGCCCTACAGAGCAGCTCGCAGTCTTGGAGGCTGATTGCTGGATGCAGACATACTGTGAACAATGTTGTTAGTCTCTCGTTGAGGCAATAACGCCCTACAGAGCAGCTCGCAGTCTTGGAGGCTGATTGCTGGATGCAGACATACTGTGAACAATGTTGTTAGTCTCTCGTTGAGGCAATAACGCGCTACAGAGCAGCTCGCTGTCTTGGAGGCTGATTGCTGGATGCAGACATATTGTGAACAATGTTGTTAGTCTCTCGTTGAGGCAATAACGACCTACAGAGGAGCTCGTAGTCTTGGAGGGTGATTGCTGGATGCAGACATACTGTGAACAATGTTGTTAGTCTCTCGGTGAGGCAATAACGCCCTACAGAGCAGCTCGCTGTCTTGGAGGCTGATTGCTGGATGCAGACATACTGTGAACAATGTTGTTAGTCTGTCGTTGAGGCAATAACGCCCTACACAGCAGCTCGCAGTCTTGGAGGGTGATTGCTGGATGCAGACATACTGTGAACAATGTTGTTAGTCTCTCGGTGAGGCAATAACGTCCTACGGAGCAGCTCGCAGTCTTGGAGGGTGATTGCTGGATGCAGACATACTGTGAACAATGTTGTTAGTCTCTCGTTGAGGCAATAACGCCCTACAGAGCAGCTCGCAGTCTTGGAGGGTGATTGCTGGATGCAGACATACTGTGAACAATGTTGTTAGTCTCTCGTTGAGGCAATAACGCCCTACAGAGCAGTTCGCAGTCTTGGAGGGTGATTGGTGGTCGCAGACGTAATGCAAACAGTCTCCCCAGTGCATCCCACATATGTCTATGAGATTCAAATCGGGAGAGCGAGAAAGCCACACCATGGGTGCAATATCTTCCGTTCCCAAGAAACATAAACCATCCGTCCTCTACGAGGTCGACCATTGTCATCATTCAACATGAAGTCTTGGCCCTCAGCACCTCGCAACAACGGCAATTGAGGTCCCAAGATCTTATCACGATACGTGCCAACAATTAAACCTTTCCGATACTCACGTTCAATTTTATGAAGAGGGGTTGAATAGTAAACATAATTCCTGCGCACACCATTATGGATCCTCCTCGATATCGATCTCCTACCACAATGTTTGTGTCCCTGAAATCGTGACACAATGCAGACGTTCGCTTATGTGAAGACGCGTCAGAGGTAGCCATTCAGCACATCTCCAACAATAAAGACCACTCTGCCTGCACCGATTGTCTCGATATAGCACGTCCAGTGGATGCTGCGATCTCACGTGCTAGTTGCCGTGCACTACTAATGCGGTACTGTCCTCTCTTCTGATATCAGATGTGGTCGGCCCTGCCCTGAAATTCGGCATACACTTCTGGTATCTACAAACCGTCGCCACATCCGAGAAACAACAGGACGATTCACACTAAGCCATTGGGCCACATCAGCTTGCGACTGTCCTGTTTCCTCTCTTTCTTTGCTCCTCCACCGCAAGGAGTGTTCTCTGTGCTATATTGCACAGGCGCTGGCCGTTTACACAAGGATTGTGGATTTGAGGCTACCCGGCAACCTCTACATTGTTTCTTAGGTGCCCTCAGGTCATCGTTGGCATGGTTCTCCGCCATCTTCCGTGTAGAACTCGATCGTATGGACGTCTGGTTGACAGTTTGAAGACTCAGGACGGGGAAATAGCAGTTTTTTGCTTTAATTTAGAACCCCACCGTATTACAGTCAATTTGATTAAGCTTTGCTTATTGAAAGTCCTAACATCTGAGATGTGGTTGAGGGCTTAATATTAAGATTATATTTCAGCTGAGGCAACATCATGGAATGGCAGAAATTCTAATGTCATTTCCGGTTGTTCTAAGAGCACAAAAACTTCCACATCTACATATCTGTACACTGTAGAGAATAGCAATACTTCAACACATTTTATGGCATTTATTTAACATTTATAGAAATTTAAAAATAAATGTCTTGTGATTAGGGCCTCCCGTCGGGTAGACAGTTCGTCGGTGCAAGTCTTTCCATATTACGCCACTTCAGCGACTTGAGCGGCTATGTGGGTGAAATGATGATAATTAAAACAACACAACAGCCAGTCCCTGAGCGGAGAAAATGTCCCATCCAGCCAGGAATCGAACTCGGGCCCTTAGGAGTGACATTCTGGCGCGCTGACCACTCAGCTACCGGGGGCGGACGTATACATAAATGGAGGCAAGTCTTGCGGTAGGTATTAGGCGTATTTTGACGGCTCTCTCTCCTTGCAAGGCATACTAAATCGAATTTTTGTAGTGATTTTGTTGATATTACCATAAACATGTATTTTAATGTGTTATACACGCAGTTTACGAGCTGCATTATTCAGTTTGTGTATGCAAAGTGTGAGTCATCTCACGATAAAAGGTTAGTAAAATGGTTCAAATGGCTCTGAGAACTATGGGATTTAACATCGCAGGTCATCAATTCCATAGAACTCAGAACTACTTAAACCCAACTAACCTAAGGACATCACACACATCCATGCCCGAGGCAGGATTCGAACCTGCAACCGTAGCGGTCGCGCGATTCCAGCCTAGAACCGCTCGACCACAATGGCCGGCTAAGGTAAGTCACTGTACTTATTTTCTGAGACATCGACTCTGACATTGTCTTCAAAATGTCACATCTCTCATTATTACTCTCTTATGGCATGTGTCAACATTACAAACAATCCATGTCCCCCTGCAGTTCAAGTAATATTTTAGTAATAAAAAGACCTTACTCTTTCCTTCGCTAAAAAGCACTTGAGCTGTGCATGTGTTTCTGATGGTGTACTTGGTTGCAAGTTTTTATTTTCGTGAGGCATAATTTCCGGAAATGCAACTGCACAGATTGAATAAACAATTTACGTATTTATTACTGCATTTTAGTGCTGCTGACGTATTTTTAGAATTTTGAGAGGAATATTGTAGGAAAAACAAAGTCTGTAAATAGTTTAGGGAGCTTTGTGACTACAAACTGCTGTTACTCTGCGTAACTTTCAGTAGGATTGTGTTACTTGCAAAAACAGCAGTAACTGATGATGAATAGTACCGTTTCTATATTTTTATAATGAAAAACACGATGCACTAACTTTGTCCCTTCTAGAAATGTGCTTGAGAACAATTCCAATGTGGGAATATACGCTTTGAGGCTTTGTGGTGACTTACATAAAGGGTAGCCTGAATTAATTGGTTACGTCTGTCTGTTTATCTGCTTAGGGCAGTATTTTTTTTAGCTAACGCTTATTTTTCTGCTGTTTTAAGCCTGGTCAGGGTAGTTTTACTATAGAGAACTACACCGCCTACATTCTCAAATGTCAACTTATTTAGTAGGTATTTGTGTATGTGAAAGTTGACTCCCAGTTTCTTTTACATTGTTGATGTATTTTTAGACTATTTAGCCATTTCGATAAATAATTTAATTCCTACAACAGATTTTCATGTGGTTAGCTCAAAGATCATTTTAACATCGCATTTTTCTCTCTGCCGCCTTATTGTACAGACTTCCTAGAAAACTGAAACTTCTTGGCTGAGGAAAATAATAATTTCACGATTCTGTTGTGTCTTTTACTGCAGAGCCATCTGTTGGTAACAGTGAGAACTACAACCAAAAAACTAATTTCGATTTTAATGCAGCCATCGGTTGGTGACAGGAGGAAACTTGTTATGGAACAGGATTTTATTTCACATTTTTCAGGGTTTGTGGGACTGTATTTAAGGTAAAACTTATTTTCAGTAAATACGAATTCATATTTTGTTATTTATATTTTATAAGCAAATGTTGGTTTGTAATGTAGCTTTAAGTGAAAGTAGCAACAGTGACTGATGCACCAGTCGTTAAACGTATTGTTGGAAGTCTGTGGTGCAAACATAGTTTACAAATCTTCGGCAGTTAAGATACTTCACCATATTTGTCTTCAAATGGGTTGGGGGTGGGTGGGTGGGGGGTAGAGGGTGACATTAGGTGTGCGGGGGCCCTACCATTCCATCCCCACCTTGATCTTGGTACGTGGCAGGACATCATGGTTCCTGGAATAGCCTTGGAAATGCAGTGCTGTTGTTGATGCCTGCAAAATGTGACATGCGCAGTTGTCTGAGCTCTCATACGACACCGGGAAAAATAAGCTAACAGATTCTGAGTGAGCAAATCCCTCAGCAGAATGTCCCCTACAATCCTGCTGTTGGAATCACCAAATACTACAGGAACTTGTTTATATTGTTGCAATATGGAAAGCGAGCTACCCTGCTCACATCCCGCTGTACGAAGTGAGCAGTCATGGTCTCCACACCTCTGAGAAGACAACACTGCCAAACCTTGGACCCGATCTAGGCAGCCTGCGCTGTGCCGTCCAACTTGGACTACACCAGCACCGCAGAAGTAGCGAGGGATGAGCTGCAACCCATGCTGGATGAGTTGAATAGCACCCTTAGTGTCATATTTAGGTGACTGAAGTCACATCAGCACGCAAAACGAACTCGCATCTCATAACTTAAACAATTCCAAATACAGTTTATTTTCATAACTATCATGTCAGAAATGCTGGTAGTGTGTCATTCAATTTGTCAACAGATGAATGTTGAATAATCTAATACTAGCTGTCTACACTACTGGCCATTAAGTTGCTACACTAAGAAGAAATGCAGATGACAAACGGGTATTCATTGTACAAATATATTATACTAGAACTGACATGTGATTACATTTTCACGCAATTTGGCGGCATAGGTTCTGAGAAATCAGTACCCAGAACAACCACCTCTGGCCGTAATAACGGCCTTGATACACCTGGACATTGAGTCAAACACAGATTGGATAGCGTGTACAGGTAGAGCTGCCCATGCAGCTTCAACACGATTCCACAGTTCATCATGAGTGGTGACTGGCGTATTATGACGAACCAGTTGCTCGGCCACCATTGCCCAGACGTTTTCATTTGATGAGAGATCTGGAGAATGTACTGGCCAGGGCAGCAGTCGAACATTTTCTGCATACAGAAAATCCCGTACAGGACCTGCAACACGCGGTCGAACATTATTCTGCTGAAATGTAGGGTTTCACAGGGATCGAATGAATGGTAGAGCCACGGGTCGTAACACATCTGAAATTTAACGTCCACTGTTCAAAGTACCGTCAGTGCGAACAAGAGGTGACCGAGACGTGTAACCAATGGCACCCCATACCATCACGCTCGGTGATACGCCAGCATGGCGATGACGAATAAACGCTTCCAATGTGCGTTCACCGCGATGTCGCCAAACACGGATGTGACCATCATGATGCTGTAAACAGAACGTGGATTCATTCGAAAAAAAATGACGTTTTGGCATTCGTGCACCCAGGTTCGTCGTTGAGTGCACCATCGCAGGCGCTCCTGTCTGTGATGCAGCGTCAAGGGTAACCGCCGCCATGGTCTCCGAGCTGATAGCCCATGCTGCTGCAAAAGTCGTAGAACTGTTCGTGCAGATGGTTGTTGTCTTGCAAACGTCCCCATCTGTTGACTCAGGTATCGAGACGTGGCTGCACGATCCGGTACAGCCATGCGGATAAGGTGCCTGTCATGTTTACTGCTACTGATACGAGGCTGTTGGGATCTAGCACGGCGTTCCATATTACCCTTCTGAACCCACTGAGTCCATATTCTGCTAACAGTCATTGGATCTCAACCAACGAGAGCAGCAATGTCGCGATACGAGAAACCGCAATCGCGATAGGCTGCAATCCGACCTTTATCAAAGTCGGAAACATGATGATACGCATTTCTCCCCCTTACACGAGACATCACAACAACGTTTCACCAGGTAACGCCGGTCAACTGCTGTTCGTGTATGAGAAATCGGTTGGTAACTTTCCTCATGTCACCACGTTGTAGGTTTGGCCACCGGCGCCAACCTTTTGTGAATGCTCTGAAAAGCTAATCGTTTGCGTATCACAGCATCTTCTTCCTGCTGGTTAAATTTCGCGTTTGTAGCAAGTCATCTTCGTGGTGTTGCAGTCTTAATGCCCAGTAGTGTATTTTCATGCTCTTGTCCTGACCACTCAAAGAATACTAGTTTCAGTGCACGTGAGACCACCAGCAATAGGGGTCTAAATAATTGATGGGTCTGACTAAAATACTATGCATTTGACTGTGTTGGTGGTTTTTTTTCCTGTACATGAATTACAAGTATCACTTCTCTAAGAGTTTGTAGAGTTTGCAAACAATAGATACTCCCAATGATCGTAACTATTTTTCATACATTGAAAGTAGATCGGATGGCAAGAGCAGATATAAAGCCGTTGTGGTGATCAGATGAGGTCGAGTGGAACATTGATGATGAGTATGCCTGCCTCATCGTCCCATGCGGTTCAACTTTGGGCCATTGTCACTTCTAAAGGCCCCACAATTCTTAATACTGCACGACTTGAGCACTTGGCCAAATGGTGACCCACAAAGAGGTCTCTTTCGAACTATGTTAGCCGCTGATAGCGCTGTCTCACGCGCTACAGCTTCCACCGCGGCAAGAGGGCGCTACGACGAACGACTACACCGTTGGTAATGAGATGCAAGCATCTCGCCACCGGAGCTCCAGCGGCGGGTGTACGTAAGCTAGAACACTCATGGAGCGTGGTCCTTTTTCATATGTGCCAGTCGAATAACATTTACAGACTTTCACAATGGCCAGGGCACGAAATCTTCTGGAAAAAGATTATATTGAAGAGTGATAGATTTATAAAGCTATTGTGACTGTATATATTTCTACACTCAAATCTACTGTTAGCAACTGTCGCTGTAAATAGAGCAACAAAGTTTATACTATTTTTACTACTTGATATTGGATGTAGAATAAATCAATATCTGAATTCTTTGTTCATAAACAGCATCTGTTCCGCGCTCCGGTATCCACTATAGTAACATACAGCCTCCAGAGGAAGACATAACACTTCACTCATAGCTAGGTTTTATCGCTACGCCAGTCCGAAGAAGAACGTAATTTAATTACAAAACGTCGTTACAGACAGTCTTCCAGTGTCTCACAGTAAACGATGCCTTTTCGTTTATACAGTCGCTAAGCCGGAATCGACAATGTGATAGCATGTTATAATATACATTCACAGCTTTCAGCGAAATGAATGTAACCTTCTCTAATTTCGTCGATACTTTTTATACTAGCGGTGGTTACTTTGTTGTTTAGGGCACAACAAAATGGATGAATAGCTTTGATTTGAATACCTGCTCCTCTCAATTTCATTTACATTTACGTTCGAGATCATACTGTAAAATGGAAACCACTAATTTTAGATTCACCTATACAAAGCGTTATTCATTCAGTGAATGATAAAAAAAGTTGGTATTATGGTTCCTGCTGTTAAATTCGTATATCGTATGTCGTTTGTAGAAGGGTAAAACACGGTACAGTTTTCTTCAAGAGACAGGTATCAGTTATCAGAAGTTAAAAGAGCTGTGATCTGAAGAGGAACTGTTTGGATCTTACAAAAATTGTCAAATTCTTTGCAGCACGTAGCTATGTTTCGTCATTAACAAAGCCTCTAATTAACAGTAGTTACGAAAATCCTTGGACATGTTAGGTCTCTAATATTGGTCGATTTAGCAAATAAGTCTGTCATTGCAAACTAATTTTACGTATTTCACCTTTTATCTTTCCATAGGAAAACCGTTTAATGTTAGGAGGGTTTAATGTATCAAAAATAGTACGTAAAATGATATGCCTTGTAATTTTGTTTTACGCTTGTAGGTTCTGAAATAGGTAGACGAACGGTTACATGGCTAGGTTAAAACTTCCATATGTGCTGTGATACGCCACGACTTTGATATCGTGTAGTGTCTTCGTGAAGAAAGAAGTGAATCATGACGAAACTGAAAAAAGTCGAATGAAAATCTTTGAAACTTTGTTCTACACTTGTTTGCTAAAGTCACAAGGACTCTAAGAAGTGAAGAGATGGGCATAGAAGGTATGTACTGTGCGGGCATATTGATCAGCTTTTTGTAAAAGCTCTAATATCATATTTGTGTCCTAATCAGAGGATGAATCACTCAGCGGACGACAGAAACAGACGTGAAGTATCGGAGATAAGCTTCAGGCTATAAATGGAACGGACGAGAGAGCTGAAAATACAGAATTTCTACACCTGACGAGTACTGAATCAGGAGAGAGGTAGCGAAGATGTTATAGGTGCATGAATATTTGCAACAAAAGAAACTGCACCACAAATACACACACACACACACACACACACACACACACACACACACACACCTAGCAGTGCCCATGTCACTGGATGACATCACGAGTAACATCATCACTATTACTATTCATGTTGTGTTACGTTTACACGAAATTTCTATTGAGATCTGATTACTCTCTAGCCGATGTGGCTGACATGCATCTCATTTATGAGGACAGCAAGATAACTAAAATGCCTCTGAGCACTATGGGACTTAACTTTTGAGGTCATCAGTCCTTTAGAACTTAGAACTACTTAAACCTAACTAACCTAAGTACATCACACACATCCATGCCCGAGGCAGGATTCGAACCTGCGACCGTAGCGGTCGCGCGGTTCCAGACTGTAGCGCCTAGAACCGCTCGTCCACTCCGGCCGGCAGCAAGATAGCGGCTCCTTATCATTACAGTAGCGGTGGTATTGAACGGTACCTGTACAAGTCCAACAGTCACAAGTGGTCTGTCTGTGTAACAACGTTCGTCTGTGCTGAGGATTAATAGGACGTACACGGTTTCAATCACGCAGAAATCAGTGGAAGATCGAATTTTCAGAAAGTCTACGACCGATGTACTTGTGATATTGTTCTTGGAAGAAAGTACAGCTCATTCCTGTTTACTGTTCTCCACACATTTGGGGTTAAACATACTGGAAACAACTGTAGTTATATCCGCGTCGACTCGACAACGTTAGATTAGATGTTGCCGAACAGTTAACCAACCAATCTCATTAACGGAATTTGCAATATCCCGTCAGTATATTTGAGGACGTAAAAGACCATTTATTGTGTGAGAAGATTGCAGCCACCGACGTTAAACACCCTACATCCCAGATATGTTGAAATTTACGTTTTTGTACTCTCGTTTGCCTTCAAATTATATATCGTATTAAATTCTGCAGTATTAACTCAGTGTATACGTACTTGTGTGTTTGCTAGTCAAATAATATTTGTAATAGATGCGGTTTAGAACCCTCTTTACGTTTCTATGCCAGCGCAGTGCATTTGATTCCTTTTTAAAATTATGACCAGATGATTAAGTTTCCGCAAGAAGATGTGTTTATCAAATAGTGTTCATGTGTAATTATTAAACCACGATCTGCTCTGTAGCTCTTGTATGTTAGCCATCTGCAAATATAAAGCTCAATAATTTGTGTAAATATTAATACAAAGCAAATTCAAATAGATCGTGAAAACGGTATGTATAGGAACGAACTGACTGACGTTAGTGTGCCATATTGAGGATTAATTGATATCAATCAGATGCGAATAACAGCAGACTGTAATAGGAATAGCGATGTGGACCTCGGCGTAGCATACCGACTACGACCATCTTACAAAAAAAACGCATCTAGGTCTCTGGTCTTGCCTGAAACCGATATTCAGAGTTCGGAATGCGATTTCTGGTTCTATATACAGATCCACTCCACCAGAAACTTATTTTTCTTTAATTATTTTATTTACAAATTTATTATATAGGCCTATGTTAAAGCCTTTAGGCGTTAACATCTAAACAAGAATACACAGAAATTCTCTTTACAGTTTCCATTGTAAAGTGTCTAGAAAATGAGATATTCACAATAATAAATGCTGATAACCAACGAATGATAACTGATGATAACCTCCAAGTAATTACAGAAATACTACTGAAGAAAAGAATGCCAGAAACAACTTCATGAGGCACCTCAAGAAATAACACAATTAACGTAATCAATGCATGTACACCTGGAATTGTCCACGGATGAGGCGCACAACATCATATACGCTACGCCTTCAAGTAGTTGGGTAAACTACGGCGAACACTGGAACTTACATAGTCACGAAATAAAACCCATGCGGAGGAAATTCGTAAAGCCGACGTTATCTTCTGCAGCATCTATGTCTTTATACCCCTATTCATGAAGCACAAACTTCGGCGAACTTCCAATCTTGGCACGTTCAGCAGCGAAACGACAATTATGTTTTCCTAGCAGTGTTATTGTTATTTGCAACAGATTTAGTCACGAGTCCCATCCACATGACGACCGCTTATTAGCCTACATTGGGAGCCTGTCAGTATTATTTATGGGTCACAAAACTTTCTCCATGGAATTTCATCTTTTGTATACCAAAGTTAACCTGTGTTTACTAAATATGACGTGCTCCCACTATTATTTACTGATCCATTTACAAGAGATGATTTTACATCCGGATATCATGGGGAGCCAATCATTTTCTTAATTTATGGTCAATGTTAATGACACAAACTCAGTCACTTGAAACGGGCGTGAAATCTGGGTCTTAATTACTTTAAAAAATACAGTGAAACGGCTGTGTGTCCATTTAAAATTTTTGTATGGCAAGTTCTCAGTAACATTAAAAACTGTTCAGTTAGTAGAGTCACATGCGATCTGTAGACCAGCATGCTCCTCTTGAAAACAGCACCACGCTATTGACACTGGTGACAAATGACGACGCAGGATGTCGTTGACGTCCCGTTGTGCAATCATAGTTTACTCATTTAGTGCCAGCGATGACCCTCATTCATACGCGACGGCTGTCCACACCATGACGCCAGCAAAAGAGGGAGACCTCTCTCCAGATCGCCGCCAACCATCAGCAGTCGATGTTCCCGTGTCACGGGACCACTAAAAACGCTGTCGTTTGTCATCTTCTACTTTTGTGGTCCTGTCCTCCTCAGTTGCGCGTAATACTACGGTATATTGATAATTTTCACTTATGGAGCGTCTGACAGCAACTGAATAAAACACAATTTTAGTGCCATACGCGTTTCGCCTTTATTTTCTGCAAGGCATCATCAGTGGCCTTGAATATGTACATATGTTAGCTATTTTATTTACATTTTTGTCACTGTGCCTATAGGTTATAAACAGTTCTGGTGGTTGGTATTTCCTATTAAGTAGTAATGTTTTGAACTGTACTTACAGGTTGCGTAGACAGTTTCTTACATATTACGCTCCTGTTGCATTTTTGGTGTTGTTCTTCTTCCTATGAGCGCCAATTTGCTGTTTTTTCCGCATTCCACAGCACTATGCACTGAACGCTTGTTTTAATGCAATGTTTTGGTTTCTGTTGCCGACTGTCAAATGTTTTTGCCAAAGATCGAATATTACTGCCAAACTTATGAGTGTAACTATTGAAGTATCTGTGGTCTGTTCGTGTATGCATTTGTGTGTGTGTGTGTGTGTGTGTGTGTGTGTGTGTGAGTGTTTTTTGGTGTCGTATTAATTTAATTTTATTTAATTTTATTGTATTTATTTATTTATTTTTGTTTTTGTCCTGTGTATGTGTGTGTGTGTGTTTTGGTGTGATATATATTTTTTTTGTGCTGTGTGTGTGTGTCTGTCTGTATTTTGGTGTTATGTAATTTTTTTTTTGGGATGGGGCTGTGTATGTGTGCGTGTGTGTGTGTGTGTGTGTGTGTGTGTGTGTGTGTGTGTGTGTGTGTGTGTGTCTGTCTGTCTGTATTTTGGTGTTATATATATATATATATATATATATATTATCATTTCCTTTATTAAGTGTAGTAGGGAGCCTGTGCTGATGTGTGTTTGTTTATTTATCACATGTTTGTTTTCTGCTATGGCTTTCTGGATGTGGAAGTTTTCTTGCATTTGTATAAGATGTTTGTCATGGTTGCTTATTCTCATTATTTTCATTTCTTGTTCCATCATGACGCCAGAAAAAGAGTGAGACCTCTCTCCAAATCGCCGCCAACCATCAGCAGTCGATGTTCCCCTGTCACGGAACCACTAAAAACGCTGTCGTTTGTGTTGTGGAGTTACTGACATTCTGCGCATAATCTTTGAACTGGAGTTTGACTGCCCCAACTCTTCAAGCCGTTTCGCCCTTCTTGCCCATCCTGGAGATCGTAACGTTGTCTTACCTTTCCACTAATGCGTTCCAGATCCTCCTCCGTGTTCCGTAGGCAGGGTTGCTCCTCGAGACCGATGTTCGCAGCATCAACTGACGTCAGCGTCTTCTGCGGCTCGTGAGCCCCCGGAGGAACGTCTCCCTCTGCTAGTATGCGAAAAATGGTGTGAGGTGACACGGGATGCGGTAGGGAGCCCATCACTTGTTATCCAGTGGCAGGCGCCTACGTGAAGCTGTGTACAATACGGCCGTACTCCCTTATGGTGATCATAAGTAGACCTCGTCCGCCCCTCGTGGTCTCGCGGTAGCGTTCTCGCTTCCCGAGCACAGGGTCCCGGGTTCGATTCCCGGCGGGGTCTGGAATTTTTCCTCCCTCGAGATGACTGGGTGTTATTGTGTCGTCTTCATCATCAACATTCATCCCCATTACGGTCGGAGGAAGGCAATGGCAAACCACCTCCACTAGGACCTTGCCTAGTAAGGCGGCGCGGTTCTCCCGCGTCGCTCCCCTACGCTCTGTAAAGAAGTATGGGACTCATCATCATCATCATCATCAAGTAGACCTCCGGAGACTATACGACCTGCGTGCTTGCCCCAATGTTCCCATGCAGTCCCACATTGGGTCATCGCCACATTCGAATGCCACAAAATGTTTGTAATTCATGTTTTCACTAGCTGGCCAATAGGAAACTACATACTCTGTAAGGTGCAGATAACGCTGTCTCACACGTATACGTGGCATCTCCGCGTTCTTCAGAGATATCACTTAACATCAGGCGCTGTCATGCCGCTTGTAAGCCCTACCCACCCTAGTAGCAACGGTAGATACGAGCAACGCTGGTGTACTTTGGTGATCTTTCTAACCTTCACAGAGAATCACAGCATATAAACATTTACTCACCCGCCGATGGTGCGCATGCCTACAAAGTTGCATTCACATTCGATTGTGTCCTCTGTGTGCTTCACCTTTTTTGCTTGGCAATCTATACATCGTAACAGCAGTAGAGATAATAATGACGGAGGCAGACGTGTGTAGATGCTATAGTACTAATGTCAATGGTGATGGTTGTAATATTAACAACAGTAAATGTTTTCCTGTATTTTTAAAAACAACGTCGTTATTAGAAAAATCAAAGCGAACGGAGAAGCGTAGAGTCACTCAGGGTAAGTAGGTACGTTGTCCGCCCCCGGTAACTAAATGTTCAGCGTGACGGATTGTCAATCCTCTGGGCTCAGGTTCGATTCCCGGCTGGATCGGGGAATTTTATCCGCTCAGGGACTGGGTGTTGTGCTGTCGTCATCATCATCCTCACCGACTGCTGGTCGCCGAGCTGATGTCAAATTGAAAGACCGGCACCCGGCGAGCGATCTGCCCGCCGGGAGACCCTAGCCATACGAATAAATAAAAAAGTGGGTACGTTCTGTTTTAAGACGTATTTACAAAGAGACAGCATGTGGTATATTTTCTGAATACTGTCTCGTACTTCAACGTTATCCTTCATATCACATGTGAATGAAATGTAAATTATATTTATAGACGAAACTTCGGAAACAATCAAAATTTTGGACCTTGCATTTTACTGACATCGGGGTAAAACGAATAAAAAGAGTTTTCTGCTCCAGTAGAAGTGGATATTAAGCTCATTTACAACAAACGAAGGCTTTTGTTTGCCTTTACTGCTCCGACACTGTAGTCATTGTATCATGTGCCGCATTTCTCACAAAGGAAAATTTCTCTCTGAAGTCTCCAACATCATTTGAAGTTGTAGCTCATTTTTACCAGGTTTCTTTCGAGGAAGAACGAAACTGCATTTCCTTTTCCACCTGGTATGGGTGGCTGAATGGGCATTTGCCCTTAATGGTTCAGCGCCGTTGTAAATTCGTTGTTCAACGGCTGGAGTGCATCTGTTGTATCAGACGAGACACAAGGTTGCAATACTATACTCGTCATATTCCTCACGACATTCAAGATCACTGATCGGTTTCGGGTGGGCCGTGTGGCCGACCTTCAAAAGCTGGCATGACTTTTGGAAAATGATTTCCCCATGTTCCAAATGCTTCTTAGTTAATGTAGCTTCATTCCGTCATATGGAGACCGTATCCTATTGTTAGTCCATCATAGAAATCATTTTTAAGCCTGATACACTTTGTGATCAAAGGTATTCGGACACCTGGGTTACAAGTTCGTGGCGCTCTTCTTCGGTAATTCTGGAGTTCAATATGGTGTTGGCCCATCCTTCCACTCTCGCAGGCATACGTTCAATCAGGTGCTGGAAGGTTTCTTGGGGAATGGCATCCCATTCTTCACGGAGTGCTACACCGAGGAGAGCTATCGATGTCGGTCGGTGAGGCCTGGCACGAAGTCGGCGTTCCAAAACATCCCAAACGTGTTCTATAGGATTCATGTCAGGACTCTGTGCAGGCCAGTCCATTACAGGGATGTTATTGTCGTGTAACCACTGCGCCACAGGCCGTCATTATGAACAGAAGTTCGATCGTGTTGAAAGATGCAATTCACCAGCCCTGAATTTCTCTTCAACAGTGGCAAGCAAGAAGGTGCATAAAACATCAATGTAGGCCTGTGCTGTGATAACGCCACACATATCAACAAGGTGTGCTAGCCCCTCCATGAAAAACACGACCACACCATAAAACCACCGCCTCCGAATTTTACCGTTGGCACTACACACGCTGGCACATGACGTTTACCGGGCATTCTCCATACCCACAACCTGCCATCGGATCGCTGCGCTGTGTACCGTAATTCGTTACTCCATGCTACATTCTTCCACTGCTCAACCGTCAAATGTTTACGCTCCATACACCAAGCGAGGCATCGTTTGAAATTTGCTGACGTGATGTGTGGCTTATGAGCAGCCACTCACCATGAAATCCCAGTTTTCTCACCTCTCGCCTTTCATAGTACTTGCAGTGGATCCTTATGTAGTTTGGAATACCTCTGTGTATATGGTCTGGGCAGATGTCTGCCTATTACACGTAACTACCCTCTTCAACTGTCGGCGGTTCTGTTAGTCAACA
Organism: Schistocerca nitens; assembly: GCF_023898315.1. Taxonomy (NCBI): domain Eukaryota; kingdom Metazoa; phylum Arthropoda; class Insecta; order Orthoptera; family Acrididae; genus Schistocerca; species Schistocerca nitens. Next base: position 67,785,658 of record NC_064614.1, read on the forward strand.
GACGAGGTCGACCTGTACGCTTTTGTGTCCTTTCACGTTTCCACTTCACTATCACATCGGAAACCAAGTGATGTTTAGGAGTGTGGAAATCTCACGTACAGACGTATGACACAAGTGACGCCCAATCACCTGACCACGTTCGAAGTCCATGAGATCCGTGTTGCACCTCATTCTGCTCTTTCACGATGTCTAATGGCTACTGAGGTCGCTGATATGGAGTACCTGGCAGTAGGTGGCAGCACAATGCACCTAATATGAAAAACGTATTTTTTGAGGGTGTCCGGATACTTTTGATCACATAGAGTACCTTAGAACGCAATGAGTAGAGGAATGAATGTTCCGGTATCACTGTAGCATGCCACTATAATCACATGTAATCCACTTTCCTTAAATGTCACGCTAACATCGTGTCCTTGCCCTTTAGTAATAGCGAGTAGAACTAAGGGATGGTTATTGGGAGCAAGACCAGTCTCACCAAGGCTGAATATCCTCCCGCTTTTGTACGAAAAGTTCAAATCTGCTGTTACTTAGTGCAACAGGTCGTAGACGCTTTACCTTGTCATCGCTGAGACTAAGGAAAGTGAAATGGCCACATATGATCCTAGGAATGACTCCTTGTGTCACTCCACAAACTTCTGAAACGAGTCTTAAACAGCTGTTATCTTCTTATTGTTGAAGTAATGTCAAATTTCAGGACATTCTGTGTGATTCCAGGCTCCCTTACGAACATCCTGAGGGGCGAGAAGAAAATCCAATTTCGCCATATCTTGGAGCACCTTTTTGGGGCAGTTTCCTTCGTTTTGGTTCAAATGGTTCAAATGGCTCTGAGCACTATGGGACTCAACATCTGAGGTCATAAGTCCCCTAGAACTTAGAACTACATAAACCTAACTAACCTAAGGACATCACACACACCCATGCCCGAGGCAGGATTCGAACCTGCGACCGTAGCAGTCCCGCGATTCCGGACTGCAGCGCCAGAACCGCTAGACCACCGCGGCCGGCTTCCTTCGTTTTCCTGCGTTATTTATAGCTCCTTCCATTCACTCATCCTTCCATTTGCAAAGAGCACTACCGCACTTCTTAAGGCATGCAGTGGCATCTGCAAGGAACAGTTTACTTTCAACCAGACAGATTAAGTTAGCACACATTCCATCGCAGTGTAACCCTTACTTGTACTAACACTAAACATTTTTATGAAATGTTATAAAGAACGCATATCTTACAATGTGGTTAGTAAATATATGTATAAATACCGTACTAAATTCTTATTAATCTAAACCCCAGCCGGCCGCGGTGGTCTCGCGGTTCTAGGCGCGCAGTCCGGAACCGTGCGACTGCTACGGTCGCAGGTTCGAATCCTGCCTCGGGCATGGATGTTTGTGATGTCCTTAGGTTAGTTAGGTTTAAGTAGTTCTAAGTTCTAGGGGACTAATGACCACAGTAGTTGAGTCCCATAGTGCTCAGAGCCATTTGAACCATTTCTAAACCCGGAAGAAACGAAATTTCGTTTCATGTAAATCTAAGCAATTTACATTATCGAAAGAGTGGTCGCCTCTGTTTGCTCAACTCGAAGGAACACATCTTTCATTGAAATACACAGAGAAAATCAGCTTTCGATGACGGTGGTTTGCACAGCTGTGTATCACAGAACAGAATCGTAGCTTGAGCGTCCCTTTTCTCGATTGTGTTGCCACCTCTGCTTAATTAATAAGCAAGCTACTCAATTACCCCAGTCCTCACTTCTCCCGAGTGAATACAGGCTGAAAAAAACTACCTATTGTGGAATAATAGGTAGTCCGCTATAATGAAACTCAGTAAAGAATCTTAAAAATTCATAAATTGTAGAGCACAGCAATCAGTTCTTTTTTTAAGGTTTTATTTGGGAAATCTAGATTCCGGCTAGTGCCTAGCCGTTATCAATGTACTATTTGCTAGTCTCAACGCATGTTAGTTTCCTCTTGTTCGGCCATCAGTCAGTACTACAGTAGTATGCAAAGAACTGTGACTGACGCCCGAACAACAGGGAACTGACATGAATTGAGACTACAAAACAGTGCATTGATAATGGCTTGGCACTAGCCGGATTCATATCACAGTCGCTGAGGGTACCCACGTTCCTAATGGAAGATAACCTGATGAACCTTACAAATGCTACAGCGAATGGTAATTACGGTTCCGATATCACGATGGTCGGTTCCTGCACCTCTCAGTAAGCACACAAGAGACCCTGAATGACGTAAAATTGAAGCATAAACTTGGCTTTTCTTTTGCTTTAAAATTGTACCAAGTTAATGTGTAAGCCTTCTTCACTTACGGAGGTGCGTTGTGTTTGGGCCAATGCGCGACCATACTTTGTCTGAGTTCTGTTAATATCCCTAATACTTGAAAAAGTGGTCTAACGCAACCGTGATACACGAGGCAATGGTATCTTGTACAGAAATAAGTTACTGGATAAATCTGCTTCTTGTGATAGAAGGGATTTCAGTGTTGAACACCATGGTAGTTTTACTGATGTAGCAGCTCAGGAAATGTTTCAAGGTAAAACACTCGCAACTTCGATTTTGCACGTTCGCTAAGACCCTATATTCCGAAAGCTTCGCTATTCTTGACGATAATGTTGCTGTGAGTCTTCACTTTCTCTTGGCGTATCTGTTGGTCGAACTGGCCACGTGTAGTGTTGGTTCGTAGTGCCCAACGGGCACAATGTATCGGAGATCAGTCACCATCGTTAAGTGCGCTGACGAAGTAAGGTCCTGGGTGTTTTTTGTTTCCATTCCTGATACTTATGATGTAGGACGAGCCGCTTGGGTTCTGTATTCGGCCTTAGGCTGTGTAATTCTGTTTTGAAACTGTTAGTTGTGTACTTCATTTGTGTGGCCTAGTATCCGTAGTTGTTTTATAGTTTTGGGAGGGTATTTTTGGTGCATCGTTGCAACTACAGAAATATGCGATTTTTTCAGCAGACGCGTTTCGCTTTATTGAGGTGAAGCATCATCAGTGGTCTGTAAGTTATTTACATTTTGATTTGCTTTTTAGATCGAAAAATTGTTCCTTATTTTTCGACTGATTTCTCGCTTACATCGGGCAATACGGTCAGCTGTTTTTGACACTGATAATTTCGTCTAATTTTAGGTGTTCTGCAACATTATGCATTTCTCACACCACACATTTATGCACACCACTGTATTTTGTTTCTTTTCGTACTTCAAGTACGTGTTGTTGTTTGTTTTTCGTAGTTTTGACAACATAGCCTTTCCACTACTTTGTCTTTGACCTACAATATTTTTTTTAACATTTGATTGTTGTATGTGTGTAATTCCATTTAATTATGTTTCTGTGTGTTTATGTACTGTGTAAGAGTAGAGAAGCAATAGCGATGTAGAGATTTTTTATTACTTTTTCTATTTTTTTATTGTTATTTTTTTAGGGGAGGGAAACTATTATGAGTGGACATAAGTATATAGCAGTGTGTTGGAGTGTGAGTTTGAGGAGAAGGTAAGGAGTGGAGGAGCGAGAAGAAGTGGAACGAAATTGTGAGTAGACGGGGGGGGGGGGGGGGGGGCGAAGGATGGGAAAGGTTCTTTCCTTTTTCATTTAATTTCATCAGTTTTTTATATTAAGTCTGGTTTCCAATATTTATCTGGGGTATGTGGGGGAGGGGAGCTCTTGTATCTCTCAATTGGAAACTTAAATGCAGGAAATTTGGGGACAGTTTCGGTATTTAACTTACAGTCTAAGGAAAACCAGCAGCTGCTGGCGATTTACCACCTTTTTGGTTGCGAGCTACTTTTGTGCGTTATCGTTGACCTATCTCTTTTGCTTTTTGTCTGTATTCTGCTCTCATCTTGGATCGGCGTTGGAGCCAATTGGGTGGCCCCCTTAGGTATTGTTGCATCCAGTACGGTTCGAAGAAGGCTGCGTAGTAGTGAAGTAGTCCAATTTTTTTTTTTTTTTTTTTTTTTTTCCAGGCGTAGTCCTCTGGAAGCCTCGGAAGGCATCTTATTTCAGCGGTCTAGGTGGCGTGCGTTTTCTGCTGATGTGGTGTAGGTTCCTATGTTTGGGAATATGGCGCCCCGCTGGTATGTGAGCTGGTCTGGGCATGACGCGATTCAAACTGAGACCTCTGGTGATAGGCCTCTCGCAGCAGAAGGCGTACAGCCTCCATTCCTACACAGAATACCATTCGCAAGTGTACTTTGGCTTCATCGAGGGCTGTGTCGATCCGCCTGCGTTCTGTAGTTGCGCCGCCTCTTGGCCAGCACTGGCGCGCAGTGCGGACTGCCTCTGTTCCGCGGCGCGTGGGCGGACTCCTCTTCCATTATTCCTCCTTTTCTCGAGGGGGGGGGGGGAGGGAGGGGAGGGAGCGCTGCCAGCTCGTCCCTGGTCTGCTTAGAATATGAAGTCAAGGCCGCGTCGCGTCTTCTTCTTCTTCGACGCCTCTTCTTTGCTTGATCGGTGTTTGTTTGTTGATCTTGCTCTGGTTCAGCTCATTGGAGATGCCGCAGCGTGTAAAGGCCATACAGTCGCGCCAGTTTGCGACGTGTGGCCCACCACAGGTCGGATGTACGTCTTTGTTCAGTGGACTAGACTGGCTAGCGTGCTTACCAGCGCACTCGACGAGTTTCCCCTTGTTATGATAGTATTTTTGCACATGTTCGTCCTCTTGACAGTTGAAACACTGCTGCTTCGTGTCCAGCTCCGCCGGAAGAGGCTGCACGGTAACATCAGATCTCATGAGTTAGGTAAGTTCATAGACTTCGTCAGCGTTCTTTCTTCGTAGCGGATTTTGATCTGTAAGTACTGTCAAGATGAAGAACGGCTACTTTCTCTCGTTTGTTCTGTTATGTAACCTTCCCACAGCTTGTCCCTCCGTGGGCCGCGTCAGGGGGCACGTGTCCACAGCCGCAGAAGCGCTTTCATTGGCGAGTGTGGTGGCGTCAACGTAGTAACTCTGTCCACCCTGGTCACCAGGTCGTTGAGTTTGCTGAGCGTTTTCCTCATTAGACCTAGAACTGGGTCACAAGCCATGTTAGGATTACAGCCGCGGCCTCGCTTGACAGAATTATCCTTGGTGCGAATTTCTATGGTTTCTCTATCGATACTGTCCCAGTAGTTGGAAGTTTGTCGTAAAATTCTGGTACAGTCATATTCCAATGCATGATTTTCTGCCAAACAGTGCTTTACAGGTACAATAGTACAGTGTGCCGGTGGTGTTCTCAACATCGATCCTCGACGATGCGCACTGTTTGTACAACACGTGCAATGGATATATAAAATTATTTTGAAACATTTCTTCTTGTTTCTGTTGGAAAGTCAATAGTTACGTTAAAAGTTTTTGTGGAGTAAACCAGTCGCAACCGCATAAAGATAGTTTTTTATTTACTGGTGACTGGTTTCGACCAATGTTCCGGTCATCATCAGACCTCTTGCACCACTGGAGTCCGTGAAGCTGGTGAAGAGCAGGCGCCACTATAGAAGGCATATGACCTCTGCAGAAGCCGAAACCGGCCACTAGTAAATAAATAAACATCTTTATTTTACTATATAGAAAGTATACAATGAATTCTGATATCTTCCTATTGATACATCAACGCATCCGAGTGGTGAAGGGGGAAAAAATGTATATTCTCTGAAACTGCCAAACAGTGAATTTTATCTGCGCTCAACTTGGACTGACGCGTTTCCAGCATGAATTTTCTAGGCCTGGCTACCCCAACGATTATTTCGTTCAAGGTTTTCCGTACAATTTATAGGTGCTGAATTACGTCTTCATTACTATCCCATTTCCGCTTAATTCTGTTAGTACTGTCACCTTGGGTATCTTTCTTTAGGCGATAGTTCTGTGACGTTTCTCTATATTGACATCACTGTTACGTCTAATTTTATCCTTTCTCATATTCCTGTCCGCAGCTCGTGATCTTGCGGTGGCGTTCTCGCTTCCCGCGCACGGGGTCCCGGGTTCGATTCGCGGCGGGGTCAGGGATTTTCCATGCCTCGAGATGACTGGGTGTCGTTGTATCGTCTTCATCATCATCATCATTCTTCCCCATTACGGTCGGAGGAAGGCAATGGCAAACCACCTCCGCAATGACCTTACCTAGTCGGCGATACGGATCTCCTACGCTCTGTCAAGGAGTATGAGACCTCATCATCATCATATTCCGTGAGTGCACTGCTTAGAATCACCCTTTAAATCTAAATAAGCGTCTTGATTGATTTGTGCCACATGTTTACTTTAAGATAATTGCATATACTAAATTTTTTTACCTTGATGTATTTTCTGCTTCTTGCAGTTCTGCATTTGGTATCTATTAGATTTCTGCTATCAGCAGTTACTGTGTAAGGGAATTCATTTATTTGATCGGAAGTCTGACAAATTAGTTCTTGAATATTTTCTTGTTGCAGAGTGCCCAGTTTTTCATTCATTTTTTATGTGTTTTTATTCGTTAGTGTTTTTTCTACACGACAACAGGAATGGCGTAATATCCAATATTTAGTACAACGCCAATCGACAAAAGGGTCATATAAATGTCCTAAGATTGATGTTTTCTATTTACGTCAAAAACGCGTGGGTTTCGTTTAAGTTGTTAAGTGTGAAAATACAGATACAAGCGTCATTCACTTACTCCTCCGATCCAAGGGAATTTTTTTCCTTTGGCTGTGATTTGTGCAGGTGGTGCAACATTCCATCTTGTACCGTACTTCAAAGTGCTTGATATGATCAGTGCACGACAAGTTGTTGGGTTCTTTATACCTGGTTCGTACGTCCACTTAAAGACTGGCCAAAGGAAATGGCAAAGCAGGTCTAGAATGATCACGCCTAATGATACACCTATGGTTAAAACCAACCATTGAGTTCACGACAACTTTACCTAACTTCAAATACGTTAAACATCCTATCTTGCTATACTTATGAAATACTGATGATGAAATACAGACTCCTCTTCTTCTCATTGCTATACTACAATGTGAGTGTGTAGTCTCCTGTACAAGTTCACCGGCCGCTGTGGCCTAGCCGTTATAGGTGCTTCAGTCCGGAACCGTGCGACTACATGGATGTGTGTGATGTCCTTAGGTTAGTCATATTTAAGCAGTTCTGGGTTCTAGGGGACTGATGACCTCAGATTTTGAGTCCCATAGTGCTCAGAGCCATTTGAACCATTTTGAACAAGTTCCCTCCACTCTGCCCTCTCCTCTGTGGTTCTTGGACATCCTCTGAGAATTTTTCTATTAACTTCTATATCGTCTAACCACTGCATTCTTGGACTTTCTCTCAGTTTTCTTCCAGTTTCCCTACATTAGTATTCTTTTATGTCGTTCTTCCGTCATCTGTCATAAGAATAATCAAAATCAGACGATTCTCCCGCTTTTAACTGATCTTATAATAACATAATAATAAGCTGGCTGGAAAGAGTGAGTAGTGAAAGAGTATTGGAAAGTTTTGGTGCGAGGTGATGTCTACTGTCGGTTGTAAGAGAAAGGAAAAGGGACTGATTGGGAAATTCATTGATATGGGAGTGCTTACTAGCAGATGTTTTGGAAGGATTGGTTTGTGGGAGAAGACTCAGAGGAAGAAGGAGATACAAGGTGATAGACGGCATAAAGGGAAGAGGAAATTATGCAGCCCTGAAGAAGATTACAGAAGACCGGACAGCCTGGAGAAAAACCTGCCTTCTGGCAGAACAATAATGATGATGATGATGATTATTACAATGTTAGCTTCTCGTATAGTGCTGTTCGGCTCAGAAGCTATTCTGGCTCTATCTGTACCATTACTATCCCAAACAAATCAATATATCTTGTGCAACATCCTGCATTCAGATATTCTGAACTGCTGCTCTTGAGTACTCTTTAATGTCCAGGTCTGACAACAGTACCTGCACATTACGTTTGGTCTTAACAGGACCTCGTATATGTACAGTTTAATGTGCATGTTTAGTTTCCAGGAAGCATCTATTAACACTGAAGATGCACAGTTACATTTCAGTTCAGATGAAATTCGAACTACTAATATCATATCTGTAGGTTATGTGCACGTAATACGAGTATAATGCCAGCGTTCACACTCGGTCCATAGTTTTAGTTTACAAGCAGTGAAGCTCGTAATTAGACAAAATGTGCCTCGTGGAAAACAAACAGCGTTCTAGTGGTACTGGAGAGTGCTGTATGACTAGTGAGGACGAAAAGGACAAAATCGGAGTCCCGGCGTACTCTTCTCTCTCATTTTATATCAGATTAGGCGGAGAAAGTTTTGGCAATTAAAGTTTCGCAGCCAACTTTCACTTGCTGAGAAGAGTAATTATGAAACACGTTAAATTAATTTTGTTTGCTGCAGTGTTAATTTGTCGCAAAGACTGTTCCGTTTGCTCCCCTGCGGCTCAGAAAGTACTGCGTCCACCATAACTGTGTCGCAAACTCTTTTTCTTAGTTGGATAAAATACTGAGATTCCACTCATCCCCGAGGCTTCGGGCAATTCGATTAACGATATAAAAATGAGACGTTATTTCTTTGTCGACTTCTTTCTCTTGTTTAGTCATGTCTGAGGAATAAATGATGAGGTTACGAGTACAGAAAGTTATGATTATTTCTATATCACGTTGCTGTTATGCTTTAATCCTGATTAGTATTTAGCGGGTAACGGAAACAGTACTATCCTCTTCAAATGTTGGTGCACTTCGGTAACTATACATATCATGTTTCTGTATTAACGCTTTTCGGTGAACTCATCTCGTGAAAACATAAGGTTTAGAAGCGTTCGAAAACATAAATATTGTAGTGGTCGGCAAAGCAGATGACTTTCGAACAGGTGACGAATTCAACAGGTCTAAATGACGAAGTGGTGCTGCTGGCACCAGTAATTACAAAAGCAACTTTGGTGACACGTCTTTCACAGAAATATTGTTCCGATGGCTGTATATTGGTTGAGCACCTGATTACAAAAATTCATTTACAGCGATATACGCTAGATACAGTTATATGGTTGGTTGTAAATTGTAGATCCATCCATAACCTTTTGATGAATACACGTCTACATGGACTCCATCAGCTGCCTGTCGAACGTCTAGGCGATATTCGGTTCCCCTCCATGTCTTTGCCATCATCTCCGTCACTGCCTATATAGCATCTCGTTTTTGTTTTGCACAAGAGGATGCGATGGCCGACTAGTTTTATCCTAACGTGAATAACTGTTTTGCTCTAAAAAATGACCGTTAGTAGCGATCGGATTTGTTCATAAATTTGTGAGGACAATCGCATGATGTACAGTACTCAGCATACAAGCAGTGTTAATCGTTCTACCAAAATCAGAGCAAGTACTTTACCACACGAAAGAAATTTTTTCAAAAGGAACCGAATAACTACTGATGTAAAGATGTATGTGCAACTACTTGTAACCAACTTTGAGATTACCACATTTCCCGATTTTGTGAATGAACCATGGACCTTGCCGTTGGTGGGGAGGCTTGCGTGCCTCAGCGATACAGATGGCCGTACAGTAGGTGCAACCACAACGGAGGGGTATCTGTTGAGAGGCCAGACAAACATGTGGTTCCTGAAGAGGGGCAGCAGCCTTTTCAGTAGTTGCAGGGACAAGTCTGGATGATGGACTGATCTGGCCTTGTAACATTAACCAAAACGGCCTTGCTGTGCTGGTACTGCGAACGGCTGAGAGCCAGGGGAAACTACAGCCGTAATTTTTCCAGAGGAAATGCAGCTTCACTGTATGATTAAATGATGATGGCGTCCTCTTGGGTAAAATATTCCGGAGGTAAAATAGTCTCCCATTCGGATCTCCGGGCAGGGACTACTCAAGAGGACGTCGTTATCAGGAGAAAGAAAACTGGCGTTCTACGGATCGGAGCGTGGAATGTCAGATCCCTTAATCGGGCAGGTAGGTTAGAAAATTTAAAAAGGGAAATGGATAGGTGAAAGTTAGATATAGTGGGAATTAGTGAAGTTCGGTGGCAGGAGGAACAAGACTTTTGGTCAGGAGAATACATGGTTATAAATACAAAATCAAATAGGGGTAATGCAGGAGTAGGTTTAATAATGAATAAAAAAATAGCAGTGCGGGTTAGCTACTACACACAGCATAGTGAACGCATTATTGTGGCCAAGATAGACACAAAGCCCATGCCTACTACAGTAGTACAAGTTTATATGACAACTAGCTCTGCAGATGATGAAGAAATAGATGAAATGTATGACGAGATAAAAGAAATTATTCAGGTAGTGAAGGGAGGCGAAAATTTAATAGTCATGGGTGACTGGAATGAGTCAGTAGGAAAAGGGAGAGAAGGAAACATAGTAGGAGAATATGGATTGGGGGGAAGAAATGAAAGAGGGAGCCGCCTCGTAGAATTTTGCACAGAGCATGACTTAATCATAGCTAACACTTGGTTCAAGAGTCATAAAAGAAGGTTGTATACCTGGAAGATGGTGGTGGTGGTGGTGGTTAGTGTTTAACGTCCCGTCGACAACGAGGTCATTAGAGACGGAGCGCAAGCTCGGGTTAGGGAAGGATTGGGAAGGAAATCGGCCGTGCCCTTTCAAAGGAACCATCCCGGCATTTGCCTGAAACGATTTAGGGAAATCACGGAAAACCTAAATCAGGATGGCTGGAGACGGGATTGAACCGTCGTCCTCCCGAATGCGAGTCCAGTGTGTACCTGGAAGAATCCTGGAGATACTAAAAGGTATCAGATAGATTATATAATGGTAAGACAGAGATTTAGGAACCAGGTTTTAAATTGTAAGACATTTCCAGGGGCAGATGTGGATTCTGACCACAATCTATTGGTTATGAACTGCAGATTGATACTGAAGAAACTGCAAAAAGGTGGGAATTTAAGGAGTTGAGACCTGGATAAACTGAAAGAACCAGAGGTTGTAGAGAGTTTCAGGGAGACCATAAGGGAACAATTGACAGGAATGGGGGAAAGAAATAGAGTAGAAGAAGAATGGGTAGCTTTGAGGGATGAAGTAGTGAAGGCAGCAGAGGATCAAGTAGGTAAAAAGACGAGGTCTAATAGAAATCCTTGGGTATCAGAAGAAATATTGAATTTAATTGATGAAAGGAGAAAATATAAAAATGCAGTATATGAAGCAGGCAAAAAGGAATACAAACGTCTCAAAAATGAGATCGACAGGAAGTGCAAAATGGCTAAGCAGGGATGGCTAGAGGACAAATGTAAGGATGTATAGGCTTGTCTCACTAGGGGTAAGATAGATACTGCCTACAGGAAACTGCCTTTGGAGAGAAAAGAACCACTTGTATGAATATCAAGAACTCAGATGGCAACCCAGTTCTAAGCAAAGAAGGGAAGGCAGAAAGGTGGAAGGAGTATGTAGAGGGTTTATACAAGGGCGATGTGCTTGAGGACAATATTATGGAAAACCCAAAGAAAGCAGGTGTTGACAGATGTGAAAATTACCGAACTATCAGTTTAATAAGTCACAGCCGCAAAATACTAACGCGAATTCTTTACAGACGAATGGAAAAACTGGTGGAAGCGGACCTCGGGGAAGATCAGTTTGGATTCCGTAGAAATGTTGGAACACGTGAGGCAATACTAACCTTACGACTTATCTTAGAAGAAAGATTAAGAAAAGGCAAACCTACGTTTCTAGCATTTGAAAACTTAGAGAAAGCTTTTGACAATGTTAACTGGAATACTCTCTTTCAAATTCTGAAGGTGGTAGGGGTAAAGTACAGGGAGCGAAAGGCTATTTGCAATTTGTACAGAAACCAGATGGCAGTTATAAGAGACGAGGGGCATGAAAGGGAAGCAGTGGTTGGGTAAGGAGTGAGACAGTGAAGCAAAAGAAAAATTCGGAGTAGGTATTAAAACTCATGGAGAAGAAGTAAAAACTTTGACGTTGTAATTCTGTCAGAGACAGCAAAGGATTTGGAAGAGCAGTTGAACGGAATGGACAGTGTCTTCAAAAGAGGATATAAGATGAACATCAACAAAAGCAAAACGAGGATAATGGAATGTAGTCAAATTAAATCGGGTGATGCCGAGGGAATTAGATTAGGAAATGAGACACTTAAAGTAGTAAAGGAGTTTTGCTATTTAGGGAGTAAAATAACTGATGATGGGCGAAGTAGAGAGGATATAAAATGTAGACTGGCAATGGCAAGGAAATCGTTTCTGAAGAAGAGAAATTTGTTAACGTCGAGTATAGACTTAAGTGTCAGGAAGTCATTTCTGAAAGTATTTGTATGGAGTGTAGCCATGTATGGAAGTGAAACATGGACGATAACTAGTTTGGACAAGAAGACAATAGAAGCTTTCGAAATGTGGTGCTTCAGAAGAATGCTGAAGATTAGATGGGTAGATCACATAACTAATGAGGAGGTATTGAATAGGATTGGGGAGAAGAGAAGTTTGTGGCACAACTTGACTAGAAGAAGGGATCGGTTGGTAGGACATGTTTTGAGGCATCAAGGGATCACAAATTTAGCATTGGAGGGCAGTGTGGAGGGTAAAAATCGTAGAGGAAGGCCAAGAGATGAATACACTAAGCAGATTCAGAAGGATGTAGGTTGCAGTAGGTACTGGGAGATGAAGAAGCTTGCACAGGATATAGTAACATGGAGAGCTGCATCAAACCAGTCTCAGGACTGAAGACCACAACAACAATGGATCGTCAATCACATAAAACTACTCTGCGAAGAGTTCAACACTGACATAAGCACCAGAACACATATTCGATGATATAATAATTAATCATGCAGTGTATACTGCAATATTATTGTAATATAAAAAACTGCTAACCATTGGACTGTGGTGATAAATATTGAAAGGTGGGCAACTGAAGCATCTCTCTGACCTGTTGCTTGTATTAGTTTGAAGACAATTTTCACTAACTACTCAGACGTGATCTTTTATACGATAGATAACCTCTATTGAAACAATTATACTTTCGACGAATACTATCATTAAAGTCTGCACTTTATTGCTTTGAGACAAAGGACTGTCAAACGCAGAAACCTTCCGAAAAATTGTTTGTGTAGCTCAATATCCACCACAGCAGTTACTTTCCTTAATCCAAAGATATTCACAGTACCTTCTTATGTCTTCGTCTGCTACACAGCGTCCCTATCATGCAGCATGATCTAGTGACTTTAACTGCTCAATATCATTCACTTATATACGTTTACGTTCCACGTAGTTCCATAAATAATCAATGTTATAATTCACATTCAACCAACTAATTTATCTGAAACGTATTCTGCTAGAGTTATACAGTTTACGAAACAATAATTAGTGCGCTAAAATTTCTTAATGAAATAATGTACTTGTTCAAAGCCGTTTGCTTCGTAGAAACATCAGTAAAAAATGTATTACTTAACTTTTACATTTCGTCAGTGATCATGGATTTCACAAAATCTGTGCCTACCCCTCAGTACATGATACACTAAACATCAGAAATGAACTTACACTTGAGTTTTTTACTTGGTAGTGAGCACAGTTAATCATCCGAACGAGTAATGTTACCCTAAGAATAATTTGCAGCAAATAATAATGTCTTCACAACTGTAGTATTTATTGTTACTATCCTTGGCAGGTATAACGTTTCTTGAAGTTGCATAGTATGTACAGCAAGCCAGTATACACAATTTCCAAAGTGGCAAATAAATGTAGCCACCTCTTCTTATTTGGAATTCTGCTACTCAAAATTCACTGTTTTGGTGTCGGTAGCTACCTCTAACTCGTTCATCCGTTTCTTTCCTCAAAAAAGCTCACTTTACCTACAAACACAGTTTTACGTATTCTCTCTGATAAAGAAGTACTCGAACGGAATAAAGACAGTCCTCTTACAGAAAACCAACGGTAACTCTTCTGGACGCCAGTTGGCATGCATTGGTTCCCTCATCTTCATAACTTAATATTAAAGCTATGAACACTTACATAATTGTTTACATAGTCACGATACATATAAGAAGAGTCGAATCTCTTATTCTAAATATATTACAGGTTACACAACTGATTATTTAAAAGATATCGCATCTAAAAAAGTCGCCATCGTTTGGATCGCACTTCTTTCTTTCGACAGCAAGACCCTTCAGCCATCTCTACTCGTTTTGTTTTGTTCAGATCAGGAGCGTCAAGATGAATTGTAGGGGCGTATCCACAAAATCCTTCTGAGTAAATACTACTATTTGCAACAAATCGCTTATTTGTGCGTAGCATAGTCATTTAAAAGTAAATATCTGTAATCAGGAATAAGCTTGATGTTATCTGTAAGTAGCATACTCTCGCATCCACTCAATGTTTAGTAAGTAAGCTGTATTTCTATTAAAGATTTATGCACACATTCTAAGAAATAAAGCTCTGTCTGCCAGTGTTCCGAGTTTCTTTCATAACCTTAATGAGAAAAAGCGATTCTTTGAGAGTACACGGAATTAACAACGGATTAATTGAACTAAATTATTGATTTAATATGAGATAGCTTTAATCATTGCGAATATATAGTGCCCAGTAATGATATAACGTCAGTAATTCAGGGAACATAAAAGCTGTGGCATTGTACATTTCCTTCTAAAATCATTTATGTCTTCTGGATCGTATATCTCCCACTATTTAAAATGGCCTTCATCTGAATGTACAGTCGCTTTCCAGTATGGTGTGTACTGTGACGTAGAAGAATTCTGAGGAAACTACTCCGGTACATATGTATATGTCTCTAGAAGTCTAGCAGCTGACAAGTCTTTCTCAGATAGTTGCTTACACTTCCAGCTGATATTGTTGCACCACCAAGAGGGCGGGGCGTGACACTCATTAAATTGGCTTGAAATGTACTGAGTGCTTGGATGTTAGTTAGTTAGTTAATTAGTTAGTTACATGTTCCACGGGTCATTTAACGATCCTTTTACCGAAATGAGGTGGAATGGTTCAAATGGCTCTGAGCACTATGGCACATAACTTCTGAGGTCATAGAACTTAGAACTACTTAAACCTAACTAACCTAAGGACATCACACACACCCATGCCCGAGGCAGGATTCGAACCTGCGACCGTAGCGGTCGAGGTGGAATGATTCAGTTTATAGCATATGTATAAATGATGAGTATTCACATTATCGAACATACTATTTTTTCAGTCATACAAATGTATCAACGCTTAAACACAGGTTTTCTGCTTTTTTTTAAACTGACTGCTGGTGTTTTTAAGTAGAAATTCTTCTATGGAATAAAAAGAGTTGTCCACGACGAATGATTGTAAGTTAGATCTAAAACTTGCTTTGCTAGCTGTCTGGCATTTAATGCTATTGGGAAAATGATCATAAATTTTTGTTTCTCGATATTGCAATCCTTCCTGCAGCAGCTAACAATTGGAAATGAAAGTCATTCACTCCTCCAGTTCTTCTCAAATTGTGATGGATTATTTATGACGAATATATCGAACATATGTATTGTGATGGCACAGTTAAAATAACCAACTCTTTGAAGAGGTATGTACACGACGTCCGTACGGACACAAAATGTTATTCTTACTGCTTGATTTTGTGCGCTATAGTTCATGGTACCGCTGACGACGTTGAGACCAGTATGGGATCGATGGATTCGAGAGGGCCATGCTCAACAAAATGCAAAATCTCAACACTGTCTCGCAGTTAGTGCCCGACAGGATAGAGATAACGAATTGCTTAATTACGAAATGACATGAGTCAGTTTATGTTGAAAACTTGTTTTGGAAACTGTTTCTTTAATTGTAAACGCACCGTTTAGTAATGAGAAAACCTAAGTCTGATCCTTAGAATGGTCTTTTTCCATATATTTAAGTAACATCTTAAGTCAGACGACCTGTGTCCTTTCATTATAAAAAATAAAGTTCATCGAGCAGACGGGGACAACAAGAAGACAAGACAGTCCAAACAAAGTTGAGGAACAAATTAAAGAGAAAATACGTTCCTTTCCGGCAATCTCCAGTTACTATGCTTCAAGGGAAATCAGATATCATAATTCAACTCTGTTTATTACAAAGATGTGTTTTCTTTCCAATGAAAATTTTCGAGACTCGCAAGTGAGGTACTTATTCTATTACAAGATAGTCAAAGAATGCTTTGATTTACGTTCTGGTAAATCAAAAGTTGATGTTAAACAGTCCTCCATCACGTACATTCTTAGCTGCGAATCTGGACGCCCGTCAACAGTAAAACAGAATGACGACAATGCCAATTTACACCGGACCGGGACCGGAATCCGAATTTCCCTCTTATCGCTAGCGGTCGCCCTACCATTGAGCTATCCGAGCACTTTCACGGCATGTCCGTACTTCTGAACAACACATGCAATGAAATATAGTAAATAGTCCTACTTGAAATGACACTGCAGAACATGTGAAGCTGCTGAATTAGCGTTAAATGAAAGAAAAGCTAATATGTTACAGTAGTTTACAAGAGATTGAACATCTATCTAAAAACAATGACAGCAGTATGGGTCTCATGTTTGATCACATGCAATACGTATTCTGCCATGCGTATCTATTGAAGAGATATGTTGTTAAAGGCAGCTTTCTGTATTCCCAATACATGATCTCAGCAATGGAAGTACTGATATATTTTTATACCATGGAAGAAGAGGGAAGTAATGTCCAAATGAAACATGTTCGTTCCTTTTCAGATATTTTAACGAGCATGCTTCACCAAATCTCAGAGAACTTCATCTTTTTAGCGGTTCCTGTGGTGGGCTAAACAAGAATCACCGCATAATAAGGTTCTTGCAAGCGCTCGTAGACAGTGGGATATCTGGCACTTTCCAATACGTGGTCACTCATTCTCACTGTGTGACTGTGATTCTGGTTTTGTGAGTCGAGTACTTAGAGAGATACATATTATGAATAGATGAATGAATAGATATTATATCAGAAGTTTGTGATATTACCGGCTCTGCTGCAATTCCTAATAAATTTAATGGTAATATACTGACATCAGATGATATCCTCAATTTCAAATCATGGCGGTAAAAACTGTACCGGCGAATGTGCTTATCATAAGAACCTTAATCCAATGCAGTTGCACGATCCTAAACAAAGATTTTACTCATTAATTAAAACTTCCGGGGTAAGAGGCCGTGGTCCAATAGTAGAAATACTTCTTCCTGCCGTTTCGTAGCCAGCTGTGGGCTACATCATCTGAGGTGAGTCTACGACTGGCTGCTAGGCCGTGGAGGTCCTGTTTATATAGAGCGCGTAGAGGGCGCCACCACTCGTCACGTGTTGTCAACAGTAAAACTATCTCTGGCTGGCGTCATTACTCTCGATCGAAAGTAATCGACTGTCACATCTTTGGTACAGAGTCGATCGCCATATCTTATCTAGCTTCAAGCCTTCCTCTTTCCTGTTAAAATTATTGTGGTGTTTAAAAATCTCTACAGCCTCCCTATACATACGTGCATAATAATGCGATGTCTTAGCTAGCACGCTCGTCTCACTAAATATTATTTCATGGTCACCCGTTTCAAAAACATGTTCCGCTACAGCCGATTTGTCTGTGTCTCCCAGTCGATAGTTCCTTTTATGTTCAGTTAGGCGAGTACTGATACTTCTTTTTGTGGTTCCAATGCTTAAGATCGGCGAAAGATGCACGACACCCTCTAGCTACTCCTGGTGTCTATAAGATTCCGTGTAGTTGTGGGCCGAGCGGTTCTAGGCGCTGCAGTCCGGAACCGCGCGACTGCTACGGCCACAGGTTCGAATAGTGCCTCGGGCATGGACGTGTGTCCTTAGGTTAGTCAGGTCTAAGTAGCTCTAAGTTCTAGGAGACTGATGACGTCATATGTTATGTCCCATAGTCCTCGGAGCAATTTTTGAACTAGATCTCTCATCCAGTGACCCACAAACAATTGTTCCGGATAATTATAACTAGCTGGTATTGTCTAACTGGAATTCCTTCTCTCTCTCTCTGTCCCTCTCTCTCTCTCTCTCTCTCTCTCTCTCTCTCTCTTTCTCTCTCTCGCTCCACGCTCTCTCCCTTCTTCTCTCTCTCTCTCTCTGTTTCTCTCTCTTCACCCATCCTTTCATCCTTATGTCTGAATCGCAACCGAAGTTATTATTTATGTATAGTGCTACCACTGTGGGCAACTTGTCACCTGATTACATAAACGGGTATGAAGCTAGTTGAAGCTATATAAACTTGACAGAGAAGGTTTTGTAAGCCCCTTGTAACGTACTCCAAAGCATGTATCCCGAAAATCAAACATGATGTCTTTGTTTTTCGAGAAATTATGTCCGTTTTGCTACATGATCCACGGGTAGTTTCCACACACCACCTTTGTTTACAAAAATGACAGTTTGCATGTGGAATGCCACGGTAGTAAAAGGAGCGTGTAACCACTGGGGGTATTCCGTTTTACATGTTGGTTTTTACAATTATATATACATTTAGTTTTTAAAGCTCTCCAAAGCTATGTTCTGAAATAGGGATTATTGTTTGTCCACTATACGGTGCCTCAGTTACCCCATAATCATAATACAACACCCATGTGTCATTCTAAGACATGTAATTCTACCAGATGATAGTGGTTTAAACGCTCGAAACGCATTGTGGATATATATTGATCAGCCATAACATTACGACAACCAATCTACTATGGATACGAACCCGTCCAACCGATAGCAGCATCACCTGGCGAGGAATGAATCGGGTGTCCGAGGAGTGTTGTAGTGAGTGTCTTCAATACGTGGCGAAACCTAGATGGAACTACGTCCAGACGTTGTGAGATTGTTCGACCACCTCTCATTACAGATGTCCACCGTCATACGCTGCGCAGATTGGCAAAACAGCACAGGCGGCTACCTGTGGCGGAACTACACTGCTGGCCACCGTAAATGCAACACCAAGAAAGACAAGAGGTAGCACAACAAAATTTATTTTGTAGATAACATGTTGACCAAGTATCAAATGATTACGTTTACAGACGTCTGTGACATGTGGTTCCTGCCAGAATCAGTAGCCAGAGTAGCCGCCATTGTTGGAGATCACCGCTGCCACACGTCTCGGCATTGAGTCATAGGGACGTTGGATGTGTTCCTGGGGTACAGCAGCCCAAGCAGCTTCCACACGTTCCCAAAGATCATCTGGTGTGGCAGCTAAGGATGTAATCTGGGTCACTCGTTGAGCAACCATGGACCACATGTTTTCTATCGGCGAAAGATCCGGAGAGCGAGCCGGCCAGGGAAGCAATTCAGTCTGGTTATTGACGAAGAACATTTGGACAATGCGTGCCACGTGTGGTCGCGCATTATCCTGTTGAAATATGGCTGTGGCCGAGCCCTGAAGGTAAGGAAGGACAACTGGCTCCAGCACCTCGGATATGTAGCGCCGGCTATTTAAAGTACCGGCAATGCGTACTAGAGGCGTGCGAGAGTAATATCCAATACCGCCCCATACCGTAATACCCGGTGCAAGACCAGTGTGGCGGTGCATAATGCAGCTGTCCAGCATCCTCTCTCCACGGTGTCTCCACGCTCGAATCCGACCATCGTGGTGCTGCAGACAGAAGCGTGTCTCGTCAGTAAAGACAACGTCATTCCATTCTGCCGTCCAAATCCGTCTGTCATCACACCATTGGCGACGGAGACGTCTGTGGTTCTGCGTCAATGGTAGACGAAGCAATGGACGTCTTGCGGACAGACCACTCTGCTGTAAACGGCGTCGAATGGTACGCGCAGACACTGGATGATGCGTTACAGACGCAATGTGCTGTGCTGTGGTTCGGGATGTCAATGAGCGATCCGTCACTGTCATGGTTCAAAATGGCTCTGAGCACTATGGGACTCAACTGCTGAGGTCATTAGTCCCCTAGAACTTAGAACTAGTTAAACCTAACTAACCTAAGGACATCACAAACATCCATGCCCGAGGCAGGATTCGAACCTGCGACCGTAGCGGTCTTGCGGTTCCAGACTGCAGCGCCTTTAACCGCACGGCCACTTCGGCCGGCTGTCACTGTCATGCGCACAATTTGCCTATCAGCACGTGCAGTGGTGCACCGAGGTGAATGCTATCGACCACGTCGGTCCGTCGTACCCTCCTGCATCCAACGGTCACATATCCGCATTACAGCTGTTTGGTTTCGTCCAACAAGACTAGCGATTTCTCTGTATGATAATCCACAATCTCGGTAAGCCACTATCCTTCCTCTGTCGAACTCGGATACTTGATCAAAAGATGTTCGCTGTTGTCTGCGAGGCATAACTGATCGTCTTGTGAAACAACCACAAGGTAAACACACGTGCCGAACGTACACTCGTCGAAATCGCCAAGCCTTAAATGGCGCTATGAGGTGGCGCCACAGGCGCGCGTGATGTGCGTCTGCGCTGAAATTCTAATCAGTTGCAATTCTCATCGCTGCAAACTCATGGTGTAAATTTCACTTGATTCGGATGCTTCCTTCAGGGTGTTGCATTTACGGTGGCCAGCAGTGTAATATCAGACTTTAAAACTGGTTGGCATATAGGTGTTTCTAAACACATAATGCACGGAACGCTCCTAAAAATGGGCCTCCGCAGCCAATGTTAAGACGACGACACCACAACTACGACTAAAATCTCCATGTGACCATCGGCACTGGACATTCGCGCAATGGCAGAGCGTTGCATGGTCTGATGAATCCCGATACCTTCCTCATCATGCCGATGGGTGGAAGCGAGCAGCTTCTTTATAATATACAGCGGGAAGGAGACAAGCTGGCCGTGGCTCCATTACGCTCTGGGGAAGAGTCACGTGGGATCCATGGGTCCAGAGGAGCTCGTGCAAGACACCATGACGGCCAAGGAGTATCGTACACTGGTTGCAGACCACGTAGACCCCTTCATGTTTTCTGACAGAAGTGGCACTTTTGAGGAAGATAATTCGCCCCATCACAAAGCCAGGAGTGTTATGGAGTGGTTCGAGACCACAGCGGCGAGTCGCAATTGATATGCTGGTCCCCCAACTCGCCATATCTGAACCCGATCGAACAGTTCATCACTCTTCTTGCTGAAACATACGTGGATTAGATGACTTGTGGGTGCAGATATGGTGCCGACTCCCTCCAGCGACCTATTAAAGCCTAACTGCTTCCGCGCCAAAGCACGTTACCACTGTTACCCGTGCCAAAGGTGGACATACCGGCTATTGAGTAGGTACTCATAATGTTCTGGCTGATGAGTGTAAATAAACAGAGTCCGGGAACAGTAAATGTTTTGTTTCATCCGATAACAACACTCACGGTAACGTCTAACCCAAAATGTTCGCATTTGTAGTAGTTGCAATTCTTTGAATGACAGGACATATATATTGTGACATTTGTTTATTCTAAAACAAGTGGGCAGAAAGCACTGTAATAGGTACATAATATCAAAGTTTTTTTTAAATATATTCGGTTACTTATGTAAGGGCGTAAGCTTAGAAAATTTTCAAAACTTATTTTTAAGTACACCGTGTTCTTTTTGTGCGAAACCTTCCCATTAAAACATCCTACATATATGGACAAATAAATTAATGAATGTAAAGTTTGATTCACTAAAAGCTGGGAACATTTATTAACTTTTTTCTCATTTGCCAAAAATTTACCTTTGGATTTATGTCTCTTCAAAAATAAGCGATTCATATTGTTACGTCTGCCTTGAATGATCGTACTGCCACGTTACCCACTTTGAAATAGCGTCCCTTGCAGCAAGACAAGAGTCTACAGGCACAATGCGGACGATCCTCAGAACCACAGACTGTCGACACATAGAGCAGTTATGAGCCCGGCGAAAACAATGGACAGAGAGCACGTCGCCTAATCTGGCGAACACTGGATTCTGCGTGCGGCTTCACGGTGCGCGCATCCGTGAGTGTAGGTTAGGGGTATGAGCATTGGCAGATTACACGCGTCAATGTCGTGCGGGTGTAGTTAACGTGATGATGGTATTCGGTGTCATTGGATGCATAACACGATCACCGTTGATTGGCGTAGGCGGTAATCTAAACAGCACTTGTTATATTTGTGACGTCTTAAATGCCATGCGATGCCCCGAGGTATCCATGACATAATCTTTCGACAAGATAACGCAAAACCACAGTTTGCCCGTGCTGTCCGGATCAACCTTGATGCCCTGGCCACCTCGTTCTCCAGATCCCTGACCCACAGAAAACATTTAGTCATGGACGGTCGACAGTGTGACTCGCCATTCATCACCCACTACGACCGATGAAGTTGAGCTTAAGAGTTGAATCATCACAGAGAGGAGCACAAGAATCTGTTGACCCACCTCACTTCGACTGCTTACCCTCAAATCACGTGTACATTTAATTGTTTATTTTTCCTACTATATCTAATAGGCATTACAATTAAAACATCGTTATTTGCTTTCTCGGTAATGGTCAACCTTGTATCTGTCGTGTATTAGAGACTGTTAGCTAACGTTCTTCAACGTACCGAATTATGTCAGTACAACTCTATTTCTTTCTGCATTCACTTTAGATGAAACAGCAACGAAACTTTTTGATTATAAGTAATACAATATACTGCAAAAACGTTCCCTTATCGTCCAAAATAACACCGATAACTGAGAACAGTTCTCGCACCAAAGACTCTTCACACTCAGATGCACCCCGATGCTTAGGCGCACTGCTTAGTTCCATGGGCACTACAGAGGAAGTAATGACAAAACCATATTATGACTTGGCCAATTGTGTATATATCGGCTGCTAGCTACACCACATTTTCATGTGCATGTTGGTTGTATGGGAGATATCCCTGGACAGAACGCGCATTGCCATATTAAGTTTGTCCTCTCGCTGCTTGACGACTGACAACAACCCAATTTCTCACATTTCTCAGGTGTGTAGTCGAATATTTCGATTAACATTTCAATTAATATTTTAATTAACGGTTATACTGACAATTCATTGAGTACAACAGGTGTTTGGATACAGATGTAAAAACAATTAAAATATAAAACAGAAGAAAAATCCAATAGTTCGTTGTAGCTGTATTTTAGTCATTAGATACCCTCACAACTGGTTTCGCAACATTTAAGTTACATTTTCTAGTGAACATTTGTACAGAAAATTTTATAAATGTATGCTTTGATAATGGGGCAAAAACTTTATGTGAGATGTCTAAAACTGCTGAGTGCACAGACTTGAACAAGGAAGAAAATATTACACACCTAGTTGGTGGATCACATACAACCCACCCCACAAAGAATGGACTTACACTTATGTAATAAATACAATATTTAATTCCATACCAAAGGAAAGTTACTTACAAATGCCATGCCATATGGTACAGAGAGCTACAGAATTCCGCAGAGTAACAGCTGTCGTGGCTAGGATAAGTTCTCAGCCCCTCTTAATTGACTAAAACCATCATCAATTATGAGAAACTGCTCCTTGATTTAAAAAACACTGAAGCAGTGAGACAGTTCCCATGTAACATAGAACAACTGCTGAAAACGGGAGTGACAGCTGTTAAAATCACGAACTGTCATCTCTTTACCCATTAAAATATGCTCATACGGCCTAAGTCATGGAACAGACGATGCCACTCGTCAATGTTTTCCAGGAAAAGTATATAACGAAGAAGAGGTCTGATGTAAACGATGTGCTTCACAAGCTTTCCAGGTCATAGTTATCGCAATTTTGTGCATGATTTGTCTAGGTGACTTGTGGTATAGAGTCTTGTTACCAGTGGGTACCATGCTGAAGTAGCCGTGCACCACTAGTGATATCTGCAGAAAAAGGTCTTTCTCTTCTTCTAGTCACAGCTTAACACTGCAGCTATAAGGCCCGCATCTCGTGGTCGTGCGGTTGCGTTCTCGCTTCCCACGCCCGGGTTCCCGGGTTCGATTCCCGGCGGGGTCAGGGATTTTCTCTGCCTCGTGATGGTTGGGTGTTGTGTGCTGTCCTTAGGTTAGTTAGGTTTAAGTAGTTCTAGGGGACCGATGACCATAGATGTTAAGTCCCATAGTGCTCAGAGCCATTTGAACCATTTTTTGCAGCTATAAACAATTGTGTATCTTGAAAGATTCAAGTAAGGGGAAAGGCACCTACTTTGTATGATACAGAAGCGTTTTATAAACCAGTTTTACATGTATTATAGAGGAGTCTTAGAGAAACACATTCTTTGCGACTTTTATCACGTAGAAATTTTATTTATAAAAATAGTTTGTCGGTTGTATTTGTAATGTATCGATTTACTGAGACATAAATTTCCACAACACTTGTTTATCAGTCATTTGTGTAAGGGATGGATTGCAAAGACTTTGACTTTCATAGATATGTTTATAAACTAGCGTTTCTAGGCGCTACAGTCTGGAACCGCGCGACCGCTACGGTTGCAGGTTCGAATCCTGCCTCGGCCATGGATGTGTGTGATGTCCTTAGGTTAGTTAGGTTTAAGTAGTTCTAAGCTCTAGGGGACTGGTGACCTCAGAAGTTAAGTCCCATAGTGCTCAGAGCCATTTTTTCATGTTTTTTAAGCTTGGACACATGGAAGGACACATTGTCTTTCGTATTTTGAAAAGCACTGTTGAGCAAAATACCGTGTTGTGACAGATCAGCAGTAGTGGAGTCAACCAGATGTAGTCGAGTCTTGGACGAGATGTGACAGTGATCGGTTGTCTTAGCTGAAGAGCCCTTGGTCAGAGAACGTGGTTCTCGTTTGAAACGGGCGAGTTTGAAAGGGGTCCGATTTGGCCTTTCGAGTGGCAGGATGGCCCTTTCGAAGACGTGCCACTCAGACTGGACGTGCTGCGTTGGTTGTGCAACGATGCTTGCTCTAAGTTCTATGGGACTTAACATCTGAGGTCATCAGGCCCCAAGACTTAGAACTACTTAAACCTAACTTAGCTAAGGACATCACGCACATCCATACCGGAGGCAGGATTCGAACCTGCGACCGTAGCAGCACCTAGAACCGTTCGGTCATAGCGGCCGGCACAACGGTGCTGGTATGAGTGGCTGCGTGAACATTCTCACTCTCTATACCGTATTGTAAGGGCAGATCGTACAGCAACTACAGTATAGATAAGAAAAATTGTGAACCAGACGTGTCAACATGAACTGTTGTGACTAGGTTATTAGCAGTGCGACTATGGACGTGGACGCCTCTAGCCTATCTTCCACTCACGCCGCAGCATCGATATGCATGACTCGACTAATGCCATCTGAGTATCATTACGAAGATGGAACGGCGCGTCGTGCTCTTCACCAACGAAAGTAGGCTCTCCCCGCGCGCAAGTGATGGTCATGTAGAGCGCTCTCTCGTAGACAGCATTCGTCCAAGGCACAATTGCCTCACACTAGGCATAATGGTCTGGGATGCGATAAGCGACAACTCTCGTTCACCTTTTGTTGTTATGAAGGGGACCCGGCTCCTCTCACCGGAGGTTCGAGTCATCCGTCGGGCATGGGTATGTGCTTTGTTCTTAGCTTAAGTTAGTTTGTAAGTATAAGGACAGGTGACCTCAGCAGTTTGGTCCGTTAGGTATTCACACATTTTTGAACATTTTTTAAGCGGACAGTGCCAGCTTTTGGTACGTGCAGGAAGTTGTTAGACCGTTCCTTTGGCGTTCTTGCAGCAGGATGGTGATGTGTTGTGTCGAACAGGATAATGGTGGCCCACACACAGCCAGTCGAAGTTCATCGTGCTCTGCATGCCTTAGGGCAACTTAAGTGGACAGCACGATCTCCGAACATATCTCCAGTCAAGCATGTGTGGGTTATTGTGGGACAAGAAGTGACTTGTACGCCTCGTCAGCCAACGACTCTTACAGAACTGCATGAAGAGCTCGAGCAGACGTGATATAACGTGTCCCAGGACAGTATTCACCATCGAATGGGTGCCACAGTCAGTGCCTGCAATGGCGCCCGTGGAAGCTCACCATGTACTAATATGGGTGTCTCAGCGTGAGTCCATACCTGGTACCTCAAAGCCGCTTATGCTGTTATTCTTTGTATATAATTACTTCATGTACTCCAGATGACTGTCGAAACAATAATCTTGAGTGAACTGGAAATCGAGTACTAATTTCTTTTCTGGCAGTGTATAAAGATATATAAAAATTTGCTGCTAGCAAATTTCCTCAAGAAGTCAGCCTTAAACGATTCGTGAGATTGGTCAAGGGAGCAAATGGAATACATAATGTGTCTGATAAGAAAAATCCGAGAAAGGTATCGCAGTGGACTCGCATTCTGGAGGACGACGATTCAACCCGCTTCCGGCCAACATGATTTAGGCTTTCCTTGATTTCCACAAATCGTTTCAGGCAAATGCCAGGATGGTTCCTTACGGAAAAGTCGTAAGCGCAAACGACCATCACACTTGCGTGCAGACAAAATCTGTTTCCGCACTGAATGGCACGGCGGCGCGCCATTCCATCTTCCAAGTGATGCTCTGATGGCCGGCCTAATCCGATCCGATTGGACCGATGACCTCGCTGCAGTTTGGCCCCTCACCCAAATCAACCAACTATCCTTTAAAAAAAGAAAAGTTCCGTACTGTGACCTTATAGAGGTTGTTTTTGAAATTTAGACTTCTAAGAAGGTTCTTTTAACACTTTTCTTTGGATTTTAAAAGTGTTTGGCATCGCTTCACTCACAGCGAAAGTTCTATCGTTCCACATCACAGAATCCGCAGTTGTCCTGACCTGTTTTTCGTCGTAGATACCGTGCGTACCGTATACATCAAATGGTTCAAACGGCTCTAAGCACTATGGGACTTAAAATCTGAGGTCTTCAGTCGCCTAGAACTTAGAAATACTTAAACCTAACTAACCTAAGGACATCACATACATCCATGCTCGTGGCAGGATTCGAACCTGCGGCAGCGCGATTCCGGACTGAAGCGCCTAGAACCACTCGACCAGTAAACAGCGTCGTCCATTGATCGTGACCGGGCCTAATATCTCACTAAATAAGCGTCAAACGAAAAAAAAACTAGCTTCAAGGGGGAAACCAGATGGCGCTATGGTTGGCCCGCTGGATGGCTCTTCCGTTGGTCAAACGGATATAAACTGCGTTTTTTTAAATAGGAAACCCCATTTTTTATTACATATTCGTGTAGTACATAAAGAAGTATCAATGTTTTAGTTGGACCACTTTTTTCGCTTTGTGATAGATGGCGCTGTAATAGTCACAAATATATGGCTCACAATTTTAGACGAACAGTTGGTGACAGAGAGGTTTTTAAAATCAAAATACAGAACGTAGGTACGTCTGAACATTTTATTTGAGTTGTTCCAATATGATACATGTACCTTTGTGAACTTATCATTTCTGAGAACGCATGCTGTTACAGCGTGATTACCTTTAAGTGCCACATTAATGCAATAAATGCTCAAAATGATGTCCGTCAACCTCAGTGCGTTTGGCAATACGTGTAACGACATTCCTCTGAACAGCGAGTAGTTCGCCTTTCATAATGTACGCACATGCATTGACAATGCGCAGACGTATGTTGTCAGGCATTGTCGGTGGACCACGATAGCAAATATCCTTCAACTTTCCCCACAGAAGGAAATCCGGGGACGTCAGATCCGGTGAACGTGCAGGCAATGGTATGGCGCTTCGACGACCAATCCATCTGTCATGAAATATGCTACTCAATACCGCTTCAACCGCACGCGAGCTATGTGCCGGACATCCATCATGATGGAAGTACATCGCCATTCTGTCATGTAGTGAAACATCTTGTAGTAACATCGGTAGAACATTACGTAGGAAATCAGCATACATTGCACCATTTAGACTGCCATCGATAAAATGGGGGCCAATTATCCTTCCTCCCATAATGCCGCACCAAACATTAACCCGCCAAGGTCGCCGATGTTCGACTTCTCGCAGCCATCGTGGATTTTCCATTGTCCAGTAGTGCATATTATGCCGGTTTACGTTACCGCTGTTGGTGAATGACGCTTCGTCGCTAAATAGAAAGCGTGCAAAAAATCTGTCATCGTCCCGTGATTTGTCTGGTGTCCAGTGGCAGTGCACGACGCGATGCAATTCCTGGTGCGCAGAAATATGGTACGGGTGGAATCGATGTTGTTGTAGCATTCTCAACACCGACGTTTGTGAGATTCCCGATTCTCGCGCAGTTTTTCTGCTACTGATGTGCGGATTAGCCGTGACAGCAGCTAAAACACCTACTTTGGCATCATCATTTGTTGCAGGGCGTGGTTGACGTTTCACATGTGGCTGAACACTTCCTGTTTCCTTAAATAACGTAACTATCCGGCGAACGCTCCGGACACTTGGATGATGTCTTCCAGGATGCCGAGCAGCATACACAGCACACGCCCGTTGGGCATTAGGTTCACAATAGCCTTACATTAACACGATATCGACCTTTTCCGCAATTGGTAAACGGTCCATTTTAACACGGGTTATGTATCAAGAAGCAAATGCCGTCCGCACTGGCGGAATGTTATGTGATAGCACGTACTTATACATTTGTGACTGTTACAGTGCCGTGCATCACACAGCGAAAAAAGTGTTCCAACTGAAACATTCATATTTCTTTACGTACTACACGAATATGTAATAAAAATTGGGGTTCGTATTTAAAAAAACGCAGTTGATATCCGTTTGACTTGTG
Organism: Schistocerca nitens; assembly: GCF_023898315.1. Lineage (NCBI taxonomy): Eukaryota > Metazoa > Arthropoda > Insecta > Orthoptera > Acrididae > Schistocerca > Schistocerca nitens. The sequence goes on from NC_064614.1 coordinate 67,814,238, forward strand.
GCAGCGCCATCTAGCGGGACAACCATAGAGCCATCTGGTTTCCCCCTTCAAGCTAGACGAGTTTCGTTCTTTGTAGTTTTTTCGCTTGATGCTTATTTCATGAGATATTTGACCCGGTCACTATCAATGGACTACCCTGTAAATCAGAATCACGTCTGACTGGTTCTGAAGTCTCAAGCGTTCATTCAGAAAACACAATTACTGGGTAAGTGCTGTGGTCGCTCTTGTGGTTGGAACAGTAACCGGCCACAGCCTGCCTCCCAGTTTATAAGAAACGAGGACTACCGAGTTGAGGTGCGTCCGCAGATAATAGTGATTTATGAAGTACAGATGAAGATGTAGACGTAATTAATGGTGGTCTCCTGCCAGTATGAAGACCCTACACTATTAATTCGTTACCGTCGAGGACTACTTTCAGAAGCGCCGCTGGAAGTACGTTTTCGACATCGCACCCACGGAGTAGGCCGCGGAAGTGTGGAAATGAATTTGGCCGCGGATGGGCGGGTGCTCGCAGCGCACGTGAGCGACCGATTCATCACGGACACGGCCGCACAAAGACGGACCATCTGTCAGTGTCGTCCGTTATTACAGCGACAGGAAGCGATACGGAAGCAAAAAACGATACTCGGCCGCGCCGCTACAATGGCTGACCAATGGTCCCCGGCGCCTTTCTTTCCGACCGGCCAGCAGAGTGGTACCTGCGACGTGGCTGCAGACCGCGTCTGGGCGGCGTCGGTCTTCAGTCGGACGACCGGACGGCCGCCCCTCTCCCTGGGACTGCTGCGTAATTAAACGGCGCCGAAGATAACGCGCCCACTCCCGCGCATGCGCGCCGGCGCACCGGCGATCGCCGTTTATCACTGGCGCCAGACGTGGCGTTATTTTGCCGCCAGTGCGTGCACGGGGGTGAGTCGTTGGCAGGTCGGGGCGAAATTAAGTTCGCGTCAAGCGGCGACAAGCATCTGCGTAATGGTCCCACCTCGCGTGCCACCCGAGTTTTCCTTCTTCCTTCTTTTTTACAATTCCTTTTTCTTTTTACTTTTTTTTTATACAACCACCTGACACGCACGGGTCAAATTGAGTGCGGGTCCGCTCCAGCCATTTCATATTATGTGGCTCGGGCACAACAAATACCTGAAGCGTGTTATGGTTATTCAGAGCATGCATACTGCATTATATCGCAGGTGCTGGAACATTATCGCGCTGACGCGGTCTCATTATTTTCGCTTGCTCCTAATAATGACGAGTGAGTATTTTTCGTATCAGTCCTTATTTTCACAGCCAAACGATGTCGTTTCCACGCGCACATTGTTTCCTGCACAATACTTTGTTAGTGGATAGTCTTCGAAAAGAGAATTACGTTTTAAATCTTGTGGAACAGCCTAGAGAATACGACAATTTCAGGGTTTTTTTTATTATTGTTTTATTAGTCATGATGCGGCATGCCGCGTTTTGCCCTTCTGTTCCAACATCTTCATCGCATATTAGCACTTTTACCAATATCCTCAGTAACTTTTTCATTCTATTCGAATGGCTGACTTTCCCTACAGCTTTTTCCCTCCGCAGAGCCTTCTAGTACAGGGCGATTCAAAAAGAATACCACAACTTTAAAAATGTGTATTTAATGAAAGAAACATAATATAACCTGTTATACATCATTACAGAGAGTATTTAAAAAGGTTTTTTTTCACTCAAAAACAAGTTCAGAGATGTTCAATATGGCCCCCTCCAGACACACGAGCAACATCAACCCGATACTCCAACTCGTTCCACACTCTCTGTAGCATATCAGGCGTAACAGTTTGGATAGCTGCTGTTATTTCTCGTTTCAAATCATCAGTGGTGGCTGGGAGAGGTGGCCGAAACACCATATCCTTAACATACCCCCATAAGAAAAAATCGCAGGGGGTAAGATCAGGGCTTCTTGGAGGCCAGTGATGAAGTGCTCTGTCACGGGCTGCCTGGCGGCCGATCCATCGCCTCGGGTAGTTGACGTTCAGGTTTCATAACTAACCTTTTTCGTAGGACTCTCCATACAGTTGATTGTGGAATTTGCAGCTCTCTGCTAGCTCTGCGAGTCGATTTTCCTGGGCTGCGAACAAATGCTTGCTGGAAGCGTGCTACATTTTCATCACTCGTTCTCGGCCGTCCAGAACTTTTCCCTTTGCACAAACACCCATTTTCTGTAAACTGTTTATACCAACGTTTAATACACCACCTATCAGGAGGTTTAACACCATACTTCGTTCGAAATGCACGCTGAACAACTGTCGTCGATTCACTTCTGCCGTACTCAATAACACAAAAAGCTTTCTGTTGGGCGGTCGCCATCTTAGCATCAACTGACGCTGACGCCTAGTCAAAAGCGCCTCAAGCGAACAAATGTACAACTAAATGAAACTTTATAGCTCCCTTAATTCGCCAACAGATAGTGCTTAGCTCTGCCTTTTGTCGTTGCAGAGTTTTAAATTCCTAAAGTTATGGTATTCTTTTTGAATCACCCTGTATTATGGAAGTTTGTCCTTGTAGACGAAACAGCTGCCTTATCAGCCTGTCTCTTCTACTTGTTAATGTATCCCACACGTTCTTCTCTTAGTCGATTCTGCCTAGAAAATCTTGATTCTTTATCAATCAATGTAATTTTCATCATCCTTCTATTACACAACATCTTAATCTATTCGACACTTTTCTTTTTCCGGTTTTCCGCGGGCCGGTGTGGCCGAACGGTTCTAGGCGCTTCAGTCTCGAACAGCGAGATCGCTACGGTCGCATGTTCGAATCCTGCCTCGGCCATTGATGTGTGTGATGTCCTTACGTTAGTTAGTTTTAAGTAGTTCTAAGTTCTAGGGGACTGATGACCTCAGATGTTAAGTCCCATAGTGCTCAGAGCCATTTGAACCATTTTTCCGGTTTTCCGGCAGTTCCGTCTCTAGTGATCTCGCTGTCATCGAGCCTTAGACACTAATATTCCTTCCTTTGTTTTCTATAGTTCAGCGTTCACTTCCATACAATGCTGCGCGCCAAACAGACAGTCTCAGATATTCCTTCCTCAGATTAAGGCTGATGTTTGCTACTAGTAGATTTCTGTTTGCTGGGACTGCCATCTCTGCCTGTGTTACATTGCTTTTATTACTCTCCTTACTTCGTGCGTAATGCGTTGCTAAGCTTCCAAACAAGGCAAAATTCCTTCACTTGGTTTACTTCGTGCCTACTACATAAACTTTGTAACAAAAAAAGAAACAAAACAAAGACGTACCAGGAAACAATTATCCGAATGCGACAGAAACCGTATTGTGTGATGTCCATGTACACACAAACAAATGATTACAGTTTAAGAAAAGAATGGATGATTTATCAAAGAAAAAGAGCTTCACAAATTGAGAAAGTCAGTAATTCCCGTGGCTTTTTATGCAAGCAATTATTCTGCTAAACAATGAGTGATAGATTTGTGGGATGTGCTTCTGAGGGATATCGTGTCAAATTCTGTCCATATGCCGCGCTTGACCCTAAATCCATACTTGGTTGGAGGTCGCTGCTCCAAACGTAATCAGTTAGGGTGAAATTCCGCCACCTTGCTGACCGAGGTAGGACTTGGGAAGCACGAAGGCAAGCAGTAGCAGCACTAGCCTTGGGCACTTGGGTGGTATATTGCTGAAATGTAAGCCCAGGTTGACTTGCCACGAAGACAAGCAAAGCAGGGCGTAGAATATGTCGACGTACCGCTGTGCTGTAATATGGCCGCGCATGACAACCAAAGGTTTCCTGCTATGGAAACAAGTGGCACCCGAGACCAGCAGTCCTGATTGTTGGGTCCTATGGCGAGTGACACTCAGGTTGGGAACCCACCGCTGCCCGGGTTCACCTCACTGGTCAGAGAGGCTCATTTCGAAGTGGGATTCATCACTGAAGACGACTGTAGTCCAGTGAGATTCTAGGGCTAAATTGTGTCGGGAGAGACAAATTCAACCCGTTAGAAGGCTTAGCATTATCCCACGTTATGCGATCCAAATGTAAAAGATGAAAGAGGGTGTGAGGAAAATTATTGATGGCAGGCGGCTGAGTACCTTCCGGCACGCATAATAGGATAGGTACAGGATTACTGTACATGCGACGGTTGGTATGATATTACCGCATACTCTTGATCGTAAGTCGTGGTGTAGCAATGTGTTCGATTCCAGAAAGGACGGTTATGGTTTAACGTACCAACGACATGGACGTCAGTCCAGCACTGATTTAGGGAAATCACGAAAATCCTAAACCCTGTAAGTGGACTGCTTCTGTGTTTGCAGGGCTGTGTCGTATTTTGCATTGGATCTCTGAGTGCACTTTCTTTGTAAGAAACTCAGTAGCTGGTTGGACTCGTTGGAAGTTAATCGCCAGTACTGGTGGGCAGTTGGAAGCTGGTTGCCAGCAGTGATGGAAGTACTGTTGGGCAGTTGGTGGTGAACAGCCAGCAGTGATGGATGTTACATGTGAGAAGTTAGCATTGATGGATGGTAGAGGACTGAAGTGTTAGCGAAGGCTACTGATCTGGAAGAATGGGACTTGCAAATTGAAAATTATTCATGATTATATATCTTTGTACTGGATGTCAATGACGATTTATTTTCGTGTTTGAACTGAATGTCACATTAATAAGGTAAAAAAATACATTATTTGGTTTGCAACAAAATCTTTGCTTCGCTAACCACATGTTTATCAGTATTTAGTGGCTTTAGAAGTTAGAATGTTTTATTTAGCTGGCAGTATTGGCGCTTGCTATCTTTGTACTGGATGTCAATGACGATTCATTTTCGTGTTTGAACTGAATGTCACATTAATAAGGTAAAAAAATACATTATTTGGTTTGCTACAAAATCTTTGCTTCGCTAACCACATGTTTATCAGTATTTAGTGGCTTTAGAAGCTAGAATGTTTTATTTAGCTGGCAGTATTGACGCTTGCTGCACTGCAGTAGTTCGCGTAATGAAGATTTTTGCGAGGTAAGTGCTTAATGAAATGTAAAGGTTATTGTTAAGATTTCTTTTTACCCAGGGCCATTCTTTTGAATTAATTATTTGAAGTCAGGTTGTAATTTTTTCGAGCAGTCACATTGCGTTGCCCTAGAATATTGTGGGTCAATGCTGACATGATTAAGAAACAGTAAAGAGAAAGTAGGTTCACTACGTTCAGTTTTACTCAGCTGTTTCAGAATCAAATAAGGTAGAAGTTTCATCTTATCAGTCATTCAGCAATTTAAGTACAGACACACTCCGTTACATAAAGCAGTTTCAACCTGGGTGGACGCCGCGGATTTGAACCCTCGTCGTCTCGAATGTGATCCCAGTGTGCTAACCACTGCGGATTCGATTCCCGCTTTTGTAATTTAATATATCGGATTTCTGAAATTTCTGGAACGTACTTACTTATCAGATATTGTAATTTGTCGAAATATTCCACGTTGTTGAAACAGAAGCAATCAGTTCAAATGGTTCAAATGGCTCCAAGCACTATGGGACTTAACGTCTGCGGTCATCAGCCCCTAGACTTAGAACTACTTAAAGCTAACTAACTTAAGGACATCACACACATCTATGCCTGAGGCAGGATTCGAGCCTGCGAGCGTAGCAGCCGCGTGGTTCCAGACTGAAGCGCCTAGAACCGCTCGGTCACAGCGTACGCCTAGAAGCAATCAGTACTTTCGTGTATTATCCGTTTAGGAACTGTCAGTGTGAGTTATTAGCTCCTGTCAATGAACCTGTTGTCCTTAGTGATACTCGATTTCGCATTCTTCTGGAATATATTTCATAAGTACAGTATTTTTAATTACCGTCTTGTATCGGTTTGACATTTGGGGGTTAAAGTGTTACGCTTTGTTGCGTATAGGGGAATGCTGGGTCGTATCGAACACGTAAGCATTTTTGAAGAATGTCTAATGGCCATTTAAGAACATTCTTCACTCTAAAAATACTACGATCCGTTACTTAACAGAATTACAAAACTCGTCGCTCTGTGAATAAATGTTTGTTGACTTTTGTTATTTTTTCAGATCTTTCCATTTTGCTCAAAGAGTTACAAAAAGTTTTAATTTGTTCGTAAACGGTTATGTACTTGAAACTGTTACTTCATTCTTTGTGAATAAATCTGTCCACTTCTTCCTAGCTGAAACTACCTTTTAGGTGCAGACTGATGGATTCAGCTCCACTCAACTGTAAGTCTTCATATCTTTTCATTAAATCGTGCTAAAAGCCTACACCCACTCTCATTTCTGCCGTATTGGACGGATGGCTGATTTTCAGTAACTTTCATATATGTACATTAGATTTAACAATTCGTTTTGATGCAAATGTATAAGATCACAATTTGAATTTTTAACACTTTCGTACACTACTGTTTCTTGGTCACCACTGAGTCGTATCAGAGAAAAAGTGTTATTTCCTGAAGCAGGTTTCGTGTCCACCTCTTTGTTTTTCCGTTACTCTTTAAGTCTGGGCCCTAATGCACCTCTTGGAACTGAATATTTCCCGCTGTCATGCCTTATTCTCATTCCAGGAAGTCTGACTTTCCCGACGGCTTGCTTCACGTAATTTTCGTTACATTTATGTCCTGACTTCTCCATCTTTGCCTGTTGCAGAAAAACAACTGTAAGAATTTAAGTTTTTGTAATATTCGTTTCGTCCGGTACAACCTGACAGAACATGAACGTATTAGTGCGGTAGTTTGAGAACTCTCATTGTTATTGCGAGGGTTAGCCATTGTGACAACCTACTTTATGGAGTAGAATATGAAATATTACTTACTTCCAAACAAAACACAGCACTTCAAACTTAGTTAATCAAAAAATTGACAAAAAACGGATCATTTGTGATCACTCCGAAATGCGATGATTTTTTGATTCAGGGTCTCAAGCCTGATCTTTTTCTTCCACAGCTCCTACTGCGCTATCACTAGCTGTAGTGTTTAGAAACACCTGTTGTTCCATACAATCCAGTGTCGGATAACTATACTCCTAAAAATATTAAAGAACTGCTTTTGCCGTAAATCTGTGGTAACGTAAAATGGTTTTCGAAGAGCGGTGACCATAGCACAGCAGCACTGGACGTTGCTGATTTCTACTGAATAGTACGGCACGGCCAGAATCGCTGCAGAACATTACGGAAACTACGACTGCCTGACATACGGCGGTACACCGATGGAGCAGCAGCCCTTCAATCGCTTCTACATGCGTTGTGTGACGTGCTCGGAATTCCAATCTCTGCCGCCAGATGCAGCTCGCTTATTACGAATGGCCTGCGGGACGCGAGGTCTCGGGCAGTGGGTGGTTTCCTACGGGTGAGCAGCGGCCTGTGGAATTGCCTGCCCGTCACCGCCACGTGATGGAACGAACGGCCGGAGGGGCTGCCCAAGTCTACTGCGGGCCAGAGTCCAGCAGGCACTTGAGGCGTGGTAAATCAACCTCACGGTAAGTTAGTGGACGCCGGGTCAGCAGTGATCATGCGTGCTCTATTTTATTGACCACAAGCTGGAAGGAAATGTATTTACGAACATTCCACGCAATTTAAATAGATAAGACTTTTGATACCACACTCCTCCTGCACTACTGGCCATTGAAATTGTAACTCCAGGGACAAATGAAGGCCTCATCTGCTGTAAACAATGGTAAGGGACAGGTGTTGAAAAACAGTGATACTGAGTGTAAAATTTGGTACGTGTTGTGGTTTGTACGTGTTGTGGTTTGTACGTGTTAGTTGACGGTTCCACGACAGCAGGTAAATGGTGCCTCAGTCTCTATTCTCAGGTTAACACTAATGCACTACGGTCGCAGGTTCGAATCCTGCCTCGGGCATGGATGTGTGTGATGTCCTTAGGTTAGTTGGGTTTAAGTTGTTCTACGTTCTAGGGGACTGTTGACCTCAGAAGTTAACTCCCATAGTGCTCAGAGCCATTTGAACCATTTTTATCACTAATGGAAGTTTTCTCAGCCGTAAGTGCCAAAGAGATGGCTGCTGGTAATAGTAACGTGTGAGGTCTTCGTGCCAGAAAAATATTGTTTCGGGAATATTTGTACAAATCCAAGGATGACGTTGATAACTACCACTCACATAAAGATCCTGAATGTGTATGTGTATGTGGCTTCGAAAGTTGTTGATAATAAGGTAAATGTGAATAATTCTGTAAGCAAGTAAACGATGCTAGGCTATACGTTGTTTACGTGAGTTTACGCGACAGTTTGTTGACAAAAAATGTTAAGGTCCACCCTTAATATTATAGATTCTTTTTGATATTGTTGTACTTCATTCTTTCAAAATTTGTTACTGCAGCAGACTGAGGGCCATATTGAGGGATGCAACAGTATTGGTACACGTACTCATTTGTACATATTTGTCAAGGAAGGACATTTGTGCAGCCATCGAAACCTTGCTAATTGGTTCTAACTGAAGGTATTCAGACCTTTAAAATCGTATTTTTAAGAAGTTTAACTCGCCCAGAAGTAAACAGCAGCAAGCCAATGGTAGCTCGTGTTATATGCAATCAGTTAACAAATAAACGTGTTAAGTACCCACTTTCGTATTTTTAGTAATAACATTTCGGATAGAATTAACAATTTTAAAAATATTTCGTTACTGTACAAATAGTCGGTAACAATGACTTATCTGAATAAAAAGTCATAATGGGTGTGCTTGAAATGATCTAATTATGAGACGTTATTGGATCTTTACTGAGTAATTTCTAAAGGCAAACAATATGTCCCTTCCCATTGTTTATAAGTGAGGTCTTCAATTAAGCTGTCTCCCTTCAAAAGACGCCAATTTCTTTAATTTTTGACGAACTATAGTACTCCGTAAAAGAATGCAGAACACAAATGCGAAGGCAGTGCGATAGGAGACAATCTGCTGGTTGAAAAATTGTGAAAAGAAACTTACTAACATTTAATTACCAAGGAACAGTAGCAAGAGTTGGAGACATTCAGACTACGACATTGACGAATGTGGAAGATGTGACCTGCAAGTGAAACAGAGAAAAAGTTGTCACATTGGTTAGAAGGCAATGTGCAGTGGTACGAGACCCCACAATCAGTGACAGAGCTGCAGTGAACTTTTGTATCAAGAAGGGAAACTTCTTTTTTTTCCTTTTTAATGAATGTGGCCTTGCTGCTGAGGGCGTAGTCTAATAGACTGGTAGAGGTAGCAGTGTGAATAATTCAACTGTTGAGTGATGAGTTTCACCCTGGCCTCCGCCACCAGGTACAGGGCATGTCGGCCAGCCACTGATGGTCACTGACATACAAAAGTCATTTATAACTCGAAGGTCGTGTGGAACTCCTTTTGCCAGCCGTAGTTCTGCAACCCGACGTGGCTCGCACACAACAACCCCTTGAACTTCCCCTGCAGTAGTACTGATCCATTTTATCCCTATAGCCGTCTATCATTGCGAAGGTGTTGGCGGTGCATCAAAATGTGCACGAACTGACCTCTCGACTATGGCCCATAAGTGTTCTATGGAAATCATGCCAGGGGTTCTGGATGGCCAAAAAATGGTTCAAATGGCTCTGAGCACTATGGGACTTAACATCTATGGTCATCAGTCCCCTAGAACTTAGAACTACTTAAACCTAACTAACCTAAGGACAGCACACAACACCCAGCCATCACGAGGCAGAGAAAATCCCTGACCCCGCCGGGAATCGAACCCGGGAACCCGGGCGTGGGAAGCGAGAACGCTACCGCACGACCACGAGATGCGGGCCTGGATGGCCAAATCATTCGCTCCATTTCTCCAGGAAGTTGTTCAAAACGGTCGCAAACACTTGTGGCTCGGTGACATGGTACATTGTCATCCATAATAATATAATCGTTGCTTCAGAACATCAAGTCCACGAATGGCTGCAGGTAGTTCCAGATAGCCGAACATAATAAGGATCCAATCAATTTCATGTAAACACAGCCCACACCATTATGGAGTCACATCCAGCTTGCACAACGCCTTCTTGACAACTAGGGTCCATAGTTTCGTTGGGCCCGTGTAACAGTCAAACCCTCCCATTTTTTCTTTTTCTTTTTGTGAGTCCTCAGTCTTCTGACTGGTTAGATGTAGCCTGCCAGCCACGAATTCCTCTCCTGTGCCAACCTCTTCATCTCAGATTAGCACCTGCAACCTAGATTTTCAATTATTTGCTGGATGTATTCCAATTTCTGTCTTCCTCTGCAGGTTTTGCCCCCTACAGCTTTTTCCAATCCCACTGAAGTCATTCCCTGATGTCTCAACCTATGTCCTGTCATCCTGTCCCTTCCCGTCGTCAGTGTTCGCCACATATTTCTTTCCTCTCCGATGCTGCGCAGAACCTCCTAACTCCTAACCTTATCAGTCCACAAATTTTCAACATTCATCTGTAGCACCACATCTGAAATCCTTCGATTCTTTTCTGTTCCGGTTTTCCCACAGTCCATGTATCACTACCATACAATGCTCAGAAATTTATTCCTCAAATTCAGGCCTTTGTTTGATAGTAGCAGACTTCTTCCCGCCAGGAAGACCCAATCTGACAGTGCTAGTCAGCTTTTGATGTCCTCGTTGCTCTGACTGTCATTGGTTGTTTTGAGGGCTAGGTAGCAGAATTCCTTAACTTCATCTACTTCTTACAAAGAAGAAAACAGCAACCAGCCACTATTAGTACTGCTGTTTATTTACGTAAATAGCGCCGTTACCGGTTTCGAACTGGCAAGTTCATTATGAGACGGCTGTTCGCATGATTTTCAAGATACACTTTACATTATCGTCCGTTTTCGATTTTTCTTATTCCACTGTGGCGAAGTATTTTTGGTGTGTTGTTGCCCTACGGTAGAAAAACAGTGTTAGAAGCACCCTATGTGAAAATACACTCCTGGAAATTGAAATAAGAACACCGTGAATTCATTGTCCCAGGAAGGGCAAACTTTATTGACACATTCCTGGGGTCAGATACATCACATGATCACACTGACAGAACCACAGGCACATAGACACAGGCAACAGAGCATGCACAATGTCGGCACTAGTACAGTGTATATCCACCTTTCGCAGCAATGCAGGCTGCTATTCTCCCATGGAGACGATCGTAGAGATGCTGGATGTAGTCCTGTGGAACGGCTTGCCATGCCATTTCCACCTGGCGCCTCAGTTGGACCAGCGTTCGTGCTGGACGTGCAGACCGCGTGAGACGACGCTTCATCCAGTCCCAAACATGCTCAATGGGGGACAGATCCGGAGATCTTGCTGGCCAGGGTAGGTGACTTACACCTTCTAGAGCACGTTGGGTGGCACGGGATACATGCGGACGTGCATTGTCCTGTTGGAACAGCAAGTTCCCTTGCCGGTCTAGGAATGGTAGAACGATGGGTTCGATGACGGTTTGGATGTACCGTGCACTATTCAGTGTCCCCTCGACGATCACCAGTGGTGTACGGCCAGTGTAGGAGATCGCTCCCCACACCATGATGCCGGGTGTTGGCCCTGTGTGCCTCGGTCGTATGCAGTCCTGATTGTGGCGCTCACCTGCACGGCGCCAAACACGCATACGACCATCATTGGCACCAAGGCAGAAGCGACTCTCATCGCTGAAGACGACACGTCTCCATTCGTCCCTCCATTCACGCCTGTCGCGACACCACTGGAGGCGGGCTGCACGATGTTGAGGCGTGAGCGGAAGACGGCCTAACGGTGTGCGGGACCGTAGCCCAGCTTCATGGAGACGGTTGCGAATGGTCCTCGCCGATACCCCAGGAGCAACAGTGTCCCTAATTTGCTGGGAAGTGGCGGTGCGGTCCCCTACGGCACTGCGTAGGATCCTACGGTCTTGGCGTGCATCCGCGCGTCGCTGCGGTCCGGTCCCAGGTCGACGGGCACGTGCACCTTCCGCCGACCACTGGCGACAACATCGATGTACTGTGGAGACCTCACGCCCCACGTGTTGAGCAATTCGGCGGTACGTCCACCCGGCCTCCCGCATGCCCACTATACGCCCTCGCTCAAAGTCCGTCAACTGCACATACGATTCACGTCCACGCTGTCGCGGCATGCTACCAGTTTTAAAGACTGCGATGGAGCTCCGTGTGCCACGGCAAACTGGTTGACACTGACGGCGGCGGTGCACAAATGCTGCGCAGCTAGCGCCATTCGACGGCCAACACCGCGGTTCCTGGTGTGTCCGCTGTGCCGTGCGTGTGATCATTGCTTGTACAGCCCTCTCGCAGTGTCCGGAGCAAGTATGGTGGGTCTGACACACCGGTGTCAATGTGTTCTTTTTTCCATTTCCAGGAGTGTAACTAACCTCTAAACGATGAAATACAGCGTAAATAAACATGTGAGGTGAAGTGGTTATGGTACTTACGTCGAAAATTACGCGCGATTTTTTTGCGAACTGCAGGATTCTATTTTACGCATATTCCTAAGTATATACAGCACTTACGTAACTTGTACATCACCATATTGTGCAAAACACCATACACATACACACACCAAAAAGAATTTGCCACATGTGAAGCTATCACAGAGATTGCAGATTTACAAATACAACGGTGTCAGAGACGTTCTCTCTCAGAGGCATCACAAGATACAGGTTGCTTTGATTTCACAGAATGAATGTTTTTAAAGAATAACATAACCTAATGAAAATTAAAACACAAAGCTAAACCTTACATTATGAGCGTGTAATATTACTAATGAAGTGGCCAGATGTAGTAACCAGCTTGTGTGAATGCTATTTATATGGTATTATGTAAATACTGTCCTATATACAAGGAGCAACATAGAGGTGAGATAAAATGAATAATATGACAGTAACAATTGTATTAACATCAGTCTATGGTGCACTGAAATTTTGAATCAAGTATAGTAGCAGTAATTTTTTTTTCAAGAATCAAGTTAGCAGTACAAGTACATTACAAGTATTTGTATGAGAAAGAATAACATATCCAGTGACTATTAATTATAAATAATTTGGGAAAATGTGATGGTCAGTTGTATGAATGTTACTTATATGGTATTATGTAAATACAGTGCAATAAACAGGTGACAACATATACATGAGATACATGAATAATGTGACAGTAGTAATAATATAAATGTAGTGTGGCACACCACTTTTATTTTTAAATCAATTTTACAGTTGCAGTAAAGTGTGATTGAGCAGGCAGCTATATTATGATGTAAAACTTTATTTGGATTATTGATTGCATGTTGTATTAAAAGGAGTAGTGTTTATTTATGTGTTAGACTGGATAAGAGGTGAGTGAAGCTTTGTAGATAGGTTGCGTTGGCTAGCTCTGTCTGTCCATTAAGAATATGATGTGGTGATTTGCTTTTATGTCTATATATTTCTATCTTTTCAAGCAGATTCATGAGGCTACCTTTCTCAACATGATGCAATATTTGAATGTGGTCTTCACTGTTTTTTACTCTATGTTTACTAAGAGTTGTGTGCATTGCAAATGCAGATTTTCAAGTATTGTTCAAACGTATGGCATCTAAATGTTCTTTGAATCGAATGTCAAAGTTTCTCCCAGTCTGTCCAATATAGAAGGAAGGACAATTTTGGCATCTGAGTTTATATATACCTGATCTTTGGTAAGGGGGTTTGTTATTCTTTACGTTATGTATAGTTAGCTGCTGAAGTTTATGGTTTTTGTGGAAGCTTATATTTATGTTTGTGTTTTTGAAGAGATTACTTATTTTATGGGACATGCTCCCTAGAAAATTAAGTGAGACATATTTTGTGCTGCTTTCTGCAGATTTTTGTGTTGACTGCATAGCTGTCCGGTGTGGAGCTTTGTTGTTTGCTGTCATTGGGATGTTTTGGGTTAATTTATTAATCATATGTGGGCTATATCCACTGTTTAGAGCTATGGCTTTGATGATATTGGTTTCTTTATGTTGTTCAACTGGTTCCAGTGGAATTTTATGCTAGCGATTAGGAGTGGACCTGAAGTATGCCATCTAACGTTGGTTTGGATGGCAAGATAAGAGGTACCACCAAAGGTATGTGGATGATACAATTATTCTTTTTGATGGCACTAATGAAGAAATTGATACATTAGCTACCAAGCTGAGTAGCATGCACAGTAACATCAAATTCACTGTTGAACATGAAACCAATAACAGCATCAACTTCTTAGATTTAAAAATTTCAAGCAAAAACCAGAAACATTATTTTTAAATTTACGGAAAACAAGCAGCCACAGATGTGTGCATCAACAACCCATAAGTGAGAAAAATATTTTTCATCATTGGTTATCATGTCCGATATTTGTGGTCCACTAAATAGGAAAGGAACACCTACAATGACCCTACTGCAGCGACTAAGATAGTTAAACCTAGAATTTTTTATTGTTCATTGTGATGACATTTTGCAATTCTTGATTTCTGTACCGATGTAAGCTGTGTCACCAGTCCAGACCGCAGAGATGGAATCGAATAGCCAGCAAGTGCACACACGTTGCAGTAACTGTGAAACGTCCCCTTAGAAAAATTATTGAATTACAGTACTGATAAATCTCTTACATTATTTAATTTTCAAACAGCTGAGCAAAACTGAACGTTCTCAGACATTACTCTCTTTACTTATTCTGATGAACACTAGACTGACACACAATATTTTTAGCACAACGCAATCTGACTTTCAAAAATCCCTACAAAAGAATGGCCCTGACTAACATTAACCTATACGTTTCACAAATCACATACCTCACAAAAATCTTCGTTACTCGAACTACTGCAATACAGCGAGCGCCACTACTGCCAGCTAAATGAAGGATTCAAACTACTGAAGGCACTAACTACTGATAGGCACAGTTAGCAAAAGAAAGATTATGATAGAGAACAAACAATGTGTTTACCTTAATATTGTTCAAAAGTCATATTATATATATATCAGTTCATGACATCGAGTCTTACAAATTTACTCTTTCTTCATGAGACACGTCCAGATTATCCGCTCTCAAAATTCCGCCATCTCTCTCCCCACATCCACCACTGCTGGCAGCTCACCTCCAACTGCACAATGCTACGTGCTGTTAACATCCAGCTGCCCAACACTACAATTGCAGACAACAATGCAAACTAGCCACAGACTGCACACAGCACAGCCAGTGATTTTCATATAGAGCGTAACGTGGCATTACCAATAAGAAAACCGAAGCAGCCTACTTACATAGCCCCCACGCTCCCCACAAAAAATCTTACAAATTATTTTGGGCAGTGGACGATACATATTTGAAAAAATTTTCATAATTACAATAACAATGTAATCAAATGCACACACTTATTGATACTATGTTGGTCAAAAGATAAATTTTCTCACGGTCCATAAAGACAGTCCTGGTCATTCATCACAGTAAAATTGCAGTTTTTTTTTTTCTCGAAGTCTGAGCAGTAAAAGAAAATGCACATGGAAGTAATGGATATCCATGCAGTCTTGAAGAAGTAGTGTTGTCCTTCCAACAGAAAGATAATGCTGACTCTTGACATGCAGACAGGTAATGGTCCACAAGAGAGCAAACCCACAGCAGAGTCAGTCGAAGTTTTGAAGAATACTGGTAGGTAGGTCATCGCAGAACAGACCCACTGTAGTCCTGGTAGACATTACGGTATTGGTGGGCCACCAGAGATGCAGACCCACTGCAGTCCTTGCAGAGACAATGGTATTGGTTGGCCATCAAACGTGCAGACCCACTGTAGTCCTTGTAGAGATGGCCAGCAACCATCTGTTGCAACTGTGCAGGTGCACAATCACCATCGAAGAGTCTTGCACCATACAGCAAGTCCATAAACCACCACTCGTGCACTCACAAAGTTTTTGGAGTTGTCCTTAGATCCAGCAATGCTGTTAACCAGTCCCTTACTGCATTATCAACACACATGGGAGCACTAACAGTCCTCTTTTTTTCACATATTGTGCATATACTATGACCAACAGAAATGTGTGCAGTGAAATGTAACTTACAAGTTACTTAATTTGATGAACTGCTGTCAATTACAATTTTAAATTTACAACATAGGAATACAATTACAAAGGTACAAAATACATCATTAAAGAACATAACAGTACAGATAACATTTGTAGTAACACGTGCTTTACAAAAGAATAGAAATAAACATATACATCAGTGTTACAGGAATTATGACATAAGTAAATGTATAAAATAATGAGAATAGTTTTCGTCCGCAGCTCTTGGTCGTGCGGTAGCGTTCTCGCTTCCCGTGCCTGGGTGCCCGGGTTCGATTCCCAGCGTGGTCAGGTATTTACTCTGCCTTGTAATGACTGGGTGTTGTGTGATGTCCTTAGGTTAGCTAGGTTTAAGTAGTTCTAAGTTCTAGGGGACTGATGACCATAGATGTTATGTCCCATAGTGCTCAGAGCCATTTTTTGAATAGTTTTCGAAACATTAATTTCACACATGAGCATTGAAACAGAACAGAATTAATAATGTCTATAAACATCTTTACAAAGAAATTAACATATAATTAATGCAAATTATATTTGAGGATAACAGTATTCCTCATCATAGTGAATGTAGCTGAGTATTAGAAAAGTTCTACATAGAAGTCTTATCAGATAATCACATGAAGACACGAAGAACACAAATACACAAGGGTACACAAATACACAGCGGAATAATACAAGAGGAAAGGGCAGGGGTTATTTTCAGTGTAGCATTTGGTACTGCAGTTCAACCCAAAACTTCATTCCATAGATCTTTCGTCTTATTTCAACATTTGTTTCCACCAAAAAAATCCTATTCAAGCATGCTTTCTGTATTTATATGTTCACATATTTCTTACCTCATTATTTCTCTTCCATTATCATACCTCATCATTTATTTCCAAGAAAATCCTACCTATACTTGCTTTCTGTACTTTTTTAGTATAAATTCTCAATGCATTTCTTCCAATTCATCGCAACTCATTGTCTTATATAGTCTGCCCCCTCTTAAGCTAACTTAAATGTACTGAGCTCAGATGCTAAACTAAAGGACGGGGCAATGCTGCAGCACAAAGCAATTAATAAAGACAGCAATGAAAAAAAAATGGAAATTGTCAAAGCAAGCAGCAGCAAATCTAAATTAGCAGAGCAAATGTGACATTACTATTAATATGAGCCAATGTGCAGCAACAAGAAAAATAAATCAGCAGTAAAACTGGCTTAACAGAGTAATACTAAGTGACATTCAGTAGCACTATACATGGCAAACAGCAGCAGCAAATGCTATAACTTATACCTAAACATGGCAAAGCTCAAGCAGAAAAAATATTACACCAAAGACAACAATACAGATAAGGGAAATGTCTATTCACATCTTAATGTCTATGTAATTAAATTGGTGCACCACAACTTATTTTACGAAAAATATTACCAAGTAGTTGAAAAGAAAATTATGTATGCAAGTCCTGTGAAGGGAAATGTCTTTTTGTGCTCCTTCGTTTTTTTTTTTCGAAGTAGATCATAAAGTTATTGTTTACTGGATCTATAGGCATAAAATATCTCTATTAGTACATCTATAAAATTTTATTTTAAGCAATGCTGCAGTGCAGCTAGAAACTAGATATTAAACAAAATAAGCAAACTCTCAACTAGAAAGACAATAGATGTAAAATGTCTCTCATCATTTCATTAGGCATTTTAGTAAGTATTATAAATTAAGAGCTCCACAGTATAATCATATGTTTTCAAGTTTGAGCGTGTCGTATTTGCGATGCTTTCTATAAAGAAATGTCAATGGCGAGGATAATAGCCTCCTTTTTTCTCCACCTGTGCCTCTGACAGGCACACACTAATGACTTTTTTCCAGGTGACTGTCGCCCATCTGGGTGCCCATGACGCATTACGTGAAGGTCACTTAACTTTCTTACCAAAATATTTACGACACCAGTTTGCACTACAGTGACAGTCTCATATAAAAAATTTCATAGGTCGAGAATTTGCGTTGCAAATGTGTAGAAACGAACTCCTATAAATATAACAGTGTGCAAAAAATTTTCACCTGCATTGTGATACATTCACGCATTTACACACATTTCATAACTCTTAAAGTACGATTCTCAGCTTATTGATCATAAACATACCTCAACAGCATAATACACATTGACATCATAATAATAACATCATAAAAACTCAGCCAAATCTCAAAAACGTCGTAACTTTCTGCAATAATTTCAAAAGCTAAAAAAACTCTCTGCTCATTTCAATAGTGTCATCTACCTCAATCGTACTTTAAAAATCGTGATACCATACCAAATATATCATTCAAAGCTCTCGTAGTATCACCATGGTTCCGAAAAATATATGAACAGTTCACAAAGTACAGACAAAATACAATTCATAAGTGTGAAGTTATCCAGCTGTGTAATTGCGTAAACATCTGTCACTGACGTAGTAAAAAAAAGTTTGTCTCTCTCAGTTAAATGATCAGATAGCTGTGTATTTTATGTGTTAGAGAAATATGGTACTGATGTGTAAAGTTGTATAAGCAAATACCAAATTAGCTAGATCTCGTCGTGCTTGCCAAACAAATGGTACATAAAGTAAGCGTGTACTCCCCTCAGGATTAATGTAATTATACACTCAGGTGTTACAGATTACAGCAATGGAATGAAATGTATCACGGAAAACCTTTGTATCATTGTAATTCAAAAATCTTCGAAAATAAATGTTTTAAGCACAAAATTAATCACTCAAATACGTGTCCTTTAGCGCTAAATGTGCGTCTTGCTATAAGATAATTCTGTGGAAGTGTCGTAGTTATCGTCCTCCGAAAGCTAAGTTCTGCAGAAGTCAATGTACTTACCTCAAGATAAACAAAAGTGAAATGCTATGCGTATAGTTATTACGTACATTACCGTGATCAAGAAAGTACTATACTGTAACGTATTGTTGTGCTACGAAAAAGGCTGTCACATTGTAGCTATACCACAAAAGTTACTAGTAAAACATGTTTTACTTTCCAGAAGAATTCAGAAAAACTGTACATATATAAAACAGATACAGCACAAAAGCAACAATGTAAATTGTGTCACAGCGTCTTGATATAATCGTGTAGCTGTCAAAGAAACCAAATTCTAAGTCATCTTTAATCTCACAGAAAGTACTTTAAATCCATGTTGCATTAAAATCTCGTTAGCAGAACCGGTACATGTTCTAAGTATGTAAGCTGTATATTCGTTACATAATCGTTCAACTAACAAGGAAGAATGTATACACACAATAACACTGCGTCATCTGTTCATTATAACAATGCATTCGTAATTACTGTCTAAATATCTTCCCTAGGTTCTAGACTGGATAGTTAACTTTAAAACATAGTTGCATGTTAGCAGATTCTAAGTCTGACGAAGCGTACTAGTAACGTGAAGTGAAAAATTTTATAGCAAAGACTAAATTAAAAAGCAGATTATCTCTCAATAGATTGTTTTACATGTGAAATGTGGTGCAGTCTTTTACCCTTTCCAGTGCGCAGAGTTTCAGCTTCAAAGCAATTATCATGTTGTACACGTTGGTAAAGAATACTGGAATTTTTCTCAAGGTTAGCTTATGTTATTTCTCTCTGAGCCAGTCGGTGCACGTGGCTGCCTACGGTGCGAGTCATTGTCTGTTACCTTTGTTGTCGCGCGTCGTTACTGGGATTAGGAGACCTAACTTCTACAAATTCGCCTTGCCGAGAGGGCCCAGCCCTGCTTGAATCCCGCCAGTTCTGATGAAATTCAGGTCTGTCGTTATGATTATATCGTCTGTCGTCATGTCGGTAGTTCCTGTAGTTCCTTTCTTGTCGGTTAAGTGGTGGAGATTTTCTCCCTGAATTATCACTGCACGGTGGACCGTTGTGTCTGAAGTTATTCTGTCTCCCGTGATAATAGTAGTTCTGGTTGCCATATTGTCTGTTTCCATGATTGTCTCTGTCATATTCATTACTACGGAAAAGCGATCTTTCTCTGTAACTATTACTATGCCAGTGGTTGTCATAGGGGTGGTGTCTGCTTTGGTCGCAATTTACGTTGTAATAATAGCCATGTCGTGTCCTGTTATCATTTCTTTCAACGCGGAATCGTGATGGATGTGACCTGTATTTGTTGAGTTCCTGTTTTCGCGTCCCTCGATTGTCAGTGTCGATTTCCAATACTTATAAGACTCCCTGAAAAGCTGCAATGTCGTCTTTGCAACGTCCTGCCAAAATAATGTGTCGTAAATGTTCAGGCAATTTGATTAAGCAAATGCGGATGACTTATGATGGGCTGTATGTGTTTGAAAGATACTGATTGTTATCTAACATGTCTTCGAAATATTTGACGAGACTAGAAAATTCCGACTGTTCGAAATGTTTCATCATTATGATGGTATGTTTTACTCGGTCTTCTGTAGCTTGAGACCAATATGCTGAGAGGACGGCACGATAAAATTCTCCTTCACTGTGACAATCGTGAATGACCGATGGCTTTCTTACAGCTGGTTCATTCTCTAAGTAGCCACACATAAATTCTAACCTGTGCTCCAATGACCAGTTGGGAGGAAAACAATGAGAGAATTGATGGAGCTACGCTTGTGGATGAATGTCGTTGCCAGAATTCTTAAATGTTTTGAATTTACGTGTAGTAATAAACAGCTTATAATCATCATGTCGGTGAGTCGCATGTCGGTCTCTGTTAAGTCGTTTCGGCGATTCCATCTCAAAATTCGGTGTACCTTGCCAATTTCTTTCATAATTTTCGAAGTGCCCTGTGTTATTATTTTGTGGCTGTTCCGTATTTCTATGTTCCTATTCCCGTATTGGAGCGCGAGTGTCCTCTGAAATATGTAATTCTTGTATTACCTGCGTCAACTCTTCTTGTACTTCCCAGATTTCTCTTTGGTGTTGCGTATTAATTTGATTCTCATTTTGTTTGATATTCCTAATTTGTTTGTACTCTTCTGTGTCAGTGAAGGCTACAGGTTTTGTGTCATTCAGATCATCATCTACCTTTGCAGATAAGTTAGTGAACTGATCCGAAAGTTCGGCTACTTTCTCCCATAGCGTACTTACTTCCTCAATGTGTTTTTCTGAACCAAGTTTCAGAGTGTCCATTTGTGTTGAAATCGTATCTACTGTGTCCTTTAACATTTCCTGAGTTTTTGCAAGTTGCGTAACCGAATCGGTAGATGCAACTGAGTCACTTTTAGCTTGCAAGGTCTCATGATTTTCATGAACAATAGTTTGCAGTTCTTTTATGGCTGCTTCGTAATTCTGTAATGTATTTACATGCCGCGAAAAAATGTGTTGGAAATGCTCACATATTTGTGTTTTTACGTCATTGCAGACTTTTTGACATTTCGATTCGATTTTATGTAATTCAGTACTTAAATCTTTACGTGTTTGTTCAAGCGTATATTCCACTGAGTCTAACTTTTGAAGCTTTTGTTCCATTGCGTCTAACTGTTGGTGTGTTGGTCTCTGGTGTTGTTCTATTGTGTCTAACTTTCGAAGATTTTGTTCCATTGTGTCTAACTTTTGAAGATTTTGTTCCATTGTGTCTAACTTTTGAAGATTTTGTTCCACTGTGTCTAACTTTTGTAGCCTTTGTCCCATTTGTTGCATTAACTGTAAAAACAACGCACTGGTGTCTGAAACATGTTCCTCAGTGCTACTCGGCAGTGCATTTGAACCGGCAATAATCGCATTTTGAAAAGCAGAAAATGTGTCTTGACTTAGTTGAGAAAACGGTGAGGACCCAAAACCTGAGTGTACAGTATTTGCGAGATTGTGTCCTGTCATTTCGGATTCCTGAGGCGAGCTGTTGCCGACCGATCTATCGATAATGCTTCCCTGTTCACTAATTGTTTCACTGCCTACACCATTATTTGCAGCCCGCTCCATTTCCCTCTGCACAATTACCAAATTATTACTTTGAACATTAGTTAATTCATTACGCGGTGGCGCTGACGCACTGCTTTCGTCTTCACTGTCAATTCTCAGTTTACTTTGGAGCCTAGTATTACGTTTTTCACACGCCATTATTGTCACAATATTTCACACGATAACACAGAAAAGCACAATTTGAAGAGCAAAATAAGAAAACACATTAACATAGCACTGAAAATAATATCTACTTAATTGCAAACGCAGCTGCGGAAAACTTGGTGCAAATCTACATGCATGCCACAACTGTTTTACTGTACAACAATGAAAAACTACACCTACAAAGGAGATTCTCTCTACAATTACGCGCTAGCAATAAACAATAGCTACACTAATTACACAAACTACAAGAAAAAAATCAGAAGATTCCAGTGAGGTATCCTCGGCTAAGGTTCGACATATGAAACGTCCCCTTAGAAAAATTATTGAATTACTTTGCTGATAAATCTCTTACATTATTTAATTTTCAAACAGCTGAGCAAAACTGAACATTCTCAGACATTACTCTCTTTACTTATTCTGATCAACACTAAACTGACACACAATATTTTTAGCGCAACGCAATCTGACTTTCAAAAATCCCTACAGAAGAATGGCCCTGACTAACATTAATCTATACGTTTCACAGATCACTTACCTCACAAAAATCTTCGTTACTCGAACTACTGCAATACAGCGAGCGCCACTACTACCAGCTAAATAAAGGATTCAAACTACTGAAGGCACTAACTACTGATAGGCACAGTTAGCAAAAGAAAGATTATGATAGAGAACAAACAATGTGTTTACCTTAATATTGTTCAAAAGTAATATTATATATATCAGTTCATGACATCGAGTCTTACAAATTTACTCTTTCTTCATGAGACACGTCCAGATCGTCCGCTCTCAAAATTCCGCCAACTCTCTCCCCACATCCACCACTGCTGGCGGCTCACCTCCAACTGCGCAACGCTACGCGCTGTTAACATCCAGCTGCCAAACACTACAATGGCAGACAACAATGCAAACAAGCCACAGACTGCACACAGCACAGCCAGTGATTTTCATACAGAGCGCTACATGGCGTTACCAATAAGAAATCATGAACAGCCTACGTAAAACTGAGTCTCGAGTCAACCAATGCATTTGGTCCAGTACGGCCATGCTGTCAACATGTTGAGTCTTCTGTCCTGTGTGTGTGTGTGTGTGTATCGTGTTCTCGTATCACTTGTAGTGCGTAAGGCCCACATAGCAGCATGCACCAGAAAGTCATACCATGACAAGCCCATTTCAAAGAGCCTGGTTATTTCGTTACGTTCAAGCTCATTCAGATAATGATACAGGAAATAATTTTCGGTATTTAAGGCCGTGTCCTTGACTCAGTATCTGCTCTCAGGACTCTACAAAACAGCAAACATTCACCTACACAATGAAAGACTACTGGCAGCAACGTCTTGGCTGCTGTTAATTCATATGTGTGCTATATTTTCTTCTTACCGTAGATTTGATTGAACAGGGTGTGCAGGAGAATGTCGGTATAGATACTAATAGAACTGAAGTGACGTTGTCAGTCATATCTGAATTTTTCAGTAAGTAACACCACTGCCATAAAAGAGAAGGTTTCTGACTGCAGGACCGCTCAGGTACATGTTTTTAAACTATCCTGAACTTTCAAAACAGCGCACACACCACTGCAGAGAGTAAGGTACATCCTGAATATTCAGATTCTGGGTTATGTGACGAGTAGGCACTCTGATGATTACTTTCCCGTTTCTAAATGGTTTGAGGATCGAAGCGTGGTGTTAAGGCTTTATCGACGGGGTAGAGAAATGGGATCAGACATAGAGGGGGCTCTAAAACCGACAAAACGAACTACAAAATTGAAAGATTGTCGGTATGACACTGTGTGGGCTCTAAATTTGTCCTCATGGTCCCTTCGCGAGATATACATAGGAGGGACCAATATACTGCTTGACTCCTCGGTGAAAGGATGTTTTGGAAACTTCAACAAAAGCAAGTACCGAGCTAATGAGCGTCTCTCCTGCAGAGTCTTCCACTGGAATTTATCTATCATCTCCGTAACTTTGGTATCTAAGAGCTATTAAGGGAACCCGGAACCTAAAAATGATGAAAATTTGTGTTCTCAGTTTATTGTGAAATAAAATACTTCCTCTTTAAAATGACATATTAATCTTACCTGTAGCTCAACTCCAAGCATTGAAAATATTAATTTCAATTATGTGCTGTAGAGGGCATGTCGCGACATTGAATTTCCATGGATACAAGTTCGTTGAAAACATCGTTTTCAAAACTTCCGGTCTTTCCAAAGACTCACTTCTGTCTGAGGGGTACACCACTTCTTATGTGGAGGAACGACCTGTACGGTCTTGTCAACATTAATGACACCATCCGGGGATGTTTGAATAAATTCGTCCTCATCGCAGAGACGAAGCGCGCTGCTCTCCGTTGGATCTTCTCTGTCTCTTCTATCAACCCTATCTGGTACGGATCCCACATTGGTGAGCAATATTCAAGCAGTGGGGGAACAAGTGTACTGTAACCTACTTCCTTTGTTTTCGGATTGCATTTCCTTAGGATTCTTCCAATGAATCTCAGACTGGCATCTGCTTTATCGACGGTTAGTTTTATATGATCATTCAATTTTAAATCACGCCTAATGCCTACTCCCAGATAATTTATGGAATTAACTGCTTCCAGTTGCTGACCTGCTATATAGTAGCTAAATGATAAGGGATCTTTCTTTCTATGTATTCGCAGCGCATTACACTTGTCTAAATTGAGATTCAACTGCCATTCCCTGCACCATGCGTCAATTCGCTGCATATCCTCCTGCATTTGAGTCTAATTTTCCATTGTTACAATCTCTCGATATACCACAGCATCAACCGCAAAAAGTCTCAGTGAACTTCCGATGTTATCCACAAGGTCATTTAGTACATTCAGTACAATTTTCCATTGTTACAACCTCTCGATATACCAAAGCATCATTTGCAAAAAGCCTCAGTGAACTTCCGATGTTATTCACAAGGTCATTTATGTATATTGTGAATAGCAACGGTCCTACGACACTCCCCTGCGGCACACCTGAAATCACTCTTACTTCTGATGACTTCTCTCCATTCAGAATGACATGCTGCGTTCTGTCATGTAGGAATTCTTCAATCCAATCACACAATTGGTCTGATAGTCCTTATGCTCTTACTGTGTTCATTAAACGACTAAGATTCTACATATAACGAATGTGAAGGATACTGGACGGTAGATCCGTTGATCACTTCACACACACCCATGCCCGAGGAGGACTCGAACCTCCGGCGGGGGGGCCGCGCAAACTGTGACATGGCACCTCTAACCTCGCGGTCACACCACGCGGCTCCTTGCCACATCGGTATGAAATATTACCCCCCAGTATTCGTATTAGTTGGCCGATTCCAACTGTGTCTCGTCGATATTATAGTCAGAGGATGCAACTTTTTTTCTTTCTGTGAAGTGCATAATTTTACTTTTATGAACATTTAAGGCAATCTGAAGAACTTTTTTCACTACTTAAGGTGCGATTCCGAACTCGGCGACAGCGACCGACCGCGGCTGCAGAGACAAATGGCAACGCTGCCGCCTGGAGTCGGTGCGTTGCGGAACGCAGCGACAGACAAGCTATGCAGTTGCAGGGAACATCTGCGCGAGGCGAGATGTCTGTTAACACCACCGCTGTTATTGCGCTGTTGTTGGAAGAGGAAGACGATGACATTTTATTGTTGCATTCCAGGAAAAGATGAAAGCTTGGTAATGCCTTTATACAAAAGTAGAACTGCAGAAAGTAGTTACACAGCACTGACAAAAATACATTTGTTAGGTGATGAAAATATCTTCAGGAGCTACTGTCGTTTAAATAAAAGACAGTTTAATTTCGTGCTCAGTTTTATTAAAGATGACATAATGCCACAGTGCCTAAGAAACGCAATAACTGCAGAAGAAAAATTACATTTGACGCTGAGGTAAGTCCTCAAAATGTTATACATTATTAGATTGTGCTGCAGTTCCAAGACTTTGTGAGAGAGTTGTGGAGGTTGAAGGGCTGCTGTTGTCACTTTGCTGATGTGTGTAGTACTGTGCAGCCATCATTTCGTAATCAGAAACGATCATACTAATTTTTCTTTTGGCTCCTGCCTTATAAACTGGAGGTAAACTCCTTACAACTGTGCTGATGTGAGGGAAAAATAAGTCAATATCATCATCTTTGTGTTCCATAAACGTTTTTAGTAAATTTTGCCCAATTTCGTCCCTTTCTTTCCACATTTGTAATATTGTATCATCATCACTACGAACTTTACTGCGTTTTCTTTTCCGTGCTGGCACATAACGTTCATCGTTTGTTACCACAGATGTTTCACCACTATTTCCTATTGTATGTGTTTCTGCCGTATCTTCTTCCTGTGATGCCGAATGGTCCAGTTGACGAGTTCGATCTCCACTGTCTTCTTGGATTTCTTGTATTGTTGTCTGTGATGATGTCAATGTAATATTTGTCCCTCCAGATCTGTGTTTTGCAACACTGTCAAGGAACGATAGTTGTTTGTGGCTTTTGTTTTTGAGTTTTTTGAGGCAGCAGAGGTTCCTAATTTGCTTTTCTTCTTGAACCTCTGGTAACCGTCCCTTAAAAATTTCCACTTCTTCTTATAGTCATCACCAGTAAGTGGAAATTATATTAGCTGTATGTTGTCGTTTGTTTCAGATTCTTGGCCACAGGCGGAAGTTACCGGTCTTTATCATTTTTCCTATCGTATATCAACATCTTCCATATCAAGAGTTGTTAAAAATGTTTCGAAGATATTAAGAATAAGGCTGCTGCCCATGTTGATGCCACCTTCTACTGAAGCAGATTTCAGACGTATTAAAGAAGAATTTTGGCTTAAATGCAATATACCTAATTGTGTAGGCGCTATAGATGGAAAACATGTTCGCATAAGGGCACCAGAGAAAAGTGGATCTCTGTATTTTAATTGAAAAGATTTTTGTTTCAATTGTTCTGCTGGCTATTGTGGACGCAAATTGTAAATTCATTAGCGTTGATGTCGGCGCTTACGGAAAAGAGTCTGATAACGGTATATTTCAGAAATCGGCTATGGGCAAGAAAATAGCCGCAAAGGAGTTTAATGTACCTCCACCAAAATGTGTGCCGGGCACAAATGTGGGTTGTTCGGCCAGTAAAAGCAGTCTCCGGTCGCTATGCGGTTCGGCAGCAGCGGCACTACTGGTCCCTGACCGGGTGGGTGCCGCCAAAGCAGGTATACGGCGGCAGACGACGCTGCCGCCGCGTTCAGCACGCCTCACATTGCAAACAATGGCAACCAGTGGCGCCGCCTGCAGCCGGTTGGTGCAGTCTGCGGTCTGCGCACTTCTACAAATCTTATCAGGATCGGACTGTTTATACAGGTTCTTTCAGACAGCACCTCATTATGGATGAGTTTGAGGTTACTACTACGAGGTGCATTCAAGTTCTAAGGCCTCCGATTTTTTTTCTAATTAACTACTCACCCGAAATCGATGAAACTGGCGTTACTTTTCGACGTAATCGCACTGCAGACGTACACATTTTTCACAATGCTGACGCCATGATTCCATGGCAGCGGCGAAGGCTTCTTTAGGAGTCTGTTTTGACCACTGGAAAATCGCTGAGGCAATAGCAGCACGGCTGGTGAATGTGCGGTCACGGAGAGTGTCATTCATTGTTGGAAAAAGCCAAAAGTCACTAGGAGCCAGGTCAGGTGAGTAGGGAGCATGAGGAATCACTTCAAAGTTGTTATCATGAAGAAAGTGTTGCGTAACGTTAGCTCGATGTGCGGGTGCGTTGTCTTGGTGAAACAGCACACGCTCAGCCCATCCCGGACGTTTTTGTTGCAGTGCAGGAAGGAATTTGTTCTTCAAAACATTTTTGTAGGATGCACCTGTTACCGTAGTGCCCTTTGGAACGCAATGGGTAAGGATTACGCCCTCGCTGTCCCAGAACATGGACACCATCATTATTTCAGCACTGGCGGTTACCCGAAATTTTTTTGGTGGTGGTGAATCTGTGTGCTTCCATTGAGCTGACTGGCGCTTTGTTTCTGGATTGAAAAATGGCATCCACGTCTCATCCATGGTCACAACCGACGAAAAGAAAGTCCCATTCATGCTGTCGTTGCGCGTCAACATTGCTCGGCAACATGCCACACGGGCAGCCGTGTGGTCGTCCGTCAGCATTCGTGGCACCCACCTGGATGACACTTTTCGCATTTTCAGGTCGTCATGCAGGATTGTGTGCACAGAACCCACAGAAATGTCAACTCTGGAGGTGATCTGTTTAATAGTCATTCGGCGATCCCCCATAACAATTCTCTCCACTTTCTCGATCATGTCGTCAGACCGGTTTGTGCGAGCCCGAGGTTGTTTCGATTTGTTGTCACACGATGTTCTGCCTTCATTAAACTGCCAAACCCACGAACGCACTTTCGACACATCCATAACTCCATTACCACATGTCTCCTTCAACTGTCGATGAATTTCAATTGGTTTCACACCACGCAAATTCAGAAAACGGATGATTGCACGCTGTTCAAGTAAGGAAAACGTCGCCATTTTAAGTATTTAAAACAGTTCTTATTCTCGCCGTTAGCGGTAAAATTGCATCTGCCGTACGGAGCTGCCATCTCTGGGACGTATTGACAATGATCGCGGCCTCATTTTAAAACAATACACATGTTTCTATCTCTTTCCAGTCCGGAGAAAAAAAATCGGAGGCCTTAGAACTTGAATGCACCTCGTATTATTGTCCGCAATGTCATTTGACATGCAACATGAACAGCAGGAGTCCCAACAAAAAAATGGTTCAAATGGCTCTGAGGAGTCCCAACAAATATCCCTGGGACACACCCGAAGTTGCATCAGTCGATGACTCGATAACTTGCTGCCTCCTCCATAGACAAAAATTCTCAATTTAATCACAGATACCTCTTAATACCCCATACGATCACACTTTTGGTAGTAAGCGTAAATGAGGTACAGAGTCAAATGCTTTTCGGAAATCGTGAAACTGAAACATCCCCTTCGAACAAATTATGCAAGACTGTCCTTAACCTGATACACAATATTTTTTAGCGCAACGCAATCTGACTTTCAAAATTCCCTACAAAAGAATGGCCCTGACTAACATTAAACTATACCTTTCACAAATCACTTACCTCACAAAAATCTTCGCTACACAAGCTACTGCAATACAGCGAGCGCCACTACTGCCTGCTAAATAAAAGATTCAAACTACTGAAGGCACTAACTACTGATAGGGATAGTAAGCAAATGAAAGATATTAATAGAGAACAAACAATGTATTTACCTTGATATCATCAAATATAAATAAAGAAGTTCATGACAAATTTCAAAACTCCGCCATCTCTCTCCCCACATCCACCACTGCTGGCGGCTCACCTCCAACTGCGCAACGCTACGCGCTGTTTGCAGCCAGCTGCCTAACACTACAATGGCGAGTATTACAACAATGCAAAGCAGCCACAGACTGCACACAGCACAGCCAGTGATTTTCATACAGAGGTGGCGTTACCAATAAAAAAAACCTAAACAGCCTACTTACATAGCCCCCATGCTCCCCACAAAAAATTTTACAAATTGGTTTGGGCAGTGCCCAATACAGATTTGAAAAAATTTTTCATAATTACAATAACAAAGAAATCAAATGCATACACTTATTGATACAATGTTGGTCAAAAGCTAAAATTTTCTCACAGTCCATAAAGACAGTCCTGATCATTCATCACATTGCAGTGTTTTTCTCAAAGTCTGAGCAGTAAAAGAAAATGCACACAGAAGTAGTGGATTTCCATACAATCTTGAAGAAGTAGCGTTGTCCTTCCAACGGAAAGACAGTGCTGACTCTCGACATGCAGACAGGTCATGGGCCACAACAGAGCAAACCCACAGCAGAGTCATTCGACGTTTTGAAGAATATTGGTAGGTAGGTCATCACAGAGCAGACCCACTGTAGTCCTGGTAGAGATTACGGTATTGGTGGGCCACCAGAGGTGCAGACCCACTGCAGTCCTTGTAGAAATAATGGTACTGGTGAGTCAGCAAAGACGCAGACCCACTGTAGTCCTTGTAGAGATGGCCAGCAGCCATCTGTTGCAAATGTGCAGGTGCACAATCACCATCGAAGAGTCTTGTGGACAATATAGCAAGTCCATAAACCACCACTTGTGCACTCACAAAGTTTTTGGAATTGTCCTTAGAACCAGCAATGCTGTTATCTAGTCCCTTGCTGAATTATTAACACATGTGCAAACACTAACAGTCCCTACTTCTCACATATTGTCCATATACTATGACCAACAGAAACGTGTGCAATGAAATGTAACTTACAAGTTACTTAATTTGATGAACTGGTATCAATTACAATTTTATAGCATAAGAATACAATAACAACGGTACAAAATACATCATTAAAGAACATAATAATACAAATAACATTTGTAGTAATAGGGGCTTTACAAAAGAATAGAAATAAACATATACATCAGTGTTACAGGAATTATGACATAAGTAAACACATAAAGATCAGAAGAACTTTTGAAACATCACCTTCACATGTGAGCAACAAACCAGAATAAATAATGTCTAAACATCTTTACAAGGTAAATAACATAGTATTAGAAAAATTCTACAACATAGGTCTTATCAGATAAACATATAAATACAGGAAAAACATAAATACCCAAGGGTACTCAAAAACATAGTGCGATAACACAAGGAAAGGACAGGGTTTGTTTTACTGCAGTATTTTGCAAACAAAACTTTCTTTACTTTTCGGAGATCTCCCTTCGTTCCTCATTATTTCCAAATAGTCCTATCAATACCTGCTTTCTCTACTCTGTTCATATTTCTTTCAAAATAATTACGGATCATTGTACAATACTCATTTTGGCCCAAAACGTTTTCATATACCTTCAATGCATTTCTTTCCATTCATCACAACTAGTTTCTTATATAGTCTACCCCCTCTTAAGCTAACTTAAATCTACTGAGCTCAGATGCTAAACTAAGGGACGAGGCAATGCAGCAGCACATAAAACAATTAACGCAAACAGCAATGACAAAAAAGTTCAGATTTGCAAAGGAAGTAGCATTTTAGAAATTAGCGAAGCAATTGCAATATTACGACTAATATGAGGCAATGTGCAGCAAACAAGAAAAATAAATCTGGCTTAGCAGAGTAACACAAATTAAAATTCAGTAGCACTATGCCTGGCAAACAGCATAACTTATACCTAAACATGACAAAGTTCAAGCAGAAAAAATATTACGCTAAAAATGGCCATTTCTAATACCTATGTCACATCTTAACACTAGAGTGATGCATCACAATTTATTCTACAAAAGAAATTAAAAAGTACTTGAAAAGAAAACTATGATTGCAGTTCCTGTGAAGGTAAATGTCTTTTTGTGCTCCCTCATTTTTTTTGAAAGAATTATTATTTGCTCGATCTGTAGACAGAAAATATTTATATTAGTACATCTATAAAATTTTATTTTAACCAATGCTGCAGTGCAGCTAGAAACTACATATCAAATGAAATAAGCAATTACGCAAACCAAAGCATAAAAATATCATTCAATAGTCATGTGACATTTCATAAGTTAGTAGACATTCTCTCAACTCTTGTAGAAAGACGCTTGTCATAATCAGGTGTGCAGATGTAAAAATATTTCTCGTCATTTCATTAGGCATTTCTGTAAATATCATAAATTAAGAGCTCCACAGTGTCAACATATGTTTTCAAGTTCGACCGTGTCGTTATTGCGATGCTCTCTACAAAGGAACGTCAATAGCGAGGATAATGGCCACCCATTTTTTTTCTTTTTACCTGTGCTGCTGGAAGGCACACGCTAATGGCTTTTCTTTTCTCGGGCGGCTGTCGCCCATCTGGGTGCCCACGACGTATTACGTGCAGGTGGTCACTTAACTTTCTTACGGAAATATTTACGACAGCAGTTTCCGCTACAGTGGCAGTCTTATATAAAAATATTTCACAGGTCAAGAATTAGCATTGCAAATCTGTAGAAACAAAATCCTATAAATATAAGTGTCAAAAAAAAATATTCGTCAGCATTGTGATACAGTCACACATTTACACACATTTCATAACCTTGAAGTACGATTCTTGGTTTCCAACAACCTTTTCCACAAGTCAGTGTCCCTAATCACTTTGCATTACTCCTTACCTTATTACACATATACATATTCGTCGACACTTCTTTAATATTTCATTATATGAAATATGTAGCATAATCAAATTCCTCATATAGCATCAGCTTCTTGACCATAAACATACCTCAGCAGCATAATACACATCGTCGTCGTAAAAATAACATCATAACACCTCAGTCAACTCTCAAAATCGTCGTAGCTTCCTCCAATAATTTCAAAACCTAAAAAGATTCTCTGCTCATGTCAAAAGTGTCATCTACCTCAAATGTACTTTAAAATCATGCTCCCTTACCAAATACATCATTCAAAGCTCTCATAGTATCACAATGGTTCCGAAAAAATATGAACAGTTCACAAAGTACAGACAAAATGCAATTTCATAAGTGTGAAGTTATTCAACTGTGTAATTACGTAAACATCTGTCACTAATGCAGTAAAAAAAAATCTTTATCTCTCAGTTAAATGATCAGATAGCTGAGTAATTTGTGTGTTAGAGAAATATGGTACCGATGTGTAATGTTGTATAAGCAAATACCATATTAGCTAGGGCTCCTTGTGCGTGCCAAACACATGGTACACAAAGTAAGCGTGTACCCCCCTGAGGATTAATGTAATTATACCCTCAGGTGTTACAGATTACAGCAATGGAATGAAATGTATCACCGAAAACCCTTGTATCATTGCACTTCAAATATCTTAAAAAATATGTTTTATGTGCGAAATTAATCACTCAAATACGTGTACTGTAGCGCTAAATGTGCGTCTTGCTGTAAGATAATTCTGTGGAAGTGCCGTAGTTATCGTCCTCCGAAAGCTAAGTTCTGCAGAAGTCAATGTACTTACCTCATGATAAACAAAAGTTAAATGCTTTGTGTATTGATATCGTAGTTATTACGCTTATTGGTGTGATGAAGAAAGTACTGTACAGTAACGTATTGTTGTGCTACAGAAAAGGCAGTCTCATTGTAGCTATACCACAAAAGTTACTACTAAACATGTTTTTCTTTCCAAAAGAATTCAGAAAACTGTGCAGATATAAAACAGATACAGCGCAAAAGCAACATTGTAAATTGTGTCACACATTAGTAGCGTCGTGATAAAATCGTGTATCTTTCACAGAAACCAAATACTAAGTCATCTTTAATCTCACACAGACTACTTCAAATAAGGAATGTCTTGTCAAGTAAACCAAAATTTTGCATTAAAATCTCATTAGCAGTATATGTTCTAAGTATGTAAGCCTTATAGTTGTTACGTAATCGTGCAACTAACAAGCAAGAATGTACACACACAATAACACTGTGACGTCTGTTCACTATAACAATGCATTCGTAGTTTCTGTTTAAAAATGTTCCCTAGGTTCTTGATTGGATATTTAACTTCAAAACATTGTTGCATGTTAACAGTTTCTCAGTGTGACAAAGCGTACTAGTAGCGTCAATTGAAAAGTTTTATGGCAAAGACAAAGTTAAAAAGCAGATTATCTTTCAATAAACGGTTTTACATTTGAAATGTGGTACAATATTTTACTCTTCAAAGTACTCAGAGTTTCAGCTTGAACGCAATTATCATGCAGTATACGTCGGTAAAGAATACTGGAATTTTTCTCAACGTTAGCTTCTATGTTATTTTTCTCTGAGCCAGCCGGTGCACGTGGGTGCCTGCGGCGCGAGTCATTGTCTGTCTCTTTGTCGGCGCGCGTCGTTATTGGGATTAGGAGACGTAGCTTCTACAAATTCGCCTTGCCGAGAGGGCCCAGCTCTGTTAGAATCCCGCCAGTTCTGATGCAATTCAGGTCTGTCGTTACGAATATATCGTCTGTCGTCATGTCGGTAGATTCCGTAGTTTCTTCCTTGTCCGTCACGTGGTGGAGAATTTCTCCCTGAATCGTAACTGTGCGCCGAACTGTTGCGTCTGAAGTTATTCTGCCTCCCTTGATAATAATTGTTTTGGTTTCCATATCGTCTGTGTCTCAGGCTGTCTCTGTGATAGTCATTACTATGGAAATGCAATCTTTCTCTGTAATTATTTTTACTCTGCCAATGGTTGTCATACGGGTGGTGTCTGTTTTGGTCACGATTTGTGTTGTGAGAATAGCCTTGTCGTGTCCAGTTATTGTTTCTGTCGTCACGGAATAGTGACGGATGTGACCTGCAGTGATTGTTTTCCTGTTTTCGCATTCTGCGATTGTCAGTGTCAATTTCTAATTCTTGTAAGAGTCCCTGAAAAGCTTCAATGTCGTCTTTGCAACGTCCTGCCAAAATAATATGTCGTAAATGTTCAGGCAGTTTGATTAAGCAAATTCGGATGAGTTCTGAGGGGCTGTATGGGTTTGAAAGATACTAATTCTTATGCAACATGTCTTCAAAATATTTCATAATACTGGAAAATTCAGATTGTTCGAAATGTTTCATCATTATGATGCTATGTTTTACTCGGTCTTGTGTGGCTTGAGACCAATATGCTGAGAGGAAGGCATGGTAAAATTCTCCTTCACTGTGGGAATCGTGAATGACCGATCGCATTCTTACAGCTGGTTCATTCTCTAAGTAGCCACACATAAATTCTAATCTGTGTTCTAATGACCAGTTGGGAGGAAAACAATGAGAGAATTGATCGAGCCACGCTTGTGGATGAATGTCGTTGGCAGAATTCTTAAACGTTTTGAATTTACGTGTAGTAATGAACAGCTTATAGTCAAAATCATCATGTCGGCGAGTCGCATATCGTTCATTGTTAGGTTGTGTCGGCCGTTCCATCTCAAAATTCGGTGCACATTGCCTATTTCTTTCATAGCTTCCGAAATGCCCTGTGTTATTATTTTGCGGCTTATCCGTATTTCTAAGTCCCTCATCCCGTGTTGGAGCGCGAGTGTCCTCTGAAATACGTAATTCTTGTATTATCTGTGTCAGCTGATCTTGTACTTCCCGGATTTCTACTTGGTGTTGCGTATTAATTAGATTCAGATTTTGTTTCAGTTTCCTAATTTGATCGCTCTCTTCTGTGTCATTAAGGGCTACCGGTTTTGTGTCATTCAGATTATCATCTACCTTCGTAGATAAATTATTTAGCTGATCCGAAAGTTCAACTACTTTCTCTGATAATATACTAATTTCCTCCATGTGTCTTTCTACTGTGTCCCTTAAGTTTTCCTGGGTTTTTGCAAGTTGCGTAACCGAATCGGTAGATGCAACTGAGTCAATTTTAGCTTGCAAGGTGTCATGATTTTCATGAACAATAATTTGCAGTTCTTTTATGGCTGCTTCGTGATTCTGTAATGCATTTTCATGACGCGAAAAAATAGGTTGAAAATGCTCACAAATTTGTGTTTTTACATCATTACAGACTTTTTGACATTTCGATTCAATGTTATGTAACTCGGTAGTTAAATCTTCACGTGTTTGTTCAAGCTTATTTTCCACTGAGTCTAACTTTTGAAGCTTTTGTTCCAATGTGTCTAATTTTTGAAGCTTTTGCTGTGTTTGTCTCTGATTTTGTTGCATTGTGTCTAATTTTTCAAGCTTTTGCTGTGTTTGTCTCTGATTTTGTTCCATTGTGTCTAATTTTTCAAGCTTTTGCTGTGTTTGTCTCTGATTTTGTTCCATTTGTTGCATTAATTGCAATAATAATGTATTAGTGTCCGGAATCTGTTTCTCTATGCTTTTTGGCAGTGCATTTTCACCGGCAACATTCACATTTTGACAAGCAGAAAATGTGTCTTGACTCATTTGAGAAAACGGTGAGGACCCAAAACCTAAGTCTAGAGTATTTGCAATATTGTGTTCTGTCATTCCCGATTCCTGAGGCGAGCTGTTGCCGACCGATCGATCGATAATGCTTCCCTCTTCACTAATTGTTTCCCTGTCCACGCCATTGTTTGCCGCACGCTCCATTTCCCTATGCACAGTTACCAAATTACTAATTTGAACATCAGTTAATTCATTACTCGGTGGCGCTAACACACTGCTTTCATTTTCACTGTCATTTCTCAGTTTACTTTGGAGCCTAGTATTACGTTTTTCACACGCCATTGTTGTCACAGTATTTCACACGACAACACAGAAAAACACAATTTGAAGAGCAAAAATAGGGGAACACAATAACATAGCACTGAAAATAATATCTAGTTAATTGCAGCTGCGAAATACTTGGTGCAAATCTACATGCATACCACAACCGTTTTACTGTACAACAATGAAAGACTGCAACTACAAAGGAGATTTTCTCTACAATTACGCGCTAGCAATAAACAAAAGCTACACTAATTACACAAACTACAAGAAAAAAATCAGAAGATTCCAGTGAGGTATCCTGGCAGGGTCGCCATATGAAACATCCCCTTTGAACAAATTATGCAAGACTGTCCTTAACCTGATACACAATATTTTTTAGCGCAACGCAATCTGACTTTCAAAATTCCCTACAAAAGAATGGCCCTGACTAACACTAAACTATACCTTTCACAAATCACTTACCTCACAAAAATCTTCGCTACACAAGCTACTGCAATACAGGGAGCGCCACTACTGCCAGCTAAATAAAAGATTCAAACTACTGAAGGCACTAACTACTGATAGGGATAGTTAGCAAATGAAAGATATTAATAGAGAACAAACAATGTATTTACCTTGATATCATCATATATAAATATAGCAGTTCATGACAAATTTCAAAACTCCGCCATCTCTCTCCCCACATCCACCACTGCTGGCGGCTCACCTCCAACTGCCCAACGCTACGCGCTGTTCGCAGCCAGCTGCCTAACACTACAATGGCGAGTATTACAACAATGCAAAGCAGCCACAGACTGCACACAGCACAGCCAGTGATTTTCATACAGAGGTGGCGTTACCAATAAAAAAAAACCTAAACAGCCTACTTACAAAACATTGCATCATCCTGACTGCATTGACCCAAGGCTCATATTTCACGTGAGAAGCGTGCAAACTGGTTGTCACGTTATCAATGTTTTCGGAATCCAAGTTGTTTGTCGTGGAGAGAGAGCCATACTGTTCGAGATACCGCATTATGTAGGAGCTCAGAATATGTTCTAAGATTCTACAAATAACGGATATGAAGGATACTGGACGGTATATCTGTTGATCACTTTTACCATCCTTACGATGTAGCAAAGTCATATTTTGCTCCTTAAATACGTCAACACCTAACGCGCTTATGTGATCCAAGATGGTTTGATCGACCACAACCTGAACCTTTGTCTTCAAGGTCATCTGCTTTCCGCGCTCTGAATATTCTATCTGAAGAGCACACCACTTCTGGTGCTACAGTTAAAGATGTGGAGGAACGACCTGTACGGTCTTGTCAATATTAATGCCACCATCCGGGGGTGTTTGAATGAATTCGCTCTCATCGCAGAGACGAGTGCAATACTACCTCAAAATATGACATTTCAGCCCAATTACATGGGAACACAATCGAAAACTTCAATTCTGTAACATATTTGTATTGACTAGGGAAAAATTTGATACTGAAGTGAGTGACGACGCGTAGCCACTCATCTGTAGTTACCTCGATAACGGTTCTTTTGTGGATCCATCATTGTACACTTCCACCCGTGTCGGTTCCCACTACTAACTATGGTAGACGCTTCTTGCCTGTTCTGTCGTTATGGACGTATCGTGGACATGCGCTCATCTGAGCGGAGATAACTTGCAGAAATAGAGGTTTACGGGGGGAGAAGACGAACACGGCGTAGCTTTGGCTGTTGCGTCATTGGTGCAGGATCAATTCACTGTGTGGTTTATCACTCACCTCTCGAATTACACATTAAGGAAAACTTTGTCCACAAACACATCTCCTCTTGGATTAGGTGTAAGCAGTGCCTGTTCCACACTGTTAATGTACTGAGAAGTTGAGAAATGTAGGTCGTTATAAGACCTAATCTTTGATATAGTGTAAGAGACAATCTAGTGTTTTAATGTTTGTCTTTACCTGTGAAGTGTGATTTAAATTTTTTTTAAATTTATTTATACTGTTAGGTTTGACTCTGGTTAAGTATTTTACAAGTATGGTGTTTTTCGAAAGGTAATAATCATGTTTTCAATGTCATACTATTTCAGTTTTTTACCACACTATGTGTCGCTATGGTATACAACTTTTGTTTGTAAACGTCATATGTTGCGATAATGGTATGTACTGCTTGGTGGCCTGCTGCTTTTGGAAAAACTTTAAAGAGCACAAGTGTTGTAGTTTACTTGCACTTTTTCTGTATTAATTGTTATATCCTTGATGACTGGGAGCTGCAGTAAAAACAGACACTCCGCGCATCCTAATAGAGCCCTTCTTACTTGGGGATTCCTTGTGGTAGCGGGGAAGGTACACTGTCAGCTGTATGTTTGTTCTGCCACTCTTCATAGATCAACTTTACATTGTTATGTAGTCTGTGAAGTAAGAGCCTGGCCCGCATTACACACAGATGGTAAAAGATATCGTCTTAGTTCTATAGGAGAACTCTATCCTTTATGCAATGTCCATAAAGCTGTTTTTTTACATTGACATGTTGACTGAGATTTACATGCGTTTACCAGCAGTTTAATGAACAAAAGATGTTACAATCTTACCGAACATGTTTGATGCCGACGTCCAAATGATGGTTCGTCCAAAAAAATGAAGAATGGATACTGCAGGAGGACAATGATCCGAAGCACCGCAACAGGTTTCGTTGCGACTAGAAGGAGGAGAAAAATGTGCAGTTACTTGATGGGCCCTCACAGTCGCCTGACAATCACGTAGAAAATGTATGGTCTTATATAAAAAAACCAGTTGCAAGGAAGAAAAGAACTTCCCTTTGAAATAGCTGTCAATGCAAATTCGACACATTAAAACTTGGTTTCAAGCATACCTCGGAGATGCCAAGAAATTATTGACGCTCCAGGAGATCAGACATGTTATTAATTGTAACTGCATTTCTCGATTGTTCTTATATGATAAACGAATGTGTTTTTGTTTGTTGTCAAATAAATTTTTTTACTGATTCCTCCGACCAGGATCTTACGTAGTAGATGGTACGTGTATGTGTAATCTTGACATGGTTTATATGCTAGTTCGGATAGTACTGTTAGTGTTGCCTGGTACGTAAATGCAGATACATTACATTCTTCTGTATTTTCGTATGAACACTCGAAAATTTTCTGAACAATTTATTAGGTAATATGTAATTTTAACATTCCGCCTTGCAAGATGACTTGAAAATGGATTCAGTTAACCCGAAATTAGTCATTTGTTAAATAAAAAGTTAGTCCATTTCTACATCAAACTGATTAACACAAAGTTTTAGAAAGCATTCATGTCTCGAACAAAGCGATAGGTATAAAATGTTAAAAATCAATAAAAATAGTCTCTATCGCGTATACAGATTTTTTTATGTGTTGGCTGCCGGTTTTGGTCCTTTCCTCTACCCATCTTCATGCTGACACCGCCATTATGGCTGCTGGTGGCGGCAGACCGAGAACTACGGTTCTGACACCAGCAGTCGTAATGGCGGTGTCAGCCTGAAGATGACCCGAAGAAAGGGACCAACCGGTTGCAAACAAATAAAAAAATCAGAAAACGCGATCGAGACTGATTTAATTCATTTTTATGATTAACATAAGTTGCTGCCCTGCTAATAATCCAACATGCTGGAAATACAATTCTCTCTTCTGAGAGGTGCTTAAGTAGTTCGAGAACGATGATTACTTATATATAAGATTTACTTCCATCAGAATTTCAAAAATCATTGGGGGAAGTGGCAACAAAACGACTATTCACGTTGGTGTGTAGAATATATGAGTCTGGCGATATACCATCTGACTTTCGGAAAAGCATCATCCACACAATTCCGAAGACGGCAAGAGCTGACAAGTGCGACAATTATCGCACAATCAGCTTAACAGCTCATGCATCGAAGCTGCTTACAAGAATAATATACAGAAGAATGGAAAAGAAAATTGAGAATGCGCTAGGTGACGAGCAGTTTGGCTTTAGGAAACGTAAAGGGACGAGAGAGGCAATTCTGACGTTACGGCTAATAATGGAAGCAAGGCTAAAGAAAAATCAAGACACATTCATAGGATTTGGCGACCTGGAAAAAGCGTTCGACAATATAAAATGGTGCAAGCTATTCGAGATTCTGAAAAAAGTAGGGGTAAGCTATAGGGAGAGGTGGGTCATATACAACATGTACAACAACCAAGAGGGAATAATAAGAGTGGACGATCAAGAACGAAGTGCTCGTATTAAGAAGGGTGTAAGACAAGGCTGTAGCCTTTCGCCCCTACTCTTCAATCTGTACATCGAGGAAGCAATGATGGAAATAAAAGAAAGGTTCAGGAGTGGAATTAAAATACAAGGTGAAAGGATATCAAAGATACGATTCGCTGATGACATTTCTATCCGGAGTGAAAATGAAGAAGAATTAAATGATCTGCTGAACGGAATGAACAGTCTAATGAGTACACAGTATGGATTGAGAGTAAATCGGAGAAAGACGAAGGTAATGAGAAGTAGTAGAAATGAGAACAGCGAGAAACTTAACATCAGGATTGATGGTCACGAAGTCAATGAAGTTAAGGAATTCTGCTACCTAGGCAGTAAAATAACCAATGACGGACGGAGCAAGGAGGACATCAAAAGCAGACTCGCTATGGCAAAAAAGGCATTTCTGGCCAAGAGAAGTCCACTAATATCAAATACCGGCCTTAATTTGAGGAAGAAATTTCTGAGGATGTACGTCTGGAATACAGCATTCTATGGTAGTGAAACATGGTCTGTGGGAAAACCGGATCAGAAGAGAATCGAAGCATTTGAGATGTGGTGCTATAGACGAATGTTGAAAATTAGGTGGACTGATAAGGTAAGGAATGAGGAGGTTCTACGCAGAATCGGAGAGGAAAGGAATATGTGGAAAACACTGATAAGGAGAAGGGACAGGATGATAGGACATCTGCTAAGACATGAGGGAATGACTACCATGGTACTAGAGGCAGCTGTAGAGGGCAAAAACTGTAGAGGAAGACAGAGATTGGAATACGT
The DNA here is from genome assembly GCF_023898315.1 of Schistocerca nitens. Classification (NCBI taxonomy): domain Eukaryota; kingdom Metazoa; phylum Arthropoda; class Insecta; order Orthoptera; family Acrididae; genus Schistocerca; species Schistocerca nitens. The sequence continues at coordinate 67,855,425 of NC_064614.1, forward strand.
CAAGCAAATAACTGAGGACGTAGGTTGCAAGTGCTACTCTGAGATGAAGAGGTTAGCACAGGAAAGGAATTCGTGGCGGGCCGCATCAAACCAGTCAGTAGACTGATGACAAAAAAAAAAAAAAAAAAAATATTTACTTACTTTGCTTAGAGTTTAAATTTCTTCTGCACTGAGTGGGATGGAGTATTAGAACTGTGTAACACCAAGCAAGTGTGTATCCACCCATGATATTCTTTCAGGGTGTCGCAGTTTCGACAAAGTTAGATATTCCTTTCTAGGTTCGTTGTTGTTGGTTGTAACAGCAAGCACTATGCAGTGAAGAAGAGCTAAACGCAGCAAGTGTCGCTGGCGCCAGATGCTCGGAGCTCACCTGAGGTAATGCTTCGCGGATTCCTCGGCGGGCGCCGGCGTACGGTGCGGACACGTGTGACGCGCGCCGCCGCCGCCGCCTATTCGTGGCCGCGCAGCCACTTTGCCCGAGGCTGCTCCGCCCCGCCCCGCCCCGCTCGCTCCCTTTGCATAATCGTATTGCAGGTGGCAGAGCCGCTCGGGCGCTTATCGTCTCGGCTTACAACTGCGCCACACCTCGTACGCCGGCGCGCCCTGGCGCTGCCTCGGCCCTGGAAGCATCTGCCGCCCCAGCGCCACCGAGGCTATCTCTGCCCCGCTTTCAGCCCGTCCAGTAGTAGCCACGTAGTTCACGAGGCTTGTTGCAGCAAGAAGTAACGTCGTTCAGACGTATAAAATAACTATGTGACCACTCTACAGTGTGCAAACGACAACTGGTCACAGCGTACCACAGTGGTCTATTGGAAGCCGAGAGGAACAGATATACCAGGTGATCAAAAAGTCAGTATAAAATTGAAAACTGAATAAATCACGGAATAATGTAGATAGAGAGGTACAAATTGACACACATGCTTGAAATAACATGGGGTTTTATTAGAACCAAAAAAATACAAAAGTACAAAAAATGTCCGACAGATGGCGCTTCGTCTGATCAGAATAGCAATAATTGGCGTAACAAAGTAAAACAAAGCAAAGATGATGTTCTTTACAGGACATGCTCAATATGTCCACCATCATTCCTCAACAATAGCTGTATTCGAGGAATAATGTTGTGAACAGCACTGTAAAGCATGTCCGGAGTTACGGTGAGGCATTGGCGTCGGATGTTGTCTTTCAGCATCCCTAGAGATGTCGGTCGATCACGATACACTTGCGACTTCAGGTAACCCCAAAGCCAATAATCGCACAGACTGAGGTCTGGGGACCTGGGAGGCCAAGCATGACGAAAGTGGCGGACATTTTGTGAACTTTGTATTTTTTCTTCTGGTTCTAATAAAACCCCATGTCAAAGCATGTGTGTCAATTTTATCTCTCTAACTACATTGTCTGTGGTTTATTAAATTTTCAAATTTATACTGGCTTTTTGATCACCGGTATATACAGGGTGGTCCATTGATAGTGACCGGGCCAAAAATCTCACGAAATAAGCATCAAACAAAAAAACGGCAAAGAACGAAACTCGTCTACCTTGAAGGGGGAAACCAGATGGCGCCATGGTTTGCCCGCTACATGGCGCTTCCACAGGTCAAACGGATATCAACTGCCTTTTTTTAAATGTAGGAACCCCCTTTTTAATTGCATATACGTGTAGTACGTAAGGAAATATGAATGTTTCAGTTGGACCACTTTTTTCGCTGTGTGATGCACGACACTGTACGTGCTATCACATAACATTCCGCCAGTGCGGACGTTATTTGCTTCTTGATACATAACCCGTGTTAAAATGGACCGTTTACCAATTGCGGAAAAGGTCGATATTGTGTTGATGTATGGCTATTGTGATCAAAATGCCCAACGGGCGTGTGCTCTGTATGCCGCTCGGTATCCTGGACGACATCGTCCAAGTGTCCGGACCGTTCGCCGGATAGTTACGTTATTTAAGGAAACAGGAAGTGTTCAGCCACGTGTGAATCGTCAACCACGACCTGCAACCAATGATGATGCCCAAGTAGGTGTTTTAGCTGCTTTCGCGGCTAATCCGCACATCAGTAGCAGAAAAACTGCCCTAGAATCGGTATTCTCAAAAACGTCTGTGTTGAGAATGCTACATCAACATCGACTACACTCGTACCATATTGCTATACACAAGGAATTGCATGTCGACGACTTTGAACGTCTTGTACAGTTCTGCCACTGGGCACAAGAGAAATTACGGGATGATCACAGATTTTTTGCTTGCGGTCTATTTAGCGACGAAGCGTCATTCACCAACAGCGGTAACGTAAACCGGCAAAATATGCACTATTGGGCAACGTAAAATCCACGATGGCTTCAACAAGTGGAGCATCAGCGACCTTGGTGGGTTAATGTATGGTGCGGCATTATAGGAGGAAGGATAATTGCCCCCATTTTATGGATGACAATCTAAATGGAGTAATGTATGCTAATTTCCTGCGTAATGTTCTACCGATGTTACTACAACATGTTTCACTGCGTGACAGAATTGCGATGTACTTCAAACATGATGGATGTCCGGCACACAGCTCGTGTGCTGTTGAAGCGGTATTGAATAGTATTTTTCTTGACAGGTGGATTGGTTGTCGAAGCACCATAACATGGCCCGCACGTTCACCGGACCTGATGTTCCCGGATTTCTTTCTGTGGAGAAAATTGAAGGATATTTGCTATCGTGATCCACCGATAACGCCCGACAGCATGAGTCAGCGCATTGTCAATGCATGTGCGAATATTACGGAAGGCGAACCACTCGCTCTTCAGAGGAATGTCGTTACACGTATTGCCAAATGCATTGAGGTTGACGGTCATCATTTTGAGCATTTATTGCATTAACGTGGTCTTTCAGGTAATCACACTGTAACAGCATGCGTTCTCAGAAATGATACGTTCACAATGGTACATGTATCACATTGGAACAACTGAAATAAAATGTTGAAACGTACCTACTTTCTGTATTTTAGTTTTAAAAAAACCTACCTATTACCAACTGTTCGTCTAAAATTGTGAACCATATGTTTGTGACTTTTACAGCGCCATCTGTCACAAAGCGAAAAAGTTATCCAACTAAAACATTCATATTCCTTTACGTACTACACAAATATGTAATAAAAAATGTGGGTTCCTATTTTAAAAAAACGCAGTTGATATCCGTTTCACCTATGGCAACGCTATCTAGCGGGCCAACCAAAGCGCCATCTGGTTTCCCCCTTCAAGCTAGACAAGTTTCGTTCTTTGTAGTTTTTTCATTTGACGTTGAGATATTTGGCCCGGTCACGATCAATGGACCACCCTGTTTATAGACGTTACTTGTGCTCCATCTGATTGGGGAAGCACTGCAAATTGGCCTACAAAAACCACCAAAGCTACAACAAATGCGCGTCACCCGAGAATTTTACACTTTTCCGTTTGCTTGAGCAAACTATTCGTCACAGACAAAAAAATTTGAGTATAGGATTTCTTGAAAAACATTTAATGTAGTTTAATCATGTATCGGGATACTACAGAAAAACATACGAAAGTGATCTCCATCACACATCTGCGCACCGGTCGCCGTTTCTAGTTTTATTTTATTTTATTTTATTTTTTTTTTCACGGCACTCCCTCCCACTACTGGACAAACATTTGTGATTCCACAAATTACTTCTCATATTCGACCTTATCTGGTCTTCACTATTATTATTAGTGGTTTAAGTCTTCCTTTTTTATTCTTATAAAGTGTGATACAGTTGCCGCTGCAGCTGACCTTTTATGCAACGCGGAGTGTTATATCTGACCTTCATAAACCATGCACAAGAATTTCATATTCTCTCGCTCGCTACGTGGGAACTGTTAATCCCAAAGGAAATATGGTTAGGTTAGGTTAGTGTTTTTTAACGTCCCGTCGACAACGAGGTCATTAGAGACGGAGCGCAAGCTCGGGTTAGGGAAGGATGGGGAAGGAAATCGGCCGTGCCCTGTCAAAGGAACCATCCCGGCATTTGCCTGAAACGATTTAGGGATATCACGGAAAACCTAAATCAGGATGGCTGGAGACGGGATTGAACCGTCGTCCTCCCGAATGCGAGTCCAATGAAAGGAAATATGGAAAGACTTTTCAGTGGGAGATATAATGTAGCTAAACACTGTACTGGCATACGTTTTCGCTGGAACCCACGGTTTTCTAATTATTCAAGAAAAAAGTACAGAAGCGATCTTCAAACGCACCCTCACTCGCACACTCATTCCTGACTCATCAGGATTTTTAGTACGTTGTTAATGAGGCTCCCTGCTACTACTGTTAAAAAATTTACGACTGCACGAACTATTTCCTACATACGACCAATCCAGGTCCTCGCTGACTGGCCACTGGTTTAGTGGAGCACGTACAAAATATTGTCTAATTGACGTAGGTGAAAGTTTTACCCAGCAGTTTTTTGAATTGTAACAGCATAAAATATTGAATTAAGGCGTTGTGTTCGTCAGGTCTTCTGACTAAGTAACTGCTCGACATTTTAGGGGTATGTTTGGATCGAATTGTCAACGTAATTAGTTTTAGCTTAACTTCTACAAAAAAATTATTTCGTTACTCTCACGGGCACATTTAAAATTAACAATATTAATGAAATGCGGACTATGCTAGAGGCATAACAGCCCAATCAGTAGAGACCTGAAAAGTTCAAATATCGGGAATAGTTCGTGTTGTCGGAAAATTTTGTAAAGTGTTGTGATGGCGTGCACGAAACTATTACAAATCCTGATTAGGGGAGGGCAAAGTGTGCTGGTGGAGCTGCATATGACGGTCACTTACGTTTCGCTTAAATAACTCGGAAACCCTGGCCTCCAGCGAAAACGTATCCCAATATAAAATTCAACTACATTTTCTAGTCAAAAGATTCTGTTCATTTTTTCGGTAGGACTAACTGTTTGCGGGTAATACGGAAATCTCGTGCGTGGTTTATGAAGCCCTTAAATAACAATGTGGGTTGCATAAAACGAAAGCGGTAGGGAAGCGGAATAACCCTGTATAAATACTTAAACTCACATAAAAATACACACTGAAAAAGTTTATAACTGTATATCTAGGTCTCTTAACTAGATCACAGATATTACTATCGCAATGAGTTTACGAAGTTTTCGTAATAAAAACCCTTTAATCAGGTCCTACAGCCGCATGCACGGGCCTAGCCTGAAGGCACCACACATTCCATGTTCTGTACAGAATAGATTCAAATCTGGCCATAGCTTCCTGGGAATACCAAGTCCATTTACACGTGTTGTAAGATCAGTAATAAGGCTAGAATTCTTTGGCGGTGACTTCTGCCAAACGTCTAGCCGTCCTTGGCACACACCATAAATAAGAGGCGTATCTTGCGTTGGTCAGGATGGTTTTCCGCATTTATGTTTGCTATTAGGCATATTCTGTTGCTTGTTGTACAAAAGTGAGATGTGATGCGTAGTACACACTTGGAACTCTCTGACAGTTGCTGCTGCTCGTCTTAATGATCTAGTAGTGCCACTAATTATTCTCACAGTCTGGGCTTATTACCCCACTCCCTTAATACAGTTACTTCCTTAACATTAGAATATTTGTTGCATAATTAGACAACAAATGGATGTCAAAATTATTGGATAGCAATTTTGTGAATTACATCTGCAACATTCGCTGTAGATGATTATGACCTTCACTTTCTTCGAAAAACTGGAAATGATTTTTTGTTTTGTACTTTTTTTCTGAAATAAGAGGCTAACTCTTCCACAAAATTGTTAAGGAACTTGATATGGATAGTACTGTATTATAAGGAACTAGGGACCTAGAAACACGGAGAGGCTTCGTCCCCTCCGTAGCCCTCAATGGTTCCCAACAGGCTACAGCAGTCTACTCACCCCACCTCCGCTCCACACTGAACCCATGGTTATTGGGCGGTTCGGCCGCCAGTGGACGCCCCCCCCTCCCCGCTCACCGGTGAACGTCTCACGCCAGACACGTGTAACCCCAATGTTTGCGTGGTAAAGTATTTAAGGTGTACGCGTAAGCGTAGAAAAGTGTTAGCGCAGCAATCGCCGACATAGTGTAACTGGGGCGGAATAAGGGGAACCAGCCCACATTCGCCGAGGCAGATGGAAAACCGCCTGAAAATAATCCACAGGCTGGCCGGCACAACGGACCTCGACACTAACCCACCGGGCGGGTTCGCACCGGGGACCAGAAAGCTTTCCCGCCCGGAAATCAGTGCGTTAGACCGCACGGCTAACGGGGCGGGGGGCTTGACATGGATTACTTCGGGCCTTGGAACTTTTTCCCATTTTAGCGAATTCTGTTGTTGCCTAGTGCCACTGACAGAAATGCCTATATTACTCAACTTTGTAACGGTGTGAGAATGAATTTGGGGTTTGCTTTTGTGGAGCAGCATTGATTAGAGAGTTAAGAATTTCTGTCTTCGCTGCTCATGTCTCGCCCATGCTCGTCTGGACACTAACTTTGGTATCTAAGAGCTATTAAGGGAACCCGGAAACTAAAAATGATGAAATTTTGGGTTTTCAGTTTATTGTGAAATAAAATACTTCCTCTTAAAAATGACATATTAATCTTACCTGTAGCTCAACTCCAAGCATTGAAAATATTATTTTCAATAATGTGCTGTAGAGGGCTTGTCGCGACATTGAATTTCCATGGATACATTGCAACCTAACCTTCCAGTACTGGTGGTAGTAAAAGTCCACCTAGTAGGTAAATTACCGTCGCTTTGACATGTTCTGCCGCTACTCGAAGCTACTGTCTGTAGTAAATGGTTTCTTACATTCGTGTGGTCCACGAAATTACTGGCCCCTGCGAGTTATTGCTGGGTGTTAATAATCTCTAGCGGAAGGTTTTAACGAACCGGTAGAAATTTGAACGCAACGGATAACGCATTTTTTTGAACCACTACAAAAGGCATCTATACAGGGCTTAATAGGCATTATATAGCTTTTATTAGCTTTCATGACCCAGAATTCGACTGTGGTACTGACTGCCACCTATTCTTCATGATGGAAGGAGTAAATAATCAGTCGAGGGTAGAGATTAATTGATATTTATTGAGTACCGATGGTATTTCAACAACTAGTCGTGTTTCTCTTGCAATGTACATCATCAAAACCCGTCTTCCTCTTTAAAATGACATATTAATCTTACCTGTAGCTCAACTCCAAGCATTGAAAATATTATTTTCAATAATGTGCTGTAGAGGGCTTGTCGCGACATTGAATTTCCATGGATACATTGCAACGTAACCTTCCAGTACTGGTGGTAGTAAAAGTCCTCCTCCAACCGAATTCGCCTAACCGTTCCGCTTACAAACGTGGTGGGAGTGGCGCGCCAACCTGACAGAGCCAATACGCGCGCCTACGTATCATCTTAGCCCTGACTTGCAAACTTGGTCTCTGCTAAACTTGTTCACGCTTGGGGGGTTGGTACTACCCTACCCCAGAACGACCATTCATGCAGTGTTACAATCTGTGCCTAAAGCTTTCTGCTAGTTCACACACTCACCCATTTATACCGTCCAGGCCGCACAAAGGAAAGGAAAATGGGAAACTTGGTACACAACAGAAAAAGATTCAATAAATAACCCTGTTTAGTCCATTCTCTCCTTTTGGACACCAGCTGAGGTATTACCTGCAAGGGAAGAAACTCTTGCTAATAATTTCTGCGTGCTAGCAATTTATTAAAACGGTACAACAAGTTCCGTTGTAACATGTTCATTGAAAACATCGTTTTTCAAAACTTACGGTCTTTCCAAAGACTTTATATTATTTTGGCAACACGATTTGATAGGCAATTGTTTTCAGAGATCTTTCTGCAACTGAACTTTCTAGGAAATATCTCCATGGACGTACACAAAATCAAAATGAGAGTGTGAATAATGTAATTTGGACCAGAATCCCAAAAAATGTGTTTGTGGAAATTCATACTCTTTATTTTGGAGTATATGATGCCATTGCTAGGTACAAAAAAGGTAACATTATAAAGTGCAATGTGCTGCAGAAGTTGGATGTGATTCCCGAAAGTACATAGTGAGTGCAATGATGTCGATAGACAATGAGAGGAAACGGGATGCTGAAAGGAAAGAAAAGGAGTGTGAGAGGCAATCCAGACAAAGAATGAAAGATGTGAAAAGAAGGCTAGATGGGGAGATGTCTAGTGACAGTGAAAACACCTCTCATGGTGCTGGACTCCAGTAAAATGTTAGTGAAACTTTGAAATTCGTTTTCCACAAGTTCACTTTTTTACCATATAAGGAACATTTTCTGCTAAACTAATAGAGATAAAGACTTAAAATTTTCAAGGAATGTAAACAGTGCCAATATACACCTTGTATCATAGCCTTTTTGTGATACATAAATGATAATAGATTGTATTTCAAAGATACTATGCCAAAAAATGTGTCACTTATTTTCAGTAACAAAATAATATCTTCCCAAAAAACACCAATAAATTAAAATCCATATTGGTACATGGTATTAAATATATGTAATATTATACTGTAAAAGTTTCATCATTCTGGTGTTAACAGTTCATAAGAAAATGTTCCTTACATTTAACATTGTAGGTATAGGACGTTCCGGGTCCCCATAAATGTGACCATACGTTCTATACAGCTGCTGGCATTTTGTTAAGTTGCTGTAGCCTTCTTTCCCCCCCCCCCCTTCCGAACCCCACCCCTACTACTACCCTTCCTCGCCCCCCCCCCCACCACCGCTGCACACTCCCATCTTCACTCCAACCTATACGAAAGTTGTTGCGTGTGAGTAGCCACGCCATCTTGGCTGTCAAGGAACGGTTTTTCACCCCTCAAATAGTAATACAATAAACTTGAGCGCTACAAGTAACACATTTCAAATCTGTCCATTATTAGAGGTGTATATACGCCACAAACCATTTTAGGCTCCATACACGATAGGACCTTGTCATTGTCTGTCAGCATATAGAAATGCTGAAACCTGTACAGTTACATTTTGTATTGTCACCTAGGAAAGATTTCATCATGGAATGCTAACGGCAGCAGCTGGTGGTACAACAGTTTCCTCCCTTAAAAACTTCATTAAACAAATATCACCATTCCTTTATTCGAATTCACGTCTTTCAGACTCTCTTATTGAAGGCACCTAATACTCTGGCACGAAATGCACATGTGTTGCTGATATGGTTATTTTCTTTTGAGAGTCTGATTGTTGATTTGTAGTAGAAGTAAACCGGTGTTGCATAGATTTGCTCATATTGGAATAATCCATCAACAGCACAGCAGTTCTCGTAAACTCATAACCACATGTTACCTTCCAAAACAACGGGGTTGTGGACATTACATTCACAGAACCACTTCCATCGGAAGGAAACAGTCTCCTAGAGAAGGATTCATTTGGTCCAGATGAGAAAGTCCCGTCTACGCGAATCAGAGATACTGCTGGAGCGCTACCACAACATGTCCACAAGCGGCTGGAAAGTGATGGATGGCCAACATGTGCACTGATGAGCAACGCCAAGGGAAACTGTATAAATAATACATTATGCAGATGTGCGCTGCAAGCAAAGTAGTGGAACTGAACGCAGAAAGAGTGCTGGTACTTTGCCGCGAGGGCGGGAAGGAAAGGGCAGGTAGGTCGCAGTACTTTAAGAGACATTTCTCGTCGAAAAGAAACGAAAGCGTCCTCACTTCTAAGCAGTTTCTCCTTCAGGTTGACATTTCCGTGCTCCAGTCAACCACAACAGATTTCATGAAGGTTGCCGTTAATGACAGGACATGAATGATTCCAAATCAGCAGCATTCACTTTTGTCCTTGATGACTTATTGATAGTTACAAACATGTGAGAAGCCCATCCACTCCATGACGAAGTTTTAAATGAAATCATTCCTAAACCGCGCGCGTAGTTGTGTGTGGGTGCAGTGGGCCGGGGGGGGGGGGGGGGGGGTAGGAGGGAGGAGGAACTCATCTTGGAACAAACCGTAGCCTAAACGTGAGTACGTAAAGCCTTTCGGTGAATGAGCTACGCATCAAAGATCCAAGGCTCTTATAAGTCCACATATACCATGTGTTTCAGAAAAAGTAATTTTTGTGGGATGATGGACAATCATTTGAGTACAAGAACATGCGATCTCTGTGACTAATAGTTAGTGGGCTAGACAAGGTCAAAATGTATTCGCTTTGCCCGGAGGAAACATCACTGTACATTGTGATTTCTGGAGTAAATACTCGAAGAGTGCGACATTGACTTGAAGGCATAATTCAAGCTGTCGAACCACGGGTAATGTTACACTGGCTTGATTTCGGACGTCTGATTTAGCAACAGCAATTCGAGCTACGAGTTCCTCCGCAATACTTACTGGAGTTTGATACAAAGAGACCGGCCGATGTGGCCGAGCGGTTCTAGGCCCATCAGTCCGGAACCGCGCTATGCTACGGTCGCAGGTTCGAATTCTGCCTCGGACATGGATGTGTGTGATGTCCTTAGGTTAGTTACGTTTAAGTAGTTATAAGTTCTAGGGGACTGATGACCTCAGATGTTAAGTCCCATAGTGCTCAGAGCCATTTCAACCATTTTTTGTACAAAGAGTCTTCACGCGGTTCGAAAGATGAAAACCAAGTGGAATGAGATGCCAGTAAAGAGGTTCAATTACGTCCAGTCCAGGGTCCAGAGTATCGTCTGTCCAAAAATCTTCTCACTCGATTTGTGAACTGGTGAGGTGCTTCATCATGTTGGAACAATATTTGTCTTCTGGTTTGAAGCGGCACATCTTTGAGAAGACCTGGAACTTCGTGTTCGAGTAATACGCTGTAAACACGACCAGTTAGACGGCGTAAAAAAATGTAAGGCCCCACTATTTGGTTATGATTATTTTCGGCCCAAACAATAAATGAAAATCGTTCCTAAAAATGGAGGACAGCCGTACGTCGAGGATTTTCGCGAGATCGTACATAGGAGTTGCGACTGCTGAACGTTTCTTAGCGGGTGGTAGTCGATTCATCAGTTAACAGAACAATGTTTGTTAAGTCGGGATTAAGTAGTGTTCCTCAAACACTTCTAGAACTAGCATTTAGAGCATGAGCAACAGGGCGTGCGCTATCAAAGTATTGTGGTCGAACATATGTACTAGTCGCTCCTCGAAACCATAATTTCGTAGACTCTGTGGTTGGCCTCTATAATGGAAATCTCGTTCTATTGTGACCCTTTCATGGAGACGACAATCCACAGCAGCAAATGTTCTTTTATTTAGTATTCCTCTGATTGAGTAATAGGCTGAGTATAAAAGCCGTGCTCCTTCCACAGTTCCTGCAGCACCAAAAGCCAAGTACATGCCTGCAAGTTCGTTCCACGTGAAACTTTCCACGTCCTACGCATGATAACACAGAGAAAACAATCTCTTAATATTTGTAAGTGTGGACCATTGTTCCACAACACACTATCTTACCTTTCGTACAAGACTTCATTATGGATTACGTTCAGGTAGAAGCGATGTACACGAACGACAACTCACTTCAGAAACACAGCATCGAAGGACGATAAAGGAAACTGGCACAGAGTTTCCTCGTTAGGTGCGGGTATCATTGAAAACAAATAACAATACACATCTAAACTTACGTATACGTACTGCTGATTGTCGCGGCAAAGGGTGGACGGATGACTTTTTAACGTCGCCTACCGCCGTAAATATGCGTCGGCGACACCATGTTCGTACAGTTAAAATGATTGCTTTTATCCAAGAATATTCCACAAATATTCTCTACTTATTTCTGAAACATCCGGAATAGTCCGTAAGTCATTGCGCAGATCATGAGAGAGCATACATCACACCAGTATTATCAAACATTTTATACAAATCCATTCACGTAACGATCGCGGTAAAAATTACTGCCTGTAGGTCTCTGTACGCGCCCTAATGTCTCTCCTCATCATCCCTACGTGAGACATATATGATGGCTCAGTCCTCTTGAAATACAAGTTCTCTAAATTCATTCAATAGCATTTCGCAAGAATTTGGAAAATTGGAAATCTATCGTAAGTCTCATGTGACCAAACTACTGAGGTCATCGGTCCCTAGGCTTACACACTACTTAATCTAACTTAAACTAAATTACACTATGGACAACACACACACACACACACACACACACACACACACACACACACACATGTACGAAGGAGAACTCGAACCTCCGACGGTGGGATTCGCCCTGACCGTGACAAGGAGCTCGGCTACCCCGTGCGGCTCGCAAGAATTACCTCGCCTTCATACATATATTTATGCCTATCGTATTGAATAACATAAATGTGATCTGATAACACGATTAACAGCGATTGTATGCCTCTGCCGTCTCCTTAAATGGCGCCAGTGCAATGTAACATGAAAGAAAAAATATAGCCAACAGGCACTAGAATATAACTCAACGTTGTTCAGGTGACTACTTACTATCTCTGTCACCGTCGTTAATAATCATTTCTGTTAAAATATAATAATAATATAATAATTTGATAATCACGTAGACGTCTGTTTGAAAGTTGGGCATTCTGAATACTTCTTCAGAGTATAATTATTACTTCATGAAGTCAGTTATAAACAACCAAGTGCACTTCTAAAAGAACAATTGTGTACGTAATTACAGTATCAGAAGGAAAAATGAGATTCTCTACTTCGCTTTAAAGGTTGTCTTTAGCACAAAAGGCATTCACAATGCTGCAACTAAAATTGTTGATCAGTTACCCACTGATGTAAAATATCTGACTGATCACAAAGAAAAATTTGAAAATTTCTCTTCGACAGCTCCATGTATTCCATAGAACAATTTCTATTATTTTAACGTGTGGAGCTCGGTGGGAGGGATTTCATAGCTTACATACGCATTTTAATAGTAATAATAAAAGACTAAAATATAATTGTAAATGTTAAGTATGTAAAATGGTTCGTTCCACGTCATTGCGATTTATCGTGCAATACAACCATACAACATGAAACTAAATAAATTAACCAATGGGCTGCTACTGGCTGACATTAGCACCCTGCACTATGCACTTTAATATCTCCGATACGTGTTGGAATAAGTACCTACTGGCACTGACAATAACAGTCAACCCAAATTCCACCGCCTCGCTCGTCGCAGTTTCACCAAAATAATTTTGAGTACAGGACTCATAATTCCGTTAAACCTATACACCACCAAATTTACTCCTGCTTTTGTCTACGACTGGCGACGTAGTGCACACACATGCGAACATCCACATTTACATGAGAACACATACAGATATAAAATCACAGCGCATTCTTTGTAGCTATTTGAATACATCAACTGTTACTCTGGATTCTACTGAACAACTTTATACGTGAAATATGTTTATATTCCACTGAATATATTCAGCGCGCCGTTTTGTGGTACAGATCTAAGAGAGCATAAACTAAAATGAATTTTAAACATTTACTGGTCGTTATTACCCTCCTTTATAGTTCTAAGTTGCTTATTTATAATTTGATTTCGTATTTGGATAAATCAGGATCATTTTCAGATCCAATAGTTGCGTCAGCACTCACAGTACTCTGATACGTGGTTCTGAGTAGACGAGACGGGCTACTGATGCAACTACTGACATCTTAAGATGATCCTCAATGATCGAAACATGTAATCTAATTAAAAGCGGGCTAACAGAGACTGAACTGTAAATTAGAATTACAGTGTCAACGCAGACGCCGTTTTTCACGAGATGAATATATCAGACAGTGTGATTTACTGGTCAGTCTCTACCATATAGGGTAATTTAACTGTAGTTTCCATCAGGGACTTTCTATCAAAATATCTAAACTGTTGTCTGTAGTTGCGTATACCGCGAAGTCAGAAACAATCCGAAAAGCTTTTAAGGGTGTTGTAGTATAGGTTGTGCTGAATAATGATTTTTAAGTAAAAAACTGAACAAGAGAACGATGCAAAAATTGGACATGGGACGGTATTAAGCATCGAATCCGAGTCAAGGTATCGACTAACACTAACAGTATCTCGAGGGCCGCTTGAATTTGCTCTCGCAACGGCCTGATTGGCTATCTTCAGTGCTAATTATCTCTGAAACGACGCAACGTATCGATTTCTTCTTTTCAGTTATTTCTTAGCACAACCTACCATGCAACACCATCACAGGCTTCGCAAACAGTTTCTGAACAATCTGCATATAAGTCACCCTCATTTTTCGTTTAATGTACGTGTGGATTTCAGCAACCTCAAATGGATTTCATTTACATAATCTTTCAGAATTGCAATATTCTCTAGAGCAGAAAAGCTAAATTTGCTATTGAATTTAGTGCTATTCAGTCAAGCATGTATTCTTTCACAGTCGGCTCAAATAGTGTGACCGAGCGAGGTGGCGCAGTGGCTAACACACCGGACTCTCATTCGGGAGGACGACGGTTCAATCCCGCATCCGGCCATGCTGATTTAGGTTTTCCGTAATTTCCCTAAATCGCTCCTGGCAAATACCGGGATGGTTCCTTTGAAAGGGCACGGCCGACTTACTTCCCGTTCCTTCCCTAACCCGATGAGACCGATGACCTCGCTGTCTGGTCTCCTCCCCCAGAAACAACAACAACAACAAAGAGTGTGACAACCCCTTTAACTGCAAGAAATTTAAATATGAACGGAACAGAGTATATTTACTCAACTCCTATTGGTTTGAATAACTTGTATAATTCTCGCTGTTCTTTTTATTCTTCTAAGTCCAGTTGATGGTCACACAAAATTCTGCTACGAGATACAAACTAAAGCGTAAAAGAAACTGGTATATGCATACGTATTCAAATATAGAGATCTGTAAAGAGGCAAAATATGGCGTTGCATTCGGCAACGCCTATATAAGACAGCAAGCGTCTGGCGCAGTTGTTATTTCGGTTACAGCTGCTGTAATGGCAGGTTGTCGAGATTTCAGTGAACTTGGACGTGATGTTATAGTCGGCGCACGAGCGATGGGACACAGCATCTCCTATGTAGCGATGAACTGGGGATTTTCCCGTACGACAATTTCACGAGTGTACAGTGAATAGCATGAATCCAGTAAAACATCGAATCTTCGACATCGCTGCGGCCATAAAAAGATCCTGCAAGAACGGGATAACGACGACTGTAGTGCGACATTTCCGTAAACTGCTGTAGATATCAGTGATAGGCCATCAATAACTGCATACCATCCAATGAAACTTCGTCGATATGGGCATTCGGAGCAGAAGGCCCAATCGTGTAGCCTTGATAACTGCACGAAACAAAGCTTTAAGCCTCGCCTGGGCCCGTCAACACCGACATTGGACTATTGACTGGAAACACATTGGCTGGTCGGACAAGCCTCGCTTCAAATTGTATCGAGGTGATCGATGTGTTTGGGTATGGAGACAACCTCATGAATCCGTGGATCCTGCATGTCAGCAAGGGAGCCACTGAAGGCTCTGCAATGGTATGGAGCGTGTGGAGTTGGAGTGATAAGAGAAAGCTGATACGTGTAGAAACGATTCTGAGAGATAACACATACGTAAGCAGCCTGTCTGATGATGATGTTTCGTTCGTGGGGCGCTCAACTGCTCGGTCATCAGCGACCGTACAAAGTTCCAACGTTTTCGCAGTCCAATTTCTTACACAGTCCAGACTAGGCACTGTCATGAATGATGATGATGATGATGATGATGATAATGATGATGATGAGGACAATACAAACACCCAGTCCCCGGGCCGAGAAATCCCAAACCCGGAGCATCCTGTCAGATCACCTGCATACATTCATGTCCACTGTGCATTCCGACGGACTTGGGGAATGCCAGCAGGACAATGCGACACCCCACACGTCCAGTATTTCTACAGAGTGGCTCCAGGAACACTCTTCTGAGTTTAAACATTTTCGCTGGTCACCAAACGCCTCAGACAAACGCTTCAGGCATGAACGTTATTGAGCATATCTGAGATGCCTTGCAATGTCATGTTCAGAAGAGATCTCTACCCGCTCGCGCTCTTACGGATTTATGGACAGCCCTTCAGGATTCATGATGTCAGTTCCCTCCAACACTAATTCAGACAGTAGACGAATCCATGCCACGTCGTGTTGCGCCACTTCTGAGTGCTCGCGGGGCCCTACACTATATTAGGGAGGTGTTCAAATGGTTCAAATGGCTCTGAGCACTATGGGACTTAACTTCTGAGGTCATCAGTCCCCTATAACGTAGAACTACTTAAACCTAACTAACCTAAGGACATCACACACATCCATGCCCGAGGCAGCATTCGAACCTGCGACCGTAGCGGTCACGCGGTTCCAGACTGTAGCGCCTAGAACCGCCACTCCGGCCGGCTTAGGCAGGTGTACCAGTTTCCTTGGCTCTTCACTGTATATTTACGGAGATTTCGAACAATGTTCGGCGCCAGCGATGAATCACGTCAATGACCTTTCCTTCGTGCGGACCATAGTCGTATGGATTTTTTTGAAAGAAATTCCGTCAGTTGTCTGTTAATTGTTTAGTTATTTTACACAGCCCTGATTTTGGCTTTGTAGCCATTTTCAAGTGCATATTTTAACATTCCTACTGAACCGTAAATTTACTTTCAAAATCTCTTCTTAAAGAATTTACTTTATTTACTAGCGATTCATCAAGAACATTAACACATTTAATCACACTAGGTGAGCATGGAAGTAGTTGCCAGGAAGTAACTGATGGAAGATGAAATTACTTTCAACAAATGTGAATTTTATTCCTCAAAGTTTTTCGAAAACAAATTTAAAATTATAAGTAGAAAAGCACCCTCGAAATATCAAGTTACAATTTTGTTTAGAGGCAGAAAGGACAATATTAACAGTATGAGCATTCGGGCTGAGAAGCTTGCCTGCTCCCTTTCAACACGGCCGTAGTCACGACCGCTGACAACAACCTCTGAAAGAGTACACTGGTGCAAATCTGCAACACACCAGATTACTTTAACCAAAAAAAAATTTAACAACTCACACAAACACGTAAACTATGCACCCCGTAAGTGGGACGGAAATGGTGGAACACTCAAATTATTTGCCACCGAAACTGCAATTTTTTTTTTTTGTTAAAGGACTCATACGGTGGAAGGGTGACAACCTTATAACCTAAAATGACTGTTTAAATAAAACCCATAAAATGCAGACTTACATAAAATGTACTACATACTCTACATTACACATGTACCACCTCGCAAGATGATAGGCAAGATATAAACATTTTTCAAGAATTCAGCCTTTAAGCAATATATTCGTTAACACCGAATCCAAGAAACATGACAGAGGCAGCTATTAACGTATGGAAGATTGACAGGGGGGGGGCGGATTTACTAAACAACCCGAACCGCAGATTGCTCTAAACCTCCCCAATTCCACAAGGGTAAAACTGTTGTGAATTCACAGGAGCCAATTCACGGGGTTTGGAGGAAGCCGAAAGGCACGCGTTTAAGCTCACGCAGACGGGCGTGAGGTCTGGAACAATTAAAGGAGTTGAGTCTAATAAGAATAGAACGTAGTTGTTATAAGGCTTCCGCCCGCCGTGGGGAGGACCCCATGTTGACGTATGCGACGAGGTGGGGAGCCTAACAACAGGCGAGGCTGTGCCACCCGCACCCGGCCATTCTGTCCGAGGGGAGCTAGGAAACGCCTGAAAATCTAGTCCAGGGTGCACGCCAACATACGATGTATGCGCCCTAAGAGAGACAGGAGGGGCCGAAGGGTCGACCTCCATCGGGGCGGTGCACCCGACGGACGAAGACGCCATCTGGTCTGGAGCGGGCAAGAGTTCCATGTCGGAGGACAGCTGGTCACGGGAAGTGATCAGCGGCGCGTGACCCAGGGAGGCGCCCGGCTGCAGCGACGCGTCCACTGCGGGCTGCGCCGGCGGTTGGACCGGCGGCGGCGGCGGCGCGTCGCCATGGGGCAAAATAGAAGGCATCGTCGGTAACACCTGGGGATGAGGCGAGCTAGTAGATGGGTCCCCAGGGCGCTGACATGACGGCACCGTCGCTGAAAGCAGACGGGGAGCGGCAGAACCCGTGCGACGACAGAGGCGCAGCTGATTGAGATGCCGACGCACCTCACCAGAGGCCCCCAAAACCAGATACATAGCGCGGCCGAGGCAGCGAAGAATGCGCCCTGCGAGCCAACGCCATGTACCGCGATAGTTGCGATAATATACAACGTCGCCTGGAGCAAAAGCAGGCGGCTGCCGCTGCACAGGGACCTGATGCGGCGGATGTAGCAAAGACATCAAGGTTCGATGAGGACGACCATGGAGCAACTCAGCCGGCGAGCGACCATCTCGGGGCTGAGAGCGATACGAAGACAAAAAGAGCAACAACGCGTCCTCCCGAGAATGCGACTCTTTTAACTTCAAGATCTGTGACTTGAGAGTCTGGACCAGTCGTTCAGTGGCACCGTTTGACTGAGGCGAAAACGGCGCGGATGTCAGATGTTGAATACCATTGGTCTTGCAGAATGACTGAAATTCTGCGGACATGAATTGTGGGCCATTGTCGGAAACAATAGTCTGCGGAAGACCTTCAATGCAAAAGATAGCAGACAATGCTTGGATGGTGGCAGATGACGTCGTGGAAGACATCCAGACAACAAAAGGAAAATTACTGAAAGAATTGACCACAACCAACAATCGAGCATTCCAGAATGGACCAGCAAAATCGATGTGTAAACGTTGCCAAGGGGAAGTGGCTTTCGGCCATGCAAAGAATTTCCGCGGTGGTGCGGAATGTTGTTCGGCACACGCCATGCACGAAGAGCACATATTCGTAATCACAGCATCGATTCAGAACCAAGTACAGTGCTCACGAGCAAGTTGTTTCGTTCGCACTATACCCCAATGTCCTTGGTGGAGAAGCCGTAATACAGAGGACTGTAACGAACGTGGGACCACGACCCTGGACTGATCATTATCAGAACGCAATAGCAAAACACCACATCGAACAAAAAGTCTCTCCTTGTGAGCAAAAAATCGGCGAACCAACGGATCCTCGATCCGTGACTTTGACAAGGGCCATTGCGTAGCAACAAAACGCAAAACGGTAGCAAGGACAGAGTCAGCAGCTGTGGCTGTAGCTACACGACGAAAATCAATCGGAAACGATTCGACCACGTCATCGGTTTCCAAATCAATGAACATGGAAGCAAGTTCAGAGGAATCGAATGCTCTATCCTCAGCAACAGGCAAACGGGACAACGCATCGGCGTTTCCGTGCTTAGCAGTGGACCGATACAAGATATCATAGCGGTACTGCGAGAGGAAAATTGACCAGCGAATGAATTTCTGCGCTGTACGTGGAGGTACAGGCTTGTTCGGATGAAAAAGCGATGTCAAAGGTTTGTGGTCAGTGATGATGGTAAAGTGACGACCATACAAGAAATCATGAAACTTTGTAACACCAAATACGGGAGCCAAAGCTTCATTCACGATCTGGGAATAATTTCGTTGCGCACACGAGAGCAATTTGGACGCAAAGGCAACAGGGCGATCATGCGATCCAGCTTTGTGCGCAAGCACAGCACCGATCCCGAAATCAGATGCATCTACCATCAACAAAAGGGGTTTCTGGGGATCAAATGGCGTAAGGCAAGTATTTGAAAGCAACGCCGATTTCAACTGGCGAAAGGCGCGTTCGCATTCCGTCGTCCAGACAAACGGAACACCTTTACAGCGTAAGCGATGAAGCGGAGCTGAAATGGAAGAGGCATGTGGGATATATTTATGATAATAGTTAATTTTCCCCAGCACACTCTGTAGCTGCTTCAAATTCTGCGGCGAAGGCAAGTCTTGTATGGCACGGAGGTGCTCTGGACTGGAATGTATGCCTTGGGCATTGATTACATGTCCCAGATAGGGTAAGTCACGAGCAAAAACCACACATTTGTCCTTCCGCAAGCGAATACCATTTTGTCGAAAGACCTGAAATAATGTTCTTAGATTGGCTAAATGTTCTTCTTCTGTCTTTCCGGAGATCACAATATCGTCCAGATAGTTTGCTGCAGTAGGGACCGACGCACAAACAGTTTGCAGATATTGCTGAAACAATGCAGGGGCGGATGCACACCCAAATGGCAGTATTTTGAATCGATACAAACCAAGATGCGTGTTAACCACCAAAACGCGCTGGGATTCGTCGTCCACTGGTATTTGCAAGTACGCATCTGCTAGGTCCTACTTCGAAAAATATGTAACCGGGCACAGTTTGTCAAAAAGATCTTCCGGGCGGGGTAAAGTTGCAATCACTAGTTGTGGATTCACTGTTGCCTTGAAGTCCACACAAAGTCTCAATTTTCCGGAAGGTTTTGGCAAAATTACTAAGGGTGAGGCCCAGAGAGAAGCTTGCACACGTTGAATCACACCTTGTGATTCCAAATCGTGTAAGGTTCTTGCGACCTCATCACGCAATGCGTGGGGAACATTGCGCGCTATGAAAAACTTCAGTTGCGCGTTTACTTTCAGTTCCAAATGTGCTTCATAGTTCATAGCGCAACCGAGGCCCGGTGCAAAAATATCTGCAAACTCTTCACATAGACGAGAAACACTGGCTGAAGGCACAGTCTGGTTCACTGATAGGACCTGATTGACTATAGACAAGTTAAACAACTGAAATAAATCTAAACCAAACAAGTTCACTGCAGCAGAAGAACAAAGTACGTAAAATGACACAAGTTTTGTTTGTCTCTTGTATGTTGCAAGAAGGCTGCACTGCCCTAACACAGGGATATTCTGACCGGAATAGCTAGTTAACTTAACATTTGCGGCACGCAACGGAGGTGTGCCCAGTTGTTTGTACATGTCTTTATTGGTCAATGAAGCTGCAGCTCCGGTATCGAGCTGGAATGGTATCATGCTGCCGTGAATGTCCAAGTCTACAAAAAGTTTATTGTCCTGCTGACGACAAGAGCGACTGTCTCGTGCAATTTGAACTGACACTGGTACAGAAGCACTCGCGACTTGACGGGATTTCCGTCGATGTCGACACACACTATTTGTGGGACGAACACAGTCACTGTTAGAGAGAGTGGCCCTGGGCGGAGTGGAATGAACTACATGAATGTCCATGGGCGAAGGCTCACGAGCCCGAGTAGTCTCGGTTGGAGTCCGGCGTGAAGCAAAAGGCCTGGAATGGTTGGTAGCGTCCGATCTAAGCTTTTTCTGGCAAACACTTTGAACATGTCCTTTTTTATTACAGAAAAAGCAAATAGCTTGGCGTGATGGGCAATTCTCACGCGAATGTCTAGTAGCACACCGCGGGCATGATTTTAGCACTGCATTAGCTTGCTGGTGCGGCACACGTAGCGGAGGGCTTGGCAGCAGCTGTGCGGACGGGCGCGAGGGCTGTTTACTGTTCTGTGCAGCTCGCCCGGCGGGCCGGTTAATGTGACACACAGCTGGCGAAGTTTCAAATGATTCCTGAGCAAAGTCAAGTGCGTCCTGCCGATCCAATATGTCCATCACTTGTTGAAGGGAGGGATTGACTAGTTTCAAAATCTGTTCCCTTAGAGGGACATCAGAAACGTTCTCTGCAATTGCATCACGCACCATAGTATCTGAATAACGGAGTCCACATTCACACTCAAAAGCAGAATCCCTAGTAAGGCCTTGCAAAGTTGCAACCCATTCCCGATTAGTCTGACTGGCTGTACGTTTGGTACGAAAGAAAGTATACCTTTTGGCAACTACATTGACAGATTCTTTGAAAT
Source organism: Schistocerca nitens (assembly GCF_023898315.1). NCBI lineage: Eukaryota > Metazoa > Arthropoda > Insecta > Orthoptera > Acrididae > Schistocerca > Schistocerca nitens. The sequence goes on from NC_064614.1 coordinate 67,877,164, forward strand.
ATGCATCTAATGCAGACAAAATTTCTTCGTAGGACAGAGTTGCTACGTCGCGTCGGGGAAATAATTTCACTATCACTCGTTACGTCTGGACGCCTACACACGAAAGCAAAAAAGGCTGCCGCCCAATACCTTGAATTCTGTAGGCGGCGAGATGGAATCCAAATTGGCGTGACCAGTCCGTCCAGCTTTCCAGTGCCGCATCAAAAGGACGAAAAGGTGGTGCAACTGTGTGTTGTGGCTGCAGGAGCGGTGGAGCGGCGGCTGCCGCATCGTTTTGCAGTGCACGTTGACCCTGGATGAGCTGTCCAAGGGCATCCCATAAGGCCTGCGTCTGCTGATTCTGTAAGCGATAAAATTCGGACAGTACATCTGGAGATTGTGGCGAAGCCATGACAAGTAATTTAGGGCAATACGAACGCTAAATCCTCGTTGCCATTTGTTGTGAATTGGCAGGAGCCAATTCATGGGGTTTGGAGGAAGCCGAAAGGCACGCGTTTAAGCTCACACAGACTGGCGTGAGGTCTGGAACAATTAAACGAGTTGAGTCTAATAAGAAAAGAACGTAGTTCTTGGAATACTTAACATTAATCCATAATTGGTGTACATCGCTCTTGACGGTACATGTTTTATAATTTCAATATTAACTGGTAATGGCGCCTTGCTAGGTCGTAGCAAATGACGTAGCTGAAGGCTATGGTAACTATCGTCTCGGCAAATGAGAGCGTATTTGTCAGTGAACCTTTCCTAGCAAAGTCGGCTGTACAACTGGGGCGAGTGCCAGGACGTCTCTCTAGACCTGCCGTGTGGTGGCGCTCGGTCTGCAATCACTGACAGTGGCGACACGCGGGTCCGACGTATACTAATGGACCGCGGCCGATTTAAAGGCTACCACCTAGCAAGTGTGGTGTCTGGCGGTGACACCACAAAAACGGACCACCCAATTCACAAAAAAACACCTTCCCGCAGGTGGGCTAACGGAGAAGAATGGTGGGACGACCCGAAAACAAATCGGCTGGTGACCTCACCAAGAAAACAAGTAGAGGTTAACAAGTAAATGGAACAACATATCTCCAATCATGTAACTTCCAGTAAACTGCGATTTCTGGCGAAGACCTGGCGCAGCACTCCCAACGCTCTCCCGAACCGTTCGCTGCCAGCCGCTTCAACGGACGCAGGAAGGCGCCCCGATCTCCCGTCTCACGATGTCGTGGATTCGCTCCTGTTGCTCTCGTGTGAACTGCGAAGCCACTACCCCTTTCTATACGGCACTGCCCACTGGACTCACGGGGGGACCTCACATGCTCAAGGCGACAAGTCATCTCGTGTCTAAATGCGCGACCGACCAACCGACCGATCCAACCGCCAATGACCGCTGCCCGAGCAACTCGAGCAGACTGGCGACGTAACGCGCAGACTAAGATGCAGGAACTCAGCCCAGACCGGGCGACCACTAGCTGCGTTCTGTTACTGGCGGATTCGCAAGACTCTCATTTTCTGGTGTTACAGTTTCACCCAAACGACAGACATACTAGCACTCCGACGACAGACAGACACTAACTGCCGCACAAATGCAAACGAGAGACAGACGAGCAATTGATGATGCGAGACTGACCTAGCCTCACTCCCACTGATCCCCTGCCGAGCTTATAGCGTCCCTTAAATGCACATGAACAGGCAACCTTTCCGCTTTCCTACCAGAGGGAGACACCAAAGCTGCGATTACCACAGCAGCGCCACCGCCAGAAACGAAGGGCGACTGCTTCACACAACGCGCTGCGGCGCGCTCTTCAAAACAGCAATTTTTTACCACGGCTCATGTACATGCACTTGAGAGTCACTAGAAAGTCAGCTCATGACTGTGTAAAACAAGTAAACAATTAACAATCAAATTGCGGAAATTTCTTTCAGAAGAAGTCACGTATCACGCCAATGTTTCCTAGGATCACCTGGAAGATGGCTGCCGCAATTAATAGTCGGTGGGGTCATCTTGTGGCAGGTGTTGGGCGATCCACGGAAAAGAGACAAGATGATGGGTGCTATCCTGTCAATGAAAAATTTAATTTAAAGAAACAGAAAATAATCTCCACACCGCTCCGATGTGCCGTCCTCTCGTAAAACTCACATTACCAAATCCTAGAACTACTTTTCAATAGAGGGGCAGAAGTGGAGCTAAAACGCAGGCACGGTTTTGTGCACTAGCAGTGGACGACTGCGCAACGATATATTTAACAGGCAAGTCGTCACGTTATTGACATATCATTTAAAAAATTTACGCACGATTTGGTCCTCACAGCAAGTAAAATAATATACAAAAACTAATCCATTTTTCGTTTCCTCTCAGTAACCGATGACAGTTACTTTCTATAACACAGTCAGTAGTACTAATGTAAGAACGGTCCCTCTTTAATCAAAATGAACCTGGTAACTACTGAGTACGCTGCCTCACTATATTCATGTTTACATGATGAAAATGATTTTGGTTCTTTCCTTCTCAAAGTGTTCTTAGTTTTCACCTTTGATTGTCTTCTGCTTTGATTTATTGATAAAATTTCTTTACCAATTCTTGTTTCTTGCAGTCGTCCTGTTTTCGGTCCTTCTTCTTCGTGGATAGTATCAAGTCGCATTTATTCTCGAAAACTTCGTCTTTCACTTCTTCTGGTACATGGCTACATTTCTTTCTTCTTAATACAATATCACCACCAATAAAACAGCCTCTGCTTGTCCAAAATTACCACATTTTGCGTCGTTTAATGACACGACCTCTTCCAAGAAAACATCTTATTTGCCACTAACAATCCACTGTCTGTTCTTTACTACCAAGAAAACATCTCTTTTTCACTAACAATTCTACATGCTCCTTCCGTCCATCGTTACCCCTCCTCAGCTCTCCATCGTCAACCGTCTGTTTTCATCTGTTACTTCCTTCTTCACAAAATTTTACGAATACAGCATTTTTCCTACCTGAACAAAGCATTTCTTTACATGTAAATGGAATACAGTTCAGATTATTAAAACATTGCAACATATCTACAGAAAATGTTAAGGTTCATTTACACTTGAACACAAAATAAACAAAAGACTTGAATGTTTAGAATTACTAGTTTTTACATTATTTTGTGCGCATGTAGTTAAACTTTTAACTAGATTACAGAGAGAATATGCGATACAATCTTTGCTCCCAGATATCCCACTTAAGCTCCGTGAGCATTTCTGTTAGGCTTTCAAATAGTCTATTCTGGCACGTTATGGTTCTGACAGCGTGTCTCTAAATTTCTGCTAGTGTGTTGTCACGCCACGTCGGTAAGGAACAATACAATCGATCATACTAGTGCAATTCCTTTAAAATTGTGTTGCACCTTCTTGAAACGATTCTAGCAAATATGTGTCACCTGTTTAACTTCCCAAAACTGATTTTACATGATAATGTCATTTTATATCGCATTATGTGCTTTCTCTAAATGCTTATGCGTTGTGACGTCCTCAAGATTTTCACCATTAACCTTATTATCCGATACTATGGGGTTAATTCTCTTTGTTGCAGACATTATTTTACATCAGTACATATTTAAAGAGAGCTGCGATTCACTACACAAAGTGGATTTTCCCAGATCCTCCAGGACACTACTCTGCATACAACAGCATTGTTAATTTATAATTTTATATTGCTGTTCATCGTATCTGATAAATATTTTGTCTAAGCTCAGAATATTCTTTGGAGCACATCTGAAGATACTTTTGCTTCTGCAGAATATTTTCTTTTCGTTGTGCCGAACCGACATGACACTTTATGGAACTACGAATTCAGTTCTATCAGCCTTTCTAGCCTATGAGGCCATACCGTACCGAAGCGATACAATATGGAACTACTAACTTCTTTCTGTCAGCCTTTCTCTCCTAAGAGACTTTCATCTATAAATTGCTGGTTCGACGATCTTTAGAGAGAAAAAAAACATATAAGGAGGATGCTTGGGTCGCAGTTAAGGGTTTCATCGAGAGTGAAATTCTCATTTCACTGCGAATTGTGAACACCTATTAAATTTGTGCTGTTTGAGGCTTTCCCGGCGCTGCATCTGCTTGATAGGTTCTCGGGACTTACGCCGGATAATATTGTAGAAGCCGCACAATATTTCAGCGAGACAACTGCCCGCCATCTTCAGGTGCTACTGTCGCGTCGCTGAGAAACGCGCCAATTTATATGCTGGCTTTCTAGAAGAGCGCAGGCGCCAGCGGGGCATAACGTCATCGAAGACCAATCGCAGACAGCGTCGAATACCAGAGTCCTCTGCTGGAGAAACGGGTCGCGGTCTGCGGAAGCGCGCCGCGGCGCGGGAAATGCGGCCGGGAGCGACGGACCCCGTTCGCGCGCGCGAGGTGTTGGCGCGCGATTTAAGCATCTACGCTAAGGCTTCCCATCTGCGTTGACTCGGTGCGGTTGCTAATCTGTGGCTGACGATTCCTTAGTGCCGCCAAGGCTGGTTCCCAGGCTTTGCTCAGGTGAAACCCCGTGTCTCTGTTTATTAGATCACTGCTTATACGTATTTCGACCGCCTCTTTGATGATGGAGTCCCAGTATGTGGAAGCATACTGGGACTCCATCATCAAAGAGGCGGTCGAAATACGTATAAGCAGTGATCTAATAAACAGAGACACGGGGTTTCACCTGAAGCATGCTTCCACATACTGGGACTCCATCATCAAAGAGGCGGTCGAAATACGTATAAGCAGTGATCTAATAAACAGAGACACGGGGTTTCACCTGAAGCATGCTTCCACATACTGGGACTCCATCATCAAAGAGGCGGTCGAAATACGTATAAGCAGTGATCTAATAAACAGAGACACGGGGTTTCACCTGAACAAAGCCTGGGAACCAGCCTTGGCGGCACTAAGGAATCGTCAGCCACAGATTAGCAACCGCACCGAGTCAACGCAGATGGGAAGCCTTAGCGTAGATGCTTAAATCGCGCGCCAACACCTCGCGCGCGCGAACGGGGTCCGTCGCTCCCGGCCGCATTTCCCGCGCCGCGGCGCGCTTCCGCAGACCGTGACCCGTTTCTCCAGCAGAGGACTCTGGTATTCGACGCTGTCTGCGATTGGTCTTCGATGACGTTATGCCCCGCTGGCGCCTGCGCTGTTCTAGAAAGCCAGCATATAAATTGGCGCGTTTCTCAGCGACGCGACAGTAGCACCTGAAGATGGCGGGCAGTTGTCTCGCTGAAATGTTGTGCGGCTTCTACAATATTATCCGGCGTAAGTCCCGAGAACCTATCAAGCACCTATTAAATTTCCTCACAGACAGGAACAGTTTTAACCAGTAAGGTATTTCAGGTATCTCTAATTCAAGGTCTTGGGACTGTACAATCTCTCTCTTATGTGACTCTACGTCTTTTAAAAACTTTTAAGGTCGCTGTTATTAAAGTAAAATTGATGCTCAAAAAATCACACAGCGCAACAGCAGTAAGGCAAAGATTTTCGTGGAAATTTTTGATCGCAAGAGTGTAAACAATTAGAAGAAAGCATAGTAGAATTATGTCTCATTCATACAAACAGAAATGATTGACGCATATCCTACGAAGACGTTTTGACAGGAAATTATACTTTTCTTCTTTTACAAATAGGGTTCCAAATGCGTTACCATTAATCAGTCGCTACAGTCCCTACCGACTACTCCGAGAGTACGGTTAGGTAGAATGGTAAACTTTTGAAACTCTAATAACCTGTCTAAGCAGAGAGTTCGATGGAAATATTTCTCAACCCCTTTGCACACTTCATGCAACGACACAATACACAAGAAACATTTTATCCTAGCTTAAGCACAATAATACAAAAGTTTCTCTTTCTGCTGATAGAATAGTGATCGTAAGAGATAGTGGTAATATTAGGTACCTTCTGCCATTCGCCGTCCTGGTCTTGTACGTTAGGAACATTGACGTAGATTTCGTACCAAGCGAATATTTTGACGTTGACATTAACATTTATGAGGCTCATTCATTATTATGTTCTACTTTTTACGGCCTGATTTAGATGTAAATTACTTGTATCTGCATATTACCATTTATACAAGCCAATTTTCAGTTATTAAAATGTTCCGTGCAAACAATTTGGTACGAAATGAGAATAATTAGTATTAGTGGCTCACCAGTGCCACTGCATTTGTGTAAATACGGATACAATAATACTAGTATAGTTAACAGTTCCGTGAAACGTACTAAAATTTCACAAAGCAGTTGAGTGAGATAGTCTACCACAGACAATGGCAAACCACTTAAGTAACATTGCGAGAGCTGTTTTAATATTGCAAGATAGAATGAGACAACAGCGAAATAACTGAAAGAGTTATCTCTTCCTTTTTTAAATGAGATTATCAAACAAGTGAAATCGACGATATTCATTTATAAAAATATTAAAGGTCACTGGGAAAATATTTTGTACAAATATTTCCTAACAGTGCATAGGTGTTGTAATTTTTAAAATGAAGATGATGACCTGTGACTTTTGTAAGAACTTCTGATGCGAATACAACTCGCTTTAGTGGTTGGCAAAGAATCATTTCGATGTCATTATTTATATTATTATAATTAACTTCTCTATTATAAAAGCGCATGATGAATCTAACTACAACTCACATTTCATTCGTCAACAGGAGAAAACATGCAGCGCTGACAACAGTTACGTACGCTAAGATGTAGGTCATTACACTGTCGTTGCAGAAAGTGAACGTGCAGCGTTATAGAAGCTTCATTCAATATCAAAAGGAACTGTAGTTCACATCCAATAATAAAAAGTAAGTTATATCAGTCCTAACTAGAGATCTTTGGCTGTACACTGATGAGACTCCATGAATGAAGTTCCTAGGAATCCAAACGGATAATGAACTGAGTTGGCTTCAGCACACGGAAGACTTAACCAAAATGCCTTCTTTGGCCTGTTTTGCAATTTACAAATCTCTCCGACTGTGTTAACCTGCTGGCATGATTGCTGGCGTCCTTTGCATACTTCCACTCATACTGTCGTGTGACATAATTTTCTGCAGCAATGTGGCTAAAGTCAAAAAAGTATTGTTCATTTCCTTCTATTCCATAGACGACTTTTTGTTTAAAAATGATAGCCTGGGAGTAAAGCCTACTTTCTCACTGCTGAGTGGGACTGAAAAGTACTCTGTTAATTAATATTAAACGTAGTAATTTGTACATATGCTGTGAAATGACTCGATACATATCAGGTGGTCCTATGAACCCTCTGACAGGCACTTAAATGTCATTTGCAGAGTATCCAAGTAGATGTAGATTTCACAAAAGGAATTGTTAACATGTTTTATGGAACATGTAACCAATTAAAAGTACATTAACGTAGATCTGACTCAAGCAAAAGACAGACTTCTCGCGTTGAGAACTCTGAAGACATTATTATGCGACCGTTATTCATTAAGTCAGAGCAACGGTTGGATGATGCTTTGGTGTAACATAAAGCAACTTCAGCCAAGTGTATGATGGCAGGAGGGGGCTATTTTATTCACACTGCCATTAAGTAATGAGAACTGCCTGTTAGAACAATTACCTGCAGACTCAGTTGATATAAGCGTAAATGAGATAGAAAATGGTCCTATTGATATTGTAAAATAATAGTCTATACAGCTCTGAGGAGGGGCAACGGTCAAGGGGGAGCGCGGAAGGGGGGGGGAGGAGGAATGTATTAGATTGTCCCAGGTCTAGACGTAACAACACATTACCCCATGTTATTGCACCTGTGATTACGATGACGGATATTACTGTGCAGACGTTTCAGTCAAATACGACATATTTGAACTGCTATTCTAGACTGGAAGAACGCTTTTAAGAACACCTGAAGTCTTCTGGCAGGGTCCTCAGTTAGAGGCCTACAACACAGCTATGCTGCTTCCTAAAATTGCTGCAAAAGGTAACAGCATGTAACTTGAAGTAACGGTTTTAACACGACGATGTGTTTACCAAGAACAACTTTGGCTTTTGGGAAAGTTTACATCGCAAATAATGTTTTTATACAATTAATTACTGGTATAATGAATGGTCAATTATTTAGGGGAGGCACCAAACTGCGAGGTCATCGATTCCAACGGATTAGGGAAGGATGGGGAAGGAAATCGGCCGGGCCCTTTCGAAGGACCCATCCTGGTATTTGCCTGAAGCGGTTCAGGGAAATCACGAGAAATCTAAATCAGAATGGCCGGACGCGGGTTTGAACCGTCATCCTCCCGAATGCGAGTCCATTGTGCTAACCACTGTGCCACCTCGCTCGGTATTGGTATAACGCTTCCAGTAGCAGAAAACAATACCCTTCAACTGCGTTTACCGACACATTCAGTGCACCCAGGGTCGTCAGCAAAGTCTGAACACCTTTAAAGGGTGTTGCAGGGTAGGCTGTGCCGAGAACAAATTGATAATAAAAGAAGTCCACACGTTACACCGTTCCGAAACAATTAGCACTGAAGACAGCCAATCAGGCCATCGCAATCAGGCGACCGCATTCTTTGTTTGGTTTCCTAAAACCGAACGGGAGAGTGACGTATAAACTAGACATGGGACGGTTGTAAGGATCTAACCCGAGCCAAACGCCGAGCAGCTTCGTGCATTGTCTCAGTGCTATGAGAACGATTGACACTAATTGTATCTGGTAGTCCGCTTGAGTTTGTGTGTGCAACAACGTGATTGGCTAACTCCACTGCTCATTAGCTCGGATACGGCTCTACATGTCGAATTGTTCCTTAACAATTACTTCTCAGTACTACAAACATACTCGGCAACAACCTTACGAGCTTTTTAGAATGTTTGGAATGTTTCAGACCATCCTCTATTGTACTGTATACTTACCTCAGATAGTCAAACAGTTGAAGACACAGCACAGTCCAGGCAACGCCGTGAACAACATGCTACAACCAGTGGAACCTAGAACATTTGGGTGATTTATATAACTACATCTAACTGCCACTATTAATGGAATGAATGTAGTCATAACTGTGAGTAAACCCGAAGGATTTGATCATTGACTGTTAACATTCAGTAATGTGAGTGCTTGGTCACTTGATGCTTATTTTCCCAGTGTAGCCTGCGCACCAACAGAAGTACTAACGTTCTCTAGCTCCTTAATAACCGGCAGCGCTACACTTACTTATCATTCCATCTAAAGTTAGTCCCACTACCGCTCTTACTGTTGCGTACTGTAGCTACCTTATTTAAAAAAATATACAGATATTCACTTGTAAAGAGATGGTAAGCTACGGAAAAAGTGGGGACTATAATAAAGATAATGTCTGAAGTCATTATGTAACAATACGCACCGGCCTGATTGGCCGTGCGGTTCTAGGCGCTACAGTCTGGAACTGAATGACCGCTACGGTTGCAGGTTCGAATCCTGCCTCGGGCATGGATGTGTGTGATGTCCTTAGCTTAGTTAGGTTTAAGTAGTTCTAAGTTCTAGGGGACTGATGACCTCAGATGTTGAGTCCCATAGTGCTCAGAGCCATTTGAACATTTTGAACAATACGCAAACAGTTGGGATACGGATGTGTTAAGGAATGAAGAGATTTGGTTGAAGTTCTCTAAGACTATAGATTCTACAATAAGGGAGTTCAGCTGAGGAGGAATGGAGGTCTCTGAAAAGGGCAATCACAGAAGTTGGAAAGTAAAACAGGTACAGAGAAGGAAACAGTGAAGAAACCATGGGTAACACAAGAAATACTTCAGTTGGTCTGTGAAAGAAGGAAGAAAAAAACGTTCAGGGAAATTCAGGAATAAGGAAATACAAGTCGCTGAAGAATGAAATAAATAGGAAGTGGACGGAAGTTAGGTAGAATTGGCATCATGAGAAGTGCGAAGAAATAGAAAAGCAATTGATTGTCAGAAGGAATGACTCAGCAGGAAAGTCAAAACGACCTTTGGTCAAATTAAATGCAAGGGTGGTAACATTAAGAGGGCCACGGAAATTCTACTGTTAAATGCAGAGGAGAGAGCGGATAGGTCGAAAGAGTACATTGAAATCCTCTCTGAGGAGGTGATTTGTCTGATGTGCTAGGAAAAGAAACAGGAGTCGCATTAGAGGAGACAGGGGATCCGGGATTAGAATCAGAATCTAAGAGAGCTTTGGAGGACTTACAGCAAAAGGGATGGATAACGTTCCATCAGAATTTCTAAAGTGATTGGGGGAAGTAGCAACAAAATGACTATTCACGTTGGTGTGTAGAATTTATGAGTCTGGCGATATACCATGTGACTTTCGGAAAAATATCATCCACGAAATTCCTAAGACTGCTAGTGCCGACCAGTGCGGAATTACCGCCCAATCCGCTTAACAACTTGTGTGTCCAAGTATCTAACAAGAGTAATATATAGGGGAATGGAAAAGGGGATGTGTCAGACGAATATCAGTCTGGCTTTAGGAAAGGCACAAGCACAACAGAAGCAGTTCTGACGTTCAGGTTGATAATGGGAGCAAGACAAATGAAAAACAAGAATTGTAGACCTGGTAAAAGTGTTGGATGATATAAAACAGTGCAATACGTTCGACATTGTGAGGAAAACAGGGGTAAGAATTAGGGAGAGACGGTTAATGCACAACATGTATAAGAGCCCAGACGAAACGATCAGAATGGAAGATCTGTAACGAAGTGTTCGGATTAAGATTGATGTAAGACTGGAGCGTAACCTTTCGCCCATATCGTTCAATCTTTACATCGAAGAAGCAGTGACAGAAATAAAACAAAGGTTCAAGAGTGGTATTACAATTCATGGTGACAGCATGTCAATGATAAGATTCGCTGATAGCTTTGCAACCCTCAGACTATCCCGAAATGGCAACAGTTTGTATAATGAACGTGTACAACTGTCGTTCTACATAGCTTCACAGGCAAAAGATATATATTGTTTTCGCTCAACAAAAGTCAGTGCCTGATTGACATGTGATTTAAGTATCTGCGCAGATCTGAAACCTGCAACTACTCAGAAACGGTTTCGAACAATCAGCGTAGTTTCTCAACTACATTAGAACCCGAAAGACTTCCTTGCAGATAGAACTCAACACGTCACTCTTAACGAAACTAAATCGACAGATGTAAATGTAATATCCGGAGTACCACGGGGAGGTGTGATACGTCCGTTGTTGTTCACAATACAGGGTGATTCAAAAAGAATACCACAACTTTAAAAATGTGTATTTAATGAAAGAAACATAATATAACCTTCTGTTATACATCATTACAAAGAGTATTTAAAAAGGTTTTTTTTCACTCAAAAACAAGTTCAGAGATGTTCAATATGGCCCCCTCCAGACACTCGAGCAATATCAACCCGATACTCCAACTCGTTCCACACTCTCTGTAGCATATCAGGCGTAACAGTTTGGATAGCTGCTGTTATTTCTCGTTTCAAATCATCAATGGTGGCTGGGAGAGGTGGCCGAAACACCATATCCTTAACATACCCCCATAAGAAAAAATCGCAGGGGGTAAGATCAGGGCTTCTTGGAGGCCAGTGATGAAGTGCTCTGTCACGGGCTGCCTGGCGGCCGATCCATCGCCTCGGGTAGTTGACGTTCAAGTAGTTACGGACAGATAAGTGCCAATGTGGTGGCGCTCCATCCTGCTGAAATATGAATTGTTGTGCATCTTGTTCGAGCTGAGGGAACAGCCAATTCTCTAACATCTCCAGATACTGTAGTCCAGTTACAGTAGCACCTTCGAAGAAAAGGGGACCAAAAACTTTATTGGCTGAAATGGCACAGAAAACGTTCACCTTAGGCGAGTCACGTTCATACTGAGTTGTTTCCCGCGGATTCTCAGTGCCCCATATACAGACATTGTGACGGTTGACTTTCCCGTTAGTGTGGAAAGTTGCTTCATCACTAAACACAATCTTTGAAACGAAAGATTCATCTGTTTCCATTTGAGCAAGGATAAAATCACAGAAATCGATTCTTTTAATCATATCAGCTGCAGACAGTGCTTGAACCAATTTCAGACGATAAGGTTTCATAACTAACCTTTTTCGTAGGACTCTCCATACAGTTGATTGTGGAATTTGCAGCTCTCTGCTAGCTCTGCGAGTCGATTTTCCTGGGCTGCGAACAAATGCTTGCTGGATACGTGCTACATTTTCATCACTCGTTCTCGGTCGTCCAGAACTTTTCCCTTTGCACAACCACCCATTTTCTGTAAACTGTTTATACCAACGTTTAATACACCACCTATCAGGAGGTTTAACACCATACTTCGTTCGAAATGCACGCTGAACAACTGTCGTCGATTCACTTTAGCCGTACTCAATAACACAAAAAGCTTTCTGTTGAGCGGTCGCCATCTTAGCATCAACTGACGCTGACGCCTAGTCAACAGCGCCTCAAGCGAACAAATGTACAACTAAATGAAACTTTATAGCTCCCTTAATTCGCCGACAGATAGTGCTTAGCTCTGCCTTTTGTCGTTGCAGAGTTTTAAATTCCTGAAGTTGTGGTATTCTTTTCGAATCACCCTGTATATATAAATGATCTAGTAAGAAGCGTCGGATGCTCTTCAAGGCTATTCGCAGATGATGCAGTTGTTTATATCAAAGTAGCAAATCGAAAAGATTGTAAGAATTTGCAGGACGACCTGCTGAGAATAGATGAATGGTGGAGACACTGGCAGTTTACCCTGAACGTAAATAAATGTAACATATTGCGCGTTTATACGAAAAGAAATCCACTACTGTACAACTACACTATTGATGACAAATAGTTGGAAACAGCGTCTGCCGTAAAAATCTAGGCGTAACTATCCAGAGAGATCTTAAATAGAATGGCCGTAAAAACAGATAGTGGGAAAAGCAGACACAAGGCTCAGATTCATCGGAAGAATCTTAAGGAAATGTAACTCATCCACGAAGGAAGTGGGTTGTAAGGCACTTGTTCGCCCGATTATTGAGTATTGTTCATTTATCTGGGATCCCTACCAGGTAGGACTGAAAGAGGTTATAGAGGAGATCCTACGAAGAGCGGCGCGTTTCGTCACGGGATCGTTTAGCTGGCGAGAGAGCGTTACGGAGATGCTAAACAAACTCCACTGGCAGACATTAAAAGAGATACGTTGTGCATCACGGAGAGATTTACTACTGAAATTTCAGGACAGCACTTTTCAGGAGGAATCAAACAACATATTACTTCCCTCCACATACATCTCGTGTATTGAACACGAGGAGAAAATCCGAGGAATTAGAGCCAAAACGGAGAGTTACCAACAATCATTCTTCCCACGCACTATTCGCGAGTGGAACAGGGTTGGAGGGATCAGGTAGTGGTTCCGAAAGTACTCTCCGCCACACACCATTAGGTGGCTTGCGGATTATGATTTAGATGTAGATGAAGTACTTCGTGTTAATTCATATGCCCGACGCTAAAAAGTGGTGCACTGAATCTCGCTGGATTGCCTCTGCCATTAAAGGTAGGCTTATACGAAATGAAATAGACACGTGAATGTTAAATTTATAAACTATTGCTTAGGCGGCTACTATTTAAGTGGAAGTCATGTAAATTTATCTCCTTCTACAATTTCCGCTTTAGTTGTTAATTTTAAAAAAGCTCTGTGGATTTGATTACGACAGAGCGTTTCTCACGCTGTGCAACGTCAACATTCGCCAAGAACTTTCTAGAACATAGCCCCGTTGCCCTGTTGCGTGTCACTGCCCTGTATGCAAAACATTCTTCACATGCCTGCATCACGCTGCTTCTTGTACTGTCTGAAATTTGAAATACAATTAAATATCAGTTTGCATATGACGTAGTGTTATAGAAGGAGTCTAGTGAAGCCCCTGCGCTATCTGCAGTTCGAAATATATCATGTCGTCTTATAGCAGGTGTGATTCTTTTGCATTAAAGTTCAAAAATGGTTCAAATGGCTCTGAGCACTATGGGACTTAACTGCTGTGGTCATCAGTCCCTTAGAACTTAGAACTGCTTAAACCTAACTAACCTAAGGACATCACACACATCCATGCCCGAGGCAGGATTCGAACCTGCGACCGGAGCGGTCGCGCGGTTCCAGACAGTAGCGCCTAGAACCGCTCGGCCACTCCGGCCGGCTGCATTAAAGTCAAGTGAAGGTGACAGGTACAGTGATTTTAAACAGTGACTGTGTGAAATCAAAATTATTGTGTATAGTTCTGGAGGAGGAGACATTTAAATAAAACTTCGCGTCGCTGTTACGTTACAATATTCTCTGGTAGATACGTCATGACAAAGAGACTAAGTCATCAAACTGGCCGTAGAACTACCAGCGCCTGTTTAATATACTCACGATTTGGTTACACGGTGTCTTAAATCCAGCCTTAAGGATTCTGCAATATACTGACTCTCTACGTCATACTTACCATGCACCAGTTATCAAAATGCAGCACGTTACAGTTAATACCAAATTCGTTCCACGGCCACATGTCTTCCATGACATCACGCTGCGACGGACATTGAACGAATATCTAGCTTATGGTAACGGGAGCCAACTGGGGTCTAGCTCAGATGGTGCTGGTTGGTTGGTTGGTTTTGGGGAAGGAGACCAGACAGCGTGGTCATCGGTCTCATCGGATTAGGGAAGGATGGGGAAGGAAGTCGGCCGTGCCCTTTCAGAGGAACCATCCCGGCATTTGCCTGGAGTGATTTAGGGAAATCACGGAAAACCTAAATCAGGATGGCCGGACGCGGGATTGAACCGTCGTCCTCCCGAATGCGAGTCCAGTGTCTAACCACTGCGCCACCTCGCTCGGTCAGATGGTGCGACTGGCGTAATACAGAGCTTTCGTACGTTCAAAAATGTTCAAATGTGTGTGAAATCTTATGGTACTTAACTGCTAAGGTCGTCAGTCCCTAAGCTTACACACTACTTAACCTAAATCATCATAAGGGCAAACACACGCACCCACGCCCGAGGGAGGACTCGAACCTCCTCCGGGACCAACCGCACAGTCCATGACTGCAGTGCCTGAGACCGCTCGGCTAATCCCGCGCGGCTTTCGTAAGTCCCAGTTTTAAACAAGCTTTATTTTGTTGTGGTTAGGCTTTTGCCAAGGCGTTACACAATCTTTGCAAGAGCAAGTGCTTTTCTTTGGCGTCACGTTACCAAAGCCGACTAATGCTCAACTAATGGAAATGAGAGCTACATATACGACATCGTTTCGCCGGCCGAAGTGGCCGTGCGGTTAAAGGCGCTGCAGTCTGGAATCGCAAGACCGCTACGGTCGCAGGTTCGAATCCTGCCTCGGGCATGGATGTTTGTGATGTCCTTAGGTTAGTTAGGTTTAACTAGTTCTAAGTTCTAGGGGACTAATGACCTCAGCAGTTGAGTCCCATAGTGCTCAGAGCCATTTGAACCATTTTTTGAACATCGTTTCCTCGGTGCGAAATTGTTAGGAAAACGAGGGCAACTGTAGTCGATAATCTGTTAGGAAATTTTAACGCGTTAACTTAAATACGTTTTATCTCCGAAAGTACGCACTTAGAGTGGAGAGCGAGACTCGGGAAATAAGGAAGTTGTTGTCGTAATGTCGAAACGGAGTGATTTATCTGACGTTCGAAAGGCTGTAAGCATTGGCTTTCAGCCCAAGGTTTGATGTATGTTCCAAATGGCGAAGTCTGGAAAATGTTCCCGTGCCGCCTTGGTTAAAGTATACCGTTCATGGTAAAATGGCGCTGTTCAAAACTAGCGCCGAGGCAACTGTAGTTCACCATGGGCCATAGATGACAGGGCTGAACGACGGCTGGGGAGATGTGTTGGGTCGAATAAACGTCCAACTTTTGAGCAACGACCGCCCACAGCGTACGTTGCTGGTACTATCCACCAAAGCCGTTGCCTGGTTCACGCACCCAAACTGACTGCTGTCCATCGGAGACGATGGCTGGAATCTGCCTGCCAGTACCGCAATTGGACGTTACTGAGTGATGACCGGTAGACTTTCCAGATGAATCGCTCTTTATACTCAATTGGACGGATGACCATTGGCGTGAATGGAATCGAACGTCCAAAAGCAAACGCCCTGAAACAATCTACATCTACATCTACATCTACGTGATTACTCTGCAATTCACATTTAAGTGCTTAGCGGAGGGTTCATCGAACTACAATCATACTATCTCTCTACCGTTCCACTCCCGAACAGCGCGCAAGAAAAACGAACACCTAAACCTTTCTGTTCTAACTCTGATTTCCCTTATTTTATTTTGATGATCATTCCTACCTATGTAGGTTGGGCTAAACAAAATATTTTCGCATTCGGAAGAGAAAGTTGGTGACTGAAATTTCGTAAATAGATCTCGCCGCGACGAAAAACGTCTTTGCTTTACTGACTTCCATCCCAACTCGCGTATCATATCTGCCACACTCTCTCCCCTATTACGCGATAATACAAAACGAGCTGCCCTTTTCTGCACCCTTTCGATGTCCTCCGTCAATCCCACCTGGTAAGGATCCCACACCGCGCAGCAATATTCTAACAGAGGACGAACGAGTGTAGTGTAAGCTGTCTCTTTAGTTGACTTGTTGCATCTTCTAAGTGTCCTGCCAATGAAACGCAACCTTTGGCTCGCCTTCCCCACAATATTGTCAATGTGGTCTTTACAACTGAAGTTCTTCGTAATTTTAACACCAAGGTACTTAGTTGAATTGACAGCCTTGAGAATTGTACTATTTATCGAGTAATCGAATTCCAACGGATTTCTTTTGGAACTCATGTGGATCACCTCACACTTTTCGTTATTTAGCGTCAACTGCCACTTGCCACAACACACAGCAATCTTTTCTATATTGCTTTGCAACCGATACTGGTCTTCGGATGACCTTATTAGACGGTAAATTACAGCATCATCTGTGAACAAACTAAGAGAACTGCTCAGATTGTCACCCAGGTCATTTATATAGATCAGGAAAAGCAGAGGTCCCAGGATGCTTCCCTGGGGAACACCTGATATCACGTCAGTTTTATTCGATGATTTGCCGTATATTACCACTAACTGGGATCTTCCTGACAGGAAATCACGAATCCAGTCGCACAACTGAGACGATACCGCATAGGCCCGCAGCTTGATTAGAAGTCGCTTGTGAGGAACAGTGTCGAAAGGCTTCCGGAAATTCAGAAATACGGAATCAACTTGAGGTCCGCTGTCGATAGCGGTCATCGTCGAAAGGGTCCAGCAGGAGAGAGCATTATAGTGTGAGGTATTCTCTGGATGACATCGTCGTTCTGGAAGGCACAGTGGATCAAACCAAGTATGCATCTATACTTGGGGACCATGTTCTCTCCTATATGCAGTTTATTTACCTTGGCACGATGGCATCTTCTAGCAGGACAATGCGCTGTGTCTCACATCTCGCAGGTTTTTTTTTTTTTCCTTAGACTTGTGGTAAGGTCTTATGGGTTCAAACTGCTGAGGTCATCGATCCTTAAGCTTACACACTTCTTATTCTAACTTAGGCTAATTTACGCTAAGGGTGACACACACATCACGCCCGAGGGAGGACTCAAACCTCTGACGGGGGGGATCCGCGCGGACCGTGAGAAAACCCCCCCGACCGTGCTGCTACCCCGCGTGGCTCGCAGTATATGTGCAGGGTACGAACGGCACCAGGATGATTTTTTAGTGTACTCACCTGGCAACCAAACTCCTCGGATGTAAACCCAAACGAGAAGTTGTGAAACCATCTTGATCGTACTGTACACGCCATAGATTCCCAACCGAGAAACCTACCGCAGCTGGCCAAGCCACTGAAGTCGGCTTGGCTCCACATCCGTGTCGGTACCTCCTAGAGTCTCATTGACCCTCTTCCTGCACGCCTTGCAGCAGTCCACGCTGCGAAAATTTGTCGTTCAGGCTTTTCGCAGGTGATTACAATATGACTGGACAGTGGAGATCGGAAACATGAAAACATCGCAACACAGTTCAACACAAATGTTATGAAACGGAAATGGTTTTTATTAACATGTACGCATCGGTCTGTATGTACAGTCATTTCTTCATTCTCCAATTTTGTAGTGTGAAGTATCGCTTATGTTTATGATAAAAAGCTGGTGAAAAAGTGGCATTACATCATGTTTCTTTACAAGTGTAGGTATTGTCCAGGTTGCAATTATAATACGTTGTGTGAATATTGTTCTGTATGCAGAGTAGTGCGATGAACCAATTACGGATGTCTTTTATCAGTATAAAATGTTTTCAAGATTTAGTAGGTTTTGTTAGAGAAGGAGAATGTGAGTTGAAATGCCGGGAAGGATTGTGTCCACAAGTGTTGTAGACGCTTTATGCAGACATTTCAGTTCGAATGTGAGACATTTCGGTGGTGGTGGTTAGTGTTTAACGTCCCGTCGACAACGAGGTCATTAGAGACGGAGCGCAAGTTCGGGTGAGGGAAGGATTGGGAAGGAAATCGGCCGTGCCCTTTCAAAGGAACCATCCCGGCATTTGCCTGAAACGATTTAGGAAAATCACGGAAAACCTAAATCAGGATGGCCGGAGACGGGATTGAACCGTCGTCCTCCCGAATGCGAGTCCAGTGTGCTAACCACTGCGCCACCTCGCTCGGTGAGACATTTCGGTAACGGGCAGGAGCTTGGTCTGCGAGTTCTCAATTGGTTCCGTAGATATTCCTTCGGTTTCTCGTAGCTAATTGAAGTCGACAAGGAGGTTGTGGAGAAGCAATTTTGTACGCTGCGTTATTATGCAGACGGAGGTTACCGCTGTGTTAAGCCCGAAGATTATGAAAAGATTACGCTAGTGAATTTTAACTGTGTGGCAGGTGGAAGTTTCATAAGAGAGGATTTCCTAAAGGAACAGTGAACTGTGTTAATTAGATGCTGAAGTGTATCGAACTGTGAATTCTTCTTCAGGACTGCGTTATGTAGAAACTAAAATTTCAAGCGCTCGGCTAAAGTTTAAACGGGCAGAAGCCGACCGATTATAACTGCGATTCGCACATTTTACGTGTTGGATGTGAGAAATAAAATAAATGTGCGCCCTCTGAGAAAATAAACTTGCAACGAGCGGGCGTTGTCGACTGTATTCATCGCGTTTTCCACTAAATGGACATCAGACCAAATCGTGCTGAATTTTAGTCTGCTGTTTACGCATATTAAACGTCAGAGATACACTGATACCATGACAGCCCATTCTGTCTTTGTGTAGCGGCGGACGTAGAGTTTATTGCGGCATAGGTGATGCTACGTTATCCCATACTACGTATGTCCTCTCTGACATCTCTCTCTTCTTTGACAAAACGCAGCAGTAACAAGAAAAGAAGGGGCAGCTATTGAGATCTTCATACGTGTTGTAAGAGGTCCGAGCAGATGTAATACAGATGTAATTTTATGTAAGAGGACCGAGCAGATATAATTTCGATGTATTGCTCATGCGCTGCCTGCGGTGTTGACTGTACGAACTGTGTAGCAATAGCAGTAAGTTGTTGCCAGTGTGTGTGTCTGCCCTGGTCTGGTCTCGTGTATCATGTTGGCTGGGCCGGTCGCGGTGCAGCGATGCCGGAGCCTGAGTATTATTGTATAAGGTAAAAAAAAAGCAGCCTCGCGCATATCTAGTAATATTATGTAAACTCCCATGTATATCTTTTAAAAATGTCCTAATAATAACAAGCATTCAATTCAATTTAAAGAATTTAATATTTTTTTCAATGCATGATCATTCCGATTGTTGCAAAAGAAAAATCATTGCTTCCTTTCATAAATAACAAATGTATAGGCCAGCATTGCATAGAGCTGTACCGGAAAAGAGCTATTTTAAGAGCAGATAGTTGCCGACTTTATCGAGGTGAGAATTTATGCTTTTTATTCAGAATGATCTTACAGGGCCACGACGCAGCACTGCTGTCGTCCAAATTTTACCAGGTTACTGAATTTATTTTTTATTACGGGGTTTAGGAACTTTTCTGTTTCGAGCTTACATTAAATGAGAAAAGAATTTTGTGGGTACATTAAATGGGAATCAGTTTTGTTCTGAGGTTACACTAAAATTAGTATCATTAGCCAAATAATATTTAATTGTAATTATATTTTGTGGGAAGGTATTTTTTTGTGAATCTCTGAGAAGTAGTCATATATCGGCTCTTATTTACTTAAATGTAGTTTGCATCTGGCGCAACGAATTTACTAATTTGTCACTCTTTCTTTCACAGATCATCAGCAATTTATTGCTCTTTGTTATAGTTGTTTTTGTTCCATTTTCGCTTCGTCTTTGTTTCATTTTTGTGCTTAATTTTGATTTGTGAAAAATGCCGCGAAAAAATGTTAACAGTACATCGCGATGTGCAATGAGTGAAATAGCCGACTCGAATACCGTGACCGATAATATTTGCGACACTCAGTGTAATAGTGATAATCCCATAATTACAGATAATCAGTGCGTACCGACCACTAATATTGATTTTGATCCTAATGATGAGCAAACATATCCAATTATGTCCAGAGTACATGTAACAATTGATGACGCGGCACCTTCCGTTTCAATGAACGCTGCCCAGTTGACACACGCGGTTTGCAATATTTGAATTGTGAACAGATAAATTCTTCTCACGAAGATGAACAATGTAGTCAAAATACGTCAGATTTATTTGATTCCGAGGTAGTGACCCACAGTGCACATCCGATTGGCAAACCTTTTCAAGAATTATAGAATGACCAAATAGCTGAAGAAAACGTGACAAATGCAAATACACCAACACACAGCATAGAAAATAGAGTCGCTACTTTTGGCATGGATCAAGTTATGGCAGTATTGCTACAACTTAATGAAAAACTAGACAACAATTCCAAACAGTCGAATGAAAAACAAGACAACAATTTCAAACAACTTAATGAACAGAACAAACAACTTAGTGAACAGATTACAGCCGTTGCCGCGCAATGTCATGATACTAAAGAACAATAACGCGAGGAAATTAAGGCTTGTGCTAGGAGCAGTAGTGAAGAAATTAGATCTGTGGCTCAAGAATTAAGGAATACGCAAGCAGCTACAACGAAATTACTTAGAGATGAAATTAGTGCAGTCGCTAAACAATGCTCTGAAAACGCAACACAGTTATGCGACGAGTTTAAATTAATGTCAGCAGAACTTTCACGTACACTGGATGCGAAAGTAGACGCAAAATTTGACCAACAGAACAGCCAAATTGACGAACGTTTTAATCATCACCTACAAAACAGTGAAACGCGTTACCGTAAATTTATACAGGAACAGAATAAAGTTAAGCGACAAATGATGGAAACAATTACTGCACAGAGACAGGAAGATAAGCGTAAATTGTTTACGAGAGCAAAAACATACGTAGACAACAATATTGCTACAGTATCAGACGAAATTAATACTATCAAACAGTTGAACACCGAATTACATGATGAAATCTCTGATCTTAAAACAAAAACAGACACACACATAGTAGACTTTCAGACAGTGACCGACAGACTTGAACAATTAGAACTAATACAGGATCCCGATGCCATCAAAGCAGACGTTAAGAAGTTAAACAAAACCACACGTAAAATACAAGAAGAAATTAATGCTTGCGATACTAAATACGATGATCAGGTAAAAATACTGACTGAAAAATATGATTAATTGGCCAGTCGTATTGACGTTATCGAAAGTAATAATGACACCAAATCAGACGATACGTCACCTGTTTTGTTTAATCAAACACCCGAATTCCAAAATTTACTGCAGACGATCAGTGAAGTAGGTTCGTCCAATAATACATTACGTAGAAAATTGTCAACTTTACAGCAAGAAGTGACAGAGATGAAAAATATATCAGCCTTTAACACATCACAGCATACGCCACTTTGCGAACATTTGTCAGACTTACACAGCCAGTATAATTTAGGTAATTTACAAAGAGTACGTGAGTTAGATTCCGAACAGTCACAGACAAATAGATTCTCATACAATCCGGAACCTGTTCAGACATACAGAGACGATAATTTTGATTACAAGCATTTTCTATCAGTGAGAAAATTTAAAGTATTTAATAAAGACAGAACACAGATTCACGCTTTGGACTGGATACGACAATTTGCTTTTGTATTTTCATCAGTTTGGCCTTTAATGCAGAAACTAGCATTTGAGTGGATAAGACAATTTGCTTTTGTATTTTCACCGGCATTGCCTGTAACGCAGAAACTAAAATTTATTTTCAGCGTGTAATAGACCTCAAGGGATGCATTACACTTCGATGAATATGTGCCGTAGCGTGCACATGGCCCCGAGCCGTAGTAGTGCTATTTCATCTTTAGTTTTCTGCACTGCTGCCTTCTCTTTTACTATCCTTTATATCTATCAAAACAGCTCTTCAACTATCGATCTATCTAGGATTAGAAACGTGTAAAGAAATCTGATATGACGAGTTTTACCGAAAGTGACAGTTTTCATTAGACGCTCCAGAAATGACAACCACGAGAACTTTAATAATAAACAAAATTTTAATTATCAGTATTGTCAAAATTATCAGCAACAGGAGCCTCATTTTGGTAACAATAGAGGCTTTTCACCGCAACAGCATCAAAGCCACCCGGTTAGCATACCTAACCAACAATGCAGTCTGCAAGGTCAACCAAGCTTTAATGTTTCGCCACCTGCACGTATAGCATCGGCTCCATCAAATAGTAACGCACCGCAACAAGGAAACCAGTACGTACAGAAAACACATCATTTCAATTCCTATCGCAATGCGCCATGTAGCAATGACTATCATGACAGACGTAAAAATAATGCTCACAATTTTCAGCATACGTTTAATAACAGTCGGTCTTATCAGCAGCAAAATCATCCGCAACAACATATTATCATGAATGAACCAGACAGTAGATATCATCCCGAACGTAATACGTCAGGAAGAAATAACAGAACAGTACAAATAGTGGAAATGCCACAGCATCCTCCCGCAAATGATAGCACGTCAGATAGAATTTGACTAGATACAGTACAGGTTGCATCTTCCAGCAACGCAAGCAATACTTTTGAGACGAAGAATCTTGTTCACTAAAATGTTATTACTTTCGACGACATCCGAGACACTCTTTCGCAGGAAATACCAGTTATTCAAAAAACCATTTCACACCGTGTCATTGAAGTAAATATTGGATCATCCAAATTTTCAGCAGTAATCGATTCTGGATCACCTATGTCAGTTATAAATGAGGAAACTTTCAAAGAATGTAACAAAGAGAATACCTATCCTATATTACCATTAGGCAAAACTAAAGTAAAAGGAGCAGTATCTGGTAAAGGAGTAGATGTAAAATTACAGACACATTTATCATTTTGTATTGCAGGTCATACATTTCACTCAAATTTTTGGATTGTTCCCTTATTGACAACAGACGTTACGCAATTATTGACTTTCAAAGTTCCCATTTAATGTTATAGGATGAAAATGTACAACTGGCATTAGAATTTCAGCACTCTTTATCTGCAGAAGAACAAACAATTAATCGTACAGAGGTCATTTCCGCATCACGTAACATAGACTGTCATTTGACATTGTTCACAGATACGTACGTACACAACTATAATACTCCAGACGAAGCCGACTATGACGTTATTAAATGATTTCTGATAACGTTAAACAGAGCAGTGCAAATACAGACGACGAACGCACGCAACTGCGCAAAATTCTTTTACAGCAAACTCCAGTTTTTGACAACGTCCCTGGTACTATGTCCGGTTTTATGTATGAATTTCGACTTAAACAGCACGACACATTTAAAGCCAAACATTATCACATTCCGTATATTCACAGAGAACAAGTTAAGAAAGAATTGCAAGCTATGCTTGACCAAGTAATTATTGAACCGGCAGTTAGTCCGTACATAAACCCACTCCATATTGTTAAGAAAAAGGATGGTTCACTTCGTCTCGTACTTGATTCGCGTCACATCAACGACATTATTATTAATGAAACAGATCGCCCACAGACACTAGAAGAACTTCTACAGACATTTCATGGTACTGCTATTTATTCCACATTAGATTTGAAATCGGGATTTTGGCAAATTCAGCTCCATCCGAACTGCAGAAAGTGCACGGCTGTTCTCTGTTTTGGTGACTGTTACCAGTTTTGTAAATTACCGTTCGGTTTAGCTATTTCTTCAGCAGCATTTATTCGCGATTTGAATACTATACTTCCGACAGAACTTAAAGACAGAATCACAACGTATGTAGACGACATTCTTATTGCAGAAGCTACCTGGTCTGAACACAATCTGATTCTTGAACAACTGTTACGAACTTTTCGTGCACAAGGACTCACAGTTAATCTCAGCAAATCGCACTTTGGCAAAACTTCTATAAAATTTCTGTAACATGTAATTTCAGCAGAAGGCATTGCGCCTGACCCGGATAAACTTCAAGCGTTACGTGACATTACCGTTCCTACGACGAAGAAACAACTACGCAGCTTTTTTGGTTTAATTAACTTTTTTCGTAAATTTATTCATTACTCTGCTTACGACACCCCTAAATTACGTCAATTGACGGGTAAAAGCACTATTTGGTCCTGGGATAGCCAAGCTCATTCTGAATTTGTGAATCTGAAAGAAGCTTTGTAGAACGCACCACTTTTATCACATCCAGATCTTACTAGAAATTTTTCCATTGCTACCGACAGTTCTAACACCGCTTTAGGCGTACACATTTTTCAGGAAATTGAAGAAGATGGTACTACAGTAATTAAAAACATCGCCTTTGCGAGTCTCATTCTGTCACCTGCTGAACACAATTATCCTGTTACAGAACTTGAAACATTGTGTGTTGTATGGGCATTTACGAGATTTAGGCATTTTCTTCATGGAAGACACACTACCGTTTACACAGATCATAGAGTTATACAATTTTTACTTTCCGCTAAATTTACACACGACAGATTAAGCAGATGGAAACTTTATTTACAGGAATTTAATTTTACAATTGTTCACATTCCCGGTACACAATATATTGTAGCAGACGCACTATCCCGTTCTCTCAGTAA
The DNA here is from genome assembly GCF_023898315.1 of Schistocerca nitens. Classification (NCBI taxonomy): domain Eukaryota; kingdom Metazoa; phylum Arthropoda; class Insecta; order Orthoptera; family Acrididae; genus Schistocerca; species Schistocerca nitens. Next base: position 67,902,173 of record NC_064614.1, read on the forward strand.
CAGTCAGCAAGACATCGCAACCAACTTCTGCAAAGCAAATTTCAGCGTCATGTATATTCAATAAGTTGCATTTGAAAATTTCATTTCGTCGTCATTACGAGACATAGCACAAGAGCAGAGTAAAGACAACGTATGGAAAGAAATTAAACAACTTTGGCAAGATAGGAATAATGTTACCATTAGAAACCATTACACTGTACGCAATAATATTCTGTTTCGACGCTCTCACCCTGACAGCAACAACTGGTTACTATGCAGTCCTGACGAACTTGTTAACAAATTAATTTGGTTTATTCATTCAAGTTACGCACATTATGGAGCCAGAAAATGTTTTCTAATACTGAGACAGAACTGTTATTTTACCAACATGGAGAAACGTATTCGACGAGTTTTAGGGTCATGTAAAATCTGCCAGAAAGCTAAGTCAGACACGACTTCACATATTCCTCCGTTACATCCCATTGCACCTATTAACTTGAGACACATGGCCGCTGTAGACATTTTTGGTCCGATTCCCAGAACTAATAGAGGTTTTTGCTACATCTTTGTCGCTGTTGAACTCACTTCAAAATTTGTTGCCTTCACTCCGTTATGCAAAGCTACTGCCAATTATGTTTCGAAAGCATTTGTAAAACATTTTTTATTTCATGTAGGGCATGTATTGAAAGTAATTTCCGACAATGGACCACAATTTCGATCTTCTATATGGACACGTATGTTGCGAACAAGAAACGTATATATCCAAGTATCATGCTTCTTCGAACCCATGTGAACGATTAATGAAAGAAATTGGTAAACTGTGTAGTATATACTGCCATAAAAGACACATTGATTTGGACACACAAATACTCTCATTCCAGGATGTAATGAATTCCATACCAAATGCCCGGGTTCCCGGGTTCGATTCCTGGCGGGGTGAGGGATTTTCTCTGCCTCGTGATGACTGGGTGTTGTGTGCTGTCCTTAGGTTAGTTAGGTTTCAGTAGTTCTAAGTTCTAGGGGACTGATGACCATAGCTGTTAAGTCCCATAGTGCTCAGAGGCATTTGAACCATTTGAACTATACCAAATGAATCTACTATGCTATCTTCGACTGTTATACTGAAAAATGTTGAACCATCTAACAAAATTGAAGAATTAGTATCCTTTCCTACATCTCGTCGACTAGGACACCATGAAATAATTGACACTGCGCTGAACAACATCAAACGTTCCGCAGAGCGCCGGAGAAGACAGCAAAAACAGGTTTGTACACGCCGTGTCTTTCACATTGGACAGAAGATATTAGTATGTACACACTATTTATCTAAGAGAGGATAGAATACATGTAGTAAATTTGAGTTTCTATATGCAGGTCCATACAGAATTCGCACCATTCGTCACCACAATGTAGTACACGTCGAAACTCTGAGAACCAGTAGCTTCTATATGCAGGTCCATACATAATTCGCAGCATTCGTCACCCCAATGTAGTACACGTAGAAACTCTGAGAACCAGAAGAAGTAAAGGAAGTCACCATGTCTCCAATATTAAACCCTTTATTGAATGAACATACTTTATGATTTATCACACTGTAATGCTTTTCCTGATTTTTATATGACCAATGATGCAATTATTTTTATGAACACTTACCTATGATTATTATATTTTTTCTTGGCAAGTGCCCGGCAAGGTAAGGTTAGCAGGTCGCTTTTCTTGTCGTTACACATCAGACCGTTCACATTTTCCAGATAAACTTACATATTTTATGAACAATTAGACAATTCTATCTAGTGGCATATTAATTTTATCAAATTTTTTCTCCATTAAAGTCTTCAACTCTCGCCTCTATCAACTACACGACATACAAACTAAACACAAAGAAAGTCATTTCTTGTCGTTATATATCAGACCGTGCACATTTTCCATTTTTCATGTATGTATGATTGTTTTCCTGTTTGTTTGTACGCACTATGAAATCTTTAAGATATAACAAACACCAGTTGACTTTGACATTTTTGCCTTATGATATCTCAACATCGTGACTATTTTACATTTTTTTGCTACTACATTATGATACTCTGTGTACATTTTTACACCTGCACACTGTCTATGTTTTTGACATATTACGTTTTCCGTCATGCTATGCTGTATGCTTAATTATATCACTAGTAACCAGTTTTTATTTAATGGGTATATGATTTAAATGCAAGACATTAATCATTGTTCATCATTTTCAGAAAGCGATAACGTGTAAATGAAATAAATGAAACAAACCACAGTGGATTACTATGAAATGGGAATTTCACCTTCGGCTTCGGAATGAACGAAAGAAGATGCAATACCTCGTCACGAAGAGTAAATGGATCAGAATTAACAAACATTAACATGAATATATTATACACATCGTATGATAGCAGTCTTAACTAATTATTTTTCTTTCAGAATACGAGGCGATTGATGCAGGCTGTCAGACAGAACTACACATCTTAGTTTTAGTGATGAAATATGCTAGAAATAAGGAACTCTATACTTTGAATAGTTGTATGAAGTAAATGGTAATATGAATAATGAAGTGTCTTTTGGCAGATGATAATGAATGATGATGAATAGTGATGAAGAATATGGTAATATGAATAATGAAGTTTGTCTTTGCAGGTGATGATAATAATGAAGTCATGGTGATATGAATAATGAAGTTTTTGTTCACAGGTGATGATAGTGATAATTTTTATATATTTACTGTTAGTTAAGAAATGCTATGTAGTTATTTAAGTATTTGTTGCAGTTCGTTTCGACAGTATGTCTTATGTCGCATGGTATAATGACTGAAGGTTTTGGAAAGGATAGCTAGAGTACATATATATTGAGTACACATTTCATTACCTGTCAATTCGAAGTTCACTACTTTTCAGCATAATAAGCGTTTCTTCTTCAGCTTAATAATCCATTTTGTATTTTTTCTAGGAGAAGCTATTCATGAAATTAATGTGCTATAAGCAGTTAGTCATTAAACCTGTTCTAGTACTTGCATTTTTTTTACCCATTTGTGTGTGTCATTCATGAATGTGATCCCATATACTCTACTTGTTTCATAACCATGCTACAGCTGACTCATGACAAATGATGTTACCTATCCTCATTTGCAGCAATAAGTCAAAAGCAAATATTTTGATGCGCCAGCAATTAATTATCGATCTCAACGCAATGCATTGCTAGCACAAAAAAATAGACCTTGAATAATAGTTACAGTGTGTTACATTTTACATATGACTTATGTCAGTGGAACGATCAGTTCTGAGTAATACTGAATGACGTTTTCTAATCACAGACCTTGAGTAATAGTTGCAGTGTGTTACATTTTCAATATTTCCTATGTCACTTGTATGATGAGTTCTAAGTAATACTGAATGATGTTTTGTAATAATGCATAAATACTATGCCAATAATTTCTGTAAATTAATATTTTAGTTATACTCTATAAATGCTATGCCAATAATTAACTCTCATTTTGAATTATAACTTCTCAATAATACTGAATAAGGTTTTATAAAAATATAAGAATACTTTGTAACTGGCCAATGAGTGCCAATGATTATTTTAAATATGTCGTATGTCACTTGAATGATGAAAAATGTTTTGTACTATTCAATACTTGCTATATGTTTAGTAACTGGCCAATGAATGCCACTGTTTCTTATTTTAATTTTGTATTATGTCACCTACATGCTACTATATATGAATACCAGTAGCTTGATGCTACACTCATTAGCTCCTGTTTTGAAGGATGACTTGTGATGGTTTGTAACTGGCCAAAGAGTGCCAATGGTTACTATAACTAGATGAATTATGTAAATGGTATGCCATTAATTAACTCTTGTTTTGAATGATCACTTTTAAATAATGTATAAAAATGGTTTCTAACTGGCCAATGAGTGCCAATATTTACTGTCATCAGATGACTTATGAATAATATTCTGTAATACTCCATACATAGTACAGAGGTATTTAGTAACTAGGCAATGAGTGCCACCAAATACTCAAATCGGATGATAGTGTAATTCTCAATGATGACTAGCATAAGACTTAATGTCCTTCATCTTCTGACCTACTTACGAGAAATTACTGCAATATACGTTTGTCCTGTCTATCCTTATGAATATGGAGCATTTTATTTGGTTTCTGCACTAATTGTACGTTGGTGAAAGAGTGTGGTGTTGACACATAATGGAGTCCACCACCTTGAACAATGGAGATGTTATTATGGTTCCACTGTTTGGTGTACATAATGTACTACCAAAATGATAACATTAAATATTCATACGACATTTCAGTGTCTTGGCTACACTGATTAATACTTCAGGGAACAGAACTTCAGATTGTCTCACTTGGTGTTGTGCTTCTGTAGAAAGATATGGACTTTCAGTGCAGCTACGTGCAACCTACTGTCCTACAACCATGAAGCAATCCTTCCCTTTCCTATCCTAGTTCTTGTAAAATGGTAAAAAAATACTACAGTGCATATGCACTTTATGTCATTTGTTAATATGTTTTGTACTCATTGCGTATACATTTTGTGATTTCTTGATATGTTCTGTACTCAGTGCATGTGCACTCTATTTCATTTCATGTTCTGCACTTATATATATATATATATATATATATATATATATATATATATATATATACGCTGTGACAGTAAACTTAGTTAATTAAGAAAAATTTGTTACTCATGGCAAGTCCAATTGACTCACCATCACTGCCAAATTTTTGCCCCCCCCCCCCCCCCCAGTGGAGGGTTATGTAAGAGGTCCGAGCAGATGTAATACAGATGTAATTTTATGTAAGAGGTCCGAGCAGATGTAATTTCGATGTATCGCTCATGCGCTGCCTGCGATATGCAAGGTATAAGAGAATCGCTGACCAGAGAGCAGTGTTGACTGTACGAACTGTGTAGCAGTAGCAGTAAGTTGTTGCCAGTGTGTGTGTCTGCTCTGGTCTGGTCTGGTGTATGATGTTGGCTGGGCCAGTCGCGGTGCAGCGATGCCGGAGCCTGAGTATTATTGTATAAGGTAAAAAAAAGCAGCCTCACGCATATCTAGTAATATTATGTAAACTCCTATGTATATCTTCTAAAAATGTACTAATAATAACAAACATTCATTTAAATTTAAGGAATTTAATATTTTTTCAATGCATAATCATTCCAATTGTTGCAAAAGAAAAATCATTGCTTCCTTTCATAAATAACAAATGTATAGGCCAGAATTGCATAGAGCTGTGCCGGAAAAGAGCTATTTTAAGAGCAGATAGTTGCCGACTTTATCGAGGTGAGAATTTTTACTTTTTATTCAGAATGATCTTACAGAGCCATGACGCAGCACTGCTGTCGTCCTAATTTTACCAGGTTGCTGAATTTATATTTTACTCCGAGGTTTAGGAATTTTTCTGTTTCGAGCTTACATTAAATGAGAAAAGAATTTTGTGGTTACATTAAATGGGAATCAGTTTTGTTCTGAGGTTACACTAAAATTAGAATCATTAACCAAATAAAATTTAATTATAATTATATTGAGAGGCACCCACATGCCTTGCTCATACTGTGGCATCAAGCAGTCAGGCCTGCAAGATGAGTGGTCTGCTAAGCGAGTGGATTCATTCTTATTTATCGAGTAACATGAACTCTAGTACTCACACTTAAGTTACAAGTTATCCTCCTATATGATTAATACGCAACGGAAACATGCATCTGACTATCAGTAATTTACAGAACGATGACTGTACATTGCGCACTGGCAATACCACATTTTCTTTCTTTTTTTATTTAACGGCTTTTGTCAACACGTGGCCACCGCACTGAATATGAATGGCGCACACATTATAAATTCGGGACATTATGACAACATACATCACTATCTTATTTATTCCGATAAATTCTCTAACCTAAACACACACGTTCTATAACCTACAACAATAACACATGAGAAATTCCGCCCAGTGGGCATGGCTTTACTTTGGTGAATCTCTATATTATGGTCTCGTAATTATTTAACGCTACAGAGAACTTTCTGGATAGGATGGTGGATCTTTTATTATACCTCACACTTCGACTCTCACAATCATCATCACGAAACTTTCCTCCAGACCGAGCGGTACCGAAGGAACAGGCATAACCCACTAATCTTTTGAAACTACCTTGCTACTCTGCCATGCAAACCACACATACCCAAATTACATGACATACATCACACTACGACATGGAATACAAAACACTAAATAGTCACAACACTATCACGTATTTCCACGTATTCCTGTGCAATGCAAGCCAAGTGGCGTTGCTGGATAGACGGCCGACTCACCTTGCTTCTCTCTCAGAGTTTGAATCTAGCGTCACACGGAATCATATCACGCAAAGTAATATTAAGAACATATTCATCACACATGCGAGTCCTCAACTGATACCATGGACGAGTACTTCTCTTTATCCTTTGTCTCATACACAGATTGAGACTCACACAGCACTCACCACGTGGAAGTACTCGTCTCTAATTTCAAGTCCTGCACACGCCATTTCTTAAATATTTCAACTTATGGTACACACGCTATTTCTTAAATATTTCAACTTATTGTACACACGCTAGTAATTCAGCTTAACTTAAGCACACGGAAGTATTTCAACTTATTGCTACACGTGGTTTCATTATGACCGTTGGTCACTTCCGAAGATTACTACAATCCCATTAATATTACCTGCCTGACATTTAATTCTCCCCACAAAAGTTCCTGAAATAGAGAAATTATTATTTCAAACTACTCTTAAATATTCTACATGCATACCATGTCTCCACTCTTTTGTCATTACGGAGCAAAACTAAAAAAGGTCTTAACAGCACAAGATCCAGCGGCAGAGTGCTGAAACATGGCCGTTCTCCAGGTCATCTCGCACCTCTGTCGAGGTGGGGAAGACCATGCTACCGTATTGGTCAGCCACATTTCAGGCGCTCAAAGCTCCGGTAAGTTTTTCATCTCTTTGGTGCCACCAAAGGTGGCCAAAGGATCGTCTCAAAGATGATCATATATTCACATTCACTATCTGCGGTTAGCAGACGAGCATGCATTCATTCATTTCACAGATCTCACCAAACTGGATGTAGGGATTTACTTTGTGGGAGTGCACATGTGATCAATTAAATAAATAAATTGTCATTCTTTCCCACTCTGGCATCCGGCTTCGCTGTATTAATTGGTATTGAGTTATTTTACAAAAAGATGTGTTGTTCTGACAAAAGTAATGAAGTATGTTGTACCTATTTTCAATGTCGGGCGGTACTGTACCCTTTTAATATTTTGTGGGGAGGTTACAGTGTGTGTTTGTTTACGAGGATGAATTTCACAGACACTAAAGTAGAATTACAATGAAAGACAGAAAAAGAGTAAAAAGTCTATCAAATTCGAGACATATTTCATTTGTAGAATTCGTTGGTAGTTATAAATAAATAATAACTCGTCTACTGTGCTAGGTTATTTAGCGTAAACAATCAACGAGCAGAGAGAGATGTACTTGTTTGATAACCTGGAAACAGCACTCCACAAACCTTTCAAATCGAAGAGCAATGTAATATCATTTATTATTTCTCACAGATAACTACAACTGAGCAGAAAACAGATAGTGTTTATCGAGCAATTTTGAGATGGTAGGTAGTATATGTGACACAGAATTATTTCTCTAAGTCATCTGTTATCATCAGGCATTATAAAAAGAAGCAAAACAACAGCATTTTAGTTGCTTAATAACTTGCAACATTGATTATTTTTAACTGCTACCTTAAAACCGTGGCAAGTTATTTGAAGTTATTAGAAATAATTTAATAAAAGAAATAAAACAACAAATTTTCTTAGTTCTACAAAGAAAAAAGTAATAAATTAGTTCTTAGGATCATTGTTTTTAAACAGATAATATCGTAATATGTAAACTGTGTAAGATACCAACTGAAAAATATGTGATCTTAATAAAACAGTACGTTGAAATACGTAAGTATTATAATAAAACTTTACTACATAAACACGAATGCACAACATGGATAAAAAGTGCCTTTCGCTGAGATGAGGCTCGGGTCACCTCTCCGAGGCCCCACCGAGGGGGGTAGGGCAATGGTTAGCACACTGGACTCGCATTCGGGAGGACGGCGGTTCAAACCCGCGTCTGACCTAGTTGATTCAGGCTTTGCGTGATTTCCCTAAATCGCTTCTACCCAGTGCCGAGATGGTTCCTTCGAAAGGGCACAGTTGCTTTCCTTCTCCATCTTTCCTTATCCGAGCTTGTGTTCTGTCTCTAATGACGTTGCTGTCGACGCTACATTAATCATCGATCAGGTCTTCGAGGCTCGTCTCCCGCTTATGGTGTGGTGAAATGGAGAAAGAAATTGCATTAAGAGACAATATTATCATACCTCACACATAAACAGTATAGAGCTAATCTCATGACATACATATATGTGATAGTAACCTAAGTGCGTCACTGCTAACTTACCAAATTTGACAGAAACTCTCCTGCGCTTGCTTCTGGATGAGCACTGCTGGAGAAAGGCATCAGCAGTGAAATGGAAAAGCCTTAACTTAGGTGGAGCTGACGGAGCAGGCAACTCACCTTTCTGGGGCTAATACAGGAATGGAGCTCCCGGTACTGCAGGCTGAGGAGGGAGCCTCAAAGGCTAAGGGAGTAAAACCTGACGGAAAATCCCTGATATACTCTCGATATAAAGATTCAGCTCTAGTACACCAACGGCTTCCTAGGAAGGCAGATGATCTAGTAGGGGGATTTAGTCCTCAACTGCAGACCAGGTCCTGGGGCAACCAAAGTTTCTTCGGCGGTTGGGTAGATGGACGAAGGCTGCAGCAGGTTCGAGATCTCCAGTTGTCGTAACTAATATGCCATTAGGTGCAGGTCCCAACCCTGTCAAGAAATGTATGATTGTTGTTGTTGTGCATCAGCATTCCCACATTAAACGATATCAGGCACAGGCGTCTTCTGAAGAACATAGCACACCAACATACGGCCTGCGGCGATCGGAGAGTTTTGACCGTAGCAGAATCGTGTTGTCTGGCAGTTCCAAGTGACTAACCGGCACATAGGAGGCGAATGTGGTATCCCCGAATTGCTTGAGTAGAGGATGTAAAGCACCTCCTGTGCCGCATTCGTGACTGATCAGGCCTATTCAGGAGCCACTCTCTTCACACCGAATGAGGAGGGGGCTCTAAAAGGTGCCCTAAACATAGTCAACCTAAGTCTTAACCTGATTAAGAAGTATGCTCTCTGCTACTTGGAACATCCGAACTCTGATGGATAATGATACGGTAAGTCGACCAGAAACGCGAATAGCTATCGTTTATCGTGAACTTTAGATATTTAAAATCGATTTTGCAGCACTGAGTGACACAAGAAGACGAGACGAAAGGCAAAACTAAGAACAAGGAGATGGCTACTTTTAGAAAGGAAAAGAAATACATGAACCAAGCATTCATGGTGTTGGATTTCCTAAGGCAAACGAACTTGTTCGTCACCTTGAAGAACTACCTTTTGCATACACCTCGTTCCTCACTTGTGAAGACAATGAAAAAGAGCCCAACTACTCCAAACTTTAAATGCTTCTAACAAGAATACCCCAAGCTGACAAAAATCATGATCTTGGGAGATTGCGAGATGCATGAGTCAGTAGACACTCCGTCACTATGGCGCAAAATAACTGAAAAAGGGTGGATAGAGAAGCGCAATTCTCATGGAACACTTCTGCTCAAGGAATCTTCAGATTACATCTTACGTATGAATAATACTATCTTCGGGCCGAAAGATAAATTTAAAACTTCATGGAAACGTCCACGGCCAAAACACAGGCACGTGATTGCTTGTGCAACTGTGCGCCCCCGAGACCATCGGAAAGTCATAATCACGAAAGCATTGACAAGTGCTGATGACAAATGGACCGACCACCGACTGGTAAGGTCTGCAATGACCACTCACTTTCACTTTACTACGTATGAAACAGAGGAAACTTGCAAGATCTAAAGGAACAAAGATTGTCTTAAGGGTAGTAGCAATAAAGAACAACTGTAGATGCACTTGGATCAGAAGCTACCGGTTAGATATGATGAAGGACCTCTGGGTGACACCGAAGGCTGCGATAATATCAGCTTCTGAAGAATCAGTTGGATACTGAAAGACCAAACACCAAGACTGATTCCACGAAAATGACCAATAGATTCTGACACTACTAGACAAAAAGAGAAAGGCACGCAAGCCTTGGCAGAGCAGTCCTAGGTCAATCACCAAGAAAAGAGAATATCAAGGAGCTAAGGCGGAAGTGCAGAGGGAATCTCATGGTCTATAAACCGAATGGTGGACGGCGATTTCTCAGGAAATACGATACAACATGTGGCTGAACTTACATTACTCTAGTCTTCATCAGCATGATGAAAACTGTGCATGGCCCGACGTCCCAACCAACTCAAATCTAGGGCTGGCTACGCTTTCGGACAACCAAGTCCAGTACACACCATGGAAGGACCATTTCCGCGAATTCTTGAATAAAGAACCAGAGATCAAAGAAACAACATTTTCCACAATTCCTCAATAACCTATAAAGCGTCATCATTCTCTACAAGAAGTTGAGAAAGCTATTAAGCAGTTCAAAAACAACAAGTCACCGGATGAAATGAGATCCATTTTGAATTTTTCAAGGAACGTATCCTCGCTGAACATATACTAATTTCATTGTCAAAATATAGAGAACTGAAAGTATTCCTCCTTACAAAACACTAGTTCGACCTATACTTGAGTATTGCTCATCAGTGTGGGATCCGTACCAGATCGGGTCGACGTAGGAGATAGAGAAGATCCAAAGAAGAGCGGCGCGTTTCGTCACAGGGTTATTTGGTAACCGTGATAGCGTTACGGAGATGTTTAACAAACTCAAGTGGCAGACTCTGCAAGAGAGGCGCTCTGCATCGCGGTGTAGCTTGGCTCAAATGGTTCAAATGGCTCTGAGCACTATGGGACTCAACTGCTGAGGTCATTAGTCCCCTAGAACTTAGAACTAGTTAAACCTAACTAACCTAAGGACATCACAAACATCCATGCCCGAGGCAGGATTCGAACCTGCGACCGTGGCGGTGTTGCGGTTCCAGGCTGCAGCGCCTTTAACCGCACGGCCACTCCGGCCGGCGGTGTAGCTTGCTCGCCAGGTTTCGAGAGGGTGCGTTTCTGGATGAGGTATCGAATATATTGCTTCCCCCTACTTATACCTCCCGAGGAGATCACGAATGTAAAATTAGAGAGATTAGAGCGCGCACGGAGGCTTTCAGACGGTCGTTCTTCCCGCGAACCATACGCGACTGGAACAGGAAAGGGAGGTAATGACAGTGGCACGTAAAGTGCCCTCCGCCACACACCGTTGGGTGGTTTGCGGAGTATAAATGTAGATGTAGATATATTTCAGAGATGCACTGATAATTACCAGGAGAAGTTGAAAGAACAACATCCTCTGTCCATGGCATTCACTGATCTTATCAAGGTCTTCGTTCGCCCTGATAGCTGAATGGTGAGCTTGACGGACTGCCGTCCTAAGGGGCCCGGGTTCGATTCCCGGCTAGGTTGGGGATTTTCTCCGCTCAGGGACTGGCTGTTGTGCTATCATCATTTCATCTCCAACCGGCGCGCAGGTCGCCCAATGTGGCGTCCACTGTAAGAAGACCTGCACCAAGGCGGCCGGACCTGCCTCGTAAGGAACCTCCCGGCCAATGACACCAAACGCTCATTTCATCAAGGTCTACGACTCAGTCGGTAGATATGCCTTCTAGAAGATCTTAGCTAAAATTCGCTGTCCTAGAACTGCATTAACACTATTATACTGGTACACGATAACGTGTATGTCAACGATTACACTGGGGAGAATTTTGCAATCACAAAGGGTATGAAATAGAGTTGTGTGGTATCCCCCACTTTGTTTTCAACATTTGTTGGAACTATACCTGTACTTTATCTTGTCGAGAGGAAGCGGCTAAAAGGCATGGAAGTAGAATACTGGACTGAAAGCGGCTTTTTCGGTCTCAGTAGACTACGGAACAAGACGGAAGTATCCACTACAACCATCATTGAATTTCAGTGTGCAAATGACAATGTCGTTCTTGCAACTGAGAATAAGATTTACAATCAATCCTAAATGTATCTCCTAAAGAATATACGAGCATTCCACTAAGCCTTAACATCCAGAAGACGCAGGTCCCCCTGTTATCACAGTCCAAAGCGAAGTCCTGTAGAACATAGAACGCTTCAATTACCTTGGCAGCCATCTTTCACAAAACGCAAATATTGATGCTCAAATACAACACCACCACAAATGTGCAAGTGCAGCATTTGGTCTTCTTCTGGTAACTGTCTTTGAGAAACGTAACATTAGCATTACGACCAAGCTCTATGTGTAGAAGCTACTGATATGTCCTCTCTCAGACATGTGTGCAAATCAGTGACTATTTACAGAAGGCAAACACGATATCTAGAAAAGTGCGCTCAGCGCTGCCTGAGAAGGATCCTGAAGGTGAAATGGCAAGATCGGCGCACTAACATCAGTGTTATGGAAGAAGCAAACTCTACTACCGTCGAGCGCCAACTCCGTTCGACGGACCACATTGTTCGTGTGCCTGAACCCTGACTACGGAACCAAATAGAGTACTCCCAGAAAAGATTTGTTAAAGGAAAATATGGAAGGATTTCTTTTAATCATCGTGAAATCCCTGGGCTAGCAAGACAGAGCGGATGCGGTTATATTTGTGGAAAGGAGCCAAAATAAGTTACTGTCAGTTGCACTCAACATATAAACGTTATTTCTTAAAACACATAATCACACAAGCAAGAATCAAAACTCTAAAGATTTTAACGAAATCTGTATGAGCAGTGATTTACCATCAGAAGGAGGCTCCTGCTCATACAGTATTTTGGTCTGAAGATGACCACAGGCGATTACCAGAATAAATAAGTTTGTAATCAAGACTGATTTTAACAGTAACTAATAGTAATAACATTACGTAAAGGTGCGTAAGGTCGTGACAAATTTCCTTCCACACTGGCGCCAGAAGGGGACTAAATTTCCCATAAAACTCCAGTGGTAGGCCTCAGAGCCACTCGACCTGGTCGTAAAACCCACCTGTAATGCATCATGGACTTCGTCGTCTGTGATGTTAGCAATCATATCCATCGTCACATCCAGGGGAACGGAGCCAAAGGAGGCTCTGGATACCGCCGTAATGTTGGCAGGGTGGTGACGCTGTTCAGAGTACAGCACAACATAAGATGCATGGAGCGCAGACCCGATATCCCGCTGGGTATCATAACGCTGCCCATCATCGGTCGTAAGAATATTAATCTAACTCCTCCGACGGTGGCGTCGTTCCTCTATAGATCTCTTGCACTAACCCATCGTGTGTGCGTGCCATCTTCAAGGTGGAGGCGAGAGAGGGATGTGAATGGAATCTTGGCACGAGTCACCATCGCCTGTTGCTCTGCCGAATATGTAATCATAGATCATTCCTGGAGAATGGTGAAATAGAATTCCAGAGTCAGCCGCCGTCACGCCACAACCTCCCTTCCGTAACCAATCAAGGCATTGCGGAGGACAGGCTTCGCGCAGAGCACCCACCAAGACAAGGCAGACCGATGGGCATCACGGCGTTGACAACAAGCTGTCCATGGGTGTGTTGAGCTGCAGGCAACCGGGTGACGTAAGGTGGATCGTGTCCATTTTCCATGGCCTGCGGTCGCTCCACACCCTTTGGCGGCAGAGAGTGATGGCGCAGATATATGCGTCGTGGTCAGAGAACGCAAAAGGCCAGTCTTCAGCAGCCTGCACAGTGTCGCGGGAGACGTAAACACGATAGAGTCGGCTGGAGAATGCGTAAACCCAACACGATAGCCATGCACATGATTACAAGAATCCACTAGGCTGAGGTGCTGGAGAATTGTCGCTAGTGCCGCGCGCGGAGAGTGACGTGGTAGTTGGCCTTTGGCTGCCTGGGTTCAGTTGAAATCGCCGCCCACGATCAATGCATCCGGCCGACCCAGGAAGAGAGGCGTGACTCTCCATGAGAAATAGGTGTAGTGTTCACAGCGGCGACTCGAACCAGGTGGCGCATAGTCATTAATGATCCTGACGCCACTAAACGTGAGACCCATACCTCTAGCATCACGGAGATAGTAAGGGAAGCATGAGAGACATGTGCTTTAGAAAGCATCGCTCCTGCGAAACGCAACTCACCCATTTTTCACATGATATCTTGCGAACCATGGATGAAGGGTATCAGATGAATGCCATATTCCTTGGCTTCCGGAAAGCGTTTGACTCGGTGTCCCACTGCAGACTCCTAACTAAGGTACGTACATATGGGATTGGTTCCCAAGTATGTGAGTGGCTCGAAGACTTCTCAAGTAATAGAACCCAGTACGTTGTCCTCGACGGTGAGTGTCCGTCGGAGGTGAGGGTATCATCTGGAGTGCCCCAGGGAAGTGTGGTAGGTCCGCTGTTGTTTTCTATCTACATAAATGATCTTTTGGATAGGGTGGATAGCAATGTGCGGCTGTTTGCTGATGATGCTGTGGTGTACGGGAAGGTGTCGTCGTTGAGTGACTGTAGGAGGATACAAGATGACTTGGACAGGATTTGTGTTTGGTGTAAAGAGTGGCAGCTAACTCTAAATATAGACAAATGTAAATTAATGCAGATGAATAGGAAAAAGAATCCTGTAATGTTTGAATACTCCATTAGTAGTGTACCGCTTGACACAGTCACGTCGATTAAACATTGCAGAGCGATATGAAGTGGGACAGGCATGTAATTGCAGTTGTGGGGAAAACCGATAGTCGTCTTCGGTTCATTGGTAGAATTTTATGAAGATGTGGTTCATCTATAAGGGAGACCGCTTTTAAAACACTAATACGACCTATTCTTGAGTACTGCTCGAGCGTTTGGGATCCCAATCAGGTCGGATTGAGGGGGACATACAATCAATTCAGAGGCGGGCTGCTAGATTGTTACTGGTAGGTTTGTTCATCACGCGAGTGTTACGGAAATGCTTCAGGAACTCGGATGGGAGTCTCTAGAGGAAAGGAGGCGTTTTTTCGTGAGTCGCTACTGGGGAAATTTAGAGAACTTGCATTTGAGGCTGAGTGCAGTTCAATTTTACTGCCGCCAACTTACATTTCGCGGAAAGACCACAAAGATAAGATAAGAGAGACTAGGGCTCGTACAGGGAGCGAAGATGCTAGTTGCGATACGAGGTACCCTCCACCACGCACCGTATAGTGGATTGCGGAGTAGTCGATGCTGTAAAGCCACGGGGAGCGCAGAAAGCTATAACGTGCATCTCCTGAAGGAAAGCAAAGTCCGCAGCAAACAGCATATTGGGAATAAAACCTGTTTGTGGCGCACGGAATGGTGTTGACATAGCCTGTGGCTATGCGATAAGTCTGGAGAGCTGCCATCGCCAAGAGCACGGCCGATTCAAACACGGGGGAACTACCTGATAGGCCCCCGTGGAGGAGGCATCACTGCGATGGGGAGGAAGCCGACCCAACCAAGGGGACTCTATCGCTCTGTACACATCCAGAATGTCCATCCTCGTCCGGCCAAGAGACAGGCAGCTCACTGGTCAGGTTCAGTGAAACACTATCAGAGTTGCGCCCTTAGGTAGCGCCAGACACAGAAAGGGAGGCAACCGCATCGGACACGGATGGGGGAAGGTAGCTGTCTGGACGGGGACGATGACTGGAGATAGGGAAGGAAGTCACGCCGTCAGGTGTCAGAGCGTTCGAGGACAGCATACCATCCGTAGCAGGTTCGTCAACCTG
Source organism: Schistocerca nitens (assembly GCF_023898315.1). Classification (NCBI taxonomy): domain Eukaryota; kingdom Metazoa; phylum Arthropoda; class Insecta; order Orthoptera; family Acrididae; genus Schistocerca; species Schistocerca nitens. The sequence goes on from NC_064614.1 coordinate 67,918,044, forward strand.
CAGACAGCCGATGGAGGTAGTCATGAGAAGGGGTACGGCGTTGTCTCTTCCGTTTCCTCGGCGATCGTTGCTTCCTAAAATGCTGTTCTGTGTCGGATGATGGGCGGCTATCGCCGACACGTGGCCAGTTGACAGAAAAGTGGAAGTAGGTACTTCTCCATGATCACCAACTACGGGGTCGGGACGGGCAGCTTGTGCCTGCTGACGGTCGCCGTTTATGTGTTTTGCCTCTGGCAGGAGTATAGGAGGGACAGGCGAAACGACCATCGCGTCTTCGAGAGGAGCTGACGAAGGTGCCGACTGATTCACAACGGGTGCAGCATGCAGCACCGCTGCAGATGCATAAGATAAAGGTCACACAGTGGGCGCTGCATGAGTTTCCGATCGGCGTCTGAACCACTCTACGTTAGAGACATTCAGAATGGGCATGGCCTTCCCGTCCACAACCAGAAAAGGTGCGCGGCTGGCCATCGTACATGACGAGAGCTCCACAGCCGGCAATAACCAAATAGGAAGCACGTGTTTTCTTATCTGAGGGACACCATTGAGGACACGGTGTATTTCGAACGTCTTCCACTTTTCAGCCAGCTGACTGACGACGTTGCCGCAAGGTTTAAAGGCGGCCACCACAAAGTCGGACGGTACTTCAAACAGAAGTTCGGAAATCCGCAACGTTCGGAAGCCAAAACCGGTGTGATTAACCAAATCATTCCCTATATATCCGTCAGAGTATCGGAATCTGAGGTCGTTAGCGGTTGCGTCGCATGACGCTGTGCGCGCTCGTCATTCTCCAGCTTTATGTACGCAGTAGTGCTGAGGATCGAGAAATGAATTCCGGATACATCTTGTGGCGGCAGACGCATTTCATCCCGTATAAAACGTTCTACGTCATACGCCTTCGTTCGTTCCTGCTCGAAAGCAAAAGTTAATTTAATTGGCGCTAAGAAAACGACATGGTGGTCGACGAAGTCGGACTCTTAAACAAGGCGCTACGCGGAAGGAAACAAACGCGCAAGCAGCGCAACAGGGGATGTTAACACCGACAATGCACGGTGCATGGCACCTGCTACCGATATATAACTTTTTGTGGATTGTATTGTAAATATTTGTAATTTAAATGCTTTCTTTTAAGAAGTAAGGACATTGTTTCACTGTATGTGTAAATTTAGGTAGGAGTCTGTTGACATTTCATTGTATTTATCTGTGTCTTATTGTGAAACTTATAAGCTCTCGGAGAAGCCAAAGGAATTGTTATGTGCATCGACTAGCAACGATAATAGCACTGCTTGTGCATTGTAAAAAAATCTTTGGGTAGGGGGTTGCACGGAGTGCAGGGAAAGAGGGGGACGGGTTTCAGCGCTTGTAGTGTACAGAATTGTGGTGTTAACGTTCTCGCAGTAGAGAGTACCATTTCGGTGGCATCATGTATGCGCACCATCCAGATGTCTAGTTGCAGGAGTAAGGACAGTGGACGGGCGAAAGAGGCTGTATTAACTACGATTGCCCGTTCCTGTACATAGCCGTGCTCCACAAGATGCTACCATCTTCAACAACAGTAGCAGTTCCAGCAACACAGATTCGTCGTCGGCTCCGAGATTCGTTGTGTGCACAGCACTGAATTTCATTGGTAGAAAGTATTAACTGCTAACCCAGCAGCACAGCTGAATGTGATTTGACTGATAAAATTTATTTAAATAATAATGAGTTAAACTCAGGGAAAAAAAAGTGACAACCTTCAGTTTCGTTCACTAGTGTAACTTTAGGAATCATGATCAGTGGTACCTGTTGTTGTGTGAATGCACAAAATAACTTTCATTTTTCCAAATTGTAGCCCTGTTTGGTTTAATTACTTTTTAATTTTAGTAGACTTTTCCATCAGAAGGGTCTGTTGTACACTTTCCTCCTACTTACCGGTATTATTTCTTCGGGAAAGATAGCTTTAGCCAATTAGTAAAAATCCATCAAGCATACACGCGATCCACGATCATATTTTATATCGCAAGCAGGATAGGCTTTTTAGTAAGAAGGAGGTTATAGGGAGACGCATTGAATTTTTGAGCACCCTCTACACTTGCCTAGTGTTATTACATTACAAGACATCTACATCTACATCTGCATAGATATACCGCAAGCCACCGTACGGTGCGTGGCGGAGGGTACCCTGTAGCACTACTAGACATTTCCTTTCCTATTCCACTTGCAAATAGAGCGAGGGAAAAACTACTGTCTATATCAGGTTCATTCAAAAGAAACCTGCTCAGTGCGTGTACCTTCGCCTTACACATAATGTGGCACCACATAACTGCGGGTATGGTGGCGCCGTCTATTGGTAGAGAGACTCACGCGTGCGCACCGATGGATGATTCATAGCGCCAGTATGGTTTCACGACGAAGAGAAGATGGTCACACTAGTTATCGCCCATTATCGAACATGCAGGCCAGCAAGCAGGAACAACGAGGAGTGACTTGATTTTAGGTGCAGGAGGGAGTAGGAGGTGAAGGCTGTGTTCGATGAGTACAGGGTGAGTCCTTCAAGTGTTGTGGAATGGCACAAACGATTCCTTGAGGGGCGCGAGTCACTGGAAAACGACGCTCGTCCTGGACAGGCTCTTCGTGTCATCACACTAGAAATGGTTGCGGAAGTGAATGCTTTAGTCTCGGACAAGCGCAGAATCACCGTGGACGAGATCCATCGGTTACTGGGTATTAGCGCGGGCACAGCCCCACACCATACTGCTCTGCGCAGTGGGTTCCCCATCAACCCAGACCGCTGAACAGGGCAATACTCGAAGGCGCTCTTTGAGTCATATGCAACGGTATCATGAGGAGCAATACGGCTTTCAAAAATGGTTCAAATGGCTCTGAGCACTATGGGACTCAACTGCTGAGGTCATTAGTCCCCTAGAACTTAGAACTAGTTAAACCTAACTAACCTAAGGACATCACAAACATCCATGCCCGAGGCAGGATTCGAACCTGCGACCGTAGCGGTCTTGCGGTTCCAGACTGCAGCGCCTTTAACCGCACGGCCACTTCGGCCGGCTTCAATACGGCTTTCTGTCGCGTGTTGTCACAGGTGAAGAAACATGGTTTCACCGTTATGAACCGGAAAGCAAGCGTCAGAGCAACCAGTGGAAACATGCGGCCTCACCCGCTCCAAATAAATCAAAGGCCATGCACACCTGTTCCGCTAAGGTCATGACGTTCTTCTTTTTCGACCGCAAGGACCCACAGCTTGTCGAGTTCCTGGAACAGGCAACCACAACCAATGTCCGGCGTTAACAAGCCACTTTACAGGACCTTAGACGAGCCAACAAGTCGAAATGGCGAGGCACGTTATCCAATGACGTTATCCTCCTGCATGAATATCCACCGTACAGTACCGACATTTCACCGTGTGACTTTCATGTGTTGGGACCTATAAAACAAGCTATTCGCGGACATCTATTCGCAACGGACGACGAAGTGTGTGACTGGCTTCAGGCATCGATCCGATAGCAGCCTACTAGCATTCTCAAGGATGGAATCGACCGGCCAGTGTCGCAATCGGATAAATGTGCCAACAGTTTTGGCGAATATTTTTGAGTATGTGTACTGTGTATAACTACAGTTTTGAGTTAATAAAATCGTCACCATTACTTTACACTAGTGGCCGGATTTCATTTGAATGCCCCTTTTATGTCTCCGTATGAGCCCTAATTTCTCTTCTCTTCGTTGTCCCTACAAGCAAAGTATGTTGCCGGCATCAGATTCGTAAGGCAGCCAGCTTCAAATGTCGGTTTTCTAAACTTTTTCAATAGTGTTTCTTAAAAAAGGACGTCTCCATCTCTCCAGGCGTTCCAATTTGAGCTCTCGAAGCACTTACGTGTTGTTCAGATCTACCGGAAACAAATTTAGTAGCCCGCTTCTGAATTGCTTCTATGTCTTCCTGAAACGCGAGTTGGTACGCGTAACAGACACCCGAGAAGTACTCAAGAACAGTTCGCACCAGTGTCCTACATGCGGTCTGCTCTACAGGTGAATAACTCTTTCCTTAAATTCTCCCAATAAAGCGTAACCCACCGTTTGCCTTCCCTAAGACAGTTCTCACACTCTCGTTCCATCTCATATCGCTTCGCAACGTTGTGACCAGATACTTAAACAACTCGACTGCGTCAAGTTGGAAACTAATAACATTGTAAATGAACGTTACAGGTTTGATATTCCTTCTCATCCGCCTTAACTTACATTTTTTTCCAATTTAGGGCTGTCTAATTCGCTCGGTATTTTCCTACAGTCACTCAACTTCGATAAATTACCGTAAAGCACGTTATCATCCGCAAGCAAATGCAGATTGCTGCGCACCCTGTCCGTCAAACCAGTTAATTATATAGAGAACAACAGCAGTCCTTTCACACTTCCCTGGGCAATCCCAATGGTACCCTTGTATCTGACGAACACTTGTTGTTGAGGACAATATGCTGGATTCTATTAGAAGCCTTCGACCCACTCAGATATCTAGGACGTTATTCCTTATGCTCGTACCTTCGTTAACCGCCTGCACTGGGGTACCGTGCCAAAGGCTTTCAGGAACCAGAATTATTGAATACGCCTTCTTCCCCTTCATCCATGTTGTTGTTGTGGTCTTCAGTCTAGAGACTAGTTTGATGCAGCTCTCCATGCTACCCTATCCTGTGCAAGCGTCTTCATCTCCCAGTACCTACTGCAACCTACTTCCTTCTGAATCTCTTTAGTGTATTCATCTCTAGGTCTCCCTCCACGACTTTTACCCTCCAACACTAAATTGGTGATCCCTTGATGCCTCAGAATATGTCCTACCAACCGATCCCTTCTTCTAGTCAAGTTGTGCCACAAATTTCTCTTCTCCCCAATTCTATTCAATACCTCCTCATTAGTTATGTGATCTACCCATCTAATCTTCAGCATTCTTCTGTAGCACCGCATTCCGGAAGCTTCTATTCTCTTCTTGTCTAAACTATCTATCGTCCACGTTTCACTTCCATGCATGGCTACACTCCATACAAATACTTTCAGAAACGACTTCCTGACACTGAAACCTATACTCGATGTTAACCCATTTCTCTTATACAGAAACGCTTTCCTTGCCATTGCCAGTGTACTTTTTATATCCTCTCTACTTCGACCATCATCAGTTACTTTGCTCCCTAAATAGCAAAACTCATTTACTACGTGAAGTGTCTCATTTCTTAATCTAATTCCCTCAGCATCACCCGATTTAATTCGACTACATTCCATTATCCTCGTTTTGCTTTTGTTGAAGTTTATCTTATTTCCTCCTTTCAATACACTGTACATTCCGTTCAGCCGCTGTTCCAGGTCCTTTTCTGTCTCTGACAGAATTACAGTGTAATCAGTGAACCTCTAAGTTTTTATTTCTTCTCCATGGATTATAATTCCCACTCCGAATTTTTATTTTGTTTCCTTCACTGCTTGGTCAATATACAGATTGAATAACATCGGGGAGAGGCTACAACCCTGTCTCACTCCCTACCTAACTACTGCTTCCCTTTCATGCCACACGACTCTTATATCTGCCATCTGTTTTCTATATAAATTGTAAATAGCCTTTCGCTCCTTGTATTTTACCACTGCCACCTTCAGAATTTGAAAGTGAGTATTCCAGTCAACATTGTTAAAAGCTTTCTCTAGGTCTACAAATGCTAGAAACGTAGGTTGGCATTTCCTTAATTTATTTTCTAAGATAAGTCGTAGTGTCAGTATTGCCTCACGTGTTCCAACATTTCTACGGAATCCAAACTGATGTTCCCCGAGGTCGGCACCTACCAGTTTTTCCATTCGTCTGTAAAGAATTCGTGTTAGTATTTTACAGCCATGGCTTATTAAACTGATAGTTCGCTAATTTTCACATCTGTCAATACCTGCTTTCTTTGGGATTGGAATTATTATATTCCTCTTGAATTCTGAGAGAACTTCGCCTGTCTCATACATCTTGCTCACCAGATGTTAGAGTTCTGTCAGGGCTGGCTCTCCCAAGGCTATCATTAGTTTTCCAGGGGCCTTGTTTCGACTTAGGTCTTTCAGTGTTCTTTCAAACTGTTCACGCAGTATCATATCTCCCATTTCACACTGATTTACATCCTCTTCCATTTCCATAATATTGTCCTCAAGAACATCGCCCTTCTATAGACCCTCTATATACTCCTGCCACCTTTCTGCTTTTGGCTTAGAACTGGGTTTACATCTGAGCTCTTGATATTCATGCAAGTGGTTCTCTTTTCTCCAAAGGTCTCTTTAATTTTCCTGTAGGCAATATCTATCTTACCCCTAGTGATACATGCTTCTACACCCTTTCATTTGTCCTCTAGCCAACCCTGTTTAGCCATTTTGCACTTCCTGTCGATCTCATTTTTGAGACGTTTGTATTCCTTTTTGCCTGCTTCATTTACTGAATTTTATATTTTCTCCTTTCATCAATTAAATTCAATATTTCTTCTGTTACCCAAGGATGCTTTCTAAAACCATGCTGATTCGTTTACGTAAGCTTCGCGGTCTGAACAATGTTTATTATATTCGAACTGAGAATATGTTGAAGGATTCTTGCAGCAAACAGAACTAAGGGGTATTGATCTGTAACTTTGAGGGTCATTTCATCCTTCTTATATACTGGTGTCACCTGCGCTTTTTTCCAGTCGCTTGGAACTTTGTGCTGAGCGAGAGATTGACGATAAACGAATAAATTAGTACTGTCTGTAAAATGGAACTGCGATTCTATCTGGATCTAGTGAAACCTTTCAGTTGTCTCTCTACGGCAAGTATGCTTATTACTGTGTCGTCCATTAGGGAGTCTGTCTTATGGCGAACATTCACTATATGCAGATATTTTTAAAGTGTGTCTCCCAGTACGAGGAAGAAAATCTGCATAGAGTGCCAGAGCTGGCACCATATCTGAGCAGGTGACACCACAAGTCGAGGAGGCTCGACGTACAGACGAAGAATGAGAACGCCATCGACCACCCCCAAAGCGGTCAGTGCTTTCACGTAGGCCTGCCGCCCCTCGGGACTCCGGAGGTAGCCGGCCGCGCCGAATTGTCAGAGAGAGGTGGCAGCGTCCGTGAGTTGCGTGCGCGCGCTGCACAGTGCGTGCCACGCAACCCGAAGCGCGGCAGCCGCCGCCGCCGCCGCCGCCGCCGCTCCGCGGTCGACACGGCGATGGCGAGTCGATAGCTCACGCAGCGGGGCTCGCGCACGCGACCACTTTGCGCGGCGCAGGAAACGAGCTCTTCATGCGCCGGGGTCCCGCGGTTCGTGTTTCACGCGGTGCCGCCGACAAGCATCACTTTGAAGCGGCGTAGGATTTCAGCGGCGTGGTAGTGTCCCCAGGAAGTGGTGTGCGGTAGGGCGAGAGAGCGTCAGTCCTATTTACAGGTCTATCGACTGCAGCGTTAGTGTGGTTTACTCTTCGTTTATTGTGGATGTTTTCTTTTCACAGCCAGTAAAATGTGACAAGATTATGGTCTCTAAATAAACTATATATACGAGCGCTACTCTGAAAGAATCTCCCAAGAGATCGATGACATAACTTGCAATAGTCTTAGACCAAGACCAGCTCGAAACGAATTAATTAAATCTCTCCAGAACATATTTAATGCAGTCATAAACCAACAAAAGGTTCCAGTGCAGTGGAAAGCAGCCAGTCTCAAAACTTGGAAAACAGTCCTACACTACTGGCTATTAAAATTGCAGATGATAAATGGGTATTCATTGGACAAATATATTATACTAGAACTGACATGTGATCACACTTTCACGCAATTTGGGGGCATAGCTCCTGAGAAATCAGTACCCAGAACAACCACCTTTGGCCGTAGTAACGGCCTTGATACGCCTGGGCATTGAGTCAAACACAGCTTGGATGGCGTGTATAGATACAGCTGCCCATGCAGCTTCAACACGATACCACAGTTCATCAAGAGTAGTGACTGGCGTTTTGTGACGAACCAGTTACTCGGCCACCATTGAGCAGATGTTTCCAATTAGTGAGAGATCTGGAGAATGTGCTGGCCAGGGCAGCATTTCAACTTTTTCTGTATCCAGAAAGGCCCGTACACGACCTGAAAAATGCGGTCGTGCATTATCCTGCTGGAATGCAGGGTTTCGCAGGGATCGAATGACGAGTAGAGCACGGGACATAACACATCTGAAATGCAACGTCCAATGTTCAAAGTGCCGTCAACGCGAACAAGAGGTGACCGAGACGTGTAACCAATGGCACGCCATACCATTACACCGGGTGATACGCCATTCTGGCGATGAAGAATAAACGCTTCCAATGTGAATTCACCGCGATGTCGCCAAACACAGATGCGACCATCATGATTCTGTAAACAGAAACTTGATTCATCAGAAAAAAATTACGTTTTGTCATTCGTGCACCCAAGTTCGTCGTTGAGTACACCATTGCAGGCGCTCCTGTCTGTGATGCAGCGTCAAGGGTAGCCGCAGCCACGGTCTCCGAGCGCAACTGCGAACGTCGTCGAACTGATCGTGCAGATGGTTGTTGTCTTGTAAACGTCCCCATCTGTTGGCTCAGGGATCGAGACGTGGCTGCACGATCCGTTACAGACATGCGAAAAGATGCCTGTCATCTCGACCGCTAGTGATACGAGGCCGTTGGGATCCAGCACGACGTTCCGTATTACCCGCCTGAACCCACCGATTCCATATTCTGCTAACAGTCATTGGATTTAGTCCAACGCGAGCAGCAATGTCGCTATACGATAAACCGCAATCGCGAGAGGCTATAATCCGACCTTTATCAAAGTCGGAAGCGCGATGGTACGCATTTCTCCTCCTTACACGAGGCATCACAACAACGTTTCACCAGGCAACGCCTGTTAACTGCTGTTTGAGTATGAGAAATCGGTTGGAAACTTTCCTCATGTCAGCACGTTGTAGGTGTCGCCCCCAGCGCCAACCTTGTGTGAATGCTCTGAAAAGCTAATAATTTGAATATCACACTATCTTTTTCGTGTCTGTTAAACTTCGCTTCTGTAGCACGTCGTCTTCGTGGTGTAGCAATTTTAATGGCCAGTAGTATATATATATATATATATATATATATATATATATATATATATATATATATATATATATATATATATGAGCGCCACTGTAAAAGAATCACGCAAGGAATGGATGACATACCTCGCAAAAGTCTTACACCACTTCGAAACGAATTAATTAAATCTCTTCAAAATCTATTTAATGCAGTCATCAACCAAAAAAATGTTCCAGTGAATTGGAAAGCAGCCGAGGTCATCTTAATCTCAAAACTTGGAAAACTATCCAATGACTCTAAAACTCATCTCCCATAACACTGGTGCCTGTTGTCGACAACAAATTTAAGTCCATTCTGCACGCCAGAATTCTGAAATTCTCAAACCAGAAAGAACTTGATTCAACACATCCCAGCCGGTTTCAGAAACGGTCATTCCACTATGGAACCCATACTTACAATCTCAAGTAGTATCAACCAGGCTTTAAATTTCAGAGTCTGCGCAATAGCTACAGTGCTCGATATTGAACGCGCGTTCGATAATCTTTGGCACTATTGGCTGTATTTCCAACTGGCAGTAATGGGCTATCCTGCACAACTAGTCAAGTTAATAACCAGCTGGTTAGACGACACACAATCATTGGTGTTTGTTAATGACGATAAATCAACGCCTTTTACTCTGGAGTCTCACAAAGAGTGATTCTATCCCCGTTATTGTATTCAATACACATGTCTGATATCCACAAAAAATGGACTGAATTACTTGGAATATATGCTGATCATACGGCTTAATGGTGCCATGCACCAGCAGCACAAAGCTTAGACAGGATATTTTCAGAGTACGTAAGGAAACCGGAACCATGGCTAGCAAAGTGAAGCATCAAACCAAAACCTTATACAAATCGAATCATAATTTAGCAGTATGAGAACCTGACTCAATACCAACTACTAGAGGCTGAAAATCTGCGTGTATCTTGTTTGGTAAAACAAATAAATACCTCGGAATAACCTTTGACAGTGCTCTGACTTACCGATCGGTAATCACTGAACTATCATTGAAAGGGTGGAAAGAACAAGGATTGCCAAAGGTAATCTCAGGAAATCTCAAACGCTCTAATATATCCATATTTATCTACCTTTACTGCAGCTTTCTCAGACGAATATTAGAATATGTCGCAAGTGTTTGGTTGCCATCTATTGCACACACATATATGATCTTTAGCACAGAAAGAAGAATGTTAAGAATAGCTATTAAAATGAGACCTAGCTCCAGTGCGAGAGACCTTTATCAAAGAAGGCGCATTGAGTCACTAGAGCAATAAGCCAATTTTGGGATATCAAGATGAACTTCAGAAACAAAAACTAACAGATTTGGTGAAAAAACCGCCGATAAGACAGTGTTTTTCCTAGATATAAATATTCTTACCGTCCCAGCGCCATAGCAAGGGCAATAGAAACAACATATTCACGATCTTATGTCTTTGAAGGAATAATAGATATGGAAGAAGACATCTTGTAACATTTGAAACAGCCAGAAGGTTAGGTGAATCAACCCCGATTGAGGTTTCCTAAGCGGCGTTTTTCCCTCACTTGTAAGGCTTATGCTGGTGTTTCTATTATTCCTCTCTATGGAACACAAATTAAGAAATCAATCTATAAACTGAAATAGAATATTACCCAATCTCTAATTTTAATAAATATGGAGAGTCACACAGCAGAAAACACAACCAATGGCCCAAACAAACTCATCGATTGTTCGAAAATGGACTGCCATCCCCTTCAGGGATAGAATGAAAATTATTTTAAAATAAGTTTCTTTAAACATACAATTTATTTTTTATACCTCTGATATTTTCACAAAAGCTGATACATTCTTGGGAGAAAAAAATGTCGCATTTCCTCGCTCTCTGTGTCTTTCAGCTGCCTTAAACCACCATGGAACTAATGCCCGTATACCAGCACGAACAGTGCAAGGACTTATGCATTTGGACCACTATTTAAAGCCCTCACAAGACAGTCATCAACTTCAGATCTTGTACCGCAAACGGATTGCTTCAGCTCCGTGAAGAGACGATAATCTCTCGGTGCTAGATCCGGGCTGTTGGGTGGGAGTTTCAATATTGCCCTCCCAAGCGTAATGATCTCCGTGGTGGTTTCCTCGTTAACATGCGGCCGGGCGTTGTCATGCACAGCAAAACACTGGTTTTTTTTTTTCCGATGTTGTACAACGCGACACATTCGACCATGAATTTTTTAAGCGTTGAAACATACGCAATAGACTTCATTGGAGTTCCGTGTGGCATGATCGAAACAAGCAACCATCCTTCTGAATCAAAACACACGGTAGCCATTTCTTTCTCTACCGAAGACGCTGTTTTCAATTTATTCTTTTCAACGAGTTTGCGGCGATAACATTCCACCGTTTTAGCATATTTTTCATATTTTCAGTCACAGATATTTTAAGAGTAAATTCTCTCGGATAACCTCTGACCTGCGCTAAAAAGTATTCACTGCACAAAATAAATTGGAATTATATGTACACTTGTGATCACAAGTATCCGGACACCTGGCTGAAAATGACTTACAAGTTCGTGGTGACCTCCATCGGTAATGCTGCAATTCAATATGGTATTGGGCAAGCATTAACCTTGATGGCAGCTTCCACTCTCGCAGGCATAATTTCGATCAGGTGCTGAAAGGTTTCTTCGAGAATGGCAGCCCATTCTTCACGGAGTGCTGCACTGAAAAGAGGTATCAATGTCGGTCGGTGAGGCCTGGCACAAAGTCTGCGTTCCAAAACATCCCAAAGGTCTTCTATAGGATTAAGGTAGGACTCTGTGCAGGCCAGTCCATTACAGGGATGTTATTGTCATGTAACCACTCCGCTACAGGCCGTGCATTATGAACAAGTGCTCGATCGTGTTGAAAGATGCAATCGCCATCCTCAAATTGCTCTTCAGCAGTGGGAAGTGAGAAGGTGCTTAAAACATCAATGTAGGCCTGTGCCGTGATGATGCCACGCACAACAAGGGGTGCAAGCCCCTTCCATGAAAAACCCGACCACATCATAACACCACCACCTCAGAATTTTACTGTAGGCAGTACACACGGTGGCAGATGACGTTCACAGGGCATTCGCCCTCCCAACAGTTTATTATTCCTTAGCCTCGCAATAATAACGTGACTAACCTCCCAATAAAAAATGTGACTCATATATAACCTTTCAATAATTAACTGTGAATCTAAACTGGTAAGTATGGACGTCAGCAGTGCTGTGTCATGGCCCTGAAAGATCATCCTGAATAAATTGAAAATTCCTACGGATGCAAAATACTAACACGAATTCTTTACAGACGAATGGAAAAACTAGTAGAAGCCGACCTCGGGGAAGATCAGTTTGGATTCCGTAGAAATACTGGAACACGTGAGGCAATACTGATCTTACGACTTATCTTAGAAGAAAGATCAAGGAAAGGCAAACCTACGTTTCTAGCATTTGTAGACTTAGAGAAAGCTTTTGACAATGTTGACTGGAATACTCTCTTTCAAATTCTAAAGGTGGCAGGGGTAAAGTACAGGGAGCGAAAGGCTATTTACAATTTGTACAGAAACCAGATGGCAGTTATAAGAGTCGAGGGACATGAAAGGGAAGCAGTGGTTCGGAAGAGAGTAAGGGTTGTAGCATCTCCCCGATGTTATTCAATCTGTATATTGAGCAAGCAGTAAAGGAAACAAAAGAAAAATTCGGAGTAGGTATTAAAATCCATGGAGAAGAAATAAAAACTTTGAGGTTCGCCGATGACATTGTAATTCTGTCAGAGACAGCAAAGGACTTAGAAGAGCAGTTGAACGGAATGGATGGTGTCTTGAAGGGAGGATATAAGATGAACATCAACAAAAGCTAAACGAGGATAATGGAATGTAGTCGAATTAAGTCGGGTGATGTTGAGGGTATTAGATTAGGAAATGAGACACTTAAAGTAGTAAAGGAGTTTTGCTATTTGGGGAGCAAAATAAATGATGATGGTCGAAGTAGAGAGGATATAAAATGAAGACTGGCAATGGCAAGGAAATCGTTTCTGAAGAAGAGAAATTTGTTAACATCGAGTATAGATTTAAGTGTCAGGATGTCGTTTCTGAAAGTATTTGTATGGAGTGTAGCCATGTATGGAAGTGAAACATGGACGATAAATAGTTTGGAGAAGAAGAGAATAGAAGCTTTCGAAATGTGGTGCTACAGAAGAATGCTGAAGATTAGATGGGTAGATCACATAACTAATGAGGAGGTACTGAATAGGATTGGGGAGAAGAGAAGTTTGTGGCACAACTTGAGCAGAAGAAGGGATCGGTTGGTAGGACATGTTCTGAGGCATCAAGGGATCACCAATTTAGTATTGGAGGGCAGCGTGGAGGGTAAAAATCGTACGGGGAGACCAAGAGATGCATACACTAAGCAGATTCAGAAGGATGTAGGTTGCAGTAGGTACTGGGAGATGAAGAAGCTTGCACAAGATAGAGTAGCATGGAGAGCTGCATCAAACCAGTCTCAGGACTGAAGACCACATCAACAACAACAACCTCAATGAAGTCGCCGGATAACGCGTATATATCCGCTCCTATAAGAAATTTTTCTGGCACAGCCCAGTGCAATGCTGGCCGCTAGATTTTCATGTATAGAAGGAAAAAAAACTGATTTTTCTTTACGATGATCGGGATGACCATGAATTGGAGAAATTAGTAAACTCTTTAAATTCAGATGAATAAATGTCAAAAGTTAATTTTATAAGAAAGATTATTATTAAAAGATTTTTAAAAACATTTTCATGGGACTTAATGGTACAAATTTAATTGTAACAAATTAGATATGCGCACGGCTGTTTCTACCTGATACTACATTGCTCAGTCACGACCGGCCCAACCGCCCGACTGCGAGCTACCCCTACTACTGCTGACGCTGCTCTTACTGCAGCCGTTACTGCTCCCTGGTCTGCAACTCTATTATAGCTTACATATAGCATGCAGCGCGTGAGCAATCCATCGAAATTCCATCTGCTCGAGTGCGCTAGCAATAAATTCCTTAGTCTTGGACATCGTACAAAGGTAATGGAGATATTTATTCATAGAAGACTATCGTAAATCTAATCTTGGCACTGAAAAAAGTTCGGTATTTCGCTATAAAACTCTTTGTGTTGATCATTCAGCCTCCGCGGCGGATATGTCCACATTAAGGGCACACATACATATACAGGACATTAAAAAAAGTTTTCCGTATTTTTTTAAAGGTGGTAGTATGGACCTAAACAAGACAAAAAATCCGTTAAGCATTGGCTCCAAAATACATACCTTAAGAGGCGTGAGCACTTGTTTATCTCCGCTGCGATGAAGCACATCTCTTCTAGTTCAGTCTCTTTGCTATTAAATGATTCAAATGGCTCTGAGCACTATGGGACTTAACATCTAAGGTCATCAGTCTCCTAGAACTTAGAACTACTTAAACCTAACTAACCTAAGGACATCACACAACACCCAGTCATCACGAGGCAGAGAAAATCCCCGACCCGGCCGGGAATCGAACCCGGGAACCCAGGCGTGGTAAGCGAGAACGCTACCGCACGACCACGAGCTGCGGACTCTTTGCTATTAAAAACAGCCCACAAAATGTGCTAAACATTATTTCACTGTAAACTGTACTCACAGTTCTGAGTAACTGCAGCAAGTATGTTAGTTCCAACAGTTCATGTTTTGTTAAGTTTATGAAATACTTTTACACTGTAGTTTTATCTTTGCACTTACCAGTATAATGGAAGCCTATTATTCATCATGGGAGACAGCAGACGATACTTTGTTACGGTCTGGCAAATGCAGGCAACTGTCGAGCCCGTATCCTGAATGCTGAAAAATGAGCAGAACGCTGGGTGCACTCCGCACTATTATTCAGCGGTCTTTTCCAGCCTTACTATGAACGGACGACATATTGAGCACAGCCATTAGAGGTGGCTTCCGAGTGCCGATCGCATGTAGTAGCAAGCAGATTACATTAAAACATCTTCTGTTTCAGAGAAAAGAACAATATATTCTCTTTCATTTACTGCATTCCGTGAGTCGTTCGTAATAGCAAAAAGCCTGAAGCAGAATAGATCTCTTTCACGGTAAAGAATAATATCTTCTCTTTCATTTTCTGCGTTCCGTGGGACGTTCGTAATAACAAAGAGCCTGATGTAGAAGAGATCTATTTCACAGTAAAGAATAATATGTTCTGTTTTATTTAATGCATTCCGTTGGTCGTTGGTAATAGCAAAGAGCCTGAAGTACAAAACTATTCAACAAGGCGGAGAAGTTTTCAAACATTTATTGCTTCTAAGCTACAAAAGATAGAAACACAATTCCAACGTTCCACACGACAAACATCAAAACGGTGGCTCATTTCCTGCCACACGCAAAGCAGCTGGTCTCTCGTTACCGAATTCACAGCTTCAGCAATGCGATGTCGCAGATTTTCAATAGCGTCAGACATGGTGGTGGGGGGGGGGGGGGGGAGCTAAAAAGCGGTCTTTCATGTAAACCCACAGATAAAAGTAAGAATGTGCGAGGTCTCCAGACCTCTTAGCGCACTATCATTTGCCGAAAATCTCGTTTCGAAATCTAGAACTGTTCATTAAATGAAAAGGTGTTATGTCTTTCGTGAGCACTCTGTGTACTGGGTGTCCTCTTAAGTGTCGTCAAGTGCATTTTCCCTGATCCATCAGATATTTGCAATTTCGCTTGCAGTGTGTAGCGGCAGTCAGCACAAACAAATGTTACTCACAATCTTCTTCATCAATGCCCAATGTCGGAAGAAATCGTCGCCCCTTTTCTCCGTTATCAACAAAAGGAATTTTAAATCTAAATTTGAAGTGCCCATTCGATATAGCGGACCGAAACTGGTTTAGTGCGGCTTTCGTTTCACCTGTCTCCATTAACAGTGGCAGTAAAACACGGAGAATAAGCAGTATTCAGCGGCGACACAATCGTCTTGGCCCACTCTTGCTTTTAACGCCATTCATCAGCGATGTTCCTAAGCTAATTATGAGCTGGTTCTTCTTCGTGTTTTACTGCCTGTGTTTATACATATTATTGACAAAATGAGTATCACGCTACACTAATTTAGGATCTTCTGTCGATTGGGCACTTAAAATTTGGATTTAAATTTCCTTACCATATTTCTTTTTTATTTTTCATTTTATTTATTTATGTCAGTGGGCTACAAACTAACGCTTTCCGCTCGTTATGACGAGAAGTATTTGTTTTGGCTGACTCCAGCTACTAACTTCAAATTCGATATTGCCAATACGAGGAGCTTACAATAAATACTGCAACACCCACCTTCGCGGCCATTTTCGGTTGAAAAACACGTGGAATCTGAGGTGAGATATTATGAAATATTCCCGCTAAAGCCCCTGCAGTTCAATGAAGTTCCGATAGGTGGTGGAACTATGCGTAGCCTTCAAGATGGCGTCTGTAACGGACGTGCATTCCTTTGGCGGAAAACGTGAGCATCACAGGTACTCATGGGCGCATGCAGAATATCTACGTAGACCTGGCAGTGAACTGAAGCACGTTTAGTCGTTGGACATCATCGCAAGAAAGTCGCGCAAACCCGTCCTATCTCCCGTGAAACGGCCTGCCACACCCAGCTGTGACTCCCGCAGCGTTGCAACGTGCGGACACTCTCATTCGAGGTGATCGATGGACTACAATGCAATATCTTGCCGCTCGACCGGATGTCTTTTGTTGGTTGTACTGACACATTCACCACCAGTTCAGGTACTCAAGGGGATGTGCTCGCTGGATTCCTCGTGGCCTAACACAACATCACAAACATCAATGGAGGACAATCTGTTCGGAATTTCCTGACAATTCTTTTTCATCAAACATCGGTACAAGAAATGAAACTTGGGTTCATCATTTCAAACCGGAGACAAAACGGCAATCCATGCAGTGCCACCAAACTGCCTTTCCTCTGAAAAAAAAGTTCAAAGTCGCTCCCTCAGCTGGTAATGTCATGGTAACGATTTTCTAGGACTCTTAAGGGGTTATTCTGTTTGATATCCTCCCTCAAGATGCAACGACAATTTCTGAAGTGTATTTTGCTACGCTCAGGAACCTGAAGAAACAACTTCAGCGTGTTAGTCTACACAAAACTGAAAACTAACTTTTCCTTCTCTATGACAACACAAGGCTTCACACAAATCTGGGCAACCGAAAGGAGCTCAAAAAACCTCAAAGGAAGGTTCTGCCTCATCCATACTACAGCCCGGATCTCGTATCTTCCGACTTCTATGTGTTTGGCCGAATGAAGGCTACACTCCGCAGGTAGTGTCATGGGAATGATGAGGAGGTTATTGATGCAGCAAGATAGTGCCTCCAATACACACATCAAAAAAAGTTTTGTATCACCCCGGTTCCCAGAACCCCTGAAGATAGACGTAGACTGTCGATATTGTATCACACAGACTGTCGCTTTGACCGTTCAGAGATGTCACTAAACCCGCCCAATGATGTAAACAAACATGCATGAGCAGCGCCTATTAGACGGAAGAGATACAGAGAGACAAGAGCTGTCGATGATATGCCTCGCTCAGGCCGCCCAAGGGCTGCTACTGGAGTGGATGACCGGATTATGGCTCGGAGGCACCCTTACAGCAACGCCACCATGTTGAATAATACTCTTCGTGCAGCCACAGGACTTCTTGTTACGCGCAATAGGCTGCATGATGCGCAACTTCACTCCAGACGTCCATAGCGAGGTCCATCTTTGCAACCACAACATCACGCAGCGCGCTACAAAAGGGGCCATCAACATGCCGAATGGACAGCTCAGGATTGGCATAACTTTCTCTTCGCTGATGATTGTCGCATATGCCTTCAACCAGACAATCGTCGGAGACGCGTTTGGAGGCAACACACTGTCCAGCGAATTCAGCAAGGTGGAGGTTCCCGGTTGTTTTGGGGTGGCATTATGTGGCGCCGACGTACACCGCTGGTGGTCATGGAAAGCGTCGTAACGGCTGTACGATACGTGAATGCTATACTCCGACCGGTAGTGCAACCATATGGGCAGCATATTGGCGAAGCATTCGCCTTCATGGACGACAATTTGCGCCCCCCATCGTGCACATCTTGTGAATGACGTCCTTCAGGATAACGACATCGCTCGACTAGAGTGGCCAGCATGTTCTCCAGACATGAACCACATCGAACATGCCCGGGATGGATTGAAAAGGGCTATTGATGGACGACGTGACCCACCAACCACTCTCAGGAAGCCACGCCGAATCGCTGATGAGGAGTGGGACAATCTGCACCAACAGTACCTTGATGAACTTGTTGATAGTATGCCACGACGAATGCAGGCTTGTATCAATGCAAGTGGTATTGGAGAGGTTCAAACTGTGAATGAAATCTTTCGCCAGAAGTAACTGACTTTTTTGTGTCTGATCTCCGCCAACCCAGTTCCACTATCCATCGCAGAGCTATGCACCCACGGTCCCTATATTACTAAAACTGAAATGGTCTGCCACTTCGTGCTTATGCATTCAAACTTATTTCGCTATACTGGGAGCATCTGCGCCATCCACTGTACAACAGGGGTGTAGCGGAGCGACATGTGGGTTCTTAAAGTGCAGCATGACAGTTCAAAACATTTATCAATTAAAACATGCAAGATGCTAGAAAAATTTCTAAATCAAAGATTATGTGCCAAGAAATAGAGAAACATAGTTAACACAAATGCAAAAACACAATTAATGGCATTGGTAGGTATTTAGCAGGGGGATCGTTCAAAGGGTACAAGTCGTTATTAAATGCAATAACCGCTCAGTTACAGGCCTTATAAGAAAATGACTATGGTCATTTGGAAAGGTAAACAATGTTAGCGCTAGCCATGGCAGATGATGTTCAGATGTGTGTGAAATCTTATGGGACTTAACTGTTAAGGTCATCAGTCCCTAAGCTTACACACTACTTGACCTAAATTATCCTAAGGACAAACACAGACACCCGTACCCGAGGGAGGACTCGAACCTCCGCCGGGACCAACCGCACAGTCTACGACTGCAGCGCCCAAGACCGCTCGGTTAATCCCGCGCGGCTGGCCATGACAGACAGCTATAGTAATTAACGGACTAACTAGCATGTGTGGCTATTAACTTCCTTCCAGCTCTGCCCCAGATATGAATATTATAAACCAGTCCTAACTGGAAGTTGAACTCCTCATAATACTGTAATAGACCTACAAACCATACTACGTAAAATAATAATCATATACAATACGCCACATATCAAAACGCACTCAGATCCAGTCGCAACATACAAACAGTATATCGAGAAAATAAAATAAGATTTAATTAGATTACCTTCATGAGGAGACCGACTTAGATTCCAGAAGAGCAGAGTAAACCAGTGGATATAAAATAGCTTATAAAACTGAACTACTAACCACTACAAGATACTTCTTAAAATCCAATATATATATAACTTTTACATCACAGTTCCTTGCTACCACTGTAGTTCAGAATGCTAAATCGGTTTAACACAGCAGACACCAGGGTAAAACCTTTGTCAGGACAGCAATTCTTACAGCCGAGCCGTACAACATTGACGCCCAACACCCACAGCGGTAATACCTTATTAAACACAAGCCCCATTTTCTAGATATTTATCTCAGTAACAACTAATGCCAAACCGCAGGCGCCGCCTACGAGCTTCGACAAAATTTCGTTATTTCAGTGGAACCATCCGAGTTCGGCAACGAAACCTCAAGCAGCCAGTTTGAAAGCCACAGTCTTGGAGACAGTAAACTCTCGAACACAATGTAGATTAAACAAGACACTTTAGTTAACGAGAAAAACGTACCGCTTGCATTTCGTATTCCTAGGAATTCCTTGGTCCATTCACAAAAGATTTTCTCGTCTAGGAAGTTCAGCTGGACTAGCACAACTCTGCAAGTTGGTGTAGATAATTACATTCATACAGCACTGGGTGCTAATGTGGATTACTGCACAAATGCAGATCGACAAAGTGCTGCAGCAAATATGGTCACTCAGACCAACTACCGTGGCATACTTCCCATATTAGCGCTAGCTAACCACAGACCATAGCTTACAAATACTGTCGGTATCTTCCTGGTCTTAGCCTCACAACAACTACCCGACTCGTGCCGCTCCTGGCAGATGGCAAAGCCGCACGGAGTCAAAGATTCTCATGAAAACTAGCATGTTTCACCAAGCGGCGTACCATCCACTGTGTCATATGATGATAAATACCAACTCAGCATAGATTGTTTCAGCGCTGCTCCTTGTTAGATGCAGAAACAGTACTACCGCAAAGTACTTTACTAACAGACTGCTCCATTTTGTTTAGGCTTCTATAACGGAATGCTACGACACTACGGTGCGTGGAATTTGCGGTATCAGGACAGCAGACATGTAACCCCCCCCCCCAAGCAGAGAAAAAGTTATTTATGTGATGTCATTCTTTTGACGTGACAGTTGAAATTTTGTGACCTTTATTTTTCCTTAATCATCCGTCTACTGACTGGTTTCATGCGGACCGCCACGAATTTCTCTCCTGTGGCACGTCCCAACCTCTTCATGTCAGAGTAACATTTGCAACCTACATCGTCAGTTATTTGCTGGATGTATTCCAAACTCTGTCTTTCTCTACACTTTTTACCCTCTACAGTTCTCTCTAATACCGTGGAAGTTTATTCCCTGATGTCTTAACAGATGTCCTATCATCCTGTCCCTTCCTCTTGTCTGTTGTCCATATATTCGTTTCCTAGCCAATTCTCGAAGAAACTCTTCATTTCTTACCTTAACAGTCCATCTAATTTTCAACATTACTCTGTAGCTCCACATCTCATATCCATCGATTCTCTTTTCATCAGGAATTCTCAATAGTCCATGTTTCACTACCACACAATGCCTTGCTCCAAACGTGCATTCTCAAAAACTTATTCCTTAAATTACGGGCTATGTTTGATAATGTACAATTCTCTTGGCCCGGAACGCCGTTTATGTCAGTGCTGGTCTGCTTTTATGTCCTCTTTGCTCTGTCCATCATGGATTATTTTACTGCCTGGATATCAGAATTCCTTGACTTCATTTACTACGTGACCACCAGTCCATTTCTGCTACTTGTCATTACTTTCGTCTTTCTCCGAGTCATTCTCAATCATTATTCCTCACTAATTAGACAGTTAATTCCATTCAGCAGACCCTGTAGGTCTTCTTCGCTTTCATTCAAGATAGCAATGCCATCAGCGGATCTTACAATTGATATCCTTTCACCGTGAATTTTAATTCCACTCTTAAACCTTTCTTTTTTGCCATCATCCCTTATTTGATGTGTAGACTGAACAGTAGGTGTGAAAGACTGCATATATGTCTATATATTTTCTAATCCGAGCATTTCGTTCTTGGTCTTCCATTCTTATTATTCCCTCTTGGCTCTTGTAAATGTTGTCTATTATCCGTCTTCGCCTAAAGATTGCCCCTATTTTTCTCAGAACTTCGAAGATCTTGCACCGTTTAACAATGTCGACAGCTTTTTCCAGCTCGACAAATGCTCTGCACGTGTTCTGATTTTTCTTTACTCTTGCTTCGATTGTCAACCACAGCGTCAGTGTTTCTTGATTTCATGCCGTAAATGTGTGGGAACTTCTGGGTAATTTGTGCTGAGTGACGTCTGAGCGCTGAATGCGTTTCTGCTGGACTGCAGGACACTCAGACAGAACAGTGCGGACGCGGGACAGGTGGTTTCATCGGTATCGCTGCGAGGGCCGCTCGCGGATGGATTAGGATGGGCAATTATCGAGGCATTAGCCACATAATGGGCAGTTACAGACGTTCCGCCCGAGGAGAGGCGCGCCTCGCGTCCAATTACGGGTGGAAATTGTGGACGGTGCGGCCTCTAGGCTAATCACTGTCCATCGGTCCGGGCTGCAGCGCGCTGACTCTTTGTGGCGGCGGCGGCGTCCCACGTTGTTAGCGAGCCGGCGGCCGCAGTTTTAATAGCGTTATCCGCCCACCGCGCTGCCGGGAGGCTCGCCAAACTTCGGCCGCCAGCGGGCGCGCTCTGGCCCGGGGTGAAATACTGGCCACCCGTCACGGAGGGCCGCGCAGGTGAGAGAGTGACAGGAGAATGGCGAGGGAGGCGGTGGGGGAGGGAGGGCAGCTGTCAGTGGACTTACGTGGTACCGATGCCTAAGCCCTGTGAGTGATAAAGCCTCCCACTGCGAAATGGAAACGACACTTGATGCTGTCAAACCGGAGCAAGCGATCTGTTTCGGAAAATTTACTGGTTTCATCTCCTACGAGTCATCATCAGAACCACTATTTATTATACTCTTGTACTGTGTTGCCCTTTTAGAAAAAGGAAGGAGGACTAATGTTTAACATCCCGTCAGCAACGAAATTATTCCAATAAATGTAGATTTTTTTGCAAAATCTTAATTAGCCAATATCGCATACAGGAAAATGGGTAACTACTTTCGACAGTTTTCGATCTTCGAGAGATAATAACATAAAAAGAAATGTCTAAGATGACACTTTTGTCACTGGATGTGACCAATGAAGGGAATGGTAACATCCAGCTTAAAAAGTGTCTTCTTATCTTGTAAGTAGGCTGTTTAGGTTTTTGTATTATATGCATATGAAACGTCCCCTTAGAAAAATTATAAATGACTGTGCTTAAACAGACACACAATATATTTTAGCGCAACGCAATCTGACTTTCAATAATCCCTACAAAAGAATGGCCCCGACTAGCAATAACCTATACCTTTCATGAATCACTTACCTCAGAAAAATCTTCATTACTCGAACTACTGCAATACAGCGAGCGCCAATACTGCCAGCTAAATAAATGATTCAAACTACTGAAGTCACTAACTACCGATAGGCATAGTTAGCAAATGAAAGATTTTGATAGAGAACAAACAATGTATTTACCTTAATAGTGTTCAAAAGTCATTATATATATATATATATATATATATATATATATATATATATATATATATATATATGAGTTCATGACATCCAGTCTTACAAATTTACTGTCTCTGATGGACACACGTCCAGATCATTCGCTCTCAAAACTCCGCCATCTCTCTCCCCACATCCACTACTGCTGGCGGCTCACCTCCAACTGCGCAACGCTATGCGCTGTTCACATCCAACTGCCCAACACTACAATAGCGAATATTACAACAATGCTAACCAGCCACAGACTGCACACAGCACAGCCAGTGATTTTCATACAGAGCGCTACGTGGCGTTACCAATAAAAAAACCTAAACAGCCTACTTACCGTCTTACACACGACGTTTTGTAATATGATCTGAAGATGACCAACAACGGTCGAAACTAGTTACCTGTTCTCCTTTTCGCGATCTTCGCTAATAAATATTTTATAGAAAATAAAAATTCATTGAAATCATAGCTCGCTGTCTCGATAACGAGACTACTATACACGGAGCACGGGCTAGGATGGCAAAGGAAGGCCGCCGCCCTCGTTCCAAGGAACCATCGTGGCGTTTGCCTAAACGTGGACTGCGGGGCTCCGGTTTGATCTGTCGTTCTGCAGAATACGAGTACAGTGTGCTATCCGCTGCGCCATGCCGCTTGGTCTGCACGCCTCTTTTACTCTTTTAAGTACGCTCCTAAAAAAAAGATGCACACATTCAGTTTCTTCAAATAAACGCCGTGGAGTCACAGCACCCCCTCCATTCACCGCCACCGCCTACCATTGTGGTTTGAGGTTCTGAGAATGATGAAAACCTGATCGAAAACCGTTACCATCGAAGTAAATGATTTTTAGGTCGAGACGCTTTGTGTCCATTTTTAGTGAAATATGTGTCCTTTTCGTCACGTTAAATCGATTTTTGTTTCTTTGTGTTGCCAAATTTCGTCTATTGAATAATTAATCATTTAGATTCTGTCGTGGTGAGAACCCCATTTTTGCATGCGAAAGTCCCATACCACTGTTTTTGGGATGAACGACTTACATTCTGAGCACATTTCCATGTTTTGAGCGTTTGAGGGAAAACATTTCTCTTTTGAGTTGCACAGTTAAACTATAAGCATCTCTACAATTGGCTCGTTAAGTTAGTTCAAAGGTCACAATAATACAACAACATACCACCATTAACGGGAACACAGTACATATGTTTTTGGATAGGGTCAGCCTTTAGCAAAACACAGTTTTGTTTTTTTTAACCAAAACATGTTTCACTGCAGTTGCAGCATCATCAGTGGCCATTTATTTTATGGCTGTTAAAGATAAAGAATATTCTTCACTGTTTCTATACATGGAACTATTAGTTTTTAAATCGCAACAACATAAAATTATTAATTCATACCTTCTTACCACATGGTGTGCTTTTTCTGATGTATTGCGTTTCTACAGTGACTGTTTCGTTCCACAGTTTGTCATCTGCAACCACTTACACCTTAAAGTAGATAAATTGTTTTAGCCAAACTTACGATTTGAAAATCGTTATTTGTATGCCTGAAATTAATTATTCCTACATGTGTGTGTGTATTTACATTATGTTTCACTTACATTTTTTCCCTCACCTTCATCTTCAACACCATATACTGAGCTGTCACTGCCAATGTTTCACTGTTTACCGGCTGTAAAAACAAACATGGCGGACAGTGGAACAGTTGAAGGTGTAAAAACAAGATGGCTGACAGTGGAACAGTTGAAGGTGTTCCTGGCAGTTGTTCTGAATCTTTCAGAGGTGTCTGTGCATTTGTGTGTGTGTGTGTGTGTGTGTGTGAGAGAGAGAGAGAGAGAGAGAGAGAGCAGGTTTGAGGATTTTTCATTATTATTATTATTATTATTATTAGAAGTACTTTGTGTGTGTGTGTGTGTGTGTGTGTGTGTGTGTGTGTGTGTGTGTTTGTTGTGTGGGAACAGAACAGGGAGAGAGAGAGAGAGAGAGAGAGCTAGAGAGAGAGAGAGAGAGAGAGAGAGCAGGTTTGAGGATTTTTCGTTATTATTATTATTATTATTATTATTATTAGAAGTATTTGTGTGTGTGTGTGTGTGTTTGGTGTGTGTGAACAGAACAGGGAGAGAGAGCGAGAGAGAGAGAGAGAGAGAGAGAGAGAGAGAGAGAGAGAGCAGGTTTGAGGATTTTTCGTTATTATTATTATTATTAGAATTATTTGTGTGTGTGTGTGTGTGTGTGTGTTTGTGTTTGGTGTGTGTGAACAGAACAGCGAGAGAGAGAGAGAGAGAGAGAGAGAGGGAGAGAGAGAGAGAGAGAGAGACAGTAGGTTCAAGGACTTTGTGTGTGTGTGTGTGTGTGTGTGTCTGTATGTGTGTGGAGGGGGTGTGGGAGGTAGTACCTCTGTTGGTTGGTCTTGTCTAATAATTCTGTTAAAGCACTGTTGTGTTCAAACCAGCCTTCAGATTGATGAAAGCGTTACATTGCCATTCGTTTTACTTTGGTAGATGTTCGCCTTGCTACTTGTTTTCAAGACACTATCAATTCCTTTCAAAAATCTTCCAGTCCAGCAACGCCGTTGCCAAATTCTAAACTCCTTATTTCTTCTCCTTGAACTTCTGTTTCCTTTCGAGATTTCTCTTTAGTTTCCACTAAGTACTGAAGTTTGGTTTTTGTGCAAGAGGAATGTAACCATCCGCTCCCAGTATTCTCCCACTATGGTCTTCAGAGTTTCAATGAGCATAATCCATAGGGGCGTCCAATAAGCAGTTCATCACTTTTTCTCTGCAAGAATGTTGTTTTTATTCAGGATTCCAATACACAATATTAATTCCAACTCTTTTGGCTATAAAACACTATTTTTCAACATAATCCCTGTTCAATGGGACGGCCATATGCCACCTTACTGGGATGTCCTCCGTACCCGCATGGTACCACTCTGCTGGTCGACATAGGAGCCAAGATCTTGGTGCATCAATAACCTTCCCATCATCCACGTACTGATTCCCGTGGACTGCATCCGTCACTGCTTCAGACAGATGGAAGTCGGAAGGTGTGAAATCCAGGCTGCAAGTTGGATGAGGAAGAACAGTCGAATGAAGTTATTTGGACTTATGTGTCAGCACTATCAACCGAGACCTCCAGTCGTACAGCGAGGTATTTCATCGTGATCTGTCTGTCTCCTTGAATGAGTCCAGACACTGCATGAGTCACAGATACGTGAATCCAGCAGGCACGCAAGAGGAGGCAGATTCGTGTTACCTTTCTTGCGAAGAAGACAGATGCTTTGCTCAATGACTCACTGTGCTTTTGTTCACTGCAAGGTCTCCATAGAAATTCGGAAAGCGTCTATGAATATTGAAACATGGGATTTAGGAATGGCAGGTTTCGGTGTGGCTGGAGCCGTACCAAGTTACCGTTGGTTACTCAGTTTCTTTTTTTTTTTTATCACGTACACTTTATAGATAGATAGATACTGCCTACAGGAAAATTACAGAGACCTTTGGAGAGAAGAAAACCACTTGTATGAATATCAAGAGCTCAGATGGCAACCCAGTTCTAAGCAAAGAAGGGAAGGCAGAAAGGTGGAAGGAGTATATAGAGGGTTTATACAAGGGCGATGTACTTGAGGACAATATTATGGAAATGGAACAGGATGTAGATGAAGATGAAATGGGAGATAAGATACTGCGTGAAGAGTTTGACAGAGCACTGAAAGACCTGAGTCGAAACAAGGCCCCGGGAGTAGACAACATTCCATTAGAACTACTGATGGGCTTGGGAGAGCCAGTCATGACAAAACTCTACCATCTGGTGAGCAAGATGTATGAGACAGGCGAAATACCCACAGACTTCAAGAAGAATATAATAATTCCAATCCCAAAGAATGCAGGTGTTGACAGATGTGAAAATTACCGAACTATCAGTTTAATAAGTCACAGCTGCAAAGTACTAACGCGAATTCTTTACAGACGAATGGAAAAACTGGTAGAAGCGGACCTCGGGGAAGATCAGTTTGGATTCCGTAGAAATATTGGAACACGTGGGCAATATTAACCTTACGACTTATCTTAGAAGAAAGATTAAGAAAAGGCAAACCTACGTTTCTAGCATTTGTAGACTTAGAGAAAGCTTTTGACAACGTTAACTGGAATACTCTCTTTCAAATTCTGAAGGTGGCAGGGGTAAAATACAGGGAGCGAAAGGCTATTTACAATTTGTACAGAAACCAGATGGCAGTTATAAGAGTCGAGGGGCATGAAAGAGAAGCAGTGGTTGGGAAAGGAGTGAGACAGGATTGTAGCCTCTCCCCGATGTTATTCAATCTGTATATTGAGCAAGCAGTAAAGGCAACAAAAGAAAAATTCGGAGTAGGTATTAAATTCATGGAGAAGAAGTAAAAACGTTGAGGTTCGCCGATGACATTGTAATTCTGTCAGAGACAGCAAAGGACTTGGAAGAGCAGTTGAAAGGAATGGACAGTGTCTTGAAAGGAGGATATAAGATGAGCATCAACAAAAGCTAAACGAGGATAATGGAATGTAGTCAAATTAAATCGGGTGATGCTGAGGGGATTAGATTAGGAAATGAGACACTTAAAGTAGTAAAGGAGTTTTGCTATTTCGGGAGCAAAATAACTGATGATGGTCGATGTAGAGAGGATATAAAATGTAGACTGCCAATGGCAAGGAAATCGTTTCTGAAGAAGAGAAATTTGTTAACATCGAGTATAGATTTAAGTGTCAGGTAGTCGTTTCGGAAAGTATTTGTATGGAGTGTAGCCATGTATGGAAGTGAAACATGGACGATAACCAGTTTGGACAAGAAGAGAATAGAAGCTTTCGAAATGTGGTGCTACAGAAGAATGTTGAAGATAAGGTGGGTAGATCACGTAACTAATGAGGAGGTTTTGAATAGGATTGGGGAGAAGAGAAGTTTGTGGCACAACTTGACTAGAAGAAGGGATCGGTTGGTAGGACATGTCCTGAGGCATCAAGGGATCAGAAATTTAGCATTGGTGGGCAGCGTGGAGGGTAAAAATCGTAGAGGGAGACCAAGAGATCAATACACTAAGCAGATTCAGAAGGATGTAGGTTGCAGTAGGTACTGGAAGATGAAGAAGCTTGCACATGATAGAGTAGCATGGAGAGCTACATCAAACCAGTCTCAGGACTGAAGACCACAACAACAACAACAACAACACTTTATTTTGAACCAATTTCAAATGAGTTTGACAATAAGGAACAATTATCAAATTTGACTGTTAAGACACAATGTCTAATAAGAAATTCCTAAGCAATTTACACTCACGGCTGAAGGCCTTATTGACCAGAAATTCAAATTAGTTGTCATCTGAAGGCCCCAATAGTAGTAACTCAAAAGCAATTTGGCCGCAGCAAATTCTTAACAACAGTTAAACTTCTGCAAGAGATAATAAAACACCTTTTCTTCAAAAAAAAATGTCATTAAAATTTCACTATTAAGAGACAATATCTAATTAAAATCTCTTAAGACAAATTGCATTCACGGCTGAAGGCCTCATTGACCAGAAATACAGTTTATTTGTCAGCTGAAGGCCCAAACAGTAATAACTCAAAAAAACAATTTAACAGCTGGAGACCTGGATAACAAACTTTTGAGAACAGTTAAACTTCTCCAAGGGATACTAAATTACTTTAAAAGAAAAAACAATCGTCAAAATTTTACTATTAAGAGAAGATACCTAATTAAAATGGGTCAAATAGCTTTGAACACTATGGGACTTAACATCTGTGGTCATCAGTCACCTAGAACTTAGAACTACTTAAACCTAACTAACCTAAGGACATGACACACATCCATGCCCGAAGCAGGATTCGAACCTGCGACCGTAGCGGTCCCGCGGTTCCAGACTGAAGCGACTAGAACGACACGGCCACACCGGCCGGCCCCTAACTAAAAATTCTTTAGATAAATTGCATTTACGGCTGGAGGCCTTACTGACAATAAATTCAAATTACTTGTCAGCTGAAAGTCTCAATAGTAATAACACAAAATTAAAATACTTAAAAATAATATCATCACTCTCTGATCAGACCAAGAGAAAAGTGGGCCGCTGACAGTGTGCCTCCAAGAATCGGCCTGGAAAAGTCACTCAACTTCGTAACCGATGACACAGGCAGCCAAGAGTTGTATCTCTTAACTGGATGGCAACTGAAACTAGCGGCAGTTAAAACGCAGACAAACACTCTTGCAAAATCTACCTAAGGTCTGGTAACCAACACAATGATGGAATAACCCAGGCAAGGTGGAAAAAAATGGCTCAAATGGCTCTGAGCACTATGGGACTCAACTGCTGTGGTCATAAGTCCCCTAGAACTTAGAACTACTTAAACCTAACTAACCTAAGGACATCACACACATCCATGCCCGAGGCAGGATTCGAACCTGCGACCGTAGCGGTCACGCGGCTCCAGACTGAAGCGTCTAGAACCACACGACCACACCGACCGGCCCCTAATTAAAAATTCTTTAGATAAATTGCATTTACGGCTGAAGGCCTTACTGACAATAAATTCAAATTACTTGTCAGCTGAAAGTCTCAATAGTAATAACACAAAATTAAAATACTTAAAAATAATATCATCACTCTCTGATCAGACCAAGAGAAAAGTGGGCCGCAGACAGTGTGCCTCCAAGAATCGGCCTGGGAAAGTCACTCAACTTCGTAACCGATGACAAAGGCAGCCAAGAGTTGTATCTCTTAACTGGATGGCAACTCAAACTAGCGACAGTTAAAACGCAGACAAACACTCTTGCAAAATCTACCTAAGGTCTGGTAACCAACACAATGATGGAATAACCCAGGCAAGGTGGAAAAAAAATGGCTCAAATGGCTCTGAGCACTATGGGACTCAACTTCTGTGGTCATAAGTCCCCTAGAACTTAGAACTACTTAAACCTAACTAACCTAAGGACATGACACACATCCATGCCCGAAGCAGGATTCGAACCTGCGACCGTAGCGGTCACGCGGCTCCAGACTGAAGCGTCTAGAACCACACGGCCACACCGACCGGCCCCTAATTAAAAATTCTTTAGATAAATTGCATTTACGGCTGAAGGCCTTACTGACAATAAATTCAAATTACTTGTCAGCTGAAAGTCTCAATAGTAATAACACAAAATTAAAATACTTAAAAATAATATCATCACTCTCTGATCAGACCAAGAGAAAAGTGGGCCGCAGACAGTGTGCCTCCAAGAATCGGCCTGGGAAAGTCACTCAACTTCGTAACCGATGACACAGGCAGCCAAGAGTTGTATCTCTTAACTGGATGGCAACTCAAACTAGCGACAGTTAAAACGCAGACAAACACTCTTGCAAAATCTACCTAAGGTCTGGTAACCAACACAATGATGGAATAACCCAGGCAAGGTGGAAAAAAATGGCTCAAATGGCTCTGAGCACTATGGGACTCAACTGCTGTGGTCATAAGTCCCCTAGAACTTAGAACTACTTAAACCTAACTAACCTAAGGACATGACACACATCCATGCCCGAAGCAGTATTCGAACCTGCGACCGTAGCGGTCACGCGGCTCCAGACTGAAGCGTCTAGAACCACACGGCCACACCGACCGGCCCCTAATTAAAAATTCTTTAGATAAATTGCATTTACGGCTGAAGGCCTTACTGACAATAAATTCAAATTACTTGTCAGCTGAAAGTCTCAATAGTAATAACACAAAATTAAAATACTTAAAAATAATATCATCACTCTCTGATCAGACCAAGAGAAAAGTGGGCCGCAGACAGTGTGCCTCCAAGAAGCGGCCTGGGAAAGTCACTCAACTTCGTAACCGATGACACAGGCAGCCAAGAGTTGTATCTCTTAACTGGATGGCAACTCAAACTAGCGACAGTTAAAACACAGACAAACACTCTTGCAAAATCTACCTAAGGTCTGGTAACCAACACAATGATGGAATAACCCAGGCAAGGTGGAAAAAAATGGCTCAAATGGCTCTGAGCACTATGGGACTCAACTGCTGTGGTCATAAGTCCCCTAGAACTTAGAACCACTTAAACCTAACTAACCTAAGGACATCACACACATCCATGCCCGAGGCAGGATTCGAACCTGCGACCGTAGCGGTCTTGCGGTTCCAGACTGTAGCGCCTTTAACCGCTCGGCGACTCCGGCCGGCCCAGGCAAGGTGGAACCGGCGGACAGAACGTCATCTTCTGAATCCAGTGTTTCGAACATCAAAAAAAAAAATGGTTCAAATGGCTCTGAGCACTATGGGATTCAACTGCTGAGGTCATTAGTCCCCTAGAACTTAGAACTAGTTAAACCTAACTAACCTAAGGACATCACAAACAGCCATGCCCGAGGCAGGATTCGAACCTGCGACCGTAGCGGTCTTGCGGTTCCAGACTGTAGCGCCTTTAACCGCTCGGCGACTCCGGCCGGCCCAGGCAAGGTGGAACTGGCGGACAGAACGTCATCTTCTGAATCCAGTGTTTCGAACATCAAAAAAAAATGGTTCAAATGGCTCTGAGCACTATGGGACTCAACTGCTGAGGTCATTAGTCCCCTAGAACTTAGAACTAGTTAAACCTAACTAACCTAAGGACATCACAAACAGCCATGCCCGAGGCAGGATTCGAACCTGCGACCGTAGCGGTCTTGCGGTTCCAGACTGTAGCGCCTTTAACCGCTCGGCGACTCCGGCCGGCCCAGGCAAGGTGGAACCGGCGGACAGAACGTCATCTTCTGAATCCAGTGTTTCGAACATCAAAAAAAAATGGTTCAAATGGCTCTGAGCACTATGGGACTCAACTGCTGAGGTCATTAGTCCCCTAGAACTTAGAACTAGTTAAACCTAACTAACCTAAGGACATCACAAACAGCCATGCCCGAGGCAGGATTCGAACCTGCGACCGTAGCGGTCTTGCGGTTCCAGACTGTAGCGCCTTTAACCGCTCGGCGACTCCGGCCGGCCCAGGCAAGGTGGAACCGGCGGACAGAACGTCATCTTCTGAATCCAGTGTTTCGAACATCAAAAAAAAATGGTTCAAATGGCTCTGAGCACTATGGGACTCAACTGCTGAGGTCATTAGTCCCCTAGAACTTAGAACTAGTTAAACCTAACTAACCTAAGGACATCACAAACAGCCATGCCCGAGGCAGGATTCGAACCTGCGACCGTAGCGGTCTTGCGGTTCCAGACCCTTAGCGCCTTTAACCGCTCGGCGACTCCGGCCGGCCCAGGCAAGGTGGAACCGGCGGACAGAACGTCATCTTCTGAATCCAGTGTTTCGAACATCAAAAAAAAAATGGTTCCAATGGCTCTGAGCACTATGGGACTCAACTGCTGAGGTCATTAGTCCCCTAGAACTTAGAACTAGTTAAACCTAACTAACCTAAGGACATCACAAACAGCCATGCCCGAGGCAGGATTCGAACCTGCGACCGTAGCGGTCGTGCGGTTCCAGACTGTAGCGCCGTTAACAGCTCGGCGACTCCGGCCGGCCCAGGCAAGGTGGAACCGGCGGACAGAACGTCATCTTCTGAATCCAGTGTTTCGAACATCAAAAAAAAAAATGGTTCAAATGGCTCTGAGCACTATGGGATTCAACTGCTGAGGTCATTAGTCCCCTAGAACTTAGAACTAGTTAAACCTAACTAACCTAAGGACATCACAAACAGCCATGCCCGAGGCAGGATTCGAACCTGCGACCGTAGCGGTCTTGCGGTTCCAGACTGTAGCGCCTTTAACCGCTCGGCGACTCCGGCCGGCCCAGGCAAGGTGGAACTGGCGGACAGAACGTCATCTTCTGAATCCAGTGTTTCGAACATCAAAAAAAAATGGTTCAAATGGCTCTGAGCACTATGGGACTCAACTGCTGAGGTCATTAGTCCCCTAGAACTTAGAACTAGTTAAACCTAACTAACCTAAGGACATCACAAACAGCCATGCCCGAGGCAGGATTCGAACCTGCGACCGTAGCGGTCTTGCGGTTCCAGACTGTAGCGCCTTTAACCGCTCGGCGACTCCGGCCGGCCCAGGCAAGGTGGAACCGGCGGACAGAACGTCATCTTCTGAATCCAGTGTTTCGAACATCAAAAAAAAATGGTTCAAATGGCTCTGAGCACTATGGGACTCAACTGCTGAGGTCATTAGTCCCCTAGAACTTAGAACTAGTTAAACCTAACTAACCTAAGGACATCACAAACAGCCATGCCCGAGGCAGGATTCGAACCTGCGACCGTAGCGGTCTTGCGGTTCCAGACTGTAGCGCCTTTAACCGCTCGGCGACTCCGGCCGGCCCAGGCAAGGTGGAACCGGCGGACAGAACGTCATCTTCTGAATCCAGTGTTTCGAACATCAAAAAAAAATGGTTCAAATGGCTCTGAGCACTATGGGACTCAACTGCTGAGGTCATTAGTCCCCTAGAACTTAGAACTAGTTAAACCTAACTAACCTAAGGACATCACAAACAGCCATGCCCGAGGCAGGATTCGAACCTGCGACCGTAGCGGTCTTGCGGTTCCAGACCCTTAGCGCCTTTAACCGCTCGGCGACTCCGGCCGGCCCAGGCAAGGTGGAACCGGCGGACAGAACGTCATCTTCTGAATCCAGTGTTTCGAACATCAAAAAAAAAATGGTTCCAATGGCTCTGAGCACTATGGGACTCAACTGCTGAGGTCATTAGTCCCCTAGAACTTAGAACTAGTTAAACCTAACTAACCTAAGGACATCACAAACAGCCATGCCCGAGGCAGGATTCGAACCTGCGACCGTAGCGGTCGTGCGGTTCCAGACTGTAGCGCCGTTAACAGCTCGGCGACTCCGGCCGGCCCAGGCAAGGTGGAACCGGCGGACAGAACGTCATCTTCTGAATCCAGTGTTTCGAACATCAAAAAAAAATGGTTCAAATGGCTCTGAGCACTATGGGACTCAACTGCTGAGGTCATTAGTCCCCTAGAACTTAGAACTAGTTAAACCTAACTAACCTAAGGACATCACAAACAGCCATGCCCGAGGCAGGATTCGAACCTGCGACCGTAGCGGTCTTGCGGTTCCAGACTGTAGCGCCTTTAACCGCTCGGCGACTCCGGCCGGCCCAGGCAAGGTGGAACCGGCGGACAGAACGTCATCTTCTGAATCCAGTGTTTCGAACATCAAAAAAAAAAATGGTTCAAATGGCTCTGAGCACTATGGGACTCAACTGCTGAGGTCATTAGTCCCCTAGAACTTAGAACTAGTTAAACCTAACTAACCTAAGGACATCACAAACAGCCATGCCCGAGGCAGGATTCGAACCTGCGACCGTAGCGGTCTTGCGGTTCCAGACTGTAGCGCCTTTAACCGCTCGGCGACTCCGGCCGGCCCAGGCAAGGTGGAACCGGCGGACAGAACGTCATCTTCTGAATCCAGTGTTTCGAACATAAAAAAAAATGGTTCAAATGGCTCTGAGCACTATGGGACTCAACTGCTGAGGTCATTAGTCCCCTAGAACTTAGAACTAGTTAAACCTAACTAACCTAAGGACATCACAAACAGCCATGCCCGAGGCAGGATCGAATCTGCGACCGTAGCGGTCTTGCGGTTCCAGACTGTAGCGCCTTTAACCGCTCGGCGACTCCGGCCGGCCCAGGCAAGGTGGAACAGGCGGACAGAACGTCATCTTCTGAATCCAGTGTTTCGAACATCAAAAAAAAAATGGTTCAAATGGCTCTGAGCACTATGGGACTCAACTGC
Source organism: Schistocerca nitens (assembly GCF_023898315.1). Lineage (NCBI taxonomy): Eukaryota > Metazoa > Arthropoda > Insecta > Orthoptera > Acrididae > Schistocerca > Schistocerca nitens. The sequence continues at coordinate 67,952,830 of NC_064614.1, forward strand.
TGAGGTCATTAGTCCCCTAGAACTTAGAACTAGTTAAACCTAACTAACCTAAGGACATCACAAACAGCCATGCCCGAGGCAGGATTCGAACCTGCGACCGTAGCGGTCTTGCGGTTCCAGACTGTAGCGCCTTTAACCGCTCGGCGACTCCGGCCGGCCCAGGCAAGGTGGAACCGGCGGACAGAACGTCATCTTCTGAATCCAGTGTTTCGAACATCAAAAAAAAATGGTTCAAATGGCTCTGAGCACTATGGGACTCAACTGCTGAGGTCATTAGTCCCCTAGAACTTAGAACTAGTTAAACCTAACTAACCTAAGGACATCACAAACAGCCATGCCCGAGGCAGGATTCGAACCTGCGATCGTAGCGGTCTTGCGGTTCCAGACTGTAGCGCCTTTAACCGCTCGGCGACTCCGGCCGGCCCAGGCAAGGTGGAACCGGCGGACAGAACGTCATCTTCTGAATCCAGTGTTTCGAACATCAAAAAAAAATGGTTCAAATGGCTCTGAGCACTATGGGAGTCAACTGCTGAGGTCATTAGTCCCCTAGAACTTAGAACTAGTTAAACCTAACTAACCTAAGGACATCACAAACAGCCATGCCCGAGGCAGGATTCGAACCTGCGACCGTAGCGGTCTTGCGGTTCCAGACTGTAGCGCCTTTAACCGCTCGGCGACTCCGGCCGGCCCAGGCAAGGTGGAACCGGCGGACAGAACGTCATCTTCTGAATCCAGTGTTTCGAACATCAAAAAAAAAAATGGTTCAAATGGCTCTGAGCACTATGGGACTCAACTGCTGAGGTCATTAGTCCCCTAGAACTTAGAACTAGTTAAACCTAACTAACCTAAGGACATCACAAACAGCCATGCCCGAGGCAGGATTCGAACCTGCGACCGTAGCGGTCTTGCGGTTCCAGACTGTAGCGCCTTTAACCGCTCGGCGACTCCGGCCGGCCCAGGCAAGGTGGAACCGGCGGACAGAACGTCATCTTCTGAATCCAGTGTTTCGAACATAAAAAAAAAAAAATGGTTCAAATGGCTCTGAGCACTATGGGACTCAACTGCTGAGGTCATTAGTCCCCTAGAACTTAGAACTAGTTAAACCTAACTAACCTAAGGACATCACAAACAGCCATGCCCGAGGCAGGATTCGAACCTGCGACCGTAGCGGTCTTGCGGTTCCAGACTGTAGCGCCTTTAACCGCTCGGCGACTCCGGCCGGCCCAGGCAAGGTGGAACCGGCGGACAGAACGTCATCTTCTGAATCCAGTGTTTCGAACATCAAAAAAAAATGGTTCAAATGGCTCTGAGCACTATGGGACTCAACTGCTGAGGTCATTAGTCCCCTAGAACTTAGAACTAGTTAAACCTAACTAACCTAAGGACATCACAAACAGCCATGCCCGAGGCAGGATTCGAACCTGCGACCGTAGCGGTCTTGCGGTTCCAGACTGTAGCGCCTTTAACCGCTCGGCGACTCCGGCCGGCCCAGGCAAGGTGGAACCGGCGGACAGAACGTCATCTTCTGAATCCAGTGTTTCGAACATAAAAAAAAAAAAATGGTTCAAATGGCTCTGAGCACTATGGGACTCAACTGCTGAGGTCATTAGTCCCCTAGAACTTAGAACTAGTTAAACCTAACTAACCTAAGGACATCACAAACAGCCATGCCCGAGGCAGGATTCGAACCTGCGACCGTAGCGGTCTTGCGGTTCCAGACTGTAGCGCCTTTAACCGCTCGGCGACTCCGGCCGGCCCAGGCAAGGTGGAACCGGCGGACAGAACGTCATCTTCTGAATCCAGTGTTTCGAACATCAAAAAAAAATGGTTCAAATGGCTCTGAGCACTATGGGACTCAACTGCTGAGGTCATTAGTCCCCTAGAACTTAGAACTAGTTAAACCTAACTAACCTAAGGACATCACAAACAGCCATGCCCGAGGCAGGATTCGAACCTGCGACCGTAGCGGTCTTGCGGTTCCAGACTGTAGCGCCTTTAACCGCTCGGCGACTCCGGCCGGCCCAGGCAAGGTGGAACCGGCGGACAGAACGTCATCTTCTGAATCCAGTGTTTCGAACATCAAAAAAAAATGGTTCAAATGGCTCTGAGCACTATGGGACTCAACTGCTGAGGTCATTAGTCCCCTAGAACTTAGAACTAGTTAAACCTAACTAACCTAAGGACATCACAAACAGCCATGCCCGAGGCAGGATTCGAACCTGCGACCGTAGCGGTCTTGCGGTTCCAGACTGTAGCGCCTTTAACCGCTCGGCGACTCCGGCCGGCCCAGGCAAGGTGGAACCGGCGGACAGAACGTCATCTTCTGAATCCAGTGTTTCGAACATCAAAAAAAAAAAAATGGTTCAAATGGCTCTGAGCACTATGGGACTCAACTGCTGAGGTCATTAGTCCCCTAGAACTTAGAACTAGTTAAACCTAACTAACCTAAGGACATCACAAACAGCCATGCCCGAGGCAGGATTCGAACCTGCGACCGTAGCGGTCTTGCGGTTCCAGACTGTAGCGCCTTTAACCGCTCGGCGACTCCGGCCGGCCCAGGCAAGGTGGAACCGGCGGACAGAACGTCATCTTCTGAATCCAGTGTTTCGAACATCAAAAAAAAATGGTTCAAATGGCTCTGAGCACTATGGGACTCAACTGCTGAGGTCATTAGTCCCCTAGAACTTAGAACTAGTTAAACCTAACTAACCTAAGGACATCACAAACAGCCATGCCCGAGGCAGGATTCGAACCTGCGACCGTAGCGGTCTTGCGGTTCCAGACTGTAGTGCCTTTAACCGCTCGGCGACTCCGGCCGGCCCAGGCAAGGTGGAACCGGCGGACAGAACGTCATCTTCTGAATCCAGTGTTTCGAACATCAAAAAAAAATGGTTCAAATGGCTCTGAGCACTATGGGACTCAACTGCTGAGGTCATTAGTCCCCTAGAACTTAGAACTAGTTAAACCTAACTAACCTAAGGACATCACAAACAGCCATGCCCGAGGCAGGATTCGAACCTGCGACCGTAGCGGTCTTGCGGTTCCAGACTGTAGCGCCTTTAACCGCTCGGCGACTCCGGCCGGCCCAGGCAAGGTGGAACCGGCGGACAGAACGTCATCTTCTGAATCCAGTGTTTCGAACATCAAAAAAAAAATGGTTCAAATGGCTCTGAGCACTATGGGACTCAACTGCTGAGGTCATTAGTCCCCTAGAACTTAGAACTAGTTAAACCTAACTAACCTAAGGACATCACAAACAGCCATGCCCGAGGCAGGATTGGAACCTGCGACCGTAGCGGTCTTGCGGTTCCAGACTGTAGCGCCTTTAACCGCTCGGCGACTCCGGCCGGCCCAGGCAAGGTGGAACCGGCGGACAGAACGTCATCTTCTGAATCCAGTGTTTCGAACATCAAAAAAAAAATGGTTCAAATGGCTCTGAGCACTATGGGACTCAACTGCTGAGGTCATTAGTCCCCTAGAACTTAGAACTAGTTAAACCTAACTAACCTAAGGACATCACAAACAGCCATGCCCGAGGCAGGATTCGAACCTGCGACCGTAGCGGTCTTGCGGTTCCAGACTGTAGCGCCTTTAACCGCTCGGCGACTCCGGCCGGCCCAGGCAAGGTGGAACCGGCGGACAGAACGTCATCTTCTGAATCCAGTGTTTCGAACATAAAAAAAAAATGGTTCAAAGGGCTCTGAGCACTATGGGACTCAACTGCTGAGGTCATTAGTCCCCTAGAACTTAGAACTAGTTAAACCTAACTAACCTAAGGACATCACAAACAGCCATGCCCGAGGCAGGATTCGAACCTGCGACCGTAGCGGTCTTGCGGTTCCAGACTGTAGCGCCTTTAACCGCTCGGCGACTCCGGCCGGCCCAGGCAAGGTGGAACCGGCGGACAGAACGTCATCTTCTGAATCCAGTGTTTCGAACATCAAAAAAAAATGGTTCAAATGGCTCTGAGCACTATGGGACTCAACTGCTGAGGTCATTAGTCCCCTAGAACTTAGAACTAGTTAAACCTAACTAACCTAAGGACATCACAAACAGCCATGCCCGAGGCAGGATTCGAACCTGCGACCGTAGCGGTCTTGCGGTTCCAGACTGTAGCGCCTTTAACCGCTCGGCGACTCCGGCCGGCCCAGGCAAGGTGGAACCGGCGGACAGAACGTCATCTTCTGAATCCAGTGTTTCGAACATCAAAAAAAAAAATGGTTCAAATGGCTCTGAGCACAATGGGACTCAACTGCTGAGGTCATTAGTCCCCTAGAACTTAGAACTAGTGAAACCTAACTAACCTAAGGACATCACAAACAGCCATGCCCGAGGCAGGATTCGAACCTGCGACCGTAGCGATCGTGCGGTTCCAGACTGTAGCGCCGTTAACAGCTCGGCGACTCCGGCCGGCCCAGGCAAGGTGGAACCGGCGGACAGAACGTCATCTTCTGAATCCAGTGTTTCGAACATAAAAAAAAAATGGTTCAAATGGCTCTGAGCACTATGGGACTCAACTGCTGAGGTCATTAGTCCCCTAGAACTCAGAACTAGTTAAACCTAACTAACCTAAGGACTTCACAAACAGCCATGCCCGAGGCAGGATTCGAACCTGCGACCGTAGCGGTCTTGCGGTTCCAGACTGTAGCGCCTTTAACCGCTCGGCGACTCCGGCCGGCCCAGGCAAGGTGGAACCGGCGGACAGAACGTCATCTTCTGAATCCAGTGTTTCGAACATCAAAAAAAAATGGTTCAAATGGCTCTGAGCACTATGGGACTCAACTGCTGAGGTCATTAGTCCCCTAGAACTTAGAACTAGTTAAACCTAACTAACCTAAGGACATCACAAACAGCCATGCCCGAGGCAGGATTCGAACCTGCGACCGTAGCGGTCTTGCGGTTCCAGACTGTAGCGCCTTTAACCGCTCGGCGACTCCGGCCGGCCCAGGCAAGGTGGAACCGGCGGACAGAACGTCATCTTCTGAATCCAGTGTTTCGAACATCAAAAAAAAATGGTTCAAATGGCTCTGAGCACTATGGGACTCAACTGCTGAGGTCATTAGTCCCCTAGAACTTAGAACTAGTTAAACCTAACTAACCTAAGGACATCACAAACAGCCATGCCCGAGGCAGGATTCGAACCTGCGACCGTAGCGGTCTTGCGGTTCCAGACTGTAGCGCCTTTAACCGCTCGGCGACTCCGGCCGGCCCAGGCAAGGTGGAACCGGCGGACAGAACGTCATCTTCTGAATCCAGTGTTTCGAACATCAAAAAAAAAAATGGTTCAAATGGCTCTGAGCACAATGGGACTCAACTGCTGAGGTCATTAGTCCCCTAGAACTTAGAACTAGTTAAACCTAACTAACCTAAGGACATCACAAACAGCCATGCCCGAGGCAGGATTCGAACCTGCGACCGTAGCGGTCGTGCGGTTCCAGACTGTAGCGCCGTTAACAGCTCGGCGACTCCGGCCGGCCCAGGCAAGGTGGAACCGGCGGACAGAACGTCATCTTCTGAATCCAGTGTTTCGAACATCAAAAAAAAATGGTTCAAATGGCTCTGAGCACTATGGGACTCAACTGCTGAGGTCATTAGTCCCCTAGAACTCAGAACTAGTTAAACCTAACTAACCTAAGGACTTCACAAACAGCCATGCCCGAGGCAGGATTCGAACCTGCGACCGTAGCGGTCTTGCGGTTCCAGACTGTAGCGCCTTTAACCGCTCGGCGACTCCGGCCGGCCCAGGCAAGGTGGAACCGGCGGACAGAACGTCATCTTCTGAATCCAGTGTTTCGAACATCAAAAAAAAATGGTTCAAATGGCTCTGAGCACTATGGGACTCAACTGCTGAGGTCATTAGTCCCCTAGAACTTAGAACTAGTTAAACCTAACTAACCTAAGGACATCACAAACAGCCATGCCCGAGGCAGGATTCGAACCTGCGACCGTAGCGGTCTTGCGGTTCCAGACTGTAGCGCCTTTAACCGCTCGGCGACTCCGGCCGGCCCAGGCAAGGTGGAACCGGCGGACAGAACGTCATCTTCTGAATCCAGTGTTTCGAACATAAAAAAAAATGGTTCAAATGGCTCTGAGCACTATGGGACTCAACTGCTGAGGTCATTAGTCCCCTAGAACTTAGAACTAGTTAAACCTAACTAACCTAAGGACATCACAAACAGCCATGCCCGAGGCAGGATTCGAACCTGCGACCGTAGCGGTCTTGCGGTTCCAGACTGTAGCGCCTTTAACCGCTCGGCGACTCCGGCCGGCCCAGGCAAGGTGGAACCGGCGGACAGAACGTCATCTTCTGAATCCAGTGTTTCGAACATCAAAAAAAAATGGTTCAAATGGCTCTGAGCACTATGGGACTCAACTGCTGAGGTCATTAGTCCCCTAGAACTTAGAACTAGTTAAACCTAACTAACCTAAGGACATCACAAACAGCCATGCCCGAGGCAGGATTCGAACCTGCGACCGTAGCGGTCTTGCGGTTCCAGACTGTAGCGCCTTTAACCGCTCGGCGACTCCGGCCGGCCCAGGCAAGGTGGAACCGGCGGACAGAACGTCATCTTCTGAATCCAGTGTTTCGAACATCAAAAAAAAATGGTTCAAATGGCTCTGAGCACTATGGGACTCAACTGCTGAGGTCATTAGTCCCCTAGAACTTAGAACTAGTTAAACCTAACTAACCTAAGGACATCACAAACAGCCATGCCCGAGGCAGGATTCGAACCTGCGACCGTAGCGGTCTTGCGGTTCCAGACTGTAGCGCCTTTAACCGCTCGGCGACTCCGGCCGGCCCAGGCAAGGTGGAACCGGCGGACAGAACGTCATCTTCTGAATCCAGTGTTTCGAACATCAAAAAAAAAAATAGTTCAAATGGCTCTGAGCACTATGGGACTCAACTGCTGAGGTCATTAGTCCCCTAGAACTTAGAACTAGTTAAACCTAACTAACCTAAGGACATCACAAACAGCCATGCCCGAGGCAGGATTCGAACCTGCGACCGTAGCGGTCTTGCGGTTCCAGACTGTAGCGCCTTTAACCGCTCGGCGACTCCGGCCGGCCCAGGCAAGGTGGAACCGGCGGACAGAACGTCATCTTCTGAATCCAGTGTTTCGAACATAAAAAAAAAATGGTTCAAAGGGCTCTGAGCACTATGGGACTCAACTGCTGAGGTCATTAGTCCCCTAGAACTTAGAACTAGTTAAACCTAACTAACCTAAGGACATCACAAACAGCCATGCCCGAGGCAGGATTCGAACCTGCGACCGTAGCGGTCTTGCGGTTCCAGACTGTAGCGCCTTTAACCGCTCGGCGACTCCGGCCGGCCCAGGCAAGGTGGAACCGGCGGACAGAACGTCATCTTCTGAATCCAGTGTTTCGAACATCAAAAAAAAAATGGTTCAAATGGCTCTGAGCACTATGGGACTCAACTGCTGAGGTCATTAGTCCCCTAGAACTTAGAACTAGTTAAACCTAACTAACCTAAGGACATCACAAACAGCCATGCCCGAGGCAGGATTCGAACCTGCGACCGTAGCGGTCTTGCGGTTCCAGACTGTAGCGCCTTTAACCGCTCGGCGACTCCGGCCGGCCCAGGCAAGGTGGAACCGGCGGACAGAACGTCATCTTCTGAATCCAGTGTTTCGAACATAAAAAAAAAAATGGTTCAAATGGCTCTGAGCACTATGGGACTCAACTGCTGAGGTCATTAGTCCCCTAGAACTTAGAGCTAGTTAAACCTAACTAACCTAAGGACATCACAAACAGCCATGCCCGAGGCAGGATTCGAACCTGCGACCGTAGCGGTCGTGCGGTTCCAGACTGTAGCGCCGTTAACAGCTCGGCGACTCCGGCCGGCCCAGGCAAGGTGGAACCGGCGGACAGAACGTCATCTTCTGAATCCAGTGTTTCGAACATCAAAAAAAAATGGTTCAAATGGCTCTGAGCACTATGGGACTCAACTGCTGAGGTCATTAGTCCCCTAGAACTTAGAACTAGTTAAACCTAACTAACCTAAGGACATCACACACATCCATGCCCGAGGCAGGATTCGAACCTGCGACCGTAGCGGTCTTGCGGTTCCAGACTGTAGCGCCTTTAACCGCTCGGCGACTCCGGCCGGCCCAGGCAAGGTGGAACCGGCGGACAGAACGTCATCTTCTGAATCCAGTGTTTCGAACATCAAAAAAAAAATGGTTCAAATGGCTCTGAGCACTATGGGACTCAACTGCTGAGGTCATTAGTCCCCTAGAACTTAGAACTAGTTAAACCTAACTAACCTAAGGACATCACAAACAGCCATGCCCGAGGCAGGATTCGAACCTGCGACCGTAGCGGTCTTGCGGTTCCAGACTGTAGCGCCTTTAACCGCTCGGCGACTCCGGCCGGCCCAGGCAAGGTGGAACCGGCGGACAGAACGTCATCTTCTGAATCCAGTGTTTCGAACATCAAAAAAAAATGGTTCAAATGGCTCTGAGCACTATGGGACTCAACTGCTGAGGTCATTAGTCCCCTAGAACTTAGAACTAGTTAAACCTAACTAACCTAAGGACATCACAAACAGCCATGCCCGAGGCAGGATCGAATCTGCGACCGTAGCGGTCTTGCGGTTCCAGACTGTAGCGCCTTTAACCGCTCGGCGACTCCGGCCGGCCCAGGCAAGGTGGAACCGGCGGACAGAACGTCATCTTCTGAATCCAGTGTTTCGAACATCAAAAAAAAATGGTTCAAATGGCTCTGAGCACTATGGGACTCAACTGCTGAGGTCATTAGTCCCCTAGAACTTAGAACTAGTTAAACCTAACTAACCTAAGGACATCACAAACAGCCATGCCCGAGGTAGGATTCGAACCTGCGACCGTAGCGGTCTTGCGGTTCCAGACTGTAGCGCCTTTAACCGCTCGGCGACTCCGGCCGGCCCAGGCAAGGTGGAACCGGCGGACAGAACGTCATCTTCTGAATCCAGTGTTTCGAACATAAAAAAAAAATGGTTCAAATGGCTCTGAGCACTATGGGACTCAACTGCTGAGGTCATTAGTCCCCTAGAACTTAGAACTAGTTAAACCTAACTAACCTAAGGACATCACAAACAGCCATGCCCGAGGCAGGATTCGAACCTGCGATCGTAGCGGTCTTGCGGTTCCAGACTGTAGCGCCTTTAACCGCTCGGCGACTCCGGCCGGCCCAGGCAAGGTGGAACCGGCGGACAGAACGTCATCTTCTGAATCCAGTGTTTCGAACATCAAAAAAAAAATGGTTCAAATGGCTCTGAGCACTATGGGACTCAACTGCTGAGGTCATTAGTCCCCTAGAACTTAGAACTAGTTAAACCTAACTAACCTAAGGACATCACAAACAGCCATGCCCGAGGCAGGATTCGAACCTGCGACCGTAGCGGTCTTGCGGTTCCAGACTGTAGCGCCTTTAACCGCTCGGCGACTCCGGCCGGCCCAGGCAAGGTGGAACCGGCGGACAGAACGTCATCTTCTGAATCCAGTGTTTCGAACATCAAAAAAAAAAATGGTTCAAATGGCTCTGAGCACTATGGGACTCAACTGCTGAGGTCATTAGTCCCCTAGAACTTAGAACTAGTTAAACCTAACTAACCTAAGGACATCACAAACAGCCATGCCCGAGGCAGGATTCGAACCTGCGACCGTAGCGGTCGTGCGGTTCCAGACTGTAGCGCCGTTAACAGCTCGGCGACTCCGGCCGGCCCAGGCAAGGTGGAACCGGCGGACAGAACGTCATCTTCTGAATCCAGTGTTTTGAACATAAAAAAAAAATGGTTCAAATGGCTCTGAGCACTATGGGACTCAACTGCTGAGGTCATTAGTCCCCTAGAACTTAGAACTAGTTAAACCTAACTAACCTAAGGACATCACAAACAGCCATGCCCGAGGCAGGATTCGAACCTGCGACCGTAGCGGTCTTGCGGTTCCAGACTGTAGCGCCTTTAACCGCTCGGCGACTCCGGCCGGCCCAGGCAAGGTGGAACCGGCGGACAGAACGTCATCTTCTGAATCCAGTGTTTCGAACATAAAAAAAAAATGGTTCAAATGGCTCTGAGCACTATGGGACTCAACTGCTGAGGTCATTAGTCCCCTAGAACTTAGAACTAGTTAAACCTAACCAACCTAAGGACATCACAAACAGCCATGCCCGAGGCAGGATTCGAACCTGCGACCGTAGCGGTCTTGCGGTTCCAGACTGTAGCGCCTTTAACCGCTCGGCGACTCCGGCCGGCCCAGGCAAGGTGGAACCGGCGGACAGAACGTCATCTTCTGAATCCAGTGTTTCGAACATCAAAAAAAAAATGGTTCAAATGGCTCTGAGCACTATGGGACTCAACTGCTGAGGTCATTAGTCCCCTAGAACTTAGAACTAGTTAAACCTAAGTAACCTAAGGACATCACAAACAGCCATGCCCGAGGCAGGATCGAATCTGCGACCGTAGCGGTCTTGCGGTTCCAGACTGTAGCGCCTTTAACCGCTCGGCGACTCCGGCCGGCCCAGGCAAGGTGGAACCGGCGGACAGAACGTCATCTTCTGAATCCAGTGTTTCGAACATCAATAAAAAAATGGTTCAAATGGCTCTGAGCACTATGGGACTCAACTGCTGAGGTCATTAGTCCCCTAGAACTTAGAACTAGTTAAACCTAACTAACCTAAGGACATCACAAACAGCCATGCCCGAGGCAGGATTCGAACCTGCGACCGTAGCGGTCTTGCGGTTCCAGACTGTAGCGCCTTTAACCGCTCGGCGACTCCGGCCGGCCCAGGCAAGGTGGAACCGGCGGACAGAACGTCATCTTCTGAATCCAGTGTTTCGAACATCAAAAAAAAAAATGGTTTAAATGGCTCTGAGCACTATGGGACTCAACTGCTGAGGTCATTAGTCCCCTAGAACTTAGAACTAGTTAAACCTAACTAACCTAAGGACATGACAAACAGCCATGCCCGAGGCAGGATTCGAACCTGCGATCGTAGCGGTCTTGCGGTTCCAGACTGTAGCGCCTTTAACCGCTCGGCGACTCCGGCCGGCCCAGGCAAGGTGGAACCGGCGGACAGAACGTCATCTTCTGAATCCAGTGTTTCGAACATCAAAAAAAAATGGTTCAAATGGCTCTGAGCACTATGGGACTCAACTGCTGAGTTCATTAGTCCCCTAGAACTTAGAACTAGTTAAACCTAACTAACCTAAGGACATCACAAACAGCCATGCCCGAGGCAGGATTCGAACCTGCGACCGTAGCGGTCTTGCGGTTCCAGACTGTAGCGCCTTTAACCGCTCGGCGACTCCGGCCGGCCCAGGCAAGGTGGAACCGGCGGACAGAACGTCATCTTCTGAATCCAGTGTTTCGAACATAAAAAAAAAAAAAATGGTTCAGATGGCTCTGAGCACTATGGGACTCAACTGCTGAGGTCATTAGTCCCCTAGAACTTAGAACTAGTTAAACCTAACTAACCTAAGGACATCACAAACAGCCATGCCCGAGGCAGGATTCGAACCTGCGACCGTAGCGGTCTTGCGGTTCCAGACTGTAGCGCCTTTAACCGCTCGGCGACTCCGGCCGGCCCAGGCAAGGTGGAACCGGCGGACAGAACGTCATCTTCTGAATCCAGTGTTTCGAACATCAAAAAAAAATGGTTCAAATGGCTCTGAGCACTATGGGACTCAACTGCTGAGGTCATTAGTCCCCTAGAACTTAGAACTAGTTAAATCTAACTAACCTAAGGACATCACAAACAGCCATGCCCGAGGCAGGATTGGAACCTGCGACCGTAGCGGTCTTGCGGTTCCAGACTGTAGCGCCTTTAACCGCTCGGCGACTCCGGCCGGCCCAGGCAAGGTGGAACCGGCGGACAGAACGTCATCTTCTGAATCCAGTGTTTCGAACATCAAAAAAAAATGGTTCAAATGGCTCTGAGCACTATGGGACTCAACTGCTGAGGTCATTAGTCCCCTAGAACTTAGAACTAGTTAAACCTAACTAACCTAAGGACATCACAAACAGCCATGCCCGAGGCAGGATTCGAACCTGCGACCGTAGCGGTCTTGCGGTTCCAGACTGTAGCGCCTTTAACCGCTCGGCGACTCCGGCCGGCCCAGGCAAGGTGGAACCGGCGGACAGAACGTCATCTTCTGAATCCAGTGTTTCGAACATCAAAAAAAAATGGTTCAAATGGCTCTGAGCACTATGGGACTCAACTGCTGAGGTCATTAGTCCCCTAGAACTTAGAACTAGTTAAACCTAACTAACCTAAGGACATCACAAACAGCCATGCCCGAGGCAGGATTCGAACCTGCGACCGTAGCGGTCTTGCGGTTCCAGACTGTAGCGCCTTTAACCGCTCGGCGACTCCGGCCGGCCCAGGCAAGGTGGAACCGGCGGACAGAACGTCATCTTCTGAATCCAGTGTTTCTAACATAAAAAAAAAATGGTTCAAATGGCTCTGAGCACTATGGGACTCAACTGCTGAGGTCATTAGTCCCCTAGAACTTAGAACTAGTTAAACCTAACTAACCTAAGGACATCACAAACAGCCATGCCCGAGGCAGGATTCGAACCTGCGTTCGTAGCGGTCTTGCGGTGCCAGACTGTAGCGCCTTTAACCGCTCGGCGACTCCGGCCGGCCCAGGCAAGGTGGAACCGGCGGACAGAACGTCATCTTCTGAATCCAGTGTTTCGAACATCAAAAAAAAATGGTTCAAATGGCTCTGAGCACTATGGGACTCAACTGCTGAGGTCATTAGTCCCCTAGAACTTAGAACTAGTTAAACCTAACTAACCTAAGGACATCACAAACAGCCATGCCCGAGGCAGGATTGGAACCTGCGACCGTAGCGGTCTTGCGTTTCCAGACTGTAGCGCCTTTAACCGCTCGGCGACTCCGGCCGGCCCAGGCAAGGTGGAACCGGCGGACAGAACGTCATCTTCTGAATCCAGTGTTTCGAACATCAAAAAAAAATGGTTCAAATGGCTCTGAGCACTATGGGACTCAACTGCTGAGGTCATTAGTCCCCTAGAACTTAGAACTAGTTAAACCTAACTAACCTAAGGACATCACAAACAGCCATGCCCGAGGCAGGATTCGAACCTGCGACCGTAGCGGTCTTGCGGTTCCAGACTGTAGCGCCTTTAACCGCTCGGCGACTCCGGCCGGCCCAGGCAAGGTGGAACCGGCGGACAGAACGTCATCTTCTGAATCCAGTGTTTCGAACATAAAAAAAAAAAATGGTTCAAATGGCTCTGAGCACTATGGGACTCAACTGCTGAGTTCATTAGTCCCCTAGAACTTAGAACTAGTTAAACCTAACTAACCTAAGGACATCACAAACAGCCATGCCCGAGGCAGGATTGGAACCTGCGACCGTAGCGGTCTTGCGGTTCCAGACTGTAGCGCCTTTAACCGCTCGGCGACTCCGGCCGGCCCAGGCAAGGTGGAACCGGCGGACAGAACGTCATCTTCTGAATCCAGTGTTTCGAACATAAAAAAAAAAAAATGGTTCAAATGGCTCTGAGCACTATGGGACTCAACTGCTGAGGTCATTAGTCCCCTAGAACTTAGAACTAGTTAAACCTAACTAACCTAAGGACATCACAAACAGCCATGCCCGAGGCAGGATTCGAACCTGCGACCGTAGCGGTCTTGCGGTTCCAGACTGTAGCGCCTTTAACCGCTCGGCGACTCCGGCCGGCCCAGGCAAGGTGGAACCGGCGGACAGAACGTCATCTTCTGAATCCAGTGTTTCGAACATCAAAAAAAAATGGTTCAAATGGCTCTGAGCACTATGGGACTCAACTGCTGAGGTCATTAGTCCCCTAGAACTTAGAACTAGTTAAACCTAACTAACCTAAGGACATCACAAACAGCCATGCCCGAGGCAGGATTGGAACCTGCGACCGTAGCGGTCTTGCGGTTCCAGACTGTAGCGCCTTTAACCTCTCGGCGACTCCGGCCGGCCCAGGCAAGGTGGAACCGGCGGACAGAACGTCATCTTCTGAATCCAGTGTTTCGAACATCAAAAAAAAAATGGTTCAAATGGCTCTGAGCACTATGGGACTCAACTGCTGAGGTCATTAGTCCCCTAGAACTTAGAACTAGTTAAACCTAACTAACCTAAGGACATCACAAACAGCCATGCCCGAGGCAGGATTCGAACCTGCGACCGTAGCGGTCTTGCGGTTCCAGACTGTAGCGCCTTTAACCGCTCGGCGACTCCGGCCGGCCCAGGCAAGGTGGAACCGGCGGACAGAACGTCATCTTCTGAATCCAGTGTTTCGAACATCAAAAAAAAATGGTTCAAATGGCTCTGAGCACTATGGGACTCAACTGCTGAGGTCATTAGTCCCCTAGAACTTAGAACTAGTTAAACCTAAGTAACCTAAGGACATCACAAACAGCCATGCCCGAGGCAGGATTCGAACCTGCGACCGTAGCGGTCTTGCGGTTCCAGACTGTAGCGCCTTTAACCGCTCGGCGACTCCGGCCGGCCCAGGCAAGGTGGAACCGGCGGACAGAACGTCATCTTCTGAATCCAGTGTTTCGAACATAAAAAAAAAAATGGTTCAAATGGCTCTGAGCACTATGGGACTCAACTGCTGAGGTCATTAGTCCCCTAGAACTTAGAACTAGTTAAACCTAACTAACCTAAGGACATCACAAACAGCCATGCCCGAGGCAGGATTCGAACCTGCGACCGTAGCGGTCTTGCGGTGCCAGACTGTAGCGCCTTTAACCGCTCGGCGACTCCGGCCGGCCCAGGCAAGGTGGAACCGGCGGACAGAACGTCATCTTCTGAATCCAGTGTTTCGAACATAAAAAAAAAATGGTTCAAATGGCTCTGAGCACTATGGGACTCAACTGCTGAGGTCATTAGTCCCCTAGAACTTAGACCTAGTTAAACCTAACTAACCTAAGGACATCACAAACAGCCATGCCCGAGGCAGGATTGGAACCTGCGACCGTAGCGGTCTTGCGTTTCCAGACTGTAGCGCCTTTAACCGCTCGGCGACTCCGGCCGGCCCAGGCAAGGTGGAACCGGCGGACAGAACGTCATCTTCTGAATCCAGTGTTTCGAACATCAAAAAAAAATGGTTCAAATGGCTCTGAGCACTATGGGACTCAACTGCTGAGGTCATTAGTCCCCTAGAACTTAGAACTAGTTAAACCTAACTAACCTAAGGACATCACAAACAGCCATTCCCGAGGCAGGATTCGAACCTGCGACCGTAGCGGTCTTGCGGTTCCAGACTGTAGCGCCTTTAACCGCTCGGCGACTCCGGCCGGCCCAGGCAAGGTGGAACCGGCGGACAGAACGTCATCTTCTGAATCCAGTGTTTCGAACATAAAAAAAAAAAATGGTTCAAATGGCTCTGAGCACTATGGGACTCAACTGCTGAGGTCATTAGTCCCCTAGAACTTAGAACTAGTTAAACCTAACTAACCTAAGGACATCACAAACAGCCATGCCCGAGGCAGGATTCGAACCTGCGACCGTAGCGGTCTTGCGGTGCCAGACTGTAGCGCCTTTAACCGCTCGGCGATTCCGGCCGGCCCAGGCAAGGTGGAACCGGCGGACAGAACGTCATCTTCTGAATCCAGTGTTTCGAACATCAAAAAAAAATGGTTCAAATGGCTCTGAGCACTATGGGACTCAACTGCTGAGGTCATTAGTCCCCTAGAACTTAGAACTAGTTAAACCTAACTAACCTAAGGACATCACAAACAGCCATGCCCGAGGCAGGATTCGAACCTGCGACCGTAGCGGTCTTGCGGTTCCAGACTGTAGCGCCTTTAACCGCTCGGCGACTCCGGCCGGCCCAGGCAAGGTGGAACCGGCGGACAGAACGTCATCTTCTGAATCCAGTGTTTCGAACATCAAAAAAAAAATGGTTCAAATGGCTCTGAGCACTATGGGACTCAACTGCTGAGGTCATTAGTCCCCTAGAACTTAGAACTAGTTAAACCTAACTAACCTAAGGACATCACAAACAGCCATGCCCGAGGCAGGATTCGAACCTGCGACCGTAGCGGTCTTGCGGTTCCAGACCGCAGCGCCTTTAACCGCACGGCCACTTCGGCCGGCTCGAACATCCAGAAGCGGAAGGAACCACTACGACCGAGGTAGTCCAAAGGAACAAAATATCCGAACCATAATCAAGGAGGCTTTGAACTACATGGCTTATTGGACAGCAGCGGCAAGGCGAGGAAACGTATACTGCCGCAAAAATACGCTAACCTCCAGGGCAGGTAACTGGCAGTTAACTAGGCAGAAAAATACTACTGGTTGAACTTCATCAATAAATGCAGTGAATTCAATCATTAATAATAAGAAGTAGAGGACGGCTTATTCATTTCCCCAACTCCAAACACTCCGCTCATTGCTCTTCGTCAGCAACCCTGCGAGTAGCAATGCGCGAACAAAAGGCGTGATCCTGAATTGTGGAGGTTTCACAACTGGGTTGAAGTTCACTCAAACGTCGTGGGTGCGGTGTAAAACGAGTTTGTGGCCCTCGCAACTACAGCCCCCCGATCCGGCAATGCCTGCGTGCCGCCAGCTGTCCTGGTATGTCGTCGCGCTGCCGGACCTCCCTGCGGCTCCGTCCCAACAGAACTGCCGACACACCCGACCCGAAAGACACTCGACGACCTTCCAAAGATAGTACCACGCTACTAGATATCGATAAACGCTGCTGCTGCCACTCGCGGACTGACAATGCTAGCAAACGTAGTGGCGCCAGTAAACACAAGAAGTAAACGAGACGCCACTATCCCTACTACACGATGCCAACCTACCAACGGCACCAACGCGAGCCGCAACACGGCTCAGATACCTCTGATACTTTGTTTTTCCTCCAAACGAAACTCATGACAGCTCTCTGCCTAGAACGCACCTCTGTTGTAGACGCGATTTTGAAGGCCACGTATAGTGCCGGCCGTATTGGAACTTCAGTAAACTAAAGGGTCTGAAAGGTGAGTATTCCACGATGTCCCAAAACAAGTTCTGCATTTTTTCAACCGAAACTGGACGAGTAAAAAATGTGTTCCATTACTTATTCAACTTCCTTCGTAGGTCGAAAGACCATGGTCGTTCCACGTCCCTGCTCAGGCGATCTGAAAAATAGTCACTCGTAAGGAGTCCTCTTTTCGTTACCCACGATTTATAATCGGTTCATAAATGGTCGCCAGGCGAAAGTCTGCTGCCAGACTTTCTTTGATGATGAAAAAACTACTTTCTCTGTTAAATCCTATCTGTCTTTATAAACACTGTAAAAATTCATCAGCTATGTTCAGCTGTGGTTTTGGCTGTCGTAGTAATTATGATGAACACGACACTGCTAGAATTGCAGAGTAAAAGCCGAAATATTGCGTAATCGTTGGGGTCGGTGGAAGGAAGTGACAACCCTAAGTTCAGCAGAAATTACTCTGATCACGATACATATTGTGTTTGAGGATTCACCATGTGCTGGTAACAAGCAGCTGCTTATGTAGCGTTAGAAAGCGCTGTCTACTAGGAAAAATGTTTTTCCTTATTGAACTTATTTTCCTGTCTTTCAGTTCAATCAACACAAATACCTTTTAATGGATAAGCAATTTCTCGCTGTTGTATTTCTGTTGCGTTAGGTGCGGCAATGAACGACAGTATTACAAAGGGGGTATAATAAGAAATAACAGTGAAATGTTGCCTTTCCCCATTTCTTTCCGTACATCGCAGTCCATGAAATAGTTATCACTCTTTTTTTTTCCGAGAACTCCTCTAAGTATTCTGAGGGCGCATATCCATTTCCTCTTCTTAATAACCTCATTCTTGCTGCTTGCATTCTGTCTGTGGTTTCGTTATTGTACGTGTTTCGCTGTTCGTAGAACGTGTTGACATCGTTTCGTAGAACTCTGCAAGCGTTTGTTTCTATTCAGTGTGCTGTAGGTGGACTAACTGAAATAACTGACATTTTTCTGCTTTCTTTGTACACCTTTCTCGTCTTTGAAAGAGACAGTGTCCTCTGTCATTTAGTACAGTTTTGCGGGTGCCTGGGTCTCGACCTATAAAAGGCAAAAATTTTCTTTTTTGAGTCTAAATGACTACGATGTAGCGCTTAATAGATATATTCAATTTACAAATGCATTTTTGGGGTTAGTCTTACTATCAGTAGTGGTAAGTTGATCGTCAAAATAGGTTGTTGAAATTTATTTTTCTACCTGGAAGCACAAAGCACGGAGGTTCGTGTCCTCTCTCGGGCATGGAAGTGTGGGATATCCTTAGCGTAAGGTACTTTAAGTTTCATTAAGTAATGTGTAAACCTGGGGACCGATGACCTCAGCAGTTTGGTCCCATAGCAACTTACCACGAATTTCCAAATTTCCATGTGCTCCTACATACAGGAATACTCCGGTAGACTGTAAAAAAGCTGTAAATTGAAATAAAAAAGTTGTACACTGTCAAAAATTAGGATCTGTGGAAAAGGTCAGAAAGGAAGAAGTACGGTCTATCAAAGAAGTCTGACAGCAGTCGGTATAAAGAAACTTTTACGGCAATTTGGTAATCTCAACGATCAGTCAGTTTTCATAATAAATATTAGGATGTGATTTAAAGTTAGGAATCTGATATCTGATTCTCTGCAGATATAACGTGTAGATTGCATAAAGGTAAGTAAGTAACGCGTGTGAAGACAGATTACGTGGCCATTGCTGTCCCTAAATTTGAGTGAGTCGACGAACCCACTTTGAAATAAAAGTCAGGGTTGCTAAGTTTGCTACCAGTCAATTCGTGAAATCCTTTATTTTTTTTTTATTTTCTCTTCATTAATTCGATCTTTTCGTTATGTTCCAAAGCGATGTTTCTACTTTTCCGTATACAGAACCGCGTAGGTATACGCAATACAATATCGCTTAAACGACCGTAACGCTAGAGAGGTCAGACTACAACTCAGAATGTGGAATATGGCGCAAATTCCACCTTGCGCAGTATTCTTTCGGCGTTTACTCGTCCGCTCTGCTCTATGAAAGTCTGTTGTCTCTGTCGTAATAAAAAGCTGCAGCAGTGCGGTAAAATAGAGTTGACTGTCCGCCCACAGTGTTCCACCCACGCCATTTGCGGTGGCGGGTGAAGTTTGCCACTGGAAACTTAAACGATTTCCACGCTCAGACGGTGAAGTTCGCTGCAGTGCATAGAATGTTGAACTCTCCGTCCACGGGAATGTGGCAAAATGGAAAATTTATAACGCCAGAGTCTACAAAATGCATTTAACCGTTACAACGGCTCTCAGTTTTGGCGTTTAACGAAATCTTTCCCAGATTTCACCAATTTTTGTGTTCTACGATCGCATGTAAGTGTAAGATCCCAATTTAACATTGACGTCCTCTTTAACTACCTGTAAAATATTTTATAATGTCATCGCTAAGCTATAAAATGCCCTGCTAAGGAAATGTCTTCACCATTAACATATATTACTTCGTGTGCTGTCTGAGAATGTAATTACATTGTTTTGATGATAGGACAGGAATATCATTTACCATACGATATACTGAACACATAATCATCATATGTCTCGAATCGCAAGTCATCTTTATGACAGTAAACACAGCCTTCGGGACATCTATAATGATCTCAGAATCTGTCTTAGACATTACCCGCCAGGTTAGCCGAGACTCTGGAAGGCGCGCTGGCTCTGGATTGAATCCACCCGGCGGATTAACGACGAGGGCTGGTGTGCCGGCCAGCGTGGATGTGGTTTTCACGCGGTTTTCCACATCCCACTAAGCGATTACCATGCTGGTCCCCACTTCCCACCTCAGTTACACGGACTGCAGACATTTCAACACGTTCATACTATTGCACGGCTCACACTAGACACAGACAGCAGGGTACACTAATTTCGTCCGAGGAGGGTATGGGGTGGTGACAGGAAGGGTATTAGGACACCCTCTCCCACGAAAAACGCCAATTCCGTAGTAACAAGGCCGATCCCACGCTGATTGGATCAAAGGCCCAAAGCAAATGATGATGAATCAGACATCCTGCTGGCACAAATTTCAATATACTTCAGGCACTTCAAATAAACATACAACGCAGTTTCCAACCCCCTGATATGCTGAGTGAACAGACTAACAGAGACTTCAAAAGATTGCATTATGTTTTCTATAATGACTATCTCTTTGACAGACAACATGGCGGCGAGTGAGTGAGGTGCGGTAGCTTGGCTCGCAAGTTCACGTGAAATCTGGAGGTGTTTTAAGCAGTTAGGCTAATCTACATACACTCCTGGAAATTGAAATAAGAACACCGTGAATTCATTGTCCCAGGAAGGGGAAACTTTATTGACACATTCCTGGGGTCAGATACATCACATGATCACACTGACAGAACCACAGGCACATAGACACAGGCAACAGAGCATGCACAATGTCGGCACTAGTACAGTGTATATCCACCTTTCGCAGCAATGCAGGCTGCTATTCTCCCATGGAGACGATCGTAGAGATGCTGGATGTAGTCCTGTGGAACGGCTTGCCATGCCATTTCCACCTGGCGCCTCAGTTGGACCAGCGTTCGTGCTGGACGTGCAGACCGCGTGAGACGACGCTTCATCCAGTCCCAAACATGCTCAATGAGGGACAGATCTGGAGATCTTGCTGGCCAGGGTAGTTGACTTACACCATCTAGAGCACGTTGGGTGGCACGGGATACATGCGGACGTGCATTGTCCTGTTGGAACAGCAAGTTCCCTTGCCGGTCTAGGAATGGTAGAACGATGAGTTCGATGACGGTTTGGATGTACCGTGCACTATTCAGTGTCCCCTCGACGATCACCAGTGGTGTACGGCCAGTGTAGGAGATCGCTCCCCACACCATGATGCCGGGTGTTGGCCCTGTGTGCCTCGGTCGTATGCAGTCCTGATTGTGGCGCTCACCTGCACGGCGCCAAACATGCATACGACCATCATTGGCACCAAGGCAGAAGCGACTCTCATCGCTGAAGACGACACGTCTCCATTCGTCCCTCCATTCACGCCTGTCGCGACACCACTGGAGGCGGGCTGCACGATGTTGGGGCGTGAGCGGAAGACGGCCTAACGGTGTGCGGGACCGTAGCCCAGCTTCATGGAGACGGTTGCGAATGGTCCTCGCCGATACCCCAGGAGCAACAGTGTCCCTAATTTGCTGGGAAGTGGCGGTGCGGTCCCCTACGGCACTGCGTAGGATCCTACGGTCTTGGCGTGCATCCGTGCGTCGCTGCGGTCCGGTCCCAGGTCGACGGGCACGTGCACCTTCCGCCGACCACTGGCGACAACATCGATGTACTGTGGAGACCTCACGCCCCACGTGTTGAGCAATTCGGCGGTACGTCCACCCGGCCTCCCGCATGCCCACTATACGCCCTCGCTCAAAGTCCGTCAACTGCACATACGGTTCACGTCCACGCTGTCGCGGCATGCTACCAGTGGTAAAGACTGCGATGGAGCTCCGTATGCCACGGCAAACTGGCTGACACTGACGGCGGCGGTGCACAAATGCTGCGCAGCTAGCGCCATTCGACGGCCAACACCGCGGTTCCTGGTGTGTCCGCTGTTCCTTGCGTGTGATCATTGCTTGTACAGCCCTCTCGCAGTGTCCGGAGCAAGTATGGTGGGTCTGACACACCGGTGTCAATGTGTTCTTTTTTCCATTTCCAGGAGTGTATAATAAAGCTGTATATCTACTGCCGAGTGTCGTAGTTTACATCACATACTGAGCACCAATTACAAGGATTCGCACTTAAAATGGAAAATCGCCGAACAACGCGCAGTGCAGCTAACGGCCAGGCCGGCGACAGCGCAGGCGTGGAGTCTACACCGGGAGCTGCGGCCGCTCCGCCCGGCATCGCTGACGTCGCCGCACTCGTGAAGGCTGAGGTGAGTGCCGCGCTGCAGGCTAAGGAGACGCTCGGGGTCGTTGTTCAAACCATCACTGATGCTGTCACTGCAGCAGTGACGGACAAAATACAGAAAACTCTGGAGGCGAATGAGCGAGATCCGTGCACTGGACACGTCGTTAAAAGCAAGTGAGGAGAAAGCACGACTGCTCGAACAGAAATTGACCGAGAAGACGGACGAGCTCGAACAATATCAGAGACGCAATAATCTCAGACTGTTCGGCGTTCCAAAGAGCAGCAGAGAAAACACAGATGAACTTGTGATAAATCTTGTCCAAGAAAAGCTAGGCGTGTAGGTGACTCTGAGTGACATTGACAGAAGTCATAGAGTGGGTCGTAGGTCGCCAGGTTCTACAAAACCAAGACCTATAATAGTGAAATTTATGTCATATAGGAAAAGATCTGAAGTCTTCAGAGCAAAGAAGAATCTCGCGAAGTCGGGTCTGACAGTACGCGAGGATCTGACCTCTGAAAGACTGAACATTTCGAAATTTGGGCTGCAGAACGTATGGACAAATGACGGCAGGATAATGGTTAAGACCGAAAACGGAAAGAAAACAATTTGCAGTGTAAATGAACTCGAAAGCCTGTGCTTTGGAAGCTAAATCATGTCTGATCTTGCTGCCACTAACCTGTATGTTTATATTGTTTACACTGTCAACTATAGCTTAACTATTGTATTATCAAATTGTTCGTTTCTCTACATAACTATTTTTTTGTCTCTAATTATTTTTTCTCGTGTAGTTTTGTTATTATTTGTATTATCAACTTTTCGTTTCTCTACATAACTGTTTTCATCTTTAATTATTTTTCTCATGTAGTTTTGTTAATTACTACATAAGGTGGTCTCATTTCCATCCTTAATTGGTAACCCACCATCATACTTTGGTTGTTATCCTCATAAGTGCAATTAATATCACACTCTGTCGTAACGTGCAGATTACTCCCGTTGTGTTTAGCGAAATTCCTTCCCCTGCCAGCCCACGGCTACCTCCAGAACCGTTGCAGACCTCGCTGACCTTGGCCGCAGATCCCGTTGCCTCCCTGGGGACCCACCCCCTCCCGGCCGCTTTCACTGCACAAAACTGGGAGGACACTCCCTCCCCTCCCCGTCCCTTCACACGCTTTCCGCATTCCTCATGCCAGACCCTCTTGTCACCGCTAACCACGGCCCGCAAACATCGGTCGGCAGCCTCCTCGGGCAATCAACACCCGAACGCACCAAGCTGCATATTGCACATGCAAATGTCCAGTCTCTGCCAGCTCACTTCGACGAGTTCAAATATATATTTCAAACTGCTGATATACACGTAATACTTTTGTCAGAGACTTGGCTCAAACCAAGTATTCCTACAACTTCCGTAAACCGAGATGGCTATATCTTTCTCAGGCACGACAGATGCAACAGACGAGGGGGCGGAGTAGGGGCGTACATACGCTCTGATTTGTCACCTACAGTACTACACACATCCGACAACATTGTAGATAAACAAGAGGAATATATGTTCATTGAGATCAAATCCCTTAACAGAAAGTGCTTAATATGTGTCCTTTACAAACCTACTAAAGTAGGCGGGTTCGCCTGCTTCGAAACTTCCATCTCTAGTCTCGAATCGTCATATGAACATGTAATTATAGCAGGTGACACTAACATTAATTTTCTGCGCAATAGTCCTTCCACTTTGAAATTCAAGAGAATGCTTTCTTCCTCAAATATGACGCTACTTCAGCTGGCACCTACTCATCACACGAGTACCAGCCACACATTCATAGATATATTCGCAACGAAATCTCCAAACAGAATAATCCGCACCTCTCAAATATCTGCGCCCGGCATGTCTGCCCATGACATCATTTTCATGGCGTATTCACTAGAATGTTGAGTGTTTATGGAAAAAGTTCAAGGCAATCGTAAAATGCGTTTTAGACAGGTACGTGCCGAGTAAAACTGTGAGGGACGGGAGAAACCCACCGTGGTACAACAACAAAGTTAGGAAACTACTGCGAAAGCAAAGAGAGCTTCACTCCAAGTTTAAACGCAGCCAAAACCTCTCAGACAAACAGAAGCTAAGCGATGTCAAAGTTAGCGTAAGGAGGGCTATGCGAGAAGCGTTCAGTGAATTCCAAAGTAAAATTCTATGTACAGACTTGACAGAAAATCCTAGGAAGTTCTGGTCTTACGTTAAATCAGTAAGTGGCTCGAAACAGCAAATCCAGACACTCCGGGATGATGATGGCATTGAAACAGAGGATGACACGCGTAAAGCTGAAATACTAAACACCTTTTTCCAAAGCTGTTTCACAGAGGAAGACCGCACTGCAGTTCCTTCTCTAAATCCTCGCACAAACGAAAAAATGGCTGACATCGAAATAAGTGTCCAAGGAATAGAAAAGCAACTGGAATCACTCAACAGAGGAAAGTCCACTGGACCTGACGGGATACCAATTCGATTCTACACAGAGTACGCGAAAGAACTTGCCCCCCTTCTAACAGCCGTGTACCGCAAGTCTCTAGAGGAACGGAGGGTTCCAAATGATTGGAAAAGAGCACAGGTAGTTCCAGTCTTCAAGAAGGGTCGTCGAGCAGATGCGCAAAACTATACACCTATATCTCTGACGTCGATCTGTTGTAGAATTTTAGAACATGTTTTTTGCTCGAGTATCATGTCGTTTTTGGAAACCCAGAATCTACTATGTAGGAATCAACATGGATTCCGGAAACAGCGATCGTGTGAGACCCAACTCGCGTTATTTGTTCATGAGACCCAGAAAATATTAGATACAGGCTCCCAGGTAGATGCTATTTTTCTTGACTTCCGGAAGGCGTTCGATACAGTTCCGCACTGTCGCCTGATAAACAAAGTAAGAGCCTATGGAATATCAGACCAGCTGTGTGGCTGGATTGAAGATTTTTTAGCAAACAGAACACAGCATGTTGTTATCAATGGAGAGACGTCTACAGACGTTAACGTAACCTCTGGCGTGCCACAGGGGAGTGTTATGGGACCATTGCTTTCCAGAATATATATAAATGACCTAGTAGATAGTGTCGGAAGTTCCATGCGGCTTTTCGCGGATGATGCTGTAGTATACAGAGAAGCTGCAGCATTAGAAAATTGTAGTGAAATGCAGGAAGATCTGCAGCGGATAGGCACTTGGTGCAGGGAGTGGCAACTGTCCCTTAACATAGACAAATGTAATGTACTGCGAATACATAGAAAGAAGGATCCTTTATTGTATGATTATATGATAGCGGAACAAACACTGGTAGCAGTTACTTCTGTAAAATATCTGGGAGTATGCGTGCGGAACGATTTGAAGTGGAATGATCATATAAAATTAATTGTTGGTAAGGCGGGTACCAGGTTGAGATTCATTGGGAGAGTGCTTAGAAAATGTAGTCCAGCAACAAAGGAGGTGGCTTACAAAACACTCGTTCGACCTATACTTGAGTATTGCTCATCAGTGTGGGATCCGTACCAGGTCGGGTTGACGGAGGAGATAGAGAAGATCCAAAGAAGAGCGGCGCGTTTCGTCACAGGGTTATTTGGTAACCGTGATAGCGTTACGGAGATGTTTAATAAACTCAAGTGGCAGACTCTGCAAGAGAGGTGCTCTGCATCGCGGTGTAGCTTGCTCGCCAGGTTTCGAGAGGGTGCGTTTCTGGATGAGGTATCGAGTATATTGCTTCCCCCTACTTATACCTCCCGAGGAGATCACGAATGTAAAATTAGAGAGATTAGAGCGCGCACGGAGGCTTTCAGACAGTCGTTCTTCCCGCGAACCATACGCGACTGGAACAGGAAAGGGAGGTAATGACAGTGGCACGCAAAGTGCCTTCCGCCACACACCGTTGGGTGGCTTGCGGAGTATGAATGTAGATGTAGATGTAGAAAGAAACAAAAACTGTCTACATACCGAGACCTCAAACGCATAAATTTTCCTGAACTCGAAAGTGAGCCACAACAAATAGTTTGGGCGATGACCTCTACTCCCCTCACGGACATAAACGACAAAGTCCAGGATTTCACTAGCAAAATCACTCAACTATATGACAAATATGCTCCAATAAAGACCAGAAAAGTAAAAGGGCAACCTGCACCTTGGCTGACTGAAGAACTAAAAGAGCTCAGGAATCTCAGAGACGCTGCACATCGAGCATACAAGATACACCATACACCTGAAAATCATACTGTTTACAAGCAGAAACGAAACAAAGTCAGTCAAGCGGTGAGAAACGCTAAGCTCAGGCATGCCCGTACATTAGCTGACAATAGATGTAGACCAGCTATCCTGTGGAAAAATCTCCGCAGTCTCGGTTTAGGCAAAATAAAAGTTGCAGAAAATCCCATGGTCCCAGCTGAAGAACTAAACAGTTTCTTCACATTACCTACAACTACAATTGAACCGCAAAAAAAAAAAAAAAAAAAAAAAAAAAAAAAAAAAAAGAGAATCATTGATTACTTCATGGGGATGAATGACTGTAGCAAAGAAAAATTCTATCTACAGCACGTCACTTGCAGTACTGTCAAGAAAGCCATAATGCGGATTAGATCAGCATCTACTGGACATGATGGCATCACCATCCAGATGGTAAAACTTATTATTGACCAACTACTGCCCTCTATAACAGACATTTTCAACGGTTCATTAATCACAAGTGTTTTCCCTGAGGCCTGCAAACTGCGACAAATTAAGCCACTGCCTAAAAAGGACATCTCCACAGCACTCTCTGACTACCGCCCCATCTGCCTTCTTCCTGCACTATCAAAGGCCTTAGAATATATAGTTCATGACCAGCTCACCAACTACCTAACTACTAACAACCTACTAGACGAATACCAATCCGGTTTCCGTAAACATCGAAGCACAACATCCGCACTGATAAAGGTGACAGATGACGTGAAACTTGCCATGGACAGACAAGAAGCGACTATCATTTGCTTCTTACATTTCAGCAAAGCATTTGATACTGTCGACTTCGACATCTTACTAGCCAAACTTAGCGGTCTAAATTTCTCACCAAGTGCAGTGCAATGGTTTCGCTCATACATGACGCCTCGTCAGCAACGCGTCATGTCTGGGAATATAGAATCACAATGGCGGCAGGTAGTGTCAGCCGTTCCCCAAGGCTTAGTATTAGGTCCTATACTCTTCTCTCTGTATGTCAATGATGTGTCATCGGTTCTGATCTATTGCAAATATCATATGTTATAAAACGTCACCTTTTGAACAATTATACAAGACTGTGCTTAAACTGACACAATATTTTTAGCGCAACGCAATCTGACTCTCAATAATCCCTACTAAAGAATGGCCCTGACTAACATTAACCTATACCTTTCACAAATCACTTACCTCACAAAAATCTTCGTTACTTGAACTACTGCAATACAGCGAGCGCCACTACTGCCAGCTAAATAAAAGATTCAAACTACGGAAGGCACTAACTACTGACAGGCATAGTTAGAAAATGAAAGATTTTAATAGAGAACAAACAATGTATTTACCTTAATAGTGTTGAAAACTCATAATATACATAGTCCAGTATTACAAATTTCAAAACTCCGCCATCTCTCTCCCCACATCCACCACTGCTGGCGGCTCACCTCCAACTGTGCAACGCTACGCGCTGTTCACATCCAGCTGCCCACTACAACGGCAGACAACAATGAAAACTAGCTACAGACTGCACACAGCACAGCCAGTGATTTTCATACAGAGCGCTACGTAACATTGCCAATAAGAAAACATAAACAGCTTACTTACAATGTATGCTGATGACCTTCAGTTATGCGAAACCAAGCAATCTCAAGAAAGCTATCGAAAATTTCACTGCTGACCTCGATGCACTGTCAAAATGGGCACAGGACATAGGTCTAAAACTAAACCCATCTAAAACCCAAGCGGTACTTGTTGGTCACTCTAAGCTCATTAGCCCAAAACATCGGGAATCCGTACCATCTCTTATCCTAAATAGAACAAATATTAACTTCTCTCCCTCAGCAAAGAGTTTGGGAGTTATAATAGATGAAAATCTAAATTGGACAGAGCATGTAACTGCAGTGTGCAAAAAAGCATCAACATCCCTTCATGTCCTACAAAAATATAAAAAACTATTCCCTTTCGATCTGAAAAAGAAATTAGTACAAACGCTTATACTCCCAATCATTGACTACAGTGATATTATCCTACAAGGCCTCTCTCAGGAAAATTCGCGACGTCTATAACTGGTCATGAATGTCTGCGTCCGATATATCTGTGACGTTCGACTTTTTGATCACATTTCACCAGCATATGCAAAATTGTCCTGGCTGCGTGCAGACAAATGCAGAGATTTCCGTACACTCTGTGTTATCTACTGCCTTATAAATGTACACTGTGCCTCATATCTCTCCTCGTCCCTAACGCTCATGTCGGAACAACATGACAGAAACACACGTTCCCATTAAAATAAAATCCTCTCTGTTCCACTGCATCGCTCAGTCACCTTCTCCAAGTCCTTTGGAATAACCTCCCTCGTTATGTTAGAGAACTTAAAAATATGTCCGGCTTCAAAAAACAGTTAATGACGTATCTACTTAAGCAACAGTATTGCCTTCCTCTGTACATGAATGCACTTCACCTCATTACTTCCCTCTTTCCCCCTCCTTAAATCTCCCTTCCCCAAAACTCGCTACACTAGTAATCATCTACTTTACACACCAAGATATTAATGTACATCTGCACAAATCTTCATTACTATTGCCATGTTTATCATTATTATTTGATTTTTTACTGTTATTATTATTGCTTTTATCATGATCTGTATGTATAGCACCTGTAGTAAAATACTGCCAGCATTTACTTTATTAGGTCTTAGTCATGTTTATCATTATTATTTGACTTTTTTTTACTGTTATTATTATTGCTTTTATCCTAATCTGTATGTATAGCACCTGTTGTAAAAATACTGCCGCATTTACTTTATTAGGTCTTAGTCACTACTCTTTATTCATATTGTCACTAGAGTAATCTAATTTTCTCATTTAAACTATTGTCATGATGTAACTCTGATGTGTGAAATACTGCATGTGTGGAACACTGGTACGATGTAAGAGAGGGCCTGATGGCCCTAATCTGATCAGGTTAAATAAATAAATAAATAAATAAATAATACAACAGTGTCAGAAGAAGTAATGAACACTATTTCCTCACCTCTCGCTTAAAAATAAACGCACCCTATCATATCCATCTCTTTCTTCCTACCCTGATCTCTCTCTCTCTCTCTCTCTTTCTCTCTCTCTATTCGTCCCACACCCTTACCTCCCTCCCACCAATAATTCGCAGGTCGTAGTCTGTGGCGCTATTATTACATTACAATCTCACGAAGTATAAATTTCGCACTTAGAAATAGAGGCTGTAAATTCTGACGTGTGTTCTGAATCACTCTGCATGTTAAGAAGCATGTCAGAAAAATGGCTCTGAGCACTATGGGACTTAACTTCTAAGGTCATCAGTCCCCTAGAAATTAGAAATACTTAAACCTAACTTACCTAAGGACATCACACACATCCATGCCCGAGGCAGGATTCAAACCTGCGACCGCAGCGCCGCGCGGTTCCAGACTGTAGCGCCTAGAACCGCCCGGCCACCACGGCCGGCAAAGCATATCAGATCTCGTGTCGAATTGTATGAAAGAAAAGCTAAAACTGTTAACTGCCCCTGCTCCAAATAATATTTCTTAACTTCTTATTTTATTTTGTAAATCCATGTTATTGAACATACACTGACGGAAAATATGGCAACACCAACAAACGAAATTTCGGGACACATTGGTCAATGTTTCATATTTAAGTGATTAACATTTTAAATCATAGGTTAGTGTAAGCGCGAGATAAGCCATTGCATATGTGAAGCGCTGATACGTTTAGAACCAGTGTAACCACGAGAACGTTGAATGCAAGTGTGCAAACATACATGCATTGTGTTGTAGAGGTGCCAGATGTCAGTTTTTGAGATGGATTTCCATGGCTGTTGCACTTGGTTGGTCAATACAGGAACAATTAATGCTGCTTAGGGATGACGCTGGAGTTGTGATCCGATGATCTGTCACAGGTGCTCGATTGGAGACTCATTTGGTGATCGAATGGGCGAACGCAACCTATCGACACTTTAAAGAGGATGCTGGATTACAACAGCGGCACGTGGGAGAGCGTTATCCTGTTGGAAAAAAACACTTGGAATGTTGTTGATGAATGGCAGCATAACGGGTCGAATCAGCAGATTGACATACAATTTAGCACTCATGGTGCGTGGGATTAACACTGATCGACTTCTGATCAGCACACGGCCATCACAAGCACGAGGACAGAACCAGCTTTCGATTATTCAAAAACAGTATTAATCGAATTTATTATTGTTATTCCACCAACCGGTTTCAACCCAACGTAGGGATCATCTTCTGGGAGTTTACACTGTGAAATTATAGATATCCGTCAGAAAGACACCATTATACAACAGCTGAAATTACGTAAATTTAAAATATGTTACCCATTCGTCGACTGCTGGTGGTGTCACTCCTGTCTACATAACGGCAGGAAACTATGCGAGACTAACCCTTCGTATGGGCTTAAATAGCGTGCTGAGATCACGTGAATAGACGGCAACACCCCCAGTGGCGATCAACGGCATTTAATACGGTTTATTATATGTAATTAGTAGTCACCTTGGATTAAAATAAATTTAAGTGACAGTAAACAACAGAAAACGGAACCATTCAGTTTAAAAAGAGTTACAATTATAGTGTTAATTATAAAAAATAACAAATGTTCTGTACTCAACTCGTGAAATTCGTAAAAGTATATTAGGAATTAAAGTATTAAAATAATAAAGGGAATATAATTTCTTTAATGGGTACTACAAACGTGTCGTAAACTTTTATCCTATCTTTAGATTTTTTAGGTTATCCTTGATTGTCGATATTTCCATAACCTCAAATAAGTGACAAAATCTCTGTGGATGAAGAGCCATGAGATACCGCTACCATGGCAACGGACGCCGTGGCCAGGGCAAAGATAACACCATAGGAACACACCAGCTGCTACATGACGATGGCGTCCTCGCTACGCAGACTAGAGGGCGCCTGATATACGCTTTATATCCACGGCAACGGCGTTCTCACCACAAGGAATAGAGAGCTTTGTAGTCCTTCCACATTAGCCGTTTTGGTAAATTGACTCAAATGTTTTCTACGTAAATGTACGAAAAGATGTATTATAATACAAGATGACACCAGTTTTTGTGTGTCACAAATTGTTTTACTTTATATTATGGCACATAATGTAATATACTTTTACGAATTTTACGAGATGAGTACAGAACATTTGTTATTATTTTATAATTAACACTACAATTGTAACTCTTTTTAAATGGAAGGGTTCCGTTTTCTGTTGTTCACTGTCACTTAAATTTATGTTTAACCAAGGTGACTAATAATTATATACAATAAACGGTATTAAATGCCGTTGATCGCCGCTGGTGGTGTTGCCGTCTATTCACGTGATCTCAGCACGCTATTTAAGCCCATACGAAGGGTTAGTCTCGCCCAGGCAATCATGGTAGGTCGTACCACTCGCTCCTTCCGGCTCCTGGATTTCTCCATTACCGTCTGCGCCCGTCCTGTCCACCTCTCCCCCACCCTCACCTACCTTGGCCTCACTATTGACCGTCACCTCACCTGGATCCCTCATCTCCATCCAATTTAAAGCCCACAACTGCCTCTGACTCCTCAAACTCCTCTCTGGCCGGACATGGGGGTTGCACCCCTCTACCACCCTCCACACCTACAAATCCTTAATCCGTCCAACCCTCTGTTATGCCAGTCCCACCTGGATCTCTGCCCCCCCCCCCCCATAATTCTATAAGTCCCTCCAGATCCTTGAGTGTCATGCACTCCGCCTCGCCTTTCATATACACCTCCTGTCCCTCACGCAGATCCTCTATGACCTCATTCCTTTCCCCCATCTGCTCCTATTCCCTGAACATATCCGCATACTCTACACCTCCTGCCGCCTTAATCCCCCTCAACCCCTGGCTGATCCTCTCCTCTCCCATCCCCACCCACTGCCACGCCTTCACTATTGTGTCCCCCCTACACTCCACCTCTACAACCTTCGTCTCCTTTCCCAAGGTGGTTTCCATCAACTCCCACTCCCAAATGATGCCCTCTCTCCCTCCATCGATCCCTCCTATCAACTCTGATCCTCACCCCCCCCCCCTTTCCTCCATCCTTTTCCTGGGCTCCCTCTTCCCCCCCTTCCATCCTGTTTTCTCCCTGCCAAACCTCTCCCTACCTCCCTTCTCCCCCCCCCCCCCGAGTCATTTGTATTCCCCTCCTCTGCCTTCCCCGCTCCCAGTCACGTCTGCCCAGCACCCCCCCCCCCCTCTTATGGTTCCTCATCCTCCATTGGCCCCTTTCACCCCTCCCCCCTTCGCTTTTCCTCTCCTACCAACCCTTTTTTATTTTCCCATCATCTGTCCAGTTCCCCGCCCCCCCACCCCCCACCTAATCTCGGCTGTGGTATGTCACGTTTTCCAACCTTTTTAGTGCAGCGTTCCAGTGAATGTTCACTGTGGTTCGTCTTTCTAGTGTAGCAAAAAGAAACCATGCTGTCGCTGTGTGTGAATTTTATGTCTTTTGCGAACAGAAACCAGACTGTCGACATGTTTTTTAATTGTGTGTCTATTACTTTACCTGTCTGCTTCGTATGTATTTTATTAGCATCATCAACCCTTTGTCCCCCCATGAACCATGGACCTTGCCGTTGGTGGGGAGGCTTGCATGCCTCAGCGATAAAGATGGCCGTACCGTAGGTGCAACCACAATGGAGGGGTATCTGTTGAGAGGCCAGACAAACATGTGGTTCCTGAAGAGGGGCAGCAGCCTTTTGAGTAGTTGCAGGGGCAACAGTCTGGATGATTGACTGATCTGGCCTTGTAACATTAACCAAAACGGCCTTGCTGTGCTGGTACTGCAAACGGTTGAAAGCAAGGGGAAACTACAGCCGTATTTTTTCCCGAGGACATGCAGCTTTACTGTATGATTAAATGATGATGGCGTCCTCTTGGGTAAAATATTCCGGAGGTAAAATAGTCCCCCATTCGGATCTCCGGGTGGTGACTACTCAGGAGGACGTCGTTATCAGGAGAAAGAAAACTGGCGTTCTACGGATCGGAGCGTGGAATGTCAGATCCCTTAATCGGGCAGGTAGGTTAGAAAATTTAAAAAGAGAAATGGATAGGTTAAAGTTAGATATAGAGGGAATTAGTGAAGTTCGGTGGCAGGAGGAACAAGACTTTTTGTCTGGTGATTACAGGGTTATAAATACAAAATCAAATAGGGGTAATGCAGGAGTAGGTTTAATAATGAATAAAAAAATAGGAGTGCGGGTTAGCTACTACAAACAGCATAGTGAACGCATTATTGTGGCCAAGATAGACACAAAGCCGATGCCTACTACAGTAGTACAAGTTTATATGCCAACTAGCTCTGCAGATGATGAAGAAATAGATGAAATGTATGAGGAGATAAAAGAAATTATTCAGGCAGTGAAGGGAGACGAAAATTTAATAGTCATGGGTGATTGGAATTCGTCAGTAGGGAA
Organism: Schistocerca nitens; assembly: GCF_023898315.1. Classification (NCBI taxonomy): domain Eukaryota; kingdom Metazoa; phylum Arthropoda; class Insecta; order Orthoptera; family Acrididae; genus Schistocerca; species Schistocerca nitens. Next base: position 67,986,398 of record NC_064614.1, read on the forward strand.
AGGGAGAGAAGGAAACATAGTAGGTGAACATGGATTGGGGGGAAGAAGAATGGGTAGCTCTGAGGGATGAAGTAGTGAAGGCAGCAGACAATCAAGTAGGTAAAAAGACAAGGGCTAATAGAAATCCTTGGGTAACAGAAGAAATATTGAATTTAATTGATGAAAGGAGAAAATATAAAAATGCAGTAAATGGAGCAGGCAAAAGGGAATACAAACGTCTCAAAAATGAGATCGACAGGAAGTGCAAAATGGCTAAGTACGGATGACTAGAGGACAAATGTAAGGATGTAGAGGCTTGTCTCACTAGGGGTAAGATAGATACTGCCTACAGGAAAATTAAAGAGACCTTTGGAGAGAAGAGAACCGCTTGTATGAATATCAAGAGCTCAGATGGCAACCCAGTTCTAAGCAAAGAAGGGAAGGCAGAAAGGTGGAAGGCGTATATAGAGGGTTTATACAAGGCCGATGTACTTGAGGTCAATATTACGGAAATGGAAGAGGATGTAGACGAAGACGAAATGGGAGATAAGATACTGCGTGAAGAGTTTGACAGAGCACTGAAAGACCTGAGTCGAAACAAGGCCCCAGGAGTAGACAACATTCCATTAGAACTACTGATGGCCTTGGGAGAGCCAGTCATGACAAAATCTGGTGAGCAAGATGTATGAGACAGACGAAATATCCTCAGACTTCAAGAAGAATATAATAATTCCAATCCCAAAGAAAGCAGGTGTTGACAGATGTGAAAATTACCGAACTATCAGATTAATAAGTCACAGCTGCAAAATACTAACGCGAATTCTTTACAGACGAATGGAAAAACTGGTAGAAGCGGACCTCGGGGAAGATCAGTTTGGATTCCGTAGAAATGTTGGAACACGTGAGGCAATACTAACCTTACGACTTATCTTAGAAGAAAGATTAAGAAATGGCAAGCCTACGTTTCTAGCATTTGTAGACTTAGAGAAAGCTTTTGACAATTTTAGCTGGAATACTCTCTTTCAAATTCTGAAGGTGGCAGGGGTAAAATACAGGGAGCGAAAGGGTATTTACAATGGCAGTTATAAGAGTCGAGGGTCATGAAAGGGAAGCAGTGGTTGGGAAAGGAGTGAGACAGGGTTTTAGCCTCTCCCCGATGTTATTCAATCTGTATATTGAGCAAGCAGTAAAGGAAACAAAAGAAAAATTCCGAGTAGGTATTAAAATTCATGGAGAAGAAGTAAAAACTTTGAGGTTCGCCGATGACATTGTAATTCTGTCAGAGACAGCAAAGGACTTGGAAGAGCTGTTGAACGGAATGGACAGTGTCTTGAAGGGAGGATATAAGATGAACATCAACAAAAGCAAAACGAGGATAATGGAATGTAGTAAAATTAAATCGGGTGATGCTGAGGGGATTAGATTAGGAAATGAGACATTTAAAGTGGTAAAGGAGTTTTGCTATTTAAGGAGTAAAATAACTGATGATGGTCGAAGTAGAGAGGATATAAAATGTAGACTGGCAATGGCAAGGAAATCGTTTCTGAAGAAGAGAAATTTGTTAACATCGAGTATAGATTTAAGTGTCAGGAAGTCGTTTCTGAAAGTATTTGTATGGTGTGTAGCCATGTATGGAAGTGAAACATGGACTATAACTAGTTTGGACAAGAAGAGAATAGAAGCTTTCGAAATGTGGTGCTACAGAAGAATGCTGAAGATAAGGTGGGTAGATCACGTAACTAATGAGGGGGTATTGAATAGGATTGGGGAGAAGAGAAGTTTGTGGCACAACTTGACTAGAAGAAGGGATCGGTCGGTAGGACATGTTTTGAGGCATCAAGGAATCACAAATTTAGCATTGGAGGGCAGCGTGGAGGGTAAAAATCGTAGAGGGAGACCAAGCGATGAATACACTAAGCAGATTCAGAAGGATGTAGGTTGCAGTAAGTACTGGGAGATGAAGAAGCTTGCACAGGATAGAGTAGCATGGAGAGCTGCATCAAACCAGTTTCAGGACTGAAGACCACAACAACAACAACCCTTTGTTCTCTGTATAAAGTTTCACGATTTTTTCGCCATGTTACCATTTAAGTCTCTGACTTTATCGCCTGTATTTATTATGTATTATCTTCACCTTTTTAAAACAAAGTCTGTAGGCTGAAGAGCGGCATACTAAGCTGCTGCCGGCGCGCCCCCTTCGGGGGGAATCGAAATTCAATAAAGAAAAAAAAAGTCAGTCTCGCCTAGTTTCCTGCCGTTATGTAGACAGGAGAGACAGTACCAGCAGTCAATCAATGGGTGACATATTTTAAATTTACGTAATTTTATCTGTTGTATAATGGTGTCTTTCTGACGGATATCTATAATTTCACAGGGTAAACGCCCAGAAGATGACCCCTACGTCGAATTGAAACCGGTTGGCGGTATAACAATAATAAATGTGATTAAGACTGTTTTTGAATAATTGATTAACATACTAATCGCTGCTTCATCTCCACAACCATGTTGTCCAAGAACCAGCTTTGACCAGAAAATCCTACCCTCCAGTGAAGTCGCAGATGGCGGTGGTTTAGGGTCACGGGAAGGCACGTTACTGGGCGTCTGGCTTGGAACTGTAGAAGTTAACGGTTTGTAAAAGATGTTTGTGCCACTGCGGTACCAACTGCTGCTCAGAATGCTGCTGCAGATGCAGTACGATACGCCGGAGCCATACATCGAATACGATGGTCATCTCTCCCGGTAGTGTCACGCAGCCGTCTGCAGCCTGGTCTTCTTGCGACCATACATTCTCGTGACCACCAATTCCGGCAGTCATTTGCAGTGGCTACATTTCTGCCACTTCTTTCTGCAGTATCGCGAAGGGAATATCTAACTACTTGTAGCCCTAATACTTGACCTCATTCAAAATCAGTGACATGTCGATAATGCCTTCTGCGTCGCCTAATCGGTACTCTTGACTAAAATCAGCTCACCACCTTCAGTCCGAAAGGTAACTAACGCTCACGATCGTTACAGCGTTTATTTAAAGCAAACCTGATTTGAATCATTATAGTGGTGCTAATAGCGCCAGCCTTATAAGAGTTGCACGAAATTTGAACAGACGTAAGATTCCGATATACACTACTGAGCATTAAAATTGCTACACCACAAAGATGACGTGCTACAGACGCATTCACACAAGGTTGGCGCCGGTGGCGACACCTACAACGTGCTGACATGAGGAAAATTTAAAACCGATTTCTCATACACAAACAGCAGTTGGCCGGCGTTGCCTGGTGAAACGTTGTTGTGATGCCTCGTGTAAGGAGGAGAAAAGCGTACCATCGCGCTTCCGACTTTGATAAAGGTCGGATTATAGCCTCTCGCGATTGCGGTTCATCGTTCGCGACATTGCTGCTCGCGTTGGTCGAGATCCAATGACTGTTAGCAGAATATGGAATCGGTGGGTTCAGGAGGGCAATACGGAACGCCGTGCTGGATCCCAACGGCCTCGTATCACTAGCAGTCGAGATGACAGGCATCTTATCCGTATGGCTGTAACGGATCTTGCAGCCACGTCTCGATCCCTGAGTAAACAGATGGGGACGTTTGCAAGACAACAACCATCTGCACGAACAGATCGACGACGTTTGCAGCAGCATGGACTATGAGCTCGGAGACCGTGGCTGCGGTTACCCTTGACGCTGAATCATAGACAGGAGCGCCTGGGTGTACGAATAGTAAAACGTCAATTTTTTTGGATGAATCCAGGTTCTGTTTAGAGCATCATGATGGTCGCATCCGTGTTTGGCGACATCGCGGTGAACGCAGATTGGAAGCGTTTATTCGTTATCGCCATAATGGCGTACACCCGGGGTGATGGTATGGGGTGCCATTGGTTACACGTCTCGGTCACCTCTTGTTCGTACTGACGGCACTTTGAAGAGAGGACATTACATTACAGATGTGTTACGACCCGTGGCTCTACCCTTCATTCGATACCTGCGAAACCCTACATTTCAGCAGGATAATGCACGACCGCATGTTGCAGGTCCTGTACGGGCCTTTCTGGATACTGAAAATATTCGACCGCTGCCCTGGCCAGCACATTCTCCAGACCTCTCACCAATTGAAAACGTATGGTCAATGGTGGCCGAGCAACTGGCTCGTCACAATACACCAGTCCTTACTCTTGATGAACTATGGTATCGTGTTGAAGCTGCACGGGCAGCTGTACCTGTACACGCCATCGAAGCTCTGTTTGACTCATTGCCCAGGCGTATCAAGGCCGATATTACGGCCAGAGGTGGTTGTTCTGGGTACTGATTTCTCAGGATCTATGCACCCAAATTAAATGAAAATGTAATCACATGTCAGTTATAGTATAATATATTTGTCCAATGAATACCCATTTATCATCTGCATTTCTTTTTGGTGTAGCAATTGTAATGGCCAGCAGTGTAGAAACACACCTACCAACTTTCGTTTATGTCGCATAACTGCTTCTTAGAGCTGCTATTTTTTTCCTTCATTGTAATAGTAAATTCAATAATTCCTCACATCGCTATAACAAACGTTAAATACACTCCTGGAAATTGAAATAAGAACACCGTGAATTCATTGTCCCAGGAAGGGGAAACTTTATTGACACATTCCTGGGGTCAGATACATCACATGATCACACTGACAGAACCACAGGCACATAGACACAGGCAACAGAGCATGCACAATGTCGGCACTAGTACAGTGTATATCCACCTTTCGCAGCAATGCAGGCTGCTATTCTCCCATGGAGACGATCGTAGAGATGCTGGATGTAGTCCTGTGGAACGGCTTGCCATGCCATTTCCACCTGGCGCCTCAGTTGGACCAGCGTTCGTGCTGGACGTGCAGACCGCGTGAGACGACGCTTCATCCAGTCCCAAACATGCTGAATGCGGGACAGATCCGGAGATCTTGCTGGCCAGGGTAGTTGACTTACACCTTCTAGAGCACGTAGGGTGGCACGGGATACATGCGGACGTGCATTGTCCTGTTGGAACAGCAAGTTCCCTTGCCGGTCTAAGAATGGTAGAACGATGGGTTCGATGACGGTTTGGATGTACCGTGCACTATTCAGTGTCCCCTCGACGATCACCAGTGGTGTACGGCCAGTGTAGGAGATCGCTCACCACACCATGATGCCGGGTGTTGGCCCTGTGTGCCTCGGTCGTATGCAGTCCTGATTGTGGCGCTCACCTGCACGGCGCCAAACACGCATACGACCATCATTGGCACCAAGGCAGAAGCGACTCTCATCGCTGAAGACGACACGTCTCCATTCGTCCCTCCATTCACGCCTGTCGCGACACCACTGGAGGCGGGCTGCACGATGTTGGGGCGTGAGCGGAAGACGGCCTAACGGTGTGCGGGACCGTAGCCCAGCTTCATGGAGACGGTTGCGAATGGTCCTCGCCGATACCCCAGGAGCAACAGTGTCCCTAAGTCGCTGGGAAGTGGCGGTGCGGTCCCCTACGGCACTGCGTAGGATCCTACGGTCTTGGCGTGCATCCGTGCGTCGCTGCGGTCCGGTCCCAGGTCGACGGGCACATGCACCTTCCGCCGACCACTGGCGACAACATCGATGTACTGTGGAGACCTCACGCCCCACGTGTTGAGCAATTCGGCGGTACGTCCACCCGGCCTCCCGCATGCCCACTATACGCCCTCGCTCAAAGTCCGTCAACTGCACATACGGTTCACGTCCACGCTGTCGCGGCATGCTACCAGTGTTAAAGACTGCGATGGAGCTCCGTATGCCACGGCAAACTGGCTGACACTGACGGCGGCGGTGCACAAATGCTGCGCAGCTAGCGCCATTCGACGGCCAACACCGCGGTTCCTGGTGTGTCCGCTGTGCCGTGCGTGTGATCATTGCTTGTACAGCCCTCTCGCAGTGTCCGGAGCAAGTATGGTGGGTCTGACACACCGGTGTCAATGTGTTCTTTTTTCCATTTCCAGGAGTGTATTATCCATCAAGCCATGGAGTACTGTAGCCACTGAGCATATTTTGTCAGAAACGTGCAGAGCGGGAAGTGGCTTGGGCTAGCGCCGCCCACAGGTAGGCACTGGTGTTACGCCTTCTAAAATATAACAAGGCTTTTGCAACGTTGTAAGGCGAGCTGGCCTAACGAGGTATGCAAACAGTACCTACTCGGAAGAGCGCAGAAGCCTTTCCACACAGGTAACCTCCAAAATGTTCAGTACACCCTCCACAAGGCATAGGAATGCCCAAAGAAGTTCACTTGAGAAGCGGCTAAATATGTACCCAATTTACACTAAAGTCTCTTTCATTAGTTTCATCACCATAAGAACTCTGCGCATGGGCCACGGCTGGACTCTGTATCTGGGCAGTCCACCCTGATTCCACGAGACCAGGATCCGATTCAACTTGGGGCCAGCTAGCTGCGCGGGGTAGCTCAGCGGTTTAAGGCGTGTTGTCACGGTCCGCGCGGCTTCCCCCGTCGGAGGTTCAAGTCCTCCCTCGGTCAGGGGTGTGTGTGTCGTCCTCAGCGTAAGTTAGTTTAAGTTAGATTAAGTAGTGTGTAAGCCTAGGGACCGATGACCTCAGCAGTTTGGTCCCATAAGACCTTATCACAAATTTCCAAATTTTTCGGGTCAGCTCCGGCCCTGAGAAGGACCGTCCCGGCGTCAACGAACGATAGTGGGCCACTGCTAGAACTCCTATCAGGAAGTTTCACAAGTGATGGTAAGTAATTCAGACATGGAAAGTACAGGTCAAATGTAGCTAGAAAGCTCCAATAAACATGGGTCCAGAAATCACCCGTTGTCGAGATACAACACATTTTCAAGGCATCTCTATAAGCTAAAATAGGTGTTCGAAATGTTGTCCACGCGCCTGAATGCAACAGTGAACTCGTCTCATAAATGAGTTACTAATCCTCTCAGGCAGTACTGTTCTATTTTATAAAAGCTGGGAGACTGTTTCAATGCGCAAGCGTAATTCCTGAAGATAACTGGTCTAGATAGCGTAGACAAGGCATTTGACAGGACCCCTTAGACATAAATCCAGGGGATTTAAATCTGGAGAACTTGGAAGCCATGGCACACGCCCTCCTCTACCTACCCATTGTTTACTATCGGTCCGAGTTAGACGCCGGCGAACTCGTAAATGAAAAATGTGCTGGAGTACCGTCATGCAAGAACCACATGTTCAGGCGTTGGTTTAGTGCGGTATCACCATGTATATCAGGAATTACAGCTCGCAGGAACCGCATGTGCTGTCTCCTATTAGTATCTGTGGTAAGAAGTGTGGTCCAGTTGTGTGGTCTCCGAGTAGTCCTGCCCAGTCGTTCGAACAATAACATTGCTGATGTCATGATACGTGTGTTGCATTAGGATTGACATCGGCCCAAATGTGGCAGTTATGGTAGTTAAAATACCGTCGCAGGTAAATCTAGCCTCTCCGTTAACAGAATACAGTTAAGCCAACTGTTGTTGGACCCTGAAGCAGATATTCTCTCTAGGAGAGAAGTCTGCACTGTTGAAGGCTCGCACTGGCTGAAAATTAAATGGATGGAGTATTTGATGTAAAATCCATCGCACACTGCTATGCCTCGGGACACGCCCTTGGGTAACAATACTCCTTGTTGAAATACTCGGACGTTCGTGTGCGATGCGTAACACCCTTCCTCAACATCGGGTGTTATGAATCTGGGTCGACCTTATTGTACATCGTGGGCGGAGCTTCCGGTTTTTCTACGGCGTTAATGTAACCAGCTAAAAGTACATCTGTTGGGCTGCAAGTGGAGGAATAGATTCTTCGCACAATCGTGCAGCCTCAAGGACACTGCTATTCTCTTTGCCATACATGTAGTGCCTGTCAGCGTACTCTTCATTGGTGTAATCTCTGTCCAAGGTGTCTTCAGGTTCGTTACTGACTGTGAGGCCGGTACGGCATAGTGCACGGAGAGGGAAAGGGAAGTGGTAGCGCATGCGTAACGTAACAGATAGTCAGTCTCAAACCTTGAGATACGAATATTTATACCGCGGTATTCAGGTGCGTTTACAGCTGGCTCCCAACTGGAATTGAAGCGATACCTCGCAACGGTTAATTTGCGGACCCATGTTCATTGAAGGTTTTTATCTGCTTTTGGCCTGTAATTTTCATGTGTGAATTATTGACCTTCACTTCTTAAACACCCGCCACGTTTTCCCCAACTCTGAGGATTCGGCAGTGTTTCCTTCGTGTAGGTAGTTTACCTATTCATGCAACTTTTTACAGTACATAATATACAATATTTGATATTGCTTGTATAAAGTGTACCAGAGAGTGATTAATATGCGTACAGGTATTTAGAATGCCCTTTTCGTGAAACAGAAACATTGAAATGTAATATTACACTGCTACAGAAATGTAGGCTTGAACCTTATGTTGTTCTTCAAATATGGGTGTTATGCAGTAACAGCCTGTGCTAGTTATTAGATTTTGCCCATACGTAGGCACCTGTAGAAATGGGGTTCACTTTTTAATCCTAAATCAGTACTTTAAGTAATGAGGTATTTTTATTGTACAGGGGGGTGAAAGTGTCTTGTTACGGTGGAAGGAATTTTGATTACGTTTCAGTTGATGTTTTCTGAGTTATTGTCAAATATTTGTTCTTTGAAGGTTATGTTGCTTTTGCTATAAAAATATCTTACGTACATTTATAAGAAATGCGGTTATTATTATTCAGTTTGTGAATGAATGTTTGTGAAAATGACATAAATATCTCACAATAAGTATTCCTCTCCACTTTGCCAATTGCGGAAATATCTCACCCACCGAAAAATTTGGAGACAAACTGCCTTAATATAGTATTCGACTGGGAGAACAAAGGCACCTATATACAACTGTTTCCTCATCTATAACTACTTTATCAACATTTACTTACAATAGATAACTAAACGCCAGGTCTTGGTCCCCAGATGGTTCTCTGGGGCCAACTGGAAATCTTAACACGTGAAAACCATATTTACAACGATTAGTGCACTTCACAGCTGAGCAGTCACCCCTATTTACGACAAATTCTTCATACTTTTTCGGGGTGTACTCAGCCTCGTGGTGGCAATTGGGGAGCTACTCGACCGAATAGTAGCGGCTTCGGTCAAAGAAATCCATCATAACTACCGGGAGAGCGGTGTGCTGACCACACTCACCTCTCTATCCGCATCCCCAGCTGAGGATGACACGGCTGTGGGATGGACCCGATGGGCCACTTGTGGCCTGAAGACGGAGTTCTTCAATACATTTAATCAGAACTCCTGACTAACACCGTGACTCATATGCAAGCAGGTAGGAATATCCCATACTTTAGAGAAAACATGGTGGACAGTTCAGCTCAGGTTATAGGATTCTTAGTCACTGTCATGACGTCACCTGCCTGCCTGCCGCCTGCTGAAATGTGGAGGGATCGCGATCCGTTCCACAACATAAGCGGCTCCACGTAGTCAAGATCGCCCGCACCCGGAATGGCAGATTCGAATCCTTCCTCGGGCATGGATGTGTGTGATGTCCTTAGGTTAGTTAGGTTTAAGTAGTTCTAAGTTCTAGGGGACTGATGACCTCAGAAGTTAAGTCCCATAGTGCTCAGAGCCATTTGAACCATTTGAACCCGGAATCGCCGCTGGCAGAGGCAGTTTCATCACCAGCCACTGCCAGGACGGTGCTGCAATTTGTCAGCATAGCGGGTTGGCAACATACTATAGACCTCAGCGACACTGCCGCTTCTTGTATCGGGCCACAGCGGTAAGCCATAATAAGAAAATTTGGAAACTAGTGCTATCTGATTAGCGCCGCACTATGCCCCCAGCACCCCCAAGTTCACCATCCATATTTCGCAGAACTGTCATAGACACGTTAAATCGAATCAGAATATTACTGTAGATACGGAAGTATTAAGGAATGCAGGAGACGAATGTTGTATGGTGAAACGCAGGTAGTTAGGTACAAAATTCTATTTCTTTCATTTCTGTAACATTCTCTCATTACTCCTGTGTAAGATGCAGTTTTCTCGTTCAATTTAACATCTGTACCGTTCTGTTGTTGTCACGTGCAAGGAAAGATTTATGCAGCAATAACAAGCGAAAGAGGTACAAAAAGTTATTAAGGCACCGCTACGTATTTCTTTCCCATGTAGCCAACAAGGTTGTTTAAGGATTTGTTCCATCAGTAAACTATTTTGCAAAAAATGGCATAGAGAAATCAGGTTCAGATCTTTGAGGACCTTAACACTAGTCTCCTGAACATTGGTTTGGTTGTTGAGTGGTGACCGAATAACTGCCTCTTTAGCTCTCTTAAGTCATGAAAGCCTCTTGGCGTGGCACCCCAACTGTATTCGGTGTTCTCACAAAGTCCGTCGGAAATGCCGGATCGATTCACGTGTCACCGATGTCGTGTGTTGTCGGGTGTTATGGTGCACCTTTGGACGCAATCTGGTTCATTTAGTCATAGTCTTCTGCTGTAACCATTCGAAAAAAGACATGACAGTCTCTCCATTGGTGTCCCAAAATAACATCCTTCTTCATAGATACTGTTGTTTTGAACTTATTGCTGCATCCTTCATCTCAGATGTTACTTGATGCAGTCATGATTCGCCCTCTTAGGACGAAGTGAGGCACAGCTGGAACATACCATCCGCCCAATAGCAGCAATAACAATGCGTGCTACCGAACACGTTTTCTGCTAATGCATTGTGTTGTGTATGATGTCCATTAAACAGCAAATGGTGATTTCCTGAAAGGAGTTTAGTAAGCTAACCAGTGTGACACCTCGCTCGGCCAACCCATCAAAGCAACACTCATCGTCGTCTTGAGGTGGACTTAATTCGCCAGCCTGACCTTCGCTCGTCGCACACGTATTTCCTCCCACATCAAATGTCTGGCACTGAATTTGCCCCTAGTTACGTGACATTACTATAGATCTGCAAACTTCCAGTAGTTGGAGATAAATTGCAGGGGAGGAGATTTCTTTAACGCAAAGACTTCATTACACTTCGCACTTCAACCGTTGATCATGTACTCGTCAACGCCTCCCCATTGTCGACCATGTGTCCGTCGACGCCGCCGTGTAGAAACCTGAATCACTACGACATTAGAACCTCAGCCTAGCGGTGACTTTTAAATGCTTTGACCGTCGCTTCAATCTAGACATCGAATTTAATTCGTACGGCGTATTTACATACCTACGGCTGTTGTTGTTACCGCACTTACTCAACTCCCCACTTACCTTCTCACAGTTTTATAAATACGTAGAATAATGCTCATTACGATCGTTCACAAAGTTCCTAGCAGGTTAGTACTCTGTGTTGCATCACGAATTAAGACCAGACCATAGCCTGACGAGGATAATTGCCCTTACCGTCTGAACTGTCCAGACAAGATTCACAATAGCTTCTGCTCTGCAGGCAACCTTATCCAGATCTCCACGCATTACTCAGGTGGAAAGTGCGATGATCCCAAGAATAGTAGCGAGTTTCGGTGAAGTTTCTGTTGTGTACCTGAGAGAGTGACAGCGATACGCATCCAAATCCGGTGGCTAGCGCTACATGTTAAGCATTGCGTTGAATGGGAGGTGTATTGAGAAAATGGAGGGATCACATTTCCTAAGAAGTGCCAGGCTCCACACTGATTCCCCCCACGCACATCCCACTTAAAAAATCGTAACTATAGAAGCAGAGGTATTCCAGCTCATAAGGAGGGCTACTAACAATAGTTCTCATCTCCCACCATTTTATAATTGAACTGGATAGGAATACAATGATAGTGGAATACGATTCGTCTTCCATTCCATCTTTAAGGGGAGAGTGCTCATTATAGATGTTGATGTAACCACAAGCCCGTCAATGTAAATATACAGGAACAAATTAGAACCAGTATGTAGTGTTCTGCACATTCACGTAATGAACAAAAACTCTCCAAACCTAAATAGTCAATTAGATTCTGAAGTTACAGTTGTAATAACCACTCACCTGACAGTGATGAATTTACGCTGAAAAATCTAACTGAAAATTGACATTTACATCTGTACTGTGAAGTGTGTGAACGAGTGTACTCTTTATGCACCACATATTAAGACTTCATCCCGTTTCAGGGGGTATGGCCAAAATGACTGTTCGCCACTACGCCTGCTACATTTGCATTATTTTATTTGGAAAATCTCTGTATGATAAGTATTAAGGTTGAAGATTTAATAATTTCCAGTCTGAAACATGATTCTTGTAATTTTTAAGCAGCCTCTGGCGAAATGTACATCTTTTCTACGTGTTTTAGTCGATGATGGGTTTTCAACGATTACATTAAATCCTTTCGTCTTTTAAAGAAGCCGCGACCTCTCGCACCCCATTTGTTGTATACACTATATATTCCAAGTTGTTGCAATCGTACTCAGTTACCTGCGTGTTCCACGGACCGTAATTGGGATTTCTCACAATGATGAGGATCGAACCACTTTCCCAGTGAAAAAGTGGTAACATGCAGTTCATTTACTCGTCTGTCTAAACTGTAAAACGTATTTGACAAGATAGGGCTGAGTAATGGTAAGTCTCATAATGGATGTTGAGATTTGTGCGCTTTTCGTATCTTCTGGAGTATTGGAGTATTGGTATTTGAAAAAACGAAGATATGGCAGCAAACACTATTTTGTTGTGTATTGTACCAAGACAGAGCAAGTCATATTACTTTTTTATATAGTAATCCGAAGCAATATAGTGTCTTGTAGTGGACTCCCTGGTCCCTTATTAACTTTTAGCAGTTCAAAATGCTTCTCAGTATCACTAATATTAGAATGGCACTTATTTCAGTGACAGTACGGCTAATGGGTAGCGACTTCCTTTGATTCATCTTTCGTTTATTAATTTATGTTTGGTGCTGACTTTTCTACGAGTGAGTGGACAATGTTATTTGTGCCATTGAGAGCCTCAACGTACGACTAAAGTGTCTTGAGGCTTGAGAGGGGCCTGTGAGAACATTTTCCTCCACAGCCTGTAAGCGTTGGTGACCAGGTTGTAGATCACTGCGTGAGGTTAACATGGTCGACAGCTCACAGAGGAATCTTGTCGACCTGCACCAATCAACAGACGTCAGTAAACGTCGGAGCGCCGGAGGCTGCCTGGGGGAGGCAAGGGCAAGTTGCAGAGCTTCGGGTCTCCATGTCGAACACGATCATCACACACGCACGCACCCACACAGACACACACACACACACATATACATACACACACACACACACACACACACATTCCCACACTTTCACACACACACACACACACACACACACACACACACACACACACACACACACATGTGAGCCCGCTGCAGGTGATAAGCACGGCACATCGGATGAAAGAGTACTTCGACTACATTAAGCTTTAAAGACGTCTGCAGAGCGGACAATGTATGGCTCACGCTCCACATTCTTCTTCCCTCTTTTAGGCTATAGTCACCTAGGAACCACATAAATAATGTAACGCACAAAACCTTTCTCTGTCCTCCATCTCCTTTCTCATTTTCCAACAGCTTTTTATTCGTGATGAAATTTTTACGAATCGTTAACCAAGTGACAGCGTTGTCTTGTAGCAACGTTTCAACGAGATTCCTTCTTCGCCTGAAGATGACGACTTAGAAACTCGTTGAAACTTGGTTGCAAGACGACACTGCCACTCCGCTCATAACCAGAGAAGATTTCATACATAGATTTTTACTTTTTACTTTATTCCTTCCTATCACTCTTTTTTATTTCATCATCTGGAAGTCAATGAAATTTTTTGACACATTTCTAAACGTAAGATTGTATTTTATCGTGTCATTCATTATATGTCATTCATTATATCAACATCTGTCACGCCCATTCTCATTCTCTGAATCCATTTATTTAAAGAAAATTTGCGTGGTGAATCTACTGATGAGTATGGTCACTATAGAATGCAAAACCTAAAAAAAAAAAAAATAAATAAAAATAAATAAAATCAAAAAATGGAAAGGAGAACAAAACTCCTCGTACTTTTCCCTAGACTACCTACCAGCCTTTCCCTTTCTTTATTCTTGTAGTATTATTTATTTAGTTCACACTGAAATAGATACTGTGACTATGTAATTGCGTGGTCACTGTGTCTGACCTTCATATCCTGCGTCCTGGTTCAGTTTCCGGTAACGGTTGTGATATGGAATCTTCCTTAAGATGATGACCAAAATGGAGTCCAGTCTATTGCAATAGAAAGTAGCAACTTCTATGTGTGCAGAGCCGACAACGGCCGGGAGAGCTCTGTACTGAACACCAAGCCCCTTCATACCGCATTCTAATGACGCCACACGACAGAAGATGACTCGGCGGATAGTCAGCAGCGAACGGTCGTAAGCTCAAATGGCTCTGAGCACTATGGGACTTAACTACTGTGGTCATTAGTCCCCCAGAACTTAGAACTAGTTAAACCTAACTAACCTAAAGACATCACACACATCCATGCCCGAGGCAGGATTCGAACCTGCGACCGTAGCGGTCACGCGGTTCCAGACTGTAGCGCCTATAACCGCACGGCCAGTCCGGCCGGCGAACGGTCGTAAGCACGTGCCAGCTAGATTTTCAAGAAAACTTAAATTACCTCTCAGCTGTTGCTACTGCAAACTATACTTTTTCTTAAAATATTAATTTTTCTTCTTTTCACCAATAGGAGTATAGGTCTATTATTCAAGAATTTGTTGGTGTGGGTGGAATATCGTAGCAAAGCTTTTGATGTTGATTGAAACGTTAGTATTATTGTCAGATTTTTAAATCAGTTATTCTACCGTATGTATTATGGACGGCTCAAAAATGTGTTGGTGGACCTCTCAGAATCGCCCTTCGGAAAACATTTTCGTAAAGGAACCCCAGGCACGTAAAGATCGTTACATATTATGCAACAACAATACATCCCTACTCTTTACTACAATCATTCCGATCTAAATGCAGTACCCCATTACAGACAGTATTGTAAGGTGCTTAAAAAAGTTATTAGGAAGGCAAAAAGTATGTGGTATGCAGATAGAATAGCTAAGTCTCCGGATAAAATTAAAACCATATGGTCAGTCGTAAAGGAAGTGGCTGGTCTGCAGAGCCAGGCCGAGGATATAGAATCAGTGCGTAGTGGGAATGTCCGTGTTACTGATAAGTCGCACATATGTACAGTATTTAATAATCACTTTCTGAATATAGCAGGTGAACTAAATAGAAACCTAGTCCCAACAGGGAATCATATAGCGCTCGTAGAAAAAAGTGTTCCGAGACTGTTACCTGAAATTCTCCTCCATGATACTGACAAGAGGGAGACTGAGTTAATAATTAAATCACTAAATACCAAGAACTCTCATGGATATAACGGGGTATCTAGCAGAATACTGAAGTATTGTTCTATGTATGTTAGCCCAGTACTTAGCCATATCTGTAACAGGAGTGGTCGGTTTCCTGACCGATTAAATGACTCGGTAGTGAAGCCACTTTATAAAAAGGGAGACAGGGATAATGTTGACAGTTATAGACCTATTTCTATGCCATCGGTGTTTGCTAAAGTTATCGAGAAGGTTGTATATACAAGGTTACTGGAGCATTTAAATTCATGTAATTTGCTGTCAAATGTACAGTTTGGTTTTAGAAATGGTTTAACAACTGAAAATGCTATATTCTCTTTTCTCTGTGAGGTTTTGGACGGATTAAATAAAAGGTTGCGAACGCTAGGTGTTTTCTTTGGTTTAACGAAGGCTTTTGACTGTGTTGACCACAAAATATTACTGCAGAAGTTGGACCATTGTGGAGTAAGGGGAGTAGCTTACAACTCGTTCGCCTCTTACTTTAAGAACAGAAAGCAGAAGGTAATTCTCCGCAATATTGAGAGTAGTAGTGATGTTCAGTCCCAATGTGGCACTGTTAAGTGGGGCGATCCCCAAGGGTCGGTGCTGGGGCCACTGCTGTTTCTTATTTATAAAAATGATATGCCTTCTAGTATCACAGGTGATTCAAAAATATTTCTGTTTGCTGATGACACCACCTTGGTAGTGAAGGATCTTGTATGTAATATTGAAACATTATCAAATAATGTAGTTCATGAATACGTTCGTGGCTTGTGGAAAATAATTTGATGCTAAATCACGGTAAGACTCAGTTTTTACAGTTTCTGACTCACATTTCAACAAGAACCTATATTTTGATCAGACAGAATGGGCATATTATAAGCGAGACGGAACAGTTCAAGTTCCTAGGCATTCGGATAGATAGTAAGCTGTTGTGGAAAGCCCATGTTCAGGATCTTGTTCAGAAACTAAATGCTGCTTTATTTACCATTAGAACAGTATCTGAAATAAGTGTCAGTTCAACACGAAAAGTAGTCTACTTCCCATATTTTCATACGCTTATGTCATATGGTATTATTTTTTGGGGTAATTCTCCTGATTCAAAAAGGGTATTTGTGGCTCAAAAACGGGATGCTCGAGCTATATGTGGTGTAAGTTCGAGAACCTCTTGTCGACCCCCATTCAATAGTCTGGGAATTCTGACATTGTCCTCACAGTATACATTTTCTTTAATGTCGTTTGTTGTTAGCAATATTAGCTTATTCCCAAGAGTTAGTAGCTTTCACTCAGTTAATACTAAGCAAAAATCAAATCTGCATGTGGAATGCACTTCCTTGACTCTTGTGCAGAAAGGAGTGCACTATTCTGCTGCATCCATTTTCAATAAGCTACCACAAGAACTCAAAAATCTTAGCAGTAGCTCAAACGCTTTTAAGTCTAAAGTGAAGAGTTTCCTTATGGCTCACTCCTTCTATTCTGTCGAGGAGCTCCTGGAAGAGCTGAAAAATTAAGCAAATTCCAGTGTTACATTGTTGATTTTCTTTGTTTAAACTTACGAATTGTCGCCTGAATACGTTTATTATATTTCATTTTATCTGTATCTACTATCGTGTTATAATTTCATGTATTGACTCGTTCCATGACCATGGAGACTTCTTCTTAATTTGGTCCCACGGAACAATAAATAAATAAATAAGTAAGTAGTCATAAGTATAAATCACCTACTTCATAATGCGAATAATTGCCTGAATGAAATACGGAGTCAAGATCAGTCATAATCTTGAACAGACACTTTATTTTTAGCTCAACATACTTCAAACCAGTAACCTACACGCAAGGAATCGGACATCATGAATACACTGGTCTAAGAGCACAAAACGCACTTCGATGTACAACAACGTTCTTTCAATGGTCTTCATCTGAGGTCATCAGTCCCCTGGAACTACTCAAATCTAACTAACGTAAGGACATCACACACATCCATGCCCGACGTAGGATTCGAACCTGTGACCGTAGCTGTCGCGCGGTTCCAGACTTAAGCACCTAGAACCGCTTGGCCACCCCGGCCGGCGCAAACACTGGATAAACTCACAGCATATATAACATGTGATAGATGCCTTAATCAAGTTCAATGTATAACATGTTAACTCCACATCGGATACAGCACCTAGCCGTCATCACCGTTAATTCCTCCGCTTCGTGTTACACTACGAACACAATGTATTTGTATGCTGCGAAATATGGCAAACTGACTCTAGCTATTGGAATGCGTGAAGTCATCCACGTGAGTACTAAAAGCAATCAGCTAAATTTCAGTTACACGATAAATCACACAAAGGTAAATTATGTGAATTCAGCTTACCCATTGCAATTTCTTGTAACTTAAATTGGAGCGTTCATACAGACAATGTTTTTGGGAGAGCGAACCAAAGAATGCGATTTATTGGCAGAACATGCAACAGTTCTGCTAAAAGAGACTGCCTACACTACGCTCGTCCCTCCTCTTCTGGAGAATTGTTACGTGATGTGGGATCAGCATCAGACAAGACTCACGGAGAACATCGAAAATGTTCAAAGCAGGGCGGTTTGTTTTGTATTACGTAGGGATATGTCTGTCTCGGATGTGATACGCGAGTGGGGACGGAAATCGTCGAAATAAAGGCGTTTTTCGCTTTGGCAGGCTCTTTTCACTAAGTTCCAGTCACCAACTTTCTTCTTCGTATGCGAAAATCTTTCGTTGGCGCCAACCTACAGAGAGGGTGGGATAGTCATTGTAATAAAATAAGAGAAATTAGAGGTCTTACGGAATGATTTAAATGTCCGTCCTTCCCGCGAGAGCGGAACGATAAGGAAATAGCTTCCTACCACAGAAACTGCTAACCAACCTCGTGACCGGTGTGGGAGCTCATTGCACAGTACGCACTGCCGAATGTGGTGATCACTCACCATATTAAGAACCATGTCCCTGCTTTTGTAACGGCCAGGGTTACATCATACATAGCGGTAGCTTCAGTGTAAATATTGTCTAAGACTAAAAGTGTCGTTTTTGTTGGTCTCATTGCGTATTTCTTTTAGTTAATCCTATGTAATAGTGTAGCAATTCTTTCTACGTGTGGTCTAAGTTTCGTCTAGCTAGGTTAAGTGACCTAGATACATTTTGCGAAAGTTGCTTTCACCCTTAAGTTTTCCACAACTGTGTATAATAGGAAAATTTCCTTTGCATTTTTTACAAATAAATGAATAACAAAACTCGAGTGCTTTACTGCTTGACGCAAATGTTCGCATCTGGCACCATTAGCTTAAATTGCTGTGACCAGTAACGTAATGTTCTCGAGAATTAGCGTGAGCACTGCCATTGAGCCACGGAGGAGTAGTATAATATTTATAATTTATAACATTTATGAAGGTGGCTAGGGTCAAAAACAGGGAATGAAAGGTTATTTACAACTTTTATAGAAACCAGATGCAGTTAGAAGAGTCAAGGGGCATGAAAGGGAAGCAGTGGTTGGAAATGGCTGTAACCTATCCACGACGTTATTGAGTATGCATATTGAACAATCAGTAAAGGAAACAAAAGAAAAATTCGCAGCACGAATTAAAATCCATGGAGGAGAAATAAAAACTTTTAGGTTTGCCGTTGACGTTGTATTTCTGTCAGAGACAGCAAACGACCTGGAACAGTTGAACGGAACGGACAGTGTCTTGAAAGGAGGATATAAGATAAACATCGACAAAAGCAAAACGAGGATAATGGAATGTCATCTAATTAAATCGTGTGATGCTGAGGGAATTAGATTACGAAATGTTAAAGTTGTGGATGAGTTTTGCTATTCGGGGAGCAGAATAACTGATGATGATCGAAGTAGACAGGATATAAAATGTAGACTGGCAATGGCAAGGAAAGCTTTTCTGAATAAGAGAAACTGGTTAACACCGAATATAGATTTAAGCGTCAGGAAGCATTATCTGAAAGTATTTGTATGTGAGTGAAACATGGACGATAAACAGTTTCGACAAGAAGAGAATACGAGCTTTCGAAATGTGGTGCTACAGAATTTTGCTGAAGATTAGATGAGTAGGTCACGTAACTAATGAGGAGGTACTGAACAGAATTGGGAAGAAGTGGAATTTATGGCACCACTTGACTAGAAGAAGGAATCGGTTGGTAATACATGTTCTGAGGCATCACGGGATCTCCAATTTTTTATTGTAGGGCATAATGGAGGGTAAAATCAATAGAGGGAGACCAAGAGATGAAGACACTAAGCAGATTCAGAAAGATGTACGTTGCAGTAGGTACTTCGAGATGTAAAAGCTTGCACAGGATGGAGTAGCATGGAGAGCTGCATCAAACCATTGGCTGGACGGAAGACCGTAACGACAACATTAGTAAACTGAGTTAAAGCCAAAAGGAAAGGAAACTAATGTCTGAGGAGTGAGAGGGTGAGGGTTTCGGGAGACGAATTATTTGACACCGGTGAGGAAATACGTTCTCGAAACGGCCATGCTAGTAACTATTCACTAAAGGAAACTGAAAGGTCATGTATTAAAATAATGACTATGAACGTGTACCACCACGTTACCTCATGAGAACGTGTTGAAAAGTCGTCTAAGCGTAGCTCGTAAACTCAGCCTAGATAAGCGGCCTAACTTACCTTCCTACCTGTAGTTCTCCTTGAGCTGCTCTCTGGTTGATTGGAGTGTGGGCACTGGCTCCGTGCAGGAAAGTTTTTCGACGGCGGCGAGTGTTTTTTCAGGATACCGAATTCATACTAATTAATTTAAAAGAAAAAATAAATTCATCTTTTTGTTTCTACGTTTTGTTAATAGGGAACCAGCAACTTCATTAAATTTGTTAAGGCGTTTATTAACGATTCTGTCAATATTAGTCCCCTACTCTGAAACCTCAAAGGCTCATTTTCAAGCCTGGCCTAGTGAGGGTGCACTGGCCGTGCCTGTTCTTAATGATAAACTTGAAAGTGGCAACACATGCTATATAAGATGTTTTCAGAAAAAAAAAAAATGTAACAAACCGCGCTTGTCTCTTAGCAAACCAAAATCAAGCTGTGTGACTACAGTCTCATAGGAATAATAAACTGATGTTTATTATTATGATCAGGCACTGTCAGTGCAGCTCACATACACCAGGCTTGAAAATGGACCTGTTGTTAAGTTGATACAACTGGTAATAGACGAATTAAGGAATAAATTCATGTTTCTGGCAATTGACATGGGCGACAGAAATTCAGGACTGTAATATCTAATCTCTGTGTGACTTAGATCTGGTAGGAATGATACGCTGATGACTTCAGAGCAGCTAAGAATAACAAAACTAAATTCTGGGACCTCACACTGATAATGTTTAATGACGTATGGGCGGCAATTTAGAGATATATACCACATAAATTAACAAGTGATGGCACTGATCCCCCATGGTACACAAAACAGGTCATATCGCTATTGCTGAAGCAACGAAATTATCATGCCAAATTTAAAAGAAAACAAAATCCCCAAGATTGGCAAAGTTTTGCAGGAGTTCGAAATATGGTGTATATTTTAATGCGAGATCCATTTGATAATTTCCACAACGAAACTCTGTCTCGGAATCTGGCAGGAAACCTAAAGAGATTATGGTCATACTGAAAACACACCAGTGGCAGTACCTTCACTGCGCGATAACGACGGTGAAGTTACTGATAACGGTGCCACTAAACCAGAGTTATTAAAACACGGATTTCCGAAACTCCTTCGCCCAAAGAAGACGAAGTAAACATTCCTGAATTCCAATCAAGAACCACTGCCAAGATGAGAAGCATACACGTAGATATCCTCGGTGTATCAAAGCAGCTTAAATCACTTAATAAAGACAAAGCCTCCGGTACAGATTGTGTACCAGTCAGGATCTTTTCAGAGTATGCCGATGCGATAGCTCCATGTTTAGCAATTGTATACAACTGCTCGCTAGCAGAAACTTCCGTACCTAAATTGCTCAAGTCACATCAATACCCAAAAAGGGAAATAGGACTACTCCGCTGAATTACAGGCCCTTATCATTAACGACTGCGATTCACTGGCAGAACACTTAGAAGGTGCTGCAGGTCTACTAAAGAGACTGCTTACACTACACTTGTCCGCCCTTTTATTGGAGCGCTGCTGCGCGGTGTGGGATCGGCATCAGGTGGGACTGGCGTATGACGTCGAAAAAGTTCAAAGAAGGACTGTTCGTTTTGTACTATCGCGAAATAGGGAAGATAGTACCACAGACATGATACGTGAATTGGAGGGGCAATCATTAAACAAAGGCGTTTCTCGTTGCGACGGTCTCTTCTCGTGAAATTTCAATCACCAGTTTTCTCCTCCGATTGCTAAAACTTTCTGTTGGCACCCACCTATATAGTGAGTAATGATCATGATTATAAAATAAGAGAAATCAGGTCTCACACAGGATAATTTAAGTGCTCGTTTTACCTGTGCGCTGAACTGTAGAGAGACAGCTTGAATGTGGTTCATTGTATCCTCTGCCAGGCACTTTACTGTGAATAGCACAGTAATCACGTAGATGTAGATGTAGGTGGGTTAGAAATATATTATCAAAAAAGCATGTTTTGCGATTATGTCTCCCACTATGATACTCCGAGACCGATGCCTAAATTAATTGAACTGTAATGGAAAATACTGGTAATATGTTGGGACAGGGATGATTTTCACAGAACCAAGCTTCATAGAGGTACAGTAATTTGCCTTTTTTTCGCAGCAAAGCGAGGAGCACAAGCGCTAGAGAGTAAGCTTTTGTAAGTAAATCTAAGCAAGAATGACGCTGTTAAGAATCCATAGCATGAGAGGAGTAGGACAACTGAGACAGCTTACTCCTTTCTTCTATGAGAATTACAACTTTCAATAAATTGCTTCCGAGAACTGAAACTTGTCCCTCGTATCGACCTGTAACTGGGTGACAGGCAGTCAGCGACTATATACGCAGTAGTTGCGTTCTTGTGTGACACCTCTATGGCTCTGCAGTAATGAAAACTGAAGCCCACTGACCGCTATAATCGCTTGGATAATCGCTACACTGCAAATCACTTGAATTATAGTTGAATGTGAGTTCCCTCTCATTAAGTTTCTAACGGGTAATTATGCGTGTATATTGGTAATTACATGTTTCATTCCAATCTATTACTTGCTTAGCACTGCTGCTGTTCTTCCTGTGTAACAATGGAACTTGGTTGA
Source organism: Schistocerca nitens (assembly GCF_023898315.1). Classification (NCBI taxonomy): domain Eukaryota; kingdom Metazoa; phylum Arthropoda; class Insecta; order Orthoptera; family Acrididae; genus Schistocerca; species Schistocerca nitens. Next base: position 68,008,940 of record NC_064614.1, read on the forward strand.
AATTAAAAGAAAACGTCAGAACATGTGGGAAAGGTTGAAAGTATAGAACTACCTTTGCTAATACACGTAGGCAACAAGGACAATTCTTCCATCTAAAAAGTAAGATTACATGGAAATAGGTGACGCAATTTTATTAAGACATGTTTTTATAAAACATACCTGAAGATGGTCATTACAGAATGAAACCGGAAGTCTGGTGAAAAGAATTTGTGACCATAGACGTGAAGTAAACGAAATTTATTCTATATTAGGGTCACTCTTCAGATCTCGACTATGTCGCAATTTGTGAAGCAATTGCTACACCAGGAGAAAATACAGGAAAATAAAGTCAATTTTGATTATTGACCGCAAGACCCAGAGAAGTAGTTCAGTTTCCTCCACCTGCCGGCCACCTATAGAATTCTAACCTCCTACATCCTAGTCAAACCCTTTCACACAAATGTAGAACTAGTAAATTTGTGTAAATGAAAAAAGTTTGTGTCAACAAAAACTTCGCGCTAACGATACGTGGTATGGGTCTTAGGGAATTCCGAAAATGGAAAAAACCTGCATCTTCGACGCTCGGTTGGGCATTCAACACACAGAATGGTTTTCCAAAGGTAATGAATAGGGAAATATGCCGCACGTAAGTGTAATGAAGTTAATCCACTGGAGCACAATGCAACGTGATTGTCTGTACCTATACTGGGCGACTGAGCAGAAAATGTGAAAAGGACATAGGCCCCATCTTCGCCTATTAACGTTTTTAGTGTATCATCTTGGAAATAGGGAACAAAGAACACTGTGTGCCTTGTGACCCATTTGGCAACTGACGCTTCACAGTTCCCATGCTGAGAGTGCAATATTGGCGAAGATGAGGTGGGAACCAGATCTCGTTAGAAAAGTATACGACTGGTCAACAGCAAGATTAAAACGCAAAACAATCAAGGCCTGAAAGTGGGATTTATGTTGTCTTTTGCAGTCAGGAAAGTTCAAAAGTGGGGTGCAAGTAATTAAACAATTAACTGGGGAGGTGAACTTTCACAACGTAACTATGAAAGTGGGGTGTTCATAGCACTCTACATAAATATTATACTTAGGTTAAGAATTTAAAACAATTGTTTCTTTTACGTTAGCCATTGTATTTGATATTTTATTAATTAAATTAAGTACAATTTTAATCAACAAAATACTCCAATAATTATCCATATTCGATAAATCAATTACAAGTACAAAATGGTTTCAAAAATTGGTTACATACTAATCATCATATTAATAAAACAAAAAGAACTTGAATGATTTTAAAATTATAGGGAAATGTTAAGAGACGAAATATCAGCTATATTTATACCACTTACAACAGTCATTCCTATTCTGGTGGAAAAGCACATTTTAACACTGATCATTTTCACAAACACTAGAAGTTTCTGAATAGATATATTTAATGCAGATGTTTTTGATATGATTTGAACACAAGAACTGTTTACACTTGCAAGAGAAGACCCTTTTTTGCAGCAAACTGCGCTTCTTCCTGATTTACGTATATCGCTTTGAATGCACTGGAATACCCTTTTCCGTGTTTGAGGTCTTCGCTGTCTTTATTCGGATGGATCTTGGTACGGTTGTGTTTGAATGTTTGATGCTCTTTTTAAAACCTGAGGCCGCACGAGTTCCTGCCCCAGCTGCTTTCTATATTGTCTTCTTTCTGCAACAAAATTGGGGATGTAGCATTACGATATAACTTCAGCATTAATGCAGGCAACATCTAACTCCCGGAAGAACATTGCTAATAGTGATCGATTTGTTCTACTTGTTACGGTGTATGTTGCACACAGCTTGTCAACTGTGTCAACTCCACCTTTTGTAAGGTTATAGAAGGTAACGTATTAAGGATTCTTTTCCTTCACCTGTTATGGTATCAATACACTTGTGATTCGGATACACTGTTGCAATGTAACATTTCTAACATTTAAAGGTACATTTGAAAGGCTAGTGATGTCTCCTTTGCAAGCAAAAATAGTGTTTGTAGTTTCTCTCCCTCTTATGGAAGTTAATTCATTCCGAAGCTGAGGCTTATTTTTTCTCATCGTGCCAGCAGTTCTTCAGCGAGCAAGATACTAGCGTACCAATCATCTGTTATGATGTTCTGGCTAGCTCCTTGAATCCGCACAATAAGTCTCAAAGCAACGTCTTTGTCTGAATTAAAACCTTGGAAAGCTCCTTCAGTCTGCTTTGCGGCACACATTTACATTTCAGTTGCATACCAAGTCACATAATGTGCCGCAGTTAGCAGGCTTTCTTGGAATTTACGTCAAAAAGAGGGACATTTAAGCGTGAAGAGCACCAGCTGTTGATCAATTTTAGTATAAATTCCGAGACTGTACGTATTTCTGCAGTTTTAGTTGAAAAAAGTGAATACTTCTCGTATTGCAGCAATTTCATCCAGGTCCTTACGTTGCGCCCTATGGTAAATATTGTCAAATCTTAAACATCCTATAAGAGACAAAAATCTGTCCAGTCTCACTGCAATGGGAAATGTCTGTACTCGTAGTCCCTGTGAAGGAAACAGAACCTGTAAATTCTATTTAGCTGCTCTGTAAGAAAGCGGCAATTATAAGTAATCCAATGAAAGATCTTCTTTCTGCTATACAAGTTTTCCGCCATAGTGTTTTTATAGTGGGGCTCAATGCGACCAATATAAAGAGGTTGGTGCACTTGACTATTGGGCGAATTACTTGTGCATTTATGAGGACATCGAAACATTCTACAGCAGTCTAATAGTTTTTAGCTATTAATTAGGTCCCATGATGCTGAGTTACTATATTTTGCTTCCTACCTCTGATATTGTTAGGATTCGCAGTACTCATCCATTTACTTATTTTATCCTTACCAAGCATAAAGTTGTCTGGTATTACTGAAAAGGAGGATGCTATATCTTCTCCAAGATAGTTATCAGACTGACCAGTTGCAGTTGCGTGATCACTTCCCTCGCAATTACCGTATTCTTCATTGTCATCCAAATCTTGAAAGTCTGGCGTATAACAACCATTATCACCTCAATTCAAAACTTCCTCCAATAGCCTACTAAGATGCTTTTGCTGCTCCTCATGTGACACAAGATATACACTGCTCATCACAGAATATAGTACAAGTAGGTAGGTAGGGTGTTGTCAGCACACCAGTGATGAAAACATGTGGTGCCCGCATCTCGTGGTCGTGCGGTAGCGTTCACGCTTCCCACGCCCGGGTTCCCGGGTTCGATTCCCGGCGGGGTCAGGGATTTTCTCTGCCTCGTGATTGCTGGGTGTTGTGTGCTGTCCTTAGGTTAGTTAGGTTTAAGTAGTTCTAAGTTCTAGGGGACTTATGACCGCAGCAGTTGAGTCCCATAGTGCTCAGAGCCATTGGAACCATTTGAAAACATGTGGTGTAAGTTGTTGCTGTCTTTAAAAACAGGAACAACGGTTCCACAACTATGTGCATCCATTTGAGCGAAGGTAACATGAGAGGCACCCACATGCCTTGCTCATACTGTGGCATCAAGCAGTCAGGCCTGCAACATCAGTGGTCTGCCAAGCGAGTGGATTCATTCTTATTTATCGAGTAACATGAACTCTCGTACTCACAATTAAGTTACAAGTTATCCTCCTATATGATTAATACGCAACGGAAACACGCATCTGACTATCAGTAATTTACAGAACTCTGACTGTACACTACGCACTGGCAATACCACATTTTCTTTCTTTTTTTTTATTTAACGGCTTTTGTCAACACGTGGCCACCGCACTGAATATGAATGGCGCACAGATTATAAATTCGGGACATTATGACAACATACAATTCGAAGGAAAAGTCCACCAATCTTTTTCTTTTCACTATCTTATTTATTCCGATAAATTCTCTAACCTAAACACACAAATTCTATAACCTACAACAATAACACATGAGAAATTCCGCCCAGTGGGCATGGCTTTACATTGGTGAATCTCTATATTATGGTCTCGTAATTATTTAACGCTACAGTGCACTTTCTGGATAGGATGGTGGATCTTTTATTATTTCTCACACTTCGACTCTCACAATCATCATCACGAAACTATCCTCCAGACCGAGCGGTACAGAAGGAACCAGCATAACCCACTAATCTTTTGAAACTACCTTGCTACTCTCCCATGCAAACCACACATACCCAAATTACATGACATACACCACACTACGACATGAAATACAAAACACTAAATAGTAACAACACTATCACTTTCAGCTTTCCCACTTCAATTAGTATTTATCCCAGTTTCACACGACACTGCCCCACTTTGTAATTCTACTTTCCTACTATGAACTCTGGAGATATTTGCACGTCTTCCTGTGCAATGCAAGCCAAGTGGCGTTGCTGGATAGACGGCCGACTCACCTTGCTTCTCTCTCAGAGTTTGAATCTAGCGTCACACGGAATCATATCACGCAAAGCAATATTAAGAACGTATTCATCACACACGCGAGTCCTCAACTGATACCATGGACGAGTACTTCTCTTTATCTTTTGTCTCATACACAGTTTGAGACTCACACAGTACTCACCACGTGGAAGTACTCGTCTCTAATTTCAAGTCCTGCACACGCCATTTCTTAAATATTTCAACTTATGGTACACACGCTATTTCTTAAATATTTCAACTTATTGTACACACGGTAGTAATTCAGCGTAACACGGAAGTATTTCAACTTATTGCTACACGTGGTTTCATTGTGACCGTTGGTCACTTCCGAAGATTACTACAATCCCATTAATATTACCTGCCTGACATTTAATTCTCCCCACTATAGTTCCTGAAATAGAGAAATTATTATTTCAAACTACTCTTAAATATTCCACATGCATACCATGTCTCCACGCTTTTGTCATTACGGAGCACAACTAAAACAGGTCTTAACAGCACAAGATCCAGCGGCAGAGTGCTGAAACATGGCCGTTCTCCAGGTTCTCTCAGACCTCTGTCGAAGTGGGGGAGCACCTTGCTACCGTATTGGTCAGCCACATTTCAGGCGCTCAAAGCTCAGGTAAATTTCATCTCTTTGGTCCCACCAAGGGTGGCCAAAGGATCGACTCAAAGATGATCATATATTCACATTCACTATCTGCGGTTAGCAGACGACCATACAATCATTCATTTCACAGATCTCACCAAACTGGATGTAGGGATTTACTTTGTGGGAGTGCACATGTGATCAATTAAATAAATAAATTGTCATTCTTTCCCACACTGGTATCCGGCTTCGCTGCATTAATTGAAATTGAGTTATTTTACAAAAACAATGTGTTGTTCTGACAAAAATAATGAAGTATGTTGTACCTATTTTCAATGTCTGGCGGTACTGTACCCTTTCAAACAAGTCGCTCAACAGTGTGACCAACATGCTTCCCCAAGTACCAGTAAAGTGGGATGTTTTGAACACCCCACATTCCCAGTGAAGGTTAAAACACGGACATGTAATGGACATGTGGTATATACTAAGCAACAGTGTACTTCTCGGCTGATTAGATTAGATTAGATTAGATTAGATTAGATTAATACTAGTTCCATGGATCATGAATACGATATTTCGTAATGATGTGGAACGAGTCAAATTTTCCAATACATGACATAATTAAGTTAATTTAACAACATACTTAAGTTAATATAACAACTTCTTTATTTTTTTGTTTTTTATCATATTTTTTAATTTTTTTTCTTAATTTATATCTAAAAATTCCTCTATGGAGTAGAAGGAGTTGTCATTCAGAAATTCTTTTAATTTCTTCTTAAATACTTGTTGGTTATCTGCCAGACTTTTGATACTATTTGGTAAGTGATTAAAGACTTTAGTGGCAGTATAATTCACCCCTTTCTGTGCCAAAGTTAGATTTAATCTTGAATAGTGAAGATCCTCCTTTCTCCTAGTATTGTAGTTATGCACACTGCTATTACTTTTGAATTGGGTTTGGTTGTTAATGCAAAATTTCATAAGAGAGTGTATATACTGAGAAGCTACTGTGAATATCCCTACATCCTTAAATAAATGTCTGCAGGATGATCTTGGGTGGACTCCAGCTATTATTTTGATTACACGCTTTTGTGCAATAAACACTTTATTCCTCAGTGATGAATTACCACAAAATATGATACCATATGAAGGCAATGAGTGAAAATAGGCGTAGTAAGCTAATTTACTAAGATGTTTATCACCAAAATTTGCAATGACCCTTGTTGCATAAGTAGCTGAACTCAAACTTTTCAGCAGATCATCAATGTGTTTCTTCCAATTTAATCTCTCATCAATGGACACATCTAAAAATTTGGAATATTCTACCTTAGCTACATGCTTCGGATTAAGGTCTATATTTATTAATGGTGTCATACCATTTACTGTACGGAACTGTGTGTACTGTCTTATCAAAATTCAGTGAGAGTCTGTTTACAAGGAACCACTTAGTAATTTTCTGAAAGACATTATTGACAATTTCATCAGTTAATTCTTGTTTGTCATGTGTGATTACTATACTTGTATCGTCAGCAATGAGAACTGACTTTGCCTCTTCATGAGTATAGAATGGCAAGTCATTAATATACATTAACAACAACAAAGGACTCAAGACTGACCCTTGTGGAACCCCATTCTTGATAGTTCCCCAGTTTGAGGAATGTGCTGAACTTTGCATATTATGAGAACTGCTAATTTCAACTTTCTGCACTCGTCCAGTTAGGAATGAATTGAACCATTTGTGCACTGTCCCACTCATGCCACAATATTTGAGCTTGTCTACCAGAATTTCATGATTTACACAATCAAAAGCCTTTGAGAGATCACAAAAAATCCCAATGGGTGGTGTTCGGTTATTCAAAACATTCAAAATTTGATTGGTGAAAGCATATATGGCATTTTCTGTTGAAAAACCTTTCTGGAAACCAAACTGACATTTTGTTAGTACTTCATTTCTACAGATATGTGAAGCTACTCTTGAATACATTACTTTCTCAAAAATTTTGGATAAAGCTGTTAGAAGGGAGATTGGACAGTAATTGTTGACATCAGATCTATCCCCCTTTTTATGCAAAGGTATCACAATAGCATATTTCAGTCTATCAGGCAAAATGCCCTGTTCCAAAGAGTTATTACAAAGGTGGCTGATAATCTTACTTATCTGTTGAGAACAAGCTTTTAGTATTTTGCTGGAAATGCCATCAATTACATGTGAGTGTTTGCTTTTAAGCAAGTTTATTATTTTCCTAACTTCAGAGGGAGAAGTGGGTGAGATTTCAATTGTATCAAATTGCATAGGTATGGCCTCTTTCATTTACAGCCTAGCATCTTCTAATGAACATCTGGATCCTACTATACCCACAATATTTAGAAAATTATTATTAAAAATATTTTCAACTTCTGACTTTTTGTTCGTAAAGTTTTCATTCAGTTTGATGGTAACACTGTCTTCCTGTGCTCTTGGTTCACCTGTTTCTCTTTTAATAATATTCCAAATTGTTTTAATTTTATTATCAGAGTTGCTGATTTCAGACATGATACACATACTTCTGGATTTTTTAATAACTGTTCTTAATATAACACAGTAGTTTTTATAATGTTTGATAGTTTCTGGGTCACTATTCTTTCTTGCTCTCAGATACATTTCCCTTTTCCGGTTACAAGATATTTTTATACCCTTAGTAAGCCATGGTTTGTTACAAGGTTTCTTACGAGTATATTTAACTATTTTCTTGGGGAAGCAGTTTTCAAATGCATTTACAAAAATGAACACTTCAAAAACGAACACAGCTCTTCCATCCTAGTGTCATTCATGTTCATATATACACTACTGGCAATTAAAACTGTTACACCAGGAAGATGACGTTCTACAAACGTGAAATTTACCCGACAGGAAGAAGATGCTGTGATATGCAAATGATTAGCTTTTCAGAGCATTCACACAAGGTTGGCGCCGGCGGCGACACCTACAACGTGCTAACATGAGGAAAGATTCCAACCGATTTCTCATACATAAACAGCAGCTGACCGGATTTGCCTGGTGAAACGTTGTTGTGATGCCTCGTGTAAGGAGGAGAAATACGTACCACCACGTTTCTGACTGTGTAAAGGTTGGACTGTAGCCTATCGCGATTGCGGTTTGTCGTATCGCGACATTGTTACTCGCGTTGGTCGAGATCCAGTGACTGTTAGCAGAATATGGAATCGGTGGGTTCCGGAGGGTAATATGGAACGCCGTGCTGGATCCCAATGACCTCGTATCACTAGCAGTCGAGTTGATAGCCATCTTATGCGCATGACTGTAAAGAATCGTGCAGCCAAGTCTCGATCCCTGAGTCAACAGATGGGGACGTTTGCAAGACAACAACCATCTGCACCAACAGTTCGATGACGTTTGCAGCAGCACGGACTATCAGCTTGGAGACCATGGCTGCGGTTACCCTTGACGCTGCATCACAGACAGGAGCGCCTGCGATGGTGTACTCAACGACGAACCTGGGTGCACGAATGGCAAAACGTCATTTTTTCTGATGAATCCAGATTCTGTTAACAACATCATGATGGTTGCATCCCTTGTTTGGCGACATCGCGGTGAGCGCACATTGGAAGCGTGTATTCGTCATCGCCATACTGGCGTATCACCCGGCGTGGTGGAATGGGGTGCCATTGGTTACACGTCTCGGTCACCCCTTGTTCGCATTGACGGCACTTTGAACAGTGGACGTAACATTTCACATGTGTTACGACCCGTGGCCCTACCCTTCATTCGATTCCTGCATTTCAGCCTTTCTGGACACAGAAAATCTTCGACTGCTGCCTTGGCCAGCACGTTCTCCAGATCTCTCACCAACTGAAAACGTCTGGTCAATGGTGGCCGAGCAACTGGCTCGTCACAATACGCTAGTCACTGCTCTTAATGAACTGTGGTATCATGTTGAAGCTGCATGGGCAGCTGTACCTGAACATGCCATTCAATCTCTGTTTGACTCAACGCCCAGGCGTATCAAGGCCGTTATTACGCCCAAAGTTGGTTGATGTGGGTACTGATTTCTCAGGATCTATGCACCCAAACTGCGTGGAAATGTAATCACATGTCAGTTCTAGTATAATATATTTGTCCAATGAATACCCGTTTATGATCTGCATTTCTTCTTGGTGGAGCAGTTTTAACGGCCAGTAGTGTATCACCAGTTTTCTATCACATTATGAAACAGGAATTCTTCTCCAATAAAAGAGGACATTCCAATAACATGAATCTGATACCGCTGTGTGCACCACCTGCGACATTTTTAGGTGATTTTTTTAAGTACGAGGCCTAAAGGGGTAGCTGAAACGTCATGACTGCAGCATTATTGTGTGACACCTCACTGCAAAAATCGGCAAGGAAAAGGTTGATGAATATGTAGATGTATATGGATTTCGCCAGTGGGGACACTATTGTTAAACTATGGCAATTATTTTAAGAGACTGAATTTGTTGTAACTAACACTTGATGTCACTTGCTACCCCGTCACCTGTGCATCTGGCGATCACCAATAGCCGGTCCACAACGAGTAACCTGTAGCCACATGATCATTTCTCTTTTCTGGAACAGCGTAAAAAGTACTGAGACTCACCCAACTCTGACAATAGTACATATACAAACTTGTTATGCACAGGAACGACGAAAAACGAAAACTCAGCTAACAAGATAGCAGATTGAGAGACTTAAGTTACAAACACTGAAGAACGATTATTTCAAAACAAGTTTCTAGGCTACTCTTAATGACAGAAACCACTTCTAATGCTCGTGAGACTCAAAAAAAAAAAAAAAAAAAGGAAACATTTTGTAGCCTCGCCAAGTAGCGACGAGGGTATTCCACTATTGGGCAGCGATGTGAACGTACAACCTATTAGAACCCTCGACAGGGATCAGAGCATAGGTATGGCTCTGTAAGGCAACAGAGGCCACCACAAGACGCTACTCAACAGGTCAAACCCTTTGGTTGTCAACCACTTTAAATAAGCGGACCTCCAGTGGGAAAGCCGTCCAAATACTTTCCATTACATTAGTGTACTCACTAATTCGATTTGTACTTATATTTTGATATAGATACGACTGGGACTAATAGCTTACTGCTTATGATAGATTTAACATCTACACTGGAGTTTATCTGTCTGAAGGCGCCCATCGCTGTCTCGAAGCCTGTAAGGCTCGTAAAGGTGTACCCAAGCACTTTGACCTTTACTTCTATCGTCACAAAGCGGTACCCGATTATCGCATGTGTAAAGAACAATTTGTGTTATTATCCATTGGAATACTATAAGACACTCATAGATATATTATTACAGCAACTAGTTTCCCAAACGTATGACAAGAGAGAAGAATGGAGGAACAACGACCTACTAAATTTAATGAAAAAAAGAAAAGTAACAAAACCACATATGACGCCATTAGCGGAAAAATGAGAGTATGTAATGAAACGCTAACAAATCAAAAATGTAAATAAATAGAAATTTAAATTAGGTATGACGGTTTCAGTATGAAGAAGAAGATGCCTCACAAACTCTGGAGGAGATGCTGTAGGAAGTTAAAAATTATATAAGGAAATGAAAAACTAGATGAAATGAATCAGAGATTCGGAAACTTGTAGATAGTCATTATGTCCAAATGAACTTGTTTGGCCACCTACTCGTATACAACATTAGAAATGTGTCGGGAAAATGTCATACATCCATCTTCTTAGGTCAGCAGCTGCAAATTATGCTAAACACTGCAGCGACTACAGAGTAATCAACCTACTGCCTGAAAAGTTTCTCTTCTGTCGTGTATTCAGATATTCTAATGGAATTTACTCGATAAGCAACGGTATAAAGCGTTACAAAGAATATAAAGTTTCGCTTAATTTAAAAATCACGAAGAGAAAACACTTTACAATGACCATCTAAAATAATTAAATATGAGGGTGTATCCAGCCAGTGAGTATGCTGGTTGACGTCACTGTTAGGTGATGCATGACCGAACTGTTGAGAACAATTCTTACGCATTATGTAATGAAATGATCGGAAAAGCAATCTCAGAGAGGTTCTGACTTCTATTAAAGAAGAATGAACGAAAGAACACGAATAGTGGTCGTTTATTTTATTATTCAACAATCCGCTTCAAACTCTTTTATTCAGTCACTGAGTAATTATTAAAAACAATAAATATTAATTCCATGACAAGGAGATAGGGAATGTGAATGATTTTAAAATAATTAACACAAGTGTGTATAAATAATTATTTAATTACTGATCACGAGAATTATGAGTTACAAACTTATGATTACAGCCCATCTCGAAGAGATTACTTCGGCAGAAGATACAAATGTAGATGTTAGGGAAATGAAGATCAATCTCGTCATTTGTTAACTGAGATAAAAAATTAAGCGTTTAACGGAATTCCAGGAGCTTCGCTGTGGATTAAGTGTTCTCTGTGACTATAAGGAAAGTGTTCATTTCTTACTAAAAAAAAATGAATGGTCTACAGAATACACACATGAACTGAATATCCTTGCTTTAGCTTTTAAATAGCACCTAAACAACCTACTTGTCTGAAAGTGTTTTTGAGAATTTTCACTCAGTCGTCCATGTAGAAAAATGGAAAACAACGTAATCGAAACCAAGGAGTTAGAAATGCTGTCGGAAAAAGGGATACCGAGCATTCTGTCCTAGGTTTAGTTCAGAACTGCCTCGATCAATAACAAATCATCTTTGCACTCTCTATTGATGGCATGCATTTGTCAGTGTCAAACGTGACAATGTTATTGAACAGTGGAAACTGACAAGGGTTGATAGTAAATACATCTATATCATTAACCGACTGTACCACAGTAAAAGGTTCGACGAAATCGAGATTAGAATGCAGTTTCAGAGAAAACCACCATCGTGGAAGTTGTCAGACAACGACGCATTCTATCTCCAACACTTTTCAACTCATAAACCAGTTTCTCGAAATGACCTGGATTATCTGAATAAAGACTAAAGCTCAACGACTAATCCTTAAATAACATCTTCTCTCCACATGAGTCGGCAATGCTTGCTGATAATGTAGGAAATCTTCAGTCCCTCTCAACACAGTTAATTTGAACATAACAGTGTTGGGACTTCATACCAGTTTCCAAAAACGTTGTTCTTCAACAATATTTGAGCGCACTTGAGATGGAAAACATACTTAAATACTAAGAATGCTTTGTGACAAAAAAAAAATGAAATCAAGATGAAGAGATAAAAGCAAGCAAATCTGTTCCACAAAGGAAAATTGAAGAACTTTTAACATCTTGATACATTATGTTAACAATTATTGGGAAACAGGCAAGTGTTATAAGGATGGAGTAGAAGAATGGACAGTCAAAATCTCGCTCTTTAACAATATGCAGTTTTCTGATATGTGAATTAAGAGGATTATTAATCCCCTATACTGATAACGCGAAATTTAAGATTTTTATATCCTGTTTTCCCAGAAACTATCAAAGGTAGTAAAACAAACTTTTACTGGAAGAGTTCTGCCAGATTTAACGCAGTCGGGTACGCAGTCATTTCAGCACATGGCAGATACATTGTAACTCTTGCGGCGTTAGGTCGTCATAGGGCCTTCTGTCCATTATTGATTTGAAAGAACTGAATCACCATCACCAATGAAGTTAGCACGACGAACCCAATGTTGTTTTTGAGACCACTGAAAGATCTTCACAGTTGAGCCTTATTCCATTCCTACACTGGATCCATCACAAGTTTTCTGATAGTCTTGTTCATGCTATTATTTCTTTTCATTACTGGTACCCAATTTCATGCACTCATGGCAATGTTTTGACATCAGGCACCTTTCTGGTATCAATGCTGAATTACAGCTGCTCAAGAATTTGTAACCTAATGGCCCCTTTTCTGCCATGATCCGTCAAATGTTATGCATATGTCTTTGTTGCCATCATTTTCATGAGCTGCTTCCACTATTTCAGATATTATTTATTCTTCCTTATTGCTTTCACTGTTCCCCCTAAGCCATTTGTGTATCCTGAAGCATTAGTAGGAAGGTACGACAGACTCATAAGAGCACAAAAAGTTTTTCCATCCATAGGACCTTGGCTAATACATCTCAGCCCATAGAAATATCTGGTGTATGCCTCAAAGAGATTCTTATCTTTACATTTTTAGGGCGTCTAAAATTCATCTTTGCCCACACAATTCAAACAAGATACTTCCAAACTAAGAACTGAACTGTTTTGAAAACTTTTCACAAATTACTCTCTCTCCACTACACAAATTACAGCATGCAATTTGATTAGGCCATTTTTTCAATGTACTTCAATCTAATACTAAACATATCACTGGCACAATTTCACTGTAGACTTCATTACTGTTCACAAGCTACCCCTTAGAAGCACTTGGTGGTGAAGAACTAGCTTGCCCTAACTTCATTCACTGGACATAAACATCCGAGAGGACACGTTCTGTAGAATCTACTTCCCTTCTTTCTCCTCTTCCTAAATATTCGCGTTGGTGGAATCATATTAAAGAGAGAACACAATGAGCAGCAAGTTCAAATATACACAACGAAAGAGATGATGCGCCTTACAAAATGTGAATGACATCCCTCACTATACCACAAACAAGAAGTGATATCACAGCAACAAATATAGCCAAATTATGCAGCAGGCTGTTGACTGTAAATCAACATAAATCATCGCCTTCTGGAGCAAGCAGGTCCCGAGACGTTTTGTTGTAACTGAACAACTGCTCAAGGGACCTATATAACTTGCTTGTGCAGGAAATTATTTCAAAATACTTAGTCATTCTAAATGAATGAAACAGACAACTAGTGAAAGAGAAAACTCCAAATAACAATTTTCCTTAAAAAATTTACATTTTTGCCAACACCACCTTTTCTAATCCTATTAACCGCAGTATATTTAGAATTTCATAGACGAATCAAGTGATATATGACGAAGTTCCTCGGCCTGTTGCAGAAGTCTTCTAGTAACTAGCAACAAACACTGAAAAACAGCGTATTTTCAGATAATTTTCGACGTGAAATGTATATTTTACGCAACTAATCTGATAACTATTTCGTCAGTAGTTGACAATGTAAATGCTCCGTGATTGTACTATATGTTGTAGAAACACTTGCCAGCAGCGCATTTAAAAACGTTTTTCATTGGCACGTTTGATTACACCATATTATTACCGGTTTCAATATTTTGTTCATCATCAGATGGACGAAGTGCTAGTCAGACACTTGTTGTTTTGCTTGTTATGTTGCCCTACGGTGGAAATATATTACCTTCTAATTATGGGTAATGGAAATGAGGGTAAATGAAATTTGGGAATTGCGTGGTAGCTACTTAGCAGCAGTACTTACAGAGAAAGCGTCTTGGTAGCTTTAAGCCTTGATACTTTCTTGTTTTCCGAGAAGCTGACACTAGCATCATGGTAAACTTCTGCATGTGCCATAAACGCAAACACAAAAGCACAGGGTGAAAGATGGATTACCGTTAGCACTAATATTACGAAACTGCTGATTTTACATACACTTAAGATGTTCTAAATTCACTGACAGCTTATGAAGATGCTACAAAGCAAAGATATACATTGTTTACATTAGGTGTCAGTGATGAGGGGAAAGATATGACATTAATATCGATGTGTTTTCGGAAATAATAAATAAATAATATGTTTGCAGCAACATGTGGAATAATGTATTTTTAATAAAAACAGGTCTCATACTTAATGAATGCTACATAAAAATTAATTAGATACACGTGAGGCAGGCATTCTTGTTAGCAACTGGTGGATTTTGCTTTCTTGTCCTGTTTATTTGTTTATTTATTTTGCGTATGCAGTTCACGTCTCGACTTCAGTGGGGCGTAGTCGCAACACTGAACATTAAACGTTAATTGATATTTCTAGGTGCCACCTCCATGGCTTGACTGGATATACGAAACTCCTCGCGTTATTGGTTATCTCCATAACACAGTGCTTGCAACAACTGAATCCTCTAAGGTTTGACACACTAAAATCGCTGGAGAAACTCGCTGGACAGACACCTGAGGAATAGCTAAGTATCGGCTGACACGATGACCAGATTTCAGTGTAGTAGTAACAAAACTATGTTGCATGTGCTCTAAGTAGTAAAAAACGTACGGGGAAGATTTGGGGTTTTATTTTTACGTAAACAACAAATGTCATGAAAGTGATGTTTCAGCCGTAGCGTCGAATGCTTTGATCTATAGGAAGCGCAGTACCGTAGTCTTGGTGAAAATCACGTTACGCAGTTGCCAGTTAATTGCCCCGTTTGGAATTGGAAACGCAAAAGACCTATTGTTGCAGTATATCCCCATCTCTACTCGACGCATGATTGGTAGCTGCTCAAATTCATTATCTCTGCCTGTCTAGAAGCAATTTTATAAAACCGCCGTTGTCGTGTTTGTGGCGAAGGCAGTGTTAAATCTGAGTATAAAATTTATTTCCCTTGACTGCAAATACAAGAGACATGAATTTTGTATTAATAGTAAGTATTCGAAATGAATTACCTTATCCCCAGAAAATGAGACTGCATCATTTCCAAATGTGTCAGAGGAGAGGCAGTTCGAAACAAGGCCTACCCCGTCATTTTCCGCCATAAAAAAGCGAACTCTCTTAAGTGACAGTGTCAGTTTAATTTGTTGGGCACAGTAATTCTGCTAAGCAGTAATCGCACCTAGCACATTTAACATACGAGGTGTGGCTAGAAAAAAACCGGACTAGTACTGGTGAAACAATAAAGCGAATGCAATAAGGCTGAAAGTCTCGTGGCCTGTCACGTGACTCTCGCTCTGCCTACTGCTCGAGTTTCATCTGCCTCCTGCACTCAGTCTGCCCGTGGCGTCTGTTTTAAGTAGTTGACGTTTTGTCTGTGCGTCGGAAAATGTTGAGTGTACAGAAAGAACAGCGTGTTAACATCAAATTTTGTTTCAAACTAGGAAAATATGCAAGTGAAACGTTTGTAATGTTACAACAAGTGTACGGCGATGATTGTTTATCGCGAACACAAGTGTTTGAGTGGTTTAAACGATTTAAAGATGGCCGCGAAGACACCAGTGATGACACTCGCACTGGCAGACCATTGTCAGCAAAAGCTGATGCAAACATTGAAAAAATCGGTAAACTTGTTCGACAAGATCGCCGTTTAACAATCAGAGCAGTGTCTGAGTTAACAGGAGTTGACAAGGAAAGTGTTAGGCAGATTCTTCATGAAAGTTTCAACATGAACAAAGTGTGTTCAAAAATGGTTCCAAAGTGTCTCACAATTGAACAGAAGGAACGCCGAAGAATATTTTGTTCTGACATCCTGGAAAACATTGAAAGTGGTCCCACCTTCTTACAAAATGTTATTACTTGCGATGAATCGTGGTTTTTTTACTTACGATCCCGAAACTAAACGCCAATCGATGCATTGGAAAACTCCTGGTTCTCCACGACAAAAAAAAGCACGAATGTCAAAATCGAAATTCAGGGCAATGATGATTTTTTTTTTTTTTTTTTTTTTGACATCAGAGGGATTGTGCACATTGATTGGGTACCAGAGGGGCAAACAGTGAATCAGCATTACTACATTAGCGTCCTGGCTACCCTACGTGAGCGAGTACGGAGAAAACGGAACGATTTGTGGAGAAAAAAGTCATGGATCCTTCACCAAGACAATGCCCCAGCTCACAGTGCGTTGTCAGTGAAGACGTTTTTGGCAAAACACAACATTCCCATCTTAGATCATCCACCCTACTCACCTGATTCGGCCCCCTGTGACTTTTTTCTTTTCCCTAAAGTCAAGTCAGCTTTGAAAGGAACTAGATTTGAGACTGTTGAAGCAGTAAAAGAAAAAGCGACGGAAGTAATGTATGGACTTACCGAAAATGATCTGCAGCATTGCTATGAACAGTGGAAAATTCGTATGGAGCGGTGTGGAGACCGAGGAGGAGAGTACATTGAAGGAGATAACATGAAATTGTAAATAATTGTAAATAAATGTTTTTTCCAGCATCAGTCCGGTTTTTTTCTAGCCGCACCTCGTATGTAGCTCTTTAGAACCGTGCTAACAGCTTATATTAATCACCTTCTAGAGCACTTCTCATCCGGTCTTAAACATTGTCCTGCATCAAATGTAATTACCTACATATCTCTAGTGAAACATGTGACTATTTTCCAGGTTAAATGTCGTGTTACAGTGTTAGCTACTTCTGCGTTATCATTTGTAACCAGCAGTTTCTGGAATAGAAGCCGACGCAGCCACTGTAAGAAAATTAGTTTTATGCCGAACTCACCATTGTCGCTGATTATAAACAGTATGTAATTCTGTGCCAGGAAATTATAATTATTTTGATTAGTGGTGCTTATTTTTTTATTATCAAGTTATGCATGAACTACCTGAATACAGAACAATACCTACAATTCAGTTTGCAACTGTTTCACATAATATAATAAAAGCGTGGTAAACAGCAGCGTACGTTGGAAGTGTCATAAATGTCAAATTCTTAAAACTGCTAGGTCTGGAGTACTGTAAAACGAATTTCGTTGCTTGGAATCATCAGCTTTTTATTTCCATAACGAACAATGAACAGGAAGGTTTAAAAGATCCGTCGATTTTGTAATAAATCAGTCGGCTGAAAAATACTCCCGTGTATCCAAATTACCTCGTTATATTTAACAACTTTCTATATATATATATATATATATATATATATATATATATATATATATATATATATATATATATATATATATATATATATATATATATAACAGAATATACGTAATAAATTTTACTTTCGGTAACACTTTATTTCATTATTTTATTCATTAATGTATACCTTCAATACATTTTTGTCTCTGGTGTGCTACATGCAGGTTCGCTAAACAGATATTCTCAACGCAAGCTAATATGCTAACCCATTTCCATCATTCCGGTTTTGGTTACACTTATATGATTTACAGCAAAGAGAAGACGTAGAGGACATAAGGGTTTCTCTCATAGGTATAATCAAAGAACGTAAGGATAAACATACTGGAACACTGGAGGTAGGTAGATACCAGTTGATAGAAGAGAATTATGCTGAATGAAAAAGAAACCAATCGAGACATTTACCCTATTCCATAAAAATTATTTGCTTCACGAATAAACTCATAAACTTTCTGGATCACTATTAGAATGCTTTTCTAAGGCTTTAAGGGGGGTAGGACGTCAAACGGGCCGACTTGGAGCAGGAGAGGCACCACAGGACATTTTAATCTCTACTGTCTATACTTTTACAAATAAATTCATAAAACTTTGAAAGCATGATCAGGAAGGATTCAGGATTCATACTCATAGTAGTCAAAGCTCAAAAACGTAACAAAATACATTTTTTTACATGTGCAATTTCATCATTTTTTCACTTACTACTGGCTGCATTTGTTTCTGTAGGTAC
Organism: Schistocerca nitens; assembly: GCF_023898315.1. Classification (NCBI taxonomy): domain Eukaryota; kingdom Metazoa; phylum Arthropoda; class Insecta; order Orthoptera; family Acrididae; genus Schistocerca; species Schistocerca nitens. The sequence goes on from NC_064614.1 coordinate 68,027,398, forward strand.
ACTTTTCTTCCTAAGTAAGAGAGATTCTTCGATGAATTTTGCACAGCATACAAGCAGTACTTACAGGTGTATGGAACTCTAGAATTTTCCAAATCTATTAAAAACTGTGGTAAAAATTGAGATAATTAAGCATAACTTAAGTAAACTCTAGAGTTTCATACACATGTAACTAAGATAAACTACAGCACTGTGACTTTAACAAAACAAGGGGCGAAAACCACAGAAAGAGTTTCACCAACTATATTTGATGAACGGGTAGTGAGGTGGCACTCAAAATCCCCACACGGTTGGCACAGACCAATTTTCAGAGTCCTATCGCCACCACAACAACCCAAAACACCCGTCTTGGAGGGATGAAGTCTGTGCTCCGCAAAAACAATTTACTATCGCCTCCAGACCAAGAGGTAAACCGGGCTCGCGCCCCGAAAGGCTCCTTCCAATTTGGCCAGCAGATTCCAGCCTTCCCTCCCGTGCCTTCAAATATCAGTGGAATCAAGGTAAGGAATATTGAAGAGAAGGGCAGTCTGTCCATGACGGTGGTGTGGTACAGACATCTCTGACAGTGGGAAATAGGGGCAAACTGCGTGCTCTGCGTTTAAAGTCAGCGGAGCGATCGCAACTTTAAACTGAATGAGTAAACGAACTGTTGGACAGTTGTAGAAAGTAACAGAAAGTGCCTGCAGATAGTGAATAAAAATAGTCAAATTAGAGATATTTGGACTTTGTACCCAGTCAGTTTTCAGAAAACAAATGGTATTGCTACAGGCTGATGCCTTGTCTCAATATGGAGGCTTTAGATGTTTAGAAATGCGGTGTCAGTTGTGTAGATGTACAGTACGCTGGATTAGATGTAACGAGCTGGCTCTAAGTTTGCACCTATGGTAACTCCAGTGTTGGCCATTGTCGTCTATAGCCTCGCATCATCAATGACTGCTGATTCCCACACCAAAGGCAATAGAGTGTCAATAGAGTGTCATGATCTTCTGTCCACTTCCTCTGTATTTCACAAAGCCGTTGGCAACGGGGGAACTGGCGCCTCCTTCTGCAGGAAGTCTTCTGAGAGTAATACTATTGCTTTCTATTCAAAGTTTACGTAGCCGTTAGTTTCGTACCAGGAATCAAGGGTGTTACCATTCCTAGTCGTAAACGCTACCGTTGCCTTTGGGTCTCGCACTAAGATATGTAATGAAGCTTCTAAACTGTATAACTTAATGGGCCAATATCGTCACTTCTTGGTTTTATGAACTTCGACACAGCATAGCAGTGTGCCTTCTCCGAGAGAATGTAGACCTTATAGCCAACTTCGCGGCCGTTGGTGCATCGAGGGCGTTTTCTGCTGCTTCTAACCAGCGGGGCGAACAGTTCTCTTCCGGTTAAGATTGGATAACCTGTAGTGGCGCAAGGACGACGGCCGTGTGAGAAAGATGTCTACATACGCGACGTCATGTCAGCAGTCGAAATTTGAACACAGCGTTTTCGAAACTTACTGATTTATGTTTTCTCGTGTTGTTGTTGTGGTCTTCAGTCCTGAGACTGGTTTGATGCAGCTCTCCATGCAAATCTATCCTGTGCAAGCTCCTTCATCTCCCAGTACCTACTGCAACCTACATCCTTCTGAATCTGCTTAGTGTATTCATCTGTTGGTCTCCCTCTACGATTTTTACCCTCCACGCTGCCCTCCAATGCTAAATTTCTGATCCCTTGATGCCTCAGGACATGTCCTACCAACCGATCCCTTCTTCTAGTCAAGTTGTGCCACAAACTTCTCTTCTCCCCAATCATATTCAATACCTCCTCATTAGTTACGTGATCTACCCACCTAATCTTCAACATTCTTCTGTAGCACCACATTTCGAAAGCTCCTAATCTCTTCTTGTCCAAACTATTTATCGTCCATGTTTCACTTCCATACATGGCTACACTCCATACAAATAGTTTCAGAAACGACTTCCTGTCACTTAAATCTATACTCGATGTTAACAAACTTCTCTTCTTCAGAAACGCTTTCCTTGCCATTACCAGTCTACATTTTATATCCTCTCTACTTCGACCATCATCAGCTATTTTGCTCCCTAAGTAGCAAAACTCCTTTACTTCTTTAAGTGTCTCATTTCCTAATCTAATTCCCTCAGCATCATCCGATTTTATTCGACTACATTCCATTATTGTCGTTTTGCTTTTGTTGATGTTCATCTTATATCCTCCTTTCAAGACACTGTCCATTCCGTTCAACTGCTCTTCCAAGTCCTTTGCTGTCTCTGACAGAATTATAATGTCATCGGCGAACCTCAAAATTTTTATTTCTTCTCCATAGATTTTAATACCTACTCCGAATTTTTCTTTTGTTTTGTTCACTGCTTGATCAATTTACAGGTTGAATAACATTGGGGAGGGGCAACAACCCTGTCTCACTCCCTTCCCAACCACTGCTTCCCTTTCATGCCCCTCGACTCTCATAACTGCCATCTGGTTTCTATACAAATTGTAAATAGTCTTTCGCTCCCTGTATTTTTCCGCTGCCACCTTCAGAATTTGAAAGAGAGTATTCCAGTCATCATTGTCAAAAGCTTTCCTCAAGTCTACAACTGCTAGAAACGTACGTTTCCCATTTTCGTATTCATTACTAAACCTACTCCTGCATTACCCCTATTTGTTTTTGTATTTATAACCCTATATTCACCTGACCAGAAGTCTTGTTACTCCTGCCACCGAACGTCACTAATTCCCACTATATCTGACTTTAACCCATCCATTTCCCTTTTTAAATTTTCTAACCTACCTGCCTGATTAGGGGATCTGACATTCCACGCTCCGATCCGTCGAATGCCAGTTTTCTTTCTCCTGATAACGACGTCCTCCTGAGTAGTCCCCGCCCGGAGATCCGAATGGGGGACTATTTTACCTCCGGAATATTTTACCCAAGAGGACGCCATCATCATTTAACCATACAATAAAGCTGCATGGCCTCGGGAAAAAATTACGGCTGTAGTTTCCCCTTGCTTTCAGCCGTTCGCAGTACCATAACAACATGGCCGTTTTGTTTATTGTTACAAGGCCAGATCAGTCTATCATCCATACTGTTGCCCTTGCAACTACTGAAAAGACTGCTGCCCCTCTTCAGGAATCACACGTTTGTCTGGCCTCTCAACAGATACCCCTAGGTTGTGGTTGCACCTACGGTACGGCTATCTGTATCGTTGAGGCACGCAAGTCTCCCCACCAACGGAAAGGTCCATGGTTCATGGGACGTTTTCTCGTGGCTTTCTGAATTTTTAGCTGATCTGGCCTCACCATCCGATTAGCCTTTATCTAGGAAAAACATCGAAGTGTCCTTATGGCTGAGGAAAACTGAAATTAAGACACAAAGGAATTACTGACATTGGCTGTGAGTGGACAGTAAATCAATGGAAAAAATTAAATTTTTTTTCTGACCGGGATTCGAAACCAGATCTCCAGCCTACTAGGTGGTTGCTCTGACCATTAATCTGTCCAGAGACAGTGGTGATCGCAACACAACGGACTCCCCGGCACGCCTCCCGTCAGCCCCGAATTCTCAACTTACCCACACGCTATGAATGTACTGCTCCATGCCCACTATCCTCATTACTTGCACCACTTCGCCCGTTTCGCTTTAGAGTTCGAACTTGGTGTTCACCTGCACTGAAGAGATACCATTACTGATCCAGCAGCCACTTTGAATTGAGATACATAGGAATTACAGACGTTGGTTACAAGTTGGCACTGATGCAAATCGATTTATAAAACTGAAACTAATGTATACATTTGCTGATTGGCTGCTTAAAATGGCTCTGAGCACTATGGGACTTAACATCTGAGGTCATCAGTCCCCTAGAACTTTGAACTACTTAAACCTAACCAACCTAAGAACATCACACACATCCATGCCCAAGGCAGGATTCGAATCTGCGACCGTAGCGGTCACGCGGTTCCAGGCTGTAGCGCCTAGAACCGCTCGGCCACACCGGCCGGCCAATTTCCTGATTATGTATGCAGTAGGCCTATGATTATTACGATTAGAATCTTCATTAAGTGTAATGTATTGTCCGTGATTGGAAACATATTTTTACTACACAGCTGCTGAGTATCTTGAAGGGCGTTATATATATATATATATATATATATATATATATATATATATATATATATATATATACCAAAAAGTCAGTATAAATTTGAAAACTTAATAAACCACGGAATAATGTAGGTAGAGAGGTAAAAATTTACACACATGCTTGGAATGGCATGGGGTTTTATTAGAACCACCCCATAATGCTAGACGCGTGAAAGATCTCTTGCACGCGTCCTTTGGTAATGATCGTGTGCTCAGCCGCCACTTTCTTCATGCTTCGCCTCTCAGGTCCCCAGACCTCAGTCCGTGCAATTACTGGCTTTGGGGTTACCAGAAGTCGCAAGTGTATCCTGATCGACCGACATCTCTAGGGATGCCTCACCATAACTCCGGACATGCTTTACAGTGCTGTTCTTATTTCTCGACTACAGCTATTGTTGAGGAATGATGGTGGACATATTGAGCATTTCCTGTAAAGAACATAATCTTTGCTTTGTCTTACTTTCTTATGCTAATTACTTCTATTCTGATCAGGTGAAGCGCCATCTGTCAGACAACTTTTGAACGATTGCATTTTAGGTTCTAATAAAACCCCAAGTCATTCCAATCATGTGTGTCAATTTGTACCTCTGTATCTACATTATTCTGTGATTTATTCAGTTTTCGAATTTATACTAACTTTTTGATCACCCTATATATATATATATATATATATATATATATATATATATATATATATATATATCAGAAACGTCTCAGATTTACATTATCAGAAGTTACACTATACTCATCATCTTGGACAGTTTCCAGCCACTGGCTGGGTCTGTAGGGAACACAAGCCTCTCCATCGTGTTCTGTCTTTCCACCATTCCCCCTCTTCCACCTTCGTCCACTTCTCCCCTCTTCTCGTCACACATTCCTTCACTCCCTTCACCCATCTATCTCTTGGTCTTCCTCTGGGCCTCTTCCCCTCCAGTTGCAGATCAAACATCCTCTTTGGAATTCTGCCCTTATCCATTCTCTTCATGTGTCCATACCACTGCAGTCTTGATTTTTCTATCCTGTCCTGTACTGGTTCCCTCTTTAGTCTTTCCCTCACATACACATTTCGCAATCTTTCTCGTCTTGTTACACTCAACCTGCTCCTCTGGAACTTCATTTCACTAGCCTGTATTCTACTTTTGTCGCTTTTGTGCACTACCCATGTCTCACTTCCGTATGTCAATATGGGGACAAAGTAGGTTCGGTATATAATTCCCTTGGATTTCTGTGGCACCTCCTTGCTCCAAATAAGCCCCCTAATGCATTTGTAGAACTGCCCTGCTTTTATGCACCTTTCATTTATTTCCATTGCGTTTCCCCTCTTACTTTCAATCATGCTTCCCAGGTACTTGAAGTTCTCTACCACTTGTAGTTTTTCCCCTCCACAAGTTATATCCACATTTGGCCTTTTCTTCTTCCTTGTTGTGACAATTATTTCACTTTTCTTTGCAGAGAAAAGCATTCCACGTTGTGCTGCCGTTGCCTCCCATACATCTAACTGCTCTTGCACCTCCTTCTCGCAATTTCCCCATAACATCAGGTCATCGGCAAAAAGCACTGCTTTCATTTTATGATCTCCAATTGCATCTGATACTTGCTGTAGGATTTCATCCATAACAATAATAAACAATAAAGGCGAAAGTGCACTTCCCTGTCGCAGCCCATTTTCCAGCTTGAACCATGCAGTACGTTCCCTCCCCACTCTCACTTCCCTCATACATTTTTCTGACTTTTCGTGTTATCTCTTCATCTATCCCTTTTGCGTTCAGCACATCCCAGAGCTTGTCCCTACAGATACTGTCATACGCCATCTCAATATCTAAAAAGGCCATGATTAAGTCCTTCCCGTACTCATAGTGCCTTTCCTGCAGTTGCCCTACCGCAAATATGAGGTCCGTTGTTGATCTTCCCGGTCTGAAACCGTACTGCTCCTCTTGCAGTCTACTTTCAATACTGCTTCTTATTCTCTTCTCCAGGATCATTTCATAGATTTTTCCACAGTGGCATAGCAGGGTTCTCACATCTCCTTTTATCCCCTTTCTTGAAGATCGGGACTATAATTACTTTCTTCCAATCCTCAGGAATTCTGTTCTCCTTCCACACCACCCTCAGCACTCTGTATAGCCACTGGGTTCCTACTACTCCTGCTGCTCGTATCATATCCACTGTTACTTCGTCCCAACCTGGTGCCTTGCCTCCTTTCATCCTCTTTATGGCTTCTTCCACTTCATTCCAAGTTAGATCATCAATTTCCCCACTATTATAATCGTCTGCTGCCTTAGGCTCTCCATCGCTGTTAGTTACCCGCTTGGCGGCATTCAACAGATCTTCAAAGTACTCCTTCCAAATCTTTTTGAGCTCATGCATTTCCTCCACAACTCTTCCATTATTATCCATCATCCTCAGGCACTCGCTTCTGTCGTTCCTCTTATTTCTTACCATGGTGTAAAGTACTTTTTTGTTCCCTTCACTGTCCTCTTCTAACATTCTTGTCCATTTTTCCATCCACTTCTTATTCTCCGCCCTTACTATGGTCTGTGCCGCTTTCTTGCTTTCCTTATATTTTACCCTAGCTTCCTCTGTTCGGGTCTGGAACCATTCTCTGAAGGCTTTGTTCTTTCGAAGTACTGCCTCTTTACATATGTTGTTCCACCATGGGGTTTCCTTACTTCTCCTCTTTGTGCTAGTTATTCCGCACACAGTCTCAGCTGCCTCAACTAGAGCCCTCTTAAAATCTCCCCATTCTTCTTCCACTGTTCTCTGATCTTCCTTTGGCAGCTTCTTCCTGATCAGTGTCTGGTACTGGGTCCTCCGTTCATCCTCTTTCAGCATCCATGTCTTCAACCTTTCACCGCTACGGTCGCAGGTTCGAATCCTGCCTCGGGCATGGCTGTTTGTGATGTCCTTAGGTTAGTTAGGTTTAACTAGTTCTAAGTTCTAGGGGACTAATGACCTCAGCAGTTGAGTCCCATAGTGCTCAGAGCCATTTGAACCATTTTCAACCTTTCCTCCTGTGTATCTGTTGCCCTCCTATCTTTTTTCTCTCTCAGGGTGGCTACCAACAGCCGATGGTCACTGTCTAAGGCCTCAGATGGAATGACCTTAACATCTGTGAGGCTGCTCATCATCTGCCTATCCACTAGTACATAGTCTACTACTGAAGTTTGGGACCAGTCTCCATTGTACCAAGTTATTTTGTGGCTACTTCTCTTCTTGTACCAGGAATTTGCGATCGCCAGCCCATTCCTCTTGCAGAATTCCAGCAACAATTTTCCTTCTCTATTTCGGTTCCCCCAGCCCTCTGGTCCCATTATCTCCTCGAACCCATTCCTGTCTGTGCCAACATGTGCATTGAGGTCCCCTATTATAATCTGATTACCTCCATTTAGCTGCTTTTGCATGTCATCTTCGAATTCCTCCTTCTCCTTTTTTGTACACACCACCTGTGGGGCATATGCTTGGATGATTTCAATGCTTCTTCCTTTCACTCGTACTCTGGCTTTTATCATTCGATCATTGATACCTTCCACCTCCTCCTGCAGACACTCTCTGACCACTATTGCCACTCCATTTCTTCCCCTCTCATTCCCTATCCAGTACAGTTTACATCCTTTACTTAGTGGTTTTTCACCAACTCCCCTCCACCTAGTCTCAGCAAGTCCCAAGATGTCCAATTTCCTCCTTTCCATCATTTCTACAATTTCTTCTAACTTCCCAGTTAGAGTCCTTACGTTTAAGGTGCCCAGTCGTAAACCATTTCGTAATCCTTTTCCATTGCTTGGTCGGTTTCCTTTAAATCCGTTCCGTGATCCGAGGCATGTTCCCTTTTTAAAAGCAGTTGATTTATCCACTACTGGCTTGCTAGGCCTATCGCAGCTTCACCAGAGCCCCGTTAGCCGTCACGTTTCAGGGTTCTCATAGGACCTTCCCAGCTACCGTAGTGGTCCAGGGGCACACGAAGTCCCCGCTGTACATCGCCCCTATAGGCAGTCCCCTACTTTGTGCCGTTGCCCATCTCCCACGACTTGGACGAGGGGTTGGCCTTATGGGAGACAAGTAAAATAAAGGTAAAAATTTAAAAAAGTAGTTTGAATCGTCATGCTAATAAGGCTAGAGTCATGACAAAATATTGATCAGTGAGACCATTGCTTTCCAAGATAACGTTCCAGGTTAAATTTCTATTCACAGATACAGATTTAACATGACATGTAGTTTCCTATAACTCAAATTGACAATTCAAGCTTAACTCTCTTTTGCAATGTGTCTAATACTCTTCTATGACACACTATTGATAAAAATTTTGTATCCTATAAAAATAGCTCCAACTCCGCCATAGCCGGTCCCAAGCCCGGTTGAAAAAGGAGGAGGGGGAGGAGTAACACCTCATAAAAGCACGAATGTCAAAATCGAAATTCAGGGCAATGATGATTGTTTTTTTTTTTTGACATCAAAGGGATTGTGCACATTGATTGGGTACCAGAGGGACAAACAGTGAATCAGCATTACTACATTAGCGTCCTGGCTACCCTACGTGAGCGAGTACGGAGAAAACGGAACGATTTGTGGAGAAAAAAGTCATGGATCCTTCACCAAGACAATGCCCCAGCTCACAGTGCGTTGTCAGTGAAGACGTTTTTGGCAAAACACAACATTCCCATCTTAGATCATCCACCCTACTCACCTGATTCGGCCCCCTGTGACTTTTATCTTTTCCCTAAAGTCAAGTCAGCTTTGAAAGGAACTAAATTTGAGACTGTTGAAGCAGTAAAAGAAAAAGCGACGGAAGTAATATATGGACTTACCGAAAATGATCTGCAGCATTGCTATGAACAGTGGAAACTTCGTATGGAGCGGTGTAGAGACCGAGCAGGAGAGTACATTGAAGGAGATAACATGAAATTGTAAATAATTGTAAATAAATGTTTTTTCCAGCATCAGTCCGGTTTTTTTCTAGCCGCACCTCGTATGTCGCTCTTTAGAACAGTGCTAACAGCTTATATTAATCACCTTCTAGAGCACTTCTCATCCGGTCTTAAACATTGTCCTGCATCAAATGTAATTACCTGCATATCTCTAGTGAAACATGTGACTATTTTCCAGGTTAAATGTCGTGTTACAGTGTTAGCTACTTCTGCGTTATCATTTGTAACCAGCAGTTTCTGGAATAGAAGCCGACGCAGCCACTGTAAGAAAATTAGTTTTATGCCGAACTCACCATTGTCGCTGATTATAAACAGTATGTAATTCTGTGCCAGGAAATTATAATTATTTTGATTAGTGGTGCTTATTTTTTTATTATCAAGTTATGCATGAACTACCTGAATACAGAACAATACCTACAATTCAGTTTGCAACTGTTTCACATAATATAATAAAAGCGTGGTAAACAGCAGCGTACGTTGGAAGTGTCATAAATGTCAAATTCTTAAAACTGCTAGGTCTGGAGTACTGTAAAACGAATTTCGTTGCTTGGAATCATCAGCTTTTTATTTCCATAACGAACAATGAACAGGAAGGTTTAAAAGATCCGTCGATTTTGTAATAAATCAGTCGGCTGAAAAATACTCCCGTGTATCCAAATTACCTCGTTATATTTAACAACTTTCTATATATATATATATATATATATATATATATATATATATATATATATATATATAACAGAATATACGTAATAAATTTTACTTTCGGTAACACTTTATTTCATTATTTTATTCATTAATGTATACCTTCAAAAATTTTTGTCTCTGGTGTGCTACATGCAGGTTCGCTAAACAGATATTCTCAACGCAAGCTAATATGCTAACCCATTTCCATCATTCCGGTTTTGGTTACACTTATATGATTTACAGCAAAGAGAAGACGTAGAGGACATAAGGGTTTCTCTCATAGGTATAATCAAAGAACGTAAGGATAAACATACTGGAACACTGGAGGTAGGTAGATACCAGTTGATAGAAGAGAATTATGCTGAATGAAAAAGAAACCAATCGAGACATTTACCCTATTCCATAAAAATTATTTGCTTCACGAATAAGCCCATAAACTTTGTGGATGACTATTAGAATGCTTTTCTAAGGCTTTAACGGGGGTAGGACGTCAAACGGGCCGACTTGGAGCAGGAGAGGCACCACAGGACATTTTAATCTCTACTGTCTATACTTTTACAAATAAATTCATAAAACTTTGGAAGCATGATCAGGAAGGATTCAGGATTCATACTCATAGTAGTCAAAGCTCAAAAACGTAACAAAATACATTTTTTACATGTGCAATTTCATCATTTTTTCACTTACTACTGGCTGCATTTGTTTCTGTAGGTACACTTTTCTTCCTAAGTAATAGAGATTCTTCGATGAATTTTGCACAGCATACAAGCAGTACTTACAGGTGTATGGAACTCTAGAATTTTCCAAATCTTATAAAAACTGTGGTAAAAATTGAGATAATTAAACATAACTTAAGTAAACTCTAGAGTTTCATACACATGTAACTACATTCGACTACATTCCATTATTGTCGTTTTGCTTTTGTTGATGTTCATCTTATATCCTCCTTTCAAGACACTTTCCATTCCGTTCAACTGCTCTTCCAAGTCCTTTGCTGTCTCTGACAGCATTATAATGTCATCGGCGAACCTCAAAGTTTTTATTTCTTCTCCATACATTTTAATACCTACTCCGAATTTTTCTTTTGTTTCGTTCACTGCTTGATCAATATACAGGTTGAATAACATTGGGGAGGGGCAACAACCCTGTCTCACTCCCTTCCCAACCACTGCTTCCCTTTCATGCCCCTCGACTCTCATAACTGCCATCTGGTTTCTATACAAATTGTAAATGGTCTTTCGCTCCCTGTATTTTTCCGCTGCCACCTTCAGAATTTGAAAGAGAGTATTCCAGTCATCATTGTCAAAAGCTTTCTCTAAGTCTACAATTGCTAGAAACGTAGGTTAGCCTTTCCTTGATCTAGCTTCTAACATAAGTCGTAGGGTCAGTATTGCCACACGTGTTCCAATATTGCTACGGAATCCAAACTGATCTTCCCCGAGCTCGGCTTCTACCAGTTTTTCCATTCGTCTGTAGTTTGCAACCGTGATTTATTAAACTGGTTGTTCGGTAATTTTCCCATTTGTCAGCACCTGCTTTTTTGGGATTGGAATTATTATATTCTTCTTGAAGTCTGAGGGTATTTCGCCTGTCTCGTACACCTTGCTCACCAGATAGTAGAGTTTTGTCAGGACTGTCTCCCAAGGCCGTCACTAGTTCTAATGGAATGTTGTCTACTTCCGGGGCCTTGTTTCGACTCAGGTCTTTCAGTGCTCTGTCAAACTCTTCACGCAGTATCGTATCTCCCATTTCATCTTCATCTACATCCTCTTCCATTTGCATAATATTGTCCTCAAGTACATCGCCCTTGTATAGACCCTCTATATACTTCTGCCACCTTTCTGCTTTCCCCTCTTTGCTTAGAACTGGGTTTCCATCTGTGCTCTTGATATTCATGCAAGTGACTCTCTTTCATCCAAAGGTCTCTTTAATTTTCCAGTAGGCTGTATCTATCTTACCCCTAGTGAGGTAAGCCTCTACATCCTTACATTTGTCCTCTAGCCATCCCTGCTTAGCCATTTTGCACTTAATGTCGATCTCATTTTTGAGACGTTTGTATTCCTTTTTGCCTGCTTCATTTACTGCATTTTTATATTTTCTCCTTTCATCAATTAAATTCAATATTTTTTCCGTTACCCAAGGATATCTACTAGCCCTCGTCTTTTCACCTACTTGATCATCTGCTGCCTTCACTACTTCATCCCTCAGAGCTACCCGTTCTTCTTATACTGTATTTCGTTCTCCCATTCCTGTCAATTGTTCCCTTATGCTCTCCCTGAAACTCTGTACAACCTCTGGTATAGTCAGTTTATCCAGGTCCCATCTCCTTAAATTCCCACATTTTTGCTATTTCTTCAGTTTTGATCTGCAGTTCATAACCAATACATTGTGGTCAGAGTCCACATCTGCCCCTGGAAATGTTCTACAATTTAAAACCTGGTTCCTAAATCTCTGTCTTACCATTATATAATCTATTTGATACCTTTTAGTATCTCCAGGATTCTTCCATGTATACAACCTTCTTTTATGATTTTTGAACCAAGTGTTAGCTACGATTAAGTTATGCTCTGTGCAAAATTCTAACAGACGGCTTCCTCTTTCATTTCTTAGCCCCAATCCATATTCACCTACTATGTTTCCTTCTCTCCCTTTTTCCCTACTGTCGAATTCCAGTCACCCGTGACTATTAAATTTTCGTCTCCATTCACTACCTGAATAATTTCTTTTATCTCATCATACATTCCTTTAATTTCCTCGTCATCTGCAGAGCTAGTTGGCATATAAACTTATACTACTGTAGTAGGCATGGGCTTTGTATCTATCTTGGCCACTATAATACGTTCACTATGCTGTTTGTAGTAGCTTACCCGCACTCCTACTTTTTTATTCATTATTAAACCTACTCCTGCATTACCCCAATTTGTTTTTGTATTTATAACCCTGTATTCACCTGAGCAGAAGTCTTGTTCCTCCTGCCACCGAACTTCACTAATTCCCACTATATCTGACTTTAACTCATCCATTTCCCTTTCTAAATTTTCTAACCTACCTGCCCGATTAAGGGATCTGATATTCCACGATCCGATCCGTAGAATGCCAGTTTTCTTTCTCCTGATAACGACGTCCTCCTGAGTAGTCCCCTCCCGGAGATCCGAATGGGGGACTATTTTACCTCCGGAATATTTTACCCAAGAGGACGCCATCATCATTTAACCATACAATAAAGCTGCATGCCCTCGGGAAAAATTACGGCTGTAGTTTCCCCTTGCTTTCAGCCGTACGCAGTACCATAACAACATGGCCGTTTTGGTTAATGTTACAAGGCCAGATCAGTCTATCATCCAGACTGTTGCCCCTACAACTACTGAAAAGGCTGCTGCCCCTCTTCAGGAACCACACGTTTCTCTGGCCTCTCAACAGATACCCCTCGGTTGTGGTTGCACCTACGGTACGGCTATCTGTATCGTTGAGGCACGCAAGCCTTCCCACCAACGGCAAGGTCCATGGTTCATGGGACGTTTTCTCGTGGATTTCTGAATTTTTAGCTGATCTGAGGTTATTACAACTGATCTGGCCTCACCATCCGATTAGCCTTTATCTAGGAAAAACATCGATGTGTCCTTATGGCTGAGGAAAACTGAAATTAAGACACAAAGGAATTACAGACATTGGCTGTGAGTGGACAGTAAATCAACGGAAAAAATTAAAATTTTGCCTGACCGGGATTCGAAACCAGATCTCCAGCCTACTAGGTGGTTGCTCTGACCATTAATCTGTCCAGAGACAGTGGTGATCGCAGCACAACGGACTACCCCGGCACGCCTCCCGTCAGCCCTGAATTCTCAACTTACCCACACGCTATGAATGTACTGCTCCATGCCCACTATCCTCATTACTCGCACCACTTCGCCCGTTTCCCTTTAGAGTTCGAACTTGGTTCACCTGCACTGAAGAGATACCATTACTGATCCAGCAGCCACTTTGAATTGAAATACATAGGAATTACAGACGTTGGTTACAGGTTGGCACTGATGTAAATCGATTTATAAAACTGAAACTAACGTGTAAATTTGCTGATTGGCTGAGCTTCGTCCCGCCGTAACCCTCAATGGTTCACAAACCCTCAATAGGCCAAAAATAGTTCGAATGGCTCTGATCACTATGGGACTTAACATCTGAGGTCATCAGTCCCCTAGAACTTTGAACTAACTAACCTAAGAACATCACACACATCCATGCCCAAGGCAGGATTCGAATCTGCGAACGTAGCGGTTGCGCGGTTCCAGGCTGAAGTGCCTAGAACCGCTCGGCCACACCGGCCGGCCAATTTGCTGATTATGTATGCAGTAGGTCTATGATTACTACGATTAGAATCATCATTAAGTATAATGTATTGTCCGTGATTGGAAACATATTTTTACTACACAGCTGCTGAGCATCTCGAAGGGCGTTATATATATATATATATATATATATATATATATATATATATATATACTGGATGACCAAACAGTCAGTATAAATTTGAAAACTTAATAAACCACGGAATAATGTAGGTAGAGACGTAAAAATTTACACACATGCTTGGAATGGCATGGGGTTTTATTAGAACCACCCCGTATTGCTAGACGCGTGAAAGATCTCTTGCACGCGTCCTTTGGTGATGATCGTGTGCTCAGCCGCCACTTTCTTCATGCTTCGCCTCTCAGGTCCCCAGACCTCAGTCCGGGCAATTACTTGCTTTGGGGTTACCAGAAGTCGCAAGTGTATCCTGATCGACCGACATCTCTAAGAATGCCTCACCATAACTCCGGACATGCTTTACAGTGCTGTTCTTATTTCTCGACTACAGCTATTGTTGAGGAATGATGGTGGACATATTGAGCATATCCTGTAAAGAACATAATCTTTGCTTTGTCTTACTTTCTTATGCTAATTACTTCTATTCTGATCAGCTGAAGCGCCATCTGTCAGACAACTTTTGAACGTTTGTATTTTAGGTTCTGATAAAACCCCATGTCATTCCAAGCATGTGTGTCAATTTGTACCTCTCTATCTACATTATTCTGTGATTTATTCAGTTTTCAAATTTATATTGACTTTTTGGTCATCCAGTATATATATATATATATATATATATATATATATATATATATATATATATATATATATATACTCCTGGAAATGGAAAAAAGAACACATTGACACCGGTGTGTCAGACCCACCATACTTGCTCCGGACACTGCGAGAGGGCTGTACAAGCAATGATCACACGCACGGCACAGCGGACACGCCAGGAACCGCGGTGTTGGCCGTCGAATGGCGCTAGCTGCGCAGCATTTGTGCACCGCCGCCGTCAGTGTCATCCAGTTTGCCGTGGCATACGGAGCTCCATCGCAGTCTTTAACACTGGTAGCATGCCGCGACAGCGTGGACGTGAACCGTATGTGCAGTTGACGGACTTTGAGCGAGGACGTATAGTGGGCATGCGGGAGGCCGGGTGGACGTACCGCCGAATTGCTCAACACGTGGGGCGTGAGGTCTCCACAGTACATCGATGTTGTCGCCAGTGGTCGGCGGAAGGTGCACGTGCCCGTCGACCTGGGACCGGACCGCAGCGACGCACGGAAGCACGCCAAGACCGTAGGATCCTACGCAGTGCCGTAGGGGACTGCACCGCCACTTCCCAGCAAATTAGGGACACTGTTACTCCTGGGGTATCGGCGAGGACCATTCGCAACCGTCTCCATGAAGCTGGGCTACGGTCCCGCACACCGTTAGTCCGTCTTCCGCTCACGCCCCAACATCGTGCAGCCCGCCTCCAGTGGTGTCGCGACAGGCGTGAATGGAGGGACGAATGGAGACGTGTCGTCTTCAGCGATGAGAGTCGCTTCTGCCTTGGTGCCAATGATGGTCGTATGCGTGTTTGGCGCCGTGCAGGTGAGCGCCACAATCAGGACTGCATACGACCGAGGCACACAGGGCCAACACCCGGCATCATGGTGTGGGGAGCGATCTCCTACACTGGCCGTACACCACTGGTGATCGTCGAGGGGACACTGAATAGTGCACGGTACATCCAAACCGTCATCGAACCCATCGTTCTACCATTCCTAGACCGGCAAGGGAACTTGCTGTTCCAACAGGACAATACACGTCCGCATGTATCCCGTGCCACCCAACGTGCTCTAGAAGGTGTAAGTCAACTACCCTGGCCAGCAAGATCTCCAGATCTGTCCCCCATTGAGCATGTTTGGGACTGTATGAAGCGTCGTCTCACGCGGTCTGCACGTCCAGCACGAACGCTGGTCCAACTGAGGCGCCAGGTGGAAATGGCATGGCAAGCCGTTCCACAGGACTACATCCAGCATCTCTACGATCGTCTCCATGGGAGAATAGCAGCCTGCATTGCTGCGAAAGGTGGATATACACTGTACTAGTGCCGACATTGTGCATGCTCTGTTGCCTGTGTCTATGTGCCTGTGGTTCTGTCATTGTGATCATGTGATGTATCTGACCCCAGGAATGTGTCAATAAAGTTTCCCCTTCCTGGGACAATGAATTTACGGTGTTCTTATTTCAATTTCCAGGAGTGTATATATATATACACTCCTGGAAATGGAAAAAAGAACACATTGACACCGGTGTGTCAGACCCACCATACTTGCTCCGGACACTGCGAGAGGGCTGTACAAGCAATGATCACACGCACGGCACAGCGGACACACCAGGAACCGCGGTGTTGTCCGTCGAATGGCGCTAGCTGCGCAGCATTTGTGCACCGCCGCCGTCAGTGTCAGCCAGTTTGCCGTGGCATACGGAGCTCCATCGCAGTCTTTAACACTGGTAGCATGCCGCGACAGCGTGGACGTGAACCGTATGTGTAGTTGACGGACTTTGAGCGAGGGCGTATAGTGGGCATGCGGGAGGCCGGGTGGACGTACCGCCGAATTGCTCAACACGTGGGGCGTGAGGTCTCCACAGTACATCGATGTTGTCGCCAGTGGTCGGCGGAAGGTGCACGTGCCCGTCGACCTGGGACCGGACCGCAGCGACGCACGGATGCACGCCAAGACCGTAGGATCCTACGCAGTGCCGTAGGGGACCGCACCGCCACTTCCCAGCAAATTAGGGACACTGTTGCTCGTGGGGTATCGGCGAGGACCATTCGCAACCGTCTCCATGAAGCTGGGCTACGGTCCCGCACACCGTTAGGCCGTCTTCCGCTCACGCCCCAACATCGTGCAGCCCGCCTCCAGTGGTGTCGCGACAGGCGTGAATGGAGGGACGAATGGAGACGTGTCGTCTTCAGCGATGAGAGTCGCTTCTGCCTTGGTGCCAATGATGGTCGTATGCGTGTTTGGCGCCGTGCAGGTGAGCGCCACAATCAGGACTGCATACGACCGAGGCACATAGGGCCATCACCCGGCATCATGGTGTGGGGAGCGATCTCCTACACTGGCCGTACACCACTGGTGATCGTCGAGGGGACACTGAATAGTGCACGCTACATCCAAACCGTCATCGAACCCATCGTTCTACCATTCGTAGACCGGCAAGGGAACTTGCTGTTCCAACAGGACAATGCACGTCCGCATGTATCCCGTGCCACCCAACGTGCTCTAGAAGGTGTAAGTCAACTACCCTGGCCAGCAAGATCTCCGGATCTGTCCCCCATTGAGCATGTTTGGGACTGGATGAAGCGTCGTCTCACGCGGTCTGCACGTCCAGCACGAACGCTGGTCCAACTGAGGCGCCAGGTGGAAATGGCATGGCAAGCCGTTCCACAGGACTACATCCAGCATCTCTACGATCGTCTCCATGGGAGAATAGCAGCCTGCATTGCTGCGAAAGGTGGATATACACTGTACTAGTGCCGACATTGTGCATACTCTGTTGCCTGTGTCTATGTGCCTGTGGTTCTGTCAGTGTGATCATGTGATGCATCTGACCCCAGGAATGTGTCAATAAAGTTTCCCCTTCCTGGGACAATGAATTCACGGTGTTCTTATTTCAATTTCCAGGAGTGTATATATATATATCAGAAACGTCTCAGATTTACATTATCAGAAGTTACATTATACTAAAGTAAAATAAAGGTAAAAATTTAAAAAGGTTGTTTGAATCGTCTTGCTAATAAGGCTAGAGTCATGAGAAAATATTGATCAGTGAGACCATTGCTTTCCAAGATAACGTTCCAGGTTAAATTTCTATTCACAGATACAGATTTAACATGACATGTAGTTTCCTATAACTCAAATTGACAATTCAAGCTTAACTCTCTTTTCCAATGTGTCTAGTACTCTTCTATGACACAGTATTGATAAAAATTTAAGAATGTATCCTATAAAAATAGCTCCAGAAATAAACACAAATATCTGTTGAAGCTACAGGAGGTTCTCAATGTGGCTTATCTTGATTCTTAGACATCCTTCAACCTTCATTCTCAATTAATCGCTATCTCAGATGAAACACTCCTGGCTGTTCTGAAAGTTAATCACATACATGGGGCTCCCCTGCTAAGTACGCACATTGTCGATGGGTGTTGAAATGTCCTAATAGCCGAAAATATGAGCGCTTAGCGTCAAGTAAACGGGTAGGCTACTCTACTGAACCTCTTCAACCAGCCCATTACTACTTAGAAGTTAGTATTAGATCATTTCGCGCGAACTGATGAAAATTGATGTCCTCACGTATGTTAACTATACCCGTTGCCTTTATGAATGGGTGACGTTGTCTGATAGCGCAAGTCTGTCACCTATATTTCCGGCACATGCATAAGTGCTGGAGAGAACTGGATTCCTTGTTTCTGTCATCACATGACTATTTTCAGTTGATTACACGCTGTCGATATTAATTTATCATCCTACTCGGCGTCAATCCTCCCTTAATCTATATATATTATAACAAATAATTATATGGTCATGTATGCATGTTCACCCTCTCGTCCTAAACTATTGGATCGATTTCAAGAGAACTTGGTACACACATGTCTTATTGTCTGGAAAGAAGCGCTGTGGGGTTGTGAACACCTACGTCCGATAGGAGTGCGGGTAAGGGTGAAAAAATATCTCGTCCTAAATGTGAAGGACATAAAGAATATACAGTCCCATTGGATTTCTTGCACGACAACCGTGTTGTGTGTGTAGTATCTGAATGTGTTGCATGTGGTACACAGATGAATGGCCACAGCAGTGAAGAGGCAGTGGAGAGGAGGAGGTGGATTGTAATGAGGGGAACGAGGAGATGGGCAGAGAGAGGGGGTGGAGAGGAGGGATGAGAGAGGGAGGACGAAACGGTGGATAGAGTGGACGGAGGAGGAGATATGCAGCGGGTATAGGAGATGGTGGACAGATAAAAGGGGAATTAGGAGAAGAACAGAAAGAGGTGGGAGGAGGATAGGGACCAATAGAAGACTGAATAAATAAATATCGACGCAGCGCGGGGTTTCTCGGCACGTATTAAGTAAAATTCCGGCTCTGAATTGTGGACCACCAGTGAACCGTGTTCGAAACTATTGATAGAAGCGTTATCTAGCTTGCTGGTATTGTAGAATGAGAAGTTTCACACCCCAGATGATTTGGACAAATCAGTGGCTTCTGTAGTAGGAGGCTTCAGGAGATCGTCACTACGTTATGACACAGCTCTTAGCTAAGGGGAGGTATGAGTTATTGATACCGGTTCAGCCAGTAACAAAAATGAGTGAGCATTGTATGATGAAGTCTGCAGGTAAATGGCATGTTATGTGATTTGCGTGTAGGATCCAGGGCCCAGTAACGAAACAGGAAAATGACAAATGTATTCTTGAAAAGCACTTTCTTTACAAGAGCTTCGAATCTTATTACATTTCTGTTAACGAGATTCTGGCTGAAAATCCACTGTCATGTCCGCTTTTAATGCCCATATGCCATTTCAAAAATGTCTCTGTGGCCAAGACTGAGCGGTAGTGATTTAATAAAATTTATTGTTTTTGAAGAGAGCTTGAGCGAAAATGGTACTAGCGGTTCAATACTTACGATTGTGGAATTCATCAAGAGAAAACTAATGACCGAAACTAGTTCCCCCCAATTTTGCTGTCAGTTTTCAGGAATCTCGCCATAATCTTTTCGAAGTTATAGATGTGAGTGTGCGTGTATGTATGTATGTGTGTGTGTGTGTGTGTGTGTGTGTGTGTGTGTGTGTGTGTAAGAGAGAGAGTGTGTGTGTGTGTGTGTGTGTGTGTGAGATAGACAGGTAGAGAGAGTGAGAGAGAGAGAGAGAGAGAGAGAGAAAGAGAGAGAGAGAGAAAGAGAGAGAGGGAGAGAGATTACTATGTTATTCCTTCACGCTGGAAAGGCTATACGATTGGAGGAAATCTGAATTAACACAAAGGTTACGTTATACAACCTACCTATCAAGGGGGTAGGGGTGAAAAAAAGGGTAACTCACGACTTACGAATACCCACTGTGTATTGTACCGGAGACCTAGAAACGTCGGAGAGGCTTCGTCCCGCCGTACCCCTCAATGGTTCACAAACCCTCAATAGGCCAAAAATAGTTCGAATGGCTCTAAGCACTATGGAACTTAACATTTGAGATCATCAGTCCCCTAGAACTTAGAACTACTTAAACCTAATTAACCTAAGGACATCACAAACACCCATGCCCAAGGCAGGATTCGAACCTGCGACGGTAGCAGCCGCGTGGTTCCGGACTGAAGCGCCTAGAACCGCTCTACCACAGCCGCCGGCCACAATAGGCCACAGCAGCCCACCTACCCCACTGCCACCCAACAATGAAGCCAGGGTTATTCTGCTGTTCAACCCACAGAGGACCCCCTGGGAACGTCTCATACCAGACGAGTGTAACCCCAAATGTTGGCGTGGTAATTATGGTGTACAGGTACGTGGAGACAGCGTTTGCGCAGAAATCGCAGACATAATGTAACTGACGCGGAATAAGGGGAACCAGTCCGCATTCGCCAAGGCAGATGGAAAACCGCCTTAGAAACCATCCACAGGCTGGCCGGCACACCAGCCATCTGCCGGCGGATTCGTGCCGGGGACAGGCACGCCTTCCGCTCGGGAAGCAGCGCGTTAGATTGCGTGGCTAGCCGGGCGGGCAAGTTGTGGCTTACTTTAATAATTAATAAATTTTTGCCTTATTGAAATGTATCAGTTCCCATGTTACGCACCCTTTCAAGTCGGCCACTCTACTGTGTTTTGCACATTGCCATTCGACTTGCGGTTATGATAACAAATGGACATATTTTTACTGCATATTCGAATAACCTCCATTGCCAACAACCTTGCCGCAGTGGTAGCCTGTCGGGCTGGGATAGGCTAGCACTTGGATGGATGACATCCGGTATGCCGAGCGCTGTTGGCAAGCGGGGTGTACTCAGATAAAACTGAGGAGCTACTTGATTGGGAAGTAGCGGCTCCGGTCTCGTAAACTGACATACGGTCGGGAGTGCCGACCTCAGGCCCCTCCTTATCCACATCCAGTGACGCCTGTGGGTTGTGGATAACACGGCGGCCGGTCGGTAACGTTGGGCCTTCCAAGACCCGTTCGGACGAAGTTTAGTTTAGTTTTATTGGAATAACCTTCACTGTATGTGTGTTGTGTTTTTATGGTATCCTAATCTCGAGTTCTGAAGATCTCCGATTTATACAGGGTGTTACAAAAAGGTACGGCCAAACTTTCAGGAAACATGCCTCACACACAAAGAAAGAAAATATGTCATGAGGACATGTGTCCGGAAACGCTTACTTTCCATGTTAGAGCTCATTTTATTACTTCTTTTCAAATCACATTAATCATGGAATGGAAACACAGAGCAACAGAACGTACCAGGATGACTTCAAACACTTTGTTACAGGAAATGTTCAAAATGTCCTCCGTTAGCGAGGATACATGCATCCACCCACCGTCGTATGGAATCCCTGATGCGCTGATGCAGCCCTGGACAATGGCGTATAGTGTCACAGCCGTCCACAATACGAGCACGAAGAGTCTCTACATTTGGTACCGGAGTTGCGTAGACAAGAGCTTTCAAATGCCCCCATAAATGAAAGTCAAGAGGGTTCAGGTGAGGAGAGCGTGGAGGCCATAGAATTGGTCCGCCTCTACTAATCCATCGGTCACCGAATCTAGAGGGTTCAGGTGAGGAGAGCGTGGAGGCCATAGAATTGGTCCGCCTCTACTAATCCATCGGTCACCGAATCTGTTGTTGAGAAGCGTACGAACACTTCGACTGAAATGTGCAGGAGCTCCATCGTGCATGAACCACATGTTGTGTCGTACTTGTAAAGGCACATGTTCTAGCAGCACAGGTAGTGTATCCCGTATGAAATCATGATAACGTGCTCCATTGAGCGTAGGTGGAAGAACATGGGGCCCAATCAAGACATCACCTACAATGCCTGCCCAAACGTTCACAGAAAATCTGTGTTGATGACGTGATTGCACAATTGCGTGCGGATTCTCGTCAGCCCACACATGTTGATTGGGAAAATTTACAATTTGATCACGTTGGAATGAAGCCTCATCCATAAAGAGAACATTTGCACTGAAATGAGGATTGACACATTGTTGCGTGAACCATTCGCAGAAGTGTACCCGTGGAGGCCAATCAGCTGCTGATAGTTCCTGCTCATGCTGTCACGTGGTCAACGTTACTTTGTACAGCAGCAACCTCTCTGACGGTGACATTAGGGTTATCGTCAACTGCACGAAGAATCGCCTCGTCCATTGCAGGTGTCCTCGTCGTTCTAGGTCTTCCCCAGTCGCGAGTCATAGGCTGGAATGTTCCGTGCTCCCTCAGACGCTGATCAATTCCTTCGAACGTCTTCCTGTCGGGGCACCTTCGTTCTGGAAATCTGCCTCGATACAAACGTACCGCGCCACGGCTATTGCCCCGCGCTAATCCATACATCAAATGGGCATCTGCCAACTCCGCATTTGTAAACATTATACTGACTGCAAAACTACGTTCGTGATGAACACTAATCTGTTGATGCTACGTACTGATCAGCTTGATGCTAGTACTGTAGAGCAATGAGTCGCATGTCAACACAAGCACCGAAGTGCACATTACCTTCCTTCAATTGGGCCAACTAGCGGTGTATCGAGGAAATACAGTACATACTGACGAAACTAAAATGAGCTCTAACATGGAAATTAAGCGTTTCCGGGCACATGTCCACATAACATCTTTTCTTTATTTGTGTGTGAGGAATGTTTCCCGAAAGTTTGGCCGTACCTTTTTGTAACTCGCTGTATTGGTTGAAATCTAGGTCAAGTCCTTTCGACTACCTTCTTCCGCCTTAAAATCCATCCATAGGCTCGCCAGCACACCGGACCTAGACACTAATCCGCGGGGCTCATTCGTGCTGGAGCCGGCGCGCCTTCCAATTTGGAAAGCAGCGCATTAGAACGGGCGGCTAACTGGGCGCGCTTGTTCATCGTTGGATAGTGTAACTTACCAGAGTTTCTAATAGCACTGCATCACATTCGCAGCGCATCGTGTAATCGTTATATATGGTACACATGCTGTTAAATTAGTGGTTGAGCCTTAGAGGACGGTTGTTCCCATTAGGAAACGCTTCCACGTGTGAACAATATTACTAAGCTCTCTCCCTTAAACAATTAACTATCATCGCGATCTACGGCCTTACAAGAGCTTAACGGCTAGAACACACTTAATAGCTAGGCTTAGCGTTTATTCCTCTGCGTGAAAGGAATATGTTCAATTTGCTGTAGAGATAAATCTATCAAATGCAGATGGAACCAAAAGTACTTCCGTGTAAATTGTTTAGTCGTCAGTATTTTTAATCTTTCGTCACAGGTAGGTGAATCACAGCATTGATTGTCAAAAAAAATATCAGTAAAATGCATAAATGCTTTGTGAGATGGTGCGACAATTTTTAATGGACTCAAATAGTCATACTAGACTTGAGTAATGTATTTATTAATTTTATTTTGCCGTACGCGGTTCGGCCCACGCTATACTCAAAAGCTCTAGAGGAGAAATACATTAAAGGTCTAAGCCTGAGATAAAGAGACTTTAGTAAAATTATATGAAACGTATATCGTAAATATGGAATAAGCAAGCAGTCAGTAATAATAAAGTTCATAATGTACATCAAATGGACATCGCAAACAGCGAAGAGAGGTAAAATTCACCAAAGTAACTGTAACACATTTTTAGGTGAAACTAAACCAAATTTGGGAGACATCGTCACAAAGTTTCTGGTCGACAATACTTGATGACTTTTGAGTGACTCACTGTAAGTATTGCTACATGGCAGTACTATACGGTTTTTTTGAAAATGACATGTTTTAAAATACAATTGACAGGTACAATGTAGTTTGAAGTGGCAAATAAAGTTCTGTTATATCTAGTACATGATTCTGTTTACTATCCAGTACATATCCATCTAGTGCAAGGAGACTGGGGAAAATTAATGGTGGAATAAAATGTGTAAACATGTATCTATTCAATAAAATAATCAGCTACGACGGACGTATAGTTTAGTATCCAGAATGTATATATACAAAAGTTAAAATGAGTATATTGTTATTCAAATCAGCAGATAAAACAAAATTTTACGAAGATACACACAAAATGACAGGATGCATATTTCGTATGTAACAATTTTGGAGAGACAAGCATCAGTGTGTAGAAACGAGTACAAAATTCAACGTATAAAAGACAGGAACACAACAAGTAAGTGTGTATTTATTACACAGTTCATGATAAACCATGAAAAACCAGCGTCTGCCAAATCTTGCGATTATGGACAATGTACAAACTACGTTCGAAGGTTGTGCACTACAGCACACTGTGAGCATACCATAAAATCTAGTGGTCTTGTGTAACAATATCTCAATTATGATAGAAACATGCAGTACACAATAAATCAAAGTATCACTACGTAAAAGAAGGCTGCACCAGATAAAGCATGGCGACAATGTACTACGGCCTTTAAGTCTCGGAGGTTGCACAAAGGAAGGTGACAAAAACTTTTTTAATTCATTTTCGATATCTCTAAAATGTTGTCCAAATTGAGTAGTAAATAATCTAGCCATTGTATTACAGCAGGCTAACCCTAATAATGGCGTTGCCCGTAACCTACAGTTACAATACAGAAACGTGGTCGCTGCATGACAGCAAGCGAACCACATAATATACGGTAGTTAAACCACTGTAATGGCCCAAGGTTCTTACGATTGCAACATTAAGCCGTATCACTGATATAAAAGTGCATGTTGCTTGCTGTCACTTAACAGACGAAGTATGCAGGAACGGTGAAACGCCTTTAACTATCTTCTCACGAAAGCGCCTGTTATGAATACATAGTGTCGTTATAAAATATAACTGTGCAATAACTAAATTGTGCACCAATAATTAATGACGAAGCTGAAAAGTTATGAAAGGAAATGTCGCCTGGGTCGCCTTTATCGGACTCCAGTAGTTTCTTCATGTAACAGCTACAGATATTCCAATAAGGAATTAAAGAAAGCAAACCTTAAGAGAACATAGCGGGGTTATACCATAAAAATGTGCTACAACATTGTTGAACAAACAATGGCGGAATACCGTATTGAGTCGCCATCTACCTGACTCCAGCTTTTTCCTGTAGCAATGGCTAAAAGTGTCCGTTGAACAAATTGAAGAGTCACTTTTTAGAGAAATCTGTTCGTATAATATTTCTCAAGAGTGTACTTCCAGTCAACGTAAATTTCTAACTCGTCTAACGTCTCAAGATTTTACTCTTTATGTGCATGAGGTAAAACACTTCCCTTTTGTTGAACGTCATTAATAGTATTATTATTAGGTAGTAAATGCTATTTAACGCCACCTTCCTAAATTTTGTTCGTGTGTTCCCTAAACCTCTTTTTGGAAGACTTACCAGTCTACCTCACATAAAATATTTCACAGTCATTACAATTTACTCTATACACACCTGAACTTTCACATTTATCGCGTTTGGCTTCAAATAAGAAAGTTTCATTACTTTTTTCGTGTTTAACTTTTGTGGTGCAACAGCTGGGATGCTGTTTCCAAAACAGTTCTGTACAGCAGTAACATTTTAGATGTTTCTTCAGAACCAAAAATGTCTTTAGATTCTACCTAGTAACCCAATGCCTAATTTAGGTACGGAAAGAAACGACTGCCTCTTTCGACGTTAATTTATATGTTGACTACGGCTATCTCAGGTAAGTTGCAGTGGTTGAAACATTTCCAAAACAAAATTTAGCATGTACGTGAAAAAATCGTAGGATATGTATATAATTAAATAATATTTGATCCACATAATGAGTTAACTAACTGAAAACTGTAGTAGACACGAAAGTAATCGATTCTCGCGAGATAATAATAGTGTCACAAATGTAGTAAAATCCATAAGTGGCTTCATTAACTTAGAATATAGATAAGCAGTTAACAGAAAGTAACACAGTTGTGTCTCACAGCTTTCGATGCTGGTTTAAGTTACCAAAAGTGCTAGTTGAAAGCTCTACACGCTTCAGTACAACTCACTGTATTGATGTGCATCACAACGGCATTTATTGCTTATTCCCGGTCGTGAGTACTAATAGTGGATCTAACATTCCAATATTCACTAGGTTACTCTTGTATTACGGAGAACAGACTAACAATTATATTCCTGGCAGTAAATATATGGAATAAAAATAGCTACCAGTTGCAGAAGGTAGTAGTCGAAAACTATTGACCTAGATTTCAACAAATTGAAATGGGAGTTCTTCAAAACTCAAGATTAGGATATTATAAAAACATAACATACATCCAGTGGAGGTTATTCCAATAAAACTAAACTAAACTCGGTTCGAACATGCCTTGGAAGGCCAAAGCTATCGAACGGCGTCCATGTCATCCTCAGCCCACAGGCGTCACTGGATGCGGATATGGAGAGGCATGTGGTCAACACACCGCTCGCCCGGCCGTAGGTCAGTTTCCGAGACCGGAGCCGCTACTTCTCAATCAAGTAGCTCCTCAGTTTGCCTCACAAGAGCTGAGTGCAGCCCGCTTGCCAACAGCGCTCGCATGATCGGATGTCACCCATCCAGATGCTAGTCTAGCCCAACCCGACAGCGCATAAATTCGGTGATCTGACGGGAGCCGGTGTTACCACTGCGACACGGCCATTGGCAATGGTGCTTATTCGAATATGCAATGAAAATATGTCCATTTCGTACCATTAATGCAAGTCGAATGGCCATGTGCAAAACACAGCAGAGTGGACGACTGGACAAGTGCGTAACGCGGGAACTGATACATTTCAAAAAGGCCAAAATTTATTAATTATTTTAAAGTAAGCCACAACTTGTTCGCCCGGCTAGCCACGCAGTCTAACGCGCTGCCTGGCCTGGCAAGAATCCGTTGGCGGAGGTCCGGTGTGCCGGCCAGCCTGTGGATGAATTTTAAGGCGGTTTTCCATCCGCATCGGCGAAGGTTCCCGTTATTCCGCTTCATTTACAGGGTGTTTCAAAAATGACCGGTATATTTGAAACGGCAATAAAAACTAAACGAGCAGCGATAGAAATACACCGTTTGTTGCAATATGCTTGGGACAACAGTACATTTTCAGGCGGACAAACTTTCGAAATTACAGTAGTTACAATTTTCAACAACAGATGGCGCTGCAAGTGATATGAACGATATAGACGACAACGCAGTCTGTGGGTGCGCCATTCTGTACATCGTCTTTCTGCTGTAAGCGTGTGCTGTTCACAACGTGCAAGTGTGCTGTGGACAACATGGTTTATTCCCTAGAACAGAGGATTTTTCTGGTGTTGGAATTCCACCGCCTAGAACACAGTGTTGTTGCAACAAGAGGAAGTTTTCAACGGAGGTTTAATGTAACCAAAGGACCGAAAAGCGATACAATAAAGGATCTGTTTGAAAAATTTCAACGGACTGGGAACGTGACGGATGAACGTGCTGGAAAGGTAGGGCGACCGCGTACGGCAACCACAGAGGGCAACGCGCAGCTAGTGCAGCAGGTGATCCAACAGCGGCCTCGGGTTTCCGTTCGCCGTGTTGCAGCTGCGGTCCAAATGACGCCAACGTCCACGTATCGTCTCATGCGCCAGAGTTTACACCTCTATCCATACAAAATTCAAACGCGGCAACCCCTTAGCGCCGCTACCATTGCTGCACGAGAGACATTCGCTAACGATATAGTGCACAGGATTGATGACGGCGATATGCATGTGGGCAGCATTTCGTTTACTGACGAAGCTTATTTTTACCTGGACGGTTTCGTCAATAAACAGAACTGGCGCATATGGGGAACCGAAAAGCCCCATGTTGCAGTCCCATCGTCCCTGCATCCTCAAAAAGTACTGGTCTGGGCCGCCATTTCCTCCAAAAGAATCATTGGCCCATTTTTCAGATCCGAAAAGATTATTCCATCACGCTATCTGGATATTCTTCGTGAATTTGTGGCGGTACAAACTGCCTTAGACGACACTGCGAACACCTCGTGGTTTATGCAAGATGGTGCCCGGCCACATCGCACGGCCGACGTCTTTAATTTCCTGAATGAATATTTCGATGATCGTGTGATTGCTTTGGGCTATCCGAAACATACAGGAGGCGGCGTGGATTGGCCTCCCTATTCGCCAGACATGAACCCCTGTGACTTCTTTCTGTGGGGACACTTGAAAGACCAGGTGTACCGCCAGAATCCAGAAACAATTGAACAGCTGAAGCAGTACATCTCATCTGCATGCGAAGCCATTCCGCCAGACACGTTGTCAAAGGTTTCGGGTAATTTCATTCAGAGGCTACGCCATATTATTGCTACGCATGGTGGATATGTGGAAAATATCGTACTATAGAGTTTCCCAGACCGCAGCGCCATCTGTTGTTGACAATTGTAACTACTGTAATTTCGAAAGTTTGTCAGCCTGAAAATGTACTGTTGTCCCAAGCATATTGCAACAAACGGTGTATTTCTATCGCTGCTCGTTTAGTTTGTATTGCCGTTTCAAATATACCGGTCATTTTTGAAACACCCTGTACAACATGTCGGCGATTTTCTGCGCAAACACTGCCTCCGCGTACGCGTATAGCATAATTACTCTATCATGCTAACATTTGGGGTTACACTCGTCTGGTATGAGACGTTCCCGAGAGGTTCCACTGGGGGCCGAACCGCACAATAACACTGGGTTCGGTGTGGGGCGGCGGTGGGGTGGGCGGACTGTTGTGGCCTGTTGTGGGGTTGTCAACAACAGAGGGCTGCAGTGGAACGAAGCCTTTCCGTCGATTCTAGGTCCCCAGTTCAATACGCAATACAAAAGCCACAACTTACGGGTTATATGCTGACCCTATGATGTGCCGCCAATAGGCTTAGTCACATTTGACATTTAAAATCGTAAAAGTAGCCGTCTGGCTTTGTCATACATAAAACAATACACGTATTAGATGTGGCGTGTGTGACCAGTAACGGATGAACATGCAACTAATTGAGCGACATTCATGTGTGAACAGAAATTGAAAAACATTGCGCCAATATGTCTCTGACACGTACTGCGGTCCACAGCAGCAGCAAACAAGTGATGCAACTGTACCGCACGCTTAAATCGAAACATCTTTAAAATTCCAATTCTGCAGATATTGAATGACATAACATTGTTAAAACACAAGTTCTGAAGACAGTGAGTGACAGAAAGAAATTTTTCTCGCTTTCTGTCTCTCACTGTCTTCAGAATTTGTGTTCTAAAAATATTTCGATTTTAGCATGTGGTACCGTGGCATAGGCTGTCTGCTGCTGCTATGGACCGCAGGATGTGTCAGCACCCTCTTGGAGCATTTTTTTTTTTTTTTTTCAATTTCTGTTCTCACATGATTGGTGCTCCTTCAGTTGCATGTTTATCCGTTACTGGTGACACACGCCACATATAATGTATATATTATTTAACGTGTGACAAGGCCAGACGGCTATTTTTACAGTTCTCGGTGCTAATTATGACTAAGCCCATTGGTGACACTCCGTGGTTAGCATGTAAAGCGTAAGTTATGGCGTAGTTTAATAGTTAATAACTTTTCGCCTTTTTGAAATGTATCAGTGTCCATGTTAGGCACTCGACCGGGCCGGTCGGCCACTCTTCCTTGTTTTGCACGTGGCCGTTCATCTTGCATTTATGATAACAAGTGGATGTATCTTTTTTGCATATTGGGAAAATCTCCAGTGTAGGTATGTTGTGCTTTTATAGCATTCCAACCTTTTGAACGTTGTAATGATCTGTATAGACTTATCTCTAGATAATAAGACTTTTAAAGAAGACCCATTTATATGGGTTGAAACTTAGGTCAAGGGCTTTTGACTGCTTCCTTCCGCAGATGGTGGCTGCTGTTAAACCATATAATACGTTTGCACAGTTTCTGCTGCAGCCATGCTTAAGATCCTAAAATTTCTGCATGTTTTTAGCAGTGCTTCAAATTCTAACGGACTATGCAAGAACTTACATCGAATATATACGTACAAGTTGAAAAGAAAATTTAATTTTTTGAAAATTTATGAATGTTTTTATGGGTTGACCTATGTAAATGTTATGTTCCTTTTTTCATCCGACTCTGGAATGATGTGTACAGTTAAAAGAGGTACATATTGCTCCTCTACTATCTGTTTTTTTCTGATTATAATTGGTTAATCTGTACTTGAATAGGATTTTTTCATTACTTCACACATGTGAATTTAGGCAAGTATATGTCGTCTGAGATTATGTTACATATTGCGAACCTATACTAATTCAAGTAAAGGCTATTATTTTTTAAAGGATGTCATATTCCCCGTTGACCGTAAAAATTGCTATTTCGGCCTTCAGGTCATTTTCAAGTGGTACTGCAAAAGATTTTGCTTCAGCACGTGTCAGACTTTAAAATGGTCCGACATGTATGCATATCATCGTCTAAAATAGGCCTTTTCACTGTAGAAAACCAGTAACATCAGACGAGTGCGAAGCTCTGTAACATCGTGAAATGACGTACGAGGGGGCGTTCAATAAGTAAGACAACTCTTTTGATTTGTGAAAGTAGGTGGTTCTATAGAGGATCCCTATACGTCATAATATGCGTCACACGTTTGGCTCTAAAACCCTATTTTTCAACATGATCAATGCGACACCATTACGCCATTGTCATTGGTAGGTCCGGTATGCCCACATGGTACCACTCTACCGGTCGACGTTGGAGCCAATGTCGTGCTGAATCAATAACATGCCTTTCATACATGTGTTGCTTCGCGCGGAATGCATCTTTCATTGGGAAAAACCAGATGGTCCGTCACTGCTCTTTGTGGCCTTCTGTTAGGTGCAGAGAAACCCAGCAGGCACAAACCTTTGAGCACTTCAACTGGTGGAAGAGTGTGTCAGCACTACGCACAGAGACGACCGGTTGGGCATCGAGGTGTTTGAATCTGATCCGTCGATAACCTCGAATGAGAGTGTTCGCACTTTACAACATCGCAGGAGCCATAGCTGTGTTAGGCTGGCCAGCACGCGGGAGATCAGACAAGTTTGCACGACCTTTTTGCGATGATAGACCCGTCACCCAACGACTCGCCGTGCTTTTGTTCACTGTCACGTCTCCGTAAACATTCTGCAAGTGTCTCTGATTATATGCGATACTCTGGTTTCCCACTAAAAGAAAGGTAACGACAGCGCTCTGCTTGGAACGCACCTCCGTTACAGACGCCATTTTGTAGGCTACGTATGGCGCCGCCACCTATCGGAACTACATGAAACTATAGGGGCTGAAGAGGAAACATTCCACGGAGTCACACAACATATTTTGAAAATTTTCAGCCGAAACTGCTCGAGAAAAAAGTGTTCGTTACTTACTGAACGCCCATCTTAAGTTACGTTAAATGTTAACATTGGTAGTATTTCTACATCTACATATCATCTACATTTCAGGTAATTCGCATCATTTCACGTTATGCAGAGCACTCGTTTGATGTTACTCTATATCTACAGTGAGAAGGCTTATTTTTGATGATGACATGCATACATGTCGGAGGAGTTTGAAGTGTGACATGTCCTGAAGCAAAATCTTTTGCAGTACCGCTTGGAATGGCCCAAAGGCAGGAACTACAATTTTGAAATAAATAACTTCTACAGAAGCAACGAATACGATGCTTAAAAAATTCTGTACGACTGTGAACGCCGACCATGAGAAGTTAATTTGCACCTCTTCAGTTTCATTGATTTTTTATCTGCAATAAGCATTTCCACCAAATTCTTTTCAATAGTTAGTACACAATTGTAACTAGCAAATGCCTCTTATTTCTTTAGACCCCGATGAAGTTTTCTTACTGACGAACCCATTCAAATGAAAGTGGGATTTATCTCTAAACCAAACCATGCATGTGAATACTAATTCAGATCATGCCCCGCGGCCAACAGTGCAGATTGAAAGTCCTAACGTAAACCTTTAGAAACTATGACGATTTTATTTAATATAGTTCATTAACTTCCACTCCGTGTATCAAGATTCTCATTCTGAATGTGATATAGCATTCCCTTCAAAACGTTTACAATCGAGGTGCAAATAATTTGATTATAAGTAATGATACCTTCTGATATAAATGTTTTTTTTTCTTTTCTTTTTTTAAATTTGCTGTTTAATTGTGAATGGTGTGTAAAAACTGCTCCCCTTACTTGTTCCAGCTGGCCCTCCCACTCAACAGCTAATTATACTGACAGCGTGGGGTAACTTACCCGTAAGCAGAAGCTATTGCAGTGGGATCAGAAAAAAAAATCCGCCCAGCTGCAGTGTTTACGCTGTAAACACTTCCAAGGTAACAAAAAACACATCGCTTGTTTGAAAAACACTCGTGCACCTTATCGCAATCGGCTGGCCAACGAATTCACATGACAATAATCCCACAGATAATCTCTGGAACTATCTGGGACACTGAAATAGCAGTGTCTGTCTTGTTAAGACGTATGATGCAATGTTTATTTGTACATTGTAGTGTAACTGTAACGTGTTGTATGAAATTGTCCTTTAAACAGATAATGGTCAACTATTTTTATTAGAGATCTCTTACAGTCTTTTAAACTGTAAAAACGTAAACGGAGTCTTATTACAGCCAACAATTCGATGTGATAAACAATTGATTATAATTATTGTTTTTATTTCAGTTACGTTATCTTGTAGACTTCCCCCATGAGCCATGGACCTTGCCGTTGGTGGGGAGGCTTGCGTGCCTCAGCGATACAGATGGCCGTACCGTAGGTGCAACCACAACGGAGGGGTATCTGTTGAGAGGCCAGACAAACGTGTGGTTCCTGAAGAGGGGCAGCAGCCTTTTCAGTAGTTGCAGGGGCAAGTCTGGATGATTGACTGATCTGGCCTTGTAGCATTAACCAAAACGGCCTTGCTGTGCTGGTACTGCAAACGGCTGAAAGCAAGGGGAAACTACAGCCGTAATTTTTCCCGAGGACATGCAGCTTTACTGTATGATTGAATGATGATGGCGCCCTCTTGGGTAAAATATTCCGGAGGTAAAATAGTCCCCCATTCGGATCTCCGGGCGGGGACTACTCAAGAGGACGTCGTATTCAGGAGAAAGAAAACTGGCATTCTACGGATCGGAGCGTGGAAAGTCAGATCCCTTAATCGGGCAGGTAGGTTCGAAAATTTAAAAAGGGAAATGGATAGGTTAAAGTTAGATATAGAGGGAATTAGTGAAGTTCGGTGGCAGGAGGAACAAGACTTTTGGTCAGGTGATTACAGGGTTATAAATACAAAATCAAATAGGGGTAATGCAGGAGTAGGTTTAATAATGAATAAAAAATAGGACTGCGTGTTAGCTACTACAAACAGCATAGTGAACGCATTATTGTGGCCAAGATAGACACAAAGCCCATGCCTACTGCAGTAGTACAAGTTTATATGCCAACTAGCTCTGCAGATGATGAAGAAATTGATGAAATGTATGACGAGATAAAAGAAATTATTCAGGTAGTGAAGGGAGACGAAAATTTAATAGTCATGAGTGACTTGAATTCGTCAGTAGGAAAAGGGAGAGAAGGAAACATAGTTGGTGAATATAGATTGGGGGGATGAAAAGAAAGAGGAAGCCGCCTTGTAGAATTTTGCACAGAGCATAACTTAATCATAGCGAACACTTGGTTCAAGAATCATAAAAGAAGGTTGTATACCTGGAAGAATCCTGGAGATACTAATAGGTATCACATAGATTATATAATGGTAAGACAGAGATTTAGGAACCAGGTTTTAAATTGTAAGACATTTCCAGGGGCAGATGTGGATTCTGACCACAATCTGTTGGTTATGAACTGCAGATTGGAACTGAAGAAACTGCAAAAAGGTGGGAATTTAAGGAGATGGGACCTGGATAAACTGAAAGAACCAGAGGTTGTAGAGAGTTTCAGGGAGAGCATAAGGGAACAATTGACAGGAATGGGGGAAAGAAATACAGTAGAAGAAGAATGGGTAGCTCTGAGGGATGAAGTAGTGAAGGCAGCAGAGGATCAAGTAGGTAAACAGACGAGGGCTAATAGAAATCCTTGGGTAACAGAGGTAGTATTGAATATAATTGATGAAAGGAGAAAATATAAAAATACAGTAAATGAAGCAGGCAAAAGGGAATACAAACGTCTCAAAAATGAGATCGACAGAAAGTGCAAAATGGCTAAGCAGGGATGGCTAGAGGACAAATGTATGGATGTAGAAGCTTGTCTCACTAGGGGTAACATAGATACTGCCTACAGGAAAATTAAAGAGACTTTTGGAGAGAAGAAAACCACTTGTATGAATATCAAGAGCTCAGATGGCAACCCAGTTCTAAGCAAAGAAGGGAAGGCAGAAAGGTGGAAGGAGTATATAGAGGGTTTATACAAGGCCGATGTACTTGAGGACAATGTTACGGAAATGGAAGAGGATGTAGACGAAGACGAAATGGGAGATAAGATACTGCGTGAAGAGTTTGACAGAGCACTGAAAGACCTGAGTGGAAACAAGGCCCCGGGAGTAGACAACATTCCATTAGAACTACTGATGGCCTTGGGAGAGCCAGTCATGACAAAACTCTACCATCTGGTGAGCAAGATGTATGAGACAGATGAAATATCCTCATACTTCAAGAATAATATAATAATTCCAATCCCAAAGAAAGCAGGTGTTGACAGATGTGAAAATTACCGAACTATCAGATTAATAAGTCACAGCTGCAAAATACTAACGCGAATTCTTTACAGACGAATGGAAAAAATGGTAGAAGCGGACATCGGGGAAGATCAGTTTGGATTCCGTAGAAATGTTGGAACACGTGAGGCAATACTAACCTTACGACTTATCTTAGAAGAAAGATTAAGAAAAGGCAAACCTACGTTTCTAGCATTTGTAGACTTAGAGAAAGCTTTTGACAACGTTAACTGGAATACTCTCTTTCAAATTCTGAAGGTGGCAGGGGTAAAATACAGGGAGCGAAAGGCTATTTACAATTTGTACAGAAACCAGATGGCAGTTATAAGAGTCGAGGGGCATGAAAGGGGAGCAGTGGTTGGGAAAGGAGTGAGACAGGGTTGTAGCCTCTCCCCGATGTTATTCAATCTGTATATTGAGCAAGCAGTAAAGGAAACAAAAGAAAAATTCGGAGTAGGTATTAAAATCATGGAGAAGAAGTAAAAACTTTGACGTTCGCCGATGACATTGTAATTCCGTCAGAGACAGCAAAGGACTTGGAAGAGCAGTTGAACGGAATGGACAGTGTCTTGAAAGGAGGATATAAGATGAACATCAACAAAAGCAAATCGAGGATAATGGATTGTAGTCAAACTAAATCGGGTGATACTGAGGGGATTAGATTAGGAAATGAGACACTTAAAGTAGTAAAGGAGTTTTGCTATTTAGGGAGTAAAATAACTGATGATGGTCGAAGTAGAGAGGATATAAAATGTAGACTGGCAATGGCACGGAAATCGTTTCTGAAGAAGAGAAATTTGTTAACATCGAGTATAGATT
Organism: Schistocerca nitens; assembly: GCF_023898315.1. NCBI lineage: Eukaryota > Metazoa > Arthropoda > Insecta > Orthoptera > Acrididae > Schistocerca > Schistocerca nitens. The sequence goes on from NC_064614.1 coordinate 68,063,147, forward strand.
TAAGTGTCAGGAAGTCGTTTCTGAAAGTATTTGTATGGAGTGTAGCCATGTATGGAAGTGAAACATGGACGATAACCAGTTTGGACAAGAAGAGAATAGAAGCTTTCGAAATGTGGTGCTACAGAAGAATGCTGAAGATAAGGTGGGTAGATCACGTAACTAATGAGGAGGTATTGAATAGGATTGGGGAGAAGAGAAGTTTGTGGCACAACTTGACTAGAAGAAGGGATCGGTTGGTAGGACATGTTTTTAGGCATCAAGGGATCACCAATTTAGCATTGGATGGCAGCGTGGAGGGTAAAAATCGTAGAGGGAGACCAAGAGATCAATACACTAAGCAGATTCAGAAGGATGTAGGTTGCAGTAGGTACTGGGAGATGAAGAAGCTTGCACAGGATAGAGTAGCATGGAGAGCTGCATCAAACCAGTCTCAGGACTGAAGACCACAACAATATCTTGTAGATACCTACTGCACACCAAAGCAAAAATAATGTGTGAACATGCTCTCATTTTGTCTCAGAGGATGAAACCTTAAGTTTCGTTATATGTATTAGTAGCACACTGGTTTGTTACTTTTAACTGCATGAAGTATATTTAGTTATAGCTTTCTCTCTAATGGAGCCTATGTGAAAAAATAACTTACTCGACATTAGTGGCCAACTACGGCAAATTTTGCATCAGAAAATGAAAGTAGTGACGGAGATACTTTCATAAATGCGTACACCGAATCAGTTGTCTTAATAATATGCGGACTGGAAGAGCCGTCACAACCATAACTAGTTGTACCGACCGTAACGGCGGACAACAGTAGTGTGTGTACTGTGTATTGAGACGGTGACCTATAAACGACGAAGAGGCTTCGTCCTGTCGTGGCCCTCAGTGGTTCACAACCCCTCAACAGTCTACAGGAGTCCACTCATCCCACCGCCGCCCCACACCGAACCCAGGATTATTGTGGCACTCGGTCCCCAGTGGACACCACCGGGAATAGTAATAAATAACATTTTGAATTCTGAAAATGATTTAGATACATTACCAATTATTACTTTTATTACAGAGCTCCTAATATGGAATGTTGGATAAGTGCGTCTTGGTAGGTCAGCGGTACTGCTCGACAAGGTAACAATGTCTTCTCTTTTATCAGACAAACGAAAATTAACGGAGTATATACGGTCATCTTCAGTCATTGTCTACATAGATAATAGCCGGCCGCTGTGACCGAGTTGTTCTAGGCGTCTCAGTCCGGAACCGCGCTGATGATATGGTCGCAGGTTCGAATCCTGCCTCGGGCATGGATGTGTGTGATGTCCTTAGGTTAGTTAGGTCTAAATAGTTCTAAGTCTAGGGGACTGATAACCTCAACTGTTAAGTCTCAGTGTGCTTAGAGCCTTTGAACAATTTTTCTACAGAGATAATAAATCGGGCTTATTGCTTATGTCCTTTTCACTCGATGCACTTCACATGAGAAAATGTCAGTGGTTTTCACATATTAACAGAAAAATATTAAGTCGTTTTCTTTTTTCAAGTATATTCGCAAGGAAAAATAAGCCAGTAGACGGCACAACACACATGCATGTCCAAAGGAAAATTACACGGTACTCCTTAATAACACAGGAACTGTTATTTCGCATTTATTCAACAATACCAAGACCTCGCCTCTCAATAAATATTTCCTAGAAGGGTATATATGCAGTGTACGAGCGCGGGTTCTCACACATGTCTGACAGCATATGGAAGTTTGGGTCCAGTTGTGATTCGTGCACGGATAGCCGAGGCCGTTAAGGCGACCTCTCTGTAAAGTGGAAGTTCGGGGTTTAAGTCCAGATCCAGTACAAATTTTTGTTGTCGTCACTCCACTTTATGGTAACGGCCTTGCCATAGTGGATAAACCCGTGAGATCATCAAAGTTAAGCGCTGTCGGGAGTGGTCGGCGCTTGGATGGGTCACCATCCAGGCCGCCATGCGCTGCTGCAATTTTTCGGGGTAAGCCTCGTGATGCTAGTTGAGGAGCTACTCGACCGAATAGTAGCGGCTTCGATCGACAATACCATCATAATGACCGGAGAGCGGTGAGCTGACCCCACGCCACTCCTATCCTCATCTTCCACTGAGGATGACACGGCGGTCGGATGGTCCCGGTAGGCCACTCGTGGCCTGAAGACGGAGTGCTTTTTTGAGTCACTCCACTATATAACCGATGGTGATTCATATTCGGAATAGCGAATACATTTCGTGTATTTCTTGACGGTTTGCAGGGCCTGTTCCTTCAGAAATGCATTGTTGTCATTCGAATATACTGCTGATGATGGTTCATATTCGCAACTGTGAATACATTTCTTGTATTTGGACTGTAGCTGAAGTGGAACAATCGATGGCCTCGTCTAGGTAAGGCAGATGGGAAGAATCTTACAGACCCTGTTTCTCACCTAAACGAGGCCATTATAAGGGCCAGAGGCGGTGTTACACGGTATTATCCAGATGTTCCATGTAACGATCATATTTTGGGCTGGTGCGCTTACTGTTTCGTGTAGACTCGTGCAAGCCAAGATGCGGCTAGCGGTAGGTTCTTATTACTTCCGGCAGGAAGGCAGATGGCGCCGTTTTTCAGACGGGAACAGGGAAGGAACAACAAGGAGTGCAGCGCGGGCCGTCTGGCGCAGGGAGGCGAACAATGGCCGTGGAGGGGGCGGTTAGGAATGTGTCCCTGCAGCGCGGTGCAGCCGGCGGCCCGGTGCTTACAGCTGCTGTGCGTCGCCGTTAGTGTCGGTTCGCGGACCGCGGTCGCCTGAATACAAACTGCCGGCGCCACAGCGCAGCGCCTGCACGTAACGTGCGCCCCCCGCTCAACTAGTCTGCAGCGCCGGGACTCTAATAACAGGACCGTTACTGTAGCCCAGCCAGCGCCCCGGCCGTCTCCCGAGGAAGGCGTGTCTCTCAGGCACAGGAGCTGCGCGCGAGTGTTCACTCGTCGAGGAACCCTCGACAGGCACACGAAAACTGTTCTACCAGATCGTCAAGTTACAAGGAATTCGAAAGAGAAATTTGGCCTCTGACCACACGAGAAATGCGACGTGTATTCGACGGATAGCACTAAACATTTAATTATGTACCCCAAAAATCATGTTGCGAAATTTTGAAATCTTTTTAGACCTTCTCTACATATTGAAAGGGATCGATCACATCCATTTCTATGTATCACGTACTTGGTTTTTGCTGGGTTTTCGATGCCACCAGTTTCCTGGATATGAGGGAAACCTCAGGTAAGTTAAAGAGACGTATTTTTCTTTCTTTCATACAATGAATCTGTATATTATTATCCTTATTCTGTTCCCAAAGTTTCGGCCTGAATTTTAATTCTGTGTGTCTGGTCTCAATATGTGAGACGAGGGTGTTTTCTCGTGGATAAAGGAAGTCTTGTAGTGTGCAAGGGCAGTCTGGCCAATGTAGGGACGTTATGCAGAAGGGAAAACAGCCGGTCGGGATGGCCGAGCAGTTCTAGGCGCTACAGTCTGGAACCGCGCGACCGCTACGGTCGCAGGTTCGAATTCTGCCTCGGGCATGGGTGTGTGTGATGTCCTTGGGTTAGTTAGGTTTAAGTAGTTCTACGTTCTAGGGGACTGATGACCTCAGAAGTTAAGTCCCATAGCGCTCAGAGCCAATACTGTGCAATAGAAGGACAAAGAGTTTGACCAACGAGTATAGGTACGTGCTTTTCTACGAGAGTCGTTAGACTGCTTTGTATCAGGAAGCACTGGTCTCCGGTTTAGCATTCCCCCCACCCCTCACAATCACCCTCTCTCTCTCTATTTCCGGAGCGATTAAGAGCTGGTCAGTGGAATACCTACACACTTCTATACGAGTTGTAGGTAAGTCAGGTTCTTTATCAAGTACACACTGCAAGATGTTGACGCAAGTACTGAAATGATTTTCTATACCTTAACTCTGGTTTTTTTTTTAATTTTAAAAGAGAGAGATTTCAGGTTTATAATGCTTGGAGTAAATTTATGTTATTCTTTATGCGTATAATTCCGTATGTGAGCGAGATTTTCTGATTTTGTATTTTGGTGGTTTATCTGGCCAGATTCATCACCACAGCGTCTATATACACTTGTTTCACGATATTTTGTTACTGTAACTCTCCCACCTACTGATGAGTCTGCAGCGGTTCGGAAACTAGATAATGGTGCGAATGAATCGTATCTAAAATCCTAAGTAGAGACGGGCTGCATGGTTACATCCAGATAAAACGCCAGTATATGTCACAGATGCAGTTCGACATCCCTAATGAATAGGATTTTTCCTATAGACCACTTGGCCACCACGTGGGTTGGTGAGACATAGGAACCAAACTTGGATATTTTATCAAATGGTTTAAATAAATGAAAGGGGTCTAATTGCTCTTAACGCTGTTTTGAAATTATAAATTTTCCGGTTTTGAACGGTCTTTGTAATTGTGTCTTTGTTTTGGCTATATTTACGTGTGGTGCTGTGTTGGTATCGGGGTCTTCTGCTTTCGTTCTTTTTCATAAGATTTCCAACTTTAGATCTTGTCTAGAATGCGTGTGATTCCGTATTTGGATGTAGTTTTTGTGATTAAATAGTTGGTTTTTGTACTTCCCATGTACGCCAATGGTCTACCGCGTGTTTACTAGTAGTTGAGGTGCCTACTCATGTTCACCTTTCAATTGCACAAAATTTTCTGTATAAAATGAAAACCTGGGTACACTGCTAATTTTTTTTTTTGTTATTGTTTCTGTTCTTCCAGGTGCTCATCAGATTATGACTGGGCGTGTTACAGCTTTCTGTAATCAATTTCTCTCTTTCTTTCGTGCATAACGAATACCGGCTTGTCTAGCAGCATATTATTAATTTTTATTTCTTCCATTTAAATAATTTTTGCTATTTTCGTAGCTATTCATTGTGATGACTTGCTTTTCTGCTCTTACTGCGATAGTTTCACTAGATACGATGGTGTGGTAGCTTCTTCTTTGATAAGTTAATCTTTGCACGAGTAATGGAGTGTTTGCTCAACGTCTAATCGCTTTCGTCATGGGAGCACGTGTTTTCTTCCCCTCGCGCACATTATGATACAATGATCCCAGTTTCTGCTTGAAATAAACGAGACGAAATTCTCTGTAATTCTTTGTTTACGGTTAATCTTGCTACGAGTGCAGATCAATTTCTTGTGAAAATAATTGTTTGCTTTTAATCAAGTTTGGTTCCTGTCAACTTGAAAATAGGTTTAAGATGTGGGCCCATCAGACCATGTGTTGCCTAAAGTCTTCCATAATATCCACCTTTCTCTTAGACTTGACAACCGTACTGTAGAATCTTAACTTAGAGCTAAAGCTCAGTGACTTCGTATTATAGAAGCTTACGTCTGGCGATACACTCGGTCCTGCTCGTAGATCGTTAAGACCGATTGCTTCCTGTTCTAAGCCATTATGTTGGATTTCATCAACTAGTTATCTGAATTTCTTCAAACGGTAATCTTCCCTTGGTTTAAAATCATCAGTTATAATCCATCACTGACGGTTGTCATTCATTTTATCTTCTCAAAGCTGACCTGTAGTTCTACTTTCTTCCTAGTATATATATTATGAAAAACAGATAATTTTCGTAAAAATATATTCGTTCCTTTTTCAAAACCTATTAGATTATCTGACTTTTCAGATTCCCACTAAAACAATCCCGCTGCTTGCGTGACGTAGATGTAACGTCGCGAAGCAGTAAGCTATATGTCAGACTTCTGGACTCTAAGACATCTTCTATATTTCCATCAGTATCTCATTAGTACGTAACGACACATGAAAACGGATATCACCAGTTTCAAGAGCTCAGAGACGGCCATTTAGCGAGGCGCTTGACTCGTATGAAATAACACACTGGAAAAACAGACTTTCAGCGAAATGGAACTTATTTCAAACTACCTAAATCCCGTTAACTACTCTTTTAAGAGACAGACGTTTTGGCAACTGCAGTGCTTCATGATCGACGGGCGCCACTGGAATTTTGACAAGAATGTACGTGGAGTTTGAGAGAAGACGGCTGGCTTAATTCATACCAGCTTTCTACTGAGAAGTTAAACCGAACTGACCTGCACAAAAAGTTATGTCTGCATCCTTAGCGACTATAAAATGGACCACATTAATCCATTTTACATTTATGTAAGGCAGTTTAGGAGTCGACCAACCTTGAAGTGGAAACCCTTATAGATTTGTCAGTTTTCCTGGCCATAAGACCTGTGTGGCGTGGTTTGACGCCAATAAAATAAGATTAGTTATCAATCAATTTATTGTTCAATATACTTATCACTTTTGTGCACTCACTGACAGCCAGTTCCTACTTAAGCAAGTAATGGAGTACGCTGTCATGGTGGCAGACTCAAGTGTGCCCCGAGGTCGCTAAGTCATCCTGAAGCATAAGAAGATGTCTCATGCTCCACACGGTGATCCGTAGGCGCTTCACATGAGGGAGATCTGTTGTGAAAGACATGTGGCCTTGATGTATATGATTGACTTATATGTTGTCCCGACACAACATTGCAGCCCACATTGTCCCATCAGATGGAGTGCGATGTGAGATGCCAGATGTCTTATGTCATGATGTACACTGTGTGTTGTTAGGGAGGCCCTTAGGTCCGTACTATGCCAAACTATCACTGTATCGCGCTCTCTGCTCTGGAATAGTGTTGGTGGAACCACGAACTACTCATCAGTGGCAGCTTCCATCCTAGGTTCTGGCACCTGCTATCTGAGGTTACGTAGCTGCTGTGATATTCCAGGCAGCAAGAGTATGACTGGCACAGTATGAGAATACTGGAACTACCTGACACGAGGTGCTACAATACAATGCTCAGAGAATAGAGTGCGAATGAGATGGACGCCATCGACCCTATTGATCGACTGCCCCTAAGCTATATAAATATATCGAACTGAGAAGAGTCATTGCTGTGCGACGTCATTAGTAAAGAATCAGATGGTCTAGGTAGTTAATAGTGGTCAGCGGTCTCTAGAAATGCCACATTTCCTTAACTGATTTCTTTCAGTAACTGCTCCATCAGGTCCCTGATAACTGTTCTTGAACTACGTCCAGTGCATCTCTCTCAATGTTACGAAGGCAATGAAAGATGTGCGCTTGTCTTACTCTTTTCCGCTGACTCGCTCGCACCCTCATCAAAAACTGTCCATATCGCACTTTTAATGACGGAGAAACACTACCGAAATGTGAACGCCTCGCGACTGGCTTGCGTTGGCGCATTCCTGCATTTTTATTCTCCCTTTCCCGTACTATCTCGATGTGTAATAGCAGATTCTTTTGTGGCATGAGAGCCTTGACACGGCCCACGAATCGCGTCCATAATCTGACCGTGTTCTCTGGATCATATGGGTACACCCATGGCACGTCTATGGTGAACAAGTGGCTGAGGAAGTAACCTGAACTGCCCTTACACAGCTGTAACATATTGCTGGTGCCTGGGTTCGGCGTGCCTTTCGTATTGATGGGTGTGGAAACCAGCAGACGACAGACCTTTGTCACACTCAAAATGTCGTGCAAGAAGAAACTTGTTATTAAAAAATCTTTTGAGCTTACTCGTACTGTAGTCAATGTACAATAACCAATGTACGATAATCCACTGAAGCACTGAAGATTCTTTTTTTTTTTTTTTTTTTTTTTTTAGAAACACCTCGATTGTGATACTGCAGTATCTGAGCACTAGAACCTTTACTTCCGTTTGGACACGCGATTTTTCATATAGCGATAATCTACCACTTCATTCTTCGTCAGTCACACTTTATTGATCACACTGTAAGAGCCAACTAACCACTGCGACATACGATGGCGCACTGTTGTTGTGAAACACATGAGGCAATACTGACCCTACGACTTATCTTAGAAAATAGATTAAGGAAAGGCAAACCTACGTTTCTAGCATTCGTAGATATAAAGAAAGCTTTTGACAGTGTTGCCTGGAATACTCTCTTTCAAATTCTGAAGGTGGCAGGGGTAAAATACAGGGAGCCACATGCTGTTTACAATTTGTACAGAAACCAGATGGCAGTTATAAGAGTCCAGGGGCATGAAAGGGAAGCAGTGGTTGGGAAGGGAGTGAGACAGGGTTGCAGCCTAGCCCCGATGTTATTCAATCTGTATATTGAGCAAGCAGTAAAGGAAACAAAAGAAAGATTCGGAGTAGGAATTAAAATCCATGGAGAAGAAATAAAAACTTTGAGGTTCGCCGATGACATTGTAATTCTGTCAGAGACAGCAAAGCATCTGCAAGAGCAGCTGAACGGAGTGGACGGTGTCTTGAGAGGAAGATATAAGATGAACATCAACAAGGATAATGGAATGTAGTCTAATTAAGTCGGGTGATGGTGAGGGAATTAGATTAGGAAATAAGACACTTAAAGTAGTAAAGGAGTTTTGCTATTTGGGGAGCAAAATAACTGATGATGGTCGAAGTAGAGAGGATATAAAATGTAGACTGGCAATGGCAAGGAAAGCGTTTCTGAAGAAGAGAAATTTGTTAACATCGAGTATAGATTTAAGTGTCAGGAAGTCATTTCTGAAAGTATTTGTATGGAGTGTAGCCATGTATGGAAGTGAAACGTGGATGATAAATAGTTTGCAGAAGAAGAGAATAGAGCTTTCGAAATGTGGTGCTGCATGAGAATGATGACGATTAGATGCGTAGATCACACAACTAATGATGAGGTATTGAATAGAATTGGGGAGAAGAGGAGTTTGCGGCACAACTTGACTAGAAGAAGGGATCGGTTGGTAGGATATATTCTGAGGCATCATGGGATCACAAGTTTAGTATTGGAGGGCAGTGTGGGGGGTAAAAATTGTAGAGGGAGACCAAGAGATGATTAAACAGACTGAAAATGATGTAGGTTGCAGTAAGTACTGGGAGATGAAGAAGGCTTGCACAGGATAGAGTAGCACGGAGAGCTGCATGAAACCAGTCTTTGGACTGAAGACCACCACAACAACAACAACACGAAAATATCGGCAGTTTTTATTATCATGATTGACCGCGTTGCCTATACGTCTACATGACGCATTACGAAATAAAAAACCAGCTTGTTCCATTTATTCACTAGTGTTCACTCAGATAATGACGCAGTTTATATGAGACACTCATCTTTTGGCGGTACATATGCTGCAACTAGTCATTGTCCACATTGTAACAGCTCGTAACTTAAAATGTTAACTACATATTTCGCAAGACCAGTTCCAAATAACGTATCAAAATATCTAAAATACACTCGCACTTATTCTGAAATGAAAATAACTAATTGAGCTTCATATTTGATAGTTGTTAATCGTACTTGTGTGACAAATCTTAACTGTTCATTATTGCACGAGTAAGCCGGGAATTTCTTTTTAGTAAGGCGCTTATAATAATTGGCGTCGTACTGTCCGCAAACATAATTATACATAAAAGGCACAGTTCAGTTTAGTAATGTTACTGAAGTTTCTCAGTGAGAGAGTCACAAATATCTTGATAATAATTCATATTCGCCTGTACACAAACACTTTTCATCTGTTAGCGAATAAAGTACGCTTTTTTAAAATCACTCCTGTTCACATCTTTGCAGTATTCAAACCACATTGTAACAAACCCATAGTGGAAACCACCTTCCACATGACGCGATTTACCTTACGATACAGCAGCCTATAGCTACTTGCACGAGTTCCGTCACACGGTAATTGCCACTTGCCCGTTTTGGCGTCAGTCACTAGCTCTTGGCGACAATGCCTTAAATCAAATTACTCGTACGAGTGGTAACGTGGTGTTTAATTGTTAACTTATTGCCTACGATGGGATGTCAGGACTCTCACATGATAGTTAAAACATTCCGACCGTGCTTCCTATTGCTACCGAAACTGAGGACTATAAAGGGACAGGCGAAATGCTCAGTTCAGCCGTTACTATTCTGTACTACGATTCAGCCATGAGTGGCGTGCACGGTGCTTCGTGTACGACACACACGCTGTGCTGACGTTGAACGGAACCCGATAACCCATCACGCGGGCTTCGATCGCCGCATACGCTTCAGCTCGTGGCTTTAGCAGTGGAAATTAAATCATTTCGGAGCACCTTGCAAAGAACTTTGAGAAAATCTTTATGTGATTTACCACTCCAGACTGGTGGTTCAATAACATCTTCTCTAGTAACTGTGCACAAATCCAAACTGAAACCTCGTACAGTCATCGCCGCGCATCGACTAATCCGTTTGGAAACTGTTGCTAGACACAACTGCAACAGGCTATTATAACAATCCTGCCACCCAAAACATTTCGTAATATTGGAATAGACACAAAGACAATTTCAACTCTTATGGCGTTCTGCACAAAAGTTTTCATTAACTGCTAGTGCTCCGAAAATGTTGTAGTATATTGTTCACAAATGGCTCTGAGCACTGTGGGACTTAACTTCTAAGGTCATCAGTCCCCAAGAACTTAGAACTACTTGAACCTAACTAATCTGAGGACATAACACACACCCATATCCGAGGCAGGATTCGAACCTGCGACCGTAGCGGTCGCGCGGTTCCAGACTGCAGCGCCTAGAACTGCTCGGCCACCCTGGCCGGCTATTTTTCACATCACTATCAGAAAGTTTTACTTTGTTGAAACAATATCATCTCAGTTAACTGTGCTAATTGCTCACCACACTCTTGTTTTCACATCGTGCAGAGGCTGTTTTCATTAATGAGGATTTTCAGAACTGCAGCGTTATTATTCTGCAAGATCACTTACCTAAACTGTGCTGGTATGTAGCCTTTTATAGGGGCCAGCGTGGCAGGCCTTTATAGTTGGTGGTGGAATCAGTTTGGCAGATGTCAGGAGACAAGCCATTGACAACTCTTGGATAGCTGTGGAGCGATGAATGGATGCCTGGTAGTCTTACGATGTACCATCGTGAAAATATTGTTGTTGAAACACTCATGTATTACTTAGCAAACTATGGGGTTTGTGTCTATGCTCGGAGAAGCCAATGCCTCAGGAAGTAATCTGAAAGTCGGCCTGTACAGTGGAGCAGCCGTCAGCAGCGTCGGGACCGGTGGCTTGATGACGACAACTACTGGGAAAGGACGATGGCCACAGTGGCGGGCGGTGGTCCACAGTGTTGATTACATGCAACCTGTCTGCGATGGACAGCGCGCGGCGAAGCGTGCAGAATTACGGCGTGGATAATTATAGCGTAAATACACTCCTGGAAATTGAAATACGAACACCGTGAATTCATTGTCCCAGGAAGGGGAAACTTTATTGACACATTCCTGGGGTCAGATACATCACATGATCACACTGACAGAACCACAGGCACATAGACACAGGCAACAGAGCATGCACAATGTCGGCACTAGTACAGTGTATATCCACCTTTCGCAGCAATGCAGGCTGCTATTCTCCCATGGAGACGATCGTAGAGATGCTGGATGTAGTCCTGTGGAACGGCTTGCCATGCCATTTCCACCTGGCGCCTCAGTTGGACCAGCGTTCGTGCTGGACGTGCAGACCGCGTGAGACGACGCTTCATCCAGTCCCAAACATGCTCAATGGGGGACAGATCCGGAGATCTTGCTGGCCAGGGTAGTTGACTTACACCTTCTAGAGCACGTTGGGTGGCACGGGATACATGCGGACGTGCATTGTCCTGTTGGAACAGCAAGTTCCCTTGCCGGTCTACCAATGGTAGAACGATGGGTTCGATGACGGTTTGGATGTACCGTGCACTATTCAGTGTCCCCTCGACGATCACCAGTGGTGTACGGCCAGTGTAGGAGATCGCTCCCCACACCATGATGCCGGGTGTTGGCCCTGTGTGCCTCGGTCGTATGCAGTCCTGATTGTGGCGCTCACCTGCACGGCGCCAAACACGCATACGATCATCATTGGCACCAAGGCAGAAGCGACTCTCATCGCTGAAGACGACACGTCTCCATTCGTCCCTCCATTCACGCCTGTCGCGACACCACTGGAGGTGGGCTGCACGATGTTGGGGCGTGAGCGGAAGACGGCCTAACGGTGTGCGGGACCGTAGCCCAGCTTCATGGAGACGGTTGCGAATGGTCCTCGCCGATACCCCAGGAGCAACAGTGTCCCTAATTTGCTGGGAAGTGGCGGTGCGGTCCCCTACGGCACTGCGTAGGATCCTACGGTCTTGGCGTGCATCCGTGCGTCGCTGCGGTCCGGTCCCAGGTCGACGGGCACGTGCACCTTCCGCCGACCACTGGCGACAACATCGATGTACTGTGGAGACCTCACGCCCCACGTGTTTAGCAATTCGGCGGTACGTCCACCCGGCCTCCCGCATGCCCACTATACGCCCTCGCTCAAAGTCCGTCAACTGCACATACGGTTCACGTCCACGCTGTCGCGGCATGCTACCAGTGTTAAAGACTGCGATGGAGCTCCGTATGCCACGGCAAACTGGCTGACACTGACGGCGGCGGTGCACAAATGCTGCGCAGCTAGCGCCATTCGACGGCCAACACCGCGGTTCCTGGTGTGTCCGCTGTGCCGTGCGTGTGATCATTGCTTGTACAGCCCTCTCGCAGTGTCCGTAGCAAGTATGGCGGGTCTGACACACCGGTGTCAATGTGTTCTTTTTTCCATTTCCAGGAGTGTAAATAGGTTCTCGGTGGCAGCAACCCCTGTCCATACGCGCAGAGGTCTGCAGTTAGGAATTTATCCACACGAGCGACTGTGGCCGAGCGCTGCACGCTCCCGGATTCGAACTGTAGACCATTAGCACATGAGGTAGTCTGTGGCAAATATAGGCCCAGCAGTTTGAAGACGCTAAAGCCGCATCAGTTGCGCTAGTGCGAACAGCAGGGACACAGCTAGCAGCAGCAGAGTCTGGAGGCAGTGACTTGCTGATCCGCGTCGACTCGTAGGCCTAAGAGCTGCTGGCTGGCACAGGGGAGTCCCTCTGTCTAGAAATGAGGACTGTCTACATGGGCTTGGCCCATCCTTGTTTTTCTAATTTGTCGGCTCCTATGCCACACCTCATGACAGAGCCAGGGTTCATACATGAAGCAATCAGGTCACACACGACAACGCCCTGCCTATTTGCTGCGTCAATTCTGTTACGACCTGTTCCCTCTATGTGGGCATAATATGTGGTAACCACCTGGACGCCTCGGAGACAGCACTGACCAGACGAAACTGATCTCATTCCCACACAACTTGCACTAGCTGTCGGCAGTCTCTGAGACGTGTCAAGTAATTTAACTGCAGCGCAGCACTTGTTTTATGAGAAAAAAATGATAATTTCAGTGTCAACTACTCCATTATACATATAGATCAATGACGTCTGGCAACACTGCCCAACTTAATAGATCCTTAGAGGTGTTGCTTATGAAAGATACCTTCTACCAAATTTTGTTTGTCATGTCAGACTCACACCCTTTTACTAGACTGTGGTACTATAGGAGATTGTAAGCTGGAAAGTACGTGCAGCTGTAAGATCATTTGGTCAGTGCAGGAGCATTTTGGAAATTTTCGGTACATCGCGGAAGCAGACGATACGAGAAATGAGTTGTTAAACACGAGAGTTTTACTTTTAGAATTACGAAAGTAGCTAAGGAACACATTACCTACACACACACACACACACACACACACACACACACACACTCACACACACACACATACACACATACATCTTGCAAAGTGACTGGACAGGAAAATCAGAAAAAAAACTGTAAATCACAGAGGCTCACTGACAGTCGTTCTACACGCGTACTATTAGCGGCAGTGCGGCACCATTTCCCGCCTTTTCCACAGGTGTCTAATTTGTTTCCAGATACTTGATTTCTTGATCAACTGACCTAGAGCTACAGGTGTACTTATTTTTCCAAAGAAACATACTTTTCATAGTAAAAAGAAGAGAAGCAAAAAAGAAAAGTGCCAGCCACTCTGGCCGATCGGTTCTAGGCGCTTAAGTCCGCAACCGCGCGACTGCTACGGTCGCAGGTTCGAATCCTGCCTCGTGCATGGATGTGTGTGATGTCCTTGGGTTAGTTAAGTTTAAGTAGCTCTAGGGGATTTATGACCTCAGATGTTAAGTTACATAGTGCTCAGAGCCATTTGAACCATTTGAGAAGGAAAGTGAAACAAATGGCGGCTAAATAATATTAGCACACGGATTATCCCCCTGTTGAGAAACACAGACATGGATCGTTAATTTCATCTTCCATGGTTGCATTTTTTTTTTATCTCGGTAGTATATCAAGGAGAACAACACATGCTTAATTTGAAAGGCGGATCGAACTAGCAAAACAGGCATTTATAAGGGGAAAAAACATTTTGACCGGTAAACAGATGATTACAGAGGTCACGAAGTCCTCTGAGAAATCGTTTCTATTGAGTACACTGCCCAATGAAAGTGAAATGGATATGAATCGACATGAAATACTGAAACGTTGATATGGCGGAAGATAACAAGAACGTGCTGGAAGGAAAGAAACAGCAAAGTGGAAGTCTGAAGGGACTGAAACAAAGAGAGTAAAAGGGAAAGTGCTGGGACAGAAAGGAAGAAAGCGGCTTAGAACGAAGTATTCGGAAAACAATGAGAGGAAGACAGTACGTGACAATCACATGGAAGTGAAATGAACAGCCGATGACATAAGAGAGTGGTTACATCGAAAATGCGCCACGTCTTAGAATTTGAATCTAGCCTAGATATGGATATACGAGAGGACGTCAGGAAGTATGTTAGACATTATTATGACAGGACCAAATACCTTTCACTGAATGCTGCATAATACTTCAAAGTGACACAGATTCATAACGTTATTTTTCAACATATTCATAAATCTATGCGAACAGTGGTTGGAACGATCTAGCAGTCGTTCAGTTCCTGGATGACAGAAATCCGGTCCTTGGTCAGGGAGCTATTTGACAACCTCTGTGTGGACTTATTCATGATTGGAATATCTCTTCTGTCACAAAGTTTCTTTTTGCCGAAGAGGTGGAAATCGCACGACGTAAGATCTGCGCTTCCTGATCACCGTCGCCTACGTCTGTGAGGCCTTCGTCATATGGTAGGCACCATTTCACTGCGGCTGGATGCAACATTGTATTTGATCGATATACCGCTAGATTTTCAGGGTAAATCTGCCATTTCGAGGTTTTGCTAGCAATAAGCCATCTGTCTCTGCGAACTGAAGCTTTGGAGTACGTTGCCAATCTTAGCGCGGGATGACGTGTAATTTGTGTCCTGTAGTTCCTACGTATATATGTGGTGAGGTAGTCATAGTAATATTAGACTGTTACTGCGCCTGGAAATGTAACGCCATTTTCTGTAGTATTTCTAGTAACCACGCAAACGGTGTGTTTATGTTCGAGTGGAAAATTACCAGCTGTCCTCGTAAATTAAAGTGTAAGACTAATGTGCAATCTTTCACCACGGCTATTTTCCAGTACACATAGACAATTCGTTATGAACATCGATACTGAATGATCAACCGAACATCTGCATGGAAAGAACTATACAAGAAATATTATATTCCAACATGATATTGGAACAGCATTACATACCCCATCTTGTCATTCTGATTTAGGCTTTCCAATGCACTGAAAATTTAAAGAAGAACGCTAGGAGATAATGTTGTAGATAATAAAAAAAATTTAATATTAAAAAGTACCATGCGGTAGAACATTGTTCTAGCACATTGAAAATAAACGATTAAGACTGTGGGGACACATTTGTGATCATAGATCACGAGCAGTGATGGTGACGTACAACTTCAACGCTAGTTCCTATGTCAAATATGTATCAGAATAAAGACAGGTACGTGTTTCATTGCAGCACAAGCAGTGAAAGAAAGATATCAAAGAAGCTGGTTATGAAGACAGGTTTCTCAGATAGTGATATCGAGCAAACTCTGCACGGGTCTATCTTATTGGCCTTGTTCAGTGTTCATTTCTTATCCAACGAATCGAATACCTTTTTCAGATCTTTTGAAGGCCGTAAATATATAAACATACATTCAGTAGAACGAAAAAGCAGACCAAGTTGCAAATTTGTGCTTTTTTTTCATTCTATGGCTAGTTTCGGGCTGAGACCCATTTTCAAATTATCTTAAGATAGTCGAAAATGGCATGAATTGGCAAAAAAACGTGCAATGAACGTTTACAGTGTATACAAATAACTCCAGGAAGCTGGATGTTCGTAAACATATATTATTTTTGGCGTGTTGCTGATATTTGTTTTATGAGCATTAGGCTGTGGACCGGAATTCTGTAACACGTTGCGTTTTTTTTTCACCTGGGCAAAAGTAACAGACTTGTTAAATAAATCCTAACCTATTAGAATCACAGACAAGAGAGATTAAGCACTGCGTGACAGCGAACAGTCTAATTAAACCGTTCTCTACAGTAACGGCGCTTTGTGTTTTCCTTAATGAATTTGCAGCAAGATATTTCTGTGGAATTTCTAACTAGCTGTGAACACTAGAAACTAATCCGGTCTTAAGTAAATGGTGTAGTAATAAGTATTTTGAGGTAATAACTCCCAGATGGCTCGTAAGTAACACAGCTAAAGAGCAGCCTTGTTGTGTGCTCAGAGAGAGTTTCCGAAATGAGATACGGGGTTGTAGGGCGTATCCAGGAGCAGATATAGACTCCGATCATAAAGTAGTAGTGATGAAGGGTACGCTGAAGTTTAACAGATTAGTCAGGAATAATCAACACGTAAAGAAGTGGGATTCGGAATTACTAAGGAATGACACGGTAAGTTTCAAGTTCTCTAAGGCTATACATACAGCAGTAAGGAATAGATCAGTAGGTAGTACAGTTGAAGATGAATGGAATTCTCTAAAAAGGGTAACTGCAGAAGGTGGAAAGGAAAGCATAGGTACAAAAAAGGTAACTCATGGGTGAAACGAGATACTTCATTTGATGGAGAAAAGAAGAAAGCACAAAAAATTTACGGGAAGTTCAGAAATACAGAGATGAAAGGAATTGAGGAATGAAATAAATAGGAATTGTAGAGGAGTTACGACGAAATGGCTGCCTGAAAAATCTGAAGAAATCGAAAAAGAAATGACTGGTGGAAGGACTGACGCAACATATAATAAAGTTAAAATAACCTCTATGAAATTAAAAGCAAGGGTGTTAACATTAAGAGTGCAACAGAAATTCCACTGATAAAAGCAGAGGAGAAAGCGGACAGGTGGAAAAAGAACACTGAACGCCTTTAAGAAGGTGAAGATTTGTGTGATGTGATAGAAACAGGAGTCTATTTAGAAGAGATAGGGGATCCGATATCAGAATCATAATTTAAAAAAGCTTTCGAGGACTTAAAATAAAATAAGGAGGAAGGGATATATAATACTCCATCAGAATTTCTAAGATAATTGCGGGGGGGGGGGGGGAGTGGCAACAAAACGAATATAAATACTCACGTTGGTGTAGAATGTGTGAGTCCGGCGACTTATGATCTAACTTTCGTAAAAATATCACCCACACATTTCCGAAGACTGCAAGAGCTGAGAAGTGCGAGAATTGTAGCACAATCGGCTTAAAAGCTCATGCATCCAAGTTCCTGACAAGAATAATATACAGAAGAACGGGAAATTTAATTGAGTATGTGTTAGATGACGATGATGAAGATGAGTTTGGCTTTTGAAAAGGAAAAGGCACCAGAGAGGCAATTCTGACGTTGCAGTTGATAATGGAAGCAAGATTAAACAAAAATGATAACACGTTCACAGGACACAACGCCGTGTACAACGCGGGATGTTCCAAATTCTGAGAAAATAGGGAGAGACGGGTTATATACAATAAGTACAAGAGCCAAGAGGGAATTATAAGAGTACACGACCAAGAACGAAGTGCTGTGCTTAGAAAGGGTGTAAGACAGGGAGGTAGTCTTTCGCCCCTACTGTTCAATATGTACTTTTATTTCCATCATTGTTTCAACATGTACTCTTGAAACAGTGATGGAAATAAAAGAAAGGCTCGGGTTTAAAATTCGAGGTAAGTGAATATCAATGATACGATTCACTCATGACATAGTTATCCTTAGTGACAGTGAAGGAGAATTACATGAGGCACTGAACTGATTGAACAGTCTAATAAGTACGGAACGTGGTCTGAGAGTAAGTCGAAGAGAGACCCAAAGTAATGAGAAGCAGCAGATATGAGAACAGTGAGAATCTTTTCATCAGGACTGATGATCACGAATTAGGTGAAGTTAAGGAATTCTACTATATAGGCAGCAAAATGATCGATGACGGACGGAGCAAGGAGGACATAAAAAGCAGACTATCACTGGCGAAAAGGGCATTCCTGGTGAAGAGAAGTCTACTGCTATCAAACATAGGCCTTAATTTGAGAAATATATTTTTGCGAATGGGTGTTTGGAGCAAGGCATTGTATGGTAGTGAAACATGGACTGTGGAAAACCGGAACTGAAGAGAATTGAAGAATTTGAGATGTCGTGCTATAGACGAATGTTAAAATTAAGGTGGACTCATAAGACAAGGAATGAGGAGGTTGTTCTACGCAGAATCGGAGAGGAAAGGAATACGTGGAAAACTCTAACAAGAAGAAGGTACAGGATGATAGGACGTTAGTTATGACATTCGGAAATAACTTCCATGGCACTAGAGAGAGCAGTAAAAGGTATAAACTACAGAGTATGACAGAGATTGGGATACATCCAGCAAATAACTGTTGACATAGGTTGAAAATACTACTCTGAGACGAAGTGGTTGGCGTAGGAGAGGAATACGTGGTGGACCACATCAAATCAGTCAGAAGACAGGAGACTGATGAATCAAGTAAAAGTGATTGACTCTTTAGGAAGTACTCCAGAAGAACAATTTGAGATTGATTAAATAAATATGTTTCTTTTAACTTATAACTCCCACCTAGAGGGAAGCTTTTCAACTTGACGCCTCCGTGTTGACTGTGTCTGCCAATTTCTTTGAGTATTTTTTCCAGTTAGCTCCTTATTTGGTCTCGTGTGCTACGTGATCAGTCGAATCTGTTGTAGATTTTCGCATCTTAGAAGAATCTGATAGGCTCAAAGAGAAACAATGATGATGATATTTGGTTTGTGGGGCGCTCAACTGCGCGGTTATCAGCTCCAGTACACATTCCCAACCATTGCTCAGCCCAAACTCGCCACTTTCATTAATGATGATGAAATTACGAGGACAAAACAAACACCTAGTCATCTCGAGGCAGGTGAAAACCCCTGATCCCACTGGGAATCGAACCCGGGACCCCGTGTTCGGGAAGCGTCAACGCGACCGTGAGACCACGAGCTGCGGATATGAACGGGAAACAAAATTGGACTCTCCAAGCCAATATGCAGAATCTATCATGCGCACTCTAAAACCAAAATTGTCATATTTAGTTCGACCGACATTTAATTCCTGCAGCAATCACAACAACGTTTCTCACCAGCTACTCCTAAAATACTTCACAACGTTAAACTGCGTCGAAACTGCGTTCTCCTCTGGCACTAGAATCTAATTAGTAATATTTTGTGGCAGGTGCACAGTGAATTTTGGTAGCCACGTGCAACTCACAGACCAACTCAACATTCCAACTATTTACTAGAGTCCTTATGTTGTTGTTGTTGTGGTCTTCAGTCCTGAGACTGGTTTGATGCAGCTCTCCATGCTACTCTATCCTGTGCAAGCTTCTTCATCTCCCAGTACCTACTGCAACCTACATCCTTCTGAATCTGCTTAGTGTATTCATCTCTTGGTCTCCATCTACGATTTTTACCCTCCACGCTGCCCTCCAATACTAAATTGGTGATCCCTTGATGCCTCAGAACATGTCCTACCAACCGATCCCTTCTTCTGGTCAAGTTGTGCCACAAACTTCTCTTCTCCCCAATCCTATTCAATACTTCCTCATTAGTTATGTGATCTACCCATCTAATCTTCAGCATTCTTCTGTAGCACCACATTTCGAAAGCTTCTATTCTCTTCTCGTCCAAACTATTTATCGTCCATGTTTCACTTCCATACATGGCTACACTCCATACAAATACTTTCAGAAATGACATCCTGACACTTAAATCTATACTCGATGTTAACAAATTTCTCTTCTTCAGAAACGCTTTCCTTGCCATTGCCAGTCTACATTTTGTATCCTCTCTACTTCGACCATCATCAGTTATTTTGCTCCCCAAATAGCAAAACTCCTTTACTACTTTAAGTGTCTCATTTCCTAATCTAATTCCCTCACCATCACCAGACTTAATTAGACTACATTCCATTATCCTTGTTTTGCTTTTGTTGATGTTCATCTTATATCCTCCTTTCAAGACACTGTCCATTCCATTCAACTGCTCTTCCAAGTCCTTTGCTGTCTCTGACAGAATTACAATGTCATCGGCATTCTTCTCCATGAATTTTAATACCTACTCCGAACTTTTCTTTTGTTTCCTTTACTGCTTGCTCAATATACAGATTAAACAACATCGGGGAGAGGCTACAACCTTGTCTTACTCCCTTCCCAACCACTGCTTCCCTTTCATGTCCCTCGACTCTTATAACTGCCATCTGGTTTCTGTACAAATTGTAAATAGCCTTTCGCTCCCTGTATTTTACCCCTGCCACCTTCAGAATTTGAACGAGGGTATTCCAGTCAACATTGTCAAAAGCTTTCTCTAAGTCTACAAATGCTAGAAACGTAGGTTTGCCTTTCCTTAATCTTTCTTCTAAGATAAGTCGTAAGGTCAGTATTGCCTCACGTGTTCCAGTGTTTCTACGGAATTCAAACTGATCTTCCCCGAGGTTGGCTTCTACTAGTTTTTCCATTCGTCTGTAAAGAATTCGTGTTAGTATTTTGCAGCTGTGACTTATTAAACTGATAGTTCGGTAATTTTCACATCTGTCAACACCTGCTTTCTTTGGTATTGGAATTATTATATTCTTCTTGAAGTCTGAGGTTATTTCGCCTGTTTCATACATCTTGCTCACCAGATGGTAGAGTTTTGTCAGGACTGGCTCTCCCAAGGCCGTCAGTAGTTCCAATGTAATGTTGTATACTCCGGGGGCCTTGTTTCGACTCAGGTCTTTCAGTGCTCTGTCAAACTCTTCACACAGTATCATATCTTCCATTTCATCTTCATCTACATCCTCTTCCATATCCATCAAATTGTCCTCAAGTACATCGCCCTTGTATAGTCCTTATAATAGAGATTAATTACAAGTAGTACTTGAAACAGGAAAAGGCGACAACAATAAAAAACTACAAAACTGTGATAATATAAATACTACCCTGGAGAGCTATACAAATAACAACAAAGTATTATGAACGCAACCATACGTGGTGCGACAAAGTGCTTTTTGACAACAATGGTATGAAACAAATGTAAAATGGATTTAATGTGAAAAAACATTCATAGTCACGTAACGTGTGCATGTATCATATGTTAGTACATTAAGACAATGACAAAGAGTTATCTCCATTACAAAACAAAATAAACAAGTAATAAAAATTAAAACCTTAAAAGACCCGTTAAGGTAATACATGTCAGTATGTATTTTGCATTACAAAATAAAAGATGAAAACCAAATGTGGTAAACCACTCACACTGTACCACTACACTTTCGTACTTGTTCATCACCTATACAGAGAGAGAGAGAGAGAGAGAGAGAGAGAGAGAGAGAGCAAAAAATTAACAAACATGTCCAATAGCTCTCATTAGTCGGCCGTATTGAAAGGTGGCCAGTGAATTCTGCGGACTATGACATGCATAGACACACAAGTGCATCAAGTACTCTTCACTCAGCCTACTGTGGTGGATGAAACACTCTAGAAGCTGCTCTGTTTTCACAGACTACCATCATTTAACACCTTCGTTACTTTGTAGTAACTGTTTGCAAAAAGTTCCAATGATTTTTGTAACTATAACCTTTTCTTTCTCCCGTTTTCGTTTATAGTAATAATCCTCATTACATTTTATTTTTATTTATTAATATGAATGCATGTTTATTTTAACAGATGGAGGTTTAAAGCGATGCAGATAAGATACATTTGTTAATTGTTACAGTATTCTTGTACGAAAACGTATGAGCACAGTTACTGTGCGGAGTTCGTTAGATTTCTTTTTTGTATTTTATTATGTAAAGCATCACACATTCTGAAATGTATTTCATTAACGTGTCTTTCAATTTTTAATTTTTTAATTATTTCGATTTTATTTTACGAAGTAACATACAATAGTGGAAATATATATAAAGGCATGGATATTTGTAGGAAAATTAACACTGTGTGTTGTAACTGTAGCGCGCAATATATATGCAATACTGTGAAATGCGGTCCATTGATAAATGCAGTCAAATGGTATCGCATTTCATGTCACTAGTATTGTATATTACAAGACATCAACGACTCAGGTGGTGACGGGTGGAATTCGGTATAAAGGTGTTTTGAATGGTGTTTTGTACGCGTATGTGCCATTACTGCACATAGAAAATAGAAGCCATTAGCGACAGTGCGAGTTGTGTACATAAACCACGATTTTGACAACGCCCAGCGGAAAAATAGTTATCATGTGATGAAAAAGCGAGAATCGGGAAATGGGACACATTACCCGTCAACTCTTCATGACGTTGAACCATTCAGTTTAGTGATAGATAAGTTCATTAGACGAGGCATACGCCATGCACATATTGGAAAATATGGGCAAAGGAGAAAACCGACCGAGGCATCGAAACGGTTACTCTGCACAAATTAAGGGTCAAAAATCGATACTTCGCTCTAATTGTTGCTGAGTTACAATTGACAGTAACTGCCAGATGTACACGACAAATGTTGTCAAATGATAAGCATCTTTCATTCAGGAAACGGCTGCAGAAACCTACTCTAACACCCAAACATAAACAAACAAGACCGTAGTTTGCTGAAAAACATATGTCACGGACTTCAGAATGGGATAAAGTGATCTTCATTAATGATAAGAAGTTTAATTTGGATTCGATAACTGGATTTCAATGTTATTGGCAGCAGTTAAGAGTGAGCAATTATTTTGATAGTAGAAGTGTTGTGACTAGGGCAGCCTTTCATACTAAAGGTAAATCACAGACTGCTTGGATGAACACTAGAATGAACTCTAACATGCACGTTGAGGTGCTAGAGACAGAATTGATTAGAATATATGAGGATCCAGAGGACGAAAATCTAATGTTTTAACAACATAATGAATCAGTGCACATTTCTGCTACAACCAAAAACTTGATCTGAACATAAGGATATCAGTATCTTGCCCTGGTCTGCATGTAATCCAGACATGAAGCCCGTGGTGGACGTTTGTTTATCGCAATGAAGGGCAGTATGTGGCCATGTGTGAGCTGAGAAGAGCGATAGGAGAAGAATGGGCGACAATTCCACAGCTAGAACTACAAACCCTAATACCAACGACGAAAAGAATTTTTCAGGTAATTAAGAACAAAGCACTCAGAAGGCAATAACAGTACGGGAATGGGAGTGCCTTCATACCAGTTTCTCCCCAGGAAACCCAAACGCATTATCTGATTACTCCTCTTATGAAAGAAATTATGTAATTTCATCGTGATTGTTTGTGTCTTACTTGCATCTACTACTTTCGTAGTACAGTCGATACATGCATGCTTCAAACATTGTTATGTTACTTTCATAGGAACCCTGCCTTTATACTGATTTGCACTACTGTCGTTCGATGAAACTTGGGAAGGCTACAGTGTCGCAATAACGTTGACAGCTGACTGTACCTTGTTCGAAGATTTGGAGGACAGTACGCAACTAAGTAGACCTGCTACAGTTTATTGAAAAATGTAACTGAAAGAAACACACAATGATTCGAATATATTTGAGAGTTTCATTTAAAGTCATTAATTGCACTGTAGTCACAGCGATTTTTAAGAGTCATTCAAAAAGAAACGAGCCGGAGGCATAATTACAGAAACCAGTACCTGTATGTTAGAAGTATTGACCCTGGCTGTTGAGACACTTGTTCCACTGTGACACGAGGCGGTGAATGGCTGTCTCATAAAATTCCTGCGGCTACTATGTTAACCAGTTCTGTACGTACGGCTGGACCCCTGAGAGGACATACTTGGGAAGGCTACAGTGTCGCAATAACGATGGCAGGTGAGTGTATTGTGCTCGCAGATGTCGAGGACAGCATGCATATGAGGTCTGTCCAAAAAATATCCGGCCTTTGATTTTCCCGCGCAAAATAGAGACACTAGCGCCGCGCCACTATCTGCAGTAAACGAAGAGACCTTTATGCGCATGCGTGTATTTTGTCCCCGCCTTGCAACGCGTCAGTCGCTGCCTGTCGGTCGCTGAGTGTGCTGCTACAAAACGTCTTCGTCGGATTACCGATACTCTCAAGGTGACTGAAAGTGTTGAGCTAAGATACTGCATCAAATGTTGTCAAACGCTTGGTGATTCTGAAAGCGAAACAATTCATAAATTTCAGCAGGTGTTTGGAGAAGATGCGACGGGTGTAACACAAGTTAAGGGGATACGGAATCACCTATCCCCGCAATGTTAATATATGCCTACTATAGGGAACATTTTCTCACAAACTACTGGAGACAGAGAGGTAAAAATTTTACTGTATGTGCATTCATATGTTACAACAATACTGAAACAACAGTTTATTGTCAAAGTATTTTCTTACAGAGATATTCTACATTTATTTTTAAGTAAATTTTTTCCATCGCTTTTTACTAGACTATCACCCCTAAGTCTTTTGTAAATCAAGTAATTAAAAAATCGTTGTTTCAGTATGTAATAGGGACCTATGTCACTACGTCATAAAAATTTCAGACTTCTAGGTTGATCAGTACCTGAGATAATGTTCCTAGATGAAGTAAAAAGTAAACTTACGGGAAACGGAGAAAGAAGATTAAAACATTCCTGATCCGTAGCTAATACCCCCTTCACAGTCTTCATAATCATCTTCAAGTCTTCTTTTGGCACCCCTCTGCACCTGTCTTGCTTTTTTCACTAATGTCTTGATTATATTATCAGCATGCCTTAGTCTGTGCTGATCTAAAAAGAACATAGCACGTACCGTACGGGAACCAACACACATACCCAACTTTTGAAGGACCTGGCATTTAGTTATATTTCCAAGATTGAAGGTTGCCACAGCATCATACACACCAAAATGTAGTGTATTAATTCCGACAAACACTGTTTTTGGGAGACGATGCCATATCACACTATTCAAGCACTCGTTGGGGTTCTGCGTTTTTCCGTGAAGACATTTCATCAGAAGACTTCTGTCAGCCAGATCTCTGAAAATGGGCTTTATTTCTGCCATGATGGCTGATGGTAGACTGTGGTGGTGAATGTATTTCTCTCCTGTTGTTAGTCCCCTATTGTATTTACACCAGCTGTTTTCACCTTTGGGGCACAAACCATGTTGTGGATGCTCATCCGTGGATGCGGTGTGGAAATATAAAGCCCATATAGCTCTCCTCATTTCTTCAAGATTGCCTGTATTTTGCCTGATTGCAAGGCCATAGCAGTTCTGAATGTGGTCTATTATGGAATCAGTCAATCTTCCTCTGTCATCCAAGGTTTTCCCATCATCTAGTTTTTTCCCTTTCATAACTGATTTTAACCTTCTCAGCCTGGCACCCATTCTCTTCTGCACATGTCCTGTTGTTGTTGTTGTGGTCTTCAGTCCTGAGACTGGTTTGATGCAGCTCTCCATGCTACTCTATCCTGTGCAAGCTTCTTCATCTCCCAGTACCTACTGCAACCTACATCCTTCTGAATCTGCTTAGTGTATTGATCTCTTGGTCTCCCTCTACGATTTTTACCCTCCACGCTCCCCTCCAATGCTAAATTTGTGATCCCTTGATGCCTCAAAACATGTCCTACCAACCGATCCCTTCTTCTAGTCAAGTTGTGCCACAAACTTCTCTTCTCCCCAATCCTATTCAATACCTCCTCATTAGTTACGTGATCTACCCACCTTATCTTCAGCATTCTTCTGTAGCACCACATTTCGAAAGCCTCTATTCTCTTCTTGTCCAAACTGGTTATCGTCCATGTTTCACTTCCATACATGGCTACACTCCATACAAATACTTTCAGAAACGACTTCCTGACACTTAAATCTATACTCGATGTTAACAAATTTCTCTTCTTCAGAAACGCTTTCCTTGCCATTGCCAGTCTACATTTTATATCCTCTCTACTTCGACCATCATCAGTTATTTTACTCCCTAAATAGCAAAACTCCTTTACTACTTTAAGTGTCTCATTTCCTAATCTAATCCCCTCAGCATCACCCGTTTTAATTTGACTACATTCCATTATCCTCGTTTTGTTTTTGTTGATGTTCATCTTATATCCTCCTTTCAAGACACTGTCCATTCCGTTCAACTGCTCTTCCAAGTCCTTTGCTGTCTCTGACAGAATTACAATGTCATCGGCGAACCTCAAAGTTTTTACTTCTTCTCCATGAATTTTAATACCTACTCCGAATTTTTCTTTTGTTTCCTTTACTGCTTGCTCAATATACAGATTGAATAACATCGGCGAGAGGCTACAACCCTGTCTCACTCCTTTCCCAACCACTGCTTCCCTTTCATGCCCCTCGACTCTTATAACTGCCATCTGGTTTCTGTACAAATTGTAAATAGCCTTTCGCTCCCTGTATTTTACCCCTGCCACCTTCAGAATTTGAAAGAGAGTATTCCAGTTAACGTTGTCAAAAGCTTTCTCTAAGTCTACAAATGCTAGAAACGTAGGTTTGCCTTTTCTTAATCTTTCTTCTAAGATAAGTCGTACGGTTAGTATTGCCTCACGTGTTCCAACATTTCTACGGAATCCAAACTGATCTTCCCCGAGGTCCGCTTCTACCAGTTTTTCCATTCGTCTGTAAAGAATTCGCGTTAGTATTTTGCAGCTGTGACTTATTAAACTGATAGTTCGGTAATTTTCACATGTGTCAACACCTGCTTTCTTTGGTATTGGAATTATTATATTCTTCTTGAAGTCTGTGGGTATTTCGCCTGTACCATACATCTTGCTCACCAGATGGTAGAGTTTTGTCATGACTGGCTCTCCCAAGGCTGTCAGTAGTTCTAATGGAATGTTGTCTACTCCCGGGGCCTTGTTTCGACTCAGGTCTTTCAGTGCTCTGTCAAACTCTTCACGCAGTATCTTATCTCCTATTTCATCTTCATCTACATCCTCTTCCATTTCCATAATACTGTCCTCAAGTACATCGCCCTTGTATAAACCCTCTATATACTCCTTCCACCTTTCTGCCTTCCCTTCTTTGCTTAGAACTGGGTTGCCATCTGAGCTCTTGATATTCATACAAGTGGTTCTCTTCTCTCCAAAGGTCTCTTTAATTTTCCTGTAGGCAGTATCTATCTTACCCCTAGTGAGACAAGCCTCTACATCCTTACATTTGTCCTCTAGCCATCCCTGCTTAGCCATTTTGCACTTTCTGTCGATCTCATTTTTGAGACGTTTGTATTCCCTTTTGCCTGCTTCATTTACTGCATTTTTATATTTTCTCCTTTCATCAATTAAATTCAATATTTCTTCTGTTACACAAGGATTTCTATTAGCCCTCGTCTTTTTACCTACTTGATCCTCTGCTGCCTTCACTACTTCATCCCTCAGAGCTACCCATTCTTCTTCTACTGTATTTCTTTCCCCCATTCCTGTCAATTGTTCCCTTATGCTCTCCCTGAAACTCTCTACAACCTCTGGTTCTTTCAGTTTATCCAGGTCCCATCTCCTTAAATTCCCACCTTTTTGCAGTTTCTTCAGTTTCAATCTGCAGTTCATAACCAATAGATTGTGGTCAGAATCCACATCTGTCCCTGGAAATGTCTTACAATTTAAAACCTGGTTCCTAAATCTCTGTCTTACCATTATATAATCTATCTGATACCTATTAGTATCTCCAGGATTCTTCCAGGTATACAACCTTCTTTTATGATTCTTGAACCAAGTGTTAGCTATGATTAAGTTATGCTCTGTGCAAAATTCTACAAGGCGGCTTCCTCTTTCATTTCTTCCCCCCAATCCATATTCACCTACTATGTTTCCTTCTCTCCCTTTTCCTACAGACGAATTCCAGTCACCCATGACTATTAAATTTTCGCCTCCCTTCACTACCTGAATAATTTCTTTTATCTCGTCATACATTTCATCAATTTCTTCATCATCTGCAGAGCTAGTTGGCATATAAACTTGTACTACTGTAGTAGGCATGGGCTTTGTGTCTATCTTGGCCACAATAATGCGTTCACTATGCTGTTTGTAGTAGCTAACCCGCACTCCTATTTTTTTATTCATTATTAAACCTACTCCTGCATTACCCCTATTTGATTTTGTATTTATAACCCTGTAATCACCTGACCAAAAGTCTTGTTCCTCCTGCCACCGAACTTCACTAATTCCCACTATATCTAACTTTAACCTATCCATTTCCCTTTTTAAATTTTCTAACCTACCTGCCCGA
Organism: Schistocerca nitens; assembly: GCF_023898315.1. Classification (NCBI taxonomy): domain Eukaryota; kingdom Metazoa; phylum Arthropoda; class Insecta; order Orthoptera; family Acrididae; genus Schistocerca; species Schistocerca nitens. The sequence continues at coordinate 68,091,636 of NC_064614.1, forward strand.
TTAAGGGATCTGACATTCCACGCTCCGATCCGTAGAATGCCAGTTTTCTTTCTCCTGATAACGACGTCCTCTTGAGTAGTCCCCGCCCGGAGATCCGAATGGGGGACTATTTTACCTCCGGAATATTTTACCCAAGAGGACGTCCTATACATTCAAGTTTGCTTATATTTACACTGTTCCCATATGGTTTGCTTTCCAAAACTTCTTTGAATGCTTTAGAGTCACCATCTCCCAGATATTTGACATAGCGAACATTATACCACTGTGAAGAGCGATGAAAAATTTTCTTCACCCCAGCAACCTCCATGCCACCACTACTACCATAATAATTAGCAATACAGTCATCACTGTGTTCATTTTTCAGCCTGCCTGTGCACCTACAGTATTTAGACATTATTGCAACATCAATAACCTTGCCAGTATCAACACTAGTTGCTGTTACAACACCATTGTTGGAGGTGTGGCCCCTTTTCTGCCACGTGCCATCAAACGCCACTGTGAGGTCACGACTGCCGTCATTTTCTTCCACAGCAACCTGCATTGACTTCTGTGCTACATCTTCAACTGCAGATCCTAGTACATAATTGTAAGCTTCAAACTTTGAAGGTGCACTTGGAAGATTTAGAACACCACATAGCATATCACCAGCTGCTTTGCCCTTACCAATTGCTCGCAATCCATAAACTAACCTAATATTTACACTATAAAGTTCAGTTTTCTTGTATCCATTATTTACAGTTACTGAAACCGAACTTGGAAACTTACAGCTGTATTTACAAACACTGCATATTAAATTAAACTGGGCAGCCAGGCCAACATGGGATTCTACTTTCAGAGAAACGTTTCCATGACATTTTTTGCAGCACAAACTGTTTTCAAGAGCTTCACACAATATATTCGTATCAATGAGTTCAAAAACTTCATTCCCTCTATCAAGTAAATTATATTTCTCTTCCAAATCTCTTAGTTTTTTATGAGAAGCACTGTTTTCATTTGGTGTAAGTTCGTTCGGCAAATCAGTAATAAGTGGATTCACATTTTCCAACAGTGATGATGATGAACTGCTTTGCTTTGCTAATGAATCATTATTTCTTTTCTTTTGCCAGTTCACACGCTTTTTAAATACTTTTGCTTTAGCTCTAGGCATTTTCACTGCGAAAAATGAAGCACTAAATACGAAATAACTCAACAACAACTACTTTCTTATATCACACTGTTTACAAAACAGTCCCGCCACAAAGTCAAAGAGTAACTTGAGGAAACCAGAGAGAAACATTTTCGGGCAACTAGTGTATAAATAGTCGCTGGAAACCGGGATATTTGAATTCATGTCACTTTAAAGGTACTGCCAAAAAGTTCATGGTCAGCCACGAGAGACGTGTATAACTAAAGCGCAATACCCGATCTCACAAATATATAAAAATAAAATAGTTATAATTGTAGTAGAGCTATGTATGATACGTCATTTTAAAGAGGAAACATGGCAGAATATAATACGCCAATAAAAAAAATTCGATTTTTTAACCCAAAATCCGATTCCGTATCCCCTTAAGGAGTAGCTCAACCGATTCAAAAATGGCCGCACATCAGTGGAGAGTGACCAGCGTTCTGGCAGGCCCCAAACTGCTCGGAGTGCAGCTGTTGTTGAGAGGGTGCAAAATTTGGGGATGGCAGATCGTCGTTTGAACATGTAGGAGTTTGCCCAAGAGGTTGGAGTGAGTAAGGCTTCTGCACATGCAATTTTGCGTGATGATTTGAATATACACCGAGTGGCTACGAAATTCGTGCCCAAGTTGTTGTCGCCAGAACGAAAAGACCTCCGTTTTGACGTTCCACAGGACCTTCTGGAGACCAGATCCTGGGTATCTGAACACCGTGATAACTGGAGATGAGGCATGGCTGTATGCGTACGACCCAGAAACATAAAGACAGTCATCACAGTGGAAGCATCGCTAGTCTCCAAGGCCGAACAAAGTGCGGCAGGTGTGAAGCAAAATCAACTGTGTTATTTGATGTATGTGGAATTGTGCATCACAGATACGCACCAGAAGGACAAACAGTGACAAAGGAGTACTATCAAGATGTTCTCTGGCGACTCCGTGACGCAGTTTGGCGCAAAATACCAGACATGTGAACGGCGAAAAACTGGCAACTACATCACGACAACTCCCCCGCACATTCATGCCACTTGATCCAAAATGTCTTGGCCAAACATGGAATTACCGCCGTTATCCAACCTCCCTACTCTGCAGACGTGGCTCCTGGCACCTTCTGATTGTTTCCAAAAGTGAAGACGCCACTGAAAGGATCCTGTTTTGAGTGTAGAGAAGAGATAATACGTAACACGACTACGCAACTGAACACCATTCCAAAAGAAGACTTCCAGAGGTGATTCTAGCAGTAGAAGGATCGGTGGTCAACGTGTGTGCACGGACAAGGGGCCTACTTTGAAGGGGGTTACGGTCCCAAGCCCGCCAGGAATTCTAAATACTTTTTTCTGACCAAAGGCCGTATACGTTTTAGACAGGCCTCGTAGGCGACACTATGCCTCCCTATACTGTAATACCTGCACCACCAAACAGTTATGTTTGAAAATGTTCCTGGGTGCCTACCGTGCTCCCATCTCTTGCAGTGTGAGCGAACTTCCAGAATAACTAGTCCAACTGAATCTGCTCACATCCGAGAGGAGCACGTGACCCATTTCTCGTTAGTCTAGTCCCTATGTTCTTGGCACCACCGCAAAAAGTTCTGCACATATGCTATTGTCAATGGGCGCAACGTACTGGTCGTCGGGTAAAGAGATCATCCCAAGCAGTATCCAGGCCAATGTGGAGAGTGAGAATGTGTGCCTTGCAGTCCCGTTAAATGAGATTGCTCGTCGTCATCTTATTGACACACACACACACACACACACACACACACACACACACACACATACACACACACACACACATACAACCTATAAGTCACACCGTATCCCATCTCTTATGGGAATCAGTGACAACCAATAGACCGTAAGGGGTCCATGGGTTTGTGACGCTATGTAGGTAATGTGCAACGAGCTGGGAAATTGTGGTCGGAAAGAAAGTGTGTGGGGTTGGTTCAAATGGCTCTAAGCACCACCACTTAAAATCGGAGGTCATCAGTCCCCTAGAACTTAAAACTACTTAAACCTAAGAACATCACACACATCCACGCTCAATGCAGGATTCGAACCTGCGACCGTAGCGGCCGCGTGGTTCCAGACTGAAGCTCCTAGAACCGTTCGGCCACACCGTCCAGCTGTGCGGAGTTGGATGAGGCGGTTAAGACGGTCGCTCGCGTTAAGTGGGAAATCCGGGTTCGAGTGCCGGTCAGCCACAGATTTTCACCTGTTACCACATTCATTGCAACGCCCAAATGCGGGTAACGTCAGCGAAACATTGAAAAATGTTGCAGTTTGCACCTGCTGTTTGACGTGGATCCCTTCTTGTCTACTGCACAGTATAGCCGAAATCTGCTGCTGTAGTTAGCCAGCCGCTGTGGCCGAGAGGTTCTGGGCGCTTCAGTCCGGAACTGAGCTGCTGCTACGGTCGCAGGTTCGAATTCCGCCTCGGACATGGATGTGTGTGATGTCCTTAGGTTAGTTAAGTTTAAATAGTTCTAAGTCTAGGGGACTGATGACCTGAGATGTTAAGTCCCATAGTGCTCAGAGCCATTTGAACCATTTTGCTGCTGTACTTCACCTTCATCGATTACCTCTTCTCCTTAGGGGAGCAGTGCCTGTGGTTTGGAACGTTCCGTAGCCACGTGGGAAAAAGCTGTGAGCCAAACCAAACTCCTGGGTTACATTCGACACGTTTCTGCCCTCTTCCAGTTATCCGATGATTCTTTCCCGTCTGAAGTTATCCCGATGTTGTCTCCGGATCATCCTGTAATAAATAACACCACGACGGTGCACTTTACCTTCTCGCTGAAAGGCACATACCGTCTTTTTCCGTTCTAACATCTGCCTCGTGTGGTGGGGCAGCCCCATTTGGGGCTATAGTCATGCTTACCTCACGTCATCTGTGCATGACTGGGAGTCCCCCGGCAGCATGCTCCCGAATTTCGTTCATTTCCGCCGAGTAGTTAATTCGTCATGTAACTTTATCGGTCTCGTCCATAACTTTAGCAGAGTAGTCTAGATGGCGAGACGGAATCTATAGCCTTCCTGCTGCAGTGTTAAAACACGATTGTTGTTGATTTGTTTCAAATTACTGACATGTTCGTAATAAGAAAATAACTTCGTAGTAAATACTGAATAATTCATTCCTAGATTTCCAAAAGTAAGGTGTTCGTAAATGATGCGCTAGCAAAAAACTTAATAGGGTTAGCGTGAAATGTGTTACTCTCTTAATACTTAACACTCAGAGACAGTATAATTTTAACAGTTTATTGACAAATTCCCGTGTCTACTTTCCATATGGTATGTTTACTACTGTTTGAACCAGTATTTCTCCTCACTTCGAATCCACTGGTCTTACAATTCGAATGATTCTGCAGAAAAGAGTAATTTTAAACCTTCCACGCCAGCGTGTGGTCCACCAGTAGCCGTTACCTCCTATTGTTTGGAGAATACAAATCCCCTGTATAAAATAGATTCAAACGTCTGATTACTTTACAGATGAGTTAATGTGTCAAATAATAGCGTGTAAAACATTTACGGCTGAAGAGGCAGAATACTAAATTATGTGTCGTCCAGTGATATAAATTTGTATGTATCTTCAGTCCCATATGTGGATACTGTCTGCAAATGAGTAGTAGAGGTAGTAGCATTAACGACGAAAATTTAGCAACCAATAAACTTTCATTAACTTTTAAGACTACCAGGAAGCCTTACAAAAGGTTTGCTATTATCCAGAATGAGATTTTCACTCTGCAGCGGAGTGTGCGCTGATATGAAACTTCCTGGCAGATTAAAACTGTGTGCCCGACCGAGACTCGAACTCGGGACCTTTGCCTTTCGCGGGCAAGTGCTCTACCAACTGAGCTACCGAAGCACGACTCACGCCCGGTACTCACAGCTTTACTTCTGCCAGTACCTCGTCTCCTACCTTCCAAACTTTACAGAAGCTCTCCTGCGAACCTTGCAGAACTAGCACTCCTGAAAGAAAGGATATAGCGGAGACATGGCTTAGCCACAGCCTGGGGGATGTTTCCAGAATGAGATTTTCACTCTGCAGCGGAGTGTGCGCTGATATGAAACTTCCTGGCAGATTGAAACTGTGTGCCCGACCGAGACTCGAACTCGGGACCTTTGCCTTTCGCGCGCAAGTGCTCTACCAACTGAGCTACCGAAGCACGACTCACGCCCGGTACTCACAGCTTTACTTCTGCCAGTACCTCGTCTCCTACCTTCCAAACTTTACAGAAGCTCTCCTGCGAACCTTGCAGAACTAGCACTCCTGAAAGAAAGGATATAGCGGAGACATGGCTTAGCCACAGCCTGGGGGATGTTTCCAGAATGAGATTTTCACTCTGCAGCGGAGTGTGCGCTGATATGAAACTTCCTGGCAGATTAAAACTGTGTGCCCGACCGAGACTCGAACTCGGGACCTTTGCCTTTCGCGGGCAAGTGCTCTACCAACTGAGCTACCGAAGCACGACTCACGCCCGGTACTCACAGCTTTACTTCTGCCAGTACCTCGTCTCCTACCTTCCAAACTTTACAGAAGCTCTCCTGCGAACCTTGCAGAACTAGCACTCCTGAAAGAAAGGATATAGCGGAGACATGGCTTAGCCACAGCCTGGGGGATGTTTCCAGAATGAGATTTTCACTCTGCAGCGGAGTGTGCGCTGATATGAAACTTCCTGGCAGATTAAAACTGTGTGCCCGACCGAGACTCGAACTCGGGACCTTTGCCTTTCGCGGGCAAGTGCTCTACCAACTGAGCTACCGAAGCACGACTCACGCCCGGTACTCACAGCTTTACTTCTGCCAGTACCTCGTCTCCTACCTTCCAAACGTTACAGAAGCTCTCCTGCGCAGGAGAGCTTCTGTAAAGTTTGGAAGGTAGGAGACGAGGTACTGGCAGAAGTAAAGCTGTGAGTACCGGGCGTGAGTCGTGCTTCGGTAGCTCAGTTGGTAGAGCACTTGCCCGCGAAAGGCAAAGGTCCCGAGTTCGAGTCTCGGTCGGGCACACAGTTTTAATCTGCCAGGAAGTTTCATATCAGCGCACACTCCGCTGCAGAGTGAAAATCTCATTCTGGAAACATCCCCCAGGCTGTGGCTAAGCCATGTCTCCGCTATATCCTTTCTTTCAGGAGTGCTAGTTCTGCAAGGCTCGCAGGAGAGCTTCTGTAAAGTTTGGAAGGTGGGAGACGAGGTACTGGCAGAAGTAAAGCTGTGAGTACCGGGCGTGAGTCGTGCTTCGGTAGCTCAGTTGGTAGAGCACTTGCCCGCGAAAGGCAAAGGTCCCGAGTTCGAGTCTCGGTCGGGCACACAGTTTTAATCTGCCAGGAAGTTTCATATCAGCGCACACTCCGCTGCAGAGTGAAAATCTCATTCTGGAAACATCCCCCAGGCTGTGGCTAAGCCATGTCTCCGCTATATCCTTTCTTTCAGGAGTGCTAGTTCTGCAAGGTTCGCAGGAGAGCTTCTGTAAAGTTTGGAAGGTAGGAGACGAGGTACTGGCAGAAGTAAAGCTGTGAGTACCGGGCGTGAGTCGTGCTTCGGTAGCTCAGTTGGTAGAGCACTTGCCCGCGAAAGGCAAAGGTCCTGAGTTCGAGTCTCGGTCGGGCACACAGTTTTAATCTGCCAGGAAGTTTCGGTTTGCTATTATGTTTGCTACAGTAAGACGCAGATTTAGGAACCAGGTTTTAAACTGTAAGACATTTCCAGGGGCAGATGTGGCCTCTGACCACAATGTTTTGGTTATGAACTGTAGATTAAAACTGAAGAAACTGCAAAAAGGTGGGAATTTAAGGAGACGGGACCTGGATAAACTGAAAGAACCAGGGGTTGTACAGAATTTCGGGGACAGCATAAGGGGACAATTGACAGGAATGGGGGAAAGAAATACAGTAGAAGAAGAATGTGTAGCTCTGAGGGACGAAGTAGTGAAGGCAGCAGAGGATCAAGTAGGTAAAAAGACGAGGGCTAGTATAAATCCATGGATAACAGAAGAAATATTGAATTTAATTGATGAAAGGAGAAAATATAAAAATGCAGTAAATGAAGCAGGCAAAAAGGAATACAAACGTCTCAAAAATGAGATCGACAGGAAGTGCAAAATGGCTAAGCAGGGATGGCTAGAGGACAAATGTAAGGATGTAGAGGCTTATCTTACTAGGGGTAAGATAGATACTGCCTACAGGAAAATTAAAGAGACCTTTGGAGATAAGAGAACCACTGGTATGAACATCAAGAGCTCAGATGGAAACCCAGTTCTAAGCAAAGGAGGGAAAGCAGAAAGGTGGAAGGAGTATATAGAGGGTCTATACAAGGGCGATGTACTTGAGGACAATATTATGGAAATGGAAGAGGATGTAGATGAAGATGAAATGGGAGATACGATACTGCGTGAAGAGTTTGACAGAGCACTGAAAGACCTGAGTCGAAATAAGGCCCCGGGAGAAGAAAACATCCACTAGAACTACTGACAGCCTTGGGTGAGCCAGTCCTGACAAAACTCTACCATCTGGTGAGCAAGATGTATGAGACTGATGAAATATCCTCAACTTCAAGAAGAATAAAATAATTCTAATACCAAAGAAAGCAGGTGTTGACAGATGTGAAAAATACCGAACTATCAGTTTAATAAATCAGAGCTGCAAAATACTAACGCGAATTCTTTAAAGACGAATGGAAGAACTGGTAGAAGCCGACCTCGGCGAAGATCAGTTTGGATTCCGCAGAAATGTTGGAACACGTGGGGCCATACTGACCCCACGACTTATCTTAGAAAATAGATTAAGGAAAGCAAACCCACATTTCTAGATTTTGACAATGTTGACTGGAATACCCTCGTTCAAATTCTGAAGGTGGCAGTGGTGAAAAACAGGGAGCGAAAGGCTAATTACAATTTGTACAGAAACCAGATGGCAGTTATAAGAGTCGAGGGACATGAAAGGGAAGCAGTGGTTGGGAAGGGAGTGAGACAGGCTTGTAGCCTCTCCCCGATGCTATTCAATCTGTATATTGAGCAAGCAGTAAAGGAAACGAAAGAAAAGTTCGGAGTAGGTATTAAAATCCATGGAGAAGAAATAAAAACTTTGAGGTTCGCCGATGTCACTGTAATTCTGTCAGAGACAGCAAAAGACTTGGAAGAGCTGTTGAACGGAATGGACAGTGTCTTTAAAGGAGGATATAAGATGAACATCAACAAAAGCAAAACGAGGATAATGGAATGTAGTCGAATTAAGTCGGGTGATGCTGAGGGAATTAGATTAGGAAATGAGACACTTAAAGTAGTAAAGGAGTTTTGCTATTCGGGGAGCAAAATAACTGATGATGGTTAAAGTAGAGAGGATGTAAAATGTAGACTGGCAATAGCAAGGAAAGCGTTTCTGAAGAAGAGAAATTTGTTAACATCGAGTATAGATTTAAGTGTCAGGAAGTCGTTGCCGAAAGTATTTGTATGGAGTGAGCCATGTATAGAAGTGAAACATGGACGATAAATAGTGTGGACAAGAAGTGAATAGAAGCTTCCGAAATGTGGTGCTACAGAAGAATGCTGAAGATTAGATGAGTAGATCAAATAACTAATGAGGAGGTATTTAATAGAATTGGGGAGAAGAGGAGTTTTTGGCACAACTTGACAAGAAGAAGGGACCGGTTGGTAGGACATGTTCTGAGGCATCAAGGGATCACAATTTTAGCATTGGAGGACAGCGTGGAGGGTAAAAATCGTAGAGGGAGACCAAGAGATTAATAGACTAAGCAGACTCAGAAGGATGTAGGTTGCAGTAAGTACTGGGAGATGAAGAAGCTTGCACAGGATAGAGTAGCATGGAGAGCTGCATCGAACCAGTCTCAGGACTGGAGACAATAACAACAACAACATTATGTTTCACGATAGATGAATGTCTTGTTGTGCTCTTGTTATGGATGAATTATGTCTGGGTAACTCGCCCATCACGAGATATTTACATACTTTCAACACTGAAGACCCAAAGGAACTGCTACACCTGGATAATATCGTGTAGAACCCCCCAGAGCACTCAGAAGTGCCACAACACGACGCGGCTTGAACTCGACTATAGTCTGAAGTAGTGCTAGAGGGAACTTGCACCATGAATCCTGAGGAGCCCTCCATAAATCAGTAAGAGTACGAGGGGGTGGAAACCTCTTCTGAACAGCACGTTGCAAGCCATCCCAGATATGCTCAATAATGTTCATATCTGGGGGCTCTGGTTGCCAACGAAGTGTTTAAACTCAGTGGAATGGTCCTGGAGCCACTCAGTACGAATTCTGGACGTGTGGTGCGTCGCACTGTCCTGCTGGAATTGCCCAAGTCCATCGGTATGCACAATGGACGGGAATGGATGCAGGTGACACCTGTCAGAATCGTCTTTAGACGAATCAGGGGACTCATATCACTTCAACTGCACACGCCCCGCACCATTACAGAGTCTCCACCAATTTGAACAATCCCTTGCTGACATGCAGGGTACATCGATTTATAAGGTTGTCTCCATATCCGTACATGTCCATCCGCTCGATAAATTTTAAAACGAGACTCGGCCAACACGGTAACATGTTTCATCAATAGTCGCGCGCTGACACTTGCTGATGGCCCAACACTGAAATCTGCAGCAATTTGCGGAAGGGTTGCACTTCTGTCACGTTGAACGATTCTCTTCAATCATCGTTGGTCACATTCTTGCAGGATCTTTTTCCGGCCGCAGCGCTGTCGAGAGTTGGTGTTTCACAGGATTCCTGATATTCACGTTACACTCGTGAAATGGTCGTACGGGAGAATCCGCACTCCATCGCTTTATCGGAGATTCTGTCCCATCGCTTGTGTTCCGACTATAACACCACATTCAAACTCACTTAAATCTTGATAATTTGCCATAGTAGCAGCAATAACCGATCTAACAATTGCGCCAGAGTCGTTCACAGTGAAATATAACAATACCCACAGCTTTAGTGATGAAGTGTTAGCAGCAGGCATCTCTTGCATGAATACACTGAAGGCAGTGGAACAGTGGGATAACGACGTTGTGCTGAGCTGTTCCCGCAGGGCATGAAACCATTATCACAGAGCTTTTGCATAAACTTGCACTGCTTTGTTTCTGGGCTGTACATTTTGGTGACTGCATACTATAGACTTGTTCACTGTTGAGAAGTTATTTTCACAGGCAAAAGGAAATATCAATTTTTTGTTGGTTGTATTCCAATCTCCGTTTTCTTCTACAGTTGTTACCTTGTACGATTGCATCTAGTGCCACGTAAGCTATCCACTGAGGCTTAACAGATGTCTTCTGGCCCTGTCCGCTTTTCATGTCAGTGTTACTACCACAAAATGCTATGCTCCAAACGAAGGTTAGGTTAAGTTAAGTTAGTTTAGGTTAGGCCAATTTAATACCTACGTTTGATAGTAAGATATTGTTCTTGGTCAGGAATGCGTTTTCCGGCAGTGCTAGTCTGCTTTTTATGTACTACTTGATCCGTCCGCCATGATTGTTTTGTTGCCTAGGTAGCAGAACTCCTTACCTTCGACTACTTCCTGATTCCCAATTCTAGCGCTAAGTTTCTCGCTGTTCTCATTTCCGCATCTTTCATTACCTCGGCCTTTCTTCGGTTTACTCTCAATCCATATTCTGCACTCGTTAAAGAATTCATTCCATTCAACACATACTGCAGTTCTTTACTTTACTGAGGACAACAATGTCGTCAGAAAATCTTATCATCGATAACTTTTCACTCTGAATTTTGAGCCCACTCTTGAACATTTCCTTCGTTTCCCTCATTGCTTCTTCGATGTATTTTTTGAACAGTAGGGGCGAAAGACTACTTTCCGTCTATAAAACCCTTTTTAATACGAACAATTCGTTCGTGGTCTTGGAGTGGAAACGGAATAAATAAAAATTGTTTTATAACCTCTGAAACGAGCCACCAGAGCTCACGGGTACCACATACCGAAATATTATGAAATAGTGCCTCAACAACCTCCGAAATTTTGTCGGTGGTGTTCAGGTTCGCCAGGTTGATAGCTTCTTCTGTGTGAGAATGAAGCAAACTTTGGATTTTGACTATTAATGTCCCCTCATTTCTGGAGATAATCGTGACGACGGACGTAACGGAATCTGTGTCTGTAGCATCCTACATAAAGGAACATAGCGGAAAATAGGGTGTGACGCATGGAACGGCACCGCATCTAACTCCAGCGATCTTGTTCTTGGGCGTGTGGCCCTGGAGCAGCCAGAGGGTGGCTGAGAAGCGGAGCTTGGATAGTGGATAGCGAATGCCGGGGAGTTGCCGAGAAGATACCGAGTAAAGCATTTCTGCGGTAAGACAAGTCTAAGACCCTCACCGAGTTGAAGTGCGCATCGGCGTTGGAAAGACACGGTCAGAATGGTCGCCGCCCGCGTGTGGACAACAACTTGTCAGCGTGGGTATTGTTTTCCATGATCGTAACACTGACAAAAAATTGCTCTAAGCACTATGGGACTTAACATGTGAACTCACTAGTCACTGACTTACAACTACTTAAACCTAACTAATACATCCATGCCTGAGGCAGGATTCGAACCTGCGACCGCAGCAGCAGCGCGGTTCCAGACGGAAGCGCCTAGAACCGCTCGGCTACAGCAGCCGGCGTAAACTTGTCATTGTTGGAAGAAGAGAAATGGTTTCAGCAGACTGCAAGAAGCATAGTCGGAATAATTTTGAGTTAATGCTGATATCTTGGTGGCCTCTTCTTCAAGGTGAGTCACAGGTTTATACGAAAAAGTGCGGTAATTGATATCAGCTATAGCCAGTTCTACTTGGGAGTTGTAAGCGTCGAGTTATGGTTTGTTGTGGCTGCTGCACCTGCCGTTCTACTTAGTCAATATTGTTTCTTTGTACGAGGCGAACGCTAAAGTGAATATTGCGTCATAAACCAACCTATTTCATACCAGCGTGTCTGATAGCGCGAAGGTTAAATAAAATGTAAAATCTTGTTACAACTGTGGATCTGTTCTGCACTTGATGGTTTATATTCAGTACGTATCTTGTTATTGAACGTATGGTTCACTCATGTGTACTGTGAATTGCTGTGTATTATCTCATACCAATGAATTCTTTGTAACTGCAATTGGTGTAGTGATCACTTAGAAGTAAGTACTGGGTCGTTATAGGTAAAGTGACAAGCGTTCCCAGTCGTACAGTGATGGTTGCGTACATCACAGCCGGCCGAAGTGGCCGTGCGGTTAAAGGCGCTGCAGTCTGGAGCCGCAAGACCGCTACGGTCGCAGGTTCGAATCCTGCCTCGGGCATGGATGTTTGTGATGTCCTTAGGTTAGTTAGGTTTAACTAGTTCTAAGTTCTAGGGGACTAATGACCTCAGCAGTTGAGTCCCATAGTGCTCAGAGCCATTTGAACCATTTCGTACATCACAGTACACTGAAACTTTGTAGGTATATTCATTAATCGGTGCGCTTGCGGAGTAGACTGTAAACAGTAATAGTTCCACTTTCTGCCATCAGGTGAAATACAGCTCAGTAAGTTAGCGTAATGTGAAATGTGAAACCTCGGTTTCTTCCAGCGTATACAATTTTCAAATAATTGACGGAAACCCAGCCAGGTGACGTCGTCGACAACTACCGATATTTCGACAGAAGCACAGCCTGTTTCCTGTTTTCACATCAATATGTTGCTTTTCGCTTGGCGACGCGTTTTTTTCTTTTGTGAAGTGACTGATGATGTAAAGGGTAGTAGTTACCCGTCCAAAACGCAATGGCTACTTAGATGAAAAACCTTGTAGTTCTGGCAAAGTTGTTTTATCAGAAAGGTACCAATATCAGCGCTCCATTGCGGAAATGTCGCCGACAGAAACAGCTGTGAAGAGGCCCCAAGTCATTAAATGGGCTAAAGAATATGATCAAGAAATGTGAAGAAACAGTGAATTAAGTGATGCAGCAGGCAGAGGGAGGTGACCCATTTGAATGGCACTTATTACAGTCGACTGTGCAGCACATGATTCAATTCTGAAGCCAGTGCTCGAACTGTATCTCGGGAGTATTGTCCCTCGCGTGGTCAGCAATTGAAAAGATTTTGCTTCGCACTTTATACTGGTATCCCTACAAGATTCAGAATGTGCATCAAATGAAGCCCCAAAATAGGCCATAATGCCGCAGCTTTGCCATTCTTTTTTTTAGCATGAATGGAATTGGATAAAATATGGTCAGAGATTATTCTTCGGATGACCGAATCACATTTTACTCTGCACGATACCGTGAATGCGCAGAACTGGAGTTCATGTTGTGCACGAACATCCACTGCACTCAATTTATGTGACTGAAAGGTGTGGACTCACAAGCTTCTTCATTCTCGGTCCGGTTACCTTCTAGCAGGTGACACTCCGCGGACTAGTTAAATTTACAGTGACATCTGTGCACTACAAGGATCTCTTTGCAGCCGGCCAAAGTGGCCAAGCGGTTCTAGGCGCTACAGTCCGGAACCGCGTGACCGGTACGGTCGCAGGTTCGAATCCTGCCACGGGCATGGATGTGTGGGATGTCCTTAGGTTAGTTAGGTTTAACTAGTTCTACGTTCTAGGGAACTGATGATCTCAGCAGTTAAGTCCCATAGTTCTCAGAGCCATTTCAACCAGCCATCTGATCTCTTTGCGCAACTTGTGATTCCAGCTTTGAAAGAACGCAGCTGTGTCCACACCACTATTTTCATGCAGATGGGGCGACACCAGGTGTTGCTTTCTAGCTGAAATATTGGCTTCGATACACCTTCAATAACGACAGCATCCTTTCTAGGGAATTTCGAGATATGTGACCTTTCATACCTCCAGACCTAAAACAATGTGCCCTACGATTGTGGGGATACTTGAAAGATCGTATCTGTCAGGAATGTATAGGGGTTTTTCTTGATCTGAAGAATACGCTGTGATCAACTGTCGACCATACCATGTAACGGATGCTGCATGTTTCTCAATCAGGAGACCATATAGAACACATGTAACTTGTGAACATATCCTAATAAACATGCCAGAACCTTTATTGTCTCGGGTTTGATCGTTCTTCCCTTTTTCTGTATCTACACCATATTCTGACTGATTGCAGTGCCACATTTTCACCTGGTGGCAGAGAGAGGAGATATTATTTTTTTCAGGGAACTCAGCAAGCGCACCAACTGAAGAACACACCTACGATATTTCAGCTGCCTGCGATCTATGTAGCCCGCAGTGCATCACTTGGAACACACGTCATTTCAATTATAACCTCGTGGTATATTGGTAGATAGTCTTGGTAACTGAGGGTAGTTAGTAGTAGCCAGGGAAGTAGTAGCTAGTAACGACTTTATCTAGTTATCTGTTATAAATCAGTGATTATTTTCTGGTGTAATAAGTTACTGTTGTCATAAATATTGGAAGCCGACTGCGGTATGTTGTAAATTGTTATGTCTCTCTTATGGAGCCAGACTGAACTGTATTGTACTACTTACTTTTATCATTTCAGGAAGATATTTTGTGTTGTTCAAGCCCTGTACAAATCTATTTTGTTTTCCACCCCTTTAAATTTGTCCTTAGACGGTAAATAAAGAGGTAATAAAAATACTAACCTAACCTAACCTAACCTAACCTAACCTAACCCGAGTTCTACATCTGCACAACCTCCCGCCGGAGCCGCATTCAACCTCATTCCGACGCTACAAGAGGAAAAACGAACGCTCCAAATTCAGTATGTGACGACAGCAGTCGGAGAGCACCGAACGAGATATCCTCGGTAGATGCGTAAATGAATGAGTGCTGTTGTATCAGTAATGATCGTATGCGAAAAAAAAAAAAAAATCCCCTCGCGTCCCGCCGACTTTTGCCTACCTTTCCTTTACTACGTTCTTCCACCTTTTCTCTTTTTCTTTCTCTCTTCTCTCTCTCCGTGGTAAAAGCACCGAGCGAACCGTTACACCGACGCACGTCCTTGACAAAAAGACGCGCCGTGTCAGTGGAGAGGAAAAAAGGAATTGGGTGCGCCGCGCCGTCGCCTTTTAAGTGCGGTCGTTGCGGGGCTTAGCGTGAGCCACTGTGCGTCCGCCATTAGCGCCAGGCGACACGTCGCAGCCGCTGAATACAAACTGGCCGTCGGCGGCCCGGCTTACCGCGGGAGGTGCGCGCAGCGGAACGAGCCCCGCCAAAGCCCGCGGCGCTCTCGGCTCGTTACGCCCTGCTCTGCCTCGACGCGACGTATCATAATTACGCAACGTGGAAAACGTTGCTCCTCCGCGCTCCGACAACGGTAGTGGCTCGAACGGCATTCTCATGCGGAGCAGATACCAATCATTAGTGGCCTCGAAATGGGTGGCGACTTCCGGGAAGGAAGGCCCCACGTCTGTGCACGACACAAATTTCCGCTCTGTCGTCATAATGGATGAGCCAGTGTCGTATTCACACATCGGTAGGCCTAACTTAGAAGTAATCAGCCACGCTATACCACAGGGTTCTACAGGGAGTCGCGGGATCCACCCCTAACCAGCCAGGTGGGCTCAGCAGATAACACGACCGGTGCCTCCGTAAGAAGCGTTGGCAATTACGCCGGTAGTAGATCCGAAGGCCAAGAACGAAGTACTCGGATTAAAAAGGGTGTAAGATAGGGGTTTAGCTTTTCACTAATACCGTTCAGTCTATACATCGAAGAAGCAATGGAGGAAATATAATAAAGGTGCAAGATTGAAATAAATGTGTAAATGTCGCGTGACTAGGGCCACCAGTCGGGTACATCGTTCGCCGGGTGCAAGTCTTTCGATTTGACGCCACTTCGGCGACTTGCGCTTGGATGGGGATGAAACTATGATGATTAGGACAACACAACACCCAGTTCCTGAGCGGAGAAAACCTCCGACGCAGCAGGGGATCAAACCCGGGCCCTTGGGACTGACATTCAGTCGCGCTGACCAGTCATCTACCGAGGGCCTGACAAAACTGAAATTACAATTCAAAATGAAAGGATGACAATGATAATATTCGCTGACGACATTGCTGTCCTCAGCCAATTTGAAGAAGAATTACAGGAACTGTAAATGGAATTGAAACATCCCCTGTGCTGGTAAACTTCCACGTCATTTGTTTTTTCAAACAGCTGAGCAAAACTGAACGTACTTAGACATTTCTCTCTTTACTTATTCTGATCATCACTATACTGACATACAAAATTTTTAGCGCAACGCAATCTGACTTTCTAAAATCCCTACATAAGAATGGCCCTGACTATAACCGATACCTGTCATGAAGCACTTACTTCACAAAAATCTTCGTTACTCGAATTACTGCAACACAGCGAGCGCCAACACTGCCAGCTAAATAAAAGGTCCTGACAACTGAAGGCACTAACTATTGATAGGCATAGTTAGCAAACGAAAGATTTTGGTAGACAACAAACAAGTATTTACCTTAATAATCTTCAAAAGTCATCATATGACATCCATCTTTACAAATTTCGTTTTTTCTGACGGACACACGTCCAGATCGTCAGCTCTCAAAATTCTACCATCTCTCTCTCCACATCCACCACTGCTGGCGGCTCACCTCCAACTGCACAACGCTATGCGCTGTTCACATCCAACTGCCCAACACTACCATAGCAAACATTCCAACAATGCAAACCAGCCACAGATTGCACACAGCACAGTCAGTGATTTTCATACAGAGCGCTGCGTGACATTAGCAACATAAAAGCCTAAACAGCCTATTTACATACAATGATAATATTCGCTGACGACATTGCTGTCCTCAGCCAACTTAAGAATTACAGGAGCTGTGAATCGAATGAAGAGTCTTTTGGGTACACAACATGAATTGAGGGTAAACCGAGGAAAGGCGAAAGTAATGAGAAGCAACAGAAATGAGAATTGGTGATCACGAAGTAGATGGAGTTAAGTAATTCACAACTTAGGCAAGAAAACCGTCCATTTAGGACGGAGGAAGGAGGACATAAGAAGCAGACTAGCACTGTCAAATGGTTGAAATGGCTCTGAGCACTATGGGACTTAACATCTACGGTCATCAGTCCCCTAGAACTTAGAACTACTTAAACCTAACGAACCTAAGGACATCACACAACACGACTAGCACTGTCAAATACGGCATTCCTACCCAGGAAAATTTGCTAGTATCACACATAACTCTTCGTCAGAGACAGAAATTTCCGAGAAAGTACGTCTCAACGACAGAATTGTACGGCAGTGACACAAGGACTTTGGGAAACTGGAACAGAAGAGAATCGAAGCATTTGCGATGTGGTGCTACAGAAGAATTTTCGGAATTAGTTGGGCTGATGTGGCATGGAATGAGGGGTTTCCCCGCAGAATCGGCAACGAAAGGAATATATGGAGAGCACTAACAAAGAGAGGAGATACCTGTTAAGAGAACAGGCAATAAATTTCGTGGTACTAAAACGTGCTGCAGAGAGTAAAAGCTGTACAAGAAGACAGAGACAAGAATGTATGCAGCAAATATTGAGGTCATTGGTTGAATGTCCTACTCCGAAATGAAAGGGGTGGGACAGGAGAGGAAGTCGTGGTGGACCGCATCAATATAGTCATTACGTTTTCGGAGTGCGAAGATTCGATGGACGTATAGCTTTTTTTAATATATGTAACTACCTTCACTGATGACTAGCATGTGCTTGAGTGTCAAGAAGCAAGGCGGCTTGAACCACGCAGAAATAGCTAGTACCAACATTCAGAGACAGAAAATATTGTGTCACCTGAAGTGAAAGCTACAAAAGATATTATGTGAGACAGCATCGAAACCAAAATAACAGAATCAGCTCAAAGGAGCTCTTACAGAAGAACAAATCATTAAAGACATCGACACCTCACGTAAATCCACTCACCAACTACGCTACTGTTTGCAAAATGCGAAAAACTCAGAAACAGTAGCCTGCAAAACGCCTCGATAAGAGGACTGTGGAACAGTGCAACCATAGTAAGTGATTTAAATGGCGGAGATATGGCGTGTACGCAGCCCCAACAACTCCCTCTTTGTGTGACCAGACAGGTTAGTGTTAACGCAACGCTCAGTCGGTGCGGAGCCATCGTACGAAGTGGAAACGTGTACCCAAGAGCGATTATGACTCGCCGACGTCACAGGGTGGAATATCGGCACACGAGTGCATTCAAAAGCGACAGAATGATT
This sequence comes from Schistocerca nitens, assembly GCF_023898315.1. Taxonomy (NCBI): domain Eukaryota; kingdom Metazoa; phylum Arthropoda; class Insecta; order Orthoptera; family Acrididae; genus Schistocerca; species Schistocerca nitens. Next base: position 68,109,953 of record NC_064614.1, read on the forward strand.
GGTCTCCGCCGGGCAGGTCCGTCATGCCGTGACACTACGGTTCGTTCAGGGCACGCTGCTTGGACAGTGAGGCGTATGTCGAACCAGTGGAGGGAAGAGGGTAGTTAACAGCGCTGACGGTGTACCAGACGACATAGTGTGACAACAGCTGGCATTCATCATGTCTGAGGACACCACTTGACATGTTGCGAGTGTCTCATTGCGTCACCTGGTAAACTGTCGCTGATTGTGGAGTGTCAATGCTGTTGTGATTGAGAGGATATCTAGGTTACATGGAATGAATATAAGTGAGATTGTATTATCTGTCTGCCTTCCCGTTATTACAACATAAAACGTATCTGATAGATTATAAGTAGTGTAAAATGTGCTTTTCGTACGCCGGCCGCTGGTGGCCGAGCGGTTCTGGCGCTACAGTCTGGAACCGCGCAACCGCTACGGTCGCAGGTTCGAATCCTGCCTCGGGCATGGATGTGTGTGTTGTCCTTAGGTTAGTTAGGTTTAAGCAGTTCTAAGTTCTAGGGGACTTATGACCTCAGCAGTTGAGTCCCATAGTGCTCAGAGCCATTTTTTTGCTTTTCGTACAGAGAACCACAAATAATGTTCGCAGTCGACGATTCAGTTTAGTGATGAAGTAGGTTAGAGGTTGTACGAATTGCTGTAGCAGATGTAACAATCCCATTGCTTTCAAAATCTCCGACTATCTGTTCTTAACTTTTTCTAGGTACTCAGGGTCAGCTTGAAACGTGATGGCGGTATGTCCTCTCACTGCACACGCTCACATTATTAATGCACTAGCGAACTGTCGAAGGCTGACTAAGACTGAGGACTGTCGAAGACTGTAGCCTTGAAAATTTACATTTTATAATTAGACGCCTCTACGGGGAGGAGATGTCAAGAAACGCTCATGCATGGAAGGCCTCCAGGAGAAGAGAGTACAGATTTTGTTTTCCCCCACATTTATGTCTAGTTCTTCTGTTACCCGAAGATTTCTACTAGCCCTCGTCTTTTTACCTACTTAATCCTCTGCTGCCTTCACTACTTCATCCCTCAAAGCGATCCATTCTTCTTCTACTGTATTTCTTTCCCCCATTCCCTTATGCTCTCCCTGAAACTCTGTACAACCTCTGGTTCTTTCAGTTTATCCAGGTCCCATCTCCTTAAATTTCCACCTTTTTGTAGTTTCTTCAGTTTTAATCTACAGTTCATAACCAATAGATTGTGGTCAGAGTCCACATCTACCCCTGGAAATGTCTTACAATTTAAAACCTGGGTCCCAAATCTCTGTCTTACCATTATATAATCTATCTGAAATCTATCAGTATCTCCAGACTTCTTCCATGTATACAACCTTCGTTTATGATTCTTGAACCAAGTGTTAGCTATGATTAAGTTGTGCTCTGTGCAAAATTCTACCAGGCGGCTTCCTCTTTCATTTCTTAGCCCCAATCCATATTCACCTACTACGTTTCCTTCTCTCCCTTTTCCTACTACCGAATTCCAGTCACCCATGACTATTAAATTTTCCTCACCCTTCAATATCTGAATAATTTCTTTTATTTCATCATACATTTCTTCAATTTCTTCGTCATCTGCAGAGCTAGTTGGCATATAAACCTGTACTACTGTAGTAGGTGTGGGCTTCGTATCTATCTTGGCCACAATAATACGTTCACTATGCTGTTTGTAGTAGCTTACCCGCATTCCCATTTTCCTATTCATTATTAAACCTACTCCTGCATTACCCCTATTTGATTTTGTGTTTGTAGCCCTGTAGTCACCTGACCGAAGTCTTGTTCCTCCTGCCACCGAGCTTCACTAATTCCCACTATATCAAACTTTAACCTATCGATTTCCCTTTTCAAATTTTCTAACCTACCTGCCCGATTAAGGGATCTGACATTCCACGCTCCGATCCGTAAAACGCCAGATTTCTTTCTCCTGATAACGACATCCTCTTGAGTAGTCCCCGCCCGGAGATCCGAATGGGTGACTACGAGGTGCATTCAAGTTCTAAGGTTTCCGATTTTTTTTCTAATTAACTACTCATCCGAAATCGATGAAACTGGCGTCACTTCTCGACGTAATCGACCTGCAGACGTACACATTTTTCACAACGCTGACGAAATGATTCCATGGCAGCGGCGAAGGCTTCTTTAGGAGTCTATTTTGGCCACTGGAAAATCGCTGAGGCAATAGCAGCACAGCTGGTGAATGTGCGGCCACAGAGAGTGTCATTCATTGTTGGAAAAAGCAAAAAGTCACTAGGAGCAAGGTCAGGTGAGTATGGAGTATGAGGAATCACTTCAAAGTTGTTATCACGAAGAAGCTGTTGCGTAACGTTAGCTCGATGTGCGGGTGCGTTGTCTTGGTGAAACAGCACACGCGCATCCCTTCCCGGACGTTTTTGTTGCAGTGCAGGAAGGAATTTGTTCTTCAAAACATTTTCATAGGATGCACCTGTTACCATAGTGCCCTTTGGAACGCAATGGGTAAGGATTACGACCTCTCTGTCCCAGAACATGGACACCATAATTTTTTCAGCACTGGCGGTTACCCGAAATTTTTTTGGTGGGGGTGAATCTGTGTGCTTCCATTGAGCTGACTGGCGCTTTGTTTCTGGATTGAAAAATGGCATCCACGTCTCGTCCATTGTCACAACCGACGAAAAGAAAGTCCCGTTCATGCTGTCGTTGCACGTCAACATTGCTTGGCAACATGCCACACGGGCAGCCATGTGGTCGTCTGTCAGCATTCGTGGCACCCACCTGGATGACACTTTTCGCATTTTCAGGTCGTCATGCAGGATTGTGTGCACAGAACCCACAGAAATGCCATCTCTGGAGGCGATCTGTTCAACAGTCATTCGGCGATCCCCCAAAACAATTCTCTCCACATTCTCGATCATGTCCTCAGACCGGCTTGTGCGAGCCCGAGGTTGTTTCGGTTTGTTGTCGCACGATGTCTTGCCCACGAACGCACTTTCGACACATCCACAACTCCATCACCACATGTCTCCTTCAACTGTCGATGTATTTCAATTGGTTTCACACCACGCAAATTCAGAAAACGAATGATTGCATGCTGTTCAAGTAAGGAAAACGTCGCCATTTTAAGTATTTAAAACAGTTCTCATTCTCGCCGCTGGCGGTAAAATTCCATCTGCCATACGGTGCTGCCATCTCTGGGACGTATTGACAATGAATGCAGCCTCATTTTAAAACAATGCACATGTTTCTATCCCTTTCCAGTCTGGAGAAAAAAAATTGGAGGCCTTAGAACTTGAATGCACCTCGTATTTTACCTCCGGAATATTTTACCCAAGAGGACACCATCATCATTTAATCATACAGTAAAGCTGCACGCGTTCGGGAAAAGTTATGGCCGTACTTTCCCCTTGCTTTCAGCCGTTCGCAGTACCAGCACAGCAACGCCGTTTTGGTTATTGTTACAAGGCCAGATCAGTCAATCATCCACACTGTTGCCCTTGCAACTACTGTAAAGGCTGGTGCCCCTCTTCACGAACCACACGTTTGTCTGGCCTCTCAACAGATACCCCTCCATTGAGGTTGCACCAACGCTGAGGCACGCAAGCCTCCCCACCAACGGCAATTTAATTCATGAAAGGAGAAAATATAAAAATTCAGTAAATGAAGCAGGCAAAAAGGAATACAAACGTCTCAAAAATGAGATCGACAGGAACTGCAAAATGGCTAACCAGGGATGGCTAGAGGACAAATGTAAGGATATAGAGGCTTATCTCACTAGGGGTAAGATACATACTGCCTACAGGAAAATTAAAGAGACCTTGGGACATAAGAGAACCACTTGTATGAAAATCAAGAGCTCAGATGGAAACCCAGTTCTAAGCAAAGAAGGGAAAGTGGAAAGGTGGAAGGAGTATACAGAGGGTCTATACAAGGGCGATGTACTTGAGGACAATATCATGGAAATGGAAGAGGATGTAGATGAAGATGAAATGGGAGATACGACACTGCGCGAAGAGTTTGACAGAGCACTGAAAGACATGAGTCGAAACAAGGTCCCCGGAGTAGACAACATTCCATTGGAACTACTGACGGCCTGGGAGAGCCAGTCCTGACAAAACTCTACCATCTGGTGAGCAAGATGTATGAAACAGGTGAAATACCCTCAGACTTCAAGAAGAATATAATAATTCCAATCCCAAAGAAAGCAGGTGTTGACAGATGTGAAAATTACCGGACAATCAGATTAATAAGCCACAGCTGCAAAATACTAACACGAATTCTTTACCGACGAATGGAAAATCTAGTAGAAGGCGGCCTCGGGGAAGATCAGTTTGGATTCCGTAGAAATACTGGAACACATGAGGCAATACTGACCTTATGACTTACCTTAGAAGAAAGATTAAGGGAAGGCAAACCTACGTTTCTAGCATTTGTAGACTTAGAGAAAGTTTTTGACAATGTTGACTGGAATACTCTCTTTCAAATTCTAAAGGTGGCAAGGGTAAAATACAGGGAGCGAAAGGCTGTTTACAATTTGTACAGAAGCCAGATGGCAGTTATAAGAGTCGAGGGACATGAAAGGGAAGCAGCGGTTGGGAAGGGAGTAAGACAGGGTTGTGGCCTCTCCCCGATGTTATTCAATCTGTATATTGAGCAAGCAGTAAAGGAAACAAAAGAAAAATTCGGAGTAGGTATTAAAATACATGGAGAAGAAATAAAAACTTTGAGGTTCGCCGATGACATTGTAATTCTGTCAGAGACAGCAAAGGACTTGGAAGAGCAGTTGAACGGAATGGATGGTGTCTTGAATGGAGGATATAAGATGAACATCAACAAAAGCAAAACGAGGATAATAGAATGTAGTCGAATTAAGTCGGGTGATGTTGAGGGTATTAGATTAGGAAATGAGACACTTAAAGTAGTAAAGGAGTTTTGCTATTTGGGGAGATAAAAAGCTGATGATGAAGTAGAGAGGATATAAAATGAAGATTGGCAATGGCAAGGAAAGCATATCTGAAGAAGAGAAATTTGTTAACATGGAGTATAGATTTAAGTGTGAGGAAGTCATTTCTGAAAGTATTTGTATGGAGTGTAGCCATGTATGGAAGTGAAACATGGACGATAAATAGTTTGGCCAAAAAGAGAATAGAAGCTTTCGAAATGTGGTCCTACAGAAGAATGCTGAAGATTAGATGGGTAGATCACATAACTAAGGAGGAAGTATTGAGTAGGATTGGGGAGAAGAGAAGTTTGTGGCACAACTTGACCAGAAGAAGGGATCGGTTGGTAGGACATGTTCTGAGGCATCAAGGGATCTCCAATTTAGTATTGGAGGGCAGCGTGGAGGGTAAAAATCGTAGAGGGAGACCAAGAGATGAATACACTAAGCAGAATCAGAAGGATGTAGGTTGCAGTAGGTACTGGGAGATGAAGAAGCTTGCACAGGATAGAGTAGCATGGAGAGCTGCATCAAACCAGTCTCAGGACTGAAGACCACAACAACAACAACATAAGTCTAGTTGCAGAGCAGCCAGTGCTATTCCGAAGTTTTTGAGGACCGTGCGACTATGCAACTCGGCCAAGGCGCAAAGTATTTTCAAACAGACGGAAGATACTTTATTACGAGAACAGATTTTGATACAATTGAAATCTCACCCACTTCTCCCTTTGAAATTAGGAAAATAATAAACTTGCTTAAAAGCAAAAACTCACATGGAATTGATGGCATTTCCAGCAAAATACTAAAAGCTTGTTCTCAACAGATAAGTAAGATTCTCAGCCACCTGTGTAATAGCTCTCTGGAACAGGGCATTTTCCCTGATAGACTGAAATATGCTATTGTTATACCTTTGCATAAAAAGGGGGATAGATCTGATGTCAACAATTACCGTCCAATCTCCCTTCTAAGAGCTTTATCCAAAATTTTTGAGAAAGTAATGTATTCAAGAGTAGCTTCACATATCTGTAAAAATGAAGTACTAACAAAATGTCAGTTTGGTTTTCAGAAAGGTTTTTCAACAGAAAATGCCATATATGCTTTCACCAGTAAAATTTTGAATGATCTGAATAACCGAACACCACCCATTGGGATTTTTTGTGATCTCTCAAAGGCTTTTGATTGTGTAAATCATGAAATTCTGCTAGACAAGCTCAAGTATTGTGGCATGAGTGGGACAGTACACAAATGGTTTAATTCGTACCTAACTGGAAGAGTGCAGAAAGTTGAAATAAGTAGTTCTCGTAACATGCAAAGATCAGCACATTCCTCAAACTGGGGAACTATCAAGAATGGGGTTCCACAAGGGTCAGTCTTGGGTCCTTTGTTGTTCTTATTATATATTAATGACTTGCCATTCTATATTCATGAAGAGGCAAAGTTAGTTCTCTTTGCTGATGATACAAGTATAGTAATCACACCTGACAAACAAGAATTAACTGATGAAATTGTCAATACTGTCTTTCAGAAAATTACTAAGTGGTTCCTTGTAAACGGACTCTCACTGAATTTTGATAAGACACAGTACATACAGTTCCTTACAGTGAATGGTATGACGCCATTAATAAATATAGACCTTAATCAGAAGCATATAGCTAAGGTAGAATATTCCAAATTTTTAGGTGTGTCCATTGATGAGAGATTAAATTGGAAGAAACACATTGATGATCTGCTGAAACGTTTGAGTTCAGCTACTTATGCAATAAGGGTCATTGCAAATTTTGGTGATAAACATCTTAGTAAATTAGCTTACTACGCCTATTTTCACTCATTGCTTTCATATGGCATCATATTTTGGGGTAATTCATCACTGAGGAATAAAGTATTTATTGCACAAAAGCGTGTAATCAGAATAATAGCTGGAGTCCACCCAAGATCATCCTGCAGACATTTATTTAAGGATCTAGGGATATTCACAGTAGCTTCTCAGTATATATACTCTCTTATGAAATTTGTTATTAACAACCAAACCCAATTCAAAAGTAATAGCAGTGTGCATAACTACAATACTAGGAGAAAGGATGATCTTCACTATTCAAGATTAAATCTAACTTTGGCACAGATAGGGGTGAATTATACTGGCACTAAAGTCTTTGGTCACTTACCAAATAGTATCAAAAGTCTGACAGATAACCAACAAGTATTTAAGAAGAAATTAAAAGAATTTCTGAATGACAACTCCTTCTACTCCATAGAGGAATTTTTAGATATAAATTAAGAAAAAAAGAAAAAAATATTAAAAAAATAAAAATAAAAAATAAAGAAAAACAAAAAACACAAAAAAATAAAGTTGTTATATTAACTTAAGTATGTTGTTAAATTAACCTAATTATGTCATGTATTGGAAAATTCGACTCGTTCCACATCATTACGAAATATCGTATTCATGATCCATGGAACTAGTATTAATCTAATCTAATCTAATCTAAGATTCAACAGACCCGCGCAGACCTGGCAAGCACAGACTGTATGTTAATGTCTCTCCATATTATGATCAGCAATAAAGTTTGTAGTGGTTACTGGAATAAAATTGACGGACTATTGCACTATACTATACTATTAGGACGCGTATATTATCAACATCTAACGGTCAGAAGAAGAAGTTTGATAATGTGCCACCTACTCAGAAGATCGACCATTTACATGTTTTCCGCACGGTTATCAATTTTGTAGAACATTGGTTATCTGATGGCGAGAGATCTGTGATTTGCAAGGGTGGATATTTCAACATTAGCCCGCGAATTGTGCCTACGGAAGAAATAATAGCCATTGAAAAAGAAGGCATTCGTCGTGTGAACTCGGTTACAGCTGAAGAAATCCGTATAGAAGCTGTAAGAATATTGTCTCACGCAAAGCATCCTAGAAGCAATTTAAATTTGGGGCAAGAAAAATGGCATAAAACGCATCGTCCGATAGTGTTATCATTGTACCCGCTGACAAGCGAAATGCAACACTTGTTTTGAATGTGATCAGCTATGACAGAAAATTGACGACTTGTTAGGTCCGCAGACATACAGGAAACTGAGTAAAGACCCCACTGACATAGTTCTTCGAACTATTACGCGGTTGATAAGGAAGTCCTTTATCGACGAAAGTATTCAGAAAAATCTGTTCATTTCAGCTGCGCTACTACCAATGCTGTATCGATTTCCGAAGGTGCACAAGGAACAAGTTTCTCTAAGGCCTGTAGTGAGTGCTATTGGTTCGCCGCAATTCCATTGCCAAGTTCTTGACAACATTATTACGACCGTTTGTGGACCGAACGGATTCGTGTACCAAGAATGTGGCGCATTGTATCAGTAAATTAAACAGCATAATTGTGCAGCCAGAGGAGGTATTAGTTATTTTTAATGTGGTATTGCTATTCTCTATTGTTCCTCCCGATGTTGCATAACTGTGTAAAGATTGCCTCACAACTAAGTATTTCGAATAGAACAATGAGTTCTCTGAACAGACGGATGATGTCGCGGTCCTTAAGCACAGCTAAGCGGACTCATTTATGAAAAAAAAATCGAGGAGCAAGCACTGGAAACTACGAAAACGAAACCGACTATATTGTTCCAGTACGTGGATGACGGAGATAAGATTATCTAAAATCGTGCAAGGATGCTCGCGAACCGCTGGAAAAAGCAGGATGTTATACGATTCTGTGTAGCTGCAGGGAGGTGTTCGTGGTTCCTACAAAAAGTGCGGTCAGACAACAACTAAAAGTTGCAGAAGAGATGAGAATGACAGACCACCACATTCATATTGATAGGACTCAAGCATTCGCAGCCACACGTGGATCCCATGAAAAGCTACACAGATAGGCCTAGAGATTGGAAAACAGCCCCGGAATTTCAGTAGGAAAGAGGATGGAATGGAAGCGAATGACATCTAGATTCCGGTGCCGAAGAAGACGTGTGTCAGTCTTTCACCATAAGGTAATAGCAACAGCGGACGACGGCATTCCACAACGGCCTAATGCGCTAACATATTCAAAAGCGGGGAAGCGCAAATCTGTTGCAGTCAGCAGCAAGCCAAGGTGTGAATTGGACATTCATATAAGCTACGATCCCCCATGAAATTGTCCTCCGCAGATGGGGATAAAACGTTGTGTTTTAAGGCGAAATCTTTTCGACCACAGCATAAAAGCTTGGGACATTTTGTTAACTGTGACAAGATATTATTTTATGATGAGAGAGTAGAGTTAGAATCTCCGAGGTGATTAATCTTAGCAATTCAGTGACTGAAATTACTGAACTTGTTAATGACATTCGAGCAATGACAGATTCAGTTGCGGAGCATTTCGTACCCGACTGGACTTTACTTCCCGAATGGACCACCTACGTATTAATCAGATAACGGTATTACAAGCAAAAAAAAATAAAAGATTCTAATAGCTCTGAGCACAATGCGACTGAACTTCTGAGGTCATCAGTCGCCTAGAACTTAGAACTAATTAAACCTAACTAACCTAAGGACATCACACACATCCATGCCCGAGGCAGGGTTCGAACCTGCGACCGTAGCGGTCGCTCGGTTCCAGACTCTAGCGCCTAGAACCGCACGGCCACTCTGGCCGGCTATTACAATTACACAGATTAATAATAATAAGATAAAGTATCATGTATCGTCTTGGCAGATACCTCTTAGTGAGCCGGGCGTTGTGGCCGTACGGTTCTAGGCGCTTCAGTCTGCAACCGCGCTGCTGCGACAGTCGCAGTTCGAATCCTGCCTCGGGCTTGGACGGGTGTGACGTCCTTACGTTAGCTAGGTTTAAGTAGTTCTATGTCTAGGGGACTGATGACCTCAGATGTTAAGTCCCATAGTGCTTAGAGCCATTTGTCCAACCTCTTAGTGATAGTATGAGATTTTCACTCTGTAGCGGAGTGTGCGCCGATAAGAAACTTCCTGGAAGATTAAAACAGTGTGCCGGACCGAGACTGGAACTCGGGACCTTTGCCTTTCGCGGGCAAGTGCTCTACCATCTCAGCTACCCAAGCACGTCTCACGCCCCGTCCTCACAGCTTTACTTCCGCCAGAACCTCGTGCCCTACTTTCCAAACCTCACAGAAGCTCGAGTCTCGGTCCGGCACACAGTTTTAATCTGCCAGAAGGTTTCATATCAGCGCACACTCCACTGCAGAATGAAAATCTCATTCTGGAAACATCCCCCAGGCTGTGGCTAAGTCATGTCTCCGCAATATCCTTTCTTTCAAGTGTGCTAGTTCTGCAAGGTTCGCAGGAGAGCTTCTGTAAAGTTTGGAAGGTAGAAGACGAGGTACTGGCAGAAGTAAAGCTTTGAGAACGGGGCGTGAGTCGTGCTTGGGTCGCTCGGATGGTAGAGCACTTGCCCACGAGAGGCAAAGGTCCCGAGTTCGAGTCTCGGTCCGGCACACAGGTTTAATCTTCCAGAAGTTTCAACTCGTAGAGATAGTTTTACGTCCAGAAATACACATACAAACACACACACACACACACACACACACACAATCACACACACGCACTCACACACCGACAGAGAGTGAGAGAGAGAGGGGGGGGAGGGGAGACAGAAAGAGAGAGAGAGAGAGAGCGAGACACTCACGCACCCAAACAGAAGCACAACCCAGAAACCGAAACGATTTTATCTTAGTCGAAGGGAAGTACGACGAGTTGTCCGCAGTGAAGCCCGGCAACCCAAAGAGAGGAAGAGGCAAAATAACGACATCAGTTGGCTGCTAAACGGCGCTGCGCATAAAAGTCCGTATAGACGCTGCGCCATTCTTGGCATAAATGAAACTATTGGAGCGTTTGCGGCGCCGCGTTCGGAATCTCGCGGCGCTTTACGGCGGCTCTGCGGCCGATTGCGCCGGGCGGCAGTTGCAGTAGTCACAGAGCGCCCTTAATGGCGGCGCCTGGGCGCGTATCAGCGGCGGTGAGCTGGAAGCAATACCGCGCCGGCGGCGGCCCTCCACTGCACTCCATTTACCGGACGCCGCACCGCGCCGCGTATTGTCTTATTCGCGCTGCGGATTCAGTCCCTCATGGCGCCGTGGCGCGTCCAGCCATTGTTAGCCGAAGCGATTGAACGCCACCGCGGGGAACGTGGACACCACACACACACACACAAACACACACTCACAAATCACACACCCTCATACAGAAACACACACACACACACACGCCGTTGATCGGCCTGCAACCACAACTGAGTTCCTTTTCTACCGCGATACGTATTAAACCAATCTGGAGTCACATTACTTGATAGTCTCAAGTTTAATTGCACATTCATTTTCAAACACCACAATTTTACGGTAATGACCATTAAAATTGCTACACCAAGAAGAAATGCAGATGACAAACGGGTAATCATTGGACGAATATATTATACTAGAACTGACATGTGATAAAATTTTCACGCAATTTGGGCGCATAGATCCTGAGAAATCAGTACCCAGAACAACCACCTCTGGCCCTAATAACGGCCCTGATACGCCTGGGCATTGAGTAGTGCTTGGATGGCGTGTACAGGTACAGCTCCCCATGCAGCTTCAACACGGTACCACGGTTCATCAAGAGTAGTGACTGGCGTACTGTGACGAGCCAGTTGCTCGGCCACCATTGACCAGACGTTTTCAATTGGTGAGAGATCTGGAGAAGTTGCTGGCCAGGGCAGCAGTTGAACATTTTCTGTATCCAGGAAGGCTCGTACAGGACCTGCAACATGCAGTCGCGCATTATCCTGCTGAAATGTAGGGTTTCGCAGGGATCGAATGAAGGGTAGAGCCACGGCTCGTAACACATCTGAAATGTAACGCCCACTGTTCAAAGTGCCGTCAATGCGAACAAGAGGTGACCGAGACGTGTAACCAATAGCACCCCATACCATCACGCTAGGTGATACGCCAGTACGGAGATGACGAATACACGCTTCCAATGTGCGTTCACCGTGATGTCGCCAAACACGGATGCGACCATCTTGATGCTGTAAACAGAACCTGGATTCATCCGAAAAAAAATGGCATTTTGCCATTCGTGCACCCAGGTTCGTCGTTGAGTACACCATCGCAGGCGCTCCTGTCTGTGATGCAGCGTCAAGGTTAACGGCAGCCATGGTCTCCGAGCTGATAGGCCATGCTGCTGCAAACGTCGTCGAACTGTTCGTGCAGATGGTCGTTGTCTTGCAAACGTCCTCATCTGTTGACTCAGGGATCGAGACGTGGCTGCACGATCCGTTACAGCCATGCCGTTAAGATGCCTGTCATCTCGACTGCTAGTGATACAAGGCCGTTGGGATCCAGCACGGAGTTCCGTATTACCGTCCTGAACCCACCGATTCCATATTCTGCTAACAGTCATTGGATCTCGACCAACGCGAGCAGCAGTGTCGCGATACGATAAACCGCAATTGCGATAGGCTACAATCCGACCTTTATCAAAGTCGGAAACAGTGATGGTACGCATTTCTCCTCCTTACATGAGGCATCACAACAACGTTTCACCAGGCAACGCCGGTCAACTGCTGTTTGTGTATGAGAATTTGGTTGGAAACTCTCCTCATGTCAGCAAGTTGTAGGTGTCGCCAACGGCGCCAACCATGTGTGAATGCTCTGAAAAGCTAATCATTTGCATATCACAGAATCTTCTTACTATCGGTTAAATTTCGCGTCTGTATCACGTAATCTTCGTGGTGTATCAGTTTTAATGGCCAGTAGTGTACTTTCTAATATCGCAAATTTATCCCTAGGAGGTCGTCCTATGGTCTTCTTCGATTAGACGAGCCAATCTCTTTGGAATGTCTGTTTCTGGCACCACTGTAGGGTGTCGGTAACTTTGCGGTGCTGCTAGGTCTTTCAGCGAACCAGAAAAGTTTGCCATGAGACGGAGTAGATTCAATGTGCATTCTGTGCTGGCATAAACTGTCGCCAGCACACCGGTCGCCAAAAATATAACAAAAAGATCGATAGGAGGCGATGGATCAAGCGCTCCTATAAGGAAAGAAGCCAAAGACAGACTCGCAAGTAACACATCGCCAACGCCCTCTCGACCACTGACCGGAGGGTCCCGGTGTCAGTCTCAGTCACTAGCTCACTCTCACACTCTCAGCCGCTAGAGCAGTTTCTCAGCCAGTAGCTCAATCACTGACACACCAACTCGAATTCCAGTTTTGGTGTCTGTCATTCATCGCATAACAGGACTTGTACTTAACCAGCAGTGAGGCTAACGTGGAGTATTAGAGAAGAGCTTAAAGTGAAACAGCTTTCTATTCATGGAATAAAGAACCCTGTTAATAAACGCGTTCAGTTGCGTTGTGAAAAGAGGATACAGGCCACCAAACAACATCCTCTCCTTCATTCCTATGGTTCAAGACTCTACAGTGTCGACGAAGACACAAAACATTCTGTTTCCTGTTTCCAGACAGCTGCTTTCTGCTACGTAAGGGTGACCGTGGTTGTGAGATCTGAAATGAAACGAAATCTGTGGCGAGTGCTACCCGGCGGGTAGACCTGCAAGTCTTTTGAGGTGACGCCACTTCGGAGACTTGCCCGTCGACGGGGATGAAATGGTGATGAGGAAGGCGACACAAACACCCAGTCCCTGAGCGAAGAATCTCCAACCCAGCCAGGAATCTAACCCGGGCCCTCCAGCACGAAAGCCGGCGCACTGTCCTCTCAGTGACGGTGATGGACTTTATGTCCTGAAAAGCTGCAGATAATGGGTGAGATGAAACTTCTTGGCAGATTAAAACTGTGTGCCGGACCGAGACTCGAACCCAGGACCTTTGTCTTTCACGGGCAAGTGCTCCAACCTACTGAGTAACCCAAGCACAACAAACGCCCTGTCCTCACAGCTTTACTTCTGCCAGTACCTCGTCTCCTACCTTCCAAACACTACGGAAGCTCTCCTGCGAACCTTGGAGAACCAGCACTCCTGAAAGAAAGGATAATTGCAGAGACCTGGCTTAGCCACAGCCTGGAGGATGTTTCCAGAATGAGATTTTCACCCTGCAGCGGAATGTGCGCTGATATGAAACTTCCTGGCAGATTAAAACTGTGTGCCGGAGCGAGACCCGAACTCGGGTCCTTTGCCTTTCGCGGGCAAGTGCTCATTCTGAATGTGTGAGATATCTGAAATTCCTTGCCATAGTGGTTAACAGGCGACCTGTGGGTCATTTCAGTAGTGTAAACTTAAAACAATTATTTTGCAATCATTTCATGTACAGAACTTTCCGTATGTCATAACGCAAAGCAGCATCTTCCTGACTGGCGACACAAAGGCTCATATTTCATAAACTAGAAGCTAATTAATAGGTTCGAGGTATATCTGTTTAATCTGTTGCATTAAATATACAATCTTAGCATCCTCTTCTGGGTCATAAATTATTTATTGTCTTGTTGGAAGATGTACCTAGAAAACATGTGATTTTCTGGCTTCTCATAGAACTTTAATTGATGTTACGTGTACTGAGATTTATCTGCACAGCTTTTAGGAAAGTACATTAGCTTATTGTAATATTTATGTTGATTACTTCTCTAAATCCTAGCCATTACTTTATTAACAAGCACAAAATAGTACCACGCTTGTATACTGGCATCTTGTACGCACCTGTGGTCACAGTCATTGTCGCAGCAATGATTAGTCAGTGCAAATAATCAAAATGGTTGAAATGGCTCTGAGCACTATGGGACTTAACTTCTGAGGTCATCAGTCCCTTAGAACTTAGAACTACTTAGGCTTAAGGACATCACACACGTCCATGCCCGAGGCTGGATTCGAACCTGCGATCGTAGCGGTCACGCGGCTCCAGACTGGAGCGCCTAGAACCGGTCGGCCGCATCAGCCGGCTATTGCTGCTGGTACTGCCGTGGTGTGACCCTTGCCGGCTGCAAATAATCAAATAATTCAATCTCACACACCTGTTTCATTTCTTGATAGTAAATAGGCCATTCTTTCGCACGATTAATTTGCAGCGGCAAGAAGACAGGTCATTCGAGGTGTCCTGCAAGACAGACTACTGTGGAAGGCTGTGTACTGTGCAGTTTGCGTAATAGGTATATACGAGGAGCGGCTAGAAAAAAACCGGACTGGTGCTGGAAAAAAACATTTATTTACAATTATTTACAATTTCATGTTATCTCCTTCAATGTACTCTCCTCCTCGGTCTCTACACCGCTCCATACGAATTTTCCACTGTTCATAGCAATGCTGCAGATCATTTTCGGTAAGTCCAAACATTACTTCCGTCGCTTTTTCTTTTACTGCTTCAACAGTCTCAAATCTAGTTCCTTTCAAAGCTGACTTGACTTTAGGGAAAAGAAAAAAGTCACAGGGGGCCAAATCAGGTGAGTAGGGTGGATGATCTAAGATGGGAATGTTGTGTTTTGCGCCGGCCGAAGTGGCCGTGCGGTTAAAGGCGCTGCAGTCTGGAACCGCAAGACCGCTACGGTCGCAGGTTCGAATCCTGCCTCGGGCATGGATGTTTGTGATGTCCTTAGGTTAGTTAGGATTAACTAGTTCTAAGTACTAGGGGACTAATGACCTCAGCAGTTGAGTCCCATAGTGCTCAGAGCCATTTGAACCTTTTTTTTTGTGTTTTGCCAAAAACGTCTTCACTGACAACGCACTGTGAGCTGGGGCATTGTCTTGGTGAAGGATCCATGACTTTTTTCTCCACAAATCGTTCCGTTTTCTCTGCCTAACACTTTCCTTGTCAACTCCTGTTAACTCAGACACTGCTCTGATTGTTAAACGGCGATCTTGTCGAACAAGTTTACCGATTTTTTCAATGTTTGCATCAGTTTTTGCTGACAATGGTCTGCCAGTGCGAGTGTCATCACTGGTGTCTTCGCGGCCATCTTTAAATCGTTTAAACCACTCAAACACTTGTGTTCGCGATAAACAATCATCGCCGTACACTTGTTGTAACATTACAAACGTTTCACTTGCAGATTTTCCTAGTTTGAAACAAAATTTGATGTTAACACGCTGTTCTTTCTGTACACTCAACATTTTCCGACGCACAGACAAAACGTAAACTATTTAAAACAGACGCCACGGGCAGACTGAGTGCAGGAGGCAGATGAAACTCGAGCAGTAGGCGGAGCGAGAGTCACGTGACAGGCCACGCGTCTTTCAGCCTTATTGCATTCGTTTTATTGTTTCACCAGTACTAGTCCGGTTTTTTTCTAGCCACACCTCGTATTTCATGGAACACATGATAGAGAGACGTTCTCTATTTACGGTAAAAACTGTAGACTTTGCTTATAATTTGGTTCAAGAAAACATTTCAGAAATCAATCATCTGGAGTCTAGATGTAGTGATAAGAGTTAAGAGGGAAAGTGCTCATGGCGCTGCTTTGGCTATAAACTGTAAATATACACATTCTCAATTGATGTGAATAGGTTCAAATGGTTCAAATGGCTCTGAGCACTATGGGACTCAACTGCTGAGGTCATTAGTCCCCTAGAACTTAGAACCAGTTAAACCTAACTAACCTAAGGACATCACAAACATCCATGCCCGAGGCAGGATTCGAACCTGCGACCGTAGCGGTCTTGCGGTTCCAGACTGCAGCGCCTTTAACCGCACGGCCACTTCGGCCGGCCGATGTGAATAGGATCTGAATAGTTAGTAACTGCTATTGACTGTTCGATTACGTAGCTATGCAAATTCACTACCGTTGATCATGGTTTATGATCGATTTCGTTATCAGTACTATACAGGGATATAAATATTCATGTTGTACAGCAAAGGTAAATAGATCAGGGTTTTCGTAATTGCTCATGATACTAGTATGTATTGAGCAGATATCTGTGATCGGTTTCGTTATCAGTGGTATACTGGGGAATAAACATTCACATTGTACAGCATAGGTTAACAGATAAAAGCTCTACCTAATTGCTCATGACACTAGACTGTTTTTCCTACACAGCTCTCCTCCTACAAACCGCATTCCTAGGAACTTTCTGCCTCCATGGTCGCAGCTGCAGCTGGTATCACAAACGGTTTCGATCAGTACTGTCCACTCTAAAATAATCTCTTTTTTATTTTATTCCTTTCACTGTCGTTCGGAATCCTCCTGTTTGAATTAGGATCACTGCTAATTGTAATATCGCTTCATAATCGAATATCGAAGTAAACTCGACAGCGATACTTAACATCAAATTCTTTGAACCTTCTGTATCATTTGAATTACAATTTTTACACATTGAGAATATTTATGAATGCATTACAATAGTGCTGAATTCTTCCTGATATCATTGACACAATACGATCCTTCCGAAATTGTGTTTTACGATTCTGCAATAAATCTGTATTTTGAGTTCTGGAAGTATTTCAGTACGTAACCCCATATTTTGTTACTAATAATTGAGGGTCAATAGCAACTAAGAGCGTAGTAAGATAGTAGGTTTTGTGGGGGATCTAATCTTTTCACTAATTCCAAAATTATATCACACAAGAAAAAAAGAAGCTGTAACGCAATATTCAAATTCAATTAGAAGACTTTTCGAAAGTCACATGAATCTGCAAACACTGCAGGCGAATGGACTACGTTTTTCGCGTACAACTGTAATCTAGACACATCAGTGGATTAATATTACTAAATTATAAATACAAATACACTCCTGGAAATGGAAAAAAGAACACATTGACACCGGTGTGTCAGACCCACCATACTTGCTCCGGACACTGCGAGAGGGCTGTACAAGCAATGATCACACGCACGGCACAGCGGACACACCAGGAACCGCGGTGTTGGCCGTCGAATGACGCTAGCTGCGCAGCATTTGTGCACCGCCACCGTCAGTGTCAGCCAGTTTGCCGTGGCATACGGAGCTCCATCGCAGTCTTTAACACTGGTAGCATGCCGCGACAGCGTGGACGTGAACCGTATGTGCAGTTGACGGACTTTGAGCGAGGGCGTATAGTGGGCATGCGGGAGGCCGGGTGGACGTACCGCCGAATTGCTCAACACGTGGGGCGTGAGGTCTCCACAGTACATCGATGTTGTCGCCAGTGGTCGGCGGAAGGTGCACGTGCCCGTCGACCTGGGACCGGACCGCAGCGACGCACGGATGCACGCCAAGACCGTAGGATCCTACGCAGTGCCGTAGGGGACCGCACCGTCACTTCCCAGCAAATTAGGGACACTGTTGCTCCTGGGGTATCGGCGAGGACCATTCGCAACCGTCTCCATGAAGCTGGGCTACGGTCCCGCACACCGTTAGGCCGTCTTCCGCTCACGCCCCAACATCGTGCAGCCCGCCTCCAGTGGTGTCGCGACAGGCGTGAATGGAGGGACGAATGGAGACGTGTCGTCTTCAGCGATGAGAGTCGCTTCTGCCTTGGTGCCAATGATGGTCGTATGCGTGTTTGGCGCCGTGCAGGTGAGCGCCACAATCAGGACTGCATACGACCGAGGCACACAGGGCCAACACCCGGCATCATGGTGTGGGGAGCGATCTCCTACACTGGCCGTACACCACTGGTGATCGTCGAGGGGACACTGAATAGTGCACGGTACATCCAAACCGTCATCGAACCCATCGTTCTACCATTCCTAGACCGGCAAGGGAACTTGCTGTTGCTACAGGACAATGCACGTCCGCATGTATCCCGTGCCACCCAACGTGCTCTAGAAGTGTAAGTCAACTACCCTGGCCAGCAAGATCTCCGGATCTGTCCCCCATTGAGCATGTTTGGGACTGGATGAAGCGTCGTCTCACGCGGTCTGCACGTCCAGCACGAACGCTGGTCCAACTGAGGCGCCAGGTGGAAATGGCATGGCAAGCCGTTCCACAGGACTACATCCAGCATCTCTACGATCGTCTCCACGGGAGAATAGCAGCCTGCATTGCTGCGAAAGGTGGATATACACTGTACTAGTGCCGACATTGTGCATGGTCTGTTGCCTGTGTCTATGTGCCTGTGGTTCTGTCAGTGTGATCATGTGATGTATCTGACCCCAGGAATGTGTCAATAAAGTTTCCCCTTCGTGGGACAATGAATTCACGGTGTTCTTATTTCAATTTCCAGGAGTGTATATTATATCGCCAATCACTTCGTAAGTACCGGTATTACAGGTTCGAAGAGCAGTTTTGGAATCAGCAGAAAAATTACATTAAGATGAGAATCTTATACATAAATTCACAGTGGTATTAAACTCCGTAAAACATTATTGTATTGTTATTATTTTGATGGTACACTCGTCTGAGTATATACACAAATCAAAAATAGTTTTGCATTATCTCGGTTTCGAGAGTTTCGGAACTTGTATAGAAAATTGGTATAGAGATCAACGTAAACATCATTTCCGCCCTTTTTATTGATCATGAAAACCACACATTGCACGTTGTACATCCATACAGCGAGACCTTCAGAGGTGGTGGTCCAGATTGCTGTACACACCGGTAACTCTAATACCCAGTAGCACGTCCTCTTGCATTGATGCATGCCTGTATTCATCGTTGCATACTATCCACAACTTCATCAAGGTACTGTTGGTCCAGATTCTTCCACTCCTCAACGGCGATTCGGCGTAGATCCCTCAGAGTGGTTGGTGGGCCACATCGTCCGTAAGAGCCATTTTCAATCTATGCCAGGCGTAGTCGATAGGGTTCATGTCTGGAGAACATGCTGGCCACTCTAGTCGGGCGTTTTCGTTATCCTGAAAGAAGTCATTCACAAGATGTGACCGATGGGGGCGCGAGCTGTCGTCCATGAAGACGAATGCCTCGCCAATATGCTGCTGGTATGGTTGCACTATCGGTCGGAGGATGCCATTCACGTATCGTACAGCCTTTACGGTGCCTTCCATGACCACCAGCGGCGTACGTCGGCCTCACATAATGCCACCCCGAAACAGCAGGGAACCTTGCTGCACTAGCTGGACAGTGGGTCTATTGAGTTCAGCCTGACCGGGTTGCCTCCGAACACGTCTCCGACGTTTGTCTGGTTGAAGTCATATGCGACACTTGTCGGTGAAGTGAACTTGATGCCAATACTGAGCGGTCCATTCAGCATGTTGTTGGCCCCATCTGTAGCGCGCTGCATGGTGTCGTGGTTGCAAAGGTGGACCTCGCCATGGATGTCGGGATTGAAGTTGTCCATCATGCAGCCTATTGCGCACATTTTCAGTCGGAACACGACGTCCTGTGGCTGCACGAAAAGCATTATTCAACATGTTGCTGTCATGGTTCCTCCGAGCCATAATTCGTAGCTAGCTGTTATCCACGGCAGTAGTAGCCCTTGGGCGGCCTGAGCGAGGCATGTCATAGACAGCTCGTCTCTCTCTGTATCTCCTCCATGTCCGAATAACATCACTTTGGTTCACTCCGAGACGCGCATGGTTCAACTACCGACAACACGAGCCGTCTATCTCCTTCCTGGTGGAATGACAGGAACTGATAGGCTGTCGGACCATGTAAGAGGTACTGCATATGCATGGTTGTTTACGTCTTTGGGTGGGTTTAGAGACATCTCTGAACAGTCAAAGGGACTGTGTCTGTGATACAATATCAACAGTCAACGTCTATCATCAGGAGTTCTGGGAAACGGACTGATGCAAAACTGTTTTTGATGTGTGTATATTGTGGACCCGAGTACGGGTGCCTCAACATTAACATTCACATTTAACTTGCAACAGAAAAGTTCTTTAAAGTTATTACTTACGTAAATGAAAGGACAGATGACTTCCAGGCTGCTCAATTCTATTGTCAAATACATTTTTATACCTAGTTTTGTAACGTCAAGTTTCCAAAACGTATTATGAGAGGGATTTATTTAAATATATTTTAGCTAAGGCCCGAGCACCACTTGAGAGTGAGTTGAGGCTGAGGTGTGCCTCTCAGATCTCCAGTAACTTAAAATTTTGTGAATGCTAACCAAATGTCGATTGGTAACAGGGAAAAAGTTGTCTGAAGTTTATCATGAGTTGTTTACAAAATAAATCCTGAACTAAGAAGACATGTTTTGATTTATTAACACTTACATTACGCTTAGTTACATGTCTTGACAGTGGAAGTGAAATTTCGGATCAGAGACCGGGATTCATCTGCAGCCATCGGCATCATCGAATTACAGTGATAAAATCCACAAGATAGATTTGTGCAATACTTACATGGAACAGAGACTGAGACGTTCTTTATCAAATTCAAGCAGAGGTAATAACAGAAGCTATATTAATTTTTTTCATCTTTAACCAACTGAGTGGACTGCAAAATATATTTAATGAAGTCAAATGACGACAGAATAACTCATTACTGTTAAGCGTTTGCGGTGTGACTTATTTTCTGCAGCAATAGGATGAATATGGCGGTAGTTCTGTCAGTATTTTAGAAGTAAGGACTCAGTTATAGATATGAGATTGTGTGAAATATTATATGACGAAGAAAATTGAATTGGTGTATGGGATGGAACTGATAAGCTGGACGAAGATGTTTGGAGATGTGTGGGATTTGCATATAGAAGGAATGAACGGATTAGTGCTATCGTTTCGTAAAAGATATGCGCTCCAGGTTCTAGTCGGCAATAAGATAAAAAAAATTCATATCCAAATAAAATATATATCCATGGACATTAGAGAACAGCGTTGCATAGGTATGTAGCAACGAGTTCCACATGACAGGACCAAGTTTTAGTATTTTACTGTTACCTTTTTTTTTACAGGTATACAATTTGGCATCTGAAATGAAGTAAGTATTTCAACTGTAAGGTGTATGATATCAAATTCTGATACTGGAAAAGAAGAGTTTGCATTTCAGATCCATCATTGTCCGCTTTTGGCAGAAGAGACAGTGAAGTACCACTGTGTATTGTACTTGACCGTACAGATTTGATGTGCGGAGAGTGCGATGCCGGCCGAAGTGGCCGTGCGGTTAAAGGCGCTGCAGTCTGGAACCGCAAGACCGCTACGGTCGCAGGTTCGAATCCTGCCTCTGGCATGGATGTTTGTGATGTCCTTAGGTTAGTTAGGTTTATCTAGTTCTAAGTTCTAGGGGACTAATGACCTCAGCAGTTGAGTCCCATAGTGCTCAGAGCCATTTGAACCATTTTTAGAGTGCGATGGATGGCGAGAGGGGAGGTTCCATCAGCGTACTGGAACAGATATACGGATGGGAATGGTGTCGATAAGTCAGCTTGACAAAGAGATATCCGACATATCGCTGTCTCGGTTAAGTTTTATCGTCGAAGGGAATGTTGCTCAGGCTTTCGGGCGTTGTGTGTAGTGGCGTAACATGGGAAGATGTTTCATTGTTCTTCGCTTACTAGTATCAAGAGAAAGTCTTCATTTTAAAATTGCCTCTTTAGTTTTTGTTGTAATCAAGTGATTAACAGTGGCAGCGTATATACCTTTGATGAGACTTCTAACTTAAATGTGGTCCAAAGAAAGAAACAGTGCGTTGCACAGGAGATATTCAGTTTATTAGGAACACTCAAATGAATATGAGACAGATTGTAAAAGCTTGTAAACTGTTTTATTATTTTAAAAGTAATCGCCGTAACTGTCAATACTGTCATGCCACCATGAGGCACGAGGGTCGATACCGTCATGGAAAAATGTTTGCAGTTACATACGGAATCATGTCTGTATCCAGGCGTACACTCCTTCGCCTTAAGTTTATCGACGACCACGAATGTGTTCTCTCAGGGCTCCTAAAATATAGAAATTTGGCGGAGAAAGATAGGGACTGTATGCTGGAAATTAGATGGGTACATCACGTAACTGATGAGGAACTACTGAATAAAATTTGGGAGGAAAGGTGTTTTTGGCAGAAGTTGATTAAAAGAAGGGATTCGTTCATAGGATTTCTTCTGAGATTGTTGTACGAAACTGTGAGGATGGGGGGGGGGGGGGGGGGAGGGATGATAATTGAAGACATGCGGCCGGCCGAAGTGGCCGTGCGGTTAAAGGCGCTGCAGTCTGGAACCGCAAGACCGCTACGGTCGCAGGTTCGAATCCTGCCTCGGGCATGGATGTTTGTGATGTCCTTAGGTTAGTTAGGTTTAACTAGTTCTAAGTTCTAGGGGACTAATAACCTCAGCAGTTGAGTCCCATAGTGCTCAGAGCCATTTGAACCATTTTTGAAGACATGCGGGGAAAACTGGATAACACTCAAATGTAAAAGCTTAGAGATAAGTGTTGCCATCTGTTGTTGGGTACGGGAACTATCAAATTTGACGTAGGTCTGACCCGTAAAATCACGTCTGTATATTTAGGAGTGAGACCAATGTTAGTTTCGATAGTTCCCATACTCAGCAACCGATAGCAACTATTATATCTAAGTTTTTTGTCCGACCCCGGTAACTGAATAGTCAGCGTGACGGATTGTCAATCCCCTGGGCTCAGGTTCGATTCCCGGCTGGGTAGGGGAATTTTCTCCGCCCAGGGACTGGGTGTTGTGCTGTCCTCATCATCATCCTATCATCCTCATCGACTGCAGGTCTCCGAAGTGGCGTCGAATTGAAAGACCGACACCCGGCGAACGGCCTGCCCGGGGCCATACGATTAAATAAATAAATCGAAGTTTTTACATGGTAGGGTTAGCTTGTTTATCCGCGCGTATCTTCAATTGTACTTGGAGACCAAGACACGAATACTAGAAGCAGGTTGATATGGATGTAGTTGGCACAGACATTGGGAGTTGAAGAGGCTTGCACAGGATTGAGTAGAGAGCTGCATCAGATCAGTCTTCGGACAGAAGACCAAGTCAGCAAGACCATTTTCCATGACAATGACACCGCACAGTTGTAAGTGTATTTCACCTGAGTAAACGTAAACCATTTTTTGAAGCTCTGTTATTGCTTTCTCGTACGACGTACATTGGCTAGTGCTCAGTGGAGACCCTTACGGTCAACATCTTGAAACAGTGACTTACTATTGTCCCCCAACGTAAATTTTAGCTACGGTGAGCAAGTTCAAATCCACGTCAAGTTTCTAAGCTCTGCAAATGATATAGCGCAGGGAAATCGAATGAGTTTGAAACATCCTGTAAATGTAAGGTTATTTGTAACCGTGCTATGGAGAAACATTAAAGCTCCCTCCACAGTGACGTGGCGAATGTTTTACTACGGATGTAAGCGTGAGTCACCGGGGCAGCTCGTGATGGCAGAAGGGCTTGTGCGGTAGCGCCCAGCTGTAAGGACTCGGCGGCTGCCTTGTCCATTCTGAACGCGGGCCCTCTTGGGTTTTCGGGGCACGTCTCGCGGGCACCCTGCCCAGCGACTCCTCCGCAGAATTCTCGCTCACGCTGAATGCCCCTCCAAGAGGGTCCACGGAGCGGTCCCGTGACCACTGAGAGGGCCGCGATGTCGGCCAGCGGTCAACCGCGCGCCGAGTACACAGAGGATAGATGCGGTTTTAGCCTCTCGTCGACATCGTGACACTGAAAGCATACTGTAATTGGGCAAATGTGGAACTAAGCAATAACGCTGGTCAACAGTGAAAATTTTAATGAAAGAACTGTCAAGTATTTTCATCTGCCAAATCCCAAAAAGGAAGTAAGAAATGTTACATTATCTACCAATTTTCTGTAATACTATAAACAATGTTTCAATGGTTATTAGCGTAGGGTGCTAAACGCAGTGATTAAATGAATAAAATTTTATTGAAATAGGTCAACGATTGACTTATTTCTTTTAGGGCTTTGCTATCTGTGACTAAAGGATTGACAACAGTGCTCAACAATGAACTTCTCCTTACAATAATGGCTTTCTCGCAAGGGTCAAGGTATGCTCCAACAACAAATGATAAAAAAGTTCCGTTGCAGTTAGGAAGTATCCTGCTAGAAGGGTAGAGGCTTTCCCGTGTGCTCTTCAGCTGTAGGTGATGGAAGAGTTTGGTAAGAAGATTTGAAATCAGTACAAAAAATTTAAAAAATCACATTTATTGGCCAGGGTAATAAATCAAAGACGTAAACTACAGCAGTTATAAACTAGGCTACAGCAATTATAAACTAGACTACAGCAGTTATAAACAAAACGTTATTCGAAACGATCTCCAAAATTAAATTTTATAAGAGAATTTCAGAGCCCATTAAGATCGAGACAAGAGTTAGACATGGATATGGACTGTCATCCATTTTTCGAAACATCGTCCTTGGTAACGAGAACATGGAAGAAAGCCACGGAAGAAGAAGGAGCAGATGGCTCCTTTTTAGCTCCAAAGACGGAGGGTTTGAAGATGGAGCGCCTAACGTTAGCTGATGATCTGGTATTGTTAGGCAACATTGAAGTAGACAAGCTCGAATAAAGCTCCTAAGACTACATCAAAGAGCAGAAGACAACAGGACTCTTTATCTCCTACTAAAACATGGAATACGCGGGATAAAGGAGAAATTCATGTAATACAAGGTTGGGAAAATAAAGTAAACAGTTCAAATCATGTGTTCTGGTGAATGGATCCTTCCGAATAGGGTTGATAAAGAAGCAAACAAAGTACGAACCAGAAAGATAAAACTTGCATACAGGTTCCTGCAGAATAGATGTAACAAAAGGAAAACCATGTGCAATGTAAATATTAGGCACTTCACCACTTCCGATAAGCCAGAAGCGTTTTACAGCTCGGAATGCTTGATATTGATTACGAAAGGAGAAATGGAAAAACTAGAAAAGAAGTAAAGATAGCTTTTAAGAGAGGCCTTCAGACCACAAAAAGTAACAAAGCAAGGACAAGTGTAAATCTAAGTACATAGCAGAATAACACAGACGCTACAACCAAGATAACTTCTCTTCAGGCGGAGTAAATGTAGATTGACAAAAGAATCTTCAGCTACATCTCCAAACGTAAGGCCACTACAAAAAAGGTTGAGGATATAAGAAAGGACATGGAGGAAGTTAGTATCAGTCAGAAAGAGGCTTGGGGAAAAGAAGTATTTAGAGTGAAGGCTGATAAAATCAAAGGTTTCCATTAAAGTAAAGTACAAGGACCAGTGTCATGTGGACAGATGCAAGGAAGAGCAATCACAGCGAAAGGATGAAAATATTCTGGGACGAGAAGAAACAGCAAGCAGCAAACCAACTGTTTTCTGACAGTCGGTCAAAGTCTGAATAAAATTACCTTGCGTTTCTGTTCTACCACCCAAACTCAGTACACCCAGTGTATAATGCAAGTTAATCTCCGTTTATTCATTCTAAATGTCAGTTCTATATTTCAGTTTGTTAACCGTGGACAAAATAAAAAAAAACGTACATAAATTTGTTTCAAAAGTCGTTGTATTACTTTTGAAATATATTCAATAAAATTTAGTTAACCAGTCACTACTGAACTTAGGTGAAAGAAGCATTTCGGCACAGGTCTGAATCAGGGATCTGCGAAATACGTATAACAAGAGATATGGACGGAATTTTGAATCTCCTATTTCTGAAATGCTACTCCAGCCCTCAACCGCTGTACAGCATTGCTCTTTAAGAAGCCATACGAGATATTTACTGATCCGTGGGAGGCTGAGAACAGTCAATACAGAGTGACCCCTATCGCAGAAGCCACTGGTTCCTTCAATAACCTACGGAGCATATACAGCAGAGCATCGATTATTCGAACCAACTTGGAACGGAGACGTTCGGATACCGAATTTTTCGGGTAACTAATCATATGCGAAAACATGTTTTACCAGTATCCATAGGAATATAAAAGAAGGAAACACTGAAATAAACGGAAAACAGTAAAGATATATATTCCATCATATCGTTTATGTATAATACAGATAACAGTCAATATAGCCTAGTTTTCGAAGTCCAAAACGGCCATTGAAATATTTTCTTCAGAGTTGCGACTATTTTTGTTGTGAAATCTCGAAAACGTTTTAAAGACAACGTACGAGACTCAGTGGATCGCCGTGTTTCAACTCAATCTCTGACGCTACGCTCCTCCTGAAACCAGCTATCAATACTTGACAGCTGTAGCCATGAACATCACATTCAGGCCACTCTTTAACATTTTCCCTGATTGTAGTCTTCATATCTTTACCTTTTTTTTATCTCACCAGCCTGTTCGGATACAAATTAACTGTTTGATGACTCTTCCACAGCAATGACAGATTCAACTGAACGTAAGTTTTCGCAGTGTGTGTTGGTTTTTCAGCCACTTTCATCAAGCTTCGATCTTCGCTGCCAAGTACACTCGCAAATTTCGTAAAGGAACGCGAATAATTTCTGAACTTCGTAACTTCTGCCCACTTCGTATTCCAGAGCTACGCTTGATGCATTAGCGAAGCAGCCGTACTCCTGGGTAGTGGCGAATATGCACGCGACCATCTATTGCTGTAACAGAAAACGTGATTCATACGAGGAGGCGACTCTTTTCCATTGATCCAATTTTGAGCCTCCACGACCGTGAAATCATAACTGTCGATATCGCTGGATCAACATGGGAACATGTAGAGGCATCTTCGGCGGAGCCAACAACGTTTGCGGTGCACACATGTACCTGCAACAGAATTGTAGCCTCTCGTTGTATGTCACACAGATCGCTGCCTAGAGAGCGAGCAGGCCTCCGTCCTCCACGTTCCATGATGAGTCGCGGACGAGTAACACCTTGTTACCTACTCTTGGTCTGCCGGCCTTAAAGCACCATCCACAGATGCTCACGATAGTAGCACACTTCTAAGAGCCGATCAGCTTTGGTGTTTTCGAGATGCTTGTACCCATGCGTCAAGCAACAAGAACTCCCTATTTCTGAAAGTTGCTGATGACAGTAGGGTTCTCATTTGCTGCACGTATCATTGCTACAATGATTCCTCAATCTCTGTCTCTTTCTCTTTGTCCCTCTCTCTGTCTTTCTCTCTCTCTCTCTCTCTCTCTCGCTATCTGCCTGGCTGCCTGTCTGTCTGTTTCTCTATCTCTCTCTCTTTCTTTCTGTTACACACACACACACACACACACACACACACACACAGATACACGTACGAAGTGCGACAGTAATGAGACTGATTTTCTTTGTAAGATGTGGCAA
This sequence comes from Schistocerca nitens, assembly GCF_023898315.1. Taxonomy (NCBI): domain Eukaryota; kingdom Metazoa; phylum Arthropoda; class Insecta; order Orthoptera; family Acrididae; genus Schistocerca; species Schistocerca nitens. The sequence continues at coordinate 68,137,852 of NC_064614.1, forward strand.
CCCTGCAGGCTTGCGCAGGGACAATACCCTTGACGTTGGTCTGTAAGCTGCTTCTAGTCCAAGCGTCAAATCAATGCAACTGCTCGGTCGTGAATTATGCTGTAATAAGTAACAAGTGTTTGTGTCTCTCGTCACGGAAATGGAACGGCATAATACTGCGCAACGATATGCCATTTCTTTTTGCATTAACTTGGGTGGAAACTCAACGACAACTTACGGTAAACTTCAGAAGGCTTTTGGAGAGGAGGTTATGTCAAGAGCTCAAGTTTATCGTTGGCATGAAATGTTTACCATAACGAATGTTGAAGATGAAGACCCCAGTGAACGACCATCAACCAACCTCACGGACGGATGTCAACTTAGCCAGGGTACGTGAACTCGTATGATCTGTTTGCAGAAGAACTGAACATCAATCGAGAAACGCTTCGTCTAATAGTAACTCAAGATATTGTTATGAGAAAGATTTGTGCAAAAATGGTCCGCAAAAATCTCACACCACAACAGCAAGGAAAACGGAAAAATGTGGAGCCCATCTGTTAAACGGAAATCAATCCACAATTGTTGAGCCATGTTATAACTGGTGATGAAAGTTGGTTTGTTCAGTACAATCCAGAGACAAAACGCCAAAGTTCGCAATGGTGCTCAAAGGGATCACCCAGACCAAAGAAAGCTCGCATGTCAAAGTCAAAAGTGAAATGCATGCTTGCGTGCTTCTTTAATTTCAAGGGACTTGTTCAGAAAGAGTGGGTGCCTCCCACATAAATAGATAACCAATACAGCAATTTTTAACCTCAAAACAACTTTCAGTAGTACCACAGCCACCTTATTCACCAGATATCGCTCTGTGTGACTTGTTTCTGTTTTCAAGAGTCAAAACGGCGGTCAAGGGGCACCATTTTCAAACAACACAAAACGTCCAAAAAGCTGTGACGAGGGTCTTGGAGGATATTACAGAAGTTGAGTTCCAGAAATGTTACCATAAATGGCAGAAGCACTGGAAAAAGTGTGTGCAATCAGAAGGGAACTACTTTGAAGGAGACTACACTAAACTTGGCCAAAACGGTAAGCAAAATTTTTTTCACATCAGTCTCATTACTTAATGTCGCACCTCGTACATACGCTCACCATTTTTCCACTCGTGCTTCTAGGAGACCTTGACTTCATCACTGAGTATAAGAGCCGAGGTTCGAGGCTTACGTTAACTCTTTATTTCACTGTGGAGAAGTGTTTCAAGAAGTACAGGGGTCCAGAAGGCCACCTCCGTCAATTTGTTCTGAAATTATTTTATGGCATGAATGCTAACAGTAAGGAACTTTGAATCGGTGCCAGTGACGTGGGTTTCTTATGCATGTGCGTACCAACTGTCTTTAGGACCTGCGGAACTGATCAATCTTACTATGCGTATGTACATTTATTGATCACTTCTCAGTTACAGTGTGCTGATAACCTCGGCTCTGAGACCCCGTAAGCTTCAGTTGCACCCTCTAACACTTCTATGCGAGAGCCGTGATACAGGGCTGTGACTGTCGAATATATTCTCCCTCTTAATTTGGTTTTAGTATTTTTTTCCATCTTCAGCAACTATCTTCTCAGTTGCTGAAATACTCAGCAAGTCACTTGCACAAAGGAAATTTTGTTCCATTACCGATCTGGTATATAGTGCTCTTCTTCAGAAGATTATGTTTATCGTACTATTAGTGAGCGTCAAAAGTAAGGAGATGCATGCGGCATGTTACTATAGACATGTACATCATAGTGACAGTTCAAATATGTTATACAGAAACCTTAAAGCAGTTGGAGATGTCATGCAAGAGTAAATACGAATTGTAGCATCGAAGATCAAGAGCTCGGAATCATGTAATCATGTGTTAATTGAAGGAAAAGAACAGGGGTGGCAATGATCAAAACAGAGGCGTTTTTCGTTGCTGCGAGATCTTTTCACGAAATTTCAGTCACCAACTTTCTCCTTTGAATGCGAAAATATTTTGTTGACGCCCCATAGAAGGGGGAAACGATTATTGTAGTAAAATAAGAGAAATCAGAATTAGCACGGGCAGCTATAGATGTTCATTTTTTCCGCGCAGTTTTCGAGAGTGGAACGGTTGAAAACTACTTTTAAGATGGTTTGGTAAACCATTTGCCAGGCAATCAAGCGTGGTTTGCAGTGTTTTTCGCGATGTAGCCGTAGATGTTCTGAACTTAGATCTATGTAATTTTAGCCGGCCGGCGTGGCCGAGCGGGTCTAGGCGCTTCAGCCTTCTTCCAAAGCTTTATAAACGTGCTTGTATTTGATATGCATAAGTACTGTAAATGTGTTGCAGCCTTCTTCCAAAGCTTTATAAACGTGCTTGTATTTGATATTGTGTAGGGTTTTGGAGCATATACTGTATTCAAACATTATGAATCACCTCGAAGGGAACGATCTATTGATACGTAATCAGCATGGTTTCAGAAAACATCGTTCTTGTGCAACGCAGCTAGCTCTTTATTCGCACGAAGTAATGGCCGCTATCGACAGGGGATCTCAAGTTGATTCCGTATTTCTAGATTTCCGGAAAGCGTTAGACACCGTTCCTCACAAGCGACTTCTAATAAAGCTGCGGGCCTATGGGGTATCGTCTCAATTGTGCGACTGGATTCGTGATTTCCTGTCAGGAAGGTCGCAGTTCGTAGTGATAGACGGCACATCATCGAGTGAAACTGAAGTGATATCCGGTGTTCCCCAGGGAAGCGTCCTGGGACCTCTGCTGTTCCTGATCTATGTAAATGACCTGGGTGACAATCTGAGCAGTTTTCATAGGTTGTTCGCAGATGATGCTGTAATTTACCGTCTAGTAAGGTCATCCGAAGACCAGTATCAGTTGCAAAGCGATTTAGAAAAGATTGATGTATGGTGTGGCAGGTGGCAGTTGACGATAAATAATGAAAAGTGTGAGGTGATCCACATGAGTTCCAAAAGAAATCCGTTGGAATTCGATTACTCGATAAATAGTACAATTCTCAAGGCTGTCAATTCAACTAAGTACTTGGGTGTTAAAATTACGAACAACTTCAGTTGGAAAGACCACATAGATAATCTTGTGGGGAAGGCGAGCCAAAGGTTGTGTTTCATTGGCAGAACACTTAGAAGATGCAACAAGTCAACTAAAGAGACAGCTTACACTACACTCGTTCGTCCTCTGTTAGAATATTGTTGCGCGGTGTGGGATCCTTACCAGGTGGGATTGACGGAGGACATCGAAAGGGTGCAAAAAAGGGCAGCTCGTTTTGTATTATCACGTAATAGGGGAGAGAGTGTGGCAGATATGATACGCGAGTTGGGATGGAAGTCATTAAAGCAAAGACGTTTTTCGTCGCGGCGAGATCTATTTACGAAATTTCAGTCACCAACTTTCTCTTCCGAATGCGAAAATATTTTTTGAGCCCAACCTACATAGGTAGGATTGATCATCAAAATCAAATAAGAGAAATCAGAGCTCGAACAGAAAGGTTTAGGTGTTCGTTTTTCCCGCGCGCTGTTCGGGAGTGGAGTGGTAGAGAGATACTATGATTGTGGTTCGATGAACCCTCTACCAAGCACTTAAATGTGAATTGCAGAGTAATCATGTAGATGTAGTTGTATACTTTTGAAAAATGACACATTACCACCTTGAGCTTCTGGTACAATGCTTTTGAGATTCTAACTATAGATCAACGGCCTAAGATATTGACACGTATTACGTGCTTTTCAACAGACATAGGTAAGTTATACAGAGTTATTTGGGCAACTCACTATACTTATAAACGTGTGAAATCACGTACACTATATGCAAGAACGTAAAACCAGTATTTATTGACCACCAACCTGAATAATTTCATTTTATTTCGTCTGTTGCGTAAAATAGAGTAACTGACTACTACTTCTTTAATGCATCTTAGAATCACAGTACGTCATTTGAACATTATAGGGCCGGCCGCTGTGGTTGAGCCGTTCTAGGCGCATCAGTCTGGAACCGCGCTACTGCTACGGTTGCAGGTTCGAATCCTGCTTCGGGCATGGATGTTTGTGATGTCCTTAGGTTAGTTAGGTTAAAGTAGTTCTAAGTCTAGGGGACTGATGACCCCAGATGTTAAATTACATAGTGCTTAGAGCCATTTGAACCATTTGAACATTATAGGACAGTCACAAACACGTTGTTCTATTCGAAACTTAACTGCAAATAAATATGTTTTCACCGGTACAGAAAATGAACGTTTTGTGGCCAATGTGAGGTAAGTATTAACAGTAATACTGCATTCAATTCACACATCTGTAATACTTCATTCAATTCACATATATCGGCCGAGATATTCTTTCGGTTAAAACTGATAACTACGATGGTCACACAGAAGAAATGCGCACTATTTTTGTAAAAATACATGTGTGAAAGTTTTACAGTGTGTAGATACATCGTTCCCGCTTGTTTTCAAACGTAGTTCCACCTGTTCCCGTGAGTCGTGTCGTCACAACATGTCTTCAAGATGGCTTCTACACTTGACGTTCGTCAAAAGCAACTAGCTGCCACAGAATTCATGTGCTGTGAAAACCAGACAGTAGGAAACATCCACAAGAGGTTGAAAACGGTGTACGGAGATGCTGCTGTTGATCGCAGTACAGTTAGTTGTTGAACAAGCAGGTTACGTGATGAAAGCGGGCACGGCACTATTGAGGATTGTCCTCGCAGCGGCAGGTCTCGTACTGCACACACTTCAGACAATGTGCAGAGAGTTAAAGAATTTGTGATTGCTGACAGACATCACAGTGAACGAATTTTCACGCTACGTTGGGATAGGGGAAGGAAGTGTTTGCAGAATACTGAAAGTGTTGGTGTTAAAAAAGGTTTGTGCCACGTGAGTTCCCAGGATGTTGGCAGTAGCTCACAAAGAAAAAAGAAAAACGATATGCAGCGAGCTTTTGGAACAGTACGAGAATGGTGGAGATGAATTTCTTAGAAGAATTATGACAGGTGATGAAACATGGCTCCATCATTTTTCACCAGAGACGAAGAGGCAGTCAATTGAGTGGCATCATGCAAATTCACCCAAGGAAAAAAAAATTCAAAACCACACCTTCTGCTGAAAAAGTTATGGCTACGGTGTTTTTCGATTTCGAGGGACTCTTGCTTGTGGACATAATGCCAAGTGGAACCACCATAAATTCTGATGCATATGTGACGACACTGAAGAAACGTCGAGCCCGACTGAGTCGTGTTCGACCAAATCGGCGAAAGCAGGATGTTTTGCTGTTGTACGACAACACACGGCCACATGTCGGTCAAAAAACCATGGAAGCGATCACTAAACTCGGATGGACAACACTGAAACACCCGCCATACCCTGGTTCCATGTGACTATCATTTCTTTGAGAAACTGAAAGACACTCTTCGTGGAACAAGGTTCAAATGATTCAAATGGCTCTGAGCACTATGGGACTTAACTGCTGAGGTCATCAGTCCCCTAGAACTTAGAACTACTTAAACCTAACTAACCTAAGGACATCACACACACCAATACCCGAAGCAGGATTCGAACCTGCGACCGTAGCGGTCGCACGGTTCCAGACTGTAGTGCCTAGAACCTCTCGGCCACCCCGGCTGGCGTGGAACAAGGTTTGAAGATGATGGCCCATTGTGCACGTTGCCAAACAGTGGCTCCAACAGGTTGGTTAAGAATTTTACCGTGCGGGTATACAGGCGCTGGTTCCAAGATGGCGCAAGGCAGTTGAGAGGGATGGAAATTATATGGAGAAATGAAAATATTGTTCCTAAAGGATGTATCTACACACTGTAAAACTTTTAAACATGTAGAATAAAAAATGGATTTTTAAAAAAAATATTGTAGCTTTCTTTTGGAGTGACCCTCTTATAATGATGTTTTACTCCTAGGCGATAAACGTGAGTAGGTATAACGCCTAGAAACAACGTTAATGTAGGATGTAGTTGTAGCTCCGAGACGCAGAAATCCAAAACAAGAAAATCAAAGGTTTGAGAGAGATGTATGAGTATGCATGTGTCACTAACATAAATATTCCTAATCCATAAAATAAATTAGGTGCTAAGAAACTAGCAAACGTTCTGTTAGGATCTGATAAACCAAGATAGTCACAGTTGTACGTAAGGAATACTACGCAATAATGCGCTTGAAAAGCATGTATCCTTTTGTACACGACAAGGAACTTCCCCTCTCCAGCTAAAAGAAGGAAGGTAAGAACGGCTTTTTCAGGACCATAAATCAATATTTATTCTCGCCTGAATAACAGACAGCTGAAGCGTTGCTCCACTCGAAGCTGTCACTGGACTAAAGGGCCCAGAGTAAACAGGAGTGTATTTTCTCTTCCCATCGAACGCTCCCCGCTGCGTAGCAAACGCCTAGTCGCCGGAAGCCTCCCCGGCGTGCAGGGTTTGCCGCCACGCAGTTGCGCGGCGACACCTCATGTCAGTTTCGATTTCGGTCGCCTGTCGTCACCGCAAACGTCGCGGAGTAAATAATATGTATTTTTCCTTCATTCGATACGCGGTTACGTATGTCTCGTCGGGAGGAAAGGTTACTGGGCAAACAAAACTGCCATTCTGCTCTCCACAATAGTGTGTCATTCACTTCTAGTGTAACAGCCAACTATGGGCTACTCTGCAAAAGTTTGAGACAGAAATGATTCTCTAGTGCACACAGCTACTGTGGGATGCAGGAGATCCCGTTGCTTCCCACCGTATTCTTTGTTGGAGTTTCGCACTTTAATATTAAACTGTCTCATATTAATTTATCCATCCACTGGTTGTTGAGCTCCGTGGCCCCGAATAACAAAAAAATAGTTCAAATGGTTCCGAGCACTATCGGACTTATTATCTGAGGTTATCAGTCCCCTAGAACTTAGAACTACTTAAACCTAACTAACCTAAGAACATCACACACATCCATGCCCGAGGCAGGATTCGCACCTGCGACCGTAGCGGCCGCGCAGTTCCCGACTGAAGCGCCTAGAACCGCTCAGCCACTCCGGCCGGCCCCTGAATCACATTGCTGGAATATAGCAACCAACGATTTTTAACACAGAATGAGATTTTCACTCTGCAGTGGAGTGTGTGCTGATATGAAACTTCCTGGTACATTAAAACTGTGTGCCCGACCAAGACTCGAACTCGGGGTCTTTGCCTTTCGCGGGCAAGTGCTCTACCATCCGGCACACAGTCTTAATCTGCTAGGTAGTTTCATATCAGCGCACACTCCGCTGCAGAGTGAAACTCATTCTGGAAACATACTCCAGGCTGTGGCTAAGCCGTGTCTCCGCAATATCCATTCTTTCAGGAGTGCTAGTTCTGCAAGGTTCGCAGGAGAGCTTCGGAAGGTAGGAGGCGAGGTACTGGCTGAAGTAAAGCTGTTAGGACGGGTCGTGAGTTGTGCTTGGGTAGCTCAGATGGTGACGGCACGGTAGCTCAGTGAGTTCGGTCAGAGGGGTTAGCTACCCTCTGTAATAAATAACTGAGTGAATAGATCAACGAACAACCTGAACGCGTGTCATCGGATGCCCACCACAAACAAAGTCAACGAACAATAGAACAAAATTAGATTAAAAATGAAGATGGTAGAGCACTTGCCCGCGAATGGCGAAGGTCCCGAGTTCGAGTCTCGGTCCGGCACACAGTTTTAATCTGCCAGGAAGTTTCATTTTTAACACATTTATATTTTTATTTATGCCAAGCAATGACAGCTTTTTATTGGTTTAGAAGATACAACACGACTACTAAGGACTCTTCCTACGTTAAGTTTGTTCGTCCTTTGCTAGAGTACCTCTATGTGGTATGGGGTCCTTACGAGATACGACTGACGACGGTCATTGAAAAATTACAAAGAAGGGCAGGTTTTCTTAATAAGGGACAGGGTGTCACGGATACCATAAGCAAGTCGCAGTCATTAAAACAAAGTTGTTTTTCGTTTTGGCTGCTCTGAATCTGAATTCCCAGCCTACATAGGGAGAAATGATTATAGTAAGAAAATAAGAGAAATTAGAGCTCGTACGGGAAGATTTAAGTTCTGAGTAGGCTGTTTATGTTTTATTATTGGCAACGTTACGTAGCGCTCTGTATGAAAATCACTGGCTGTGCTGTGTGCAGTCTGTGGCTAGTTTGCATTGTTGTCCGCCATTGTAGTGTTGGGCAGCTGGATGTGAACAGCGCGTAGCGTTGCGCAGTTGGAGGTGAGCCGCCAGCAGTGGTGGATGTGGGGAGAGAGATGGCGGAGTTTTGAAATTTGTAATACTGGATATCATGAAGTGCTATATATATTATGACTATTAAGGCAAATACATTGTTTGTTCTCTATCAAAATCTTTCATTTGCTAACTATGCCTATCAGTAGTTAGTGCCTTCAGTAGTTTGAATCTTTTATTTAGCTGGCAGTAGTGGCGCTCGCTGTATTGCAGTAGTTCGAGTAACGAAGGTTTTTGGTGAGGTAAGTGATTTGTGAAAGGTATAGGTTAATGTTAGTCAGGGCCATTCTTTTGTAGGGATTTTTGAAAGTCAGATTGCGTTGCGCTAAAAATATTGTGTGTCAGTTTAAGCACAGTCTTGTACAATTGTTCTAAAGGGAAGTTTCATATGCCGACCCTTAGCCGAGGATACCTCACTGGAATCTTCCGATTCTTTTCTTGTAGTTTGTGTAATTAGTGTAGCTTTTGTTTATTGCTAACGCGTAATTATAGACAGAATTTCCTTTGTAGTTGTAGTTTTTCATTGTTGTACATTAAAACAGTTGTGGTATGCATGTAGATTTGCAGCAAATATTTCGCAGCTGCGTTTGCAATTAACTAGATATTATTTTCAGTGCTATGTTAATGTGTTCTCTTATTTTTGCTCTTCAAATTGTGTTTTTCTGTGTTGTCGTGTGAAATATTGTGACAATAATGGCGTGTGAAAAACGTAATACTAGGCTTTAAAGTAAACTAAGAAATGACAGTGAAGACGAAAGCAGTGTGTTAGCGCCAACGTGTAATGAATTAACTAATGTTCAGCATAGTAATTGGGTAATTGTGCATAGGGAAATGGAGCGGGCGGCAAATAATGGTGTAGACAGTGAAACAGGTAGTGAACAGGGAAGCATTATCGATCGATCGGTCGGCAACAGCTCGCCTCAGGAATCCGAAATGGCATGACACAGTTTCGCAAATACTGTAGATTCAGGTTTTGGGTCCTCACCGTTTTCTCAAATAAGTCAAGACACATTTTCTGCTTGTCAAAATGTGAATGTTGCCGGTGCAAATTCACTGCCGAAAAGCACTGAGGAACATGTTTCAGACACAAGTGCACTGTTATTACAGTTAATGCAACAAATGGGACAAAGGCTTCAAAAGTTAGACACAATGGAACAACACCAGAGACAAACACAGCAACAGTTACACAAAATGGAACAAAATCTTCAAAAGTTAGACACAGTGGAACAAAATCTTAAAAAGTTAGACACAGTGGAACAAAATCTTAAAAAGTTAGACACAATGGAACAAAATCTTAAAAAGTTAGACACAGTGGAACAAAATCTTCAAAAGTTAGACACCACGCTTGAACAAACACGTGAAGATTTAACTACTTAGTTACATAACATCGAATCGAAATGTCAAAAAGTCTGTAATGACGTAAAAACACAAATTTGTGAGCATTTCCAACCTATTTTTTCGCGTCATGAAATGCAATACAAAATCACGAAGCAGCCATAAAAGAACTGCAAACTATTGTTCATGAAAATCACGACACCTTGCAAGCTAAAATTGACTAAGTTGCATCTACCGATTCGGTTACGCAACTTGCAAAAACTCAAGAAAACTTAAAGGACACAGTAGATTCGATTTCAACACAAATGGACACTCTGAAACTTGGCTCAGAAAAACACACTGAGGAAATAAGTACACTATCGGAGAAAGTAGCCGAACTTTCGGATCAGTTCACTAACTTATCTGCAAAGGTAGATGATGATCTGAATGACACAAGACCTGTAGCCATCACTGACACAGAAAAGTATGAACAAATTAAGAAATTCAAAGAAAATCAGAATCAAATTAATACGGAATACAAAAGAGAAATCCGGGAAGTACAAGATCAGTTGGCACAAGTAATACAAAAATTTCATATTTCAGAGGACACTCGCGCTCCAACACAGGAAGAGGAACTTAGAAATACGGAAAAGCCACAAAATAATAACACAGGGCATTTCGGAAATTATGAAAGAAATTGGCAAGGTGCACCGAATTTTGAGATGGAACCGCCGACACGACGTAACAATGACCGATATGCTACTCGCCGACACGATGATTTTGACTATAAGCTGTTAATTAATACACGTAAATTCAAAACGTTTAAGAATTCTGCCAACGACATTCATCCACAAGCGTGCCTCCATCAATTATCTCATTGTTTTCCTCCCAACTGATCATTGGAGCACAGGTTAGAATTTATGTGTGGCTACTTGGAGAATGAACCAGCTGTAAGAATGCGATCGGTCATTCATGATTGTCACAGTGAAGGAAATTTTTATCATGCCTTCCTCTTAGCATATTGGTCTCAATCTACACAAGACCGAGTAAAACATAGCATCATAATGATGAAACATTTCGAACAATCTGAATTTTCCAGTCTTGTGAAATATTTTGAAGACATGTTGCAAAAGAATCAGTACCTGTCAAACCCATACAGCCCCTCAGAACTCATCCGCATTTGCTTAATCAAATTACCTGAACATTTACGACATATTATTTTGGCAGGACGTTGCAAAGACGACATTGAACCCTTTCAGGGACTCTTACAAGAATTAGAAATTGACACTGATAACCGCGGAACGCGAAAACAGGAACACAACAATTACAGGTCACATACGTCGCAATTCTGCGATGAAAGAAGTAAAAACTGGACACGACAAGGCTATTCTCACAACACAAATCGTGACCAAAACAGACACCACCCGTATGACAACCGTTGGCAGAGTAGTAATAACTACAGGGAAAGATCACCTCTCTGCGGTAATGACTATCACAGAGACAATCAGAGAAACAGACACTATGGTAACCAGAACTAATATTATCAATGGAGACAGAATAATTTCAGAAGCAACAGTTCAGCGCGCAGTTACGATTCAGGGAGAAATTCCCCACCACGTGACCGACAAGAAAGAAACTGTGTAAACTATCGACAAAACGACAGACCTGAATTCCATCAGAACTGGCGAGCTTCAAACAGGGCAGGGCCTTCTCGTGAAGGTGAATTTGTAGAAGTTAGGTCTCCTAATCCCAATAACGACGCGCGCCAACAAAGAGACAGACAATGACTCACACCGCAGGCAGTCGCGTGCGCTGGCTGGCTCAGAGAAAAAGTTTAGTATTCCTTACCGACGTATACCGGATGATAATTACGTCCAAGCTGAAACTCTGCGTACTAGGAAGGGTAAAGGATTGCCCCACTTTTCACATGTAAAACTGTTTATTGAGAGATAATCTGCTTTTTAACTTAGTCTTTGCTATAAAATTTTTCATTTCACGTTACTAGTATGCTTTGTCACACATAGAAACTGTTAACATGCAACAATGATTTAAAGTTAACTATCCAGTCAAGAAACTGGGCAACTTATTTAGACGAGTATTACAAATGCATTGTTATAGTGAACAGACGTCACAGTGTTATTGTGTGTGTACATTCTTGCTTGTTAGTTGCACAAATAAGTAACGACTATAAGGCTTACATACTTAGAACATATACTGGTACTGCTAATGAGATTTTAATGCAACATTTTGATTTACTTGAAAATACATTCTGGATTTAAAGTACTTTCTGTGAGATACCAGATGACACAGTGGTTAGTTTATGTGACAACTACACGATTTTATCAAGACGCTACTAATGAGTGACAATTTACAATGATGCTTTTGCGGTGTATCTGTTTTATATCTGCACAGTTTTTCTGAATTCTTCTGGAAAGTAAAACATGTTTTACTAATAACTTTTGTGGTATAGCTACAAGGAGACAGCCTTTTCCATAGCACAACAATACGTTACAGCACAGTACTTTCTTAATCACGGCATTAAGCGTAATATCTAAGATATCTATAAGCAAAGCATTTCACTTTTGTTTATCATGAGGTAAGTACATTGACTTTTGCGGAACTTAGCTTTCGGAGGACGATAACTGCCACACTTCCACAGAGATTATCTTACAAGACGCACAGTTTAGCGCTACAGTACACGCATTTGAGTGATTAAATTTATACTTAAAACATTTATTTTTAAAGGTTTTTGAATTACAAATAAAGTTTTCTGTGATACAGTTCATTTCATTGCTGTAATCTGTAACACCTGAGGGTATAATTACATTAATCCTCAGGGGGGTACACGCCTAATTTGTGTACCATGTGTTTGGCAAGCACAAGGAGCCCTAGCTAATATGGTATTTGCTTATACAACTTTACACATCGGTACCTTATTTCTGTAACACAGAAATACACAGCTATCTGATCATTTAACTGAGAGAGACAAACTTTTTTACTATGACAGTGACAGATGTTTACGTAATTACACAGTTGGATAACTTCACACTTACGAAATTGTATTATGTCTGTACTTTGTGAACTGTTCATAATTTTTCGGAACCATTGTGATACTATGAGAGCTTTGAATGATGTATTTGGTAAGGGAGCATGATTTTAAAGTACGTTTGAGGTAGATGACACTATTGAAATGAGCAGAGAATTATTTTTTTTTTGGTTTTTAAATTATTGGAGGAAGCTACGACGATTTTGAGAGTTGACTGAGGTGTTATGATATTATTATGATGAATATGTGTATTATGCTGTTGCGATATGTTTATGATCAATAAGCTGATGCTATATGAGTTATTTGAGTATGCAACGTATCTGTTATGGTGAAATATTGAAGATGTGTCGAAGAATAAGGTAAGGAATAATGAGTAGTGGTTAGGGACTCTGGTTTGCGAAAAAGGTTGTTGAAAACCAAGAATCGTATTTTAAGAGTTATGAAATGTGTGTACATGTGTGAATGTATCACAATGCCACTGATATGTTTTTGGACACTGATATATTCATAGGATTTTGTTTCTACACATTTGCAACGCAAATTCTCGACCTGTGAAATTTTTTATATGAGACTGCCACTGTAGCGGAAACTGCTGTCGTAAATATTTCCGTAAGAAAGTTAAGTGACCACCTGCACGTAATGCGTCGTGGGCACCCAGCTGTGTCAGACGCCTGGAGAAAAAGCCATTAGTGTGTGCCTTTTCAGAGGCACAGGTAGAAAAAAAGGGAGGCCATTATCCTCGCTATTGACATTCCTTTGTAGAAAGCATCGCAAATACGACATGCTCAAACTTGAAAACATATGATTATACTGTGGAGCTCTTAATTTATGATATTTACTAACATGCCTAATGAAACGATGACAAACATTTCACGGCTATTGTCTTGCTAGTTGAGAGAAATGCCATATGGCTTGCTTTATGTATTTATTTACTCAATTTGTTTAATATCTAGTTTCTAGCTGCACTGTAGCATTGGTTAAAATAAAATTTAATAGATGTACTAATATAGATATTTTATGCCTACAGATCGAGTAAATAATATTTTTTTTCTAAATAGTGAGGGAGCACAAAAAGACATTTACCTTCACAGGAACTGCATTCATAATTTTCTTTTCAAGTACTTGGTAATTTTTTGGAGAATTAGTTTTTGTGGTGCACCACTTTAATGACATAGATATTAAGATGTGAACAGACATTTCACTTATCTGCGTTGTTCTCTTTAGGGTACTATTTTTTCTGCTTGAGCTTTGTCATGTTTAGATATAAGTTATTGCATTTGCTGCTGCTGTTTGCCAGGCATAATGTTACTGAATTTGACTTTGTATTACACTATTAAGCCAGTTTTACTACGGATTTATTTTTCTTGTTTGCTGCACATTGCCTTATATTAGTTGTAATATTTGCAATTGCTTTGCTAATTTCTATAATGCTGCTTCCTTTGCAAATCTGTATTTTTTTGTCATTGCTGTTTGCGTTAATTGTTTGTGCTGCTGCATTGCCTCGTCCCTTAGTTTAGCATCTGAGCTCAGTAGATTTAAGTTAGCGTAAGAGGGGTAGACTATATAAGAGAATGAGTTGCGATGAATTGGAAGAAATGCATTGAGAAGTTATACGAAAAAAGTACAGAAAGCAGGTATAGATAGGACCTTTTGGGAATAATGATGAACGAAGGGAGGTCTCCAAGAAAAAAAAAGATTTTGTTTGCAAAATACTGCAGTACCAAATGTTACACTGAAAACAAACCCTGCCCTTTCCTCTTGTGTTATTCTGCTATGTGTTTGTGTACTATTGTATATTTGTGTTTTTCCTGTCTTTATGTGTTTAGCTGATATGAGTTACGTTGTAGAATTTTTCTAATACTATGTTGTTTACTTTCTAAAGATGTTTAGACATTATTTGTTGTTCTGTTTTGTTGCTCATATGTGAAGTTGATGTTTCAAAAGTTATTCTGATCTTTATGTATGTACTTATGTCATAATTCTTGTAACACTGATGTGCATGTTTATTTCTATTCTGTTGTAAAGCCTGTTTTACTACAAATGTTATCTGTACTATTATGTTCCTTAATGATGTATTTTGTACCTTTGTAATTGTATTCTTATGTTATAAAATTGTAATTGACACCAGTTCATCATATTGTTAACTTGTAATTTCCATTTCACTGCACACGTTTCTCTTGGTCATAGTATATGGACAATATGTGAGAAGTAGGGACTGTTAGTGTTTGCACGTGTGTTAATAATTGAGCAAGGGACTGGAAAACAGCATTGCTGGTTCTAAGGACAATTCCAAAAACTTTGTGAGTGCACAAGTGGTGGTTATGGACTTGCTATATTGCCTGCAAGACTCTTCAATGGTGATTGTGCACCGGCACAGTCGCAGAAGATGACTGCTGGCCATCTCTACAAGGACTACAGTGGGTCTGCATCTTTGATGACCCACCAATAACATTATTTCTACAAGGACTGCAGTGGGTCTGCAACCTCTGGTGGCCCACCAATACCGTAATCTCTACCAGGACTACAGTGGGTCTGCTCTGTGATGACCTACCTACCAATATTTTTCAAAACGTCGAATGACTTTAATGTGGGTCTGCTCTGTTGTGGCCCACTACCTGTCTGCATGTCAAGAGTCAGCACTGTCTTTCTGTTGGAAGGACAACACTACTTCTTCAAGACTGCATGGAAATCCACTACTTCCGTGTGCATTTTCTTTTAGTGTTCAGACTTTCAGAAAAACACTGAAATTTTACTGTGATGAACGATCAGGACTGTCTTTATGGACTGTGAGAAAATATTAGCTTTTGACCAACATTGTATCAATAAGTGTGTGCATTTGATATCTTTGTTATTGTAATTATGAAAAATTTTATCAAATCATTATTGGCCACAGCCCAAAACAATTTGTAAAATTTTTTGTGGGGAGTATGGGGGCTATGTAAGTAGGCTGTTTATGTTTTCTTATTGGCAACGTTACGTAGCGCTCTGTATGAAAATCACTGGCTGTGCTGTGTGCAGTCTGTGGCTAGTTTGCATTGTTGTCCGCCGTTGTAGTGTTGGGCAGCTGGATGTGAACAGCGCGTAGCGTTGCGCAGTTGGAGGTGAGCCGCCAGCGGTGTTGAATGTGGGGAGAGAGATGGCGGAGTTTTGAAATTTGTAATACTGGATATCATGAAGTGCTATATACACTCCTGGAAATGGAAAAAAGAACACATTAACACCGGTGTGTCAGACCCACCATACTTGCTCCGGACACTGCGAGAGGGCTGTACAAGCAATGATCACACGCACGGCACAGCGGACACACCAGGAACCGCGGTGTTGGCCGTCGAATGGCGCTAGCTGCGCAGCATTTGTGCACCGCCGCCGTCAGTGTCAGCCAGTTTGCCGTGGCATACGGAGCTCCATCGCAGTCTTTAACACTGGTAGCATGCCGCGACAGCGTGGACGTGAACCGTATGTGCAGTTGACGGACTTTGAGTGAGGGCGTATAGTGGGCATGCGGGAGGCCGGGTGGACGTACCGCCGAATTGCTCAACACGTGGGGCGTGAGGTCTCCACAGTACATCGATGTTGTCGCCAGTGGTCGGCGGAAGGTGCACGTGCCCGTCGACCTGGGACCGGACCGCAGCGACGCACGGATGCACGCCAACACCGTAGGATCCTACGCATTGCCGTAGGGGACCGCACCGCCACTTCCCAGCAAATTAGGGACACTGTTGCTCCTGGGGTATCGGCGAGGACCATTCGCAACCGTCTCCATGAAGCTGGGCTACGGTCCCGCACACCGTTAGGCCGTCTTCCGCTCACGCCCCAACATCGTGCAGCCCGCCTCCAGTGGTGTCGCGACAGGCGTGAATGGAGGGACGAATGGAGACGTGTCGTCTTCAGCGATGAGAGTCGCTTCTGCCTTGGTGCCAATGATGGTCGTATGCGTGTTTGGCGCCGTGCAGGTGAGCGCCACAATCAGGACTGCATACGACCGAGGCACACAGGGCCAACACCCGGCATCATGGTGTGGGGAGCGATCTCCTACACTGGCCGTACTCCACTGGTGATCGTCGAGGGGCACTGAATAGTGCACGGTACATCCAAACCGTCATCGAACCCATCGTTCTACCATTCCTAGACCGGCAAGGGAACTTGCTGTTCCAACAGGACAATGCACGTCCGCATGTATCCCGTGCCACCCAACGTGCTCTAGAAGGTGTAAGTCAACTACCCTGGCCAGCAAGATCTCCGGATCTGTCCCCCATTGAGCATGTTTGGGACTGGATGAAGCGTCGTCTCACGCGGTCTGCACGTCCAGCACGAACGCTGGTCCAACTGAGGCGCCAGGTGGAAATGGCATGGCAAGCCGTTCCACAGGACTACATCCAGCATCTCTACGATCGTCGCCATGGGAGAATAGCAGCCTGCATTGCTGCGAAAGGTGGATATACACTGTACTAGTACCGACATTGTGCATGCTCTGTTGCCTGTGTCTATGTGCCTGTGGTTCTGTCAGTGTGATCATGTGATGTACCTGACCCCAGGAATGTGTCAATAAAGTTTCCCCTTCCTGGGACAATGAATTCACGGTGTTCTTATTTCAATTTCCAGGAGTGTATATTATGACTATTAAGATAAATACATTGTTTGTTCTCTATCAAAATCTTTCATTTCCTAACTATGCCTATCAGTAGTTAGTGCCTTCAGTAGTTTGAATCTTTTATTTAGCTGGCAGTAGTAGCGCTCGCTGTATTGCAGTAGTTCGAGTAACGAAGATTTTTGGTGGGGTAAGTGATTTGTGCAAGGCATAGGTTAATGTTAGTCAGGGCCATTCTTTTGTAGGGATTTTTGAAAGTCAGATTGCGTTGCGCTAAAAATATTGTGTGTCAGTTTGAGCATAGTTTTGTATAATTGTTCAAAGTGGGCTTTTTAAAGTGTTCATTTTTCCCACGCACAGGCAGAGAGAGAAGTAATAGAGTATGTTGGAAGAACCCTCTTCCAGGCAAACGTGAATAGCAAATAAATGTGAACTGCAAGGTAGTTATGTAGATGTAGACAGATCCCAGTATACGTTTTGGACTTTCACACACTTTTCACTGCAGTAAAGTATACTTAAATCTTCATTAGAACATCACTTACTTTTCCGTTTCATGTTACTGAAGATGTGAAAATGGTTATCAAGTGACAGACATAGAACACAGTTTAAAAATAATGCATCTGGACAAAAAAGTCAAGAGAATGAACCTACTTGAAGAGACTGGAATTGATTCTGACAAATGTGCAACTCCGAGTGATATTCTAAATGACCAGACAGAGTTACCTAACCATTTGTTGCAGAAACTTTCTTAAGTTACGTAGCAGCCCACATACTAAGTACAGTCCTGAAAGAAACGTAGTACTACCAGTAAATAAAAGACCATACGTTTCGGTCATTGCATCCATCGTGAGCCCATTCAGTGTACAACTTTGTATAATGTAAGTCATTTGTTCTGCCTTTATTGTTTGTAAATGTCAGTCCTACATGTCAATTTATTAAACGGGGTTAAAATAGGTAATATTAATTCTTTCACGTAAAATGTGTTGTATTACTTTTGTAATATCCTGTGTACTTTAGTTAACAAGTGGCTGCTGAATTTCGTAATTAACCAGGCATTTCAACAGCTAAAATGATCAACAAGAGACCTGTAGAGTAAACTCTACCGGTTCAGTACATTGCATGTCAAGCTTTTTCAGTAGCTGGCCGCGGTGGCCGACCGGTTCTAGGCGCTTCAGTCCGGAACCGCGCGACTGCTACGGTCGCAGGTTCGAATCCTGCCCAGGGCATGGATGTGTGTGATGTCCTTAGGTTAGTTAAATTTACGTAGTTCTAAGTTCTAGGGGACTGATGACCTCAGATGTCCCATAGTGCTCAGAGCCATTTGAACCATTTGAAGCTTTTTCAGTACTTTAGTAAGACAGAAGTATAAATAATATTTTGAGTGCATCCATATTTAACGCAACATCCAGCTGACTTCATCAGCACCTTCAGAACCTGTAAACGAAATATATCTTTGATTTTAGACATAATTTCCTATGTAAACGAACATGTCAGTTGGAAACACAGCGGTTGCTACGCTACTTCAGCGCATCCGATAAAGACAAAGTGTCGTGCCATGTTTATAAATGCAGAAATCAGTAGTTAAAACAACCAGACTAAGAAGTAACAGATAACGGATGCTAAAAACACAACTGGTGACGTAGAATAGGTTAATATATCACATTCTGGACGGGACAGCTGTAACTTGCAAATCGCATTTTATTTTTTACTGATGTGTTAATGAATGTTTAAAATGTAATTCGCCAACTCAAGGTGAGTGGAAACCAAAACGCGTTTCTAGTATAAACTTGGTCTTGTTTTGCTTCCACAGCTGATTAGCATGTGTGTTACAAAATTATCACAACCATTTTGCACATTATTTAGCTACGACCGATTTCATTCTACACGAACATCAACAGATGACGAAGTATCAGAAATATGCTAGTGTCAGCTTTGCACGTTCAACGGAGTGAAACAAGGCATTTGTCATATTCCAACATCACGCTTTCAACATTTTATTAGACGATTAATCATTTTAAATCGTGATTCGGCTTATTTCTGATATTATTTGGTCTGAAGTTGTTCATATTAGATGAAACCGATCTTGGCTTAATAAGTGCATCTACAATAACTGCTGTAAAGTTTTCTTTTCTTTAAATTCATATTTCTAGGATATTTCTTTTTCAGTTGTTCAGTCCTTATCTTTTTGCAACGAAAAAATTGTTTATACTGATACCTGTTCTTGAACTGGTTTCTACGTTCAACTTTTATGTTTAGAAAACAAGCTGCAGAAGGCAAATGAATTCAAAATGAATTTTAACAAAACTCAGTACATGCGTGAGCAGTTCCTAGGAATGCAGACAAATCACAATCTTAACTGAGAATTATAGTGCTTAGATTTAATGAAATTGTGTTTGTGGTACATATGATCACTACTATCCATGATTTAAAAATGAAGACATTATTTTATTCTGCATATTACTATTCAATAACGAGTAATGGAATCATTTTAGAGACACTTGTCTTACAGCGACAGTAATATCAGTACACGGAAGTATATCACATACGTTAAATATTGTCCAAAGAACACTTTAAATACCTTGGTGTACTCAAAAGCATGAATATAAAAGTAGAACCCCAAAACACAATCTACAAACATTTCAAGGGAATTAAATAGAGAAAGGAGTCAGTAAATAGTTATACATGTATTCAGCAACATGCCAGAGTAGATAACGTGGTGAAGTTTAAGGCTGACTTAAAGGATTTTCTATTGGGCATCTCCTTCTACTCAAGTGAAGAGCATTTTCACAGAAATTCTTTAATATAATGTGTTACGTAATATCATATTTTTTAAAGTTTAATGCTCACATAAATGTCTTGGGAAACTCCGTATAACTCACTGAAAAATGTATTCACCGAAATTTTCAGTTTAAAAATTTTGATATTTAATTATATAATTAGCGATGTAATGTAAGTTGGGGCAGGACAAGTGGCTTGAGAATAGAGGACCAGGGTACAAAACATTACAGCAGAGCCGCTTGTTTGGCGATTGCTTCCACCAGACTTTGTATTTGCTGACTCTGTAACAAGATCAACTGTTGTAATTCGGCAGACATAGTGAACACAAATTAAACCAGCCCCCAAAATTCTATCCCAAGAAACAAGTTGAACCAGCCCTGCACACGAGTTCGGAAGTCCTCGTCGCCAGTTTTGTGACGGCCTTCGTAGCGACAACACTTCGCTGTAGAAACGGCCTACGAAGTCACCGCCACACTTTTAATAGCGGGCCGACCGGTCCGCTGGAACAGTGAACAGAAAGATGAAAACCCAGACACTCGGATTAAATGAAAGTCGGTACTTATCTTTATTAACGACGATACAGAACACAGTGGTGAACATGGTCTACAGAAAACTGTCTAGTTCGAGTCGGTGCGGCTAAGTCAGCGTCGGCTGACGACAAACAACAACTCTGCTGCGATGAACACACAACTGACTAGCAGGTACACAATTCGGTGGCGAGTATACAACTGAGCGGCGAATACAGAACTGTCCTAGCGCTCGCGACTCTAGCGCTTAAGAAGCCAGAAGCCAGCAGTGGCGCGCGCAGACTTGCGGCGATTTTCTGTATCGCTGGCGCTGCTTATGTGGACGGCGTCCGGACTTTGATGCTGCCAACCTTTTTGGCAGCGGGCTCGGTTGGCATTACTGGCTAGGATATAACATTAAGTCCCATAGTGCTCAGAGCCATTTGAACCATTTTGATTCACTTTTCTTGGATCGAAAACAACTCCACAATGTCCAAACGCCACTGCACTTTCCACTCGCAACTTCAGAGAAAGTAAGTAGCTTATTCATGATCCAGTGTCATAAACAATGTGATATCATCTGTTTCTAATTACATCACGTTTTAGCAAACAAAATACCACAAATAACCGTTTATTTACTTTTAAAATAGGAATTCATTCACAATAAAGAGAAGTCGAACAGACTACAATGTATTTCGCATGAAATTTGGAGGCCAGTTTTCTGTTGCCCTTGGAGAGAGGAAGGACACAGAGTATCACATAAAAACCACCAAACAAAGTTGGCAGATATTAGCGTGGCACGTTCGAGAAATTTCACAGACCTCTTTGGAAGTCACATGGGCCTTCTGTGTAGTATGAGAGAACCGTATCAAAGAAAATAACTGTCTCTGATGTGCGTTGGGTACAGATGTTCCACCACTTCACGTTAACATGTATCGTATGAATATACAGGGTGTAAATTTTAAGTTGACAAACCAGAGTAACTCGAAAAATAAGCTTCACACAAAAAATGTGTAGAATCCAAAGTTGATTATTTTCTAGGAGGTGATCTGCTGGTGCTAAAATTAGCCCTCCACCCCAGCCCCCTGTGGGTGGGGCGGGAGGCAACTTTAAAATTTCAAATGGGAACCCCCATTTTTAATTGCAGAATCAGATTCTACATAAAAAACTACGTACATTTTGACTTAAATATTTGTTTTTATTCTTCGTAGTTGGCGCTGTAATTCAAGAAATTCCATGTTATCATTTTCGCGTGAAAAATGGTTATGGATGAATAAAAAATACTTATTTACATCGTAAATTTTGATTCGCTAATACTAAAACTCTCCCTCTCTCCCCATAGGGTGGGGTTTGAGAAAGAGGAATCCGGGTTTTACAAATGTTGACAAAACAAAACTTTTCCAAATGTGCCAAAAAAATTTATATTTGGGTACTTAGATAAGCAGATGATGTGACCTGTTTACTACCTTTTAAGATTTACAAGTTTTAGAATGATGCAGTAACTGTGAATGTGCCTATGTTTGAGATTACGTTTGTGTTTTTATCATTTGGTTCCCAGTATTCACTTCGTTGAAAGCTTCAATGGCATATCACAATTACTGAGCATTGTTGCATCCCGATTAGTGAGCAGTTATGAAATTGGCCTGAGCTTCCACTCCTAGAAATATGGCCACATTAGTTTAGAGATCGCTTTGGCAGAGTGCCAACTCGTTGAAGGACCCTGGTTTACTGGGAGGAACACGCCTTTCTTTCAGGCAATGTCAGATACAGGCCGCGTACCGGACGCAATAAAGTGGGAGAAGGAACGTGTGCCGCTGATGTCCAGTCAGCCGAGCAGTCTCCGGTGATATCCGTTCGTGAAAAAGCAGCTACATCTCTGTGACCACGCTAAACAACGCTTGGTCGTATTAAAAAGTTAATGAAAACGAAAGGATTTAAACCGATGTTTGTGAAATAATAATCTAAGGCGACACATAGAAGCACGTTGCAGCGTGCCGTATTTTGCTGTCACAGTTTTCAAATGCCATACCTCAGTCAGAAGTGTTATTTTCTAATAAATGCGCAATATATGGCAGTGGACATAGGAGCAATGTAAACTTTTGGTGTAAGTATAAGCTGCATTACACTTTACTGTGTAACAATTCTGGCTGCTGAAACCATGATTATTTAATTGTTATCTACAGCACCTGCTACAGTAGGCAGCTGACTTAACGTTGAAATTTGACTCCAGTTTGTGACCAAGAAAAAGTCAAGGATAGGTTTTCACACGGTATAACAGTTGGTGACGTCCTTTTTTTGTGATGTGGACAATGCCAAGTCATGTTTCACTACTTGCTCACGAAAACTGGTCAGCTCAGTAGTATAGAGCAATTAAACAAGACATCAAATAACGATCAGTAAAGGGACAGCAACTCTCTCTTGGAAGAACATATTCGGACGTACTTTTTTAAAATAATACACTTTCTGTAAAATAAGAAAATTCTGAAAGGCCAAATCACCTCGCACGTTGTCGGCTTGTTACAATCTACGTCGCAGAAAGTGATCCGCCCTGCCAGTGATCCAGCTGAGGTCTGCTCGACTTGCAGGCATCCAGTGGGTCGTAGGTTGCTCCTTGCCGGTAGCAGTGTGCTTGCTTGTGTTCGCAAATGTCTGAACTAGGCAGTCTGATTATTTATTAGGAAACTTTTGTTGATAACTGTATATAACAAATGATCTCGTTACAATTGTGGATTACGGTGAATGTGACATGTACACTGGTATGAAAATCTTAAGGAGAAAATAATTTTCTGCTTAAAAGAGTAAACCGCCATTTGACTGTGTTTTACTATATTTATCTTTTGCAGTACTTGGATTCCGGGTTCCACGCCTGTCTCAAGTACAGTGCTAAAAGATGAAACATTCATATAGTGCGACACATGGTAGAACAAATAAAAAAAAATTAGACTCACACTGATATAAAATTAAGAGATATTCGCTTACCTGTTAGACCATTATCGTATAATACCTGTCCAGGCAGTCAAAAGCAGGATTTAAGATGTAACTATCAAAGGATGTAGGCTGCAGAAGACACAATACAGGGTAAGTATAGAAGTAGCAGAGATATAAGCTTACAAATATTAGGTGACATCTGACTACACGTAATTACCTTTGGAGGAAAAATTTCGAATCATCATCTTTGCATTTACATGTATACATCAGTTCGTTAATAACATGGAGAGAACATCACCTTTACATTTACTTGTATATACATATATAATCGTTAATAACAGGAAGTGAACACACATTACGCAGTATGAACAAAACCGAAGTCTACAAGGAATAGCAAAAGTACAGAAGCACTTAACGATATACTGAGTGCCAGTAGAAATAAAAAAAAGTACTAAACATAACAATGTGAATGATAAACAATCGAATAAAATACAGAAACCAATGAGTCGTACTTAACAATGTAGTACTAATAGAAGAAGTACTAAATATCAAAATAGGAATAAAGAAACGAGGGAGGCCATGGGAAGGTTTGAGGGTGGGAGGTGGGGAGGAAATAGTAGGAGAAGAAATAGGAGTAGATAGTATTATGTGAAAGTCGTATAATTGGAGGGAATTGTGGGAGGAATGGTGGCCCTATTATAGAGGTCAATTAATGGAATGGGTAAGTAGGTAATTTAGTGTTAGATACATGTAAGGCTAGATGTAGCATAGGAGGGGATGTTTTGTAAAATGGAAACAGTGTAAGGAACGTGAATGAATATTTGATTGGGTAGCAGTTAGGTGAGATTGGGGCTGAGCAGGGACACATTATGATATACAAGGAGTTTAAGCAACCACAGGTGGAGGAAGGAGAGTAATCCATTAGATGGCATTAGTATGATGACAGCGAGGGTGAGAATGGGAGTGGGAAAAATGAGGGAGTGCGACAAGAGATTAACTGGTAGACGTGCATAATGAAGTTTAGGAATAAAGAAAGATGGGGCATTTGAAGAAAATGGGGAAACAGGAAACTGAAGAGGGCAACGGTATGGGGTACGTTGGAGGAGGGGATGTGATCAAAGGGAAATGGACAGTACTAGACAGCATGTGCAATGAAGCTTAGAAATGTGCGAATGAAAAATAACACAAGAATGGGAAAATATATAGAATGCATAATATGCTTACAGAAATGTAATAATGCATTGCAAATTATATCACTTCTGATAAGTAACTAAAGACACCTAAAGAAAATAATTTTGGCTGAACAAAGCATGAATACATCTATGCACTTCTACAGCATTACTTATTAGCAATAGATACCCAATTTAAGTACTACTAGGAAGTGTACAAGGAGCAGGAAATTTACTACATGTCAATCAGGTAGAAGGGACCTTAACTTAATATAGAGGCTATGTGTGCAAAATTATTATATTCCTCACAGTAACAGAATTATTCTGTTCATAGAAGACAGCAAATTAAATGCAAAATAGTTCCAAAAATAAGTCAGTAATAACTTAATGAAGAAACAGTTATAGTCATTTCTGCATTGTAAACCAACGAATAACATATTCACAACTGAAACAAATCATTTACAGGAACTTTTAACAAATTACATCTACCTATAAGACCTATATAGAACTAATTAGGTTGGAATTTCAATCAGCAACACAGGGATAAATCGCTGTGCTAAGTATATAGGGACGTTTTTTACTGTGCCATGCTAATATGCAGGTTTATTTATTATAAGTACAATGTTAGTCAGTAGCATAGAAGATATTGTTATATGATGGTGGTATGAAATTACGAAAAAGAAGAAGGCGAAAAATGTGACAAAAGGGTGAGAGTGATTAGTTTTCAGAGGGTGAACGGTGGATGGGTGGTCAATTAGTGAAATGAATAAGCAGGAAATGCATTTTTAAAAGTAGGTATGTGTGGGGGTTGGCAGATGGGGGAGTAGGAGGGTGGTAAGTATCAAAAGCAACATGAGTGAATATTTGATTCTGTGGATGGGAATGGGGATGAGGGAGGCGGGAGAAGGCTTGGGAGGGTTAGTGTCAAGAAACTATGATATACATAGTGATAAAGAAAGGTTTAAAAATTCGGATCGAGATACTATGATGCACACAACGGCAAGCATAAAGATGAGAGGAAAAAAAATAGTGCAGGAGAAAGAAAGCAAGCCTTTGAATTGTATTAGTATAGTACTGATGACTGGGAGGAGGGTATCAGAGAAATGTGCGTCAGGGAGTGACAAGGCAAACTGGCAGATACATATAGTGATGTGTAAGGACATGGTAGATTTGTGTGATGAGATAGGTGAGTGAAGAAAAAAGGGTTGGATGGTACATGTGGGAGGTGAAGGGTGCACGATTTGGGGGTGGAGGGGCACAGAGGGGGTTGACGTAACATGGAACTACAGCTGTAATGCAGCATCCAGGTATGCATGTGGTCATAGTACAGGAATAGGATAAATGTAGTGACTGTGATATGCTTACAGAAATGTATCACTGCATTATACGTTTTGTAGCATGAGGTCATTACTTCTCGTTGGGTAAGAACACATAAATAAAATAAGTCTGGTTCCAAAATGCATGACCACATGAGTACATTAACACCATATCTTATTAATAATAAATATAGATCCTAAATACTACAAGGGTTTCACTAGCAGGACGAAATTTAGAAAAACTCCAGCATATGCAATCCTGCCAAACTTAACACTGACGCTGTATGTCCAGAAATGGTACATGCTTCAATTGTGTACAGTACCTGAATTATTCTGTTGAAAGAAGACAGTAAATTAATTGCAAAGTAGCACCAAAGAATTTACCAATAATTTAATAAAGAAACAGTAATAAGCAAGTTTACTTTGTCAGCCAGTAACCAAAATCCATTGCCCATACAGAACTATATGCTTAAACTTTTAAAGAAGGACATCTGACATCTATCCAGACAATCTTATACACAAATAATTCAGTTAGACAATCAATCATCTACTTAGAGCTAAACCACAACACCAAGAACCTAGAAATGTTTGTTATTGCGGTATTAGAACATACAGGTTTATATAATATACATACAATACAAGTCAATATGCACAAAACATTAAAAGTATAGATTATTATAAATATGATCAGTGCTGAAGAAAACATTTAGTACATGGAGGCTATGAAAGGGAGACTTTAACTGAAATGCACTTTAACCATTAAGTCACAATGCAGCATCCTAATGTACATGTGAGATACATTGCAATAAATAAGAAACATATATGAACCACAGTATTCTCATAGAAATCAATTAATTTGATACATATTATATAACAAGGGATAATAGATCCTATTAAACACACCTAATGAAAAATAACTTTGGTTAACACAACATATACGGGGTGAGTCACCTAACGTTACCGCTGTATATACTTCGTAAACCACATCAAATACTGACGAACCGATTCCACAGACCATACAAACCATACAAAAATGCACGGAAGTATGTTTTTTTAACACAAACCTACGTTTTTGTAAATGGAACCACGTTAGTTTTGTTTGCACATCTGAACATATAAGCAAATACGTAATCAGTGCCGTTTGTTGCATTGTAAAATGTTAATTACATCCGGAGATATTGTAACCTAAAGTTGACGCTTGAAACCTCCGACGTTCAGTTGCGTGTTGTAACAAACACAGGCCACTGTCGGCGAGCAGCATCTGCAGGGATTTCTTTCCGTGGGGTACGTTAAAGGAGAATGTGTACCGTGATGTGCCTACAACCCCAGAGGATATGAAACAATGTATTGTGGCAGCCTGCGGCGACATTACACCAGATGTACTGCGGCATGTACGACAATCATTACACCAGAGATTGCAATTGTGTGCAGCAAATGATGGCTACCACATTGAACATCTATTGGCATGACATGTCGGGACACACTCTATTCCACTCTGTAATTGAAAACGGAAACCACATGTGTACGTGTACCTCACCCCTCATGGTAATGTACATGTGCGTCAGTGAAAAAGACCAATAGAAAGGTGTTAGCATGTGGACGTAATGTGCTCTTGCAGCCTCTTCTGTACCTAAAGTCCATCACCATTCCCTTTGGATCCCTACGTAATTCGGTGCTCTCCGATACACACGATCGAACAGCAGAGGAGTGGTACTCAAGCGTCAACTTTAGGTTAGAGTATCTCTGGATGTAATTAACATTTTACAATGCAACAAACGGCACTGATTACGTATTTGTTTATATGTTCAGATGTGCTAACAAAACTAACGGGATTCCATTTTTAAAAAATGTAGGTTTGTGTTAGAAAACATACTTCTGTGCATTTTTTTATGGTTTGTATTAACCAATTACACTATCCCCTCTCCTCACGTTCGGTCTGTGGAATCGATTGGTCAGTATTTGATGTGGTTTACAAAATATATCCAGTGGTAATGTTAGGTGACTCACCCTGTATACATAAGTGAAAGTGTTCATCATAGCTTATTATCGATAGCTAGTAAAGTACATTGGATTCCTCATGCTGCATAACATATGTAATACATTAATTGTTGCTGAATTGTCATTTACTGGTACAAGTAAATTTCAGCTACGTTATAACTTTCATAGACTACATGTACTATATGTTTTCTTCAACACTCACCAAATTTATAAAAGTGTATACTTTTAATGATTATACATATTGACTTGCATCATACCTGTAATACCTAGCCTTGAAAGTTAGCATGCCACAATAATGAACATTTCTATGCACTTGCTACAGTGGTTTACCCCTGTGTTGTGGATTGAGTTTCTAGCTCAATTAGGTCTGCACAAGATTTTATGGATATGTATTCTTTGCTAAAAGTTAGTGTAAATGGCTTGTATGAGCAATGTTTTTTAGATAACTGACTGACATTGTAAACATAAGTATAGCTGTTTCTACATTAAGTTATTGGCACTATTTTAGGCTTAATTTACTCTATTGTTGAAACGAATAAATCTGGTACTGTTCACATTTGAACCATGAAATAATTTTGCATACATAGCTGTATCTCAAGTTAAGGTTCATTGTACCTCCTGGAAATGTAGTAAATTTCCTGCTCCCAGTAAACCTCCGTATTGTATCTATGACTTGTACCTATTGTTAGTAAGATACGATGTACATATACATGGATGTATTCATGTTTTGTTCACCCACAGTTATTTGAGTTAGCTTTCTTTATTTTTTAAGGAGCTTTTACCCTATGCTATATAATTTCTAACGTGTTATTACATTTCTGAACGCATATTTTGGGTACTATAAACGAGAATAATGACATGTAGTCGAATTAAATCAATTGATGCCGATGGGGCTAGGTTAAGAAATGAGACACTTAAAATAGTATATGAGTTTCGCTATTTGGGGAGCAAAATAACTGTTGACAGTACAAACATAGTGGAAGTTAGATGTAGACTGGCTATGACAAGGAAATCGTTTCTGTAGAAGAGAAATTTATTAATATCAAGTACAGAATTAAGTGTCAGGAAGTCTTTTCCGAAAGTATTTGTATGGAGAGTAGCCACATATAGAAGTGAAACGTGGATGGTAAATAATTTATGCAAGAAGAGAATATAAGCTTTTGGCATGCAGTGCTACAGAAGAATGCTGAAGATTAATAGACACATCAAGTAACTAATGACGAGGTACTTAATAGAATTGGAGTGACGAGGAATTTATGGCACAATTTGAGTAGAAGAAGGGATTGGTGATCGGTTGGTAGGACACAATCTGAGGCTCCAATGGATCACGAATTTAGTATTGGAGGGAAGAGTGGAGATCAAAAATCCTATAGGGAGACCAAGAGATGAATTCAGACGAAGATAGGCTGCAGCAGTTACTCAGAAATGAAGAAGCTTGCACGGGATAGAGTAGCATGGAGCGCTGCATCAAACCAGTCTCTGAACTGAAGACCACAACTACAACACCTTTTCCCATTCTCAGGCTGTATTTCAGTTCTGTATGGCTGCAGTGTCATGTTATTCCTTTCCCTTTGTTTGGCACTGCCCTCCCACACTTATCCCACACTGATATTCCCTTCCCTTCTCTGTGTCGTCATTCTCTTCACAAGTCCCATCCTCCTGTCTTCTTAAACTTCATTATACATATCAACCAGTTTACTTCTTCGCCCACCCTTGCCATATTTTTTCTCATCTCCTCTCTGACTATCATTGCTACACTAATTAAGTCCAATGCATTAATGCTCTTCGCCTCATTTCTTCAACTCCTTGTATATCATAATTTCTGTTACAGCTTATTCCCACTCCCTCCCAAGCTTCCCACTCAATCTTAACTACTCTGTCCGTCGAAATTTCTTGTCCCTCTCAAGTCTTCCCCCTACCCCTCATTCCCATTCAGACCTAACCAACTTCAACACGCAGTCAAATAATAATTAATGATCCTTATGCTGCTTACCTCCTCAAAAAAAAAAAAAAAAAACTCCAACACCCGCTCTACTACCCCCCCCTACATGTATCTACTTCTAACAGTATGTTTCCTCCTTATTAATTCCATTTGAACCACCCATTCCCTTACAATCCCTCCAAATCCACACCCCTCCCCCATCTTACCCCCCAGTCACACTCTTCACTTTCTCTTTTTTTAATCTTGTACGACCTTCATATAATAATATCCATTCTTATTTCTTCCCAATTTACACTACCTAACGTCTTGCCAATACCCCTCTCATTATTACTTTGATTTTGATGTGGGTAGTACTTTTTATACTGTAACAGCACTTTTTTTTGGGTCATCAGCCTTCTGAGTGATTCGCCACGAATTCGTCTCCTGTGCCAACCTCTTCATCTCATAGTAGTACTTGCAACCTATGTCATCAATTGTTTCCTGGAGGTATTCCAATCTCTGCCTTCCTCTATAGTTCTCTCTAGTACCATGTACATCATTCCCTGATGTCTTAACAGATGTCCTATCATCCGGTTCCTTCCTCTTGTCACTGTTTTCCACGTATTCCTTTCCTCTCTGAGTCCGCACAGAACCTCTTCATTCCTTACCTTATCAGTCACCTCATCTTCAACATTCGCCTGTAGCACAATATATCAAATACCTAGACTCTCCTATGTTCCGGTTTTCACTACTGTACAATACTGTGGTTCGGACATACACTATGTGATCAAAAGTATCCGGACACCCCAAAAACATAGATTTTCCTAATCACGTGCATTGTGCTGCTACCTACTACCAGGTACTCCATATCAGCGACCTCAGTAGTCATTAGACATCGTTAAAGAGGAGAATGGGGTGCTACACGGAACTCACGGACTTCGAACGTGGTCAGATGATTGGGTGCCACTTTTGTCATTCGTCTTTACATGAGATTTCCACACTCCTAAACATCCGTATCTCCACTGTTTCCGATGAGATAGTGAAGTGGAAACGTGAAGGGACACATACAGCACAAAATCGTACAGGCTGACCTAGTCTGTTGGCTAACAGAGACCGCCGAGAGTTGAAGAAGGTCGTAAAGTGTAATAGCCAGACATCTATTCAGACCATCACACAGGAATTCCAAACTGCATGAGGATCCAATGCAAGTACTATGACAGTTAGGCGGAAGGTGAGAAAACTTGGATTTCATGGTCAAGCGGCTTCTCATAAGCCACACATCAAGCCTGTAAATGCCAAACAACGCATCGCTTGGTGCAACGAGAGTAAACATTGGACAAGTGAACAGTGGAAAAACATTTTGTAGTGATGAATCACGGTACACAGTGTGGCGATCCGATGGCAGGGTGTGGCTAAGGCGAATGCCCGTTGAGCGTTATCTGCCAGCGTGTGTAGTGCCAACAATAAAATTAGGAGGCGCTGGTCTTATGGAGTGATCGTGTTTTTCATGGGGAGGGGGGGGGGTGCTTGCACCCTTAGTTGTTTTACGTGGCACAATCACAGCACAGGCCTATTTTGATGTTTTAAGCACCTTCTTGATTCTCACTTGCAGTTCGGGGATGGTAATTGTATGTATCAAGACGATCGAGCACCTGTTTATAATATACGGCCTGTGGTCGAATGGTTACACGTCAATAACATACCTTTAATGGACTAGCGTGCACGGAGTCCTGACCGGAGTCCTAGAGCAAACCTTTGGGATGTTTTTAACGCCGACTTCGTGCCAAGCCTCACCGACCGACATCGATACCTCTCTTCAGTGCAGAACTCAGTGAAGAATGGCCTGCCATTTTCCTAGAAAGCTTCCAGTACCTGACTGAACGTATGCCTGAAAGAGTGGAAGCTATAATCAAGGCTAAGGATGAGCCAACACTATGCGGAATTCCAGCATTAGCGATGGAGGGCGCCAGAAACTTGTAAGTCATTTTCAGAGAAGTGGTCGGATACTTTTGATCATATAGTCTACATTCTCAGAAATTTCTTCTTTAAATTAACGCATATGCCGGATACCTTTTGCTAGTGCTAGTCTGCTTACGATGTCCTCCTTGCTCCATTTTTTTATCATTGATTATTTTGCTGCTTGGATAGCAACTTCATCTCCTTACTGACCATCAATTCTGATGTTAAGGTTCTCGTTCTCGTTTCTGCTACTTCTCTTTACTTACCTTGAATTGTTATCCCACTCCTTAACCGTTCTTACACTACTGGACATTGCACTTGCTACACCAAGAAGAAATGCAGATGAGAAACGGGTATTCATTGGCCAAATATATTATACTAGCACTGACATGTGATTAAATTTTCACGCAGTTTGGGCGCATAGATCCTGAGAAATCAGTACCCAGAACAACCACCTCTAGCCGTAATAACGGCGTTGATACGCCTGGGCATTGAGTCAAACAGAGTTTGGATGACGTGTACAGGTACAGCTGCCCATGCAGATTCAACACGATACCACAGTTCATCAAACGTAGTGACTGGCGTATTGTGACGAGCCAGTTTCTCGGCCACCATTGACCAGACGTTTTCAATTGGTGAAAGATCTGGAGAGTGTGCTGGCCAGGGCAGCAGTCGAACATTTTCTGTATCCAGAATGGCCCGTACAGGACCTGCAACATGCGGTCGTGCATTTTCCTGCTGAGATGTAGGGTTTTGCAGGGATCGAATGAAGGGTAGAGCCACGGGTCGTAACACATCTGAAATGTAACGTCCACTGTTCAAAGTGCCGTCAATGCGAACAAGAGGTGACCGAGACATGTAACTAATAGCACCCCATTCCACCACGCCGGGTGTTATGCCAGTATGGCGATGACGAATACACGCTTCCAGTTTGCGTTCACCTCGATGTCGCCAAACACAGATGCGTCCATCATGATGCTGTAAACAGAACCTGGATTCATCAGAAAAAAATGACGTTTTGCCATTCATGCACCCAGGTTCGTCGTTGAGTACACCATCGCAGGCGCCCCTGACGTGATGCAGCGTCAAGAGTAACCGCAGCCATGGTCTCCGAGCTGATAGTCCATGCTGTTGCAGACGTCGTCGAACTGTTCGTGCAGATGGTTGTTGTCTTTCAAATGTCCTCATCTGTTGACTCAGGGATCGAGACGTGGCTGCACGATCCGTTAGAGCCATCCGGATAAGATGCCTGTCATCTCGACTGCTAGTGATACGAGGCAGTTGGGATCCAGCACGGCGTTCCGTATTACCCTCCTGAACCCACCGATTCCATATTCTGCTAACAGTCATTGCATCGCGACCAACGCGAGCAGCAATGTACGCGAGCAGCAATGTCGCGATACGATAAACCGCAATCGCGACAGACTACAAACCGACTTTTATCACAGTCGGAAACGTGATGGTACGCATGTCTCCTCCCTACACGAGGCATCACAACAACGTTTAACCGGGCAACGCCGGTCAACTGCTGTTTGTGTATGAGAAATCGGTTGGAAGCTTTCCTCATGACAGTTCGTTGTAGGTGTCGCCACCGGCGCCAATCTTGTGTGCATGCTCTTTAAACGTAATCAATTGCATATCACAGCATCTTCTTCCTGTCCGTTACATTTCGCGTCTGTAGTACGTCATCTTCGTGGTGTAGCAATTTTAATGGCCAGTAGTGTACATTGCCATCATTGCTTCTTCGATGTACCAACTGAACAGTTGGGTGGAAGGGGTGTGATACGTCCGCTAAGCCCGCTGGTCAGAACAGGTAATTAAGATTGGGGAAAGGGCCAAATAAGGTTAGGGTCAGTTTCACCTTCTAATTGTAATTTATTGTAATCTAATAAGACTTTTACAACCAAAGCGGCACCTCGTCTGACCTTTACTGAATGCAACTTTTTCACGGCTGAAGGCTTCCAAACAAGAAATCTTAACGAATCAACAAGATGAAAATCCAGTTAAGATGGCAATAAAATAATAAAAAAAAACATTACATCAAGGCAGATACAACAGACATACGCAAGGTGCCATACCAAAGGCTGCAGGCCACCATTAAGTTTCAAAATTTTAGAATATATTACCATAATCTCTTAAAGGCAGAAGGCCGCAATATTTAAGCTTGAAAGATAACTTAAGGAATTAATTTTGGAAAATTTTTAAGAAAAAGGAAAAAAGTACCCAAAAGCCTTAAAATTTAAGCACCTGAAAACAGATAAATAAACACCGGTGGCACTCAGAAGCCTCAAGGGAGGTCTGTGTGCCATAGTTCACTTAGGCGAGACAGGTGGTGAGCCCAACTACACTAGATCCGTGTGGCATTGGAAAGAGGCGGTCTGTGGCTGTACGCCTTCAAGCCGTAGTCGGAGGCCGTGTAGTGCAGGTTCAAGATCGACTGTAAAAAAGGTGGCCGAAGGGGGTAACCTTGCTACACTGAGCGCTGGATCGTGATAGATTCTGCCCTAGCACCGTTCAACAGGACTCTCGAGTAAGCGCTATGAATCAACCTCAAGATCGTGTCCATAAATGTCAGAGAGATTGTCATCCGTTCCATGACCCCGCGTAGGAACACATGGTCCACTCGGTCGAAAGCGTGATCTAATTTCACTGCCACTAGGGCTCGTCGTAATCTACATGCCGACATCAATGCTATGGCATCCCTGTGTGCCCCTAGTGCTAAATGTAATTTGTCCTTTATCGCCGCTTGAAGGCGAGCACCAAGGATACGGCCAAAGGTTTTGTAGTCTCCGTTCAGTAATGTCAAAGGCCAGCAGTCTTGTAATCTGTGACCACCACCTGGTTGTGGAATGAGTATCATGACACCCTCTGTGAATTCGGTAGGGACACGTGAGGAAGGTGGTA
Source organism: Schistocerca nitens (assembly GCF_023898315.1). Lineage (NCBI taxonomy): Eukaryota > Metazoa > Arthropoda > Insecta > Orthoptera > Acrididae > Schistocerca > Schistocerca nitens. Next base: position 68,172,500 of record NC_064614.1, read on the forward strand.
AGAGTTAATTGCACATCTGTATCCACGTCGGTCCCAACAGAGGAGCAAAGGTGCCGTAGAACTCAAGAGGGAGCCCACCAGGTAAAGGGGATTTGTTTGATGCAACACACTTTAGGTCAGCATCCAGATCATCTATGATGATTTCAGCTGTAAGACTTTCCACTTCAAAGGAATGCCCGTCCGCTGTCATTTCGCGAAGCACCTCAGCCAGTCCTGCTCTTTCCAGCTGCTCCTCCGCAAAGAAACTGCGATAGTGGTGAGCAAAAGCACGTGCAGTATACTTCTGCAACGTGGCCCGCGATCCATTGGCCATTTCGACATCCCGTATAAGTAGCCGCTGCTTTCAATCTCTCACTATATTGCGTAATGAGGGACTTTCGTTGCATAATCGGTCGAGCACCCTCGCACATTAATTACTTCCATCTTCACTGCCGTAAGACGCAGCAGTTCTGCTTGGGTACGTTGGATAGCCGTCTGGAGACAGTGGTTCTGTCGCAAACTCACGCGAGGCTGTGAAATAAAATTCGGAACTCGCCCATTGCCAATGTGTTCGTTGAGCCAGATGGCACGTAAACGCTCACCAAGGGGCCCTACGGTCAGGGCAGCACCACGGGTCGACAGTAAGCATTCCACATCTTCCGCCACTATTCCTTCTCGTAACAGTATGGTAGTGCCACAGCTACCGTCGTAACCTGTTAAACTATAGACGACATGACAATAAAATGCAACATGGGGCTTCGTTTTGTACCTCCTGCACTGAAACTATGTCGACGTCCGCTGCCAGCAGCATATCTTGTAGCGTTTGGATCTTTACTGGGGTGCAAATACCGTTGATGTTAACTGTACCAATATGGTAAACGTGTGACATCGCATCGGTGGTGCACTGGTAGGAAGTCACGCACCTACGAATCGACTGCCTACGGTGATTTCTTCCTGGACCAGAACCACACGACATGGGCTCATTGGCCACTATGGACAAGTTTACCTCCCGACTCGTGGTGGGTGTGAGCCAGTAACTGAACGCCGACCTCATGCATGTCATCAGTTTGGTCCATTTCTAGTGCCCTATCTCCCAACGCATTGGTGAGGACTCTCGCTCCTGATGGGCATTCACCTGCAGGTGGGACGTCATCCCGTTGCATAAATGTATCCATCGCATCTCTTTGATGTGGCGGCTTCTCTACGTTTGTAGCACCGAAGCTGCGGGTGTGACGTCGTCCTGGCCAGGCGGTGGATACGAATTACGATCGTTCCCTATGTCTTGTTCATCGCCTCGGCTATGGTGTTCGACTTCTGTGGACAGCCGCTTCTTATTTCACTTTGTAAGTAGGCTATTTATGTTTTCTTATTGGCAACGTTACGTAGCGCTCTGTATGAAAATCACTGGCTGTGCTGTGTGCAGTCTGTGGCTAGTTTGCATTGTTGTCTGCCATTGTAGTGTTGGGCAGCAGGATGTGAACAGCGCGTAGCGTTGCGCAGTTGGAGGTGAGCCGCCAGCAGTGGTGGATGTGGGGAGAGAAATGGCGGAGTTTTGATATTTGTAAGAATGGATGTTATGAACTCTTACATATATTATGACTTTTGATGACTATCAAGGTAAATACATTGTTGTTCTCTATCAAAATCTTTCATTTGCTAACTATGCCTATCAGTAGTTAGTGCCTTCAGTAGTTTGAATCTTTTATTTAGCTGGCAGTAGTGGCGCTCACTGTATTGCAGTAGTTCGAGTAACGTACATTTTTGGTGAGGTAAGTGATTTATGAAAGGTATAGGTTAATGTTAGTCAAGGCCATTCTTTTGTAGGAATTTTTGAAAGTCAGATTGCGTTGCGCTAAAAATATTGTGTGTCAGTTTAAGCACAGTCATGTACAATTGTTCTAAGGGGAAGTTTCATATGTCGACCCTTAGCCGAGGATACCTCACTGGAATCTTCTGATTTTTTTCTTGTAGTTTGTGTAATTAATGTAGCTATTGTTTATTGCTAGCGTGTAATTATAGAAAGAATTTCCTTTGTAGTTGCAGTCTTTCATTGTTGTACAGTAAAGCAACGTGGCACGCATGTAGATTTGCACCAAGTATTTCGCAAATGCAATTAACTAGATATTATTTTCAGTGCTATGTTAATGTGTTCTCTCATATTTGCTCTTCACATTGTGTTTTCCTGTGTTGTCGTGTGAAATATTGTGACAATAATGGCGTGTGGAAAACGTAATACTAGGCTCCAAAGTAAACTGAGAAATGACAGTGAAGACGAAAGCAGTGTGTTAGCGCGACCATGTAATGAATTAAATAATATTCAAAGTAGTAATTTGGTAACTGTGCATAGGGAAATGGAGTGGGCGTCAAATAGTGGTGTAGGCAGTGAAACAGTTAGTGAACAGGGAAGCATTATCGATCGATCGGTCGGCAACAGCTCGCCTCAGGAATCGGGAATGTCAGAACTCAATATTGCAAATACTGTAGACTCAGGTTTTGGGTTCTCACAGTTTTCTCAAATGAGTCAAGACACATTTTCCGCTTGTGAAAATGTGAATGTTGCCGGTGCAAATTCACTGCCTAAAAGCACTGAGGAACATGTTTCAGACACCAGTGCATTGTTATTACAATTAATGCAACAAATGGGACAAAAACTTCAAAAGTTATACACAATGGAACAACACCAGAGACAAGCACAGCAACAGTTAGACACAATGGAACAAAATCTTCAAAAGTTAGACACAATGGAACAACACCAGAGACAAACACAGCAACAGTTAGACGCAATGGAACAAAATCTTCACACCACGCTTGAACAAACACGTGAAGATTTAACTACTGAGTTACATAAAATCGAATCGAAATGTCAAAAAGTCTGTAATGACGTAAAAACACAAATTTGTGAGCATTTTCAACCTATTTTTTTGCGGCATGAAAATGCATTACAGAATCACGAAGCAGCCATAAAAGAACTGCAAACCATTGTTCATGAAAATCATGAGACCTTGTCGGCTATAATTGAATCAGTTACATCTACCGATTCGGTTACGCAACTTGCAAAAACTCAAGAAAACTTAAAGGACACAGTAGATTCGATTTCAACACAAATGGAGACTCTGAAACTTGGTTCAGAAAAACACACTGAGGAAATAAGTTCACTATCGGAGAAAGTAGCCGAACTTTCGGATCAGTTCACTAACTTATCTACGAAGGTAGATGATAATCTGAACGACACAAAACCGGTAGTCTTTAATGACACAGAAGAGTGCGAACAAATTAGGAAATTCAAACAAAATCAGAATCAAATTAATACGTAACACCAAAGAGAAATCCGGGAAGAACAAGATCAGCTGACACAGGTAATACAAGAATTACATATTTCAGAGGCCAATCGCGCTCCAATACGGGAAGAGGGACTTAGAAATTCGGAACAGCCACAAAATAATAACACAGGGCACTTCGTAAATTATGAAAGAAATTGGCAAGGCACACCGAATTTTGAGATGGAACCGCCGACACGACGTAACAATGACCGACATGAGACTCGCCGACATGATGATTTTGACTATAAGCTGTTCATTACTACACGTAAATTCAAAACGTTTAAGAATTCTGCCAACGACATTCATCCACAAGCGTGGCTCCATCAATTCTCTCATTATTTTTCTCCCAACTGGTCATTGGAGCACAGGTTAGAATTTATGTGTGGCTACTTGGAGAATGAACCAGCTGTAAGAATGCGATCGGTCATTCACGATTGTCACAGTGAAGGAGATTTTCATCATGCCTTCCTCTCAGCATATTGGTCTCAAGCTACATAAGACCGAGTAAAACATAGCATTATAATGATGAAACATTTCAAACAATCTGAATTTTCAAGTCTTGTGAAATATTTTGAAGACATGTTGCACAAGAATCAGTACCTGTAAAACCCATACAGCCCTTCAGAACTCATCCGCATTTGCTTAATCAAATTACCTGAACATTTACGACATATTATTTTGGCAGGACGTTGCAAAGACGACATTGAAGCTTTTCAGGGACTCACAAGAATTAGAAATTGACACTGACAATCGCGGAACGCGAAAACAGGAACACAACAATTACAGGTCACATCCGTCGCAATTCCGCGATGAAAGGAATAATAACTGGACGCGACAAGGCTATTCTCACAACACAAATCGTGACCAAAACAGACACCACCCGTATGACAACCGTTGGCAGAGTAGTAATAATTACAGGGAAAGATCACCTCTCCGCAGTAATGACTATCACGGAGACAATCAGAGAAACAGACAATATAGGAACCAAAATAAATATTATCAGGGGAGACAGAATAACTTTAGATGCAATGGTCCAGTGCGCAGTTACGATTCAGGGAGAAATTCTCCACCACGTGACCGACAAGAAAGAAACTATGGAATCCACCGACATGACGACACACAATATGATCGTAACGACAGACCTGAATTGCATCAGAACTGGCGGGATTCAAACAGAGCAGGGCCCTCTCGACGAGGTGAATTTGTAGAAGTTAGGTCTCCAAATCCCAATAACGACGCGCGCCAACAAAGAGACAATAGGCAATGACTCATACCGCTGGCAGCCACAAAACGTACGTATGAAACTGACGACGCAGCTGCCGTAGCTAGTAATTACGTAAAAATGGAAGACATTAGGGACATCTTACTCCAGGAACACGAAGTAAAACATAACAACATTGCATATCCTGTGATTCACATTACAGTATATGACGTAAAATTTACTGCAGTACTTGACTCTGGCAGTCCCATTTCAGTAATTAGTGAAACAGCCTTTAGCAAATGCAACAAATCGAACAATTGCCCCACACTTCCGTTACGTAAGATTAAATTACAAGGTGCAATCGTTGGAAAAAGTGTAGATGTACGCCAACAAACCAACTTAGAATTCTTTTGTCAAAGCCACAGCTTCTCTATGAACTTTCTTATTGTTCCATTATTGTCGACGGAAATTATACTGGGAGTAGACTTTTTGAGTGAATACAAAGCAATCTTAAACTTTCACGATGCTGAAATAAGTTTAGAGAAGGAAGGTACGTCAATAGCTTTGAAATTTGAAGATTGGCTCTCAAACCATGACGAGGAAATTAATCGGCTTCACCTTCTGTTAGACAACAGTTCGGAATTTTCTATGGAACTAGACACTAACAATCACTCTGCAAGTACTGGCAGGGATGATATCGACAACACATTTGATACTAATGAGTTAATTCAGAATAAAATTCAAACAATTGAGAATTGTAATGAGACTGATAGGCAGGACCTTTTTGAGATTTTACAAGCACAGTCCACAGTTTTTACTCACAAAACAGGAACAATCAAGGGATTTCAATACCAATTTCGTGTTCGTGAGCATACTAAATTTTGTGTTAGACCATACGTAATTCCAGCACATTATTGGGACCGTGTTAGAACAGAAATACAATCTATGCTTGACGAGGGCATTATTGAGCCTGCAGTAAGCTCATACAACAATCCATTACGTGTTGTTGAGAAAAAAAATGGATCGATCAGGCTTGTCTTAGATTCGAGACAAATCAATACTATCATTATTCCTGAAACAGACAGGCCGCAAACGTTGGAAGAACTTCTTCAAAATTTTAATGGTGTAAAAGTGTGGTCTTCCATTGATCTCAGATCCAGTTTTTATCAGATCGAACTTCATCCAGAATGTAGAAAATACACAGCTTTCCTTTGTTTCGGCGTTTGTTATCATTTTCGGAAGCTTCCTTTTGGTTTGAACATTTCTTCGGCAGCATTCATTCGCGGGCTGAATTCCATATTACCTGAGTTCTTAAAACGTCACATCTCCTTATATGTGGACGATATTCTAATAGCAGAAGCTTCGTTTGAACAACATATTCGCATCCTCAACAGTTTGTTACGTATTTTTGCAGGATCTGGAATTACAGTTAACTTGGAAAAGTCTGAATTCGGTAGGTCAAAGATGAGGTTTTTGGGACATATTATTTCTTCTGAAGGCATTCAGCCGGATCCTGATAAGTTAGAAGCAATGAGAGCCATTCCAGTTCCATCCACAAAAAAACAAGTCCGCAGTTTTCTAGGTCTCGTAAATTTTTACCGTCGTTTTCTGCAAAACTGTTCCCTCACTGGAAAAAATACTATTTGGAACTGGGACGAACAATCACAGTTGGAATTCAATTCTTTGAAAGAAGCATTACTTAACGCGCCAATACTAGCTCATCCAGATCTGTCACAAGATTTCTGCCTTAGCACGGATTCTTCTAAAATCGGTCTTGGTGCCCATTTATTTCAAGGAGCCACAGAAAATGACACTACCGTTCAGAAAACCATTGCTTTTGCTAGCCGAGTGCTAACAAAATCTGAAAAAAAATTATTCCGTTACTGAATTAGAAGCTTTAGCTATCGTTTGGGCATTTAACAAATTCTGTTTCTTTCTTTCTGGTAAGCACGTAAAAGTATACAGTGATCATCGTGCATTACAATTTCTTATGTCTTCAAAATTAAATCATGACAGGTTAAAACGTTGGGCATTGTTTCTGCAAGAATTTCACTTCACAATAGTCTACATTCCCGGCAAGGAGAACATTGTTGCGGACGCCCTGTCACGCGCACCGGCTGGGCTTGAGAAAAGTAACACAGAAGGCAACCTCGAGAAAAATTTCAGTATTCTTTACATTCAGAAAGTCGCCTTTGAAAACTTCATCACCACATCTTTAAAGGACATTGCTCATGAACAAGATAAAGATCCGATTTGGAAAGACATCAAGAGCAAATGGCATGAAAAGTCACACACACAGATTCGGCATTATTATCTGGTTAGAAACAACATACTGTTCAAACGCTGCACTGTTGATGACAAGCTATGGGTTCTTTGCATTCCTGACGATTTTTGTTAATAAGCTCATTTGGTACATTCATTTCAGCTACGCACATTTTGGTCCACGAAAATGTTATCATATTCTTCGAACGACTTGTTATTTTAACAATATGGAAAAGAGAATTCGAAAAGTCTTGTCTACTTGTAAACTTTGTCAAAAGGCGAAACCATCTACTGTCTCACATCGTGCTCCGTTGTTTCCTATTATTCCTTCTAAATTAAAAGAATTTGCTGCTATTGATCTCTTGGGACCGCTTGTCAGAACATCTAATGGATTTTCGTACGTTCTAGTCGCTGTTGAACTTACTTCAAAATTTGTTTCTTTCACTCCGTTACGTAAAGCCACTGGACGGTCTGTATCCAACGCCTTTGTTAAAAATTTCTTACGTGAAGTTGGACATGTTAGTAAAGTCATTTCAGATAACGGGTCGCAATGCAGATCTGCTGTTTGGTCACGCATGCTTTGGAATCATAAAATAAAACCTGTTTTTATTTCATTGTACTCACCACATTGTAACCCCTCTGAACGGATTATGAAAGAAATCTATAAGCTTTGCAGACTTTACTGTCACAGAAAGCATCAGCATTGGGACAGATATTTACACTTATTTCAAAACGTGCTGAATGAAATGCCTCATGACTGCACTGCTTTACCACCTACTCTTGTACTGAAGAATGAAGAACCACCGAACAGAATCGGAGAGCTTGTACCTTTCCCGAATACACGTAAACTTCGACACAAAGACATAATTTACTTGGCTCTTAAAAATATAAAATCTGCAGCAGACAAAAGGAGCAAACTACACGGTAAAGCAAATGCAAAGAAATTATATATTGGTCAGAAAATTCTCATTAAGGCTCATTCATTGTCACATAAGAAGAAACACTTGAGTCACAAATTCTTTCTAGTTTACAATGGACCTTACAGAATCCGACGTATACCACATGATAATTGCGTTGAAGTTGAAACTCTGCGTACTAGGAAGAGTAAAGGTTTACACCACATTTCACATGTAAAACCATTTATTGAAAGATAATCTGCTTTTTAACTTTGTCTTTGCCATAAAACTCTTCACTTCACATTTCTAGTATGCATTGTCAGACTTAGAAACTGTTACCATGCAACAATGTTTGAAGTTAAATATCCAATCAAGAACCAAGAGAACTTATTTAAACAGAAATTACGAATGCATTGTTATAGTGAACAGACGTCACAGTGTTATTGTGTGTGTACATTCTTGCTTGTTAGTTGCACAATTACGTAACGAGTATAAGGCTTACATACTTAGAACATTTACCAGTAAAGCTAATGAGATTTTAATGCAACATTTTGGTTTACTTGGAAATGCATTCTAGATTTAAAGTACTTTCTGTGAGATACCAGATGAGACAGTGGTTAGTTTATGTGACAGCTACACGATTTTATCACGACGCTACTAATGAGTGACAATATACAATGTTGCTTTTGCAGTGTTTCTGTTTTATTTCTGCACAGTTTTTCTGTATTATTCTGGAAAGTAAAACATGTTTCAGTAGTAACTTTTGTGGTATAGATACAATGAGACAGCCTTTTCCATAGCACAACAATACGTTACAGCACAGTACTCTCTTCATCACGGCAACAAGCGTAATAACTAAGATATCTATACGCAAAGCATTTCACTTTTGTTTATCATGAGGTAAGTACATTGACTTCTGCAGAACTTAGCTTTCGGAGGACGATAACTACGACACTTCCACAGAGATTATGTTGCAAAAAGACTCACATTTAGCGCTACAGGACACGTATTTGAGTGATTAGTTTTGCATTTAAATCATTTATTTTTAAAGATATTTCATGTACAATGATACAAAGGTTTTCCATGATACATTTCATTCCACTGCTGTAATCTAAACACCTGAGGGTATAATTACATTAATCCTCAGGGGGGTACACGCTTACTTTGTGTACCATGTGTGTGGCAAACTCAAGGAGCCATAGCTAATATGGTATTTGCTTATACAACTTTACACTTCGGTACCTTATTTCTCTAACACATAAATTACACAGCTATCTGATCATTTAACTGAGAGACAAACATTTTTTTTACTACATCAGTGACGCATGTTTACGCAATTACACAGTTGGGTAACTTCACATTTATGAAATTGTATTTTGTATGTACTTTGTGAACTTTTCATATTTTTTCAGAATCATTGTGATACTATGAGAGCTTTGAATAATGTATTTGGTATGGGTCATGATATTTAAAGTACGTTTGAGGTGGATGACACTATTTAAATGAGTGGAGATTTTTTTAGGTTTTGAAGTTATTGCAGAAAGCTACGACGTTTTTGAGATTTGACTGAGGTGTTATGATGTTATTTTTACGACGACGATGTGTATTATGCTGCTGAGGTATGTTTATGGTCAATAAGCTGATGCTATATGAGGAATTTGATTATGCTACATATCTGTTATGATGAAATATTGGTGTCGACGAATAAGGTAAGGAATAATGAGTAGTGTTTAGGGACTCTGATTTGTGAAAAACGTTGTTGGAAACCAAGAATCGTACTTTAAGAGTTATGAAATGTATGTAAATGCGTGAATGTATCACAATGCCGGTGAAAATCTTTTGGACACTGTTATATTCATAAGATTTTGTATCTACACATTTGCAACGCAAATTCTCGACCCGTGAAATTTTTTATATGAGACTGTCACTGTAGCGGAAACTTCTGTCGTAAATATCTCCGTAAGAAAGTTAAGTGACCACCTGCACATAATGTGTTGTGGGCACTCAGCTGTGTCAGACGCCTGGAAAAAGAGCCATTAGTGTGTGCCATTTCAGAGGCACAGGTAGAAAAAAAAGGGGAGGCCATTATCCTCGTTATTGACATTCCTTTGTAGAAAGCATCGCAAATACAACACGCTCAAACTTGATAACATATGATTATACTGTGGAGCTCTTGATTTATGATATTGACTAAAATGCCTAATGAAACGATGAGAAACATTTCACGGCTATTGTCTTTCTAGTTGAAAGTTTGCTCATTTTGTTTAATATCTAGTTTCTAACTGCACTGCAGCATTGGTTAAAATAAAATTTTATGGATGTACTAATATAGATATTTTATGCCTACAGATCGAGTAAATAATAATTTTTTTCAAAAAAATGAGGGAGCACAAAAAGACATTTACCTTCACAGGAACTGCATTCATAATTTTCTTTTCAAGTACTTGGTAATTTATTTTGTAGAATAAGTTGTGGTGCACCACTTTAATGACATAGATATTAAGATGTGAATAGACATTTCCCTTATCTGCATTGTTGTCCTTACTGTAATATTTTCCTGCTTGAGCTTTGTCATCTTTAGATATAAGTTATTGCATTTGCTGCTGCTGTTTGCCAGGCATAATGTTACTGAATTTGACTTTGTATTACGCTGTTAAGCCAGTTTTACTACGGATTTATTTTTCTTGTTTGCTGCGCACTGCCTTATATTAGTTGTAATATTGCATTTGCTTTGCTAATTTATGCTGCTTGCTTTGTCTTTTGTATTTTTTATCATTGCTGTTTGTGTTAATTGTTTTGTGCTGCTGCATTGCCTCGTCCCTTCGTTTAGCATCTGAGCTCAGTAGATTTAAGTAAGCTTAAGATGGGGTAGGCCATATAAGAGAACAAGTTGTGATGAATTGGAAGAAATACATTGAGAAGCTATAAGAAAATGATTTGGCCAAAACAGTATTTTGAAAGAGGATATGAACCAAAAAAAGTACGGTTTAGGGACAACAGGTTTAGGTAGGATTTCTTGGAAATAAATGATGAAGTAAGATAATGGAAAATAAATAATGAGGTAAGAAATATGTGAACATATATATACAGAAAGCATGCTTGAATAGGATTTTTTTGGTGGAAACAAATGTGGAAATAAGACGAAAGATCTATGGAATGAAGTTTTGGGTTGGACTGCAGTACCAAATGTTACACTGTAAACAAACCCTGTCCTTTCCTTTTGTGTTATCCCACTATGTGTTTGTGTACCCTTGTGTATTTGTTTTCTTCCTGTCTCTGTGTAGTTTCATAGAATTTTTTCTTCTTCTAATAGTAAGCTACATTTACTATGATGAGGAATACTGATATCCTCAAATATAATTGGCATTAATAATATGTTATTTACCTTGTAAATATGCTTAGACATTATTTATTCTGTTTTGTTTTAATGCTTATGTGTAAAGTTGATGTTTCAAAAGTTATTCTGATCTTTTATGTATTTACTTATCTCATAATTCCTGTAACACTGATGTATACGTTTATTTCTATTATTTTGTAAAGCCTGTATTACTACAAATGTTATCTGTATTATTATGTTTTTAATGATGTATTTTGTACCTTTGTAATTGTATTCTTATGTTATAAAATTGTAATTGACACCAGTTCATCAAATTAAGTAACTTGTAAGTTCCATTTCACTGCACACGTTTCTGTTGGTCATACTATATGGACAATATGTGAGAAGTAGGGACTGTTAGTGTTTGCACGTGTGTTAAGAATTCAGCACGGGACTGGATAACAGCATTGCTGGTTTTAAGGACAATTCCAAAAACTTTGTGAGTGCACAGGTGGTGGTTTATGGACTTGCTATATTGTCCGCAAGACTCTTCGATGGTGATTGTGCACTTGCACAGTAGCAACAGATGGCTGCTGGCCGTCTCTACAAGGACTACAGTGGGTCTGCACGTTTGATGGCCCACCAATAACGTAATCTGTACCAGGACTACAGTGGGTCTACTCTGTGATGACCTACCTACCAGTATTCTTCAAAACTTCGACTGACTCTGTTGTGGGTTTGCTCTGTTCTGGCCCATTACCTGTCTGCATGTCAAGAGTCAGCACTGTCTTTCCGTTGGAGGGACAACACTACTTCTTCAAGACTGCATGGAAATCCACTACTTCCGTGTGCATTTTCTTTTACTGCTCAGACTTTGAGAAAAACACTGCAATTTTACTGTGATGAATGAGCAGGACTGTCTTTATGGACTGTGAGAAAATTGTAGCATTTGACCAACATTGTATCAATAAGTGTGTGCATTTGATATCTTTGTTATTGTAATTATGAAAAATTTTATCAAATCATTATTGGCCATGGCACAAAACAATTTGTAAAATTTTTTTTTGGGGAGCATGGGGGCTATGTAAGTAGGCTGTTTATGTTTTCTTATTGGCAACGTTACGTAGGGCTCTGTATGAAAATCACTGGCTGTGCTGTGTGCAGTCTGTGGCTAGTTTGCATTGTTGTCTGCCATTGTAGTGTTGGGCAGCTGGATGTGAACAGCGCGTAGCGTTGCGCAGCTGGAGGTGAGCCGCCAGCAGTGGTGGATGTGGGGAGAGAAATGGCGGAGTTTTGATATTTGTAAGAATGGATGTTATGAACTCTTACATATATTATGACTTTTGATGACTATTAAGGTAAATAATCGTTTGTTCTCTATCAAAATCTTTCATTTGCTAACGATGCCTATCAGTAGTTAGTGCCTTCAGTAGTTTGAATCTTTTATTTAGCTGGCAGTAGTGGCGCTCGCTGTACTGCAGTAGTTCGAGTAACGAAGATTTTTGGTGGGGTAAGTGATTTGTGAAAGGTATAGGTTAATGTTAGTCAGGGCCATTCTTTAGTAGGAATTTTTGAAAGTCAGATTGCGTTGCGCTAAAAATTTTGTGTGTCAGTTTAAGCACAGTTATGTATAATTGTTCAAAGGGGACGTTTCAACTTCTTCGACCGCTGTTTTCGTGATGGAGCTCCCACGTCGACTGGAGCGTAGTAGGACCGCGGCTCCTCAGCTGTTGTGGAGCATCTGGCTGATGGTGTCAAAAGGTCATATGGGCCGTCAGTGACGTGGGATCTGGGGCGATACTTGCAGACTCTAAGGGCAACGGCCTGTCATGAGTATCGGACACGTCGCTCCATAGTGCTTCCACGTACGTAATAGGCAGCGATGCCATCTGTTGTGGGTGGCTGCTGGATGTCCCTAGTTAGCTACACTAGACTAGTCAGTTCGGATATGGCTTCCCTGCAAGCAATCAGAGCACGTTTTCCGTTGACCATTGCATATAACGATGACGGTCACATAAGACGGGATGCGCTTCCGAAGTTCAGTTATTATATGGCGCTCTCCGTTGAGTACGTAGTAAATCTCGAAGCTGATACATTTCTCCGCAGCATGATTAAGGACCGTGCCACAGGTGGAAAGTCCTGTGATAAACATGTCCGCAGGACCTTCGACCGGGAGTTCGAATACACGTACTGTTCTCAATCCAAGACCGGCATGATCAACAGAACCCACAGTCACGTTTCCGTGGGCGAGGCAAAAACTTCGTCGATGGATCGAGAACTGAGTCTGTCGCGCCGGTCGCTTTGGCCGAGCGGTTCTCGGCGCTTCAGTCCGGAACCGCGCTGCTGCTACGGTCGCAGGTTCAAATCCTGCCTCGGACATGGGTGTGTGTGATGTCCTTAGGTTAGTTATGTTTAAGTAGTTGTAAGTCTAGGGGACATCGTGCTCAGAGGCCCTTTGTTTTTCTGTCGCACGCTTCCTCGTGTATGAGAGTTTTACGTATACCATTGATAGGTGACTTCCTATGAACGTCTGGGGATCTAGTTTCACCACGTTCGCTTTGATGTATTGTGCAACTTGATAGTCGCCTTGCAGTAAGAAAGAGGTAAACAAAGCTCGCGCTAAGAGGAGCACGGGCGGTCCGCTACGTACGTCCAAGCCGCTACATCGCCGAAGGCAGAATGCCTCTAGACCACAGATATGTACATCATTAAGTGCGATTCCTTGCCTCCTGTACTTTATTCGCCTTTTTTTTCACCGATACAGTTATATTTAGTACTTTTTACATTACTACTTATCACATTCAGTCAGATGACACCCAACACTTATACGCTAATATCTGTGATACTCCTATATTTACTATGTCTTCTAGAGTCTACATCTTCTGACAGTTACGTCTTAAAAAGATGTGTTAGTCTTGTTTACCTGCTTTGGACTGAGTAAACAGATATGACATAATAAGAAGCTAACGAAAGTGAATATCTCATGTCAGTGTCCATCTAATACACACATCAAAAAAAGTTTTGCAGTACCCCGGTTCTCGCAACTCCTGAAGATAGACGCTGACTGTGGATATTGTATCACAGAGACAGCCCCTTTTAGTCTTCAGAGATATGACTAAACTCACCCAAGACGGCGCGGCTTTCCGGGGGGGAAGTAGCGCCGGTAACCGGCACGAATCCGCCCGGCGGATGTGTGTCGAAATCCGGTGAGTCGGTCAGTTTGTGAATGGGTTTTAGGTGGTTTTCCATCTGCCTTGGCGAATGCGGGCTGGTTCCCTTATTCCGCCTCAGCTACACTATGTCGGCGATTGCTGCGCAAACAAGTTCTCCACGTACGTGTACACCACCATTACTCTACCACGCAAACATAGGGGTTACACTTTCAGCCAGGAAGGGCTCTCAACAAGGAAAGTGTCCAGGCGTGTCGAACCAAAGACATGTTGTTCGGACATGGAGGAGATACAGAGAGACAGGAACTGTCGTTGATATGCCCCGCTCAGTCCGCCCAAGGATTACTACAGCAGTGGATGACCGCCACCTACAGATTATGGGTCGGAGGAACCCTGACAGCAACGCTACCATGTTGAATAATGCTTTTCGTGCAGCCACAGGACGTCGTGTTACGGCTCAAACTGTGCGCAATAAGCTGCATGATGCAGGTTGCCCGACGTCCATGGCGAGGGCCACCTGAGCAACCACGACACCGTGCAGCGTGGTACAGATGGGCCCAACGACATGCCGAATGGACCGCTCAGGTTTGTCATCACGTTCTCTTCCGCGATGAGTGTCGCATATGCCTTCAACCAGACAATCGTCGGAGACGAGTGCACCAAGGTGGAGTTTCGATGATTTTTTGGGTGGCATTATGTGGGGCCGACGTACGCCGTTGCTGGTGATAGAAGGCGCCTTAACTACTGTACGATATGTGAATGCCATTCTCTGACCGATAGTGCAAGCATAACGGCAGCATATTGACGAGACATTCGTCTTCATGGACGGCAATTCGCACCTCCATCGTGCACATTTTGTCAACGATTTGCTTCAGGAAAATGACATCGCTCGACTAGAGTGGCCAGTATGTTCTGCAGACTTTAACCCTATCGAACATGCCTGGGATAGACTGTAAGCGCTGTTTATGGACGACCAACCACTCAGAGGGATCTACGCCGAATCGCCGTTGAGGAGTAGGACAATCTGGACCTAGAGTGCCTTGATGAACTTGTGGATATTATGCCAAGACGAATACAGGCATGCATCAATGCAAGAGTACGTGCTACTGGGTTTTAGAGGTACCGGTGTGTACAGCAATGTGGACCACCACCTCTGAAGGTCTCGCTGTGTGGTGGTACAACATGCAATGTGTGAATTTTTTGAGCAATGGAAACGGCGGAAATGATGTTTATGTTGATCTCTATTCAAATTTTCTGTTCAGGTTCCGGAACTCTCGGAACGAAGGTGACGCAAAACTTTTTTTTTATGTGTGTATTTTGTAAGAAATTTTCAATTTTTTTCTATGTGTCTTACTATTTGCGTTTTCCACCCCTGTACTTGATAATGGATTAAAACCCGAAATCTGGATAGTAGAAAAGATAAATATAAAAGGTCGAATGACGGCTTAGTCTTTTAAACAGTATTACATGACTGTGGCCCAACATCGTCGAAAATAGTTTTCTTATCGTGTCTCTGCGAAGTGACATAAAATGATTAAACTCGGACCATATTTATAAAGCACTGCTGCAGTATAGTACAGAAGGTAACAAAGAAATATGCAGCGAGACGAACAGAAAAGACTCAGTTATGAAAGACAGTAATTGCACTGATGTGACTGTAGCTTATGGTAGTCCCCTGGACATAAAAAAGGCGGGACTTGGTTCTTAACAGGGTGTGTGACGAGAACAGGCAACATTGTATCCTTCCCATGATGGACACAAAATTGGTAAGAAGTTCATGTGGTAGGGTGTTCCATTGTTCTACTAGTGTGCTTGAGGAGGACATGTGGATTTGAAGCAACACGTCTCCGCAACGCATCACACACCGCCTCGACTTGATTCAACTCGACAGAACGGGCAGGCCAATCTGTTCACCAAATATGCTCTCGTTCCAAGAGCGGCTCCACCTGAGCTGTTTGAAGTCATAATAATGAAGTCAGGACTGAATGTTTCCATCACAGAGTCACATGGGGTTGTTGTTGTTCTGGTCTTAAGTCCTGAGACTGGTTTGATGCAGCTCTCCATTCTACTCTGTCTTGTGCAAGCTTCTTCATCTCCCAGTACCTACTGCAACCTACATCCTTCTGAATATGGTTAGTGTATTCATATCTTGGTTTCCCTCTACGATTTATACCCTCCACACTGCCCTCAAATGATAAATTTGTGATCCCTTGATGCCTCAGAATATGTCTTGACTACCGGTCCCTTCTTCTTGTCAAGTTGTCCCACAAACTCCTCTTCTCCCCAGTTCTATTCATTACCTCCTCATTAGTTGTGTGATCTACCCATATAATATTCAGCATTCTTCTGCAGCACCACATTTCGAAAGCTTCTATTCTCTTCTTGCACAAACTATTCATCGTCCATGTTTCACTTCCATACATGGCTACACTCCATACAAATACATTCAGAAACGACTTCCTGACACTAAATTCTATATTCGATGTTAACAAATTTCTCTTCTTCAGAAACGCTTTTTGTTCCCTTTACTCTTTGCTCAATATACAGATTGAATAACATCGGGGAGAGGTTACAACACTGTCTCATTCCCTTCCCAACCACTGCTTCCCTTTCATGCCCCTCGACTCTTATAACTGCCATCTGGTTTCTGTACAAATTGTAAATAGCCTTTCGATCCCTATATTTTACCCCTGTCACCTTCCTAATTTGAAAGAGAGTGTTCCAGTCAACGTTGTCAAAAGCTTTCTCGATGTCTACAAATGCTAGAAACGTGGGTTTCCTTTCCTTAATCTTTCTTCTAAGATAAGTCGTAAGGTCAGAAGTGCCTCACCTGTTCCAATATTTCTACGAAATCCAAACTGATCGTCCCCGAGGTCGGCTTCTACCAGTTTTTCCATTCGTCTGTACAGAATTCGCGTTAGTATTATGCAGCTGTGACTTATTAAACTGATAGTTCCGTAATTTTCACATCTGTCAGCACGTGCTTTCTTTGGGATTGGAATTATTATATTCTTCTTGAAGTCTGAGGGTATTTCGTCTGTCTCATACATCTTGCTCACCAGATGGTAGAGTTTTGTCAGGACTGGCTCTCCCAAGGCCGTCAGTAGTTCTAATGGAATGTTGTCTACTCCCGGGGCCTTGTTTCGACTCAGATCTTTCAGTGCTTTGTCAAACTCTTCTCGCAGCATCGTAACTCCCATTTCACCTTCATCTACATCCTCTTCCATTTCCATAATATTGTCCTCAAGAAATCGCCCTTTTATAGACCACCTATATACTCCTTCCACCTTTCTAAAAAATGGCTCTGAGCACTATGGGACTCAACTGCTGAGGTCATTAGTCCCCTAGAACTTAGAACTAGTTAAACCTAACTAACCTAAGGACATCACCAACATCCATGCCGGAGGCAGGATTCGAACCTGCGACCGTAGCGGTCTTGCGGTTCCAGACTGCAGCGCCTTTAACCGCACGGCTTCCACCTTTCTGCTTTCCCTTCTTTGCTTAGGACTGTGTTTCTGTCTGAGCTCTTGATATTCATACAAGTGGTTCTCTTTTCTCCAAAGGTCCCTTTAATTTTCCTGTAGGCAGTATCTATCTTACCGCTAATGAGATAAGCCTCTACATCCTTACAATTGTCGTCTAGCCAACCCTGCTTAGCCATTTTGTACATCCTGTCGATCTCATTTTTGAGACGTTTGTATTCCTTTCGCCTGCTTCATTTACTGCATTTTCATATTTTCTCCTTTCACCAATTAAATTCACTATTTCTTCAGTTACCCAAGGATTTCTACTAGCCCTCGTCTTTTTACCTACTTGAGCCTCTGCGGCCTTCACTTCTTCATCCCTCAGAGCTACCCACTTTTCTTCTACTACATTTCTTTCCCCCATTCCTGTCAGTTGTTCCCTTATGCTCTCCCTGGAACTCTGTAAAACCTCTGGTGTAGTCAGTTTATCCAGGACCCATCTCCTCAAATTCCCACCATTTTGCACATGGGGTATGAATTCAATACCACAATAACGTTGACGATATGCTTGGCAGAGTACATGAAATGAAAATAAAACCAGTTTTTTCAGTTCCCCTGTGTGTACAAATTAGGGTTGATGCTAGTTATCCTTCTTAAACTATCCCACTGCTTTCGAGAACAGTCACGCTCCAGCAGTAATTAATACGCGGAAGTGGTGAGCTGGCTTCGGACTTGAGGCGTCCGGGCGCCCACACTGACAGCTTTCCCTTACACCGACGCGCGCCTCCTTTGTTTACGCGCCGCCCCGGGCGGACGCTGGGTAAACAACAGTGCGCCACGCCACGCCGCCCTAGGCCTGCCGGCAGTTAACAGAGCCGGCGGTCTTCATAATGAGCGGCCCGGCGCGTCGCAGACAATGAACACGGCCGGGCGAGTTCCGCATCACGCCTGCCGTAAACCTCTGCGTCGCCCCCATGTTTACGACAGGCGGCGGTGCTGTTATCTGGCGGCGGCAGGGGCCCCGCCGCTGATTCTGCTCCACTCGTTCGCGTTTCTGTTTCTTAGACGTCGTGAGGAAGACTGTATTCTATCCCAAGTGACGTGTGGAAGCACCTTGCATGAACACTGACTGGTTCGTAGACCGTAACAGCGCTGCAAGACAGTACATCTACATCTACATGCCACCTGACGGTGTGTGACGGAGGGTACTTTGAGTACCTCTATCGCTTCTCCCTTCTATTCCAGTCTCGTATGTTCGTGGAAAGGAAGATTGTCGGTATGCCTCTCTATGGGCTCTAATCTCTCCGATTTTATCATGGTCTCTTCGCGAGATATACGTAGGAGGGAGCAATATACTCCTCGGCGAAGGTATGTTCTCGAAACTTCAACAAAAGCTCGTACCAAGCTACTGAGCGTCTCTCCTGCAGACTTTTCCACTGGAGTTTATCTGTCTTCTCCGTAACGCTCTCACGGTTACTAAATGATCCTGTAACGAAGTGTGCTGCTCTCCGCTGGATCTTCTCTATCTCTTCTATCAAACCTATCTGGTACGGATCCCACACTGTTGAGCAATACTCAAGCAGTGGACGAACAAGTGTACTGTAACCTATTTCCTTTGTTTTCGGATTGCATTTCCTTGGGATTCTTCCAATGAATCTCAGTCTGGCGTCTGCTTTACCGACGATCAACTTATGATCATTCCATTTTAAATCACTCCTAATGCCTACTCCCAGATAATTTATGGAATTAGCTGTTTCCAGATGCTGACCTGCTATATTGTAGCTAAATGATAAAGGATATTTCTTTCTACGTATTCGCAGCACATTACTCTTGTCTACATTGAGATTCAATTGCCATTCCCTGCACCATGCGTCAATTCGTTGCAGATCCTCCTGCATTTCAGTACAATTTTCCATTGTTACAACCTCTCGATATACTACAGCATCATCCGCAAAAAGCCTCAGTGAACTTCCGATGTTATCGACAAGGTCATTTACGTATATTGTGAATAGCAACGGTCCTACGACACTCCCCTGCGGCACACCTGAAATCACTCTTACTTCGGAAGACTTCTCTCCATTGAGAATGGCATGGTGCGTTCTGTTATCTAGGAACTCTTCAATCCAATCACACAATTGGTATGATAGTCCATATGCTCTTACATTGTTCATTAAACGACTGTGGGGAACTGTATCGAACGCCTTGCGGAAGTCAAGAAACATGGCATCTACCTCGGAACCCGTGTCTATGGCACGTTTCCATGGACGATTAGCGCGAGCTGGATTTCACTCGATCGTCTTTTTCGAAACCCACGCTGATTCCTACAGAGTACATTTCTAGTCTCCAGAAAACTCATTATACTCGAACACAATACGTGTTCCAAAATTCTACAACTGATCGACTTTAGAGATATAGGTCTATAGTTCTGCACATATTTTCCACGTCCCTTCATGAAAACGGGAATGGCCTGTGACCTTTTCCAGTCCTTTGGAACGCTACGCCCTTCTAGAGACCTACGGTACAAAAAAATGATCAAATGTGTGTGAAATCTTGAGCGACTTATCTGCTAAGGTCATCAGTCCCTAAGCTTACACACTAAATTATCCTAAGGACGAACACACACACCCATGCCCAATGGAGGACTCGAAACTCCGCCAGCACCATCCGCACAGTTTATGACTGCAGCGCCCTAGACCGCTCGGCTAATCCCGGGCGGCCCTACGGTACACCGCTGCAAGATGGGGGGCAACTTCCTTCGCGTACTCTGTGTAAAATCGAAATGGTATCCCATCAGATCCAGCGGCCTTTCCCCTTTTGAGCGATTTTAATTGTTTTTCTGTCCCTCTGTCATCTATTTCGATATCTACCATTGTGTCATCTGTGTGACAATCAAGAGAAGGAACTACAGTGCAGTCTTCCTCTGTAAAACAGCTTTGGAAAAGACATTTAGTATTTTGGCCTTTAGTCTGTCATCCTCTGTTTCAGTACCATTTTGGTCACAGAGTGTCTGGACATTTTGTTTTGATCCACCTACAGCTTTGACATAATACCAAAATTTCTTAAGATTTTCTGCCAAGTCAGTACATAGAACTTTACTCTCGAATTCATTGAACACTTCTCGCATAGCCCTCCTCATACTAAATTTCGCTTCACGTAATTTTTGTTGGTCTGCAAGGCTTTGGCTATGTTTATGTTTGCTGTGAAGTTCCCTTTGATTCCGTAGCAGTTTTATAACTCGGTTGTTGAACCACGGTGGCTCTTTTCCATCTCTTACGAACTTGCTTAGCACATACTCATCTAATGAATATGTACAGTAGCCCAACCACACCCTATATTGGTACTGGGAAAATACCCTGGTGCAATATTCGTTTCTTCAACTGTGCTACTGCTTTATTCGGTAATCTATACTCTTTGGATTCTGTTTTTTTTTTCCTTACTAGTTAGTTTAAGTTAGTTTAATTAGTGTGTAACACTAGGGCCCGATGACCTCAGCAGTTTGGTCCCAGAGTCCTTACCACAAATTTCCAATGTTTTCGTTACTAATGTCTCCCACTACTTAAAATTCTTTCTGTGGCAGTACGACATTAAAAACATACATAGAAACATTCAGATACACAGGACCGGTTCGAGAACGTTTCTCCTCATATCGTTGGCAGACCACCCACTTTCCTTCAGACGTCAGTAATTTTTATTGTGGTGCTAAACAAATCTACCTCTAGTGATTCTGTTTACCGCTAAAGGAAGTACCACAGGAACATCGTCCGTAATTTAAATAAATTTTTATATTTCATTCCATTGCTCAATATGTAAAGAAGGAAAATTCATTTTCATTTAAGACAATCCTGAGACCTCTTGAAGACCTTTCTTACTGTTCTATCTCAAATCGAAGCGGGCCATCTATTAAACTTGGGAAACGGTGTTTCCACAGGGGTAATATCGGTTCTAGTGAGATCTCCGAAGTTAAGCATTTTCGGGCTTGGCTAGCCCTAAGACGGATGACTATCAGGGTTTGACGAGCGTTGTTGACAAGTGGGGTGCACTTAGCCCTTGTGAGGCCAGCGGCTGCGCTTACGAAAGCTGACAACGATCTGGAAAGCGGAGACCTGATCGCATGCACCTCCAAATCCGCACCCAGTGACGCCAATTGAATGAGAATCACACGGCAGTCGGTGGAATCCGTTCGGTCTTCCGAAGCCCACTTGAACGGAGTTTAATTCTTAGTTTATCTATTACACTGGTAGAAGGTAAGGAAATATGCAATTTCTCTTATTTTCTTAGTTTAACAGCGGAAATTACTACTTCTGTAAGCCGCAAATTATTTCGCATTCCATCGCAAAAACGTGACAAAAAATACAAAAAATCAGCGAATTTTATACTGATAATGAGGCGTTATCTTATAAAAAAACTTTCATGTAATCGATGTATAAAGAGTAGCCTCACTCAAGATCGCGGCCAGAAAAATAGTTTCATACGCGTTATCATTCAGTGCGGAAGTGGTAGTTAGCGTTCATTTAGCACTTTTTACCTCAGAAGCTCCCTCTTCCCTCCGCTTTTATATCAGACTAGTGAATAAATTGGTTAACGCGCTCGTTAGACGGCGGATGGTTGATCAGCTTACCACAATTCTTATGAAAAATATCACTAAGCTATTGAAGACTGACCGGTGCGAAATATCAGATGGACGCTTTAGCTCCATTTAAAGAAATAATTAAAGAGAGAGCACAATTAGCTGTCGGTCGGGCGCCTTCTAACAATTCGTCACCAACGTCGAGGAGGGATGGGGAAGGGGGCTACGGCAGCCCAGAAATGAAGGAGAACTGCACTAGCTCGGGGCCCCGTGCTCGCCACGCACTCCACAAAAGAGTTGTGGACCACCTGGGGGGGGGGGGGGTGGCGGGCAAAGAAGTCTCTCCCACTATGTGACCTATGAAGACAGCGAGTGATGCTGCTTCATTGACTTTTTGCGGATACACACTAAAATAATTACTGAAGCTATTGTACGACAACTGGTCTTACGTTAAATACCTTTTCTCAAAAATGTAAGTAAATTTCGAGTATTATATGTAATGGTGTCCAGGCAGGGAAAATATTTTCAATTTACCTCCATTCGTCGACAAACAGGCATATTTAACCGCAATTCTCTGTATATTGTTGCGTGAGTGTAATCATTCATTAAAAACAGAAAAGACACGAAAACCAGCTCACATATCGACTCCACTACGTTTAAAAATCACATGTAAAATCATTACGTCTTAATTACTTGGAATCACACATTCTTAACTTCACCTTTCTCACTAGGTGTTTGTCCTTGAATCGTGCAGATCCTACTTTTCCTTCGTTGCCTATCCATGAAAATTCACGTCATTGCTCTCTGTCTATTCATTGTCCTTCGACTCTCTTTCCCCCAAGATTTACAGAGATATTAATTTCACTGGGAATGGTATTCATACAATAGGAACTATTCTTCCGTAAGACAGACTTACAATTGTACATAGGCTCAGTAACGTAGATAATATTAGTTAAAGGAAAGAAAAAAATAAATAAGTAAGGATCCAGAATGAGATTTTCACTCTGCAACGGAGTGTGCGCTGATATGAAACTTCCTGGCAGATTGTGTGCCCGACCGAGACTCGAACGTTAGGACCTTTGCCTTTCACGGGCAAGAGCACTTGCCCGCGAAAGGCAAAGGTCCCGAGATCAAGTCTCGGTCGGGCACACAGTTTTAATTTGCCAGGAAGTTTCATAAGTAAGGAAGTCGGACAAAATCTGACCCAGTGGCATGGAGAAGAGAGAGATGTAATGTGGCTCTCGAGAACGCAGGTTGAAAATACGGAGCGCGTCAGTAGCGCCATAAATAAAACTATAGTCAGATTAAAATTACTCGACAGTTGACGTGTGTCACCTGTCGCAACAGTGTTGCCACATCTGCTGCCGGCTGCCGTTCGGGTATAGGTAGCACACAGAACAGGGCGAGTCACTTCACGAATGCCGATAATGTGCAACGCAGAGCAATGTCGGAGATAGCCGCCTCGAGGTATCCCAGAAATGTGTTTCTCTGTTGACAGCTGATTTTTAGGGACCAATGACTGAAATACGGAGGACAACGAGTATTGGTATTCAATTGAAACTTGTGTGCTGAGCTATCCACAACCTCGTGATGTGCAATGTACCCGAAAAAATGGCGCTCAACAATATGCCGCCGATCCAAACCCACATTGGCTTTGTTCATGGCGATTGAACCTAACCTCTACTAACAGAGAAAAAATACAAAGAAATTCAGTTTCAGTGCTAAAAGCAAATTGTAGTTTCTCGCTATCATTCCTCACGTGAATGTATCCTCAAACAGGCTACAAGTGCTGCCACGTTACTACTCAACTACAATATTATGGCACCATAGCGTTTTCAGAAACTTTAAACAAACACAGATGTGTACAAGGAAAACGCATCAACCTGCCAATGCTGCCAGTTCAGTTGTACATAATCATCCCTGATTACTCACTAATTCACAATAAATCAACGAAAGTACCAAGACTCCCGGGTGCAGTAATATTGTTTGTCGACTAGTACCGACCGAGGAGCAGTTCTCGTTGTTACTTGGTTGAGATTTTAGGCGACATAGGCGACTCCAGACGAAAAAAGAAAAAAAACGTGTGACAGGAAGAAGAATATGTGCAAATAAAAAGTCGGTACAATGGTGAAAATGATGTGGCAAAGAATTAGAAGTGAAAAGAGAACCTTAAAAAAATTAAATGAAAAAAGTAATATCAGACTCTTTTTATTAGAAATAGAAATAAAAAAATGACGTTCTACACGTCACGTTTATATTCTAAACCAGGCACACTCTCTCTCAGCGCCCTTCAGAGTCTATGTGCGCTGTACACCGCACATCCCTTAGTGCAACGGATCCAGAAAACCTTCATTTGCTCACTCTTCGTGGAGCCACTGTGAAGTTTATGTGGGTTCCATGCCATGTCGGTCTGCCAGGAAACGAGGCTGATGACGCAGCTGCCAGGGCTGCAGTCCTCGTACCTCAGCCCACTAGTTCCTATACTCCCTCCAATGGTCTCTGTGTTGCAGTCTGTCAGGAGATGGTGTCCCTTCGGCATCGCGTTTGGTATTCCCTTCATAGGACTAAGCTCAGGATTATTAAACCTCTCCCAGTGCACTGGACGACCTTCTCTCGGCGCTCCCGCCAATAGGAGGTCATTTTAACTAGGTAGCGTACTGCGTCATTTGATAAGAGGCGCTCCCCGACCACTTTGTACACATTGTGCACAAGTTTCAACTGTCCACCACTTACTGACGGAATGTCCATTTTTTTTAAACGTTTACGATCCCGCTTGGGTTTGCCTTCTGAGTTATCGGCCGTTTTAGCGAATGACGCCTAGGCTACCAACGACGTTTTACTTTTTATCTGTCGAAGCATTATGGTGAAGGCTAATTAATTTTTAGTTCAAATGGTTCAAATGGCTCTAAGCGCTGTGGGACTTAACTTCTGACGTCATCAGTCTCCTACACTTAGAACTGCTTAAACCTAACTAACCTAAAGACGTCATACACATCCAAGCCCGAGGCAGGATTCGAACCTGCGACCGTAGCAGCAGTGCGGTTCCGGACTGAAGCGCCTTGAACCGCTTGGCCACAACGACCGGCAATTTTGTTTTAGTTATGAACCTCCGTTTCTGTATGTCATTAGTAGCCCGTTCTCCACTTCCTGATTTTACCTGTTTTCTCTTATGTCATTTGGGATTCACGTTTAGTCGTTTTTTAATTTCTCTCTGTTTTCGTGTTCGATAGTTTTGACGTGGCCGCGTATGAGCCCAGTTGTTTTGCGCCCTAAAACAAAACAAAACACTGGCTTTACAGCTATATTTATAACTATGGTGCCCAATTGCGACGATGTATTGCAGACTTCAAAAAGTCAGCTACACGCAATGTCGTGTGAAGCTTGAAAGGTGGCTACACTGAGCCACAGCGCCAGAGATCGCTAGAGAGCATTGTTCCGCCGCCTCCACTGGCAGTGATTATTGAGATGTCGTAGTGGGCAGTGCTTGTCGAGGACTCGTAGTAGTCAGTTCGTGTTGAGATGTGCTAGTAGGGAGTGCTTGCTGAGATGTGATACTGAAAAGTTCTTGTTGAGATGTGATAGTAGCGAGTCGGTGTGGAGAGATTGTAATGTCTAGAGTGCTTTTCATCAATATAAATTAAGGTAACAAACTACTTTTCTTTTCTTTCTCATTATTTCAATGTCCAGAATAATGCGTCATTACAGGTTCAGTCAACAAAGCATCTGGCTTGTGTTCTTGTATTAGAGTGTAATTCTGGTTTTCTTTAGTAATTATGGTATTTCTATTTCCTTTAATTAATTCAGTATAAATGATATTTAAAATTTCTTGTGTTGTTGAAGAAGAACCGTGCCAGATGCGTACATTGAGTCATACTTCCACACAGAGAACAGTTATACTTGTGCTTTGGTTTCGTAGGTTTTATAGTTGCTGGGGACTTAATTAATTAATTGTGTTAATGAAAATTTCCATTTCATTCTTTGTTATTGTTCTATGCAGTCAGATAGCGTAATAATACTAGTCAGGGCCAACCGTTTACGAGACTTAGTAATCGGACAAACAGCTACTAAAACAAAAAATTTAAAAATTATTTTTATTCTATTTTAATTAAGCCCCCATGCACGTGGCGACCGCTGCTTCGGATCGTCCCTTGGAATCTTCTGATTGTAAAAATAGTAGACAGTAGCATTGTTGTAGTAATTTGTAGTTTAGTAATTATAGTCTATTTTGCATGTGTAGATTTGGTAATTGTCATTCTTATAATGGTATTTTTTCTCTGAATTTGATTTGTTGTCTTGTATACGCGTTTGACGATTTAGTGCAATTATTTCAATTGTTCGTTAATCGTGTTTGAAGGAAACATTTCGTGTAAATGGTATTGTTGGAGATAAAGTGTCATTGTGTGCAATTTTCATATAGTGACGAGTTTTGTATATTCTGTAAATGATTACGCGATCAATGAAAAAGGCAAAAATGATGAATAGTGAGAATGACGAAATTGTTAACATGGCGAACTCGCCAACAGAGGAAAACAGTGTGATGAATAATGAAGTGGAAAACAATGTAATAAGTCGGGAAAATAGTCCGGAACCATTTCAAAATTATTCTCAATCAGAAAATTCACAGAATACGAGATTAACGATAGAAGATTCTGAAATAGTATCGAACACAGATAGCTTTACAGCCATGCAGAAGGAAGTTAGTTTTGCGGGAAATGTTAGGGGCGAAAAGAATTTCGAACCGGCTATTATGGAGCAGTTGATGGGTGCAATATTAAATCTGGGATCACAAATGGGAACAATGGTAACACAGATGGGAACAATGGAAACACGGTTAGACTCACGAATAGGAACAATGGAAACACGAATGGAAACTTTGGGATCTGAGTTAAAAAATGATATGGGAACAATGGAAACACAGTTTAGATCTGAATTAAAAACACAGATGGGGACAATGGAAACACGGTTAGGATCTGAATTAAAAACAGTGGCAACACGTTTAGAAACAGAGATGGAAACAATGGAAACACGGTTAGACTCACGAATAGGGACATGTTTCAAAAATATGAAAGATGAGTTAAAGAAAGAAATCAGAGAAGAAGTACAACCGATTTTGAATTCTCACAATAATAGATTAATTGCAGTAGAGATCAGACAAAGAGAACAAGATACAGAACAGGAAGAAAGAGATCTCGTGATAGTACAAAAATTTTCAGAGTTAAATTTACAACGTGCACACGATAAGGAAGAAATATTTGAGAGAATCGAGGAATCCGTACCAAATGACAGAATAAATAACTTAACGCAACAGTGTGAACAGTTAACTACTAAATGTGACAATACTGAAACCCGAGTCGCGAAACTTACGGAAGACGTAAATAAACAGAAAGAGCAATTAGGTGACTTATCGGAGAGAGTTGAGGAGATTTCAGATAAATTGACAAGTCTTAGTTTAAATGGGGACAGAGAATCGGATGATACAGCTCCATTGCCATTTGCAGAAACCGAAGAGTACCAGAACATAAATAAACATGTTGAAAATCAGGGAAAATTTAATGAACGCGTTAAAAGGGAAGTTGAGGCATTACGAATGCAAGTCAAACAAATTGAAGGCGAAATCGTAGGAAAAGACAGCAAAAGAAATTTAGAATCACAGATACCAGGGGGGTTTGAAGAAAGTAATTTGTTTCATTTACGGGATGCAACAAGAGAGCGTCAGACGCGCGAATTTGACAATAATCAACATTGGGACTGGGACAGACGCGGTAGGTCTTTGTCGCCACGAGGCGAAAACTTTGACTATAAACACTTTTTGACTGTTCGGAAATTTAAGATCTTCCGCAATTCTAAGAATGACATACATCCATGTCCATGGTTAGATCAATTTATGTATGCACTCCCACCAAATTGGCCACTAAGTCACAAACTGGAATTTATGTGTGGATATTTAGAAAATGAACCGGCGACGCGGATGCGCGCACTCATTAGAGATTGTAATAATCTGAATGATTTTTATCATGCATTTCTATCGGCATATTGGTCCGAAAACATACAAGACAGAGTCAAACATAGTCTGATTATGCAGCGTAATTTTAAACAGTCTGAGTTCCGCACGCCGGCAGAATACTTTGAAGACATGATTCGAAAGAATCAGTTCCTGTCCAACCCTTATAGCCCGACTGAATTAATTCGCATTTGTTTAACTAAGCTGCCACAATCCATAAGACTAATTGCTTTAGCTGGAAGATGTAAAGACGACATTGAGACTTTTAAGACTTTGTTACAAGAACTTGAGTATGACAACGACGACGGGACTTCTTGTAACTTTTTCAGTAACAGTAATTACGATAGATTTTCAGAGAAAAGGGATAGTGATCGGAACGGGCGTTATATGGGTAATTTTGAGAATGACAGACGTAACAGACAGGACAATAGATACCAGCCCTATGACAATAACAGACGTTCTAACAGAAATTACACAGACAATTATAATAACTGTAATTCGTACCGGAATGATCATTCATACGGAAACAGTAATCGGTATCATCAAGACAGAAATTATCCATACAGTAATAGAAATTCTTACTACAGAAATAACCAGGGTAGTAGGTCTAACACTAATTTCAGAAGTGACAGTCGAAATTATACAAGAAGTAGTTATGCAGACAGACAGGAAAACAGAAATTTTAATAACAGACACAACCAAGAATTTGCATCTAACAGACAGGAAGGACCTAATTGGCATCCTCCGCGTGACAGAAATTCAGAGAGACAAGTGGAAATAGTAGAAACTGATCCGCGAAATGTCGGGAATAATCCAAGACGTGACGCAAACAATCGACAATGACTAGCAGCTTCGGCTTCTGGCAGCAATATAGACGGTTCAGAAAGTAATGACACTACAGTTTTACACTACGTACGCCTGGAAGACATGAGAAACATTTTGCTAGATGAAAAGGAAAATAATGTAGACGCATTTTTACATCCTGTTATTGAAGTATGTGTGGGTAAGAATAAGTTCACGGCAGTTTTAGATTCTGGGAGCCCATTGAACGTCATTAGTGAATCAGTTTTTCGTATATGTGAAAGAACTATTGCCTGTCCTGTGTTACCTATTTCTAAAACTACAATTCGAGGAGCGATTTCTGGAAAAGGTGTGGAAGTTAAACAACAGACCAACCTAGATTTCATTTGTCAAGGATACGAATTGTCTGCTAATTTTATTATTGTTCCATTACTCAGTACACAGATTATATTAGGTATGGAGTTTCTTAACACACATAAGGCAATTTTGAACTTTAAAGAAGGAAGTGTGAATTTGACTGTTGCCGGAATGCCGAAATGTTTGAAATTTTTCGAGTGTTTAGCAAGATCTGAATCAGATACAAAATGTTTAAGGTTTCTTACTTCTGATGTTTTCGTTGAGCATTATGACGACAGTGTGTTTATTCATGACAATGACAATAGATACAGGGACGCGATGGAGGATATAATTAATAGCGAAGAAGTAATTAATGAAAAGGTTAAAAAAGCTGAAGTGCCAGATGACGTTGCAAGAGAAGAGCTGCACCATATTTTGACTTCACATGCTACAGTGTTTAGTCATCACACAGGAACTATACAAGGCTTACAACATTTATTAAAAGTAAAAGAACACACACCATTTCGCGGGAAAACGTACGCTATTCCTTTGGCTTACAGAGACAAGGTTAAGAATGAACTTCAATACATGTTAGATCAGGGCATTATTGAGCCAGCAGTCAGCCCTTATACCAGCCCATTACACGTTGTTCTTAAAAAGGATGGGTCAATTCGTTTGGTTCTGGATTCCAGACAGATAAATAATATTATTATTCCTGAAACTGACCGTCCACAAAATTTAGATGAACTTCTTCAACATTTCCATGGAATTAAAGTTTTATCCACGATTGATATGCGCGCAAGTTTTTGGCAAATAGAACTCCACCCTGATTGTAGAAAATATACTGCCTTTTTAGCATTTGGTAACTGTTACCAGTTTCGGAAATTACCGTTTGGACTTACTGTATCTTCTGCAGCATTTATTCGCAGTTTAAATGAAATTTTACCTGTTTATCTTCGTGACAATATTACTTCATATGTTGACGATATTCTTATTGCTAAACGTTCTTGGAGTTAGCATAACAAAATTTTGGATTCATTATTACGTATTTTTGCAAGAGCTGGCATTACAGTGAACTTAAAAAAATCTGAATTTGGTCGTTCTCAGGTGAAATTTCTCCGTCACATTATTTCTACATACGGTATTCTTCCTGATCCAGAGAAACTAGACGCTATTCGTAATTATGCTGTTCCTACCACAAAACGTGATGTTCGTAGTTTCCTTGGTGTCTGTAATTTTCTTAGACGCTTTGTTAGATTGGACAATTTGGCCACACCTCGTTTATGTGAACTATCTGGAAAGAAATCTAATTGGTGTTGGGATGAGGAAGCTCAATCAGAATTTGAACAACTTCGTGACGCTTTAGTTGCTGCTCCACTTCCTTCACATCCGGATTTATCTAAAGATTTTTGTTTGGCGACGAACTCATCATACAAAGGCCTAGGTGCACATTTATTTCAAGAGATAGAAGAAAACGGCGTTGTAGTACAGAAGACTATTGCATTTGGAAGTCGTGTTCTCTCTAAATCCGAAAAGAATTATTCGATTACGGAACTTGAAGCTTTGGCTGTTGTTTGGGCTTTCACAAAATTTCGCACATTTTTGTTTGGTAGACATACTAAGGTTTACACTGATCATCGAGCTCTGGAATTTCTTATGTCAACAAAATTAACTCATGGCAGATTGTCACGATGGGCGCTGTACCTACAGGAATTTGATTTTAGTATTGTTTACATACAGGGATCTTCAAATATTGTTGCTGATGCTTTATCACGTGCACCTATGCGTTTGAAACAAAGTGCTGAAGAGGACTGCAAGGGAAACAATTATTGTCTGATGTACATTCAAGGTGTTGCGTTTGAGAACTTTATTTCGTCTTAGCTCCAGGACATCGCTAAGGAGCAAAATAAGGATCCAATCTGGAAGGACATTAAGGACAAGTGGAGGAGAAAGGAAAGCGTAGCGATTAGACAGCATTATTTAGTTCGCAATGACATTCTTTTTAAACGGAAATCGGTCGACAACTCTGTTTGGTTAGTTTGTATTCCTGATGAGTGGGTCAATAAATTGATTTGGTACACACATTTCAGTTATGCGCACTTTGGTCCCAGAAAATGCTTTCATAAATTACGAGAAAATTGTTACTTCAGTAGTATGTAAAAACGTATTCGATCTGTTCTTGCCAAATGCAAATTATGTCAACAGGCTAAGCCGCCAACTGTTTCTCACAGAGCACCGTTGTTTCCTATCATTCCAGCGAAATTAAAGGACATGGCTGCAGTAGATTTGTTCGGTCCAGTGGTTCGTTCTACTAATGGTTTTGCGTACATTTTGGTAGCAGTGGAATTGACATCAAAATATGTGTGTTTTACACCTTTACGCAAAGCAACAGCTCGTTCAGTATCTAACGCTTTCATCAAACATTTTCTTAAAGAAATGGGTCATGTTGATAAGGTTATATCAGATAATGGATCACAGTTTCGCTCTAAAGTTTGGCTTCGTACTCTACGGCGTCGTAAGATTAAACCAATTTTTATTTCACTTTTTCACCCTCAATCTAATGCTTCAGAGAGATGGATGAAGGAAATCAATAAATTGTGCCGTCCTTATTGTCATCAGAATCACAGAACTTGGGATCAGTATCTTCATATTTTTCAAAACATTCTGAATGAACTTCCTAATGATTCAACTTCTTTACCGCCTCTATTGATATTAAAAAATAAAGTACCAACAAATCGCATTTCTGAAATCGTTCCTTTTCCGCCTTCACGGAAACTGCGGCATTCTGAAGTTGTCAACCTGGCTCTACGAAATATTGCATCTGCGGCTGCTAGAAGAGAAAAATCAGCGAAGCGTCCTGGTCGTTTAAAAACTTTGTCAGTTGGTCAGAAGGTATTAATTAAGTCCCACCGTTTGCCTCACAAAGGAAAAGGCTTGTGTCGCAAATTTTTTCTGCTTTATAACGGTCCATATAGATTCGCAAAATTATTCATGATAACACTATTGAAGTAGAAACTCTTAAATCTCGACGCTCTAAGGGAATACATCATATATCGAACGTAAAAATTTTTGTGGAATGACATACTTTACAGAAACTAACAGCTACATGTAAACATGCAGAGAATACAAGGATACCGCGCTGTGTTTTGGCGGCGGCACATACTCAAAGCAACAGTCAGTCTGCGCGCCGCACAAGGCAGTCGTTGACCGCAAACAATCACTTTCTACGTCACGCGTCTACAGCTGATCGAGCGCTCAGTGCGAATGCACTGACAGACGTAAACAAATACACAGTCTAATTTCTCCGACTAAATTCTGTATAAAGCTATGGTGACTTTATAAATTATGTTATTAACGTTCAGTATTTTTCAGGATACGGTTGTGTAAAATATTTAAGACCTTCAGGTAAATTCTGTGCATGTCCGACGTTAAGACGACTTGCTATGGAGAAAATTTCAGGAAGAATGTAATTTCGAAAAAAAAGTAATAAACTAAAAAAGGTAACTATTAATTGAGTTTATTTTTCAGGTAACATATTTCCACTTAGGTACGTACTTTAGACGTAATTTGCTGCTTGCGATTACGTGATTTATACTTTGTGCTAAACTTTATGTTCTATGAATTTACTTGTGAAGCGACGTGCTTGCGTACATTTACTGATTTTGACAATGTTTTATTAATGAACAGTGTTATTACTTGCGTATATTGTGCATCGCTTGGCTGCACTGCCTTTTCACTGATGTCATATTTTTTTATTATGTGCCTGCTGTGTTTATTTATTTAAATTATAATTGTCACCTGATTAGTTGTGCTGATATGTATGTAAGTTATACTTTGTGATTTATCTGCTTGCGCCTTCACGTTTACTTATTAAGATTACATATGAACATTTATTTGCTTATGCTGATATGATGCTAATGACTTGTTTATTACGTAAGATATATGTTTGCTGCTGTGCGTATGGGTTGCATATTTACACATTTCTTATTGTTGTCACAACTACTCTTCAATTTAGAACATAGCAATGCTGATATACTGTGTACGTACGTAGAGTTTAGGTTACACTGTGGTATTAATTATAGATTGTTCGCTTGGCAGAGCCTCGTTGTAGGAATTGTGCTGTATCCATTTGTTGACATTCTGTTCTCTACTGGTATATTTACTCGCTATTGCATGTTTTGCTTACGCTCAGTGCCTGATATTTTTAAGATAAGAAAATGAACTGCTATAATTCTACGAACGACATTGGTACAAGAAACTGCATAGAAGTCACATGAGCTGGAGGTTTTATGGAAGCTGTATAAATTTATGCTAATAGGAAGGAAGCTAACGACATGACATACCAACACTAGGTTAGACCATTGACAGTTATTCACTGCATTTTTCGTGAGTAATTGAAATAGGAAGTGATACTTGACACAAGAAATACTCCACATGTTTGCTTCTGTTTGCCATAATTTTTGAAGTGGTGTACACACTGAAAAATTACGATCATTAACACTTCGTAATCGTACTTACTTACTGAAAGTTATTCAAACTAAAGGCTGTTAGAGGTCAAGTATGCATTTCTTTTATTTAATGATGGACAAGGAACCAAAATGTATCTTATAATTTATAATGAGTAGAAGATTTGGGTCAGATGGATTATACAGAGGTTGTGTGTGGACACTGTGTCTTCGGATTGTATGGGATGATGAACTGAAGTTTGCACTAGGATTTTATCTGTACTTGTTCGAGGTGACTGACTAGAGGAAAGAGTTCTTATGGAAGTGACATGATATTGGTGCTGAGGTTTATATGTATCGACGTATTGAAGAGGTATTATAGAGGTATTGAGATAATGTGAAATTGATGATTATTGGAGTTTTCGTGGACAAGAGGTAAGGGAAATGATATTGATGATAAGGTTTATATGTATCGACGTATTGAAGTATTAAGATTATGTGATGCTGATGATTATTGGAGTTCTGGTGGATAAGAGGTGAAGCAAGTGAGGAGCATATTTTTTTTTTTTTGTTGGTCTATATGGAACAAGGAGGATGAAGATGGCAGACTAGACAATCAAGTAGAAGGAAGATTGTCTACAAACACACTTTGTCAAATCACTAAGTAGTATATACTTTTTTTTGAAGAATTTGATGGTATTTTTGCCAGCATTGGTGGTGAAAATACCACCAAATTCGTCAAAAAAATACAGACAAAAATAAAAGATAATATTAATACGTAAGTATCATATAACTAGATAAAATTTTGGCTTTGCACTGACCTTTCAATAACCTATTATATAGAATACAGTAAGCAATACAAATTCTTTCATACATGTGACTTTACATAATAGTTTACACAAGTATTATGTGGTTAAACAATTCAATCAATAGCGTCAGCAATGACGAATATGTGCAGGTAAGAGTCTCATAAATTTTCACAAACAGTAATACACAAAAAATCAGTTTATACAAATATTCACATAAACGCTTTCCATAGCCCAAGAAACAAGTAGTTGACAGTTTCAGCAGTAGCACCCAGCAATGGTCAACAGGTGCAAATACCAACAAGTGACATTTTTTCAGTGGAAACAGTCCATCAGTGGCACCCAGTAACGTTGAGTAGGTGCAGACACCAACAAGTAACACCATTTCAGTATAAGCAGTTCCATTAGTGGCACCAGCAATGTTGAGCAGGTGCACACAGCAACAGGTGACATCTTTTCAGTAGAAGCAGTCCATCAGTGGCACCCAGCAATGTTGAGCAGGTGCCGACACCAACAAGTGACATCATTTCGGTAGAAGCAGTCCATCAGTGGCACCCAGCAATGTTTAAGGTTTCTTACTTCTGATGTTTTCGTTGAGCATTATGACGACAGTGTGTTTATTCATGACAATGACAATAGATACAGGGACGCGATGGAGGATATAATTAATAGCGAAGAATTAATTAATGAAAAGGTTAAAAAAGCTGAAGTGCCAGATGACGTTGCAAGAGAAGAGCTGCACCATATTTTGACTTCACATGCTACAGTGTTTAGTCATCACACGGGAACTATACAAGGCTTACAATATTTATTAAAAGTAAAAGAACACACACCATTTCGCGGGAAAACGTACGCTATTCCTTTGGCTTACAGAGACAAGGTTAAGAATGAACTTCAATACATGTTAGATCAGGGCATTATTGAGCCAGCAGTCAGCCCTTATACCAGCCCATTACACGTTGTTCTTAAAAAGGATGGGTCAGTTCGTTTGGTTCTGGATTCCAGACAGATAAATAATATTATTATTCCTGAAACTGACCGTCCACAAAATTTAGATGAACTTCTTCAACATTTCCATGGAATTAAAGTTTTATCCACGATTGATATGCGCGCAAGTTTTTGGCAAATAGAACTCCACCCTGATTGTAGAAAATATACTGCCTTTTTAGCATTTGGTAACTGTTACCAGTTTCGGAAATTACCGTTTGGACTCACTGTATCTTCTGCAGCATTTATTCGCAGTTTAAATGAAATTTTACCTGTTTATCTTCGTGACAATATTACTTCATATGTTGACGATATTCTTATTGCTAAACGTTCTTGGAGTTAGCATAACAAAATTTTGGATTCATTATTACGTATTTTTGCAAGAGCTGGCATTACAGTGAACTTAAAAAAATCTGAATTTGGTCGTTCTCAGGTGAAATTTCTCCGTCACATTATTTCTACATACGGTATTCTTCCTGATCCAGAGAAACTAGACGCTATTCGTAATTATGCTGTTCCTACCACAAAACGTGATGTTCGTAGTTTCCTTGGTGTCTGTAATTTTCTTAGACGCTTTGTTAGATTGGACAATTTGGCCACACCTCGTTTATGTGAACTATCTGGAAAGAAATCTAATTGGTGTTGGGATGAGGAAGCTCAATCAGAATTTGAACAACTTCGTGACGCTTTAGTTGCTGCTCCACTTCCTTCACATCCGGATTTATCTAAAGATTTTTGTTTGGCGACGAACTCATCATACAAAGGCCTAGGTGCACATTTATTTCAAGAGATAGAAGAAAACGGCGTTGTAGTACAGAAGACTATTGCATTTGGAAGTCGTGTTCTCTCTAAATCCGAAAAGAATTATTCGATTACGGAACTTGAAGCTTTGGCTGTTGTTTGGGCTTTCACAAAATTTCGCACATTTTTGTTTGGTAGACATACTAAGGTTTACACTGATCATCGAGCTCTGGAATTTCTTATGTCAACAAAATTAACTCATGGCAGATTGTCACGATGGGCGCTGTACCTACAGGAATTTGATTTTAGTATTGTTTACATACAGGGATCTTCAAATATTGTTGCTGATGCTTTATCACGTGCACCTATGCGTTTGAAACAAAGTGCTGAAGAGGACTGCAAGGGAAACAATTATTGTCTGATGTACATTCAAGGTGTTGCGTTTGAGAACTTTATTTCGTCTTAGCTCCAGGACATCGCTAAGGAGCAAAATAAGGATCCAATCTGGAAGGACATTAAGGACAAGTGGAGGAGAAAGGAAAGCGTAGCGATTAGACAGCATTATTTAGTTCGCAATGACATTCTTTTTAAACGGAAATCGGTCGACAACTCTGTTTGGTTAGTTTGTATTCCTGATGAGTGGGTCAATAAATTGATTTGGTACACACATTTCAGTTATGCGCACTTTGGTCCCAGAAAATGCTTTCATAAATTACGAGAAAATTGTTACTTCAGTAGTATGTAAAAACGTATTCGATCTGTTCTTGCCAAATGCAAATTATGTCAACAGGCTAAGCCGCCAACTGTTTCTCACAGAGCACCGTTGTTTCCTATCATTCCAGCGAAATTAAAGGACATGGCTGCAGTAGATTTGTTCGGTCCAGTGGTTCGTTCTACTAATGGTTTTGCGTACATTTTGGTAGCAGTGGAATTGACATCAAAATATGTGTGTTTTACACCTTTACGCAAAGCAACAGCTCGTTCAGTATCTAACGCTTTCATCAAACATTTTCTTAAAGAAATGGGTCATGTTGATAAGGTTATATCAGATAATGGATCACAGTTTCGCTCTAAAGTTTGGCTTCGTACTCTACGGCGTCGTAAGATTAAACCAATTTTTATTTCACTTTTTCACCCTCAATCTAATGCTTCAGAGAGATGGATGAAGGAAATCAATAAATTGTGCCGTCCTTATTGTCATCAGAATCACAGAACTTGGGATCAGTATCTTCATATTTTTCAAAACATTCTGAATGAACTTCCTAATGATTCAACTTCTTTACCGCCTCTATTGATATTAAAAAATAAAGTACCAACAAATCGCATTTCTGAAATCGTTCCTTTTCCGCCTTCACGGAAACTGCGGCATTCTGAAGTTGTCAACCTGGCTCTACGAAATATTGCATCTGCGGCTGCTAGAAGAGAAAAATCAGCGAAGCGTCCTGGTCGTTTAAAAACTTTGTCAGTTGGTCAGAAGGTATTAATTAAGTCCCACCGTTTGCCTCACAAAGGAAAAGGCTTGTGTCGCAAATTTTTTCTGCTTTATAACGGTCCATATAGATTCGCAAAATTATTCATGATAACACTATTGAAGTAGAAACTCTTAAATCTCGACGCTCTAAGGGAATACATCATATATCGAACGTAAAAATTTTTGTGGAATGACATACTTTACAGAAACTAACAGCTACATGTAAACATGCAAAGAATACAAGGATACCGCGCTGTGTTTTGGCGGCGGCACATACTCAAAGCAACAGTCAGTCTGCGCGCCGCACAAGGCAGTCGTTGACCGCAAACAATCACTTTCTACGTCACGCGTCTACAGCTGATCGAGCGCTCAGTGCGAATGCACTGACAGACGTAAACAAATACACAGTCTAGTTTCTCAGACTAAATTCTGTATAAAGCTATGGTGACTTTATAAATTATGTTATTAACGTTCAGTATTTTTCAGGATACGGTTGTGTAAAATATTTAAGACCTTCAGGTAAATTCTGTGCATGTCCGACGTTAAGACGACTTGCTATGGAGAAAATTTCAGGAAGAATGTAATTTCGAAAAAAAAGTAATAAACTAAAAAAGGTAACTATTAATTGAGTTTATTTTTCAGGTAACATATTTCCACTTAGGTACGTACTTTAGACGTAATTTGCTGCTTGCGATTACGTGATTTATACTTTGTGCTAAACTTTATGTTCTATGAATTTACTTGTGAAGCGACGTGCTTGCGTACATTTACTGATTTTGACAATGTTTTATTAATGAACAGTGTTATTACTTGCGTATATTGTGCATCGCTTGGCTGCACTGCCTTTTCACTGATGTCATATTTTTTTATTATGTGCCTGCTGTGTTTATTTATTTAAATTATAATTGTCACCTGATTAGTTGTGCTGATATGTATGTAAGTTATACTTTGTGATTTATCTGCTTGCGCCTTCACGTTTACTTATTAAGATTACATATGAACATTTATTTGCTTATGCTGATATGATGCTAATGACTTGTTTATTACGTAAGATATATGTTTCCTGCGTGCGTATGGGTTGCATATTTACACATTTCTTATTGTTGTCACAACTACTCTTCAATTTAGAATATAGCAATGCTGATATACTGTGTACGTACGTAGAGTTTAGGTTACACTGTGGTATTAATTATAGATTGTTCGCTTGGCAGAGCCTCGTTGTAGGAATTGTGCTGTATCCATTTGTTGACATTCTGTTCTCTACTGGTATATTTACTCGCTATTGCATGTTTTGCTTACGCTCAGTGCCTGATATTTTTAAGATAAGAAAATGAACTGCTATAATTCTACGAACGACATTGGTACAAGAAACTGCATAGAAGTCACATGAGCTGGAGGTTTTATGGAAGCTGTATAAATTTATGCTAATAGGAAGGAAGCTAACGACATGACATACCAACACTAGGTTAGACCATTGACAGTTATTACACTGCATTTTTCGTGAGTAATTGAAATAGGAAGTGATACTTGACACAAGAAATACTCCACATGTTTGCTTCTGTTTGCCATAATTTTTGAAGTGGTGTACACACTGAAAAATTACGATCATTAACACTTCGTAATCGTACTTACTTACTGAAAGTTATTCAAACTAAAGGCTGTTAGAGGTCAAGTATGCATTTCTTTTATTTAATGATGGACAAGGAACCAAAATGTATCTTATAATTTATAATGAGTAGAAGATTTGGGTCAGATGGATTATACAGAGGTTGTGTGTGGACACTGTGTCTTCGGATTGTATGGGATGATGAACTGAAGTTTGCACTAGGATTTTATCTGTACTTGTTCGAGGTGACTGACTAGAGGAAAGAGTTCTTATGGAAGTGACATGATATTGGTGCTGAGGTTTATATGTATCGACGTATTGAAGAGGTATTATAGAGGTATTGAGATAATGTGAAATTGATGATTATTGGAGTTTTCGTGGACAAGAGGTAAGGGAAATGATATTGATGATAAGGTTTATATGTATCGACGTATTGAAGTATTGAGATTATGTGATGCTGATGATTATTGGAGTTCTGGTGGATAAGAGGTGAAGTAAGTGAGGAGCATATTTTTTTTTTGTTGGTCTATATGGAACAAGGAGGATGAAGATGGCAGACTAGAACACTCAAGTAGAAGGAAGATTGTCTACACACACACTTTGTCAAATCACTAAGCAGTATATACTTTTTTTTGAAGAGAGGAAGTATTTGCATATCTTGGCTCACTGACAGTTGTTCAGCAACAGTACATTTGATCTGGCTTGGCAAACATTGGTCTTGACATGATGACTATGACGTTGACTAACTATTATTGACTGTTATACATTGCTGCCACTACTACTTGATACACATGATGAACATAAAATTTTGACAGAATTACATTTACACAGTTAACACTATTCAACTACACAGGAGCACTAAATGTGGATGAAAGATGAGTGAGTGTGTTTTGTGTGTTTTCCTTTTATAATCCCAGAGAAGTGATCCCAACCTATCTCGTAAATATTATTTTACTTGTTTGTTGTGGCTTGCACTGACACCCATAAATATTATAGGTTTACTGTTATTTGTGTATTGTAATAGTTAATAGGACAATTATCTGATATCATTTGTGTGTTTGTTATGATTTGTATGTTTAGTGTAAAAGCATTTGTATGTGTATTCAAACTATTGTTCATGCCTGAACTGTCTGATTAGTGATGGTGCTGCACTTTTCAACATGATGTGTGACACTAGGACATGTTTAATTTCTGCTAATGAACTTTGATTAACTGACTGATTAGTGATAGGGAATATTATGGACTGTTATTTGCACTTTTTCTACATGATTGGTGCCACTAGGGCATGTTTAATTTCTGCTGATGGACAGTGTGATTAGTGATAGTGAATTTTATGGACTGCGGTCAGCACCTGGTCAACATTACTGGGTGCCACTAATGGAACTGCTTCTACTGAAAAGATGTCACCTGTTGCTGTGTGCACCTGCTCAACATTGCTGGTGCCACTAATGGAACTGCTTATACTGAAATGGTGTTACTTGTTGGTGTCTGCACCTGTTCAACATTGCTGGTGCCACTAATGGAACTGCTTATACTGAAATGGTGTTACTTGTTGGTGTCTGCACCTATTCAACATTACTGGGTGCCACTGATGGACTGCTTCTACCGAAATGTTATCACTTGTTGGTGTCGGCACCTGCTCAACATTGCTGGGTGCCACTGATGGACTGCTTCTACTGAAATGATGTCACTTGTTGGTGTCTGCACCTGCTCAACATTGCTGGTGCCACTAATGGAACTGCTTATACTGAAATGGTGTTACTTGTTGATGTCTGCACCTGCTCAACATTGCTGGGTGCCACTGATGGACTGCTTCTACTGAAAAGATGTCACCTGTTGCTGTGTGCACCTGCTCAACATTGCTGGTGCCACTAATGGAACTGCTTATACTGAAATGGTGTTACTTGTTGGTGTCTGCACCTACTCAACGTTACTGGGTGCCACTGATGGACTGTTTCCACTGAAAAAATGTCACTTGTTGGTATTTGCACCTGTTGACCATTGCTGGGTGCTACTGCTGAAACTGTCAACTACTTGTTTCTTGGGCTATGGAAAGCGTTTATGTGAATATTTGTATAAACTGATTTTTTGTGTATTACTGTTTGTGAAAATTTATGAGACTCTTACCTGCACATATTCGTCATTGCTGACGCTATTGATTGAATTGTTTAACCACATAATACTTGTGTAAACTATTATGTAAAGTCACATGTATGAAAGAATTTGTATTGCTTACTGTATTCTATATAATAGGTTATTGAAAGGTCAGTGCAAAGCCAAAATTTTATCTAGTTATATGATACTTACGTATTAATATTATCTTTTATTTTTGTCTGTATTTTTTTGACGAATTTGGTGGTATTTTCACCACCAATGCTGGCAAAAATACCATCAAATTCTAGCCATGGAGGAAGGGCATATGAAAGGTGGCTACACTGAGCCACAGCGCCAGAGATCGCTAGAGAGCATTGTTCCGCCGCCTCCACTGGCAGTGATTATTGAGATGTCGTAGTGGGCAGTGCTTGTCGAGGACTCGTAGTAGTCAGTTCGTGTTGAGATGTGCTAGTAGGGAGTGCTTGCTGAGATGTGATACTGAAAAGTTCTTGTTGAGATGTGATAGTGGCGTGTCGGTGTGGAGAGATTGTAATGTCTAGAGTGCTTTTCATCAATATAAATTAAGGTAACAAACTACTTTTCTTTTCTTTCTCATTATTTCAATGTCCTAAATAATGCGTCATTACAGGTTCAGTCAACAAAGCATCTGGCTTGTGTTCTTGTATTAGAGTGTAATTCTGGTTTTCTTTAGTAATTATGGTATTTCTATTTCCTTTAATTAATTCAGTATAAATGATATTTAAAATTTCTTGTGTTGTTGAAGAAGAACCGTGCCAGATGCGTACGTTGAGTCATACTTCCACACAGAGAACAGTTATACTTGTGCTTTGGTTTCGTAGGTTTTATAGTTGCTGGGGACTTAATTAATTAATTGTGTTAATGAAAATTTCCATTTCATTCTTTGTTATTGTTCTATGCAGTCAGATAGCGTAATAATACTAGTCAGGGCCAACCGTTTACGAGACTTCGTAATCGGACAAACAGCTACTAAAACAAAAAATTAAAATTATTTTTATTATATATTAACTAAGCCCCCATGCAAGCTTTTCTAGTGTAACCCGATCTCTGTGATTACGATTATACATATGACACTGAATCGCGTCTTGTACGGAAGTATCTACTATTATTTGGTTAGAAATTTGTATCAAACGTGTGTATTCGTTAGCTTTCTTGGAACTGTGTGCCGGCCGGAGTGGCCGTGCGATTCTAGGCGCTACAGTCTGGAACAACGTGACCGCTACGGTCGCAGGTTCGAAACCTGCTTCGGGCATGGATGTGTGTGATGTCCTTGGGTTAGTTAGGTTTAAGTAGTTCTAAGTTCTAGGGGACTGATGATCACAGCTGTTAAGTCCCATAGTGCTCAGAGGCATTTGAACCATTTTGGAAGTGTGTGTTTATCAGTGTGTGTGTTTGTTTGTGTGTGTGTGTGTGTGTGTGGTTATCATGTGTGATGAAATACGAAATAAAAGTGAGAAACCCGTGATTCTTGATCCGAACGCATCAAGAAAGAATGACGGACAAGGAATAGAACGTGGTTGCGAATTGATCTGTTGTTGACGCATTTAGGCAATGGCGAACGGTTCGGGCGTGACGTTGAGCGTTCTCAAATGGTTCACATGGCTCTGAGCACTATGCGACTAACTTCTGAGGTCATCAGTCACCTAGAACTTAGAACTAACAAGGGAACCTCCCCATCGCACCCCCCTCAGATTTAGTTATAAGTTGGCACAGTGGATAGGCCTTGAAAAACTGAACACAGATCAATTGAGAAAACAGGAAGAAGTTGTGTGGAACTGTGAAAAAATAAGCAAAATATACAAACTGAGTAGTTCATGGGAAGATAAGTGACATCAAGGACTCTAAGAACACAGGAGCGCCGTGGTCTCGTGGTAACGTGAGCAGCTGCGGAACGAGAGGTTCTTGGTTCAAATCCTCCACCGAGTGAAAAATTAAATTTTTTTATTTTCAGTTTATGTGACAAACTATTGTGTTTTCATCACTTTTTTGTGAGTGATTATCACATCCACAAGAAAACCTAAATCGGGCAAGGTAAAAGAATCTTTTTACCCATTCGCCAAGTGTACAAGTTAGGTGGGTCGACAACATATTCCTGTCATGTGACGCACATGCCGTTACCAGTGTCGTATGGAATATATCAGATGTGTTTTCCTGTGGAGGAATCGGTTGACCTATGACCTTGCGATCAAATGTTTTCGGTTCCCATTGGAGAGGCACGTCCTTTCGTCTACTAATCGCACGGTTTTGCGATGCGGTCGCAAGACACAGACACTAAACTTATTACAGTGAACAGAGACGTCAATGAACGAACGGACAGATAATAACGATGTAAAAATAAAGAAAGTAAAATTCTCACTGGAGGGAACACTTGAACCAAGGACCTGTCGTTCTGCAGCTGCTCACGCTACCACGAGACAACAGCGCTCCTGAGCTCACATTGTCCATGATGTTGCATATGTGGCCCATGGACTACTCAGTTTGTATATTTTGCTTATTTTTTCACAGTTCCACGCAACTTCTTCCTGTTTTCTCAATTGATCTGTGTTCAGTTTATCAAGGCCTATCCACTGTGCCAACTTATAACCAAATCTGAGGGGGGTGCGATGGGGAGGTTCCCTTGTAAGCAAACCTAACTAACTTAAGGACATCACACACATCCATGCCCGAGGCAGGATTCGAGCCTGCGACCGTAGCGGTCGCTCGGCTCCACACTGTAGCGCCTAGAACCGCACGGCCACTCCGGCCGGCCCGAGCGTTCTCACTGAAAGTAATGCGGACGCAACTTTCACGTCTTCCGATGGGTCCTGATACAGATTTTCTAACATTCTGCGTGGTGTCTGTTTGTTCTATATCGTGTCTCCCTACCACTTTCGCGCAACGACGCTCTGAGCGTGTTTTTTAGGGAATTGACTAGTTTGAACCTGGGACCTGTTGCTGGTAAGGAGACGCCAGACCACACATGACATGTAGAGTTCAGAAGAGTTCAGTGAGACTAGCGATGATATAACCAAATACTTAATGATTTCAGCGTCAGCTCCACTACACTCCATGTAAAAGAATCTTAATACTAACTAAATTTAGTGGAAGGGGTTCAAGGCTTTCCT
This sequence comes from Schistocerca nitens, assembly GCF_023898315.1. Lineage (NCBI taxonomy): Eukaryota > Metazoa > Arthropoda > Insecta > Orthoptera > Acrididae > Schistocerca > Schistocerca nitens. Next base: position 68,217,106 of record NC_064614.1, read on the forward strand.
ATTTTTAGTTAGCTGGTAAAATAATGTCGAAGAAGCAGTTAAGTTTACCATTGGAAATTTTATTCTACTCACAAAACATTGTTTATAAATTGCACTATTGGTAAAAGGAAATGTTTTAATACAGGATGGTAAAAACCAACTGCGTTCAACAAAAATGTGTACGAATAATCCCTGAATGGGTTTCCAAGTTCTACAATGGATCGAAGGATGACGTATGCCACATCACATCTATAATCTAGGTTCAAATTAAGTTTCACAAAAGAGAAAACTATCAAAATGGTCTACATTGACCCTCAATTATCTTTAATTACTTATCTACTTGTCGTAAATTACAGTGGCTGATGTGGCTTCTCAATAACTATATAACAGAAAAATCATCGTGTTTCAGATTTTTACTTCAAGTGGCAAATGTGAACACCATGAGCTTTAATTGACGATCGACACTAGTATTACGCAAAAAGGGGGTGTAACAGATGAGACTTCTGCAGTTGTGAGTGAAGCTTTATGCGCTGTTATGCGGCACCGCGTGCGTTCATTACCTTGTCGGTGTTCGTCAGGGGGCGGCGGCCGGCGCAGCTCCGCTCACCTCGCCGTCTCGGAAGCAACTCTCTCCTAACTTCTCCTTACTACAATTTACCGAAGTTGGTTTAAAAAAACTATCTGGCTGAGTTTTCATCTGACCAATCAGGGTCTCAATGTTAACCTTAAGCTCCGCCTACAAAAATTCTGTCTATCCAATGAGAAACGTTATACTTTTTGTGGTGGGGCAATGTTTTTAAAGTTTGCAACGTAACAGAGACGTGCAAAAGTCTCACGCTAAAACTTGCAGCTGGTCTGGTCCTTTTAGTGTTATCGTAAGATCTATACTGTTCTTCTGGAGGGCTCTATCTTTTAACATGGGCTGCTGGGTGGTCCTGACGTAACAGAGACGCGAGAAAGTCTCACGCTAAAACTTGCAGCTGGGGTAGCCCTTTTTGTGTTATCGTTAGATCTATACTGTTCTCCTGTAGGGCTCTAGCTTTTAACATTGGCTGGGAGGGGGGGGGGGGGTCCTAGCGGTTAGCTGGCAACGTGGGTGTCCGTCCCTTATCGTAGGGCCTTCCAGCTTAACACGGTTCTGCTCTCGGCTTCTGTTCTCGTTTCTCCCCTCGGAACTGCGTCTGTCTCACGGTGGGAAGGTATGACATGCATTTAGGCATTCTTGTGTTAGTCTGTGGTATTCCATTTGGTCACTCGTTACTCGTATTGTTGTTGTTGTTGTGGTCTTCAGTCCTGAGACTGGTTTGATGCAGCTCTCCATGCTACTCTATCCTGTGCAACTTTGGTTAATTTAATGTCACGATTTATTCGGAGCTATGTGACATACTACCGGATTTGCTTATCATGTCAGGGTTTTCATGGAAGGTGTTGGATTTGCCTGACACCTTACAATTTTGATGCTTCTGCTTCGTCTTTTTGTCACAGCGATTCTTAAGATTCTGAATTGCTACAATCTTTTCCCCTGAACTATACGAAAATTGCAAAGGCCATGGAAGGTGGTCCACATTTAAACATTTTCTAACATACATTTGCACATCTTGGCGTCGTTCCTTGCATTGCATAAAGAACTCTGTAGTGCGCCAATACTTTGCCCGTCTGCATAGCCTCGCTGTACAGAAAGCTGTGATTTTTGTTCAGAATGATAGTGGAGAATCACCTGTGTTGATCTCTAAAGCTTTGCAAAAGGTAGTGTTGCAGTTACTTCACCAAGTTCACTGGGGCATGGTTGGTACGAAACAGTTAGCGCGCCGACACTGCACTTGGCATGGTATGGACACCCAAATAGAACACATAACGTCAGTGTCGCGCATGTGCGGAAAATAAGTCCGCTCCGCCACAAAACTTCAAAGCTTGGACTAAGTCGCAATCGCCATGGCAACGGGTGCACAGAGACTTTGCGGGACCTTTTCGGAACACTTGCTGGTTGATTGTGATTGATTCGTATAGCAAGTTCCCTTTTGCTTTGCCAATGAACTCGACAACGTTACGTAGCACTATTCAGGTGTTGTCATCGACTTTTTGCCTAGAAGGTTTACCTGAAGTCATAGTGTCAGTCTACGACCTCAGTTCATTTCAAAGGAATTTGAAACATTCTGTGAACGCAGTGGCATACAGCACGTAACCAGTGCACCGTTTTATCCACAGTCAAAGGGCGAAGCAGAACGATTTGCCAGAACCTTCAAGCAGCAGATGGCGAAACTACGCTCCACACACACCAGGGATCACGCATTGGAACTGGTTCTCGCCTAGTATCTTTCACACCCAAGGGGTGGGGCATCGCCGGCGGAATTACTTGACGGCCGCCGCCATCGGACACTGCACCACCTGCTCCACCCTCTTCAGCATCCGGCGCCGAAGGATGGCCACAAGTATCTATTCGCGCGACATTATTATGACTTTTACAGGGCTTTTAGCGCGAGACGATATCTTCCATTGACTTGGCGCTCGCATATATATATCTTCTTTCAGGTCCAGATGGCGTGCAGGGCCGCCATCAAAATCAATTTCTGTCATTTACACAATGATCTGTCAGTCTCTCTTCCCCCAGAATCACGAATTCAGAGGACAAGGCGGCCATAGCAGCCGCCAGAGGGTGTTATCATGGCACCACAGGACAACACCATGGAGATGGAGTATTCGCCTCCTCCACTTCCTCTCCTGTTACCGATGAAACTGGACACCCCACACCGCAGCAATCGCCGCCTTCTTCATCTGGTTCATGGCAGAAGGAGGTGGACGCGTACTCTTTTGGTCGTTTTCCGGGGGACGTTTCCGCCAAGTGCAGGCAGGATGGCGGAGTACGGCTGGAAGCTTGACGTCGCCTGCAGCCACAGCTTCCGGCCAGGCGATGTAGCCACACTCCTGCCTCTCCCGCTGTTGTCGGACTCCCTACACGACGACGGTCAGTCGCTTTGGGGGGGGGGGGGGGGGGGAGGAGCAATGTAATGGCGTTAACACAAGCGCCAGAACGGAGATGAAGAAAGCAAGCGAAGAGAAGGCGGTGAGAAGACGCCGGCCAATGGTGCTCTCATTAGGACCACACCACGACGGGAGCAGCGTCTACAACAAGAGAATATAAGTGCTGCTCCTGCCAGCCTGGGCCGTTCCGTATTTGGACAGAATTAGCACGGCCTAACAGAGAGTGTGACGTGTGATCGTTATCAATGGCTTGCATGAACATTGTATATAGCAAAGTACACTTATCTGCATGTCGCTCATTGCTTGAGACCACTTGTTGTACATACGAGTTAAGTGTTGTCAGTCTTCTTATTTGTAATAAAAACTATTAATGTGATTTTCTTTGAATTATTGTATAACATTCAGAGAACGCAATATGCCTTAGGCGGCCTATACGTGACGAGTGGGCTGTGGTGATTTCCTGTCAGAGAGATCACAGTTCGTAGTAATTGACGGAAAGTCATCGAGTAAAGCAGAAGTGATTTCTGGCATTCCTCAAGGTAGTGTTGTATAAACGATTTGGCAGACAATCTGAGCAGCCATCTCCGATTGTTTGCAGATGACGCTGTCGTTTTTCGACTAATCAAGTCATCAGACGATAAAAAAAACTGCAAAACGATTTACAAAAGATATATGAATGCTGTTGAAAGTGAAACTTGACCCTAAATAACGAAAGTGTGAAGTCCTCTGCATGAGTGCTAAAAGGAATCCGTTAAACTTCGGTTACACGATAAATCAGTCTCATCTAAAAGCCGTAAATTCAACTGAATACCTAGGTATTGCAATTACGAACAACTTCAATTGGAAGCAATACATAGAAAATGTTGTGGAGAAGGCTAACCAAAGACTGCGTTTTATTGGCAGGACACTTAGAAAATATAGCAGATCTACTAAGGAGACTGCCTACACTACGCTTGTCCGTCCTCTTTTAGAAGAATACTGCGCGGTGTGGGATCCTTACCAGATAGGACTGACGGAGTACATCGAAACAATTCGAAGAAAAGCAGCACATTATGTGTTATTGCGAAATATGGGAGAGAGTGTCACAGAAATGATACAGGATTCGGGCTGGACATGACTAAAGGAAAGGCGTTTTTCGTTGCGACGGAATCTTCTCACGAAATTTCAATCACCAAATTTCTCCTGCGAATGCGAAAATATTTTGTTGACCCCGACCTACACAGGGAGGAACGATCACCACGATAAAATAAGGGAAATCAGACCTCGTACGGTAAGGCATATCTTTCCGCGCGCTAAACGAGATTGGAACAATAGAAAATTGTGAAGGTGGTGAGATGAACCCTCTGCCAGGCACTTAAATGTTATTTGCAGAGTATCGATGTAGGTGTAGAAAATTTCTTTGGGTTTTGTGAAATATCACTTGACAATATTTTATTACGGTAGTGATCGAAGGCATCTTGTATTTTTCTCTTGAAAGTCAACCGAATTTCATTCAACTTCTCCCTATCTATAGTCCTACGCTTTGTTTTACACATATTATGCAGTAGTCTGTTCCTTGAATAGTGTCTTTGCAGTGGCTGTATATCGCGGAATTTGCCTCGCATTATTGGGGTTATCTAGAGTACAATTTCAATAGCTGCTACGTAGCACACAATAAACGAAGACGAAATAAAATCAAACCTTAGTTACTCGGATAAAACTTAATTTCAGTTTCCTGTTATTAACATGGCTCACTTTTAATATTTGTAAATATCTCAGATAATTTCAGAAACTATCACATATTTGTTTCTCTGGCGTGTACATGAAATGAACAACACGCCAGACTTATTTAATATGTCGTTTGAGAGAGAACGAAAGATTGTTTTTGTTTAAAAACTCTTGCTACCCAAATGGTACGTATCTTCATAAAGGTCATCGTTATAAGTGATAGTCATCCGCCGTTTGTGAACCATTGCTGGGTAAAAACCCTTTGTAGATTTTTCCTATGGAAAACTGTCTTCTGCTTGATTTCTAGTGTCTTGCAGTTTCCGTCCACTGCGACTTTTCTCACGTTCCGAAATACAGCAAAGAACTTAACTTGGTTCATCTACTGTCCTGGCTACACTTCTCATATATGTAATTTCCATTACATTCATGATTATTTATTTCGCTCCAGTTTATTTCCTGAATAATTTGTTTATTTTTCTAATCCTTTCAGCAGTTCCAGCTTGCATGTCTCCATGATCCGTGATTCGTTGACCAATGATAGGTTCTGAAGAACTATTTTCGTGGGTGCCACACAACAGAGAGCGATGGCGCAGTGGTAACCAGCAGGACTCGCGTGCTGGAGAATGAAGGTTTTAAATCGACATCCGATCAGCGAGATTCAGGTTTTCCATAGTTTCTCTAAATCACTTAAGGCAAATACCAGGGCTATTTCTTTGAAATGAGAGCGGACGATTTACTTTTCCCGTCGTTCTACGACTTGAGTTTGCGCTCCATAGTGTATGGGATTTCATACGTAAATCATCATTCTCCTTCCTCACTGCTGTGACTCTAACTGTTAATTATTTGTTACGACTCACACACATCTGACTTTCCGTTCCACAATTGTATTTTGTTTGCCAAAACACCTCAGCCCACATTTAATATGTATGTATTTCAGTGAATACTGGATCAAAAATGCACAAGATTCCAATTTATACAAGAACATTGTGAGATCTGAGTATGATATTCAGGGTCCGTGATCGTCGATATGTATATGTGTATGTATATATTTCTTTTATTGTCCTTCCGGTCGTTGTCTTCAACAGCTGTAAATAAAAAATCATCAATCTGTTGTATGATTTCAATATAAAATAGTAAAATGCTTCGATATGTTGATTGTATATCATTCTAAACCTATTACTATACATTTTTGGGTCTACTCTCGAATTTGTACTAATACGATCCATTCGTAACTGAAGTCTATCTGTACTGGAGGTAATTAGTACAATGTCATCAACTTCATCTGCATCTACATATACACGAGTACTCTGCAATTGAAACTTAAATGCCTTGGAGGGGGTTTATCAAACCACTTTCACGCTACTTCTCTACCGTTCTACTATGTATAGAGCACGGGAGAACAGTAATATTTCCGTGTTAGCTCTGGTTTCTCATATTTAACAAGTCAGTTCTCCCTATGTAGATGGGCGTGAACGAAATATTTTCGGCCTTGTGTGAGAGAATTTCATGAGAAGACCGCGTCGTAATGAAAAACGCCTTTTCTTTATATCTGCCACCTCAGCTCCTGCATTTCATCTATTACAACCTCTCCCCTCGCGACAATAGAGAACGAGCTGCCCTTCGTTGAACTTTTCCGAAGTCCTCCGTCAAGCCCATCTCGCGGGGATCCCATAACCCACAGAAATACTCTAGTACAGGACACACAAGCAAGTTTAACCTGTATTTAAAGTCGATTAGTTGTATTTTCCAAGTGTTCTGAAATGAAAGGCAGAGTTTGGGTAGGTTTCCCACAAGGATACCTGCACGATCGTTTGCATTTAAGTTGTTCAAATTTGTAACCCCTAGCTATTTAGTTGAATTGACAGCCTAATATTTATGTCATTTATCTTTTATCGCAAATGAAACAGATCTTTTAGTACTTAACCGGGTGACCACATACTTTTCTTTATTTACGGTCAACTGCCACTTTTCGCACCATACACATATCTAGTTTTTGTATGTCCATCCTCCTGATTGGACTTTTGAGGAACTTGCGCTTTTCAGTTGTGTCATAAAATCTAACATCTACAGCTTCCTTACGATGTTATTTATTACATGGCTACCAGTTTCGATGTTTCAGTGTAATATCTTCAGGTCTGACGCTGAGGGGGTTAACACCAGTCGTATATATGATTCATCAGTGGCCAACATCCACGAACTGGTTTTCGCAGACTACCTGCAACAACGATGTTGTGTCTCCAACCATCAACTGTCAACTGACTCGACTGAGCTGAGTCAGTTGATGGCTGAGTGCTGAAGACACAACATCGTTGTTGCAGATAATCTGCTGTCAACTGAGTTGATTCATTTGATACCTGCTGGTTGGAGAGACAACATTGTTGTTGCAGGTAGTCTGAGAAAACCAGTTTGTAGTTGTTGGCTACTGATGAATCGTGTATACGATTGCGGTTAACCGCCACAGCGTCAGTTAAGACTGAAGATATTGCACTGAAGCACCGAAACTGGTAGCTGTATAATAAATAACATCGTAAGGACATCTGTAGGTGTTCCACTGTAGTGTTACGGAATAGTGAAGAGTTGGAAACATGGAATATTGTCAAAGTTTCGATGCCTATGCCGAGAGCCAGAGGCAGTAGGCAAGCCAAGATGTAAGAGGATTGCGCATGTATCGGAATGTGTCGTCACGCAGGAGCAATGGCCTGGTTACACACAACAGGCGAGAGAGAATTGCTTAGCACGCGGGTTTGTGTTAGACGGAGACTTTCGTAGAGTGCAAGACAGAGGTATAGCGTCAGCTGTACTGCATTTCACAACTTCGCGTAAGTCTGCCGTAACAACACGTAACTGTGTCGCAAGAACACCTAAGGGTCGAGTACAACAGATGAATCAGCAGTATAAGTGGAACGAATGCGTTCATTACAAACGAGCATGACGTCAGGACGTCGCTCGTGCTTCCTTTAAATACCCCAGCTTTGATAGCAACAAGGCAGTCGCAGTTACACTTGCAGTTAGATGTGTACTGGGTCGCTGCGTAGCGCTCGGCTCGGTGATCGACATGTTAATCTTTATTAAGGAGATGTTTCAGAAAGGGCGGCCCACCCAGTAGCAGACGTGAGGGGACAGTACCAGCTCTGGTCCTCTCTGCTGCCGCTGTTAATCATCAACCCAGGATTAGCAGACATCACGGCAGACTCGCTCGCCGTCAAAGCTGACCACATCAGTGAGCCGTCGTCGAGATCGTGCGGGGCCTAGGCCCTGTGCACGCGCCGTCACAACCGGGTGAGCCGACGACGCTGGGGGACTGCAGCCCGTTCCGCCCGTCCACCGCGGAGGAGCCGCTACGTGTAGCGGCTTGCTGTCTGCATCCGAGACGGCTGGCCAGCCGGGCGCCACCAGCCACGCGCGGCCGAAGTACAAGTAAGGACATTCCTTCGCTATGTCACAGCACGCAGCGCTGCGCTGGCAAGACTGTGCGGACCGGAGCTGGTGTCACCGCTACGAGTCAGCGAGGACTCGGGAAGGTCGTTGATATCACCAAGCCACGTTGTACTCGGCAGCAATAAAGCTGTTATGAATTAATAATGTTTCTTTGGCGTTTATGACGCGTCCACAGTCATTTCCTAGCATCCTGACAACTGGAGAGGTCACTGCTCAGCCTCCAGTCCACCGTAGGCGACCGGGACCACCGGGGCGCCTACAACACTTTCTTACATACAGATCTCCTGTCTAAATCATTTTGCAATTAGCACAGATCTTCTGGTGTCTCTACTAGCCGGTAAAAGACGGCATCATCAGCGAACAGTCTAAGATGGCTGCTCAGAGTGTCCCTTAAACAAAATAGATTAGGAACATTTGAGGTCCTGTGACACTTTCTTGGGGTACGCCAGATATCACTTCTGTTTTAGTCAGTTACTTTCTATGAGTTACTACAAATTCTCACCTATCTAACAGCAAGTCACGAATCCAGTCGCATAACTGAGATGATAGTGCATAGGCACGTAATTTGCTAACAAGCCGTTTGTGACGAATGGTATTGAAAACCGTCTGAAAATCTAAGAATATGGGATCAGTTTGACATGTCCCATCGATAGCATTCATTATTTCATGAGAATAAAGAGCTAATATTTGATTATAGCATAGTTCCTATTATGTAAGCATATTTAAAAATATTTTAAACGTTTTTGTATCATGTAGTACAGTGCTAAATCGAAGTATATCCGCTTCATTCCTTCATTTTCAATTCCAAGTCTTCCCTTTGTGTGATCCACGGAACAATATACACAGTATAGCCATATTTGTCGCGAAATGCCGCCATAATTTGTGGGTTTCAAGATCGCCCGGCGTAAGCCCTACACTGAACGCTAAATGTCGCTAATTTTTGGCAGTGCTCACAAATCGAAATGTAAAACACATTTACTTAAAAAACGGTCGAGTAAGTGAAACTTCCGAAGCAATTTCGAGAACGCGTCGATCGCGCAAGCATGAAAATTTAAATACAGTTCGCCGGGAGGTAGTGATCAGCTGATGAACTAAACAGAGGATTGTGCGGTCGGTCAGTAGGTGAGAGGGAAAGGCAGGAGCTGAAACACTGTTCAGAAAGGAGTGGCTTGGTGAGTAATAGTACAATGGAAACCATGCAGCTTAGTGTTCTGGCACAAAGCTGCATGGTTTCCATTGTACTATTACTCACCAAGCCACTCCTTTCTGAACAGTGTTTCACCTCCTGCCTTTCCCTCTCACCTACTGACCGACCGCTACTTCTCTTGCCGCATCATTTACTATTTTGTTCAAAAATGGTTCAAATGGCTCTGAGCACTATGGGACTCAACATCTGAGGTCATCAGTCCCCCTAGACTTAGAACTACTTAAACCTAACTAACCTAAGGACATCACACACATCCATGCCCGAGGCAGGATTCGAACCTGCGACCGTAGCGGTCGCGCGGCTCCAGACTGAGCGCCCAGAACCGCTAGACCACCGCGGCCGGCGCTATTTTGTTGATTTCTGCAGAATTTTTCATTAATAGCATAATGTTGGTACTCTCTGATGAACAGCAACGTACTTTTGACTTCATTTGCACCAGTATACCAACTTTGTTCACAACAAACGACAAGAAAGTGCTTAAGAAATTGGATAATTTTTTTATCGCCCGTCTTAGTTGCATCGATATAAAATTCGTCTCCAGTGGTTACCGATTTCGGGCTGACACGCCCATTTTCAAAACACACACCTTGCTATTAACGATAGTTATTCACACAATATGGTGCCTAACGGCACAGGAAAGTATACAGAGCGGTCCAGAAAAATGTATCCACTGTTTAAAAGTCCATAACTGGTAAACTAATTGACGGAGTTGCCTCATCTTAGGCGGTGTAATAGTTTGTAGTTCTGGCAATCGCCACACAAGCGTTGTATTGCATTGTTTTGTTTTGTCTGATGACAGTCGCCAGATAGTCAGTGTTTTCTTCTTAGTTGCACCTACTTACTCGAGTAAACATGGCTGTCGCGAGGCTTGCATTCGATGAAAGAATGTCAGTTTTGAAGTGGTATTTTAAGTACGAAAACATTAATGAGGTTCTACGGCAATGGCGAAATGAGTATCAAACAGAGCCACCGACACGTTTAACGATTCGTCGTATTCGAGACAAATTTGAAGCCGAAGCCTGTGTTAAATATGTACACAAAAAACGATCTGGACGACCTGTAACAGTAACAAGTCCAGCGAACTCCCGCCGTGTGTTATAACAGTTCAGTCGCTCACCACAGAAGTCTGTGAGACAGTGTGCCCGTGAAACTGGAGTGAATCTCTCAAGTGTTCAGCGAATTTTGAAGACAGCAAAGTGGAAGTGCTACATCCCACGATTGCTACACGCTATGAACGAGGACGACCCAGATCGTAGAATGGAGAGTACTGCGAGTGGTTTACTAACATAGTGCGCATCGATGAAGAGTTTGCAAAGATGATTGTGTGGTCTGATGAGGCACAGTTCAATCTCAATGGTATAGTAAATTGCCACAATTGCATCTACTGGGCCGCCGAAAATCCGAACGTCCATGTAGACAAAGCCGTGAATTTGCCAGGAGTAAATGTTTGGTGTGAGTTGTCTTACCGGGGCTTGATTGGGCCATTCTTGTTTGACGGCACAGTTACCGGTGAGATGTACCATCAGAAGCTTCAGACACCCATTTTACCTGCCATCCGAGACTTGTATGGAGATGGAAGAGTTTACTTTCAACAAGATGGTGCCCCAGCCCACTACGAAAATCGTGTTAGGGCGTATCTCGACGAAAATCTACCAGGAAGATAGATGGGCCGTAGAAGTGCTGTGGAGTATCCACCACGTTCCCCAGACCTAACTCCTCTGGACTTTTACCTGTGGGGAACACTAAAGGACGTCGTTTATCGGCAAAAGTTTCGCACATTGGATGAACTTCGAGAATCCATCGTACATTCATGTGCAAATATCCAACTGAACACGTTGCATTCAGTAGTTCGTGCTGCAGTTCGGCGGCATAGTTTATGTGTGGATGTTAATGGTGACCATTTCGAACACCTACAGTCATATCTGTAAGTTGGACGTTAAGCTACACTTTCACCAAAAATGAGACAACTCCGTCAATTAGTTTGCAAGTTATGGTCTGTTAAACAGTGGATGCATTTTTTTGGACCCCTCTGTACAATGGACAACAAGTATCCTCACTGATCTGACCCCACTACTGACTGGCACAATCTAACTACAGCCCGAAACCGGAAACTACTACCGCAGAATTTTACATCAACGCAACTGGGAGGGACGAAAAAAAAATCGGCCACCTTTCTCAGTACTGAACAGTTGCGGAGCCACTATTCAGTTGCAGAATGTCTGGAATAAACAATGAAATACTAATCTAAAGTCTGAAAATAGTCATCTTCTCTATGGTATTTGTCCCACAAATTTTGTAAACCATCCGTGAACAACAACCAACTTCCTTCACATTTGAACTGACAATAGTAATGACAAACGTAAAAGGAAAGCGTGCTGGCTGTAGTAAACCAGTATGTACAGTGCGCTGACTATTAGCCATATTAAAAGCGATAGTATGCCAAGTTGCCTTTTTCTCCAATATTTGCCGGTTTTCATATAACGGTGACTAACCACAGCTGTGGAGAGACATTCAAAGCGATTCCGTCCGCTAGCAGTACGTGCAAATGGCTCTATCGGAGAGGTGCGCAAAGTATTTCCGGGACAGCTGGCGGACCCTCCCTGCAAATCCGGGTCCGTAACGAACGACCACCTATCGGAGGGGCGATGGTCTGTAATTGCCGATCGGCCCCGTAAAGATAGCGGGGGCAGAGCCGGCGCAGGTGCGCTGAGGGCGCAGCGTGGAGGCGGCGCAGGTTGAGGCGGCGCCGTATCAGCCGCGACCCGCCTCCGCGACTACGCCCCTGGCGCCGGGGCAGCGCCGGGACGCACAGATTCGCCGCCGTCTGTTTTATTGTTATGACAGTGGAGGCGCGCGGATAATTCGGCCTCCATCCGGCCGGGGACAAACAGGCTCTTTATATTCAATTGCCCGCCCCCGGGCACCGCATGCCGCCTCTTCGCCCCCGAGAGGCCACCCTACCGGATGGGGCGCAATAGTCACGCCTGCTACAACTGCGTCCGGATTTGTCTTCGTGGAGCCTCGCAGGTCTCGCCTAGGTGCTACAGTGAGCGAGCCTGGGACAAGGAGATGGGGAAGGGGGCGGGGGAGGGGGAGGGCACTGCTCGCTTTCGTGTGACGGTGTTGGGAAGACCCCCTTGGAGGACGGCTGTCGGCGGTTGTAAGTGGGTCGAGAACTGCGCCGCGGACACAGTTGTTCCGTTAAGGGTAATGGGATATTCTATTGGTAGGCACCGAACGTCTTGAGAACTCATCTTGTCACCATCTTTGCCATTTGTTGCTTTACAAATAAGCTCTCCACGCTAAATATTAGTCACGCTCTTAAACGAGAACTTCAGTCAGTTTGGAAAGGCAACACCGGGCGAGGGGACGCAATGGTTAGTACACTGTCTAAGCATATTGTCATATCGCTGGCTTAGTTGTGGAGTATCTCTGCGGACAGCCGCGTCTGCAGAGTCGAGCGCGGGACCCGGAACTGTTATGTTGTGTAGTGTGTAGCTCTGCATGTGAGAGGCATTGTTAGTATGGAAGTTTAAGTGTTGCTACAAGTGCTATTGCAATAAAGTGATAAAATATGGAAGTAATTCAGAGGAAAGTGCGTCAAGAAGTAGTTTAAAAATGAGCAGTGCCGCTGATAACTCTGTGTATCCTCTCGTTGCGTGTCGTACTGTACAATATCAATCATCCGCGCCGTGTTCGGTCCCTCAGAATGAACTAACGTGAATCACCAAAAATTTTTTACCACAAAAGAGTGCAAATAGGTGCCAGTGTCTTGTAGCGAGCGTGAGGACGTGCGTTCGATTATCAGGTTTCCGCATTATCAACAATCAGCAGCGCCGCGATGGTTACGCGCACGCTCGTGCAACTGAGAACTGAAAAATTAACTTTACGGACAGTGTTATATTATTACTGGTGTCATGGAGGACTGGTACCAAAAGAAATCTGTGTATGCGTGGCGAGCGTAAGAACTTCCGTTCGATTATTCGACTTTCGCATCATCAACAATCATCCGCGCCGTGTTCGGTACGCGTACGCTCGTCCTAGTGATATCGTGGACAGATAATCATCAAGACTGTCAATTGGGATAAACATGTACGACTTAGAGTGTAAACAGTGCAACCTGTGATTTCCATATCGCCCTAGAACATAGATGTTCATACCAGACGTAGAACAGTGTTGTGCTTAACGTTGAATGGCTCCCCTAAACCCGATTGCATATTTAGATAGATAATTTTAGGCAAGTCAGCAACAGTGTGGAGCAGAATAGTATGACCGCCGCGGGATTATCAGGTACATGGTGTGGACAGGGCGCACGGTCAAGAAAAGCAGAAACGACAACCAGTTTAAAGGAAACACCCCACCCATTTGTACCCCCGTGCGCGTTACAACTGGACTCGCTTTGGTGAGAACGACGGTTGAAATCCCCATTCAGGCATCAAGGTTTAGGTTCTCCGTGGTTTCCTGAACTCGCTTCAGGTAAATGCCGGGATGATTCCTTTAGAGCGGAACGGTCGATTTTCTTCTATATTCACTCGTCATCTGAGCTTGGCCTCCGTCTCCAATGCCTGCACTTTCAAAAGGACTTTGACAATGAGTATGTCTCTCCCCACGTTCTTGATTAGACCTGCAATTATCTGTGATAGGTACTGCTGCCGCCAGAATTCCTTAGTGTTGTTCACGTTAGTGCTGTTGACAGGCTTAGTAGGGTACAAAATCAGCTTCAACAATGTCAGATGTTCAATGATCACTGTGAATTATACGGAGCTGTTGCGTACTCGTATGAGATTGGTTTGATAAATCAGCGCATGAAAGAGTTTCAAGGGGGTCTCATTCAGGGTCTCTACGTGGCTGACTGATCGGTCGTGAAATATTCAGGTATGTTGAGGATTCTGATGTGTCAAGGGCCCATTGTTGGACTGCACAAGAGCGTGGGGACAGACATACTCATTGTCAAGTCTAAGGTCAACCATGTCTGACCAACGCAAGGGAGCATGATCGTAAAGTGAACCAACCACTTTTCTTGCGTCTGCTATTCGAGAACATGAGATGGACCTACTGCCTCATTCTGTGTTATCTTCATTTCTAGCGTAGGAATTACAGGGCCAACCGTTCGGTCACAAACAACTGTTTGATTAACTGACTTAGGTTACGACGTCTCTAAGGATATCTTCATCAGGATGAGATAATAGATAGGAAATGAAGTCTGAGAAAAATATTTACCAACAAGACATTCGTCATAGCTTACAAAGTAAAGTTGCATTGCGGGGATGCAATGGTCGAAGTTAAGGAGTGCAGGTACCTGGCACGAATCCGATCGGCCGATTAGTGTCGAGTTCCGGTGTGCCGGCCAGTCTGTGGATGGTTTTTAAGGCGGTTTTCCATCTGCCTCGGCGAATGCGGGCTGGCTTCCGTTATTCCGCCTCAATTACACTATTTCGGCGATTGCTGCGCAAACACTTTCTCCACCTACGCGTACACCATAATACCTCTACGAAGCAAACATTGAGGTTACATTTGCCTGGTGTGAGACATTCCCGGGGTGTCCACTGGGAGCCAAACTGCTCAATAACCCTCGGTTCGGTTTGGGGCAGAGGTGGGGTGAGTGGACTGCTGTAGCCTGTTCAGGGGTTGTGAACCACTGAGGGCTACGGCGGGGACGGAGCCTCTCCGTCGTTTCTAGGTCTCCAGTTCCATACAATACAATACAATGGCGAATGTTTCGAGCAGATATGCTCAAGTCAAAAATTAAAACTAAACGCGTTCCAGTCTCTGGCACGAATGCCGTTCAAGGAACATCAGACTGTTCGGTGCAGTGGCATACATTGCTGCCACTTAAACAAGTAGCGCCGCCTGTCGGGAGCGGACAGTGACGTATGCCATTTGAGACGTAATCAGTTGCTCCTATTCACAGTTCAGGAGTTTGCAAAAGCACTTTTGATACATGTCCTGTTTAGGCCATTTATTGTATAGAACGAACTGGAAGACATTTCAGTGTCAGTTAGAAGGAACATTACTGGGAAAAAGAGGCACTATTGTACATAATTCCACTTCTGCTGATCGTCTGTTAATTCCGTGAGACGCCCTGCCATACCCGCAGGACAGGACAGGTAGTTTAGGTTGTGGGAAGAGGCCAAAATAAGCGGATGTCAGTTACACTCGAACATACAACCTCTTTTTGATGAAACATTACTAGAGCGAAGATTTTTTTCAAAGAAACACAGCTTTAGTTTTGGAACTTAATTAGCGGCTGACTGCGCCGTACAACCTCATACCTTAAGGGCAAGGCCACTTTAATTTAAAAACGGCTTAATGCCAATAACTTAAAGCTCAACCAAAATCAGAAAATTAAAAGGCAAAGCCTTATCTTAAAACAGTTAATTAGTTAGGCTGAAGGACCAAAGAATCTTACACTTTAAGAGTAAACAACTTAAATTCAAAATCGGCCGAAAGCCCAACACTTAAAACTCAGTAACATTAACTTTAAAAATGCCAAAGGCTTTACATAGAACAGTTCTTATATTAGGCTGAAGGCCCAAACCTTCTAACACCTTAAGAGCAGAACAACCTTAATTCAAAATCAGCTGAAGGCCCCAAGAATCGGACACTATAAGAGAAAAACAACTTAAATTGAAACTCAGCTGAACACTTATGACTCAATAACATTAATTTTAAAAATGCCGAAGGCTTTACGGAAAACAGTTCTTAAATTAGGCTGAAGGCCGAAACCATCTGATAGCTTAAGAGCAGAACAACTTTCATTCAAAACTGGCTGAAGGCCCAAAGAATCTGACACTTCAAGAGCAAAACAGCTTAAAATCAAAATCGGCTGAAGGCCCAACACTTAAGACTCAGTAACATTAATTTTAAAAATGCCGAAGGCTTTACGTAAAAGAGTTCTTAAATTAGGCTGAAGGCACAAACTATCCGACGCCTTAAGGGCAAAACCACCTTAATCTAAAAATCGGCTAGAAGCCATACAAGTACAAAACCCCCGCTTCACCGGACCAGCACACAACAGGGAGTTCAATGGAACAATGTAGAAGGTATTGGCGTCCACAACCAATTACACACATTCAGCTGTCAAACTACACACCGTGCTCGACAGTGACAAAACGATGAGGAAAATACACTACCTGAATTTACGTCAACGGCCAGGGCAAGTAACCGGAACGTTAACGGCTACAAGCAGGAAGATTCCGCTGGTGCACTTCAATTAAAATAAACAAGTGCAGTTAACTCCACCGGAAGGTGGCTAAAATTTGGCAACTTGAAAACACACGTTGCTCCTGGGAATATCCCAACAGCGGACAACGAACTCCAAACGACACAATGTGAATAGTGATGACTTGCTGGTAGATTAAGTCAAAACTCAACTTTCGTGTCCAGGATCGGTGAGTCACGAACCTCGTAGCAATGGGAACAACACCATACACTCTGACACCTTAAAGGGCCGCCAGCAAGCCCGGCCAAACTACGCGCAAGGAGATTTCCTCGCTGCTCCAACCCAACCGACCAACTCCCAGGCAAAGAAACGGTGAAAGGACCAAATCTACTTCGGCCGATGAGACGACCAACCGGACAATTCACGTATGTCGCCAGCGGTCGGCGAGAAGTGGCTGTCGGCGCCTCACCGGCGCTCCGTCCTCGACTTAACTGTTAACTGCGTCCCGACTGCACTTCTGGTCCGTCCCGAACTGACTTCAGACACACGACGATCCGGAAATGCTATCGGTCGCTCCAGAGATGGTACGACAGCGCACTTATCGATACGCGCTGCTGCTGCCGCTCATGGGCAAGTAAGGCAGGACGCCAGTAAATGGAATAAGAAAACGAGGTGACAGTACCGTATTAGAAAATGACAAACAATAAATGGGATAAACGCAAACCGTGCACGGCTCATTCTGGTCACAAACCGAAAAGTGTCGAAGAAATTTCTATTTTGCAAGGGCACGACAAAGGCTATAAGCTTGTTGTACTCGAAAAGCTGTAGATTTTAAATTTCTAAAAGCGGTGTTCTAGTGCTCAATGAGCAATTACAATCAGGTAACAATATTTTTTTCAATAGCAATACACTACTTCCAGAATTTTGATTCCTTTACTTTTTACTATGTTTTCCTACCTCTAGTTCCGTAACATCTTTTTCTTAAAATCTCACAGATGTGTACTACTAAAGCTACCTTCATCCAGGTGTTTTTTTTGGATTGTTCAGCCGTTTGAAGAAATATTGTATAATATCCTGTGCTTTACCTAATGGCAATTTCTGTATAGTCTAATGGATGGCTCTCTTATCTTTCATTTGCTTGACTTTTTGTATTTTCAGAAACACTTTAAGCTCTCTTTCCTTGTATTCTGTTTTTATAATTAACTGCTGTTTAATTCAGTTATTTCTGTTACAGTGCCTCAGATGGTCACAAGTTCCTGTGCGCGCCCGATGGACGTGGTTGGTTATATTGTTCTTGTGGCTGCAATGTAAGCCATTGGACTGATTAGTCTGATGTTGTTCATAGCAAGGTATAAGTGCCAAAGACTGGAACGTGTTTAATTTTAATTTTTCACTTCAGCATATCTGCTCGGAAGTTTAACCATTACTTTCTTGTAATGCAACTTTACATTGTATGACATGATGAATGTCTTCTTGGTTAATATTTTTGTCAGATTCAATTTTATTTTTACTATTTTATAGAATTTCTTAAAATTTCATTGTTTGTTTTTCTGGAGTTTAAAGTGTCATTAATTTTCAAAAGTGAAGCTGGGAAGGCCACCATGATAAAATCGGGATATGTCCTCGCCATATACTTTCATCCACGTCACCACAAAACTACACTCCTGGAAATTGAAATAAGAACACCGTGAATTCATTGTCCCAGGAAGGGGAAACTTTATTGACACATTCCTGGGGTCAGATACATCACATGATCACACTGACAGAACCACAGTCACATAGACACAGGCAACAGAGCATGCACAATGTCGGCACTAGTACAGTGTATATCCACCTTTCGCAGCAATGCAGGCTGCTATTCTCCCATGGAGACGATCGTAGAGATGCTGGATGTAGTCCTGTGGAACGGCTTGCCATGCCATTTCCACCTGGCGCCTCAGTTGGACCAGCGTTCGTGCTGGACGTGCAGACCGCGTGAGACGACGCTTCATCCAGTCCCAAACATGCTCAATGGGGGACAGATCCGGAGATCTTGCTGGCCAGGGTAGTTGACTTACACCTTCTAGAGCACGTTGGGTGGCACGGGATACATGCGGACGTGCATTGTCCTGTTGGAACAGCAAGTTCCCTTGCCGGTGTAGGAATGGTAGAACGATGGGTTCGATGACGGTTTGGATGTACCGTGCACTATTCAGTATCCCCTCGACGATCACCAGTGGTGTACGGCCAGTGTAGGAGATCGCTCCCCACACCATGATGCCGGGTGTTGGCCCTGTGTGCCTCGGTCGTATGCAGTCCTGATTGTGGCGCTCACCTGCACGGCGCCAAACACGCATACGACCATCATTGGCACCAAGGCAGAAGCGACTCTCATCGCTGAAGACGACACGTCTCCATTCGTCCCTCCATTCACGCCTGTCGCGACACCACTGGAGGCGGGCTGCACGATGTTGGGGCGTGAGCGGAAGACGGCCCAACGGTGTGCGGGACCGTAGCCCAGCTTCATGGAGACGGTTGCGAATTGTCCTCGCCGATACCCCAGGAGCAACAGTGTCCCTAATTTGCTGGGAAGTGGCGGTGCGGTCCCCTACGGCACTGCGTAGGATCCTACGGTCTTGGCGTGCATCCGTGCGTCGCTGCGGTCCGGTCCCAGGTCGACGGGCACGTGCACCTTCCGCCGACCACTGGCGACAACATCGATGTACTGTGGAGACCTCACGCCCCACGTGTTGAGCAATTCGGCGGTACGTCCACCCGGCCTCCCGCATGCCCACTATACGCCCTCGCTCAAAGTCCGTCAACTGCACATACGGTTCACGTCCACGCTGTCGCGGCATGCTACCAGTGTTAAAGACTGCGATGGAGCTCCGTATGCCACGGAAAACTGGCTGACACTGACGGCGGCGGTGCACAAATGCTGCGCAGCTAGCGCCATTCGACGGCCAACACCGCGGTTCCTGGTGTGTCCGCTGTGCCGTGCGTGTGATCATTGCTTGATAGCCCTCTCGCAGTGTCCGGAGCAAGTATGGTGGGTCTGACACACCGGTGTCAATGTGTTCTTTTTTCCATTTCCAGGAGTGTATTTAATCTCTGTCGCTAACTTTATTTTGATGTAAAAGTCTTCTGGCTGTGGCACCGCGTCATGTCACAAAAGGCTCAACTGAGGTTATAGAAGTTATTGGATACCTTCTAATATAGTGTTGGACCTCCTTTTGCTAACGTAGTGCATCTAAAAGACGTGGTATCGACTTAGAAGTCACCTGCAGAAATAATTAGCTATGCTGACTCTATAGCCGTTCATAATTGCGAGAGTGTTGCCGGTACATGATTTTTTGCACGGACTGACCTCCCGATTGCGTCCCTTAATTGTTCCATGATATTCATGTCGGACGATCTGAGTTGTCAAGCTATTCGCTCGAACTGTCCAGAATGTTCCTCGGACCAGTCAGGAACAATTGTGGCCCCGTGATATGGCGCTCATTCAACCACAACCATTCCATCGTTGTTTGGGAACATAAAGTTCATTAATGGCAGCAAATATTCCCCAAGTAGCAGAACATAACCATTTCCAGTAAATTGCCGGCTCAGTTGTACCGGAGGATCCTATCCGTTTCATGTAAACACAGGTATCACCATAACGCAGCCACCACCAGCTTGTACAATGCCATGTTCACAGCTTTCGTTGCCGCGCGGGATTAGCCGAGCGGTCTCAGGCGCTGCAGTCATCGACTGTGCGGCTGATCCCGGCGGAGGTTCGAGTCCTCCCTCGGGCGTGGGTGCGTTAGGATAATTTAGGTTAAGTAGTGTGTAAGCTTAGGGACTGATGACCTTAGCAGTTAAGTCCCATAAGATTTCACACACATTTGTACAGCTTTCGTCCATATATTTCGTGGGGACTGCGGAACAGTAACACCTTGCCAGTACTGACTGAAATCGGGACTTGTCTGACAAGGCCAAGGTTTTATAGTCGTCTAGGGACCAACCGATATCGTCACGAGCCTAGGAGAGGCGCTGCAGTTGACGTCGTGCTGTTGGTAAAGGCATTCGCGCTGGTCGTCTGCTGCCATAGCCCGTTAACACCAAATTTCCCCGAACGGTCGTAACGAATAACTTCGTCGTACCTTCTACACTGATTTCTGCGGTTACTTTACGTATTGTTGCTTGTCTATTAGCACAGACAAATCTACGCAACGCTGCTGCTCTCGGTCGTTAAGTGAAGGTTGAAATGGCTCTGAGCACTATGGGACTTAACATCTGAGTTCATCAGTCCTCTAGAACTTAGAACTACTTAAACCTAACTAACCTAAGGACATCGCACACAACCATGCCCGAGGCAGATTCGAACCTGCGACCGCAGCGGTAGTGAGGTTCCAGACTGTAGCGCCTAGAACCGTTCGGCCACTCCGGCCGGCACACACTTTTGACACTGTGGATCTCGGAATACTGAATTCCCTAACGATATGAGAAACATACCTTGCTTCTAGCTCCAGTTATCATTCTTCTTCCAGAGTCTGTTAATTCCATTCACATGAATCAACTGAGTAGAAATGGCAGCTCCACCACTGCACTGCCGTTTCATAACCTGTCCACGAGAAACTACCGCCATCTGTGTATCTGCATATCACTATTCCGTAATTTTTGTCACAGCAGTGTATCCTTCTCCACACGCCTTCAGTGTGCAGAGCGCTACCTTGTCCTTGGCGGAGCCTAGTATTTCCTCGAGCTTGCGAATGCTGTAGAAGACAGGGTGGACACCATATCGGCGAAGGCGTTTTTACCAATGCAGTCAATGATATCCTTCAGGTGGAGTAAGAGTGCTGCTGCCCACATTGTTGGCATGATCGTGCAAATAATTTGATTGTTGAAATCAGTGGCCAAGAACTTTGTTCAAAGACCCTTTAGCTTAGGCGTACCGTTATGGGTACCATTTGGGCACTACACGTGAATAGCCATAGCCAGAAAGCGGATGACTGGGTTCTCCTGCGCTGGGTGGTGGTTCGTTTTGGCGTGGAAAACCCTGGCTGTATGTGTAAGCCTCTGTGCTCTTCTGCGCCGCCCATTCTCCTATATACTTCAACAGATACACTCCTGGAAATGAAAAAAAAAAAACACATTGACACCGGTGTGTCAGACCCACCATACTTGCTCCGGACACTGCGAGAAGGCTGTACAAGCAATGATCACACGCACGGCACAGCGGACACACCAGGAACCGCGGTGTTGGCCGTCGAATGGCGCTAGCTGCGCAGCGTTTGTGCACCGCCGCCGTCAGTGTCAGCCAGTTTGCCGTGGCATACGGAGCTCCATCGCAGTCTTTAACACTGGTAGCATGCCGCGACAGCGTGGACGTGAACCGTATCTGCAGTTGACGGACTTTGAGCGAGAGCGTATAGTGGGCATGCGGGAGGCCGGGTGGACGTACCGCCGAATTGCTCAACACGTGGGGCGTGAGGTCTCCACAGTACATCGATGTTGTCGCCAGTGGTCGGCGGAAGGTGCACGTGCCCGTCGACCTGGCACCGGACCGCAGCGACGCACGGATGCACGCCAAGACCGTAGGATCCTACCCAGTGCCGTAGGGGACCGCACCGCCACTTCCCAGCAAATTAGGGACACTGTTGCTCCTGGGGTATCGGCGAGGACCATTCGCAACCGTCTCCATGAAGCTGGGCTACGGTCCCGCACACCGTTAGGCCGTCTTCCGCTCACGCCCCAACATCGTGCAGCCCGCCTCCAGTGGTGTCGCGACAGGCGTGAATGGAGGGACGAATGGAGACGTGTCGTCTTCAGCGATGAGAGTCGCTTCTGCCTCGGTGCCAATGATGGTCGTATGCGTGTTTGGCGCCGTGCAGGTGAGCGCCACAATCAGGACTGCATACGACCGAGGCACACAGGGCCAACACCCGGCAACATGGTGTGGGGAGCGATCTCCTACACTGGCCGTACACCACTGGTGATCGTCGAGGGGACACTGAATAGTGCACGGTACATCCAAACCGTCATCGAACCCATCGTTCTACCATTCCTAGACCGGCAAGGGAACTTGCTGTTCCAACAGGACAATGCACGTCCGCATGTATCCCGTGCCACCCAACGTGCTCTACAAGGTGTAAGTCAACTACCCTGGCCAGCAAGATCTCCGGATCTGTCCCCCATTGAGCATGTTTGGGACTGGATGAAGCGTCGTCTCACGCGGTCTGCACGTCCAGCACGAACGCTGGTCCAACTGAGGCGCCAGGTGGAAATGGCATGGCACGCCGTTCCACAGGACTACATCCAGCATCTCTACGATCGTCTCCATGGGAGAATAGCAGCCTGCATTGCTGCGAAAGGTGGATATACCTGTACTAGTGCCGACATTGTGCATGCTCTGTTGCCTGTGTCTATGTGCCTGTGGTTCTGTCAGTGTGATCATGTGATGTATCTGACCCCAGGAATGTGTCAATAAAGTTTCCCCTTCCTGGGACAATGAATTCACGGTGTTCTTATTTCAATTTCCGGGAGTGTAGATATCTAACTGTGCCATTCTTCTGTACTTCGAGAGGGAACTCAATCCCCGCGTGCTTTTGTTCAAATTATCACGAAATCTTTGTACCTTCGTCTCATCGAGGCTCCATCTAGCGAGCGTGTCGTTCACGAATCTGAACAACCAGCGTGTGCGTAAAAGAGCAGAAGTAGCAGCAGTTGCTTTAAAGGACTCCATGAATAAGTCGGCTGCTAACAGGTTGGGGGAACCCACTGCTGCGCCGTCAGTTTGCTCATAGTAGTTTCCTAACCATTGAACTAAGTTGATGACAAACATAACACATCCAGGAGGCATACGTCTGGCGGGACATGCTCTTTCAGGATTGCGAATAGTTTGTTCTATTGACACGTTTGTGAATATCGACTAGAAAAGGCAACGACGGAGGGTACCTAGCTAGAGGACACAAACAGTCAGTTCCTAGAGGAAGTGCTGGGGAAAACCATTGAATATCATTTGTTATTAAGTACCTCCGGCTCGGCATGTGATTTTCCTCTGGTTTCAGCTGTTTTGCGCCGATTTAGATTTTCGGTGACATGATCGGGAAAACCGACCAGGCAATCCACAGTGGAAAGAATGTCCCTTACAGCGAGTGACGTTATTAGCAACTATCGTACTGTCACCCAGAAGAGGCCAGTCTTCCCTAACATGGTCACGTCTAGCATCCGCTTGAGCATTCACAATGACGTCAGAAACCAGAAGTCTTGAGACATGGCAGGCCTTTCCAAAATCCGAGCGCGATTATCATGATTGATGCTCTGCACAATGGTAGCCACTGCCTCTGCCTCTGCACATCGAACACAAGGGCGGTAGTAGGCATTTCTCACATGTAATCAGTAAGGGGTCCCCCAGCTTGCTGTACTCGAAACACAAATTGCTTAATTAACTCATTCTTGATCTGACCAGAACTCTTTGCTAAATGTTCATGGAGTGTAGCTCATGCATCTCACCTTTGTAGACCAGGACACTGTTCACCATTTCAGCTGAAGGACCCTACACAACGGGTAAGCAAACAGAAACCCTAAGTAACAAATACATTGACTTGGTTCTCTAGGTTTACGGAGAACCACAGAAATTTCATGAGCCGTGGTAAAAATTGCTGTTTTTAAGAGCGCGCTGCATCGCGTGTTGTGAAGCTGTCGGCCTCCGTTTCTGGCGGAGGCGCCGCTGTGGCAATTGCAGCTTTGGTGTCTCCCTCTGGTGGGAAAGGGGAAAGGTTGCCTGTTCACGTTCATTTAAGGGGCGCTATGATCTCGCCAGTCTGGTCAGTTGGTCAACCGGCTCAGTGTGGGGCAGTCAGTCTCTGTTGTCCGGAATGCTAGTATGTGTTAGGCCGCCAGTCTGCTCGAGTTTGTTCAGGCAATGGTCTTTGGAGGTTGGATCGATCGGTTGGTCAGTCGCGCACTGAGACACAAGATGACTTGTCCGTCTTGAGCGTCGCCACGTCACTCCAGTGGGCCGCGCCGTATAGGGAGGGGTAGTGACTTCGCGGCCGGCACAAGAGCAAGAGGAGTCAACCCAAGACATCGGTCTGGCCGGTGCGAGATGCGACGCCGTGAGACGGGGGATCGGCGCGCCTTCCTGCGTCCATTGAAGCGGCTGGCAGCGGACGGTTCGGGACAGCGTTTTGGGGGTCCTGCGCCAGGTCTTCGCAAAGACATTTATTAGAAGTAAAGTGATTCGTGATATGTTGTTTCATTCAATTCTTACATTCTACTTCTTTTCTTGGTTAATCTCTCGTCCCCAGCTTGCTCGTCTGTCTCTCGTCCGCATTTGTTAGGCAGTTAGTGTCTGTCTGTCTGTCGGTCTGCCGTACGTTAATAGCTGCCTCTGTCATGTTTGTCGGATTCGCTGATGAACGAATCTATTGCCTGAAGTGTAACGGCCGAATCCCTGAAATATGTTTTTATGTTGCGTATCATCTTGAGAGGCGGTATATGTGTAATGTAGAGCATGTTTGGCCAACCTTGTATATTTTATGTGAGACCGAATTTCATGGGTTTTCATTTATATGGTCATTTTAGTATGTAAAGTTGTCACCCTTCCACCATAAGAGTTTTTTTTTTTTTTTTAATCAGGTTGCAACTTCGGTGGCAAGTTAATCTTTTAATGTTAGTGTTTTGTACCATTTCCACCCCTCCTATGGGGTGCATAGTTTATGTGCTTGTGTGAGTTGTTAAAATTTTTAGCTTTAAGTAATATGGTGTGTTGCAGATTTGCACCAGTGTAGTCGTTCAGAGGTTGTTGTGAGCGGTCGTGACTACGGCCATGTCAAAAGGGAGCGGCAAGGTTCTCAGCCCGAAAGCTCATACAGTCAAAAATTTGTTCTTTCTACCTCTGAATAAATTGTAACTTGATATTTAGAGGATGCTTTCTGATTATAATTTTAAATCTGTTTGTCAAAAAAAGGGCTTTTAGGAATAAAATTTCCATTTGTTGAAAGAAATTTGATTTATTTTCATCAGTTACCCACTGGCAACTACTTCCACGCTCTCATGGTGCGATTAAATGTGTTAATGTTCTTGATGAATCGCTAATAAATCAAGCAAATTCCTAAAAAAGGTTTTGAAAGTAAATTCACGATCATTTCACTGACTGATTAATGGTATCCGTAGCAAAATAGTCTATGCCCTCAATCGGGCTAAGAAATGGATTCGGAAGTTCTACAAAACAGACTGCCTCCCCAAGCCAATTGCGTTGCACGGGACTGTGAGTTTTCCCTGGACGCTCCTTTGCCACACCACTACCTTTACAAACTCGGATTCCCCAGTTCCATAATCCCATTCTAAGGCATTCAACCTTCTTTGCGCGTACGGTATCGCGTGCAATAATTCATTCACTTTACCCCTAGAGGAAACATCAGAAATTACAACTCCCAAGTCCTCTATGCGGTCTAACAAATGCGTCATCTGCACTTGCAGGCGATAAATTAGCGAGAACTCCTATATTCTTATCTATCAAGTGTGACAGGGAAGCAGAGCAATTCGCAAACGCGTCACTAACCTGTCCTATACACACCGCTGTGACCTACACGGGAAGTGTGACCGCTACACAGGCACGTACAAGTAACTCACTGATATCGCCATCCTCTCTTTGGCCTCGTACTCGCAATTCATGCTTAAGCTGCTGCTTCTTCAAGGTCCCCATTTCGATCACGGCATGAGTTTCTACGTTGCCTAGAGTACCTGAAACAACATCCGGGCGCAAACGGTTTCCAAGCGATGAAATGTTACACAGTAAAAAAATAAATATTCCAGTAAAATCTAGGTTAGACCAGAACGTAATGTAACCGTCGTGACTGTGTTCTAACTGCCAGTGCGTGTTTGTAGTTTGAGGACGTAAAGAGTCAGATCTTGGAGGAAGGGCTAGAGAAAACCATTGACCATCATTTGATCATTTGTTATTAAGCACCTCCTCCAGAAATTAATTAAGCAACAAGAAAGTCTTTCGCAAAACAGTAACAAGGTACATCCACCAATGTTTTCTTTTGTATTTAATAAAAGAAAAAGAATACGACAAATCCATTTAAGCAAAAAATACTGATCTCCAAATGCCAGACAACACACAGTTTAAACACGCTTGACAAAATTAAAAGGATTACAAATCACAGTCAATCAACCCGACGTCAGATTGGCGGCGCAGTTGACCCCCAGTCCTCAGCGACTACAAGGTGACCGCTACATGTACAGCAAACGATCTCTTAGCGATAGGGTAAAGCAAAACTAAGGCCTTTTGCCAAACTCTGAAATAAATCATACTTAGAATTAGTGTAAACATGGTAATAACGAAGAATCGAAGGTTATTTATACTTTACATATAAAACAAGTACCACCACAGTCTTGACAAATGCTAAAGTCTCTTTCGAAATTACTACCCGCAGTTTAAAACGTACCTCGGTCCTTCTTTTATGAATGTCTCTCTTTCAGCTTAATGGTCACATCAGGGGTTTATAAGTACTTCAGTTGACCTCGCTGAATGCCTCCTTGTAAACTTTCATATAGAATTTAAAAGATGTGAGCATGGTTAGAACATCATATGAAATATTCCACTTATGCCACTAGAGAGTAACTGCGTTATCTAGTCGGGGAGATATACTAGAGGAACCAAGTCAATTATATCAATGGTTTTGAAAAGGGAAGTTGTTACTCACCATCTATTGGAGATGCTGAGTTGCGATTGGCACAACAAAAAGCCTGTCCCAGAATAAGTTTTTGGGCTAAAAAGGCGTTTATCAAAATTAGACGATAGCCAGACACACGCTCACGCAAACGCAACTCAAACACACGAGTCATGCGTGTAAGAGTTGGAGAGTTGCGTTTCCATAAGTGTGTGTGTGTGTATGTGTGTGTGTGTGTGTGTGTGTGTGTTAAACTCAGCAACTCCGCTAGATGTTGAGTTGCAACTTTCCTCTTCATAATATTATTACATTCGATCCTGATTTTCCATTGTTTGATATCAACGTTTCTTTTCTTTTTTTAAGAAACATTAGGACGTAATGTGGTCCTCAGTGATAAATCATGACAAAATATAAGTGACTCTGGACAGCAAAAACATACTAGCCGACTCAGAAGAACGCCGTTGTAATTGGGATCGCATCGTTAATTTCACAAGTAATAGTGTTTTCTAATACATAACGGTAGCACACCCAGAAAAGTTTTATGTCACCTGACTCTGGCCACGGAAGCCTACACAACCACTTTATATTGAGCGAACTGTTTCGTCACACACTCGAGTTACTCTCATAATTACAGTTCCCAAATCATAGGGACGTTGATAACATTCGCTAAAACTGAATAATTACACAACAACAGATGTGTCAAGCGGTTTGAGATTCTAGGTTTTACTCCACACTGCGAAATATTGCTGTTATGTTTCGCTACTCTTAATTCAATTTATGTGTATCACAACTTTCCATTTGTCAGTGCTGTCATCTGCAACTGCCTCTCCTGTTCCGGTTGACTTGACGTCCTGTTACAACGGTGAAAAATGTGTCACTTTTACGCCGGCAGCCGTTAATGCCTGCACGCCGAACCTAATTGCAGAAATTATAGTTAAACTGCGCCGTCAATCAGGCCGCGCCAGAGACAACATCTGCCCCGCAGCAGTAATCAGTGTCATCACCGTTTTATCCGATAAGCGGCATAATCGAAGGGAATTCAGTTACCGACTAGTCTGCGAGAGAAATTAACGGTAATGGCTGATTCGATCGTTGCCTGCAGCCTTGTCGACATACGGCTGAAGTATAATGCAGGTAATGTTCGAGCGTCCCATTATAATGATGTTTCTAATGTTGGTCAATTACTACGAGTACAGCCGAGCGTGTATTGGCTGAACACATCTACAGCGGCCAAAAATATGCGACATTTCTTGTAAAACATTTCGTTCTACACCTGTTCACTGAAACAAAGTTCATTCCATCAGATAATTCTTGATCTGATAAGAGTGCATCGCTATTTGTCAGCAGAAAACCAAAAGACATTCTGGTCGTATCGCAAAGTATACCAGAGTAGGACGTAGTCAATGACTTCGACTCGCGATAGTATGGTAATGTTACTGATTTCAGCGACCGTTTAGTAACATAACATGGCCTTCTGAAATTCTTTCATCGAAGAAGATGTAGTCAGTTTTGCACAATTGTAATTTGGAAGTAGATAGCTTAAGTTACGAAGCAATTTAAGATTGGAAAATGCACAAATACACTAGAAAGGAGATTGAAGTACAGAACCACATCATTAACATCGATGTGCAGAAGGATTTTGGAATATATACTGTGTTTGAACGTCATAAAATGAAGAAAACTATCTATTGACAAATAACTAACACGGATTATCAAGTTTATTCCGTTTTTCCAGATTTTACACCGTTCCAGTAAAATCACCTGCCTATGAAGTTCGTTTCAGTTGTGCGAGTATATTCGTGATTTCCTGTAGGAATAACGGAAGTTCGTAGTAATTTACGAGAAGTCATCTAGTGAACCAGAAGTGATACCTAGAATTCCCAAAAAAGTAACAGGCTGTACTTGTAGACCCTCTTCCTTTCCTGATCCAGTCCTCTTGGATTTTTTGCAGGTGATACTGCCTTACTTCACAGTCTTCAAGCGATCATAACGAATTGCAGAATGAATTAGACAACATGTCTGTAAACTATGATATGTGGTAATCGATACTAAATAAAACTTTGAAGTACTCCACAGGAGTACTAAAAAACTTTCCGTTAAATCACGGATACACAGATTTAAAGCTTCTCAAATCAACTACGTACCTAGAGATCACAATTACGAACGACTTGTACAGAAACCATCAAACAGAGAATGTTGCGGGGAATATTAACCGAAGACTGCCTTTTACTGTCAAACACTTAGAAGATACAACAAATCTACTACAAAGATTGGCTACACCACGCTTCTGCGTCCTCTTCTAGAATACTGCTGCACGAAATAGGAGAATGACGCTCACGTTTATGATACACCTGTTGGAGTTTCAAGCATTAAAGCAAAGGCTTTGTCACTGCGGCTAGATCTTGTCATCAAATTTCAGTTGCCAGCGTTGTCCACCAAATCCAAAAATATTTTTTGACTCCCCTGTGTATGGAGGTATGACCATTATAATGAAACAGATAGAAATATAGGCTCGTACAGTAAGGTTTAGTTGTTAATTTTTCCTACGTGCTGTTAGGAAGTGGGACGGTCGAGATATGGTCTGAAAGTCTTACAATGCCAAACACATAAGTGTGAATAATAGACTAGTCACACAAATCCAAAAATATTTTGTGACTCCCCGGTGTATGGAGGTATGACTATTATAATGAAACAGATAGAAATATAGGCTCGTACAGTAAGGTTTAGTTGTTAATTTTTCCTACGTGCTGTTAGGAAGTGGGACGGTCGAGATATGCTCTGAAAGTCTTACAATGCCAAACACATAAGTGTGAATAATAGACTAGTCATACACGAGGTACGTTCCGACTATAGTTTCGACATAGAAGATGGTACACCAGATGACACAAATGCGTTATGTGTCCATTGCCGTTGGTGGTTGAATAACAGAAGGTGTGTCGGCGGAGGAGGAATGATTCATGCACAGAGAGACCTGAAAGAGAGTAATAGCTGACAGGCGTGCCCGAGATCTTTCGAGCATACATCGCGATGACAGACGTGTACTGACAAATGAGCCAACATGGCCTTGCTTGGTTTGTACCGCGAATGGCTGACGATAAGACGGAAGTAAAGCTATTATATTTCCTAGGGGTACGCAACTATGCCGTATAGCTTAATAATGGTGGCACGCTGTTGGGTAAAGTAGACCCCCAACTTGAATATCCGGGCGGGACTACTCAGTATGATGTTGCCATCAGGAATTACAAACCTGGGATTCTACGGTCCACACACTCGAATGTTACATACCATTAGTGAGTAGGAAGGTTCGAGAGCTTAAACAGAAAAAAGTTTCTACTGTAGTTAGAGCTCAGATGGCAACCCAGTTCTGAGTAAAGAAGGGAAGGCAGAAAGGTGGAAGGAGTATATAGAGGGTTTATACAAGGGCGATGTACTTGAGGACAATATTATGGAAATGGAAGAGGATGTAGATGAAGATGAAATGGGAGATAAGATACTGCGTGAAGAGTTTGACAAAGCACTGAAAGACCTGAGTCGAAAAAAGGCCCCGGGAGCAGACAACATTCTATTAGAACTACTGTTGGCCTTGGGAGAGCCAGTCATGACTAAACTCTACCATCTGGTGAGCAAGATGTATGAGACAGGTGAAATACCCACAGACTTCAAGAAGAATATAATAATTCCAATCCCAAAGAAAGCAGGTGTTGACAGATATAAAAATTACCGAACTATCAGTTTAATAAGTCACAGCTGCAAAATACTAACGCGACTTCTTTACAGACGAATGGAAAAACTGGTAGAAGCGGACCTCGGGGAAGATCAGTTTGGATTCCATAGAAATGTTGGAACACGTGAAGCAATACTAACCTTACGACTTATCTTAGAAGAAAGATTTAGAAAAGGCAAACCTACGTTTCTAGCATTTGTAGACTTAGAGTAAGCTTTTGACAACGTTAACTGGAATACTCACTTCCAAATTCTGAAGGTGGCAGGGGTAAAATACAGGGAGCTATTTACAATTTGTATAGAAACCAGATGGCAGTTATAAGAGTCGAGGGGCATGAAAGGGAAGCAGTGGTTGGGAAGGGAGTGAGACAGGGTTGTAGCCTCTCCCCGATGTTATTCAATCTGTATATTGAGCAAGCAGTAAAGGAAACAAAAGAAAAATTCGGAGTAGGTATTAAAATTCATGGAGAAGAAGTAAAAACTTTGAGGTTCGCCGATGACATTGTAATTCTGTCAGAGGCAGCAAAGGACTTGGAAGAGCAGTTGAACGGAATGGACAGTGTCTTGAAAGGAGGATATAAGATGAACATCAACAAAAGAAAAACGAGGATAATGGAATGTAGTCAAATTAAATCGGGGGATGCTGAGGGGATTAGATTAGGATATGAGACACTTAAAGTAGTAAAGGAGTTTTGCTATTTATAACTATTTTTGCTATTTATAACTGATGATGGTCGAAGTAGAGAGGATATAAAATGTAGACTGGCAATGGCAAGGAAAGCGTTTCTGAAGAAGAGAAATTTGTTAACATCGAGTATAGATTTAAGTGTCAGGATTTCTGAAAGTATTTGTATGGAGTGTAGCCATGTATGGAAGTGAAACACGGACGGTAAATAGTTTGGACAAGAAGAGAATAGAAGCTTTCGAAATGTGGTGCTACAGAAGAATGCTGAAGATTAGATGGGTAGATCACATAACTAATGAGGAGGTTCTGAATAGGATTGGGGAGAAGAGGAGTTTGTGGCACAACTTGACTAGAAGAAGGGATCGGTTGGTAGGACATGTTTTGAGGCATCAAGAGATCACAAATTTAGCATTGGAGGGCAGCGTGGAGGGTAAAACTCGTAGAGGCAGACCAAGAGATCAATACACTAAGCAGATTCAGAAGGATCTAGGTTGCAGTAGGTACTGGGAGATGAAGAAGCTTGCACAGGATAGAGTAGCATGGAGAGCTGCATCAAACCAGTCTCAGGACTGAAGACCACAACAACAACAACAACAACTGTAGTTAGATACAGAAGGAATTAGTGAAGCCAGTGGCAAGAAGAAAATGCCCTTTGGCCTGATATGCACAGAACTTCTTACAAAAAACTCTAACAGGAGTAATTGGAGAGGAGACCTAGTCGTACTTAAGAAACTAGAGGGTGTGGGTAAACTACTATAAACCACATTCTCGTAGCCAAGATAGATACAAAGCCAACACCCACTACAGTAGTACAAGATGATATGCCAGCTATCCCACAAATAACGAAGAGAATGAATAAAATCTGTGATAAGATAAAAGAATGCATGCATATAGTTAAAGAAGAATGGTATTGTGTCATAAAATAGATTTCGATAAAAGTAAATGAAAGAGATGAAAATGTAGGTGGAGAACGAGGAGTAGGGGGAAAGGAAAGAAAGAAAAAGCAACCTTGTACATCTTTGCACAGAACAGGATTTAATCAACACTAACACTTGGCTTAAGAAACAGGGAAGAAGGTCGTATATGCGGAAGAAACCTGGAGAATTTTGAAGGTCTTAGGCTGATTGTACGCCGTGCGTTCAAAATATTCCTGGACTGATTTTATTCCTGTCGCATAAGTGATGTTAGCGTAGTAACTACTGTGGCAACCTGAACTTAGAGCTGTAAAAAACAGATGTCCATTCGACAAATCATCTGTGAACGGGGACTGTTCGGTAGTGGACGTGCGGCCTAGCTAGTCAGTGTTGTTGTAACACAAATGACGGTTGAGCAACGTTTCCAAATCACGTGTACGAGACATTCTCCACAATGTTTTGAGAGGACAAAATTTTGTGCAGACTTTGTCCCAGGCACCTAGTCTACCCAACAAAAGGAATCGCATGGGCGCATGATTGAAATGCAAATGTGGACAATTCTTTCCTAGAAAAAATCATTGTGAGAGACAACATTTAGTGTTATGAATACGAACTGTCACAAAAACAGAAAGTGCAGAAATTCACATGAGGATTTAACGCTTTGGCGGCACAATCGACATTGAAGTCAATGAGACGCGTGAGTTGAACAACATCTCAAATAAATACTTTACTGACACTCTTGTACAGAAGTTCTATACGTTGTATTCACTTGGGGCATAGAGTATGTAAAATATCTGGAGCATTAAAATTGCCATCTCAGTCTTTCTATAGTTTTCATTAATTCAATCTCATAACTTTTTGGACTCACCGGGTATATTGTGCAGTGCGATTTCACATTCCGTGACAGTTCGGAAAATATAAAACTATCGTTTAATTAGTAACAGCTGTGCATGTTG
This sequence comes from Schistocerca nitens, assembly GCF_023898315.1. Classification (NCBI taxonomy): domain Eukaryota; kingdom Metazoa; phylum Arthropoda; class Insecta; order Orthoptera; family Acrididae; genus Schistocerca; species Schistocerca nitens. The sequence goes on from NC_064614.1 coordinate 68,250,496, forward strand.
CTACAAGAATGCGGTTTGCTGGATGGAGCTCATTTCTCCTCAAAATGACTTATCGGAGTTTTCCTCATTGAAGTGATGCGTTACTCTTTTCCGTCTGTTTCTGTTTACTGTAATTTTAAAGTATACTGAGGATTCCAGTTGTTTACTATCCAAATTGGATTAGAAACCGTTTTTGGAAAATGTTTAAAGGTGTTAGTCGTCTTCTTCTTTATGGCTAATAGCATTCCACTATAGTTCCCGTTTATGGAATTGTGACAATGGAGGGAATCGATCCGTGTTTGTTTCTTTCACTCATTACTAAATTTAGTCCGCTAATGTAAATGAAGTGGCAACTAAACGACTATTCAATTTCCCCTGTAGAATCTACGAGGCATCATTCACGTAATTCCTGTCAGCAAGGACAGTTAACAGACACATCTGTCCCACGACCAGCTCAACGGTTCATGAGTCCATGTTGCTGACAACAGATATATGCAGAATAACGTAAACGAAAATGAGGTTCAATTAGGAGGCGAACAGTGTGGCTGTAGGAAAGGTGATGGCATAAGAGGGGAAATTGTGAAGTTGTGCTTGATAAAGACAGTGAGTCTTAAGGAAAATCAAGTGACTTTCATAGGATTTAGGAAAAATCAAGTCACTTTTATACAATTTTTTCGTACATAATATATACTCTACAAGATAAAATCGTGTTAGACGTTCGAAGTTCTCAGAAAAATATGTATAAGCCATAGAAATGACGGATAATATACAATCTCTACAAGGACTGCTATGAAAAAACATGACCGGAAGCCTAGAAGAATGTGCAACATTAGGTGGTTGGATAAGAAATGACTAAGTTGTGATTCCTCAGGTTTTGTCGGAGTGATTTATTAATGGTGTGTTTAACCGCGTAGTGCAATAATTCGGTGGACTTCCGGAAGCACACCATTAATGCGGATGTCCTGCTCAGAATAGGGGCAACGAATATGTGGTAAACAATGACAAGAAGTGTTGTGTTTGTGCTTTAGTGGTGCTGAACGAGGAGGTAATGAGCGCACTGAGGACACGATTATATGACATTTGACAAGAAATGTTATAACTACCGTGGCACAACAGGGAGCCAGAGAATGTGAAAGCTGTAGGGGAAGGCAGAGGTGGTATTATATCCAGCAGTTAATTGAGAACGTTGTGTGCAAGTGCTACACTGATACGAAGGAGAGGAAGTCAGAAGATTGCTGATCAAATTAAACACTTGAGGGGACCTTCGTTTGAAAAATGACCAAAAGTTTGAAAAAAAAAATACTTTTGCACTACATAAAAGTGCATTTCATGCAGATCACAAAAATGTACAGTTTAAGGATGTTTTCACTTACTGCTTGTTCTTAAAATTGTTGTTGTTGTTGTGGTCCTCAGTCCTGAGACTGGTTTGATGCAGATCTCCATGCTACTCTATCCTGTGCAAGCTTCTTCATCTCCCAGTACCTACTGCAAGCTACATCTTTCTGAATCTGCTTAGTGTATTCATCTCTTGGTCTCCCTCTACGATTTTTACCCTCCACGCTGCCCTCCGATATTAAATTGGTGATCCCTTGATGCCTCAGAACATGTCCTACCAACCGATCCCTTCTTCTGGTCAAGTTGTGCCACAAACTCCTCTTCTCCCCAATCCTATTCAGAACCTCCTCATTAGTTATGTGATCTACCCATCTAATCTTCAGCATTCTTCTGTAGCACCACATTTCGAAAGCTTCTATTCTCTTCTTGTCCAAACTATTTACCGTCCATGTTTCACTTCCATACATGGCTACACTCCATACAAATACTTTCAGAAATGACTTCCTGACACTTAAATCTATACTCGATATTAACAAATTTCTCTTCTTCAGAAACGCTTTCCTTGCCATTGCCAGTCTACATTTTATATCCTGTCTACTTCGACCGTCATCAGTTATTTTGCTCCCTAAATAGCAAAACTCCTTTACTACTTTAAGTGTCTCATTTCCTAGTCTAATACCCTCAGCATCACCCGACTTAATTAGACTACATTCCATTATCCTCGTTTTGCTTTTGTTGATGTTGATCTTATATCCTCCTTTCAAGACACTGTCCATTCCGTTCAACTGCTCTTCCAAGTCCTTTGCTGTCTCTGACAGAATTACAATGTCATCGGCGAACCTCAAAGTTTTTATCTCTTCTCCATGGATTTTAATACCTACTCCGAATTTTTCTTTTGTTTCCTTTACTGCTTGCTCAATATACAGATTGAATAACATCGGGGAGAGGCTACAACCCTGTCTTACTCCCTTCTCAACCACTGCTTCCCTTTCATGTCCCTCGACTCTTATAACTGCCATCTTGTTTCTGTACAAATTGTAAATAGCCTTTCGCTCCCTGTATTTTACCCCTGCCACCTCTAGAATTTGAAAGAGAGTATTCCAGTCAACATTGTCAAAAGCTTTCTCTAGGTCTACAAATGCTAGAAACGTAGGTTTGCCTTTCCTTAATCTTTCTTCTAAGATAAGTCGTAAGGTCAGTATTGCCTCACGTGTTCCAGTATTTCTACGGAATCCAAACTGATCTTCCCCGAGGTCGGCTTCTACTAGTTTTTCCATTCGTCTGTAAAGAATTCGTGTTAATATTTTGCAGCTGTGGCTTATTAAACTGATTGTTCGGTAATTCTCACATCTGTCAGCACCTGCTTTCTTTGGGATTGGAATTATTATATTCTTCTTGAAGTCTGAGGGTATTTCGCCTATTTCATACATCTTGCTCACCAGATGGTAGAGTTTTGTCAGGACTGGCTCTCCCAAGGCCGTCAGTAGTTCCAATGGAATGTTGTCTACACTGGGGGCCTTGTTTCGACTCAGGTCTTTCAGTGCTCTGTCAAACTCTTCACGCAGTATCGTATCTCCCATTTCATCTTCATCTACATCTTCTTCCATTTCCATGATATTGTCCTCAAGTACATCGCCCTTGTATAGACCCTCTATATATTGCTTCCACCTTTCTGCTTTCCCTTCTTTGCTTAGAATTGGGTTTCCATCTGAGGTCTTGATATTCATACAAGTGGTTCTCTTTTCTCCAAAGGTCTCTTTAATTTTCCTGTAGGCAGTATCTATCTTACCCCTAGTGAGATAAGCCTCTCCATCCTTACATTTGTCTTAAAATTAGCATAGATGTAATGTTAAACAAGTGGGACGCCTGTGCATCATTTTTAAATGCGTGAATGCACGTGATGCTATCCTTGCTCTTTTTTTTTTATTTTTAGCTGATAGTTACGGATCGTAAGCATAGACGTATTGTAGAAGGAGGTAACAGAAGCCACAGAATACTTTCCAGTATCGTGTCCGACTTCCTTTCATCCGGCGTAGTGAAGCATCTCAACATGGCATGGACTCAGCAAGTCGTGGGAAGTCCCTTGCAGAAATATTGACCTATGCCGCCTCTACAGCCGTCCAAAAGTGGGGAAGTGTTACCGGTACAGGATTCTGTGCATGATCTGACCTATCTACACTCCTGGAAATTGAAATAAGAACACCGTGAATTCATTGTCCCAGGAAGGGGAAACTTTATTGACACATTCCTGGGGTCAGATACATCACATGATCACACTGACAGAACCACAGGCACATAGACACAGGCAACAGAGCATGCACAATGTCGGCACTAGTACAGTGTATATCCACCTTTCGCAGCAATGCAGGCTGCTATTCTCCCATGGAGACGATCGTAGAGATGCTGGATGTAGTCCTGTGGAACGGCTTGCCATGCCATTTCCACCTGGCGCCTCAGTTGGACCAGCGTTCGTGCTGGACGTGCAGACCGCGTGAGACGACGCTTCATCCAGTCCCAAACATGCTCAATGGGGGACAGATCCAGAGATCTTGCTGGCCAGGGTAGTTGACTTACACCTTCTAGAACACGTTGGGTGGCACGGGATACATGCGGACGTGCATTGTCCTGTTGGAACAGCAAGTTCCCTTGCCGGTCTAGGAATGGTAGAACGATGGGTTCGATGACGGTTTGGATGTACCGTGCACTATTCAGTGTCCCCTCGACGATCACCAGTGGTGTACGGCCAGTGTAGGAGATCGCTCCCCACACCATGATGCCGGGTGTTTGCCCTGTGTGCCTCGGTCGTATGCAGTCCTGATTGTGGCGCTCACCTGCACGGCGCCAAACACGCATACGACCATCATTGGCACCAAGGCAGAAGCGACTCTCATCGCTGAAGACGACACGTCTCCATTCGTCCCTCCATTCACGCCTGTCGCGACACCACTGGAGGCGGGCTGCACGATGTTGGGGCGTGAGCGGACGACGGCCTAACGGTGTGCGGGACCGTAGCCCAGCTTCATGGAGACGGTTGAGAATGGTCCTCGCCGATACCCCAGGAGCAACAGTGTCCCTAATTTGCTGGGAATTGGCGGTGCGGTCCCCTACGGCACTGCGTAGGATCCTACGGTCTTGGCGTGCATCCGTGCGTCGCTGCGGTCCGGTCCCAGGTCGACGGGCACGTGCACCTTCCGCCGACCACTGGCGACAACATCGATGTACTGTGGAGACCTCACGCCCCACGTGTTGAGCAATTCGGCGGTACGTCCACCCGGCCTCCCGCATGCCCACTATACGCCCTCGCTCAAAGTCCGTCAATTGCACATACGGTTCACGTCCACGCTGTCGCGGCATGCTACCAGTGTTAAAGACTGCGATGGAGCTCCGTATGCCACGGAAAACTGGCTGACACTGACGGCGGCGGTGCACAAATGCTGCGCAGCTAGCGCCATTCGACGGCCAACACCGCGGTTCCTGGTGTGTCCGCTGTGCCGTGCGTGTGATCATTGCTTGTACAGCCCTCCCGCAGTGTCCGGAGCAAGTATGGTGGGTCTGACACACCGGTGTCAATGTGTTCTTTTTTCCATTTCCAGGAGTGTATTACACCCCATGGGATTCATGTAGGGCGATCTTGGTGGCCAAACCGTCCCATTACATTGTCTGGAATGTTCTTCAAACCAGTCGCAAACAGCTGTGACCCAGTTACATGGCGCGTTGCCATCTATAAATATTCAGCCGTGTTTAGGAGTATGAGGGCCATGAATGGCTGCAAATGGACTCCAAGTAGCCGAACATAACGGAGGCTCCAGTCCATTCCACGCAGAGGGAGCCCACAGCTTTACGGAGCGACCACCAGCTTGCAATGTGCCTTCTTGACAAGCGGGGTCTACGGATTCATGGGGTCCGCTCCGTACTCGGAACCTCCCATCAGCCCATCAGTTCTTACCAACTAAATTCGGGACTAATCTGACCAGGCGACGGTTTTCCGGTCATCAAGGGTCCAACCGACATGGTCACTAGCCTAGGAGAGTCGCTGTAGGGGATGTCGTGCTGTTCGCAAAGGCACTTGCGTTGGTCGTCTGCTGCCGTAACCCATTAACGCCACATTTCCTCTTACTGTCCCTGACCGAAACTTTCGTCATTGATTTCTGCGGACACTTCAAGTATTGTTTTTCGTATGTTAGCACAGACAACTCTGCGCATCACTGCTGCACTCTGTCATTACGTGAAGGCCATCGGCCATTGTGTTGTCTGTGGTCTGAGGTAATGACGAAAATTTGGTATTCTCGGCACGCTCTTGACACTGTGGATCTCGGAATATTGAATTCCCTAACGATTTATGAAATGGAATGTCCCATTCGTCCTGCTTCAGCTACCATTCCACGTTAAAATCTGCCAATTTCCGTCGTTCGGCTGTAATCACGTCGACAACCCACTCACATGAAATGCTTGAGGGCAAATGACAGCTCCGACATTGCTTTGACCTTTTATACCCTTTGTGCGCCATACTACCGTCATCTGTACATGTGTATATCGCAATTCCTTGACGTTTGTCACCTCGGTGTATTTAGAAGGCTGTGGCTTAGCTGCTTCCAAAGATCTTAGGGTACATTTTTTTTCTTCTTGGCTTCAGAAGTGTACATTCGCTTCATAGTTACTGCTGCGGCGTTGTATTTGACAGTGTATGTGATTTATGAGTTGAAAATGAAGAGAACAAAGGAATTTCACAGAAAGCGGAGTTTCAAAGCAGATACCGAATAATCCACATCATTGGATTCAACACTCGCTTTCAGAAATTGTGTCTATAGGTAGTGCTTCTAAACGTGACGTTTCTCACTGCATTATATAACATGCTAATTTAAAATGCTGGAAAAGCTATACACGAGACTGAAGGTAAACTAACCTATGATGAAGATGATCAGTACGAGTACCTTAAGCTCTATGCCACATATCCAGCATAAAACGCAACTTCCCCCATACTTTGGTTAAAAATTCCAGAGAACTGGAAGCTATAGCCTCGCCAATTCCATTGTTTTTTCAGGGGGAGGGGGCAGGGGGTCATCAGTCTTCTGACTCGTTTGATTGGACCCGCCACTAATTCCTCCATTGTGCCAGCCTCTTCATCTCAGAGTAGTACTTGCAACCTAAGGCCTCATTTATTTGTTGGATGTATTCCAGTCTCCGTCTTCCTCTACAGCTTCTGCCCTCTATAGCTCCCTCTAGTACCATGGAAGTCATTCCCTGATGTCTTAACAGATGTCCTGCCATCCTCTCCCTTCTCCATGTGAGTGTTTTCCGCATGTTCCTTTCCTCTCCGATTACACACAGAAACTCCTCACTCCTTACCTTATCAGTCCAACTAATTTTCAACATTCACCTGTAGCACCACATCTCAAATGCTTCGATTCCCTTCTGTTCCGGTTATCCCACAGTCCATGATTCACTACCATACAATGCTGTACTCCAGACGTACATTATCAGAAATTTCTTCCTCACATTAAGGCCGATGTTTGATATTAGTAGATTTCTGTAGACAGGAATGCCTTTTTTTGCTTTTGACGTCCTCCTTGCTCCGTCCGTCATTGGTAATTTTCCTGCCTAGGTAGCAGAATTCCTCAACTTCATCTACTTCGTGACCATCAATCCTGATGTTAAGTTTCTCGTTCTTATCATTTATACTACTTCTCATTACCTTCGTCTTTCTTCGATTTACTCTCAGTCCATACTGTGTACTCATGAGACTGTTCATTCCGTTCAGCAGATCATGTAATTCTTCTTCCCAAATGGTTCAAATGGCTCAGAGCACTATGGGACTCAACTTCTGAGGTCATTAGACCCCTAGAACTTAGAACTAGTTAAACCGAACTAAGCTAAGGACATCACACACATACACGCCCAAGGCAGGATTTGAATCTGCGACCGCAGCGGTCTCGCGGTTCCAGACTGCAGCGCCTAGAACCGCACGGCCACTTCGGCCGGCTCTTCTTCCCTTTCACTCAGGAATGTCATCAGCGAATAGTGTCATTGATATCCTTTCACTTTGAGTTTTAATTCCACTCCTACACCTTTCATTTATTTCCATCATTGCTTCTTCGATGTACAGATTAAATAGTAGGGGCGAAAGGTTATATCCCTTTCTTACACCCTCTTTAATCCGAGCACTTCGTTCTTGGATCTCCACTCTTATTATTCCCTCTTGGCTTTTGTACATATTGCATATTACCCGTCTCTCTCTACAGCTTACCTCTATTTTTCTGAGATTTTGCAACATCTAGCACCTTTTACATAGTCAAATTCTTTTTCCAGGTCGACAAATCCTATGAAAGTTTGATTTTTTTCTTTAGTCTTGCTTCCATTATCAACCGGAACGTCAGAATCGCCTCTCTCGTGCCTTTATCTTTTGTAAAAACTGATCTTCATCTAGCACATCGTTAATTTACTTTTCCATTCTTCGTTATATTATTCTTGTCAGCAACTTGGATTCATGAGCTATTAAGCTAATTGTGCGATAATTCTCGCACTTTTAAGCTCTTGCAGTCTTCGGAATTGTGTGGATGATATTTTCCGAAAGTCAGATGGTATGTCGCCAAACTCATATAGTCTACGCAACAACGTGAATAGTCGTTTTGTTGCCACATCCTCCAATGATTTCAGATATGCTGATTGAATGTTATATATCCCTTCTGCCTTATTTGATTTAAGTCCTCCAAAACCGTTTAGACTATGATTCTAATACAGGATCTCCTATCGCTACTAAATCGACTCATGTTTGTTTTTCTGTCACATCAGACAAGTCTTCCCCCCTATCCACTCTCTCCCCTGCATTTAACAGTAGAATTTCCGTTGCTCTCTTAATGTTACCAACCTTGCTTTTAGGTTACCAAAAGTTGGCTTCCCTCTATACTGAGTCTGTCCTTCCAACAATCATTTCTTCTTAGATTTCTTCACATTTTTCATGTAACCATTTCGCCTTAGCTTCCCTGCACTTCCTATTTATTTCATTCTTCAGCGACTTGAATTTCTGTATTCCTGAGTTTCCAGGAAAAATTTGTACTTCCACCTTTCATCGATTACCTGAAGTATTTCTTCTGTTACCCTAGGATTCTTCGCAGTTACCTTCATTGTACCTACGTTTTTGTTTCCAACATCTGTGATGGCCCGTTTTAGAGATTTCCATTCCTCGTCAACTGAACTGCCTACTGAGCTATTCCTTATTGGCGTATCTGTAGCCTTAGAGAAGTTCAAGAGTATCTCATCATTCCTTAGTACTTCCGTATCCCACCTCTGCGTATTGGCTCTTCCTGACTAATCACTTAAACTTCAGCCTAATCTTCATCACTATTATATTGTGATCTGAATCTATATCTGCTCCTGCGTACGCCTTACAATCCAGTATCTGATTTCCGAATCTCTCTCTGATCATGTTGTAACCTAAATGAAGTCTTCTCGTATCACACGGCCTCTTCCAACTATACCTCCTCTTCTTGTGATTCTTGAACAGTGTATTCGCTGTTACCAGCTGAAATGTATTACAGAACTCAATTAGTCTTTCTTCTCTCTCAATTCTTGTCCCAAACCCCTATTCTCCTGCAACCTTTCCTTTTATTCCTTCCCCCACAACTGCATTCCAGTTCCCCATGACTATTAGACTATTAATCTGGCTTTACGTACTGTATTAGCCTACAATATCCCCATGTGCTTTCTCCATCTCTTCATCTTCACCTTGCGACGTCGGTATGTATACCCGAACTATCGTTATCGATGATGGTTTGCTGTCGACTCTGATATGAACAATCTTATCACTGAACTGTTCTCAGGAAGACATTCTCTGCCCTACCTACTGGTGCATATTGAATCCAACTCCCGTTATACCATTTTCTGCTGCTGTTGATATGACCCTATACCCATCTGACCAGAAATCCTTTTCTTCTTTGCATTTCACTTCACTGACCTCTATTATATTTAAGTTGAGCCTTTGCAGTTGCCTTTTCAGATTTTCTAGTTTTCCAGCACGTTTAAGCTTGTGACATTCCGCACCCCAAGTAGTAGAACGTTATCCTTTCGCTGATTACGCAGTCGTTTTCTCAAGGTCACCTCCCCATTGGCAGCCCCTCCCCGAGATCCGAATGGACTATTGCGGAATCCAATGGACAGATCTCATGACACTTTTTCAATTACAGGCCACATGTCTCGTGCGTACACGTTACCTATCTTTAATGCAGTGGTTTCCATTGCCTTCTACATCTTCTTGCCGTTGATCATTGCTGATTCTTCCGCCTTTAGGACGAGAGAGTGCCCTGAACCTCTGTCCGCTCCTCTGTCATCATTGACAAGGCAGTTGGCAGAATGAGGGTGACTTCTTCGGCCACCGATGCTGATTATTAACCAAGATTTAAGCAGTGGCGTGTTTCGAACCCGAGTCCGAGAACATTTTGATTGCTAATCAAAGACACATAACTCATGATGAAGTATTGAATAGAATTGGGGAGAAGAGGTGTATGTGGCACAACTTGGCAAAAAGAAGGGACTGGTTAGTAGGACATGTTCTGAGGCATCAAGGGATCACAAATTTAGCATTAGAGGGCATCGTGGAGGGTAAAAATCGTAGAGGGAGTCCAAGATATGAATACACTAAGCAGATTCAGAAGGACGTGGGTTGCAGTAAGTACTGGGAAGTGAAGAAGCTTGCACAGGATAGGATAGCATGGAGAGCTGCATCAAACCAGTCTCAGGACTGAAGACCAGAACAACAACATCAAAGACGCTACACTTAGACCACGGATGTCGTTAATTCTACGTCTCAAAAAGTCGTGAGTAGTGGCAGGAGATTGGACACGATAAACGCCCCAAAGAGAAGAGTCGCATGGTGTGTGGTTAGGTGAACGTGGAGACCAGAGGAAAAGACCATTGCGATTAGTCCAACGGTCAGGGAATTTGACTTTCAACCATGCTTGTACAAATAGGTGCCAAATTGGAGGGTTGCATCTTGTTTGCAAAATAAAGATTTTATATTCACCTTCTAACTGATGAAAGAACCAGTCTTGCAACATGTCGAGATAAGTCACCCTTGTTACAGAAAATGTAAATGTCGGGTAGACTGTTCGCCAGTCTTTCGAGTTGACGCCACTTCGGCGACTTGCGCGTCGATGGGGATGAAATGATGACGTTTAGGACAACACAACACCCAGTCCCTGAGCGGAGAAAATCTCCGACCCAGCCGGGAATCGAACCCGGGTCCTTAGGATTTACATTCTGTCACGCTGACCTCTCAACTACCGGGGATGGACCCTTGTTGCAATAGGTTCAGCGAAAAAACGGTATGTACACTTGACATCGGTACACAGCGCAAAAACGTTTAACGTCTTGAAATCTCTTTGATATTGTTCAAGTTCATGAGAATGTTGTGTCCCAGATGCGAACGTTGTGGGTATTTATCTTCACAATCGGACGGAAAGTAGCCTCATCACTAAAGACCACACAATCAAGAAAATAATCTTCCCGCTGAACACATTACTTGCTAAGTTGTAATGTACACCATAGTCATCTGACTTCACAGCGTATAGGAGCTGTAACCAATAACATCTTTGCCTAAGAACTTTCCCCACTGTCGATTTTGGCAACTGAACTTCATGAAATTTTTTCCGAACACACTTCTTAGAACGGCAAAGGTAAGATGCTACGATTCGCTCAGCATCCTCTTTACCCACTTTTGGTCATCATGTGTGTTCTGGTGTAACCACACGCGCTGGAACGAAGATATGATAACTCAAGAACAGAGAAGGCGGTGAGGGAACATCTGCCAATGGTACGCGGAATTGTCCCTCTCCGCGCCAAGAGCGACACCTGGAAGAAGTGAATATAAATGCCGCTCCCACTAGCCTCGGGGCCCCCTGCCACGTCTTCACCGTTGTGTCCCCCCTACCCTCCATCTCTACACCCTACATCTCCTTTCCCAAGGTGGCTTCCATCAACTCCCCCTCCCGGATGATGCCCTCTCTCCCTCCATTTATCCCTCCTATCAACTCTGATCCTCACTCCCCCTCCTTTCCTCTGTCCTTTTCCCGGGCTCCCTCTGCCCCCCTTCCCTCCTCTTTCTTCCCCACCTCCCCTCTCTTTGCCCCCTTCTCTCCCCCATGTCCTTTTACATTTCCTTCCTCTGCCTCCTCTCCTTCCCTCTCGCGTCTGCCCTTCTCCCCCTTTATTAGTCCTCTCCCTCCTTGGGTCCCCCCCCCCTTTCGTTTTTTTTCCTCTCCTCCCTCCTTGTTTTTCCCCCTCCTGCAGGTCCCCCCCCCCATCTGCCTTTGGCTCGGGAGTGTCGTCTTTGTGCTGCCACTTTCGTGCAGTGTTCTACAGTGAGTGTTCTATAGTGCATGTTTTACAGTGAGTGTTCCGTGTTGTGTTTTTTTTTGGGACTTGTTGCGAACGACAATCATACTGTCGCTGGGTGTGCCTTTTATCTCTTGCGAACAGCAACCAGACTGTCGCTATGTTTTTTAATTGTGTGTCTACTATGTTACTTGTCTGATTCCTGTGTATTTTATCTACATTGCCACCCCCTTTTGCTTTCTGTTTTAACTTTCCGCAATTTTACTCCATTTTACACTTTAAATCACCATTTTATCGCCTGTTTTTCCTTGTTTCTTTCTTCTTCCTTTATTTAATAAAAAGTCTGTAGGCTGTAGAGCAGCGTAGTAAGCTGCTGCCAGCCCGCCCCCTTCGGGGGGAACTGAAAATCAATAAAGAAAAAAAAATGTAGCCTCGGGGGCACAGATCCGCCCGAGACTGCAGCGGACATTTGTGCTATGCTTTCAGACTTTCGTGGTTCGTATCAACTGCCTACTTGGACTTTGTGTGTAGCAAGAACTTCACTGTTTTCATGTCGCCTCTCGCTTTCGACTACTACTTGTACATCTCCAAAGTTAAATATTGTCAATAGCTTTATAGAAATGAAACTATTGATGTTATTTGTTTGAACTGTTGTATAGCCTTGCGAGAACGCTGCATCCCGTAGGCATCCTATTAGCGACAGGTGGGCAAGACTCCACAACGTGCACTTCCGTTTATTCCTTTATCTCTCTCTCTCTCTCTCTCTCACACACACACACACACACACACACACACACACATACTCACACTTCCGGACGTTTCAAATTGACTGCACAATCGATGGATGGCTTGCGAGACGGGGCCTCACAAACTGTAAATGAACCGTCCCGTTGAACCGAAATAACTGATTCACTCTTATCAAACCGCAGGACAGAAACCACTGTACGTTCTGGAGTCGCCATTTTGCGCATGTGCTTTACGTGCCGCTGCAAGCAAGAAAACAAGGCCGAGGCAGTATTCACACATGCACTTATCTAAAACCGCTTGAGTTACTCTTTAATCGTGATGTTGAACCATCACTGTACGCTGCTTACAATTCACGCAATTAAATTTTTTTTTATCTGGTACACGCTTTTATAGACGCCCTGTACTATAAATACTCTACTGATTGATTAATAATTTTAGTAATAATGAATACGATCGAAATTTGCGGGCGCCGTACAAGACATACAACAATAGTGAGTTCACTCGCGAGCGCGTATCTCAGCTAATTTACGCACAGCGGCTCACTCCGGAGAGACAGGATTACGATTTCTCTTATAAACAAAAAACCTGTAACATATAATATTGTATTATTAGCTGATACCTGTTCGAGCCCTGGAGGTATTTAGCTCCTCGTCTCCTCTGAAGACAATATCACGACGTACAGTTTGCTCTGCTTAAATTTCTTGCTTCTGCAGAGCATTACATATATCAGGAGCACAGATAGATAGATCAGGTGAAATAACGAACTAATAAATGACATTGACCTCTTTCCATAAGAATTAATATATTTCACATTGTTATTGAACTAAACAGAGCCACGTCCTCTCTCTATATCATGGACGCGAAAAGACAGACAGTACAAGGTCGATCAAACATCCGATAGAAGTTTTTACAAACATAGGAAAATTTATTTCCTTCATATTTTCTCGTTAACTTTACAGGCTTGATTGCTACGGGCATACCGCGTTTTGATGTTAGCCGTAATCTACTTAGGCGAATTGACGGATAAAGATAGACAGGAAAAACTAAAACGTATAACCATATAGCTATCTCAGTATAAGATCCAGCAAAATGCCTAAATACATTCTCAAGAGAGTGTTGGCTAATAACCCTAATTTGTTTGTTTGCATGGCCATCTTCTGCAGCAACTATTAAAATAATTTTTGATTGCTTTTTCCGTCTTAAGCTAACTTCAATAAGTTAAAGAGAATTTTGCATCAGACACGAATCGCTTGTGTTTACAAAAACCTTCTGTCGTCATTCTGCAAATATGGATACAAATGTTCGTACATTTCTCCCTTGTTTTCAGTATAAAACAGTACTTCCTTGTAAAACTGGTGTGCAGTTTAATTGCGGTGTTTCTGCCTCAAGTTCAAATATTCTGCAAACCACTGCTTTTTCCCACTTTGGCGGTGGAGACTGTCGTTGAAAGAAAATTCCTTACACATAATTTATATACTTCGCAGTTTTCGACTTTTTGCAGTTTCTCTTAAGCTGCATTGGCGTTATTTGCACTTCATCTCACCCTTGAAAATAAAATCTTTGCTGCACTTACAAAACAGTGTTACATTGTTTGCGTTTGCTCATTTGTTTATAGTGCAGGTCACGAGCGAGCGTTGCCAACCTATGAAACCATTTCTTTTTAAATATATAACTCGTGTGTGTGCGTGTGTGCGTGCGTGTGTGTGGTGTGTGTGTGTGTGTGTGTGTGTGTGTGTGTGTGTGTGTGTGTGTGCATGCGTGCGTGTGTGCATCGGTGAGCTAGTGCAAATTAGTAAGGATGTCGTATATGTTCGACAGAGATGTGAACGATGATGGTGGTGGTGGTGATTATGAACTGTGATTCAAATTTTTGGGGGACGGTGATTACAGGGAAAGAAACTGAGAGAAGATGCAGTGGTGAAATGGGTCTGTTCTTAAATCTATATGTTTAATGTCGTATTTTAAATGTGCATATTTAATGTTATATTAACTGGTCAGTTAGTTTAAAGACTGTGTAATCTGACAGATTTGTCTGATCGTTTATGAGTTGCTTCTTTTCTGTTATGGTTTTCTGAGTGTGGTAGTTTTCTTGCAAGGGCAGGAGGCGTTTCTTATTGTTGTTTATCCTTATGATTTCCATGTCTGTGTCTCTGGTGCTAATTTTATCCTGGTGTTGATAGAAGTGTTCTGCAAAGGTTGAATGATTCGTCCCATACTTCCTTGCTCCTACGTGTTCTTTGGATCTGGTGTCAAATGTACTCTTGGTTTTCACCTGTATATCTTCCAGGTATATATTACGTTTAGAAAATAAGAAAAACTGATCTTCATCAGAAATCATAAATGTACCAACTTAAATGTTATACAAGTCATTGAAAATACATAGGTCAGGCAAGCAGGACACCAGATACACAGAAATTGTAAGAGCACAGAAGAAAAGGAGAAACTATTCAGATTTTGCAGAACATTTAAATCAACACCATCACCAACATAAAATTACCAACAGACGCACAGAGATGGAAATCATAAGGATAAACAACAAGTATAAACACCTCCCCACCTAACAAGAAAGCTACCACATTCAGAAAACCATAACAGAAAGAACCAACTCATAAATGATCAGACCAGCGTAGCAAACTACACTCTCTTTAACTGTCCACTTAACATTAAATGCCTACATATAACTACAGGGCCCATTCACCACTACAGTGACCTCCCTGTTTATTTAATATTATCATCATCCCCCAGAAAATCGAACCACAAATCAGAACCCTCCCCCCCCCCCCCCACCTTCCTATCTTCTTTCACATCTCTGCTGGACTTACAAAACATCTTCACTAATTTATTCCAACTCACTCACACACACATACACACATGGATTATAGTTTTAAAAGTTTAATAAGTTGGTAACGCTCACTTCGCAAAAAATGAACAAACGTAAACACTGTAATACTGTGCTCAGTGCAAACACTGTAGTTCTATTTCCAAAAGTGAGGTGAAGTGTAAATAATGCAGCGTATACAAGTAACGACTTTTCTTTCCACATTAAACTCTGTTAACAAGGAAGAAAGACGCAGTGGTTTGCAGAATATGTGAACAAGAGACAGGAACAGCGTAAGTACACTGCACGCCAACTTCAAAAAGACATATTGGTTTTAGTGTGAGACAACCAAAAATGTAAACATGTGTGTATCCATGTTTGCAGAATGACCACAGAAAATGCTTTGTAAATAAAGGCGATATGCGTGTGGTGCAAAATTCTCTTCAATTAACTTTAGTAATCCTAAGACGGAGAAACCAATAATAACAGATAACTTTAACAGTTTTTCTAATTTTGAGATACATCTGCTATACAGATCAGTAAACTGTGAAGGGGAGAGAATACTGAAAGCACACCGCTCAACGACGGGTCCCTCAATTTCAAGAAGACACAACTGCAACATCCGTGAATATGGTAGTACAAATGGCTCTGAGCACTATGGGACTTAACATCTATGGTCATCAGTCCCCTAGAACTTAGAACTAATTAAACCTAACTAACCTAAGGACAGCACACAACACCCAGCCATCACGAGGCAGAGAAAATCCCTGACCCCGCCGGGAATCGAACCCGGGAACCCGGGCGTGGGAAGCGAGAACGCTACCGCACGACCACGAGATGCGGGCTATGGTAGTACAATTTCGAGTACTGCCACGAATGTATCGCTTGTGATCGAACGCTATAGTTCCAAAATATTCCAACTAAAGAGTAGTACAGATACAGCGGGACTGAGTCTGCCTGTGCTCCTTTGGCGAAAAAGACACAGAAACTAGCTCGAAAGGGAAGCCTACACGTATAGCGAGCAAAAGGAGAATCCCACACTAGCGCCATTGGGCGACCACTATCCTGCCGGACCGATGCTCGCGAGGAACTTCAATTAAATCTGGGGCGCTTATTTTTTGGGGGGACGCAGAGCGGCCAGGTCCGCTGCTACAAACGTACGACCCTGCGGCGCCGGCAGAGGCGCCGCCGTCGCCGTCTGCGAGAGAGGCTCGTGGGATGAGGGGCGGTGCGGCGCGCGCCGTTCCAAATTAATTCGCGGCGGGCATTAATTGAATCTGGGCAGGGACCCGCTGAGTGGTGGCGGCGGCGGCGCTTGTGGCCGTGGTCGTGGCAGCGGCGGGCGGTCGTGGTCGTGTCCGCTTCCCCTCTGCGCCGACACCCCCAGCACGTTCTCACCGCGCCGGCCGTCCGTGGGTTTTATTTACACCGTAACAAAGCACTTTTCTGTGCCGGAGGACACAGTGCGCGAACTCGGCGATGTGGAGAAAAAGACCCCCGCGACGAACTTAATGCAAATCTTGGTCTCAGTTAATGATGCCCCGGTGAGGGAGATGATACTCCGGAAACAAATTTCCTCCGACTAATGTACTGGCACCAGCCAGCGCTTGTGATTTTTCAACCGTGTATTCCCTATTATTTGATCAAATTTATTACAGAACTCAATCTACCTTTCACCTCTCTCATTGCTACTCCCTCATCTTGTGATCCTTGAAAAGAGTGTACGCTATTACTATTAGAAATTTATTCCACATTTTGTTTAGCCTTTCTCCTCTCTCATTCCTACTGCCTACTCCACATTCTACCGTAACTCTTTCTTCGGTTCTTTCCCATACTACCCACTTTCACATGCTGAATTACCCGTTCAAAGTCGTCATACGCTATTTCTACGTCTTCATCTTTTGCTTGTGACGTTGCTATGTAGATCTGAGCAACTATTGTTGGTTTTGTTTACTGTCGATTCTGATGATACCAATCCTATCTCTGAACTGTTCGCAGTACCACACTCTCTTCACTACTTTCCTGTTCATGTTAAACCCTAATTCCATTAGATCATTTTGTACTGCTGTTTATACTGCCCTACATACGTCTGACGAGAAATCGTTATCTCCATTCCTTTTCACGTCCCTAATCCCTACAATGTCTAGACTGTGCCTCTGTATTTCCGTTTTCATGTTTTCTTGCTTTCCTACCATGTTCAAGCTTCTGACATTCCGCTCAACAACCCGGAAGTGTTTGGTGTTTCAGCAGGATCCATATCGAAGATTTACACCACGTACAGGGTCAATGGAGAAACATCATCTGCCCAGTTCCAACGAGGACAAAAGTGTGGCGAGTGATCCTCTCGGGCGGTCATTGAGAAGGATCGTGACGAAGAGGACGACAGCTACAAAAGTCACTGCACTCTTGACCCGTGTCAGCGCCAAACGAACACGAAGTGAGCTCCAGAAGCAGAGAGTTAGAGAGTGATCTTGAATTCCAAGACCACTCATCTGTGTTCCAAAAGTCCATAACAGCAAAAATTTCCTGCGGAAGTCAGGGTTCTGGGCTCGAGGTCCTGTGTGCCCCAGACATTTTATCTCCTAGGAAGTTTCGAAACAACGCAGACTTTGCTGCAGTGGGAGATTCATTTTAGATGGACAAAGGAATAATTACACTAACGGAGACGATATGTTGCTGCTGCAAGTGTCATGAATAAAGTAGGCGGAAACTAACTGACAACCTCAGCTGCCGACAGGTGTTGTTGTTAAAACTCGATTTGGACAGCTGAAAATGTATGCCCCGACCGGGACTCGAACCCGGGATCTCCTGCTTACATGGCAGACGCTCTATCCATCTATTTTTTTTTTCATTTTATTCGTTGTTGATCGTTGTGTTTGGTCGTTGCGGACGTCGCAAGACATCCTGTTGTTCAAGTTCGGTGGTTGATCCTTCCACTCAGTTTTTTGTTACAGAGGCCAATTGGCTCTCTGGCCGAACACGCTGAGCTACCGTGCCGGCAATCCAGCTGAGCCACCGAGGACACAGATGAATAGCGCGACTGCAGGGACTTATCCCTTGCACGCTTCCCGTGAGACTCACATTCCCAACTGTCCACAATTCTACATATGTATTGTACCTTATAGACATTAGCTCATCCACGGGAAGCGTGCAAGGGATAAGTCCCTGCAGTCGCGCTATTCGTCTGTGTCACTGGTGGCTCAGATGGATAGCGTGTCTGCCATGTAAGCAGGAGATCCCGGGTTCGAGTCCCGGTCGGGGCACACATTTTCAGCTGTCCACATCGAGGTATAACAACAATACCTGTCAGGAGCTGATGTTGTCAGTTAGTCATCATTTATTCCAGGGAAAAGCTGAACGGTCATCAACAGTAACTGTTCTTTTGAGAACTAGTTACTGTCTTCGTATATATAGTTAAAGGCTACCCAGTCATTGACCTTCGCACAGGTTGCCCAAACTCTTACGGGAATCGACAAAGCGTGCGCGAGTGACGAGTGGGTGGGCAAATGTGTATAAGGTACAATACATATGTAGAATTGTGGACAGTTGGGAATGTGAGTCTCACGGGAAGCGTGTAAGAGATAAGTCTCTGCAGTCGCGCTGTTCATCTGTGTCCTCGGTGGCTCAGATGGATAGAGCGTCTGCCCTGTAAGCAGGATATCCTAGGTTCGAGTCCCGGTCGGGGCACACATTTTCAGCTGTCCACATCGAGGTATAACAACAACACCTGTCGGGAGCTGAGGTTGTCAGTTAGTCATCATTTATTCCAAGGAAAATCTGCACGGTCATCAAAAGTAACTGTTCTTTCGAGAACTAGTTACTGTCTTCGTATATGTAGGCTGAAACGTTGGGATAAAGAAACAAGCAATTTTCTAAAACATTCGTAGGTAAAGGTAATGGAGAAGAATCATGTGGTACGTTTTCATAATGTGGATATTACAGAATTGTGCTCAGCTAACAATAACCTATGTAGTGCTAGATATATTGCTAGCTTCTGATAGGACACTTCGAAAGCAGAAATGACAAGAGAATTGAAATTGTATGGCGAGTTTCTTGAAACAACTGTGTGAGAAATCATAACTGGCGGAGAGCAAGTAAGATTGAATAACGTAATAAAGGAACCATTAATATACAAGACGTACCGTAATTCATAGCGAAAGCACGCTGGTGGAAATATACGGTAATAGGAGCAAAAACGTCCCATTAAACATAGGCTCGCAAACGATTTATTTGCAAGATGACTGCGAATAAGTGATTATGTATTGCCACTGACGTTACTCTTCGAAAACATCATTATGCTGTACTGATTGTACACAATACGCGGTTCACGAAGTGACGTCGTTTACAGGAGTGAACACTGCCTAGAGGCAGAGTAGTAAACAAAGCATCTGTACAAGACGAATAGGATTGATACAAAGCACAGTCATGTCCTCTGTACAGTCATTTGCAGCCGCAACGAAAAAATTGCGGAGATGCAATGTCGTTTCACGTAATCCGCAATGTTATAGCTGGCCTTCGTAACCCATGCGTGAGATTTTCAAATTCTCTTCCTCGCTCCGAGCAGTCTATTAGTGCTACAGAAAAATGAGCGGGCCTTTTTGTAAAATTTTTTATTCGGATATGTTTTCCCTGGAGGCCACGGTTTCCGAGTATTAAAAAGAAAGTAAAGAAGTGACCTTCAACCACACTCATCCCTCACCAGTCGAGAGTTCTAGTATATCGTTCGTGACACTCCCTCCGCGTATCAGTGTATAAAAATTTCTGGCCACACGAACATTTCTCGATTGGTCTCCATCGAGTGGGCTATTACGCCACCAAAATAGTTGGCTACTTCGTTAACACTATCAATTTACACGTGCTTGTGAGCGTAATGAACGAAAACCATCTCTTGTAAATGTTACACTAAAACTAATTATTGAAAATTCGATCCAAACATAAACTGTGGTGTCACCGCCAGACACCACACTTGCTAGGTGGTAGCTTAAATCGGCCGCGGTCCATTAGTACATGTCGGACCCGCGTGTCGCCACTGTGTGATCGCTGACCGAGCGCCACCACAAGGCAGGTCTCGAGAGACGTACGAGCACTCGCCCCAGTTGTACGGACGACATTGCTAGCGACTACACATACGAAGCCTTTCTCTCATTTGCCAAGAGACAGTTAGAATAGCCTTCAGCTAAGTCCATGGCTACGACCTAGTAAGGCGCCATTAACCATATCTGGAGAGAGTCTCACTTGTATTATCAAGAGATATGTACCACAAGGAAATTAAAGTTAAGTAAACCTAAGCTCCGTTCTTTTCTTTGTAGCATTCATAAAGTATCCTGTTTCAGACTTAACGCAAGACGGCGTGAGTTGACGCGTGCCCTTTCGGCTACTTCTCAGTGTGGCGTAGCTAGCTTGTTACGCCACAACAGTTTGGCGACGAGTGTAAACGTGTTCTTTCTAATTTGCACTAATTTGCTTGTGTCATGGCTTCGCCACACTCACCAGATGTACTGTCCGAATTTTATCGCTTGCAGGATCAGCAGACGCAGGCGTTATTGGATGCCCTTGGACAGCTCGTCCAGGGTCAACGTGCGCTGCAAAACGATGCGGCCGCCGCCGCTTCATCGCTGCCGCAGCCACAACCCGCAGTTGCACCACCGTTCCGTGCTTTTCGTCCCGACGACGAAAGCTGGACAGAATGGTCCTGGCAATTTGGATTTCATCTCGCCGCCTACAGAATTCAAGGTAATGAGCGGCAGCCGTTTTTGCTTTCGTGTGTAGGTGTGTCCACCTACCGTGTGATAGTGAAATTGTTTCCCCGGCGCGACGTAGCAACTCTGTCATACGAAGATATTTTGTCTGCTTTAGATGCCTATTTCAAAGACACAGTTAATGTAGTTGCAAAAAGGTATGCGTTCTTTCGTACAAAACGTACGTCCGGTCAGACTAATAGGGAGTGGGTTGCAACATTGCAAGGCCTTACTAGGGATTGACTGTGGACTCCCTTATTCGGATACTATGGTGCGTGATGCAATTGCACAGAACGTTTCTGATTTTCGCATACGGGAACAGATTTTGAAACTCGTCAATCCCTCCCTTCAACAAGTGATAGACATATTGGATAGGCAAGACACACTTGACTTTGCTCAGGAATCATTTGAAACTTCGCCAGCAGTGTGTCGCATTAACCGGCCTGCCGGGCGCTCTGCGCGGACCTGTAAACAGCCTTCGCGCACGTCCGCGCAGCCACGTGTCCCGCGCAAGCAAGCAAATGCAGTGAAATCATGCCCGCGGTGTGCAACTAGACATTCGCGTGAGAATTGCCCATCACGCCAAGCTATTTGCTTTTTCTGTAATAAGAAAGGGCATGTTCAAAGTGTTTGCCAGAAAAAGCTCAGATCAGACACTCACAACCATTCCAGGCCCTTTGCTTCGCGCCGGAATCGAACCAAGGACAATCGGGCTCGTGAACCTTCGCCCATGGACATTCATGTAGTTAATTCCACCCCGTCCAGTGTTCCTCTCGCTAACAGTGACTGTGTTCGTCCCACAAAAAGTGTGCGTCGACTTCGACGGAAGTCCCGTCACGTCGCGCGTGATTCTGTTCCAGTGTCTGTTCAAGTTGCACAAAACAGTCGCTCTTGTCGTCAGCAGGACAATAAACTTTTTGTAGATTTGGACTTTGCCGGACAAGTGATACTGTTCCAGCTCGATACCGGAGCTGCAGTTTCATTGCTCAATCACGCCACGTACAAACAACTGGGCGCACCTCTGTTGCGTGCCGCAAATGTTCAGCTCTCAAGTTATTCAGGACAGCCTATCCCTGTGTTAGGAGAGTGCACTCTTCTTGCCACATACAAGGGACAAACAAAACTTGTGTCATTTTACGTTCTTCGTTCTTCTACTGCAGTGAACTGGTTTGGTTTAGATTTATTTCAGTTGTTTAACTTGTCTATAGTCAATCAGGTCCTATCAGTGAACCAGACTGTGCCTTCAGACACTGTTTCTAGTCTATGTGAGGAATTTGCAGACATTTTTGCACCGGGCCTTGGTTGCGCTAAGAACTATGAAGCACATTTGGAACTGAAAGTCAACGCGCAACCGAAATTTTCAGAGCGCGCAAATCCCCACACATTGCGTGATGAGGTCGCCAACCGCTACGATATCTTGTATCGGTCCACTGCTCAGCACGGAAACGCTGATGCGTTGTCACGTTTGCCTGTTGCTGAGGATAAAGCATTCGATTCTTCCGAACTTGCTTGCATGTTCATTGACTCGGAAACCGATGACGTGGTCGAATCGTTTCCGATTGATTTTCGTCGTGTAGCTACAGCCAAAGCTGCTGACCCTGTCCTTGCTACCGTTTTGCGTTTTGTTGCTACGCAATGGCCCTTGTCGAAGTCACGGATCGAGGATCCGTTGGTTCGCCGATTTTTTGCTCACAGGGAGAGACTTTTTGTACGATGTGGTGTTTTGTTGTTGCGTTCTGATAATGATCAGTCCAGGGTGGTGGTACCACGTTCGTTACAGTCCTCTGTCTTACGGCTTCTTCACCACGGACATTGGGGTATAGTGCGCACGAAACAACTTGCTCGTCAGCACTGTACTTGGTTCGGAATCGATGCTGCGATTACGAATATGTGCTCTTCTTGCATGGCGTGTGCCGAACAACAATCCGCACCGCCGCGGAAATTCTTTGCATGGCCGAAAGCCACTTCCCCTTGGCAACGCTTGCACATAGATTTTGCCGGTACATTCTGGAATGCTCGATGTTTGGTTGTGGTCGATTCTTTCAGTAATTTTCCTTTTGTTGTCCGGATGCCTTCCACGACGTCATCTGCCACCGTACAAGCGTTATCCGCTATTTTTTGCGTTGAAGGTCTTCCGCAGACTATTGTTTCCGACAATGGCCCACAATTCATGTCCGCAGAATTTCAGTCATTCTGCAAGGCCAATGGTATTCAACATCTGACATCCGCGCCGTTTTCGCCTCTGTCAAACGGTGCCGCTGAACGATTGGTCCGGACTTTCAAGTCACAGATGTTGAAGTTGAAATAGTCGCATTCTCGGGAGGACGCGTTATTGCTCTTTTCGTCGTCGTATCGCTCTCAGCCCCACGATGGTCGCTCGCCGGCTGAGTTGCTCCATGGTCGTCCTTATCGAACCCTGATGTCTTTGCTGCATCCGCCGCATCCGGTTCCTGTGCAGCGGCAGACTCCTGCTTCTGCTCCAGGCGACGTTGTCTATTGTCGCAACTATCGCGGTTACCGGCGTTGGCTCGCAGGGCGCATTCTTCGCTGCCTCGGCCGCGCGATGTATTTGGTTTTGGGGGCCTCTGGTGAGGTGCGTCGGCATCTCAATCAGCTGCGCCTCTGTCTTCGCACGGGTTCTGCCGCTCCCCGTCTGCTTTCAGCGACGGTGCCGTCCGGTCAGCGCCCTGGGGACCCATCTACTGGCTCGCCTCATCCCCAGGTGTTACCGACGATGCCTTCCATTTTGCCTCATGGCGTCGCGCCGCCGCCGCAGCCGCCGCAGCCGCCGCCGGCGCCGCCCGCGGTGGACGCTTCGCTGCAGGCGCCCAGCGCCTCCCTGGGTCACGCGCCGCCGCTCGCTTCCCGTGACCAGCTGTCCTCCGCCATGGAACTCTTGCCCGCTCCGGACCACATGGCGTCTTCGCGCGTCGGATACCCCAACGCAATGGAGGTCGACCCTTCGGCCCCTTCTGTCTCATTACGGGCGCATACACCGCATGTTGGCTTGCACCCTGGACTAGGTTTTCAGGCGTTTCCTAGCTCCCCTCGGACCAAATGGCAGGGTGTGGGTGGCACAGCCTCGCCTGTTGTTAGGCTCCCCACCTCGTCGCATACGTCATCATGGGGTCCTCCCCACGGCGGGCGGAAGCCCTATCACACGACCGTCCGCCGATTTGCGGGGGAGGAATGTGGTGTCACCGCCAGACACCACACTTGCTAGGTGGTAGCTTAAATCGGCCGCGGTCCATTAGTACATGTCGGACCCGCGTGTCGCCACTGGCAGGATCGCAGACCGAGCGCCACCACAAGGCAGGTCTCGAGAGACGTACGAGCACTCGCCCCAGTTGTACGGACGACATTGCTAGCGACTACACGTACGAAGCCTTTCTCTCATTTGGCGAGAGACAGTTAGAATAGCCTTCAGCTAAGTCCATGGCTACGACCTAGTAAGGCGCCATTAACCATATCTGGAGAGAGTCTCACTTGTATTATCAAGAGATATGTACCACAAGGAAATTAAAGTTAAGTAAACCTAAGCTCCGTTCTTTTCTTTGTAGCATTCATAAAGTATCCTGTTTCAGACTTAACGCAAGACGGCGTGAGTTGACGCGTGCCCTTTCGGCTACTTCTCAGTGTGGCGTAGCTAGCTTGTTACGCCACAACATAAACCTTACAAAAAATGTTCTTTTGTAGTCAGAAAACCTGACGAGTACAATAACGTAATTGTTCATTTTATGCTGTTACAACTCACAAAATCATTACGCAAAATTTACACCAATGTCATTTATACAAGTTGTTTAGTTCTCGACTACGCCGGTGGCGTAATAAGCCCAGTCAATAAAGACCAAGTTAGGTCGACTGTGGTAAATTACTCGTACACTAACAAATGTTTGTACAGTGGTAAGAGTGAGTACCATGAACGACACACTAGGAATCCAGACCAATGTGGGATGAGGGTGGGAATGGGCTTGCGTTTGTATCCCACTTTTGTACATTTCTCTTGAATAGGTTGAAACGTCCCCTTTGGAAAATTATGAGTTACTGTGCTGGTAAACTTCTTACATTATTTGATTTTCAAACAGCTGAGAAAAACTGAACGTATTCAGACAGTTCTGTCTTCACTTATTCTGATCATCACTAAACTGACACACAATATTTTTTGGCGCAACGCAATCTGGCTTTCAATAATCCCTACAAAAGAATGGTCCTAACATTAACCTATACCTTTCACGAATGACTTACCTCACAGAAATCTTCGTTACTCGAACTACTGCAATACAGGGAGCGCCAATACTGCCTGCTAAATAAAAGATTATAACTACTGAAGGCACTAACTACTGATAGGCATAGTTAGCAAATGAAAGATTTTTATAGAGAACAAACAATGTATTTGCCTTAACAATGTTCAAAAGCCATCATATATGTATCTAGCAATTCATGACATCCCTCTTCACAAATTTCCTTTTTCTGGCGGACACACGCTTATAGTAACCTCTCAAATGTCTGGCATATCTTTCTCCACATCCACCACTGCTGGCGCCTCACCTCCAACTGTCCAACGATACGCGCTGTTCACATGCAACTGCCGAACACTACACAAGCGAATATTCCAACAATGAGTCAATCCAGCCACAGACTGCAAACAGCACAGTTAGTGATTTTCATACAGAGCACTACGTGGCGTTACCAACATGAAAATCTGAACAGCCTACTTACCAAGTAAAGCTAATAACTGATAACTGAAACGTATTCCAGAACAAAATTCAACTACATTAAATTTCCTACAAAAAGATCCTGTTCATTCTTTTCTGTAGGACTAATAGTTTGCATGTAGGGGGAAGCAGAATACAAAAATCTCGGGATGCATAAAACGACAGCATTAGGGGCAGCTGAATCCCCCTGTATGTAAAATAAAGCTGATATCAATGCATTGGAACCTGCAAGTTTATAGTGACAAAAATACCATGATCGAAGTCGTATATGCAGTGGTGGACTGTGCGGCTGGTCCCGGCTGAGGTTCGAGTCCTCCCTCGGGTATGGGTGTCTGTTTGTCCTTAGGATAATTTATGTTAACTAGTGTGTAAGCTTAGCGACTGATGACCTTAGCAGTGAAGTCTCGTAAGATTTCACACACATCTTAATATCAGAAGTATATTTACAATGCTACATTAGCAACTGCGACATCAATGGGTCTTTGCACTTGGGAACGGAGCAGGTAAATCTGCAACCATTATGCCCGAAGTTCAGGTGAAGTTTTTGTAAGCATGACAACTCCGTTTAGCATCTTAGACGAAGACAATAGCTTCACAGTAACTGAAATAAACCGCACTATCGGATGGAGACCTACTTCGTTATCATATTTTCCTGTACAATCTTCACCGAGCTAAGTATGTCAGTGAAAGGGTCGTCGATTGTAATGAGGTTGTATGAGTAGGTGCAACAAAAGGCTGCCGTCAACTAACTGTTTGCAAGCAACATTTGTTCACAGACAAGGTGAGGATCATACCTCACTCTGTTCTTAATCTTCATGGTAGTCTTCTTTGGAGTGGCCTAAACCCATATACTGTTCATAACTGACCACATTAGCATCGTTTGTCATTGACTGTTTGGTTATGGGTACTTGGTGGTCACCTCATTGGGCCATAAATTGTTCCAAAGGCATTAGGTTCCGTACGATTTCTGCTGCGGGCTCTTCAAGGACTGAGTGAGGACTTTTCATTTGACATCTTTGGGGAATGTGGGATATGCATCATGGGGAACCGACACATATTTCTGCTGATGCTACGCATTTGCGCGCACCTGTGGTCCAAGTAGAGTAGATCGAGGAGGGCCTGTAATTTGGCCTCAAATGTAACCTACCTAAAATCTTCTGGATTTTTCTATCTGGCGTTGTTTCAAAAATTAAGCAGAAACAATTAAGAAGAAATGAAGCAGCATATTGTACGATCACATTACGAGATGATCAGGAGAAGTTAGAAAAAAACATGTAACTCACTGTAGGACGAATGGAGCATTGCATCAAAATGCAAGGCTGTCACGCTTAACCATTACAAGTGTGTAATAAATACATATAAAACACTGCAGTTGTATATTTATTGTCAAAGTAGGTCATTTGAGCCCATACAGATAGGCACTTCAAACTTCCTGGCCAAAGAAACTGTATGCTTGACAGGGAGTATTCTAACGACTGAGCTGTCTATATACAACTCCCGACACATTGTCAAGGGTTTATTTCCGCCAGGACCTTTCCCCTTTCAAAACATTATAGAAGTTGCCTGTATACCTCGTGGGACAAGCACTCTTCGAAGAAAGAATACCACAGTTAAGTGGATTAGGCAAAGCCTTAGGGATTGTTTCGAGTGTGAATTGTCATTCTGCCCTAGAGTATGTATCCATTTGTAACCTCGGATCAAAGTAAAACTGTGTTCTCCACGGGGAGTAAAACCCGTAACGCCGGCCGGTGTGGCCAAGCGATTCTAGGTGCTTCAGTCTGGAACCGCGCGAACGTTACGGTCGCAGGTTCGAAACCTGCCTCGGGTATGGATGTCCGTAGGTTAGTTAGGTTTAAGTATTTCTAAGTTCTGGGGTACTGATGACCTCAGATGTTGAGTCCCATACTGCTCAGAGCCATTTCAACCATTTTTGAACGAAGAACCCGTAACCATCGCACTTAGCGGGAAAATGATTTACAGACAAATTTATCAATTACTGATTCACGACCCTGTGTCACAGCTTCTTGTCTATCGTGAAAGGCAAGTTCAGGTGAGGCACTTAGTTTCAGTATGTTAGGAAGTTTAAGATCAGCGTACATCCCGCTGCATACTGAAAATTCCTTAAACGAAAAGTTTACATTTCAAACACTTTTGACCTAACAAGGAGACCATTTAACAGTGAAGTATATTCCATGGAAAGTATCTCGCAAGCGGCTCGTTTCGTGCATTCATGTTCATTGCAATCTATTTGTTATTATTACCATATATTTCCACCGGTATCACTTTACACCATTGATTGTGATACACCTTGTATTAGACTGCGATCTTACGGAATCTTAAATTCGGAAGAACGACGGTTCATAAGCGCGTCCGATCGTCCTGATTTAGGTTTTCCGGGAGTTCCCTAAATCGCTTCAGGCAAATATCAGGACGCTTCCATTGAAAGGGCACGCCCGTTTTCATCCCACATCCCTGAAACAATTCGGCTTGTACTCCGTCTCTAATGACTTCGATGTCGAAGCGACACTAAAGCCTTATATTTCTTTCTTCCTGCCTTCGAAATCTCAACAATAACTACCTTCCTTATACAGAATGCCTCTTTTTTCCGTATAAAACTATTCTGCTGCCCAATAAAACAAATCCGAGATGAATCACAGTTTTGTCTTAAGGTCGAATACTCATGGGAAAAAATTGGTCGTGTGAGATATTCCTCCTTTGTGGAAGCTCCTTCATTAGAATTCTCCCAGTAAATTTCAGTCTGCAGTGTGCCGTTTTCAGGAGATTTATATAACTATTCCACCATTGATCGCTCCCGACTTTTGTTGTTTATAGTTTGGGGTCCACGATTGGTGCCGTAAATAAAATACTAGTCGCATAAACAGTGCAGCTGTCATAACTGGTATCATATGTTCTCCTCCAATATATGAAGTATCTGCACAATAGACAGGCGCTTTCAGTGAATCTCTGTCGTCACTGCCAGTTGGTTTACGTTCGTTCGCAGGTTGCGTGAGAGCAGATGCTTTCGAGTGTTAATGCGCTCTCATAAATATGCAGTTTTAATGTGCCGTTGTTTATGGCAGTTGAAAAACAAAGCACCCAGTAAAACTGACAAAGTTGGTCGCAGATATTTTCAGCCTTTTTGGTTTTGTTTTTTAACTTCGCCCGTATGAACAAAAATTAGCCGGTATGAAATCAATCAGCACGGACAAAGTGCTGTCGTGATGTCGAGTAGCATGTGTTACATCAAACGCAAACATTGGAGTTAATGTTCAAATGCAGCTGATTTATTGTCAAAAATTGTAATCCAGGTGGAACGGATGACTGTAAATGGCCAGCACTCTACCGAAATCAATGTGGTAAGGCCAGAAATACCGCCCGCGTTAGCTTTCTGCATCGGCTCGAGTTATCCGCAACGCCACCAGACGGTACTTTTCAGTTTTTACACAGCAGTAATGCTACTTAGACGAACACATACCAAGTGCAAGTTTCCAAACGTGACTGGCGTCCTATATTGTCGTTTAATTTAATAGCGATCTCTAGAGATGTACTTACGGGATGATTTCTAGTCGTAGCACTTCATCTGAAAATCGATTATTCCAGTGATGATTTTTCAAGACAGGGCCTGTGAAGTTTATCAGGGAATAGCCCACAGGGCCTATTGCGAACATTATTACGTAGACCAAGACTACTGAGTGACGGGAATGCAGTATCCATTTTGTAAACCAGGTTGTTTTATCCAGTCTCACGTCGCGCAAATAGTTTCTAATCATCTTACAAATCATTTCAATTTTTTATTGCGGCTTCATAAAATAGTACATTTATTTCTCGCATCCTAGCTTCCTAAGTCTCCTGTCTTCCCAATTTATATGGTTCCAATGGCTCTGAGCACTATGGGACTTCTGAAGTCATCAGTCCCCTAGAACTTAGAACTACTTAAGCATAACCAACCTAAGGACATCACAAACACCCATGCTCGAGGCAGGATTCCAACCTGCGACCGTAGTGGTCGCCCGGTTCCAAACCGTAGCGCCTAGAACCGCTCGGGCACACCGCCTGGCTGTCTTTTCAATCTTCCGCCTGCAAATTACTCTCTGGAGTGGCTTTTCCGACACTCTGTATCGTGTTCGAGAGTCGTCTACTTCTTCCGTAAGTTGGAATCCATTCTGTGACGTACTTAGGCTTCCTCACCGAAGCGGCATTCGTGGCAATGCCATATAAATCGTTTCACCCTGATTGTTTCCATTACAGTGCTGCCCACTATCATTCAAAAACGTGTGTCTTCATTTTTAATTTTATCCCTTGTATTGTATTGTGTGGTATGTTAACTGAGGGCCCAGAAAAGACGGAGAGTTTCCGTTCCCGCCGAAGCCGTAGTGGTCCACAACCCCACGACGACTACCGCAGTCCACTTCACCCCTCCGCCGCCCCACACCAAACCACTCTTTCAGAGATATTGTGCGGTTCGGTCCCCGGTGCACCCCCCGAGGGAACGTCTCACTCCAGACGAATGTAACCCCTACGTTTGCGTGGTAGATTAATGGGAGTGTACGCGTACCTGGAGAACTAGTTTGCGCAGCAATCGCCGACATAGTGTAGCTGAGGCGGAATAAGGGCACCAGCCCGCATTCGCCGAGGCAGATGGAAATCCACCTAAAAACCAATCACAGACTGGCCGGCTCACCGGGCCTCGACACAGGTCCACCGGGCGGATTCGTGCTGGGGACAAGACCCTCCTCCCCAGTCCGGAAAGCCGTGCGTTACACCGGTCGGCTAAGCGGGCAGGCATTTTATCCCTTTGTGTCCACCTACAGCCTGTCCTCCAACTTCCCATCTCCTTTGACAGTAAGTGCCTCCCAATACTTTCAGTTTGTTCGCATGTTTGTGCTTTACTTTCTACAACAACTTTAAATGTCTTCGTTTCTGATGTAATACCTGTTCTCCATACAACTCTGAAAAGTGAAGAAAACCGACGGACAGTTGCTTAATCCACAGGTTTTTTGTGGAGTACCCGACCGTCTACACTTCCATTAACTGGTGTAAAAAATAAAGTCACTTCGTCATCTGAGGTCATCCCCACCCCATTGTTGTCATGGAACCAAAGGCTCCCTATCAGGAGAGTAAAGGGAACAAAAATTCCAAAACAGCCGTTTCCCCGAGCTGTGTGTAAACTATGGAATAGAAAAATCATTTAACTGTTTGGTTTCTTGTCTTCCTTGGTCAATGTGATTCTTAGCTTCGCTTTTACTACATCCATATTTGTTCATAATCACTGCAAATTGTTATTCTAGATTATGTGTTCGAAAACAGAAAAGAGAAATAGCACACTACCGAGAAAGTAAATTACAGACACATAACAATTATTTTTGTTTTTATTGCCACCTACCACAATAATTGTTACTGGTATTTCTATCTTATGCCTACTGCAGTTAAAAAGTATTTTACATCAGATTCTTTTCGCTTTTAATTACAAAACGTCTTCTGTGGTCATTGTGGAAATATGGGGACATAATATATCTTCGCATTTTCGTCAATGGAGGTTAAAAATGTATTTTCCATAAAGTTGGCGCACATTTTACTTATAGTATTTCTGCCTCTTGTCCGCATATTCTTCAAACAGCTGCTTCTTCCTTCGTTGTTAGTTGAAGCTGAGATGAAAAGAAACTTGGGAGTACATTAATTCATAGCAATTTTTCGCCTTTTTGAAACCAGTTTTTCTTACTAACTGCCCAGAGTGAACGTACAGCCGATATTCTTTCGGTCTCATCCTTCGCTAGGAACGATGGAGAAACAGTAGTTTGCAAGGTACGTGAACCAGAGTCAGAGAAACCGTAAGTAAACTGCACGCCAACGTTATAGAAAGGTTGTTTTTGATCTTTAATGATCAAAATGTAAGCATGTATTACGTATGCGTATTTTCAGGAGGACTACAGAAAATGGTTTACAAATAAAAGTGAAATGCGACTGATGTGGAACACTCTTTGACTGCAGTAAGCTTAAAACCGAAAAACGGGTAATAACTGCTCAGATGAAGTTCTACGTACAGCTACAAGTACTTTACTATTTTACATAGTAACTCAAAGTACAATGGATCAGGCCATGTGACGCTTCCTGAGTATAAACAAGTCTGCGCTCTGATTGGTGACACTGAAGTATATAATTAAAAGGATTTTAGTATAAGGAGAGTGATTCCTAAATCACAGATACAACGAAAAAAATTTCACAATAAATACCTGATTTTAAGATATACCCTTCTCAAAATAAAACCTAGTAAAAATTATGCAAGAATTTGAAGGCCAGCAAGACGTTCCCTATAAGACCACGAAAACGTGCAATCTATTGACAGTCCAAGAACAATCTACAGACATACAGCTTCCACTGAAAAAACGATCCTCATTTCACAACTCTTGATTTGGTAAACGATCGATTGTAAAATATACTTGAGACTGGGTGTGTTTACAGAAACATTAAAAGTATTGTAACTGGCCTGGACCCAAACGCAATTTAGCTGAACTTGTAATATATGAAGAAAATTAATACCCAAATAACTTCCGATAAAGAAAGCTTACCTTCACCAATAGTTTTTTTTTTAATATTTACGTTGAGAAGGGTGTATCTACACTTTATGTTATGAATATTTTAGCTTAAATTTTCGATATAATCGTTAAAAGCTTAAAACTTATACAGTGTAGCGTATACAAAGTTTGAGTTTGGAATTTAATTTCATAATTTTACAATTCCCTTGTTTCTTTCAAACATCTGACCAAAGGGAAAATAAGAGTCAGTAGAACTCACACAATTCGTTGTAGTCCGAATTTATATAGCAAAACCAAGAGTGGGAAATGGAATAATGGGGGTATGAAACTGAACATAGTGAGGTCTGCCTTTCCAAAGAAAGTTGAAATTGCTTGAAACTACTCTGGATAATCAATAAGAATTTAATTAGTTATTTGAGAGAAAACTGAAATACATGAATAATTGCCGAAAACTGCATGAAAAGGGTGTCAAAAGGTCATCACTTTAGGGCCTAGGTATTCTGCGCACAATAAGTTACATTAGTCTCATACTTAACTCTCAATGAAAATATTAAAATTTGAGATAAAAGGTCAATTGTCTTGTAAAATAATTAGTCGAAAAGTAAGAAATAAAATACATTATAGAAAAGTTTAACGCATCTTTGAAAGATGCTCCAAGTCTATTACAGGAAGTTAGATGCCTATTGAGAATTTACCTGTAAAGTTCAATGTTTAACTTAAATACGCAGAATTTCAAAGAGTACTAGAGGATGTTTATGTGGTGGATTATGTATAACGTATAGTCTCATATGTTGTACATGATACGAAGCATAATTCAAAGGCGCGTCGGAGGTTCGAGTCCTCCCTCGGGCATGGGTGTGTGTGTTTGTCCTTAGGATAATATAGGTTACGTAGTGCGTAAGCTTAGGGGCTGATGACCTTAGCAGTTAAGTCCCATAAGATTTCACACATATTTGAACATTTTTTGAAAGGTGCGTTGAATGTTTCTCCAATCTACTTACTATCTTACATTTAGACAAATCATTTCGCAAAACGTATGACAGTTTTCTTCAAAAAACTGACAGATCATTTGGGATAGCTTTGTAAAAGTCGAAACCGTCTATGACACCATTTGTGTTGCTTGAGACTGAAAAAATACAAGAAATGACTTTTTTGGTTATTGTGTCGTGGTGACCGTAACCTTTGGTGCTTCTCCGAGCAACGATAAACAGAAAACACACCAGGAACAACATCCAGTCCAATTCGAGGCTGTTCTGGTAAAGTTACGCATGTTTTCTCTTTCGGCAAATCAACATTCGTTCGCTCACTTGTTGCAATACTCACCGCGCTCTCCAAAATATTTATGCCATCGAATACCACGTCACTGACATCTCTACTGAACATTTATATTGCGAAAGAAGCAATCACATTTTTCCGTACCATATACTGCAAACTGTAAAGTCTTTCCACAGCCATTAACAGCGGTTCCGCCTCAGTACGATGAAGGCACGTTGCGATGTTCAGCAAACGGAACTAATTACTTTCTCTATGAGGGCCAACCACGTCGGAGAAGTTAGTCGTTGTGGCAAACTACCTGACATTTCCGTACAAAGAGTTAGTGCTTCAGACGTAGAACTGTGGAAAAAGTGAGTAGCAATAATGCTTCAGAATTTGGAGAAGGGCTTATAATAAGGTACAATATTCGCTATCAGTGACGTTCAAGGAGAATCGAAACCAGCACCACTCCACCTGAATCTCAATTACATCTACTTCAAGAAACGTCTGTACAATCTCTGTCTTTTACCGTAACCCGGTGCGTACATGTAGTCACGAGAAGACAGAACGCATATCATCTCCAGCTGCATAAATCGCCATGATTCGGCAAACGCTCTTTCGTCGATGTGATTGAACTCAGCTTAGTGCGACTTCAGTATCGCTGCTATCCTCGGTCAAAAATAAAAACCTGTCCTTGCTGTGATTATACTGTATGTCAATCATGAAATGTATACATTGTACCGAGGAACTGGTGGAAGTTAAAGATTTCTTGTTTCATTACGACATCTTATTAATTATATAGGCAGTAGGGTTGACCATTAAAGACCATATCACATACGAACTGACAAGCAACTAGCGCAATTATGTTGACAGAAATAAAGCGTGGGTTTAGACGAGGATACCCAATTTGATCTGCTCACGATTACAATTAATGGCATGAATCTGATTACGATAAAATAAATGGGCGTGGCCATCTATGCTAGGTTTCTCAGCTGAGGATCCATGGCGCCAAAGACCGATCGAGGTGGTCCAGGAGACTCTGTATTGGGTTTAAACGCGAAAAGTTTGCAGTCCAGGGGAGTACGGTAAGCCAATTCTGGTGCTCTTCGAGACACACACGTACAGTGAGAGCTGAGTGACACGTTGGATACTCCTTCTGGTGGATGCCATCGTGCCGAAGTAAACCAGACTGCATGTAGGAGGGGACGAGGTCCCCAAGGATAGATAGGAAGCATGGCGAGATGACACAAAGAATGCCATCAAAATACTTCTCAGATCAAAACGCACCCTCCTCCACCCTGAAACCTTTCGACGGTTGTTGCAGGGCAGTAAACTTCTTCGGGGAACACTCTGATGGAGCAGAAAACGCGACTCATCTGAAAAGACCACCTGTCGCCGCTGAGTGGACGTCAGTTGCGGCAATGGCGTGCAAGTTCCGTCCTTCGTGGCAGATGAACAGCAGTCACGGTTGGTGAATGGGCCAGGTGCATGCTTCGGAGGTCCATAAGCAGCAACTTTCGCTGAAGAGTCGTTGAGGATACACTGTCGATGTCGTCTTGGTTCATCTGGTCGGTAAACTGCTCAACTGTTGCACATCTATGCGCCTGTACACATTCCTCAGCCGCTGTTCAGCCCTGTCATCTAGGGCTCGTAGCGCACCACAGTGGCTTCGGCACCGGTTTTCGATAGCACCATTTTGCCATGCACAGTATATTTTAAGCAGGGCGGCAGGGCAACAGTTTACAAACTTAGCCATTTCTGTAATGCTTCCCCCCTTTGGTCAAAAGCCAATGATTATGCCCTTTTTGACGGTTTTTAGAGAAAGTCAATTTGAAGTAGAATGAATCAACTACAGAATATTAGCTAGATATTTTGTTACTAAAGTGAGGAATATGAGCTCTAGAGGACCTGATCCAACAATGATTGAAGTACGAGTAAGTAAATACAAATTTACTCTGAATAAAAGTTCCGATTTCGGTCACCAGGTTCAAATTTGGCGCTGCGAAGTCAAAAAGACGTATAGAATTGTTTCCTTATGTAATGGATTAGGAATGTGACTTGGGCGTAAAAGGTAATACTACGAGTGAAAAAGGCATAATGTCGGTTTGGTTATTAACTATTAGTCACACAATTTGTTCATTATTAGCACTGGAGACGACGAAGACAGAGCCTGATCTGAACCTAGTAACAAAAATTGGAACCATTTCTTTTCCAGTGTAAATTGGTTCTGCGTTAACACATTAGAATATCTATTACGTCTGGTTGCCTCACGATGATTGTAACCTATATTGGAAGTCTGTGAGTAGCTGCACTTTAACTGTAACCTCCCAGTATCAAACATAGATATAGGGAACAGTAGGAAAGCTTTTCAGCATTTCTAAAGAAATCCACAACAAACATAGAAAACAAAAGCACGACCTACTGAAATTTTACAAAGCAATTTTATAAAATTTTGCTTTATGACAGTCTGAATTTTGTTTTACAGAAGAGCTGCGTATAAAAGTAGTAGTATTCAATTGAATTAATAGAAGAAGAAGCAGAGATATTGTAACACTACTGAAAATTTCAGAATATTATTCAAATAAGAAACTAAAAACAGAGATTATCTAAAGAATACATGTCTCGAATAATATAATCAAGGAAACCCATCCTCGAAGTGATCCAAGAGGAGTTGCTGAGTCCAACTATGAAGAGACGAATTACACAAAGGGCGCAAGTAGTAATGGTGAACTCTACCCATAAATAGGACAGCGCTTCACTATTATTCTGATCATACACAACCAACGAAAAATCAAAATGTCACATAGGTGTAATCCAGGATTTCTGGTCTGATGTTAGTGTCCTTGGTGAAGTTTTATGGGTATCAGGCCTTGGTCCAAGGCATATTTCTGTGCCTAACGTTTCATCTCCTGACACTGATACCAGACGACAGATCCAAACTTAAACAAGCAAATCTATGTGTTCCGGGGCTAATGGGTAAATAGGAACCGAACGACCGCCATGTCACCCTTCATTAATGCAATATGGAGGTTCATGTGATCAGTACGCCCGAGTCGATAGTTGTCGACTTCCTTGATCTAGGAATAGCTTCTTCTCAGCCAAGTAGCTCCTCAGGTGCCATTACGAGGCTGATTGCACCCAGGTCTACCCCTCCTACCCAGGAAAAGTCGCTGACAATACCGGGTTTTGAAACCTGGGCCTCTACATAACATTTAGAGACGCGGACAAGGCGAACTCTTATTTGGTAGCCGCGCAACGGTCGATTCGTGACGTCATTAAAACTCTGCCTGAGATCGTGGAGTAACGGCGACATATTGTCATGGAGCTTGTAGTGCGGAAGTATTAACGCCGACGTAAGGAACACAAGAGAAATTGTCGTTTGGTAACACCGATAAATTTGCAGCAACAGGGACAAATTCTGGTGTCCGATGTCACTCGTCGGTTTTGAACAATGACGTCATACCAGAGGCAAGCACACTACATAGAGGCAATCTCTGAAAGGAGCGGAGGGTATTCGTAAACAAAGGTAAGTAGCATACGATAAAATTACAGTCACAATTCACACCATTATTTACTAAACCACGAATTGTATCGAAACGAAATGAGATAACGAAAATAAATACGAAGAAAACAAAAGAGAACTTATATGAATGTGAAATAAATTTTGTCTTAATACGTGCAAGTAAAGAAAGGATAGAGAAAACTCGATATTACAGTGTAGCATATGGCGAAGTCGTAATATCATAAAATAGCCTTAATTTATAATAAAAATTATTGAATATAATGTTACTACCGCGGGAATGTGGGGGCTTGTCGGAGGGAGAAACTGAAATGTAACACAACAATGGCAAAATGGGTTAATAATAACGTATATGAAACTGTACTATGGAGCGTGGAAACATCTATAGAGAAATTCTAAAAAAAAAAGCCGGTACACAAATAATGGAAATTCGCAAAAAGTTAGAAATATTGGAATCGATAGCTAGAATAGACATATTCACGTTAATTGGAGTTACCGATCCCAATATTAGTTTCTCGCCACTGTTCAGAGAATGCAAGTGCAAAAATCCTATTACATTTGTGTGCAAAACTACCGCAAAAGAGATATAAATAATGAATCATACAATAATAGTAAACCGTAACTAGAATTAACATGTTACATAGGTTAATTCTAGTTGCCAACAGTTCGATGGTTCATGACTGTGGACACGTTTGCAGTATGTGTGTGAACTCGGTTTTTGTAGGATCTCTAGAGCTCTAATTAATCTTGGAACTACTGCGAAGAAGTGACAAATATTGTAGGTCACGATTCCAGGATTTTTCATTAATAATAACGGAGAGTGTAATACCAAATGTAGAAATCCTGTAACAATATAGCGCATACACTAGTTGCAAAAACGATCTAAATAACTAACAATGAATGGTTTGAATCTGTAGCTATATAGGTCAGTTCTAGTTACCAAATCCAATATTTGTTACTTTTTCACAATAGCTCGGATAGCAATTACGTATCCAAAAATCGAAAAACAAAACGATCTAATTAACTCACCATGAATGGTTGGAATCTGTAATTATATATGTCAGTTCTAGTTACCAAGTCCAATATTTGTTACTTTTTCACAATGGTTCAGACAGCAATTACGAATGCAGAAATCTTATTACATTTCAGTCCACACACATGCTGCAAAAACTGTCAAAAAAATTAACCACGGAATGATTTAAATCGATAACTAGAATTGACATATGTAGCTTGATTCTAATTAGCGATTTCAATATTTGTTATTTTGTGTGAGTTTTCATTACTTGTGTACCGGCTTTTTTTAAAGGATTTCTATGTTGGTTTCTCCACATTTGAAGCTACTTCCCTTTTTATGGTACATATACGTTATTATTTACTTCATTTACTCATTCGTGTGTTACGTTTTAGTTTGATTGAGAGATGGCATGCCACACACTCACCTTAACAACATCGTCAGTCAAATTAACTTTCGAATTTTAGGGCATGATCTTGGTATTACCCAGTACTACATTTAGTACACATGGTTTATGACTTTTTTTGCATGAATGCTCTGATAACTGGATGTGTAACCTGTAGAGAATTTATACCTGAGAGGAACGAGTGTGCCGGCCACTGTGGTCGAGCGGTTCTAGGCGCTTCAGTCCGGAACCAGGCGGCTGCTACGGTTGCAGGTTCGAATCCTGCCTCGGGCATGGATGTGTGTGATGTCCTTAGATTGGTTAGGCTGAAGTAGTTCTAAGTCCAAGGGACTGATGATCTCAGAGATGTTAAGTCCCATTTTTGAGGATTGAGTGGAGGCGACAGAGAACAGGGAGAGGGAGATGGAATGGGGCCATAAATTCTCAGTTCTGCGATCAGGCTGTGTGCGTGATTCTGGAAAGCAGCTCCACATGGATCGTACCAGCAGAAGGACTTTTGGCCATAGCACTCTCCTCCATCCGTTTAGGGTTAGCCGGCCGAGGTGGTCTCGCGGTTCTAGGCCCGCAGTCCGGAACCGTGCGACTGCTACGGTCGCAGGTTCGAATCCTGCCTCGGGCATGGATGTGTGTGATGTCCTTAGGTTAGTTAGGTTTAAGTAGTTCTAAGTTCTTGGGGACTGATAACCACAGCAGTTGAGTCCCATAGTGCTCAGAGCCATTTGAACCATTTGAACCGTTTAGGGTTAGACAGGAGGACGCTTGTTCGCAAAAAACTTTACCTGGGACAGGCGGCATTCATCAAGAAGGCGATCAGCTGGCGGAAAGTTGGTGAAGGACACCATTGAAGACAGACTACTGTAAATTGGGAATTTGTGCAAATAGTAGGCAGGTCATAACTCCATGCATTTTCATGTTAGAGGCTAGGGCGATGTGGACAGAGTGGCTGGTGCACGTGTTGAGTGGAGGCAAGACTGTAACGCCCCTGACGCCTGGAAGTCGCCACGTTCTTCTAGCGTGAGGCAAAATCATATACATTTTACTGGAATAACTGTCTGGAAAGCTCAATAGCCCTCTTTCAGAAATTGGTCGGCCTCGGATGATTCGATCTCTCCATAAATGGGGGGGTGTGGTCTTGCCAAGGTAGACCTTTTTTTTCCCAAAAACATGGCCATGCTTACTGTGGGAACAACGCCTCCCTAGGCCAAAGTCTCCTTTTTCCAGATAAGAGAGATTTGGGGTCGATGATTGACTCGTCTCAGGATATGCAAAGTGGAGGCTTGTTTCCCTGCAGGGGAGCCCCATTGCTGTGTCTGGATTGGCTACCAGGCCAACAGAACAGTCAATGATCAGAGGGTAGTTTCATTGGTTTTTACTCTGTGGGGCGACATCGTTTTTGATAATTCGGCTCTGATACCAAAGCTTGGTGGAAAGTCGTGGTGATTCTTTGCCTTCTTCCTTTTCTGGTCCTCCCCTGGTCGAGAACTTCAGGTCTTGCCCTAGTGGGTGCGACTTGTGGCCTGTATTTGTGGTGGACTAAGAGCCAGCAGCAATTTCCACACTTACATACAGTGGAACTGCATATCACCTCAGACATACCGTGTGAACAAGGGTGAACTTATCAGTCCTGCATCGGCCGTCTGACGTTTCACAATCCCACCACGTAGCGTCGTGCCTTTAGGTCAAGGCCAGATCAGCGAATGGGTGCCGTCACACTGAAGTCAGATGGAATTTCAGGTCTCTGATTGGGACGTTTCCCGCGTTCTGATAATCAACACGCTGGACCGTGTAATTTGCAAATTACCGTGGATGCACCAGAACATTAAAGATGCCGCAGAGCACCGCTGCTCGTCCACAGTTCGCCGTTTTCTGCTGCTACCTGAACAAAGGTGAATGTGTAACATACCGCTGCTCCAGCCTAGGGTTGTTTAATGATATTCACCGCTCCCTGTTGCCAGGTGAATCAGTGTGTTACACTTGGTTGCAGTTCAAAGGGGGCTCTGAGCACTATGGGACTTAACATCTTAGGTCATCAGTCCCCTAGAACTTAGAACTAGTTAAACCTAACTAACCTAAGGACATCACACACATCCATGCCCGAGGCAGGATTCGAACCTGCGACCTTAGCAGTCGCGCGGTTCCGGACTGCGCGCCTAGAACCGCGAGACCACCGTGGCCGGCGGTTGCAGTTGATTCCATTTGAATACAGTTGTGCCTCACAGTGGATTCATGTAAACAAACTCAGATCGCATTGTAAAAGGAATTAATTCAGGGGAGAATTTGTATACTATCCCTTTCCTGGTTTTTATTTGTCATTTTTTGTATAAGATTTGTCAGCTAGTCGATGTTATAAAATGATTAATAAAAGTTGTCACTATTTTGTAAACTTAAACACGTCACAGTCCTCATTCACACTCCCTCAATTATTCACTATTTTTATTTTGTGGTGGTGGTGCGGGGCGGCGGATGAGGAAAATTTACTGTTGTATAAATGTTTGAAGAATGTAGAAACACTGCATTTCCCGGCCGATTAACCATATGTGCGGCGGCGGGTGGAAATATTGTTGTTAAAGATGTTCCTATTATTTAGAATGTTATTTATGCTGTCTTTCGCCGTTCTCAACACTGGCTCTCTAACTACAATATTGGCAACCAGAAAGTGATTAGCAAAACATGAAGCCTGTAATTAGAATTCCTAGTGCCCACTTCATCTGAGAATACACTTATAGTTACAGCTTATAGCTCTGAGGAATTAGGAGATTGTCCGGGATTTATAATCAAAAACGGTCGTGAAAAAAAAAAAAAAAAACGTTCTGTATTCTGAAAGTCGCAGATGAAAACAAAAGAATCCACACAATCTATCTAACCGAGCAGTTCAGAGTCTAATGCGCTGATGCCACTATAACTGTCCAAGTTAAATATTTAAATGAATGCTCGCCATAATTTGATGATTAGTTTCATCAAACGCCACGCTAAATAATTGGTAGAATGTCTGTCCCGCGGCGGCACGTGAAAATACGACATACGCAAACTGAAGATAGATAATTAAAGTCAACCCAGAATTAACACTTCACTCGAAAATGATTTCATGGTTACGAGTATTCCGAGTAACTTAATACGGCATCCGAGGCTGTTTGTAGCAATGATACCGACGCGACGCGACTCCCAACACAGATGGCGTGCTATTCAGCGTCTGGGGAGAACTGGGGCCTTGCTTCCTCGCGCAGCGTTCTTATATATAAAGCCGCGGTGCGGACGGCTAAGGGAACGCCTGATCAAATCGGCTTTCCCGACTAGCCGCTGGGCTAGTAATGCACCACATTAAGTTATTGAATAAATCATAGCTTTTTTTGCTGATGGCCGATGAAGCTCTCAATTTGAATGTGCATTCAACACACAGGTAAGTAATCATAATAAAAGTTTGATGTGGCTAAGTTAAATATTTTGGGCGAGAGAATTAATTTAATTACACTGCACGCAGTAGACGAGCTCTGAACTGGCCCTTTGGAGATACGCTATCGCTATAGTTTTATAGTTATTCAAATGAAACTTCTCACATCTTTATGGTTATAGCGGATCTCCATTGTACTTAAATATAAACATCCTAGCCGTATTTATTAGCCCACTTAATCTACCTTGCTTCCTTAATTTTTAAGACAAAAACCAGAAAATCATGAATTTTCACTAAAATTTTAATTTGTGAGATCCAGAAGACTGTTTCTATTAAATATTTATGAAAAAGGAATCTAAATATAAATTTTTAATTCCCTAGCTCTTTTCTGTTGCGCCAATGATTTTTACAGAAAAACGTCGAAATTTCGAAAATGGCTAAAGTTATCGAACTGATATTCAACACATAGTAATTTAGTATTACTCCTGACATGCTAGAAATGTTTTAGGTTATTTGCTTGATTTTTAAAGTATTGCGCAACATTTATGACGTCAGAGCTAGTTACAACGGACGGCTGGCACACAATGGAAAGACTGATGTGAATTTACTACGGCATGAATAGGCTGCTTCCCTACAGTGGTACGTCGGAACACCATCAATTTAAGGTTCAATCTTATTAAATTAATTAATTTGATTATTAATCTGAGTTCTGAAAGTGACTATAGGCATAGACAACAAAAGTGCCAAAAGTAAATTCACTAATTTCATATATAAAAATAAAGGGCGCAGCTCACTATTTGAAGGTTACTCAGAAGATAATGCTTTTCTTTATGTAAATATAATAACATTTGGCTGTAATAGATCGTTACAGATACCATTTGACAAAAGAAATAAAAGCCCTGTGTCAGTTCCACACCATCATTAGACGTGAGGACGTGAGGTCATTACGAAACGTGTACCGATCACAAGCCTATCGCCCAAATGAGAGACCATCTATAAACACACCTCAGCTTTTT
This sequence comes from Schistocerca nitens, assembly GCF_023898315.1. Taxonomy (NCBI): domain Eukaryota; kingdom Metazoa; phylum Arthropoda; class Insecta; order Orthoptera; family Acrididae; genus Schistocerca; species Schistocerca nitens. Next base: position 68,293,283 of record NC_064614.1, read on the forward strand.
CTCCTATCAGCTCTATTTATAGCTACTAAGAAACGTAGCTGTTGATTATCTGATCTCACAGTCTCTAAATAGGGCAAAGGAAAGCAACGACTCCATACAAATGTATTCAGCTGCCCTTTTGTTCAATACCGAAGTGTCCGGTACTAATAACGAATGGAAAGGGAATTCGGATCCATGCTTTAGCCATCTGTCACCGGGCGTCGTTATTATGCGTTCATATTTCTATATTTTTTCATCAGCAACCGGCTTCGCCATTTCAAAGCGCCAGCCTGCTACAATATTTCAAATGAAAATGCGTTTGAGTTGTCGACAGAAATTTTATTTTTATTTTCGTGCGCCGACGAACTTTACCGGCTAATCTTCTTCGTCACACATGGATACTGTATGTTAAATTATTGATACCGAGGCTCTGGCTGCAAACTGTCACAATAATAAATGCCTCATTTCGTCGTTCCGTTCCGCTCGTATATTTATTCAGAACAGGAAGCGAACTAGCTCAGTCTGAGAGAGCGTTCCACACTGAATGAGCTGCTCTGTTACCAAACACAGGGCGCAGTTTGAGGCTTAAGTATCTGAGAAGGAACATCTGAAGTACAGATTTGTGTGGAAGTAGATCGTTAACGGTGGAACAACAGAAGAAGAAGAAAATTCAAGTGTTCGAAATCTGTGTTAGAGAAAGAAGCTGAAAATTGAGTGGACGGATGAGAAATGAAACGTTCCTCCTCATAATCGACAAGAATATGAATATTTGAAAAATACTGACTAGAAGAAACGAACAGAGGCCAACACTTAACTATTGTGTGACATCAAAGAAAAATTTAACTGGTACTGCTGGGTACTAGAGACGGGCAAAACTAAGCGATGCACAGAGACATCCAACAAATAATCTAGAACGTTATGTGTGTCTCTCTCAGGTATTGTCACAGTAGAAGAAGTTGAAGTTTTCCATATTCTGTGAAGCTGATGGAGGCCAGCGTTTGCATCATAAATTTATGAAATAATTTATACTACTTCCGTCATATTTCACTAATATTTATTAGCTCAGTGTGTTTCCAGCATGCTGCTACCATCAGGTTACATATACATTAATTTGAAGTATTATGAGCATTATTTGCTGCGTGTGCCAGTGACGTTCTGTGCAAGGTTAAATTCATTATGTAACCTCACTAGCACAAACAACAAATAATCCTCATCATCCTTCAGCTTAATGTATGTGTAGTTCTAATGCACCTGATAACGGCAGGCCGGCCGCGGTGACCGTGCGGTTCTGGCGCTGCAGTCCGGCACCGCGGGACCGCTACGGTCGCAGGTTCGAATCCTGCCTCGGGCATGGGTGTGTGTGATGTCATTAGGTTAGTTAGGTTTAAGTAGTTCTAAGTTCTAGGGGACTTATGACCTAAGATGTTGAGTCCCATAGTGCTCAGAGCCATTTGAACCATTTGATAACGGCAGAATGCTGCTGAAATTCTTCGTGCTAATAAATAGTAGTAAAAAGTAGCTGAAATTGTAACAATTACTTCATACAGGAGAAGAAGTGCCCGCATCTCGTGGTCGTGCGGTAGCGATCTCGCTTCCCACACCCGGGTTCCCGGGCTCGATTCCCGGCGGGGTCAGGGATTTTCTCTGCCTCGTGATGGTTGGGTGTTGTGTGCTGTCCTTAGGTTAGTTAGGTTTAAGTAGTTCTAAGTTCTAGGGGACTGATGACCATAGATGTTAAGTCCCATAGTGCTCAGAGCCATTTGAACCATTTTTGGAGAAGAAGTCGAAGCGGACCATATGGAAATCGCCAGATGGATAATGATACAAAAAGGTTACACAACTAAATTAAAATTAGTCTAATCCCCTGGTCTAAGTTTTCTATTTCCCAATTTGGAACCCCTCTACCTCATTCACAGCCCGGGGGCATTTCACTGAAAGAAACCGAGTTATACGAGTACAATGACCAAGATCTTCAACAGCTAGTCGTGGCTCGACGAGGGCACAAAAATCCGTTAGGCGCCGAAATCGCAACATTTTTAGCAAAATTTAAATTGGCCATTGGTAAGTGAAAGCCTTGAAATGTGTCTTGAGCTTGATGATATGGAGAATGTTTCTGCCTGGTAATAATTTGACGTAATATTCCTTTTCGAAATTGATGACATAATGCATACTGAAATCTTTCGTCGATGGCTTAATACTTGTGGAAAACTGTCATGAATATATCGTTCGGTTTCATAATGTACAGTCTTTGGGTGACACCTTATGCGCACTTTGTTTATCTACACACGGCCTTTACTGAAACTTTCTGTATTGTATTGTAAGAGAACATACCCCGAGAGCCTGAGATACTTCTCGTCTGTTTTTCATGTTTTATGTATGTTAATAAATGTGTAAAATTTTACAGTGCGTGATTAGTTTTTCTGTGCAAATGATTCAAAATCTTCGATAAGAGATGCGTGACTTCCTTACGAAAATTGGTAGTAGTACTACTGCATTCATCCATATCAATGGTTTTGTCCCACAGCCTTTCCCTTTACTTATCCAGTTATTGTGTTCTATAACTATTTCGTCCTCTATCTGCCACATCATAAGTCACTCAACAAACAGTTCAATTCGTTGGGCAGTGAAATGCTCGAAAATGGAATCACTCTCCTGACCAACTATGGATTGTATGGAAATATCCACCGAGTCATACACTTCACAAGGTGATTGGAAGGCGTTCGACAGTCAGGTGGAATTGGAGAGCCACATAATTATTCCGTACTGCAGTGGACCATTGTTACTACCTAGCGTAGCAAAGAAATTTTCTTGAATTCAATTTGTTATGCGATATCACATTTTAATCTCTCAATATCGAAAGGAAGGAAGCAAGATTGTGTAGATTCGAGTGCGCACGGAGACTTTCAGACAGTCGTTCTTCCCGCGAACCATACGCGACTGGAACAGAAAAGGGAGGTAATGACAGTGGCACGTAAAGTGCCTTCCGCCAAACACCGTTGGGTGGCTTGCGGAGTATAAATGTAGACGTAGATGTAGATGTAGATGTAGATCTGATACTGAGAGTTGGTTGTTACACCCACAATCTTCGTTAAGCAATTTGCAAATGTCACCACAGAAGTATTTTGAGTGTTAGTCAACGCAGTTTTTCCGCAATGATACAGTTTTGTACTTCTTCATCGATAGCGTATAGCATAGTTTTTCCTTGGGTCAATTGCTAGGTATTAAGAAATTATTTATTGAGCTCCAGCCGAGCTGAATACTTTGGCCACTGTGCGCCTAGTTGAATGGTTTAGCAAGTACTTAGTGTTGTGTCGAGCTTAGTAGAGGTACCTGTTACGCAGTCTGAAGGAGGGGGTAGCTATTTCTAACTTTCCATTGTGGTAAGATTTACTTCGGCGTTGTGCATCGTGAGCATAGAGTATGCATTTGCGGTTTTTCGCAGAAATCGCGTAGATCATGCGTAATTATTTTCTTAGTTTGTAACATGAAACAGTATCGTCAATGATTTGTTCTACATAGTTCATTATCCGCCATCCAATAACATGTTTGCCGCTACAGCCATGAAAGCTAACTTCTGTTGAGTTAACGTATTCTGTACCGTCTTTTAATCAGTGTTTTCTACATAGAACTTTCTTCACCTATTTTGTGCAGAATCTCCACATCTCTTAACAGATCTGTCCATGGGAGTTTCCGTGTTCTTCTATAACATCATATCACAAGCGCTCGGTTCTCTCCACAGTCCATGATACGCTTCCGCAGAACACTGCGTTCCACAGGTATGTTCTTAGAAATGTTTCTAAATAGAAGTCTTGCAGGTTTCTTGATGCAGAAGGCTGTATGCCTGTACTTGTCTGCTACATATGACGTTCTTGCTTCATCCACTACTTTGTTCAAACTGAGCACAAGTACTTCGCCTGCTACTTGTGTCTCAATTTTGACATTACGTTTGTAGCTAATTTCACTGTTGCTGCTCTTCAATACTTCTCATTATTTTTTTCTTTCTTGTTCACGTAATCGAAACTTCTTGGGCTACTAATTATTTAGAAGACCGAGTAGAGCTCACAGGACGCTTGACGCTAGTCAAACAGTTTAAAGATTAAAAGTGAGATGTATTCTACCAGAATTAACGTTCAGTCTAGACTAGCCATGACTAATGTCCTATGCTGCTTACAAGAAGGAGGAACACCGACAGAGATGTGAACCGATTAATACAATAATCGATAAATGAAAATACAAAATTCCTTAAATACCACCTCCTGTAGTTACGAGCTAGAAAGAACTGATTGCAGGGAATCGTAACATGTTGGACAGAACTGAATCTATGAGACAACTATCGAGGTAATAAAGGAAGACGGAGAGACAAGTGTGGTGAGGGGACTAGGGTGAGGGGCAGGAGTGTTGGAGGTTGCTGAGACGTCTTACCACAGCGCTGAAGATGTTGTACCGTGACAACCGTCGATGCAACCGAACACGCAGAATGAAGGCTGTCTTGCCTCTACGTGAGTAACGTAACTATTTTCTGGTCAGGATAAGGAACTGGCTGACTGAAACTGACTCAAAGCGGCAAGTGCCAAGAACAGAACTACACTGGACTGGAGACGTCTGGCTGCAAGCACCGGTCCGGAAAGGAGCTGGCATAAATTTAGGCTAAGGCAACTTTGTTCTAGTGTTATATGACCATATGATCTTGTAGTGTCCACTCGATACTGAGCTTCCAAGCTCTAAAAGTAGGCACAGCATCAACAGATTGTAGGAGCAGTTCCAACGACTATCTGATCATATAAACGACATATTCTGACCACAGAGGTTTCACGCCCTGCCTTGGCTCCCACCGTCGAACGCAGTCGTCTTAGTATCAGCGTGTCTCCTCAAAGAAAAAGAAGCGAGCCAGGTGATTTTTTTGTCTGAATTTAACGATTGTGGACGTCTTAAGGAAATAATTAAATTCTAATTAAATCCTCACATAATGATCGCGTCTAGAATCAGATTCAAGAATACTGTTACTCAGTAAGTCTCCGTTCTCTACGTCCCTAGTAACGGGTTAATTTCCATTTAAAGCACTGGGAGCGTTGAAATATAGTACGGGGTGTTTCCAGAATGAGATTTTCACTCTGCAGCGGAGTGTGCGCTGATATGAAACTTCCTGGCAGATTAAAACTGTGTGCCGGACCGAGACTCGAACTCGGGAGCTTCGCCTTTCGCGGGCAAGTGCTCTACCGTCTGAGCTACCCAACATGACTCACGTCCCGTCCTCATAGCTTTTCTTCTGCCAGTACCTCGAGTTCGAGTCTCTGTCCAGCACACAGTTTTAATCTGCCAGGAAGTTTCATATCAGCGCACACTCCGCTGCGGAGTGAAAAATCTCATTTTGGAAACATCCCCCAAGCTGGGGCTAAGCCATGTCTCTACAATATCCTTTCTTTCAGGAGTGCCAGTTCTGCGAGGTTTGCAGGAGAGCTTTAAAGATTGGAGGGTAGGAGACGGGGTACTGGCAGAAGTTAAAGCTGTGAAGACGGGGCGTGAGTCGTGCTTGGGTAGCTCAGGTGGTAGAGCACTTGCCCGCAAAGGTCCCGAGTTCGAGTCTCGGTCCGACACACAGTTTTAATCTGTCAGGAAGTTTCATAGTACGGGGTGGCCTAAAAGTCCGTTAACATTCGCAAATGAAGTAATTCACGGAATAATGTAGGTAGGGAAGTAAAGCTTGACACAAATTCCTGAAATGACATCTGGTTTTATTGAAAACGAAAACAAGTGAAAGAAGCGATAAAGAGATGGCGCTGGATAACGACACGTCAGTGACGCTGCTTGACAATCGTGAATAAAATGAGCTGTAGTGAAACAGAAGTTTAGATGCGCCAGCATGTTGACTTTACCAGAAAAGGCAGTGCTAGTGAAATTTTACCATCACAACGGAGAATCCGCTAGTGCAGCTCTGTAATCAAATTGTCATTAGAAGGGTATTCGAACGGGTACATTTCCAGTAACAAGTGTCACTGTGCAGAAAAAAATGACGAAGTTCGAAGCCGAGGGTTGTTTAAAGGCCCCGTGGAGGGCGACCAGACTAAAGCGCTGCTGCTAATAGGGCAGTTCAGGAAGAAATTGAGACTTTGGTGGGGTTCATCTGCGCAAGGAAATTCAGCGTTCGTGATGTCGCTCTTCGCACTGATAATTTACGTTCTATTTTTTGGAGAGCACTAAGGCAAACACTATCCACACAAAATCAGGGGTCGTCATGAACTGTTTGCCACAGATTTTGTGAAACTGAGACGATATATAGTGTGTGAATTTCAAAAAATGGGAGAAGATAGTGACTGATTGTCTAAAGTGCTGCGGACGAAGCCCATGTCACACTCCAGTGGTCTGTCAACTTCCACAATTACTAAATCTGGGTTCCCGAAGACTCTAGTACTGCCGCTGAAACGCCATTGCGTGATGAGAGAGCCACTGTGTGGTGTGGATTTACTACGTGAATCGTGATCGCCCCCTTTTTCTACGAGGAAATGCCAGATGCTGTTTTTCAAACTGCCAGCAGGACGGGTGCGACGTACGCCGCTATGTTACAGAATCTCATCGTCCCAGGCCTGGCCGATAGACACCCGTTGGAAGGTGCGACGTTTATGCAGGATGGTGCTCCATCTCATATCGCAACACTTAAGAAAGATCTGTTGAGCACGTCGTTTGGTGGGGATCGCTTCACGCTGAGCAGGCACTTCCGTCATGCTTGGCCTCTCAGGACTCCGGACCTCAATCTCTGGGGTTATTGGTTGTGGGATTGCCTGAAATGACAATGCTACCGCCAACGTCCGACTTCATTAGGGACGCTAATAAATATCCGACGGTAGCTTCTCACTATACCTACTTACATGCTGTACAGTACTGTTCACAAGATTGTTCCTCGACTACACCTATTGTTGATGAATTACGGCTAACATCTTGAGCATTTGCTATAAGGAACATTATCTTGATTTACGTATGCAGACTGAAGGTACGAATGAAAAGTGGTACAAAGGCTGGGATTCGAACCCGGGTCTCCAGCTCACTGTGCAGATGCAGAAAACACTTCGCCAAACGGAATTCGGGTACAACGGCTTGTCACAAGGGCCCGGAGTTGCCTAGCACCCCTCCCTCCTCGAATCAAATTATCATTCACGCCTCAGCCCTCTTGCTAATCCCCGAATCACAGTCGAAACTTGGCAGAAAATCCAAAGAGATTCTGGTCGTATGTGAAGTATGTTAGCGACAAGATACAATCAATGCTTTCTCTGCTTTATAGGAATAGAGGTACTATCGAAGACAGTGCTGCCAAAGCAGATTTACTATACATAGCTTTCCGAAATGCGTTCCAGAAGTAGAATCAAGAACAGCTGCCAACATGAGTAACGTAGAAGTAAATATCCTCGGAGTAGTGAAGCAACTTAAATCACTTAATAAAAGCAAGTCTTCTGGTCCCGACTGTATACCAATTAGGTTCCTTTCGGAGTATGCTGATGCATTAGCTCCATACTTAACAATCGTATACAACCGTTCGCTCATCGAAAGACCCGTACCCAAAGGCTGGAAAGTTGCACAGGTCACACCAATATTCAAGAGAGGTACTAGGAGTAATCCACTTAATTACAGGCCCATATCGTTAACGTCGATATGCAGCAGTATTTTAGACGTAAATTGTGTTCTAACATTATGAATTACCTCGAAAAAAAACGGTCTATTGACACACAGTCAACAAGGGTTTAGAAAACATCGTTCTTGTGAAACACAATTAGCTCTTTTTTCACATGAAGTGCTGAGTGCTATTGACAAGGGATTTCAGATCGATAACGTACTTCTGGATTTCCGGAAGGTTTTTGACACTGTTCCACACAAGCGGCTCGTAGTGAAATTGCGTGCTTATGGAATATCGTCTCGGTTATGTGACAGGATCTGTGATTTCCTGTCACGCAGGTCACAGTTCGTAGTAACTGACGGAAAGTCATCGAGTAAAACAGAAGTGATTTATGGCGTTCCCGAAGGTAGTGTTATAGGCCCTTTGAGGTTCCTTATCTATATAAACGATTTGGGAGACAATCTGAGCATCCGTCTTCGGTTGTTTGCAGATGACGCTGTCTATCGACTAATAAAGTCATCAGAAGATCAAAACAAACTGCAAAACGAATTGCAAGAAATATCTGAGTGGTGCGAAAAGTGGCAGTTGACATTAAATAACGAAATGTGTGAGGTCATCCACATGAGTGCTAAAAGGAATTCGCTAAACCACGGTTACACGATAAATCAGTCTAATGTAAAAGCCCCAAATTCAACTATATACCTAGGTATTAGAATTACGAACAACTTAAATTGGAAGGAACATATAGAAAACGTTGTGGGGAAGGCTAACCAAAGACTGCGTTTTATTGGCAGGACTCCTAGAAAATGTAACAAACCTACTAAGGAGACTGCCTTCACTACACTTGTCCGTTCTCTTTTAGAATACTGCTGCGCAGTGTGGGATCCTTACCACATAGGATTGACGCAGTACATCGAATAACTTCAAAGACAGGCAGCACGATTTTTATCATCACGAAATATCGGAGAGAGTGTCACAGATATGATACAGGATTTGGGATGGGCATCATAAAAAGAAAGTCGTTTTTCGTTGCGACGGAATCTTGTAACGAAATTCCAATCACCAACTTTCTCCTCCGAATGTGAAAATATTTTGTTGACACCGTCTTACATAGGGAGGAACGATCACAAAGGTAAAATAAGGGAAATCGAGCTCGTACGGAAAGATATAGGTGTTCATTCCTTCCGCGCGCTATACGAGACTGGAATGGTAGAGAATTCTGAAGGTGGTTCGGTGAACCCTCTGCCAGGCACTTAAATGTGGTTTGCAGAGTATACATGTAGACGTAGTAGATGTAAATGTACTACCAATTTTCATTCGACGCTTCAGTCTGCATATACACATCGTAGCTGTTTCAGACTTCGAAAGGTCTCTGGCACCTTATAGTTCAATTTCAACGTCGTCTTTACTAAATATCGATTGTCGTACCACTTACTTGTTTTGTATCATGTGAAGCCCAATCTCTTGGTCATTTTTGCAAATTTTTTCGGTTTCGATAAAACGCCATGTCATTTCAAGCAATTTTTACCACCTTCTCTCATTATTCCGTGAATTTTTGGATTTTTAATTGTTAATGGTCTTTTGGGTCACTCTGCCGATAAAGTGATGATAAGTTTCAGGGAGTATTAGTAAATTCAGAATGGGTCTACGATCTGCCATAATATGCTTTGAATATTAATGTATAGGTATATGTGTATGTACGCATCCCGACATGAGGCGAGCCTGGTCAGGATCGACGTGTTACACTCTACAGCTATTATCTCTGTGGGAGGGGAAGAGATGTATTTATATAAACTCTGGTCTGATAATAATGCTGCCACTCGAAGGAATTACACTGAATCTCAGCGGCGATTTAAGGCGTTAATGAGATCTCGCAGGTAGCTTGCCTCCCCAGCGCTAGGGGGTAGCTTCAGCCAGGCGAGTGTGAACAAGTGGGGTTTCCCGCAGTCCGGCCGCTGTTCCCATTATGGCCTGTCGACCGTCCCGAGGAAGCGGAGCGTGGGGGCGGCGAGGGCGGTTCGCGGCGGAATTAATCCGGCGCTGCGCCGACACCCGCACCGTGATTCATGGCCAGTGCGAGGGCAGCGGCCCGCCACTTGTACCCACCATTCCGGGATTTAGAATATTACCACGCGTAATAGCTGCCGGTCGGATCGTGCAGTGTTATTAGGACATGTGCAAGTGGACCACCACTTGGATACCCCAGTGCCATTATGCTGTACTACTGCAATGGTAATCTTAGTTGAAACTTCACAGCAAATCAAAACAATGCACCAAACCTGTATTCGTACCTGGAACCTGGTCTTTTGGGAACAATTATCCTACTGACTAAGCTTTTTTTTTTTTTTTGGTCATCAGTCTACTGACTGGTTTGATGCGGCCCGCCACGAATTCCTTTCCTGTGCTAACCTCTTCATCTCAGAGTTGCACTTGCAACCTACGTCCTCAATTATTTGCTTGACGTATTCCAATCTCTGTCTTCCTCTACAGTTTTTGCCCTCTACAGTTCCCTCTAGTACCATGGAAGTCATTTCTTAGCAGATGTCCTATCATCCTGTCCCTTCTCCTTATCAGTGTTTTCCACATACTCCTTTCCTCTCCGATTCTGCGTAGAACCTCCTCATTCCTTACCTTATCAGCCCACCTAATTTTCAACATTCGTCTATAGCACCACATCTCAAATGCTTCGATTCTCTTCTGTTCCGGTTTTCCCACAGTCCATGTTTCACTACCTTACAATGCTGTACTCCAGACGTACATCCTCAGAAATTTCTTCTCAAATTAAGGCCGGTATCTGATATTAGTAGCCTTATCTTGGCCAGAAATGCCTTTTTTGCCATAGCGAGTCTGCTTTTGATATCCTCCTTGCTCCGTCCGTCATTGGTTATTTTACTGCCTAGGCAGTAGAATTCCTTAACTTCACTGACTTCGTGACCTTCAATCCTGATGTTAAGTTTCTCGCTGTTCTCATTTCTACTACTTCTCATTACCTTCGTCTTTCTCCGATTTACTCTCAAATCATACTGTGTACTCATTAGACTGTTCACTCTGTTCAGCAGATCATTTAATTCTTCTTCACTTTCACTCAGGATAGCAATGTCATCAGCGAATCGTATCATTGATATCCTTTCACCTTGTATTTTATTTCCACTCCTGAACCTTTCTTTAATTTCCATCATTGCTTCCTCTATGTACAGATTGAAGAGTAGGGGCGAAAGGCTACAGCCTTGTCTTACACCCTTCTTAATACGAGCACTTCGTTCTTGATCGTCATCTCTTATTATTCCCTCTTGGTTGTTGTACATATTGTATATGACCTGTCTCTCCCTATAGCTTACCCCTACTTTTTTCAGAATCTCGAACAGCTTGCACCATTTTATATTGTAGAACGCTTTTTCCAGGTCGACAAATCCTATGAAAGTGTCTTCATTTTTCTTTAGCCTTGCTTCCATTATTAGCCATAACATCAGAATTGCCTCTCTCGTCTCTTTACTTTTCCTAAAGCCAAACTGCTCGTCACCTAGCGCATTCTCAATTTTCTTTTCCATTCTTCTGTATATTATTCTTGTAAGCAGCTTCGATGCATGAGCTGTTAAGCTGATTGTGCCATAATTCTCTCAGTTGTCAGCTCTTGCCGTCTTCGGAATTGTGTGGATAATGCTTTTCCGAAAGTCAGATGGTATATCGCCAGACTCATATATTCTAGACACCAACGTGAATAGTCGTTTTGTTGCCACTTCCCCCAATGATTTTAGAAATTCTGATGGAATTTTATCCATCCCTTCTGCCTTATTTGACCGTAAGTCCTCCAATGTTGTTGTTGTGGTCTTCAGTCCTGAGACTGGTCTGATGCAGCTCTCCATGCTACTCTATCCTGTGCAAGCTTCTTCATCTCCCAGTACCTACTCCAACCTACATCCTTCTGAATCTGCTTAGTGTATTGATCTCTTGGCCTCCCTCTACGATTTTTACCCTCAAAGCTGCCCTCCAATGCTAAATTTGAGATCCCTTGATGCCTCAAAACATGTCCTACCAACCTATCCCTTCTTCTAGTCGTGCCACAAACTTCTCTTCTCCCCAATCCTATTCAATACCTCCTCATTAGTTGTGTGATCTACCCACCTTATCTTGAGCATTCTTCTGTAGCACCACATTTCGAAAGCTTCTGTTCTCTTCTTGTCCAAACTGGTTATCGTCCATGTTTCACTTCCATACATGGCTACACTCTATACAAATACTTTCAGAAACGACTTCCTGACACTTAAATCTATTCTCGATGTTAACAAATTTCTCTTCTTCAGAAACGCTTTCCTTGCCATTGCCAGTCTACATTTTATATCCTCTCTACTTCGACCATCATCAGTTATTTTACTCCCTAAATAGCAAAACTCCTTTACTACTATAAGTGTCTCATTTCCTAATCTAATCCCCTCAGCATCACCCGATTTAATTTGAGTACATTCCATTATCCGCGTTTTGCTTTTGTTAATGTTCATCTTATATCCTCCTTTCAAGTCCTCCAAAGCTCTTTTAAATTCCGATTCTAATACTGGATCCCCTATCTCTTCTAAACCGCCTCCTGTATCTTCTTCTATCACATCAGACAAATCTTCACCCTCATAGAGGCTTTCAATGTATTCTTTCCACCTATCTGCTCTCTCCTCTGCATTTAACAGTGGAATTCCCGTTGCACTCTTAATGTTACCACCGTTGGCTTTAATGTCACCAAAGGTTGTTTTGACTTTCCTGTATGCTGAGTCTGTTCTTCCGACAATCATATCTTTTTCAATGTCTTCACATTTTTCCTGCAGCCATTTCGTCTTAGCTTCCCTGCACTTCCTATTTATTTCATTCCTCAGCGACTTGTATTTCTGTATTCCTGATTTTCCCGGAACATATTTGTACTTCCTCCTTTCATCAATCAACTGAAGTATTTCTTCTGTTACCTATGGTTTCTTCGCAGCTACCTTGTTTGTACCTATGTTTTCCTTCCCAACTTCTGTGATGGCGCTTTTTAGAGATGTCCATTCCTCTTCAACTGTACTGCCTACTGCGCTATTCCTTATTGCTGTATCAATAGCGTTAGATAACTTCAAACGTATCTCGCCATTCCTTAGTACTTCCGTATCCCCCTTCTTTGAGTATTGATTCTTCCTGACTAATGTCTTGAACTTCAGCCTACTCTTCATCACTACTACATGGTGATCTGAGTCTATATCTGCTCCTGGGTACGCCTTACAATCCAGTATCTGATTTCGGAATCTCTGTCTGACCATGATGTAATCTAATTGAAATCTTCCCGTATCTCCCGGCCTTTTCCAAGTATACCTCCTCGTCTTGTGAGTCTTGAACAGGGTATTCGCTATTACTAGCTGAAACTTGTTCCAGAACTCAATTAGTCTATCTCCTCTTTCATTCCTCGTCCCAAGCGCATATTCTCCTGTAACCTTTTCTTCTACTCCTTCCCCTACAACTGCATTCCTGTCGCCCATGACTACTAGATTTTCGTCCCCCTTTACATACTTCATTACCCTTTCAATATCCTCATACACTGGCTCTATCTGTTCATCTTCAGCTTGCGACGTCCGCATGTGTACCTGAACTATTGTTGTCGGTGTTGGTCTGCTGTCGATTCTGATTAGAACAACCCGGTCACTGAACTGTTCACAGTAACACACCCTCTGCCCTACCTTCCTATTCATAACGAATCGTACAACTGTTATACCATTTTCTGCTGCTGTTGTTAATACCCGATACTCATCTGACCAGAAATCCTTGTCTTCCTTGCACTTCACTTCACTGACCCCTACTATATCTAGATTGAGCCTTTGCATTTCCCTTTTCAGATTTTCTAGTATCCCTACCACGTTCAAGCTTCTGACATTCCACGCCCCGACTCGTAGAACGTTATCCTTTCGTTGATTATTCAATCTTTTTCTCATGGTAACCTCCCTCTTGGCAGTCCCCTCCCGGAGATCCGAACGGGGGACTATTCCGGAATCTTTTGCCAATGGAGAGATCATCATGACATTTCTTCAATTACAGGCCACATGTCCTGTGGATACACGTTACGTGTCTCTAATGCAGTGGTTTCCATTTCCTTCTGCATCCTCATGTCGTCGATCATTGCTGATTCTTCCGCCTTTAGGGGCAATTTACCACCCCTAGGACAAGAGAGTGCCCTGAACCCCTATCCGCTCCTCCGCCCTCTTTGACAAGGCCGTTTGCAGAATGAGGCTGACTTCTTATGCCGGAATTTAGGCAGTGGCGGGGATCGAACACGGGACCGAAGACGTTTTGATTATGAATCAAAGACGCTACCCCTAGACCTAAGCTATTGAGTCACAACTTACACCGGCCTTCCCATTGGTTCCGCTAATTGGTCCTCACTCTCATTTTGATGTTGTGGTCTTCAGTCCGAAGACTGGTCTGATGCCCTTCTCCATGCTACTCTAATCTGTTCGAGCCTTTTCATCTCCGAATACCTGCAGCGACCTACGTCTTACTGAATATGCTTACTGTATTCATCTCTTGGTCTCCCTCTCTGGTTTTTACTTCACACACTTCCCTCCAGTAGTTAACTTGTGATACATTGATGTCTCAGAGCGTTTCCCATCAACCGATTTCTTCTTTTGTTCAAGTTGTACTTCAAATTTCTTGTCTCCCCAGTTCTACTCAACACTTTCTCATTAGTTACGTGACCGACCCACGTAATCTTCAGCATTCTTCTGTAGCTACACATTTCGAAAGCTTCTATTCTTTTTTATCTAAACTGTTTCACTTTCACGCATGGCTGCAGTCCTTCAGAAAAGACGTCTTGACACTTAAATCGATACTCGATTTTAATAAATGTTGCTACTACCAGTGTACATTTTATGACCTTTCTACTTAGGTCATCATCAATTACTTTGGTGCCCAAATACCAAAACTTTCAACAGCTTTAAGTGTGTCGTTTCCTAGTCTAATTCCATTATGATCTCCTCAACTAATTCGACTACATCCCAGTATCGTCGTTTTACTTTTTTAGATGTTCATCTTATATTCTCCTTTCAAGACACTGTCCATTCCGTTTAACTGCTCTTCCATTTCTATAGCTGTCTCATACAGCATTACAGTATCATCGGCAAACCCCCAAGTTTTTATTTCCTCTTCCTGAACTTTAATTTCTATTCCTAATTTGTCTTTCCTCCCCCCATGAACCATGGACCTTGCCGTTGGTGGGGAGGCTTGCGTGCCTCATCGATACAGATAGCCGTACCGTAGGTACAACCATAACGGAGGGGTATCTGTTGAGAGGCCAGACAAACGTGTGGTTCCTGAAGAGGGGCAGCAGCCTTTTCAGTAGCTGCAAGGGCAACAGTCTGGATGATTGACTGATCTGGCCTTGTAACAATAACCAAAACGGCCTTGCTGTGCTGGTACTGCGAACGGCTGAAAGCAAGGGGAAACTACGGCCGTAATTTTTCCCGAGGGCATGCAGCTTTACTGTATGATTAAATGATGATGGCGTCCTCTTGGGTAAAATATTCCGGAGGTAAAATAGTCCCCCATTCGGATCTCCGGGCGGGGACTACTCAAGAGGATGTCGTTATCAGGAGAAAGAAAACTGGCGTTCTACGGATCGGAGCGTGGAATGTCAGGTCCCTTAATCGGGCAGGTAGGTTAGAAAATTTGAAAAGGGAAATGGATAGGTTAAAGTTAGATATAGTGGGAATTAGTGAAGTTCGGTGGCAGGAGGAACAAGACTTCTGGTCAGGTGACTACAGGGTTATAAACACAAAGTCAAATAGGGGTAATGCAGGAGTAGGTTTAATAATGAATAGGAAAATAGGAACGCGGGTAAGCTACTACAAACAGCTTAGTGAACGCATTACTGTGGCCAAGATAGATACGAAGCCCACACCTACTACAGTAGTACAAGTTTATATGCCAACTAGCTCTGCAGATGACGAAGAAATTGAAGAAATGTATGATGAAATAAAAGAAATTATTCAGATTGTGAAGGGAGATGAAAATTTAATAGTTATGGGTGACTGGAATTCCAGTGTAGGAAAAGGGAGAGAAGGAAACATAGTAGGTGAATATGGATTGAAGCTAAGAAATGAAAGAGGAAGCCGCCTGGTAGAATTTTGCACAGAGCACAATTTAATCATAGCTAACACTTGGTTTAAGAATCATGATAGAAGGTTGTATACATGGAAGAACCCTGGAGATACTAAAAGGTATCAGATTGATTATATAATGGTAAGACAGAGATTTAGGAACCAGGTTTTAAGTTGTAAGACATTCCCAGGGGCAGATGTGGACTCTGACCACAATCTATTGGTTATGACCTGTAGATTAAAACTGAAGAAACTGCAAAAAGGTGGGAATTTAAGGAGATGGGACCTGGATAAACTGAAAGAACCAGAGGTTGTACAGAGTTTCAGGGAGAGCATAAGGGAACAATTGACAGGAATGGGGGAAAGAAATACAGTAGAAGAAGAATGGGTAGCTTTGAGGGATGAAGTAGTGAAGGCAGCAGAGTATCAAGTAGGTAAAAAGACGAGGGCTAGTAGAAATCCTTGGGTAACAGAAGAAATATTGAATTTAATTGATGAAAGGAGAAAATATAAAAATGCAGTAAATGAAGCAGGCAAAAAGGAATACAAACGTCTCAAAAATGAGATCGACAGGAAGTGCAAAATGGCTAAGCAGGGATGGCTAGAGGACAAATGTAAGGATGTAGAGGCTTATCTTACTAGGGGTAAGATAGATACTGCCTACAGGAAAATTAAAGAGACCTTTGGAGATAAGAGAACCACTTGTATGAACATCAAGAGCTTTGATGGAAATCCAGTTCTAAGCAAAGAAGGGAAAGCAGAAAGGTGGAAGGAGTATATAGAGGGTCTATACAAGGGCGATGTACTTGAGGACAATATTATGGAAATGGAAGAGGATGTAGATGAAGATGAAATGGGAGATACGACACTGCGTGAAGAGTTTGACAGAGCACTGAAAGACCTGAGTCGAAACAAGGACCCCGGAGTAGACAACATTCCATTGGAACTACTGACGGCCTTGGGAGAGCCAGTCCTGACAAAACTCTACCATCTGGTGAGCAAGATGTATGAAACAGGCGAAATACCCTCAGACTTCAAGAAGAATATAATAATTCCAATCCCAAAGAAAGCAGGTGTTGACAGATGTGAAAATTACCGAACAATCAGTTTAATAAGCCACAGCTGCAAAATACTAACACGAATTCTTTACAGACGAATGGAAAAACTAGTAGAAGCTGACCTCGGGGAAGATCAGTTTGGATTCCGTAGAAATACTGGGACACGTGAGGCAATACTGACCTTACGACTTATCTTAGAAGAAAGATTGAGGAAAGGCAAACCTACGTTTCTAGCATTTGTAGACTTAGAGAAAGCTTTTGACAATGTTGACTGGAATACTCTCTTTCAAATTCTAAAGGTGGCAGGGGTAAAATACAGGGAGCGAAAGGCTATTTACAATTTGTACAGAAACCAGATGGCAGTTATAAGAGTCGAGGGACATGAAAGGGAAGCAGTGGTTGGGAAGGGAGTAAGACAGGGTTGTAGCCTCTCCCCGATGTTATTCAATCTGTATATTGAGCAAGCAGTAAAGGAAACAAAAGAAAAATTCGGAGTAGGTATTAAAATCCATGGAGAAGAAATAAAAACTTTGAGGTTCGCCGATGACATTGTAATTCTGTCAGAGACAGCAAAGGACTTGGAAGAGCAGTTGAATGGAATGGATGGTGTCTTGAAGGGAGGATATAAGATGAACATCAACAAAAGCAAAACGAGGATAATGGAATGTAGTCGAATTAAGTCGGGTGATGTTGAGGGTATTAGATTAGGAAATGAGACACTTAAAGTAGTAAAGGAGTTTTGCTATTTGGGGAGCAAAATAACTGATGATGGTCGAAGTAGAGAGGATATAAAATGTAGACTGGCAATGGCAAGGAAAGCGTTTCTGAAGAAGAGAAATTTGTTAACATCGAGTATAGATTTAAGTGTCAGGAAGTCTTTTCTGAAAGTATTTGTATGGAGTGTAGCCATGTATGGAAGTGAAACATGGACGATAAATAGTTTGGACAAGAAGAGAATAGAAGCTTTCGAAATGTGGTGCTACAGAAGAATGCTGAAGATTAGATGGGTAGATCACATAACTAATGAGGAGGTACTGAATAGGATTGGGGAGAAGAGGAGTTTGTGGCACAACTTGACCAGAAGAAGGGATCGGTTGGTAGGACATGTTCTGAGGCATCAAGGGATCACCAATTTAGTATTGGAGGGCAGCGTGGAGGGTAAAAATCGTAGGGGGAGACCAAGAGATGCATACACTAAGCAGATTCAGAAGGATGTAGGTTGCAGTAGGTACTGGGAGATGAAGAAGCTTGCACAGGATAGAGTAGCATGGAGAGCTGCATCAAACCAGTCTCAGGACTGAAGACCACAACAACAACAACAACAACAATTTGGCTTTGATTTCCTCTACTGCTTGTTCAGTGTACAGATTGAATAACATTGGGGACTGCTACAGCCCTGTCTTACTACCTTCTTGCTTCCTTTTCATTCCCGTGAATCGTTTAATTGCCGTTTGGTTTCTGTACAAATTGTAAATACTTTTTCTCTACCTGTATTTTACCCCTGCTACCTTCAGAATTTCAAAGAGTGTATTGCACTCAACATTGTCAAAAACTTTCTCTAAGTCTACGAATTCCATAAATTTAGTTTGCCTTTCCTTAACCTATCTTCCAAGATACGTCAGTACTGCTTCGCTTGTTCTTACATTTCTCCGAAATTCAAATTGATCTTCCGCGAGGTTGACTACGACTATTTTTTCCATTCTTCTGTAACTAATTCATGTTAGCATTCTGTAAACATGACTTATTAAACAGGTGGTTCATTAATTTTCACACCTGTCAGCAACTTCAGGGCGAGTTATCTTCCTACATTCCGCTCAACATACAGTTATGCTAATTGATTTGTTACACACTGGGGTTGATTTATGACCCACTAGGGATAACCCATCCTTCTGAGGAATTCCAACCCCTCTCCTGCCTCCTCCCCCATTCCTCTTAGAAAAGGGATGCCAATCCTGAGACACTTCTTTTTGTCACCCCCTCCATAGTTCAGTTCTGAGCCACTTTCCCCCCTCTTGGCAATCTCCGACCTACATCCTTCCCCATCTCTCTGCCCAACCTGCTTCCCTCCCATTCCAGTCCCTTCTCATCAGGAAATTGGGGAAAGCTCAGTCTGTGTTGAGCTGTTCATGTGGAAGAATCTCATAACATGAAATTCCAGTCAGTGTCCCTTACAATGCAAAGGATATATTTTTTATTTATAAAATTCAATACTGTTTTCTGATTGTGCTGATTTATTTATACGTGTATTATCCTGCTGGAAGAATTTCCTAAATTTTGGTGGGGAAATTGAACTAACAAATTCAAATAAGCACAACTGCCTAAAACTGGAAGGGCATTAAGAAAACGCTTTCGTGGAAATTTGGATCTCAAAACACAAAATGGGCAGTAAATTCGAGCAACATATTGTTTAATTATCCAAAGATTAATTAAAGTAACTAATTAATCTGTGGGGAACGCGTTTAGTGTTGATTTTGGACACAGAGGTATTTAATAAGCGTATTAAATGTAAGAATAAAGCTGAGGACTGCGCTCATAGTCTCCTACACAAAGAATGGAAGCATGTGAATAATGGATAAGCGTATGGGAATACTTTTCACCAAATAATATCATGGAGAAGGATGGACTGTGGATCCATTTCGCAATTCATAGAAAGTACTGCCTGTACTGACACTGTTTGTGTTTCTTCCGTCAGTCCACAGTGCAGTAAACAGCTTCATCAGATTCCGCTACTAGATGAACCAGAGTGCTCACCTTCGTGTATTGGGTTCGCCTGAGGAAGCTTCAAATGGGTTTGGTTCTCCTTTCCAAACACCTGTGTGTATACTGGTATGTTCACATAGCAGTATGCCCTAGTCCACAATACCACTCGAAACTGGCGAGGAAGTATCCTACAGCTGTTGCTGAAAGAACTGCCTCCTAGTGATCTACAAGTATATGGCTGCTGAGGAGCTTGTATGCAGATACATGGTATAGGACAGGGATAAAACAATAAACCATCACTGAAGTGTAGGAATAGTAGCGTCCTACTGATCTAGAAGTGAAATAGCTGCTGAGGAATTTGTACACACACACACACATACACACACACACACACACACACACACACACACACACACAAACATACATGGTAAGAAGGGATGTGGAGGCAAACTGTTACTAATTTGTGAGAAGGCAAATACATGCCACTGGATTTGACAGAAAATGCTTCACTGCTCTAATTATACTTCGATTTAAACTCATAAACAATAGATCATATTGAAACACGTGCATTGTCATTGAGAAAAACCATTGTAACAATATAACTATCGCTGGAACAGACTCCAGAAGATCTCTCCAGATGAGTGTGGTGGGTAGATGCATGTGTGTTAACCTCAATGTGTGGATGCAGGCCGACCCGAATGGCCGAACGGTTCTAGGCGCTACAGTCTGAAACCTCGCGACCGCTACGGTCGCAGGTTCGACTCCTGCCTCGTGCATCGATGTGTGTGATGTCCTTAGGTTAGTTAGGTTTAAGTAGTTCTAAGTTCTAGAGGACTGATGACCTCAGAAGTTAAGTCCCATAGTGCTCAGGGCCATTTGAACAATTTGTGGATGCAGGCTACGCAGCTTAGAACCAGTCTCACCTTCCTCCCTACCATCCCTCCTCCCCCTTCCTCCATATGTAGGGATACTGGTTTTTCTGGCCTGTTCTAACACATCGCCGATTTTCGTATTTCGCAGAAAAAGGGTGAAATACCTGACTATTCGTCACAGATGAAGAACTGAGCGATCAACAGCTGCGTGCTTTCAGATGTTCTGGATGTGCTGGCGCTCACTAAGAATGGTCCTTAGCTAAGTAAAATCAGTGTCATGTAGGAAAAACATTGAAATAATACATCCAGGGTGAATTATAAGCATGGATACTAGTCATATCACTGTGTGCTGAACTGCCTACTCTGCCCCCAACAAATGAAGAGCAGCGCCCTGCACCGCTACCCTGCACCACTACATGCAGTTACAATCTGTCATTGCTAGCTGTTATTCTACGTCTTCAGCTAAACAGTCTGATCGCTGTCTGGTAGTGGTTTCAGATGCTCCACTCCACCAAATAACATTTGTGTGTGTGTGTGTGCATTCCCATGTACTGTGGATGAATGAGCTTCCTGCTGTACAGACAGCGGAAGGATAGATGGTGTAAGAATTTTACACAGGTCACTTGCTCCTCTTGAAATAATGTACTGCTTATCGGCTTAAAGTGGTGCTGTTCTTAACAGCTCAACTGCCATAATGTCATCTCATTTACTAAAAAAAAAAAAAAAAAAAAAAAAAGAAAGAAAGAAAAAAAAGCAATACTCATTATTACATGAAGTATTACCACCATATAATTTCCAGGTTTTCTTCTTATGCTTGCTACAATGAATCTTGTACTAACAGACCTCACCTCACATGGTGTGAAAGATGTATCTCACGCTTTTAAAATGAATACTGTAACCATAAAACTGCAAAATCAATGAAATCAACAGCCTAAATTAGTGTAAATGCACTCTTGTGGTATGAACTTATGCTTGCTATAACGAATACTGAACGGAGAACATTGAACCTCGCTTTGAATATCCTACAAAATTAGGACTTAACAGCATCCAGCAGTCCTTAAACATTCATTCGGCTAGCAAGTTCCACACTCTATGGTGAGTATAAGAGTTTGTCAATAATGTAATGCTTAGGACCAAACTACAACATGATAACCTATATTGAGAAAATATTCTGAGATAGATAGACATGTTTTTCTTGTGAGTAGTACCAGAGTGTCTTAGGAACATCTACTTAAAAACATCCACAATAGCAATAATTATACTACGAGTCATGCCGACCTTGTTTCTACTGGCAGACGAAACACTGTAATGACATCACACAACTACTGAAGTAAAGGCTTCCACCAAAATAGTGTATATATCTTCACCTCGATGAGTGGATACAGACTAAGCAGCTTAGAACCAGGCTTCTCCCCTTCTACCTCACCTCCTCTCCCTTCTCTCCCGGTGGATAGGCGTACTGGTTTCCCAGGCATGTTCTAACTTGTCGCTGGTGGTACACAAAGAGGCCCATCTACTGCAGGTCCTCTGCTGTGGTCAACGTTGGCTTGACAGTGATGTAGTGTTTGGGACCTGCATTGGACTCTCCGACAGGTGGTGGTCTGCTTTCCTATGTCTCATCTAACCTATTGCTGTTGCTGTGCAAAGAGATCCGTTTGCTGACGGTGCTCTGATTTCGTCGGTGTTAGGTTGACAGTCATAAACTGTATAAGGTCTGTCAAAAATGAAATGCTGACCTGTGGGACAATAGCGAAATACTTGGCGGTTTGTCATGGATGGGGCGAACTCTCTCGGAGAAGAAATGCCAGCAGCATGCTACAACCCTCATCTGCATCTCACTGTGGGAAGAGGCAACTTCAGGGGTTGCATTTGCCGGAGGGACGTCACTGGGATTAGCCCCCATTGAGGCCGCAGCAGGTGGTCGCCGACAATCCTTAGTGCTGCTGCCTGCTTCCAGCAACTTCCTGCAGCCCGTGTGCTTTCCGAGACTTCAAGCACACAGAATTAGTGTCTGTAGAAGTCGTGAAAATAGATTGCATGCTTATGGGTATTACATACATTTCAGATGCAGTTGCACAAATACCAATATAGAGAAACAGCTTTCTCACATCTCGGAAAAAAAACACATTCATTTCTACAACTGACAGAAAACTACAATTCGTATCCCCCACCCATCCTCGTTATTTCTTAGCATCCAGCTGAGTAAAACTATGACACTGAGCTACAATACTGTTGTCGATGACATATGACCAAACTACCACGTTTATCATATAACTAGGCGAGCATGGAAGTACCATAATTTTGTACGTATTTTCCACATTTTTACGTACTTTCTACCAATTTTCGTAACTTTTCCAGGTGTTCCGTAATTTCAACGCATTTTGCCCAACCGTTCAAGCTCCAAACCGTTTCTCTCGATGACTTGCAACGTGAACATTTCTCATCACACTGATCTTGTGATGCTGTCAGCCATTGACATTGCAGCATTGTTCTCAATTTCTGTATCATTGCTAAACCACCCTGCCCCGCCATTATTTCGCGAGTGCCACATACATTTGGAGATATCGTGAACCGTGTGAACCGGGTATTGTGAAGAAGGCCATTTCGCCACAACATAATGAACACAAATCGAATCTTCATTTCATAATTGTAGAGATGACTCGTGTAAAACGGTGGGTCTTTAGTTTCATAACTGCAACGTTTCTCTGTCAGTTATGGGGATTTGTGAAATACTATAATCCCTGTGCATACATTTGTTTGACTATTGTTGTATGTGGAAGGGACTGTGTTCTGCTCACGGAGTTACTGCAGAATGGCATGTAATTTCACATGTCAGACACTTCTGCTGTGCATTTGTCGGTTTCTTTAAAAGAAGTCGTGGTTTCATGTATTTTCTGTTGCTGACAACTATGTTATAGGACTGGTGCAAGCATAACAGAACTTTCGAACCACAATCAAATTCGAACAATGGGTGCTGTACATATTCGAAAACCTACATAGTGCATGTGTCAAAAAAACAGTGTTGTTCAGTTGTTTTTTTTTTTCGTTCGTGTAGGAGATAGTACTTTTATCATCCTATGGTGTTTCACCATAGTGAGTGAGATGAAAAAACTTTCATGGCGAATGTATATCAGGCTGGATTTTGAGTATTGACAGTGTTGTATTCCACGACTACTCTGTTTTAAGATTGTACCTTGTTTAAGTTCAGAACTGTGCTGCCTTAGGGGTTTGTATTGATATTTTACTATCACTTCACTCTCTCCAATACCTTCTTGATATGGACACCAAACATTAGAACAATAGTACACAATTAATAGTCAAGTGATTTAAGTAACATGTTTCAAACGTCTTCTGTCTGGAGCTCCATCATGCATAAATACACCTTATATTAAGACCATTCTATAAAAATACTTTTGTGTCCAGTGGGGATTATCACCTGAAGATGCACATGTAATGGGATGAAACCTGTTGTTTTGCCTAATAAACTGACCTTGTAAGAGGTCCATGACTAAGGAATTTATTGCTAGCGCACTCGAGCAGACGTAATTTCGATGGGTTGCTCACGCGCTGCCTGCGATATGTAAGCTGTAATAGAATCGCAGACCAGAGAGCAGGGTAAACAGCAGGAGTAGTGGTAGTAGCTCGCATTCGGGCGGTTTGGTGAGGTCGCTCGTACAGAGCAGTTGTCGAGTTGTATGTTCTTATGTCCTGGATATCGGACAATGCAGTCCAGTAGTGGTGTTTTGCAGCTCGAGCAGAGCAGTAGAGTTATGGAATTACCAAGGCCGGCTGTGGAGAATGTTGGCCGTGCCTGAGCGATGTAGTATAAGGTAAAAGCAAAATATTATTGTTCTTTATTGCCGCGCACATATGTTAATTGCTACAACTGATTTTTGAACTATTGTTATATCAAAGTCCCATGTAAATGTTTTCAAAAAATCTTTCAATAATAATATTTCTTATAAAGATAACTTTTGACAGTCATTCATCTGAATTTAAAGTTTTTTTCTAATTTCTCCTATCCGTAGTCATGTCGAGTGTCGTAAAGAAAATCAGTTATTTCTCATACATAACAAAATCTAGTGGCCAGCTTTGCACTGGTCTGTGCCAGAAAAATTTCTTATAGGAGCAGATATATACGTGTTATCCGGCGACATCATTGATGTAAGAATTTTCAGTTTATTCAGAATGATTTTTCAGGGTCATGAAGCAGCTCTGCTGACGTCCAGATTTACCAGTTTAGATTCACAGTCAGTTAATTACTGAAAGGTTGCATTACGAGATTTATTTTGAAAGGTTATATATGAGTCACCTTTTCATTGGAAGATTAGTCACATTTTTTATTGCGAGGTTACAGAATTTATGTGTTGGGAGGTTACTACCTCTATACGGCTAATAGAACCTTGAATAATTTTCATTTAATTTAAAAAAGAATCTTTGTAAATAGTTTCTAAGATTTTAGGATAATTTTTGGATAGTTCTTTCTAGGAACAATTAAGAGGAAGGTACAAGAGGTGGCTGAAATTAAGAAACAGCCCGCCAACAGGCATCGCAACGACAGCAGTAACAGAGGATGTGTGGACCGAAAGTGATAGCAAGGTTGCCCGCAGAGGCGCGGCCGTACAAACGACATTCTAAAACTCACAACGAACTTTTGTTTCAGTTGTCACCATGCTTAACGGGAGAAAAGAAATGTCAATTTATCAGATTGGTCTTCATTCGTGCTGGCCGTTGTGGCCGAGCGGTTCTAGGCGCTTCAGTCCGGAACCGCGCGACTGCTACGGTCGCAGGTTCGAATCCTGCCTCGGGCATGGGTGTGTGTGAAGTCCTTAGATTAGTTAGGTTTAAGTAGTTCTAAGTTCTGGGGGACTGATGACCACAGATGTTAAGTCCCATAGTGCTCAGAGCCATTTCAACCATCTTCATTCGTCCGTAACTACCATCCAGTCAAAATGTTACAGTGACTTGCTTGATAAACTGATATTAGTTGCTGGTTGAAAAAGAAACAGAAAAACGCTGCCACAATCACTACAGATCACTGGCACAATAGAATGTTCACCACACTGCTGAAGACCACTTCAAACTTACTGTGTTTCAAAAGAGAAGTTTAACAAAAAAACCATGACGACATGATTCTATAATCCGTCACATCCAACATAAAGGGTGACCAGAAACAGCCTGGAAAGTTTGTATGGGTGTTTCAGGGAAGGTTGTGCTGAGAAATAATGTTTAAGATAACAATTCGTTATGTTGCGCCTTTCCAGAGTTATTTAACACTGAAGTTAGTTAATCAGATTGTCATTAGCACATTCAAGTCGCTTGCGACAGACAGTGTTGTTAAACTTGTTCTTCGTTTCGTTTCTTCAGAGCGAATAAACGTACCTTAAATTTGTCACTTCCGAAAGAGGAACAATTTGATTCGTAATGACTATTTGAGAAAGTGATAACTCACAGACCCACAGATGTTTGTACATTACTGTATTTTAGCACGTGCAAGTGCTGGAATATGCGCGCACGACGACCTCATGAACCAACTTCGATGGTAAATAACTCGGAAACGGTGTAAAGTATCGAATTTTTTCTTAAAAATTATTTCTTTGCTCCCCCCTCCCCAGCTCTGCAACGCCCTTAAAAGCTTTCCAGACTGTCTGTGAGTTCCCTGTACATATTTATAAAGCAATTACACCACTGCACCGATTTCACCCAACGTAATACACATTACACTATTGTCTGGAAAGAAGCACGGTGGGCGAAAGAACCATCTTCCCAGAAATTGGGTAGGGGACAGGTACAAAAAAGAAATGAAAGCTACCTGTTGATATTTCTTGCCTGTATTTAACAGACTTACAGTGCTTTAATAGCATGAAATCCAATCTGTCTCTTTGTGTTTCGTTTAGACCTTGAAAAGGTCGGCCGGCCGGAGTGGCCGAGCGGTTAAAGGCGCTACAGTCTGGAACCGCACGACCGCTACGGTCGCAGGTTCGAATCCTGCCTCGGGCATGGATGTTTGTGAAGTCCTTAGGTTAGTTAGGTTTAAGTAGTTCTAAGTTCTAGGGGACTTATGACCACAGCAGTTGAGTCCCATAGTGCTCAGAGCCATTTGAACCATTTTTTTTGAAAAGGTCGCAAAAATGAGAACTACAGCAAGCCAATAGTTTTTTCCGTGTGTTTCTGGGCCAAACAGTATGACCAGTGCTCCCATGCCGATCCTGGAGCACTTCGCTACTGATGGTTTCTATCCAGCAAATTATGGTGCGGGTTACCTACATGTTGAAGCAATGACGTCACAATTGAATATGGCGGTAATAACTATACTGTCGTCATCATCATATGTCAAGCAACGCCCTCCCCTCACCTCCCTTTCCCTCTCGCCTGCGTCCCCTTCCCCCCTCACCCCTCCTCACATTTCTCGTCTCCAGCCTACCAGTATAAGTGTAGAGTTAAAACGCACAATATGGTATTTTAGTGGGCGTTAAAATAAAAACACAATATTGACATCGAATAGCATACTTGGCTGTGCTGAAATGCAACGGAAGTACCTGAAATTTTTTTTTATCCATGTTGAAAAGTGTTTAGCCAAAATGTTACATGAAGAGTGCATCTTGCAATAAGCACCCACATTGCAATATAGGGTGAAGCAGCTTAGAGAGTGACCTCAAATACACGGTTCAGTCAAATTATTATGACCGCCACCTACGTTCGATATGAAAAAGCGAATGTGAAGTACCCACACACAGAAGGTCGGTGGCAGAGCTAGTGGAGGATATATAAAGCGTGCTGGCGGAAGCGGAAAATAAATCAGTCATTGTTATAGTGCGGAAACGAAGCTATTTGTCTAACGCCCAAACGGGCGACGACGGAACTATTTCCGAAACGACTAAGTTTGTAAAATGTTCACTTCCCGCTGTCGTTAAAGTACACCGTGGTGCTATTCAAAACCGGCGCCGAGGCAACTGTGGTCCACCACGTTCCGTTCATGACTGAGGCGAAGGATGGCTGCGAGATGTATACGGGCAAATACACGTGACGCCGTTGAGTAGCTGACCACTAAACTTAATAAATGGGCTAGCAACAACGTCTCTTCAACAACAGTTCAGAGAATGTTGCTGCGTGTGGCCGTCTGCAGCAGAAATTAAGAACCAGTTTCGTGTATACTCATATTTATTACTGAAGAACAACCTCATTTCAATCATTCACCCACATTAGACAGTATTGGAATCCCTACATAGAAGAAGAACCTTCGGCGCTCAATCAAAGAGCAAAAAATTCCGTTCCCATACATACACTACTGCCATTAAAATTGCTACACCACGAAGATGATATGCTACAGACGCGAAATTTAACCGACAGAAAGACGATGCTGTGAAATGCAACTGATAAGCTTTTCAGAGCATTCACACAAGGTTGGCGCCGGTGGCAACACCTACAACGTGCTGATATGAGAAAGGTTTCCAACCAATTTCTCATACACATCATCAGTCGACCGGCGTTGCCTGGTGAAACCTTGTTTTGATGCCTCGTCTAATTAGGAAACATGCGTACCATCACGTTTCCGACTTTGATAAAGGTCGGATTGTAGCCTATAGCGATTGCGGTTTACCGTATCGTGACATTGCTGCTCGCGCTGGTCGAGATCCAATGACTGTTAGCAGAATACGGAATCAGTGGGTTCAGGAAGGTATTACGGAACGCCTTGCAGGATCCCAACGGCCTCGTATCCCTAGCAGTAGAGATGATAAGCATCATATCCGCATGGCTGTAACGGATCGTGCAGCCACGTCTCGATCCCTGAGTCAACAGATGGGGATGTTCGCAAGATAAGAACCATCTGCACGAACAGTTCGACGACGTTTGCAGCAGCATGGACTATCAGCTCGGAGACCATGGCTGCGGTTACCCTTGACGCTGCATCAGACAGGAGCACCTGTGATGGTGTACTCAACGACGAACCTGGGTGCACGAATGGCAAAACGTCATTTGTTCGCATTGACGGCACTTTGATCAGTGGACGTTACATTTCAGATGTGTTACGACCCGTGGCTCTACCCTTCATTCGATCCCTGCGAAACCCTACATTTCAGCAGGATAATGCACGACCGCATGTAGCAGATCCTGTACGGGCCTTTCTGGATACAGAAAATGTTTGACTGCTGCCCTGGCCAGATCATTCTTCAGATCTCCCACCAATTGAAAACGTCTGGTCAATGGTGGCCGAGCAACTGGCTCGTCACAACATGCCAGTCACTACTCTTGATGAACTGTGGTATCGTGTTGAAGCTGCATGGGCAGCTCTACCTGTACACCCCATCCAAGCTGTGTTTGACTCAATGCCCAGGTGTATCAAGGCCGTTATTACGGCCAGAGGTGGTTGTTCTGGGTACTGATTAATCAGGATTTATGCACCCAAATTGCGTGAACATGTAATCACTTGTCAGTTCTAGTATAATGTGTTTGTCCAATGAAAACCCGTTTATCATTGGCATTTCTTCTTGGTGCAGCAATTTTAATGGCCAGTAGTGTAGTTCCAAAATAGTTGAAATGGCTCTGAGCGCTATGGGACTTAATATCTGAGGTCATCAGTCCCCTAAAACCTAGAACTACTTAAACCTAACTAACCAAAGGCCATCACACACATCCATGCCCGAGGCAGGATTCGAACCTGCGTCCGTTGCGGTCTCGCGGTTCCAGACTGAGGCGCCTAGAACCGCTTTTTTTATTCATTTTGTTCGATATATTTCGTTGCGTTTGGCCTGGATGAACGTTACAAGATATCCGTTCAAGTTGATAGTTGATGCCTTGAGTCACTTTTTCTCTTACAGAGAGCACGCAGCTCTCTGACCGAACACGCTGAGCTACCGTGCCTCTTTTTTTTAAAAAATAAATAAATAAATAAAATAGAATTTAAAAAAATTCGGTATTGTAAATGTTGTCCTGATAAATTTTGTAAAGTTTAAGTAAAGATTCTAGATATTTAAAAGTTGACGTCTATTTCTTTTTTTTTTTTTTGTTATAATCTTTGAGAACAGTTACTTGCCAGACACCTAGGTCGCATAGAAATAATGAAGTTAGTGGAACAAGGTTAAACAAGTGTATTGTTTAACCAACACAATACACAGTGTTTCACCACGAACCCACAGTTGAATCAGTTAATATGACCTTTGCCACATTTCCGGTAACTTAGTACTAACTAGTACAATATTTCGTATTGCAGTCACGGGCTGCTCGTAGTGACACAATTGCAGTTACCTCTCAAACTTACGCAGGTTTACTGGGACACTTTTGGGTACTTTCAGCGGTATCAGACCTCGCTGTTAAGTACACCAGGTATAGATCAATTTTGTGTTGAAACTAGCACGAGAGCGGAAACTTGGTAACGAACTAATACCGTTTGTTAATCTGCGTCACGAAAAGGACCCGCTATGGTGCCGTTAGTGCAGTCGCAGATGGAGAGTCGGTGTGCGGCGTGGTTTGTATTAATACTCCACCTTCCCTTCAGTCGGTGGGCACGGAGTGTTCCCCCCATCTCCCCCTACTCTCTCTCTCTCTCTCTCTCTCTCTCTCTCTCTCTCTCTCTCTCCCCTACGAGCATCCCGCCTGTGTATTCACGAAGGGCAGGAGGGAGGGAAGGGGACCGCAGAATGGACGACAAAGGGCTCTGATCGCAAAGGAAATGAGGTGGCGCTGAAAACTGAGTGCGAGAAGTGCCAGTTTGGCGGCTCACAAAGGCCTCTGGCGGCGGCGCCCGCGTGAATCGAAAACAGCGGTCGATGCGGACGGCCTACTGCGGGGACGCGGCTGCAGTCGGACACGACGCGCCGCCGTGCCGTGCCGTGCCGTGCACGCAGGCGGCGAGCGCTCTTTTCAAAGGCGGGCGCAAGCCTGCCCGCCCAGCGGCCGACTATTCACGCCGAGTTGGCGCCGCGGCGCTCATCAGCCGTCTCTGCCGAGACAAAGGAACCTCTGCGCGCCGAGGGATAAATAACGAAAATTTGTTTCGTATCCTTTCCGCTCTGGCTGTCTGACGACTGCTAATCATTATCGGGCACTCTCTGCGAGACAATCAGGGGACCACTGCGAATTCCTGTTATATAGTTGATTAATTTTGGTAAACATTTTTGGAAAGCAGTGATCAATTAATTGTTATATTTTGACTAAAGTTCAGTCTTGATCACATCATGTCTGTTTTAATGATATAGGTAACCGGTTTCGGTTCTTTCTACAAAACCATCATCAGACCCATGGCTCCCTTAGGGAATCAACTGCGTAGCAGCGAGGAGAGCTCCGCCTACCATCCTAAGGGAGCCATGGGTCTGATGATGGTTTTGTAGAAAGAACCGAAACCGGTTACCTATATCATTAAAACAGACATGATGTGATCAAGACTGAACTTTAGTCAAAATATAGTTGATTATTTTACATGTACAGTGCAATCCATATAAACCTTAGCTACTTTATTGAGTCGTAGCGTATGAATTAATAACGGGACATATGTGCAGTGTTGGGAGATGATAATTCACAATTGGTAGATTACATACTCTAACAAAACCACCACTTGCAAAGTAGGTTAGAAATCAGATTAATAATGTTGCTCACGGAGCATATGTTCGCTTTATAGGTCAACAACAAAGTTATTGACTGTGGATGGTATCGTCAGAATGGAAATAATAAAGTCACTGTAAGAAAGCCATTAATTTTGGTACTTACCTTGAATGGATTCCCACGCAGATTTCGTCGAAGTTGTTATGGCTCATCTTGTTGATTGTAGAGTCCACTTTGACTGCTAGAAGGTCCAGATCTGTATGTAAGAAATATTTGAAGACCTAACATATCCGTTTTTCAGTAAATTGTTCATGATCAAACAATCCCATATCAGAACAATGGTATGGTAGAAATAATTTTTGACTTGGTGTTCACGATCCACATATTTATTAAACTTCTTGTAAATTCACATTTACTTCTTAATTGTCACGTCATCAAGAAAACATTTTTGTATCAATCTTCATATACAGGATGTTACAAAAAGGTACGGCCAAACTTTCAGGAAACATTCCTCACACACAAAGAAAGAAAAGATGTTATGTGAAAATGTGTCCGGAAACGCTTACTTTCCGTGTTAGAGCTCATTTTATTACTTCTCTTCAAATCACATTAATCATGGAATGGAAACACACAGCAACAGAACGTACCAGCGTGACTTCAAACACTTTGTTACAGGAAATGTTAAAAATGTCCTCCATTAGCGAGGATACATGCATCCACCCTCCGTCGCATGGAATCCCTGATGCTCTGATGCAGCCCTGGAGAAAGGTGTATTGTATCACAGCCGTCCACAATACGAGCACGAAGAGTCTCTACATATGGTACCGGGGTTGCGTAGACAAGAGCTTTCAAATGCCCCCATAAATGAAAGTCAAGAGGGTTGAGGTCAGGAGAGCGTGGAGGCCAAGGAATTGGTCCGCCTCTACCAATCCATCGGTCACCGAATCTGTTGTTGAGAAGCGTACGAACACTTCGACTGAAATGTGCAGGAGCTCCGTCGTGTACGAGCCACATGTTGTGTCGTACTTGTAAATGCACATGTTCTAGCAGCACAGGTAGAGTATCCCGTATGAAATCATGATAACGTGCTCCATTGAGCGTAGGTGGAAGAACATGGGGCCCAATCAATACATCACCAACAATGCCTGCCCAAACGTTCACAGAAAATCTGTGTTGATGACGTGATTGCACAAGTGCGTGCGGATTCTCGTCAACTGGGCCAACTGGCGGTGAATCGAGGAAGTACAGTACATACTGACGTAACTAAAATGAGCTCTAACATGGAAATTAAGCGTTTCCGGACACATGTCCACATAGCATCTTTTCTTTATTTGTGTGTGAGGAATGTTTCCTGAAAGTTTGGCCGTACCTTTTTGTAACACCCTGTATTTAATTTCCACTTTAACCAAACACAAGACTTGACTGTCCTTTTACAAAGCGAAATAACAACTTAACTTCTGCAAAGTGAAACAAAGACTGCCCTGTGCGCATTCGCGCCAAAACCGTTACAAGTAAGTCAAAGATTATGACAGTCTCACAGAAATGAGTACACACATGAACCATATCACTGTAATATATCGATACATCGGAGTACCTACACATTAATAAAATCAAATATGAATATTGTCCCAAAAATATGTCTGTTACTTCGCAGAAAAGTAATACGATATTACTGGTATCGAGAATTGGGGTTGGAGTGCCGTAACGGTCGCGTAAATAAAGAACTATTACGATACATACATACAAACTCATCATCACCTCCTTCCAATGATTATATATAGTAATTATTTGTTCTGGTCTCTATCATCCATCCACCCATCTCATATGACGTCTGGCTGGATCTCTTTCCCAGTCGCCCTATAATTCATTACCGTCTTCGGCAATCGGTTTCGTGTCATTTTATCAGCATGATCATCCCATTCTATTCTAGTACATTCTATCTTGTCATTAATCGAAAAGATTTTTAAGTCTGATCTCATTGTTTCATTCCTTATTCTACCCATTCTATTACATTCTCTTACATACCTCAAGAACTTCATCTCTTCTGCCTGCATACGCAATTTCTTTCTTTTTTTTCCATCATTAGCCATTTAGAACCATTTACAAGAGTAGCAAGAGCAATAATTTTATAAATTTTGATTTACGTTTCTTTGCTTGTTTTTATTTCCAAAGTTCTTCCAATTGTTCCTCAGATAGCTTGATGTTTATTAACTTTCTTCTCAACGCCTTTGTCATATTTAAAACTGATATCACATCCTAGAGAACTGAACTGGATCATTTGTTCTAAAATTTTCTCATTTATTACTACACCGAAAAGCCAAAAAAGTGGTACACCTATTATAGTGTAGAGCACCCGCGAGCGCAAAACGTGGCATGGACTCGACTGATGTCTGAAGTAGTGCTGGAGGGAACTGACACCCGTGAATCATGCAGGGCTCTCCATACATCTGTAAGAGTACGAAGGAGTGAAGGTCTCTTCGGAACAACATATTGCAAAGCATCACAGATATGCTCAATAATGTTCATGTCTTGGGAGCTTGGTGACCTGCGCAAGTTTTTAAACTCAAAAGAGTGTACCTGAAGCCACTCTGTAGAAATTTTAGACGTGTGGGGTGTCGCATCGTCCTGCTGGAATTGCGCAAGTCCATCGGAATGCACAATGGACATGAATGCATGCGGATGATAAGATAGGATGCTTACGTACATGTCACCTATCAGAGTCGTACCTAGATGTATCAGGGGTCGCATATCACTCCAACTATACGGGTCCAACGCCTCTACAGAGCCTCGACCAACTGGAACACTCACCTGCTGACGCGTGAGGTCCATCGATTCATGAGGTGTCTCCATACCATTACACGTCCATCCTCTCGATACAATTTGAAACGAGGCTTTTACGACCAGGCAACGTGTTTCCAGTCATCAACAGTCGAATGTCCGTGTTGACGGGGCCCAGACGAGGCGTAAAGCTTTGTGCCATGCCGTCATCAAGGGTACACGAGTGGGCTTTCGGTTCCGAAATCCCATATCGATGATGTTTCGTTGAATGGCTTGCGTTCTGATACTTGTTGATGGTCGAGCATTGAAATTGCGGAAGAGTTGCACTTCTGTCGCGAGGAACGATTCTCTTCAGTCGTCGTTGGTCCTGTTCTTGCAGGATCTTTTTCCGGCCGCAGCGATGTCGGAGATTTGATGTTTTACCGGATTCCTGATATTCACGGTACATTCGTGAAACAGTCGTACGGGAAAGTCCCCACTTCATCGCTACCTCGGAGATGCTGTGTCCTATCGCTCGTGCGTCGACTGTAACACCACTTTGGAACTCACTTCAATATTGGTAAACTGCCATTGTAGCAGCAGTAACCGATCTAACAACTGCGCCAGACACTTGTTGTCTTACATAGGTGTTGCCGAACGCAGCGTCGTATTCCGCCTGTTTACAAATCACTGTATTTAAATACGCATACATATACCAGTTTCTTTGGCGCTCCAATGTGTTTTTTATCTGACTGGCTATCCGCCCGAGGTAGCTGAGTGGTCCGCGCAACAGAATGTCAATCCTAAGGGCCCGGGTTAGATCCCCGGCTGGGTCGGAGATTTTCTCCGCTCGGGGACTGGGTGTTGTGTTGTCCTAAGCATCATCATTTCATCCCTATCGACGCGCAAGTCGCCGAAGTGGCGTCAAATCGAAAGACTTGCACCCGGCGAACGGTCTACCCGACGGGAGGCCCTAGTCACACGACATTTACAACTGACTGGAGTCTGTCCTGTGAAAGGCATTACCTTTGTCTTATTTTCAGATATATTTCAGTTTTAATGTGTTACGTTTTGGCTCAATCTGTATACTGCTCTTTGTAAACTGCCTTCTGATTCCTGTATAATAATTATCTGATCACAACAACTTTTCCCCAGGAAACGCCGGTCAACTGCTGTTTGTGTATGAGAAATCGGTCGGAAACGTTCCTCATATCAGCACGTTGTAGGTGTCGCCACCGGCGCCAACCTTGTGTGAATGCTCTGAAAAGCTAATCAATTGCATATGACAGCATCTTTTTCCTGTCGGTTAAATTTCGCGTCAGTAGCACGTCATCTCCGTGGCGTAGCAATATTAATGGCCAGTAGTGTACATATGCGGTGGTCTTATAGTACTAGACTCAGAGAAATTTAACATTGTGCATTCCACTTAAGTTGGATCGTCTGAAACGTCCCCTTAGAACAATTATACATGACTGTGCTTAAACTGACACGCAATATTTTTAGCGCAACGCAATCTGACTTTCAGAAACCCCTACAAAATAATGGCCCTGACTAACATTAACCTATACCTTTCACAAATCACTTACCTCACCAAAAATCTTCGTTACTCGAACTACTGCAGTACAGCGAGCGCCACTACTGCCAGCTAAATAAAAGATTCAAACTACGGAAGGCACTAACTACTGATAGGCATAGTTATCAAATGAAAGATTTTGATAGAGAGCAAACAATGTATTTACCTTAATAGTCATAATTGACATCCAGTCTTACAAATTTCAAAACTCCGCCATCTCTCTCCCCACATCCACCACTACTGGCGGCTTACCTCCAACTGCGCAACGCTACGCGCTGTTCGCATCCAGCTGCCCAACACTACAATGGCAGACAACAATGCAAACTAGCCACAGACTGCACACAGCACAACCAGTGATTTTCATACAGAGCGGTACTTAACGTTGCCAATAAGAAAACATAAACAGCCTACTTACACGTCTACCGTTAACTTGAGTCGATTATGAAGGTATTCTGTTGCATGTTTAATTTACTTTATTATTTCGTTTGCAACTGCATGTAAGTGAATAACCTTTTGTTACAAGGGCAGATGTCCATTAGACTGAATTTTCGAGCATGAAGAAAACACTTATTTATTACTATAATTCGTGAGTTTTCTCGGAATTTTCCATTCCAGAACACAATGGTACCACTCGTAATGAGGACGGATCTTAACGGGGACGGTTTGGAACGTGCTCGTGGAGCACACAATACTCGTTAAAGCCTGTACTATGGTAACTGAGCGGGGTTCACCTTATGAGAAAGGATTTTCTTACAGATATCGACCGCGTGTACCTGAATGGTGGCAAATCAGACTTACACACACTCTGTAATAACAATGATCCGTCAAGCAAGCCCGAAATGCAACTACACGTCAGGATGGACCAAAAGCAACACTGAAGATGCTACCAATTTAATAATAATACGGTCGCCAGCCTAATTAGGCATTAACTGAGTTTCTTCCCTGTACAAGTTGGTAGATATTCATGCAAAACAACAACTAGTAACACTGCATAATATAGCAGAATTTTACAACCAGAAAATCTATTGAACTGATAGTTTCACATTCTGCACTGATATGGAAAAACCATGAATACATAACACTACACTACAATGTATACTACAAAACTTCGTACTGTCTATTGATCTGATTAAAGTCGGGCATAGGTTACCCTAGAAATAGCACTTTCGAGCCACACACAAAATGTCAATTTTGTTAAAGATAAAACACTGATAAATTTTGACTTATATATTGACTTTAACTTTTGCTGGTCAAACCAATTTAGAACACTTCAGAATTCAAATGAATAAATAGGGGGGGGGGGGACCCGGAAACTGTCTAAAAAAATTTGATTACTGAAATTATTATGCGTTCAAGATTTCCAGTATATGAGTTACTACTCTTTTAATCTTATTTACTACTCATTTAAATACATTTATATCTTTCTCGAAATAATTAAACTTCATTACTATATCAATATTAAAGTTATATTTCAACTTCGTTAGACCTTCGTTATTCATTTACTGGTTCATTAACAAAACAGTTCTTTAAACACCATTCTAACATAGTTAGGTCTGTAAGTAATTATTATTAACACGAAATTTAATTTTTCATTTCGGGACACTCGGATTTCACAACATTTGGAAAGGACCCTGTCTAGGTTAGTTGTGAGGATAATTAAATGATGGGAAAGTTCTGGTAAAATTTAGATTATTATTGAACAGTTCACCCTATGGTCCATACGAATACAGCACTAAAAGTTTCAACTTGCTTGTATCGATGCGGCGGTTGGCGGGCGGCGAAATGGCGAGGCACAGAGCACACATACAACCACAGCTATGGCTCTTGACGTATCGGCACTATAATTCTTCTTAGCGTTTGCCATGCTGTGTGGGCGTTGGAACGGCATACCCGAGCCTCAGTGAAGCTACGTCTTCCAGGAGAGCCTCCTCGCTCCAGAAGGTGTTGCTCAAACCAGTGCCAAACTCCGATTAACTACTGAGCCCGTTGTGTTGTGCAGTGCCCACGTGCATTTTACCGCGCTCGCCTGCCATCCACCTTTTACCGCTCCCTGACAGACAGGGTGTTCACCCGAGGGTTTGCATTCTACATATCCTAACACATTGCCTACGTATGGACCAGACGCACAGTTACAATTTTAAACATCTTACAACAGTCTCAACATTTGTTACATTTCAATTCTATTACAATGTTACTTGACATTAGACATAAACATTAATATTCACATTGAAAGTCGTTTACAGTTTTCTTAACACAATGGCATGAAACAAAAAAGAAATGAAATCAGAACATCAATTACACTAGTTTATCGAAAAATCAGATGGAAAAAAATACTTATATGTACAATAGTACAGCGTCGTTGTTGTTACACATGCCCCTGTTTCCAGTAAATTTCACTAAGTGCAAATT
Organism: Schistocerca nitens; assembly: GCF_023898315.1. Taxonomy (NCBI): domain Eukaryota; kingdom Metazoa; phylum Arthropoda; class Insecta; order Orthoptera; family Acrididae; genus Schistocerca; species Schistocerca nitens. The sequence continues at coordinate 68,330,875 of NC_064614.1, forward strand.
TGATGGGAACACTGAATTTTATATTTATACAGGGATTCTCAATCTTTGTTTGAATGTACCACCATAAAATTTTGTATCACTACACTTCCTTTCACTCACATTATAGATGTATATACTTTTTAATATATTGAGAACATTTACCGACCATTTACTTTAGTGCCTTTGGCACAGTCCAACCTCCTACCACAACATGATTTAAGTAGCAAATTACTTATCATTATTAAATTTCTCAGAAAAATATAATCAAAATCTGGAACACAAACACTTAACTACAAAGCATATACAAATACGTATATACTATAAAACAATTTGTTGCTGCTTACATTGAATGGCAGTACATGTCCTTATTTACTAATAAACACAAAATACTATTTAGAAAAATCACTTCATATATTTGCTGCCTATTATTCAGATTTGGGCAGTCCATTTCACATCATTTTACCACATCACCTGTACCACACTTACAATTCTCCTTTGACTATTTATCTGCCCTCTCTGGTGTTTGGCAGTCCTTTATATAATGACTCACGTACTGCCCACTTTGATTTTTGGCAGTCCCATCTTTTATTTTGCTTGCAGCATTTTCTTTTTCTTTTCAGCCCATTTTTCCATACACCTTTACATTTATAGTACATTTGATAATCTGAAACATACATAAGTACATTAGCACACTGACAATGGTATACATAAATTTACAAATACTTGTTACATTTATAATAAAATAATTTCATCGTTAGATACAGCGCATTTACTGCAGATTGCTTTCTGAGTGTACTTAGGTCACTCACTCCTAGGAACATACAGTTTCAGGTCCACAACGTTTCTTACACCTAAAGGTCTCTTGGATTTTGGGTAGATCAGGTAGTAAGCATTATCATGTGGAATGTTCTGTATTATATACGGTCCATTATAAATATATTTAAATTTGGAAATTTCATGGTTCAGTTCACTAGATTTCTCGTGGGTTTTTAAAAGAACATAATCCCCAATTTTTAATTTTGAAACTTTCAGGTTTTTATCATGTCTTTTAGATCTAGATTCAGCTTTTTTCTTTGCCCTTTTTCTGACTAATTCTATCTTTTGACTCAACCCCAAGCTTGTACAAGGTGGAAACTCTAGTTTTTCCTCAATTCAACTTTTACTTCTGCTGCCTAACAAAATTTCTTCTGGTGGGAACCCAGTAGATTCATGAAGTAAGGTGTTCATGACATTCTCAAAGTCCGATATAAAGCTGCCCCGGGGTCTAAATCATGCCCCTTCCTGTTTTTTCCACTGCGCACTTTGGTCGACTGTGTCATTGTCCCAAGATACGTTCCTGACCAGTGAACCATTTATATCTGGTGGCTTTTTCGGTTTCTGGAGTTCAAAGTCTTTACTTACTTGAACCCTTTGCAAAATAGACACTGAGTCGTCAGGTGGCTCTTTCTTTCTGTGTTCAGTCTCAACATCTGGGTTTTGTTTTGAAACTTCGTCATCAGTAGGTACAATATCGAAATTAGCTCTATTCCCATTATTTTCACTAGTACCGAAATACTCGTCATCTGAACTATCGTCAGAATCCGACCATTCTGGATCGCTTTCAGGTTTTAACATAAAAGCTTTTCTGAGACAGGCACTAAGTTTTTCATTTTCGTCAGGCTTTAATTTTAACTCAATATCCTCTTTAGGCAAAACGACCTCATTATCAGCTTTACTCACATCCACTGTTACTTCATATTTAGTGTAATCCTCGTGGACTTCAGTTACTCTTAGGTAATTACCTGCCCCTTCCCCACGGTGCCTTTCGGTAACAGCTTGTACCGTTGGCGGATCGTTAACAGAAGTTACTTCCTCGTCAGTGCTTATGATTTCATCCTCCAGCTCCTTCCAAACTTTAACCATTGTCCTATCGGCAGCACGCGTACTTTGCGCGGCGCTATTTACTCTCTCCTCCTTAAATTCGGGCCACGTCACCTTATTGACGTCCCTACTATTTCCTTTTTCACTAATTAACCTCCTTGCCTCACATTCCTTCTTAAAATCCTCCCACTCACATTTCTTGAGGCCCTTGTACAGATCGTCGATCTGCACACGCCAATTAGTTACTTCTGCTAATTCATTCTCGCCATTTACTTCATTGCTAACACTGCTAACCGCACCTCTCTGTGTATCCACTGTTCCATCTACTATTTCCTTTGCCACGGAATTACCACTCGTAATGTATTCGCCATCTCTTACGGCAATGTTCGTGCCTAATTCTGCTGCCTTGCTAGCGGCTTCTCTCTGAACAGCTGATCTGCTAGGTTGGGCTGTTGCCCTCTGATGCTCCACTCGCCTGTTAACATGTAGCGCAGTGTGCGGCGAAGATGAGTCATCTGCGCATGCACCTGACGCTTGCTTCGCCACAACACGCTGCGACGTTCCACACCTGTCCCTAAGGCCGGTATTACACTATCAAATTTCTTTGTCCAATATCTTTGTCCAATAACTTTGTCAAATATATTAGATAGTGTAATAGGGACTTTGTCAAATGTTGTCCAATATTTGATCAAATCAAGGGCCTCGCTGTATATTTGATCAAAGAAACCGCTTGTCTTCTGTTCACTGCAATGTGACATGTTACCACATGGAGCGCTAGCATCGCTGCAGCGTTCTGTCGTCTGTAGTGTTTTTATAACCATTGCCGGTAAATACAATTGGTGTGTGCCGACAACTACAAAATTAATAGAGATATCTGAAGCTGATGAGACGCTTTACAACGTGAGGCACCCTGAATACAAAATAGATTAAGAAGATTGGAGACCTGACCTGACCTAACCTAACCTAACCTAACCCTCTCCTGTGTCAAGGAATCGGAGTGTTACAGTGAGCCTGTCTTCTGAAGAGCAGTTCTTAAATGAATATTGTGCTTTGTGATATGAGGATACACGTCACTGAGCACATAGAGAAATGTATGCTCATCCATTCTTAAGTAATTGATCTACGACCTGACGTCTTCCACTGTAAGCTCACGTAACAAGTTTTGTTGAATGCTTTTATCGTGTCGTCGTAAAACCCACGGCTTCACCCAGATTAGATTAGTTTTTCGTTCCATAGATCCATGCTGAGGAGATCCTCGTGGATGTGGAACATGTCGATTTTTTTAAGCTGAAATTACAATACTAATAGTATGAATAAATACAATACATCTTTTGTATCTATTAAAAATTTCGCCAATGGAGTAGAAGGAGTTGGCCAGTAGTAAGTCTTTCAGGCTCCTTTTAAACTGATCCTTATTTCTAACTAAATTTTTTATGTTTCCTGGCAAATTATTGAAGATGAGTGTTCCTGAGTAGTGGACCCATTATTGAACTAAAGTAAGTGCTTTTAAGTCCTTGTGCAGATCATTTTTGTTCCTGGTATTGTATCTATGAACTGAGTTCTTTGTTGGAAAAAGAGATATATTATTTACGACAAATCTCATTAAGAAATAAATATACTGAGAGACAATAGTTAGTACACCCAATTCTTTGAAGAGGTTTCTGCAGGACGTCCGTGAATTTACTCCACAAATAATACGTATTACACGCTTTTGGACTCTGAAAACGTTTGTTTGAATTCAAGATTTATCCCAAAATATTATCCCATATGACATTATGGAATGAAAGTAGGCAAAGTATGCAAGCTTTTTCATTTTTATGTTGCCTATGTCTGCTAACACTCGAATTGCAAATACAGATTTGTTAATTATCAAGTTGTAATCCCAGGACTTTTAAGACTGTCAACCTCGTATGTATGGTTCCATTTTTCCCCCCACTTCTTTTCCGCATGTGCACACAATGCAATTGGGGTACGTACAACTGCTGAGGTTAATAACAAGTTGTTGTCAGCCATCTTGAACTTTGACGAAAAATTTGATGACAGTGTAATACCCCTTCTAGCGCTACGTCAAAGATCTTTGTCAAATATATTGGATGGAATATTGAATCACACCTTTGATCAAATCTTTGACAGCCGGCCGCGGTGGTCTCGTGGTTCTAGGCGCGCAGTCCGGAACCGCGCGACTGCTACGGTCGCAGGTTCGAATCCTGCCTCGGGCATGGATGTGTGTGATGTCCTTAGGTTAGTTAGGTTTAACTAGTTCTAAGTTCTAGGGGACTGATGACCTAAGATGTTAAGTCCCATAGTGCTCAGAGCCATTTGAACCATTTTTTTTGAAATCTTTGACAAAGAAATTTGATAGTGTAATACCGGCCTAAGCCTGTCTCATAACTTTACTGTCAGTCCGGTAATATTTCTTCAATCGGGGCCGGTATGTTCTGTCCGCTTCCGTTTGGCCCGCAACGTTCGCGGAAATCAGTTTCCCGCGTCGTTATTATATTGCGCGGTGTACCCTCTACCGCGACCTGGATAACTCCATCTTCCTCTTCCTCTGTCTCTACCTCTCTGTATCATGTTGACGCGAAAACCATCGCCATCATTCCTCTCGTCATTATTGCGGTTATTCCTGTTACTAAAATTCTGATAATTGGCACGACTTTCGCGCCAGTGGTCTTCGTCTTCGACCCTTTCAAGAAACGATAGGAAGCTGCGATGATTGCTTCCCACATATCTCTTCGAATCTTCTGGATGCTTTTTATGTAGCTCCCATACGATTTCAGAATCGGATCTTATCCATCTTAAATGTGTCAACTTTCGGTACGAATATTCGCAGAAATCTTTCAATGAATTCCTGCCCCTGTTATCATGAAGTTCGACCATGATAAACTCGCGCTAGAAATGATCCTGTTTTTGTTCGGACCAGTATTCTTCCGTAAACTTTTGTTTAAACTCTTCGAACGTCATTGGTTCGGTATTCAAGTTAATTCCCCAGCGCTTAGCGTCACCTGCTAAGGCGCTAATTACTACGTTTATCTTTTCCTGACCAGACATGTTTTTAGGAAACATCCTCTCGCAATTTTTGATGAAATCTAACGGATGCCATCCGTTATGTTTTTTGGCGGGATCGAAGCGTTCCTCACCTTCCAACAGCTTCGTAAGTGGCGTGCCATTACAGACAACACCAGGCCTATCTTTGATTTTACTCTCGAGATCGAAAATTTTGCCTTGAATTTTAGATGTATTTTGTTCACATTTTTGTACACATCCGGTAACTTTTTCGCCTAAATCACTTTCAGTGTCTGAAACTGCCTTTTTCAACTGTGAGATTCCATGTTGGCATTCGTTTACGATCTCAGTTTTAAGACCGAAAACTTTTTCGTCTACTTTTGTTTCAACTAGAGGCTCCACTTTCTCTTGGATGTTGAGAATTTCAACATCAAACCTACTGTTAATGTCGTCAATTTCCCCCTGCAAATTATTCAAATTTTTATTAATTGTGTCAATTTCAGACTTCATAGTATTTACCGCAGAACTTAAATTACCCACTTTTTGTTCTACCTGTTCTATTTGTTTACTAATTTTAATTCCTTGTTCTTCGACCTGTGCTTTAAGCTGACCAACTTGTGTTGTAAGCTGATCATTCTGTGTTTGGGCTGCTCACTCTGTCCTGCAATTTGTTTGGTTAATCGTTCAAATAAGTCGTTCATGCTTAAAATTTTCACACTGTTTTGTTCTACGGAATCGGTGTATTCCGATCGTATTTCAAAATTTTCTTTCGGTTTTTTCTTTATCTGTGGTGAATCAAACATGTCAGTGGATTCGTTCACGTACCCACTATCATCTACAAAGTCATCCTCTACTTCCTGTTTTATTCCTTGCTGTGTTCGAGGCAATCTCGTCATTTCAATCTGTTCGTTAACATGTTCGTGGTATTGTATGTACGCTAATTGTCTACCGCTAACGCCATCTGTTATCTGGCCGCTTAAACTCCTGTCATTGCCAGCCGCTTCTTCCATTACGCTCGGCACATCTACTGTCTCTTCGTTCTTGTCCATACTGACCGCAAATTACACCTCACTACCGTACTTGACGTTCACTGGTATTTACTTCAGTGAATAATATTGCAATTCGTGCGACTGAACATCCACTGTTCGGTATTCACGTCAATTTGTGACCGACAACAAGTGGATGTCCTGTCTCCGGGAGCCACTTGTAATGTGCGCGTGGGGCACAAAATACTCGTTAAGGCCTGTACTATGGTAACTGAGCGGGGTTCACCTTATGAGAAAGGATTTTATTACAGATATCGACCGCGTGTGCCTGAATGGTGGCAAATCAGACTTACACACACTCTGTAATAACAATGATCCGTCAAGTAAGATCAAAATGCAACTACACGTCAGGATGGACTAAAAGCAACACTGAAGATGCTACCAATTTAATAATAATACGGTCGCCAGCCTAATTCGGCATTAACTGAGTTTCTTCCCTTTACAAGTTGGTAGATATTCGTGCAAAACAACAAGTAGTAACACTGCATAATATAGCAGAATTTTACAACCAGAAAATCTATTGAACTGATAGTTTCACGTTCTACACTGATATGGAAAAACCATGAATACATAACACTACACTACAATGTATACTACAAAACTTCGTACTGTCTATTGATCGCAGAGAAACCGAACAACCGGTCGAGTACATGTAATCCTGTATCGAAGTCTTCCATACCCTCAGTAGCTAAATAGTTGTCGTTAACAAATTTTACTCAGTACACAGATATAGACAACGTTAGCCTCATTACTTGTGTTACGTACAGGTGTAAATGAGTTTCCACGTCACATCGACGACCGTATCATCTTTATATTTCGCTGACGGTTCTAGGCAAATCATAGAGAAATTTCGTTGGAACACCAATGTGACATACGAGTATATGGTTTTCTGTATCCGCCAGTGGCTCCGTCAGTGAACTTGTGCCTTTCTGTGAAGATATAAATGGTGCTAAGGTGAACGTCCACAGCTTCAAAAAAACTGAAAAAGAAAGAAACGTAAATTACTGTTCGTAGATAGTGTTTTTCACCAGCAGTGTTCGTGAGGAACAGACCGAAAACACGAGAGCCTAATGCGTTTCACGGATACTGTAATACGTCATTAAAGCTTATCCGTACGCGAAAGTGACCACATTACCCTTATTTATCTGCTCATCGGGTAGCGTTCAGTATCACGAAATAACACGGCTGCACCACAATGGACACATGGCACGGGAGCGAAAAACGATTACCCTAGGGAGTTTATGACAGCCACACGCAGCCAATAGTCGTTAAAAGCGAAGACAGCGTCTATTACACGACCGCCTTTGCGGCTCGCATGTCCTACAACTTCAGCAAACAACTGCAGTGAAACTCATCTGCATTTCTGTTATTCCCGTTGATGTGTTTGTAATCGATCCGGAAAATATTGGGACAGTGCGACAGCAGATCCCTACTGTGCGTTACTTCCTGTTACAAGTTAGATAGTACAAACTTTTAGTTAGTTAAAAGAAATAATTGTAACGCAGTTTGCAAAAAAGTGTTTAATAATATCTCGTTTACTATACAATATTTTGACACACATGGAGAGGCAGATATGCCATGTAGTGGCCAGCCATGGAAAGGGAATCTGTGACAAACTGTCCTGAAATTTGGAACGGACGTTATCTACATGGCATCCATTTTTCACTGCGAAAATTTCGGACTTCCTGCTGAAGCTAAAAAAAAAAAAAAGTTACGACCGAACACCTGATTGGGTATAATAGAGATTGGTTGACGAATAAAGTTACAATTTGCCCATTTGCGTAGTTTATTTGCGAATATCTTCGATTTCAGGTATCCCATTATTAAAAAAGAAAATCGCTTATGGTGAGAGCTGAGGAATGTGCGGGCAACCAATGTCCCCATACATAAAAATTAGACGAAAAGGAATTTTAACTCGCGAAGAGTTTGTCAGAATGTTCGTAGTGTGACTAGTTGTCCTTTCGTACTGCAATCACGTTCGCTAGCGATTTTAGTGGTTTCTTAATAATTCGGTCACTAGTAAATTGTGGAGTGTTGTGAGACTGCTGTCACCATTCCCTTATTCCCAAATTATATACTTATTAATAGCTTCACACAGGGTGGTTACTTTGTAACTGTGAAAGGGACATTCATGTATTGTTGACACAATGAGATAAATGAGCAAAACATTGTCGTTCGTCATCATAGCCCATTCATCAGTCTACACTTCAAGCATTTATTCTGATAATGTTACGTGCGGTTCTAGGCACTTCAGTCTGGAACCGCGCGACCGCTACGGTCGCAGGTTCGAATCCTGCCTCGGGCATGGATGTGTGTGATGTTCTTAGGTTAGTTAGGTTTAAGTAGTTCTAAGTTCTAGGGGACTGATGACCTCATATGTTAAGTCCCATAGTGCTCAGAGCCATTTGAACCATTTTTTGTTACATGCGTTTCGTAAACAGGAGTCTTAGGTTGCAGAACATCAGCCATTTTGTAAGGGTAAAACTGTGAGATACATGCCTTACTATGTGATCAAAGAAATACTTGGCTATCTTCCTCAACGTTTCCTCATGGTCTGAGTGACGATGGATGACCTGATAACTTATTTTTTAGAGTTTTCTGTGAAGTTCAACGAAATTCTGTTAAGGGTGGGAAAATATTCGCTTCTACCCATGTGCAACTGCTTTCAGAAATAATCCTGAGTTGCAAAGCAAAAAATTTGGGTGGAGCTTCAAATGCGGAGAGTTTGTGGGAATTTTAAGCTCTGCATTAATCTGTCAAAATACACAGATGACTCGCTGTAAGAACAATGTCTATAGCAGCAACATTTATGCACCAGAATGAGATTTTCACTCTGCAGCGGAGTGTGCGCTGATATGAAACTTCCTGGCAGCTTAAAACTGTGTGCCGGACCGAGACTCGAATTCGGGACCTTAGCCTTTCGCTGGCAAATGCTCTACCATCTCATCTACCCGAACACGACTCACGCCCCGTCATCACAGCTTTACTTCTGCCGGTACCTCGTCTCCTACCTTCCAAAGCTTCTGTAAAGTTTGGAAGGTATGTCCCCCTAAGTGGCAGATGACGTATGTCTACGAGTGTTTGCTTTTGTAATAAGGCAGCCAGAAAGGTAATAAGAGGATAATCAGTTCTAAAGTATAAAACTTCCTAACGGATTAAAACTGTGTGCCGGACCGAGATGCGAACTCGGGACCTTTGCCTTTCGCGGGTAAGTGCTCTACAAAGAGCGCTTGCCCGCGAAAGGCAAAGCTCCCGAGTACAAGTCTCGGCACGGCACACAGTTTTAATCGGCCAGGAAGTTTCACATCAGCGCACACTCCGCTGCAGAGTGAAAATCTCATTCTGGAGTTTTAAATTATATTTCATGCGTAGTTTTCTCTTAGATTTCGTTTCGTTTCCTTTGGTGGAACATTTTGTTAATATTTGTAGCATGAAACGAATTAAATGCATCTGCGAATGTTGATTGGAGTAGAACAGTTTAAACGTGAATATGATCTTGAAAGATTGATCTGATTGGCTGTTCGTTTTGATCAACCAATCAGAGTAAAGTCTTTCCCGCGCATTGGAATGAGTTATATGCCCTGAAAGTAACGGCATTCAGGCAGTCGTGGACTAGCTGCTGGACGAGGAGGTCATGTTAGACGTGTCCGAAGAAGTTATTTGTAAATTGAAGAAGTGACTGCTATTTCACGTTCGGTTTTTGTCGCTGTGCAAGCAGATGCATTTACGGACAGTTTAGTTGTAGAGAAAACCGCGTGTGTAACTATCGGCCTTTGGGAACAATTCTGCGTGGCGTGTTCAGTATGCATTTACAAAACATTTTTTGGCGAGCATCTTCCTTTGAAGAATCCACTGGAAAGGACCGAGTGTGAAACTCATTTCGTGGCAGAGTATTGACGGTATTAATCTCGTAATAATTAGGGTTGGACTTAGTACATTTCTGTCTGTCTTGCGTGTGATATAAGCGGCATGAACTAGTAGTAGATGAGCTATCGACATAAGAGTGGGCTTGTTGACACCATAACTAAAAGACAATTAAAGACATTAGTATCGGGAAACTGACATTTTCAATGAAGGAAGGAAGTATCCACTTTTGCCCGTTATTACTATAGGTTTACAGGTTTATTTCGTTACCTGAATTATGCGGACTATGCAATCGTAAGTATGGACGATGGTTTTCTTCAACGCTGCTTTTAGCATCGTCTACATAGTACCTACAAATGCAGAGCAACGGATGGTCAACGAACCCTGTACTGAGGTAGGTGTACATTAATTTTCAGCTTGCTTCACTCAGTGCTAGCGAGCGAATTTTTAACACCGCTCCGCCGCAGTGCATCAGAGAAAAAGTGGAGTGGTGCGCCATCAGGCACCAGTTATACTCTGCGTTGTTGCTCGTAAACGTCAATGGTTTGAGATTCAATCGTTTTCATAACACACGGCAAACGTAGGACGCCTAGCTCCGAGAAGCACTCGGGTCGATTTTGTGCGACTGTTCACAAAGGTTTGTCACACTAGTTCTAATTGTCAGACGCACGGTGACGACCTGAGTATGTATTATGTCTTACCATACATCCAGTTTCAATAAAACACGCTATACGGGGTAACAGGCATACTGGGAGGATCTTTGCCATACTGTCTACGAAAATTACGTTGCACAGTTGCCGCAGACTTCGACGCTTCAAAGCAAAACACACAGCTAGCGCGCTAGGGACCGGTAAAGACAACCATCTCTGCTGCTACTGCCGCTAGCGCTTGCGGTGGCGCGATTCTGTATTATCGTACTACATTCGTCAAAACTTGATCTACTTTCGTTTGAAATGACACTAAATCCTTCGGCACACGGACCGTGCATCCAAACGTTGAGCGTTGAGCGTGCCGTGTTTTCGACATCATAGTGTGGAATAGCACGTTCGAAAGTCTTCCTGAACGTGCAGATCAATATCTACCATGTCAGATATTCTGAGCGTGCGTTCGAGCGTTGACCAATGAGATGGCACAGCGCCACCTACGTCACATGCACGCCATCTCCCTACAGCACAGAGCTGTGAGGTGCCATATTGGCATTCAGTTCAAGCCTATACGTATATATGTCGTACTGACCACCAGTAAATTGAGATTTACTCGAAAACCCGTTAACTGTGAGGTTCGTCGCAATAAAATAATGAGAGACATCATATTTGTGGCAAATTAACTGTTGTATCCTGCGTGTTATGAGAGTAGGCCATTTGAAGGCAACGATACACTGAAGATCAACCAAAAACGCTTTGTTGTTACTACGGTTCGTTATAATTAGATTTCAGTTAGGAACATAGCTACGATTAAAGCTTTTAGCAAATGAGAACATGTTAAGATTGAAATAAATAACTAGCCATCGGTTTATCTGCCGACACAGTAGCTCTGTACTAATGAACCGAACTGTATCTAACAAAATGAGATAGAAAAAAAAAGCGTAGTGGGTAGCGTTGACGATCATCAATGGGCAAGCATGGTTCGCACCCGACCATGTTGTAATTGTTTTTTGCTAACATGAGCGTTTTTCATACGTTCTAATGTTTTATTATTAGTTTAATATAAGTATACAATATAAGATTCGTTGATATGTAAATATAGGTCCAGCTTTTTTTTTTTTTTTTTTTTTGAATGAGTTTCTTCGATTGGCGTAATCTACAGGAGAGCTTGCGCTACTTGTATAAAGAAAATTTGATCCTTTTTCTTTTAAGTTTCGTAATTCACATGTAAAGATTCTGCTACTGGGTAGGAACAGTGATCAAGTAAGAATGACCTTAGGGTGTTACTGAAATGTGCGAATGATGAAATGATGTTTATCATAATGTGGAGAACAAATGCAAATTTGTATCGCACTTTTTATAATGGAACTTTTATAACTCAGTGTGCCTATTGACTGGACATGATATTTTCCTATTTGTCTTAAAACATGTACATACATACTCAAGTTTTTATTTGTGTATATTATATAGAAAACAACGTGACTGTGCGTTTTAACAGAGCTAACTTGGGATTTTTCTGGCGCCCGTTTAGTAAACAGTGTGATTTACGAACTAGAAACATCCCACAACTGCCGCAGGAGTGCGTTGATATCGCGTATACCACATTGGGGCCCACGTATCGTATGCACAAGTTGCATCGTTTCAGAGCGTTCAGCAGCAAGTTGAACACAGCACGCTCAACTTGGGCGTTCGACAGCACGGCCCGTGTGCCTACGGGTCTAGAGTAAGTCTGAAAGTCGTATGAATACGTTTTTACGCATTTTCAAAGTTGTAAATTACTAATTACTTTTTAATACTGGAAAAAAGGACACTTTGTCAGTGGAGTGAGTGATTGATTATCTTCCAAATTTTTTTGTTTATTTATAGACGCAATCACATTCTTATGACAGTCAATGACCATCTTCATTTTCTATAACAATACAAAAGAAAATTTATATTAGAACCTAAAAATAAGTGCAATATTTAACCAGGCTTAGTATCTACTGAATTTATACGAAATACATATAGTTAATACCTAAGGGCGGCATACACTGAACACAGGTTCATGCGTTGTCAAACTAGCTTATATAGCTAAAAAATTTTTTTTAAAATTTTGTTCCCCCTCTTTGCGCTCAGAAAATGACCAAATGGTTACACAAAACGTGACAAATGTAGATACACCAACACACAACATAGAAAATAGAGTCGCTAATTTTGGCTTGGATCAAGTTGTAGCATTATTACTACAATTGAATTAAAAACAAGACAACAATTACAAACGACTCAATGAATCGAACAAACAACTTAATGAAAATCTCAAACAACAACTTAATGAAAGTCTCAAACAACAACTTAATGAAAGTCTCAAACAACAACTTAATGAACAGAACAAACAACTTAGTGAACAGATTACAGCCGTTGCCGCGCAATGTCATGATACTGAAGAACAATTACGTGAGGAAATTAAGGCTTGTGCTAGGAACAGTAGTGAAGAAATTAGATCTGTGGCACAAGAATTAAGTAATACACATGCAGCAACAACTAAATTACTTAGAGATGATATTAGTGCAGTCGCTAAACAATGTTCTGAAAACGCAACACAGTGTCGCGACGAATTTAAATTAATGTCTGCTGAACTTTCACGCACACTGGATGCGAAAGTAGACGCGAAATTTGACCAACAGAACAGCCAAATTGACGAACGTTTTAATCACCACCTACAAAACAGTGAAACACGTTACCGTATATTTATGCAGGAACAGAATAAGGTAAAGCAATAAGTCATGGAAACAATTACTGCACAGAGACTGGAAGATAAGCGTAAATTGTTTACGAAAGCAAAAACATACGTAGACAACAATATTGCTACAGTATCAGACGAAATCAAACAGTTGAACACCGAATTGCATGGTGAAATCTCCGATCTTAAAACAAAAACAGACACGCACACATTAGAATTTCAGACAATGACCAACAGACTTGAAAAGTGGGAACTAATACAGGATCCCGATGCCATCAAAGCAGTCGTTATGACATTGAACAGAACCACAAGTAAAATACAAAAACAAATTAATGCTTGTGATAGTAAAAACGATGATCAGGTAAAAGCACTGACTGAAAAATATGATGAATTGGCCAGTCGTATTGATGTTATCGAAATTAATAATGACACCAAATCAGACGATACTTCACCAGTTTCGTTTAATCAAACACCTGAATTCCAAAATTTACAGCAGACGATCAATGAGATAGGTTCGTCCAATAATACATTACGTAGAAAATTGTCATCTTTACAGCAAGAAGTGACGGAGATGAAAAATATTTCAGCCTATAACACATCACAGCATACGCCACTCTCCGAACATTTGTCAGACTCACACAGCCAGTGTAATTTAGGTAATTTACAGAGAGTACGTGAGTTAGATTCCGAACAGTCACAGACAAATAGATTATCATACAATCCTGAACCTGTTCAGACATACAGAGACGATAATTTTGATTACAAGCACTTTCTATCCGTTGGGAAATTTAAGAATGACAGAACACTGATTCACCCTTTTGACTGGATACGACAATTTATTTTTGTACTTTCAGCAGCTTGGCCTGTAATGCAGAAACTAGAATTGGATTGGATACAACAACTTGCTTTTGAATTTTCACCGGCATTGCCTGTAACACAGAAACTAAAATTTATTTGCAGAGCGTAAAAAACCTCAGGGGTTTCATTACACTTCGATGAATATGTGCCATAGCGTGCACAGGGCGCCGAGCCGTAGTAGTACCATTTCATCTTTAGTTTTCTGCACTGCTGCCTTCTCTTTTACTATCCTTTGTATCTATCAAAACAGCTCTTCAACTATCGATCTATCTAGGATTAAGAATGAGTAAAGAAACCTGATATGACGAGTTTTACCGAAAGTGACAATTTTCATTACACACTCCAGAACTACCAGCGTAATTTTAATGAAAGACAGAAGTGTAGTCATCAGTATGTACAAAATTTTCAGCTATCGCAGACGCATTTTGGTAACAATAGAGGCTTTTCCCCACAACAGCACCAAAACCAGTCGGTTAGCATACCTAACCAACAATGTAGTCTGCAAGGTCAACCAAGCTTTAATGTTTCGCCGCCTACACGTATAACGTCGGCTCCGCCAAATAGTAACGCACAGCAAGGAAATAAGTACCTACAGAAAACACATCATTTCAATTCCTATCGCAACGCGCCGTATAGTAATGACTATGGTGACAGACGTAAAAGTAATGAGCACAGTTTTCGGCGTAACATTCGGTCTTACCAGCAGCAAAATTATCCGCAACAACAGATAATCATGAATGAACCAGACAGTCGGTATCATCCCGAAACTAATACGTCAGGAAGAAATAACAGAACAGTACAAATAGTTGAAATGCCACAGCATCCTCCTGCAAATAACAGCACGTCAGAAAGAATTGGACTAGATACAGTACAGAATGAATCGTCCAACAACGTAAGCACTACTTTTGACACACAGACTCTCGTTCACGAAAATGTTATTACTTTTGACGACATCCGAGACATACTTTTGCATGAAAAACCAGTTATTCAAAAAACCATTTCGCACCCTGTCATAGAAGTAAAGATCGGATCATCCAAATTTTCAGCAGTAATCGATTCTGGATCACCTATGTCAGTTATAAATGAAGAAACTTTCAACGAATGTAACAAAGAGAATACCTGTCCTACGTTACCATTAGGCAAAACTAAAGTAAAAGGAGCAGTATCTGGTAAAGGAGTAGATGTAAAATTACAGACACACTTATCGTTTTGTATTGCAGGTCATACGTTTCACTCAAATTTTTGGATTGTTCCCTTATTGACAACAGACATTATTTTAGGTACGAATTTTCTGGTACAAAACGACGCAATTATTGACTTTCAAAATTCGTATTTAATGTTAAAGGATGAAAATGTACAACTGGCATTAGAATTTCAGCACTCTTTATCTGCAGAAGAACAAACAATTAATCGGACAGAGGTCATTCCACATTGTTCACAGATACGTATGTTCACAACTACAATACACCAGACGAAGCTGACTATGACGTTATGCAAATAATTTCTGACAAAGTTAAACAGAGCAGTGCAAATACAGACGACGAACGTACGCAACTACGCAAAATTCTTTTACAGCAAGCTCCAGTTTTTGACAACATCCCTAGTACTATGTCCGGTTTCATGTACGAATTTCAAGTTAAACAGCATGGCACATTTAAAGCCAAACATTATCCCATTCCATATATTCACAGAGAACAAGTTAAGATATAATTACAAGCTATGCTAGACCAAGGAATTATTGAACCGGCAGTTAGTCCGTACATAAACCTGCTCCATATTGTTAAGAAAAAGGATGGCTCACTTCGCCTCGTACTTGATTCGCGTCATGTGAACGACATTACTATTAATGAAACAGATCGCCCTCAAACACTAGAAGAACTTCTACAGGTATTTCATGGTACTGCTGTTTATTCCACATTAGATTTCAAATCGGGATTTTGGCAAATTCAGCTCCATCCGAACTGCAGAAAGTACACAGCATTTCTCTGTTTTGGTGACTGTTATCAATTTTGCAAATTACCGTTCGGTTAAACTATTTCTTCAGCAGCATTTATTCGCGGTTTGGATAATATACTTCCGACAGAACTTAAAGACAAAATCACAACGTATGTAGACGACATTCTTATTGCAGAAGCTAACTGGTCTGAACACAATCTGATTCTTGAACAACTGTTGCAAACTTTTCGTGCACAAGGACTCACAGTTAATCTTAGCAAATCGCACTTTGGCCAAAATTCCATAAAATTTCTTGGACATGTAATTTCAGCAGATGGTATTGCGCCTGACCCGGAAAAACTTCAAGCTTCACGTGACATTACTGTTCCAACGACGAAGAAACAACTACGTGGGATAGCCAAGCACAGTCTGAATTTACCAATCTGAAACAAGCTTTGTTGAACGCACCACTTTTCTCACACCCAGATCTTACTAGAAATTTTTCCATTGCCACCGACAGTTCTAACACCGCTTTAGGCGTACACATTTTTCAGGAAATTGAAGAAGACGGTACTACAGTAATTAAAAACATCGCCTTTGCAAGTCGCGTTCTGTCACCTGCTGAACGCAATTATTCTGTCACAGAACTTGAAACATTAAGTGTTGTATGGGCATTTACGAGATTTAGGCATTTTCTTTATGGAAGACATACCACCGTTTACACAGATCATAGAGCTATACAGTTTTTACTTTCCGCAAACTTTACACATGACAGGTTAAGCAGATGGAAACTTTATTTACAGGAATTTAATTGTACAATTGTTCACATTCCCGGTACACAAAATGTTGTAGCAGACGCTATATCCCGTTCTCTCAGCAACAATCAGCAAGACTTCGCAACCAACTTCTGCCAAGCAAATCCTAGCGTCATGTATATTCAACAAGTCGCATTTGAAAACTTCATTTCGTCGTCATTACGAGACATAGCACAAGAGCAGAGTAAAGACAACGTATGGAAAGAAATTAAACACCTTTGGCAAGATAGGAATAATGTTACCATCAGAGACCATTACACTGTACGCAATAACATTCTGTTTCGCCGATCTCGCCCTGACAGCAACAATTGGTTATTATGTACTCCTGACGAACTTGTTAACAAAATAATTTGGTATACTCATTTAAGTTACGTACATTATGGACCCAGAAAATGTTTTCTTATACTGAGACAGAACTGTTATTTTGCCAACATGGAGAAACGTATTCGACGAGTTTCAGCGTCATGTAAAATCTGCCAGACAGATAAATCAGACACTACTTCACATATTCCTCCGTTACATCCCATTGTACCTGTTAAATTGAGATAAATGGCCGCTGTAGACAGTTTTGGTCCGATTCCCAGAACTAATAGAGGTTTTTGCTACATCTTTGTCGCTGTTGAACTCACTTCGAAATTTGTTACCTTCACTCCGTTACGCAAAGCTACTGCTAAATCTGTTTCAAATGCATTTGTAAAACATTTTTCATTTCATGTAGGGCATGTATTGAAAACAATTTCCGACAATGGACCACAATTTCGATCTCCTATATGGACACGTATATTACGAACAAGAAACATTTCTCCGATCTATATATCCAGGTATCACGCTTCTTCGAACTCTTGTGAACGACTAATGAAAGAAATTGCTAAACTATGTAGAATATACTGCCATAAAAAACATATTGATAGGGATACACACATACTCTCATTCCAGGATGTAATTAACTCCATACCAAATGATTCTACTATGCTATCTCCGACTGTTATATTGAAAAATGTTGAACCAACTAACAAAATTAAAGAATTAGTATCTTTTCCTACATCTCGTCGCTTACGTCACCATGAAATAATTGACATTGCGCTGAACAACATCAAACGTGCCGCAGAGCGCCGGAGAAGACAGCAAAAACAGGTTTGTACACGCCGTGACTTTCATGTTGGACAGAAGAAATTAGTACGTACACATTATTTATCCAACAGAGGAAAGAGTAGATGCAGTAAATTTGAGCATCTATACGCAGGTCCATATAGAATACGATGCATTCCTCACCCTAATGTAGTGCACGTAGAAACTTTGAGAACCAGGAAAAGCAAAGGCAATCACCATGTTTCCAATATTAAACCCTTTATTGAATGAATATACTTTATGATTCATCACACTGTAATGCCATTTGCAGATAATTATATGAACACTTACTGATGATTATCATATTTTTCTTGGCAAGTGCCCAGCAATGTAAGGTTAGCAGATCGCTTTTCTTGTCGTTATATATCAGACCGTGCTCATTTTCCATTTTTTGTTTATGTATGAATGTTTTCCTATCGAAAGTATAATTTTTGTCTGTATGCACTATGTAATCTTTAAGATACAACAAACACCAGTTGACTTTGATATTGTTTCTTATGATATCTCAATATCTTGACTATTCTACACTTTTTGCCACTACATTATGATAATGTGTGTACATTTTTTTGCACTTGAAAACTGTCTATGTTTTTAACCTAATACGTTTCCTGTCATGCTATGCTGTATGCTTAGTTGTATCACTAGAAACAAGTTTTTATCTAATGGGTATATGATTTAAATGCCAGATATTAATCCTTATTCATCATTTCAGAAACCAATAACGTGTACAAGAAATAAATTAAACAAACCATGGTGGATTACTATGAAATGGGAAATTCACCTTCGGAATGAACGAAAGAAAATGCAATATCTTGTCATGAAGAGTAAATGGATCAGAATTAACAAGCATTAACCAGAATATACTATACACATCGTATGATAGGACTCTTAACTAATTATTTTTCTTTCAGAATACGAGGTGATTGAGCAAGCTGTCAGACAGAACTACACATTTTAGTTTTAGTGATGGAATGTGCTAGAAATAAGAAACTCTATAGTATGAATAGTTGTATGAAGTAAATGGTAATATGAATAATGAATAATGAAGTGTCCTTTTTGCAGATGATAATAAATGATGATGAATAATTATATGAAGAATATGCTAATATCAATAATGAGGTTTTTCTTTGCAGGTGATGATAGTGATGAAGTTATGGTAATATGAATAATGAAGTTTTTCTTTGCAGATGATGATAATGATGACGTTTATATATTTACTATTAGTTAAGAGATGCTATGTAGTTATTTAAGTATTTGTTGCAGTTCGTTTTGACAGTATGTCTTACATCGCATGGTACAATGACTGAATGTTTTGGAAAGGACAGCTAGAGTACATACATATTGAGTACACGTTTCATTACCTGTTAATTCGAAGTTCACTACTTTTCAGCATAATATGCGTTTCTTCTTTCAACTCAATAATCCATTTTGTATTTTTTCCAGGAGAAGCTATACATGAAATTAATGTGCTATAAGCAGTTGGTCATTAAACCTGTTCTAGTACTTGCATTTTTTTTACCCATTTGTGTGTATCATTCATGAATGTGATTACATGTACTCTACTTGTTTCATAACCTTGCTACAGCTGACTCATGACGAATGACGTTATTAATCCTTATTTCCAGCAATAAGTCAAAAGCATATATTTTCATGCCCCAGAAATTATCGATCCCAACGCAATGCATTGCTAGCACAAAAAAATCTATTACCAGTCCCAGCTTTTACCGGTATACAACCAAATATTGCTCCCAGTTTAAGATATATTTCTGGTCCTAAATGTAATGCAAATTTCTCAGATGTATTGAATCCATTATATCTGTGTATTATTGGACCACAGACCTTGACTAATAGTTACAGTGTGTTACATTTTAAATATATCCTATGTCACTTGGATGATGAGTTCTGAGTAATACTGAATGATGTTTTCTAATAATGCATAAATGCTATGCCAATAATTTCTATAAATAATATTTTTGTTATACTCTATAAATGCTATGCCAATAATTAACTCTTGCTTTGAATGATGACTTCTGAATAATACTGAATAATGTTTTGTAAAACTATATTAATACTTTATAACTGGCCAATGAGTGCCAATAATTACCGTGATCAGATGAGTTATGAATAGTGTTTTGTAATATTCAATACTTGCTACATGTTTAGTAACTGGCCAATGAATGCCAATAATTACTATAATTAGATGAATTATGTATAAATGCTATGCCATTAATTAACTCTTGCTTTGAATGATGACTTCTGAATAATGCATAAAAATGGTTTGTAACTGGCCAATGAGTGCCAATATTTACTGTAATCAGATGACTTATGAATAATATTCTGTAATACTCCATACATAGTACAGAAATGTTTAGTAACTAGGCAATGAGTGCCAACAATTACTCAAATCGGTTGATAGACTAGTGTAATTCTCAATGATGACTAGCATAAGACTTAATATCCTTCACCTTCTGACCTAATTAACAGAAATTACTGCAATATCCGTTTGTCCTGTCCATCCTCATGATCACAGAGCACTATATTTGGTTTTTGCACTAATTCTCCGTTGGTGAAAGAGTATGAATTCTACAAGAATGTGGTGTTGACGTATCAAGCTGTCCACCACCTTGAACGATGGAGATGTCATTATGGTCCTACTGTTTGGTGTGCCTAATGAACTACCAAAATGATAACATTGAATATTAATACAACATTTAAGTGTCTTAGCTGCACTGATAAATACTTCAGGGAAGAGAACTTCAGATTGTCTCACTTGGTGTTGTGCTTCTGTAGAAAGATATGGACTTTCGGTGCTACTACGTGCAACCTACTGTGCTACAACCATGATGCAATCCTTCCCATTCCTTTCCTAGTTCTTGAAATATGCTAAAGACTTTTACAGTGCGTGTGCACTTCATTTCAATTGTTAATATGGTCAGTCGTCCTAAATATGCTAAAGACTTATACAGTGCATGTGCACTTCATGTTATTTGTTAATATATTTTGCATTCAGTGCATGTGCACTTTATTTCACTTCATGATATGTTATGTAAAAATGCTAAAGACTTATACAATGCGCGTGCACTTTGTCATTTGCTAATATCTTTTGTACTCATTGCATATACTTTTTGTAATTTTTTGATATATTCTGTACTCAGTGCGTGTCCACTCTATTTCATTAGTTAATATGTCCTGTACTTATCAATAATGTATATACTCTGTGACTGTAGACTTAGTTAATTAATTAGATTATAGAAAAATTTGTTGCTCATGGCAAGTCCAATTGACTCACCATCGCTGCCAAATTTTTGCCCCCCCCCCCCCCCCCCACAGTGGAGGTTTTACTGTTGAGAAGTTTAGGAATTTTTCCGTTTTGGGGTTACACTAAATGTGGATGAATTTTGTGGGGAGGTTAAAATATTACTTACTATCTGAAAAGAAATGATGGTAACAGCCACCTTATTGGGTGGACTGGTGGTGAAAGCGGGGAGACGGTGAGAGGTTAGGTGAACAGAGATAGAGGGGATGCAGAGATGGACTAACAGAGTGGAAGGAGAGGAGATGGAGAGAGGGAAAGGGAATAGGAGGAAATTGACAGATATAGAGGGAGAAGGATATGGAAAGAGACAGGAGGGGGAGGTGATGGACCGACAGAGTTAGTAGGAGGAAGAGAAGACATATTAACAGAAGACGAATGAACAAGTACCCCAACAACAGTGGATTTCTCACGTATACGATACGTATAGAGCTATATTCTGAGAGAATAGACGAGGGCTATAGAGAACATCGGTGATATTTTTGCATAGAGAGTATACACTGTCAACGCTCTCAACGCCGTGGTGTAATGAAACCTTTGCGAAGTGCCACGACAATATTAAATCCATGATGTAAGCAGCTAACGAAGTTTTCCCTTAACGTTTTATCTGACACACCGTGCTCCATCCGGCCACATCGTAATTATCACTTCGCCGGCAACGTCCGCATTAGCAACACGTACATTTCCCTCTAAAGCGTAGGTCATTAATATTCATAGTCCCTGCAGAGAGAATCCACAAGATGGAGGACAGCAGCCAGTGTAATGAGCTGCCTTGCGCCGCGGCTTTGCCTGCCCGCCCTCTTACGTGCGGCCGCCTTAAAATTTTGAGGGCGCAATTTCGGAGACCTGTGTGGTCCTAGACGCTCTCGCATCTTGGCCGGTACTTGGCTGACCACGTAGCCTTCAACGCAGGCTGATGTTAATGCCCGGTCTCCGCTGATATCAAAACTTCAAAGCATCTGGGTCGAGGCCACAGCCGTCACAAAGAGCACAGGCGCGCCATTGCACGTCTAAACGTAGCCGACGTAAGGTCTTTGCATAACTTCGAACAGTATTTCTTTTGCATATGGGTATTCCGGTTGATTCGAGCTTATTTATCGATTGTCTTTTTCTATTTGCAATTCAGTGTTGCTATGTAAGTTTACGTATTGGCATTTAGTCATGTGTAGTGAGTGAAATTGTGGATGCTAGAAAATTGAGTGGGTTATGGAGAAATAAGAGTGTTTCCCACATAGTCTTCCGCTAGAGTCCACTAGAGGGGTGACAATAGCGAAGGCAGCCAGAAACACTTGCCCCTTGTATTGGGATAGTGCCATTGGACAGAGAACGGCAAGAAAATGTTTCTCTCGTCTTAAGGCGAAGCGTTTTGACATAAGCGGCCGCCCCCGTTAGCTGGTTGGACAGCGCGGCCAAATGCCACGCCAAGGGGCCCGGGTTCGATTCCCGGCGGGGTAGGAGACTTTCTCCGCTCGGGGACTGGGTGCTGTGTTGTTCTCATCATCATTTCATGCCCATTTCCGACGCACAAGTCGCCCAATCTGGCGTCCAATGCAATAAGTACTTGGGCTCGGCGGCCGAACATCCTCAAATGGGGGACTCCCCGCCCACAATGTCGTAGGCTCATTTTCATTTTTTGGCATAAGCGACTCTCCACGTTCAGAAAGACTTTCGAGGTTTGATGAAGATGGTTTAAGTGTATCAACCCACTATTGTCCACGTCATTGTACTCGAGAAGTGGCATCTGTGATGAACTGTGCCATTTTGCCATCATGAGACGGGGATGGTTCAAAAATCGGGAGTGTAGGTACCGGCTGCTCTACGCCACAGTCACAAAAATCGGCGAGTGGTCATATGTGCATCTCTGCTTGATCGTCACCAATTCACTCGCGAACAGCACCGACCATACTTATCCTGTATCGTTACTGCTAGCGATAAATGGCGTCTTTATGCTAACATAATGAAAGGAAAGAAACGGTTGAACCCATACAAAGCAGAAACTCGCCGTACAAAGGCCTGCGCTCATTCGCAAAAGATAATGTTACGCGTCTTGTGCGAGAGTGACGGTGTGGTGTACTACGAATTGCTTCCCCGAGGCTTAACGATCACTGCTGACATTCACTGTGAACAACTGAGGCGTCTTGCAGGCGCAGAAAAGAACAACGACCAGAAAGATTGCGTGAAGTGATGCTACTCTACGATAACGTCTGCCCGCATTCTGCTAGACTGACAAAAAACGCTATACAGGAGTTGGTTTGGGAAGTCATTCCGCATTCACAATCTTTAAGAAGATTTCCTTCCAGATGAAAATGCACAGCGAACACGGTTCGCCGAATTCTCAAAACCAAGTCATTTCTGCAGCCGCTGAATCTAAAAGCTACCCCAGTGTTGGCAGCCTATTGTAAATAGTTAAGCAAAACACATATTTTATGACTGAAGTTTCTATTATTTGTATCTGTTGAATTATAGAACTTATGTGGAAAAACGCTACGAACTTACGCACCAGCCCAATTGTTTTCTCAATACGTCATTGTTGTAAGTGAGAGGTACTGTGACGGTACGGCACATAACATAAAAAATAATGTTGAAGAACTTCGCAACTATAACAAAACTGAGGTCGTAACGAAATAAATATTATCGCAGAAAAATCACAAAGAATATGTAATCAGCTAATATGATTGCGAGTGTTATTGCAATCTCTGTTCCTTTTGATAAAGGATCGCTCTGACTTCCCTTTTGTTTCTTGGTTGTGTAAGAAGCCATTTGTCATGAGGCACGAAAACGTCTAAGTTTCACGTAATATTTAGTCTAAATACAATCAAATATTACTTAAAAATGTCGCTAATGGTTTACTGTAACAGATCATATACTCACGAAGTGAGTGACTTAAATAATTTATGCAAATTTCGTAGGTGTACTGTGGTACAGAGGTCAACGCCATTATTCTAAATGATAATGGTCCAGAGTCGTAATAAATATTGTAATGATTGTTAACTTTTACAAATAATAGAAATAAATGTACGAGATTTCTCTTGATTAGCGGTTCTTCTTTTGAACCAGTAATAGTAGTCTCTTTTTCTAATATTGAACCATATTAATATAACGAGATGCCAGTAATTTTGTTAATCCGCGCTAAACGGAAATTGCGTGAAGCTCCTCAGTATTACAATTTCACAAAAGCGAACAAATCACTCATTAAATAGCTACATATCTTGTACACTGTGTGTTCTGCTTTTATTTGTGATACATTACAGTACAGCATCACCTGTCTATTGCGGTCTAGATGTGTTGATGAGGCAGTAAATTTATTCACAGGGCCGTGACTGTGTGTGCTGGTGGTTTCTTTTGGTATAAAAACAGCGTGTTGGTCAAACTAACTGCGAGAAGTACCATAACAAAGGCAATGACGTCAAGTCGATAATTTTTCAGTTGTGAAGCAGGCAGAACAATACTACCTCCAACTTTTCATAACATCATATAAATACCAAAATACATAACATAAAAAGAACCAACACAGTAGTAGGGAAACTGTGCAAGAATAGTACGACCTAATTGCTGTTACATGATTTTTAATCACATAACATTTCCATGAGGAGAAGCTGATAGATTACATCCTCAGCAGGGAACAGTTATTTTAATGAAGGAGGGGAGTCTGAATGTTGGAAATGGTAGGGGAACCCAGGGTATAATACATAGTTGAAACCAATATGGAACGCTGTAGTTATGCGGAGCTGAAGAGACGAGAATGAAATAGCCGCCCTTTTGATGTTATTCATTATATAATTACATATTATATAATATCTTAACTAGAAGATAGTGTACTTTTAGCTATATAATAAATAACAACGAAAGAACGGTTGTAAGTTCAAAAATGGCTCTGAGCATTATGGGACTCAACATCTTAGGTCATAAGTCCCATAGAACTTAGAACTACGTAAACCTAACTAACCTAAGGACATCACACACACCCATGCCCGAGGCAGGATCCGAACCTGCGACCGTAGCGGTCCCGCGGTTCCGGACTGCAGCGCCAGAACCGCTAGACCACCGCGGTCGGCGAACGGTTGTAAGTATTCCATTTTATTGCATAGGCGAGTGGCCGAAGACCCTCCGATTTTCAGTCAGAAATAGGATTGCATGGGGAGCTACATCACACTAGTCTTTATACTACAGATCACAACAACAACGACAACATACCTTATATTGTGTTTTATCACAGCAGTGAGAAATTTTACCCATTTGAGAGGGTAAGTTATATGTGTTAATGAACCCCTCCTTTACTAAAATAACTGTTCTATGCTCAGGGTGTAATCCGTCAACTATTCCTCATGGAAATTTATGTGATTAAAAATCATGTAACAGCAGTTACATCCTACTATTCTTGCACAGTTTCCCTAGTACTTTCGCTTTCAACTATTTCTCTCCATATAGGTGAACTTCAGGAAGAATGGAAGAACTACATAGGTCAAGTCTGCAAATATGCCCAAAAATCATCCATATTAAGACAAAACTAAGTCGCAATGAGTTCATCGAAATTAATATTGCACATAGTGACGATTGCAACAAAACAGACCTTTCCAAGATCGCCACGTATCGGGACGCGGGAGTGGGCATTACAGAAGGCCGACAGCAAAGAAAAAGTCGAGTAGGTATTGATAAACAATCGGTCAGGTGACCAGCTCACGACAATTTCGTTATGAACAACCCATCAGTATATCCATACTATTTCAATAACTTTTATTTCGTGTTATTTGAAATTCTTTGCAGTTTCCGAAAGAAAATAAACTTTCTGATGATGTTTCATTACATAGTGAGAAACATAGATCTGGATACGTATTTCGAGTGCTGTCTTTTCGAGAGTAGTTAATTATTTCCTCAAAATGGCAGAAACTATTAGAAACTGCTCATGTATCAAACGGCCGTATTCTTTCTCGTGGGATACGTTGCGATTCAGTTAAAACTGCTGTTTAGATGCTTGGGTCTCCGCCAGTGGAGGAAACCTCTATCTGAAAAATTCTGTAGTCAGTCACTATGTCTCAACAGGGAGGCTCGGTCCTTTGGCCCCACATGTAATGGCCGTGTCTTCAGCTTTTGAAATGGGAATAAGACTGAAGTTTGGCGCCACTCACCCCATAAAAGATCTGGACTACGACATGTCTATCCACCAAGCTTGAGCTTTGAGATGGACCAACAGCTGCAGCCCCGTCACCATCCGCGACCACGTCTTGCTACAGCTATTTAGCCTCAGCAGTAATAGCAGTTCAGCTGTTCATTACTTACAACTGAACACAGCAATATCAATCGAGTCCGCTAGCTTTTTCATGGGCCTCGAGTATCGCGGCGCCAGCAGTGATGTTGGATTCACCACATCCGTCCCCTTCGTCACCTTGATCTGCTTCTCGTGTTTCAGCATTCTGTCTGCGACACGATCGTAGTCCTGTGTACCCGGCTATTAGTCAGTACATATTCTCTGAGCCGTTTGACGTCGTGTACCACCAGTGAAGGCTGCCATCAGCTTAATATTGAATTTTGCTCAATTCTAATTCCAGAAACTATCTCCATTTTGTATTACTCCTTTATTCCTTTCTTATTAATCTTCTGATACCATCCCACCTTTCCCAGTCTGAAAGAAAATTCGGATCCCTCTGCAAATAAGAACGTTGACGCCGTACAGGGCCTGATACTGCATAGAAAATCAATTTAAAATCCCCGCGCCTCTTTAGCATTCAACTGGGGAAAGATCGTTCCCGTAACCTGGGATGGCAAGAATGTGCAGCGAGCGATGCCCAATGAGCTTTTCTGTTTAGAACAGTTGACCACAGTGACTGCAGCGGCATGAAGCAAGCAGATGACCCAAACTGAGTTGGTGTGCTTTTCGTAAAGTAAACATGGATTTGAAACTTAAGATACCGATCCGTCTGAAAAGGATATTTAGCAATCAATGTCTGATGCCAGTTTTGACTTCCGGCAGTGAAACATGAATTTGAAATTGGAGAACGATTCAGAAACTGGGCGTTGCTCAGTAAATGATGGAGAGATGCATGTCGAGAGTTACTAACAGGGGCAGAAAAGATCTTGGAACTCAGAGCAGACTGGGACGATAGTGAGATTAGCGAGCATAATGAAAATGAAGGTGGGCAGGACATGAGAGAATGAAAAGATAACAAATGTGTAATGCGACTCAGTTACCGAAGTTGGGTAGAGGACTTTATCAAACATCTACTACTGTTATTTATTTGTTTGGGTGAGGAATGTAATTGGTTTAACGTTCCAGAGTAGAACTTTATTCGGGAGCAGATGTCAAATGATGATGATGACGACGAAGACGGCAATTATGATGTACCAACCTATGTTGACTGGGGCAATAACGCATGCTTCTGCTGTGTCGCTCGACACATGGGGACACAGGTGTGCAAAACGTAAGAACGGAAGTGACTTTTGCATTATGTATCGCTCCCAAGTGCCCTCCATCGGTAATGCTGGAATTCAATATGGTGTTCGCCCACCATTAGCCTTGATGACAGCTTCCTCTCTCTGAGGCGTACGTTCAATCAGGTGCTCCAAGGTTTATTGGGGAAACGCAGCCCATTCTTCACGGAGTGCTGCGCTGAGGAGAGGAATCGATGTCGGTCGGTGAGGCCTGGCAAGAAGTCGGCGTTTCAAAACATCCCAAAGGTGTTCTATAGTACTCAGGTTAACAGTCTGTACAGGCCAGTCCATTACAGGGATGTATTTGTAGTATTCCCACTCCGGCACAGACCGTGCATTATGAACAGGTGCTCTATCGTGTTGAAAGATGCAATCGCCATCCCCGGATTGCTCTTAGACAGTGGGAAACAAGAAGGTGCTTAAAACATCAATGTAAGCTTGTTTTGTGATAGTGCCACGCAAAACAACAAGGGGCGCAAGCTCCCATCATGAAAAACACCATCACACCATAACACCACCGCCTCCGAATTTTACTGTTGGCACTACACATGCTGGCAGATGACGTTCACTGGGCATTCGCCTTACCCTCACCCTCCCATCGAATCGCCGCATTGTGTACCGTGATTCGTCACTCCACGTAACGTTTTGCCACTGTTCATTCGTCCAATCTTTACGCTCCTTACACCAAGCAATGCGTCGTTTGGCATTTACCAGTCTGATGTGTGGCTTACGAGCAGCCGCTCGACCGCGAAATCCTAGTTTTCTCACCTCCCGCCTCACTGTCATAGTACTTGCAGTGGATACTGATGCAGTTTGGAATTCCTGTGTGATGATCTGGATAGATGTCTGCCTACTACACATTACGACCCTCTCCAACTGTCAGCGATCTTTGTCAGTCAACAGACGAGGTTGGCCTGTACGCTTTAGTGCAGTACGTGTTCCTTCACGTTTCCACTTCACTATCACATCACAGTGGACCTAGGGATGTTTAGGAGTTTGGGAATCTCGCTTATAGACGTATGACACAATTGACACCCAACCACCTCGGAGTCCGTGAGTTCCGCGGAACGTCCCGTTCTGCTCTCTCACGATGTGTAATGATAACTGAGGTCACTGATATGGAGTACCTGGCAGTAGGCGGCAGCACAATGCACCTAATATGAGAAAGTTTGTTTTTGGGTGTGTCCGGTTACTTTTGATCACATAATGTGGCTCGATGGGACCTGGAACATAATAGAGGGATCTACTACAGTACAGTACAAAAGGTAACTGAATGAAGTACACAATGGGACAAACAGAAATGACTCTTCTATTGTATGGCAATTGTTACAATGAAGTGACCGCCGTCTGTGATGGTCTCATACGCATTATAAAAAGCAGGACACAGCTCTTTACAAGGTATGTTATCATCACGGACGTCAATGCAAAATTGGTAATTAGTAGGGCGTTCCATACATCCACGAATGCGGTCGACAACTATTGGATGGTGGTTGGTGCAGGTGGAAGTGCTGCCCACCTCATGCTACACGTGCTCGATGAGATTTAAGTCGGCGGAAAGGACAGGTCGGTCCATTCAACAAATATCTTTTCATTCCAAGTGATCCTTCACTTGTGCTGTTCCATGAAAGTGAAGTCAGGACCGAATGCACCCCTGGATAGACGCTCGTGTGGAGTGAGTACAACTTCACAATATCGTCGATCGGTGAATGTACCTTGTTCAAAGACTTGGCGGTCAGTAGGCCCATACCACATTAAACCTTGCCACACCATAGTATCCAGACCACGGAAACCAATCATGTGCAAGTATGTGTCTTGGCGCATCACATACCCTGGTATGGCTACGGATGGGCACACGCAATGCGTGTGTGAACAATGTCAAACATGGTCGTTTTCGAATCCGGCAACGGCTGGAAGTACGGTGTGTTGATCTCCAGACTCCTCCCTATCGCATCCAAATGACACCACGTGTTGGAGAACGACACGACGGTTGGTAGGCATAGCGTGATGCTATGGGCCCGATAACAACGTTCAGTTTCCTTTATATATTCTAGTATATGCCTTCCCCTACAGCTTTTACCCCTTACACCTCCGTCAAGGTGAACGGGATTCATTTCGTGATGTCTTAACTCCTCTCCTGTCATCCTGTCCCGTCTTGTTGCCAATTTTTGCAACATGTTCTTGCACAAATTGAGACCAATATTTAAGAATAGCCTTCTTTGACTGTGACAGAGTGGCTATTGTGTTCTCTTTGCTTCGAACATCATGCTTTAGTTTTCTACCAAGGAAGCAGAACTCCTTTACCTCGCCTGGTTCTCGGTCTCTAAATTTTTTATTTATGTCTAATTTCTGCGATCATTCTCCTGAGGTTTACTCTCAATCCATAGTGTGTGCTCGTTACACTTTACATCCTGTTCAACAGATATTGCAGCTCTTTCTCAAATTCACTGAGGATAACACTGTCATCAGCAAATCTTATCAGGCTATTTTTTCACCCGGAATTTTAAACTCGCTCTTTGACTTTTCTTTTGTTTCGTTGATTGTGTTTGTCATGAACGGTTTGAAGAGTAGGGTCGAAAAACTATAGTATGTCTTATAAACTGGCTAACTCGACAGAGCATTTAGAACATCTTGCACCATAGTACGCACATTTGGATATTTTTAATTCAGTGATCGAAAAAGTAATACATTGTTCGAGAGATTACCAGTTCTCTCAAGATTTATTATTGCAACAGTGCACATGGGGTACATGAAATGAGAACGCCTACAGATCAGTAGTACATGAAATTCTGAGGTCTCAAGTATACACCCATGCTGGAACGCCTTGCGATACGTATGCCGCGCTCACTTGACCTGTTCACGTAGTTGTATAAGAGTTGTTAGCTGACTAGTCGCACGAGTCACTTTTCTAAGCAATCTTATACAACCGCTCAATTGACGAAAGGTTTGTTCCTAAAGACTGGGAAGTAGTACAAGTCATGCCAATATTCAAGAGGGGAAATAGGAGTAACTCACTGACTTACGGACCCATATCACTGACCTCTATATGCAGTAGGATTTTGGAGCATATACTGTACTCGAACATTACGAATCACCTTGAAGAAAATAACTTACTGAAACATAACCAATGTGGATTCTGAAAATATCGTTCTTGTAATGAGTGCTGTCGACAAGGGATGTCAATTCGATTCCATATTCCTAGATTTTCAGAAGCCTTTTGATACCGTTCCTCACAAGCGACTATTAATAAAATTGCGTGTATATGGAGTATCGTCTCAAAAAATGGCTCCAAGAGCACTATGGGACTTAACTTCTGAGGTCATCAGTTGCCTAGAACTTAGAACTACTTAAACATAAGTAACCGAAGGACATCACACATATCCATGCCCGAGGTAGGATTCGAACCTGCGACCGGAGCGGTCGCGTGGTTCGAGACTGTAGCGCGTAGAAACGCTCGGCCACCCCGGCCGGCAGTATCGTCTCAGTTGTGTGACTGGATTCGTTATTTCCTCTCAGAGAGGTCACAGTTCGTAGTGATAGACATGTAAATCATCGAGTAGAACAGAAGTGAAATCTGGTTTTCTGCAAGTTACTGTCATAGGCCCTATGCTGTTCCTAATTTACATAAATGATCTAGGTGATAATCTGAGCAGCCTCCTTAGACTGTTTGCAGATGACGCTGTAATTTACCACCTAGTAAAATCATCAAACGATCAATTCCAATTACAAAATGATTTAGAGAGAATTTCTGTATGGTGCGAATAGTGGCAATTGGCACTAAACAAAGAAAACTGCGAGGTCGTCCACATGGGTACTAAAAGAAATCTGATAAATTTTGGGTATACGATAAATTGCACAAATGGAAGGGCTTTCAATTCGACTAAATACCTAGGAATTACAATTAAGAGTAACTTAAATTTGAAAGACCACATAGGCAATTTTGTGGGGAAGGCCAAACAAAGACTGCGCTTTGTTGGCAGGACACTTAGATAATGCGACAAACTCACTAAAGAGACAGCCTACATTACATTTGTCCGTCCTCTGCTGGAATATTGCTGCGCAGTATGGGATCATTACCACGTAGGACTGACGGAGGACATGGAAAAAATGCAAAGAAGGGCAGCTCGTTTCATGTTATCGCACAATAGGGGTGAGAGTGTCACTTATATGACACGCGAATTAGTGTGGCAGTCATTGAACCAAAGGCGGTTTCCTTTGCGGCCAGATCTATTTACGAAATTTTGATCGCCAAGTTTCTCTTCCGAATGCGAAAATCTTTTGTTGACACCCACCTACCTAGGGAGAAATGATCATCGTAATAAAATAAGAGAAATCAGAGCTCGAACGGAAAGATTTAGGTGTTCCTTTTTCCCACGCGCCATTCGAGAGTGGAATGGTAGAGAAGTAGAATGAGAATGGTTCGATGAACCCTCTGCCAGGCAGTTAAGTGTGAATTACAGGGTAACCATGTAGATGTAGATGTAGATGTTGTCACAATGTGCTCGACTGGAGACAAGTCCGAAGATCGCGTTGACCAGAGAAGTTCCTGCATGACTTGCAGAGGACGTTTGTTTCGCCGGCAGAGTGTGGCCGAGCATTATCATGTTGGAACAACACATCGCCTTCCTGGTGCAAGAAAGCCAAGAGAAGGGGTCTAGCAACATTCTCGAATACCGAGCGCTGGTTAGTGTCCTCTCTAGAAAAACGAAAAGTGAATTATAGTTGTAGCTTACCGTATCCCAGGCCTATGGGGTCGCCAGTTTGTCTCAGACGAATGCACACTCTGAGACAGCGTCCAGTTGTACGCTGAAGCGGACAGCATCTGCTTTCAACTCTGGGGGAGCAAGGCAAGCCACTTAATCTTCCACGTGGTCCTACGGCGGCACCAGTCGATCCTTGCACGTCGACGATGTGGCGTGAGTGGAAGACAGGCTACAGGTGTGCGTGCACATAGTCGCACTGCCAGTAACGTTTCACAACAGTTCGTGTTGACACGCCTGTGATTATAAGCTCTCTTATCTGGCTGTGACAGCTGTACGAGCTGCCACTGCTGCCCTTACAGTTTGACCATTAGGGCTGGCGTCTGTGTTCGTGTGGACGTACAGACTCCCGTCTACGGGTGTGAAAATGTTCACGTGCCCATTGAAACTTTTGTGGCATTCCTCCGAAAGGACCGCTGCGGCGCTCGGACGGCCGCGATTCGACCCCTTTTAGGCTCCCTCAGTTGGCTGTAGGAAACACTAACGCGTCTCCGTGACATGGTTGCCTACTTGATTCAAACGCTCACATCACACTGAACCTTCTCGCTGTTAGTATTCTCTATGAAAAGGTAGACATAATCGCGCTCTGATAGCTATACCATTACGTCATTTGTTGGAAGTCGACGTTGAAACCATTATCAATATATCCAGTACACGCCAGGTAGTAATGCGGTCATCGGATCGAAATCGACGTCTCTTTCCAAGTGTACTATTATTTTTTCCAGCCGTGTGATCTTACTTTCTTTAAGCGATCGAGACACATTGGGGTTGGCTGCATCTCAGATCATATTCCATGTATGTTTCTTGTTTTATCGCAGCTGGTGAAAAGACGTGTTGACAACGCTGACCATAGTGCACTGCCATCCCATGGGTAACGAGCTGCACACGGCGGATCTAAGACCGATCTGGAAGTTAGTATACAAATCTAGGAACTCGTTGCTTGCCAACACAAGGGACTGAAATAAATCCCTGAAGTCACCTTTAGTACTTCCAGACACAAGAGGTGTGTCTTGCTAAAATACGTTGTCGAAAGCTGCCCATAGATGATGTTACATAGTTGTTGTTACATATATGTCGCTCGAACAATACAAGTAAGTAGCCTGAGACTCCGGTTTTAACATTGTTATTAACTTACCACTCTCTAATACTTTACGTACATAATTCACTGTGTGACGTACGCTCCCGCTAAGAATTAATTTTTACTATTCAACTCCAAGTATTTATTCAAAATTTTCTTGGTATATACATGCTCAGCCTACAAACATTGGTTCAAGAAAGAGTGAAGTTTGAAGGAACATCCTTTACGTGAAGCAGACCTTGTAATATTAGTAATTTTCGGCTCACAAACATTAATATACCCTCAATAGGAAACGCCAGATGGCCTAAAGTTATCGAACAACAGTAAAGTAAAAGAAATGAACCATCGCATAGCAAACACAGAATCTATTATTCTTTATCTTTGCCGTTCTTGTGCGGTGGTGTAAATCTCTATGTACTTGTATCGATTAATGATATAAAACAGAATTCTGTTGTTTCAAGACAAATGAGGCATTGGGTGCCTCACCTCCTACTGTTTGTATTCCATGAAAGGCGGACGCAGACTTGCTGCGATCCGCATCGGTATTTTATATTTTATGTGAAAATATTCAGTAAATAAACTAATTGCTATTTTTCAAATCAGAAAATACATGTAGTTTCTTGTAACTGATTACGAATAGCCGGCCGGAGTGGCCGTGCGATTCTAGGCGCTCCAGTCTGGAACCGAGCGACCGCTACGGTCGCAGGTTCGAATCCTGCCTCGGGCATGGATGTGTGTGATGTCCTTAGGTTAGTTAAGTTTAATTAGTTCTAAGTTCTAGGCGACTGATGACGTCAGAAGTTAAGTCGCATAGTGCTAAAAGCCTTTTGAACCATTTTTTTTTATTACGAACAGACAGCATCAAGAGGACATTTTGACTGTTATGTGTAAAGTATTTAACCACAATGGTCATCTAATGTAATTTAATATGAAAAGGTACTTAACATTAAAAAAGGTGTGTTAAAGATAATTGTGCTTATTTCAGTAAATTAACCTTGATGATTTCCATCTCCTCATTTACTTGAATGATAATTATTTTGTGTTAGTTCATCACCAGAAATTACGATCACGCCGATGGGCCGAACGCAGCATGAGGAAGAAGGAACATTATCGTTTTCCTATTATTTCTCAATCGACTCTTTTTTTAATTGTGTAGTGTTGCACTTCTTTTAAAGTCTATAAATCTTTGGTCCCTTAGTGTTATTCTGGGTATGACTACATCTCGACTATAAAAATCCACAGAAATGATAATGTTTCTTCCGAACGATCTGAAATAAATCCATCTGCTGCTCTTATTCAGGTTCTTAATGCCCGACGTATGTTATTATAATAGTGTAATAAATCCCTAATTCTGTTGCCAAGTGGCCCACCAAAATATTCACTTTTTCGACATTTTTTTAAAAAATATAAAGTAACAATTCTTTCTCTTTTCGCTCCTCAAAGAGCAACGCTTCAACCTTCACTCATGAAGTGTTTTCGAAAACTCAGCTCATTGGTGGGTGATATCTACGTAATGTTCTTTCCGAGAACCCGACACACTGTCGATTTCGCACCTCAACGCCCTTCCTAAACCTTTCGTCCTCCAAACGCGAAACCTGGAGGGAAAAATCTTTACATTCCATTTAGGAACCTATTGAGAAAGGTTTTTCCGTGATTCAACACGTAAAGGGCTATAATTAGTATTAAATAACCACTAAGTTGTCCCTTCCACATCTCACTATTGGACAGTGAGGGTTACACTGGGACCCATTAAACGAGAACAATAGGAATAGCAGCGTCGGTGAAGATTGTCTGTGGAACAGAAAAGCAACCTTCTGAAATATTAATGAACGTTAATGACTACTACAGAATTCTAACATGTGAAGTGATTATAATGTGTACTAAAAAGACCGATCACCATCCAGCCATTTCCACAGTAACTTCTTTCACGTGGGCAGGAAAGTTTAACTAGCGGCTATAAACCCGCAGGTGAAGACTTGGAGAACACAGTTAATACACGAAAAACTCTCGGGGTACCTAATAAATATCTTCTAAAATGTCTACCTGAAATACTCTAACATTTACACTTTCACTTCGTACATGGCTTCTCTCGCTATCTGTTCGTGACACAAAAACTAATTTACTCTAGCAATCAGTTATTTTAATTCAAACTTCCCCTGCATAGTGGGCACCATCCTGGAAAGTCTCTGACATTTTCATTTGGCATAACCAGCGTTATCTTAATGGGCACTAATTAAGTAAAACAAAAAGATACTATTGTATTCAGGGGCATGTCTTTAACTTCTGTTGCCAGGTGTAGCTATCATTTCTTTACAATTTAAATGAAATAAAAGTGTTCCTTTTAAATTTCACGAAAAGTCTCATAAAATGAAAACAAATTCTGAAATCAAAGCGAACAAATGATATTGCATTGAAGTGCTCTTATACTTCAGAACTTATTCGTAACAGTATTCTGAAGTCAAAGGTCCTGTAAGGATAAAACGCTGGTATCTATAAGGATGACAGTCTATCAGACTACGACCTAGTTTGTTCTCGCTGTTGACAAACTGATTAAAGAGATTACGCGAGATCACAGAGCACTTTCCTCAGGTACTAAACGTCGTTATTTGCCTAACAGCTGTGGCGAATTGGATAACAACCTCCTCTTTTCCTCGATAATTAATCTAAGAGTCGCAATTATTTATTTTTAGTTAGATTTATAGAGGCGATTTAAAATAATGAGGATCGATGAAGCTGTATCAAAAAACAAGTGTTTCCTGCAGAGAAAACATGGCGCAATTTTATTTGCCTAGTTCATAATGAGCCCAAATAATGAGTGCAATTACGTGAAATAGGAGACTGTTTGCCCTGAATTAGAGGCCATTACGTGGAGATAATGAGGCTGTGAATGCTCAGAGTTCCCACCTGCCGTCACAGCTCCCTCCCCCCGTTTCCTCCCCATTCAGCCCCCCTCCCCGTCAGACCAACCTCCACCGTCTTCCCCAATGCTACTCATTTCGGCCCTCCGCTTTGTGGACTACCACCCTTCACGTCTCCTTGTCCTCATTAAGCCTCCAGTGAGGCCCAATCTGTGGCCAAATAAAGCTACAAGTATTGCCAATTATCCGAAGATAGCACTAAGAGGACGCGAAACAACACGCTTAATGAGAGAAAACGCTCTATACTCTCGGATAAAAATTGTCAGTGTAAATATTTGTGCGGTGTGCGATATGTACAAATAGGACGTAAGGGTGCAGATAATTCCATTGATGACTGAGGACAGTGTTCAGAAATCATTACATCAGTCTTTAATTCATTTTAAGACTGCTAAATGTTAGTACCTGCAAGAAGGCATGCCACTAAGTCAGGTAATGAAGTGTGATCGAATGGATGCAAAACGGTTAGTCTCTACCGAAAGTCGTTCTCTATTTCGCGGTGCAATAACGACCGTACGGAAAACATCAGACAGTAAATTATGTGACATGTTTGCGGGAAGACTGCTAGACACAGAGGAAAAGGCCTCTAACACAATGAAGTGGATACACTTTAAGGAACCAGTGATCACAGTATCTGTGCCTATAGCCCTAACACAACACACACACACACACATATATATATATATATATATATATATATATATATATATATATATATATATATATATTGCGTCTTCCAAAAGTACGGCCAAACATTCAGGAAACATTCCTCACACACAAAGAAAGAAAATATGTTATGTGGACATGTGTACGGAAACGCTAACTTTCCATGTTACAGCTCATTTTATTACTTCTCTTCAAGTCACATTAATCATGGAATGGAAACACACAGCAACAGAACGTACCAGCGTGACTTCAAACACTTTGTTACAGGAAATGTTCAAAGTGTCCTCCGTTAGCGAGGATACATGCATCCACCCTCCGTCGCATGGAATCCCTGATGCGCTAATGCAGTCCTGGTGAAAGGCGTATTGTATCACAGCCGTCCACAATACGAGCACGAAGAGTCTCTACATTTGGTACCGGGTTTGCGTAGACAAGAGCTTTCAAATGCCCATGAAAGTCATGAGGGTTGAGGTCAGGAGAGCGTGGAGGCCATGGAATTGGTCCGCCTCTACCAATCCATCGGTCACCGAATCTGTTGTTGAGAAGCGTACGAACACTTCGACAGAAATGTGCAGGAGCTCCATCGTGCATGAACCACATGTTGTGTCGTACTTGTAAAGGAACATGTTCTAGCAGCACAGGTGAATCGAAGAAATACAGTACATAGTGACGAAACTAAAATGAGCGCTAACATGGAAATTAAGCGTTTCCGGACACACGTCCACATAACATCTTTTCTTTATTTGTGTGTGAGGAATGTTTCCTGAAAGTTTGGCCGTACCTTTTTGTAACACCTTGTATATACGAAAAATTAATATTTTCGAAGTGGCCATCTGTCTCGGTAAAATCTCGTCACCAACTAACACCCCCTGCCACCCTCTCGTGGGAGAGTCAAGTTCTTATTTTCAAATGGAAACCGCTTTTTTACTGGATATTAGATTTCTACGCCAAACATTACCTCACCTTTATCTGAAACAATGTTTTACATTCACAGGGGATGACGCTGTAATCAGCGTGAGAGTTATGGCCTTTCA
The DNA here is from genome assembly GCF_023898315.1 of Schistocerca nitens. NCBI lineage: Eukaryota > Metazoa > Arthropoda > Insecta > Orthoptera > Acrididae > Schistocerca > Schistocerca nitens. The sequence continues at coordinate 68,368,918 of NC_064614.1, forward strand.
AACGTAGCTTATTTGACAGATTTTTAAATATATAAACGTTAACATCTTACTGTACAATCAAATTTGCAAAAATAAATAAAATTTCTGACAATAATATCAACTGGTTGGACCTAACATTTCACATTTTTATCGAAAATTTAATGTAGAATCAAATGATGTTGTTATTAACTGCAGAAATCGGGAAAAATGAATTCTGTCCATTTCAACGTCATATGACACGAATGGAAAAAGTATTTTGGTAAACTCTCGGTGTTATGTGCGGTGCTTCCGAATCTGCAATAAAAGGCGGGGGAGGTTGCAGTTTAAATATAGAAAGTTGGCCCTACCCTGGAACATGCGATGGGTTAGAGGAGAGGGTAATTTTAGCACAGACAGATGCCTGCTTGGAAATATTTATTTTTTGATCAGGATCATTTCTTAGTACGATGCAATTTTTCGAATTATTTAGTTGCAGGTTAAAACGAACGGCCTGTATATAAAGTGCATATACAAGCTGGGTACCTGGGGTTACCTCTGCTAGTACATCTCCTCTTTCCCTTTTTCTCTATCCATCTCTTCCTCCCACCCACTGTCTATCCACCTGCTCCTCTCCCTCTTTGTCAATCTACTTCCCCTCCTTCTCCCCTTCTCTGTCTCCTCCTCACCCGTGTGTACATTCCCTCCTCCCCTTCTCTCTGTTCATCTCCTCCTCTCCTCTCTCCATCAAATCTCCTCTCCACTCCTCTCTGCCCACGTTCTCCTCTTTCTTTGACCATTTCCCCTCTCCCTGTTCGTCTCAAACTCATCCCTTTCTGTCCATTTCCCCCTCCACTTGTCTTTGTTCATCTCCTCCTTCCCTCCTATGCTGTCCATCTGCTCCTACTCCATCCCAAAAAAGAGGTTGCTGGTTCTTAACCCCATAATATTTCATTCCGGACAGTAAGTAGTAGTTTGTACTAATTTTGGTTAAAATCGATCCAGGGGCATTGGAGTAGCTTTCTACCTATGACTTTGCCCACCTTCGCGTATGTCACATATATTTAACATATTTCTCACGTCGGTAACACGAAAAACCAGTCCAAATTGCAAATTTTTACTTTTTATTCCGTCAATGACTAGTTTCGCACCGATATCCATTTTCAAATCATTATATCATAGTCGAGAACGACATTTCTGAAGGTGTCAAAAATGTGCAATGAACATTTACAGCGTATACAGATAACTGTTGACTCTGTGCACTGTCAATGTTCATTGCATATTTTTGACATATTTGAAAATGCCTTTTTCACCTCTTTGGACATGTCATGTTCTACAATGTTATGATGATCTGAAAATAGGTGTCGGGCCGAAACTAATCATCGAATGAATAAAAAGGAAAAATTTCCAACTTGGACTGGTTTTCCCTTCTACTGATCAACAGAAGTTACTGACCCAAGCTACCCCAGCATGCTGGAAATTAGTATTTCACATGTATTTAGAGACACATTTCACCGGAATCTCTATCGAATTTCGCCCTGTTGTTTCGTTTTCATGCAGCTCAATACTTAAGACGTCATGTCTTTTGAACTGTATGTCTTACAATAATACAATCTTGCAAGTACATTCAGTGGCATGTGAGAATGCTGTGTTCGAAATGTAGCACAATGCAGTTAAACGAGTAGTAAATTAAAACGTCTTGCCAGAGGCGGCTGTTTCACTGCATGAACTGTGAACATGTAATAAGTGATAAACTTAGGTTCTTTCATCATTCTGAGTGATTGTCAGTGAGGAAACGTTTTGTAACGAAATTACGTGTACAGACTATTGTAAATCACTAAGGCCTGTCATTATTAAATAATGGGTGAATAAAATGTCGGTATTCGCACGTCATTGGCTACACCCCATTTCCTCCATCTCCACCTCTTTGATACATAGGGGGTTCCCACTACCCCAACGATTCCTTCAAGGCAGTAATGTATTGGCCGGCCGGAGTAGCCGAGCGGTTCTAGGTGCTACAGTCTGGAAGTGCGCGACCGCTACGGTCACAGGTTCGAATCCTGCCTCGGGCATGCATGAGCGCGATGTCCTTAGGTTAGTTTGGTTTAAGTAGTTCTAAGTTCTAGGGGACTGATGACCTCAGAAGTTAAGTCCCATAGTGCTCAGAGCCATTTTAGTAAATGAAACGTGTACCAAGATTTGTTGAAATCTATCCATTGGTTTAGGAGGAGATACGTAACATTGAAACATATGTTTTTATAAAAAGTATGGATACAGCATGAATTTCAGATTTTAGCATTTAGGTTCAATTCGAAATACATGTCCCTTCCTCTTATATTCGTAAGATATCTATTTCAGTGTTTCTTTTTCCCAATTTTCGGAGCGATTTTCAATATCGCATTAATTATTTCCTTCTTTTAGTTTGTCCGCAGCTGGTGATCTTGCGGTAGCGTTCTCTCTTCCCGAGCACGGGGTCTCGGGTTCGATTCCCGGCGGGTCAGGGATTTTTTCCTGCCTCGAGATGACTGGGTGTTGTTGTGTTGTCTTCATCATCATCATCATTCATCCCCATTACGGTCGGAGGAAGGCAATGGCAAACCACCTCCGCTAGGACCTTGCCTAGTCGGCGGTGCGGAACTCCTGCATCGTTCCCTACGCTTCTCGGAGTATGGGACTTCATCATCATCATTTTTTAGTTTACATATGACTCACCAAAGTTCCAAGTGTAAAGGATTATGAAAAGGACATCTAGCTATGCTGCTACGAGCTGTGTTCGTAATATTTTACATTTATTAACAAATATATATATATTTTTTTTTTTTGGTCATCAGTCTACTGACTGGTTTGATGCGGCCCGCCACGAATTCCTTTCCTGTGCTAACCTTATCATCTCAGAGTAGCACTTGCAACCTACGTCCTCAATTATTTGCTTGTCGTATTCCAAACTCTGTCTTCCTCTACAGTTTTTGCCCTCTACAGCTCCCTCTAGTACCTTGGAAGTCATTCCCTCATGTCTTAGCAGATGTCCTATCATCCTGTCCCTTCTCCTTATCAGTGTTTTCCACATATTCCTTTCCTCTCCGATTCTGCGTAGAACCTCCTCATTCCTTACCTTATCAGTCCACCTAATTTTCAACATTCGTCTATAGCACCACATTTCAAATGCTTCGATTCTCTTCTGTTCCGGTTTTCCCACAGTCCATGTTTCACTACCATACAATGCTGTACTCCAGACGTACATCCTCAGAAATTTCTTCCTCAAATTAAGGCCGGTATTTGATATTAGTAGACTTCTCTTGGCCAGAAATGCCTTTTTTGCCATAGCGAGTCTGCTTTTGATGTCCTCCTTGCTCCGTCCGTCATTGGTTATTTTACTGCCTAGGTAGCAGAATTCCTTAACTTCATTGACTTCGTGACCATCATTCCTGATGTTAAGTTTCTCGATGTTCTCATTTCTACTATTTCTCATTACCTTCTTATTTCTCCGATTTACTCTCAAACCATGCTGTGTACTCATTAGACTGTTCATTCCGTTCAGCAGATCATTTAATTCTTCTTCACTTTCACTCAGGATAGCAATGTCATCAGCGAATCGTATCATTGATATCCTTTCACCTTGTATTTTAATTCCACTCCTGAACCTTTCTTTTATTTCCATCATTGCTTCCTCGATCTACAGATTGAAGAGTAGGGGTGAAAGGCTACAACCTTGTCTTACGCCCTTCTTAATACGAGCACTTCGTTCTTGATCGTCCACTCTTATTATTCCCTCTTGGTTGTTGTACATATTATGTATGACCCGCCTCTCCCTATAGCTTACCCCTACTTTTTTCAGAATCTCGAACAGCTTGCACCATTTTATATTGTCGAACGCTTTTTCCAGGTCGAAAAATCCTATGAAAGTGTCTTCATTTTTCCTTAGCCTTGCTTCCATTATTAGCCGTAACGTCAGAATTGCCTCTCTCGTCCCCTTACTTTTCCTAAAGCCAAACTGATCGTCACCTAGCGGATTCTCAATTTTCTTTTCCATTCTTCTGTATATTATTCTTGTAAGCAGCTTCGATGCATGAGCTGTTAAGCTGATTGTGCGATAATTCTCGCACTTGTCGGCTCTTGCCTTCTTCGGAATTGTGTGGATGATGCTTTTCCGAAAGTCAGATGGTATACCGCCAGACTCATATATTCAACACACCAACGTGAATAGTCGTTTTGTTGCCACTTCCCCCAATTATTTTAGAAATTCTGATGGAATGTTATCTATCCTTTCTGCCTTATTTGACCGTGAGCCCTCCAAAGCTCTTTTAAATTCCGATTCTAATACTGGATCCCCTATCTCTTCTAAATCGACTCCTGTTTCTTCTTCTATCACATCCGACAAATCTTCACCCTCATAGAGGCTTACAAGGTATTCTTTCCACCTATCTGCTCTCTCCTCTGCATTTAACAGTGGAATTCCCGTTGCACTCTTAATGTTACCAACCAAAGGTTGTTTTGACTTTCCTGTACGCTGAGTCTGTCCTTCCGACAATCATATCTTTTCCGATGTCTTCACATTTTTCCTGCAGCCATTTCGTCTTAGCTTCCCTGCACTTCCTATTTATTTCATTCCTCAGCGACTTGTATTTCTGTATTCCTGATTTTCCCGGAACATGTTTGTACTTCCTCCTTTCATCAATCAACTGAAGTATTTCTTCTGCTACCCATGGTTTCTTCGCAGCTACCTTCTTTGTACCAATGTTTTCCTTCCCAATTTCTGTGATGGCCCTTTTTAGAGATGTCCATTCCTCTTCAACTGTACTGCCTACTGCGCTATTCCTTATTGCTGTATCTACAGCGTTAGAGAACTTCAAACGTATCTCGTCATTCCTTAGTACTTCTGTATCCCATTTCTTTGCGTATTGATTCTTCCTGACTAATGTCTTAAACTTCAGCCTACTCTTCATCACTACTATATTGTGATCTGAGTCTATATCTGCTCCTGGGTACGCCTTACAATCCAGTATCTGATTTCGGAATCTCTGTCTGACCATGATGTAATCTAATTGAAATCTTCTCGTATCTCCCGGCCTTTTCCAAGTATACCTCCTCCTCTTGTGATTCTTGAACAGGGTATTCGCTATTACTAGCTGAAACGTGTTGCGGAACTCCATTAGCCTTTCTCCTCTTTCATTCCTTGCCCCAAGCCCATATTCTCCTGTAACCTTTTCTTCTACTCCTTCCCCTACAACTGCATTCCAGTCGCCCATGACTATTTGATTTTCGTCCCCCTTTACATACTGTATTACCCTTTCAATATCCTCATACACTTTCTCTATCTGTCCATCTTGAGCTTGCGACGTCGGCATGTATACCTGAACTATCGTTGTCGGTGTTGGTCTGCTGTCGATTCTGATTAGATCAACCCACTCACTGAACTGTTCACAGTAACACACCCTCTGCCCTACCTTCCTATTCATAAAGAATCCTACACCTGTTATACCATTTTCTGCTGCTGTTGATATTACCCGATACTCATCTGACCAGAAATCCTTGTCTTCCTTCCACTTCACTTCCCTGACCCCTACTATATCTAGATTGAGCCTTTGCATTTCCCTTTTAGATTTTCTAGTTTCCCTACCACGTTTAAGCTTCTGACATTCCACGCCACGACGCGTAGAACGTTATCCTTTCGTTGATTATTCAATCTTTTTCTCATGGTAACCTCCCCCTTGGCAGTCCCCTCCCGGAGATCCGAATGGGGGACTATTCCGGAATCTTTTGCCAATGGAGAGATCATCATGACACTTCTTCGATTACAGGCCATATGTCCTGTGGATACACGTTACGTGTCTTTAATGCAGTGGCTTCCATTGCCTTCTGCATCCTCATGTCGTTGATCATTGCTGATTCTTCCGCCTTTAGGGGAAATTTCCCACCCCTAGGACAAGAGAGTGCCCTGAACCTCTATCCGCTCCTCCGCCCTCCTTGACAAGGCCGTTGGCAGAATGAGGCCGACTTCTTATGCCGGAAGTCTTCGGCCGCCAATGCTGATTGTTTATCAAAATTTAGGCAGTGGTGGGGATCGAACCCGGGACCGAAGACGTTTTGATTATGAATCAAAGACGCTACCCCTTTATTGGTAAAATTTACGCTACCCCTTTATTGTTAAAATTTACTTTTGTAATACATATTTGTTTGTAAAACAAAAAAGGAGGAATATGATTTACTAAGTACGCTTCGTCTCTTATGGTTTTATAAGTGTGATGCATTAAGAAACAAATGAAATGAATCATTAAAATGAGGATGGATGTAAACGTTACATTTTTTTAAAAAATTGATAGAAATACGTAAAACTAGTTACCAACGTATAAGACTTAAGGTCAAAGCGAGTATAACGAACACGTCGAAAGTTCCATGAGGCTGTTCGCAGAATCAGTCTATAAGAAGTCTTTAATACCTGAAAGCAGGCGTCTACAAGAAGCCTGTAATGCCAGAACAATGCATAGGGTGTACGAATAGTGCAGGGATTGCTAGTAGATACTAATAAATTTAATGCATCGCTCGTAAACAAGCGATGAGACGCATTGCTGTTCGATTGCACTAAAGTCGTCCTGTCAACAACACTGGCCATCAGTAGAATTGCATGTTGTTTTGTGTACCACTTTCAGGGAAAATTATTTTGTGCTCAGTCCAGCCATTGGCTAGAATTCTTTAGCCATGGCAATTATCTACTTCCTGCTCCACGTCTGGCGTGACCCTTTCCTTCAAGTCTTTATTCAAACGCCGCAGTATCACCAAATTTGTGACTTTAGGTACCCATAATATCCATAGATGCGCCCACCTTTCAGATATCACTACCTTCTTACCTAATACTAAGGTAAGTGTCTTTGACTCAACTCGATCGAGTAGGATAAACAACACGTAGAATCGAAGTAGTCGAGTGCTAAGTGCTATACTTATATCACGGCAGTCAGAACTTCGTTAATTTTTCGGAAATGAAATTGCTGTTTGCAGTTCTGGAGTGAAATACTTGACAGAAGTCCCTGTTATGTTTTATCTTTCAATTCGATAGTTACATAGTGTAGCCCTGTCGATATTGTCACTACCGAGTATAGCGCTGGCCAGAATTTTCTCTCGTTTTCTGCTGTCAACCATACATTTTGCCTTCTTCACTTTTAAATTAACTCCTACGCATTATGCTCGTGAGTAACAATTATTGGAAATTCCTACAAATCTTCGAACCTGGTTGCAGGTACTCGAAAGATGTCACTAGCATAACTGATGTATTGATGATAACTCCATTAACAGTCACTCACTGATACCTATCGTCAAGAAGATTTTTGAGAACAGACATTAGAAAGTAATGAGGGGAGAATGCATCCCTGGAAATTCCTTTCATAATTGATGCATCTTCTCATACCTATCACGCATCCTAGCACTTTTGTTCCAGGGCAGATTCCAGTCAATCGGATGACACAACCATTCAACCCCAGTTCTTACAATATATGTACCATTTTGTCATGCTGAAGAGTGCCAAAAGCTTTTTCACAATCTAAAAAAGTATATATAAACATTGAGATAAACTTCGACACCGACAATTCTATTCCCATACAAAAGTGAACTGCGAATACTTGATCTAAATATTACAAAAAAAGATCGAAGATGTTAGGCACGCCTTCAAAGACTACGGGAAGTCAACAATAACATATATTTAGATACATTCTTGTCTTCCTTAACGATGAAGCTGAATTTAAAACGGACTATACACTTTGACGTAAATTAAAGAACAATTTCAAAGATGAGGTTGATAAATACGATGGATCTACAAAATTCTGTGCAACCGTTGTAATGTGAACTGCATTTACTAGACTGCAGATGCATTTCGACTTAATAATTTCGAAAAATCGGCCGTAGCCTTGCTTATTCATGAAACGGGCCTCATTTTCGTGGGTGCTGAAGAACACCTCACAATTTAGTGCATACAGGATAAACGTAGAAAAACGTACCTGTTAGAGCTGCTAGAAGACTAGATTATGGTACAAATCGTAAAAAAATGTAAGTACACTAAAGGATCAGCTTACAGGCGCACACATAACACCTACAAAAATTTTTTAGATCTTTTTTAATATCTCTCTTCGGTTAGCAACATTAATTCTTACTGACATTCTGAACTTCTGAACTCCCCGGTAGAGTTGTGCACTATCTTTTTTCTTTAGTATCTCTTCGACTTCCTTTTTACGAACAAAAATTCCTCTCATACGTTACGCATGTGGTTGTATTCGGGTGCAGCATTCTTGGAGGTGTACGGATCGTGCGATGAATGGCTCTTAGTGTGACGCTGCCGATACTAAAGACTATACGCGCCATTTCATTTTGGTATGTTTTATGCATTTCACGTATAGTGTGGGGGCACATTTTAGGGGGGACAATTGTATTGCAAGTGAACACGTATTAAATATTTTTGTTTGTGTTTTTGTTTTGTTTGTTTCTATAGATTCTTATTATGAAGGTCTGTACCACCGAAACGCGTCGATTTTACTGTTTTTGCCCAGTGGAAGTTGATATTGAGCCGACATTTTAACATTGATTGTAACAACCATTACCTCATATGCTTACGAACAAAATCAGAGAGATTTAATTTGCTAATGATGCAGAATTTGAGATGCTTATATATTTTCGACAAATAACACAGATGTGAAAATACTTGAAATTACATCCATTACATAACTTGTGAGGCTGTGTGCGCAAACGTGGGATAAAATTTAATGACTCCACAGTACAGTAATTGACATATCCATTTTTTGTGAATCATAATCACACACACACACACACACACACACACACACACACACACACACACAGAGGGAGAGAGAGAGAGAGAGAGAGAGAGAGAGAGAGATGAAATATACTAAAACAGCAGTCCATTACTTGTCATTAACATTTTTGTTATATAATACATATGTCGAACACTACTCAATATGGCGCAAAATTCAGGACATCCGGATACATAGTGCAAAACTGAGATCGACCATGGCACCATAATTGTCACTAGCACAAGTGGATTAATTCAAATGGTTCAAATGGCTCTGAGCACTATGGGACTCAACTGCTGAGGTCATTAGTCCCCTAGAACTTAGAACTAGTTAAACCTAACTAACCTAAGGACATCACAAACATCCATACCCGAGGCAGGATTCGAACCTGCGACCGTAGCGGTCTTGCTGTTCCAGACTGCAGCGCCTTTAACCGCACGGCCACTTCGGCCGGCGTGGATTAATTCCGTCGTCTTGAATTGTTTAGAATCTCCCCTTAACACGACTGAGATAGTACCACGCCTGCTTTCATTTCTTGAATCTCAAACCAATGCCACGTTGCATTCCTGATTTCTTGCCATCACCATCAGGCATTTTTTAAATTTCGCTTCAATACCAGCTTTCATTTGCATTTTTGAATTTCAGCCACTGCCATCTTGGATTTATCGATGACTGCGTGCTCGCCAGCGGCGACGACTTGAACTGTAGGTTTTAGTCGCTATAGCTATTCTATTGTCTTGACTTGTATAAAACGAGAAAACTTCTTGAACTGTTAAAGTTTGTAATGAAATGAAAGTCGTGTTACTACGTGGGTGATTTCAATCTTACAGAAGCACACACATTAGCTTATTTTAATTAATGCAGCTCCAAATAGGAAATTACAGTAATACAATAGAAATTTAAATCACAAATGTGGCAAAATGAAATAATTACAACAATAAAAATGGTTCAAATGGCTCTGAGCACTATGGGACTCAACTGCTGTGGTTATCAGTCCCCTAGAACTTAGAACTACTTAAACCTAACTAACCTAAAGACATCACACACATCCATGCCCGAGGCAGGATTCGAACCTGCGACCGTAGCAGTCGCACGGTTCCGGACTGCGCGCCTAGAACCGCGAGACCACCGCGGCCGGCAATCAATCACAACAATAAATGATGGGACTGACATCCTACGTAACGAAGTCCAATAGTCCTAAAAACCTTACAACATCCAAAACATTCTTATTTGGAAACCGAAAGAAAGTATTCAATGACTGCCATTCATCCACGACGTGCAGTACACCAAATGAAAGAAGGCAAGGAATATAGTCAATTGGGATATACAAAACGTTTCCTCGCAAGAGACTGGAAATGAAACGCGAGCCATGCAGACAATATGATCTCTCTAGAAGATATATTCCGCGCACATATAATTTTCTGATGAAGGATTTGTTAGTGACACGAATGAAATACAGAATTCGAGCTCTCTCATTTGTGGTATAGTAATTATGGCGACGCAACCGTTAATACGGGTTGTTCAAAAAGCATCTCCGCAGTGCCGTATGCTTGTTAGCCGCGCGTGCCGTATGGTTGTTCGCCTGCCTGTGCTACTTCCCTTCAAGTGGACTCTCCCAACATTCCACTGTTCAGCTCAGCCAGCGTCAGTAGTATCGCTGCGTGTTGACGTGAACGTTTTAGTTCGTTTGTTCGTTTATTTCGTTTTTGTCACTGTTAAAATGCTAACCATTGAAGAACGTGTGTTTTTAGTCGAACAAGTGTTCAAAGCTAGCGGCAAATACAGTCTCAGTTCGTCAAACATTTTAATTAAGTTTTCCGGAAACAGCACTCCCACATCGCGATACTGTGCGAGATATGCTTAACAGATTTCAAAGTACTGGTTCAGTGACAGATGGACCGAGAAGTGATCGTCCTAGCGTTTTGTCTCGGGATAAACTACTCGATATTTCCTACAAAATGTCCATGAGTCCGAACAAGTCAGTAAGAAAACTCGCCCAGGAAATCGATATTAGTGCCGGAAAGGCACGCACAACTGTAAGGAATAAATTAGAACTTTTCCCATACAATGTGGCAGTCGTGCAAGAACTGAAAAGTATTTATCATGGCAGGGGACTGCATTATTGTCAATGTTTCGAAATTTTCGTTCAACAAAATGGAAGGGATATTCTTAATGAAACATTTTTCACTGATGAACCGTGGTTCCATTTATCCGGGTACATGAACTCGTATGATTCTCGTATGTGGAGTACTGCAAATCCATTGTGCATTCATGAGGAACCACTTAATTCTGTGAAAATAGTAGTTTGGATTGCAATTTTTAGACGTCTGATTGTGGGTCCCATATTTTTCAACGAAACAATAAACGCACAACGATACTGCAGTGATATTCTGCTCCCATTCATAGGAGAACTTGTGTTAAGTGAAATACTGAACGGTTATTTTCAACAAGATGGTGCAACCGCGCATACTGCTCGTGTTTCAATGTCACTGCTTGCTGATGTTTTTGATGATCGCATGATTTCACAGGGACTTTGACCTCCACGGTTGCCTGACCTAACACCACCTGTCTTTATCTTCTGTGGTGCAGCGAAAGCAACTGTCTATAAAAACCGTCCAAAATACATCGATGAATTGAAAACTGCAATATCCACTTTCACTGCTTCTGTTACAGAAGAAATATTACACCTTATGTTTGGAAAAATGATTAGACGAAATTAATTGTGTATTCAACAACAGGGGGGACACATTCAACATTTAATGTGAATATTTGTGAGTAAAAATGAATATTCAATAAATTAATAACTTGAGGTTCACTGAGTTTCATTTCGGTATATTCACTGCGGCATGCGGCACGCGCGGCTAACAACCATACGGCACTGCGGAGAGACTTTATGAACACCCCGTATTTCGCCAGTGACAGGACGATCGCAAATGCTGAATGCACAAAGCAGACTAGGACTCTCGCACTCTTGTGAAGATGTTCCTTTGTTTTGTTTGCACTGTATGACGAATAGACAAGTTTCGTGCACCAGCAGCGGAAAACCAGAGCTGCGCTATAGTGTTCTGAAACAGGAAATGAGTAGAATACAGTGATGGTAACTTGAAAGAGACGATACTTGGTAAACTGTCATAAGGCAACATTCGGAACTGGACTGAATTATCTGAACGAGAGAACAACAAGAATAATATATCGTACCACATTATATTACCCAATCAAATAGACTCCTATAGAAACAGAAATTAATTTTTGTTGGTTACAACGGTACTGACCCTGTCACGGAAAACTTACACTGTACCACACCTCTTAGCTCTTATTACAATTGATTTATTTTTTTCCAGAAGGTAAATTCGCACAAGGCCATATATTCTTACGTAATTTTCTAGGATGAAAGATGGTCTCTAAGTTATTGTTGAAATTCAACATCGACGTCAATGAGCATAAAATGGTATTTTGTTAACCATAATTCCGAATGCGATTTCCGTATTTGGGCGAACGCTGTGTAGTGTCTCCTTTCAAGATACGCTGTTTTATTGTTAGGTTTCAGCCGGCCGCGGTGGTCTAGCGGTTCTAGGCGCTTCAGTCCGGAACCGCGGGACCGTTACGGTCGCAGGTTCGAATCCTGCCTCGGGCATGGATGTGTGTGATGTCCTTAGGTTAGTTAGGTTTAACTAGTTCTAAGTTCTAGGGGACTAATGACCTCAGAAGTTGAGTCACATAGTGCTCAGAGCCATTTGAACCATTTTGTTAGGTTTCTCATAAAATACGGCCGTATCATACTTTACGATGGCAAAATTAGTACAGTAGTAAATGGATAACATTCGGCTTCCTCGTCAGGGGTTAATTTATTTGGATTTTGAAATAATTTCTGAGGCAATACTCCACAGCTTCAACGTCTTTCTCTAAAAATACATTTAGGTGGCTACACCATCAGCTGCTGTCGAACAGTTTATTAAGGTGATGCTAGTTCCGGTCTATACGTGAACAATTTCCTGTCTCTGAGAACAAAGTCGTTACTGTGTTTTGATTTCTGATGCATTACGTATAGTTTCCTTAATATTAAGTTAAGTGGCCAGCCACATCATCATTAATGCTTGTCTGTCTAATTTAATATTAAGGCCAGTATATGTAATTCATCAGAAAACAAAATGGTAAAACGAGTATTTTGTCAAGTGTCGGAGGATGGTACATGTGTAGACGAAAGGAAGTAGCAACCTAAAAGATTTTTGCGCACCAGGTGATGGTGCAACAACTTAAATATGTATACCTCTCAGTTTTTCAGAATCTCATATCCGGTAGTTTTATTGTCGTGCCACTAGCTGTGATTTGTTCAATGCATGGGAAAGCCTTAGAAACATTATATGCTTCGATGACTTGACATTTGTACTGAGCTGCTATTGTCTTGTTTCAATTGCCAATTGTCCTGTTTCTCTTAAGGCATTGGATAACTCGAAATTTGTACTCTGAAGAGCAAAGGAAACTGGTAAACTTGCCTAATATCGTGTAGGACCTCTGCGAGCACGCAGAAGTGCCGCAGTATGACGTGGCATGGACTCGACTAATGTCTGAAGTAGTGCTGGATGGAACCGACACCATGAATCCTGTAGGGCTGTCCATAATCCGTAAGAATACGAGGATGCGCAGATATCTTCTGAACAGCACGTTGCAAGAGATCCCACATATGCTCAATACTTTTCTAGTTTTGGAAGTTTGGTGGCCAGCGGAAGTGCTTAAACTCAGAAGAGTGTAGCTGAAGCCAAGCTGCAGCAATTTTGGACGTGTGGGGTGTCGCATTTTCCTGCTGTAATTGCGAAAGGCCGTCGGAATGCACAATGGACATGAATGGATGCAGGTGATCAGCCAGGATGCTTACGTAGGTATCACCTGTCACAGAGTCGTATCGAGACGTATCAGTGGTTCTATATCACTCCAGCTGCACACGGCCCATACCATTACAGAGCCTCAACCAGCTTGAACAGGCCCCTACTCACATGCAGGGTCGATGGATTCATAAGGTTGTCTCCATAGCCGTACTCGTCAGCCCGCTCCTTACAGTTTGAAACGAGACTAGTCCGACCAGGCAATATGTTTCCGGTCATCAACATTCGTATGGCGGTGTTAACGGGCCCAGGCGAGGCGTACAGCTTCGTGTCGTGCAGTCTTCAAGGTACATGAGTAGGCCTTCTACTCCGAAAGCCCACGTTTCGTTGAATGGTTTGCACGCTGACACTTGTTATTGGCTCAGCGTTGTAATGTGCAGTAATTTGCGGCAGGGTTGCACTTCTGTCACGTTGAACGATTCTCTTCAGTCCTCGTTGGTCCCTTTCTTCTAGGATCTTTTTCCGGCCGCAGGAATTTGTTTTCCCAGATACCAGATATTGATACGCCCACAAGTACGGGAAAATCCCCATTTCACCACTATCTCGGAGATGCTGTGTCTGAGCGCTTGTGCGCCGACCATAACACCACTTTCAGACTCACTTAAATATTGATAACCTGCATTGTAGCAGCAGTAACCAACGTAACAACAGCGCCAGACACTTGTTGTCTTATATAGGCGTTGCCGATCTCAGCGCACTATTTTGCCTGTTTAGATGTCTCTGTATTCGAATACGCATGCCTATACCAGTTTCTCTGGCGCTTGAGTGCATTACGGTGCCTCTTGCCTTATTTCACTCAATGCGTGGGAAAGTCTTAGAAACATGATTTGAGTCAAGTGACTCAATACTTGTATTACGGTAGCACTTGTCTTGTTTCCCTCAGTGCATGGAAGAGTCTTATAAATATGGTATGCAGCGGATGGCCCCCTCATATGTTTTGCCCCGACGACAGATTGTCAACTTCTCCAGTTTCCCTTTGCTGTCATTTTCGTAATTTTCATTTCACACGAGTAATTAGCTACAAACCGCATAAACATGAAGATTAGTATCAATGAAACTGGATAGGAAAACTTAAGAATGAGATAGACGAGGTAACATAATATATTAATTGCAGGGTAGGAATGAATCAGATTGTGAGAGCATGTTGTCATAGGTCCCCCACTCTTACACAGAAAGCTGGACATCACATCGTGTGAAGTCGGCATGACTATTGCGGCAGATGGGCATGGCCCCACAGCTCGAGGCAGTTGAAACTGAGGGAAAAGAGAGTGTACGTCAATCACCGAACATTTACGGCGCACTGTGGTGGAATTCTTCTTTTTAGTATGGCTTGCAGAAAACATCTGTACGATTTCACACAGGGAAGAATCACCTGGAAACTAGAAGAGGGACAAAGCATGACGACTGTAGCCCATGAGTTTGATCTAGCTCGCAGCACTGTTTCACATGCATGGTGAGCGTTCCGATAGAGAGGCGCTCCAGCCCGCCGAGAACTGGTCGACCAAGTCCAATTAGAGAATCAGATGACCGCTTGAAAGGTCTCTGTTGGATTCCTTAATTTCTTAAATCTGTTGTCATTTACGACATAAATTCCTCTTCTAAATTTACTGTGGTATTTCTGACTATCTGGGAGGAGACTGAGTAGTGGAACGTGTTACTTTTACACATAAACAAGAACGATCTGTCACACTACTACACTTTAAAACACAGTTTATATGTAGTTCATATCACACAGTCTCATACGGAACCTACATCCGTTTTCTTTTATATACTGTGTAAGATAAGATACTGTCATCCCCCTTCCCTTCTGTGTGAGAGGATGAATGAGCAAATGTATTTCTAGTTGCATGCTTGAGGGTAGCTGACAAGCCTGTCTGCTAGAGAACAGTAGGACCAACGTCGGAACAGGTAGCTATGCTTTCTAAAAGCAGAGAGGTTTCTATTCTTAGTATGGTCCTGGCCGTCCCTTGTCCTGTTGGTATAGGAAGCTGCCCCTCTGGCCACTTCCGTTTGTAGTTGTGAGCCACCCTCAGGAAGCACGCTCGGTAGGAGTGCAGGGCAGTCTGTCCGTGGCGAGCGTCTGAAGTGGTAAGATCTCCGGCTAAGCGCGTGTCTGCTAAGTCCGTAGGACAATGGATTTCTTAAGTTCAGCCTAACTGAAAATTTAATCACCTTTATTTCAGGTTTAGCTCTAAAATATCTAATGTTATCTTAAATTGCAATGCAGTGCAATTCGCGTGTGAAGTGCAGAATATCTTCCGGTAGTTGCTTTGTCACTACTTTGTGAGTAAAGTGGAACCACGTGTTGATCAGTAACTCTAACTAATATCATCAATCTTAAATGCGAATGTGCGTGAGATTATAACGTCTCGTCTTGATAATATTTTACAATATAGCAACTTTTCTTTATGTTCAACCCACGTGGGGTGGACTTTGCGAGACCAGTACCACGTGCTTATACAATTGTTTGACCCATCAGGTTAATAGTAAGACGTTAGTAACCAGTTCGAGGTTTTTCTTTTCTAAATTGCTTTTCGATCTAATTTATTTTAATTATCAAAATTATTGTGGAGTTACACTCTTTGTGTAAACCAAGTTGACCACGTGAAGCATGTGGTATAATCATCAAAGTAGCCCTCAGCTATTCTTTTCGGGAAGATTTCACAGAGAGTTAGTATGAATTTAGTATACCAGTGTGTGGTAATTACATGACGGACAGGATTGTGCTACGAACGTAACTTCTTTGGGTGAAAATTGAATCGGTTGGTTGTGGTTAATTTCCTCTTGCATATGTTTCAACGTTCTTCGTGTGTTATTTTATGAATGCAGTGTTGTATGCAGTCTCCCAATCTTGGCTCCATATTTGATGTGTTCCGTAAGATTACAAACTCGGATTTTCAGAGTCCTAAATAAGGCACCAGCTTAGTTATGACTCACGTTTAATATGCTTAAATTTCAATGATCAATGTTAAAATAAATTTCGAAATACACTCCTGGAAATTGAAATAAGAACACCGTGAATTCATTGTCCCAGGAAGGGGAAACTTTATTGACACATTCCTGGGGTCAGATACATCACATGATCACACTGACAGAACCACAGGCACATAGAAACAGGCAACAGAGCATGCACAATGTCGGCACTAGTACAGTGTATATCCACCTTTCGCAGCAATGCAGGCTGCTATTCTCCCATGGAGGCGATCCTAGAGATGCTGGATGTAGTTCTGTGGAACGGCTTGCCATGCCATTTCCACCTGGCGCCTCAGTTGGACCAGCGTTCGTGCTGGACGTGCAGACCGCGTGAGACGACGCTTCATCCAGTCCCAAACATGCTCAATGGGGGACAGATCCGGAGATCTTGCTGGCCAGGGTAGTTGACTTACACCTTCTAGAGCACGTTGGGTGGCACAGGATACATGCGGACGTGCATTGTCCTGTTGGAACAGCAAGTTCCCTTGCCGGTCTAGGAATGGTAGAACGATGGGTTCGATGACGGTTTGGATGTACCGTGTACTATTCAGTGTCCCCTCGACGATCACCAGTGGTGTACGGCCAGTGTAGGAGATCGCTCCCCACACCATGATGCCGGGTGTTGGCCCTGTGTGCCTCGGTCGTATGCAGTCCTGATTGTGGCGCTCACCTGCACGGCGCCAAACACGCATACGATCATCATTGGCACCAAGGCAGAAGCGACTCTCATCGCTGAAGACGACACGTCTCCATTCGTCCCTCCATTCACGCCTGTCGCGACACCACTGGAGGCGGGCTGCACGATGTTGGGGCGTGAGCGGAAGACGGCCTAAAGGTGTGCGGGACCGTAGCCCAGCTTCATGGAGACGGTTGCGAATGGTCCTCGCCGATACCCCAGGAGCAACAGTGTCCCTAATTTGCTGGGAAGTGGCGGTGCGGTCCCCTACGGCACTGCGTAGGATCCTACGGTCTTGGCGTGCATCCGTGCGTCGCTGCGGTCCGGTCCCAGGTCGACGGGCACGTGCACCTTCCGCCGACCACTGGCGACAACATCGATGTACTGTGGAGACCTGACGCCCCACGTGTTGAGCAATTCGGCGGTACGTCCACCCGGCCTCCCGCATGCCCACTATACGCCCTCGCTCAAAGTCCGTCAACTGCACATACGGTTCACGTCCACGCTGTCGCGGCATGCTACCAGTGTTAAAGACTGCGATGGAGCTCCGTATGCCACGGCAAACTGGCTGACACTGACGGCGGCGGTGCACAAATGCTGCGCAGCTAGCGCCATTCGACGGCCAACACCGCGGTTCCTGGTGTGTCCGCTGTGCCGTGCGTGTGATCATTGCTTGTACAGCCCTCTCGCAGTGTCCGGAGAAAGTATGGTGGGTCTGACACATCGGTGTCAATGTGTTCTTTTTTTCCATTTCCAGGAGTGTATAAACTGATTATATATATATATATATATATATATATATATATATATATATATATATATATCACCGGTTGTCGTATGACTATTAAAAGATTATAATTAATGTTAGTCTGGTTGGGAATTTGGTAAGCTAGACTGGATACCTGGTGAAACAGTTGCCCAGTAATGCAAGGTTAACTTCCCCAAATAGCTCACAACTTTTAACCCGCTTTTATTGTCTATCAGCACCGCTTTCATAGCAAATTAAAGTAACAACGCTACACGCTATATTGTGCGACAGGCAGTAGGGTACCCATGTCAAATAGCGAGTGCAACTGGCAGCCACATTTAACAAGACTGTGAGGTTTAGATTCTCATGCTCCACAGTGTTGCGGCCCCTGCGTGGGAGTAGTCATTTTGCCGACGACCAGTACATCGTTGAGTCGTGGATTTAATTTCAAAGAGTATTATTAAAAATTTTTTTTTTACTAGAGATTCATCAAGAACAGTAACACATTTAATCACACTATGTGAGCGTGGAAGTAGTTGCCTGATGAAATCATAATCAAATTGCCTTTAACAAATGGAAATTTTATTCCTAAAAACTTTTTTTTAAGAAACAGATTTTAAATTAATAGCAGAAAGCACCCTCTAAATATCAAGTAACAATCTCTTCAGAGGCAGAGAGAAACAAATTTATGAGTGTATGAGCTTTCGGGCAGAGAACCTTGCCGCTCCCTTTCGACACGGCCGTACTCACGACCGCTCACAACAACCTCTGAAAGACTACACTGGTGCAAATCTGGAAAACACCAGATCACTTTAAACTAAAAGTTTTAACAATGCACACAAGCACACAAACTATGCACCCCGTAGGAGGGATGGAAATGGTACAAAACACTAAAATTAAAAGATTAATTTGCAACCGAAGGTGCAACTTGATTTTAACTTCTAAGAAAAGTCTTACGGTGGAAGAGTAGCAACTTTATATACTAAAATGACCATTTAAATAAAAGCCCATGAAATGCAATCTTACATAAAATTGTACAAGGTTGGCCAAACGAGCTAGTATGCTCTACAGTACACATATACCGCCTCTCAAGATGATAGGCAAGATCAAAACATATTTCAGGAATTAGGGCGTTACACTCCAAGCAATAAATTCGTTAACACACGGAATCCGACAAACATGACAGAGGCAGCTGCTAACGAACGGCAGATTGATAGGGAGATAACCGAATAACCCGAACCGCAGGTTGCTCTAACCCGCCCCTACTCCACAAGGGAAAAACGGACCACCAAATTCATAATAACCACCTTCCTGCGGGTGGGCAAACGGAGAAGAATGGTAGGACACCGCCAAAACAAAGCGGCTGGTGATTTCACCAAGAAAACAAGTAGAATTTGACAAGTAAATGAAACAACATATCACCAATCACTTAACTTCTAATAAACGGCTTCAACGGACGCAGGAAGGCGCGCCGATCTCCCGTCTCAAAGCTCGCACCGGCCAGACCGATGTCGTGGGTTGACCCCTGTTGCTCTCGTGTCGGCCGCGAAGCCACTACCCCTCGCTATACGGCGCGGCCACTGGACTCACGTGGCGCCCTCACATGCGTCGACGCTCAAGACGGACAAGTTATCTTGTGTCTCAGTGCGCGACCGACCAACCAATCGATCCAATCGCCAATGACCATTGCCTGATCAACTCGAGCAGACTGGCGGCCTAACGCGCGGACTCAGATGCAGGAACTAAGCCCCGCCCGGGCGACCACTAGCTGAGTTCTGTTACTGGCGGAGTGGAAAGACTCTCATTTATACGACTTTAAAGAGTGATCCGAACGAAAGACATACTAACACTCCGGACGACAGACAGACACTAACTGCCTCACAAACTAGGACGAGAGACAGACTAGCAAGCTGGGGACAGGAGACTGACCCCAGACTGACTGCAGACTCAGCCAGACTGACCAACTGGCGTGTTTTTTTTCCTTTATTGAATTTCAATTCCCCCCGAAGGGGGCGGGCTGTCAGCAGCTTAGTATGCCACTCTTCAGCCTACAGACTTTGTTGGAAAGATAAAGAGAATAAATAATAAAAACAGGCGATAAAATCGGAGACTTAAAGAGTAACATGGCGATAAGAAATCGTGGAACTTAAAACAAAGAACAGAGGGATGATGACGCTAAGAAAATACATACAAAGCAGACAGGTAAAACAATAGACAATTAAAAAAACACGGCGACAGTCTGGTTTCTGTTCGCAAAAGACATAAAATTCACACCCAGCGACAGCATGGTTTCTGTTTGCAACACGAGAAAGACGAACAAGACTGAACAATCACTGGAACACTGCACTAAAAAGTTGTCAAATGTGACAGACCACAGCCGAGAGCAGGTGGGGGGAAACTGGACAGATGATGGGAAAATAAAAAATGGGGGGAGCAGGGAAAGTAGCTGATGGAGGATGAGGACCCATAAGAGGGGTGGGGGGCGCTGGGCAGACGCGACAGGGAGTGGGGTAGGCAGAGGAGGGGAATACAAAAGGACTCGGGGGGGGGGGGGACAAGGGAGGTAGGGAGAGGTTTAGTGGGGAGAAAACAGAACGGAAGGGGGGAAGAGGGAGCCCAGGGAAAGGACAGAGGAAAGGAGGGGGAGTGAGGATCAGAGTTGGTAGGAGGGATAAATGGAGGGAGAGGGAGCATCATCCGGGAGGGGGAGTTGACGGAAGCCACCTTGGGAAAGGAGATGTAGGGTGTAGAGATGGAGGGTAGGGGGGAACTGGCGTGCTCATAGCGCCCCTTAAATGCATGTGCGTAGGCAACTTTTCCCCTTTCCCACCAGAGGGAGACACCAAAGTTGCTGTTTCCACAGCGGCGCCACCGCCATAAATGGAGAGCAACTGCTTCACACAATGCGCTGCAGCGCGTTCTTCAAAACAGCAATTTTTTCCACTGCTCAGTCGTATTCTGTAGACATCCGTAAATTGGCAGGACCATTTGTGATGCTGCCAAAAGCATAGTGCTGGTCCTAAGAGGGTATGGTCACGTGCTCTTCTCGGCTAATTGTAGATTCCGTCTGAGTGCTGATTTTGGATGTACCCACAATGCCGAGAAGTGGAAACACGTAATACACCCATTACCATTGTAGAATATGATCGTTTTGGTGGTTCACGTTGTATAATTCACACTCAGCAGTCAACGTTACTGTGACAATTTAACTCTTCCCACGTGAGTCTTTTCAGGGTTGCATTAGGCCGTGCTCTCGTATTTGTGGATGACAATACGCGACCACATCGAACAGCCCAGGTGAAGGAGCTCTTTGAACGAAGAGGATATTCTGCGAATGGACTGGCCTATCCGTTCCTCCGACTTAAATGCATCGAACGTGTGTTGCATGCGGTGGGAGTCTTACCGCAGGACGTCCACATGCACTAACGTCCGTCAATCAAGTGTCAACAGCGATAGTCGAAAAATTGATCGCCTTACCACTGCAACTCCTTACCAATGTCATTTCCGGAATGGGAGCATATAGCAGAACCGACACTGCTGTCCGTGGTGATACACCCTACTGAGAAGTATGTGAGTGACTGACAGTTCATACAGTACAACATGTGTTTGAGACCAGGCGTTAAAACTATTGAAATAAAAACTGTGAAAAACCTAATAGCCCGCTTTAGCTGTATTTCTTTAAGATGATTAGAGACCCACGCAACAAATTTCGCATTTTGATGTTGGATATTCTGGTGTATAGGAATGCCGTGTCATATGATATAGGGAGTAGCTACCGAATACCGCAAAGTAACAGTTGGCGAGGCTAGGCAAAGTTCTCAGTCCTAATCAGTTGATAAAACCCAGCATTAATGATGAATGTCACGTGTGTGTTAAAATCAGCTGTCGTCACTTTACCAAGAATTATTATAAATATCTTATAAAGACGCAAGTCTCGCCTTTTGTAATGTCTGTGTGACCGTCATAAATCGCAGTAGTTTCTCTCTAATAACTGTCTTGTAATTAAAGTGGCATTTCTGTTCGTTTCACTGTGTATTTCTTTGAGGTAGCTCGTTTACTGTACTGCAACAGTTTTTCTAACAAGGGAACCTCCCCATCGCACCCCCCTCAGATTTAGTTATAAGTTGGCACAGTGGATAGGCCTTGAAAAACAGAACACAGATCAATCGAGAAAAGAGGAAGAAGTTGTGTGGAACTGAAGAAAATAAGCAAAATATACAAATTGAGTAGTCCACGTGCACGATAGGCAACATCGAGGATAACGTGAGCCCAGGCGCACCGTGGTGCCGTGGTTACCGTGCGCAACTACGGAACGAGAAGTCATTGTTTCAAGTCTCCTCGAGTGTGAAAATTTTAAATTTTTATTTTCAGACAATTATTATCCGTCCGTGCGATGCGAGATAACTGCCCCGTAGTATGGGGCGCTACACCTTAACAAACATCGAAACACACGACGTCACTCGACTACAGCGCACGGAAGACACAGTAATCCTGCTAACGAGGCTCCCTGGCTGGCAGTTGACTGTTCGCTACTTTGGACGAGAGTGCATTAAATACGTGAGGTGTATTCCGTGGGCAATATGAATCCAGCAAATATAGCTCGCGACTTCAATAATAATCGAACGGTTCTGCGGTGCGGTCGCAAAACACAGACACTAAACTTATTACAGTGAACAGAGACGTCAATGAACAAACGAAGAGATCATAACTTTGTGAAAATAAAGACAGTAAAATTTTTGCTCAAGTGAAGACTTGAACCAAGGACTTGTTGGTCCGCAGCTGCTCACGCTAACCACGGGACCACGGCGCTCCTTAGCACACATTCTTCTTGATGTTGCCTATCTTGTGGATGGACTACTCAGTTTGTATATTTTGCTTATTTTTTTCATAGTTCCACAAAACTTCTTCCTGTTTTCTCGATTGATCTGTGTTCAGTTTTTCAAGGCCTATCCACTGTGCCAAGTTATAGCTAAATCTGAGGGGGGTGCGATGGGGAGGTTCCCTTGTAAGTATGAAGCAAGTATGATCGAATTATGCTACTTGACAGTGACACATCATTAGAAACATGTTTTAGTCCTAAAGTTTTGCACACCACTGTACACTGAGGCGACGAAAGTCGTGGGATTGAGTTATGAACATATACAGGTGGCAGAAGTGTCGTGTACACGAGGTATAAAAGAGCAGTGCGTTGGCGAAGCTGACATTTGTACTCAAGTGATTCACGTGATATGTTTCCGACGTAATTGTGGCCGCGCGACCGGAATAAGCAGACTTTTAACGCGGAACGGCAGTTGGAGCTACAAGCATGCGACATTCCATTATGGAAATCGTTAGGGAATTCGATATTCTGAGACTCACAGTGTCATGAGTGCGCTGGAATACCACATCCCAGGCATTAACTCCTACCACGGGCAACGACGTGGCCGACGGTCATCACATAACGACCGAGAGCAGAGCCGTTTGCGTAGAGTTGTCACTGCTAACAGATATGCAACACTGCTTGAGATAACGGTAGAAATCAACGTGGAACGTACGACAAACATATCCGTTAGGACAGTGCGGCCAAATCCGGCGTCAATGAGCTATGGCAACAGACGACAGAAGCGAGTGCCTTCTCCGCCAGCATGTCATGGCTGCAGATCTTCCCTTGGACTCGTGACTATGCGACTATAAACTGTAGCCTGGTCAGATGCATAACATTTTCAGCTGGTAAGAGCTCATGGTAGGGTTCGATGTGCCTCTGAACCCACGAAACCATAGACCCACGTTGTCAACAAGGCACTGTGTCAGCTGGTGGTGGCTCCGAAATGGTGTGGACTGGATCTTCCGGTCCACCTGAATCCATAATTGACCGGAAATGGTTCTGATCGGGTCTCTGGAAGCCATTAGCCTTTCATGGATTTTACATTCCCAAACAACGATGGAATTTTTATGGACGAATGTGGTGTGTCACCGGATCGCATTTGTTCGCGAGTGGTCTCAAGGACCACTTGACACCCATCACATATATGTCGGACATAATCTAAAGGGGTTACGACATACTGAGTGTCCATAACAAAAGTTCCAGTTTCAAAACGCTGTAGAAAGTGAACCACAGCTTAGAAAGACAATTTGAAACGTATTACTGACGCTGGGGGAAATGAGATGGAAAAAATAGAAAAAAATACTTGCGAAAATTTGACCAGTAAATGGTGCTATAGCCGTCAGAATGTGCACAACAACAGACATGCAGTACTCGGCTGTTCCTCTGATTTCGTCCTAGACGCCCACCATGACCGTCTCCATGAAGGATAGTGTGCTGCAGGTAGACGGTGACTGCGCGCCAATAATCCTGCAGAAGTTCCTGACACTCATGACTATTAAAAACAATGCAATAATGCAATGTCTGCTGAGGATATGGAGAAAATATTTACAAATTTCTAAAAATCGTGTTCTCTTGACGTGCGGCGTGGCAGAGGAAAGAAAACATTCTATCCAACATCTACAGAAGACGTGACCACAGCGCTGCAGAAGTAGTCGAACGCTGATGGGCAAACACGCTGTGCACGGGGAATTTCCGGTACGTTGGACATGCCTGAGAACAAGGTGCATACAATCCTACGGAACATCCTGCAGTGCTTCTTGTTGACTTGTCAGTCAAACAAACATTCGCTCTGGAGTCTTTTTGTCACATGGAAGTGGACAATGATTGGCCGTAGAACATTCTGTGGATAGACGAGGCCCAATTCCAAGAACTGCAGAATACGGACCACGGAAAATCCGCACGCTCATCAGCCAGTGCCACCTCATTCTGCAAAGGAGACTGTTTAGTGCGTGTTGATGGCCTCGCTTATCGTAGCGCCGTATTTTCTCAAGGAAACAAGTACTGCGGGTCCTGTTACCTGTACCATACCACTCTTTGGAGCCCAATGTCATTCCAACCCTTCGAGAATGTGAATGTGAGTGTATGATCATTTCTATGGAACTTGGCGCTCCTCTACACATTCCATTAGCAGTAAAGGGGCTGCTGCATTTCGGAAATGTTGGAATTATCAGCTGAAATTTCCCTAAAGCGTGGCCGTCAGACCACCTGATCTTAGTCCACTTGACTTCTGGCTGTGGGATCATCCGAAAGATGGTGTGTTCAGTGCTCCAGCTCCACAACGCATTCTGAACGTGACATCCGAGACAGGTCAGAGTGATTCCTAGGACTCTCCGATCTATTGTGGTACATCCAGTTTCTCAGTTTCACCTTGTGGCAGAAAACGGTGGACCGAATACGGAACATGTCTCGCGCCAGTCCCACAACAATCAGAAACATGTCAGCCCGGCTAGCCTCGCGGTCTATCTCGCTGCTTCCCGAGGGGGAAGGCGTGCCGGTCCCCGACACGAATCCATCCAGCGGATTAGTGTCGAAGTCCGGTATGGTGGCCACACTGTGGATGGTTCGCCGCGTGGTCTTAGGCGCCTTGCCACGGTTCACGCGGCTGCACCCGTCGGAGGCTCGAGTCCTCCCTCGGACATGAGTGTATGTGTTGTCCTTAGCGTAAGTTAGTTTAAGTAGTGTGTAAGCCTAGGGACTGACGAGGGCCTGCTGACCTCAGTAGTTTGGTCCCATAGGAACTTACCACCACCACCAATTATAAACAGATGTCATTTTGGGTTTTATGCCGTTTCTGATAATAGGACAATTAAAAGCCGATCTCTCGCATACGATGTATGTACGACCTTGCCGTGGTGGATGGACTTACCTGACTAACAGTTCCACAACTGTTGAATGCCGAACGTGTTCAGTCGTGAACGTTGATTAGTAAGTGTGGTGTAATGTGCAACTCAACCTTCAACTGTCGTATGGCGATTCATCTGTCATTTGTAGCTGACCCATTTAGGTTAAATGGTTCTTATTCCGTTATGCATCACCCTAGACTCCGAACAGTGGTTTTCTTTCAGCTTTAATTATGGGCACACTATACTTCCTAACACCTTTATGTCTGCGCCAGCCATGCAAGAGTAAGTAACCGATTTTCTGCACTGACCTGTGTCACTGGCAATGTGGCAATATCCCCTTATTGCGTTCAGAGTTGGTGCTCTGATAACTGGACGACGAGTTTGTTTGCCCTTGCGTTCCCATACAGTAAAATATTGGGCCACTGTCAGATCAAAATACTCCACAAATCATGATACTGCACGATTCGAGCCAGATGGTTTAGGATTTTAGTGACGTAATAGCTGGCCAGGGTAGTCCAGATTGACTATAAATACAAAATGTCCTGCAGGAAGAACTCAATCCATTTTCCTGTTACTATCCCGTCTGTACTGACCATTTACTTTTGAATGGCCCCCATCTTGAGAACCTAATTCATGTATTAATGCATGAATGAATACATTTTTATCTTCATAGAATGCTTAAAAATTATTTCCTTTACCTCCGTACTTTCTTAATAATGACGTACTTTACCAACACGACTGCGAACGAGAGAAAAATATGGACCGCTTTAAGCTGCCTGGCACCTATCGGTATGCAAACTTCACTTTCTTGCTCCACGCCACGACACCCGACAGGAAGTGAAAATTTATTCCCGCGAAACACAGATTCCTCTCTTCAGCGAATTGGTTCTCGGCCGTTTATTTGTCTTCCAAAAATCTACATTTTCAATTACGGACCTGCGCGCTGGTTACCTTTGAAGTTTGCGAGTTGGCGCCTGCAAGTTTCGTGCGCCGGGGGAGCGCGCTCTGCGCCCTACGCCCTGTGCCCTATGCCCTTCTCGCTTCCTCCAACTCCTCCTCCTCCTCCCCCACCCTAAGCCACCCATCCCTCCTCCTCACCGTCATCCTGCAGCTCTTCAGAGACCCCGTCCGGAGGGTCCTCATATTTTCTCAGGCAGGCATTGTGAATACTGTGTAAACAGTCCATTAAAACCTCTCATTTGCACGGAGCGTCTCATTTGCATTGAAACTCGCGGCACAGCGCGGCGCGGCACGGCACGGGGTTTTTGTGCCGGGCGTCGCTACAGCTGCCGACGCCGACGCCGACGCCGACGCCGACGCCGTGGCGTCCTGCCTGCTCCCTAGAGCCCACAGCCACACTCCTGGCTATCAGGCGCTGAGGAGATAGCCGTGCAGTAACCACTTCTCGCTACTAAAACAACTATCACTGTGTCAGACGTACGAGTAACATTCAATAACTGATGCAACACATACTTTTCTCTAGGATAATTTCGGCTGAAAAAATAAAGCGGGATGTATTGTGCAACATCGTGGAATATTTTTGCTTCATGAAATTCCGATAGGTAACGCCACTATACATACCCTTCAAAGTGGCGTCTGTAACGGAGGTATGTTTCAGACAGCGGGCTGTCATTGAGTTTCGTTAGGCAGACAACCAGAGCATCGCATATAGTCGTAGGCGCTTCCAGAATGACCACGGAGATCTGGCAGTGAAGAAAAGTGCGGTGAGTCGTTGGGCGAATAGTGTGTCATCATCGCAACTCAGTCACACAAACTTCTCCCATCTCTACATCTGCATCTACATCCATACTCCGCAAGCCACCACACGGTGTGTGGCCGAGGGTACTTTGAGTACCTCTATCGGTTCTCACTTCTATTCCAGTCTCGTATTGTTCGTGGAAAAATAGATTGTTGGTATGCCTTTGTGTGGGCTCTAATCTCTCTGATTTTATCCTCATGGTCTCTTGTCGAGATATACGTAGGAGGGAGCAATATACTGCTTGACTCCTCGGTGAAGGTATGTTCCCTGAACTTCAAAAAAAAAAAAAAAAAAAGCCCGTACCGAGCTACCGAGCTGCTTTAACCGTGACCTTCACCCAAATCATTTCACATTTCGGATCTTCGTCAATTTCCTTCGATTCTATTGCACTTTTTATCAATACAAACACGCCTCCCCTTCACTTTCCAGCCTGTCTCTGCTGTATACATTCCAATCTGAGATTAGAATTTCATTACTGTTTACATCTGCTTTCAGCCAACTTTCTGTCCCTAGTACTATGTGGGCATTGTGACCGTTTATTAATGAGAGTAGTTCTGGGACCTTTCTATAGACGCTCCTACAGTTTACTATTACCACATAAATATTGTTAATCCCGGTTGCGTTTCTCCTACTACTATCTTGTCGCGTCTCAGGAGGCGTCTTGTCGGGCCTAGGGAGGGAATTCTCTAACCTAAAAAACCCACATGTGCACTCCACACGTACTCCGCTACCCTTGTAGCCACTTCCTGCGTGTAGAGCACGCCTGCCCTATTCAGGGGGACCCTACATTTCTCCACCCGATAGCGGAGGACGAGAAATTTGCACCCTAGATCTCCGCAGAATCGTGTGAGCCTCTGGTCTAAGCCTTCCACTCGGCTCCTATCCAGAGGACCGCGATCTGTTCTGGGAGCGATACTACAGATAGTTAGCTCAGAATCCACCCGCGAGCGAGGCATTCCGCCTTCACCAACTCCGCCAACTGCCTGTATGAACTGAGGATGACCTCTGAACCCAGACGGCTGGAGTCATTGGTGCCGACATGAACAACAATTTGCAGTCGGATGCACCCAGTGCTCTCTATCGCCGCCGGCAGGGCCTCCTCCACATCTCGGATGAGACCCCCCCCCGGCAAGCAGACAGAGTGAACACTGGCCTTCTTCCCCGACCTTTCCGCTATTTCCCTAAGGGGAACGTTGGAGCTCCCAATCACTAATAAACCCCTCCCGTCGTGTGCTTGCTCGGACCTTGCTGAAGGAGCAGCCACATGTCCACTCACAGGCAGAGCGGGCGATGCCACACGGCCAGCCACTACACCAGGGCCGGCCAAACGCTGCACAGTGTGCAGACGTGCGGAAGTGCTGCACAAGTGCGCACGTGTGCCACAGCGAGCGACAGCGACATCTGTTATTAGACATGTGTCCCAAATGAACGGCGGCGGCTCAACTTCCCTGTTTATGTGGTACAAGCAAGAGCGCAACATACCCAGTCTCGTTTACCCTTGGTAACCGCAACCTTAACAGAGAAGTGTTGAGAAATGGCAGGTACTGTGAAAAAGCAAAGGACGGGAGATCTATGTTCTCAGTCGTTTAAAGATGACTGGGAACTGCAATTCTTTTTTGTAGCCGTTGGTGAAAACTCACAATGTTTGCTGTGCCGCCGAATAATAGGCGGCCAGCGTAAGTTTTCAATTGAAAGACACTACAATATATATCACAAAACGGGTGTAGTGTACTTAACAGTGAAGAACGGCAAGCAAAATTAAATGTCTGTAAGAAAATGGATGAGACACATCAACTCGATTATCATTTCTCATGACCAGTGATAAACGTGTTTGGATTTATTCCTTTCATAATTAAAAATTATTGTTTACTAACTGTGCATTATTGCCTCATTCTGCTCCATGTTACATTATCATCAGGAAAGTTGGTCATTAAACCGATTGTTCCAATTTATACTTACATTTAGGCTTTTTTTTTATTTTTAATGTGTGAAGGGCTACGCTCAGCTGAAGTCGATAAAAAATAACATTCATCTAATTTTCGGTTACTATACAGATTTCAGACGTAACTGATGAAAGGTATAGCAATAATGGTATTGAAATAACAGGTGATGATCGAGAGGTCTGCGGTTATCGTTCTGTTCAGAGGTCAGTGAGACAGAAATTATATGGGTGTAACTGAGGGCACCGAGAATTAGTTATAGGAAACCTTGCATTAGTTTAATGTTATTTGAAATCATGAATAAGTGCTCTCTTTCTTAAATACTAGATCAAAACCATGATGCGTGTTTACGTGCCGTCAGTCAAGCTGCCTTAATAAAAACCCACGGTTGTTAACTGTATTACTTGTCTTACTGGGTTAAACTGTTATCATAAAAGTAGACGTCTCAATGAGTAGACTGTGACAGTATTTTAAATGTTTAATACGCGAAATACCTTCCCACGGTTGGCTTGCAAGCTGTGGAAAGAACACTAGAACGCGCCGGTACAGAATATCCCAGCAAGTGGATAAAGCGACATCTGTGCGTAGAAAAATGCACTACATGAACACGGATGGCTGCGGCGTGCACGCTGTAACCCGGAAGTTGCACATGTGCTGGAGCACCGCACGCGTGCAGAATTTCTGGCCAGCCCTGCTCTACACTGACCCCCGCCTCGTGCGCCGCGAACGCCGCTGAACCCGCCACTCCCCTTGGGGAGAGGGTGGCCCAACCGCGCCCGGTACCCGCGAAGACGTCTCGACAGTAGGGACCGTGGGTGAAGCATATAACATCTGGGGTGTACCATGCGACGCACCAGACTCCCCACTACCGCTACACTCCGAGGCAGTAGCCTGAAGACGGCTGACCGCGGCCATAAAAACACGTTCAGCGGTTCGCGAACAGTGGCCAGCTCCTCCTGCGTCCGTACACAGCAGTCATACACCCTATCCATCCTAAGAAATCAATTTACTGTAGAGAAATAATCAACTTTTAACAAGACTGCTAATTCAATAAAGGCAGCTGATAGCTGACTAAACTATGGTTACTAGACACTTCTTGTTGAAAACAATGAAAATAAGCACTACCTGTCTCTGGACTTTATTCAAAACAAACACGAAATCTATGGTACACTATTACTAGTACTCGAAAATTAAAGCTTCCTAAAAAGCAAAAATTCAAGGAAGAAGAAGTGACAAGTAATAAAAATACAATTAATACATAAATTAACGTAGCTCGCTGCACAGCAGATGTGAAGCAGACGGCAGTTACGACGACACTGACACTACTCCCGCCTGTCGGCCGAATATTGTTGTGACTTCTACAGTGTTGGAACGTGCGGACACTCTCACTCGAAGTGATCGACGCATCTCAGTCGAACACCTAGCGGCGCAGATCGATTTCTCTGGCATTGCTGACACTCTCGACCATCTGTACTCGAAAGTGCATACCCGCTTGGTTCCTCCCTGTCCAACAGAAGACAGTAAAGAGCAACGAAGGACCATCTCGGTGGACTTGCTTGCGTGCTACGAGACTAATCCTGACAACTTTTGTCGAACACTGGCAGCGTCGATGAAACATGGGTTCATCACTTCGAACCGGAAACAAAACGACAATCCGCAAGCTGTGACATTGTCGCGAAAAACACAGTGTCCCGTATATGTAATAAGTTTCCTTTAATTTACGTCTATGGTCACAAGCTTTTTGTTATCGGATTACCAGTTTCGGTCTTTGATGACCGTCATCAGATCTGCAGCAAAAATTGGAAAAACATAAAGTATATTTATGTTTTTCCCATTATTGCTGCAGATCTGATGATGGTCATTAAACACCGAAACCGGTGATCTGTTAAGAAAACGTTTGTGACCATAGACGTAAGTAAAGGAAACTTAAAACAACAATCCTTGGAGTGGTGTCACACCAATTCTCCTCCGAAGAGAAAGTTCGAAGACGCACTCTCAGTCGGTAAATTCATGGAGACGTTCTTCTGAGACTGAAGGGGTTATTCGGTTTCATGTCTTCCGTTATAAAGCAATGATCAACTCTGAAGGGTATTTAACAAGCGACCTAAGCGATTTCGTTGCCACAATCGTGCAAAAGAACTTCTCCTTCTCCATGAAAACACAATGCCTTACACAAGGCTGCGCACACAAGAGGAGCTCACGAACCTTCATTGGACTGTTCTTCCTCATCCGCCCAACATCCCAGTACTCGCACCTTCCTACTGCCATCTGTTTGGCCCAGTGAAGGATGCACTCCACGGGAAGCAGAATGTGGACGATCAGGAAGCTATTCTTTTGTTTATTTTATGCTACGATTTACAAATGGCCTGCCAGTGACAACTCAGAATAATTTACCAAAACCCAACATGTTCAAAAGTGTCAGAAATTTTTATTTTGGCACCATATTTAAAAATATCACATTATACTACAGTAATCCCACAAGCTTCGTTGGGCGGCATGTTTAGGCGTATTTTTTTATTCACTAAATAATTTCCTAATTTTTCAGGTTGGCTTGGGCAACGTGCTAGTTTGTTATACTTCACCCCACCACCAAACACTTAAATAGGTTTTCACTTGACACCCTTTTCATATACAATGAACGTTTCTTACTGAATATTCGGTAACCGTTCAGAATTATTAATCAGGGTCGAGCTAGTCCGTGCCCAGAAACCTTCTTCTGCCAACTTGCCTCAGACTTCGCTTCCTTACAGACTACAGATAAAGTTGCTGAAAGTTAACTTCCCGTTCTCTTTCACTCCACCCAAGTAATAAGTCAGATTCAATTCACCATCTTACATTATCTTCGAAATTACAACTTAATACATGATAAATGAGGAGAAGTACCAACTCGTGTACCGACTCTCTGTATTACGTACATAACAGATCTGATATTCAACTTGACAATTAACGATTACAATACATTTATTATCTTCGACATTTCGCGTTCTTGAATTTGATGGA
Organism: Schistocerca nitens; assembly: GCF_023898315.1. Taxonomy (NCBI): domain Eukaryota; kingdom Metazoa; phylum Arthropoda; class Insecta; order Orthoptera; family Acrididae; genus Schistocerca; species Schistocerca nitens. Next base: position 68,401,348 of record NC_064614.1, read on the forward strand.
ACTCTTTCTTTTGCACTGCCCGCTCCATGGAAAACGTATCTCCACCTCAGCAGGTAGGGTCAGTTGACTGCTACCCACATCCGTACGGTCACTCGATCGTTAGCTCTACTATCAGCACCTACGATTGAAAACACCTCCCAACATTGGCAACTTACCGACTTCTCTCAATTACGAACATCTTTTCTCTGACATATTTATTTAAGGACTTCTCATTCCAGGAATGGGATATTTTACTATAACGCACACATCACACACACATTTTCTCTATTTATTTTCGGGTCGTGTTCAAATGTATCCACAGTATTTCCACAAGCTTCTGCAGGTGTCATGTTCGAATGTATTTGAATGCTTATTAAAAATTCTGTAAGCGATCACACACACACACACACACACACAACGGGCGCGCACACAAACACACACCTTACACATAGTTTACATTTTTACATTATTTCAGATATTTACCTTACTCACAAAACAGTGTCATCTTGTGCAAAAGATTAATCAACTGTCCGCACAAGTTAATCAGCTTGCTACAAAAATTCATCATTTTACCTTATAAAATGCATCAACTTGCCTCAAAAATGTATATATTTGCCCGAAAAGTGTATCAGCTTGCCCCAAAAATGTGTCAGCTCTTCCCTCCATATCCATATCAACCTCCCCTGAAAATGAGAGAAATAGAAGTAAAAATATCAGGAAGTGGGAAGGAATAAAACACAAACAAAAATACTTTAGGTATTAAAATGATTTGTAGACTTAGAGAAAGCTTTTGAAAATGTTGACTGGAATACTCTCTTTCAAATACTGAAGGTGGCAGGAGTCAAATACAGAGAGCGAAAGGCTCTTTACAATTTGTACAGAAACCAGATGGGGTTTATAAGAGTCGAGGGCATGAAAGGGAAACAGTGGTTGGGAAGGGAGTAAGACAGGGTTGTAGCCTATCCCAGATACTGCATACTGAGCAGGCAGTAAAGGAAACAAACGAAAAATTCCGAGTAGCAATTAAAATCCATGGAGAAGAAATAAAAACTTTGAGGTTTGACGATGACATCGTAATTCTGTCAGAGACAGCAAAGGACCTGGAAGAGATGTGTCTTGAAAGGAGGATATGAGATGAACATCAACAAAAGCTAAACAATGATAATGGAATGTAGTCAAATTAAATCGGGTGATGCTGAGGGAATTAGATTCGGAAATGAGACACTTAATGTAGTAGATGAGTTTTGCTATTTGGGGACCAAAATAATAGATGATGGTCGAAGTAGAGAGGATATAAAATGTACACAGGCAGTGGAAACGAAAGCGTTTCTGAAGAAGAGAAATTTGTTAACATCGAGTGTAGATCTGAGCGTCAGAAAGTCGTTTCTGAAAGTATTTGTATGGAGTGTAGCCATGTATGGAAGTGAAACATGGACGATAAATAGTTTAGACAAGAATAGAAGCTGTCGAAATGTGGTGCTACAGAAGAATGCTGAAGATTAGCTGTGTAGATCATGTAACTAATGAGGAGGTACTGCATAGAATTGGGGAGAAGAGAAATTTATAGCAGAACTTGACTAGAAGAAGGGATCGTTTTGGTAGGACATGTCCTGAGGCAAGAAGGGATCGCCAGTTTAGTATTAGAGGACAATGTGGAGGATAAAAATCGTAGAGAGAGACCAAGAGATGAATCCACTAAGCAGATTCAGAAGGATGTAGGTTGCAGTAGGTACTGGGAGATGAAGAAGTTTGCACAGGATAGAGTAGCATGGAGAGCTGCATCAAACCAGTCTCTAGACTGAAAACCACAACAACAACAACATCAACCGTTCGTCGTCCTCTGCAGCAACTCACAGTCTGTGTTCTTTAATAAAAGAAATAACATGTTGCTTAGGCTGAATTACGAACTGCACAGTGGTTTTCACTTCCAAATCCAGCACACATTCCCTGTAACCATCGATGATTAACCTGTTACCAGAAGATGGTTTTACACCTTTTGTTCAGCGCATTATGGTCTCAGACTCACTATCGAGACCACGATTTTTGCTCATAGACCGACAGATTCTGTAGAATGTTCATCATTAAGTTCGTGTTTCATTGAACCACTATCCTATTTATTTTCGATTCGAATATTATGTGTTTCTTCATGGAATATCATAGGACCGAAACTTACATGCTCGTCACTCCTATTATCCTCGTAGTTGGAGTTCTAATATGATAAAGCTTTTTCTGTCTGGGTAACACTGTTTTACAGAATTTGCCAGAAACTTTTATAGTATGTAATGGAAACGGATATGAAATAATTTCGAAATATTCAAAATTTTCTTTCTTACTGTAAAGAGTGTATCAGAGTGTACTTTAAGTCTGCTCAGTTCAAAGGCAACTGTAGAGTCGTTAAAATTAGACTCATTTCAAAACTTGGTGTCGCAATTAATACAGCTGCCCCTATCTGCTTTTCTAGTATTTTACACGCCTCTCCAGCATCGTTCACGTATGTAATTTTCCGAACACACTGTTATTCATCAGTTCGAAAACATTTTTCTCAGAATCACTGCTTCCACTCATGTGTTTTTGTGCCTTAATCTCAATGTATGGCTTCATGCACTGCGTCTGCCCAAATAATAACTTTGGTGACTTTTTTTAAAAAACTATTTTTGTGACAACATTATTTCAAATTTTTCTATTGAATTTAGTAGTTTTGTGTCACTAAATAAGGTCAAAAATAATTTCTTTGCTTTCTTACTATGGAATGGCAGTGACAATTTTTCCTGGTGTTACGGATTATCCGACAGAAAATCGTGGATAATCTTGGGTATTCGAGATCAACTTCCAAGTGTACCCTATGTTGGAATCATCTGGTATATATTCACAGCAAAAGTTTCAACACTCTCTGTAGGAAGCCATTGAAAAATAGACTACGGTATAAACTGCAGTTGTATAGAAGATTTACACCAAGGTAAAAGATGTAATATTCATGAACTGTGTAATCATATTTGGTCATGAACCTCTTGTACAAAGTGATGTCCGCAAGAATAATGGACAATACCTCTTCTAATACCTCTTTCAACAAATTGGTGTTGTTGACTTTTGCTTATAAGGTGCAATTCCTCCTTAGTAATTTTCAGCAGCGTATCTCACATAAAGCCAGGTGAAGCAATTTATGTGCCGGATCTATTTCACATTATTTAAGGCATATACTGGGAAAGATTTAGGATACATGTGCAAGAAGCAAAACGTCAATTTTCAAATATAAAACGTGAGAATCTACAAGTATTTTGCGTAAGAATAATTTCCATACACTGCTACCTCTTTGACACTCGCCCTCTGTTATAGTTTGCCCGTTAACATGGTTTGAAACTTTTTATTTTGGGGTAAGTGATCTTCATTGATTACATATTAATATGGAAAATCGCCCTTCTGATTAACTAAGTAAACCTCATGATGTGGGAAAAATATGCCGTCATTACCATGAGTTCATCAAATTTCAGTAAAGTTTTCAAGGATCACGTGGAAAATTTAGTGAATCGATAAATCTCTTCTTGATGTATTGCAGCAATGCTCTTTGCTAATAATTTACATTTGAGTTTATTTGATGGAATCAGAGAAACGAGACCTGTAGTCTTCTTCTTCGTTGTTATCTACCACCTTTCTTTGACACATCTCTGTGATCAAGAAACGACTCTCGTAGTTGCTAAAGTTGTGGAATATGATAAGCAAATATCAGCTAATTCTTCCTCGGGGCATGTTTCAATGTTTTCATTTTTTTATAAAAATATATTTTTAGGCGCAGCCGTTAGACACAGCTGCTCAGTGAACCGTTTCATGCAGTCATATCCTCAGTAAAATTTCCATTGTCATAGTTACAGCATTTGTAGAAGGTAATTGTGAATGGTTTTTGCAAATTTATGTGATTAGAATGTGATCTATTCCGTGCCATGACTACAAGTAACAACAGTTTTTAATATGCATTCCGTACTTGTATGAATTTCAAAGGGTGTCACTAGTTTATAACTGAATTTTGTAAGCTTTGCAAACTGATTCTTGCCACCAGGTATTACAATTTTTACTATAGATTTCCACAGATTACTGCAACCAGTCACCTTTTGTTTTACTACTCAATTTCTTTATCCATTACCGGTTTAGTATCGCTTAGTAATTCATCATCAGACGGTACATATTTATTGCATGTTTGCAACATTGTGTGGGTCGTGTAGAGTTTGCAGTATTTGTTGGTTTGTTCTTGGTGCGCACATTGTTTTGGTAAACTTAGTGTATGTTTTCCAGTGACGTTAATTTTTCACCACTTCACAAAATTAGCCACAGGTAACAACTTCCACATACTTTACAAGACGTATATTTACGTCATGTAAAAGTCTGTATGCCATTAACGGCCAGTTCCTATCTTTATAGAAGGGATAAAGAAATTAAATCATAGATATGTTTACTCACCCGTATCACACAACAGTGACTCTTTGTCACAGAATAAGGGGGAAATAAGTTAAAAATCTGTAGTACCATTAATTAGAAAACGTTTTTTTGTTATTACTTCAGACGGGCATGAGAATGGTACATTAGTATGAGTAAGGTAACGAAAATAAAAACTGCAAATACTCATTTAGTACAGTAATGTAGATTAATACATCACTAACCGTCAACTACACGTAGTACAATCACATTCTGCTCGATTACTGAATCGCCCATAAAAAAAATACACATCTGTTTAATGTATAAAAAAGTGACTAATCGCTGGTTCAACACGGGATGCGAGTTTAGTCAAAATGCTGTATACTGATCTCAGTCTGATCGTCACGATTCATATAAAAACGAAATCCATTACATTCTCTCTACAAAACACGCCAAACTATGGGGGAATCGCTAACACCAAACTTACATCGTTAAGCAGAATAAAAGCAGAGGAAAGAAATCTGCTTGTTGTAATCAAACCAAAAAAATATATCTCAATCACTCAAGATATATTGTAAGTAGGCTATTTAGGTTTATATGTTGGTAACGCCACGTAGCGCTCTATATGAAAATCACTGACTGTGCTGTGTGAAGTCTGTGGCTGGTTTGCATTGTTGGAATTTTTGCTCTTGTAGTATTGGGCAGTTGGATGTGAACAGCGCGTAGCGTTGCGCAGTTGGAGGTGAGCCACCAGCAGTGGGGAGAGATATGGCAGAATTTTGAGAGCGCACGATCCGGACGTGTGTCCATCAGAAAGAGTAAATTTGTAATACCGTATATCATGTACTGATATATATATATATATATATATATATATATATATATATATATATATATATATGAGTTCTGAATATTATTAAGGTACATACATTGTTTGTTCTCTATCAAAATCTTTCATTTGCTAACTATGCCTATCAGTAGTTAGTGCCTTCAGTAATTAGAATCTTTTATTTAGCAGGCAGTATTGGCGCTGGTTGTATTGCAATAGTTCGAGTAACGAAGATTTTTGGGAGGTAAGTGATTCATGAAAGGTATAGGTCATTGTTAGTCAGGACCATTCTTTTGTAGGGATTATTGAAATTCAGATTGCGTTTCCTAGAAATATTGTGTGTCAGTTTAGTGATGATCAGAGTAAGTAAAGAGAGAAATGTCTGAGTACGTTCAGTTCTGCTCAGCTGTTTGAAAATCATATAACGTAAGAGGTTTATCTGCACTGTAATTCATAAATTTTTGTAAGGGGATGTTTCATAATATTAGTGTAGCCACCCTCAGTACCAATTCCACTACTATGCGCTAAATCTCTTCAACTGAGTGGTAACAATATCAGACCACAGCTTTTCTGATACAAACAACTCTCAAACACCCTCTACCGGCCCAGTGCTGCCTGCTCTCACAAACTCACAGTAACGGACACTTCATACGAAAAGCTGCTTATCGCAGACTAAATCACGATAACATGCCATGCATTACATGCAAACGCCACTTCAGTCTGTTCATATCCGACGGTAACAGACTGACAGCCACCATACAACTATCTTCCCATCTTCTTTTCAAATTATACGTGCTCACATGGTACGACCATGCCTTATCTATTCATTGGCCGAGACCATAACTAAATCTTAAGTACTTCCAATATAGCAAAGATAAATATCGAAATCGGTAAATTTGCATTCGGATAATAAAGGCAAAATCATGTGAAACATATATGATCCAAATGAAGTGTGGCTGAACGAACAGACACCCTTCAACTTCTGAGCCTTCCTGTAGAATCAGCAAGTTCAAAGCAGTTCAGTCTGGTTCATACTTGCTGAAGTTCATTAATTTGCGCCCAATGTAAAGTATTCTGAAATACTCAAATTTACTATTTTTACGTCGTTTTTCAATTGAACATGGCATAAAAAATTCAAAGCATTCGGAATCTTTTATGTTGCCTGTAAAATACTCTCAAATACTGTAATGTCTGTAATAATTATTTTTAAACATGGCACAAGAAAATCGGAGTGCTCAGGTACTTTGGAGCACTGTAAACTATTTTGAGATTCTGGCAAAAAAGTTGATAGTTTTCGGGTACTTCTGAGCAACTTGTGTATTACTTTAAAATACTGAAAATTAAACCCTCTGTACAATTTTTTGGATAAATACATACGAACATAGCACAAAAAGATCTGATCGTTCAGATACTTTTGAGCACGTTGTATAGAACTTTCAAATAATGCAATTTATGCACTTCACGTAATTTTTAGATAAACCCTTTACTACATAGAGCAAAACAAGTCAGAACGGTAAGATACTTCTGTGTATCCTGTTAAGTGCTTTAAAATAATGAAATTCAAGCATTTTACGTAATTGTTTGGGTAGATCCTTTTTTAACATGAGAGAAAAATTCGGAGCATTCGGATACTTTCCGAGAAATTTGTAAAGTGTTTTTAAATACCGCAATTTACATTTTTAATGTAATTTTTTAGATAAATACTTTAGAAATTGGAGAGGAAGAATTCGGAGCGTTTGCGTAGTTTTCAGCACGCTCAAAAAGTCCAAGAGTTACACTTTCGACGCAAGTTTTAAATAAAAGCTTCTGAATATGACATAAAAATTCAGAGCCTTTTGACATCTCACACAAATCTTTCAAATACTGAAATTTAAACCATTTGCATAAGTATTTGGATGACAGGCTTTAGCAAATTATAACGCATTTTAAGAATAAAACGATCTATATCGCTAAATGAAAAATATTTGTACATTAAGATGCTTCGGCAAATGGTTTCATCAGATATCTGCAGTTAAGGTGAAAGGAACATACTGAGAGACAGGCGTTCGTTATACAGCATCAAGCGCCAGAAGTTTAAAACGGAAAAAAGAAAATCTATTTTCAAAGGATTTAAAAATCAATCTTTATGACATCTCATTGACACACTGTGTGAAATGGCTCGTTATAAAAAAATATTGGAATACACCTTCGATATCAAGAACGCTTCCAACTCATTTTTCTTCCCAGAGACATCATGTAATGAAACGGTTCCACGTGATCCACTTCATTTAGGTACCACCTGTTCTGTTTCCATGTGGTTGTAAGCTCCAACTACCGATAGTGCAGTGGTAACAACCCTCCGCCACAGAAACGGGCTGTTGTGTACAACTTGTTGTTGTTGTTGTTGTGGTCTTCAGTCATGAGACTGGTTTGATGCAGCTCTCCACGCCACTCTAACCCGTGCAAGCTGCTTCATCTCCCAGTACCTACTGCAACCTACACCCTTCTGAATCTGCTTAGTGTATTGATCTCTTGGTCTCCCTCTACGATTTTTACCCTCCACGCTGCCCTCCAATGCTAAATTTGTGATCCCTTGATGCCTCAAAACATGTCCTACCAACCGATCCCTTCTTCTTCCCTTGTGTTCCCATAACTGTAACTGAGCCTTCACGTCTAGCTATAATATTTCTGCCTCAGCATCTTCTGCTTTTATTTCGCAATTGCGTGCTTTTTTTCCCGTGACTGAATTCCTGCAAATTTCGCCAGTATTATTTTCATTCACGCGGTCTAGCCTTAGTCTGTCAGACCAACAACTTAAGCACTTAAAATTTATACTGTATGTTTATATTGTGTGTGCATTTATTCTCGTCCTGTTCCCTCATTCTGTGAATGAGACGTGGAATGCAAGATTGTGTGCATGGTTTGAATGCACAACTTTTGTAGGTGGGAGGAACCTGTAGCTCGAGGTAGCAGTTTTGCCAAGTTATGGGCGTGCGATAGGTACGAGAGGAGTTCCACATCTACCGTGCATTTGTTTGCTGGAGGATTCGTACCGTTAGCTCTTGAGAGTGGTCTTTGTATTTCCTCCCCCTCTCTCTCATCTAACACCGGGAGCATGCTCCAGGATACCCCCAGGTAAGAGCAAATGTGTTCATAAGACACTGTGAAATGAAATCGATTCAGCAATTGGAATTGTGCTTAAATTCAAAATAGTGATATTCTAACGTTCTCTTTTCGGTTTTTTGTATTTCAGGATATGTATTTTGGGGTAATCGGTCAAGTAATTTATAGTGTGTAGTAATTATCACGTTTTGCACATGAGTTGCTTTGTTTCGTTACAAACTGTTAATACGCAGGACTGTAGCTGAAATGGGCTTTTTCTTTCGGAAGCAGTGCGCAATGAATTTCAGTGTCTCTTTTCAATTCGCGGTTTAACTTTCTTCAGTTCTATTTATTTTGTCTTAGTAAGCTGTAGTGCTTGTTGAAGTTGTCGCTTTGCTCAGTAGTTTCCCTTGTGTTCCCATAACTGTAACTGAGCCTTCACGTCTAGCTATAAAATTTCTGCCTCAGCATCTTCTGCTTTTATTTCGCAATTGCGTGCTTTTTTTCCGTGACTGAATTCCTGCAAATTTCGCCAATATTATTTTCATTCGCGCGGTCTAACCTTAGTCTGTCAGACCAACCACTTGCTGGTATTCTGTATGTAATACTTGAACAAGTAATTGAAAGAGTGTAGATGTATTGAGTCAGTGTATGTCATAGCACGTAAATTACCCTCATTACATTCATACAGAATTTTAAAATGAGAATACTTAGAGACTTACGACAAATGTTACACATAATTTCAAACTTTTTCCTACCTTTTTTCTCGGTAAGATTTCCGCACTAAATAAGTAAAGAGAAAGCATTTATCGTTCAACAGATTTTTGCTGTTCGTGCATTAAAACTCCAGGAACAGACATTACGTTTTAATTCGTTGCTTCATTTCTACTAACTTAGCTCACAACTGAATTTGCAGACAGTATCCACATAGGTACCATGCAATATGACTGCAAAATTACCACACTGCATAACAGTAATTTCAGGAGGCGTGACGTTTTAAACACTGAGAGGCGTGAAAGACTAGCTTTTGATTAAACCAGAGTGCAAGTAATATGCTATACTCAAGCACTGTTTGACAGTGAGAGCACTTAGTGACATCCAACAAACGTTAAACGTAATTTGATGGTGTTTCATACACGGGAGCTTATCCCTTAAAAAGATCGTCGAGAGGGAGGGCGGAGGTTGAGGAGTTGCTGCTGGTAAATATTACAGTTGTATCCTGCAATAAGTCGCACTAAGACTTGAAAATTACATACGGTTTCCATAACAAGTGCACTTTGCTAAAATGCTTCCAGAATATCGAAGCCTCTTCTCCCACTGTTCACATGTGTAAGTGTCTAAGCTTACCAGCGTATAGTTTATCTCAAGTATTCAAACTATTCGTCAATCCCTATGAAGTTACTATTAATTTTCAGAGTGACGTGTGGTATTTTATATTCTTAACGTTTCGTCGTCTGCTATTGAAGATAGGAAATTTATGTAGTCCTGAACAATAGTACCACGAGGTGTGATGAATATCAGACCTCTTTAAATCTTTAAATGTCCTGCGAATGTCGTAACAGGACGATACAGCCGTTGTCGAAGTATAAGGGAGACGTTCGGGAAATTTAGATGGTCATTTAGGGAAGAACGCCAACGGCCAAGCCTCAGTGGTAACACCTGTTCCCGTCAGATCACCGAAGTTAAGCACTGTCGGGCTGGGCTAGCATCCGATCTGCCGACCGCTGCTGGCAAGTGGCGTGCACTCAGCCCTTGTGAGGTAAACTGAGGAGCTACTTGATTGAGAAGTTGCGGCTCCGGTTTCGTAAACTGAAATACGGCCGGGAGACCAGTGTACTGACGCTAATGGGCTGCGGATGACACGGAGGCCGGTCGGTACTGTTGGGCCTTCATGGCCTTTTCGGGCGGTGTTTAGTTATTATGTAGGGTGAAAAGAACCCGTAGTTCAAGAGAAGTCATGTTGGGCTAATTTACATAACCACCGTGGGTCCACTCTGTTGCCCCAATATTATGTGTAGTGTAATGTTTATGAGAATAAGATTAGAGAGAGTACGCGTTCGATCAGTATTTGGAAGGAACAGCACAGAGAATCACTAATACTGGTTCGAAGTACCCACCACCGTGCGCTGCACAGAATCTTCCGCAGTATATGAATAGAAGTGTATGCGGACATCGATGTGCAGACAGATGATTGAGATTCTCCGGTGTTTATTGATTCGGTGAAAAAAATCTGAGAAACTAATTGTAAGAGAGATAGGCAGCACAGTGGCAGGGTTAGGTTGTTTCGGGATGAAGACCAGACAGCGAGGTCATCGGTCTCATCGGATTAGGGACGGACGGGGAAGGAAGTCGGCCGTGCCCTTTCAAAGGAACCATCCCGGCATTTGCCTAGAGCGATTTAGGGAAATCATGGAAAACCTAAATCAGGATGGCCGGACGCGGGATTGAACCGTCGTCTTCCCGAATGCGAGTCACAGTGGCAGGAGACTAAACGTTACACAGGAGAGACGTTAACAATAAGACCTGAAAAGAACCGTATTTTGCAAACGAAGTTCAACCCGATTGTGAAAATCTATGTTGCGTTATTTCACATGTTACCTACTCGGTAGCGCTCGCGTTATATCTTTTCTTTATTAGGATATCATGTCATTACGCACGTTTAAAGACCGCTATGTTTAGTTTATCAGCTAGAAATAAGGATTCTTTTGATCTCCATTTCCTTCGAGTCATACAACGGCAACACATTCCTATAGGGAAAATTAACCTCATCGAATCGCCAGACAGCGCTCCGGACCTAATCTGATAAGTCGATTACGTATCTGCATTCGCTAATGCTTCCGTGGTGTTGACAGAATGTTTCCGTTTCTGTTGAAAATTCACTCCATGGGTAACTTGATATGTTCTGTCAGAAAGTCATCAGTGGAATCATTTACTTATGAATGCTGTCCGTGTAATAAAATCGTAGCTATCAGCTGAGAGCGAAGAACGCATTTGTCAAAACTAGGAGTATACAAAATATCGCATATGAAAGACGTGATCTGAGTTTAATACGAGGTGGCTATCTTGAATCGGAGCTAGTTCTTGGGAATCAGCCGCTTTCTTGTTTTGCTCCAGCAATATCAGAAATTCCAACCCCCAGTCCGCCATTAAGGATATTGCTCTGTAATCCTGCGTATACATTCATGTAGCCATGTAGCCATGTAATAAACAGATGTGATCCGCGGTTTCTCTCAATCTCGCGAAACTGTTTACTACTCGAGGTAGTCTGGACACATTCAGGCTCCTTCAGGAGTTGATTCTCCGGCGTTTTTTCTTTTTGGTCATCAGTCTACCGACTGGTTTGATGCGGCCCGCCACGAATTCCTTTCCTGTGCTAACCTCTTCATCTCAGAGTAGCACTTGCAATCTACGTCCTCAATTATTTGCTTGACGTATTCCAAATTCTGTCTTCCTCTACAGCTCCCTCTAGTACCATGGAAGTCATTCCCTCATGTCTTAGCAGATGTCCTATCATCCTGTCCCTTCTCCTTATCAGTGTTTTCCACATATTCCTTTCCTCTCCGATTCTGCGTAGAACCTCCACATTCCTTACCTTATCAGTCCACCTAATCTTCAACATTCGTCTATAGCACCACATCTCAAATGCTTCGATTCTCTTCTGTTCCGGTTTTCCCACAGTCCATGTTTCACTACCATACAATGCTGCACTCCAGACGTACATCCTCAGAAATTTCTTCCTCAAATTAAGGCCGGTATTTCATATTAGTAGACTTCTCTTGGCCTGAAATGCCTTTTTTGCCATAGCGAGTCTGCTTTTGATGTCCTCCTTGCTCCGTCCGTCATTGGTTATTTTACTGCCTAGGTAGCAGAATTCCTTAACTCCATTGATTTCGTGACCATCAATCCCGATGTTAAGTTTCTCGATGTTCTCATTTCTACTATTTCTCATTACCTTCGTCTTTCTCCGATTTACTCTCAAACCATGCTGTGTACTCATTAGACTGTTCATTCCGTTCCGTTCAGCAGATCATTTAATTCTTCTTCACTTTCACTCAGGATAGCAATGTCATCAGCGAATCGTATCATTGATATCCTTTCACCTTGTATTTTAATTCCACTCCTGAACCTTTCTTTTATTTCCATCATTGCTTCCTCGATGTACAGATTGAAGAGTAGGGGCGAAAGACTACAGCCTTGTCTTACACCCTTCTTCATACGAGCACTTCGTTCTTGATCGTCCACTCTTATTATTCCCTCTTGGTTGTTGTACATATTGTATATGACCCGTCTCTCCCTATAGCTTACCCCTATTTTTTTCAAAATCTCGAACAGCTTGCACCATTTGATATTGTCGAACGCTTTTTCCAGATCGACAACTCCTATGAAAGTGTCTTGATTTTTCTTTAGCCTTGCTTCCATTATTAGCCGTAACGTCAGAATTGCCTCTCTCGCCCCTTTACTTTTCCTAAAGCCAAACTGATCGTCACCTAGCGCATTCTCAATTTTCTTTTTCCATTCTTCTGTATATTATTCTTGTAAGCAGTTTCGATGCATGTGCTGTTAAGCTGATTGTGCGATAATTCTAGCACTTGTCAGCTCTTGCCGTCATCGGAATTGTGTGGATGATGCTTTTCCGAAAGTCAGATGGTATATCGCCAGACTCATATATTCTACACACCAACGTGAATAGTCGTTTTGTTGCCACTTCCCCCAATGATTATAGAAATTCTGATGGAATGTTATCTATCCCTTCTGCCTTATTTGACCGTAAGTCCTCCAAAGCTCTTTTTAATTCCGATTCTAATACTGGATCCCCTATCTCTTCTAAATCGACTCCTGTTTCTTCTTCTATCACATCCGACAAATTTTCACCCTCATAGAGGCTTTCAAGGTATTCTTTCCACCTATCTGCTCTCTCTTCTGCATTTAGCAGTGGAATTCCCGTTGCACTCTTAATGTTACCACCGTTGCTTTCTTTTTTTTAATGTCACCAAAGGTTGTTTTGACTTTCCTGTATGCTGAGTCTGTCCTTCCGACAATCATACATTTTTCGATGTCTTCACATTTTTCCTGCAGCCATTTCGTCTTAGCTCCCCTGCACTTCCTATTTATTTCATTCCTCAGCGACTTGTATTTCTGTATTCCTGATTTTCCCGGAACATGTTTGTACTTCCTCCTTTCATCAATCAACTGAAGTATTTCTTCTGTTACCCATGGTTTCTTCGCAGCTACCTTCTTTGTACCTATGTTTTCCTTCCCAACTTCTGTGATGGCCCTTTTTAGAGATGTCCATTCCTCTTCAACTGTACTGCCTACTGCGCTATTCCTTATTGCTGTATCTATAGCGTTAGAGAACTTCAAACGTATCTCGTCATTCCTTAGTACTTCCGTATCCCACTTCTTTGCGTATTGATTCTTCCTGACTAATGTCTTGAACGTCAGCCTACTCTTCATCACTACTATATTGTGATCTGAGTCTATATCTGCTCCTGGGTACGCTTTAAAATCCAGTATCTGATTTCGGAATCTCTGTCTGACCATGATGTAGTCTAATTGAATTCTTCCCGCATCTCCCGGCCTTTTCCAAGTATACCTCCTCCTCTTGTGATTCTTGAACAGGGTATTCGCTATTACTAGCTGAAACTTGATACAGAACTCAATTAGTCTTTCTCCTCTTTCATTCCTCGTCCCAAGCCCATATTCTCCTGTAGCATTTTCTTCTACTCCTTCCCCTACAACTGCATTCCAGTCGCCCATGACTATTAGATTTTCGTCCCCCTTTACATACTGCATTACTCTTTCAATATCCTCATACACTGGCTCTATCTGTTCATCTTCAGCTTGCGACGTCGGCATGTGTACCTGAACTATCGTTGTCGGTGTTGGTCTGCTGTCGATTCTGATTAGAACAACCCGGTCACTGAATTGTTCACAGTAACACGCCCTCTGCCCTACCTTCCTATTCATAACGAATCCTACACCTGTTATACCATTTTCTGCTGCTGTTGATATTACCCGGTACTCATCTGATCAGAAATCCTTGTCTTCCTTCCACTTCACTTCACTGAGCCCAACTACATCTAGATTCAGCCTTCAGATTTTCTAGTTTCCCTACCACGTTCAAGCTTCTGACATTCCACGCCCCGACTCGTAGAACGTTATCCTTTCGTTGATAATTCAATTTTTTACTGGTAACCTCCCCCTTGGCAGGCCCCTCCAGGAGACCCGAACGGGGGACTATTCCGGAATCTTTTGCCAATGGAGAGATCATCATGACACTTCTTCGATTACAGGCTACATGTCCTGTGGATACACGTTACATGTCTTTAATGCAGTGGTTTCCATTGCCTTCTGCTACATCATGTCGTTGATCGTTGCTGATTCTTCCGCCTTTAGGGGAAATTTCCCACCCCTAGGACAAGAGAGTGCCCTGAACCTCTATCCGCTCCTCCGCCCTCTTTGACAAGGCCGTTGGCAGAATGAGGCTGACTTCTTATGCCGGAATTCTTCGTCCGCCAATGCTGATTATTTATCAAAATTTTGGCAGTGGCGGGGATCGAACCCGGGACCGAAGAAGTTTTTGTTATGAATCAAAGACGCTACCCCCCTTTTTTTTAATCTCATTTTGTTCGTTATTGTTCGTTTTTTTTTAAATGTTCGTGGCGGACGTCACCTGACGCCCATTGAAGTTCGCTTTTTGATCCATTCACTCAGTTTTTTTATTACAGAGGGCAGCTAACCCTCTCACCGAACACGCTGAGCTACCGTGCCGGCTCCCCTAGGCCACGGGTACTCACACAAACTGCATTCCGTGGTGTACTTTCTGTGTTACTATCGTCAAATGTGAACAGAATTACAAGTTCAAGATACCTCGTAACTGTAGCCGGCCGAAGTGGCCGTGCGGTTCTAGGTGCTGCAGTCTAAAACCACAAGACCGCTACGGTCGCAGGTTCGAATCCTGCCTCGAGCATGGATGTGTGTGGTGTCCTTAGGTTAGTTAGGTTTAACTAGTTCTAAGTTCTTTGGGGACTAATGACCTCAGAAGTTGAGTCCCATAGTGCTCAGAGCCATTTGAACCAGCCCTCGTAACTGTCAGTAAACACTCTACTTTGAAAAAACAACTGGGTGTTGTGTGATATCCTTAGGTTAGTTAGGTTTAAGTAGTTCTAACAAGGGAACCTCCCCATCGCACCCCCCTCAGAATTAGTTATAAGTTGGCAAAGCGGATAGGCCTTGAAAAACTGAACACACATCAATCGAGAAAACAGGAAGAAGTTATATGGAACTATGAAAAAATAAGCAAAATATACAAACTGAGTAGTCCATGTGTAAGATAGGCAACATCCAGGTGGGTGTAAACATATGAGTGCCGTGGTCCCGTGGTTAACGTGTGCAGCTGCCGAGCGATAGGTCGTTGGTTCATGTCTTCCCTCGGGAGAAAATTTTTATTTTTATTTTCAGACAATTATCAAAGTTCAGGCACTCACATAT
This sequence comes from Schistocerca nitens, assembly GCF_023898315.1. Lineage (NCBI taxonomy): Eukaryota > Metazoa > Arthropoda > Insecta > Orthoptera > Acrididae > Schistocerca > Schistocerca nitens. Next base: position 68,417,132 of record NC_064614.1, read on the forward strand.
AATCGTCTTCGCTCTCCAAAATTCCAGGATATGTTCAGATTTGCTTGGACATATGCAGAATTTGACGGTTTACACACGGAAAAATTTGAAAACGTTAAAAACATATGTTTTGACAGAGCACAGACAAAACTGTGCGACTGTGAAACTGTTGCATTCATTTGTTGCAGTTTATGTGACAAACTCTTATGTTTTCACACTTTTTCGGAAGTGATTATCACATCCACAAGAAAACCTAAATTGGGCAAGGTAGAAGAATCTTTTTGCCCATTCACCAAGTGTACAGGTTAGGTGGGTCGACAACATATTCCTGTCATGTGAAGCACATGCCGTCACCAGTGTCGTATAGAATATATCAGACGTGTTTTCCTGTGGAGGAATCGGTTGACCTATGACCTTTCAATCAAATGTTTTCGGTTTCCATTGGACAGGCACGTCCTTTCGGCTACTAATCGCACGGGTTTGCGGTGCGGTCGCAAAACACAGACACTAAACTTACTACAGTGAACAGAGACGTCAATGAACGAACGGACAGATCATAACTTTGCGAAAATAAAGAAAGAAAAATTTTCACTCTTGGGAGGATTTGAACCAGGAACCTCTCGTTCCGCAGTTGCTCACACTAAAAACGGGACCACGGCGCTCCTGAACGCAGATTGTCCTAGACGTTGCCTATCTTGCACATGGACTATATATATTTTCCTTATTTTTTCATAGTTCCACACAACTTCTTCCTGTTTTCTCGATTGATCTGTGTTCAGTTTTTCAAGGCCTATCCACTGTGCCAACTTATAACTAAATCTGAGGGGGGTGCGATGGGGAGGTTCCCTTGTAAGTTCTAGGGGACTGATGACCATAGATGTTAAGTCCCATATTGCTCAGAGCCATTTGAACCATTTTTTTTAAAAAAACACTAGTCAGACTCTCCGAGTTTTATAGATAACTCGTAGTGGTAAGCACTGGGGTACTGATAATTATATTAGAATGTAAGGTAGTCCAGATAATGACTGAGAGGAGTGTAAACACTGCTGTTCGCCAGTTTATGGCATGTGACTGCAGAAGAGAAGTTCACAAAAAAGAGCGCATAAAAATAGCGTTCATACACTGACACTTGTCGAAAAGAATGCAAAGAAAATAAACAAAATCAAAAAAATAAATTGTACCACTGTAACAAATACTTTGAAGAGAGGTGGAAAATGTTTTAGTAGATGTTAGCTTTTCAAACTGCGATGTTTAGTGATACCTGTCACTTACATTTTCCCTGCAATATTTCGTTTACATCTGACTGTTCAATGATGAAAGTTCAGAAATGGGTTTTCCTTAGATTTTATAAACTAATGGCAAAACTGTGATTATCGATATCGTTATGATTATAAACAATTAGGAGACGTGGCACTTCTTTTTGATATTCTTTCATCCATTTTGGTTCTTCATACCTTACCACATGCGTTCTTTGGGTATTTTACCATCTACAAGTCGCATAATATGCAGTTTAACACTCCAATTTTCTTATGTACCATGGCAGAGAACAGTATCTTCTTGACAAATAAATTACCTTGAATAAAAACGCAACCATGTGAAGGCGTATTCGACAGCCCGAAATCAGAAACTGCGCTAAAACAAAAATTTTAAAACCATTTGTTACGTTCCACACCAACATATTTTTAAAATCAGATTTTTTCTTTGTGTTACATCAAGTGTGGTTCTACAGCACAAAACTAAGAAAATTTTGTGTAATTTGGAATCAACAGGTAAAGTTCAGACAAGAGAGAGCTTTTATGGATGCGATGCTACAGGAAAATGATGGAAACTGGGTTGAAAGATCTAAAAGCTACTGAGGAGGAATAAATTACTTTGTGGTAAAAGAAATTTGTGACACAACCTGACAAAAGAAAGCAATGCTTTAATATGGGTGATTCTGAGACTTCACTCATCATTTTTATAGCGGACAGAAATATGTGAAGTAAAAGTCATAGAAGGAGATAAGGCTTCATACTGAAGACTATGACAACTATAGGGAAAGGCCGACTTGTGCCCTCAGGCGCTGAAACAAAAACCAAACTTAAAATGATATTTATATCACAAAAATATTGTTCCGAAGTAATTAAGCGATATTATTTCCAACTAAGTTATTAATATATCATTTCCGTTGTCGGTTGCCATTTTCTTTATGGAAGACTTTGAGGAAAAGCTAGCTCGACGCCCACAGTATCAAGTCGACGGCACGTATGTAATATAACACCATGGTGAAGTTACAAGAATTTTTAAACCATCTCAATTCAGTCCAAGGACGATTCAAGTTTGCAATGGAAATCTAAAAGGAGGGATGTCTTTCATTATTTGATGTTTTAGTACAGCAAACTTAAAATGATATTCATACCACAAAAATATTGTTCCGAAGTAATTAAGCGATGATATTACTTACAACTAAGTTATTAATATATCATTTCCGTTGTCGGTTGCCATTTTCTTTATGGAAGACTTTGAGGAAAAGCTAGCTCGACGCCCACAGTATCAAGTCGACGGCACGTATGTAGTATGACACCATGGTGACGTTACACGAATTTTTAAACCATCTCAATTCAGTCCAAGGACGATTCAAGTTTGCAATGGAAATCTAAAAGGAGGGATGTCTTTCATTATTTGATGTTTTAGTATGGCAAACTTAAAATGATATTCATACCACAAAAATATTGTTCCGAAGTAATTAAGCGATGATATTACTTACAACTAAGTTATTAATATACCATTTCCGTTGTCGGTTGCCATTTTCTTTATGGAAGACTTTGAGGAAAAGCTAGCTCGACGCCCACAGTATCAAGTCGACGGCACGTATGTAGTATGACTCCATGGTGAGGTTACAAGGATTTTTAAACCATCTCAGTTCAGTCCAAGGACGATTCAAGTTTGCAATGGAAATCTAAAAGGAGGTATGTCTTTCATTATTTGATGTTTTAGTACGGCAAACTTAAAATGAAATTCATACCACAAAAATATTGTTCCAAAGTAATTAAGCGATGATATTACTTACAACTAAGTTATTAATATACCATTTCCGTTGTCGGTTGCCATTTTCTTTATGGAAGACTTTGAGGAAAAGCTAGCTCGACGCCCACAGTATCAAGTCGACGGCACGTATGTAGTATGACTCCATGGTGACGTTACAAGGATTTTTAAACCATCTCAGTTCAGTCCAAGGACGATTCAAGTTTGCAATGGAAATCTAAAAGGAGGTATGTCTTTCATTATTTGATGTTTTAGTACGGCAAACTTAAAATGAAATTCATACCACAAAAATATTGTTCCAAAGTAATTAAGCGATGATATTACTTACAACTAAGTTATTAATGTATCATTTCCGTTGTCGGTTGCCATTTTCTTTATGGAAGACTTTGAGGAAAAGCTAGCTCGACGCCCACAGTATCAAGTCTACGGCACGTATGTAGTATGACACCATGGTGACGTTAGAAGGATTTTTAAACCATCTCAGTTCAGTCCAAGGACGATTCAAGTTTGCAATGGAAATCTAAAAGGAGGTATGTCTTTCATTATTTGATGTTTTAGTACGGCAAACTTACAATGAAATTCATACCACAAAAATATTGTTCCGAAGTAATTAAGCGATGATATTACTTACAACTAAGTTATTAATATATCATTTCCGTTGTCAGTTGCCATTTTCTTTATGGAAGACTTTGAGGAAAAGCTAGCTCGACGCCCACAGTATCAAGTCGACGGCACGTATGTAGTATGACACCATGGTGAAGTTACAAGAATTTTTAAACCATCTCAGTTCAGTCCAAGGACGATTCAAGTTTGCAATGGAAATCTAAAAGGAGGGATGTCTTTCATTATTTGATGTTTTAGTACGGCAAACTTAAAATGATATTCATACCACAAAAATATTGTTCCGAAGTAATTAAGCGATGATATTACTTACAACTAAGTTATTAATATATCATTTCCGTTGTCGGTTGCCATTTTCTTTATGGAAGACTTTGAGGAAAAGCTAGCTCGACGCCCACAGTATCAAGTCGACGGCACGTATGTAGTATGACACCATGGTGACGTTACAAGAATTTTTAAACCATCTCAATTCAGTCCAAGGACGATTCAAGTTTGCAATGGAAATCTAAATGGAGGGATGTCGTTCATTATTAGATGTTTTAGTACGGCAAACTTAAAATGATATTCATATCACATAAATATTGTTCCGAAGTAATTAAGCGATGATATTTCTTACAACTAAGTTATTAATATATCATTTCCGTTGTCGGTTGCCATTTTCTTTATGGAAGACTTTGAGGAAAAGCTAGCTCGACGCCCACAGTATCAAGTCGACGGCACGTATGTAGTATGACACCATGGTGAAGTTACAAGAATTTTTAAACCATCTCAATTCAGTCCAAGGACGATTCACGTTTGCAATGGAAATCTAAAAGGAGGGATGTCTTTCATTATTTGATGTTTTAGTACGGCAAACTTAAAATGATATTCATACCACAAAAATATTGTTCCGAAGTAATTAAGCGATGATATTACTTACAACTAAGTTATTAATATATCATTTCCGTTGTCGGTTGCCATTTTCTTTATGGAAGACTTTGAGGAAAAATTAGCTCGACGCCCACAGTATCAAGTCGACGGCACGTATGTAATATGACACCATGGTGAAGTTACAAGAATTTTTAAACCATCTCAGTTCAGTCCAAGGACGATTCAAGTTTGCAATGGAAATCTAAAAGGAGGGATGTCATTCATTATTTGATGTTTTAGTATGGCAAACTTAAAATGATATTCATACCACAAAAATATTGTTCCGAAGTAATTAAGCGATGATATTACTTACAACTAAGTTATTAATATATCATTTCCGTTGTCGGTTGCCATTTTCTTTATGGAAGACTTTGAGGAAAAGCTAGCTCGACGCCCACAGTATCAAGTCGACGGCACGTATGTAGTATGACACCATGGTGACGTTACAAGAATTTTTAAACCATCTCAATTCAGTCCAAGGACGATTCAAGTTTGCAATGGAAATCTAAAAGGAGGTATGTCTTTCATTATTTGATGTTTTAGTACGGCAAACTTAAAATGATATTCATACTACATATATATTGTTCCGAAGTTATTAAGAGATGATATTACTTACAACTAAGTTATTAATATATCATTTCCGTTGTCAGTTGCCATTTTCTTTATGGAAGACTTTGAGGAAAAGCTAGCTCGACGCCCACAGTATCAAGTCGACGGCACGTATGTAGTATGACACCATGGTGAAGTTACAAGAATTCTTAAACCATCTCAATTCAGTCCAAGGACGATTCAAGTTTGCAATGGAAATCTAAAAGGAGGGATGTCTTTCATTATTTGATGTTTTAGTACGGCATACTTAAAATGATATTCATACCACAAAAATATTGTTCCAAAGTAATTAAGCGATGATATTACTTACAAGTAAGTTATTAATATATCATTTCCGTTGTCGGTTGCCATTTTCTTTATGGAAGACTTTGAGGAAAAGCTAGCTCGACGCCCACAGTATCAAGTCGACGGCACGTATGTAGTATGACACCATGGTGAAGTTACAAGAATTTTTAAACCATCTCAATTCAGTCCAAGGACGATTCAAGTTTGCAATGGAAATCTAAAAGGAGGGATGTCTTTCATTATTTGATGTTTTAGTACAGCAAACTTAAAATGATATTCATACCACAAAAATATTGTTCCGAAGTAATTAAGCGATGATATTACTTACAACTAAGTTATTAATATATCATTTCCGTTGTCAGTTGCCATTTTCTTTATGGAAGACTTTGAGGAAAAGCTAGCTCGACGCCCACAGTATCAAGTCGACGGCACGTACGTAGTATGACACCATGGTGACGTTACACGAATTTTTAAACCATCTCAATTCAGTCCAAGAACGATTCAAGTTTGCAATGGAAATCTAAATGGAGGGATGTCGTTCATTATTTGATGTTTTAGTACGGCAAACTTAAAATGATATTCATATCACAAAAATATTGTTCCAAAGTAATTAAGCGATGATATTACTTACAACTAAGTTATTAATATATCATTTCCGTTGTCGGTTGCCATTTTCTATATGGAAGACTTTGAGGAAAAGCTAGCTCGACGCCCACAGTATCAAGTCGACGGCACGTATTTAGTATGACACCATGGTGATGTTACAAGAAATTTTAAACCATCTCAATTCAGTCCAAGGACGATTCATGTTTGCAATGGAAATCTAAAAGGAAGGATGTCTTTCATTATTTGATGTTTTAGTACGGCACAAAGATGATGGCACTTCGGACATGTAGTATATAGGGAACCGACACACAGGGATTTGTATTTAAGTGGAAATAGCTGGCACCATCCTTCAAATGTTTCAAACGGCTCTGAGCACTATGGAACTTAACTACTGAGGTCATCAGTCCCCTAGAACTTAGAACCACTTAAACCTAACTAACCTAAGGACATCACACACATCCATGCCCGAGGCAGGATTCGAACCTGCGACCCTAGCGGTCACGCGGTTCCAAACTGACGCGCTTAGAACCGCATGGCCACACCGGCCGGCACCATCCTTCCCAGAGTGCCCTCAGAACTTTGATTCATAGAGTGCACGTCACTGATGACGAAAGCAGTCTGAAACATGAGATTCCATACTTAATGAGAATGGTTAAAGCCTTAGGGTGTTCGACCGAGCGAGGTGGCGCAGTGGTTAGCACCTTGGACTCGCATTCGGGAGGACGGCGGTTCAATCCCGTCTCCAGCCATCCTGATTTAGGTTTTCCGTGATTTCCGTAAATCGTTTCAGGCAAATGCCGGGATGGTTCCTTTGAAAGGGCACGGCCGATTTCCTTCCCAATCCTTCCCTAACCCGAGCTTGCGCTCCGTCTCTAATGTCCTCGCTGTCGACGGGACGTTAAACACTAACCACCACCACCTTAGGGTGTTCTCCACGGCAAGTACATAATGCGTTACGAATGAAAAAAAAAACGTGGGGCTAAGAAATGCAGAGAAAGAGACAGAAAGATTTAACTCCATGGTTGCCCTGAAATATGTGGATAGCTTATCGTAGGAAACAGACAGAGCCTCTGCAACCACGGTGAAAAGATGGTTTTTCGCTCTCCACCGAAAAAATTAGTGCTTTTGGGTTACGATAAAGATGATTTGATGTTCCGGAGGTGTGGGCTTTACGTTGTGAGTACAGCCTTTCACACATTTGCCTGCCGACTCTCTCATGAAAGAAGCATGGAACACCGTAGGTATACCCAGCTGTTTCATCATAAGAAATGGCTGTGGAAAAGCACAGTATTGATACTACTGTACGAAAATGACGAAATTCTTGTTTCGACTTCAGCGGTTGAAATTCTTTAGGCGACGAATTAATTAGGGGCTCCGGAAAGGCTCAAAATCATGAAAAGTTCAATTTTTACTTTCTTGCGTTTTCTGAATCTGCAGACTATTACCTTTTAATAGATACATAATTTATTCAATTCCGAAGACTACAACTATTTTTAAATTTTTTTTGAAATGTGTTCTACATGGGCGTGACCCACTGTGGCGCTGTTAAACTGCTGTCAAATGGTGTTATTATTAACGTCCGTGTACATCAGGTACATTTTAGTGATGTGAGATAAAGCATGTGTTGTGGCTAACCTGTGATGGTTCAATATATATCGCTGGTGTGATTGTCGATTGTTTCATTTTTATTTACTCTGTCGTTATCTCGAAAATATTCGTAATTAATTCTGTTTCTTGAGTCTCTGTTTTGTTGAAGTATAATAATGAGTAAAAGTAAAGTTATTAGAAATCCTCTGAAGGCTTTTAAGAAAAGGAGAAATGTTGGAAAGCCAAAGGTATGTGTTATTACTGTAAACAATAAAGACGGTGAAAATCCCCAACATAGCTTGTGTCCCAAAGAAGAAGACAGTTGGTGTAAATATAACAAAGGATTGCTAACTGGTGAAGTGTACACTCATAAGCATAGTCTGCCTCATGCAATAATGGAGGTGATAAAACCTATTTTCAGAGACTTAGCAGCACCTGAACTGTTGAAAAAGTGTATTCACGGAAAAACTCAAAACCCCAATGAAAGTGTAAATAGTGTTATATGGTCGAGAATCCCCAAGACTGTATTTGTTGGAATAGAAACACTTCACTTTGGTGTGTATGATGCTGTTGCGACTTTCAATGATGGAAACATTGTAAGGTGCAAGGTATTTAGAAATATGGGAATGAAGATAGGTTCTAACATGGTAAGAGCGATGCTTGCTTTACACAAGGAACGCCTTCGGGCTGCAGACAGGGCTGTAAAGAGTCTAGAAATACAAGCAAGAGTAAACAGGAGGAGGAACAAGAGGAAGCTGGAGGAGGAGTTTGCAGAGGATGAAGATAATCCATCCTATGGACCTGGAATGCACTAAAAAGTTAATCCAATCTTTGTCGCTCGATTCCCAAAACTTTTATTTTCTCATACTAATTACATGTTTTCTAAGGATCTTGCAAACATATTTGTTTCAAACTTTCAGTAAATGTTACACAGTACCTTCTGCATAATTTAACACAGCGTTTTTCCAAAAAACTGTATATCTTTGAATATATAAATAAAAAATTGCAAAAAAATGTTGTGAATTTTCATTACAATTGAAAAAAAATCATCTTTAATAACTGAACTAAAATTTTGTAAAATCCCTGAGTTAAGTTGTAGCCCATATTCCAATAAATAATCTGTAAAAAGTTCAACTTCCTACCTCAAATACTTTGTGAGGAAAGATGTAATTTATAAGCGTTATTTTAACACTGCAAGTATAGGGCGTTCCGGAGCCCCTTAAGAGCGATAACGATGTCAGCTTGGATAAGGCATGGAATCCTGTGCTTTCTTTAATAAACTTGCATCAAGTATTGCCACAGTCTAGCTTGCAGTGATGCATCGAGTTCCCAATTAGAAGAAGAAGTGGAATTTATGCAGCTGCGTGCCTAAAGTTAATGGACGAGTCATGACACCGCGGGAACATGAATATTGAATCAGTGAAGGATGTAGCTGCTCCCTAACTGCGACAATGAGATCATCCGGAATTACAATGGCAGTACCTCCATGCCGCGCCTGGGGCAATCTGCTACGATTTATTGCTGTGTGCCATCTTTAGTATCGCTCTTACTCGCCACCAGTTAAGTAGCTTATTTCTTCATTTTGTGTCCCCGGATTACATACGTGATTGACCGTGCGTTATCTACCACTCCAGCAACAACACTGTGACATCCGAACACACTGGCCTCCTGTTACAGTGAGTTTTTACCTTTATAATTTTATGAGCCTCTTTGTTAATGTATTTGTAGCTCTTTATGGAGCTGTAGATACTTAACTGAGCCTGTAGTCGACACTTACCTAAGTAAAGTTGTGCTATCCCCCTCTGTCCTTTATCTACTGTGAATGTGGAGACAAGATCGAATCACGCCTGTAGCACGAGATGGATTCGATGCTTTATGAACAGTTAATTCAGGACGTTGGTTAGTCAGTGCTCATTTCACAGCCATACTGAGCTGGGAATGTGGTTTCACTTAATCACAACTCCCGTTTAGAATACATTTAAAGATCCAATTGATTCATTCTTGAACCCATTCTGCCTCATTATTTAGCGCACTGAGCATATGGCGGATGACGATGAATCGATGGGATAGCAATGAAAGCAGACAGGTTCCAACGTAGCGAGAATAGTTGAGTTTCTGATATCTCGGATGATTTACCCTTAGCTTTAGTTTATCCTGAGTAAATTCTTTGGTTTATCCTTAGCTTTAGTTTATTGTGAGTAAATTCTTTGATTCAGTACTCCCGGGCTGCACAGAGTGACCGCGTGGTTTGAGGCGCCATGCCACGAATTGCGCGACGCCTCCCTCCGAAGGTTCGCGTCCTTTCTCGAAAATGAGTTTATGTGTTGTTCTGTGCATAAGTTAGTTTACGTTGAGTGTAAGTCTCGGGACTGATGACCTCAGCAGTGTGGTCCCTTAGGAATTGACGCACATTTGAACATTTGAGTACTCTCGGCCAAGATACCGACGCTGTTAATGAGTAAAGAAATTTAATACTCTACAAAGTTTTTTAGTGCGCATTAACAGCAATAGCTGAAAAGTAGCCATAGTGACGAATCCAGTTTTACGGACACAATACCAGGTTTACAGAAATGAAGTTCAAACGTATGAATTAGTCGAAAATGGGAGGAGACAGTGTGATACAAGCAGCCTTCGTCGAAAATTCATCCACACCGCTCTGTATCAATGGTTCATCAGACACAGGTTTGACTTCACGAGTGGCTCCCCGTTTACTGACGTGTTGCCCACAGAAGCAAATAAAATGATTATGAGTTATAGCAATGTAGGTACTGTACAAGGCAACGACACACAATTCTAAGATTTTCTCTCAAATGGCAAGGCTAGTGTCTCACAAGTCCAACTGCCGTCCCCTATTCCGAGTCTGAACATTTAGTGTGACGTCTCTACGGGAAGACATCTCCCTTTTGTACTGGCTACCTAGTGCAGGAAAGCATTTCGTATTGTTCATAATTTGACACATCCTGGTATAAGAAACAGCACACGACTAATGACAAAGCGTTTCGTGTGGTCCGGTGTAAATTGAGGTTTTAAAATATGGACATGGGAATGTTTAGTCTGCCAAAGCAGTACTGTGGCTTTGTGGCCAACCCCTATAGGGGACATTTTCCGACAGTTGCGGAGGATTTATGCACACACATATTGACATGATGGGGCAGCTAGCATCGTCAGTTGATTCTGCACCTTGTTTATAGTTATTGATCGGTTTACAAGTTGAGAACAGGCTGTTCCTATTACTCGTATTGCGAGCAAGAGACGTGCGTTATCACGAAAAAGCAGGAGCCATTGTCTCCGCTTTCCCGGACATTTCGCGTTAATTGCGCTCCGTAATTCCGTAGCTCTGAGCAGTACCATCCCCTCTATGCTGGGGCCCCTGATTTCAGTAAGCAATGGAGCCTGATAATCAAAGAACAGTGTGAGGATCACCTTCCCAGTAGACGGCTGGCTCTTGAACTTCTCGGAATAGGGGACGACGGATGACGCAACTGCACCTTCTAAGCTTTCGACTACGGTTCCCAGTGCTGGCACCAACTTTCGTTGTCTCCAAAAATGCGCTCGAGGAACGTGTTACCTTCAATACTGAAACACACCAGGTCCTTCAGGCAAACAGCCATTCGGTTCGCTTTTTGTGCGACATTCAGCTCTTAGAGTATCCAATGGTTGCAGACCTTAAGGCAGCGTATCTCCTGCAGGATGATGTGTTGCACGCTAACGAAGCTGATGTTGAGATCCTTTGCTAGCGCACAAATGATTATGTGTCTGTCCAACCTAACTGCATCTTACATCTCTTTCTCTTCCTAAGGACATGAATGCCACACTATTCCCTTGCATACATTTCGGTACTTACATACACGCTTCGGAGTCACGCTACATTGCACGTATGCAGCAGTAACGCCCTCAAACTTATACCAAGCTACCACCCACAGAGAAATGGCGTGGTTGAAAGGACCTTGAAGGCGGCTATAACGAATCACAAGGGCAAATAGTCACAGGCGCTCCATTGGGTATACCGTACTTGGCACTGTTTACAAGTCTGACACTGGTGCGTCCGGTGAGGAAGTGTATTCGGTAAGGGTATATCCGAGTCCCTGCGGACATCTCGTACACTTGACGTCTGTGACAATATAGATAGACACTTTGTCAATGTTTAAAACTTAGTTACGACCAGAGATGTCTTGACTGGACACATCTCCAGAAACCGGACATGGCCCGACCTGATTTGGTCGAAATGTTTTAAAACGACGTACCCATGTTATACTCCAGTCAAACGTTATCAAGCCGCCATTTCAGCCACATTATTCGGTGGTTCGGTGAGACAAGCGTGGAAGGGAAACACGCTAGGAAGAAAAACCCATAGTGGTTTCAATTGACTCATAGACAGATAGATAGATAGATAGATAGATAGATAGATAGATAGATAGATAGATAGAAAGATAGATAGATAGATAGACAGAGAGAGAGACAGACAGAAAGACAGACAGAGGCCAAAATATGTGCCACCTGACGATTCAAAAAATGGTTCCAATGGCTCTGACGACTATGGGACTTAACATCTATGGTCATCAGTCCTCTAGAACTTAGAACTACTTAAACCTAACTAACCTAAGGACATCACACAACACCCAGTCATCACGAGGACCTGACGATTCCCAAGCCCCAGCCAAGTGATAAGACAAGCAACGATTACGTCAGAAGAACCAATGCCAAGCTTGCTTCAAGTTCAGCAAACAATTGTGCAAGAGCAAATATCCATACATCCTGGACGTTCCACGCAGAAGGGGTTGAGGGGGCAGGCTGCTTGGTGGACGACGGTGAATCGATGTGGCAGCACTAAAAGCGGAGAGGATCCAACGGGGCGGAATATATTTGTGTTTCTGATGTCTATGATTTCTCACTCTTAGTTTTCGTATGTTCAGAATATTTCGATTACACGTTCTTATTATTTCAGCAAACTTATGGGTACTAATAAATAATAAAGCTCTTTAGTAATGTGGTAGGGTTTTGTACTATACATTAACTGAAGCAGAAGAGTGATAAGCCTATGATATATTCACGTAACATTATACTCTGTGGCTTGACAATAAGCTTCTGGATCGAAATCAGTAGCATAATAAAGAGACGCACTTAGGAGTTGTCAGTGTTTTCCGGTTCGAGTGCGGCGCAGATCCCACGAACCCACGGACACAGTTTGTCATCCATGCACTGTGCAAGCTGGTTGTGGTTACAAAATGTTGTGTGCTGTGTTTAAATGGAACAGACTGGGCTCTCAGGTCCAGCAGAACTGATCATTGACTGAAAGTGGTTATTTTCGCCTACTTGGAGATCATTTGCAGCCATTCGTGGACTTCATGCTTCCAGACGACCATGGAATTTTTATTGATGACAATGCGCCATGTCACTGCGCCACAATTATCCAGGATTGATTTGATTTGATTTGATTTGATTCTGAACATTTAGAACGAATGATTTGTCCAACCAGATCGTCCGACATGGATCTCACAGAACATTTATGGGACACAATATATAGGACAGTTAGTGTACAAAACCCTGCACCAGCTACACTTTCGTAATTGTGGACGTCTGCAGAGGCAATGTGGGGAGTTATTTCTGCAGGTGACTTCCTACGTCTTATTGAGTTCAAGTCACGTCGATGTTCTGAACTACAAGGGGCAAAAGAAGAAAAAAAAATGGTTCAAATGGCTCTGAGCACTATGGGACTCAACTGCTGTGGTCATAAGTCCCCTAGAACTTAGAACTACTTAAACCTAAGTAACCTAAGGACAGCACACAACACCCAGCCATCACGAGGCAGAGAAAATTCCTGACCCCGCCGGGAATCGAACCCGGGAACCCGGGCGTGGGAAGCGAGAACGCTACCGCACCACCACGAGATGCGGGCGCAAAAGAAGATCCTACACGGTATTATAGTTATCCTATGACATTTTATATCTACATACTGCATTTGCAACACGTATCGTAGAGGATGACGAAATACGTCACTGAGTCATATCATTCTGCGACACATGGTTCAGGAGATATTTCATAAACATTGAAACGGAGCGCAAAGTACTCAGAATATTGTCATCCACTGTCTGATAATGAGAGCACTTAATGTCTTTCAAAAACTTTAAATATAGTTTCAAACTTTGTATTCGTTTTTCCTCACTCACATGCTTAAACTCTAATATTTCACACATTAACTCATTTGCAATCAGAAGTTTGAGGCTGTTTTATATATGAGAGTTTAATGATTTAAGCAATCTTGGGTTTACTGATAGTTATCTAATAGGGGAAAGGCTACGTACAGTTAACGTGGAATAGGAATCACGTGTGGCTACTGACAAACCTTCACATCATTGAGTGATGAATGCTAGATTAAAGGCAGACGGTAAGATTTCGTGGCCCGACGGTTATTGGATCCCGCATCCGCTAAATTACCGGGCGCCATCAATGGCACCAGTAGTCCTGTGTTCGATAGGTATGGTGTCTCGTACATTATCGTTAACATTATCCCATAGAAAAAACAGAGGCATGTATGTCTAGCGAACGAGATAGACGAAAAATTATTCCACCTCATCCATTCTCGGAAGGTTACATTCAGTTTCTTAAAAACGCGCAGTCCTCGGAGTGGTGGTGCACCTTCATGCTGGAAAACGATGGTACCTGGGTATGTTGAAAGAACCGTAGGTTGTTGAATGTTTCAGAGGGAGCATTAGGCGGGATATGATTGGAAGAGGGAAAAGGAACACATTAGAAGAAATAAAATCTTTCAGGCTTGCCGATGACATCATAGTTCTGTCAGAGACAGCTAACGGCATGGAAGAGCAGTTAAGTGGAATCGACAGTGTCTTGAAAAAGAGGATATAAGATATTAGAATGCAGTCAAACTAAATCAGGTGACATGGACGTGCAACAGTTTAGACAAAAAGAGAATAGAAGGTTTGAAAATGCAGTATTACAGAGGGATGCTGAAGATTAGATGGGCAGCTCACATAACTCATGACGAGGTACTGAAAGAACTGCACAACTTGACTAAAAGAAGGGATCGGTTCCTAGGGCACATTTCGAGACATCAAGAGCTCAACAATTTAGTGCTGGAGGGAAGTTTCGGGGATAAAAGTCGTAGAGGGAGACCACAAGGTCAATAGGGTAAGCCTATTAAGAAAGATGTAAGTTGCATTAGTTAATTGGAGATGAAGAGGCTTGCGCAGGATAGAGTAGCATGGAGAGCTGCATCAAGTCAGTGTTTGGACTGATGACCACAACAATGTAAATAAGTAAAGAAAACCAGTTAACCATAAAAATATTGTGGCAATAAATGTTCTGTGAAATTCTGTGGAAGACAAAAATGAGCTCCGTATACACACGTTTTATGGAGGCAGATATGACAGCCTACTAACAGTTAGTATTGTCATAGATATTTTATATTAAAACTATTTTAAAATAGTGAATGCTTGTTGGAAATCTAATTTAGTTTAAACATTCACTTCAGAAAGTGTCTTGCATGAATCAGTAGGATGTTTTATTTTGCGTCATGGAAATGACTGGATTTTATTATTGTCGATGGGAATGGTGTTCGCTTATGTTTCAAAGTGAACACCACACCCACGTCTCAAAGTAGAAAGAATCCGAACGATATTTGTAGAAATGCTAATCGGTTTACTTAGATTGTTCATTGAGAAGGTGATGTTGTACTATGCTTTTATGGATGTATATTTCTACGTATATTCTCGAGATGATTCATCACGCTACCTTTTCCAGAATGTTGCAGTAGTTGGAGGTCATCTAACCGTTTCTTAGAAAGCATTTTACCTTATTATAATTCAGTATTAAGTATTTTTATAAAAACAACACGGCATTTTCCCCACATCGTTTTTTGACTGTTGGCTCCAGCATCTACAATGCCATAATCACTGAACATGACGGAGACGTCACAAGGTAATTTTATACGTCGACAGCCTTCTGAGGATCCACCTATCGGTTCGGCATAGTTCTTCTTCTTCTTCTATAGTGGTCAATCCAAGGATTGGTTTGCAACAGCTACAATGGCAGCTTGTCTCCATTCTGTGCGTCTTTCAGCTTTTCTCTTCATTTCTTTATAGGTGTTACATCCCACATCTTTCACGATTTGATCCATGTACCTCAGTCGTGGTCTTCCTCTTGGTCTCTTTCCCTCGACACATCCCTCAATGATTGTGTTCAGAAGTCCTTTATGTCTTAATAGATGGCCTGTAAATTGCACTCTTCTTTTAACAATGAAACTCCAGAAGCGTCTCTTCTCACCTGCTCTTTCCAGAACCACTTCGTTTGTGACCTTGTCGATCCATTTTATTTTGAGCATGCGTCTATAGCACCACATTTCAAAAGAATTTAGCTTCTGGTCTTCCTCTGTCCCGAGTGTCCATGTTTCAAACCCATAGCATGCCACACTCCACACATATGATTTCATAAATCTTTTCCTGATTTCAAGGCTGATGCTCTTATATGTTAATATGTTTTTCTTCTTGTTAAAAGCAGCCTTTGCTTGAGCTATTCTACTTCTCACTTCTGCCTTGCTCCTTCCATCCCTGGTAATATTACTGCCCAGATAAGTAAATTTATCAACTTGTTCAAGCAGTTCATTGCCTACATGAACTTGGACTTTCTCTTGACCTTCTTTGTCGCATGCCATTACTTTTGTTTTTGCTTTATTAAAAACAGAAGTAATGGCAATATTTGTTCTTAATAAGTAGCATTATTAACAACAGCTGGTTATTACTTTTTACTCTGTCGAAAGACTTTGCCTTCGATATGATTTTGCGTAATTGTAAAAGCATTGCACAGATCTAACATAATCTGACCTAACATAGAAAACATACGGAGATAGATGCCAACGTTATGTGTTCTTTAATGAATTTACTTTTACGTTCAAGAATCGCAACATGCTCTTTTGTTATAGCTTCATGCTTAACTGTCAATGAGAATTACTAAAAAATAAATATATAAATTAGGAGACAAAATTTATGCGGTTTGGCTCTGTTTAACTTTTCCCATCACACAGTGTGAGCTGATAGAGCGTGCGGTTTACCTGTTGATATTTAGCTGCGCGAAACAGAATTTTTAACCCGGCGAAGAGTAATTGGTGTTCAATGATTAATGCGCGGGTCCCGGTCCGAGCACGCAAGTCTGCTGCGCCGCCTACGCAGTCCGGGCCTGCGAGTTCTGGGAGCCGCCTGGTAGGTAGGCAGCCCCGGCTGGCAGGCAGGCAGCGAGGTAGCGGCGCGCCGCCCGCTCGGCTCTCCTGGGCCCTGAAATATTCAGGCGCCGCTCAAGACGGCAGGCGAGGCGCACCAGACTCGCCCCGCCGGCAAATTTCCGGCACCCTCCCAAATTAACACCGGCACTGCGAGGCGCGGCGGGAGCGCTACTGGCGCAGCCGTCGACGGTACGTGCAGGTGCCGGACCACATCCCAGACGCTCCTCTTCCGTTGCTCCCAGCCTGCAGGGTGAGTGTAAGCGAGGAAGCTGCAGGGGGAAGTACAAGGCTACTATAGGTGTAAGGAGAAAATCTTTTTGTGCCAACAGCTGTACAGTTTCGTTTATGCTGTAGCCGTTTTGGTACTTGTAAAATACAGCAGATGAATTTTTGACCAACTAATGTACGTTATTACGAGGGTGAGTCAAATGAAAACCTTAAATATTTTTAAACATTGTTTATTGTGCAGAAGTGGTACAAAGCTGTATCACTTTTCAACATAATCGCCCTCTTGCTCGATGCAAGTCCTCCAGCCCTTACAAAGTGCATAAATTCCTTTATAAAAATTTCTTTTGGTAGTCCGCGCAACAATTCATGCACCGCGTGGCGTACCTCTTCATCAGAACGGAACTTCCTCCCATTGCATCTTTGAGTGGTCCCAACATTTGGAAATCACTTGAGGAAAGATCTGGTGAGTATGGTGATGAGGAAGGAACTCAAAATGCAGGTTGTGATTGTTGGAACTGTTGTACTGGCAGTGTGGAGCCTTGCATTTGTCATGTTGGAAAAGGACACCTACTGACAGCAATACACGTCGCTTTGATATGATAGCAGGCCGCAGATAACTTTTTAGGAGATCTGTGTATGATGCAGTGGTGACAGTGGTCCTACTAGGCATGTAATCTTCAAAAATGATGTCTTTTTCGTCCCAAAAGAGAGTCAGCATAACCTTCCCTGCTGATGGTTCTGTTCGAAACTTCTTTGGTTTTGGTGATGAGGATTGGCGCCATTCCTTGCTCGCTCTCTTCGTTTCCGGTTGGTGTAAATGAACCCAGGTTTCGTCCCCAGTAACGATTCTTGCAAGGAAGCCATCACCTTCTCGTTCAAAGCGCCGAAGAAGTTCTTCACAAGCATCAACACGTCGTACTCTCATTTCAGGAGTCAGCTGCCATGGCACCCATCTTCCAGACACTTTGTGAAACTGGAGTACATCATGCACAACGTGGTTCAAAAATGGTTCAAATGGCTCTGAGCACTATGGGACTTAACATCTGAGGTCATCAGTCCCCTAGAACTTAGAACTACTTAAACGTAACTAACCTAAGGACACTACAAACATCCATGCCCGAGGCAGGATTCGAAACTGCGACCGTAGCAGTCGCGCGGTTCCAGACTGAAGCGCCTAGAACCGCTCGGCCACACTGGCAGGCCACAACGTGGTGGGCTGACCCATGACTAATCTGTAAACATGTTGCAATTTCATTCACTATCACACGGCGGTTTTCCTTCACTATGGCTTCAACTGCTGCAATGTTCTGTGGAGTCACAACTCGTTGTGCCAGACCTGGACGAGGAGCATCTTCCACTGAAGTCACACCATTTGCGAACATCCTACTCTATTCATAGACTTGCTGCTGCGACAAACATGCGTTACCGTACTTAACTTTCATTCGTCGATGAATTTCAATAGGTTTCACACCTTCACTATGCAAAAACCGAATAACAGGACGCTGTTCCTTCCCTGGTGCAAGTCGCAAGTGGGTCGGCCATCTTTATACTGCTACTGCGACGGTAAGAGTGCATCTGCACTATGCTGCCACCTACAGGCCATTCTGCACACTGTTTGTAGTACGCTTACCAACTTACAGGATAACGGCGCGAAATTTCGATTTGTCAATACAAATTTAAGGTTTTCATTTGACTCACCCTCGTGTCTCTCGTGAAGATAGTAGTGAGTAATTGAAGCTGTACAGCCTTTAGCACAAAAAAACGTTTTTTTTCGAACATTTATCGGCTGCAGATAACCACTTGAAAAAAGCTTTACTACCATAAGCAATGCATTTGTTTTCAAATGTCTAAATTTTCCGAAGTTTTTCATGTACAAATATGGCTGGTGCATAAACAGAAACATAAACTCACCGGTTTTGTCTTGTGCCCACCAGCTGACATCACGAGTGCAGTGCATTGACAAAATGACGACGAAACAAGAAAAGAGTTCCTGTGTTTTCTAATATGTGACGTGTTTATGTATTACAACAGTGCAACATGTATACAAGAGGATTTATGTAAAGAACCGCCACGTAAGGATAGTATTGTGCGTTGGTATCGATAGTTTAAGGACACACATACCCGTCGACGAGCTGTCCCAAATCCACAGGTTTGCAGGATGATGAAAAGTGTCCTAGAGTGTCCAAAAGAATCAACAGTCCGCACAAGCCACGAACTGGGAATACCGAAGCAAACTGAGTGGAAGAATTTTCGACGGCGCTTACATACCGTCTGCAGCTCGTGCAAAACTTTACACTGAAATATAATGGCTGACGTCATTAATTTGCATCACACTGTAGGAAGCACTTCAGAATGAACCCTTCGACTCCAGACTGATGTTCAGCGACGAAGCAATCTTCCATTTACCTGCAAAGGTTATGTCCCGTAATGTGAGAGTGTGGGGCACTGAAAATCCTCATGAGTGCGTGAACGAGATTCACCGAAGGTTAATGCTTTCTGTGCCGTGTCACATACCAAGCTGTGAGGGCCGTTTTCCTTGTATAAGGAGATTATGACGTGTTATCTCGGGAAGTTGCAGCGGTGGTTATTTCCCCAACTGTCTGCTAATTCCACGAATTTTATTTTTCAACAAGACAGGGCACCCATCAGTGGAGCATCGATGTTCGGCGCTGCCTAAACGACGGATTTCTGCGTCGGTGGAGTGAGAGTAGTGCTAAAAATTGTGTGGCTGTCCTCCCTTGTCTCTTGGGCCCCCATGTCGCCCGTCTTAACTGGGTGTGACTTGTTCCTTTTGCGGTTCCATTAAGACTGTGGTTACGTACGTCCACCGCCAAGAGCACTGGAACAGCTCAGAGAACTCATCAACGAAGATATTATGACAGTGACAGAATGTTACTGCATAAAGTATGGCATGAAATTGGCTACCAACTGCCGCGCGGTATTAGCTGAGTGGTCTAAGGCGCTGCAGCCATGGACTGTGCGGCTGGTCCTGGCGGAGGTTCGAGTCCTCCCTCGGGCATGGGTGTGTGTGTTTGTCCTTAGGATAATTTAGGTTAAGTGTTGTGTCACTTTACGGACTGATGACCTTAGCAGTTAAGTCCCATAGGATTTCACACACATTTGAACATTTTTGGCTCCCGACTCAATGTTTGTCATGTGACCAGAGGAGCACTCATGGAACATTTATAGAGTGTAAACAGAATGAAAAATCCGAACTTGGTGAGTTTAGGATACTATTCATTTATCAATCATATTTTTTTCATTTCGGTAAGTCTGTTCCTTATCATAACTGAATCTACTACATTCCTTCTAACACTGCTAGAAGCCTAAAAATAGAAATTGTGATACAGACTGTATTTTCTGACTCTTTGTTGAAATGTTTTCTTCGTTAATTGAACTGTTCTACGTTTTTCTATTGGACAGGGCGTTACTGATGGTTAAAACGCTTTATGTTAAACCTAACGATATTGTACAGAAGTATATGTGTCTCTTTTCATCAGTTCTTCGACGTAAGTGATAATTTATTTTTCATTTCCTTCATGTAGGTTACAGCAGCCATGAATTTTTGAATGATATTGGGTACAGCTCGGCTGTGATTAAGTAACAAATATTTACTTTATTACTTTTCGCACGATTGGTTAATTTCGGCTTTACAGGTCCTTCTAAAGTGCTGCAGGTGTTATGAGGCATCGGTTGTGGTCAGAGCATACAACTAGGATAGGCAAAACCAAATTCTCGTTCTCAACCGAATGAGTAACCACCCCAGATGTTCATGCAAATTAATTAAAAACAAAGGACATCTTCGTGTAAAGGAAATTGTGTTATCTAAATGAATATTAATAGGCGTGGTGCAATCGAGCATGAAACACATGGGTACCGCAGCGTTTATGTACACCTACTAATAGTAAGAGGAACAGTCTACCTATGAATGGAACCAAATGGACACTATTAAAAATGTATTAATTGACTTTGGACATGAAATATACCACTAACGCCATAGCAAGTATCACTGATAATCTGAAAAGGGAACACAGCACAAAGTGTAACCTTGGCACAGGTTGGTAGGGAGAATCAAATGGAATTGTGTTAATAATTCGCAGACACGGCAGTTGGATGCGTAAGTTGTTAATTAAGCGTATAAAGTACACGGAAAGATAGTAGTGAACACCATGAGATTGCCAAAATGCGTATTGAGAGCAGCAAGCTGGATGCATGACTTTAAGATCGCCTCTTGAAGGGTGTGACTTACGTTTCTAAACTGTTTCGGCGAGTGCGACGATGTGCCATCTTACCAGTCAGCCAGTGCGTACATAAACAGGCTGGCTGCAGCAGCGGTTGGAAGATGTGCTTTCAGAGCTCTTTCTGTACTTAGTGTTTGAATAGAGACATTGTCACAGTGGCAGCAAGGCTCCTGTCATCAGTCACCTCCACTTAGGTGGGTACTTTACGAATCCTGAGCAGAAGGCTTTACATTATGAAGACCTAAGGCCGGATGTTTCCTCTGAGAACCGTCTGAATATGAGGTATCCTGCTGCCAGAACTGGAAACAGTCACCCAACGAAGGCGGAGATATCGAGTTACGACGAATGAAACATCCGTAACGGCGTTGAACTGTCTCTTACTCTGTTCTGTACAATGTACCTCAGCAAAGAGATCAGAGGCGGGTCGTGAGCCCCGGGAGTCTTCTCACACCATATGACGTGATTCTAAAATTCAGGAATGAGAACGTCTGCATGTAAGCACAATACTAATGCGCAAGAACTGCTGAAAATGACAGCGTGAGCCCATCAGGAGGCAGCGTTCTAAGGTTTAAACTGAACTTATTCCGACATTTCGTAACGAACAGTCAGGTTCCCGGAGTGAAGCACTCTCGCTTAGATATCTCTTATTTGGAAATCCTGGTTTCCTTCGAAAAAGGTGTGTGCATTCCTCATCTCTCCTGCTGAGCGGACTGGGGGGAACGAAAATGGCAGACTCACTACACCTACTGATGGGGTGTTACAGTTAAATAGCGGAAAAATCATCTTAACAGAGACTGTAATCTCGGGCATCCATCCCGTGAACCTTCTAGGCTCCAAACCACCACCGGCTACATAAGAAAGGCAGAAATGAAGGGACAAACAGCGCCCGGCAATGCTAATAGAGATATGCAATTACAAAGGAGTCTACTGAACGACTGTTTGATCAAGGTAATTTGCATACCAATCTCTGAAATATGTTAGTGAACAGTGTCAACTGGCCACGTTACAGTGTCAACACCACGTCGTAATACAGCCGTCAGGTGTAATAACATGAGACTTGGGGGTGCGCTGATGACAGAAAGCATGGGTCACATTTCAGTGGTGTCGGTGGAGTCAATCAGCAGGACGGGTTTCACTAGACATGGCCTGATCCTCAACAGGTATGGGAAGGGGAGGTTGGCAAAGCTTATAGGTGACAGCATAAGTGTGGTTGGTGGGAACACTCATGGGAAAATTCCTGCAGTAGTGGGTGTTAGAGCTGCACCTTTTTTAGATTGAAGTCAACTGATAGGTATTCCTGCTTAAGGGAAGTCTCTCTAACAAAGGAACCACTTTTGACAAAGCTTAGGTATCCAATTTATGAGGGAATTAGTATATTTCATCAAAATATGCAAGGTATTAGAGATAAAGGTAGTGAACTGCTTATAGATGTTGACTCTGAAATTATTGGTATATCTGAACACTTCTTAAATAAGGAGATATTTCAGAGGCTTCCTTTACCAGGATATAGGTTGGCTGGCAGCTTTTCGAGGAGCTCTTTGCGGTGTGGGTGAGTAGCGATGTATGTGAAAAACGGCATCCCATATGAGTCAATTGATGTTTCAAAGTACTGCACTGAAAAGGTGTTTGAATATTGTGCAGGTGTGGTTAAATTTAACGGAGCTAAACTTCTAACTGTTGTTATTTATAGATCCCCAGACTCCGATTTCACAACATTTTTTCTAAAGCTAGAGGAGGTTCTTGGTCCACTTTATAGGAAATACAAAAAGTTAGTTATATGTGGTGACTTCAATATTAATTGTATAAGTGATTGTGCAAGGAAGAGGATGCTGGTAGACCTCCTTAATTCATATAATCTTATGCAAAGCGTATTCTTTCCAACGAGAGTGCAAGGGAACAGTAGAACAACCATAGACAACATTTATGTTCATTCTTCATTACTAGAAGGGCATTCTGTTAGAAAAAAGGTGAATGGCCTTTCACATCATGATGCACAAATTTTAACTCTAAAAGATTTTTGTGCTGCAACGCGTGTTAAATATAGTCATCAGCTGTTTAGGAAAGCTGATCCAGTTGCTATAGAGACCTTTGTAAACCTTATCAAGGAACAAGAGTGTCAAGATGTTTATAGCGCTGATACAGTAGACGATAAATATAATGCTTTTCTCAAGACTTTTCTCGTGCTCTTTGAAAGTTGCTTTCCGTTAGAACGTTCAAAACAGGGTACTAGCACAAACAGGCAGCCTGGGTTGCTGACTAGAGGGATAAGAATATCTTGTAGAGCAAAGTGGCAATCATATCAAAACGTTAGAAACGGTCAAAATCTAAATGCAGCAGCCCATTACAAACAGTATTGTAAGGTGCTTAAAATGTTATTAGGAAGGCAAAAAGTATGTGGTATGCAGATAGAATAGCTAAGTCTCAGGATAAAATTAAAACCATATGGTCAGTCGTAAAGGAAGTGGCTGGTCTGCAGAGACTGGTCGAGGGTATAGAATCAGTGCGTAGTGGGAATGTCCGTGTTACTGATAGGTCACGTACATGTACAGTATTTAATAATCACTTTCTTAATATAGCAGATGAACTAAATAGAAACCTAGTCCCAACAGGGAATCATATAGCGCTCTTAGAAAAAAGTGTTCCGAGACTGTTACCTGAAATGCTCCTCCATGATACTGACAAGAGGGAGATTGAGTTAATAATTAAATCACTAAAGACCAAGAACTCTCATGGATATGACAGGGAACCTAGCAGAATACTGAAGTATTGTTCTATGTATGTTAGTCCAGTACTTAGCCATATCTGTAACTTTTCCTTTAGGAGTGGTCGGTTTCCTGGCCGATTAAAGTACTCGGTAGTTAAGCCACTTTATAAAAAAGAAGACATTGATAGTGTTGACAATTTTAGACCTATTTCTATGCCATCGGTGTTTGCTAAAGTTATCGAGAAAGTTGTATATACAAGGTTACTGGAGCACTTAAATTCACATAATTTGCTGTCAAATGTTCAGTTTGGTTTTAGAAATGGTTTAACAACTGAAAATGCTATATTCTCTTTTCTCTGTGAGGTTTTGGACGGATTAAATAAAAGGTTGCGAACGCTAGGTGTTTTCTTTGATTTAACGAAGGCTTTTGACTGTGTTGACCACAAAATATTACTGCAGAAGTTGGACCATTATGAAGTAAGGGGAGTAGCTTACAATTGGTTCGCCTCTTACTTTAAGAACAGAAAACAGAAGGTAATTCTCCGCAATATTGAGAGTGGTAGTGATGTTCAGTCCCAATGGGGTACTGTTAAGTGGGGCGTTCTCCAAGGGTCGGTTCTGGGGCCACTGCTGTTTCTTATTTATATAAATGATATACCTTCTAGTGTTACAGGTGATTCAAAAATGATTCTGTTCGCTGATGACACCAGCTTGATAGTGAAGTATCTTGTGTGTAATATTGAAACAGTATCAAATAATGTAGTTAATGGAATAAGTTCGTGGCTTGTGGAAAATAATTTGATGCTAAATCACAGTAAGACTCAGTTTTTACAGTTTCTAACTCACAATTCGACAATAACTGATCAGACAGAATGGGCGTATTATAATCGAGACGGACAGTTCAAGTTTCTAGGCGTTCGGATGGATAGTAAGCTGTTGTGGAAAGCCCATGTCCAGGATCTTGTTCAGAAACTAAATGCTGCTTTATTTACCATTAGAACAGTTTCTGAAATAAGTGACACTTCAACACGAAAAGTAGTCTACTTCGCATATTTTCATACGCTTATGTCGTATGGTATTATTTTTTGGGGTAATTCTTCTGATTCAAATAGGGTAATTTTGGCTCAAAAACTGGCTGTTCGAGCTATATGTGGTGTAAGTTCGAGAACCTCTTGTCGAACCCTATTCAATAGTCTGGGAATTCTCACATTACCCTCACAGTATATATTTTCTTTAATGTCGTTTGTTGTTAGCAATATTAGCCTGTTCCCAAGATTTATCAGCTTTCACTCAGTTAATACTAGGCAGAAATCCAATCTGCATGTGGAATGCACTTCCTTGACTCTTGTGCAGAAAGGAGTGCAGTATTATGCTGCATCCACTTTCAATAAGCTACCACAAGAACTCATAAATCTTAGCAGTAGCCCAAACTCTTTTAAGTCTAAACTGGTTTCCTCATGGCTCACTCCTTCAATTCTGTCGAGGAGCTACTCGAAGAGCTAAAAAATTAAGCAAATTCCAGCGTTACATTGTTGATTTTCTTTATTTAAACTTACGACTTGTCACCTGAAGATTTTTTTTTATATTTCATTTTATCTGTTTCTAATATCGTGTTATAATTTCATGTATTGACTCGTTCCATGAATATGGAGACTTCTCCTTAATTTGTTCCCACGGAACAATAAATAAATAAATAAATAAACATTAGCAGGAGGCATGATGTACATTGTCCTTCTCTGGACCACAAGATAAGATTAAACAGAATAACCGAGTCAGCTCAAGTACGGTTCTCGATTCGAAATCGTCATAACAGAGTACATGTCCAGCGTAATGAACACTTCAGAATGTTCCTACCACATTTGTGGTCTAACACACTGCCATAAAGTGTACGTAGCACCAAAGATTATAATTCACTGTCTCAGTACAAAACCTACCATAGAGATCCAGATCAGTCTGATCTCCGAGAATTCCCTTTTCATCTTCCTTGTGCTAGTTCAGTATGTGAAAGATTAGACCTTCATTCTCTCGCTCTTGCCAGCAAATAAAAACGACCCTTACCAGGGCAATGAATCTCAAAATTGGATCAAATACCTGGATTCGCCACAAGATCTTACCCATGTCCTATTGTGCAACCTTATCAGTGGCCAAAAAATTTTGCAACAAGAGACTTTTCTGACATGTATAAATTACATGAAGAAGTGTCAACGGCTGTCCTGTCTGGATCTTACAGGCAATGACAGTTTAATGAAATGATGATTATACACCAATAAAACATCGTACCACCGAAGAATCATCTGATGGGACGAAAAGGTGAATGTCATGTACATGTATAGTCAAAGAAATCATTACAATTTCAGAAAAATTGGATGATTTATTCAAGAGCTTAAAAAATTGAGGAAGTCAGTAACGCATTGGTCCGGCTTTGGCCCTTATGCAAGCAGTCATTAGGCTGTCTGTGGCATTTCCAGGCACGTCCTTGGCCTGCAGTCTCATTGACTGCAGTAATCAACTGTCCCTCTTCCAACTGAATCCCGATAACCATGTAAGGCATCTGCGTTTTTCGGACCTTACATGAGCTTCGTAAGTACGATACAGAATAAAATCCCCAGAAAATAACTCCATGCGGTTAACAGGAAGCAATTGTAATAATCTCATGCACCAAATAAGAAAACAATATCTACCCTTACAATGGCAGGGGCGTGCATAAATGAGATAAAGTTAACGCAGTTTGGAGGGAGACTGTACACTTGGCTAATGACATTTGGAAACACAAGTTAACATTACCAAAACGAGGCACAGCTGCAGTCCAGAAAGAAATAAGGCGAGAACAATATAATAGCTTTTAAATAAACAGAGCCTAGACCGTGGGTAAGTGGCTAGACAGCATTAACAAAGCTACCGGCGACCCGGCAAGAAAAATAAAATTTCACCTATAACGAGGAAGCGGTTGGCTGAAGCCATACTGTGTGACGTAGAAGAGCCACCGTGGGGAGAGTCACGTTATATAAAAGCATTTTTGAGAACTAAATTAACAGAGCTCTCTCGTCTCGCAGCAGGCCACACCTATGTTTGGAAAAATAGCGAAGACGATGAGACTTTTTCGTCTGCGACGTGAGGGCGGTAAGCTTCACGTATCATGGCGACAGACGTAAAGCAGTAGTTCATATTCCTCTGGGAATGTTTGAGGGCAGAGCATTGTGCACACCGCTCCATTCCTTAGCGAGTGTGCAACACCCATTATTTAGATTAGGGAAAATTTAACGTTCTACGGAACGTAGGAAAGTTGAGACTGAATGATTCAGTCAAGGCCACAGTAGGGAATTAGCGTTTCAGATCCAGCGCAGAGTCGACGCTGGCGCAGTTCCCGATTGGTAATGTACCAACGCGCATTAGGCGACATTAAATGTTGAGTCGAGAGTTTTCTCACTCCAACCTGCGTACCCTTTGAACATATAATTTCAAGAGTTGAATACTAACATACCCTCCACTGAGTACATGAGAGTTTGATTAGTTTAAAAGATAAAATTTCATTCTCCACCAACTTAGTCCATTGAACAGCTACGACAATGTAGATATAAATTTCACTGATCAAGATTTAATTGTTTTACTACTTATAACATTCTCATATATAGATATAAGGATTTAATAACCTCAAATTCAATGTCTAAATGTTAATTATTTTGTTGAGAGTTGAAAGTAATTGAACTTGCTTGTATCACTTGAACCCTGAAAGCAGTGATAAATTAAATGTAGAATGAAAAAGGGAGAGGCTGTGTTGTCATTTTAGAAAAAAAATCCCAAACTTTCATTCATATCTGATTGTGTACTCTTGTTATGTCGCAGCAGAATTTCTAATTAATTTGAGATGATCCACACCTAACATTAGCGGTATTGCAGAGCCAAAATTGATAGTTGTGTAGAATTTCTGTTTACCACTCTGGGCCTGAGAAGACAGTAAGATACGTTATCAACTTGCATGCGATCACAAAATAGCTTTATCCGCCAGCACTTTACTCAAAATGACAACCGGTTACAACCAGCGAAGACGTGTCAGGAGACGCCCCGTTCAACAGTGGGGTATCAACTTGACTGTCGCCATCTTTACGGTCTGAGCTGTCATTTCTTTTCATAGCAGGACCCCTCTGGTGGTCATCGCAGCACCCTTACAGCACAGGGATATGATGCTCAACGCCCCGTTGTCTTGTCTTACATGTCAGGCCATCATTGGCCTACATTTCAGCAATGTGAAGCCCTCCCACAGGGTTTCTACTGGTTATCTTCGCCCTTGCCAAACCCTACTTTGACCATCATAACGCGACTGCTACGGTCGCAGGTTCGAATCCTGCCTCGGGCATGGATGTGTGTGATGTCCTTAGGTTGGTTAGGTTTAAGTAGTTCTAAGTCCTAGGGGACTGATGACCTCAGAAGTTGAGTCCCATAGTGTTCAGAGCCATAGTTTGGAACGGCATCCCTCAGGAGGATATACACAATTGTATCACAGCCAAGCCGAATAACGTCCCCCGTAAGAGCCAGACGTGGACCAGCGCATATCGACTCCATCAATTTGTGAAGCTCTTCCTCTTGAATAAACCATGCAGTTTCTCTGAAACTGAATTTACGTCCCATTTGGATAATTCCTTCATGGCACTACGTTCTTTTTCTTTTTAAAATTTTTGCTTTAAATGTGTTTTCTGTTTCAGATTCATACTACACTCCTGGAAATGGAAAAAAGAACACATTGACACCGGTGTGTCAGACCCACCATACTTGCTCCGGACACTGCGAGAGGGCTGTACAAGCAATGATCACACGCACGGCACAGCGGACACACCAGGAACCGCGGTGTTGGCTGTCGAATGGCGCTAGCTGCGCAGCATTTGTGCACCACCGCCGTCAGTGTCAGCCAGTTTGCCGTGGCATACGGAGCTCCATCGCAGTCTTTAACACTGGTAGCATGCCGCGACAGCGTGGACGTGAACCGTAT
Organism: Schistocerca nitens; assembly: GCF_023898315.1. Taxonomy (NCBI): domain Eukaryota; kingdom Metazoa; phylum Arthropoda; class Insecta; order Orthoptera; family Acrididae; genus Schistocerca; species Schistocerca nitens. The sequence continues at coordinate 68,446,141 of NC_064614.1, forward strand.
GTGCAGTTGACGGACTTTGAGCGAGGGCGTATAGTGGGCATGGGGGAGGCCGGGTGGACGTACCGCCGAATTGCTCAACACGTGGAGCGTGAGGTCTCCACAGTACATCGATGTTGTCGCCAGTGGTCGGCGGAAGGTGCACGTGTCCGTCGACCTGGGACCGGACCGCAGCGATGCACGGATGCACGCCAAGACCGTAGGATCCTACGCAGTGCCGTAGGGGACCGCACCGCCACTTCCCACCAAATTAGGGACGCTGTTCGCAACCGTCTCCATGAAGCTGGGCTGCGGTCCCGCACACCGTTAGGCCGTCTTCCGCTCACGCCCCAACATCGTGCAGCCCGCCTCCAGTGGTGTCGCGACAGGCGTGAATGGAGGGACGAATGGAGACGTGTCGTCTTCAGCGATGAGAGTCGCTTCTGCCTTGGTGCCAATGATGGTCGTATGCGTGTTTGGCGCCGTACAGGTGAGCGCCACAATCAGGACTGCATACGACCGAGGCACACAGGGCCAACACCCGACATCATGGTGTGGGGAGCGATCTCCTACACTGGCCGTACACCACTGGTGATGGTCGAGGGGACACTGAATAGTGCACGGTACATCCAAACCGTCATCGAACCCATCGTTCTACCATTCCTAGACCGGCAAGGGAACTTGCTGTTCCAACAGGACAATGCACGTCCGCATGTATCCCGTGCCACCCAACGTGCTCTAGAAGGTGTAAGTCAACTACCCTGGCCAGCAAGATCTCCGGATCTGTCCCCCATTGAGCATGTTTGGGACTGGATGAAGCGTCGTCTCACGCGGTCTGCACGTCCAGCACGAACGCTGGTCCAACTGAGGCGCCAGGTGGAAATGACGTGGCAAGCCGTTCCACAAGACTACATCCAGCATCTCTACGATCGTCTCCATGGGAGAATAGCAGCCTGCATTGCTGCGAAAGGTGGATATATACTGTACTAGTGCCGACATTGTGCATGCTCTGTGGCCTGTGTCTATGTGCCTGTGGTTCTGTCAGTGTGATCATGTGATGTATCTGACCCCAGGAATGTGTCAATAAAGTTTCCCCCTCCTGGGACAATGAATTCACGGTGTTCTTATTTCAATTTCCAGGAGTGTATATAGATAAACACGATCTCGCCGATGGTAATCACGAACATGTTGCTTAATTATGAGGGTATTCCAGAAAATATTAGTAATGCACCGCGTCCTTTTTCTTCAACAGTTCTTCATTGAACAAAATGAGAATTACACACACGAAAGAATGGTGTTTTATCTACACACCCTATTTTTCCACGCAGTCTCCATCCTGTTCTGTGGCGTAACAAGTACGTGTATGCACTGTCGGTACCAACCCTTGTGCTGGCGGTGGAGCCAGAGCTTCACTGTGTCCACTTCCTTTGGTGATTGACAGATGCAGCACCAACTGCTGAGTCGTAATGCGTCTGTCCTCTCGAATGACAACATCAGCTCGCTGCAACACGTCAGGTGTGACAGCTGTGGATGGTCTCCCCGACCGCTGCAAATCGAGGAGCTCCGCTCAACCGTCCTCTGATGAGCACACCGTCCGTGCCCAGCGACTAATGGTACTCCTGTCGACAACAGGTGCTCCGTAGACTTTGCACAAGTGTTTGTGAGTATTCCCCACGCTTTCTTTCTCTGCAGTGTGAAATTCAATGACGCCACGTTTCTTGTAACGTACATCAACTACAGACGCCAGTTTCAAACTGCTCAGCAGCTTCGCTGTCTGTCGGAAGTGATGGAAACTTGGCACGCTGCCTCAGGAGACTTCAAATACACTCGTGATCATAAATTAAGGATAATGCTCATACATGGTGAAATAACGCTTGGCGGCCGGATTGCGGTGCATTTGACCTGCGGTCGTTGCACGGTGGCGCTTGCAGCAGTCCACATACGCAGAGGTGTTTTGGTGTATGTGAGAGTATGGTGCAGCGACTAAGTGTGCAGACGTTCTCACACGTCCTAATGGTGAATGTGTGTTGAAAATGGATCAAAGAACACATATTGATGACGTTATGGGGGGTAGAATACTAGGGCGACTGAAGGCTGGTCAGACGCAGCAGGTCATAGAACGGGCCCTCCGCGTGCCACAACGTGTGATTTCAAGATTATGGCAACGATTCTAGCAGACAGTAAATGTGTCCAGGCACTACAGTACGGGACGATCACAGTGTACAACACCACAAGAAGATCGATATCTCATCATCAGTGCCAGCAAACGGCCACGGAGCACTGCAGATAGTCTTGCTCGGGGCCTTACTGAAGCTGCTGGAGAAGTTGTCTCCAGACACACATACTACAGACGACTGAACAGACATGGTTTATTCACCCGGAGACCTGCAAGGTGCATTCCACTGACGCCTGGTTACAGGAGAGCCCGTAAAGCCTGGTGTCAAGAACACAGTACATGGTCATTGGAAACGTGGTCCCAGGTTATGTTCACGGACGAGTCCAGGTATAGTCTGAACAGTGATTCTCACCCGGTTTTCATCTGGCGTGAATCAAAAACCAGATATCAAGCCCTTAATGTCCTTGAAAGGGGCCTGTATGGAGGCCGCAGTTTTATGGAATGGGGTGGGATTAAGATTTGTGCACGTACACCCCTGCGTGTCTTTGACAGAGGAACTGTAACAGGTCAGGTGTATCGGGACCTCATTTTGCACCAGTATGTCCGCCTTTCCAGGGGTGCAGTGCGTCCAACCTTCTTCCTGATGGATGATAACTCACGGCCCCACCTAGATATCCCACAGAAGATATCAGGCGAATTCAGTGGCCTGCCTGTTCTCAAGACCTAAACCCCATCGAGCACGTCCGGGACGCTCTCGGTCGACGTATCGCTGCTCGTCTTCAAACCCCTACAACACTTCAGGAGCTACGACAAGCACTGGTGCAAGAATGGGAGGCTATACCCCAGCAGCTGCTCGACCACATGATCCCGAGTATGCCAACCTGATGTGCGGCCTGTTTATATGTGCATGGTGATCATATCCCATATTCATGTCGTGGTATATGCGCAGGAAACATTGGCGTTTTGTAGCACATCTCAACTGATCACCAATACCTTGGAATTACAGATCTGTGTCGTGTGTGTTCCCTATGTGCCTATGCTATTGGTTCAAATGGCTATGAGCACTATGGGACTTAACTTCTGAGGTCATCAGTCCCCTAGAACTCAGAACTACGTAAACCTAACTAACCTAAGGACATCACACACATCCACGCCCGAGGCAGGATTCGAACCTGCGACCGTAGCGGTCGCGCAGTTCCAGACTGTAGCGCCTAGAACCGCTCGGCCACCCTGGCCGGTGTGCCTATGCCATTAGCGCCAGTTTTGTGTAGTGCCACGTTGTGTGACACCACATTCTGCAGTTATTCTTAATTTATGAGCATGAGTGTAATATAATACATACGTAACGTTTCGCATTCGTAGAATTGTTTTCGGCTGAGAAAAAAAATGCGGTGCATTACTTTCTGTGCAACCCTCATAGAAAGGCAATAAAATTAATGTCAGTTGATGCACTAATTGGAAATAATTCTAAATTCGGATCCGTTATTTTCAAATTTCGGTTGCAGAGACACCATAGTGTAGAGACGCTGATTCGTCCATGTCCACTGCGTTTGCGCCGTGGAAGGGTGCAGAACTTAAACTCCAGGAAGGAGAGCCACCCCTCCTGCCGCCTCCTGATTTTCTCTATCACTGCGAGGCTCCGTCCGAGCTTAACAAGATCACAGAGAGACGTTCCCTGGGCATGTTGCGTTGAATTTCTTGGTCGGTGTAAGATAACTGCTTGTAGTAGTGTGGGAATTGCCGCCATATTACTGTACATGTGCTGGCTTCCATCACCTTGGGACAGACCTTCTCCAGATTCAGTCATTTTTAGTAGGAATGCTCCGGGTTACAATGGTCGTGAGTAGTTCGGTCGTTTTTATTATGCGATTAGAACCCTTCAGCCGCGAGCAGCCGGAACAGCGAGTTCATCAATGCTGATGCGGTAAGCTTTGTCACGTTGCCCCTTTCTTCGCGTTCATATCCGTAGCTCCTCGTGGCTCTAATACCTACTGCCGCGATATCCTACTCCAGGAGACATTTCAGTTCCAAATAAGACTCTCTAGTGTTTTGACGAGCTATCATTTGTTCCTTACAATTTTGCTATTTAATTTTTATTGTCCTACGGCTGACAGCGTGTCAAGAAGTCCTAAGTTGTAAGTTGATTTTGTTATAATTATGTAACAACACTACTTCTCTCTTAATTTGTTTAAATGATCAGTATATCAATTTATTTGGGATGCTGAGTCTGTTGCTGGTCTGTAGTTTCCCCCTGTCCCTTTATTCTTTAACTTTTTTTTCTGATAACTGGAAAACTTGTAAGGAAAATGGGTCTGATGTCTCTGTCATAAGACTGAGAGGTGAAACTACTTTATCGCCTAATAAGGAAACACAGATAGGCAATACTTCTTATTTCTCTCATTAAATATCTACAGACTTAGCTTCTACATCCTGATCTGCGACTTGACGTCTTGACCACATTTCTGCGCCGGGTTTCCCTTTATTCTTCCCCGATGTCCCTGGAGATATCGAGGAAGAGACCACAGTAACACGAGACTGAAGACATACATGAGTCATGACTACATTTCATCCAATCTGGCTTGATAGTGATGGTGGTGGACAGCGGATTCGTTTTCAACGTCTCACCAAACGAAGAATCTGGGTAATAGGGTGAGGACCTGCAATGCCTCACGTCCATGCAGATCAAAAGCGGTTACAACGTTCCGTAATTAATCGCGGCTGCGTTGTCAAAAGCCACCAACCGCCAGTGCGCAGATTTAACAAAAACACGATTCCAGTGACAAACTGATGTTTTCCCGGTTGCAGGATAGGTAGCGAACAGTTAAATGAACAGCTAAAGCGTCCATAAATACGAATACTTAGCTGTTCCCTGCCAGCAGGTGAGGAGAGGGCCACAGCACGAATCCGCTCGGCGGGTTCGTGTCGAAGTCCAGTGTGCCGGCGAGTCTGTGGATGGTTTTTAAGGTGGTTTCCATCTGCCTCGCCGAATGCGGCCTGGTTCCCCTTACTCCGCCTAAATTACACTATGTCGGCGATTGCTGCGCAAACAGGTCTCCACGTATGCGTACACCATAATTACTCTACAACGCAAACATTGTGGTTACACTCGTCTAGTGTGAGACGTTCCCGTAGGGGGGTGGGGGGTTCCACTAGGGGCCGAACCGCGAAATGACCCTGGATTCGGTGTGGGGCGGCGGTGGGGTGAGTGGACTGATGTAGCCTGTTGTGGGGCTATGGACCATGAACCACTGAGGGCTACAGCGGGGACGAAGCCTCTCCGTCGTTTCTAGGTCCCCAGTTCCGTACAGTACTATACAATACTATTCGTATATCGTATCTCACTGTTTCTTCGTCGCACAAGAGGCCAACAGGCCCTGATTTGACCATGCCATGTTTTCGCGTTGAATCCCTTTAAAGACAAGTTTCACGAACCACCTCTGTTGATTTATAGGGTCTTGAATGCCTCCCAAACGGCTTCTCGTGAAAATAAGCAAATAAGATGGCTGCAGTCTCGGCCGGAACCGCTACTTTAGTCTGTAGCCCCCTCCAGCAGTACCGTACCAAATCACGGCCTTCAAGAAAAAGGCACAATTTTGTCCCCTGTTCTTACTTTATATGCTAAAGAAAAGAAATGTGAGGTTATAAATTGTATATGCAGTACTTGGTATGACTAAGATAAACATGTATCAGTGAATGTAAGTATAATTACTAATGCACTTGCACAAGATAGATTAGCGTGGCTGTCTGCATCAAAAAGTCTTCATAGTGAAGGTCTTAACAACAACAGTTACTGTTATTTAACTGGCCGGCCGGGGTGGCCGAACGGTTCTAGGCACTACAGTCTGAAAGCGCTCGACCGCTACGGTCGCAGGTTCGAATCCTGCCTCGGGCATGGATGTGAGTGATGTCCTTAGGCTAGTTAGGTTTAAGTAGTTCTAAGTTCTAGGGGACTCAGATTTTAAGTCCCATAGTGCTCAGAGCCACTGGAACCATTTTTGTTATTTAACTAGAGTTCGACCTAAAAGACTCGTACTTATGAAAGCCAAGAGAGGATCTAAAGGACCAATCTGACACCAGTGGCAGCACTTACACTGTCTAAATCGTATTGGTTGTGGAAAAGAAGACTAGCTCGCTCTTTAAACTGAGATAACACCTCTAAACCGCGTTTCATCAACAAGCACAATGACAATCGTGACGGTTTGACCATAATGATACATCTTTGTTTTAGGAAAGCCGAAGTCACAGTCTTTTCTAACGTCGTTTAGTGCTCACGTAGTAGGGAAATTTTGTAAATCTTCAGTCAGCATTCGAAATTCTGGCATGACTGTGGTCTGATAACGCTCCAGAGATGTGGAACGATGGCTTTATTAAAGATCAGCTGTCGCAATTTCATGTGTTGACTTTTTAGATCTTCCAGCACTCTGAATCGACGTCTATGCTCACACGAACACTACGAAATCGATTACACTTAACGATAAACTCAACTTCGATCCACCGACTACTCCAAACACCATACAAACATGGTGAAGCTCTGTCGTATTTTTACCATGTAAAGCTTCAGTTCTAGCTAGAGGCATTTAAAACTGACGCCATAATTGCAGTACGCTGTGAAAGAATGGAAGTCGTCAACTGAGTCATGTTATCTGTCGAATAGTTCTGTAAACGACACTTTTGCCATTCGTGTTCTGATATTTAAACACTTTGGATTAAATTTACATCGCTTCCAGCATCCACTTTCCATCGACTCTTCCATCTCGAGGGTACATAAGCCACATGAACCATCTCCATTTTTATTGCTGATGACGAATCATCAAAACAGTAATGACATACCAGCTACCACCGTACTTGAAAATATCTCTCTGAAATGAGGCAAAGCAGCACAGTGCTGTCTTATTAATACACGTCTCGCGAGCGTTTAATTAAACGTCCATACGCAAACTACACCTTTGGGTGTGATCGAGAATGGACATGTTAATCCTTAGATTTCTGCTTTGTTAATTCCACCTCTGTGTATTGTTATTTGAAACCAATGTATCAATTGACACCATCGCATTTGCGGAAAACGCAGCGATCCCACTATGTCCCTTCTCCCAAGGGTGCCACGGAGACAAATGGAGCCGCTATGCGTTTGTAATGGAAGGAGAGGTGTTTCCGATTCATCGATGCAGGGATTCCCAGGCAGTGGTGCGGGTACCACTCGGGGTACGCAAAGGCATTTCATGTGTTACTCATATAAGTAAACAAAATGCGTCTGATGTACGTAGAACTATTCTTTTACGTTATCTTATGTTTACAGTAAAATGACAATGAAAAAACTGAAATAAACCAGCATCTGTATAACGTTAAATAATAAGTTTATCACAAACATTGGGCCGGCCGGAGTGGCCGTGCGGTTCTAGGCGCTACAGTCTGGAGCCGGGTGACCGCTACGGTCGCAGGTGCGAATCCTGCCTCGGGCGTCGATGTATGTGATGTCCTTAGGTTAGTTAGGTTCAATTACTTCTAAGTTCTAGGCGACTGATGACCTCAGAAGTTAAGTCGCATAGTGCTCACAAGGAAACCTCCCCATCGCACCCCCCTCAGATTTAGTTATAAGTTAGCACAGTGGATAGGCCTTGAAAAACTGAACACAGATCAATCGAGAAAACAGGAAGAAATTGTGTGGAACTATGAAAAAAATAAGCAAAATATACAGGCTGAATAGTCCATGCGCAAGATAGGCAACATCAAGGAGGGTGTAGGCTCAAGAGCGGCGTGGTCCCGTGGTTAGCGTGAGAAGCCGCGGAACGCAAGGTCCTTGGTTCAAGTCTTTCCTCGAGTGAAAAGTTTACTTTCTATATTTTCGCAAAGTTATGATCTGTCCGTTCGTTCATTGACGTCTCTGTTCACTGTAATAAGTTTAGTGTGTGTGTTTTGCGACCGCACTGCAAAACTGTGTAATTAGTAGACGAAAGGACGTGCCGCTCCAATGGGAACCGAAAACAGTTGATCGCAAGGTCATAGGTCAACCGATTCCTCCACAGGAAGACACGTCTGATATATTCTATACGACACTAGTGACGGCATGTGCGTCACATGACAGGAATATGTTGTCGACCCACCTAACTTGTACACTTGGCGAATGGGTAAAAAGATTCTTCTACCTCGCCCGATTTAGGTTTTCTTGTGGATGTGATAATGACTCCCAAAAAAGTGATGACGGACAGACAATAATTGTCTGAAAATAAAAAATTTAGCTTTTCACTCCAGGGAAAACTCGAACCAAGGACCTCTCGTTTCACAGATGCTCACGCTAACCACGGGACCACGGCGCTCCTGAGCTCACGTTGTTCCTTGATGTTGTCTATCTTCCGCATGGACTACTCAGTTTGTATATTTTGCTTATTTTTTTCACAGTTCTACAAAACTTCTTCCTGTTTTCTCGATTGATCTGTGTTCAGTTTTTCAATGCCTATCCACTGTGAAAACTTATAACTAAATCTGAGGGGGGTGCGATGGGGAGGTTCCCTTCTCAGAGCCATTTGAACCACAAATATTGGGTCAAATTATACCCTCCCTATGCCTCCCTTTAATAGTTTTCTCTGCCACGGCCGTGAGTGATTCATCTTGTTTTCCGTTGGCCATTTTCTGATCGGGTCTTGGTGTTCGTTCAAAAGGTTTCGAGTTGCTTTGCAAATACTGCTACCTTAAGCTGTGTGCCATCGTGTGGTGTTGCAGTAATCACTGTGCAGTCACTATGTATACATGCGACAAATCTCCAGGACGACGAAAACTGAATTTCGGAAACTGTTTTATCATTGTTGTTTACTTGTTAAGGCCTGAAGGGGATTTTCGATCCTAGTCAGCTATGGCGACTGGAAAACAGCCGTACGAAATCTTGATTTAGTCCAGGGCTTCACAACATACGTGCTCGCGGAGCAAGCTGTGAGCAGCAAGGCGCGAGCACGGAGCAGCGCGAGCACGCTACCCCCACTACCGGACCAGAGCGGAGAGTGGGGGGAGTCACGTGGGGCACACAACAGCTGCCGCCAGTCAATGTAAATCCGCTGCCACCTGCAGGGATATCACTCACGAATTATTACTGCGACAAATGAAACTAATAAAGGAGAATGTACACGTGCCACATAATTTTATTAGCTTAGTGTATGCCTCTACATTCGTATTAATTTGTGAACTGTTACACAATAAAAGGTGTCACTGAAGTGTGGGATTCTCGGTTATCTTGTACTTTTTGCCCTTTACAATTGCGGCTATGTTCGGAGTAATTGTTCTTGTGCATTGTAGGCGCAGCGTGCAGTTTAAATTTCGATCAGACAAAGCGTTTCTCAGGCGCGTCTTGTTACATTTCATTGCAGAGAACAGTTGTTCACAAACATATGTGGAACCGAACATTGATATTATTGTAGCTGCCAGTTTGTGCAAACCAGGAAATCTATCCTGAGGGAAGTGTCTTTAGAATTCCAAAATGTTTTTCTTGTTCTGAAATTTGTCTCTGTATTCTCTGTCACACTGCAGGTCAATAATTTCTAGTTGCAGCTCAGGACGAATCTCTTCAATATTCGCTGAATATGGAGAGGAGAACAGATCAAAATCACTGTCTAGCGCTGTCAGATCTTGAAAGCGTTGATCAAATTCTTCCTTAAGGGCAACTAAACTATGTGAATAACGTTCACAGTCTTTGTGAACATCTTGCATGGATGATAATTTAGGAAAATGAGCTAGATTTCCTGTTTCTAGCTGACTCACCAAAAGTGTCAATTTCATTTTTAAAGCTCGTATTCGATCTATGAAATGAGTAATTAGCAGATCTTTACCTTGTAGTGAAATGTTCAAAGCATTCAGATGGCTAGTTAAATCTGCTAAGAACGCGAGATCACATTTCCATGAAGGCTCTTTCAATTCAGGAACACACATGTTATTTATTTCCATGAACATATTTATCTCATCTAATAGGCAAAAAAATCTATTTAATAATTCGCCACGACTAAGCCAGCGGACCTCGCTGTAATAAGGCAGGCTACCATACTGGCTTTCTACATCCTCAAGAAAGCTTTTAAATTACCTGTGTTGTAGCCCATGCTTCGTTATATAATTGGTTGTACGATCAATAACACTCATCACATTTTTAGAGTGATACTCTTTGCACATAAGTTTTCCTGGTGGATCACACAGTGAACGCCCCTTATTTCATTCGGCACGGTCAGTTTTTGCATTTTCTCTTTCAACAGAGCAACGAAACCTGATTTTTCCCTGTCATCGCTGGTGCACCGTCTGTAGACACCGAAACTAAAGAATTCCACGACAATGCTATATTTTCAACACTTTCTTCAACACTACTTAAAACATCACCTCCGGTTGTAGTGTTCTTCATGGCTACTACATCGAGGAGCTTCTCCCTCACCTGAAGATCTCTATTAACACCTCTAATAAATATGGCAAGCTGCGCTATTCCAGTGATATCAGCACTTTCGTCCAGAGCTAGAGAATACGCCATAAAATCTTTACAGCTATTTGCAAGCTGGCTCTGGACGTCGTCTGCCATGTCCTGTATGCGACGCATAATGGTCATGTTAGGTAATGGCTCAATTCGAAACTGTTCAACTTGAGAAGGACACAAATGTTCCGCTGCAACTACCAAACATTCTTTTATTAAATCGCCATCAGTGAAGGGACGCAGGGATTTTGCTAAAAGCAAAGTAATTTTTTAACTCACTCTGAGAGCTGCCTCAGTTGATTTTTCTTCGTCGTCCAGATCTTCTTCGGATAGCTTCCTTTTAAGTTTAATAACTTCCTGTGCACGATCTGATCCATCACATTTTCCACTTCCGTAGTCTTTCGCGTGGTACGACATATAATGTCACTGCAAATTAAATTTCCTAAAAGAATTCAACGTTTTGTTACATACTAAACATTTTGCAACACCATCTTTTTCTGTAAACAGATACAATTCCTCCCAATGGGGGTTGAACTGCGAAATCATGGTTGGGGTTACACAACGGCGACTTGACACGATTCTTAAGCAGCGAAGTGACTGTTAGAGCTGATCGTAGTACTTTAAACGTTACACAGTTGGCGCGAATTCAATAGGCACGCTGCGGCCCTATTCAAAGGTGCGCGCGCATTTCCCCACCCTCCCCTCCCTACCTACTCCACGACCTTGCACCTACTCGCGAGCACGTGCCTGAGCACACGCGAGTACTCGCGCTCAAATCCGGCCAGTTGTTAAGCCCTGATTTAGTCAGTACGATCGCTATTTCTCTTTAGTTAAATATTGAAGATTTAAACAACTTCACCCTGCGTGTAATATTTCTGCTTCTGCTGCAATGCACAAAAAAAAAAAAAAGACTCCATCAATATTATCTGAAAGTCATTATAAACGTGGGCTGAAAACCCAAGCATGTTTTCTTGTCCATGATGAAGTTATAAGATAAATATTTTATTTTGTAAACCACTTGATTCAAATGCTACAGCTCAAAATATTTTTAAGACGAACCAACTTTACTTACTAAAAGTACGTGTTCCAATGACAGAAATGTGTTATTGTTTGTCCAGATGGGGACAACAGGACTGGTACGAAAAGTTCACTATAGGGGCTCCAGAGAAGCAGTTCCCGCCGTTACAAGAAACCAATGTCTGGAACCTAGCTCAGCTGAGCAGCCTGTCCAAAATTATGCAGATGTTGAAATGAAAAGTTTCAACACTTTGTGTTGACGGACAGTTTCTTTGAAATGCGTGATTTTAAATAACCCTCAGAATAAGAGCTCTGCCTCACTGCTTTGTCAGCTGTCAAAACAGGTGTCAGTGGTTTGTTCGGTCAGTCTTCTGAATACGAGGTCCTGCCATTCAGGCGCTATGTTGACACCAACTGAGCGCTACAGGTACCCGAAGGTCAACAAAAGGAAGGCGGCCAGTCAGGGAAACCGTTAATAATCTTGTTACTTGGTAGTTGCTACCATCAGGTCCACCGGAATTAAGACAGCAACTTATAGTTATAATCGCATTGGCACTAACAACGTTTCCATGTAGCCACTAAGGTAATCTGCCTCGTTCTGTTGCCAAACGCCATTGTCCATCATTAGACATTATCTCCGTCACTCGCCGTCAGTTTCTTAGTGCTCCATATTGTACGTGCCCTGTGAGTATTTAGGTGTCTGATGTTAATTGATTGACTGAGAGTTGTTTCCTGGTACAATAGTAAGTAATCAAGTCACAATTACCATATACTTCAGTGTCTTTTTACTTTGTTCAACGGTGTGACCTCCATTATTGATGTGTTTATTGATGTAGTCGGCTCTTTTTCGAATAGGGGTGTGCTCCATACTTTCATTCTTAATCAGTCATCACGTCAGATCTTCTGCACTGTGATTACGAGACCAAGTTAGAATCGCATCTGTATTGGGAGTGAATTCGGTAATGTACCCATGGTCGCGACAGGGTGTTTGGCAGTGTGTTCTTGTTTCCAACCCACATTGATGGGAAATCACATTTTCACAGTTCCACTGCACAGTATACGACTGAATATTTTCCTCGTATTACCCCAGTTCGAGGTACTAATGACCTAGAATTCGACAGGACGTCAAGCCCCACTCTTGTTTTTTCCGAACAGGTTGATTAATCTCATCTTCATGCAGAGGCCTGCAGCCACGCGAGTACAGACCCCAGCAGTAGCTGCAACCCGGACAGCACGCTGCGTCGCACAGGAAAATTGATTTTTAAATGGCGTAAAATGACGCATTTGCGCAGCAGAGCGACACGGCGCGCTTATGGCTGAGTTGACACTGCCCACATGCATGTGTGTGGCTGCGGGTATAGTGTGTTTGGCCGGCGATTGGACTGCACAGCCAGGGGCACAAGGCAAAGACACACTTTAAAAAAGCAGCCCAGTGAGTAACTGGTCGTGTCTACATAATCTCTTGAAACAGTCGTTGCTTTATTTTCACCGAACTTGGAAATAATCCGGTATATTGTTTATATCTATGGGATATGCATATACATGTTACCACTAGACTGCACAATATTGCATCAAAGTAACGAGTGCACTTTCCCCGCAGTCATTTGCGATATGAAAATTCATATTTTATTTTTTTTATTCACGTATGGGCCCAGTACGACCACACGGGGTACAATCCGTCAATGTCACGTTTGATCGTTGACCTTTATATCTGCCCAAATTTGTTTCATTCTTTCAGAATAAAGTCCCCTTCCTTCATCAGACCACGGTGTTCCAGTCCGTTTTCTAATTTCCTTCTGACCAACTTTCCAATCAAATACCTTTTATCTGAATGTTTCCCTATCTGTAAGGTCTGCCTGAGTTATACTGGCTGCTTTAAAATCCTCCTCAATCGCAGCAATCCATTTCATAGGCTCAGTTTTAGCCTTACTTCTGCTTTTGTAGAATTCTACAATTTGTTTTGTCAACCTAGTAGGTGCCTTTCTTTTAGTGTGTCCATAGAATTTAGGTCTTCATTTTCTCAGGTCACATGTATGTCTGTGTATTCTTCTATTTCCTTCTCAGCCTATAGTTTCTCCATCAGTAATTTTGGGGTCTAATATTTTCCTAATAATCTTTCTTTCTTTCTTTTGAATTTCTTTAATATACCTCCTCCTATTTAAACTTAAAGTTCTTGCTCCATACATACTCTTAGGTTTGATTATAGTGCTGTAATATCTAAGTTTACTGAATTTAGATATGATTTTTTACTATAAATATTTTGTGTTAATCTGAATGCAGTTGCCATCATTTGACCACGAACTTCAATTGCAGCTTTTTCCAGACTGTTTTCTTGTACGATTTCCCCCAAGTATTTCAACTGAGATACCCTTTTTTATTTTTCCATACTTCATGTTCAAAGACTTTGGTGGTTGTTAGTTGTTTGTGATGAATTCCGTTTTTTCAAAAAATGGTTCAAATGGCTCTGAGCACTATGGGACTCAACTGCTGAGGTCATTAGTCCCCTAGAACTTAGAACTAGTTAAACCTAACTAACCTAAGGACATCACAAACAACCATGCCCGAGGCAGGATTCGAACCTGCGACCGTAGCGGTCTTGCGGTTCCAGACTGCAGCGCCTTTAACCGCACGGCCACTTCGGCCGGCTCCGTTTTTTCGAATGATATTTGTAGTCCTACCTTTTCCGAAACTTCTTTAAGAATTTCAATTTGGTTTTGAGCTATGGTAACATGCCTAGTTAAAACTGCCAGATCATCTGGAAAGGCGAGGAAATCTACTCTAATATCACTTCTACCTAACTTGATTGATTGGTCTATATTTGCAATCGACTTTTGCTCTCGCCATTCTGTAATTACCTTTTCCAAAACACGGTTAAACAGTAATGGAGAGAGTCCATCTCCCTGTCTAGCACCAGTCTTTATTCCAAATAGTTCAGAAATCTCTCCCATGAATTTAACTTTAGACCTAGTGGCGGTTAACGTACCCTTAATCAGTGTTAGATTTTTTATTATCTAGCCCTCGTTCCTTTAAAATGTGGAAAAGAGATTCACGATGAACTGAGTCGTAAGCCTGTTTGAACTCCACAAATGTACGTACAAATCCTTAAGCGTCTGAGGATTAGTTTTGAAGCAAGAATTTGTTCCTTACAGTATGTGTTTTTATGTTCTAACTGTTCTTGTGCTCGTAAACAGTGGGAGAGAATTTTGTATGTGACTGGGACGAGAGAGATTCCTTGGTAATTATTAACATCGGTCCTATTCTCTTCTTTATGCAATGGATGAATTAGGGCAGTTTTCCAGTCCTCGGGTATTTTCTCAGATTGCCAGATATGTCATATTAGTTGAGAGATCTCTTTTATAGTGTTAGGGCCAGCTGATTTTAGTAATTCTGCGATTATACCGTCTTCTCTGGATGCTTTATTGTTTTTAAGTCTCTTAATATGTTTAGTTATGTCACTTCCGTCAGGTGCTTTGGAGTTATGGTTGGTGTTATTAATTTGCCGTGGTTGTAATTTATTCGCTGGCTCTAGACAGTTCAATATTTTTTCCAAATAAATACTAAGTACCTTACAATTTTCCTGGTTGTTATGAGCCAAACTGCCATTTTCAATTCTGAAGCAATGAATTTGAGGTTGTTAACCAATTAGTTTTGTTTTGAATGTTTTATAAAAGTTTCTTTTATTGTTCTTCTGGAAATCTTTTTCGATTCCAAACGTTGCGCATTTTCGTAGTTTCTTTTAGTCTGTCCGATTAATTTAGGTGTTCTTCTCTCACAGTTAGAGAGGTGTTGTGCTTTTTCCAGTTTTGTTACCATTCCAGACCCTACGAACAAAGAAATCGAGAGGGCTGCATCACGTATCCAACGTGAAGCCCCTGATAGAATACCAGACAGCGTATCAATGTACAATCAAAATTGTTTTTAAGTCTCTTAATATGTTTAGTTATGTCACTTCTGTCAGGTGCTTTAGAGTTATGATTGGCGTTATTAATTTGCCGTGGTTGGAATTTATTCGCTGGCTCTAGACAGTTCATTAGTTTTTCCAAATAAATACTAAGTAGCTTACAATTGTTAAATATCACTTTTGCTGTTAGCAGAAGGGTGAAAGGCTTGTCAGGCCATGATGTACAGATTTTAACACTAAAAGGCTTTTGTACTCAAACAAATGTCACATATAATTGCAAACTGTGTAGGGAAGTTAATCCAACAGCAATAGAGAGTTTTTTAAACCTTCTCAAGCAACAAGAGTGGCAGGGTGTTTATAGTGCTGAAAGCATAGATGATAAATATAATGCTTTCCTGCCGGCCACGGTGGCTGAGTGATTCTAGGCGCTTCAGTCCGGAACCGCTCGACTGGTACGGTCGCAGGTTAGAATCCTGCCTCTGGCATGGATGTGTGTGAAGTCCTTAGGTTAATTAGGTTTAAGCAGTTCTAAGTTATAGGGGACTGATGACCTCAGATGATAAGTCCCATAGTGCTCAGAGCCATTTTAACCATTTTAATGCTTTCCTTAACCCATTTCTCATGCTTTTGCAGAGTTGCTTTCCATTAGAGCATTCTAAACGGGATACTAGCAGCAATAGTCAGCCTGGGTGGCTGACTAATGGGATAAGGATATCATGTAGATCAAAGTGGGAACTATACAAAAATGTTAGAAGTAGTCACAATCAAGCTACAGTAGCCCATTTCAAACAGTATTTTGAGGTGCTTAAAAACGTTATTAGGAAGGCAAAGAGTATGTTGTATGCAAAAAATAGCTAATTCACTGGATATAATTACAGCCTTATGATCAGTTGTGAAGGAAGTGTCTGATCAGCAGCACAAGGTCAACGATATAAAGTCAGTTCGTAGTAAAAATATTTCTGTTACTGCTGGTGCATTAAATAAAAATTTAGTTTCTAGAGGGAATCATATAACTCTCGTGACGAATACCTTTCCGAGATTTATGTCTGAAATACTCCTTTGTGATAGAGACAAGGGAAAGATTGAGTCAACAATTAAATCACTAAAGACTGAGGACTCTCATGGATATGATGGAGTGCCTAGCACAATATTAAAGTACTGTGCTGCACATGTTAGCCCTGTATTTAGTCATATTTGTGATTTTTCCTTTGGGAATGTTCAGTTTCTATAGGATTAAAGTACTCAGTATTAAAGCCACTTTATAAAAACGGGAGAAAATTATAGTGTAGACAATTTTAGACCTATTTATATGCCATCATCCTTTGCTAAAGTTATTGAAAAGGCTGTGTATGTAAGAATAATTGATCATTTTTTATCATACGATTTGCTATCAAATATACAGTTCGGCTTTAGAAGTCTTTTAACAACGGAAAATGCTATATACTCTTTTCTCTGTGAGGAACTTCATGGGTTAAACAAAGTTTTCGAACGCTATGTAAATTTTTTTGATTCAACTAAGGTGTTTTATTGAGTTGGTCACAAAATATTGCTCCAGAAGTTGGACCATTACGGAATACGGGGAGTAGCTCACAATTGGTTCACCTATTACTGTAGCAACAGACAGAAAAAGGTCATTAGTCACGATGTTGTGAACGGCTGTGATGTGGTGTGTGAATGGGTCTCATTTTTCTCTCTTGGTTCTTGTACATATTATATGTTACACGTCTTTCCCTATTGCTGACTCCGATGTTTCTCAGAATTTCGTACGTCTTTCACCATTTTATACTGTCGAACGGTTTTTCAAGATCTTAATTATTTTTCAGTCTTACTCCCATTGTTAAGACGAACGTAAGAACTATTTTTGTGGTGCCTTAAGATTTCCTAAAACCAAAATGATGGTTATCTGAAAGGTCCTCAGTTTTCTTCTCGGCAACTTGGATTCATGAGCTGTTATTCCGACTGTGCAGTAGTTCTCCTACTTCTCTGCCCTCGCTACCTTCGGAACTTTGCGAAAGTCTAATGGTATGTAGCCGGTCTGTTAGATTCTATCGCGGTTCTAGGCGCTCGGTCCGGAACCGCTTGACTGCTACGGTCGCAGGTTCGAATCCTGCCTCGGGGATGGATGTGTGTGATGTCCTTAGGTTAGTTAGGTTTAAGTAGTTCTAAGTTCTAGGGGACTGATGACCTAAGATGTTAAGTCCCATAGTGCTCAGAGCCATTTTGTTAGATTCTACACACCAAGTTGAACAGTCACTTGGTTGACACGTACCCCCGGAATTTTAAAAATACCGTTGGAATGCTATCTATCCCCTTTTTCGTTACATGATCTTAAGTCTTCCACAAGTTTCTAAACTCTTACTCCAATATATGATCCCCATCTCGTCCCTGTCGATTCTTGTTTCTTCTTCTGTCACGTCATCAGACAAGTACTTCTCCTCACTGAGACCTTCAGTGTACACTTTTCGCACATCTGGGCTCTCCTCTGCGTTCAAAAGTGAACTTTGCATCTCACTTGCCACCTTTGCTTTTAAATTCACCGAAGATTATTTTGGCTTTTCTGTATGCTGAGTCAGTCCTCCCGATGATGACTTCTTTGTTGATTTCTTTACATATTTCCTGCACCCACTTTGCCTTGGATACCCTGCACTTCCTATTTCTAACATTACTATTTGCTTTAGATTTCTGTATCACTGTCTTTATCTGAAAATTTTTGTATGCCCTTCTTTTTTAAGAATTTCTCCTGTTACGCGAGGTTTCTTCGCAGTTGCCTTCCTAATACCTGTGTTTATCGTTCCAACAGCTGTGATTGCAAATTTTAGAGACGTCCACTCCTCTTCAACTATACTGCCTTCTCTGGTATTCCTTATCGCAGTATCCACGTCAGTTGCGAACTAAAATGCGTTTTACAGTTCCTCAGTACTTCAGTATCCCATTTTCTCTCACACTGAATTTTCCATACGATTCTCTTAAACATCAGTCTCCTCTTCATCATTACCAAGATTTGATCTGAGTCTACATATGCTCTTGGGTACACTGTCTATTTTTTCTGTCCAACCATGATAGAACCTTCTTGTGTCTCTAGGCCTTTTCCAAGTTTAAATACTCCTTTTCTGATTCTTAAACAGAGTATTCGCTGCTACCATCTGAAATTTATTGCCGAAGTCATTCTCCTTTCTCATTCCTAATGCCGAGCCAATTTTATCAGGTAAGCTTTTCTTCTGTTCCTCCCGTACAACCGCTTTCCAATCATCAGAGGTTGTTACACTTTCATTTCCCTTTCCTTACTGTAATACCCTTCCATAATTCTCTTAGACCTTCTTTGTCTCCCCTTCTGCTGCTTGGTGCTTTGATATATGTTCCTAAAGGTGGATAAAACAGTATACCTGAAGTATCGTTGTCGGCGTTGATTTGCTGTCTGATCTGGTGAGAACAACCGTATCACTGAACTCTTCACTCTGCCATAATTTCCTCATCATAAACAGTCCTACTCCAGTTTACCATGTTCTGCTGCTACCCTATTTTCGTTTGACTAGAAATCCTTATCTTCTTCCCACTTCACTTCCCTGTCCCCCACTATATCGGTTTGATAAGACATCTTAATCCGAGGAAGACATTTTTGAGAATGCACGTCCGGAACACTGAACTGAATGGGAAAACTGCAAAAGAAGGGAATCAAAGCGTTTGACATGTGGTGTTACAGATGCATGCTCAAAAACTAAGTTGACGTTCAAGATAAGAAATCAGGCAGCTCGTCGGCAGAATCATGGAAGAAAGGAAAATGTGGTATAATGGATTAGAAGGAGAGACGGAATGAGAGGACAGGTGTTATGAAATAAGGTAATAACTTCCGTGGCACTAGATCGAGCTGTAGAGTGCAAACACTACAAGGGGGCATTGAGGTGGAAACATACTTAACGGATACGCGGTAGTGTTTTTTGTGTTGGTGAGCATCTGAGATGAAGAGGCTGAACGAGGAGGCGAAGTGATGGTTGGATGCATCGAATGAGTCTGGAAACTGCTGACGTCAACCGTCCCATGCCCACTCCAGGATACTAAACGAAGTAGTCGCCAGCTTAATCGACTAGGGAATAAATGCAACGGAACCACTGACTGAAAGGAGATGAAAGGTGATAGGTGTTTTTAAAAAGACAGGGATAATTCCCATGGCTGTAGATGGATCCACAGTGGGCAAAAACTGTAGGGGAAGAAAAGTGGAGTACACCCAACAAATAAAAAAAGGCGTTGGGTGTAAGTGCTATTCAGAGATGAAGAATTTGGCACAAAAGAACTGGAGGGATACTTCATCCGAACCTGAAGAGTAATGCCTCTTCCACCCAGACTAGTGTTACACCCCAGAAAAATGTGCTTCCTTGCGGAGCCTCCATCTGCTGGCATTCTATTGTATATGTTTTGTGACCAGAGTAGAAAGCGAGGAAAGCGAGCGCGGCACACGGAAAGGGAAGTGGTCATTTGCCATGGAGATGATGAATTAGTGGTACTCCAGTACAAAGAAGGACTGCGCAGACTGAGGCCGTTAGTGTGGCGAATCTAATTTGCCTATACTCTGAGCAGAATACACGTCGCAGGTGCCCCCGTGTCTTTGAGGTCCCACCCACGCTACCTGCGATTCACCTTTGTGCTGCTCCCTACTCTGTGCTTTTGTCGAATTGGGTTGTGCGGACGGAGTGGCATAGTTACAACGTAGACCGCAGAGGTCGCCTTATACGACGTTCCACAATAACAGCTTTCCAGAAACAGTTGTTTCAGTGCTGCAGCGTTGTTTCTAAAGTGCTCATTAACAAGCGTTATATTCTCTGGTGTAACTCATGGCGTCATTTTATGTTGCGCTTACGTTAAATGTCGTTACTGGATAACTCCTTATTCCCTGAGTTGCCGACGAGCTGCGGAGACAGTCGTAGCCAAATTCTCATATTTGACTGAGAACTACTCGTTGCTTCACAAGCTAAGATTATATAATCCTTATGTATTTATTTTTCACTCTGTGTATTTCATGTCAAGCCGTGTATACTGTTACAATTCAACGTGAAATTAGGCTAAACACAGGAATGTCTCTTAACATCTGTGAGCAGACGACACTTCCAGACCTATGTGGATGTCTGTGAAAACATCTTTTCTAGAAAACTGTTTTTGGACCTAGAAAATAAGCCAACATTGTAAATAAGTTTGATTCCACTGAACTGCCCATGTTTCAAATCAATAAAACGAAACACGTATGGTGAAGTGAACACACATTTTTAGTAATTGCAAATAAGGATTAAAAATTATTTATCCGTACATGAAAGTAGTAACCCACAGTTAGTTCTGTGAAATTTACATGCTCAAGTCGCGCTTGGTTCTAACTATATAGCATGTTTTAATTTCTACGTAAGCTAAATAGCAACGTTTTTAGTTGTTTTCTTTTCTTCCCTAACCTTTAGGTCTGAAGATGAGCAGTGGCGTTTGAAACCAGGATATGAATGTGCCTGAGAATAGACAATTTCAAAAACATTTTTTGCAATCACGGGCGCTTAGATCGCGACTGAAATGACATTTCTTCAACAGTCACCTGTATAGGCGAATTGGTTTCCTAGACATTCTCGTATTCATGCTTTGGCCGTCACAGTGTCAGCCTTAGGCGCGTAGAACAATGAGGGCCACCTTATGGTTGATTATTATGCTGCTGTGTACTTGGTGCGAAACATCAGAACTACTGGGCCGGGGAAAACTGGCAGCAAGATTCATTATGAAATACTGAATGATAGTGAAATAATATTCTAAATTTATGATACTTTCTCAGCTTCAGTCATGTTTAAATTCCGATATTTATTTCGGCAAGATGCTGTCGGCAGCAGGTGCCCAGTTCTTAGTATTTTATGCATCTGCAGCTACTGTGTTTGTATTTATTGAAATAACCTGTAGCCAGATGCACAAAAGAAATTATATTTAGAAGTTAGATAAGAATATTCAAAGTTTAGAACGAAAAGTTCAAAACTTTTAAAAATTAAGAGGTATATAACTATCCCATTATTCACGAGTGTCAAAAATAAGATGCAGCAGCGATATTGTTGTGGCCATAAAAATACAAGGACAATATTCAGTGGAATAATGAATCCATTGTTACAAAAGATGAAGTTCACAGTGCCTGTACGAAAATGGTATAATAAAGCCAAACAACAATTGCCGACACCATACCAGCACTGGAGCTAATGAGCTAATTGCATGCGTATGCTGAGGCTGGTCTTATGGAGGGCGTAAAAGTACGATAAAATAATAAAGCAAAGCCTTGCACAACGGTAGTTGTCATAAGGCATAAACGAGAATGTGAGAGCCCATAAGGAGCACAATACGTAAAAAAAAAGCAAATGATAAATAAACCGACGTAATACCAATAACAAATAAAGTTTCGAAGCTAATCTCCAATCAGCTGTGGTGATGTCGGTAGCACGCTAGCATGGAACCTGACAGCAAAAGCAATGGGCAGAGTGCATCATGGGGATGGAAACTCTAGCTGGAGTAAGGGGAAAGACAATTCTCTATCATTGACTAAATTAAGGATAGGAAAGTGACTATAGAGGAAAGAAAGCACAACTGTATACATCATAGTGAAGCAAATAATACTGGAAGCCTGTCATAGACATTCCTGGTCGTTGGGGCCAAATGATTCTAACAACGGGTAAAAATCTGTCGTCTGTTTATTTGTGCTGTATTTTATTGTGTACTTAAATCAACTTCGGTAACTGGAATCATATTCTTTTTTTTAAAGATGAGTTGCTCCTGAACATTATTCCATATGACATTTTGGAATGAAAATACGCGTAACATGTCAACTTAGTGATTTCTCTCTACCTGAGATTTGCAACGATTCTAAGTGAAAATGTGACTGATCTAAGATGTTGTAGGAGTTCCAAACTGTGCTTTTTACATTTTAAATTCAAATCAATATGGACACCGAAAAACCCTGAAGTTTGCATCCAGTTTATTAGATGTGCATATATGAATATGTTGTGTCTTTTTAAAGTAGAGGGTAATACCAATCGCAGGAAATTAGTCAGTGACACTTTTAAGAACGTTGTTTACCATTTCTCCTGCTGCTCTATGTATACTTGAATTGATTGAAAAAGTAATGTCATCCGTGAAAAGAACTAATTCTGATTACTGCATATTAGACGGAGGATCATTTAAGATATGACTGTCATCAGAATATGTTTCGCTTTCTCGAGCAAAATAGCGGCGTTGTGAAGCAAAATTTGGAATTCACCAGTAAATTTTTGTGCAGCAATAAAATGTATGGGATTTGATTAGCACAAATAAAGAAAGCGGGAGCATGTATTTTTATTATTAAGTCACCTCGTTATTTGGAGGTAAGGTTGGAATTCAGAATATAGTGTAGTAACACCTTGGTATATTTATATGCGTGCTTCTAGTCTGAGGCTCCAGATAACCCAAGTCCACTATCTATTCTGCGTCAGACAAAAAAATAAATCGGCAGGAGCAGTACAACTCCTTACGAATAGCATCCTCCCGGAAATACCATCATGAAACAACATAATTTCCCGCGAAACAAAACAGAAAGTTACTGTTGCTGATGTGGAAGGTATCGCTGCATAGGTTTTCATAAAAGTGACCACCATCTTTCTCCCAAATGCTATGTTAGGAAACTAAAACTAACATGAAGGGAGTTCTCGACAGGGTCCTACAAGGAAACATCCAGGGCGCTACGACTGGGAATTTCTCTAGCCACTACTAACAGGCTACTTTCAACATCACACAGGAGGAGAACGCAACTACAACAAATATTATTGTTGATAGCCTTATGAAATCCTTTGCGCCCTGATGTTCATTGTATAGTTTGAATTATTGTTCTATTTATTTAAGGACGTATTCACATTTACGCTCATAAACGTATTCAGAATCTTTATCTTGCTTGTAGTTTTTTGTTGCTATTATTTCAGCAATAACCAAACACATTGGACCAAGATAGACAAATTCTAAAACTTTCTCACACTTTTACATTACACGTTTCATGGTACACACATTCAAAGTATCCAGAAAAATAGATAAACAAAATTTTGTCCATTCATCAACCAGAGCTTCTGTCAAAAACTAATGAGGTGCTGAATGCTACAAAAAAGTGACAAGTATTTTTATTTTTGAGCCTTCGTTCTTCTGACTGGTTTGTTACGGCTCACCATGAACCAAGAATTCCTGTATCAATCTCATCTCGAATAGCACTATCAACCTTCGTCCTCAATTATTTGCTGGATGTGTACTAGTCTCTGTCTTCCTCTACAATTTTTAGTCTTTACAGCTCTCTCTCTTACCATGCAAGTTATTCCATGATGTCTTAACAGACGCCCTACCATCCTGTCCCTTCTCCTTGTCACTGTTTCCCAAATATTCCTTTCCTTACCCATACTGCGGAATACCGCCTAATTCCTTACCTTATCAGTCCATCTAATTTTCAATATTCTTCTGTAGCACCACATCTCAAATGCTTCGAGTATATTCTTTTCCGGTTTTTCCACAGTCTACATTTCACTACCATGCAATGCCGCGCTCCCAACGTACATTTCTTCTTCAAATTAAGGTCTATGATTGGTACTATTAGACTTATCTTGGTCAGAAATGCTCTTTTTCTCAGTCCTAGTGTGTGCTTTGTGTCCTCCTTGCTCTGTCCGCCATTCGTTATTTTGCTGCCTAGGTAGCAGAATTGCATAACTTCATCCACTTCGTATTCACCAATTCTTATGTGTAATTTCTCATTGTTCTCATTTCTGTATTTCTCATTACTTTCATCTTTATTCGATTTACTGTCAGTCCATATTTTACACTCCTTACTCATTCCGTTCACCAGTTACACCCGAGAATTCTAAACTTTTAAAGCTATGCTCAGAGATCATGTTACAATCGATGTCCATACCATTATTGGGCCAGTACGAATGGTCAGTGCTTATCGATGAAAACTGGCGTTCGAGAATTCAGTTTTTCGTATTAAGATGTCCAAGGTTTAGAAGCAGATGCAGGCATATTAAGCACAATGGGGTCCAAAATTAAAGCAACAGACTTATATTTCCCCGATTCGTGTCTAATTAACAGAATAATCATACAAACTGTCAACAGATATCTGCACGATCGTATTCTGCACGGAAGGTGTAATTCCAGTCTACGGACAACCATGTCAACGATAATGTCAAGGCACCTATCAAACGGGGTAGTGTTTGCCAGGTAGTCCCGCATCCACAATTGCTGTGTACACTGTCACATACGGTGCAGTATGGCACAGAGAAGACGCCTACCAGACTCTCTGCGGTGGAGGGCCATAGGAGTGTTGTATCGAAAAATGGTTCAAATGGATCTGAGCACTATGGGACTTAACATCTTTGGTCATCAGTCCCCTAGAACTTAGAACTACTTAAACCTAACTAACCTAAGGACATCACACAACACCCAGTCATCACGAGGCAGAGAAAATCTCTGACCCCGCCGGGAATCGAACCCGGGAACCCCGGCGCCGGAAGCGAGAACGCTACCGCACGACCACGAGCTGCGGACTGTTGTATCGAGGGAAAAGGTGTACAGAAGGCTTCGGCAGAGTAGCTTTTATTTCGGAGATCTGCTGTATGTGCACCTCTGCCGCGTCTTCACAGAAGGGAACGTCTGGTGTCTTTAGCATGCTACCTAGACAGTCGAACAGTGGGCCAATGTTACTTTCACACACGAGTTCCGATTTGGTCTGGAGAGTGATTCTCTCCGGATTCGCGTCTTAAGTGAACGTGGAACTCCATTTCGAGATCCGAACAATATGGGAAGAGACTGATTTTGAGGAGGATCCCTAACGGTCTGGGCAGGGATTGTGTTGACAGCTCCAAGACCTCTTCACAAAATTGTACAGGTGAACCGGCAAGGTCTAACTGCTGTCAGTTATCGTGACGAGACGTTGGGACCTCACTTGATGTTGTTGCGAAGTGCTGTGGGTCCTGACTTTGTATTGATGGACGATAACGCCCGATGTCATAGAGCACGAGCCGTTGATGTTCTCTTCAAAAAGGAAGATATTTAACTCATGGCGTGGCCTGCTCGCTCTCCCGATTTCAATCCCATAAAGCACGTCTGGGATGCGTGGGGAGATGGGCTGCGTCACTTCAGCTTCCACCAACCAGTCTCCAAGATAGGCGAGCAGCTCTGCAGAGGATCGGGCGTTATTGCCTCAGCATGAGATTAATGACATCATTTAGGGAGTGCCCTGTCGTTGTCATGTTCGTATTTTTGCCAGAGTTGGTCACATCCTGTACTGACAAGGGAACCTCCCCATCGCACCCCCCTCAGATTTAGTTATAAGTTGGCACAGTGGATAGGCCTTGAAAAACTGAACACAGATCAATCGAGAAAATAGGAAGAAGTTTTGTCGAACTATGAAAAAAATAAGCAAAATATACAAATTGAGTAGTCGATGTGTAACATAAGCAACATCATGGACACGATGAACTGACGAGCGCCGTGGTCTTGTGGTTAGCGTAATAAACTGCGGAACGAAAGGACTTTGGTTCAAGTTTTCCTTCGAGTAAAAATTTTAACTTTTTTATTTTCTAGCAATTAACGTGTGTCAATTATCAAAGTTCAGGCACTCACACAATCAACTTCTCTCTCGAACATTCCAGGACATGTTCAGATTTGCTTGGACATATTCAGGATTTGACGGTCTACACACGGAAAAAATTGGAAAACGTTACAAACATATGTTTTGACAGAGCACAGGGAAAACTGTGTGACTGTGAAACTGTTGCATTTATTTGTTGCAGTTTATGTGACAAACTCTTATGTTTTCATCACTTTTTTGGGAGTTATCACATCCACAAGAAAACCTAAATCGGGCAAGGAAGAAGAATCTTTTTACCCATTCGCCAAGTGTACAAGTTAGGTGGGTCGACAACATATTCCTGTCATGTGACGCACATGCCGTCACCAGTGTCGTATAGAATATATCAGACGTGTTTTCCTGTGGAGGAATCGGTTGACCTATGACCTTGCGATCAAATGTTTTCGGTTCCCATTGGAGAGGCACGTCCTTTCGTCTACTAATCGCACGGTTTTGCGGTGCGGTCGCAAAACACAGACACTAAACTTATTACAGTGAACAGAGACGTCAATGAACGAACTGACAGATCATAACTTTGCGAAAATAAATGAAGTAAAATTTTCACCCGAAGGAAGACTTGAACCAAGGACCTCTCGTTCGGCAGTTGCTCACGCTAACCACCGGACCACGGCGCTCCTGAGCTAACGCTGTGCTTGATGTTGCTTATCTTGCACATGGACTACTCAGTTTGTATATTTTACTTATTTTTTCCATAGTTCCACACAACTTCTTCCTGTTTTTTCGATTGACCTGTGTTCAGTTTTTCAAGGCCTGTCCTCTATGCCAACTTATAACTAAATCTGAGGGGGGTGCGATGGGGAGGTTCCCTCGTGAGCATATTAACCAGTTGTCACAGTGTGTGTGCAAATCTGTAAAGTTGGAAGAAACGAAGAACATCTTTGTCTTCCATTATGCATGTTGCAGTTGTTTACGTTCTGCATTCTTTACATCGTTTCTACTTTAATATCACCTGTTTGTACTGTTTTGTAGCAAAACAAACTAGACCGTGCAAAATTTCCGTTTGTTGCTTTAATTTTGAACACCTATGTAGGTACAGGCAGGAGATCAACTAGAATGAAATTTACACTCTGCAGCGGAGAGTGTGCTAATATAAACTTCCTGGCAGATTAAAACTGTGTGCCGGACCGAGAACCGAACTCGGGATCCTTGCCTTTCACGAGCAAGTGCTCCACCGTCTGAGCTACCCAAGCACAACTCACATCCCCTAATCACAGCTTTACTACGTCCAGTACCTCGTACCTTACCTTCGAAACTTCACAGAAGATCTCCGCGAAGGAATTCTTACGTTTTTAATTATTACTGTCGCAACAACATGCATTTCAGAAAAAAACAGAAATATAATCAGCTTCTATATGAATGAAAAACCTAGGTTTCAGTGAGCTATATATCTGTATGTTATAATGAGGATTTGAATACAACTGGTGTTTTACTGACAAAATGTACAAAGTCTACGAAACTCATTTTTTAGAAAGGTTTTATTTGAAAACCAAAAATTGTTGGCCACTCCCATAGTACCAAGATAGATTTCACTACCGGTTACCAGTAAATAATAACCGCTATAATCGAGATTCACCAAGTACCGAAAACTACCTATGTTTATTGTAACCGGTCGGTTTATCCCATGCCTACGTGGAGCTATTAGCTAA
The DNA here is from genome assembly GCF_023898315.1 of Schistocerca nitens. NCBI lineage: Eukaryota > Metazoa > Arthropoda > Insecta > Orthoptera > Acrididae > Schistocerca > Schistocerca nitens. The sequence continues at coordinate 68,473,888 of NC_064614.1, forward strand.
CATGAAGCTAGTACATCACATACCATGTTTTACATGCAATAACTCTGTTTCTCATCGACTGTCCCTTATCATTGTTTACAGACGAAGTATCCACTTAAGGTTCATCAGCTACTGGGACTAGACTAATACTTGGGAGAAGTTACGTAAAATAATAGCTATGGCACAGCAAGAGAAAACACATTATTCTCGATTTAAACAACAGATTTATTGCTACCAATTACAATTTCCTTTTTTTTATTTTTACTAAAAGTTTCAGATGTTTGAATTTCCATTTTTGTGAATTCATATGATAGGTATGTGTAGTGTCAAAGACTTAGGAATAAAGTGTGGCACTGTCTCGAGTGACCACAGGTTAAATTTGTACCCTGCTACATCACGTACAACATCACATCCCTTTGTAAACAAAGAAGTGAGCGAAAGTTAATAGTAAATTTGTTGTTTCTTTAGAATGTTTGCACAGGCAATCATGTAGTTCGCTTCTAACAGATGGTTGTAATTAAAGTGCAGCTGCACCCGCACGTCAATTGTCGACTGTATTTATCGTATGGCAGCGAAACGCGGTGGATATGCTAATGCATTAATGCCGAATCGATTTATATTGGAAAAATGTTGTTCCAATTTAAGACAGCAGGTGCGAATCTGGCGCTGTGAAGGCAAGAAAGACTTGTAGAGATATTTCCACATGTAGCGGATTAGGAAAGGGATGTGGGAAGAAAACATGAAACACGTGACATACGCATAATGGCCGGCCATTGTGGGCGATCGGTTCTAGGCGCTTCAGTCTGGAACCGCGCGACCGCTACGGTCGCAGGTTCAAATCCTGCCTCGGGCATGGGTGTGTGTGATGTTCTTAGGTTGGTTAGGTTTAAGTAGTTCTAAGTTTTAGGGGACTCATGACCTGAGATATTGAGTCCCATACTGCTCAGAGCCATTTGAACCATACGCATAATGTTGATTTCATTACTATCTACCACTTACTCAATTTGTTCAACATGAGCAGAAAGGCCGTCGACGAGATGCTGTAAAGGGCCAGAATGTGACCTGGTGGCAAAAATTGAAAAGAACTTTGTTCCAGTGAAAATCGACTCCGTGTTAACGCATTAGCATATCTACCCAGTTTCAGTACCATGCGATAAATACAGTCCACACTGGAACTCCGTAAGTAGTTGGACTTGAATTGTAACCACCTAGTACCAGTCCATTTACGAATAGCTCCACATACTCATACCACTGTCGAAATCGACGTGCTTTACCTGAAGCCTTTGAGCACCACAGAAATTCCTGCTTATCGGCTTACAAGGAACTGCCTGACAGCCACCGCTGACCACACGTTTGTGGGTGTGGGGTCTCTGTTTTGGCATGGCGGCGGCCACTGTTTGGCTTTCGGTCGCGGATTCTCGTTGGCGGGAATCTAATTTGCAGCTGGACCGCGGCGGCAGGGCTCCCCTGTTTGTACCGAGGACGCGATTGTGGCGATGCCCGTCCCTTTGTGGCCGACACTCATAGCTTCCCCAGAGTCGCAGGCGCCCTCCAGTTAACTGCGCGGCACGCCAATGGCGCCGGAGGCACTGTCAGACGAGGACGCCTACTGCGTGCCTGGAGTCCCCGCTGCGCCAGCGTCCGCTGGAGCACGGTCGGCCGCGCCCCCACTGTGAACGTATTGGAACGCGGGCGCGCTCGCCTATCCGACCGTTCCGCCAGCAGAGGGCAATGAAAGCGTCGGGGCAGCAAGCGAGCGGCTGGCTTGCTTTTGCAGCGACTACCTGCTCCCGGCGTGTTTTGTTTACGTTCGGTCCCTGCCGGGCAGAGACATCGCTCCGGTCGGCTACGTGGGCCAATGTTTTTCTTAGCTCTCCAGCACCAAGCACCGTTGTGTTTTGTTTCAAACCCTCGCACGAAATTTATTTCCCTCAAACGTACATCGCCAATTTGACATTTGAAACGAAACTATGATCACTACCGATTTTTTACATAGAAGATGGCGTATATTTCGGTGTGTTTTGGATAAATTCCATAAGACTTTCCGAAAAATATCATCCGCACAATCCCGAAGATATCAGTAGCAGATCACTGTGAGAACCGTCACCAATTCAGCTTAACGGCTCATCCATGCTATTTGGTGTCTAGAATAATATACAGAAGAATCGAACTTAAAGCTGAGGGTCTGTTAGATGACGGTCAGTTTGGTGTTCGGAAAGGTAAAGACATCAGGGATCATGAGGGATATGGTGACTGATAAGTAAAGCGAGGCTGTAGAAAAATGAACATAGGCTCATAGGATTTGTCGATCTAAAAAAAGCTTTCACCACTGTGAAATGAGGCAAAACGTTCGAAATTCTAAGTAAAGTGAGAGTTATTATTTATTCGTGTCAAAAATACCGGGACACAGGCTGTGCCGATTTAAAAATATAAATATTTATGTGCACGAGTAATTGAAAGACAAATATGGTTGAAATGGCTCTGAGCACTATGGGACTTAACATCTGAGGTCATCAGTCACCTAGAACTTAGAACTACTTCAATCTAACTAACCTAAGGACATCACACACATCCATGCCCGAGGCAGGATTCGAACCTGCGACCGTAGCGGCCACGCGGTTCGGACTGAAGCACCTAGAACCGCTTGGCCACCGCGGCCGGCAAAGACAAATAAACATAATAAAATGAACACATAGTGAAAAAATAGTAAGAAATCCACATTTATTACCACGCAATGGTAAGAAATCTATATTTACGTAACACTCACAGGAGTAAGAAATCAATTTTTACGTAATAAACACATTTACACTAGTTGTGTCCAGTATTTGGCAACATTGACTGCGTTGCTGTAAATCAAGGCCAGTTCCAGTCCTGTACAACAGTATGGGCAGAGACGACACTTCACGAAATGGCTTGTAGTTTGTTCATCTGCACACTCACCCAATGTGTCTCCGCCTTGTGCGATACCCCATTACTTCGAGTGGTTGAAAATGGCTCTGAGCTATATGGGACTTAACATCGATGGTCATCAGTCCCCTAGAACTTAGAACTACTTAATCCTAACTACCCTAAGGACATCACACAACACCCAGTCATCACGAGGAAGAGAAAATCCCAGACCCCGCCGGGAATCGAACCCGGGAACCCGGGCGCGGGAAGCGAGAACGCTACCACACGACCACGAGCTGCGGACTCTTCAAGTGGTCCCTCGTTCTTGTAACTCGGGAACGCAGTCTGTTCGAGGACTTCCAAGTGCACCATCCTTCTTGGTGACCAGGTGGAAGAGTTTCTTCAATTAAGTCTCGCTCTGGATGGACGGGATGTCTTTTTCCCCACAGTTCAAACCTGACTATACTTTGATCTATGTCTATTGGGAAGAAGACTGTAGAAGGTTCTTCCTGGACTTCAGTCGAAGTGGTGGTGGCTGATGCTTGTGCAAGAGGTGGGCCGGGTTATTGCAGACCTTTCGCCTCTCGCTGCTGGCAGCTATCTCGCGTCTTATATCGGGTGGGGCTATACCTGCAAGTGTACACAGCTTCTGTATTGACGTTGGCCTCAGACAGACTGTGATCAGCCTGCTGGTTTCATTCAGGGCGACGTAAGATATGTTCAAGATTTGAGAACGATAACACTGAAAGACCAAGAACGAAGTGCTAGGATTGAAAACGGATTAAATGGATTAAAAGGACGGTCAATTTTCTCTTCCATAAGGCAGGGATGCAGTTTGTGGCCTTTGCTATTCAGCCTATACGTCGAAGAAGCAAAGACATAAGTAAAAGAAAGGTGTAAAAGTGAGACTAAAATTCAGGGTGAAAGATTATCAGTGACAAGATTCGCAGCCGAAATTACTGTCCTCAGAAGATGAATTATGTAAATTGATGAATGGAGTGAACATACTAACGAGTACAGAATATGGATTGAAACGAAACACGGAAGTGATTTGGAGTAGTAGAAATGATAGTAGCGAGAACTTGACATTGAAACTGGTGGCCACGAAGTAGACGAAGTTAAGGAATTCTGGTACCTTTAAAGCAGGATAACGCATAAGCATCAAGGAGGACATACAGTGCAGATAAACACAGTCAAAGAATTCATTCCCAATCAAAATACGTCTGCTTGTATAAAAATTTGCCTTCACAGGAGCAAAAATTCTGAGAATGTAGAAATAAACATTTTGGAAAGAGTATTTAGTAATAACAACAGCAGCAGAAAACTGTGTAACGGGCACAGGATTAATTACGAATATGAACATTGGACAGAAAGTGCTTTACTGCGAACAGCTCTTGTCGAAAGAACAAACGTCAGAACAACTTCAACAACAGTTGTACAAGTCGACATCACAAGCAGAAAATGAAGAGATAGAGGAAGTGTATGATGACATATACGGGTAAATGAAGACGGTGATTCAACCATCACTGGGGAGTGACAGAAGAAATAGAATAAATTACGGGATAATATTGTGTTGGTAAGCTGGCAGTCGGAAAATAAGGAAACGTATCATGAAAGGTTTCATTTGGAGTGTGGCCCTATACGGATGTGGAACTTGGACAATTGGAAGAGAAGAAAGAAGACGGCTAGAGGCCCTGGAGATGCGATGCTATAGAAGGATGATGAAGAACAGCTGGAGAAACAAAGTAGCAAATGAAGAGGTGCTTAGAAGAGTACAGAAAACGAGATCTCTGTGGAGGCACATCCAGACAAGAAGAGGCAAACTTGTAGGAAACATCCTACGACACAACAACATCATTGGAACAATAGCAGAAGGAGCTGTTGAGGGAAGGAATCGGCGGGGGTGACCAGGGATACCATACATGCAACAGATCATGAATGACATTGGAAGTAACACATACGTGGAAATGAAGAGGAAGGCAGACAGAAGAGAGGCATGGCGCTCTGCTGCAAACCAACCTCAGGGCTGAAGACTAATAGAAAAGAAAGAAGAAGCTGGCAGTGGAAATGAGGAACCTGTGTTGGACAATGGCACCTGGAGAGTTCGAAAGAACACTGAAATTTATTAGTTAACGAAGCAACTCACTATTGTAAAGAAATTAGAAAGTAGAAGACTCGATTGGGCTGGGCATGTGGCTAGAATGGAAACCAACAGAATTCGTAAGAAGGGATTTGAGGGCACCCTCCAAGCAATAAGATCACTGAGTCAACGTCTCACACGGTGGAAAGATGACCTAGAGAAGGACGTCGCAGCATTAGCAATTCCCGCAGGATGGAGAAATACAGCTGGAGATAGATGAAGATGGAAACAGCTCATGGATACAGCGCGCGGTCTACAGGACCTGTGATCAGTGAAACGGAGAAGAAGAAGTAGAAACGAGAGAGGAGAATGACATTCAGTTCTACAACAATTTTCAGCTAGTAACAGCAGATGCACTGTTCAAAAATTATTCAAGAAGTAGGTATATACGAAAAGGCCGGGAGGTATGGGGACAGTCCAGCTGGCTTACAAACGTTTACATTGTAGTGGCTTAGAAATGGGACGTGGGCAGAAAAGGTCAAAGAAGTGAGGAAAGCGTAGTGTGGATTTTTTCATTTACCACCGCTTACGCAATTTATTCAATATGAGCACCGAACATGTCGACGAGAGGCTGGGTCCGAAATGACGTGACCAACAGCTGCTCACAGCAGTTCCGGTGGAATCTCAGAAATGTGTTCCTGTACACTGGCCTTCAGATCGTGTAGAGACTGAAAGCGTCCCTGTTAAACACGATCATTTAGACACCCACGGAACCAAAAGTCACATGGACTCAGGTGATCTTGCAGGCCACGCGACTGGAGGACATCTGGCGATAACACGTTCGTGGACGGTTGCATTAAGCAGAAATTTCAGTCGGCAAGCGACATGCGGTGTTGCCCCATATTTCATGAAAACATTGTTTTCCACACAGTACGCTCTAGCAAACCAGGGATCAGGTGCTGTACAAAGAGGTCTCTATAACGTGCAGACATCACGGTGCACTTTACACTCGCTGTGGGTGTATTCCCTTTAAATAAAAACGGAATGAGAATAATGGTGCTTGTGAATCCACACCACACATTCCCATACGGCGAGCAATGGCTCCTCGTGCACAACACGCGGTTCAACAATAGCCCAGATTCGGCAGTTCTGCTCATTCGCTGCGCCCTCTACCTTGTTACTCAAGAAAATATCGCCCAGACACATGTTATCAATGGAATGAACGGAAGAGCACGTTCACAACGTTTCTGTGGATCATTAGGTTCTGTTGTTGCATTGTCTGGATCTTGTACGGGTTACATAGACCGCAAAGCTTTCCCTACTGTTGACCATGAGAGGGCCAATTCTAATGGCTCTGAGCACTATAGGACTTAACTTCCCAGGTGATCAGTCCCCTAGAACTTAGAACTACTTAAACCTAACCAACCTAAGGACATCACACACATCCATGCCCGAGGCAGGATTCGAACCTGCGACCGTAGCGGTCGCGCGGATCCAGACTGTAGCGCCTAGAACCACTGGGCCACTTCCGCCGGCTTGCCAATTCTCACAACACACACGAGCACCAGCAGTACCCGGGACACGTGCTACATGGTAAGTTATACGAACCTCGTCCATAACTTCCACAGATAGAGGACGCCTTCCTCCTCCAGATGTCACACAAAGTTCACCTACTTTCGAAGTTCATTGCCATCTTCTTTAAACCATTTAACAAATCGGGCCTCTCGATAGACCATCCTCTTCACACCGCACTACAACTGCTGCTGTTCACATAAAATAGTTTCATTGACAGCGCTCGGTAGCCATACTGTTCACGAGCATCATGGCTTGTCGAAAGACAGCGTGGATGCAATACCCTCAAACAAACAGTGTTCAGAGCCAAGTTTGCACTTGTGGGCCACAATTAGAACTAATTTGTTTTCCAGCCTGAATCGTTTCATCATTAATGCATTACCATATCTACCAAGTTTCGCTGTCATACGGTAATTGCAGCCCACAACGGACATTCACGAGTAGCTTTACTTTAATAATAACCACTTGGTATTTGGAGAGACACAAAGAGCTATAAAAATAAATAGAGGAGAAAGAAAAGGCAATAGATAGAGAAAATTTTGTATCTTAACATAATAAACATTGAAAACATTCGTATGTGCTTAGACTCAGTGACCCAAGCGAAATTATTGGAGTATATGTAGCTCATGTTAACATATTCATGAACACTGTAGATGAAATGAAAAATAAATGGCCAAAGCGTACCATGTTGATGTGAAGTAAAACAACGTGTAAATATAGGTGACGTCAATGACAATAAAATTTACGTTCATCATGTTGTTCATTTCAATACAAATAAAAGTATTAAGTACATAACCCTATGTTACGGAGCCCAGTCTCTAAAACGGCAGTGTGAATCTTAGTCAGTTTTAATTTAAACAATGAATGTAAATCTGTTGCATCTCAGTTTCCATGTATCCTAAGTGACTGTCATAGAGAAAGATAAAAATGCTACGTTACGCATTGTACATCATGCAAAATTTAACATCAAACCGTCAGATAAAATTAAGTCTATGTAATTCTGTTGTCTATCAGTGTAACATTAATAAGCAAGGAAGAACACTTGTATTGGAAAACAGTTTTGATTTAATGCAATGTCATTCGCAGTACAAAACGGATGCTACAAATACAATTCAAAGTTAAAGGCAAAGACAGCAAAATCGCTTAACACTAGACAGTGTAAGGGGTCAAAATCCCCCTGTCGTACGTTTTTCGTTCATTGTCTTATCCAATTTATTTACTTCGTTAATGAAATTATATGACTTTCCTAATTTTTTTTTCCTGTTTTTGAAAACGTTTTAGTGTTTACAAAATATTTTCATTTTCTTCACCATTTCATTCAGTACACCAATTTAACCCCACTGTAATTTCTCTTCTGAATATAAGTAAATTATCCAACAATACAGTGGTACAAGTGAGCAGTAACCCAGAGCAGTTGCTCCTCATTGTTGCAACTTTGCACGTTTACGTTCCATTCTGCCACAGCTTACGTTGTGTCGCTCAGTCAGTCTTTGTCTGTGAAACACCTTTTCGAACATGTATCGTCAGCTTGGACTTTCTGATGAAGAAGTGTTACATCAGTTAGTGAATTCCGAAGTTGAATCGGAAACTGACTTTACTAATGAAGATGATGGTTACGTACATGTCACAAGTGAAGATGAAGACATTGTCAACGAGGGACGATTAGTGGAAGAGGATTCAGAGGCCGATATACGTCAATCACCACCTCTTTCACCACAGCAGGTTAAGTTGGAAGCGTCTGCAAAGGATGGAAGCGTGTGGGAGATTGGAAATTATTCGTCTTCTGGAAGGCAGTCAGCTGTGAATGTTCTGAAGGAGAGAGGAAAACCCACTGCTTATGCTTGCCAACGAGAAGACAGCTCTGTCATCAGTGCTTTCCATCTTATCGTTGATGAAGCAATGCTACGTCATGCTCGAAAAGTACTAAAAAACGATGACTGGACTAGGTCACTTGAGGAACTGAAGAAACTGATAGCCATCAAGTATGTTCTGGGTGTGTTCTGTACAAAAGATATGTGTGTGGATGATCTCTGGTCGCACTCTTGGGGGCCTACTTTTATCAAGAACATTATGCCAAGGGAGAGGTCTCAGGAGCTTCTGAGATTTCTTCGTTTTGATACAAAATCATCCCGGGCTGAACACCTGGCAGCCAACAAATTAGCTTTTGTATCTGAAATTTGGGGAAAACAGTATTCGCGCTTACCACTCTGGAGAAAATAAAACCACTGACGAGCAACTGTTACCATACAAAGCAAGATGCAGGGTTGCTCAATTCATGTCCAACAAATCAGACAAATACTGTCTCAAATTCTGGTCGGCTGTTGATGTAACGACAAAGAAAATGTGTAATGCTTCCCCACACCTCGGCAAAGAGAACACGCATAGAGACAAACAACCACTTGGAGAGTACATCGTTCTGCGTTTCATGGAGCCATTTGTAAGCCAAGGAAGAGATGTGATCACTGACAACTTATTTACGTCTCTTCAACTTTCTACAAAACTCAAAGAAAAGAAAATTTCGTTAGTTGGTACAATGAACAAGATCCACCGTGAAATCCCCGATGAAGTAAGGAAGCCGAATGCTGAAATACACTACACCACAATACTGTACAGAAGTAGCAACACAGACTGCGCCCCTGTATACGAAGGAAAGAAGAATAAAAATGCCATTATTCTTATTATGCTGCGTACTGAAGTAGCAATAACCAAGGAAAGAAAGAAAAAAAAACTGAAACCGTAACATTCTACAATGCAACGAAGTATAGGGTGAACATGGCTGATCAAATGGCCCTTATACATACTACGATGAAGGCATGTAGGAGACGACCAATGCATGTCTTCTACAACATATTGGAGATGGCGGTAATAAACGCATGGGTCATCTATAACGTAGTAACGAACAAGAAAATGGAAAGGTAGAAGTTCGTACTTAAGCTGCCGAATGAACTGAAGGGAACTAAACAGCAAGCACATCAGGCAGAGGAAGAGGTTATGGGACTAAAATCACCTAGAAAGCGGAGGATGTGCCAAATCGGGCTCTGCAAAACAAGACCAGAGAAAATTGCGTAAGGTCCACAAAGCCATGTGCGGAAAATTTGCACGTAAAACGGAAATCACCTGTGCCAAGTGCATCTAGCAGCTTCAAATGAGTTGAATGAAAAGTAATACAGAGCTGTTTCTAAAAAACTTATGAGAGAGAAATGGACAGAAATACTAAATGTGTCCAGAAAGTTGTATTAATAGTTAATAAATTAAAATATACAGTTAAGAAACTTGTTAGCTGAAGCAGCAATAAATTTGTATGAGTTACTGCTCAAATAAATTAGTAATTATATTTTAAAATTGTAACTAATTTTTATGATTTCTTGAAATAAAGTATGGATTAATGAACACTAAAAAAGTACCTGTTTAAGTCAAATATGAAAATATTTTATGTGGGGTCAAAATGACCACTTTCCGTCGTTTTGGGAACGTCAGAAACTTCACCGTTCTAGTGTTAATTTATCAAGGGAGGTAAATGCACGTGTACAGCTGTAAACAACACTAAAATAACTTTAAAACAAACTGAAAATATGAGGAAAATACGTCAGACCACAGTAGTGTACTGATAACACTTAGTAATGGAATTTTTTTTGTCATCAGTCTTCTGACTGATTTCGTGCAGCCCGCCATGAATTCCTCTCACGTGCCGAACTTTTCATCTTAGAACAGCACTTGTAACTTGCGTCCTCATTTAGTTGCTGGATGTATACCAAACTGTCTTCCACTACAGTTTTTATCCTCTACTGGTCCCTGTAATACCATGCACGCTTTTCCCGACATCTTATCCTACTACCCTGTCCCTTCTTCTCGTCAGTGTTTCCGGTATATTGCTTTCCTCTCAGATTTGGCCTAGATTCTCCTGCTTTCTAACCTTTTCACCCCACCTGACTTCCAACATTCTTCTGTAGCACCACATCCAAAATGCTAGATAGACTTACGCAATGCAAAAATTTCAGACAAGCATCATGAAATTCGAAATGTCCAATCTGAAGATAAAATACCAGAAATATTTACTGCAAGTGCGCACAGCATCAATAAGCAAATAAATAATAGCTTATTTCATCTCTTGCATAAAGCATCAGTATGTTTTGGGGTCGTTGGTAAACCAGGGTAATGAAAATTCTTAAGAAGAGAGAATACTTAGTAACCGATGTCAATTAATACGCTTCATTCCGTAACCGTGCTGCTGTTACGGTCGCAGGTTCGAATCCTGCCTCGGGTATGGATGTGTGTGATGTCCTTGGGTTAGTTATGTTTTAGTAGTTCTAAGTCTAGGGGACTGATGACCTCAGACGTTAAGACACATAGTGCTTAGAGCCATTTGAACCATCAATTAATACAAATAAGAGAGAACGTTATCTTGCATATAGGTTTCCTTTAGTTATTACAGAAATATGTCGCAGTGGCGACCTGAATTACCTCATGCCATTGCGAGCTCCTGCACTGCCTCATTTCCCTTCATGACCGATGGCGGAGCCTGGCTATAACGAGTTGGGCAGATCTGCTATAAATCTTGTACGTTCCGCCAAGAACTGGCAGGATACTTGTCTTTGATTACTACCAGCGCCGAGGCATATTCCATGCCAGCTTATGTCCCTTGTCAGTCAAGCAGCTTCGTCTATATCTGGCTGAATGAGCTATTTACTGCTGCGCACGCCGCTGCTAGATCTGATGATTAAGGGGCCAGAGGCAGAACCACCACATGAGGGTCACCGCCAGGATAACCTCAACCGGTCTTTGGGCGTCTCCAAGGGGCCTTTGGTTCGAAGCCTGCTCTCCAACTTCCCTCCCATCTGGCCCGTTGCTACATCCGCCAACTGTCCGGCGTACACTTGCCCACGAAACGTGGATCCACCACTGCAGCCTCGAATCCAAAGAAGCCAATAAAGAGCAGGCTTGAAAGGGGAGGGAGCCCCAGTGAAAGCCAAGACTCGACTATCAGCTGGAAACGTTATCAACCGTTTCTTTTCGACTGGCGAGTCGCGTTTCCTATTTATTTATTGCATGAGTAATGCACATTCAGCGCTGCGTAGTAGTGATGGTTGTTGAAGAAGATGAGGTAAACAAATCGCCGCAAGAGACATTACCAACCGATTCTACAGGTCATCCTCCTCAATGACAAAGCCAGGCTCTATACTGCGGCTCTAATGGTCTCCAAATTACGGGAAATGCACTGAACTAAACTTCGTCTTCCACCTTACAGCCCAAACCTATCACCCTGCGATTTCCACTTGCTAGGACCGCTTAAGGTATCCCTACGAGGTTACCGATCTGAAGACGACGAGGGCATATGCAATTGGCTCCTGTTTCAATCACCTTCATTGTACGATGATACAGTAAAAACTTTCCTCCTTGCTGGGGAAAATATATTTTCAAAGTGAGAAATTGTGTGAAGAAATAAACTGTAACTGATTTTTGTTTTTCAGTGAATTCAGTTTTTGAAAAATTAAAGTTCTGTTTATATTTGCTTCACCCCCATAGATGGTAAACAGGTGCAGTCTGAACAGGTAACTCTGTAGCAGCAGACATGGACTTATCTAATGGTTTGTTGCTCGCCAGTTTGGAGGTTTCAGAAGAATATGATCTGGTTGGTATAAGCTTCGACCCTAATCAGAAGCAAGTAAAACTAACTGCATTATGGGAGAAAGTAAGTCATTTAGAAGGAACGGAATAATTAGGATGAAGGATTTGCTATTAGTATTTGAGGACCTATTTACCTTGTGATTCTTTCCGTGGTAACACAACACCGAATTCCATCTGGAAATGAAATATCAGTGCATCATAAACTGTCGTGTGTACCTCATGACCCACACTGATTAAGTAACATTTACTGGACGACATTATTGAGGATAGTACCAGTCCTTGCGAAGCATTAGTAGTAGTTGTATGAAAAAAGTACAGATGGAACCAAACCCTATCAGTTGTGCTGTGACTGCTGATATCTTCATAGCTGTACAATTATGTACGCCTATCAAATACCGAATATAAAGGACACCTTGAACTATTTGGGAAAGTGCAGATACTTCTTCACCATTGATCTGTGGAGTGGCTGACATGAGATGTGGGAGCAGTGGTCAACCAAAGACGTCTTTTAGCATTCCTTCAGGACTACCAGTATCATCGTATGCCATTTCGATTGAAGAAAACAAATGCAATATTTTAGCATTTCTAGGATGGAGTTTTGTGAGGGTTAAAACTGAGGCAGTGTATGGTATATTTTGATAATATTCTTATCTGTGCGAAGGATCTGTAACGACATGTGCTATGATTAGAAATGATTAAGATGTTTCATGCACTGCACTTCATACTAAGTACAGGAATGTGTCTCTTTGTACTACAAGAAATATGGTATTTGGGTCATGTGATTAGTTATGACTGAGTTTAGACAGTGAAGCCTGTATAGTATCCTGCACTTCTCATATGGAGCAGGAACTATAGCAATTCTTGGGCTTAGCGAATTAGTGTAGAAAGAGGTTTGTCACAAAACTTACCGGAACAGGTCTGCTTCTTGCATATTAAAAATATGATGTAGGATTCCGATTGATATCAGAGTGTTAGCATGTGTTCATACAATTAAAGGAATTGTTTACCACAAGTCCAGTGTTAATTTCCCAATTTATGGGAAGGACTTTTTTTCTTATGACATAATCACGTGCTACACTCTGTTTTAAGACAAGAATTAAATCGATTAGAGTGTCTATGTCTATGGCTCACGCAGTTGAATAAAGTGCAAAGGTATTGTTCTGATATGGAGAACTAAACGCTAAGCCTCATATGTAGTGCAACGTACTTTTAATGTTACATATATGATACAAAATTTAAGGTAATAAGAGATTATGCGGTATTGAAGTGGATACATGGGTTGAAAGACCCATCACTAATTAAATGGTTGGGCATTGAAACTTAGCGAATTCTATTTTCAGATAATCCATTGACCTGGCCAGAACCATCGGAATCTAGATAACTTCAGTAGGAAGGTCTGTCAGTTGCAGAGAGTGGGTCACACCATTGTGGAGTGGCAGGAAGTGCCATTAGTTGATAGGGACTGTAAACTACACTCCTGGAAATGGAAAAAAGAACACATTGACACCGGTGTGTCAGACCCACCACACTTGCTCCGGACACTGCGAGAGGGCTGTACAAGCAATGATCACATGCCCGGCACAGCGGACACACCAGGAACCGCGGTGTTGGCCGTCGAATGGCGCTAGCTGCGCAGCATTTGTGCACCGCCGCCGTCAGTGTCAGCCAGTTTGCCGTGGCATACGGAGCTCCATCGCAGTCTTTAACACTGGTAGCATGCCGCGACAGCGTGGACGTGAACCGTATGTGCAGTTGACGGACTTTGAGCGAGGGCGTATAGTGGGCATGCGGGAGGCCGGGTGGACGTACCGCCGAATTGCTCAACACGTGGGGCGTGAGGTCTCCACAGTACATCGATGTTGTCGCCAGTGGTCGGCGGAAGGTACACGTGCCCGTCGACCTGGGACCGGACCGCAGCGACGCACGGATGCACGCCAAGACCGTAGGATCCTACGCAGTGACGTAGGGGACCGCACCGCCACTTCCCAGCAAATTAGGGACACTGTTGCTCCTGGGGTATCGGCGAGGACCATTCGCAACCGTCTCCATGAAGCTGGGCTACGGTCCCGCACACCGTTAGGCCGTCTTCCGCTCACGCCCCAACATCGTGCAGCCCGCCTCCAGTGGTGTCGCGACAGGCGTGAATGGAGGGACGAATGGAGACGTGTCGTCTTCAGCGATGAGAGTCGCTTCTGCCTTGGTGCCAATGATGGTCGTATGCGTGTTTGGCGCCGTGCAGGTGAGCGCCACAATCAGGACTGCATACGACCGAGGCACACAGGGCCAACACCCGGCATCAAGGTGTGGGGAGCGATCTCCTACACTGGCCGTACACCACTGGTGATCGTCGAGGGGACACTGAATAGTGCACGGTACATCCAAACCGTCATCGAACCCATCGTTCTACCATTCCTAGACCGGCAAGGGAACTTGCTGTTCCAACAGGACAATGCACGTCCGCATGTATCCCGTGCCACCCAACGTGCTCTAGAAGGTGTAAGTCAACTACCCTGGCCAGCAAGATCTCCGGATCTGTCCCCCATTGAGCATGTTTGGGACTGGATGAAGCGTCGTCTCACGCGGTCTGCACGTCCAGCACGAACGCTGGTCCAACTGAGGCGCCAGGTGGAAATGGCATGGCAAGCCGTTCCACAGGACTACATCCAGCATCTCTACGATCGTCTCCATGGGAGAACAGCAGCCTGCATTGCTGCGAAAGGTGGATATACACTGTACTGGTGCCGACATTGTGCATGCTCTGTTGCCTGTGTCAATATGCCTGTGGTTCTGTCAGTGTGATCATGTGATGTATCTGACCCCAGGAATGTGTCAATAAAGTTTCCCCTTCCTGGGACAATGAATTCATGGTGTTCTTATTTCAATTTCCAGGAGTGTGTTTGCAAAACACAACTGCAGCTGATTGTGTACACTGAAGTTTTACGTAAGGAAATAAATCTCAGTACTCCTGTTGCAGTTCCACCAATGATGCATGAGGATGTATACAGACTGGCTCATGATGATGTTTTGTCAAGTCAAAGGAACTGCAGAACCATGGAACAACATGTGGATGAGCAGTGCTTTTGGTGTACATGTAAAGAGGACGTGGAAAGCCAGTGTGAAGGCACTCAAACACACAGAACAGACGAGACAGCAGAAGGTGAAGTTACTTCAGTACTGAACGGGAAAAATTTTTTTGCTTATTTATTTATTTGACATGTTATGATTAGAGCCATAAGGTCCTCTGTTACATGAAACTAGGGTTTTACTGATACATTAGCTTTTGGCATATTATTTACCTAAGAAATAAAAAAATTAATATAATAAAAATATTAAAAACAAGTGACTGCCGGAAGTGACAATGGGAGTATATAATACTGACTATGGACAAATAAATTTAATACTGGCACCACTTGTACTACAGCAACTGCTGCCACTAGTAGTGATAACAGTAAAAGCAATAATGATAATAGTAATAATAATTATTATAATCAGTATAATAAAAATAATGACGGCAGGAAATATAAAAACAATTTATAGGTGTACAGGATAAATGTTTCCCAATACAGCTACTTCTTGATTTGATGAGACAGCATCAGCTAAGGTACTAAAATATGAGGATGTGCCTGTTGGATGTACAATGGTAACGAGTGCATACAGGGACAATGATAACTTTTATTGTTTCTTTAGTAAATATGTCATTAAATGTCTTCTGAAGCTGGATACGGTCTTCACTTATCAAATATAATGTCAGAGGTTATTCCAGAGATGGCTTCCTGCTACTGTGAAGGACTTTGAGAAAGTGGGTGACGTTAACAAGCCTCTACACGCCGAAGGCGAAGACAAGGAAATTCTACACTTGTTACCAGGATGCACATCAAGTAATTGAAAAGACGTCACCAGTGACGTAAAGCTACAGCTTCTTAAGTCCACAATGGGTTCATACACTGCCTTCAGGGCGTGCTTGACTCTTTACCGCCATTATAGAGACCAGAACCCAAACATAGGCAGAGGAGGAAGGAAGTGGAAGATGCTTCAGAAGGTAGAGCAGACAGCGCCCGTACACAACACCGTATGAATCATGTCCTAGAGTTAAGGCTACGTAGGAGGAAGGGCCAATATATTAGAAATTTTAGAGCCTTTTTACATATAAAGGGCCGGACGATGTGGCCGAGCGGTTCTAGGCGCTTCAGTCTGGAACCGCACGACCACTACAGTCGCAGGTTCGAATGGCGCCTCGGCATGGATGTATGTGATGTCCTTAGGTTAGTTAGGTTTAAGTAGTTCTACGTTCTAGGGGACTCATGACCTCATATGTTAAGTCCCATAGTGTTCACAGCCATTTGAACTATTTTGAACATATGAAGGAATAATAATATGTGGAACGATTGATGTAGGGATGGAGAAGTAGTTTTGTTTCTATTTGTGTATATGTTGCTTAAGATGGTAGTTTACAAGCTATAATGTGTCGATGACTTTAATTTTTTGAGTGTTTTACAGCTATTTGGGGTGTATCGTCTATGTTGTTCATTTGGATTAACTGTTTTTGTTGGTTTAATTATTTGGAAGACTTTTCGTGATGAACTGTACATGATAGGAGATGATCATTCTTTATTACGCGTGTGATTGTAGTCCATATGCCACTACATTTGCCTTCGGCGAGTACCAGTGCCAGATATGAGTTTTACATCATTCATCCTCATCCTGCGAAATGGCGAACTAATGGAAAGCTTGTACATATTAAGACAAAGGAAATTTAGCACATTCCACCAGATAGGAATAGAAATTCGTCGATATCAGCAGACAAGCTGCGACAATTTGAGAGAGAGCACTGTACGGTATGTCTTTCCATGGTGATTCAGACCATCACAGGAATGTGCGAGAAAGAATTGTTTCTAGTGGGACCGGAATTTCCTCGTAATTCAATCTTACTTCGATGAGGCAGGGCCTCACTGGGTATACTCAGTATATTACTCTGTTATCCTGTTGTAGTAATCCATATTATCCTGTTATAATCGCTTCACGCTGCGCACTGGGAAGTGCAAATGATGCAGAATGCTTGGAGTTACGGGACAGCAGTATACTAGTGGACGGTACAAAATGCTACATCCCCGGATCTAATTTTCGGCTCCAGTAGCAATGTAGACTCGAAATCTAAATATGCACTGCCTTATCTGTCCAAGAATCCTATGGAAGTAGTACGGTATAGGAAGTAGGAACCTGATATTTTTGAGTGATACCTTGGGTCCAACGCTCCTCAGTTCTCTGGACGAGTTTTCGCCACCCAGCAAAAGTAGCATTAGCGTGGAGGAGATATTGCTCCATATCCAGCTTTATCGCAACAGATAACAGGACAGAGGCATATTAATCAGAATTTTATCTTCGGATACCCCTTTAATCCTCGTCCTCATTTGTGTAACATTGTCTATAGACGGCAGGGAACAGCCAAATCCCCCTAACGTCCAGTCCCTCACATAGCTACCGACCAAGTGCGTTATCCCTAAGATTTAAGTAGTTATGAGTGTATCAGTACATGTACATTGTGTGGCAGTGTTTTATGTCGTCTCTGTAGAGCTGTACCATGGGAAGCAAGGATAGAATGTTGTTTGGTGGCTGGTACCCTCTTTCTATAACACACATTGCACACATATATTAACTTGGTTCTTTATTCACAAGAATAGAAAATTACTTATCTCAAAATCGTCGCTGTGGGACAAGCTCTCTGCATACTCCATGTCAGCCTCACTGCTGGTGAAGTACAAACTCCGCTATGTACACAGTTAGGGTTGTTATGTGCTGCCTGTCTCTGCGTTAGCGGTGGAGCTAAAAGCTACTGCGATTGCCGCTGTGCTATAAGTGATGACACTGGAATTTATTCGGTGCGACATACTGCAACAGACTCGCCCTCCAGTCCGCAGCGGCTATCTAAATAGTGCCTACCGAGAGGGCGTTGCGGCACGTTTCTTGCAAGTCTGTTGTGGCCCCTACCTATCGTCTCGCAACGCAACCTCTTTGCCACATGGTGTGCTGGTGCCAGCTTATACCAACACAAAGTGCACAAAGGACACACAGGGCAGGAACTATCATTACGAGTACAAGTGAATAAGTGAATGTAAACAGCACTGTGATAATGTAACTGATTCGCAACTGTAGCAGCACTCTGGGATTTGGTAGTGGGTCTGATCTTCTAAAGGGAGATAGGGAGAAAAATGCAGCAACACATCTCCGAGCAGGTTTGACAATACGGGAAATATCTCCAAAGGCGATTTGATGACTTGCGGTTTTGGTATTTAATTTATATCAAATGGTAATTCCGATTGGTCAGACGCTCAAATTCGCTTAAACAACGGCTTCATCAAGATCAGTGGCACAGAATTCTGAAAAAAGGTCGTAAGTAGCTATTTCCATCAATGCACGAACTCGCTCATGGCGAGATCACCGTGAAAGGGGAGTAATCTGGTTTCGGCGATTTTTCCTCCAGTTGTGGAACAACTCAACACAAGGGACTTAAGAAATGATCTCTTTGCTCAGCACTGCTCACATGGCCATAGCGATGCAGCTATATCGTACAACCTGTATAACATAAGTGGGAAATAATGAAGCTTAAGATTCAAAGACAATATCCCCGACGTCATATCCGTATTTCTTAATCAAAAAGAGTGGTACATCCAAAATTATAATCCCCTCTTCCCACTGATGCGAAAATAAGTGTATCTCAAATCCATAAACTGCCATCAAAGTAGCTGATAGTAATACAAAGAGCTGAATGTTAATGATAACTGGAAACATGGGCAATAATGTATTGATAAATACGTTTACTGTGTTCTGTTGCGGAAACAATGACCTCTCTGCTTTTGTGAAGTAGTCTATCTCTACATCACACAACCCCGTCTAATCCCATCTCTTATCTTACTTTACATAGGCACCATTCAAAGTTAAACATTTTTACAAATGCTGGTGTAGACTTTGGAGTGAGAGTCAGAATCTTGGCTGCTCAGGAAACGTTGTACCTCAGAAACGACTCCGCTGTCATCCTGGAAAAGTCTACTCCACAACTGTTTCTTCGCAAACAAAAAGATGAACTCACACAGTAGTTATTGTAACACTATGAGGGATGTGGAGGGGCGTGGGAGGTTAGCCAATATTTGCAAACCCAACGAAGCAGCATGTGTGATTGTATCTAGTGCAGAAGGATCTGTTGCCTTATGCTGGAGCAAAGACACGCTCTTTTCCTGTAACAGCCTTCTGTAAACTCGTCAGGTGATTTCAGGGGTATGCCCTTGTGACGGCTTCCCCAATTCGAGCACAGTATTTTACTTCGACACCGTGGCAGTTCTAAAACACACCTGTAATCCACATTTGGGATGTCTGTTTTTCCTCGATCTCCAGCGGCTGTCAATTCAAGAGTTTTCTTTGCTCACTTTGCTAATTTGTATTGGGATCATAATATATACCCAGCACTCGCCCATGCTCATTATTCGTCGAAACAAGTCGTCATATAATTGCAACTCCCTCAGATGGGTGGTTATGAGCAATCATGCAACTAGAAGCAACTTTTCTCATATTCAGAATGTCGTGAAAGGTACTGAAAACTGATCTGTGCTTGGTGTACACTATCACTGATAACATAAATACTGAGTTGATTAAATATACATCTGCTCAACTAGAGCATGGACTTTTAAGTTGTATGAATGTTTGTCGATGAGCGAACATGTGTAATACGAAGGGAACAAGGCTTTGGTGTGCACTATTTACGAGAAAGGAGGTAAATCACAATGTGCCATCTATCTAGGGAAAATCCTGCTATATTCCTTTAAAAGACCGCATGCCAAACTTGTATACAAAAGATTAATAGCAACAGTGGAAGCAATATGTATTTCAGTATACAATGCTTTCATACAGGGTAGATCACATTCTGATCGTATTTTCACTTCTTGGCACAAGTAACTGAGAATAGAAGAGAATTCAAATTACCAACATACAATGATTTTATCGTTTACTACAGGGTTTGACAAGGTACCAAGGAAAACGCTGTGGGCATCAGTAAAGTGAACAGGAGTTCGAGCAAATCTGATAAAGGCAATTCAGTCATTATGCGACAGTAATAACGTAAGGATCCGTACTGTACGGAATGGAACAAACCAAGGATTTAGGCTGGGCTGACCACCGTCCTCCACTGTTTTCTGCCTTTATATTGATGATACCATTCATAATTGGTTGATTGCACATTAAGAATTGATCATTTTAATTCAATGACGCTACTGTTTGATTTTAATCAGCTTATAATAGGAAAACTTCAGAAAAAGCTTCTTAGTGCAAAAGTTAAACTCTTGCTAAGTAGGGAATGAAAATACCGACAGATAAAAATGATGGAATTTCAAGGACTGGGCCCATAATAGTAATAGAGGGACTAATAATCCTACAAGGAATATCAAGAGTGCAATTTTAAATTCCCGAAGTTAAAAGAGACAAAGTTTAAACTGATGTAAGAGGTCCATGATTAAGGAATTTGTTGCTAGCGCATTCGAGCAGATGTAATTTCGATGGATTGCTCACGCGCTGCCTGCGATATGTAAGCTATAAGAGAATCTGAGACCAAAGAGCAGTGTTGACTGCAGTAGGAACTGTGTAGTAGTAGGAGTAAGTTGTTGCTAGCGAGCAGTCGTGAGTATGGAGTTGGCTGGGCCGGTCGTGGGAGCGATGGCGGAGCCTGAGCGTTGTAGATAAGGTAAAAGCAGCCTCACGCATATGTAGTATTGTTATATCAAGTCCCATGTAAATGTTTCTAAAAAAATCTCTTAATAATAATCTTTCTTATAAAAAGTAACTTTTGACAATCACTCATCTCAATTGAAAGAATTTACTAATTTCTCCAATCCATGGTCATCCCGATTATTGTAAATAAAAATCAGTTGTTTCTTTTTATACATGACAAATCGATTGGCCAGCATTGCACTGAGCTGTGCCACAAAAATTTCTTATAGGAGCAGATATATACGCGTTATCCGGCGACTTTATTGAGGTACGAATTTTCATTTTTTTATTCAGAATGATCTTTCAGGCCCATGACGCAGCACTGCTGACGTCCAAATTTAGCAGTTTAAATTCACAGTCAATTATTGAAAGGTTATAAGTGAGCCACAGTTTTGTTCAGAGATTGTTCACATTGTGTTATTGGTAGGTTGCGGAAATTTTCCGTGGGGAGGTTGCACTGAATGTGAATTAGGCTACATAATTATATTTATCTGTTGGGAGATTGCGCTGAGTGTGAATGTTGTACTTTTAATTTTTTTGGGGGGAGGTTACACTGTCCAGATCGAGAAGTTTCTGTGGAACAGTACAACGTGTATTAAAACGTAAACTATGGTGAAAAAAATTTATCAGACTTGATGAACTAACAGCCTCTGTTGTTATATGGTACTGAAAGTTGGACCCAAACATCATCTCGATTTCGACAAATCGTATCATCAGAGATGAAGTTCGTAGACTTTGTGGGAGGTATTGATTACTGCACCATAAGCGAAACACCGATATTTAACAAAAAATTACAACTGAACTACAGACTAAGTCCAACTTACGTCTAATAAACGGATAACTAAAGTTGTAATGCTATGTAACCATATAACAAAGAGAAACGTTAAACAGTTGTGAAGCGAAACAGGACAAAAGGCCTAATCCATGAAGAAGAAGAAGAAGATGATGATGATGACTATACAGTGATGATGAGAATGATGTCCTTAATTGTGTTTTGAGTTCCACGAACTCAGCGTCTATTACTATTACCATCGCAGACAGTTGGTTTGCCATGGTGTCAGCTTGATATTTTAAAGGTGATGCTTAAGACTTTGGGGGCTGATAGGGGGTTGATTTGGGGGAGTGGACCAACCAGCGAGGCCATTGGTCCCATAGAATTAAGGAAGGATGCGGAAGGAAGTCGGCCGTGCCCTTTCAGAGGTTTCATCAGGGGATGTGTCCGACGCGATTTAGGGAAATGACGGTAAAGCTGAACAGGGTGTTCGGATGCGGGTTTGGACCGTTCAAAATGGTTAAAATGGCTCTAAGCACTATGGGACTTAACATATGAGGTCATCAGCCCCCTAGACTTAGAACTACTTCAACCTAACTAACATAAGGACATCACACACATCCATGCCCGAGGCAGGATTCGAACCTGCGACCATGGTAGCAGCGCGGTTCCGGACTGCAGCGCCTAGAACCGCTCGGTCACGGCGGCTGGCTTAGAATCGTCGTCCTCCCAAGTTCGAGTCCAGTGTGCTAAACACTGCGCCACCTCACTCGCTCTTAAAATTCATGTCTAACTCTTGTGTGTACACGGCTTTCAGTCGTTTGATATCGAGACTAAATATCACTGATTATTGTACTGTAGTGAGCTGATGCTTCAAGCTTAGTATAGAGACCTAGCATCGAGACCGATTTCAGATGGGGACACACCTTGAATGATGCGACCTATACTTGTGCGGTACGTGACCAACGGTGGATGAACTCCCGGAAATGTAGACGTCAGTCTCGACCTGTGCCGATGCCAAAAGGCTCTCGAAGACAGATTCTAATTATTCTTCAGATTAAGTCGTAAAGTCGTTTTAACGTGTATTGCTTATTCATTAAGATCTGATCCTACCCTGCCATTACGACCAGGATGCGATACATCTTGCGGCGTCCTTTGTACTGCCTGGCTATGGACAGTGTCAGAGTGCGTGTTTCATGGTGCTGGCCACTTGGACGCTAATCACCAGGAAGCGGCGGCGCCTCTGGTGTGGGGGAGGGACGTCCGAGCGCGCCTAATTGACCGCCCAGGCCGCCCCGGCCTCCTGGCCTCCCTCAGCCCCCAACTCCCACCCCCATCACACTGTACCGCATCACTGCCTCCTCCTCCGCTGCCCCTCCTCCGATCACACGCGGTCCAGCGCTCGTTTCCGGGCAACGGCATTGTCCGATCTGTCGCCTGCCTACGCTCGGGACAGTGGGTGGCAGAGCACGGCTGCCCTAAATGCAAGACCACGTAATTACGTCATCCAGCAGCGCACAGTGGTCGGCTGTCCAATTAACTGCCCTATGCTACAGGCTCCGCTGATGATTCATGAATATCATTATGCACGTTTCATAAGACACCCTCCGTCAACCAGCTATTGTTGTTCGCTGTTTAGAACATAGGAATGTTTATCATGTATAATCTACGAAATAGATTTGTTTTTCCTTTCTGCCTGTGTGCTATTCCGTGGTACAAATGTGTTTTTGTAACGACCCTTATTATTCTTTTCACAGTAATATCCTTGGAATTATAGTTCGGCAGATAAGTGGCTACATCCAGAAAACGAAATTTTAATCTGATGTGTATTTCCACTCGAGAAAGCGAGTGTATACTGTCTAAATGCGTCGCTGAAGGAAACAAAAAGTGATTGCAGCAGAAAATATTTTAATTTATCTTTTATACTACAAATTATATATTAATCTATGTAACTTGTGGTATACAGGACAAATTAAAATATTTTCTGCGGCAACTGGCCTGGAGACACTGGAAGGTTTCAGATAGATTATATAATGGTAAGACAGAGATCTAGGAACCAGGTTTTAAATTGTAAGACTTTTCCAGGGGCAGATGTGGATTCTGACCACAATCTATTGGTTATGAACTGCAGATTAAAACTGACGAAACTGCAAAAAGTTGAGAATTTAAGGAGATGGGGCCTGGATAAACAGAAAGAACGAGAGGTTGTAGAGAGTTTCGGAAAGAGCATTAGAGAGCTACTGACAAGAATTGGGAGATAATGCAGTAGAAGAATAATAGTTAGATTTCAGAGATGAAATAGTGATGACAGCGGAGAATCAAGTAGGTAAAAAGACGAGGGCTTGTAAAAATACTTGTATAACAGAAGAGATATTGAATCTAATTGATGGAAAGAGAAAATATAAAAAATGCGGTAAATGAAGCAGGCAAAAATTAATACAAACGTCTCAGAAATGACATTGACAGGAAGTGCAAAATGACTAAGCAGGGCTGGCTAGTGGACAAATGTGAGGATGTAGAGGCATATATCACTAGAGGTAAGATAGATACAGCTTACAGGAAAATTAAAGAGATCTTTGGAGAAGAGCGAACCACTTTTATGAATATCAAGAGCTCTAATGGAAAACCAGTTCTAAGCAAAAAAGGGAAAGCAGAAAATAGGAAGGAGTATAAAGAGGGTCTATGCAAGGGTGATGTATTTGAGGTTGTTATCGTAGAAAAGAAAGAGGACGTAGGTGAAGATGAAATGGGGGATATGATATTACGTGAAGAATTTGAGAGAGCACTGAAAGATCTAAGTCGAAGCAACGCCCCGGGAGTACACAATATTTCATTACAACTACTGATAGTCTTGGGAGAGGCAGCCCTGACAGAACTCTACCGTCTGGTGAACAAGACGTATGAAATGGGCGAAATACCCTCAGACCTCAAGAAGAATATAGTAATTCCATCACCTAAGAAAGCAGGTGTTGACAGCTGTGAAAATTAGCGAACCATCAGTTTAATAACTCACGGCTGCAAAACACTGACTCGACTGCAAAAAATGGTAGAAGCCAACCTTGGGGACAATCAGTTTGGATTCCGTAGAAATGTAGGATCACGTGAGACAGTACTGTACCTACGACTTATCTCAGAAGATACATTAAGTAAAGGCAAACCTACGTTTCTAGTATTTGTAGACTTAGAGAAAGCTTTTGACTTTGTTGAGTTGAATATTCTCTTTCAAATTCTGTAGGTGAGAGGGCTCAAATACAGGGAGCGGAAGGCTATTTCTAATTGGTACAGAAACCAGATGGCAGTTAAAAGAGTCGAGGGGCATGAAAGGGAAGCAGTGGGTGGGAAGGGCATGATACAGAGTCGTAGCCTATCGCCGATGTTATTCAATCTATATATTGAGCAAGCAGTAAAGGAAACAAAAGAAAAATATGGAATAGGAATTAAAATCCACGGAGAAGGAATAAAATCTTTCATGTTTGCCGATGACATTGTAATTCTGTCACAGTCAGCAAAGGACATGGAAGAGCAGTTGAACGGAATGGACAGTGTCTTGAAAGGAGGATATAAAATGAACATCAACAAAAGCATAATGAGGGTAATAGAATGTAGTCATATTAAATCAGGTGCTGCTGAAGGAAATAGATGAGACACTTAAAGTAGTAGGTGTGTTTTGCTATTTTGGGAGCAAAATAACTGATGATGGTCGAAGTAGAGAGGATGTAAAATGTACAATGGCAATGGCAAGGAAAGCGTTTCTGAAGAAGAGAAATTTGTTAACATCGAGTTAGATTTAAGTGTCAGGAAGTCTTTACTGAAAGTATTTGTATGGAGTGTAGCCATGTATGGATGTGAAACGTGCACGACAAATAGTTTAGACAAGAAGAGAATAGAAGCTCTCGAAATGTGGTGCTACAGGAGAATGCTGAAGATTAGAGGGTTAGATCATGTAACTATGAGAGGTACAGAAAAGAATTGGGGAGAAGAGGAATTTCTGGAACAAATTGTCTAGAAGAAGGGATCGGTTGGTAGGACATATTATGAGGAATCAAGGGATCATCAGTTTAGCATTGGAGGGCAGCGTGGAGGGTAAAAATCGTTCAGGGAGTCCAAGAGATGAATTAATGCACTAAGTAGATTCAGAAGGATGTAGGGTCCAGTAGTTACTAGGAAATGAAGAAGCTTGCACAGGATAGTGTAGCATGGAGAGCTGCATCAAACCTCTTGACTGAAGACCACAACAACAACAAACAAAATCGCAACCATACACAAACGCACACATACACAAACACACACACAACTACATACACTGACAGACCACAGATACTTCAATAATTATACTCGAAAGTTTGGCAATAACATTCAATCTTTGGCAAAAACATCTGGCAGTCGGCAACAAAAACCAAAATATTGCATTGAAACAAGCGTTCAGTTCATAGTTCTGTAGAATGTTGGGAAAAAAACCGCAAATTGGCATTCATAAGAAGAAGAATAACACCAGAAATGCAACAGGAGCGTAATATGTAAGAAATTGTCCACGCAACCTGTAAGTACAGTTCAAAACATTACTACTTAATAGAAAATACCAACCACCTTAACTGCTTCTAACCTATAGCTACAGTGAAAGAAATGTAAATTAAATAGCAAACATATGTGCATATTCCAGGCCACTGATGATGCATTGCAGAAAATAAAGGCGGAACGCGTATGGCACTAAAATTGTGTTTTATTCAGTTGCTGTCAGACGGTCCATAAGTAAATATTATCAATACACCGTAATATTACACGCATCTGAGGAAGACAGGACTGTAAATGTTCAAAACTTGTTTAAGGAAGGAAACTGTCAGACACAGAACATAGCTTTCGTGCAACTTCCAAATGTGAAGACCAGTTCACAATAGGAATATTGAAAATTTATAAATGTCACTCACGAGGACCGCGCATTTGACTTAGCTATTAACTGAGAATACACTATCTTCGAAGGCTATTCTGTCTTTCCATCATCTGGTCAGAAAATCGTGAGAGAGGGCAATGTTTCCCAGACATCCTGCTCACGCTCCGATGTTCTGGGGTGGGATGCACATGAAGATTTTAGTCTCGAAGATTGCCACCTGTCTGTTTAGCAACGGTGTACTGTATTAGTTTCCATTTCATGATTAGCACTAAACAGAATCAGCTAATTATACTTATCACCTTTGACAATAACATTTTACTCATAATTCATCACTATTGTGGTCTTATGCTGCTCATTAAATGTATTTCACTGTTTTAGTCATGATATTCTATTTGAGCAATCAAGATTTATGAAATAAAGACTTAAACTCGTGCCTAATTTAGTTGCTATTTCAGACAGAGAATGTGGGAAGCTTCACTTAGAAGCTCGATTGAAACATGTAGGAAGGCCGTATCGGCTGCTTGCGATAAAACACAAAGTGCGTTCACAGGATGCATTCATTGGCCCATTGCTGTTCTTGTCTCGGTTAATCATCTATCCTTTTGTTCCTTGATTTGGGAAGAATAAGTCCTTTTGTACAGGTTATAAGCAACATTACCTCATTGTCCTGCCCGGGGTTCAAGTTGTTACATGGTTTTACTAAAATAGGCTAGATTATTAATGAAAAATTACAAGTATTCCATTATTTTACCTTCAGTAATTCCCATTCTACTATTAATACAGTGCACTACCACCAAATAATAACTAGGCTACAGAGAACTAATGCCTAATAATGAAGCAGTAAACAGGAAAAATCAAAACATAAACCTACTAAAAACGATGGGTTCAGCTACTTTAAATATAAAAGCAAAAAGTTCAGCTACTTTAGACGTAGGAACAATTGCCAGCCGTGGGAACATAGAAAACAGCAAGATGATATAGTCTGATCATTTTACTTACTGCTGCCTTACAGTATGATATCTCGGGTAACTTCCCACATAGGCAAAAAGTATTCTTTGCGCAAAACAAACTAATTGTGTATGGAGTTCACAGACATACATTACAGTCACCTTTTTATAAAACTGGAAATATTAACAACTGCTATAAGGTAAATTGTACGTTGATCTCTTTTATGGACGACGTACAAAAATTCGATGGCAAACTATCTGTCTCTTTTAATTCAGCATAATATGTAGAAATTTTCGACAGTCGAATAACTATTATGAGAAAACTAACGTATCGTTTTTTAGTTTAAGCAGATTATGAGTCTTTTATTTCTGTTGACCGTAAAACTAGCCATACGCCTATTCTGTTTCGAGCCTGTTATTAAAAACTTTGCTGTTTTTTCATTCATAATTTTGCTGTTGTATATTTCTTACTTATTTCATTCTACTTTTGCATTGGGGAATCAGATACTGGGATGATTCTGTCAGTTCTAAGCCTTGTCTTAGTCGGAAGTTGGAGCGTTTATTAGGCAAGAGTAAATGAACTGAAGCGCATTTGTGATGTACGCTTCGTCTAATTGGTTTCGGAACATTAGTTTTGGATGATGCACTGTTAAAATTTTTATTTACTAGGAGTTTCTCGTTTTTTTTCGATCTTTCCAAAACAAGTGTCAGAATTTTTCCTTATAGTGAGAACATACTCGCATGTCGCATTCGTATATGTATATCAGGCTGTTATGGGTCTAAGTGCTGATATTGATACATACTCTTTGCATTACTGACACTTTCCACTTCATAACATTTTTTGTGAATAAAATCATCGGATCAAGGAACAAAATGACAACCTTTTCTTTCGAGATGCATTTTGGGTTTAACTCCTCGCAACCCTATCTCAGTATTTTAGGTAGTTTACAAGATTTAACAGGGTATGTTTCATATTTATTTAAAATTTTCGTAATTTGTTTTAAAATTATTTTATTACTTTTATGAAGGATAGCTGCTCCATTAGTTGGCAATGCTAAACGGGATTTAAGTAACTGTACGACGAAATCTGTTAACTGGTTTGCATAAAGCTTCCATTCGAAAAAAGTGTGATTCTTAACCCCATTATTCCTCCATTACATTCACATCAAGTGTTATATATAACATGTATTCGGTGAAGACGGCTGGGGAACGATCGATGATTAAATCGCATGCGAATTATGTAAGACTTAAACTTTTTGTCTGCATTAACTTTGCGAAGCAACTGTGCGGCGTTATTTATCCATAATACTTTCCTGTACTGCGTATCAGTAACTGATACTCATCTTCCCTTTAAAGTCTTTCTCCTCTTTATAATGTAGTGTTCTTGTCTGATGTTGGTAGCGAGAAGTTTTCAAATGTGCCATTTTTAGCTGCAGTTTTCTCTGGATCATCATCCATTTCATAAGACTTATTGTTAGTGTGGCCCTTGATCCAAATTAATTTCACCCCATTCCGACATTTTAGATTTACTTGTTGGCTGTCGTAACGCCCTTTATCAATGGTTTAGTTTGCTTGAGGACTGGTGTGTGCATGTCTTGAGCAAGCGTCCATAGTCCGTTAAAAGCAAAATGTTTTTCATCCAAAAAAGTAAAGCTGCAAGTGCAGCTGTGGCAGATAAATAGGAGAAAAAATTACGTTAGAGTTTCTACGAGAGTGGTTCATCACAGGAGATTAATCACTGTGGACAGCTGTATCTGTCGTTGCATCGGTGAGAACAGAAAAATCAAATTATATATTGGATTACTGTCACTGGTATCATTCGTAACAGCAGCACAAGTTACTGATCTATTGGCTGATCTTCTCCACCTACAAACACATGACGCAGTACATAACTCAGGAGAAATATTCCGTACCGTCGGGATGAAGCGATCAATATTTGCGTGCAAACAACATTCCGTGTCTGTCCCACTCAGCAAACCAACGTCGTGTTTCCAATGGAAGGTCGCTAGCGGTCATCATAAGTCAAGAGAGCAGCGATAACATTTCCTGAGTGTAGTTAATGTGACTATAGCCAAGTATGTGTGTGTGAGTGTGTGTGTATTTGTGTGTGTGTGTGTGTGTGTTTGTGTAGACTGCTGGCTTGGAAGCCGTTTGGAGTGTTTGCGAAACTTCCTCACGCACGAAGGACGAGTGCCACACAGCGTCGTGTTTACCACGAGTTCGACCTCAAGGATTACGATCTTCACTGGTGTTAACGTTCTCGCTAACGGACAGCTGACAAGATAACATTTCTGAACTACAAAGACTGGGTCTTGATCCATATATCATCATGATGTGGTTAGGGATGGGTTCGAATTGTGTCTGGGTGGATTGATAAGTATGTGGGTAAATAATTTTACTGGCCGTCTTCCATTTTTTTGTGTTCATCGGATTTGAAACCTATTGCCCGGACATTAATTTCCTATGAGCAGTACGACACAGTTCTAAAAAAAAATCGCCTTTGACGAGTAGAAAATTTGCGAGCTTGAAACGTCACCGTCTTCATAACATATTCGTATGCAACAAGATTGAAACTCTAACGTCCGTGGCTCTAATCTCCCGACAAGCATTTTCGTAACTTTCATTTGAAGCTCTTATTTATTTACAAAGTAAAACGTTAATAAACCAATACTGAAACATAAAACGTTTTCATATAATTGATTGCCCGTCTTATGAAAATAAATTAAAACTTCCCAACTTCATACAGATATGTGGAATCCCTTTTTGGCTAACTGAAACCTGCTATCTACACCAATACTGTTCCAACTCTGCAAATAAAAAGGTATTTTGTTTTCTATTTGATCTTTCGTATTTTTGTGTTAAATTTTAATTTATTGTGAATAGTCGTCATTCCATACAAACAGTAATTAAATCATATATACACTCCTGGAAATTGAAATAAGAACACCGTGAAGTCATTGTCCCAGGAAGGGGAAACTTTATTGACACATTCCTGGGGTCAGATACATCACATGATCACACTGACAGAACCACAGGCACATAGACACAGGCAACAGAGCATGCACAATGTCGGCACTAGTACAGTGTATATCCACCTTTCGCAGCAATGCAGGCTGCTATTCTCCCATGGAGACGATCGTAGAGATGCTGGATGTAGTCCTGTGGAACGGCTTGCCATGCCATTTCCACCTGGCGCCTCAGTTGGGCCAGCGTTCGTGCTGGACGTGCAGACCGCGTGAGATGACGCTTCATCCAGTCCCAAACATGCTCAATGGGGGACAGATCCGGAGATCGTGCTGGCCAGGGTAGTTGACTTACACCTTCTAGAGCACGTTGGGTGGCACGGGATACATGCGGACGTGCATTGTCGTGTTGGAACAGCAAGTTCCCTTGCCGGTCTAGGAATGGTAGAACGATGGGTTCGATGACGGTTTGGATGTACCGTGCACTATTCAGCGTCCCCTCGACGATCACCAGTGGTGTACGGCCAGTGTAGGAGATCGCTCCCCACACCATGATGTCGGGTGTTGGCCCTGTGTGCCTCGGTCGTATGCAGTCCTGATTGTGGCGCTCACCTGCACGGCGCCAAACACGCATACGACCATCATTGGCACCAAGGCAGAAGCGACTCTCATCGCTGAAGACGACACGTCTCCATTCGTCCCTCCATTCACGCCTGTCGCGACACCACTGGAGGCGGGCTGCACGATGTTGGGGCGTGAGCGGAAGACGGCCTAACGGTGTGCGAGACCGTAGCCCAGCTTCATGGAGACGGTTGCGAATGGTCCTCGCCGATACCCCAGGAGCAACAGTGTCCCTAATTTGCTGGGAAGTGGCGGTGCGGTCCCCTACGGCACAGCGTAGGATCCTACGGTCTTGGCGTGCATCCGTGCGTCGCTGCGGTCCGGTCCCAGGTCGACGGGCACGTGCACCTCCCGCCGACCACTGGCGACAACATCGATGTACTGTGGAGACCTCACGCCCCACGTGTTGAGCAATTCGGCGGTACGTCCACCCGGCCTCCCGCATGCCCACTATACGCCCTCGCTGAAAGTCCGTCAACTGCACATACGGGTCACGTCCACGAGTCGCGGCATGCTACCAGTGTTAAAGACTGCGATGGAGCTCCGTATGCCACGGCAAACTGGCTGACACTGACGGCGGCGGTGCACAAATGCTGCGCAGCTAGCGCCATTCGACGGCCAACACCGCGGTTCCTGGTGTGTCCGCTGTGCCGTGCGTGTGATCATTGCTTGTACAGCCCTCTCGCAGTGTCCGGAGCAAGTATGGTGGGTCTGACACACCGGTGTCAATGTGTTCTTTTTTCCATTTCCAGGAGTGTATATATATGATTTAATTACTATATATATATATATATATATATATATATAGTTTAATATTCGTAAATTTATATTTACTTTGTTAATAAATAATGAATTAAAATAAATATGGGGTGTACGTCAATTCCACAGACAAGCTTGCCCAGATTGTTTAGGAATACCTTGGCTATTGCTCGTTTGGTTTCTTATACCAATTATCTTTGTGTCTGTACTGCACTAAAAATAGTGCAAAACAGTGCCAAGGTCGACGGTATGCGCTGTGTGCCTTGTTTCCATTCCCTCATGGTACCTGATATTGTCAACAGTAATACTTTCAATAACTCGCTGCATTCATTGCAGCTCGGTTTCTGCCTAGGATTCTGTTTTGTGCGATAAGTTTGATACACAGTAGTATTTACTTGTGAAGAGGTGGCCGTAATGCACCACGGGTATGAGTTCACTGAATGCAAGGTAAGAATGGAACGAAGACGATATAATTATGCCGTGCTGTGCCCACAACGGCGGCAAACCACAGTACTTTTGCACTCGTACAAAGGAACGTAGGAGAAATACAGCATCCGTTTGTGTCGTGAAGGCATTTCCACAGAAACAAAGGTAATTGCAGTGAATAGTCTTACAAACGATAAGAACGAAACCAAAATACTCAGAGGGTATCCCTGAACCACTTGTCAGTTAGAATCTTAGTGCACTATACATTAACCTACCAAAGAATGTGGTCATAAGTTAATAATATTTTCATACTTCATATTCGTCGGTATTCTTATTTTCAAAGGCGAATTTCTTTTATTTGTTTTGATATTTGCGTCGCACTGCTTTAGTTAGTTGGTGTCACTGACCCTCAGATCTTTAAAAAAAAAAAAAACAGAACTGGAAGAGTTTCAGATCTCCTTCTACCATAATGCCCTCAACAACGTGAGCATGAAATTTTTAATCCAGTCGGATGAGTCAATTGTTTCTTGTGAGGCTCTCCGATATGGAGGCGTTCACCTCCTCTATCGATATTCCTTCCTACCTAGTGAAATATTTTTCAATTAGGAAAATTTAAAAAAGTCAGTTGATATTAAGGTAGATGAACCGAATTCAGAGATAATACAATTTCGCCACTGAAATCGTCGTTGTGCAGTCTGTGAAATGGTTCAAATGGTTCTGAGCACTATGGGACTTAACATCTGAGGTCATCAGTCCCCTGGAACTTAGAACTACTTAAACCTAACTGACCTAAGGACACCACATACATCCATGGCCGAGGCAGGATTCGAACCTGCTACCGTAGCGGTCGCGCGGTTCCAGACTGAAGCGCATTGAACCGCTCGGCCACTCCGGTCGGCGTGCAGTCTGTACTTTTGACCTAGTGTTATGAAACTCTACTGCAAACAGATGTAACTCGTTTTTCAGTTTTCTGTCTTGATACATTCAGGCAATGGAGCACAGTAGAAGCTGCTTACTGTACTTTGTTTATTTCAGTGATCTATATGAATTACATGATGGGAATATCGATATTTTTCATTCGACAAACTGTTCTCTCTTCCTCTGATGAACACATTCAATATGCTGAAAACTTTCTCCGATTGACACAGTACTACGTTCTTCGGCACACGGAACTAAATACGTCACTTCATCCTTTTCCTGTTCTAGTTTTAACTGATGCGCAGGAAGAGTAGTTGCTGGTAAGCATCCGTGGGAGCTCGAGTCTTTGTAACTCTAAATTCACGCTCTTTTCGCAAGTTGTGTTTAATAGGAAGCAGTGTATTGGTTGATTCTACTCGGTATTTTGACAGTACATCACACTGTGTGGCAGAACATCTCTCTCGTAGCCTCTTCCCCTGTATTTAGTTACCTTCCATTAGGAAAGTGGGTGCAGGCAGCGACTGTGATACGATTTATAAATTATAGAGCCGAGAAATCAGTCCTTTTTTGGAGGTTTTATTTGGCAAATCCAGATTTCGGCTAGTGCCTAGCCGTAAATCTGATTTGGTAAATAAAACCTGCACAAAAAAGGACGACCGATTCCTGGCCTCGATAATTTATAAATCGTCCCCTCTAATTGTGTGAACATCTTCGTGATGCTGTCGCACTTACTAAATGTACCTGTGACGAAACAAGATGCGCTCCTTTGGATCTTCTCTATTTCCTCTATCAGACGTGTCTGGTGCAGCTCCCAGATGAAGAGCAGTCTTCAAGTACGGGCCAAACAGGTGTTTTGTAAGCTATTTCCTCTGCACGTGGATTACAAAAGAACGGTTCAAATGGCTCTAAGCACTATGGGACATAGCATCTGAGATCATCAGTTCCCTAGACTTAGAACTACTTAAACCTAACTAACCTAAGGACATCACACACATCCATGCCCGAAGCAGGATTCGAACCTGCGACCGTAGCAGCAGCGCGGTTCTGGACTGAAGCGCCTAGACCCGCTCGACCACAGCGGCCGGCTGTGAATTACACTTTCTGAGGATACTTCCAATGAATTTGTCTGACATCTGCCTTAGCTGAAGTTCATTTTACGTGGTCATTGCGCCTCAAGCCCCTCCGTACACATACTCCTGAACACAGCTTAAATTGTAGTAAATGACGTTCCGGTACTGTGACCTTTCAGGGGGTGATTTTGATATCTAGATTCCCTAAAGCGTTACTCTAACGCTTTTCTGACAATTATAAAAATGAGAATACAACATTTGATTGAAATCGCTTAACCGCAACAAAATTTCTATTGTACCACATCTCAAACTCTGCGGTTCTGGTACTTCTGTTTTTTTTCAGTGGTACCGATATTGATGTACAGGTGCATACTATTACAAATCAAACATTTCTCCCAAACAATTAATGAATACCAGAGAGGGTTCTGCAATGTTGTAATCATACAATAATGGATTTTTCTGCCTATTTACTTGCAATATATTAAATTAGTTTATGTTGAGGCTCAACTGCCAATACGTGCACCATACAATCATTCTCAGCAGGCGATCATGTATGTTGCTACAACCTCTTCGCGTTGTGACATCAGCATTTGATTTCCTTTAAACATATTTCGTGATGCACACGGCTGTGCCACTAAAATACACTCAGTTGTGCAGCATCACGAGTAAAATGAATATGCGAGTATCTGAAATTAATGAACAGAAGTTTCATTTAACAGGTGTAATCCGGCTTTTTCTACTTTACCTATCACATTTGCCTCTGATAACACTAATGAGCGATAGTGCCAAATTCTGCAGTGAACAAGTTCGCCCTAAGCTCTGTAGCATCAAGTCAGCAATAGTAACATCCAGCACACATGTAACTGTTTCATTTTCAGGTTTTCGTGAAAATTCTAGTGTACTTCCTTATTTATATGCCTGCAATAACAGCGCCCACTCGCTCAGTTACGTAATGGTTTTGAACTGTCAAATAACCGGCATTTTCCAATTATGTCATGTATGATGATGTCAACCGCTCGACTGTAGAGCGCTTCTACTTTTACGGTTCTCAGACAATAATTGAAACTTATTAAGTCACAAATAAACAGAAAACCAGTCAGAGCACGCGTAAACGTACAGTTACGTTTTTGTATAGCCGGCAGTCAAGCAGTTGAGAAGGGAATCGTTAAAAACCTCACAAAGTCGAGTTTTTTTCATTTTCTACGTTATACCTATAATAGTTGACTCCTAACCACTAAACTAAATCATCGTGTTGATTTGAAACTTCCAACAAAAGTTGGTGTGCTAGAAAGCAGATTCTACGATGATGGTTAATACCAGAAGAACGAATCCTCCGTGGATATACAAAAACGTATAAGACCTGACAATCTTTCAGCCAAATCCGTTCCAGCGTAATATGTAATAAGCCTTAGTAATGAGTTCGCTTTTAGATACGGTTGTATCATGTAAATACAGGACTGTTTAGGTCTCATTGCACTTCTTACAGCGTCACCTGCGCCCTGTCTCGTGACATCAGTGTTCTTGGTGGCGTGATAATTTGGGCTGAAGTTATCGAGAATTTGTTGTCTTTATATTTTCTTCTTGTTTAAATTTAGTGTATCTGTGTTGGTTGCTAGCTTATGATGCGATCAACAAATAAGCAAATACTCCACGATCCGTTTCAAGTATCATTAACACAATTTATAATTGATATCGGAATCTTGTAGAAGGCAGAGGACGACAATATGAAACTACTGAAAAGCACAGTGAAAATTTCCATTAACGTTCACACTACAACAAATAAAGGACTTCTTAAATCTGAACGTCACTGCGTTACAAAACATTGTTGAATGGTATACTAACAGAAACAAAATGAAACTCTCCGTTCAACGAATGCACTTGGCTTCAAACATATCAATGTGGCAGCAGTTTCCGTTTTGAGTAGCTTGCTTGCACGCTGCAACTACACTGCTATATCACAGGAGCCAATGGGTTTAGCCAACAACTACTGGCAAAAATGAACAGCCACACAGACCAACAACAGTTTGTAATGATTTATTGAATGGGTGCTACAACACTTCACTTGAGTTTGAAGGTTGTTCTTGGCAATATACATGAACTGTAGCTTGCACTGATCTATCTTGAAGGACTGGCGTAGTGCTAGGTCCATTAACGATGTACCTCGATTTGTCTAATGTCAAATTTGGCTGTGCTTGGCGGAGACGGTAGGTAAGCCCTCAGACACCCTCTGAGAGGCTGTAATGCATTGAGGTACTATCCTTGAGGTACTGACCGACTAACTGGCTGATTGGATCCTTGAGTTTGCTAATATCCACATTTGGTGGATGGATGTCAATCTGGGAACTATTTGCCTGTCATGAGGCGAATGCAAAACGTAGTCATTATCTGCTCGCCTTATCTTCTGGAGGACACAGTATAAATAATGTTTATTACAAAATGCCGTCAGTAATTGTTTCAAATGACTCACAATACAAATAGGAACTCTTGATAATGCGATTAATAGTTATAATTTTAATGTATCTGTTGATTTACTTAGATTGTGTAATTGATTTCGTGTGAGTTTTCATTACATACATTTTTACACTTGTTCTGTTGTTATATACCGATATTTGCGTTATCTGGACTTGCAATTCATGCTTATTACATTATTCTGTAATCTAATTGAACAGTGCGAATTACAACCGAAATGGCTGTTACGCGTGGCTGTGCTCGCATACCAGCAGGTGCGGTGCCCAATCCACCCCTCCACCATGCCTCTCCCGCCCCCAATTTCTCAAAAACGCGAAACGGCAATACGTGCATCTATGCGTTGTGCCCTTGAAGTAGCTATATGATAAGCAAAGTGTGCATTATTCAACAAATTTAATAATGTTTAGTATGGTTTATCTTCTCTGACGTAAAAAAGGTTTCCCATTTCCAACTTTATTTTCTTAGGAAGTCAACTTTTCTTTATTTTTTACTTTCTAAAGCTACGTATGATCGTCGTTAACGCTGTCTCCATATCTAATTTCATAAAAATACGTTCAGCGGTTTAACTGTGAAAACATAATCGACAGACTCAGTTTCGCATTCATGCTATTAGTATGGAAATATAGATTAAACGCTTTAAGAGTTGCACTACGTTTATATTAATCACGTTGATTCGTATTCTGTAGACCATAAGAAATGCGATAAACTTAATAATTCAAAGAATAAGTGGTTTTTTTAAAGAATAGACATTGGCAATTGCCAAGAATAATTGCCTATCGAAGTCGCGGTGTCCAAACTATACGTATCGAACGTGCGATCCTAAATCGATCATGTGACTCTGGTGGCGGTCTCTGTGAGTATGTTTACGGTGGTCACCACAGCTACGACAAAAGAAGAGCGTTACAAAAATATTTGTAATTAGAAAGCAAACGACTTACCTTACTCGTCGTCGGTGTTGTCTTCATGTGAAAGTCCATGTGATATGTACGCTACGGGATCAATGCCCTTTTTGCCATAGCCTGGGTAAACTCTGCCAATTTCACGCAAGAATATGGGTAGAGTATCGCATGCGCTAACTTTTTCATCCAAACGCAAGTTGTGGAAAGAGAGGTAATGAAACAAGTATAGTTCGTGAAACTTCCTGGCAGATTAAAACTGTGTGCCCGACCGAGACTCAAACTCGGAACCTTTGCCTTTCGCGGGAAAGTGCTCTACCATCTGAGTACCGAAGCACGACTCACGCCCGGTACTCACAGCTTTACTTCCGCCAGTACATCGTCTCCTACCTTCCAAACTTTACAGAAGCTCTCCTGCGAAGCTCTCCCGAGTTCGAGTCTCGGTCGGGCACACAGTTTTAATCTGCCAGGAAGTTTCATATCAGCGCACACTCCGCTGCAGAGTGAAAATCTCATTCTGGAAGTATAGTTCGTCTCTCTGTCCTGGACGCCTTTCTCTTTTAATGGAGATTTGCACAGCCGCTCGATGTTCTGCGTGTGCACACTGGGGTCTTCCGATGACACGAACTCAACAGAGTGGTTGACGAACTCGTGGTGGAATCCTTCTGCTTTGAGTGTCTTGTACGACTGAAACCCGTCTGTAATGACTTTACTACCAGGCGGTATGAAGTGCTTTGTCAGACACAGTAAGGTGACCTAGTCTCTGAACAATACTCTGAGCCGGCCAGAGTGGCCGTGCGGTTCTAGGAGCTACAGTCTGGAGCCGGGCGACCGCTACGGTCGCAGGTTCGAATCCTGCTTCGGGCAAGGATGTGTGTGATGTCCTTAGATTAGTTAGGTTTAATTAGTTCTACGTTCTAGGCGACTGATGACCTCAGATGTTAAGTCGCATAGTGCTCAGAGCCATTTGAACCATTTGACAATACTCTGACAGCGACACACTTCCGGGACTCTCTTTGTATTCCACCAAATATCCAAATATAATCAATTTCGCTCTTTAAAGGTCGTCGTCTCTGGTTCTTGCTACTTGCTATGTGAGATTAGGCCACTTCAAAAACTTTACTCGGTCCACCGATCGGTACACTGTCGTTCGTCACTAACACGTAACATACTTCTATGCAAATTAATCGCAGGCGGTATTAGCAGCTAACTCAGTTTCCGAGGCTGTTTCTTGCAAGGTGTAGTCTCTAAACCAGCAAGATACAAGAATTACCCTGGTCTGGATGGGTAATTGGGAAGAGTTGAACCATGTGTTCTTACTGATACCCGTTCGTTTTCCGCACTGCCCGCAATGAAATTTTAGCGTATTTCAGCTTCGAAACTGTTCTTACGGAGTTTTATGCACTTCACACTTTCACAGTCTACACAGTCCCTCGTTTCCCCGTCCGGTAGCACTCCATATTTGCGACAAAAAGTCAAACAATTTTCTACGCTGGATAACCATGGAATTAGATTTTTCCATGTGAGAGAATCCGCCGAAGAAACGTGAAGAACACAGCCGACATAAATGGTCTGGGATTCCCTAGAAACTCAGAAATAATTCGCGGAAGTATTTAATTTGGAACACCTAAGGGATCGACAAAAAACATATAAAAATGACGATCACAAATAATTGATCATAGCGCCCGCCACCAGAGTCGCATGATCGATTTAGGATCGCACGTTCGATAGGTATCGTTTGGCCCCCAAGAATTGGATAAGCAATCATTCTTGGATGTTACCAAGACATTTTCCTGTAATTCGCCTTATATTCTTCAAATCAAGAAGTAACTTACATTACACACTTCGTAATGTAGCCTGTGCTCTTCCTCGCGCTAAAGCTATCTCCATACAAAATTTCATCAAAATCGGTTCAGCCGTTTGGTCGTCAAAAGTTAACAAACATCATATCGTTTTTTTATAATATTAGAATGGAATGTGTACGTTCTTAATTTACTTTAGTATGATAATGTGCTGATCATTGATTTCATGTTCCTACTCCTTTTTGTTTTATTTGAGTTGTTAATTAGGTGAGACATACATTACTGGCCATTAAAATTGCTACACCAAGAAGAAATGCAGATGATAAACGGGTATTCATTGGACAAATATATTATACTGGAACTGACATTTGATTACATTTTCACGCAATTTGGGTGCATAGATCCCGGGAAATTAGTACCCAGAACAACCACCTCTGGCCGTAATAACGGCCTTGATACGCCTGGGCATTTTGTCAAACAAAGGTTGGATGGCGTGTACAGATACAGCTGCCCATGCAGCTTCAACACGATGCCACAGTTCACCAAGAATAGTGACTGGCGTATTGTGAGGAGCCTGTTGCTCGGCCACCATTGATCAGACGTTTTCAGTTGGTGAGAGATCGGGAGAATGTGCCGGCCAGGGCAGCAGTCGAACATTTTCTGTATCCAGAACAGCTCGTAAAGGACCTACAACATGCGGTCGTGCATTATCCTGCTGAAATGTAGGGTTTCTCAGCCATCGAATGAAGGGTAGAGCCACGGGTCATAACATCTGAAATGGAACGTTCACTGTTCAATGCGAGCAAGAGGTGACCGAGACGTGTCACCAATGGCACCACATACCATCACGCCGGGTGATACGCCAGTATGGCGATGACGAATAAACGCTTCCAATGTTCGTTCAACGCGATGTCGCCAAACACGGATGCGACCATCATGATGCTGTTAACAGAACATTGGATTCATCCGAAAAAACGACGTTTAGCCATTCGTGCACTCAGGTGCCCGTTGTCTACAGCATCGCTGGCGCTCCTGTCTGTGATGCAGCGTCAAGGGTAAGCGCAGCCATGGTCTCCGAGCTGATAGTCCATGCTGCTGCAAACTTCGTCGAACTGTTCGTGCACATGGTTATTGTCTTGCAAACGTCCCCATCTGTTGACTTAGGGATCGAGACGTGGCTGCACAATCCGTTACTGCCATGCGGATAAGATGCCTGTCTTCTCGACTGCTAGTGATACAAGGCCGTTGGGATCCACCACGGCGTTCCGTATAACCCTCCTGAACGCACCGATTCCATATTCTGCTAACAGTCATTGGATCTCGACCAACGCGACCAGCAATGTCGCAATACGATAAACCGCAATCACGATAGGCTACTATCCGACCTTTATCAGAGTCGGAAACGTGATGGTACGCATTTCTCCTCCTTACACGAGGCATCGCAACAACGTTTCACCAGGCAACGCCGGTCAACTGCTGTTTGTGTATGAGAAATCGGTTGGAAACTTTCCTCAGGTCACCACGTTGTAGGTGTCGCCACCGGCGCCAACCTTGTGTGAATGCTCTGAAAAGCTAATATATTGCATATGGCAGCATCTTTTTCCTGTCGGTTAAATTTCGCGTCTGTAGCACGTCATCATCGTGGTGTAGCAATTTTAATGGCCAGTAGTGTAGACTGATTAATCTGTACATGACTGAATGCCATTCGTTTAGTCATTCATAAGTTACATACAGCGTGTTTTTGTGTGTGATCATACACTATGTGTGAAGTATTTGCAATATGGTAAGTTTGAATATAATTTCACCAGAAGCATTTCGTCGCCACTGCTGTTACCTTTACATTCTCTTTTATTATCTTTGAGATCTCGGAATAAAGTGCTATAGGTCTCATAAGCATCCTTGCTCTCTTTTATATTCCTTTAACGTCCTGCCACATTTTAGAACTCCAGTTCGTAAGGAGAAGCGACTGTAAACCGAAATCAGTTTATTAGACTTCCAGTGATACTCCCTTTGTTGTCATTTGGTTGGCGATAACGTTGTAGTAGAAAAGAATCCACTTACCACGCTCTGTTTCTCGTGAATGAAACCGTGAGGCAAGAGGGCTGTATTTATAGCAAAGGACACGGCGCCTTCTTGCGGGACTGTTTGTGAATTTCTGCCCTAATTCGCCGCGTTGCATTCGGATTTAAGAGGATTCCAAGTTGCGACAGCATTTCGAGCTGCCAGGCTCGTTACTAAAATATCTCCCTTTCCAGCTTGTTGCTCAACTCGGCGGAGGATTGACTGCAGCGAAACCGGAGTTAAACGAGCTGCTATTGAAGAATTAACGCTGGGATTCCAGGCGTCTGCAAGAGCTGCGAGGCTACAGGGAATTGGAAGTTCAGAGTGCGTCTGGACAAGGAGAACTAGTTCCCCAGTAGTCTCGCTAGCACGAAGACCCATCAACAGATAGTAGTATTAGAGTGCTTGCAAATGACAACCGAAAGTACTAAAA
This sequence comes from Schistocerca nitens, assembly GCF_023898315.1. NCBI lineage: Eukaryota > Metazoa > Arthropoda > Insecta > Orthoptera > Acrididae > Schistocerca > Schistocerca nitens. The sequence goes on from NC_064614.1 coordinate 68,515,809, forward strand.
TTACGAAGTAATAAATCAGTAATAAGCAGAATGAGGTATACATCAATATCTACATCCACATCCACGTCTACATCTACATGGTTACTCTGCAATTCACACTTACGTAAATGGCAGAGGGTTCATCGACCCATTTTCATACCACTTCTCTGCCATTCCACTCTCGAGTGGTGCGTGGGAAAAAGGAACACCTAAATCTTTCCGTTCGTGCTCTCATTTCTCTTATATTAGAATGATGATCATTTCTCCCTACGTAGGTGGACGTCAACAAAATATTTTCGCATTCGGAAGGAAGTTGGTGACTGAAATTTCGTAAATACATCTAGCCGCAAAGAAAAACCGCCTTCGTTTCAGTGACTACCCCAACTCACTTATCATATCAGTGACACTCTCACCCCTATTGCGCGATAACAGGAAACGAGCTGCCCTTTTTTGCACCTACCTGGTAAGAATCCCACACCGCGCAGCAATATTCCAGCAGAGGACGGACAAGTGTAATGTAGGCTGTCTCTTTAGTGCGTTTGTCGCATCTTCTAAGTGTTCTGCCAACAAAGCGCTGTCTTTGTTTAGCCTTCACCACAATATTATCTATGTAGTCTTTCCAATTTAAGTTGCTCGTATTTGTAATTCCTAGGTACTTAGTCGAATTGACAGCCCTTAGATATGTGCGATTTATCGTATACCCAAAATTTAGCGGATTTCTTTGAGTACCCATGTGGATGACACAGCACTTTTCACTGTATAGTGCCAATTGCCACTTTTCGCACCATACAGAAATTCTCTCTAGATCATTTTGTCATTGGAATTAATCATCTGATGATTTTACTAGACGGTAAATTACAGCGCCATTTGCAAACACACTAAGAGGGCTGCTCAGATTATCACCTAGATCATTTATGTAAATCAGGAACAGCAGATGGCCTATCATACTACCTTGCGGAACGCCAGATATCACTTCTGTTCTACTCGAAGATTTACCGTCTGTCACTACGAACTATGACCAGTCTGAGAGGAAATCACGAATCCAGTCACACAACTGAGACGATACTCCACATGCACGCAATATGATTAATAGTCGCTTGTGAGGAACGATATCAAAAACCTTCTGGAAATCTAGGAATATGGAATAGATCTGAGATCGCTTGTCGACAGCATCTGTAACTTCATGGCAATAAAGAGCTAGCTGTGTTGCACAAGAACGATTTTTCTGAATCCGTGTTGGTTACCTATCAATAACTCATTTTCTTTAAGGTGATTCATAATGTTCGACTACAGTATATGCTCCAAAATCCTACTGGAAATTTAGTTCAGTGATATGGGTTTTTAATTCAATGGGTTACTCCTATTTCCTTTCTTGAATGTTGGTGCGACCTGTGCTGCTTTCCAGTCTTTGTGAACAGATCTTTCGTCAAGTGAGCTGTTGTATATGATTCCTAAGAGAGGCGTTATTGTGTCTGCATACTCTGAAAGGAACCTGATTGGTATACCATCTGGACCGGAAGACTTGCTTTCTATCTATATCTATCGAGTATACTAAAGCAGAAGAGGGTTACTAGAGAAAATAATGTTTCTGCGTCATTCTTGGATGGCTCAGACGGTGAGCATCGCGTATAAGACAGCCCGGTGTATATTGAAAATGCAATCGGAAAATATTCAAGATGCAATCAAAAACAATGGTTTGATTACTCTGAACGTTTTTAGACTCGTATACTTAGTTGTAGAAGGAAGTGTCGATTCAAAGAGAACATTTACATCGTGGTCGAGTCATTTATTGCCACAGAAAGTCTCACAGGAGTGCTGGTACAGCAATATTCTGCAATGTCTGCTTTGTCGTTCCTTCTTTAAGAGGCAACCATAAACACCCTCCTGAACATCCTTCGACACGGCAGACATAAAGGAATTGTCCGTCAATGTTCCTTTCTCCACAGCTGTCGAATCCAACGACTTTCTACAGCCAAGGATCTTGCGAACATAATTACATTCCTCATTCTCATTTTTCTTAGTGTGTACAGTGTGTGGTTATCCCCAATTTGATTCAGTTCCACCTAAAAATGCAAAAATTGTATCAAGTCGGTATGTTGATAATCCTTGATTTTGTTCAAAATACTGCTTGCCTTCAAAATTTTATCGTCGTGATGAATCTAAATTATAAACGCAAGGTTAGAACGTTGTTTATTGTATTTGTATTTTCCATACCTCTATGTATCTTTAAGCCCCATATTGAAGTTCCTGTGCACCTTCTGAAGGCAGAGCAGAGGAGCTGGAAACAAAAGTCATTCAGATGGTCTGGCGTGACATTTCTCATATAACTCCACGTAATTTCAATAATAATTTATGGTTCCGATGGTTCAACCAAAAATAGAAATAGTCGTATCATTGAAAATGGGGGCTGACCCATAAGACGAAAATATTATAAGAATTCAAGTAGGAATCGATAAAATGCCAGAAATTATCAATAATTAATTGAACAGTATGTTTTTAATCAAATAAGAGTAATTTTTACGACGTTCGTCTTGAGTGGCACGTCTTCTACGATCTTTTACAATGACATGAAAAATTAAGGTTTCATCAGCGCTCTGCACATAGTTACTAAACTTAATATTGCAAATTATCCGGCTCTGAACTTCGTCAAACTATTACCAGACTACAACAGATAATGAAGTCTACAGAAAACCATTGTTTACAATTTTTGAGACTTAAAACACTCTTTAACAACAAAATTTGTTTTTTATTTTGTGACGTGTTTCGATCCTTGAGATAATCAACATATTTGTCTGCCTTTTTAAACTCGCAAACAAAACATAAAAACCTATAGTCATGATAGGTAAATTTAAATTATATGAAAAGAAAGACAGTGATAATCACATACGATCGGAAGCAAAACATCACTGCCGGCAAATTTTTTGTTAACTAATTTAGGATGATATATAGTTACAATTCTGATGATAATTTAATGTATTGAAACCGGACATACGATAAAGAAAATTTTGAGATCGAAGACTCTGAATTCCACAAACTGCATTGATCTAACCAGGTGTGTCAAAATATACAGAAGATCTGATGGCAATGGATTAGAAAGGGCTACATATGTATGAAGATCTACGAATGTCCGCTTCGTGCTGAAACGTCGAGCAACAACAGTACTTCCTGGTTCGCTGCTCTTTGCAGAGGCAAAGACAAGGCGTTGCTTGCCTAATGTGACGAATATCTGCTCTCAGTAAGAACAATGTTCTTTAATAACGTTGCTTTATTTATTTCTTGGGGAATAAAATTATTGTGGTTTAACAAAATATTCAATGAAGTTACGTGAATTATTAACACCTGACCGAGCGAGGTGGCGCAGTGGTTAGACACTGTACTCGCATTCGGGAGGACGACGGTTAAATCCCGCGTCCGGCCATCCCGATTTAGGTTTTCCGTGATTTCCCTAAATCGCTCCAGGCAAATGCCGGGATGGTTCCTTTCAAAGGGCACGGCCGACTTCCTTCCCCGTTCTTCCCTAATCCGATGAGACCGATGACATCGCTGTCTGGTCTCCTTCCTCAAATAAACCAACCTATTAACACCTGTAAACACAATGGTACGTGAAATCATTAAGGCAAATGTCCAGTTCGAACAGAAGCTCGCAATATAAGCCGCGCTAGCAGATAATTTTAACACCATATAGAAGATTTTCTTTCATGATCGTATGTGAATTAACTTGAGTACATGTGGCGACAAGTTTGTTTTGCGGACTAATCTACGAACGGGCATCTGATGTGGAGCTTTGTGGAGAAATGCAGTTGGACAACGCCTTATGTACCTCAAAGGTTATTCCACACATTCGCGATTTCCGTGTTACATAATTCGCCAAAAACATTTTCTGTTTCCTGTCATACACTGCTCGCGTTTAGTACCTATCGAAATAATTACACCTAAAATATCCTGTAGATACTACCAATATTGTTACCAGATTTTAGTTAAGCTCTTATACCGTTTCCGCTACATGTTATGCTCGAGTCATATGCGAAAATACTGATCGTGAAAATAGAATGTGAATAATGAAATTCACTCCAAAATTCAGACCACTTCGTAATATATACAAAAACGCAGTTAGAATTACAGATCGATAGGGTGTTCGTTGTCTGATCAGCACCGTTTGAAGGGCGGAGGTGGTTCTGCATATAAAGAGCTTATAAGCTAAGTTACGATTTGTTCCTCGTTATCCACCACATGTCAGATTTCTAAGTGCATCCGTATGCATTATTAATGCCAAAGAGCACTTTGTGAGCGACTCATAAATTTAGAATAAAGGCTGGTGTTCCACTCTTGACAAGAATGTGTCTTATCGCCAATTCGCAGATCGTAATGGGCCGTGTGTGCAAGACATGGGCAGTAAAGGCACAGACTAGCCGTAAACTTGTTAACGGGCCATTAAATGTTACGTCAACACTAATACCTCTTTCACATGACACCGAAGGACAGTAGAACTTCGCCTAAACTGAAGGCGCAGAATTTGGGAACTGGTATGAATGTAACATTGTTATCCATCCAAGAAAGACAGAATCATCTGCTTAAAGGTATTATGGTGTACAGTGTGTTCAGGACAAAAAAAAAAAAGACAATTTACCTACAGTCAGCTCTATCAAACAGCAGTTTTGTGCCAGATGATATGTATACAAGTGGGGTGGGTGTGAGCGAGCACCCGCGCTTATGGGTATGCAGTAATATTAATGTAAAAGTTAACGTTGTTAATGATCAACATATAGTTGCATTCCCAGAGATACGAAACTACGTTCTTTAAATCAGATGACATGTTCCGCTTCTTGCAATGTGAAAGAACGTAACTGCCTGACCATTCTGTTCAAGTCCTACTTTTGTCGTAACCTCCTCGTCCAGTCCCATCTCTCCCCCCAACTCAAGAATGTTCCATACAATCAGAGATGGTCGCGTGAATGTTGCTATTATAATTTACTATCAGAATTCCGTACAGGATAATTTTTCTTCGATATTGACGGCACGAGAGAATGGATGTGAAACCTATGGTTCCACTAAATATGCAGAATAGTAAAAGACGAAGAGGTTCCGGAAGAAGATCTATGTGGTTCCAGAAAATGAAAATGTACGAGACAAGCTAGTCGTAATGGACAGACGAATAATTATGAGATCCAATGGTGGACACAGCAAAAGCATTCGACAACGAAGCTTGAATAACAAGTCCACAGTCTTGGCAGAAGTTAGGCTGCAGTTCAGAGAAATGACAGTATTCTATATCTACAAAAACCGAATGGGAATAACAAAAGTCGACAGTGAAAAATGGAAAGTTCGTAATAACAAGAGTGTATGAACATTTTGAATCCACAACGTCGATTTTTGCTTTAATTAAATAAGGCTCAATTTCTTTACATGTTTCTTATTCAGTTCTTATTTTTACTGTTTGTACATCCTCTTGACTTAATTTCTGACTTCCGATGTCACTCTTCGTAATCTGATTTTTGTGAACCTCCTTTCAGTCTACGAACCATCTTCGGTCCTACCTTAATTACTACATCCTGGTCTCCTTCAATATTTCATTTAACAGTTTCATTTTTGTTACTGGTGACCACTACAAAGCAGTTCCATTTCAATCAAGTTCTGTCTAGATTTTCTGTCTTCTATTATGTATCAGTGTTCATCGGTATTCCTCCAAAATTGTACCAAAACTTTCAAATCCTTGAACAGCTTTGCTGCTACGGTCCCAGGTTCGAATCCTGCCTCGGGCATGGATGTGTGTGATGTTCTTAGGTTAGTTAGGTTTAAATAGTTTAAATAGTCTAGGGGACTGATGACCACAGATGTTAAGTCCCAAAGTGCTTAGAGCCATTTGAACCATTGGGTAAAATACCTAAATCTCGTCAAAACGCTTGGAAAACAGCCGCAGAACCTTTGTCCCCTCAAAATAGAATCCCGACATCAACAGTCCATGTGTTTTCACAAGTTCAACAAATTTCCCTCTCAACATCAAGAAACCATTTCTCAATTGTTCCCTTTCTGTTGTTGCCCCACGGCTTCTTTTAAGGAGGCATCACGAACGCGTTAACACAAGAAGCTTCAGAGGTGGGACAAACAGAGCCCAGCTAGGCATTCTTCCGCATGAAACAACAAAATTGGCTTTGCTGAGCAAGAATCGCCACTCAGGCCATGTAGTACGCAAACCAACAACACCTCTCTCACCTGCCTGGTACGGCTGCATATTGCTTACACAGCAGAAGTACAGAAGCCGGGCTGTATTAACGCCAAGGAGCTACTAAATGTCCTGGCCAACAATGGGCTCGTCCCTGCTCAGTCTGACAAGGGAGGGAGGGGATATTGGAGTTTAACGTCCCGTTGAGAGCGAGGTCATCAGAGACGGAGCTGGGATTGCGAAGGGATTTCATCAACAGCATTATTAGGCAGGTCATGAACGCAAAGGGATCACTTTTTTTAATTAGAGAAATTAATCGTAAAGCTCAAGATTTAATCAGGTTGCACCTTTGTAAAAAACGTTATAAAACAGGGCTAATTTCATGTTATATTCGAGCAGACAGATGTATTGGTTTCTCTTGCACAAAATCGCCCAAAGCCAAACAACAGCAAATTTGCAATCAATAGAACAAGCCAGATCAAATCAATCGAAAGTAATGCACTGGAGCCAGTCGTTTCAATTTTCTTGGTTTCCTCCCCGTCGACGTTCATTGCAACGAGTTGGTCGTGCCTCATGTCCTTATGTCCGTCTGACTTAACCCACCCTTTCTAACATTCGTAATTTATCGTCTAGGTCTTGTAGCTCTTCGAGTGTTTTGTCGCGCGCATGCCGTTATGGTCCTTCAGATACCTGTGGTGTGCTTTCAGTTCGCTCATGGTTGTGACCTCGTGTGTTGCTGTGACATCTTTCGATGTTGGCACGGTAGTCTAGTTGTTAGTTGTATTTGAGGCTCGTGAGGTGTGTCAGTACGCAGTCTGGCAGATACGCTACTGGCCATTAAAATTGGTACACCACGAAGATGACGTGCTACATACGCGAAGTTTAACCGACGGGAAGAAGATACTGTGATATGAAAATGATTGCCTTTTCAGAGCATTCACACAAAGTTGGCGCCGATGGCGACATCTACAACGTGCTGACACGAGGAAAGTTTCCAACCGATTACTCATACACAAACAGCAGTTGCCTGGTGAAACGTTGTTGTGATGCCTCGGGTAGGGAGCAGAAATGCGTACCATCACATTTCCGACTTTGATAAAGGTCGGATTGTAGCCTATCGCGATTGCGGTTCATCGTATCGCGACAATGCTGCTCGCGTTGGTCGAGATCCAATGACTGTTAGCAGAATATGGAATCGGTGGGTTCAGGAGGGTAATACGGAACGCCGTGCTGGATCCCAACGGCCTCGTATAACTTGCAGTTGAGATGACAGGTATCTTATACGCATGGCTGTAACGGATCGTGCAGCCACGTCTCGATCCCAGAGTCAACAGATGGGGGCGTTTGTAACACAACAACCATCTGCACGAACTGTTCGATGACATTTGCAGCGGCATGGACTATCAGCTCGGAGACCATGGCTACGGTTACCCTTGACGCTGCATCACAGACAGAACCGCCTGCGATGATGTACTAAACGACGAACCTGGGCGCACGAATGGCAAAACGTCATATTTCCGGATGAATCCACTTCTATTTACAGCATCATGATGGTCGCATCCCTGTTTCTACATCTACGTGATTACTCTACAACAGACATTTAAGAGCTTGCAGAGGGTCATCGAACCACAATCATACTATCTCTCTACCATTCCACTCCCGAACAACGCGCGGGAAAAACGAACACCTAAACCTTTCTGTTCGAGCTCTGATTTCTCTTATTTTATTTTGATGATCATTCCTACCTATGTAGGTTGGGCTCAACAAAATATTTTCGCATTCGTAAGAGAAAGTTGGTGACTAAAACTTCGTAAATAGATCTCGCCTCGACGAAAAACGTCTTTGCTTTAATGACTTCCATCCCAACTCGCGTATCATATCTGCCACACTCTCTCCCCTACTACGTGATAATACAAAACGAGCTGCCCTTTTTTGCACCCTTTCGATGTCCTCCGTCAATCCCACCTGGTAAGGATCCCACACCGCGCAGCAATATTCAAACAGAGGACGAACGAGTGTAGTGTAAGTTGTCCCTTTAGTGGACTTGTTGCATCTTCTAAGTGTCCTGCCAATGAAACCCAACCTTTGGCTCGCCTTCCCCACAATATTATCTATGTGGTCTATCCAACTGAAGTTGTTCGTAATTTTAACACCCAGGTACTTAGTTGAATTGACAGCCTTGAGAATTGTACTATTTATCGAGTAAACGAATTCCAACGGATTTCTTTTGGAACTCAAGTGGATCGCCTCTCACTTATCGTTATTTAGCGTCAACTGCCACATGCCACACCATACCGCAATCTTTTCTAAATCGCTTTGCAACTGATACTGGTCTTCGGATGACCTTACTAGACGGTAAATTACAGCATCATCTGCGAATAACCTAAGAAAACTACTCAGATTGTCACCCAGGTCATTTATATAGATCAGGAACAGCAGAGGTCCCAGGACGCTTCCCTGGGGAACACCCGATCTCACTTCAGTTTTACTCGATGATTTGCCGCTGATTACGTATCAATAGATCGTTCCCTTCGAAGTGATTCATAATGTTTGAATACAGTATTTGCTCCAAAACCCTACTGCAAACCGTCGTCAATCATATAGGTCTGTAGTTCGATGGATTACTCCTACTACTCTTTTTAAATACTGGTGCGACCTGCGCAATTTTCCAATCTGTACCGCTACGGTCGCAGGTTCGAATCCTGCCTCGGGCATGGATGTTTGTGATGTCCTTAGGTTAGTTAGGTTTAACTAGTTCTAAGTTCTAGGGGACTAATGACCTCAGCAGTTGAGTCCCATAGTGCTCAGAGCCATCCAATCTGTAGGTACAGATATATCGGTGAGCGAGCAGTTGTATATGATTGTGAAGTAGGGAGCTATTGCATCAGCGCCATCTGAAAGGAACCTAATTGGTATACAATCTGGACCTGAAGACTTGCCCGTATCAAGCGATTTTTGTTGCTTCACAACCCCTAAGGCATCTACTTCTAAGAGACTCATGCTAGCAGCTGTTCGTGTTTCAAATTCTGGAATATTCCATTCGTCTTCCCTGGTGAAGGAATTTCGGAAAACTGCGTTCAATAACTCCGCTTTAGGGGCACAGTCGTCGGTAGCAGTACCATCGGCACTGAGCAACGAATGTATTGACTGCGTCTTGCCACTTGTGTACTTTACATACGACCAGAATTTCTTCGGATTTTCTACCAAATTTCGAGACAATGTCTCGTTGTGGAACGTATTAGAGGCATCTCGCATTGAAGTCCGTGCCAAATTTCGCGCGTCTGTAAATTTCAGCCAATCTTCGGGATTTCGCGTTCTTCTGAAATTCGCATGCTTTTTCCGTTGCCTCTGCAACAGCGTTCGGACCTGTTTTGTGTACCATGGGAGATCAGTTCCATCTCTAGCCACTTTATGAGGTATGAATCTCTCAATTGCTGTTGCTACTATAGATTTGAATTTGAGCCACATCTGGAGTACTTTTGCATAGTCAGTTCGGAGGAATGGAGATTATCTCTTAGGAAGGCTTCTAGTGACACTTCATCCGCTTTTTTTAAATAAAATTATTTTGCGTTTGTTTCTGGTGGATTTGGAAGAAACGGTATTGAGCCTAGCTACAACGACCTTGTGATCACTAATTCCTGTATCAGTCATGATGCTCTCTATTAGATCTGGATTGTTTGTGGCTAAGAGATCAAGTGTGTTTTCGCAACCATTTACAATTCGCGTGGGTTCGTGGACTAACTGCTGTAAATAATTTTTGGAGAAAGCATTTAGGACAATCTCGGAAGATGTTTTCTGCCTACAACCGGTTTTGAACAAGAATTTTTGCCAACATTTCGAGGGAAGGTTGAAGTCCCCACTAACTATAACCGTATGAGTGGGTTATTTATTTTTTACGAGACTCAAATTTTCTCTGAACTGTTCAGCAAGTATGTCATCGGAGTCTGGGGGTCCGTAGAAGGAGCCCATTATTAACTTAGTTCGGCTGTTAAGTATAACCTCCACCCATACCAATTCTCAGGGAGTATCTACTTCTACTTCACTACAAGATAACTCACTACCGACAGACACAAACATTGCACCACCAATTCTGCCTAATCTATCTTTCCTGAACACCGTCTGAGACTTCGTAAAAATTTCTGCAGAACTTATTTCAGACTTTTGCCAGCTTTCTGTACCTATAACGATTTCAGCTTCTGTGCTTTCTATTATCGCTTGAAACTCAGGGACTTTCGCAGTACAATTACAACAATTTACAATTCCGACTGTTCCTTGATCCTAGCACGTCCTGTATTTGCCATGTACCCTTTGAGATTGTAGCCCACCCTGTACTTTCCCGAGGCCTTCTAACCTAAAAAACCGCCCAGTCCACGCCTCACAGCCTCCGCTACCCGTGTAGCCGCCAGCTGAGTGTAGTGAACTCCTGACCTATTCAGCGGAACCCGAAACCCCACCACCCTATGGCGCAAGTCAAGGAATCTGCAGCCAACAAGGTCGCAAAACCGTCTGAGCCTCTGATTCAGACCCTTCACCCGGCTCTGCACCAAAGGTCCGCAGTCGGTTCTGTCAACGATGCTGCAGATGCTGAGGTCTGCCTTCATCTCGTAAGCAAGACAGGCAGCCTTCACCAAATCAGACAGCCGCTGGAATCCAGAGAGAATTTCCTGAGATCCAAAGCGACACACGTCATTAGTGCCGACATGTGCCACCACCTGCAGCTGGGTGCACCCTGTGCTCTTCATGGCATCCGGAAGGACCCTTTCCACATCAGGAATGACTCCAACCGGCACACACACGGAGTGCACACTGGATTTCTTCCCCTCCTTAGCCGCCATATCCCTAAGGGACCCCATTACGCACCTAACATTGGAGCTCCCAACTACCAATAAGCCCACCCTCTGCGATTGCCCGAACCGTGAAGGCTGAGAATGATCCTCTGAAACAGGGCAGGCAGCTGCATCTGGCTCAGCCAGAGACAGTACCTGAAACCGGTTTGTCAGACGCACCGGGGAGGCTTTCTGATCAGCCTCCGGGTGGACGTCTTTCGCTCCCTGCCACGCCTTGGAACGACCTCCCAATCAACCACAGGCGAGGGATCAGCCCCACTGCGGACAGCAACCGGGGCAATCACAGCGGCAGACCGATCTGGGGACAGACGGGACGAGGTTGACATCCCCGTGATACCCAAGTCCGGCTCCCCACAGTGGTGCCCATTGGCAACAGCCTCAAGATGCGCGACCGAGGTCAGCGCGGCCTGCAGCTGTGAGCGAAGGGATACCAACTCAGCCCTCATCCGAACACAGCAATCACAGTCCCTGTCCATTCTAATCTATGTTGAACAACAGTTACTGAAACACGAGTCCGTGCCTAGATAACGCAAGGGAAACACGCAAAGAATGTATGAACTAACCTGTACAAGTGCCTAACGACTGCGTTACAATCTGCCTGAATTTACGATTACAGTAACTAAAACTCGAAATTACACCTCCTATATGAAACTCACACGCAATTTAAGTAAGAATCTACGAAGTAAACAGAGAAAAGAAGCTATATACGTATCTTTCTGCGTTGTCGATGTGCACCAACTGGGAGCTCAGGCCACACTGTGTAACAAATAAGTGAGCTAGGAGTATACGACTTGCTGCTGGCAGCTGCTTATCCAACGGCGGCGACATCGCGGTGAACGCACATTGGAAGCGTGTATTCGTCATAGCCATACTGGCGTATCACCCGTCGTGAATTTTCGAATATGTTTTGTGCTCGCGTATTATGACATTTTTGGAGGCCAAAACTCTCCTCTCTAATAATGAACGCGGCTTCCGAAAACCACTGCCGTGTGAAAACGGTTGTGAATCGTGGCATTGCAGCGATGCTTTGAGCTGGCGGCACATATGCTCAACTGAATCGTTTGCCACTGGGTGGTACGCTGTGGTCCTGACTCGCTTCGTGCTTAAAAAAACGCAGTTGAAATCCGTTTGACGTATGAAAGCACCACCTAGCGGATCAACCATAGCGCCATCTGGTTTCCCCCTTCAAGCTAGACAAGTTTCGTTCTTTTTAGTGGTATGGGGTGCCATTGGGTACACGTCTAGGTCACCTGTTGTTCGCATTGACTGCACTTTGAACAGTGGACATTACATTTCCGATGTTTTACGACTGTGGCTGTATCCTTCATTCTATCCCTGCGAAACCCTACATTTCAGCAGGTTAATCCACGACCGCATGTTGCAGGTCTTTTACGGGCCTTTCTGGATACAGAAATTGTTCAACTGCTGCCCTGTCCAGCACATTCTCCAGATCTCTCACCAACTGAAAACGTTTGGTTAATGGTGGCCGAGCAACTGGCTCGACATAATACGCCAGTCACAACTCTTGATGAACTGTGGTATCATGTTGAAGCTGCATGGTCAGCTGTACCTGTACATGCCATCCAAGCTGTGTTTGACTCAATGCCCAGGCGTATCAAGGCCGTTATTACGGCCAGAGGTGGTTGTTCTGGGTACTGATTTCTCAGGATCTATGCACCCAAATTGCGTGAAAATATAATCACATGTCAGTTATAGTATAATATATTTGTCCAATGAATACCCGTTTATCATCGGCATTTCTTCTTGATGTAGCAATTTTAATGGCCAATAGTGTATGTTTTGTTTCTTTTCGGGTTCCTCCGGAGTGTGCTTGGTAACAACAGCCAGAGAGGTGTACCCTTTCTCCAGGTCCCACTAGGATGAAGGCATTAAGTTTCCCAGAAATATCTGTTACTTTGTCAGCAGGAAGGGCGTCAGTGCTCGCTGTTAAAGTAGTTTTGTGCACTGGAGCTTCCAGTAAAGGTTCCCGTTGTCCCTCAGTATGTGCTCGTGTACCGATAGTGGCATGTGTTGAGAAGTAATGTAGGTTTCCTGTGTGGGCACGGATGTTTCCACTCAAGTTGTTAAGTTTTGTACATGCTGATTTTAAATGATCCGCAAATGGCACAGGTGCGGGGTTGGCCGTCGAATATTACTAAGACCTTAAATCCCTGAATGTATATGTTCCGGCGCAAAGCAAGCGCGGCACGCCAGTCGGAAGCGATAGAGCGCAGAGGGATGTGAAGGAGACGTTAGCCAATAGCACGCAGACCGACCCCTCTCTAGGGCGATAACGCGACAGCAGCGGCCTCTGAAGAGAACATAAGCTCCGCTCCCGACTGGTAGCGGCAAGCGCCAAGACCGGCGACCTGGATAGAAGCATCCACTGTGTTACTTCACTTGTATTGGAATCGTTATACTGAAGGACATTGATTGTATTGCATGTGGCCCTTTGCTTGCGACTCATCTGTAGTTCTCAAAGTTAAATATTGTAATTGATTCATTTGGTAATAAAGCTCTTTAATACGATTTGCTTCATTTGTTGTCTAGCGATCCGAGAAGCAGGCTTCCTTGACCCCTATCTTTGACAACTAGGCAGGATACAACAGTATACATATGACGGGATACGTTTCTGTAAGTTAATTCCAGCACTCTTCACCTTGTTGTCTACATTAAAATACTTACTTCCGGTTCATTTTTCAGACGCTATTTGCAGAATGGTTCCGTACCAAGCAAGTGTCTTCCAAAATTGATCCAAAGTTACTTCAAATGAGATACAGAAAATTCTGACTGTCATACGTCCTAGATGTGCATAAATAATATACACCTTGCTGACCTCTCAGTTTGTACACATAAAGTCTGCTCTGACAGGGACAGGCGGAGTCGGTCGACTGAGTCGGTGCAGCGAGTCGGCAGAGTAACTCGGAAGACAGACAGTCGCATGTTGGTCAGTCGGCTCTCAGTCTCAGTCGCGTTTGGGTTGTGGACTGAGTTGGGTTCGTCGTTACTCGGCTGTTGGACGAGTTGTCAGTCAGTAGCAGGCAGATCCGCGCGGTGCAGGTACGCGCCGGGACCGTGGTCGACGCAGACGGAAGGCCGTTGGTCGGTCCGTCGGCTGGTCGTAGGATGCCGACATGTGGTCTGCTGAGCACTCACAGCAGTATCAGTCGGCGAAGAGTTGGCAGCCAGTAAGGGTCGGGTCCGTGTGGTGTTAGTATTCGCCGGGACAGCTGTTGGCGAAAGTCGGCTGCCGTTGGTCGTTTGCTCGGCCGGTCGTGTCACTCTTCGACGTATTGAATCCTCAGGACGAACACCATTTTCCGAGTCGGGATGTGGTTGGACCTCGTTGGTTCGTTGGAACTGAGCAGCGAAGTAGTCTCCACACCGCGAAGCCAGGCCGGGCTTTTGGTGGTGGGCAGGCTCTGTTGCATTTGCAGGAGCTAGCTGTGTGAGCTACTTTTCGCTTTCTTCCGAAGCAGGATCCTCAAATTCAGTAATTAGTTACCTGTTCTTAAAACTCCACTGTTACGATTTGTTCGTTATTTGTTGATTGTTGTTTCCTCAAGCGTTATGCGTGTGATAACTATTGGTGTGTGTTGTTGCCTAGAACCCGCAGCCCTCTTCCGCAGTGACTTGACAGGTGTGACTTGCGTTTTCTGTATTCTTCTAAGCTTGTCTTGAGCGGTGTTCGATGCCTTGATCTTGGTGAGGTCGTGTCCGAAGTTATAGATATCTTGGTTTACTCGTCATCGGCCGATTTTTCTATTATTTGTGCAGTTGGATCTGACGGTCGGAAATCGGTCAGATTGTCGGTCGTTCGTGAACCGTCCCTAGATTGTGCTGCCTTCTCTTATCTGACCTTAAGCCTTGACTGCCTGTCCCATAACACTACGCCTTTAATGGACCTCCTCAGGCCGACCCTTCGAACACTTCTGAGCACCACTGCTGTTGTTTGTGATTGTCATTTTATTTGGTCGCAGATTACTGTGCCAGGCCTTCAGCCATGTATTAATATTGTCTGTTTTATGTTTAGTATATGACCTTCAGCCGTGTTCCATTTAAAATTCTTGTTGCTCTGTATTTAGGCCTTCAGCCGAGTTTGTTTCAGAATCTCTGGCTTTAATATGTAAACCCTTGTCTGTAAGGTTTCTCTTTAATTATCTTGAATTCTTGAATCGGCCTTCAGTCGTGTTCTGTGAATGTTTATCTGAAGGTTGTCTTTAATTATTCTTGAGTCAGTATTTAGGCCTTCAGCCGACAAGATACTTCAAGTTTCCTTAAGATGCTTTTCTGTTGTACTGTGTAAAACTTATCTTTGAAGCCCCTCTTTTATTGAGTAAATAAATTTTCTTATTGGTCCTGTAACCGAAGAATTAACTTGAATTTTCCTTAATATGGCCTTTAGTACGAATTTGTAAATGCTTGGCTTTTAAAGAATTTCCTTATCTGAATCTGAAATATTATATCGGCCTTTAGCCGAGAAATTGTAATTTTGCCGAAATAAGGACTTGAGCCGTCACTTTAAATCCTGGTGTTTCAAAAGCAGTCATTTAAACTTATTCTGGAGAAGTTAGTTGGGCCCTCAGCCGTGAATTGATGTTTATTGTTTTAAAGAGAAAGCTGTGAGTTGGTTTGAGGAATAAAGTTTTGTGTGTTCTTATGTAACTAACAGTAATTGACCATGGCCCCTTTTTCACAATCTGTTCCGCTCTGTTCTGCGAAACCAGATTACATTAATATTATTTTCCATTGCAAAATGTCGCTAACAGAATTGCCCACTCTAGGCAAGTTCCCAAGTTCTAGTCCCGGTTAGACACACTTTTAATCTGCCGGAAAGCTTGAAATCAGTGCACACTGTAATGCAGAGTGAAGAAAAAAACATTCTGCAATTACAAGTTTTCCTTAATTCTTGCGAACCTTAGTATTGTTGTCGGTTTCCCTCGATGTTTTATTCCTTTTGGGAATCTAGTGTCATGCTTTAGTTCTTTTGCGACATGCAAGTTGAACAACTGCTGTGCCTCGACCTGGCTAACTGATTATTTCCTTTTACAAGCTGTTGCTGCAATTCCAGGCTAAAGAGGATTTTACGGGGTGAATTTGCTTAATGGGGACACACTGCAGAGAAACAAGAGGACATGGAGCAACATAATGTCATACAGACATACCTAGGGAGGTACACCGACTTCAAAGTGACACATGTCAATCCTTGGCTGAAATGGCAGGCCTCATGTATTATCTATAACTGTTTAACGTCATTACGATCTGAAATCTGTTTCCGTCAGTCAGTAAAATATTTAATGCTTGTAATTCGTGACAGCAGTGATTGCCAGGATTAAGCTTCGTACTTTGGTATTAATTCCTTCTCTTTACTAGTGGCTGT
Source organism: Schistocerca nitens (assembly GCF_023898315.1). Classification (NCBI taxonomy): domain Eukaryota; kingdom Metazoa; phylum Arthropoda; class Insecta; order Orthoptera; family Acrididae; genus Schistocerca; species Schistocerca nitens. The sequence continues at coordinate 68,532,175 of NC_064614.1, forward strand.
TTTGTATGTAATATTTAGCTTGGTATGTGACAAGCCAGGCTGGGTATATAAGCACAGGCCAGTGACTTCGTGTTATGTACGGCCTCCCTGAAAGTGGCATATCGCCTTTCAGAGGAGAGAGCGACGAGATAAGGCGAGGCGATAAGACACACACCGGACGACGGCTCAGTATTGTTTAGCGCATTCCTACAGTTTGTAGCACAATGTGCTCTGCGTAATATGAGATTCACGGCTACATTCACAGATGTAGTGCAACGTATCATGACGAATACCTGCCCTCGGACTGAATCGTAATTTTTACTAGCAGTGCTATTCATTCAAATTAAATTTAAAAGGAACTTTGTTTTGTGGTGACAAGTCACCTTCTGAGAATGCTCCAGGAGTGGAAGTTAGTAATAGATAAAGATCATAGTATTCCGTGAGCAACAACGTAGGTGCATTGTGGACAGGAATTCCTTTCTCTTCGTACAGCGATGGACAGATTTTCTGGCATCAATTTAAGTGTGGTGAACTCTCTCTGACCAAAAAAATTGTAAGAGGGCTCCTCGTAAGTAAACATTAAAAAAGTGGAGGAGAAGGAGAAGTCGGGACATTTATTTATTTATTTATTTAACCTGGCTAAATTAGGGCCATCAGACCCTCTCTTACATCTAACCAGGCATTCCACTTATTTTACATTCATATGTTTTAGTAGGCATGTTAAACTACATCTAGTACAAAGAGTGAAATAAACAATTACAAAGGCACATTTGGAAAAAATACATAGATATAGAGTTTATATTCGTAGATGATAAGCACTATTATTATTAGACATTATGAAAGAGACATATTTTAGATAGGGGTGCTAGCAGCAGGGAGTATGAGGCAGACTAATGGTAAAGGGAGGAGAAGAACAGAGACATGACGTAACATAATTAACGAAATATAAAGGAAAAGAAGATTGCTTGGTTAGTAGAGATAGATGAAGTGGAAGAAGAGAAAGGAGCAAGATAGGAGACACTAGCTTTCCTATTTACAGAGGAGAGGATTGGCCTTGTACATTAATTTTGTGGAAAACGTTACAAGGAAGATAGCAGGAAATGCTTCAACTTCTTCTTAAAAACAGCGGGGGATGGAATTTTGTGCAAGGTAAGGAGCAGTTTGTTCCAGAGACGGACAGCGGCAACTGAGAAGTAGTTTGCAAAAGTTTTGGTTTTGAGAGTGGGCACAGTTAGGATACAAAATAAGAGTGACCTCGTGTTTCGATTATGATGGCATGAAAGGTGTTTAATCTCTGAAGCAAGATACTGGGGTGCTTGCGCGACGAGGAGTCGGTGAAGTAGACATAGAGTGTAGTAGTCACGCAATTTGTCCAGCCGCAGCCACCCTAGCTGGGAGTATGAAGCACTAACATTATCATATCGGCGAATGTTGGTGGTGTAACTCGATGTGAGAGTAGAGGGTGAAGTAGAAAACTTAGCTGATGACTGGGACAATAACTCAGCATTCTGTAAGAAGTCCATGTGTCGGAGTGGAACGATTGGTTAATGTTGTAAGGCTTTTGCTAGAAGGCCAGAATGTTGGAGAGGCATTTTCATCGGTGCTCTCGAATTGTGTCAGGAGGAAGAAGCGGGTAATAGTGGAGAACACTTTGTCGGTGATTGTGAAGAGAAGACGTTGAGTCTGGCTCCGGAGGTGCGACGCAATACACTGCACCAGGAGATCAACTAGAGAGCTGATGTGTTGCAGTATGGAGCACATCATGGCACTTGCCGCTCTGTGCACCAATGAGTGCAGAATACCGTTATGGTGAGAAATAGCAGCTTCGGTGATCAGGACGTGAGAATTACCATCCCTTTTGCAGGCTCGTTTCAGGACCATATACATTCCGCGCATCTTACGCTATGCCTGAGTGAGCGAAGTTTCGTTCACGCCTAGATCAGTAATGCTGTCTCCATGTGTAATTTTCCACTCTCCTGGCGGATTCAGGCAAACACTGTGTGGCCGTTGCGTACTTATCTTTCTGTAATTCACTCGTAGATAGGGGTTTCATCTCGTTCACTTGACGTATTCAGTGAGATCAGTACTGTCTTATGTCAGCAAAAGTCAATTTTCTTATTTTCTGAGTTTCTTGTGATCGAAGGGGTCCTGTAATAATAACGTTGTTCATTAGCACGGAAATTTAGAATAAACAGGGATTAATTTGGACTATTGTTTCATTTCGTAGTCAGATGATCATCCTGTTTGTTACATTTACATCTAAGTGATTACCTTGCAATTCATAATTAACGTCTGGCTGGGCGTTCATCGAACCATTTTCGAGCTGTTTCTCTACTGTCACGTTGTCGAACGGCGCGCGGAAGAAACAAACACTTAAATCCCTCCGTGCGAGCTTTTTCGATGTCCTCCATCGGTCCTATCTGATGCGGATCCCACACCGCTCAACAGTACTCCAGAAGAGACGTACAAGCATAGCGTAGGCAGTCTCATCGGTAGACCTGTTGCATTTTCTCAGTGTTCTGCCAATAACTAGAAGTCTTTGGTTTGCTTTACCCATAATACAGTATCATCTATGCAATCTTTCCAAGTTTAGTTACTCTTAATTGCAATAACTACGCATTTAGTTCAACTTGCGGCCTTCATATTAATGTTGTCGAAATTTATCGGATTTCTTTTGGTACCCTTATGGAAGACTTTACGCTTTTCATTGTTTAAAGCCAGTTGCTATTTTTTTGCGCCGTACAGATATCCTGCCTAAATCGTTTTGCAGTTTGTTTTGGTCATCTGATGACTTCGTTAAATCACAGCATCATCTGCAGACAATCTACATCGTTTATGTAGAACACGAACAGCAGAGGGCCCGTAACACTTCCTTGGGGAGCTCTAGCTATTACTTCTGCTCTACTCGGTGACTTTGGGTCTGTTATTATGAACTGTGACTTTCCTGACAGAAAATCACGAATCCAGTCACTCAACTGAGATGGAAGAGGACAGCCATGCAATTTGATTAGAAGTCGCTTGTGATGTACAATGTCAACAGCTCATCTGGAAATCAAAAATTTGGGATCAATTTGACACCCCTGTCAAAAGCACTCATTATTTTGTAAGAATAAGGAGCTAGTTATGTTTCACAAGAACGACTTTTCAGCATCCCTGTTGTCTTCGAGGTAACACATGATGTTCGAACATAGTATATGTTTCAAAATCCTACTGCAAATCGACGTCAGCGATTTCGGTAAATCAGAGGATTACTTCTTTTTCCTTCTACATCTACATCTACATCTACATGACTACTCTGCAATTCACATTTAAGTGCTTGGCAGAGGGTTCGTCGAACCACAATCATACTATCTCTCTACCATTCCACTCCCGAACAGCGCGTGGGAAAAACGAACACCTGAACCTTTCTGTTCGAGCCCTGATTTCTCTTATTTTATTTTGATGATCATTCCTACCCATGTAGGTTGGGCTCAACAAAATATTTTCGCATTCGGAAGAGAAAGATGGTGACTGATATTTCGTAAATAGATCTCGCCGCGACGAAAAACGTCTTTGCTGCAATGACTTCCATCCCAATTCTCGTATCATATCTGCCACACTCTCTCCCCTACTACGTGATAATACAAAAGGAGTTGCCCTTTTTTGCACCCTTTCGATGTCCTCCGTCAATCCCACCTGGTAAGGATCCCACACGGCGCAGCAATATTCTAATAGAGGACGAACGAGTGTAGTGTAAGCCGTCTCTTTAGTGGACTTGTTGCATCTTCTAAAGGTCCTGCCAATGAAACGCAACCTTTGGCTCGCCTTCCCCACAATATTATCTATGTGGTCTTTCCAACTGATGTTGTTCGTAATTTTAACACCCAGGTACTTAGTTGAATTGACAACCTTGAGAATTGTACTATTTATCGAGTAATCGAATTCCAACAGATTTCTTTTGGAACTCATGTGGATCACCTCACACTTTTCGTTATTTAGCGTCAACTGCCACCTGCCACTCCATGCAGCAAACTTTTCTAAATCGCTTTGCAAATGATACTGGTCTTCGGATGACCTTACTAGACGGTAAATTACAGCATCATCTGCGAACAACCTAAGAGAACTGCTCAGATTGTTACCTAGGTCATTTATATAGATCAGGAACAGCAGAGGTCCCAGGACGCTTCCCTGGGGAACACCTGATATCACTTCAGTTTTACTCGATGATTTGCCGTCTATTACTACGAACTGAGACCTTCCTGACAGGAAATCACGAATCCAGTCGCACAACTGAGACGATACCCCATAGGCCCGCAGCTTGATTAGTAGTCGCTTGTGAGGAACGGTGCCAAAAGCTTTCCGGCATTCTAGAAATACGGAATCAACTTGAGATCCCCTGTCGATAGCGGCCATTACTTCGTGCGAATAAAGAGCAATCTGCGTTGCACAAGAACGATGTTTTCTGAAACCATGCTGATTACGTATCAATAGATCGTTCCCTTCGAGGTGATTCATAATGTTTGAATACAGTATATGCTCCAAAACCATTCTGCAAAACGACGTCAGTGATATAGGTCTGTAGTTAGATGGATTACTCCTACTACCCTTCTCAAACATTGGTGCAACCTGCGCAATTTTCCAATCTGTAGGTACAGATCTATCGGTGAGCGAGAGGTTGTATATGATTGCTAAGTAGGGAGCTATTGTATCAGCGTCATCTGAAAGGAACCTAATCGGTATACAATCTGGACCTGAGGACTTGCCCGTATCAAGCGATTTGAGTTGTTTCGCAACCCCTAAGGTATCTACTTCTAAGAAACTCATGCTAGCAGCTGTTCGTGTTTCAAATTCTGGAATATTCCATTCGTCTTCCCTGGTGAAGGAATTTCGGAAAACTGCGTTCAATAACTCCGCTTTAGCGGCACAGTCGTCGGTAACAGTACCATCGGCACTGCGCAGCGAAGGTATTGACTGCGTCTTACCGCTTGTGTACTTTACATACGACCGGAATTTCTTCGGATTTTCTACCAAATTTAGAGAAAATGTTTCGTTGTGGAACCTATTAAAGGCATCTCGCATTGAAGTCCGTGCCAAGTTTCGCGCATCTGTAAATTTTAGCCAATCTTCGGGATTTCGCGTTCTTCTGAACTTCGCATGCTTCTTCCGTTGCCTCTGCAACAAGGTTCGGACCTGTTTTGTGTACCACGGGGGATCAGTTCCATCTCTTACCAATTTATGAAGTATGAATCTCTCAATTGCTGTTGCTACTATATCTTTGAATTTGAGCCACATCTCGTCTACATTTGCATAGTCAGCTCGGAAGGAATGGAGATTGTCTCTTAGGAAGGCTTCTAGTGACACTTTATCCGCTTTTTTAAATAAAATTATTTTGCGTTTGTTTCTGGTGGATTTGGTAGAAACGGTATTGAGCCTAGCTACAACGACCTTGTGATCACTAATCCCTGTATGAGTCATGATGCTCTCTATTAGCTCTGGATTGTTTGTGGCTTAGAGGTCAAGTGTGTTTTCGCAACCATTTACAATTCGCGTGGGGTCGTGGACTAACTGCTCGATATAATTTTCGGAGAAAGCATTTAGGACAATCTCGGAAGATGTTTTCTGCCTACAACCGGTTTTGAACAAGTATTTTTGCCAACATATCGAGGGAAGGTTGAAGTCCCCACCAACTACAACCTTATGTGTGGGGTATTTATTTGTTACGAGACTCTCTGAACTGTTCCGCAACCATATCATCGGAGTCTGGGGGTCGGTAGAAGGAGCCAATTATTAACTTAGTTCGGCTGTTAAGTATAACCTCCACCCATACCAATTCTCAGGGAGTATCTACTTCGACTTCACTACAAGATAGACCACTACTGACAGACACAAACACTCCAACACCAATTCTGCCTAATCTATCTTTCCTGAACACCGTCTGAGACTTCGTAAAAATTTCTGCAGAACTTATTTCAGGCTTTAGCCAGCTTTCTGTACCTATAACGATTTCAGCTTCTGCGCTTTCTATTAGCGCTTGAAGCTCAGGGACTTTCCCAGCACAACTACAACAATTTACAACTACAATTCCGACTGTTCCTTGATACAAGCACGTCCTGTATTTGCCATGCACCCTTTGAGATTGCAGCCCACCCCGTACTTTCCCGAGGCCTTCTAACCTAAAAAACCGCCCAGTGCACGCCACACAGCCTCCGCTACCCGTGTAGCCGCCAGCTGAGTGTAGTGAACTCCTGACCTATGCAGCGGAACCCGAAACCCCACCACCCTATGGCGCAAGTCAAGGAATCTGCAGCCAACACGGTCGCAAAACCGTCTGAGCCTCTGATTCAGACCCTCCACCCGGCTCTGCACCAAAGGGCCGCAGTCGTTTCTTGGGTATTGGTGTGACTTGTGTAACTTCCCACTCTTTAGGTAAGGATTTTTCAACGAGAGATCGATTCTATGTGATTGCTAAATACGGAGCTACTGTACCAGCGTACTCCGAGAAAATCTGACTGGTATACAGTCAGGACCGGAGGCCTCGCTTTTAATGTTTCATGCCGCTTTGCTACATTTACTTGTAAGTTACTCGTGTTGGAAATTGTTCTAGATTCAAATTCTGGAATATTTACTTCATTTTCTGTCGTGAAAGAATTTCGGAAAACCGTATTTAGTATCTCTGCTTTCGTGGCATAGTTACCAGTAACATCACTACTTTTATCGCGCAGTGAAGGTACTGATTGCGTCTTTCTGCTGGTGTGCTTTACATACGACCAGAACCTCTTTGGACTTTCTGCCGGATTTCGGGGCAGAGTTTCATTATGGAAAAAGTGATCTCACATTTAAGTTCGCGCTACATTAGAGCTTGTGCAAATTTTCATTGCTTCTGCAATGGTGGTGTTACTTGCTTACTGCCCGCCCGGTTAGCCGTGCGGTCTGACGCACTACTTTCCGGGCGGGAAGGCGTGCCGGTTGGCGGCACGAATTCGCTCGGCGGATTGGTGTCGAGGCCCGGTGTGGCATCCAGTCTGTGGATGGTTTCAAGGCGGTTTTCCATCTGCCTCGGGGAATGCGGGCTGGTTCCCCTTATTCCGCCTCAGGTACACTATGTCGGCGATTGCTGAGGAAACACTTTCTCCACGTACACGTACACCACAATTACTCTACCACAAAATTATTGGCGTCACATTCGTCCGGTGTGAGACGTTCCCGGGGGTTCCACTGGGGGCCGAACAGCACAATAACTCTGACTTCGGTGTGGGGCGGTTGTGAGGTGAGTGGACTGCTGTAGCCTGTTGTGAGGTTGTGTACCGCTGCCGGCTACGGCGGGGACGAAGCCTCTCCGTCGTTTCTAGGTCCCCAATTCCATACAATACAATACTTGCTTAGTGTACCACAGGATATCAGTACAATCTCTTATTAATTTGTTTGGTATATGTCTCTCAACAGCCGTCGATACTATTTATTTGAATTCAAACCACATACGGTCTATTCAGAGTGGAAGGACTGGAGACGGTCTCTTATGAAGGCTTGAAGCCTTTTGTGCGATGCTATAGTCATGTCTCAAGTTTTCTAGGACCGCCTCTGTCATATTAGTCATCTGTTGTACGGTACCTTTTATTTAACGCATATGCGCCCGGCACATGAGAGGAATTCGTGGCCGGCCGCATCAAACCAGTCGAAAGAAAAAGAGTCCGTGGGAAGCGATCTGGCTATCGGCTATTCCAGCTGTTGTGAATCATTCTGACATCCACAGGGGTTTGTCGAAAGCTCAGCTGCGCCCTCAGAAATATAAGGATGGTTTTCCTATGGTGACTGCGGTATAAGGGACCAGGCAGGTGACTATCCAACATGGGGTTGCCAGAGGACTGGGTGGAAAATTTTCCATAGTTACTAATTACAACAGGTGCAGGCCTTATTGCCTGTAGACGTGCCTCTGCAGCGACGGTTTTCTCGCTGGTTCGTTGGACAGGTGACAGCGTTGCAGGTGTTTCTGTCAAACATTATATTCACAAATAAGGCCTCCTCTATGGGCGATGGCATCGTCAACCTTCACAGCACCCATGTGTGAGATACGGTATGGTGTCAGTCAACCAATAGCACCGCTAGAACCTCAGTGTATGTGAGGAGATATCTTTCCACAGCATTTCACAGGCGCGGCATATCTGCAGTTCCTACGGCTTTCCCCACCATCGCCTGTCGAAGACGTGCCTTCGGCGGTACGAAAGCTAGTGTGACTGCAGCGTGAGGGCAACCCGGCTCACTGCCCTCTTGAGTGCAGGGCTAAATAGCTATTACAGAAAAAATATTAACACTTACCTGGTGTGTTCCCACGTGCTCTTTTAATAACTGAACTCTACACTGTCAAATATCTCTTATCTTCACCTTCAGATGGGTCTACCTCCCATGAAACGCATTTCCAACCATGTGTCCATATGACTCGTTTGCTCCCTTACTCTCTCTCATATCGTTTCTTGCAGATTTTCTCCATTTAGAAAACTCCCCCTGAATATTTTCAAAGTGTGTGGTTACATGATGTTGACATCTCCAATGATGTAGCTTTGTGATCACTACACGTTACGTTTTCGGCAGATATCATTCTTAGGCTTTTAGTTGAGTTATAACACGTTTTGTGACTGAAATTGTGAACTAATGACAGACCAGAACCGTTGCTCTCTCAGCATGGACTGAAATTTAACGCTGTATTTCGTTACCATTGTCGTAAGGCACACAGTTAAGCATTCACTCTTTTTTTACTTGGGATGTGGTTTGTCTAATACAACTAAGCGAGACACTGTTTCCATTGTATCGTATGCCTTTCGCTTCTTTCTATTTGTGAAACAAGTTCAGTGGCCTGTAATGTAGTTTGCTTTTCTGTATAACATTTGCGTTACATAATAATTACAGATTTTTCACTGCGTTACAGTGTTTTGTTATTCTTTAGTTCTTAGGAGAGAAACAAATTTTTCTACGAAGCGTTTCGTGATGTTACACTTTTACATGGGACTTCGCTACAATGTACTTTTTAGATTAAGGTACTATTTCTATTTAGGGCTCAAAATTTTTCGTTAAACGGCCAATAGTGATGCTCTGTTTAGTTTCAGTTTCTCCCTTCAGGTGGCTATGCTATATTTTGCCTTTATCAGCACTTTATTTACGGTGCTATCACTTGATTGTTCTGTTATGATTCAGTAGCTGGACATCTTAGTTCCTGTTTTATTTGCTGAATTGTAAGAATATATGGTGTGTATGACTTAGAAAGACTATACTTTCGCTAAAGAATTAATGAAGTCGTTAATTCTTTCAAACGTAATCATTCCCTTTTTCGGAAAAATGTCACAAAATTGAATATTGATATTAATTAAAAACACCAAATGTCTGTCAAGCTAGAGATCAAACTACAAGTTTTGTGACACATAGAAGGTGTTGAAAAAATTGTTAACATTTTTAGGCCAATGACACTATCGAAGTCTAGTGTTCAGAGTATTCGGAATAGAAAACAAGTAAGCATACTGCATCCGTTATCTGCTGCACATTTAAGAGTTTTTAAATAAACTTTCCAAAGACGTAGGTAATGGGAAAAAACGGAAAAATTGTTAGACACGTGGATTGACCACAATAACCAATGAAGGATGACAGTGAGTCAAATGATTATCCAAGAAAAGGCTAAAAGTGTTTCTGAAAAATTACAGAAGGGAGATGGTAATGAGTCAATGAAAAACATAAATTTCAGGAAGCCAAAGTTGGTATGAAAATTTCAAAATAGCCACGACTTGCACAATTTAAAAATGAAAGGTGGAAGAGCTAGTGCAGATGCTGAAGCACCACAACATTTTGAAGAGAACTGTGAAACTGGCGAACAGTTACTTGAACAAGTTTTCGTTGTGAACGAGACAGAACTTACGTTTCTAAATAAGAAAAGTCTTAATGTGGATATATGGTGTCAAAAGAGTGATTAACTTTGTTCCGTGGTGATTTTAAGCTAAATTAACTTGTAGTATACTTTTCCGAAAACACACGTTGTTTTAAACGACTGAACAAGAAACAATTTCCCATCATTCGAAGGTCCAACAAGAAATGTGGGTGACTAAAATTCTTTTCCAAGGCTGCTTTAAAAATTACTTTTACCCATAAGAAAAAAAATTAATGACAGTAGCTGAAGCAACACGTATTTTAGATAAGCTCGAGGGCACCCGGTTATTTATCACAATTATCTGATCTGGTGGGTGGACACTGGATATCTTCCCAAAAATACGAGAGTACAATGGATCAGATTGCAATAGTCACTTTGAAGCCTTATTGTTTACCCAAAACCATTCATAAACTTATACACGAAATCGATGGTGAAGCTATAATAGGACAGTTTTGAAAAGAAAAGAAACAACTTTAGATATGCAGTAGACAACGTAGCGAATCGTGGAAGGGATTAAATTCAATCACATCGTAGCCAGTTTGGAAAAAAAATTGGCCGTAATGCATAAGAAACTAATGAATTTGGGGTTCATTCTGTTTCTGATATTCGACAAGACATACTAAGCTTAGGAAGCCATCTTGGTTTTGAAGATTTGGAGAATGGTTGTTTGATAGTCCTTCTAAATGCTGACAGAGAACCTCTTTCAGACAAGGAATTGAACCAGTTAGAAACAGAACGAGCACGTGATGAAGAGCTAGAACCTGCTGTGTGCCAACAACTAATTGCAAAAAACTTGTCGAATGCTCTTTCTTAGTCTGAGCATGAAATGAACACCCTTCTTTAGAATGATACCGGCGGGGACCGCATCGCTAAAGTCTCACGACGAGTAAACTAAGCCATTAACTGTTACAAAGCACTGCTAAAAGAGCAGAATGCATGTGAAACAAACAACTTTGCACTAGTACTTTAATGTGGTGTAATCCACAACCGTGGAAAGTGAGGATGGTGGACGAGGACGATAGACGAAATAGTTTAATAATTCTTCATGTTAATGTTCGCCATTACATTAAAACAGTCTTTAAACGTTTTTATTGTGTGTATAAATGTATGTATGTGATATTATTTGTGTTTCAATTTGTTTTAGCTTTAAGTAATTTTAATTTTATCTCGCTTCTCGTAATTGAAATGGTTAATATTTTCTGTCTCTTCTATTGGATTGTTATTTATCACTGAGATCCATTATGTTACTGCCATTCCCAAGGTCCAATCTGCGCGTCCTTTTAATTTGGTTTGTACCTAGTACTTGGCTTCACAGTAATCAGAGTGTGTATCTTGTAGTTCTATTTGACGCATACCAATCTATTTTAGTATGTTGATGACTCCAAAAGATTGTGTGTCTTTTAATTTTTCGTTTCTCACTCGGTTTTTGACGTTGTTAGGTTTCTTCTCTTTTATAATCTACCGACACCGCGATCTGTGTTTTAATTTAAATTAAGTTCATTGTGCAATGTTTTGTGCTCACAGGTTTTACGCTCTCGTACGTGGATTGTCAAGTGATGTTCTGGCCGGTCTTTTGACGGTTTTTGGGAGATGTATTAGTGATAACGCATAGCTCTACATGTACACACACATAGGTATTCCGCAAGCCACCGTACGGTGCGTGACTGAGGGTACCATGTACTACTACTTGTCATTTCCCCTCCCGTTCCACCCGAAAATAGAGCGAGGCGAAAACGACTCCCTGTACGCCTTCTTATGAGCGAGCCATAACTTCTTGTATCTTATCTTCGAAGTCCTTAAGCGTGATATATATGGGTGCTAGTAGAATCGTTCGACAGTCAGCCTGAAATGCCCGTTCTCTAAATTTTCTCAATAGCGTTTCTTGAAAAGAACGTCGCCTTCCCACCAGGGATTCACGAAGTTCACCAAGCATCTCCGTTAACACTTACGTGTTGTTCGAATATACCGGTAACAAACGTACCCAACCGCTTCTGAATTGCTTCGATGTCTTCCTTCAATCTGACCTGCTATGGATCCCAATCACTCCAGCAGTAGTCAAGAATAGTTGGCCCCGCCGTCCTTAGTGTGGTCTCTTTTAGAGGTGAACAACTCTTTACTAAAATTCTCCCAGTAAACCGAAGTCGACCACTTGCCTTCCCTACCATATTTTTCATCTGCTCGATCCACCTCATATCGTTTTGCAACGTTGCGCGTAGATATTTAAACGACTTGGCTGTGCCAAGCAGGACAGTAACAAGACTCTATCCGAACATTACAGGTTCCTTCTTCCTACCAATGCCCATTAACTTATATTTTTCCACATTTAGGGCAAGCTGTCATTCATGAAACCAACTGGAAATTTTGTTTCGGTCGTCTTGCCTCTTCTACAGACAGTCAACTTCGACATCATGGCATCATCATCAAACAACCGCAGATTGCTGCCCATCTTGTCTACAAACAGAGGTCCTATCACACTGGGGCACTCCTTATGATACCATTGTCTCTGATGGAGACTAGATGTAGATCATGCATGGTTCAGATCAGGTTCATCCAAGGCTTTACCGAGGCGTGAGGTTTTTTTCTTTTTTTTTAAATTTGTGGTAAGTTCCTATGGGACCAAATAGCTGAGGTCATCGGTCCCTAGGCTGACACACTACTTAATCCAACATGAACTTGCGCTAAGGACGGCACACACACACATGCCCGAGGGAGAACTCGAACCTCTGATGTGGGCAGCCACGCGAACCGTGGCAAGGCCCCCTAGACCGTGCGGCTACACCGCTTGGATACCACGCGCGGCGACATGTTTTTACGCGCAATTGTACCTTATAATCCATGGTAGACGAAATATTAGTTTTTTGAAGTACTTCGCTTCACTGTCTACTTTGTTCGGTAGCTTATGCTGACTACTAGTGCTTTCACTTACGCAGTCTTAATCTATAGGTGGATATAACAATGAAGAAATACCTACTGTGCAAGAAACCGCTCGTCATATAGTGAACATCCTAAGCAGCTATTGCGGATTTAGACCTTCACTCAGTTTTAATGTAGACTACTTCACTATCTCTGATTCCAAATTATTTAATTGTCCGTCACAGTGTACAAGTTGTTTTACCTGCGGTTGCCCGACTTATAAAGTTATTTGTACATGGGTATGTTATATGGAAGTTTGACTCGGTCCGAAGGACGTGCTCAGATAGCCTAAGTGGTAACGCGATTGCTCCTAATGAGCGGAAAATCAGGTTACGAGTCCCGGTCGGGCAGAAATTTTCGTAAGTCAAAAAAAAAAAAAATGGTTCAAATGGCTCTGAGCACTATGGGACTAAACTTATGAGGTCATCAATCCCCTAGAACTTGGAACTACTTAAGCCGAACTAACCTAAGGACAGCACACACATCCATGCCTGAGGCAGGATTCGAACCTGCGACCGTAGCGGTCGCGCGGTTCCAGACTGTAGCGCCTAGAACCGCTCGTTTACCCCGGCCGGCTTGATAAGTCAGTGTAGCTAGTACAACCTATTACAGTTAACTTGAATTTCAGGAATAAATTTTAACATGACGAAGGAGGCCAGAAATGGACCAAAAGAAAGAAAAATGCTAAAGAAGATGAAAGAACACTCAGAATCAAGAACACTCTGGAGTTGAAATATTTATACACGTTATCATTCAGAAGACGTGCCAATCCTTCGTTTCAGTGTCGATAATCAACGTCTTATCATATTTAGGTGTCATTATCTCATTCAGTATCAATGCTACAGAAACAGAATTTTGCATGAGTTATAATAGAGTGCTTGCGTCTACAGTGAACGTAGTTATTCAACAATTTGTCAAACACTTTAAATTAGAGCATGTAAATGTTTTCTTAAATGACTAGGAGAAAAAATTAACTCCTAAAAATATTATTTTTAATACGCAAAATCAGAAATTGATGTATATTCCCGCTTTATTCCTTTAACTAGCTAACGTTCGAAACAGTAAAATTTGGTTGACCTTTTATTTTGAAGGGTGCCGTGTACCTGAAGTGCCGCAGTCAGTGGCCGCGTGGTTTGAGGCGCTATGTCACGGACTGCGTGGCCCTCCCATCGAAGGTTCGAGTCCTCCCTCGGGCTTGGGTGTGTGTGTGTGTTGTTCTTGGCTTAACTTAGTTCAAGTAGTGTGTAAGTCTAGGAACCGATGATCTCCGCAGTTTGGTCCCATAGGAATTCACACACATTTGAACATTTTTGAACCTATAGTAAAATTACACGTAATTCAGTAAATAAGATAAAAATCAGTTATCACTTCATTATGGAATTCTACAGTATTTAGATTCTTGTCACACAGCGGATACAGTATACCACTTGAAGGTTTCATTTCAGTACCTCTTAAATTTTTTGTGTTCATGTGTTTCAAAGTAGAAGGGAAATATTTTGGGCCACGACATCTATCAATATTAATGACATTGAGCCAAGTTGTCAATCGTGTGATTTTTGCCACGTATTTCGTTTTTGCAACTGTACCTTGGAAACCGTGGATGCACCGACTTGTGATGTTTTAAGTTTTACGGTTTGAGTTGACAATGTACGTCTGAAACTTGTTTTTAAGTGGTGACGAGGCCTAATGGCATAGAAAAAATTTTAAAATATTTATTATCAAAAACAGTCTTGATCACTATTTATTTATTACGGTGAGCGGTTTCGACCACTACTGTGGTCATCTTCAGACCTACAAGTCATATACAAAGCTTTAATTAGAGGGCTACATACATTAAAGAAAATACATTAAGTTATAAAGCTATAAAAAGATGAATTACCAATGAATAAGAACCTCCTTCTGCTGGAGATTCACTACTGGAGAAACCAGTGCACGTCTTACTATATGTAATGGAGGCTTCGCCCACTTCTGACGGTATGATGTCATTACTAACCAATGAGTTATAAGTCGAATGAAAATGTAAAATTTCTTAGTTAAAAGGACATTGTCAAGAACTAAAAACAAACACACACTAAACTTAGCTTATTTAACAGATATTGTCAATTAAGAAGCGTTAAAAATATTTAAACATGTAAGATAAATGAACTTCGTTCCGACAGTACATGGGTTGCCCTCTCAAGGCCTGTTAGTGAACAGTTTGAAACCACTGGTTGCCATGGTCAAGTTAGACGCCGTTCCAAAGATGAGGCAGCAGGCTTCTTTGCACTGAATTTGTTGTAAAGTCGACAGGCAAACTAGTGGTTGCCATGGTGAGGATAAACGCCAGTGCAAATATGTGGCAGCAGGGTTCTTTCTAAAGAAGTCGTTGCAAAAGTGGTGTGGCAAAGTTTGTCACGTCAGACGATGTACTATTGAGCAGCAACAAACCGGTCACCGTAGTAGATAAATTGTGATCAAGACTGTTTTTGATAGTAAATATTTGTAAGACATTGATCACTGTCACTGCCATGATGTATTGAAAAGTAAAAAAATTTAAGACCTTTAAAGTGCGATATGATGCTTCAAAACATGTGTCAGTAATCACACGGCTGCCAACTGGACTGAATTTCCCCAATATTGCTTGAATAACTGTTTTGTGATGACTTCACATCTATTATCATGACCTCTAGGATGCCGTAAGGCCTCCTAAACAGCACAGAGGTACTATTTGAAATGCGACAGAAATGGCTTATATCTCGTAGTTGTCTCCAGTGGTCATTAGATGACAAGTAGTGAGCATTAAATTAGCGAACTTCCGGTTGTTGAGCCAAAGAAGGGGGGGGGGGGGGCGTTGAACAGTAAGTGAGTGTTCCCTCATGCGGAAGATGGTCCTCAGCTGTTAATAGGCGAACGCGCGAGCCGGCGACCAACAATCAGCTTTTGCCCCGGGCTGCCGCGCCGGAGCCGAGTGCGCATGCGCCGACCTGAGGCCGGGTGCGAGCGCGGCGCGCGCGACACGACGCTCGGTCGGCAGTCAGTGTGGCACCGCTCTGCGAGACGGACGCTGCCCGACGCCCACGCACCGCACGCACGACGCCGACGCTCCGACGCAGGCGGTCTTCGACCTGAGGAGCCCACCCATACTATCCACCCAGGACGCTGCGAATCTACAGTAACCCCAAAACAGTTGCTCCGCAAAAGAACCAAGTGGCAGTTGGCACGACAACGACGTCCTCGGCGGACACGCAGTGTCAAGCTGCTGGTCTTGACCTCGGCACGGTCGAGCGATAAAGAAGTTTGAGACAGGCGGACTGGTGTGGGGGCCGCAGATGGTGTGAGCCGGGGACCACCGCAAAGTGGGGGCCCTTCTTCCAGGACACCGTGTACCCGAGTGATGACGAGACTGCCAATATGACCACGGGCCCACTTCCTCTTCTGACCGCCGGTCTCCTGGTTGCCGTGTACGGTAAGTAACAGTACTCTGCCCTATTCCCACTCTGAGCCATTGTCGTGGTTCATTGTTAGCGTTTGATAGGTTTGTTCGTCTACCTTTCCCACTTGAAAGGCTCTAAAAGGTCTAATGAACGCAATTAGCATCGGCAGTTGCTGATGTTGATCACTCTATAATCATACACTAACTAGAGTCCAGCCTTAGAGTTTAATGCTAGAACGAATCATCTTAGGTATCAAAATTAAATGAAGATTTATCGAAAAATGAGAATCATTTGTAGCCTCTAATCACTGTTGTACTGACGACTCTTAGAGACTATTACAGTTACTTTGTCTTGTCGATATTCTATTTGAACTACGAACTAGATCTTGATAAATCTACTATCTATAGATCTAGTATGTATCTATTAGATGGTAATCTACCGTGACGAGAGGACACTTGTGCCGGGTGGGGAACTGAACCTAAATCTCTTGCTTATGCTTATTAGCTGACAACCAATTTGACAATCCGAGCACGTTTCCACTATCAACTGAAACTTTTACTGTCACAGAGCTTTATTTCCGTTTACTTTCAAGCACACGGACTAATCGTTCTCCAATAAAGTATTTCAGAAAATCTGCTCTAACTGAACAAATTTAATGGAAATTTCCTGACTTTCAAAAGTGTCGTATACCACAGTAATTCAGTAAATGAGCTGAATTCAATGATATATTGGTTTTCAGTGTTTAAGTCGATATCTGCTACATTAGGTTCGAAGTCGCATCGGGAAATATTCACACAAAACTGACTCAGTGCTACTTCTCATCGTAGCAAATCATATTACATATCATGAAACAGTCCACAGCGTAAGCACTGTTATCGAATTAAACAACAAGTTTACTGTTACCAGTAACTGTTCACTGACATCGACAATGCGATTCGAAGGTGTAGATCAGCATCATTGGATTTATATGTGTCGCGACTGTGTCGGGTTAACATTCAGCACTGTCTCCAATCGTCACACATCATATATAAACTGTCACACTTTGCAAATAAAAGAAGTGTGGCACTTTATATGTGATGTTTTACGACAAAGAAAGCAGCCTGCGACCACTGGAGACAGTGCTGCAAGTTTCACCATAGTCGTAACACAACGCACGCATGTGCTATTAACACGTGTAAATCCACCTGACGAGGGAGATTTATACCTTTGAAACGCGCTGTGGATGTAAATAAACAGCGGCTCATAAGCGTAAACTCGTTGTTTCATACCGTATCAGTAACAGTCACGGTGAAACCTAAACTGAAATGTGCACAATTAAAAGCTTTTGTTGATTAAACAATGAGTACTTGTCCTTCATTTCTTCCAATTCCGCAACGAGTGAAACGTTGAACCAGTTGAGGTGCTGGACTCACATTCGGGGACAGTGAGGTTCAAATCCCGTGAAGCAATTCCGATTTATATGACCTGTAATTACCATTAATTACTAGAGGCGAATACCTACAAACTAATCTCTTATATTTCTTTTTGCACAAGACGGCACAGCAGCAGCAGTTATTAGCATTTGTCTAGACGTTTTACTCACATCCACAGTCAGGTTTAATTTACATAGATGTTTTCGGTTTCAGCCCTATGGTCTTCATCAGATAGTCATCTTCCCTGTCTCTAAACAACCTTAATCCGAAATAGAGACGTTGCCAGAAAAGCTGCAGTGTAAGCATGTGACGACAGACGGTGTCTGTGATAATGACCATAGGGTAGCAACCGATAATAGCTGGGAACGGTTACTATTCGGAAGTAAAACTGCCGTTGTCGAACTGAACTCCTAATCCACCCCTAATGACTTCGTCACCACGGTATATTAAATTCCAGCCCTTCGTCCTTCGGTTTTCCAACTCTTAATACGCTAACTAAAACGTACGCTATTGCGCCCTACCAGAACGACAGTTCCTTATCAACTTAATTTTCTTTCTTTCACAGTGCGTATCTGACAAAACTTGCCATTTCTCGTACTGCTGTTAGCCTATTAACATTCGCTGTTCATTTGCTACGACATTGCTTCCGAACAATGACGTGCAGTGGCTAGCGCTAATTTTTCCTACCGTTGACGGGCAGGGTTAAAACCTCGGTCGAGTCATAATGACAGATTTTCCCCAGTTTCAAGAAAATGGCACGTCTGACGTACTAAATCGTTACAGTTCATCTGAAGTAGAGCTCTATGAGTAGAGTCGCCGATCGTCTCTGTCCAATCATCGTTTCTCTATTTCCCTTTTCTTACCATTCGACAAAGAACATCAACATTTCCGCTAACAATGCAAGCGTCTAAACTGTTAATGATTCTCTGTGAAGAAGCTACTCATAGAAATGTTATAGAAAGAGTCACAACAAAGAATTTTTAAGATTCACCTCTCCGGGAGCGACATATCCTTGACTGCAGTCATAACGTGTACGTAACATTTCCAGCGGCTAATTTCGTAGAGATAACTCTCCACTCTCAGTGGATTCTTATATAGTTCTCAATTTCTCCGACTACTTTGTCTGTCTCTGTTTCTGTCTCTCTCTCGCTCTCTCTCTCTCTCTCTTCTCTCTCTGTCTCTCTCTCTCTGTCTGTCTGTCTCTCTCTCTCTCTCTCTCTCTCTCTCTCTTTGTGTGTGTGTGTGTGTGTGTGTGTGTGTGTGTGTGTGCGTGTGCGTGCGTGTGCGTCTGTGTGCGTGCATCCCATTTCGTACAATAATACGCATAAAAGGTCTTGCGAGATGGATGAGCTAGCATTTTCTTTGAATGTTAAGGGAAGGACCTGCTTTTCATTAGAAGTTCAGTTCACACGCAAGCAGAATTTCTATTTCTCTACAGACAGCGGTGTTGCTATGTGAGATACGTAAATGTCGGTATTCTTAACGGTGAATTCTGTAAGTAGGAGGTTCAGTTGTAAGTAGAACGGAGTATTTGATGAAGACCAGCAATTGATTCTCCTGACGCAGAATGGATTTGTTTAAATTGCATCCATAGTCGTGTTTCTCTCTTTCGTGTACATGGATGCACAGTGATTTTAAGAATTTTATAAGCATTTAATGAAGGGGAAATTATAATTTTCTTGATCTTTCGCTGAGTGATTTCCAGTAAAGAGCACGCGAGAATACTGCGTACGTATCTTATTTGTGTGCAGTAGGTTATGTAACCCCACACCAGTTGTTCTTACATCTACCGTACAGTTTCTTCAAAGGTTCAACACTTATTAGCTTTATTCGTCACTCTGTTTAAAAACTTAAAAATGTAGCTTTTGCAGAAAAGCTTTAGGAGCGTGAGCCCGCATCTCGTGGTCGTGCGGTAGCGTTCTCGCTTCCCACGCCCGGGTTCCCGGGTTCGATTCCCGGCGGGGTCAGGGATTTTCTCTGCCTCGTGATGGCTGGGTGTTGTGTGCAGTCCTTAGGTTAGTTAGGTTTAAGTAGTTCTAAGTTCTAGGGGACTTATGACCACAGCAGTTGAGTCCCATAGTGCTCAGAGCCATTTGAACCATTTTCTTTAGGAGCGTGCAAGAAGCCAATGGTATTCTTAACGTGGTTTGCAGAAATAATGTTAACGCGGACATTACATAAATTCTTGCCAGTATGAAAGCGGTAGGATTTCATAGTATCATGAAAACAAGTGTACAGAAATGAAGACTGTAATTAGTAAATACTACCTGGAGCTACTGCAACATTATAGTGTGACGAAGTACCGTGCTCACATATGCCACATCTCACCTTGAACGATGTCACTAAAAATCACTAAAGACAGGTGAGTGGCATTTTGCATCTACAGATTGTTTGTCATTCCGATTCTTCATTAGCTCTTGGCTTCATCTGCTATTGGAGTCTTGAAGTAACCATTTTACCAGACCTGCACTTGAGGAAAGGAAAGATTACTTACATTGACTATGCAGTCGGACCAGTGAATAGTAGATCACTAACTAGCGGAATGGAGGAACGCGAAGTTCGTGAAGAAGCACGGAGTTTGTGCACTAGGATTTTCGGACTAGCACTCAAACGTGCTTCCATCTAAATTGAGTGCAGTGTGGCACCTTCACGGACCAGTGATTACCGCGGTTCTGACTTCCAGACTGAGACGTGGTCGCTGATATGGAAAACTAGTTCCTAGTGTTTCGTTACCAAGTGCGAGAGACATCTTCAGTAGCCAACTGCAGTTTATAACTCACAGCTAGAAATAGTGAAACTATGGCTTTACTGTTGGATTCGAATGTTATCCGGTAACTTTTAACTTTTTAAGCCTTGAATAACAATAGAGGCCTTAGTTCATAATTCCTATTGAGTCGTCTACGATGCATGAATTGGGATTCCCAAACGAGAATTTCTGTGTAACCCTTATGATAAGAAGGGCAGACGCTATGTCCTGGATACTTCAGTATCGTAAGTTTACCGCTGGTTTTAAACTGGGCACGTCGTCAGATGAAGAATATGCATTAGAAACTCTTCGATGAAGGGTAACAAGAAGCCAGTAGAGTTCCATTAGCAAGAATCATCCCAGCAGTCGCGATAGTTATGTACCATTGTAATTAACTGAATTTGTTTCACTTGTGTCAAAGAATCCGGTATATGGTTGCAGCAAATTTTGTGTTATACTTTCATCGTGTACTATCAGGGAAAGAGCGTAACAGCTGCTTGAATTTTTGTTTGGAATTTCCGGGATATTTATCTGCTGAGACAAGGAAAATTCTAAATGAAAATAATGTAAACGGGACTGTAAAGCCACTTCTAAAATTATCTATTCAGTCCAGGTGCCATTTCAGAGTATATAAATGTTGCCAAAAGGAATGTAATGTTATGCCAGTATATTTTCGGACTGAAAAACTAATGACTGGTGAAGTCATTTCCACTACTTAACCACATATTTCCACGCCCTCGCTCGGGTCAAAAAATTTCGATATTCTTTATATCCTAATTCTTGGTTGGCACATAATTTCAGACCGACTTCGTTAACGTCCGTTTGTTTCAGGATCCAAGACAATATTTTAAGCTTCGAACGTCCTAATGTTCCTGGGGAAAAAAAGGCTTCCATCCTAAACCCCCTCCCCTCACCACCACCCGAAATAACAAAATAAAACCTATTTACGCCCATCATAAGGTCATCGGAAAAAAATTATAGTCACCCCTGTGCACAAAGACAGATGAATCGAACCACGAGCTTAATCGTTCACGCATTGCCTCTACGATAGCATAAGGAAATAGCTATCAGTCAGACATTGTTTTTTCAAGCGGACGTTGTACGCAAAGATGGTTAATTGTAGTCGTATGGACGTGACAGAGTGTCAAAAAGGGACGATCGTGTTTGTCCGTGCCCATGGGCGTGTTGTTTGTGAACTTGCTGAAATTGTACAACTTTCGCGGCGGGCTATTCAATATTTGTACGAGCAGCGCCATAACACACGTGACCAGGAAACACGACGTCAGACTTTTGGTGGGAAATAGGCCATGACTGAGAGGGACTGAAAGTTTCATATCAGCACACACTCCGCTGCACAGTGAAAATTTAATACTGGAGAACCATTTTACAGCTTCTGAACGCAAATCCCTTCCAAACCGGAAAATAATTTCTGCAGGCAGCGAATGAACATCTATCAAATGGTTCAAATGGCTCTGAGCACAATGGAACTTTACATCTGAGGTCATCAGTCCCCTAGAGTTAGAACTACTTAATTCTAACTAACCTAAGGACATCACACACATCCACGACCGAGGCAGGAGTCGAATCTGCGACCGTAGCAGCAGCTCGGCTCCGGACTGAAGCGCCTAGAACAGTTCGGTCACAACAGCCGGCGAACATCTGTCCCCACCTGTTAGCTAGAGAACATTGCGACGGGAACTGCATGGAATGAACATCTGCAGTTGGTCACCGTGCAAGGTGTCACTGCTCGCACGGGCACATAAAGCTCCGCGTCTTCAGTGGGCCACAAATGGTCGAACGTGGACAGCAATTGATTGGCGGACGTAATGTGCGCTGACGAATCACGTTTTTGTCTATATTCAAATGACACACGCCGTAGAGTGCACCAATGGCCACAAGGAGCATTTCATTAGGATTGTGTGCAAGGTCAGGTTCAAGCCGGATGTGTACTTGTGATCGTTTTTCTTATCATCAACTGGGCCCACTTACTGAGGTAAACATTAAATTGAATCAGGGTACTTATTTCAACATTCTGGAGGATCAGATCAGGTGTTGCCTGCAAATGTTTGCTTGGTGAATGCATTATTGATGCCATATTTTTCAAGACCATGAGAGAATTCATCAGGCTGGAAGAGTATGTCATTGATTTTCTGAACAGTCACTCATCCTATAACATCTCGATTGATCTGCCAAATCGCTAACTGGAAACCCATAGAAAGTTTGTGAGACATGCTGGAACAGCGTGTAAAACACAGACACTAGTATCCGTGCAATTTGGTGAAATTGCACGATCATATCCTCAGGAAGTGGACTAGCATGGATGCGACGTACCAGCACGACTTGTGCACTCACTTGCTAACGAAACCCAGGCAGCTATCAATTCCAGGGACCTAATTATACGGTATTAAATGGTGCTTGTAATGGTTTATCTAGGGATGGCTAACTTTTTTTCCAGCGAGCTTAGTTTGCACACACGAACGAAGGTTAAGACTTAGATTTTGTCTTCAGAGATTTCAAAGAGGTATTCGATACCGCACCGTATTGTCGATGAACAACCGACGCACTGTGCGATAGAGTAACTTTCCCGATAACAGACTGCCATAGAAGAATGACTAATATAAAGCAGGACTTCACAATGGACGGAAAATATTCAATAGAAAGAAAGGTAACGTCAGGTTCGCCCCAAGGAAGCGTACTGTTAATATTCTGAATACACATAAACGCATTATCAGATGGTGGCAGGAACTTTATTAGACTGATGACGTCTACTAAAAGCCTCTAATCTGGACGACCGTAAGGAAATCAAGAAAGCAACAAAATTCTGAGTTTGCTGTAACGAACGCTAGATGTCCTTTAAAAAGGTACCAACGGCAGAAAATTCTCGCTAAAGAGAGTAAAATGCCTAACAGTGTCCGATTGAGATATTAGAGGTAAAATGTCGTGAGTTTTGGTAACACATGAAGCTGACAGCAGAGGTGCCATCTGTAAAGGAAACCGTATACACTACTGAGGACAGCTCTAGTGTACTCGGGTGATATTAGTGACACCAGACATTGTACGATTTCAGACGCGCATTGTTACTATGGCAACAAGTAGATAAAGCCAATACAAAGTTATAACGGAGATGCTAGGTAATCTGTAGTGGGAGGAAATACGAGAGTGCTGTTTTAAAACGCTGCTGGATACATTCAGAGAAATGATATTAGCAGGAGTCTGTATGACTGTTTTTCTGACAGCCTCGTATACGTTGCCTAAATGTAATGATAATAAGATAAAGATTAGGAAACTTACAGAGAGATGTATAGCTTTTCGACTGCTAAGAATGCACATAAAATATGACAGAAAAATAATAGCATTTGCACAAAACACGCTCCGGAATACACTGCACAACTGCGTACGAAACGTATATAAGGACGTAATGATTCATCGGAATAGGATGCAGCCAAATTAGTCTTGTTGTTGTTGTGGTCTTCAGTCCTGAGACTGGTTTGATGCAGCTCTCCATGCTACTCCATCCTGTGCAAGCTTCTTCATCTCCCAGTACCTACTGCAACCTACATCCTTCTGAATCTGCTTAGTGTATTGATCTCTTGGTCTCCCTCTACGATTTTTACCCTCCACGCTGTCCTCCAATGCTAAATTTGTGATCCCTTGATGCCTCAAAACATGTCCTACCAACCGATCCCTTCTTCTAGTCAAGTTGTGCCACAAACTTCTCCCCAATCCTATTCAATACCTCCTCATTAGTTACGTCTTACGTGACTGTAAACTAAGAACTTTATCTCCAGCGACCTATAGGTTGAAGAGACACTGTACTTCTAGCTTCCTTGCTTGTGAATGAGTGTCAGGTCAGAACTTCGTACCTCTCTCAGCATAAACCATTCACCGGCTTCTTCACAGAAGACGTGAAATTACTTTGCGAGCTTGAATGCCAAACAACGCATGCATAGACGTCGACGTGAGGTAGAAAGTTTTGGTAACCGTATAGTTGTATTGATCACTGCATTGACTGGTAGTTCATAGTGAATTGAGTGAACGCTGGAAAAGAAGAGAATACAAGTTCTTCATCTCGGAGTAGGACTTCAGATCTACGTCCTCAGTTATTTGCTAGATGTATTCCAGTCTCTCAGTTTCTACCCTTTACGGTACCCTCTGATGCCAAGAAAGATATTCCTTGATGTCTTAACAAATGTCCTACCATCATTCTCCTTGATTGTTTTCTACGTATTCCTTTCCTCTCCGATTCTGCATAGAGCCTCGTCATTCCTTAACTTATCAGTCCAACTAATTTTCAGCATTCTGCCGTAGCAACATATCTCAAATGCTTCAATTCTCTTGTGTTCCTGTTTGCCCAAAGTTCTTGTTTCACAACCACACAATGCTGTGCTCCAAACGTACACACTCATACTCTCATAAATTTCTACCTCACATTAAGACCTATGTTTGGTACCAGTAGACTTTTCTTGGCCAGGATGGCCTTTTTTGTCAGTTCTAGCCTGCTTTTGATGTCCTTGCTCCGTCCATCATTGCTCATTTTACTGCCTAGGTAGCAGAATTCCATAAGTTCATCTACTTCCTGACCATCTACCATGATGTTAAGTTTCTTGCTCTTCTTATTTCAGCTAATTCTCGTTACTTGCCTCTTTCTTCGATTTAATCTCTATCCATAATCTGTACTCATCAGATTCTTCATTTCGTTCAGCAGATCCTGTAAGTCTTCTCCGTTTTCACTGAGGTTGGCAATGCCATCAGCAAATCATATCGTGGATATCCTTTCACCTTGCATTTTAATTCTACTCCTGAACCTTTCTTTTATTTCCATCATTGCTTCTTCGATTTATAGATTCAACAGCTGGGGAGAAGAACTGCATCTCTCTCTTACACCATTTTTAATCTGAGCACTTCTTTCCTGTCCTTCGATTCTTATTACTGCCTCTTGGCTCTTGTACACGATGATATCCGTGTCTCCATATAGCTTACTCCTATTTTCTTCAGAATTCCGAACATCTTGCACCAGTTTACATTGTCGGACGCTTTGAACGTGTCTTGATTTTTCTAAAGTCTTGCTTCCATTACCAATAGCAACGTCACAACTACCTAAAGCCAGACTGATCGTCATCTAACACACCCTCAATTTTCTTTTCCATTCTTCTGCATATTATTCTTGTCCTCACTAACTTGGATGCATGAGCTTATAAACTGATTGTGCGATAAATCTCGTACTTGTCGGCTCTTGCAGTCTTCGGAATTGAATGGATGATACTTTTCCAAAAGTCGGAGGGTATATCGCCAGACTCATACATTCTACACACCAACGTGAACAGTCGTTTTGTTGCCACTTCCCCCAATGATTTTAGAAATGCTGATGGAATGTTATCTATCTCTCCCACCTTATTTGATATTACGTCTTCAAAGCTGTTTTAAATCCTAAATCTTATTCTGGACCCCTGTCTAATGTACATCGACTCACGTTGCGAGCTAACATCCCATAGATGTTCGGTCTCACATGCGGTTCCTCTTCGTCCAAATGTCTTGGCTCAAACTCGTCCAGGGGTTGAGCCGCACGTGTCGCATTACACACCCTAAAGTAGACGCTAGTTTGGGAACTACAAAGTTAACATAACATATAATAACAGTAATAATAATATCTGGAACTAAATTAACGACCCATAAATGATGTAGGCCACACAGTTGCGATTTGCTTAGAATAATGTTTATTCAGAAAGCAAACTAATAGCGAATTTAGAGTTACTGTTACTGTTACACTCGTCCATTTGACACAGTTCCGTCATTGACAATCTCACCGCGAATTACAAGTTCGATACTCCACCTCGTTAACTATGCGAAAAGTTAGAGTTCACACCAGGAGCACGGCTGCCCACCGCTCAGGGACTAAGTCCTGCGATACCACACAACGTGACATTCTCTAAGTCGTTTCACTTCCTAGCTGGCTAAAGACAGAATGTCCGTTTTCGTGTCTCAATCCAAACTGTACCCTTTGGCGTTTCCAGCCGCACTGTACTCTTTGATGTCTAGACCGGAACTAACCCCTCTGCCCGACTCTGACCGCGTTTCCCGAGCGCCGAACATCTTCGCTCAACTGACTAACGTACTTCCCTTTCCTGAAACCTTCCATCCGATTGGCTACAGCTTATTCTACATTACTTTACATTTTAACATATTTAAATAATCAAGGCTTGACCACTTTCACGTTCTAAATAAAGTAACAATAATATCCATTACATAATGAAGGTTAAATTCTTTTATATAAAACCAATACAATTTCCTTCTTAACTTTGAATGTCACGGCGAGTACCCTTGCACCAATGTGCTTTCTGATAAATAAATAAAGAACAAAAGTAACTATTATGCACTAACCGAATATTCTGTTACCTAATGATTCAGTTACGGTGTCATGCTGTCATCGTTCAATGTGTTGTGTGTGGACGAAATGATGATCTGATGCTTAACTGAAAATACTGATAATTTAAATTTACTGTATCTTTTAAACAAATAAAGTTACAGAGTTGATACTTACAATGTTTGTCATTTTAATGATGCGCTTCTATATGAAATGTAGTTCGTTACGGTCGACTAAAGCGTTCAGATTTTAGCATTCAGGTCTTTGTTACAAAACTTCTGAATTTCACATTAACAGTAAATCCTAAACTATTATAGATATGGTCGATGTTCAAGTTTTATTGGGATCACCATGAAAATGTATGAAGGATGGTAGATTAAAATTGCTGTTGCTTGATTCCCTGCACTACTACAGAATTAAATAAGTTTTCATAAGTGTTTATCTTAATGGCCGATCTTAGTTCCGCCATATTTAACACTGATACGTCTCCTTGGCCACAAAAGCCTTCTTCTCGGTTTCCCTGTGACGTAGGTCCTCGCCTGTCTCACTTGCACACTACAGCGCTTAGGCCCCAGTAGACAATAGAGTTTCCCCATCTCGTGGTGAATCTGCGTGCTTTGTGGCATGCAGTCCTGGACGACAGGGTTCGTTTCACAATTCCTGTAGGCAGCTTCTTTCGGCCATTCACACTGTCTCTTCTTCTGTCTCATGAGACAAATCTTCCCACCTTCAGAGCAGTCTTTTCACCTATCTGTCTCTCCTCTGCATTAAACAGCGAGTTTCCCATTACACTCTTAACGTTAACACACTTGATTTTAACTTCACCTATGGTTGTTTTGACGTTTCTGTATGCCGAGTCAGTCCTTCCGACAATAATTTCTTTTTGATTTCTTTATATTTTCCAATATCCAACAAGATACTGAGGACTTTCGTCGTAAGAGCTACCCTTAAGTGAAACAAGGGGCAGGGGAGAGGAAGTGTAGTGTGCTGTACGAAACTGCCTTCCGTGGCTAGCATGATATCTTTTGGTAACTAAAAACCCATCGTAGACTGCCTCACCACTATGTTAGCACAGCTCACTGGTGAGATGTACTATTGGCGTATCCATGGCATTGATTGTGCGATGTATGAGAACCAGAAAAT
Source organism: Schistocerca nitens (assembly GCF_023898315.1). Classification (NCBI taxonomy): domain Eukaryota; kingdom Metazoa; phylum Arthropoda; class Insecta; order Orthoptera; family Acrididae; genus Schistocerca; species Schistocerca nitens. Next base: position 68,560,028 of record NC_064614.1, read on the forward strand.
GATAACACCTCTCTCACATATCCAAAGCTTCAAATTAGCGGGACATTCCTCTCTACCCTGGAGGACGATGTGGAGGATGCGGGAGTATGACATTGTAGGAAGTGCTAATGTAATTCACAGATGCTACCTTCCCTTTTATTTTTATTAATATTTAGCTGTGTCACTTGAATGAGGCGAGTTAGAACTTAATGTGCGATCGATACGCGACTTCAAAAAGTGCACCCTCTAAATTACGTAAGATGAACAAACCCCATGGACCTCAAAGCTCGAACTGAGCAACTCTTATAATCTCCACAGTCCAGACCGTTATTCTTTTGGACTAGTACATACAGTGGTGTATCTTTCGTCGTCCAAGTCCTCACATTTGTTAGCGAGGTCAGCTTTGCAGGTCATACAAAATCACTCAGCAAATTGATGCACCGGCTGATACATTGTAATCGTCTTGAGGAAGCCAGCAGTTCAAATCCCCGTCTGTCCATTCACATTTAGGTTTTCCGTGGGTATAACGTTTTCGGGCTTCCCGTACTGTCAAATAGTTGCGCTCTCGCCAGAACGCTCCTCGTCCACTGATCTCAGTGTGGTTTCTGTGAACGTCTGCGAGACACACACTTCAAACTGGCAATGACCGCTTTCTGCACTGTGCTCTGCTGCAAACCACTATATTTATTTGTAGAGTTGTCAGATACATTGATCTCTGTAACATCGTTATTACAGTTCCCTATGGAGAGGGTTTCAAATGTATTGTTAGTCACTTTGGGGACAATATGTTAATATAAACATATGTATGAAAAACCTTGGTCTTCGAGTGTTTAATGAAAATTTACAATTTAAGTGATTTGAGCTCATCGACGCACAATGTCCAAATAAATTGTCGAAATGCCCTCATTTTGCTTCTAGGCACGTATGCACTCATCGAATGACGCAAAGGACTGTCACATCCTTTCGAATACTCTCTGACGGCCTCAAACGGTTTCGCAATCTTCCATGACGATGAGGAATTTCTGGAATTGGGCGGTTTGCTGCACAGAGTAATTGCTTAAGGTGCCGCCAGAGATGATATTCCCCAAAGGGTTGAGGTTGGAGGAATGTGCAGGTCATGAAACTGGTTCTCCTCTATCCATCCATATGTCACGGTAGATACCAGCTAGTGCACCTCCAACACTGAGAAGTCGTGAGGCTCCATCACGCATAAAACACACGTTTCTTCTTATTAGCAGGTGCACATTTTGCTCTCAGTGGATGTTTACAATGAAGTCCCTGTACAACAGTCATCCTGAATTCCACACATTAATCTTAAACTGATACTTATGTCTAGCCTATACTTTAGCTTGAAGATTGCGATTGTCTCATATGTGTCAGATGTGGATATTTATTAAACCTCCTCTAAAAGTTGCCTGATTTATAAACATAACAATGTATTGGCAGTTTGTGGAACTAACCAACGCCAGAAGTTCTACCGTGGGGACTGATCGGTAGGCTTAAGGTCCTGATAGTGATACATGGACTGCTCGTGAAGCATCCCCCGTGCTGAGATGGACCGCACTCCACTTGCCTTGCGCTAATTCCCGATTCTTCTCAACAGCCGTAGAATGTGCTCTTCCCGGTCAGGCGTACGAGCAATAGGTGGTGTATCTCGGTCTGGTAACGCCTCCTGATACAGCCGTGCAGCCAAGTGGCCAATACCTTACGCATGGCCATACATAAAAATCGTGTTTGACTGCTCACAAGATAAATATCCTGACCCATTAGAATGGAGCCTGTGGTACATGTACACAATGAACACGTCGAAGACAGACAAATGACGAACGTTTATAACTCTCCCTAGTAGCACGCCATATAGAATACAATGACTCGAACGTGTGCATTGAAACTGTTGGGTTGTAGGGCCTACCTGGAAGACTAATGAAAAACAGCTTTCATGAATAATTGGAAAACGAACGATTTTCAGACCTATGCTTATACAGTATAAACCTTTTCATGTATTGGTGTGAGGAACATGGCCCCAGTGTCTGTAAAATCATTTTTGAAACACCCCGTATATCATTAGCTTTGTCTGTGATAGAGGTGACGTTGAGTGCAATGCTTTCCAACGTTTGTCCAGATACCACTGATTTTTCTGGATGGCGTAGTCGCAGAAACCTGTATTGTTGTATCCGGCGTCGCCCTGTCGTGTTCACGATCTGCGTAACGGTATTTTGTCAGCAACGGGCGTTCTGCGACCTACGTAACCTTTCAAGGACCTCCTAAGGTTATCCGTAATTTCCGTTGATCACTTGTGGTGAATATTGGCATTGAAGTCGCACGGTTTGACATCCTTACTTATCGTTCTCCAATCCTAGTTTGTACTCTGTCTCTAATGACCTCGTCATCAACGAAACATTAAACCGAAATCTTTCTTCCGTGTCATACATAATCCGAATTGTAATACAAGTTATGTCCCGTCTGTTGTGACTGTACTAGAAGTCTTATTTGGCCGTACGCATTTCTCTATCTTATAGAATCTTCAAAGGTCACTGTAACAGCAATGTTTTTGTTAGAATCTGCTCCCATGTTTTAAATTATTAGCATTACAGTGTAACGTGAGTAATTTACTAATTTTTATTAGTGGTAATTTAAAACATGATGCCGGCCGGAGTGGCAGTGAGGTTCTGGGCGCTACGGTCTGGAACTGAGCGACCGCTACGGTCGCAGGTTCGAATCCTGCCTCGGGCATGGATGTGTGTGATGTCCTTAGGTTAGTTAGGTTTAATTACTTCTAAGTTAAGTCGCATAGTGCTCAGAGCCATTTTTTAAACATGATAATTGCTTTTGATCTAGGCACACAGATTTGTACTAAAAAAATACGTATTCTTACTGTGACCACTGAAGAAGCCTTAAAATAAGGCGAAACGTGTTGATAAAACAAATAAATAGAAAGAGCAAGAAAGAGAAAACGAAGGGAGAACTGCGAGTATTAGTCGCCCTCTGATGGTCCCGTAAAAACTAAATGATATATAGAGTGTAAGTAAATTTATGACGAACACTACCTTCACTTAACGAAGGTTTATTCAGTGCTTGCACATACAAGCGGAGCGCGCTGCCTCCGGCCACAATACATACGGCATACATACAGCTACAGAACATTCCAGTACAATGATTCCTTCCATCTGTGGATACTTCTAGAATGTACTCGAATCGAATATGGAAATTAAAGTTTTACACTTCAGGTGAGTTTTGAACTCATGACTCTCCATGAAACCGTCTAATATCATTACCACTTCACTACGACGGCTGTACTACTCAGCTCAGCCTCTTTTGCGACGTTCCTCCCTCCTTAAGAGAACACGTTCTCGGTGTTGCGTCGTCCTAGTCCGGGAACGAGCCATCGGTCCTGCATACTCCGACTCCCGATGACTGATGTTCACCCTGGCGGTGACCTTCTTAGAACTTCCCTTGCCACTACGTTCTTCCTCACCTTTCAGCTTGTTGCCAGTCGCTGGAGCTTCGAATTTTCCCTGGGTTGCAGGATCCTTATAAAGATTCATTCGAAGGACGAGGACCGTATCTCTGATCTTTTGTCGTCTTTTGTCGGGGTCGAAATCTTCAACTTCATAAGTAACATCAGACAACTGTCTTACAACCTTATAAGGTCCTAAGTAGCGCCTGAGGAGCCTCTCAGAGAAACCAACCTTCCGAACAGGAATGAAGATCCACACGAGTCTGGCAGACAACAGGGCGGTGGCTCGATTCATACCTTCGGCGATCGTTTTCTAGAGCCTGCAGCGAGTGGAGTTAAGCTAGAAGATCTTGTAGTGGTTGCGCTAATTTCGCCCACAGACTCGGCATGGGAGGTTTTTATGACGCTCAGATGTACTGCGATTAACTGCTCAGCGTTTGCTACGCACATGAGTCTTGGAAAGATCTGTGGTTCTCGGCAACAGTCAACTGTCCACAATTCACCGACTCCGTTCTTAAACGAGACGAATGAGGCTGGGATGACCAAGTTATTCTTCAGTGGTACGCTTCTCTTACATTCCACTACAAGATTCATGGGTTGATGTATGGCATGACACACGACAGTTACCTCCCCAGCGCTGACTGCAGGAATGATCACTTCATCCAGCACACATAGTCTCCACACACTCGGATGCGCATCTTCCTGTCCACAGTATCTCATCTCGTCTAGCATAATCTTCGAGCAACCACAATCTATAATTGCCTGAGAAGCTTTCATAACGTCCCTTCCGAGAATGACATCATAACTGCACTCTTGCAAGACGATGAATTCTAAGGGCTGTGTATGGCCACTTATATTCACACAAATACACATCTTCCTGTAGGTTTTACGTATTTCCCATTAGCTACCTTGTACAGAGATGTTTTGCCGTCGGCGAATACGGTTTTCTGCAAATGGCGACGGTACTTCTCCGAAATGACTGAATATGATGCTCCAGTGCCCACAAGAGCTTGGGCTGGTCTGCCATCCATGAGGATAACGACGTAGTTTCCTATCATTTTTGTAGTGATCGATGGAGAAGGGTTTTTCTCTTCGGCGGCCTCACCGCCAAGGAAGGTCGCACCCTTTGGTTTTCCAGGTTGCGGCAGCTAGGTGATTGGTTGGAGTTTCCAAACGCCGATGGAGACTTCGATCGGCGTATTGTGGAGCGTCCTCCCCAGCGGCTAGCTTGCGGCGATGGTGACCTACGTCGTCCTGCACCCACATCTTCTTGTTCATCTTCGTCGTTCCGGAGTTGGCGTCGGCTAAGATGTGTCTGCTGTCTTCTGGCGCGGGAGTCATCAAATATCCGCCGCCTTTCTTGACAATAACGCACAAAATGTCCAGGTCGTCCGCAGTGTAAACATACTGGTGGGTTATCCTGGGTCCTGAAGATGCCAATCTTCCTTGGTGGCCAAACAGGTTCCTCATGCGGCATTGTAGGAAAATAATTTCGCCTGGGTCTAGACTTTTTTACCGTTTTAAAGGGAAGTGAAGGACGAGAGATTGGGTTCAATGTCTGTTCCACTTCCTCCCTTATAACCTCTTGAAGCCTCTCGGATTTTTATTCGCCGTGCAATCCAAATGTCTGCTGAATTTACTATCTGACGAAGAACACTTGTGAAATCAGTTTCTTACGCCATCACAGACATCGATACGACATTTGGAAGCCGTTCAAACTTCTTGCGTGTAATTCTTTTTTGATGCATTGTCTCGTTATACTGGCACCATTTTATAAAGTAGTCTGCTGTCGATACCTCCACCAGGGCTAGGGCTTGATACATGTTCTCAGCAAGACCCATGTGCAACCTTATCTTCCTCCTTCATTCCAGGATCCACTATTTTACGCATATCCAATACGTCTTGAATGTAGGATGCTGTCGTTTCGCTTTGACACTGTGTCCCGCACTTTAATTTATCTTCAGCTTTGTACTTCTGTCGTTGTGTGTCGCCGAAATACTTGCGCAGTTCCGACAGGAATACTTCCCAGCTTGTGAACTTCTCCTCGTTGTTCTCATACCATTGCTTGGCAGGGCCCTCCAAGTACAAAAATACGTTAGCCAAACACATGGTGTCATCCCATTTGTTGAATTTGGCTATACGGTCATATACCTTAAGCCACTTGTTAGGATCTTGGTCATCGTCACCAGAGAACCTCGAAGGATGTCTCATATGGTGGCACAAAGATACTGTAATCGTAACGTCCTCTCCTTCTTCTGTCTCCGATAGATTACGATCTGTTGAATATGGCTCGATCTCGGATTTCTCGCCACATGAACGGTGGCTCTGTCGTGGCCTGATGGGAGCCACTGTGTCGTCATTATTTTGCGACTTTGTGCGGTATCGTAAGTTCCAATACCCAGCGTCTTCCCCAGAACAGTGTCACGTACGAGAAGTTGTAAGTAGATGAATAACGAACAGTAACTTCACTTAACGAAGGTTTATTCAACACTTGCGCATACAAGAGCGCGGAGCGAACTTCTTCCGGCCAGAACACATACGGTATATATACAGCTACAGAACATTCCAGTACAATGATTCTTGCCATTTGTGGATACTTCTAGAATGTACTCGAACCGAATACAGAAATTAAAATTTTATGGTTCTGGTGTGTTTTGAACTCACGACCCTCCATGCAACAGGCTTATCTATAGGTTTTGATGATGTAGTTTGCCTGCACCGAAATAGGCGGGACTACGTGGCCATATCTGTTGACTACATAGAATTAGAAGCTTAAATAAGAAGCATAGATGAACAGACTCACTGACAACAAAGTGATATTGCGAGGGTTCTGAATTAACGATTGAGGGTACGGAACCATAATAAGACCACATGTATAATCACTAATGTGCCAACTATTCTGAACTAAGATTCCTTGATTTAGTGAAAGTTGATTGAAAGTTGCACGACGTTTTCACCGACAAGACTGCCGGTAAACTACAGTGAGGGAAAAGTTGGTGCGGCGACTCTGACGAAATACTGGTAGTAAATGTTTAAAATTCTTTACATTCGGAACTGATGTCCATTGTCAACTTCGACATAATGCGTGACCAGCACTGGTACGAATATACTTTTACAAGGGTTGTGACTTGGAAAGAAACAGCGTCCGCTTGCCGTCTTGAGAAATTTCTCGCCACGCGTAAACACGTGGTTCAGTTCATGAAGCGTGCTGGTTGTAGACTGTTATGAAAGTAGGCTTCTTCCCATTGCGTCCTGGGGGTAACAGAACAGAGTAATGTGATTTCCTCATGGGGTTGCTGGTCTGAAGTGAGCGTACGGTCCTGCATTACCCTAGCTGAAGATGCCTTTTTCTGACACGGTCACGAATATTTTGGCATAAGGATTTCCCATTTTCGCCCCACACCGGCGAATATTGAGAATCGCAGTCTCCTGTGATCTTTCAGGGATTCACCGCTAAACACCACAGAATGCCACTGAATATCCCACATCACGCTGGCTTTAGTTCACAGAAGTCTGCGTTGCTTGCGGTTTGGTATCAGCAGTAAACGACGCAAAGCAACTGGTGGATTTGAACTGAGCTGCCACTAATCTGCTCCCGACATATCGTGGCGACGCTCTTCCTGTAATGTGCTCGGGTTTCAGCTTCTGACAGCCTTCAGTTCATTAGAGCCAGTCTAACAACCCTAAGGTGCTTTCGTAGCGCATTCCTTCTCGAAGGTGCTCTCCATGCCGTTGTCGTCAGTCGGTCTCGTCACTACTCATTCTACAGCAAACATTGCAGCCGTCTGATCGGTTTATCGGCATGATATTCCCATTCCCCTCATGCTATATAATACCTTATCATGTTGCTTAATGACGCAACCAGCCACAAAAACTTTTTAAACGTTTTATCTTAGTACCATAACTGGTTTCTCGCTATCATGCCCATATTAAAATGACTAATATTTTTCTTTACATACATGTTTTGGTAAACAACATGTTGTCTGCTCTACACTCCCCAAGAATATCTGAGTAAACAAGTGAAAAACGGCACTAAAATCTCCAATATTGTTGTGCAGTATGCAGACGACAAAAGACCAAAGACCTATGTAACGAAAAATATTAGCCACCTGAATCCCAAAACCTGTTATGGACTAAGAAAAAACATTTAAAAATTATTTGTGGCTGGTTGTGTCAGTCACCAACTGACATTAGCGACCGCAGAGTTCACAAGATCCAACCTAGATAAAATAACATTTAAGCATGTATTGTTGTCGCCAGTTGAAAACCAATTTATTTGCCAAGTTCAGTATGTAAACATAGCTACTGGGTTACCCGTTTCGGCGATGTGTATTGCCATCCTCAGATCCATAAAACCAGGGAGTCATAGTTACATGACAGTGGTATGATTACCACTGCACAATTACATAACAATGGTGTAACTATAGCTGCTAGGTTTGGTGGATACGAGGACGGCTATACATATTGCCCAAACTAGTAATCCAGTAATTGTATTAACATAGCGATCTTGACAAATACACGACTATAATACAAAATTACATACCGCCACCTGCACTGAATTATCATATCTGCTAAGCATAAAATCTTATCAGTCTAAGAGAACTGAGGTAACGATAAGCTCCACGTGCATGTCTTGTGGTTAATGTGTGTTGCGAAATCCCCATGAAAATTTCCACTAACGTTAGACGTATATTATAGCTACCAAGTATTCACACCATCTAGATATACAAGACTAATTTGGCAGAGGGATCATCGAAACACCTTCAGACCATGTCTCTACCTTTCCGCTCCCGAACAGCTTGAGAGAAAAATGAACACTTAAATCCTTCCGTGCGGGCTCTGATTTTTATTACATTATACGATGAATATTTGTCTCTATGTAGGTCGCCGTCAACAAAATAATTTCACATTCACGTCGGAAACTGAAATTTTCTCGCCACAAAGAAAAACACCACTGTTTTAATGCGACCCCAAATCCCATATCATATCAATGAAATTCTCACCGCTGCTTTGCGACAATATATTACAATCTGCCCTCTTTGAATTTTTTCATGTCATCCGTTATTCCTATCTGGTAAAGTTCCCTCAACGCACAGCAACACACCAGAGCAGGACGGAGAAGCGTATTGTATACAGTCTTTAGCAGTTTAGTGGCCCGAGGTGGATGGCCTCTACGGTGAGTATGCGGCAGTGGTTAATTGTCAAGATGTTGGCCGTTGGTAAGACAAGAAAACAGCCTCTGTAGTCAAACATTTTATTCAGACTCAAGTTACAAGCGCTGCTGTGCACCTGCGGAACCCCCCCCCCCTCTCCCCCTCCCCCCCCGGGGAACCCCTCCCACCTGCCACCTGTGTGAGTGGTGAGGACAGCATGCGGAGGACCGCTGAGGTCAGCAGGCGGCTAGAGGTGAACACGCGGTGGAATGCTGACGCCGGCGCGGCTGCACGTGCACCGGCTATGCACAGCATAACTGCTTGGTGCAAGGGCTGCTAGCTGGCGCGGGGGCCAGCTGTAATTCTTGAAGGGTATTTCAGCCATTAGATAAGGTACTCGCCCTTACGAGTAAACACACACAGCAGCAGGACACCCACACCAGCGTAGGAGGGCAAGCGACACCACCACTCTGGTGTCGATCAGCTGCCCTCGAGGGCTGAAGTTTGCTGTGGTTGGAGTGAGCTGAAATGCGCCTCACCAGAGGGATGACACCACGTCGAAGACGGCAGACTCAAAGCCTGCAGTCGGGGTGACGCTGGTTAACACTGATCTGGCGGTAGCTGCTTTCATAACTACACTCCTGGAAATGGAAAAAAGAACACATTGACACCGGTGTGTCAGACCCACCATACTTGCTCCGGACACTGCGAGAGGGCTGTACAAGCAATGATCACACGCACGGCACAGCGGACACACCAGGAACCGCGGTGTTGGCCGTCGAATGGCGCTAGCTGCGCAGCATTTGTGCACCGCCGCCGTCAGTGTCAACCAGTTTGCCGTGACATACGGAGCTCCATCGCACTCTTTAACACTGGTAGCATGCCGCGACAGCGTGGACGTGAACCGTATGTGCAGTTGACGGACTTTGAGCGAGGGCGTATAGTGGGCATGCGGGAGGCCGGGTGGACGTACCGCCGAATTGCTCAACACGTGGGGCGTGAGGTCTCCACAGTACATCGATGTTGTCGCCAGTGGTCGGCGGAAGGTGCACGTGCCCGTCGACCTGGGACCGGACCGCAGCGACGCACGGATGCACGCCAAGACCGTAGGATACTACGCAGTGCCGTAGGGGACCGCACCGCCACTTCCCAGCAAATTAGGGACACTGTTCGCAACCGTCTCCATGAAGCTGGGCTACGGTCCCGCACACCGTTAGGCCGTCTTCCGCTCACGCCCCAACATCGTGCAGCCGGCCTCCAGTGGTGTCGCGACAGGCGTGAATGGAGGGACGAATGGAGACGTGTCGTCTTCAGCGATGAGAGTCGCTTCTGCCTTGGTGCCAATGATGGTCGTATGCGTGTTTGGCGCCGTGCAGGTGAGCGCCACAATCAGGACTGCATACGACCGAGGCACACTGGCCCAACACCCGGCATCATGGTGTGGGGAGCGATCTCCTACACTGGCCGTACACCACTGGTGATCGTCGAGGGGACACTGAATAGTGCACGGTACATCCAAACCGTCATCGAACCCATCGTTCTACCATTCCAAGACCGGCAAGGGAACTTGCTGTTCCAACAGGACAATGCACGTCCGCATGTATCCCGTGCCACCCAACGTGCTCTAGAAGGTGTAAGTCAACTACCCTGGCCAGCAAGATCTCCGGATCTGTCCCCCATTGAGCATGTTTGGGACTGGATGAAGCGTCGTCTCACGCGGTCTGCACGTCCAGCACGAACGCTGGTCCAACTGAGGCACCAGGTGGAAATGGCATGGCAAGCCGGAACATCCAGCATCTCTACGATCGTCTCCATGGGAGAATAGCAGCCTGCATTGCTGCGAAAGGTGGATATACACTGCACTAGTGCCGACATTGTGCATGCTCTGTTGCCTGTGTCTATGTGCCTGTGGTTCTGTCAGTGTGATCATGTGATGTATCTGACCCCAGGAATGTGTCAATAAAGTTTCCCCTTCCTGGGACAATGAATTCACGGTGTTCTTATTTCAATTTCCAGGAGTGTATGTCGTTCCAACTCGTGGCATTTCCCTCTCCTTGTAGTAGGTGCTGACGGACTGGGGTCCCACTGGTTAGTAATGATGACTGTTTATACTGGTTAGGTGCTTATTTGTTGTGCCGATGTACCACCTGCAACCAGATACGCTACAACCAGTCCGTCGCTCAGAAGTGTGTCACTCCTGCGGTAGCACTGTTCGTTTGTTGTGTCGCCTATATTGCGATGCTCTGCCGACTCGGCTGGCATTGCGTAAACAGGCCAGTAGTCGCAACCAGTATCCAAAACTGCGATTCCGATGGTTTTGGTCCATACGGGGTACTAAAACTTTTCATAACTGCTGCGGCAGAGATGCTATTTTCGTAGCAGCGCTGACAAAGTATGACTGCGCTATAGTCACATAGCGTTTGTACGAGGTGTGATCAGAAATTAAGTGCACTAGATTTTTCATATATTTTTGAAAAATACGCGTTTGAAAAAATTACAAGATATTGCTGATACACTTGTCAAATATTTTCCACATAATTTCCAACCCGATGAGTGCATGTCGTCCGCGGCACAAGTCTCTTTATGCCTTCCTCGAAGAACTCTCCCACCAGCTCCTTCCACCATTTCAGAACCTATTTCTGCATCTGTTACTCGGTTGAAAATTTAATTCCACCTATGTATCCCTTCCACAGGGTGAAAAGATGATAATGTGAAGGCACAACGTCCTAACCAAGTGAGTGAAAAAAATACATTCGTCTTGTTAGCATTCCGCACCTTTTGTTTTGAATGTATTTTTCTTTTAGTTTTTTAAGATCTCACAGGTTCGTTGTGCACTGATTGTTTCCCCGTGAGGCAGAAATTCGACCAAATGACATCTTTTCGGTTCCAAACCATTAGGCCATGATTTTGTTCCCGAAATTGCGGGTTTGAATTTTTAAGGCACATGGAGAATTGGTGTGCCACCACAGTGGCGACTGTCTTTGTGTCTCAGGCGTGTAATGAGCCTCCCACGTTTCATTTTCAGTCACAATACAGCTCAGAAATTACTCACGTTTCATTTCAAGTTGCTCAAGAAACTCGTGGGCGCTACTGACCGGATTTTTGTTACGCTGCTGTGTAAACTGTTTTCGAACACATTTTGCGTAGTTTCCCTTATGTCAACGTTTCTCCGAGTTTCTCGTATAAGAGAGTTCTGCATAGTTGTGGAAACATCGCAGATATTTTGTACACTGTAAATCGGCGGTCTTCACGAACAGATTCCTTCATCTTTTTTTCCTTTTTTTTTTTTTTTTTGCACAAACTCATAAGCTAAACCGAAAGGTCTCCCACTCCTCTGGTCGCCAAGAACATTATTTCAGCCTCCGTTACACTCCCTACAACTGTTGAATAAACTCGGTTTGTTGATTAGCAGCTTCGCCGGAAACCGTTTTGATTGGCGAAATGTTTTCAGTAGGTGTTTCTCTTCTAGGGACTAGGACGCGGATCACAGCACATGACTACAGTGGCGGGATTCCTTAGCGACGTCTTTCTTGCAACTACAGAGTACCGCGTTCCTGAGATTCTCGCACTTGTCAGGGAAGTCCTCTCTACCACTCAGTGCTGCCAAAAAACGAAACAAGAATCACAGCCCGTTATTCAAGTGTCTCTCACAGGAACACAGAGAAAACAGTGATCAAGTTTTAATACGCTTATTCATAACAAATACGTCCGCTTTGGCAATAAGAACAAAAGCCATAAAATACAGCGTCTCACTGAGACTAAAGTCGCCCGGCTATTAATAGTACGTAGTAACACTGCTAGGGCCCGCACGGTTGGCCGTGCGGTCTAACGCACGGCTTTCCGGGCGGGAAGGAGCGCCTGGGCCCCGGCACGAATCCGCCTGGAGGATTTGTGCCGAGGTCCAGTGAACCGGCCAGTCTGAGGTTTTTAGGCGGTTTTCCATCTGCCTCGGCGAATGTGGGCTGGTTCCCCTTATTCCGCCTCAGCTACACTATGTCGGCGAAGTTCTCCACGTACGCGTACAGCACCATTACTCTACCATGCAAACATAGGGGCTACACTCGTCTGGTGTGAGACGTTCCCTGAGGGGTCCACCGCGGGCCGAACCGCACAATAACCCTGGGTTCACAAACTGCCTATTGGCTTCTGTCTCGGGTTCTTCGGCCGACGTTCATCTAATGATTTTTCTGACGTTTCGCCAGCACGAGTGGCTGGCATTGTCAAAGCTTCACCCTCCATTGCCGGTGGTGAACTGGAGCCGAGCTCGCGGGCGCAGGCTATATGTACCTGGCGCGCCAACGTCCGAGGGCTTCTCCGCGGCCATTTCCGGTGCGGTTCTCCTCTTGCTACCTGCGACGGTCGTTCGCTGCAGTACGGGAAGCCAGGATCCGTTGACTGTCACACGCGCTTGTTCAGAGAAGCTGTAGAAATACAAAAACACGCGAACAGTTTGAACAAGAAAGAGGAAAGCCTTAAGGTCAACGGATCCTGGCTTCCCGTACTGAAGCGAACGACCGTCGCAGGTAGCAAGAGGAGAACCGCACCGGAAATGACCGCGGAGAAGCCCTCGGACGTTGGCGCGCCAGGTACATATAGCCTGCGCCCGCGAGCTCGGCTCCAGTTCACCACCGGCAATGGAGGGTGAAGCTTTGACAATGCCAGCCACTCGTGCTGGCGAAACGTCAGAAAAATCATTAGATGAACGTCGGCCGAAGAACCCGAGACAGAAGCCAATAGGCAGTTTGTCAACAAGTGGCCACGAAAGCCTCAACAATTTTGTAACCCTGGGTTCGTTGTGGGGCGGCGGAGGGGTGAAGTGGACTGCGGTAGTCGTCGTGGGGTTATGGACCACTGCGGCTGCGGCGGGGACGGAACCTCTCCGTCGTTTCTAGGTCCCCGGTTAACATACAATATAACACTGCTAGGAGCTTCATAGGAAAATACACTTGCAGGGATATAATGCTCAAGAATAACGTCGTGTTTATCTGCAGTACAGGCCCAGAAAAGTCTGTCCTTAAATCAGTCTAAGTCCACAGAGGAAGCACTGATGAAAGCTGAGAACTGGGACGTCGGTCCCTAAGCTGTGCTTCGAGAGCGTCCTGAGTTGCATTTGGGAGAGCTTGTCGAAAATAGTTTTTGTTGACAATTCAGATTTACAGATTGATTTCGTGGATGCGATTATACACAAAGGTGAAAAAAGTCAAGGGATAGCTATAAGCACATTTAGGCCTACAGATGACAGTGGTATCACGTACACGAGATGTAAGAGGACAGTGCACTGACAGAGATGTCATTCGTATTCAGGCGATTCATGTGAAACGTTTTCGACGTGATTATAGCTGCACGACGATAATTAACATACTCTGAACGAGGAATGGAAGTTCGATCTAGACGCATGGGCATTCCATTTGGAAAAATGGTTTGGGTTCAAAATGGTTCAAATGGCTCTGAGCACTATGGGACTCAACTGCTGAGGTTATTAGTCCCCTAGAACTTAGAACTAGTTAAACCTAACTAACCTAAGAACATCACAAACATCCATGCCCGAGGCAGGATTCGAACCTGCGACCGTAGCGGTCTTGCGGTTCCAGACTGCAGCGCCTTTAACCGCACGGCCACCTCGGCCGGCCAATGGTTTGGGATTTCAATATTCCCACATCCGCAGTTTCAAGAGTGTGCCGAGAATACCAAGCTTCAGACGTTGCCTATTACCACGGATCTGACAGCGGCCGATAGCCTTCACGTAACGATCGAGAGGAGCTGCGTTTCCATAGTCAGAGCTATTAGGCAAGCAAGACTTTATGAAATAACATCGGGAATCAATGTTGCGCGCACGACGAACGTATGAGTTAGGACAGTGCGTCAAAATTGGGCGTTAATGGGCTGTGGCAGCAGTCGACCGATGCGTGTGCCCTTGGTAACACCACCACACCGCCTGCAGCGTCTGTCCTGGGCTCATGACGTTACCGGTTGGACGCTAGACGACTCGAAAACCACGACCTGGTCAGGCGGGTCACGACTTCAGTTGGTAAGAGCTGTTGATAGGATTCGAGTGCGGCGCAGATACCACGAAGCCGTGGAACGAATTCTCAACAAGGCACTGTGCATGCTGGTGGTGGTTCCATAATGGTGTAGGCTGCTTACGTGGAATGGACTGGATCATCTAATCCAACTGAACGAATCATTGGCTGGATATGGTTATGTTTAGCTACTAGGAGACAGTTTGCAACCCTTCGTGTACTTCACATTTTTATGGATGACAATGTGCTATGTCACTGGGCTACAGTTGTTCGCGACTGGCTTGAAGAATATTCTGGACAGTTCGAGCAAATTATGTGGTCATCCAGATCGACCGACATGAAACCCACTAAACATTTACGGGATATAGTTGAGAGGTTAGCTGGTGCACAAAATCCTGATGATCAACACTTTCGCAGTCGCAAACTGCTATAGAGGTAACATGGCTCAATATTTCTGCAGGGGACTTACGACTTGTCGAGTCCATACGACTTCAAGTTGCTGGACTGCGCCAGGTAGAAAAAGCTCCGACACGGTATTAGGTGTCCCATAACTTTTGTCACCTCAACGTACAGCTGCCTGTGGCCGATTACTGGTGAAACAGTTTCCTTGTCACACGTTGTGCGGACGCGTCTACGTCCCTCGGAGTGGCGGCCTTCACCAGAGATGGTATCGCTGCCCGTGGTCTGGTCGAGGCTGCGACATGGAGAGCTCGCGATGATGTGGCATGGATGCCCGAGGGGTTGCCGCAACATTTTGCGTAGATCTCTGATATAGCAGTTGCTATCACAGTAGACCTAGTTTCTGAACGTGCCTCGCCGAAATACGAGGGTTGGCCAGAAAGTAAGGCACCGCATTTTTTTCTCAGCCGAAAACAATTCTACGAATGTAAAACACTAAGTATGTATTATTTGAACTCTCCTGAGTAAGCGTGCCAAGTTTGCGTCACTTCCGACAGATAGAGATGGTTCAAATGGCTCTGAGCACTATGGGACTTAACATCTAAGGTCATCAGTCCCCTAGAACTTAGAACTACTTAAACCTAACTAACCTAAGGACATCACACACATCGATGCCCGAGGCAGGATTCGAACCTGCGACCGTAGCGGTCGCGCGGTTACTGACTGAAGCGCCTAGAACCGCTCGGCCACCCCGACCGGCAGATACAGATGCTGCAAGACAGTTTTAACATAGTATATGTAGGTGATCTACATTATAAGCAACGTGCCGTCATTTAATTTCTCACTGCAGACAAAGAAACTGTGGGGAATATTCAAAAACACTTGTGTGAAGTCTATGGAGCACATGCTTAGTCGCTGGGTATAGTTAGTCGCTTGGCACGGAGGGTGAGGTCATCAGAAGGCGGCTCGGTGGAGCTCCACAAAAGAAGAAATTCAACGCAACTGCTTCCGCCGATGAAGTCAGGCTCACCGTGTTCTGGGACTATGAAGATGTGATTCTCATTTATGTAATTCCGAAAGGCGGTACCGTTGACTCCAAAGCAAATGTCAACACATTAACAAAAATCAAGACGCACTTCCGGCGACTTCGGCGCCACAGCAAACCAGGAGACGTTTTGCTGCAGCACCATAACCCAGGGTCTAACGTAAGTCTGAGGACTGCGAAACACATCGAAAAACATTGTAGGACAGGGTCCCCCCATCACCCCTAAACCTTTGATTTAGCCCCCTCGGACTTCCACTTTTTTTGGCCATAAAACGATGCCATTTGTGGAAGATATATTGAGGACGATAATGATGTCATTCACACAGCGAAGCATTGTCACCACCACCAGGACCAGGATTGGTACTAGAGTGCTGCAATGCTCAATGTTTGACCGGTCACTGCTCGCCTGTTGACGGGGTGACCGAGCCGCTCGTGTCAGGCTCCACACGACTCGGCTCGGCCACGTACTGGCCCCATGTCTGTTGTTCGGATTCCGGACACGCGGATAAGAGAGCGTGACCGGTCACCGCTGACACCTCACCTCGCCTCGCCCCGGCTCGCAGCACTGTGCTGCACAAATCCAACATCTCTTTCTCTCTCTCTCTCTCTCTCTCTCTCTCGCTCACACACACACACACACACACACACACACACACACACAATGTATTTATCTCTGTCTCTCTCTCTTTCTCTCTCTCTCTCTCTCCCTTTTAATACAAAAGTAACGTTTCCAAGAATGGGTACGTGACACAGCTAAATTCGCAAAACACTCGGAAAGTAACACGATATTTCAATAGAATCACGGATATAAGACGAGTCTCATTTCCAAACAGAAGATATATTTTTCCTTTCGTTAAAAGGAAACGTTAAATAAGTACTGTCCCTGTAATCTAGAAGACAACCGCCTTCATAAAGAAAACATGCAAAGAACATTACACATATACAGACGTAACTTGTCATACTTTGCACTTGCTTGCAACAGATGCAAAATTATAGTTATTGTTGATCAGCAGCAGATCATTAACGCGTTCCGGATTTAATTGGCTGTGGCGATTTAATAGTAACATGCCGGCTTTACTTTCACTAGGTGCGCTTGTTGCTGGGGTACATAAAATACGTCTTGCAACTGCAGCTAGACCTGGCAGATCTGTTTCATGTCTGCTCCACCGCTTTAAGATGTCATCATCATCTGCGGGGTGCATTAAAATGTACAGATCTACTTCATCTACTGCGGATGATCTGTTGTTCCTCCATTCCTTGAAACGCTTTCTTTATATGTGTGGTGATGACACAGTACTTGAAGGATCTATGATAATAAACAAAATAGACACGTAATACAGAACTGATGTGGAAATCATCGAAACGTTCCCCTAAAAACGAGGTGTTTTACGTTAGTGAAATATTATACAAATTATAACATTACCGTTTCTTTATAATACACTATCCACTAACTATGCAAAAACGATTATGTTAATGTTTGCATGTTGTACTTGCGTAAGTAGCACACATTTGTCGCACATTGCTAATAATTTCCTACTTTTCATTTATTTCAAGCATATTAAGATCACGGAAAGACGCCCAAAGAGACGTAGCAATTTTGAGTCTGGAAGTGATCAGAATCTACTCACAAACGAAAGTCAACGCTCGAATTTTAGTCCTTTCTACCTCCTGTTAAAAAATACATATCTGTTAGTACACATCAGTTACGTTAGTTCATTATAAATCTATCGCGTATGATAATGAAACAGTGCTTTTAACTGCAGTAATTACTTACCTGACAATCAGTGTCATTTACACTGCAAATTGGTTACAGTTTGTGAAACCAAAGAAGAACTAACTGGATTGTCGGTTCTTTTTCGCCTTAAATTCATCTGTGGCCTCAGAAAAGACGCAATTTTTCCTGAAATCTCATTATCATTTGCTTGCAATATGTAAGCGGAGTCCTTTTCCATCAGCAAAACATCAACTTCGTTATACTGAGTGTGTATGGATTCCAGCATAGTGTACAAGCTGTTCCAGCGTGTGCAGACCACTTGTTTCAACGACGATTTCAAAGACGAGCAGACGCCACTTTTCTTAATGTACCTCACAATGCACTTTGCAGTATTTGTTGTTGATGCGATGTTCGGGGCATGATTTAACAAGAAGTTATCTCCATCGAAAGGATGGCTAAATGCTGTGTTTATACAGTGAGCAGCACAAGGAATCCTCTCGTGAATTCCCAAAGCATTTATTACATTGGTACCCTGGTTGGAGACAAAAGCAAAAGAGTGCAACACGTACAGCGAAATGTCCCAATCAGCCATCCTCTCTTCAATTTCTTTCATAATATTTACTCCCGTCTTCTTAACGTCCGAGAATTTTGTTGTAAATAAAACACTGTTCACCAGAGAGCAATCTGTGTTAAAGTAAGCGTCAAATAATGCACCTGATTAAGCGAATCAGTCCACATATCAACTGTCGCAGCAGATGTTTTATTAATAACTTCCGCAATGACAGAAGGCATTATGCTGTTTAGTATTGCATCAGCTTATTCTTTGACATGTCTGCTTGTAGTGGAGGGATGTGGCATGACATCTGCCACGTTAACTTCTCCATAATGGGCACCTACATGCATTAATTCTTGCCCTAGTTCTCTGAAATCTTCACCGGGAACGGCATTAAAAGGTCTCATATCTTTAGCACGCATTGCAACACACTTCGCTGTAATACTATTTTTTATTACTGCCGGTATGCCTGAAGGAGCTGTGTCTTTGTGAGGTTTCTTGCAACTGTGTTTCTTTAAATGAGTGGTTCCCGACTGGAAACACAATAATGTGGAGCAGTTTATGCACGATACGTACCCAGTAGGCGCACTGTTTACGTCTACAACCAACAGAAATGTACTCCATACTTGGCTTTTTAGACCTTCCCGTTTCTTCAGTGTGTAAACATTGGTTTCAGTCTTACGTCTTACTGTACTGGCTTCCTCGCGCTGCATGATTACAGGGAGAGTGAGACACCACAAATGATAAGGCCGTACTGGCTACGGTCTCACACAGATAATAACACGGGTAATGTGTTTGAAGTTATGTGCTACGTATTCGGTCAAGGCTTCTATGCTCGGTCACTAGAACTAGTGCGGGCAGCCTCTCCTGTTAGGGTGTGCTCGCCCCATCTACATCTACAACTACATCTACATACATACTCCGCAATCCACCATACGGTGCGTGGCGGAGGGTACGTCGTACCACAACTAGCATCTTCTCTCCCTATCCCACTCCCAAACAGAACGAGGGAAAAATAACTGCCTATATGCCTCTGTACGAGACCTAATCTCTCTTATCTTTGTGGTCTTTCTGCGAAATGTAAGTTGGCGGCAGTAAAATTGTACTGCAGTCAGCTTCAAATGCTGGTTCTCTAAATTTCCTCAGTAGCGATTCACGAAAAGAACGCCTCCTTTCCTCTAGAGACTCCCACCCGAGTTCCTGAAGCATTTCCGTAACACTCGCGTGATGATCAAACCTACCAGTAGCAAATCTAGCAGCCCGCCTCTGAATTGCTTCTATGTCCTCCCTCAATCCGACCTCGTATTTTGTGCTTGCTTACTCTGTCACGCTGGACTCTAATTGGTACCGACCGGACATACACGCCCTTATTTCACGCTGGAGGAAGGCCATATTGCGGGATGGAGATTACGTGGGTAAATAGGGTGTGTAGATAAAACACCTTTCTTTCGTGTGTGTAATTCTATTTATGTTCAATAAAGAATTGTTGAAAGAAAGAAAAAAACGTGGTGCATTACTTTCTGGGCAATCCTCGTAGCTTCTTCTTCACTAAAAATGAGCCTGCAAATGGTTCAAATGGCTCTGAGCACTATGGGACTTGTCTTCCGAGGTCATCAGTTCCCTAGAACTTAGAATTACTAAAACCTAACTAACCTAAGGACATCACACACATCCATGTCCGAGGCAGGATTTGAACCTGCGACCGTAGCGATCGTGCGGTTCCAGAATGTAGCGCCTAGAACCTCTCGGCCACTCCGCCCGAAATAAGCCTGCATAAGAACGAGATATTAATCAGTGTATCCCACAAGCTACAGCGTTCGGTCAGGGTGCTCGTGGTGTGAAGCACTCCACGGCCGTTAGTAGAGGTCGGCACGGCACCTCTTACGAGACGAACGCACTTGATCCCAGACCCGCGAGCAGAACTCTGCGACGGCCTAAAAGGGCCAGTGCCACGATGAGTCGAAGCGTCGTAACGAACGGAAGAGTGGCAAATTATTCATGCCGGGAAGTTGGCGCAACTAAGTTTGTCGAACGTGATAACTGAATAGCTTGGCAGCGGCGGCGGCGGCGGCGGGGGCGGCGGCGGTGGAGTCTGCGCCGCGCGACGCCCGGGGCCCGGCGGCGGATGTTGCTGCGCCAAGTTGAGCGCCGGCGCCAATTTGAATGGCCTCATCCGGCGCCCGGGGCACGCACGCGCCTTGTTAAAGCCGCGGAATTGTTGCGGTCTCGCTGGAGGCGGCGGCTCTTGCGAGGAACGCGGGGGCGGCTGCAGCGCCCCCAGCCAGAACCCACAACTTGCCGGCCGCTCACTGCCTGCTGCTGCATTTCGCAATAACTTCATTCTGGCCGCGCCGGTCTTAGCCGAATTCGCCTAAAAGTTGCTCCGCTCCATCTGCGGGGAGTGCACAATTAGCGCGGCTCCTTGTAGAACACACTCCCTACTTCGCAAGTTCCGGAGCGGAAGTCGGAATGTTTACACGGGGTCGGTTTATTAATGCAGACATTTCCTTACCCTTTCCAGTACTGTGCAGACTTCAAACATCACCTAACTCAACAGGCTTCATGTCGGTAGAAAACTGCAGGGTGTCTGAAAAGTTACGGTAAAAACTTCAAAGTGTTATAGCACGCAAACTAGAACGGTTGGTCCAAAATTATCCGCAGTGTACCTATACCATTTACTGCAATGCAAATAGGACACGTACATTAATATTCCAATTTAGCCCCATTACTTTCTAATGCACTTATCCATCGCTACACAAGCTTCCTGGTATCATCAGAAAAGACCTTTTTCGACTGCGCAGCGAGTTGCCTACGCATCGCGTCTTCACTACTTTGCCCGAGATCAATAGACAGCTCTCTAATGCCTCTTTCAGTGGGACAAACAAGTCCTCGTAGGATGAAAAAAGATCGGGACCATCCGGAGGAGAGCCATTACTTCAGACCTCATTTCCCGGAGCGTTTCAGCAGTGTGGGCAGCAGCACGTGGACGGGCATTGTCGTTCGACAACTTTACACCTGAAACTTCCTGGCGGATTAAAACTGTTTGCCGGGCCGAGACTCGAACTCGGGAATTTAGCCTTTCACGGGCAAGTGCTCTACCATCTGAGCTACCCAAGCACGACTCACGCCCGGTCCTCACAGCTTTACTTCTGTCAGTACCTCGTCTCCTACCTTCCAAACTTTACAGAACCTCTCCTCCAGGTTCGCAGGAGAGCTTCTGTAAAATGTGGAAGGCACGAGACGAGGTACTAGCAGAAGTAAAGCTGTGAAGATGGGCCGTGAGTCGTGCTTGGGTAGCTCAGATAGAGCACTTGCCCGCGAAAGGCAAAGGTCCCGAGTTCGAGTCTCGGTCCGACACGCAGTTTTAATCTGCCATAAAGTTTCATATCAGTGCACACTCCGCTGCAGAGTGAAAATCTCATTCTGGAACATTGCACCTTTCGAAAGTAGTCATCGGCGTTTGCTTCGAACTGCAGCTTTAGCCCGTCAGGAAGCATCTCGCTGTAAGGTACATTGTTAATTATTTTGCCACATTTCTGATAATGTTCCAATACTGGGCCTTGTGCGTCCCGAAAAGCGGTAAGCATCAGTTTTCCTATGGATAGCTGGCTGTTAAATTTTTCCTGCTGGGCGATGGTGGATGTTTCCATTTCGTAGTCCGCCATACGCTGCCGGATGGAAATGGTGGATCCGCGTTTCCTCACCAGTGCTGATTTTATCTAATAAGCCATCACGTTTGTAACGATAGTGATCCAAATGTTTTGGAGATGTCCAAACGCCTTTGGTTATTCAACACTGTGACCTGTTTCAGTATCCATATTGCACAGACAATGAAACCCATGCTGTAGTGGATGATTTCGTAGGCAGAACCATGACTACTTCGCAGACGATGTGCCATTTCACCAGTGTCACTCGTCTGTCTGTGTAGACTCTGCCCTTCACGTACCCCATTGAAAGAAGTCAATCGGTATAATGTCAGGTAACCTAGAAGCTTAGGGACTCCTGCCAATCCGACGATCTGGAAACACCTGGACTAGAACATCGCGCACAGACTGAGCCCAACGTTGCGGTGCACTGTCTTGTTGCAGAACGACTGTGTCTTGGTGGTCAGTCTTTTTCTCGAGAACAACTTCAGCAAATCAATTTAACTGTTACAGTTAACTGTTTCTCCTGAGGAATAACCGGTAAAGTGGAAATGAGCATTTAGCGTCAGTGGCCGGGAGGCCCCTTACGGGGCAGGTCCGGCCGCCTTGGTGCAGGTCTTATTACATTAGACGCCATATTGGGCGACCTCGCACCGGATTGAGGATGAAATGATGATGAAGACAACACAACGCCCAGTCCCTGAGCCGAGGAAACCATCGACTCAGCCGGGAATAGAATTGGGCCCCTTAGGACGGCAGTCCCTCACGCTGACCATTCAGCTATTGGGCGGACAAACATAACTGGTCCCACAATTCGATAAATCAAACAACACCACACATTCACTTTCGAGCGGTCCCGTTCTTCTTCCATCGCAGTAGGCGGATTGCTTGTGGTCCAGATGCAAATATTGTATTTATGAACTAGCAGCGTCTGTGTTATTATTAAGAAGTGCAATGCAATCCACTGCAGCGACCACGTCTGCCAAGAAATACAGGTAATGTATTCGCAACTGCCAGTATGAACCACCATCGGCTGTGTATTGGAATGATGAGAAAGGCAACTGCTACCGGATCGGAACACGGAACCGGATTTCCCGTTTTACGCGAGCGGTCTCGTTCACCGCTTCCGCTGTCCGCGAACGAACCATAACCAGACCCAAACTTCCATATGTCGTCATCATGTGTCACAACCCGCACACGTACGTTACACATTTTCTCGTGCGAAGGAACACTGCATCATAGTCTTTCTTCGCCAAAACTAGGGCCTCGACTGTCCATACATATGCCCTTCCTGGACGGATTGCTTTGATTATACTTCTACCCCCTCTTCTGCACTATTGCTGTGCTGGGTGGGATCCGCATCAGACTGGGTTGACGGACGATATCGAAAAAGTCCAAAGAAGGCAGCTTTTTTTCTGTTATCACGAACTGGGCGAGAGAGTGTAACACCGAAAATGCAGATAAAATACCTTCTGCACCATAAAAAAAATTTCGCCGTTTAATATCCGTTGATAGTATGTGCTGCACTTCTGACTGTGAATTTGTAAGCTTTATTACAGAAACTATACTTAATACCTATTTCTGATTGCATGTAACCGATTGTTTAGGTAGCGTAGCGTTCCAAAGGATTGGAAAAGGGCACAGGTCATCCCCGTTTTCAAGAAGGGACGTCGAACAGATGTGCAAAACTGTAGACCTATATCTCTAACGTCGATCAGTTGAAGAATTTTGGAACACGTATTATGTTCGAGTGTAATGACTCTTCTGGAGAATAGAAATCTACTCTGTAGGAATCAGCATGGGTTTCGAAAAAGACGATCGTGTGAAACCCAGCTCGCGCTATTCGTCCACGAGACTCAGAGGGCCATAGACACGAGTTCCCAGGTAGATGCTGTGTTTCTTGACTTCCACAAGGCGGTCGATACAGTTTCCCACAGTCGTTTAATGCACAAAGTAAGAGCATAAAGACTATCAGACCAATTGTGTGATTGGATTGAAGAGTCCCTAGACAGCAGAACACAGCATGTCATTCTCAATGGAGAGAAGTCTTCCGAAGTAAGAGTGATTTCTGGTGTGCCGCAGGGGAGTGTCGTAGGACCGTTGCTATTCACAATATACATAAATGACCTTGTGGATAACATCGGAAGTTCACTGAGGCTTTTTGCGGATGATGATGTGTTATATCGAGAGGTTGTAACAATGGAAAATTGTACTGAAATCCAGGAGGATCTGCAGCGAATTGACGCATGGTGCAGGGAATGGCGACTGAATCTCAATGTAGACAAGTGTAATGTGCTGCGGATACATAGAAAAAAAGATCCCTTATCATTTATTTACAATATAGCAGGTCAGCAACTGGAAGCAGTTAATTACATAAATTATCTGGGAGTAGGCATTAGGAGTGATTTCAAATGGAACGATCATATAAAGTTGATCGTCGGTAAAGCAGATGCCAGACTGAGATTCATGGAAGAATCCTAAAGCAATGCAATCCGAAAACAAAGGAACTAGGTTACAGTACACTTGTTCGTCCACTGTTTGAATACTGTTCACCAGTGTAGAATCCGTACCAGATAGGGTAGATAGAAGAGATAGATAAGATCCAACGGAGTGCAGCGCACTTAGTTACACGATCATTTAGTAATCGCGGAAGTGTTACGGAGATGACAGATGAACTCCAGTGGAAGACTCTGCAGGAGAGACGATCAGTAACTCGGTACGGGCTTTTGTTGAAGTTTCGAGAACATACCTTCACCGAGGAGTCAAGCAGTATATTGCTCCCTGCTACGTATATCTCGCGAAGAGACCACGGCGATAAAATCAGAGAGGTTAGAGCCCACACAGAGAAATACCGACAGTCCTTCTTTCTACGAACAATACGAGACTGGAATAGAAGGGAGAACCGATAGAGGTACTCAAGGTACCCTCCGCCACACAGCGTCAGGTGGCTTGCGGAGTATGGATGTAGATGTAGATTGTCATTATAATGAAAGTATTATAAATTGCTGGGTAATATCCAACAGAACTTTACTTAAATGTATCGATAACAACGACTGAATGGCAGTAGCTGTACTGTTGTTTATCCTTGCTATGGAGAGCTTCTGACGATTTGAGAGCAGAGAGGAAGCAGAGCAAGTTGAGTCATGAAAGAGTGCGGAAGTGTTTGCCGGGCGCTCCCACAGACGTGGTGTGCAGCTATGATTGCGCCAGCTACAACATCGTAAGACTGTCAAGAGAAAATTGTAAACTTATATAGCCATTACCAAGAGGCATTTCTTTCACAGAGTAAGACTAACCTGAATAATAACCTGGAATAGTTGGCACTTGTAGGACACCTTTGTTTTCGTTGTCCTATCCAGTCGTAAAACTATGAAAACCGATTAACATTTTTGTGACAGTATTGTGTGTTTGCTAATAACCAGTTTCAGTCTAAATTTTCTGCCTCAGTAACTATTCGTTCTTGTATTGCGTAACAGAAGCTTAACTAATTTGCAGTTCTGAGTATTAACTTCATTCACGTGAAGTAACGTAAAATTTCACTGGCTAAACTAATAACCAAACATACAGCTCAAATTAAGAGTGCACAGTTTGATTTATTCCGTATTTCGCTGAGCGAGTGACTTCTGCCGGCTTTGTATGTATTTTATTGTTGTTATATTGAAAGTAAAATCAGTTGTTCATTTGCTTAAAGGGAATTCAATTTAGTCTTTCAGTAATCAGAAGTAAATTGCCTGCCCTTTTCTAAATTTTGGCAACGGCCTTGCCGCAGTGGATACACCGGTTCCCGTGAGATCACCGAAGTTAAGCGCTGTTGGGCGTGGCTGGCAATTGGATGGGTGACCATCCTGTCGCCATGCGCGGTTGCCATTTCTCGGGGTGCACTCAGCCTGGTGGTGCCAATTGAGGAGCTACTCGACCGAATAGTAGCGGCTTCGGTCAAGAATGCCATCATAACGGCCGGGAGAGCGGCGTGCTGACACCACGACCCTCCTATCCGCATCCTCCTCTGAGGATGACACGGCGGTCGGATGGTCCCGGTAGGCCACTCGTGGCCTGAAGACGGAGTGGAGTTTGCGCTACGTTACGCTGACGTTACTGGAACTAATTTTTTATACATAACAATGTTTTAGTTACACTTATTTAACCAGTAACTCCATTTAATTTTACTTTTTACATTTAGTAATTTAGAATAAGAAGGGAAAGCAGAAAGGTGGAAGGAGTATATAGAGGGTCTATACAAGGGCGATGTACTTGAGGACAATATTATGGAAATGGAAGAGGATGTAGATGAAGATGAAATGGGAGATATGATACTGCGTGAAGAGTTTGACAGAGCACTGAAAGACCTGAGTCGAAACAAGGCCCCCGGAGTAGACAACATTCCATTGGAACTACTGACGGCCTTGGGAGAGCCAGTCCTGACAAAACTCTACCATCTGGTGAGCAAGATGTATAAAACAGGCGAAATACCCTCAGACTTCAAGAAGAATATAATAATTCCAATCCCAAAGAAAGCAGGTGTTGACAGATGTGAAAATTACCGAACTATCAGTTTAATAAGTCACAGCTGCAAAATACTAACACGAATTCTTTACAGACGAATGGAAAAACTAGTAGAAGCCAACCTCGGGGAAGATCAGTTTGGATTCCGTAGAAATATTGGAACACGTGAGGCAATACTGACCTTACGACTTATCTTAGAAGAAAGATTAAGGAAAGGCAAACCTACGTTTCTAGCATTTGTAGACTTAGAGAAAGCTTTTGACAATGTTGACTGGAATACTCTCTTTCAAATTCTGAAGGTGGCAGGGGTAAAATACAGGGAGCGAAAGGCTATTTACAATTTGTACAGAAACCAGATGGCAGTTATAAGAGTCGAGGAACATGAAAGAGAAGCAGTGGTTGGTAAGGGAGTAAGACAGGGTTGTAGCCTCTCCCCGATGTTGTTCAATCTGTATATTGAGCAAGCAGTAAATGAAACAAAAGAAGAATTCGGAGTAGGTATTAAAATTCATGGAGAAGAAATAAAAACATTGAGGTTCGCCGATGACATTGTAATTCTGTCAGAGGCAGCAAAGGACTTGGAAGAGCAGTTGAACGGAATGGACAGTGTCTTGAAAGGAGGATATAAGATGAACATCAACAAAAGCAAAACGAGGATAATGGAATGTAGTCAAATTAAACTAAGCGGTGTTATTTTCCTTCGGTAACTATAGCGTTACTTACGTAAAATTTCATTCCGTTGGACATATGCAATCATGGTCAGTTATATCCCAATCCATTAGGCCAGTTAGGAAGGGGAAGGTTACAGGCGCCACGGATATGATACGCGGATTGGGGTGGCAATCACTATAGTAAAGGTGTCTCTTGTTGCGGCAGGATCTTGTTATGAAATTTCAATCTGAAACTTTCTCCTGAGAATGTGAAAATATTTTGTTGGCGCTTACTCCATAGGGAGAAATGACCATCATCGCAAAACAAGAGGATTTATGTGCTCCTTTTCCCCACGAGCTGTTCGAGAATGGAACGGTAGAGAAATTGCTTGAAGGTGGTTCGAATAACCCTCTGCCAAGCAGAATTGTGAACTGCTGAGCAGTCGTATAGATGTCGATGTAGGTGCAGAACCCGAGTTCTTCTGCCGTCAACATTTGTTCCCGCGGCTGGTACTGTCACCCTCGAGAACACATATTCATGTTATTTAGGCATCACGTTGAGACACCAGGAGGCAGGAGGCCGTTCGACATTCGTTAGTTAGTCGAAGATTTCTTGATTGTTGCTTGCTAATTCCGACAGTCATATCATTCTGAATTAAGTTAGTAACTCATTATTAGGACCGCAACAGGAACATCTAAGCCTCTGTGCCGCTGATAATGTAATCGGCCACGTTCTACTGCATGTGTCATGTCTCACCCTCAATTAAGTGTTTCATTTCTTTATTTTGTACGTATGCTCTAATTAGATATTAGATTGGCCGTTGTCTCCCTTATTCAGTCCTCTGAACTTCATTACTGATGGATTTGTAGATCTTCATCAACTGCTTTCAGAACGATTCTTCTACCACCAATGTGCATCTCGTGCAAAAACAGCGATATGTGTATATATGCAAACTCCCTCTCCTCCGCATAGTGCTTAATGGTTTGTGTATGTGGACGTAGATGTAGTTATACCAGATGTAGAAGTATGAAACCGGAATTTGCCTTTAGATGGTGCTAGTCGTCAGTGTATGGCCCGTGAGACCGTGTCTGCAGCGCCATCTGCTTGCTGTACCGGCTGACGAAGTATGTCAACACAAAGTAACCCAAGTTCCATACATCGGTATCTGTTTCAAACCCGTAAAGGTGTCGAGTTTTGTGCCCACGAACTACGATTTGCGGACAGTGTTGGCATTCTGTTATCATTTGAAGAAAACTGCAGTAGAATCGCATTGAAAGCTTGTCGAAACTTTCAGCGAACATTCTCTTGGGAAAGCAGTGTTGCCAGCCGCTGTGGACGAGCGGTTCTAGGCGCTTCAGTCCTGAATCGCGTGACTGCTACGGTCGCAGGTTCGAATCCTGCCTCGGGCATGGATGTGTGTGATGTCCTTACATTAGTTAGGTTTAAGTAGTTCTAAGTTCTAGGGGACCAATAATGCTAAGAGCCATTTGAACCATTTTCTCAAAGTACTGTTTCGAGTGGTTAAAAGAATCCGAAAGTGGTAATTTGAACGCGGGAAACGACGACCACCGAGAAAGTTCGAAGACAACGAATTGCAGGCCCTATTGGATGAAGATGATACTCAACCTCAACAGAAACTCGCGGAACAATTTAATGTGACGCCGAAAGACGTTTCTCTTCGGTTGAAAGCTATGCGGAAGGGCCAGAAAGTGGGAAACGGGTTCCACATGAACTGAATGAAAGACAGCAAGCAAATCGAAACCAATCGTGAAATGTCGCTCACCAAAAACGAAAGAATGTCGTTTCTCCATTGAATAGTGACAAGTGAAGAAAAATGGATATTTTTTGAGAATCCTAAGCGTTGTAAATCACGGATGATCCTGGCAAACCATCGACATCCACATCCACTGCTTTTGAAGTAAGACAATGCTCTGCGTTTGGTAGGATCAGAAGGATGTCATCTATTATGAGCTGCTAAAACCTGGTGCAACCGTTAACACTGGTCGCTACCAAGAGCAAATGGTAGATTTAAATCAAGCATTACGTGATAAACGACGGGAATATGGAAAAAGACAACACAAAGTCATATTGCTCCATGATAAACCCCCCGTCACAAGCAGCAAAACGGGTCAGGGAAACGGTTGTGGCATTCGGCTGGGAAATACTAGGTCATGCGGCTTATTCTCCAGACTTGCCTCCGTCCGATTATCATCTACCTACATCACTGGGACTCGCTCTCGCTCAACAACGCTTCAGTTTGTATGAAAATGTACGAAAATGGCTCGCTGACTGGTTCGCTTCAAAGGAAGAACTGTTTTTTGGGCGTGGCATTCATAGCCTGCCGAGGTGTTAGACATTTATTAAAAGCAGTTGAGATTACTTTGAATAAAATATTGTTTATCAGTTTCAAACAACAGACGTGTAATTATTCCAACCAAATTCCGGTTTCATAATCATGCACCTGATAACGGATGTTTTTTGAGTATGCAGAGCACCTTCCAGGTTTCATTTCTAGATTTGGTTCATGTACTGTTGTATTTTCTTCTATACACTGTTACTCTATCGATAACGTGTTCTGAGTCTGTTTCATTGAACGGTTTCAAACGATATAGATGGTGATGAGAGTTCTGCTCTCATAGGCCATTTTCATAATTCTATAGCCTGGAATAATGGCTTCTATTATCAGTGCAGCCGACATGGTAAATATTACTCTGTAGCCAATAGAGATCTGATGTGGGTCATAGTTAGTTGATACTGCTTGTAATCACCTATATCAGATCACAGAGGTAACCAAAATACTTTACGTTTCAACTAGTCGTATTTCTCATTGGTATTATGCACGCCCATAAAAAGTCACAAAATATAACTGAAACATGTACATTCAAATATCTTCAATGCAGCCCACAAACACAGAATGAGGCTTGAACGTGCGGCATACACATTTTACTGGAAAGAAGAATTGCTCACATCGTGGAAGGTTTGTTTAGGATTCGCACGACTCATCCAGCGGGTGTATAAGCATACTTTTCACAGAATTTGCTTAGAACGCCATACTATCGACCTGAGAATGACTTGTCACCGATATTAGTGTCAAATTCAAATGCATCAGCTGGTGCGGAAATTTAACTTCAAAGGAAATTGTTAAGAGTAAACATACACGTGATGCTCATAAACCGTCATGGAATAAATGCGCACAGAACTGGAATGAAGTCAATGTCAAACTACTATTTTAAAGTTAGGTATGACGTAAAATTTCGACATATGCTAACTTTCCAAGCTATCGTAGCACGAAACATGCAGATATTCACGAGTTTTTACAAAGGCTGTAATAGAGTATCTTTTGCGAATTTTGAGGAGTGGATTTCTCACATAGAAACAGAAAAGAAGCCAATATGTACATACAGTTTATAAATAATCCGTTTCTGAGCTATATTCAACGCCTTTCTATTTAAAATCGGACAAC
Organism: Schistocerca nitens; assembly: GCF_023898315.1. NCBI lineage: Eukaryota > Metazoa > Arthropoda > Insecta > Orthoptera > Acrididae > Schistocerca > Schistocerca nitens. Next base: position 68,590,609 of record NC_064614.1, read on the forward strand.
AGAGATGTATAACTAATAAGTAAAATACTTTGTGTCAAATAATCTGGTGATGCGACTGTAACGCAGAAAATTACATCCTGTCCCACATGAATTCTGCCCGATAGGTGATAGGCTAATACCCGAAAACGACTGGATTTCTCGGCGCCTGATAACAGTACAATGAAAGAAATTCGAACCGTTAACATGTAAGGTCTGGCGATGGTTTTTGGGATCTGTAACGTATTCTGTTGGTGTCTTTTACGTCAAAATGTACATGGAGATTAATCTCGTGTTGCTCCATCAAATTTCTGGCTTCCAGTATAAATATCATTTCTTCAGAGTGAGCCAAGCATGAAGAGGCTCGACGTTGTTTCAGTTATGCACTGGATGATAATTTACGAGTAGTGTTGCGTTCTCTAGTTCGCCACCGGATCCCGCTGCCATGAGGTAGCAATAAGCTGCTTCACGCAATGGAAGTGGATGCAACCATCGTTGTCGTGTTCCGTAACAATAAGTTTATTAACAGTGGTCACTATTTTAACCATCTGAACCATTTGTAACACAGGGGGTGTACCAGGTCTACGAGTGTATGCGTATATAAAGTGGAAGTAGATGACATTCTGAAAATTTTTTATGTGGCGGCGGGGTGAAATCTCTCTTTCAGCAAAAAAAAAAAAAAAAAAAATCGCGTTTTTCGATATACACTCTACTGTTTCGAAGAAAATTCAAATACCAGGACCGAGATATGTGATTACAATGAAGTTTTGAGCATGTTATTTCAAATTGCAGAAACCACAGCCAAATTTCCACATTTTGAAAGAACTAACCCGTACTGGCAGTAGAACACATTTTTATTAAGAGTCACGGCCAGTTTCGCGTCAATAGAACATGCATTCAAAAAAATGGTTCAAATGGCTCTGAGCACTATGGGACTCAACTGCTGTGGTCATCAGTCCCCTAGAACTTAGAACTACTTAAACCTAACTAACCTAAGGACATCACACACATCCATGCCCGAGGCAGGATTCGAACCTGCGACCGTAGCAGTCGCACGGTTCCGGACTGCGCGCCTAGAACCGCGAGACCACCGCGGCCGGCAATAGAACATGCATTCCCAGGTGATAAAGACACTTTTTAAAAAGTCGTTGCCGAAATGTAACTGCACTACAGCCACTGCTCGTCACTCAGCCAAAGTTGCAAACAAACAGCGCGCTAAAAGCGGTAGTCCGTATTTAGAACGAAGGGAACTACCACTTATAGCGGGTCACTTATTTACAACTTGAATGAATAACGGGAAGAGACTCTACGACAGTTACCTTTTGGCGATGAATTGTTGAAAAGAATCTTTATCACCTGAGGATGCGTCTTCTCTTGCCGCGAAAAACCGGTCGTGACTTTTAAAAGGAGTATTCTAAAGCCAGTGCCGACTATTTCTTTCCAAACAATGAAATTTATTCCACCTATTAGGGACATGACACTGGACAAATGATTATCATTACAGACTTGTACATGCTCTGTGTCTGTGGAAATTCAGTACGGAGTTTCGTCACCAAGCACTACACTCAGAGCCGCTAGAGGTAATGGCATAGAATCAAGGAGCGCATGGATATACTACCGGGGAATACTCTGCCACAAGGTTTGTAGGCGCGTCCACAAAACATCATCTGTGGTTACAGGAGTACCTGAACGAAAGACTTGCTGGCTGACCATATCTCAGACATGTTCGATGTGCGACATGTCGGGCTAACGGGCGGGCCAGGGAAGCAGTGGTACTCGTCGTCCTTCGAAGAAGGCTCGCACGTTTCTCGCCACTTGCGGCCGTACGTTGTCCTGTTGAAATATCGCATGTTGAACTGCCTGCAGGAGGAGCAGTGCCTCGGCAGTAAAACCTTCCTGATTAAGCAGTAGCTGTTCATATCTCTCTCAAGACGTAGGAGGAGAGATTGCATGTAACAGGCGTCCCAAACCATTATCTCAGCGTTAAGATGATTCTTATTATATTGTTGATTGCGTTTACTTAAACTTATGGATTGACATTTTTCGGGCTCGTAAACATTTTTTTTTTATCTGTTATTACTTTTATGTTGTAATTTCATGAACTGACACGTTCCATGACCTGGGAGATTTGCTCTTGAATTTGGTCCTACGGAACTTGGCGTGTGAATAAACAAAAGTAAAAAAATAAATGTCCGCTGTAACGCTTAAGTATCTGCCCAACTGGGTTCACGGAAGGAGGGAAAGAAGATTGAGTTTAACGTCCTGTCGACAATTAAGTCGTTACAGACAAAGTACGAGCTCGGATGTTGTCAAGGATGGGGAAGGAAATCGGTCGTGCGCTTTCAAAGGAACCATCCCGCCATTTTCCAGGAGCTATTAGGGTAAATTACGGAAAACTTTGATCTGGATGGCTGGATGGCCCGAATGCGAGTCCAGTATGCTAACCACTGCACCACCTCGTTCCGTGACTGCGTTCGGCACAGCGGCGTCAAACGCGCAAATACACTACTGGCCATTAAAATTGCTACACCACGCAGATGGCGTACTACAGAGGCGAAATTTAACCTACAGGAAGAAGACGCTGTGATATGCAAATGATTAGCTTTTCAGAGCATTCACACAAGGTTGGCGCCGGTGGCGACACCAACAACGTGCTGACATAAGGAAAGTTTCAAACCGATTTCTCGTACACAAACAGCAGTGCACCAGCATTGTCTGGTGAAATGTTGTTGTGAAGCTTCGTGTAAGGAGGAGAAATGCCTACCATCACGTTTCCGACTTCGATAAGGGTCGGATTGTAGCCTATAGCAATTGCGGTTTATCGTATCGCGACATTGCTGCTCGCCTTGGTCGAGATCCAATGGCTGTTAGCAGAATATGGAATCGGTGGGTTCAGGAGGGTAATACGGAACGCCGTGCTGAATCCCAACGGCCTCGTATCACTATCAGCTCGGAGACCATGGCTGCGGTTACCACTGACTCTGCCTCACAGACAGGAGCGCCTGCGATGGTGTACTCAACGACGAACCTGGGTGCACGAATGGCAAAACATAATTTTTCGGATGAATCCATACTCTGTTCACAGCATCATGATGGTCGTATCCGTGTTTGGCGACATCGCGGTGAACGCACATTGGAAGCGTGTGTTCGTCATCACCATACTGGCGTATCATCCAGCGTGATGGTATGGGGTGCCATTGGTTACACGTCTCGGTCACCTCTTGTTCGCATTGACGGCATTGACGGCATTTTGAACAGTGGACGTTACATTTCAGATGTGTTACGACCCGTGGCTCTACCCTTCATTCAATCCATGCGAAAAGCTACATTTCAGCAGGATAATGCACGACCGCATGTTGCAGTTCCTGTACGGGCCTTTCTAGATACAGCAAATGTTCGACTGCTGCCCTGGCCAGCACATTCTCCATATCTCTGACCAATTGAAAACGTCTGGTCAATGGTGACCGAGCAACTGGCTTGTCACAATACGCCAGTCACTACTCTTGATGAACTGTGGTATCGTGTTGAAGCTGCATGGGCAGCTGTACCCGTACATGCCGTCGAAGCTCTGTTTGACTCAATACCCAGGCGTGTAAAGGCCGTTATTACGGCCAGAGGTGGTTGTTCTGGGTACTGATTTCTCAGGATGTATGCTTCCAAATTGCGTGAAAATGTAATGACATGTCAGTTCAAGTATGATATATTTGTCCAATGAATACCCGTCTATTATCTACATTTCTTCTTGGTGTAGCAATTTTAATGGCCAGTAGTGTAGCTACTACTGTAAGACAAGTTGAAGCGGTATTCGGCCGAAAACACTACATTTTGCCACTCAGCACGACAGTGCCGGTGTTCACGTGCCCATTGCTCTCTGCGGCGTTGGGGTGATCTGGTCAATGGAAGAGGAAGCAAAGGCATGGGTGCCATCAGTACTGCCAACTGCAACGGCGTCGTACCGTCCACACAGGCAATTCCACCCCGCTGAAGTGCTCCAAAGATGCTTCAAAACTGTGGACCAACCCGTTCTGTCCGTTAAGAGGCTCCGGAAAGGCTCAAAATCATGAAAAGTTAAATTTTTACTTTTTTGCGTTTTCTGAATCTGCAGACTATTACCTTTTAATACATATATCATTTATTCAATTCCGAAGACTACAGCTATTTTTAAATTTTTTTTTGAAATGTGTTCTACATGGGCGTCACCCACTGTGGCGCTGTTAAACTGCTGTCAAATGGTGTTATTATTAACGTCCGTGTTCATCAGGTACATTTTAGAGATGTGAGATAAAGTATGTGTTGTGGCTAACCTGTGATAGTTCAATATATATCGCTGGTGTGATTGTCGATTGTTTCATGTTTATTTACTCTGTCGTTATCTCGAAAATATTCGTAATTAATTCTGTTTGTTGAGTCTCTGTTTCGTTGAAGTATAATAATGAGTAAAAGTAAAGTTATTAGAAATCCTCTGAAGGCTTTTGAGAAAAGGAGAAATGTTGGAAAGCCAAAGGTATTTAGAAATATGGGAATGAAGATAGGTTCTAACATGGTAAGAGCGATGCTTGCTTTAGACAAGGAACGCCTTCGGGCTGCAGATAGGGCTGTAAAGAGTCTAGAAATACAAGCAAGAGTAAACAGGAGGAGGAACAAGAGGAAGCTGGAGGAGGAGTTTGCAGAGGATGAAGATAATCCATCCTATGGACCTGGAATGCACTAAAAAGTTAATCCAATCGTTGTCGCTCGATTCCCAAAACTTTTATTTTCTCATACTAATTACATGTTTTCTAAGGATCTTCCAAACATATTTGTTTCAAACTTTTAGTAAATGTTACACAGTACCTTCTGCATAATTTAACATAGCCTTTTTCCAAAAAACTGTATATTTTCGAATATATAAATAAAAAGTTGCAAAAAAATGTTGTGAATTTTCATTACAATTGAAAAAAAATCATCTTTAATAACTGAACTAAAATTTTGTAAAATACCTGTGTTAAGTTGTAGCTCATACTCCAATAAATAATCTGTAAAAAGTTCAACTTCCTACCTCAAATACTTTGTGAGGAAAGATGTAATTTATAAGCGTTATTTTAACATTGCAAGTATAGGGCGTTCCGGAGCCCCTTAAGGCAAAGCGACAGGATGTCGATTATCTCTTGCTGTGGTCACACTTTGTCGTCCGGTACCCTGTCGGCTCTACGTAAGGCCATCTTCTCTCCAATAGTTCCACATACACCTCACTGTTGAAACAGGTGCACCGTACCAGTCGCAACGTCACGGAACGAAAGACCCGTCTCCTGGAGACCAATCCTTCCGCTCGTTCGATCGCAGTCATATGCCGATGTTCCACACTGTGTTGTCGGGAAGCCGTAGTGGCACTTAGCTACAAATGTCTTCTTATGACGGCTCCGCACCGACTGAACGTCGCGTAACACTGCCCTGTCGGGTCACACAACAGAGGGTGCTGCTGAGACTACGTTGACGCCACCTCTCTGCCATTTAAATCACTTATTACCGCTCCGTTGTTCTACACAATGTTTTATTGTGGCGTGTTGCAGACCACTGCTTCTGAGTGTTCCGCTTCTTACGGACAGTAGTGTATTTACGAAGACATCAAACAGTGAGTTAAACGTTTCCATGTGTAACCCCCCCCCCCTCACTTATCGACCTTAATGACAGTGAAAAATTAAACCGCGTGTACCTAATGGAAATTTGGCAAAAGCAATCGTCACCGAGGTTAATTTGTCGGTAAAGAGGGAGGAAAGGGTTACATCTTAATGAAAGGAAAAATGCAAATGAAACTGGTGGAAATTAATTTTGAAAAGGGGCAGAGTTAACACCACAAAAGATCCTACACACTTTGATTCTTCACACGACCTATCGATGTAATCGTTCGATAGCAGTTTTCCCTAGGCAAGACCCAGCGTAAAAATACAAATAATATTTACGAAACAAACCAATTATACATCGACATAAATGCATATATATATATATATATATATATATATATATATATATATATATATATATATACAAATAGTAAAACAATTACAATATGTAAAGACACAGAAATGTCATATATTCAGGTAACAAAAATAAGGAAAACAAATTTATAGTACAATAGATGGAAATAGGAGGATATGCATTTCCGGCGTTACACATGGCAGGCTAAGCAACCTTTATTGAATGCTGCACTACACTTCGAAGTGTCACATCTATGACACTATTTTTCAACGTGTTCGTCAATTCTCTGCAAACAATTGTCGAAACCTCCTGTCAAAGCTTGTAACTTATTTTCTGAAGTCTCCATGTATATGGACTTCCTTTTCCTTTGCGTGGAATCTCCGTTGTTTGTAGAAGATATTACGAACTTTCCTGAATCCTCTGCGAACCACGTCCATCAGTTAGTATAAACACGAGTTCTCGAATGATTTCATTTTGATTTCGTTCAAAATATTTTTGTTGTTCTTATAGGGTTCACGAGAATTCGTTTAAACTCCCGTTTGCAGCTGAGTATTAATATTTACGCAACAGAAAGATAAACACGAAATTGTGAAGGGGAGCTCACACTGTAGGCCAACGACGCTGCTGAAAGCGAGTTCAGCAAAAATAAACGTCACCCGGTAACTGATATTGTCATGTCAAGTAGGTTTTGTTCGTAAAATACACTTCGCTTGCTGTTTACGAAATTCAGCACAGACGTCTCAGACAGACGATGTTTTCGGGTCGTTTGTCTAGTCTCAAAATTACAAGAAACGGCGTACGATGTCTTTTTTTTCGGGAGGCAGTGGAACAGCTAAGTTACATTCACTTCTCTTTAGTTTCGCTGCTGTTATTTCTGTCGCAGAACAACACTAAGGTACGTGAAGAATGTATCAGTAGGTTTTTTCTCATCGCAGTACGCGAATTCCAGCTTAAATGGTGTATTACAAATTTCAAGAGGAAGATATACTGGAACAATACATTTGACCCGAAATGTAAGTCAATGTTTGTTACGAATAAACTCGTAATTTATTCCGGTGGCTCACTGGCTGACAATTTTGTAAGGGAAAAAAGAGCTATTAAGATTATAAACCATATTTTTGATCTAGAGTGCGGATCGAAATTACTGTTGTAGAAGAATCTGAGTCAATAAGAACTTACAAAACACGATGAACAGTTGTCAACAAAGAGACGCAGTTTTCACAGAGTGGGATATTTTTAATAAAGAATACAGCAATACCAAAAAGTTACATTTTCCACAGACAGATAATATTTCAGTAGCATCAGTAGCTCATGTATCTATGTAGTACATTGCACAGCAGTAGGTACTCACATTTTCAACACAGTTATTTACCAATGTACAATTCGACCATCTACGAATATCGTTGCATAATGCTATAATGTTACTATAGAGTGCAACAGCTACATAAAGACCAAACCGGTAATGACTAAATGATGAAAGAAGAAACGAGCCATGGTGAAGATTACTGTATTGGATACATCAACTTTACGAAACACTGGCAGCAGAAAGAAAATTTACCAGGAGAAGTAGGATTCACGTAGAAGCAGGATTCTTGGAGTACGGCTACAATGATAAACATACAATGTCAAGTCATCGCACACACGAATACAAACGAAAGTGGTTAAACAGCTCACATAATGTGTAGCACAACCATGTGTCCAAAATAATGTCTGTCCATCACTCAGACGACGAAAAGCACTGGGATTAACAACCAAAGATGGAATGACCATTAACGTATATAAGAAGTTCAAGTAACAGGAATCACAGCCAGTTATAATCATGAGGTAGAGGGTGGAAGAAAAGTAAGGAAAAGTAAGAGAAGATTGATGTACTATGCAGAAAGAGAGAAAAATGAAACATTCAAACTTATATGTCAGAAGGAATCAATACTATTCGAGATTAACATCTTGCGATTTGGCGATAGATCAACGGCGTCGGAACTCAGAGCTGGTAAAGATTGCGGGACTGAGCCATTTTTGTACTCTCTTTCACTGGTTTGGGTAAATCATAGAAAATTTCAGCGTTGACGTATCGGCATATGAACCATGCAACTAGGGAAGAGTTCAGCTTACGGTTCTTCATACCTTGGTCTGTCTGAAGAGTGCTGAGAAGAGCACTTTGATAAAAGATAGATCGTGGTAAAATATAAATATGAAAGCATTGCGCAAATTAAGGGTATTTCTTAAATGGAAAATTCCGTATGGATTGCAGTTCTTTGTGAAACGTAGAACTGAAAAACGAAATATATTGAAGAAAGATGTAGTGTACTAGGGAATTAGTAGATATGGAAAACATCTGGCAATGGGCAACCCTCCAGCTTGATGTTACTGCAGAAATGAAAGTGTGCATAATTGAATAATTACTTAGAACAAAATCGGAAAAGATGTTCATATATGTCACGTGCTATTTGTTACCGTGTAGCATAAAAGCATCACACAGCTATCAGCATTAAACAGATGGTACTCTTCTTTTTGCTGCTACTATTTTTTATACTGTCGTCTGCTCATCTGATACTATACACAGCAACCAAGAACCGAAACTCTCAGACACAACTAGAATGTTACTCATTTGTATGGTGATACCTCGCGACGGATGTTTGGAACCATCCTACTGAAAAATGTGTAGCGAGGGATTCGCATTGAGAACACGAAGGTCGAGGTTTTGGTTGAAGTGATACTTCGATATCTACCTCAAGCCGTTCCATCCACTTACGGCTTCTTCCTATCAAGGTGGAACGCATATTTTTCTAAGTAACAAAAATGGTTCAAATGGCTCTGAGCACTATAGGACTTAAAGTCTGAGGTCATCAGCCCCTAGAACTTAGAACTACTTAAACCTAACTAACCCAAGGACATCACACATCCATGCCTGATGCAGGATTCGAACCTTCGACAGTAGCAGTCACGCGGTTCCGGACTGAAGGGCCAAGGATCGCTCGGCCACCACGGCCGGATTCTAAGTAACGCCTCGATAAGAAATCCTTCATCCTTGAGGAGAGACGTTCATCATGTAATGTACGAGAATGGATCTTTCAGCATACCATAAAATTCATTCACATGAAGTAATGGTCGTAGATAACGCCAATGAAAAGCCTCATGATAAGGTCATAGAAAAACTCATCCTTAATAATCTGATTTTAATTACTATCAAGTAGATTAGTATGTTCAAATTGAAATTCTAATTACTTGTTCAACTCACTAACCGGTTCGGAGGAATACACATCATAAGCAGGATGTGTTTCAAATAAAAAGGCATACACACTTTGTAGTTAGTTAGGTGGTTAGTTGCACGTTCCATGGATCATTTTGAACGATAGATCGTAATGATATGGAACGAGTTATTTCACATTCATATCGCAAATTAGTTTGTACGTGCGGTTACATTCTCAACCATTTCAAAGTTTTCTCTTAACTATTTTAAAGAAGAAAGATGTACAGACGTGAGTCAGCAATTCCTACCCACCATAGCCTACTTACTACAATAATAGAAATCTTCTACGGAATAGATGAATTGTCAAGGAGAAACTTTCTCAGTTTGTTATAGAACTTTACTTTGCTACCTGTCTGACATTTTGTATCACTGGGTAATTGATTTTGGATGGACCATTATGCACCCCCTGTTCTAAATACAACCTTAATGTGGAGCAACGAATGTCAGTTTTCATTCTGGTATTGTAATTATGTACCTCATTGTTACTTTTGAAATGTAGTGGGTTATGTACAGCAAACTTCAAGAAGGTACATATATACAGTAGTCAGAATTCTCAACTCATTAAACAGATGTCTACAAGTTGATTGCTGCTGTGCACCACATATTATTCTTACAGCACGTTTTTTCGCGATGAAGAATTTCTGTCTTGAAGACGAGTTACCCCAGAACATTATTCCATATGACATTATTGAATGAAAATATGTAAACCGATTTTTCTCTGCCCAAGATCTGCAATGATTCTAAGCGAAAACGTGGCTGAACTAAATTTTTTAAGGAGTTTCATAATGTGTTTTTTTTTTCAGTTCATTGTTTCATCGATATGGATCCCTCAGAATTTTGAAGTTTCCACCCTGGTTATTATTTCATCACCATATGTTACACCCATCACTGATGTAGTAAGTTTAGATGCGCAGAACTGGGTATGTTGTGTGTTTTTAAAATTGAGGGGGACACCGGTCTCAGAAAACCAGTCAGTGATACTTTTAAGACCTTTGTTTGCCGTTTCTTCTGTTTCTATACGTATGTATGTATTCGTTACAATACTAGTGTCATCTGCAAAAAGAAATAATTCTGCTTGTTGTATACTAGACGGAATATCGTTTACATACATGAGGATCAGCAGTGATCCTAAGACTGAAACTTTCGGAGCCCCATATGTGATTTCTCCCTTGTCACAATTATGTCACTGAACTACATTGCTTTTAGTTGCTAAGTACAACTTTCTGCATTCTCTTGGTTAGATATGATGTTACTGTAGCAGCAGTCCCATGAAACTTCAATTTATATAGGAGAATACTGTGATTCACATAATCAAATGCCTTGGGAAGAGAGCAGAAAATTCTAACTGCTGCTATTTTACCATTTAATGCTGGTAAATTCTTGTGGGTGAACGTGTGAATGGCAGTCTCCGTAGAGCAACCGTTTTGAAATCCTGACTGTGATTTGCTAAGGATACTGTTGTTGCTAAAGTGAGATACTATTCTAGAATCCATCATCTTCTCAAAAATTTTGGAGAATGATGTAAGCAGTGGAACAGGTCAGTAGTTATTGACATCGCTCTTATCACCTTTCTTAAAGAGGTATATTTCTGTCTTTCTGGAAAAATTCCTTGAGTAAATGATGCATAACATATATCACATAAGACTGGAATTATTACATGGTAACAAATGTTTAGTACTCTACTAGAAGCACCATCCAAATCAGACGAGCTTTTATTTTTGAGAGAATGTATTATTTTCTTAATTTAGGAGGGAAATGTTGGTGATGATAGAATTTTATGGATGTTACATTTTCAGCATACTGCTGTAATTTTTCTCTTGAACTGTTTGCTCCTACGCTTTCTATTATGTTTAAAAATAGTTATTAAATTAATTTTATACCTGTGTCTCATTATATATGGCCCTTCCATTCAGTTCAGTAGTGTCGTTGTCTTGTTCTGTACCTGGCTGTCCTGTCTCTCGCTTCACTACATTCCAGATAACCTTAAGTGTACTATCGGAAGTTCTGATTTCTGACGTTATGTGCATGTTTCTTGATTTTTTAAAATAACATTTCTTAGTAATATTGAGTAATTTCTGTAGTGTGCAACTACTACAGGATCCGTACTTGTTCTTGCTAAAAGATAAATATCCCTTTTCCTTCCACAAGATACTTAAATACCTCTAATGATTCATGGTTTTTACATGGGTAGATTAGTGTCCTTTCTGATTAGCTTATGCGGAGAGCTATTTTCAGATAATGGTATGAATTAACCATGGAATAGATTAAATTTCATATTAGCATTTCGTTCACTATAAATTACATTCCATGCCATCTCCTGTCACAAATTCTTGAAAACATTTGCCCTGGAGTCATTAGACATTCTAACTGATTTCCACTGAGGAGTATCCATATTGCGATGCTCTGTTATTTATCCTAACTTACTGTGCATCGTGATCAGAGACGGTATTTGTGTTTATCCACCCTTGTTGGAAAATTTGTTACTGAGATCGAAGTACAGGATCCAAACAAGGTTTGCATATAATTTTCTTGTCAGGATCCCTTAGGAAATCTCTAATCCAAATCTGAATCTAAAATTTATGTGCGACTTCTTCTGATCAACGTGAGGTATGATTTTACAGTGGCCACATGTTCCTCTTCCGGTAGTCTTACGTCGCACACTCTTTCTATGCACTCGACAAAGTAAAGATGCTGTATTACTTCGATTGTATGTGAGTTGGTTTGCGTTTACGCACCGTCGCTCTCGATGCTCATATCGTGAATCGATGGAATGTGGAATTCTTCACTCTTTGGATTCTGAGTTGTCCAGACAGTTTATAAACTTCAGCATTTCAGATATAATCCACTGTACCCTTGACCCAAAGCTTGCGGATAACTTACATATAACGCATGACATCAGAAACTAAACAGCGGAAAATAAGCCAGCCAGTTCATAATAACACAGCCGAAATCCAGGGAATTCGTGCCCGGGCTATAAGGAAGTAGTAAAAATCTCTAAAATTTAACATTCTGTAGACAGTGAAGAAAGCACACCCATTTCTATTAGCAGAGCTTTTCTTCAACGATACTTCCTACTGGTACATTCTTGTATGAACATATTTCAGTAGCTTATCGTACGATAGTTGTTAAACTTGTTACCTGGCTCTACTTTTAGATAAAACCCAGACAGTTAATTCTTGAACTTTATAGTTACTTATGAAGTTGGCAGAAAGAAAACCAAATGAAGTTTTTACTGTCGCTGCACCCAAGGCTATGATTCAAGCTAGATATTACGCGTGCGTAATGCTGCTTGCGCGATAACCAGTTGGCTGCAAACAAAGCTTGATAACGTTAAAGATATTGTTTCCTGTCCTCCATCCTTCAAAAACGTATGCGGTAACCACAACACGCTTACTCAGCGACAGATGCGTTTCTTCAGGAGAAAAGCAGTTAACTATTAACACATTTGTATATTCCCCACATACGTGGAATTGCGATTTTCTTCGAATGTATACACAGTGGGAGGGAGCTCAGATAGGTCATCGTAGATGTATTCAAATTGAAAAAAGACATCGAAGTACGGTATCCACCAAGTTATATCGGAGAATATGGCGAATTTTCTGACATTCGTAATTAATTATTATCGTTTATTGTTGCCGAAATACGGCACCCAATTTTTTTTATTTGTATTTTAGCGGAACTGTATACTTTCTTCTGCGCCTGCTGAAAGGAGCAAGTAAGAGAACTTGACTAATAGAACATGAATGGGACTTGATCAAACCGCCACGCAAACCACTGTAACGTCGTCGGTATTGTAGAAGAGATTCCACAAACGTCTGCCCTATTATACCAAAAACCTTACGTTACTCAGGTACGGTTGCCTGGCCTTGGCAACCAGAGACAGTGGTCATTTGTGTGTATGTATGTATGTGTGTGTGTGTGTGTGTGTGTGTGTGTGTGTGTTGTGTAATACTGATGAAAGCTTGTTTGCCCGGAAACTTTGCTTGACCGGCTTGTTGTTGTCCCTATCTGCGACTCAGAATCTCAGTTTTGTGGTGAGTAGCAACTATCCTTATCATAATATTGTCAGGTACAGGTCGTGTTTTTATTATCACGGCTATCATACTATGTGCTCAATTTGTTGACTTTGAGCGGTGATACAAAGTAATTGTGGAGAAACAGTAGCGCACGTGGAATGTCATCTGGAGTTAACGGTAGCAAAGGTCCATGTTGTAAAACATTTCATGCGTTCGGGAGTCCTAGGTGTCTGTAATAGACTCTTGTTATAATTTTCGTCACAGATATAAAGCATAGAATTGTTAAGTTTGATGATGAGCGTACGGACCAATTTTCGTTTCCTCAACGACCGATCTAATGCTCTCCGAAGGTTGTTTCAAGAGGGTGCGTCATTACATTTGCGGAATGGGACGGGAAATCCGTCAGGTTTACGATATTGCGTTACCTGTGTTGTTTCGAATAACGATGCATATTTTTACCACACTAACTGCCTTACGTCCAGTGGAACGTCTTCCAATAACTGTGGCAGCAGCGTACTTAGGAATTCGAGATACATGGGTGTATTTAAATTCCTATAATTAAAACAAGAACCAATTGCGCAGGTCTCGAAAAAGACACATCAAACGTTGATATACCAAGAGCGTTGTTTAAATCAGCGCAGATTTTTTACTGACGATTAGTGCATATTGCGAAGACTGACTTGCCCATGGTTCGTAAACGATTTTCCACACGTAAAATTTTGCATAAATATCCCACATCACTTAGCAATTTTCGTAGATAACATATGGACGACTGTAACCAGTTTTTGAGGTCATTGTAACGAAGCTGTATATGCAGTGAAATATAAAGAGGATTAAATGCGATGGGATGCAGCATTCGCAAACACTCGTTCGGTTGAACAGTCTGTGCCTCCTACGTTCCTCTTAGTGATATTTTCGTTGTGTGTCACTGCCACTAAAACGTTAGTTTAATTTCCTTCATCAATTTTTGTTCTCATTCCTAAGCGTATTTTATTCTCCACACTTCCAGTTTCTTGGAACTTTTTTTTTTGTAACGTTTGAAAACAAGCTATAACATGACGAAAAGCGCACCTCGATATATTTGTTCATCCTGGATGTATTCCGGATGAATGGATGAATGGATGGATGGAAGGATGGATCTGTTTGTTTTTAGCTGTCTCACGCTGTACACACAAGGTGAATCACCTGAGACGTGCACCGCAAATATCCAGGAAATGAGGCTTGATACTGATGTGCGTTTTTCATAGAATTAATTGGTGGTCAGAGGCTCGTATGGTTAGCCAGTCTACAGATTTTATAAATCTTATAGTTAAATATTCCCTGATGCATTTAAGTCTCATCCTTATCTACGATGTAAGGGGGAAAAAGAGATGAAGATACGAAACTCTGTTGGCAATAGTGCTGCGGTGGTCTATTGCTTACTGTTCCCGTTTAGCAAACAAAACGACCCGAATACGAGTCCCAAACCTGGTTCAAATTTTAAGTGATTTCTTCTGCTTCCATCACAATCGACAAATTGTAATATTGCTTCGAATGTATACTTTTTTGTTAAAAAAAATACACTATTTTCAATGGACCTGTTGTGGACTGGCAAGACAGCTAATCCGCAATGGACGAGGGACCGAAGGGCACGCGTTTAAGCTCACGCAGGATGGCGTGAGGTCTGGAACAGGACAAGTAATGAATACAAGTAAATAAAGTACGTAGCTTCTGGAATACTTAACTTTAATCCATAATTGGTGAACATCGGTCTTGACGGAACATGTATCACAAGATAAATAGCAAATGATAATGGCGCCTTGCTAGGTCGTAGCAAATGACGTAGATGAAGGCTATGCTAACTATCGTCTCGGAAAATGAGAGCGTAATTTGTCAGTGAACCATCGCTAGCAAAGTCGGCTGTACAACTGGGGCGAGTGCTAGGAAGTCTCTCTAGACCTGCCGTGTGGCGGCGCTCGGTCTGCAATCACTGATAGTGGCGACACACGGGTCCGACGTATACTAACGGACCGCGGCCGATTTAAAGGCTACCACCTAGCAAGTGTGGTGTCTGGCGGTGACACCACATTCCTCCCCCGAAAATCGGCGTACGGTTGTGTTATAAGGCTTCCGCCCGCCGTGGGGAGGACCCCATGTTGACGTATGCGACGAGGTGGGGAGCCTAACAACAGGCGAAGCTGTGCCACCCGCACCCTGCCATTCGGTCCGAGGGGAGCTAGGAAACGCCTGAAAACCTAGTCCAGGGTGCACGCCAACATGCGGTGTATGCGCCCGTAGAGAGACAGGAGGGGCCGAAGAGTCGACCTCCATCGGGGCGGGGCACCCGACGGGCGAAGACGCCATGTGGTCCGGAGCGGGCAAGAAGTCCATGTCGAAGGACAGCTGGTCACGGGAAGCGATCGGCGGCGCGTGACCCAGGGAGGCGCCCGGCGTTTGCAGCGACGCGTCCACTGCGGGCGTCGCCGGCGGGAGAACAGGCTGCGGCGCGTCGCCATGGGGCAAAATGGAAGGCAGCGTCGGCAACACCTGGGGATGAGGCGAGCCAGTAGATGGGTCCCCAGGGCGCCGACCGGACGGCACCGTCGCTGAAAGCAGACGGGGAGCGGCAGAACCCGTGCGACGACAGAGGCGCTGCTGATTGAGATGCCGACGCACGTCACCAGAGGCCCCCAAAACCAGAACCATAGCGCGGCCGAGGCAGCGAAGAATGCGCCCTGCGAGCCAACGCCGTGAACCTCGATAGTTGCGATAGTATACAACGTCGCCTGGAGCAAAAGCAGGTGTCTGCCGCTGCACAGGAACCTGATGCGGCGGATGTAGCGAAGACATCAAGGTTCGATGAGGACGACCGTGGAGCAATTCAGCCGGCGAGCGACCATCTCGGGGCTGAGAGCGATACGAGGACAAAAAGAGCAATAACGCGTCCTCCCGAGAATGCGACTCTTTTAACTTCAACATCTGTGACTTGAAAGTCCGGACGAATCGTTCAGCGGCACCGTTTGACTGAGGCGAAAACGGCGTGGATGTCAGATGTTGAATACCATTGGCCTTGCAGAATGACTGAAATTCTGCGGACATGAATTGTGGGCCATTGTCGGAAACAATAGTCTGTGGAAGACCTTCAATGCAAAAGATAGCAGATAACGATTGGATGGTGGCAGATGACGTCGTGGAAGACATCCGGACAACAAAAGGAAACTTACTGTATGAATCTACCACAACCAACCATCGAGCATTCCAGAATGGACCAGCAAAATCGATGTGTAAGCGTTGCCAAGGGGTAGTGGCTTTCGGCCATGCAAAGAATTTCCGCGGTGGTGCGGATTGTTGTTCGGCAAACGCCATGCAAGAAGAGCACATATTCGTAATCGCAGCATCGATTCCGAACCAAGTACTGTGCTGACGAGCAAGTTGTTTCGTTCTCACTATACTCCAATGTCCTTGGTGGAGAAGCCGTAAGACAGAGTACTGTAACGAACGTGGGACCACGACCCTGGACTGATCATTATGAGAACGCAACAGTAAAACACCACGTCGTACAAAAAGTCTCTCCTTGTGAGCAAAAAATCGGCGAACCAACGGATCCTCGATCCGTGACTTTGACAAGGGCCATTGCGTGGCAACAAAACGCAAAACGGTAGCAAGGACAGGGTCAGCAGCTGTGGCTGTAGCTACACGACGAAAATCAATAGGAAACGATTCGACCACGTCATCGGTTTCCGAATCAATGAACATGCAAGCAAGTTCGGAGGAATCGAATGCTCTATCCTCAGCAACAGGCAAACGGGACAACGCATCGGCGTTTCCGTGCTTAAGGGGCTCCGGAAAGGCTCAAAATCATGAAAAGTTCAATTTTTACTTTTTTGCGTTTTCTGAATCTGCAGACTATTACCTTTTAATAGATATATAATTTATTCAATTCCGAAGACTACAACTATTTTTAATTTTTTTTTAAATGTGTTCTACATAGGAGTGACCCACTGTGGCGCAGTTAAACTGCTGTCAAATGGTGTTATTATTAACGTCCGTGTTCATCAGGTACATTTTAGTGATGTGAGATAAAGTATGTGTTGTGGCTAACCTGTGATGGTTCAATATATATCGCTGGTGTGATTGTCGATTGTTTCATGTTTATTTACTCTGTCGTTATCTCGAAAATATTCGTAATTAATTCTGTTTCTTTAGTCTCTGTTTCGTTGAAGTATAATAATGAGTAAAAGTAAAGTTATTAGAAATCCTCTGAAGGCTTTTAAGAAAAGGAGAAATGTTGGAAAGCCAAAGGTATGTGTTATTACTGGAAACAATAAAGACGATGAAAATCCCCAACATAGCTTGTGTCCCAAAGAAGAAGACAGTTGGTGTAAATATAACAAAGGATTGCTAACTGGTGAACTGTACACTCATAATCATAGTCTGCCTCATGCAATAATGGAGGTGATAAAACCTATTTTCAGAGACTTAGCAGCACCTGAACTGTTGAAAAAGTGTATTCACGGAAAAACTCAAAACCCCAATGAAAGTGTAAATAGTGTTATATGGTCGAGAATCCCCAAGATTGTATTTGTTGGAATAGAAACACTTCACTTTGGTGTGTATGATGCTGTTGCGACTTTCAATGATGGCAACATTGTAAGGTGCAAGGTATTTAGAAATATGGGAATGAAGGTAGGTTCTAACATGGTACGAGCGATGCTTGCTTTAGACAAGGAACGCCTTCGGGCTGCAGACAGGGCTGTAAATAGTCTAGAAATACAAGGAAGAGTAAACAGGAGGAGGAACAAGAGGAAGCTGGAGGAGGAGTTTGCAGAGGATGAAGATAATCCGTCCTATGGACCTGGAATGCACTAAAAAGTTAATCCAATCTTTGTCGCTCGATTCCCAAAACTTTTATTTTCTCATACTAATTACTTGTTTTCTAAGGATCTTCCAAACATATTTGTTTCAAACATTCAGTAAATGTTACACAGTACCTTCTGCATAATTTAACACAGTATTTTTCCAAAAAACTGTATATTTTTGAATATATAAATAAAAAATTGCAAAAAAAATGTTGTGAATTTTCATTACAATTGAAAAAAAAAATCATCTTTAATAACTGAACTAAAATTTTGTAAAATCCCTGTGTTAAGTTGTAGCCCATATTCCAATAAATAATCTGAAAAAAGTTCAACTTCCTACCCCAAATACTTCGTGAGGAAAGATGTAATTGATAAGCGTTATTTTAACATTGCAAGTATAGGGCGTTCCGTAGCCCCTTAACAGTGGACCGATGCAAGATATCGTAGCGGTATTGCGAGAGGAAAATTGACCAGCGAATGAATTTCTGCGCTGTACGTGGAGGCACAGGCTTGTTCGGATGAAAAAGCGATGTCAGAGGTTTGTGGTCTGTGATGATGGTAAAGTGACGACCATACAAGAAATCATGAAACTTAGTAACACCAAATACGAGAGCCAATGCTTCTTTCTTGATCTGTGAATAATTTCTTTGCGCAGACGAGAGCAATTTGGACGCAAAGGCAATAGGGCGATCGTGCGATCCGTCTTTGTGCGCAAGCACAGCACCGATCCCAAAATCCGATGCATCTATCATCAACAAAAGGGATTTCTGGGGATCGAATGGCGTAAGGCAAGTATTGGAAAGCAACGCCGATTTCAACTGGCGAAAGGCGCGTTCGCATTCCGTCGTCCAGACGAACGGAACACCTTGACGGCGTAAGCGATGAAGCGGAGCTGAAATGGAAGAGGCGTGGCGCACATAGTGATGATAATAATTGATTTTTCCCAGCACACTCTGTAGCTGCTTCAAATTCTGCGGCGAAGGCAAGTCTTGTATGGCACGGAGGTGCTCTGGACTGGGATGTATGCCTTGGGCATTGATTACATGTCCCAGATATGTTAAGTCACACATTTGTCCTTCCGCAAGCGAAGACCATGTTGTCGCAAGACCTGAAATAATGTTCTGAGATTGGCTAAATGTTCTTCTTCCGTCTTTCCGGAGATCACAATATCGTCCAGACAGTTTGCTGCAGTAGGGACCGACGCACAAACAGTTTGCAAATATTGTTGAAACAATGCAGGGGCGGATGCACACCCGAATGTCAGTCTTTTGAATCGGTACAAACCAAGATGCGTGTTAACCACCAAAACGCGCTAGGATTCTTCGTCCACCAGTATTTGCAAGTACGCATCTGCGAGGTCCAACTTCGAAAAATATTTACCCGGGCACAGTTTGTCAAAAAGATCTTCCGTTCGGGGTAAAGGAAAAGTCGCAATCACTAGTTGGGGATTCACTGTTGCCTTGAAGTCCACACAAAGTCTCAATTTTCCGGAAGGTTTTGGCAAAATTACTAAGGGTGATGCCCAGAGAGAAGCCTGCACACGTTCAATCACACCTCGTGATTCCAAATCGTGTAATGTTTTTGCGACCTCATCACGCAATGCGTGGGGAACATTGCGCGCTCGGAAAAATTTCGGTTGCGCGTTTACTTTCAGTTCCAAATGTGCTTTATAGTTCTTAGCGCAACCGAGGCCCGGTGCAAAAATGTCTGCAAATTCTTCACATAGACTAGAAACACTGGCTAAAGGCACAGTCTGGTTCACTGAGAGGACCTGATTTACTTTAGACAAGTTAAACAACTGAAATAAATCTAAACCAAACAAGTTCAGTACAGAAGAAGAAAGAAGGACGTACAATGACACAAGTTTTGTTTGTCCCTTGTATGTTGCAAGAAGGCTGCACTGTCCTAACACAGGGATATGCTGACCGGAATAGCTACTGAGCTTAACATTTGCGGCACGCAACGGAGGTGTGCCCAGCTGTTTGTACATGTCGTGATTGATCAATGAAACTGCAGCTCCGGTATCGAGCTGGAACGGTATCATGTCCAAGTCTACAAAAAGTTTATTGTCCTGCTGACGACAAGAGCGACTGTCTCGTGCAACTTGAACTGACACTGGTACAGAATCACTTGCGACATGACAGGATTTCCGGCGATGTCGACGCACACTTTTTGTGGGACGAACACAGTCACTGTTAGAGAGAGTGGCACTGGGCGGAGTGGAATGAACTACATGAATTTCCATGGGCGAAGGTTCACGAGCCTGAGTATTCTTGGTTCGATTCCGATTCCGGCGCGAAGCAAAGGGCCTGGAATGGTTGTGAGTGTCCGATCTAAGCTTTTTCTGGCAAACTCTTTGAACATGGACTTTTTTATTACAGAAAAAGCAAATAGCTTGGCGTGATGGGCAATTCTCACGCGAATGTCTAGTAGCACACCACGTGCATGATTTCACCACTGCATTTGCTTGCTTGCGCGGCACACGTGGCGGAGAGCCTGGTGGCAGCTGCGCGGACGGGCGCGAGGGCTGTTTACTGTTCAGTGCTGCTCGCCCGGCGGGCCGGGTAACATGACACACGGCTGGCGAAGTTTCAGATGATTCCTGAGCAAAGTCAAGTGTGTCCTGCCGATCCAATATGTCCATCACTTGTTGAAGGGAGGGATTGATCAGTTTCAAAATCTGTTCACGTATACGAACATCGGAAACGTTTTGTGCAATAGCGTCACATACCATAGTATCTGAATAAGGGAGTCCACATTCACACTCAAAAGCACAATCCCTAGTAAGGCCTTGCAAGGTTGCAACCCACGCCCGATTAGTCTCACCGGCCATACGTTTTGTACGAAAGAAGGTATACCTTTTTGCAACTACATTGACTGATTCTTTGAAATATGCATCTAATGCAGACAAAATTTCGTCGTAGGACAGAGTTGCTACATTGCGGCGGGGAAATAATTTCACTATCACATGGTACGTCTGGACGTCTACGGATGCTAACAAAACAGGCTGCCGCTCGTTACCTTGAATTCTGTAGGCGGCGAGATGTAATCCAAATTGGCGTGACCACTCCGTCCAGCTTTCCAGTGCAGCATCAAACGGATGAAAAGTTGGATAACAGCGTGTTGTGGCTGCGGTAGCGGTGGAGCGGCGGGTGCCGCATCGTTTTGCATTGCACGTTGACCCTGGATGAGCTGTCCAAGGGCATCCAATAAGGCCTGCGTCTGCTGATTCTGCAAGCGATAAAATTCGGACAGTACATCTGGAGATTGTGACGAAGTCATGACACAAGTAAATCATGGCAAATACGAATGCAAAATCCTCGGCGCCAACTGTTGTGGACTGGCAAGACAGCCAATCCACAATGGACGGGAGACCGAAAGGCACGCGTTTAAGCTCACGCTGGATGGCGTGAGGTCTGGAACAGGACAAGTAATGAATACTAGCAAATAAAGTACGTAGCTTCTGGAATACTTAACTTTAATCCATAATTGGTGAACATCGGTCTTGACGGAACATGTATCACAAGATAAATAGCAAATGATAATGGCGCCTTGCTAGGTCGTAGCAAATGACGTAGCTGAAGGCTATGCTAACTATCGTCTCGGCAAATGAGAGCGTAATTTGTCAGTGAACCATCGCTAGCAAAGTCGGCTGTACAACTGGGGCGAGTGCTGGGAAGTCTCTCCAGACTTGCTGTGTGGCGGCGCTCGGTCTGCAATCACTGATAGTGGCGACACGCGGGTCCGACGTATACTAACGGACCGCGGCCGATTTAAAGGCTACCACCTAGCAAGTGTGGTGTCTGGCGGTGACACCACAGGACCAATGCCTACTGACATTAACTAATTAAAATTAGGTTAAATTAGAATGTCAGTGGCCTTTGCTGCAGGATTATAGTGCGAGATTAACGTTTTTTGAAAAGTTCCCACACCGACACTTGTGCAATACCTATAATAGCACATACTTAGGAACAACAGCAACAACAACACACTGTAGTTATGTGGATTGTGATTCGTAATGAGAAAATTGACCATCTAAGGTGTTCTAAACGACCGCCGGCAGCGGCAATACACGATTCCAGTTTGGGATGGAAGACTGCTGCACGCGTGCTAGCATTTCAGAGGAGACGTCCGACCAGGATCCACTAATACGTAGTTGCATATCCTCGTAGACAGCGTCATTCAGCTGTCCCCACAGAAAAAAGCTGCAGGCGTCATATCCGTGGAACGGGCCGGCCGAGGTACAGGTCCTCTGCATCCAATCCAACGATTTGGAAACAATTTGTGAAGACATGCTGTAGTACTTTTTGAACAATAGGCCATCATATTTTTACCACTGGTTCCTCCTAGTCTGCAGAGGAACCTCTTCTAGCATTCATAGAAGATGGTCTGCTAGGAGGCTGCGATACTTGTCCGTGTTGAGCGCTCAGTCTATGTAAAAGGGGCCTATCAGCTGATGGCTCATTGTCAGACATTACACGTTTACACTCCACGGACGCTGGTGTTCCAATGGTGATTGTCAGCAGATGAGTAGTGCACATTTTAGTGATTTACATGGCCATGATTGGTGTTTGTGGCTTCTTCAATAAACAAGATACAAGATATATCTGGAGCCATCTTAACGTCCATGTACAGAAGTTAACAAGACTTTCATAATTGCTTCCATACAGCTCTCCAGGGAGAGAGGAAACCTATGGCTAAGGAGAATGTGTAGGACACGTACTTGATTCATGTCAAATCCTCTTGAGATTCTGTAGCAGCTAACGTGCGGATTACCTGCAACAGCAACAAGAACATTAATTTCTCTCTCTTCTGTCGTCACTCGTTTCCTTCTGTTACGTAGTCTAGCCCTTAGACTGGAAGTTTCAAAAAAATGTTCAAATGTTTGTGAAATCTTATGGGACTTAACTGCTAAGGTCATCAGTCCCGAAGCTTACACAATACTTAACCTAAATTTTCCTAAGGACAAACACACACACCCATGCCCGAGGGAGGACTCGAACCTCCGCCGGGACCAGCCGCACAGTCCATGACTGCCTACCACTTTCACGTAACTGGTTGAAGAGATTGATAAATAGTTGCCAAGACGCTCGACGTCTAATGGGATACCTTGCCGCATGCACCGTACAAGAACGAACTATGTTCTTCCTACCCTCTCCATACCCCTTGAGCCTGTTCGCTTTTTCTGCCCTGGTAAATCCGATCACCCACTCACAACCTGCGGCTTGGAATGTGACACACTGACTGACTAACAAGTCGCAATGCACTCAGAGAACACGCAAGCACACTGTAACCAGACATGTCAACATTGTACCAACCAACTACGCAGGTTGAACAGCACAAACCAGTGTAGGTGTGGCAACTTTTCAAAATACATATCTCGAAAAAAACTCGCACTGTAATCCTGCAAGAAATACCACTGACACTCTAATTTACCTTACTTTTAGCCTATTAATGTTAATAGGCATTGTGCCATTTAAAGACGTCTATGTTTGCACAAAAATGCACTTTCTAACAAGGGAACCTCTCCATCGCACCCCCTCAGATTTAGTTATAAGTTGGCACAGTGGATAGGCCTTGAAAAACTGAACACAGATCAATCGAGAAAACAGGAAGAAGTTGTGTGGAACAGTGAAAAAAATTAGTGAAATATACAAACTGAGTAGTCCATGCGCAAGATAGGCAACATCAAGGAGTATACGCGCTTAGGAGCGCCGTGGTCCCGTGGTTAGCGTGAGTAGGTGCTGAACGAGAGGTCCTGGGTTCAAGTCTTCCTTCGACTGAAAATTTCACTTTCTTTATTTTTGCAAAGTTATGATTTGTCCGTTCGTTCATTGACGTCTCTGTTCACTGCAATATGTTTAGTGTCTGTGTTTTGCGACCGCACCGCAAAACCGTGCGATTAGTAGACGAAAGGACGTGCCTCTCCAATGGGAACCGAAAACATTTGATCGCAAGGTCATAGGTCAACAGATTCCTCCACGGGAAAACACGTCTGATATATTCTATACGACACTGGTGGCGGCATGTGCGTCACATGACAGGAATATGTTGTCGACCCACCTAACTTGTACATTTAGCGAGTGGGTAAAAAGATTCTTCTACCTTGTCCGATTTAGGTTTTCCTGTGGATGTGATAATCACTCCCAAAAAACTGATGAAAACATAAGAGTTTGTCACATAAACAGAAAATGAAAAATTAAACTTTTCACTCGAGGGAAGACTTGAACCCAGGACCTCTCGTTCCGTTGCTGCTCTCGCTAACCACGGCGCTTCTTGACTCCCAGTGTCCTTGATGTTGCATATGTTGGCATGGACTACTCAGTTTGTATATTTTACTATTTTTTTTTCATAGTTCCACACACCTTCTTCCTGTTTTCTCGATTGATCTGTGTTCAGTTTTTCAAGGCCTATCCACTGTGCCAACTTATAACTAAATCTGAGGGGGGTGCGATGGAGAGGTTCCCTTGTACGTATCGTTAGAGTCTGTTTATTAGCAAATAGTAAAAGCCTCTGACTACCAACCCATTCTGTGGCACTTTCCCGTTCCGTAGTCTTTACGGTGCAAGTTTTAGGCCAGTCACGCTGTATATCATATTGTCATCCCACGCAAACATAATACTACAAAAACCAACCACGGATACACTGATGTCATAACATATGAGCTTAAATGCCGCCTGTTGCTGTTTCTGGCTCATAGTGCTATAATGGAAGTATACAACAGGAGCAGAGAGGAATAGGGAATCGTTCTAGCGACGATTCAATATGGAAAATGAGGAAATCCACTAACATAAACTACATCGACAAAGGGGAGATATTTACGGTCCAGTACCTGCGACTGTGCGTTTCGAAGGCCTTCAACTGTTCGTGTGGTGCTACGCAAAGTGGTTGAAGGTCGGTCAAACTACGAGTAGATGAAAAGGTCTTAGACATCCACGCCTCGTCACTGAGTGTATAGGCCGGAAGTTCGGCCGCACCGAAAAACACGATAGGCAGCCATTGTGGAAGATTTGACGACTGAGTGCAGTGCTTGTTACAAGCACATTGTTGAAACACGGGGCTCCGCAGGAGAGAACTCCTGCGTGTTCCCATGTTGACCCAACGACATCATCTGTTAAGATTGCTGTCAGCCCAGGATTATCGATATTGGTCATTGGGTCAATGGAAACACATCACCTGGCCACGTGAGTAATGTTTCTTGTTGCACCAAGTCGATGGTAGTTTCCGGATACGCTGTAATCCAAAAGAACTGCAGCTCGATATACACTGCTGGCCACCGTAAATCCAACACCCTGAAGGAAGCATCCGAATCAAGTGAAATTTACACCATGGGTTTGCAGCGATGAGATATGCAACTGATTAGAATTTCAGCGCAGACGCACATCACGCGCGCCTGTGGCGCCACCTCATAGCGCCATTTAAGGCTTGGCGATTTCGACGAGTGTACGTTCGGCACGTGTGTTTACCTTGTGGTTGTTTCACAAGACGATCAGTTATGCCTCGTAGACAACAGCGAACATCTTTTGATCAAGTATTCGAGTTCGACAGAGGAAGGATAGTGACTTACCAAGATTGTGGATTATCATACAGAGAAATCGCTAGTCGTGTTGGACGAAACCAAACAACTGTAATGCGGATATGTTACCGTTGGATGCAGGAGGGTACGACGGACCGACGTGGTCGATCGCATTCACGTCGGTGCACCACTGCACGTGCTGATAGGCAAATTGGGAGCATGGCAGTGACGGATCGCTCAGTGACATCCCGAACCATAGCACAGCATATTGCGTCTGTAACGCATCATCCAGTGTCTGCCAGTACCATGCGACGCCGTTTACAGCAGAGTGGTCTGTCCGCAAGACGTCCATTGCTTCGTCTACCATTGACGCAGAACCACAGACGTCTCCGTTGCCAATGGTGTGATGACAGACGGATGTGGACGGCAGAATGGAATGACGTTGTCTTTACTGACGAGGCACGCTTCTGTCTGCAGCACTACGATGGTCGGATTCGAGTGTGGAGACACCGTGGAGAGAGGATGCTGGACAGGTGCATTATGCACCGCCACACTGGTCTTGCACCGGGTATTATGGTATGGGGCGGTATTGGATATTACTCTCGCACGCCTCTAGTACGCATTGCCGGTACTTTAAATAGCCGGCGCTACATATCCGAGGTGCTGGAGACAGTTGTCCTTCCTTACCTTCAGGGCTCGGCCACAGCCATATTTCAACAGGATAATGCGCGACCACACGTGGCACGCATTGTCCAAAGGTTCTTCGTCAATAACCAGATTGAATTGCTTCCCTGGCCGGCTCACTCTCCGGGTCTTTCGCCGATAGAAAACATGTGGTCCATGGTTGCTCAACGAGTGACCCAGATTACTTCCCCAGCTGCCACACCAGATGATCTCTGGCAACGTGTGGAAGCTGCTTGGGCTGCTGTACCCCAGGAACACATCCAACGTCTCTATGACTCAATGCCGAGACGTGTGGCAGCGGTGATCTCCAACAATGGCGGCTATTCTGGCTACTGATTCTGGCAGGAACCACATGTCACAGACGTCTGTAAACGTAATCATTTGATACTTCGTCAACATGTTATCTACAAAATAAATTTTGTTGTGCTACCTCTTGTCGTTCTTGGTGTTGCATTTACGGTGGCCAGCAGTGTAATTACAGCTGCACGAACGCAGTCCGGCGGAGGTTGGGCGCTGTAGGAGACATTCACTAGGGCTTTCAATGGCCTTCGAAGGCATTGCGACGACTGAGGATTGCATGAGTATTAATGCAGACAACCTGTATGCTATCGTGATTGATGTCTTACCAAACGGTAAAATGGAAATTAGCGTACGGCATTGTGGGCCCCAGTCGGGGAAGTTAGGCCGCCGAAGGCACATACTCACTGTATTCGACGCCACATTGGGCGACTTGAGCGTTGGAGATGGGGATGAAATGATGATGAGAACAACACAACACTCAGTCCCTGAGCGGAGAAAATCTCCTGTCCCAGCCGAGAATCGAACCCGGGCCCCTTGGCGTAGCATTCCGCAGCGCTGACCACTCGGCAAACGGGGGCAGACTTACCCAACGATGATGGCGTCGTCCAGCAGGGTAACTGCGTGACAGGGCCACAATCGTGCTACAGTGGTTTGAAGGGCGTGATTGGGAATTCACGTTAATGTCTTGTCCATCGGATCAGCATCTGGGACACAGCCGCTCCGCAGTTTGGACATCTGGTTGCACATACCTCTGAAAACTTATCCAGTACTTGTGCACCCATATCCCATTCACAACAGTCATTTTCTCTAAATTTAAATCACCACGAACAAGTTAGCAATAACCACATCAGACAGAATCGCCTATGTTAGAATAATCAAAGTAAAACAATAAAATCAACATCAGATAGAATCAATACTATTTTCAGACGTAAATGTGAAACTCAATGCAACTACGACGACAAACTTCAAATTTTTTATATATCGTTACAAAAAATTCGACTGTAAGAGATATTGTGTGTCACAGTGGCTGCGTAACACCACCCTACGACAATCCACAAAAAGGCATTGATACCTCCGTCTCGAATTTTGTATGTCTTGTTTAGATGCTGAATTAGCGTATAGAGTGTATTCAGATGCAAGTAGCAAAGAAATTTCTCAACAACAACAAGAACAAGAACACAGTAGACTGGGAAGAAACGTACACTGAAGACTATGACACGCAAGGTCATGGATAGGGAATATCTAGTCAAAGCTTTCGTGATGATATACTGGCACAGTGTGAGTAGTTATTTTTTCCGATGCATCTGCTTCCGCTTTGATAACTACATCAATATGTTGGAGCAGATTTACTAATTTTCGGTGCTTTGTTATTTTAGTAAAATTTCTATCTTGCAAGGTAACACGTAAGCTCTAGTAATATTTCGCTGAAATGTGCTACACGACAAATTTGTTCATACATCAAGATTACAAGGTGGAAACATCAGGCAAAATTTTCGTTCTAGAATACACGACAGTTACTCTTTACATTTCCTTCGGGCTATGCTCTGCCTGAAACACATATCAGTTTTAGAGCTGACTTCTTTAAACAAATTGTTTCTATCGTTCACATTTTCTGGAATATTGCAGTATGTTGCTGTGTTATAATGGAAGAATGACGCTTTATTGTTCAGTTTCCTTCGTTTCTCTTGCTAACTTACTTCTTCGACGTAACAACTGCAAGATTTGGTGTTCATGGTTACACGAAATGAACATTAACACTAATGGGCCATAATTACTCCAATCAACATTATCTCTTTTCACAATCAAAGCTTCTGAACAGTTACTACCACACACTTCTCTCTCTCTCTCTTCTCTCTTTCTCTGCATATTTTGTTGCTGTTGTTGTGGTTTGCTGTCCGAAACCCGGTTAGATGATCTCTACACGGTAATTTTATCCTATACGAGTCCCTTCATCTCGGCTTAATATTGTAATCTAGATCCGTTCGAATTTGTTTCATCAAATTTACATTTCATTGATGCTTCATGATACGTTTTGTCAACCGAAACCTTCCTTTAATCAGGTTGTACCATAAATTTATTTTCTCTCGAGTCATTTCAATACCTCCGCATCAGTCATTGTTCACCCCTATATAATTATAAGCATTATTCTATAGCCTAATATTTCAAAAACATCCCTCCTATTGTCTGAACTGTTTATCACCCACGTTTCACCTCCGTATAAGCATACACTTCAGAAAAATTCATTAAGCAAAGACCTCTAATATTTACTGTTATAGGCGGCGTAAACAGATTCTTCTATTCAAGAAACTATTTTCCTGGTAGTGTTTTATATCCCCTCTGTTTAAGCTATCATGAAGTATTTTTCTGACCAAATAACAAACCTCACTGACTACTTTCAGTGCCGCATTTCCAAATGTAGTCCCGTCAGCATCGTCTGATTTAATTCGACTATGTTCCATTCCCTTGTGTTAATTTCATTATTTCACATTCTGTAGCCTCGTTTCGAGACATTTTATCCGTTCGATTCAATTGCTATTGTGAGTCCTTTGCTGTGTCTGACAAAACTAAATTCTCAGGAACAGACTATAAAGATTTTTTTTCTTGTCCCCGACAGCTTGCTACATGTAAAAACTGTAAACTTCTGGGATTGGCTACAAGTCTTTCTCCCTTCCTTCTCAACTACGGCTTCCATTTCATGAGCCTCAACTGTAATAATTGCAGTCTAAATTTGCAAGAGATATAGCCGTACCTCCATCTTTGCTGTTTCCTGCTGAAATGGCAAAATTAAAGTCTACCGTACGTCACTTTTCAAATGCTGTGCTATGGTGCTTGATCCATAGTCTGATACTTAACTTGTTATGCCGAATTAACAGAATATCCTGTTTCAGAGAGCAGACAAATCAAATTTATCGGAGGCAGTCAAATGAATTACGAACACTCGCCACAAAGGGCCAATGATACGGTTCCATCAAAAGTGATCACCGCATGTGTTACGACATTCACTCCACTTGCAGACGAGACGATCAGTTCCTGTTTCGTGGAACGTGGTCAACCGCGGTGGGATCCACAACCGCATCCACTCTTGCACTTCCTCGTTGGACTGAAACAGACGTCCACGGAAGTCTTTCTTCAGGTCGCCTAACACGTGGAAATCACACGGTGAAAGATCTGGGCTGTACTAAGACTGCTCTACTGTTTTCACACCAAATCGCTGTCTCATAACCATCGTATAGTGGCGGTGTGACAGTGGGAGCTATCGTGCAACAGGA
Organism: Schistocerca nitens; assembly: GCF_023898315.1. NCBI lineage: Eukaryota > Metazoa > Arthropoda > Insecta > Orthoptera > Acrididae > Schistocerca > Schistocerca nitens. Next base: position 68,620,413 of record NC_064614.1, read on the forward strand.
GGATTCCATCCGACAGCACGCCTGGGCGTTCTGGCTTTATGGCGCATCGCAGTTTCTGAGAAGTGTCTGCATAATGCTGTGCATTCATGGTGGTTCCACGCTCGATGAACTCGAACCATTCAGTCGAAGGAGGTGGCCTTCATGACCGAATCGGAACTTGTGTGAAGGGCTCTGTATTTATTTGACGGGGGAGATTTGGTATGTTTCCACTGTTGGCTTTACCGTTTGCCCTCGGGTTCAGTGGCACCACGTTTCGTCCCCTGTGACTGTACGGGACAAAAATGCCTGCCGCTACTTGTGGACTCAGACCAGACGCCGTTCTGTCAATCTCTTGTCCATTCTTCAGAAGATGCGGCACCCACCGCGTCCAAATTTTGAGGTAATGCAAGTGGTCTTTGATGATGGCATGTACGGAACCGTGGCTAATACCATCCTCAACACGAATTTCGTCCTTCACGATTCGTCGATCTCCTCGGATAAGGCCACCAATCCAGCCGTATCACATCAGGGGTAACGGCTCGATGGGGCTGCCCTGGGCCCGGATCGTCTTGCAGTGATGTGCACCCTTTCCGTAATCTCTTTTGCCACTCGTGCACAGACATCAGGGTCATGCGACGATGAATTTTGCGTTCTACAGCACCCTCATCGACCCGGAAACGAATCATACCTCACAACAGCATTTCTTTGATAGCCTCCATGTCGATAGCTTGACGAACAACCTAGACCAGTACGCCGACAGCCTAAGTCAAAACCCAACAACTACGTGCAGGTGTGATGTGGCACTTCACTGCTCCCCTACAACCAAACGGTGACAATACCGAAACTTAACGACCCTGGGTCCACCTGTCGCACGGACTGTGTACTACGGCAGGTGTTCGGTTTCAGTTTGACTGCCCCATATATCGTACGTATGACAGACTTAACATTCACTACTTACGAACATTTTGCGATCAAACTGCCATTTCTGTGAACTTTCTAAGTTGTTCACTGTCCACTTGGGCCACCCAATAGAGACCATAAAGTTTCCACACGTGAAAGATTTTCAGAATTATTTGACAAATTTCTGAAACTCTAACACAAATGTAGTACTGCCAAAACGGCTGTTGCCTCTCTCCGACATACCAGGTTGTTACAGTAACTGACCTGTTACTTGCAGCCGATTTCGTCGCGAAGTACGTTAAGGCAAGAATCGAACGTTCGAGTCCACCTACGAGCCATTGATTTCCTCGATGCTTCATTGCTCAGTTTTGACATATGATACCACCAGGGTCGTGTGCGCTATTTCGGCGACACATTCGCTAAGCATTTGGCATTTATGGATACATATATTTCACACGCATTTGATTAATAAATGTGACAACTGCGTATATTACTAGCCAACATACATTTTCATGCTGCAAATGGCAGCTGTCATCATTTGTCCGTAGAAAATCTCTCGACGGTTTTTGTATATCAGACAAGCCAAAGTCTGCAATAAATAAATATTAAATGTGGTACAATGTAAAGGATTAAGAAGTGTTACATCTTTGTTTCTATAAGGCTTTAACTAAATATTTACGATCCCCCAGGTCGCCTTCTTTTGTAGGCAACTCAACTTCGGCGGCACACGAAATTCAGGGTTTAAAGACGCTTCCCTTGTTTACCACGTCTCAGGGAGTTCTCCCAAGTGCAGACTACCTAATGGGAATTCGATACCCAGCTTGCCGCTTTACGGCAATATTTAATTTAAACTCCAGCGACGTTCCATCGATCCCGCCCAGAAATATGATCTAGCTCAGCCGTGAGTTTTAATAATTTACTTGTGCATTAGTTTACACTCGGCGGAGCGCAATGGTTCGTAATTGTCCGTTTGTGAAACTTTGTTCCTTGGAAAGTGTTACCACTGACTGCTGCGTATAAATATTCTGTACACCTTCTTTCCGAAAAACTAACATAAGCACTACGCTGTCTCTGTGAAGAGCGGAGTACATAAAATGGACCCAATTCTGTTATTTCATTCCCACTGCTTGGCATCTTGTCTCATTTGGTACTTCAGTACACCAAGTATACGTAATGACTGAGACGTATTGAGGAGCGGGTCTGGTTTCACTATGTGAAACGTTCAGCTCTGGGTCGAACTATTCACATTGAGGCTTTGGGTCATTTTTTAATCATATCAGAGGCTGATGTAGTTTTCTTCCGAGGCGTTGACAAATGTCTTTTAGTAATTTTGATACATTCAGCACAATAGTGGACATACAACTATTTCCATACGTCCCTAAATCTCTCTCTCTCTCTCTCTCGCTCTCTCTGTCATATCGTGTCCCCCCAATGTAATGCAGCAACCCAACGTGGCAGGGACTCAACAAGTCGTTGGAAGTCGTCTGCAAATATACTCAGCCCTGATGTCTCTAGAGCCATCAGGGCTGTATTGCCCTTGCAAGACTTTGTCCATATATTGACCTCTCAATTACGTCCCATAAATGTTGAATGGAGTTCATGTAGCGCGGTCTGGGTGGCCAAAGTACTTGCTCGAATTCTCCAGAATGTTCTTCAAACCAGTCTCGAACAACTGTGACCCAGTGAGATGGCCCTTTTTCGTCGACAAAAATTCTATCGTTGTTTGGGAAGATGAAGCCTATGAATGGCTCCAAACGGTCTCCACGTGGGCGAACATAATTATTTCCAGTCAGTGATTGGGTCAGTTCTACCAGTGGACCCAGTCCATTCCGTGTAAACACAGCCCACATAATTATAGAGACATCACCAGCTTGCACATTGCGTTGCTGGCAACCTGGATCGACGGCTTCGTAGGGTCTGTGCATTAAACGAACCGTACCATCAGCTCTTGCCAACAGAAATCAGAACTTATCTGACCAGGCCACAGTTCACCAGACGTCTAACCCATATGGTCACGAGCCCTGAGAGGCCCTGTCGGCGATGTCGTGGTGTTAGCAAAAGCACACGCTTAGGTCGTCTGCTGCGATAGCACATTAGCGGCGCCAGGTATCAACAAATTGGCCTAATGTTACGTTCGTCGTAATTCCCACATTGATTTCTGAGAATATTTTATGCAATATTGCTTCTGTGTTAGCACCGACAACTCTACGCAAACACTGCTGCTCTCGTTCGTTAAGTGGAGGCCGTCATTGCGTTATCCGTGGTGAGTGATAGTGCCTGAAATTTGGTACTCTCGGCACCATCTTGACACTGTGGATCTCAGAAAATGGAATTCCCTAACGATTTCCTAAATGGGACGTCTCATGTGTCTAGCTCCAACTACCATTCCGTGTTCAGAGTTGAAACGCCTGGTTAAATACGCAGGGCAGAACAGGTAGCTGGAATTGTAGAAAGGGGCCAAAAATCAGCGGCTGTCAGTTACACTCGAACCCATGTAACTTTACTTAGTTGCCCAAACATTACAGCGCAAATTTCCGAGCTGAACTACCGACTGAATATGTCACACAAAGCCAAAGACTTTATTGTTAAATAATTTTTTTTCAATAAGGTGAAGGTCCAAACAAAAAGAATGGTTCTGAGCATTATGGGACTTAACAGCTATGGTCATCAGTCCCCTAGAACTTAGAACTACTTAAATGTAACTAACCTAAGGACATCACACAACACCAAGTCATCACGAGGCAGAGAAAATCGCTGATCCCGCCGGGAATCGAACCCGGGCGCGGGAAGCGAGAACGCTACCGCACGACCACGAGCTGCGGACGAAGGTCCAAACAATCTAAAATTTAACAAGTAACGAATTTACATTTTAAGACGGCTGAAGGCCCATGATAGAAATACACAACTACAATAAATTTTCAAAAGGCAGAAGGCCCAAAGCTTTATCCAAAAATATTTTAAATCAGGCTGAAGGCCTAAACAATCTAAGACTCAACAGGTAAGGAATTTTAATTTTAAGATGGCTGAAACCCCATGACTGAAAAACACAACTACACCGAATTTTCATAAGGCAAAAGGCCCAAGGCTTTATCCAGAAAAAAATATTTTAAATGAGGCTGAAGGCCAAAACAATGCAAGACTTAACAAGTAAGGAACTTACAATTTTAAAACGGCTGAAGGTCCATTATTTAACCCAACTAAAAGCATACAAATTCAAACCATCGGCTATGAGCCATTAAAACACACAAGCAAATACCAGTAGGAAAAGGAAACACAGCAAGCGGCGCTCAGAAGTTTCCGGGGGTCGATCTGCACTTGAAATTATTAACGTTCGCTTAGGGGAGACAGGTAGTCGGCCCAATTATATCCGATCCTCCGGCAACCCAACCAAGACACAGTTAGCGGACCCACTGACAAGATGACTTGCTTTCCACCCGACTAGTACACAAGAAACTCAAAGCCGAAACGTAAAAGGCGTAGCCACCCACAACCAAGAATGCATAAGCTGTCCAAGCTACACACACGAGTTGGACAGCGACAACACGGTGAGAAAAGGACACTGCCTGAATTTTACGTCAGCGGCCAGGGCAAGTAACCGGAACGCTGACGGCCACAAGGAAGAAAATTCCGCTGATGCACTTAGACATCAAATAACCAAGATACAGTTAAACTCCACCGGATGGTGGCCAAACTTTCGCCAACTCGAACAATCGCTGTTGCTCATGGGCATACCCCCAACAGTCAACCATGAAAACCAACGACACAATGTGAAGGGACTGAATTCGGTAATCAAATCACCACTCAACTTAGATGTCCTGCCGCGCGACTGCTACGGTCGCAGGTTCGAATCCTGCCTCGGGCATGGATGTGTGTGATGTCCTTAGGTTAGTTAGGTTTAAGTAGTACTAATTTTGTGGTGTCACCGCCAGACACCACACTTGCTAGGTGGTAGCCTTTAAATCGGCCGCGGTCCATTAGTATACGCCGGACCCGCGTGTCGCCACTGTCAGTGATCGCAGACCGAGCGCCGCCACACGGCAGGTCTAGAGAGACTTACTAGCACTCGCCCCAGTTGTACAGGCGACGTGCATAGGAATGGTTCACTGACAATCACGCTCTCATTTGCCGAGACGATAGTTAGCATAGCCTTCAGCTACGTCATTTGCTACGACCTAGCAAGGCGCCGTATTCAATAGATATATAACTTGTGATGTCTGTACCGTCAGACCGATGTACATCACTTCTGGATTAAAGTTAAGTATTCTACCAGTTACCTCCTGTTTTGCTAGTCTTATTTCTCTGACCTTGTTCCAGACCTCACGCCAGTCTGCGTGTAATTAAACGCGTGCATTTCGGCCTCCTCTAGCAACACGGTGTTGGCTCTTCTGCCAACACTTCAAAGTTCTAGGGGACTGATGACCGTAGCTGTTAGGTCCCATAGTGCTCAGAGCCATTTGAACCATTTTTTTGATGTCCTGGGTCGGTGAGCCACGAACCTCGTAGCAATCGGAACAGCTCCCACACACTCAGACACTGCGTAGAGACCGCCAGCGGGCCCGGCCCACTGCGCCGCGCGGAGATTTCCTGGCTGATCCACACCAACCGACCAACTGCCACACATCAGCACGGAGACAGCACTAAAATAACTGAGCAGTCGACATCACAAGCTACACAGTTTCACGAACACTTGCACGAAGGACTAGACAATACTAACGACAGTGACTGTGCAATAACAAGGACGAATCACGAGTCGGCAACCCATAAGCGATCGCCGGCCAACATACACGTCGCCCGACAAGACGACCGACCGACGACCAGCTAAGGTGGTCCGCACTCAAGTGATATTTATCGGCAACCGTCGGGTGAGTCATGGCTGTCCGGACCTCACTGCATCCGCGCCCCGACTGAACTTCTGCCGCGTCCTAAGTCAAACACTGCCAGGTCCGTCCTGCACTGCTAGTACCTCCAAACTCACTGGCAGATCAGAACTAACTCCGGACACACTTCAGCCGGGAAGTAAAAGCAGTGAGCAAAGATAACACGCCAGGGCTTACATCGATAAGCACCGCTGCTGCCACTCACGGGCAAGCAAGGCGGCAACTCAGTGACACCAGTAATTGAAATTAACATAACGAGGTGGTAGTACAGTAAAAACAGGATGTCAAATGAGATATGGAACGAACACGACCCGCGCACTGCTCAAGAGCCTATTAAATGCCTTCGTTCGGCCACGATGATGTCGGAAACAGTATCATATGAATCACCTGGGTACAAATGACAGCTGCGCCAGTGCGCTGCCCTTTTGTAACTTGAGTAAGCGATAGTACTGCCGTCTGTATATGTGAATGTCGCTGTCCCATGACTCAGTCACCTGAAGTGTACTTAATAATACGGGAAGTGTCCGTTCGCCTTTCTGACGGGTCGAACTTGGATCACTTCCCATGAGATGTATGGATGTCTGTAGAGGAAATGGACGCTGGGGGCTGGAACGAAATCGACTTTGTAACTCATCCCAAAGGTGTTTGATTGGCTCAGTTCAGGACTCTGCGCAGACCAGTGTGTTTCAGAAATATTGTTGTCCACAAACAGTTGCCTCACACAGACTGCTTTATGACAGGTTGCCTTTTCATGCTCATACCATCATCAAATCCAAACTGTTTCCTTACTCTTCGCAAAAAAATAGTTGTGTAAAACTTGTTCTTATCCTTCCTAATTTAGTATTTACTTAAGCAGAAGAAGGATACAAGACAGTAACCACGAAAAACATGCACATATCGCAACACCACCTTCCCCATACCTCACTGTTGGCACACCACAAGATGGCACAAAGCATTCTCCAGGCATTCTCCAAAGACAAGCTCTTTCGTCGTATAGCTCCAGGACACAGCGTGTTTCAACACTTCCAGTCATCCACTGTCCAGCGGCACGAATCTTTACGCAACTATAAGCGTCGTTTAGTACTGACTTTGGAAATTTGTGGCCTTTGAGGAGCATCTCCACTATTGTACTCCACAGTCGTTGTGCTAGCTAGACTGGTAGTAGCACCTTACTGTTTATTAGTGATTTATTCCATTAATTTCATGCGATTTTTTATAGCTGGCACCAGTAATGCTCGACAGTCCCGTTCGTCAGTACAAGATGTATCTGTTCTTGGTTTAGCAGTGAATGTTCCTTCATAACACCAATACTCGACGCAGGCAGCTTTAACAAACTTGAAATGTTCCTGAATGAATTAATTCTCAGGTAACGTCCAATGACTAACCTTCATTCTCACTGACCCACTATGCTGTTACTGCTTCTTTACGGATAACACAACACCCTCGACGTCATTTTATAGTGGTGAGTCTACCTCTTCTGACGTGTAGCGGTCAATTCTGCGTTACATAGCGGTGTCCGTACGCTTATGATCAACTAGTGCACAAGCATAACTCCGGGACGACTGGAGAAATTTGTACCGTATTTAGTACGTATCAGGGAACTATTGGGAAATACGTTGTAACGTTCTTTAATATCTAAGAGTAACGTTCTTTAAAAAAATAACTTTGTGTTATCCAAATTTACTGTGGGATGTATTGTTGTGCAAATAGTGTGCTTAATCAGTTTTACTGTAATCCGAAGAAAAATTAAACAACTTAATCTGGAAAACAAGTATATGATGCCTACAATGAAATCAATCCCTTTGAAATTTAGTCTCGTGAACACGGAGTTCTATGGCCCTGTGCAATGGACTGATAAAATTCCCTATGCAAATAAACAATGAAATACATTTTCCTTAGCTCTTGCGTCGCAACGGATGTAATCTTCGTGTAATATTCTCTCCACAGTAAGCACACACAATATTCAATCTTAGCTCAGCGAAGTGCAATGCCGGCAGTAAAATAGCTTCATAAAACCATGTCAGTAGTTAAGTTGATAAATGAATAACCTTGCAAATGTTCTGGCATAATTTTGGATATTCGCTCAGCGCTGTGCAGTGCTGCCCGCATTAAAGCTGTTACAGGCATTAATACTTCTTTGAATCTGGGACATTAATTGTTTTTAGTCTGATTGAAAAATCGTTTGCTTTAAAAAATAGTCGTTGGATTGAAATAAACACGATGTGGAAGAGGATTAGGTATTAATAAGGGGATATGCTAAGACCGAATGGTTCAGTTTGAAACTTGTATTCAAAGTAAGGTTTCTCCTTCACAAAATCTGATATAAAATATTTTGCGTTAACTTCAAAATCAGTGAACTTATCAACTGTTATACAGTTCTGACTTACTGACGTAGTTAACAATACTTGGATAGTTACATGACGAACGGTCTTATAACGTTTGACAAAATAGATTCCAAAATTAAGTTGTCTGTATCAGTATTACAAAATATTACATATCGGGTATACCTAATCAATCTATACATTAAATCTGATATAAGATACTTGGTTCCTACATTCAAGGGACGGTACCGTTAGAATTAGCAAAATCCACATTGCTTTTCTGCATACCTAAAATTAAATATACAAAGCTTCATTACCTTATGCTGCGTTCATAGGCCAACAGCTAAATTCTCACAGCTAGCCACTACCTTAAAATCTTACATCCTACCTTTAACAGAGTGCAATGGCAACTGCTACTGCGATTCGCGCGCCCCTACTTACAATAGATTCTGCCGCTCAGGCAACATCTTTGGTTCACTGGTGTCAAAGATACAATCTCTTCTACATGTGGTAACCATTTAATGTCATTTTTTATGAAATATGTTATAAAATCGGGCTCCACGTACAAGTGAACCCCTCATAACGTTGTGTTGGTATATGACTCGTCTGGTACCAGCTGGGATGAGATGAGTTGTGAACGGTGTGGCACGTAAAAATAAACTAAATTTGTGTATGTCCATGTTTTCGCCGTTGTGGGACCTGTTGGCGGCGACATTCGTAACGAATGCCAAATGAAACAGCTTTCAGCCGTCACATTTCCAAACTGTTATTTTATTAGGTTACCAGTTTCGGCGATATATTTCACCTCCTTGAGATCCCCTGAAAGATTCCAACCTCGATTCCGGTCCTAATAGGGGCCAGCATTCAAAGACTGGTACCTGTATCAAGTAGAAATCTACAGATACTGGCGGTCAGAGGGCCTGAAGATGTGGTATACCTCCGACACTGCTTGCCCAACAAAATATAAGTTTGGAAATTTTACACGGCTGAAGAGTTTTTGATCTGATATTCTAAACTATGTTTGTATGGAGCAATAATATCTGGCGTTGATAAACTAATTGGCAGCAAATCCGATGACATTTAACATCATGCGAAGAAGAGGAAGGGAGGTGTTTGGTAACAGACGGCATGCTAAACTGATTTGAACCATATTTGGTTCATACACGAATTCCGGGGAACGAGAACGCCCAGGACATTGCTATGGATGAGACTGATGGTAGACGAGGGAATGAGGTCGCATCTAAGTAATGATCTGAAAACCACTAAGAAATTTCAGTCACACTTACTACACATGTAGTTGTACGTGTAACATAGCCGTATCAGTCCTGTTTGTGTTGAGATGGAAGTGTAATCACAACCGTGGTGGGACAGTAGCAATTAAACTTGGTAGTTAGATGACTTGCTACAGGCAAAAAGTACTGTTTTCGTACGACACCCCTAGCTACCTTCATAATGTAATGGATATGTGAAGAGGATGATAGATAAATAATCAGAATGTAACTATATACTTAATTTCTTCTCAATTCTATTGTAAGAATCACGTAAGCAGCATGGGGCAGCATTCCGGGTGCCCAGTTGTTCCAAAAACTCGCGCCCGTTTTCATTCGAGTTTCATTGGGTTTCTTTATTTACTTCATAAAAGAGTGTAACGCTACTAGAGGCCAGTTGGATCAGTTTATAGCTATCTACCCTCCAGAGATCGAGTACATATTTGTATATGTCTCATTTCTATAACAGAGGTTCATTTCTGCAGTGTTGCCTTAAGCCCTTGTAAATGCATTGCACCCTAATTTAGCTAATATAATGAAGTGAAAAATTTTAACAAGGTAATTAATGGATTAATAGAATAGAGTAGGTGTGGCCTCGGCTGCTGACGACAGAGGTCATGTGAGTATGAGTTGCGTTTGCGTGAATGTGTGTATGTGTATGTTGTCTAATTCAGACGAAGCCGCTTTGGCCGAAAGTTTAACATGTTAGCAGTCATTTCGTAGTGTCTGTCTGCGACTCACCATCTCCAAAATATGGTGACTAGCATTCTGTCATTTCCATAACAGTGTTATTAATAGTATAAATGACATATTAAAGGTTTGAGTCCATAGGAAACGATGTAACCTAGGGATGAGGAAAAATGACCGAGTAAAGGCGATACCAGCTCTGAATAACCGGTATTTTTCGGTATTTGTTTAATCCCACTGATAACAGGGTTTTTCATTTTCTTATGATAAACAGGTAAAAAACTTGCTTATCAATTTCATACAGCAGAAGTGCTAAAATTTTCGGTTTTTAAATAAATATTAATTTACAGACAACCTGTCTTTATTCGTAAGATTCCCATTGCTTTGAAATACTGCGTTGTGATAGAAACTCTCGTGTGATGCGGCCTATTAGATGATATGCGTGCATGTGCCGCATGCAAGACTTATGCAGACATGGTCTATACAGTAGTTCGTCGCTGCGTTCCTCGGACGTCGATTATATAGCAGCTTGACACCATCACCAGTTTTAGGGTTCATTACGACGTCCAGCAACAGTGGAGTACAATGCTGCATTTGCTTTGAAGGATTAAAACCTGAATGAGGCATAACAAACTTGTGACATCATATCATCATATAAGGAGAAAACTTCCTCCTTGTTCTTTCGAAAAGAAGGTGAATTTCATATAAGACTAATTTTATTGACTTGCTATAAACTTGGGGAAATAACTGAACCCTTAATTCTGTTGTTCCTTCACGGTGAGAAATTGATACTATCCAAAAGAAGCGATGCAGACAGGTGTTCAACGAGTGACCTTTCGCTCTCGCCTTCACCAGCCTCATTTCCTTCACCTTCATCATCTATGTAGGACACAATGAGGCAGATTTCTGGCACAACTTCAAACCCATTTCAATCGAGATTTCCTAGTTCTTCACCTTCATTAGAGCATTCCAGTCTTTGTTAGAAGTCTACGTTTATTATTAGAAATATCAGAAATAAGAACCAAAAATCAGTTAGTTCACAAACCAATTATTTTCAATGGTTTTAACAGTCAGTTCAAACTGGTATAACCGCAATCCGGTTGTTTCAGGGATAACCGCGATGTCTAACGTAACCGAGAACCACACAAATAATTTCCACTTACTCATCTCCAGAGAAAACGTTGCTCCGAATGGTAGTAGCCTCACACAAGGTTTTATTTCAGCATAGTAGGGAAACAAGAGAAAAAAAAGCGATGAACTAAGCAGAGCAGAAAGGAAAGCTACAACGAAGGCACAGAGCCGTGCATTAGCTCATTTAAATATAAACAAATTCATGTAGTTCGTTAGTTCACTCAAGACCTTATTAAGTAACAAATTCACCTTTTCTGAAGTTCAATCACTGACAGCCATACTAGCACTCAGAGTCCAAAGTATCTCTAAGTCCCGAAGTGGTATCGAGCTTAAGCCCATGCTTCTCATCAGCCACGTAAACCTTGTAAAACAAGTTTACCAACCAACACAAGAACAGCAAAAAATCGAAAACTTGGTAATGCCACCGACTAGTAGATTCAATGGATCGCCCTACAACTACATCACATTCTTACTGTCGTGCGTATTACAGCTTTAACATATTTCAGATATACATTATACGCACTTTTCGTAAATTTGGCATCTGATATTACATTATTAACTGTTAAGCCTCGCTGAATGACCAGCCTTTACTTAAACGTCACACACTATAAATAGGACGGCGAGAAACTAGTCCCCACCTTCATTCAGTTTGCTGCTCCAGTACTACGTTACTCATATCGTAATCTTACTAACACTAAATTACTAAATTTTCAGTAAAGAGACCGAAGGAAATTGAGATAGGGCGACAAAATACTTACACTGATGTTAGTCTCCAGCATACATGTAGATTAATCTTGACTTTGACATTATTTCCGGAATGAAACAGAAATTGTTTTTAAGAATTATGTACGTGGTCAAAATTATAGAACCTTGCTCATTCTTTATCTGACATTATTTCCTATCCAACTGTGCATCGTAAGTATAGGTTGTGTATCAATACCCTCTCGTATTGATTCTATAAACAATGTTTATGTAAGTGTTATAGTAGTAGTAATGATAATAATTTCGTGTAGCCCAATGGCCACTGAACCTGGAGCAAGCTTTCAATTGGACGACACTTTGGCACCCTGCACGTCACTAACCAACCCCATTTACTCAACCGGAGAAAGGGAACCTGCAGTGTAGCACGTACGATGTCCCCGTTCGTTTAAGTTATATCCTAATTAGGAATGTTAACTGCCCTAATGACCGTGCTTGGAAATCGGACGATCACATGCAGTGGATGTCCTGCACTAAAACTCCTGATTGCTCTCTATATTAGAAAGCATTTGCACACTACCATACGAGAAATTTTACGTAAATAAATAGTTACTGCAAGTTGGAAGTAGAGGAAACCTGACTATAGGAATTGCCTTTGAGGGGATGATGATGGCAAATGGTTAACTAACATGAACGATTTATGTTCATTAGTGCCTAACGAGCATACTACATACATTGACACACAAATAACTACCAAGACACTTTATACATGCCGATTATAGAAATATTACATTTGTTAGTCTGCAAAGCATAGAAGATGCTTAGCTTACTGTTGTGGCAGATTTTATAACTGTACAGTTATGAAGATTTGTTTCATACCAAAGCCGAAATTATTTATATCACTTCTCAACATTTGACAAGAAATTACAGTTTATGTTTGAACTATCACTAGAGCCTAACTTTGAATAAGCGGAGTATTATTTCATCACACAAACACTAAATGAGAGTATTCGTAAACTGCAGTCCACCACAGTGCTTCTAAAGAACAGTAAGAGTTTCACATTACCTTTCGATACTACCTTCTTAAATTCATTTTTAGAAACATGTAACTTTTATAATTTAGGCATTAGCTTCATTTAAGTAACTGATAAATATTTATAAACAGATTTCTACAAGCTTTTGTAACCTGCAAGCCTTAATCAGGTTAAGACACTCTCAAAGGGATAATGTCTTATATATATACAAATAATAACACTGTAAAAGAGTTTGCTTTTATAATAACTCAAGCAATTATTCTCATTTTCAAATTAGTTAATAGAGCGTCGTTTCGCAAGTCAACTAACACTTCGCTGTTTGAAGTCCGAATCACACAAAAACACATACCAAAATAAACTTAAGCCTCTCACTCACGTAGTGAGCTATGTCCAAGCCTCAGTCGAAAATGCTACTAAAAATTTCCACAGCTTGCACCTCAGAGGCTGTGAATAATACTGCTTCTTGCTTCCCACTAGCATACAGTACCATATATCTTGACGTTTAGCAGATCACATGACTCCGCAATATACCTGGCCTACATTCTGTAATAAAGCAGACCCCACTTCTTCTTTCACATTTAGACATATTTGTTTAGCTGCTATTCTTTTAGAACTGTAGAGTTCAACTATTTACCTCCAAGGCTCTTATGATAATTAGTTCAGTTAGCAACCAACACACACAATTTCTTCACGTCACCAGATCTGAAATGGCACTTCTCATACTGATCTGGAACTACAGTAACTAAAAAAATGTAGGGTATAGCCGCAAAAATACACCGAGGGGGATTTCCCTACAGAATATTCATTACTACTAAGGCCACGCCTCCTTACAATGAAAAGTAACTAACTTTACTGTGTCTTGATAACATAATCCTTTTAAGCAAAAGAAAGAATATACATTTGCATATTTCACAAACATGGTCTCTGAACGTCCTTAGCATCATTAGTTGCAACACTAGCCACGACGCGGCACCACGTTACAGTGACTTGCTACGTTATCATCATTCACATCAGCTCTTGTTATGCCCACTAGATGGTGTAGTCATATAGATAGGCGTGCTGTACGCCGCCTCTCCTTACTCATGAGACCAGACATGTGCTTAAACTTTGCCATCTTTTACAATACAATGTTATTACGAAAGAAAGTTATTTTGTTGGAAATTATTTATGGTCGTAATAATACTTGTGCCGTTACACGTGGAATCTGAACCACATGTCATCATGGCGAACCTTAACACCATTGAGTATAAATATTAATAGCTTTGGTAACAATGACTACACAGGCATAGCAACAACATTTGTGAGTTTTTCTCTTTATTGAGATTTCAACAAGTGTTCTTAAATTTTCTGTAGCATGTAGTGGTACAAGTTCATTTTTGTTCATATTGAGATACAGAGTCCTAAAGTTAAATGAGCACTGAAAAATCTGCAGTTGAGATACCACAAATATTCAAGCATATGGCTTCTTGCTAGAGATGAACCTTTCTTTCTGTTTGTTTGGCTCAATAACACTGTGAAATCTTATGTGTGTGAAATCTGATGGGACTTAACTGCTAAGGTCATCAGTCCCTAAGCTTAGACAATCCTTAACCTAAATTATCCTAAGGACAAACACACACACCCATGCCCGAAGGGAGGACTCGAACCTCCGCCGTGACCAGGCGCATAGTCCACGGCTGAACTATCTCAGAAGCATTATAGACAGAAAAGTGAAGGTAATGGACTCGTACCACTATTGAAATAAGCCCTTCACATGTCATCCTGGCGAGTCTTAACACCGTTGAGTATAAATATTAATAGCTTTAGTAACAGTTACTGTACATGCATAGCAACAACCTTGTGAGTTTGTCTCTTTATTGCGATTTCAACAATTGTCTTTAAATTTTCTGTAGCATGTCTGGAAGTGGCTTTTGTGAATGTTCGAAGCTTCAGTTTTTGCACAGTCAGAACCAGGATATTTTTCTATAAGCGCATGGCGACACAGCCTATTCAAACCACCACTACATTCCCAATTAGCGAGATCATTGCGGCCGGCCAAACAGCTACCTTGCTTTTAGCTCGCAACACTGCTCAGCGCCCACTAACCTGGCACGGCTATAACAAGGCAACATGCCAGCAACATTGCGGCTAATCAGACACTATTGTATGAATATATATTTTAAGAGGGGGAGGCGGGGGGAGGAGGGGAGAGGACGTACCACGAGGAATTATTCAAATTGATATTCGTACAGGTATCGACGGAAAACGCAAAATTGTAAACTATGGCGGCCGATGGATGAATACGTGACAGTTGAGCGCCATCTGGCCGGTAAGTCAAAGATATCGTACGCCGCGTTTTGTTGCCTTACATGGCAAGCCATCCTGGGTTCACGTTTCAGCCGGCTAATTCACGCCCGCTCACGGCGAGACTTTCTACTGCTTGTTTACCATCTCCCCAATGGAGAACATTCGGGGCAAGATGGACAGGGCCCTCCGGGCAGCTAAGGATTTTGACGATGTAACGGGCCTGTTGGAGAGAATTCCGCGTTGTATCCCTCACAAGGACATCCGACAACTCTATCAATCAGTGTCAAGCCGAATAACTGCGTGAATAAGGGCCAGAGGTAGACCAAAGCGTTATTGACTTCCTTAATTTATGAAGGTCATTATTTTGAGTAAATTGTCCAGTTTTTCTATTATTGTAATAAATTTTTTGTTCGTACATGTAGATTATATCTGCCGATTTCCGTCCCATCCGGATACTTCCTTCGTAGTGCGCCTTCTTTTCTTCTTTTTAAATACATAGAGGACAACTCGCTCGTAATTTCACAAGACGATCGGAGCCTCTTCATTAGAAGATTCGTGACAGTTTTTCACTCTAAAGACACGGAAGACAATGTGTTGAATTCTGTTGAAGCAGAAAGCAATCACCTTGCTTTCCTAGGAGACATGAGGAACCTGAGTGGCTAAGAAATTGATTTTCAAGCAAAATATTAGAATATTAGTCACGAGTTGTAGTATGACTATGCTTACTTGTTAGACATTCCCTTGCGCTGCGAAACCAATGTTCTTTTCATTGCGTTCCAGCAGGCGACGACGAGTTTAAAACTCCTCATACTTCGCAGCTTTCAAGTAGTTTCTAATCGGTTTTTTCTGTCACTGTCAGTGTTGTTTGGTAGAAATGTTGTGTTTTTACCATTATTTATTAATCTTTAGGTTTAAGCCAGCTGTCAACCCTCACTTGAAATTTCTTTTGTGGTCTACTATATCTGATGGCGCAACAATAAGTAAAAATGTAGTGGTGTTTATGGATTCCACATGAGCGCGGACAGTGCAAGATATTAATCACCATCTCTTATTTTAGATCGATATAATATTTACCGTATCGGCGACGTGCCTACGTTAGATAACGGATGGTCGTGCATGTGATCTGCTCGCGCTAACGAATTATTTTGTGTTTATTTATTGATTCATTTATTTATTTGAGCATATTACCGTAGTTTCGTGTTATGTGTGTATTATGCTGTCAATGGTTAAGCTTGACGTTGTCTCCCTCTATTGGAAACAAAAGACTCGAAGGTTTGTTATGGTGGTTTTGGCAGGTAGATATCCGTTTGGTTGTCTGGCGTGTACTTGCGGCTAGCTGTCAGACTGTGTTACAGATGAATATCCGTTTCTTGCAACACTCGACTGTTTTTATAGTAATCTGGCTCCTGCAACTGCCAAAACAGCGCCTAGGTGCTTATAGGTTGAAGAGTTCGAGTTTTATCGCAAATTAGTAAACTTCATGACTGCCGTGAGCACTAGTGTCATTTGGATACATTCGATTATATCACAATGTGGCTGTAACGTTCATGCAGACCTGAGGTGTACCACCATTTTTTCAGGCTGATGCTGATCATTACAGTAGTACATAGTACTGATGTGTTCCCTACTGTTATTCGTTAGGTGCCCTGAAGCTCGGTCAAGTCGAAGGCAGTTCATAATGACTTAAACTCGACCTCGGCTGCCAATGATTTTATATTTTAAACATTTACTGTAAAAATCAATATTTTCAGTTCTAACGTTCTTTTACTAAGTAAACGTTCTTTTTGTAACGTTCTTTTACAAAAGATAAAACTTTAATGATTACGTGGAATGGATACTAAACTCGAGTTATTGTGTAGCGTGATGTAACTGCAACTGGTGTGCTTACCCTGTGTTACTGTTAGCAAACTTCTACACTAATTGATTGGACAATGCAACTCCCAATACCAATAAAGAAATGCAGTCACTGCAAAATACATTCAGCCCCTTACACACCGAATCATCTGGCCCTGTTCAAAACTGATAACTTTGGTCCCTCTGCGTGTAACAAATAAATTAAATTGTTTTACCTCTACAGCGGTAACAGAGTAACGCGATGTATTCTGGTCTCTCATAAAATAAAATATGAATGCTAGCTACAGGCTCAGCAGTGTGCAATGCTAGCCTTAATACTTGAAACGCACATGAAATTCTTTTTCTGATAAACCAGAACATTTAAAAAAATCCAACTTCTTTGAAAAGTATATGACCTGGACAGGGAGGCGATACTGATTGTGCTGAATTTTTTTAGCAGAATTATCTAACAACTGAAGTTACGTTGGTGGAAAAAATTATCATATTTACTAATTTGATTCACGAACAATGACATTTATACAGCCGGTATTGTCTAATCTCACTAATCCAGCATAAATGCAAATCATCAAATTACGTGTAGCTCTGTTAAGAAATAATAGAAACATTACAAAACCGAAATATCTAACTAGCTTTCAGCAAATCAGTTTACGTATATTATGGGGTTACTCAACAATTACAAATTATCAGCCAAATCGTTTATACTAACGCGCTGGCAAAGCAAAAATCATAGTTATTTAACATCTTTATCTTGCTTACATGAAGACCTCTACTTTCATGTTCAACAATATTGACATATCTATCTTAATCCAATACTTGTTTGCTTCACAAAGCACACCACAGAAACTGCCTACTTCATCCTCTTTCAGCCACAGACACCTACCTACAACAATGCGTCCACTGCTCTCTTGCTCCAACACTACAATCTCAGACCAGGAGCAGTATCTTTGTGTCTGCGGTCGTACACAGTAAGACATATATCGTTTATAATATTCGGACGCCACATACAAATGTGCCCCAGTAGACTCATATCACAGTTATTGATAATATTTTGGACTGTGTCTATTGGTAAGCGAAAATTGCACCTTTTGTCCAGTCTGAAAGCTGTGTAAGTATTTTGTACACACGTAATTCTACAGCTCGCTCGAACCTAGGAAATTCTTTATATTAAAAATCTGCAAACAGCCCATGTCTACCTGAAGTAATAATGAAGTTTCTGAGTTGTATAGACAGTTCTAAGAAAGAAAGTCATAGATTTTTCATGTTTCTTCTTCGAATATTACTTAATGTCTTCCTTCTGATTGTCTAATTCTGCCATGTCTGTACCGATTTCTGAAACGCTAGCTGTTTTAAATTAACGTCACCGTCTATGTAAGGAGACTTGCTTTGAGCCCCACTAGATTTAGCAAGGCGGTTCAATGCAAAATGTGCAATATCGAAATAACAAACAGTTCTTCAATACATTTCTTTTGGCATTTGTAATAGATTTCATTAAGTACACAAAATATATAGCAATTCCTTTCAGATCCCAATATATGCTGTTTTCATTTTTCTAATCTCTCCCTAAGTCCGTGACGTTTAGTGCACTCTAGAAGTGATTTACTGCATTTTCTATGGGCTTGTTTGATCGTTAGGGCCTCGTCAGAGATACTGGCTTCCACTGATAGCTTAAACATCGCTGCTTATTGCGACATCCCTCAACAGCTGGTGAAATCGATTCTCTTTTGGAATACTGTGATAGATGACGACCTTGTTGAGCAATGATTGCTGACAAAGCCAATACCTATACAAGCATATGAAATCGTGGCATCTGTTCTTTCGGACATGTCGGAAAGAACAGACGATATGCATTCATATGACTGATTCGCCTATATGGGCAATCTACATCTACATGATTACTCTGCAATTCACACTTAAGTTCCTGGCAGAGGGTTCATCGAACCATTTTCATACTATTTCTCTACCATTGCATTCTCGAATGACGCGTGGGAAGAAGGAACACCTAAATCTTTCTCTTATTTTATTATGATGATCATTTCTCCCTACGTAGATGGGTGTCAACAAAATATTTACTCATTCGGAAGAGAAAGCTGGTGATTGAAATTTCGTAAATAGATCTCGCCGCAAAGAAAGCCTCCTTTGTTTCAATGACTGCCACCCCAGCTCGCGTATCATATCAGTGACAATCTCACCCCTATTGCACGATAACACGAAACGACCTGCCCTTCTTTGCACTTTTTCGATATCCTCCGTCAATCCTACCTGGTAAGGATCCCACACCGCGCAGCAATATTCCAGCAGAGGACGGTCAAGTGTAATGTAGGCTGTCTCTTTAGTAGGTTTGTCGCATCGTCTAAGTGTTCTGCCAACAAAGCGCAGTCTTTGTCTCGCCTTCGCCACAATATTATTTATGTGGTCTTTTCAGTTTAAGTTGCTCGTAATAGTAATCCCTAGGTATTTAGTGGAATTGACAGCAATTAAATTTGTGCCATTTATCGTATACCCAAAATTTATCGGATTTCTTTTAGTACCCATGAGGATGACCTCGCACTTTTCTTTGTTTAGTGGCAATTGCCACTTTTCGCAACATACAGAAATTCTCTGTAGATCATTTTGTAACTGGAGTTGATCGTCTGATGATTTTCCTAGACGGTAAATTACATCGTTATCTGCAAACAATCTAAGGGGGCTGCTCAGATCATCACCTAGATCATTTATGTAAATCAAGAACAGCAGAAGGCCTGTGACACTACCTTGCGGTACGCCAGATATCACTTCTGTTCTACTCGATGATTTACCGTCTATCACTACGAACTGTGACCTCTCTGAGAGGAAATCACGAAACCAGTCACACAACTGAGACGATACTCCATATGCACGCAATTTGAATAATAGTCACCTGTGAGGAACGGTATTAAAAGCCTTCTGGAAATCTAGGAATACGGAATCGATCTGAAATCAGTTGTCGACAACACTAATTACTTCATTGGAAAAAAGAGCTAGCTGTGTTGCATAAGAACGATATTTTCTGAATTCGTGTTGATTATGTTTCAATAAGTCATTTTCTTCAAGGTGATTCATAATATTCCGGTACAGTATATGCTCCAAAACCCTACTGCAAATTGAGGTCAGTGATATGGGTCTGTAATTCAATGGGTTACCCCTGTTTCCTTTCTTGAACATTGGTGTTACCTGTGCTACTTTCCAGTCTTTAGGAACAGACCTTTCGTCAAGTGAGCGGTTGTATATGATTGGCGCTATTGTGTCTGTATGCTCTGAAAGTAACCTGATTGGTATACCATCTGGAGCGGAAGACTTGTCTTTCTTAAGTGATCCACCTTCTTCAGTGCTGATGCACAAATACGTCCGACCCACTGGGGGAGCAGCGAACATGGAATAAATTGAATGTCCTGCAGATTTTTCTCGGTGGGAATCTTGGTCGGCCGTGAGGCGTACCGACATTGTCCGTGCAGCAGTTGCGCTAAACACTGTGGCCTGGGTGGCGCAATGGTTAACGCACCTGTCTAGTAATCAGGAGGTCCCGCGTCTGAATTCCGGTCTGGCATACATTTTGACTTGTCGCCATTGATTTCGCGTAACGTCTCGATGCAACTGACAGCAGTAGTTCCTTTCCTTTCTTCTCTTCCACCTTCAGTTTACATATATCCTATACCAGAGCTCGGAAAGTGGCCGGGAAAATGTAGTTCAACCGAACATCAGCTCAACAAGAAATGGACGTTCTGTTATGATCTTATATCTGTATGTGTCTATGTTTCCTCTCATTGAATAGTATGGCGCCTCTGAAATAGGCAACACCGCTTGATGACCAGATAATCGAAATACTGTGACCTTTAAAAGCACACCATGGGGCATCAACAATTAAAAATAAGTTTTTAACGAATTTGTGTGTATGTAACAGTAGTCGTAACAACCAAGAGCAGTAAATAAATCGGTATAAACTGTAGGGGGAATTATTACGTAAGCGTTCTGAGAAAAAGAGAATTTCATGTACTTTCCCTGCTTGGGAACCGGTCTGCAACGAAGTCGAATTTTCAGAAAAAAGCGAATCTCCATTATAATAGCACTAAAGCTCAAATTAACATGTTTCAGTGATTAATATGTTCTTCAGTAGCTGCACCGGTGTTTGCTACGCAATACTATGAGGCTGAATATTTTCGTCAGCTACACTGCATTTATAAATGGTATATTAAAATACAGTGCTGGTACAACACTGTTAAAACGAAGAAAATGAGATAGTATCTCGGAGGAATGTGCTGCAGCCAGAAATGAAGAACTTTGTGAGATCTGCTTCCATGACTCGCATTATTTCGAAATATCTCGTATGTTCATAAGGGTTTGTGTGCTGAATAGCTTAAAATTAGAATGGACAACACGGGTGACTATGCAGACTACAAAACCTGATACCCCGAGTGGTGTTTAAAAACCTTTATTCAGCAATTAAAAGCTAAGGATTAGAGGAATTTGTCTCAGCGACGTTACACTGACGCTCAGCGATGTAGAAGATCAGACGAACGCACACTATGTAGACCAGCCTAGGTAAAGGCTGTGTCTATCCTCCACTCTCGCTCGCACTTAATTAAGCCCTCTGTTTATGAAATCGATAACGAAGTTGTCAGACCACTTTCCTCCACTTAGGAGTTGCTCTGCGCCTATTCTCCAAGCTTTATGCTGGTGCGTACGGACTTAATTAGACTCGCAGTTGTAACTGCGGGTGAAACAACATCCCGGCAGTTATTTAGCTGAGTGACATATAGTCATCAAAGCGCGGCTTCAGCTGAAAATGGCATACATGAAGAAATCTAGTTTAAAGTCGGTATTAGCTTATCTTCACTTGCGTGACCTTTTTTGTGGTCCTGTTTAATTTTCGTCATAATTATGAACAGAGGCTGCTCATTAAATAACCTCCGCGGGGCACTCTCAGAGCTATACAGGGTGATTCAAAAAGAATACCACAACTTTAAAAATGTGTATTTAATGAAAGAAACATAATATAACCTTCTGTTATACATCATTACAAAGAGTATTTAAAAAGGTTTTTTTTCACTCAAAAACAAGTTCAGAGATGTTCAATATGGCCCCCTCCAGACACACGAGCAATATCAACCCGATACTCCAACTCGTTCCACACTCTCTGTAGCATATCAGGCGTAACAGTTTGGATAGCTGCTGTTATTTCTCGTTTCAAATCATCAATGGTGGCTGGGAGAGGTGGCCGAAACACCATATCCTTAATATACCCCCATAAGAAAAAATCGCAGGGGGTAAGATCAGGGCTTCTTGGAGGCCAGTGATGAAGTGCTCTGTCACGGGCTGTCTGGCGGCCGATCCATCGCCTCGGGTAGTTGACGTTCAGGTAGTTACGGACAGATAAGTGCCAATGTGGTGGCGCTCCATCCTGCTGAAATATGAATTGTTGTGCTTCTTGTTCGAGCTGTGGGAACAGCCAATGCTCTAACATCTCCAGATACTGTAGTCCAGTTACAGTAGCACCTTCGAAGAAAAAGGGACCAAAAACTTTATTGGCTGAAATGGCACAGAAAACGTTCACCTTAGGCGAGTCACGTTCATACTGAGTTGTTTCCCGCGGATTCGTTCGAAATGCACGCTGAACAACTGTCGTCGATTCACTTCTGCCGTACTGAATAACACAAAAAGCTTTCTGTTGAGTGGTCGCCATCTTAGCATCAACTGACGCTGACGCCTAGTCAACAGCGCCTCAAGCGAACAAATGTACAACTAAATGAAACTTTATAGCTCCCTTAATTCGCCGACAGATAGTGCTTAGCTCTGCCTTTTGTCGTTGCAGAGTTTTAAATTCCTAAATTTGTGGTATTCTTTTTGAATCACCCTGTATTTTCCAGACAGTTATCTGATACCGTACATGTTGCAAATTGCAATCCTTGAAGAGTAAGTGGTCTCCTTCAATACACGGTTGGCTGTGCCGGGTTCTGTGTCCACGAATTGTCTGTATAGGGAACTGAATGTTTTGATCGTTGGCTGTCATTGGTCCGGCCAGTGATCTCAGATACAGCTATGCTATCGTTCACCCATTGCCATGAGAACGATCGTTAAAGAGAATAATTTCTGCTTGCTCTCGTAACGTGTAGTGTTTGCCGCTCTCACACAGTAGACTAAATATGATTCTGAAACAGTGTAAGAAGAGGGCTAACTGATATCCGTCTGCTGTGGGATCGTTAAAGATCGGTAACAAGATTAACTCAAAGGATCATCGTGGATTCAGGAAAAACCATTCGTGTGACACACATCCTGCTCGTTTCATACACATATTGTAAATAACGCTGCTTGCAGGTGAAGACATGGGGTATATCTTCCTAAATTTCCAGAAGTGTTCGTCACAGCTGTATGTTGTTGCTGCCCAAACAAGATAGTATAATTAGGTTTATTCTCACAAATATGTGACTGACTCGATGAATCTAAGATTAACAGAATCTAGTACGCTACAGTGAATGTCGAATATTCTATAGAAATGAAAGGTTGGTCGGGTGTGCCTTAAGAAAGCGTAACGCCACCTCAAATATAGTCAATGTGCATTGTTACCACATCGAAAACTCAGGCATCCTCGAAAGAATATACCAGTAAAACTAACAGGAATTGCTTCAGAAAATGCGTGTTAACTTTCTTGTATTGAATTTTACACATTTAGTCCGACCGGTTCCGGTTTTGAACGATTAGCCAGGGAAAAAAAAAACCGACTTTCACGTTTAATACATCACGCTACAGACGACTGCCTTATTTCACTGATCTGACAACCGTTGATGATGTGTATCATAATATGGCCTGCAGTGTGGCATTGTCTGGAATGTAAAAGTCGTATTGTTCGTTGCTTTTGCTTGGATGATGGATGTAAACCGAAACCTGTCGGAATAAATGTGTAAAATTCAGAACAGCAAAACTGAGAAATATTTTCTAGAATATATTCGTGCTGCTAGAACAAATAAATGTTTAAGAAGGAATTGCTTAGTTGGCTGGTTGCATTAATATTTCATAGTTATTTGCAAGAACATCGCAGCACCTTCATTTAAAGTTATCGCTCTCACAATTCATAAAAGTTTTTTGCTAAATCCAAAATTTAATTTGTACAGAATAGGCATGAAGAGACAAAAACTTAACCAAATGACAACATAAGTGATTTTATCCCAATAATACTATCACCATCTTTTTAAGAAAAATTTAAGCCCTTTATTAAAAGGTAACTTTAGTAGATCTTAACAGACCCAAAACCTTTCAGAAGACAGATGATATTGAACATGCCTCGTTATCGTAAATGTGACCCAACATCCTCCATCCCTAAACTAGCCAAGACAGATTAACATTAGTGGAAATCTGCTAAAGATGTTAGCATCACCCAGTAACCATCTTAAACTTCACAGGAAGCAACTGGGGATGCGCGTAGCTGTAATGACCTAAACATTAATGACGTTAATTAAAGATATTTAATCTAGTAATTTAGTAAACAAACGTACAGTAGGTATGCTGAAACTAAGGTGATGCTTCCCTTTATCTCCAAAATAACAGACTCGCCCATAGCCAGTCAGTACCACCACCTAATATGGTCATGTCACAATTTGTTCAAGAGAGGAATTGTTCTGCTAAGTTGAAATAACATTATAACAGTTCACTCTACAGATACAGATACAGATACAGATATCTCCACAATACCTTAGTCAATTTTGCTGTCCACTTTATATTCCAGTCGAGCGATAAATTAAATTCTGTATTACAGGTGGCTGGGCAGACCGATAACAGTTCACATCAAAAGAAACAGAGTCCATCATGATACAGTAGCTTATAATTCACTGCTACTGGACACACAACATTTCCCACATATCTCACAGACCACGGCAGTGTGTAATGTCCACTTTTAAGCTCTGCTACACGAAATCCATAACAACGCCAGAGAGCTGCAACCTTCACCTTCCACCAGCATCGGCTAGCAGCATCCTAAACCTTTGTAACAGAAAATATTTATTATAGTAGGTCACTCCTAAGCTCCTTTGGTGTTTCGGAAGACTACTGCGAGAAAACTACAAGACACAAAGAAAATAGACATATAACACTGGGAAGAGCCCACGTTTTCAACTCACATTACAGGTGCTCAAAGCGGACACTATTCTGATGCGCAAAAGTCATTATCAGCTCCTGCCTTATATGTTCCAAATGTCATAATCTTTATTAGTGCTAAATTAATTATCCGTCCTTGCAAGTCATACACATTAAATGACAGTGTAGGCAGGAACATCGAATCTTTGACATAACTTCATAGAAAAAATCATTTGGAGTGAATTCAGGTGACCGAAGAAGGGGCAAGTCGTACCACCCGAGGACTTCTTTTGTCCCTTGGAGCAGTTGCCTGACATACGGTACGAAGACGTCGCTGAATTTTCACAACTGACTCACGTTTAAATTTCCTTTACGTTATGTCTATGGTCACAAATTTTTGTCATCATACTACTGGTTTTGTTCTATAATGACCATCTTCAAATGTGTTTTATAAAAACATAGTGGTATCATCAAATGTCAAACACAAAAACCGGAACCAGCACATTTGACGATACCACTAAGGCTCCAGTAAATTAGGACTTTATTTTGATAAAACAGATCTGAAGATGCTCATTACAGATTTCTGATGACAAAAATTTGTGACCATAGACGTAAAGTAATGGACTTTTTTTTTATCCGGATCACTGTTTTATTCGCGACCATGTCGCAGCTTGTGACTCACATTTGCCGAATTCGGGGACACAAAACACTTACGACCCTCCATTATCTGTCATTTTCTGACCAGGCCGTCGCCTAGTAGTTCTCTTTGCGTGGTGCACATTACAAATCGAAACTTG
Organism: Schistocerca nitens; assembly: GCF_023898315.1. NCBI lineage: Eukaryota > Metazoa > Arthropoda > Insecta > Orthoptera > Acrididae > Schistocerca > Schistocerca nitens. Next base: position 68,646,325 of record NC_064614.1, read on the forward strand.
GAAAACTACCCTGTCAACTGATGTGTGTCACCTTTCTGTGTGTCTCGTAGTATTGCACGGTCATCTCTGGAACCGCGGAGGTACCTGTGAATAACCTTACGTAGGAGTCGTTATATAATAAGAGTGTTCGGCGAAAATAATGGTAACCGTCGAGATAGCTGTTGGGCGATTGGGAAATGCTGGAAGATTGGACAGAATTTCCTTTTGGTGCAATGAATGGTAGCCGTGTTGAAATGTGAATAAATGGAAAATGATTCCCTAGCTACCTTAAAAAAAAGTATCCGGTTACAGTATTAGTCGTGAACATCTTTCTCTCGTCACACCGAGAAGGACTAAGGGGTAGAATTAAGAAGCGATGGTCAGGGAGTTTTCCTGCCTCGAGATAACTGTGTGTTGTTGTGTCGTCTTCATCATCATCATTCATCCCAATTACGGTCGGAGGAAGGCAATGGCAAACCACCTCCACTAGGACCTTGCCTAGTACAGCGGTGCAGGTCTCCCACATCGTCCCCCACGCTCCTCGGAGTATGGGAACTCATCAACTCATGAACAGGGACGATAATGTACAATCAGAATAATGGAAGGTGACTGGTAGACGTGTGCTAATTGGAAGTGAGTCGTGAAAGTACAGTTCATCTGTGAAAAATATGTATAGAAGAGACTATGCGACCAGTCCTGGAGTATTTATCCGCTGTTTGGAGGACCTATGAAGTAAGCAACACAGCAGACTGCGAAAGAATTTCACAGACGCGCAACTACGACAGCACTAGCACTACTCAGTGGAACTAAAAACTGAAGACTTGGAAGAAATATGATTTAATTCTCTTTAAATTCCGATGGGTGTATTTAGAGAAGCTGCCGTCGGAGACGAGTCCAGCCATTCTTCATTTACCATCGTATATCTCGAGTAGGGATGGCGAAAATACGATAAGAAAAATACACTGGTGAGAAAAACTTAAGGACAAACAGTACTGCCAATATTAACAAAGGCCATGAAATGTGACAGTGTAGTGCAGACGGTAATAGAAAGAAATACGCTAAGAGACGAACGGACGTGACAGTTTTGTACAAAGACAATAATTACCCTATAGTGACCACGACTTATTCTCCTCAATCTTGAGCTTAGATTTTGTGAATGAAAAGTTTATATTGTCCTTCAGTGCATTGTTCTTCGCAAAAATAAGATTAAAATACTGAATTTAAAAAAATAATTGGCGCGATTCATAAAAATGTTAGAATTTGTTAAAAGTCAATACTATTAACGTTAGTAAATAATTGCCACTTTAATGTGCCAAATGTAGTCCCTGTGCTACATCAAAAACAATACTTCACTGTATTGCTATGATGAAATGAACAATCACTTATTCGATAGCGTTGGCACTTTTATTTAGCGTATGGCTAATACAGACATATCATGAAATTACATATACATATGTACATATTGACACACAAGAAACCTAAGTTTGTCTTTACAACTGAATATCCAGTCCTTCAATCCAGCGCACTGCACCTGGAGTTGCTAGCAGGAAGTCCTCTTTGGCGCCGTGATAGGCTCGAATCCTGCATTCACTGACAATGTGGTGAACAGTCTGGTATGGAGCCCCGCAGTCACAAGCTGGATCAGGCAGCTTCTTCCACTTAAAGAGAGCATCCCTGCATCGCCCATGGCTGGTACGGATTCTGTTGAGAGTAGACCACGTCTTGCGTGGTAAGTCGAATCCACTTGGAAGTTTAGTACCTGAGAAGATGTTATGCAGGTGCACATCTGTCACTGCTTCCCACCGACCTTTCCATTCTTCAAGAGGTTTGAAATTCTTAGAAACCATGTCAGCAGCATCGCACAGAGTTGGATGACATGATTTCAGTCTCTTGCGATTTAAAAGTGGCAGGTCGCTGTGCACGGGTTGGTTAAAATTCCTGGAGATCTTGTGGAACTCTCTCATAGCGGCAGTACATCTGCGTAGATCAGGAGGCATTATACCGGTTAACAGTGGAAGCCAATAAACTGGAGTAGATCTGATTGTGCCAAATATTATGCGCATTGTCGTATTCAGCTGGGTATCAACAAGCCTTGTATGATGACTATTCATCCAAACAGGTGCACAATACTCAGCACTTGAGTATACCAAGCCCAGAGCTGAAGTTCGCAGGGTGGTTGCTGAAGATCCCCAGGTAGTTCCGCATAGCTTATGGAGGAGGTTGTTTCGAGTCCTCAGCTTTTGAGCTAAGTTAAGAAGGTGTTGTTTGAAGCATAGTGTACGATCCAGGATGACACCAAGATATTTTGGGTTCCAGTTGTGACGAAGAATTCTGCCTCTGAAACTTACCTCCAGTTTTACGTTCGCCAACTGGTTATCTAGATGGAAGCAACACACTTCTGTTTTACTCACACTGGGTTGGAATCTCCAGATTTTGAAGTAATTGTCTAATGCAGACAGGTCATTGGCTAAAATCTCTTCTGTTGTCTTCATTTCCTGGTGTTTGACGGCTAGAGCCAGGTCATCAGCATAGCAGTATTTTCTGGATGAAGTGTCAGGTAGATCAGATAGATATAGGTTGAACAGTAAGGGTGTAAGAACTGATCCTTGAGGCAATCCGTTGTTCAGCTTCCTCTCCTTACTTATGTTGCTTCCAGTGATTACCTGCAACTTCCGATCACTTAGCATGCTGTTAATCAGTCGAGCCATTGTTCTGCAGGGTATGATGCGGAGAAATTTGTAGATAAGGCCTTCCCTCCACAGTGTCGAAGGCGGCAGTTAGATCAACAAATGTAACAGCGTTGGCACTATTAGCATATTACACCAGGGTCTAAACGCATTGTAGTCTTAAATTACTAAAAACAAACAGAAATTACCTTTATTTTTCGAATATTTACTAAATTCATCCAACAGCGTGGTTGGCAGCTGCTGGGTGAACACTATTTCACGTCGACGTGTGGCAATACATCTTCTCACTGCATCCCACACGTGGTCGGTGGGATTTAAGTCGAGGAGCTCCTGCACCAGCACTATTGAATGCGGCCGTGCATTGTTATCCGTAAAAATGAAGTTAGGGCCGAATGTAACCCGCGAAAAGACGTTCATCAGGAAGGAGTACAGTGTCACAAAACCTTAACCGGTGAGAGTACCATGAGCCAAGATCTGGATGTCAGCACCCCCATGCAACATTATGATTTCCCATACTATAGCACTTGGACCACCAAAAGGATCATGTTGGACGATATTCCTGGTTGCATTACATATTCACAACTCCCACCACATGAGAGTAAGTCCGACGTCCAGAATCACTACTAAGGCAGGATTCGCTCTCATCCGAGGAGAGCGCGCTATCCAACTCTTCGTTGGTCCACCCCTGTGATCTGGAAACCGTCGTAAATGTTGCCACAGATGTGCGGGTGTCAACGGTTGTGCTGGTCGTCGGTCAAACAGACCACCCATAAGTATTCACCGCGCCCCTTTGGAGAATGAGATTGCATGCCTTGCATTCCTATTAAATGTGGTTGCAATTGTACCCGCTGTTTGACGTGGGTCCCTTTTTGCATTGGTATATAATGTAGCTGTCTGGCTGGATTGAAGAGTTTTTAGCAAACAGAACACACTATGTTGTTCTCAATGGAGAGACGTCTACAGACGTTAAAGTAACCTCTGGCGTGCCACAGGGGAGTGTTATGGGACCATAGCTTTTCACAATATATATAAATGACCAAGTAGATAGTGTCGGAAATTCCATGCGGCTTTTCGCGGATGATGCTGTAGTATGCAGAGAAGTTGCAGTAATAGAAAATTGCAGCGAAATGCAGGAAGATCTGCAGCCGATAGGCACTTGGTGCAGGGAGTGGCAATTGACCCTTAACATCAACAAATGTAATGTATTGCGAATACATAAAAAGAAGGATCCTTTATTGTATGATTATATGATAGCGGAACAAAGACTGGTAGCAGTTACTTCTGTAAAATATCTGGGAGTTTGCGTACGGAACGATTTAAAGTGGAATTAACATATAAAATTAATTGTTGGTAAGGTGGGTGCCAGGTTGAGATTCATTGGGAGAGTCCTTAGAAAATGTAGTCCATCAACAAAGGAGGTGGCTTACAAAACACTCGTTCGACCTATCCTTGAGTACTGCTCATCAGTGTGGGATCGGGTTGACAGAGGAGATGGAGAAGATCCAAAGAAGAGCGGCGCGTTTCGCCACAGGGTTAATTGGTAATCGTGATAGCGTTACGGAGATGTTTAGCAAACTCAAGTGTCAGACTGCAAGAGAGGCGCTCTGCATCGCGGTGTAGCATGCTGGCCAGGTTTCGAGAGGGTGCATTTCTGGATGAGGTATCGAACATATTGCTTCCCCCTACTTATGTCTCCCGAGGAGATCACGAATGTAAAATCTGAGAGATTCGAGAGCGCACGGAGGCTTTCCGGCAGTCGTTCTTCCCGCGAACCATACGCGACTGGAACAGGAAAGGGAGGTAATGACAGTGGCACGTAAAGTGCCCTCCGCCACACACCGTTGGGTTGCTTGCGGAGTATAAATGTAGATGTAGATGTAGATGTAGCCGTCATGTGCTGCTGTAGTTGACCCTGGTTGACCACCTCATATCCTTCTGAAGGTATTGACTGTTGTTCGAAACTCTTCCAAAGTACGTGAAACCATGCTGTGAGATTATCAAACACCTAGGTTACATTCGTCACACTTCGGTATTCTTCCAGCTTGATGATAATTCTTCCCCGTGTGAAGTCATCGAAATGTTATAACGAAGAATGTCCATATACTGTTCCGTACGTACGCTAGTGCTTTCTCCTGGACGTAGAGTTGCGTCACTTCCTAAGGCAATTGTTAGTCACTGGTTGCTGAAACCTCCTTCTGCTTCAGCTAATGGAGGAATTTTTATACGAGGTCCATAAAAAAATTCCTGACCTTTATCCACAAAATTTTTCTACGCTTACCTTCACTTCAGGAGGAGCGCGGAGAGCTCCGTCTGCGAATTTTGCTTTATTTCGCCTGTTGTTGCAAATCCTCGTCCTTTCAACGGGGTTTTCAACTTTGGAAATAGAAAATTCTGAAGGGGAGATTAGGCAGCACATTGACTTCGTTTTGTGCAGTAGTCACACCCCAAGAGCGATGTGTGTGCAGGTGCGTTATCGTGATGCAGGAGCCACATTTCAGAATCATTCTTTCTCGCAGGTGTCGCATTACGTCTCGATAGTACAATCGATTAACAGTTTGTCCCTGTGGTACAAATTCATGATGAACTAATCCTTCAAAGCCAAAAAAAAAAACATACTATCAGCGTAGCTTTGACATTTGGCTTGATCGAACGAGAATTCTTGAAGGTTGAACCTTGGTCTCAACATTATAAGCGGAGACTCACGTCTCATTTGCACAATCCAAAAGCTCTTCACAGATTGCGAGTGGAAGGTCCTTCGGATCGTGACTCATGAGACATGGGACGAACCTGGCGGCAACACGATGCATTCCATGACGTTGTGTCAGGATATCATGACATGAAGCAACTGAAGCGTTACGTTCTTCTGCTATCTCTCAGACAGTCAGTCTTCTATTGGCACGCACACTTTCAATGAGGTTCCTGGTATGAGCGTAGTCGGTAGACGTCGAAGGGCTTCCTGAATGAGGATCGTCTGTAACTTCCTTCAGACCATTTAAAACCTTATGAACCATTCGTAAAACTAAGTACTGCTTAAGCACTGGTCACTGTAGACCTCCTGCATCGTGTGTCTCCGTGCAAGGATTCTTGAGTTTAACGCAAAGTTTAATGAAGTAGTGCTGCTCCTCTAACTCTGCCATCTCGAAATTCGTAAACTGTGCCACACAACCTTCTACTCAGTACAGCACTGAACAATAACTAACAGGCAAACAACAATGTTACTTCCCGCAGCTACGCACAGTAGACAAAGGAGTGTGCAGCGATGCCAACCGCATTTCACTCCAACACATCACTGGCGAGAAATTACGAATGTTCCGAAATTTTTTTAACAGACTCCTAATCTCTGGACTTACACAAAAATTCTTACTCCACCTCAACAACCTATCCTGTTGCATTCCATGCACATGAATAAACAATATCCATCACCGGAATTGGAAAACACCTGTGAATTAGTTACCTGCGTTGATTTTATTTCCTTGTCACATATTTTCTGTTCACAAATGACAATAAACATTGATAACAAGCGTTTACCAAAGAGTTAGGGCCAGAACCGAAGCTACAGAAGACAGCACCTACCTGGTGCATGACACCAGATCACTCGCTGCTCTAGGCGGATAAACAGCATACGTGGGGCTTCGCATGACACCGGTGGACACAGGGGCGCCCCACGCAGTTGCCCGAGGGTGATCCCCTCGCCGCCTACGGCCGGAGAGGTCAGCCGTGTCACGCTCTGTATTGAGTGTTTTTCCACGTCCAGTATAAAAGCTTTTACGTTGCAACTCGTTTGCGAGTACACTGTTCCCTGTAGTGAAGTATTACGATTGTTTTTCTAGACTATAAATGTAGTCTACCCCCAGACAGTTAACGGTGTTCTTTTGCGTTGTTGATGACATGGACAACACTTTGCTTACGGATTCAAAACGATTTCAGTCGATGAAAATGTATTTTTTTTCCTATTCACAGTTTTGTTACAGAATGTGGTTTTCCATCAATATACATGTCATTGTAGCTGATGCCGTGGCAAAGTATGTACAGTTCACAGTAGTTTGATATGACTTACGTCAGTGACTTACTGTAACATCACAGCCAGCAAAAAAAGCAGCAGTGATTACGTATGAGAAAAAAGTAATTTTTAACAAGCTAGCAGGGAAATCCTTCTTTTAACTCTCGAGTCTGTATCCTAAAGCCCGCTAGTAATTACGAGCACCTCTTTGCCACATTGTCTATATACTCGTATTGTTACAGAATACAAGCACCATATGTGGCACTCCGTCTGAACTTCAGGTCTGCAGTAGTGACATTAATGCATGTATTCCGTTAACCTATGGTTTTGCCGTGGTTTCTTCAGCAAATCTTAGGAATGTATCTAAGAGGGCCAAATTCTTCCGTGAAGTTGTAACGATGGGAACCACTGTTCTGAATCTACACTGCGCAAGAGAGAGAGAGAGAGAGAGAGAGAGAGAGAGAGAGAGAGGGGGGGGGGCAGAAAATCGTGTGAGCTGTAATGTGGGTTAACGTCTTCAAATTGGCACCAAATTTCACCAAAAATGTGCCCAACGTCACCATGCACGTTTCACACAGCGAGAAAGTCATCACACTGCCTCTTACCCACATTTCATCCCTCAACGATGGAGGTCAGAACACCAAGGATGAAATCAAGCAGTTTTCTTATGGGTGGCCGACAAAAACGTTTCAGACACGTCGCTGCCCAGAACTGACAAGAAAATGCCTCAGGAGGTGGCGTAAATGGCGTAAATGAAATCACCCCTTTGCTTGGGCTGAAACGTCCCCTTTGAAAATTAAGAATGACATTCCTGGAAAAAACTCTTACGTTATTTGATTTTCAAACAGCTGAGCTAAACTGAACGTACTCAGACAATTCTCTCTTCAATTATTCTGATCATCACAAAACTGACACACAATATTTTTAGCGCAACGCAATCTAACTAGCAATAACCTATAAATTCATGAATCACTTATCTCACATATATCTTCTTAGTCGAACTACGGCAATACAGCGAGCGCCAATATTGCCAGCTAAATAAAAGATTCTAACTACTGAAGGCACTAACTACTGATAGGCATAGTTAGAAAATGAAAGATTTTGATAAAGAACAAACAGTGTATTTACCTTAATAGTGTTCAAAAGTGTGTGTGTGTGTGTGTGTGTGTGTGTGTGTGTGTGTGTGTGACATCCAATTAAACAAATTTCCTTTTTCTGACGTACACACGTCCAGATCGTCCGCTCACAGTAACCTCTCAAAACTCTGGCATCTCCCTCTCCACATCCACCACTACCGGCGGCTCACCTCCAAGTGCTCCAACGCTACACGCTTTTCACATCCAACTGCCCAACACTACACAAGCGAATAATCCAACAATGAGTCCAACCAGCCACAGGCTGCACACAACACAGTTAGCGATTTTCATACAGAGCGCTACGTGGCGTTACCAACATAAAAACCTAAACAGCCTACTTACAGGGCATTGACACTCAGAAATTACGAAGTCGAAAACGACTGTTCGCAGTGCGATGAACAACAGGACGAAGTTGGCAATGTTCGACACTTGTGACACACCCTGGGCTTTTCAACTCTATTCTGAGGATGTCGAGAGATTATCGCCCCCTTTGAAGCATGACACCAGTTTTTTGCTCTATTGTACAGCCTGGTATCACCAGGGACTGTTAGAAACGATTTAGACGAGTTCTGAACGTGATCTGTTAATCTCTCCTGTTTTGCGCCCTACGGCGTGATCACAGAGGGTGTGGGCGGAGGGGGGGGGGGCGGAGGAAGGAGACTGCAGCGTTAAGATCAGCGTGAATAAAACGGCAAGGGGTCTTTCTACGACGCTCTCAGTTCGGCAACATCCCGGTGCCACCCACACGCCAGATGAACACGTTACATATGTACCTGTCCGGAACTGTGACACAGATCCAACGTCTTGTCTTCTCTAACGCCTAGGGGTTAGGCAATCCCTTTGACTCACCTCAGGTGGTGTTTGCTTGCCTTGAGGTACTATTTTTATGATCGAGGTAACAGACTTGGCGTGCAAATAAAGTCACATTTAGCCGACTGTAGAGATTCAAAGTTACTTGGGCAGTTTCCTACTAAGTTTTTATCTTGACAGCCTCGTAACCTCGTCAGGAGAATTGAATATCTTCCTGGGATGGTTTGTCCCTTAAGAACTTCATCTGCTAGCTACACATCGTGGCACTGAAAAACTAAAGATACTTATCATAACATTTTGCAAAGGTGATTCGGCCTTCGCCTTTATTGGCGGTAGTCCACATGTATCGACGGCTTGCATTGTTCTGTTACATCGGGATCATGGCTATGTGCCCAGCAGTCATCCAAGGACATTGGGTGATTTAAGTTGTCATCAGAATTGTCCTGACAAAACTGCAACGTTTCCGCTGCTGTCTCAGTTCTGATAACTTTTTTAACGGCTACAAGCACCTACCTGATAAGGAGGGCGGCTGCGTTCTTTGTCACATTTCGTAATGTCGTGCAAGATATTGAAAACTGAGCAAGATTAATTTTCACTTTTTATCGTCTCGCACCTTCGAGCCCATTTGTCTTGCGGTTCCCAGTTCCCTACAGATATATTTGCTGCTATGTTCTTGGTCCTTCAGACTTGTCTGACAGAACTGGAAGCGCCAGCGCAGCCTAACCATTGTGCCATCTTAAGGTACTCCATAGCACGTATTGTTCCAGCGTTATTTCTGTCCAGATGCAAAAGAACCAATTATCGCACGATACTGCAGCTTATCTATGGGCTGCACTATTTGGGTGGTTTTTCTGGTATGTGGCACTTACTTTTCAGCCTTAAACTATTTTACTCTACAGCAAGCAGTTATTAGTACGAGGCGTATTCGAAAAGTAAGGTACGATTGGGTGCGAAATGGAAACCGCTGAGAAAATCCGATGTCACATTGTATAGATGCGTTGGGCAGTGTCTTTAGTTTGCCTGTTAATCGCTTCACGTTGCTGTTTTCGGTTCAGAGCGCAAAATGATCACGTAGTACTGTCTAAAACAAGAGCGTCTCCCACCAAGTTTGTGGACCTGATGACAGATTTCGCCTGAGGCTATGCAGCCTACATAACATAAATGTCATTCTTCTCTTTCTTCAAGACAATTTTCAGCCTCATTCTGCAGGGGGCAACGAAGACGCTCTGGCAGCATTTTCGAAGGGAAGTGTTTGATCATCCAGAATACAGCCCTTAATTGCATCCCTCCGTTGTTCATCTCTGCTCACATGAACCGCTGGCTATGAAGGCAACATTTTGGCACAATCAATGAAAGGCAGACCAGCGTAGAGAATTGGCATAAAGCACTGGTGTCTGCTTTCTGTGACGAGGGTGCTGGAAACTTTGTACAACGGCACGACAGATATCGAAGTCGGAGCAGCGACTATTTAGAGAGGCAGCTGAATGGTGTGGCTAACTGTTGCGAATAAAAGAAATTGATTTTCACTCTGGTTTTCAATTCGCACCGGTCGGACCTTACTTTCCGAACAGTCCTCGTATGAGGCAAATGTATCAGGAAAAATTATCATCTACTCTGGAGACGCATTTTTCTTAGAAAAATATGCCGTTTCCTTTATTTTGTTTGATCTTTAGCGGGTAGAAAAATTTTTCTTCGTATTTTTCTTCCAGTTATTTCCAGTGCTTCCGCCATCCCTTTTTGTTTACACATTCTGTTTGCAAAAAGCGCCTTTGGCTAATTGCAGTAGAGGAGTCTCTAGTTTGGTTTAGCATGTAATTAGAGAGATAAATAGCCGTTTTCATCGTATTAACTCCTGCTTTAATACCTTCTGTCTCCGAAATTTCTTCTTAAGTGCTACATTACTCGAATTATTATTATTATTTTTTTCATTAGCTTCGGTGCTGCCTTAATCTTTGTCATAAAATTTTGTTTCTTTAAGGAGATTAGTAAGCTTTTGTTTCACCATTCTTTTAGCAATTCTGTTTAATAGCTGTTTCCGCTGAGACATTCTACTTGCAGGTTGTCTCTTTTCTAACTTAACCTAATTCTATCATCGATGTCCATTAAACATCATCATCGCTACTGTGAAGTTCATCTCTTCTACTGGACAAGTACTCATCGGTAACAAGATGCTCGTTTTAGAGCCCATGTTTACCAGACAGTTTTGTCGTATTTTGATCCATACTACCTCCACAAATATAGAAACCAAAGCATTTTCAATAGAAAAGATTTGTTTCACACAATCGAAGACAAAGAAGGAAGCACAGATCTTAAGGTGTGCACCTTAGATCACATGTATACTAGACTTCAAAGGATCATTCCTGTCGTGTTCCTGCATATTGACCAATCTTCATGGGGCACCCAGTATGTCTCATCTGGGATGTTATGTTTATTAGTATTATATGCTTTTCCTTTAATCTTTATTCTTCGAATACATGATACAAAATAACCCACTACCTCACTACCTAATACATTAATGGGGCCTAATTTAAGCTTATTACAATTACACTTGCTGCAGCTTATCTACATGGCCATTAAAATTGCTACACCACGAAGATGACGTGCTACAGATGCGAAATTCAATCGACAGGAAGAAGCTGCTGTGATATGCAAATGATTAGCACTTCAGAGCATTCACACAAGGTTGGCGCCGGTGGCGACACCTTACAACGTGCTGATAAGAGAAACGTTTCCAACCAATTTCTCATACACAAACAGCAGCTGACCGGCGTTGCCTGGTGAAACTTTGTTGTGATGCCTCGTGTAAGCACGAGAAATGCGTACCATCACGACTTTGATAAAAGTTGGATTGTAGCCTATCGCGATTGCGGTTTATCTTATCGCGGCATTGCTGCTCGCGTTGGTCCAGATCCAATGACTGCCTTGTATCACTAGCAGTCGAAATGACAGGCATCTTATCCGCATGGCTGTAACGGATCGTGCCGCCACATCTCCATCCCTGAGTCAACAGATGGGGACATTTGGAAGACTACAACCATCTGCACAAACAGTTCGATGACGTTTGCAGCAGCATGGAGTATCGGCTCGGAGACCATGGCTGCGGTTACCCTTGACGCTGCATCACAGACAGGAGAGCCTGCGATGGTGTACTCAACGACGAACATGGGAGCACGAATGGCAATACGTCATTTGTACGGATGAATCCAGGTTCTGTTTACAGCATCATGATGGTCGAATCAGTGTTTGGCGACATCGCGGTGAACGCACTTTGGAAGCGTGTATTCGTCATCGCCATGCTGGCGTATCACCCGGCGTGATGGTATGGGGTGCCACTGGTTACACGTCTCGGTCACCTCTTGTTCGCATTGACGGCACTTTGAACAGTGGACGTTACATTTCAGATGTGCTATGACCCGTGGTCTACCGTTCATTCCATCCCTGCGAAACCCTACATTTCAGCAGGATAATGCACGACCGCATGTTGCAGGCCCTGTACGGGCCTTTCTGGATACAGAAAATGTTCGACTGCTGCCCTGGCCAGCACATTCTCCAGATCTCTCACCAATTGAAAATGTCTGGTCAATGGTGGCCGAGCAACTGGCTCGTCACAATACGCCAGTCACTACTCCTGATGAACTGTGGTATCGTGTTGAAGCTACATGGACTGTAACTGTACTCGCCATCCAAGCTCTGGTTGACTCAATGCCCAGGCGTATCAAGGCCGTTATTACGGCGAGAGGTAGTTGTTCTGGGACTGGTTTCTCAGGATCTATTCCGCCAAATTGCGTGAAAATGTAATCACATGTCTGTTCTAGTATAATATGTTTGTCTAATGAATACCCGTTTATCATCTGCATTACTTATTGGTGTAGCAATTTTAATGGCCAATAGTGTAGTTCTAGTATATGGTATTGTTCCAGTTTTCACTATGGGCATTACTTGCTGTGTCTTTGGGTTACCGGTGTTTTACTTATCTACTACTTATTGCTAGTCTACTCTACCTGCAGCGTTAGAGGTGTGCCAGCGTTTATGAACCTGCATTGTTGGCCGTGCCCACCGAGCTAATCCCTGTTGGCATGCCCCCGGCACCGGGCTGGCCCAGAATATTGAATCGCTGCAGTACTGTGGAAGGATTATCTGCTTGCTTCATTGTCCTCTGTCCGCAGCTTGTGGTCTTGCGGTAGCGTTCTCACTTTCCGCGGACGGGGTCCCGAGTTCGATTCCCGTCGGGGTCAGGAAATTTCTCTGCCTCGAGATGACTGCCTGTTGTTGTGTCGTCTTCATCATCATCATCATTCATCCCCATTACGGTCGGAGGAAGGCAATGGCGAACCCCCTCCGCTAGGACCTTGCCTAGTACGGCGGTGCGGGTCTCCCACATCATTCCTTGCGCTCCTCGTATTGTGGGACCTCATCATTGTCCTTTTCCTGCCCTTTTGTTTGTACTTGTATAGTAGACAAACAACTGATTTCTTACCTACAAAACAATAACTCGCCGATATTGCAATTTGAATTGTGCACACTAGGATAAGTTTTGAAGTCTTAAAAACCGTTTAGAAATTGATGTTGCTCACACTACAATGGCAACAACGCGCGATCGTGTAGCTTACGTGGTTCCTGTAAGGCGGAATGCGTGTGCAGTGCGTGCGATTCAGACAGCAGTCCGCCCCTAGGCGATCTCAGAGGGCGGCAGAGAACGGCAGCGGTAAGATTTAATAATGCTGCCACGCTGGCAAGGGGGAGGGGGGCGCCCCCCAGCGCCACCACCGCTACAGTCTGACTCTTCTCAAACAGATCTAGAGACCGCAGCGGAGCGTGATCAGCTGCAGAAGTGAGAAGGTTTTAGGAAGGCGCAAACGCCATCTGCGGCTTCATATTCGTCTGTCATCCAATATGAGAGTAACGGGTAGTTTGGATGTCGGCCGTGGTTAGCAGACAGGTTATCATTATAATAATGTTTCATATGTGTGGCCATATTGCCCGTAGTTGCTTTACAATTCTTGACGATAATCTCATTCTGTCGTTGCAACTACAAAAAATGCCTCTTTTTTTTCACCATGTAACGCCGGAAATGCAGATCCTCCTATTTCCATCTATTGTACTACAATTTTTTCCTTGTTTTGTTACCTCAAGATATGACATTTCTGTGTCTTTATATATTTGTTTTGTAAATATTATTTGTATTTTACGCTGGGTCTTGCCTAGGGAAAACTATGCTATCGAACGAATACGTCGATAGGTCGTGTGGAGAACGAAAGTGTTTAGGATCTTTGGTAGTGTTAACTCTGCCGCGTGGAGCGCGGGCAGAGGGGAGTCTGGTGGGAGTAATGCGGGTGAGCAGGTGTGTTGTGTGACGCTCCCGCGAGTTGCCGCGCTTTCGGGGTTTGGCAGCATGTAATTGCGCTCGACTGGCTATAATAGTTTCTAGCACGGTGTCGCGGATGGGAAGCATTAGCTGGCACACATCAAGAGCCCGTTTCGCCTGGTGACCGTGTCGAGAAGAAGGCGCGCCAACATCCAGCTTCTGCAACAGCGACGGCCGACAATGAGTGACTGTCGCCACCTCCTCGATCGACGGCTTCAAACCTTCAATCAACCAACAAGGAAGACTGGAAGCACGTAAAGTTTTTAGAACTGTATGGCAGACCTCAGCTTTTAAAATTGTTGCATCACAAAATTACAGCAACTTAGCATGAACCTTTGTTGCTCATTGTCCCAATTGCATTGCCAAGCAGAGTCCCTTCCTTTTCCGAAATGAACCCGAGTGTCGTTGAAATTCAAACGCCAGCATTAAAATAATATAATTCAATTTCACTGCTTTAATTTGAAAGTTCAGTTAAAGTATTCATAGCTGGCTACAATATTTAGATTACACGAGCACAAATTAAGAGAGCGAGTTTTGTTAGCATATTTTAGCTTACCTGTGACTGCAGCTCAGCTTGGTGCGTACTAAATTTTACTATTGTTAATTGTTTAGAATCATTTAGTTCAAGTTCAAAGTTAAATCTCTTATTTCTAAATTGCGTGGATTCAAGTAGCTTTTGAAATGATTGTTGAGGTAGTCCAAGACTAACCGTATTTTACTGAATTTCGATGTGCTTCAGAAAGAAAGCTCACTATTAACTTCAGTCACTAAATTAACTTTCAATTTTCCAGTTTTATTAATTCTTTTGCTAAATTAAGTCAGGGTGTAGCGAAATTTATTACTTCAGACAAACATTCAGTTTTCACACAACACGTGTCAACCTTCAGTTGCCACGCTTTTAGGGCTAATTATATGTGCAGTAACCTTTCTTTTTCAGTTATTATAGTAATTGTCCATAGGACTGGCGACCGTAATTTTCCCCAAATCTCAAATATCTAATTACCGCTAGTTAATTGTTAACGTAACGGCCGCACATTTACTTTCTTTATTAACTTTACCCCTTTTCAAAATTGATTTCCACCAGTTTCATTTGCATTTTTCCTTTCATTTAGATGTAACCCTTTCCTCCCTCTTTACCGACAAATTAACTTCGGTGACGATTGCTTTTCCCAAATTTCCATTAGGTACACGCGGTTTAATTTTTCACTGTTATTTAGGTCGATAAGTGTGGGGGAGGTTACAATCAGACGCGTTTAGTTTTATTGAGCTATATTACCACCCGTGGTGTGTAATAAATTAAGTTATTTACATTTTGATTTGCTTTAAAATCGAGAAAATTTCGTTAACAATGTCCTGGGCTTTACTTATGGTGATTTCCTCTTGATTTCTCGCTAGCTCATCGTTGATGTTTTTCTTCCTTAGGCACTGATAGTGGTGGTCTTCTTCCTAGTTTCTCTGCAATATTGTGTGCATTTTTACGTTTTACACTGCACACATTTTCGCACACTGTTTTCCGTTTAGTCATGGACTGTGTGGCTCGTCCCGGCGGAGGTTCGAGTCCTCCCCCGGGCATGGGTGTGTGTGTTTGTCCTTAGGATAATTTAGCTGTAGTGTGTAAGCTTAGGAACCTTAGCAGTCAAGCCCCATAAGATTTCACACACTTTTTTGTTTTTTGTTTTCCGTTTGTTTTCATACTTCTAAGCGTGTATTGTGGCTTGTGTTTTGTAGTGTTGCCAGCATAGCCTTATCACTAGCTTGTCTTTCATCTATACTCTTTATTTAGTTTAGTGTATGAGTGTAATTCTGTTTAACTATGTTACATAAATATACAGCATACAGCTGTATAGCCGACCGCTGTGGCCGAGTGGCTCTAGGTGCTTCAGTCCGGAACCGCGCTGCTGCTACGGTCGCAGGTTCGAATCCTGCCTCGGGCATGGATGTGTGTGATGTCCTTCGGTTAGTTGGGTTTAAGTAGTTTTAAGTATAGGGGACTGATGACCTCAGGTGTTAAGTCCCATCGTTCTTAAAGCCATCCGAACCATTTTGAAACGGTGTATATAAATACCTAGCAACATAGTTAAATTTTTCTCAGCATCAAAGTTTATGGCAAGAATAATATCTACATGTATCTACGTGATTACTCTGCTATTCACAATTGTAACAACTTGAACGGCTTCTGACATCAAATATAACAGTTGTGATACTAAATGGGACACTTATGTCACTAATTGTAACTGGGTTTTCTCTTTTGATGCTGTCAATTGTCAGGATGAGCATTCTAAGCATTCTGTCAGGGTAAAAATATTAAATAAATTAACTTTTCTCACTTAACAACATGTGGGCAGGGTGGGTTCTTCCTTGGCTCGGGTATGAGGTCGAATGAAACATCATTATTACCTAAGAATAACTTTTATTGAAGATTTGTACAACTGTATCTTACGGAATATTCTGGTTCGGAGAGCGGCAGCTGTGTCGTTTGTGAAGTCTTCTGCTGCGGCAGCGGCAGCGGCAGCGGCGGCGGCGGCGGCGGCGGCGTCTGATTACGCGTAGCGGTGTGTATCTCGTGTCGTCGTCTGGCCCAGCTGACTGGAGACGTGCAGCGCGAGGTGGCCGGTTTACTTATTGCGAGCGAAGTCGTGCATCGGCTGGTGATACCTTGGATGTGGCGTCCCAGCGTTTCTCTTCTCTAAGCGGCCGCGTGTGTTGTGCGTCGACCAGCGGAGCGGCGCGGCGGGGCAAGGCCAGTGTCCCGGACTCGAACCACGGACTCCCGCTTGCCAGTCTTCGGCTGTCAGGTCTTCATCCCAGCTCACAGGTGACTGCTGATGTGAGGCCGTCTCCTTCCCGTCCTCACGAGTCACCCGGGTATGTAAAAATCAGACTTCAAATACCTTTTAACTTCTGTCTTCTGGCGCCGCGGCTTCTGGTTGCTATTCCATTACAGCGGCGGACTTGGTTCGTCTGTGCATGATGCAGACTCTTCTTACATGACGGTCTTCAGCACCGAAACTGACTGAAAACTACTGCTACGCTTCTTCGTCTTCTTCGTCTCTCGTCTCCGTCTCCGTCTTCGACTCCGTCTTCGTCTGCATCTCTCTGGCCCACTGCGTCTTGCGTATTTATTCACTTCAGTTTACTCGAGGTGAACGACTTCACGGTCATTGCCTCGTCTGTCACGTTGAAAACCTTCTCGAATAATCTTCTTAACGTCGGTCATTGGCTCTTGGAATGTAGGCGAGGGCCTTTGCTCACACGCGACGACTGAGAAACACGAGAGCCGGTCGGGCGATGCCCTGGCGGCTGAATCGACAGCGCCCGCTTATGTGGAACTCGCTGACTCCACGGTCATTGTTTATTCTGTTCTGCTGTTCGGCTCGCTGTTTGCGAGTATGTAACTCTCTTAACTAAACCAAGTTTTTCATTTATATTCTAATTTCTAGTTCACTTTGATTTCACTAATTTATTTACTTGAGTACCACTCAACATTCCTCCACCCTTCGGAGAAATTCGCCCTCGAATTTACCACTCAACATTCCTCCACTCTTCACACGACAAAAGCACAAACAATGAAAACTCTCGACTTAGAATATTACACACGCTTCACATTAAGTATGTGGAAAACACTTTATCACTTTACAAAAGCACTGTACGGTCATGAATCACATAGTTCACAAATAAATGGTCATAATAAGTGTAACCAACCTTGGTGACAATGAATAAA
This sequence comes from Schistocerca nitens, assembly GCF_023898315.1. Classification (NCBI taxonomy): domain Eukaryota; kingdom Metazoa; phylum Arthropoda; class Insecta; order Orthoptera; family Acrididae; genus Schistocerca; species Schistocerca nitens. The sequence continues at coordinate 68,664,023 of NC_064614.1, forward strand.
CAAAAAAAAAAAGATTATTCACTCAGAAAGTTACATAGCAACACCTGTTTAATCAAACCTATATGAATGCATGAATATTTATTCTACAGAATTGTTTACTTTAACATACGACTGTGTAGTAAAGAATGAAGTACAATGAACAAAATTAATACACTAATGCTCAAAAGTAACAACTGAAGTACACCAGTTAAGAGTGTGGTATCCAATTAACAGGGATTTGATGAAGTGGTATATTATTATTTGGCTTATTTTTTCGTCTTAGATAAAAGAAAACTGTACAAAGTAGAAACACCAACACAAAGGTTCCAGATATACCCGTTCCTAGCATTATAATTTTAGTTTTGTGTTCACCTTTTAATTTTAAAACATGTTGCATCATAACATTGGCATCAATTTTGCCCTGCTGTGAGTTTATGAACGTATCTAATGACTTCAGAAGGGAACTGTCAAGGGAGTCATTGAGGTAGGACAGGTTTTGTGTAGGAAATGCTTGCATGGCGTCTTCTGAAAAAAGCAAACAACATGGTTATGAACCTACCAACCTAGTAAAAACAAAAACAAAGAAATGAAGGAATACATTGTTAACTACAAGATCTACATGTTTCTACGTTCAACTTTTCTTTCTTAAAAAATAAACCATTATCATTTATTAATTATTTACATATGTATACTACAGTCTACTAAGATTCCACTAGGACATTCGTACTCTTGGTCGAAGATTGTATGGTGCCATGTCTGTATGTTGTGCTGGCGTGGCCACTCTTTTTCCTTTTCGGGTACTTCCTCCACCCTTCGGAAAAGCAGACACTATTGTGGAAGGAATTACATCTGGAGCGCCCTTAAAAGGTTTTAAACGACTTGCATGGACAATGGTAGTTCGGGTGGGCAGTTGCAATTTAACGTTGACTGGTGACGTGATCTCAATAATTTGATAAGGACCTCTGTAGTTTGTTACAAATTTCTTCGTTTTTCCTTTAGCAACGTAAGGAGTTGAAAGCATAACCCACTGACCGATTTTGTAATTTGGATATTTAGCGTGGGTATTACCTAATCTTTCCTGTCGTTCCAAAGCCTTTGTATTAGATTTTTGAACCTTTTTCCATACATCCTTCATCATTCGGCTGAAATCTCTTACTGTTTCTCCGACTTTTCCGTTTTTCTGCCTGATTACATCAAAAGGGGACGGCATTTTTCTCCCATAGACCACTTCATAAGGTGACATGCCAGTTGCTTCATGCGTTTTGGCGTTGTATACCGACACGATTATTGGTAAATACGTATCCCAATTGGAATGTTGTTCGTTAATATAATAACTAAGCATCTTGCCAATTGTCCGATGAACTCTTTCTGTGCGCCCGTTGCACTGAGGGTGTAACGGAGTTGTGCGTAATTTACGTATTTTTAGTAAGTGGCATAGCTGTTTCATTAGTTCAGACATAAAATTAGATCCCTGATCTGTGATAATAACTTCAGGTACGCCAAATTTAAGTATCCAGTTGTTAACTAAAGCTTGGGCAACTGTATTTGCTTGCTGATCTGGGAGACTCACCATAGCTAGATAGCGTGAAAAATGATCTATAATTGTAAGGACATACTTATTACCAGCAGGTGTTTTATGAAATGGCCCGTAGAGATCGATTCCACAGATTTGATATGGACATGAAGCCTCGGGGAGCCTCTGTAAGGGTATTTTTGAACGAGAAAGTTCAGCTCGTTGTGCGCACGCAATGCAATTACGAACGTACTGCGCAACATCCTGCTTTCTGCTTTGCCACCAAAATCGCTCTGCTACACGTCTTTCGGTTGTCCGCTGTCCACCGTGTCCTGCAAGGATATGATCGTGGGCCTCTGCCATTATTTCTTGTCTAAGGTGTTGGGGAACAACAATTCGCGGTCCAAGTTTTGTTTTACGGCATAACACACCATCTTCAAAGCAAAATTGTTTTTGAGTTGCGAATTTTTTGCATTCTGTATCCTCATCTTGTGCCTTTCTCCAGTCCTCAGTATCTCGGCCTGTTGCTTCCAAAAGTGCTATTTTCCGACTTAGGCAATCTGCATTCGTGTGTTTTTTGCCTGGTTTATGAATAACTTCGAAATCCATTTCGGAAAGACATAGGGCCCAACGGGTAAGACGACTAGATGGATCCTTTAATCCAAGCAACCATTTTAAAGCTGCGTGGTCTGTAATGACCTTGAATTTCCTACCATACAAGTAGCATTTGAAGTATTTGATACCATAAATAACACTTAACAATTCTTTCTCCGTTGTGGAATAATTTCTTTCTGCTGTTGTTAGTTGTCTCGAAGCGTAGGCTATGGGGTGTTCCGCGCCATTAATATTCTGACTCAAAACAACTCCTACTGAATGACCACTTGCGTCACAGGATAAAATAAATTCTTTATTATAATCTGGGTAGGCTAATACTGGACTGTGTGTTAACTTATCTTTAAGGGTTTGAAATGCTGATTCACAATCTTCAGACCAATGAAATTTTGCACCCTTTTTCAATAATTGGGTTAAGGGTCGGGCAATTTCAGCAAAATTTTGAACATATTTTCGGTAGTACGATGCAAGACCAATGAAACTTTGTACCTCCTTAACGCGTTGTGGTGTTGGGAAGTCCTTAACTGCCGAAATTAATCGAGGATCTGTTTTAATTCCTTTTTCACTAATGACATGCCCTAGGTATGTAACCTCTGTCAATGCAAAACTACATTTTTCCATATTTAATGTTAATTTAGCTTTTCTAAGTCTCTGGAAAACATTACGAAGACGCACAGCATGTTCATTAATGTCTTTGGAGAATACAATAATATCGTCTAGATATACACAACATTGCTGAGTTTTGAGTCCTCGCAATACTCCATCGAGTAGTCTTTGAAAAGTTGCTGGTGCATTTTTCAAACCGAAAGGCATTCTTTTAAATTGCCAATGGCCTCCAGGGGTAGAAAATGCTGTTTTATGCCTATCTTCAGGTGCAACTTCCAATTGATGATATCCGCTACGTAGATCGATTGTTGAAAAGTATTTACTGTTACCCAAACTGTCAATGATATCTGTAATGTTTGGAAGAGGATAAACATCTGAGATAGTTTGTTTGTTAAGGTGTCTGTAGTCACAACAAAATCTATATCGTTTCGTACCGTCGGGAGACTTCTTTGGAATAATTACGATATTTGAATTATAAGGCGAATCAGAATATTCTATAATTCCATCTTTTAGATGCTGTTCTATAAATTCATCCAGTACTGGCTGTAAGTGATGCGCAACTCTATAAGGCTTCCTATAAACTGGGGGGCTATTTCCTATTGGGATCCTATGCTGTGTGATATCTGTTGCTGGCAGTGGACCTTCTGCATTAAATAAATCTTCAAACTCAACTAAAACTGCTTCTATCGTGTCTCTATCCTTTCCTTGCAAATGCTGAATCTTCTGGCGTAATGCGGTTTTATAGGCGTCTGGTTTCTGACCATCATTAATATCTGACCAAATGAAATCTTCTTCTTCAAAAGTACTCACTGTAGCTACTAATATTCCCTTATGCAACTCTTTGTCCTCCACTCCGAAGTTGTCAATATGTACCGGTACTTTTCTTTCTCCCTCAACGTCTTGAACCCGTACAACACTTCTACGTACAAAACAATGTGATACATCTAATTCCTCATTTTCCTCTAAAGGCTCTATTAGACACACTGTATCTGTAGGTACTTCGGGGTCAACGGTCATCCAGAAAAGTTTTCCTGAGCCAGATGGTATCTGATCCCGCGAATCAACCTTCAAGGACGTTGCACGCAGTATAGTTGATTTCGCCTTCCGGTTGGGGAAATCTTGCGGCAGAGGGCCCTTTGCAGCGGTGTCACCTAGCTGAAACACTATTCCGCTAAGTTCTACAGTTTGCTGTCTGAGGTCGATTTTAGCGTGATGTTTATTCAGGAAATCCAGTCCTAGGATCGCGTCGTACCCGTCAGTTACCTTTGTTACCACTTCTACATCTTCTTGAAATTGTACACCGTGAATATAGAAAATCAATGATGTACATCCTAATGACTTCACTGTACCTCCTCCTACTCCACTCAATCTATACCTTGGAGGGTCATATTTCTTTTCTCCAATACATTCATTACTTACTATTGATACGTTTGCGCCTGTATCCACTAGTATCTTTGCCTCTTTATCCTGTATGGTAGCAGATAACCAGCATTCCGCCTTCACATTCGCCTTAATGGCATGAAATTTTATTGGGAACGCCTGGCGGCGGCTCCGACATTCCCGTTTGAGTTTAACTGATTTCTATTTCCAAAAACTTTCTTAGACCTGCATTCCTTGAATGTATGACCTATTCTTTGACAATTAGTGCATTGAGGTTGTCTGCAGTTTTTTGCTATATGGCCCTGTCGATCGCACCTAAAACATCGTACTCCTGCTGAAAATACATTTCGCTTCTCCTTGTATCTGGTGGCAATGTCTATTTCTTCGAAAGCTGTCGCCACAGATACAGCTTCCGCTAAATTTTTAGGAAACTCTGCCCTGACACGACGGGACGTTTCAGGAGGTAACCCACGTAAAAATGTATCCAGAGCTCTATTTTCTGCCTCTTGTAAAATAACTTTATTTGCTTCATCACTAGTTGTCAACTGATAGGTGTTAATATTAACTTTTCTAATCCTATCTACAAAACTTTCTAACGACTCGTTTTGCCTCTGAGTGATAATGTTTAACTGTTCCCTATAAAATCTACAGCTGTTCTGTTTTTGAAAACGTTTAAGCAATCCTTTCTTCAATTCCTCAAATGTTGGAGCATTCCGTAATTCTTCATGGTATAAGACGTGTGCTTTAGCCTCTCCTGTCAATCTTAACTTTGTCATTTGTAAGAGCTGTTCATCTGACCATGATCCTAATTTTGCAGCTGCTACTAAATCATCAAAAAAGGCTGTTATGTCCTCGCCAGGTTTACCTGAAAAGGGAGTTACTAAGGCTGCTGCTGAGGAATCTAGGGTGGGAGGGATTGAACTGGTTTGCCTAACCTCACTCAACTGTTTAAATAATGCGTTGTTATCATTTTTAAGCTGTGCTATCTGATTAACTAAGCTCTGAATAGCTTCATCAGTAGAAACCGCTTGTGGTGCTGACTCTGACTTTGTACGATTTCGTGTCATCATTTTACAAACTGTTAGTTACACAATCTTACCACACTGAATTCAAAAGATGTTTAAATATTTTCGACAAACTCTTAAAATTATGAGAGAAAATACACTTCTAAATAAAGAAAATATTACGACTGCTATGCAAACCTCTATCCTTTCACACATTAAACAATACTAACTGTGGACCTTCAGTGACTGTCATTCACACCTCATATTGAGCCAAGGGTTTTTTCTCTGACACCAATTGTAACAACTTGAACGGCTTCTGACATCAAATATAACAGTTGTGATACTAAATGGGACACTTATGTCACTAATTGTAACTGGGTTTTCTCTTTTGATGCTGTCAATTGTCAGGATGAGCATTCTAAGCATTCTGTCAGGGTAAAAATATTAAATAAATTAACTTTTCTCACTTAACAACATGTGGGCAGGGTGGGTTCTTCCTTGGCTCGGGTATGAGGTCGAATGAAACATCATTATTACCTAAGAATAACTTTTATTGAAGATTTGTACAACTGTATCTTACGGAATATTCTGGTTCGGAGAGCGGCAGCTGTGTCGTTTGTGAAGTCTTCTGCTGCGGCAGCGGCAGCGGCAGCGGCGGCGGCGGCGGCGGCGGCGTCTGATTACGCGTAGCGGTGTGTATCTCGTGTCGTCGTCTGGCCCAGTTGACTGGAGACGCGCAGCGCGAGGTGGCCGGTTTACTTATTGCGAGCGAAGTCGTGCATCGGCTGGTGATACCTTGGATGTGGCGTCCCAGCGTTTCTCTTCTCTAAGCGGCCGCGTGTGTTGTGCGTCGACCAGCGGAGCGGCGCGGCGGGGCAAGGCCAGTGTCCCGGACTCGAACCACGGACTCCCGCTTGCCAGTCTTCGGCTGTCAGGTCTTCATCCCAGCTCACAGGTGACTGCTGATGTGAGGCCGTCTCCTTCCCGTCCTCACGAGTCACCCGGGTATGTAAAAATCAGACTTCAAATACCTTTTAACTTCTGTCTTCTGGCGCCGCGGCTTCTGGTTGCTATTCCATTACAGCGGCGGACTTGGTTCGTCTGTGCATGATGCAGACTCTTCTTACATGACGGTCTTCAGCACCGAAACTGACTGAAAACTACTGCTACGCTTCTTCGTCTTCTTCGTCTCTCGTCTCCGTCTCCGTCTTCGACTCCGTCTTCGTCTGCATCTCTCTGGCCCACTGCGTCTTGCGTATTTATTCACTTCAGTTTACTCGAGGTGAACGACTTCACGGTCATTGCCTCGTCTGTCACGTTGAAAACCTTCTCGAATAATCTTCTTAACGTCGGTCATTGGCTCTTGGAATGTAGGCGAGGGCCTTTGCTCACACGCGACGACTGAGAAACACGAGAGCCGGTCGGGCGATGCCCTGGCGGCTGAATCGACAGCGCCCGCTTATGTGGAACTCGCTGACTCCACGGTCATTGTTGATTCTGTTCTGCTGTTCGGCTCGCTGTTTGCGAGTATGTAACTCTCTTAACTAAACCAAGTTTTTCATTTATATTCTAATTTCTAGTTCACTTTGATTTCACTAATTTATTTACTTGAGTACCACTCAACACAATTAAGTGCCTGGGAGAGAGTTCGATGAACCACCTTCAAGCTGTCTCTCTACCGTTCCACTCTCGAATGGCGCGCCGGGAAAAACGAACACTTCAATTTTTCTCTGCGAGCCCTTAATTTTTTCTGTGCGAGTCCTGATATCTATTGTTTTATCGTGAGGATCATTTCTCTCTATGTAGATGGGTGCAAACAGAATGTTTCCGCAATCGGGGGAGAAAACTGGTGATTGCAATTTCATGAGAAGATCCCGTCGCATCGAAAACGCCTTTGTTTTAATGATTGCCACTCCAATCCACGTATCATGTCTCTGGCACTATCTCCCCTATTTCGCGATAATACAAAACGAGCCGCCCTTGTTTGAACTTTTTCAATATCACCCGTCAGTCCCACTTGATACGGATCCCACACCGCACAGCTATACTCCAGAATAGGGCGGACAAGTGTAGTGTAAGCAGTCTCTTTAGTAGACCTGTTGTACTTCTAAGTGCGCTGCCAGTGAATCACAGTCTTTGGTTCGCTCTACCCACAACATTATCTATGTGATTGTTCCAATTCAGGTTACTTGTAATTGTAATCACTAAGTATTTGGTTGAATTTACAGCCTTCAGATTTATGTGACTTATCGTGTAATCGAAAATTAGCGCTTTTCTTTTAGCACTCATGTGAATAACTTCACAGTTTTCTTTATTCATGGTCAACTGCCACTTTTCGCACATCCCAGATATCTTATCGGAATCATTCCGCAATTCATTTTGGTCATCTGATGACTTTACAACACAGTAAATGACGGCACCATCTGCTAATAATCTAAGAGAACTACTCAGATTGTCTCCTACGTCGTTAATATAGATCAGGAACAATAGAGGGTCTCTAACACATCCTTGGGGAACATCGGATATTACTTCTGTTTTACTCGATGACTTTCCGTCTGTTACTACGAACCGTGACCTTTTTGACAGGAAATCACGAATCCAGTCACACAACTGAGGCGATATTCCATTGGCACACAGTTTGGTTTGAAGACGCTTGTGAGGAACGGTGTCGAAAACCTTCTGAAAATCTAAAAATATGGAGTCAATTTAATATCCCCTGTCGATAGAACTCATTACTTCATGAGCATAAAGAGCTAGTTGTGTTCCGCAAGAACGATATTTCCTGAATCAGTGCTGACGATGGGTCAGTAAGTAGTTTTCATAATGTTCGAATACAGTGTATGTTCCAAAACCCTACTGCAAATCGACGTTAGTGATATGAGCCTGTAATTCGGCGAACTACTCCTATTTCCCTTTTTGGGTACTGATGTGACTTGAGCAACTTTCCAGTCTTTAGGTGCGGAACTTTCTGTGACCGACCGGTTACATATAGTTGCTAAATATGGAGCTATTGCATCTGCACACTCTGAAAGGAACCTGACTGGTATACCATCTGGACCTGAAGCCTTGTCTTTATTGAGTGATTTAAGATGCTTTGCTACACCGAGGATATCTACTTCTATGTTTCTCATCTTCGCAGTTTTTCTTGATTGGAGTTCAGGAATATTTACTTCGTCTTCTTTGGTGAAAGAGGTTCGGAAAACCGTGTTTAATAGCTCTGCTTTGGTGGTACTGTCATCAGTGACTTCGTTGTTATCGCGCAGGGAAGGTATTGATTGCCACTGGTGTGTTTTTCATATTACCAGAACCTCTTTGGGTTTTCTGCCAGATTCCAAAACAGTTTCGTTGTGGAAATTATTAAAAGTATTTCGCATTGAAGCACGCGCTGTATTTCGAACTTCTGCAAAACTTGGCCAAACTTCGGGATTTTGCCCTCTTTTAAATTTGGCAAGTTTTTTCGTTGCTTCTGCAACGGCTATCTGACCCGTTTTGCTTACCATGTTGGATCGGTACCACCACTTATTAATTTATATGGTATATATCTCTCAATTGCCGTCGATACTATCTCTTTGAAATCATTTCACATCTTTTCTACGCTTACGTGATCACATCGGAAAGAGTCGAGACTGTCTCTTAGAAAGACGTTAAGAGCATTTTTAGCAGCTGTTTCAAATAGATGTAGTTTGCGTTTCTTTTTGATGGTTGTGGTTGTTACGGTACTCAGCCTAGCAGCAACTGCCTTGTGGTCGCTTATCCCTGTATTCGTCATGATACTCCCTATTTGTCCAGGATTATTTGTTTCTAATAGGTCAAGTATGCTTTCGCAACCATTTACGCTCCGAGTAGGCTCATAAACAAATTGTCCTAAATAAAATATACAGAAAACTGGAAAAAATGAAGATTTGTTAGATGGTGATCAGTTTGGCTTTAGGAAAGGTAAACGCACAACAGAGGCAGTTCTGACGTAGCGTTTGATAATGGGAGCAAGACTGAAAAAAATCATGATTAGGTCCTAAGATTTGTCGACCTCGAAAAAGCGTTCGACAATGTCCAGTGGTTCAAGATTTTCTAAATTCTGAGAAAAACAGCAATGAGCTAAAGGGAAAGACGGTTAATATATAACATGTACAAGAACCAAGAGGGAACAATGAGAGTGGAGGGCCAAGAACGAATTTCGTGGATTAAAAAGAGTGAAAAACAGGGATGCAGTCTTTCGCTCCTACAGTTCTATCTGTACACCGCAGAACCATTGACGAAAATAAAAGGAAGGTTCAAATGTGCGATGAAAATTGAAGGTGGAAGGATATCAATAATTAGATTAGCTGATGATACTGCTGCCCTTAATGAAAATGAAGAATTACAGTTTCTGCTGAATGGAACCAACAGTCTCACGAGTACAGAATACCGACTGAGAGTAACTCGAAGAAAGATGAAAGCAATGAGAAGCAGCAGAAATGAGAACAGCAAGAAACTTAACATCAATAATGGTGATTGCGAAGTAGATGATGTTAAGGAATTCTGCTACCTACTCAGAAAAAGAACCCATGACGGACGGAATAGTGGGATATAAAAAGCAGACTAGCACTTTCAAAAATGTCCTTCCTTGCCAAGAGACGTATATGGTATCAAACACACCTTAATTTGAGCAGGAAATATCTGAGAATGTACGTTTGGAGCATAGAAATGTACGGTAATGGAACGTGAAGTGTGTGAAAATGGGAAAAAGCAGTTGAAGCGTCTGGTGCTACGGAAAAATGTTGAAAATCGGGTGGACTGATAGAGGTTCTCTGCAGAATCTGCGAGGAAAGAAATATGTGGAAAACGCTGACGACAAGAAGCGGCAGTATGGTAGGACATGTTTTAATGACGTCAGGAATAACTTGCATGGTTCTATATGGAGTTACGGAGGGTAAAATTTTAGAGGAAGACAGAGGTTGGAATACATCCAGCGAATAGTTGAGAATGTAGGTTGTTTATGCTACTGTGAGATGAAGAAGTTGGCGCAGGAGAGTAATTCATGGCGGGTCCCTCAAATCAGTCGTAAGACTAATGACTTAAAAAAATATACACACTTCCAAATGAGGTAGATATTGACAAGTATTAATATTACCACCAATTTCATTATTCATTCTAGCAAAATACTGACCGGAATTATCTGCGTAAATTGGAAAAAAACTGGTAGGAGCTTACCTCGGGTAAGACCAGTGTGGATCCCGGAGGAATGTATAAGTGGATGGCGTTGTCAGACCTTGGTTGTGGCAGCCACAAATTGTTTGTACCTGCTTCGCCAAAGTCCAAGGACTTTTCTGTGATCATTATCGCTGTGGTTCTCCCCTTCCTATCAGCGAAGGTCGTTCGCTGCAGCAGAGGAATCTAGGATCCGTTCATCTTGAGCCTTTCCTAGTCCTTGTTGAATCCGTTGTCATGTTTGTGGACTTCTGCACCTTCTCTGAACAAACGGGTGTGGTAGCTCTTTTCTACAGCAAGACTTCCCGTGTGAGCGAATTAATAAAGGTGTTCGGAAATTCCAGTTACAAACTGCTAGGCCTTGTAGAGGAGAAAGAGTACATAATATTTTAAATAGGAACATCTGTCCGAAAACGTACTTTTTTACTCTACGACTGTTTCAAATTGAGATACTTAACTCATCCATTTCTCCTGAATGAGATTTTCACTCTGCAGCGGAGTGTGCGCTGATATGAAACTTCCTGGCAGATTAAAACTGTGTGCCCGACCGAGACTCGAACTCGGGAGGTTTGCCTTTCGCGGGCAAGTGCTCTACCAACTGAGCTACCGAAGCACGACTCACGCCCGGTACTCACAGCTTTACTTCTGCCAGTATCTCGTCTCCTACCTTCCAAACTTTACGGAAGCTCTCCTGCGAACCTTGCAGAACTAGCACTCCTGAAAGAAAGGATATAGCGGAGACATGGCTTAGCCACAGCCTGGGGGATGTTTCCAGAATGAGATTTTCACTCTGCAGCGGAGTGTGCGCTGATATGAAACTTACTGGCAGATTAAAACTGTGTGCCCGACCGAGAATCGAACTCGGGACCTTTGCCTTTCGCGGGCAAGTGCTCTACCAACTGAGCTACCGAAGCACGACTCACGCCCGGTACTCACAGCTTTACTTCTGCCATCCATTTCTGCTTGAGGAACTGAATCAGGCGCCGCGCAGTGCAGTTATTAGGTAACAATTCGGTAGTTAACATCCATCTATCAGTTAAGCACAGTTGTTTGTAAAAACACTTAAACATTACGTGTTTAAATTATTCGAAAATAACGACAAACAAAAAAATAACCCAGCATACTATACGTGCAGTACAGTACAGATGCTTTTCAACAACGGCTCGATGTGGCGACCACCAAAGTTGTTACAGACAATGTATTCACAAAGCATGTTCTGATACACTCCCTCCAACTGACCTGGTGTCTCTTCAGTTGCTAGTGCAGCGGCCAAAACTCTCTCCGTCTCTACAGGAGTCTCGTAAATTAAACGATACATATGACTCCATAAGCTATAGTACACTTTATCCTGTCTACTCTACTGCATATCACGACTAGCAGTTTCGAGAATTTTCTCTCTCCCTTGTACCCCTGATATCTGCAGGTACCACTGTGTTTCATTTTTCCATTAACTCTCACTTTTAAGGGAAATTATTTTGTACAGAGACCTTAAACAAACCTAATTTTTGTACATAATAGCCTGGTGCTGCCTGTCGGAAGATTCAAGTTACATCCTGGAGACGTTTTCACTGGTGGTTCAGAAGTGCAACGCGAGAGCCGACTTGGCAAGGCAAATATGAGTCACTCCAGCAGGAGGGTTAGACGTAATCTCATGTCTGCGAGATCGTTTTGCATCTATGTTGCTTAGCCGTACTTGGCCATGCATCTTGCTTTCATCTGCTGTCAGTTTCCTGCATTTGCTGCGATCGTCAGCGAGTTTGTTCCCACTTGTCACCGTCAATGTTAAATGCGTAGATATCACGCTTAACGCAAACCCTAAAGCATAGTGAAGGTCTTCCACGAGGTCTCTTTACTACTGCTATTTCACTGAGTAATGTGCGCCGGGGCAGACGGGAGTGGTCCATACAATGCAGATCTCCTAACCACCGCAGACGACATTGCTTGAGCGTGGCAGTGATACTCTGTTGTTTGTCAGTTTTCAGAGCCATATCATTTGTCACATAATCCTTCCACGATATTCCCAAGATGCTCCGTAAGCATCGCAGGTGAAAGGTTCGTTCCTGTTTGGCATACGACGTCCAAGTCTCAGCTCCATACACGGGATTACTCAGCACACACGCCTGATACATAAAAATTTTTGTCGACAATGTAAGATATTAAACTTCCTGGCAGATTAAAACTGTGTGCCCGACCGAGACTCGAGCTCGGGACCTTTGCCTTTCGCGGGGAAGTGCTCTACCAACTGAGCTACCGAAGCACGACTCACGCCCGGTACTCACAGCTTTACTTCTGCCAGTACCTCGTCTCCTACCTTCCAAACTTTACAGAAGCTCTCCTGCGAACCTTGCAGAACTAGCACTCCCGAAAGAAAGGATATTGCGAAAGGCAAAGGTCCCGAGTTCGAGTCTCGGTCGGGCACACAGTTTTAATCTGCCAGGAAGTTTCATATCAGCGCACACTCCGCTGCAGAGTGAAAATCTCATTCTGGAAACATCCCCCAGGCTGTGGCTAAGCCATGTCTCCGCAATATCCTTTCTTTCAGGAGTGCTAGTTCTGCAAGGTTCGCAGGAGAGCTTCTGTAAAGTTTGGAAGGTAGGAGACGAGGTACTGGCAGAAGTAAAGCTGTGAGTACCGGGCGTGAGTCGTGCTTCGGTAGCTCAGTTGGTAGAGCACTTGCCCGCGAAAGGCAAAGGTCCCGAGTTCGAGTCTCGGTTGGGCACACAGTCTTCATCTGCCAGGAAGTTTCATATCAGCGCACACTCCGCTGCAGAGTGAAAATATCATTCTGGAATGTAAGATATTTATTGTACCACGCTCGTGTGCGGAACTTCCCAAAAGTGCTGGCAGCCTTTCCTATTCTTGTATTTATCTCGTCATCCAGGGAGAGATATTCTGTCATTATTGAACCACGTCTACAGAATTTATCAGAACGGTTCCAATGGCTCTGAGTACTATGGGACTTAACTTCTGAGGTCACAGTCCCCTAGAACTTAGAACTACTTAAACCTAACTAACCTAAGGACATCCGTGCCCGAGGCAGGATTCGAACCTGCGACCGTAGTGGTCGCGCGGTTCCAGACTCCAGCGCCTAGAAACGCTCGGCCACCCCAGAATTTATCGACTACCTTCAACAAGGAGCCGTCTAGTTTGATGACAGGCGGATCTGTGTATCCTTGTGCCATGACAACCGTCTTCCTTACTTTTGTAGACATAGAGAAGAGCTTGCATGCAGTACAGAATCTATCCACAAGCTCTTGCAGATCGTCTTGAGTATGCGCTACAAATGCAGCATCGTCGGCAAATAAAAGGCTGTTTACAAGCAAGTCTTCTCGGTAGCGCTAGGATCCGAGTAGAGAAATGTTATAGAGCTTCCCATCAGCTCTGACATCCAGATGAATGCCCAGGTTAGTTTTACCAAAAACGACTTTGACGAGTGCTGAGAAAAAGATATTGAACAGAGTGGGAGCCAATACGCAGCATTGACGAACCCCTGTTTTCACAGAAAACGGGTCAGATGTGTTTCCGTCGAAGAACGCAGCACCTTTCATATCTTCGTGAAAAGCATTGATCAACTTTAAGTGCTTTCGAGGACACCTTATCTTCAAAAGTACTGCATACAGTCCTTTTCTTGTACCACTGCAATTATTAATGTGATGTTGATATTTCAAGTCAGTGGTCAAACTGATTAGTGCAAGAGGATTAGAAAAAAAGTAAGTTATGCACTACCATCGCAAGCCGTAACTTTCATTAAATGCTGCCCTACACTTCAAAGTGATACACATACATGACACTATTTATCAGCAGACTCACCAAGTTTTGGTAGCAGCGGTCGGAACGTTTTAACAGCACTTCAGATCCTCAACGCCATAAATAAGCCCCTTGGACCACTCAAAAATCGTTGGATAATCTTGTTCCACTCCAGTTGTTCTTTCATCTTGTCAGTCGAAATTTCGTTGTGCAAAATCTAGACTGCCCGATCGGGGCATCACCCATGCCTGTACAGCCTGGATCAAACTGTCGGCACAGTGCCACTACAGCTGGACGCAGCGTTGCATTGGGTGCATATACCACCAAAATTTAAAGTTAAATCTGGGAGAAATTTACTCCTTTTGCCCACAAGACTCGCCCTGCCCCGCGTCTTTCCAGTTTTCCCCACCATTTCTCTCTGACGCTGCGATGCACCTGTTATCATTATCGGAGTCGAACTGCATCTGCAGGAAATCCAAGCCGTGCTCTCCCTTTATGGCAATGCGCCATTCTGACTGCGCTGCTGTCTTAGCGTGAGACTACGTGTGTAATTTCGCTTCTAAGGTACCTGCATGTGGTCCTAACTACTACTACGAACAATAAAGGTCACCTCATACGCTAGCGACGATTCTGCCAGTTATACTTAGATCGGTCGTTAAGCTGGGTAGGTCACATAAAAGTCATGCAACAGATGGAGAATGACTTAGTGATCATAAAGTTACGCGCTTCGGAGTTATTTCCATCTTCAGAGTCCGAAGTGCAAATGCAGCTTTAACAGATATGTTCGTAACGTTCTGGATGACCTTTTATGTGATCTATTCAGCTCAGTGTGTGATTTGCAAGGGGGGGGGGATGCGGGGGGGGGATTTCCCCCCCTCTGCATCAGATTATCCCCTCCTCTGGTTTTAGTTTATGCATCCCTACTTGGGATGTTTATTTCCCACGCACTGGAGTAAAACTTTACATATAATTTAAATTTATGGAGCCGAACACTGAAAGTTTTCAATAAGTCTTACTATTAATACTATTAATATGTTTCAGTTTTCTATCATCAGAATAAGTACAACTTTTCACAAATGTGCCTCTACTTTTTGAATTCCCCTAATATATCTGTACCCGTATGTGTATGATTTTGTAAATAAGCTTTACTTATAATGTACTTTTAAAGATATAACAAGGGATGGCTTTTCTGATAGTGCATACGCGTCAATAGTGAGTTTCGGCATTAACATCTATTTATACCCCCCCATGAACCATGGACCTTGCCGTTGGTGGGGAGGCTTGCGTGCCTCAGCGATACAGATGGCCGTACCGTAGGTGCAACCACAACGGAGGGGTATCTGTTGAGAGGCCAGACAAACATGTGGTTCCTGAAGAGGGGCAGCAGCCTTTTCAGTAGTTGCAGGGGCAACAGTCTGGATGAATGACTGATCTGGCCTTGTAACATTAACCAAAACGGCCTTGCTGTGCTGGTACTGCGAACGGCTGAAAGCAAGGGGAAACTACAGCCGTAATTTTTCCCGAGGACATGCAGCTTTACTGTATGACTAAATGATGATGGCGTCCTCTTGGGTAAAATATTCCGGAGGTAAAATAGTCCCCCATTCGGATCTCCTGGCGGGGAATACTCAAGAGGACGTCGTTATCAGGAGAAAGAAAACTGGCATTCTACGGATCAGAGCGTGGAATGTCAGATCCCTTAATCGGGCAGGTAGGTTAGAAAATTTAAAAAGGGAAATGGATAGGTTAAAGTTAGATATACTGGGAATTACTGAAGTTCGGTGGCAGGAGGAACAAGACTTTTGGTCAGATGATTACAGGGTTATAAATACAAAATCAAATAGGGGTAATGCAGGAGTAGGTTTAATAATGAATAAAAAAATAGGAATGCGGGTTAGCTACTACAAACAGCATAGTGAACGCATTATTCTGGCCAAGATAGACACAAATCCCATGCCTACTACAGTAGTACAAGTTTATATGCCAACTAGCTCTGCAGATGATGAAGAAATTGATGAAATGTATGACGAGATAAAAGAAATTATTCAGGTAGTGAAGGGAGACGAAAATTTAATAGTCATGCGTGACTAGAATTCGTCAGTAGGAAAAGGGAGAGAAGGAAACATAGTAGGTGAATATGGATTGGGGGGAAGAAATGAAAGAGGAAGCCGCCTTGTAGAATTTTGCACAGAGCATAACTTAATCATAGCTAACACTTGGTTCAAGAATCATAAAAGGAGGCTGTATACCTGGAAGAATCCTGGAGATACTAAAATGTATCAGATAGGTTATATAATGGTAAGACAGAGATTTAGGAACCAGGTTTTAAATTGTAGGACATTCCCAGGGGCAGATGTGGATTCTGACCACAATCTATTGGTTATGAACTGCAGGTTGAAACTGAAGAAACTGCAAAAGTGTGGTAATTTAAGGAGATGGCACCTGGATAAACTGAAAGAACCAGAGGTTGTAGAGAGTTTCAGGGAGAGAATAAGGGAACAATTGACAGGAATGGGGGAATGAAATACAGTAGAAGAAGAATGGGTAGCTCTGAGGGATGAAGTAGTGAAGGCAGCAGAGGATCAAGTAGGTAAAAAGACGAGGGCTAATAGAAATCCTTGGGTAACAGAAGAAATATTGAATTTAATTGATGAAAGGACAATATATAAAAATGCAGGAAATGAAGCAGGCAAAAAGGAATACAAACGTCTCAAAAATGAGATCGACAGGAAGTGCAAAATGGCTAGGCATGGATGGCTAGAGGACAAATGTAAGGATGTAGAGGCTTGTCTCACTAGGGGTAAGATAGATACTGCCTACAGGAAAACTAAAGAGACCTTTGGAGAGAAGAGAACCACTTGTATGAATATCAAGAGCTCAGATGGCAACCCAGTTCTAAGCAAAGAAGGGAAGGCAGAAAGGTGGTAGGAGTATATAGAGGGTTTATACAAGGGCGATGTACTTGAGGATAATATTATGGAAATGGAAGAGGATGTAGATGAAGACGAAATGGGAAATAAGATACTGCGTGAAGAGTTTGACAGAGCACTGAAAGACCTGAGTCGAAACAAGGCCCCGGGAGTAGACAACATTCCATTAGAACTACTGATGGCCTTGGGAGAGCCAGTCATGACAAAACTCTACCATCTGGTGAGCAAGATGTATGAGACAGGCGAAATACCCACAGACCAAGAAGAATATAATAATTCCAATCCCAAAGAAAGCAGGTGTTGACAGATGTGAAAATTACCGAACTATCAGTTTAATAAGTCACAGCTGCCAAATACTAACGCGAATTCTTTACAGACGAATGGAAAAACTGGTAGAAGCGGACCTCGGGGAAGATCAGTTTGGATTCCGTAGAAATGTTGGAACACGTGAGGCAATACTAACCTTACGACTTATCTTAGAAGAAAGATTAAGGAAAGGCAAACCTACGTTTCTAGCATTTGTAGACTTAGAGAAAGCTTTTGACAACGTTATCTGGAATACTCTCTTTCAAATTCTGAAGGTGGCAGGGGTAAAATACAGGGAGCGAAAGGCTATTTACAATTTGTACAGAAACCAGATGGCAGTTATAAGAGTCGAGGGGTATGAAAGGGAAGCAGTGGTTGGGAAAGGAGTGAGACAGGGTTGTAGCCTCTCCCCGATGTTATTCAATCTGTATATTGAGCAAGCAGTAAAGAAAACAAAAGAAAAATTCGGAGTAGGTATTAAAATTCATGGAGAAGATGTAAAAACTTTGAGGTTCGCCGATGACGTTGTAATTCTGTCAGAGACAGCAAAGAACTTGGAAGAGCAGTTGAACGGAATGGACAGTGTCTTGAAAGAAGGATATAAGATGAACATCAACAAAGGCAAAACGAGGATAATGGAATGTAGTCAAATTAAATCGGGTGATGCTGAGGGAATTAGATTAGGAAATGAGATACTTAAAGTAGTAAAGGAGCTTTGCTATTTAGGGTGTAAAATAAGTGATGATGGTCGAAGTAGAGAGGGTATAAAATGTAGACTGGCAATGGCAAGGAAATCGTTTCTGAAGAAGAGAAATTTGTTAACATCGAGTATAGATTTGAGTGTCAGGAAGTCGTTTCTGAAAGTATTTGTATGGAGTGTAGCCATGTATGGAAGTGAAACATGGACGATAACCAGTTTGGACAAGAAGAGAATAGAAGCTTTCGAAATGTGGTGCTACAGAAGAATGCTGAAGTTAAGGTGGGTAGATCACGTAACTAATGAGGAGGTATTGAATAGGATTGGGGAGAAGAGAAGTTTGTGGCACAACTTGACTAGGAGAAGGGACCGGTTGGTAGGACATCTTCTGAGGCATCAAGGGATCACCAATTTAGCATTGGAGGGTAGCGTGGAGGGTAAAAATCGTAGAGGGAGACCAAGAGATGAATGCACTAAGCAGATTCAGAAGGATGTAGGTTGCAGTAGGTACTGGGAGATGAAGAAGCTTGCACAGGATAGAGTAGCATGGAAAGGTGCACCAAACCAGTCTCAGGACTGAAGACCACAACAACAACATCTATTTATAAATAGCTGTTTAACCGTGCGTAACACCACGGTCCAAGCTAGTAACATATATAATTCTACTAACCCCCTAAGACATCCCCGCCACTGGTAAAAGCACAAATCGCACCCTGATTCAGCTTAAACACAGATCTACGCATACATAGCTATTATGACCAGCTCTTTGTCTGTTGGTTGTGCCGGCCGCTGGTGGCCGAGCGATTCTAGGCGCTTCAGTCTGGAACCGCCCGACTGCTACGGTCGCAGGTTCGAATCCTGCCTCAGGCATGGATGTGTGTGATGTTCTTAGGTGAGTTAGGTTTAAGTAGTTCTAAGTTCTAGGGGACTGATGACCTGAGACGTTAAGTCCCATAGTGCTCAGAGCCATTTGAACCATTGTTGTTTGTTTTTATCAGAAGTAGCACTGAAAGACATGTTCAGTGAGCCTGGCGTTCGGAACATGTCATTCGTTCCCATCCCTGAATGAAAAATGACTTTGGGGAGAGGGAGACTCGAATAATATTAAGGAGGCTGCAGTAAAGTTCATCGAGAGCAAGAAGAGCCCACATTATGTTTCTGTTGTAGTCAATACGCAAGAGAATTTGAAGATGTTAGATTGTATGAAGAGATAGGGATTTAATTTTCGAAGCATCACCATTTTTCACTGAAAATTTGGATGATACCAGCTCGGATAAGTTGAATGATTTTCTCAGAATATCGAACTGCCGGAAAAATTTTGTAAGGTTGCACTGGATTGCTAGTATGACGGGAGGTATTTAAGAGTCACTTCAACGAGAAGTACAACATGGAATTCATTGCACAAAAGTTATATTATTAGTTTTACGAAGAGCAGACTGGGAGACTGAAAAGTGGACAAGAGAGGCTGTAGAGACCATCCTATCATGTACAGGTCTACGGCGGCGTTGGACCGAATTGTGATGAAATTTTGTGCCAATGTGATATCATTCTGTGGGATCGTGCCAACATGTGTAATATAGGGTGCCTAGGAAGCTGTTTTCTCGGATAGCTAGACAACTTACAAGCAAATCATATTAATGGAGTTATCACAGTAATTGAGTTGACATTACTTAAATTGCGTTTCTACAATGAAGTGTCGCAAGCAATTGGCGACATGCAAAATAATCAATGTCCTTTGCTATATACACTTTCCTTACAAGTCCCAATTAAACATTTAGGATGACGCCTCGTATTTTAGATCGTCTTGAAACGGTACAGTAGTTTCCGCTCTATAAGCAGCAGGTTTCGCTGCTCGCTCACACCGGGAAATAGAAACAGAGGCGGCTCCGCAGCCAATTTTATTACACGACGCGGCCGGCCGCGGGTACAACGGAACCCATGTGGACGGGTGGAAAGAAATGTGTCAGGCTTCATAATACGTATTTATATGCGTAGTGTGTTATTCATTTCTTGCACGTCAATGTGAATCTGCACATGAACTTTCCTAATCCTCCTCACACCTTTCCGTAAAGCGTGGCCAAATCTTTGTTGGGAAGTAGTTCTGTAGTATACTAGTGCCAACCTTACTCCTGGGTAGGGGATCAGAGAGACAGCACAGGCAGGTAAAAGTCAAAGACTTTCCGGTGTCACATGATCTGTGGTGGAGAGGTTGGTCACGGCCAAGTGGTTCGACCACCCTCTCCACTGGGGCCCAGGAAGACCTCCGGGTGCCCGCCATATTCAGGAGTGTTACAGAAGACGGGTAAGTGAGTAGACGTGCCCTCAGTGCGTCTGTCTCAATGTTCAAGCATGGAAGAGAGGTATTTGAATATTTGTACTAGTTCTTTTATTTCCAGCTTCGGATTGTGTAAGGAAATGAAGGTTCTCGTTTAATTTCGGAAATTTGACCCCCTGTGTTAATGTACCTGGTCCCCAGTTTGCCTGTTATCCTCCTCACGTAGTGGATGTCCTATGTAAAATATTGGGAGACTTTGGTGGTATACATTTGGCCAACGCAATTCCGTCTTATCCGTAGAAATGTGCGTGCAGATTAATATATAATATACCCGAGCTATACGTTGTAAAATTGTAATGTCTGTAAACTGAAACAATTGCTGCAATCGCTGTAAAGTCGAGTGATAATGTTTAAAATAAATAGGTAATCAACTGTCATCAATCTTTAACATACCTTAAAAATCACGAAGAAGTCAAGTTAAAGGAATTTATTTAAAATAAAAGCTAAAGAATGCAGGGACCCACACATCAGCGTGTGAGCCCTCCAGCCCCTTGCCTAGTATCGTACAGAAAGGGCACGCTCTCTAGGTAACGCTCTGAAGCTCCCCTCCCCAGGTATCCGTTGCGCAATTTTGATTCAGGGCTTGACGACATCAACTTTCGTCTGGCGTCCCTAGGCAAGGAGGTATGACGGTAAACTTTCAGTCTTCTACTGCCTCTCTTCTAGTGCGGCTCTATTAGTGCGGCCGAGTTTGTCTGGAGCGGCGCTTATATTCTCTTCGGTTAGAGGTCGCTCCTGTCGTGGTGCGGTCTAGTCAGCGCACTGTCGGCTGACGTCGTCTTACAGCCTTCTCTGCGGTTACGTTCCATGCCCACGTGCTGGCGCTTGATGTTACGCCGAAACAATTAATCCACTTTGCACGTCACATGAACTTCTGAACTCTGCACCTCCATTTGCATATATCGGCATCGCCGTTTGAAGCGTCGCCTAGCCAGAGAGTGACGTCACCGTGCGCCGTGCTTTTGCGCTATTTTAAAGGAGTTTTATAGGCACATTTGAGACAAATTTTTAAGTTATGCGTTGGAATGGGAGACAACTAAGGGGTTCCGAAAAAGTGACGCTTTAATACTGTTGCGTTGTACACCAACCTTCGAACCTCCAAAGTGACGCCAGGTTCTCAGTGTTTATGACAATGTTAGCTGAGTTAAGACAATATTAAGCTATGAAAGTGCTTAATTTCTGTATGTCACCTGTTCCTGTTACGTATTTTAAAAGGTGGTTGATCTTATACGAGCGTACTGGAATTTAACGCACTGTTTCACTGATTAAGACAGTGGTTACAGGGAAATATTGTAAAAGATGGTGTATTTTGGGCATACAAAATACTGCCTCAGGATGAAGTCTTGCTAAGTGGTGGACTACATGGTGTGACCAATAAGATAGCGTACTACAAAGGTTTCAATGTTTGGTCTGTTATCCGATAAGCTACCGGTTCATACCTGTAAAAACCACTAAATCTACCAACAATCAAACACACAGGCACATAAGAACGATTTACTTTCAATTTATTAACTACTTTACCTTTCGACTGTCATGATCATGAATAAATTAGCAACCGCCAAAGTACTTTATAATACGGCTTAAATGGTCTAGTTATAATGTTCTTTCAGGGGCTCCATACTGAATTTGCATCTTTAACACTACAGGTACCGGAACTCATATGTTAATGAATCAGTCACGATTTAATTACATATTTTGACACAGTAGAATTTTTTTGTAAATGACAAATTAGTGGTTAACTAGGGCCATTAGGAATCTACATTAGTTAAATAATGTAAAATTCCTACTATCCACTCTGCACTGACAATAAAGCGGCGCTAAACTACACTCGATGGTCTGAAAAACTTTCGTCATTATCTCCACGAACAAAAGCGCAGTTCGTTTCGCTCTATAATTTTGTCTCTAATCTGTTCTAGGAACAATCGATTTGTGCCCATCCTCTCTGGCATGAGGTTCTTTAATTATATAGTACGAGACTGAATAGTTGCTGAGGCAAGACAAACAACTGGAAAAGAAATTCTGCCCGTGCACTGTTTGGCTTTCCCTGTGCTGCCCGCAGCAGAGGGTCTCATCGCGGCTCGTATTTTCTATTCAACCTGCGTTTACTTTGGTTGCCACGCGACGCTTAATTTCGCCGACCGCGTGTGGGTTGCCAGTTTCATGTGGCATGCCAGATGTTATCGAATGTCGGATATCGATCCTTGCCTAACACAAAAATATGTTACAAAACACCGCCTGCTATGTAGAGCGAAAATTCTGGTGCGCTGCAAAGATACATGATCGTGAAAGGGAGGCTACTCTTTCGACTTCCAGGAGATATTTAATTTCCAGAACTATAACAGGTACAGTAGCACTGAATAAATATTCATGCCTTATTTAGTTTGACGAAACTCACAGGAACATTTGGAATATGTTCTGTTTGTGACTCCATTCTACCCAGCTGCTACATAATTTATAGCAGCAATTTTCCAGGTAAAGCTTTCGGCTCTCCGGATTACAATCTAGGTACGGCAGTAATTTTTATCAGGAACAACCCACATTCCTAACAGCTTGAAAATTCGCTCTTAAAATAACATATCCACTGTGGTCAATCAGTATCTTCACGATATTCTCTGTTCCACGAATGCTACACCAGCACAATGCAGGCAGACTCTCTTAAGTTTGGAAGAAGGTTACAGGTTCTGCCAGATTTGAAATGAGGACGAATCTTGAGTCGTGCATGTATCACTTAGTTGTATTGTAGCTGTTTCGTTTGGTTAAATAATTTTGAATACTGCACAAAATCCTTAATTTTAATCACCTTTAGTCCGCAGCTGATGACGAGTGAGCGACAATGAGATGGAAGAAGACGAAATAAACAACACGCCAGCCTAAGAAATTCAGAAAGGTTGGACTGAGGAACGCTTGCAAGAGAAAGACACTGAACACCACTACGTACTGGGAAACATCAGAAGGCATCGTGCAAAAAGTGTACAATGTTAAATGCTACTGCTGAATGTGCACCTCTCGCAAGCGGAATCAGTGTACCCCATCAGTCAGCTTCTAGAGTGCATTCCAAGTATAAGTGTTAGAAAGTTTTCTGAAAATTTGCTTAGTATGTATCTGAGGTCGGATGTCGGTACCAGAAAAATATTCACCTAGTCAGATGTCGGAAACCACCTAAACTCTATATCCAGGCTGACCTGCACTCCCACCCTCGTCATTCGAACTGGGACCTGCGCACCTCCACATCCCAAAAGCAGGTGCTTTAACGCTCATTGCTTTACGGGCAGATGACAATTTTAAATGCCTTGGCTAATATACAATAGGAAGAAACCGAAACAAGACGGGGATATTAGAGAGGGTGAACTATAAGACGTCTGTTACCTGTAGGATCAGGGAAGTATACAATAAAAAGAATTTACCAGGTGTTAATGTTATGAGTCCAGGTACTTTTATTGGTAATTGAGGGCAGTGCACTGAACAACATTACATATTCAATTGCTGTTTGAAGAGTAACAACTACAGCTATTAGGAGTATTATGTTTTCAGGCTGTTTAGTACAACCAAATACACGTGGAAAGAGCAAGCCATCAATACTGATTTTTCCTGGGTAGAAAGTCACCTGCTGAAGCGCAGATGCATGGACGCAAAATAGATAGTCCGTACTGACAGCCGTAGTGGAGCAGTTACGACCGTGCAGAAAACGTAAGGTATCAAATTTTGTGACGTGTTTGCGGGAAGACTACTAGCTGCAAAAAAAAAAAAAAAAAAAAAAAAAAAAAAAAAAAAAAAAAAAAAAACCAGCTTACACACTAAAGTGGGGACATGTTAAGGTACCAGTGATCACAAAATCAGCACTTATACCCCTGGCACCTTGTATGTATGGACGCAAAGATCAGACGCTGGAAGGCAACGTTGAGGAATGTGGTGCAATATGCAGCTGCCGCGACAGCACGAGGAAGACAAGTAGCGGAAAGTTTAAAGAGAGTAGAAGCCAAAACAGAAAAATGTCAGAATAGAGAGAGAGAGTGGAAGGGAAAAGATGTTCTGGAAGGTGGGCTACGAAAGCAAATCTATGTAAGGGTAGAAGGCGCTGTTGATTAATTTTTGGCAAACGTGGGTGTATGATTTCAAATTGGGCTGTACTTTCATGACGATGACCCACATTTATGACGTTTCTAACATGCAAAACACACAAGTTGACACCAGGGAAATTGCATTATTAAAACCGACATCCAACCAAGAGTGTAATAGATAACACATAAATATTTTTAGAAGGAGTATGGAGTACTTTAGATGAAGGATCTAGTATGAATGAGCTTCATGCACAATGGGTGTCGTATTTGTTGAGTGCTGGACGCACGAGAAGTGAAAAAGAATTTTTCTACAAATTGTCGAAGTTGAAAATATTGCGAATGCTGTAGTCACTTCTGTGTCACGTTCGAGGATTTTTCTCCACTATATTGAGCTCGACGATCTTTTTGCAACAGTGATTTGTAGATGATGCCGTGGTGCGCATAGTTTTTGCGTAAAGTCATTACACATACCAGAGGTAAGAAATACTTCATATGAGAAATGAATAACTTATTGTAATATGATCTATTGTTTACTGACGAAGTTACTCGAAGCATTTCACTAAGCCCCATTAATTATTGGCATTGGCCAAGACGCGAAATTATGAAGGGGCTATATTGTGATGGCTAAACAATATCTAAAGTACTTACAATATTTTAGCTGTTTTATTTCTCATTTAAATTTTTAAAAGTCGGTGACATAAACCAAAATGCAACATCGATATTAGAAACTTCGAAAGACGATCACCAGTATAAGTTGAGTAAATTGGGATACATACAACGATTAACAAAATTTACAGACATAAAAGGGCAGGATGATGGAGCATGTATTAAGACATCACGGAATAGCTTCATGTACTAAGGCGGTAGAAACTATAGGGAAAGGGCAGTGACTGGAAAATATCAAATAATAATAGAGTTTGAAAGGTCTCTGTTGGATTCCTTTCATGTTTAATTTCTCAAATTTGTTGTCTTTTAAGGAATAAATTCCTCTTCTAAATTTACTGTGGCGTTTCTGACTATCTGGGAGGAGACTGAGTAGTGGAACGTGTTACTTTTACACGTAAACAAGAACGATCTCTCACACTACTACACTTTAAAGCACAGTTTATATGTAATTCTTATATGTAATTCATGTCACACAGTCTCATACGGAACCTACATCCGCTTTCTTTTATATACTGTGTATGATAAGATACTGTCATCCCCCTTCCCTTCTGTGTGAGAGGATGAATGATCAAATGTGTTTGTAGCTGCATGCTTGAGGGTAGCAGACAAGGCTGTCTGCTAGAGAACAGTAGGACCAACGTTGAAACAGGTAGCTACGGTTCCTAAAAGCAGAGAGGTTTCCATTCTTAGTATGGTCCGGTCCGTCCCCTGTCATGTTGGTATAGGAAGCTGCCCCTCTGGCGCCTTCCGTTTGTCTTTGTGAGCGACTCTCAGGAGCACGCTGGGTAGTTGAGTGGGAGTCTGGAAGTTGGAGAGTTGCAGCCGAGCAGTGGGCAGTTGGAGTCCAGTAGTAGCGCAGGGCAGTCCAGCAGTTGCAGTCTGGCGGTGCGAGCGTCTGAAGTGGTAAGATCTCCGGCCAAGCGCGTGTCTGTTAAGTCCATAGGACAATGGATTTGTTAAGTTCAGGTTAACTGAGAATTTAATCATTTTATTTCGGGTTAGCTTTAAAATAGCTAAGGTTATCTTTAATTGCAGCGGAGTGTAATTCTCGTGTCCAGTTCAGATTAATTGGCGGTAGTTGCTTTGTTATTACTTTGTGAGTAAAGTGGAACCACGTGTTGGTCAGTAACTCTAAGTAAGATCAGTCTTAAAGGCAAATGCTTGTGTGATTATAACGTATCGTCTTGAAAAGATTTTGAATATACCAACTTTTCTTTATGTTCAACCCACGTGGCGTGTACTTTGTGAGACCAGTACCACGTGCTTATATAACTGTTTGACCCATCAGGTTAGTAGTAAGACGTTAGTAACCAGTTCGAGGTTTTTCTTTTGTAATTTGCTTTTCGATCGAATGTATTTTTATTATCTAAATTATTGTGGAGTTATACGCTTTCTGTAAATCAAGTTGACCACGTGGAGCATGTGGTGTAATCACCAAAGTAGCCATCAGCTATTCTTCTTGGGAAGATTTCACAAAGATTTAATGTGAATTTAGTATACCAGTGTGTGGTAATTACATGACGGACAGGATTGTGCTTCGAACGGAAATTCTTTGGGTAAAAATTTGAATCTGTTTGTAGTGATTAACTTTCTCTTGCATGCGTTTCAATGTTCTTTGTGTGTTGTTTTATGAATGCAGTGTTGTATCCAGTCTCCCAATCTTGACTCGATATTTTATGTGTTCCGTAATATTCCAATCTCACAGTCTCACAATCGTAAATAAGGCACCAGCTCAGTTATAACTCACGTATAATATGCTGAAATTTCAATGAACAATCTTTAAAATAAATTTGCAAATATAAACTGATTTCTTTCTTTTTATTTAAATTCTCCTTTTTATATAGATATATTACCGGTTGTTGTATGACTGTAAAAGATTATAATCAATGATAGTCTGATTGGTAATGTGGTAAACCTAGACTAGTTACCCAGTCGTGAAACAGTGGCTCAGTAAACGCACGGTTAACCTCACAAGACAGCTCACAGTTTTAAACCGCTTTCATGGTCTAATTAGCACCCGATTTCAGCATACCAAATTCAAGTCACAATCTTACGCAATTCAGCAAAGCAAATTAGAGTTACAATCTTTCACATGGCGACCCTGTTCTGTGATTCCGCTAGACTCTGGAATCTCTGAGACGTTAGATTGCGAGCGTGTTATAATCTTAATTTTTTTTCCCTACAGCGCTCAAACAACTTTTGCGTTGTTTCCGAGCAGACGTTCAAAAGATTCACGGCGTTGTTGAGCGGCGTTGTGTTGTTTGTCTTGTTTTGTTTTCTATATTTGTTTGTTCTATATATGTGTGTTGTTTTTTTTTTTTTCTCTTCGCTTGTAAATTCCACGGTTTCGAACAAAGATAAAAATTTGTTTTGCGTATGAAAAATTGCGTACTAGGTTGGGTATCTTTCTTGTGACTGTCGTAATTTTTGGGGGACACATTTATTGTGATTAGTGTGTTACGTACTGGGTGTAAATTGCACTAATGCTGACACGTAACCAAGCTAAAAGTAAGCGGTCCGACAACTTAAGCAACATGGACCAAGGGGATAATTTGATTTCCAATATTAACGCGTCGGGCGGTTCCGAAAATGCAATGGGGAATACTTCAGACGAAATGCAAAACAGCACGAACGGGCTCACATCAGAGCCAGAAATTAATTCGCCTCCAACTAACCAAATTGATTTGGCGGAATTCATGAAAGCCTTATTGCAACAAAATAAAGAATTGTTCCGAGAACAAAAAGAATCAT
Organism: Schistocerca nitens; assembly: GCF_023898315.1. Taxonomy (NCBI): domain Eukaryota; kingdom Metazoa; phylum Arthropoda; class Insecta; order Orthoptera; family Acrididae; genus Schistocerca; species Schistocerca nitens. Next base: position 68,691,794 of record NC_064614.1, read on the forward strand.
CCGAAAAATCGATTCGCGAGCTAGGCGAACAAATGACGCAAAAATCTGAGAAATCGATCCGCGAGCTAGGCGAACAAATGACGCAAAAATCTGAGAAATCGATCCGAGAGCTAGGCGAACAAATAGACGAAAAACTAATCCAGCAGACAAATAAAGTCGACAAGTCGATGCAGAGAGTGTCCGATGATATCTCACAAAGAATAAACAATCTGGCAAGTGAAATAAAAAGCGATATTATGAAAGAATTAGGCCGTACATTTGAACAAATCGATGACCGTCTGCAAGCCCTAGAACAGAGCAAGCAGTGTGGCGAGGCGGAATCTAAAGAAAGCGAAGAACGGCTACTTAGGAATTTCCAAGAGCTGAGAGAACAATGCCAAAGAGATCGTCAGCAGGTACTCTCGAGGGTCCAAGATGCTGAAACGCATTGTCCCACGGCCGTTAGCAACACAATAGCGGACAACAGTTTAGCGATCCACGCGTTGGAACTGCAGGTCGAACAATTGAAGCAGACTGGGGCGGAGGACAAGAGACAAATAGATGAGAAGATCGCGGCATTAGCGGACATTGTAGGCACAATGAAGCTGACGGAAAGCGAGAACAATATCACACAGGTAGCGGCCGCAGAGACCGAAGAAGTGCGTTCGCTTCTTAAATTCCAGAAGGGACAGTTTGAAGTGAACAGACAACACAAAGCTGTAACAGGCGATTTACAAGAACGCGTGGCGCATCTGGAAAACCGCATGGCGTGTGATTCCGAACTCGCCAATAGCAATAAAAATAGCCGTACGAACAGTGCAGAGAGGGACTCCGGCCACGAGGGAGATTGTGACGACAGGGAAGAATGTAATTTAAGGGGCAGACATGAAACAAATAGAAACATTCAAGGGCCTCGCCAGGAGGAAATGCGGGGATTTGATTTCAAACATTTCCTTACGGTAAGAAAATTTGAGATATTCCGTAATTCTCAAAAAGGCATACATCCACGAGCATGGCTCGAGCAATTTGAGTTCTGTCTTCCTCCCGACTGGGCAAGTTCACATAAAATAGAGTATATGTGTGGCTATTTGGAAGGCGAACCGGCAAGTCGTATGAGGTCGGCAGCGCGTCACTGCAACTCCACTCGGGAGTTTCGACAAGCCTTTCTCTCCGCCTATTGGTCGGAAGCGGCACAAGATAGGGTCAAACATGGCATAATTATGCTGCCAAATTTGAACCAGTCTGGTTTCGGCAGCCCTGCACGCCTATTCGACCACATGCTGCAGGCAAATCAATTTTTGTACGACCCATACGGACCTGCGGAACTAATTAGGATATGCATCACCAAATTGCCGATGCACTTGCGGCACGTCATTCTTGCGGGACGATGCAAAGAGGACGTGGAAACGTTTAAAACGCTTCTCCAAGAGATGGAATACAATACAGCAGAATGTCCGCCTAATCAGGCACAAAGTTATTACGGGGCACAGCAGCGCGATCGCAGTCGTGGCCGTATTACTAATCAACGGCGTGACTGGTCGTCGCGACGCGAACGAAACAATAATCGGGACAGGCCGTATAGAAACTGGGGTAACAGTCGCGAACACAGATGGAGCAACAGAAATGATCGAGGACGTGGACAGAATCGTGAACGGAACAGTTACGGCAACCAGAATCGATACTACGGTGAACACGGTGGGAATAGGACTATAGGCGGAGCACCTCATGATGTTGAAATTCGGCCAGCTAACCCTAGACATAATCCAGCAAATGGAAATGAACAAAACCGGCAATGACAAACGATCAGCGCAGAAGGCGCCCAATCGGAACCAATGAACGACATGGCAAAGGAGTGCATACGGTATATAGAGAGGGAAGATATTAGAGAGGATCTGTTGCAAGAAACTACGAGTGCTAAAATTTCGGGAATAAATCCAGTCGTGACAGTTGCAGTAAACGAAATATGTTTTAAGTGTATCATTGACACTGGAAGCCCTTTCTCGATAGTGAGCGAGGCAGCATTTCAAAAATGCGAAGGGACTGGGACTTGGCCCGTTTTTCAAGTGCGAGGAATAAAGGTGAAGGGCGCAATCTACGGTAAGAGCGTAGAAATCCGAAGGCAGACTCGGCTTAATTTTACCTGCCAGGGAAGAGAGTTTGAGTACAATTTCTATGTGCTCCCAATGCTGAATGTGGCAATGATTTTAGGCAATGACTTCATGAATACCCACCATGCGGTAATTGACATGGGTGGAGGAGTAATGACAGTTCAAGTTGGGGATCAGCAAATTAATTTAGTATTTGATGAATGCATATTACGTGCCGAATCAGAAATTAGTTGCCTAAAATTTCAAGCTCAAACCGAGTCGCAACCCAAACTGGAGCTACTCGTGAACTATGTAAGTGAGTCGTGCTCTATGTCTGGTGAGCAGGGGAAAGATGTTGCTTTTGCTGATGCACTGAGAAAGAGCATCGCGGGTGTCAGAACCACGGACAGGGAAAAGGAGAAATTGTATTGCCTACTTAGGAATCATGAACGGGTATTTTCTGAGACTCCGGGGGCCATTAAGGGTTTTATGTACCAATTCAGAGTACGTGACCATCAGAAGTTTTCTGTTAGACCATACCCTATTCCCGTGGCGTATAAAGCACAGGTGGAGGAGGAAATAAACAAGATGTTAGAACAAGGAATAATTGAGCGGGCAGTAAGCTCGTACAACTCACCTTTGCTTGTCGTGCCAAAACGCGACAACTCAGTTCGTTTGGTGCTAGACTCGAGACAGATAAACACAATTATCATGTCGGAAACGGACAGGCCTGAGAGCCTTGAGGAACTCTTACAACGTTTCCACGGGGTAAAGGTACTATCATCTGTCGACCTCCGTTCGAGTTTTTGGCAAATCGTGCTACACCCATCTTGCAGATTATATACAGCGTTCCTGTGTTACGGAAATTGTTTCCAATTCCGGCGTCTCCCGTTCGGACTAAACGTCTCATCAGCTGCTTTTATAAGGGGATTAAATAGCATTTTACCTGATGATTTGAAACAGCGAGTGACAATTTACGTGGATGACATATTAATTGCGGAAAAGTCGTGGGAGGACCATAATGACGTTCTGAACAGACTACTGGATGTTTTTGAGAAGGCAGGTGTAACAGTCAACTTAGATAAGTCACAGTTCGGACGAGAGAACATAAAATTCTTAGGCCATATTGTCTCAGCAAATGGAATACAACCTGACCCGGAGAAAATTGCGGCGATAGCGGAGTGTGCAATGCCGACAAATAAAAAACAGTTGCGAGCATTCTTAGGCCTGTGTAATTTTTATAAGCGATTTATAAATTTTAGTGTACTTGGTACACCCCGTCTATGTGGACTAACAGGGAAGAACGCTTTGTGGGTCTGGGATCAAGAGGCACAGGATGAATTTTATAAATTAAAAAAGGCATTGGTAGAGGCTCCCATCCTCGTGCATCCCGACCTGACACAAGAATTCTGTTTAATGACGGACAGTTCCTTGTCAGGATTAGGTGCGGTACTGTTTCAAACGGAAGGAAATGATGATATTACAACTTGGAAAACAATCTCGTTTGGGAGCAGGGTACTCTCACGATGTGAAAAAAATTATTCCGTGACGGAACTCGAAGCACTCGCGATAGTTTGGGCATTCTCAAAATTTAGGTATTTCTTATTTGGAAGGACCACCAAGGTGTACACTGACCATCGTGCACTCCAATTTCTGATGAGCACAAAAATCACGCATGGGAGACTAGGACGCTGGGCACTATACCTACAGGAATATAACTTCACTGTAGAATACATTCCTGGACAGAAAAATGTAATTGCTGACGCTTTATCGCGCATTCCTATAGGTTTGGTTCACACAGAAGAAAGGGAACTCGGTGAAAATAATTTTAGCATCCTATACTTACAGAATGTAGCGTTCGAGAATTTTGTTACCACCTCTTTAGGGAGTATAGCGGACGAACAGGATAAGGACGCAGTATTGAAAGATATAAAGAAGAAGTGGGAGGACAAGGAGAATGTAGGAATACGCCAGTACTACTTAGTCCGCAACAGAATATTATTCAAGAAACGAGCCCCGGACGACTCCAGATGGGTGTTGGTGATTCCGGAGGAACTCGTAAACAAAATTATATGGTACATACACTTGAGTTATGGTCACTTCGGAGCACAGAAATGTTGTGAAAAACTGAAAGAGACATGCTATTTTAATAACATGCTACGGCGTATTCGTGGTGTACTTAGAGTGTGCGGACCTTGTCAGCGAGCAAAGGCGGCCACAGTGACCTATGCTGCATCTTTGCACCCGATAATACCTAGCAGACTTTGTGACCTCGCGGCCGTGGATCTATTTGGGCCACTAATACGATCTAAATCAGGTTTTGCATATGTTTTCGTAGCGGTAGAGCTAACCTCCAAGTTTGTGTGTCTGACTCCGTTGAAGCGAGCCACAGGAAGGGCCGTGGCAACTGCATTTGCAAAGCAGTTTCTGCATGAAGTTGGGAGAGTGAAAAGAGTTATCTCAGATAATGGACCACAATTTAGATCGCAATACTGGCAGCGGATGCTTCGAAGAAGAAGAATTAAACCTATATATATATCTCTGTTTCACCCCAGCTCGAACCCCAGTGAGCGTATTATGCGTGAATTAGGAAAATTATGTAGGTTATACTGCAGTCGTGATCACCGATCGTGGGACATACACCTAAAAGGGTTTCAGAATATAATTAATGAGTTGCCTAATACGTCAACAAAGCTTCCGCCAATCACTGTGCTAAAAAACAAGGAGCCCCCAAGCAAAATCAAAGAGGTGGTGCCTTGGCCACTAGAGCCGAGACTACGCCGGAACGCAATTGTTGACTTAGCTTTACGCAACATCAAACGTGCAGCAGAAGCCAGAGTCAAGGCGTATAAGAAACACGTGAGAAAAACAGTGTTTCATGTAGGACAAAAAGTTCTTATCAGATCACACAAGCTGTCTAACAAACGGTCAGGTGTCTGCAAGAAATTTTTTAATCTCTTTAGCGGCCCGTATCGGATAAGGAGGATTCCCCATGAAAACGCCATAGAAGTGGAAACTCTTCGATCGAAGAAATCAAAAGGGCTACACCACGTGTCAAACGTAAAACCATACATTGAGTAGAAAGGACAGTGAGAAGTAGAGAGGACGGTGAGGAGAGAGAATTGATTAGTTTAAATTTATGGCGTAGGCATTTTGAATAATATGATGGTAAATATAGTGATAAAGATATTTTTATGTGATTGATTGAAGTGATGTTGTTAATTTGTTTTCTTTCCTTGTGCAATTAGGATTTAGTTTGATTCAAACGTAAAGATAAAAGGTTTCCTTGTGAACAAGTGAAATGCTTTTTTTTGTGTCAATTGAAAAGAGTTGCTCCTGAGAGAAGCAAGATCGTTGCTGAATTAGTGCAAAAACTCAGGGGAATATCCGATCTGTGGATATTATGGGTCTGGCAAACCCAGGTCCCCAGCTGTTAGTAGCCTTGTTTCCGATTTTCTGCTTTCAGTGCTACTATCTACCTATTACTATCCTATATCTGTCAGTATAAATGAGGATCTCTTACTATAGTATGCGTGCTGTATGAATATTTTAAGATAGGAGAACTCTGAGAAAGGAATGAGTAAATCTGGAATCTTGAAAACAGGATGCGATAATACGATTGTTTAACCATTGGCTTCCCAATATGCGATGATATGTTAATATTGGTGATATATGTCTTTTTTGTTCTTTATAGCTGAGTACGTAAAGTAATGTCTGTGGATTTCGTAAGTAGATTGATTCCCTTCAAGGTGAAAGAAGAATTGTGGTTTGTGTAATTTACGTGGCCCTGAAATATTATTGTGATAGTCAAATACGAGCAGTTTTTTTTTTTCAGCAAATGGAGGATGGAACGGAAATATGGATCCTTTTTGTAGTCTTAATTGATGTTGAGCCAAAGCCTGAAAAATTATTCTGCGTGAATACTTGTCCTAGAAAAGCGACGTTTATGTGTTTTGCTGATGCTGTGAGCATTACAGCCTACTGTTTTCGCTGGTGCGGGATGCACTGCAGCTTATATGGTTTGTACTGAGGAAGTTTCCCTCTTGAAGGTAGAGGATGATTAAATAATTTTGATTATGGGAACGAAGGAAAGCTTGGTTTAAGGTAATAAGGATGAAGCAAAACATTTGTCATTTAAACTACAAGAGGATTCGAATCTTTTGTGTCTGTTGTAAGTTCAAATATGTAAAGATGAGACTGTTTTACAGAATAGAGGTCACCACAATTTTGCCATTCATGAGAAATGAATCCAGAATAACCACCACAGGCGAAATAACTGATTTGAAGGCGAAAGGTAACGTAAAGAAGGAACGAAATCGAAGCAAAATGGGTAAGAGAATGTAATATAACCTGTATAAAGCAAATAATTTAACCTTCTCAGAGCCATCTGTGTGATTAATTCTTGTAATAACGTAATTTTAGGTGAAATTTTCTTACTGTTTTATGTGTGAATGTATGAGTATGATAAATGTATAATTGCGAGTCTCTTTTCAGGTGTGCGAACTGGTATAAATGTTTTTGCGTGCAAATAACCATTGTTTCTTTTTACTGTGTATGTTTAAGGAAAGTTCTCCATTTATCATGTGACAAGACGTATGCCGCGAGCGTCAAGAAGAGGGCGAATTAGAACATTTCTGTAGTGGTGTAAACACTTTGTTGAAGTAGCATTGAAGTGGCTTGTGGGATTAATTAGTAGTGGATAGAAGTAGAATTTTGAGTAATGCATGTTTATGGGTAGTTAGTTTGTAGAATAGACAACAGGTGTGCATGTGTGTGTGTAAATAACATGTGAACCCCATGCTCTCCTAACCTATACTTGCGCAAGGCATAACCCTATTCATTTTAGTGGATTAATAAGTGGCATTTGATTTATTAAAACACAAGTGAACCACATTAGTGATGTGGATTTAAATATTATGTTGTCAGTTCATTTAATTTTTATTTTTACATTGTAAAGTCATTTCACTTTTATTTTTTATATTGTCAAGTCATTTAACTTTTAATTTTATATTGTCGATTCATATAACTTTGTTCTTAAAAATTGTGAAAGACAATACTAAGTGGTATTATGTATGACATTGTGTAATCACATAAGGATGATAAAAAAATTTCTGTGAATGCAGTTGTGAACGTGAAAGCGAACCGGCAAAACTCTTAAGAGACAGCGGGAGCAGCCAGCTAGTTGTAAACTGGCGGGTTTCCCAGCGGGACACGCTGTCAGCCAGGCCACTTCGGGAGCGCGGCCGACAACAAAAGACCCTACGCCGCAAACACTTTCCCGTATACCTGCAGCTAATGGGCGGCCGCCCGCGCGACCCTAGCTGAAGGGAATGACCTGAGATGGGCGAGCGGTCCACCGCGCGGAAATCCATCTCCTGGCAACGCACCTCACGCACGCGACCGTGACGAGACGGCTGCGGTGTAACAACACAAAGGGCGTGGAGCCTTTTGACAGGTACTGTCCAAAGAAACTTGCAGACGTCAACGACGCCTATCGACATTTCCTGACGGATGCCTACTGTCAAGCGACAGTAATTCATGGTTAGATGTTCTCTGGTCGCTAAGGGTGACACGAAGAAGAGCCATTGAAGTGTCATCCTTGCCCAGGAATATCAACCTGGCATGTCAATAGAGGATACCACACGAATTTGACAATACAAACATGGAACAAAATCGAGATGTACGTGACACAAGAGAAACTTCATGAGAGGGCAGAGACGGCGGGATCGCACGCAACAGATGGACAAAAAAATCCCTACTGACAGCTGCGGCGACGAACCCACTCCCCCACCTCTTATATTGTGCCACGGAACAGTGGAACTAGTGAGTGTATCAGTGAACAGTGATTATACGGTTCTTAGTTCAATGCATATACGTGTGTTTCTGTCACAGAAACTTTGACTCGTGTGTTTTGCAGGGACTCGATTTATTGGTCTTTATTAAACTTTGACTCTTGTATTTTGCAGGTGTTCTATATTTTTTTTAAAACTTTGACTATTGTATTTTGCAGGTGTTTTATTTATTGGTGTTTTGTTTTAGATGTTGACTATTGTACTGTTTTATTGATCAATGTTTGTTCTTGTGTTAGGTATTGGATCTGTGATATTTTGTTTCGAAAATTCATTGCTGTGGCAATGCTTCCTTTATGAGTCAGATAGCTATTCATTCTCATTGGACTGTGATCGATTAGCCTTTGCATGGGGCATATTTATTGTGAGGAACCCCTTAAGGGTAACGATCACACAATTATTGTACTTTCAGTATAATGACACAGTGCTCATTGTTTGCTAAATAACTGAAATATTGTAGAGTGATTAAATTAGTGCCACATAGTTAGGTTAATCCTACAGATTATTAGTTTTATAAGATATAGAATTTTTTGCGATAACCACTTAGTAAAACATGTTTTTTTGTCGATTTTTTGCTTTTGCGAATTGTGCATTGTAATGTTCTACTTTATGATACTGATGTTATTTGATGTTCTTTTTTTTAATTGCTGTGGCACCTTTGCTATTTTCATAAATTCTGCCTGTTAATAAACAGTCATAAATTCGCCTGTGATCAGTTGGCTCTTGCAATGAGCAAATACTGGTGAACTCCATAAGGGTAACAACCAGAAATTGTTTTCATATCAATGACACAGGAACCATTGTTTTTACTTGCTGACCGATTTAGGTCTACACGACCTTTTAAATAGGTGTCACAGATTGTGTGTTTTTTTTTCTCTCTTTGAAATTGGTAGATTGTAAAGATGTTTGAAATTATTGTGTTTTAGCAAGTAGCTGGTGACCTTTTGCCTTTTTCTTTACACTTTTGGTTTAAGTAGGGTGTGAGAAGCCTGCTTGGGAATGTCCTAGCATGGCCAGAAAATTCCCTGCACAGTCTTTTCCCGGAGCGTTGGGGTTATGAAAGGTCTCTGTTGGATTCCTTTCATGTTTAATTTCTCAAATTTGTTGTCTTTTAAGGAATAAATTCCTCTTCTAAATTTACTGTGGCGTTTCTGACTATCTGGGAGGAGACTGAGTAGTGGAACGTGTTACTTTTACACGTAAACAAGAACGATCTCTCACACTACTACACTTTAAAGCACAGTTTATATGTAATTCTTATATGTAATTCATGTCACACAGTCTCATACGGAACCTACATCCGCTTTCTTTTATATACTGTGTATGATAAGATACTGTCATCCCCCTTCCCTTCTGTGTGAGAGGATGAATGATCAAATGTGTTTGTAGCTGCATGCTTGAGGGTAGCAGACAAGGCTGTCTGCTAGAGAACAGTAGGACCAACGTTGAAACAGGTAGCTACGGTTCCTAAAAGCAGAGAGGTTTCCATTCTTAGTATGGTCCGGTCCGTCCCCTGTCATGTTGGTATAGGAAGCTGCCCCTCTGGCGCCTTCCGTTTGTCTTTGTGAGCGACTCTCAGGAGCACGCTGGGTAGTTGAGTGGGAGTCTGGAAGTTGGAGAGTTGCAGCCGAGCAGTGGGCAGTTGGAGTCCAGTAGTAGCGCAGGGCAGTCCAGCAGTTGCAGTCTGGCGGTGCGAGCGTCTGAAGTGGTAAGATCTCCGGCCAAGCGCGTGTCTGTTAAGTCCATAGGACAATGGATTTGTTAAGTTCAGGTTAACTGAGAATTTAATCATTTTATTTCGGGTTAGCTTTAAAATAGCTAAGGTTATCTTTAATTGCAGCGGAGTGTAATTCTCGTGTCCAGTTCAGATTAATTGGCGGTAGTTGCTTTGTTATTACTTTGTGAGTAAAGTGGAACCACGTGTTGGTCAGTAACTCTAAGTAAGATCAGTCTTAAAGGCAAATGCTTGTGTGATTATAACGTATCGTCTTGAAAAGATTTTGAATATACCAACTTTTCTTTATGTTCAACCCACGTGGCGTGTACTTTGTGAGACCAGTACCACGTGCTTATATAACTGTTTGACCCATCAGGTTAGTAGTAAGACGTTAGTAACCAGTTCGAGGTTTTTCTTTTGTAATTTGCTTTTCGATCGAATGTATTTTTATTATCTAAATTATTGTGGAGTTATACGCTTTCTGTAAATCAAGTTGACCACGTGGAGCATGTGGTGTAATCACCAAAGTAGCCATCAGCTATTCTTCTTGGGAAGATTTCACAAAGATTTAATGTGAATTTAGTATACCAGTGTGTGGTAATTACATGACGGACAGGATTGTGCTTCGAACGGAAATTCTTTGGGTAAAAATTTGAATCTGTTTGTAGTGATTAACTTTCTCTTGCATGCGTTTCAATGTTCTTTGTGTGTTGTTTTATGAATGCAGTGTTGTATCCAGTCTCCCAATCTTGACTCGATATTTTATGTGTTCCGTAATATTCCAATCTCACAGTCTCACAATCGTAAATAAGGCACCAGCTCAGTTATAACTCACGTATAATATGCTGAAATTTCAATGAACAATCTTTAAAATAAATTTGCAAATATAAACTGATTTCTTTCTTTTTATTTAAATTCTCCTTTTTATATAGATATATTACCGGTTGTTGTATGACTGTAAAAGATTATAATCAATGATAGTCTGATTGGTAATGTGGTAAACCTAGACTAGTTACCCAGTCGTGAAACAGTGGCTCAGTAAACGCACGGTTAACCTCACAAGACAGCTCACAGTTTTAAACCGCTTTCATGGTCTAATTAGCACCCGATTTCAGCATACCAAATTCAAGTCACAATCTTACGCAATTCAGCAAAGCAAATTAGAGTTACAATCTTTCAAGTTTGCGTGCAAGAGCTGCTCTGAGATGAAGAGGTTGGCAGTGACGTTCGTGTCACGATGTATCAAACCCGCCAGAAACGTGATGACTTAAAAAGGAGGGTAAGAAGATCGACAGTTAGAATTTAATTTTTCGCTGATGTCAGGATAATTGGATCTAGAGTACGTTAGTTAAAGATGGGTAAGAGAGGAAGTGGATTTTCATTCCTTTTTTATGACTTGTCTTAAAGACTACGTCGACTTAGTTTTCATTCTCTTTTCATGACGTCTCATAAGGATGGTCTAAGTCTCTTTCAGCCATTTGTGACAGACGTAGGAGTGTCATTCTTCCTATAGTCTAAGTATTGTTACTAACTGAATTAGAATAAGCAGTCTACCAACGTATAGGAAGCACCTTCTTTTAGTCGGATGTCACAAACCCATCTATACAGGTACCGAAAGCGGTAGCCAGCCATGATGATCTCAGACCACTCAACCGCAGTACATCGGGAGATTGGTCTAAAAAGAATATATCTCGCTTAATGAAGTCTCAAGCATTCTCAATAAAAACGAGGACAGTCAAGACCCTTCTTTCCATGGATTATCGTTGAAACCATTGTTACACAATTCAGCAGTAATGAGAGAGTCCCATTGTCTCTTTGAATGGTTCAGATAGTTCAAATGGCTCTGAGCACTATGAGACTTAACATCTGAGGTCATCAGTCCCCCAGAACGTACAACTACTTAAATCTAACTAACCTAAGGACATCACACACATCCATGACCGAGGCAGGATTCGCACCTGCGGCCGTAGCGGTCGCGCGGTTTCTGACTGAAGCACCTAGAACCGCTCGGCCACAAAGGTCGGCGTCTCTTTGAATATAGCCTATGATATGTTAAGGCGAACCAACATTTGAAAATAATCTTCCATTAGTTTCTTATCTCTTTCGCCAATGAGAGATAATGGAAACGAGTTCGAGTCTCGGTCGGGCACACAGTTTTAATCTGCCAGGAAGTTTCATATCAGCGCACACTCCGCTGCAGAGTGCAAATCTCATTCTGGAGAGATAATGGAATTCTCCGTTTCCATCCTCTAGGCGAAAACACCTCCATTTTCTGCTTGAATAGTGTCCTGTTAGTAATCATAACGAATAGCAAGATGTAGTTTTCAACACACTAGTACTGTATCACTGGTTTGTACCAACGTGCATGGCGATTCAATAGCCCAGACGATCGTTTCCATTTATTTAATTTCCAATGGTAGTGTCCTTGTTCCCATGTTATTCTCGGTGCTGTTTGGCTTGTGGTGAACGGAGGTACGCATGTAGTGCGTTGATTTCTATACAATATAGTGAGGAGGTCGTATGGCTGCCATCCTTCAATGAAATGTTGACTAATGGGCTGTACTGTAGCCCGACTATTCGCTGGACTATTCGCGATAGTTCACTGCAACCCCTCCTACCAACATGTTGTTACACATGGCAGATGACCGACAGCTATCGTTAACCCTTATCGAGGTTCTCGCAGAATACCATCGACACGATGACACGCGTAAATTCTAGTACCCGACTGACCGCGGAATCAAAAATGGTTCAAATGGCTCTGAGCACTATGGGACTTAACATCTATGGTCATCAGTCCCCTAGAACTTAGAACTACTTAAACCTAACTAATCTAAGGACATCACACAACACCCAGCCATCACGAGGCAGAGAAAATCCCTGACCCCGCCGGGAATCGAACCCGGGAACCCGGGCGTGGGAAGCGAGAACGCTACCGCACGACCACGAGATGCGGGCCACCGCGGAATCTGACGACTGACCGCGGAATCTGATTGGTCGTACGTCGGTCACCCACTATCTCGTTGAGAACGAATGTGCTGGTACGGAACTTCTTATCGTTCTGTGATCGACTGTTACGCCAAAGGCAAGTAGAAGATCTGAAAATATCCGTGCCAGTTTAGTATACGCGCAACTTCGCTCGCTGTGGACACTGCAGAGCTCTCTTTTCGACCAAGGAGCTATATTTAATACGTTGAGGCCAAATTCCACAGTACTTCATGACGGACAGTGCTCGGAGTTGCTAAAATTCCGCTAAGCATAGGAGCATAGCCAACGCGTTTCATGTATCCCTACAATCGGCTGTCCGGTAGATTCAGGTCATATGTTCAGACTGGCCAATCTGCAGATGAGACGTCATGATCTCATGTAGATCCTTCAAAATAGCTGGAAGACCTTTTTCCAATTTGGAATCTACTGATCAGTTCCCTGCTTACTGATGTCGTATGATCCGTGGCGGTTATGTGTCGTTGAAAACAGCTTCCATAGATATTTGTAAACAGCCATATTATAAATATTCTGGTTACAGAATTTCCGTAAATAGAAAATATAATGTTTTAAGTTTTGTAACAAATGACAGCGAATGAATATTGAGTTATAATTATTTTGAAAATTTTTCCTTTCTCCTTTCATCACACGCCCGAGATCTCTGATTTAGAGTTTTCCAAATAGTTGTAAGTTAACAGTTTCTACCATCATAAAGGACGCATTGCTTTCGGCAGTATCCCAAGATAGTGGGGGAGTAATGACTGCAGCGAAGTCACTAATCGGCAGACATTTCTCTGTCTTTTTCCGGCTTTTAAATACATCAAACGTTAGAATTTCCAGTGGATAGATTCAACGAAATTGCTCAGTTCGTACGTGTCTAGCTCAAGATATCTACCTTTTGTTGACGAAGCCATATCAATATTTTCAATGCGCGTTGTCAGGAAATAATATATGGCACAATTCCAACGCTTTCGACGAGGATTTCAACCTGGTTTCCAGCGTTTCACTCCTACCCGACATCGTTCCGTTGGAATAAACTGAATTTGTCTGTAAAATGTTACAAAATATTTCGTGAATGTGAGTTATCGAGATGGCTATCTACAACATTCCATCAGTACACCAGATGTTGCGAAAACAAAAACCGAAATTTAAACAATCTCTCCCGCGTGCATATAGAATGGAAAATTTTTGCTAATAATAACATTCATACAAAGCATAATTCCACAAAGAATGCGCGCAGATATTTGAAATCGTGCAATATATTGTGTACAGTTTATGAACAACATAATTTTTCGATTGATTACGTGATCCTGGGTAAAGAATGTATATTGTTCGACTGTGGAGTACTGTGTGAAGTAAAATAGCCTTGTATGAATATGTGCTGAAATGAATGATGTCATCTAGAAGAACACTTCCGCACTGTTAAAAATTAATCTAATGATTTTTTGAAATAAAAAATTCTTTTCATGTCTAAGCTTCATGTTATCTAGACTTGAATGCCAAATATTTTCGATGTATTAGAAGAATTATCATTACGGTGCCTGGAGCGCCGTCAACAGCAAATTTTTTATTTTCTTCGTGTGTAAATGAACAGAATAAGTGAGCCACAAACAACTGACAGGAGGGCTGCAATAAGCAGGATTGTTCGGATAATTAAATTTAAAGCGATTTTGTCATGTGATGAGAATCTAATTCAGCGAACTGTATTCAATTATCTGCTTAATTGCTACGTTAATATTGAACCAAAGTATGACGCTGCAACGTGCGATATAATTTTTTTGGTAAACATTGCTCTTTGGTAATGTACCTGGAAACAAACGAACAGAATGGAATGTATCAGCAAAAGACGTTATTCTTCATGTTTGCTTTATTCTGGTCACAGCCATACTATTCTTATACTAATATAACACTCGTAACATTAATATATGAATTTGTTATTTGTAAGCAATAAAGTTAAAATTCGGTTACAATTTCTAATAAACTGAAGTTATCGTTCAAATGCAGGAAAAAGAAATCTACCGTAAAGCGACGGACTACCAGCATGGAATGTCACACTGAATTACGTTAAGTGATCTCTAATAGCGCAATTTAATCTTTTTCTCACAAAAAACTAGGTGATTAACTCTCTGAAAGATGAACAGTAAAGTCTCTTGGCTAACCTAAAATTTGATGATTTCTAGTTTTGTTGTTTCAGACAGATTATAACCTAGCAGGGTGATGATAGAACTCTGCGGAAATTTATAATTTTCAAAGGGACAAGATGTTTCAGTTAGTCATAACTTTACGCGTCGTCGACTGCCTCAGAGAAGAAATAATCATCTAGAAAAAGGAAACTTTTGTTTCATTTTTAACTACGAGAAATACCTGAATTAGAATAAATGTGTAAGATTCTCAGCACCAAGACTCTCCACAAATATTTTATCTGTGACCGGGGCCTGTTTTTGCCACAAGTTTTTGGATTATTTCAGTAATTTCCTTTGTTGTAATGCCTTTTGTTAATTGTTTAGCATACTATCTGGCAAGATATTCGGTTACGGGCAGTCAGAGGTTTTGCTTTGGAATACTAATTTCTTACACTATTCTGTTCATTATGCTATTCTGAAGCCACTAATGAGTTTGTTTAGTCGTCTGAGACATTAGTACCAGCTGAATAGTATAAAAATCCACGCCTGACCGGATAGAGGAGTACCATGTCTTATTTCTTCAGATAAAACGTTTTCTTGAAAAAAAGTGGGCAATGATTTGCTGTTCCTTACTACAGCACATCGTTGGCTCCACTGATCTTTCTAAAGCTGAATGTAAGTACTGATCTTCCTGCCACACAAGTTAGAAAAAGGTGAGCTGTTCCCATAGGAAACTGGAATACATTGAGGGTCGGTGAAGAATTCTCTGAGGTGCTATGCAACTGATTACTTATATTTCTTCATTTTTCATTTCAAAATGACTGAAATCATCTGTATGTTCTTCTGTCGCCGGATGAAAATGGTGTAAAGTGAGTGGCATAATGATTCAGCCACTTCTATAAAGACAATATATAAAATGCGCTTTCGTCGAATCATTCAGTAAAAATATCTATCTAAAATGATTTGTTTTTATACCACGATATCATGCTGCAAACTAAAACTCTTAGCACCGAGCGAATTTAGTAACGGCGCTATCATATGCGTTTCGAGTCTACAGTTATTTTAGGGTCCCAGTTTCCACAACACACTGTCTACAACGCAATCGTGGCAGAAATTTACTACAGGGCGTCCACAGGAAACATCCCGGGTTACCAGATTCAATAGAAAATAGAACTGTGAAACATAGGAAAATGAATACACTTCTTCATAGGCTCCTTTCGTAACCCGTAAAGCGTCTAGAATATATCTCAACCAATGTGAGCAAAGGTATGCCTAGGGTTTTAGGGGTTATTGGGGTTAACCGCGCGACTGCTACGGTAGCAGGTTCGAATCCTGCCTCGGACATGGATGTGTGTGATGTCCTTAGGTTAGTTAGGTTTAAGTAGTTCTAAGTTCTAGGCGACTGATGACCTCAGAAGTTAAGTCGCATAGTGGTCAGAGCCATTTTTTTTTTTTTTTTGGTTATTGGGGTTATTGGGTCGTCAGTTCTTCTGGAGAGGTCGCCAAGGTTAAGTGCAAGTAAGGTACACAGCGTCTACCGCAGAACCCTACAGGGAGAATCCAGAGGTGTTATGGCTGGAGATCGTGGTATCGACTCTGTTGGTTCATAACGTCCTTATCACCGCAGTGAAAGTGTTCGGTGCAGGAGGTCATGAACATGTGATCTCCAGTGCCGTGGTGCGCCATCGTGTTGGAAGATGAGATACGCCTGGAGTGGAAGAAGCTGAAGGATATTAAATTGCTGAAGCATATCCAGTTACACGATTACTGTTCATGTTCGCTCGATGAAGGAAAATGGTCCACTTATGTTGTCTTTTAACGCTGTTTCTGAGATGTTCCCGAAAACTGAGTGTGTTTTCTGAACTCCTTACGCGAACATTGCGCCGAGCTGTCTTCCCATGTGTGTGGAAGTTTTCTTTGTCTGGCATAAAAAATTTCTGGAGAGTTGGGGTTTTACTCGTGCCTGCATATCTCAATGGAAAATATGTTGCGAAGCTGCAGCTCGTTCGCTTCAATGCGTGGGCAATTTGAACTTTGAAGAGAGAACCCGAAGTGGTTTATGCACAGCCGTATGATCTGTTAAGCTACTTCCTCTACATTTTCATTAGATGTGCTTTTTGTCCTACAATCTGTTTGCTTACACTCCTAGTGGCTAGGGCTGTTTATAATAAGCTTTATTCGTCCTAATGTCTGGTGGCTCCCTTTCCGATTGACATCAGAAAATTTCTTTGTAAAGCATAGTGTGATTTAGTTTGCATGTACCACATCACGCACTGGGTTCTTTCTTGAGGAGTAGTCATTTCTGGTAATAATTACAGACCGAAACGAAACAACAGAAATAGTTTAAAAAAATCAACTCAGAACTTTTTGAGTCGCTTTACATGATGAAGCGAAGAGCAGGTATTATGTGACAGAGATCTGTTGACTGTAACCGGAAATCAGTGGTTTGATGAGAGTACCCTGTATATACGGAATAATAACAATAATATCCGTCTCTTAAATGCTTATTTTTGGAACTCTAACGGAATATTCGTCGGTTTTTCAGGAAGTTTCTTAGCTGTTAATGAGTTTTCACTCCGTGTTCCGGTAACTGTCGTTCTGGAATAAGAATCCCCGACCCTTTTACGAGCCTCCTGATGGTAAGTACCGTACAGTCACTTCGTTTCGCTTTCGCACTTATTGCATCTCTCGTATTATTATCTGGGTTGGAAACCAGGGATGAGACAGGGCCCAAAAGATATTCAAATAGAACAGTGGCCATATGTATCGAAAGCTCCAATAAACATGGGTCAAAGAGATACAACAAAAATGGCATCTCTGAATGTTAGTATTGGTGTTTGAAAAGTTGTCCGTGCCTCTGAATGCAACACTGAACTGGTGTCTAAAATGTATTGTGAATCCTCTTGTAAATGCTGGAAGTCTGATTCAATCCGCAAGCGTAGTTCCTCAAAAGAGTTGAGCTCGGTGGTGTAGATCAGGCTTTCCACATGACCCCACACAAAACAAATGCGATTTATAACCGGAAACCTTGGAGGCCACGGCATAAGGCCCTCCTCTACCTATCCAATGTTCACCATACATCCGAGTTAAAAGCCGACGCACTCGTAAATGAAAATGTGCTGGAGCACCGTCATGCACGAACCACGTGTTCCAGCGTTGGTTCAGTGGGACATCATTAAGTACGTCTTGAAGTACAGTTTGCAGAAACCGCTTGTACTGCTGTGGGGTTAGTCTCTGTGGTAGGAAGTGTGGTCCAATTACGCGGTCTCCGAGCAGTTCTGGCCAGACGTTCAACGAAAAAGGATTATGATGTCTTGATATGTGTGTTGCGTTGGGATTGACATTACCCCAAATATGAACGTTAATGTAGTCAAAAATACCATCACGCGTAAATTCAGCCTCATCCGTGAACAGAATACTAGGCTTACAAACACAGGGTTCATGGTACACTGTTGTTGCAGCCGATGGCAGAAATTATCTCTAGGAGGAAGGTCTGCCGGCCGCTGTGGCCGAGCGTTTCAGTCCGGAACCGCGCGACTGTTACGGTCGCAGGTTCGAATCCTGCCGCGGCATGGAAGTGTGTGATGTCCTTAGTTTGGTTAGATTTAAGTAGTTCTAAGTTCTAAGGGACTGATGACCTCAGATGTTAAGTGCCGTAGTGCTCAGAGCCATTTGACCATTTTTTTGAGGAAGGTCTGCCTTTTTGAGGGCTTGGTCCCGCTGGAGATGAAATGGATTGAGTACTTGTCGATGTAGAATCCGCAACACATTGCTGTGACTCAGGACACGCTTTTGGGTAGTAATCTCCGTTGCTTAAGTACTCGGACGTTCGCGTACAGTGCATAACACCCTTTTCTTAACACTGGATATAATGGATTTGGGTCGACCTCCTGGTACGTGGTATGCAAAACTCCAGCTTTCTCTATGGCACTGATGTAACTGGTTAAATGTACGCCTGTCCGGCTGCCTGCAGAGAGGAAAATTTTCTTCATATAATCGTGCAGTTTCAAGGACACTGCCATTCGCTTTGCCATACATGAAGTGAATATCAGCGTATTCTTCATTGGTGTAACCTCTGTCCATGATGTCTTCGCGTTCGTAACTGATAGTGAGGCCGGTACTCACGGTGCACAGAAGGGGAAGGGAAGCAGTTGCGCATGCGCAAACAAACAGGTAGTCAACCCCAAACCTTGACATACCAATGTAAATACCGCCGTATCCAGGGGCCTTTGCAGCTGGATTCCAGCCCGAGCTACAGTTATACATCGGCAGTGGTTGATTTGTGGACCCATATTTATTGGAGCTTCTTAGCTACTTTTGGTCTGTACTTTCCGTGAGTGAATTATTGACCATCATTTCTGAGACACATTCCTTATGGATGCACACAAGGCTCGAACTAATCGTCGAAATACCGCGAGTAGTGAGGATAATGGCCAATGGGCACTACGCTGGTAGTGTGTGGATAAGTTGAGAATTTGGGGCTGACGGGGGCCGTGCTAGGATAGTCGGTGGAGTTCCACTGCCCGCTATCTCTGGATTGCTCAGTGGTCAGTGCATCTGCCAAGTAACATGGGGACCCTGGTTCGAATCCTCATCTGGCACATATTGTCAGCTTTCCCCATTGATTTAAATCAATGCCCAGCCGCAGCCAATGTTTGTAATTCTTTTGTGCGGTTTCGAAATCGGCCTTCAGGCATTCGTAAATTCTTCGAATCGTGTCCTGGTGTACTATTAAGAATCCACCTCGTAGCTCATCGTCTCCGTTTTTCCCGTTATTCTTTTGGTTCTGTCATTTCTAAAGACAAAGAAACAGCAAAATCCAGATTCATTATAGGACTAGTTATTGTGGTCCGATTTCCACGATCAACTGAGCTACGTCTCGTAATTTCTTGACTCTTTGTAAGCAACCAACGACCAGCGACTAATAGCGTCACACCCGCTAATGTACGAAAGCGAGTACGAATGTGCGTGGCACACTTTCCAATCTATGCAGCATGGGATCGTAGCATAAATTTGCCCCGGTAGAATGGTTTTGCCTCTAAACCACGGCAATCTGAAAGCAGCACCGTCTGAGGTAGACACGATTTCTGCTCTGAGGACATTAAACCGAGATGCAGGCGCGCCAGGACGAGGAGGATAAAGTTAACCTGTCGATTCGAGAGCCATGGGGTTTGAGAGGTAGAGAAGGAGGCACGGCAGCGGAAAGGAATCGGCGCCGCGGGTGGTGGTGGGTGGGTTGGGAGGAGAACGGTGGAAGGGGGAATGTGGGTTGGAGAGGGGGTGGGTGGAGCGGAGGTAAAGGCGCAGTGTTCCGCGGCATCGGCAGCTTTGATCCGGGCGGCTCAAAGCGATTTCGCAGCCGGCGGCCATCCTCGAGGCAGGTTCGCCAACTTGCGCCGCCAGAAGAAGAGGAACGCTAATCGCCTCGCCCCCGTGCCGTCTTACTTTCGTTACGGATCTATGTCTCCCTTCCGCCGAATTTCCGCGCCTGACAGCCAGTCGGAGGATGATCTAGCCGGAATGAGGCGTCGGGGAGGAACGGCGAGACGATGCACGTTGCTGACCTGGCTAGAGGCGGGAGATGGCCCGCGATCTGCCGCTCATCAGGACCGCTCGCTGGAGATGATGGCTCAGCGGAAAATTCGCGGCGTGCGGTCGTCTCCAAGAGCACTTCCTGCATCAGCGGATCACAGGGGCGCCGACTGATTTCTCCTTAAAGTCGTTTCACCTGCCTCGCCCACTCACATCTGCATAGACTGCATGAGCACTCCGGGCTATGATGAACAAAAAAAGGATCAGGCCATGAAGGCCCAACGGTAACGACCAGCCGCCATGTCATCCTCCATCATGTAATGTGACAACGTGCCATTTAGTGAAGGCCAGGCATAACCAAGGCGCAACGGTAGAGAAAGTGGACGCTTATGCCATCTGTGGGCCAGAATCGAAGGCAAAGAGGAAGTGGCAGCTAAATTAAAGAACGGTATGTGGGAGACAGTGTCTGGCTTGTGCAGCACTCTGACAGCGAAATAACAAAAGAATTAAACTAAATAATATTGTTACATGTAATAAAAATATAAATATAATACTACTTTAATATATGAAAATGACTTTAATAGAATATTGTAATGCTATGGTATGTTTAATTGTAAATAGAGAACTTGGCGTAATGTAAAATAATGTTTAGGTGTGGGGGGGAATCCCCGAGGATTTGAACAGTGAGCTGAAAACAGATACGGACTTCGTTTATCGTATGGCTACAAGCTAAATGGACACTGAGGCTTGTAAGACGCGATATTTCGACGGAGATGGGCTGTGAGCCGCAAAATAGTACCGTTTCCCGCACTGGGGTACATGGCACTGCATGGTGCAATGGTGCGTCAATTGCGACGAGTTGTTTGTGCCAAGGGCGAGGTGTAAAGGGAACAGTAGCCGCATCTCAACAACTGATCAGGTCCATTGGTGAGCTCACTTCGGTAGCAACGAACTAGAAGTTATCTTACAGGAGTATTATTATGAACAGTGGTGGTTATACCGACGCCATTACCAGTACATTTATATTCTGTGAATCAGTTTGTGTAATACTCAAACCAAGTTCTCTACACTGTGTGAAGTTTGGAGGCAAGAATAATTTAATGGTTTAAATTGCATTCCCATAGTGTAATCAATTACATAAAGGAAATAGTTCATTAATACCCCATATCCAGTGTTTTCTATGTGCTGCAACGTCAGTGAAAAGTTATGGTGCGTGAGTATCGGCGTACCTATACTGCAAGAGAAAATAGTCGGAATTAACGCCAAAATTGCCAGCAGACGCCGCTTCAAGAACGGATGGAAGATGCCAGGTACTATGCTACCTTATTTACTATCCACCTCGATGTGGTGCCTGTTCAGTACATTGCCATAGTCACAATTTAATCGGTTCCGTCCGAGCAACGTGATTCTCAATTAGTGTTTTCGGTAACTGTATTGACAAGCAGATCTATATTGTTCTTTAATTAAGCGTTCAAGGAAATTGCTGCCACCACAGTACACATTGTGCCTTCAGCACAAAGCAAGCTCAATAACATTGAATTCAGTAATTACAAGTTGTGTAGTTTACATTAACCTAAACGAGTTCAAGTGTTTATCATGTGTGTTTATGTATTGTGAAACGATTTCAGACAGTGGTAGTGTTTTAAATGAATAATGTCCTCCTGCTAGGCAATATCAAATATACAGAATTAAGTGCTCCCTGTTCAGTCACTTCAGAGAGATTATCAGTGCTACTAATAATCAAATATAGACATAAAAATATGTTGGTTACGCGCCATTATCGTTATTTCACCCAAAAACTCCGTGTAGTAGTTGGATCACAATAAGGTGTCTATTCAAGCCTATGACACGCGAGAGCCGCTTTCCGGAAGTCCGATGCCGAATGGCCTAATAATAATACAGTAAATTCGGGTAGTGGCATCGCAACCGGCTGGAGTCACCAGAGGTTGGTTGGTTGGTTTTGGGGAAGGAGACCAGACAGCGTGGTCATCGGTCTCATCGGATTAGGGAAGGATGGGGAAGGAAGTCGGTCGTGCCCTTTCAGAGGAACCATCCCGGCATTTGCCAGCAGTGATTTATGGAAATCACGGAAAACCTAAATCAGGATGGCCGGACGC
The DNA here is from genome assembly GCF_023898315.1 of Schistocerca nitens. Classification (NCBI taxonomy): domain Eukaryota; kingdom Metazoa; phylum Arthropoda; class Insecta; order Orthoptera; family Acrididae; genus Schistocerca; species Schistocerca nitens. Next base: position 68,714,180 of record NC_064614.1, read on the forward strand.
GGGACTGAACCGTCGTCCTCCCGAATGCGAGTCCAGTGTCTAACCACTGCGCCACCTCGCTCGGTGGAGTCACCAGAGGCGGATATGGAGGGGCGTAGATGGGTTAGCTTAACACTCTCGTTTTCTTTTTCACCTCCATACAGTTAACGAAGAATCGAGAAAGTCGTACTTTGGCATTGTAATAAAAGTTTTACTAGCAAATTGTATGCAGGTGGCGCTAAAGAGCTAGTAAATATTTATACTATATCGTATTTGAGTTGTGTAACGGCTCGTGTCGATAGAGGTGTTCCTCTTTGCTTCTCAAACCTATGTATAAGTACTGTGGCCTCTGTGTAGAGTGTGTAACTTGACTGGCTTTTTTTAGAACGCTGTCCCGACTGGTTCGCTCTGAGATTCTCAGTCTGTGTTCCTCCTTGAGTTTCTTGGGGACTTTGAGCTGCCAGCGACCAGTGTATATGGCCACATGCTGAGCTGCTACGGGCGCCACACAGTTCACAGTATCTCGTCGGAGGAGACGTACTTGGTGCGTCTATATTTGAGGAGACATGCCGTAGTTTCAAGGGCTATGCTGGTGACAGACTGGCACCAGATGCGACTGAGGAAACAGGTGTAGGTTACTTTGCCCTGTGCACAACCAGAGGAACACCCATGATAATTAATTTCATGAGAAGCCCCTCAAAAAGCACACATTTCTGCTGTTAGGTTTGATACATGTGAGTCCACCCTGGCTTATGTGTTATTTAAAATTGTTGCCCCAACGACATAAAACTCGTCCGACGCTCTGTTCAAACACCCGACCGTCACCATTACTCACAGCTCTTCCCTTATTCTTCCGCGCCAAACCAGGCGCCACCGGCTAATAGGGAATTCCCCGCCTATTTGCGTAAAACAGTTCCTTGTCGAACGTTCAAGAAGGCCAACGAGATGGCAGTCTCCGAACTGTGCATTTACTGTCTTTTAGTGGTAAGGGTACCCTACACTTGTATCCTGACTTGTTCCTGTAGCGTAACGCACAGAGTACTAGTTTGCGAGTCAGGGTTGGTGACTGAAGCCCCAGTCGAATCGGATTAACGGCCATTGATTGATGAGTGTCTTTTATTTTAGTTTCCCAGGCTCGTTTAGGCAGATGATGGGCTGTTCCCTAAATACTGGCCAAGAGATCACGTTAAATCAGCCGTTAAAATACGATAACAAACAGGACTAAGTTTATATGATTCACAGTCAGATGGACCACACGCCTTCCCTCCCTTGGACTAACTTGATGACTACTGCGTCAGGGCGACTATCTGGTTACAAAATTAAATAATAAAAGAAAATTTTCCGAATCCTGGAATGGCTGACCCCGTACAAGTCGGCACAAACGCTTGGGAAAAGAGAAAATGAAGAAAGATATCCAAGGTACCAGTGTGTATTGCATAATAACACTAGCTGTTTCCCCGTATCTCACAAACTCATAAATTATTCATTCAAATTACGAAACCGTCAAGATTGCTCAGAAGTTCGGTTTTATTTGAATTGTCAACTAACGACGTTCAGTGCTCGCGTAACATTTTTTTGATGCATGCAGCAATGAAAGTCGTACGCAACAGAATTTTGCACTCATCTACTCATACAAGCAATGTGGCCAGTGTACACGCATTGTGGATGGTTCGATAATGAACTAAAAAGATACTAAACTGGCCGCCACCGAAAAAAAAAGTTTCTGTGCGACTTTGACGGTATTGTAATGTTATTGAATTACAGCAAGTTATTGTCTATTGCCATCCACCATGCTGGAAATAAGGAAGTTCTAAATTATTTTCTCTACTACAGTCCATTTTTACCATCACTTGTTTTTGACATTCTAGCCACAATTTGTTTTGTTCCCATTGATTTTATTTCTTTTCAATGTTACTTAATCGCTGCACTCTGAAATGACAGTATATTTTGTCTTCCTACGCTCCAGGAGTTATCTTATGGTATGTGGCAGAGGGTACTTTATGTACACTATCTGATCAAAAGTACCTCAGTAGTCATTAGACATCGTGAGAGAGCAGAATGGGGCGCTACGCGGAACTAACGGACGTCGAACGTGGCATAGTCATTGGGTGTCACTTGTCTCATACGTCTGTACGCGAGATTTCCACACTCCTAAACATCCCTAAGCCCACTGTTTCCGATGTGATAGTGAAGCGGAAACGTGACGGTACACGCACAGCGCAAAACCGTACAGGCAAACATCGTCTTTTGACTGGCAGAGCCCGCCAACAATTGAAGAGTGTCGTAATGTGTAATAGGAAGACATCTGTCTAGACCATCACACAGGAAAACAAATTGCATCAGGATCTACTGCAAGTACTATGACAGTTTGGCGGGAGACCAGAAAATTGGGATTTCGTGGTCGAGCGGCTGCTCATAAGCCATACAACACGCCGGTAAACACCAAACGACGCCTCGCTTGGCGTAAGGTGCTTGAACAATGGACGATTGAACAGTGGAAAAACGTTGTGTGGAGTGACGAATCACGGTACACAACGTGGCGGTCCGATGGCAGGTTGTGGATATAGCGAATGTCCGGTGAAAGTCATCTACCAGCGTGTGTAGTGCCAACAGTAAAATTCGGAGGCGGTGGTGTTACACTGTGGTCGTGCTTTCATGGAGGGGGCTGGCATCCCTTGTTGTTTAGCGTGGTACTATCACAATACAGGCCTATATTGATGTTCTAAGCACCTTCTTGCTTCCCACTGTTGAAGAGCAATTCGGTGATGGCGATTGTATCTTTCAACACGATCGAGCCTGTGGTTGAGTGATTACACGACATTAGCATCCCTGTAATGGACTAGCCTGCACAGAGTCCTGACCTGAATCCTATAGAACACCCCTGGGATGTTTTGGAACGCCAACTTCGTGCAGGCCTACTGACAGAAATCGTATATCTCCTCAGTGCAACACTCCGCGAGGAATGGCTGCCATTGCCCAAGAAATCTTCCAGTACGTGACTGAACGTATGCCTGCGAGAGTGGAAGCTGTCATCGAGGCTAAGGGTGGGTCAACACCATATTTAATTCCAGCTTTACCTATGGAGGGCACCACGAACTTGTCTTTTTCAGCCAGGTGTCCGGATACTTTCGATCAAATAGTGTAGCATTGTCGCTTCTGTCCGGAGCTCGTTTTCTAGTGGCTAGCGTTCCTACCTTTGGATCACGAGATCCCGGGTTCGATTCCCGGCTGGGTTGGGGGTTTTCTCTGCACCTTGACTGGGTGTTTGTGTTGTCCTCATCATCTCATGCTCATCCTCATCATTCGTGACAGTGGCTAGATTGGACTGTAAAAACAAGGGAAAAAAATTGGGGCTGTGTACGGACGCTGATGACCGCGGAGTTGAGCGCCCCACGAACCAAACATTATCATTGGCACTTCTCCGTTTCCTGCTCCGGTAGCGAATGGTGTGTGGGAAGAACAATTGTTGATTAGGCTTCTGCAGAGCTCCGGTCTCTTAAAGATTACATTCACGTTATTTTCGCGAGATATATGTAGGAGGAAGCAATTTATTTGTGGCATATTCGTTGCCGTATCTGATGTCCCTACGCACACCTTTGGAGTGGCGCTCGACCTGGAGGTAAGGTGGTTCGAATCCTGAGGGTAGCTTTCACTGCCTGTATTTGGTTAGCAAGCGGAGAAGAGGTGGTGGTGTAAGGTTCCTGATAACCAGTCTTTGTAACAGCGTCCTGGCCTAAATTCCAAACGTGTCAGCAGCGTCTCATGAAGTGAGAGCATGTGACAGTGTTGGTAGTCACCCGTCCGTCGGATGGAAGCGTTTAGCTCGGAACCTCCTGTGGTAGTATTCCGGAGGAGTAGATTGTGGGCAGCACCGGGTTTCAATCGTTCCCTACGCTCATCATCATTATCGCTCGATACAAAAGTTACACCGCAGATGCACGTATTACACTCACCTACAATCTACAAATACACATATGTAACTACTCTCACGTTCCCGAAAGGAAAGGTACCACCTGGCCGTAGAAAAACACCCTTTTGCGACAGGCGGATGAACCCACCCTCTTCGATATTACAGCCAACAGTGCCATTCAGCATTTACATTTACACTGGTTGAGCCTTCTAGGAAGGTATGCTCCTAACAATAAACTTGATGTACAATATGTGTGTTAGGGTTCTCTTACTGGAACTGGTCTCGAGTCCGGCTTACAGTTACAGTCTGCTTTCCTTTTTCCTTTTTTTACCAGCCCTCATTCTTCCGACCGGTTTCAAGCGACTCGCCACGAATTCCTCTCCTGTGGAAATCTCTCCAATGTCTTCATCTCAGGATACCACTTGCACTCTTCATCCTCAGTCTTCCTGCACAGTTTATACCCTCTACAGCTTCCTCTAGTGTCATGAAACGTATTCTCTTACGTCTTAATACATTTTCTGTCAGCCTGTTTCTCCTTCTTGTCAATATTTCCAATATATTCCTTCCTTAGTTGAGTGTGCAGAGAGCCTCGTCATTCTTTACCTAATCGGTCCACATAATCCCTAAAATTCTACTGCAGAACCACATCTCAAACATTTCGATCTCGTCCGTTCCAGCTTTTACACAGTCCGTGATTCACTGCTAGACAACGTCATGTCCCAAGCATTCCTTCCCCAAAATAAGGGCTATATTTTTTAATAGTAAGGCTTTTTTGGCCCCGAACGTCGTCTTTCCTGTGCTAGTCAGCTTTCTCAGTCTGGGCATTGTCCATTATGGGTTATTTTGCTTACAACGTAGCAGAATTCCTTATCTTCGTGATCAATAATTTAGTTGAGAAGCTTCTAGAAACTGTCATTTCTGCTAATTCTCACAACTTTCCTCTTTCTTGCATTTACCCTCAGTTGATATTCTGTAGTTATTCAACGGAGCCCGTAGTTCACCTTCACCTTCAAATGGCTCTGAGCACTATGGGACTTAACATCTACGGTCATCAGTCCCCTAGAACTTAGAACTACTTAAACCTAACTAACTTAAGGACATCACACAACACCCAGCCATCACGAGGCAGAGAAAATCCCTGACCCCGCCGGGAATCGAACCCGGGAACCCGGGCGTGGAAAGCGAGAACGCTACCGCACGACCTTCACCTCCACTGAGGATAGCTACATAATCTACAAATCATTCGTATCTTCTCACCCCGAATTTTAATCCCGTTCTCTAACCTTCCTTTTATTTCTGCCTTTCCTTTTTCATTGTATAGATTGAACACTAGAGGTGAAAGAGTGCACCCTTTTTAATCCAAGCACTTTGTTCTTGAAGTTCCAAGCTTATTGTTCGATTTTGGTTCTTGTATATATTGTATGTTACCCATCTATCCCCATAGCTCACCCCCATTTTTCTCAGGATTGCCGACATCTTGCATAGTTTTACATTGATAAACGCTTTTTGTAGGACGACAAATCCATTTTTTTTCAATCTTGCTACCATTACCAACCGCAGCTTTAAAAGTGCCTCTTTGGTGCCTTTACCTTTCCTAACGCCAAACTCATCGTTACATAACACACCTTCAATCCTCTTTTCAATTGCTCAGTAAATTATGCCACCAGCAATTTGGATACATGAGCTGTTAAGCTGACTGAGAGATAGTTTTTGCAGTTATCACCTTGCTATCTATGGAATTCTGTGGATGATATTTTCCCGAAACCCTAATGATATATCGCCAGTCTCATGGATCTTACACACAGAGGTGAATAGTCGATTGGTTCCCACTTCCCTCATGATTTCAGATATTCCAAATAGAATGTTATCTATCTCTTCTTCCTTATTCGATCTTAAGTCTTCCAAAGGTGTTTTAAATTTCGATTCTAATATTGGACCCCTATCTCTTCCTTATCGTCTCCGGTTTCTTCTTTTGCCACTTTATTGGATATGTCGTCCTCCCTATAGAGGCCTTCATTGTACTCTTTTGTACTATCCTCTCTTTCCTCCGTATTTAATAGAGGAATTCCCATTACACTCTTAATGTTGCCAGTCTTGTTTTTAATTTTATTTAATGTTGTTTTGATTTCTTTACAGTCTGAGTTAGTCCTTCGGCACTATTTGTTTCAATCCTGTGTAATTTATGTTGCTGCATTCCTGTCTTTTTCGGAACTTTTTGTACTTTCTTCTTTCGTGAATGTATTGAAGCATTTCTTCCGTTGCCTAATGTTGATCTTCTGGGAAGTTACAAACAGCGACAGCTCTGCTGCACAATGGAAGATCAGTTCTCAATACTACAGCATATTGTTACAGTTGTATTAACTAGCTCGGCAACCCATTCAAAAATTCATGTTTCCCTTTCAACACAAAACTCTAATTCTCAAAGGGTGTTTAATTAAAGTAGTATGGCAGACATTACATTTTGCTACGAACAGCGTGGGCTGGGACGTGAAAAGGTACTATATGGGAAGACATTTGAAAATTTCTGACGCGACAATTGTGTTCGAAACACGGCACACGAAACGTAGACTTTCCTAGCCTAGTTGGAAATGTGACCCAGCTCAGAACAAGTGTACATGCATCGCGCCCATTTCCTTCCTATCAACCTTAGTGATCTTCGCCGTTACTCATTGCGAGCGCCTGACGGACGCTTGCTGGGTACGGCCACGCGCTCGTAAATCAGCCGTCATCTCCAGTGGCACAGATAACTGTTGCTGCTAAGAGAGTTACCGGCCATCACGGAAAACAGGAATTTATCACGTCGCCCCGCGAGGCAGCGCCTGCGGGCAACCTCTCCGGGAATGCGGTTCGCGAGCACGCACGCACGCTGCCGCACATATATCAACAGGTGCTTCGAAGAGAGAGAGAGATAAGCCCAGTGATTAATACGGCCGTACAGTAGCGAGCCGGGAACCGGGAGGTGGGCGCTCAGGTGCGGCAATGGTAGGCCAGCTGAGCAACCCCGGGGTCCGCCCGACGGGGCACCTCCTCGCCTCGCCGCCGCGTTGTCCGAAGCTGCTCCTGCAAAGAGTGTTTCGTCTCCGCACGTGTCCGTACGACTTATATACAGAAACAATCTGTATTTAACAGGTAACTACGGGAAATTCTGTAGATATGAAAATACGAGGCCCTCGCGAAACTCAGTTTGCGCTCTTATCACATAATACAGGGTGATTCAAAAAGAATACCACAAATTTAGGAATTTAAAACTCTGCAACGACAAAAGGCAGAGCTAACCACTATCTGTCGGCGAATTAAGGAAGCTATAAAGTTTCATTTAGTTGTACATTTGTTCGCTTGAGGCGCTGTTGACTAGGCGTCAGCGTCAGTTGATGCTAAGACGGCGACCGCTCAACAGAAAGCTTTTTGTGTTATTGAGTACGGCAGAAGTGAATCGACGACAGTTGTTCAGCGTGCATTTCGAACGAAGTATGGTGTTAAACCTCCTGATAGGTGGTGTATTAAACGTTGGTATAAACAGTTTACAGAGAATGGGTGTTTGTGCAAAGGGAAAATTTCTGGACGGCCGAGAACGAGTGATGAAAGTGTAGCACGCATCCAGCAAGCATTTGTTCGCAGCCACACTAACGGGAAAGTCAACCGTCACAATGTCTGTATATGGGGCACTGAGAATCCGCGGGAAACAACTCAGTATGAACGTGACTCGCCTAAGGTGAACGTTTTCTGTGACATTTCAGCCAATAAAGTTTTTGGTCCCTTTTTCTTCGAAGGTGCTACTGTAACTGGACTACAGTATCTGGAGATGTTAGAGAATTGGCTGTTTCCTCAGCTCGAACAAGAAGCACAACAATTCATATTTCAGCAGGATGGAGCGCCACCACATTGGCACTTATCTGTCCGTAACTACCTGAACGTCAACTACCCGAGACGATGGATCGGCCGCCAGGCAGCCCGTGACGGAGCACTTCATCACTGGCCTCCAAGAAGCCCTGATCTTACCCCCTGCGATTTTTTCTTATGGGGGTATGTTAAGGATATGGTGTTTCGGCCACCTCTCCCAGCCACCATTGATGATTTGAAACGAGAAATAACAGCAGCTATCCAAACTGTTACGCCTGATATGCTACAGAGTGTGGAACGAGTTGGAGTATCGGGTTGATATTGCTCGTGTGGCCATATTGAACATCTCTGAACTTGCTTTTGAGTGAAAAAAAAAACTTTTTAAATACTCTTTGTAATGATGTATAACAGAAGGTTATATTATGTTTCTTTCATTAAATACACATTTTTAAAGTTGTGGTATTCTTTTTGAATCACCCTGTATACTGCAGAACTATTGATGAAGGCACTAGACATGTTCGTTATATCTAGATTTCCGGAAAGTACTTGACGCGGTACCCCACAGCAGGCTGTTCAGAAAAGTACGAGCACAGGGAATGGGTTCACAGATACGTGAGTGGCTCGAAGACGTCTCAAGCACCCATTATGTTGTCCTCGATGACGAATGTTCGTCAGAGACAAGGCCATTGTCAGGAGTGCCCCAGGGATGTGTTATTGGACCAGTGTTGTTCTCTGTATGCATAAATGATTTGGCGGACAGGGTGGGCAGCGAAATGCAGTTGTTTGCTGATGGTGCTGTGGTGTACAGTAATGGGTCAAAGCTGAGTGACTGTAAGAAAATGGCTTTCTTGTTGCTGTGATGAATGGCAGCTAGTTATAAATGTGGAAAAATGTAAGTTAATGCGGACGAATAGAAAGAACAAACTTGTAATTTTCGGAAAGGGGACTACTAGTGTCCCCCTTGGCACAGTCTAGCGTTTTAAACATCTGGGAGCAACGTTGCAAAGCGATATCACATGGAGCGAGCACGAGTGACCTGTGACAGGGAAGGCGAATGGTCGAATTCGGCTTACTGGGACAATTTTAGGAATGAGAGACCGCTTATAAGGTGCTGGTGAGACTCATACTTGGGTACTGCTCGAGTATTTGGGATCGGTACCAGGTCGCATTGAAGGAAGACATCGAAACAATTCAGAGGTGTCCAGAACGAAATTTTCACTCTGCAGCGGAGTGTGCGCTGATATGAAACTTCCTGGCAGATTAAAACTGTGTGGCGGACCTAGACTCGAACTCGGGACCTTTTCGTTTCGTGGGCAAGTGCTCTATCATCTGAGCTACCCAAGCACAAATCACGCCCCTCCTCACAGCTTTACTTCTGCCAGTACCTCGTCCCCTATCTTCCGAACTTTAAAGAAGCTCTCCTGCGAACCGTGCAGAACTAGCACTCTTGGAATAAAGGATATTGCGGAGACATGGCTTAGCGACAGCCTGGAGGATGTGTCCAGAATGAGATTTTCACTCTGCAGCGGAGTGTGCGCTGATATGAAACTTCCTGGCAGATTAAAACTGTGTGCCGGACCGAGACAGACTTCTGTAAAGTTTGGAAGGTAGGGGACGAGATACTGGCAGAAGTAAATATGTGAGGACGGGGCGTCAGTCGCGCTTGGATAGCTCGGATGGTAGAGCACTTGCCCGCGAAAGGCAAAGGTCCCGAGTTCGAGTCTCGGTCCGGCACACAGTTTTAATCTGCCAGGAAGTTTCAGTTCAGATGTGGGCTGCTAAATTTGTTACCAGTAGGTTCTGACTATACGTAAGTGTTACGGATACGCTTCGGGAACTCAAATGGGAGTCCCTCGAGGGAAGGCGAGATTATAATCGTGAAACACTGTCAAGTAAATTTAGTGACCCAGAATTGCAAGCTGATTGCCGAACGATTGTAATGCTGCCAACATACATTGCGCATAAGGACTATGTAGATAAGATTCCGGAAATTAGGGCACATACGGAGGCATATAGACAGCCATTTTTCCGTCACTCTATTTTCGAGTAGAAATGACTAGTAGGGGTACACGGTACCCAACGTCACGCACCGTATGGTGGCTTGCGGAGAGTCTATGTACGAGTAGATGTAGATGTGGATGTGAAGTTTTAATCACCACGTCGACAAAATAAAATTGTACAACTAATGAGAAAGCGCCACACTGTAAGTAGTTAACAAATGTCCGAGAATAGGAAGTTGGTTGTGAGATAAGTGAGTCTTTCAAAGACTCTTTAACCCTGTGAGTACGAGTGGTTTCTGCCTGAAACCATCACTTTATTACTTGTATTTTGTAGTATCAGTCGTGGGACAGCTACTACGTGGGTAAGTCAATTAATGTCCGCAAAGTAGCAATAAAATTTTATTGTAAGCAAATATAAAACTTTCAACGCACCTGGTCCATCGATGTACAAGCTTCTTGATGCCCCCATAAAAGAAGAATCTCGGTTGAGCTGCGAGCCGGGAAAACACCGCTTTAAACCAGTCGGAAGACTGAGGACTAGTAAGAAACAAAAAAAAAAAAAAAAAAAAAGAACAGCAGACTAACGTGTCAGACTTTATTTTGCCCGACGTAATACAGCAACTCGACTTGGCATGTACCCAACAAGTCTTCGGAGGCACCACCGGAAATACTGAACCATGCTGCCTCTATAGCCTTCCATAATTGTAAAAGGGTTGGCAGTGCATGATTTTGTGCACAGACTGGCTTATCGGTTATGTCCGATAAGTGTTCGATTGGATTCATGTCGGGCGACCTGGGTGCCTAACTATTCGCTCGAAGTGTCGAGAATGTTCTTCAAACCAGTTGCGAACTACCGTGGTCCGACGACATCCTGAATTGTCGTGTACAGGGTTATTACAAATGATTGAAGCGATTTCACAGCTCTACAATAGCTTTATTATTTGAGATATTTTCACAATGCTTTGCACATACATACAAAACCTCAAAAAGTTTTTTTAGGCATTCACAAATGTTCGATATGTGCCCTTGAGTGATTTGGCAGACATCAAGCCGATAATCAAGTTCGTCCCACACTCGGCGCAGCATGTCCCCATCAATGAGTTCGAAAGCATCGTTGATGCAAGCTCGCAGTTCTGGCACGTTTCTTGGTAGAGGAGGTTTAAACACAGAATCTTTCACATAACCCCATCACTTCATCACTGAAAACAAGTTTCGCACTTAACGCATCCTCTTCCATGAGCTGTTGTAACCGCGCCGAAAATTCAAAGCGTTTGACTTTGTCATCGGGTGTCAGGGCTTGTAACAATTGTAAACGGTAAGGCTTCTGCTTTAGCCTTTTTCGTAAGATTTTCCAAACCGTCGGCTGTGGTACGTTTAGCTCCCTGCTTGCTTTATTCGTCGACTTCCGCGGGCTACGCGTAAAACTTGCCCGCACGCGTTCAACCGTTTCTTCGCTCACTGCAGGCCGGCCCGTTGATTTCCCCTTACAGAGGCATCCAGAAGCTTTAAACTGCGCATACCGTCGCCGAATGGAGTTAGCAGTTGGTGGATCTTTGTTGAACTTCGTCCTGAAGTGTCGTTGCACTGTTATGACTGACTGATGTGAGTGCATTTCAAGCACGACATACGCATTCTCGGCTCCTGTCGCCATTTTGTGTCACTGCACTCTCGAGCGCTCTTGCGGCAGAAACCTGAAGTGCGGCTTCAGCCGAACAAAACTTTATGAGTTTTTCTACGTATCTGTAGTGTGTCGTGACCATATGTCAATGAATGGAGCTACAGTGAATTTATGAAATCGCTTCAATGATTTGTAATAGCCTTGTATAATTATTCCATCGTTGTTTGAGAACATGAAGTACATTAATGGTTGAATATGATCTCCAAGTGGCCAAACACAGCCATTTCCAATCAATGATCACTTCATTTGGACCATAGGATGCAATGCACGTATGGAGCCACCACCAGTTTGCACAGTCCATGTTGACAGTTTGCGTCCTTGGCTTCATGGGGTCTGCGCTACTCCCGAAATCTACCATCAGCTCTTTTCAGCTGAAATGGTGACTTATCTGATCAGGCCACTGTTTTCTAATAGTCTAGTCTCCAACCGACATGGTCGCGAGCCCAGCAAAGGCGCTGCAGTCGATGTCGCACTGTATAACAAAGGCACTCGCGTTCGTCGTCTGCTGCCATAGCTCATTAACGAGTGATTTCGCCGCAGTTTATAAACGGATACGTTTATCGTACGTGCCACATTAATTTCTTGGGTTATCGCAAGCAATTTTGCTTGTCTGCTAGCACAGACAACTCTACGCAAACGCCGGTTTTTAGTGACAGAAATTTGGTATTCTTGACACAGTGGTGATACTGTGGATCGCAGAATACTGAATTTCCAAACAATTTCCGAAATGGAATGTCCCATGTGTCTGGCTCCAAGATCGACGTCTGTTAATTGTCGCCGTGCGGCCATAAATCACGTCGGAAACCTTTCCAAATGAATCACTTGAATAAAAACGACAGCTCCGCTAATGCCCTGCACTTTTATACCTTGTGTGTGCGCTGCTACCGCCATCTGTATACATGGATATCACCTCAGTGTAAAATAATTCTTTCTAAACCCAAACTGGTCCGACAGATTTTTAAAGTTCTTTTCCATTCTTCTGTGCCGGCCGGTGTGGCCGTGCGGTTAAAGGCGCTTCAGTCTGGAACCGCGTGAACGCTACGGTCGCAGGTTCGAATCCTGCCTCGGGCATGGATGTGTGTGATGTCCTTAGTGTAACCTCCCCGTCACTTATCGACCTTAATGACAGTGAAAAATTAAACCGCGTGTACCTAATGGGAAATTTGGGAAAGCAATCGTCACCGGAGTTAATCTGTCGGTAAAGAGGGAGGAAAGGGTTACATCTATATGAAAGGAAAAATGCAAATGAAACTGGTGGAAATTAATTTTGAAAAGGGGTAAAGTTAATAAAGAAAGTAAATGTGCGGCCGTTACGTCAACAATTAACTAGCGGTAATTAGATATTTGAGATTTGGGGGAAATCACGGTCGCCAGTCCTAAGGACAATTACTATAGTAACTGAAAAAGAAAGGTTATTACACATATAATTAGCACTAGAAACGTGGCAACTGAAGGTTGACATGTGTAGTGTGAAAACTGAAAGTTTGTCAGAAGTAATAAATTTCGCTACACTCTGACTTAATTTAGCAAAAGAATTAATAAAACCGGTAAATCGAAAGTTAATTTAGTGACTGAAGTTAATAGTGAGCTTTCTTTCTGAACCACATCGAAATCCAGCAGAATACGGTTAGTCTTGGACTACCTCAACAATCATTTCAAAAGCAACTTGACTCTACGCAATTTAGAAACAAGAGATTTAACTTTGAACTTGAATTAAATGATTCTGAATAATTAACAATAATAAAATTTAGTACGTACCAAGCTGAGCTGCAGTCACAGGTAAGCTAAAATATGCTAACAAAACTCGCACTCTTAATTTGTGCTTGTGTAATCTAACTATTGTAGCCAGCTATGCTTTAACTGCACTTGGAAACTAAAGTAATGAAATGCAATGATAGTACTTTAATGCTGGCGTCTGAATTTCAACGACACTCGGTTTCATTTCGGAAAAGGAAGGGACCCTGCTTGGTAATGCAATTGGGACAATGAGCAACAAAGGTTCATGCTGAGTTGCTGTAATTTTGCGAGGCAAATGGAACAATTTGAAAAGCTGAGGTCTGCCATACAGTTCTGAAAGTTTACGTGCTTTTAGTCTTCCTTGTTAGTTGATTGAAGGTTTGAAGCCGTCGATCGAGGAGGTGGCGACGGTCACTCATTGTCGGCCGTCGCTGTTGCAGAAGCTGGATGTTGGCGCGCATTCTTCTCGACACGGTCACCAAACGAAACGGGCTCTTGATGTGCGCCGGCTAATGCTTCCCGTCCGCGACACCGTGCCAGAAACTAACATAGCAAGTCGAGCGCAATTACATGCTGCTAAACCCCAAAAGCGCGGCAACTCGCGGGAGCGTCACACCACACACCTGCTCCACTCGCTACTCCAGCCAGACCCACAACTGCCCTGCCTGCGCTCCACGCGGCAGAGTTAACACTACCAAAGATCCTACACACTTTGATTCTTCACACGACCTATCGATGTAATCGTTCGATAGCAGTTTTCCCTAGGCAAGACCCAGCGTAAAAATACAAATAATATTTACGAAACAAACCAATTATACATCGACATAAATGCATACATATATATATATATATATATACAAATAGTAAACCAATTACAATATATAAAGGCACAGAAATGTCATATATTCAGGTAACAAATTAAGGAAAAACTTACAGTACAATAGATGGAAATAGGAGGATATGCATTTCCGGCGTTACACGCCGCTAATGCCCTGCACTTTTATACCTTGTGTGTGCGCTGCTACCGCCATCTGTATACATGGATATCACCTCAGTGTAAAATGATTCTTTCTAAACCCAAACTGGTCCGACAGATTTTTAAAGTTCTTTTCCATTCTTCTGTGCCGGCCGGTGTGGCCGTGCGGTTAAAGGCGCTTCAGTCTGGAACCGCGTGAACGCTACGGTCGCAGGTTCGAATCCTGCCTCGGGCATGGATGTGTGTGATGTCCTTAGGTTAGTTAGGTTTAATTAGTTCTAGGCAACTGATGACCACAGAAGTTAAGTCGCATAGTGCTCAGAGCCATTTGAACCATTCTTCTGTGTAACACTCTTGTTAGCAACTAGGGTGCGTAAGCAGTTAAGCTGACTATGCGATAGTTCTCGCACTTTCCAGCCCATGCTATCTCCATGATTATGTGGAAGATATTTTTCCGACCGTCTGATGATAAATCTCCAGTGTCGTAGATTCTATGTACCAGATTATATACATATTCGTCTATTGACCACCTACCCAATCATTTTAGATATTGCGAAGAAATATCTACTCCTTCCGGCTTAGCCAACTGCCAGTCTTCCGAAGCTTCATCAACTCTGACTTATGATGGATCCCCTATGTCTTCTACATTGACTTCCACATCTTCTGTTATGTCACCAGACACGTGCTGTCCCTCGCAAAGGCATTCAGTATCCTCTTTCCACCAACTCGCTCTGTCTTCTGCGTTGAACAGATTAATTCCAATTACCCTGTTCATGTTGCTGCCCTTCCTTTTAGTTTCCTATTAGTTTTTGAGGTTTCTATGGGCTGAGTACGTCCTTCCTACGACCATTTCTATTTAAATTTCTTTGCATTTTTCATAGGACCATTCCGCCTTGTCTTCGCCGTTCTTCCCTCATTTCTAAGTGACCAACATTGCTCTATTACTGTCTTTCGCTGAACATTTCTGTGGTTCCCTCTTTCGTCGATCATTTGCAGTATTAATCTCCTACCCAAGGTTTCCACGCCCTCCCATCTTCCCAGAGTACTTAAAACGCATCTCATAATTTCTTAGTACTCCAGTATCCCACTTGTTTGGGAACTCATTCGTCTTGGCGATCGTCTTAAATTTCGGTCTCTCCTTCATCAGTATTTAATTGTGATCCGAGTCTGAATCTGTTCCCCGCACGCTTTACAGTCATCTGGTTTTCGAATCTCTGCCTGACCTTGTTTCCTAGGTTTTTCCAGACTTTCTCGTCTATCATTTCTACTTCCAAGTCCATATTCTTCTGTAACGCTTACTTCTACTTCTTCCACTACAAGTGCATTCCAATCCCCTGCGATACATTTTCATCTTTTTCACATCCTCACTAACTTTCTCTCTCTCTCTTCATCTTCTGATTGCGACGTCTGCGTGGATGCCTAAACTATCATTGTAGACGTTCGCTGCTGTCGATTCTCATGAGAACATCCTTATCAAAGAACTATTTACAGTAACTCACTCTTTTCCCTGTCTTCCTAATCATAGCGAATTCTACTCTCGTTATACCATTTTGTCCCGCTATTGCTATTACTCGAACTTCAACTGGCCAGTAATACCTCTTTCATTCAACTGGCCAGTAATACCTCTTTCATTCAACTGGCCAGTAATACCTCTTTCATTCCAGTTCACTTCACTGACCCCCAATGTATCTAGATTGAGCCTTTGCATTCGTTTAGCAGCTTCCCTACCATGTTCGCATTTTTTTACTTTTCTCGCTCCGTCTCGTGCTGTGTTACACTTTCGTTGATTATTCAAACTTTTCTCATGATTATCTTGCCCTCGGTAGTTCCATGAGGAGACCCGAGTGGAGGTTTGATTCGGTATCATTTGTCACTGGCGAGATCATCACTAAATTTTTCCCTGTACATATACAACTTGTATATTTAAGGCAGTGGTTTCCATTGGCTTTTGGATCCTCACGCCGTTGATCGTTGCTGATTCATCCATCTTACAGGGGACAGTTTCCCAC
The DNA here is from genome assembly GCF_023898315.1 of Schistocerca nitens. Lineage (NCBI taxonomy): Eukaryota > Metazoa > Arthropoda > Insecta > Orthoptera > Acrididae > Schistocerca > Schistocerca nitens. Next base: position 68,730,309 of record NC_064614.1, read on the forward strand.
ACCAGTGCAAGAGGCTGCCCTGAAACTCTGAGCGCACGTCCAACATCTTTGGCAAACACTTCGCAAACCCAGGCCTACGACTTATTTGGGAAGTCTTCGGTCACCGCAGCTGATCACTTTTATGCAAAATGTAATTAGTGGCTGGGGCAGAAAACGGGATACAGGGCGTTTCAATTATTTTTCGAATACGTTACCCGTAAACCACCTTTTTAAAACTTCGAAACTCTCATATTGCATAATAATTACCGCTAAAAATACACGGGATTGGAAGTACGATAACTTAGTTTATTATTTGCAATCGCCTTCCACTTATTTTTGTCACATAAACATGAAATTTGAAGTTCCTTTTACCGGCAGTAATTAATTAAAAGTATGAGTCATGCAATGACCATGTCATTTTGCATTCTTAAAATTCTTAAGGAATGTATGTGTTTGTACCTTATGTTCTCATCAACACAATAAAATGAATCATGAATCACAGAGAATTTATCTGAAACAAGCATTTGGGACACACACGAATACTAGTGTTATAAAGAAAATGTTACCTTTTTCGTTTCATAGAAGAAATTGTATATCAAAAAATCCTTGATACTGAACAAATGTTCTGCATAAAAAATGACAAGGGCACTTACCACAGTGGCAACTGCTTTATAAAACTGGTTACTCTTCTTTTCTAGAACACCATGTCTCCCTCGCTTTAAGAAGTAACGATGCACTCAACTTCAAACAGATGTTAGTTTATCAGTGCGGCCACAACTCTCTTCTTATCGGCTAGCTGTTTGTTAAGAGCTTATTTCGAAGTGTGCGTAACCTGTGAAATAATACACGCAACAATTACACCCTCATTGAAAAAAATTGCTCTAAGCACTATGGGGCTTAACATCTGACGTCATCAGTCCCCTAGACAGAACTACTTAAACCTAGCTAACCTAAGGACAAGACACACATCCATGCCCGAGCCAGAATTCGAACCTGCGGCCGTAGCAGCAGCGCGGTTCCGGACTGAAGCGCCTAGAACCACAGCGGCCGGCCATTATGGGAAGTCATTTGATTGTTGCCACGCTACGGTGTGGAATAACTGGAGCGAGCAGCACCTTCACTTCGTTCTTGTTCTTGTCCACCGAGATATTCTCGAGTTGCTCTAAAGCTAATGAATTTTCCGGATCATTAATATCCCATATAAGGGCGAAGCTTTCTTTACAATCAATCGGTACCACTAACACCTTCATCATTTCCCGTTACTTGTCGCTCATCAGACTTTCCGTAAAGCTTCGAATTAGTGATTTCAAGCTTGTCCATACGATAAGGCACAGTAAATGACAGAACGTAAACTGAAATGAGGATCCGCCGACACGATTAGTAAGTTCTTGCACTAAACATATAACCACTGATTCCTCAATAGCTGAAACCCAGAAGGATCTCGGTGAGGCCAAGGTTTCCGTGGCAGAATAATCTATGGAATGTCCTGTGGAGAAGAAAGCTCAATTATGGCTGACTTACTGGGCTGCGAAAGGGGGTGTGTCGATCATGTTCAAAGCACCTTTCACATACCGTGCATGGTTGTCTGACCAATGTAGGCTTTGCCAACTGGCGAGGTATTCTGTAGATTCCAGCTTTCCGCAGTTCCATAACGTCCTTTGCCGAATCGAAAAGAGCGCTAGTATTTGTGGATTACTTTGACATGATGTTTAACTTAATATTCTACCTGATTTCGATAAACTATTGCCACGTACGGGAGGAACGCCCCGGACTTAAAGCGCTCCTTCTCCTCTTTATCTAGTGGGTGCTTGCGATTATTCTCCCTTAAAGCTGTGCTTTATCTGGCGTGGAGAATATACATTACCTCCGAAAACTGACTGAAGGTGTTCCAGCTCCTTTGCAACGCTGTCTCCATAGGGCACTACATGTGCCCGGTAAAGTGAATTTCGAGGAGGAGGAGGAGGAGGAGGAGGAGGAGGAGGGGGGGAGAGGAGATTAGTGTTTGACGTCCAGTCGACATCAAGGTTATTAGCGACGGAGCACGAGCACGAGTTCGGATGGGGCAGGATGGAAAATAAAAGCGGAAGTGCCCTTTCAAACGAATCATCCCGGCATTTGCCTAAAGCAGTTTAATAAAGTCATTGGAAACCTGTATGAGGACGGTCGAACCCAGGCTTGAACCATAGTCCTCCCGGATGTGTGCTAACCACTGCACCAGCTCGCTCGGTATAAATTTTCGAAGGACGCACATAGTTTGTGGTGGGTGGAGGCAGCCAGACGCCTGCAGATATCGGTCTCTATGAGTGGGCTTATTCTAAACAGAATACCCAAATGATCCATCCACTTTCCGACTGACCAAGACAACCAGAAATAGCAGACAGCCGCGTTTCTCCATCTCCATCGTAGATTTGATATTCTCGTCGACAGAATTCAGATGCTGCAAAACGCGTTACAGTTCTTCTTCACCATGGCCTACAATACAAAAGGGTTACCCACAGCCATCGGCTGTGGCCGAGCGGTTCTAGGCGCTTCAGTCCGGAACCGCGCGACTGCTACGATCGCAGGTTCGAATCCTGCCCCAGGCATGGATGTCTCTGATGTCCTTAGGTCAGTTAGGTTTAAGTAGTTCTAAGTTGTAGGGGACTGATGACGTCAGATGTAAAGTCCCATAGCGCTCAGAGCCAATTGAACCGTTTCTTTATTCACACATCGCCAGAAGACGTTTTGTGAACTTTTTGCCGAAAAGAGTTCTCTCTCCTTATAGTCTTTCATAAAGAAGTTTGCTAAGAGGAGGAAGAGAGGACTACCCCTGGCAACAGCATCAATTTGCTCAAATAATCCACTGCTGAATAAAAAGTAGGTTGAGGAAAGGGCGTGATGAAATGGCGCTGTTGTATAAGCTTTGAATTTGCTGCTGATGAGTGACAACGAATCTACGAGAGGGACCCCAGTGAGGATTAAGAAGACGTCAAACATTGCTAATAAGACCGGATCGTTGAGTCGAAGTGACTTCAATTTAGTAATAAAGCCACTACTGTTTTTTATTCCAGTCTTTGATAACAATATCAGTTCTTTAGACGACGACCGGATTCAGTCCCTAATGACCATCCTCAGATCTACGATATACAAATGTATACACCTACTGAGCAGTTTGTCTTTCAACATAATACAGCAATACGTATCACAATATACTATTATACAACCAGGGAAACGTACAGATAAAATACGGTAAAAAGTACCTTTTTTACACCATGTCCTAAAGTGATAAGGCTATAACGGCATTGTCAAAATATATAAATATAATCAACACAGCATCGTCACATACATCTAAAATAAGGTGTAGAATAGGCCAAATTGTCCACACAGTCATTATTGCATCTGGCTACTGATGTACAGTTGCTACCAAAAATCTGTTTGTCTACATCTTTCCTAGATGTCGCTACTGTGGTCTTAGGTATAGTCATCATTTACGCAAAAACATAATCTAATAAAAACACATTAGGTAAAATACATGAAGCAGACTTTTAAAATTTATAACTATTATAGAAATGGGATTTAAACGTTTTCTGTGGGAGACATATCACGATGTATGTAAAGCCATCTAGTGGTTAAGTTCTTACGATCGGTGCGCGCCTACATAACATACCGGCGGCCGACCCAACAGAGGGCGCTGATCATTGATCTGTTTTCTTCAGCTGTCATATAGACATTTTATCTTTCATAGGCAATTTATATGTTGCTACAGGCAATTTCTTTACTTATATTAATTGTTGACCGTAAATTCGCCATAGAAAGACTCGGACCTATTCTCTTGTATTCGTCTTTTAATGTATCACAATTGGTTTCCATGGTAGTTATCAATTTTAAAAGTCTGCTACATGTGTTTTACCTAATGTGTTTTTATCAGATTATGTTTTTTGCGTAAATGATGACTATATCTAAGCCCACAATAATGAAATCTAGGGAGGATGTAGGCAAACAGATTTCTGGTAGTTATTGTACTCCAGTAGCCAGTTGCAACAACGACTGTGTGGACGATGTGGCCTATTCTACACCTTCTTTTAGATCTATGTGACGATGCTGTGCTGATTATATTTACATGTTTTGACGATGCCGTTATGGCCTTATCACTTTAGGACGTGGTGTAAAAAAGGTACGTTTTACCTTATTTTACCTGTGCATTTCCCCGGTTGTATGATAGTATACTGTCATACGTATTGCTGTGTTATGTTGAAAGACACACTGCTCACTAGGAGTGTATACTTGTATATTGTAGAACTGAGGATGGTCATTACGGACTGAAACCGGTCATCGTCCAAAGAATTGATATTGTGATCAAAGACTGGAATAAAAAACATTTGACAGTATTGGATCACTGTTTGTATACGCGACTATGTCGCAGCTGGTGAAAATAAAGACACTAGTTTTGTGAATTTGATGTGAACACTTAGCCACGTTAGTAGGTTTGTAGCTGTAATTGTGCAGAGGTACTACACAAAATGCGTAAATGAAATGATAATTAAATGGACACCCTAGCTGCAAATAGGCGTTGATGTACTTCATTGGGAACATGTTGAAAATGTGTGCCCTGACCGGGACTCGAACCCGGGACCTCCTGCTTACATGGCAGACGCTCTATCCATCTGAGCCACCGCGAGCACAGAGCATAGTGCGTCTGCAGGGACTTATCCCTTGCACGCTCCCCGTGAGATCCACATTCCTAACATGTCCACACCACTACATTCGTAGTGCGCCTAATACACTCCTGGAAATTGAAATAAGAACACCGTGAATTCATTGTCCCAGGAAGGGGAAACTTTATTGGCACATTCCTGGGGTCAGATACATCACATGATCACACTGACAGAACCACAGGCACATAGACACAGGCAACAGAGCATGCACAATGTCGGCACTAGTACAGTGTATATCCACCTTTCGCAGCAATGCAGGCTGCTATTCTCCCATGGAGACGATCGTAGAGATGCAGGATGTAGTCCTGTGGAACGGCTTGCCGTGCCATTTCCACCTGGCGCCTCAGTTGGACCAGCGTTCGTGCTGGACGTGCAGACCGCGTGAGACGACGCTTCATCCAGTCCCAAACATGCTCAATGGGGGACAGATCCGGAGATCTTGCTGACCAGGGTAGTTGACTTACACCTTCTAGAGCACGTTGGGTGGCACGGGATACATGCGGACGTGCATTGTCCTGTTGGAACAGCAAGTTCCCTTGCCGGTCTAGGAATGGTAGAACGATGGGTTCGATGACGGTTTGGATGTACCGTGCACTATTCAGTGTCCCCTCGACGATCACCAGTGGTGTACGGCCAGTGTAGGAGATCGCTCCCCACACCATGATGCCGGGTGTTGGCCCTGTGTGCCTCGGTCGTATGCAGTCCTGATTGTGGCGCTCACCTGCACGGCGCCAAACACGCATACGACCATCATTGGCACCAAGGCAGAAGCGACTCTCATCGCTGAAGACGACACGTCTCCATTCGTCCCTCCATTCACGCCTGTCGCGACACCACTGGAGGCGGGCTGCACGATGTTGGGGCGTGAGCGGAAGACGGCCTAACGGTGTGCGGGACCGTAGCCCAGCTTCATGGAGACGGTTGCGAATGGTCCTCGCCGATACCCCAGGAGCAACAGTGTCCCTAATTTGCTGGGAAGTGGCGGTGCGGTCCCCTACGGCACTGCGTAGGATCCTACGGTCTTGGCGTACATCCGTGCGTCGCTGCGGTCCGTTCCCAGGTCGACGGGCACGTGCACCTTCCGCCGACCACTGGCGACAACATAGATGTACTGTGGAGACCTCACGCCCCACGTGTTGAGCAATTCGGCGGTACGTCCACCCGGCCTCCCGCATGCCCACTATACGCCCTCGCTCAAAGTCCGTCAACTGCACACACGGTTCACGTCCCCGCTGTCGCGGCATGCTACCAGTGTTAAAGACTGCGATGGAGCTCCGTATGCCACGGCAAACTGGCTGACACTGACGGCGGCGGTGCACAAATGCTGCGCAGCTAGCGCCATTCGACGGCCAACACCGCGGTTCCTGGTGTGTCCGCTGTGCCGTGCGTGTGATCATTGCTTGTACAGCCCTCTCGCAGTGTCCGGAGCAAGTATGGTGGGTCTGACACACCGGTGTCAATGTGTTCTTTTTTCCATTTCCAGGAGTGTAGATGTTTGCCCATCATACTCATTACTCGTGGCAGATTAATCTACCAAGTCCCGTCCGAGTTCGGGCATAGCGTGTGCGTTCGCACAAGAAGGTCAATGGCCGGGAAGCCATATTTTAACTATATATGACGGCCATTGACCTTCTTGTGCGAACGCACTCGCTATGCCCGAACTCTGACGGGACTTGGTAGATTAATCTGCCACGAGTAATGAGTATGATGGGCAAACACCTATTAGGCGCACTACGAATGTAGTGGTGTGGACATGTTGGGAGTGTGGATCTCACGGGGAACGTGCAAGGGATAAGTCGCTGCAGACGCACTATCCTCTGTGCCCGCAGTGGCTCAGATGGATAGAGCGTCTGCCATGTAAGCAGGAGATCCCGGATTCGAGTCCCGGTCGGGGCACACATTTTCAACATGTCCCCAATGAAGTACATCAACGCCTGTTTGCAGCTAGGGTGTCCATCTAATTATCATTTCATTTCTATCAAAGCTGCATGGTCATCCACGGTAACTGTTCTTTCGGGAACAGACACTACCGTCATATATAGTTTAAATGCGTAAATGTAACTTCTTGACGTGCACAGTTCCATTAATTTCGATCCAAACCATCCAAAACCGGGGGTAAGAACATTACGACAAAGACAATGTTCGCACCAAACCGAATGTTTTGAGGAACTGGAGCTATTAACATCAGTCAGGTAAGGCACGTGAAAATAACTGGCAAAAGTTGTTATAGACCTTTACAACGGCGAAGGTTTCTCCTTGGTCAACGCAAGTAGATGCTGAGTTAAATCGGGAACACGGCTGCGAGTCGCCTTTAAGGCCTCCTGCAGGTGCAGAAGCGGGTCTTGGGCGGAGTAACCCGCCGTCACCCCGTGCATTGAGCACGGGCGTCCCGGCGGCCATAATAAATGCGTGGCGGCGCGAGTGTTGCATGCAAAGAGGCGGTAATTAACGCGTTCAGCCGGCGGCCCGCTTTGTCGCCGCTAATTAGCGTAATCTCGGCTGACGTCCCGGGCTGCGCGCCGCTCGCGACTGATTAGCCGACCTCCGGGTCGCGGGGCGGTCATCTTGAGCATTTCCCTCCGCTCTCTCGAATTTATTTTTCCTCTTGAAATCCGCTGATGTCTGCAGTCTCAGAGTTGGCAGCGTTAAGTATGCGAATTCGCACACCGGTAAATGAACTAGCGAACGCAGAAAGGCATCAGCCAGTAACTAATAGAAATCCGCTAATTTCGTACACATTTTTAGTTCATTTAGATGTTATAAAGGTGTTTACTAAGGAGTTTAGCCAACAGAAAAGTAAATAAATCAAAGGAGAGTTCTCTTGAGGAAATACACGGAGAAGTGGGAAGAAAATATGCGAAATGGAAGAAATGATATAGCTTGCAGAAAAGCAAATAAAATTTTTAACACGCTCAAAGCAACGAAATCGGGTACAGTCAAAGACAAAAAGGGGAAATTGCTGTTTGGTGAAGAGATGCAAAGAATACGTTGAGCAGTTGTAAGACGAAACTAATTTATCGGAGAATCTAATAGAAAAAGTAGGGGATGCATTTGGCGAAGCCTGTCAACATAGCTGTTTTGGATGTGGCCCATTCCCAATTTCCTACTGGAAAATTGTGTAGTTTATTGTCTATTACAGGTTTGAGAGAAGAAGAGACCCTGTCACCATTTCGCAAATCCATGAAACAGAGTCGTCCTAGGGAGTAAAGCGTGAATCATTTTAACTACTAAAGACATTTGTAATGCTACAATCAAGATCGAATTTGTAACACCATTGCAGATTAAATCTGCAGAATAAGAAAATCTTGAAAAAATGGTTTTTCGAAACCAAACCCAGTACATCCCATTTAAAATTTGTTGTTCTTGTTTGGTCAAACGAGGCGTATAGTATAAATAACGTGGCATAATAGTTATGACTTTTTCTTAAAATTGCAGAGACGTGTCACTCAAATTGCCATCTAGAAACCATGATTAAAATTTTCGGTGGTTTCTATTAACCACCTCATAGAAATTCGAAGTTGGATTCTCTTAGGGGCCACTGCTAAAATTTTGTGTTATCCATGTCCTTGCAATGCATGAACTGTTTAAAACGTTATGTCTCCAACTTTCCTGCTGTTAATTTTTTCACCACAGCAGGGAAACTAGTAAGGCAATGTTTTGTTTAATGCACGACACACTATTTCTTTGTGACGGACTACTGGCTCTCCCATATTTCCCTTGATTTCCCTGCTCGTCCGTAGTGCCTAGAGTCCTAGTTATTCAGCTGTTCTCCTGTTTTGTGGTAATGCAGTCAATCACTGGATTGTACTTTATTATAAGTGGTTTGTATTTTGTCTCTTATACCCCCCCCCCCCCCCGAAGACTATATATTCATTGAAATGTAACGCAACGAATTACAGTGAACTGTACTTGTTATAAAAACATGTAAAATACCATAAGATGAATTCAGACGGTTGTCAGAGATACGTGTTCCATTTTATAGAACTGAGTGCCACCAGTATATGCAAAATACGTTTTATTCTTATTTTCTGCAGGAATTCGTAAGTGTTTAATTTGTGATACGCTGAAGTTGCAAACTGCAAGTAGGCCTAATAGCGGTCTTCGGCGACTGAAGTAGTTTTGCTATTCATGAGCTGGTTTCAGTAGGCTTTACATTTTCACTTCTGTTCCCTTCATTCGAACAGAGCCGGCATTAGAACCAACGAGATTAAATTCGTAATTATATTCAATCGCCTCCCATTTGGGATGCAAATCAGCTCATCCTAGAGGTTCGTTATAAGATTCCTGGAGAGCAATAGACATCCTCTTTTTGTATTTGGCTTGATTTTTGTTCTTGCACGCGTTAAGATTTAGTGAAAGCTACATTGGTATGTACTCCTGGAGTGTGATATCCTCGAAGCACACTATCTCCGTATCTTATAATGCCAGGGTTCATAAAACGTATCTAAAATATCAATGTAAGGAGAAAAATCTCGAAAACATAAAGACTTAGTTTTGCAAAAATGCGTGAAGAGGGAGGACGGGACATGAGTGTATTTCACATTCGTTAGTCCCTTTGACACGATTGCAAATGTATTCATTGCCCTGTGTGAAATATGGAAATATATGCTGCTACTTGGGGCACGACTTTTATTGTAGTTCATCAGATTTCTGACCGGTTCGATTCGGTACACCACGAATTCCTCTATTGTGCCAACATTTTCATCTCAGAGTAAACTTCACCCAACGTCCTCAATTATTTATCGATTATATCCCTATATTTTCCTTCACCTACTGCTTTTAACCTTTATGTGTCCCTTAGTCATTCTGTTCCTACTTATTTTTAATGTTTCTGACATGTTCCTGATCTCACCGATACTGCGAAGAATCTTTTCATTCCTTATATCATCAGTACACCTAATTTCTCACATCCTTCTATCGCACACGCATCAAACGACTCCAAAATTACAGTCTCAAAAATATCTTCCCCAAGTTAGAGCCAATATTTGAAAGTAACAGACTTCTTTCGGCCAGGAATATCTCAGCTTTTGCTCGTCTAGTTCACTGTTCACAATCTTCATGCCACCGTTATAGCTCTTCTCATGTCTGCTACTCCTCATTAATTATTGGATTTACTACATTAAGAGACGACATTTTATCTGCTGCTTGAAAAGAGGTTTGTTTCAAACAACGAGGCGTTTAGTTGATAGATCCATCTCACAGCAAACAAAGGTCCTTTACAAGTAAAAAAATTGGCCAAATGCGAGTACGACTAGCGCACTGGGGGTTCGGTACAAACTTAATTACGTCTACAGACCGTTTATCCATTCCGGGAATCGAGGATATTGACGACTTTTGCTGTTAACGACATTGATACTGCCAAGATATCGGGCCCAGGGATTCCAAGACTTTCGAGAACGTTCTAATTTCAAGTTTGATTTCGGATAACAAGTCATAAAAGAAATATTGTTTCGTGTGATACAATTATGAACTGACCATTTCGGATTTTTCACTTTACTTGCAGTGTGAAACATTGTTTCTTGCCAAATTTCATTATTCTAACTCAAAGGAAAGTACACTATATAGTGAAGCGCTAAGAAATAAAAATAATAACGTATGATATATTATATTACACTGAAGAGCCAAAGAAACTGGTACACCTGCCTAATATCGTGTAGATCCCACGCTAGCACGCAAAAGTGCCGCAACAGGACGTGGCATGGACTTACTCTTCTCTGCTGGAGGGAACTGACACTATGAATCGTGCAGGGCTGTCCATAAATCCGTTCGAGTACGACAGGTTGGAGATCTCTTCTGAACAGCACCTTGCAAGGCATCCCAAATACGCTGAATAATGTTCATGTCTGGGTATTTTGGCGGCCAGCAAAAGTGTTTAACTCAGAGGAGTGATCAAGGAGCCACTGTAGTAATTATTGGGTGTCCCTTTATACTGCTGGAATTGCCCAAGTCTGTCGGACTGCAGGAGATCAGACAGGATGCTTACGTACATGGCACCTGTCAGAGTCGTATCTAGACGTATCACGATTCCCATATCACTCCAACTCCACACGCCCCACACCATTACAGAACCTCCACCAGCTTGAACAGTCCCCTGCTGACATGCAGGATCAATAGATTCATGAGGATGTCTCCATATCCGTACATGTCCATCCGCTCGATACAATTTGAAACGAGGCTCGTCCGACCAGTTAATATTTTTCCAGTCATCAACAAGCCAACGCCGGTGTTGACGTGCCCGGGCGAGGCGTAAAGCATTGTGTCGTGTCAAGAGTACACGAGTGGGCCTTAGGCTCCGATATCCCATATCGATGATGTTTCGTTGAATGGTTCGCACGCTGTCACTTTTTTATGGCCCAGCATTGAAATCTGCAGCAGTTTGCGGAAGGGTTGTACTTCCGTCACGTTGAAAGATTCCATTCAGTGGTCGCTTGTCCCGTTGTTGTAGGATCTTTTTCCGGCGGCAGTGATGTCAGAGATTTGATGTTTTACCGGATACCTGATAGTCAGGGTACTCTCGTGAAATGGTAGTGCGGGAAAATTCTCACCTCACCGCTGTCTCGGAGATACTGTGTCCCATCTCTCGTGCGCTGACTATAAAAGCGGTGCCGACCGCAGCGCCGTATTGTGGCTGTTTACATCTCTCTGTATTTGAATACGCATGACCATACCAGTCTCTTTGGCGCTTCTTGATTTTATCTCTGCTAGTAAAATAACTTTTAAGAAAGCACTGAATAATTGGTAATTACTGTTTGCGAACGCTACATGAATGTTTCTTGCTCTGGTGAAGGCAATACTATTGAAATGATAAATCATGGTGCAGAAAAAGTTTATTCCCTTTTCTAATTAAGTTGAACTCTGCCTTCCAGTGCCGTCATTACACCATACTGGTGAGTGCGTTGGTAGTCGACGCTGTTTGGAGGTCAATGACCGATCTATATATTATGTAGTTCAGGTAAAAACATTTTACTCTCTAATGAGACAAAAATATCGCTAAAAATGGTGTCAGTGTCGTATGAAATGTAATCTGATTGATTAAACGGCGAATGAACACTAACATTGTTCCACAGTTGTCACGAAACATTTCGTCAGCAACATCTCTCCGATGCAGCCTGAAACTGGACTAAGGTAATGAGTAATAAAATCACATAAAAATCACATATAACATGAATAGCAAGGAAAGGTATTTCAAGTGAAACACGGCTAATTAAGGTCAAATTAAGATAATTATTCAACAAAAGCGTACTAGTAACACACAATCTGTCTCGATAGCGAAGGACAAGCTTGAGAGAGCTCCTCGCGTTCCGATTTATTTTATCACTACACAAACCAAGGTACTTATTACGTTTTGTTTCACTAAGTTTTCGTAACACATTTCAACTTACACATACGTCTTCACAAAATAATTCATGAATAATTAAAAATACACCTTCTCATTAGAACATCGTCTCTTTCAATTAATATCAAATATACTTACATATGTAAAATTATTTGCAATATTATACTGCATTAATTAAAGTGGCGCTACTTTTTTACTTGTTTGTAAAGTAACATTTCAATAGGTTTCGACGAGTGAGTTTTGGAGTATCAAAACATTTGGCATAATTGGCCGTATCTTTTGATTGCATTCACATAGCAGCTTAAAATTAGTACTCCGCCAAGGGGCCATGGACATTAGTGTGTGACATAAATTCGAACTTGATACGCAAAACTGTTCCAGAGAAAAAGGGCCGTAAGAGATGGATAGAAAAACAGACAGATAAAAAAAGACACAACATATTTTTTCGTATTATATAATTACAAATTAGGATATCTTGGATGTTTTCCTTTCATTGTACTGTGAAACCTTAGTACTTGCCAAATTTCATGATTCTAGGTCAACCGGAAGCTTTCGAGTATCAAAATGTGTAACATAAATAGCCGTTTCTTTGGGTGGAATTGATTTAGATGCTTAAAATGTTTACACTGACAATGGTCTATTGATCTTAATAAGTGACATCAATTGAAATTAATAAGTCTACCCGTTCGTCAGGAAATGGGTTCTTAACATTCGGATGCACTGAAAGACAAACAGTCGGATGGACAGAACTACAGACGGACAATAAAGTCATCCTGTGTGGGTTTCGTTGTTACGGAATGAGTTACGGAACCCTAAAAATGGAAGCACGGCGGTTATCTGAGTGTTTAATGTGCTTTGATGTTTCAAACCACTGCAGGAAGATCAATTTATACTGGCGTTATACGGTAAATCTTGCAGCGTAATACCAGAATTACTCTGAAGATGAATGCCAAGTACTAAGCGATGCCAACAACCTGAAGCTACCTTACAGTGCGTGGCTGCGTCTTGTACCTCTATCATTTCCTCACTCTTTTTTCCAGTCGCGATTGATGACTATCAATAAGACATCGCATGAAATAAAATATCTCTTGTTCTGCTAGTCAAGATAACTTCGCTAGATGTGTGAGGGATAACTTTATGTATTGCTTGACTTTTATCGCGGGATTTTAACGGAAATCTCTCTTCGATGTACAAAGCTTCTCTTCTAGTGAATGTCACTGGCGTCTGATCTACATCTCCGTGACGCTTCCAAGCTTCCTACAAGAACACCAGACAAAACGCATCGCTCTTCTTGCGATAATCTCTATGCGCAACATTGTAAGGGTCTCAGTATGTCCAGGAATACTTAATATCTTTCTTGGGCGAATTACAGTTGCTTAGGGTACTTGCAATGAATTCTACTCTGTCGTCTTCCCTACAGATAGTTTTATGTGGTCATTCCTATCTAGGCAAAAATAGACATAATGTCTTATGGGATAACAGCAATGTGACGTAGCATGTGAAAGTTGCTGGATTTCGACGGGTTAGTCCTGTAACTGTAATAGCAGATCTGAAGATGGTTCTGAATGAACCGAAACCGGTCATATGAATAAAAAAAATTTTTACAATCAAGACGGATTTTAAGTAACATTATTTATATCTAGCTTGCTCCAGATCCATAAATCGCGGCCGGCCGTTGGTTGCCGAGCGGTTCTAGGCGTGACCGCTACGGTCGCAGGTTCGAATCCTTCCTCGGGCATGGATGTGTGTGATGTCCTTAGGTTAGTTAGGTTTAAGTAGTTCTAAGTTCTAGGGGACTGATGACCTGAGATGTTATGTCCCATAGTGCTCAGAGCCATTTGAACGATAAATCGCTAAATCGGGAAATAATGGGTGTTTTCATTTATTCGTGCGTAATACGTAACATTATGTTACGTTAAGGAGAAACGGTACTGTGAAACGCTCTCTGTATTATGCTACTATATTCTGCCGATTTTGCTTCCTTAAGGACAACAGAATCACAGGCAAATACCCATATGTAGGCTAAAATACACTGACTTCAACGACTTACGCTTATAAACATGACATCTGTTCAACTGATTTTCTTTTATTTTATAAATAGACGTTTTCCTGTGCCTTCGAACGCTCCATCGCTTCTACGATCTACAATAGACTGTATCAGAAGAGGAATAATTTATTCTGCGTAATCTGTAGAGGTTGTAACGAAAGGTGGGCTCAGTCCCTGAGGAACTGATAAAGGGAGTGTTTGGTAGATGGCGTGTTTGCATGTTTGACAGATGGTGTGTTTGTACGCCGTATTTAACATCGCACACTGCCAGCCATTGTGTGAGTTTCCTTAGCTGGCTTTTGCGTATGATTCTGTAGTTGAGTAGAGCGTTCAGTGTTACTGATACAGTGTTACTTTTTTTAACTCTGTGTGCTCCTCGACGAAGCGGCTGAAACGATCAGTTGCAAAGGTGACGTCCTTGCCTGAACAACCTCAATGTTTACTAAAGCGGAATATCGGGACATCTACATTGTTTACAGTTTCTGTAATGGTAACAAGGCCGCGGCCGAAAGACAATATCGCAACGATGCCATCGAGTCGATAGGAGTATTTCAAGCACGTTACCAACGCATGGGGATACAGAAATCCTCCGACCTACACATCATGCTGGTCAACCAGGACGTGCTCCAGATCGTGAAAAGTTGTTGATGTTGTAGAAGAACTGAAAAATGGTTCAAATGGCTCTGAGCACTATGCGACTTAACTTCTGAGGTCATCAGTCGCCTAGAACTTAGAACTAATTAAACCTAACTAACCTAAGGACATCACACACAGCCATGCCCGAGGCAGGATTCGAACCTGCGACCGTAGCGGTCGGTCGGCTCCAGACTGTAGCGCCTAGAACCGCCCGGCCACTCCGTCTAGAAGAACTGACTAGCAGTACAAGGGGTCTCGGGTGACGTGATAAGCTCCCTCACTCGTCTGTCTGGCGAATATTTCATCGGCAAGGTTTCCATCTGTACCACTTGGACCTTGCGCAGGAATTAAAGCCGCAAGATCATAGACATTTTCTCGCATACAGTCAGTCGTTAGTACAGATGATTAATGACCAACCAGATTTCGTGAACCACTTCTTATGTACTGAAGAGTCAGGGTTCAGAACACATGGTGTTATGAACAAATACAATTAACGCATCTACGCTGACGAGAATCCTAGTGCAGCTCATTGCAAACGAGATTCAGTATTAACGTATGGGCAAGCATCTTCGATGGTACAGTGTCAAGGCCATCCATAAAACACTGGACGATTGGCCCTTACAGACAACACATTAATACTCCGCAAGCCTCCTGATGGTGTTTGGAAGAGGGTACCTTGAGTACATTTATCGGTTCTCCCTTCTATTCCAGTCTCGTATTGTTCGTGTAAAGAAATATTGTCGGTATGCCTCTGTGTGGACTCTAATCTCTCTGATTTTATCCTCATGACCACTTCGCGAGATATACATAGGAAGGAGCAATGTACTGCTAGACTACGCGATGAAGGTATGTTCTCGAAACTTCAACAAAGGCCGTACCGAGCTACTGAGCGTCTCTCCTGCAGAGTCTCCCACTGGAGTTCATCTATCATCTCTGTGACGCTTTCGCGATTACTAAATGACCCTCTAACGAAGCGCGCCGCTTCCCTATCTCTTCTATCAACCCTACCTGGTACGGATCCCACACCGGTGAGAAGTATTCAAGCAGTGTACTGTAACCTACTTCCTTTGTTTTCGCATTGCATGTTCGAGCAAATTTCCGACTACGTGTGCGACAGTGGTTGGACGACCATTTTCCACCTGCATGGGTTGGAGGGGACGGTCCCGTTTCTTGGCAAACACAGTCCCCCGATCTGACACCAACGGACTTCGTTATCCAAGGTTTCCTCAAAGAGAAAGTACACAGGTAGGAGATTTCAAAGAGAGAAGAGCTCGTTGTATAGAATCACGCGGCGACAGCGGCGACACGTCAGGAGAGATTTGCTAAATTGTAGAGAGAGATCAGGTGAATTTGTGAAGGCTGTATTCGTGCGAGAGGGATACATTTCTAGTGTCTACTCCGATAGGACTAAGACTAGTCAAGTACATTGCACATATAAATGTAATTATTAAAGGAATTAAATGAATAAAATAAAATAAATAACTTGAGAAATGTGTTGAAATTGGCGTACAAATCAAAAACTGACTTCCCGTTTTGAAGTTACATATGTAGCTCCAAAGTAGTGACGAGTACTGAAAATGGTATTAATATTTTTCGGTTGCAAATAACGTCGTTTATCATCTCCTCGATGACTGACGTTACCTTTTCATACATTCTGTAAACGATGGTTGTCGAGGAAGTAGGTACTGCTCGGTCGCTAAATGGAAAGTGAAAATCGGAAAGGTTTCATTTGCAATAGATAGTTACATCTTACAGCTACTTTCCTACATAGGACGGGTCCAACATAGCTATACACACATCAAAATAAGTTCCCAGAACTCCTGAAGATTGACGTTGACTGTGGATATTGTATCACAGACAAAATGCCTTTGACTGTTCAGAGATGTCACTAAACCCGCCCAAACATGTAAACAACTGTGCATGAGCAGCGCTTATTAGACGAAGGGGCTACACGGCTCGCGTTGTCTGTAGTTCAACCATGCCTAGGCTGTCAATGCCGCGGTTAGATCGCGTCCTCATTGTTACTTTGTGCCAGGAAAGGCTCTCAACAAGGGAAGTGTCCAGGCGTCTCGGAGTGAACCACAGCGACGTTTTTCGGACATGGGGGAGATACAGAGGGACAGGAACTGTCGATGACATGCCTCAGTCAAGCCGTCGAAGGGCTACCATTGTGACCACTATCTATGGATTATGGCTCGGAGTGAATCTGACAGCAATAATAATGCTTTCCGTGCAGCCACAGGACGTAGTGTTACGACTCAAACTGTGCGCGGTAAGCTGCTGGCTGCGCAACTTCACTCCCGACGTCCATGGCGAGGCCCATCTTTGCAACCAATACACCATGCAGCGCCGTACAGATGGGTACAACAACATGCCGAATGGACAGCTCAGGATTGGCATCACGTTCTCTTCACCGATGACTGTCGCATATGTCTTCAACCAGAAAATCGTCGGAGACGTGTTTGGAGGTAATCCAGATAGGCTAAACGTCTTACACACACTGTCCAGCGAGTGCAGCACGGTGGAGGTTCCCTGCTATTTTGAGGTGGCATTATATGGGGCTGATGTACGTCGCTGGTAGTCATTAAAGGCGCCGTAACGGCTGTACGATGCGTGAATTCCATCCTCTTACCAATGATGCAACCGTATCGACAGCATATTGGCAAGGGATTTTTCTTCTTGGACGACAATTCGCGGCCCCATCGTGCACATCTTATGAATGACTTCCTTCAGGTTAATGACAACGCTCGACTAGAGTGGCCAGAATGTTCTCCAGACAAGAACCCTATCGACATGCCTGGGGTAGATCGAAAAGGGCTATTGATGGACGACGTGACCCACGAACCAATCTGAGGGATCTACGCCGAATCGCCGATGAGGAGTGGGACAATCTGGATCGGCAGTGCGTTGATGAAGTTGTGAATAGTATGCGACGTCGAATAGAGGCATGCATGAATGCAATAGGACGTGCTACTGGGTATTTGAGGTACCAGTGTGTACAGGAATCTGGACCATCACCTCTGAAGGTCTCACTGTATGGTGGTACAACATGGAATGTTCGTTTTTCATGAGCAATAAAAAGGGCAGAAATGATGTTTATGTTGATCTCTATTACAATTTTCTGTACGGGTTCTGGAACCCTCGGAACCGAGTACTGAAAATCCTTTTTTTGGTGTATGTATATCGTAGCGTTGTACCAACTTCCTAATACCCTCGTCATGGTAGCCGCATGCGACTTCCGCCATGCCTCTACGTTAGTCTGCAGCCTGTTGTCCCTGTAAAATGTTGTCTTCATAGCCAGCGGTTCATGTGAGCAGATGCGAAAATCAGAGGGAGCCACGTCTGTGCTGTATGGTGACTGATCGAACACTCCCCATCGAAAAAGCAGCAGGAGCGTCTTCATGGACCCTGCTGTGTGTGGCCGAAAATTGTCATGAAGAAGGAAATGCGTGACAGCTACATTATGTTGGGTTGCATGAAATCAGGCAAAAATCTCGGCATCCTTACGCGCTCAGTGTACGTTCAGAACTTCAAAGTGCAATGAAACGCGATAGACGGGCTTTCTAGACTCACTGTCCAACGCATCTGTGCCAAGATTCATCGGATTTTTCCTGTGGTTTCCATATAGCGACTGATTGGAAATTAATCGTTCAGGCATCTCTTAAGGAACAGTCGCCTTTTCTTCGTTAGGCAATAGTTGATCTTCTATCCCGTTACCACTTACCTCATTATCAATGATTTGTTAATATGTGTGATGAGAGAAACCTTTGTATGACCTTTTTAAATGACACATTTTCGCACTGTCATCTTCCGGTTAGGTATCAATGACATATATAAAACTTGCTCCTGACAGACAACGCGATAGCACGTCATTACGTATCATCTAATGATGACTTGTGCATTTGACGTCGAAATACGACGTGTGACTAAAAAGTAGCTGGAATTGTTTTAATTACCTGAGCTTTATACATAAGATTTTTAAAGATGTTTATCTTGTATTTCTCCATGTTCAGCTCTTTTGAATATTTAGTTTATTGTTGACGATCGGAAAGGCTATACGTGTTTTCGAGTGCTCGGAGAATGTTTACCTTCTAAAAAGATTGATCAAAGAATGTGTATTAAATTTTGTTTGAGTAATGGAATAAAATGCAGCACCACATTCGAAATGCTGACTGTGCCTTTTGGCGAATTTACTATGAGTCAGACGAGAGTTTATGAGTGATATAAACGTTCCAGACGGGATTGAGGAGACGTCGAACTGGACGATCGCCTTTTACGCCCTAGCACACCAATTACTGGCGACAGTGTGGAAGAAGTTGTGGAAAAACGCTGAAATACCATCAGAGAAATTGCTAACAATTTCCTCATATCCTGCTTCTCATGCCAAGAAATTTGTTTTGATGTTTTGGGCATGATACGTGTAGCACAAAAGTTTGTTTAGAAATTGTTGACTTTCAACCACAAACGATATCGTTGGGACATCGCACAGGAATTGCTTCATAGAGTCGGCAACGCTCCAGAATTTCTAAAGGTTATAACGGGTGACGAAACATGGGTTTACGGATATGACGTCGAAATGAAGGCCCATTCATACAAGTGGAAACGTCTTGAAGAGCCATGAACGAGAACAGTTTGACAAATTCGATCACAAGTCAAGCTTTTTTAGCTTTTTTCCCACTGTTTTCTTCGATTACAATGGGATAGTGCATCACGATTTCCTGCCTTATAGTAGTGCGGTCAATAAAGAATACTACCTGGAAGTTATGCGCCGTTTGCGTGAATCAGCCTGAGGAAAAGCACCAGAATTGTGGCAAAATTGCATCACGATAATGCTCTCACTCACACCTCAACGACTGTTCGTGATATTTTGGCAAAAAACAGAACAGTTGTATTGCTTCGGCCACCGTTTTTGCCGGACATGGCCCCATGCTTGTTCTTTCTATTTCCGAAGTTGAAGACCACACATGTGACAAAAAAAGAATCGCTGGAGCAGCTGAACACTGTAACAGGAGTGAGTACAAGAAATGCTTCCAAGATTGGGAAGAGCGCTAGCACAAGTGTATTAAATCTGAGGCGGACTACTATGAAGGGGAGGAAGTTGATGTTGACGAATGGAAAAAGGTTTTTTTAAGATAAACGAAAACTGCCGTTACTTTCTGATCACACCTCGTGTCTTTGCATTTTGACACATGCATCGATAGTGATACAGGAGAAATTTGGTTTCAAGAAGACAACCCTGTAAGACTTGAGTCCCAAGCGATCTAGATGCTTCCAATCAGTTTGCTAATTTTACGTAACGCCATGGATTTTTTTCGCTAGGTGAATGGGCACACCAGTCGAGAATGTTGGGGTGGTTGTAAAGCTCTTGTGGCCTGTTTCCTCTCATTTTTATAATTTTTTTTCGTTTTGATATCTTTTCATTAATGTGTCTCAGTGGCAGGTGGGCCGAGAATAGTTATTGCTGTAAATGAAACCGGTTTTTATTCTTGATAAATCAACTAGTGTTGGGACATTGCTTACTCGTCTGTCCTTCTTGTGTGAGTGAGGGGCATCTGTGTTGAGTATGTCAGGAAAACGAGAGGTGAGGCCAGGCTGGCTTTTCTGAGAAGTAGAGAGAGAATGGACAATAGCGTGTGATGGTTCCAGTGCTGACGACCTGCTACGGTTCTTGCCATTGTATTAGGAAAGAAGCGACTCCAAGTGCGACTTTATAGAAAAATTGTTAAACGTTTTATTTATGTCTGCCGTCTGCGCTTCACTTGGCAGGCGCCAGGTGTTAGTATTGTTTACAGATGTTCTAGGAATCTGAGGTTTGAAGTCAGGAATGCACCGCACACCGACGCCTAGCATTCGAGTGACATTTTGTTGGCTTTTTATCGGCGGTTTTCACAACTGCTTTCGCGCGTCCCGCGAAATGCAGGAAGTTGACTGGGCAGCTCAAGAATACGTGATTTGACATCATAGAGCCCCACTGAAAATTGGGGGAAACGGCCACGATGGGCACAAAAAGGGTTGCAAAACAACTTGGTGGGATTTTTCGAATTCCACTGGAGACAGTGGTTGGCGAGTTTCCATGCGGCCTCTTAAGATGGAAACTTTTGAGTATGGTGGGGTCGCGGAGCACTAGTTTTCAGTGTCGGTTTGCTGTGCACTAGATGAGAAGTCTACTCTGGACCTCCAAGAAGAATAGATGTATTTATAGTGTGTCCTCGTGGTGATACTCCTGCACAGACGTAGGAGTAAGACTCTCTCGGTGATCCAGGCAGTAGTTTAGAATCTTTCCGGAATATATCTCATCGGGTTATATCCGTGGTCAGTGAACATCAGAGAGCGCAGGAGTGCACATGTCAGCGGGTGCACCATCCGCCTGCTGTTAGCTGTCTACACATTATCTGACGTCTCGGTGGAAAAGTATTTCAGCACCGGCGTAATAGGAACCTGAAATTCTTCTCTGACGTCCCCAGTAGCGTATGCTCTCGTTTTGGCGCCACGGTACCCGCCATGTTTCATGTGGATTTTTCACAGAGTTCTTATTTCCGATCACCCTTCTGTAGCACAGTCGGGATCTACCGTTATCTCTGTCGATCGACCCACTCATCATAGGTTAACTTGTTCAGTATTTCGGAGTAGGTACGGCGTAATAAAATATGTTAACAACTTATTGTAGAAACCATTATTATGTACCCATGTTCTATTAAAGCAATGTTCAGTGAATCGCATATTTACATGTTTATTAGATAAAATAAAATACTTAATTTCTCACTTAGTAGTCAGATGATAAATTTGATTATCCTGCCCATTTTTATAATTTTTTACCATCGAGATTGGTTACTAACTTCATTAAATTATAGCGTGTGTGCAACTGTTGTTATTACACTGTAACCTGCCAACAGATAAATCCGCAAACTCGAAATAAAAATCTGACTAACCTCCCAATGAAAATGTGACTCATACATAACCTTTCAATAAGTAACTGACCGTGAATCTAAACTGGAAAACCTAGACATCAGCAATGCTGCGTCATCGCCCTGAAAAGTCATTCTTAATAAACTGAAGAATATTACGTCAATTATGTCGCGGGATAACACGTATATATCTTCTCCTATAAGAAATTTTTTTTCTGGCACAGCCCAGTGCAATGCTGGCCACTAGATTTTGTTATGTATAAAAAAACTGATTTTATTTACGATAATTAGCATGACTATGGATAGGAGAAATTAGTAAAAACTTTAAATTCAGATGAATGACTGTCAAAAGTTATCTCTATAAGAAACATAATTATTGAAAAATTATTATTGAAAATTATTTATATGTGACTTTGATATAACAATAGTACAAAATGAGTTGTTGCAAATTACATATGCGTGCGGCAATAAATAATAATAATTTTTGCTTTTACCTTATACTGCATCGCTCAGGCATGGCTATCGTTCTCCACGACCGGCCTTGGCAATTCCATAAAGGACACAAGTATTCTGTGTGAGCTACACAGCTCGACCTGACCCAACCGCCCGACTGCGAGCTACTACAACTACTGCTTCCGACACTGCTCTCTGGTCTGCGATTCTATTGTAGCTTACTATTGTAGCTTACATATCGCGGGCAGCGCGTGAGCAATCGATCGAAATTACATCTGCTCGAGTGCGTTAGCAATAAATTCCTTACTCATGGACATCTTACAACATGTCTACCGGGTCGTTTTATTAATACTATTAGTGTTGAGTATAGGATTACACAGCCAACAGATTCCACATTACTGGTAGATACACTGATCTAGGTTTCGACACCGGCTAGGGACGTCTTCCTCAGAATGAAACTATGATCAATCGTAAAATCACATTGTTAAAATGCAGTGGTTAGAATTTAGCTCTCCTCTATATTCTGACTATTGTATTTTAGCAATATAATTTTACGACTAATCATAATTTCATTCTTATGAAGACACCTCTAGTAGGTGTCGAAACCTAGGTCAATGTACCTACCAGTTATACGCAACCGGTTGGCTGTGTAATCTTATGTTGGAACTAGTATACGGTTGCTGAGTAACAGCATGTTTAAAACTGTAAAATCCGAGTTCATTTCTCTATTGTGCATATGATAAGGTGATGGTTTAAGGGCAGGAGGGGAGCAGGGGTTACTTGTGTGAGCAGCTCTCATGCAAATTCAGTTGAATCCAAGTGTTACATACACTCTTCCATCCCAGCACATCGCATGATTCCCATTGAGCAAGCTGGCGCACGGCAGAAAGTCACGGGGAGGAGTTTATTCACTCAGAGTTGACAGTAAACAACACCTGTCGTTTCGTTACACGCTGCCATCCTTGCATCATTACTCAGGCGGGTAGACCGTTAATGGCCACCCTCCTATAGTGCGCACGCAGCGCGCGCTCAGCAGTTATCGGCCTCCCCCCCCCCCTGCCCCTTGTGCCCCCCTCATTAGTGGTGGAGGCATTAATGCAGCGAGTGCCCGTGTGTTGCACAGCGGCGGCGGCGGGCGCGCTGCAGCTGCGCCGGCTGAGCGTGCCGCAGTACAAGGTGCGCGGCGACATGGCTCTGCTGCAGTGCCTGTACGACCTGGAGGACGACGCGCTCTACTCCGTCAAGTGGTACAAGGACGACGAGGAGTTCTACCGATACGTGCCGCGCTCCCACCCGCCGCAGCACAGCTACAAGATCGACGGCGTCAAAGTCGACGTAAGTACCCTGTCTTTTACACTACTAATTCGATTCCTCCTTGACAGGAAAAAAAGGAAGATTCGCCTAAAATTCCCAGAAAAATGTGTAGCCATTCTGAAGAAGACCCCTCACAAATCATGGCACTCGTCATGGTGCGATGCCTTGTCTGCCTCAACTGTACAGATGGGAGGGGTGACAACGTATACAGACCCTCATATATGGGGCCGATACAGAACTTTTTTTATGGGGGAGGGGGCCAGAGATTATCAGGGTGACCGTGCCCCTGTAAGGTTTGTCGATTGACTTCAAAATAAACTCTCTCTCTCCCCCCTCCTCTCTCTCTCTCTCTCTCTCTCTTTCTCTTTCTCTTTCTCCTCTCCCCTCTGCCTCCCTCTCTCGCCCTCAACCCCTCCCCATCCGCTTTTTCTCCGTCTGGGAAACACCACAGCAGAAACACCCATTCTGCAACTACATCTACATCCATTCTCCGCAAGCCATCTGACGGGGTGTGGCGGAGGGTACATTCAGTACCTCTATCGGTTCTCCCTTCTATTCCAGTTTCGTATTGTTCGTGGTATGATGGAATATATAATGGAATGTAGTCGAATTAAGTCGGGTGATGCTGAGGGAATTAGATTAGAAAATGAGACACTTAAAGTAGTAAAGGAGTTTTGCTATTTGGGGAGCAAAATAACTGATGATGGTCGAAGTAGAGAGGATGTAAAATGTACACGCAATGGCAAGGAAAGCGTTTCTGAAGAAGAGAAATTTGTTAACATCGAGTATAGATTTGAGTGTCAGGAAGTCATTTCCGAAAGTATTTGTATGGAGCGTAGCCATGTATGGAAGTGAAACATGGACGATAACTAGTTTGGACTAAAGAGAAGCTTTCGAAATGTGGTGCTACAGAAGAATGCTGAAGATTAGATGGGTAGATCATATAACTAATGAGGAGGTATTGAATGGGATTGGGGAGAAGAGACGTTTGTGGCACAACTTGATTAGAAGAAGGGATCGGTTGGTTGGATATGTTCTGAGGCATCAAGGGATCACCAATTTAGTATTGGAGGGAAGCGTGGAGGGTAAAAATTGTAATGGGAGACCAAGAGATGAATACACTAAACTGATTCAGCAGGATGTAAGCTGCAGTAGGTACTGGGAGATGAAGAAGCTTGCACAGGATAGAGTAGCATGGAGAGCTGTATCAAACCAGTCTCAGGACTGAAGACACCACAACAAAAACATTGTTCGTGGAAAGAAAGATTGTCGGTATGCCTCTGTGTGGGCTCTAAGCTCTCTGATTTTGTCCTCACGGTGTCTTCACGAGTTATACGTAGGAGGGAGCAATATACTGCTTGACTCCTCGGTGAAGGTATGTTCTCGAAACTTCAAACAAAACCCCGTACCGAGCTATTGAGCGTCTCTCCTGCAAAGTCTTCCGCTTGAGTGTATCTATCATCTCTGTAACGCTTTCGCGATTACTAAATGATCCTGTAACGAAGCGCACTGCTCTCCCTTGGATCTTCTCTATCTCTTCTATCTACCGTATCTGTTACGGATCCCACACTGGTGAGCAATATTCAAGCAGTGGGCGAACAAGGTTACTGTAACCTACTTCCTTTGTTTTCGGATTGCATTTCCTTACGATTCTTCCAATGAATCTGAGTCTGGCATCTGCTTTACCGACGATCAACTTTATATGATCATTCCATTTTAAATCACTCCTAATGTCTACTCCCAGATAATTTATGGAATTACCTGCCTGCAGTTGCTGACCTGCTAAATTGTAGCTAAATGATAAAGGATCTTTCTTTCAATGTATTCTCAGCACATCACACTTGTCTGCATTGAGATTCAATTGCCATTCCCTGTACCATGTGTCACTTACCATCAGAGGTAAGTCATCTCTGTCTCACACCATCAATCAGCCACTTTCTCCATGTCCTTTTCTGCAGCAGGGACCTGTCTCTCGAATGACCTCCTACATTTACATCGGAGATCTGAATAACAGCCCCAGCTTCACAAGACAGTTAATGACACATCTAATAAAACGACAGTAACGTGCGCATTCGGTCTTGTACATGCTCGTTATTTTGTTACAAGTACAGCGATCGTCAAAAGAGTTGCATCCAAAAGCTTAAGACAGATTACGACCATTGTTGGCAAGTAGGCAGGTTACACATATGAAGTGGTTACACATTCAGCTTTGAAGGATTTCGAAAGGAGAACATCACTCGCGACGAGGAGTATTTTCTCAGCATGCAATGACCGCAATATGCTCATATCTATAAGGACGGTTCTAAATGTGAAGGTGATGTGGGATACGCCTTCTTTAGCCCTTCTGGTGGTGTCTGCCAAATGCTTACATGTCCACCTGAATCTTGTCTCTACATGACGGAGCTACTGGCTATCAGGGAACCTATTCATTATAGTACCCACACATTCACGTTATTCCTGATACTTAAAGACTCTAAAAGTGGGCTGCAAAAATTGCAGCATCCCGCTTTCCATAAAAAGACCAAGAGATGTGTTCTTGACGTCTTAGCAGCCACTAGAGATGCGCAGACCTTTGAAATTCACTTCAGATTACTGCGGATTAGACATAATGGCATTCTTGATAATGAAACTGTTGACCGCCTTGGCAATAGGAGTATTACAGCAGGCCAGTTACGCCCAACAACAGTCCCTTGTAAGTTAGCCGCTGTGGCTCAGCGGTTCTAGGCGCTTCAGTCTGGAACCACGCGACCACTACGGTCGCAGGTTCGAATCGTGCCTCTTACATTGATGTGTGTGCTTTCCTTAGGTTAGTTAGGTTTAAGTAGTTCAAAGTTCTATGCGACTGAAGACCTCAGATGTTAAGTCACATAGTGCTCAGAGCCATTTTTTGAAGTCCCCTATAAGGATTTCATATCGACGATACGAAAGGCTGCTTATCACGCTTGTAACTGTGAATGGCATGTCCCTCAGCACTTAAGGGCGGTCGTCTGGCGGCCATGTTTTGCCTCGGTGCAACTTCGTAGACGTCACATGACTTCTATCATTCGCAAAAGGCTATGACTTGCGTGTTACCCCGTGCACCTGTATCGGTTGAATATTTTCACGTCAGGACACTGCTATAAGGACACAACGGGAGTAGCGGATCAGAACCACATCGTATTGGCATGTTCCAAGTACATGACTGAACGATCACACTTGTATAAGAAATTGGTTGGAAAGTTTACCCCTTCCCCACAAATGCTCCTCTTTTCTCTACCGTTTTGATAAATATAACTTGCCCACAGACTATATGAATGCCACCGGTATCAAAATTCAATTTATGAGTTGCCAAGATCTTCATTTTCATATGGCATCAGCGCGGTTCTTAATCGCATGCGTAATTTTGCGTTTTAATTTGTGTACAGACTTCCATTTGTTCTTTAAACTTTCATTATTCAGTTAATTCCATAAATTATCTGGGAGTACGCATTAGGAGAGATTTAAAATGATCATATAAAGTTGATCGTCGGTAAAGCAGATGCCAGATTGAGATTCATTAGAAGAATCCTAAGGAAATGCAATCCGAAAACAAAGGAAGTAGGTTACAGTACACTTGTTCGCCCACTGCTTGAATACTGCTCAGCAGTGTGGGATCCGTACCAGACAGGGTTGATAGAAGAGATAGCGAAGATCCAAGGGAGAGCAGCGCGCTTCGTCACAGGATCATTTAGTAATCGCGAAAGCGTTACGGAGATGATAGATAAACTCCAGTGGAGGACTCTGCAGGAGAGACGCTCAGTAGCTCGGTACGGGCTTTTGTTGAAGTTTCGAGAACATACCTTCACCGAAGAGTCAAGCTGTATATTGCTCCCTCCTACGTATATCTCGCGAAGAGACCATGAGGATAAAATCAGAGAGATTAGAGCCCACACAGAGGCATACCTACAATCCTTCTTTCCACGAACAATACGAGACTGGAATAGAAGGGAGAACCGACAGAAGTCCTCAAGGTACCGTCCACCAAACACCGTCAGATGGCTTGCCGAGTATGTACGTAGATGCAGATGTAGATTATTGCTCTCTTCTGCATCTTATGTCACTGTTCTACTGGCACTGTTGTACATAACGTTGGTTGTATTGTGTCTAAGATTCTTCGTTTTTCTTTTACGTTAAGTACGTCTGCCTGTATGCTACATTTCTCATATTGGTTTGTAATAGTATTTGCAATTTTGTACTTCAGCCATTGTTATACTTATTATATATTATACGGTGTTTGCCCGTTCATG
The DNA here is from genome assembly GCF_023898315.1 of Schistocerca nitens. Lineage (NCBI taxonomy): Eukaryota > Metazoa > Arthropoda > Insecta > Orthoptera > Acrididae > Schistocerca > Schistocerca nitens. The sequence goes on from NC_064614.1 coordinate 68,757,938, forward strand.
TTTTGTCTTTTAGCATAAGAGCATATGCATGTTTGTCATAATGTTGATGTATATTGCTGTTTGTAATTCTGCTCCAATGTCATAGTCATCACTGCCGCCGACTGTCTGGTGTTTGTATAACTGCGCTTTTATTTTACTTTAAGAGTGTGTTTGTATGTTAACTTCGTAATTTTGTGCTATTTCGCTTTTTTGCAACTATGTTTCTCTGGCACTATCCAGGGTGAAATTTTTCAGTTGACAATCCAGAGTAACTAGAAAAAGAAGCATCACACGAAAAAATGTGTAGACTCCAAAGGTGATTATTTTCGAGAGCGACATCTGCTGGTGCTAAAATTATCCCACCACCCCAACCCCCTGAGTGTGGGGCGGAAATCAACTTTAAAATTTCGAACGGGAATCCCCGTTTGTCTTAAACATCTGTTTTGATTCTTGGTGGTTGGCACTGTAATTCAAGAAATCCATGTTCTCATTTGTACGTGGATAATGTTTACAGATAAATAAAAAGTACTTCCACTACCCGCCATTAAAACTACTACACCACGAAGATGACGTGCTACAGACGCGAAATTTAACCAACAGGAGGACGATGCTGTGATATGCAAATGATTAGCTTTTCAGAACATCACACAAGGTTGGCGCCGGTGGCGACACCTACAACGTGCTGACATGAGGAAAGTTTCCTACCGATTTCTCATACAAAAACAGCAGTTGACCGTCGTTGCCTGGTGAAACGTTGTTGTGATGCCTCGTGTAAGAAGGAGAAATGAGTACCATCACGTTTCCGACTTTGATAAAGGTCGGATTGTACCCTTTCGCGATTGCGGTTTATCGTATCGCGACATGGCCAGCACAGTTTCCCGATCTCTCTCCAATTGAAATCGTCTGGTAAATGGTGGCCGGGCAACTAGCTCGTCACAATACGCCAGTCACTACTCTTGATGAACTGTGGTATCGTGTTGAAGCTGCATGCGTAGCTGTACCTAACTGTACACGCCATCCAAGGTCTGCTCGAGTTGGTCGAGATCCAATGGCTGTTAGCAGAATATGGAATCGGTGGGTTCAGGAGGGTAATACGGAACGCCGTGCTGGATCCCAACGGCCTCGTATCACTAGCAGTCGGGATGACAGGCATCTTATCCGCATGGCTGTAACGGATCGTGCAGCCACGTCTCGATCGCTGAGTCAACAGATGGGGACGTTTATAATACAACAACCATCTGCACGAACTGTTCGATGACATTTGCAGCGGCATGGACTATCAGCTCGGGGACCATGGGTTCGGTTACCCTTGTCGCTGCATTACAGACAGGAGCGCCTGCGTTGGTGAACTCAACGACGAAACTGGGTGCACGAATGGAAAATGTCATTTTTTGGATAATATAAGGTTCTGTTTACAGCATCATGATGGTCGCATCCGTGTTTGGCGACATCGCTGTGAAAGCACGTTGGAAGTGTGTATTCGTCATCGCCATACTGTAGTATCGCCAGGCGTGATGGTATGGGATGCCATTGTTTACACCTCTCGGTCACCTCTTGTTCGCATTGACGGCACTTGGAACAGTGGACGTTACATTTCAGATGTGTTACGAACCATGGCTCTACCCTACAAATGGTTCAAATGGTTCTGAGCACTATGGGACTCAACTGCTGAGGTCATCAGTCCCCTAGAACTTAGAACTAGTTAAACCTAACTAACCTAAGGACATCACAAACATCCATGCCCGAGGCAGGATTCGAACCTGCAACCGTAGCGGTCTTGCGGTTCCAGACTGCAGCGCCTTTAACCGCACGGCCACTTCGGCCGGCTCTACCCTACATTCGATCCCTGCGAAACCCTACATTTCAGCACGATAATGCACAACCACACGTTGCAGGTCCTGTACGGGCCTTTTGGGATACAGAAAATGTTCGACTGCTGCCCTATCCAGCACGTTCTCCCGATCTCTCACGAATTGAAGACGTCTGGTAAATGGTGGCCGAGCAACTAGCTCGTCACAATTCGTCAGCCACTACTCTTGATGAACTGTGGTATCGTGTTGAAGCTGCATGCGCAGCTGTACCTACCTGTACACGCCATCCAAGGTCTGCTCGAGTTGGTCGAGATCGAATGACTGTTAGCAGAATATGGAATCGGTGGGTTCAGGAGGGTAATACGGAACGCCGTGCTGGATCCCAAAGGCCTCGTATCACTTGCAGTTGAGATGACAGGTATCTTATACGCATGGCTGTAACGGATTGTGCAGCCACGTCTCGATCCCAGAGTCAACAGATGGGGGCGTTTGTAATACAACAACCATCTGCACGAACTGTTCGATTACATTTGCAGCGGAATGGACTATCAGCTCGGAGACCATGGCTACGGTTACCCTTGTCGCTGCATCACAGGCAGGAGCGCCTGCGTTGGTTAACTCAACGACGAAACTGGGTGCACGAATGGAAATACGTCATTTTTTGGATAATATAAGGTTCTGTTTACAGCATCATGATGGTCGCATCCGTGTTTGGCGACATCGCTGTGAAAGCACGTTGGAAGTGTGTATTCGTCATCGCCATACTGGAGTATCACCAGGCGTGATGGTATGGGGTGCCATTGTTTACACCTCTCGGTCACCTCTTGTTCGCATTGACGGCACTTTGAACAGTGGACATTACATTTCAGATGTGTTACGAACCATGGCTCTACCCTACATTCGATCCCTGCGAAACCCTACATTTCAGCAGGATAATGCACGACCGCACGTATCCTTTCGGGATACAGAAAATGTTCGACTTCTGCCCTGGCCAGCACATTCTCCCGATCTCTCACCAATTGAAAACGTCTGGTAAATGGTGGCCGAGCAACTAGCTCGTCCGCTCAGTCCGGAACCGCGCGACTCCTACGGTAGCAGGTTCGAATCCTGCCTCGGGCATGGATGTGTGTGATGTCCTCAGGTTAGTTAGGTTTAAGTAGTTCTAATTTCTAGGGGACTGATGACCACAGATGTTAAGTCCCATAGTGCTCAGAGCCGTTTGAAGCATTTTTTTAACTAGCTCGTCACAATACGCCAGTCACTACACTTGATGAACCGTGGCCTCGTGTTGAATCTGCATGCGCAGCTGTACCTGTACACGCCATCCAAGGTCTGTTTGACTCAATGCCCACTCGTATCAAGGCCGTTATTACGGCCAGAGGTGGTTGTTCTGGGTACTGATTTCTCAAGATCTATTCACCTAAATTTGATTGAAAATGAAATCATATGTCTGTTCTAGTATTATGTATTTGTCCAATGAATACCCGTTCATCATCTGCATTTCTTCTTAGTGTAGCAATTTTAATGGCCAGTAGTGTATTTACTTCATAAATTTTGATTCACTAAAACTAAAATTCTCCCTTTCTCCCCATATGGTGGTGTTTGAGGGAGAGGAATTAGTGTTTCACAAAAGTTGACCCACATATTAATTTTTTCCACTGATTCGGATGATTAATATTTGGTTCAACATTTGTAAAACTCAAATCCATCTCTCTGAAACACCACCCTATGGGAAGAGAGGGAGAGTTTTAGTTTTAGTGAATCACAATTTACGAAGTAAATAAGTATTTTCTATTTATCCGTAACAATTTTCTACGCAAAAATGAGAACATGGATTATCTTGAATTACAGCGCCAACTACCAAGAATCAAAACAAATGTTTGAAATTTTAAGTCGCCTCCCACCCTACCACAGGGATAATTTTAGCACTAGCAGATGTCATCCTCGAAAGATCACCTTTGGATACTACACATTTTTTCGTGTGAAACTTATTTTCTAGTTATTCTGGTTTTCCAACTTAAAATTTACACCCTGGATAAGCGTTTTTGGAAGTATGGACCTTGTAACCGAAAGGCCAAAGAAAGAAATTTAATGAAAAACCTTTGAAGGACCAACAATCACTGCACTACACGGCCACAAAACGTAGGTGTTAGTAAGGCGTTGTCTCCCACCCACTACCCACATTTGTGAACACAAGCGCCCAGATGTCGCGGCATGCAGTTGTATAGGTCTCGGGTGTGCTGCCATGATCCTTGCAACTGAGTGCGCAGTCCCCTCAGACTGGGTGGTTGAAGTGGAGCCCTTATGGAACACTCCACGGCATCGCACACATTCTCGATCGAGGAAGCATCGAGCAATGCGCTGCCTATGGTAACGTGTCGATAGCAGCAAGCCGTTCTCGGGAGGTGGCAGCGGTATGACGACGGATATAGTCCTTTTGGAACAGGGCGTTCACGAATGGCAGTACTATGCAGCCGTCACGGAACTCATTAGGGACACTAACGGTGAACGAGCACCAGGGTGGCGGGACGTGTGATGTGAGACCACTTTTCGTAGCGCTCTCCACTCTACGTCGCGGCCCCTCCACGCGGTTTAAGCCGCCATGTTACGGATTGCGTGGCCCCTCCAGCGGGAGATTCGAGTCCTCCCTCGGGCACGGGTGTGTATGTTGTTATTAGCATAAGTTAGTTTAAGGTAGTTTAAGTAGTGTGTAAGTCTAGAGATGGATGACCTTAGCAATTTGGTCCCTTAGGAAGTCACAAACATTTGAACACACACATTTTAATCTCCACCTCCAGTCACCACAGAAGTAAGACTCGTCACTAAAGATTGCCTGCTGCCAGTCTGCAGGGCTATGTTTCCGTAGTTGTCAATGACACGCGAGGCGAGTGCAGCGATGCCCTGGTGTGAGTGGTCGACATTGTAACGGTTGGCGTGCGACGAGCCCTGCGTTATGCAGCAAACTTCCAATGGTATTATCACTTACGCGCTGTTGTATAGAAGGCAGGAGAGAGCGCTGGATGGCTCCTATCGTTACCGTTGTATCTGTTCGCGTTCGGTGGACGATCAGTAGGTCGATCCTCCTTTTGGGGTGTATCGGACGTCCAGATCCTACGCGTCATGCATGCCAGTCATCTTGTATCCACTGCCGACAGGCACAAGAATGATGGTGTCTGTGCTACCAATGTGGTGCACATTACGACAACAGGACCACTGAGCCTCAAAAATGGTTCAAATGGCTCTGAGCACTATGGGACATAAGATCTGAGTTCATCAGTCCCCTAGAACTACTTGAACCTAACTAAGCTAGGGATATCACACACATCAATTTCCAAGGCAGGATTCGAACCTGCGACCGTAGTGGTCGCGCGGTTCCAGACTGAAGCGCCTAGAACCGCTCGGCCACAAGCCGGCCACTCAGCCTCACAAGGTCGCACGATGTAACCCTTATTGTACATGTGTAGCTATGCAACCCAGTGTCCAGCTAGTCGTCTGGCCACAGTGATTATCCCTGGGATGGTCAAGTGAAGCTGTATCAACCAATGGGCACGACATTACGGCCTCAACTACTCTCGGTGCGTGCAGATGTATTCATTGGTACAGCTGATGGTGTGCAACATACCCATCCAACTTGTAGTGGATCGGTCGGGTCTTTTGGGTGTAGTTCTTTTTATGATTGTTGTTGTTGTGGTCTTCAGTCCTGAGACTGGTTTGATGCAGCTCTCCATGCTCCTCTATCCTGTGCAAGTTTCTTCATCTCCCAGTACCTACTGCAACCTACATCCTTCTGAATCTGCTTAGTGTATTTATCTCTTGGTCTCCCTCTACGATTTTTACCCTCCACACTGCCCTCCAATGCTAAATTTGTGATCCCTTGATGCCTCAAAACATGTCCTACCAACCGATCCCTTCTTCTAGTCAAGTTGTGCCACAAACTTCTCTTCTCCCCAATCCTATTCAATACCTCCACATTAGTTACGTGATCTACCCACCTTATCTTCAGCATTCTTCTGTAGCACCACACTTCAAAAGCTTCTATTCTCTTCTTGTCCAAACTGGTTATCGTCCATGTTTCACTTCCATACATGGCTACACTCCATACAAATACTTTCAGAAACGCCGGCCGCTGGTGGCCAAGCGGTTCTGGCGCTACAGTCTGGAACCGCGCGACCGCTACGGTCGCAGGTTCCAATCCTGCCTCGGGAATGGATGTGTGTGTTGTCCTTAGGTTAGTTAGGTTTAAGTAGTTCTAAGTTCTAGGGGACTTATGACCTCAGCAGTTGAGTCCCATAGTGCTCAGAGCCATTTGAACCACTTTCTTGAACTTTCAGAAACGACTTCCTGACACTTAAATCTATAATCGATGCTAACAAATTTCTCTTCTTCAGAAACGATTTCCTTGCCATTGCCAGTCTACATTTTATATCCTCTCTACTTCGACCATTATCAGTTATTTTTCTCCCTAAATAGCAAAACTCCTTTACTACTGTAAGTGTCTCATTTCCTAATCTAATCCCCTCAGCATCACCCGATTTAATTTGACTACATTCCATTATCCTCGTTTTGCTTTTGTTGATGTTCATCTTATATCCTCCTTTCTAGACACTGTCCATTCCGTTCAACTGCTCTTCCAAGTCCTTTGCTGTCTCTGACAGAATTACAATGTCATCGGCGAACCTCAAAGGTTTTACTTCTTCTCCATGAATTTTAATACCTACTCCGAATTTTTCTTTTGTTTCCTTTAGTGCTTGCTCAATATACAGATTGAATAACATCGGGGAGAGGCTACAACCCTGTCTCACTCCTTTCCCAACCACTGCTTCCCTTTCATGCCCCTCGACTCTTATAACTGCCATCTGGTTTCTGTACAAATTGTAAATAGCCTTTCGCTCCTTGTATTTTACCCCTGCCACCTTCAGAATTTGAAAGAGATTATTCCAGTTAACGTTGTCAAATGATTATCGGCGTAAAAATCTTTCATTCCAGCCCGATCCTCCTCATTTCCCAGAATTCTTAGTTGGCTTTTGTCTGTTTAAATTTCTTTCCCTCGTGGCTCGCTATTACAGCAAGTATCACTGTCAAACATGTATAAATTTATTTAGTGTTATTTTTGTTATAATTAATATTATTATTAGCTTCATCTGTTTTGTTCTGCTGTTACAACATATTTGTTCCTAGTCAGTACCGTTATTCATTACAAATTTTTATGCTATTACTACCATTTTATTATATCTCATTGTGTTAAAATTATTGACATTTCTTGAGCAACTATGAGTAAAACTAATGCGGTGTGTTTGAAAATCTGTACAGACTTATGAGATAACGTTGAATAAGTAAATAAAAAGTAAAAAGTGCTATCATAAAACAAGGCCAAATTAACATATGGTACCAGCAGACAGCTAACAACCCTTACACTACTATTAAGGGCAATAGTCTGGATGACTGAATGATCTGTTTCCGTAAGATTAATAAAAAAGACGCTTACCCTTTACGCAAGTTTAATGCGTATTCGAATTACAGATTTCGACTTTTGTTGTAGGTTGTTTTCACATACATGTCTAACTACTGCACTTCGTATTTCGTCAGCATGCTTAGATTTATGTTAAAACGCACCTTGCCGCGGCAAGGTAATTTTTCTGTGGTCGTGTGGGGATGGTGGTGGAGGGTGGGACAGGGGAGAGAGCTTTTATATCATGTAAGCCAACAATGCCTTGGTATGTAGATGCTGCAAACGACTGGAAGCAAGTAGAAACTACAGCCGTTAAAATTCCCGCGGACGTGCAATATTATCATGGAGTTTCCTCGGGTAAAGTGTTCATTGTCTTCTTCTTCTTCATTTTATTTAATAAGCAGATTGTTTGTTACGGTAACAATCTTTTGCGTGGTCTTCTTACAGCTTTACTTGCAGTGTATTTATAATTTACAGCCTTTACGGGGAACATTTCTTCACCCATCGGTCTACATGTTTCTTCTATTATCTCCTATTTTCCTAAATATTTCCTTATATACTCATTCCTTTTTAGTTCTTACCCTGTACATCCTTCTATTCTCCTTATAAATCTCATTTCTTGAGCCTGTATTCTACATTCTTTGTGTCTTGTTGATGTCCATGCTTCACTCCCTTAAGCACGGGTTCATACTGCTATTTTTTATAAAACTTCAACCGGGTTTTCTTTCATAGCTTTATTCTGCAAACATTTTACGATACTTTCACATACTGAAATAAATTTGTTTAATTTTGTTCCATGTCATGGTTATATTCGTATACGCTCTCGCATTCTAGATATTTAAAATGCTTTACTTGCTCCAAGATTTTATTATTCAAGACTATTTTAGACCTTACTGGTACTCTGCTCTGAAATGCCATCACTTTCGTTTTTTGTACCGACAATGTTAGGTTGTAATCTGAGGCTATTTGCTGCATCTTATAGACTGCTAACTGAGTGTCACCTTAATTTTCTGTAATAATAATTTAGTCATCTGCATATAAAATTGCATTTAGTATAGTGTCACGATCTATAAGAGCTGTGTTTATTTTCAACACTTTCTATTTGAGTAAATACTGAAGTGTGTTGGAGAAATAGAGCATGCTTGTCCTACTCCTTCATTTGTGTTGATTGGCTTTGTTATATTTCCAACATCTAAAATAATTTCGATGTTTGTATGTAGAATCTTAATAGCATTCATGGGGTGAGATGGTTAACCTCGCTCAGCCATGATATTCCATAGTATTTCCCTATTAGAATTATCGGAAGCTTTCTCAGAGTCCACAAAAGCGAAATGGGTTTCCCTATTGAACTCTCGTCTTTTTTCTATAACTTTTTGCAATGTCTTTACACTGCAACTTATTTGGGTATAGTATTAAGAAGGTAAAATATAGAAGTGGCACATGTAGATCAACTGAAAACAAACTAATGGCCACAGGCAAGAAACTTTAATATGAGTTACGAAAACATGGCTTCACAGTATGCTGATCTCGAGCTTCTAGCCGAGTGCAGTGTGTTTTTATCCACTTGACGCGGCTGGAACCTTGAGAACCTTTTTACATGTGCGATGTGGTATGTTTCAAAAACATTCCTTCGTTTTACAACACTGTCTTCTACGTAAATGAAGATAATAACTAAGGCTGAAGTTTTACTTACGTGTAGGACTATAAGGTTTTCATTTTTAAAAGAAGCACCTGATCTTACAAGGGCATATCACTTACTAGAATGTACATTAGGGTAATATTTACTATAAAAACAGTCTTGATCACAAATTATTTATTCCGGTGACCGGTTTTGACCACAAGTGTGGTAATATTCAGACCAATGGGCAAGAACCTCCTTCTAGTGTTAAATCACTGCTCACTACTCACTAGTCACCGGAATAAATAATTTGTGATCAAGACTGTTTTTGAAACTAAATGTTAGTAATAACACTGATCACTGTTTTCTACCACAATGTATTCAAAAGTAAGTGCATTGGGGTCCATCTTAGCTTGTAGTTCTCTCTGTAAGCTGATATTTCGCTATTCCCGCCCCCTAGTCCTGTCATTTATAAAATGATCTTTGCAAAGATTCTGGACAACTTGTGGGTGAACTCTAAACGGCTTGGTGTTGGAAACGTTATTGAAAAGTGGTAAACTCTACCCTTATTCATAATTTAATTTTTTATTCCCAGAAAAATTTATGTTCACAATTTTCAAGGCCATCGCAGCACTTTTAAACAACATTCCGAAGCAATACAAAATTATTGAGGCTTTCGTGACCACTTGTTGGCAAACTGACTCTTGGTTTCTTTCACGGGGTTTTCGGCTAACGTGTGTTCGGTGATTTTTCTGCAGCGAACGACCGTTTCAGATAGTGAGGGAAGAGCCACATCAGTAATGACCAGAGAAAAGCCATCAGACACTGGCACGTTAAGGACATATAGGGTGTCCCAGGAGGACTTGTCAATGTTCAGGGATATGGCAGGAACGATCGTCCGAAACGAATATGTATGGCTCGGGAGCTAACAGCATCTCTTCATCTTAGATCTCTTCTATTGCATCTCTTGAGAGATGGTAGTATCGATCAAAACAAGAAAAAAAATAGTGCAGTTAACGACGGTTCTAACATGAACACCTTAAGAACTATGAGCACTTGTTCATCTTCGTTAACGTACAACACATGTATTCTACGGAACAAGTGTCAGCAGCTCGTGTTCTTGAGATTAGCATGCTGAGTCTCGATCTCAGGGAAACGGGTTTGATTCCCTGCCGTGTCGGTGTGTGCGTCATCATCATATCATCATCAGTGACGCACAAGTCGCCGAAATGGCGTCAACTCAAAAGACTTGCACCGGGCGGTCAAATTCCCCACAAGGGAAATGCTGTACGATTTTTTTTTTACTGAACAAATGCTCGTAGCTCTTAAGGCAGACATTTTAGAGCCAATGTTTACTAGTCAACTTTTTCTTGTTTTAGTCCATACTACCTCTTCCCAAAACAGGGACAGCACTTGAAGTATGTATTTTAGAACTCATGTTCAGTAGACCTTTATACTACTAATATTCGTTCCTATCATGTCCTTGAAAGTTGACTATTCCTTCTGAGACACCCTGTATAATTTACGGCCACGAGCTGGACTTCAGCCATCGGCAATGGAGGGTGAAGCTCTGACAAATATCAGCTACTAGTGCTGGCGAAACATCAATAAACCATCATACAAACGTCGGCCGAAGAACGTGAGACAGAAATCAACAGGCAGTTTGTCTTTCCGAACTGAATTTGGCAAAAAAAAAAAAAAAAAAAAAAAAAAATCTCAGAATTTCTTGTCAAATGTGTAACGTGAAACAGATTTGTTTCCACTAATAATCCTGAAAAATTGTATAAGAGAGAAGCGTCTTTAGCTAAACTTCTATGGAACCACTGATAGTGAATATTCTTTCCTAAGAAATGATTTCATTTATGTTCGGTATATTTTACGCTATCCATCAAAGGTCTGTAAAACAAATTGTTATTGTAATCTTGGATGAGTTTGATGCCTCATTACGCACTCAGATGACTTCATTTTGCAATCAGGATCATTAGCGTTGAAATGTCACTCTCGAAAAATACACTCCTGGAAATGAAAAAAAGAACACATTGACACCGGTGTGTCAGACCCACCATACTTGCTCCGGACACTGCGAGAGGGCTGTACAAGCAATGATCACACGCACGGCACAGCGGACACACCAGGAACCGCGGTGTTGGCCGTCGAATGGCGCTAGCTGCGCAGCATTTGTGCACCGCCGCCGTCAGTGTCAGCCAGTTTGCCGTGGCATACGGAGCTCCATCGCAGTCTTTAACACTGGTAGCATGCCGTGACAGCGTGGACGTGAACCGTATGTGCAGTTGACGGACTTTGAGCGAGGGCGTATAGTGAGCATGCGGGAGGCCGGGTGGACGTACCGCCGAATTGCTCAACACGTGGGGCGTGAGGTCTCCACAGTACATCGATGTTGTCGCCAGTGGTCGGCGGAAGGTGCACGTGCTCGTCGACCTGGGACCGGACCGCAGCGACGCACGGATGCACGCCAAGACCGTAGGATCCTACGCAGTGCCGTAGGGGACCGCACCGCCACTTCCCAGCAAATTAGGGACACTGTTGCTCCTGGGGTATCGGCGAGGACCATTCGCAACCGTCTCCATGAAGCTGGGCTACGGTCCCGCACACCGTTAGGCCGTCTTCCGCTCGCGCCCCAGCATCGTGCAGCCCGCCTCCAGTGGTGTCGCGACAGGCGTGAATGGAGGGACGAATGGAGACGTGTCGTCTTCAGCGATGAGAGTCGCTTCTGCCTTGGTGCCAATGATGGTCGTATGCGTGTTTGGCGCCGTGCAGGTGAGCGCCACAATCAGGACTGCATACGACCGAGGCACACAGGGCCAACACCCGGCATCATGGTGTGGGGAGCGATCTCCTACACTGGCCGTACACCACTGGTGATCGTCGAGGGGACACTGAATAGTGCACGGTACATCCAAATCGTCATCGAACCCATCGTTCTACCATTCCTAGACCGGCAAGGGAACTTGCTGTTCCAACAGGACAATGCACGTCCGCATGTATCCCGTGCCACCCAACGTGCTCTAGAAGGTGTAAGTCAACTACCCTGGCCAGCAAGATCTCCGGATCTGTCCCCCATTGAGCATGTTTGGGACTGGATGAAGCGTCGTCTCACGCGGTCCGCACGCCCAGCACGAACGCTGGTCCAACTGAGGCGCCAGGTGGAAATGGCATGGCAAGCCGTTCCACAGGACTACATCCAGCATCTCTACGATCGTCTCCATGGGAGAATAGCAGCCTGCATTGCTGCGAAAGGTGGATATACACTGTACTAGTGCCGACATTGTGCATGCTCTGTTGCCTGTGTCTATGTGCCTGTGGTTCTGTCAGTGTGATCATGTGATGTATCTGACCCCAGGAATGTGTCAATAAAGTTTCCCCTTCCTGGGACAATGAATTCACGGTGTTCGTATTTCAATTTCCAGGAGTGTATATCAGACTAGTTATTCTTTTTGCACTGTCGTATTACGACGCACGGACACCTGGACACGTACTAGCCACAGAAATTTATCCACAGATCAGTCCGACAGTTCTGTCAGTTATAATGAACTGGCCGATATTTAGTGTTGTCTCTTCTGAAGTATTATTCTCTATATTTTGTCGGCTCGTATTTTCGAAAAGGACAACCGAGCACTAATATCTTTTACTCTGTCATATAGATTCAATTGGAAATACCAGTTCCCAGGTGCTTTTCGTATTCGAATATGTTGCAGTTAGTTTCTGTTGTCAAGACAACCAGAGATGCTTGCGCATACTAGTTAACAGTGAAGCGCGCAAATCGTTAAGCATATCTCTGATTCGCGTAGCGTAGCTGTCAAAATATTTCACTTATCACTATGTATTAAACTTTCAACCAACTTCAAAAACTGTCAAAGATTTTCATATTAACTTTAACTATTCCCACATTTTTCAGAAAAACTCACTCTCAATCATGAGAACAAATTAAACGCGACTTAAGCAAAAAAGAGAAGAAAAACTGAGCAATCATATGTTTTTCTAATGTTTCTTAGCTATGCATCATTTAACCACTTATCTCTCATTTTTAGCTTCGAAAATAAAAATCTCCAACAGCAGGTTTTTTTTTCTTTTCATACTAATTATCTTCTCCGTTGGTTTATTGATAATTTTCAGAATACACATAGTATGGTATACATTTCCATCAAATGACTGACTTCAATGGAATACAGACATGAACTGAATAAAATTACAATAGTAACAAGTTCTTTTTCATACTAACGGTTTTATAATTTATTCTGTGTCAGATCTGCTGGCCCGACGACTTCGTCCTCTGGCGTGGTCTGGCTGTCGGTTCGGCGAATACAGCGCCCAACTTCCTAGGCTGCCGTTACTGTACAGTTGTCAGGCCACCGTAGTTGTTTTAGCGTCCTCGAACACATAACATAATAACACGAAAATTCCACCACGAACAGTACATCTTTTACATAATTTTAACCTATTATGTTCATGAATATTAACCACGAAAGTCGTCAACTACATGCTACTTCATATATTACACTATTCTAATCGCAAGATCATTCATCGAACAGCATTCTTGAAGGAAGGCAGTGCTCATCCACCAAAAAGGTGCGACATTCACTCAAGAAGATCAGCACAGCATGAGAAAAGTCTCATTCTCTTCTTCCTTACCTTTTTCCCTCAATGAGCTGGGTAATTATCAAAAACGATTCATTTTGTGTGGTGAACTATTGGAAGAAGTGGATGTCATTTTGTAAGTCTACGAAGAACAGATCATAGAACCCTTCACGTCGGTAAAAATGCTTGAAACTAAAAATTATTGAGAGAGTTATCTAAAAATCATCCACAAAAATTTCATCATTACTCACTAACTAAGTAAACCAAACAGACAATACTTAAAAATATAAAATAATTACTCAAATAATAATAATAGTAATAATCACAGTATCTGTGAATTTACGTAACGTAAATCATATGAAAAAAAATTCGGTATTTTATCTTAGAAACGACAGATAGCATGCTACTGGAAATAAGGTTCGCATGTTAATTAAAAAAGTAAAATTCAGTGCAGTTTTAGTGCCTACAAGTGGGAGATTAGGTAACAGAAAGTGTGAAATAAGTTAAAAGAATTACTAGAAAAAAGGACAAATGGGGTGAGAATTTGAGTCTGTCGATAAACTCTTGCCGGCCTGAGTGGCAGAGCGGTTCTATGCGCTACAGTTTGGAACCGCGCGACCGCAACGACATGCAGCGGGCATGGATGTGTGCGATGTCCTTAGGTTAGTTAGGTTTAAGTAGTTTTAACGTCTAGGGGACTGATGACCTCAGAAGTTATGTCCCATAGTGCCCAGAGCCATTTGAACCATTTGATAAACTAATGCATAAGTGAAGATGAAAGCGTTAGTGCGTATAAAAGCAGAATAATTTACAGAATGAAATGTAGCTGAAATTTTCAAAATGAGGTGTATGAAGGCGCAAAATTGAGGATGATGTAAGAAGGATGGATAAATGACATGAACGTGTCTTGGCGTAAGTAAGTATGTATTAACAACGACTGTTCAACGTTTAAAATGAAATAGATAAAAACGTTGTACTGATTAAGATATAAATGTATCATGACAAAAGAGGATTGTTGAAAACTGCGAACCCCCTCTGTCGTAACTAAATCTGTATCATAAATGGTTGTATTTCTTCAAGGGCATTGGTTTCATGTCTGTTCCTGAATAGGAGAATTACGTCTGTCACAGTTTTGTAACAGGAGTGCCATCACACTCACTTGCAACTTAAAGAAGTACACTGCGATGGGCACTTCAGGGTGCAGGTGCGACAGTAGAGAAGTTTCGGACAGGTGTCCTCTCTAACCGCCTTCTAAGTGCGAGGCGAACCTGCGAGCTACAGAAAGTCTGTGCAGAATAGTTCGTAGGTTAGCCGTTCCACGCCCACAAGGCTGAACTGTGTTTGATGTTCCCGCAGAACCAGCTGTCGGACGACAAGCAGGTGGTGCTGCGCAGCGTCAACCTCAAGTCGACTGGCGAGTACCGGTGTGAGGTGTCGGCCGAGGCGCCGTCGTTCGCGTCCGCCCAGCAGGAGGCGCACATGGAGGTCGTCTGTGAGTACCGGACGCGCTCTGCGCTCACCCACCTTAACGCTGCTGAATTCCCTTGAGCAATCGGCAGCAGCAGTCAACAACTGTAGAATACTTGTGTCTCTCCAGCTCTTCCTAAGGACGGGCCGCACATCTTCGGAGAAGAACGGCTGTACCAAGTGGGTGACGAGATCAGCCTCAATTGCACGTCGGGAAGGTCATACCCAGCGTCCGTAATCAAGTGGTTCATCAACGATAAAGAGGTAAGCACTGGAATTATACACTCAAATCAGATTACTTAAATTTTTTTATTTTCTTGAGTCTGCAGTCTTCTGCCCGCCATTAATTCGTCTCTTGCGCCCACCTCCTCAACCCTGAGCAGCACTTCCAAACTACGTCCTCAATTATTTGCTGGGTATATTCCAATCTCTGTCTTCCCCTACAGCTTTTAACCGCTACAGCCCCATCTTGCCCCAATGGCATTCTCTGATGTTTAACAGTTAGCCTACCACCATGTACCTTCTTTGTGTCAGTGATTTCCACACATTCCTTTCCCCGCCGATTCTCTGGAGAATTTCCTCACTCCGTACATTATCAATGCACTAACTTTGTGCAGCACTACATCTCACATGCTTCGATTCTTTTCTGTTCCCGTTTCCTCTCGGTCCAGGTTTCACTGCCACACCATGCTGCATTCTCAGAAATTTCTTCGTCAAATTAAGGCCTATGTTTGACATTAGGCTTCTCTCGTCCGGGAATGCCCTTCTTGTCAGTGCTAGTCTACTTATTATGTCCTCCTTCTTCCGAGAGTCATGGGTTATTTTGCTGCGTAGGTAGAAGCATTCCTTAACATCACCTGCTTCGTGATCTCTCGTCCTGACGTTTTCTCGCTGTTCTCATTTCTGCTACTTCTCACTAATTTCGTCTTTCTTCGGTTCATTCCATATAGAAGATCCTGTAATTTCTTCTTCACTCTCACTGAGGATAGCAACGTCACAAGCAAACCTTATTTTTGATTTCCTCATTCCTCGAATTTTAATCCCACTCTTGAACTTTCCTTTTATTTCCATCATCACTTTTTCGATGAGCGGTAGGGGCGGAAGACTACATCCCTGTCTTACACCCTTTTTAATTTGGTCACTTCGCTCTTGGCCTTCCACTATTATTGTTCCCTCTTGGTTGTTGCACTTCATATTACCTGCCTTTCCCTATAGCTTACCTCTATTTAGCTTAGAAATTCGAACTTTTGCACCATTTTGAAGTTTCGAACGCTTTTGCCAAGTCGACAAAGCCTGCTAACATGTCTTCATTTGTCTTCAGGGTTGCTTCCAGTATCAACCACAACATCAGAACTTCGTCCCTCGTACATTTATCTTTCATAAAGCCAAGCCGATGGTCATCTGACACAGCGCCAGTCTTCGTTTCCATACTTCTGTGTGCCCTTCCTCTCAGCTAGTTGGATGCTTGAGCTGTTAAGCTTATTGTGCGATAATTTTCGCACTTATATGGATATGGTGTCTGTTCTTTCGGACTTGTCCAAAAGAATAGACACCATATCCATATAAATATTTACTTCTGGCAATACCGGCCATGACCGTCTTCTTCTGTGCGAATGCACACATATTCCCCGAACTCTTACGGGACTTGGTAAGACTGTCTTCCACGAGTAATGAGTGTGTTGGGGTGAGGCACTACGAATGTAGCTTGTGGACATACAAGGTGAGAATGTGGGTCTCGCATGAGGCGTGGGCGAGATATTCCCTGCAGTCGCGCTCTGCTATGTGTACTCGGTGGCTCAGATGGATAGAGCGTCTGCCAAGGAAGCAGGAGATCCCGGATTCGAGTCCCGGTTGGGGCACACATCTTCACCTGTCCCCGTTGATAATCATCAACGCCCGTCAGCAGCTGAAGGTATTAATATAATTATAATTTTCGCATTTGTCGGTTCTTGTAGTCTGCAGAGTCGTGTGGACGAAGTTTTGCCGAAAGTCATATGGTGTATCGCGAGAATCAAATATTATTCCCATCAAAATGAATAGTCGTTTTATTGTCACTTCACCCAATTATTTCAGAAATTCTGATGGAATGTTATTCGTCCTTCTGCCTTCTTCGATCTTAAATCTTCCAAAGTGCTTTTAAATTCTGATTCTAATACTGGATCCTCTATATCTTCCCTATCCACTCCTGTTTCTTCTTCTGTCACAACATCAGACAAGTCTTCCCCCGCATACAGGCTTTTAGTGTATTCTTTCCACCTATCTGCTCTCTCTCCTCTGCGTTCAATAGTGGATTTCCCATTTCACTCTTAACGTTAGCACCATTGTTCTAACTTTCACCGAAGATTGTTTTCACTTTTCTATATGCTGAGTCAGTCCTTCCAACAATCATTCCTTTTTCGATTTCTTCACATTTTTCACATAGCAGTTTCACCTCAGATTCCTGGCACTTCCTATTTGTTTCATTGCTAAGTGATTTATATTTCTGTTTTCCTAAATATTCCTGAAAAGTTTTGTACATTTTTAGTATTTCTTCTCTTAACAATGATTTCCTAACAGTTACCCTTCTTTGAACGTATGTTTTTCCTCCCCACTTCTATGATGGCGGGGTTTTAGAAATGTCCATTCCTCCTCAACTGAACTGCCTGCTGAGGTGTTATTTATTGCAATATCTATAGCCTCAAATAGCTTCAACCGAATCTCTTCATTCCTTAGCACTTCCGTATCCCACTTCGTTGCACACTGATTCTTCCTCATTAATCTCTTAAACGTCAGGCTACACTTCATCAGTAATAAATCGTTATTTGAGTCTGAATGTGCTCGTGGTTCCGCCTTACAATCCAGTATGTAATCTAACTGTAATCTTCCCTTTCTGAATATCCAGGCTTTCCCAAGTATATCCCCTCTTCTTGTGACTCTTCAACAGAGTACTCGCTATTACTAGTTGAAATTTATTACAGGACTCAATTAGTCTATCTCCTCTCTCGTTCTTATTAGCACGCCATATTCTCCAGTAACCCTTTCGTGTACTCCTGCCCCTACAGCCGCATTACAATCCCAGATACGTAGTGAATTAAGAGCTGAGTATCCTCATGTATTTTCTGTGTGTCTTTGTCTTCGGCTTTTGTCATCGACGTATATACCTGAAAAATTGTTGTGGTTGTTCTTATGCTGTCGATACTCATGAGAACAAACATATCACTTAATTGTTCACGGTAACGCACTTTCTGAACTATCTTTCTATTCACAACGAACTCTATTCCCGTTGTAACATTTTCTGCGCTGTTGATATTACCCTGTACTCATCTGGCCAGATACCCTTGTCGTCTTTACATTCCGCATCACTGACTTCCGCTGTACCTGGACAACCTAGACAATGTTGACTCGAGTACAGACTTTAACATTTATCAGTGATAAGTTACATGGGGTGTATGGCCATCTAAACCTTGTACAGAAACCAGACAGTAGCCATAAGATTACAAGGACATGAAAAGGAGGCAAGAAGGGAGTCAGATAGATTAGGCCGTCTATCGATCAAGCTGTAAAGAACACTAGGGAAAATTAAGGAAGAGGTAGAATAAAAATTATATAGATTTTCCGATTACATTATAATTCTGTGAGAGACGGGAAACAGTTTGGTAGATCAGTTGAACAGGACTAATCACATCCTGTAAACATGTAATCAGATGAAAATAAATTATATTAATCAAGAGTAATAGAGTAATGCAGTGTAGTCGATATAAATCAGGCAATGCTGAGGATATTGGAGTATAAAATTAGAGATTAAGGTAGTACGAAAAGCTTGCTATTTGGGCAACAAAATGATTGAGGATGGTCAACGTAAAAAGGATATAAACAAGAACAGCGTTTCTGAAAAGGAGAAATTTGTTAATTTCGTATACAAATTTATGTGTACGGAAGCCTTTTAGTTTGGTGTTTGTCAGACGTGTAACCTTGTACAGATATGAAACGTAGACTTCAGACAGGAAGAGAATAGGGACTATTGAAGTATGGTGTTGCGAAATAATTATGAAGCTCAGATAGACAGAACAAATAGCTAATGAAGAAAGGAGGAAATGAAAGAAGATTAGGATCCGATGCCGCGACATCAAAGCATTAGGGACCGAGCACAATCTTGGAGTGTTTCAGGAATGGGGAAGGAAATCGACGGTGCTATTTTCAAAGGAACTAACCCGGCTTTTGCCTGGTGTGATCTAGAGAAATCACGAAAACCCTAAATCTGGATTCCGTACTGGTATTTGAACCTTCGTTCTTCCGAATGTGAGTTAATACGACGCTAGAGGAAAATTGGGTGGGCCTATTCCATTCGGAACCATATTTATCTTCTATAGCAACATTTTTCATAACCATTTATTCTCTGCTTGTCTACACCATTCGTCTACTACGTATCATGACCGTACAAGACTACAATCTAACAAATACTTCCAGAAAATACTTGCTAACATTTATTTTTATTTGATGTATTAACATAATTCAATTTTTCAAAAAGCATTTTTTACTAGAAATCTACAGTTTACACCTTTTATACTGCTGCCATTATCACTTGTTTTGCTGCACAAATAACAAAACATGTCTTCTACCTTTACTTCCTCGGTTTCTAATATAATTCCTCTAGTATCAATTCCCTTAATTCAACTACACTCTGTTATCCTTGTTTTACTTTTGATGTTCATTTTATAAAACTATTCCTGCCGTTCAACTAATTTTCCAGGACCTTAGACTTGACCTGAACAACAACAACATCGGTCTACCTCAACATTTCCATTTCTTCTTTCTGCACTCTAATTCTCGTTCCAAATATCTCCCTAGTATCCTATACTGCTTGGTCCAAACTACAGACTGAATATCATAGCGTAAGAACTATCATAATCATCATAATATCTCCTTCCAACTCTTTACTGTTGCAGTTACCTGTTCCAGCCTATGTCATCCATCAGCCCCTTCCAAGGTCTACCCAGTCGGGCAACAATTCATTTTCTTTTTTGCAACCTATTTTCAACCATTCTGTCATCTATCTGTTTCATTCTCTTCAGGTCTGTCATGAAATTAACTGAGAAGATTTGGAAATCTGATCTTACTGTTTCATTCCTTATTTTACCCATTTTAGTATAACCCCTTATATCTCTCACGAACTTCATCTCTTCCAACTGTGAACGTGATTTTTCCTTTTTTGTAATGTCTGTTGTTCGAACAGCCCACTCATACAATAATAGGTATAGCTATAACTTTGTAGAATTTCATTTGTGTTTCTTTCTTCAATTTCTTTCCAAATTTTAAACAGTTACCCTGTCATGGAGAGCGATTTGGTTGCAATGATTATGCGAATTACATGGCAGGAATGGCGTGTTGTGGCAGGTGCCGGGGGACGACCCGCGACTGGAGGCGCACCCGCCGCAGCGCCACGCGCACGGCCTGGTGTCTTCGTCGCTGGGCCTGCGTTTCGCGGTGTCGGGCGCGCATTTCGTGTCCGGCTCCATGAAGCTGCGCTGCGTGGCGGAGGTGGCACCGGTGCTGTGGCAGGGCGACAGCGAGAGCGTCGTGCAGAGGGTCACCCCGCCCCCCAACACCGTGCGAGAGGCGCTCTTCCTCGGTAAGCTCACGTGTGCTCGCAATGAAATACGAGGCAGGAAAATTTTAGTGTTCCACGTTATATTTTTCTTTCTGCTTTACTTCTACGCGTTCTATCTCACGATTATTTCTGTCTTCAGTAGAGAGGAGAGGAATGGAGAGGAGAGGAGTCGAGAAGAGTGGGGATGAGATCAGTTCAGAT
Organism: Schistocerca nitens; assembly: GCF_023898315.1. Lineage (NCBI taxonomy): Eukaryota > Metazoa > Arthropoda > Insecta > Orthoptera > Acrididae > Schistocerca > Schistocerca nitens. The sequence goes on from NC_064614.1 coordinate 68,778,646, forward strand.
GAGATTAAAGAGATGGTATCAAAAAGGAGATGATAAGGAGATGCGATAGGAGATGAGAGAGGATATCAGATAGATGAGGAAAGGAAATGATATAAGATAGAGAGGTGTGGTACACGAGATTAAATGTGAGACACCAGACAAGATAATGGTATCAGAGAGGAGTTGAATGGAGTGAGATAAGATGTCACAGCACATGAGATGAGATATGAAACAGGATATAGGAGATGAGAGAGGAGTTGAGATAAGGAAGATGAGATGACATACGAGATATAGAAGATGAGATAGGAGAGTCGACAGATGACAGGAGATAGAGGAGATGAGAGACGAGCAGATGGGATGAGGAGATAGGAGAGGAAGTGGGAGATGAGGAGATAAGAAGACAGATGAGATGGGAAATGAGGAGATAGGAGAGGAGATAATATGTGACAGATGACAGATGAGATGGGAGATAGGAGAGATAGTGGGAGTGGAGATGGAGACAAGAGAGGATGGAATAGGATCCAAGTCTATCCTTGGCAATCAATAAAATGTTCTTGGGACTTCAGCCACCTCAAATAGGCATATTTCGAGAACTGTCAACCAAATGCTATGAGCACTGACACGTGGAATGATTGATAATGGAGTTCTGTTATACTCTCTTGTCTATTCCATCATTATTAATAACGAAAAATTAAACATGTGCGGTATATGGCCACAGAAGCAAGAACACAGGAATGAAAGATATGCAGTACAAGTCGTTTGCGATACGAGGTAATTGCGCATGACTGGTTACCAACCCTCACCGATTTCAGTATGAAATACTACCAAAGTCAGTACAAGAATCGTTCAAATTTAAGCAGTCCAGTACTGAGTCGTTATTTAACAAGTTGAAAATTTGACGAAAACGCTCATGTTTTTGTCTGGTCGTGTCAGCAACGTTTCTCAGTGGGTCAGACATTCTTTCTAAGGTAAGATACAAGCGTTCGTCACCTTTATAACAAATCCTTATTATTAACGTCTAAAATGGTCAACCCGTCACCTGGACCAAATTAGAGTAGCATACTTAACAGCTTTCTGTGGCAACCATGTTACATATAAATTATTTATCGAATTTAAAAAGTGAAACTGCTGTCTTAAGTTACTCATTGAAATATATAAACTTTCGTTAAAGGTTTAACATAGTAAGTGAAGTATCGAAATCATCAACTGTGTACACATTTGGAAGCAGCGTAACTATCGGCGCGCACGTTCCCCTGAATATGCTCATCCAATATTACCGGCGATTTCCAACAAACTTTACATCTAACTCCAAACCATTTCGAAAACTTCTTCCCTGGCAACTGCCACAAAGTAATGAAAGGAAATAACTTTATCGCTAAGTGCGTCTTCTCTGTTCATGCTGTAAAACCTCAGCGAAAAGCATAACATTTTGATTTATTACTTCTTCATTACTAAATCTGTTGGCAGCTACTTTAACAGACAGTACGTGGTCCCGCGGTAGCGTTCTCGCTTCCCGAGCACGGCGTCCTGGGTTCGATTCCCGGGGAGGTCAGGGATTTTCACCTGCCCCGAGATGATTGGATATGTTGTGTCGTCTTCATCAACATTCATCACTATTACGGGCGGAGGAAGGCAACGGCAAACCCCACCTCCATTAGGATCTTCCCTAGTACGGCGGTGAGGGTCTCCCGCATCGTTCCCCTACGTTCTGTCAAGTAGCATGGGACTCCATTTCCATTTTTTCTTCATTTACGACTGAATATACCTGTAAAATTATATCATTGTAAAACGCATAGTTCCGGATAAATGACTTATACGCAGAGGATTCTTTCAAGTACCAGATATAGAGGATTACTCGTATATAATTACACTGCAACGAAGAACCTTACGTGTGTCCTTCATAACCCAGTAATTTCAGAATGATTCCATAACTCAGCATTTTATCACCACTGGATACTCCATTATTAGCTGAAAAAGACTATGATTGACAAATACATTTCAGGATTCTGTTCCTAAAGAGTCTGTGGATATGTACTTGATGGAAGGTCGTAAGGGCTGCGAAATTCAGCTGGATTACGCGAGCAGTGCTCACGTCTTTTTGTTTCGGTCAGAAAGACGGCCTTGAACTACGACCAGCGTCAACGTATTTGATTAACTTGGCCATGGAGCCTTATCTCCGAGAGCGCGCAAATCAATTGAGGGGAATAATAACACCCACGCGCCTCACGACCGCTCCGCAGTTACACTATGGACCGCTTGAAGATCTACACACATGCGCCAGTGGGTCAGTTGCCAGTACAAGCAGAGCAACTCGCACTAGTAAACACTAACGATAGGACGCACATGATGATATATGCATGGTTTTTAGCTGAAATATCTTGGTATAATGCAGACATTATCTGGATGAGGTTAATGAACATAATGGAATATTCACTCCCGTGAAAATCTTCAAGCTATGCAAGTAATTTTGACTTAATCCTTGTTCCTCCACGATAACAGAACGTAAGAACCTTACCACTATCATCACATGACATTCGTTAACAGGAGATCGAAATTCCAAATTTTTCCAACCTCATCTATACTACGAGTGTTGATTGTCAGGAATATGTATTCCAAGTGGTTGCATCATTAAGTAGTACTGGCGGAAGCGCATCCCGATTCCATCAGAAATATGTATGAAGTCCCACAATCGGCAAAGTAATCTGGATGAAATCTGTTCCTATCTGGAGAACGGTTTGAAGGAAAGTATCTCTACATGAAATTTTTGCTTCAAGGAACCATTCTCATTTCCCCCCAATATCAATGATCCCTCATCATGGGCGACCTTGTACACTTGGGTAACAAGGAGATGATCAAGCTATAACATTACCGAAAATTTGACGCATCCTTAAGGTACACGTAAGCTAGACAATTTTTGAGAAACATTTTGTGTGTTTCTTTCATCTTTAACGATAACACAATTGTACCCTAGCAACATACCCAGTGATCAGCCAGAACATTATGACCATCGACCTAATATCGATATAAACCCGACCAGGCGATTGTTGTTTGATGATATTTGTTTTGTGGGGCGCTCAACTGCGCGATCATCAGCGCCCGTACAAAGTCCCAAATTTTACGCTGTCCAAGTTTTACACAGTCCAATCTAGCCACTGTTACCAGTGATGAAGATGATGACGATGATGATGAAATGATGAGGACAACACAGGCACTCAGTCCCAGAAGGCAGAGAAAATCCTCAATCATGCCGTGAATCGAACCCGGGACCCCGTGAACCAGAGGTATCAATGCTAGTCACCAGACCACTAGTCAACTGGTGAGGAATGACTGCTAGCCAGACACACGTATGGTGCATCTAGTATCAGTGAGAGTGTTGTCCGTGCGTAGGATGGGGAAGGCGCTCGATCTATCTGAATTTCACCAAGGGCAAACTGTGTGGCCGGAGGTTCGGTACAATCATTTCGGAAATGCATGACATGTCGGGTGTTCGAGAAGTACTGCGGCGTGTTTTCAGCTCGTGACAAAACCAGGGTGAAACCACCTCCAGACCTGCCAAGGCCTCATTGTTTCCATGCTACAACGCGTCGCCTCTGTTATACGTGCCAAAAGTGGAAATACGGGCTATTAGGTAGGTGTTCGTAATGTTCTGGCTCATCAGTTTGTCCAACGTTTGATGCATCTAATTATCGTTGCTATATCCCAGATGGTCACACATAATATTTTCGTATAATTAATTATCATGTAACCCATTCCAAATTAGTTCTCTGCTTTTTGTGTTTGTATTTTGCCTGAAAACAACTCTGTACTGTAACTAGCCGAATACCTGACGATGTCCAGGTATGTACGCACAAAAATAAGCGAATAAATAAATACAAATAAAAACCGAAACAATAAGAAGAAATTATACGAATAGGACGGAAATTACAAATGGCTCTGAGCACTATGGGACTTAACTGCTGAGGTCATCAGTCCCCTAGAACTCAGAACTACTTAAACCTAACTAACCTAAAGACATCACACACATCCATGCCCGAGGCAGGATTCGAACCTGCGACCGTAGCGATCGCGCGGTTCCAGACTGTAGCGCCTAGAACCGCTCGGCCACTCCGGCCGGCGACGGAAATTACACATGCACATAAACAAAAGATTAGAATTACAGAAAATTTAGATGATTTATTCAAGAGAAAGTTTTACAAATAGAGAAAGTCAGTAATGGTTCACCTCTGACCCCCATGCAAGTTGTTATATGACTTGACATTGATTGATAGACTTACTGGATTTTTCTCCTGAGGGATGGCGTGGCAAATTCTGTCCAACTGGCGCATTCCATCGTCAGAATTCTGAACTGATTAGATTTCCCTGCCCATAATGCTCCTAAGTTCTCAACTGAACCGGCGAGAGATCACCTTGTTGGCCAACGTAGGCTTTGGCAAGCACGGAGTTAAACAGTAGAAACTTTCGCCGTGTTCCGGTGGGCACTATGTTGCTGAAATGTAATCCCAGCATGGTTTACTAACAAAGACAACAAAACTGGGCTTAAAATAAGGTCGACGTGCAACTGTGCTGTAAGGGTGCCGTGGATGACCATCAAAGGGCTACTGCTATGAGAGTAATGGCACCCAGACTATCACTGCTGGTTGTCGTGTCGTAGGGTGAGCGACAGTCAGTCTCGTATCCTACCGCTGTCCAGGGCGTCTCCAGATGTAACGTCATTGGATGTACTAGTATAAAGGCAATAAACGATAAACTTATTCTTTTGTGGGTGGCACCAGAAAAAAAAAAGTGTCATAAACGTAGGACGTTAGGTGTAAACTTGGTTATAAGTCACCAAGTGCTCACGTTCTCAAATATTGAATGAATATACACTAACGCTCATGAATTAAGGATAACTGCAGAATTTGGTGCCACACAGCGTGGCACTACACAAAACTGGCGATAATAGCATAGGAACATAGGGAACACACACCACACAGACCTGTAAGTCCATGGTATTGGTGATAAGTTGAGAAAGCCTTCCCGAAACACATGTGCTACAAAACGCCACTGTCTCCTGCCCACGGACCCCGACATCAATATGGGATATGATCACCATCACAACGGGTTGGCATACTCTGGATCAGGTGGTGGAGCAGCTACTGTGGTATAGCCTCCCATTCTTGCACCAGTGGCTATCGGAGCTTCTGAAGTGTACTAGGGGTTTGAAGACGTGCAGTGATACGTCAACCGAGAGCATCCCAGACGTGATCGATGGGGATTAGGTCTGCAGAACATGCAGGCCACTCTATTCGCCAGATATCATCTGTTTGAAGGTACTCCTCCACGATGGCAGCTCGGTAGGACCGCAAGCAATCATCCATCAGGAGGAAGGTGGGACCCATTGCACCGCTGAAAAGGCGGAAGTACCGGTGTAAAATGACGTCCCAAGACACCTGACCTGTTACAGCTCCTCTGTTAAAGACATGCAGGGGTGTACGTGTACCAGTCATAATCCCCCCCCCCCCCCCCCACACACACACCATCATACCACAGGTCCCTTTCAAGGACTTTAAGGGGTTGGTATCTGGTTCCTGGTTCACGCCAGATGAAAACTCGGCGAAAATCACTGTTCGGACTATACCTGGAATCGTCCGTGAACATAACCTGCGACCACTGTTCCAATGACCAGGTACTGTGTTCTTGACACCAGTCTTTACGGGCTCTCCTGTGACCAGGGGTCAGTGGAATGCACTTTGCAGGTCTCCGGGCGAATAAACCATGTCTGTTCAGTTGTCTGTAGACTGCGTGTCTGGAGACAACTGTTCTAGTGGCTGCGGTAAGGTCCCGAGCAAGGCTACGTGCAGTACTCCGTGGCCGTCTGCGGGCCATCATGGTGAGATATCGGTCTTATTGTGGTGTTGTACACTGTGGACGTCTCGTACTGTAGCGCCTGGACACGTTTCCTGTCTGCTGTCTGCTGTTCTAGTGGCTGCGGTAAGGTCCCGAGCAAGGCTACGTGCAGTAATCCGTGGCAGTCTGCGGGCCCTGATGGTGAGATATCGGTCTTATTGTGGTGTTGTACACTGTGGACGTCTCGTACTGTAGCGCCTGGACACGTTTCCTGTCTGCTGGAATCGTTATCATAACACTTTGCGGCACACGGACTGCACTACGACTGCGTGCTACGACTGCTACGTTTGACCAGCCTCCAGTCGCTCTAGTATTCTACCCCTCATAACGTCATCAATATGTGCTTTTTGAGCCATTTTCAGCACTCAGTCACCATTAGAACGTCTGAAAACGTCTGCACACTTACTCTCTGCGCCGTACTCTGACATGCACCAACACACCTCTACGTATGTGGACTGATGACAGCACCACCGCGCGATGACCACAGGTCAAATACACCGCATGGTCAAACCCCGAGGTGATGTAAAACAGCAAACCACCCATCAGAGCGTTGTTTCACCATGTATCAGCAGTATCCTTAATTTATGATCATGAGTGTGATCTCGCTACTTGCACATCGTGCATTCGGATTTTTTTCAGCTCCCCCCTTACCCATCTGAGAGAGAAGTGGTTCTCACCCCAGAGTTGTTCTTTCCAGACAGTAAGCGACATGTATACCAAGTATGGTGGAAATCAATCCAGTGGTTTAGGAGAAGATACAGAACGTACTTACATACATTCACTTTTAGACTGCCGGAAGAAAAAGTTAGTACACCTGGAAAGGCGACGTCGATTTTGATCTGATTAAGGTATATGCCACCTAGGGGATAGCAGATTTACTGATAATGGTCTCAAATTCATCCAACAAAAGATGCGGTAGTGCCATAGGTGCCACAGCGTCATCTGTGTCTACTATTCATAGGGAATGCTCACAGGCGGAAGGCTCAGTGCGGATCAGACGTGTGAAGGAAGCAGGCAGCCATGCCACAGTGACGTAATCTTGCTTCCTACAGCCAACCGAGCGAGTCTGAAAGTGCTCACATCATCACCTTCCAAACGGTAGGACGGCCTTTCAGAGAACTGCCACAAAAGTTGGACGTGCTGCGTCGGTAGTGCAACGTGAACATTCTCACACCCGTAGACGAGGTTCTGGACGTCCACGCAGCACAGACACCTACCACGATCGTCGTATTTGCGACGTTACTCGCTCTGTCGCACATCGACGGCGGTTCTGCAACATAAATTGTCCACCTACCTCGACACTTATGTAGATCTGCACACGTAACTCATGACTGCAGCTACTTAAGAGATCTCAGAAAAGCAGTGTTGAAGAGACTGAGATTTCATAACTACACATCGGAGGCCGCTATAAGTACAAAAAGCTGAAAATAGTCTTGTGACCTCTAAAGAATAAATCGGAAATGGGCTGATGTTCAAATTTCTAATTTCAAAGGTTCTTTTAAACTTGCATTAGGATTTGTTTATTGCTATTAAGCAAGATCATCAGCCCACATGTGTTCAAATCATTAAAGTTCCTGTTCACAGTCCTCGACACACTCAAACAGCCAGAACAGTAACACAGTCAATAAACTGCTATTTACGTTTGCACTCGGCATTCAGTGGTTGTCTTTAAATAAAGTTTTTGCTCACCATTAATACCCAGTGAAAAAAATGTACTTAGTACCGCCACGCTTTTAGTTCAAAGTTTACTCACTCGATTTTCTCCAGAACAAAATATCTCTCGACTCTTAAAATTTCACAAATAGTTAATGGTAAACACCAGCTACCTTTATCACTGTACCGAAACGAGGAAGTCAGAATATCACTTCATTTTACACATAATGCCTACGGACACTTTCAGCATGAACGGCTCCTTCGAAAGCTAGTCCACCACTTCCTTCTTCTCTCTCTCTCTCTCTGCCTCTACAAGCACCTCTATCTCATGCGTTAGGTGGCAAACCGTCTCATTTCTTATTGGCTGTACAGAATTACGGACAATCAGAACTGACTTTCAGAGCGCAGCTCGCGCCAAAGTCTAGCAAGAACCAACCACTGCTCTCAGCTCATTGACGTAATTAAAATAAGCAACTCAAAACTCTCTTGTTAAACAGATAAAATGAAATAAACTTTAAGCTGTACTTTACGTATGGAATTTAACTACATAGTCGCGAAAGTTCTGGCTGTCTCTTACATATTCAGACATGCTTGGACACCCGTCATCCATTAGTAGAGGAACCACTGGTGGATTCGATCCCACGATACGAAGCTGGAACACTTGCAAGTTCCTATAGAGAATTACAAACTGAAAATTTAATATTGGCGAATGTCCCACATACACTCACACCCTAACACAAAACATAAATATCTACTCAAAATTCTTAATGTTATTACTATAGCAAAATTACGAAAGGTTTTCTAAAATGAAAACTTTCCAAATTTGAATCTAAACTATGAAGCTGTTATCATATCCTTTCAAATAGTCACAGTTGGTGAACTGTTAACACACACACACACACACACACACACACACACACACACACACACATATATATATATATATATATATATATATATATATATAGTTTTTTTAAGTGTCGGACAATTACTTTTTTACTGACTTTTTTTTTGTAACTTCCAAATTATGACAGTTAATAACTTCAAATTTTGACAGATTGTTCCTTTACAGAACAGAAGTTTATGTATCTAATATGAAGTTCCTCAGGCTATTTCTAGATCAGTTATTAATTTTTATAGTTGCAGAGAATGTAACTATTCTGTAAGCGCCTCTCCACTACTTTCACAGGCTGCAGTCACGCCATATGGTCATGACGCACGTCTGAAGGACACAGCTCGCCCGTTACAGACCGTGCTCAAGACTCTGAATTCCACAAACTGCAATGATCTAACCAGGTGGCTCTGAGCACTATGGGACTTAACTGCTGAGGTCATCAGTCCCCTAGAACTCAGAACTACTTAAACCTAACTAACCTAAGGACATCACCCACATCCATGACCGAGGCAGGATTCGAACCTGCGACCGTAGCAGTCGCACGGTTCCGGACTGAGCGCCTAGAACCGCTAGACCACCGCGGCCGGCGATACCTGATACAACAGAACCGTTTATGCAATTGGTCCGTAAATGCAATCATTTCATGTGCTCCATATGCACTATAGATCTTGAGTGAATTTTAAACCACTAAACAGGTGTCCTAATTTTTTTCGTGCTCTGTAATACGAATGTATGAAAAAAAACTGGCTATCTTTAATTTCGTGAATACCTGTATATGCTGTACTTACCAGATTTATTAACTGGAGCCATTACAAACGGAATAACAATCACTTTGTGACACGTGAGATCTTCCCGGAATGAGTAATACACTGAAGACCCAAAGAACTGGTACACCTGCTTATTATTGTGAAGGGACACCGCGAGCAAGCAGAGGGATTCGACTAATGTTTAAAGCAGTGTTCAGTTGACACCATGAATCCTGCAGGGCTGTCCATAAATCCATAAAAGTGTGAGGGGGTGGAGATCTTTTCTGAACAGCACGTTGCAAGGCATCCCAGATGTTCTCAATAATGTTCATTCTTGGAGAGTTTGTTGGTCAACAGAAGTGTTTAAACTCAGAAACGTGTGCTTGGAGCCGCTCTGCAGCAATTTTGGACGGGCAGGGTGTCGTAATGTGCTAGTGGAATTGCCCAACTCCGTCGGAATGCGCAATGTACACGAATGGATGCAAATGAACAGACAGGATGCTTACGTACGTGTCACAAGTCAAAATTGTATCTAGTCGTGTCAGAGGTCCAATATCCCTCCAACTGCACACGCCCCACACCATTAAAAAGCCTCAACCAGCTTCAACAGTCCCCTGCTGACATGCAGGGTTCACGGATTTATGATGTCTGCATCCCGTACACGTCTATCCGCCCTATACAATTTAAAACGAGTCTCGTTCGACCACGAAACATGTTTCCAGTCATCAAGAGTCCATTGTTGTGCAGACATCAAGGGTATAAGAGCGGGACTTCGACTCCGAAATCCCATGTCGATGATTTTTTGTTGAATAGTTCGCAAACTGATGCATGTTGATGGCCAAGCATTGAAATCTGCAGCAATTGGAGGAACGATTCACTTCTGTCACCGTGATCGATTCTCTTGAATCGCATTGATCCCGTTCTTGCACGTCCTTTTCCGGCCGCACTGGTGCCGGAGATTTGATGTTTTACTGGATTCCTGATATTCACGGTACACTCGTCTAATAGTCGTACGGGAAAATCCCCATATCATCGCTACCTCTAAGATGCTGTGTTCCATCGCTCGTGGGCCGACTATAACACCACGTTCAAACTCACTTGAATCCTGCTACCTGTCACTGCAGCAGCAGTATCCTACCTAAAACTACCCCAGACGCTTGTCCTCTTATATAGGCGTTGCAGACCGCAGCGTCCGTTTACATACCTCAGTATTTACCTGTTTCTTTGCCGCTTTAGTGTAGTATGTGCTGCAGATTTTAGTCCAAAACTTCGTTTTAGTGCGCAATGTTACAACGAGTGACCTATTAAAGAAATTTGGATTCTACAGTTGCGTCTATACTCGGAGATACCTCACGGTGTGTGGCGGAGGGTACTTGTACACCACAAGCACTTCCCCACTTTCATCTTCCAGTCGTTCCTCAATCCCTCCAATTTTATCTTAAACTATGTATGCTTAGGTGGACGCAGTATATTGTCTGACTCTTTTTGGAAAGTACGCTCTCGGTATTTTAAGAGAAAACCAAACAGCTATGCAGAACGCCCCTTGTTCTTCGGTCTATGGTGCTGGCTGGGCATCTTCGTGACGCATTTGTGGTTAATAATGATGTCGTCAGCGAGATACGACACACTGATGCTTGAAGACGAGCCATTTATTTTTAGTACCTTATGTAGAATCGTTTTGGTTTCCCGTCAGGTTTCGTGCCCCTTTCTCCGTTGAGCGATTTCGGTTACTTTTTATCTGTCGGCACTAATGTTCATATCTGTCATTTTGACGTTCATGTGACGTTTTAAAGGAAGAGCTACAGTGCAAACTTCCTCAAGAAAACAGTTTCGATAAAGGAGTTAATATTTCAACTTTCTCTATGTCATTCGCCGTTACGACTCTATTATTGTCACTGAGTGTATGAGGGTATGGACTCGAACCGTTTACTAACGCATGGCCAAAAGTTTTCGTGATCTTCTGTTGATAGATTTCTTTACGATTGCTTTACGATTTGTTGAACGCTTGACTCATGCCTCTTCTTGCGTCACTTTCAGCTTCGATCAATTTTTGTTTGCCTGGGAGGATTTTTATTACGTTTATATTTGGAGTGAAGCCGTCTTTGCTTTTATAGCAGCTTTCTAATACAACTATCGAACATTTTCCATTCCTTTTAACTTTACTTGGAATATTTTTTGTGTAAAGTGTGTTGTAAAATCATCTTGAACTTTGTCAACTGATGCTCAGCACAGTCGGTGTTCGAGACGAAATTCCCTTGTTGGCCTTCAGGTAATCTGAAATCTGTTTCTTGTCGCTCTTGCTAAGCAGAAACATCTACCTTCCTTTCTTTATATTCCTATTAACATCCTTACTAACTGATGCTGTAACAGCATTATGATCAATATTTCTCCGATCTGGGTTGAGTCGAAAGGTCTGGGCTTTCGTGACTATGGGATGTAATATGTTGCCTTCAAGTGCCGTATCTAATTAGCTGCTACCGGCAATTTTCGGGTAAGGCAGTTAGAAAGATTTGACATGATTCCCTGTACACAGTACCTGCATGGATCACTTGGATCTCCTAGCCTATAGTTATTACGCTGAAACCTCCACCTATTACCCTAACATACCAGGAAATCTACATGACATATTTTCCAAGTATCTACTCAAATATTCCGCCACGATATTTCTTATGACAAAGGATGTGTGACCATATCTGACCCACATTTAACCCTTACCTTCATCAAATTTTTTTCGCATTCGTAATCTGCGCTAGCCTTTCTGCTTATTACTATATGTCTCACTTCATGAGCACGCACACAGCGCCAGTGTTCGGACTACATTTGCGATATACATTTCAGTAGGAATTTAGAATTTTACGAGTATTCCTGTTAATATCTGGATTCTGTGCTATAGGGCAATTGTTACCGTTGTTCAGCGAGATTTGGCCTGGAACTTTTCTGTAGACGGCCCTGAAGTTAACTAACACTAACTAACGTTTACTTTCTTCGATCTCCAATGACTCGTTGTTGATGGAGACAGTATTACTTCCTGTCTGAAATCAGAATGCTTCTTATGGAGCCTGTGGAGGAGTTTTCCCATCCTAAAAAACCCACATGGTCACACCACATGTTCTCCGCTACGCAGCAGCCGCAACTGTTAACGAGGGCCCTACATTTCTCCACCCAGTAGTTGATATCGCGAAATACGCGTTCAAGATAGACTCAGAATTGGAATGAGATTTTCACTCTGCAGCGGAGTGTGCGCTGATATGAAACTTCCTGGAAGATACAAACTGTGTGCTGGACCGAGACTCGAACTCGGGACCTTTGCCTTTCGTGGGCAAGTGCTCTACCACTATGAGGACGGGGCGTTAGTCGTGCATGGGTAGTTCAGTTGGTAGAACATCTGCCCGCGAAAGGCAAATGTCCTGAGTTCGAGTCTCGGTCGGACACACAGTTTTAATCTGTCAGGAAGTTTCATATCAGCGCACACTCAGCTGCAGAGTGAAAATATCATTCTGGAAACATCCCCCAGGCTGTGGCTAAGCCATGTCTCCGCAATAGCCTTTCTTTCAGGAGCGCTAGTTCTGCAAGGTTTGCGCGAGAGCTTCTGTAAAGTTTGGAAGGTAGGAGACGAGGTACTGGCAGAAGTAAAGCCGTGAGGACGGGGCGTGAATCGTGCTTGGGTAGCTCAGTTGGTAGAGCACTTGCCCGAGTTCGAGTCTCGGTCCGGCACACAGTTTTAATCTGCCATGAAGTTTCGGTCAGAGAATTTTCTGGGAGTTTGCCTGAAGCCTTCAACTTAGCTCTCACCCAGGACTGAAATGCGAATAAGGCTAACCGTCTTCATCAAGCCTGCCAATCGCCTGTAGGAATCTCTGAGAGTCATAATTTGTGCTTACTTGAGCCAGTGTGCCAAATCACTGCCGGCAGAGCATCCTTCACATCTCGACAAGCAAATAGTGTTCGCACTGACCTTCCTTCCCGACCTGCCATCTCTTTCTCTGAGAGGCTCTACAACCTGCCTAACGTTGGTGCTCGTAATCACAAACTATCCCATTGTCGGAATTTGTTCGGACCTTTAAGGCCGTCAGCCCCCAGTCGCTGTGGACAAGGAGCCCCTTCTGACTCAGATGTACTTGCTACAGTTGACAGTACCTGAAACTAGCGTTGGAGGCGTTAAGATACAGCCTTGAGGGGTGAACCCACCTTCGCCTACCGCCCAGACACTCATAACCCCGCCACTGGTCGCAATTCAACACCAGAGCGAGCGAATCGGAAGGAACTTCTTCGAAGAAGCTCCTGAGAAGTAAAACTAAGCTAAATCTTCCGCGTATAGGGTAATATCTGCTGCTGCTGGCGCCTTTGCTGTGCTCCGCTGATGTATCTACACTCCGGAAATATCCAGTCAGAAGACTAGTATTGTCTGGTCAGCCCATATAGGGACAACCTGCCGGGTAAAGTTAGAGAACGGTTATTTCAATGAGTGTGCGACAATTATGTTGTCACTGTCGTACATCTCAGTAGGTGTCACAAGAGAAAGGTAACATCGATTAGGTCATAGCGAGTTATTTTTGCCTTGTTAAATACCGACGTACTGCTAAGATAAACCGAAATGGCTGTTGGGAAAATGCGAAGACATCCTGGCTCTTCAATTCACCGAAAATTATTTTGGCTGTTCTATAAGCTGAATCCATCCTTGTGATGACCATGTCGGAATGACAGTTCCTGCATATGTAGAAAGTCAAAGAAGCTGTCAGTGAAATTAAAAGCCAGATGATGATGTTTGGTTTGTGGGGCACCCTACTGCGCGATCATCAACACCCGTACGAAGTCCCAAATTGTGTACAGTCCCATTTTTTCACCACCAAATTTAGCCACTGTCATGAATGGTGAGGACGACACAAATCCCCAGTCCCCGGGCAGAGAAAATCACCCAACCGGCTGGGAATCGAACCCTGGGCCCCGTGAGCTAGAGGCAGCAGCGCCAGCCACTAGGCCACGGGCTGCGGTCTTAAAAGCTTGAGCGTCAACACTGAAGTCATAAAGGTCATTAATTTGTCAAATATTCAGGAAGAACTGACAGGTGGAAGGAATATAATGAAGTGATTGAAAATGAAACGGATGTTTATTTGGAGAGTATAGCGGAACCAGTATTACCATCAAATGCGGAAAGTGCTTTGGAAGACTTTCAGAAGGTACGCATGACATTCTTTCGGAATTTCTAAAATCACTGGAGTTAGGAGGAAGAAAAAGATTAACCACCTTAGTTTGCACAATCTATAATATTGGAAACTTAACAGCAGACCCTCGGAAGACTATCACCCAACCAATATTGAAGATATCAAAGTCAGATCAACGCGCGAAGTGTAGTATAATCATCTCAACACAGCATGCAGCCACGTTGCAGAAAAGAATAATATACAAAGTAATGGAAAAGATAAATAACGATATGGTAAAGAGAAGAAAATTCTGACGTTGAGCCTGATAATGGGGACAGTACCTACGAAAACTCAAGAAAACTCCACACGATTTGAGGATGAAGAATATGTTTCCCGCAACGCAAAATGGTGTTAGAAGTTTACAGCAAAATGGGTATAAAGTATAGTATATAGAGGTAATATAAAATATGTGCAAGAACTAAGGGGAAAAATAACTATAGAAGTCGAAGACAGAAGTCTTCGGATTAAGAAGGATATAAAGGAAGTTTGCAGTCTGTTTCCTCTACAGTTCAATCTGTCAGACAGGCAATGACGAAAATTAAAAACCACTCATTGACGGTAATAAAATTAAAGACTTAAGAATGTGAGTGATAAGATTCGCCGATACTGTTAATTTTAGTGACAGCGAGGAAACGTTTGAGACCGGTTGTGTGAAATTGACAAAATGAGCACATAATTCGGACAATAGGAAGACGAAAGTAATGTGGACTACCAGAAATCAGATTAGCGGATAACTTAAAAATTGCTGACCACGTACGTAGGAAATTCAGGAGGTACGTTACACACGTCGTCCCTAGACCATTTCGCAACAAGAATGTCGCGTTGTCAGAAGAGCACGATTTCTGGGTTTCGTTCACAGCTCTGCTCCAGTGCAGATAACAGGTGTATTACAGTGTTCGACTGAACTGAAGTGGCAACTAGAAACGTACCGCAAAGCAGATGTAGGCGGGACAGCATGATTCTTGTTGATAAAACATCTAGAATGCACACATTCACCGTAAAAGTTTGGCGTATATGAACCATATGAGCCGTAGTGAAATGGTGCCAAGAATTTGACCGACGCCGTACAAACGTGTGTGGGGCTGATGCTCGATATAGTCCACATCTTGCACCACGCGACCTTCGTCTTTTCGGCAAACTGCAAGAATATCTGGAGAAAAAAACAGCTTTTGCAATGATGAAGACATTCACACAGCGGTTCTCGAGTGAATCCGTGGCCAATGGGCGGATTTCTATCGTCGAGGAATTGGACGATTTGTAGAACGTTCCTATCTCTTTCTGAAGACGTAATATATCTGTGTCACGATGAAGCACTGCAGAATTCAGTAACATTTAGATAATTATGTGTCAATTACGTTCAGAAGTCCCCTGGTAGCTGAAAAAGTGAATGATTACTGATTTTCCATGGAAGAAACCTAACGCAGACAGAGCAGATAAAGAGGATACAAGAAGCAGGCAAAGAGGGCTTCTTTCACCAAAGGAAATCTGCTAACGGCAAACTCAGGTATTAGGATGAAATTTCTGAGACTGTACGTGAGTAAAGTTTTGAACGGAAACGAATCATGGACTGTGAGAAAAAGAGGTAGATAAAGAACTGAAGTTTTTCAGATTTGGTGTTACGAAAAGCTGATCAAAACTTCACTGATGAGGCAAAACATTAAGACCACTTTCCTAATAGAGTGCTGGAAAGCAGTACTGCAACTATTCTGCGTGGCATGGGTCTGATAAGTCCTCGGCACAGGTATGTGGAAGCAGATGCCTGCTCACGGATCGGGCAGTTCAAATGACTTACAGCCGGTATTTCAAATCAGTGCAACTTTATGGCCACGAGATGAGCGAGAGTTCACTACTCTGCTCCTGAAACTACTTTAACAGGATTCTAGCTTTGTGAGAGGTCACTTATCATATTGAAAGAAAGATCTTTTATTGTATGATTATATGATAGCGGAACAAACACTGGTAGCAGTTTCGTCTGTAAAATATCTGGGAGTATGCGTACGGAACGATTTGAAGTGGAATGATCATATAAAATTAATAGTTGGTAAGGCGGGTGCCAGGTAGAGATTCATTGGGGGATTCCTTAGAAAATGTAGTCCATCAACAAAGGAGGTGGCTCACAAAACCCTCGTTCGACCTATACTTGAGTACTGCTCATCAGTGTGGGATACGCATCAGGTCGGGTTGACAGAGCAGATAAAGAAGATTCATAGAAGAGCGGCGCGTTTCGTCACGGGGTTATTTGGTAAGCGTGATAGCGTTACGGAAATGTTTAGCAAACTCAAGTGGCAGACTCTGCAAGAGAGGCTCTCTGCATCGCGGTGTAGCTTGCTGTCCAGGTTTCGAGAGGGTGTGTTTCTGGATAAGGTATCGAATATATTGCTTCCCCTATTTATACCTCACGAGGAGATCACGAATGTAAAATTAGAGAGATTCGAGCGCGCACGGAGGCTTTCCGGCAGTCGTTCTTCCCGCGAACCATACACGACTGGAACAGGAAAGGTAGGTAACGACAGTGGCACGTGAAGTGCCCTCCGCCACACACCGTTGGGTGGCTTGCGGAGTATAAATGTAGATGTAGATGTAGATGCCATCGCCGTCGTGGAAGACATCAAGCATTGAGGGATGTAATAATGTTCATGTGGTCCGCAAGGGCCGTGCTACCTTCAATTAGTACCACAGCTTCCATGGCAGTCCACGTGAATGCTCCCACAACATAATACTGCTGACGCTGGCGTGCGTCCGTAGTTTAGTGCATGTTTAGAGCAGCCATTCGGCTGGATGACGACATATCCATACACGACTAACAAGTAACGTGGTTCACTCGACCAGCCGAGACTTCCCCACTGAACATCGAGACCAAGGAGCATTTACGGTGTCCACCGGTCTTCCGTTGCGTGTTGCTGTTGGCAATTCGTTTCACAGGTCTGCGACATAAAGATTGTTTCAAATTCATTAAGCGATTTTTATAGTATTTTCAGCGCTAATTTCGGTAAAAATAGTGAAAAAATTCCATCACGTACAGTTATTTCACAAACTGCGCATCTAATTTTAGCTTGCTTTTCGATATTTCAGCACTCTAGTGAGTTTGTATTTTGGTTTTTAGGATCTCCATAAACTGATTTAGGGTCTACTTGAAAGGTAATCATATTTTGGCTCCGAGTACATCCATTTATTGGTATCGAGACAGGGAAATGAGTTTGTATCTTTCTTCTGTCAAGAAGGTAGTGATGTTCCTGGGCTTATGGCACGTTTCAAAACAGAATATGCTCCTGATGCGTGGAATCTTTTTATTAATTCTTCAAAAAGAAGCCTTAAAGCAGTACTTCTACACAATGTCAATAAGTATGCCTCTAAACCAGTTGGACACTCGGTTCACTTAAAAGAATGCTACGAAAACCTTTAACTGGTTTCAAACAAACTCTGCTGTTCAGACCACAAATGGACACTGTGTGGTGATTTAAAAGTGATTTCAATGCTGCTTGGTGAACAAAGTGACTATACAAAGTTCCCTTGCTTTCTCTGTGAATGGGACAGTAGAGACAGAAAACAACACTACATAAAAAAAGCTTAGCCCTTGAGAGAAACCTTACAGGTGGGGGTTAAAATGTTGAAAGGAAAAGCCTTGTGGATGCCAAAAAGGTGTTACTTCCACCACTTCACATTAAGTTGAGGCCGATGAAACAATTTTTTAAGGCATTGCCAAAAAAGGGGAGTATTTCAGTTACCTTTGTGGACAGTTTTCTGGTCTATCCGAGGCAAAGCTAAAGGAAGGAATCTTTGTCGGACCAACATTAGAAAACTAATGACAGATCCCAACTTTGTGGACGAAATGGAAACAAAAGAAAAGGCAGCATGGACGTCTTTTAAATTAGTTGTTACTGGTTTCCTAGGAAACAAAAGAGATCGGAAGTACAAGACAATCGTCGCAGACATTCTCGGCAACTTTAACAAGCTGGGTTGTAACATGAGCATTAAATTTCATTTTCTCCACTCACATCTTGAGTACTTCCCTGCAAACTTTGGTGATGTAAGTGAATATCAGGGCCAAAGATTCCACCAAGACATCAAAGAAATGGAAAGAAGATATCAAGGAAGATGAAACGTCAACATGAGAGCGGACTACTGCTGTATGATAAAAAGAGATGATCCTCAACGAGTCCAAAGCCGGAAAAGCAATAAAAGAAGCTTCGACATAAGGCGACAACGTTGTTATAAGGACTTATGAGCTTAAAGAGAAATGTAAGTGTACTGCAAATGTTGTTTAGATCATGCTTTATAAATAAAATAAAATTTTATAACTTTGGGAAGAATGTGATAAATTGCTTAAATTTTGTTATTACCCCCAAAAATATTCCATTTTTGTTAGAAAACCTGACCTTATATAAAAAATGGACTGCATTTTTGAAATCAGCCGTGAAAAGTACTTAAAAGTCAGTTATCAAATTTTAAACAACTTTCAAAAAATATTTTTTTGCAGTCCTGTGTTACCGTCGGTCGTAACCTTTGGGATGGTAATGTAGAGAACCCAATGGGTCGCTCAGTCTCATAACCATGGTTCTCACAAATATGTGGCTGTTTCGTCTGCATGTGTCAAGATTTCCGAGTCTGTGCTGGTACCTGACAGCTCAGCCTAATGAGCTGTGACCGAAACAAAATACCAGCTAACTTCATTGACGAAACATAGGAAATTATGCGGAAATTATGAACAGCAATGTGTCTGTCTCCCTACGTCCGATACATGATTCGACGTGTTCACTTCCTATCATTCAAAAAGCGAATCGATACGAACACGCAACGAAAAGCCTTCCAGTGTATATGTACTTTTATCAAGCAAGGTCCACTCTCGGTAATCCAGTGCCCTCTGAATTGGTCGACATGGAAACGCGTGTGGTTCGTCTGCTACGGAGCTCCTGAACGCTGTGCCCTGAATCACTTGTGCAAGTACAAGCACTGAACTCTGTCGTCAGATCTACCACATATCACCGTCAATTGTGGTTTACATAATGGACAAGTCTCCGACCTTCAGGCTTTCTAATGAATCGTGGACGTCCAATATCTTTGCCACAGTCCATTATGTCAGTGTATTTCCCGTTTTCGATCTGTATCGCTGCTAGACTGAGGTCGCTTTCATGTCTGCTCTGCTTTCATACTTTCGATTTGGCGTCACGTGCCCACGACAACAAAAGGTAACATTCATTCTCACGATGGGTACTATTTATTATGTTGTGGTTCATCAATATATATGATCCGATAAAACAAGAAACAAAGCGCTTCTTAGCGGGGTCGACGAGATCAGAATTTGTGGAAAACAATAACACTAAAAGGAGGAAGATAGTAAGACATATTTTAATATATCAGAGAATAACTTCGGTGGTTCTAGAGGGAGACATGATGGGAACATGTAGGGGAACACCTTGAATAGTCGAACACTGGGGTGTAAGAGCTGCTTTAAGAGGAACAGTTTGGCAGAGGAGAGGAAGCATTCGCCAGCAGTTTCTAAAATAAATAAATAAAAGTAAATAAAAATAAAAATAAATAAAATAAAAAAGCTAACGCTTAAGATAGTAACACGCTAAAATTCGTCGTAGGTACCACCGGCCACACACTATGTAATAGTCCTTAGAGTTTATATGTACATGTGGACCTGATCATAGTAGTCAGCATCTCTGTAGCAACCATACTTACAGTCGATCGACTGCCAGCGTCCGTTGTTGTCTACCACCTCCTTTTTTACTTATCTAGTGTTTTATTTCAGTTTTCCCACTACATCGATGTGGTCCGCTACATATTTCTCTCTTATGCCCACCCCTGCATCTCAGATTTGCACTTGCACCCTGCTTCTTCAATGACTTCTACTCCAGTGTCTGTCATCCGCTACAGTTCCCTCTAGTATGGTGGATGTTATTCTATAATCTCTTACCACATATTCTAACATCCTGTCATTCTTGTCGCTGATAACCGTATGTTTCGGTCTGTGCCGTTTCTGTGGAGAACTCCTCTTTCCTTATGGTATCAGTCCAACTAATTTTCAACATCTCCTATTCCCGTCTCTTCCCTTCTTGCTCTCCTTCGGTTCGTCAGGGTTATTTTGTTTCAAGCAAAATGCCTAAATTTCGTTTGCTATCTGGTTCCCAGTTGCGTTGGCAAATATATCATTAATCTCATCTCACATCATCCTCATTGCTTTCATCTTTATTCTCTTTCTTCTCAATCCATGTTCTGTCTCATCAGACTTTTCATCCAATTCAACGTGCCTTGTGAGTATTCTTCACATTCACTGAAGATAGCATTTCAGTGAATCTTATCAACTATATTCTTTGGACCTGAATTTTAAATCCACTTTAGAACCATTCTTTTATTTCCTTGGACGCATATACTAAACGGTGGGAGCCAGAGATTATTACCTTGCCTGATACTCTTTTTAATCGGAGCACTTCGCTCTTGATCTTCCATCTTTACTTTTCCGTCTTTGCTATTGCACTATTTTACCCATAATTTTAAACATCTTGAACCATTATATGTTGTCCAACGCTTTTTCCAATTCGACAAATCCTAGAATGTGTCTTGATTTTTCCCAGGTCTGGCTTTCATTATCTATCGCAGCGTCGGAACTAGTTCTCTCGTGACCTTACCTTTCAGAAAGCCAAACTATTCGCCAGTTAAGAGAACCCCAATTTCTTTTCCGTTTTCTTCTACTTTATTCCTGCCAGCAGCGTAGATTCGCAAGCTGTTAAGCTGACTGTGAGGTAGTTCCCTCGGTTATATGCCACTGCTATCTTCTGGATTGTGTGGACGATATTTTTCCTAAAGTCTGTACGTCACCAGATTGGTAGATTCTACGCAAAGACTTGAGCAGTTGCTTGGTTGGCACATCCCGCAATGATTTCAGAAATTATCTGGGAATGTTATATGTCTCTAGTGCGGAATTTTATGGTCAGTCTTCCGACGTTCTATTAAACTTTTACTCCTATACTGGAGCTCTTGCGTCTTCCATATTGTATCCTATTTCTTCCTCAATCACGTCACCAGGTTAGCAGTCCGCACAGTAGAGGCCGTCAATGTACTCATCCCACACAGCCGCTCTTTTTTCTGCACTTAACAGTGGAATTCCCATGGCACTCTTTAATATACACACCGTTTCCTGTAAATTCTGTGAAGATTGTTTTGAAATTTCTGTATGCTGAATTAGTCCTTCCGACGACGATTTTTTCTCGATTTCTTCATATTTTTCCTGCAGCCATTTCGTCTTGGCTTACTAGCACGACCAATTTATTTCATTCTCAGTGACCTACATTTCTGTATTCGTAAATTTCTTTGAAGGCGTTTGTACTTCCATCTTATGTCGATCAGCTGGAGTATTTCTCCTGTTACCCATGGTTGCTTCGCAGTCGTTTTCTTATATCTATATTATTCTTTCCAGCTGAAATGTTTTCCCTTTTTAGATATGTCCGTTTCTCTTCACCTGAAATGCCTGTTGTTCTCTTCATTATCAAGGTATGTATAAATTTTTGAGAACTTCAAATGCATCTTCAGTACATCAGTAGCTCATAGCTCTACTTCACAATTTCTGACGACTGTCTCAAATTTCAGCCTACTGATCGTTATTGCTACAACGTGAGGCGAATCAGCACCTGCTCATGGGTGGCACCTATTAAATTCAACATAAATATCAACATGTGATAACATCTGTCACTATTACATAGTGAAGACACATGTTCACCAAGTTCTGGTATTAAAGAACCAGAATCTAATACTGGTGCCTTTCCTTATACATGCAAGAGTGTTACTTGGTGTCATTCATGTGACAGGCCTCAAGATAACTTGACTGGAAAGTCGAAACTGGTTGCCTAATAAAACAATATCGAAATAAGGGCTGTTGGTACAGTATTCTTTCATTTCATCGATCAGCCGCGGCCCCATGCCCATGGGCCCTAGATGGAGCTACATCTACTGATGTAAATATCATTGAATATTCCTTTCATAGAATGTGTATAATGTAATTTATATTACTATCGTTATTTATTCCCTGAACGTTGCCGAACTCACATAATTAGTACTCACAAACGACTATATTTCTTAGAGATCTTCGGTAAGGACCTGAAACACTATGTAACCATGCGAAAGGGCACTTAAACGAGATTCTGCCCCGAATAATGACCACTACTTACGTTCTTATACCAGCTGGGCGTTTTATTGTCCTGACGAACAAATTTACTGTCATTTTCCATACAAAGTTATTACATATGAGCTGTATTTCAGGAGCTGCATCATCGTCTGGAGTTTTTATAGATCGGAAGCTCCCAGATGGGCTTCTCTTGCACACATGTAAGTCGACAACCGAACAGCTGTGGAGTTCCTTCAATGAATGGTTATTGCGAAAATGTTGCAAAAAGAAAATAACGATAATGTGTCAGAAAGAGGACCATATTTTGTTTGAAAAGCTACACTACTGGCCATTAAAATTGCTACACCAAGAAGAAATGCAGTTGATAAACGGGTATTCATTGGACAAATATATTATACTAGAACTGACATGTGATTACATTTTCACGCAATTTGGGTGCATAGATCGTGAGAAATCAGTACCCAGAACAACCACATCTGGCCGTAATAACGGCCTTGATACGCCTGGACATTGAGTCAAACAGAGCTTGGATGGCGTGTACAGGTACAGCTGCCCATGCAGCTTCAACACGATACCACAATACATCAACAGCAGTGACTGGCGTACTGTGACGAGCCAGTTGCTCGGCCACCATGGACCAGTAGTTTTCAATTGTTGAGAGATCTGGAGAATGTGCTGGCCAGGGCAGCGGTCCAACATTTCTGTATCCTGAAAGCCCCGTACAGCCCCCGTACATGCGGGCGCGTATTATCCTGCTGAAATGTAGGGTTTCACAGGGATCAAATGAAGTGTAGAGCCACGGGTCATAACACATCTGAAATGTAACGCCCACTGTTCAAACTGCCGTGAAAGCGAACAAGAGGTGACCGAGACGTGTAACCAATGGCAGCCCATACCATCACGCCGGGTGATACGCCAGTATGGCGATGATGAACACACGCTGCCAATGTGCGTTCACCGCGATGTCGCCAAACACGGATGCGACCATCATGATGCTCTAAACAGAAACTGGATTCATCCGAAAAAATGACGTTTTGACATTCGTGCACCCAGGTTCGTCGTTGAGTACACCATCGCAGGCTAGCCGGCCGAAGTGGCCGTGCGGTTAAAGGCGCTGCAGTCTGGAACCGCAAGACCGCTACGGTCGCAGGTTCGAATCCTGCCTCGGGCATGGCTGTTTGTGATGTCCTTAGGTTAGTTAGGTTTAACTAGTTCTAAGTTCTAGGGGACTAATAACCTCAGCAGTTGAGTCCCATAGTGCTCAGAGCCATTTTTGAACCATCGCAGGCGCTCCTGTCTGTGATGCAGCGTCAAGGGTAACCGCAGCCATGGTCTCCGAGCTGATAGTCCATGCTGCTGCAAACGTCGTCGAACTGTTGGTGCAGATGGTTGTTGTCTTGCAAACGTCACCATCTGTTGACTCAGGGATCGAGACGTGGCTGCACGATCCGTTACAGCCATGCGGATAAGATGCCTGTTATCTCCACTGCTAGTGATAAGAGGCCGTTGGGATCCAGCACGCCGCGCCGTATTACCCTCCTCAACCCACCGATTCCATATTCTGCTAACAGTCATTGGATCTCGACCAACGCGATCAGGCGTGTCGCGATACGATAAACCTCAATCGCGATAAGCTACAATTAGACCCTTATCGAAGTCGGAAACGTGATGGTACGCATTTCTCCTCCTTGCACCTGGCATCGCAACAAAGTTTTATCAGGCCACGCCGGTCAACTGCTGTTGTGTATGAGAAATCGGTTGGAAACTTTCCTCATGTCAGCACATTGTGGGTGGCGGCAACCTTGTGTGAATTCTCTGAAAAGCTAATCATTTGCATATCACAGCATCTTCTTCCTGTCGGTAAAATTTCGCGTCTGTAGCACGTCATCTTCTTGGTGTAGCAATTTTACTGGCCAGTAGTGTAAATAAAATTCCTTACAGTGTTACTCCGTGTTTAAAATGTCCCGTTCAGAGTCCCAACTAAATTTGTCATATAAATCACCGTAACTTATTATTACATACGATAGCATATTAGATATGATAATAAGTATGCTGCAGGGAGAAAATAACAGTTGAACGCACCGTAGGAAATATGTGGTGTATGAATGTGCATGTATATGAAAAGTCTACGTTCCAATAGAAACAGTAATGCACAGTCTTAATGGAACCAAGTGCGACCACAGTAGAATACTCCGCGTATATCATCGTCGGACCTAAGGTTTTGGGGACTATGTAGCAATTCTGGCCGGATGTTTGCAGACAGACGTGTTTAACGGAATGGAGAACATACGTTGCACTGAATGTAGCTTATGGACGAAAGTAATGAAGAGCAGTGCAATCGTGAGTACCGACTTTCTTAACACAAAAACGGGAACGGAACAGAAGTTCTAGAAAAGAGAGAATTCTCATACCTGGAAAGTAAAATCTGACGAGAAAGACAGAAATAGCGTGACACTCGCGAAGAAAACTTCTTCGAGAAAAGAGCTTTAACGGTATCTAATAGTGCCTCGGAAATAAAGAAGAGGTTCCTGAGAGTGTGCATCTGATGCACACGATGATATAATAGTAAAACGTAGTACCATAACATAGTGATAAATACTAAGTGGACATATAAAAGGACGAAATGAAGATACCCTTCAAAAATAGGAGGAAAGCACTTTGCGGGGAGCCCGTAGCAGAAGAAAGGGACAACCTAGTAGGTCAAGTGCTTGGCATCCCTGCATTATTAACCTGGTGCTGCAAGAATCAATGGAGGAGAAAACTAATAGTTGTAGAGAGAGAACAGGGTATACAAAACATATTGTAGATGTATGGAACGCTTAGCATAGAATTCTAAGAGGTAGGGAAAAGCATCAAAGCAGTCGCCAGACTGATGATCTAAAAGAAAAGTGGTTCATTCCTCAACATTCGCCCCTCACCATCCCATTGTTTTGCTCGTTGAATTAAACCACTAAACATACGAGTACCAAATCATGGCTCACCTTTCGACTAACTCCAAGTTTCTCAAACGTCAAAAGCTTTATTTTTTCATACTTCTAACTAGATTACATTTTCTGACAATATTTAATCTGTGGCATTCATTTAAGTCTTCTTCACCATAATTTACTAAACTAACTCATTAATCTGTGTTATATCATTTTAAAATTGAGTTAATGAGAACCTTGACCGCAACAAAACATTTATCTGCAGTGGTAACCGGTTATGGTCAAAATGTGACCACCTTCAGGTCATACTACACCATGGTGGCAGGCGGTGGCTATGAACTGAGCAGGTATCGTGGATTCACGAACGTCATTGGCTGCCATTATGGTATAATATCGTGTAAAGACGGTCACATTTTGACCGAAATCGCTTACCGTTGCAGATAAATATTTTATTGCGGTCGAGACTTTCTAATTCAGTGTTGAAATATTTGATCAAGACGGCTGACATGCTCCACGAGAACAGTTTTCAAAAATACTGTGTTATATTAGTTTACAAACTGCGTTGCACGACCATAATTTTTGTAATTTCGCATCTTGTGCGCCATCGCACAAAGTTCCGTCTGCTCTTTTCTTATATGTATTTATGTCTTACAGTGAGAGGAACATCGACTGTCAACAGCGGCTCTGCAGTCATCGTGGCGCTGATGTATTACTTCGTGGTGGCTGTAGGGACGTGATTGGGCCACTAAAGTATCAGCGACACGTTTTAGGACTATTGAGGATGAAATGATGTTGAGTGACGAGAGACAATGCTGTGCGAGAATGTTTGACACGACACTCTTCACAAAAGGATGGAGTTTCTGGCGTGTTGTATTTATGTGACTCTTGCTTCAAAAAGTGACACATCTTTTGTGAATGCATTAAGTACGTTAACGCACTGCGAAAATGTTGAGGAATTCTGTAAGTGGTAGTGGTCCGCATTTCAGCTGAGAGGAAAGTTGATTAAAACTCCATCACATAATATCGAGTTAATCTCCGTTCGAACTGAAAATGACAACTGGAATTATGACCATGTTTGACGTAAGACAATTTTTTCCTGATCTGAAATCTCTGCGTGCGACAACGAAAACGTATCTTTTTATTTATGTGATAAAGGAAGCCACTTAATAAAAGAAGCCACTTACAGAATTTCCTCAAACTGTTCTGTATACACAATACATTTGGGATTTGTGCCTGAGTGAACTGTCGCTGTTACACAGAGAAGGTTTTATAGTAGTTCTTGGAGAGCAAATACGGAAAGTGATAAATGTACGGAAAGTGTGTAACACTGTTTATGAAAAGATTTCTATTTTTAAAAAAGGTATTACTCTTTAGAAAGCATATGAACTTTTTATCTTTCAACTATTTTGCCATTCTACTGAAAATGTATTCTTTCATATATTATTCACCTGTTTTCTTATTTCTGTTAAAAATGTGTGATCATGTCAAGAATAATCACCGTGATACACTTATGTTGCAGAATGTTGAATTCACAATAAAAATTAATATAAATTATTTAGTTATACGTCTCAATTTTAATGCATTTTGTGCAGTAAATGTCAATCTTATCTGTAATTCTAACATACACCAAAATAACATAATTTCGTGGTTTTTATCTTCCCTTGAAGCAAAGTTCGTTTTCCTGCAAAGAGAGAAAAATGATGTGGCATAAATTAATGTAACGTAGATATCGCGAAATGCATGCTTTTATGAAAGATTATATTTTTTGCCAAAAGACCTGTCACGTATTTTAAATAAGAACGAAACTCAGTTCCATAACCATAGTACTTTCTCGCTGTTTGTTGCACACTGATAATCAGTTTTGTTGACAATAACAATCGCGAAGATCGTTAATATGTGTCTAAAACATTTATGTTTACTATTCAGGAGTCATAAAGTCATCTGCTCCGAAAATATATTGTGTATTGTTCTTTTTTTTTTTAACAGTTCAAGGCACATGATGTAGATTTGTTAGCAAATATCCAGGTTTTTAAGCTTCAGTGGGGCACATACATAAATACGAGGTAAGTTAATTAGCTTTTAAACTATAGTTGTGAGGCTATTATAGACTCTGTACGATATCCTATTATTCTGTTCACAGAAATGTCATTTGACAATGCCATTTGATCAACTGACAAGACGAATCACCTTACAATGTGTATAAATTGAAATTAAAATTTCGGATTGATTGACAACGCATTAACAGTTACTTGTCAGTCGCTGTTTAAATACATCAAAGTTTTGCAATCACTCTAAACTGTCTGTTCTTAAAAGCACCTGGGAAACGGATATTTCAGATATTGCAGACTGGAAAAACTGGGGAGACAGCGTATTTGAGTGTTGTCATCAGTGCTTTGTTTAGTTGGCAACCGCCGGCATCAACGTCAATGCAGTTTGCAGCTTAAGTAGCTAACTGCAAAAATTTAATAAAATGATGCCTTAGTGAATCCTGGAAACGATCTGTTGCCAATGCTGAACATTACATTAACTTACTGAACATATAAATAAAACGAAGTAAGAAACTGCCCGCGTCTTTTCTATTGCATTTTTTAAAATGAGTAGCAGTAGCTTTAACTCAGTCCCATTCTTCAGGCACGGAATAATTCTTCCGAACAAAAAAAAAAAAAAATAAATTCAAAAAATGGATAAAGTAAAACTGTATAATGGTTTTACCGTCTTTTATTAATTTAGCATTAATTCCAACTAGGCCAATGTCCTTTCTACATTTTCTTACATGTAGCGCTGTTTTTAATTCTTGTATGTCTAATTCATCCACACAGATATTATCAGTTTTTATAGAATCACCTTCTTCAATGTCTCCATCATACCGTAAATTTCTGTAATGCTGTATCAACAGATTTTCCGTTCCTGTGGTTGCGTGGTGGTTTCCTGATCGGAGATGTCCTGCAAATGTTGATGCCTAGTGACATATTTCAATGTTTTCAGGACACCACCGGAAAGAAAACCACCGTCCTACCATTCCAGAAACACATCCAGTAAGAAGAAATATCTTCTAACTCTACAAGAAAACTACCAAATCCAAAACGCAGTCACAGAAAAGAAGCACTTATGAATAACCGAACAAACTATAGCAACTAAACGTTACTTAAACTAATGAAACACATAGTAGGTAAAGAACAAACCCACTAGAAACCACAAAAATACTATCACATAGACCACTGTACCATAGTAAAGTTATTAATTACATACACAGTGGCCGGCCGCAGTGGCCGTGCGGTTCTAGGCGCTACAGTCTGGAGCCGAGCGACCGCTCCGGTCGCAGGTTCGAATCCTGCCTCGGGCATGGATGTGTGTTATGTCCTTAGGTTAGTTAGGTTTAATTAGTTCTAAGTTCTAGGCGACTAATGACCTCAGAAGTTAAGTCGCATAGTGCTCATAGCCAACCATACACAGTGGTTAAGACATGTTAGTTTCCATTACACACACACACACACACACACAATAGCGCACGCAGAGAGAGAGAAAGCAACAACAAACGCTCGAACTACCACCTAAACAAAACAAAAGACCGCAACGCTCAGTATCAAAACAATGTATACGAGATGGCGACTTGGACGTGGACCTAACTACATAAAAACATAAATGTATTTCGTTTCAGTGAAAACGTTGTCGCCAAAAATATAGTACATGAGATTAGAAGAACATTAAGAATGAAGCAGACAAGAAAAAAACCACGAGTAACTAAAATAATTTAATACTGTTTATAGTCGTAAGTTAAAACATGATGACTGTATATGAACCTAGCAAATAGAATTACAAGAAAATCCTTATCTGCGAATTTAGACTTGCTTGGGGAAATTGGGTGATGATGACTTCTCAGACTATCAGCCAAGTCAAGGCGTCGTTCAGCGGCAACGTTTCAACAAGTTTCCTACTTGTATCTTCAGTAGAAGTGTCGTCTTAACTCGACTGATAACCCGAAAAGACTTCATCATTAAAAACCATATTGTTACAGTAACGACTGAGGATGCTTTAAAATAAAGCGAAACGCGTGTAAATAAGGGTTTTATTACAGTCGCAAAAGACCGTTACTTGCAAAACTGCGACTGCAGGAAAAGAGGACAGAAACCAACATGTACAAAGAAAGATCTGCTTGTGTTACCCACCAGATGATCTGACCTGTTCTATAGAGACATCAAGTATGCCATCGATGCTGGATGGGACTCATTTGCGACCGATATGCGTGAATTGTGGGAGGACGACCCAGCTCTAGAAATTCTGAATGAAAGCAGTCGTGGCTTCCCAAGGTATCGACGTTCTCCAGAATTGTTCACAGAATCCCAGACGTATTGCCTCCATCTGCAGGAGATGGGGCTCCTAAGGCCAATAGAAATGTGTCGCGTCAGATATAAACTGATTCACACCAGAGGACATAGTGGTAATACTATGCAACACCACTTCTGTACTTGATAATATCGTTTGTGACAAAAAGAGACCTCACGTTTCTTCAGGTATCCCACACCGAGCTGAAGCCATTCGTTGGTATTTATATGGCTTGGAGCTCCATACAGCGCAAAGTAAATCGCTGCCTTTCAGCTAATTTTGTAAATAGTTACAGACGGTCTCTGTCTGATTAAGGTCGATTGTTACAGCGGACCGGTCAGGGTGGAATAGGGAATCTGAGTGTGGGTATCATAACCGCTGTTCCCCCTCGACAACTTTCGCATGTGAGTCGTTTTGTTACGATGAGAAACGGTAAGCAACTACTGTACTGTACATGGAATAACGTCAACTGTTCTACCGTGTCTTTCTGTATGGGTAAGCGTAGCACGATGCGTAGATGTTACCCCCCCCCCCCCCCCCCCACCCTCCACAACTATCACAACAAGTGATGAAAGGGCATGTATACAGTGTTGCTATCGAGCGGTGCATGCGGACGGATGTGGCCGATGCGTGCATCCATTCACCGTGCTACTGAAGTAGCCATACATTATACAGGGTGTACATTATGCCACATATTTAATAATTTTTTAACATGGTTTACGTTCACCTATATAAAAGAATTTCTTCCATTCCTTACTTCACATTTTTTAAGTGTCGACCTTATTTATGTTTTTCTGTCTAATGTAACCTGTATTCTACCCCAGGGATCAAGCCACCTTCATACCAAATTTCATGGAAATCAGTCCAGCGCTTTGGTCGTGGAAACGTAGTGGAATTACTTTCGCAAGTTTTACAGTACAGTATGGTTTAAACACGTTAAGGATTTATAAGAATTTCCACAAATATTATGAAGTTCAAATAAATTTGCCATTTTGCCTATTCACACTGAAATTCATGGCATTACTTTTCTTTATGTTCAATGTCACTTTGTTGCTTATTGACCTATCATAAACTTCCTTGAGAGTTTCATTTGCTTTCTCGGTAAGGAGTTTTCTTGTTTTCCCCGGACTATAATATTGCGAAGAGAATTTTTTCATCATGAGTTAAACTACTGGGAAAGTCATTAATGTATGTCAGGAACAGTGTTGGTCCTAATACGCTACCTTGCGGAACCCCTATATTAATGTAGAACTTGCTCCCCCATCTTAGGCCTCCCACTGGCGGTGCTAGTCAGTAAGTAAAACACAATGATACTTACCCAGACATGTTAGTAATTTAGTGGAAAATTCTGATATTTAACTGGAGTTCTAGGATACATTAAGACGTCAAAACACTCTGTTGTTACTATTAACATAACCGTACACTAACGACTGTACTCATATCTGCAACAAACGTGTTTCAGCATCTCCCATCTCAGAAAGTATGCTTTCTCCGACCCATGTTTATTCGATCTGTTTCCATGACTACTACCATCGCTCATAATATTCAATACTTTTTATTTAACACATTGCATACGGTGTGTGATGCATGGGCTGTTCTCGCCCTTGTTACTGTTAATAGTATTCTTGTACCACACCCAAACTTAACGTGAACTTCTTAGCCAAACATTCAACTTACGTTAAGAATCATCATTTACATTTTTTAAAAACTATTTGTGTTACTTAGTAGTATTCTGGTGAACGTTCTTGAAAGCTGCAAGACCAAAATACGATGAAGAATAAATGGACTGAAAATGAAGAAGACTGAATACTAGTATCTAACACTGACCGAAATGCAGTGTAAATGGTAACGGAATCGAGGCGGAATGCAGTGTAATCTGCATTATACAGAGTGTTACGAAAATGGGGAGGGGGGGGGGGAGAGAAAGGAAAGGGAGTAGAAGAAACTAATTTTATCTGCTGCATCAAGACTTTATGCAGGATCATTGTCGATGAAAGAAAATGCTTGCCGAAATGGGACTCGAAACCAGGGTCTCCCACTGCTAGGTGGTTCCGTTAACCACTGCGCCACCCAGACACTGTGTTTATCACAAATACGTAGATTATCTCGGCACACTCCTCGGCTGACTCATACCTGCAGCCCCCATCTATTTCATCCACTATCGCTAATTTCAGAGTAGTTCTGAAGATTGCAGGTAAGTGAGCATCCGCATTGAAGGCTGTGTATTCATTGCCCATCGAGCTGAGTCAGTTATATGAATGTCTGGTGTCAGAAAGAATAGGCGCCACGCATTCTTATAAAGTGACTGTGTTCCAAGTGCTACAGTGTACACTGCGTGACGGTGAAAGTTCGTAGGTATATTCATTAATCGGCGTGCTGGCGGAGTATGCTGAAAACAATAATAGTTTCATTTTCTGCCACCAGTGAAAGTATGGCGCTGTAAGCATTCAGAATATGAAATGTTTTACAGTTTTGACGGCGGTATGCTATTTGTCACCTTGCGATGCGTGTTGATTTCTTTGGTCAAGTTACTGTTCGTGTAAAGGGCTAAGAAGCTGAAGTTTTCCATTCGAAACGTGATGACTATTAATAAGAAAGACCATGCATTCCTGATAAAGTTGTTTTATCAGAATGGTAGCAACAACAGCGCTGCATTGCGACATGTCGCTTATGAAAACGTTTCCGAAGGGGCCCCATGTCAGTAAACTGGCTAAAGAATACGATTGTGAAATTTGAAGAAACTTGAGAATTTGGTGGTGCAGCATGCCACTCCCAGGGCAGATGTTGAAGTTGCTTTAGCTATAGCCGGCCGTGTAGCGTACGCCTCAAATTTGCAGCCAGCGTTCGAATTGTGTGACATGCATTGTCTGTCCCCTGGTCAACAGTTCGAAAGATTTTGCGGCGCATTTTATACAACTATCCCTAGTAGATGCATAACGTACATCAAATGAAGGCCCAATATAGGGTACAACTCCCTGACTGCTCTTTGATTTTTGGCACGTATGAAAATCGTTGACATTTGGCCGGGGAGTATTCTTGGCACGGATGAGGCCATTTTACTCTGCACGATGTCGTGAATGGACGGAAATGTCGGGTATGGGGTTCTATCCCGTCACATGTTGTGCTGGAACACCCGCCGCACTCAACTTATGTGATTGTATAGCGTCATTTCACAG
Source organism: Schistocerca nitens (assembly GCF_023898315.1). Lineage (NCBI taxonomy): Eukaryota > Metazoa > Arthropoda > Insecta > Orthoptera > Acrididae > Schistocerca > Schistocerca nitens. The sequence goes on from NC_064614.1 coordinate 68,811,554, forward strand.
GCTCCTTCATTATCGGTCAGTTTTTCTTCAAGGTCGTGACAATTCTTAAACCTGTTACGTATACGAGGTGTGGCTAGAAAAAAACCGGACTAGTGCTGGTGAAACAATAAAACGAATGCAATAAGGCTGAAAGTCGCGTGGCCTGTCACGTTACTCTCGCTCCGCCTACTGCTCGAGTTTCATCTGCCTCCTGCACTCAGTCTGCCCGTGGCGTCTGTTTTAAGTAGTTGACGTTTTGTCTGTGCGTCGGAAAATGTTGAGTGTACAGAAAGAACAGCGTGTTAACATCAAATTTTGTTTCAAACTAGGAAAATCTGCAAGTGAAACGTTTGTAATGTTACAACAAGTGTACGGCGATGATTGTTTATCGCGAACACAAGTGTTTGAGTCGTTTAAACGATTTAAAGATGGCCGCGAAGACACCAGTGATTCAAGGCAATGATGATTGTTTTTTTTGACATCAAAGGGATCGTGCACATTGATTGGGTGCCAGAGGGACAAACAGTGAATCAGCATTACTACATTAGCGTCCTGGCTACCCTACGTGAGCGATTACGGAGAAAACGGAACGATTTGTGGAGAAAAAAGTCATGGATCCTTCACCAAGACAATGCCCCAGCTCACAGTGCGTTGTCAGTGAAGACGTTTTTGGCAAAACGCAACATTCCCATCTTAGATCATCCACCCTACTCACCTGATTTGGCCCCCTGTGACTTTTTTCTTTTCCCTAAAGTCAAGTCAGCTTTGAAAGGAACTAGATTTGAGACTGTTGAAGCAGTAAAAGAAAAAGCGACGGAAGTAATGTATGGACTTACCGAAAATGATCTGCAGCATTGCTATGAACAGTGGAAAATTCGTATGGAGCGGTGTAGAGACCGAGGAGGAGAGTACATTGAAGGAGATAACATGAAATTGTAAATAATTGTAAATAAATGTTTTTCCAGCATCAGTCCGGTTTTTTTCTAGCCGCACCTCGTACAGTGACTTCTGGAGATTGTAAGGACCTTAACGTGTAACACGTGATTCCAGCTTCGCAAGATCGCAGCTGTGTCCGTATCACTACTTTCATGCGAGATAGTGTGACACCAAATGTCGTTTGGCAGGTGAAAGCTTGCTTCTATAAATCTTCGTCAATGACCACGTAATCTCTAGGCAGTTTCAACACGTGTAGCCTTCCACATGCTCCGACCTAAAGACACGCCACTTCTGGGGTGGAGATATCTGTAAGAGCATGCCTCTGAGTGATATATCCTGACTCTTGCTGATCTGAAGTAGTACATCGATCTGATTACACCGGATATATTGCGAGCAACTGTGGACAATTTCATTTTACAGATGCAGCATGTTGTTGAGTAGGGAGACCATAACGATAACACGCTGTGGCTTGTGACCATATGGTAATAATCTTGTGTGTGACCGCTTCCCCCCTTTTCCTGTACCCACATCATATTATGACTGTTTGCAGAACCTTTCACTTGGTGACAGGGAATGGAACTATTTTCCATTTTAGAGCTTACTTCATGAGTGTACCGATTAATAAACTTACCTACGATGTTTCAGTGCCATACGATGTATACAGTCCGAACTACAGCACACGGATCACTGTCAGTTTCATTATAATAATCGGGTACATTAGCGAGTAAGAGATTAAGAAACTTTCAAGAACTATTGAGACAACGAAAACGCACAGAATCAGATGTCTAGCATCATGGTTCGGAGAGCATATTACAAGTCTGTTGCAAACATGACCGGTTTAATGACAAAGCGGCACATTCGTCCACTTCGCCACCAGAGATTCCCAATAATAGAATTTGTTTTTGGGGTGTATTCGTAATTAGCAGCAAAACCTTACACGGACGAAAATATACGATACCAAAAGCAAAAACCGATTGGGGCCCTCAAACGACCCGTTATTCATCGACTTCAATACTCCGCAAGTCACCTGACAGTGTGTGGCGAAGTGTATTTGTAGTGCAACTAACTGATACCCATTCCCTGTTCCACTCGCGAATGGTTCGTGGGGAGAATGATTTTCGGTAAGTCACTATTTTCTTTATCTGTTCATTTTACGAGATGTATGTTGGAGGAAGCAGTAGGATTTCCGACTCTTCCCGGGAAAGAAGTCTCCCGAAATTTCAGTAGTAAACATCTGTGTGATGCACAGCGCCTGCCTTGTAGCGCATGACACTGGAATTTTTTGAGCATCTCTGTAGTGATCTCCGTAGCGCTGGTCTTCTTCGAATCTTCTTTACCTCTTTTGTCAGTCCTACCTGGTACGGGTTCCACTTTGATGAACAGTACTCAAGAATCGGCCGAACAACCGCCTTGTAAGCCACTTCGTTCGTGGATGAATAACATTGCCTTAAGATTCTTCGGAAAGTTTCATGCTTTACTGTATGGTTAAATGATGATGAAGTCCTCTTGGGTAAAATATCGGATCTCCGGGCGGGGACTACTCAAGAGGACATCGTTATCAGGAGCAAGAAAACTAGAGTTCTACGGATCGGAGCGTGGAATGTCAGATCCCTTAATCGGGCAGGTAGGTTAGAAAATTTAGAAAGGGAAATGGATAGGTTAAAGTTAGATATAGTGGGGATTAGTGAAGTTGGGTGGCAGGAGGAACAAGTCTTTTGGTCAGGTAAATTACAGGGTTATAAATACAAATTCAAATAGATGTAATGCAGAATAGGTTTAATAATGAATAAAAAATAGCAGTACGGGTAAGCTACTACAAACAGCATAGTGAACGCATTATTGTGGCCAAGATCGACACGAAGCCCACGCCCACTACCGTAGTACAAGTATATATGCCTACTAACTCTGCAAATGACGAAGAAATTGATTAAATGCATGATGAGATAAAAGAAATTATTCAGATAGTGAAGGGAGACGAAAATTTAATAGTCATGGGTGACTGGAACTCGATAGTAGGGATAGGAAGAGAAGGAAACATAGTAGGTGAGTATGGATTGAGGGTAAGAAATGAAAGAGGAAGCCGCCTGGTAGAATTTTGCACAAAGCATAACTTTATCGTAGATAACACTTGGTTCAAGAATCATGAAAGAAGCCTGGAGATACTAGAAGGTATCAGATAGATTATACAATGGTAAGACAGAGATTTAAGAACCAGGTCATAAATTGTAAGGCATTTACAGGGGCGGATGTGGACTCTTAGCACAATCTATTGGTTATGAGCTGTAGATGAAAATTGAAGAAACTAAAAAAAGGTGGGAATTTAAGGAGATGGGACATGAGTAAACTGACTAAACCAGAGGTCGTACAGGGTTTCAGGGAGAGCATAAGGGGACAATTCACAGGAATGGAGGAACGAAATACAGTGGAAGAAGAACGTGTAGCTTTGAGGGATGAAATACTGAAGGCAGCAGAGGATCAAGTAGGTAAAAAGATGAGGGCTAGTAGAAATCTTTGGGTAACAGAAAAAATATAGAATTTAATTGCTGAAAGGAGAAAATATAAAAATGCAGTAAATGAAGCAGGCAAATAGGTACACAAACGTCTCAAAAATGAGATCGACAGGAAGTGCAAAATGGCTAAGCAGGAATGGCTAGAGGACAAATGTAATGATGTAGAGGCATATATCACTAGGGGAAAGATAGAAACTGCCTACAGGAAGGTTAAAGAGATCTTTGCAGAAAAGAGAACCAATTGTATGAATATCAAGATCTCAGACGGAAATCCAGTTCTAAGCAAAGAAGGGAAAGCAGATAGGTGGAATGAGTATATAGAGGGTCTATACAAGGGCGATGTACTTGAGGACAGTTTTATGGACATGGAGGAGAATGTAGACGAAGATGAAATGGGAGATATGATACTGCGTGAAGAGTTTGACGGAGCACTGAAAGACCTAAGTCGAAACTACGCCCCGGGAGTAGACAACATTCCATTAGAACTACTGACAGCCTTGGGGGAGACAGTCCCGACAAAACTCCACCATCTGTTGAGCAAAATGTATGAGACAGGTAAAATACCATCAGACTTCAAGAAGAAAATAATAATTTCAACGCAGGTGTTGACAGATGTGAAAATTACGGAAATATCAGTTTAATAAGCCACGGCTGCAAAATACTAACGTGAATTCTTTAGAGTCGGACGGAAAAACTGGTAGAAGCCGACCTAGGGGAAGATCAGTTCAGATTCCGTAGAAATATTGGAACACGTGAGGCAATACTGACCCTACGACTTACCTTAGAAGATAGATTATGGAAAGGCAAATCTATGTTTCTAGCATTTGTGGACTTAGAGAAAGCTTTTGACAATGTTGACTGGAATACTCGCTTTCACTTTCTGAAGGTGGCAGGGGTTAAATACAGGTAGCGAAAGGCTATTTACAATTTGTACAGAAACCATATGGCAGTCGAGGGACATGAAAGGGAAGTAAAACTGGTAGAAGTTGCAGCTTTGCGAACTGCATTTTGAAAGACAATAAAAGTCGAATTTACCATACAAGGTGCATAATAATAAAGTAAGATAAGGCAGTGTGCTGCATGGTCATTTTTTTTTCAGGAACATGCCAATTGGCACTTCATGTTCTTGCAGTATGCAGACAGAGTAGTTCCTGGTTATCCACTGCAGAGGTAAGAAACAGTTTTAGGCCCTAAACGAATCTATGGAGACTAAAACTGGAACAGTATTCTTTTCTTAAATTTACTTCAATTCAGTAGGTGCAGTTTGCCAACAAGGCATAGTTTGATGTGCAACAGGTAGCCATTGCGTATGATTGTTCCATGACAAAACCACTCTGACTATTAATGACAACCATTATATGTATTCAGTTTCATTTACAGATTGATTCAGTTCAGATTAATTGGCAACAAACTGATTGAAAATCATTTACACAGATAGTGTTCGTATTCAAAAGTGAAATAACACAGGTGATTCTCAATCGGAGTACATAGGAGACATTGTAATAAAAATACTTGCTTTTCGAATGCTATGAAATGATTTTGGCACATACAGTTTCCAATTTACAAGCAAATGCCTTTATAAGGTTTCAAAAAACAACCAGCGTTCCGCAAGGTCAAGGAATGCAATGGGTGGTGAAATTTGAGTCCAGTACGATGAAGACTTATAAGAAAGTTAACAGTTCAAAAACATTTATAGCTCTAGACAGTATTTCATACCGAAGTCATTTCCTGTTTGTAACTACACTTTTACAATTGTCTATACAACAGCTGCTTTCATGATCCTTATTTTCTGGAATGTTTTTGTATCTATCGCCCAGTTTCAGGTGTGTCTGTTTTCATTATTAGTTGTGATCTAACCTGTATATATAATTACAAAATTTTTATTAAAATTTCTATATATAGATAAAGAATAAGTCTCATGCAGCTCACAGTTTGGGGCGAAAGGTTCCATCTGATGCCATTTCAGAGTGGCGTGCCATTTTAATTGTACTGGTGCTGCCATCAGTAAGCGAACCCAAGTCGATTGCATGAGATCTCTTTCGTATTGCAGATAAACATTCGATTCTTCTTTTCACTTGCACACACAAAAATTTTAACCGTATTTATCAGCTTTCAATTTTTTTCATTGGATGTTTTCTGAAAATAACTGCTTACTGCCGAGGTTTCTACACACCCAATATACAACGTATCCATTCAATCACTGTCTTACATTAAAGATGCCAGTATAAAATCAGATAATTTAGGAAATTTGTGGGAAGTTCCAGTGGGACCAAACTGATGAGGTCTTCGGTCCCCAGGTTTACACAGTACTTAAACTAACTTACTCTAAGGACAACATGCACAACCATGTCAGAGGGAGGACTCGAACCTCGACGGGGGCAGACGCGCGAACCGTGGCATGGCGCAATAGACCAATGGCTATCCCACGCGGCCAAATTAGATGATATATTTTGTATTCTTTCCCACGTATTGCGATGGAAAGTGAAATAATTTGTTACTTACAGAATTTTAAAAATACATTTTGAAACTAAAAAGAAAAAGGAACATACATTTTTTATTTTCTTTCTTTCTACTTAGTTTCATAGATAGCACATTCTTTAAGCTAAACAATGATTATTTTTTAAAGCAAAACGACAAAACTTCGACGATCACTGCACTTAAAATGTTCAAGCAAAGGTGACTAATGTCTCTGTGTACATGGGGGGTGGGGTGGGGAAGGAGGGGAGGGAGGGGAAGGCATGGAATTGACATGCTGCTCTTATATGGAAAAATATTCTCGTAGTTTCCCTAATCTAAATGCTCATAACACAAAAAATTGAAAACAGCGAAGAAGCTTGAAATCATACTGTCGTTCCGACGTAGCTTTCTTACTTCTGAACATTTCAAATTTCGCACTCACAATGTTTATCGTAGCTACGTATTGTAAACTCATTTGAAGCTTTGTCGCCGACCACGCTTCACCAGTCTGACGCAAAGTGAATCAGGTATAACACGTGTGGATGGACGGTGCATTATACAAGCACGGTGGCGTTACTACAAAGTGAAAATATGATTTTAATGTCGTTTTAATAGTGTAACAGAGTCTGGCTCATCTTAGAAAGGTGCATTCGAGTAACATCTGGTGAACACAAGGTGACTGACCTCAGAAACAATTCAAACGCACCCATATTAACAGGCCATATGCCAGGCTAGCACTAACACTGTAATATCACTGTAATATGATCAGACAAGTAACTGGATTGCAAGTTCATAGCACGGAGTATCCGAAACTTATAGAAATGGAAATTAAATTCAGGTGAATTTGCAGGGTCTTGCGATATCTGTTAACATCTGTGTCGGGCCGGAATTTTGGACAGTACAACAACTAAATAAAAGTGTAACTTTGTGCAGCTTCCTTGGAATATGCGGATCTCATAACTAAAATAATGGTCAGACAACAGTGCGCCGTAGCCTCTAGCAAATCAGTGTGTACTAGTATCGCCTGTGGTCGTAATTCGATCAAGTATGTTTATAGAGTAACAAACCTCAGTTTTTTAAAATGTAAATAATTGGAATTTATTCATATGCAGATTATTAGTTCTTGCATGAACACTACGTAGATTTTTAGGTCTTATCTGAATGCTTTCAGGAGGGTATTAGGAAACGGCAAATATGATGACTGAGAGAATTAAAAACACAAATGAGGGAAAAATTACTTTAGTCTACAATTTGACGATATAAAAAATTAGTAAAAACAAAATTTCAGTAAATATCCTTTCAACATTCGCTAAATGTTCTTGGCCACTATGTTCACAAATACAAAATTTCAACTATGTAATATATTATCTAATATACTTGTTGCAACATATAACTGACAATGCCTAAAAATGTTGGTCATCTTATTAATTCCCAACTTTTCGAATGTTCCTTCTTGTGACTTATTAATGGCAAAACGACTAATTGGGAACTGTGCTAATTGAAACTGAAAAGGTGAAAAACTGCCCATGTAAGTCATATGTACACATGGAATGAAAACTTTCTTATTTTGTGTGATTCCAGTTAAGAATTGACAACAAATATCATTATTAAGTAGGCATTTGACACTCATTGCAATTTCATTAAAATACTTCTTTAGTATTTATATTTATAATAACGAGTTAATTTTGAATTGTAATTTGTGTGACAGTAAGCCATTTACAGACAGAGAATTCAAAAACTCTGCTGTATAGTAATTATTAATTTTGCATTCCCTATCTCAAATTATTTATTATGGCACACCATCAAGTACACTAATCTCTAAATAATATGCCCAAAATCTCAATACTTGAAGTGTACACATGGAAACATCATCAAGAAGAATCAATGAACATCAGTTCATATATTATCCTTAGCTTCTCTTTGATGTTATAATGGGCATTCAATTTTGCAAAACTGGAATGAGCAGTAAAGGTACTGTGCAGGGTTCTGCCCCCGATTACAGGAGGTGAAATTATGCAACAGAAGGCTTTTTCAAGACAAAAAAATTCAGGGAATTTCATTTATGAATAATTGCAGTGTGTGTGAATGTTTTACCACAACCTGCATGAGCAGTTATGCAAAACACAAGTGAGCCAGTGTTATGGTACCAAACTTCAGAAACAATATGGTCAGTTGCAGTGTGTTGTTCACTATTAGTGCTTTCAAAAAATTCACTACATTGTAACTCCCCATGAATTCAATCTAAAATATCTACGTCAGAAAATTCTGGTATTAACGTTGGAACAGGTAATTCAAGTAAATGACATATCAAATTATGATCATTCAAGATATATTCAATTTTTAATACTTCTCTGTTATAAGAATTTATTTCATTGTATCCCTTCAGAAATCTCCGCAAGGAAAAATTCTAAATTATGGCCACAATTCTAAAACATCTGCTGGTATAAGCACTGCACAAATTACTCCAAATAAATGACTCATTTGGCTCACTTTGGTGAATTCAGTTAATTTGCTTCATTTCAACATTCACAACATTCATTTTCATTTGGAACAGTACCACGAGAGTGAAATGCTTCAGTAAATGTATTATAAACAATTCCATTATCAGTGTTAACATCTTTGAATGATTTTGGACCACATATATGGAATAATATAAGAGCTCTATGTCTCTTGAAGGCACTACATACATGAGTGCAGTAATTTAATCACCATCATATACTCCCTTCCTCCATTTTTTCAGCATCTATCCAAACGTAGTGCAAATGAATATTAGTGTAATGGTAAACATTTGCCAATGGGTCGATTTCATTTACTGCAAAGAACAATAATAATTTTTCTCATATTTTCAATTGCGCCCCGCTCTTATCCTACTGTGATGTAAACATTTGATCTACATGGTAAAGTAATATCAAACCTAATGACTGTGACCGACTGAACATACTTTGAAAATTCATGGATACATTATACCACTTCAGCTAATCCGACATAATTGACATTAAAAAAATTTCTCACTTCATCAATCTGAACCTTTTCATTCCCATGTGGTCCTCCATTGTCTGCTTTTGTAGCTGCACATCATCACTTTTATATACGTAGGTATAAACGTATTTAACACTTTTAACTGAAGTGCAAACTTCAACATTCACATGTAAATCAAATTTAACAAGTAAATATGAATTTTCAAGTACAACGTAACGATTCTCCAGTGATTGTCCACGACATTAACGCTGACACCATTAGCATTCCATTTGTACAGTGGATATCCATTAACTGATTGTTATGTGATTTCGCAGCATTCCTTAGGAAATGTTTTGGTGCATTTTCCATCTCTCACATTAAACAGAAATTTGATTAGGGGGTCCAGGTACCACATGTTTCGCGACATATTCGTATGGTTACAGTGTGTTCGAATTTCTGGAACTTCTGCACATACGAATTTATCAGTATCACTAGTTTCTTGTATTTTCTCCCTTTCACAGTAAGTGATTAAAATACAGGCATGTGCCAACCCAATTTTTTGAAATTCAGTTCTGTAAATGACAGCCTGATCTTTACCAAAGATATATTTGGTTATTTCTCCGTTGAATAATTCTTCTACTTTATCCTTGAATACTCCTACAGTAACATCTGGTCAGAAATTACGAGGTTCATCTTGATAAACATTGTTAACAATTTCTGGCCAATTAGGATTGCAAGTTGTTATAACTGTTAATGTAGATTCATAGAATTGTTGAACAATGGACATTCTGTTCAAATAATTTCGATACATACTCCTTGGAAATCTTTTAAATAATAAAAGGCAAAATAGCTCTTCTTGCAATATTTTCAGTATCACTCAAGTTTAACAGTAAGTGATCATTTATGTAATTACAAATTTCTGACCTAAGAACAGACTGATTTTGCAGTATCAAATGGGGTTGCCACACCTTCACTATCTACATAAACACCAACTGTCCGCTGCAAAAATAATTTTGTGAATGATATAAAAGGCTGAAGTTATATGTAATAGAAAGGTGATAGCATGCATATTGCAACAAAGTAACTTTACTTCTAAGGTTTCTCGCAATGGAGGTACTTGGAGTATTATGGAACAAATTAACTCACTGTCCAGTATCCCTACTAGGAAATGACAATTGATATGCTAATGGATTCGGTTAGGAATCTATTAGCGAGATGTTTTTGACTGTACAAGCTGTTTTAAAAAAGCACACAATATTTATTTAGAGTGGCGTTCACCTTCAACTGTGGTAAAAATGGCGGCTACATCAGTTTGAACTGCATTATTGTAACGTTAAGGATCTAAACATTTTATAAACCGTAATAACCACACAAATATCTCTATTTTCTTATTACAAACTTGCACAATAATATTTCATTGGAGTGAAAGAATGTACAAAAGGATTAGTGTTTTTCATTCAACAGCAGTTTCACACACTACATTGTCATCAGTATTTCACAACTAATGAAACTCTTAATTCAGTCTATAGCAAACAGCAGTGTCTTACATCATAAATATATAATTGCGCATAACAAATGTAGAGTTCATTCTACCTGACTGAAGATAAGAAAATTTGTGTATCTTAAAGTGATACACTCTACGTGGAGCTTTGTCTGAAATTTTGTCCTCATAACGGATCGTAGAAAATGCTCTATTTTAGCTACGAACATTATTCAAACAATTCTTTATCTTCTTTCTTTTGATCATTTAAAGCGCGTCCTTAATGAAATGCGATGGAAAATAAATTTTGTGTCAATGTAGGAAAATTAACTCTTCGCTTATGAAAATGTGAATGTTGTATCACGTACAGTAGCCTCTGATGTCAAAAGTTTTGCATTACAAAACCTGCAACTTAAACGCATCAAGCCGCATTTGTCCCTATCAAAATTATGTGTGAATACCTTGAGTACACATGTAGACGTATCGTTAAATGAAGCAGTGGCGTCATCATTATGAATGTCCACTTTCCCATTACTTTCTCTACGCAAAAAATGTCTATCTAGCTCTACATCTTTCATTCCGACCTGTTAGCGTTCTCCTTGTAAGTGTAGCGTTAAACAAATACAGATTCTATATAATAAGAGAAGTCGGTAGTCGTAATTATTCAAAGAGATGCAATTAAAAGTTTGCAGCCTATCTCAAATTTTCTGCTAACAGCGGCAGACGACTATATAGTTACCCTTACAGGAAAGTTGGTGCAATAACGATTTCAAAGTACAACTTTATTTACAGACTTGGTTACAACGATATTTTGATTTCCAAACCAGACGCAACATGTAAACATGACCGTGTCCAGCATGCGATTTCGCAAAACGTTTCCATTTTCAAACGTCGTATCTACCATGAAATGTGTTTGGTACACAGGGCATAGGTTGTCGGCACTTCATTTTTCGATGTTCAAGTATTGGAGATTTCAATACGTGATAGAGAACGTATCATAATAGTTCTGAATATTAAATCGTCTACCTTCTTTTACCACTCTTAACGGCTATGTAAACACATGATTCTTTTGTGTGCATCTATGGCAAAGCACCTTACGTATCATATAACTTCCATTAGGACATATGAAGTGTGAGTGAGTATTTTGGATGAAGCACTTTCAGAATATACGCAAGTGTGTTTGTGTTTGTGTTTGTAAAGTGTTCGTCAGCATAACCTCCACATTGTAGTATAACACAATAATTTTGTACTGAAGCGGCGTGGTACCTAACTGAAACTTGAATCAACGCAAATGTGATTGACTATAGCGAACTGCTGTTCGAGTGATGTTCTCACCCTTACAACATTTTTGTGCACACGCACTTCAGTTGTAACGCGTTCCTTGAGGCCTATCTGTCAAAAACGGTTTACTACTGTACCAACAAAGTTAGAAAATCCTTAAACATAGCTGTTTTAGTCAGTTACGGCACTTACAACTTATGATGAGCGCGTGCAGCGTGTCTAACGAAGTGTAATGGACCGACGAAATTTTACAATCTATGAATGAAGACACAGCAACCCCTATTGAGAACGCGCCTAGGCAAATAGCCGCCATGCTGGACACAGATTTATAAGAAGACTACTCAACGCCCAGTTGCTTGGTAGAACCAACCGTCAATGGGCTGAGGTTTGTGCTTCAAGAAAGAAGTCCTAAGGTTCAGTGACTTATGGTATGTACTGTCTGTTACGAGGAAAGTCACGGAAATAAACATTGAAGATTTGCTGAAGTCAGGTAACACAGGGTCCTCAGATAAAAGACCAGTTTGGGCATTGTTTGATGATTACAAGAAAGCAGTGTTGCTGGGCATCCTGCATGCAGAACACCAAAGGATATTCAACCTCACACAAGGCAAGTAATTATTTTCATTTATTGTAGCTACCATTTTAAATCAGAACAGATGTCGTAATCTTGCATATAGAGTGGGGCAGCTAAGACAGGCCACTCCAGATATCATCAAGACGCGTAAATGCATCTAGGAGTGATATTCATAAGTGGAAGTAGTATAGCTATGCGAATGCCAGAACACTACGATATCTGTCACTTCGCCTGCAGGGGTTTGCCTACATGCAGGATGCATGACATCATCAAGATCGCTGATGGTGGGGAATTTAAGAACCAAGGTGGTGCTTGGTGATAAATTTAAATATCAAAGTTTATGATGCTGTGAAATAATTTTAGCAATTACTGAAAGTGAAACAGCGGACCACAGCCCTTATAATATTCAAGAGAGTGTCACTTGAAAATTTTTTGGCATACATTAATAAGAAACAACTAACTACAGCTTAGCATTTTGACTAAACATTAAAACAAATGAACGATGGCGGTCGCGCTATATCATTTTAGCACCGATTAAAAATAAATCTGCCAATCATGGCACTAACATTGTAAGATGGTGGTTGTGGAAAATTTCTTAACCAGCATTGAAATGAAACAACCAGTCACAACGTAGTATTTCTACCATAAATTAAAACGAAACAGAGATGATGTCTTGGGAAACATTTAATTCCATTGAAATTAAATAGCTAATCACTTTACTTGATACGCAGATAGTACTGGTAAAAAGTGTTTTTCAGCCAATCAGAGTGCAATATATAGTTTTTGTTAAGACGTGCCTTGTACAAAGGTTCCCCAACACTATTTATCAAAAACTATGTAGCACAGACACACATTCACATATGCACACAAAATTTTCCTCCCAAATATTTACCAACTAGCCCAAAAACATATCTGCTTATCCCAAAAGAATGTAACAACTTACCCTGAATGCGCATGAACCTGTCCTGAAAATGTATCATCTTGCCACAAAGATATATCACTGTGCTCCAGAATGGCAACAGCCTCCTCAAAAAGTGTATCAACATACACAAAAAAGAGTGTCAACTTTTTCTGACAACATATCAGCCTGCTACAAAAGTTTCAACTTGTCCATAAAAATGTATATACTTGCTGTGGAAACGGATCAGGATCCTTAAAAAATTCATCACCTTGCCGAAAAGGAGTGAGAAAAATGCAAACATCAAGGAAGGGAAGGAGAAACCTCAGACACAGAGTGTTTTACAGATTAAATTTATTAAAAATTTTACAATAAATGTTTCATATAATGTACATCCATACAGTGATGTAACATTTCAAAACAACGTTATTAAGTCCACTGTTATCGTACATCCAGTTTTCTACACATGACGCTTTTGTGTATCAACACAGCCCATTACATACATTACAGGCATTAAAATGGGATATTTAAGAGTCTAAATTGTATGAAGTTCTTACATTCAATATTCAATATATCTACACTCATTACCTGGGAAATTAAACAGGACATAACTGAATCACAAACAAATTATATATAAGTTTCCAATATATATATATATATATATATATAAGTACATTGGATATATATATATATATATATATATATATATATATATATATATATATATATATATATATATATATACAGGGTGGTCCATTGATAGTGACTGGGCCAAATTAAATATCTCACGAAATAAGCATCAAACGAAAAAACTACAAAGAACGAAACTCGTCTAGCTTCAAGGGGGAAATCAGATAGCGCTATGGTTGGCCCGTTAGGTGGCGCTGCCTTAGGTCAAACGGATATCAACTCCGTTTTTTAAAGTAGGAGCCCAATTTTTATTACCTATTCGTGCAGTATGCAAAGAAATATGAATGTTTTAGTTGGACCACTTTTTTTCGCTTTGTGATAGATGGCGCAGTATAGTCACAAACGTATAAGGACGTGGTATCACGTAACATTCCGCCAGTACGGGCGGTATTTGCTTCGTGATACATCGCCCTTGTTAAAATGTACCGTTTACCAATTGCGGAAAAGGTCGATATCATGTTGATGTATGGCTATTGTGATCAAAATAACCAATGGGCGTGTGCTATGTAAGCTGCTCGGTATCCTGGACGACATCATCCAAGTGCCGGGACCGTTCGCCGGATAGCTACGTTATTTAAGGAAACAGGTAATGTTTAGCCACATGTGAAACGTCAACAAATGATAATGCCCAAGTAGGTATTTTAGCTGCTGTCGCAGTAGCAGACGCATTGCACGAGAATCTTGGAGCTGAAAAACGTCGGTGTTGAGAATGCTACATTAACATCGATTGCACCCGTTCCATATTTCTATGCACCAGGAATTGCATGGCGACGACTTTGAACGTCGTGTATAGTTCTGACACTGGGCAGAAGAGAAATTACGGGACGATGGCACATTTTTTGCACGCGTTTTATTTAGCGACGAAGCGTCATTCACAACAGCGGTAACGTAAACCGGCATAATATGCACTATTTGGCAACGGAAAATAAACGATGGCTGCGACAAGTGGTACATCAGCGACCTTGGCGGGTTAATGTATGGTGCGACACCATGGGAGGAGGGATAATTGGCCCCCATTTCATCGATGGCATTCTAAATGGTGCAATTTATGCTGATTTCCTACGTAATGTTCTACCGAAGTTACTACAAGATGTTTCACTGCATGACAATGGCAATGTACTTCCAGCATGATGGATGTGCGGCACATAGCTCGAGTGCGGTTGAAGCGGTATTGAATAGCATATTTCATGACAAGCGGATAGGTCGTCGAAGCACCATAACATGGCCCGAAAGTTCACCGGACCTGACGTCCCCGGATTTCTTTCTGTGGGGAAAGTTGAAGGATATTTGCTATCGTGATCCACTGACAACGCATGACTACAGGCGTCAACGTATTGTCAATGCATGTGTGAACATTACGGAAGGCGAACTGCTCGCTGTTGAGAGGAATGTCGTTACACGTATTGCCAAATGCATTGAGGTTGACGGACATCATTTTGAGCATTTATTGCATTAATGTAGTATTTACTGGTAATCACGCTGTAACAGCATGCGGTCTCATAATCGATAAGTTCACAAAGGTACATGTATTACATTGGACCAACCGAAATAAAATGTTCAAACGTTCCTGCGTTCTGTATTCTGATTTAAAAACCTACCTGTTACCAACTGTTCGTATAAAATTGTGAGCCTTATGTTTGTGGCTATTACAGCGCCATTTATTACAAAGCGAAAAAAGTGGTCCAACTAAGACATTAATATATCTTTACGTACTACACGAATATGTAATAAAAATGGGGGTTCCTATTTTAAAAAACCAAGTTGATATCCTTTTCCCCCATTCAAGCTAGTAAGTTTCGTCTTTGTAGTTTTTTCGTTTGACGCTTATTTCGTGAGATACTTTGCCCGGTCACGATCAAAGGACCACCCCGTTTACCTTATCCAGTACTGACCCCAAAGACACTGTGTTTATCTCACAAAGAAGTATGAGATATATGTCGTCTAGTGCAGAAAAGCTCGTTTATGTTGTCTCTTAGCAGAAACAATATTCTGCTGCAGTGAATCATGTACTGCATAGTTGGCTGTCCGTGGTGGCCGTGCGGTTCTAGGCGCTACAGTCTGGAACCGAGCGACCGTTATGGTCGCAGGTTCGAATCCTGCCTCGTGAATGGATGTGTGTGATGTCCTTAGGTTAATTAGGTTTAATTAGTTTAAGTTCTATTCGACTGATGACCTCAAAAGTTAAGTCGCATAGTGCTCAGAGCCATTTGAACCATTTGAACTGCATAGTTGTTTGTGCTACCTAATCCAATACTGGTTTCCTGTAGTCGTCTGTGAAATAGAACATTGTTTACGTTTCACTCTGTTCATTATGCAACTTCACTCTGTCTACAGACCATAATTTTGTTTCCACCACCAAGATCGTCTTTCATCAAACGAGCCTCTTTCTGGTTTAGCAGTAGAATATCACACCTGTCATTTGCCGGGATTTCCAGAGTATCGAATCTTGTGTTCATATCACCCCCGACATACTCGTAGATATTTTAAACCTGTATGTCTTGATTAACTGTCTGTGTGGCGCAGTTTAACATTATGTGGTGGAAACCTGTTTAAGATATATCCATATGAAAGTGTAATAGAAGGGTTTTTCAAATATTCAAAATGACAATTCCTCCTGTAATGGGTTTATCAAAGACTACTTTAAACTTGCTCAGTTCAGCGGTCGCAAAATTTTCATTAATATTAATGCTCCTCTGAGAATTCGGTTCAGCAATTTATGCAGATGGCACAAATATTCACACTAAGAAAGTTGACTGTCTCATGTCCCGCATCTTTCACACATTTTGCGTCGTCTTTGCTGACGCACTATTATACATTAGTTTGGATAAGTTCCTCTCGAATTACTGCTTGTTCTCATGCGTTGTTGCAGGTTAACCTCTATGTATGGCTTCATCTAGACAGCTCTCCTTGACGATAAAATTCAATGAATCTTTCTTTTAAGAACCAGTTTATGTTGTAAGTATTGCTTCATATTTCTGTAATGAAAAACAGTTATTCTTATCATACAAGGCTGATATTAATTTCTTCGGTGTTTTAATGTGGTGACATTTCTTCAAGACGTAATGAGAATTGTATATGAAAAACGAGAGCAAGCTCGGTGTATTTAAGATCCACTTCTAAAATATCTCTTACGTTGGAAGCGTGAGGTACCTTATCCACATCAAGAAGGACCTATTCAAACAGGTTATCAAAACATACTGCGAAATCACTCAGCAGCATAGGCTCTTCACGTCAAGATAAATGATGTAAGATTCGTAAATTGTTTCATCATAACTGCTGCTGGTGGAAGCCTGTGAGCAAGGAAGCCTCTTTCAGCAAACTGGAATTATTGAATATCGGTTCTGAGATCGAGTTTGTCTTTAGAAGTTTTCTCCAGAGCATCCCACTCCAAGCCTGACAAAATAATGGAATGAGCATGGTCCATATCATATACACCTGAAAACTTTCCAAATACAACAATCGCTTTGGCACTAGGCTTCTATAGTAGTTTCACTTGTAAAAAAGAGTTGAAAACTTTTCAATTCTGGATAGTGATCATCTAGCAGAAACAATTCGCTTTTCAAATATTCATGGGAAAACACATATCTGATTAAGTTAAACTCCTGATATTTGGGAAAATATTACATCATTATCCTGAGCTCTTCAGATCTGAGGTAAGAAACGCACTTTTTTAAGGCAGCACCACAAAAAATTTTGTCAATTGGTAAATGTGTAATTGATATTACATCTCTCCTCTTGGTGCAACACTGGATTACTTTTGGGAGTACAACAGTTTAAACCCACACCTGGCCATCCTGATTATTTTATCCACTGTCTCTCTAAAATGCTTAAGACAAATGCTGGAATGGTTACTCCGAAAGGGCATGTCCACTTTCCTTCTACACCCTGCCCTTTTCCTATCTTGTGCTCTTTGTCTGATGACCTCATTGTCGACTGAACATTGAATACTAATCTCCTCCTCTTGTTCGTCCTGAATTACTCTCTGTAAATGAGTTATTCATTTTCATGTTTGTAGGCATCAGATTTAACTTAGGAAAACCCAAGATTGTTGAATAAAGTGCGGACTGTACAGTAAGGTCTGTAGTCAACTTGGCAGCTGTCATGAGTATTAGCCGGTGAAATGGCAGTGATCTCTGTGCTTTACATCATCCTTAAATATGGCACAGTTCGGCTGAGCGAAATGCTGATTCTTCCTCATATCTCATTCTCATCTTTTGATTTTGTAATAAAACCCCAGCAACTATGTATGGCATTTTCGTGACTCATTTCACGCAATTGTTGCGCCAGTCGGGATTTCCAACGTCATAGCCACAAACTATGTAGCAGGAATGCTGAAGGGTGTGCGGAAATATAACTGATCAGAACCACCGCTATGACTGAAACTAGCACTGGTTCTAATACGCAGTTCGTATCAGCATAAATGGCAACGGGAACCTCCAGTTTGGTAAACAGGTAAATTTTCTGCATTCAAGACCGCTTGATATTTTTATTTTACTTCTCAATGACCAAATACGGCAGAATGTACCTTTCATCATCAGAATTTCTTATTCACATGCATACATACCATCAATACAATGAGAAAACTTCCGACTCTCATTGTATTCGTGACATGTATACAAGATAAAAAAATTCCATAAATCGAATGATGACAGCAAGATTATGTCAAAACCGGTCAATGTGAAATGAGAAAAAAAAATACCATTCGACCTTGGCTGCTTAAAATTTTTCCTGTTTAGTAATAACAGATCTCTCCCTATGATCATGTTTAACCTATATAAGTTCAATTTGTTTCTGAACTTAGTAAATTTTGTAAACTCGTTCCTGACATTGGGCATGGCACTGTTGACTGCTTTAAACTGTGTTCAGTCAACGAAAGCAGCATCTAAATTTTCTTTGGAATGCAAATAACACAGAAAACGTTTACAAGTTGCGATGGACTCACGGTAAACAGTTGTGCTACTATGTGGTATCCAAAACGAGTATTCTATACAATAGAAATAACATATATCTGTAATAGTGATCTGTAATAATAATAGATCTATATGTCGCTTGCAATGCTGCTTTGTGATGTGTAGGGATTCAACTCAGAAACCTCTCTCATCTCCCTTGTCATCCACAATCATCCGTTCATAATCTGACTACTGTTACTGTAGACGTTTACAGAGACTCCATTGTCTTCTTTGCATATATGTGAACATGTATGATATATTTGCAAAGTTTAATTTATTTCACATTACCAATACGCTCACTCGCAGTCTCATGTTAGTTTACTGGATATTATCCTACTAGAATTGACCACTTAAAACAAGCATTATCTTCTGATTTATCATTTATTAATGCATGTTTATCTACCATCAGCTTGAGTAGTTTCGTGTACACTCCTGCATAAGAAGCCTTATTTCCAAGTTCATATGCAACTGAACTGTTTCCTTAAATCCCAGCCAGAATCTCTCTTTTGAAATATTTCAAGATTCATTAAAAGCTTATTAGTAACATTAGTTGTGTACGAATCATCACTGATGACGATTTTCATTAAAAACAAGTTCTTCACCTCGAAATACATTTCTTTTCTTCGCCTGAGTCGGGTGAGAGAAACTTGCATGTTACAAAAATTGACTTCAGGAAGGCTGTTGATTTGACAAACTCCATTCTCGAAAATGTAAGAACAGGCATCCAAGAAATGACTAGGATCTTTAAACCTAAACCTATTATAAACCGCACCTGTACATATTTGACTTCTAAATGGAGATGTAACAGCAATCCTTTCAGATTCATCTAATTGAATGCATTTTGTGCTGGCTCACCTATTATTATTAATAAAATAAAGTATTATAAGTGGCAGTGATGAAATTCTCAATGTTGTGGCCAATGCGAATGTTCTATGTCTTATACTTCAGTCGGGTACTACCACTGCATTTCTTTAACCATTAATGACTCTATGCTTCTTGACTATTGATGAGCTGCATTTTCGACAGTCATAGCTTCATTTCCTGCTGCTTCCAGATTCTGTAACACTGGATAAAGGAAAAGTATGTCTGAGGGAAGATGACATAGTTCATTCACAGATATGGAAAGATATACAATTCAGAAGGATGTATAACAAATGACTGAGCAATTAACACCAAAAATAGAAATGTTCCAGGAAGAAGAAGAGTTAGTATATGGAGGATGTATGATACATATATTTTGTAGCTAGCTCTCATAAGTTTCTACAGATTAAGCCATATAATTCTTAGAGCTGATGGAAAGGCCATGATGTAGGAAAATAAGTTTATGTTTAAGATGTTTTATGTGTAGGTACCTAGCGTATAAGAGGAACTTTTAATACAAAGGAATCAAAGCTTACAGGAAATCTGAAACAAATAAATATAAATATTGTCATAATAGCAGATGTGAAGAAGAAACTGAGAAGAACAAAAGATTTAAATAATTACACCTTAGTATTAAGGGTGAAAGCAATTCCAATTGTTCTGCAAAATTTTAGCTGTTGAGTCAAAGAAGGACAATGAGCAGTGAGCTGAGGTTGTTATTCTAACACATGAAAGCCGAAATAAAGATAGATTCCTATGAGTATATAAATGAAAGGACAGTGAGTACTACATTTAGAATGGTAGGGGACATTTATTTGTCACAGGAGTATATGCACCTCAAGAAGGAAGAGGTGAAGCTTCTGAAATACTTTACAAAGAACTTCAAAACGAAGTAAATAAATATAACAAAACTGATTATTTTTTAATATTGGAGGACTGGACAGTAAGAATCGGAAAAGTGCCACTAGTGAATACAGTGAACACATTTGGTTGAATAACTTTAAATGAAAATCGTAAATCATTAACACATTTTGCTACACTTAATGAGTTAAAATTTGCAAATACCACCCACAGAAATCAGTAAATGAATAAATCTACAATGTTACAGTTTCACACACAATAATTGATTATGTAACAGCTAATAAAAATAAGCTTTCAAATTCGATATATCAATGTATTTAGAGGTAATTATATATTCTCTGATTGATGCCAATTTCCTTCAAAACAATTCGAAAGCCTAAATTTCATCTGCCCAAGAAGAAACCATAAAGAATTTGTATGTTCAAAGACCTACATGTGAACTGTAAATGGGTTAGCGAAAGAAATTGTTAATGAATAATATGAGAGACTGAAATCAACAAAGTTGAAAATAGCTAACAAGGTACTAAGGATTTGAAAATTCGGAATACAGTTGTATTCTCCAATATTAAAGCATATATATAAAGGCCATTTACAAACACAAATGAAGGAATTCCAGGACATATAGAAACAAAAATGAAATGAATTAAATTAAGAAAGATACCATAGTGAATGCTGGCAAGGATTCATGGCTAAAACTGAACATGACATTCAATGGAGACAATACAGTTTTTAAACTTATAAAACAATGAATAAAATGGATAAAAATACTGTAAACACTAATACAATAATATAAAATTGATGGATACAACATTACAGAAAGTTCTGGTATAATGGAGACGGTGAAGATATTTATATCATAAAAACTGATGATAAGTCTGTATATCAAACAGATATGAAATAGTTAAGAAGACCTATACATCTAACAAAGCCAACTGGCTAGATGAAATTCAGGTTCACTTAATGAAACATGGAGGAAACCATTTAGAATGTTGTTTTCTCCCATTTTTAAATAAAGAACAGTTTTGTACCTCAAGAGTGGAAAACAGCTGAAGTTATTTCTAGATTTCCTAAAGGCACTATGAAAGACGCAGGAAATTATAAGGGAATGAGTTAACTAAATGTGGAGTATAGAAATTACAGTGAAATTCTTAATCAAATATTGCAAACCATCACTAATGAAATGATTTCAGAAGCACAATCAAGCTTCAGAAAAGAGCATTCATGAATGATAATCTATTTATCATCATAGACATTTGTGATAAACATGGGTAATCTAGCTTCAACTCACATTTAGCTTATATTGATTATCAGGAAGTCTTCAACAAGTTAAAAAGACCCATTTGTGGAAAATATTATACAAGTTAGTTTTCTTAAACACCTGATTAATACTATGAGCAGTCTGTACATTTTTAACAAAACAGTTATAAGTTCAAATTCAAAAGTGGCGAATGAAATTTTAAAAATCAAATTGTAGTCTGACACTTACATTATTTAGCTTATGTATTCTTGCCCTAGTTATGAAGTTGAAGTATGTGATGCAGTTAGCAACTGAAATATGACATAGCATAAATTAGTATTCGCTAATGCCAGATATTTATACAGGAAACAGAACTTCATAAAGAGCAGTATATAAAGTGAGCCAAAATGATTATTTGATAATACATTCAAAGGAAAGAATCCAATCACTTTAAAAATAATAACAAATGAGGAAATTTTAGCACAAGTATCCTACATCAGTTTTGTAGGACATGATATTAGTTTAAACAATAGCAAAGACATTGGGAAGGAGACCAATAATTTTCAGACTCTCTGTGGAAGAATTGGAAGAACTCTTGGAAGAATAACAAGAAATGAAACACAAACGAAACTCTATAAATTTATGGTTGTACCTAATCTTCTATATGGTTCTGAATCATAGACAATAACAAAAACAGAAGAAACACTTATACAGGCAACAGAGATGATGTTCATGTGATATGTACGGGGCTATACTAAAATAAGGAATGAAACAATGAAATCAGATTTAAAGTTCATTTCAGATATTGAGAAAACAGAAGAAAGTAGAATGAGGTGGAAGGGCTATATTAATGAAATAATAGAAAACAGAGTAAAAAAAAATATTAAAGAACTGTCGAATGGAAAAATGTGAACTAGGAGAATCTAGTAAGAGGTGGATGGATGACAGAGACCGGAACAAGTGATTATAATACCTCATCGGATGGATATGACACCAGAAGATTCTGAGGAAGATCCCAGCAGAGGGGCCGGAACGTCGATCATTTTAGAAGAAACATGACACGGCTTAATAACCCAGAAGATTTTAACTTCAGTGACAACGGCCGCGAAAGCCAGCAGGCTTATATAAAATCACAGCAGTTTGTTGAAAATATAACTCTCATAAAATTTCGTCAGCTAATGTGCCACATCATCTTATGAAATTAATAAAATTATATGTTCTCTCAGAAATAAAAGCTCATCTAATTTTGAGGGTATTTCCAATGGATTAATAAGAATTTGTTACCTTGTAATAAGCTCAATCCTATCTGACATATGTAAAGCATTACTAACACAAGGAATTTTTTCAGAGAGATTAGAATATGTCATTCTTAAGCGCCTCTTTGAGAAAGATGATAAGAGACGTGTCAATAACTAAAGATCTGTTGCACTGCTGCCATCATTCTCCATAATTTTTTAGAAGATGATGCATCGTAGAATAGCATCTCAGAAACACTAGTATCCTTAGCAAATGATAGTTTGAGTTTCAGAAGGGTTGATCTACTAAGAATGCCATTTCCATGTTCACTCACCAGATTTTACAATTGTTAAATAAAAAAATAGCACCGATCGGTATTTTCTGCGGACTCTCTGAAGCATTTTACAGTGTGAATCACAGTATTCTCCTAGATGAATTAACATCTTATGTAATTGCTGGTGTAACCAACCAATGGATATGTCGTATCTAACCAAAAGAAAGCAGAAAGCTGTAC
This sequence comes from Schistocerca nitens, assembly GCF_023898315.1. Classification (NCBI taxonomy): domain Eukaryota; kingdom Metazoa; phylum Arthropoda; class Insecta; order Orthoptera; family Acrididae; genus Schistocerca; species Schistocerca nitens. The sequence goes on from NC_064614.1 coordinate 68,834,975, forward strand.
TTAGAAATCAACCAATGTAGTCCAGGGACATCTGACTGGTGTGAAATCACGTATTGGGTTCCACAAGGCTCATTCTTGGTCCACTACTGTTCTTCAAATATGTAAACGATCTTCCATCTAGTATACAACCATCAGAATTAGTTCTTTTTAATGACGACATTAGCATTGTAATCAATCCAAGCATACGTACAGAAATAGACGAAATGGTAAGCACAGTTCTTAAAACTATCATTGACTGGTTTTCTGCGAATGGTCTCACTCACCCTTGTAAAACGACAGAACATATGCAGTTGTGCACATCTAGAGGTACTACATAAATAGTACGTGTAACGCATGGTGACTGAATAGGTTGGAAACTTCAAAGTACTTAGGGGTGCGTATTAATGGCGACTGAAATTGGAGAAAACAAATTTTTTATCTCCTGAAACAACTTAGTTCAGTTACATTGGCGCTTACAATCATTGCAGATCATGAGGAGAGGAAAATCAGTAAGCTGACATGTCTTGCATATTTTCATGCAATAACGTCATATGGACTGATATTCTGCGGTAACACGTCTTTAGGAAAGAAAGATTTCATTGTGCAAAAACTTGATGTACGAATGGTATGTGCTACTCACCCACAACCATCTTGTAAGACACCTTTTTAGGGAGTGGCGTAGTCTGACTACTGCTTCCCATTATAATTAGTCCCTCATGAAGTTCATTGTATATAATCTACTACAGTTCAAAAGGAACAATGGGGTACATAATTACAATATCAGAAGGAAAGCCGGCTGGAGTGGGCAAACGGTTCTAGGCGCTTCAGTCTGGAACCGCGCGACCGCTACGGTCGAAGTTTGGAATCCTGCCTCGGGCATAGATATGTGTGAGTCCTTAGGTCAGTTAGGTGTAAGTAGTTCAAAGTTCTAGGGGACTGATGACCTCAGAAGTTAAGTCCCACAGTGCTCAGAGCCATTTGAACCATTTACAGAAGGAAAAGTAGCACTCATTACTCCACATTAAAAATAAAATCTTAACACACTGAGAAAGTTTCTCTTCGACTCTTCATTATATTAAGCAGAAGAATTTCTGTTACTGTGATATGTATGAGGTGGTGGGTAGGAATTACTAACACACATCTGAATCAGTTCTTAGGATTATTCTGAACGCAACTGTACAGGGTTATTACAAATGATTGAAGCGATTTCACAGCTCTACAATAACTTTAGTATTTGAGATATTTTCACAATGCTTTGCACACACACATACAAAAACTCAAAAAGTTTTTTTGGGCATTCACAAATGTTCGATATGTGCCCCTTTAGTGATTCGGCAGACATCAAGCCGATAATCAAGTTCCTCCCACACTCGGCGCAGCATGTCCCCATCAATGACTTCGAAAGCATCGTTGATGCGAGCTCGCAGTTCTGGCACGTTTCTTGGTAGAGGAGGTTTAAACACTGAATCTTTCACATAACCCCACAGAAAGAAATCGCATGGGGTTAAGTCGGGAGAGTGTGGAGGCCATGACATAAATTGCTGATCATGATCTCCACCACGACCGATCCATCGGTTTTCCAATCTCCTGTTTAAGAAACGCCGAACATCATGATGGAAGTGCGGTGGAGCACCATCCTGTTGAAAGATGAAGTCGGCGCTGTCGGTCTCCAGTTGTGGCATGAGCCAATTTTCCAGCATGTCCAGATACACGTGTCCTGTAACGTGTTTTACGCAGAAGAAAAAGGGGCCGTAAACTTTAAACCGTGAGATTGCACAAAACACGTTAACTTTTGTTGAATTGCGAATTTGCTGCGCGAATGCGTGAGGATTCTCTACCGCCCAGTTCGCACATTGTGTCTGTTCACTTCACCATTAAGAAAAAATGTTGCTTCATCACTGAAAACAAGTTTCGCACTGAACGCATCCTCTTCCATGAGCTGTTGCAACCGCGCCGAAAATTCAAAGCGTTTGACTTTGTCATCGGGTGTCAGGGCTTGCAGCAATTGTAAACGGTAAGGCTTCCGCTTTAGCCTTTTCCGTAACATTTTCCAAACCGTCGGCTGTGGTACATTTAGCTCCCTGCTTGCTTTATTCGTCGACTTCCGCGGGCTACGCGTGAAACTTGCCCGCAAGCGTTCAACCGTTTCTTCGCTCACTGCAGGCCGACCCGTTGATTTCCCCTTACAGAGGCATCCAGAAGCTTTGAACTGCGCTTACCATCGCCGAATCGCGTTAGCAGTTGGTGGATCTTTGTTGAACTTCGTCCTGAAGTGTCGTTGCACTGTTATGACTGACTGATGTGAGTGCATTTCAAGCACGACATACGCTTTCTCGGCTCCTGTCTCCATTTTGTCTCACTGCGCTCTCGAGCGCTCTGGCGGCAGAAACCTGAAGTTCGGCTTCAGCCGAACAAAACTTTATGAGTTTTTCTACGTATCTGTAGTGTGTCGTGACCATATTTCAATGAATGGAGCTACAGTGAATTTATGAAATCGCTTCAATCATTTGTAATAGCCCTGTATGTACAAACCAGGTTTGCAAGGTGATCGTAAAATGGCTTGTTCTACATCATTACGATCTATGGTGCTAAATGATTCATGGAGCATGTAACTAACTAACTGATTGAGTATATAGAAAACAGCCACCGCTACTCTTCAACTACTGCCTTGGCCAGGCAGTATAAACGTCAGCCGGTCCTGATTATGGAGCCGGCCGGAGTGGCCGAGCGGTTAAAGGCGCTACAGTCTGGAACCGCACGACCGCTACGGTCGCAGGTTCGAATCCTGCCTCGGGCATGGGTGTGTGTGATGTCCTTAGGTTAGTTAGGTTTAAGTAGGTCTAAGTTCTAGGGGACTTATGACCACAGCAGTTGAGTCCCATAGTGCTCAGAGCCATTTGAACCATTTTGAACCTGATTATGGATCACGGAATGAGAAAGAAACGGCTGAGTTACAGTAAGTAATGAGAAGGTGAATAAAAATAAAATTGTTGATGGTGATATATGTGATATTACTCTCTGCTCGTTTGAACAGATATCCATGTCTTCTTTCCATGTCGTTTCACTGTTTCCCATTATTTCTAAGATGAGCCTTAGCATTTACCGTATCCGGGTTTCTAGTTTCCCAAAACCGTTCAAAATTCTGACATTCAACGCCCCGAAAAAAAATAAAAATGGTTCAAATGGCTCAGAGCACTATGGGACTTAACATCTAGAACTTAGAACTACTTAAACCTAACTAACCTAAGGACATCACACACATCCATGCCCGAGGCAGGATTCGAACCTGCGACTGTAGCGGACGCGCGGTTCCAGTCTAAAGCGCCTAGAACCGCTCGGCCACACCGACTGGCTCCACGCCCCGACGTGTAGAACGTTACTTTCTCGTTGGCTATTGAGTCTTTTCCTCTTGGTCACCTCCCACTTGACAGTACTCTCTCGGAGATCTGAAGAGGTTACTAGTCCGGAAAGTTTTGCCACTGGGGTGAGAGGTGAGGGAGGAGGTTATCATGACACTTTTTCATTTAGCGAACGTATGCCCTGTGGATACGCATTACGTATCTTTATTGTAGAGATTTCCATTGATTCTTGCGCCTTTTTTTGGTATTTTCCCACCGAAAGGACAAGAGAGTGTCCTGAAACCCCGATCTCTCCTCCGTCCTCTTTGAGAAGGGTGTTGCCTGAATGAAGTCTTTGGCCCTTATTAGTGATGATTTTTATTTATAATTTGAGTAGACGCTCGGTGGGAACTCTGGACCCAGAACGTTCTGGATGATAGTCAAAGACGCTAACCCCAGATCACGGGTGCACGCCAGAGAGACTGCAGACAAAATAAATCGCAGTTCGGCTGTTACACCCTTGTGCTCGTATTTTCTCTACCGCGTCATGTAATCCCCGACGCGACCAGGCGCTATTCATTCCCGCCTGTGGAAGTTTTTACAAAGCTTCGGCTCATCACTGTTTGATCCGCAAGCCTTAGAAATTTTCTGCTTCACTCTAAGGTCGACTGCACTGTCGCTGTGCTAAGATACAGGAAGCGCTGAGTCAAATTTTGTTACCCATTTATAGAAGAAACACGTTACAAATGGGACCGGGCCAGATGTTAACAGATCCATAGAGAGGTCCAAAAGTTTCAACGCCCTCCCACCCATCCAGACTGAAAGCGGAATATTGGTCTCTATAGTGCCCTCGTGCACTGATCCATCATTTTAACAATCACGTGTTATCACTTGCGCTTTTCTTCGTATAGTACTTGTTGCCTTTCATGTTTAATTTCCCATACTTTATCTAACAGCAATTCAAACAGTATATAGCTAGTACAGATAAAATGTGCTGCAAGAACAGCTGTAACAGCTGTTCATCAACGACGACCGTTAATTCGCTAATTTTACTCCCGTTATAAATGATGAAAGTTGGTGAATATATGGAATACTTTCTTGAGAATTCGGTCGAAATCACAAGTGATTGTGGTTTTATCTTGTGTTAATCTGTTATAGAACTGTACTAGAAAGAGATTTTGTAACGACACCATGCGGTATTCGGAAGCGCTGGGGAAGGTAAGAGCACCCGACCTGGACTGCGTGCGTGGTTACAACAGGCGATATCACTCCGGCCTTCATAACATGTCAGGCAGTCACAAGCTGGTATCAAGACAAAATTAAATTAAACTATGTGTAGTCAGTTTTGTGTACGTGTAACTGATTGACTAACTGCTATGTTGCGCCAGGCCAAGTCGCTTCATTACAATTAATGGTGAATTTCCATAGAATTGAACATTTTTAAAAGACAGGCAAAAACGAGGCACAATGTGTATGTGTGTGTGCGTGTAACGTTTATTTGAAAATAAGACACAAATGTGATCCAATAATTTTTAGTTCTGATTCATAGCTTGAAGAGAGTAGTGTGGAACAGGAAAGAACTGTGACTATTGGTTTGAAGAAAAATATACACCAGGAACCGCGGTGTTGGCCGTCGAATGGCGCTAGCTGCGCAGCATTTGTGCACCACCGCCGTCAGTGTCAGCCAGTTTGCCGTGGCATACGGAGCTCCATCGCAGTCTTTAACACTGGTAGCATGCCGCGACAGTGTGGACGTGAACCGTATGTGCAGTTGACAGACTTTGAGCGAGGGCATATGGTGGACATGCGGGAGGCCGGGTGGACGTACCGCCGAATTGCTCAACACGTGGGGCGTGAGGTCTCCACAGTACATCGATGTTGTCGCCAGTGGTCGGCGGAAGGTGCACGTGCCCGTCGACCTGGGACGGGACCGCAGCGACGCACGGATGCACGCCAAGACTGTAGGATCCTACGCAGTGCCGTAGGGGACCGCACCGCCACTTCCCAGCAAATTAGGGACACTGTTGCTCCTGGGGTATCGGCGACGACCATTCGCAACCGTCTCCATGAAGCTGGGCTACGGTCCCGCACACCGTTAGGCCGTCTTCCGCTCACGCCCCAACATCGTGCAGCCCGCCTCCAGTGGTGTCGCGACAGGCATGAATGGAGGGACGAATGGAGACCTGTCGTCTTCAGCGATGAGAGTCGCTTCTGCCTTGGTGCCAATGATGGTCGTATGCGTGTTTGGCGCCGTGCAGGTGAGCGCCACAATCAGGACTGCATACGACCGAGGCACACAGGGCCAATACCAGGCATCATGGTGTGGGGAGCGATCTCCTACACTGGCCGTACACCACTGGTGATCGTCGAGGGGACACTGAATAGTGCACGGTACATCCAAACCGTCATCGAACCCATCGTTCTACTATTCCTAGACCGGCAAGGGAACTTGCTGTTCCAACAGGACAATGCACGTCCGCATGTATCCCGTGCCACCCAACGTGCTCTAGAAGGTGTAAGTCAACTACCCTGGCCAGCAAGACTTCCGGATCTGTCCCCCATTGAGCATGTTTGGGACTGGATGAAGCGTCGTCTCACGCGGTCTGCACGTCCAGCACGAACGCTGGTCCAACTGAGGCGCCAGGTGCAAATGGCATGGTAAGCCGTTCCACAGGACTACATCCAGCATCTGTACGATCGTCTCCATGGGAGAACAGCAGCCTGCATTGCTGCGAAAGGTGGATATACACTGTACTAGTGCCGACATTGTGCATGCTCTGTTGCCTGTGTCTATGTGCCTGTGGTTCTGTCAGTGTGATCATGTGATGTATCTGACCCCAGGAATGTGTCAATAAAGTTTCCCCTTGCTGGGACAATGAATTCACGGTGTTCTTATTTCAATTTCCGGGAGTGTATGTTCACATATTTCTTACCTCATTAGTTATTTTCCATTATCTTACTTCATCATTTATTTCCAAGAAAATCCTACCTATACCTGTTGTCCCTAAACCCTACTTTTTTTGGTTCATATCCTCTTTCAGAATACTGTTTTGGCCAAACTATTTTCTTATAGATTTTCAATGTATTTCTTCCAATTCATCACAACTTGTTCCCTTATATAGTCTACCCCCCTCTTAAGCTAACTTAAATCTACTGAGCTCAGATGCTAAACTAAGGGATGAGGCAATGCAGCAGAACAAATCAAGTAACACAAACATCAATGACAAAAATTTCAAGCTGGCAAAGCAAGCTACAGTAAATCTAAATTACCAAGCAATTCAACATTACAACTAATAAGAGGCAATGCACAGCAAACAAGAAAAATAAATCAGTAGTAAAACTGGCTGAACAGCGTAATACAAAGTCAAATTCAGTAACATTATGCCTGACAAACAGCAGCAACTTATACCTAAACATGACATAGCTCAAGCAGAAAAAATATTACAGTAAAAATGGCCATGTTTAAAACTTACGTCACATCTTAACACTAGAGTGATGCATCACAAAAACTTACTCTACGAAAAAAAAAATTACCAAGTAGTTGAAAAGAAAATTATGTATGCAGTTCCTGTTATTAGTCCCTTCTTATTGTTCTTTCCATTCCAAGAGCTCCTTTTTCGAAGAATGTGGGTCATAAAATAATTATTTAATAGATCTGTTGACAGAAAGTGTTCACATTAGCAAATGATTTTTTGTTTTATAAAACCCATGCTGCAACACAGCTGGAAGCTAGATATCAAATGAAATAAGCAACTATGTACAAAGCAAAGCATAAGAACATCGTTCAATAGCCATGTGGCATTTCATAAGTAGTAAAAAAATATCTCATCTAGAAAGACAGTAGTCATAATGAGGTGTGTAGACAAACTATTTCTTGTCATTTCATTAGGCATTTCAGTAAATATCAGAAAGTACGATATGTTTCCAAGTAATGAGCGTGTCGCATTTGCGATGCTTTCTACAAAGGAACGTCAATAGCGAGGATAATGGCCTCCCCTTTTTTTTTTCTTCTTCTCCACCTGCGCCACACACTAATGGCTTTTTCTCAAGGCGACTAGCACACCTGGCCGCTCACAACGAATTACTTCACGGTCACTTACCTTTCTTAACGAAATATTTACGACAGCAGTTTTCGCTACAGCGACAGTCTCATATAAAAATTTCATAGGTCAAGTTACAAATCTGTAGAAACAAAATCGTATGAATATAACAGTGTCCGAAAAATTTCCGTAGGCATTGTGGTACATTCACGCATTTACACACATTTCATAACTCTTAAAGTACGATTCTTGGTTTCCAACATCCTTTTCCCCTAACCACTACTCATTATTCCTTACTTTATTACACATATACATATTCGTCGACACGTCTTCAATATTTCATCTTAGAAATCCGTTGCATAATCAAATTCCTCATATACGGTAGCATCATCTTATTGATCATAAACATATCTCAACAGCATAATACACATCGTCGTCGTAAAAATAACATCATAACACCTCAGTCAAATCTCTCAATCGTCGTAGCTTTCTGCAATAATATCAAAACCTAAAAAAAAAAATTCTCTGCTCATTTCAATGGTGTCATCTACCTCAAACGCACTTTAAAAATTATGATCCCATACCAAATACATCATTCAAAGCTCTCATAGTACCACAATGGTTCCGAAAAAATATGAACAGTTTACAAAGTACAGACAAAATACAGTTTCATAAGTGTGAAGTTATCCAACTGTGTAATTGCGTAAACATGTGTCACTGATGCAGTAAAATAAATGTTTGTTTCTTTGTTAAATAATCGGATAGCTGTGTAATTTATGTGTTAGAGAAATATGGTACCGATGTGTAAAGTTGTATAAGCAAATACCATATTAGCTAGGGTTCCTTGTGGTTGCCACACACATGGTACACATAGTAAGCGTGTACCCCCCTGAGGATAAATGTAATTATACCCTCAGGTGTTACAAATTACAGCAATGGAATGAAATGTATCACGGAAAACTTTCTTTGTAATTAAGTGTTTTAAGTATAAGATTAATCACTCAAATACGTGTCCTGTAGCGCTAAATGTGCGTCTTGTTGTAAGATAATTCTGTGGAAGTGTCGTAGTTATCGTCCTCCGAAAGCTAAGTTCTGCAGAAGTCAATGTACTTACCTCATGATACACAAAAGTGAAATGCTTTGCGTATAGATATCTTAGTTATTACGTACCTTACCGTGATCAGGAAAGTACTGTGTTGTAACGTATTGTTGTGCTACGGAAAAGGCTGCCTCCTTGTAGCTATACCACAAAAGTTACTACTAAAACATGTTTTACTTTCCAGAAGAATTCAGAAAAACTGTGCAGATGTAAAACAGATACACCGCAAAAGCAACAAGGTGAATTGTGTCACACATTAGTAGCATCGTGATAAAATCGTGTAGCTGTCACATAAACTAACCTCTGTGTCATCTAGTATCTACTTTAATTTCAGAATGTATTTTCAAATAAACCAAAATATTGCATTGAAATCTCATTAACAGTACTGGTAAATGTTCTAAATATGTGAGCCTTATAGTCGTTACGTAATCATGCAGCTAACAAGCAAGAATGTACAAATACAACACTGTGTCGTCTGTTCACTATAACAATACATTCGTAATTTCTGTTTAAATAAGTTCTCTTGGTTCTTGACTGGATGTTTAACTTCAAACATTGTTGCATGTTAACAGTTTCTTAAGTCTGACAAAGCATACTAGTAACGTGAAATGAAACATTGTATGGCAAAGACTAAGTTATAAAGCAGATTATCTTTCAATAAACGGTTTTACATGTGAAATGTGGTGTAAACCTTTACTCTTCACAGTACTCAGAGTTTCAACTTGAACGTAATTATCATGCGGTATACGTCGGTAAAGAATGTTAAAATTTTTCTCAAGGCTAGCGTCTTATGTTATTTTTCTCGGTGCCAGCGGGCGCACGCGGCTGCCTGCTGTGCGAGTCATTGTCTGTCTCTTTGTTGGCGCGCGTCGTTACTGGGATTTGGAGACCTAACTTCTACAAATTCACGTTGTCGAAAATGCCCTGCTCTGTTTGAATCCCGCCAGTTCTGATGAAATTCAGGTCTGTCGTTATGATTATCTCGTCTGTCGTCATGTCGGTAGATTTCATAGTTTCTTGTTTGTCGGTCATGTGGTGGAGAATTTCTCCCTGAATCGTAACTGTGCGCTGAACTGTTGCGTCTGAAAGTATTCTGTCTCCCTTGATAATAATAGTTCTGGTTCCCATAATGTATGTTTCTCTCATTGTCTCTGTGATAGTCATTACTATGGAAATGCGATCTTTCTCTGTAATTATTTTTACTCTGCCAACGGTTGTCATACGGGTGGTGTCTGTTTTGGTCACGATTTGCGTTGTAAGAATAGCCTTGTCGTGTCCAGTTATTATTTCTTTCATCGCGGGATTCCGACGGATGTGACCTGTAGTGATTGTTTTCCTGTTTTCGCATCCCGCGACAGTCTGTGTCGATTTCTAGTTCTTGTAACAGTCCCTGAAAAGCCTCAATGTCTTCTTTGCAACGTCCTGCTAAAATAATATGTCGTAAATGTTCAGGTAATTTGATTAAGCAAATGCGGATTAGTTCTGAGGGGCTGTATGGGTTTGACAGGTACTGATTCTTGTGCAACATGTCTTCAAAATATTTCGCAAGACTGGAGAATTCAGATTGTTCGAAATGTTTCATTATTATGATGCCATGTTTTACTCGGTCTTGTGTGGCTTGAGACCAATATGCTGAGAAGAAGGCATGGTAAAATTCTCCTTCACTGTGGCAATCGTGAATGACCGATCGCATTCTTACAGCTGGTTCATTCTCTAAATAGCCACACATAAATTCTAATCTGTGTTCTAATGACCAGTTGGGAGGAAAACAATGAGAGAATTGATGGAGCCACGCTTGTGGATGAATGTCGTTGCCAGAATTCTTAAATGTTTTAAATTTGCGTGTAGTAATAAACAGCTTATAGTCAAAATCATCGTGTCGGCGAGTAGCATATCGGTCATTGCTACGTCGTGTCGGCGGTTCCATCTCAAAATCCAATGCGCCTTGCCAATTTCTTTCATAATTTCCGAAATGTCCTGTGTTATTATTTTGTGGTTGTTCCGTATTTCTATGTCCCTCTTCCCGTACTGGAGCGCGAGTGTCCTCTGAAATATGTAATTCTTGTATTACCTGCGTCAATTGATCTTGTACTTCCCGGATTTCTCTTTTGTACTGTGTATTGATTTGATTTTGATTTTGTTTGAATTTTCTAATTTGTTCATACTCTTCTGTGTCAGTGAAGGCTACAGGTCTTGTGTCATTCAGATCATCATCTACCTTTGTAGATAAGTTAGTGACCTGATCCGAAAGTTCGGCTACTTTCTCCGATAGTGAACACATTTCCTCAGTGTGTTTTTCTGAACCAAGTTTCAGAGTGTCCATTTGTGTTGAAATCGAATCTACTGTGTCCTTCAAGTTGTCCTGAGTTTTTGCAAGTTGCGTAACCGAATCGGTAGATGCAACTGAGTCAAATTTAGCTTGCAAGGTCTCGTGATTTTCATGAACACTAGTTTGCAGTTCTTTTATGGCTGCTTCGTGATTCTGTAGTGCATTTTCATGCCGCGAAAAAATAGGTTGAAAATACTCACAAATTTGTGTTTTTACGTCGTTACAGACTTTTTGACATTTCGATTCAATGTGATGTAACTCAGTAGTTAAATCCTCACGTGTTTGTTCAAGTGTGGTGTCTAACTTTTGAAGATTTTGTTCCATTGCGTCTAACTGTTGCTGTGTTTGTCTCTGGTGTTGTTCCATTGTGTCTAACTTTTGAAGATTTTTTCCCATTTGTTTCTGATTTTGTTCAAGCGTTGTGACTAACTTTTGAAGATTTTGTCCCATTGCGTCTAACTGTTGCTGTGTTTGACTCTGATTTTGTTTCATTTGCTGCATTAATTGCAATAATAATGTGTTAGTGTCTGGAATCTGTTTCTCTACACTTTTCGGCAGTGCATTTGCACCGGCAACATTCACATTTTGACAAGCAGAAAATGTGTTTTGACTTACTTGAGAAAACGGTGATGACCCAAAACCTGAATCTACAGTATTTGCGAATTTGTGTCCTGTCATTTCGGATTCCTGGGGCGAGCTGTTGCCGACCGACCGATCGATAATGCTTCCCTGCTCACTAATTGTTTCACTGTCTACGCCATTGTTTGCCGCCCGCTCCATTTCCCTATGCACAATTACCAAATTATTACTTTGAACATCAGTTAATTCATTACTCGGTGGCGCTAACACACTGCTTTCGTTTTCACTGTCATTTCGCAGTTTACTTTGGAGCCTAGTATTACGTTTTTCACACGCCATTATTGTCACAGTATTTCACACGACAACACAGAAAAGCACAATTTGAAGAGCAAAAATAAGAGAACACATTAACATAACACTGAAAATAATATCTAGTTAATTGCAGCTGCGAAATACTTGGTGCAAATCTACATGCGTGCCACACCTGTTTTACTGTACAACAATGAAAGACTGCAACTACAAAGGAGATTCTCTCTACAATTACGCGCTAGCAATAAACAAAATCTGCACTAATTACACAAACTACAAGAAAAAAAAATCTGAAGATTCCAGTGAGGTATCCTCGGCTAAGGGTCGACATATGAAACGTCCCCTTTTATCAATTTTACTAGACTGTGCTTAACCTGATACACAATATTTTTTAGCGCAACGCAATCTGACTTTCAAGATTCCCTACAAAAGAATGGCCCTGACTATCATTAAACTATACCTTTCACAAATCACTTACCTCACAAAAATCTTCGCTGCTCAAGCTACTGCAATACAGCGAGCGCCACTACTGCCAGCTAAATAAAAGATACAAACTATGGAAGGCACTAACTACTGATAGGGATAGTTAGCAAATGAAAGATATTAATAGAGAACAAACAATGTATTTACCTTGATATCATCATATATATAGCAGTTCATGACAAATTACAAAACTCCGCCATCTCTCTCCCCACATCCACCACTGCTGGCGGCTCACCTCCAACTGCGCAACGCTATGCGTTGTTCATAGCCAGCTGCCTAACACTACAATGGCGAGCATTACAACAATGCAAAGCAGCCACAGACTGTACACGGCACAGCCAGTGATTTTCATACTGAGGTGGCGTTACCAATAAAAAAACTTAAACAGCCTACTTACAAGGGAAACTTTTATTTTATGTGAAGGATAATTACGAGAACTGAGCGGAGCATTTTTTTTCTGGAATTTATAATTACTCTGAGGGAATTTGAACTTTAGGTTACGTGCAAGGAAGTACTGTCATTACAAAGCAGTCAGATACGCTCAAAGGTCCAGGTAGTAAAATTTAAATATAATAAGCTGTAGTAAATGTACTGGGGGTTTAATATTAGGCCGCTGTTGTGGGCGGTCTCACCTGAACCGGAATTTAATATTCTTTCAGCGTCGAGAATTGCGAGTTTGAGCAAATAAACGGAATCTAAAATACTTTCTGTACCACCTCCCCCCTGACTGCAGAAACGGCACAAAGCTAAGAACAGGACAATAAAAATAGTATAACGTGCAGAGTGATAGCTTGCGAGGAGAGAAGGTGAGCAGGTATGGGTCGAAGTAAAGTGACCTAGTTACTGGCGCTGTTTTGTTAATAAAACAGGCTCTCTCGATAAAATTACTTTATTTATCATGTCATTTCTGTTACTGCCTTCCTCAGACATCAAAAAGGTTCAAAACGAGCCAAGCAAGTTTCATTGTCAGCGAATACATCTATTCTTGCTTGATGTCGTATAACAAACACCTGTCGCTCTTTAAAAATGATTCAAATGGCTCTGAGCACTATGGGACTTAGCAACTGAGGTCATCAGTCCCCTAGACTCAGAACTATTTAAACCTAATTAACCTAAGGTCATCACACACATCCATGCCCGAGGCAGGATTCGAACCTGCGGCCGTAGCAGCAGCGCGGTTCCGGACTGAAACCTGTAGAACCGCTCGGCCACACCGGCAGGCCTGTCGATCTTTATCTTCTCTTAATTGAGGATACCAGGGGCTCAATAAGTAACGCAACACACTTTTTTTTCTGAAAGCAGCTTGACTTTATTCAAGATCCAACACATCGTATTATTCCCCACTCTTTCGGCTATAAAACTATATGTTTCTCATCGTTCGTTCAGTGCGGCGGTGTACTGGCACCTTACTGTCAGGATGTTGTAGGGAAGCAGCCTACTCACGCCGTAATAAATTCACATCAGTGTTTCCATTGTGTTCCAGCCAGTCTGCTGTAACTAGCTCTGACGTCATAAATGTTGCGCAATACTTTTAAAATCAAGTAAATAACCTGAAATGTTTCTAGCATGTCAGGAGTAATACTAAATTAATGTGTGTTGAATATCAGTTCGATAACTTTAACCATTTTCGAAATTTGGACTTTTTCTGTAAAAATCATTGGCGCAACAGAAAAGAGCTAGAGACTTAAAAATTTCTATTTAAGTTCTTTTTTCATAATTATTTAATAGAAACAGTTTTCTGGATGTCACAAATTAAGATTTTAGTTGAAATTCATGATTTTCTGGTTTTTCTCTTAAAAATTAAGGAAGCAAGATAGATTAAGTAGGCTAATAAATAAGGCTAGGATGATTATATTTAAGTAGAATGGAGATCCGCTATAACCATAAAGATGTGAGAAGTTTCATTTGAATAACTATAAAACTATAGCGATAGCGTATCTCCAAAGGGCAAGTTCAGAGCTCGTCTACTGCGTGCAGTGTAATTAAATTAATTCTCTCGCCCAAAATATTTAACTTAGCCACGTCAAACGTTTATTATGATCACTTACCTGTGTGCTGAATGCACATTTAAATTAAGAGCTTCATCGGCCATCAGCAAAAGAAGCTATGATTTATTCGGTAACTTAAAGTGGTGCTTTATTATACCAGCGGCTAGTTGGGAGAGCCGATTTGATCAGGCCTTCCCTCAGCAGTCCGCACCGCGGCTTTATATATAAGAACGCTGCGCGAGGAAGCAAGGCCCCAGTTCTCTCCAGACGCTGAATAGCACACCATCTGTGTCGGGAGTCGCGTCGCGTCGGTATCATTGCTATAAACAGCCTCGGATGCCGTATTAAGTTACTCGGGATACGCGTAACCATGAAATCATTTTCGAGTGAAGTGTTAATTCTGGGATGACTTTAATGATCGATCTTCAGTTTGCGTATGTTGTATTTTCACGCGCCGTCGCGGGACAGACATTCTAGCATTATTTAGCGTGACGTTTGATGAACATTATCATCAAATTATGGCGTGCATCCAGTTAAACATTTAATTAGGACAGTTATAGTTGCATCAGCGCATTAGACTCTGAACTGCTCTGTTAGTTAGATTGTGTGGATTCTTTTCTTTTTATCTGTGACTTTCAGAATATACTGAACTATTTTTAGAAAATCGTTTTTGATTATGAATCCCAGACAATCTCCTAATTTCTCAGAGCTATAAGCTGTAGCTATAAGTGTATTTCTCAGATGAAGTGGGCACTAGGAATTCTAATTACAGGCTTCACGTTTTGATAATCACTCTCTGGTTGCCAATATTGTAGTTAGAGAGCCAGTGTTGAGAACAGCAAAACAACAGCATAAATAATAGGAACACTTATATAACAATTAATTCTAACCGCCGCCCCATATATGGTTAATCGGCCGTGAAATGTTTCAACATTAAAACATTTATACAACAGTAAATTTTCCACCAGCCGCCCCACAATGTGTATGCCGGCATGGTGCCATTCTACTGGTCGACGTCGGAGACGACACCTTGCAGCATCAATAAGCTCGCCATTATCCACATATTGCTTCGTCCGGAGTGCATCTTTAATTGGGCCAAATAGATGGAAGTTGGAAGGTGCGAGATCCGGGCTGTAAGGTGGTTGCGGAAGAGCAGTCCAATGAAGTATTGTGAGCTACTTTCGTGTGTGCAGACTTGTGTGAGGCACGGTGTAGTCACGGAGGAGGAGAATTTCCTTTGTACTTTCGTGGCGACTATCATACTAAACCGGTTATTTTGTTTCTTGAGGATAGCATAAGACATTTCGTAGTTGATCTACACACCATGAGGGAGAACATCAAACAGAATAACCGCTTCTGAATCCCAGAAGACCGTCCCGATAACTTTGAAGGCTGAGGGTGCGGCTTTGAACTTTTTGTTCATAATGCAGATGGCGTGGTGCCACTCCATGGATTGCGGTTTTGTTTCCTGTTCGAAGTGATGAACCCATAATTCATTAACTATGATGACGTTCGACAAGGAATTGTTACTATCAGACGCGTAACGAGCAAGCAATTCCGCATAGTCGTCTGCGATTGCTGTTTATGGTCTACTGTTAGGTTGCAAGGAGCCCAATGGGAACACACCTTTGAGTACCCCAACTGGTGGATGGGTATGCCACCACTACCAACGAAGACGTTCAGTTGTGCAGTGAGGTGTTAGACTATGATCCGTTGCTTACCTAGAAAGAGAGTATAAGCAAGTTTCAATGTTGCAAGAGTTACAGCTGTTTGCGGGAGGCCGGCAAGTGGGCAATTCGACATGTTTACTCGTCCTTGTTGCGATGATGACAGACTCCTC
This sequence comes from Schistocerca nitens, assembly GCF_023898315.1. Taxonomy (NCBI): domain Eukaryota; kingdom Metazoa; phylum Arthropoda; class Insecta; order Orthoptera; family Acrididae; genus Schistocerca; species Schistocerca nitens. The sequence goes on from NC_064614.1 coordinate 68,850,959, forward strand.
GCCCAATGACTCATCGTACTTTTTGGTCGCTACCGACTCTCCGTAGGCATTCTGCAAACCGCTATGAATACATGCGATTCTCACGTTTTCCGCTGGGAACCCACTTCCGTTACAGACGCCCATTTTGAACGCTTCGTATAGCACAGCCACTTACCGGCACTTTATTAAACTATGGTTGCTAAAGGAGAATATTCCAGGATGTCCTGCGACAAATTTCAAATTTTCTGAAAATAAATGGCAGCATTACATATTGAACGTCCCTCGTATCTGGTAATGGCCTTACATGAAACAGCTTAATACTTAATAAGATTTATTAAGCGATCTATGCAGTTTTATTCACAAGATATTCGTAATGATCGTGGAATCATAAAGCAAAAGCGTTTTTCCTCTATGAATAATTTTCCTTATCCGTAATAGATGTTTTAATGTTTCGTTTTGTGGTTGTGAATGTCTGAGTCAGTCAGAATGGTACTAAAAGGGAGCAACTTAGTGGTCATCGCACGGTTTTCCGAAGGTTGCGTGGATGGCAGAGCGCCGTGGAAGTTCCAGTAATAATGAAGCGAGGTCACAATACCGGCCGGCCTCCGTTACCGCAGCAACGCACACAGACCGCTTCGCCCGCGTCGCGACGCGACTGCCGATCTCGCTCTCCGGCCGCCGGCCACCTGCTGATCAATAATGGAGCGCGAGGTGTGCGCCTTAAGAGCAGTCCTCTGTCCGGAGGCACTTGGGGAATCCCTCGGCTGTGACCGTCTCCTGCATTATGAGGCGCGACGGGAGGCCAGGGCTCGTGTGTGCTGCCGGCCTTAATTGCTGGTATTGGGGCTTAATTTCTCGCCTTCTTCAGTCGCGGCGTCGCATCGCCAGTGCGATCTAGCGCAGAAAACGAGTACATTTTCTATGTGATTAAATAACACTATATTTTAATTAAAATTCAACCTTTGAATTTGTACACTTCCTTTTTCACCAAGAACTTACTGACTGCTGGGTGCATAGCATTTAATGTTGATAACGGACACGGGACAAACGTTTACTATAACAGAAGCGAAAAACGCTCCAGTAGTACAGGGATCGACTAACTGTTGTTGTTGTTGTGGTTTTCAGTCCTGAAACTGGTTTGATGCAACTCTCCAAGCTACTCTGTCATGTGCAAGCTTGTTCATCTCCCAGTACTTACTGCAATCTACATCCTTCTAAATCTGCTTAGTGTATTCATCTCTTGGTCTCCCACTACGATTATTACCCTCCACACTGCCCTCCAATCCCTGGATGCCTCAGAAAACGTCCTGCCAACCGGTCCCTTCTTCTTGTCAAGTTCTGCCACAAACTCCTCATCTCACCAATTCTATTCAATGCCTCCTCATTACTTATGTGATCTACCCATCTAATCTTCAGCATTCTTCTGTAGCACCACTTTTCGAAAGCTTCTATTCTCTTATTGTCCAAACTGTTTATCGTCCATGTTTCACTTCCATACATGGCTACACTCCATACAAATACTTTCAGAAACGACTTCCGGACACTTAAGTCTATACTCGATGTTAACAAGTTTCTCTTCTTCAGAAACGCTTTCCTTGCCATTGCCAGTCTACATTTTATATCCTCTCTACTTCGACCAGCATCAGTCATTTTGCTCCCCAAATAGCAAAACTCCTTTACTACTTTAAGTGTCTCATTTCCTAATCTAATTCCCTCAGCATCACCCGACTTAATTCGACTACATTCCATTATCCTCACTTTGCTTTTATTGATGTTCATCTTATATCCTCCTTTCAAGACACTGTCCATTCCGTTCAACTGCACTTCCAAGTCCTTTGCTGTCTCTGACAGAATTACAATGTCATCGGCGAACCTCAAACTAGTGAATGGTAAATGTGTGTTCCGTGTCGCCATTTACGTCAGTATTAAATATTGTCTTAGTTACAACAAAGGCAGCAGAAAAGTAAGCTTTTGTATTAATCCTTGGAGTACCAGTGATTTCCGCCTCACACTACTATTATTATTATTTTAAGTACCTGTGTCCGAGCCTAGTGCTACACTGAGGTATTTTACGAATGCCGTGCGTTCTCGCACTCACTCACAGCGTTCAAAGCAACAATCGGCGCTACGTGGTTCTAGGAGACTTTGACATGCATTTTTCTTATAGTTGCCGTATTCAGGACGTCATTGACAGTGGATGTTAGGTATATCTAAGTTACTGTAAAGTTGAGTTATGACTACTACTTTTGTGAGTATTATGGAAATGAAACATCTGTTTTTATCCTTATTACTTAGTACTATAACTTCTTTTATGCGTTAAGAGTATATGGAAGTTTCGAAAGGTGGAAGTTTGTCCAGGAAATATGAGAATTTGGTTTCAAATATACAACATGAAATGATGGGCGGTTGAAAACCATGTCCCAGCGGTTACACCATAAAACCAATTCCTCAGAACAACGTATTGTTTACTTTCTGCGAATTTCGTGTTATATACAATGCTCACTTGCATATTAAAGATTAATTTTATGAAAAATTTAACAGTTATTTTCCAAAATGCTATCACCCCCTTAAAACAACTGATGGTTTACTTTTAGCCAATTTCTTCTTCCAATCGTTGCTTCCTATCATAATAAAGATAAATTATTTGAAAAATTTTAAAATAATAATTTTTTCATATTGTTTCGACTCAGAGGGTTGAGTGTTCCATTTAATTGTGCTCAATTTGATATAAGCCCACTGCTGAACATGTGTCTGCATCAGTAATATTAGTCACTGAACGTGTGGTTAGGGGTAACAGGTGAACACCTCAATGAACCACACATTCCTCCAAGAAGTTCCACCCTTTGCAACATTGGAGAATATGGTATGCATATGACGGGCCACGGGCACATTCTGATGCTGATATAAGAAAAATGCGTCACTATGTTCCAACAACGATAGATCAGCCGGGCCTGTTTCTTGAGCCCGAAGATCACAGACCTCAATCCTGCGGATTATTCTCACTGGATTCATCTCAAAAGTCAAGTGTAAAGCACTTCCTTTGTTAGGGTTGAAGAACTGTCTTGTCTTTCCGACGTGATCCGAATGTGCTTGAAAGAATTCGCATCTAATTACACGCGAGGTCTGATGTTTCCTGTCACGGTTCGTGTGGCTCCCCCCATCGGAAGTTCGAGTCCTCCCTCGGGTATGGGTGTGTGTGTTTTCTTTAGCGTAAGTTAGTTTAAGTTAGATTAAGTAGTAATGTGTAAGCCTAGGGACCGATGACCTCAGCAGTTTGGTGACATAGGTCTTTACCACAAATTTAAAAAAGTTTCCAAATCTAATTGCAGAGACGCATGTGTTGTTCCCAAAAGTAGGGTCGGTACATGGAGCACCTCCATTAATAGTCTAGAGTGAACAGTAAATTCTGACATATAATGTGAGGAAGTAGTATCGTATTTCTTTATAATGTAGGTTATTGGTCAAACTGGGGGGACAGCGATCACTCGCCAGTCTCTACATAGTAGGCCATAGAGTCTCAGTAGTTTTGAGATCTGGAACCTGTGGTGGCCAGCGCAGACAGTTCAGCATCGTGCTCACAAAACAAAGTGAGCTGTTTGAGCAGCGGCCCTGTCCTCTTGGAACACTGCGTTGCTATTGGGGGACCAACATTGTACCATGGGATGGACTTGATTAGTCAAAATGGTCGCACGATCCTTGGCAGTAGTGCGACCTTGCACATGAACCACGTCGCCCATGGAGTATCACTATGTGGCCGCACAAATCATCACCGAGGCCACACCAGTGTTCACTGTTTGGTTGTAAACAAGGCCAGAATTTGAAAAGAGTGCCAAAAATGACTCATCCGACTAAATGTCGCTCATTTATTGCTCCATAGTTCTGATTTCATGGCTTTGGAACCACGTTTTCCTGTTACGTGCACTTGCATCTCTGTTGTATGGAGTTGTATTTCAGGCTCGTTCTGAAATTTCCTGCTTATGAAGATCCCTTCGTGTTGTTTTGGTGCTGGCAGTGTTCGTGTGTGCGACGTTGAATTCTGCAGCAACTTCTGCATCTGTAGTCCCCTTATTTTTCGTCAGAGTTCTCTTGAATGACCGTCCGTCACTGTTACTCTACACAGAGTTCCTCCCTTGTTGTGACTTAGCCCATGATTTTTTCCACTTAACCTCTATGCGGTATAAATCTTTGAAATGGTTCCTCTTGAGACTACAAACACCTCGGGTACAACGGTTACGGCAGCAACCATCATACGAGCACCAACAATATGCCAACGTCCGCATTCCTTTACCTCCGGCACAATGTATTACACAGAATACTCTTGTAACTACGAGAGATACATGTAATACACTGGAGACACTGCACAGGTGCCATTTGTGGTCAAACACAGCAGCGCAATGGGCGGGCTTGGCTAGCATCGGTATCTTTGTTGAAGCTTACATTTCTTGCACTGTTTCAACATTTTTGGCCAACTCTGTATCTTGGAAATGCTTGTAAATCCATCTTTACCGACGCGCCTTTCATTATGTGTCTTATACTTACTAGTCAGTTTTCTCTATTAATAATAATATTCCCTACCTTGATGTTGTAGGATATGGTCTTTGTATATTCAAAGGTTACCTCACGCTATAGCTGAAGTTTCCCAATTTCTGAAGTTTATGACATTTACCCTCAGCATAACGCTTCAACCCGGACGGTCCGTCTAACCTAGTTTTCGCTGCATTCACTTTGCAAATTAAGAACATTCCAGTCACGTAAGTTCGTAGGCTTTCGCTACCAATGACAATTTGCATAAAATTCTTTATCATTTTAGACGGTGTTATGTCGTAAACATATATACCAAAATTTCGCAAAGAATTTCCAGTCCCGTCTCTTAAACTGATGTACCAAAGTTTCGCGCAATTTTTTCAGAATGGTGTGCGGAACAGCATATAGCGGGGAATTGCGTCTTATCGACAGAACTATCAGTTACTACTCGCGACCCGCACTCACTGCTGGCAGATTCATGAACTATGGGAAAACCCGAACAGAAGCGAATCGAAGCTTTTGAGCTGTGGTGCTACAGAAGAATGTTGAAAATTAGGTTAACTGATGAGGTAAGGAATGAGGAGGTTCTCCACAGAATCGGCGAGGAAAGAAACAAATGGAAAACACTGACAAGAAGAACGTCTTATCGACTGAGCTATCCAGTCACTACTCGCGACCCGCTCTCACTGCCGGCAGATTCATGAACTATGGGAAAACCCGAACAGAAGCGAATCGAAGCCTTTGAGCTGTGGTGCTACAGAAGAATGTTGAAAATTAGGTTAACTGATGAGGCAAGGAATGAGGAGGTTCTCCACAGAATCGGCGAGGAAAGAAACAAATGGAAAACACCGACAAGAAGAAGGGACACCAAGGTAGGACATCTCTTAAGATATCAGGGAGTAATATCTATGGTACTAGAGGATAAGAACAGTGGAAAAAGATACGGACTGAAATACATCCAGCAAATAATTGATTACGTAGGTTTCAGTTACTACTTGAGATGAATAGGTTGGCACAGGAGAGGGATTCGTGGGGGACAGCATCGGACCAGTGAGAAAACTAAAGGGGATGTAAAGCCGTATCGACCCCAGTGCTGCCTTAGGTTTTTCGGCTGCGGATCCAAGGTGTGAACAGCCTGACTGAGGTCGTTCCGCCCATTGCCCAAATGTTCAAATGTGTGTGAAATCGTATGGGACGTAACTGCTAAGGTCATCAGTCCCTAAGCTTACACACTACTTAACCTAATTTATCCTAAGGACAAACACACACACCCATGCCCGAGGGAGGACTGGAACCTCCGCCGGGACCAGCAGCACAGCCCATGACTGCAGCGCATTGTCGACTGGGTTTAAATATGGGAATTTTGATGGCCAAGAGAGTACGGTAAACCCATCCTGGTGCTACTCTTCTAGCCAAGCACACACATTGCGTACTGTGAGATACATTGTATTGGTTTGCTGGTAGATGCTATCCTGTCAAAGGAGAACAAACTGCATTGATCTGTGTTGATCCAATGTGCTTTCTACAATAATGAGGTCTCCCAGAGAAAAGCATTCCCCAGACCAAAAAGAATAAGATCCCTCCTCAGGCCTGCACCCTCTGGCCGTTTGTTGCAGGGTGTTGGCTTTGGGACATTTCACGTCATACGCCAACGGCCATCTATCATTTGAAAATGCCACCTGACGTCACTCAATGGACGTCCAGTTCAGGAACTGTTGTGCATATTCCAGTCTTTGCCTCCAATCAAAAGCCGTCAGCATGGGTGCATGAGCCAGGCGCCCACTGCATAGGGCCAATATGCTACAAAGTTCGCTGATCTACCCTTGAGGAGACATTGTGGGTAGCCCCTTGGTTTATTTGGGTGGTCAGTTAATAAACAGTCACACGTCTCTCCGTCCATACACGTCACCGCAGCCATGATTAATCCCTGCGGTCTATCGTCCATGGTGCACCACAGTTGCCAAGTTCCGGTTTTGGACGCGCCAGTTTGTTCACCCCGTTTGGTTATACAAGGCATACTTTAACCACAGCGGCACGTGAATGGTTTACAGTGTAACGCCGGAAATGCATATCCTCCTATTTCCATCTATTGTACCACAATTTTTTCCTTATTTTGTTACCTGAAGATATAACATTTCTGTGTCTTTACATATTGTAATTGTTTTAATATTTGTATATATATATATATATATATATATATATATATATATATATATATGCATTTATGTCGATGTATAATTGGTTTATTTTGTAAATATTATTTGTATTTTACGCTGGGTCTTGCCTAGGGAAAACTATGCTATCGAACGAATACATCGATAGATCGTGTGAAGAACGAAAGTGTGTAGGATCTTTGGTAGTGTTAACTCTGCCGCGTGGAGCGCGGGCAGAGAGGGGGTCTGATTGGAGTAGTGCGATTGAGCAGGTGTGTTTTGTGACGCTCCCGCAAGTTGCCGGGCTTTCGGGGTTTGGCAGCATGTAATTGCGATCGACTGGCTATGGTAGTTTCTAGCACGGTGTCGCGGACGGGAAGCATTAGCTGGCACACATCAAGAGCCCGTTTCGCCTGGTGACCGTGTCGAGAAGAAGGCGCGCGATCATCCAGCTTCTGCAACAGCGACGGCCGACAATGAGTGACTGTCGCCACCTCCTCGATCGGCCACTTCAAACCTTCAATCAACCAACAAGGAAGACTAAAAGCACGTAAAGTTTCAGAACTGTATGGCAGACCTCAGCTTTTAAAATTGTTGCATCACAAAATTACAGCAACTTAGCATGAACCTTTGTTGCTCATTGTCCTAATTGCATTGCCAAGCAAGGGCCCTTCCTTTTCCGAAATGAACCCGAGTGTCGTTGAAATTCAAACGCCAGCATTAAAGCATCATAATTCGATTTCACTGCTTTAATTTCAAAGTTCAGTTAAAGTATTCATAGCTGGCTACAATATTTAGATTACACAAGCACAAATTAAGAGTGCGAGTTTTGTTACCGTATTTTAGCTTACCTGTGACGGCAGCTCAGCTTGGTACGTACAAAATTTTGCTGTTGTTAATTGTTCAGAATAATTTAATTCAAGTTCAAAGTTAAATCTCTTATTTCTAAATTGCGTAGAGTCAAGTTGCTTTTGAAATGATTGTTGAGGTAGTCCAAGACTAACCGTATTTTACTGAATTTCGATGTGATTCAGAAAGAAAGCTCACTATTAACTTCAGTCACTAAATTAACTTTCGATTTTCCGGTTTTATTAATTCTAGAGCTAATTTAAGCCAGAGTGTAGCGAAATTTATTACTTCTGACAAACTTTCAATTTTCACACTACACGTGTCAACCTTCAGTTGCCACGCTTCTAGTACTAATTATATGTGTAATAACCTTTCTTTTTCAGTTACTATAGTAAATGTCCTTAGGACTGGCGACCGTAATTTCCCCCAAATCTCAAATATCTAATTACCACTAGTTAATTGTTAACGTAATGGCCGCACATTTACTTTCTTTATTAACTTTACCCCTTTTCAAAATTAATTTCCACCAGTTTCATTTGCATTTTTCCTTTCATTTAGATGTAACCCTTTCCTCCCTCTTTACCGACAGATTAACTTCGGTGACGATTGCTTTCCCAAATTTCCATTAGGTACACGCGGTTTAATTTTTCACTGTCATTAAGGTCGATAAGTGAGGGGGAGGTTACAACAGTCCAGCCGTTTCGGAAATGCTTCCACCCTTGGCCCAAAGGCCAATAATCATGCCGTTTCGGACGTAAATCACTCCGTTTCTGTATTGTGGTAACGACTGCATTGCTGTAAACTACCTATCCCATTCCCCAGCCCCCAACATTACTTATTTCTCCAATGGCAGTGTTCCCACATGCCGTGTGTGTTCTGACAGTTATTCTGTACAGTTAAATGTGGAGCATGCGCTAGTGACCCAACATTTTGTGACCAAGGCCCACCAACATAGTGGGTATGTGATGTGGTATGCAGAGACGAATAGGGAACATCCATGGAGTGGAAGACTACAGGCAACTACTCGCACTTTTCCAAGACTACTCCTTGGGTGTGGAACTGATTACCTGCAAAACAGCTTCATTCGAGTTTGTCACCGTTCGTTTCTTCCCGTCATCAGCGCTGTATCATCGCCCTTGTATGTCCTCGTCCTGCCAGCATTGCTGCACTACATCACCTTGGTGACATCTCATCCTCCTGCTGCTCACCACTCTCTTGTAGTCGCCCACCTTGCCGTCATCGCCGAGTGTTTCGCATCGAATCCATTCTACCATCTCCACTGTAAACCGATGTCTTGTTGGAGGCCACCTTCCCATCATGTACTACACTGTCGCCTCTTCACCACTTAGAATGCTGTCTGCACCGCTCGTCGATCTCATTGGCATCTACCATGATGGATTTCCCCATAACATTAATCGTGTACACCACCTCATCTCCCGCTGCCACTGTTACCACATGGAACGCAGCCACATTCTATATTCATTTTCCTCTGCTAACAACTCGCCCTCCAACCACAACTTTCACTAAAGCTTATCCCTCCCTTTCAACATTTCCATACCAGTTTCCTTTCGGCCTCCAATCACCAGTAACCACATCAAGAATCATAAACTGCCAGGTAACAACATGAATACAGGAAGCCCCAAGCATCCCATCAACAAGTTACACAGCAGTGATCAACACCACCCACACATAAGCCTCAACAACGTTACATTGCTCCACATATCATTCCTCAACTAACCTTCTCAATTAAAATGCTCGCGCCCGCATCTCGTGGTCGTGCGGTAGCGTTCTCGCTTCCCCACGCCCGGGTTCCCGGGTTCGATTCCCGGCGGGGTCAGGGATTTTCTCTGCCTCGTGATGGCTGGGTGTTGTGTGCTGTCCTTAGGTTAGTTAGGTTTAAGTAGTTCTAAGTTCTAGGGGACTTATGACCACAGCAGTTGAGTCCCATAGTGCTCAGAGCCATTTTTTAAAATGCTTGCAAAAATACCAAAACCGAACTAAATCAGACAAATCTGTATTCAGCGACACAGTACAACAAGTAATACCTAGAATAGTCCTCATAAGGTCCCAATTTTTAACTCTCATACTGGCCTCCAAGAAATTCCTTGCTTTACCTTTAGTCATAAAGCCAACCTCTCTCCATCACACCCTAGACCTAACAACACTGATCCACCCAACATGCTGCCACCCTCACCACCCTTTACACAAAGGGCAATCCTAAGCTCACACATGAGGAAGTGGAAACCGAGTTGAGCCCTTACGCTGATATAGAAATTATAAAAGACATCTGCGTCAATGAAGACCTTTTCCTTACCTATCCTATCCATATTTTACTGAATATTCCTCCACAATAATTCATGTATTAAAAGAGGGAGTCCTAATATGCCACGGACCCCGAAAATTCTATCCCCAGTTCTATTTATTCCATAATTATCTCCGAAATAGTGATCACCTCACAGCAGATTGCAAAACCCACCCACTTGCCTGCACTGTAAAACCACTCCTTTCTGTAAACAGTGCCCTAACCTGTCTTCCCCTCCTGGATGCAGAACTGGCAGCTTCTCAACCCCCCTATTCCTCTAAGTGTAAAGTCATGCCCCAACTTACCAAAACAGAGCTAATTGTGCCAATCTGTCCCATGGTAAATCTTTTCTTCCCAAAAACTCTATGCACCCACCTCTTACCACTGCAGGTATGGTTCCTGTAGATCATACTCCAAGACAACCACCCACTCTGACTACCACACATCCTTAAACAAATATCCTTGGCTGCATGCTCCATGTTCCTTCTGAACACTCACCGTACCTCCTCCCACAACTGTGTCCACTTCATGCTCTAGCTGCTCTAAACCTTCTCTACTACTAACCCACACAAAGCCACTCATAACTCATTTCGTCTACCAACATCAATACATCTTGTCTCTTAACACCCGTTCCTCTTAATAAAATACAAGGTTGCTCACTCATGAACTGTCAAAACCCACTTCCATGACTTATTTTAAAATGGCACCTTCCTCCAGGCATATCACACCATCCAAACACCCTGCTATACCCTCCGCTGTACAGATAACCCCTCCCCCTTGCCAAGAGTGCCAAGGATATCATTCTATAGGTGAAATAATTGTGGCTGCTCTCTCTTACATGTGATTGTGGATTCCAGTTGATACTAAAGTAGATTTGGAGAAATTCCGGGTGGCTTTGGAATAGCCCAATCACCTGTGACATTCTCACCTACAGAGACCATACCTTTCACCTCTTTTATTATTACCGCTGACCTAAACTTGTGTTGTATATCACTGGCAGAGATCCAGCAGAACCATGACTTTAAGCATTGTCTCCGATTTGACATAGTACACGTATCAGACCACAGCTGTCCCTGGCGTAACGCAACCTAATGTCCTTGGATGTGTCACTGCAGGAGTCCTCGATGCAATTAGAAATGGACACGTCCTCAGTCACTACTCGCTTTCCCATTCCTCTCATACCTTATTACAATAGTCACCCAGAATTTCTCCAAGTCTACTTTCGTATCAACTGGAATGGCTACTAAGAATCCACAATCACACGTAAGAGAGAGGAGCCATAATTATTTCAGCTACCGAATTATATCCTTTGCACTGCTTCCTTTCTCCATTACGCTTTATTAGACACTATATACTGCTACAGAGTACATGGTTATGACGCTGTACCTCGAAAACTGTACAAATGATACACTTCTTGTTTTGTTAAATTACTAAAGGATCTCGCCGAGCAACTGATCTTTCCAAAGTTCGAATGACGAAAGATAGTATTTTCCTGTCCAAGAAAACAAAACTCGCATGTGAAAGTGATATTGTATTGCCGACCAGTGATGATCATGTTGATGTATTTTTGTAACGTGACGCCTCCAAATGGACATAGAAACTTCTCTGCAAAATTTTGGGTTATGACTACTGCATTAGACAGTGTTACTTATTAGTTTTATCATTTTTCCAAACATGAATTGTAACTCTATGAAAATCAAAGTAAGGATGTGATTGATCTAGTATCAGTGAACTGTACAATATCTTAATATCTTTAATGGACGATAAAAAGCGACTACTAACTATTGTTTCCTTCCCTTCGGTATCTTGAGCGAAGCACATAAGCGTCTGCTATAATCCACTAGTGTAATTCATTAGCTGAATAATAATTGATGTGGATAATAACTTGTTTTATTTCAAGAAGAGTGATGCTGTATCCTATTGAAAAATGTTAAGATGAATCTCTTGGTAGTTCAGCAGAATTTGATAGCGTTACGTTAACTAGAACATTCGATTACACGCCAATAGCCACAGATCGAATCTTTTTAAAGTATAAATCTTGTTATAAAAAGAAAATTTACATCTCCTGCAGAAGACAACAATCACATCTTTTCGAAGCCAAGTTCAATTATTGAAGTACTGCGAACGATGTATTTTACGCCCTGGCAGGAACAGCTGCATAAAAATTGTACGCAGTTTTCATTCTAAGTTTCAACGAAAATAATCATTTTAAATTTTAGCAATTCTGTGGCTAACGGTAGGCATATTAGGCACTTTGAAGTTACGTAATGGGACTGATAATCGTAATGTATTTGCCCTCTCATAACTTAAATACTAATTCAAATTTTTATGAAAGAAAATTTTATTTCAGTATTCTCTCATTTACTGAAAAGATATAGGCAGAAACATTTATCTTAATAAAATTTAGCTTCTTCCAGATTGATCGACAGAACTTTGGATATATATGTTTTTCCAATTAATTTCGCTTATTTTGACGTCAGCTTTGTGCGTCTCTCACAGGTATTTGACAGAAAAACTTCCATAACGACTTAATCCCAATACCGTGATTTTGTACTTATTTATTTATCCTATTATAAAGCAGTACTACGAAACAAAGTTTCAAAGAGAAAAAGGCTGGATGTTTTTAATATTTCGTCGCTTCTTTTCTGCGGTAGTTACTGTGCACATGAAACGTTGATTTAGATTCTGTGTAAAGGCATATTGAATTATTTGGCCACGATGCGAACATATCCGGCCAGTTCGTCATTTTATTAAAGTAAATGACTTTCCAATTTGTGCATGAAACGGATTTAAATTACCTACAGCAGACTGCAATTTGATTGCTGTTTTAAAAGTCTGTCAGAGATTCTGTAATTAAATTCAGTTCTTATGACGGCGATTCGTTTTTTTTTCGCCCACGTAGCCAATGAAAGATGTTTTTAGTGACCATAAAAAGCTCCACGATACGGCGCTAGAGGTTCTTCTTGTTTATTGTGGACAGCCCAACTGCAGAAAATAATCAGATAACACACGTCCTAACTGCCTGTAAACCGAGGGAGGTCGTATTAGGGGAGTATAAGAAAATAATAAAACTGTAAGAAAAACTGTGTTTATCGCCGCCGCTCGCAGAATCTCGCCGCCTGCGGTGAGCTGGCTAGCCTTAAGTACGCATTACCTCGTCTCTGGACCGTACCTGCTGTAGTTTATCACCCTGCCGTTACGTGACGCTAATGTGTATGGAACAACGTAGACGGATCTTATGGCTAGGAGGTGTTATGCGGTCCTGAAACTGAAACCGGTGGCAGCGGGGCCTGATGCCTCTTACGAAACACCTGCCAGTAGGTCTCCTCCTCCCAAGCTAGTCATTGTTCAAACATTAGTATTACGGCAGTTGATGGAAAGAAATTAAACAAGTGTTGGACGACACAATGTAAAAGTTAGGCATTGATTTAGGAAAAACTCATGATGTCAGGGGGGCCAGCCTTGTGTCTTCTGCTTGCACATCTTGACACCAGCATAGTGAGCCATTAATTGACTGGTATTGTTGAAAATAAGCTTCTAATAACAAATAATACCAGTTTTACACTGTGTGGAAAAGAGAGGCCTTTAACTTTCTTCATAAGGTACTCAGAATTTATAGTTACAATGTTGGGTTAAAATTGAATATTTCTTTTGATACAGAAGTGCATTTTCTCATTAGTTATGTAATTTGATAGTGTGGTAGTGCAGGTAGTCACCACAGTTCACATAGGTCGACGTTCCTTATATAGTTTAGGAACTAACGCAACTTAGGGCCCACTGTGTTCTTGTTAATGAAGTACTTAGTGGCTTTGAGATAAACGAATGTGTAAAACGAAAAAGGAGGCACTGTTAAAAAAGCAGTCGAATATTGCCCACCTTAATTTAGGGAAATAATTGAAAATATTTGTGCTGACTTAAATCTTGAAGTTTTAATGATTTTATCGATGAAGCATACATTATCCGACCAAGGCATAGGAAAAGGATTAACCCTCTTTCCAAGCCAATGACCAATAACCACTTCTAGTTAGGCTCACTTATACATTTCATGACAAAGCAGTTAATCTTACTAATATTTGTTCTAGCTATGACGAAGGAGAATTAATAGAAGAAGGATGTAAACATAATATTGCACCTGAATTAAATGGAACTAACGTGAAAAGGATAACAGCACACGCTATGGTAGCACTAGATTGCACCAGAATTTCCATTGCAAAACGTAACCATAAAGTCAGCAAGGTTTCGAGAATAATGTGTGAACAGATTAAATCGGAAGAATTATCAAAACCTAAAATTTCTAATAAGCCAACTATAAAACATATCTGTCCCCGGAATCTTGCTCAGCGGCATTATTGATTAAAATCTTCTCGGTTTCCAAACTACGTCAATAAAAAATAAAATTCTCAAGCTTCGAATGCCTAGGTGCGCCATTATCGTCTAAGGTAAAACTACTAGCTGCTGGCGCTGTCTTTTTTATTTTTATTTCATTCCCTTGTCCCATACGAACAAGGGAGGGCTGTCAGTGGCACAATCTGTCGCTCTTCATCCGAGAGACATTACATGAATCAAAAACGATGTCACAAAGCATAGAAGGAGGCGATAAAAGGGGGATATAAGAATATTACGAGGAGGAGACAATAGGGCTTAAAAATACGCTAACATGGAGATGGTCGTTGTGGAACAGAGGTAAAAAAGTCCCACACGAAGATAAAAACACATTTGGTGACGTGCGGAGCACTTAAAACAGATTAAAGTCAAAAGCAGGAGATAAAACTAGGTTACAGTATTAAAATTCACACCAGCATGACGTCACTTCAAAAAGACTGTAATAGATGTAGCTCACAAGACAAAGATTAAAGCAGTGAGACAGCAAATGAGAGGGGCCTGCAGAGAGAGGGGAGGCCTGAGAGGACAGGAGACAAGCATGAGGAGGGGGCAGCAGGGAGGGGGCTGGAGAGGGTGGGATGAAAAACTTGGGTCAGGTGGCGCACCAAGGGGCAGGAGAGTTTGGTGTGGGAGAGGGCAAGCAAGCAACGCATGAGTGCAAAGACATAAAAGGGGTTCACCGGAAAGGTAGGGGCACTGGAGTGAGGAAAAATCGCTCATGGGGAAGGAAGGGAGGGGAGAGGGAGCCCTGGGTATGGGAGGGAGGTGGGGTTAGAGTTGGTAGGATGGGTAGATATCAGGGTGAAACTTATTATCTGGGAGGGTAAGCGCTGGAACTCGCATTGGTTGGGTGGGACACACCAGTAAAGGCACAACTAAAGGCAGGGGGTAGACAGGATAGGAGACACCAGGGGGTGAGGGGGTTCAAGTCTGTGGGTGAAGTACATGGTTTGGGTGTGATCTGCACACCATACCTCCTTGTGGGTGCAGGACTTTTACCTTACCATTTATGGTCATCGTATCCAACTTACACTTTCTCTGAAATACCTTGTTCTCATCCCCAACTGTCATCTAAAAAAAAATGGTTCAAATGGCTCTGAGCACTATGGGACTTAACATCTATGGTCATCAGTCCCCTAGAACTTAGAACTACTTAAACCTAACTAACCTAAGGACAGCACACAACACCCAGTCATCACGAGGCAGAGAAAATCGCTGACCCCGCCGGGAATCGAACCCGGGAACCCGGGCGTGGGAAGCGAGAACGCTACCACACGACCACGAGATGCGGAACTGTCATCTCACATGGACTCCGCATCTACTTGCAATACAGCACAAAGCCCGCAGTAGACACTGCCTCCTGAAACTCCTCTCTGGCCAGACATTGGGACTGCGTGCTTCCATCATCCTACACACCTACAAATCCTTGATCGATCCCAACCTTTTCTGTTCCATTGTCGCCGGCCGAAGTGGCCGTGCGGTTAAAGGCGCTGCAGTCTGGAACCGCAAGACCGCTACGGTCGCAGGTTCGAATCCTGCCTCGGGCATGGATGTTTGTGATGTCCTTAGGTTGGTTAGGTTTAACTAGTTCTAAGTTCTAGGGGACTAATGACCTCAGCAGTTGAGTCCCATAGTGCTCAGAGCCATTTGAACCATTTTTTGTTCCATTGTCACCTCGATTTCCACCCCATCTGGATCCTATAAAGCCCTCCAAGTCCTTGATCGCCTCCTGTCCCCCACAATGTTCCTATAAGATTTATCCTACTTCCACATCTTCTCCTTTTCCTTGATGCAGTTGATGCTGGTTGACGTGGTTATGAATTTGGCAGGAAAGGATGGATTTGAAGACCTTACTGAACAGAGAGATGAGGTAGATGGGACGATAGGAAGAGGTGTAAGAAGAGGGTTTGCTGAGCCTGAGGAACAACAGGACATGGAAAGTCTTCCAAAGGTCAGGGCAAAAGCCAGTGAAGAGGATGATGTTATACAAGGTAACAACGGCAGCCAGGAAAGAGAGGGGATCCTTCAAGGTGGAAGTAGGTGATGCAGTCATGACCAGGAGCAGCGTTGCGTTTAGAGTGAAGTGTGAGTCTGATGTTACGTGCTGTAATAGGAGTGTTTAAAACTGGGAGGGATAACTGATCCCAGTACTGGAAACTGGAGGGGAGGGGGGCGGGGGATTGGTGGGACAGTGGCGGAGTAATCAAAGTGGGGATCGTTGGGAATTGAGAAGACCTCAGAGAGGTGGGAAGCAAAATGGTTATCCCGGACGATGTTTTAGGGGAAGGGTCACTTGTTATGGAGAAGGAGGTAATGTGGGGTGTGGGATGGCTACCAGAAGAGCGGTGGAAGGCAGATCAGTACTTGAAGGAGTTGATAGGGACGGTGGCGTTGAGTTGTGTACATGTCTGGTACTAGGCCTGGCGTTTCTTTGCTGTTAAGAGGTTGCATATGTGTCATTGTAATTGACAGTGGCAGAGGACTGCATCCCAGTCACAGTTGCAGAGGAAGGAACAGTAGACTGTGTAGTCATGGACGATCTTTGGGGCAGCAGGGCTGGGACCAGGGGGTGGACAATAGGCCAGGAGATAGTGAGAGTAACTGGGAGGTGGTCGCTACCAGTAGTGTCTAGGACTACCATAGCGATACGACCAGGGAGGTTGGGGGATGCAAGGACATTAGGGGTGGAATCACCTTGGAAAGTGGCAAATAACTGAAGTTGGGAGAGGAGGCGGTAAGTGAGGGTGTGAGAGATGCATGGGGGCCATATCTGACACTGGGAAAGAGGAAGAGGGGTATCTGTTAAGGATGGAGTCTCTGTAAGGATAAGTTAAGCAACAGCGCTACTGGGGACATATTTGCGTATTTGTGGTTGGGGGGGCAGGCATCGAAGAATTTGGGATCTAAGTGGGACAGGACGAGCGTGTACAGTGCGGGGGTGAGGATGCAGGTGGAGTGTTGGTGTCCATGGGGGTCGGAAGGAACGCTGATTGATGTTAGTTTCTTAATGGAGCAGATGGAGGCGAGTTCGGAACGTGGGAGAGGGGGTCTTTTTGGGAGGGTGACCTGGGAGGAGGGATATGGGACTGGTAGGAGCGGGAGATGAAGGAAAGCATGGCCGTCGTGTGAGGCAGAGGTACTTGGACGTGAAGGTGAAGGCTCTGTGGGGGTGATGGCGCAGTGGGCGATGGGTTACAGGTGTCGACGAGACAGGGAGAGGAAACGGAGACGGGGCTAACCAGATGTCAGTGAGACGAGGACAGAACAGGATGGCGACAGGGCGATGGTGACGGCTACGTCAACAGCGACCGCGACACTCACGAACGACGACAGCGGCGGTAGAGGCGGCAGTGGCGACAGACAGCAGCAGTCGGCGACAGCCAATAGCAGCAATTGGCGTCAGGCACCGAGCGTTGGCGGCGACAGCACCAGAAGTAAGCGGCGACCGGCACCAGCAACAGGCGGCAATAGGCAACAGCAGGCAGTGATGGGCACCTGCAGATGGCGATGGACAACAGTAGCATGCGGCAATGGGCAGCAGAAGGCAGCGGCAGGCAACAGGCATGACGGGCGACGGGCAACAGTTGCAGGTGGCGAAGAGAAGCAGTAACTGGCGGCGAGGGGAAGCGGACCGCTGTGGGTGACAACAGCAGGCGACATGGGGGAGCTTCCAAAACGTCGATTTTGCGTTTGAGAGCAGCCCAGGCAGCAAAAATCTACAGATTTGTAAGGCTTGGGAATCCATCCCACAGGATTTTTTTATATTTCTGTGAAAATAAAATCACATCCACGGATCTACATCTACATCTACATCCATACTCCGCAAGCCACCTGACGGTGTGTGGCGGAGGGTACCTTGTGTACCTCTATCGGTTCTCCCTTCTATTCCAGTCTCGTATTCTTCCTGGTAAGAAAGATTGTCGGTATTGCCTCTGTGTGGGCTCTAATCTCTCTGATTTTATCCTCATGGTCTCTTCGCGAGATATACGAGGAGGGAGCAATATACTGCTTGACTTCTCAGTGAAGGTATGTTCTCGAAACTTCAACAAAAGCCCGTACGGAGCTACTTAGCGTCTCTCCTGCAGAGTCTTCCGCTGGAGTTTATCTATCATCTCCGTAATGCTTTCGCGATTACTAAATGATCCTGTAACGAAGCGCGCTGCTCTCCGTTGGATCTTGTCTATCTCTTCTATCAACCCCATCTGGTACGGATCCCACACGGCTGAGCAGTATTCAAACAGTGGGCGAACAAGCGTACTGTAACCTACTTCCTTTGTTTTCGGATTGCATTTCCTTAGGATTCTTCTAATGAATCTCAATCTGGTATCTGCTTTACCGACGATCAACTTTATATGATCATTCCATTTTCAATCACACCTAATGCCTACTCCCAGATAATTTATGGAATTAACTGCTTCCAGATGTTGACCTGCTATATTGTAGCTAAATGATACGGGATCTTTCTTTCTATGTGTTCGCAGCAAATTACACTTGTCTACATTGAGATTCAATTGCCATTCCCTGCACCATGCGTCAATTCACTGCAGATTATCCTGCATTTCAGTACAATTTTCCATTGTTAAAACCTCTCGATATACCACAGCATCATCCGCAAAACGCCTCAGTGAACTTCTGATGTCATCCACAGGGTCATTTATGTATATTGTGAATAGCAACGGTCCTACGACTCTCCCCTGCGGCACACCTGAAATCACTCTTACTTCGGAACACTTCTCTCCATTGAGAATGACATGCTGCGTTGTGTTATCTAGGAACTCTTCAATCCAATCACACAATTGGTCTGATAGTCCATATGCTCTTACTTTGTTCATTAAACGAATGTGGGGAACTGTATCGAGCGCCTTGCGGAAGTCAAGAAACACGGCATCTACCTGGGAAGCCGTGCCTATGGCCCTCTGAGTCTCGTGAACGAATAGCGCGAGCTGGGTTTCACACGATCGTCTTTTTCGAAACCCATTCTGATTCCTAGTTTCCAGAAAAGTCATTATACCCCAACATAATAGGTGTTCCAAAATTCTACAACTGGTCGATGTTAGAGATATAGGTCTACAGTTCTGCACATCTGTTCGACATCCCTTCTTGAAAACGTTTATGACCTGTGCCCTTTTCCATTCGTTTGGAACGCTACGCTCTTCTAGAGACCTACGGTACACCGCTGCAAGAAGGGGGGCAAGTTCCTTCGCGTATTCTGTGTAAAACCGAACTGGTATCCCATCAGGTCCAGCGGCTTATTAGCTGCCTGGTATATACACTATGAGATTAAAACCATCCAGGCACCTTGCTGAAAATGACTTACAAGCTCGTGGCGCCCTCCATCGGTAATGCTGGATTTCAGTATGATGTTGGCACACCCTTAGCCTTGATGACAGCTTCCACTCTCGTAGACACACGTTCAATCAGATGCTGGAAAGTTTCTTGGGAAATGGCAGTCCATTCTTGACAGAGTGCTACACTGAGGAGTGATATCGATGTCGGTCGGTGAGGCCCGGTACAAAGTCGGTGTTCCAAAACATTCCAGAATTGTTCTATAGGATTAAGGTCAGGACCCTATGCAGGCCAGTCCATTGCAGGGATGTTACTGTCGTGTAACCACTCCGCCACAGGCCGTGCATTATGAACAGGTGCTCGATCGTGTTGAAACATTCATTCGCCATCCTCGAATTGCTCTTCAACAGTGGGAAGCAAGAAGGTGCCTAAAACTTCAATGTAGGTCTGTGCTGTGATACTGCCACTCAAAACAACAAGGGGTGCCAGCCCTCTCCATGAAAAACACGACCACACCTTAATACCACCGCCTCCGAATTTTACTGTTGGCGCTACCCATGCTGGCAGATGACGTTCACCGAGCATTCGCCGTACCCACACCCAACCACCGCATCGCCACACTGTGCAGCGTGATTCATCACTCCACGCAACGACTTTCTACTGTTCAATCGTCCAATGTTTACGCTCCTTACACCATGCGAGGCGTCCTTTGGTACTTACCAGCGTGATGCTTGGCTCATGAGCAGCCGCTCGACCATGAAATCCAAGTTTTCTCACCTCCCGCCTAACTGTCATAGCACTTGCAAAGGATCCTGATGCAGACTGGAATTCCTTTGTGATGGTCTGGATAGGTGTCTGCCTATTACACATTACGAAACTCTTCAGTAGTCGGTGGTCTGTGTCAGTCAACAGACGAGGTCAACCTGTTCGCTTTTGTGATTTATCTGTCCCTTTACGTTTCTTATTCAATCTCACACCGGAAATAGTGGACCTAGGGTTGTTTAGGAGTGTGAGAATCTTGCTTACAGACTTTTGACACAAGTGACACCCAACCACCCGACCACTTTCCAAGTCCGTAAGTTCCGCGGAGCGCCTCATTCTGCTCTCTCACTATGGTTAATGAACACTAAGGTCGTTGATATGGAGTACCTGGCAGTAAATAGGAGAACAATGCACCTAACATGGAAAACATTTTTCTTGGGGGGTGGGGGGGGGGGGGGGTGGGTAGGGGTCCGGATGCTTTTGATCACATAGTGTGTCATTGGGAGCCGTATCTCAGACAACTTCGACGTTTCTTCAGTCTAAGTAACTTCTTTGGTAATCACCACAACTTTGTCTTTATCTGCTCTGAAAGTAACCTCTTTATGCCCACATATTTTCTGATTCACATCTTCTATACAATAAAAACTTGTCGGTCGTCAAGCAGCGTAAATTCCAATAAGCTTCTTGAGCTTTCGACAGCTAGCTCCGCAATCGTCTTCAAGGGGGTAAAACTACTGACTGCCATAGCTGGCACTATTTCCCGCTTATATACCTACGATTATGGCCGCTGGTACCAATCAGAGAGGGCCAAAACGACGCGGTGGACGGCTCATAGGAGCTGTGGCCCGTCGCGGGACATCGTCAGGTGACGCGAGGGCCTAGCGCCCCATTTGAAACTGTCATTCTCGCGTCCCTACAAGCGTTAAGCGACCGCCGTTTCTTCCTTTCGACATCCAAAGCCCGCCTCTAAGCCCTACTCAGTGTGCAGCCCTGGAACCTATTTGAAATTGTTGCTGTTCCTTGTAATCCTAGCCGCATCTTTTATAATGGAGTCTCAGAATGTTGACGCATGAGCCAAGACACTCGTGTTCTCAAATTCTATTTTTTGTCCGTTTACGAGTGAATGCTCAACTATGTCTCTTGTGCCCGGCCGACCGCGGTGGTCTCGCGGTTCTAGGCACTCAGTCCGGAACCGCGGGAGTGCTACGGTCGCAGGTTCGAATCCTGCCTCGGGCATGGATGTGTGTGATGTCCTTAGGTTAGTTAGGTTTAAGTAGTTCTAAGTTCTATGGGACTGATGACCACAGATGTTAAGTCCCATAGTGCTCAGAGCCGTTTGAACCATTTTCTGGTGCTCGGTACAACGCTCTGCAACTGTGCGAATTGTCTGGCCTATATACATATGCTGCCTCACTCACAAGGGACACCATACACACCAGCCGCACGAAGAGCTATGTCATCTTCAGCAGGACCCAACATATCTCGTAACTTGCGGGCGAGCCGAACACTGCTCTCAATCCATGTCTCTGCAGAACTCGTCCTGACTTGCTGCTCGTTGCCCCATAGTATCGCAGCAAAGCCTTCTTCGGTGATACCTGAAAGCTTTTGCAATGTCTCTTTTGCTGTAGCCATTCTCACTGAAGCTGCAATTCAGAAATAACGTTGGCTCTGTCTATTAACGTGTTCAAGACCCCTTCCATGTGTACAGGGTGGTGAAAACTACTGCCTGTCGGTTTCCTGTACACTGACTGACAAAGCCGGACTCCCGCCTTCCGCTCAGCTAAAAAACTAAAAATCGGTAGTTAGCCTACCTTCTCCGTCCAGATGGTAAATTTGACATCGGAATGGACACACTTCATGAGATCCACAGGGTATTTTCACCGTAAGGATGTATCAGGAAGGTGTCATCGATGTACCTAAGGAAGCAAGATGGACGCAACACTACACAGTTCAGAGTCTGCTAAAAGTGCTCCATGAAGAAATTCGCGACTGCTAGAGACAATAGTGAGCCCATTGCTGTGCCATCCGTAATTTGATAATATTCGTTGCAATGCAAGAAGTACGTTGTCGTTAGAACATGACGGAATAATTTGACGATTCCAGGTTGAAACTGTTGGACCATCTCTGATTGGTCCCAGCGGCCATAATCGTAGGTATATAAACGGGAAATAGTGCCAGCCCCGGCAGTCAGTAGCTTTATTCCTGAGGATGATGGCGGAACTGCCCATCGAAAGATCAAGAATTTTATTGGAATTGACGCTGGTTGAAAATCGAGAAGATTTTATTGTATAAAAGATGTCAATCGAAAATTATGTGGTCGTGGAGCACTTGGTTCAAAAGTACATGGAGAGAGTGATTATCAAATAAGATCCAGAATGAGATTTTCACTCTGCAGCGAAATGTGCGCTTATATAGAACTTCCTGGCAGATTAAAACTGTGTTCCGGACCGAAACTCAAACTCGGCACCTTTGCCTTTGGAAGGTAGGAGACGAGGAGCTAGCAGAAGTAAAGCTGTGTGGACCGAGCGTGAGTCGTGTTTGGGTAGCTCAGTTGGTAGAGCACTTGCCCGGGAAAGGCAAAGGTCCCGAGTTCGAGTCTCGGTCTGGCACACAGTTTTAATCTGCCAGCATGTTTCATCAAATAAGATACTTATACTCAAAAAACCTAGAAGTTATTTAACGAGAATTATACAGCCACAGTGGATATGGTCCCAATGATGCATTCCAAGCAGCTATTACCAATGCTATCTGTGAATGTGGGTTTCTTATCACAAAAACAGAGAAAACATCTTGTGTCACAGTGAACCCCAGTGCAACTAAATTAAGACAACAGCCTAAGTTACATACATGATTTGCGCAATTGTTAACTACTTAGGATGTCATGGGAATCTACTTAGTAACGATCTAAATAACAGTATTAATATGAGTTACACCTTCACTAATAGTTATTCTATAAAGAATATGGATGCATATGTTGTTTTAAACAGAAATGTTAGCACACCACGAAAACCCAAATTTATTACTCCAGACCTAATTAACTTACACAAAACTGTGCCTGTGATTGAGTCAGTAAAACTCATTAAAAACAATCTGTTACAATAAAAGAAATAAAAGGTCGGACAAGCTCGAATTGTAGAACTTACTTAACTACTGTAGGTTTTATGGTTTTGCAGTTAGTTCTCTTTGGATAATAAAATTTAAAAATAAAAGTGAAGTGTTGCCATGGCTTGTTTCTTGGAAGCGACACTAGCTGAAATATTGTTAGATAATTTGGAAAATAAACTTTTAATTAACTGTCATGATTTGTAAAAAAAAGGTAGTATGCTACGAAAAATATGTAGAC
The DNA here is from genome assembly GCF_023898315.1 of Schistocerca nitens. Taxonomy (NCBI): domain Eukaryota; kingdom Metazoa; phylum Arthropoda; class Insecta; order Orthoptera; family Acrididae; genus Schistocerca; species Schistocerca nitens. Next base: position 68,874,540 of record NC_064614.1, read on the forward strand.
GATACCAAAATGATCATCAATGTAAATTTGAAAAAATTAGTGATCCCTATTCATTTTTCATATCATGCATAACAACTTTAAACTGTTGATCCTAAAAATAATGGAATTAGCTTTTTAAATATGAGAATAATAACGCTAATGGTACACACGAAGTCCACATATTCTGTAAAGGAACAACCATTGACCTTATAACACAGCAGTCTTCTTGCCACTCCGAAAGACATATAAACGCTTTTTTCAATCAGAGAAAGCATCGATCTTGAATTGAAATGATACAATAATAGCACATGCGTTCCTTTCAAGTTTTTTCTATTCTTTTACGATCTTTTCTAACATATGTCTTCGAAAAAATGTAGTAAACCTTTAGCTTTAAGCGACATTCTCAAACTGCTTTCAAGCTGTTCGAGTTATTGTTTCTACACATACGAAGAGTCATTCAAACTATTTGTTAAACTATACAGTAACGTACATTACACGAGTTAGTCAACGAGGTCTGTCTACTTATATGACCGCTAGAATCCATCATTACTGGGGTTATGTCTTTGTTGATAATATGGTACAAGTAATATACACAGGAACTGAGGCACAAAAACCAACATTGCGACGGAAGTAAAATTTATACAGAAATTAAACCTCATTGTGAAAATTTTAATTAATGTGTAAGATCTGGGTAAGTAACGTTAGGTAGCTGTTTTGTGAACCGAAGATGATTTCAGATCAAATATACTACTCAGAAATATTTTGCTATTAATAATCAGTTTATCAAATCTGTGACGGTTTCCTAACTGTACCTCAATGGATTATGTATAGACTTTATTCCTGGTGCTAAAGTTACAATGACATTTCATTCAGTGTATATCATACAGACTGGCTGGGATCCCCACCAAATTTAGAGTCCCATGGGAAAAATTATTTTGGAAGGCATGAAATACATTAATTGAGCCATAAACGTTAATCTGACTGCGTACTAATGATATTCCACCACTACTCTGAGTCCATCTGAAGAGTAAAGCCAAGAGCTGAAATTTCATGGATCAAGCAATTACACTATATTGTAAACGTCTAATGCAATTTTTCATTTGAAAACCAAATGTTGGAAACCCAAATTTTTCATCACTTCATTCTCATTCATTGCTATAAGAAGGTGCTATAAAGATAAACCATTAATGCAGTGTCCTCCTAAAAATACAACTATTTTGTCTCGTTGCCTTATATAGAATTCAGGGTCTGATGAACTAAATCGAATACTGCACTAGCCTGGTGCAAGCAAACAGGTCAGTCCAATTTCGATATTAAACAAAATCGACTGATAAGACTACAATCTGTTATTGTGTTTTTTCAAAAAACATTGGCCCATTTTGGAGGTTGTCCATGATATTCTGTTGCTATTCCTCTCATTTACATCAACTTTCAGGGTATTATTTTCCATCGTATACACTGCTGGTTTACTGGCACTGGTTAATACATGAAATTTCCCTTCCCTTTTTTTTTTGTTTACTTCTACGGTTTCATTTTACGTACATACATTTTCTCCTTAATTTAATGCTTTAGTGGGAATAAAATAGTCTGATCTAACCAAAAATAATGTTTGTAACCATATAGAAACAATAAAAGTTACTAAATCGTAGTGAGATCCAGCTATAGATGTTCTGAAATGGCATTTCATCAGGCCCCAACCAATAACATACAATCCTAAATTCACAACTCCCGTGGATTTACTTACCTTCTGGTCGTTTTCTGCCCTTGTTTAAACGTCCTCAAAAGTACTTCAAATAACAAACCAAACCTTAATTAATGTTTGTGTATTTGGTCTCCGAAATAAAATTAATTATATAGATAACTCAGTGCAGTCAAATGATACTGAAAGTGCCTGTTCACATGCAAATTGCGTTTCTCATAAATTGATTTCATCGGGTTGAAAATGAGCTGGAATGGCTAAAAGCTTATGGAAATAAAAACCACTAGAAAAATCGTTACACAAAAATCAAAGAGAATGTTGTTATGTTTTATATCAAACGATTCCATTTCATAAGAGGACTACGAAAATAAAATAGGATTTTGTCTAGGTGTAGGATTACAAGTCCTATAAATGTGTTCAATTGATCTTTTAAATAATTAATTATGATTGAAACATCGTCATTTAAGTGAAACTGTTTAACAAAGTCGCGGTATTTTCACATGTTCTTTGCGGTACCTCAACAGCTTGGAACCGCTTTATTAGATTAAAAAAAAATAAAGAAGTACAGTATCTGTAAAGTTACTAACTTCAAATACATGACAGTACACCTGCAAACAATTTCTAAAACAAACTTTAACTATACGAAGAAAGTTGTGCCCGAAAGTATTAGTTACGTGAAATAAGAACCAATACTCTCACGCAGAATTTTAGATTATAGTTTTCAGAGCAGTTCTCACCTGATGCAATCGATTTGAAATGTATCGGCTTATGAGTGACTTCATCAGAATTACAAAGCCCTGTATTAATATGACGCACTATTACAGTATTGTTTTAACCTCGTGTGATCTACGTGTGTTTTATTCCCTCTGCGTCACCCTCCCTTCAGCCGCCATCGAAACAGGTGCGATACGCGGCGTTTACTGCTCCCCGGCCAGCGGTAAAAGAGCGTCACAACGTAATTAAGTTTGTCCTGGAAAGTAATCGGAGTAATAAAATTAGCACTGCGGCCGGGCCGTGATTATTCTGCAGCTCGAAGCTCGGCCGGCGTGAGAGAGCGGCCTGTGCCGCTGGGCTGCCTACGCGCAAGGGGCGCCTTGCGGTCCGCCGCGTGTCGCGCTCTGGAGACGCAGTGCAGCTGAGCGCGGCGCGAGCCCAAAGTTAGTTAGGCCTGAGGGCTGTGGGCTAAGGGCTGCGGGGATCACAGGCGCCGCGCCGCCAGGTAATCCAATCCCGTTCCCTCCGTTATTCGGTTAGCTACACAGGGGCCGAGATAAGGAGGTCACTGGCTCACTTCTCCGTTTGTCCACAGGATGATCTTCGCGCAGGAAGCCGTCTTAACTGTTTACATCTTGTGCTTCTGATCTACAAAGCAAATTAGACAGAAGGATTGTGTTGTGCAATCAACGCTTAGCAAAACCGTCTCCTGAGAAGGTGAGTGTACGCGTACCCTATCAGAAGTTGGGCTTTGATACGTAACTACAAATCATAGGGGCAGATTGAACTTTCTGGTCGGATTGCACCTACAGACTGACTAATTCCCTTTAGAACACTTTTATTTCATTTCTAATTTCCGATAAGGTTTTAAAGCAGTTTCATACTTCTAATCAAGCATGCTTCGAGATTTATATTGTGTTCAGTATTGCAGTGTGTATTTAAAAAGAGTTTCAGATACCATTAACTATGAAAAAAATATCATTACATACTCATTACGTTGACGTATTGAGAAAAGGTACAGTAATGTATTACTATGTTGAACACAGTGTTACAATAATATTAGCAATAAGAAAGAAAGAAAGAGTATTTTCGATTTGGGAGGAGAGGACGTGTCGTTCATGAGATTGTTAAGCCACCTAACCGGTAATGGCCTTTTTCTACTGCGTACGGTGACCCGTTCCAAACATTCTATCAGAGCTGTGAGTTAAATGTAGGAGTTGAATATAGGCGACTGAGATCGTTGGGCGTCTAGTGTAACGTCGTTTCTTGGTTGTATGGTGATGTGAGAAAGGAGAGGCTAAAACACACTGTCGGCATACAGCCTATTCTTATCGAATACCATAAAACGAACCAGCCCCTTAATGTACCCCTCCAAGAGATGGATCACCAGCAAGAAGGCATGAGATGGAAGTCATGAGATAGTGCACAGAGGTTTAGAATTTAAAGCAAGACTTGGACGCCAAATCTAGTGGTAAACAGCTTTACAATAACACCTTGCCTGCCAAACAGCGGGAATGAAAACTTCCTTCAGACGTGGAATTCGAACTAGCCACACCAGTCGTATTTTCAATACATTTTATTCACCTCGTGTAGGGGTATAGGAGTAGCATGTACGTTGTGGTTTAGATATTTCACGTTGTATAACATATTCTGACAGAAGTATATAGTAGCGGTACCGATATAATGATACCTATAGAAGAATATAATTGACGTGAGGAGGAACAAGAGAAATATATGATATAAGTAGCAGAAGAGGTAAAGAAAGAAAAAGCTATATAGACCATAGAAGAAAAAAAATATAACGATGAGCAAAGTTGGCGTATCATTGACAGCACAACAAAGATATTTAATCATTGTTGGATAAGAGGCATAGATCGTTCGTACAGAGAGATGAACGCTGCAGCAATAATAACGAGAAAAAGCTTACCTTCTTCTTGAATACTACCTGCTTCTGAATTGCTCGACCATAAATGCACATGTTTTCTAAAGAGATTGCGATTTCATGCAGGAAGTAGAGATAAATTTACTCTGCAAATTGTGGAAAGGTATTCGGCAAAATAGTGGAATCCTTAGGACTTAAGCCACCCGCATTATTTATTTACAGCATCACTGAGCCACTTGTGCATTTTCTTGAAAACAACAAATAATTCTACAGAAACTGTCGCTATATTTCTAAAATTGTATATTTTGTACAGTCAAGAGGAACTGTGAATTTTAAAGTATATTATAATTGTGTAAGTGGCCTTTTTCTAAGTGTATATATTAAAATAAATTATAAAATGTGCAGAATTAGGAGATACACAGTCCTAAAGTCGGGTGGACAAATCACATTTCTATTGCCTAGATCATTATATTTCGTTCCTGTGTCAGGGTTTATCACTGATGCATAAAAGCTTCTAGGGACTGCTATACTTCTATCTCTTTTTCATCTATTTAATGCTAGTTTTTCCATTTCGAGTTCTTATAATTGTATCAAATAATCTCGACACTCAATAAATTCTGACATTTATTTCACTGGATATGTCTAAATATAAACTTAATCTAAGCTTCTGAAAACATAGACCAGTCCCAGAGATTCGTCCCTGTGAAATTTTTAAGTTTGTCTAGTGTTTCCCGTTGACTGTATTATTCTTGCTTTTATGCACAGATGCTTAAAAATTATATACTTTGATACTGAATACAGTTCATGTACTTAGTTTCAAACACCTCTTCAGATTCTACTGTAATTATTTGGTCATTAACGAGACAAAATTCGTCACTCATATTTAGAAGAAATACTACAAATTGTCAGTGATGAACCTATTACCTGCACATGAAAACAACAATCAGCTGCATTCGATTCAAGAAAAGTCAATTTATGAGTAATGTTGATTATCGAATGGGTGCACTGCCACGTCCTCTCATAAAGTTCAAAAATGGTTCAAATGGCTCTGAGCACTATGCGACGTAACTTCTGAGGTCATCAGTCGCCTAGAACTAATTAAACCTAACTAACCTAAGGACATCACACACATCCATGCCCGAGTCAGTATTCGAACCTGCGACCGTAGCGGTCTCTCGGTTCCACACTGTAGCGCCTAGAACCTCACGGCCACACCGGCCGGCTCTCATAAAGTACTTAAGATACTAAAATAAACCGATGTTTCGGCAGCCTCGTGACAGCGTTCCATGGGCAAAGGCTACTTAGCTGTGGGGTGGGTGCTTCAGTATTTAGATTTCCTAAAGGCGTCATTAGACCACAGCCTTTAGGTTTTGCAGGTCCTGAACTAAAGTTGGTGAGTGTTTGGAGAGAAGGAGGAGACTGCTTGTAGACTGTGCAGTTTGCTGGCTATTGGCTATTCGCTGAGAATGAGTGATTAACTTCCTGCAGGTTTGTTTTCCTGCTTTTTCGTGGCTTGGAACCGATGCCAATTGTGCACACTAAGATTTTTAAGTCAGTTGCGAAGGTATGCGGAGGTATCCGATAAGGTGACTGCCCTGCTCATCAGTCTGCCTGTCGTACCGGGAACCTGGCAGCCAGTGCACCTGGTGTTTGTAGTAGTCTTCCCTGTCGGAGCTGTCATGCTGTTTCTGGGTTTAGATTGACCCTGGTGTTTTTCAAATGCGCATCCACGGCTCTCGTATAAATATCTGTCCTTCATCAGTTCTGCCAACCTGCACACAATTGCGAAGGTACTCCGTTAGTGCCGATCTGTTGTACCGCCACAAACGAACATAGCGCTCTAACTATGATGCGCTGTGATAACAGGCCTTCCGGGTTCGTCGCTGTACACACAGTCACCCTCGCATTGTACCATATATTTAACTGCGGCGTTGAAGACTTTTTACTGCATCCCTAGCGGACCCAACAAAATCCTAGATCCTGCAGCCTTTTTGGAAAATTGGTTTGATTCCTCCTTGACAGAACACTTGAACAACTCGATCACTGGCACCCTTGGCTTATGGTAAGTGCACCAGGGAGAGTTGTTTTCCTACAACATTTCCTGTATCTGAGTACCTGCAGAAAATAGTAGATCTTCTTTTTCAGGTGTGCCGCAGGGGAGATTCGTAGGAGCGTTGCTATTCACAATATACATAAATGATCTTTTGGATGACATCGGAAATTCACTGAGGCTTTTTGCGGATGTTGCTGAGGTATATCGAGAGGTTGTAACAATGGAAAATTGTACTGAAATGCAGGAGGATCTGCAGCAAATTGACGCATGGTGCAGCGAATGGCAATTGAATCTCAATGTAGACAAGTGTAATGTGCTGCGAATACATAGAAAGAAACATCCCTTATCATTTAGCTACAATATAGCAGGTCAGCAACTGGAAGCAGTTAATGCCCATAAATTATCTGGCAGTACGCATTAGGAGTCATTTAAAATGGAATGATCATATAAAGTTGAGCGTCGGTAAAGCAGATGCCAGACTGAGATTCATTGGAAGAATCCTAAGGATATGCAATCCGAAAACAAAGGAAGTAGGTTATAGTACGCTTGTTCACCCACTGCTTGAATACTGCTCAGCAGTGTGGGATCCGTACCACATAGGGTTGATAGAAGAGAACCGAGCGAGGTGGCGCAGTGGTTAGCACATTGGACTCGCATTCGGGAGGACGACGGTTCAATCCCGTCTCCAGCCATCCTGATTTAGGTTTTCCGTGATTTCCCTAAATCATTTCAGGCAAATGCCGGGATGGTTCCTTTCAAAGGGCACGGTCAATTTCCTTCCCCATCCTTCCCTCACCCGAGCTTGCGCTCCGTCTCTAATGACCTCGTTGTCGACGGGACGTCAAACACTAATCTCCTCCCTCCCTCCTGATAGAAGAGATAGAGAAGATCCAACGGAGAGCAGCGTGTTTCGTTACGTATATCTCGCGAAGAGACCATGAGGATAAAATTAGAGAGATTAGAGCCCACACAGAGGCATACCGACAATCCTTCTTTCCACTAACAAAACGAGAATGGAATAGAAGGGAGAACCGATAGAGAACGAGACTGGAATAGAAGGGAGAACCGATAGAGGTACTCAGGTACCCTCCGCCACACACCGTCAGGTGGCTTGCGTAGTATGGATGTAGATGGATGTAGATGTAGATGTAGATGTTATTGTCGTATGCGTTGCTTTGGAATGCGTGTTTCCGCAAACTGATTCTGGTTTGAAATTTTTTAGCCCTGAGGCTGTGGGTACGAGTAATCGACGTGTGTAGGAAGGAACACTTCTGAGCCGGATGACGATGAGAGTCTGCGTCTAGTGACAAGATGGAATGTGTAGATTTCCAGTAGACCTTATGCTACAGTTTGCAGTTGGGAATTGTGTAGCTCTTCATCTCCAGGATCGGAACTGAACTGTTACTGTGCCACTACATTCATGACTTCGATTGTAACTAGATGTTCTTTGCTAGTTGTTAATATGCTGATGGAAGTTAAGCATCTGCGCTTCTCCAAACGGCGTAATGTGGAAAATGTCGTCCACTCGTCGCACAACGTAGCATCACATACGGGATGATTTTAATGAGATTGGCATCGGTCACAGGAGCAGAAGTTAATATGTCGGTGATAAACATGTATTGAAAGTTTACTAGCAAAATGGGATGTAGGAATAACTGAAGAAGTCGAAGGAAAAGCTTCTATATGGTTCAAATGGCTCTGAGCACTGTGGGACTTAACATCTGAGGCCATCAGTCCCCAAGAACTTAGATCTACTGAAACCTAACTTACATAAGGACATCACACACACCCATGCCCGAGGCAGGATTCGAATCTTCGACCGTAGCAGTCGCGCGGCTCCGGACTGTAGCAACTAGAACCGCTCGGCAGCTTCTAAATGATTTTGTGTGTCTCAAGAGATGCCGGGACATCAAGCCGTCTCGGAGTAACTCAGGATATGAATCCTTCTGTGTATCGGGGAAGTGAAAGCCGCTTTCGAACAGTACAGCCGTGCTATGTTGAAGGAAAGCATCCACGAGCTCCGTAGCAATTTCTATACCAACAACTGAGTGCTAATCCAGGATCATTTGTCGACGTCGCCGAAACTGTCGGTGACAGACTGGAACAAAATCGACAAAAATGCACACTGGCACGGCTGCACGCAAAAAAGAGCTGCTATGCAACTGCAGTTTAAGGAACCAACAAGGGAGGCACACGTAGGTTGACAAGACTGGAAGCATCTCGAATAGTCGAAAATTTGCCGTCAAAGACGATCAGCGATGAATGGACATCAGTACTGTCCAAGCGGCTAAACATCGTCGTGACACATAGAGAGAGGCCAATGAAATAAATTAATGACTGCTTGAAGCGACGCTCCGCATTGTCCCATACCACATGGCTCCTACACGCCGAATCACATCAGGAGGCGGATCAGACGTTTCTCATCCCACGCATAAGGACCACAGGAACCCACCGCATCCGTGATAAGAATATATCAAGCTAAAATTGAAGGCGCTGTGTTAACACTTCCTGAACCAACGGATACGACAGTAAAACAATGAGAAAAAAGCTACTGTATCTGGTAGGGAGCCAGAACCAGAAACCTATATAACAGAACATCTCTCGGTGCTACGATAACGAGGCGACAAACGCGTCAGGGTGCACCGAAAAGAAGCTTTCAGATCCAGGATTTAGTAGGATCCACTGCGGGCGGAATAAAACCCTGAAAATCCCAATGTGGTGCCGCTTAGAAAGGGGAAAACCGAAGACCTATTAGCGCAGTCATAGCAGAGATAAGTGGTACGCTCGGTTAGCACAGCTCAATAGACAGCACTAGCGGAGCACCATCGTGAATGTATGCAGGCTAAGAAGTTTGAAGCAGCACAAATATTTGCAAGACAGCCGTGAATACAAGAAACGCAATCGAGATCCTGAAGCATCCTAGCAAAGTCGATAAGGAATACGACTACAGACTCCCGTCATTCTGTCAGTCAGCAGTCCTAGTCTGACGGGCCGCATGTGAAATCAGTGCAGCGCCCTCATTACACTTTGCCGCGACTACCTGAAGAAACTATGTAAGTACAGCTTGTGTCGTTTCTTCGCTACAAACAACAAGAAAACACAGCTCCCCGCAGATTGTTGCACGACAGCAGCATTGAGCCAATTGCTAGCAAGCCGTGCAACCTAGAAACAGACTGCTACATGTCACTCCCTGTCTCTTAATAGCCACTATTGCTATTTGTCTAATAAATATGATGTCGCTGGCCTATAGAAAAGATAATTGTTAAAGGAACAGTTCTCCAGCTAATTACTCTCCCTGGAGAATACCGCTGTACCTTGCTGCTCGAAATATCGTTTTATTTCATTATTTTAAGTATTTTATGACACGGCAGTACACACAAAAGTATTTTAATGAGGCCTTCAGAGACAGTCGATAAACGTTAAATGAAATCCTTGCAGATTAATTCCATAATTTTCAGACAGCAAGTTGTTGAAATGGTTGCACCGAGATGAACAGGTACTGTCATTGTACTGTTGTAATTGAAAACTACATTACACTTACCCATTTTCCCTCCCTCTCTTCACCCTACCCTGCTCGTCCGACCCACTGTCATTTTGATAGTATTATTTATGTTCCTCTTATAATCCTTGTTATTCACCTCCACCTCGCTACGTAGGTACAGACATGTAAAGCACGACTGACTTAAAATACTCACAGCGAAGTCTTATGAGATATGTGTCGCTGGTGTGCTATAACGTTAGAAAAAAGTGTAACCAATGGCTCGTATCTGTAGGCGACAAAAAGATTTTGATTATCACTATAACATTTATTTCTTTTGGGAAATCACAAGTTCTAAGGGATCATTGGCCACTGACAATAAAAATGGGGGCACAGAAAGTTTAAGTACCAATATTTTTTCTAGGTTCTAGTGAACTTCTAAATTAGTAATCATTAAAATCCGCTTATGAACTACAATTGCTGGACTTAGGTTTCACATCAGTTCTGTGAAAACAAAACTCCAATAACACTTTCCATATCAGAATTATTTAATTGGTATGGGTGAGTCATCCTGTATACGCGCTGGACGGATTTTATGCTTACCCCTCGTGTACACCGCAGATACAGTAGAAGAAAGAACCGTTAACCAAAAACTGTACCGCACTGGAGCGACGATAAAAACACAGAATGTAAATAATGCCGCTCTCGTGTAACGAATGCTCACGCCATGCAAGTCTATTCATCCAATCTTCGGTAGAAATCTTCCCCTCCGAAAGCTCTCCAAGTGACATTCATGGCAACGAGACGTACTATAAAATTCGGCTAAGGCTTTTAGCTGCGCGTAAATTTACTTAACGCGCAGCATACTCCCGGTAAGCACGCCCTTAAAGAGGGGGTTTAATACGCACTCGCTATCGCAGCTCCCCCACCAGCTCAGGTCTGCCTCCTTTTTCCTGCTCCCGTCCCCCGCCCCCCCCTCCCCCCCCCCCCTTCACCACTCCTATTAACTACACGCCACGCGAAACGTAGCGAAATTGAAGCGGTCCCTGTGCGCGTTTTAGCACGCCATAAACAAGCCACGATGGCATCAGCGGCGGACGTTCGCCGGGACGGCCTAGCTGCAGGCGCAGCGGCCGCGGCACGCGCGCGCATAACGGCGTTATCTGCCGGCGGTGGCGACTCGCTGGCCGCACGGAACGCTCTGGCCTTAGCACGTGGCGGTCACGGAAATGAAGCGGGGTGGCCACCCTCTAAACACGCACGCACCCCCACTTTAGGGCCACCGGTCGCCGGTCAGCGCCTACAACCATCTTGCAGCCCCTCTGCCGCTCGTGCCTGATACGATCTGCGCGAGGTAAACGGATATTACAAAAAAAAAAAAAAAAAAAAAAAAAAAAAAAAACACCTGCCAGGCCCACGTCATAGATCGCCCAAGTCTGTCGAAACGAAACTTTTTAGTCACTCCTTTCAAAATTTTTTAATGTCTCTAAGACGAATCCTTCGCTCTGCTGCTCAGCGAGCGCTGGTTTTTAAACTTTCGGCAGATTAAAATTGTGTGTCGAATCGAGATTGAAGCCACTGCTCTTAACGACTGAGCTTCCTTGTTGGTAGCATTATTTCATTACTGCGAGCAAAATTATTAAACATAAATTAAATCATGTTCTCCATCAGGCAGGTGAAACACCGTTTCTGTGGTTTCTTCCACGACATGTTCTTTTTCTCTGTGGATACTCCAGCAGTAGTCTGTCATCTTACCTAGTCCCATGACCCACGTTACCTTTCTCGAATTGTTCTTATTTCCTAATGAAAACGCTCAACCTGTTCATGTATACATCACCAAATGAATACCCAAGGTGGTCCAAATAGTACCAGGAAAAGCGTTCGGTGAGTGTACCACTGGTTGTCTAAGGCTGAGGGAGGTTGGGCTGAAATAAATTTATTTTTGAGCTCTTTCCTATTTTCCCAATTCAAACATTATTAACGTGTCTTCATATCCGACGTCAATTTGGAATCCCGGATGTTATTGGAGTATTGTGGACGTCAAATGTGAGAATCTTCCAATCTCGACCTTTGTGACGCCGGTAGCCACGACGGAACGCGCTCTTCGACTGCTTATGTTATGTAACCAATGGAAAGCTGAAGCTCTGAAACAGAGATCTGTATAACCAATGTGTCTCACTTCAGCTAACACCACTGGCTGACAACCTATTAAAACTAAGAAATAAAACCTTCTAATAGCATCCTCTCGAACAGTATTCTAACTCTGAACAAAAATATTCTGTAATGACTGAAGCAGAGAAAATGAACTACAATTTGTACTGCAGGCGGGACTCGAACCTGTCTCTTCTTGCTAGCTATGCATAAATGACACCACCGCAGCAAGATCGTCAACACGGATACACTCAGCTTAGGTAGATCGTGCAGCAAAGTTGACCACCGCGCTGTGGTGGTTTAATTTTGACGGCATGGTAGCTCAGCGTGTTTGGTCATAGAGCTGATTAGCCTCTGTAATAAAAAAACTCAGTGGAAATGAACTTTAACGGATGTCATGTGACGTCCGCAACGACCAAACCCAATGATAAAAAAAGCATTTCTGACTATCAAACAAGAACACCTGGGTTCGAGTCTCGGCCGCAGAGGAAATTTTAATTCATCCAGTCTGCTTAAATCATTATCGTAGATAATAAAAAGTGACTTAAGTGTCTCGGGGAAACATTTAATTATAAAAAAATTTACTGAATAAATACTCAGAAGGGACTTCAAAATTTCTGGTCTCACAAAATATGAAATGCGATGGCATCACTCACTACTGCTAAAAACCATGTTAACAACAAAATAGTTACATACGGAACAGACTCTCACAACCAAAAAGTTACATACAGACACTTCTACGTTCCCAGTTAGTACTGAACTTCACTACAAATTAGGAGACAGAAGCGGCCGCTCTCAGAGTACACCCAAGCTACATGAGCCAAAGCGCTCACCGTTAACGTCACTTAAAACTATGCCCGTCGGCGTTTACCACAAGATAATACTAAAATATCGGGTGATAATTCTGTTATGGTGATTAGCACTAGTCGTAGCTTAGCCTATGTTTTCAGATTATAGCGGGGACTTAATCCCTCTATAACCAAGGAGACACTACCCTAATCAAAACTAACATTATAACACAGCACCCATCAATATATCCACTGAGGACAGCGGAAAACTTTGACAACGAACAAACGTTCATTGACTCTTAGACGCAAAGCAAGGGAACAACTCAAAATACTCACCCGTGCCTATAATACACAAAATTAAATAGAGTAAAAGAAGTTGACCTAACACAAGCAGCATGGATATCGTTCTTCTGAACCAACCAGCAGAATGCACGTCAAACTGGTCAACACAGGGCGACAACTTAAACAGATAAACACCAATACAACCCTTGCACAATTAATACCAAACACGACGAAAATACTGAAAGCCAATTCAGACCAGTACAAGGCGAAAACATAAATGCACGGGCCTTCGTCGAACAAACAGAAAGAGAAAAACAATTTCGTACAACACAGCTAGCTAATTACACTGCAGCGCCAAAGAGACTGGCATACACATGGGTATTCAAATACGGACATTTGTAAACAGGCGGAATAAGGCGCTGCAGTCGGCAACGCCTGCCTAAGACAACAGGTGTCTTGCGCAGTTGTTAGATCGGTTACTGCTGCTACAATGGAAAGTTATCAAGATTTAGGTGTCAGACCCTGGTAGCTGAGAGGTCAGCGCGACGGAATGTCATACCTAACGGCCCGGCTTCGATTCCCGACTGAGTCAGAGAGTTTCTCCGCTAAGGGACTTGATGTTGTGTTGCCCATACTATCACCATTTCATCCTCATCGACACGCAAGTCGCCGAAGTGGCGTCAACTCGAAAGACTTGCACCAGGCGAACATTCTACCCGACGAGAGGCCCTAGCCACACGGCATCTACATTTACATCAAGATTTAAGTGAGTTTGAACGTGGTGTTACAGTCGGCGCACGAGCGATGGGACACAGCATTTCCGAGGTAGCTGCAAATTATCCCGTACGACCATTTCACGGGTTTACCGTAAATATCAAGAATTCGTTAAAACACCGAATCTCAGACATCGCTGCCACCGGAAAAAGATACTGCAAGAACGGGCCCAACAACGACTGAAGAGAATCGTTCGACGTGACAGATGTGCAAAACTTCCGCAAATTGCTGCAGAGTTCAATGCTGGGCCATCAACAAGTGTAAGTGTGCGAACCATTCAATGAAATATCATAGACATGGGCTTTCGAGCCGAAGGCCCACTCGTGTACCCTTGATGACTGCATGAAACAACGTTTTACGTCTCGCCTGGGCCCTTCAACACCGACACTGGATTGCCGATAACTGGAAACATGTTGCCTGCTCGGACGAGTCCCGTTTCAAATGGTATCGAGCGGATGGACGTGTACGAGTATGGAGAGTGTGGTGTCACCGCCAGACACCACACTTGCTAGGTGGTAGCCTTTAAATCGGCCGCGGTCCATTAGTACACGTCGGACCCGCGTGTCGCCACTGTCAGTGATTGCAGACCGAGCGCCACCACACGGCAGGTCTAGAGAGACGTCCTTGCACTCACCCCAGTTGTACAGCCGACGTTCATAGCAAGGGTTCACTGACAAATACGCTCTCATTTGCCGAGACGGTAGTTAGCATAGCCTTCAGCTACGTCATTTGCTACGACCTAGCAAGGCGCCAATACCAGTTATATTGAGGTTATTATACTTTTGTATCATCAAGAGCGATGTACTCCAATTATGGATTAAAGTTAATATTACATCATCAACGTACTTTATTTGCAATTCTCAAGACATTGTCCTGTTCCAGACCTCACGCCAGTCTGCGTGTAATTAAACGCGTGCATTTCGGCCTCCTCTAGCAACACGGTGTTGGCTCTTCTGCCAACACTACAGAGACAGCCTCATGAATCCATGGGCCCCTCTTCTGAGTTTAAATACTTCCGTTGGCCACCTAAGACCCAGACATTAACATTATTGAGCGTAACTGGGCTGCCTAGCGACGTGTTGCTCAGCCGAGATCTCCACCCCCTCGTACTCTTATGGGTTTATGGACAGCCCTGGAAGATTCATGGTGTCAGTTCCCTCCAGCACTGCTTCAGACATTAGTCGATTCCATGCCACGTCGTGTTGCACCACTTCTACGTGCTCACGGAGGCTCTACACTATATTAGGCTGGTGTACTAGTTTCTTTGGCTCTTCAGTGAAGATGGTATCTCGGACATAGCTCTCGCCAATTGTCTCTACGTGAAATACAAAGACATATGACAGCTGAGAAAACAAATCAAGAGGAGTTCCAATTCCCGAAGCATCCTGTTCGTGCAGATTGCATTGCAGGTGAGTCAATTTGCTACAGGAATGTTGCAATCACTAGTACAAGCAAGAAGTTCAGAGTCACAATGACATTGTCAAAACGAAACGATCTCTGTGTACAGCTGTCAGTACAATCGAAGCTCATATGTCCGGGCCATTCGCACGTCCAGTGAACGCTATTGTCCTATTAGCCATTGCACGTCACTGGGTAAAACACGCAAAGCGAGCCGAAGGGATTTCCCATAAGCATGGTGCCTAAACACAGATGGAACCCACACGCTCACTAGTGAATATGAAACCGATCGATATTAGTAACTAATCCTGCATACTGTTTGCGTAAAAAACAACATAAACGAAATACACATCAGCCACAGGGCATTGCAGAAACGCTCAACATGGAGCCAAAACTAACTTCCGTATATGAGATGCATGACTGACTACGAACACACACTGAACTCACTGTGAAAACTTACAGGTGTCAGCAAGCCGGTACTGCTGATGGTAGAATCTAACACTACAGCCGATGCTTAGTCAATTAACAACTTACTACACAAACGGTCGAAGGAAAAATGGGAGACAGGGTTTAACGTCCCGACATCTATGTCATTAGAGACGAAAAACAAACTCGGATTGTGTCAAGGAGGGGGAGGGAAATCGGCCGTGCTCTTTCGAAGGCTGGAGCGATGTACGGAAATAACGCAGAACCTAAATATGGATGGCCAGATGCGGATTTTAACCGTCCTCCTCCCGAATATTAATTCACTATCCACTAATTATCGATCAACTGAGGAAAATACTTCAAGCACTTCCGATAAGTGGAAGAATACTGACAGCCCGACCGATCTCATCACAACAGCCTCTATATGTGTGACTGCACGCCTCAGTGATACAACAGGGGAAGAATATCACACAACCGCTAGAGTTAGCCCCAAAAGATTGGCTAGTTCCCCCCTACTGTTACGAGCGAGAAGACCTCGTCTCTGGCCGCCGCATGCCTCAAGTGACGAAAGCTGCATCCACAAAGTCTCATTTCGACAGCAGTTCCGTACACTGCAGGTGGCGGGATTTCAAAATCGGGATGAGGTGTGGTGTACAGGACGACTCGGCGTTCGACTGACTCTGCAGGTATTGTGTCCTCGGAGTTTTTCGCGGCGGCATGTCAGAATAAAATCTTCTCGCTTTTCAAACCGCGTCAGTTCGAATAAAATTCTTGAGTCTTCGGTGGCTATCTCCGCTATCGCTGTCAGGAGTACAGAACCAGCGACTGCCGGGCCTGGTAGGGCTTTCCGCTTATACAGGTACTACTGCAGCATGTGACACAAACTAGACACGGCCGGAAAGACACATGCGTTAAGCTGATTTGTGGTACTCATGGCAGCTCCGGCCTGCCGTGGGACATCGCCGGGGGCCGTAATGACGTCAGGTGGCGCCAGGGACAGGCGCCACCTTTGAAGCTGCCGCTTCCGCCTCACGAAAAGCATGAAGCACCCGTCTTCGCTCCCTTTCGATATTCAAAGCCATCCCTCCCCCACGCCCTACTAAGTATGTACCCCTGGTTCCTGTTTATGCTAATCTCAGCCGCCTCCTTTGTAGCGGAATCCCAATATGTTGACGCATGAGCCAAGAATCTCGTGTTTTCAGACGGTGTATTTTGTCCGTTTCCCAGGAAATGATCAGTTATTGACGACTTATCAAGCTCCCTTTGTTTAATACGTCGCTTGTGCTAGATACAACCTTTTGCAGCTGTGCTAACTGCCGCATTCACTTGGGATACCACACACAAAAGGCACACGGAGAGATGCGTCTTCTTTAACAGGATGCAGCAGACCTCGCATCTTGGGGACGCGCTGGAACAAAGCGTTTTCCTTCGGTGGCGATACGCCCGCTAAACCTGCGGGGCTGAACAGATGATTAGGATTGTGAAAAGGGCCAAATAAGGTGTTGTCAGGTTCACTCAAAATTGTAATTTATTTTCATTTAAAAACACCTTTAAACGAAAACGGCACATAGCGGAACCTTTAGAACTACACGTTTCAAAAAGGCAATTATTTCACGGCTGATGGCCTCCAAACAAGAAATCTTAAAAGTCAACAAATTAAAAATGCAGTTAAAATATCAAATAAAATAATTAAAATATATATGGAATCACAGCTAGGCTGGACAGGCTGAGCGCAAAAGCAGATAGAACAAACATGTGAAAGGTGCAATACAAGCGGCTGAGGGACAGAATTAAATTTGAAAATTTTTAAATATATTACCATAATTTTTTAAGGCAGAAGGCCGCAATGTTTTTGCTTAAAGGGTAATTTCAAGAATAAGGTTTAAAGTGGATTAAGGCCCGCAACTGATTTACCAAATTGTGAAATACAGAAAGTCCAATAAAAACAAGAATCTTTAATTCATTGGCTATGATAGATTATAAACAGACATTTAAACACCGGCGACATGGATAATATAGAAAACGGCACTCAGAGCCCTCCAAGGAGATTGGCCTGCCCTCGTTCACTTAGGTGAGACTGGTGGTGAGCCTAACAACACTTGATCCGTCGGAACCCAACCAGGGGTTCAAAATGGTTCAAATGGCTCTGAGCATTATGGGACTTAACACCCCAACCAGGGGACAGCCACGGACCATCAAACACAACGACGAGCTTGCCACCAATCAGTAAATGAGAACTCAAAACACAAAAGGTTACGAACGTGATAATCCTCAATGAAGTACCTATTAGCTGTCAAAACTACACACCATGTTGGACAGCGACAACAGGTGAGGAAAGCAGGCTGCCTGAAATTAGGATAGTGGCCAGGGCAGGTAACCGGAACACTAACGACCACAAGGCAGAAAATTCCGCTGGAGCACTTGAATTTGAAATACGGTAATATAGTTAACTTCATCAGAAATGAACACTGCCTGAATTTACGTCAGTGGCCAGGGCAGGTAACCAGAATACTAACGGCCCCAAGGCAGAAAATTCCGCTGGTGCACTCGAATTGTAGTCAACCAATATAGTTAACTGCACCGCATGGCGGCTAAATTTCAGCAATAGAAACACTCGGTGTTGCTCACTGGAAAACCTCCCCAACAGTGAACCACCAAAATGAACCACACAACATGAATGCAAGTGGCTTGGGTAGTTGAAACCAATACTCAGCTTTGACGTCCTGGGTCGGTGAACCACGAAGCTCGTAGGGATCGGACAGCTCCACACTCGCTCCGACACTGCGCAGGGACAGACAGTGGACCCAGCCGACGGCACCGCGCGGAGATAAGTTCCCTGGTCCGCAGTTACCGATCGACCACTGCTGGGCCGGCCGCGGTGGTCTAGCGGTTCTGGCGCTGCAGTCCGGAACCGCGGGACTGCTACGGTCGCAGGTTCGAATCCTGCCTCGGGCATGGGTGTGTGTGATGTCCTTAGGTTAGTTAGGTTTAAGTAGTTCTAAGTTCTAGGGGCCTTATGACCTAAGATGTTGAGTCCCATAGTGCTCAGAGCTATTTGAACCATTTTTTGAACCACTGCTGGTCCGTCCGCTACTGCTGCTCCGTCGCGACTGCACTGCTGGTGCGTCTCCCCCTCACTTCCAGACACACGATGGCGGAAATACTGCCTCGGACCCGACCATGCGGAGGAAACACACCCACTGGCTAAACGGCATCCCTGCAACAAGAAAGTACCGACACAAGTTCCAAAAGCTGTTAAATGAAGGGGCCCAGAGGCACTCGGGAGTCAGTTAGACGTAGTCCGGTGAGACGACCGACCTCTCAGAGGCAGTACGCCGACAACATTTAAGATAACTTCTCAAAGGAAATAAAGCCAACTACACACACAACCTGACAAACACTTGCACAAAGACTTGAACGATGCCCATCAGTAAATAAGTATGCACGAAGACAAATCGGGAGTCGATGCACACACACAAAGCCGACTCATGAACTATCGACGAGCCAAAACGCGTCGTCCGGTAGGAAGATCGACCGACGATCCACCAAGACCGTGGCCCGGCTCAAGTGACGCGTGGCGGCAATGGTCGGGCGAGCCATGTCTACATAGACCTCACTGCTGCTGCAAGCCAACTGCACTAGTGTCGCACTGCAACTGCCTACTGGCAGGTCCGGACTGCGCTCCAGACGCGTTCCAACTGACTGACAGATCCGAACTCGCACCCCGAAATGGCTCCTTACGACAAACAACAGCCGGGAAGTAATAGCAGTCGAGCAAAGATAATACGAGAGGGGATATACCGATACGCGCTGCTAACGCCGCTCACGGTGAGGCAAAGCAGCAACTCAGTGACAGTAGTAATTTAAATTAACGTAGTGAGGTGGAAGTACGTTACAAACGGGGTGTAAAATACATGATGGCAGGGACGCGAGCCACCCACGACGCAGGTGGCACCTTAAAGCTTTTTCAATATCTCTTTTCCTATAACCATTCTTTCTGATCACGTGTCTCAAGTACTGCAATTCAAGCAGTAGGTGGTCGTCGTCATAAATAACTTTTCCTGTTTGTACTAATGTGTTCAACACAGCTTTTTTGTGTATGTTAGTGTCATTTTTTACACGCTGGATACTTTGGCCCAGTAGTTCCCAACTGGAATCTTCGAGATATTGTGTCACATTATAATGACGACATAGTTATTGTGTGGCAACGAATATTATGAAATGACGGATGGCACAGCGACGGGATCACCACTGGCCCTAACAGTTGAGAATTTCTGCATGGTGCACTCTAACGATTGATCTCTAAACTCTGTGGCGTTGCGGCTTTCTTATATCCTAAGGTGCGTTGATTATGCCTTCCTGATACAGCATCACGGTACAGTCTGAATTGCATCAGCTAAGACACGTCTACGGAGAGAATGGTTATAGCAAGAGAGACGTTACAAACACTGTCAGATGCCACCGAAGGAATACGTCTTGTGAATCGGCAGAAGAGGCTAAGCCGGCTGCTTTTCTGCCATACCGTCGGCCAACAAGCAGCGAATTAGAACGAGTATTGCAGAGACAGGGACTGAGACAGTATTCCGGCCCGTCCCCTTGATACGAGGTATGCTGCGCCCTGTTACAGATGACGGAGCTCTAGACACGCCTGGTGTGTACGGTATTCCTTTCGAATGTGGAAGCACCTAAGTAGGTCAGACAATTCGCACAGTTGTAGAGCATTGTATCTAGCGTAAGCGAGATATTGAACAAAGGAAGGTTAATAAATCAGCCCTAGCTGAGTATTAGCTAGAAGACGGACACAAAATACAGTCTGAAACATGAAATCTTGGTCTATGCGTCAATATATTGGGATTTAGCTGTAAAGAAAGCGCCTGAAATAAGGATAAACAACAAAAATTTTAACAGCGACCATGGACACACAATTAGTGTGGAGTGGAGGTAGACTTTGGATATCGAAAGGAAGCAAAGACGGACGCTTGATGCTTGTAGGGAGGCGGGAGCGGCAGTTTCAAACGTGGCGACGGTCCATCACGCCACAAGACGTCAGTCGGTCCCATTACGGATCGGAGATGCTATGGGTTGCCCAATTCATCTTCCCCGTCGTTTCGGCACTCTATGAAGGGTCCCTGAGACTGCAGTGGTGGGTGTATAAGTGGAAAACGGAACAGCCCCGGCAATCAGTGGTTTTTTACTCCTGACAACGACTTGAAAAGAAACCCGAGAAGTGATAATTAAATCAATATCCTCCGATGCCGACAGGCGTTGATGTACATCAACGGAGACTGTTGAAAATGTGTGGTCCGACCGGGACTTGAACCCGGGATCCCCCGCTTGTATGAAACACGCTCTATCCAGCTGAGCCACCTAGGGGACAGAGGATTGTACGACTACAGGGATTTATCGATTGTACTCTCCCCGTGAGACCCACATCCCCAACTTAATGTCTACATACTACCTTCGTAGTGCCCGTTACCACTACATTCAGTATTTGCGGCAGACAATCTGACCGAGTACTGTAAGAGTTCGAACAATGCGTGTGCATCTGCACAGAAGAAGAAGGTCATGGCCTGTTAGCCTTAACTATACAGGGTGGCCAAGTGATTGTTATCGGGCCAAATATCTCACAAAATATGCGTCAAACGGAAAAACTACAAAGGACGAAACTTGTCTAGCTTGAAGGGGGAAACTAGCTGGCGCTATGGTTGGCCCGCTAGATGGCGCTGCCGTAGGTAAAACGGATATCAACTGCGTTTTTTAAATAGGAACCATCATTTTTTATTACCTATTCGTGTAGTACGTAAAGAAATATGAATGTTTTAGTTGGACTACTTTTTTCGCTTTGTGATAGATGGCGCTGTAATAGTCACAAATATATGGCTCACAATTTTAGACGAACAGTTGGTAACAGGTAGGTTTTTTGAATTAAAATACGAAACGTAGGTACGTTTGAACATTTTATTTCGTTTGTTCCAATATGATACATGTACCTTTGTGAACTTATCATTTCTGAGAACGCATGCTGTTACATCGTGATTACCAGTAAATACCACATTAATGCAATAAATGCTCAAAATGATGTCCGTCAACCTCAGTGCATTTGGCAGTACGTGTAACGACATTCCTCTCAACAGCGAGTAGTTCGCCTTCCGCCGTGTTCACACATGCAAAGACAATGCGCTGACGCGAGTTGTCAGGCGTTGTCGGTGGGACACGATAGCAAATATCGTTCAACTTACCCCGCTGAAAGAAATCCGGGGACGTCAGATCCGGTGAACGTGCGGGCCATGATATGGTGCTTCGACGATCCAATCCATCAGTCATGAAATATGCTATTCAATACCGCTTCAACCGCACGCGAGCTATGTGCCGGACATCCATCATGCGGGAAGTACATTGCCATTCTGTCATGCAGTGAAACATTCTGTAGTAACATCGGTAGAACATTACGTAGGAAATCAGCAAACATTGCACCGTTTAGATTGTCATCGTTAAAATTGGGACCAATTATCCTTCCTCCCATAATGCCGCACCATACGTTAACCCGCCAAGGTCGCTGATGTTCCACTTGTCGCAGCCATCGTGGATTTTCCGTTGCCCAGTAGTGCATATCATCGCGGTTTACGTTACCGCTGTTGGTGAACGACGCTTCGTCACTAAATAGAAGGCGTGCAAAAAATCTGTCAGCGTCCCGTAATTTCTCTTGTGCCCAGTGGCAGAACTGTTCACGACGTTCAAAGTCGTCGCCATGCAATTCCCGGTGCATAGAAATATGGTACGGCTGCAATCGATGTTGATGTAGCATTCTCAACACCGCCTTTTTTGAGATTCCCGATGCTCGCGCAACTTGTCTGCTAGTGATGTGCGGATTAGCCGCGACAGCAGCTAAAACACCGACCTGGGCATCATCATTTGTTGCAGGTCGTGGTTGACGTTTCACATGTGGCTGAAAACTTCCTGTTTCCTTAAATAACGTAACTATCCGGCGGACCCGGAACCGCGCGTCTGCTACGGTCGCAGGTTCGAATCCTGCCTCGGGCATGGATGTGTGTGATGTCCTTAGGTTAGTTAGGTTTAACTACTTCTAAGTTCTAGGGGACTGATGACCTAAGATGTTAAGTCCCATAGTGCTCAGAGCCATTTGAACCATTTTATCCGGCGGACGGTCCGGACACTTGGATGGTGTCGTACAGAATTTCGAGCAGCATACATAGCAGACGCCCGTTGGGCATTTTGATCACAATAGCCATACATCAACATGACATCGACCTTTTCCGCAATTGGTAAACGGTCCATTTTAACACGGGTAATGTATCACGAAGGAAATACCGTCCAGCCGGCCGAAGTGGCCGTGCGGTTAAAGGCGCTGCAGTCTGGAACCGCAAGACCGCTACGGTCGCAGGTTCGAATCCTGCCTCGGGCATGGATGTTTGTGATGTCCTTAGGTTAGTTAGGTTTAACTAGTTCTAAGTTCTAGGGGACTAATGACCTCAGAAGTTGAGTCCCATAGTGCTCAGAGCCATTTTTGAAATACCGTCCACAATGGCTGAATGATACATGATACCACGTACTTACACATTTCTGACTATTACAGCGCCATGTAACACAAAGCAAAAAATGTGTTCCAACTAAAACATTCATATTTCTTTATGTACCACAACAATATGTAATAAAAATGGGGGTTCGTATTTAAAAAATTAGCAGTTGATATCCGTTTGACCTATGGCAGCGCCATCTAGCGGGCGAACTATAGCGCCATCTGCTTTCCCCCTTCAAGCTAGACGAGTTTTGTTGTTTGTATTTTTTTCGTTTGATGCTTATTTCGTGGGATATCTGACCTGGTCACTATCAGAGGACCGTCCCAAAATTTGGTCTGTCGGGTACAACCGGCAGAAAAAGGAGTTTAAGGAGTTTCAGTCTGGCAACACTGTAACCATATGTGTGGTGAATGCTCTGTCAGCACAAATCAGCTGTGTTGTGCCGTTGGTGCAATATATATAGTTTTGGGTTAGTGTGGAGGAGGTCAAGGGTTCGATCCTGGGTTGGGGCGCCCTTTTTTTTTTTTGCTAATTTCATTCTGACATTTTATTCTGTAACATACACCATTTCTTAGGGCACGTGTATCCTAAATTTACAATATTTTGTAATGCTGAACATAATAAATACATGGTTAGACAAATAAGAATTTGACAGTTGAAGCTAATGACCTGTCATAGGACAGATTAACCACAAAAACAATGTCAGTTTCTAAATGCGAAAGATGAGAGCACAGTAATATATCACAATATCTACTTGTCATTTATACTACATGTGATATGAGCGCTTTCACGTCACACGTTAGCAACAAATGATAATATTAATGTCTGTATTAATGACCACATGTCCTCAGAACAACAGATGTTCGAAGTGACCTCCGTCGCCGTCCAAACAATGTGCACCTCGCCGGATCATACAGCTCTGGTCTCTTGGCACAAAAAATGCATCTACAGTAACAAGAGCAGTGTGAACAAGCTACCAGTTCTTCCACATCCATTGGCGGAGTAGCGTATATGAGCGTTTCCGAAGTATATTCTTTCCGGTTCGGCTCCAAAACCGGCCGGTCGCGACTCTATTGTGCTCCAGCGCTTAGGTGCTACGACGTCAGTCTTGCCATTTCCTATGTTTAAGCAGGACCAACGCACCTGTGTAGGTGTTCAACCCAAGGCTTCAGTTTTGCCAGCTCATTTCCACTGGCATTCCAACCTGTACTAGTATGATAATGAAGAGACTCTGTCATGTTTCGTGCAATAAGCGTTAGCAATTATTTACAATTCATATGTAACAATGTCGGTCTCATTCAAATATTCATATACACGATGTACTACCTATCAAATAATACCTAATGTGGTTATAGATCATGGAAAAGTATGTGGATAAGTGTTTGTAAGATGCTGAAGTATAGCCACCTTACAACATGCGTTCGGCTGAAAAATTTGCAGCTTGTAAGGAAGGGACTTTAATTCACACACTCCAAACACACAGCTATTGTCTTCCCGTGCAATCAAACAGAGCGTTGTGAGCTTCTTTCGAAAGCAGTTCGCACAACCTAGATATTGTCTCCAATGCATGAGGTTTGGAGTCTCTATGACCTAGATGTTGACTGCATGAACTGGAGGAACTAGATTTAACCATCTGATGGTGAAATGACGCGCAAATTCTCGACTCGTAGCGTCTACAATTCTGTTCTTGCAATACGTTCTTCTAGCAAAGGCACCGGAGTGGCTGAGCGGTTAAAGGCGCTACAGTCTGGAACCGCACGACCGCTACGGTCGCAGGTTCGAATCCTGCCTCGGGCATGGATGTGTGTGATGCCCTTAGGTTAGTTAGGTTTAAGTAGTTCTAAGTTCTAGGGGACTTACGACCACAGCAGTTGAATCCCATAGTGCTCAGAGCCATTTTGAAGCAAAGGCACGCTGCACACCTTTCCACTGTTCCATATCTATTGTTCGCTAGATGTACACTCCTGGAAATGGAAAAAAGAACACATTGACACCGGTGTGTCAGACCCACCATACTTGCTCCGGACACTGCGAGAGGGCTGTACAAGCAATGATCACACGCACGGCACAGCGGACACACCAGGAACCGCGGTGTTGGCCGTCGAATGGCGCTAGCTGCGCAGCATTTGTGCACCGCCGCCGTCAGTGTCAGCCAGTTTGCCGTGGCATACGGAGCTCCATCGCAGTCTTTAACACTGGTAGCATGCCGCGACTGCGTGGACATGAACCGTATGTGCAGTTGACGGACTTTGAGCGAGGGCGTATAGTGGGCATGCGGGAGGCCGGGTGGACGTACCGCCGAATTGCTCAACACGTGGGGCGTGAGGTCTCCACAGTACATCGATGTTGTCGCCAGTGGTCGGCGGAAGGTGCACGTGCCCGTCGACCTGGGACCGGACCGCAGCAACGCACGGATGCACGCCAAGGCCGTAGGATCCTACGCAGTGCCGTAGGGGACCGCACCGCCACTGCCCAGCAAATTAGGGACACTGTTGCTCCTGGGGTATCGGCGAGGACCATTCGCAATCGTCTCCATGAAGCTGGGCTACGGTCCCGCACACCGTTAGGCCGTCTTCCGCTCACGCCCCAACATCGTGCAGCCCGCCTCCAGTGGTGTCGCGACAGGCGTGAATGGAGGGACGAATGGAGACGTGTCGTCTTCAGCGATGAGAGTCGCTTCTGCCTTGATGCCAATGATGGTCGTATGCGTGTTTGGCGCCGTGCAGGTGAGCGCCACAATCAGGACTGCATACGACCGAGGCACACAGGACCAACACCCGGCATCATGGTGTGGGGAGCGATCTCCTACACTGGCCGTACACCACTGGTGATCGTCGAGGGGACACTGAATAGTGCACGGTACATCCAAACCGTCATCGAACCCATCGTTCTACCATTCCTAGACCGGCAAGGGAACTTGCTGTTCCAACAGGACAATGCACGTCCGCATGTATCCCGTGCCACCCAACGTGCTCTAGAAGGTGTAAGTCAACTACCCTGGCCAGCAAGATCTCCGGATCTGTCCCCCATTGAGCATGTTTGGGACTGGATGAAGCGTCGTCTCACGCGGTCTGCACGTCCAGCACGAACGCTGGTCCAACTGAGGCGCCAGGTGGAAATGGCATGGCAAGCCGTTCCACAGGACTACATCCAGCATCTCTACGATCGTCTCCATGGGAGAATAGCAGCCTGCATTGCTGCGAAAGGTGGATATACACTGTACTAATGCCGACATTGTGCATGCTCTGTTGCCTGTGTCTATGTGCCTGTGGTTCTGTCAGTGTGATAATGTGATGTATCTGACCCCAGGAATGTGTCAATAAAGTTTCCCCTTCCTGGGACAATGAATTCACGGTGTTCTTATTTCAATTTCCAGGAGTGTATTTCAACGGCACCACCGACTACCAGTGAGGCGACAGACTTCATTGTTCATTCGACCACGGGGGAGTGTGCATCCTCGTCGCATGCGTTAAGTCGTGAAATTGGATTGTTTGCATTAAGTTATCGACAGAGGCAGAGCAACGACGCCTGGAGCTACACAGTCAGCACAGCGAAAGCTGATGTTGCTCCACTCGATGCAACAACTGTGACGTGCCCACAGATAACATTTCACCAACGAGTGCCGCCACGTCGTTTTCTCGTAAGAGCCTCACGATGGGTTCATACGAGTGTAGAGGCTCTGAAGGGAACAAATGTTGCGAGCTTCCTATTATTCATTGTCAAGTGGGCTCCAGCATCAAGCGCATTAGTATGGGGTGACAATGAGTACACAATACAGATACCTCCGGTTCACATTTCCACTCACATGCAGTGTCAGGTGGTTGGTAGATGCGCAGATGGCAGGGTAGGCGTGAGGTAGTGGTGTGGTGCTGTGGGGAGGAGATGCAGTGGATATACTGAGCGCTGGAGAGGAAGTGCCATACTAAACTGAAGCCTACACACACATTTGTTGTAAATATTAAGCGGGCCCCTCCACACTCACACTTGCATGATGACCATTCAGAAAGAATTGTCAACACTGCTTTGAGTAATACCTAACATGAATTCCGCCAAAAAGTTAGCGATTTATTTTCATCTAACTTGTTACTCATTTATAACTTTCAGAGGAGTGTCACAAGTGGCGAAATTTTGATTAAAAACTACCAATTTCTGTTGTTTCCATGTTTTAACTTCCTTCTTCTCCCGACACACGCGGAGTTTACATAGTCTTACCTCTCTAACATTGCAAGCTTCCTATTATTCATTGTCAAAAAGGCTCCAGCATCTAGTGCGAAGGTATGGAGATATAAGGACTACACAACACAGTTAGTTACCTCTGGTTCCAATTGCCACTCACTTGTGGAGTTCGCTCAGAGTACTGTGGCTGGTAGATGTGCAGATGGCAAGGTAGGGGAGAGTATTCTGAAACAGTGATTAAGTCTTTTAAGTGAGGAACTGAGGAAAAGAAAGGTCAGTATCTTATGAAAAAGCACATCCTCCGTACTAAATAAACGTCTAATATCATTACTTATCAGTCTGGAACCGTGCGACCGCTGCGGTCGCAGGTTCGAATCCTGCCTCGGGCATGGATGTGGGTGATGTCCTTAGGTTACTTAGGTTTAATTAGTTCTAAGTTCTAGGCGACTGATGACCTTAGAAGTTAAGTCGCATAGTGCTCAGAGCCATTTGAGCCATCATTACTTATGTCGTTCCAAGAGGCACAGCATTTCTCATTCCTGCAGCTATCGGGGCCCTTGAAAATTACATCGTTTCATCGAAAAAGTCTTCAGTTAGTGGAACAACACAATAGATAATGAAGCTTTGAATAATACCCACACGAAAAATATTCTCTTCTTTCTGTGCTATCTTTTTCTAAAATCTCATTTCATTATCTCAAACCGTTTATGAAACATACGGAATGTAGTGTTAGCAGTTAGCCAACACTACGCACACTACTTGGTTGAGGAGGCCGAATGCACGCGTTAAACTCACGCAGGCTAGAGATAGGTCTGAAACAGGATACGTAATGAATGCTATACAGAAAAGTACGTAGCTGCTGGAATACTTAACTTTAATCCATCATTGTTGTACATCGCTCTTGACGATACAAGTGAGACTCTGTAGATCATGCAATGTAATACTAATGGTGCCTTGCTAGGTCGTAGCCATTGACTTAGCTGAAGGCTATTCTAACTATCTGCTCTGCAAATGAGCGTGGCTTCGTCAGTGTGCATCGCTAGCTAAGTCGTCCGTACAACTGGGTCGAGTGCTAGTCCGTCTCTCGAGACCTGCCGTGTGGTGGCGCTCGGTCTGCGATCACTGACAGTGGCGACACGCGGGTCCGACATGTACTAATGGACCGCGGCCGATTTAAAGCTACCACCTAGCAAGTGTGGTGTCTGGCGGTGACACCACACGGAATGTGGTGGGTATTTCGCTCTGGCTTTATCGCTGGCACGGAGCGATCGCAAATGAGCGTGCTACATAAGATCAATCGTCTCGAGATTAGTGACAGATAGAGACCTCCATCCAGATCTAAAGAAAAATTCAGTACGTTGCCTGAATTTCATACACAGCAGCATATTATGTAATATTCACCGAACACAAAGTCGTAGCGACCCCTATTTTTAATTATAAACTTTTTCCAATCTCGCGCAGTGTCTTACTTTCACCTAAATATCAGAATAACTATGACCATTAACGAAATGATGGGCATCTCATAATCAGCCTGTTATATAAAGCTACAAGTAAAGCGAAAATGAATTTTTTTGCCATATAGTTCCTGTAAAATCGTCTGAGAAAAACTGAAGGGCGTGCACCTAAATTCTGTCATGGCCGACCAGCCGAATGTTGGCAAACAGCGCCGACCTCCCCTTTCGAACATTGGTCACTGTGCATCGGTCACCGTATCGTGTGCGGACTCTACACTAGCCGTTACACATCTGACATGTTGAGACCAGTGGTGAGGCCACCATCTCGTATTTTTCAACGAGATAACGCAAGAAGTTTCTCGTTCTTTCCTGACGTATGTTGAAATAGAATGTGTTGCTCTGATCACTCCGTTCTTCATCTCTATCGATCATTAAAATGTCTATCCATGAATTACCAAGACACTGAACTGAGCAGCGATTTATGAATTATGTTACACCTATCCTGTCAGTCCACAAAGATTCCACTCTGGATGAAAAAAAAGTAGAAAAACGTGAATATGGTGATTTTAATGTTTTAGGTGTTCCACATACCTTCACACACACACACACACACACACACACACACACACACACACACACACACACACGCCTGCTCGAGTATAACGCACAGAAAATTTACAAAACCATACGAAATTTCAGAAAATTCCTTTGGAATGTCCCTCAACTTTTCTGCCACATGGGCTTCCTTGTGGGTAGTGGCGCGAACAACCGACTGAAAAGAATCGATTCAGTCGGTTGTTGAAAATATCGACTCATTTGATTGTAAACGCCTCTGAGCACTATGGGACTTAACATCTATGGTCATCAGGCCCCTAGAACCTAACTGACCTAAGGACATCACACAACACCCAGTCATCACGAGGCAGAGAAAATCCCTGACCCCGCCGGGAATCGAACCCGGGAACCCGGGCGCGGGAAGCGAGTCATTTGGTTGTACTTTTATACTGAAACGTAGTGGTTGAATTGTTCATTCATTATTCCGAGTGAAAAGAGTCTATGGGAGCAAGCGAAAGGAAACAACCGATTCAGGCGTCTGGACTATTCATTCACTCTTTTGAGCGAAATCAGTCTGTGAATGGAAACAGTAGACATATCCCGTTGTAATTTTGCATACTAATTGAATTATTCATTTTTGCTTATCAAATGAAATCATTCTGCAGATTTTCTGTGGGTTGAACCATACATTCAATCGTTCTTTCAAGTATAACGCCTATTTAGTGTTGTAGTCGACTGATACGCCCATTGATATTTTTGAGTGAAACCAGTCAGCACTACTTTGATGGTATGAATTTAAGCAGTTTTATGCAACTGTGGTACACATACCGTAGAGCGCTCATTTAACTGTGAACTGAATAGACTGATCTTTCCTTTCATCATTTAAAACTGACTGATAAATTGGTGTGGATTAAAATGCTGTAGGTGCAATTAACAAGTTACTAACTAATTAAGTATGCATCGTTGGGGCTAAAACTTGGGGATAGTTCTCGAATGGGAACGTAAAGAAGAGAGGAATTTTATGAAATTTCAGCAACTGTTTGCAATCTGTTTGATTGAAAAGGTGTAATTATATCCATTAATTAAAAAACCATTCGATCCAAACGCTAAACGTTTACTGAACCATTTCTTTGTGTGGAAGATGAATGTATTGTGCAGAAGAATGACGTAATCGACAACTATAGCAGAAATGTTACTCATCCACGCGGCAAACTTGTTTACATTTTACAGCCTTTAAAAGTAGCAGGTACAGTGTTTCACCGGCATGAAGAACTACTGCTCTCATTTGGTACTTCATCTTCACAGTTGAAGCCAGTCTCTCGCTTTCCATCCCTATAAACAGTCTGACGACACCATCCACGTTCGCGCGCGCCCTTCTGGGTCGCTGGGAGCGTCTTACTTCATCTGCGCTGCCGTCCAGGAGAGCAGGAGTAACGGAGAGGTGGCGCCTATCGTTCCCTGGCTGCAGCCGCCAGTTACAGAAACAGACGCTCGGTAGCAGCTACTTCCTGCACACGGCTGATATCCTGGCTGACAAGAAGCGTGGCTTCGCATCGTCTCGCTTGGTTGGCACGCACGCAAATTGCCGGAAGTGTAAGAGAAGTAGGAGGGTGTGTATTTATATAGGTTACGTTTTGTCATAAAGATTTTCTCAGAAGTCCGTTCCGGTTGTTGAAGGATAAGCCGCTGATAGATCAACGTTGCCTGGGGTGCACCCGATTGCGGTTGACCAACCAGTGCCAAACACCACGCGCCAATTTATGTATTCCGATGACACTGCAGTTGCAGCCCAAGGTAACAATTTTATGGATGTAGAGGAGAAATTAACCAGTACCTTGGAAGCTCTCTCCCAGTATTATGAGGCAAACCCCGTAAGGCTGAACCCTTCCAAGACGCAGGTCTCTGCATTCCATTTCAAGAACAGGGAGGCAAATCGTGAATTAAATGTAATATGAACGTCTCGAGCATTGAAGAACGCCCAAATATCTTGGTGTCACGTTGGATCGCACACTGACCTATAAACATCATTGTAATGCCACAAAGGAAGAAGTCTCAACTAGAAACAACATCATTTGGAAGCTAAGCAGCGGATCATGGGGTGCAAACCGAAAAGCCCTGAGAACTTCAGCTCATGCGCTCGGTGTGTCAGCCGCGGAGTACGCCGCTCCAGTATGGTCTGCATCAACACACGCGAGAAAAGTTGATGTCGCTGTGAATGAAATGGCACCGATTGTTACCGGATACTTGAGGCCAACCCCAGTGCACAAGAAGTACTTAATCATGGGGATCGCACCGCCCAACATACGACGTGACATCGCTGCCGAAGCCGAAAAAGCCGAGCAAGAAAAGGACATTCGTCACCCTTTATATGGACACCAGCTTGCAGACCGATGGCTTTGTTCGACGAAGAGTTTCCTGTCACGTACCCGATCCCAGGAAGGGTCGGCTGCAGAGAATCGTTTGAAAAGGTGGAAAATCGACGTGAGAAACCCCTATAAAGACGTAAAAGAAGAACTAGCGCCTGGTGGAGACCTACCATACACAGTCTGGAGAACCCTAAACCGTGTGAGGGTAGAAGTGGCAAAGTGCAAGACAAACCTGCAGCAATGGGGTTTCCTAAAAGAGAATGCGAACATTCTTTGTCTGTGTGGTTGTGTCCAGGACACTTAACACCTGCTTATGTGTCCATATTTAGATCAGCCCTGCACAATGAATGACTTATGGGACGCAAATGACAAGGCCATATTGGCTGCTGATTTCTGGAAGTCTGAAGTCTAGTTCCGGACACGGAAAGTAAGTATCATAAAGATAATAAAAATTCCTTCTCTTGCAACTGAATTTGTCTCCTTTTACCATATATGTTTCGCCTATTCATGTTCAGGCATCTTCAGAGGTTTATAACACATAAAAAGATTTATTATACGTACTTTGACACGAGATTTGTGATGATTATTTTGCAGTTTTATTTAAATATCACCCTTCCTTTTATGTGAAAACTCTTATAGCTGTTCAAATAAAACACTATTTATTCATCTTGTCTACATATTTATTCCTCAACATAGCCATCCTGGCGACAAACCCATTTCTTCCAAAGAGAGACTAGTTTGTTGATACCGTCACTTCAGAAAGTTGGAATTTAGCGACGGAGTGACAGATTCACCTCTCCTCGCACCGCTTCGACACTACAAAAGTAAAGTCCTCGAAGGTGTTTTATAAGTTCAGGCGACTCTCCAAGCTCTATCTGACACTCACACTGAGATTAGCACCACAGTTAGCTTCATTATGAGCACCAACAACCCACCGTCACTCATTACTGGCGTCAATACTATCTTCACCGAACGCAGCTTTTATTCTCGTATGGATATCAATTGGAGACAAGTTTACTGCGGTTAGAAACTTGATTACAGCACGCAGTTTTCCTCGCACCGACATAGTTGTGATACACACCACAAAGTTACTCTCTAAAATTCGGAGCCCTCTAGCGGAAGACGGTTGCAATTTGCGTCAGCGAAGCGGGAAAGTTGACTGTGTAATTTGCAAGACGCGTGATACCTTAACCAAGGTTGAGAGTAGAACAAAACAATTCACAGAACTTACTTTTCAGAACGTTTTTTTATTTACATTCTATATTGTTATAAATAGAAATAGCTAAGTTTAAAGAAAAGATTTTGACAAATCTCGTCAAGACATGTACGAATAAATAAAGAAGGTGTCTAATATGAGTAGGCGAAACATGCCTGATACGAGGATAGAAGTTCATTTGCAAAAGACGGAATTTTTATTATCTTCACGATGAAACATAATTTTTCTGTTACAAAAGACGTAATTTTTATTATCTTTATGATAAAGCATTGTAGGAAATAGCAACTGAGGGAAACGACTGTAAATATTAACAAACTGCATATAAATAGTACTCCTCCTCCCATATGAAGTGGCCCTCAGCACATCTGTAGATGCTCGTAGCTCGTACAGTATCCAGTATTACCCGCTGAGAATTCGAAAGTTTAATGTTAAACTTCTAAGCTTGTGTTTTTAAGTTCAGGTTAGTATCTGAGAAATGTGTACAACCCATTTTGACATCGAAACATATAAACCTGAATGAATAGCATCAGAACCACGTGAACATTTAGCTCTGAACGGAAATATCTGAAATCACGCTACATGACGCGAAATCGAGACTAGTCAGCTCATCAAGCAACTGGCCGCGAGAAAGCAATCCGATTTCAACGAAATTTACATGAGCCATCTGACTGAAAAACTAACTCAGATTTAAATGATGGCCGTGAATGTAGCCAATTTTTATCTTTGGTCTTGCAAATAAATGACTGAACCAGCACTATTACTGCAATTGAACAGCAAATCAAGACTAAATGTAAGGCATCTGAGAGTCTGATAATACTGCTTGAAAACTCACAAGACAGCACTTACTGGAATCTTTTATAGGCATTAAGCCTCTGAACTGACACTGATATTATTTGCACAAACACACTGTGAGAATCAATGTACCTTACAACGAACATGAACTCTGATGATAATTAAATTTGTAGGCATAACTGTGCGCACAGAACGCTCGTCTTGGTCTTACTTCCCAAAACCAAATTTCATTTGCCGCACTTGCAATATGAGTGGAACACGGTATCATACCAGTTTTCATAATGCCTTAGCACGCAACTCGCGATGTGCAATGCGAGTATGCACACATAGTCATGGAAGTAAATAATGAAAACGAACTAAACATAACTATTGCTAAATGAGAATAGAGACTCCAGGTATAATTATGCTTCATTCATAACAATAATATATCTTTCCATGAAGTTCTTACACATTGACACGTTAGTAAAAATATTTCTTAATAATACTCTTGTACGCAATTGCTTTCCTTGACACTTGTTTCAACTACCAGACAAGTCAATGTGAGTTACTATAAAATATCCGCAGCAAACTTCAATCATACACAGTATTCTGATAATAAGAAACTACACAATTACAGATGTAGAAGAGTGCATTACCTTAAAATTGGCTTCGTCATTCTTGCAATCATATCATCTCGATTCCTCAGAATTTTTCCTCAAAACACATTATTACAAAATTTCCTTTTACATGGCAAGGCAGCTTACATCCGTTTCAAACCAAGTTTGTAGCCAGACAGTCTAACACACATGCTACTCTCATCAACATTAGTAACCTCTCTGACCAAAGAATATAATGATTCAGAGGTTGAGTACATTTATCAAATTCGCAACTTCATTCACATTTATGGCCAAAACTACCCGAAAATCCTCATGGCAAACAAAATAGTCTCCTTTCAAGTTACTCAATACGAAACATGAAAAATGACGTTTTCCCAAACAAACTAAAATTTTTGGAATTATTCATTTCATTTACCTCTTCTCGAAATTATATACGTTGGTTGTCTCTAAAAAACTTGGAAACTCTAGTCATGGTTCATGTGCAACCGAAAATGATGGAAGAGTAAAGTGGATAATTGAAACCCAGGGACTGACTGAAAAAATTCGTATAACAGACGTAACCGTCAGAGACTTGTGTCCGTTTGTTATCTGTTAAGTGATATCTCTCAGACCCGCAGGGTGAGTGAGAAACGTTCACTCAGCTGACATGGCTGCAGAGACACTTTCATTTGGTTTTTACATTCGCCTGAAAAACCCGACTGAACGGAAAGACAGTCGACTGGCCGATCAGATGTTAAAACCTGTCGTCTGCATCGTCACTGCTTGTAGGTTGTGTGGTGAAAGTTTTGACCCTTGGCGTGAATTTGAGTAGTTTGGCCTTCTGTGTTCGGTTCGTACTGATAAAACCAAATCGCTTCATCTCCAATATTTTTCTTCCAGAAATAATTGTCAGCGTTTTCATTGCAATCAAGTCCCGGCAGATATCCCTGTGTCGTTGTGTTTGTTCGTGAATCAAGTTGTGCGGTAGTATCATTACAAACCTTTTTCTCTTCTGCAAAACATTCTAAAGAAAACCTTGAACATCTGATTCAGAGACGTTGCTCCGCTGTAATTTGCGACACTACAACCTTGATGTACAACGGTAGCACGTCTCCTACGTACTACTGCCAGCTCACAACTGTCTGTTCGAACGCACATTTTGTGTTTACAGCTGTTAGGTGAAGCTACCCCCATAGGTACACGTTGACGTCAGTTACACACAATAATAAACACACACGGAATAAAATAATACTCAGAAATTTTTTGGTAGGATACTGTAGATCTGCAGCGGTTTGGAATGATATAAACATATCGGTCATCCAAGCTCAGTACGATTACATACCCATTCAGGGAGAAGCCATCGTTTTTGCAGTGGTGGCATCTTTGGGAATTATGTTTGGTGCCCCTTATACACTGAGACTTACTTTCAATCATCTGATCTTCCGACTATTGTTTGCAGACTCAGTAACTAAAATTTTTGTGACAAACCGTCTAGATAACTATTGAAATTTTATTTTATCACGCCGTTTCGACTAGTGTCATCATCAAATACTTGCAGTTACAGTGAGAGCAACCGAAGAGTAACAGGCATTGGTTGCACAATGCTAACGTACAAAGCTGATAAATAAAAGAGATAAAAATTTTAAAAAAAATTATTTGAAGAAAACAGTCTTCAAAGAGGCTTGGAACTTGCAAAGCAAGGAGCGGGTCAATATTAAAATCATGTTCTGCAAATTCTAAGCTTTGGTGATTGTACTTTTAAAAATACTTGTAAAGTAAATAAACCTCTGACCACGGTTTTAACAGATGTAAACCCATCTTACGTGTAACCTGAAGACAATGTAGCATCAATAGCTACAAACCCGGAATCAGATATGTCAAAATTATGCTTCCTGCAGAGACTAGATCCCCACAAATGTGTAGGAATATCACAAATATCGTAAAACATAATCACAAGAATAGAAACTAGTACTTAATGAGCCATACCGTTGGAAAAACACAAGATAATGAAGGATTTCTCATTTCTTCAAAGAAAATATGTTGTCAGTGCACATCATTTTATACGTTATTAAATATGCTAGCCCCTATGATCAAGGCTTGTTAAGTAAGAATAGTTAAAATCCTCAACTGCAACCAATAAAGTAAAATGTTAGGTCCTCTTGCGATCTGCTTGGCAACTAACAGGAAATAGAGAGCCTGAATACCACGGAAACAAGGTAGGTTACGCGTCCGCTTCCTGCATAAACGGTCAATAGGAGGAGATGCATTGTAGGCGGGAGTTGTGAGAGAACAGCGAGAAATGAAGAATTTCACAGGGCGATGGTGTAAAGTAACATATGGTAACGTACATTGAAAGCCTTTTCAAACCACAAGTACATTGTCGTAGCAACAGAAATAAAGTTAATGCTTGAGCACACTGTGATAAATGCATGTGACGATGAAAGAGAGTAGTGTAAGGGTTGTTGTATAGCAAAAAACATACAGTAACGTGAGTGGGTACAATCAATATCTTCACAAAATATAAAACTGGGGAAACGAACAAATATGCAAAAATAATGCATATTAGAATTTTGAGATATGAGCAACTCGCAAACGCTACCGGCAACTGTATGTAAATTTTATGCACAGTATAGGTTTGAAGCCTACAGAAAAACTGTCTGCAGGCAAGATGCAGCTGGTCACTCAGTAAATTTTCATCTCTGAGCTCTCGACGTTTGGAGATCTCTAGCTCTTCCAGAAGATCCAACTTGCGTCCTTTGATTTCTATATGCAAAATAACTGTGTCGTCCAAATTTTCTAGTATTTGAGGGTTTGACTGGCATCAATAAATGTGCGGCAAACACTGAATTATGTACAAATTTCTTTCTTCGTTAAGAGATGCTCTCACATCTTATCTTCACAGGTCTGGTTATTTGACCGATGTCATAACATGGGCAAACATTGAAGGACAATTTTTAGAATTGGAAAACCAATCACCTGTATTTCACTATATGCAAATGCATTTCTTTAAACCATTATATGTAGAGAAGGAAATAATATAGTTATAATTTTTGTCTAGAATACTGTTAATCCTGTAAGAATTATTTACCAAGAATGTAATAGATTTGAATTTACTACCATCGATTGTATTACTGAAAGAAGTGTTGTTTCTCGACGTTGAGCATTTTTTAAAAGTTTTCTTACTAAAGATATGATCTTCCATGCCTGGTCACGTCAACTATTTACTTCGATAATCACATTTACCTCATTTTGATGATTTTCAAGAGATAAAAGCATTGCTGACTGTACAGTGTGTGAAGTAAGTAAAACACGCTAGTTTTTGCCGTTTTGGATGAGTCGAATCAGTAGGGACGGCATTTTTTGAGTATGTTTATTTACGGAAGATGTTGAAACTGACAAATCATTTTCAATAAAAGTTGTTATATCCAGAAAATCGAGTTCACGTATTTCACTTTGAAGCTGTTTCGTAAAACAATTTTTTCCATGGAAGTCATTGAATGCATTGAAAAGAAACTCCTACTAGTCATCATACCGTCGAAGGCATTGATAATATCCTCAACACATCGCACTTAAAACGAATTTCTGACGTAATTTCGGACTGGAATTGATAACTTTTGTCTCAAGAGCGTTGAAAACATCGGCCAAAATATCAGCGAGCACACTACCATAAGGTTGAGTGTACATTTTTCTGTTGAAAGTGAAGTAATTATATTTGAAACACCTTTAATTAAACTGAGTAGTTCAGCGAACGGAATTTTAGTCATTTTTTAATATTGTAGTAGACACGTCTCTACGGAGATATAGTTGTACCCACAGAAAAATTCGTTTATAAGCTACCAATATCAAAAAAATGAACCCACTGTCAGCTGTGCGCTGATTCATTTGAATTTTATTGATTAAATCTTCACTGTTTTTATCAGAAAGTTATTTCCATATAGAAATGAATCCTTAATTTTGTAAGGAAGACGCCTACTCAGTGTGTGATGGACACTGCCTATCCCAGTGAGAAATGGACGAATCGTGTAACTCTATTTATGCAGCTTGAATTACTTCTAAGTATGGGAGGCTTCGGATACATATTTATGAGGCACGGTTTTTGAAACTTGCTGAATAGCTTTTCTGTACTAAATAAACCATGACGAATCTGCTTTTGTAGGTCCACAGTTGGAGCTACAATAGCCTCTGGTATGTCATTATCCTTCAAAAACTTTACAGTCTTATCAGTGTACTCCACTGTATAAGCAATAACAACTTTGTTACCCTTGTGGCTTTTGGAAATTAAAACATGATTGTCTTTCAGCTTACTATTAATACTTTTTACTAAACCAAGTTTGGCAGAACGAACGTTAGGTGGCAAAGCAATTTATTTACCTATTATATTATTGCTTTCATGTGCATATCTGAGTTGATCGACTTCATCTAACCGAAGATATTCCATACGAACTTTAAGATCGATTATAATGTTGCAAATTACAGGAACCTTATTAAGCTGCTATGGTAAATTGTACATAAGGCCTTTATATACCAAATAATTCTCGGCCTGCGCGAAAGTAATGTCCGTTTTGTTAGGTACTATATCGTAAAACATATGCTTCACATAGTTGTTAAATGCTGACACTATTTTTATTACTAATAACCCTATTTCTGAACTTCAGAAATGTCTTTTCGTATCTGTCGATAATGTCGTCATTGTGGCTGCGAAGCCAATCATTAACACTGTTTCAGATACATGTTCAGAATATTTAATATTTTTACATTTCATTGAGTTTTCAATTTCCAGTCTTTTCCACGTTGTTGTTTTACGACAAATGTCTGCCACTCTTTACGTTTCTCCCACCTTAATTACAATTATCTGATGATGGCAGTAACGAAAACTGCGTGATACAGATAGTTTTGACAGCGATCTTGATCGCTTTATTCACAAAATATTCAGAATTATCTTGAACTGCAAATCCAAAGGACGAATGGTATCACTTCCTTTATTAATAAAATAAATTTGTCTCATGGCTATACTCCTGCTGTATGTATTGAACTACACAATATGAACCTATCGTAATTTGACAAGTATGTTCCAACTACGATATTGAAAGAGGCAGCCAACTGCAGAATCTGGAGAAAAGTTCATCGGCCTAAGGGAAGGTTACTCCTCCAGGTGTAGCTGAAAATGAGAGCAGAAACATTCGACCTTGTGTGACAGTGAGACACGTAATGGATGTACCTTCCAAGAAGGAAGGCGTCACTGCGGCTACGGCAGGGGGTGGAATTACCCTTCCGGTGGGGGGGTGGGAGGTTGGAGGAGGGAGGGAGTGGACGTCAGTTTACGCGGCCAGCGTGAGTGACATCGCGTGCGCGCACGAACGCCGCACCCGCTCACCGCGTCGTAAATTCTTTCTCCGGCGGCAATCGGCGGACCTCCTCGAAATAGACGCGGCTCTCCCAATGAGGCATAATCGCCGCGGCCGGCCCGTAAATCATGCACAACTGCCGAGACGAGCCGAGGCAGGCCGAGTCTGCGGCGGTCAGCCCTGGCCCTGCGCTTAAACGCTCGCCGCATAATGGCGGCGGTGGGGAAGCCCCTGCAATTTTAACGCGCGGCCGCCAG
The DNA here is from genome assembly GCF_023898315.1 of Schistocerca nitens. Lineage (NCBI taxonomy): Eukaryota > Metazoa > Arthropoda > Insecta > Orthoptera > Acrididae > Schistocerca > Schistocerca nitens. The sequence goes on from NC_064614.1 coordinate 68,914,438, forward strand.
GGGTCATCCGTCACCGCTTGCGGCCGTGGTGTGGGGCCCACCGCCGAGGAAGACGTCCACCGCATTCAGACCCACGATTTCAGGATGATTTATTCCCACTGAAGAATGTCATCAAGAAGTTAGACCTGGAAATGTAAGGTTAACTGAAGTCAGCCGCAGGACAAGAATTACGGTCCCGGGAATAAATTGTGGCTTGCCGGGCATCGGTGTCGCCACGTGTGACCTTTTCACGTCTGTAATAATTTACTGCATCGTCATTTCCACGACGGCCAGCGCTACCTTCTGCCTAAGCGTGGTTCTAAGCGAGAATAATACAAAAAGCTATCGTTAAAATGAATTCCAGAGCTAAATTTGAGCTTTTGTTTATTTTCCTGCTAGCCGACAAACAGCACGTTGCCTAGGTACTCATTTTGCTAATTTCCTGGTTCAAATGGTGCAAATGGCTCTGAGCGCTATGGGACTCAAGTGCTGAGGTCATTAGTCCCCTAGAACTTAGAACTAGTTAAACCTAACTAACCTAAGGACATCACAAACATCCATGCCCGAGACAGGATTCGAACCTGCGACCGTAGCGGTCTTGCGGTTCCAGACTGCAGCGCCTTCAACCGCACGGCCACTTCGGCCGGCCTAATTTCCTGTTAGAAACGAAATGATCTGTGTAGTGAAGTGGAACTTACTGGCAGATTAAAACTGTATGCCGGTCCGGGACTCGAACTAGGGACCTTTCACTTTCTCGGGCAAATGATCTACTGTCTGAGCAACCCAAGCAAGCCTCACAGCCCTACTTCCGCCAGTACATCGTCTCCTACCTTCCAAACTTGACAGAAGCTCTCCTGTGTAGTGAAGTGTCGAAAACATTTCATTTCCGTATTTGTAAAAACATCTTTGAAATCATGAAACAATCGTACAAAGAATTTCCATCATGGAGAAACATACAAGCACAGAATCCAAGTTAATTAAATAATCTGTAAAACGGGACAGCTGGTTCACGTGTCTGCATGGCAATATTGTAAATGTTTCTAAGCAACGCCTGTCGTAGCTTTAGAGACAGCTATCGTTTTCGCCAGTAGCCGTTTGCCCTTTGCACCTGAAAGCAGGCAAAAGCGCTGCCAAGTATCAAGGATTTGCTTAAGTTGACTAGAATGTTAGGGTAACTTCCTAGTGAATAGTAAATTTGCTAAAACTTTATGTATGACGCGCAGTTTATTCACGTATCTCAGTGTTTATGACGTTAAATCTGTTGAACTATGTGTCACACAATGTTATGTTTGTTTGAGTACATTTAGCAGCTTATGTGAATTACGGACCAAACTACGTTGGAAATAGAGTTAGTAACATAAAAAATAATCATACGTCGTGAGTGATGCAGCAATTTTCGCTTATCCCAGTGTTTATCAGCTCGTATTTCCTGATCTGCACGTCACACAACGATATAATTTTGTAGACAGATTTAGCGGCATATGTGAATACTGTCTACAAAATGTGTTTGGAATAAAATTAACAAAAAACAGGTAATACATTTAAACGTCTTGTACAATGTGGCAGTTTTTCACTCATCTCAGTATTTTATGACGTCGTAGATCCTAAACTATGGTAGTTATATGGTGCTTGCCCCACGGCGATTCTTGCCTACGTTACAGTAATGGATATGTGTACCATGTTTGGTTGAAATCGATCTTGTGGCAAAAATATACATACATTTTTACAACTTGTATATTGTACAATACAGTATCACTGACTATAGCTTACGACATGTGATGTAACTGTACGTATTTCTATGGCACTTGCTTTAAGTGAGCCGCGCGGGCAGCCGCGTGGTCTTAGGCTTCTTACAAGGTTCGCGTGGCTCCCCTCGTCAGAGGTTCGAATACTCCCTCGGGAATGGGTGTGTGTGTTGTACTTAGCGTAAGTTAGTTAAAAGTAGATGTGTAAGCCCAGGGACCGATGACCTCAGCGGTTTGGTCCCATAGAAACTTACCAAAAACTTACAACCACCTTAGTTACCATCGGAATTAACTCTCCATAATATCAAAAGCTACACTTGTTTCGAAGTCCATTTTATGTTCTGACATAAACTACTGTGACTGGGGTGATTTCCCTAAATCACTCCAGGCAAATGCCGGGATGGTTCCTCTGAAAGGGCACGGCCGACTTCCTTCCCCATCCTTCCCTACTCCGATGAGACCGATGACCACGCTGTCTGGTCTCCTTCCCCAAACCAACCAACCAACTGTGACTGGGGGCTAATGCTCCAAAGCAATACTCATGTTAACCTCCACAATATATATCTTGAGTCGAAAAAGTTCCGAGTCTAACTTTGTTTCTGGCAACTAAGCTACGTCAGTGAAGTACTTAACAACTGTTATCAACGTATGCACATTGGACAAGTCAGTTGTTAGCAAGCAGTGTTTATTGCTGTGCTCTTCAGTCAAGAGACTGGTTTGATGCAGCTCTCTATGATACTCTATCCTGTACAAGCTTCTTCATCTCCCAGTACCTACTGCAACGTGCATCAGTCGGAATATGCTTAGTGTATTCATCTCTTGGTCTCCCTCTATTATTTTTACCCTCCATGCTTCCCTCCAATACTAAATTGGTTCAAAATGGTTCAAATGGCTCTGAGCACTATGGGACTTAACAGCTGTCATAAGTCCCCTAGAACTTAGACCTACTTAAACCTAACTAACCTAAGGATATCAAACACATCCATGCCCGAGGAAGGATTCGAACCTGCGACCGTAGCGGTCGCGCGGATCCAGACGGAAGCGCCTAGAACCGCCCGGCTACAGCTTCCGGCACTAAATTGGTGATCTCTTGATGCCCCAGAACATGTCCTACCAACCGATTCCATCTTATAGTCAAGTTGTACTACAAATTTCCCTTCTCCCCAATTCTGTTCAGTACCTCCTCATTGGTTATGTGATCTACCCATCTAATTTTCAGCATTCTTCTGTAGCACCACATTTCGAAAGCTTCCATTCTCTTCTTGTCTAAACTATTTATCGTCCACGTTTCACGTCCAATCATGGCTACACTCCACACAAATACTTTCAGAAACGACTTCCTGACACTTAAATCTATACTTGATGTTAACAAATTTCTCTTCTTCAGAAACGCTTTTCTTGCCATTGCCGGTCTAAATTTTATATTCTCTCTACTTCGACCATCATCAGTTAATTTGCTCCCCAAGTAGAAAAACTCATTTACTATATTAAGTGTCTCGTTTCCTAATCTAATTCCCTCACCACCACTCGCTTTTAATTCGGCTACATTCCATTATCCTCGTTTTGATTTTGTTGATGTTCATCTTATATCCTCCTTTCAAGACACTGTCCATTCCGTTCAACTGCTCTTCCAGGTCCTTTGCTGTCTCTGACAGAATTACAATGTCATTGGTGAACCTCAAAGTTTTTCTTTCTTCTCCATGGACTTCGATTCCTACTCCGAACTTTGCTTTTGTTTCCTTTGCTGCTTGCTCAATATACAGATTGAATTACATCTTAGGATAGGCTACAACACAGTCTCACTCCCTTCCCAAGCACTGCTTCCCTTTCATGCCCCTCGACCGTTATAACTGTCACTGTTTTCTGTAGAAATTGTAAATCAACATTGTACATAAAGTAAAACTGCATGCCCTCAGGAAAAATTACGGCTGTAGCTTCCCCGTGCTTTCAGCCGTTCGCAGTACCAGCACAGCAAGGCCGTTTTGGTTAGTGTTACGAGGCCAGTTCAGTCAATCATCCAGACAGTAGACCCTGCAACTGCTGAAAATGCTGCTGCCCCTCTTCAGGTACCACACGTTGGTTTGGCCTCTTAACAGATACCCCACCGTTGTGGTTGCACTTACCGTACGTCTATCTGTATCGCTGAGGCACGTAAGCCTCCCCACCAACGGCAAGCAGTATTAAGTAGTGGTTACACGTCCATATTGTACGAACTTCCTTGTGTCACAAATCGCAGTGGTGACACATTTCTCAATCAAGTGTTCAAGGTATGCTCCAGAACGTTTTAAAGAAGGAAAAACTTGTGAAAAGTTTGTCCCACACACTTTGAATCTCGAACGAAAACAACGACACATGGTCATCTGCCTTCATTTTATGGAAGTGCGAATCAAATGCAATTCTTTTCTGGAAAAAATCACATGTGACGAGACCTGGTGTTATCAATATGAACATAACATACAACAACAAGCTACAGAAACATTCAGAATGGGTGAAAGCTTTGACGACATAGCGTACATTCAAAGCCGATGTGACATGCGAGAGTTGAATAACATCCTAAACAACGACTTATCTAACAGTTCCAAAAGTTTTATGAGCATTCTGTGTTGTCTACGCAAGTAATGGGAGAAACTATGTGTAACAACTGAGACATTGAAATCTCCATCTTAACGGTTTTCTTTTTAATTTTTATTGATCTAGTGTGAAATCTTCCTGGACTGATGGGGTATAGTGACATCTTGTATTTATGACAGTCACAGCTTTTAAATTAATGGTACAGGGAATTCAGGAGAAAGAATTTTTTCTCTATGCATCTGCTTGCTGCAGCCATATTTAATCACCCATCATTAGTTCTCAATGAATTTGCGTTTTCCGTTAACATACAGAAGTATAAGAGGTCCTTACCGCACAAGGTCACAAAACTACCTACAAATTGCGAAATAGACAATTAATACTGTTATGCAATACACTTATAGCTCTTCTTCTTCAAGACGCAATCACTACCACACTGCTCGCCTTTCTGAAATGTTGTTGTTGAATAACACCAAAATAAATTGGTCAAACAAAATTGGAATTCCGTCACTAATTCCCAGAAAATGACACTACACTTTCGTCAGAAATTCAGTCCTTATTTCCAAAATGCCTCATAATATCGTATCATTTCATCAATTACGGTTCTTTCAGCAAATATTTTAAATTATGTAAATAATTTCTGCATTTAGTACTTTCGTATCAGCGCACACTCTGCTGCATAGTGAAAATCTCATTCTGAACAGAATCTGCATTAGAAATTTTACTTGTTACGTAGTTTATGACTATATTTGCATTATTTACTAGTTAACAACGATGACTGAATAAACTCTTAAAATATATTCTCGATGAAAGCATAAGGCATGTTCACAGATAGGGATTTTCGTAATACAAGGGTTGCCCGGAAAGTTATGCACCACATTTTTTCTTCAAGAATTCTTTATTGAACATTATAGGAATTACACACACGAAGGAATGGTATTTTATCCACACACCCTATTTTTCCGCTTAATCTATGGCCTTCCTCCAGTGCGAAAGAAGGGCATGTATGCCCTGTTGGAATCCAATCCTTGTCCTGTGTGAATTACCTCCTCATTGTCCTCAAAATGTCTTCCACGAATGACATCCTTAAATGGCGAATGACATCAGCTCGCTGCAACATGTCAGGTGTTGTTGCCAAAAGCTAAAGCAATTTAAAGGTCTTTGTATATGAGAGGCTGTAAAAGGTGCACCAAGTTTTTCACACATATTTAAGTCCAGCGAAACATTTACGTGTTGTTTGCTGCACTTGTTCATTTACTGTCACGTTGCTGTGAGTGTCGCTGAATGTGACCTGGAGTGAGAAGGTTGCGTTTTCACGTCTACTTTGAGAACGCGTTATTATTTTTTCTATAACACCTATGACGTTGCGATTTTATGTCAGTACTCCATAACGTTAGGTAAATCAGTATTCTCCATCTATGACAGTTTACTAGAACAACAGTTTGTCCATGAGATGAATTTTGAATGCAAGTGTAGTTGTCGGTAAAATCTGTGGATCATCATATGTGTAAGATCATTCAGCCTGTAGTAGGCTTATGTCAACATCAATAATACTTTGCTTCTCACATATTGTAGTTAGATGAAATTACGATATATATCACCTAATCATTAGGTTAGGAAAAACAATCCGTCACAACTACATCAGGTGAAATAAATTACTATTATTTCCTCATTTATAATCCGAACTACAAGATGTTACAGGTAACGTAGTTCCTTGGATGTTGAGCGAGCGAAGGCTGCCACAGTCTGCACGATACTATACAGGTGGCACTGGAAACTAAACGTACATTCAACATGCATTTGGAGGACACATTGTTGTAGTAAATAAACTTCATTCTTTAATAAATATAATATTTCATAGTTTTATTAAGTACCGGCTTAGAATCCCAACTTTCGAAGTGTTATGGATCAGGAATAAGGTTCTCAAAGTATAGGGTAAAAACTATACCTGTCCAGATTCAATACAAAGCAGCAGGGACCTCGGGTCTTCTCTGTCTCATCATAGAGCTCTGCCGGTTGGAATATCCGCCCGTGGCGTGCACCAGGGAGGGGGAGCGCCTAACTATTTTCGGAGCCGTCGAGCAGCTTGAGCGATCAGCGTCTGCCCGCAGTCTGACGTGAAATCTGCGTCCGCCCGCAGACAGGTCTGGTAATTAATTTCTGAGCTGCGGGCCGGGGTGTGTCGACGGTGGTATGGCAGCCTCGCGCGGGGAACAGCTCTCCCATTGTCTCGTCTTAACCTCTCACGGGAATCTCGGCGCACATTCTGATCGTGATTGTGAGGTGAAATCTGAAAGGACGATGAGGGGACTGCCCCGGAATCCGAAAGAGTGTTAAAAATGAGCGTAAACTCAAGCATGTACCATGTTGAGATGCGTCAGAGCAAAATGCAGGGCGTTAAACTAAATCAAAGTTTTTGCTTACGGCCAGACAAGCACAGTAGCTAGTCAGAGTCCAATGGAACATCTCAGATATGTTTGTTTTATTAAGAAATTCAAAGAAAAAAAATTGCGTCAGAATCACTCGCCCTGTTCTGCAGAACTGAGAACATGGGAAAAAATACTTTCCTAGGATTTTCCCGGGGGGTGACTTATTGCTGAGAAATACTACAGTAAAAATATAAAGAAAAGCACTCGTCAGGCCACGAGTGGCCTACCCGGACCATCCGACCGCCGTGTCATCCTAAGTGGAGGATGCGGATAAGAGGGGCGTGGGGTCAGCACACCGCTCTCCCGGTCGTTATGATGGTATTCTTGACCGAAGCCGCTACTATTCGGTCGAGTAGCTCCACAATTGGCATCACGAGGCTGAGTGCACCCCAAAAAATGGCAACAGCGCATGGCGGCCTTGATGGTCACCCATACAAGTGCCGAGCACGCCCGACAGTGCTTAACTTCGGTGATCTCACGGGAACCGGTGTATCCACAGCGGCAAGGCCGTTGCCCCATAGTGAATATATAGCACTTGTAATTAATTTATGGATCTTTTCTGTTTACTGAATTATGACAATAGCTAGAAACTTAACATCAGGACTTGTGATCACGAATTAGATGAAGTTAAAGATTTCTACTATCTAGGCAGCAAAATAACCTGCAACGGACGGAACAAGGACGTAAAAAGTAAACTAGCACTATCAAAAAGGGCATTCCCGACCAAGGGAGGTCTTCCATTATCAAACGTAGGACTTAATTTAAGGAAGAAATTTCTGAGAGGAACTTAACACTAGGTGCTTTTTTCGGAATCGAGGCGGGTTTCTAGTTTTTTAATAAATTTCTGAGAACGTACGTTTGGAGCACAACATTGTATGGTAGTGGAACACTAACTGTGGGAAAACCGGGAAAGGAGAGAATCCAAGCATTAGAGATATGGCGTTACAGAAGAATGATAAAAATTAGGTGGACTGACAAGGTAAGGAGAGAGGAAGTTTCCTTGTGCAAATAATTTTATAGTGGATGCCACTATAGTGTGTTTATTTAAGGAACACCGCAAAATGTACATGTTCACACTGATTATAAGCTAACTATTAAAGCTACGAGAGCGTGATCTACCGCATGACTAGATCGAAAGTCTGCTTATCACCAACTGCCTGCTGTGACACACAGTCTGTAACTTGAGCGTACAACCGGTACAGTTCGTATGAGATAGTACGCCGGCCGCGGTGGCCGAGCGGCTCTAGGGGCTTGAGTCCGGAACCGCTTCAGGTTCGAATCCTGCCTCAGACGTGGATGTGTGTGTGATGTCCTTAGGTTAGTTAGGTTTAAGTACTTCTAAGTCTATGGGAAGTCTAGGGGAAGTCCCATAGTGCTTAGAGCCATTTGAAACATTTTTATTATTATTATTATTATTATTATTTTTGAGATCGTACGTCTACGATTATGACAAAGTTATTCATTTGCGTATAATATCAATGTTCGCTAGTACTGTAAAATTACTGAAAGACAGTATTAATGCCCAGTAGTCTCCTTATGTCTTAGTGGTTAAAGGCAACTTTTGGTAGCAAATATTTATCAATAAATATGTTGTGTCTAGACAAGACAGTCTAGACAAGGCGAGGAAGCCGAAAGGGCACGCGTCAGCTCACGCAGGCTAGTTTAGGTCTGAAACAGGATACGTAATGAATGCTTTAAAGAAAAGTACGCAGCTGCGGAAATACTTAACTTTATTCCATCATTTGTATACAGCATTCTTGATGATACAAGTGAGACTCTATCTTGAAATGGTTAATGGCGCCTTGCTAGGTCGTAGCCATGGACTTAGCTGAAGGCTATTCTAACTCTCTCTCGGCAAATGAGAGAAAGGCTTCGTCAGTGTAGTCGCTAGCAAAGTCGTCGTACAACTGGGGCGAGTGCTAGTACGTCTCTCGAGACCTGCCGTGTGGTGGCGCTCGGTCTGCGATCCTGACAGTGGCGACACGCGGGTCCGACATGTACCAATGGACCGCGGCCGATTTAAGCTACCACCTAGGAAGTGTGGTGTCTGGCGGTGACACCACATTCCTCCCCCGCAAATCGGCGAACGGTCGTGTGATAAGGCTTCCGCCCGCCGTTGGGAGGGCCCCATGTTGACGTATGCGATGAGGTGGGGAGCCTAACAACAGGCGAGGCTGTGCCACCCGCACCCGGCCATTCGGTCCGAGGGGAGCTAGGAAACGCCTGGAAACCTAGTCCAGGGTGCACGTCAACATGCGGTGTATGCGCCCATAATGAGACAGGAGGGGCCGAAGGGTCGACCTCCATTGCGTCGGGGTATCCGACGCGCGATGACGCCATGTGGTCCGGAGCGGGCAAGAGTTCCATGGCGGAGGACAGCTGGTCACGGGAAGCGATCGGCGGCGCGCGACCCAGGGAGGCGCTGGGCGGCTGCAGCGAAGCGTCCACTGCGGGCGGCGCCGGCGGGAGAACAGGCGGCGGCGGCGGCAGCGGCGCGTCGCCATGGGGCAAAATGGAAGGCATCGTCGGTAACACCTGGGGATGAGGCGACCCAGTAGATGGGTCCCCAGGGCGCTGACCGGACGGCACCGTCGCTGAAAGCAGACGGGGAGCGGCAGAACCCAGGCGACGGCAGAGGCGCAGCTGATTGAGATGCCGACGCACCTCACCAGAGGCCCCCAAAACCAAATACATCGCGCGGCCGAGGCAGCGAAGAATGCGCCCTGCGAGCCAACGCCGTGAACCTCGATAGTTGCGATAGAATACAACGTCACCTGGAGCAAAAGCAGGAGTCTGCCGCTGCACAGGAACCTGATGCAGCGGATGCAGCAAAGACATCAAGGTTCGATGAGGTCGACCGTGGAGCAATTCAGCCGGCGAGCGACCATCGCGGGGCTGAGAGCGATACGAGGACAAAAAGAGCAATAACGCATCCTCCCGAGAATGCGATTCTTTCAACTTCAACATCTGTGACTTGAAAGTCCGGACCAATCGTTCAGCGGCACCGTTTGACTGAGGCGAAAACGGCGCGGATGTCAGATGTTGAATACCATTGGCCTTGCAGAATGACTGAAATTCGGCGGACATGAATTGTGGGCCATTGTCGGAAACAATAGTCTGTGGAAGACCTCCGGACAACAATAGGAAAATTACTGAAAGAATCGACCACAACCGACCATTTAGCATTCCAGAACGGACCAGCAAAATTGATGTGCAAGCGTTGCCAAGGGGAAGTGGCTTTCGGCCATGCAAAGAATTTCCGCGGCGGGGCGGATTGTTGTTCGGCACACGCCATGCAAGAAGAGCACATATTCGTAATCGCAGCAGTAGGGACCGACGCACAAACAGTTTGTAAATATTGCTGAAACAATGCAGGGGCGGATGCACACCCGAATGGCAGTCTTTTGAATCGGTACAAACCAAGATGCGTGTTAACCACCAAGACGCGCTGGGATTCTTCGTCCACAGGTATTTGCAAGTACGCATCTGCTAGGTCCAACTTCTAAAAGTATGTACCTGGGCACAGTTTGTCAAAAAGATCTTCCGGGCGGGGCAAAGGAAAAGTTGCAGTCACAAGTTGTGGATTCACTGTAGCTTTGAAGTCCACGCAAAGTCTCAGTTTTCCGGAAGGTTTTGGCAAAATTACTAAGGGTGAGGCCCAGAGAGAAGCCTGCACACGTTCAATTACACCTTGTGATTCTAAATCGTGTAATGTTCTTGCGACCGCATCACGCAATGCGTGGGGAACATTGCGCGCTCTGAAAAACTTCGGTTGCACGTTTACTTTCAGTTCCAAATGTGCTTCATAGTTCTTAGCGCAACCAAGGCCCGGTGCAAAAATCTCTGCAAATTCTTCACAAAGACGAGAAACACTGGCGGAAGGCACAGTCTGATTCACTGATAGGACCCGATTTACGATAGACAAGTTAAACAAATGAAATAAATCTAAACCAAACAAGCTCACAGCAGAAGAAGAACGAAGGACGTAAAATGACACAAGTTTTGTTTGTCCCTTGTACGTTGCAAGAAGAGTGCACTGTCCTAACACAGGGATCTGCTGTCCTGAATAACTAGTGAGCTGAACATTTGCGGCACGCAACAGAGGTTTGCCCAGTTGTTTGTACGTGTCGTGATTGAGTAGTGAAACTGCAGCTCCGGTATCAAGCTGGAATGGGATCACTTTGCCTTCAAAGTCCAAGTCGAAAAAAAGTTTATCGTCCCGCTGACGACAGGAGCGACTTTCACGTGTGGGACGAACACAGTCACTGTTAGAGAAAGTGGCACTGGACGGGGTGGAATTAACTACATGAATGTCCATGGGCGAAGGTCCACGAGCCTGATTGTCCTTGGTTCGATTCCGGCGCGAAGCAAAGGGCCTGGAATGGTTGTGATTGTCTGATCTGAGCTTTTTCTGGCAGACACTTTGAACATGTCCTTTCTTATGACAGTAAAAGCAAATAGCTTGGCGTGACGGGCAATTGTCACGTGAATGTCTAGTTGCACACCGCGGGCATGATTTCAGAACTGCATTGGCATGCTTACGCGGCACACGTGTTTGAGAGCTAGGCCGAGGCTGCGCGGACGTGCGCGAGGGCTGTTTAGCGTTCCGTGCAGCGCGCTTGGCGGGCCGGTTAATGTGACACACGGCAGGCGAAGTTTCAAACGATTCCTGAGCAAAGTCAAGTGTGTTTTGCCTATCTAATATGTCTATCACTTGTTGAAGGGAGGGATTTACTAGTTTCAAAATCTGTTCCCGTATACGAACATCTGAAACATTCTGTGCTATTGCATCACGTACCATTGTATCTGAATAAGGGAGTCCACATTCACACTCAAAAGCACCATCCCTAGTAAGGCCTTGCAAAGTTGCAACCCACTCCCTATTAGTCTGACCGGCCGCACGTTTTGTACGAAAGAACGTATACCTTTTTGCAACGACATTTACTGTTTCTTTGAAATAGGCATCTAACGCTGACAAAATATCTTCGTAGGACAGAGTTGCTACGTCGCGGCGGGGAAACAATTTCACTATCACACGGTACGTTTGCACCCCTACACAAGACAATAAGTGAGGCTGCCGCTCGTTACCTAGAATTCCGTAGGCGGCGAGATGGAATCCAAATTGTCGTGACCACTCCGTCCATGTTTCCGCGTCCGCGTTAAACGGACGAAACTGGGGTGCAACAACATGTTTTGGCTGCGGTAGCGGTGGAGCGGCGGCTGCCGCATCGTTTTGCAGTGCACGTTGACCCTGGACGAGCTGTCCAAGGGCATCCAATAACGCCTGCGTCTGCTGATTCTGCAAGCGATAAAATTTGGACAGTACATCTGGAGACTGTGGCGAAGCCATGACACAAGTAAATTGGGGCAAAGCAAGTAGAAAGAACAAGATCCTGATTGATCCGAGTCGCCAAATATGTTGTGTCTAGACAAGACAGTCTAGACAAGGCGAGGAAGCCGAAAGGGCACACGTCAGCTCACGCAGGCCAGTTTAGGTCTGAAACAGGATACGTAATGAATGCTATAAAGAAAAGTACGTAGCTGCGGAAATACTTAACTTTATTCCATCATTTGTATACAGCATTCTTGATGATACAAGTGAGACTCTATCTTGAAATGGTTAATGGCGCCTTGCTAGGTCGTAGCCATGGACTTAGCTGAAGGCTATTCTAACTCTCTCTCGGCAAATGAGAGAAAGGCTTCGTCAGTGTAGTCGCTAGCAAAGTCGTCGTACAACTGGGGCGAGTGCTAGTACGTCTCTCGAGACCTGCCGTGTGGTGGCGCTCGGTCTGCGATCCTGACCGTGGCGACACGCTGGTCCGACATGTACCAATGGACCGCGGCCGATTTAAGCTACCACCTAGGAAGTGTGGTGTCTGGCGGTGACACCACAAAATATTACTTGATTTGCCCCAGAATGATTGAACGGTCCCTACGTACCTCTTTGATGACGTCACGAGCGATTTCTTTATCGGCACCTCATCCCATTGCTTCTCAAGGTGAAAGATGGCCGACCGCCTCTGCTGGGAAGTGTGGCAACCTTCCGCTCACTCTTTACTCCATACGTTCTGCAACGCTGATACATTCACTTCACATAAATGAAATAGTAAAACTGGAAATAAAATAAAATGCGGTCTTATCTGTTAAAAAGGGGTGCCTTACAACCTTCTGCCCAAATTTATTATTACATTTCAGAAAGGCTATTTGTTTCGAGCCAAATTTGTCGCTTAAGAATGACATTAACTATTCAGGTCTGTACTCATGGAAAAACAAGAAAGGTGCCGCGTTATCATAAAAAAATTGTGAAGCCCGAAATACGGTGTCAGCCACCATTCGAATATACCCTGAGGAATGAGTGACTTTTGTAATCATGTAATGTCTTTAAGCACTAATAAATACAGCGAGGATACGTGGACAAAACAGACAGATGTTCATAAACAGCTAGAATCACCACGCAGAAGAAAACAAGAAGCAAACTCCCAGGTGAAATCAAGAACTTAACGGGACAGCATGTACATTTATTTGATTATTCCTTAATAATCATGTAAGAGGCTGAATTATAATGACGTGCGTTGTAAATGTGATTCTGGCTACCAAATTTAAACAACATCGCAGAAGCACACTCGCTGAAATAGTAACAAGTAAAACAAACCGATATAATCTGCCTGTGGTTTGAAGAGCACTCACGCGCCTTATCGCCCATTAACTGGCCCGCCAAATCACTTGATCGTAATCCCACACGAACCGTCTCGAAATACGAGGGAGGCTCGGAAAGTAACGCACAATAATTTATTCCTCCCTGATATAGCACTTGCAATATCGAAATTTTATACAGAGGGCACTTTGCTTTCATATGCAGCTCAAGTGAGAGAAGCTTGAACTACCAAACAAATATTACCCGCATGTTACTGTCATCAACTTGTGGAGAGCAGCGAATTGTGGATCGATATTCGTGAGTCAAAGGGCACAAACCAAGTGAAATTTACAGGCACATGCGTAGCGTGTATGGGGACGCCTGTATAGACAGTAGCAATGTCTCGAGGTGGTGTGCATTCTTCCAACAGAATCATGTAATTTGCGACGCTCCGAGCGGCCGGCCGTAACAGTTGCAAACCGACAGAATCTCGGAGCTTTGCTAAACACTAAGAATACTGCAACTTTGGTTACGTTGTGTCGTGTACTTCGTGACAACGCCACAACATTAATGCAGACGGTGCCAATCTTCATGTCAATGCCCGTCCCCATGTTGCTACTCCCGTTCGTGAGAAAATCACCAAATTTAGGTGGGATGCATTCCAGCATCCACCACAAAGTCTTGATCTAGCACCGTACTGTCCGGTCAACGTTTTGTGACAGATCTGGAAGTGAAATCTGCAGCCCGGACATAGCTATACTCCAACCAAACGAACTTTTACGAACGGGGCATGTTGAAACTCGTACCACGATGAGAGAAATGTGTTGAGAACGTTGATGATGTAGAATTTTTGGTAATTAAATTATTGTGCGTTATTTTCCAATATTCCCCGATAGTTGGAACAGCAAGTGACATGTACCAGCCAAAATGTACGTAAATTTGTAATTCCACAGGATCTAATCATCAGTGATTGGTTTCATCTGAGTATGGCATACATGAAGTATGTCATCGTCGTGATCTTCAAGTGCAGATATGGTATTGCGTGGCGTTAGCTTGACGTCTGTTGGATTTGAGTAAATATTTTGGTGAGTTAACGACGACGAATAGGACAGTTATCACTGAAAGTGTTTGCAGTTATATGAAGAAAGTACCACCATGGCTGTATCCTGAGAATGGCTTTATCACACAACTAGTTTCGGCGGCACACTACCACCATCCTCTGGCCCAGACACTGCCAAAAGAGTCTTTAATTTTCTTTGGGGCATTTACTGTGGCATTCTGGCATTCTTTTTACTAGCACACGTGGTCCATCTTCCTTCAGGAGACAACACGGTATCGAGTACAGACTCCTGTGTTAGTAACAAGGCTCCCACAGTAAATGCGCCAAAAAATCAAATCCTCTATCGGTATTGGTGCTAGCTGAGGACGGCGGTAACATGTCACAGAAAGTAGTCGTGTGATAGAATAAAGACATTCACAGGATACAGCTGTGGTAGTACTTTTACTCATTATCACTGAAGCGAATAAGACGCTAGTGTGGAAACAAAATGATTCAAATGGCTCTGAGCACTATGGGACTTAACATCTGAGGTCATCAGTCCCCTAGAACTTAGAACTACTTAAACCTAACTAACCTAAACACATCATACACATCCATGCCCGAGGCAGGATTCGAACCTGCGACCGTAGCAGTCACGCGGTTCCGGACTGAAGCGCCTAGAACCGCACGGCCACCACGGCCGGCTCTAGTATAGAAATGCTTATTCAAATACAGAGATATCTGAACAGGCTGAATATGGCGCTGCGGTCGGATACGCCGATGTAAGACAACAAGTGTCTGGCGTAGTTTTTAGCTCGATCACTGCTGCTACAATGAGAGGTTATCAAGATTTAAGTGAGTTTGAACGTGGTGTTAAAGTCGATGAACCAGCGATGGGACACAGCATTTCAGAGGTAGAGATGAAATGGGGGTTTTCCCGTACGACCATCCCATGAGAATATAGTGAAGATCAGAAATCCGGCAAAACATCAAACTTCCGACATCGCTGCGGCCGGAAAAAGATCCTGCAACAACGGGACCAACGACGACTGAAGAGAATTGTTCAACTTGAGAGAAGTGCAACCCTTCTGCAAATTGCTCCAGATTTCAGTGCTAGCCCATCAAAAAGTGTCAGCGTGCGAGCTATTCAACGAAACATCATCGAAATGGGCTTTCGGAGCCGAGGACCTACTCGTATACTCATTATGACTGCAGAACACAGAGCTTAGCATCTCGCCTGGGACCATCAACACCGACATTGGACTGTCGATGGCTGGAAACATGTTGCCTGGTCGGACGAGTCTCAAATTCTATCGAGCCGATGGATTTTTACGGGTATGGAGATGGTTCAAATGGCTCTAAGCACTATGGGACTTAACATCTGAGGTCATCAGTCCCCTAGCTTTGAAACTACTTAAACCTAACTAACTTAAGGACATCACACACATCCATGCCCGAGGCAGGATTCGACCCTGCGACTGTAGCAGCAGCGCGGTTCCGGACTGAAGCGCCTAGAACCGCTCGGCCTCCGCGGGTGTGAAGACAACCTAATGAATCCACGGATCCTGCTTGTCAGAAGGGGATTGTTTAAGCTGGTGGAGACTCTGTAATTGTGTGGGGATTGTGCAGGTGGAGTGATACGACTCTTACAGGTGACATGTGCATAACCAACCTGTCTGATCACCTGCATCCATTCATGTCCGTTGGGCATTCTGACGGGCTTGGACAATTCTAGTAGGACAATGCGTCACCCCACAAATCCAGAATTTCTACAGATTGGCTCCAGGAACACTCTTATGAGTTTCAACACTTCCGCTTGCCACCAGACTCCCAAGTCAGGAACATTATTGGGCTTTCCTGGGATAGCTTGCAACTTGCTGTTCGAACAGCTCTTACGGATTTATGGACAGCTCTTGTAGCACGCCAATTACAGAAACCGTAATAAACAACCCTTTGTTGTAAAAGAAGTAGGAGTCAGCCTGGCAGTGACGGCAGCTACTGACGACAAATTTTACACTTGTGATAATTTGATCAAAAGGAATGTCATGTGAATAATAATATTTATCATGAAATAGAGACTGAATGAAAGAATCTGATAAGATACGCAACAAAAACATCAAAGAAGGAATTGCAAAATAATGAATATCGAAGGTTAAAGCCCAGATGGTAAACCGGCCAAAGATTACATTTATCATAGAAGAGAGTTGTAGCCGCATCGAAAAGGAAGTTCGATGTGACTGCAACGTAACT
Organism: Schistocerca nitens; assembly: GCF_023898315.1. Lineage (NCBI taxonomy): Eukaryota > Metazoa > Arthropoda > Insecta > Orthoptera > Acrididae > Schistocerca > Schistocerca nitens. Next base: position 68,931,082 of record NC_064614.1, read on the forward strand.
CGGAAATGGAAATGTTAGCTTCAGTTGCTATCTAGTCGCTCTCTACTACTATTGCGATCGTAGCAAGCATGTAAGCGCTACTAGATCGTTTCAAGATAATCGGAAGTTTGAAAGTTTTGCGATATAGACTGAAGTATTATTCAGAAGTCATACTAAAGCAAAGTCATTTTTACCGTTAGCAAGGTAACGGGTGACTGAGACTCGCGGTGAAGTTAAATCGTGTGAGATGTGTGATGGGACTTAGCCTTCTGGATACTGAATAAGCACGGACATACAAGGGCACTGAAAAAGAAACACCGCCGGCAGAAAAACAATTATTAGTCTGGAGTAGGTAAAAAAACAATCGCAAACACGAAGAACGTACAATTGCGCCGAGTTATCAGAAATTGTCGTCAACTACAGGATTACTGATGCAAACGGAAGCAATTCCCTGAATGAGAAATCGGTGTGCGTGCTCAACATAGGGACAATTAACTACAAGAAACAATAAAATTGAATTCAAACTTTAATTCTTCGTGTCGTCTACATAATTGAATAGACATTACCATGTGTGTTAGTGAAAATTAATTGACTCTTATAATATTATGAAGTGAAAAGTGAATTCATGGTTATTTGACAGTGAACAGTCATTGATTTGTCCCAAGATAACGACGCATTCTGAGCAATGCTTAAGTATATATTATCTCTGGAATTACGTCTTGTAGTTATTGAACACTCGACGTAGCGACGTCTTGACGACGGAATAACAACTTATCAATTTAACATCCTCGCAATTCCGTAAAGTGACCGCGACTTGGGTGATGAATTGAAGATTCAAGACATTATGTTAGTAATATTCAACATCCATTATCTAACCGGACATAATAAAATGATGAAGCAAGAGCCGCTTACACATTCTGACGCGCTGCGAAAGACGGTATCTGAAAAATGACCAAATCGGGCGAGGAGTTTGTGTTCTCTCACTAGTTACAGGGTGGCGTTGTCGTGAGCGACGGACGCCGTTCCACGTCATACCGACTGGGACAACCATCACCAGCGAGTACTGTATACTCCAATGAGACACAGACGCCACACTCTGCAGGATTCCATGGTGTCATTTCCATCCGGCGCTACTTCAGACATAAGTCGAGTTCATGCCACGTCGTGTTACGGCAGTTCTTCGTGGCCGCGGTGGTCCTACACGATATTAGGCAAATGTACCAGATTCTTGGCTCTGTAGTGTAATCATCGGCTAATGACCCACGTCCATGCAATAAGATGGACATCCATAAACCGTTGCATTAGGTTTCTGAAGTAATGTATTTATCCGACGAACGTATGAGATGTGAGGGAGTGGAATGCTCCTATCCCCCGCGTAAGTCGGTGCTAGCTCGTCGTGGCGGTATGCGGAGCACGGAACGTGTCATGGCCCCGCAGGAACTGTTGGGTCCGCGTCGTGGGGCAGGCGTTGTGGGGCAGCGACCGAGCGGACACGGCATGATTAGCGCTGAGTGCCGGCTGACAGGGCCCTAATGGGTTTCGCAACGCAACACCGGCCGCCGGCTCGCTATGAAGGACATGGCAATACTTGTTTGAAGACTCTCTGGAAACTGCACAATTGCTAAATATTGCAATAAGCTTCACGGAACACTGTTTCGAAACAGTAACATATATAGAATCAACTGTAGTGTGTCTTACAGAATTACGTGTAACGATGTGTATACCCCAACGTCATCTCCCAACTTGCCTGGGAATAGATTGCTGTGCAATAAGATCCCCAGCATTTTTACCTTTCCTCCGCCAATGGGCAGTGGAAGGCTGGGGAGGGCGGGGGGGGGGGGGGGGGGGCGGAGACTAACAGCGGTACAGTGAATCCACTATTCAGCCAAATGACGAAAAAAATTGAATCAGTTGAAAAACTAAAAACGGGAAGATGAGATATTAACAGTGAGTTTAAAACTTACCAAAGGTGAAATAAAATGGAAGTCTTCATGTGTACAAGAGACAACTTGTAGTTATAAACAGTAATAATGAAACGAAAGACAATAAGGATACATTTAGAAACATGTATAACATTATGCTGACGCACTGATAGCACTTAAAAGATGCACTTTTCTGGCTCTAAGACTGGAAGGATCTTCCCTGGGATAGGGAGTCTCTTGTTGGATGGGAAGAAGTTGGTCGATGCGGAAGGTAGGGATGTGGTGGTATATGAATAGGTTTCTGGTGCTTAAAATCTGTGGGTTAGGAGTGGCTGTTGGAACATAAGAAGGGGTGGAGTGGATGGGAGTAGTGGTGAGGCTAAAAGTTGACGGAGAAGTTCCCCAATACGTTGATATCCCTCTCTATGTAAATCGATGTCGGTTTCTCGTGTCGGTCTGTATGTGCAGGCTAATCTCAGGGACTGTTGTAGGGGTAGTGATACGCTTTTAACTAATAGATACATTGACTCACGAGCAAGGTTTTTGTACAACATTTACAAATATTTGGTCCAGACTATCTGAATAATAATGAATTAAATTAATTCACAAAATCTGGCTAGACAGCGAAAAGCTCAAGGATTGAATCCCGGCTAGCCATTTTCATCAATTTGTTGTGAATAAAGTGATACGGAGCTTGGTATGCAACTTTACTTCGTTTACATAGAGTATGTTTTATAGCAGCGCAGAGTATGACTCAACTTTCAGCTTTCTACTTTGTTTAAGACAAACATAGACGCGAACACGATTCTCTGCATATTGGAACGAAACATATTATTTGTTTGCACACTTTCAAATTAAACAGAAGAATGGTAAAAGAATCTCCACTGGTGAGAAAGAGATTTTAGTCTTTTAAAAAAGATAAATACATGGACAGGATCTTCTTCTATATCTACATCTATATAATGATGGATGGAATTTCGAAATTTCTTGTGAATGAATACACAAGATTTCGTAATACTTCTATAGATGATTGAGGGACGTATTTCGAAATATGAGGACAGTTTCAGACTACCACTATCTCACAATTTTGGTAAACATTTCTGGAATACAGTGATCAATTAATTGTTATATTTAGATTAAAGTTCAGTCTTGATCACGTTATGTCTGTTTTAATGAGTAACCGGTTTCGGTTTTTTCTATAAAACCATCTTCAGACCCATTGGCTCCTTTGGGCTGGTAGGTGGAGCTCCCCTTGCTGCTGTGCAGTCAACTGATCAGTTGACTGCACAGCAGCAAGGGGAGCTCCACCTACCAGCCCAAAGGAGCCAATGGGTCTGAAGATGGTTTTATAGAAAAAACCGAAACCGGTTACTCATTAAAACAGACATAACGTGATCAAGACTGAACTTTAATCTAAATACCACTATCTGCTTCCCTCAGGTTACTATTTCCAAATCACGCTCTTAATTCACTGCAAATTATACGAATAATGGGACGTGATGTACTCAGTTTGGAAGTAATGGCCAGTAACGCAAAACCTCAGTATCAGGCTGCGATGTGATAAACTTTGAAACAGTTATATACTTTGAACCAATAATTCCCCTGCAATAGTTTGAGAAGTGTTGTATTGCGAAAAAACAAACGAATCCAGAATATGTGGTTGTTGCGGTTTGCGAAAAAGTACTTCAGCAACTTTGTTTCGTTTACATATTGTACATTTTTTCAGCAGCGCAGCCGATGACTCAACTTTCAGGTTTCTGCTTTCCTTGATGTGGGTGTGGATACGATTCTTTGTGAGGGACAGCGAAGATGTCCGTCTAAGAGTCCACGACTAAGAATTGCGGGAATAGGGTTCAACAATGCATCACAGTGTGTACTAAGCTTCACATGGAGATTACTGCGACATGTGCTAAACATGTACAGCACGCCTGTTCTTTTTTCCTATTCTTCTATTATTTGTGTCACCTCTTCCAGCTTCCTTACATACTGAATCGGTCACACACACGTACACTCATGATTCACATACAATACTTACTTTGGTTGTAAGCATATTACTTACGTCATAATGTGCTCCCATCATAACAATTATATGCCAGTCCAAATGCCAACTGTATATGCAACGCGTAACATTCTTGCCTCGATGCACGTTTCCTGTTTACATCTCGTAAATTATATCAAAGTGAAGATATTCAGGTACTTAACGTTGTTATCAGAATTTTATTCACGGCCCGCAAACAAAATAACCTACGCCAGTCAAGCCGTCTGGTTGGAGATACTTAATGCTATCCGTGTCATGCAGGACCGGCCGCTAGCGTAATGTTGTTGTTGTTGTTGTTGTTGCTTTGGTCTTCCGTCCTGAGACTGGTTTGATGCAGCACTCCATGCTACTCTATCCTGTTCAAGCTTCTTCATCTCCCAGTACCTACTGCAACCTACATCCTTCTGAATCTGATTAGTATATTCATCTCTTGGTCTCCCTGTACGATTTTTACCCTCCACGCTGAGCTCCAATACTAAACTGGTGATCCCTTGATTCCACAGAACATGTCCTACCAACCGATCCCCTCTTCTAGTCAAGTTGTGCCACAAACTTCTCTTCTCCCCAATCCTATTAAATACCTCCTCATTAGTTATGTGTCCCACATATCTAATCTTTAGCATTCTTCTGTAGCACCACATTTCGAAAGCTTCTATTCTCTTCCTGTCCAAACTATTTATCGTCCATATTTCACTTCCATACATGGTTACACTCCATACAAATACTTTCAGAAACGACTTCCTGACACTTAAATCAATACTCGAAGTTAACAAATTTCTCTACCTCAGAAACGCTTTCCTTAACATTGCCAATCTACATTTTATATCCTCTCTACTTCGCCCATCGTCAGTTATTTTGCTCGCCAAATAGCAAAAGTCCTATACTACTTTAAGTGTCTCATTTCCTAATCTAATTCTCTCAGCATCACCCGACTTAATGCGACTACATTATATTATCTTCCTTTTGCTTTTGTTGATGGTCGTCTTATATGCTCCTTTCAAGGCACTGTCCATTTCGTACAAATGCTCTTCCAAGTCCTTTGCTGTCTCTAACAGAATTACAATGCTATCGGCGAACCTCAAAGTTATTATTTCTTCTCCACGGATTTTAATTCCTACTCCGAATTTTTCTTTTGCTTCCTTTAGTGCTTGCTAAATATACAGATTGAATAACACCGGGGAGAGACTACAACCCTGTCTCACTCCCTTCCAAACCACTGCTTCCGTTTCATGTTCATCGACTATTATAACTACCATTTGGTTTGCCTACAAATTGTAAATAGCCTCTCGCTCCCTGTACTTTACCCCTGCCACCTTCAGAATTTGAAAGAGAGTATTCCAGTCAACATTGTCAAAAGCTTTCTCTAAGTCTACAAATGCTAGAAACGTAGGTTTGCCTTTCCTTAATCTAGCTTCTAAGATAAGTCGTAGGGTCAGTATTGCCTCCCGTGTTCCAGTATTTCTACGGAATCCAAACTGATCTTCCCCGAGGTCGCTTTCTATTAGTTTTTCCATTCGTCTGTAAAGAATTCACGTTAGTATTTTGCAGCCGTGACTTATTAAACTGATAGTTCGGTAATTTTCACATCTGTCAACATCTGTTTTCTTTGGGATTGGAATTATTATTTTGTTCTTGAAGTCTGAGGGTATATCGCCTGTCTCATACATCTTGCTCACCAGATGGTTGAGTTTTGTCAGGACTGGCTCTCCCAAGATTGTCAGTAGTTGTAATGGAATGTTGTCTACTCCCGGGGCCTTGTTTCGACTCAGGTCTGTCAGTGCTCTGTCAAACTCTTCGCGCAGTATCTCCCATTTCATCTTCATCTACATCCTCTTCCATCTCCATAGTATTGTCCTCGCCCTTGTATAGATCCTATATATACTCCTTCCACCTTTCTGCTTTCCCTTCTTTGCTTAGAACTGGGTTCCCATCTGAGCTCGTGATATTCATACAAGTGGTTCTCTTCTCTCCAAAGGTCTCTTTCATTTTCCTGTAGGCAGTATCTATCTTACCCCTAGTGAGATAAGCCTCTACATCATTACATTTGTCCTCTAGCCATCGCTGCTTAGCCATTTTGCCCTTCCTGTCGATCTCATTTTTGAGACGTTTGTATTACTTTTTCCTGCTTCATTTACTGCATTTTTATATTTTCTCCTTTCGTCATTTAAATTCAATATTTCTTCTGTTACCAAAAGATTTCTAGTAGCCCTCGTCTTTTTACCTACTTGATCCTCTGCTGCCTTCACTACTTCATCCCTCAAAGCTACCTATTCCTTTTTTACTGTATTTCTTTCGCCCATGCCTGTCAATTGTTCCCTTATGCTCTCCCTGAAACTCTGTACAACCTATACGAATAAAATATCGCCAGTTGATAGTTTTTGTTGTTGTTGTGATCTTGCCGGTGAGTGTGACTGCTTAGTTCTTGTAACCATCCTGGACATATACGATGCACTCGAATTGGAACGAGTAGCATGCTGTAAAATGAAAATCGCTGAAAGGATTGTAATTTATTTCCCACTGGAAGAACGTGAGTTCCCTATAAGAGCGCTTATCTCCCTGACCTGCAGCTAGAGGGACATGGGCCGACACATACGTGACGAGACTGCGACCACTTGTGTCTGTGTATTTATCGACCGTCCATTGCACTCAGTCGTGGACGAAACAATGAAACTGAGACTCCAAAGGAAGAGAAAATGGATATAATGCTTTATGGGTGACGATGATTCTCTATGTTTCCTCGGGAGAAAGTCGTTTTTACTCGGCTTCAATCTGATACATAACGCCTCGTCTCCAGCGAACATTTGTTACAGTAACTTATCCAATTACTTGACATAGCGTTCCGGATGTTAGAGTACTACTCGAAATGCTCCCTGTTCTGGTTGGAGACTGTGAGGCACCCATTTGGCGCACACTTAGCGAAATTTCAATCTGTCCTTCATGACAGGGTGAATACTTCAGACGCTCAGTCCGACCTCTGAGGCAATGGCGGCTACCGTAACTCGCCAGTCTTGAATAGAGAGGGCATCCACGTGCTGGACAATGGCATTGATAACGCGGAATGGCATTACAGACCGTGCATCACCGGCTAATTACGTCCGTCCTTCCCTGAATCGATAGTGACCCTTCCAGTGCTGTCCTCATACTTGTGCCGTTCTTCGATGAGTTCCCTTTCGCCACATTACTCCCACTGTTTAGGAATGCGCTACACCCCTTTTCTTTTCTTTTGAAGATTCCTTTGAACTGTTTTCAGCACGACTGATTGCAGTGGACGCTACTTTTGAAGAACCTTTTAAACTGTTTTCAGCGCGAATGAGTGCAGTGGGCGGTCGACGTTTGGGTATCCTCGTTCTATGGTCCCGTGGGTAAGCGCCCGTATTCCTTCAGCGGAAAGTTTTGGAGTTAAACGGTCTTATAGGGACCACACCTTTTTCCATGGGCAATGCAAAACATTCTTTCAGCGGTTTTCATTTTACAGCCCTCGGCTCCGTTATTTATACTTAAGTTTCATGAAATTAGTTTGAATCCTACTTAACAAACAGAAATTAGGCTGAATCATTCAAACAGTGTTGAAAGGATGACATATTTCGTTTTAGGTACAATAGTTTTGCTGTACTACTTATTTCTTAACTCTTTGTGATACCAGTTACACGACGAGCTAGTTTCGGCGTTTTTCAATTAGCAAGTGTTCCTGTAAAGATGATTAAAGGAGGATAATATTGTTTCTTACGTATGTGTTAGCTTATATCTGCATGTTGCATCTTATGCTTATGTCTTAGAAGGCATAACGTGGTGCAGGTGGCATTTTCGAAAGTAAATCGATTGTATTTTTGATACTTACTGCAAAATTAAAACTGTGTGCCCATCCGAAACTCGAACTCTTGACCTTTGCCTTTTGCGGAAAACTCCTCTACCAATTGAGCTACCCAAGCACGGCTCACTACCCGTCATCACAGCTTTATTTCCGTCAGTACCTCGTCTCCTACATTCCAAACTTCACAGAAGTTCTCCTGCGAAACTTGCAGAACTAGCACTCCTGGAAGAAATAATGTTGCGGAGACATGGCTTTGAAACAGCCTGGGGGATTTTTCCAGGATGAGATTTTTCTCTGCAGTGGAGTGTGTGTTGATATGAAACTTCCTGTCAGATTAAAATTGTGTGCCGGACCAAAACTCAGACTCAGGACCTTTGCCTTTCGCAGGCAAGTGCTCTGCCAACTGAGTAGTGTTAGACTGCAAGGAAGTTTCATATCAGCGCACACTCCGCTGCAGAGTGAAAATCTCATTTCAGTTTTCTTGTTATGATCTACGCTCCACTGCAAAGTGACTTGAATGTCTGTATTTCTAAGTTTCCATGAACATTTTTGTATTTCCTTTCACTGATAAACTGCAAGTGCTTCTGTTCCTCTCAATTACCTTCTTTTTTCCATATTTTGTTTCCAACTTACGTGACTGCCATTTTTTCTTCAACTGAAGTGCCTACTATGCATTCTTTACAGCAGTATGTATAACCTCAGACAACCTTACTTTTATATCATCATTCCTTAGTACATCCGTATCCCAAATCTGATTAGTCTCTTAAACTTGACCCTACTGTCAATTTCTGCTCATGGTTACGACTTAAAATTGATATCTCCTTTCGGAATCTCTCCCTGACCAAAATGTCATGCAACTGAAATCTTCCGTATCCCCCGGCCTTATCCAAGTCTAGTTACTCTTGTAGTTTTTGATTGGAGTATTAGTTTTTACTAGCTGAAATTTATTGCAAAACTCAATTATTCTTCTTTCATCTCATTCCTAGTAACTATCCCACATCCTCCGGTAACCCTTCCTTCTAATCCTTCCCCTACAACCGCATTTCAATCCCCCATGACTATTATATTTTCATCTTCCTTTACGCACTGAATTACCTCTTCATCTTCGGCTTGCTACAAGGGCTTGTTATCGATGCTGGTTTGCTGCCATTTCTGATAAGAACACCTCTTCGCTGAAGTATTCACACAACTCAGTCTCTGCCCTTCCTTCTTATTCACAACTAATCTTAGTGCCCTTATACCATTTTCTGCTGTTGTTAATATTACAAATTGCCCGTCTTCTTTGCGTTTTACTTAAATGACCTCCACTATTTGTAGATTAAGCTTTAGGAATCCCCTTTCCAGATTTTAAAGGTTCTCTATTACGCTCAAACTTCTGACATTCCACGCCCCGACTCGTACATTATCCTTTTGATGGATATTCAATCTCTTTCTCATAGGCACCTCCGCATTGGTAGTTCGCTTCCGGGAATCCGAATGGGGGACTAGTCCGGAATATTTTGGCAATAGAGAGACCATCACGACGCTTTTTCACTTACAAGCCACATGTCATGGGATTTATGTTTGATGCTGTGGATTGCATTACCGTCTCCGTCCTCATGTTGTGGATCATTGCTAATTTCTCCACCTTCGGGGGCAGTTCCCCATTTAAAGGGCAAGGGAGTGTCCTGAACCGCTCTCTGCTCCTCCATTCTGTCGTTGCCTAAATGACGGTCACTTCTTAAGGCGGAAGTCATCGGCCACCATCGTCGATGATTCTTCTTCAGTTATTCAACTGTAGTGGATTTCGGAACCGGGACCTAGGACGTTTTGTTTACTGATCAAAGACGCTATTGCTAGACCACAAATACATGAACGTTATTGCCGACAGGATGGTCATTTCACACAAACCATTGCTTCACAAAAAGTCCTTTATGACAGGGTGAGATCTCCTGCTGATACAATCATCGTCTCCGAACTGTCCCTCTACCGTATGCAGCAAACATTTGTCTAAGATGCACTGAGTCTCTTCTTGAGTGTACCACTCCCTAACCACGAAAAACGCCCTTATGCAGTCGTACCACTGTCTCTGTACTTCAATGATGAACTTGAACAGTAATTCACATCGTCACGGAAAATCTTCTCTTGCGTCTCGGACACTCAAGTTGTCTGAACATCTCGATAATGCTTACCACATTACCCGTATCTAGTCATCCAATGTCCTATGGCTTCGCTCTTTTCACCGCAAGCATCTTTACACCTATAGCGTCTTTACGAGGTGCATTCAAGTTCTAAGGCCCCCGATTTTTTTTCTAATTAACTACTCGCCTGAAATCGATGAAACTGGCGTTACTTCTCGACGTAATCGCGCTGCAGACGTACACATTTTTCACCACGCTGACGCCATGATTCCATGGCAGCGGCGAAGGCTTCTTTAGGAGTCTGTTTTGACCACTGGAAAATCACTGAGGCAATAGCAGCACGGCTGGTGAATGTGCGGCCACGGAGAGTGTCTTTCATTGTTGGAAAAAGCCAAAAGTCACTAGGAGCCATGTCAGGTGAGTAGGGAGCACGAGGAATCACTTCAAGGTTTTTATCACGAAGAAGCTGTTGCGTAACGTTAGCTCGATGTGCGGGTGCGTTGTCTCGCTGAAACAGCACACACGCAGCCCTTCCCGGACGTTTTTGTTGCAGTGCAGGAAGGAATTTGTTCTTCAAAACATTTTCGTAGGATGCACCTGTAACCGTAGTGCCCTTTGGAACGCAATGGGTACGGATTACTCCCTCGCTGTCCCAGATCATGGACACCGTCATTTTTTCAGCACTGGCGGTTACCCGAAATTTTTTTGGTGGTGGTGAATCTGTGTGCTTCCATTGAGCTGGCTGGCGCTTTGTTTCTGGATTGAAAAATGGCATCCACGTCTCATCCATTGTCATAACCGACGAAAAGAAAGTCCCATTCGTGCTGTCGTTGCGCGTCAACATTGCTCGGCAACATGCCACACGGGCAGCCGTGTGGTCGTCCGTCAGCATTCGTGGCATCCACCTGGTCGTCGTGCAGGATTGTGTGCACAGAACCCACAGAAATGCCAACTCTGGAGGCGATCTGTTCAACAGTCATTCGGCGATCCCTCAAAACAATTCTCTCCACTTTCTCGATCGTGTCGTCAGACCGGCTCGTGCGAGCCCGAGGTTGTTTTGGTTTGTTGTCACATGATGTTCTGCCTTCATTAAACTGTCGCACCCACGAACGCACTTTCGACACATCCGTAACTCCGTCACCACATGTCTCCTTCAACTGTCGATGAATTTCAATTGGTTTCACACCACGCAAATTCAGAAAACGAATGATTGCACGCTGTTCAAGTAAGGAAAACGTCGCCATTTTAAGTATTTAAAACAGTTCTCATTCTCGCCGCTGGCGGTAAAATTCCATCTGCCGTATGTTGCTGCCATCACTGGGACGTATTGACAATGAACGCGGCCTCATTTTTCAAACAATGCGCATGTTTCTATCTCTTTCCAGTCCGGAGAAAAGAATTCGGAAGCCTTAGAACTTGAATGCACCTCGTACACCTGAAGTGTCGTTACACCTCAACCCTCGCTTGGCTTTGACTGCATAAATGTATGGTTTCTGAGAAGTTGATCGACCATTGCACCTCACTGTCTTTAACTCCATAGCCACAGCAATTGTTCTAGCTGGATTGCTGGTAGCACTTCGCTACTCATGGACGATTCCTTCATTTGACTTCATGCTAACTTTTAGAAGTAACCTCCTCAATTCTCGATGGTCCATATCAACCAGTATAACGGGTCTGCCTGGCCTTGTCTTAACTGTGGTTGTCCTCTCACGTTTTCACTTCACAGTCATATCACCAACAGTCCCCCTTGGTATCTTTAGAAGGCTAGATATGTGCATGTTGTGACTTGGCAAGTCAGCCAAGCCACTATGAGGTGAAGCCGAAAGGCATGCGTTAAAGCTGACGCAGGCTGGCGTGAGGTCTGGAAAATGACAAGGTCTTTATAGTAGCAAAAATAGTACGTAGCTTCTGGAATACTTAACTTTAATCCATAATTGGTTAACATCGGTCTGACGGTACATGCATCACAAGATAAATAGCAATTCATAATGGCGCCTTGCTAGGTCGTAGGAAATGACGTAGCTGAAGGCTATGCTAACTATCGTCTCGGCAAATGAGAGCGTAATTTGTCAGTGAACCATCGCTAGCAAAGTCGGCTGTACAACTGGGACGAGTGCTAGGAAGTCTCTCTAGACCTGCCGTGTGGCGGCGCTCGGTCTGCAATCACTGATAGTGGCGACACGCGGGTCCGACGTATACTAGCGGACCGCGGCCGATTTAAAGGCTACCACCCAGCAAGTGTGGTGTCTGGCGGTGACACCACATTCCTCCCCCGCAAATCGGCGAACGGTTGTGGCATAAGGCTTCCGCCCGCCGTGGGGAGGACTTCATGTTGACGTATGCGACGAGGTGTGGAGCCTAACAACAGGCGAGGCTGTGCCACCCGCACCCTGCCATTCGGTCCGAGGGGAGCTAGGAAACGCCTGAAAACCTAGTCCAGGGTGCACGCCAACATGCGGTGTATGCGCCCGTATAGAGACAGGAGGGGCCGAAGGGTCGACCTCCATCTGGTCGGGGCACCCGACGGACGAAGACGCCATGTGGTCCGGAGCGGGCAAGAGGTCCATGGCGGAGGACAACTGGTCACGGGAAGCGATCGGCGGCGCGTGACCCAGGGAGGCGCCCGGCGGTTGCAGCGACTCGTCCACGGTGGGCATCGCCGGCGGGAGAACAGGCGGCGGCGCGTCGCCATGGGGCAAAATGGAAGGCAGCGTCGGTAACACCTGGGGCTGAGGCGAGCCAGTAGATGGGTCCCCAGGGCGCTGACCGGACGGCACCGTCGCTGAAAGCAGACGGGGAGCGGCAGAACCCGTGCGACGACAGAGGCGCAGCCGATTGAGATGCCGACGCACCTCACCAGAGGCCCCCAAAACCAGATACATAGCGCGGCCGAGGCAGCAAAGAATGCGCCCTTCGAGCCAACCCCGTCAACCTCGATAGTTACGATAGTAGACAACGTCGCCCGGAGCAAAAGCAGGTGTCTGCCGCTGCACAGGAACCTGATGCGGCGGATGTAGCAAAGACATCAAGGTTCGATGAGGACGACCGTGGAGCAACTCAGCCGGCGAGCGACCATCTCGGGGGTGAGAGCGATACGAAGACAAAAAGAGCAATAACGCGTCCTCCCGAGAATGCGACTCTTTCAACTTCAACATCTGTGACTTGAAAGTCCTGACCAAACGTTCAGCGGCACCGTTTGACGGCGGCGAAAACGGCGCGGACGTCAGATGTTGAATACCATTGGCCTTGCAGAATGACTGAAATTCCGCGGACATGAATTGTGGGCCATTGTCGGAAACAATAGTCTGTGGAAGACCTTCAACACAAAAGATAGCGGATAACGCTTGGATGGTGGCAGATGACGTCGTGGAAGACATCCGGACAACAGAAGGAAAATTACTGAATGAATCTACCACAACCAACCATCGAGCATTCCAGAATGGACCAGCAAAATCGATGTGTAAGCGTTGCCAAGGGGTAGTGGCTTTCGGCCATGCAAAGAATTTCCGCGGTGGTGCGGATTGTTGTTCAGCACACGCCATGCAAGAAGAGCACATATTCGTAATCGCAGCATCGATTCCGAACCAAGTACAGTGCTGACGAGCAAGTTGTTTCGTGCGCACTATACCCCAATGTCCTTGGTGGAGAAGCTGTAAGACAGAGGACTGTAACGAACGTGGGACCACGACCCTGGACTGATCATTATCAGAACGCAACAGTAAAACACCACGTCGTACAAAAAGTCTCTCCTTGTGGGCAAAAAATCGGCGAACCAACGGATCCTCGATCCGTAACTTTGACAAGGGCCATTGCGTAGCAACAAAATGCAAAACGGTAGCAAGGACAGGGTCAGCAGCTGTGGCTGTAGCTACACGACGAAAATCAATCGGAAACGATTCTACCACATCATCGGTTTCCGAATCAATGAACATGCAAGTAAGTTCGGAGATATCGAATGCTCTATCCTCAGCAACAGGCAAACGGGACAACGCATCGGCGTTTCCGTGCTTAGCAGTGGACCGATACAACATATCGTAGCGGTACTGCGAGAGGAAAATAGACCAGCGGATGAATGTCTGCGCTGTACGCGGAGGTACAGGCTTGTTCGGATGAAAAAGCGACGTCAAAGGTTTGTGGTCTGTGATGATGGTAAACTGACGACCATACAAGAAATCATTAAACTTAGTAACACCAAATACGAGAGCCAATGCTTCTTTCTCGATCTGTGAATAATTTCTTTGCGCAGACGAGAGCAATTTGGACGCAAAGGCCATAGGGCGATCGTGCGAACCATCTTTGTGCGCAAGCACAGCACCGATCCCGAAATCCGATGCATCCACCATCGACAAAAGGGGTTTCTGGGGATCGAATGGCGTAAGGCAAATAGTGGAAAGCAACGCCGATTGCAACTGGCGAAAGGCGCGTTCGCATTCCGTCGTCCAGACGAACGGAACACCTTTACGGCGTAAGCGATGATGCGGAGCTGAAATGGAAGAGGCGTGGCGCACATAGCGATGATAATAATTGATTTTTCCCAGCACACTCTGTAGCTGCTTCAAATTCTGCGGTGAAGGCAAGTCTTGAATGGCATGGAGGTGCTCGGGACTGGGATGTATGCCTTTGGAATTGATTAAATGTCCCAGATAGGGTAAGTCACGAGCAAAAAACACACATTTGTCCTTCCGCAAGCGAAGACCATTTTGTCGCAAGACCTGAAATAATGTTCTGAGATTGACTAAATGTTCTTCTTCCGTCTTTCCGGAGATCACAATATCGTCCAGATAGTTTGCTGCAGTAGGGACCGACGAACAAACAGTTTGTAAATATTGCTGAAACAATGCAGGGGCGGATGCACACCCGAATGGCAGTCGTTTGAATCGATACAAACCAAGATGCGTGTTAACCACCAAAACGCGCTGGGATTCTTCGTCCACCGGTATTTGCAAGGACGCATCTGCTAGATCCAACTTCGAAAAATATTTACCCGGGCACAGTTTGTCAAAAAGATCTTCCGGGCGGGGTAAAGGAAAAGTAGCAATCACTAGTTGGGGATTCACTGTTGCCTTGAAGTCCACACAAAGTCTCAATTTTCCGGAAGGTTTCGGAAAATTACTAAGGGTGATGCCCAGTTAGAAGCCTGTACACATTCAATCACACATTGTGATTCCAAATTGTTTAATGTTCTTGCGACCTCATCACGCAATGCGTGGGGAACATTGCGTGCTCTGAAAAATTTTGGATGCGCGTTTACGTTCAGTTCCAAATGTGCTTTATAGTTCTTAGCGCAACCAAGGCCCGGTGCAAAAATGTCTGCAAACACTTCACATAGACGAGAAACACTGGCAGAAGGCACAGTCTGGTTCACTGATAGGACCTGATTGACTATAGACAAGTTAAACAACTGAAATAAATCTAAACCAAACAAGTTCACAGCAGAAGAAGAACGAAGGATGTAAAATGACAAAAGGTTTGTTTGTCCCTTGTATGTTGCAAGATGGTTGCACTGTCCTAATACAGGGATATGCTGACCGGAATAGCTACTGAGCTTAACATTTGCGGCACGCAATGGAGGTGTGCCCAACTGTTGGTACGTGTCTTGATTGATCAGTGAAACTGCAGCTCCGGTATCGAGCTGGAACGGTATCACTGTGCCATTAATGTCCAAATCCACAAAAAGTTTATTGTCCTGTTGACGACAAGAGCGACTGTCTCGTGGAACGTGAACTGACACTGGTACAGAATCACTTGCGACATGACAGGATTTCCGGCGATGTCGACGCACACTTTTTGTGAGACGAACACGCCGGCCGCGGTGGTCTCGCGGTTCTAGGCGCGCAGTCGGGAACCGTGCGACTGCTACGGTCGCAGGTTCGAATCCTGCCTCGGGCATGGATGTGTGTGATGTCCTTAGGTTAGTTAGGTTTAAGTAGTTCTAAGTTCTAGGGGACTGATAACCACAGCAGTTGAGTCCCATAGTGCTCAGAGCCATTTGAACCATTTTTTGAGACAAACACAGTCACTAAGAGAGAAAGTGGCACTGGGCGGAGTGGAATGAACTACATGAATTTCCATGGGCGAAGGATCACGAGCCTGAGTATCCTTGGTTCGACTCCGATTCCGGCGCGAAGCAAAGGCCCTGGAATGGTTGTGAGTGTCCGTGCTGAGCTTTTTCTGGCAAACACTTTGAACATGTCCTTTTTTATTACAGAAGAAGCAAATAGCCTGGCGTGACGGGCAATTCTCACGCGAATGTCTAGTAGCACACCGCGGGCGTGATTTTACCACTGCATTTGCTTGCTTGCGCAGCACACGTGGCGGAGAGCCTGGTGGCAGCTGCGCGGACGGGCGCGAGGGCTGTTTACTGTTCCGTGCAGCTCGCCCGGCGGGCCGGGTAACATGACACATGGCTGGCGAAGGTGCAAATGATTCCTGAGCAAAGTCAAGTGTGTCCTGCCGATCCAATATGTCCATCACTTGTTGAAGGGAGGGACTGACCAGTTTCAAAATCTGTTCCCTTATACGAACATCAGAAACGTTCTGTGCAATTGCATCACGTACCATAGTATCTGAATAAGGGAGTCCACATTCACACTCAAAAGCACAATCCCTAGTAAGGTCTTGCAAAGTTGCAACCCACTCTCTATTAGTCTGACCTGCCGTACATTGTGTACGAAAGAAGGTATACCTTTTTGCAACTACATTGACTGATTCTTTGAAATATGCATCTCATGCAGACAAAATTTCGTCGTAGGACAGGGTTGCTACGTCGCGTCGGGGAAATAATTTCACTATCACACGGTACGTCTGGACGCCGACGGATGCCAACAAAAAAGGCTGCCGCTCGTTACCTTGAATTCTGTAGGCGGCGAGATGGAATCCAAATTGGCGTGACCACTCCGTCCAGCTTTCCAGTGCCGCATCAAAAGGACGAAAAGGTGGTGTAACTGCGTGTTGTGGCTGCGGGAGTGGTGGAGCGGCTGCCGCCGCATCGGTTTGCATTGCACGTTGACCCTGGACGAGCTGTCCAAGGGCATCCAGCAAGGCCTGCGTCTGCTGGTTCTGTAAGCGATAAAATTCGGACAGTACATCTGGAGATTGTGGCGAAGCCATTACACAAGTAAATCAGAAAGTATAGTTACGAACGCGAATTGGCCTCGTCGCCAACTGTTGTGACTTGGCAAGACAGCCAAGCCACTATGAGGTGAAGCCGAAAGCCACGCGTTAAAGATCACGCAGGCTGGCGTGAGGTCTGGAAAATGACAAGGTCTTTATAGTAGCAAAAACAGTACGTAGCTTCTGGAATACTTAACTTTAATCCATAATTGGTGAACATCGGTCTGACAGTACATGCATCACAAGATAAATAGCAATTCATAATGGTGCCTTGCTAGGTCGTAGGAAATGACGTAGCTGAAGGCTGTGCTAACTATCGTCTCGGCAAATGAGAGCGTAATTTGTCAGTGAACCATCGCTAGCAAAGTCGGCTGTACAACTGGGACGAGTGCTAGGAAGTCTCTCTAGACCTGCCGTGTGGCGGCGCTCGGTCTGCAATCACTGATAGTGGCGACACGTGGGTCCGACGTATACTAGCGGACCGCGGCCGATTTAAAGGCTACCACCTAGCAAGTGTGGTGTCTGGCGGTGACACCACAGTGCCTGGCGGGTCTGCTAGTTATGTAAATCCAGTGACTTGGAGACAAAATGATTGGACGTTTCCAAGATGTTCGGACAAGTCTTTATTGTGCCCACTCTCGATACGAACAATTACTGGACATGAGAGCTCGATTGAGTCGCTTTTCAAACTACGATGGTGGCCGGGTCAAGGCTATGTTTCCCATGCTAATTTATTAGTTACTGTAGTGGGGTTTCGCCCTCTTATTATAATATTTGAATGTAAATTTACATGCCCTGACTTTGTAGCTAGTTATCAGGTAAATTGTTTATTGTACTGTACCAATAGGTAGGTTTGTCCATTTGTAGGACTGCTTCCCGTCACAGTTTGTTTACAATTTACGTTTGCTCTAGGTAGTTTTGAGACAGCTTGTCTCTAGCGCTTGCGCGTGCGCTTGATCGCTGGCCGAGCCTCGCCGCGGAACTGGTCGCGACGCCTAGTTTCCTTGTCGCTTACGTGTGACCCTTATTCCTGGCCGGGGTAGCTCCGTCTACGTTTATCTTAATGCTTTTAATTTTGACAGACATAATCTTATGACAATGCGTCATTATTCTGTTTTAATTTTATTCTGTGACATGGCCAACGTTTGGTCGTCAAAGTAGGCCTTAATTTAATTTATGTAAGTACAACGATTTTCTATATTATAAAATCGTTGGATTGATGATGTATTCCTATGTGTAATATATATCCGTATGGGTTAATTTAGAGGTTCTGAAGAAGATACCACTACTGGCATCGGAACCTAGGTGAACTAATAAAATTTTACCTTGCAACTGAAGGCTGAAATTCTCAAGGCTGTAAGTCTGTTCGAAAAAACATGATAGACTGACAGTGATAATACCGACCTTTGAACTTCATTTCAAAAATGTTGAAATGTGTGTGAAATCTTATGGGACTTAACTCCTAAGGAGGAGGAGGAGATTAGTGTTTAACGTCCCGCCGACAACGAGGTCACTAGAGACGGAGCGCAAGCTCGGGTGAGGGAAGGATGGGGAAGGAAATCGGCCGTGCCCTTTCAAAGGAACCATCCCGGCATTTGCCTGAAGCGATTTATGGAAATCACGGGAAACCTAAATCAGGATGGCCGGAGACGGGATTGAACCGTCGCCCTCCCGAATGCGAGTCCAGTGTGCTAACCACTGCGCCACCTCGCTCGGGCTTAACTCCTAAGGTCATCAGTCCCTAAGCTTACACACTACTTAACCTAAATTATCCGAAGGACATGCCCGAGGAAGGACTCGAACCTCCGCCAGGACCAGCCGCATAGTCCACGACTGTAGCGCCTTAGAGAACCTCATTTCATTTCACATTGTACTATGATGTTACTGCAGCACAAATTTTGAAAAAAAAAATCTGACTCCTAGCAAGCATAATTTTCGTTCTCCTTTTTAGTGTTCCGTACCTCGTCGGCAAAACGGAACCGACGCAGGATCACTTTGCTGTCCGTCAGTTCGTCTGTTAGTACCCTGTTTTCTCCCTTACTTGTAGGAATACCAAGTTGAAATTAATGTCAAATACTAAGGTCTTACGGTCTCCTGGTGAGGTAAGACATTAAGATATGGCCAGTTATGTCACATATTTTGACACTCGCAAACTCACTCATCAAAACCTATAGGTGAACTAAAGATATAAATAACCTGTTCGCAACCGTCAGAGAACGAGCCCTACTCGCACCTAAGATCTCTTAAGGTGTTGATTAAATTCTTAATTTATAAATACAGTGCTGGCGATTCAAAACGCAACAAGAAGAACCACAGACATATTAACCAAATTGATTTGGGAGATAACACGTTCAACAAAGATCACATGATTGAAAATACAGCCCCATGTGAAGTGCAGAAGATGATGCAATTGAGTTTTGCCGCTATTGCTGGCTGCAACCGCTGTCACACGCCTCGGCATTGGATCAAAGAGAATCTGGATGTGTTGTTGCGGTATAGTAGCCCATGCTGTTCCCACATATGGCCAAAGTTGATCCGTTGTAGTATCGGGGATGGTCTATCTCAGGTCATTCGTTCCGCAATCGTCGTCGAGACGTTTTTCATATGCGAGATCTTTCAAACACGGAGGGGCAACGAAGAACTCTTGAAAATTGCGTACCAGGTGTGGCATCGTCGGAAACGCCTAGAGGTATGGGAGGACAACAGGTTCCAAAGCTTCAGAGATGTAACGCTGGCTGGTTAGTGTAACGGCAATGAGTACTAGGAGGCTGCTGGAGTGTGTAACCTCCCAACAGGTTTACTTCCGTAACCTCGCAATAAAAATGGGACTAACCTCTCAATAAAATTGTGGCTCACATATAACCTTTCAATAATTAACTGACTGTGAATTTAAACTGGTAAATTTTGGACGTCAGCAGTGCTGCGTCATGGTCCTGAAAGATCATTCTGAACAAACTGAAAATTATTACTTCAATGATGTCTCCGGATAACGCGGTATATATCTGCTCCTATAAGAAATTTTTCTGACGTAGTCCAATGCAATGCTACCACTAAATTTGTTGTGTATAAAAAGAAAAAACTGATTTTTCTTTTCGATAATAGGGATGACCATGGATAGGAGAAATTAGCAAAATCTCTAAGTTCAGATGAATGACTGTCAAAAGTTATCTTTATAAGAAAGATTATTATTAAAAGATTTTTAAGAACATTTACATGGTACTTGATATAACAGCAGTACAAAATCAGTTTTTACAAATTACATATGCGCGTGGATGCTTTTACATTATACTACGTCGTTGAGGGAACGCCATCACTCTCCACGACTAGCCCAACCGTCCGACTGCGAGCTACTACCACTACTGCTGCCGACAGTGCTCTCTGGTCTGCGATTCTATTGTAGCTTACATATCGCAGGCAGTGCGTGAGCAATCCATCGAAATTACATCCGCTCGAGTGCACTAACAATAAATTCCTTAGTCATGGACCTCTTACAAGTGGAATACAGTACCAACCCAATCCACAGTACCGGGTGCAGTACCAGTATGCCGAAGCATAAGGCTACAGTTCAGCACGCTCCATATTCTAATCCGACCATTGAGGTGATGCCGGCAGAATAGGGATTCGTCGGTAGAACCAATGTCGTTCCACTCGGTAGTCCATGTCCGTCGCTGACTGCGCTATAGCCGGCGCAAACGCCTCTGACGTTGACTCAGTGATAAACGCAGCAATGGACGCCTTGCGGACACTCCACTCTACTGCAAACGGCGTCGGACGGTACGCACGGACGCTGCTTGTTGCGCAACAGACCAAATCTGTTGTGACAAGGTTCGTCATGCGGCAGAGTGATCCATCACAGCCGAGCGCGTAATATGTCTGTCACCACACGTAGTGGTGCAGTCAGGTGAGTGCAATCGGTCCCGTCGTCCGCTTCTGCAACCAGCGATTACAGATCCGCGTCACAGTTGCTTGGATCCGTTCGACACGATCACCGATTTCTCTTCAGGATAATCCACAATCGCTGTAGGCAACTATTCTTCCTTGGTCGAACTCAAAGAAACGTTCTCGAAAGATACTCGTTGTCTTGTACGATACAGATTGAACCCTCTTCTCGCGGTAGCGTTCTCGCTTCCCGAGCACGGGGTCCCGGGTTCGATTCCCGGCGGGGTCAGGGATTTTCTCTGCCTCGTGATGACTGGGTGTTGTGTGATGTCCTTAGGTTAGTTAGGTTTAAGTAGTTCTAAGTTCTAGGGGACTGATGACCATAGATGTTAAGTCCCATAGTGCTCAGAGCCATTTCAACCATTTTGAACCCTCTTACGCAAGACAACCACACAAAAGAACAACATCAGCACGTCCACACGGCTGACTTTCCCCACTTTGGTGGAGCTACTGGCGCACGTGGAGACCGCCCGCTCTGAAATCCTTATCACGTGCATATTTCGTAGCCGCAAACGCAAGCTGCAAATTTCACCTAATATGGATGCTTCCTTCAGAGTGTTTCATTTTGAGTGGTCAGTAGCGTATATTGCTTGTAAGAAGTTAGTAAATTTCGACGAACATATAATAACAATTGTATAAAATGCTTGTTTTATTAATAGGTTGTTTGAATGAACTCGCGACGCCTTAACGTCACAGTAGATGTGTGTGTGTGTGTGTGGGAGGATGGGTGGTGGGGGTGGGGGTGGGGGTGGTGGTGGTGGGGGGTCGTTCGGCGCTCTCAACGAGACAAGGATAGCAGCACTCATTCTAAAATTAGTAAAAGCCATGTATTATTTTATGTTCGATTTTGCTACGATTACCGTCCAAATCTTTGGAGCATTCTAGGTCATGGTACACTTTGCGTAATCCTTCACAAAATTATTGTATCAACTGGAGTAATATACATACTTTGAAAATATTGTCTAGCGCCATTATTTCACCCAAACGCATTGACCATACGAAGTATTGCGCACGTAGTAACATTCATAGTTGGCTGGAGTCTATGTATAGTCTCTTCCGTGTATGTTACATCCTGTCTAACGGCGTGTCGATATATATAGGCAGTCACAGGTGAAATAAACTTTACGTGTGACGGACGCAAGTAAGTTAAGTGCAAGGGTTCCTCATAAAGAAATGCACCAAAATTTTTTCTTTAGTAATTCTTTATTGAACATAACGAGAACTACACACACGAAACAATAGTGTTTTATCTTCACACACTATTTAAACACGTAATACCCATCCCGCTCTATGGTCTTCCTCCAGCGAGGTATTAGTCCTTGTCCTGGTGGCGAAGCCAGTGCTTCACTGTGTCAGTCACCTGCTCATTGTCCTCAAAATGTTTTCTACAAAAGACATCCTTTAATGGCCCTTACAATTGCAAGTCCGAGCGGACTAGATCAGTTGTGTCAGGAGTCACACTCGTGGATGCCCGCTGAAAATCGTGAAGCTCCCCCGAACAGCCTTCTGATGACCTCATCGTCCGTGCCCAGCGATTAACTGTACTTCTGTAGACAGCAAATGCTTCGTAGGTCTTGCACAGCCGCTTGTGAATATTCCCTACAGTTTCTTTCCCTGCAATGTGAAATTGAATGGCGGCACGTTGCTTGTAAAGTACATCAGCTACAGAAGCCATTTTGAAACTGTCCTTCAGCTACGCTATCTGTCAGAAGGGAACTTGGCGCTCGTACTAAGAAGACTTCGAATAATACATACGTAACGTCCCGCAGTCGCAGAATTGTCCTCGGCTGAGAAAAGAAATTGCCATGCATTACTTCTGGGCAACCATCGTAGGTATTCAGAACTGGAGGTGGCATGTTCATTTTTCTATCTTGTTGCGGTGGTTTTTTTTGCCGCAGTGTATACACACAGTTTTGTTCAGTTACTACCTTCATACGGCACAGCATTCACGAAGCACTTAGTATGTCCGTGGATGAGAAACAAGTTAAACTTTCTTCAGCTGCAGTTGGTCATGAACAATTTTTGAGAGAACAGGCCAAGTACAGTGGAACCTCGCAGCAGGATTTATGAGATTTCACAGCAACGACTCGACGTATGTAAACCCAAAGTCAAGTGTACGGAGACCTAGCATCATGTGAATTTGGTGTGAATTCCTGAGCTGCTCAAATTTTAACTATTGTGCTATCTCGATGTACTGGAATTTGCAAAGATTATGGAAGTCGTTGCTAAAAGACAGCTGGGGTTTAAACGTAAGTTGTGTGGAATTAAATATTTCCAGTCCCATGGTAGGGATATACTTTGGATTGTCTTATACACTGATGAGCCAAGGCAATTGGTACACCTGCCTAGTATCGTGTAGGGCCCGCACGAGCACGCAGAAGCGCCGCAACACGACGTGGCGTAGAGTCGACTAGTATATGAAGTAGTCCTGTTGGGAACTGACACCATGAATTCTGCAGGGCTGTCCATAAATCCGAGAGAGTATGACAGGGTGGAGATCTGAACAGCACGCTGCAAGGTATCCCAGATATGCTCAATAATGTTCATGTCTGGGGAAGTTGGTGGCCAGCGGAACACACACTCGCCACACCGTTACACAGCCCCCTCAGCTTGAGCATTCCCCTGCTAACATGTAGGCTCCGTGGATTCGTGAGGTTGTCTCCATAACCTTACACGTCCATCCGCTCTATACAATTTGAAACGAGACTCTTCCCACCAGGCAACATCTTTCCAGTCATCAACGGTCCAACGTCGGTGTTGATGCGACCAGGTGAGGCGTAAAGCTTTGTGTCGTGCAGTCATCAAGGGTACACGAGTGGGCCTTGGCTCAGAAAGCCCATATCGATGATGTTTCATTGAATGGCGTGCACGCTGACACTTGCGGATGTCCCAGCATTGAAATCTGCAGCAATTTGCGGAAGGGTTGCACTTTTGTCGCGTTGAACTATTCCTTTTAGTCGCCGTTGGTCCCGTCCTTGCAGGATCTTCTTCTGGCCGCAGCGGTATCGGAGATTTTACTGTATTCCTGATTTTCACGGTACATTCTTGGAATGGTCGTACGGGAGAATCCCCACTTCATTGTTATCTCGGAGATGCTGCGTCCCCATCGCTCGTGCACCGACTATAACAGCACGTTCAAACTCAGTTCAATCTTGATAACCTGTTTTTTGGACAACATGGTTGTGGAGAGAAGCAGCGATTAGTATGATTAATCAATAATTCAAAAACAGTCTTAATCGCATTTATTATTATTATTATACCGCCAACCGGTTTCAACCCGACGTGGCGGTCATCTTCGGGGCGTTTACACCACTGGTCGACTGGTGGTGGTGTCACTCCTGTCTACATAACGCATTGATTAGGCATAGTTTCCTGCCGTTATGTAGACAGGAGTGACACCACCAGCAGTCGACCAATGGTGTAAACGCCCAGAAGCGGGTTGAAACCGGTTGGTGGTATAATAATAATAATAAACGCAATTAAGAGTGTTTTTGAATCTTGATAACCTGTGATTGTGACAGCAGAAGCAAATCTAACACCCTGGCCAGACACTTGCTCTCTTATATTGGCGTAGCCGATCGCAGCGCCGTATTTTGCCTGTTTACATATCACTGTATTTGAATATGTAAGCCTATATCAGTTTCTCTTGCGCTTCAGTGTAGTTACAAAGCAGTGCTCAGTTGTGACAGACCTTCGACGTTTGAACCATTTCTCACATGTATAAGTATATCTGTAGAATTTTATCAAAAACATTTCACTGATTCAGTCGTACAGAGAGTTGAAGTGGATCCACCGATGATCAGTTTGCCGACAAGGGCGCCATCACATAGCGAAACAGGACTGTGTGGGTCACAGATGCTTGGATGACATAGATTAAGGAACATGTGTGCTTCGGCGACATCGCTCTGTTAAGGAGGAGCGGCAGATATTGCAGTGCAGTATGCAGAAACTGTAAGTATGCTAGTACAGTGCAGAGTAATGGCGAAAGTACATGTTTAACAACCATTCCAGCTAAATATACGCAGAAACCTTTAAATTTTGTGGTATAGCAGTGATCAAATTTTACTTTTATCGCTGCCAGAAGTAATACGACGATGGTAAGTAACCGGCCAGCCTAGAATTGATCCCGACTATAAATAAGGCATGTATGCGATATGAAAATGAAGGTGTACAGATTCCTAACAAAGTGCACAAACTGATAACTCCAGTGCACGTACAATTTTGAATCAAGTGAGGAAATGCGCACAAAAAGTGAATACTGTGGTTTAATATTGGAATAAGAAAATACGGGGCGTTTTGAAAAGGAACCCACATCCGGAAACATTATCCAACGAAGTGATAAGTACCGGTGGCTGTAGATGTATGCACTTGCAGGGTGATTCACTGATGACGATCCCAAGTTTTAAGGACGATGGAGAAGGAAAAATGTATCAGTATGAGATAAGGATCCCTCCACCAGAAACGAGTCGGAAGTTATAAGTGGAAATCGGTCTGGTACCTCAGGCAGTGAAATAAATGTACCGGTAACGTTGTTGGTAAGATAGTAGGGGAGGCAACTTTCAGAGGTCGATAGTACAGACCAAAACTAGCAAAAATGTCTAGTAAACATGGGTTTTAAAATACATAAATTAAGAGCTACGAGCACTTGTCCAATAGAGGAGATGTGTTTCGCAGTAGTGAAGATGAGCAAGTGTTTACAGCTCCTCAGGATGGATTTTAGATCGCATGTTTACCATCCTTTCTTTTTTTTTTTTTGTTATGGTCCATACTACCATCTATGAAAGTTGGGTACCCCACATTCTTAGCAACATCAGTACCGTCATTCAATCCACTTTCAGAGGTCTCAGAGTAGCTTTCGCTTGTAACTTTCTACTCGTTCGTTCCCGAATCCGTGACCCTTATTTCCGGCCTTGGTGATCTAGCGGTTCTAGGCGCGCAGTCCGGAACCGCGCGACTGCTACGGTCGCAGGTTCGAATCCTGCCTCGGGCATGGATGTGTGTGAAGTCCTTAGGTTAGTTAGGTTTAAGTAATTCTAAGTTCTAGGGGACTAATGACCACAGATGTTAAGTCCCATAGTGCTCAGAACCACCGTGACCCTTATCTCCAGTTGATACATTTATCCGTCTACATCAACACGGAATCACCTGTTATATACGTACATTTAAAGGCGTCGGCACCTATAATTTAGACGATCTATAGCGTCGGTGAATGACGTTTCCCGGACTTGAGATACTATTCAAAGTACTACTTACTCACTCCCCTCTACAAGTGCTAGAAATTTGTAACAGGAAATTTCGAACGCCCTGTATATTTAACTACTTTCATCGGGCGAAAATTCTGCAAGGTATGTCCGCAGCTCGTGGTCGTGCGGTAGCGTTCTCGCTTCCTGCGCCCGGGTTCCCGGGATCGATTCCCGGCGGGGTCACGGATTTTCTCTGCCTCGTGATGACTGGGTGTTGTGTGATGTCCTTAGGTTAGTTAGGTTTAAGTAGTTCTAAGTTCTATGGGACTGGTGACCATAGATGTTAAGTCCCACCAACATCCACAGGACGAAGAATCTCTGCTTCTCGAATGTGTTGATACCTTGCAGTGTGGATGGGTCATATTAGGATGTATATGATCCAAGATAAGAAAAACAGCCTTCTATTTTCACTTTGCATCACTGTAACACAACATTCTGTGAGGGAGCACAAACGATACTTATTAGTCCATGTTGAATCCAGAGCCTGAAAAGCAAAGAACAACTGATTATAGGCCCTGAAGACTTATAAGCAAACCAACAGCTAAATGTAGGTCAGTAGGATCCGTTCGGCTACGTATCAAGCTAAGTGCAGCTCACTCATGTTTTTAACACGCAAGCCATAGGTTAAAAAGGTAACAACAAAATATACAATTTTTTGTGTGCTGTCTATCGTCTTTCAGCGTTAATCGATAAGGTGCTCTAACACTCTCTTATAACCGCTGAGTTGTGGGATTTCTATTCCGGACTGGCGTGAACAACAGATTTTACAGAACCCGAATGACCTCCATCGCTTCGTTTTACAGCCCGGTAGCATGTTTTGGTTCAGATCTGTACTCCGGCGCGTTATTCAGGCTGCGTGCAGAACCGATGTCAGCCTCTGCGCGGCCGTAAAATAAAGTACTGGCCTCTACCACACCCCTCCCTTCTGATCGATAGATCGTTTGCCATTAATAACCATTAGCGCACTCGGAACGGAATGTTACAATCCGCATTATGGCGCTAATGCCCCGTTAATGACGGCATGTAATCAATCCGTGCCCCCGTGGCACTGCACACGACTGGCCCAGTCCTCTGGCCACCCAGGGGTCAGCGGTGTACACGGGGCCTAACGGAAATCGAGGCAAGTTGGGAACTACCACTCCAGCCACTGTACGCCACTGCATTTTCCTTTATTGCTGTTTCTGTCGATTGACAGCGTCCTCTAACTTCTCCTACATGGGGCTAAGCTATACATGCACTCTGCATCCTACATCATCATTTATTTCTTTGAACCTCTAAACTCTTCAATCTGTACTGCATCTTCCAGCTGCTTTCTCGATAATGTAGCATCTAAATTATGCGACAAATTATAAAAAATTATAAGAATTTCCCAAGCCTTTCTTTAGTTACATATCCTTTACAGCAAGAGGGTCAGTCCAAAAGAAATACACGAACTTTACTTTAATAAATTCAGCTTCTGTTCTATTCTACATCTGCACTATTTGCGTAGGGCATCCAGACATTACTCCTGCTTGACTTCAGATTTACGTAATTCAACTTGTTTCTGTAAGTCACGCTGTCGTAGCACTTTACGTCCATCTGAAGCAACGTGCTTTTACAGAGCTCCAGCATTATGAGAAAGAGGCAGTGACACATATTCACAAGAGATATAAAAAATGTATGGGGATGATGATGTTGATGCCAGTAAAACGAAACGTTTGACAAGCAGATTACATGGTGACAGTGGACACGCGAACACGCGAAACCTCTCGTTGACCGTAGACCGAGCACTGCATAGTCTACTGGCTATAAACAGCGTATTCACAATCCAATTTTGACTGAAAAACACATAAGACTGACTGAACTGTCAATCTGAGTGGTAGCAAAAGCGATTGTGGCCAGGGTATTACACAGTTGATCTTGATAATGGTTTGCGTCGCTGCATCACGTTGGTTCCGAGAATCATGACGGATGCCCAGAAGGAATAACGGAAGCCTTTGTGCAGGAAACTTTCCGAAGACTACGTGAATTGTGGAGATGACTATCTATCGTGGATTGTGATAGGAGGAGAAGTCTGGCGGCATCGCACCGAACAGGAGACAAAACGGCAATCGACGGAATGTCCTATTTAGAGTTGTAAAACTACCGTAGACTATCATACGTAAGCGCAGACTACAATAATTTTCTTAGTAGCTTTGGTTAGTTACGTTCATACCTGCATTATCGGTGTGATAGGTGCGTTGCATACCTATCAAGCGTTACCTCATAGAGATCACTTTCTTTACATGTGTTTTCAGTGCGTTAATAGATTGCCGTAAAAACCAGAAGCAATAATCCGTCTAGAAACTGAGTGAGGATATATAAAAGGCTGCATAACCGATGGGACATTTTTGTTCTATATAGTAATTGTCTTGTCCATGTTTATAGCAAAACTGGACTTGTCAGTATTTGATTCTGTATTTATTCGAAAATTGTTGATTTGTAACGAGAAACAGGGGGACGTTGCAGCTATCAAGCGTTACCTCATAGAGATCACTTTCTTTACATGTGTTTTCAGTGCGTTAATAGATTGCCGTAAAAACCAGAAGCAATAATCCGTCTAGAAACTGAGTGAGGATATATAAAAGGCTGCATAACCGATGGGACATTTTTGTTCTATATAGTAATTGTCTTGTCCATGTTTATAGCAAAACTGGACTTGTCAGTATTTGATTCTGTATTTATTCGAAAATTGTTGATTTGTAACGAGAAACAGGGGGACGTTGCAGCAGAAATAAAGGAAATAATACAGATTTATTGTATAGTGCTAGAAAACGCAATTTCCTCACCAAAAACGTAAAATAATATATATATATATATATATATATATATATATATATATATATATAACGTTTTTGGTGAGGATATATATATATATATATATATATATATATATATATATATATATATATCACACTTCGATTCGGTACTTCATCGAAGTTATATACAGCAAGTTCCTGGTATTCATAATAACTTTCGCATTCATCAATAATAACAGGAATCTCTTGCCTTTGATCATGACGAATGTTCTGTTGAGAACAAAGCTATAACAATAATTATATATAGTTTTTATGTCAGTTCGTGTAAACTGTACCTGCATCTAAACTGATTGCCTTGACTCCATAATAGCGCAGAAGTTACGTGATAAGCTCATTTTTATTATTTGTTAAAACCTATTTATATTTGTTAATGATATAAAGCAATGGACTAACACTATATGATGTTCTGCTCTAAATACGTGCAAAACAAACAATTAAGTAAATAAAAAACCAAAGAGAATTCATAGTCTCACAGATACTCTACTAACTCATTCCTTTATGTTTACTTTCATAACGATGCTCTCAATACTACCGGTAATCCTATCAGTTACGACATCATATATGTAGTGTGTCAAAACTACTTAACTATATTTGTGGTAGAGCACAATTCTAAGCACTGTGCATGCGGGCGTTCGGAATAAAATGAAATGATGTGGTGGCCCTCAACTACGTACCCTCAGACTCAGAGTTGAAATACACTCCTGGAAATTGAAATAAGAACACCGTGAATTCATTGTCCCAGGAAGGGGAAACTTTATTGACACATTCCTGGGGTCAGATACATCACATGATCACACTGACAGAACCACAGGCACATAGACACAGGCAACAGAGCATGCACACTGTCGGCACTAGTACAGTGTATATCCACCTTTCGCAGCAATGCAGGCTGCTATTCTCCCATGGAGACGATCGTAGAGATGCTCGATGTAGTCCTGTGGAACGGCTTGCCATGCCATTTCCACCTGGCGCCTCAGTTGGACCAGCGTTCGTGCTGGACGTGCAGACCGCGTGAGACGACGCTTCATCCAGTCCCAAACATGCTCAATGGGGGACAGATCCGGAGATCTTGCTGGCCAGGGTAGTTGACTTACACCTTCTAGAGCACGTTGGGTGGCACGGGATACATGCGGACGTGCATTGTCCTGTTGGAACAGCAAGTTCCCTTGCCGGTCTAGGAATGGTAGAACGATGGGTTCGATGACGGTTTGGATGTACCGTGCACTATTCAGTGTCCCCTCGAGGATCACCAGTGGTGTACGGCCAGTGTAGGAGATCGCTCCCCACACCATGATGCCGGGTGTTGGCCCTGTGTGCCTCGGTCGTATGCAGTCCTGATTGTGGCGCTCACCTGCACGGCGCCAAACACGCATACGACCATCATTGGCACCAAGGCAGAAGCGACTCTCATCGCTGAAGACGACACGTCTCCATTCGTCCCTCCATTCACGCCTGTCGCGACACCACTGGAGTCGGGCTGCACGATGTTGGGGCGTGAGCGGAAGACGGGACCGTAGCCCAGCTTCATGGAGACGGTTGCGAATGGTCCTCGCCGATACCCCAGGAGCAACAGTGTCCCTAATTTGCTGGGAAGTGGCGGTGCGGTCCCCTACGGCACTGCGTAGGATCCTACGGTCTTGGCGTGCATCCGTGCGTCGCTGCGGTCCGGTCCCAGGTCGACGGGCACGTGCACCTTCCGCCGACCATTGGCGTCAACATCGATGTACTGTGGAGACCTCACGCCCCACGTGTTGAGCAATTCGGCGGTACGTCCACCCGGCCTCCCGCATGCCCACTATACCCCCTCGCTCAAAGTCCGTCAACTGCACATACAGTTCACGTCCACGCTGTCGCGGCATGCTACCAGTGTTAAAGACTGCGATGGAGCTCCGTATGCCACGGCAAACTGGCTGACACTGACGGCGGCGGTGCACAAATGCTGCGCAGCTAGCGCCATTCGACGGCCAACACCGCGGTTCCTGGTGTGTCCGCTGTGCCGTGCGTGTGATCATTGCTTGTACAGCCCTCTCGCAGTGTCCGGAGCAAGTATGGTGGGTCTGACACACCGGTGTCAATGTGTTCTTTTTTCCATTTCCAGGAGTGTATTAAACGTTTCGGCTGGTTTCGTTGTCTAGGGTCTGGGATAAGTAGTTGCCTCATTACAAGCCAAATGCTGCTGAGTCTACAGCATACAATATGAATATACACATGAATCGAATGGCCGAAGGTACCTATCAATCGGCAATTTTAATGCAACATAGTATTTTATAAATGAAAGATTGCAATGAAATATAATCTGCAGGTACTATTTTAAATGACTTTAAATTGTGAGTACGATGGTAGAAGTACTTTTGAGAACGTGGTATATTTCTGAAAACACTTACTGGTGTCGATAGTCCAACAATTAAATAAAATATAAGTTGAATAACAGGGAAACAACAGATTCCTACTTCACGTAATTAGTTATGAACAACAACATAGCTCGCCAGATATTCACTTCTAAGCGCATACTACGTCTTCACTGCAGAAGCCATGGAAATCACACAAGTGCACAAGTCGGCATTCCGAAATACTTCTATCTCCCGCGACCACGTGCAAACCGCTCCACACTCTCCAAGTCTCTCCCGCGATGGTGCATCCCCGTCGCTGCTCCGCGTCCAGCACTCACTCCCGTGACCTCTCCCGTACTTTTCAGCACTCATCTACCTCTTCCATCCAGTCTCCCCATTCACGAGAGCTGTGACTGCCTATAGCGATCGTTCCATGTCTTCAAGCCAACGCACCACACAAACATAATGAAACACATTCGAAATACTCGATGTACATTTAAATAACTTTAAATTAAATAAATATTCCTACGACTGGACCGTGAAAAAAGCTCTAACACACATTATTAGATACATAAACAAATTAAATATACATATATCGAAGGGATAAAAAGCATTGATCACGCAAAACTCAACATGCCATTTTGCCAGATGATATTTATACTATGAACCGTGGATGGCAGCTTCCATATTCCTGTATATCTGGAAGGCATTTGACATACTTCCCAACTGCAGACTTAACTAATATCAGAGCGTAGGGAATATATACACGTATACACATATTCCACAAGCACCTGTTTAGTGGAGAGTTCCTTGCACCACAACTAGCCACACCGTTTCGTGTTCCACTCGCAAATAGAGCAAGGAAGAAACGACTTTCTGTATGCTTCCGTATGAGTACCGGCTTCTCTTATTTTACTTTCGTGGTCCTTACACCAGATATACGTTGAAGGCATTCGGATGTTTCTGCAGTTAACTTCAATTGCCAGTTCTTTAAATTTTCTCAGCAGTGTTTCCCTACAGGGAAGATATGCATAATACTTGCGTGTTGTTGCTACCTATTGAAAAGAAATGTAGCAGGGACCCTCTGAATTGCTTATATGTCTTCCTTTAATTCATCTTGGTGGGGATCACAGACACCCTAGCAGTACTCAGACCGGTCAGACTGGTGTTCTATATGCGGTTTCTTTGAAAATAGTATGCTTTGAATATGGCATGCTTTTAATTATTAATGACAGACTGCGTGTTAGCCAAATATGTGGCTAGCACTGAGGAAGCAAGTACTTCTAGTTTCCGATTACAATGTCTGGTCTAGAATCGCCTTTGCCACCCTACTTTTGAACATGAACGGATCTCTGTAAATTAAGTTTTCGACTGTAATTTAAACTGAAAATGAAGAATGGTTCACTAGAATACTCACAATGACTTTATTGTAAAGCAAGCACACAATGACTTAATGTTACGATTATATATGTGCCCTGTTATAAAACCGCGTTCGTTGAATTTACATGACATTTTGATGATGACCGCTGTTAGTAGAATTCTGTGGAAAGATTTTTTTGGCACCACAATATATTCTTGCCTTGTAACGAATAAGTCGGCTCTACCTGCACTGCAAAATGATGAGCTGAAAGAAATCACTGCACATCAATTTACCTACTCATCTTACTGTCAGGCTGCATCAGCAAATTAAGCTTTTTCTCTCTGTTTGAAAATCTGGTTCACTGTCCACGCAGACGTGCAAGACATGACACTGCAGGTTTTATCAGATACACTTTTCATCTAACAGTAAGAATCCTCATTCTGTTAAAATCCAACACCCATTCTCCCTCCCCAAGACTCGATTCTTGCCGCTAATGACTGCGGTTGCTTGCCTAGTGTAGTGGACTGACAAGGCAGCCAGTCCACAGTGACGGGTAGCCGACAGGGCACACGTACACACACGCCGATTGGCGCGAAGTCTGGAACAGGATTCGTAATGAATGTGATAAAGAAAAGAACGTAGCTACTAGAACACTTAACTTTTATATCGTCCTTTGGTATACCGCATTCTTGATGATACAAAAGAGACTATCTTGAGATACATGCAATGGTACAAATGGCGCCTTGCTAGGTCGTAGCCATTAACTTAGCTGAAGGCTATTCTAACTGTCTCTCGGCAAATGAGAGAAAGGCTTCGTCAGTGTAGTCGCTAGAAAAGTCGTCGTACAACTGGGACGAGTGCTAGTACGTCTCTCGAGACCTGCCTTGTGGTGGCGCTCGGTCTGCGATCCTGACAGTGGCGACACGCGGGTCCGACATGTACTAATGGACCGCGGCCGATTTAAGCTACCACCTAGCAAGTGTGGTGTCTAGCGGTGACACCACACCTAGATGTTCTGAGCTGTATTTAATAATACCAACTGTGGAAGCCAAAGAATATGTCACTCATGTGTTCAGACATGCAAGTATTCTGAAAAAAAACGAAATTTTTCACGATATTTATATTTTTATTTCTATTTTTCACAATGTTTGAATCTTTCAACTTCCTTAAAATTCTCCAAATAAATGAGAGTCCACCAATCGCCTGACTTATTATAGTCCTTACGTGTCCGATCAGTTGCACATCATGTTTCAGTATTACACGTAGAACTTACGAAGTGCACAGCTCGTGGTGTAGTTGTTAGCGTAATTGTTTGAGGATGATGTGAGGTGCGGTATTTTTCGTTGTAGTGCTCTTACCCTTGAGTTGCAAAAGTAAAGTCCCCTTGATTAGCAAAAGGAATGAAGCTCCCTATGCCAACATGCGAACTTACTTTTAAAAGGTAATGAAATAAGTCGCAAAACGGATAAGGTATTATTAAGTATAAATTTAACAGGGGTAGGCCCAACTTTAAAAGTTAATAGTGAAGCACGAAATTCACACGTCAGCCAGTACACGACAGCACTTTTCAGTTAAGAGAGACATCTAACTATTAAATGAAACTGCACTTTTCTAGAAGAAGCGTCCGCGGCTCGTGGTCTTGCGGTAGCGTTCTCGCTTCTCGCGCACGGGGTCCCGGGTTCGATTCCCGGCGGGGTCAGGGATTTCCTCATGATGACTGGGTGTTGTGTGTGTTTCATAGTCATTTCATCCTCATTCATTCGCAAGTTGCCATCGTGGCGTTAAAGAACTTGTGAAGCAGCTGCCGAACCGCCTCGCGAGGGGTCTCCTGGCCACCAATGCCATACACTCATTATTATTATTATGATTATGAAATAAGCGATTTATTTCCCTTTATGAGCATTCAGTTGTGAAAACCTTCAACAAGGAGGCAAGAATGCTAAGGTAGGGAACAGTTATGTTTAATTCCGAACTAGGTACTAATTTTAGAACGGCGTAATAAAAGTTGCCAATGGTCAAATAAAGAGCATATCAGACAGTACTAATGAGAAGTGAAATCTCAAGAGCAAACACCATTCACAAACGCATAGTGCTTCCTGCAAAATAACCAACCAAATGTAATCATCAATACCCAAATGGATAACTCCGCAAGGTCAACAAGCACAGGGCCGCCTTATTTTTTTTTTTTTTTTTTTTGTCATAAGTCTACTGACTGGTTTGATGCGGCCCGCCTAGAATTCCTCTACTGTGCCAAACTCTTCATCTAAGAGTAGCACTTGCAACCTACGTCCTCAATTGTTTGCTCGACGTATTCAAATCTCTGTCTTCCTCTACAGTTTTTGCCAGCTCCCTCTAGTACCATGGAAGTCATTCCCTAATGTCTTAGCAGATGTCCTATCATCCTGTCCCTTCTCCTTATCAGTGTTTTCCACATATTCCTTTCCTCTTCGATTCTGCATAGAACCTCCTCATTCCTTACCTTATCAGTCCACCTAATTTTCAACATTCGTCTATAGCACCACATCTCAAATGCTTCGATTCTCTTCTGTTCCGGTTTTCCCACAGTCCATGTTTCACTACCATACAATGCTGTACTCCAGACGTACATCATCAGAAATTTCTTCCTCAAATTAAGGCCGGTATTTGATATTAGTTGACTTCTCTTGGCCAGAAATGCGTATTTTGCCATAGCGAGTCTGCTTTTGATGTCCTCCTTGCTCCGCCCGTCATTGGTTATTTTACTGCCTAGGTAGCAGAATTCCTTAACTTCATTGACTTCGTGACCATCATTCCTGATGTTAAGTTTCTCGCTGTTCTCATTTCTACTACTCACTCAGGATAGCAATGTCATCAGCAAATCGTATCATTGAAATCCTTTCACCTTGTATTTTAATTCCACTCCTGAACCTTTCTTTTATTTCCATCATTGCTTCCTCGATGTACAGATTGAAGAGTAGGGGCGAAAGGCTACAGCCTTGTCTTACACCCTTCTTAATACGAGCACTTCGTTCTTGATCATCCACTCTTATTATTCCCTCTTGGTTGTTGTACATATTGTATATAACCCATCTCACCCTATAGCTTACCCCTACTTTTTTCAGAATCTCGAACAGCTTGCACCATTTTATATTGTCGAACGCTTTTTCCAGGTCGACAAATCCTATGAGAGTGTCTTGGTTTTTCTTTGGCCTTGCTTCCATTATTAGCCGTAACGTCAGATTTGCCTCTCTCGTCCCTTTACTTTACCTAAAGCCAAACTGATCGTCACCTAGTGCATTCTCAATGTTCTTTTCCATTCTTCTGTATATTATTCTTGTAAGCAGCTTCGATGCATGAGCTGTTAAGCTGATTGTGCGATAATTCTCGCACTTGTCAGCTCTTGCCGTCTTCGGAATTGTGTGGATGATGCTTTTCCGAAAGTCAGATGGTATGTCGACAGACTCATATATTCTACACACCAACGTGAATAGTCGTTTTGTTGCCACTTCCCCCAATGATTTTAGAAATTGTGATGGAATGTTATCTATCCCTTCTGCCTTATTGGACCGTAAGTCCTCCAAAGCTCTTTTAAATTCCGTTTCTAATACTGGATCCCCTATCTCTTCTAAATCGACTCCTGTTTCTTCTTCTATCACATCAGACAAATCTTCACCCTCATAGAGGCTTTCAATGTATTCTTTCCACCTATCTGCTCTCTCTTCTGCATTTAACAGTGGAATTCCCGTTGCACTCTTAATGTTACCACCGTTGCTTTTAATTAATCAAAGACGCTACCCCTAGACCACGGGTAAATCTATTTCACGGAAAAGCATTACTGTCCGAATCACACCACATAAACCTCCAGTACTTCGCTGAGTGCATGCCGGCTGTGAGCGATATTTAATACCGAACTGGTTCCATCTTCGCGCGTGTGGCCTGCTAGGCCGCCATCAAGACCATCGTTCGTCAAGGTGGAAGACAGTGTGTCCTTACTAAAATCCTAAACTCTCTCGTAAGTACTGGAAAAGCTACAAGTCATCACTAATGACGGTAATGTCTCTGATCATCGTCCTATGTCCAGCCCAGTTTTTTCGAGATTGCGACCCCCACCCCAAACAAATTTCTATATTTCGCAGGCTGCCTGCAAGAGCGTGGCCTTCTGTTTATTTTTCGGGGAGTGGAAAGGGCAGAATCTAACTGTTTATATATCCATGTTCCGGAGATGCCCTGTTGTGATCTCGAGGATGCTTTCGCGCTCGGGACAGCAGTTGTTCTAGGCGCTGCAGTCCGGAACCGCGCGACCGCTACGGTCGCAGGTTCGAATCCTGCCTCGGGCATGGATGTGTGTGATGTCCTTAGGTTAGTTAGGTTTAAGTAGTTCTAGGTTCTAGGGGACTGATGACCTAAGATGTTCAGTCCTATACTGCTCAGAGCCATTTGAACCATTTGACAGCATTTGTTGGACTCGTCACGAGTAGCAAGGACGTGCTTGTGTGGACGAAAGAGGAAAACACGCGTGCTCGGCTAGCAGCGGTACCGGGGGTCTACCTCGCGAGTTTTTGGTGGACCTGCCTGATGTCAGCTCCGGGCGCTGCTCGTCGCATTGCTCTGGTGCCTGTTTTCTCGGAGAGACCCATCCCTGGACACCATCTCGAACAACGCTCTCCATCGAAGGTATAGATGATATTGGTGCCTTCGTTTCGTTGAACGATTTGCGTTGCAGCGTGTGTACTTGTTACTTTGTTACCCTAATGTACGTGTTGATATAGTTAAAGCAGCCGGCAGAGTGTGTAACCGCATGGAGACAAGCAGCTACTATTTCCTTTTAAAAATCCGCTGGTTGGATTACTATGAGGAAGCTGATTAGCTCGAAGGTGTGTGTGTTAAATTTTTTTTTCTTTTTTTGGGACAGTACCCAGAACTTTATGTATTGTCTGCATGAGATTTTCAGTGTATTTTGATTGCCATCAAATCGACATACCTTATATATTGCCGTTAAATTTGGGTCACTTCTAATGAAAGCACTTATTCAGTTATTAGTAAAGGCTCGTATTCTGTAAAAGGCAATCATTTGTACGTAGAATTTTATACGCGTGAATTTATTTGCATACACTCACTCAGTATTAGTGAAAGAGCATTGCTCCTTCATTTATTTGTTGTTTTATTGATCTTTTAACTTACATTAATGGATGTTTACTTTGTGTTTGCCGTGTCTTCTGAAGTCTGTTTGTGTTCCAGTTTTCTGCGAGCTGGGGTGTGTGGGAGCGACGCAAAGTCCCGCTTCGTTGCACAGAAGCTGTGACGTGTCGTCTATTGGGAAGTGACTCCGGTTGTCCCCCGGGGTTTAGGTGTTGTTTTGGACGGATGGTCTGCTGCTTCCGGCGTTTTAAGTTGAGTCACCTTTTGCCCTGGGCAGCCTGGCGTCACTGCCCGTTTGGTAAACATTTACTGTGTTTCATGTATATATTTTTAAAAATATGTTTTGTTTTCATTTGCTTGGGAATGAATTGTATTAAACTGTAGCTTTGTGTTGCTGTTGTTATTTGGGTTTTTAACGAACTGGTGAGCGTTTCATAAATCACTTTCACATTGCAAATTATTGCTCCTTTAAATAAATGATCTGTGCCACATTTCTTTATATCACTTCCCGATTGTAATTTATTGTTCCTTTAAGTATTGAAATCTCTGTGGCTCATCTCTTTAAAGTAACGTTAGGGCAATTGTAATTTGTTACCTTGCTTGAGAAGCAAGGTTTCTGTGATATTTTGGTATTGTTTGAAAGATGGCCACGTGTTGATTGTCTCTTAGCTGTTTTATGAATGTTTCCCTTGAGAAAATTGATAATTAATTGATTTAGCAGTGGTGGTGTTTAAGAAGTGACGTTATAGGGCCGTGACCTTCCATGCTAACTGTATCCCTCATCCCGACTTCCTCAGC
Source organism: Schistocerca nitens (assembly GCF_023898315.1). Classification (NCBI taxonomy): domain Eukaryota; kingdom Metazoa; phylum Arthropoda; class Insecta; order Orthoptera; family Acrididae; genus Schistocerca; species Schistocerca nitens. Next base: position 68,969,690 of record NC_064614.1, read on the forward strand.
CACAGCTGTGAACCGGATACGCGGTAATGCGGTGTGCTACATTTTTGGCCCCGACCAGAAGCAGGAACTGGGTTATTAGGGTGAAATGGGTCTGAGCACTATGAGATGTACGTTCTGAGGTCATCAGTCCCCCAGGATTTAAAACTACTTAAACCTAACTAACCTAAGGACAGCACACACATCCATGCCCGAGGCAGGATTCGAACTTGCGACCGTAGCGGTCGCGCGGTTCGAGATTGTAGCGCCTAGAACCGGTTATTAGGGGTACCTGTGCACTTGTTCGCAACCCCAGCCCAGACAGAAGTAGCTCTTTTCCAATTTTCTATGGAGCGTCTTTCAGCTGGAACGTCCAGCCTTGAGATGCCGATGCTCATTTTTCCGACAAGACGCTCTGAACAAAGTATAAACGGAATCTACTTTAGAATTTTCGAGAAAAAACATTTGAATGTTCTACCATTCGAAGGTGCGAGAGACTCATGGAATTCCCGTACATGAAAAAATGAAATAACATAATGAAAAAAGCCCCTAAAAACACCCTTCATTTTCATCGCTCCTCTGTGTGTTCTCGTCCCCTACGTTCTTTCTTTCCTACCCCTTTTAAGACCAGGTTAATCATTTTGGGATAGGCATAGACAGGCGCCTATGTCACTTTTTTTTTTAAGAGACAAGAGGCAGTGGCAAATAGATCCTTTTTTTAGTTCCCCTTTCCTGTCGATTGGCGAAATAAAAAAAATGGCGTTTCGATGAGGGCATCTTCCTAGTAGGTAGGACATTCCGAACGAGCACAAATTTTCAACTTTACCCATTGATTTAAATCAATGCCCAGTGGCAGCTAATGTCTTTAATTCGTTTGTGTCATGATTCATAGTGGCTACAGGATCAATACACAAAGGCAAATGTATATCAGAAGCAGTAGATACACAGAAATGAAGAGACCTGCCCAAAATGGATTAGCGTGGAGAGCTGTATCAGACCAGTCGTCGAATGGAAGGCCATAACAACAACGGAATAATATCGAAGTCCGGTAGGGAGTTTACAGAGGCAACAAACGAAATAAAAGCCTTGTTCGACTATTAAAACATTTAAAAAAATCGATAAAGTAACAGAGATGCACTATTGGGGCGTTCACGCATCACAACTGCTGAGGCAAACAATGTAGGGACGTAACACATGCCTGCCCCCTGACCTAGATCGCGTTATTAGCCAAATTGGGCCAGTTGCACGTGTGTACTGGTCAGGGGGTAGGGGTCCTGGACGGGGCGACAGAACGCAGCGGCTCCGGGAGTACGGAGAGCCGGGGTGGATGGGCATGAATAACAAAACAGCGCCCGCCTACGGGTAGCGTGGCGTGGCGTGGGGAGCGGCGGCGAGATCGGTCGCGAGGGCCCGCGAGTTAATGTACAAATTATTGACAAATGGTGGTCGGAGTGACATGCATAATGCATGGCGTCGCCGGGCGGCGAGCACAGCTTCCAGCGGACACGAGTTCCCGCGGCCACCCGGCCAGCGCCGCGCCGCGCACAATGCGTGCACACATGCAAATGCGCTGCGCGAAGTTGCGCGCGCGTGAATGGCTGAAAGAGTGCCGACGCGTCCGAGCCACTACCTCTGACGGCCCGCAGGCTTTCCTTTATTTTTAAACCTCTCCCACCCCCACCCCCACCCCGCGGCCTTTTTTTTCTTTTTTCAAACGTCCATCACGCTGAGAATCACAGTTCTTCTCAGTCCACACAAATCAACGCCCCAACCGCCCGTAGAGTACAGTAAATATGCGGAACATGACGAAGTAGAGAATATTCAGAGTTAGCTGAGTCTCGTTTTCAACCATCATGCGTAACTCCACAATCTAGAACGCTGGAAGCTTTTCCTCTCAGATATTTGTGGCTGAAATCACGTTACTGTCACTTAACAGTAAGTGAAATGGCCCTACCAGATAGCATGACAATGCGTATTCTTAGGATACTGCAATATACACTCCTGGAAATTGAAATAAGAACACCGTGAATTCATTGTCCCAGGAAGGGGAAACTTTATTGACACATTCCTGGGGCCAGATACATCACAAGATCACACTGACAGAACCACAGGCACATAGACACAGGCAACAGAGCATGCACAATGTCGGCACTAGTACAGTGTATATCCACCTTTCGCAGCAATGCAGGCTGCTATTCTCCCATGGAGACGATCGTAGAGATGCTGGATGTAGTCCTGTGGAACGGCTTGCCATGCCATTTCCACCTGGCGCCTCAGTTGGACCAGCGTTCGTGCTGGACGTGCAGACCGCGTGAGACGACGCTTCATCCAGTCCCAAACATGCTCAATGGGGGACAGATCCGGAGATCTTGCTGGCCAGGGTAGTTGACTTACACCTTCTAGAGCACGTTGGGTGGCACGGGATACATGCGGACGTGCATTGTCCTGTTGGAACAGTAAGTTCCCTTGCCGGTCTAGGAATGGTAGAACGATGGGTTCGATGACGGTTTGGATGTACCGTGCACTATTCAGTGTCCCCTCGACGATCACCAGTGGTGTACGGCCAGTGTAGGAGATCGCTCCCCACACCATGATGCCGGGTGTTGGCCCTGTGTGCCTCGGTCGTATGCAGTCCTGATTGTGGCGCTCACCTGCACGGCGCCAAACACGCATACGACCATCATTGGCACCAAGGCAGAAGCGACTCTCATCGCTGAAGACGACACGTCTCCATTCGTCCCTCCATTCACGCCTGTCGCGACACCACTGGAGGCGGGCTGCACGATGTTGGGGCGTGAGCGGAAGACGGCCTAACGGTGTGCGGGACCGTAGCCCAGCTTCATGGAGACGGTTGCGAATGGTCCTCGCCGATACCCCAGGAGCAACAGTGTCCCTAATTTGCTGGGAAGTGGCGGTGCGGTCCGCTACGGCACTGCGTAGGATCCTACGGTCTTGGCGTGCATCCGTGCGTCGCTGCGGTCCGGTCCCAGGTCGACGGGCACGTGCACCTTCCGCCGACCACTGGCGACAACATCGATGTACTGTGGAGACCTCAGGCCCCACGTGTTGAGCAATTCGGCGGTACGTCCACCCGGCCTCCCGCATGCCCCCTATACGCCCTCGCTCAAAGTCCGTCAACTGCACATACGGTTCACGTCCACGCTGTCGCGGCATGCTACCAGTGTTAAAGACTGCGATGGAGCTCCGTATGCCACGGCAAACTGGCTGACACCACCGGCGGCGGTGCACAAATGCTGCGCAGCTAGCGCCATTCGACGGCCAACACCGCGGTTCCTGGTGTGTCCGCTGTGCCGTGCGTGTGATCATTGCTTGAACAGCCCTCTCGCAGTGTCCGGAGCAAGTATGGTGGGTCTGACACACCGGTGTCAATGTGTTCTTTTTTCCATTTCCAGGAGTGTATTTAGTTCAGGAGAACGATGCAAAGCTCCTTCGGACGTGCATGCATGTCCGAAGGGACAGCTAGTACTGCCAACACAGCCATTATGCAAATACATGAAATGGGGTTTCATTTCGAATATGGACATCCATCAGCTGTATAATGGTATGAGGACAATGAAAATTTGTCGCGGATCGGGAACCGAACCCGCATATCCCGCTTATCACGAGCGGTCGGCGTAACATTAGACTATCTGATGTCGTCAACCATGTGCCTACAACCTACATTCGCTCGTCCATTATGTATACTGCCGTACGTGAAAGACATTATAAGTGAATGTCCCTTTCCCTTGAGCATGCATGTCCGAAGGAACTTCCCATTGCACTTCTGAACAACACAGACACTGCAAAAAAATGGCTCTGAGCATTATGGGACTTACCTGCTAAGGTCATCAGTCCCCTAGAACTTAGAACTACTTAAACCTAACTAACCTAAGGACATCACACACAGGCACTGCATTATCGTATTAGCCCGCCGAAAGCGAGCAAACAACTTTCAGCTGTAATGGATGTAATAGTACATGTTGTAGACACGTGGTTGACGACAATAGCAGTTTGGGACTGGCCGACAATCATTCGCGCATAGCCTAATGGTAAGGAGATCGCTCGCGATAAGGTGGAAATCAGCGTTCGAGTCGTGGTCCGGCATAAGTTTTCATTGTCTCCATGCCATTATACAGCTGATGGTTGTCCATATTCGCAACTGCGAATACATTTCATCTATACGTATCCCCAGCTGCAGGACTATTCAATAGCTGTAACCCTTTACTGCACAAACGACTCATTAAATAAACCAATTACCGTGTATGAAACAACTTCAAACGTCTTACTGCTTTGAAAACGAACTGATGAGTTAAATATTGGACCTTGGATCACGTACGTGGTTGAGAGTGGAGGGCTAGGTTATATTGACTGGTAGACCGATGAGCAGATTTTACCATTACTTAAATCCTTAACTAAAAATAGTTTGCTGCTGTCTTCGTAACATCTGCCTCCTGGTCGCTCGTCGCTAAGGTGCAACTGCTGAATGGCTGCGGTCGGAAAGCGAGCAGACACAACAGTTTACCCTGGAGCAGAAGACTATTTATATAACTCAGCCTTTTATAGCTAACACACTACTTACGAAAACGTTGCAGATTAGTCAGGCGAAAATACTGTGAGCATTCAATGGTAGTGGAACACGACAACGCATTGCCACGATTAAAATTTTTCTATAGCTTTTAAAACAAGGACATTTCCCTAAAACACCTAAAACAACTACCTTCAGTAACGTAGCTCAAATCTCTGAAGGAACGGCGTCCTTAAAGCCTCTCAGTATTTGCCGATCGGCACGTACCACCACACACACACACACACACACACACATTCAACACGAGGCAGCACAAAAGAGTAACTACGAGGCAAAAACCATCAATAACAAGTTTGGTCACATCACACAAAATAACTCTAGCACATCTAGAGTTATTAAAGTTACTGGTAACATAACTCCACCAGCACAAGCATTTGGTACGCTATGACCCAACTCGTGCATTTTCTACAGTAAATTAAATTTACAGTTGCTAATACGAACAAATATCACCTGTATAAGGAAATGACTAGAAGGAAAATTAGTGACGGTCTGGGTCTCCCGATTTCCAGCTTTACGCGAGCGGGTGCTTAACGGCTTTGATTATCCGTACAGGATTCACGGCCAAACGTCCATAAATAGTCGTGCCTGCGCAACAACCTGTACTCTTACACATATTATGGAATTCCCGTCCACTGTCGTCATTCCCTAATACAGCTTATGGTTATTCGTATTCGCCAGTCCGAACACATTTCATGTATTTCGTAACAGCTGTAGTCACCGGAGTGCCTGATCCGAAGGAACATCAAATCATCCTTTTGATAACCCATGCACTACAATATCGTATTAATCCACCAATTCTTCTCAGCGACTTTCAATTAGAGTGTCTTAGCCTATACGGGAATTGCATAATGTGTGTACGAGTAAAGGTTGGGACGCAGGAACGTATGGAATTTTGGGTCTGTCTCGTCGGTCGTGCACAGATAACCAAAGCGGTTAACGCAGGAAATTCGGGTTCTAATCCCGGTTCAGTACAGATGTATTTCAAAAGTGCCTATTCCTTCCTAAGTGCATGTTCCTTCATAAGTGCCTGTTCCCTCCTTCATAAGTTCCTCTTCCTTCATGGGTACCTGTTCCTTCTTTCATAGGTTCCTGTCCCTTCATAAGTGCCTGATGCTTCAGACACGCTTGCATTTCCAAGGAATACTGCCGTGGGTGAAGCTCACGGTTAAAGTAGTTTCAGACATGGTAATTGGATGTCTCTATAGGCCCCTGGCTCAGCAACTGTTGTGGCTGAGCACTTGAAGGATAATTTGGAAAATATTTCGATTAGATTTCCCCACCATGTTATAGTTCTGGGTGGAGATTTTAATTTGCCGGATATAGACTGGGAGACTCAAACGTTCATAACGGGTGGCAGGGACAAAGAATCCAGTGAAATTTTTTTAAGTGCTTTATCTGAAAATTGCCTTGAGCAGTTAAACAGAGAACTGACTCGTGGCGATAACATATTAGTCCTTCTGGTGACAAACAGACCCGAACTATTTGAAACAGTTAACGCAGAACAGGGAATCAGCGATCATATAACCGTTACTGCATCGATGATTTCAGCCATAAATAAATATATTAAAAAAGGTAGGAAGATTTTTCTGTTTAGCAAAAGTGACAAAAAGCAGATTACAGAGTACCCGACGGCACAACACAAAAGTTTTGTCTCAAGTACAGGTAGCGTTGAGGATCAGTGGACAAAGTTCAAAACCATCGTACAATATGCGTTAGATGAGTATGTACCAAGCAAGATCGTAAGAGATTTAAAAGAGCCACAGTGGTTCAACAACCAAGTTAGAAAACTGCTGCGGAAGCAAATGGAACTTCACAGCAAACATAAACATAGCCAAAGCCTTGCAGACAAACAAAAATTACGCGAAGCGAAATGTAGTGTGAGTGTGGCTTTGCGAAAGGCGTTCAATGAATTAGAAAGTAAAGTTCTATGTACTGACTTGGCAGAAAATCGTAAGAAATTTTGGTCTTATGTCAAAGCGGTAGGTGGATCAAAACAAAATGTCCAGACACTCTGTGACCAAAATGGTACTGAAACAGAGGATGACAGACTAAAGGCTGAAATACTAAATGTCTTTTTCCAAAGCTGCTTCACAGAGGAAGACTGCTCTGTAGTTCCTTCTTTAGATTGTCACACAGATGACAAAATGGTAGATATAGAAATAGACGACACAGAGATAGAGAAACAATTAAAATCGCTCAAAAGAGGAAAGGCCGCTGGACCTGAAGGGATACCAGTTCCATTTTACACAGAGTAAACGAAGGAACCTCCCCCCCCCCCCCTTCTTGCAGCGGTGTACCGTAGGTCTCTAGAAGAACGTAGCGTTCCAAATGATTGGAAAAGGGCTTAGGTCATCCCCGTTTTCAAGAAGGGACGTCGAACAGATGTGCAGAACTATAGACCTATATCTCTAACGTCGATCAGTTGTTGAATTTTGGAACACGTATTATGTTCGAGTATAATGACTTTTCTGGAGTCTAGAAATCTACTATGAAGGAATCAGCATGGGTTTCGAAAAAGACGGTCGTGTGAAAGCCAAATCGCGCTATTCGTCCACGAGACTCAGAGGGCCATAGACACGGGTTCACACGTAGATGCCGTGTTTCTTGACTTCCGCAAGGCGATCGATACAGTTCCCCACAGTCGTTTAATGAACAAAGGAAGAGCATATGGACTATCAGACCAATTGTGTGATTGGATTGAAGAGTTCCTAGATAACAGAACGCAGCATGTCATTCTCAATGGAGAGAAGTCTTCCGAAGTAAGAGTGATTTTAGGTGTTCCGTAGTGGAGTGTCGTAAGACCGTTGCTATTCACAATATACATAAATGACCTTGTGGATGACATCGGAAGTTCACTGAGGCTTTTTGTGGATGATGCTGTGGTATATCGAGAGGTTGTAACATTGGAAAATTGTACTGAAATGTAGGAGGATCTGCAGCGAATTGACGCATGGTGCAGAGAATGGCAATTGAATCTCAATGTAGACAAGTGTAATGTGCTGCGAATACATAGGAAGAAATATCCCTTATCATTTAGTTACAATATAGCAGGTCAGCAACTGAAGCAGTTAATTCCATAAATTATGTGAGAGTACGCATTAGGAGTGATTTAAAATGGAATGATCATATAAAGTTGATCGTCGGTAAAGCAGATGCCAGAGTGAGATTCATTGGAAGAATCCTAAGTCCGAAAACAAAGGAAGTAGGTTACAGTACTCTTGTTCGCCCACTGCTTGAATACTGCTCAGCAGTGTGGGATCCGTACCAGATATGGTTGATAGAAGAGATAGAGAAGATCCAACGGAGAGCAGCGCGCTTCGTTACAGGATCATTCAGTAGTCGCGAAAGCGTTACGGAGATGATAGATAAACTCCAGTGGAAGACTCTGCAGGAGAGATGCTCGATACGGGCTTTTGTTGAAGTTTCGAGAACATACCTTCACCAAAGAGTCAAGCAGTATATTGATCCCTCCTACTTGTATCTCGCGAAGAGACCATGAGGATAAAATCAGAGAGATTAGAGCCCACACAGAAGCATACTGACAATCCTTCTTTCCACGAACAATACGAGACTGGAATAGAGGGGAGAACCGATAGAGGTACTCACGGTACCCTCCGCCACACACCGTCAGGTGGCTTGCGGAGTATGGATGTAGATGCAGATGTAGATCGTTCTTCTTAACAACACAGACATTGAAATATCTTACATATTCTATAGCACACACTAGACGAATCTCAACATAATGATAAGTAACACTAAGCAGACGCAAGACCATTGAAACAGAGATTTACTTAAGTTATCAGGTAGTATGCCGTTTACTCTGAGGATACTCTACCCACAGTCTGTGTCGCCTGGCCACCAAGAGCTGTTGCAGGACGATGGATTCACGAATCCAATCAGACGGCTCCTTCCGCGTATAGCGATTTTACGACTATGACGAGTGGGGCCTGAAGATGGAATCAATGTAATGGCGAAACTGGTAGCACATAGACGTTCATAAAATAAAATAAACTTCTACAAATCATACGACTGTTAGTAAATTGTTGCATCAAGAAGTAAATGCACCCTAGTTCTTCCTGTTCCGGCGCAACGTCAACTGCCGGCACGACAGTCAAGAATGGAAGAGCAGAGAGGGCTGTGAGACGACGTCAGCCAATGGTAGGCTGACGGACCCCTCTCTAGGACGACACCGACACAGGGGCGGCCTCTACACGAACAAAATACAAGCATCGCATCTTCTAGTCGCAGCCCTAGTGGAAGACAAGCAGTCCTCCGAACGTTGCAGCAGTGACTTACGAACTGTATTGTTTTCTTTGCATTGGAATTGTATATAGGGTGGTCCATTGATAGTGACCGGGCCAAAGATCTCACGAAATAAGCGTCAAACGAAAAAACTACAAAGAACGAAACTTGTCTAGCTTTAAGGGGGGAAACCAGATGGCGCTAATGTTGGCCCGTTAGATGGCGCTGCCATAGGTCAAACGGATATCAACTGCGTTTTTAAAAATAGGAACCCTCATTTTTTATTACATATTCGTGTAGTACGTACAGAAATATGAATGTTTTAGTTGGACCACTTTTTTCGCTTTGTGATAGATGCCGCTCTAATAGTCACATATGGCTCAGCATTTTAGACTAACAGTTGGTAACAGGAAGGTATTTTTAAATTAAAATACAGAACGTAGGTACGTTTGAACATTTGTTTCGGTTGTTCCAATGTGATACATGTACCTTTGAGAACTTATCATTTCTGAGAACGCATGCTGTTACAGCGTGATTACCTCTAAATACCACATTAATGCAATAAAAGCTCAAAATGATGAAACTTCCTGGCAGAATTAAACTGTGTGCCGGACCGAGACTCGAACTCGGGACCTTTGCCTTTCGCGGGAAAGTTCTCTACCAACTGAGCTACCCAAGTACGACTCACGCCCCGTCCTCACAGCTTTACTTCTGGCAGTACCTCGTCTCCTACCTTCCAGACTTTACAGAAGCTCTCCTGCGAACCTTGCAGGACTAGCACTCCTGAAAGAAAGGATATTGCGGAGACATGGCTTAGCCACAGCCTGGGGGATGTTTCCAGAATGAGATTTTTACTCTGCAGTGGAGTGTGCGCTGGTATGAAACTTCCTGGCAGATTAAAACTGTGTGCCTGACCGAGGCTCGAAATCGGGACCTTTGCCTTTCTCTTTTATCAACCATATCTGGTACGGATCCCACACTGCTCTACCAACTGAGCTACCCAAGCACGACTCACACCCCGTCGTCACAGCTTTTACTTCCGCCAGTACCTCTTCTCCTACCTTCCAAACTTTACAGAAGCTCTCTCCTGCAGGAGAGCTTCTGTAAAGTTGTTATTGTGGTGTTCACTCCGAAGACTGATTTGCTGCAGCTCTGCACGGCCATCTGTCCTGCACAAGCCTCTTGACCTCAGCCTAACTACTTGAATCCTTCCGTATTCAGGCCTTTGTCACTCCCTGCAATTTTTACCCTTCAGACCTCCATCCATTACCTAATTCATGATGCCTCAAGTTATGTCGTATCAACCGATTTCCTCTTTTCGTCAAGTTGCGCCGTTAATTCCACTCAGTACCTCCTCATTATTTTTATCTATCCACTTAATTTTAAATATTCTTCTGTAGCACTAGTTTAGAAAGGCTGTACTCTTTCCTTGTCTGAACAGATTATCGTCCACGTTCCACTTACATACAAGAATGTACTCCTTACTGTACCCTCCCCAGGTAAGTTTGTATTCGATGTCAAAAAATTTCTCCTTTTTGGGAAACGCATTTCTTGTTGGTGTATGTCTGCACTACATGTCCTCCCTACTTCATGTCCTGTAACTGATACAGTAAGTCACTTAAGGACTCAGTTGAAGGCAGTGGCATAGCACATCAGCGCACCCACATTACACTCTGGTTCCTTCAAAGTTTGCTAGTTTTTATCACTTACAAACAGTGTTTATAATGCACTGATTGAACTTAAATCGAGGGGGGCTTGAAAGACTTAAGATATACATAAAAAATCAGCATAAAAATGTAAAAACCAAAATCAAACGCAGTGTTATTTAGATGTACCCATCTCAGAGTCCCGCTGTCATTTCAGAAAATTAATACATGGAGACTGCTAGAGACTGATAATAGTAATTTGTTGTAAAACATGTAGCAGCTCTCAAAATATTTTCCTTTGCCCTTTGTTGCTGTTTTGGCTTTGAGTCCATCTAAATGGCGACAGACCAGGAGAAATCGAAATGCAGAATCAGGATCTGTTACGAATGTACTGCAGAATTATCGTCGCCGGTGTGGGAAGGCACCACCGGAAAAAAACAAGTGTAAGGAGGTGGTTCAAGAACTTCGAAGAAATAGATAGAGCCGCCTGTGTTTCAAGCTGCATTTCAACGCAGCCCCCACAATGGAGTTTAAATGTGGGTGATATGCTGAAGAGTACATTTTCTGAGACGTGGATGGGTGCGATGGTTCCTTTTCACTGCCATCGTTTTTTCCCGATGTCACTTGTTTCATTTTGTGCGGTCCATCACCCAATGTCATTGTTAGCCTTCGTGCACGAATCAATGAAACTATCAGAACTGTTGATGCTGCAATGCTGAAATGGGCAGAATTCGGTTATTAATTTGACGTTCTACGATTTCTATAATTCTGGCATAACAAAAAAAAATCCTGGAGAGCTGCTAAACATTTTACAACAAACGGCGACTCTCTCTCTGTATGAGTTCCCCAGTTCTGAATTTCTGAACTGATAGGGTGTATTTGTGGACACAGTGTATATCAGATGACTCCGTTCCATCGGAGGATTAAGAAACTGAAATCTGATTTTGTTAAGATACAACATTCTGAGAGTCATCAACGTAGCTTTATCGACGTTTAACTGATTGGCAGTAACTGAAGCATATTTTTAGATTGAAATACCTCTACGTAGAAGAGTGTCAAAAGTTGATCAAGTCTACTGTCAGCTTTGTTGGGATTGGTTCATGTCGCCTATCTCCCACAAACCTTATGATATCACTGCGAGTAGGTAGTGGTTCCAACTTCCAAAATACAGTAGCACTACTAGACATAAATTCTACAAAGGAAACCACATGGGAGAATTTCGAAATTCACGATGAGAACTGATACGATAAATAAAGTTTATAAATGGTGTAAGAGCAGATAATTTTAATGATGACTGAGGATAGTGTACTAAACAACATTATATTAGTTTTTACTTTATTTGCAGACTAATAACTATAGCTGTTACAAGTCGTATGATTTTAGGTCGGGCACACCTCCAAGTGCACGTGGCAAGAGCAAGCATTACTGCTCATTTTCCCCTGGCAGAAGATCAGGTGTTGAAGTGTGGAAGTGTGGATGCAAGAACGGTTAATCTGTATTGGCAGCCACTTAAAGGTGCAGTTACGACTGAGCAGAAAAAAAAAAAACAGCTCCTAAGTCTGTAACGTGTTAGTGGGAAGACAATTTGATACAGAGGAAAAACAATCAATGTAGGATTAATTGTGTGCATGTTAAGGTCTTACAAATAAAAATATCTGGGATTACACCCGTTACATTCTGTGTGAATGAATGAGTGCTATGAACAGAGACGTAGACTTTCCAGTACTCTTCTTATGTAAAGTAAAAGCAGACGGGGCAGAAGGGAAAGTAAGGGAAGGAAAGAAAAGGAAAGGGAAAGGAAAGGGAAGGGTAGGGAAGGGAAGGGTACGGAAGGGTTCAGAAGTGTACGGCAGGGAACGGAAGGGAATAGAAAAGGAAGGAGCTAATGATGTCAGCTGCATCGTGACTTCATGTGGAATCAGCGGCGACGACTGAAAATGTGTGCCAGACTGGGACTCAAACTCGTGATATCTTGTTTACTAACTAGTTGCGTTAACCATTGTACCACCTGGGCAGGCCGGCCGGCCGGCCGGCCGAAGTGACCGAGCGGTTCTAGGCGCAACAGTCTGGAACCACAAGAGCGCTACGGTCGCAGGTTCCGATCCTGCCTCGGACATGGGTGTATGTGATGTCCTTAGGTTGGTTAGGTTTAAGTAGTTCTAAGTTCTAGGGGACTGATGACCTCAGATGTTAAGTCCCATGTTGCTCAGAGCCATTTGAACCATTTTTGAACCACCCGGGCAGTGTTCGTCGCAAATTCGCACACTCCCTGACCGACCCACACTCCAATCTAGCGCCACATATCCATTGTCCTCGTACATGTCCTCCATGCTCGCTAATTCTGGATTACCGCCAGATGTTGAACTTAAACATGCATATGTACTGAAGGTTGTGGATTCATTGCCCATTAGGCGAATCGATTACATGAATGCGTCGTGTCTGTTTTTCGGAGAAGTCTGAAAAAAAGACACCATGCATTCATATCAGAATTCTGCTGTTGTAACCAAAAGTGTCTGTTATGTTCCACCAGATCAAACTTTATTACGTAACATTTTAGGCTATATTTTACAAAAGCGTTTTAACCTGAAGCAATCGACGACGTGTATACGGAGTTCTTAGAGACCATTTGAGACTGACAATATACAGGGTGAGTCACCTAACGTTACCGCTAGGTATATTTCGTAAACCACATCAAATACTGAGGAACCGATTCCACAGACCGAACGTGAGGAGAGGGGCTGGTGTAATTGTTTAATACAAACCATACAAAAATGCACGGAAGTATGTTCAAAAATGGTTCAAGTGGCTCTGAGCACTAGGTGACTTATCTTCTGAGGTCATCAGTCGCCTAGAACTTAGAACTAATTGAACCTAACTAACCTAACGAAATCACACATCCATGCCCGAGGCAGCATTCGTACCTGCGACCGTAGTGGTCGCTCGGCTCCACACTGTAGCGCCTAGAACCGCACGGCCACTTCGGCCGGCACGAAAATGTGTTTTTTAACACAAACCTAGTTTTTTTTTAATGGAACCACGCTAGTTTTGTTAGCACATCTGAACATATAAACAAATACGTAATCAGTGCCGTTTGTTGCATTGTAAAATGTTAATTACATCCGGAGAAATTGTAACCTAAAGTTGACGCCTGAAACCTCCGACGTTCAGTTGCGTGTTGTAACAAACACGGGCCACGGTCAATGAGCAGCATCTGCAGGGACATGTTTACGATGACGACCGTGTTTACGAGTGTGGCTGTAGTGCACTTTTGTGGTTTGGTCTAGCTGTCGCAGTGTCCACATGTAGCGCTTGCTGCTATTGTCATTCTGCATTAGTCTCCGCACGCAGACCAGCTGTAGTACACCGTGTTACCAGACGTCTGTGATAGTGTAGTGTTGTAGGAACTGTGACCATGGTGTATTCGAACTCTGAAAAGGCGGAGATGATACTCATCTATGGCGAGTGTGGAAGAAATGAAGCTGAAGCCTGCAGGGTGTATGCAGAGCGGTACCCGGACAGAGAGCATCCAACGTGCCGCTCATTGCAAAACATCTACCGCCAACTGTATGCAACAGGTATGGTCGTAGCACGCAAACGGGTCCGTAACAGGCCCGTCACAGGAGAAGCGGGTGCAGTTGGTGTGTTAGCTGCTGTTGACATGAACCCACACATGAGTACACGGGACATTGCGAGAGCCGGTGGACTGAGTCAAAGTAGTGTCATGCGCATACTGCATCGTCACCGCTTTCACGAGTTTCATGTGTCGCTACATCAGCAATTACATGGTGATGACTTTAATCATCGAGTGCAATTCTGTTAATGGGCATTAACAGAGAATGCGTTGCAGTTCTACCTGTTTACCGATGAAGCGGGTTTCACAAACCACTGGGCAGTGAATGTACGGTTCATTCATTACTGGTCCGTGGACAATCCTCGCTGGCTCAGACAGGTAGAGCGACAGCGACCGTGGACTGTAAATGTATGGTGCAGAATCATTGGCGACCACCTCATTGGTCCTCACTTCATTGCAGGGGCCGAAACAGCTGCAACATACATCGCGTTTCTACAGAATGATCTGCCAACGTTGCTCGAAAATGTCCCACTGGAAACGCCTCGATGTATGTGGTATCAGCATGATGGTGCACCTGCACATTCCGCAATTAACACTAGACTGACCGTTGACAGGATGTTCGACGGGCGTTTCATAGAACGTGGGGGACGCATAAATTGGCCAGCCCGTTCTCCTGATCTTACACCTCTGGACTTCTTTCTGTGAGCTACTTTAAAGGAGGATGTGTACCGTGATGTGCCTACAACCCCAGAGGATACGAAACGACGTATTGTGGCAGCCTGCGGCGACATTACACCAGATGTACTGCGGCGTGTACGACATTCATTACGCCAGAGATTGCAATTGTGTGCTGCAAATGATGGCCACCACATTGAACATCTATTGGCCTGACATGTCGGGACACACTCTATTCCACTCCGTAATAGAAAACGGAAACCCCGTGTGTACGTGTACCTCACCCCTCATGGTAATGTACAAGAGCGTCGGTGAAAAAGACCAATAAAAAGGTGTTAGCATGTGGACGTAATGTGCTGTTGCAGTCTCTTCTGTACCTAAGGTCCATCACCGTTCCCTTTGGATCCCTACGTAATTCGGTGCTCTCCGATACACACGATCGAACAGCGGAGGAGTGGTACTCAAGCGTCAACTTTAGGTTACAATATCTCCGGATGTAATTAACATTTTACAATGCAAAAAACTGGACTGATTACGTATTTGTTTATATGTTCAGATGTGCTAACAAAACTAACGGTGTTCCATTTAAAAAAACGTAGGTTTTGTAAGTAGGCTGTTTAGGTTTTTTTTATTGGTAACGCCACCTCTGTATGAAAATCACTGGCTGTGCTGTGTGCAGTCTGTGGCTGTTTTGCATTGTTGTAATACTCGCCATTGTAGTGTTAGGCAGCTGGCTGTGAACAGCGCGTAGCGTTGCGCAGTTGGAGGTGAGCCGCCAGCAGTGGTGGATGTGGGGAGAGAGATGGCAGAGTTTTGAAATTTGTCATGAACTGGGGGACTATGTAAGTAGGCTATTTAGGTTTTTTTTATTGGTAACGCCACCTCTGTATGAAAATCACTGGCTGTGCTGTGTGCAGTCTGTGGCTGTTTTGCATTGTTGTAATACTCGCCATTGTAGTGTTAGGCAGCTGGCTGTGAACAGCGCGTAGCGTTGCGCAGTTGGAGGTGAGCCGCCAGCAGTGGTGGATGTGGGGAGAGAGATGGCGGAGTTTTGAAATTTGTCATGAACTGCTATATATATATATATATATATATATATATATATATATATATATATATATATGATGCTATCAAGGTAAATACATTGTTTGTTCTCTATTAATATCTTTCATTTGCTAACTATCCCTATCAGTAGTTAGTGCCTTCCATAGTTTGAATCCTTTATTTAGCTGGCAGTAGTGGCGCTTGCAGTATTGCAGTAGGGGGAGTAACCAAGATTTTTGTGAGGTAAGTGATTTGTGAAAAGTACAGGTTAATGTTAGTCAGGGCCATTCTCTTGTAGAGATTATTGAAAGTCAGATTGCGTTGCGCTAAAAATACTGTGTGTCAGTTAAGCACAGTCGTGTAAAATTGTTCAAAAAGGGGACGTTTCAGTTTGTGTTAAAAAATATACTTCCGTGCATTTTTTTATGGTTTGTATTAAGCAATTACACTAGCCCCTCTCCTCACGTTCGGTCTATGGAATCGATTCGTCAGTATTTGATGTGGTTTACGAAATATATCCACAGGTAATGTTAGGTGACTCACCCTGCATAATTACAGTGTACAATAGGTATACATGATACGACCTGTTGTACAAACTGCAGCCCGCCGTTCCAGCATATTATAGAAGAGGAGGGCGATGACGTAATCTTTTTCCGGTAGTAGTGTAGGAAATGAACGCCACTACGACAGAAGCCCGCTCCTCAAGGCGGTTCAGAGTTTCTACGCGTACGGTGGAATTGTCGGCTGCAGTAAAGGCAAGAATTGTTGTGCATTGGCGCTACTTAGTGACCATCTAATCTGCAGGCACGCAACTTACCAATTTGCGCTACACTGACGTTCATAAATGTCGCCGATGTAGCGCCAGAAAGTAAGCGGAACATAAATCAGCAAGGGCCGTATAAATACGCAAGCAGAGCGGCCCACAGCGCGGTACAGATACGTCACTCCAATGTATCATGCGTCCGGCAGACCAGCGTCGCGTATATTGCAGGCAATTAACATGCGACGTGCAGTAGCTAGGAAGAGCCTACGCTGGTACCGACGCTGCTTTAACATGGGAGCGAATCCAAGGTATTGAACTTCTTGGTGCACAGTGAGCGGCGGCGATGGAATGAAATTAAAGCGGGCGTACAGCACAGACAGTAATTGGTGGCACTCTGTGTAATAGAGGGTGTTACTAACACAGGTCTTCGATTATCGTAATATAATTGTTCCAACAGCGCTCTGCCGGTGTGTAAGGAATACACTGTGTGTGGAGGTGGAAGCTGATTTCGAGTCAGACTTCTTAGCTAACTTATAAGTACACTGTCTCAATGATATTTCTGCCATTGTACTGCACAGACTTCTTTATTTTATATTACAATCATGATTCCAGACTTACATCATTATCAAGTGCTGGGTATTATTAGACGTTAGGTGAAGTCGTCGTCAGGATCTGTTAAATTGGGTGTCCCAGGGTGTAGGTAAGAACAAATTCACAAAAATGTATGGCAGACAGATATGAAACATGGTTTCCAACCATAGAACAATTGAGACACGGAATAAACATCAATACAGTCGCTAAACGAAAACTGAGTATATTTTCAGACTGTAATCATTGCACATTTGACGATTGTACCTGAGTCGAAACAAGGGCCCCGGAGTAGACAACATTCCAATGGAACTACTGACGGCCTTGGGAGAGCTAGTCCTGACAAAACTCTACCATCTGGTGAGCAAGATGTGTGAAACAGGCGAAATACCCTCAGACTTCAAGAAGAATATAATAATTCCAATCCCAAAGAAAGCAGGTGTTGACAGATGTGAAAATTACCGAACTACCAGTTTAATAAGCCACAGCTGCAAAATACTAACACGAATTCTTTACAGACGAATGGAAAAACTAGTAGAAGCCGAAATCGTAGAAGATCAGTTTGGATTCCGTAGAAATACTGGAACACGTGAGGAAATACTGACCTTACGACTTATCTTAGAAGAAAGATTAAGGAAAGGCAAACCTACGTTTCTAGCATTTGTAGACTTAGAGAAAGCTTTTGACAACGTTAACTGGAATACTCTCTTTCAAATTCTGAAGGTGGCAGGGGTAAAATACAAGGAGCGGAAGGCTATTTACAATTTGTACAGAAACCAGATGGCAGTTATAAGAGTCGAGGGGCATGAAAGGGAAGCAGTGGTTGGGAAAGGAGTGAGACAAGGTTGTAGCCTATCCCCGATGTTATTCAATCTGTATATTGAGCAAGCAGTAAAGGAAACACAAGAAAAATTCGGATTAGGTATTAAAATCCATGGAGAAGAAATAAAAACTTTGAGGTTCGCCGACGACATTGTAATTCTGTCAGAGACAGCAAGGGACTTAGAAGAGCAGTAGAATGGAAAGGACTGTGTCTTGAAAGGCGGATATAAGAAGAACATCAACAAAAGCAACACGAGGATAATGGAATGTAGTCGAATTAAGTCGGGTGATGTTGAGGGTATTAGATTAGGGAATAAGACACTTAAAGTAGTAAAGGAGTTTTGCTATTTGGGGAGCAAAATAACTGATGCTGGTCGAAGTAGAGAGGATATAAAATGTAGACTGGCAATGGCAAGGAAATCGTTTCTGAAGAAGAGAAATTTGTTAACATCGAGTATAGATTTAAGTGTCAGGAAGTCGTTTCTGAAAGTATTTGTATGGAGTGTAGCCATGTATGGAAGTGAAACATGGACGATAACCAGTTTGGACAAGAAGAGAATAGAAGCTTTCGAAATGT
Source organism: Schistocerca nitens (assembly GCF_023898315.1). Classification (NCBI taxonomy): domain Eukaryota; kingdom Metazoa; phylum Arthropoda; class Insecta; order Orthoptera; family Acrididae; genus Schistocerca; species Schistocerca nitens. The sequence goes on from NC_064614.1 coordinate 68,988,179, forward strand.
GGTGCTACAGAAGAATGCTGAAGTTGAGGTGGGTAGATCACGCAACTAATGAGGAGGTACTGAATAGGATTGGGGAGAAGAGAAGTTTGTGGCACAACTTAGCGCCCGGGTTCCCGGGTTCGATTCCCGGCGGGGTCAGGGATTTTCTCTGCCTCGTGATGGCTGGGTGTTGTGTGATGTCCTTAGGTTAGTTAGGTTTAAGTAGTTCTAAGTTCTAGGGGACTGATGACCTCAGATGTTAAGTCCCATAGTGCTCAGAGCCATTTGAACCATTTAGCACAACTTGACTAGAAGAAGGGATCGGTTGGTAGGACATGTTTTGAGGCATCAAGGGATCACAAATTTAGCATTGGAGGGCAGCGTGGAGGGTAAAAATCGTAGAGGGAGACCAAGAGATGAATACACTAAGCAGATTCAGAAGGATGTAGGTTGCAGTAGGTACTGGGAGATGAAGAAGCTTGCACAGGATAGAGTAGCATGGAGAGCTGCATCAAACCAGTCTCAGGACTGAAGACCACAACGACAACAACAACAACAACAACTGATGTTTATTCTGTAGCTCAATTTTTCTATAACTGAGCACTTGTTTCCTACCTTCTGACACATATTTGTGTGGTGTTGTAGTTATCTACTGACTGGGACACCCAGATTACGAGATCTTAATAAGGTTCACTTTAAGTCCCATTGTACCCGTCATTGCTGTACTTTATAATGGCTAAAGGCAGAAATAATGCCGTGCGGGAAGCCGTGCTGTCTAGGGCGTCTTGTCACGGTTCGCGCGGCTCAACCAGTCGGCGGTTCGAGTCCTCCCTCGGGCATGGGTGTGTGTGTGTGTTGTCCTTAGCATAAGATAGTTTAATTTAGATTAAGTAGTGCGTAAGCCTAGGGACCGACGACCCCAGCAGTTGTGGTCCTTACCACAAATTTCCAATTTTGCAGAAATATTGTTTGTAATATAAAATAACCAAGTTTGGACAGTCGGATGACGGAAATATCATTCAAACATTATTACAAAACTGTGGCCCAAAAGCATGAGAAGATTGTTAACATGTATACCGCTTCAGATTTCTCCATTTGTGTTCAAGGTCAAATGTTTGAATTATTTTCTTCTATATAAAAGTGGTTCAAATGGCTCTGAGCACTATTGGACTTAACATCTGAGGTCATCGGTCTCCTAGAACTTAGAACTACTTAATCCTAACCAACCTAAGGATATCACACACATCCATGCCCGAGGCAGGATTCGAACCTGCGACCGTAGCGGTCGCATGGTTCCAGACTGAAGCGCCTTGAACCCCTCGGCCATCTTGAATACAGGAGTCGTTCCCCTCAATATAAGAAATTCGTAGAATTGTTGTGCAAATAAGAGGGGGTATTAGAAATCAGTGTTCTATTGACATCTATGTACTTTCAGAAGGATGGAAACAAAGTCCCATGCTTCTTGACAGAGCGTAGGGGAACGATGCGGGAGACCCGCACCGCCGTACTAGGCAAGCTCCTAATGTAGGTGGCTTGCCGTTGCCTTCCTCCGACCGTAATGGGGATTAATGATGATGATGAAGACGACACAACAACACCCAGTCGTCTCGGGGCAGGTGAAAATCCCTGACCCCGTGGTCAGGAAAGCGAGAACGCTACTGCGAGATCACAAGAAGGATACTATACGAATAATGACATAGGGAGGAACTACGTGGTCATTTTGAAAGAACTGTTACACCGTTCAGAAATACGTGAAACTTTTTTACTGCTGGCCGTTAAACCAAAAGTAATAACAAAACTTTAATTATTACACCTACACACCGTGAAGTATAAACTATTAGGTCGGCGCACGATCTTCAGGGTCCGTGATCTCCGATATTTACCTATGTGTACACTGTAACAACAAGAATACATGATTAAATTTTGAAAGCTTCCTACTCCGTTTAAAGTACTCTTTCAAGTGAACGTAAATCCTAATATGTACTGATCTGGAAAGCTATGCCCTTTCGTATACACAGTTCTGACCCACGCAATTAATTATGGATGTAGTCTATCAGTCTGACTAGAACACGCGTGATCTTCAGGGTCTGTGATCGCCGATACGTATTTATGTGTACACTATGGTAATAAGAATACGTGATTCATTTTTGTAAGATCCCTGCACCGTTTAAAGTTTGATTACTAGTGCACGTAAATTCTAACATGCCCTGATTTGAAAAGCTGTGATGTTTCGTATACAAAGTTTCGAATCATACAATTCTGAAACGCAATGTGACTGCAACGCGTTAACAGAGATACTTCAACAGAGCAGCAGTAAGTATCGGGCATAGCAAGAAGGAAGTGAATTTAATTGATGAATCATCTGTACTATATTAGCAATAATGGATGGTTTAGCAACGTGGCTTATAGCCCACAGTTACGCGATATGGATATGAGCCGTAGTGTAATTATAATCAAGATGTTCCAAGCACGTGTACACTTCCTCGGAACCAAATATATATATATATATATATATATATATATATATATATATATATATATATATATATATATATATATATATATATATTCGAAATAGTGGCTGCTAGCTTTAGTGCCAAATGTCTGACGAAACGGTAACACCTACTGGGGGCAAAGACCGCGATTTGCAACGCGCGATCGCATAAGGGCTGCAGAATGGAAATCACGCCAAAGCATTTAAATAACAAATAAGTGACCAGGGGAATTGCAATGAGGGAGAATGTTTAGATATCACTTCATATTATTGACTTAATAAAAGCAAATTAACATGATAATACACGTCCTATCAATGAACATGCAACACGTGGCTGTTTAAGTCCAAATACGTGTTCAATAAATAAACACGTATTCCAAAAATATCACAAACCATTTACAGTGCTAAAATGAAGGGAAGAGTAACTGAAGTGACTATAAAACTCTTCGGATTCTTTGACTGTGAACATATTATGTAGCGTGCCTCGAAGGTACTACTCTAACAAAGGGGAAGGAGTCGGTAATGGCACATGGAATTCACATCCACTCCCTGTAGTCACAACTAGTTAGCATCGTCACTTTAATTAAACCATGAAATGCAGGTACATCGTGATTGATTGACAGTATAATATTGCAGATATTTGTTGCCTATGCAAAACTCAATTACCTGAAACCATTTCACCAAGCGGCAACTCAGCTACATGCCGTATTCGACTCTATACGCGTCTTGTCTGCACCGCCGAACAGAAATCGATCTCTGAACCCAAGACCCAACGTGCTCTGTGAGCGGGCAGCGTTCCCATTCCTCCGTACTACTGGAAGCACACAGAGAGTGCTTTCTCCAAGCCTCACAGACTAATCCTCCAAATATGGCAATGTTCGTAGTCGATACTGGGTACAGAATCATCTTTGCATTACAACAGCAAGAACAGGTTGCGAGATTTAAATTAAATATATCAATAGTAAAACTGAATATTCTGACTCCAACTCCGCTCGAACAGGTCTCGGGAGATCCTAACGGTACTGACCGAACGCCGTGTCTTCCTCAGTCTATAGATTTTACCGGGTGCGGTTATGGAGGAGTGCGTGGGCAGATTGTCAGTTTTCATGACCGGTGCCGCTACTTCTCAGTCAGGTAGCTCCTCAATTTTCCTCACGAGAGCTGAGTGCACCCCGCTTGCAGTGCTCGGCAGAGCAGACGGTCACCCATCCAAGTGCTAACCAAGCCCGACAGCGCTTAACTTCGCTAATCCGACGGGAATCGGTGTTACCGCTGCGGAAAGGCCGCTGGCAAAACTAAATATTGAAAAGAGCTATTTAAATGGTAACTTGCAAGTTTTAGGTGATTTGGGAGTGCACAGGGTGCAGAAACCTGCACGTAGAGCTGGGCATGCCGCTTCAGCTCTGAGCTACAATCCACCAATTGTTGTGACTGACGAGTGGTCGCGTGCCAGTCTCTCAGTAATCCTTGATCACATGTTTTCCTGGAGAATCTGTTGGCCAGGGCAACAGTCGAAAACCGTCTGTATGGTATTGATTAGGACATCGCAGGAAACATGCGGCCTTGTGTTATCTTCTTGTAGTGTCACGGAGATCTCGAGGATAGGGCACAGAGCACAGCCATCGGCCTTGTCGCAACGCAAATGTAATAGATGATTTCCAAATCTAAAGTAGAGGTGATTGTGTTGTGTTCACAATGGCACCCTATACCGATATGGTAAGGCTGGTTCCATATGCCATTGTCGAAAGAAATCTGGCAACGTTCGTTCTCCTTAGAGCCTCTACACAAGGGCAGCTGAGAATGGGGCGTGGTGCCACCGTTGTGCCCGCTGCTATTGTCGACTGTACCACTGCCGGCACACGTCTCTATGCTGCTGCATCAAGGGATGCCACAATAAAGGTCACAGTGCTGACAGTCCTTGATGTTCCCAAGATCGTCGCACTGTCCATGCAGATACCTGTCTCACTGCAACAGTGCCCATTTCGTCGCTCAGTGGACCTGACTTGGCTGTGCAGTCCAGTACTGCCGAGCAAATAATGCCTCTGCCTCTCGGGCGCTGGTCGCGTGGAGCCGTTGAGATACTGCATGCCCTTGAGTAGGACCAACGAATTGATATTCGCACGACGGTCGTGGGATCTCGACCAAGGCTAGCAGCAGTATTGCAGGAACGCTTAACAGCAATCTCGATAGGCCGTGTGCGGGGTAGCCACGCGGTCTTGGGCGTCATGTCACGGTCCGTGCGACTTCCCCCGTCAGAGGTTCGAGTCTTCCGTCGGGCATGGGTGTGTGTGTTGTCCACATCGTAAGTTAGTTTAAGTTACATTAAGTAGCGTGTAGGCTTAAGGACCGATGACCTCAGCAGTTTGGTCCCATAATACTTTACCACAAATTTCCCAATTTTTCCGATTGGCCGTGATGTTCGAATTCCAAGACGTTCCGGTAGATAACGCACGCTGCAGTAACGCCCAAAGACGGAAACTTTGTAGTCGCCCCCTATAATACATAGTAGAAGAGAAATGATACTAGGGTTGGGATTAGCCCAGTGTACTCATAAGTTGCGATGGATGTAATTCACTACTCACATTTGCTCCCAGATGTGTGCCACAGTGATTGCTTTATACTGGCTGTAACGCTACACAGCTCCCACACATAAGCAAACAAAAGCCTCGTAGATATGTTCATGTTCACATAAAAAATGTAATAATAAAAGTAATGTACATTTCAAATAGGAGAGTCTGCCCAAAAGTTTTAAAAGTGGGAGAAGGCCTCTAATGAAGTAAGGTCTCTGGTGCCTAATCTTTGAGTAACTGAAAACATGCGATTGTGGCTGTTCCCTGAGTTCACTGAATATAAATTCACACTGATTGAACTGCTGATATTTACCCAAGCATGTTCCCACAATTGCTCTGGAATACTAAAATATGACGTTTTCTGACATGTTGAATTCTAGTCAATACTCGTCTGTCAGGTTTGAAGTTTTCACTGAAGTCCAAATGCTCCACGAATGAAAATCCTCTACGACCCACATATTTTCCGAACACTTTCCATTACTCCATAATTCGACATAAAATTTGAATAAACACAAAAGAACAGAATAATAAACGCAGACATTCCAAATACGAATGTATAAGAGGGAAAATGCAAAAAAAGAAAAATATTGGAAATTTTGCATCACTGCAGATGAACGAAGAACGCATGTAAATGCTGCAAGAACGCAAAAAATGTTAAAAACGAAGGTTTTTCCAAATACAGAATATTTTGTTATTAAAAGGCATTTAATAAAAGAAACCACTGTCAGTTTACCTCTTCGAATTACTCAAAGATCAGCTTAATATATTCGGAATTTACGTAAGATAGATAACAACATTAAGATGTAATAAAAGCCATTTCAGATAAAAAATATGTATCGCCTCAGCAGTAGCCACATCATTGCTAATTAAATTTGCAGAAAATTATAGTTGATTAGAAGAACACAACACATTTCGAGATGTAGATAAAGAGACGTTCATAGGAATCAGAAACCGTAAAAAATTACTTTTATGTGTAAATTACGCTTACCATGGTAATTGTGATATTTTTTGATGATATATGGGAATAATTCGTCTTGGTCATAAACTTTTGGCGCACTTGGTTAGTGTTTGCTTGGCCACAAAAGAAATTCGTGCACATACATACTGTCAACGAGAGTAAACAGCAAACCATATATATTTTCAAATATGGTTTTCTGGATTACCGACCAAAAGTCTTCGCTCTCCGAATTTTGGGGCTTTGTCTCCCTTAGTTCTCCAACATTTTCGAACAAAGGAAGGAAGGAAGGAAGATTTTATTTAACATCCTGCTGATATCGAGGTCAATAGAGACGGAGCACAAGCTCGGATTGTGTTGAGAATGGGGAAGGAAATCGACCGTGCCATTATCAAACGAACTGTCCTCGCATTTGCCTGGAGTAATTTAGGAAAGCCACGGAAAACCTAAATCTGGCAGGCCGAACGCGCGTTTGAACCGCACTTATATTCCTCGCACAAACTCCTGAGTCTTCTACCAACACACACATAAAACAGACGGGCAACTGCTAACAAACGTCTCAACCAGTAACGCTTCATGTACCCTCGTAACAGTATTTCAGTTGTACCTAGAGGATAGTGTAACTCGGGACACATGTTGATTTTGGTCGGTACTTCATTCTAGTGACTGATTTTAGAATCATATGAAGGAATGAACACTAAAGACGGCCATACTTCATCAGTCGTGCAACATGTTTTATCTTGAAAATAAATTTTATTACCACGGGACATGTGATATTTGCTAATGAACAGAGTTTCTTTAATATCTTAACAATGTTACCTGTCTTTAAAATAGAATTTTGTGTTAGTTTAAAAATGTATTTCACTTGTAACTGATTTCTGATAATACTACTGCTTGATTAGGTTTCTCTTACTGATTATTAGTGCTCAACAGAGCAATAACTAAACAGATTTGAAGAGACAGTCTCGACTGCATTGCTCTCAACTTTCAATAGAGTATTTTTCCACAGCTGTACCTTGGATAATGTTTCTACGTTTGGAGAAGGTTTAATTTTCAAGAGCAATTTTGTAGTTTCAGAAAAGGACTGCAGTACTTAAAAAGTGAACGGCATCATTTTCTGACATTACTGTCACATGTCGCAATGCGATATTAATTACGATATTCATTAATTCTCTACCACCATTTCGTGGTAATTTTAGAATAATGGAGCAATGTGCCTAGGAAGGTTGTCTTCACGCCCTTCACCCTGGAGTGTTGGGTTTCCCGAAAAGTCTCTATAGCCTCTTTTGTATGCGGAAGGCAGTCGTTGAATCTTATTAGCTGAACAGAGCCTCATTGAGAATATGGGAAGTTTTGGCGGAAGGCACATAGCGACCTGCTCCATGGCTTTTGGAATCATCTCCTGTCGTCAGTGCACAGTCCCCAGAGAACAGCAGAGCTTTACATTTTTGCCATTATGTACTAACGTCAACATCATGCAAGAGACCATAAACTGAGAATCATGGGAGAGTCCGCTACGTTCACTGTAAAAACTGAGTTCTGCTAATATAACTGCTTCGTTCTAGCGTTCTTGGTACGTAAGGCTGACCAATCGTAAAGAAACTCTTTCGGCCCAGTACCAACCTCGTGTTTAAAAATGTGCATCTTGTACGCATAAGCAGGGAAGTTTTATGTGCTATCTCCTGTTCTTTCAACAGTTCTCGTCCTTTACAACGGCAACAGCATTGTGTCGTCCTCTCCGTCTAGAGTTGTTTTGGATGCGGAGATGGGAAGAGAGGCCGGCCGTTGTGGCCGTGCGGTTCTAGGCGCTTCAGTCTGGAACCGCGTGACCGCTACGGTCGCAGGTTCGAATCCTGCTTCGGGCATGGATGTGTGTGATGTCCTTAGGTTAATTAGGTTTAAGTAGTTCTAAGTTCTAGGGGACTGATGACCACAGATGTTAAGTCCCATAGTGCTCAGAGCCAAATGAACCATTTTTTGGGAAGAGAGAAACAGTCGGCAGTTGGCTATCGTCTGGCGTAATAATTCTCAAGGATCGCGTCCTAATGGCTGTCTGGTGCTGTTCGGCACTCTTTAGTGTTCTTGGGGGAAAGTCAGTTCATAATTACTGTTGTGGGATCCAAATTCTGAACAGCTCACGTACTCGTGTGCTCATAATTTGCAACCTGTATTGCCCGTTTGATTTATAGTCACCCCTTAATTTAGGATTTGTTAACCTCTTAATTCACGGCTACACAGATGAAGATTTTAGTGTTTTGTTAACGTGCAATCTATCAGGTAAACTTAAGTAACTCCCAAAGAGTTAGCTCCGTGATTGGTCAGTTTAATTTAATTTTCAGACCACTCTGTTCTCTGACAGTTTACTGTTAGTTTCGTGAAACATACAGAGCAGTCTTGGCTTAAAATTCAAGATCCTTTAACTAGTCCTACAACATTTCCTAGTTAGATGACCCATTAAAAATAATATCTTGTTGAATATCCAATTATTCAAATTCACTGTGTCAGCGTCGTCCTTGAGCGCAGTGACCAAGTCCAAGATCCACATCTACATCAAGATCTACATTGTTAACCTGCGAGTCACAATTAAGTGCCTGGCAGAGCGTACCACCTTTTAGTTATTTTTCAACTGTTGCACTCTCGAACAGCAAATGGGAGGAACGAACACTTAAATCTTTCCGTGTGAGCTCCAATTTCTCTCATTTTATTATGATCATCGTTTCTCCCTATGCAGGTGAGTGCCAAAAAAATATTTTTACACTCTGAGGAGAAAGTTGGTGATTCAAATTTCATGAGAAGATCTTGCCGAGGCGAAAAAGCCTTTCTTTTAATTACTGCCACCCAAATTCGTGTATCATATCCGTGGCACTCTCTCCGTTATTCAGGATAATACAAAACGAGTTACCCTTCTTCGAACTTTTTCGATGTTCTCCGTCAATCCTCCCTGATGCAGATCATTTACTTATTATTTTGTGAAAACAGCGAGCGTTGAACTCTTTCGTCTGATATCATTACAACATAGTTTTACGTTGTGTTATGACAGCAATGACTATTAATCTCGCTGCTCTTGTTCAACTAAGATTTGGTTTTATTAACTAGTGAGAAAAGGAAACAAAAGAAAGGAAACAAAAGAAAAATTCGGAGTAGGTATTAAAATTCATGGAGAAGAAGTAAAAACTTTGAGGTTCGCCGATGACATTGTAATTCTGTCAGAGACAGCAAAGGACTTGGCAGAGCAGTTGAACGGAATGGACAGTGTCTTGAAAGGAGGATATAAGATGAACATCAACAAAAGCAAAACGAGGATAATGGAATGTAGTCACATTAAATCGGGTGATGCTGAGGGAATTATATTAGGAAATGAGACACTTAAAGTAGTAAAGGAGTTTTGCTATTTAGGGAGTAAAATAACTGATGATGGTCGAAGTAGAGAGGATATAAAATGTAGACTGGCAATGGCAAGGAAATCGTTTCTGAAGAAGAGAAATTTGTTAACGTCGACTATAGATTTAAGTGTCAGGAAGTCGTTTCTGAAAGTATTTGTATGGAGTGTAGCCATGTATGGAAGTGAAACATGGACGATAACTAGTTTGGACAAGAAGAGAATAGAAGCTTTCGAAATGTGGTGCTACAGAAGAATGCTGAAGATAAGGTGGGTAGATCACGTAACTAATGAGGAGGTATTGAATAGGATTGGGGAGAAGTTTGTGGCACAACTTGACTAGAAGAAGGGATCGGTTGGTAGGACATGTTTTGAGGCATCAAGGGATCACAAATTTAGCATTGGAGGGCAGCGTGGAGGGTAAAAATCGTAGAGGGAGACCAAGAGATGAATACACTATGCAGATTCAGAAGGATGTAGGTTGCAGTAGTTACTGGGAGATGAAGAAGCTTGCACAGGATAGAATAGCATGGAGAGCTGCATCAAACCAGTCTCAGGACTGAAGATCACAACAACAAACTAGGGAGAGTTGAATCAACATCTCATAAAAAATGAGTTGGTCATTGGCTGGTATGAATTCACAATTTCACCACCACACTGGAAATTTTGTATATAAAAATAGAATGTGGAAATGTATTAAACTTCTAATACAAGACGAATCCTGAAAAGTATACCAAGGTGCAACGCCCTCCCATACGTATCGATACGCAGCGATTTTATTGGTAAAAGTGAAACAAGCGATACTTAGGATGATGTTTCAGCCAGCGTACACAATATGTTAATATGTGGTGCCTGAATTGATCACAGAATTCTTCTACAACCTCTTTAAGGAATCTATCAGCTGTGTGTTCGAGCGACAGTATCGTAACCATGTCACTAGCAGCATAGTTTGCCTGTTGGGTTAACAGAGCAGCGCTGTTGTATGGACTGTTTAATAACGTAGTTGCTACTAAAACAGCTGACTTGGTTCCGGCGATTTTGCTAGACTGTGGAAGTACGTAACGACACCTTGCGTGTGGATGAACCTGATGTTACGTCAACTGTTTGGGATTGAGAACCTGTAAATAATTGTACTAACAAATACATGGTGAAAATAGCCTCCACATGAAATAGTACAGAAAATGCAGTGTAGACTAAAATAATACATATCATATATACGTATGGGTTACAGCAGCACTTCTGATTGACTTTCAGCATCTATTACTATTAACATTTAGCTTTTCTCGAAAAGGATAGCACAAGACAGGGGAAGGTGTTAGAGAGTAACACACAAGTCCAAAGCCTAGCGACTAAACATATTATTTTGTCCACACGCTTTCAGTGCATCCAGTGCCTACGTTTGAATTTGTCTGACCGAAATGTTTTTAGTCCTTACTTCTAGATTAGGCTGTATCTATATCTCTATCTATATATCTACATTTACACGGATGCTGTGCAAATCATAATTAAGTGCCTGGCAGAAGGTTCATCGAATCGTGTTCGCTATAACTCTCTATTATTCCTGTCTCGAACAGAGCGCGGAAAAAATGAACACCTACATCTTTGTGTGCGAGCTCTGATTTCCTTATTTTATTCTGATCGTTTGTTCCTATGTAGGTCGGCGTCAACAAAATATTTTCGCATTCGGCGAAGAAAGTTGGTGATTGAAATTTCATGAGAAGGTTCCGCCGCAACGAAAAACGCCTTTGTTTTAATAGTGTCCATTCCCAATTCTGTAGCACGTCCGTGATACTCTCTCCCCTATTTCGCGATAATACAAAACATGTTGCTTTTCTTTGATCTTTCTCGATGTACTCCGTTAATCCTCTCTGGTAAGGATCCCAGACGACGCAGCAGTACTTCAAAAGAGGACGGACAAGCGTGGGGCAGGCAGTCTCTTTAGTAAACCTGTTACATTTTCTAGTGTTCTGCCAATAAAACGTAGTTTTGGTTTGCCTTCCCCACAACATTTTCTATTTGTTCTTTCCAATTTAAGCTTTTCGTAATTCTAATTCCTAGGTATGTTGTTGAATGCACGGCCTTTAGAATAGACTGATTTACCGCGTAACCTAAGTTTAACTGGTTCCTTTTAGCACTTTGAGGGTGACCTCACACTTCTCATTATTTAGTGCCAATTGCCAATTTTCGTACCATGCAGGCATCATTTCTCAATCGTTTTGCATTTTTTTTTCTAATGGCGTTACTAGACGATAAGCGATAGCATAATCTACAAACAATATAAGAGGGCTACTCAGATCGACTCCTAAGTTGTTTATAGGGATAAGGAACAGCAGAAGGCCTGTATCACTACCTTGGGGAAGGCCAGAAATCACATACATACCTAAATCGCAAGCCACCATAAGGAGCGTGGTGAATTATACCATCTACTGCTGCCAGTCGTTCTCTTTGCTGTTCCAACTGAAAACTGAGCGATGGAAAATCGGCGGTCTTAGTGCTTGCCTATGAACGCTGATTTCGCTTAAATTTCTTCGCAGCCCTTACACGAGATGTATGTTGGTGGCAGTGAGAAGACTCTACAGTCTATCGGAACAGTCGGTTCTCAAAATGTTCTCAATATTGTATCACTAAAAGAACGTCTTTTTGCCTCCAGGTACTCCCATTAGTCTTCATCTAGCATGTCGGTAAAAGCTGCGTTTTGTTCGAACCCAGTGGTAAAAAATCTAATAGCACCTTTCTGAATTGCTTCGTTGTCTTCTTCTAAACCGACCTGGTGAAGTTCCCAAGTACTCGAGTAGTATTCACGAACGGGCTGTAAAAGTGTTCTGTAAGCAATCTGCTTCATAAATTTCTCCCACATGTATCCAAGCCAACGAGTCATCTTTCCTACAACAGACCTTACATGGTCGCAATGAACCGAAGCTAACCATTCACCTTCCGTACAACCGATCTTATGTGGTCCCATTTCATAAAGCCTGTGACCACCTACAGTCATTTAAAGACAACATGCCATACATCACGGCGTCATGGACAGTCAGATGGATGCTCACGCTGACTCTCAGATAGCTAATGCGTATAGAGAACAAGAACGATCCTGTCACACAACCCTGCGGTAATCCTGACGATATCTATGTGTCCCACGAACAGTTCCCACCCAGGAGAAATTACTTACAATTTCGTCGAAACACTCAGAAATCTAAGAACCTATTCAATATACCCGGACGTTTGTTAGCATTTTGCAGCGTGGCACTGTTTCAAACGCCTTCCGGGCATCTAGGAATATGGAAACTACCTGTTCCACGTTATCAATGGTTCACTGCTTATCGTATCAGAAAAGGACAAGCTGACAGCCGCACGACTGATGCTTTCCAAACGCGCATTAATTTGTGGATGGAAGCTTTTATCTTATTAGGAAATTTTTTATATTCGAATCTAGGTTATGCCTAAGAATCTTCCAGCGACCGACGTTAAGAATACTGATCTGTAATTTTGCTGGCCCATTCTTTTACCCCTCTTACCTACCTGTTCTTCTTCCCAGTCTTTGAAAAAGATCTTTCTGGTACGAACACCACACACTCTACTGCCACTAGTAGCAATGTTTTCGGCACTTACCACTGTTTACAGGCACACATACTGGCAACCAGAAATTGGGGCTCTCATTTATCGGTCTATCATGAGCCCTCAACTAATGTAAAACACATAACCTGCCATGTTTTACAGGCAATAACTATGTTTGTCATCGAGCGTCCATTACCATTATTTACAGCCGAGTTTTCCATTTGTAGACTACCTACGAAATGTAATGTCAAAATCTACCTCTGATACCACACGTGTACAACAATTTTAGCTGACACCGAAACTAATTTATCCCTCCATATTTAATCCTCGCATATTGAAATCATTTCCCAATTTAAGGGGCTCCGGAAAGGCTCAAAATCATGAAAAGTTCAATTTTTACTTTTTTGCGTTTTCTGAATCTGCAGACTATTACCTTTTAATAGATATATAATTTATTCAATTCCGAAGACTACAACTATTTTTTAATTTTTTTTTGAAATGTGTTCTACGTGGGGGTGACCCACTGTGGCGCTGTTAAACTGCTGTCAAATGGTGTTATTATTAACGTCCGTGTTCATCAGGTACATTTTAGTGATAAGATATATAGTATGTGTTGTGGCTAACCTGTGATGGTTCAATATATATCGCTGGTGTGATTGTCGATTGTTTCATCTTTATTTACTCTGTCGTTATCTCGAAAATATTCGTAATTAATTCTGTTTCTTGAGTCTCTGTTTTGTTGAAGTATAATAATGAGTAAAAGTAAAGTTATTAGAAATCCTCTGAAGGCTTTTAAGAAAAGGAGAAATATTGGAAACCCAAAGGTATTTAGAAATATGGGAATGAAGATAGGTTCTAACATGGTACGAGCGATGCTTGCTTTAGACAAGGAACGCCTTCGGGCTGCAGACAGGGCTGTAAAGAGTCTAGAAATACAAACAAGAGTAAACAGGAGGAGGAACAAGAGGAAGCTGGAGGAGGAGTTTGCAGAGGATGAAGATAATCCATCCTATGGACCTGGAATGCACTAAAAAGTTAATCCAATCTTTGTCGCTCGATTCCCAAAACTTTTATTTTCTCATACTAATTACATGTTTTCTAAGGATCTTCCAAACATATTTGTTTCAAACTTTTAGTAAATGTTACACAGTACCTTCTGCATAATTTAACATAGCCTTTTTCCAAAAAACTGTATATTTTCGAATATATAAATAAAAAGTTAAAAAAATTTTGTGAATTTTCATTACAATTGAAAAAAAATCATCTTTAATAACTGAAATAAAATTTTGTAAAATCCCTGTGTTAAGTTGTAGCCCATATTCCAATAAATAATCTGTAAAAAGTTCAACTTCCTACCTCAAATACTTTGTGAGGAAAGATGTAATTTATAAGCGTTATTTTAACATTGCAAGTATAGGGCGTTCCGGAGCCCCTTAAGGTAATTGTCTTCCGTAGTAGCAACACTGTAACATTCAGCAAAATACAGAATTTCTGCCTCCTCTCTAGCGACGGTACAAGGAAACAAGTTAACACAAAGTTGTTCGTATGCACATCACATCCCCTTTCCACAGTCATAACGTAACAAAATATCTGATCGGAAACGTCGAAAAGTTCTTGTCGTATGTAAACGCACTTTCCGGATCGAAAGCTTCCATCCAATCGCATATCGATTAGCTTGCTATCGAAGTAGGACACAAAAACTGGAAACCTCGATTATTTAAGTTAACAACTTCGCAGTGTTTAGCGAACAAAACTCCACTTGCCCTGCTTCCTTCCTGATCTAACTCTATGATGTATAACTATGAAATAGTTACCATACTTTCACAGATTACAAAGGTGATGCAGGTAGGAATCCTTTGGCAACACCCGCAGAGAGAATTCCTGCAGGCTATTACACTGATGACGAGTGCGCATTGGACTCAATAGTTTACATTCTTACACTCATCAACCATCATTAGCACTGTTCTGAATAACAAGCTGCTGTAGATATTTAAGACATGTATGAAAGCAATGTTGCTGATGGAGAATGTTAAATTTGTATTCTCAAAATCACCATCAAGTAAAATTTGATAGACATTTTCTCACCTTTACCACACAATGGATAAAGGCGAACAGATGATATGGTCTCCTTATATTTAGACACCAATGAACGTGCAGTCAACTGGTAATAATACGAGCGTACTGAGTAGGATTTGCACTGCACCATTGGCTCTAAGCTTTTTTACTGTGAATGTACATATATAGCATCCCAGATAGGGAATATTTAAGAAGCTGGGTGGGTGGTTTCCTGGTCAGAACATGTTTTAGTGAAAAAGAACTCTCATATTAATGATAGATAATGTGTTACTCTAAAAGAAATTTTTGCTCTCTAGTGACATAAGGAATTCACAGAATGTTTTAGACAAAACTCTCTACTTGCTGTACTGAAAGACTGATTGCATTGGAGGTAGATACGTGTGACATAAAATGCATAAAAGTGATTAAAAATTTCGGGCCATATTCAAGAACTATTTTGTTTAGAGATTTATTTATCTTGGCGAGATCAGGACTGTCAAGGCTTCTCTTATGTGTAACAAGCACTTTATGTATCTTACATCATATTCTTTAGAGTGTACATAAACGGCGTAAACAATAGTTCATAATAAGTACAATAACAAAGGCAAATAGCAGACAAGTGTATTGAAATTTCGGGCACTGGCAGCAACGGAATGTCGGAAGTACATCGCCATATAATCTGAATGACAGCAAATCCCAATAAATGCGAGAACCAACGCCCGGAAAAATATGTAGAAGAATATAAAAGAAAATTTACTACCTGTAAGATAATGAGTTCGTCTACAGAGAAAATAACATCCCACAAAAGTTGTTTTGTTATTGAATTTGATGAATAAATTAAGAATAAAGAAAACTTATTCGACACTGCAAACTGGCCCAAGATGTTTGATATCTTCATAAAGGGACTCTTAGATATACGCCATAGGCAATGATAAGGTACAAGGTGAATCCGAACTGCAATGTCAGTATTGCAGAGGTTGCTCACGGATATATTCGGAGCATTCTGGTACAAGGGACCCATGGTGTTAGCATACAGTAGTAATTTAATTATAATCTATTCACTTTATCCACAGTTATCTTTGATTCGGTAAAAGTACTTCCGTAATAGTGATAAAGCCTGCACTATGTCACCACAAAACACAAATACTGAAACAGATCTCAGATGACGCAAATACAGTGTGACGTGGTTGCCGTCAATGGGAGAACAGCACATCGTAACGTCTTTCCGCCGTTCTTTCATGAGATTCATTGAACCAACACGGGAAATGCATACTGGTTAACTCCTCAGCAGTAAAACCATCCACACTGCGCGTCACTGTTAACGTATCACTGCGCGAAAAAACAGACCATGGTCTGAAGCTAGCTGTGCTGAATATAAGTTTCCGGACGAAGAGTGAAGTGGCCATTTCTATTCACAGCAGGCACTGTGAATCAATGGAACTTGATCGTTTCCTAACGAGAGACATAGCGTATACGTTAAAGTTTTACTGTTGCGTAATCTAGGAACACCTGCGGAGGTTCGTCACTTGGCGCAGGCATTTTAAACTCACCCTTAACATAAGAAAAAGGAACTTGAATATACAGAAAGACCCAGTGTTGTGTGATTACATGATTGCAGGACAATGACTGGAAGTAGTCACACACACAAAATATCTAAGAGTATGCGTACGGAACAATTTACAGCGGAACGGCTACACAAAACTAATCACAGACAAGGCAGGTATTGGTCTGCGATTCATTGGAAGAATCCTCAGAAAATATATTCCACACGCAGCGGAGGTATATTAAAACACCCTTGTTCGAACAGTACCCGAAAGTTTCCAGATAGAATTTGTGCATTAGATAGAGGAGACCTAAAGAAGAGCAGCATAATTCGTTGTAGGTTCATTTAGCAGGCGTGGAAGCCTCATGGTGATGTTCTGCGATCACCGGTGGTAGACACTGCAAGAAAAGCGCCCTGGGTTTTCAAATACTTTGAATAAATTTTCTTTAAAGTATTGTGGTTTTTCCTAGACTACAGCACCTTACCTCTCCACCAACTAGCTCCATAAATTTCAGTTTAACTTGGCAATATCAGTTAAATAACTAGTTCCACTTATTGCACCACTGAGCTTCGATTGTCACTGGCGACATAATCTGTGCCTTGTTAACATTATTCACGATCTCTCTCAGACAAGATACAGCTACCCGCTGTCGATGCAAAATAAAATTTGAGTGGGTCTATAAGGAGTTACAGAGTAAGGACACAATGGGCCGGTTGAAGAAAGCAATCTCAGAAAAATCTCGTCCAGAAGAGGGGGTTGAACTAGGTATGCAGGTGAAAGAGTAACTGGAATGTGTAAAACACCCTAGAATATATATGGAGAGCATAATAATGGTATAGCCTAAGTGAGACGAAGACATTAGCGAAGTGAAAAACCAAGACAGCCGGCTGATGTGGCCGAGCGGTTCTAGGCGCTTCAGTCTGGAACCACGCAACCGCTACTGTCGCAGGTTCGAATCCTGCCTCGAGCATGGATGTGTTGATGTCCTTACGTTAGTTAGGTTTAAGTAGTTCTAAGTTCTAGGGGACTGATGAGCTTAGATATTAAGTCCCACAGTGCTCAGAGCCATTTGAACCATTGGAATAACAAAGACATCATAGTTGAAAAACTCTTGTTGATTACGAGAATTTTACGTAGACTATTACTATAGTTTTAAGCTATAATTCATACAGTGACGGAAAAAAATCCCTACACCAAGAAGGAGTTGTGCAAGAAAACGAAAGTTGGTATGCGTATTTCTACATCTGAAACTTGTCTGTTCAGATTTAGAGCCAGTCACATAAGGGTGGTGCTAGTAGCATCGCCGTGTCGATCCAGATCAGGTGTGCTTTAAAACGGTCGTGAGTTTTAGTTACCTTTGAGACTGGACACAGTGAGCTGATGTTAGTCAAGAATGACTTTATGTTGACGAAGACGGCATTATCAACAGCTCACTGACTTTGAACGAGGTCGTGTAATAAGGCTACGAGAAGCTGAATGTTCCTTCCGTGGTACTGCAGAAAGACTTGGCAGGAATGTGGTCACTGTACATGACTGCTGTGACAGGTACAGGAAGGTACGTGAAGGTACGGTCGCAAGAACACCGAGCTCCTAACGGACATGTGACAATACTTAGAAGGAAGACTGTGTGTTCGGCGCATTACTGTGGCGCATCGTACTGCAAAATTCTGAGCAGTGGTTGGTAGCTTAAATCTAGGATAGCTCCGAGCCAGACTCCCGTAGCGTGTATCCTACTGACGCTAAGACGCCGCCGTTTGCGACTGCCGTGGTGTCAAGCGAGAGCTCATTGGAGGGCGGAGTGGAGGGATGTTGTGTTTTCTGATGAAAGCCTCAGTGTTCTGATGGCCTTTGTTGGTTAGAAGGAGTCCAATTGAGCGCCCTCAATCAACCTGTCCACTGCCTAAACTCACAGAACCTACACCTGGAGGGTGCGAATTCCTATGACAGCAGGAGATCTCGCGTGGTTATTCCATGAACAGCATTTCGGGCGGTGCTTTCCAACAGGATAATACTCGATCACGTAATTCTGTTGTAGTCCAACACACTCAACAGAGAGTCGACATGTTGCCTAGTCCTGCTCGGTCACCAGACCATGGGACATCATCCGACGACAAATCCAGCTTCATCCACAACCAGCATTGACTCATCAAGTGCAACAGCCACAGAACTCCAAACCACAAACTGACGTCCGGAAACAGTACTTCATAATATACGCACATTTGTATGTTTGCATTCAATATTCTGTCGGTTACACAGGTTATTAATATACCAGAATTTCACATTTGCAATGGCTTTTCTCTCGCTTATATTAACCTATGAACTTTTAGCATTAATCAGTGAAATATGTTGCCTAAACAAATGTATTCCTAAAATTCATTACTCAAAATTTATTGCTTCTTGGTGTTTTGTTCCGTCAGTGTATTTATCATCTGAACAGTACATTTACTGACGCACTGTTTTGTGTTCCTCCCACTTCAGAGTCAGGGACTAGTCAGTCCAAATCTCAAAACCCAAGGGGAAGACATTCGTGAAGTAAGTAACAAACACTTTGTAGCCAAAAGATTCATACTGACTATGAGTGAATGAAATAATGGACCCGAAAATGAACGCAATTAGTGACGTCGTACAAAGTGTCGCACAGTTGTGGATTGCGTTCAAGGGAAAAATTGGCAAACACAGTTGTGGATTGCGTTCAAGTGAAAGATTGGCAAACACTGAAGGAAAACGTCCCATCTAAAATTAACTCACCAAGTAAAAGCTTATGTGTAGCTACGAGCATTACATGCAGCTTGATGTGCGCTGCAGTTATGAACCGTTTTATTTACAGACTGTTACATTCGTTTGACTGCCATCAGCAGCTTCAAATGGTTTCTGTATTTAACATTCACTCTTAGTGGACTGTTGGTATAACAACATTGCGACCACCGTGAATTAATTCGTGTTATATGTGAAGTACGCCGCAAACTACTGTGCAGTTTTAAAATAACACAGAATAGAACTGACGTCATACGCCGTTGACACAGCAAGAGTGAAAGTTAAATGCGCTTTCGTCACACTACGTTTAAATAGCATTCGGGTAAACCGAATTTCTCTTTGATATCTGTACTTACTCAGCGGCAAAATCTGTTGAGCAAACTTGAAAATACTCATTACGCTTGATATTACAGAAACATCTTTGGCGTCTCATCGTTTTTCTTATTTTTGCTTTCTTCATTTCAGGCCACTTTTTTAAAAATGTTATCAGTGTTTCGCTGTCATGTGCTAGTTTACGAGGGTTGGAACTTTAATAGTGGCAACTATTTATTTACAGCTGGTACAACTTAAAAACGTATTTCAAAGTTTTACTGACCTCCAGGTAGTCACCAGCATTGTGTATAACCCATTGCCAGAGATGTGGAAGTCGTAGGAAACTCTTAGCAGTGCCAGTTGTGTTGACAGTTCGAGCGACGCGGTCTATTGCCCGACGAATTTGTTTAGCAGTTCTGAAGCGAATGCCGTGAAGTGTTTCCAAATCGAGTTGAACTTACGAGGGTTTAAGTTAGGGGAGTGCAGTAGTTGGTATAGCACTTAGCATCCCCATCAGTCAAACAAATCAGTAACAGATTGCACTGTACGTGCTTGAGCATTGTCCTGCAAAATGATGGTCAGGTCTTGCAGAAGGTGTCATCACTGCTGTTAATTTTTGAAACACAACCTACGACCAGCTTAGAGACAGAAGTGATGACACTTTCTGCAGAACCTGACCGTTTTGTTGCCTCAGGCTATTGCGTAGTTTCTAACGGTCGAGCTTCCTAGCAATATTTCATTTTGTAATGCATGTTCTCACTTGCTCCACGTCTGTTGAGTTCCTTCTATTGTTTGGTTTTCAGTGATGGTTCTCTCAGTCTTTGTGCTAATCCCCGCCAGCAAGACAGCGTGAGCAGAACTTATAGCGGTCTTTTTAACACTGTCACATTGTCAGCAGTAAGCATAAGTGGTGTTTACTGTGCGTCGCTCCACCATATGCTATCCCCTCCCCCAACCCATCCAACACAATTCCTCTGATCCTACAACGTCGATCTAGGACTACTTACTCCGGCCTCCCCTTACAGTAGCCGACACCCATATCCGATGTCCACCCGCTACCTACCATCTTCGACCTGTCCAGTAGCTAAGTATAGCCGTGGATTAAGTGCAGTATAATTAAATTAGCGTTATAAATTCTTATAGGATCACAGAGTTAATATTAAGCACAAATCAACCACAAATATTTTAAGAGTTGAAAGCCGCGTATGTAATACGAAAAGCAAAGGCTACTCCATAAACAGTGATAATCAAGATACCTTCAAGATACCAAAATTTTGTAAATGTAACGCACAAAATGGTTCAAATGGCTCTGAGCACTATGGGACTTAACTTCTGAGGTCATCAGTACCCTAAAACTTAGAACTACTTAAACCTAACTAACCTAAGGACATGACACACATCCATGACCGAGGCAGGATTCGAACCCGTAATGCTCATGAAAACAATCTGAAGCAGATTTACATCGCAAACGATGCCACAGGTTCCAACAAGGTAGCGGCTACGTAACGTGGCACGCTCTCTAGTGGCTTAATACATAGGTTGGATAAAAAGTAGCGGCAACACATAATTCACACCAGAATTTATTGACCGACATTCGCCGTATTGCATGCCCTCCGTATAACTGGCCTGAATCTATATCACCTTTCCTCGCAAAAAGCGTCAGTCTCGATCGATGCCTTGCAAGGACCACCCTATGGAACGAAAGACGTCGTCTCTTGGGGTGTAGTGCGTGCCACAGAGAGGTTTCTACATTTTGGAAAATGGATCGTAACCACACGGACGCATATCGGGTGAATGCTGTGGATTTTCCAGTATCTCCCAACCACCACCCCCTTCCCTCACCTCTCGCCCCCCCCTCCCCCCCCCCCCCGCCACTCCCCGTCCATACGCCCGATCTCTTGCACTGGGGTTGGCTATGTGGTATTGTGCATTGTCATGAATGATGATGCGATCCAGTCCATCGGCGATCAACTTGTAACAGGGAGGCAAGGAGCTGTCATTTTGCCCATGGGGGACATTCCGAACGGGGCTGATAGTGAATCACTTACCTGCCACCTCGAAACACTTTCACTTATCTCTCCACCGTACGATACGCAATGGTGCATCACTACACCTCTCACGCAGTCACTGAAAACAGAGTTATGCTCTCAGACTATGTGCCATTTCATTCTTGATACCGGTATGTCGTTTGCGTCTCATAAACATTTTGTAACGGCACTTGAACTGCCCTCCCGCCCTGTAGACAGTACACTCGGCAACTGACGCAAACACGTGCATTGCTGCTTACCACACTACTCCAACTGATCTTTTCTTACCAGCAACAGAGGGAGCGCATGGCACTGGATGCCCGTCCATCGTATTACGGCAGTGTCGCCACTACTTTTTATCCAGCCATAGTACAAGGCGAATGGCGGATTTCGAAGGAATTCGGCAGAAGTAGATTGGTAAGCAGAGAATACAAGGAAACACCTTTAGAGCCTGTCAGCGATATTCAAACTATAACAAGTACTAGGTTTACATCTACGATCACTAAATGGGATCTATTTTATAATTTACGAATGGGTAACATCTACAAATTTAGACTACGACGAAGTGTAAAAATAATGCACAACACTTTAAATAGGTTCCTGTCAATTAGGTATCAGCAACTAGGACAGCTGATAGTTTTTAAAATATTGAGGATCCGATATATCGACATTTAAAAATATTTTTACAGGACGTCGATATCGGAAAATATTTTGAGATATCGAAAAATACATCGACGTACCGGCCTATAAAAATATAGTCTGCACGTCGTAAATATACTGTCGTGTTTAGAGTTGTTATACTTCAGTAGTTGTTTATTATTAGACGTTCTGCACACCAACAAGCTAGGAGTCTGCTTATCCCCCTTAGAGCAAGAACTGAAAGAAAAACGGAACACGTTCATGCTTAGAGATAGTCACTTTGCTAACAATGGTAACTGCATGTAAGTGGCACAATGAAACGTGTCCATTGGGTCCGTTGTTTCGTTTCGTCAGATACCGGATTTGTCGGAAACACTTTATGTCGACTACCCTGTTTTTTCATATTTGCCGACGCCACTGACCTAGCAGCTGTAGTGTCAAAATTGCGTGGTGAAGATAAGGGCTGCAGTTTCTGTCGGTACCGATAAGCGCCGATCACATCTCCCCTCATACGCCTCCACTCACCGCAAAGACCAATCTTGACATTCAGATTTTTATTCGTCATTTTCCACAACTGTGTTTGCATTGTTTGAAGAATGCCGATGTGAAGAAATAGCACCAAAATTATTTTTTAACGCAACTAGTGTGCTGTTTCACCATATCGGAAATCTTGGTATTTCATCACACTGTCACTCACTCAACTGTGACAAGCTGCCACGCCTTGGGTAAGCTATGAGACTATATAGCCGGATAGAGGAACCACCCACGGGGGGAATTCTCAGGACATGTCAGACGGATTGCACGTCAATGCCACTCCCTTTCGGCGCCCCAAATGGACGCCCGGCGCCCTACAGGCAACACAGATAAGATCTCCCATGGCGTAATGCCTCCAGTAGCAACTGTTTCTACGACTGGAATGTGGAGAAAGACATAATGCTGTTTTTACCAAGGTCTGAGAAGCGCAATCTTATGAACAGAATATTGAACGTGTTTATTCGGAACGCAACGGACGCAGCAGATAACATCTATAAAACTGAGTGAGAGCCCACTGTCTGAAACCAGTTCGTTAGCATGTGGCGCCGCACACAATACAAGAACTGACAGGACTGACTAATGTAAATAAACTGGAACATGGAGAGAGGAACTCGTCTTTGGTCCCACTTCATTGCCCACAGAAAGAGAGAGAGAATGAAATGTTAGTAAGTGCGTTACTAGTTAAATACCTGAAGAAAACTTCAGGGATAGGGACCAGCACCTTTTAAGGAATCTTATCGCAGGTCAGCACTCGGAATATCCGCATCTCAGCCAATCCAAACAGAGTATAGAAGGTAAAATACAGAAATATTTCTCCTTATAAGCGTAAGTCTGTACACGTTCATTCCAATTTCGGCATTCTGCTCTTTGACTTCTCCATCACAAGGAACCTTCACATACTTCTCCTCCACTGGCCTACTACTACACAGTTAGGGTCCATCTACGAGCAGAAGAGCTGATGGCAAGAATTCGAGATCAACCAAACGTCGCCGCAGGCGATGGTCGTTGATACATTGTCAGTCCTTGTCTGCAGCCGGTTCAGCTTCTGTCTACAATCTGATCTGGTGAGACTGGCCAATTACAGTGAGAAGATCTTTAAGGACTGTAAAATCATTTCTGTACATACATCAGAAAAACCTTTGCATCAGGTCGGTTCAGAGAGTTCCCGAAGTTGTACAGAGAATTGAAATAGAGTTCCACATAAACATTATTTCCGCCCTTTGTATTGCTCATGAAAACCACACATTGCGTGTTGTACCACCATACAGAGAGACTTTCAGAGGTGGTGGTCCAGATTGCTGCACACACCGGTACCTCTAATACCCAGTAGCACCTTCTCTTGCACTGATTCATGCCTTATACGTCGTGGCACACTATCCACGAGTTCATCGAGGCTCTGTTGGTCCAGATTGTCCCACTCCTCAAATGCGATTCATCTTAGATCCTCAGAGCGATTGGTGGGTCACGTCGACCATAAACAGCCCTTTTCAATCCATCCCAGGCATGTTCGATAGGGTTCATGTCTGACGACGTCGTTATTCTGAAGGAAGCCATTCACAAGCTATGCGCGATGGGGCACGAGTTGTCCATGAAGACGAGGACGAATGCCTCACCAATATGCTGCCGATATGGTTGTACTCTCGGTCGGAGGATGGCATTCACGTCAGTCGTTATGGCACCTTCCATCACCACCAGTGGCGTACGTCGGTCGCACATAATGCCACCCCAAAACAGCAGGGAGCCTCAATCTTGCTGCACTCGCTGGACTGTGTACCTAAAGCGTTCAGATTGACCGGGTTGCCCACAAACACGTCTCTGGCGATTGTCTGGTTGAAGGCATGTGCGACATTCATTGGTGAAGATAACATGATGCCAATCCATCTGTACGCCCTGAATGGTGTTTTGGTTGCATAGGGGGACCTCGCCAAGGACGTCGGGAGTAAAGTTGCGTATCATGCAGCCTATTGCGCACAGTTTGAGTCGTAACACGTCCTGTGGCTGCACGGAAAGCATTATTCAACATGTTGGCGTTTCTGTCAGTGTTACTCGGAGCCATAATCCACAGGTAGTGATCATCCACTGCAGTAGTAGCCCTTGGGCGTCCGAACGACATTGCTTTGGTTAACTCCGAGACGCCTGGACACTTCCCTTGTTGAGAGCCCTTCCTGGCACAAATTAACAATGCGGACGCGATCGAACCGCGGTATTGACCGTCTAGGCATGGTTGAACTACAGACAACACGAGCCGTGTACGTCATTCCTGGTGGAATGACTGGAACTGATCGGCAGTTGAACCCGCTCCGTCTAATAGGCGCTACTCCTGCATGGCTGTTTACATCTTTGTGCGCTCTTATTTACGTCTCTTAACAGTCAAGGGGACTGTGTCTGCGATACAATATCCACAGTCAACGTCTATCTTCAGGTTTTCTGGTAACTGGTGTGGGTGTGATACAAAGCTTTTTTTGATGTGTGTAGAATATCGGTGA
This sequence comes from Schistocerca nitens, assembly GCF_023898315.1. Lineage (NCBI taxonomy): Eukaryota > Metazoa > Arthropoda > Insecta > Orthoptera > Acrididae > Schistocerca > Schistocerca nitens. The sequence goes on from NC_064614.1 coordinate 69,013,462, forward strand.
GCAATTTGATTCCAACTCCGTCCTCAGTTGCAACATATTCGCGTTTCTGCTACTGCCTGTCTTTTATACTAAGTCTGGGTGCACTTAGGTATTAACCTCAAAATTAATCAGTGCGGCGACACTGGCATGTCTGCACTTGTGCACAATCTGTAGAGGAGAACCCATTGATTTCAGGGCTTATGATTATTATTATTATTTAGTTGTTCCGTTATCCTCTGCTCGTTCCTTTCGTTTACACCTATAGTAGAGAAACACACTGTGTATATCAAGAATCGTCTCCTACTTACCAGAGTTGCCGTTTAATACGTATAAAAGAATGAAATTTTTCTCCGTGCTATTTTGTCGAAGACTGACATGTTACGGCCATGACTAAGTGCTAAATGTAGGTTGATTCTTTCAAAGAGGCAGATAGCAACCATTAACCGTTGATAATGCTAGTTATTCCCGTAAATAGCGCCGTATCCGGTTTCGAACCGAAAGTTTTACCTTCAGACGTCTGTTCAAAAGATGCACATTTTGTTTTTTTTTTCCTTTGTGGCGGAAACGTCGGTGGTTATGATGTCCTACACTAAAACATGAAGTTACAAACGGCCTCTTTAGACGCAATTATCCTGCACAATTACCATACAAAATGAAAACAGATTTTTAAGACTGAGTAACTGAAGCTTTATTTCACTGTCTCAGTGATCTTACAATTTATACAGTGATTTGATAGTGGCAAATTTACAAAGAATAATCCTTGCATAATTCCAATACCAAAGAAAGCAGGTGTTGACAGATGTGAAAATTACCGAACTATCAGTTTAATAAGTCACAGCTGCAAAAACTAACGCGAATTCTTTACAGACGAATGGAAAAACTGGTAGAAGCGGACCTCGGGGAAGATCAGTTTGGATTCCGTAGAAATGTTGGAACACGTGAGGCAATACTAACCTTACGACTTATCTTAGAAGAAAGATTAAGAAAAGGCAGACCTACGTTTCTAGCATTTGTAGACTTAGAGAAAGCTTTTGATAACGTTAACTGGAATACTCTCTTTCAAATTCTGAAGGTGGCAGGGGTAAAATACAGGGAGCGAAAGGCTATTTACAATTTGTACAGAAACCAGATGGCAGTTATAAGAGTCGAGGGGCATGAAAGGGAAGCAGTGGTTGGGAAGGGAGTGAGACAGGGTTGTAGCCTCTCCCCGATGTTATTCAATCTGTATATTGAGCAAGCAGTAAAGGAAACAAAAGAAAAATTCGAAGTAGGTATTAAAATTCATGGAGAAGAAGTAAAAACTTTGAGGTTCGCCGATGACATTGTAATTCTGTCAGAGACAGCAAAGGACTTGGAAGAGCAGTTGAACGGAATGGACAGTGTCTTGAAAGGAGGATATAAGATGAACATCAACAAAAGCAAAACGAGGATAATGGAATGTAGTCAAATTAAATCGAGTGATGCTGAGGGGATTAGATTAGGAAATGAGACACTTAAAGTAGTAAAGGAGTTTTGCTATTTAGGGAGTAAAATAACTGATGATGGTCGAAGTAGAGGAGATATAAAATGTAGACTGGCAATGGCAAGGAAATCGTTTCTGAAGAAGAGAAATTTGTTAACATCGAGTATAGATTTAAGTGTCAGGAAGTCGTTTCTGAAAGTATTTGTATGGAGTGTAGCAATGTATGGAAGTGAAACATGGACGATAACCAGTTTGGACAAGAAGAGAATAGAATCTTTCGAAATGTGGTGCTACAGAAGAATGCTGAAGATAAGATGGGTAGATCACGTAACTAATGAGGAGGTATTGAATAGGCTTGGGGAGAAGAGAAGTTTGTGGCACAACTTGACTAGAAGAAGGGATCGGTTGGTAGGACATGTTTTGAGGCATCAAGGGATCACAAATTTAGCATTGGAGGGCAGCGTGGAGGGTAAAAATCGTAGAGGGAGACCAAGAGATGAATACACTAAGCAGATTCAGAAGGATGTAGGTTGCAGTAGGTACTGGGAGATGAAGAAGCTTGCACAGGATAGAGTAGCATGGAGAGCTGCATCAAACCAGTCTCAGGACTGAAGACCACAACAACAACAACAACAATCCTTGCATTATATGCCTTTAATATTCAATGAGCATAAATTATAAAAAAAGTCAACAGATGTAGCAATGAAATATTAACTAAATGATATTATGTAAGTATTCTGGTATAGCCAGGATACAAAATAAGTGGTTAGAAATTAATATATACTATGACAGTAGAAATTATACTAACATACTCTGACGGTAAAAAATCGTAACACCAAGACGGGATTGCGGGACATAAACATCAGCTTATTGGCGTGTTTCTACATCTGAAAGATGAAGTCCATTGAGCTTCAAGTCGATCGCATAAGAGTGGCACTATCAATGCTACTACGATTATTCGAAACAGGTTTGCTTTATGTAAATGTTGTAACTGTCGAGAGCGTAATAACTTTTGAGACTGGTAGTGGTGAGTAGATTTTGCTCAAGAAACCTCTTAAGGCGACAAAGACGCTAATATCAACACCTCACTGAGTGTGAACGAAGCCATATACCTGGGCTACGAGAAGCTGGACCTTCCTTCTGTGATATACCCTACCGGCCATTAAAATTGCTACACCAAGAAGAAATGAAGATGATAAACGGGTATTAATTGGACAAGTATATTATACTAGAATTGACATGTTATTACATGTTAACACAATTTCGGTGCATATATCCTGAGAAATCAGCATCCTGAACAACAACCTCAGGCCGTGATAACGACCTTTATACGCCTGGTGATTGAGACAAGCAGAGCTTGGATGGCGTGTACAGGTACAGCTGCCCATGCAGCTACAACACAATACCACAATACATCAACAGCAGTGACTGGCGTAATGTGACGAGCCAGTTGCTCGGCCGCCATTGACCGGACGTTTTCAATAGGTGAGAGATCTGGAGAATGTGCTGGCCATGGCAGCAGTCGAAAATTTTCTGTATTCAGGAAGGCCCATACAGGACCTGCAACATGTGGTCGTGCATTATACTGCTGAAAAGTAGGGTTTCGTAGGGATCGAATGAAGGGCAGAGCCACGGGTCGTAACACATCTGAAATGTAACGTCCACTGTTGAAAGTGCCGTCAATGCGAACAAGAGGTGACCGAGACGTGTAAGCAATGGCACCCCATACCATCACGCCGGGTGATACACTAGTATGGCGATGACGAATACACGCTTCCAATTTGCATTCACCGCGATGTCACGAGACACGGATGCGACCATCATGATGCTGTAAACAGAACCTGGATTCACCCGAAAAAAATGACGTTTTGCCATTCGTGCACCAGGTTCGCCGTTGAGTACACCATCGCAGGCGCTTCTGTCTGTGATGCAGCGTCAAGGGTAACAGCTGCCATGGTCTCCGATCTGATAGTCCATGCTGCTGCAAACGTCGTCGAACTGTTCGTGCAGATGGTTGTTGTCTTGCAAACGTCCCCATCTGTTGACTCAGGGATCGAGACGTGGCTGCACGATCCGTTACAGCCACTCGGATAAGATGCCTATCATCTCGACTGCTAGTGATACAAGGCCATTGGGATCCAGCACGGCGTTCCGTATTACCCTCCTGAACCCACCGATTCCATATTCTGCAAACAGCCATCGGATCTCGACCAACGCGAGCAGCAATGTCGTGATAAGATAAACCGCAATCGTTTTAGGCTACAATCCAACCTTTGTCAAAGTCGGAAACGTGATGGTAAATATTTCTCCTCCCTACACGAGGTATCACAGCAACGTTTCACCAGGCAACGCCGGTCAACTACTCTTTGTGTATGAGAAAGCGGCTGCTTATAAACCACACATCACTCCGGTAAACGCCAAACGACGCCTCGCTTGGTGTAAGGAGCGTAAACATTGGACAATTGAACACTGGAAAAACGTTGTGTGTAGTGACGAATCACGGTACACAATGTGGAGATCCGTGGCCGGGTATGGGTATAGCGAATGCCCGGTGAACGTCATCTACCAGCGTGTGTACTGCCAACAGTGAAATTCGGAAGCGGTGGTGTTATGGCGTGGTCGTGTTTTCCATGGAGGGCGCTTTCCCCCCTTGTTGTTTTGCGTGGTACTATCACATCACAGGCCTACATTGATGTTTTGAGCACCTTCTTGCTTCCCACTGTTGAAGAGCAATTCGGGGATGGCGATTGAAATCTTTCAACACAATCGAGCACCTGTTCGTAATGCACGGCCTGTGGCGGAGTGCTTAAACGACAATAACATCCCTGTAATGGACTGGCCAGCACAGAGTCATGACCTGAATCCTATAGAACACCTTTCGGATGCTTTGGAACGCCGACGTGATGCCAAGACTCTCCCCAGTGCAGCACTCCGTGAAGAATGGGCTGCCATTCCCCAAGAAACCTTCCAGCACCTGAATGAACGTATGCCTGCGAGAGTGGAAGCTGTCATCAAGGTTAAGGATCGGCCAACACCGTATTGAATTCCAGCATTACTGATGGATGTCGCCACGAAGTTGTAAGTCATTTTCAGCCAGGTGTCCGGATAGTTTTGATCACTTAGTGTACGCTGTAGTTATGTCCTGGGCTGCGATTTCGTATGACAGTAGGAGTACTCTCGTGGTTATCACACTCATCCAGACTGCAAAATTGTACGTCAGTCTAATAATTCGACCTGATGTCCCGCCATTAATGAGCAACACCCTTAGGTGTGTATTCCAACAGCATAGCGCTCGCCCACATATCGCTGTTGCAACTTCCCTACTCCACAGAGTGGCGACATGTTGCCTTGACCTGCTCGGGCAACAGATCTGTCTCCAGTCGAGGAAATATGGTTCGTCGTCAGACCACTCCATGCGCGTTAACCGTCCCTGCATCGACCGACCAAGTGCTACAGGCATATAACTCCGTCCCACAAAATTTGTTGTTCAACTAGTTCGAGTATAATTTTATCTACGCGATTCAACATTGAACTAAAGTTTACTATCTTTTGCTGGTTTCATCGTAAGATATAGCGCTCACATGTTTGATAAGTCATCGCAAAAATTTGAGTAAACGTGAGACAACAAAGCCTCACATCAGACACGTACCCAAAAGACAGAAGAAAGCAGCTGAATATATATCTAACCTCTTTTTTTTTAGGGCATGTCCTACAAAACAAGTAATCCATTTCAAAACGCAAACATAAATATAAGCTTCCAGACAAAACACCAACTTCAGCAGCTAGCCATTCTCAACTAAAGGAATAACGACACCTCGCACAAAAGATCGGGTATATACAAACTCATTTGCCAAAGTTGCATCCTCTGCTATGTAGGAAAAATTGGGGGATGGTTCGAGATTCGGTTTAAAGAACATTTTGATGCCATATGTTCGAACAACCCAACAAGTCTGCATTTGAAATCGAAGAAAGATTGAAGTAATGACAAGTAGCAGAAATGAGAACAGCGAGACACTTAACATCAGGATTGATGGTCATGAAGTGGAAGTTAAGAATTCTGCTACCTGGACAGTAAAATAACCAATGACGGACGGAGCAAGGAGGACATCAAACGGCAGACGCACTGTCAAAAATGTCATTCCTCACCAAGAAAAGTGTACTAGTATCAAACATAAGCCTTAATCTGAGGGCAAAAGGTCTGAGAATATGCGTTTGGAGCACAGAATTGTATGGTAGTAAACATGAACTGTGGGGAAACCGGAACAGAAGAGAATCGATGCATTTGAGATGTGGTGCTACAGACTAATGTTGAAAATTAAGTGGATTGATAACGCAAGGAATGAAGACGTTCTGCGCAGAATCGAAAGGAATATTTGGGAAACACTGACAAGGAGAAGGGACAGGATGATAGGACGTTTGTTAAGACAGCAGGGACTGACTTCCATGGCACTAGACGGAGCTGTAGAGGCCAAAAAGTGTAGAGGAAGACAGATATGGGAATACATCCAGCTGATAATTGAGGACATAGGTTGCAAGTGCTACTCTGAGTTGAAGAAGTTGGCGTAGGAGAAAAATTCATGGTGGGCCAATTCAGACCAGTCAGAAGACTGATGGCTCAAAACAAAAATGCTCAGATAATATGACAGTAATTTTCATATCCTCATCGCAGTCGCTTTGCATGGATGTCTTTTAAACGTGATTGGCCAGCACTCATCAAGGGACTTCTACTTATGTACTGAATTGCTAAATGATACAGTAAACTGACCTTCAACTTAGATTAACGATAACGATATAAAGAACATCAACTAAATTCAAAGTCATATCGTCCATTTGATATATAGCATAAATCCCTAAAATTAAATAACATGATCGACAAGTATTTAGACGTGTTTTATTAAGGTATAAACCATTAGCTGTCCAAAAGATCAATCTGTGTTGTGTCATTCTCACGGCAGTGAGCAATGCGCCGTCAGATACTGTCAGACATTTCTCATAGCGTTACTGGTGTACCTTGACTGAAAATTGGTCTCACAGCATCTTTTACGTTGTAGTGATATCGATAGTGTTTTCTGAGACGAGCCGGCCGCGGTGGCCGTGCGGTTCTGGCGCTGCAGTCCGGAACCGCGGGACTGCTACGGTCGCAGGTTCGAATCCTGCCTCGGGCATGGGTTTGTGTGATGTCCTTAGGTTAGTTAGGTTTAAGTAGTTCTAAGTTCTAGGGGACTTATGACCTAAGATGTTGAGTCCCATAGTGCTCAGAGCCATTTGAACCATTTTTTTCTGAGACGATGTCATCTATAGCAAACATTACATAGTGTCTGGGCTTTTTTGTGGCCACTTAACGACGTGCAAAAAGAGCATTCATGCACAAGACCGTCATACAACTAATAATCTGAAATATGCTGTGAAACAAAGTTTCATTCAAATTACTCTAATAAGGCTGCGAAAAATGTCGCAGAGAACCTGGCACCATGTCACCCTTTGCCAAGAGAATGACGGTGTGCAGACTGATCGTTAGGATAAGTAATGGTTCATGTCTTTACAGAACTCCTCTAAAGGTTTGTTGTTTATGATACAGATTTAAGTTTAGGGGCTTCTGTTGGTTATTACAGGGGCCACGATGTACAGGTCGTTTGATGCTCCTGCGATTGACTGGTTAAATGGAAGAGCTTGATATGATGCTGGCCATTGTGTGGGAGTTACGGGTATAGCTTACCAATGGTGTGTTCGGGCGAGACATTTTATTTTTTATAGGTGATTTGGGCTGTTGTATATCCTGACATTCAACTGAGAAGTAACATACACAGAATGGGAATTGTTTTAATGTATTCATTGTCAACACAACAGAGAAACAATCTCAGAATAAGTTTCTTTTATTTCATGTCTATGATCACAGGTTTCGGTCAGCAATGACCATCTTCAGATCTGTTTCATAAAAAGCATATCCTAAAATAAAACAGATCTTACGTTGGTCATTGGTGACCGTAACCAGTAGTCTTATGACCTACAAGTTCGTGACCGTAGACTTGAAGTAAAAGAAATTTATTCTACATTTTCGAGTGACTGTTCCATTCACGACCATGTCTCAGCTTGGAGAACTGCCTCAGTACGTTAACTGTAGCAGCGGATGTACCTGTAAAGAAACAATTAGCCGAAAGAATTAAGACAGTAATCATATCCACCGGAGTCCATCTTTTGTTGATCTATAGCGTTTAAAATAGAAAGACTTCGTACATTTTATGTTCTACAGTTGCTGTCGTCGTAACCTTACATGAATAAGGTTACAACTGGTACTAGTGGAGCTAATTACTCAAGAAACAATAACATTCACACGAAAAATTCCCTGTGTGGCACAGTTGGTCTTCGATCTGTAGAAGTAGAGCTTCAAACAAGTAAAATCTGCTGGTCATCTATATTGTTTCCACCAAGAACGTTCTTTTGTGAGCAGTGTGTAGCTAACCCTAACGCGTGCTGTATCTGAGATTGTCTCCCTCCCACCCCCCCACCCCAACACAAGTATCCGCAGCAATGTTCATTTGTCAAAATCAACATCTCTCCAGCTGGGTTCATTACATTCGACACACGTTAAGTACAATGCAGCAGGGCCATTGTAATGCTGGACAGGAGAATTTAAGAGAGAACGTGCGTGAAAGCATTAATTTTTTGGCCGTAGAGGCAAGCTGGGAGGGGGTAGAGGTTTTCGAGAACGCCCGTGACGCAATCGTGTTTTACACAAATCGCACAAAAGACTGTTTCACTTGTCTGACTCTGCTCGGTTCATTTTTTGAAAGGATTAAAGTTCCGCGGTGCACAAAGGGGCGGCGCTGTTATTGCTCACAACATGGCGGACCGCAACCGACGCCCCTCACCGCGGGAACACTGCAAATGGAAATGAGCGCGTGTAGTCTGGAGTTAGAATCGCGGCGTCATGGCTTACACGAGGATAAAGGAGGAATGAGCTCGCCCACCACTTGCTACATATTCCTCTGCAGCGACCGCAAGCGCAGATGCGGCGACGCGCAGACATTTATTGCAGAACTTGCGTCTGCTCTACTACCAGATATGTTCCAGCCGCTGTAACTCATTTTGAACAACTAATTCCAGTTGTTCATACAAGAGGGCCGTACACAACTATAATAAATTAACAGAAACTATTCCGAGAACGTTCTGTTACAGTTATCTACTCAAATTACCCCTACTACTTTCATAAGTTGAAAACCTTAGTTTTACGTCTGAATTGATTGCATCCTACTCGTATTTTGCGTCAGTCGGTTCAGGATAAAAGTTGCCACGACCCGTAGACCATACGTTGTGATTTTACTGTTTCTCACTTTGACGATTAAGTGATGGCTTTGGCTAGCAGGGGTGACTATAATTCTTGCCGGAGGGGGGGGGGGGGGGGCGGCTGCCAGAACCCACAGCAAGTTCTTGGGGACGGCAAAACCTTACATTTTAATTTGATTCCAGAAGGACAAATTAAACACTACAATGGAAGTTTTGTATAAATGAAGAAATGTGATACTAAGGTGGAAACACAAATCATTTGCAAAATCTAGTGTCTTACTGGAAATTATCTACGATATAACGAAACAGGTGACAAAGGAAGTGCTGGAGTTGGTCACCTTTGCTGCTTCTTTCAAAGTAGCAAATATTGCTACGGCAGTGTCGCCAACTCTATTATTACAATGCTCCAACACAACACTTGATACGTACCTACGTCAGCGTCGAAACCCATACAAAGGTGAAAAGTTTGTAAACCCTCGTCGCCAATTTTGTAAAGGCCTCGTCGCTACGGCTGTGTCGACCGAGTTGTTACGGTAGGCCGTGATTGTGTGTTCGTGAAACGGTTTCTGGTGCAGTACACCGCTATGACAAAAAATGGTTGAAATGGCTCTGAGCACTATGTGACTTAAAATCCATGGTCATCAGTCCCCTAGAACTTAGAACTACTTAAACCTAACTAACCTAAGGACATCACAGAACACCCAGTCATCACGAGGCAGAGAAAATCCCTGACCGCTATGACAATTTCTGCCTGCCACTATTACACAGCTTTGCCTCAGAGTCAGGTAACAGGATAGGACAACGAAGGATATACAACTCTCCAACAAACTAGTAACGCAGTCAGACAAATGCGTTAAAAGGTCTACTCATCCTTGTGACATCTCGGGTAATGAAGTCTTCAACATTGCACGTAACGTAACACTATAAAGGCCCTCAATAGCGAAGTGCAAATAATATTAGGTAAAATACACACTACATAGCAAATGCGATTTACAACCACTGTCTGTTCACTTCTAATTCACTAAACGACATTCCCTTTCTACGTCAGCCCTGGACGATGATCTATAATCAAGTACGCGAAAGCTGCTCTTCTATCTTCCGAAAAAGCTTCTGTACGTTGTCGTCCGGTCATTGGCGGATTGTACTTCGGCCCAGGCAAAGTCGATATCTTCATCCTTAGCGCCGCCCGTGGCGTTAGTGGAACTCTCCCAAGTGGCATCAGCTAGCATCTTTGTGGCTGTGGTGCTTTTGCTGTGGCTGTTCAAAAATGGTTCAAATGGCTCTGAGCATTATAGGACTTAACATCTGAAGTCATCACTTAGAACTACTTAAACTTGACTAACCTTAGGACATCACTCACATCCATGCCCAAGGCAGGATTCGAACCTCCGACGGTAGCGGTCGCGTGGTTCCAGACTCAAGCACCTAGAACAGCTCGGTCACACCGGCCGGCTCCACTTGCTTAGTCTTGTTCGGACGACACATCAGAAAAACTTTGTAATAAAGAAATAACCCCCCCCCCCCCCATTAACCATGGACCTTGCCGTTGGTGGGCAGGCTTGCGTGCCTCAGCGATACAGATAGCCGTACCGCAGGTGCAACCACAACGGAGGGGTATCTGTTGAGAGGCCAGACAAACGTGTGGTTCCTGAAGAGGGGCAGCAGCCTTTTCAGAAGTTGCAAGGGCAACAGTCTGGATGATTGACTGATCTGGCCTTGTAACAATAACCAAAACGGCCTTGCTGTGCTGGTACTGCGAACGGCTGAAAGCAAGGAGAAACTACAGCCATAATTTTTCCCGACGGCATGCAGCTTTACTGTATGATTAAATGATGATGGCGTCCTCTTGGGTAAAATATTCCGGAGGTAAAATAGTCCCCCATTCGGATCTCCGGGCGGGGACTACTCAAGAGGATATCGTTATCAGAGGAAAGAAAACTGGCGTTCTACGGATCGGAGCGTGGAATGTCAGATCCCTTAATCGGGCAGGTAAGTTAGAAAATTTGAAAAGGGAAATGGATAGGTTAAAGTTAGATATAGTGGGAATTAGTGAAGTTCGGTGGCAGGAGGAATAAGACTTTTGGTCAGACGAATACAGGGTTATAAATACAAAATCAAATAGGAGTAATGCAGGAGTAGGTTTAATAATGAATAGGAAAATTGGAATGCGGGTAAGCTACTACAAACAGCATAGTGAACGCATTATTGTGGCTATTTTAGACACGAATCCCACGCCTACTACAGTAGTATGAGTTTATATGCCAACTAGCTCTGCAGATGACGAAGAAATGTATGATGAAATAAAATAAATTATTCAGATAGTGAAGGGAGACGAAAATTTAATAGTCATGGGTGACTGGAATTCGTCAGTAGGAAAAGGGAGAGAAGGAAACGTAGTAGGTGAATATGGATTGGGGCTAAGAAATGAAAGAGGAAGCCGCCTGGTAGAATTTTGCACAGAACACAACTTAATCATAGCTAACACTTGGTTTAAGAATCATGATAGAAGGTTGTATACATGGAAGAACCCTGGAGATGCTAAAAGGTATCAGATAGATAATATAATGGTAAGACAGAGATTTACGAACCAGGTTTTAAATTGTAAGACATTTCCAGGGGCAGATGTGGACTCTGATCACAATCTATTGGTTATGACCTGTAGATTAAAACTGAAGAAACTGCAAAAAGGTGGGAATTTAAGGAGATGGGACCTGGATAAACTGAGAGAACCAGAGGTTGTACAGAGTTTCAGGGAGAGCATAAGGGAACAATTGAGAGGAATGGGGGAAAGAAATACAGTAGAAGAAGAATGGATAGCTTTGAGGGATGAAGTAGTGAAGGCAGCAGAGGATCTAGTAGGTAAAATGACGAGGGCTAGTAGAAATCCTTGGGTAACAGAAGGAATATTGAATTTAATTGATGAAAGGAGAAAATATTAAAATGCAGTAAAAGAAGCAGGCAAAAAGGAATACAAACGTCTCAAAAATGAGATCGACAGGAAGTGCAAAATGGCTAAGCAGGGATGGCTAGAGGACAAATATAAGGATGTAGAAGCTTATCTCACTAGGGGTAAGATAGACACTGCCTACAGGAAACTTAAAGAGACCTTTGGAGAGAAGAGAACGACTTGTATGAATATCAAGAGCTTTGATGGTAACCCAGTTCTAAGCAAAGAAGGGAAAGCAGAAAGGTGGAAGGAGTATGTAGACGTTCTATACAAGGGCGATGTACTTGAGGACAATATTATGGAAATGGAAGAGGATATAGATGAAGATAAAATGGGAGATACGATACTGCGTGAAGAGTTTGACACAGCACTGAAAGACCTGACTCGAAACAAGGCCCCGGGAGTAGACAACATTCCAATGGAACTACTGACTGCCTTGGGAGAGCCAGTCCTGAAAAAAACTCTACCATATGGTGAGCAAGATGTATGAAACAAACGAAATACGCTCAGAATTCAAAAAGAATATAATAATTCCAATTTAGTATTGGAGGGCAGCATGGAGAGTCAAAACCGTAGAGGGAGACCTAGAGATGAATACACTAAGCAAATTCAGAAGGATGTAGGTTGCAGTAGGTACTGGGAGATGAAGAAGCTTGCACAGGATAGAGTAGCATGGAGAGCTGCATCAAACCAGTCTCAGTACTGAAGACCACAATAACAACAACAACAACAAAGAAATAAAGGTAAATATGAGCACCTGATGGCAATTCCTCAAACACCGACTGGAGAATCGCTGAGAAAAACACTGTGCAATAAATAAATAAAGAATTAGAAAAATATACACTGCCCCTCACTTATCCTAGTTTTGTATCCAGATGTTATGATTAATTGGAGCTTTCACGTGGAAAAACATATGATAACCTTCCTCTCTCCTTTTGATCTTTCATTAATATCGTTTACATTGCTCTTCATCTTGTCATGGTCCTCTAAATTAATTTTCGCTGCTTTCTCCTATAACTTTTTTTTAAGTTACCCTCATTCCCTTTTTCCTCGGTGCTGAAGCCATTATCAATAGGAATTAAAATCTAAGATAGTGCGGAAAAATTCTGTCAAACCTTATTTTGGATGCAGTAGACATTATTTTCAATCAGAAATAACTAAATGCACTGCAAGAATTGTTTATCCAATTTCACCGTATTTGACAGTGTTTGCAAGTCAACAACTTTATTTATCCAATAACTGTTGCAACGTGTTAGGTTATAATGATTAAGAAACTTCTTGTTTCATTACTGCTATCTGACCTCGGCTCTGTTTAAGAGCGCGAATACACCCCCAGTATCGTTTGCATCGAATTAATATGATAATTTATTTTATTAATGAAACTCTTATTCTATCAGTAGTTTGCTGCCTACGGAAGTGATAATGCTTTGATTATGGTCTTTTATTAAATCTTACATTTATTCATTAAGAAACAGGATGAGCAATATTCCTAACCTAAGACATTACAATCCCTAAATTAACTATCCTACCATTGACCCAATGGAGACCCGATCCCTAATCGTCCCTTTTCCTAACTTACCACGCAAGTGGTTTTACTGAAGTTCCACCAAGACGGACACAGAATCAGAGAGCTCAAGCAAAGAGCTAGTAGAACGCATACGCAATTTCACTTACAATGCCCTACTTTGCCAGCTGTTAGTTCTAATATCACCACAAGTCCGCGCGTAGATTACGACAGTCGTCCCAGGCACCAGCATGATGTCGCCTTTTCCCTGTGAGAGCTCTTGCGGAGCAGACCCTCAGCTTCCGCCTAGCACCATCGCCGACACCAGAGTCCCTATCCTGTTGCCGCCAAACTGTGCACGTGTATCCATACACGTTTTTTGGCCAATGAGGACTCTGAATTTTCACGCGGTTCTTGTTGCCGCCAAACTATGCCGTTCCTCTCACATGTATTTCTACGCCTTTCGGCCAATCAGGACTCTAAAATTTCGCGCGGATCTCCCACCTTACATGGGCGCGCCGCATTTGATACCCGTTAGCCGCAACGACAGTAAAAAGTCTTTCTCTGTCTGGCACGTACGCCCTCTCTCTCTTCTTCCACCTGTGAGGTCTCAGGCTCCCCCAATACCCCATGTGGTCACAAATGCCACTCAACCGACAAAGCAGCCACCGTGTGAAGCACCGGCCAGCTGCCGGCCACCTCGCTTGTTCGATATCACAAACAACTCTTTTCTGTGTCCGTCCAAACCACTTTCCCAATGATAATATGCACGATTCTAAAATATTACGTACCAGTATTAACCTTGATATGTTGATAACTGACGGTGGTCGAAGTAGAGAGGATATAAAATGTAGACTGGCAATGGCAAGGAAATCGTTTCTGAAGAAGAGAAATTTGTTAACGTCGAGTATAGATTTAAGTGTCAGGAAGTCGTTTCTGAAAGTATTTGTATGGAGTGTAGCCATGTATGGAAGTGAAACATGGACGATAACTAGTTTGGACAAGAAGAGAATAGAAGCTTTCGAAATGTGGTGCTACAGAAGAATGCTGAAGATAAGGTGGGTAGATCACGTAACTAATGAGGAGGTATTGAATAGGATTGGGGAGAAGAGAAGTTTGTGGCACAACGTGACTAGAAGAAGGGATCGGTTGGTAGGACATGTTTTGAGGCATCAAGGGATCACCAATTTAGCATTGGATGGCAGCGCGGAGGGTAAAAATCGTAGAGGGAGACCAAGAGATGAATACACTAAGCAGATTCAGAAGGATGTAGGTTGCAGTAGGTACTGGGAGATGAAGAAGCTTGCACAGGATAGAGTAGCATGGAGAGCTGCATCAAACCAGTCTCAGGACTGAAGACCACAACAATATCTTGTAGATACCTACTGCACACCAAAGCAAAAATAATATGTGAACATGGTCTCATTTTGTCTCAGAGGATGAAACCTTAAGTTTCGTTATATGCATTAGTAGCACACTGGTTTGTTACTTTTAATTGCATGAAGTATATTTAGTTATAGCTTTCTCTCTAATGGAGCCTATGTGAAAAAATAACTTACTCGACATTAGTGGCCAACTACGGCAAATTTTGCATCAGAAAATGAAAGTAGTGACGGAGATACTTTCATAAATGCGTACACCGAATCAGTTGTCTTAATAATATGCGGACTGGAAGAGCCGTCACAACCATAACTAGTTGTACCGACCGTAACACTACCTGAATAATTTCTTTTATCTCGTCATACATTTCATCAATTTCTTCATCATCTGCAGAGCTAGTTGGCATATAAACTTGTACTACTGTAGTAGGAATGGGCTTTGTGTCTATCTTGGCCACAATAATGCGTTCACTATGCTGTTTGTAGTAGCTAACCCGCACTCCTATTTTTTTATTCATTATTAAACCTACTCCTGCATTACCTCTATTTCATTTTGTATTTATAACCCTGTATTCAGCCGTCGGAGGTTGGCTCACACAACGGGAGTGGAAATATTAAAACAACTATAAAATAAAATCCAGATATTTTTCTAGTAAATAAAATCAAGATAGTTTGTTTCGCTGGTACTGCGAACGGCTGAAAGCAAGGGGAAACTACAGCCGTAATTTTTCCCGACGGCATGCAGCTTTACTGTTAAATGATGATGGCGTCCTCTTGGGTAAAATATTCCGGAGGTAAAACAGTCCCCCATTCGGATCTCCGGGCGGGGACTACTCAAGAGGATATCGTTATCAGGAGAAAGAAAACTGGCGTTCTACGGATCGGAGCGTGGAATGTAGGTAGGTTAGAAAATTTAAAAAGGGAAATGGATAGGTTAAAGTTAGATATAGTGGGAATTAGTGAAGTTGGGTGGCAGGATTAAAAACGCAGTGAGTACGCCCCTGCGCGCGAACTGCGTCGCGGCACGCCTCAGTCCACCAAGGGACCGGGAAACGGCGCAGTGGAGATGAAGTGCGAGGAATGGAACGTTCTGCGGCAGTTCGTCTAGGGTCGCCAGGGAGGAGTATAGTTTCCAGTCGGCCTTAGAAAGCTTTCATTTGGGTCTGAACGTAGGTGGGGTGTGATTCAGCAAACGGACAGCACATGGGAAACGGACGTTCGGGTACATGACAGAGAGAACGGACCAATCGAGACGACGGGTAAGTTGGGCAGTGCAGAACGAGAGGTCCAAATGGGAAATACGTGTATGTGTGTGGAGTCAGACAGGAACGTGGCAGTGTTAAGGCAGATGAGGTGAAGTTGACTGGGAAGGTCAGCCAAGGGGCAACCCTCCGACAGGATCTGGGAGAGCCCAAAGGAGATGGTGCGCTTTAAAGTGACTGAGGAGCATCAGGGGTATGAGGGAGATGGCCAATAAGATGGAGGACATTTTCGATGAGATTTCGTGATTGCAGCGGGATTATGTTCACTTCTTGCCATAATATTTCCGTTGGCAATCGCCTAGCCATCTTCAGCTGTCCGCCACTGAAGACTGCAATTTCCTTGCGTTGGCTTTATAGCAAATATTGGCTGCTCATGCACGGCTGTTTACGTCTTTGGGCGGGTTTAGTGACATCCCTGAACAGTGAAAGGGACTACGTCTGTGATACAATATCCACAGTCAACGTCTATCTTCAGGAGTTCTGGGAATCGGGTTGATGCAAAACTTTTTTGATGTGAGTATAACTCCTAATATTGCTTATCATCAAGTTGGAACTGAGTTAGTGGTTAACTTCGGTTTGTGAGCAGCTGTATTTTTCCTTTTATTCGGCACAGCAACCTAGGAGAGAGAAGGCAAAGGAACACAAGCATTCGATCTTCGCCACAGCCAAAACGGTGTAGTTTTAAGTGGTCTGTATATATTTTACATATATTTTGTTAATCCCTACATCAATCGGCGATCATCCGGTAGTCTCCCTGTACTTCGCTACAGCCTTCTGAGGTTTCAGCCTTCCTGTAGAAAACAATTTCACTTGCAAGGAGTCTGATACGTATTTTAACCTTATCCACAACATAATTTATAGGCTATACTGAGTGATCCCGAACTCCACCGACGAACTTTCGAGATGGTGGTATAGACAAACCAAGAAAAAAGTCTAATAAGTAGAGTCTATAAAACACGTACTTAAGTGCTATGAGCACTTGTTCTTCTTCGACACTGTGAAACACATGATGTAACTCACAGATTTCTCGTGTGGAGACGCAGAGAAGACTGTCTGCTTCACAACTAGAAACAAATAGAGTGAGTGAGAGGAAATTAGTTTGGATAATCGGATTAGTTATTCACATTGCTGGCGAGTTAGTGAGTGGATTTATACCAAGCATTCCACTGTTGGTCCATTAACTGTAAAGTTCGTTAACTAAAACATGAAACATGTGACATGAGCATGAAGGCTAATTTTCTACGATCTTTAGGGCACATCTAAGTCATGCCTTCATGGCAGACTATTGGGTGGAGACGGCTAAATAATATTCCCGTTCCATGATGAATTAATATTAGAATTCGTCAAGAGTGCTGTTTGCTTTGCGTTTTGTAGCCGTTAAGTTCAAATATGGATGGCAGGAAAGTGGTCCCACAGGAACACCAATACGATGTGACATGGGACGAGTTGTCGTCCACACAGGCCCTGTAAAATAAACTACAGACGGCCGAGTCACGCCTCCTGCCATAGCCAAATGACACTTAACCTTTACCTCTCCGGTTAATTTGGCAGGGGCCATTCTTCACTGGCGAAGTACAACGTGTGGAGGTGGTCATGTTAACAAAACTCTGAGGAGACCAGCTCCCAGCCCAGTTATACTCAGGTCATCGGAGATCCAACACGTGCCGCTTCGTAAGTAGCACTAACGCGGAATTGGCCTTCATCTTAGCCCAGAATGTTACTTGAACACGTGGAAGCAGTCTCGCGTACCGTTCAATTTTCATCTTGTACGATGAATACCATTCGGGATATTGCACCGACTACGGGGGACGCTAACGTGACGTTACGTGAATTTCCGTGCGTGCACCCAGATTCACGATGGCAGTAATGTAGTCAGCTACATCTTGCCGCCTCTGCCCCTGCTTCACATCAGCTCTCGCACTAAGCCACTAACACGACCGAGATAAAATTCGCACTAACATTCTCACTCTCTCTCTACAGGTCCATTTCTCAGTTGTAGTGCTTTTTATAATTTCATACCTGTGTCGTTTATATCTCCTGGGCTACAAATGGTTGGCCATTTACGTTGTCATTCATGTTGAGACATTTGTTTGTAACAGAGCTGCCTCTTTTTATGGTATGATGGCTGTAATAGATGTTGAGTTAGTTAGTTACGTGTTTTATTGACCAATCTCACGGTAACAGTTATGATGTGTAACGTGCCAAGTGCATAACAAATGCACACATGAAATTTTTTAAAGTTTTAAACATGGCTGCTTGGTTCAGTGACCGTTTTTTCATTAAAATTGAGACAAATGAGCCCTCGGTCACAATTATTTTTAGTCTAATTCACTAGGTTTCAACACTTCTAAGAGTGCCTTCATAAGAATTAAAACAATTAAAAAGGCCTATAACATAATTACAAATTTATAGGAAAAGACATTATTTATATAAAAACTGAAAGTAGTGACTAACAATAAAAGTCATAGGCAGTATTTACATGTCACATATGAAATAAGTAACAAACCAGAAGGGGTATAGTCACAAAATATATAAAAAGGAATGAGTCTGCTCGTACCTGTACAGCTACAGGGTTCCTTTTATTGTTAGTCAGTACTTACAGTTTTTATATAAAAATGTCTTTTCCTATAAATTTGTAACTATGTAATAGGCCATTTTAATTGTTTTAATTCTGATGAAGGCACTCTTAGAAGTGTTGAAACCTGGTCAATAACACTAAGAATTATTGTGACCGAGGGCTCATTTGTTCCAATTTTTTTAAAGCTTAATTTTTATTAGCTACCCGATTCCCTTAAATGGCCCAGAACACATATATTATAACTATAGATTTATTTATTCCTATTCAAGAATTCATCTATGGTATACAAGGTGTTATCAGTGAGATACGATTTTAGTTTATTTTTAAAACTGTTAATGCTGTCTAGCAGACGTATTATTTCATCTGGTAATTTATTGAAAACTTCTACAGCAGCATACTTTACCCCTTTCTGTGCCAAAGACAGGTTAAGTAGAGGATAGTGTAAGTCTTTGTTTCTTCTGGTACTACACTCCTGGAAATTGAAATAAGAACACCGTGAATTCATTGTCCCAGGAAGGGGAAACTTTTTTGACACATTCCTGGGGTCAGATACATCACATGATCACACTGACAGAACCACAGGCACATAGACACAGGCAACAGAGCATGCACAATGTCGGCACTAGTACAGTGTATATCCACCTTTCGCAGCAATGCAGGCTGCTATTCTCCCATGGAGACGATCGTAGAGATGCTGGATGTAGTCCTGTGGAACGGCTTGCCATGCCATTTCCACCTGGCGCCTCAGTTGGACCAGCGTTCGTGCTGGACGTGCAGACCGCGTGAGACGACGCTTCATCCAGTCCCAAACATGCTCAATGGGGGACAGATCCGGAGATCTTGCTGGCCAGGGTAGTTGACTTACACCTTCTAGAGCACGTTGGGTGGCACGGGATACATGCGGACGTGCATTGTCCTGTTGGAACAGCAAGTTCCCTTGCCGGTCTAGGAATGGTAGAACGATGGGTTCGATGACGGTTTGGATGTACCGTGCACTATTCAGTGTCCCCTCGACGATCACCAGTGGTGTACGGCCAGTGTAGGAGATCGCTCCCCACACCATGATGCCGGGTGTTGGCCCTGTGTGCCTCGGGCGTATGCAGTCCTGATTGTGGCGCTCACCTGCACGGCGCCAAACACGCATACGACCATCATTGGCACCAAGGCAGAAGCGACTCTCATCGCTGAAGACGACACATCTCCATTCGTCCCTCCATTCACGCCTGTCGCGACACCACTGGAGGCGGGCTGCACGATGTTGGGGCGCGAGCGGAAGACGGCCTAACGGTGTGCGGGACCGTAGCCCAGCATCATGGAGACGGTTGCGAATGGTCCTCGCCGATACCCCAGGAGCAACAGTGTCCCTAATTTGCTGGGAAGTGGCGGTGCGGTCCCCTACGGCACTGCGTAGGATCCTACGGTCTTGGCGTGCATCCGTGCGTCGCTGCGGTCCGGTCCCAGGTCGACGGGCACGTGCACCTTCCGCCGACCACTGGCGACAACATCGATGTACTGTGGAGACCTCACGCCCCACGTGTTGAGCAATTCGGCGGTACGTCCACCCGGCCTCCCGCATGCCCACTATACGCCCTCGCTCAAAGTCCGTCAACTGCACATACGGTTCACGTCCACGCTGTCGCGGCATGCTACCAGTGTTAAAGACTGCGATGGAGCTCCGTATGCCACGGCAAACTGGCTGACACTGACGGCGGCGGTGCACAAATGCTGCGCAGCTAGCACCATTCGACGGCCAACACCGCGGTTCCTGGTGTGTCCGCTGTGCCGTGCGTGTGATCATTGCTTGTACAGCCCTCTTGCAGTGTCCGGAGCAAGTATGGTGGGTCTGACACACCGATGTCAATGTGTTCTTTTTTCCATTTCCAGGAGTGTATAATCATGAATGTCGCTGTTGTTTTTAAACTGGTCCATGATGTTGAGAACAAATTTTATTACTGAGCAAACGTATTGTGAGATGTAAGAATTCCTAATCATTTAAAGACCGGCCTACAAGATGTGTGGGTTTGAGCGTCACACATTATTCTAACCACTTTCTTTTGAGCATTGAATACTTTTTGCCCAAGTGTAGACTTACCACAAGGTATTATTTCGTATGACATCAGAGAGTGATAGTATGCAAAGTATGTCAGATTGTTAATTTATATATCCTCAAAATTAACACTTATTCTGATTGCAAACGTTGCTGAGCATTGTTGTTTTAGCAGATCCAAAATATGAATTTTACAGTTAAGATTCTTATCTATGTATACACCGAATATCTTAGTAGGCTCCACCCTGGCTGCTGACTAGCGTGTGAGAAGGCCGCTCACATCCTGTACATTTCTCCAGTGCGCTTTCTCCTAAAACCTATCAGCCTCCAGCCAGTTACATCCCCTGCAAGTATCTGAAGAATCAGAAAGCCGATGTGGTCAGCCTGGTGAGTGAAATCCTCTGACTGTTATGACATCGTTCTCCATAATTGATCCCAGTCGCTGTAGATACGTCGATTTCGATAATCGCCATAATTCTTCTTTACATTATAGTGATAGGCATAAATTTCAGTCGCTACAATCTCTACTACTGAGAGATTTTCTCTTTTCTTGTTTTGGGTCGAAATGGTATGGACCAAAACAAGTAAAGAGATTTCCAGTATACATGAGTGCTAAAACATCTTGAGATCTACGAGCACGTATTCAGTAGAAGAAATGTGTTTCGCAGTAGCGAAGAGGAACAAGTGCTCATAGCCCTTAAGGTTTGTTATTTAGAGCTCATTTTTGTTGACCATTTTTTCTGTTGTTGTTCATATGAAAACCCTTTAATATATGTAAATCAAAGAACTTCCTGTAGAAGAGATGTGCATCACTGAAGTGAAGCCAAAAAAGAGCTCATAGTTATTATGGTACGTCATTAACTGTGTGCTGGCGTAAGGTGTCGCCAGCACACCAGTCGGCAAAGAGGTTGCAACGAGATCGATAATAGACGCGGAATCAAGCATGCCTATCAGAAGAGAGGCCAAAGACGGACTCACAAGCAATGCACCTCCAACACCCTCTCGAACACCAGTATTTAGATCGGTGACGTGGACCGGAGACCTAGTCAGTCACAGACAGTCAGCACATTCGCAGACCGAGTCAGTCAGAGTCAGCTCCGTTACCAGCTTAGTTACTATTCTAGTCGGTGCCTGTCAGTTCACATCACTGGCTACAAGAATGTAGTGTTGATAGCGGGACTTGTATTTTACCAGCAGTGAGGCTAACATGGACTGTTAAGGAAGAGCTTCTACCACGACAACGTACTTCAATATAAGCAGCTCTTTGCTTAAGTTAATAGAGAACCCCGTTAATACATGTGTGCAGTTTTGTTGTAAAAAGACCATAACGGTCAACAAACAAATCCTCTCCATGCTTCCAATGGTACAAGACTCTACAGTGGCAACGGGACCTCAGAAAAAGCTGAATCTTCCATCATTGCTTGGTAGAACATGATAATTTTTCCTTATTAAGCTTCTGGTATGAATTCTGGAGAGCAGGTTCACTAGACTTTTGTCCCTGTTTTGGCCCATACTACCACGTCTGAAAGTTAGTCGATGGAGTTCTAATTCACCCTGTTTATTGCCAATAACAATCGCACTGTAACACTGTCCTGTCTCCTAGAGAGCCCTGAAGTCAGTCAAAAATCTGGTCCGGTACTATGTGAGTTCCTACACTACTGGCCATTAAAATTGCTACACCAAGAATAAATGCAGATGATAAACGGGTATTCATTGG
The DNA here is from genome assembly GCF_023898315.1 of Schistocerca nitens. Taxonomy (NCBI): domain Eukaryota; kingdom Metazoa; phylum Arthropoda; class Insecta; order Orthoptera; family Acrididae; genus Schistocerca; species Schistocerca nitens. Next base: position 69,035,621 of record NC_064614.1, read on the forward strand.
ACAAATATATTATACTAGAACTGAAATGTGATTACATTTTCACGCAATTTGGGTGCATAGATCCTGAGAAATCAGTACCCAGAACAACCAGCTCGGGCCGTAATAACGGCCTTGATACGCCTAGTCATTGAGTCAAACAGGGCTTGGATAGCGTGTACAGGTACAGCTGTCCATGCAGCTTCAACACGATACCACAGTTCATCAAGAGTAGTGACTGGCGTATTGTGACGAGCCAGTTGCTCGGACACCATTGACCAGAAGTTTTCTATTGGTGAGAGATCTGGAAAATGTGCTGGCCAGGGCAGCAGTCGAACATTTTCTGCATCTAGAAAGGCCTGTACGGGGCCTGCAACATGCGGTCGTGCATTATCCTCCTGAAATGAAGGTTTTTGCAGTGCTCGAATGAAGGATAGAGCCACGGGGTCGTAGCACATCTGAAATATAACGTCCACTGTACAAAGTGCCGTCTATGCGAACAAAAGGTGAACGAGACGTGTGATCAATGGCACCCCATACCCTCGCCGGGTGATACGCCAGTATGGCGATGACGAATACACGCTTCCAATGTGGGTTCACCGCGATGTCGCCAAACACGTATTCGACCATCATGATGCTGTAAACAGAACCTGCATTCATCCGAATAAAGTATGTTTTGCCATTTTGCACCCAGGTTTGTCGTTGAGTACACCATTGCAGGCGCTCCAGTCTGTGATACAGCGTGAAGGGTAACCGCAGCCAAGGTCTTTGAGCTGATAGTCCATGCTACTGTAAACTTCGTCGAACTGTTCGTGCAGGTGGTTGTTCTCCTGCAAACGTCCCCATCTGTTGACTTAGTGATCGAGACGTGGCTGCACGATCTCTTACAGCCATGTGGATAAGATGTCTGTCATCTCGACTGCAAGTGATACGAGGCCGTTGGGATCCAGAACGGCGGTCCATATTACCCTCTTGAACCCACCGATTCCATATTCTGCTAACAGTCAATGGATCTCGACCAACGCGAGCAGCAATATCGCGATACGATAAACCGCAATTGCGATAGGCTACAATCCGACATTTACCAAAGTTGGAAACGTGATGGTACGCATTTCTCCCCCTTACACGAGGCACCACAACAACGTTTCACCAGGCAACGCCGGTCAACTGCTGCTTGTGTATGAGAAACCGTTTGGAAACTCTCCTCATGTCAGCAAGTTGTAGGTGTCGCCACCGGCGCCAGCCTTGTGTGAATGCTCTGAAAAGCTAATAATTTGCACATCACAGCATCTTCTTCCTGTCGGTTAAACTTCGCGTCTGTAGCAATCTTCGTGGTGTAGCAATCTTAATGGCCAGTTGTGTACTTGGCTCATACTTTGCCAGTAACTGTGTGTACTGAAGTATGCAAATGCAATACCCTCTGATGGAGCTGACAAAACTAAAAACACAACACAAACATGGTCCCGTAGTCGCAAACAGTACCGGTCAGGAAGTCGCGTTCCCGGAAAGAATTCACGGTTGGTGCCGGGAGAACGGAAGACCCTCCGACACGCCTAGGGGGGGGGGGGGTCAATCGATCAATGGAGGCGTTTCATCTCCTTCCCTCGCCCGGCCGCGACAACACCTGTCCTGTCCCATTGCTCCTGGCGTTCCGGCCGCTCAGGCCGTTGTGAGGAGGCAGCCAATAGAAAAACCTGGGGGCGAGCGTGGCGGCGCGGCATTAGTCATCGCTCGGAAATAAAGTGGCGAGAAGGGTGAGGGTGCCAAGCCGGAGTCAGCCATCCAACACCCCCTCCTGCCCTGTGCGACAGCAGGGGTCGGGAAGCTAGCAAGTACGCTTCGCTCCGCCACGCCGTCACACAATAACTTATGCACCGCAGGCAGCGGTCCCGTCGCACACTGACAGCGTCTGCGATTACAAGAAGACGTCTTCTTGCTGCACGGTAAAAGGTCCTTTTTCTCTCGGAAGGGGAGACGGGGCCAAACAGCTGGCGCGTGTGGCAGTATGAATAACCAGCAAGTGTTTCCGCGCGCAGGACTCGGCGGATAGAGGTTCCCGTAAGCGGATAAGGACGGACATGCTGCCCGGGTCGGGTTTTGCGCGGATTACTGCCCTCTGCGCTTTCGGAAGCCAACAAAGTCGGGGCCCAGATCAATTGCCGCTCAAGAGCGGCGGCCGCTTCTGCCTGGGGAACGCGTGTGTGTGGCTCACAGGCGAATTGGACGCTGCTGGCTCTGTACGCTACTACCGATACGTAAAACGCCACAAACAGGTTTCAAGGTCCCTTTACGTGTAGCACCAAAAACTGCTAACAGCTTTATATTGAACAGCAACGAGTTTCGACAATATACGTCAACATTTGATCCTTATGGGTATAACACAATTACGAGGGTCACTCCAAAAGAAATGCATACTATTTTTGTAAAAATACAGTTTTCATTCTGCATGTGTGAAAGTTTTACAGTGTGTACATACATCCTTCCCACTTGTTTTCAAACTTAGTTCAACCTGTTGACGTGAGTGGCGCCGTCAAGATGGCTGCTACACTTGACGTTCGTCAGAAGCAACGTGCTGTCATATAATTCCTGTGCTGTGAAAACGAGACAGTGGGAAACATCCACAAGAGGTTGAAAAAGGTGTATGGAGATGCTGCTGCCGATAACAGTACAGTTAGTCGGTGGGAAAGCAGGTTACGTGATGAAAGTGGGCACGGCAATATTGAGGATTGTCCTCGCAGCAGCAGGCCTCGTACTGCACACACTCCAAACAATGTGCAGAGAGTTAACGAATTGGTAACTGCTGACAGACGCATCACAGTGAGCGAATTGTCACGCTTCGTTGGGATAGGGGAAGGAAGTGTTTGTAGAATACTGAAAGTGTTGGCGTTCAAAAAGGTTTGTGCCAGGTGGTTTCCCAGGATGTTGGCAGTGGCTCAAAAAACCATGGAAGCGATAGCAAAACTCGGATGGACAACACTGAAATACCCGCCTTACAGTCCTGACCTGGCTCCATGTGACTATCATCTCTTTGGGAAACTGAAAGACTCTCTTCGTGGAACAAGGTTGAAATGGTTCAAATGGCTCTGAGCACAATGGGATGTAACTGCTGAGGTCACCATTCCCCTAGAACTTAGAACTACTTAAACCTAACTAACATACGGACATCACACACATCCATGCCCGAAGCAGGATTCGAACCTGCGACCGTAGCGGTCGCGTGGTTCCAGACTGTAACGCCTAGAACCGCTCGGCCACCCCGGCCGGCGTGGAACAAGGTTTGAAGACAATGACTCCCTTTTTCACGCTGCCAAACAGTGCCTCCAACAGTTTGGTCCAGAATTTTACCGTGCGGGTATACAGGGGCTGGTTCCAAGATGACGCAAGGCAGTTGAGAGGGATGGAAATTATGTGGAGAAATGGAAATATTTTTCCTAAGGGATGTATCTACAGACTGTAAAACTTTCAAACATGTAGAATAATTGATGGATAAAAAAAATTGTGTGCATTTCTTTTGGAGTGACCCTCGTATAAGCGAGTAATTAATTTCTGAAGCAAAAGACACATGTACCAACACAATCGTATTGTAGCATTATGTTTTAAAAATGTTGTACGTCAAATGTCTGTTATTGTAAGATATGATAAACAACATTTTATACTTTATACTAAGAACCTAATGATATAATACGACTATCCAGCAAAATTATTGAGATCTTTGGAGACCAAACCATGTCAGAACTATTCCACATGTACGTATATCGCACGAAAACACCATGAAGATGGTTCAAATGGCTCTAAGCACAATGGCACTTAACATTTGAGTTTATCAGTACCCTAGACTTAGTACTACTTAAACCTATCTAATCTAAGGACACAACGCACATCCATGCCCAAGGCAGGATTCGAACCTGCGACCGTAGCAGCAGCTCGGTTCCGGACTGAAGCGCCTTGAACCGCTGACCCACAGCGGCGGCCTGAGGACAAAATCAGAGAGATTCGTGCCCACACGGAGTCTTACTGGCAATTGTATTTCTCACGAAATGTTTGCGACTGGAAAAGGGAAGAAGGCGGGGGGGGGGGGATAGGGGGAAGGGTGATGTGACAGTAATACATAACGCAGTACTCGCCACACGCACTGCCAAGTCGCCTGCGGAGTATACATATAGATGTAGATTTAAATGTAGTAGACAGCCGAAATACGCTCAGACTTAATGAAATATGTATTAATTAAAGTTCCAAGGAAAGCAGGTGGTGACAGTTGGGGACATCCTGTCCCCAGTTTAAACTGTCAGTTTAGTAAGTTGCAAAATACTGACTTGCATTTCGATGGAGGATAGGAAAGTAACGCACAATAATTTTATTCTTACTTGTGGTGCAGTCGGAATTTTGAAATTTCCCGACAATGTAGTTTGTAGTTTGCGCTACAGAAGGTATTTTGTTTTCATGTGCAGCTCTAGCAAGAGAAGCCTGAACTACGAAACAAATACGGCGAGCATGTTACTGTAGTCAGCAGCGGAGTACCTTCAGTTCCACAAGGAAGTGTACGCCGTTATCTGTATTAAACAGAACACACTATTGTAAGTATATGTTCACATGAAAATACATGTTATTACTGAGTCCGCAATTACCTAATAGTTACTCCAATCGCCACCATTATCAGTAACACCTTGGCACCTTTTCAGCTCGCTTTTCACGAGATTTCCTACTTGTTTTCTCGGTAACGATCTCCATATCGTCCTGATTTTATATGACAGCTGCTTTCAGTTAAGCTTCATATTAATAAATGACCAAACAATTACGATTGGGTTTGCATCTGGAGACTTTGTAGGCCAATCCATCGTGGACACCCCATTGTCTTCTTTCCACACTGAACAGAGACGGCTGCGAATGTTTCGGGTCATTATCCTCTAGATGAGCCCAGTCTGACTCGTTAGAACCAAACAGCTTCTTAACGGACATCAGAAGGCGTTTTTGATACATACTACACATTATTTCAGCCTTTAATTGACTCTAAATAACTGAAAATAGCGAAAACTGCCACTTTCGGTTGCTAAACATTCAACTCATATACAGTTTATCTACAGACTGTGCAAAAGCGCATTGAGTCCAGCTTCCAGGCTACTACCAGAGCTCTCACTGCGGACGTTAGGTTTAAAATTACGACGTACACATTCTCGTGGAAATTACTGTGTAGCTCGATATTTGTGGCCCAAAGGGCATAAACCGAGTGAAATTGGCAGGTACATGCGTGGCTTATATGGGGACGACCGTATGAACCGTAGCTATGTCTGCAGGTGGAGTGTATACTTCCTAGAGGACCGTGAGAATTTTAGTGATTCGCCACGCTCCATGCGGCTGGTAACGGCTTCAAAGAATATCGGAGACACTGAGGCAGCCATTTTGAACGACCGGCGTGTGTAACTGCGAACCTCATCGCAGCAGTTCAACATTTCCTACCGTGTAGTGTATGACATTGTTCATGACACGTTGAAATTTCCTAAAGTTAGTGCTCGGTGTGTGCCCAAGGATATGACAGACAACCACAAGGGCCAGTGAATGATGGATCGTCTAACGCATCAGGCCGCAGAAGGACATGACTTTTTGAAAGGAATGGTGGGAGTCGTGGGCGTACCAATACACGCCCGACACCAAGCAGCTGTCTATGGAGTGGAAACATGCTGGTTCCCCAGGCGAAAAAATTCTAAGCGGCTCAGTCTAATAGGAAAGTGCTTGTGACTGTGCTCAGGGGTGCGTGTGTGGTGTGTTATTGGTGGTCTTTAGTGAATACCGGAAATTTGGTTTGGAGGTGCTCCATCATCCGTCATACAGTTCTACGGACTTTCATTTATTTGGTCCCATGAAGAAATTCCTAATCGGCCAACGCTTTGTGGCAGATATGAAAGTAAAATCAGCAGTCCACGATGGCTATACTCTAACCAAACGGACTTCTACCGACAAGGCATATTGAAACTGCTAGTACAATGTGTTGAGAACGTTGGTGTTTATGTAGAATGCATGGAACATTATCTGTGAAATTCTGAATGTAACAGGGATAAAATGCAAGGAGCGAAAGTTATATACAACTTGCAGACAAACCAGACTTTACTTACAAGACAAAGACGTGAAAGGAAAACAGTAACTGAGAAGAGAGAGAGACAAGGTTGTAGCCTGTCCCTGGCGTTATTCAGTCCTTACGCTGAGGGGAAAGTAAAGGAAGTCAAAGATAAATGAGGTAAATAATTAAAGTTCAAGGAAAAGAAATAAAATCTCGTAGGTTTTCCGATGACATAGGGTCGGCAAACGCCTTGCAACAGTAGTTCAGTGGAATGGAAGGTGCACTGACAAGCGTTATGAGATGAGCATCAACGAAAGTAAAACAATCGTAATGGACTGTAATCGAATTAAATTAGGTGATACTGAGAGAATTTCATTATGAAATGAGACATGAGAGGTAGTAGATAAGTTTCTGCGCAGCAGAATACATGCAGATGTCCGAAATAAAGAGGAAGGAAGTAACGCGCAAGCAGTTCCGCACAGGTGCTCATTTGCAGCTCTTTACAGTCTTTGATTTACACACCTTTGAGTACCCCAGCTGGTGGACGAGTGGTCAGCACTACCAACAGAGACGTCCGGCTAAGGAGCATGGTGTCTGATTCTGACACGTCGATCACCTAGAATGGGAGCGTCTGTACGTTCCAACGTTGCAGGAGTCATATCTGTGTGCAGCCGGCTGGCAAACGGGTCCTAGAACGGCTTTGCACGACCTTGTTGCCACGAGGACAGGCGGCTCGACCAACGACTCATCGTGCTTTTGTTCAGTGCCATTCTGCAAGCACCTATGAATATCTGTGACGCTCTGGTTTTCCGTCAAAGGAAACTGATTATCGCCTGTCTGCTTGGAACGCACCTCTGTTACAGATACCATTTTGAAGATATAGTGCCGCAACCTTTTACAACTTCATGAAACTATAAGGGCTGAATCAGGAATATTGCACGACTTGCCACAACAAATCCCTCACTTTTTCAGAATGTACTGCATTACTTATTGAACATCTCTCGTATTTTCGTACCCTAAAAGTTTAAGTTTTCTTGCTTTTTGTGTTTTTTTTCTTTTTTTTTTCGTACAACCCTAAGTTGTTTCCGATACAATACGAACGTGTATTTGTGATAGTTTAACATTCGGACTGTTATTACTTGTGCTTGGCGTTGTTACAGCCTAGAATATAGAGAGTAATATCAGCTGCATCTATGGATACAAAAAAATGTAATGTTACTCAACAGCGAACAAACACAACATTGCACAGCTAAAGCTCCTTCAATGGACCCTTTTGGATCATTCGGTACAGCTTGGCCTCCATGTCTTCCTCTGCTAATGGCATCAGTCGGTTGCAATATGGAGGGGCGTTGGGGTCAGCAAACCGCTCTGACAGCCTCCGTCAGCTTCGCAGACCCAGGAGTCGCTACTTCTGACTCAACCAGCTGCCCATTTGGCCTCCGAATCTGTGTTCACCGTTTTCTAGATACAACCTAGGAAAAATCCTAGACAGCACCGAGGAAGGAACCCGCGATCCCCTCTCACCCCCCGCATCGCAGTCAGACATGCTGACCACGTCACCAACGTCAAAGCGTGCACTGAGAAACTCTCCAGGAACAGATAGCGTGTTGCCACTCAGAAACGTACCACTGTTTTGATTAAAAATCTCGAAACCGGTGTTGTTACTCCATAGTTCACACTGCCGTGGCCCGATAGTTACTGCCATTAGCGCTAGTGTTTAGAACCAACTGTAGTTTGATAACTTACCTTCCCCTACTCAGTGCTTTTGGTGATGTTAACTGTCGTGAATACTTTATTTATCGTCTGCTCTCCAATCTGTCTATGTTGATGCTTCATTCCTGTTTCTATATATACTCGAAATTAGTTTGAGTTTTGTGAAAAAGAGGTGGATGCTATTCCAAACACTGTTTACTCAAACGAGGTTACTGTACAGTAGTACAGTCTAAGTTATAATTGTTCCACTGTAAACGTTATCGAGTTAATTACTGTTTCACTAGTCTGTTTCTCTTCTGTTTACTATACTTTATTTCGCGTTTTACCCCCCCCCCCCTCGCCGACACACATACACACTATAGGTTTAATGCCCTCTGCCCTCTTTAAACACGTTTCGATCGATTCCATTTCCACACAATACTCCGCAAGGCATCTTAAGGTATGTGCCGGAGGGTACCCAGTAGTACTGTTTGTCATTTCCGTTCCTGTTCCACTCGCAAATGGGTGATGGAAAAACGACTGTCTGTATGACATCGTATGAGCCCTAATGTCTCGTATCTTCGTGGTCCTTACGCGCATTGTATTTTGGCGGCAGCTGAATCGTTCGGCAGTCAGTTCCAAATGATGGTTCTCTAAATTTTCTCAATAGTGTTTCTCGAGAAGAACATTGCCTTCTCTCCAGAGACACCCATTTGAGTTCCCGAAGCAACTCCGTAACACTTACATATTGTTCGAACCTACCGATAAAATATGTAGGAGCCCGCCTCTGAATTGCTTCGATGTCTTCCTTCAGTCCGATCTGGTACGGATCCCAAACACTCGAGTAATCCTCAAGAATAGGTCGCACCAGCGTCCTACATGCGGTCTCTTTTACAGGTGAACCACTCTTTCCTAAAATTCCCCCATAAACCGTAGTCGGCCATTCGTCTTCCCTAGCAAATTTCTCATATGCACGTTCCACCTCAGACTTCTGTTTCAGTAACTTCGCTTTCAGTCTCGTATGATGCCAGAAGACTGTTGTTTAAGGAAAATTTCTTCTGCGGGATAGCTCATGCTATGAGTCAGTATTCTTTAGCTTCTTCTGCTGTTCTGTTCCCCGTACTGATGCACTCTGGTGGTTTGATTTTCCATTCCAAACTAAATATTTTTTTCTCAGTTTTTTGTTCTTTTGAGCGGGAATTCATCGTCTACGAACCCCAGTCTTTCTTAGATATGTTCAGAAGGACTAGTGATACGCTCTACATACATGTACTCCCAAGAAATGTGAATGCCTTCAAATTTTTGTAAGCTCCCACATATATATTACTTTATTGTAGAAGTACTACACATAGACGGAAAATATGTAAAGCTCACTGAGTCAAAAATATTAGAAATTGAGAAATCTCAGTCCAATTATTCATATCTTTTAGACAACGCTACACCCTTGAGATAGGAAATGAACCTCGGTGCCGTCATTTATACATAGCTATCACTTAAACAATGTTCCTTACGGAACGAATCTGGCTGCTTTAACCTTCAGCTTCTATGGTGTTTTCAGAGATTAGTACAGATTGACCTGCCAGTCTGTCCAGTACAGTAGGACTGACACAAAATGATCTTAGAGACCAGGACTTAAAAGCCTTCTAGGCGTTGAAGAAACATAGAAGGTCAAAGACAGATTACAGGTAGGTGATTTAAACTGAGGACACTGGCAGCAATGGAAATGATAATGAAGTTAGAGAATGGGAGAAAGACGAACTTGGTCGAAGACATGCAGTGCAGAGAAGGAGAAAGGACAGCATTAGAGAATGGGAGAAAGAGGAACGTGACCGAAGACATGTAGTGAAAAGAAGGAGAATGAAAATGGCGTGACAGCCTGAAAAGATGAACGAGAAAGCAAGAACGGTCACTGAGAGAGGGTGGAACCATTTCCTTATCTGACGGCGAGAGAGAAGGTAACACGCTGTACATCCTTACATACGTTACACCACTAAATTGTGCATAGAGTGCAAAGTAGCTTGTTCCAGAGGCTGACAGTAGCAAAAGAGAAGCAGTTTACGAATGTTTCTGTCTTATAGATAGAAACAGCTCAGGTAAATAACACTGGTCTGCGTCATTTTTGAGGTCACGGTTTCTTAAGCTGATTCTTAATATTTCGTGTACGCTGAATTCAGAAATGTAATTAATTTTGTATAGCTAGGTCAGGTTTTACTGCTGTTTCACTTTTTAAAATATGACATTTAAGAAATTTTTTATAAAAAAATGGTTCAAATGGCTCCGAGCACTATGGTACTTAACATCTGAGGTCATCAGTCCCCTAGAACTTCGAACTACTTAAACCGAACTAACCTAAGGACATCACACATATCCATGGCCGAGGCAGGATTCGAACCAGCGACCGTAACGGTCACGCGGTTCCTGACTGAAGCGCCTAGAACCTCTCGGCCACACCGGCCGGTCCTTATAATACAGTATATACGCTGATTATGGTTTGAAAACAGTCTTGCTTTTAAATAAGTCTAAATTACGTATATAAGATCATACATTAAAACCAGTTTATGGAAGACAGTCTCTTTTCTAGGACTTCCGCGTGTGTTCCGCATCTGGAATGTTGTCTAATTAAATCGGGTGATGCTGAGGGAATTAGATTAGGAAATGAGACACTTAAAGTAGTAAAGGAGTTTTGCTATTTGGAGAGCAAAATAACTGATGATTGTAGAAGTAGAGAGGATATAAAATGTAGACTGGCAATGACAAGGAAAGCGTTTCTGAAGAAGAGAAATTTGTTAACATCGAGTATTGATTTAAGTGTCAGGAAGTCGTTTCTGAAAGTATTTGTATGGAGTGTAGCCATGTATGGAAGTGAAACATGCACGATAAATAGTTTAGACAAAAAGAGAATAGAAGCTTTTGCAATGGGTGCTACAGAAGAACGCTGAAGATAAGATGGGTAGATCACACAACTAATGAGGAGGTATTGAATAGAATTGGGGAGAAGAGGAGTTTGTGGCACAACTTGACTAGAAGAAGGGATCGGTTGGTAGGACATGTTCTGATGCACCAATTTGGTACTGGAGGGCAGCATGGAGGGTAAAAATCGTAGAGGGAGAACAAGAGATGAATACACTAAGCAGATTCAGAAGGATGTAGGCTGCAGTAGGTACTGGGAGATGAAGAAGCTTGCACAGGATAGTGTAGCACGGAGAGCTGCATCAAACCAGTCTCAGGACTGAAGACCACAACAACAACAAACATTTAGCATTGGCCATCAATCAACACAGGCAACGACTCGTTGGTCGTCATCATAACAAGTACAACTTTCAAACTTCTGCTTGATGAAATCTGTGAAAATTCGCCATTCAGTAGAGATATACGTTATACGCATAGCTTCTAAGAGAGCACAAACGTCAGGACAGTAAACCAGGGAAGCTTCTTCATCCATTCTGAAAAACTGTCGAAACTATTCTTCGTGACTACGGTACCTATACGCGTTGTTGCAGGATCAAACAATGTGTTTTCACGAAGATGTGATCCTAGTAACTTGGCAGAGTCTATGGATAAGCACAAATCGTGTGTCAAATCATTCAGGTCAGCTTGGGTTAGGTGTTTCGGTTGGCATGAATCAGAGGGGCTAGATATGCGTAACCAATATACCCAGAATGCTCTTCACGCATTCCATCGTCTTGACCAAAAGAATCACTCTGGTTATCAGGAGGTGTTGAAATCGGCTACCTGCTCCATGAGGCTCTGGTGTTACGGCAGTTCACTCGTCTGGATATTTTATGCTCTCTCTATTTCTTTTGGTTTACACCTAAAAGGAAAGGTAGATATATTCGTTAAATTAATTAAAATAAGATACTTCTTCTAATTAATTAAAAAAACACTAATATAGAGATATATAAAGTTCATTTGAGTCAATCATTAACTTACACCGTAAATTTGTAAATGCAAAAATAATAGTCGCTAGTACGCTCTCTTCCTTCTCTTCCAATCATGGGTACACCGTAACCGAGACACTTCTCCTGATATTTGCTACCGCGTCGCAGACTTTCAACACGTGTTTTGCAGCATATGTGTGGCTCTGAGCACTGTGGGACTTAACTTCTGAGGTTATCAGTCCCCTAGAACTTAGAACTACTTAAACCTAACTAACCTAAGGACATCACACACATCCATGCCCGAGGCAGGATTCGAACCTGCGACCGTTGCGGTCGCGCGGTTCGAGACTGTAGCGCTTAGTACCGCTCGGATATGTGTGGTGCAAACGGCCTGTCCTCACTACCAACTTTATCTCCAAAGTATGCATGACTAGCCTGCAGCTTGCTACAAGCTAAAAGCCAGACCAACTCAACCGCCACCTCTCTCTTCTACAGAGTTGCGACCTTCATCTCTGTATACAGCTGTATCATCTATGACTGCGCCCCTAACGTCATTTTCAATGTCTTAAACAAAACAGAAATTACTAGAAGTATCTTTCCATCCTTGTTACTAAATTTATTTGGAAATCATATATTTACTGTAGCTCTGTGATATGGAAATAATTTTTCTTCGTGATAATAAACTTAAAAATTTCAAACAATTGAATATCTAATATACCTGACAGGCTACTACGTAACTGCTGAGATAGCAAAGAAAAGTGACCTGTTTGAGAAAACTGACAAACATTTTTGAATTCGTCATGCACTAAATACAAGTGAACACCTTAAATACTTTGACCTTAAAGAAAAAAAAATACTTCTGGATGCGATTATATTGACGTGAAAGGTGTTTTCGCCCGCTAACGAGAGATATTGCGGTGATTGCACACCGAGGAGCCGATAAAGCAGATGTACCGCAAAGCAGTCAAGTGTTTGTCTGGCCACAATCATCCTAATTTGGTATATGAAGAACTTCAATTGTCAGACATGAGGATGCTGCCTCATGTACACAAGCATTCGTAGCTAGTTCTGAGTTTTCCCTACTCGTTCCGTGTTGGTGTACATCACAATAGTGAAGGTTCGACAGAGCGACTGTTTACACAAATTTAGATTCACATTCTACGGAAATTTGTTTGGTATTTCTAAAGGGCTTTAGGTATGCGGAAGTTTCGTTTCATATAATGAAAGTATATTCTACCAATTTATGGTGCCGATGCGAAGTTCTATAAAGATTATTCACCGCTTTCTGATGTGGTATTTTAATTCTGTGTAAGGAATAAGAGGCAGTCGATCGACAATTGCAAAAATAATTACGTGTAATTTCTGAGGAGTTACTAAAATTAGTTCTTCATATTGCGCTTAAGTCCTTATTTTGTGCCTATTCGATAATTGAAAACAGACTGTCATTCATTTATGCGTCAGACACCTTTTATTGTGCCACTTACCTGCAGTTAACATTGTTGGCAAAGCGTATATCGTCAAGCGTGACTGTGCTTCGTTTTCGTTTCAATTCTTGGTCGGAGGGGGATAAGCAGGCTACTAGCTTGTTGATGTACACAATATCTAATAATAGATCAATACTTAAATATACAACTCTAAATCTAGCAGTATATTTACAATGTGATGTTCAATTGTTTTTGGCTGGAGATTCGATACTTTTTCTGTCAGTATATCGATATATCGACAATTTTTCTCTATTCGTAAGGGTCGATAGCGACATCTTTTAAATATCGATATATCGGATTACCGATATTTTTAAGAAATATCAACAATCCTATTTTGGTTCAAATGGCTCTGAGCACTATGGGACATAACATCTTAGGTCATCAGTCCCCTAGACCTAGAACTACTTAAACCTAACTAACCTAAAGACATCACACTCATCCATGCCGAGGCAGCATTCGAACCTGCGACTGTAGCAGCAGAGCGTTTCCGAACTGAAGCGCCTAGAATCACTCGACCACAACGGCCGGCGGTCCTAGTTTGTACTATCGTGCGTGTACAAGCAATTTACAGAGGCAAATAGGATAACAACGCAACCGAATTAACCTGTAACGAGGGTTTCGTATGCAGGAACACTCTGCTAATAAGCCTAATCTACTTCTCCACGTTGGTCGGTATCACCCGCAATCAACCTTCACAAATTCCTAGTTCCTCTTTCTTGGAGGAAACGTATCATTATTACTAAAGCAGGGCCCACGAGAACTACACAAATAATAAGCTGGGAAGAGAATGAAGCACCAGAGGAGATAATAACAAAATAGACTGCATTATACGTGGTGATTCAGAGCTAATGAAATGGAGACGGCGCCATTGCGGCCCAAGAGGTCGCCCCTCATCCCCACGATGTCAAGCTTTCCCGCTGCACGATATGTTCCCATTTTTACCCTGGGATGACGCGCCCCGAACCCCTCCTAATTACCTCTCTCCACGTTACCTCTACGCTGTTACCCAAATTACTTTAACACGTATCCCCCAACGACCCTTCTTGCCGTGTCCTCATGAAAGACTTGATATTCACTGTGGTATATAACGAAGTTATCGCAGGGATGGGGGAAAATAGCAAGGTAGTATTGTATTCGAAATGGGATCCGCAGACAAGACACATTTTCTGAATGGAAATAGCCTGTCCCATGGGCTGTCTTTACATCGATTCACACATCGTTTATTCGTATATTTCACTTCTGGGTAGTTTCGGATGTCACCACTTCTTCCTCAAATTAAGGTCTACACCTACCAGTAGTAGATTTCATTTGGCAAGGAATTTGGATCGACAGTTATGCGTAAACTTGCTTACAAACTAACAGAAGTCTTCATTTAGTCGACTCCGAGCTTTCCAATTTTTATATTAACTTCATCATTAATCTCCTTTCTGCTACACGTTTCGTCTTTCTTTGTTTTGCTCTCAGTAGTTACTCTGTGCTCGGGAGGTAGTTAATTCCATCGACAGGTCTTATACTTCTTCCTCATTTTCACATAGGATAATAATATCAACCGATTTTATCAGTAATACAATTACATCCTGAACTTCGACTTTGTCCAAAATCTTTATTTCCATAATTTCTTCTCCGGCGTAGGGGAAGATTGATATCAATGGACCACCTAAAGAAAATGTGTTATAAAATCCTCGGATATTTTAATAAATATTTGATATTCAGTCTAACATGAACCTTATCTGTAGCATTTCGCGATAGTAGACACAGTAGTTATAAATATTCTCTGTTTATGAAATGTTTCTGAAACAGAAAGTATGCCTCTGCCCAATCAACGCGACTGGTTTCCTCCATTGGCGGTGTTCGTCAATAAGCAATAGTTTAGTAGCGGTTAAACACTAGACACTTGTAAGTAAGTGTCAATACATTTCATTTTTTAAATTTTGTGACATCTTCGAAACCAAGGTGGCTAAAAGTCCAAATGTTGCTTTCTAAACATAAAAATAAGAGAAACACATTTGGCTGGTTGCTGAAACATTTAAAAACTATTTTATTGAGAAATATTAACACTGATATTTAGAATTTAATTCGTTACAAACGTTCTCGGTCTCCCCAGTAGGTCCTAATCTCGCGAACTTTCTTCGTCACTCATTCTTTTAGTTCCCCTTGGTGCTGCATATAGTGTATAATATAGTCTCTCTGTATAACTTATGTATATTCATCTGAGTATTTAAAACAGACTATACCATTTTCGCTAGTCGAACTGTTTTTCCATATACACCGGACTTACGAAAGTTAGTTGATATTTTTTAAAGTTTGGTCTCCAGTATCAAACGCAACGTCCAAACTGCCTCTCTTGTGCTTTGTCTTTCCTCAGACCAAACTAATCAGTAACACAGCCTCAATTTTCTTCTCCTGTATTATTCTCGTCAAAAACATGGATACGGAAGCTGTTAAGCTGACTGTGTGATAGATCTCTCATTTATCTACTCTTGACATCCTCAAGATTGTGTGGAAGGCTTTCTCTCGGATGTACGATGGAAAAATAAATCTCCAGTTCAATAGATTCTACACAGCAACCTTAGTGATCGTTTGGTCTCTACGTCCCCTAACTACTTTAGAAATTCCGAATAAACGTTAACTATACCCAGTGCCTCACTTCATCGCAAGTCCTCCAGATCCATTTCAAAATATGAGTCTATTACTAAATCATTTTTATCTTCCATATCGAATCTCATATCTTCTTCTGTCACGTAGGTATACATTTCTCCCACTTTGTAGATGCTTTCTACTTACTATTTCATCTTATCTTTACACTGGAATTCTTCCTGAACTCCAAATGTTGACTTGCCTCACATTTTTCGCCAGCTACTTTGCATCAGTATCTCTGCTCTTCCTACTAGTCACTGTCCTGAGTGACCTCCATTTTTTTCTTAAACCTTTTTGTATTTTCTTCTTTCCTACTTGAACTCAAGTACTTTTTTTGTAATCCAAGATTCCTTCGCAGTTACCTTCCTTTTATCTATAACTGTCTGTCCAAAGCGTGTGACTACCCTTATTAGGGTTGTCTATCCTCTTCAACTGAACAGATCACTGCGGTATTCGTTATCGCAATTTTTACAATATCAGGTAATTTTAGACGCACATAATCTTTTCTCTCTACTTCGATATGCAAATTTCTTACACACTGTTGCTTCCTGACGATTCTCCTTTTTTTCAACCTTGCCTTGTACCCCGCTATTTTTGTGCAACAGGCGTCCGACACCGGCCTAACCTATACCACAAGCTTCGCTCAGATATTCGTCTATACAGATTCCTTACAGTTTGTTGTTTCAGGCGATCGTCCATCTTCTTTACTCTAACTTGTCGTACGTTAAGCTACGTTTCATTAAGTAGAATCCTGTTGAGGTACAGCTGGCATCTTTGAGATAACTGTTTCTGGCCTTCATTTGGTGACAGGTTTTTCTCCGTCTTGAATCAGCACTTCCTTCCCCATAGATGTGTTATGAAGGATAATGGAACACAAAGCATTACTTTCGTAGGTGTAATACAACATAACGACTACTCCTACTTCTCATAATTTGCTTTTCCTCATGCTCTGTAAGTCACTCTTTATCCTGAGAGGAAAAATACACTCCTGGAAATGGAAAAAAGAACACATTGACACCGGTGTGTCAGACCCACCATACTTGCTTCGGACACTGCGAAAGGGCTGTACAAGCAATGATCACACGCACGGCACAGCGGACACACCAGGAACCGCGGTGTTGGCCGTCGAATGGCGCTAGCTGCGCAGCATTTGTGCACCGCCGCCGTCAGTGTCAGCCAGTTTGCCGTGGCATACGGAGCTCCATCGCAGTCTTTAACACTGGTAGCATGCCGCGACAGCGTGGACGTGAACCGTATGTGCAGTTGACGGACTTTGAGCGAGGGCGTATAGTGGGCATGCGGGAGGCCGGGTGGACGTACCGCCGAATTGCTCAACACGTGGGGCGTGAGGTCTCCACAGTACATCGATGTTGTCGCCAGTGGTCGGCGGAAGGTGCACGTGCCCGTCGACCTGGGACCGGACCGCAGCGACGCACGGATGCACGCCAAGACCGTAGGATCCTACGCAGTGCCGTAGGGGACCGCACCGCCACTTCCCAGCAAATTAGGGACACTGTTGCTCCTGGGGTATCGGCGAGGACCATTCGCAACCGTCTCCATTAAGCTGGGCTACGGTCCCGCACACCGTTAGGCCGTCTTCCGCTCACGCCCCAACATCGTGCAGCCCGCCTCCAGTGGTGTCGCGACAGGCGTGAATGGAGGGACGAATGGAGACGTGTCGTCTTCAGTGATGAGAGTCGCTTCTGCCTTGGTGCCAATGATGGTCGTATGCGTGTTTGGCGCCGTGCAGGTGAGCGCCACAATCAGGACTGCATACGACCGAGGCACACAGGGCCAACACCCGGCATCATGGTGTGGGGAGCGATCTCCTACACTGGCCGTACACCACTGGTGGTCGTCGAGGGGACACTGAACAGTGCACGGTACGTCCAAACCGTCATCGAACCCATCGTTCTACCATTCCTAGACCGGCAAGGGAACTTGCTGTTCCAACAGGACAATGCACGTCCGCATGTATCCCGTGCCACCCAACGTGCTCTAGAAGGTGTAAGTCAACTACCCTGGCCAGCAAGATCTCCGGATCTGTCCCCCATTGAGCATGTTTGGGACTGGATGAAGCGTCGTCTCACGCGGTCTGCACGTCCAGCACGAACGCTGGTCCAACTGAGGCGCCAGGTGGAAATGGCATGGCAAGCCGTTCCACAGGACTACATCCACCATCTCTACGATCGTCTCCATGGGAGAATAGCAGCCTGCATTGCTGCGAAAGGTGGATATACACTGTACTAGTGCCGACATTGTGCATGCTCTGTTGCCTGTGTCTATGTGCCTGTGGTTCTGTCAGTGTGATCATGTGATGTATCTGACCCCAGGAATGTGTCAATAAAGTTTCCCCTTCCTGGGACAATGAATTCACGGTGTTCTTATTTCAATTTCCAGGAGTATATATATATATATATATATATATATATATATATATATATATATATATATATATATATATATATTGCTCCTTCATACAAAAGGCGTTTATTTGACATTTGAGAATTAATGATATTCATCGATATATTGCGAAGTTGTTAATCAGAAGGGGACTTCCGAAAGATTGGATACGAACCCGCATTCAATAATCCAAGAGCTCCATTACTTCTTCGGAAGGTTAAACTTCATCAATGCCAAATATCCGCTTGATCTGAGGTTTCCCGGCTAATTATATAACGCTCCGAAAAATACGAGGCATTTTATTTGTACAGATTAGCAGACTGCCGCAAAGCACGAGCCTGCAGAGAAGAAGAATCATCGCCTGATTTCATTCTAACAAGTAAAATTTCTGAATCATTTTGAGTGACTGAGTTATGATTGTGTTTCCTATTATGAATGATTGATTGCTCGAACGAATTGAGAACTACATAACTACATAATTACATAGATAGGAGGAAAAATTACAATGTTTCTTATATAATAACTCAGAGGTGCTATGAGATAAATCGGCTGAAAACTGATCAGCTTACCGGGTATGCAAATAACATGTGAAGATCGTAGATACACATTCGTGATAATAATCGCGGTTGTACCTAAATTTTGGGGGGTTCTCAAGGAGGCAGTTCACAATTCGTCGCTACACAGTCAAACATCGCGTAGGTCGGCATTTTTAGTAGTTCCTATCTCGTAATACCACGGAGACTACTTTCCATCATGGACTGTGCGGCTGGTCCCGGCGGAAGTTCGAGTCCTTCCTCGGGCATGGGTCTGCGTGTTTTTCCTTAGGATAATTTAGGTTAAGTAATGTGTAAGCTCAGGGACTGATGACCTTAGCACTTAAGTCCCACAGGATTTCACACACATTTGAACATCTGAACTACTTTTATAATGCTGTATGTATTTGAATAGCTCGCTATTCGATATTCTACAGTTTTACAGTATTTATATTCTCTGACTCTAGAATCAGGTAACACGCATTTACTTGCTTGAACTTTGGTGTTATATTTAGTATCGAAACTGTAGCTACGAGAGTATCTAGCGGAACCTGGTTGCGCTGTCCTCGTGTGGCGGAGGCCATTGCAATCCTAAGTCAGGAACCTATGGTACTGTACTTAAAGAATTAAATTTTGCGCAGCAGTGAGGCTGTCTCCAGAATTACAGCAATAGCAGACTTAGGCTTCACGCCCAGTCCTAGCAAGCGTAGCTACTGGCATGAGGTGGTGGAATAGTTTCGTGTAGCGGTAACAAGGGAACACTAAGCCATGACACACAAAACGCTCGTCAGCCATTAGCAAATGCTCTAGATTTACAAGCACAAGTATTAAGCTACCGGGAAACACGACAGAAACATATAAGATCAGGCTGAAAACAAATTAACACACCCAGCTGAAAAAGGAACACTTTCAGATTTCCACAAGTGAACAATATTTAACTACGTGGACTTTAGCATCTATATTTCTTGTTAAGGGGCCAACTCAACATAATCATTTGAATTTAACGGTGTCTCTGACCAGTGTCTGACACAATTAGTTAATTATTTAAGCACTATGACACTCTCAGTTACACCAAACTTACCTGCGCTCGGTCCCATTTAATTACTTCACAAATATCAGAAAAAATTCTATCAGAGCCCAGATAACTACTCACAACTCTTTCCCGGACTCTGCACCTGTTTTTTCTTAAACCTCATGGTGGCAGACAATGAAAGTGCGTTATGTATGGTAGGTGTACTTACATCAATAACAATTTCCCAAGGAAAGTTGTTAGAGCTCACCATTAAACAAAGGAAGCCTCACCTACAAGAGGACAAATCAAGCCGGATCCACCGGATGTTTGACGATCCAGGTGATAATACACAGCCCTACTGCCGTATCACAACGTCCATTGCTCCTACCAACACGTCCAGTAGAAGTTTCCGTCCACTATGCCCCAGGCCAGCGAACCTCTCGTCATGACGTGCTTCAAAACACCACGGCGATACAGGCGTTCCCCACTCGTTCGCCATTCAAGCCCTTCATGAGAGCACAACTGTCACTAGGAGCGCATCAGAGGCACAGAGAAGTTGCGGCCGAACATGTGTGCCAGATACAAGCAGGAGAGGGTGAGGGAAACTCTTGTATGTGGTCCCAAAAAACCATCTACATCTACATTTATACTCCGCAAGCCACTCAACGGTGTGTGGCGGAGGGCACTTTACGTGCCACTGTCATTACCTCCCTTTCCTATTCCAGTCGCGTATGGTTCGCGGGAAGAACGACTGTCTGAAAGCCTCCGTGCGCGCTCTAATCTCTCTAATTTTACATTCGTGATCTCCTCGGGAGGTATAAGTAGGGGGAAGCAATATATTCGATACCTCATCCAGAAACGCACCCTCTCGAAACCTGGCGAGTAAGCTACACCGCGATGCAGAGCGCCTCTCTCGCAGAGTCTGCCACTTGAGTTTGTTAAACATCTCCGTAACGCTAACCAACGTTCCATGAAAGCCACGAAGGTGGAATGCCACAGAAAACTGCGCGAAGGCTTTTGCATCGACTGTTACTCAAATCGTTCCGTCTGAAGCTAGTGCAGCTATAATCAAAACCAGATTGACTTTTTTATGGTCATCGTCTTCAGTTTTGTATCACTTTGCAGGAAGCACTTGGGGATGAATATTTCTACTCCCAGCTCACATTCAGTGACGGTACAGCTTTCCACTTAACTGAAAAGATTTATGGCCATAATTTGAGAGTGTGCCGCACTGAACGTTCTCATGAAATTCTGACGCATCTACGAGATTCGCCAGAGAACAATATTTTCTCTACAGTGTCACAGGCGAAGCTGTAAGGGCCGGTTTTCTTCTGTGAGAAAAATCCCTCACTGGAGCATCGACGATCCTAGCTATCTGAATGACGAACTTGTGCTTCTCTAAATTACGCGCAATTCTGAAGATGATGTGGCTCTACTCTCTTGGCCCGTCACGTTACGTGACATAACGTCGTGGCACCTCTTTCTTGGGGGGGGGGGGGGGGGGTACGCGAAGAAACGTGTTTACATGCCCACACTGCTAAGAACACTATAACACCTCTGATAACGCATCAGTGCTGCTGTGATGACTACTGACAGGATGTTGCTACATAAGGTATGGAACGAAGTTGGCCGCGCGGGATTAGCCGAGCGGTATGAGGGGCTGCAGCCATGGACTTTGTGGCTGGTCCCAGCGGAGGTTCGAGTCCTCCCTCGGGCATGGGTGTATGTGTTTGTACTTAGGATAATTTAGATTAAGTAGTGATGACCTTAGCAGTTAAGTCCCAAGATTTCACACACATTTGAACATTCTGAACGAAGTTGACTACTTCTTGAATGAGTGTCGTATGACCATACGGGTACCGAAAGAAAACTTTATCATTGATAAATGCAAACCTGGTGAAAGTTACGGATCTATTCATGCATCAGTCACATTTGTACATCCTACGCTTTGGAAAAAGTAGAAATTGAATACCAAATGAATCGTTTGTAGTGAAGAGAATGCTGCGTCTCTCACAAGGGAACCTCCCCATCGCACCGCCCTCAGATTTAGTTATAAGTTGGCACAGGGATAGGCCATGAAAAACTGAACACAGATCAATCGAGAAAACAGGAAGAAGTTGTATGGAACTATGAAAAAAACAAGCAAAATATACAAACTGAGTAGTCCGTGTCCAAGATAAGCCACATCAAGGTACGTGTACACTGATGAGCACCGTGGTCCCGTGGTTACCGCGAGCAGCAATCCTCCGTCGAATGAAAAGTTTTAATTTTTTATTTTCAGACAATTATCAAAGTTCATGCACTCAGACATGATCAACTTCGCTCTCCAAAATTCCATGACATGTTCAGATTTGCTTGGACACATGCAGGATTTGACGGTCTACACACGGAAAAACTTGAAAACGTTAAGAACGTATGTTTTGACAGAGCACAGGGAAAACTGTGCGACTGTGAAACTTGCATTCATTTTTTGCCGTTTATGTGACAAACTCTTATGTTTTCATCACTTTTTTGGGAGTGATTATCACATCCACAAGAAAACCTAAATCTGGCAAGGTAGAAGAAACTTTTTACCCATTCGCCAAGTGTGCAAGTTAGGTGGGTCGACAACATATTCCTGTAATGTGAAGCACATGCCGTCACCAGTGTCGTATAGAATATTTCAGACGTGTTTTCCTGTGGAGGAATCGGTTGACCTATGAATTTGCGATCAAATGTTTTCGGTTCCTATTGGAGAGGCACGTCCTTTCGTCTACTAATCGCACGGTTTTGCGGTGCGGTCGCAAAACACAGACACTAAACTTATTACAGTGAACAGAGACGTCAATGAATGAACGGTCAGATCGTAACTTTGCGAAAATAAAGTAAGTAAAATTTTTACTCGAGGGAGGACTCGAACCAAGGACCTCTCGTTCCGCATTTACTGACTCTAACCACGGGACCACGACGCTCCTCAGCTGACACAGTCCTTGATGTTGCATATCTTACACTTGGACTACTCAGTTTGTATAATTTGCTTATTTTTTCATAGTTCCACACAACTTCTTCCTGTTTTCTCGATTGATCTGTGTTCAGTTTTTCAAGGCCTATCCACTGTGTCAATTTAGTCAATCAGAATATTTAGTGACCTTACCTGTTATCCCCTCAGCCCTATACTTCTCCTTGCTGCAAATATAGCAATGGCTCTATATCCAGTACTGAAATTGTTGGGGGAGTATACATGCAATGAGGGCCACAGAATATTGTAAGGATACTGATATCGATCCTGTAAGTGACGTATAGAATGTACACTTACTTACCTTAGCCAGGATGTAGCAGCACAGATGACACGGTGGTACCACATATTAGGAGAGCGGGGCCGATTCCGTGCCGAACGTAGAGTAGATATACCCAGAATGTATTCCTCCAGTACTTAGCCAGATTTTAGCAGCTTCGAACGAACTACGTGTAATTTTAAAAATTTAGAACTCTCCTTCTCGCCAACACCCCACACAGAGTGAAAGAAAAAAGTGTATCGCTCACTACATTTTCGCTGTTCACGCAGCAGAACTGCCTGGCTGTTGATCAGGGCTGTTCATCAATTATCGATATATCGACATTGTTCCTTGAAGTGTCGATATACATCGGTAACATATCTACCCATGATATACCGATATACCGATATCAAAATGGAAACACAGTGACGATATATTTATTGTATGTTATATTTTTTTAACAGTTTTCGGTAGATATTTGAAATTGTTCTTTTTAATCTGTAATAGAACTTTACTTTCTCTGTGTGAAGGAGTCTCACAATTTTTCGAGCTCTTATCACGTCCATTCTTCCTCTCTAACAGTTTGAAGCAAGTATAGGTGGTACAAAAGAAGAAGTTCGATTGCACTGAGGGTGGAGGGAGTGGCGGTATGAATGGAATATCAGTATTTCCGACGTTTTCATTATTCTTTAAACAGTATAGCTAGGCAAAAACATTGTTTGTACTGATCAAATTTTTACGTAATTCTGACTTGCATTTTCCGATAAGCCACCTCCATTAGGTACAACACGGTCAACATAACAAAATTCCTCTCAGAGGGTAACAAGGCTCTGTTGCGTTGTACCATAATTGCTTTAATAAAATAGTTTGATTACACAACCTGCTTCCAGCTTTAAGGTTATGGTACAGCAGTAGCAGACAGGTGTGTTATAGGAGAAATAGCATACCAGTTGTGTTAAAAAACAGTTTTTAACGCAACTAGAGTGGAAATTGAAATTTTTTTTTGTAGGATCTTATGGGACCAAGCTGCTGAGGTCATCGGTCCCTAAGCTTAGACACTATTTACTCTAACTTAAACTAGCTTACGCTAAGGACAACACACGCACCCACTCCCGAGGGAGCACTCGAACCTTCGACAGAGGGTGTCGCGCGGACCGTGACAAGTTGCCCTAGACCTCGCAGCCATGCCGCGCGGTGCAAATAGTATACTACTCCTTCACTTCGCCATTCTTCAAAACCAGTTGCTGAAAATGATGAACAAAAATGTAAATGACAAGACGAGTCTTCTCCTTGGGTGGAGGTGTTGAGGGTAAATACTGAAGCTCGGTGCTAGTAACAGAGACTGCAACGTTCAACTCACCCAGGACGGTGGGTCCCTCGGCTTGTGGGTCGATGAAGAACGCATGTAACGTTCAACTTCACCGCCCAGTTTTGACACCACGATTGCTACGTCGCTGGCAGAAATGAGAAGATCAGGGAAGTCGACATGAGGCGTTCAGGAAAAATCGGAAATGCGACAAAACCGAATGACGGACCTTTGGGGCACCTTTTATAGTGCCACTCATAAGCAGTTAGCATTGTTGGCAAAGTGGTTATCGCCAAGCGCGAATGTGCATCGTTTTCTTTTCAATTATTTCTCTAAGGGGGATAAACAGGCTGCTGGCTTGTTGATCTGCAGGGTAAAAAATGGCTCTAAGCATTATGGGACTTAACATCTGAGGTCATAGAGCTACTTAAACCTAACTAACCTAAGGGCATCACACACATCCATGCTGGAGGCAGGATTCTAACCTGCTACCGTAGCAGCAGCACGTTTCCGGACTGAAGCGCCTAGAACCGCTCGGCCACAGCGGCGGGCGACGTGCAGAGTATCTCATAATAAATCAGTACTTAAATGGTTCAGATGGCTCTGAGCAATATGGGTCAGTACTTAAATATACAGCTGGAAAACTGGACTATATTTATAATGTACAGCCGATATTTTTATACGTCCGTACGTCGATACGTCGACGTTTTTTATCGTTATATCGTCGGCAGATTGTGATTTCGTCTTCTTTTAAAAAATCGATATATGGGATTCCTAATGTTATTAAAAATATCAACAGCTCTTTTACAGAGACAACCAGTGTCCCTAAACTGTTGGTAGCAGGGCACAATGTTCTGTTTACATACGGTTATGTTCCACATTTCATTTTGAATACACTCTGCACTGTTATAACAGACAAACATGTCGCATGTTGAGACATACAAAAATTTTTTTTTTCTGCTTCGCTTTTTCTCAAGCCCCTGCACTAGTAACGCCAACAGGTGGGCACAGTACTCACTTGCTCAGTTTACGGTTCTGTTCGTGCATTGATCTCTACTTGAAATACTTTGGATAATATTGAACTTAGATAACGTGCGAATTACCTACGGCAGCGGTGTATTCTGTCCCCAACTTGACAACGTGAGGCAATCCCGTCCATTTCCGTGCCAACCCGATGGCAGCTATTGGTGAAGTCTCTGCCGGCGGGTCGTCCAGAAATTCGAAGTGTGGTGGTCGCGTCGGCGGCGGCGGCGGCATTGGAAAGGTCGCGGCGGCCGCCCGCCGTCGATATCTGCGACACTGATGTATGATGGCGGGGTCCGGTGGCCTTTATGCCTGTCAGAATGAAAAATTATCGCCCCGGCTGGCCGCTTTTAAGTATGGCCATTTAGAAACGCGCCGTAAACAAACTACGTGAGGCGGGAGAGTCGTGCCCCACGCCACTAACTGAAAAGTGTAGTTTTACGCACGGTGTGGGGGTGGGGTGGGGGAGGGGCTGTAATTATAAATCGCGACCTTTTTTGTCCTCGCAACTTGCCCCGCTGCACGGAGAGAATAAGCGCGCCGCTACCGTTTACAGCCACTCGTTCCTCCGCTGCCCGCACCGTATTATCGCACACTCCATTGTTACTTTACACTCGACACGCTGTGGCGCTCGTAAAGTGGATTTTAGGACGTGCTGGGCTGAGAAATATTTTGTGACACCCAGGTGCACGATTACAGGCGAATTTTTTGTTAGAAAATGAGACTATTGTGGACGAACCACATGGTAAGTGTTGTGTACTAAGTTTTGTAGGAATTTCAGACCATTATAGAAGGTAATTGTCTCTAAATCTTATTGTGTCAACTTCTCTGTAATCCCCTACCCCACCGTTTTATTTGTTCATCAGGTTCCTTCTAACCATGGGAGGCACAGCTACTTGGCCATGCAACAAATCAGTACAGAGTTCACAGAATATTTGTACAAAAGGAACTAAAGAACTAATAAAACAGGATTAAATATTGTGAGACTAGATACATGAGGGGAATGAAAGTATGGATATACTAACACAGGGCTTCACAATATCGTGCTCGCGGAGCAAGCTGTGAGCAGCAAGGCGCGAGCACGGAGCAGCGCGAGCACGCTACCCCCACTACCGGACCAGAGCGGAGAGTGGGGAAAGTCACGTGAGGCACACAACAGCTGCCGCCAGTCAATGTAAATCCTCGGCCACCTGCAGGGATATCACTCACGAATTATTACTGCGACAAATGAAACAAATAAAGGAGAATGTACTCATGCACCATAATTTTATTAGCTTCGCATTAATTTTTGAACTGTTACACAATAAAAGGTGTCACTGAAGTGTGGGATTCTCGGTTATCTTGTACTTTTTGCCCTTTACAATTGCGTCTATGTTCGGAGTTATTGTTCTTGTGCATTTTAGGCGCAGCATGCACTTTAAATTTCGATCAGACAATGCGTTTCTCAGGCGCGTCTTGTTACATTTCATTGCAGAGAACAGTTGTTCAGAAACATACGTGGAACCGAACATTGATATTATTGTCGCCGCCAGTTTGTGCAAACGAGGAAATCTATCCTGAGGGAAGTGTCTGTAGAATTCGATA
This sequence comes from Schistocerca nitens, assembly GCF_023898315.1. Lineage (NCBI taxonomy): Eukaryota > Metazoa > Arthropoda > Insecta > Orthoptera > Acrididae > Schistocerca > Schistocerca nitens. Next base: position 69,062,455 of record NC_064614.1, read on the forward strand.
TTTTTTTTTATTGTTCTGAAAGTTGTCTCTGTATTCTCTGTCACACTGCAGGTCAATAATTTCTTGCTGCAGCTCAGGACGAATCTCTTAAATATTCACTGAATATGGAGCGAACAAATCAAAATCACTCTCTAGTGCTGTCATATCTTGAAAGCGCTGATCAACTAAACTATGTGAATAACGTTCACAGTCTTTGTGACATCTTGCATGGATGATAGTTTAGGAAAATGAGCTAGGTTTCCTGTTTCCAGCTGACTCACCCAAAGTGTCAATTTCATTTTAAAACCTCGTATTCGATCTATGAAATGAGTAATTAGCAGATCTTTACCTTGTAGTAAAATGTTCAAAGCATTCAGATGGCTAGTTAAATCTGCTACGAACGCGAGGTCACATTCAAACGTGCGCGCGCATTTCCCCTCCCTCCCCTCCAACCCTACTCCACGACCTTGCACCTGCTCGCGAGCACGTGCCTGAGCAGACGCGAGTACTCGCGCTCAAAACCGGCCAGTTGTTAAGCCCTGTACTAACAACACAAAATTTATCTTGCCTAATATGATGTAGGAAAACCGTTGGCGTTCGAAACATTTTCCAGTCGTTTCGGAATGCATAAATATAGAGATAAAACGAAAACACCTACAGCCATCCTTTGTCGCTACCAGTTTCGACGCTTCAGTGCGTCATCTTCAGGCTGTTTTTGATGCGGTATAGGTTGATATAATCCCAATGCATGTCACATAATTTTCCAGCATTACTGGATACGCAGATTATGCGTCAGCACTCCAACCATCAACTGCCAACTCAGTTGCGTATCTAGTAATGCTAGCAAAAAATGGTTCAAATGGCTCTGAGCACTATGGGACTTAACTTCTAGGGTCATCAGTCCCCTAGAACTTAGAACTACTTAAACCTAACTAACCTAAGGACATCACACACATCCATGCCCGAGGCAGGATTCGAACCTGCGACCATAGCGGAAGCGCGGTTCCAGACTGTAGCGCCTAGAACCACTCGGCCACTCCGGCCGGCAGTAATGCTAGCAACTGATGTGTCGTGCATGGGGATTATATAAACCAGTACCGCATCAAAAACAGCCTGAAGATGACGCACTAAAGCGTTGAAACTGGTAGCGACAAAATAAAATAAAATCATAAGGACAGCTGTAGGTGTTTTTATTTTATCACGACAGTAAACGGCCGTCGTCCCAGTGACCTCCTGTTACAAGGATGGACATACAAAAGCATAAATACAGGTTCTGCATAGTTCTGAGTGGACTCTTACAACATCCTTCCTGCAAAACAGTGGGAATTTCAGGTATAGATGGTGGAGGTGAAACTTATCATGCATTCTCCGCTCCAAAGGGGGCCACAAACGCTCGATAATATCAAGCAAGATTTGATGACTGTGACGACCAGGGCTGTATTGACAATTCACCCTCGTGCACACAAAACCAGTCCTGCACGATGCGAGCTGTGTAAACATCGATTCTGTCATCCTGGAACACATTATCATCGTTTTGGAATAAATATTGTGCCATAGGATGGAACCGATCACTTCTCACAAAATGCTTGGCATTTGACTTTACAAAGTAGCCAGGGCGCCCATGCTCAGATCACTACAGTACAGAACGCCCGCCGTATTTCACTCTAAAAAAAAAAAAAAAAAAAAAAACTGTATCCAAGGCTTTTACCGGTGTACAGCAGACCTTAACTGTGCCATTAGTTAAAAACGGTGTAAAAGAAGACTCAGCCGACCGACTCTTAGATCCTCCATAGTCCAAGTATTATGGCTTCGGCACCACGTTTGCCAGTTACGGGCATTTTCATCACTGATGGTTGGTTTTGGAATTCCAGCTAACACCTTATGTCCCAACTTCGTGTTGTATTGCTGCTGACACGCTTCGTGAGTGCGACATTCAGTTCTACAGTGACTTCTTGCAGCTGTCACCCTCTTATGTTTCGTCACAATCCTCTGAAATGTCCATATGTCACCATCAGTCAACACATATTTTCGTCCGCATTGTGACTTAGCGGATGATTTTTTTCCGCTATCGCTTGTATTTGGTAAAAATATCCGATACGGTGTCACCTGAAACTCCTAACACTTCGAATACCTTGATTATTATTCAGCCAGGGCCCTTGTGAAACACATCGGAGGAGGAGAATGAGGTCTACGGCACACTCTTGCCCTTGGAGAGATAAACTGCACCTCTAGGAGGAAGATTCAGGAACTATTAATGGCGTGAGGATGGTGAAGGCAACGGTAACCACGGCATTAAAGACGCATACCGTGTATCCACAGGACATGCGGTCTGTGATTGAAAAAAATTCTCGATGATCTCTCCATTGACAAAAGATTATGTCCTAGTTCCCCATTCGGATCCATTCGGATCTTCGGAGGGGACAACCCAGGGGGAGGTGACTATGAAAAAAAGAGTGAAAAACCAATAAAAGAACAACGTTCTACAAGTTGAGGCGTGCAATGTAAGAAGTTTCAGCGAGGCAGGGAAGCTAGAAAATCTGAAACCTGAAATGCGAAGGCTCGATCTGGATTTAGTGGGCGTTAGTGAAGTGAAATGGAGGGGGGACAAGGATTTCTCGTCAGCTGAATATACGAATGATGTGGAGCAGCTAAGGCGAAATGGCTGCATGACGAACGTGAAGAAATCGAGAAAGAAATGATTGATGGAAAGACTGACTCAATATAGAGATAAGTTGAAACACCACTCAGTGCAATTAATAGCAAGGGCAGTAACAGAATAAGATTTTCACTCTGCAGTGGAGCGTGCTTTGATAAGAAACTTCCTGGCAGATTAAAACTACGTGCCGGACAGAGACCCGAACTCGGGACATTTGCTTGTCGCGGGCAAGCGATATACCATCTCAGTTCCCCAAGCAAGACTCACAATACGGCCTCACACCTTCAATTTTGCCAGTACCTGGTCTCCTACCTTCCAAACCTCAGAGAAGCTTGTAAGAGGTCCATGATTAAGGAATTTGTTGCTAGCGCACTCGAGTAGACGTAATTTCGATGGATTGCTCGCGCTGCCTGCGATATGGGAGCTATAAGAGAATCTCAGACCAAAGAGCAGTGTTGTTAGCAGTAGGAACTGTGTAGTAGTAGGAGTAAGTTGTTGCTAGCGAGCAGTCGTGTGTATCGAGTTGGCTGGGCTGGTCGTGGGGGAGCGATGGCGGAGCCTGAGCGATATAATATAAGGTAAAAGCAGCCTCGCGCATATGTAGTATTGTTATATAATTTAAAGAATTTACTAATTTCTCCAATCCTTGGTGATCCCGATTATTGAAAAGAAAAATCAGTTGTTTCCTTTTATAAATGACAAATCTATCGGTCAGCATTGCACAGAGCAGCGCCAGAAAAATTTCTTATAGGAGCAGATATATACGCGTTATCCGGCGACCTAATTGAGGTAAGATTTTTCAGTTTATTCAGAATGAATTTTCAGGGCCATGACGCAGCACTGCTGACGTCCTAAATTTACCAGTTTAAATTCACAGTCATTATTGAAGGGCTATAAGTGAGCGACAATTTTATTGAGAGGTTAGTCACATTGCATTATTGGTAGGTTACAGAATTTATCTGTTGGTACGTTAGGCTAAATGTCAATGTTATGGTTATATTTTTTACTGTTGGGAGGTTTCGGAACTTTTACTGTTGAGAGGTTACACTAAAAGTGAATATTATTCATATTATTTTACTGTAGGGAGGTTACACCTGGCGACAACCAGCCAGGATCGTACTTTTGTGAATTTCTGAGAGGTAGTCAGTTATATATCTGCTCTTATTTACTTAATATTAAATGTAGTTTGCATCTGGCGCAACGCATTTACTAATTTGTAACTCTTTCTTTCACAGATCATCGGCAATTTATTGCTCTTTGTTGTAACTGTATTTGTTCCATGTTTGCTTTGTCTTTGTTTCATTTTGTACTTAACTTTGATTTGTGAAAATGCCGCGAAAAACTGCTAACAGTACATCGCGATGTGCAGTGAGTGAAAAAGCTGACTCGAATAATTTGACCGATAATACTAGCGACAGTCAGTGTAATAGTGATAATCCTCTAATTACAGATAATCAGTGAGTGCCGATCACTAGTAATGATTTTATTCCAGATGATGAACAAATACATTCAGTTATGCCCACACTTAATTTAACGGCAATTGATGACGCGGCACGATCCGTTACAATGAACGCTGTCCAGTATGACACATTATTGGCAAAATTTACACAGTGAACAGACAAATGTTTGTAACGAAAGTCAACAATGTACTCAAAATATGTCAGATTTATTTGATTCCGGTGTAGTGACCAACAGTGCACATCCAATTGGCAAACCTTTTCAAGAATCAGAGAATGACCAAATGGTTACACAAAACGTGACAATTGCAGATACGCCATCAAACAGCACAGAGAACAGAGTAGGTAATATTGGCATGGATCAAGTTATGGCATTATTGCTACAACTTCATGAATCAATCAAACAACTTAATGAAAATCTCAAACAACAAATTAATGAAAATAATGAAAATCTCAAACAACAACTTAATGAAAATCTCAAACAACAATTTAATGAATCGAACAAACAACTTAATGAAAGTTTCAAACAGTCGAATGAAAACCATGACAGGTCGTTCAAACAAATTAATGAAAAACTTGACACCTCTATTGAACAGCTTACTGAACAGATTACAGCCGTTGCGGAGCAATGTAATGAAACTAAAAAACAATTACGTGAGGAAATTAAGGCATGTGCCAGGAATAATAGTGAAGAGATACGCAATACACATGCTGCCACAACTAAATTACTTAGAGATGAAATTAGTGCAGTCGCTAAACAATGTTCTGAAAACGCAACACACTTACGCAACGAGTTTAAATTAATGTCACCAGAACTTTCACGCACACTGGATGCGAAAGTAGACACGAAATTTGACCAACAGAACAGCCAAATTGACGAACGTTTTAATCACCACCTACAGAACAGTGAAACCCGTTACCGTAAATTTATACAGGAACAGAATAAAGTAAAGAAGCAAGTCATGGAAACAATTACTGTACAGAGACAGGAAGATAAGCGTAAGTTATTTACGAAAGCAAAAACATATGTAGACAACAACATTTCTACAGTATCAGACGAAATCAATACTATCAAACAGTTGAACACTGAATTGCATGGTGAAATATCCGATCTAAATACAAAAACAGATACTAATATTCAGACTTTGGAAAATAAATATACAGTAGACTTTCAGACAATGACCAACAGATTTGAACAGTTAGAATTAATACAGGATCCCGATGCCATTAAAGCAGACGTTAAGTAATTAAACAAAACCACACGTAAAATGCAGAAACAAATTAATGCTTATGACACTAGGAACGGTGATCTGGTAAAAGCATTGACTGAAAATTTTGATGAATTGGCCAGTCATATTGCCGTTATCGAAAATAACAATGACACCAAATCAGACGATTGTCACCAGTTTCGTTTAATCAGACACCTGAATTCCAAAACATACAGCAAACAATCAGTGAGATAGGTTCGTCCAATAATATATTACGTAAAAAATTGTCACCTTTACAGCAAGAAGTGACAGAGATGAAAAATGTCTCAGCCTCTAACACGATACAGCATACGCCACTTTCCGAACATTTCTCACACTCACACAGCCAGTATAACTTAAATAATTTACAGAGAGTACGTGACTTAGAATCTGAACAGACACAGACAAATACGTAGATTCTCATACAATCCTGAACCCGTTCAGACATTCAGAGACGATAATTTTGATTACAGGCACTTTCTATCCATGAGAAAATGTAAGGTATTTAAGAATGACAGAACACAGGATAGGATACAACAATTTAGCTTTGCTTTTCCACCAACTTGGCCCGTAACACACAAACTTGAATTTATTTGCAGTTTTTTGGAAGGCGAACCGGCAACTCGTATGAGACCGATCGCGAGACAATGCTACTCGGTTGAAGAATTTCAGAATGCTTTTCTGTCAGCGTATTGGTAGAAGACGACACAGCGCGGAATCAAGGATCAATTAATTAGCTTACCGAATTATGAGAACTCAAATTTTCCCAATGTCACGCAATTTTTTGAACACATGGTCCAACAAAACCAATACTTAAGTGAGCCATACAGTGAATCAGCACTTATTCAATAGTGTATTTCTAAATTACAAATAAAATTAAGAGTATCTCTTTTAACAGAACAGCAGAAAGAAAATATTTCGGCATTCAGAGATCTTTTACAGCTTTTGGAAGTTCAGCAATCAGACTATTCTTTTACAAACAAAAATTTTTCACACCATAACCAAGGCCGACAAGCATACGGCAATTACGATCAGCCACGCTATTTTAATAGCAAAGGTGACAAACGGTCCAGGAATGACAACCGCCAGAACTTTAATAACAGACAAAATTTTAATTATCAGTATCCTCATAGTTATCAGCAACAGCAAAGACAGTTTGGCAACAATAGAGGCTTTTCCCCACAACATCAACAAACCCAATCGCTTAGCATAGCTAACCAACAATGTAGTCTGCAAGGTCAACCAAGCTTTAATGTTTCGCCGCCTACACGTATAGCGTCGGCTCCACCAAATAGTAACGCACAGCAACAAGGAAATCACTACGTACAGAAAACACACCATTTCAACTCATATCGCAATGCGCCGCATAGCAACGATTATTATGACAGACGTAAAAGTAAAGAGCACAGTTTTCAGCGTACGTTTAATAACAGTCGATCTTACCAGCAGCATAATCACCCGCAACAACAGATTATCATGAATGAACCAGACAGTCGGTATCATCCCGAACCTAATACGTCAGGAAGAAATAACAGAACAGTACAAATAGTTTAGATGCCACAGAATCCTCCCGCAAATAACAGCACGTCAGAAAGAATTTGACTAGATACAGTACAGGTTGCATCTTCCAGCAACGCAAGCAATACTTTTGACACGGAGAATCTTGTTCACGAAAATGTTATTACTTTTGACGACATCCGAGACACTCTTTCCCAGGAAAGACCAGTTATTCAAAAACCCATTTCACACCCTGTCATTGAAGTAAATATTGGATCATCCACATTTTCAGCAGTAATCGATTCTGGATCACCTATGTCAGTTATAAATGAAGAAACCTTCAACGAATGCAACAAAGAGAATATTTATCCTACGTTACCATTAGGCAAAACAAAAGTAAAAGGAGCAGTATCTGGTAAAGGAGTAGATGTAAAATTACAGACACACTTATCATTTTGTATTGCAGGTCATACGTTCCACTAAAATTTTTGGATTGTTCCCTTATTGACAACAGACGTTATTTTAGGTACGAGTTTTTTGGTACAACACGACGCAGTTATTGACTTTCAAAATTCCTATTTAATCTTAAAGGATGAAAATGTACAACTGGCATTAGAATTTCAACACGCTTTATCTGCAGAAGAACAGGCAATTAATCGAACAGAGGTCATTTCGACATCGCGTAACATAGACTGTCATTCCACATTGTTCACAGATACGTACGTACACAACTACAATACCCTAGACGAAGCCGACGATGACGTTATGCAAATGATTTCTGAGAAAGTAAAGCAAAGCAGTGCAAATACAGACGACGAACGTACAGAGCTACGCAATATTCTTTTACAGCAAGCTCCACTTTTTGACAACATCCCTGGTACTATGTCCGGTTTCATGTATGAATTTCAAGTTAAACAGCACGACACGTTTAAAGCCAAACATTATCCCATTCCGTATATTCACAGAGAACAAGTTAAGAAAGAAATGAAACTATGCTTGACCAAGGTATTATTGAACCGGCTGTTAGTCCGTACATAAACCCGCTCCATATTGTTAAGAAAAAGGATGGATCACTTCGCCGCGCACTTGATTCGCATGTCAACGACATTATTATTAATGAAACAGATCGCCCACTGACACTAGAAGAACTTTTACAGAAATTTCATGGTACTGCTATTTATTTCACATTAAATTTGAAATCGGGATTTTGGCAAATTCAGCTCCATCCGAACTGCAGAAAGTACACAGCATTTCTCTGATTTGGTGACTGTTATCAATTTTGCAAATTACCGTTCGGTTTAACAATTTCTTCAGCAGCATTTATTCGCGGTTTGAATAGTATACTTCCGACAGAACTTAAAGACAGAATCACAACATACGTAGAAGACATCCTTATTGCAGAAGCTAACTGGTCTGAACACAATTTGATTCTTGAACGACTGTTACAAACTTTTCGTGCACAAGGACTCACAGTTAATCTTAGCAAATCGCACTTTGGCAAAACTTCTATAAAATTTCTTGGACATGTAATTTCAGCAGAAGGCATTGCGCCTGACCCAGGAAAACTTCAAGCTATACGTGACATTACTGTTCCAACGACGAAGAAACAACTACGCAGCTTTCTGGGTTTAATTAATTTTTTCCGTAAATTTATTCATTACTCTGCTTTAGACACTCAAGATTATGTCAGTTGACGGGTAAAAACACTATTTGATCCTGGGATAGCCAAGCATATTCTGAATTTGTTAATTTGAAACATGCCTTGTTGAATGCACCTCTTTTATCACACCCAGATCTTACTAGAAATTTTTGCATTGCCACCGACAGTCCTAACACCGCTTTAGGTGTACACATTTTTCAGGAAATTGAAAAAGACGGCGCTACAGTAATTAAAACATCGCCTTTACAAGTCGCATTCTGTCACCTGCTGAACGCAATTACTCTGTCACAGAACTTGAAATATTATGTTTTGTATGGGCATTTACGAGATTTAGGCATTTTCTTTATGGAAGACATACGACCGTTTACAGAGATCATAGAGCTATACAGTTTCCACTTTCCGCAAAATTTACACACGACAGGTTAAGCAGATGGAAACTTTATTTACAGGAATTTAATTTTACAATTGGCAACGGCCGTGCCGCAGTGGATACACCGGTTCCCGTGAGATCACCGAAGTTAAGGGCTGTCGGGCGTGGCCGACACTTGGACAGGTGACCATCCAGCCGCCATGCGCAGTTGCCATTTTTCGGGGTGCACTCAGCCTCGTGATGCCAATTGAGGAGCTACTCGACCGAATAGTAGCGGCTCCGGTCAAAGAAAACCATCATAACGACCGGGAGAGCGGTGTGCTGACCACACGCCCCTCCTATCCCCATCCTCATCTGAGGATGATACGGCGGTCGGATGGTCCCGATGGGCCACTTGTGGCCAGAAGACGGAGTGCTAATGCTAAATTTTACAATTATTCACATTCCCGCTACACAAAATATTGTAGCACACGCACTATCCCGCTCTCTCAGCAACAATCAGCAAGACATCGCAACCAACTACTGCCAAGCAAATTCTAGCGTCATGTATCCTCAACAAGTCGCATTTGAAAATTTCATTTCACCGTCATTACGAGACATAGCACAAGAGCAGAGCAAAGACAATGTGTGGAAAGAAATTAAACACCTTTGGCAAGAGAAGAATAACGTTACCATTAGAAACCGTTACACTGTACGCAATAACATTCTGTTCCGCCGCTCTCACCCTGACAGCAACAACTGGTTATTATGCATTCCTGACGAACTTGTTAACAAATTAATTTGGTATACTCATTTGACTTACGCACATTATGGCGCCAGAAAATGTTTTCTTATACTGAGACAGAAGTGTTATTTTGTGAACATGGAGAAACGTATTCCACGAGTTTTGGCGTCATGTAAAATCTGCCAGAAAGCTAAATCAGACACGACTTCACATATTCCTCAATTACATCCCATTGTACCCGTTAAATTGAGACACATGGCCGCTGTAGACATTTTTGGTCCAATTCCCAGAACTAATAGAGGTTTTTGTTACATCTTAGTCGCTGTTGAACTCACTTCGAAATTTGTTACCTTTACTCCGTTACGCAAAGCTGCTGCTAAATCTGTTTCGAATGCATTTGTAAAACATTTTCTGCTGCATGTAGGACATGTATTGAAAGTAATTTCTGACAGTGGACCACAATTTCCATCTGCAATATGGACCCGTATGTTACGAGCTAGAAACATTTCTCCGATATATATATCCAAGTATCACGCTTCTTCGAACCCTTGTGAACGACTAATGAAAGAAATTGGTAAACTATGTAGAATATACTGCCATAAAAACATATTGATTGGGATACACACATATTCTCATTCCAGGATGTAACTAACTCCATACCAAATGAATGTACTATGCTATCTCCGACTGTTACACCGAAAAATGGTGAACCACCCAACAAAATTAAAGAATCAGTATCCTTTCCTACATCTCGTCGACTACGCCACCATGAAATAATTGACATTGCGCTGAACAACATCAAACGTGCCGCAGAGCGCCGGAGGAGACAGCAAAAACAGGTTTGTACACGACGTGACTTTCACATAGGACAGAAGATATTAGTACGCACGCATTATTTATCCAACAGAGGAAAGAGTAGATGCAGTAAATTTGAACTTCTATACGCAGGTCCATATAGTATACGAAGCATTCCTCAACCTAATGTAGTGCACGTCGAAAATTTGAGAACCAGAAAAAGCAAGGGCAATCACCATGTCTCCAATATTGAACCGTTTATTGAATGAACATACTTTATGATTTATCACACTGTAATGCCATTTGCTGATATTTATATGGCCACTTATGCAATTATATTTATGTGACTACTTACTGATAATGATCGTATTTTTTCTTGGCAAGTGCCTGGCAAGGTAAGGTTAGCAGGTCGCTTTTCTTGTCGTTATATATCAGACCGTGCACATTTTCCATTTTTTGTGTATGTATGAATGTTTTCCTATCGAAAGTAGAATTTTTCTCTGTATGAACTATGAAATCTCTAAGACGTAACAAATACCAGTTGACATTGACATTTTGCCTTATGATATCTCAACATTGTGACTATTTTACATTTTTTTGCTACTACATTATGATACTGTGTGTACATTTTTTGCACTTGAAAACTGTCTATGTTTTTGACCTAATACGTTTTCTGTCATGCTATGCTGTATGCCTAGGTATATCACTATAAACAAGTTTTTATTTAATGAGTATATGATTTAAATGCAAGATATTAATCCTTATTCATCATTTTCAGAAAGCAATACCGTGTAGAAGAAATAAATTACACAACTACAGTGGTCTACTATGAAATGGAAATTTTACCATCAGAATGAAAGAAAGAAAATTCAATGCCGTGTCATAAAGAGTAAGTGGATGAGAATTAACAAGCATTAACATGAATATACTATACATACTATATCAAAGCAGTCTTAAGTAATTATTTTTCTTTCAGAATACGAGGCGATTGATGCAGGCTGTCAGACAGAACTACACATGTTACTTTTAGTGATGAAATATGCTAGAAGTAAGAAACTCTATACTACGAATAGTTGTATAAAGTAAATGGTAATTTGAATAATGAATAATTAAGTGTCTATTTTTTGCAGATGATAATAAATTATGATGAATAGTTGTACGAAGAATATGGTAATACGAATAATGAAGTTTTTCTTTGCAGATGATGATAATGATGAAGTTCTATATTTTCTCTTAGTTAAGAAATGCTATGTAGTTATTTAAGTATTTGTTGCAGTTTCTTTTGACAGTATGTCTTATGTCGCATTGTATAACGACTGAATGGTTTGGGAAAGACAGTTAGAGTATGCACATATTAAGTACACGATTCATTACCTGTTAATTCGAAGTTTACTACTTTTCAGCATAATATACATGTTTTCTTTCAGGTCAATGATCCATTTTGTATTTTTTCCAGGAGAAGCTTTTCATGATATTAATATGCTATAAACACTTAATTATGAAATCTGTTCTAGTACTTGCATTTTTTTACGCAGTTGTGTCTATCATTTAAGAATGTGATCACATATACTCTACTTGTTTCATAACCTTGCTACAGCTGACTCATGACGAATGACGTTATTAATCCTTATTTCCAGCAATAAGTCAAAAGTAAATATTTTCAGGCCCCAGCAATGCATTTCCATCACAAAAAAGAAATTATTACTAGTCACAACCATTAACAGTATACAACTAAATAAGGCTACCAGATAATGCAAATTATTCTGATGTATTGATTCCCTTATGTCTATGTATTATTGGACTACAAACCTTGAGTAATAGTTACAATGTCTTACATTTTCAATATGTCTTATGTCACTTACATGATATCATATATAGTCACTAGCAGCTTGTTGCTACACGCAATAACTCCTGTTGAGAATGATGACTTCTGAGTAATATTGAATGATGTTTTATAATTATGCATTAATACTATGTCAATGATTATTGTAATGAGTTGAATTATGAATAGTGTTTTGTAATACTCAATACTTACTATACATTTAGTAACTGGCCAATGAATGCCAATGATTACTGTAACGAGATGACTTATTCATAAATACTGTAATGAGATGAGTTATGCATAAATGAAAGCCAATGATTACTATAATGAGATGACTTATGTATAAATTCTATGCCAATAATTTTTGTAAATAATATTTTGTTATACTCTATAAATGCTATGCCAATGATTACTGTAACTAGATGACTTATGCATAATTGCTATGCCAATAATTACTGTAATAAGATAACTTATGATTAATGTTCTGTAATGCTCCATACATAGTATATAAATGTTTAGTAACTAGCCAATGAGTGCCAATAATTATTCTAATCGGTTGATACACTAGTGTAATTCTGAATGATGACTATCATAAGATTTAATGTACTTCACCTTCTGACCTAATTACCAGCAATTACTGCATTATCCGTATGTCCTGTCAATCCTCATGATCATGGAGCACTATATTTGGGTTGTGCACTAATTCTATGTTGATGTAAGAGTACGGATTCTACAGATTGTGGTGTTGACATATCAAGCTGTCCACCTCCTTGACCGAAGGAGATGTCTTCATGGTCCTACTGTTTGGTGTACCTAATGTACTACCAAAATGATAACATACAATATTAATACAAGATTTCAGTGTCTTCACTACACTGATGAATACTTCAGGGAAGAGAAGTTCAGATTGTCTCACTTGGTGTTGTGCTTCTGTAGAAAGATATGGACCTTCAGCACAGCTACGTGCAACCCACTGTGCTACAACCATGATGCAATCCTTCCCATTCCTTTCTTAGTTCTTGTAAAATGGTAAAGACTTATACAGTGTGTTTAAATTCTTGTAAAATGATAAAGACATATAGAGTGCGTGTGCACTTTATTTCATTTTTCGATATGTTTAAATTCTTGAAAATGGTAAAAATTTATGCAATGCATGTGCACTTTATTTCATTTCGCAATATGTTTAAATTCTTGTAAAATGGTAAAGACTTTTACAGTGTGTGTGCACTTTATTTCACTCCTTGATTTGTTTAATTGATGTAAAAATGCAAAAGAGTTTCACAGTGCGTGTGCGCTTTATGTCATTTGTTAGTATATTTTGTACTCAGTGCGTGTGCACTTTATTTCACTCCTTCATATGTCTAATTCATGTAAAAATGCTAAAGACTTTTACAGTGTGTGTGCACTTTATTTAGTTCTTGTAAAAAATGCTAAAGACTTATACAATGTGTGTGCACTCCATTTCATTTGTTAATATGATCAGTTGTCCTAAATGCTAAAACCTTTTACAGTGCGTGTGCACTTTATTTCATTTCGTAATGTATTAAGTTCTTGTAAAATGCTAAAGACTTTTACAGTGCGTGTGCACTTTATGTCCCTTGTTACTATATTTTGTACTCACTGCATATACATTTTGTAATTTCTTAATATGTTCTCACCTCAGTGCGTGTGCACTCTATTTCATTTCTTAATATGTTCTGCACTTATCAATAATGTATATACTCTGTGACTGTAGACTTAGTAACTAAAGAGATTATAGAAAAATTTGTTGCTCATGGCAAGTCCAATTGACTCACCATCGCTGCCAAATTTTTGCCCCCCAGTGGAGGGTTATGTAAGAGGTCCATGATAAAGGAATTGAGGTCCATGATTAAGGAATTTGTTACTAGCGCACTCGAGCAGATGTAATTTTGATGGATTGCTCGCGCTGCCTGCGCTATGTAAGCTGTAAGAGAATCTCAGACCAAAGAGCAGTGTTGTCAGCAGTAGGAACTGTGTAGAAACCTCCCAACAGTAAAAAATATAACCATACATTGACATTTAGCCTAACCTACCAACAGATAAATTCCGTAATCTACCAATAATACGACGTGACTAACCTCTCAATAAAATTGTCGCTCCCTTATAACCTTTCAATAATGACTGTGAATTTAAACTGGTAAATTTAGGACGTCACCAGTTTTGCGTCATGGCCCTGAAAATTCGTTCTGAATAAATGGAAAAATCTTACCTCAATTAGGTCGCCGGATAACGCGTATATATATGCTCCTATAAGAAATTTTTCTGGCGCAGCTCTGTGCAATGCTGGCGGAAACAACTGATTTTTCTTTTCAATAATCGGGATGACCTAGGATTGGAGAAATTAGTAAGTTCTTTAAATTGAAATGAAAGATTGTCAAAAGTTACTTTTTATGAGAAAGATTATTATTATGAAAGTTTTTAAAACATTTACATGGGACTTGATATAACAATACTACATATGCGCGAGGCTGCTTTTACCATATATTATATCGCTCAGGCTCCGCCATCGCTCCCCCATGAGAGGCGCAGCCAAGTCGATACACACGACTGCTCGCTAGCAACAACTTACTCTTACTACTACACAGTTCCTACTGCTGACAACACTGCTCTTTGGTCAGAGATTCTCTTATAGATTTCATGTTGCAGGCAGCGCGAGCAATCCATCGAAATTACATCTGCTCGAGTGCGTTAGCAACAAATTCCTTAATCATGGACCTCAATTCCTTAATCATGGGCCTCTTACAAGCTCTTCTGTGAACCTTGCAGGACCAGCACTCATGGAAGAAATTTTCTTTCGTTTAATTACCACAGATTTCTGACGTAATTTAAAGAACTGCAGAAAATTATTATTTCATCTTGTTTTTGGCTGTGTGTTTTGGAGAGACTGTGAGAGTGAATAGAGGACATACGTAAAGTGAGAATGTGATATTGTATTAAAAGTATGTTAATGTATATGTGAGAAAGGAGATGTGCTATAGAAGAATTTGTGATACACGTCTGAGTGAGCTTGATTTTGTAAAAGGCAGCCAGAAGGGGCATGGCGTATTGAATTAGTAACTTATTTTGTGAAAAGGAATCGTATTTTGTTTTCATTAAATTTTATTTTGTTTCGGAATTACTAGACTTCTAGTCTAAATTAATTGTGGTAATGTTACTGGCTGACATTAGAAATACCGCGAGTATTGAAGTGCTCGACATGATCTGATTGGCAGCTTCATTCCTCTTCACTTCACTGACACTCACTACAAATGGCTCTGAGCACTATGGGACTTAACATCTGAGGTCATCAGTCGACACTCACTACACCTAGACTGAGCCTTGGCGCTCCGTTTACAGATTTTCTAACGTGCTACCAAATTCAAACTTCTGACGTTCCACGCCCCGACTCGTAAAACGTTACCCTTTCGTTGGCAATTCATTCTTTTTCTAGCGGTCACTTCCCCGTTGGCCGGCATTCAGGAGATTCGAACTGGGTACTAGTCGGAATCTTGCCAATGAAGAGATCATCACGACACTTTTTCCATTACAGGCCACATGTCCTGCGCATGTACGTTACGTGTCTTTAATGCAGTGATTTCCATTGTCTTCTGCATCCTCACGCCGATGGTTGTTGCTGATTCTTCTACCTGTAGGGGCAGTTTCTCACGTCGAAGGCAAGAGATTGCGTTGAAACTCTCTCCACTTCTCCACGCTGTTCGACAATGCCACTGCCAGATTAACTTCTTATGTTGTAAGTCTTCGTCCGAATTTGCTGAAGATTTTTATTCAGATTTTATGGGCTACCGAGAACGTTTTGATTACTAATAAAATGTATCACCCCTATGCCACTGGTAGAGCACACACAGCGGTACGGCGAAGATACTATACGCCCCGTTTTGTTGCTCCTCTTGGCAATCCACTGTGTGTTTACGTTTCAGCAAGATAATGCTCATCCACACAAGGTGAAAATTTGTACCGATGCTGGCGAAATCGTGCCTTGCGCTGTCAAGTCGTGAGATCTCTCCCCATTTGAGAGCATTGGGACTCTTGAGCGCAGCGCCTTAACCCGGTGGGATTCTAGCGGTTTAAGGCACCAGTCGGACAGAATTTGGCACGATATTCCTAAGGAGGATACCCAGCAGCTCTGTCAATCATATGCCAAGTATGAAAACTACTTGAGTAAGGGCCAGATGTGGACATGAATTTCCTGAATTTTGAAGTTCTTTCTCTTGAATAAATCACCCAGTTTTTCTAAGATCGTAATCCCCTTTTTCTTTTTCCGTACATGTAAATCAAATCTACCGATTTGCGTCTTATTTCCCATAATTTCTTCGAGGTGAGTTGTTTTTTATGTCCTTAACCGTGTATTTAGGCTTTGCAACAGCGGAAAATGTAGCTAAAAGACCTCAGACACAAATATTGTTCATCATTTATAGCTTCCTAACTATGGCACCGACTTTTCTTTTACATGGGAGAACCTACTTTTTCTGTAAGGTTGTGATTTTCTTTTTATTGTAATGGAGTCAAACATCCACAAGGAAATTGGTTACCATGTTAGTATGAACGATTTGGTGAATTTATATGAAGTGAGACAAACCTTAAGACTGCAGCTAGTGTGGAAAGCAACGACTGCTGATACGATGAATCAGTTTATGCTGCTACCATTTTGTATCATAAATTAGCAATTAATGAGAGGAATGACATAATTTCAACGTATGTTATGTAATGGTGTAAGCGATGTTGTAATGTTAACTCAATGAGGATGTCTGGTTCGGTGTGTGTGTGTGTGTGTGTGTGTGTGTGTGTGTGAGAGAGAGAGAGAGAGAGAGAGAGAGAGAGGGAGAGAGAGAGAGTGTTTGTCTAGAGGCCCTACTCTTGCAAGTTGGAATAAATTCAAAAAATAACGATGGTATTCTTCTAGAGGTTCCAGACCTTTGAAGTGCTTATATTGCTTGACAATGGCCGAGGAGTACTCAGCCCAAAGTTAGTGGCTTTTAACTGCCGAGAACTCTTCCGGGTTGTATGGCCGTGATCCATGGAACTCTTCTATCCCTGACGTTTCGTGCAAAGCTACGTTGGTAATCTTCGGAGGTGCTCTGGGCTGTGCTGAGTTTTCCCGACTGGTACCTCCGAAGATGCTCCGAAAATGCTCCGGGTTGTGCTGAGTTTTGCCGACTGGTACCTCCGAAGATGTCCAAGATAGCTTTGGACGAAACGTCAGAGATAGAAGAGTTCCATGGACCACGGCCATACAACCCGGAAGAATTCTCGGCAGCTGAAACATCCGGTCGTGAAAGCCTTCATTGTATGAGTATATTTTAAACCACTTAAGGGGGCTGGAAGTTCGAGAGAATTTTATCAGAATACTTCTGTGCGAAATCATGCGTTCATAAATAATGAATGAGTTGGCAAAATTAGCAGTTACAATTTTAATTGTTGTTGGTATGCTCAGGTGCAATTTTCAGTAGTTAAAGATCTTGGAATGAGAATTTTAAGTATTCTGTGGAACGCACCTTCTTGTCCTTCCAGGTTCGACGAAGACAACATTAAGAGAGGATAGACTGGATCGGCCGGTTACGCTGAGCCAGCGAGTCGCCAGCACAGGACGGCAGGGCTCGCTACGCCCTCTGAGGACACTGCCGCCGCGCCGCACCGCGCCGCCCTCTCGCGGAAGCTCATTACGCCTCATCAGCGCCGCCGCCGCCGCCGCCGCCTCCGCCTGCCGCCCCCAGGGGGCGTGCCCGCCTAATCACTGACGCGCAGCTGCCGGACGTGTCCGGATCGCCTGCTTCGAGGCCGCTGGGGACTGCGTTGACGAGCCGCGTCTTCGGAGGGGGAAGGACAAAGCTGAGACAGGAAGAGGAAAGAAGTGGGAGCCAGAGTGGCGGAAAACCGTCCCTGGCACTGGCGCGATACTCGCGACAATCAGTGACTGGAAACGTGAACAGTCGTCTATCTTACAATATAAGCTGTGTTTTCAACCCTTTCACACGTCTTTCCGCTAACCAAGTTTCAAAATCCGTTCGAAATCAGCCACAAAACCATTTTTGTATGAGCAACAACGTATAGCTTTAATGTTGATGATAGCCGGCCGCTGTGGCCGAGCGGTTCTAGGCGCTTCAGTCCGGAACCGCGCGATTGCTACGGTCGCAGGTTCGAATCCTTCCTCGGGCAAGGATGTGTGTGATATCCTTAGGTTTGTTAGGTTTAAGTAGTTCTAAGTTCTAAGGAACTGATGACCTCAGATGTTAAGTCCCATTGTGCTCAGAGGCATTTGAACCATTTGAATGTTTATGATACTGTGTTCTCACTGCTAACGACAGTAACGACGTCATTGGTTGGTACCTCTCAAACAACTGATTTCTATTTTGCAAAGCATGTTAGTGCATAAAACACGAAACATCTATAAATTTATGCGGTTATTCATGTATCTGGACTCTTACCTCTTCCTTCAGAGTTGAATCTTCGAAGTGAAATTCGTAACAGTACATTTCGAGCCACCAAAGGCCAGCACGAATTGTCAGAATAGAATCGAGTATGGTGTTCCCCATCCTGTACCTATAAAAGCTTTTAGCAATGTTCACTCACTAATGCACCTTTCTACTGGGTGATCAAAAAGTCAGTATAAATTTGAAAACTTAAAAAACCACGGAATAATGTAGATAGAGAGGTAAAAATTGACACACATGCTTGGAATGACAAGGGGTTTTATTAGAACAAAAAAAAAAAAAAGTTCACAAAATGTCCGACAGATGGCGCTGGACAGCAAAACGTTGGTAACTGCTACCGTGACGGGTGAGAGGTACGCCGATATGTTACAGAATCGCATCATCCCCAGCCTGGCTGATAGACACCTGCTGGAACGTGCGATGTTTATGCAGTATGCCGCTCCACCCCATATTGCTAGATGCGTTGTAAGTAGGCTGTTTAGGTTTTTTTGGTAACGCCACCTCTGTATGAAAATCACTGGCTGTGCTGTGTGCAGCCTGTGGCTGCTTTACATTATTGTAATACTCGCCATTGTAGTGCTAGGCAGCTGGCTGTGAACAGCGCGTAGCGTTGTGCAGTTGGAGGTGAGCCGCCAGCAGTGGTGGATGTGGGGAGAGAGATGGCGGAGTTTTGAAATTTGTCATGAACTGCTATATATATATATATATATATATATATATATATATATATATATATATATATATATATGATGACTATTAAGGTAAATACAACGTTTGTTCTCCATTAATATCTTTCATTTACTAACTATCCCTATCAGCAGTTAGTGCCTTCCATAGTTTGAATCTCTTATTTAGCTGGCAGTAGTGGCGCTTGCTGTATTGCAGTAGTGGGAGTAACCAAGATATTTGTGAGGTAAGTGATTTGTGAAAAGTACAGGTTAATGTTAGTCAGGGCCTTTCTCTTCTAGAGATTATTTAAAGTCAGATTGCGTTGCGCTAAAAAAAATATTGTGTGTCAGTTTAAGCACAGTCGTGTATAAATTTTAAAAGGGGACGTTTCATATGTCGACCCTTAGCCGAGGATACGTCACTGGAATCTTCTGTTTTTTTTTTTTTTTTCTTGCAGTTTGTGTTGTGGCATGCATGTAGATTTGCACCAAGTATTTCGCAGCTGCAATTAACTACATATTATTTTCAGTGCTATGTTAATGTGTTCTCTTCTTTTTGTTCTTCCAATTGTGCTTTTCTGTGTTATCGTGTGAAATATTGTGACAATAATGGCGTGTGAAAAACGTAACACTAGGCTCCAAAGTAAAGTGAGAAATGACAGCGAAGACGAAAGCAGTGTGTTAGCGCCACCGTGTAATGAATTAACTAATGTTCAAAGTAGTAATTTGGTAATTGTGCATAGGGAAATGGAGCGGGCGGCAAACAATGGCGTAGGCAGTGAAACAGGTAGTGAACAGGGAAGCATTATCGATCGATCGGTCGGCAACAGCTCGCCTCAGGAATACGAAATGACAGGACACAATCTTGCAAATACTGCAGATTCAGGTTTTGGGGCCTCACCGTTTCTCAAATAAGTCAAAACACATTTTCTGCTTGTCAAAATGTGAATGCTGCCGGTGCAAATGCACTGCCGAAATGCATAGAGGATCAGATTCCAGCCACTAATACATTATTACTGCAATTAATGCAGCAAATGGAACAAAATCAGAGACAAACACAGCAACAGTTAGACACGATGGAACAAAATCAGAGACAAACACAGCAACAGCTTCAAAAGTTAGACTTATTGGAACAAACTATTGAACAAACACGTGAAGATTTAACTACTGAGTTACATAACATTGAATCGAAATGTCAAAAAGTCTGTAATGACGTAAAAACACAAATTTGTGAGCACTTCCAACCTATTTTTTCGCGGCATGAAAATGCACTACAGAATCACGTAGCAGCCATAAAAGAACTGCAAACTACTGTTCACGAAAATCATGAGACCTTGCAAGCTAAATTTTACTCAGTTGCATCTACCGATTCGGTTACGCAACTTGCAAAAACTCAGGAAAACTTAAAGGACACAGTAGATACTCTGAAACTTGGTTCAGAAAAACACACTGAGGAAATGTGTTCACTATCGGAGAAAGTAGCCGAACTTTCGGATCAGGTCACTAACTTATCTACAAAGGTAGATGATGATCTGAATGACACAAGACCTGTAGCCTTCACTGACACAGGAGAGTATGAACAAATTAGAAAATTCAAACAAAATCAAAATCAAATCAATACACAGTACAAAAGAGAAATCCGGGAAGTACAAGATCATTTGGCACAAGTAATACAAGAATTACATATTTCAGAGGACACTCGCGCTCCAGTACGGGAAGAGGGACATAGAAATACGGAACGGACACAAAATAACAACACAGGGCACTTCGGAAATTATGAAAGAAATTGGCAAGGTACATCGAATTTTGAGATGGAACCACCGAAACGACGTAACAATGACCGACATGCGACTTGCCGACATGATGATTTTGACTATAAGCTGTTCATTACTACACGTAAATTCAAAACATTCAAGAATTCTGCCAACGACATTCATCCACAAGCATGGCTCCATCAATTCTCTCATTGTTTTCCTCCCAACTGGTCGTTAGAACACAGATTAGAATTTATGTGTGGCTACTTAGAGAATGAACCAGCTGTAAGAATGCGATCGGTCATTCACGATTGCCACAGTGAAGGAGAGTTTTACCATGCCTTCCTCTCAGCATATTGGTCTCAAGCCACACAAGACCAAGTAAAACATAGCATCATAATGATGAAACGTTTCGAACAATCTGAATTTTCCAGTCTTGTCAAATATTTTGAAGACATGTTGCATAAGAATCAGTATCTTTCAAACCCATACAGCCCCTCAGAACTCATCCGCATTTGCTTAATCACATTGCCTGAACATTTACGACGCATTATTTTGGCAGGACGTTGCAAAGACGACATTGAAGCTTTTCAGGGACTGTTACAAGAATTGGAAATTGACACTGACAATCGCGGGATGCGAAAACAGGAAAACAATCATTACAGGTCACATCCGTCACAATTCCGTGACGACAGAAATAATAACTGGACACGACAAGGCTATTCTCACAACGCAAATCGCGAACAAAACAGACACCACCCATATGACAACCACTGGCAGAGTAACAATTGTTACAGAGAAAGATCGCATTTCCATAGTAATGAATATGACAGAGATTACCTTAGAAACAGACAATATGGGAACCAAAACAATTATTATCAAAGGAGACAGAATAACTTCAGACGCAACAGTTCAGCGCGCAGTTACGATTCAGGAAGAAACTCTCCACCACATGACCGACAAGAAAGAAATTATGAAATCTACCAACATGACGACAGACGATACGATCGTAACGACAGACCTGAATTGCATCAGAACTGGCGGGATTCAAACAGAGCTGGGCC
The DNA here is from genome assembly GCF_023898315.1 of Schistocerca nitens. Classification (NCBI taxonomy): domain Eukaryota; kingdom Metazoa; phylum Arthropoda; class Insecta; order Orthoptera; family Acrididae; genus Schistocerca; species Schistocerca nitens. Next base: position 69,084,597 of record NC_064614.1, read on the forward strand.
CTCTCGGCAAGGCGAATTTGTAGAAGTTAGGTCTCCTAATCCCAATAACGGCGCGCGCCAACAAAGAGACAGATAATGACTCGCACAGCAGGCAGCCGCGTGCGCCCGTTGGCTCCAAGAAAAATAACTTAAGACGCTAGCCTTGAGAAAAATTTTACCATTCTTTACCGATGTATAAAACATGACAATTGCTTTTCAGTTGAAAGTCTGAGTACTATGAAGAGTAAAGGTTTACACCACATTTCACAAGTAAAACCGTTTATTGAAGGATAATCTGCTTCTTAAATTTGTCTTTGCCATAAATCTTTTCACTTCACATTTCTAGTATGCTTTGTCAGAATTAGAATCTGTTAATATGCAACAATGTTTGAAGTTAAATATCCAGTCAAGAACCAAGAGAACTTATTGAAACAGAAATTACGAATACATTGTTATAGTGAACAGACGTCACAGTGTTATTGTGTGTGTACATTCTTGCTTGTTAGTTCCACTATCACGTAACGACTATAAGGATCACATACTTAGAACATATGCCGGCAACGCTAATGAGATTTTCATGCAACATTTTGGTTTACTTAAAAAAAACAAAAAAAAAACATTCTGGATTTAAAGTACTTTCTGTGAGATACCAGAGGACACAGTGGTTAGTTTATGTGACAGCTACACGATGTTATCACGACGCTACTAATGAGTGACAATTTACAATGTTGCTTTTGCAGTGTATCTGTTTTATATCTGCACAATTTTTCTGAATTCTTCTGGAAAGTAAAACATGTTTTAGTATTTAACTTTTGTGGTATAGCTACAATGAGACAGCCTTTTCCGTGGCACAACAATACGTCACAGCACAGTACTTTCTTCATCACAACAATAAGTGTAATAACTAAGATATCTATACGCAAAGCATTTCACTTTTGTTTATCATGAGGTAAGTACATTGACTTCTGCAGAACTTAGCTTTCGGAGGACGATAACTACGAGACTTCCACAGAGATTATCTTACAACATGACGCACAGTTTAGGGCTACAGGACACGTATTTGAGTGATTAATTTTGTACTTAAAACATTTATTTTTAAAGATTTTTGAATTGCAAAGAAAGTTTTCCGTGATACATTTCATTCCATTGCTGTAATCTGTAACACCTGAGGGTATAATTACATTAATCCTCAGGGGGGTACACGCTTACTTTGTGTACCATGTGTTTGGCAAGCACAAGGATCCCTAGCTAATATGGTATTTGCTTATACAACTTTACACATCGGTACCATGTTTCTCTAACACAGAATTACACAGCTATCTGATTATTTAGCTGAGAGAGACAAACATTTATTTTACTACCTCAGTGACAGATGTTTACGTAATTATACCGTTGGATAACTTCACACTTACGAAATTGTATTTTGTCTGTACTTAGTGAACTGTTCATATTTTTTCGGACCCATTGTGATATTATGAGAGCTTTGAATGATATATTTGGTATTAGATCATGATTTTTAAAGTACGTTTGAGGTAGATGACACTATTGAAATGAGCAGAGAATTTTTAGGTTTTGAAATTATTGGAGGAAGCTACGACGATTTTGAGAATTGACTGAGATGTTATGATATTATTACGACGATGATGTGTACTATGCTGTTGAGATATGTTTATGATCAATAAGATGATGCTACCATATATGAGGAATAAGAAGTATGTTGGAAACCAAGAATCGTACTTTAAGAGTTATGAAATGTGTGTAAATGCGTGAATGTATCACAATGCCGGCGAAAATTTTTTGGACACTGTTATATTCATACAATTTTGTTTCTACAGATTTGTAACGCAAATTCTTGACCTATGAAATTTTTATATGAGACTGTCGCTGTAGCGAAAACTGCTGTCATAAATATTTTGTTAAGAAAGGTAAGTGACCGTGAAGTAATTCGTTGTGAGCGGCCAGGTGTGTCAGACGCCTGGAGAAAAAGCCATTGTTGCGAGCCCTTTTCAGCGGCACAGGTAGAAAAAAAAGGGAGGCCATTATCCTCGCTATTGACGTTCCTTTGTAGAGAGCATCGCAAAAACGACACGGTTGAACTTGAAAACATATGTTGACACTGTGGAGCTCTTAATTTATGATATTTACAGAAATGCCTAATGAAATGACGAGAAATATTTTTACATCTGCACACCTGATTATGACAAGCGTCTTTCTACGAGAGTTGAGAGAATGTCTACTAACTTATGAACTGTCACATGACTATTGAATGATATTTTTATGCTTTGGTTTGCGTAATTGCTTATTTCATTTGATATCTAGTTTCTAGCTGCACTGCAGCATTGGTTAAAATAAAATTTTATAGATGTACTAATATAAATATTTTCTGTCTACAGATCGAGTAAATAATAATTTTTTCAAAAAAAATGAGGGAGCACAAAAAGACATTTACCTTCACAGGAACTGCAATCATAGTTTTCTTTTCAAGTACTTGTTAATTTCTTTTGTAGAATAAATTGTGATGCATCACTCTAGTGTTAAGATGTGACATAGGTATTAGACAATGGCCATTTTTAGTGTAAAACTTTTTCTGCTTGAACTTTGTCATGTTTAGGTATAAGTTATGCTGTTTGCCAGGCATAGTGCTACTGAATTTTAATTTGTGTTACTCTGCTAAGCCAGATTTATTTTTCTTGTTTGCTGCACATTGCCTTATATTAGTCGTAATATTGCAATTGCTTCGCTAATTTCTAAAATGCTGCTTCCTTTGCAAATCTGCACTTTTTTGTCATTGCTGTTTGCGTTAATTGTTTTATGTGCTGCTGCATTGCCTCGTCCCTTAGTTTAGCATCTGAGCTCAGTAGATTTAAGTTAGCTTAAGAGGGGGTAGACTATATAAGAAACTAGTTGTGATGAATGGAAAGAAATGCATTGAAGGTATATGAAAACGTTTTGGGCCAAAATGAGTATTGTACAATGATCCGTAATTATTTTGAAAGAAATATGAACAGAGTAGAGAAAGCAGGTATTGATAGGACTTTTTGGAAATAATGAGGAACGAAGGGAGATCTCCGAGAAGTAAAGAAAGTTTTGTTTGCAAAATACTGCAGTAAAAGAAACCCTGTCCTTTCCTTGTGTTATCCCACTATGTGTTTGTGTACCCATGTGTATTTGTTTTCTTCCTGTCTCTGTGTACTGTTTCATAGAATTTTTTTTCTCTTCTAATACTAAGCTACATTCACTATGATGAGGAATACTGTTATCCTCAAATATAATTTGCATTAATAATATGTTATTTTCTTTGTAAAGATGTTTAGACATTATTTATTCTGTTTTGTTTTAATGCTCATGTGTGAAATTAATGTTTCGAAACTATTCTCATTATTTTGTGTATTTACTTATCTCATAATTCCTGTAACACTGATGTATATGTTTATTTCTATTCTGTTGTAAAACATGTACTACAAATGTTATCTGTATTGTTATGTTCTTTAATGATGTATTTTGTACCTTTGTAATTGTATTCTCATGTTATAAAATTGTAATTGACACCAGTTTATCAAACTAAGTAACTTGTAAGCATTCATTTCACTGCACACATTTCTGTTGGTCATAGTATATGGACAATATGTGAGAAGTAGGGACTGTTAGTGTTTGCACGTGTGTTAATAATTCAGCAAGGGACTGGATAACAGCATTGCTGGTTCTGAGGACAATTCCAAAAACTTTGTGAGTGCACAAGTGGTGGTTATGGACTTGCTATATTATCCGCAAGACTCTTCAATGGTGATTGTGCACCTGCACAGTCACAACAGATGGCTGCTGGCCATCTCTACAAGGACTGCAGTGGGTCTGCACCTCTGGTGGCCCACCAGTACCATTATCTCTACAAGGACTACAGTGGGTCTGCGTCTTTGCTGACTCACCATAACCATTATTTCTACAAGGACTGCAGTGTGTCTGCACCTCTGGTGGCCCACCAATACCGTAATCTCTACCAGGTCTACAGTGTGTCTGCTCTGTGATGACCTACCAACCAATACTCTTCAAAATTTCGAATGACTCTGCTGTGGGTTTGCTCTGTTGTGGCCCATTACCTGCCTGCATGTCAAGAGTCAGCACTGTCTTTCCGTTGGAAGGACAACACTACTTCTTCAAGACTGCATGGAAATCCACTACTTCTGTGTGCATTTTCTTTTACTGCTCAGACTTTGAGAAAAACACTGATATTTTACTGTGATGAACGATTAGGACTGTCTTTATGGACTGTGAGAAAGTTTAGCTTTTGACCAACATTGTATCAATAAGTGTGTGCATTTGATTTCTTTGTTATTGTAATAATGAAAAATTTTTTCAAATCTGTATTGGCCACTGCCCAAACCAATTTGTAAAATTTTTTGTGGGGAGCATGGGGGCTATGTAAGTAGGCTGTTTAGGTTTTTTTGGTAACGCCACCTCTGTATGAAAATCACTGGCTGTGCTGTGTGCAGCCTGTGGCTGCTTTGCATTGTTGTAATACTCGCCATTGTAGTGCTAGGCAGCTGGCTGTGAACAGCGCGTAGCGTTGTGCAGTTGGAGGTGAGCCGCCAGCAGTGGTGGATGTGGGGAGAGAGATGGCGGAGTTTTGAAATTTGTCATGAACTGCTATATATAATGACTATTAAGGTAAATACAACGTTTGTTCTCCATTAATATCTTTCATTTGCTAACTATCCCTATCAGTAGTTAGTGCCTTCCATAGTTTGAATCTTTTATTTAGCTGGCAGTAGTGGCGCTAGCTGTATTGCAGTAGTGGGAGTAACCAAGATTTTTGTGAGGTAAGTGATTTGTGAAAAGTACAGGTTAATGTTAGTCAGGGCCTTTCTCTTGTAGAGATTATTTAAAGTCAGATTGCGTTGCGCTAAAAAAAATATTGTGTGTCAGTTTAAGGACAGTCGTGTAAAATTGTTCAAAGGGGAAGTTTCAGCGTGAAAGATCTCTTGCCCGCGTCGTTCGGTGATGATCGTGTGCTTAGCCGCCACTTTCGTCATACTTGGCCTCCCAGGTCCCCAGACCTCAGTGCGTGCGATTATTGGCTTTTGGGTTACCTGAAGTCGCAAGTGTATCGCGATCGACCGAGATATCTAGGGATGCTGAAAGAGAACATCCGACGCCAATGCCTCACCATAACTCCGGACATGCTTTACGGTGCTGTTCACAACATTATTCCTGGACTACAGCTATTGTTGAGGAATGATGGTGGACATATTGAGCATTTCCTGTAGAGAATATCATCTTTGCTTTATCTTACTTTGTTATGCTAATTATTGTTATTCTGATCAGATGAAGCAACATCTGTCGGACATTTTTGAACTTTTGTATTTTTTTGGTTCTAATAAATCCCCATGTCATTCCAAGCATATGTGTCAATTTGTACCTCTCTACCTACATTGTTCCGTGATTTATTCAGTTTTCCCGGCGGGGTCAGGGATTTTCTCTGCCTCGTGATGGCTGGGTGTTGTGTGATGTCCTTAGGTTAGTTAGGTTTAAGTAGTTCTAAGTTCTAGGGGACTGATAACCACAGCAGTTGAGTCCCATAGTGCTCAGAGCCATTTGAGCCATTTATTCAGTTTTCAAATTTATACTGACTTTTTGATCACCCGGTAATTATGCATTTGACCAAGGCAGCGCAAGAAGTATCTTAGCTAATCTGCAGAAGCTAAAAGGCTTCTGTTTACTTGAAACCGCATATTTTGATACTTCAGACCAAAATCAAATCGTGCCTGTCACGTTCTCCCCTCCCACACGGTTGGTTGTCTGTCGCTGGAGATCAACGTCAGGCAGTATCTTCGCTATGATATGTATTGTAAGTTGCACTTTATATTTGTTTCTGTCTGAAATTTAGCCCAACGTTAAATCCCACTCTGTAAAATCTGCGTATTACCAAAAAATTGTGTATTCACAAACTGTTATACAACTTACACTCTTATGATAACCTTTCACTAAACAGCACCTAATTTGAAATGAACTGTAACTGGTATGAATGCAGCTTGTCTTTGTACTAAATGTGCAACAGAAGTAAAATAATTAGCTGGTCCTAATCAGAATTTCCACTTACCTCGCGTCTTGACAAGATTTTTGAAGATTTTTCGAAAGTACAACAGCAAACAGCAAGCAGGCAGCTGCTAAACCAGAGTTCTGTTTCTAAATACACTGAAGCGCCAAAGAACCTGGTATACACAAGCGTACTGAAATGCGGAGGTACACGAACAGGCAAAATACGGCGCTGCGGTTAGCAACACCTGTATAAGACAAAAAGTGTCGGGCGCAGTTGTTAGATGGATTACGGCTGCTCCAATGGCAGGTTATCTAGATTTAAGTGCGTTTAGGAACATGATGTTATAGACGGCGCACGAGCGATGGGACACATCATCTCCGAGGCGGCGATGATGTGGGAATTTTCCCGTACGACTATTTCTCGAGTGTACCGTGGATATCGGGAATCGGATAAAACATCAACTCTCCGACATCGCCACGGCAGGAAGAAAGATCCTGTAAGAATGGGACCAATCATGACTGAAGAGATTCGTAGAACACGACAGACGTACAACCCTTCCGCAAACTGCTGCCACTGCTGCCACGCGCGAAACATTCAACGAAACATCATCGATATGGTATTTCGGAGCCGACAGCCCGCTCGTGTACCCTTGATGACTGCACGACACAAACCTTTACGCCTCACCTGGGCCCGTCAACACCGATGACTGGCAACATGTTGCTTTGTCGTATGAGTCTCGTTTCAAATTTTATCGAGCGGATGGACATGTACGGGTATGGAGACAACCTCATCAATCCATGGACGTTGCATGTCAGCAGGGGACTGTTGAAGCTGGTGGAGGCTCTGTAAAGGTGTGAGGTGTATGCAGTTGGAGTAACAAGGGCCCCATGACACGACTCTGACAGGTGACACGTGCGTAAGCATTCTGTCTGATCACCTGCATCCACTCATGTCCATTGCGCATTCCGACGAACGTGGGCAATTCTAGCAGGGCAAAGCGGCAATTTACACGTCCATAATTGCAGCAGAGTGGCTCCAGGAATATTCTTCTGAGTTTAAATACTTCCGCTGGCGGCCAAACTCCCCCGACATGAACATTACTGACATATCTGGGATGCCTTGCAGCGTGTTGTTCAGGAGAAATCTCTACCCTCTCGTACTCTTAGGCATTTATGAACAGCCCTGCAATATTAATGGTGTCAACTGCCTCCAGCACTACTTCAGACGTTATTGACTAAACGGCACATCGTGTTGCGACACTTTCGCGTAGGATTCCACACATATTAGGCAGGTGTACCAGTTTCTTCCCCGCAGTCCCCCTTTCTTCCCCCCAGTTCCCCCCCCCCCCATGACCCCATGAACCATGGACCTTGCCGTTGGTGGGGAAGCTTGCGTGCCTCAGCGATAGAGATAGCTGTACCGTAGGTGTAACCACAACGGAGGGGTATCAGTTGAGAAGCAAGAAGAACGTGTGGTTCCTGAAGAGGAACAGCACCCTTTTCAGTAGTTGCAGTGGCAACAGTCTGAATGACTGACTGATCTGGCCTTTTAACGTTAACCAAAATTACCTTGATGTGCTGGTACTGTGAATGGTTGAAAGCAATTGGAAACTACAGCCGCAATTTTTACAGCGGCTTGCAAGTAGCTGTACGATTAAATGATGATGGCGTCCACTTGGGTAAAATATTTCGGAGGTAAAATAGTCTCCCATTCGGATTTCAGGGTGGGGGCTACTCAGGAGGACGTCATTATCAGGAGAAACAAAACTGGCGTTCTGCGGATCGAACCGTGGAATGTCAGGTCCCTTAATCGACCAGGTAGGTTAGAAAATTTAAAAATGGAAATGGATAGGTTAAATTTAGATGTAGTGGGAATGGGAATTAGTGACGTTCAGTGGCAGGAGGAATAAAATATCTGGTCAGGTGAATACAGCGTTTTAAATAAAAAATCATATAGGGGCGGCGCAGGAGTAGGTTTAATAATGAACAAAAAAAATGGGAGCGCGGGTAAGTTACTACGATCCGCGTACTGAGAGCATTATTTTGGCCAAGATGGACACGAAGCCCACGCCTACCAAAGTAGCACAAGTTTATAGGCCAAGTAGCACCGCACACGACGAAGAGATTGAAGAAACGTATTATGAGATAAAATAAATTATTCAGATAGTAAAGGTAGACAAAAATTAAATATTCATGGGTGACTGGAATTCGACAGAAGGAAAAGGAAGAGAAGGAAGAGTAGTAGGTGAATATGACATGGGAGTAAAAATGAAAGAGGAAGCCGAGTGGTACAATTTAGCACAGATCATAACTTAATCATAGCTAACACTTGGTTCAAGAATCATGAAAGAAGGTTGTTTGCGTGGAAGAGGCCTAGAAACACTGGAAGGTTTCAAATAGATTATACAATGGTAGGATAGAGATTTAGGAACCAGGTTTTAAATACTAAGACATTTCCAGGAGGAGACGCTGATTCTGACCACAATCTTTTGGTTAGGAACTGCACATTGAAACTGAAGAAACTGCAGAAAGGTGGGAATTTAAGGAGATGGGCCGTGGATAAACTGAAAGAACCAGACGTTGTACGTGCGGTAGCGTTCTCGCTTCCCGCGCCCGGGTTCCCGGGTTCAATTCCCGGCGTGGTCAGGGATTTTCTCTGCCTCGTGATGACTGGGTGTTGTGTGATGTCCTTAGGTTAGTTAGGTTTAAGTAGTTCTAAGTTCTAGGGGACTGATGACCATAGATGTTAAGTCCCATAGTGCTCAGAGCCATTTGAACCATTTTTGAGCCAGACGTTGTAGCGAGTTTCAGAGAGTGCATTAGGGAACGATTGACAAGAACGGTGGAAAGAAATACAGTGGAAGAAGAATGAGTAGCTTTGACATATGAAGGTAGCAATGGATCAAGTAGGTAAAATGGAAAGAGCTAGCAGAAATCCTGGGGTAACAAAAGAGATTCTGAATTTAATTGATGAAAGCACAAAATACAAAAATACAGAAAATGAAGCAGGCGCAAAGGAGTACAAGCGTTTTAAATATGATATCGACAGGATGGCAAGAGGACAAATGTAAGGATGCAGAGGCATATATCACTAGAGGTAAGATAAATGCTGCCAACGGGAAAATTAAAGAGATCTTTGGAGAAAAGAGAACCACCTGTATGAATATCAAGAGCTCAGATGGAAAATCAGTTCCAGGCAAAGAAGGGAATGCAGATAGGTGGAAGGAATACATAGAGGGTCTATACCAGGGCGATGTAGTTGAGGGCAATGTTATGGAAATGAAAGAGGACGTAAGTGAAGATGTATTGGGAGATGCGATACTGTGTGAAGCGTTTGACAGAGCACTGGAAGTCGAAACAAGGCCCTGGGAGTAGACAACATTCCATTACAACTCTTGATAGCCTTGGGAGAACCAGCCCTGACAAAACTCTACCATCTGGTGAGCAAGATGTATAAGACAGGCGAAATACCCTCAGACTTAATGAAGAATACAATAATTTCAATCCCAAAGAAAGCAGGTATTGACAGATGTGAAAATTACCGAACCATTAGTTTAATTAGTCACGGGTGCAAAATACTGACAAGAATTCTTTACAGACGAATGGGAAAACCAGTAGAAGTCGACCTTTGGGAAGATCAGTTTGTATTCAGTAGAAATGTAGGAACGCGTCAGGCAATACTGGCCCTACGACTGATTTTTGAAGATAGATTAAGGAAAGGCAAACCTACAGGGAACTAAAGGCTATTTACAATTTGTACAGAAATCAGACGGCAGTTATAAGAGTCGAGGGGCATGAAAGGGAAGCAGTGGTTGGGAAGGCAGTGAGACAGGGTTGTAGCCTATCCCCGATGTTATTCAATATATATATATTCAGCAAGCAGTACAAGAAACAAAAGAAAAAGTGGGATTAGGGATTGAAATCCATGGAGAAGAAATAAAAACTTCGACGTTTGCTGGTGACACTGTAGTGCTGTCAGAGACAGCAAAGGACCTGGAAGACCAGTTGAACGGAATGGACAGTGTCCTGAAAGTAGGCTTTAAGATGAACATCAACAAAAGCAAAACCAGGATAGTGGAATGGGTGTAATTAAATAAGGTGATGCTGAGAGAATTACATTAGGAAATGAGGCATTGATGTAGTAAATGAGTTTGGATATTTGGGGAGGTAAATAACGGATAATGGTCGAAGTAGGGAGGATATAAATTGGCAAGGAAAGCGTTTCTGAAGAAGAGAAATTTTTTAACATCGAGTATAGATTTAAGAGTCAGGAAGTCTTTTCTCAAACTGTTTGTATGTAGTGTAGCTGTATGGAAGTGGAACAAGGAAGTAACTAATCTGGAGGTTCTGAAGAGAACTGGGGAGAAGAGGAATTTGTGGCACAACTTATCTAGAAGAAGAGATCGATTGGGAGGGCATGTTATGAGGCATGAAGGGATCACCAGTTTAGTATTGGAGGGCAGCGTGGAGGGTAAAAATCGTAGAGGGAAACCGAAAGATGGATACACTAAGCAGATTAGAAAGGGTGTATGGTGCTGTAGTTAGTTGGGAATGATGAAGCTCGTAGAGGATAGAGTAGAATGGAGAGCTGCATCAAACCAGTCTCAGGACTGAAGACCGCAACAACAACCACAACCAGTTTCTTAGGCTCTTCAGTGTACATATTCCAACTGTTGCATGTGGTAATGCGTTATGTCAAACAGTGGGGTGGGTAAAGTAACTATTCTTATAAAATGCTATTACAACGATTTTAGAATGAAATACGTATTCAAGAAAACAGAGTAAAACTTCACGTGATCTTCACACATAACATTGGTCTGAATAATGCTATGCTTAACAAAGTGAACATTGATTTTAAAAGGGTACAATGTTAACAGAGAATGTCTATAAAAATGAAACAGCTTATTCAGTTGATATGTTAACCCGTGACTCAGTGAAGTGTGGTGGTCTTTCTCTCAGCTCTGAGCAAGTTAACTAGCTGACAATAATCATTCCGACAAATTAGGTGCGCAGTGCAGCTGTCTCTCTTCAAAAACAATTACATTATTCACTGTCTACCTCGAATTCATCGTTGCTGTCCTTTCGTCATCTAACTGATAGAATCATAAGTCCACACAGCACTACCAAATATGTCCACCTCCTACCACACTTCAACAAAGAAAGTATCAGACCGCTCAGAGGCGAAGACTGTGCCACGACAAGATCGAAGACTGTTTAACAGTAACATATCTTGCCCTCTCTCTCCGACATGAACATCGATGACATACAAAAACCAAATGACTTGAGCACCTTATACTTTTTGCAAAGTTAATGATATGATATAGTCCTTTACTTTTATGAAACCGTTTTCTGGTGCTACAGATGATACCCCTTCGTAGCAATTCAACGTTCTTCGGGATACGGAATTAGTTCTCACTGACAATGCACACAGTGAACTTAACGCAAATTCCCCGAATTCCCATTTCAGTGTCCACTCATTCTACCGCCGGTGTGCAAAATTTCTACTTGTTTTTCAAAAGCGCAACCCATATGTGGTTTTCCATGAAGAAAATTCTTATTATTTACAATAAGCACATTCTTTTGATACCCTATTACGATTACTATTTCTACAAGTGCTCTGATTAAAATACATAGATATTGCAGCAGCTTGGTAGGGTTCCCTGATCTAGATTGGAGCGCATTATTAACTGCGTTGCAGTCTCGCAGAACTGGTCGTAGAAATATGAAAAACAATATTTTCGGTAGTGTTTTCATACATATTATTTAGTGTCCGAGCGGTACAGCACTTTTAATTCACCGAGGCTTGCCTGAAGTTCTTTGAGCCTCCCAGCCATTAAGTATGTGTAGACAGACGGGCTCACTTGGGAGCAATTGTCTTCCGGCGATTTGTAGGGATTCTTCGCATGACAGAGGTAATAGTCGGCCTTTTGTCTTATAGAGGAGCGGTGAATCCGACTGTGTGTTTCTGTAAAAGTAAATTCCAAATGGGATGAGAACTTTTCTCCACAAGTATGAGAAAGGACCAACGGGGAGGAGTGACAGGAAAATGGTATGAGGATTAGTTGTGGAAAATCTCACTTAAGTAGAGTATAAACTTAGTTTTCTTTCCCGACCTTAAAAAACGCGATGTCTACGCCTATACCACATATTTTCTGCAAATTCAGTTCTAAGTAAGCTATTAGAGCTTTTACACCTTCAACAATTGTTTTTCCTTTACCTGAGTCAGTCTCTAACTGTTTCATAAATGTTGAAACTGTATTCCCTTAGCTCTCTGAGAAGTACAAGATGCAGACTCCTAGGTTTTTCGTAATGGTAATGTTAGCAAGTATGATGTGTGAACTATCATAATCATCACTTTTCAACAAAACTTTACTTTGAAGTGTGGATATATTACTTCTTTTTATCACTTCACTGGAGTTTGTAAGATGTACTTTCACATCACTTATTTGGAAACAGCGCCTGTTCAGCTCGCTGAGATGACCAAAACACTGTATCGTACAGTGCCTACTCCCAAATAATGTCACTCACATCTCGGCTGTATCTACGGTGACTAACGAATTTCGGACCGAAAATTCAGTTTAGACTCTCTAGCTAACACAAGAAAATGGTCCACCTGCTTTGACATGCTTGTCAGATTTAGTGTCTCAGTCACAGATTCTAGCAACTGAGAAGGCATTGACAAAAACGACATCGCAGCTTTCCTTTATCTGTCGGCATCTTTTGAATCCAGTCATTTTAGTCATTATGTTTTAACCTTATTCTCTAAATTGTTGCTTATATGTAGCTTTTCTCGGCATTTCTTAAGAAAACGCACACATTGAGGCATTGACAAAAGGCATTGACAAAAACGACATCGCAGCTTTCCTTTATCTGTCGGCATCTTTTGAATCTAGTCATTTTAGTCTTTATGTTTTAACCTTATTCTCTAAATTGTTGCTTATATGTAGCTGTTCTCGGCATTTCTTAAGAAAACGTACACATGTCCTAGAGAGCTGTCTTCTTATTCGACGCGAAAAGAGTTAAATCAATGCACTGAAAACGATTAGAGACTGCCGCCAGTATACTGTTCATAATCAGAATGGCTGTAACAGCACTGCAATCTGTATAGCAGCAACTGCAACTGTTTATTCAAACAACCCATTTTTGTCACGTTGCAATCTCTTCTGGCGACAAGCGTCACGCAGTAGGCAATAATAATCAGAATGTTGATTGTTAAGCAATGTTTTAAGCTACCTGTTCTAAAAGCGCATCCAAATTATTAATTCCATTAATAAGTCATTGGTACTACTAGTTTGAACGTTAATATTTCAGTGTGAATCAAGTTAGATAAATTATTTATCTGTGCATAATTTATTAAAACAAGGCAGTACGAGAAGTCTGTAAGATCTGTGTCTGTCAGCTGAGAAGTATATTTTCGGACATTAAACAATACACATCCAGCAGAATCAGCAGAAAATCGACTGAACAGGCAAGAGTGAATGAAAAATAACCAATAAAGTTCTACTTATCTTTATTAGAAGATTTGTGAGGTTCTCACGCGATGATTAATGAGTTGAGAGTTCATTTTTTGTATATCCACAGCATAAGAAACTTTCATTTTCAACCACGTTATAAGTTCCTTTCTGGAAACTTTTATTATCTCGAAAGTATTCCAGCACATTTCTATTGTTTTGGTTACTTCTTTCCTGTGGATTCAGTCAACTCTTCAGTGATCATTACGATGATCATTTCTCTCTGTGTACGTTAGCGTTATCAAAATATTTCGCATTCATGGAGTGAGTTTGGAAATGGGCCTTAATATGAGTTACAACGATACAGATATGACGTATCTTTGGTTGACAGTAGGACTGTCGTTGCCATTGTAGCATTAGGAATTATTAAGTGATAGAGTCTTGTGTTGGTCAAGCTGTTCAGCGGTCTCGAAACACCTAGCTGGACACACAGATACAGAAGCAAATGGTGTTGATTTTTGGAAATACGGTTTCGTAAAGATGATTAATAGAAGCGTGAAGATATTCAGGTAACGTTGTCACAGCATTGCTTTCTCGCACTTGATTATGATGTGTTTGACGAAGGTAAATTTTCTGTGCGATTTTCCTTTATTTACTCAGATCCGTTGATTGGATTGTCGAAACGAGATTAAACAAAAGTATCTGCTCACGTGGCTGTGGGTCAGAGTTATAGATTAACCAATCCTTTACCATTCAACAACAAATTAGAGAGCATACCTATATTTTTTATAAGAAAAGAATTTTGTAAAGATTGTTGTAAAAGATTACCCTGCTGCACATGGCGGAACACAGTTACTTAACGCTTAAAGTATGATGTGATAGGCATAGCTACTTTTCCTTGCATTGCACTGGGGCAAGGATTTTATTCAGCTGCTTTGCTGTATTCTAACATTCACCACTTTCTAGCGGTAGCGAGTTTCCGTTGCCACGAGGTAAGTTATGAAAGTTTGTTAGGGCCAGTTTAAGATCCACATCTACATCTATATCTACATGGATACTCTGCAAACCACACTTAAGTGACTGGCAGAGGGTTCATCGAACCACAATCACAGTAATTCTCTGTTATCCCAATCCAGAACAGTGCGTGGGAGAAACGAAAATATATATCTTTCCGTACGAGCTCTAATTTCCCTTATTTTATGATGATGATTGTTTCTCCCTATGTAGGTTGGTGTCAACAAAATATTTACGCATTCGAAGAAGAAAGTTGGTGATTGAAATTTCATGAGCAGATTCCGCCGCAACGAAAAACGCCTATGGTTTAGTGATGTCCTCCAGAAATCCTCTTTCACGTCCGTGACATTCTCTCCCCTATTTCTCGATAACATGAAACGTGGTGCTTTTCTTTGCACTTTCTCGATGTAACGTGTTAATCCTATCTTTTAAGGATCCCAGAGGGCGCAGCAGTACTCCACAAGAGAACGGAAAATATTTGTGGGGGCAGTCTCTTAAGCAGATCACGGTTGCATCCTCTACATTTTCTGCCAATAAAACGCAGTCTTTGGTTCGCCTTCTCAGTCGTTTTACAATTTGTTTTGATCTTCTGATGACTTTACTAGACGATAAGCGATATCGTAATTCGTAATCTGCAAAAAAGATGACTGCCTTGTCTCGTAAATCGTTTACATAGATACGGAACAGGAGAGGGCATCTAACACTACCTTGGGGAACACCAGAAACCACTTCTGTTTTACTCGATGACTTTCAAAAAATTACTACGAACTCTGACAGGAATTCACGAATCCTGTCACATAACTGAGACGATATTTCCAGAGCACGTAACTAGACTACAACTTCTGTGATAAGTTTCCCACTAACCTCTTTTCTGCTACTCCTCTTTACCAGTCACAAAGCGTCTTCTTTGGGTGCTGAAAATAGTTTTGAAGATATGGAGCCTCCTTTTCGATTCCTCTTTCACCTACCTTGATAAGTTTTGTGAAGTCACTGCGACACTGGTAGCACCAATAAAAGTAAAAGTCCTAAGATTATTTCTCTGTATTGATGCGTCCCATTTTAGTTGGTTTATTTTATTTTATTTCATTTCATGGGCACCACAGTAAGAACGATTCCTCAAATGTTGATGCACGTTATGAATATCAATCTTTTGAAACTAGCAGTCAGTAAAGTTTTATACCGTCAGCAGCTCTTGGTGGTTTGTAAATATGAAGTTCTTCAAAATTGTTGATCGGTCTCTGGTTGTATTTCCTAGTAAGTAGATTCCAACTTTGAAGTGTAATTTTGGGTGGTCTGTAAAGTATACATCTCGGGTTAGCATATTTATTTTGTAGGACTTAAAATCCTTCTCAGCTGCGAATCTCTATAGGTGGACGATAGAAGTTGCTACATCCTGTGAGAAGCACAGATTTTCCTACAATTTGTGCATGATTCTACACACTGCATCGCTTAGCTTTCATGTTGGTAAGGAACCTTAGTGGGTCTGTTATTAATCTGTTGAAATATACGGGCTAATATACGAAGATAGGCAAATATTTTAATATGTTATTCTACAAGAAAAAGTTCATATAAACACAGATCGGAGCCGGCCGGAGTGGCCGAGTGGTTCTAGGCGCTACAGTCTGGAACCGCGCGACCGCTACGGTCGCAGGTTCGAATCCTGCCTCGGGCATGGATCTGTGTGATGTCCTTAGGTTAGGTATGTTTAAGTATTTCTAAGTTCTAGGGGACTGATGACCAAAGAACTTAAGTCCCATAGTGCTCAGAGCCCAACAGATCCGAAAATGTTTAGTTACGGAGTTACGGATAATAAAAGATTTTGCCTGAAATTTGCCTAGTGTTAAGGAAGTTGTACAGTGTACGTACCGTTTCACAATACATTGACAATAAATGTTCAAAAATGTCTCCACCGAGTTCAATGCATTTAGCTGCACATGTATTAACAGATTTTGTTGCTCGTTTCAGTTTCACTGGGTTGTCCTTAATTTAGTCTATTGTGTTCATAATGCGAGAAAGTAATGCCTCACGTGTATTAACTTTCTCCTCACAAACTATCTCTTTCATCCATCCCCATACACAAAAATCGATTGGTGTTAAATCGGGCGATCTGTGTGACCACAGAAGTGTAGCACCACGACCAATCCATTTCTGGGGAAAAAGTTCAGGTAAATGTGCTGTCACGGCGTTGGTGAAATGTGGAGGCGCGACGTCATGTTCAAAATACATTTGCAATAGCGTAGCAAGTGGAACATCTTCGAGCAAACGGGGCATTTATTCTTGAAGGAATTGTAAGTATGTCTCACCAGTTAAGCGTCCTGGGAAAAAGAATGGTTAAATACAGTGTGTGTTGATTATGCCACACATTTTTGCTAAAACGCTGCTGGAATTTGCGTTGCACTGTTGCGTGCTATTTGCTTCTGACCATACGTGCTTGTTATGTAAATTGTTTATACCATGTCGAATAAACTGTGCCTCATCAGTAAATAAAATGCATTTGTGTAACTGCCGATTAGTATTTAACTAGCTGCACAACTCCAAACAAAGGGCAGCATCTTCCGGATGTAAATGATCTACTTTTTGTTTATGGTAAGGATAGAGATTATTAAACGTCAGTGTACGCCACGGATCCCCAAACTATTTTGGACAAGTGACCCCTTTTCCAAAATGAACTGTTATCTCAGACCCCGATGGCCAAATTACCTACTTTTAAGATCAAACCCCTTATTCATAATGGTACGCTTACTTAAAACAGCTGCTACAGGCTGTTATTCTTCATTCTGACTTAGGTCAATATAAGAAGACAGAGTGAGAATTAGCAGTGCTTTAAGTTAGCAGACTATTATGGAAAAGGGGGCCTATCTTTAGTTTTTTCCTATTGATACAAAATACCTAGGTACCAAGGTATCAATTGGAAAACTTTGCACTTGGTTAAGTGAGTAAAGTTGACATCATTTTCTCATCAAAATTTAACAAAATAAAAAGACATACAATTCAGTAAATATCAAGTTTAATTTATGATGATTATTACAAATTAAGTACTTAAAGAATCTTAAGTAGGTAGGAAATTATATTTAAAAAACTATTAATTCGCAAAGAGAACATAAAACATTCAGCATTATGGATGAACCTGGTGACTATCTACCAATCTAGCTACATCCGGTTCAATATTGGTGAGTTGCAGCCTTAAATCTCCACGTTCATTGATTTTCTAACGGTTTCTTTGTTTCGTCAAAATGTTTGTTACCTCACTGAAGCTTTTTTCAACTAAGTATGATGATGGAAAAGCGATAAGGTATTTTTCAGCAATGTTCCACAACGTAGGATACTGTGTTTCAATGTTGTGTTGCAACCAGAACTTCTGATAGCCTTGGTTGAACTTCTGCTTAAGCTCTTCGTCTGTGCTGATGGTAATCAACTCTTCTTGCATTATCACATTGGCTGCTTCTATGGCTGTGGTATTGTAAGGATTTATTATCCACTGAGGAATTTGTAAATTTAAAAGATCCTCAAACCTCTCTGTAAAATCCTTGTGTAATGCGTCCAAGTGAGTGACATATAGTAAAATGTCACCATCTTGAAGCATTTATGGTAATTTTGACAAATGCGGAAACTGCGAATATTCTTTTCTGCCTAAATTTTGTTTATAAAGTATTAGTTTACCCACGAAGGCCGATATTATTGATTTTGTTTTAATTAAGTTAAGATCGTCACCCTGCGGTTGCAAATTAACTTTGT
Source organism: Schistocerca nitens (assembly GCF_023898315.1). Taxonomy (NCBI): domain Eukaryota; kingdom Metazoa; phylum Arthropoda; class Insecta; order Orthoptera; family Acrididae; genus Schistocerca; species Schistocerca nitens. The sequence goes on from NC_064614.1 coordinate 69,102,809, forward strand.
TGAACATTCCAAAGATATCAGTCAAGTAATAAATATCTGTTTTACAATTGTTCAGATTTTCTTTCAAATTCGGATCTTTTTCTTGTAAAAACTCCAACACAGATTCAAAAATGGCTGAAAATCTTTCTAAGCAAGAGCCTCTTGATAGCCAGCGAACTTCAGTGTGCAGAAGTAATCGAGTAAAGACTTCGTCGTTTTCCTCACACAGCTGAGCAAATAACCGAGAGTTCAAAGAATTGCTTCGAATCTTGTTGATAGCATTTATTACATATTGTAAAGACTTATGCAATCCAGGACTCAGCTTTTTTGCTACTAAATGCTGCCTGTGAATCACGCAGTGAATGACCAGTACATCAGGCAGTTTTCGCTTTAAGTGAGCTATAAAACCACGATGACGACCAACCATAGACGGTGCACCATTAGTGCCAACAGAAACAATGTTCTTCCATGGAATAGCTTTATCAGTAAAAAGATGTTCCACGGCCTGAAAAATCGATTCTTCTCTGGTATCAGTCTCTAAATATGTAGCAAAAAGCAGTTCTGGGCACATATTTTTATCTTTGATAAATCGAACATATCCTAATAACAAAGCTTCATTGCCGGGCAATGTAGACTCGTCCAACTGGAGAGAGAATCTGTTGGTCTGTAAGAACTTGCATAAAATGTTTTCCACATCGCGTCCCATCACGTCTATGCGTCTCTGAACGGTGTAATTGCTCAAAGGTATTCTCTTTAAAATATCATGTGCGGGTTTGTGCAATACATTGTTAAGGACCTCCGCAAAGGCTGGTGAGATAAGCTTCTCTCCAATTGTGTGGTGTTTCCCCGACTTCGCTATTAGTAAAGATATATTATAGGACGCTCGTAAACCATCATCGTCTTTAATAGATGATGACGCAAACATCGATCTTATGGATGGCCTTTTGTCTAGTATTTCTTTAAGTGCTTAAAAAAATGACAAGGGCTTAATTTTTTTGTCAGCATGTACTCTTGATAAGTGGTCATCCATTTTTGAAGGCTTCATGGCATCGTTACTTAATACTTTTTCACAAATGAGACTCATCGGAAAGTGTTGATTTGATGGAGATGCAATAAACCTGACTTCAAGTAGTCCAAACTGTATTGTCTGCATTTTTTTTTTTTTTGTGTCCGCCATCATAAAATTCTCAGTAATCCTGCAAATAAAAACCGACCTAAATGAAAAAGAATAATAAACTGTTAAATTTGCACACTATCTTATTTTTCTCACACCCTGGTAAAGGATTCTTGTTAGGTATTACTGACTTACTCATTGATAAACTTGGATACCTATGTTAGGTAAGTAACTATAGTAGGTAATTAGGTATAGAAAATTCGTATTAGGTAAGTAGGTTTTTTTTTTTTTTTTTTCATCAGTCTACTGACTGGTTTGATGCGGCCCGCCGCGAATTCCTTTCCTGTGCTAACCTCTTCATGTCAGAGTAGCACTTGCAACCTACGTCCTCAATTATTTGCTTGACGTATTCCACTCTCTGTCGTCCTCTACAGTTTTTGCCCTCTACAGCTCCCTCTAGTACCATGGAAGTCATTCCCTCATGTCTTAGCAGATGTCCTTTCATCCTGTCCCTTCTCCTTATCAGTGTTTTCCACATATTCCTTTCCTATCCAATTCTGCGTAGAACCATTCCATACCGTATCAGTCCACCTAATTTTCAACATTCGTCTATAGCACCACACCTCAAATGCTTCGATTCTCTTCTGTTCCGGTTTTCTCACAGTCCATGTTTCACTACCATACAATGCTGTACTCCAGACGTACATCCTCAGAAATTTCTTCCTCAAATTAAGGCCGATATTTGATATTAGTAGACTTCTCTTGGCCAGAAATGCCTTTTTTGCAATAGCAGGTCTGCTTTTGATGTCCTCCTTGCTCCGTCCATCATTGGTTATTTTACTGCCTAGGTAGCAGAAATCCTTAACTTCATTGACTTCGTGACCATCAATCCTGATGTTAAGTTTCTCGCTGTTCTCATTTCTACTACTACTCATTACCTTCGTCTTTCTCCGATTTACTCTCAAACCATATTGTGTACTCATTAGACTGTTCATTCCATTCAGCAGATCATTTAATTCTTCTTCACTTTTACTCAGGATAGCAATGTCATGAGCGAATCGTATCATTGATATCCTTTCACCTTGTATTTTAATTCCACTCCTGAACCTTTCTTTTATTTCCGTCATTGCCTCGTCGTTGTACAGATTGAAGAGTAGAGGCGAAAGGCTACAGCCTTGTCTTACACCCTTCTTAATACGAGCACTTCGTTCTTGATCGTCCACTCTTATTATTCCCTCTTGGTTGTTGTACATATTATATATGACCCGTCTCTCCCTATACCTTACCCCTACTTTTTTTCTGAATCTCGAACAGCTTGCACCATTTTATATTGTCGAACGCTTTTTCCAGGTCAACAAATCCTATGAAAGTGTCTTGATTTTTCTTTAGCCTTGCTTCCATTATTAGCCGTAACGTCAGAATTGCCTCTCTCGTCCCTTTACTTTTCCTAAAGCCAAACAGATCGTCACCTAGCGCATTCTAAATTTTCTTTTCCATTCTTCTGTATATTATTCTTGTAAGCAGCTTCGATGCTTGTGCTGTTAAGCTGATTGTGCGATAATTCTCGCACTTGTCAGCTCTTGCCGTCTTCGGAATTGTGTGGATGATGCTTTTCCGAAAGTCAGATGGTATGTCGACAGACTCATATATTCTACACACCAACGTGAATAGCCGTTTTGTTGCCGCTTCCCCGAATGATTTTAGAAATTCTGATGGAATGTTATCTATCGCTTCTGCCTTATTTGACCGTAAGTCCTCCTAAGCTCTTTTAAATTCCGTTTCTAATTCTGGATCCCCTATCTCTTCTAAATCGACTCCTGTTTCTTCTTCTATCACATCAGACAAATCTTCACCCTCATAGAGGCTTTCAATGTATTCTTTCCACCTATCTGCTCTCTCCTCTGCTTTTAACAGTGGAATTCCCGTTGCACTCTTAATGTTACCACCGTTGCTTTTAATGTCGCCAAAGGTTGTTTTCACTTTCCTGTATGCTGAGTCTGTCCTTCCGACAATCATATCTTTTTCGATGTCTTCACATTTTTCCTGCAGCCATTTCGTCTTAGCTTCCCTGCACTTCCTATTTATTTCATTCCTCAGCGACTTGTATTTCTGTATTCTTGATTTTCCCGGAACATGTTTGTACTTCCTCCCTTCATCAGTCAACTGAAGTATTTCTTCTGTTACCCATGGTTTCTTCGCAACTACCTTCTTTGTACCTATGTTTTCCTTTCCAACTTCTGTGATGGCCCTTTTTAGAGATGTCCATTCTTCTTCAACTGTACTGCCTACTGCGCTATTTGTTATTGCTGTATCTATAGCGTCAGAGAACTTCAAACGTATCTCGTCATTCCTTAGTACTTCCGTATCCCACTTCTTTGCGTATTGATTCTTCCTGACTAATGTCTTGAACTTCAGCCTACTCTTCATCAATACTATATTGTGATCTGAATCTATATCTGCTCCTGGGTACGCCTTACAAACCAGTATCTGATTTCGGAATCTCTGTCTGACCATGATGGAATCTAACTGAAATCTTCCCATATCTCCCGGCCTTTTCCAAGTATACCTCGTCCTCTTGTGATTCTTGAACAGGGTATTCTCTATTACTAGCTGAAACTTGTTACAGAACTGAATTAGTCTTTCTCCTCTTTCATTCCTTGTCCCAAGCCCATATTCTCCTGTAACCTACTCCTTCCCCTACAACTGAATTCCAGTCACCCATGACTATTAGATTTTCGTCCCCCTTTACATACTGCATTACCCTTTCAATATCCTCATACACTTTCTCTATCTGTTCATCTTCAGATTGCGACGTCGGCATGTATACCTGAACTATCGTTGTCGGTGTTGGTCTGCTGTCGATTCTGATTAGAACAACCCGGTCACTGAACTGTTCACAGTAACACACCCTCTGCCCTACCTTCCTATTCATAACGAATCCTACACCTGTTATAGCATTTTCTGTTGCTGTTGATATTACCCGACACTCATCTGACCAGAAATCCTTGTCTTCCTTCCACTTCACTTCACAGACCCCTACTATATCTAGATTGAGCCTTTGCATTTCCCTTTTGAGATTTTCTTGTTTCCCTACCACCTTCAAGCTTCTGACATTCCATGCCCCGACTCGTAGAACGTTATCCTTTCGTTGATTATTCAATCTTTTTCTCATGGTAACTTCCCCTTGGCAGTCCCCTCCCGGAGATCCGAATGGGGGACTATTCCGTAATCTTTTGCCAATGGAGAGATTATCATGACACTTCTTCAGTTACAGGCCACATGTCCTGTGGACACACGTTACGTGTCTTTAATGCAGTGGCTTCCATTGCCTTCTGCACCCTCATGTCGTTGATCATTGCTGATTCTTCCGCCTTTAGGGGCAATTTCCCACCCCTAGGACAAGAAAGTGCCCTGAACCTCTATCCGCTCCTCCGCCCTCTTTGACAAGGCCGTTGGCAGAATGAAGCTGACTTCTTATTCCGGAAGTCTTCGGCCGCCAATGCTGATTATTTATCAAAAGTGGCGGGGATCGAACAGGAGACCGAAGACGTTTTTGATTAAGGATCAAATACGCCACCCCTAGACGACGGGTACACTTACAGGTAAGTATGTACCTATCAGCATATGCACGAAAACCAAAGCAAACTGAACACTTCAAAGTTTAGGTACCTACCTACTTAACAACTTAAGTGTAAGTAATTTTTACAAATACTTTTATACCTATCTATTTAAAATATGTTTTATGTTGCATTTACCACTTTTTCAGTCACTTTACTTCACTTAATTTAGCTGTGTAATAACTTTGTAATCTCTTGAAATAAATGAGTACTTATATGAGTTATCGTTCAAGCTCCAACGAATTTCAAAACGCAAATGAACTTTCAACCTAAGTACAAGCTCGTTAAATAGTAAAATATCAGGAACATGTTTGGACTTAATCATGAATTCGTTCGTGTTAAATCGTGTAAGCGTCAAATAGAGAGCAAGTCAAAACGCGCCTGAAAGACGTACGCTCAAACTCATTATCTAGCACAAACTTGTCCACACAGACTTGCCGAGTTTTTCACCTTGTACCAACGTGAGACTTTACATTACTACAACAATGCTATTTCCTACAAAAATATTAATTATTCTTAGTACACGTAACACAACATAAACGATACAGTACCTACCTATCTTGAAAGTTTGAAATAAGAACTTGTGTTAATTTAATAGGGGTCGATTTTTAGACCTCGTCGACCCCCAAAAGCAGTTTTCGTTTATGTCGACACCTAAGAAACCGATATCGACCCCAAGGGGTCGATATCGACCACTTTGGGAATCCCTGGTGTACGCCATAGCTTATATTGTGAAATGCCTAATCGTTGAGAGATACGTCGTGTACTGGTACCCGGGCTACGTTGAACAGCATCCATAATAGCCCCATCATGTTTTTCACATCGTAGGGATTATGAAAGGTAGGTAGGGAACCCGTCTCTCGTACCATTCGAAATACTCCACTAATGGTTCGTGCATTAGGAATCCCCCGAGTTGGATAACGTACGCGATATTCTTTAATTGTAGCCGTAGCATTTCCATCACTTTTGCGATAAATAAACGACATATCTGTGTATTCCTCTGTCGTAAATTTGAAATGCATGCCCATTTCATGCTTGCAGGTGCGGCCGAGCGGTTCTAGGCACTTCAGTGTGGTACCGCGCGACTTATACGGTCGCAGGTTCGATCCTGCGTCGGGGTTTGGATGTGTGTGATGACCTTAGGTTAGTCAGGTTTAAGTAGTTCTACGTTTTAGGGGACTGATGACCTCAGATGTTAAGTCCCATAGTGCTCAGAGTCATTTGAACCAAACCCTATTTCATAAATAATCTAGGAACTACGCAGGGACTATGTGGTTTCTCTTAAATACACTGTTGATATCACGTTCTTTCACTGAACAGTACAGAAAAATAACTCGTTTCAATGTTAGGAAACGACTGAAAAAACTCACTAAAGGTTGCCAACAATTATATAAACGTTTCTACATTCTTAATGGAAAGTAATCAAATTTACTTGTATAATAATTCTTGCTTCTCTGGATGTGCTGGAAAACTGCTGCAGATGCGCGTCTGGGACATGTTTTATTAGATTCACCAGACCAATAACAGCTAAATAAATGGAAATCGGTCTTTACTCTAACCTCGTACCGTGCTGCGATGGCTTTATGTTAGGGAAGTTTTTAAATATCACGGAAAATTTTGTATTAGCCTAGCTCCCTAACTAAACATTGGCTCACCTATGCTTATACGAACTTTTTTCTTTACTTCTACTGGTAGAATAACATATTAAAGTATTATCCTACATCGTGAATCACCCTGTATACAGTACTTCGCAATTCCTATTGCAGGTTTCTATGGGCTATAGAGGGAATTTAGCATATAAATTTTTGATCAAGAACCATGTCCGAATATGTATCGTTTCTATGTATAGGAAAGTTGAAAATTATATCACTTTCAGATCTTCCATTTCACTGTATTTACACAAACTGAGAAGAGGGCGCCGTCGTCACGCACCGTTTTCATCCGACTACAACAATCTCTGGTAATCCATAAAGGAAAGTGTCACGGCAGCCAGACACGTAGACTTGAATAATAAGGAAACCAGAAACTGTATTTGAATTAAACGCCGTTTCTTCTTTTTAACACATACTACCAGTTTCGACACCACATGCCATCCATAACCGTCTTCATGTGCAGCGAACAGAATCGTACGCAGAGCGGCAAAATTAACTGGATTCCGTACCTTCCGCTCTGACCATGCTCGGCTTGTTACTGTCACGGAATGTAGGGAATATGATTAAATATGGCCTGCTGCGTACGCTTCTGTTCATTGCACATTGAAACGGTTCTGGACGGCAGCTTACGTTCAGAGCCTGGAGATAGCACAATGTAGTGTCGAAACTAGCAATATGTGTTAAAAAGAATAAACTACGTTGGGTTCAAATGCAGCCGATGGTTCTGTTATCATTATTCAAGGACTACAACAATGGTGGCGAGAAACTAGTACATTCACAAGTATGTGCTCCAAGGATGCGCAGTATTTGTTGACTTTAAAGACGATAAAATGTCTCAGCAGAGACGTTCCGTAGTCATGTTGCCCCTGCGACTTCTATTTTAACACACCACATGTTTACGGTCCAGTTCTTCAGCTACGCGGGAGGACTCAGCAGACAAATTGTATGCCTGCCCGACATGAATTCAAATAACCTATGTCTGTTTGTATCAGCAATTCATCTGATAACGCTCCGTATTTTATATTCAAACCACAATCCGAACACCTACTTCTCATTTCCTTTCCTTATATTACTGTATGTATGTCTGAATGTGAACGAGTGAGCATTTTTATGTATATTTCAGGGTTTGTTGGGTAGCAGTACTTGCGTGGAGTGTAGACTGTTCAGAGCAGAAGAGGTTTGTCCCCTGCTTTGAGTAGAGGACGGCCACCCTAGAGTCCATCTTACCTGGAGTTCTACCTTCTATGCACGGGGGTTGCTTATTATTAGGTTGGTGGCCGAAACGGCCCCTCTGCTCAGTTCTGTCTGTAGACTGGGGTAGCCGGGAGCTCTGTTCTGAATGGTACTCTTCGTCTGGTCGCCGATAAGTATGGTCATAGGGTTAAGTACGCCTTCTGCTGAGTTAGAACAAGCTGTTAGTCACGTTTTACAATTACTAAAGAAATCGTTGAAAATATTCAAGTTCTTTCAGGTTAACTGAAGCGCCGTATTTATTTTTCAGTTCGTTTTTAAATTTTGGAGTGGAAAAAGCTTCTTTCGGAGTTTATCAGTGAGCGAAACTTCGCTTATTCCTTCGCAACAGCGAGATGGAATAATTACCAGTAAGGGTGTCTAATGTGTGTCAGTAACTCAAAATATCATGCCAGAGTGGTGTGGCTGAATCTGCATGTGTGTTTGCTTTTATTTATCTGATTTTCTGTATGATTTCTGTGTCTGGTCTAGACTCGTGTTTGAACTTCATGTACGTCAGGCGACAAGCCATGTGTGCTGGTCGTAGTTTGTAATCATGATTCTCCATTCGATTTGAATAAAAATTGTGCGTTATATCATTTTAACTTTCATGTTTGAGAGTTTTATCCGAATTTGTAAGAGTTGCCTTGTTGAATAGAGAGCCACGTGTACCGTGAAACTGTTGTCAGTATTCATTTTTGCAAGGTTAGTTCTCTCACGTGTGGCTAAGGATCATTTAACTTTCTCGTCGTTTTAGTCAACTTTCAGGAATTCTTAATGTTTCTGTTTACTTAGAAACGTTTCAATACGTTTCAATGACAATGGTAACTTGCCACATGGAGAGGTCGGCTCTCGGTTGTCGGGCGCGATTCGTTGTGCTTTTCTATTACTTTGGCAAACTATTCTAAAAGGGTTAGACCTCTTTGTGGGTTTGTGCATGCATTTAGTGGTGGTAAATTGTATCTTGATCTGCTCTATCGTGTGAGTGCGGTAGTGAATGTTTCCTGCACTTTATTCTGTCGCTCGCTCACCCACGTTACAGCATAAAATGCTTTTTTATTGTATTATCTCAGTGCTTTAGTGCTCAAGCGTCAGGTTAGAATATTAACTGAATATCCGCTCCATTTTGATGCGTCCTTTCAATGAATAAAACTGAATCGTGAAAGTTAAACTCCTGTGTCCTGTTCGCTCATTTACAATCGTGTAACTTCCTTTCCCGTTTTTAAAAAAGTTTAATTGTTTGCTCCACTTATAGGTTCCCTGAGAAGGGCTGTAACCAGACAAATTCTTAAGACCACTATGTTTAGCTACAGAGGAACGAGTAGTATTTCAAGTCCCTGGCTTATCTGCCAAGTTAATAAATTGTCCCAAATAATTTAAATGAAATCTCCCATTGAATTAATTCTTCAACTGAAGCTCCAGTTCAGTCATTCTTAATACTTAGGAAGGGCTAGGGCTTGTGGTGACCCTGTTTCATTATCATAGTTTTGCCTCTAATAGTAACTTAATGCGAGGTCTACTATCTTTGGCCCGAAAAAAGCATGTTCCTTGAGAATATTTTTCTCCGGATGTGTTATAGATATCAATATCAAATTTGGTCAAAATGTTTATTGATATTTCCTTTACAAACTGGAATTTTTCGACCGGAAATGTCGAAGACCAAAGGTGGAAGTGCCGTCGGAACGAAACAAAATTTAGATGTAGACCTCCACGTGCGATATGTCACAGGTCAGCCAGCTCGTCTGAAATCAAAATTCAGTTGGCGTTAGCGAAGTATATAAGATTCCTTAGGAGCTGTACCTCGCTTAAGTTATTTGGACCATAGGAAAAAAATGGCGGCCATTTGAAGAAAATAGTTTTTTTCGTCGATTTTTCGACTTCGTCGGCCAAGTAAAATATTTATAGTTGATAGATCGGAATAAAAGTGGTACAACTCCTAGACAACTCCTAGACAATTCATGCGAATCGGTTCAGTAGATTTGTAGTTACCATACCGCGCTTTAAAAAAAATGTCATTTCGAGAAAAACGCGTTTGAAGATTTGAATACATATAAATGCAATATTATGCAACTTACGTTCAATCTGCTACTCCGGGTCCATAAAATAGTCCTTCCTCTTCCTCATAGAGGGCGTTCTGCTCGATCTGGGCCATCCTGCGCTGCTCCAGAGCAACTCGTACAGCCTGTGACAAGCGGTTTTCGGCCGCTTGAATCCGGTGGTCATCCGAATGCTTGGCGAACTGCGTCGAATAGAGTTCCAGGGTGATGTGCACCGTTGTCATGGTCTTCAGAATTGCTGAATACCCTTCGTTGAAGCTGCTCACTGCCAGGAAAGTGGCAATCTCCACAGTCTTCGCACCAGAATGCAAACGCTTAGGGGTTATCTTTCAAACACACGCTTTAAAAACTTTCATTTGAATTTTTCCTTCCAAGCACCGATACAATAACTTGACCTCCGAAAGAAAAAAACTGGTGCGTGAAAAAGGCTGATTTCAGGCAAGTGCATTTTTTTGTTCAACTGCGAATAACAAACATTTCCGTTCCGTATTCGGAAAATCCGTTCCAGGGGTGGATTCTAAACACTTTTACGGATCCAAAAATGCAATTAAAAATCGATTTTTTTAAACAAAAGGTAGTAAACCTCCCCTTAACCACTCAAAATTATGGATGTTTAAGAAGCTTGGACGTGGTTGCAAAAAAGCAGCAAACTTCCAAGGCCTTGCTTAGTCCCGTAGGAGTGAACCAGTCGACGATTGCTCGAAACGTTGCCCACCTGTGGAGCACACAATACGAATCTGATTGTCTCCGACGTGTGCGTCCCGTGATGCGTAAGATTTTGTAAGTGATTCGACCTGATTTCATATCGAAATGGTACATTTTTGAACATAAGTTCCTTGTGAAAAGCGTATCTGCTAGTCTCATTAAAAGCATTCCGGGTATACTACCGCGTCATCTTATAAAATACTTAATATACTAAGATTTTAGTTGCTGCGACCTTCCTCATGGCAGTTTATTTATTTATTTATTTATTTATTTATTTTTTTTTTTTTTGGAGTCAATGCTACAATATATATCGTTCCTGGCGGTGTTACGAGACCACCGACATCATATTTATTAGATTCTGTTGGCCCTAAAATAACTTTGATTTTAGGACGGAGGGAGGTTATATGTAGCAGATCATTTGTGAGTTGGCTTGCGGCATTTGGTAAACCGCTACTAATCAGCGTGAGGCTTCTAGGGACAGTGTTCTACTGCTGTTAGTAGCGGAAAGAGGATGCCAGATCAGATGCTCATACGCCGTTTGTTTAGCACGTCGCAGTAAAGTCCCATGAAGCTGCTGCCATGGTACCACCCAGGCCCCGTCCTAACGGGATTGCTGGCAGCTAAGGAGCTAGGATCCTGTAGCCGCCCTCCCAGTAGATGTCGTCAGACTTTTTCTCAACTTCAGTTGCTTGTATAAGATCCTGAGGTCATGCAATACCGGTACACGTGGCCCAAGTGACCGCAGGATATTCATATGCAGGGTGAGTCACTAACTATTGCCACCAAGAACAACTCCGAAAGTATCATAGGAGCTGAAAAGTTTGTGGGACAACAGCTGCATGGGACAACGGGTGCCATAGTATGACGTTGGTTTTTTGTAGCTAGGTGGGGTCACTTCAGAGATATAATGGTCAACAATGTTTTTTTTTTTTTTTTTTTGAATGGGATGCTGTAATTTGGTAATTACTTTCTGAGGTCTCTGAAGGTCAACGAAGGTCGCAAAGGTGGCAAGAACGTCCATTTAGAGAAGGTGTTCGAAGTGATGACCATTGGTATCAATGCATTGCTGCAATCTTATTAACATAGATTGAGTGGTATTTCTTATCCACTTCAGCACTTACTGAAGCATATGCTCTGACAATTCTCTCTCTCATATCTTCACGTGTAGTTGGAACGTCCTTATAAGCAATGTCTTCTACGAATCCCCTCAAGATGTAATCCAGAGGCGTCAAGTCTAGCGAACGTGCCGGCCACGACACATCTCCTCCGCATCCAATCCAGCGATTTGGGAATTGTATCTCCAACTCATTTCTAGCCATCAGCAAAAAATGTGCCGGCACCCATAGTGTTGATACCACATTCTTTTCCTTACTCCTAAAGGTATTTCTTCCCACATTAGATATAATGTTTCTTGTAGGAATGTGGTGTACTTCCTACAATTAAGATTTCCTTCGATGAAATAGAGGCCTATAATTCTGTCCTCCAGAATCCCACATAGTACATTCACCCACCACGGTTTTTGGTGTGCAACTTGCCGCAGCCAGCATGGATTTTCAGTTCTCCAATAGTGCATGTTATGCAAATTAACATTTCAATAGTTCGTGAATTTAGCCTCGTCAGTAAATAAAATAAAATTAATAAATTTGTCATCCGTCTGAATCTGAAGTTGAGCCCATCAGCAGAATTCAATGAGACGCTTACAATGTGTACCAATTATTTCTTGGTGGGGACTGATGTGGTAAGGATGATATTTATGGCGATGCAGAACACGAACAACACTACTCTGGCTCGTGCTAGATTCCCTGGCTATGTGACGCGAACTAACACAAGAATCTCGAACCACAATGGCAAAAGTACCAATTTCCGTTTCCTGAAAAGTAACTTTCCTTTTTCGGATATGTTTCCGAAGAGTTAAAGATCCAGTTATTCTCAGTTTATCAAATACATATGTAATTGTACGACTTGTAGGGTGAGTAGGTTGAGGATATCTCTCAGGGTGTAAGTCTCTAGCTGTCAATGAATTTCGTTGGCACTCTCCGTAAATGAGAAGCACATCGACTTGTTCTTCCAAGGAATACGTCATTCACTTTCGCTTGATTCGACGAGACTAGTCTTAACGGTCCTACTAGCGTTGTATTGCGAAATCGTCGAATAGTGTTTACATGCGAATGGCACGTTAGATGGATACGCTGTATTCGGCGAATATTTACTATTTGCGCGATATACGAGAGAGAATTGTCAGAGCTTGTGCTTCGATAAGTGCCGAAGTGATAAGGAATACCACTCAATCCATGATAAGAATACTACAACACTGCACTGATACCAATTGTCATCACTTCTGTAAATGGACGAACAGGCCATCTTTTTGACCTTCGTTGACCTTCAAAGACATTACTGTTACACATAACTGGATTCGTCGCTAACGGAAGATAAGTACCAAGCTATAGCACCCCATTAAAAAAAAACAAAGTTGGCATTCATATCTATGACGAGACCCCCACCTAGCAACAAAAAACCAACGTCATATTATGGCCCCCGTTGTCCAACGGAACGTTGTAAAATTAGGGGTAAGCTGCAGGGAAAGACAAACAATATAAAATATGTACAAGAAGTAAGGAAGGACAATAAGAATGGAAGACCAACAACGAAGTTTTCAGTTTATAATAGAGTGTAAGAATGGAAGGTAATCTTTCGGCCCTACTATTCAATCTATACATTGAACAAAACAATGACGACTATAAAGGAACGGTCCAAGAGGGAGTTAAAATTCAAGGTGAAAGGAAAACAGTACGATCCATCAATGACATTGCTATCGTCAGTGAAAGTGAAGACGGATTACATAATGTGTTGAATGGAATGAATAATTTAATGAGTTCTGAGTAAGGACTGAGAGAAATCGAAGAAGGACGAAAATAATGAGAAATAGCAGGAATGAGAATGACGAAAAAGTTAAAATGAGAATTGTGGATAACGAAGTTGGAGAAGTTAATGAATCCTGCTACTTGGACAACAAAATAACTCACGACGGTAGGAGCAAAGTGGACACAAAAAGGAAACGAACCCTGGCTTAATGGGCATTCCTGGCCAAGAGAAGTTTGGTAGAATCAAAGATAGGCCTCAGTCTGAGGAATAATATTTTAGGAATGTACATGTGGAGCACAGCATTCTACGGTAATGAAACTCGGGCTGTAGATAAACTAGATCAGAAGAGAATCGGAGATGTTGAAAGTTAGGTAGAATGTTAAGGTAAGAAATATGGAGGTTCTCACGGAACCGACGAGGAAAGGAATATATGGAAAATCATTAACAGGATGAAAGGCTACCAGTTAAAAAATCAAGGAATAACTTCAACGGTACTATGATTGAGCTGTAGAAGGAAAACCTGTATGGTAAGACACAGACTGAAATATGTCCAGCAAATAATTAATGACGTAGGTTGCAAGTGCTACTCTGAGATCAAAAGATTGGCACAGGAGAGGAATTAGTGGTGGGCTGCTTCAAATCAATGAGAAGACTGATGATTTAACAAAACAATAATTTCGTACGCAGGGTGGAGCAAAGGAACACATATTTTTCACTACAGATTAACTTCCGATGTTTTATTTATAGAAAGTAGTGAAATTTATATCATAACATTTTTACTGCATTTTTTAAAATCTACATACATTAATTAGGTCCGGAAAATAATGTCTTTAAGGTGATGTCCTTTTGTCGGAAGCATATCTGGATTCTCTCCACAGTACTCTTCAAAGCTTCATTCGAAACAGTGTCCATTTTTTGACGAATGGAATCTTTCAGGTTATTTAATTTGATTGGCTTGCTATACTCTTGCTCTCAGGTAGCGCCACAAAAAGAAGACACGGAACGGTAGATCGGCATGGTTTACCGGCCAAGAAACAATGCCGAAATGTGAAGTGACGTGTCCAGAAAAAATTTGTCCACTCAGTTACACTAATGATCTTGTCGTGTCAGCTGCGACGTCCTCCTGTTGGAATATTTCTTTCATATTAACCTAGGAAGTTGTCGAACATTACGGCTTTGCTCGCTGATACCACAGTAACTGCCGTTTCCCCTCTTCGAAAAAGTGCGGACGAATAATCCCTCTGCTGAAGACAACACACCACAGCACTACTTTTGAGCTGTAGAGACGTTTTGGCGTTTTGGGGTGTAGTTCACGGAGGTTCTCCGACGCCCGGTACCAACAGTTCTGAGCATTACTGTAATGTAGCCATCCAGTTGGAATTGAGCTTCATCAGCTATCATTATTAGGGCATCTGCTTCTTCCGGAAGAATAGCGTCCATTACGTCACAAAATTCAAAAATGGTACAAATGGCTCTGAGCACTATGGGACTTAACATCTGTGGTCATCAGTCCCCTAGAACTTAGAACTACTGAAACCTAACCAACCTAAGGACATCACACATATCCATGCCCGAGGCAGGATTCGAACTTGCGACCGTAGCAGTCCCGCGGTTCCGGACTGCGCGCCTAGAACCGCTAGACCACCGCGGCCGGCTCACAAAATTTTTTGTGTTGCACAAAACCCCTTTTACTTAGTAGCTGGATGATAATTATGTTGCTTGGGTGAAATCTGAATCACAATGTTATATGAAATGAGGGAAACGTATCGAACTAACAAGAACTGCACTTCCCAATCTGACTACATTTTCTGGAGGTTTGTCTGAACGAGCAAAATCATTTGGTGTGTCCTTTATCGGATATCCAGTATTTCTAAACAGCTCAACCAATCAGAGTGGAGTATTTCGATCTATAATTGGAACTCTACTATGTTCGACATAGACGGCAGAGACGTTGAACTTTAAAGGAAAACTTGCTGTTTCTAGAAAAAAAAAACTGTAAACACACTATGGCAATATTCTCACTCCCCTCTGAGTTTAGTGGTTTAAAAAACCTGCGTTTCCTCTTATCCACCCTCTATGTTAACACCGAAGTGTCTTTTCACTTATTTTCTATACTGCTGGATTCAGAAGAATTTCCAGTCTTTGTAATCCTTCTTGTAATTCATGTACGAGAAGGATTCCTTTTCCATCCAAGAAACTTCAGTCCTTAATCTTCCAGTAACTGATACCATCTCAAGGCATTAACTGAAATAATTGGGAAAAAGTTAGAAATAAAGAGCATGATTTTTGGAAGCGAATTGGGAATTGTACGTTTGTTTTGTTGACAGGGAAAAAGCATTTGACAGAACTGATTGGTGTTTGCTGCTGCAGATGCTGAATGATACTAGTATAGACCGAAAAAAGAAAAGGCTGATAAAGCAACCCTACAAGTGACAGAAAGTGATAGTTCGAACAGAAGAAGATGAATCTTAAGAGGTGGGTATTGGAACAGGTATGAGACAGCGTTGTTATATGTCAGCAACACTTTTCAATATACACTCCTGGAAATGGAAAAAAGAACACATTTACACCGGTGTGTCAGACCCACCATACTTGCTCCGGACACTGCGAGAGGGCTGTACAAGCAATGATCACACGCACGACACAGCGGACACACCAGGAACCGCGGTGTTGGCCGTCGAATGGCGCTAGCTGCGCAGCATTTGTGCACCGCCGCCGTCAGTGTCAGCCAGTTTGCCGTGGCATACGGAGCTCCATCGCAGTCTTTAACACTGGTAGCATGCCGCGACAGCGTGGACGTGAACCGTATGTGCAGTTGACGGACTTTGAGCGAGTGCGTATAGTGGGCATGCGGGAGGCCGGGTGGACGTACCGCCGAATTGCTCAACACGTGGGGCGTGAGGTCTCCACAGTACATCGATGTTGTCGCCAGTGGTCGGCGGAAGGTGCACGTGCCCGTCGACCTGGGACCGGACCGCAGCGACGCACGGATGCACGCCAAGACCGTAGGATCCTACGCAGTGCCGTAGGGGACCGCACCGCCACTTCCCAGCAAATTAGGGACACTGTTGCTACTGGGGTATCGGCGAGGACCATTCGCAACCGTCTCCATGAAGCTGGGCTACGGTCCCGCACACCGTTAGGCCGTCTTCCGCTCACGCCCCAACATCGTGCAGCCTGCCTCCAGTGGTGTCGCGACAGGCGTGAATGGAGGGACGAATGGAGACGTGTCGTCTTCAGCGATGAGAGTCGCTTCTGCCTTGGTGCCAATAATGGTCGTATGCGTGTTTGGCGCCGTGCAGGTGAGCGCCACAATCAGGACTGCATACGACCGAGGCACACAGGGCCAACACCCGGCATCTTGGTGTGCGGAGCGATCTCCTACACTGGCCGTACACCACTGGTGATCGTCGAGGGGACACTGAATAGTGCACGGTACATCCAAACCGTCATCGAACCCATCGTTCTACCATTCCTAGACCGGCAAGGGAACTTGCTGTTCCAACAGGACAATGCACGTCCGCATGTATCCCGTGCCACCCAACGTGCTCTAGAAGGTGTAAGTCAACTACCCTGGCCAGCAAGATCTCCGGATCTGTCCCCCATTGAGCATGTTTGGGACTGGATGAAGCGTCGTCTCACACGGTCTGCACGTCCAGCACGAACGCTGGTCCAACTGAGGCGCCAGGTGGAAATGGCATGGCAAGCCGTTCCACAGGACTACATCCAGCATCTCTACGATCGTCTCCATGGGAGAATAGCAGCCTGCATTGCTGCGAAAGGTGGATATACACTGTACTAGTGCCGACATTGTGCATGCTCTGTTGCCTGTGTCTATGTGCCTGTGGTTCTGTCAGTGTGATCATGTGATGTATCTGACCCCAGGAATGTGTCAATAAAGTTTCTCCTTCCTGGGACAATGAATTCACGGTGTTCTTATTTCTATTTCCAGGAGTGTATATGCTACAGAAGCTAATCATTAAGGGCTTGGATAAATCAAGAGGACTAGTAGTGGGGTAGAAAAAATTAAAACCATCAATTCGCTGATGTTACGACCGTTTTAACAGAAACGGAGGAAAAGGTCCACGTAATGACGAAGCATATGGTACAAGTGGGCAAAGGGTTTAGAATTAAACTGAACGTCACAAGACCAAACTGATGAGACATGGAAAAGGTAGCTTGAAATGGTACTAGAACTGGTTCACTCATTCCAGTATTTGAGAAGCGTCACAGCCCCAAGCGAAGTTGTGCAGAGAAATCGAGATGCAGGATCTGCACACGAAAGGGAGTTTTCGGGAGAGTGTAAGATTTGTTGGCTGACAGAAACATCGCCATTACACTAACGAAGAAGCTCGCTGTGTGCGTTGTGTGGAGTGAGGTGAGTTATGGTTCTGAGATATGGACAGTCAGACAGAAAGTACAAAAGTATTTAGAAAATTTTGAAATTAGGTCATGGAGACAAGGGAGAACGTCAAAATAATCTACATAATAAGAAATGAGAAGGTGCTGAGCAGGACAGGATAGGAGAAGAACTTGATGATGAACATACCGAAGTGCAAAACGTCTTGGATGGGACACATATTACGTAGGAATTGTCTACTGCGGAGCATCGTGGAGAGAAAAGTAAAAGGAAAAAGGAGGGGTGGAGGGAGAAATTTTGGAAAGCTAACGGATATGTAGAGACGAAGAAGTTACAAACAAATGAAGGTGGATGCTCAGGGCAGTGAGACTTCGACTACGTCCAGTTGACAGCTGACTGAAGACAGCCTTACTGGTAGGAGAGAGCTGAAGAAACGGCGTGTAGAGTACATACAAAATTGCTTGAATGTCGTGGTAGGGGTAGTATACAGCTGACGTCTCCTGCTGAGGTCTACACACCAACACCCACCTCGCAGCCTGCAAACTAACGTAATTGTCGATTATGTCTGTGCGACCACTAATTTGACAAACACAAAATTCAAAACCAGTAACATCTCATTAGAGTACTGAAAATAAAAAAATAGTATCGTAAGCTAAGAATCGATTAGATTTTATTTAAAAGTCTGAGCTTTGAAAGACTTAACAGGAAATAAGGTAGAAGGGATAGATAACGTTCCTTCACAATTTCGAAAATCATTGGGCTGAGTGACAACAAAACGACTTTTCATGTTGGAGTAGAGTAGGTATGAACCTGGCGAATTACCATATGGCTTTCGGAAAAATACCATCCACACAATTCCGAAGACTGCAAGGGCAGACAAGGGCGAGAATTATCGCACAATAAACTTAACAGTTGTTGCATCCAAGTGGCACACAGGAATAATACACAGAAGAATTTAAAAGAAACTTGAGGACGTGTTAAGTGACAATATGTTTGGCTTCACGAATGGTACAGGCACCAGAGAGGCAATTCTGATGCTGTTGATATTGGAAGCAAGACTAAAGAAAAAGCGAGACATCTTCATCGGATCTGTCGACCTGCAAAAAGCGTTCGACAATGTAAAATGGTGCAAAGTATTTGAAATTTTGAGGAAAGTAGGAGTAAGCTGCAGTTAGGGACGGATGATATACAACATGCACAAGAGGAAAGAGGGAATAATAAGAGTGGACGACCAAGAACGAAGTGCTCAGATTAAAAAGAGTGTAAGACAGAGTTGTACTCTTTGGCCCCTACTGTTCAATCCGTACATCGAAGAAGCAATGATGAAAATAAAACATAGGTTCAGTATTGGAACTAAAATTCAGTGAGAAACGATATCAATAATAAGATTGGCTGCTGACTTTGCTATCCTCAGCGAAAGTGAGTACAGTATAGGGACTGAGAGTAAATGGAAGAAAGACGAAAGTAACGAGAAAAAGGGGAAATGAGAACAGCGAGAAATGTCACGTCAGGACTGGAGGTCACGAAGTAGATGAAATTAAGTAATGCTACTCTTTAAGCAGCAAAATAACCGATGACAGGCGCAGAAAGGAAGACATCAAAAGCAGACTATCACTGGAAAAAGGGCGTTCCTGGTCAAGAGAAATCTACTAGTATCAAACATAGGCCTCAGACTGAGGAAGAAATGTCTGATAATGTACGTTTAGAGTGTTGTATGACAGCGTTACATCAACTGTGGGAAAACCAGAACAGAATAGAATCGAAGCATTTGAGATGTGGTGCTATAGACGAATGTTGAAAATTAGTTGGACTGACACGGTGAGGAATGAGGAGGTTCTGCGCAGAAACGGAGAGGAAAGGAATATGTGGAAGACGCTGACAAGAAGACGGAACATGATGATAGGACATCTGTTAAGGCCTCAGACAATAACTTCCTAGGTACTATAGGGAGCTGTAGAGGGGAGACGCTGTAGAGGAAGACAGAGCTTGGAATACATCCAGCAGGCAACTGAGTCTGAAATGAGGAGTATTTCGCCCGTTAACTTTCCATGCTCACTATAATTATTTTCGAACTCTTCCACATGTCTTCAGTGGTTCCCTTTCTTGCGCAGCGACAGCTTGTTCCCCAACTACATTCCAGACATCGTCGAGTTTAAAACTAACATTATTGATAGCCAACCTGTTGATTACTTGTGCCCATGTCATTTCCATTGCTTTTGGTCCTGGGTGATATGGTGGCTACCAGAGAAGAGAATGACCATAACTGTGCGAAAGCTCATCTACAACAAAAACACTTTCAGGCTTGTAGCTGTTTACTGAGGGGTATAATTCAGTTTTTTTTTGCTTTCTTTCTGAAATTAAATCTTAGGAGAAGTTAAGCAATTTGTCTTCTCAGCTTCCTTGCTGTTCGTTGCTGGCGATTTCTCTTCTAGCACTGTGTGATAATTCGCATTGTCAAGCACAACAGCGTAGTTGCTCTGCAAGTTGGATATTAATTTCTGTTTCGGCCACCTGTTACAAATGGGACAGCAACTCATTCACGCTGCAGTACTACTTTATTTAGGCACTGGAAGAGAATGATAGGGGCCCAAATTGAAAAAAAAAGAAAAAAGAGGAAAAGCATTCATCTCTTCTCGGTAATCTCCCGTTTTGCTCCCTGACTTGAATATTAAAAGCGCATTTAGAGTAAAGCCTGATTTTCGTTCTATAGGGGGGAGGGGGGGGGGACAATTTACTTTCTGGAGACGAAAAAAAGTATTGCATTCTGCACAGACATAGATTCACATGATATGTTTGTTGTTTGCATGTACTACAATGAGACGTTATCCTTTTCAAGGAGGCTCTTTTATTTCTTCATTTTGGGTCTAGTTTGGAAATATCTATGTACGTTTCATCCATATACATGATGCATCTGTTCTCTTTACGGTAATTTTCACGTTATTCAAAAAGTGAATCATTTTACAAAAAAGATCTTTGGTGTGACGTCACGTGTGCTGCACTGCTGTTGAAATAGCTCGTTAATATTTTATAAATTTTAGACTTCATTTACTTATTTTAAAGTTTATTTGTGTTAATATTTGCCGTAAAAGTAACTTATTAGTGGATTTTCATTAATCTCAGTCTTTCTTCCTGTGTTATTGACTCGGCTGGTCTATTATTTGTGAGTGTGCTTTCGTCGTGGGTCTAAGCCCCGCGCCTCAGTAGTGTGTTACCTATTGCGGCGTGCACTGCAGATGTATCGGCTATGAGCTAAGTACTGACAAACTTATTTGTGCTCTGTAATACAGTTATTAAATTTAATAGATTTCAGCGGTGTTGTGCGCCGTTTGTGGCGAAATAACGACTTAATAAACTTTTGTAATCGTTCGCTCGCTGTGTTCTATAGAGTTTTCAGTGTGTTGAAGTCGTTTAGTAAATTTCGTGCTTTAGTTTTCAATTGCCATTTATTATTCTTTCTAGTGAAATATTTCGGTAAAATTTTCATTCAGTGATTTAGCTTCGCTTAGTGTTATGGGCGGTCGTTTTAATTTTTTGGTTTTAGCTAATAATTTTGTGAAGTTTTTCTGGTATTGGTATCGGCTGTGTTGTGGTAGTATTAATACAAGTAGCTGCTTTCTTAGTAAGCAGAGAATTTCGAGACCATTATTGTTTGTTCTTAAATTGCTCTACTGGTGTAACTGAACTTTGGTAACGTAGACGTATAGTTTTTTTTTCAGTAACTGTAAAATTTTACCATGAGTGAATACTGTGGGCTCTGTCGTAGATTTGTGAGTAGTGGATTACGGCGTGGGATTTGTTCAAAGTATTTTCATTGGGGGGAATGCAGTGAGGAAGCCAGTGGTCATTTTAGAGAGATCCTCTCCTGGGAATGTAGAATCTGTAGTAGAAACAAGTTAATAGAGGAGCAGAAGCGTAGGATCTGTGCCCTTCAGGTGCAGTTACAATGCGCTAAGGAGGAACTAGATAAGTTGGGGAGGTGAAGGGTGGTGGGGAATGGAACTGGCAGTTGGCAAGAAGGTAGCTAGGAAGAGGAGGTATTCAGACAGTTCTACTTTGCATACATGCAACTGTCAGAGTTGAGTGGAGAGGAGCCTCGTGTAGCTGTATATGTAGGCAGCAGTGCTCAGCAATTAGGAGGCCTAGGTTAATTGCAAAGTCTAGCAGAAAGAAGGTTCTGGTGCTAGGCAGTTACCACGGTAGAGGTGTGGGCCAGCAGTTGCAGGAAGTGTTGGGGAGTGAGTACCAGGTCACCAGCATTGTGAAGCCTAGTGCAGGGTTGGCTCAGGTGACTGAAAGCATAGGGGAGTTATGTAAGAATTTTACGAAGGAGGATCAGGTAGTGATAGTGGGTGGAGCAGGGAACAGTCTCGATAGGGACGGGGAATATGATGTCAGTGGTGACTTGGTTAAGATAGCTACCCAAACTGGTGGCACTAATGTGCATTTCGTGCATCTGTTTCAGCCTCATGATCGGCCTCACCTTAATGCGACTGTTAGGCGCGTTAATGTGGGGCTGGGGAGGGCACTGATGGCGGAGAGCATGGATCACATCTCAGTGGTGCCAGTTGGGTCTATCAGTAGATGGGGTTTCACTAGGCATGGCCTGCACATTAATAGGTATGGGAAGGGGAGGCTGGCTAAGCTTATAGGTGACAGTGTAGTGGGTGGTGGTGGTGGTAGTGGTGTCACTCATGGAAAAATTCCAGTAGTAGTTGGTGTTAGAGCTGCACCTTTTTTAGACTGAAGTCAGCTGATAGGTATACATGCTTAAAAGAAATGCCTCTAACTAAGGGCTCACCTCCAGAGGATGTAATGTTTCGAAGTAGAGAAGGAGTTAGCATATTTCATCATAATATAAGAGGTATTAGAGATAAATTTAGTGAACTGCTAATAGATGTTAACTCTGAAATTATTGGTATATCAGAGCACCACTTAAATAATTTGATAATTCAGAGGTTTCCTTTACCGGGTTACAGATAAGCTGGCTGTTTCTCAAGGAGTTCCTTGCGGGATGGGGGAGTCCTTAGACGTATCACGAAACTGCACTGAACAGATATTTGAAAGTTGTGCAGCATTAGTTGAATTTAGTGAAACAAAACTTCTAACTGCGGTTGTTTGTAGGTCCCCTAACTCCGACTTCAGAGCATTTTTTGCTTAAGCTAGAGAGGGTTCTTGATTCACTTTGTAGGAAGTACCAGAAAGTAGTTATATGTGGTGACTTCAATATTAATTTTTTTATGATTGTGCAAGAAAAAAGATGTTGGTAGATCTCCTAAATTCATAATTATGATCTGATGTGATGCAAACTGTGCTTTTTCCAGCTAGGGTGCAGGGGAACAGTAGCACAGTCATAGACAATATTTTTATTCATACTTCATTACTAGACAAGCATTCTGTTAGTAAAAGGGTGAATGGCCTTTCAGACCATGATGCACAAATTTTAACACTAAAAGGCTTTTGTACTCAAACCAATGTCATTTAATTACAAACTACATAGGAAAGTTAATCCAACAGCAATAGAGAGTTTTTTAAAACTTGTCAAGGAACAAGAGTGGCAATATGTTTATAATGCCGATAATATAGATGATAAAATACAATGCTTTCCATAAGACATTTCTCATGCTCTTTGAGAGTTGCTTTCCGTTAGAACATTCTAAACGGGGTACTAGCAGTAAGGGACAGCCCGGTTGGCTGATTAATGGGATAAGTATATAATGTAGAACAATACGGGAATTATATCAATATCACAATCAAAGTCACAATTAAGCTACAGTAGCCCATTACAAGCAGTATTGTAAGGTGCTTAAAAATATTATTAGCAAGGCAAAAAGTATATGATATGAAAATAGAATAGCTAATTCACAGGATAAAATTAAAGCCACATGGTCAGTTGTGAAGGAATGTCTGGTCAGCAGCACAAGGTCAATGACATACAGTCAGTTCGCAGTAATAATACTTCTGTTACTGATAAATCAGATATATGTACAGTATTTAAGAATCATTTTCTGAGCATTTCTGGTGAATTAAATAAAAATTTGGTTTCTACAGGAAATCATATACATTTCTTAGCAAATGCTTTTCCGAGATTGACGTCTGAAATACTCCTCTGTGATACAGACAAGAGGGAGATTGAGTCAATAATTAAATCACTGAAGACTAAGGACTCTCATGGTTATGATGGAGTGTCTAGCAGAATATTAAAGTACTGTGCTGCACATGTTAGCCCTGAATTTAGCCATATTTGTAATTTTTCCTTTAGGAGTGGTCAGTTTCCTGAGCGATTAAAGTACTCAGTAGTAAAGCCACTTTATAAAAAGGTAGAAAGTGATAATGTAGATAATTTTAGACCTATTTCTATGCCATCAGTGTTTGCAAAAGTTATCGAAAAGGCTGTGTATGTAAGGTTAATTGATCATTTTATATCACACTATTTGCTATCAAATGTACAGTTCGGCTTTAGAAGTCGTTTGACAACTGAAAATGCTATATTCTCTTTTCTCTGTGAGGTACTGGATGGGCTAAACAAAAAGTTTCGAACGCTTGGCGTATTTTTTTTAATTTAACAAAGGCATTTGACCGTGTTTATCTCACAATATTGCTCCAGAAGTTGGACCATTACAGAATAAGGGGAGTAGCTCACAATTGGTTCACCTCTTACTTTAGCAACAGGCAGCAAAATAACGTTGATAACGGCTGTGATGTGGGATCTGACAGGGGTACTGACAAGTGTGGGATGCCCCAGGGATCAGTGTTGGGGCCACTCCTGTTCCTTATATATATAAATGATATGCCCTCTAGTATTAAGGGTAACTCTAAAATATTTCTGTTTGCTTGGTAGTAAAGGATGTTGTGTGCAACACTGACTCGGTTTCAAGTAGTGCAGTACGTGACCTCAGTTCATGGCTTCTAGAAAATAAACTAACGTTAAATCACAGTAAGACTCAGTTTTTACAGTTTCGAACACACAATTCAACAAAACCTGACGTTTTAATCTCACAGAACGGGCATATGATTAGTGAAACTGAGCAGTTCAAATTTCTAGGTGTTCAGATAGATAGTAAGCTGTCGTGGAAAGCCCACATTCAGGATCTTGTTCAAAGACTTAATACCGCCATTTTCACTATTCGAACGGTATCAAAAGTGAGTGATTTTTCGACAGTTAAATTAGTCTACTTTGCTTATTTTCATAGAATTATGTCGTATAGTATTATGTTTTGGGGTAACTCTTCCCATTCTAGAAGGATATTTTTGGCTCATAAACGGCGGTTCGGGCAATAAGTGGTGTGAGTTCACGAACCTCTTGTCGACCTCTGTTCACGAGTCTGGGTATTTTGTCATTGGCCTCTCAATATGTATATTCCTTATGGTCGTTTCTTGTTACCAATATTAGTTTATTACCAAGAATAAGCAGCTTTCACTCCGTTAATGCTCGGCAGAAATCAAACTTCCTTTTGGATCGGACTTCCTTACCTCTTGTGCAAAAAGGTGTGCAGTATACAGCTGCACCCATTTTCAATAAGCTGCCACTCGAATTCAAAAATCTTAGCAGCAATCCACGCGCTTTCAAATCGAAACTGAAGAGTTTCCTCATGGTTCCTTCCTTCTATTCTGTTGAGGAGTTCCTTGAAAAATTAAGCTGATTCTTATTGTTTTGCTGATAGCGTTTACTTAAACTTATGGACTGACTTTTTTTCAGGTTCATGAACATTGATTTTTATCTGTTATTACTTTTATGTTGTAAGTTCATGTACTGACACGTTCCATGACCTTGGAGATTTGCTCCTCAATTTGGTCCTACGGCATTTGACGTGTAAATAAATAAATAAATAAATTTACTTGGTATTTCTAAACGTTCAGTTAATAGCTTCTTCTTATATGATAACCTTCTCCACCTGGTAAATGTTATACAATGTGAATTATATAAACACTGAAACATATAAACAAGACAGAAACAACAAAAGTAAAGATTAGTGTACTTAAGACCTCGTGGGGTAGCCTTGCGATCTATTGGCGCCTTGCCACAGTTCGCGCGGCTACCCCCGTTGGAGGTTCGAGTGCTCCCTTGGGCATGGGCGTGTGTCTTGTCCTTAGCGTAGTTAAGTTAGATTAAGTAGTGTATAACCCTACAGACCGTTGACCTCAGCACTCTGGTCCCATAGCACTTCCCACAAATATCCTGCTAATGTACTTTAAATTCAAAGTCAACTC
This sequence comes from Schistocerca nitens, assembly GCF_023898315.1. Classification (NCBI taxonomy): domain Eukaryota; kingdom Metazoa; phylum Arthropoda; class Insecta; order Orthoptera; family Acrididae; genus Schistocerca; species Schistocerca nitens. Next base: position 69,128,593 of record NC_064614.1, read on the forward strand.
CTGATGTCGATGGAGGAGCCCGCTATCTGCAGTTCGAGTCTTTTATTCGAAATGACACAGCTTGGAAGCTGAAAACATGTTATTGAAGGATGCCATTGCAAAAGACTCCGACTTCACAAACTGTTAAAACCTGTCGTCTGACTTGTATTGTAAGGTCTTTAATGATGAAATGTCTTCATTAAGTGAATTACTTTATCTGATTATCGATACTTGTGATTTTAGTGTGGAACGAAAGCTTGTTCGTCAAAATTGTCTAAATGTAAAATATTCTTCTTCTTCCTGTGGGTCTTTCCTGGTGTAGGTACCCTTGGGAATTACCTGGCTACCTTTTCATCTCTGTCTTTATTCTCTTTATAGTGCGATGTGAAACGCCAGTGGCTGCTGCCAGCCTCACTAGCATAATTTATACTGTAATTCTTATTCAGTCAGCCGTTTCTTCTGACGTAAATTTTACGACATTGCACACGATCTCCCTACTTGACTATAAAGCGCTTTCCCACCATCTACGGTGTGTAGCGACTGCGGTGCCATGCAGTGTATAAGAGAGAGAGAGAGAGAGAGGGGAAGAGAGAGAGTGTCCGACTGACGGACTTCACAGATCAGCAGGTGACGCTCACCATGGGCGGTTACCCTTTCAGAACAAAGGAATGGACTCCTCCAGCAGTCACCTCGAGAATGCGTTTCTGCACAGGGGCCGAGTTATCTTGCACGAGCAGTAGCCAAAGATTTTGAGCAGACCCAGCGTGATGACGGGTCCAAACATCAGCACTGCAAATAAATGTCAAAAGCAAAGGAAACAGAGCTAACTAGGCTTATTTATAACGTAATGGAGCACTAAACAGAGGAACGTGGAAACATTGGGTTTCGAAGGACACCGTGAAAGCAAGAGGAAATACTCATTTCGGTGATCGCCTTCTACACCTACATTTACATTTACATGCAAACTAAGTAAGCCACCGTATGGTGCGTGGCTGAGGGTGCTTTGAAACCTACTAGTCATTTACTTTCCTGTTCACTCGCAAATATAGTGTAGGTGAAACGAATTTCAATATTCCTCCATACTAGCATTAATTTGTCATCCCTTACGATAGTGATTCCTACTCGAAATGTACGTTGGTGGCAGCAGAATAAATTTTTTTCAATAGTGTTTCTCGAAGAGAACGTCTCCTTCCTTCCACGGATTCCCATCTGAGTTCCAAAAGCATGTCCGTAATACCTACGTGTTGACAGAACCCACCGGTAACAAATCTGTCAGCCCGCCTCTGAATTTCTTCGATATCTTCCTGTAATCTGGCTTGGTGGCGATCCAAAACACTCGAGCAGTACCCTAAAAGGTGTCACAGTATTATTGTATACGCCGTCTCCTTCATAGATCAATCACGCTTTCCTAAAACTCTCTCAATAAACCTAAGTCTTCGCGCTGCTCCCACCGTCGAGTCCTCCCTCGGGCATGAGTGTTTGTGTTGTCCATAGCGTTAGTTTGTTTAAGTTTGATTCAGTAGTGTTAAAAGGGTACAGTACCGCGTGACATTGAAAATAGGTACAACATTCTTCGTTATTCTTGTCAGAACAACATATTTTTTGTAATAATAACTCAATTTCATTTAATACACCAAAGCCGGATACCAGTGTAGGAAAGAATTGCAATTTATTTATTTAATTGATCACATGTGCACTCCCACAAATAAATCCCTACAACCAATTTGGTGAGATCTGCGAAATGAATGAATGTATGGTCGTCTGCTAACCGCAGATAGTGAATGTGCAATATATCATCATCTTTGAGATGGTCCTTTGGTCACCTTTGGTGGAACCAAAGAGATGAAATTTACCTGAGCTTTGAGCACCAGAAATGTGGCTGACCAGTACGGTAGCAAGATGCTCCCCCACTTCAGCAGAGGTGCGAGGTGACCTGAAGAACGGCCATGTTTCAGCACTCTGGCGCTGGATCTTCTGTTGGTAAGATCTATCTTAGGTGTTCTCCGTAACGACAAAAGAGTGGAGAGATGATATGCATGTGAAATACTTAAGAGTAGTTTGGAATAATTATTTCTCTATTTCAGGAACTTTTGTGGGGAGAATTAAATGACAGGCAGGTAATATTAAGTGGATGGTAGTAATCTACGGAAGAGACCAATGGTCACAATGAAACCACGTGTAGCACTAAGTTGAAATACTTCCGAGTGCTAAAGTTAAGCTGAATTACTGACGTGTGTACTATAAGTTGGAAATATTTAAGAAATGGCGTGTGCAGGACTTGAAATTAGAGACGAGTACTTCCACGTGGTGAGTACTGTGTGAGTCTCAATCTGTGTATGAGACAAAGGATAAAGAGAAGTACTCGTCCATGGTATCAGTTGAGGACTCGCGTGCGTGACGAATATGTTCTTAATATTACTTTGCGTGTTACTTTTCCGTGTGACGCTGGAATCAAACTCTAACACTCTGAGAGAGAAGCAAGGTGAGTCAGCCGTCTATCCAGTAACGCCACTTGGCTTGCATTGCACAGGAAGACGTGCATATATCCTCCAGAGTTCGTGGTAGGAAAGATGAATATGATATTAATATTACCTTTGTGTGTTATGTTTCCGTGTGACGCCAGATTCAAACTTAAATACTCTGAGAATGAAGGAAGGTGAGTCAGCCGTCTATCCAGCAACGCCAATTGGCTTGCATTGCACAGGAAGACATGCATATATCCTCCAGAGTTCATAGTAGGAAAGAAAAATTACGAAGTGGGGCAGTGTCGCATGAAAATTGGATGAATGCTAATTGAAGTGGGAAAGTTGAAAGTGAAGTGATTGTAATGTTGTGACTATTATTTGTGATGTATTGTATGTTGCCAGTGTGATGTATTTTATGTAATTTAAGTATGTGTGGTTTGCATGGGAGAGTAGCAAGTTAGGTTCAGAGGCAGTGGGTTATGCATGTTCCTTTTTCTACCGCTCGGTCTGGACGAAATTTTCGTGATGATAGGTGTGAGAGTCGAAGTGTGAGATATAGCAAAAGGTCCACCATCCTATTCAGAAAGTGCACTGTAGCGTTAGATCATTATGAGACCATACGATAATCACCAATGTAAAGCCATGCCCACTGGGCGGAGTTTCTCATGTGCAATTGTAGTATAAAATGTAATGGTGTGTTTAGGTTATCTTTGAATCATGATACAAATTATCTGAATAAAAAAGATAGTGAAAAGAAAAAGATTGGTGGCCTTGTTCTTCGAATAGTGTGTAGTCATGATATCCAGATTTTATAATGTGTGCACCATTCATATTCAGTGTGATGGCCACGTGTTGATCAAAGCCGTTGAATAAGAAAGAAAATGTGTTATTGCCAGTGCGTAGTGAACAATCAGAGTTGTGTAAATTACTAATAGTCAGATGTGCGTTATCCTTTTCCGTTGCGTATTATTCAAACAGGAGAATAATTTGTAGCTTCACTGTGAGTACTAGAGCTCATAATCAGTCACTGATGTTTTTGCGATAAATAAGAATAAATCTACTCGCTTGGCAGACCACTCATCTTGCAGGCCTGACTGCTTGATGCCACAGTATGGGCAAGACATGTGGGTGCCTTTCAGTGTGTAAGCCTTGGGACCGGTGACGTCAGCAGCTTGGTCCCATAGAAATTTACTACGAACTTCCTAATTTCCAAACCTTAGTCGACTGGAATGCTGCCAGCCTGTGGTGGCCTCTCAGTGAGGGAAGGACTGGACAAGATAAACTCTTCATCATTCACCACAAAAAACTGTTCATTGTTCTGTGATGTGGCATTAGCAACAGTACGAAAAATTCTATAATAGAACAGTAGATACAAAATGATGAAGCCATCAGCCGTTATGATGATATCCGCTAGCGCCTCCAGAGACAGGACTGAAACCCAGGCTACTTCCAATAGTCTAGGCGCGACCCAGTATGTGCTGACCAGGTAACGCCAACACCGGATACTTCTAAAACATTTACACAGATTACTTAAAAAACAGGTCCCAACAAATTAAATGTCAAAGGAAACAACCAAACACGAGTCGACTAGTCAGGTGGCCGAGCGGTTCTAGGCGCTTCAGTCTGGAACAGCGCGATCGCTACGGTCGCAGGTTCGAATCCTGCCTCGGGCATGGATGCGTGTGATGTCCTTAGGTTAGTTAGTTTTAAGTAGTTCTAGGGGACTGAAGACCTGAGAGGTCAAGTCCCATAGTGCTCAGAGCCATTTGAATCACTTCCAGCGCAAGATTCATTTTCAAGTAATAAGATCGATAGAAGTTAAGCAGAAGGGAATCTTAATTAGGAATAATGATCTTTAAACAGTTAAAGTACAAGTTAATTACACCACAGCAACAAGATTTAAACAACTAAGCACAAGGTAAATAACAAGATATAAGATTATAGGAATTTAAACCACTGGTAATGTTGTTGGGCGCCTCTGGTATGTGTAATCTCTGCCTTTAGAATAACATACTACAATAGGGTCTGAAAGAGATGACAACCAATACAAAATTTATGCTTGGCTGCGAACGACCACCAGCATAGTCACAACTGCTTCGAACGTAAAACGTCTAAATGAAACAATTTTTGCTCATTGTGAAAACGAAACATTGCCTAGCAGAGCAATCTCACACTTGCCTGTTTGCAATGGATGTCACAGGTAAATATTCAGTAACAATAACACATCCTGTGATTCAGTCGCAGGGCAGAAAATACACTCCGGGGGTGGACAGGCCGATGTATCGGCCAGAACGGCAATATGCTTTACTCGTACCCCGGACTGCACGACGAGAAGCGAGCGACAGTGAATTCTATGTGACAGTACACTAGCACCCACAATCACGAACCTGTCAATCTGAAACACGCTCATCCGATATAATGCTTTCCGGCGGAGATCTGCCGGCGGTAGCTGATTTGTGAGGCTGTGGCGGGTATTGTGCAGTGGCTGACGATCTATTCCTTCGCAACATGCTGCCCACACTACCTCCGGTAAACGCCTGTCCAGGCAGAGCCAGCTGAATTGATGCCTTACTGACTGCAGGGTGCTGGACACGCTATAGAGCGGACTCAGGCTGTGTGTCCGGTGAGCGGACGACGACTTTGCATGCATCGGTTTCTTGGGAAGGCTATTGAATCTCTTCGGTCGGCCCCATGTTGCCCGACTCGGCCACGTTCTCTCATCGTATCCGACCATAACGCTCTGCACCTGTTGACGGGCGAACTCCGATCCTCAGAGCAATAGGACACTGCTGGAATTACCGCCGCCACACGCTTTCACCACCGGTACTCCTGGCCACTGATCCCCCGCACCGCGTGGCCGACCCCTAAGAGGCGTCGTCTACCACCCACGCGCCTTCTGGAGGCGGGAAGCTTGCCGATATAATGTCTGTGGGCGGAAAGAGCACGACCCGAGCAATCGATTCACCGGGGACGGCTCATCGGTCAATCCCCTTCCGTACTACCAACCTGACGTGTTCAACCCATTTCGCCCTTTCTTTGGAACATCACGCCAAGACAAATTGTAGGGACGGATTGACGAATAAGCGTCCTATGAACATGTGTCCCGAAATGCATCGTTGCCACGGTAGATGGCACTGGCTAATGTCAGTTCCTCTGACCTCGTGCCTTGTGATCCTTGACTGTTTCAGGCTGTGTAATTGAGTCAGTGTAAGGTGAGCAGCAGAATGATCCGATATTCATGTCGGGTACAATCCGACATTGTATTTGTGTACAGCAAAACAGAAGGAAACTGCCGAAGGCAGCATGGCTGTGCCAAAACGCGTACCTCACAGCCACCAACCACATCACACAACATTTCAAGCCCTTTTTGAACGTTTCTGTGACTATGGGTACTTTCACATAGAACAACACGCAGGGAGCCAGCGGACTGAGCATGCACGAGATTTGGAAGACCGGATTGTATGGGGTATTGAGACGGACCCTAGTAGTAGTACAGACTCCAGGCAAGCGGGCCGCCAACATGGTGTAAGCCAAGGTACGATTATGTTTCCTGCATGACTACCCTTATCACCCGCATTCCTAAATAGGCCGCTTTGAACATTTGTTGTGAAGTGGATGCGATGCAGCTCTGTACTGTGTTCCAGGGCGATTTGTTGTCATTGTGTGTGGCCGAACGGTTCTAGGCGCTTCAGTCCGGAACCGCGCTGCTGCTACGGTCGCAGGTTTGAATCCTGCCTTGGGCATGGCTGTGTGTGATGTCCTTCGGTTAGTTAGGTTTAAGTAGTTCTAAGTCTAGAGGACTGATGACCTCGGATGAACCATTGTTGTCGTTGTACCCACACCCACGATGTTCATAGATCTGGCCTCCATTTCGAGTAGGGAATGCGTCCCTGCAGTTTGTCGATTTTACAAGTGTTCACTGTGTATAGAGACAATAGCGGTCCAATCACAATTCCATAGGGCATGCCTCACTACATTATTGTGTCTCATAATCACTCACCGTCGAGGACAGTGTGCTGGGTCCTTGTTTAAGAAGTCGTCGAGATACTTTCATATCTGGGAATATATTCTGTATGTTCGTACCTTCGTCAATAATATGCAGTTGGGCACCATGTCAAACTTTTTTCGGGAAGCTGGGGGTATGGAATCTGGCTGTTGCCCTTATCCATGAATTGCAGACTACCATGTGTGAAAAGGGCAAGCCGAGATTCGCACGAGTGATGCGTGCTGATTTGAGGGTAGATGCTTTCGTGTCTCAAGAAAGCTTATTATATTCCAACAAAAATATGTTCAAGAATATATTCAATAATACACAAAAAAACATTCGATAACAGGACGGCTCAAAACGATGGAGGAGAGACTACATGGGCAAAGGAAAAATTCTGAAAATCAATCAGATTCAGAATGGTGTCACAGGGGAAGATCCAACGAAGCCTCATTTAAAAATGAGTCAAGAAAAGATGTGAGTTACCTCTATTATTATTTAATTTAGACACAGAGAATGCAGTGAAGGAATTCTCAGGAAACAGTAAGTAAAACGAAAACGCTTCAAAAGTTTCCGTTTTGCAGATATCATTGCCTAATTGGGCTTAAATGAAGACAGACTACACAAGGCCTTTGCCAGATAAACAGAGTATTAACAGAGAAATATTATTGATGATGAACAGAAACAAATCAAAAACCATGAAGAGACGAAAATCAAAAAGCAGTCTTTCACCTTTAAGGCGAAAAGGTGACACAAGTGGCTTCTTTTAGGTATAATGCGGATATGAAATCCCACCGAATAGTAGGGTGCAACATACGTTAAGGATGGAATATCTAAGACAAGAGAATCAAAATCTTAACATAACTGTAAATCAGCAATGGCATGACAGTAAACTTGAATAGGCTGAAAAAAAAATCAGCTGACCAGTTGGAATTAAATGTCTATTGGAACCCTTCACTTAGGGTTCCATAATTATACTTATAAAATCGTTTTCTTCAGAAGGTTACTTCACATGATAATGTACTAAGGTGACAAAAGTCATGGGATACCCCTTAATATCATGTGGCCTCCTTTTTTTCGGCGTAGTGCAGAAGCTTGAAATGGCATGGACTCAACAAGTCGTTGGAAGCTACCTGCAAGAATAGTGAATGATGTTGCCTCCATAGCCTTCTATAATTTCTTAAGTCTTACTCGTGCAGGATTCTGAGCACGAGCTGACCTCGTGATTATCTTCCATAAGTGATGAACAGGATTTATGGTGGACGGTCTGGATGGCCAAATCATTTGCTCGAAGTGTCCAGAATGTTCTTCAAACCAACTGCGAACAACTATGGGCTGGTCACATGGCGCATTATCATCCCCAAAAGTTCAATCGTTGTGTCGAAACATGAAGTCGATGCATTACTGGAAACAGACTCCATGTAGCCGAACATAACCACTTGACTTAACGATCAGTACAGTTGGACCAGAGGACCCAGTCGATTCCACCAGCTTGCACAGGGCGTTGTTGACAACTTGGGGGTCCATGGCTTCGTGGGGTCTGCGCTACACTCTAACCGTACCATCACCGCTTATAAACTGAAATCTGCACTCATGCAACCAGGCAATTTTTTTTTCAGTCGTCTAGGGTCCAACCGACATGGTCACGAACCCAGGAGAGGCGCTGCAGGTGATGTCTTGGCGTTAACAAAGGCATTTGTGTCGGTCGTCTGCTACCGTAATCCCCTTAACGCAACATTATGCCACACTGTAGTAATGGATACGTTCTTCGTACGTCTCATATTGATTTCTGCGGTTTTCACACAGTGTGGCTTGTGTGTTAGCACTGACAACTCTACACAGACGCCACTGTTCTCGTTCGTTAAATAAAGGTCGTCGGCCGGTACGTTGTCCATGGCGAGAGAGAATACGTGAAATTTTGTATTCTCGGAGCTCTCCTGACACTGTGGATCGCGGAATATTGGATTCCCTAACGATTTCCGAAATTGAGTGTTCCATGCGCCAAGCCTCAACTACCATTCGTGTTCAGTTGCTGCTAATTGCCGTCGTGCAGCCATAATCAGGTCGGAAGTCTTTTTACACGAATCACGTGAGTACGAACGACAGCTCCCGCAGTGCGCTGCATTTTATATCTTGTGTACGCGATGCTACTGCCATCTGTATGGATGCATATAGGTACCATTTGAGTTATGTCACCTCTTTGTAAAGTACATTTAACTGTCTCTGGGCTGTTAATCTTTGCATATAATCTTCACACCAGAAAAGCTGAGTTGCTACAGTCTTAAACTGTGGCTAATGATTTTTGTTCTTAAGATGAGTGTATCATATGACAACAGCCGTTTGGGTTTATTCAGTGTACTTTACCAGCATGTAATGGAACAAGGTTCATTACACCTTGTGAAGAAGTTAATTCTATAATTATCGAAACCAAGGTCAAGGGCTCCGAAACATCATTTGCTTCGAATCTCATAGGTATGTGATGCTGAAGTTACCTTCATGCAAATATTTTATGGATTGTACAGCTGTTTGTAAATTTTTTTCTACATAATTTTGTCCTTTACGTAACAGTAATTTTTGTACAGCTTAACAGATTGCTCTATTATATTTAATCTGCTTCACTTGCGTGTATTTTCAAAACAACATTAAGCTTTCTTTCTTTATATTTTGTTTTTAAAATTGACTATATTTTTAAGTATGTCTGTTACAACATTTCAAATGGGTACATCTCTCGGTCCAAGCCTTATAGCCGGCGCGTCTCGTATTGTTTTAGTGGCAGCAATGTAACCCACGGGCCAATCCGTCTGATGTTGCTCCCAGTTGGGCACACGTGGCAAAGGCTAGTACTTTTTATTTCACTTTTGAATCGAGCATAGCTACTCTAAATTGTGATCATGCTTTTCCTTTGTAAGTCATGAAAATTGTCATCTTGGTTAATGTGTTTTTAGTCGTACCTAATTTTCAATGTATTATATTATAGGATTTATAAAAATTTCATTCTGATGAAGGCATCCCTAGTAGGTATCGAAACTTAGGTCAATGTAACTACCAGGTACGTGCAACCGGTTGACTGCATAATCCTATGCTGAAACTTGTATACGGTTGCTGAGTTACAGGGATGTTTTAAAACTGTTAGATTTCTATCGGCTGTCTCAAAGTGCAAATACCGAGGAAGAAAATCGTTAAACAAAGGCAAGGCAATTAATTTTAATAAGCATTTTGAAGGACACGGACTTTTGCCAAGTTAAGTTAAATCCTAGTTTAACATAAGACAGTGCACGAAGGATTCAAAAACTTTTCAGTGCCTGGTTAAAAAGATTATTTCCGACAAAATCAGTCCTTTATACGAGAAAACAGATAAATTAAATGAAGAGGGATGTGTTTTGCATCTTTAAAAATTGTTCAAATGGCTCTGAGCACTATGGGACTCAACTGCTGTGATCATTAGTCCCCTAGAACTTAGAACCAGTTAAACCTAACTAACCTAAGGATATCACACACATCCATGCACGAGGCAGGATTCGAACCTGCGACCGTAGCGGTCTCGCGGTTCCAGACTGCAGCGCCAGAACCGCGCGGCCACTTCGGCCGGCGTTGCATCTTTAGCCTACTAAAATTTTTCGCTTACATTTGTATTTTCAAATTGATGAGTTTGGGATTTCATGAACGACACGTTGGGTAACTATAAGAATTGTATTGCAGAAAGACATGAGAAGAAACTGACTAATCTTAAGAGCTTTTTACTTTAACAAAGCCTCTTGTTAGTAGTTTTCAAAGGTCTGACCATAAAGTTTTCAACAGAATTTTTAATAAGACTGAAATAGGTTTTACACCAGAAGAAACTGCCCTGTTGGAAAAAAGACTTAAGTACAATGTAATACCTAACCTGTTAGATGAAAATGTTGTAGAAAATATGATTGTAGATCTTAAAATAGCCTTTGATATCGTCCAAGTAGGCGCTTTTCGACAAACGAGGGTAGCTCATGATGTATGTAATATTTTGAGAAACATACAATTGAAAAGGGAATGCCGTTATCATTGCTACTCAGAATGAATGTGTGTCTAAAACTTCACAAATTTTGGGGAGAATAATGTTTCGGAATTAGATGAGGATCCGACCCTCATTGATATAAAAAGTAATTAGGATTGCCATTAACAGCGCAATGCATAGGCTCAAACCGTTAAAAAAAACATCTTATTAATATTAATCCACAGGCCTCAAAATCGCGTTCCCAGTTTCAAGTACATAAACGTCATCACCCGATAAGACCGATTGTGAACACTATGAACAATGCATGTAATGGGTTAGGATTTTTTTACTTTTTCCTAAGGAAATCTTACTTTGTTTCTCGAAGTAATTGTTCTGTCGTCAACAATCATAATATGGTCCGTAAGCCGGAAGCGGTGGCCGAGAGGTTCTAGGCGCTTCAGTCTGGAACCGCTCGACCGCTACGGTCACAGGTTCGAATCCTGCCTCGGGCATGGACGTGTGTGATGTCCTTAGGTTATTTAGGTTTAAGTAGTTCTACGTTCTAGGGGACTGATGACCTCTGATGTTAAGTCCCATAGTGATCTGAGCCAACTGAACCATTTTTATAGTCAGTAAAATCAAAGATCTGCAGTGTGACCAAGATGCTAAATGAGCAAATCACAGACCTAATTCGTTTGCTATGAATTGTAGTAACATACAACTATTTTGTTTTCAATGGCAAATTATACCATCAGCATGATTGCAATGGATAACCAACTGGCAAGCATCTTGGCCGATATTTTTATTAATCCGTTGGAAGAGAAATTCTTCAATGATTTTTCAGCTGCTGATCTTGGTACTTTGAGCTACGATCGGTACTTAGATGACATTTTGATCATATGCAGTGGTTCCCGAGAAGGAATTCAGCATTTGCTTGAAATTTTTAATAGTCTTCATGAGAAAATCAGCTTCAGTTGTGAATTAGAAAATAACGGCCGTCAGCTTAATTACTTGGACCTGATTATTGCTATTGACAACGACAGAGTTTCTTTCCGTATTTTTCGAAAAGCGATTAGTACAGATCAAATTGTGCTCGCTAGTTCAGTGCACCCTCATTCCCATAGGAAGGCATTTTTCCATTCAGCCTTTCATCGTGTAGTCTATTTTCCTTTGTCACCTTATAGCCTTAATGAAGACATGAACTTAATAAAAACTATTGCAGCTAATAACGCCTATGAACACACGTTAGTTAACAAGATCTTCAAAGTTAAAGTAACCCTAAAATCACCACTTTAGGCAGCAGTGCTATTCCTGACAGTAACGAGTACAAAATTGTTTTCTCGATTCCGTTTCTAGGCTCTATTTCGCATAAAATTCGTCCCCTTCTGATTGAAAGCTATGGATTCAAAGTTGCCTTTTCCACGAACAATAACTTGCAAAAACATCTAATTCACATTCTCAAGTACACAGTTGTTCCGATAAACAATTCAGGAGCGTATAAAATCACCTGTGATACGTGTCCCGTTTATTATATAGGTCAAACTGGAAGATCGTTTAATGTCAGGTACAAGGAACATTTGCTGGGAAAAAGAGGCACTAGTGTATACAATTTCACTTTTGCAGATCATGTGCTAACTTCCGGACTCGAAACTAAATGCATTTAGAAAGGGAACGTCATTGGCTCAGTGTATTCGAAGAACTGGAGATTTTCAAGCATATTTCTAACAACGATGGCCTCATCCTCATTGAACACTTTTTCCAGCTGCTAAAATCCACTGCTCGCGGAATTTTGATTCCTCTATTTTTTACTATATTTTACCATCCCTTTGGTTCCGAAAGATCAATTTCTTCGAATCTCATACGTATGTGGTGCTGAAGTTTACTTTTTTAAATTTTGTTTTTGGGTCATCAGTCTTCTGCCTTGCCTGATGCAACCCGCCACGACATCCTCTCCTATGCCAATCTCTTCATCTCAGAGTAGCACTTGGAACCTACATTCTCAATTATTTGCTGGGTGTATTCCCATATCTGTTTTCCTCTACGGTTTTTGCCCTCTACAGTTCCCTCATTACTATAGGATTCATTCCCTGATGGCTTTTTTTTTTTTTTTGGTCATCAGTCTACTGACTGGTTTGATGCGGCCCGCCACGAATTCCTTTCCTGTGCTAACCTCTTCATCTCAGAGTAGCACTTGCAACCTACGTCCTCAATTATTTGCTTGACGTATTCCAATCTCTGTCTTCCTCTACAGTTTTTGCCCTCTACAGCTCCCTCTAGTACCGTGGAAGTCATTCTCTCTTGTCTTAGCAGATGTCCTTTCATCCTGTCCCTTCTCCTTATCAGTGTTTTCCACATATTCCTTTCCTCTCCGATTCGGCGTAGAACCTCCTCATTCCTTACCTTATCAGTTCACCTAATTTTCAACATTCGTCTTTAGCACCACATCTCAAATGCTTCGATTCTCTTCGGTTTTCCCACAGTCCATGTTTCACTACCATACAATGCTGTACTCCAGACGTACATCCTCAGAAATTTGTTCCTCAAATGAAGTCCGGTATTTGATATTAGTAGACTTCTCTTGGCCAGAAATGCCTTTTTTGCCATAGCGAGTCTGCTTTTGATGTCCTCCTTGCTCCGTCCATCATTGGTTATTTTACTGCCTAGGTAGCAGAATTCCTTAACTTCATTGACATCGTGACCATCAATCCTGATGTTAAGTTTCTCACTGTTTTCATTTCTACTACTTCTCATTACCTTCGTCTTTCTCATATTTACTCTCAAACCGTACTGTGTACTCATTAGACTGTTCATTCCGTTCAGCAGATCATTTAATTCTTCTTTACTTTCACTCAGGATAGCAATGTCATCAGCGAATCGTATCATTGATATCCTTTCACATTGTATTTTAATTCCACTCCTGAACCTTTCTTTTATTTCCATCATTGCTTCCTCGATGTACAGATTGAAGAGTAGGGACGAAAGGCTACAGCCTTGTCTTACACCCTTCTTAATACGAGCACTTCGTTCTTGATCGTCCACTCTTATTATTATCTCTTGGCTGTTGTACATATTGTATATGACCCGTCTCTCCCTATAGCTTACCCCTACTTTTTTCAGAATCTCGAACAGCTTGCACCATTTTATATTGTCGAACGCTTTTTCCAGGTCGACAAATCCTATGAAAGTGTCTTGATTTTTCTTTAGCCTTGCTTCCATTATTAGCCGTAACGTCAGAATCGCCTCTCTCGTCCCTTTGCTTTTCCTAAAGCCAAACTGATCGTCACCTAGCGCATTCTCAATTTTCTTTTCCATTCTTCTGTATATTATTCTTGTAAGCAGCTTCGATGCATGAGCTGTTAGGATGATTGTGCGATAATTCTCGCACTTGTCAGCTCTTGCCGTCTTCGGAATTGTGTGGATGATGCTTTTCCGAAAGTCAGATGGTACGTCGACAGACTCATATATTCTACACACCAACGTGAATAGTCGTTTTGTTGCCACATCCCCCAATGATTTTAGAAATTCTGATGGAATGTTATCTATCCCTTCTGCCTTATTTGACCGTAAGTCCTCCAAAGCTCTTTTAAATTCTGATTCTAATACTAGATCCCCTATCTCTTCTAAATTGACTCCTGTTTCTTCTTCTATCACATCAGACAAATCTTCACCCTCATAGAGGCTTTCAATGTATTCTTTCCACCTATCTGCATTTAACAGTGGAATTCCCGTAGCACTCTTAATGTTACCACCGTTGCTTTTATTGTCACCAAAGGTTGTTTTCACTTTCCTGTATGCTAAGTCTGTCCTTCCGACAATCATATCTTTTCGATGTCTTCACATTTTTCCTGCAGCCATTTCGTCTTAGCTTCCCTGCACTTCCTATTTATTTCATTCCTCAGCGACTTCTATTTCTGTATTCCTGATTTCCCCGGAACATGTTTGTACTTCCTCCTTTCATCAATCAACTGAAGTATTTCTTCTGTTACCCATTGTATCTTAGCTGCTACCGTCTTTGTACCTATATTTTCCTTCCCAACTTCTGTGATGGCCCTTTTTAGAGATGTCCATTCCTCTTCAACTGTACTGCCTACTGCGCTATTCCTTATTGCTGTATCTATAGCGTTAGAGAACTTCAAACGTATCTCGTCATTCCTTAGTACTTCCGTATCCCACTTCTTTGTGTATTGATTCTTCCTGACTAATGTCTTGAACTTCAGCCTACTCTTCATCAATACTATATTGTGATCTGAATCTATATCTGCTCCTGGGTACGCCTTACAATCCAGTATCTGATTTCGGAATCTCTGTCTGACCATGATGTAATCTAATTGAAATCTTCCCGTATCTCCCGGCCTTTTCCAAGTATACCTCCTCCTCTAATGATTCTTGAACAGGGTATTCTCTATTACTAGCTGAAACTTGTTACAGAACTCAATTACTCTTTCTCCTCTTTCATTCTTTGTCCCAAGCCCATATTCTCCTGTAACCTTTTCTTCTACTCCTTCACCTACAACTGCATTCCAGTCGCCCATGACTATTAGATTTTCGTCCCCCTTTACATACAGCATTACCCTTTCAATATCCTCATACACTTTCTCTATCTGTTCATCTTCAGCTTGCGACGTCGGCATGTATACCTTAACTATCGGTGTCGATGTTGGTCTGCTGTCGATTCTGATTAGAACAACCCATCACTGAATTGTTCACAGTAACACACCCTCTGCCCTACCTTCCTATTCATAACGAATCCTACACCTGTTATACCATTTTCTGCTGCTGTTGATATTACCCGATACTCATCTGACCAGAAATGCTTGTCTTCCTTCCACTTCACTTGACAGACCCCTACTATATCTAGATTGAGCCTTTGCATTTCCCTTTTGAGATTTTCTTGTTTCCCTACCACCTTCAAGCTTCTGACATTCCATGCCCCGACTCGTAGAACGTTATCCTTTCGTTGATTATTGAATCTTTTTCTCATGGTAGCCTCCCCCTTGGCAGTCCCCTCCCGGAGATCCGAATGGAGGACTATTCCGGAATCTTTCGCCAATGGAGAGATCATCATGATACTTCTTCAATTACAGGCCACATGTCCTGTGGATACACGTTACGCGTCTTTAATGCAGTGGTTTCCATTGCCTTCTGCATCCTCATGTCGTTGATCATTGCTGATTCTTCCGCCTTTAGGGGCAATCTCCTAGGACAAGAGAGTGCCCTGAACCTCTATCCGCTCCTCCGCCATCTTTGACAAGGCCGTTGGTAGAATGAGGCTGACCTCTTATGCCGGAAGTCTTCGGCCGCCAATGCTGATTATTTAGCAAAATTTAGGCAGTGGTGTGCATCGAACCCGGGACCGAAGACGTTTTTATTTTGAATCAAAGACGCTACCCCTAGACCACAGGTACAATCTGATGTCTTAAAAGATGTCCTATTACGTTGTCCCTTCTCCTTGTCAGTGTTTTCCCTATACTCCTTTCTTCTCCGATTCTGCGCAGAACCTCCTCATTCCTTATTTTATCAGTCCACCTAATTTTCAACATTCGTCTGTAGCACCACATCTCAAATGCCTCGATTCTCTTGAGTTCCGGTTTTCCCACATTCCATGTTTCACTACAGTACAATTCTGTACTCCAAACGCACATTCTCAGAAATTTCTCCCTCAAATTAAGGTCTATATTTGATACTAGTAGACCTGTCATCGTAATGAATGCCCTTTTTGTCACTGCTAGTCTGTTTCATGCTCTGTCCGTTACTGGTTATTTTGCTGCCTAGATAGCAGAAATCCATGAGCTTTTAAGCTGGCAGAAGTAAATCTGTGAGGACGGGGCGTGAGTCGTGCTTGGGTATATCAGTTGCTAGAGCATTTGCCCGCGAAAGGCAAAGGTCCCGAGTTCGAGTCTCTGTCCGGCACACAGTTTTAATCTGCCAGGAAGTTTAATATCAGCGCACACTCCGCTGCAGAGTGAAAATCTCTTTCTGGAACCAGCTTTTAAGCTGATTGTGCGATAATTCTCTCACTTGTCAGCTCTTGCAGTCTTCGGAATTACGTGGATGACATTTTTCCGAAAGTCCTATAGTATGTCGCCAGACTCATACATTCTGCACACCAACGTGAATAGTCGTTCGTTGTCACTTCTCCCCCCCCCCCCACCTATCCCCCCCCCCCGCCCACCGCCAATGATTTTTAGAAATTCTGATGGAATGTTATATACCCCTTCTGCCTTACTTGTTCTGAAGTAGTATAAAGCTCTCTAAAATTCTGATTCTAATGCTGGATCCCCCATCTCGTCTAAATCGGCTCCTGCTTCTTCTTCTTTCACATCAGACACATATTTCCGCTCATAGAGGCCATGTAGTCTAGTTTTTCACCCATCCGCTCTTTCCTTAAAATTTTACAGTGAAATTCCTGTATTTCCGTTTCACTCTTAATGTTACCACACTTACTTTTAGTGTCCCCGAAGGTTCTTTTGACTTTCCAGTCCTTCCGATTATCATTTATTTTTCGATGTCTTCACATTTTTCATAGAGCAATTTTGTCTTTGCTACCCTGAACTTACTCTTGATTTTATTCTTCAACGACTTATATTTATGTATTCCTCAATATCCATAAACATTTTTCTACTTCCTTCTTTCATCGATCAATTGAAGCCGGCCGTTGTGGCCGAGTAGTTATAGGCGCATCAGTCCGGAACCACGCTGCTTCTACGGTCGCTGGTTCGATCCTGCCTCGAGCGTGGATGCGTGTCATGTCCTTAGGTTAGTTAGGTTTAAGTAGTTCGTAGTCTAGGGGACTGATGGCCTGAGATGTTAAGTTCTATAGTGCTCAGAGCCATTTGATCAATTGAAGTATTTCTTCTGTTACCCATTGTTTCTTCACAGTTACCTTCTTTATTCCTATGTTTTCCTTTCCAGCTTCTGTGACTGCCCTTTTCAGAGATGTCCATTCCTCTTCTACTGTACTGCCTACTGAGGTGTTCCTTACTGTGTATCTTTAGCCTTAGAAGACTTCAAGCGTTCGTCGTCATCCCTTTATACTTCAGTATACCATTCTCCCTGACTAATCTCTTGAAACTCAGCCTACTATTCATCACTATTACATTGTGATCTGAGTCTATATCTGCTCTGGGGTAGGCCTTAAATCCAGTGCCTGATTTCGGTATCTCTGTCAGACCATGATGTAATCTAACTGAAATCTTCCCGTGTCACCCAGTCTTTTACAAGTATACGTCCCCCTCTTGTGATTCGTGAATAGCGTATTCGCTGTCACTAGCTGAAAGTCGTTACAGAACTCAATTGGTTCAAATGGCTGTGAGCAATATGGGACTTAACTATTGAGGTCATCAGTCCCCTAGAACTTAGAACTACTTAAACCTAATCTAAGGACATCACACACATCCATGCCCGAGGCAGGATTCGAACCTGAAAACGTAGCGGTCGCGCGGTTCCAGACTGTAGCGCCTAGAACCGCTCGGCCACTCTGGCTGGCTAAGTCAATTAGTCTTGCTCCTCTCTCTTTTCTTGTCCCAAGCCAATATTCTCCTGTTAACTTTTCTTCTACTCTTTCCCCTACAACTACAATCCAGTAGTCCATGACTATTAGATTTTCGTCTCCTTTTATGTACTGTGTTACCGTTCCAGTATCTTCATTTGCTTCACTGATCCATGCTATATCTAGATGGAACCTTTGCATTTCCATTGATGCAAATATTTTCTAGATAGTACAGCTTTTTGTGAATTTTTTTGAATATCATTCAGTCCTTTACGTAATAGTAATTTCTGTAAAGCCTAACAGATGACTTTGTTATACTTTATCTACTTGATTAGTGTATTTTCAAAATAACATTAAGCTCTTTTTCTCTATGTTTCGTTTTTAAAATTAACAGTTTTTTGTCGTGGCGTTTCAAATGGACACATGTCACTGTCCACGCCTGATAGACGGCGCAACTCGTATTGCTTTCGTGGCAGTAATAACGGCGCTGGGCCGATCAGTCTGATGTTCCCAGCTGGGCACTTGTGGCATAGACTAGGACGTTTTATTTCACTTTTGGCTGGAGCATAGCAGCTCTAAATTCTGGCCACCGTTTTTTAGCGATGTAATTTTACGTAAGTATGCTTTGTACGTCATGAAAATTGTCATCTTGGTTAATGTGTATTTCGTCCTACCTAATTCTGTATGTACTATTTTGTAGGATTTATCAAATTTCATTCTGATGAGGATATTCCTAGTAGCTATCGAAACCTAGGTGAGTATACCGACCAGTTACGTGCAACCGGTTGGCTGTATAATCCTGTGTTGAAACCTTTATTTTCAAATGGTTGGCTGATTTTTTTTGAAACCTAGCCAAGTTTACAAAATAATCAGTTATCCTGGTTGTTGCGGCACCGATTTCAAGAGAGTCATGCTAAAGAATCAGTATAGAATAACGGAGGATGCGATTGTACTGAGGAAGAATGGGACGATTTCGACTTTTTCTAAAGATCTGTATATTTCTATAAGGACTACCACAGTAGGCAGTTCAGTTGAAAAGGACTGGAAATTCTAGAAAGGGCAACACAGATGGCGGACAGACGAAAGTGGATAGAAGGAAGATAACTGCGAAAAACCTTGGATATCAGCAGAAATACGGCAATTGATTGTCGAAAGAAGGAAATAAAACAACGTTCAGCGAAAGACAGCGATACAGCAATATAAATTACTCAGGGAATAAAGAAATAGGAAGTGCTGAGAAGCCAGGGCGAAAAGGCTGCAGGTAAAAGGTGAAGAAATAAAAAAAAAAAAAACTTATCGTCAGAAGGACGGACTCAACATACAGAAAAATCATAACAACCTTCGGTGAAATTAAAAGCCACCATGGCCACGTTAAGGGTGTAGCGGGAGTTCCACTGCTGGATGCAGCCGACGTAGCCTCTATGAGGAGGAGAAATTGTCTTACGTGATATAGGAAGAAATTGGAGTCGATGGGGAAGAGATAGGGGATCCGGTATTAGAATCAGAATTTAAGCGGTTTTGGGTACTTGACTTCAAATAAGGCAGAACCGATAGATAACATTCCATCAGAATTTCTAAAGTCATTGGAGGACGTGGCAACCAAACGACCTGTCAGTTTGGTATATAGACTCTATGAGATTTGTAACATACCATTCGACTTTCGGAGAGGTATCGTCGACATAATTCCGAAGGTAGGAAGCGAGATAACTATCGCACAGTCAAGCTAACAACTCATTCATCCAAGTTGATGCAAAGAGTAGTAAATCGAAAATTCTATGATCAGTTTGGCTTTATGAAAGGTAAAGGCACCGGAGAGGCAATCCTCAGGTTGCGCTTGATATTGTAAGCGACCGAAGAAAAATCAAGACACGTTAATCGGACATGTCGAGCTAGATAATGCGTTAGACAATGTAACATATGCAAGATGTTCGAAATCCTGAGTAAAGTAGGAGTAAGAGGAAGGGGAACCAAGAGGGAAAAGTGATACTTGATTACCAGCAACGAAGCGCTTGGATTGAAAAGGGTGCATGGTACGCATGAAGTCTTTCACTTCCAGTGTTTAGTCTAAACATCGAAGGTTCAATGACGGAAGTAAAAGGAAAGCTAAAGAGTGGGATTAAAATTTGGGGTGGAAATGCGTCAGGTATAAGGTTTTCTGATAACATTTTTGTCTCATGACATTGCTATCCTGAGTGAAGCTGAAGAATAACTGCAGGACCTGTTGAACGGGACAGACGGTGTACTGAGTATAGAATATGGATTGACAGTAACGCGGAAAAAGCCGAAAGTAATGAGAGTTAGCAGAAACGGTAAGAGCGAAAAACTTAACATAAAAATTGGTGATCACGAATGAGACAAAGTTAAGGAGTTCTGCTACCTTGGAAGCATGTTAATTAAACCTAGAACAAGTAAAGAGGGTATTCTCGGCCAAAAGTAGACTCTACTATCAAGATACGCATTAATTTGAGGAGAAATTCTGAGACTGAACGTTTGGAGGACAGCACTGCGTGGAAGTTAATCACGAAATGGGGGAAGCCGGAACAAAAGAGAATGGAAGAGTTTGAGATGTACTACTGCAGAAGAATACTGAAAGCTACTTGGACCGACAATGTCAGGAATGAGGAGGTTGTCTGCAGAAGCAACCAAGAAAGAAACTTATAGAAAAGACTGAAAAGAAAAAAGGGTAGTATGATAGGACGTACCGTAATACACGAGGGAACAAACTCCATGGTACTAGAGGGAAGCTGGCCTCTGTGGCTGAGCGGTTCTAGGCGCTTCAGTCTGGAACCGCGCGACCGCCTCGGGCATGGATGTGTGTGATGTCCTTAGGTTAGTTAGGTTTAAGTAGGTCTACGTTCTTGGGGACTGATGACCTCAGATGTTAAGTCTCATAGTGCTAAGAGCCATTTTAACCATTTGAACTAGAGGAAAGCTTTCACGTTCAGAAACTGTAGAGGAAGACAGACTAGAATACATCCAACAAATATTTGAGGACCTGGGTCGCAAGTGCCACTCAGAGAATAAGAAGTTAGCACATGAGAGGCATCCTTGGTGGTCTGCATCAAACAATTCAGAATTATGGTGACTCACAATGGTTCAAATGGCTCTGAGCACTATGGGACTTATCTTCTGAGGTCATCAGTCCCCTAGAACTTAGAACTGCTTAAACCTAACTAACCTAAGGACATCACACACATCCATGCCCGAGGCAGATTCGAACCTGCGACCGTACCAGTCGCGCGGTTCCAGACTGTAGCGCCTAGAACCGCTCGGCCAGGTGACTCAAAAATAAGTAACTTTTATTGCTGTATTTTTGTTTTACTATGAACACTTCAGTACCTGCTTCTTTTCAGCTGAAGAATTTCGTTGTTACTCAAACTAGTCGGACCTTCTGGCCAAGCGGAACAGCGCATGTTTAGTAAGAGAGGGGTCGGGGTTGGAACACCGGTCGTGTCACGGAAATTTACAGTCTGCCTTTAATTTAAACTTCATCTACCAACGATGTGATGGGTCACTAGGAGCACATGATTCGAAGTCTATGTTATACTGTAGGTCCTCTTTCACAAGAAGAATAAAAGGAGTAAATTAACTGTAGACAAGTTGCCGAAGGTGTCCAGTTGTACGACGTGCACTCCACCACTGAGCCACACGAAATTATTATCTTGTCCAAGCCTTCTTCGAACCTAACTTTCTTGTATCCATACTCCTCCTTTCAACGTCTGGTAAGTTACATTTTAAGCAGTCCATGCTTCTTTAATTACGTTGCCAGAACAGGCGTTCATTATCACAATCACATCTGCAGCCTTAGAGTACATTTAACTTTTCATTCCTCAGTACATGAATATCCTACCTCCTTCCCCATTGATTCATCTGGACTATTCTGTTAAATATCACCTACCTCTCAACATTACTAAATTGTGATCTAATTCTATGGGTACTGATTGACACCCCTGCAATCCGATTCCCGACGTCGAAAGACGAACATACAATAGTGTTTTTCTAAAAAGCGTACCCGTTCAATAGCATTACATGCAAATTTGGGCAGAGAACCTAAAAATCGCGGTGATAGTAAAAGTAAAAATTCCAACAAGCGCGTGTTTCCAGGTTATGATCTCATGTCAAGCGTTCTATAAGACTGGAAATATCCATTGTTGTTTTGTACCGACCTTTGCATTGATTCCTGTGACCGAAATATCATGGTATCAATAAATTTTGGATGTTATTTACAGCCCGGTCATTACATTAATTTTATAAGTTTATTGTAAAGATATTATTATGATACAATAAACTACCAGCAACTAGTGTGCGCTAAATTACGTATTGATTAACGTAGACGAAGTGCAAAATTACTGTTCATAAAAACAGATTTTTGCTTTCGCTAGAGACGGGGAATTCACTGCCATCAGCAATATGTGCAATATGTTCAGCGCTTGAATATGATGTCGTCATCCAAATATTCTCGAAAATTTACTCACCCATCACATGTGAGAGTAAACATTAAATTGTATCTCTTTGTTCCACGTAGTTAATGACTTGATTTCAAAACAGTTTCGTGTTTACCGCGTCTTTCTGAATAATGTGATCCATCCATCATTTAATGACTGTTCAGACCCAATTACTCGCATCTGCATTTATAACGCAGTGCTTCGATAATCAGGTTAACGGGCGAGTAGGCAATTGACCATAATTTTAATGAAATGACAAATTTCACGCATTGAAACACGAGAAAATCCAGCAACGAGGCAAAAATCAGTGAGATATTTCTGCTACAAATATTTCTCAGTGATTTCTCTTCAGATTTTTTGTGACCTTCCCACAACCACATTTAAAAAAGAATACGAGGTGCGTCTTTACTTTTTGTAAAAGACTAACTCATTAATGTTGAGTAAAATTTTTCGACTATAAGATATTATTTTTTCATTGTGAAGCCTAATTTCAGTTGTAATGTCTCGCGATGGCCTATAATTTTGGAAGACGTCACAGATTCTATACTTATTTCTAAAGCTGAGAAACTTTACGCTGGGAACTTTAATCTCGGATCACTGTGCTTTTTCTTCTAGCTTGTTGTTTATCTGCACGTTATTGTAATATGTGTGTTTTGTGGGTTGTCATTAAATGATTCTTTTCATTACTCAGTCATCGATGAAAAAAGTATAATTTTGTCGACTTTAATTTTTCAAACATTTCGACGCATTCCTTGCCTCTCCCTACCTTCGTACTGACACATAGGAAAATATTATTGCGTATATATTAGGGAGAAATTCAGAAAAATTACTTCGTTACACCTTAGTAGATATCGAGAGAAAGAAGTTCCCCAATCAGTTTTCTTTTTCTTCCTCTCTGACATTTACCACTAAAGGTTCGTCGTTTTTTCCTCCTAGTAGTCTAGATTGCTTCAGTAGAAAACTTAACTTCTCATACACTGCTCTATCCATAGTCAGTAACGAGTAATTCCCATCACAGAGATGGCTGTCTCCTTCTTGGCTCACATTTGATTGCTCATTATTTTAACGTGCCCAAACAACTGCAGATTTTTATTCCTCCGTCTGCTTTATGCACAATGTGACTTCCATTTTCTTCAATACATTTTATGTTTTGATCTTATCCTCACACGTGACTTGCAGCTATCTTCTCATAAAATATAAGTCTACTGTCCCGTCTTCAATTCGTTAGTAGCCATGTTTCTGTACCATAAGTAAATATATTCCCAATAATACTATGGAACATCCTGTTTTTTGTCTACTGGGTAATATTGTTTCAGATCAGTCCACGTAAGGACTTCGTCGCACTTTTACCTGTCGTTTCTTTGGTGTCAGTATCCTTGTATCAGGTGCCATCATTGAACATAATAATCCCTAAGTACTTAAAACTTTTATTTTTTAAATGTTTTCGTCTTTGAGAACTAAATCCATTACCTGTTTATCGATACACACGTATAACTTCTATTCGATGTTTTCCTGAATGAAAGTAGCGAAGAATTTCGGTGCCGAAGAGTTACAGTAATTTCCCTGTAATCTGAGCATAACTTACTGTCCACCTTTTCTAAAGTACAATATATATCTAGTGAGTCGTACTTGGCTTTGCTAATAAGAGCCAATTACAAATCACTAACTATATCTTCTCATTGTTCTGTTTTGTTAATAATTAAACGTAAATGCTCTACTATTCTTTGACCTCTGCATTTTACGAGTTCTATTCACATTCCGCGACCAGTAGCTTGTTGCTTTTCGCCCTCTTCAGATCTTCCTTCACATATTCACTTATTTCCTCCTCTGCCTGAAGCATTCTAAAACCACCTCCTTCTTCATGTACTGCTGTCATTACTCTCGCAACAGTCCTAAGAGTCCTGTGTAATGCGTTATCCACTGATCTTGTGGCACTACATGTATAGCACCTCTATGTCTTGTACTATTTCTCATCCCATTTATTGTCATCTATGCCCCAGTGGATTTTTTGTAACAAATGTTATAATTAATTCGAGTGCCACTGTTTCCCGAAGTAGTTCTTTCTTC
This sequence comes from Schistocerca nitens, assembly GCF_023898315.1. NCBI lineage: Eukaryota > Metazoa > Arthropoda > Insecta > Orthoptera > Acrididae > Schistocerca > Schistocerca nitens. The sequence goes on from NC_064614.1 coordinate 69,152,990, forward strand.
TTCTTGAGCATCTCTTTGACCCTATCCCTTAAAACAACGTATTCCTTTCTATAATGAACAGTCTTACGTGACACCCATTTGAGGCAGACTTTTTTCTCCTCCAAAATCCAATTTTATAAAGCCTCGCTAAGTTTTTGTTTGAATTTGTTCCTTTTTACTGAATTCCTCGATCTTCTGTGACCGCGTGGGGGGACTGGAGGGACGATGTCTGTCAGTCGACTATATAACTCTCTGGTGTACCCGTCATATCGAGGAAAAAACGTTTTCTTAAGCTTGTTTTGGTATAACATCTAAATACCGCATTTTCGCAGCTCGTCGGTTTTATCTCTCTTGCCCGGCCATCCAAATTTCGGTTTTCTGTGATTTCCCTAAATGGTTCCAGGCAAATACCGGAACGGTTTCTCTTAAAGCGGCACAGCCCACTGACTTCCCCATCCTTGTGTAACCCGAACTTGTCCTCCGTCTCTAATGACCGCGCTCTCGACGGTACTTCACTATGAACGTTCTTCCTTTTTGTTCCAAATACCAGTTCCTGCAACATTCTTTCATTACTGGGTTTTCTTAGGGGTAGATATCGTTACCCTGAAGCGAAAAATTATTTTTCCTGTTGCCATATGATAGTTACTTGCACATTCAGTTTGTCTAAATACTCGTGTATCTCTCGCCCTAAACTTTCTGTTTCTGCGGATTATCGTAATGTCAGTAATAATATCCAGTATCTCCGTTGAGTCCTCTCATATGTAGCTTAGTATTTTATTTTGTTAAAATATGGTATTTGCAAGCGCTTATTCATATCCCCTACATACTTGTATTAATCTGTGACCATTGTTATTTACTACTTCCTCTCCATAACGTCCAACCACATCCGCGTCTTGGCAGCCAACCATACTGTTTAAGTCTCCAAACAATATTACGTCATTGTGGCTGTGTACTCTTTCCGTGGTTTCGTCAAGTCTTAAAAAAAATTCTCCTCTTCGATCCAAAGTTCATTCTCATTTACTGCAAATATCCCTATAATAGCAACAGATTGTCCATAGTGCATGACGTCCAGCTTCATAAATTGTTCACTTAATGTTCTCACCCTGGCACTTGCTTCGTAAGTGCCTTAATTCGTTCGAATGATTTTAACGTCTGTAAATTCATGCCAGTTCAAAGTCCGGCCATTAAGTACATAGGTGAACGTTCTTCCAGTTATAAAATCTAAAATAACCAGTACGGACACAAACAACAATATTGGCCATTTCGTTATGCACTACATACATGAGAGGCCCTTTAAAGTTAAACTCTGACGAAGGAAAAATCAACAAGGATTGAACTGCACCAACGTCCTCAAGAGTCAAAAGCCACATAAATTAATAACCTTGTGGTCAGACCACATAGGGGCAAATCACCGTAAGTCAATTTCTACAGGGTCAAACGCTTCAGACACCATGCTCGCAAGAGACCAGATTCCAAAGAAAATGAATGGACCAACAGCGTTAAGGACCAGGCCAGAATGGAGAGCTCCCGCCAGCAACCATATCAAATCGTTAAGGAACGGCTCCGAATAAATAAAAGAAAAAGAGAACAAAAAAGGTAAAAAAGAAAAGAAGGACCTTCATCGACGGAACATTTAAACCCACATGTCCCTTCCCTCGAATGCCATTTCTAAAATATTTTCTCCAAGGCGATAGATTTGTAATTTTGGAATGTACACTACTGGCCATTAAAACTGCTACACCACGACGATGACGTGCTACAGACGCGAAATTTAACCGACAGAAAGAAGATGCTGTGATATGCAAATGATTAGCTTTTCAGAGTATTAACACAAAGTTGGCGCCTGTGGCGGCACCTACAACGTGCTGACATGAGGAAAGCTTCCAACCGATTTCTCATACACAAACAGCACTTGACCGGCGTTCCCTGGTGAAACGTTGTTGTGATGCCTCGTGTAAGGAGAAGAAATGCGTACCATCATGTTTCCTACTTTGATGAAGGTCGAATTGTAGCCTATCGCGATTGCGGTTTATCGTAACGTGACGTTGCTGCTCGCGTTGGTCGAGATCCAGTGACTGTTAGCGGAATATGGAATCGTTGGTTCAGGATGGTAATACGGAACGCCGTGTTGTATCCCAACAACCTCGTACCATTAGCAGTCGAGATGACAGGCATCTTATCCGCATGGCTGTAACGGATCGTGCAGCCACGTCTCGATCACTGAGTCAACAGATGGGGCCTATGCAAGACAACAACCATCTGCACGAACAGTTCGACGGTGTTTGCAGCAGCATGGACTATCAGCTCGGAGACCATGGATGCGTTTACCCTTGACGCTGCATCACAGACAGGAGCGCCTGCAATGGTGTACTCAACGACGAACCTGGGTGCACAACTGGCAAAACGTCCTTTTTTTCGGATGAACCCAGGTTCTATGTACAGATCATGATGGTCGCATCCGTTTTTGGCGACATCGTGGTGAACGCACATTGGAAGCGTGTATTCGTCATCGTCATACTGGTATACCACCCGGCGTGATGGTATGGGGTGCCATTGATTACACGTCTCGGTCACCTGTTGTTAACATTGACGGCACTTTGAACAGTGGACGTTACATTTCAGATGTGTTACGACCCGTGGCTTTATCCTTCATTCGATCCCTGCGAAACCCTACATTTCAGCAGGATAATACACGACCGCGTGTTGAACGTCCTGTACGGGCCTTTCTGGATGCAGAAAATGTTCGACTGCTGCCCTGGCCAGCACATTCTCCAGATTTCTCACCAATTGAAAACGCCTGGTCAATGGTGGCCGAGCGAATGGCTCGTCACAATACGCCAGTCACTACTCTTGATGAACTGTGGTATCGTGTTGAAGCTGCCTGGGCAGCTGTACCTGCATACGCCATCCAAGCTCTGACTCAATGCCCAGGCGTATCAAGGCCGTTATTACCGCCAGAGGTGGGTGTTCTGGTTACTGATTTCTCAGGATCTATGCAACCTAATTGCGTGAAAATGTAATCACATGTCAGTTCAAGTATAATATATTTGTCCAATCATCTGCATTTCTTCTTGGTGTAGCAATTTTAATGTCCAATGGTGTAATTATTTGGTCAGTGTTCTCTTCAGGTGCGTTATTTTGCACGCCTTATTTGCATTTATAGAGGCCCATATCATCGATAAGTGGAGCACGAATACTTGCGGCTTCAGTCTTAAGGGGAGTAATTTCAATTTTCAAAAATCTGTAGCGCTTCCGAAATCTTCAAATGCACAATGAATACATATGTGAGGAGAAATTTTGAAGAAGTCTTCGAGTGACCAGTAACTAGATTTTTGTGATTTTATAGTAGTCTTCCTGGGAATCTGCATACTAAACATTTCACCAGTGGTTCAGGTGCCGGCGTCTGTGTGCCCAAGCGGTAGCAGCGGATCACCAAATCGGTCACTTAAGACACAATAATGTCACAATGGCTGACAATAGGATAAAAATTGGTCATCCTGCTGCCACAACGTTGATTTTCTGAAATGTTCAACATATTTAAAATGTTGACCCGTACTAGTGAACGAGCCAGCCCGAACTCGCAGCATACTTTAGCGGGTTGGAATTTAGTGACACTAGAGATTGAGCGTCAGTGACGGAGGGGAGCAAAGGTCATTATTTTGTCAGGGATGGCAGGAGGGAAAGTGAAACTTTGTGGGCAGTGGAGTGCGCTCTTTACTTGTCTCCGTGGGTGAGGTGAGACAGAAACACTGCCAGCCGCTGTGGGCGAGCGGTTCTAGGCGCTGAGTCCGGAACCGCACAGCTGCTACGGTCACAGGTTCGAATCCTGTCTCGGACATGGATGTGTGTGATGTCCCTAGGTTAGACATGCTTAAGTAGTTCTCTAAGTCTAAGCGACTGATAACCTCAGATATTAAGTCCCATAGTGCATAGAGCAATTTTTTTTGACAGAAACATTAGTGAATTGACTAAGAGCATTTAATGAAAATTAAGACCCTTTAAACAAACAGAATAATAGAATGTGTTAAAATCTCCCTCGATTCCTCGCTGCTGCGGAGTAGCGGAGTCGTAGCGTGCTTCCAGTAACCGCTGTTGCGGCGACGGCTCGTAATGCAGCAGGGCGCCTAGCGGCGTGTTCTTCCATTCAGTACCGTGCCCGTGATTTTTGCGGTGGCGTCGCGGTCTTCTCCTTGTGAGTTCGCTCGTTGCGTTATTAACAGGTGCTAAGGTGTGACGCGGAGTGCTCCGTCCCGGAATCGAGCTAGTAACCCTCAGGTTCGCGGTCTTCTGGCAGAGTTCATCAACCTCTAGGTACACAGGTGACCCATTTGGTGAGGCCGCAGTCCCTCTGTCCTCACCTGCCACATGGGTAAGTACCACGCGAACTCCTTTCTGTTAACACCTGGGATGATATCTTACGTGTTGGACTATTGGCGCGATACCGACATCTTCTTCTGTCGGGCAGCGTAGTGGCTAAGTTGTTGCAGCTAAGAATTACGTCCGCTGACAAACCATCAGCTCGTCACTCCAGGGGACGTTCCTTCGTCCGTTTGTTGGTTTATCCGTTTTTTTTTTTCTGCCCAATGTAGCGAAGTTTTTAGCGTGGCGACTGACTCTTCAGTCGTTGATCTGTGCTTCTCACGTTGGACAGAAACGTGACCAATGTCGACTCTTGTGCCGGCTTTCCATTGTTTCACCTCTATGCTGGCGTGGTCGGGCATTGCCCTTGCGTCCTCCTCCGTACCGCCAGATACGTCTCGCGCGTGAGTTCAGTAGCATTGACCGCTGATGTGGGAACTCAGCTGATCGTTGTTCTCCTTGGAATCACTACTCGGTTGTTGATCTGTCGAACTGCTGACAGCTGCTGCGCAAACTCTGCCGGTCATCGACCTTCTCACGTTGGGTAGAAAAGTGGCCAGTGTCAATACACGTGTTGGCTTTCCTTGTTCGACTGCTGCCGCTTCCGAATATTGTGGCTCAATGTGTCAAAGTCTCTATAATTTTTACTTAACCTATAATACGTCCTTACGTATTTTTCTGCTTTGAAGGACATTACACAATGCTGGCGCAGACTGCTGGTTCGAGAGGTGGCATCCTGTTATAGGTGAGTAGGCCAAGCGTCGGCATCGCTTTTCACCTCAGTAGCCATGTTGTTTAATGCATGACACGACACTACACGAACAGCCATACAGTCTGGGCATTAATCGTGCTTAGCTAGCTCAGTTGGTAGAGAATTTGCCCGGGAAAAACAAAGGTCCCAAGATGGAGTCCCGGCCGGGTACACAGGTTTAATCTGCCAGGTAGTTCCGTGTCGGCGGAGACCCTGCTGTAGAGTGCAAATTTTATTCTGGAACCGTAAAGTCAGCCAAACTAAACAGGACCACTGAATATAAGGACTGAAGAGAGACACCTTTCAGGTCGCTTTTTCTATTCATTTAATTTCTGGTTTCGGCCTTTATTCCAAGTCGTCCCCTGATCTAACATTCATAAAAAAAAGCGGGATATGAGACTATAGTAAAGAGCTTATCGTAACGTAATATAAAAAAATACAAATGTTTATGTTACGAATTTCTACAGATATGGACCGATGAGGATGCTATTGAGATTATTTAAAAAAGTTAAGTTTGCCATTATTGGTAAAATTGCGGAATTGGTGGAAGTTTTAAAGTTGACACTCTCCTTTATTCTAACTGACGTAGTCAAGAATGTGGAAAAGCGATCCGGGATTATAAAATGATGCGAATTCTTTAGATTGTGCTAGGAGTCATAATCAGATCTAAAATAGACAGAAAATAGTTGTCATATAAATCTCTATGCACTTACATCGTGTAAAATACAGAATGAAAGGAAAATGATAGCGTACATACAATAAAATATCGTTGTAGACCAACATGTCACATGTACAGTCAAGTGATGATAATTAAAACTACTGGGTGTTCTATGATTCTGATACTTGAGATAAATACTAATGTACATCTACTGAAACGTAAATCTAGCAAAGGTGCGCCACAGTATGCACAATTATCTAGTGAAAATAATCATATGAAAACAAAATTATGTTAAATACAGCACAAAACGAATGTCGGCAGACTAATTCATTTGAGGCCTTGTCTAGGAACAGTGATTTCTTTTGTGATAATAAATGAATGTCTGAGACAAACTTTTAATTACCGACTACCGGTTTCGCTACGGTCGCAGGTTCGAATCCTGCCTCGGGCATGGATGTGTGTGATGTCCTTAGGTTGGTTAGGTTTAAGTAGTTCTAAGTTCTAGGGGACTGATGACCATCGATGTTAAGTCCCATAGTTCTCAGAGCCATTTTTGACTACCGGTTTCAGTCTACGTTGTAGGTCAATTTTAAATAGGGACAGTAAAGAAGGCAAAATCTACAGAAATATGAAAGTGTGAAGCTTCAATACTACAGCCAAAGGCTGTACAAATTACAATAAAATATGGGAATCTGAAAATACCTGCCGTTGCTAAGTGCGGTTCATCAACAGAAATTTGAAACTAAAGTATTTTGGGGGGGAGGGGGGGCGGGGGGGCATCAGACTTCCGTGCATCTGTCTGATGCAGCCCGCCACGAATTCCCCTCCTGTGCCAGAGTAGCACTTGCATCCAAAGTCCTCATTTATTTGTTGGATGTGATCCAGTCTCCGTCTTCCTCTCGAGATTATACCCTCTACGGCTCCTTCCTGGACCACAGAAGTAATTCCCCGATGTCGTAACATCCGTCACATCTCCCAGTGCTCCCTTCTTGTGCACATTTACCTCAAGTTGTTTCTCTCCTCGCTGATTATGCAGAAAACCTCATTTCCATCTAATTTTCAACTTACTTCTATAGCAGTACGTCTCAAATCGTTCGATTGTTTGCTGTTCCTGTTATCCCACTGCCCATGATACAAATCCACACCATGATATATGCTCATAAATTTTTTCCTCAGATTTAATGTCGATATTTGATAATTGTAATTTTCTTTTCGGAAGGAATGCCTTCCTTGCCTGTGCAAGTCTACTTTTTATGTTCTCTTTTGCTTCGTCCACCAAGTGTTATTTTATACCCAAGGCAGCAGAAATACTGAAAATCATCTACTTTATGCTCCCAGAATTTTGTCGCAAGTGTTTCAGTGGTCCAATTTTTACTACTCCTCGTTACTTATACCCTTCTTTGGTTTATTCGCAGTCCATATTCTGTGCTCAGTAGTCTGTTGATTTCATTCAGAAGGTCCTGTAATTCTTATTCACTTTCACTAAGGTAGCAATGCCATGAGCGAATCTTATCATTGATATCCTCTCACACTTAATTTTAATCACTATACCGAACGTTTCTTTTGTTTCTGCAATTGATCCTTATCCGTACAAATTAAATGATTGGGAAGAGAAACTGCTTAATGCGAGAGCTTCGTTCTTGGTCTTCCGTCCTTGTCGTCCCTTGCTGGTAACCGTGCATACTGCGTATTACCGTCTTCTTCTGAAAAATTCAAACATCTAGCACCATTTTACGCATTTTCTTGGTGGACAGATTCTATGAACGTGTCTAGATTTTTCTTTTCTCTTGCTTCCATTATCAAGCGCAATTTCAGAAGTGGCCCTAATGCGCTTACCTTTCCAGAAGCCAATTGCGTAGTCTCGCTGAGAGAAAATAAAATAAATAGAAATTTGACTGATGTGATGCAGTGTCCTGAATAATCTGAAGTCACAGCCATCTAGTCTTTCTTATTACACTAGTGCTCAAACTTAAAGCAACAAACCGAAATTTGGCAAGATTGCGTTTATTTTGCCACAAAACAATATAATCAGTTAATAATAAAATAGAAACAATTTAGAGAATATGGAACGTAAATAACTGCAACAGGCAAAAGGTCAGACAAAAATGTTCTTCCTTTTTTCCAACTGAACGGGTTTACGCACACATTCTGACAACTCTTTAATGTGCTCTGTGTGGTGTGTGACCTCCGCTGCCGGCAGCACAGGTCTGAGAAACGGTGGAGCGGGCTGGAAATGACGCGACCAGTCTCATGTCGAGGTAACAATGCGCATTCTTCCTGCAACACTGCTCGCAAGTCTTGGAGAGTGGTTGGTGAATGCTGACATGGTGCACCTCGTCTCCCTAATGCATCCGAGTCGTGCTGTATGGGATTCGAATCAGGAGAGCGAGCAGGCCACGACATGCGTGCAATATCTTTCGTTTACAAGGAAACATCAACCACTTGTGCTCTATCGGGTCGAGCATTGTCGTCTGGCAATACAAAATCTGGGTCCACAGCATTTCGCAGCAGACGCACATGAGGCCGCAGGATCTCGTCACGCTACCTGACTGAAGTTAAACCGTGCGGATTTTAGAGCACAGTTCCACGAAGAGGAGTTTGAGTGGGCAACACAATCGCTGCCCACACCATTAAGTATCATTCTAGATGTCAGTCTCTTTCCGCAACGGCCGGGACCCGAAATCGTGTTCCACGTTCCCTCCAGACGCGAATCCGTCGAGAACCACTGTGCAGACCAAATCTGGAGTTTCGCCCACTGTTCGACCGTCCAGGTGGCATGTTGACGACTACACTCCAGACGCTCCCTTCTGCGAAGACGCGTCAGAGGTACACATACTACAGGTCTCCGATAATAAAGGCCACTCTGGCGAAGCCTTCTGTACACCGTTCCCCCGCTACAACACATCCAGTGGACGCTGCGAGGTCAGATGCCAGTTACCGTGTAGTACTTTCTGATTTTACACGTGGTCACCTCTGCCCTGGTCTTCACGATACAGTTTCGACCTCTATAAACTACCACCACATATGAAAAAAGAAAAGAAACAGAACGATTCACATTAAGCCATTGGGCCACATTAGTTTGTGACTGTCGTGCTGACATTCTTGTCATGGCCCTCCACCGCAGAGAGTCTGGTAGGTGTCTCCTCCGTACCATACTGCGCCGTCTCTGACTGCGTACACAGCGACTCTGGATGAGAGACTACCCGTAAAACACTATCCGGTTTGATGAGTGCCTTCACGTCATCTTGGCGTGGATGTTCTTTGACCAGATTGCCACCTTTCGTGCAGGACACGATCGTACGGACATGTGTTGACAGTTTTTACAATTATATTGTGAATTTGGCTCAGGACGAGGAAACAGTGCTTTGTTGGTTTAATTTTGGACAGCAGCGTATTTTCACCGTCCTTCGCCTGCAGCAGTGGCCGAGCGATTCTAGGTGCTTCAGTCCGGAACCGCGCTGCAGCTACGGTCGCAGGTTCGAATCCTGCCTCGGGCACGGATGTGTGTGATGTCCTTAGGTTAGTTAGGTTTAAGTAGTTCTAAGCCTAGGGGACTGATGACCTCAGATGTTAAGTCACATAGTGCTTAGAGCCATTTGGACCGTTTTGAACAATCCTTCGATGAGCATTTGTAGAAATGTATCCCGTTTAATACACTGCACTTCGGTACATGTGCTGGGTAGCGAGACTTTTTTCAGAAGAACAGGAAATGTCTGGTGCTATGGCCGGCAATACGTATAGTAACTAAGGAATAGGGGAGTGGGAAACAGACCAGTTAAAACCGATACCGGTGTTTTGCTTCTGAATAAGCGGTATTTTTCGTAATTTTTTTTGTGTCGGATCTAAGAGGTGCTTTTTTAATTTTTTTTACTAACAGCCTGGTAGACAAACGGATTATTAGTTAGCCAAACCAATGCGAATTTTTTAGTTTTTAAACAAGCCCGTTTTATAAAACCAATAATTTTTATTCGTAAAATTTCCATTGCTTTGAAATATTGCGTTATTATAGCAAATGGGAGAGCCATCACTGCTATTTTAAAAACAATGCCGACAGTAAGGAGCGCCGCGCGGGGTGGCCGCGCAGTCAGGGGAACTTGTCACGGTGGGTGCGGCTCCTTCCGTCGATGGTTCGAGTCCTCCCTCGGGCATGGGTGTGTGTGTTGTCCTCGGCGTAAGTTATTTTAACTTAGATTAAGTAGTGTGTAAGCCTAGGGACCGATGACCTCGTCAGTTTGGTGCCATAGGATCTTACTACAAATTTCCAAATTACTGAAAGGAGCAACAAACACATCGTTGTGACGACACGCAGCTGTTCACCACGGCGCCAGCTCCAGTGAGGCGGTGATCGTAATCTGAAGATGGCCATTTAAATGAAGCGTAACCGGTCATTTTAATAAATAAGATTCTGCGACCTTGACCTTTTTATCAAACTGATCATCATGAACGTACTTACCAGGTTGGTTAAAATTATAAACACTTGGCATAGTAACTGGGATATCTTTTCTAAGACAATATGTACCTGCGTACTGGATGGTAGGCGTGCACATGCAGTGTGAGGAACTTTCCTCGCTGTTGTTGTCAGACATTTGTTTTGTTACAGACTGACACCATCCTCAGTCTGAAAATATTTCACTAAGTGCGGCGTCAATTAAATACACTACCCCATATATTTTAAAAGACTAAGAACTTGTGACACCACATGGGGAGAAAAAAAACTTGAGAATTCATTCATAGTTTACAGTAAAAAAAAAAAAAAAAGTTGCTAATCTGTTGCGTATGCCTGTTTAATATACCTTTGTCTGCTTGCAGCTTTGGAAAACTGAGAAATTAACACCAAAAAAATACAGCTCTTAAACCTCACTTTTCTCGTTTTAGCACTGAATAATCTTAATTCCCAAATAGTTGTACGAGCCTCGATTATGACACGATTTTTGAGAGGAGTATAAAAATATTAAAATCAATAGGTGAATACTGGTGCTAATTTGCCATATTCAGCCACTTATCATTTTCAGAGAAATCCAACGAACGGTGGACACTCTAAGTTTTGATTCATTTGTGGTATTCAATTCAGTATTGTGGCTCTACGTGTCTTGAAACTGATAGACTCAAAATTTTTCAGTTTTTTTCCGATTTCTACGTTCCTAACAGGAAATAATGGAAATAAAAGAAACCGATTATCGGTTACTTCAGAGAGTTGTAATTTTGAGTGGTTTTAACGCTCAGGTTAAATTGGTACTGAAAGAAAGCGGTATAACCGAAAACTGGTTTCTTCAGCAATAATTCCGGAATCAGCGATCGTGTGAGACCGAACTCCCTTTATTTGTTCATGAGACCCAGAAACTATTAGATACAGGCTCCCTGGTAGATGCCATTTTCCTTGACTTCCGGAAGGCGTTCGATACGGTTCCGCACTGTCGCCTGATAAACAAAGTAAGAGCCTACGGAATATCAGAATAGCTGTGTGGCTGGATTGAAGAGTTTTTAGCAAACAGAACACAGCATGTTGTTCTCAATGGAGAGACGTATACATACGTTAAAATAACTTCCGGCGTGCCACAGGGGAGTGTTATGGGACCATTGCTTATCACAATACATATAAATGACCGAGTAGATAGTGTCGGAAGTTCAATGCGGCTTTTCGCGGATGATGCTGTAGTATACAGAGAAGTTGCAGCATCAGATAGGGTTAATAGAAGAGATAGAGAAGATCCAACTGAGAGCAGCGCGCTTCGTTACAGGATCATTTAGTAATCGCGAAAGCGTTACGGAGATGATAGATAACCTCCAGTGGAAGACTCTGGAGGAGAGACGCTAAGTAGCTCGGTACGGGCTTTTGTTGAAGTTTCAAGAACATACCTTCACCGAAGAGTCAACCAGTATATTGCCCCCTCCTACGTATATCTCGCGAAGAGACCATGAGGATAAAATCAGAGAGATTAGAGCCCACACAGAAGCATACCGACAATCCTTCTTTCCACGAACAATACGAGACAGGAATAGAGGGGAGAAGCGATAGAGGTACTCAAGGTACCCTCCGCCACACACCGTCAGGTGGCTTGCGGAGTATGGATGTAGATGTAGGTGTAGAAAATTGCAGCGAAATGCAGGAAGATCTGCAGCGGATAGGCACTTGGTGCAGGGAGTGGCAACTGACCCTTAACATAGACAAATGTAATGTATTGCGAATACATAGAAAGAAGGATCCTTTATTGTATGACTATATGGTAGCGGAACAAACTCCGGTAGCAGTTACTTCTGTAAAATATCTGGGAGTGTGCGTGCGGAACGATCGGAAGTGGAATGATCATATAAAATTAATTGTTGGTAAGGCGGGTACCAGGTTGAGATTCATTGGGAGAGTGCTTAGGAAATGTAGTCCATCAACAAGGAAGTGGCTTACAAAACACTCGTTCGACCTATACTTGAGTATTGCTCATCAGTGTGGGATCCGTACCAGGTCGGGTTGACGGAGGAGATAGAGAAGATCCAAAGAAGAGCGGCGCGTTTCGTCACAGGGTTATTTGGTAAGCGTGATAGCGTTACGGAGATGTTTAGCGAACTCAAGTGGCAGACTCTGCAAGAGACGCACTCTGCATCGCGGTGTAGCTTGCTGTCCAGATTTCGAGAGGGTTCGTTTCTGGATGAGGTATCGGATATATTGCGTCCCCCTATTTATATCTCCCGAGGAGATTACGAATGTAAAATTAGAGACATTCGAGCGCGCACGGAGACTTTCCGGCAGTCGTTCTTCCCGCGAACCATACGCGACTGGAACAGGAAAGGGAGGTAATGACAGTGGCACGTTAAGTGCCCTCCGCCACACACCGTTGGGTGGATTGCGGAGTATAAATGTAGATGTAGATGTAGAAGCGCCATCCCTACTAAGGACGCGTCTCATGCGTGTGCAATAGGAGCCGGTGGCTGACCTCTTGGCTGCCGCACAGAGAGGCGGTACACTGCCAGCGGCGTCGCCCTCTCTGGCCCTGTAATTGCGAGCCCTGGCCCTGGCCCCACCTGACCCTCCCTCTACCTGCCGCCGCGCCTCTCATTACGCACCAGGGCCGGGCACGCCTGTGCATCCCTATAGCACACCACGCACCAATTACACCGAGTGTGCACCAAAGCCGCCCCCGCTGTTCGCGGCATCGCCCGTCAGCTGTCACCACAGGCCATACAGCGATCTCCTTAATGCAAAGCACAACTGGTCACACTTGTAGGTCTACGTCTTTATGTATATGTTGTAGAAATACACTGATGGAAAAAAAATTACAACACCAAGAAGGAGTTGTGTGCCATAAAAGTAAATTGGTACGCGTGTTTTTACGTCTGAAGATCATACCTATTCAGATTTAGCGCAAGCCGCTTAAGAGTGCAAATCAGGTTTGCTTGAATTACAGGCTTATATAGTCGAGAAATTGAGTAATCAACGAAAGGATAACGTTCTACGAGTCGGTGCGTGGAATGTCAGAAGCTTGAACGTGGTAAGGAAACTAGGAAATCTGAAAAGTGAAATGCAAAAGCTCAATCTAGATGTCATAGGAGTCATTGAAGTGAAATAGGAAAGAAGACAAGGATTTCTGGTCAGATGAGTATAGGTTAATATCAACAGCAGCAAAAAAAGTGTATAACGGGAGTAGGATCCACTTTTAACAGGAAGGTAGGGCAGAGAATGTGTTACTGTGAACAGTTCCGTGACAGGGTTGTTGTTATAAGAATCGACAGTAAACCAACACCAACAACGATTGTTCAGGTGTTCATGCTAACATCGCAAGTTGAAGAAGAAGAGATAGAGAAATTGTATGAGGATATGGAAAAGGTAATACACTATGTAAAGGGATATGAAAATCTAATAGTCGTTCGAGACTGGAAATCAGTTGTAGGGGAAGGAGTCGAAGAAAAGGTTACTGGACAATATGGGCTTGGTGCAAGGAATGAGAGAGGGGAAAGGCTAATTGACTTCTGTAACAAATTTCAACTAGCCATAGCGGATACTCTGTTCAAGAATCTGAAGAGGAGGACGTATACTTGGAAAAGGTTGGGTGATACGGGAAGATTTCAATTAGATTACGTCACGGTAGGCAGAGATTCCTATATCCGGTACTGGATTATAAAGCTTATACACGAGGAGATATAGACTCACATCACAATATAGGAGTAATGAGGAGTAGGTTGAAGTTTAAGACATTAGTCAGGAAGAATCAATACGTAAAGAATTGGGATACGGAAATACTAAGGAATGACAAGATACGCTTGAAGTCTCTAAGGCTACAGATTTAGGAACAAGGAATAGCTCAGTATGCAGCACAGTTGAAGAGGAATGGGCATATATAAAAATGGCCATCACAAAAGTTCGAAAGAGAAACATAGGTACAAAGAAGGCAAGTGCGAAAAAACCATGGGTAACAGAAGAAATACTTCAATTCATCGATGAAAGGAGGAAGTACAAGAATGTTTCGGGAAAGTTAGGAATACAGAAATAAGAGTCACTGAAGAATTAAATGAAAAGGAAGTGCAATGAAGCTAAGACGAAATGGCTGCATGAAAGATGTGAAGAAATTGGAAAAGAAATGATTGTTGGGTGGGTTATTTTGGGGGAAGAGACCAAACTGCGAGGTCATCGGTCTCATCGGATTAGGGAAGTATGTGGAAGGTAGTCAGCCATGCCCTTACAAAGGAACCATCCCGGCATTTGCTTGGAGCGATTTAGGGAAATCACGGAAACCTAAATCAGGTTGGCCGAACGCGGGATTGAACCGTCATCCTCCCGAAAATGATTGTTGGAAGGACAGACTCAGCATATCGGAAAGTCAAAACGACCTTCGGTGACAGTAAAAGCAAGGGTGGTAACATTAAGAGTGCAACGGGAATTCCACTGTTAAATGCAGAGGATAGAGCGGATAGGTGGATAGAAAACATTGATACCCTCAATGAGGGATAAGATTTCTCTGATGTGATAGAAAAAGACATAGGAGTCGATTTAGATTAGATACGCGAAGAATTTAAAAGAGCTTTGGAGGAATTAATATCAAATAAGGCATAACGGATAGATAACATTCCATCGAAATTTCGAAAATAATTTGGGGAAGCGGCGACAAAACGACTAAGCACGTTGGTGTGTAGAATGCATGAGTCTGGAAACATGCTGTCTGACTTTTGTAAAAATATGATCCACACAATTCCGAAAACTGCGACAGCTGACGAGTGCAAGAATTATCGCACAATCATGCATCCAAGTTGCTGACAAGAATAATATACAGAAAAATGGAAACTATAATTGAGAATGTGCTAGAAGACGTACAGTTTGGCTTTAGAAAAGGTAAAGGCACTAGAGAAACAATTCTGACGTGGCAGTTGTTCATGGAAGCAAGACTAAAGAAAAGACAATACACGTTCATAGGTTCTGTCGACCAGGAAAAAGTGTTCGACAATGTAAAATGGTGCTAGATCTTAAAAATTCTGAGAAAAATTTGGTAAGGTGAATTATCGCACAATCATGCATCCAAGTTGCTGACAAGAATAATATACAGAAAAATGGAAACCATAATTGAGAATGTGCTAGAAGACGTACAGTTTGGCTTTAGAAAAGGTAAAGGCACTAGAGAAACAATTCTGACGTTGCAGTTGTTCATGGAAGCAAGACTAAAGAAAAGACAATACACGTTCATAGGTTCTATCGACCAGGAAAAAGTGTTCGACAATGTAAAATGGTGCTAGATCTTACCAATTCTGAGAAAAATATGGTAAGGTGTAGGGAGAGACGGGTAATATGCAATATGTACAACAGCCAAGAGAGAATAATAAGAGTGGATGACCAAGAACGAAGTGCTCGGATTAAAAAGCATGTAAGACATGGATGTAGATTTTCGGCCCTACTGTTCAATCTGTACATCTAAGAAGCAATGATGGCAGTAAAAGAAAGGTTTAGTAGTGGAATTAAAATTCAGTTGTAAAGGATATCAATGATACGATTCGCTGATGACATTGCTATCCTGAGTGAAAGTGAAGATGAATTACATTATCTGCTGAATGGAATGAACAATCTACTGAGTACAGAATGTGGATTGAGAGTAAATCGAAAAGAGACGAAAGTAATGAGAAGTTGCAGAAATGAGAACAACGGGAAACTTAACTTCAGGATTGATGGTCACAAAGTAGATTAAGTTACGTAATTATGCTACCTAGGCAGTAAAATAACCAATGACGGACGGAGCAAGGAGGACATCAAAAGCAGACTGGCACTTTCAAAAAGAACATTCCTTGTCCACTAGTATCAAACATAGGGCTTAATTTGACGAATAAATTTCTGAGAATGTACAGTCGTGGACAAAACGAGCGAGACCCCTCGCCTTTTCGTTATGCTGATCCGCACGGCTTTAAAGTCTGCTACACAGCATAACAGGCAAGGCGACGAAGTGCTACCAACATACTATGCGCAGGCGTGAAATTGACAAACTATCTGAACTTTTTTAGACTGTATTCCATAATTTCTAAGACTATATTAATGCTGATTAGTGTGTTAAATACAACACGTAAACATAAGACAGAACTGAAAGAAGAAACGCTAATTTGTATGAACTGGACAAATAAAAATGAATTTCAGCTTATCCAGATAACAGACAAAGAACCCCAGACCGTTACGAATTAGCAAAATATTATCCGCATTCGCCCGCGAAACGGTCTGTGTCAACGTTCAGACCAGTCATACTGGATTACCATTGCTGACCTACCATGAAAGTGTGCAAATTTAGCAATGCGTGAAGATTCATAACGAAATTCACTTAAACATCATTCAGTGCCACACTTAAGTCAATTCCATTATTGACAGAAGCGGAAAAAGGAGGCAGTATCATGTATGAAATTCTACAAGAGTGTCATATTGACATCCACAGAGCGCCAGTACAGAATAAAGGTAGCGATAAAACGTATTGGGTGCGCGAGAATTTCTTAAAATTGCTTTACTGATATTCTACCTGCCTCCATAGAGATTAGAACCGAAAACAAACCAGACCTTCCTTTCACTATGCTAGCAGACAACCTAGGCAAACAGCCCTCTATTATTACCCCAGACATGAACAAGCCGGCAATTTCGCAATAAAAATCTGCAGTTTCTGTTGCATAGAGCTTTCTGGACTCAAAAACATGAATTTTCTTCCTTTATGTCACCACTTATGCGACAATCATTCGGGATGATTATCGAAATAACAAATTACTGTTATTAGAGAGTAAATTTTGTAGGATAATTCTGCACCACCCCAGGAAATAAACGGCTACATAGCTGCCAAACGTATTCTGCATTGTTTCGAATTCTCCACTAGACTCGCCACAGCCAGAAAACGTTCATTAGCAGAAGTGTTTCTTAAGCTAGCTAGCAATGAGAATGTTCGTACTTCTAAAACGCGGTGGCATTAATACTGGGATGTGAATTACCACGTGTATAGGCAAATACATTCTATTTGCATTCCTGTAAACGTGATTTGGATCGAAAACGTAGCTACGACTAATATGCTTATGTATCGACAGCAACTAGAACATTTCGAATAAAGAGTAGCGGGTGTTATTTATGCGGCCCTCATCTTCAGTGTTTTCGTTGTTAGGATTTCGTCACCTAAACCGGTAAAAACGGAACCCTACTAGTCTCACTTTCTTGACCGTCTATCGGTCTACCCAACCCTTAAAACCCGTTTACCTCCAGAACGGGTGGACATAATAAGCGGAAATGTATCGCACTTCTTGCTGTAACCGGTCCCTTGCTGGTGTAAAAAAGTGAGCTTCTATGTCAACGCAATCAAAAGATACGACGGTTTATGTAAGGAAAATTTACGCGAAAGGTCAAAAAATGGCTTCAAGAACTATGCGACCTAACTGCTTAGGTCATCAGCCCCTAGACCTAGAACTACTTAAACCTAGCTAGCCTAAGGGCATCACAGACATCTATGCCCGAGGTAGAATTCCAACCTGCGACTGAAGCAGCCGTGCGGTTCGTCACTGAAGCGCCTGGAACCGCTCGGCCACCGCAACGCGGCGAAACCCTACTCACCTCATGTATAATGATAATATATACTGTCTAGTGAGGATAAACTGTATTCTCCAGCAACTCAGATCGTTTGATCTCGGAACTTTTACGAAGCTACATTCAAACTTTGTCGAAGTCGTCTGCAATATCCATTACAAACACCCTAGGAACTTCGTATGCGATATCCACTTCTGAATACGCTGGCAGATAATGCAGTACTATAACAAGTAGGTGGGAACTTATTGTTATTGGTCCATGCATGACACTTTATTTCAATATCACTTTAACGCGCCTAGGTGTTCGTATATGGCTGAAATTAATGAACAAAAAGTAAATAAACAGTAAACAACTTCGATGTTCAGATCAAGTGAAAGTCACATGTCGTAATTACAACATAATTTCGTTGTTACATCTACATGACTACATCAACAGGATTTCTTTGCAATCCGGACTTACGTGCCTGGCAGAAGGTTCGGATTATTTCTCTACCGTCCCACTCATTAACAGTGTGCGGGAAAAGGGACTACTTAAATCTTTTCTTGCGAGCCTTGAATTACATTATTACTATGGTTTCTTCTTGTGTAAGTACCCTAGGAAATAATGTTTTGGCATTCAGAACATATGGTGGTGATTGAAATTTCGTGAAAAGATCTCGTGGCAACGAAAAACGCATATGTTTTCATGAATGTTACCCCAACTCGATTATCAAATCTGGGATCCTCTCTCCCCTATTTCGTGACATTACAAAGCGTGCTACCGTTCCTTGGACGTTTTTGCGTGCACAGTCAATCACGTCTGTCAAGGATATTATAGCAGTGGACGGACAAACGTAGTGTAGGCAGTGTTTTCAGTTGGCCTGTTGCGTATTCTTAGTGTGCGGCCAATAAAACGCAGTCATTCGTTTGCCTTCCCCACAAAAGTATGTTTTCGATCTTTCCAGTTTAAGTTTTACTGGGTACTGAGATGAACTGACAGTGCTTCGACTTGTGTTTTGTCATGTAACCGAAAGTTAATTATTGTTATTGGACGCAGCTTTCGTGTTTAATGTATTCCTCAGTCAACAACAGTAGACTCCTCGTACACCACACATAACTGTTTCAAAGTATTAAATTGTTACTGATCTTACCATGTTGCAGTGGTCATCTTAACTTGCCGTTTTGAAAAAAAGGAAAATATTTTAGCGAAATGTAGCAACTAAGAAGCGGAGTATCCAAACAAACAAACGTTTCCGGTTTAAGTAGTTGCAGTAGGTCTACTACACAGTAACGTAAATTAGGAGCAAAGTCCATAAGTAGATCCTCATCAGGAAAACCAGCCCTCATAATGCAAAGTGCAACTACAACAAAGAAAGTTTCCAAACATGTCAATGAGTAGTCGAGGAAAGTGGACGCATTCTGTCTACTGAATCCCAACGCACGCAATTTACGAGGGGGCACGCCAAGTGTCAGACCCCGATCTTGCTTTTAACTACGCTCATTGAAAGAGGGGACAAAATAAGCTTAAACTCTACCGCTTCTGAGAAAACGACGGTCAAAGTGTTCAATGCGTTGTTGCTATAGTGTAGATACCGCTTAGCGGTTAAGGATTCAACTGAAGCGGTGGCTCTGCGGCTACCATAGCGACTTCGGAACTTTGCGCTGCGAGTTCGAAACCCGGTTTTTCCTTTTTTCCCCCCTCACTCTCTGAATTATCTACGAATGTTTATTCCAATTTATGATGAAACACTGTTGTCGTTATTCGTCAGTTAATTTACTGTGTAAAGAAATAAGTTAAAAAGGGAACACACAGTGCGTAGTGGGGCGATCACTCTGTTGTAGAAATAATTCAGAAGCCAAGATCGCTTAAATACTGTCTACTGGATAACCGGTTTCAACACACTAAAGGTGCCATTATCGGATCTAAATGTAGATTAACATTGATAAACCATTTGGATATAACGATACATGAGGCAGACGAGATGATTTTATATCAGCTTGTCTCATTCGTTTATTATTTTTTTAATTCATTAATTACACATAAAGTTAATTGTCGAGTAATGACAACATTATTTCAACATAAATTAGAAAAAAAACATTCGAAGATAATTCTGATAGAGAGGCAGGAAAATAAAATAATTAAAAAACCCAATATGGTCTCGAACACGGGAATCAATGCTAAGAAGGAACGACGGTAGCCACTGAGCCACCGCTTCAATTGCGTTCTCGGCTGCAGAAGGTATCTACACTAGAGCAACAGCGCGTTGATAACTTTGGCCGTCGTTTTCTCGGAAACGGTCGAGTGTCTGCAGATAAGCCGAAACACAAGTTCGCTTATTTTGTCCTCTCCTTCACTGACAAGGGGAGGCCGCCAATTGTGAAATTCAGATTCGATTCATACTGCGCATAATAAAAGCTCATGGCCAGAGGTGTAATGTGGCAAAGCACCAAGATGCACTTCTCAGCCGTTGTCGAGAAAATCGACAGTTAGAAGAAACCGCTGCGGTGAAATACTCTCTACGATTCATAATTTTCTACAGCGTCGTGGCGCAGCGGTAAGCGCTCGAGTTCGTAATCCGAAGGTCGGCGGATCGAATCTCGCTCCATGCAACTTTTTTTTTTTAGTATTTGTTTTTTGTAATTCAAATGTGTGTATAAACACACACACACACACACACACACACACACACACACACACACACACACATATATATATATATATATATATATATATATATATATATATATATATATATATAATTCCCGGCAACAGGTTGCAACAATTATGCATATAATAAGTTGTTGAAAGTCGTTTGTCGTGGAAAAACTGGCGACTTCGAACATCATTATGTTTTCCGCAAACAAATTTGTATTTCACAAATGTTATTAATTGTCTTCATAATGTTAACCACGTATAGTTAGCGGAAGACGTAGAAACGATATTCCGAAACGAATACGTATAGCGTAAGTCAAACGTTCGAATTAGAATAGAAACCCCACGAACACAAATTTGCTGTGGCAGGTATGAAATATAAACTCCGTTAATCGCTCGTTACACTTGAAGGACAGATGTTGAATGGGCCGAAACGAGCCGCCGCATAACAGCGTAGTTGCCTGCTAACTTCGAAAGAAGGTAGATGCGGTCCCTAGCACAACTTATAACACCGTCGAAAATCAGTGCGGACGTGAGAGCTTTGGTACACCCTGTTAAACAAACGGTAAAATGGAGGCGGTACAATTGGAGAGCGATCCGCCTTCACCAACATGCATAAGCAATTCATTAATAGTTTATATATATATACACGTTTTCCTTCTTATAAGGCAACCCTCTACAGATAAAATTCATGAAGTGTTCTTCAGGTTGCCTCAGATATATATATATATATATTTGAATTACAAAATAATAATAATAATAAAAAAATGTTGCATGGCGTGAGATTCGATCCGGCGACCTTCGGATTACGAACTCGAGCGCTTACCGCTGCGCCACGACGCTCTAGAAAATTATTAATCGTGGAGAGTATTTCACCGCAACGGTTTCTTCTAACTGTCGATTTTCTCGACAACAGCTGAGAAGTGCATCTTGGTGCTTTGCCACATTACACCTCTGGCCATGAGCTTTTATTATGCGCAGTATGAATCGAATCTGAATTTCACATTTGGCGGCCTCCCCTTGTGAGCAAAGTTTCGGGACAATCAGCCTATGACACTTGGCGAGTTCCCCTCGCTCGTCGAGTCGCTTCTTACGCCCGGCGAGAATTATGTATGCCTCCGAGTAAACTGCGCCACCTGGAAACACGGCGAGCGGGGATAAACACGTTTTCCTTCTTATAAGGCAACCCTCTACAGATAAAATTCATGAAGTGTTCTTCAGGTTGCCTCAGATATTTCAGAAATGTTTCTTGCGTCAGGCCTGCCGCATATGCAAAACGTAAACATTTCATTTCATGTAATATTTATCAGGATAAGACATGACAAGAGTGGACCAGTCCCTTCTGAGAAAAATTAGAGATTTTAAGTTGCTCCACTATGTAATGACACGGGTATGGGCTTGCGATCTCTCTTTTTATGCCATCGATTTCCGTGTTACACATACTTGGCCACTGCGTTGTGGCTGCCATCGTGGAGGAGGCAGTCTGTTTCCTGCCAGCGCTGTTTCCGCAGCCAATATTAACCGCGACGAATCATTCAGTCAACGCTAAATGGCCCATCTGGCTGAGGCAGACAAGGGCGCTATAATAGAACTCCATGCAGAGGGATCTTCAAATGCCGACATAGCAAGAACTATGGGTCTTCACAAGTCGACGGTAGCCAGGTGGATCAGACGAAAGGAAGAGAGTGGTAACTTGAATGGGAGGCCTCATGGCCGTCGCCGCAAAACAACAGCAGCTCAGGATCAGCAGATACGCCGTTTCAGTGAGAACCACCCATTTGTCAACGCACGACAAATTCAGCAAACTTTGGGTCTCAATGTTAGCAGTAAGACCGTCACTCCTCGTGTAAGGGAAGGTGGACTGAGAGCAAGAAGCGCTGCTGTGAAAGAGACATTGACTGTTTCCCAAAGAGAAGCTTGCCTTGCTTTTGCTACTGAAAATGGCGACAAACCTCTCCAGTTTTGGAGGCGAGTGATTTTCACGCACCAAAAAGTTTTCTCTACGGCATCATCCGGAAAAGTACTAGTTTACCGGCCTAAATGTGCTAGGTATAATCGAAAATATATTTACAGTTGCCGAAGGAGTGGCAGGTTGTCGGTGCCGGCCGGTGTGGCCGTGCGGTTCGAGGCGCTTCAGTCTGGAACCGCGTGACCGCTACGGTCGCAGGTTCGAATCCTGCCTCGCGCATGGATGTGTGTGATGTCCTTAGGTTAGTTAGGTTTAAGTAGTTCTACGTTCTAGGGGACTGATGACCACAGATGTTAAGTCCCACAGTGCTCAGAGCCATTTGTAGTCGGTAACGGTATGGGCGTGGATATCGGCCGAAGGGTGTGGGCTCCTGTGGGAAGTGGAAGGAAGATTCGATGCGCGCAATTACATATCAATTCTGGAGAACGTGATGTTGCCTGCTGTGGCAGCAAGATTTGGCGATGATCAGATCATGTTCCAACAAGATCGCTCGTCTATTCATATGGCACGTGTGGTTAAGAGGCGGGTCGACGACCATAGTAATATTACTGTAACGGAATGGCCACCTAAAGGAGCTGACACGAATCCCATTGAGAATATCTGGGCAGAAATGGTCAGAGTAATACGAGAAAAGGGCAGTCACCGTCGACTCGCCGACAGCTTTCTGATGTGATTCATGACGCTTGGAATGAGTTACTTGAATCTCCTAGTTATGTGGCTCGAGTTGTGGGCTCAATGCCCAACAGACTTCGAGCTGTTGTGGAAGCCAAAGGAGGCTTCACCAATCAGCTGTTTCAAGCTTTGTTTCTTTCCTCTTCGTCTTATTTTTTTTTTTACTTACAGACGTATATTTTATATAATTTCAAGGAAACGCAGTAAATGGAATGTGGACTGATTTTTGAGGCTTCATTTTGTGACGGCTAAACAGTGCTGCATCATGGGACCCGCTATTTGTCCACATGTGGCTGAACATCAGAGGTGTAAAAAATTTTGAGGTGCCGAAGTTCTCTGGAAGAATAACGTCTTTTAGACAAGGAGATGATTTTTAGTTCATTTCATTTTAACCATTCACACTATGATTTGACAGTCTAATCTTTGATTTCATTTTATTATTATGTATCTTTTCTCCAGTGAAAGTCAACGGTAGTAAGTTTCAAGATATGAAGAATAGCTGGAAGTTTCTAATTTGTGGAAAGCGTATTTAACAGTTAATATTTTCGACAAATCTGTAGTTATAGGACATATTAAGAAGCGAGTCAAAAATGGCATTGTGGAATGATCAGGTTGGTCTCTAAAGGGTAACGACAATAAAATAGCAAATATGAAACTATGGGTAACAACTATTGTTGATGGTGAGTAGCCATAATCGATATGTCACTTTTCCGTAATTGTATTTCTGAAGTTTATCGTCAATCCTAGGACTGACACCGATACTCTGTTTTACGTAAAGAATACAACCTTCAAAATTTATTTAGCAGCGCAGAATATTAAATCACAGTTTATAGATCAGGAACCTAATCCAACTGCCTTTAATTTTATTTTCACGGATGACATTGAGACAGTAAATAACAAGAGAAATAAGAAAACTCTCAGAATCAATATAGAGAATTCAAGTATCATGTGAATTCAAAAGTTTGCTATAATAGCGATTAATTGCTTTTTACAGACCCCTTCATGCCTACGTTTTCCGTCAGACAGACAATGTTTGAAACTAGGACTAACGAGGTAAACAATTTTTCCACAAATTGTCAAATTGGAAGTCGGAGAGCCAGTTACATAAATTACGATGACAACAAACGTTTTTCAAGTAAACTGATCACAGGAGGCATCCAACGCATTTATTGTGAGTTACATGCACAGTATGTAAACTGGCAACGCCACCAACACACAATACCACTAACAAGGGAACATCCCCATCGCACCGCCCTCAGATTTAGTTATAAGTTGATACAGGGGATAGGCCTTGAAAAACTGAACACAGATCAATCGAGAAAACAGGAAGAAGTTGTGTGGAAGTATGAAAAAAATAAGCAAAATATACAAACTGAGTAGTCCATGCGCAAGATAGGCAACATCAAGGATAGGGTGAGCTCAGGAGCGCCGTGATCCCGTGGTTAGCGCACGCAGCTGCGGAACGAGAGGTCCTTCCGTCAAATTTTCCCAGGAGTGAAAAGTTTAATTTTTATTTTCAGACAATTATTATCTGTCCGTCCGTCCGTCCGATGCGAGGTAACCGCGCCGTAGTATG
The DNA here is from genome assembly GCF_023898315.1 of Schistocerca nitens. Lineage (NCBI taxonomy): Eukaryota > Metazoa > Arthropoda > Insecta > Orthoptera > Acrididae > Schistocerca > Schistocerca nitens. Next base: position 69,177,595 of record NC_064614.1, read on the forward strand.
ATGACGCTACACCTAAAAAACATCGAAAGACATGACGTCAGTCGACTATAGCGCACGGAAGAGAGAGTATTCCTGCTAATGAGGCTCCCTGGCTGGCAGTTAACTGTTCGCTACTTTGGACGAGAGTGCATTAAATACGTGCGATGCATTGCGTGGGCAATATGAATCCAGCAAATATAGCTCGTGACTCCAATAACAATGTCAATGAATATTTTCCGAACTGTAAGGCATCGGAAAGTTCCTTAAGGGATCGAACGATTGTCGAACATTTGTATGATTATTTCCTACATTTGTTGAATAACAGTACGTGTGGTGATGATTGTCTGAAAATAAAAAAAATCAAACAACTAACCCGAGGGAAGACTTAAACCAACGACCTCTCGTTCTGCAGCTCCTCACGCTAACCACGCGACCACTGCGCTCCCGTGCTCAAGCTATCCTTGATGTTGCTTATCATGCACACGGACTACTCAGTTTGTTTGGTTTGAATATTTTTTTCATAGGTCCACACAACTTCTTCCTGTTTTTCGAATGATCTGTGTTCAGTTTTCAAGGCCTATCCACTGTGTCAACTTATAACTAAATCTGAGGAGGGTGCGATGGGAAGGTTCCCTTGTTAGCTATGAAACAACTGTAGCAAAACGGAGCATCCTCGTTATCCATGTGATGGATAAGACGACTAATTCGCAACATAAATGTCAATGTAAGCATCAGTTTCTGTTGGAACGTGCTTTCCGGACCAAATAACATACATTTCCTACGTCTTCAATGCGAATCATGTAGCAAATGTAATTTAAAGGACATAAAAATATCGAGTGAATTTACTAAAATAATTATGAACCACTTGAATTTGCATTCAACAGGCAATGTTCAGAAGTCTGGTGTAGGAGTACTGCATGCTCTAATTCGAAACAACAAAAATCAACAGAGTAACTATTATTGAACGTCATCAGGTCACTCATCGAGCATTCCTATGCAGTACTGTTACTGGTGACGTGTTATGATGCCTTTATCGTTAACTTCCTAAGAAGAAATGAAAGGCTGAGCCCCACCAAAAGACGTAAACTCGAGGAGAGAGTTGCGTGAACATATTATTTTACATCTGATAAATCCAAAAGTGTGTTTTGGGCTACGAATTCTGCCCCCAGGGTGTGTGCAACACAGCTGGAATTTGTTGCCAACAACTGAGTCACCTTTCGGTCACAGTGTAAGAAAATCGAGCAACAAAACTACATCACCTGTGCTACTGCATGATAACGCACTATGTTGATTTGAGAAACAAAACTATCCAGGAGATTGATAGGAAAGTCGTCTCTCAGGCACATTTGTATTGATAGGGAAGTCCTCTCTCAAGCACTTGTCCCTCTCGTCATATATTTGTAAAATTTTACCTTTCCCACTCTAGATCGATCAACCGTCAAGGCAATTCATTTCTAGACGAAAATACTTTTAAAACTACTCTGGTTTATTGACATCGTTAGAACAAGTAGGTTTCTACAGGCGTAGAATTTGTAAACAACTTTACCATTGTCATATCGTTTTAGATATCGTGAAAGAAAATTCTGCTGCTAATTAATTTCTCTTTGATAATTACTGTTGCGTTTAGTAAACTAATGGAAAATGCAATTAAAATATTCACTGTACTAATACAAACTAAAGTCAGCTTAATACAGAAACATCACGACGGCAGTCTATCTTAATAAAGCATTAAGTTTCTGTGAGACAATTGGGCTTATTTTAACACGAATTAGTAGGATATTACAGACTTTACACTTAGAAAAGATCTGTATTTATTTCATTTCCTGTACCATTCGTAAGTGTTATGAAAATGGGGCTTTTCATAGATAAAATTATGTATTCACAACAACAACAAAATGTCGGCAGAAAACAAAAGTGGCATTATGAATCTGGCAGTACCGTAAGGTTTTCACTCTGACACTAAGAGTTACTGAAAGTAGCAAGAAGAATTTTGCTCGAGCGTTGTCTTACGATTCCCTTATTAAGTTTTTATCTGCCTGCTTGTAGCTGTGCTACAAAAGAATTAAAAATCTGGCTTTCAGCAAGTCTCGAAAGGCGAACAAAAGCAGCTTGCACCTGGTTACTAAGCATGTTACCTGGGGACTGGTTTTTTCTTAAAGCGGGAAGACATCCTTTTGTGGTTCAATTGGCAAATGTCAGTCAGACGTGTGACGTTAGTCTAAGCGTTTCGGTGTGTTGAATTTGTACCAATGATTTTTCTACACGTTTTTTCTGTCCCAAATAGAGTTGAAGTCTCCCATTAGTATTTTCACGTCATCTTGGTGAATTTTGCTCATGGTATTTTCGAGTGTGTTCCAGAATTTTTCAACATTGTCGGTGTTTTTCTTATTTTCGATGTTGGTGGGTTCAAATGGTTCAAATGGCTCTGAGCACTATGGGACTTAACTGCTGTGGTCATCAGTCCCCTAGAACTTAGAACTAGTTAAACCTAACTAACCTAAGGACATCGCACACATCCATGCCCGAGGCAGGATGCGAACCTGCGACCGTAGCGGTCGCGCGGTTGCAGACTGTAGCGCCTAGAACCTCTCGAACACTCCGGCCGTCGATGTTGGTGGGGACACGTGCATTGATGAGTGTATATGTTTTACTGGGGCTCTGAATGACCATAGTCATAAGTCGCTTGTTGACGGGCCAGCCGCGGTGGCCGAGCGGTTCTTGGCTCTTCAGTCTGGAACCGCGCGACTGCTACGGTCGCAGGTTCGAATCCAGCCTTGGGCATGAATTTGTGTGATGTCCTTAGATTAGCTAGGTATAAGTAGTTCTAAGTTCTAGGAGACTGATGACCTCCACTGTTAAGTTCCATAGTGCTCAGAGCCATTGGAACCTTTTGATTGTCGATCGGTGTGATTTCTTTGACAGAGTTGATAAATCGGTGTTCGAGAAATGCAATGCCGAAGATTGGTACGCCTTTCGTTACCTTTTGTTGTATTCTGCTCTTGAAGATGCAATGGTTTCCCTAATACACGGTTTCATTGTCAGTTAGTCGTGGTTCTTGAAGTGCAAGGATGAGAATTTTTTGTCGGTCCATTTCTTTTGTGAGATTATTTAGTTTTCGTGTTTGGATCAAGGTATCGATGTTTACTTTTAAATGCATGTTTTTTGCTTGTAGGGAAATTTACCAGAGATCTTCGATATTCTCTGTCGTGCTAACCTGGACTCCCCAGAATCCGAAAATCCAACTGCCGCCTGTCGACAGCCGGGTTGTGTACCACCTGGGATAAAGTTGACTTTGCTTGCATAGTTTACGTTTGCTTGTGTTTCATTGGTTGTGCTTGGGTGATACCAGGACCGGACAGGACCAGAGGGTGTTGAAGCCTTTGAAAGCAAATATTTTCAGCCAAGCTCATTGAGCTAACACGGTGACCAGAGTAACGGTGATTTTCACTCAGACGTGTCTGGATTTTGCGTTCAACGGATTGAGTAGCCGTTCAGGATTGTGTTAGTATTTGGTTCACCCCTAGTATTTGATTTCCTCGGTACCACCCATATGGGGGAGGGTTTCCACTATCCGCCACACGCGATTATTATTATTATTATTATTATTATTATTATTATTGTCATTATGTCTCAGCAAATCCCATATGGTGTATCTTCCCACCACTGAAATAGATGTGTATTGTTCGATTCAGTATTTCCATCACATAAATGTGGTTCATAATTACGTTACATTGCTACTAGTAGACATATTTCTCACTTTTTCTTAGACAGTTGCTACCTGTTACTCCATCATAGGAATTTATGTGCGAAGCATTGTTGAACTAATCCGATTTCTGTAATTTCATTTCGATACCAGATCGTTCTAATCGGATTCAGCCAGGTAGTCTTAATGTGGATATCCGACCACGACTGTCATCATATGATAGACTGTGTAAACCACATTCTTTATCGGACTGTTGAATATAGATCACTTATCTATGACAGGACCTGAATTCTTAAACACTGTGGAAAATAATAATCCGATGTGCTTATTACAAATACGTTATTCCAATATAAATATGTGAACTAACGAGATAACAGTTTATTTACAGGAGCAGAACTAATGTTCAAATGTTCAAATGTGTGTGAAATCGTATGGGACTTAACTGCTAAGGTCATCAGTACCTAAGCTTACACACTACTTAACCTAAATCATCCTAAGGACAAACACACACACCCATGCCCGAGGGAGGACTCGAACCTCCGCCGGGATCAGCCACGCAGCTCATGACTGCAGCGCCCCTGACCGCTCGGCTAATCCCGCGCGGCTACTAAAAGTATACTCGTCCACAAAACCCATGTGGACAATTATCTGATAATCGGTCAAGCTTTGCTTTGTCGCAGCTCTTTAGGATACAAGTCCATTTACTTTCAGGCTCTTACATACAATTCTTGCAATGCAAGGTAATTGAAAAAAACTCATCCACTCGACGCCAACTGAGGAACTGACTGGTGCATGTGTTGTTCAACACACAGTAGTTGTCACCCTCACTGGAATCAATGAGTGTGTGCGTGTGTGTGTGTGTGTGTGTGTGTGTGTGTGTGTGTGTGTGTGTGTGTGTGAGTGAGTTTTCGTGTTAATGCACAATCTGAATCAATACTATTAACATCAGACAGACAACCGGGCATCAAATATGACTGTAAAGTATGTTAATGCGATGGGAAGTTACAAACTGAATTTTCACCTAACCCACGTCCTGCATATTACGTTAAGTAAGATGTATTAACTCCATAGTATCGTTAGCAGAGAGTGCGCTCTTGTTGTCGAGGCCTGCGACAAGCGCAGCGATCAGCACTGCCCAATGCCGCCGCGATTTGTTTATGTTGGCTGAGCGTGGACACTGCAGCAGACGCTTCGCCATAAACAGAAAGAAATCACCTTGGCTCTGACTGCAGTGAGCGGATATCACTGCCTGCGTGTTCTTATAGTAACCAACGTGAGACTCTACTCACAGGTGCCATGGAGCAATTGCAACGGGTATCATGTCATTAGTCATGAGAATATTAACCAGTGATGAAATGTCCACTCTATTTGAATCCTAAGAAAATAGGAACCTTCTCACAAAGGAATGTGAGGTGATATCAAAATTTATCCAACATACAAAAATTAACTGCAGGGCTTTCATGTATGCAGTAGTAGCACACAAAGAAATAATATGTCTTGGAAGCGTATATTTCATTTCCTCTTCTCATATTAACGTCCTTGTTTTAGAATGAAGTGAGAAAATTAACGCGAAAAACTTAAGTTCCTGAGAAGCATATAAGTCATTTCCTCGTCTCATATCATAGCTTTTGTTTTAGTATGAGGTGAAAAAATAAACAGTTTACGGCTCTGAAACATAATATGACACCAGACTCTTATCGTAGGCGCTATCGGAAACGCAAAAAGCAGGGAGCTGTCCATTCTTTTGTCCTAAAGAGCTGCGACAAAGCAAAGCTTGACCGATTATCAGATAATTGTCCACATGGGTTTTGTGGACGAGTATACTTTTAGTAGCCGCGCGGGATTAGCCGAGCGGTCAGGGGCGCTGCAGTCATGAGCTGCGTGGCTGATCCCGGCGGAGGTTCGAGTCCTCCCTCGGGCATGGGTGTGTGTGTTTGTCCTTAGGATGATTTAGGTTAAGTAGTGTGTAAGCTTAGGTACTGATGACCTTAGCAGTTAAGTCCCATACGATTTCACACACATTTGAACATTTGAACATTAGTTCTGCTCCTGTAAATAAACTGTTATCTCGTTAGTTCACATATTTATATTGGAATAACGTATTTGTAATAAGCACATCGGATTATTATTTTCCACAGTGTTTAAGAATTCAGGTCCTGTCATAGATAAGTGATCTATATTCAACAGTCCGATAAAGAATGTGGTTTACACAGTCTATCATATGATGACAGTCGTGGTCGGATATCCACATTAAGACTACCTGGCTGAATCCGATTAGAACGATCTGGTATCGAAATGAAATTACAGAAATCGGATTAGTTCAACAATGCTTCGCACATAAATTCCTATGATGGAGTAACAGGTAGCAACTGTCTAAGAAAAAGTGAGAAATATGTCTACTAGTAGCAATGTAACGTAATTATGAACCACATTTATGTGATGGAAATACTGAATCGAACAATACACATCTATTTCAGTGGTGGGAAGATACACCATATGGGATTTGCTGAGACATAATGACAATAATAATAATAATAATAATAATAATAATAATAATCGCGTGTGGCGGATAGTGGAAACCCTCCCCCATATGGGTGGTACCGAGGAAATCAAATACTAGGGGTGAACCAAATACTAACACAATCCTGAACGGCTACTCAATCCGTTGAACGCAAAATCCAGACACGTCTGAGTGAAAATCACCGTTACTCTGGTCACCGTGTTAGCTCAATGAGCTTGGCTGAAAATATTTGCTTTCAAAGGCTTCAACACCCTCTGGTCCTGTCCGGTCCTGGTATCACCCAAGCACAACCAATGAAACACAAGCAAACGTAAACTATGCAAGCAAAGTCAACTTTATCCCAGGTGGTACACAACCCGGCTGTCGACAGGCGGCAGTTGGATTTTCGGATTCTGGGGAGTCCAGGTTAGCACGACAGAGAATATCGAAGATCTCTGGTAAATTTCCCTACAAGCAAAAAACATGCATTTAAAAGTAAACATCGATACCTTGATCCAAACACGAAAACTAAATAATCTCACAAAAGAAATGGACCGACAAAAAATTCTCATCCTTGCACTTCAAGAACCACGACTAACTGACAATGAAACCGTGTATTAGGGAAACCATTGCATCTTCAAGAGCAGAATACAACAAAAGGTAACGAAAGGCGTACCAATCTTCGGCATTGCATTTCTCGAACACCGATTTATCAACTCTGTCAAAGAAATCACACCGATCGACAATCAAAAGGTTCCAATGGCTCTGAGCACTATGGAACTTAACAGTGGAGGTCATCAGTCTCCTAGAACTTAGAACTACTTATACCTAGCTAATCTAAGGACATCACACAAATTCATGCCCAAGGCTGGATTCGAACCTGCGACCGTAGCAGTCGCGCGGTTCCAGACTGAAGAGCCAAGAACCGCTCGGCCACCGCGGCTGGCCCGTCAACAAGCGACTTATGACTATGGTCATTCAGAGCCCCAGTAAAACATATACACTCATCAATGCACGTGTCCCCACCAACATCGACGGCCGGAGTGTTCGAGAGGTTCTAGGCGCTACAGTCTGGAACCGCGCGACCGCTACGGTCGCAGGTTCGCATCCTGCCTCGGGCATGGATGTGTGCGATGTCCTTAGGTTAGTTAGGTTTAACTAGTTCTAAGTTCTAGGGGACTGATGACCACAGCAGTTAAGTCCCATAGTGCTCAGAGCCATTTGAACCATTTGAACCCACCAACATCGAAAATAAGAAAAACACCGACAATGTTGAAAAATTCTGGAACACACTCGAAAATACCATGAGCAAAATTCACCAAGATGACGTGAAAATACTAATGGGAGACTTCAACTCTATTTGGGACAGAAAAAACGTGTAGAAAAATCATTGGTACAAATTCAACACACCGAAACGCTTAGACTAACGTCACACGTCTGACTGACATTTGCCAATTGAACCACAAAAGGATGTCTTCCCGCTTTAAGAAAAAACCAGTCCCCAGGTAACATGCTTAGTAACCAGGTGCAAGCTGCTTTTGTTCGCCTTTCGAGACTTGCTGAAAGCCAGATTTTTAATTCTTTTGTAGCACAGCTACAAGCAGGCAGATAAAAACTTAATAAGGGAATCGTAAGACAACGCTCGAGCAAAATTCTTCTTGCTACTTTCAGTAACTCTTAGTGTCAGAGTGAAAACCTTACGGTACTGCCAGATTCATAATGCCACTTTTGTTTTCTGCCGACATTTTGTTGTTGTTGTGAATACATAATTTTATCTATGAAAAGCCCCATTTTCATAACACTTACGAATGGTACAGGAAATGAAATAAATACAGATCTTTTCTAAGTGTAAAGTCTGTAATATCCTACTAATTCGTGTTAAAATAAGCCCAATTGTCTCACAGAAACTTAATGCTTTATTAAGATAGACTGCCGTCGTGATGTTTCTGTATTAAGCTGACTTTAGTTTGTATTAGTACAGTGAATATTTTAATTGCATTTTCCATTAGTTTACTAAACGCAACAGTAATTATCAAAGAGAAATTAATTAGCAGCAGAATTTTCTTTCACGATATCTAAAACGATATGACAATGGTAAAGTTGTTTACAAATTCTACGCCTGTAGAAACCTACTTGTTCTAACGATGTCAATAAACCAGAGTAGTTTTAAAAGTATTTTCGTCTAGAAATGAATTGCCTTGACGGTTGATCGATCTAGAGTGGGAAAGGTAAAATTTTACAAATATATGACGAGAGGGACAAGTGCTTGAGAGAGGACTTCCCTATCAATACAAATGTGCCTGAGAGACGACTTTCCTATCAATCTCCTGGATAGTTTTGTTTCTCAAATCAACATAGTGCGTTATCATGCAGTAGCACAGGTGATGTAGTTTTGTTGCTCGATTTTCTTACACTGTGACCGAAAGGTGACTCAGTTGTTGGCAACAAATTCCAGCTGTGTTGCACACACCCTGGGGGCAGAATTCGTAGCCCAAAACACACTTTTGGATTTATCAGATGTAAAATAATATGTTCACGCAACTCTCTCCTCGAGTTTACGTCTTTTGGTGGGGCTCAGCCTTTCATTTCTTCTTAGGAAGTTAACGATAAAGGCATCATAACACGTCACCAGTAACAGTACTGCATAGGAATGCTCGATGAGTGACCTGATGACGTTCAATAATAGTTACTCTGTTGATTTTTGTTGTTTCGAATTAGAGCATGCAGTACTCCTACACCAGACTTCTGAACATTGCCTGTTGAATGCAAATTCAAGTGGTTCATAATTATTTTAGTAAATTCACTCGATATTTTTATGTCCTTTAAATTACATTTGCTACATGATTCGCATTGAAGACGTAGGAAATGTATGTTATTTGGTCCGGAAAGCACGTTCCAACAGAAACTGATGCTTACATTGACATTTATGTTGCGAATTAGTCGTCTTATCCATCACATGGATAACGAGGATGCTCCGTTTTGCTACAGTTGTTTCATAGCTAACAAGGGAACCTTCCCATCGCACCCTCCTCAGATTTAGTTATAAGTTGACACAGTGGATAGGCCTTGAAAACTGAACACAGATCATTCGAAAAACAGGAAGAAGTTGTGTGGACCTATGAAAAAAATATTCAAACCAAACAAACTGAGTAGTCCGTGTGCATGATAAGCAACATCAAGGATAGCTTGAGCACGGGAGCGCAGTGGTCGCGTGGTTAGCGTGAGGAGCTGCAGAACGAGAGGTCGTTGGTTTAAGTCTTCCCTCGGGTTAGTTGTTTGATTTTTTTTATTTTCAGACAATCATCACCACACGTACTGTTATTCAACAAATGTAGGAAATAATCATACAAATGTTCGACAATCGTTCGATCCCTTAAGGAACTTTCCGATGCCTTACAGTTCGGAAAATATTCATTGACATTGTTATTGGAGTCACGAGCTATATTTGCTGGATTCATATTGCCCACGCAATGCATCGCACGTATTTAATGCACTCTCGTCCAAAGTAGCGAACAGTTAACTGCCAGCCAGGGAGCCTCATTAGCAGGAATACTCTCTCTTCCGTGCGCTATAGTCGACTGACGTCATGTCTTTCGATGTTTTTTAGGTGTAGCGTCATCATACTACGGCGCGGTTACCTCGCATCGGACGGACGGACGGACAGATAATAATTGTCTGAAAATAAAAATTAAACTTTTCACTCCTGGGAAAATTTGACGGAAGGACCTCTCGTTCCGCAGCTGCGTGCGCTAACCACGGGATCACGGCGCTCCTGAGCTCACCCTATCCTTGATGTTGCCTATCTTGCGCATGGACTACTCAGTTTGTATATTTTGCTTATTTTTTTCATACTTCCACACAACTTCTTCCTGTTTTCTCGATTGATCTGTGTTCAGTTTTTCAAGGCCTATCCCCTGTATCAACTTATAACTAAATCTGAGGGCGGTGCGATGGGGATGTTCCCTTGTTAGTGGTATTGTGTGTTGGTGGCGTTGCCAGTTTACATACTGTGCATGTAACTCACAATAAATGCGTTGGATTCCTCCTGTGATCAGTTTACTTGAAAAACGTTTGTTGTCATCGTAATTTGTGTAACTGTCTCTCCGACTTCCAATTTGACAATTTGTGGAAAAATTGTTTACCTCGTTAGTCCTAGTTTCAAACATTGTCTGATAGAAAATGTAGGCATGAAGGAGTCTGTAAAAGCAATTAATCGCTATTATAGCAAACTTTTGAATCCACTGGACACTTGAATTCTATATATTGATTCTGAGAGTTTTGTTATTTCTCTTGTTATTTACTGTCCCAAAGTCATCCGTGAGAATAAAATTAAAGGCAGTTGGATTAGGTTCCTGATCTATAAACTGTGATTTAATATTCTGCGCTGCTAAATAAATTTTTAAGGTTGTATTCTTTACGTAAAACAGAGTATCGATGTCAGGCCTAGGATTGACGATAAACTTCAGAAATACAATTACGGAAAAGTGACATATCGATTACGGCTACTCACCATCAACAATAGTTGTTACCCATTGTTTAGTATTTGCTATTTTACCGTCGTTACCCTTTAGAGGCCAACCTGATCTTTCCACAGTGCCATTTTTACTTGCTTCTTAATATGTCCTATAACTACAGATTTGTTGAAAATATGAACTGTTAAATACGCTATTCCACAAATTAAAAACTTCCAGTTATTCTTCATATCTTGAAACTTACTACCGTTGACTTTCACTGAAGGAAAGATACGTAATAATAAAATGAAATCAAAGATTAGAATGTCGAAGCATAGTGTGAATGGTTAAAATGAAATGAACTAAAAATCATCTTCTTGTCTAAAACACTTTACTCTTCCAGAGAACTTCGGTACCTCTCAAAATTTTTTCAGCTCTGATGTTTAGCCACATGTGGAAAAATAGCGGGTCTCATGATGCAGCACTGTTTAGCCGTCACAAAATAAAGCCTCAAAAATCAGTAAATAAAACTATTCTTGTACAGTTGCTCCGAATCGCATATACCAACCGCCCTTTGCTGCGACAACTACTCAAAGTCTATTGGGTATTTGATTTTGTTCTGCTTTTTCGGGCCTCCTTACCTCTCCTTCTAGCCCAACCTTTGTTCTGCAATTACGTCTTCATCGGGGAGCTTCTCCTCAACATTTTTATTTTGTGCTGAACTGTTTTGTACCCTTCTTGCATACACACGTGTGTCACGTATTTTATAGAGATTGAATGAATATATAAGGTGAGTATTTCTTCTCTTATCAAATTAAATATTACATATCTTGCTGTGAATTAATTTGTTTGTCCGCATTCCACTTATTGCGTTTCCTTGAAATTATATAAAACATAAGTCTGTAAAAAAAAATCGCGTATAGCCTCCTTTGGCTTCCACAACAGCTGGAAGTCTGTTGGGCATTGAGCCCACAACTCGAGCCACAGAACTAGGAGATTCAAGTAACTCATTCCAATGAATTTGCTGATTTGTCGTGCGTTGACAAATGGGTGGTTCTCACTGAAACGGCGTATCTGCTGATCCTGAGCTTGCGTTGTTTTGCGGCGACGGCCATGAGGCCTCCCATTCAAGTTACCACTCTCTTCCTTTCGTCTGATCCACCTGGCTACCGTCGACTTGTGAAGACCCATAGTTCTCGCTATGTCGGCATTTGAAGATCCCTCTGCATGGAGTATTATAGCGCCCTTGTCTGCCTCAGCCAGATGGGCCATTTAGCGTTGACTGAATGATTCGTCGTGGTTAATATTGGCTGCGGAAACAGCGCTGGCAGGAAACAGACTGCCTCCTCCAAGATGGCAGCCGCAACGCAGTGGCCAAGTATGTGTAACACGGAAATCGATGGCATAAAAGACAGATCGCAAGCCCGTGCCCGTGTCATTACATAGTGGAGCAACTTAGAATCTCTAATTTTTCTCAGAAGGGACTGGTCCACTCTTGTCATGTCTTATCATGATAAATATTACATGAAATGAAATGTTTACGTTTTGCATATGCGGCAGGCCTGAGGCAAGAAACATTTCTGAAATATCTGAGGCAACCTGAAGAACACTTCGTGAATATTATCTGTAGAAGGTTGCCTTATAAGAAGGAAAACGTGTTTATCCCCGCTCGCCGTGTTTCCAGGTGGCGCAGTTTACTCGGAGGCATACATAATTCTCGCCGGGCGTAAGAAGCGACTCGACGAGCGAGGGGAACTCGCCAAATGTCATAGGCTGATTGTCCCGAAACTTTGCTCAGTGAAGGAGAGGACAAAATAAGCGAACATGTGTTTCGGCTTATCTGCAGACACTCGACCGTTTCCGAGAAAACGACGGTCAAAGTTATCAACGCGCTGTTGCTCTAGTGTAGATACCTTCTGCAGCCGAGAACGCAATTGAAGCGGTGGCTACCGTCGTTCCTTCTTAACACTGATTCCCGTGTTCGATACCATATTGGGTTTTTTAATTATTTTATTTTCCTGCCTCTCTATCAGAATTATCTACGAATGTTTTTTTCTAAGTTATGTTGAAATAATGTTGTCATTATTCGCCAATTAACTTTATGTGTAATTAATGAATTAAAAAGTAATAAACGAATGAGACAAGCTGATCTAACATCATCTGGGCTGCCTCATGTATCGTTATAACCAAATATTTTATAAATGTTAATCTACATTCAGATCCGATGATGGCACCTTTAGTGTGTTGAAACCGGTTATCCAGTAAACAATATTTAAGCGATCTTGGCTTCTGAATTATTTCTACAACAGAGTGATCGCCCCACTACGCACTGTGTGTTCCCTTTTTAACTTATTTCTTTACACAGTAAATTAACTGACGAATAACGACAACAGTGTTTCAACATAAATTGGAATAAACATTCGTAGATAATTCAGAGAGTGAGGGGAAAAAAAAGGAAAAACCGGGTTTCGAACTCGCAGCGCAAAGTTCAGAAATCGCTATGGTAGCCGCAGAGCCACCGCTCCAGTTGAATGCTTACCCGCTAAGAGGTGTCTACACTATAGTAACAGCGCATTGAAAACTTTGACCGTCGTTTTCTCAGAAGCGGTAGAGTGTAAGCAGATAAGCCGAGACACATGTTCGCTTATTTTGTCCCCGCTTTCACTGAGCGAAGTTTCAGCAAGATCGGGGTATTTCCTCGGGAACACAGGAAGAAACCATAGTAATAATGTAATTCAAGGCTCGCAAGAAAAGATTTAAGTGGTCCTTTTTCCCGCACACTGTTAATGAGTGGGACGGTAGAGAGATAACCCTAACCTTCTGCCAGGCACGTAAGTCCGGATTGCCAAGAAATCCTGTTGATGTAGTCATGTAGATGTAACGACGAAATTATGTTTTAATTACGACATGTGACTTTCATTTGATTTAAACATCGAAGTTGTTTGCTGTTTCAAAATGGTTCAAATGCCTCTGAGCACTATGGGACTCAACTGCTGTGGTCATAAGTCCCCTAGAACTTAGAACTACTTAAACCTAACTAACCTAAGGACATCACACACATCCATGCCCCAGGCAGGATTCGAACCAGCGACCGTAGCAGTCGCACGGTTCCGGACTGCGCGCCTAGAACCGCGAGACCACCGCGGCCGGCTCGTTTGTTGTTTATTTACTTTTTGTTCAATAGTTTCAGGCATATACAAACACCTAGGCGCGTTAAATTGATATTGAAATAAAGTGTCATGCGTGGACCAATAACAATAAATTCCCACCTACTTGTTATAGTACTGCAGTATCTGCCAGCGTCTTCAGAAGTGGATATCGCATACGAAGTTCCTAGGGTGTTTGTAATGGATATTGCAAACGACTTCGACAAAGTTTGAATGTAGCTTCGTAAAAGTTCCGTGATCAAACGATCTGAGTTGCTGGCGAATACAGTTTATCCTTACTAGACAGTATATATTATCATTATACATGAGGTGAGTAGGGTTTCGCCGCGTTGTGGTGGCCGAGCGGTTCCAGGCGCTTCAGTGACGAACCGCACGGCTGCTTCAGTCGCAGGTTGGAATTCTACCTCGGGCATAGATGTCTGTGATGCCCTTAGGCTAGCTAGGTTTAAGTAGTTCTAGGTCTAGGGGCTGATGACCTAAGCAGTTAGGTCGCATAGTTCTTGAAGCCATTTTTTGACCTTTCGCGTAAATTTTCTTTACATAAACCGTCGTATCTTTTGATTGCGTTGACATAGAAGCTCACTTTTTTACACCAGCATGGGACCGGTTACAGCAAGAAGTGCGATACATTTCCGCTTATTATGTCCACCCGTTCTGGAGGTAAACGGGTTTTAAGGGTTGGGTAGACCGATAGACGGTCAAGAAAGTGAGACTAGTAGGGTTCCGTTTTTACCGGTTTAGGTGACGAAATCCTAACAACGAAAACACTGAAGATGAGGGCCGCATAAATAACACCCGCTACTCTTTATTCGAAATGTTCTAGTTGCTGTCGATACATAAGCATATTAGTCGTAGCTACGTTTTCGATCCAAATCACGTTTACAGGAATGCAAATAGAATGTATTTGCCTATACACGTGGTAATTCACATCCCAGTATTAATGCCACCGCGTTTTAGAAGTACGAACATTCTCATTGATAGCTAGCTTAAGAAACACTTCTGCTAATGAACGTTTTCTGGCTGTGGCGAGTCTAGTGGAGAATTCGAAACAATGCAGAATATGTTTGGCAGCTATGTAGCCGTTTATTTCCTGGGGTGGTGCAGAATTATCCTACAAAATTTACTCTCTAATAACAGTATTTGTTATTTCGATAAACATCCCGAATGATTGTCACATAAGCGGTGACATAAAGGAAGAAAATTCATGTTTTTGAGTCCTGAAAGCTCTATGCAACAGAAACTGCAGATTTTCATTTCGAAATTGCCTGCTTGTTCATGTCTGGGGTAATAATAGAGGGCTGTTTGCCTAGGTTGTCTGCTAGCATAGTGAAAGGAAGGTCTGGTTTGTTTTCGGTTCTAATCTCTATGGAGGCAGGTAGAATATCAGTAAAGCAATTTTAAGAAATTCTCGCGCACCCAATACGTTTTATCGCTACCTTTATTCTGTACTGGCGCCCTGTGCATGTCAATATGACACTCTTGTAGAATTTCATACATGTTACTGCCTACTTTTTCCGCTTCTGTCAATAATGGAATTGACTTAAGCGTGGCACTGAATGATTTTTAACTGAATTTCGTTATGAATCTTCACGCATTGCTAAATTTGCACACTTTCATGGTAGGTCAGCAACGGTAATCCAGTATGACTGGTCTGAACGTTGACACAGACCGTTTCGCGGCCGAATGCGGATAATATTTTGCTACTTCGTAACGATCTGGGGTTCTTTGTCTTACTGAAACAGTTAAGTCATCTCGATAAGTTGAAATTCATTTTTATTTGTCCAGTTCATACCAATTAGCGTTTGTTCTTTCAGTTCTGTCTTATATTTACGTGTTGTATTTAACACACTAATCAGCATTAATATAGTCTTACAAATTATGGAATACAGTCTAAAAAAGTTCAGATAGTTTGTCAATTTCACGCCTGCGCATAGTATGTTGGTAGCACTTCGTCGCCTTGCCTGTTATGCTGTGTAGCAGACTTTAAAGCCGTGCGGATCAGCATAACGAAAAGGCGAGGGGTCTCGCTCGTTTTGTCCACGACTGTACCTCTGAAGTACAGCATTGTATGGCAGTGAAGCACTAACTGTGGAAAAACTGGAACAGAAGAAAATCGAAGCATTGGAGATGTGGTGCTACAGAAGAATGTTGAAAATTAGATGGACTGATAAAGTAAGGAATGAGGAAGTTCTGCGCAGAATCGGATAGGAAAGGAATATGTGGAAACACTGATGAGGAGAAGGGACAGGATGATACGCCATTTGTTAAGACATGAGGGAATGACTTTCATGGTACTAGAGGGAGCTTAGAGGACAAAAACTGTAGAGGAAGACGGAGACTGTAATACATCCAGCATATAAATGAGGATGTAGGTTGCAAGTGCTAATCTGTGATGAAGAGCTTAGAACATGAAAGGAATTCGTGTCGGGTCGCATCAAACCAGTCAGAAGACTTATGAGCCCGCATCTCGTGGTCGTGCGGAAGCGTTCTCGCTTCCCACGCTCGGGTTCCCGGGTTCGATTCCCGGCGGGGTCAGGGATTTTCTCTGCCTCGTGATGGCTGGGTGTTGTGTGCTGTCCTTAGGTTAGTTAGGTTTAAGTAGTTCTAAGTTCTAGGGGACTTATGACCACAGCAGTTGAGTCCCATAGTGCTCAGAGCCATTTGAAGACTTATGATTAAAAGAAAAAAAAGAGAAAGACACTCCACGTTCTTCTCCAAATCACCATCAGATAACTTTTTTTTCTAGACCACCACAATAGGATCTATGTAAGTGTAGGTGACAAATTTCCCCCCTAATTCCTGGACCGGTATACCGACAGATGAAATCAGAACCGCATATGGTGTGGAGTCGCATCATCGAGAATTAAAACAACAGTTTTACAAACACTGTCCTTCTATCCACGAGTTTACGCAAGTTTTAAAGACATTACAAAATGAAATTTACCTGTACTTCAAGACAGAGCATTATAAAATAAAAGTAAATAGACATGACAGCGAAAACCATCGTACTGAACTACAGGACGTATATCAACGTGGTGAGATATTGTTACTGGAGTATGTAAGAAGAAATGCATATCGCTCCCAACCTGTCCCACTCTAGGGCAAGTGTCACCAGGACAAGCAGTGTGCTGCGCTGCCAGTTTTAAAACAAGTAGTGGTTCAAAAATGGCTCAGCACTATGCGACTTAACATCTGAGGTCATCAGTCGCCTAGAACTTAGAACTAATTAAACCTAACTAACCTAAGGACATCACACACATCCATGCCCGAGGCAGGATTCGAACCTGCGACCGTAGCGGTCGCTCGGCTCCAGACTGTAGCGCCTAGAACCGCATGGCCACTCCGGCCGGCCCAAGTGGTGGTACTCGGAACTATTACTATGAATTTAGTGCACTGTAGCAGCCACTCAATAGCGTTCAAAACAACCGTTGGTACAGTGGTTGTCACGTGGTTGTAGGAAATTTTGACTAACGGTCTTTTTTAATAGTGGCCGTTTTGACACAATCTTTACAGTAAAAGTAAATAATATTTGTTATTTTTCAGGGCATTTTCTTTCTGTCGTTGCAACCTCAAAAAATGTTTCTTTTTCACAAGATGCGATTCCCTTCATTGAGGTAAAATAACTTAATTAGAGACCAATGATGATGGTTCTCCTCAATAAAACGAAACGCGTCTGGTGAAAAGAAACATTTTTTGTAGTTGCAACGACAGGACGAAAATACTCTCAAGAATTGTAATCCAACTTCGGACAATATGGCCACACAAATGAAGGAATATTTGTTATTGTAGCGTAAACTGGATTTTGTAGTACAGCTTTCATGAGTGGCATCCACTAGCGCAGTATCCAGTTTTGATTAAAAATTTACTAAATTTTACGTCCATTCCTGCTTGTTATTTATGACTACAATTTATTTTAGGCATTACGAGTTCATGGAAGTTTTCTCCTTAAAACAATTGACTGCTTACTTTTTGCCAATTTCTTCTTATATTCGGTGCTTAGTATTATAATTAAGGTTAATTTTGTGAAAAATTTTA
The DNA here is from genome assembly GCF_023898315.1 of Schistocerca nitens. Classification (NCBI taxonomy): domain Eukaryota; kingdom Metazoa; phylum Arthropoda; class Insecta; order Orthoptera; family Acrididae; genus Schistocerca; species Schistocerca nitens. The sequence continues at coordinate 69,195,430 of NC_064614.1, forward strand.
AAATTGTATTCCAAAGTCTAACCTATTCCTTAAAACAACTGGGTATTTATTTACTTTTTGCCAGTTTCGTCTGGTATTCATTGCTTACTACGATACTAAAATTGTATTATGAAAAAATGAGAATGACAATTTTATATATCAATCTTTAGTAAGTAATTGTACACATTATATTGGTGGTAGTGATTTCTAACATTTCGCGGTAAAAATACATGTAATTTTGCAGCAGTGACAACAGGAGGTTTTGCGGTATAGGTAGGCTGTTTTTGCGGATACGGAATCCACCGCTAGAAAGCGCTTTAGGCTATACAAATTGTTTTGTCTTGTCTTTGGATTTAAATATACATATAACATGCAGTAACTCAAAATACGCTTACGTGGCTTAACATTGTCTTTCGCCGATACCATCGACTGCAAAAAAACTACGTCGTTGGCCTTCTGTACTACTGGTCGTGAATATGGGGTGGGATCCTCTCCTACCTAAATAATTTTTTCCTCTCTATATTATCAGGGAAGCAAACGTTAATCTGTATCTGTTCTGTTTTTGAGGACGCTTGTACCACCTTCACCATATCCTGACAAAGCCGCGAACCGTTCTTCAATTCTAATATTGAAACCTCCCCTTCGAAAAATTTGTGAATGACTGTGCTGATAAACCTCTTACGTTTTGTCTTTTTGCGTTCAAACATATAATTTCTCGTAGTCCTGTGACCCTGCACTGAGATTTACATACATCGATATCAAAAATTATTTTTACACATTTCTCAGATATCAACTTGACACATACGAACATGAATTTAAATATATAAGAAACTTAGAACTTCTTGGATCGCGTGTCATTGAAAATACTTTATTTGCGCACGATACATCATATTCAGTGCCCATAAATCATTATATAAACTACGATAACTTTTTTGAAAGATAGTTTCATGATGTTTTGCAAAGACATCACCAAAACTGGGAGCTCAAAAGTATGGCTTTCATGAATCACTTACCTCACAAAAATCTTCGTTATTCGAGCTACTGCAATACAGCGAGCGCCAATACTGCCAGCTAAATAAAAGATTCTAACTACTGAAGGCACTAACTACTGATAGGCATAGTTAGCAAATGAAAGATTTTGATAGAGAAAAAACAATGTATTTACCTTAATAATGTTCAAAAGTTCAAAAAATGTTCAAATGTGAATGAAATCTTATGGGATCTTAACTGCTAAGGTCATCAGTCCCTGAGCTTACACACTACTTAATCTAAATTATTCTAAGGACAAACACACGCGCACCTGCCCGAGGGAGGACTCGAGCCTCCGCCGGGACCAGCCGGACAGTCCATGACAGCAGCGCCTTAGACCGCACGGCTAATCCTGCGCAGCTGTTCAAAAGTCATCAGTTCATGATATCCAGTATTACAAATTTACTCTTTCTGATGGACACACGTCCAAATCGTCCGCTCTCAAAATTCTACCATCTCTCTCCCCACATCCACCACTGCTGGCGGCTCACCTCCAACTGCGCAACGCTACGCGCTCTACACAACCAACTGCCCAACACTACAATATCAAATACTCCAACAATGCAAACCAGGGACAGACTTCACACAGCACAGAGCGCTAGGTGGCGTTACCAACATAGAAACCTAAACAGCCTACTTACAATATGTCCTACGCGAACTTCTGCCGCCTATGCGGAGAGCTCATGCCGATAGAACTTGTGGTGACCTCAACCCACAGGAAAAATAATTATCAAAATCTGAACTGTGAAGTCATCCAAAATTCTAGTTGGAAAACCACACTCTTTGTTATACTTCTCAATTGGTCATGATCCCACTTTGTTTATGAACTGAAAACTCCAATATTCACGAGAAACTGCTCTGAAATTAACCTGAACCGACAAAATTGTGTATATACTCTCTGAAACTTCAAAGGAATTAGAAAAAGTGACAAAATTTCGTGAATCACACACAATACTGTTAACAATCGCATGAACACTGCGGGGTTTCACCATACATCTTCCCACTTTTGAGTATAACCAGTGTCTCTTAATACTACGACTCGTAGCAATACAATATCAAAAAAACTTTTATTACTGGGTAAAAAGTCACTACGTGATTTGACAGCTGACATTTATAATTCCCGTTCACGTCAGGAAAAGCACCAATACGGGAATAGCAGCTTTTACATTATTGGTCAGAACGCAAGCAATTATGGCAGTCGCCGTAATTTTCGCGCGAAGCCATATTTCGCGACAAAATACTCTTATTAGTTACTGTCATGTACCTAGTCTCATAACAATACATAATACTACATAAAATAACTACAGTAAATTTGACATGCAAGGAGAATTAGTCCTAATGACTACCAGGCAACTTTTCGTTAGCAGAAAGAAAACAAACTAAACAAAGAATTTAACTAAACAGAGTCTGTAATTCTTATACTTTTAATAGAGAAATAAAGTTTCTAGGTCAGGGGATAGCGTTCAGCGGAATCCGTTAACTTTTTGTTGCATACTAGGCGTTGCGTTAGGCAGCACGATGTCGGCGGGTTACAATGATGAGAGCAGGATACAGACAGTTCCGCTGGTTAATCTTCTCCGGCGAAACGCAAATAAAGCTCCGGCACAGCTGTATCATTAACCCCGTGGTGATTAGCAAACCACAAGACGCCAGTATACGAACGTTGTTGACATGTCCTCTCTTTCAAAGTACATGACGTAGACATCGCTCGTTTTTACACTTTATGCACTGTCCGTGACGCTATCGTCCATAATTACACGGTTCGTCTCATTCATATAGTCTTAGCCACAAATACATAGTTCATAGAATTGTTCATGTATGTGAAGCACACCGTAAACAATGTCCACTCTGTTCTCGCATTTCAAACTTCGACAACGTCACTGAAAGCCATTTATATTGCACAGTTAATTAGTCTTGACTTTCATGGCTTGATAGAATGTGATATACAACGGTTCCACCACCCCAAACCAATACCAGCAAAGTTCATTCGAATAAAGGCACAGTTCGTGTCGGCCACAACAAAGTAATGTTAGCGGTACTTTCACAGTCCGGTTTATTTGCTCTTAAAGTTCGCTGGAGATGGCATTACATACCGCAGTGGTAAAGAGAATTAACAATCTGATAGTTCGGTATCACTGTCCATACAATTACGTATGCTTTTCATGGAACACAGTACTATTTTTCCCGCGCACGCTTCACAGACACGCCATCCACCATCCCCTCTACTACGCAACAACCTTTCAACTCTCGATATCACTATCGCTGTCCCCTGTCTATAGATGTTATGTCGTTATCGTAAATTACACAAACCTTTATAAATGTTATTGACTGCATTTATCACAATTAATAATTTTCCAAAAGAGAACTTTAGAAACTTTACCACAGGTACAAAGCAAGAAAAATATTTATCCATTGGCAAACGAAATAATCACAATTACATCTTTACATTTAAAAACCACAGTAGAATGTTACATAATCACAATTAGAAATGCCCATATGAACAAAAGAAAAAGAATACAAATCTAAAGAAAATCACGAAAAAAAATTTTATAGGCGTAATTAGCAATGCCTTCACAAACTGTCCAGCTTCCCGAAAACCGTACGGAGCGACCACAAGCTATTCAGCTGTTGACGTTTCTCCCCACACCTCTCTGCCACCGACCCGGTCATTTCTCTTACGCAACAGTGTTTCGCCGGCGACACACTTACGCCGCACAGTCGTCGGAGGAGTCGTGGCAGTTAATATTCATGCAGTCGGGCAACGCCTTTCCCCGTGGCACCGTAATAAATACGGTCTCATTACGGGGTCCCACAGCGCCGTCCGGCGGCGCCTTTAAAAAGAACAGCAATTAGGGCTGCGTGCGTGAGTTGTGGTCGCTGAGAGACTACGCGGCCTCCCGCGAGTCGCAGCCTCGCCCGCGTGGTCTCCACTAACCGTTACCTCCAGCGCTGGATGCCCGCTGGAGAAACCTCGCGGAGCGTTGTAGAGCAACGAGCGCCGACGGTCGAGGATTCTGGCAGCAGTTTCACGGCAGTACGGGAGGGAACAGGCTGCAGTAACTACGGCTAGACGCGGGACGTACCGTGTTTGACTATTCACTGCGGGCCAAAAAATTGTATTCTCCCATTATGCCATTTAGGTGAAAGCTAAGCGCTAAGATAAAAAACTATCAGTGGTGCAAGTGCTTGGAAGCAAAGCAGGTACAATCATCACCAAATTCACTTCCTAGCGACAATAACAGTAACCAGAGACACCTTCGATATGTATAACTTTTAGCTAACTGTTTTATCTTTACATCTACCTTATTTTCGCTGTCGTCTCCTTTTTTATAGCGTCGCAGTCATCGAAGAATCGTATTTCCAATTCAAAATTAAAGTAAATTAATAAAAAAGTAGAGAAGATATAAAATTTAGAGTGGCAATGGCAAGGAAAGCGCTTCTGAAGATGAGAAATTTGTTAACAAGGAGTATAGATTTAAGCGCCAGGAAGTCGTTTCTGAAGGTATTTGTACGGAGTGTAGCCATGTATGGAAGTGAAAAATGGACGATAAATAGTTTGGACAAGAAGAGAATAGAAGCTTTCGAAATGTGGTGCTACAGAAGAATGCTGAAGATTAGATGGGTAGATCACATAACTAATGAGGATGTTTTGAATAGAATTGGGTAAAAGAGAAATTTGTGGCACGACTTGACTAGAAGAAGGGATCGGCTGGTTCTGAGGCATCAAGGGATCACCAATTTACTACTTGAGGGCAGCGTGGAGGGTTAAAAACGTAGAGGGAGACCAAGAGATGAATACACTAAGCAGATTCAGAAGGATGCGTTTGCAGTAGGCACTGGGAGATAAAGAAGGATAGAGTAGCATAGAGAGCTGCATCAAACCAGTCTCTGGACTGAAGACCACAACAACAACAACAACTACAATTAAATTTGAAATTTCGTGACTAGTTGTGGTAAGGAAAAAACAACCACGGGGTGTCTAAGCAAGAACATACGTATTTCGAACTCGTATGTATATTAAACTATAAGACGCACAACTATGAAACTTGGGATACATATTTACGAAGCTCTCAACAACACAGATAATCAGTACGTCATCCAGCAGTGACACGAACAGTACCACATCCGTTCTGGTATTCCTCCAATACTCACTGAATTACTGAGCGAGGTTGCGCTGTGGTTAGCACTATGGACTTCCATTCGGGAGGATAACGGTTCAAATCCGCGTCCGGCTATCCTGATGCAGGCTTTCCGTGGTTTCCCTAAATCGAAGGCAAATGGCATGATGGTTCCTTTGAGTGGTCAAGGCCGATTCCCTTCTCCATCCTTCCCTATTCCGAGCTTCTGCTCCGTCTGTAACGACCTCGTTGTCGACGGGACGTTGAACACTGATCTTCTCCTCCCCGTCCACGTAATCATGTCCATCGTCAGTGTTGTTACGGCAGTACGAATCCGATTCTTCACTCGCTTTGGTTCTGTGTTAGCGTTGATGCGTAAACGCTGTCCTTGATGAAAGCCCACAGAGCAGTCACGGGACGCCAATTCTCTTGGTGGCCTCCTAAGAAGTTATAAATAGCCGGCTGTTTGACCACCAGCTCAACGGTTCGGTAGAGTTTTATTCAGGTATTTAGGTACTAGGCGACGCCAATGAACGGGTGCCCCGTTCTCTTGAAAAATGAAGTTGTCCTCGTTCAGCCCTGGAAACAACCAGTTTTGTAAAAGAATGATACAGCTGACCATTAACCGTGATTCCATCAAAGAAGAACAGTTGGTAAATAGATGAGGGCGATTTCGCCAAAAATACGTTGACTTTGGGTGAATCTTGTACTTGTTGAATGTATTTGTCCATGTGGCTTCTGTAGGCCCCAAAGTCGAGCACTGTGTTTATTTTCCCACAAAGGTGGAAAGTTACTTCAGCACTGAATACGATGCTTTGTGCGAAAGTGTTATCATTGTCAGTACCATTCTCAAGCTTGTCAGAAAATGCCACACGTTTGCATTTGTCATCATGATGTAGTGCCTATGATAGCTGTATCCTGCACAACTGAATAACCAACAGACGTTTCAGAACACGGCAATTGTTGTAGGCGGCTGTAACTCCGGACTAGCATGACGAGTTGATCTTGTACGACTACGTTCCAAAGCGTTATGAATTTGTGCCACATTTTCGTCGGAATCACGAGGGCGGCAACGACTCTTTCCTTTACATATACTTCCTCTGTCTACGGACAGTCGATATCATCTGCGAATATTCCATCCATTCAGAGAATCAGTTTGCTACCTCAACCTGAAGCGTCTTTGCACTGTAATTGGAATTACACTTCGCAAATTCGAGAACACAAAATCATTTAGGCTACAAAGTAACCATTTTGCAACATGTGACAGTAAACCAACAAAAGATGACAACCGACATTTAGTGGCAATGAATATAAACTAGACGATGTTTTCGTTCCTCCAACAGCCGAGACGTGGATTACCGATCTATCGTTTTGACAACTTATTACTTTGTAATAAGTATATTCCTTATGAAACACCACGTAATGAAGCAGTTGCCTAACCATATGTAACCATGATATCGAAGTTCACGACATGCTGAAATAGTTCTGCCTTACCTACATCGACGGAAACCCCAAAGAAAACGCCAGTCTTCCATACCTACAAATCTTTGCGTCGAACCAGTCTTGCCTGTGCTAATGTCACTTGGATTTTCTACTGTTGTAACTGCAGCGTTCTCTCGCTCTGCACGGATCCTGCCTTCTCTATCCTTTTATCCTCCCCCACACAATTTTTTTTTCATATTGGACACATACAGATTTCCTACCCTTCCATGTGAAATTCACATCTACCTTTCGACTTTCTATGTCCAGTATCAGTTCAGATGGTTCAAATGGCTCTGAGCACTATGGGACTCAACATCTTACGCCATAAGTCCCCTAGAACTTAGAACTACTTAAACCTAAGTAACCTAAGGACATCACACACACCCATGCCCGAGGCAGGATTCGAACCTGCGACCGTAGCAGTCCCGCGGTTCCGGACTGCAGCGCCAGAACCGCACGGCCACTGCGGCCGGCCCAGTATCAGTAATCTGTTGTGTAGTATATCAATACATCAAACCCGCCCACCTCTGAATCTATACACTCGACATATCCCGTGCCAACTAAAGGTAATGCGTCTTCTTCTTCTCAACAATGTAACCCATCTCTCTTTCCAGTATTAACAGAATCTCAATCTGCTCTATACGTTAGCCCATTTTTTGTGAACTTGTCTTTTCCACTAGCTTGTTTCGGCATTCGATTTGCAATTATATTATCCTACAGTTCCTCCAAACTTCCGCGCACAAAATCCACCCTCAATTGCTGAGAGTCACAGGTACAAAATCAACGAAAGTCATCATCTTGTTTATCCCTATTCCTTGCTAGACCAAAAATTACCATCAGCATCACCGTCAAATTTCCCTAACACCCTTTTTGCAGGTGCATGAGGACAAATCCGCGGTAATGGATTGGTCATGATCTACGTTTTTATTTATGCTCTCACTTATTCTATTGATACTTTTAGTCTCCTTTTGTAAGACTGAAAGCAAGCCACTTGTGTTTAAAGCTATATAACACATACATTTGAACACGTTTATAATATTATAACTGCTTTTACACATGGCAAAACATTGTGCAAGAGAGGTGGTAACACTTTTCCTGAGAGGCAGTCTACTACTCACAACTCTGGTAAGAAGATAACATAGATGCAAAGAATTTCATGTCAGTATCGAGAATCTGTCAGCCTACAGCGCAAGATACATTCCATTCTGTGCGAGGCTGGACTGATAACAAACGAAATCACAATGAGTGATTTTCTATATATATTTTAGAATCGGACACTTACCTGGCAGCAGAATGACACTTAAACTCACCACATGCGGACAAGCGAGTTTCTAGTATTTGTATTTTCGCACAAATGAAAAATGTTCCTGATACTGCATTACAGTCGTTTACAGTCAAAATAACGTCGGCATTTGACGAATATTTACTCTTTCCATGTTGTTTTTAAATGTGAAGAAATACAAACAATAAAACGGTAGTCCAGTGGGTAGGCAAATTGTCCTGATGAAAAAGCAGTGTTTTCAACTTTTATTTTCATCTCACTATGGAAGCGGTCGAGTAGCGTTCCGCAGTAAGAGCTGGTCTCTATTCCGCGATTTTACAAATTATTCGACGTGATAAAATATCGTGAAGCAAGAGAGATATGTGCTATACTTCTCCGTCTACAGAATTCTTTTCGTCTGTCTCTTTATATTGCCATTCTCGTTAGTTCAGACTTCTTTTCATTTTGTGTTCATTCATTTGTCGGTAGCCAGAACGTCATTAATCTTTTCAAAATAATACACTGAAATGTACAAGCATATGGAATAGGTTCACAGATACGTGAGTGACTCTGAGACTTCTTAAGTTATAGAACCCAAGATGTTTTCCTCTTACTTCAACGACTTGACCACCAAGTTGTTGTCATGTCTTTGAATTAAACACTGTGAAGACGAATTTACGGAATCTAGATACTTATGGCTCCAATATGCAAGTATCGATGTATTTTATTGTCTGTATACGAAGGCCTGAAGGTGTCGCTAGAAAGTAGATGTCGAGAATGTTTGTCTAAATGAAATAACTGCTCAAAACATACGGCTGGTTGACGATTTTCCTTGGTGAATATTAGGGTTTCTTCTCGTTCCATTTAGCGGAAGGAACGAAGAGTGTGGGTGGCATTTAGTTCTTGTCTTAGCGGTCACTACGGGGGTGAAAATTAGGGGGCATTAACATATTCCTACATTTCTCAATTCAAACAAATTCTTGATATTTCAATATAACAGGACAGATGGCCTCTATCTAGAAGCGTTTTCTAGGTCAGGTTTTTGAGAATTTCCGTAATGCTCTCTAGTTGGTCAAACATTATTTTAAAGCTGTACCTCGACCTGAAGTAATTTATAATTATAAATGCAGAGATTCGTAACTCTGAAAAGATTCTCTGATAGTGGAGATATACAAACAAATAAATTAAGTAGAGTAAACTGTGATGCCCTTCTTTACACACCTCCCGTATCCTTTCTTAGTCCTATCTGGTAGGGATTTCGCTCTTGCGCAATATTGGAGGAAGGATTGCATGCGTGTTTCGGATAAAAGTCTCGTATGTACACTCACTGCGTTTTTCCCGCTATTGTACCAAAGCACCACAGTCTGCCACTAATTCTACCTACTGCCGAACCTATGTGATAATCGCATTTTATATTGCCGGCCGAAGTGGCCGCGCGGTTCTGGCGCTGCAGTCTGGAACCGCGAGGCCGCTACGGTCGCAGGTTCGAATCCTGCCTGGGGCATGGATGTGGGTGATGTCCTTAGGTTAGTTAGGTTTAACTAGTTCTAAGTTCTAGGGGACTAATGACCTCAGCAGTTGAGTCCCATAGTGCTCAGAGCCATTTGAACCATTTTTTGAACCAATCTCATTTTATATGCCTCCAAATTGTTACATCTCGTTCATTGTACCGACTGACAAATTAGGACTGCTACTCGTTAATGTTGTAGTTATAGAACACCAAGTTTTTGCGTTTCTTGGAACGCACGATGTAACATTTCTCAGTATATACAACAAGTTGCCTCACTGATCTGCTTTGGAATGGCTGAATATTTGTGCACCTTTCCGAGGTTATTCCATGACACATAGCTGCAGAAAGTCCGAAGTTATTATTAATGTTATGCACCGGGGCTTTGCTACCAACATGCACAGCAGGCGTCTTAGCCCGCTTGTACGATGCTCGCCTAAACTTGAACTTAATTCTACATTTGTTGACGAATCTCCAGCCAACATAACATGCTCCGTCCTCCTACTCATAAATCACCAGTCAATTCAGAAATTTCGTTTTGTGTCATATATGAGTAAAGGTTGATGTGGTACTGAGCGAAATGCCTTTTGGATGTCAATAAATATCGCTCGTACTTCATTGGCTAAATCCATGACTTGCAGAGCGTCACTTGAGAAAAGGGCAAGTTGTGGGTCATATGATCGAGTTGTCAGGATCTTGGCTGGTTGTCATGCTTCAAATAATTGTTTTGGACCGAGCGAGGTGGCGCAGTGGCTAGCACACTGGACTCGCATTCGGGAGGACGACGATTCAATCCCGCGTCCGGCCATCCTGATTTAGGTTTTCCGTGATTTCCCTAAATCGCTCCAGGCAAATGCCGGGATGGTTCCTTTGAAAGGGCACGGCCGACTTCCTTCCCCGTCCTTCCCTAATCCGATGAGACCGATGACCTCGCTGTCTGGTCTTCCCCAAACAACCCAAACCAACCCGTTGTTTTGGAGACACTTGATTATTTTTTATGTCACAATGTGTTCCAAAATTCTGCAAAGAATGGATGACGATAATCGGTGGTAGTTTTGTGCATCGCTTCTGTTACCCCTCTTTGCAGACGAGTGTAAGCTGAGCGTTCTTTCAACTAGTGGACACAGGTTATTGTTTCAGATATCTATGGTTCAAACAGCAACTAACTTAGCCGCAAATTCTGTATAGAAACTGATACGGTTTCCATTGGGCCCTGGCACTTTGTACAGTTGTGGTGAATTCAGCGGTTTCTCTGTCACACTGATACTAACGGATTGCGCTTTTTTGCAGTGATGAGAGAATTATCTTCGGCACAACTCTCGGATTTTATAGAGGAATATATGAAAACGGAGATCAGAATTCTCCTACCCTGTTCCTGTGTTTTTGTACTGTTCATAAGTGTTAGGAGCTTAACTTTGGTGGCACTGAGAGTCTTTACGTACGAATAGAACTTTTTTGCGTTTTGTGAAAAAGCTTTCGATAAGATATTGATGGCTCAGACGTTGCCCTTTTGTCAGTCTTATTCAGCGTTCCTCTATCTAAAACCCTATTCTTTGTTTTATAGGTCTTCTACAGTAGTGAGTGTTTCCTCTTTTTCCCATTTGCCTATGCTTTAGATAAACAAATTTACCCCAATACTGCATTTGATAATATCGGTTTCTAGCTAGATTTTTCCACACGTTGTTATTTGAGCTCCACTGCATTTATAACGACCTTCATACTCGGGAAATTTAATAAGCATGCTTCGGGTTTTCTTTACTAAGATTTTAGTAGTTTGATCTGTGGTGTGTTCGTGTGTGTGAGTGGGAAGGGAGGGGAGGAGGAGAAGGAGGGGGCTACGTTTTTTGGGTGTTACACTAAGGCTTTGGATTCTAATAAAGCTATCGTTATCTTAAATGGGAGGAATCCGAGCACCCCACAGATATTTCACTTAAGAAAGGCAAGTCTTCCTGTCCAGATGGTATTCCAATCAGGTTACTTTCAGAGTATGCAGACATAATTGCGCCTTTCTTAGCAATCATATACAACCGCTCACTTGACGAAAGGTCTGTTCCTAAAGAATGGAAAGTAGCACAGGCACACCAATACTCAAGAATGGAAATAGGAGTAACCCATTAAAATACAGACCCATATCACTGACCTCAATTTGCAGTAGGATTTTGGAGCATATACGGTACTCGAACATTATCAATCACCTTGAAGAAAATGACTTATTGATACATAACCAACACGGATTCAGAAAATAGCTTTCTTGTGCAACACAGCCAGCTCTTTATTCCCATGGAGTAATGAGTGCTGTCAACAAGGGAGCTCAGATCGATTCCACACTCCTATATTTCCAGAAAGCTTTTGATACCGTTCCTCACAAGAGACTATTAATCAAACTGCGTGCATATGGAGTATCGTCTCAGTTGGTGTGACTGGATTCGTGATTTCCTCTCAGAGAGGTCACAGTTTGTAGTGATAGACGGTAAATCATCGAATAGTACAGAAGTGATATCTGGCGTTCCGCAAGGTAGTGTCATAGGCCCTCTGCTGTTCCTGATTTACATAAATGATCTAGGTGATAATCTGAGGAGCCCTCTTAGATTGTTGCAGATGATGGTGTAATTTCCCTTCTAGTAAAATCATCAGACGATCAATTCCAATTACAAAATGATCTAGGGAGAATTTATGTATGGTGCGAAAGGTGGCAGTTGGCACTAAACAAAGAAAAGTGCGAGGTCAGCATCATGGGTACTAATAGAAATCTTATAAGTTTTGCGTATACGATAAAACGCACAAATTTAAGTGCTGTCATTTCGAGTAAATACCTAGGAACTACAATTACGAGGAATTGAAATTGGAAAGACAACATAGATAATATTGTGGGGAAAGCGAAACAAAGACTGCACTTTGTTAGCAGAACATTTAGAAGATGTGACAAACCCAAAAAAGAGACAGCCTACATCACACTAGTCCGTCCTCTGGTGGAATATTGCTGCGTGGTGTGGGATCCTCACCAGGTAGGATTGACCGAGGACATCGAAAAAGTGCAAAGAAGGGCAGCCCGTTTCGTGTTATCCCGCAATAGGGGTGAGAGTGTCACTGATACGAGACGCGAGTTTGGGTGGAAGTCACTGAAACAAAGGCGGTTTTCTTTGCGGTGAGATCTATTTAAGAAATTTCAATCACCAGCTTTCTCTTCCCAGTGCGAGAATATTTTGTTGACTCCCACCTACGTAGAGAGAAATGATCATCATAATAAAATAAGAGAAATCAGAGCTCGAACGGAAAGATTTAGGTTTTCCTTTTTCCCGCGCGCATTCGATAGTGGAATGGTAGAGAAGTAGTATGAAAATGGTTCGATGAACCCTCTGTCACTCATTTAAGTGTGAATTGTAGAGTAACAATGTATATGTAGATGTGTAGATGTATTCTAGTATCTTGAGCTCCCCCTGAAGTTTAGGCTGTATTTACGACGCATAATTTTCAAAATACTCTCAGTTACCATTACAATGTCACCCTGTTCCTTTCAGTGGTACATTCTCTGGTGCCCCACCAAACACGTTCCTTTCTCAGTTGCTCATTCATCCCTGCTGTACATCTTCATGCTGTCAGCTCGTACAAACACCGTGGCCTAAGGGGTTTGGAACACTGCAGGGAGGAGTATGAATAGATTTATGAAATATGCCAAGAGATCCTTCGCCTTCGTTGTGCCTTCCTCTCCAGTGCCTCCAACAAACCCGCATACCGGCCGATGACTTGCTCGGGCGTCTTTTAAAATGCAACCCACCCTCGCTGGTTACAACAGGCGATATCGGCAACCGAAATTAATTCGAGGTGAATTTTAATTAGAGCGTCAGCTTTTAAAAGAAGTCGAGTCGGCACGGCCATTGTTGTGCCCCGCCTTTTGACTCGCGCGACCCCTCGGCTTCGGGTAATAAGGTATTTCTCAGGGCAATATTACTCAGAGAATGACAAACGGGCAGGCGGCGCGGCAGGGGCGACTCATCTTCTTGAGTAATAACCATTGTCCTTGGACAATAGGGGCCAGAGGGCGGCCAGGTGCCGGCGCGGTGTGATGAATAGCGCGCGCTTCTTCCTCGCCTGTCCCGCGCAACGGCGCCGCGCTTTCCCCGCTTTTCCGCCGCTTCGTTGTTTTCCACCTGCACTCCCCCGTGTGTCGGCCGGAGACGAATGGAGGACGTGTTGTGGCTCGACGGAGGGTAAATCATGCTTCGCGATGTTCTACACCGCGAGAATCGACAAGTAACGCCGCCCGTGTCTTGCTGCAGTACAATGGCTGTCATAGCCACTTTTCACACAATTTTCCCCCGCTCTGTGGACGTAGCTGTAACTAATGTTGTGGCCTGCCTGCCGGCGTCCCACAATTCATCACCTTCCTGGTCAGCGGTTGTAACACTTACTCATTTTTCGCTTTGTTTCTCTGTTACCATGCCATCGAATAGTACTCTTTATTGTGTAACTGTCTTTCCTTAGATTTCATATATCTGTTCCCATTAACCTAAACCGATTATCATAAATATGAGAAAAAGTATCACCACAGCTTTATCTTGACAATGTCTTTATTCTCTCACACGACTAGTTTCGGTGGCACATTACCGCCATCCTCAAGTCCCACAACTGACAAAGCCGGCCGCTGTGGCCTAGCGGTTCTAGGCGCTTCAGTCTGAAACCGCACGATTGCTACGGTCGCAGGTTCGAATCCTGCCTCAGGCATGGATGTGTGTGATGTCCTTGGGTTAGTTAGGGTTAAGTAGTTCTAAGTTCTAGGGGACTTATGACCTCAGATGTTAAGTCCCATAGTGCCAAGAGCTATTTTTGAACCCAACACTGACAAAAGAGTATTTGATTTCTTGGTGCATTTACTGTGGGCTAGCTTCCATCAAAAATTTGTACTCGACACCGTGTTGTCTCCAAGACTACGGTCTCAGTACAGCAAAATTAATGACAGCTTTTTGCTTGGAGGACAGCTACAATAGCAACGACCAACCAGAACAGGAGTTTGACCACACCTTGTGTTACTTGCATGTTTGTCATAGCTATTTGCTATCTTATGTGCCGTAGCGATGGGAAACCGACTGGTTATCACCAGTTCTGGTCTTTTTGTTGTGAATCTGTCTCTTCCTAACATACCACCTTCACTCCTTACCAAATAACTATGTAAGTGTAGACTAGATGTGTCTTGGATTAAAAAAAATAGTATCTAAGCACATTGAGAGATTGATACCATACACTTCGATAAAAGATGATGCTGACCCTTTATAGTACACGAAAGAGGTCAGAACATTGTTGTAGAAGCAACAAAAAAGCATGTCATCTTTAAAAGAATACAAAATCTTCAAGGCTGGCGATGTTTTACTGAAGTTCGTAACTTAGTGCGGACTCGAAAGCCAGATGCTTTTAATAGCTTCCAAAATGAAAGCCTGTCTCGAAGTCTGAAGGAAATCCAAAGAGTCTCGGCTCATATGTAAAGTAAGCTAGCGGCAATACACAATTAAGACCTTCGTTGTGCGGTGTCAAAGGCATTCCGACTGATGACAGCCCACTAAAGCAGTGATAATAAAAACAGTTTTCCGAAATTCTTTCACCAAAGAAGACGAAGTAAAGAACCCGAATTCGAATCGAGAACAACTGCCAAGGTGAGAAACTTAGTGTCAGGTACTATCCTTGGTGTAGCGAAGCAGCAGGCACACCTAACAAAGGCAAATCTTCCAGTCCAGCTAGCAAACGAATAAGGTTCTTTTCAGAGAACGGGGCCGGCCGTTGTGGATGCGCAGTTCTAGGCGCGTCAGTCCGAAACCGCGCTGCTGGTACTGTCGCAGGTTTGAATTATGTCTCGAGCATGGACGTGGGTGATGTCCTTAGGTTAGTTACGTTTAAGTAGTTCTAAGTCTAGGGGACTGATGACCTCAGATGTTAAGTCCCATAGTGCTCAGAGCCATTTGAACAATTGAACCATCAGAGCACGCTCATATAATAGACCCGTATTTAGCAGTCACATACAACCGCTCCCTTCACGATAAATCCATAACAAAAGCCTGGAAAGTTTCACGTTGCACCAATACTCTATAAAGAGAGATAGGAATAATCCGCTGAATAACTGTCCCATATCACTAACGTCGATTTGCATTAGGGTTTTACAATGTATATTGTGTTCGAACATTGCGAATTACCTCGAAAGTAACGGTCTATTGACACTCAGTCAGCACTGATCCAGAAAATATCGTTTTTATGAAACACAGCTCGTTCTTTAATTGCACGAAGTAATGAGTGCTATCGACAGGGGAAATGAGACTTATTACATATTTCTCAATTTCCAGAAGGCTTTTTAATGAGACCATTCCCAAGAAGAGACTTCTAATCAGATTGCATGCCTGTAGAGTATCGCTTCAGTTGTGGGACAACTTTTACATTGAATCGAATTGGTAGCAAAGAAATTAATGGCACAATGCGCCAAATCGATGGGATCAGTAAGCAGAATACATTAAGGACTTGTCCACTTGGTAATAGAAAGTTGTGTGTATTTGAACGGGGGGGGGGGGGGGGGTAGGGTGGAGAGGGAATCATAGAGGGAGACAAACCACTGAAAACTGTTTGAAACTACATTAGTTATGAAGAGATGTATTGGATTTCGTAGGATATAAGAATCTGGAGAGTGTAAACCTTCTACTAGTAAATGTAATCACAGTATAATAAATTTTCGACAATCTGGATGTTTTATTAGTAGAAGAGCTTACATGCATTGACTGTATTCGCTTTTAATGACTGCTTGCCCTAAGCAATTACTGGATGATTAAAGTTGTTATTATATGTATGAACCGGTACCCCTGGGAAATTACTGAATGATAACATATCAGAGTCCATGAAGCTTTTGTAATTCGTCTGTCATTATGTTTCCTAGATATTGGACGCACGCTGTTGAATTCAGAAATGTACCGCTCAAAGATGTAAGTCCAATAACAGAGTTATTCCCACCAGTTTTATGACCTGATCAGTGTTAGATGCAGTTTGCGTGGATCACATCGCAATATTGTTTCGTAGTTCCACTATTAAATGTTCCAAGGCCAATTTAACATCTCTTCTGCAACCACTCGCCTTGCATTCAAACTTTGGTCTCGGACTCGACACACACCATACTGTTCACTCAAACACCCGCTCCGGTTCGAAGAGAACCAGGAAAGAACGGATACACAGCTCTTTGCTAAGGTGAGCTGTTACTTCATAAGACGTACATTAGAACAGACTTTGGAATAAGACCAAGGTAGCAACTACCAGTTTTGTAAGAGGCTCTGATAAAGTCAGAAACATTAGAAAAATCGTCGTTGCACACAGCTGTATTAATCTGTTTACTATCAAACCAGTTTCTGTCACAATGATACCGTATTCAGGTGCACTGTCATATACTAATCAAATGTGTGACAAACCAAAACCATTATAAAGCATTATGTTCCAAACCAACGACTACATTCAGCTATAAATCAGAAGCGTACAGTAAATCTGTGGTGAACACAGGCTGTGTGTGGTCTTAATTTTTCAGCAATTTTTACAAGCTCTAAATCACGGTCTCCTGAAAGAAATATGCATCAGTGTAAGAGCGATTGTAAACTAAGTGCAAGTAGCATTTATCGACTTAGTTGCTTTTTCATTTATCAGTCAGTAGATACAAATCTCTTTCATTCTACAAGGTGTGGGACATATCCAGTCATACTGAAGCACCATGTGATTTTTGGCCTCTTGGATTACGGGCCTTTGCGGGTTGTACCAAATATGAGTCTTCGATGTTAGCATGCTGTTTAAATGTAGTAAATACATCTAATCTCACTGTACCATGTATACAGTGTAAGTCCTGTTAAATACTCTGTTCTTTCTAAGCATTTTTATAATAACCTGGACATGTCTTGGACAACACTAGTCACCAGTTGTCTGAAGCCTCTCTGTTGAGATAGGTCTCCAGCTGGGCGCTGTTCACTGCAATCGGCAGACATAATACTGCTTCTACAATTCGGCCTACATTTTCAGTTCTTCTGTGGAATCTAATAAGATTCCTCGATCACGCTTCGGTGGGCCGTGGAAAATCCCATGCAGTAATTACGTGAACCATTTCTAAATACCCGAAATGCACTTTTTTGAGAAAGTCTTAAAGCCAATGGAATGTTCTCCTACGCAACTGCAACTGTTGTTCTTGTTGTTGTGGTCTACAGTACTGAGACTGGTTTGATGCAGCTCTCCACGCTACTCTATCCTGTGCAAGCTTCTTCATCTCCCAGTACCTACTGAAACCTACATCCTTCTGAATCTGCTTAGTGTATTCATCTCTTGGTCTCCCTCTACGATTTTTACCCTCCACGCTGCCCTCCAATACTAAATTTGTGATCCCTTGATGCCTCAGAACATGTCCTACCAACCGATCCTTTCTTCTAGTCAAGTTGTGCCACAAACTCCTCTTCTCCCCAGTCCTACTCAGTACCTCCTCGTTCGTTATGTGATCTACCCATCTAATCTTCAACATTCTTCTGTAGCACCACATTTCGAAAGCTTCTATTCTCTTCTTGTCCAAACCATTATCGTCCATGTTTCACTTCCATACATGGCTACACCCCATACATATACTTTCAGAAACGACTTCCTGACTCTTAAATCTATACCCGATGTTAACAAATTTCTCTTCTTCAGAGACGCTTTCCTTGCCATTACCAGTCTACATTTTATATCCTCTCTACTTCAACCATCATCAGTTATTTTGCTCACCAAATAGCAAAACTCCTTTACTGCTTTAAGTGTCTGATTTCCTAATCTAATTCCCTCAGCATCACCCGACTTAATTCGACTACATTCCATTACTCTCGTTTTGCTTTTGTTGATGTTCATCTTATATCCTCCTTTCAAGACACTGTCCATTCCGTTCAACTGCTCTTCCAAGTCCTTTGGTGTCTCTGACAGAATTACAATGTCATCGGCGAGCCTCCAAGTTTTTATTTCTTCTCCGTGGATTTTAATACCTACTCCGAATTTTTCATTTGTTTCCTTTACTGCTTGCTCAATATACAGATCGAACCAACTGTCATACTTTATTTCCGACAACCATTGTAAACTTCAAGCAGTTATCGATATTTACTCTAAACATTCAAGCACCAAAAGCCTGCTTTAAGCTGCAACAAATGAGCAGTCACACATAGTTCACTAGTGTTCACTATCTTTCTCTTGTACAATACGAGGCCTGTTCAGAAAGTAAGCTCCAATTGATTGCCAAATTGAAACCACAGTGAACATCAGAAATGTTTTACTTGTAACAATTAGCTACACCTTTCAGCTACTTCTCTACGTAGTCGCCGTTCTGACTTAGACTTTTGTCATAGCGTTGTACCAACTTTTCAATAGCCTCATCATAGAAGGCAGCCGCCAGTGCTTTCCGCCAATTCTCCACGCTGGCCTACACCTCGTTGTCTGTGTCAAAATGTTGTCTTCAAAGACAGCGGTTCATGTGACCAGAGATGAAACTCAGGGGGAGACAATTGCGGACTGTATTGTGGGTAATCTCACATTTCCATTTGAAAACGATGCAGGAGCATCTTCATTGCCCCTGCAGAATGCGGCTGAGAATTGTCTTGAAGAAGAAACAGCACGACAGTTATGTAATGTTAGCTGCATAGCTTCAGGCGAAATTTCTCACCAGGCCCTCGTACTTGGCGGCAGACACTATTTTCTAGACATATTTACGCACTCACTGCGAGCTCAGAAATGAGAAGAGCGACGTAATGCTAACTGGGGTTATACTAGAGACACTACCCAACACATCTGTGCAAAGCTTTATCGGATTTTCATAGTCGTTTCCATTTCGCGACCGATCGGAGCTTACTTTCTGAACGCCCCTCGTATTTACACTACAGTGAACAGATGTGAACATGGAATAACGAACGTGTCTTACGAATGCTACGTTTTGGTTATTGACACTAATAGTAAATAAAGTACAATAGCATACAATTAGATCCAGGATGGCAAACCTTGTATTATTGCCAGGATTATAATTTTTATTTCCGTTCATGGCTGCTGATAAATATTGCCTCTTATTTCGCCATGCAGCTTTACAGTATGATTAAATGATGATGGCGTCCTCTTGGGTAAAATATTCCGGAGGTAAAATAGTCCCCCATTCGGATCTCCGGGCGGGGACTACTCAAGAGGACGTCGTTATCAGGAGAAAGAAAACTGGCATTCTACGGATCGGAGCGTGGAATGTCAGATCCCTTAATCGGGCAGGTAGGTTAGAAAATTTAAAAAGGGAAATGGATAGGTTAAAGTTAGATATAGTGGGAATTAGTGAAGTTCGGTGGCAGGAGGAACAAGACTTTTGGTCAGGTGATTACAGGGTTATAAATACAAAATCAAATAGGGGTAATGCAGGAGTAGGTTTAATAATCAATAAAAAAATAGGAGTGCGGGTTAGCTACTACAAACAGCATAGTGAACGCATTATTGTGGCCAAGATAGACACAAAGCCCATGCCTACTACAGTAGTACAAGTTTATATGCCAACTAGCTCTGCAGATGATGATGAAATTGATGAAATGTATGACGAGATAAAAGAAATTATTCAGGTAGTGAAGGGAGACGAAAATTTAATAGTCATGGGTGACTGGAATTCGTCAGTAGGAAAAGGGAGAGAAGGAAACATAGTAGGTGAATATGGAGTGGGGGGAAGAAATGAAAGAGGGAGCCGCCTTGTAGAATTTTGCACAGAGCATAACTTAATCATAGCTAACACTTGGTTCAAGAATCATAAAAGAAGGTTGCATACCTGGAAGAATCCTGGAGACACTAATAGGTATCAGATAGATTATATAATGGTAAGACAGAGATTTAGGAACCAGGTTTTAAATTGTAAGACATTTCCAGGGGCAGATGTGGATTCTGACCACAATGTATTGGTTATGAACTGCAGATTGAAACTGAAGAAACTGCAAAAATGTGGGAATTTAAGGAGATGGGACCTGGATAAACTGAAAGAACCAGAGGTTGTAGAGAGTTTCAGGGAGAGCATAAGGGAACAATTGACAGGAATGGGGGAAAGAAATACAGTAGAAGAACAATGGGTAGCTCTGAGGGATGAAGTAGTTGAAGGCAGCAGACGATCAAGTAGGTAAAAAGACGAGCGCTAATAGAAATCCTTGGGTAACAGAAGAAATATTGAATTTAATTGATGAAAGGAGAAAATATAAGAATGCAGTAAATGAAGCAGGCAAAAGGGAATACAAACGTCTCAAAAATGAGATCGACAGGAAGTGCAAAATGGCTAAGCAGGGATGGCTAGAGGACAAATGTAAGGATGTAGAGGCTTGTCTCACTAGGGGTAAGATAGATACTGCCTACAGGAAAATTAAAGAGACCCTTGGAGAGAAGAGAACCATTTGTATGAATATCAAGTGCTCAGATGGCAACCCAGTTCTAAGCAAAGAAGGGAAGGCAGAAAGGTGGAAGGAGTATATAGAGGGTTTATACAAGGGCGATGTACTTGAGGACAGTATTATGGAAATGGAAGAGGATGTAGATGAAGATGAAATGGGAGATAAGATACTGCGTGAGGAGTTTGACAGAGCACTGAAAGACCTGAGTCGGAACAAGGCCCCGGGAGTAGACAACATTCCATTAGAACTACTGATGGCCTTGGGAGAGCCAGTCATGACAAAACTCTACCATCTGGTGAGCAAGATGTATGAGACAGGCGAAATACCCACAGACTTCAAAAAGAATATAATAATTCCAATACCAAAGAAAGCAGGTGTTGACAGATGTGAAAATTACCGAACTATCAGTTTAATAAGTCACAGCTGCAAAATACTAACGCGAATTATTTACAGACGAATGGAAAAACTGGTAGAATCGGACCTCGGGGAAGATCAGTTTGGATTCCGTAGAAATGTTGGAACACGTGAGGCAATACTAACCTTACGACTTATCTTAGAAGAAAGATTAAGAAAAGGCAAACCTACGTTTCTAGCATTTGTAGACTTAGAGAAAGCTTTTGACAACGTTAACTGGAATACTCTCTTTCAAATTCTGAAGGTGGCAGGGGTAAAATACAGGGAGCGAAAGGCTATTTACAATTTGTACAGAAAACAGATGGCAGTTATAAGAGTCGAGGGGCATGAAAGGGAAGCAGTGGTTGGGAAAGGAGTGAGACAGGGTTGTAGCCTCTCCCCGATGTTATTCAATCTGTATATTGAGCAAGCAGTAAAGGAAACAAAAGAAAAATTCGGAGTAGGTATTAAAATTCATGGAAAAGAAGTAAAAACTTTGAGGTTCGCCGATGACATTGTAATTCTGTCAGAGACACCAAAGGACTTGGAAGAGCAGTTGAACGGGATGGACAGTGTCTTGAAAGGAGGATATAAGATGAACATCAACAAAAGCAAAACGAGGATAATGGAATGTAGTCAGATTAAATCGGGTGATGCTGAGGGGATTAGATTAGGAAATGAGACACTTAAAGTAGTAAAGGAGTTTTGCTATTTAGGGAGTAAAATAACTGATGATGGTCGAAGTAGAGAGGATATAAAATGTAGACTGGCAATGGCAAGGAAATCGTTTCTGAAGAAGAGAAATTTGTTAACATCGAGTATAGATTTAAGTGTCAGGAAGTCGTTTCTGAAAGTATTTGTATGGAGTGTAGCCATGTATGGAAGTGAAACATGGACGATAACCAGTTTGGACAAGAAGAGAATAGAAGCTTTCGAAATGTGGTGCTACAGAAGAATGCTGAAGATAAGGTGGGTAGATCACGTAACTAATGAGGAGGTATTGAATAGGATTGGGGAGAAGAGAAGTTTGTGGCACAACTTGACTAGAAGAAGGGATCGGTTGGTAGGACATGTTTTGAGGCATCAAGGGATCACAAATTTAGCATAGGAGGGCAGCGTGGAGGGTAAAAATCGTAGAGGGAGACCAAGAGATGAATACACTAAGCAGATTCAGAAGGATGTAGGTTGCAGTAGGTACTGGGAGATGAAGAAGCTTGCACAGGATAGAGTAGCATGGAGAGCTGCATCAAACCAGTCTCAGGACTGAAGACCACAACAACATTTCGCCATAATCTGCCGTGTTAGAGCGAAGACCGATAACAAATTTCCCCAGCAAAATTTGCAACCTTGAGAAATTAACACAGGATTTGTCTTCCATTTGCCATGAGTTCTGCAGGGGAGGCTTTAAATGAGCTCTAAATGTATACTATGTGAGCAAAAGTATGCGGACACATGGCTGAAAATGACTTACAAGTTCGTGGCGCCCTCCATGGATTATGCTTGAATTCAATATGGTGTTGGCCCACCCTTAGCCTTCATGACAGCTTGTCCACTCTCGCTGGCATACGTTCAATCAGGCACTTGAAGGTTTATTGGGGAATGGCAGCCCATTCTTCACGGAGTCTGCACTGAGGAGAGATATTGTTGTCGGTCGGTGAGGCCTGGCACGAAGTCGGCGTACCAAATCATCCCAAAGGTGGTCTATACGATTCAGGTCAGGACTGTGCAGGGCAGTCCATTGCAGGGATGTTACTGTCGTGTAACCACTCCGCCACAGGCCGTGTATTATGAACAGATGCTCGATTGTGTTGAAAGACGCAGTCACCATCCCCGAACTGCTCATCAACAGTGGGAAGCAAGAAGGTGCCTGTGCTGTAATAGTGCTACGCAAAGCAACAGGGGGTCCAAGCCCCCTCCATGAAAAACCCGACAGTACCATAACACCACCTCCTCCGAATATTGTTGTTGGCGCTACACAGGCTGGCACATGATGTTCACCGGGCATTCACCATAGCCACACCCTGCCATCGGATCTCCACATAGTGTATCGTGATTCGTCGCTCTACACAACGTTTTCACAGTTTTCTATCGTCGTATGTTTACGCTCCTTACACAAAGCGAGGCGGCGTTTGGCATTTACCGGCGTGATGTGTGGCTTATGGGCAGCCGCTCGACTATGAAATCCAAGTTTTCTCACCTCCCGCCTAAGTGTCATAGTACTTGCAGTGGATCCTGATGCAGTTTTGAATTCCTGTGTGATGTTCTGGATAGATGTCTGCCTAACACAGCCGGCCGGAGTGGCCGAGCGGTTCTAGGCGCTACAGTCTGGAACCGCGCGACCGCTACGGTCGCAGGTTCGGATCCTGCCTCGGGCATGGACGTGTGTGATGTCCTTAGGTTAGTTAGGTTTAAGTAGTTCTAAGTTCTAGGGGACTGATGACCTCAGAAGTTAAGTCCCATATTTCTCAGAGCCATTTCAACCATTTTTTTTCACGTTTCCACTTTACTGTCACATCGGAGGCAGAGGACCAAGGGATGTTTAGTAGTGTGGAAATCACACGTACAGACGTATGACACAAGTAACACCCAATCACCTGACCATGTTCGAAGACTGTGAGTCCCGCGAAGTACCCCATTCGGCTCTCTCATGATGTCTAATGACTACTGCGGTCTCTGATGTGGAGTACCCGCCAGTAAGTGGCATCACAATGCACCTAATATGAAAAAAGTATGTTTTTCGGGATGTTAGGATAATTTTGATCACGTAGTGTATATGTAGGAATGGCAGCCAGTCTTCCTCAATGGCCGAAACCAGGAAAGGGAATGACGTTGGTTTCTGAGGTATGGTGCAAAGCCGTCGTTCTAACACACCCCAAAGGTTTTTCGTTAATTCCAGGTTGATACTGGGCCCAGGCAACTCCATTCCAGGAATGGAATTCTCCTCCAACAATTGCGTCACAAATGTGCTTCATGACAGGACGTATTGTCATACTGATTCAAAAAGTCACAGTCTCTGAACTGCTCCTCTGCTTTATGTAGTAAGTGTTTTTGTTAGGTAGTTCCCATGGAAGAGGTGTTGGCCAACTTTTGCAGGATGAACTAGGATCAGAATACCAGGTCACCAATTTTCTTAAACCTAGTGCTGGTCTGGAGCAGGTGACAGAGGATTTAGGATCACTTTGCAAAGATTTCACTAAGGAAGACACCGTGGTTATAGTGGGTGGGGCAGGTAACAGTATTGACAGAGATCCTGGGTACAGTATAGAGTGTGACCTGGCGAAGATTGCATCAGCATCTAAGCGTACTAGTGTTGAGTTTGTATCTGTTCTTGGGCGCCATGACCGACCTCATTTGAACTCTTCAGTCAAGAGAGTTAATTAGGAGCTGGAACGGCTGCTCATGTCGGGTGCGGGGTCACACATTGGTGTGGTTCATGTTGATTCTCTCAGTAGGTGGGATTATACTAGGCATGGCCTTCACCTCAACAGGAAGGGGAAGGGTAAATTGGCTGGGGAAATAGCAGGAAAGTTAAAGGGGGGAGGCACTGTCATGAATGGTAAAATACCAGTGGTTATAGGATTTAGAAAAGACCCTTTTTTAGGGTAGGGAGAACAGAAAGAAAGCTAATTTTAAGAGAGGTTAGAACTGAGACAAACCTTCAGTTTGAGAAAGAGATCAAAAAACATAATTCCAGCTTATTACATCAGCATAAACAGCCATTGGTTAAGAATTTTCAACTGTCAGCAGATATTTTAACTCCACCCAATTTTAACTCAGTCAATGAGAAATGTCAGATATCTTTATTGCATCAAAATATTCGAGGACTGAGAAATAAAATTAATGAATTAACTATCTGCATAGATGAATTAGAGTCTTCAAACCCAGCTGACATAATCTGCCTCTCTGAACATCATGTGACCACTGGTATAGAACTTTTAAGTGTTACAGGGTTTAGGTTAGCATCTCACTTTTGTAGATCAGAAATGGAGAAAGGAGGAGTTGCCACATTCATCAGGAACTGTCATAAATTTAAGAACATAGACATTCATAAATTTTGCTTACAACAGCATATGGAAGCATGTGCAACAGAATTAGAATTTCACAAAAAATCCTTCATAATATTAAGTGTATATCGAGCACCTGCAGGTAACTTTAATCTGTTTGTCAACCACCTTGAAGCTGTACTGGCACATTTAACAACCAAAAACAAAGAAATAGTGGTTGCTGGTGATTTCAATGTAGATTTGCTTAAAGACTCTCCCAATAAGAACATATTTGAGTTAGTAACACTATCATTCAACGTAATTCCCACTGTAAAGTTCCCCACTAGGACAGCCACTTGCTCACAAACAGCCATTGATAATATCTTTATAGAAAAGTCCAATGAACAAAATTATATTACAAAACCAATAGTCAATGGCCTCTCAGACCATGACATGCAGTTCCTTCTGTTAAATGTTAATACTGAACAGGATATAAAATCTGTTGAATCTGAGCTCAAGAGGGTAATCAGTAAGCCAAAAATTGATTATTTTAGAACACTCCTCAGAGACATTCACTGGACTGATGTTTACAGTGCTCATGGCATGAATGAAAAATATAACATTTTTGCTAATAAACTGCTTACCTTATTCACACACTGCTTTCCCCCAAAACTTACCAAGGTTAGAGCAAAGTCTACAAAGAAGCCATGGATTACTCGAGGAATAGGGGTATCTTGTAAAACAAAAAGAAAACTGTATCTGTCAATCCGAAACATTTCCAATGTTGTTGCTATAGCACATTATAATAAATACTGCAAGATATTAAAGACTGTAAAGCAAATATATTACAAGGAAAAGATAGTCATATCAGATAACAAAATAAAGACAATATGGGATATAGTGAAGGAGGAGACCGGTAGAACCAGACATGGAGAGGAACAAATAGCATTAAGAGTAAATGATACATTGGTGACAGATGTGTATAGTGTTGCAGAACTTTTTAACAAACATTTTATAACTGTTACTGAGAAGATGGGGTTGTCAGGTTCGGTAGATGCTGCTATGGATTACCTTAGACCAGACATTTCAAGTAACTTCCATAATATGAATTTGACCCTCAGTACCCCAACAGAAATAATGTCCATCATAAAATCTTTAAAATCAAAAACATCTAGTGGGTATGATGAAATATCAACAAAGTTAATTAAAGAATCTGATTCTGAGCTAAGTAACATATTAAGCTATCTGTGTAACCAGTCGTTTATTAGTGGAATATTTCCTGAATGGCTGAAATATGCTGAAGTTAAGCCACTGTTTAAGAAGGGAGATAAAGAAATAGCATCAAATTTCCATCCAATTTCACTGTTGCCAGCATTCTCAAAAATTTTCGAAAAAGTTATGTACAGTCGTCTTTATAACCATCTTATCTCAAATAACATACTGTCAAAGTCACAGTTCAGATTTCTAAAAGGTTCTGATATTGAGAAGGCTATCTACATTTACAGTGAAAATGTGCTTAATTCATTAGACAAAAAATTGCAGGCAACTGGTATATTTTGTGATCTGTCAAAGGCATTTGACTGCGTAAATCACAATATCCTTTTGAGTAAACTAGAATATTATACTATAACAGGAATTGCTGCAATATGGTTCAAATCTTATATCTCTGGCAGGAAACAAAGGGTGTTATTAGGAAAGAGACATGTATCAAGCTATCAGGCATCAACCAACTGGCAACTAATTACATGTGGGGTCCCACAAGGTTCCATTTTGGGGCCCTTAATTTTTCTTGTATATATCAATGACCTTTCATCAGTAACATTACCAGATGCCAAGTTTGTTTTGTTTGCCGATGATATAAACATTTCAATAAATAGAAAATCAAGTGTAGTCTTAGAAAGATCAGCCAATAACATATTTGTGGACATTAATCACTGGTTCCTAGGCAGTTCTTTGTCACTAAACTTTGAAAAAACACACTACATACAGTTCAGAACTTGTAAGGGGTGTCCCAAGAGTATATGTCTAACATACGATGACAAGAAGATAGAAGAAGTGGACAGTGTTAAATTCTTGGGATTACAGCTTGATAATAAATACAACCGGGAGGAGCACACCACAGAACTGCTGAAGCGTCTTAGCAAATCTCTGTTTGCAATGAGAATTTTGTCAGACATAGGGGATATAAAAATGAAAAAGCTGGCATACTATGCTTACTTTCATTCCATAATGTCATATGGGATTATTTTTTGGGGTAATTCATCAAGCCAAGTTTTCCGGGCACAAAAACGTGTGGTGAGAGTTATATGTGGTGTGAACTCAAGAACATCCTGCAGAAGCCTGTTTAGGGAACTAGGGATACTAACTACTGCTTCCCAATATATTTATTCCTTAATGAAATTTGTCATTAAAAATATATCACTTTTTCAAACCAACAGCTCAATTCATGGAATCAATACCAGAAATAAGAACAATCTTCACAAGGATTTGAAGTCACTTAGTCTTGTACAAAAAGGTGTGCATTATTCAGGAACACACATTTTCAATAACTTACCAGCAGCCATAAATTCAGTTTAAGAGAAGCCTAAAGGATTTATTGGTGGCCAACTCCTTCTACTCCATTGATGAATTTCTTAGTAAAACCAACTGATTTGTATATAAGTACAACATAACTTCTGCACAATTTCAGTGCAGTAATGTGTTCATTGAAAATTTGTGTGTCTGTGTGTGTGTGTGTTAGTATAATCTAACTTCTGCACCATTTCCGTGCAGTAATGTGTTCATTGTAAATAAGTATTACAGTAGTTGCATTACCTTATAAATAAATAAAAAACTTTTTTATTTTAAATTCAGTGCATTAGTATTTGTAAAATGACTCTTAGTGTTCATTAAAAAATGACGATCATTCCACTTGGGACCTGTGGAATGGTACATTAGCTTATTTGTTTTAGTTGTAAATATTTGTCATGTATTGTTGTTTTTCTGACATGCTCCACATCCTGGAGGACCTCCTCACTACGGATCAATTGGAATGAAAGTAAATCTAATCTAATCTGATCTAAACCATGGCTGCAGTTACGCTTGACGCCGCATCACACACAGGAGCGCTTGCGATGGTGTACTCAATGACGAACCTGGATGCACGAATGGCAAAACGTAATATTTTTCAGAAGAATCCAGGTTCTGTTTATAGTATCATGACGGTCGCATCCGTGTTTGGCGACATCGCATCGAACGCACATTGGAAGCGTGTATTCGTCGCCACCATACTGGCGTATCACCCGGCGTCAAGGTATGGGGTGCCATTGGTTACACGTCTCGGTCACCTGTTGTTCGCGTTGACAGCACTTTGAACAGTGGACGTTACATTTCAGATGTGTTACGACCCGTGGCCCTACCCTTCATTCGATCCCTGCGAAACCCTACATTTCAGCAAGATAATGCACGACTGCATGTTGCAGGTCCTGTACGGGCCTTTCTGGATACGGAAAATGTTCTCCAGATCTGTCACCAATTGAAAACGTCTGGCCAATGGTGGCGGAGCAACTGGCTCATCACAATACGCCAGTGACTACTCTTGATGAACTGTGGTATCGTGTTGAAGCTGCATAATATACCTGTACACGCCATCCATGCTCTGTTTGACTCAATGCCCAGGCGTATCAAGGCCGTTATTACGGCCAGAGGTTGTTGTTATGGGTACTAATTTCTGATTTGCGTGAAAATGTAATCACATGTCAGTTCTAGTATAATATATTTGTCCAATGAATACCCGTTTATCATCTGAATTTCTTCTTGGTGTAGCAATTTTAATGGCCACTAGTGTAGTTGCAATCTTCCTTCCACGATTCTCTTCCCAAGCTTACGGTGTCGAACATACCATACATCATTTTGAAGGTGTAGCTGTTTTTGGATTTCCTTGTGTAACCTCTTGGTGTCTCATTCATGTAGATATCAAGCATTTTGTATATATCACATTTTCTCTAGCAGATAAATACCAATGTTTTGTTCGAGTTTGCAACTAATAATTTTTAGCAATGTACAATACTACGCACAACGCCGACTCATTCTTCATAATATACGACAGCCCCCTGGGGAAGTACACCACGCGAGCTGAATGAAATGCGTTGGCTTGATTTCAGATAGTCTGTCGTGCGCCTTAAACAGCAGTAGCTAAATAACTTTCTACCACAAAATTGTGGCACATAGATCGAGAATACGCAAGTCTGTCTCCTGTTGCTAGATATGTAGAAGAAGAAGATAACTTGCCTTTTAGAGTATGCCTTGAAACTGGTGGTGTTTAACACGAGATAAGAAGATTCAGGGAATGCTAATGTGTGGGATCTAATACGGCAGAAACTTATACTTGAGGTAAGAAGTCTCTGACTCAGGAAGGAGGCTCTGAACGGCTCGTAAGTATTTGGAGCTGTTGAGCTGGGGCTATAATAGCAGAGCTTCACCTCATGTAAGCCATTGATATATCATTGTAGCTGTGAACATAGTTTCCCTTCCAAGGGATCGCGTGCAACAAAAGAATGTCTGGCAGGTATATATTTTATTATTAACTGTTTTACTACATTTGTAGCTTACTGATTACTCATACATGTTTCTTAACTGTTGCAGATTCTGAAAGCAGCTGGAGAAAGACTAGTCATCTGCAAAAAACACATGGTCGGCAATTCTCTAGAAAAAAAGTAAGTCTTCTTCTGCTTACGAAACTTTTCGTTCTCTCCTTGGCATACATATGAATGTAACTCGTTACATTTTCTTCGTCTTCCCCCCCCCCCCCCCCCCTCCCTCCAAAAATAATTCCTGATAACGTAACGTGATGTATTGCTGAAAAACTTTTATGCTAGGTGACATTGGTTTGTTCTATGAACAACCAATGATACATTTTAAGACTGAACTGCCAACAAACTTTAGTCAATTTAGACTTGGAAAGGCATGACTTCACGTGGAAATATTTAATTTGTGGGCCCATTGCGCCTTACACCAACTATAGGCCTAAAAATAGAATTAATTGTATTACACCAGGAGTTGGCAGTAATTCAGACTGCCTATTTGCTCCTGTGTTTGCATGTTTAGGATAGTAGTTTGGCCACTTTGTGTTTTCGGCAGTTGTAAGCTACGTCAGTTTAGTTGCCTCATTTACGCCTGAAAAGAAGTGTCAACTGTCTGTTTAGTATGTTAATTTTTAGCCACAAGTGTTAAGGCATGGAAATAAAATTCGGACACTTAATTTGAGAATTCATGATCGTATTTTGGACACAAATTTTTACGTGTGTGTGTGTGTGAGAGCTAGAGAGAGAGAGAGAGAGAGAGAGAGAGAGAGAGAGAGAGAGAGACTGCGTGTGTGTGTATGCGTGTGGAAATATCATTGTGACATTTGACAATAAAAATTGCATTTTTTGTATTGCTGACGTTTTTTGCAGATACTTTGGATGGCTAATTAAGATTTTGCGCTTGATAATCATAATAGATCAATTTAGAAGTGGAAATATTTAATTTGAATGGCCTTTGTGCTCTACAGCAAGTGTAGGCATAACACGTAACTGCTTCGGATCTTACTTTTAGTCACAAGTCTTTTAGAACACTTTAAATGTGGAAACAGCGTCGGGTACTTTCTCTGAGAACGCTCAGGATCTTTATGAGGTAAATGTGTGCGTGCAAAGAACATGGATATTAAAATTGCATTTCGTATATTGCCAACACATTTTCAGACTGTTCTCATTAACAAGTCTCACTGTTTTTTATAAACTTGCCTCAGAGATGTGACGTAGTACATTGATTATTTCAATTAACTATGTATCATGATAAGATAGTCCATTAAGAACTGCGCTCACACTCTTTTTTTTCAACCTGTGCACAGTCCCAAAAACGTTACCACTGAGGGTCTTGCTATTTTGTTGCGTGCGAGTTGCTAAAGTTGCAAATGAAATAACATTGAAACAGCCAAATAATGGTTCCAGTTGATTTCTCATGTAAGAAACCTTCAGGAAATCTGTGCTGTAATCTCCACAAACTGTAACTGTTTCTTCTCGTCTGACAGGTAACTCAATAACGCATCTAGATTCTCATAAATAGTTGAAAGGTTTCTGGAGGGGATCTGTAGACTTTTACAATTACAAGGTGAGGATTTTGCAGTTAAAGCTCACAAGCTCATGCTTCTTGGTTCTTATCCACACAAAAACTCCTTGTATCAATATTTCTGACTTTGTGGCAAACTTTTATATATGTTACAACTCTTCCTTCTTCCGTGTTCATTCTACACGAAAATGATAAGTCTAGGGTCCCCAAAACTTAGGTTACACAGTGTTCACACAGGCACTGAGCGTGAATTACGTCACTATTTCCCACATCTCCTGACCATACAAGACGCTCATCTGCCTTCTTTTTCAGCCTCCTAAGATTCTGATGAAGCATATTAATTGCGCTTTTCTAGAAACGTTTGCATACATTACGGTTCAGCTCTATTCAGATTTCTTTCAGGTTTCTCTGTCTGTGACATGACTCTATTTATATCGTGACTCTAACCCAAAAAAAGTGCCCCTCTGACTCCAGAAATCACAGGGAGGTTGCCCTGCGTGTTTGTGAGCCTCGTTACGCTTTGAGCAAGGTGCTCAGCTCTTGCCTTCCGTGTCCTTCTCAGGTGCAGGCTACGACTGGTGTATCACCATCTCCGATTTGCAGCAGTCGGTACAACACAGACCTGAGACTTTGTTTTAATCAAAAGCAATCCTCTTAGCTCCTTGTTTAAAATGATGACAGCTATTATAACCCCAGGCTGATCATGACGCTGCAAAACCTCTTCAAACCCTACACGAGTGTGTGGTGTTTCTTCTCCTGTTTCCTTCAGGTTATCTTTAACGTAATTTTTAACTAACCAGGCCGCTTCCTCCTTCTCCTCCTACAAGTATCTGTCCATCATCAAATTCTCTGCACAAACCCATGCGTTCTCTGTCATATGGCTACGCTTGGCACAAGGTTTCACGATACTTATGACCTGCTATTCTACACCTAATCTCCCTGTAGGATTTTGCTTATACCCCTCTTATGACGGCTACCTAGCAGCAATTTTTTTTCTTTCTACTTTAATTTTCTACCGATCTAGCCCTACAGCTGTTCCTATGAGTCTGCTGCACTCTACTTTCCTAAAAACAGATTGAGGCTCTATCCCTATTTCAGATAACGAGTTAAACTGATTGCTAATAAGAATATGAAAAGTAACTTCTGATGTTTTCTCGGTTTGCTTATTGGTTATCACCTTTCCGCAATCTCTTTCCCTCCTCAACATGTGTAATTCAAACTATTCCATTTGTAATTCTGTCTGCTGGACACAAATCCTTCTTTCCTGTTCGCCGTTTGTCTTGTCTCGATTGCTCCAATCGCCCCATTGAAACAGCACCCAGAGTGGTGACATGTTTCTCCTATACTAATTAACCTATAGGAACCTAAATCAGATAGATATAAGTAAATTGCCGGTTATCTTTACTATCCGACGTAACATTATTTTCAAATTTTACAGAACAAAACAAAAAAGTTAAAACGCTGTATTTCAAATGATCACACACTGATATTGTACGTCAGACTGCGATTGTTTCTGGAATTTAATTTACGTCTAATTGCAGCAATTAAATCTCACTGGGCATTTCTTTCGTCCATGATATTCATCAGCACTACTTCTTTAACACTTATCCATCGATTTTACGATCAAAGTTCGAATCTCCTTGAGACCAAAATTTAAAAAAAGAAAGAAATTGCCTTTCTCGGTAAGAGCCACATCAATAAAATTTGTTTGGTGATGTCTCAAAATAACATAAAATGCGCTTTAAATTTTTCGGACACTATTTTAAGTATTCTTCGTAAGCGTGACTACCTGTCTCATTGCATATGTTGGCAGAAAATTCCGGGCAATTGAAGTACTACGCTGTCGGAGAAATAACCGTAATGTCAATGCCTGAGATCGTCGGAAAATGTGTCACGCCCACGGCATCGACCGGGTACATGGCTGTTAACCAGTAACAATTAAAATCAAGGCTTCTCTGCAGCTGATCCTTTATCAGTTTCGCCCATCGTCCCGTTTATTTGTAAGAGCTATAGACAACCATGAGTACAAAAATTAATTGTATTTGAAGTTACTACTATGGTCATCGCTTTTATGTAGCCATGACTCAAGTCTTACTTTGCACGCATTAATACGACACAGTCAATTTCAGTTTATATTTCCCAGTTTGAATCAACGGTCGTTTTTAGTTGCGTGATCTACCGTCTCAATTACAGCACAGTTCAGAAGCTGTCTGCCCTGAATGGCGTTGAATAATGGACTGGCTGAGACCTGTTGAAATGACTTTGTAACTGATCTGACACTGCTTCCGTTTAGCGCTGGCGCAGAGAAACAAGTGCTTTGTATCAGTGACGAGAGTGATATCACGCCTTTGGATTCGCAGAAGCCCGTGCCGATTTCAGAAATCACGCGCGGAACAAAGGGCGGCCACTCGTGCAGTGCTTAAATGAAACAGAGCCCGCTGCGCACGCAACGTCGCGCCAGTTGATCTGTTATTCTCTTTGAACGGTAGTGGGCATATAAAGGCCCATCATTTGCTGATCGATCTGGGCGTTCGACGGGAAGCGAGCGAAGCGGGAGTGAATGGAGTCCCGAGATGAACACTGAGCTTAGTGGAAGGGAGAGGGGTGGGGGGAGGGAGAGGCGCACTGCATGCGATTGGGCGGCGGATTGGCGCCAGAGAGGGCGGGGCGCTGAAATATGAAGCGACAACGCGTAGTGGCGCCAGCGACAAAGGGTCGCAGCCCTGTGTGAGAGGGTGATCCACCGGACGATACGTCAGCGGCGCATATTTACCTGTGTCTGTAAACTGTTGCCGCCACCCGACTGCTTCGCAGCAGTAACGAGAATGTCTGGAGCGTACTTGCACCTAATTATACGAGGGCAGTTCAATAAGTAATGCAACACATTTTTTTCTCGGCCAATTTTGGTTGAAAAAACCGGAAATTTCTTGTGGAATATTTTCAAACATTCCCGCTTCGTCTCGTATAGTTTGATTGACTTCCGACTGGTGGCAGCGCTCTACGGAGCTGTTAAAATGGCGTCTGTAACGGATGTGCGTTGCAAACAACGGGCAGTGATCGAGTGTCTTTTGGCGGAAAACCAGGGCATCTCAGATATTCATAGGCGCTTGCAGAATGTCTACGGTGATCTGGCAGTGGACAAAAGCACGGTGAGTCGTTGGGCAAAGTGTGTGTCATCCTCGCCGCAAGGTCAAGCAAGACTGTCTGATCTCCCGCGTGCGGGCCGGCCGTGCACAGCTGTGACTCCTGCAATGGCGGAGCGTGCGAACACACTCGTTCGAGATGATCGACGGATCACCATCAAACAACTCCGTGCTCGACTTGACATCTCTGTTGGTAGTGCTGTCACAATTGTTCACCAGTTGGGATATTCAAAGGTTTGTTCCCGCTGGGTCCCTCGTTGTCTAACCGAACACCATAAAGAGCAAAGGAGAATCATCTGTGCAGAATTGCTTGCTCGTCATGTGGCTGAGGGTGACAATTTCTTGTCAAAGATTGTTACAGGCGATCAAACATGGGTTCATCACTTCGAACCTGAAACAAAACGGCAATCAATGGAGTGGCGTCACACCCACTCCCCTACCAAGAAAAAGTTTAAAGCCATACCCTCAGCCGGTAAAGTCATGGTTACAGTCTTCTGGGACGCTGAAGGGGTTATTCTGTTCGATGTCCTTCCCCATGGTCAAACGATCAACTCTGAAGTGTATTGTGCTACTCTTCAACAATTGAAGAAACGACTTCAGCGTGTTCGTAGGCACAAAAATCAGAACGAACTTCTCCTTCTTCACGATAACGCAAGACCTCACACAAGTCTTCGCACCCGAGAGGAGCTCACAAAACTTCAGTGGACTGTTCTTCCTCATGCACCCTACAGCCCCGATCTCGCACCGTCGGATTTCCATATGTTTGGCCCAATGAAGGACGCAATCCGTGGGAGGCACTACGCGGATGATGAAGAAGTTATTGATGCAGTACGACGCTGGCTCCGACATCGACCATTGGAATGGTACCGTGCAGGCATACAGGCCCTCATTTCAAGGTGGCGTAAGGCCGTAGCATTGAATGGAGATTACGCTGAAAAATAGTGTTGTGTAGCTAAAAGATTGGGGAATAACCTGGTGTATTTCAATGCTGAATAAAACAACCCCTGTTTCGGAAAAAAAATGTGTTGCATTACTTATTGAACTGCCCTCGTAGTACAAAGCAACCCCTGAATATCTGAAGGGACAAAAAGGCATTGAAACTAAGAGTCACTGGAATTAAAATATTGGAGGAAAGGATATCAATGACAGCAGGCAGGAGTGGCCGTGCGGTTCTAGGCGCTGCAGTCTGGAACCGAGCGACCGCTACGGTCGCAGGTTCGAATCCTGCCTCGGGCATGGATGTGTGTGATGTCCTTGGGTTGGTTAGGTTTAATTAGTTCTAAGTTGTAGGCGACTGATGACCTCAGACGTTAAGTCGCATAGTGCTCAGAGCCGTTTGAACCATTTTTGATATCAATGAGAAAATTTGCTATTACGCCGTCTGTAAAATGAGGATAAAGTACAGTACCTAGCAACTGACCACTGTATATTGGTATGAATTGGTGACAATACTCAGTCAGAAGCTCGTGGTAGTGCGGTAGCGTTCTCGCTTCCCGCGCCCGGGTTCCAGGGTTCGATTCCCGGCGCGGTCAGGGATTTTCTCTGCCTCGTGATGACTTGGTGTTGTGTGACGTCCTTAGGTTAGTTAGGTTTAAGTAGTTCTAAGTTGTTGGGGACTAATGACCTCAGATGTTAAGTCCCATAGTGCTCAGAGCCATTTGAACCATTCTGAACCGAAGTTGTCTTTCGTAAACTTTATTGAATCAAACAAACCAAAAATGCCTTTTTCTCTTTATACATAGGCTTTTACTTTGATACATATTTTTTTCCATTGAACTGGCAACCTCATGGTGCTATCCCCTAAGATACACGAGGGACGTGTGCGTAGCCATTTGCACCAGAAGTATTATAACACTTCCATGTTATTCGTTCAGCGACCCATATACACTCCTGGAAATTGAAATAAGAACACCGTGAATTCATTGTCCCAGGAAGGGGAAACTTTATTGACACATTCCTGGGGTCAGATACATCACATGATCACACTGACAGAACCACAGGCACATAGACACAGGCAACAGAGCATGCACAATGTCGGCACTAGTACAGTGTATATCCACCTTTCGCAGCAATGCAGGCTGCTATTCTCCCATGGAGACGATCGTAGAGATGCTGGATGTAGTCCTGTGGAACGGCTTGCCATGCCATTTCCACCTGGCGCCTCAGTTGGACCAGCGTTCGTGCTGGACGTGCAGACCGCGTGAGACGACGCTTCATCCAGTCTCAAACATGCTCAATGGGGGACAGATCCGGAGATCTTGCTGGCCAGGGTAGTTAACTTACACCTTCTAGAGCACGTTGGGTGGCACGGGATACATGCGGACGTGCATTGTCCTGTTGGAACAGCAAGTTCCCTTGCCGGTCTAGGAATGGTAGAACGATGGGTTCGATGACGGTTTGGATGTACCGTGCACTATTCAGTGTCCCCTCGACGATCACCATTGGTGTACGGCCAGTGTAGGAGATCGCTCCCCACACCATGATGCCGGGTGTTGGCCCTGTGTGCCTCGGTCGTATGCAGTCCTGATTGTAGCGCTCACCTGCACGGCGCCAAACACGCATACGACCATCATTGGCACCAAGGCAGAAGCGACTCTCATCGCTGAAGATGACATGTCTCCATTCGTCCCTCCATTCACGCCTGTCGCGACACCACTGGAGGCGGGCTGCACGATGTTGGGGCGTGAGCGGAAGACGGCCTAACGGTGTGCGGGACCGTAGCCCAGCTTCATGGAGACGGTTGCGAATGGTCCTCGCCGATACCCCAGGAGCAACAGTGTCCCTAATTTGCTGGGAAGTGGCGGTGCGGTCCCCTACGGCACTGCGTAGGATCCTACGGTCTTGGCGTGCATCCGTGCGTCGCTGCGGTCCGGTCCCAGGTCGACGGGCACGTGCACCTTCCGCCGACCACTGGCGACAACATCGATGTACTGTGGAGACCTCACGTCCCACGTGTTGAGCAATTCGGCGGTACGTCCACCCGGCCTCCCGCATGCCCACTATACGCCCTCGCCCAAAGTCCGTCAACTGCACATACGGTTCACGTCCACGCTGTCGCGGCATGCTACCAGTGGTAAAGACTGCGATGGAGCTTCGTATGCCACGGCAAACTGGCTGACACTGACGGCGGCGGTGCACAAATGCTGCGCAGCTAGCGCTATTCGACGGCCAACACCGCGGTTCCTGGTGTGTCCGCTGTGCCGTGCGTGTGATCATTGCTTGTACAGCCCTCTCGCAGTGTCCGGAGCAAGTATGGTGGGTCTGACACACCGGTGTCAATGTGTTCTTTTTTCCATTTCCAGGAGTGTATATGGTAGTCGCACGATGATCAGTACGGACTCTAGGCGTAAGTAGAATGTTACAGAGATATCCGATGAATTTCTTCCACTTTTTCCCTCGTTAAAGCAGTAGAGAGCGTAACAGTACATTTCCGGGAGGTGAGTTCAACAGTGACGATGGCTTGAGTACTTCTAATGGTTACTTCTACCGCCGATGTAATTTCAGAAATCTTTTCGTCTCAGCACCCCCTAAAGAAAGAAAGTCTGTGCACTAGTCTGTGAGGTCATCGCGCGTACTCCCAGACAGCCGCAGGGCTGTCCGTTTGCTAAAGGGACCCGGGATTCAAAATTTCGTGAAGAAATCGATTTCAACTCCGTGATGTCTTAGGAAAAACCAAAATTTTCCCATTTGAAAAGCCATAATTGTTGTATTTCCAACTTTCTGCCGCTTTCGTTTATAGGGTATTGAAACAAATTGATTTAATATGTTTATTCGCACAGCCATTTTGTGCACCAGATGTTATGTATCAGTTATTGTTTTCACTTGTGTTAGGCTGACTTCAATTTGAAAGAAGTTTTTCATCAGAACCGTATTTGTAAATTACCATCTCTGGTCATTGCTGTGTCTTGCTCCCTTTTACATGTTTTTGTTCGTTATTTTCGGAGATTGGAGTTGGCAAACAAATAAAAAGACTTACATGAGTGCGGAACAGGAGAAACTACAATTAGATTTCCATGTGAACAACTTTTATGAAGCTCACAAACGTGAAATATAGAGCAGTAATTCCCAAATGTCACAATAGCAAAGGTACAGTCGTGCTCAAAAGTATCCGAGCAACCTGAATTTCATTTCACCTGACTCGAGTGCAACCCACATAGCGCAGCTGTCTAGCAGGTCTTCTAATCGCCCCTCGGTACAGTCGTTCGACTATTGAAAATGGTTCCAACAAGTCACCACTAGAAAACACTGCTCTGTATCGCAATAACTCAAGATGTAAAGTGATACCAAGGTACTAGAAATATCAGGGAACATCTTATCACAGATAAGACGGTTCTTCAGGCTTGTAAGCTAACATTTATGACAATAAATGACATACATGAAATGTTACCACTCTCATTATTACAACAGATAGGTAATTCACGTAGTAAGTTCGTCGTATTCATGATTTCCTCTTCAAAATAACACACCTTACTTATTATTTAACACAAAATGACATTAAAAATTTAAGTTATTCACCAGCAGTTAATTGAGAATATGTATGAACTTCAAATGACACGACGAACCGTCTCGTTCTGCATATGGATTCAAAACCATGTCTTGCAGACTAAGCAAACACTTCGTGACTGACGGAAACTAACAGTCATTCCTGACTACGCATACAGAGAGTGATATACCTCGATTTTAGACAGTATCAGTTAGCAAATATCAACTTTAAATTACATAACGTAAACATTGTTAACGGACGCGAATTTCTTCCCAGCATCTATTGTCCTTGTTAACGAACTACGACAGATGTTAAATATTGCTTCTTCACAAGTAACTTACTTGAAATGCCGTGAGGTAAAGCTTTGTGTTGGACAGGGATTAGAACCCAGAACCTAATTGGATTCTCATCTGAGCACAATCAACCGTGTCATAACGGATTTTCTCGGCAGTAGCTAGATGTTTCAACTGAAATGACGAGACGAAACATTAATTTTGTCTTTCCCAGGACTCCAACCTGGCATCTATCGCTGTTATATTCTAGAGAAAACGAAAGTTAAAAATGGGTTTCTTACACCAGCAGCGACATGTGAGCATGTTTGAACTAGATATAATATAACGAAGAGTTCAGTACTGACTGGGAATCGAGCCCCGCACATAGCGTTGTTGACTGCACACAAATAGACGTCAACTACCGAATTTTTCTGCACCAGCAGCTCGGAATAACATCCTTGAATTTACAATGATTTCGCAACAAGTTCTGTGTCTCACTGGGACTCAAAAACGTCAGATACCGTTAGTGTTGACAACGAATGAAAATACATTAAAAATCAAAATTATTACCCAACAGCAGATAGGTGTTCCCATGCCAGAGCTTGATAATACGTAATGAAAGCTTTAGTGCCAGGCCAGGATTCGAACCCTCTCACGCGCAATATGTGGAGATGTTGATGAATCTGCAGTTATGAGCAAACAACAAATTGCAGTCGAGCTGTATTGTCACGAAGGGATCAAATTCCGCGTTAAGGGCGGTCTGAGTTGCATTCCCAGATCAGAACAGATTTTATCGACATACAGAAGCTCAAATAAAAGATGGAATAAGTGTCCTGTGACCCTACATAGCGTTTGTTTCGTCACTACAAATAAATAACTAGTATAAGAACTAGCTGCTTCGGCTACCCAGTGCATACATTCGACTCTATTTTGTAACCACCGAAATAAAATCACGTAACTGACACCTACACAGAACTGCCAACAGCGTAGGATGCACAAATTTAGACAGGAAGTGTTCCATTCAACTTGAGCTACTGTATTGCGCTATCTGTTTGTTAAAAACGTCGTGCAGTGCAAAAGAAAAGCTGTAACTGTCTGTCTCTCAGAAGTCTAGATCTGGCCATATGCATTATCTCACAGCACTGTGCAATGCGCAAGTTCTAGAGGAGTTGTTGTTCAGTTCTGGAGGTGTAGATATGTGTCAACTAATAGCGTAACGGTAAGCGTCGCTCAATGTTGATAATACGTCGCGAGTTTGGGTATATTCACTGCTACATTTTTTAAAACGCCATACTGCTGTCTGCTGAAGTTATCGATCTAATGGTACTTGGAACATAATTCCCTTCACTTCTCAACCCAAAATAGTCGTATGGGGAAAAAGGGCTAACTTCTGCGACAATTTGTTCTTTACAGGTTTAATAGATGGCCAGGCTGCAGATGCATCTCGAAACTTTGTATTATGTATGGGGAGAGCGCATCGTGCCAAAATACGTCAGAAAAGTATTTTCTACATTAGCTGTCATATAGCAGCGGCATTTTACTCCTCATAAAACCATGCATGTAATCAATAAACTGCATGTGCATTGTCAGACTATTATAGATAACATCAGAGAATTCGCATATATCGTTGATGATTAATTTCTCTCTCATGTTAACTAAAGTTTTAACAACACTAAAAGAAACCGTATGAAATTTGTGCACTGTATTATAACAAATGAAATATAACTACCCACGATAACCTTACGACGAAAGACTTTTTCAGTAAAACTGAGTATCTGTACACACGCGTGCCTCTGTCGGCACGAATTAGTAAAATACTAATCACTTAGATTTCGATTGGGTCTGTGTTTGATTGGTATGCTGTGTCATACTCAAATGGTATGTAAATGTGGCATTTCATAAATAAAGTTAAGTATTCCTAGAAACCCTAAATTTGTTTGTCAGCAGCCGAAAGAGGAGTTACCTGTTGTGCAGCATTGTAAGTTTTTCACCATTGCACTATGAGCCGAAAGTATTTTCTTGCGATTTTCTTATCGATGTGTGATCTGGCTGCT
Organism: Schistocerca nitens; assembly: GCF_023898315.1. NCBI lineage: Eukaryota > Metazoa > Arthropoda > Insecta > Orthoptera > Acrididae > Schistocerca > Schistocerca nitens. Next base: position 69,236,629 of record NC_064614.1, read on the forward strand.
TGTAGCTCTTTCACAGAAGGGATGAAAACGTTACAGTCAGCAAGACTGGAACCGCAAACCATAACAGACGCTTTCTTTCAGGTTAGCACGTTTCCACAGAGCTAGGGAAGAGGCATGCACCTAGGTCTCCTCTTATGAGATCAGTAGTGGCTAGAACTCGTAAACAGATATTTAAAGGACGAGATTAGATGCGATTTTCACGTGCAACGACACTCCTGGGCTGAAAACCGGAAATTTACAACCATTTGTTACAGCTCAATCGTTAATGATAACTCAGATTATTCAATGGAAATTACAAGAAGAATCAAGTGAACTTTGAGGCTTAATTCCGTGCACACCAGGAAGTACCTCGTCGATCACAGAGTTGCCAAATATACCTTGCCTTGTTGCCAAATCTCAGTTACATTACCAGCAGGAAGAAGACGAACCGATGTGATCCTACAGTGGGCTGGGAAGTGACCATAGCTGACGTCTCAAAGACGCGGCTGCTAAGACCTGGAATACGTATTAATAATACTCAGAACTGATTGCAAACTCAGCTTCATAAATCAGTAACTCTCATAGTTGTTTTTATATATCTTTCCTAAGTGTACTCAAAACTAAGAAAATCATTGACGAACGTTTTCGTGCCTCGCCGATAATCGAGCACAACAAACAAATAAAAATAAAAAAAGTGTGCATGTGTGTGTGTGTGTGTGTGTGTGTTTGTGTGTGTGTGTGTGTGTGTGTGTGTGTGTGTGTGTGAGAGAGAGAGAGAGAGAGAGAGAGAGAGAGAGAGAGATAGAGAGAAAAGAGAGAGAGAGAGAGTGAGGGAGAGAGATAAAAATAAAAAAAATAGTGAGAGAGAGAGAGAGAGAGAGTAAAAAATTGTTGCAAAGAAACTGAATGATGCTACGTAAAGAAATCTTTCATTAAAATGACACGTTCTATATTATTACGATATGTCGTATTCATGATCTATGGAACAAGGATTAATGTAATGTAATCTAATCATATCATATTGCTGACTAGTCATGAAGAGGTTCGAATTACAGAAATTTTCTCCAATATCAGTAACCAAATCTAAACTTGAAAAAGAAAATGACAGTTTTGTAATAAACCGGGACTCCTGTAAAGACCCTTTCGTCCCTGTTAACTAACCACGAAAGATGTGTGATATACCTCCATTGAGAAGGAACAAAGTGTTCATGCATTTAAAGATGAAGCCCATGATGTCAAGTTCTGTGACGGAGATACGAACCCAGCACGCAATCGGAATGTTAACTAAGTAAAATCAAATGTTACGTATCGGTTTTTCTTACCAGCTGCTAGATGTTTGAACCTAAAATAAGGACACAAATTTTTGTGCCTCAGCGACAATCGAACCACACACTCACCGTCCTTCTTTATCATCCACGAACATGGCTAAAGTAACACTTGCTTACTTACCAACAGTAAGATGTGTGCGTGTTTGACCAGAAATAACGACACCTATTGCTATTGTTGGCCACACATGAAAAGACATTAAAAATGCACGTTAATTTTCACTAGCAGACTGGTATGCACGTGATAGGGCTTGAAATGTAATTATGAATATTTTTGTACTGGATCAGTATTCGGACCCACATATCTACCTTTGTAGGAGACCTAGAGACGATTATGACAGTATAGTTCAATCATTTCGTTCCTTTTAGTTCCGAGAGATTCAGATCCTCGAAAGATGAGATCCGAATTCGAATCACAGTTCAACACCAAATTTTTCAACGTCTCTAGTTCAATCAAGTACAAGAAAAACAAGAGCCCTGTTCCTTTAAATGGCTATCGTTTTATCAAATAAAATAAAATTTTCTTATGTAAGAAAGTTTACTGGAGACAGTATTTCTGTTTACCATGACTTCCGACTATGTCCTTTCCCAACGTAAACCGGCTCTGCCCAATTGGCAATGAAGGAACGTGATGTTTAATGGGGATTCTGGATTATAACGTCTTTCTCTTGAGCTTACCAGAGGTAAAGTAAATCTGTTTGTGCCTCTTAAAAGTAAATGCCTGAACCCACATTGCACCTGTGATAGTTCGTTCCACCAGAACATTGTGGCCACATTTCCCAGCCCCAGGAGTGTGCTGTAACGGATAATGTGCTTAGCTTACAAAATTAGTCGCGGTGGAAAAAATGCGAGTCTGTTAAATGGTTAAGTAGAGGCAATCTCCTGAAGTGTAGATTATGCTATTCTCATGTCAGCAGGATGCAAAGATTCTTCTATCATCATCACCTCGATGTAAAGCCATTTTGAAATATTCACTAATTCAGCAAATTTCTTAGTTCGAGAAAATCAACTGTGAAGTGTGAAGTTACCGGATAATGCGATTATTACCGTCATTGTTACTATCATACCGTTCCTGGAACACATGTGCTTGAAGATCATTTAATGCCTTTTGGTCATTATAGTAGTAGTTGCCCAAGAGGAGGTTCTTTCCCTGTCTACAGAGTCCTTTTCCTGTTAATATCAAACATCAGCTATTACTCGCAGATTACATTAAAATTAAAGTAATTGATGAAGACGTTACTTGATAACAAAAACGCGCTACCTTTCTTAATTTACTTGCGCCTAGAAATGGCTGTCGAATACTGCCAAGCCAAAAGCCAAGGGATCTTACTGCCTTCCGTTATACGTCGCTATCAGTTCTTCCACAAGATTTGGTCGACGTGACCTGTTTCAAGTTGTGTATGGCAGAGATTGCTTTAGAAAATCAATTGCTTTCCTTTACAATAAACAGAAAGATTTTCATTGTAAGCTATCCAAGTTCAAAATTTTCGCATTATTAGTTCAGATTTAATATTCACTTCTATAATGTAGGAAAGTATTTCACAGCTGCAAAACCCCCCGCATCCGACTCATTGACCTTATACTTAGACGCTGACCATAAATTCTAGCTCAGAGTGACACCAGTTTAAGTAACCTAATGTAGCGAAGACTGTTTGCCAGTGCTCTTTTTGACCGGAAAATATGCAATTCACTCATTGGGCTCCAATAGTATACTATAACAGTATTTTCTGTGTGTATGGAATGAATGTGGATTGTGGAATTTAGTGGTGCTCTCTCTTCTACTTGTGTATACAATATGCCTGACCTAAACGGGCTCTTTATCATTACAGGCCTGGGCAGTGCAACATCATACTGACAATAGTAATGTGCTTATACTGACAGCCTCACTGTTAGTTTTAGCTGATTTTGTAAGCATTTAAATAGAACAACATAACCTTTCAGTGGGAGACATTTCGTCCCCCTTTTCCTTGTGTGAAATTTGTCAGTAAGCTTTTTGCCTTTCAACCAGCGAAATGCGGCAGAGTACAGCCAGTAAACGATTCACATAACACGATTTAGTGCTGTTAAGGTCCGCCTCCGGTAGCTGAGTTGTCAGCCGGCACGGTAGCTCAGCGTGTTCGGTCAGAGGGTTAGCTGCCCTCTGAAATAAAAAAAAAACTGAGTTAATGGATCAACTACGAACTGAAACGGGTGTCTTGCGACGTCCGCCTCGAGCAAATACAACGAACGAAAACGAACAAAATGAGATTTAAAAAAAAAAAAAGAGGTCAGCGCGAGAGACTCTCAATCCAAAGGGCCCGGGTTCGATTCCCGGCTGGGTCGGTGATTTTCTCCGCTCAGAGACTGGGTGTTTTGTTGTCCTTATCATCATCATTTCATCCCCATCGACGTGCAAGTCGTCGAAGTGGCGTCAAATCGAAAGACTTGCACCAGACGAACGGTCTACCCGACGGGAGGCCCACGTCACACGACATTTCATTTCAGTGCTGTTAAGACGATTTCTTTAAACATTGTCATAGCTGAAGGAATTTAGTTTCTTCTTAAATCGGCTTATGCAGCAGTTTCTGTCAGGTTGATCTTTTCCTCTGGTAGCACTGCATAAGTATTTTGTCTAAGAGGTTTCACAAGTAGTGTTCCTGTAGCTGTGGGAATCATTGGTTGAAAACGAGTTTAACAGCAATGGGTACAGTACTGCCAAATATTCAAAATGATTATCAACCTAAGTCTGAGTTCATCCACAAATTGAGGCGTTTTTATAATACTGTAGCTAGGCCGTGATTCCTTGTCTTCCTTGAGTGGGCATTACACACACGTGTACAATACTATGAATACTTCGAACGCTGCAGCTAACGTTGCTCTAATAAAATATTTTGTTTTGTTAATTTTTTGGGTGTTCAGCGTGCAACATGTGTTGTAAATACAGTCTTCAAACAAAAAACCGGCCGTAAGGTGGACAATACAATCGCGCTGCCATCAGAATTCTATGTCCGGCAATATGCTGGATCTCGCTACATTGTAGACTGCGTCACTTGCTGGAGGAAGTCTTGAGTGCAGTCTGAGTGCATCATTTTCCACTGTGACTGTATTGCTGAGGTAAAACGCAGGACTAGCTACTACGACATCCGGCAACCGAGAGCACACGTCGACATAATTTTCATCACCCCTTTCCTCTCGGTGCTGAAGCTATGAGTGTATTTCAAGCTAATCAACAAAATACTTCGCTTTCTGTCACATTGGTAATAACAGTTTGTTTCACGAATATTTTAGGGAGAGATTTCTTTGCCGACCATGCGCCTCTGAACACCACATGCGTCTGAGTTCTCTGGGACCCGTTTGCTGCTTACCGGCGGGTGCTGAGGCACTGCGCTGCCTTCTGCCGGCAACGTCTGTTCCACTCCTCACTCTCGACGATGTGAAATGCTTTAATGTTGTTGAGTGGTGACCCATAAAATCTGTCTACAATTTGTGTTTCACACTCTATTGCAACGGAGGTGAGTATTTTATTACACTAGTATGCACTACATCACTGTGGCACTTATTTAATTTCATTGTGATCCAGTGCGCTATAATTACAGTGTCACATCCTGGTCTTTTTCTTTCACAAGAGATTCTTGAAATAATTTATTTTTTCATGGATTCATATGTGTTAGTCAAGGCACAGAGAGTAAATGCAGTGTAACGTGTTTGGTTCCTAGCTTTGATTCCCTCCAGTAAATGGATGCAAAACATAGTGGCAATACCTTTCAGAACCTGCTACATAGCTACTAAGGCATATTGCTTGTTTTGACGTCTATACATTAATTAATGGAGAAGTGAACGCTGTTCAGAACTGATATTTAAAATATTCAGTTGGATTTAAGGCGACAAAATTGCCCATATTTCAAACTACCCAGAGAAAAAGTAAGTCGCTAGAGCCGCTGTTAGTAAACGTCTGCGGAGAGTTCGTAACTGCTACTGTGGAAATTTAGCATAGAGGCCCTACAGTAATCAGGAGGTTCATTCCCTTTACATATATCACCCTGGCATGTGAGTCTTATGTAAAGAACAAGATTGAAATTCGTATCGTTGACGGTCGATTCGAATTTCTTCAGAGACGCTTGTATTGTGAATCAGCTTGACAGTCAGACAGCCATGATCTATGACCATTAACACTACTTACTATGTCGAGCTAGCAAGAGGACGTGAAGTGTAAAGGTTTTTCTTCCGATTTCGTTACAGAATTTTTTCTGGAAATTCGTAGCTTCATAAAATAAACCAGAAAAAAAGCTCGCATACGCTGGCTCCTACCACGGTTAGAACTGACGATTCATTGAGCCGTTGCGACCCGAGACACGGGCTGCACCACGGGGCTACGGACACAATTATGCGAGCACTCCACTCTCATCATGGTATTGGTCGCTCAGTCTCATAACAAATCGTGAATGATAATAAAAATTTTCACTTATGTGAAGAACAGCATTTCTTTAGCCAAAAAATTGAATTTTCAGTCTCAGTGTCATAGTTTACATAAGGATTATATAGCACGAGTCATTCAAATGGAAAGAGAATATCAAGCGAATTTAGCGAGTCAGTTCAGTACCATACGTGGAAGTTATTGCACTGTCAGTGTTGCCAAATGTTTGTGACGGTGTTGTCAATTCTCAGCTGTGCTAGGAACAGTTCTGTAGTGGTATGTGAGGAGAATCCCATGCTTATGTCATAGCTGGATACGGAGAGGAGGCGTGTGGTTTGGTTGATGTGCAGCGTTTTCTCCTACCAGTTGTGTCAAACATTCAGGTGTATAATCTTCCATAACGATTACAGTTTCCCACAACATATATACAAATAAAACACTTACCTTGTTATTTTGTGACAAAATACTACACTTCTGGAAATGGAAAAAAGAACACATTGACACCGGTGTGTCAGACCCACCATACTTGCTCCGGACACTGCGAGAGGGCTGTACAAGCAATGATCACACGCACGGCACAGCGGACACACCAGGAACCGCGGTGTTGGCCGTCGAATGGCGCTAGCTGCGCAGCATTTGTGCACCGCCGCCGTCAGTGTCAGCCAGTTTGCCGTGGCATACGGAGCTCCATCGCAGTCTGTAACACTGGTAGCATGCCGCGACAGCGTGGACGTGAACCGTATGTGCAGTTGACGGACTTTGAGCGAGGGCGTATAGTGGGCATGCGGGAGGCCGGGTGGACGTACCGCCGAATTGCTCAACACGTGGGGCGTGAGGTCTCCACAGTACATCGATGTTGTCGCCAGTGGTCGGCGGAAGCTGCACGTGCCCGTCGACCTGGGACCGGACCGCAGCGACGCACGCCAAGACCGTAGGATCCTACGCAGTGCCGTAGGGGACCGCACCGCCACTTCCCAGCAAATTAGGGACACTGTTGCTCCTGGGGTATCGGCGAGGACCATTCGCAACCGTCTCCATAAAGCTGGGCTACGGTCCCGCACACCGTTAGGCCGTCTTCCGCTCACGCCCCAACATCGTGCAGCCCGCCTCCAGTGGTGTCGCGACAGGCGTGAATGGAGGGACGAATGGAGACGTGTCGTCTTCAGCGATGAGAGTCGCTTCTGCCTTGGTGCCAATGATGGTCGTATGCGTGTTTGGCGCCGTGCAAGTGAGCGCCACAATCAGGCCTGCATACGACCGAGACACACAGGGCCAACACCCGGCATCATGGTGTGGGGAGCGATCTCCTACACTGGCCGTACACCAATGGTGATCGTCGAGGGGACACTGAATAGTGCACGGTACATCCAAACCGTCATCGAACCCATCGTTCTACCATTCCTAGACCGGCAAGGGAACTTGCTGTTCCAACAGGACAATGCACGTCCGCATGTATCCCGTGCCACCCAACGTGCTCTAGAAGGTGTAAGTCAACTACCCTGGCCAGCAAGATCTCCGGATCTGTCCCCCATTGAGCATGTTTGGGACTGGATGAAGCGTCGTCTCACGCGGTCTGCACGTCCAGCACGAACGCTGGTCCAACTGAGGCGCCAGGTGGAAATGGCATGGCAAGCCGTTCCACAGGACTACATCCAGCATCTCTACGATCGTCTCCATGGGAGAATAGCAGCCTGCATTGCTGCGAAAGGTGGATATACACTGTACTAGTGCCGACATTGTGCATGCTCTGTTGCCTGTGTCTATGTGCCTGTGGTTCTGTCAGTGTGATCATGTGATGTATCTGACCCCAGGAATGTGTCAGTAAAGTTTCCCCTTCCTGGGACAATGAATTCACGGTGTTCTTATTTCCATTTCCAGGAGTGTATTTCAGTACAATAAAATGTTTTTGGAAATAAACTTTGCCCACCTGCCACAAAAAGTAAGATAGCAAACACGATGCACCTCGAAATCGATTGCATCTATGTGCAGTCTTGAGATGATTCAGGTAGAATTTCATGAATTGAACGAGAATGTAGAAAAATGTTGGTGCGAATGGAAGCTGTAAAAACACAGTTAACTAATTATGCTGTGCCATGCAATAAATAATTCATTTGTAAATTCCAGAAGAGAAGAAACTAAAAGTCATGCCCATTAAGACAGAAAGTAAAGTGCAGATCTGCGCTTTTTCATCTTCCGATCTATACAAATAATGTATAGTAATCAGTGTAACCATTACTTTCGTAAGTTTCCCTCTTGTTTAGTCTTCCAATGATGAACTGGATCCACATCCATGAGTCTGATTGTTTCTTTGTATCCTTCCATCTACTATCTTTGTGTGTTACTGCTCGGTGTTCAAAAAGCAAAATATTATGCATGCTCCCACCAGGTATTAGAACGAGGTCGCAAGAAGGCTAACGAATTATAATCAAAATACACTGAGACGCCAATTTGTTGGTCGTCATGGAGTTAAGTCGACAGAAATAGTTGGATATTATTGCCTGTATCGCCGGCATCCCGTTGTCGTCTGCTCTTACTGAGATTGTCATATTACCCTGAACATAAGACGCCGAGAGAAATGTGTATATTCTCCGTGACGAAACATCCACCATTCCATTCATCCTGATCCATTCGTAACGTGCATCGGCAGCAGTGAGTGATAGGAAATCTGTTGTGAGGTGACGAATAACAATGACAATGGTAGTAATAAAAAATCAGTAATCAAAGATGTTTACTGCATTACAGACGATTGTTAAGGATTAACAAAATAACCAAGAAAGACTAAATGTTTAACTGTCGCACTGCATAGGTCTTCTTACCTCTTTGTTACTGAATTCTCTTTTGGTTGTTTGCAGAGAGAAAAGAAAGACCCCTGTAGCCATACATATCGCTAGTATACCGAGATACTACCTATCAGCTATCCTCGCTTTACATCACGAGACGAACATGGCGTCACCGAGCTGACATTTGAAATACATTTCTGTTTTCTCTCGCTGTCTCTCTCCCTCTATATATTTTTATTTTGATTTTCAGAGGAAAGCATCGAGAAGCGGGAGTAAATAAGTAGGCATATAATCTATTTACTGTTATTTTCATCGGGATACATAATACAAAACTACACATTTTAAGTGTATTATTGCGTAATTCCAATTATTGACAGTCTATTCGTGAGCTTGCTCGCATTCAGTGGGCTGAAACCCGTCACAGAAGCAAGCAAAACACAAATATTTCTTGCACCATGCGCAACACACAAACGAAAGAGAAGACGGCAATGGGATGTCGGTGATGCAGGCAATAATACCAAACTATTTCTACCGACTTAACACGATGGCGACGGAAAAATTGGCGTCTCGGTGTATTTTGATTATAATTCGTTAGCCTTCTTGCGACCTCGTTCTAATACCTCATGGGAGCAGGCATTATTTATTGCTTTTTGAACACCGAGCAATAACACACAAAGATAGTAGATGAAAGGATACAAAGAAACAATCAGACTCATGGGTGTGGATCCAGTTCATCATTGGAAGACTAAACAAGAGGGAAACATTATGAAAACTATGCATACGCTGATTTGTATACATTATTTGTATAGATCGGAAGAAGAAAAAGCGCAGATCTGCACAGTGCACGCATCTGACCTTTAGTTTCTGTCCACACCCATGAGTCTGATTGTTTCTTTGTATCCTCCCATCTGCTAAAATTAGATTTGAGAGCAACGATAGCTACAGCGTCGAAGTATTCAAAGTATTGTATACGTGTGTGTAAATGTCTTCCAATGCCCACTCAAAGAAGACAGGGATACACAGTCTCGCTACAGCATTACAAATACGACCCAGTTTGTGGATGAACATTACTTGTTCCATAGATCATGAATACGACATTTCGTAATAATATAGAACGTGTCAATTTAATGAAAGATTTCTTTACGTAGCATGATTCAGTTTCTTTGCAACAATTTTTTACTCTCTCTCTCTCTCTCACACACAATTTTTTATTTTTATCTCTCACCCTCACTCTCTCTCTCTTTTCTCTCTCTCTCTCTCTCTCTCTCTCTCTCTCTCTCTCACACACACACACACACACACACACACACACACATGCACACAGTCTTTTTTTATTTTTATTTGTTCGTTGTGTTCGATTATCGGCGAGGCACGAAAACGTTCGTCAATGATTTTCTTAGTTCTGAGTGCACTTAGGAAAGATATATAAAAACAACTATAAGAGTTACTGATTTATGAAGCTTAGTTTGCAATCAGTTCTGAGTATTATTAGTAACTAGGCTCCAGTCCCTAAACCCAGTTACAGAAATGTGAATCAGACGGATTACGTATTCCAGGCCTTAGCAGCCGCGTCTTTGAGACGGCAGCTATGGTCACTTCCCAGCCCGCTGTAGGATCACATCGGTTCGTCTTCTTCCTGCTGGTAATGTAACTGAGATTTGGCAACAAGGCAAGGTATATTTGGCAACTCTGTGATCGACGAGTTACTTCCTGGTGTCCACGGAATTAAGCCTCAAAGTTCACTTGATTTTTCCTGTCATTTCCATTGAATAATCTGAGTTATTATTATCGCTTGAGCTGTAACAAACGGTTGTAAATTTCCGGTTTTCAGGCCAGGAAAGTCGTTGCAGGTGAAAATCGCATCTAATCTCGTCCATTAAATAGCGGTTTACGAGTTCTAGCCACTACTGGTCTCGTAAGAGGAGACCTAGATGCATGCCTCTTCCCTAGCTGTGTGGAAACGTGCTAACCTGAAAGAAAGCGTCTGTTATGGTTTGCGGTTCCAGTCTTGCTGACTGTAACGTTTTATCCCTTCTGTGAAAGAGCTACAAGCAGTCAGATCACACATCGATAAGAAAATCGCAAGAAAATACTTTCGGCTCATAGTGCAATGGTGAAAAACTTACAATGCTGCACAACAGGTAACGCCTCTTTCGGCTGCTGAAAAACAAATTTTGGGTTTCTAGGAATACATAACTTTATTTATGAAATGCCACATTTACATACCACTTGAGTGTGACACAGCACACCAATCAAACACAGACCCAATCGAAATCTTATTGATTAGTATTATACTAATTCGTGCCGACAGAGGGACGCGTGTGTACAGATACTCAGTTTTACTGAAACAGTTTTTCGTCGTAAGGTTATCGTGGGTAGATTTATTTCATTTGTTATAATACAGTGCACAATATTCGTACGGTTTCTTTTAGTGTTGTTAAAATATTAGTTAACATGAGAGAGAAATTAATCATCAACGATATATGCGAATTCTCTGATGTTATCTATAATAGTCTGACAATGCACATGCAGTTTATTGATTACATGCATGGTTTTATGAGGAGTAAAATGCCGCTGCTATATGACAGCTAATGTAGAAAATACTTTTCTGACGTATTTTGGCACGATGCGCTCTCCCCATACATAATACAAAAGTTTCGAGATGCATCTGCAGCCTGGCCATCTATTAAACCTGTAAAGAACAAATTGTCGCAGAAGTTAGCCCTTTTTCCCCATACGACTATTTTGGGTTGAGAAGTGAAGGGAATTATGTTCCAAGTTCCATTAGATCGATAACTTCAGCAGACAGCAGTATGGCGTTTTAAAAAATGTAGCAGTGAATATACCCAAACTCGCGACGTATTATCAACATTGAGCGACGCTTACCGTTACGCTATTAGTTGACACATATCTACACCTCCAGAACTGAACAACAACTCCCCTAGAACTTGCGCATTGCACAGTGCTGTGAGATAATGCATATGGCCGGATCTAGACTTCTGAGAGACAGACAGTTACAGCTTTTCTTTTGCACTGCACGACGTTTTTAACAAACAGATAGCGCAATAGAGTAGCTCAAGTCGAATGGAACACTTCCTGTCTAAATTTGTGCATCCTACACTGTTGGCAGTTCTGTGTAGGTGTCAGTTACGTGATTTTATTTCGGTGGTTACAAAATAGAGTCGAATGTATGCACTGCGTAGCCGAAGCAGCTAGTTCATGGCGATTCGGTCCACCAAGTAAATGAATGTACTGAACATGCTGCAAACCACTACAGGGAGTCTGTGTGTCAGAATTCTCATCCAGTGTGGTGCAACAAGGTTATGATAGAAAAATGAGTGGTAGAGAAGAGAATTTGCTGGTCTCTAGGATTGATGCTAGGATCATATACTTATGGTCTGGGTTCGATTCCAACTTCTGCTGATGATTTTTGATAAGGAGAGACAGATTCTGTTCTCTTCTGGCTACGCCAAGTGAAGAAGGTATAATGGCATTGTGGTCTGACATTCATGTTAAACATGATATTCCTTCTCTACCAAGTAGACGTTAGGTTGAACCATAATAAAGTCAGGAGTCGCGACACGTAGAAACTTTATCAACAGTAACCTTTCTTATACTAGTTATTTATTTGTAGTGACGAAACAAACGCTATGTAGGGTCACAGGACACTTATTCCATCTTTTATTTGAGCTTCTGTATGTCGATAAAATCTGTTCTGATCTGGGAATGCAACTCAGACCGCCCTTAACGCGGAATTTGATCCCTTCGTGACAATACAGCTCGACTGCAATTTGTTGTTTGCTCATAACTGCAGATTCCTCAACATCTCCACATATTGCGCGTGAGAGGGTTCGCATCCTGGTCAGGCACTAAAGCTTTCATTATGTATTATGAAGCTCTAGCATCGGAACACCTATCTGCTGGTGGGTAAAAATTTTGATTTTTAATGTATTTTCATTCGCTGTCAACACTAACGGTATCTGACGTTTTTGTGTCCCAGTGAGACACAGAACAGTTTGCGAAATCATTGTAAGTTCAAGGATGTTATTCCGAGCTGCTGGTGGAGATAAATTCGGTAGTTGACGTCTATTTGTGTGCAGTCAACAACGATATGTGTGGGGCTCGATTCCCAGTCAGTACTGAACTCTTCGTCATATTATATCTAGTTCAAACATGCTCACATGTCGCTGCTGGTGTAAGAAACCCATTTTTAACTTTCGTTTTCTCTAGAATATAACAGCGATAGGTGACAGGTTGGAGTCCTGGGAAAGACAAAATTAATGTGTCGTCTCTTCATTTCAGTTAAAACATCTAGCTACTGCCGAGAAAATCCGATACGTCACAGTTGATTGTGCTTCGATGAGAATCCAATTAGGTTCTGGGTTCGAATCCCTGTCCAACACAAAGCTTTACCTCACGGCATTTCAAGTAAGTTACTTGTGAAGAAGCAATATTTATCATCTCTCGTAGTTCGTTAACAAGGACAATAAATGCTGGGTAGGAATTCGCGTCCGTTAACAATGTTTACGTTATGTAATTTAAAGTTGATATTTGCTAACTGATACTGTCTAAAATCGAGGTATATCGCTCTCTGTATGCCTAGTCAGGAATGACTGTTAGTTTCCGTCAGTCGCGAAGTCTTTGCTTTGTCTGCAAGACCTGGTTTTGAATCCATATGCAGGACGAGACGGTACGTCGTGTCATTTGAAGTTCATACATATTCTCAATTAACTTCTGGTGAATAACTTAAATTTTTAATGTCATTTTGTGTTAAATAATATTTACGGTGTGTTATTTTGAAGAGGAAATCATGAATACGACGTGAATTACCTATCTGACGTAATAATGGTAGTGGTAACATTTCATGTATGTCATTGATTGTAATAAATGTGAGCTTACAAGCCTGAAGAACCGTCTTATCTGTGATAAGATGTTCCCTGATATTTGTAGTACCTTGGTATCACTTTACATCTTGAGTTATTGCGATACAGAGCAGTGTTTTCTAGTGGTGACTAGTTGGAACCATTTTCAATAGTCAAACGACTGTACCGACTGGCGATTAGAGGACCTGCTAGACAGCTGCGCTATGTGGGTTGCATTCGAATCAGGCGAAATGCAATCCAGGTCTTTCGGTTACTTTTGAACACGACTGTACATATGAGTCCACATTTTTTGCGACTTAAAACTCCGCTAAGGACACACGAAAAATCAGTGTATTTCGAAATGTGTAAAGAAGAGGAAGAGAGTCCACGAACACAGAACATGCTGTGGAAATACCAGCGAAACATGCCTGGAGAAAAATTCTTTCGAATTGCATGGAGCATAAGACGCGAAAACGCATTGATAACTGAAAATTTTGAAGTGATTCTTCTTCACAGTTCGTACTGCCTCTCTACTCAAGCGTCGTACTAGTTCAAGACATCACATTGTGAGAAATAATACACTCCTGGAAATGGAAAAAAGAACACATTGACACCGGTGTGTCAGACCCACCATACTTGCTCCGGACACTGCGAGGGGGCTGTACAAGCAATGATCACACGCACGGCACAGCGGACACACCAGGAACCGCGGTGTTGGCCGTCGAATGGCGCTAGCTGCGCAACATTTGTGCATCGCCGCCGTCAGTGTCAGCCAGTTTGCCGTGGCATACGGAGCTCCATCGCAGTCTTTAACACTGGTAGCATGCCGCGACAGCGTGGACGTGAACCGTATGTGCAGTTGACGGACTTTGAGCGAGGGCGTATAGTGGGTATGTGGGAGGCCGGGTGGACGTACCGCCGAATTGCTCAACACGTGGGGCGTGAGGTCTCCACAGTACATCGATGTTGTCGCCAGTGGTCGGCGGAAGCTGCACGTGCCCGTCGACCTGGGACCGGACCGCAGCGACGCACGCCAAGACCGTAGGATCCTACGCAGTGCCGTAGGGGACCGCACCGCCACTTCCCAGCAAATTAGGGACACTGTTGCTCCTGGGGTATCGGCGAGGACCATTCGCAACCGTCTCCATGAAGCTGGGCTACGGTCCCGCACACCGTTAGGCCGTCTTCCGCTCACGCCCCAACATCGTGCAGCCCGCCTCCAGTGGTGTCGCGACAGGCGTGAATGGAGGAACGAATGGAGACGTGTCGTCTTCAGCGATGAGAGTCGCTTCTGCCTTGGTGCCAATGATGGTCGTATGCGTGTTTGGTGCCGTGCAGGTGAGCGCCACAATCAGGACTGCATACGACCGAGGCACACAGGGCCAACACCCGGCATCATGGTGTGGGTAGCGATCTCCTACACTGGCCGTACACCACTGGTGATCGTCGAGGGGACACTGAATAGTGCACGGTACATCCAAACCGTCATCGAACCCATCGTTCTACCATTCCTAGACCGGCAAGGGAACTTGCTGTTCCAACAGGACAATGCACGTCCGCATGTATCCCGTGCCACCCAACGTGCTCTAGAAGGTGTAAGTCAACTACCCTGGCCAGCAAGATCTCCGGATCTGTCCCCCATTGAGCATGTTTGGGACTGGATGAAGCGTCGTCTCACGCGGTCTGCACGTCCAGCACGAACGCTGGTCCAACTGAGGCGCCAGGTGGAAATGGCATGGCAAGCCGTTCCACAGGACTACATCCAGCATCTCTACGATCGTCTCCATGGGAGAATAGCAGCCTGCATTGCTGCGAAAGGTGGATATACACTGTACTAGTGCCGACATTGTGCATGCTCTGTTGCCTGTGTCTATGTGCCTGTGGTTCTGTCAGTGTGATCATGTGATGTATCTGACCCCAGGAATGTGTCAATAAAGTTTCTCCTTCCTGGGACAATGAATTCACGGTGTTCTTATTTCAATTTCCAGGAGTGTAGAAGTTATTAGTAGCCTTATATTGTGCTAATTTTACCTGTAATTTATAGTTTGCTTACATGTAATATTTGGACCAAACAATCTAGATTCAGTGTCTTCTTCATTACTGAAACGCCTTTCATACCAGAGGTGGATAAGCCATCATGTATTTGTTAAAAATCAGTGACTGCGACGTCACAGTTCTCACGATAACAACTTTACAGCATCTGGACGCGATTTCTGTCGCAAATTAGTCAAAAGTAGCAACTAGGAGCAGCATTTAAGCGTCGTAATACGCGACCCCGTGTGTCATCTGTTCGACAGTGCTGACCAAAAATTCAGCCAAGTTGTCATTTTTTTAAATGGCCAAGCATACAAACAGTGAATTCTTATTGAAAATTGGTTTAGGCAAATGGAGCATAAATATAAAAATAGAGCCTCTGAAAAAATGGTATGTTGAAGAATAATCCCGCGCCGACGAAGGATTTAAATTCTGCCAGTATGCGTTGAGCGACAGTCGTCGGCATTGGAAGAATCTGTGCGTAGTGTAGAATACGTGACGCATAGGTATTTAAGTAGTTGACTCGTTGAATCGTGTCTAAGGGGCGCAAGCTGCTTGCTCTGACAACATTCCGGACGGCCTGGAGCAACCTCTTTAAGTTGTTGCCCGCCGTGCGTCGTACTTCATTCGTAAACACGATCACCAAACACTTTATACTGTCCCGTATCTGGAAGGGTGCAATACAGTCAGCAGGTAGTTCAATACCAATATTCATGGCGACCGATAAGTCTAGGTTCATACGGCTCCCGTAGAGGCACCGTATCCATTTTGGAAATACCTCAGAACACGAAGCTACAAATAGATCGGACATTACAGGCAGTGTCACAATATTAACGGGTATTAGCGATCATGTCATTGTAGATACTATGATTACGAGAGTTAATAAATCAGTCAAGAAAGCTAGGGGACCGTTTGTGCTAGGTAGAGAAGATAAGCTGTTGTTAGTACCTAATTTAGACAGTGATCTGACATCACTTAATTCCAATCAGATGGATGTAGAGGAATTATGGGCAAAGTTTAAATAGATAAGTGGATAAAGGATGGGGAACATCCTGCATGGTTTAGTAACAAAATTCGGCAGATGCTGAGGAAACAGAGGTTGCTGCACTCTTGGTTCAGAAGGTAGCGCACATATGACGCGTAGAGAAGTTTAGTAGAGATTCGTTAAAGATCCATGCGCGTAGCATATAACTACCACCACTGTCACATCTTAGTAAAAGATCTGGCACAGAACCCGACAAAATTTCGGTCCTTTGTGAAGTCGCTAAGCGGGCTTGCGTTCAGTCTCTTGTTGACTAGTCTGGTGCGGCAGTTGGAGCTAGCAAAACGAAAAGCGTAGATTTAAATTTCACGTTCAAGAAATCGTTCACACAGGAGAATCATACAAACATACCGTCATTTAACCATCGGACCGACTCCCAATATGGACGACATAGTAATAAGCATCCTAGGCGTAGAGAAACAACTGACAGACTTGAAATTGCTTTCAAATCACCATGTCCGAATGGAAATCCAGTACAATTAGCCAGAGAGTACTCTACGGCATTGGCCCCTTACCTAGGTTACATTTATCGTCTATCTCTCGCCCAACACAAGAAGTGCAGGTGACTCCAGTATATAAGAAAGGTAAAACAACGGTCCCGCAAAATTACAGAGCAATATCCCTAACATCTGTTTGCTGCAGAATCTTTGAGCACACTATCAGTTGGAATATAATAAACCTGAAGACTCAGAAGCTTATGTCTACGATTCAGAACGGTTTTAGGAAACATCCCTCGTGGGAACTCAGCTTGCCCTTTTTTTACGAGACATATTGCAAACTTTGGATGAAGAAGAACAGGCAGATTCCATACTTCTAGACTTCCAGAAAGCATTTGATACGGTGCCCCATTGCAGGCTGTTAAAGAAGGTACGAACATAAGGCTTAAGTTCGTGTATATGTGAGTGGGTCGAAGACTTCTTAAATAATAGAACACAGTATGGTCATCGGAGGCAACGGTATGGTCAGGAGTGCCCTAGGGACTTGTGATAGGACCACCGTTGTTCCCTGTATACATAAATGATTTGGCTGACAGGGTGGGATGTAATCTGAGGTTGTTTGCTGATGATGCTGTGGTGTACGGTAAGGCGTCACAGGTCAGTGTCTGTAGGAAGATACAAGACGACTTAGACTAAATTTCTAGTTGGTTTGATGAATGGTAGTTAGCCCTAAATGTGGAAAAATGTAAGTTAATGCAGATGAGTAGGAAGAACAAACATGTAATGTTCTGGTACAATATTACTAGTGTCGCGCTTGACACAGTAAAGTCGTTTAAATTTGTGGACATAACGTTTCAAAGCGATGTGAGGTCGAAGGAGCTTGTGAGAACTATGGTAGGGAAGGAAAATGGTCGACTGCGGTTAATTGGGAGAATTTTAGAAAAAGAGTAGTTCACCTGTAAAGGAAATCACATATAAGACGACTGGGTGACCTGTTCTTGAGTAATGCTCTAGTGTTTGGATCCATAATACGTCGGATTGAAGAAAGACCGAAGCAATTCAGAGGCGGACTGCTAGATTTCTTACCAGTAGGCTCGAACAACTCGTAACTGTCACGGAGATGCTTCTAGAACTCGGATGGGAATCCCTGGAGGGAAGGCGACGGTCTTTTTGAGAGACACTATTGAGAAAATGTAGAGAATTAGCATCTGAAGTTGACTGCCGGACGATGCTACTGCCCCCAACATATAGGATGATTATGATTAATCTTTCAAAACGCTGTAGATTGCTTCAAATGGCTCTGAGCACTATGGGACTTAACATCTACGGTCATCAGTCCCCTAGAACTTAGAACTACTTAAACCTAACTAACCTAAGGACAGCATACAACACCCAGCCATCACGAGGCAGAGAAAATCCCTAACCCCGCCGGGAATCGAACCCGGGAACCCGGGCGTGGGAAGCGAGAACGCTACCGCACGACCACGAGATGCGGGCGAAAACGCTGTAGAAATAACACCACTGGACAGAATGACTTCACAGTGCAACGGAATATTGTCGGAGAAAGAGGAAAACGTATGGTGGAAGAAGAAAAGATACTATGAAAATTGATCAATAGATGGCGCTGTATGTGTCAGAATACGTAAATGAAAACAAATGTCATGCGCACGACCCACTGAAGGTGGTATAAACTCGCAGAGTACACGGATTTTCCTCCTTCCGCGTCTGCGACGTTCACCGTGACTCTCTCTCAAAGGAGGATTCCGTCCACCCCCGGTAGCTGAGTGGTCAGCGCGACAGAATGTCAATTCTCAGGCCCCGGATTAGATTTCCGGCAGGGTGGGAGATTTTCTCCGCTCAGGGACTGGGTGTTGTGTTGTCCTAATCATCATCATTTCATCCCTATCGACGCGCAAGTCGCCGAACTGGCGTCATATCAAAAGACTTGCACCCGGCGAACGGTCTACCCGAGGGAAGGCCCTAGTCACACGACCAGATAGAGTAGAATCGCGCTCTGCTTGTAAAGCTGTATAACAAGAATGATGACTGTGCACAAGTTGCTCTGCAGAAGTTCCGCACAGTGAAGAGTTTGAGAAACGGCGTTGTTCCGATGACTGCCGAGGGTCTAGAGAAAATCATTCGGAAATTCGAAAAGACGAGTTTTTTTGTGTGCAATCTGGTGGAGGGAGGAAACGAATTGATTCGACGTCAGTGGAAGCAGTAGTCGCAGCAATGCAGGAGGAGACGAGTGGGGATGTGCAAACGTGTATTGGACATACCCGTGAGCACGGCGCGTAAAATCCTAGAAAACATCTTTCATTGCTATCCATATAACGTTACCCATGTGCACGAGTTGCTTCCTGTTGACCTGCCAACAAGAGAGACCTTTGCTTTAGAATTACTTGCTCGCATGGAAGTGGACAATGGTTGGCCGTGGAAGATTTTGTGGACAGACGAAGCCCACTTCCATCTGACAGGATATGTTAATACACAGAATTGTCGAATATGGGGAACGGGGAACACACATGCAAATCAGTCAGTACCTCTTCATCCTAAAAAGGTCACTGCGTGCTGCGGGTTTACGGCATCATTTATCATAGGGCCATATTTTTTTCGAAGAGACAGGTGCTTCCGGTCCTGTTAACTGTACCGTCACTGGTAAGTACTATGAGTGTCTTTAGCGCAACCACGCCATTCCAGCTTTCCAACAGCATGGATTAGTGGACGAGATGATTTTTATGCATGGTGGCCCACCTCCGCACATTGCAAATCCAGTTAAGCAGCTGCTGAAGCGCCATTTCGGAAACGCTAGAATTATCAGACGCCATTTTCCGATTGCCTGGCTGTCCCGATCATCTGATGTTAGTCCGTGTGACTTCTGGCTGTGGCGGTACCTGAATGATGTTGTTTTCAGTGTTCGGACTGCTAACTTAGCTACACTGAAGGCGTGCATTACGCTACACATTCCGAACGTGACACCAAATACACTTCCATCAGTTGTGGAACATGCTGTTTCTCGATTTCAAGTTGTTGCGAAGAACGGTGGAGAGCATATTGAACACGTTTTGCGCCAGTCACACGGAAATTAATAATCCAATTTGATTTTGATTGATGCATTTTATGCAGATTTTGGTCTCAAGACAATTAAAAACAACTTTTCCCATCCGATGTGATAGGACCTTGCCATGGTAGATGGGTTTAAGTAACTAACAGTATAACACCTGTACGCCAGTGCACACTGAGTAATACAGTTTGTTTAACGTCAAACTTACACCTCAGGCATTGTTGTATGTTTCATATGTCATTTGTAGTCGACCACTATTAAATTACGATGCTTACAGCGCCACCTATTGCTACATTTTGTAACTATTTATTTTTCTTCTGCCATACGTTTTCCCCCTTCTCCAATATTATTCCGATGCAATCTGACGTCATTCTGACCAGTTGCGTTATTTCTACAGCGGTTTGAAAATTTAACTTCAGTCATAATCACCCTCTACATTGTGGGTAAGTACCAGGAAGATAAGATAAGAGAAATTAGCGCGTTTACACCCGCTCTATTTGCGAGTGGAACAGGACAGGAAATGACAATTAGTGGTACAGGTTACTCTCCGCTGCACACCTTACGGTGGCTTGTGGAGTATCTATGTAGATGTAGATGAAGATGCAGATGTAGACTTGCTATTATGCAACATGTGGGAACCACCGAGCTAGTTAGCAGCTCCATACCATAGAAGCGGCGGACTCTCCCCTCTGCACCATCAGTCGTAGTGCCGACCATGATCACCGAATCAACTGCATAGCCGTTGCGAATGTCTGGTTGTTGGCGCGACAAACGGTCGCGTATTTTCTACAAGTGCCGCCGCATGTTACTGACCCGGAGTCCTTTTTCCATCCAGCCGTGGAATATTTTTTGCCAAAAAGTCTCGGTTTGTTCTCTGGATAAAGGGCTGGACCTTGGTGTATCCGTGTGGAGATGTTCATCGCTTGCGTCTTGATTTCTGGCAGTACTTGCACACTGCACACGCGGAGGTTGCGCGATGTTCCCGTTTGACGAGTTGCCGACGCGGCAGGTGCCCGCCCGATTCGGAACGAAACATGACTGGCTTACACCTTGTAGCCGGCCCGTCTGCCATCCTTTATCACACTGTGGTGTTCCAGGGCTCCGAATGGGTGGATTAGTTTAAATTTGTTTTTCTGCTGTACATATATGAAAAATATGCAAGTAAATTAAAAATGAGCAATGTGCGGGTGCAGCACAGCTATAGGAGGGGGCCGGTCTCGGGATTTGACCCTTTCCCACCTTCTCTCCTGCACCCTGTAGCTTACTGTGCCCCTAACAAAATTGATAAAGAAACATGAATTAAGAAAATAAAAAATTTGTAACAAATAAGCCCTCGGTCACAAATATTAAGTCTAAATTGACCTGGTTTCGACGCTACTATGAGCGTCGTCTTCAGAATTAGAGTAACTGTACTAAAACATTAGGTATATAGTACATTAATAAAATTAAAGTTTGTACCGACGCGAAAAGATGCAGTACTTACAAGTCACATATTAAAAAAGATCTAAGCCGGATAGGCGACGTCATATACCTAATGTTTTAGTACAGTTAGTCTAATTCTGAAGACGACGCTCATAGTAGCGTCAAAAACCAGGTCAATTTTGATTTAATATTTGTGACCGAGGGCTTATTTGTTACAATATAACTCTGACACGGTCACTGAACGTCAGCAGCTATGTTCAAAGTTTTAAAATAAAAAATGTTAAAAAACACTTGTTAGAGCACTTGCGCGAAATAGGCAAAGGTTCAGAGCTGGAGTATCAGTTCCATACGCATTTTTAGTCTGCCAGGAAGTTTCTACACTTACGGAACTGATCTTTTTGACACATGAAAATGAATCTGTCCCCATCTTGATGGATTAATCACATCTGGACATTACCAGGTATGGACCTGTAGCTTACGATGTGCACTTACCTTCTTTCGATCGCGGAAATAGCTTATTCTGTTTAACGTGGTACAGCCTCATACCTTTCACATAAACAATTCGTTGTTGAACAAATCGTTGCCGGAGGAGAAAAAGGCTAAAACATGGGAAAATCCCGGGACGCGCTGTAAATAGAACCCCAAACTGTTTTGATTTAAAATCTGTAGATTAATCTCTGTGCCACCGATTCACGCGCTTTACCTGCATGTAAACAATATACTAGGTGTGTTCAAACAGTACCAAACCATTGGTTAGGAGAGGTACATTTATTGATTTGGATATACAGAACACTAATCCGCTTCTAGGAGGCGTTCTGGGTTATGCACAAACTTCTCCCAGCGCTCCCGCCATTATTGGAAATACTTGTTGTTCTGGCGTAGCCACAAGCTCCGGAACGAAGATGCGGAACGCAAGACCAGACAAGGCGGTGAGGAAACGTCGGCCAGTGGTGCACGGAATTGGACAGCGCCGCGCCAAGAGCGCACTTTCAAGAAGTAAATGTGAGCGCCGAACCTGCCGGCCTCTGACGCTCTCATCGGCCCATCTGCAATGGACATTCGAGCTACGCTATCATATAGTCGTGATCCGTATCAAGGACTTTGTGTATAACAAGAACGTTACTGTTTTCATGTCGCCTCTTGCTAGCGACATTTGATGTAACCAAAATTAAGTATTGACAAGTTTGCTTTCCAGAAATGAAAGAGCTAATTTGTTGTTGTACAGCATTCCGAGAACGCCACATCCTTTAGATACCCTATAAGCAACAAGTGGGCAAGATCGCACACTTGTGGAACGTGTTTTCTGAATGTTAGCCGGGCCGCCGCGTTCACCACGACACTTTTTCCCTGCTTAGATTGTGTTGCTTTCAGGGGCATTCTCAAACAGCTTTATGTGACTGAAGGTTGGGGCTACCGTTGCCATGTACACCATATCCCGTGCAGTTCCCACACCGCGTCGCTTCCGCTCAGTTGCCAACAGTTCCGGTGCAAATTTGGCGGGTGGTTTTTTCGTGCGCAAATACTCGATCACAATTGAATATAGCGATCCAGTGTTTACTCCTATTTCGCGAGTTCTCGTTCTGTGCTACGATGGTTCTGCGTGACCAACGGCAGAACTTGCTCAATGACATTGTCATTTAGGATTATTGAGGATTTGCATGAACATGATTTGATGACAAGCGATCAGGAACCATGTATGAAAAAGTTGTATTACTCCTTTCTCCGTGGGTAACTCGTGGTTCAAATGGCTCTGAGTACTATGCGACTTAACTTCTGAGGTCATCAGTCGCCTAGAACTTAGAACTATTTAAACCTAACTAACCTAAGGACATCACACACATCCATGCCCGAGGCAGGATTCGAACCTGCGACCGTTGCGGTCGCTCGGTTCCGGACTGTAGCGCCTAGAACCGCACGGCCACTCCGGCCGGCGGTAACTGGTGGCATCATAAACGTGTTTGCCGCGCGTGATTATCCGAGCGGTCTTAGGCGCTGCAGTCATGGACTGTGCGGCTGATCCCAGCTGAGGTTCGAGTCCTCACTCGGGAATGGGTGAGTGTGTTTGTCCTTAGGATAATTTAGGTTAAATAGTGTGTAAGCCTAGGGACTGATGACCTTATCAGTTAAGTCCCATAAGATTTCACACCCATTTGAACATTTTTGAACATAAACATGTTGAATCTTGTGAATGGTATCATATGCACTGATACAACACCTACATCTACATCTACATCTACATGGATACTCTGTAAATCACATTTAAGTGCTTGGCAGAGGGTTCATCGAACCACCTTCACAATTCTCTGTTATTCCAATCTCGTATAGCGCGCGGAAAGAATGAACACCTATATCTTTCCGTACGAGCTCTTCCTTCTCTTATTTTATCGTGGTGATCGTTCCTCCCTACGTAGGTCGGTGTCAACAAAATATTTTGGCATTCAGAGGAGAAAGTTGGTGATTGGAATTTCGTGAGAAGATTCCGTGGAAATGAAAAACACCTTTTCTTTAAAACGATTTCCAGCCCAAATCCTGTATCATTTCTGTGACACTCTCTCCCATATTTCGCGATAATACAGAACGTTCTGCCTTTCATTGAACTTTTTCGATATACTCAGTGAGTCCTATCTGGTAAGGATCCCACACGGCGCAGCAGTATTCTAAGAGAGGACGGACAAGCGTAGTGTAGGCAGTCTCCTTAGTAGGTCTGTTACATTTTCTAAGTGTCCTACCAATAAACGCAGTCTTTGGTTAGCCTTCCCCACATCATTTTCTATGTGTTCCTTCCAATTTAACTGTAATACCTAGGTATTTAGTTGAATTTACGGCTTTTAGATTAGGCTGATTTATCGTGTAACCGAAGTTTAATGAGTTCCTTTTAGCACTCATGTGGATGACCTGACACTTTTCGTTATTCAAGAGCAACTGCCACTTTTCGCACCATTCAGACATTTTTTCTAAATCTTTTTGCAGTTTTTTTAATCTTCTGATGACTTTATTAGTCGACAAACGACAGATTCATCTGCAAACAACCGAAGACGGTTGCTCAGATTGTCTCCCAAATCGTTTATATAGATAAGGAACAGCAAAGGGCCTATAACACTACCTTGGGGAACGCCAGAAATCATTTCTGTTTTACACGATGACTTTCCGTCAGTTACTACAACTGTGACCTCATCACAGGAAATCACAAATCCAGTCACGTAACTGAGACGATATTCCATACGCACGCAATTTAAATACGAGCCGCTTGTGTGGTACAGTGTCAAAAGCCTTCCGGAAGTCCAGAATTACGGAATCTTTCTGAAATACCTTGTGAATAGCACTCAACACTTCATGT
Organism: Schistocerca nitens; assembly: GCF_023898315.1. Taxonomy (NCBI): domain Eukaryota; kingdom Metazoa; phylum Arthropoda; class Insecta; order Orthoptera; family Acrididae; genus Schistocerca; species Schistocerca nitens. The sequence goes on from NC_064614.1 coordinate 69,261,304, forward strand.
GAATAAAGAGCTACTTGTGTTTCACAGGACTGATGCTTTCTAAACCCATGTTGACTATGTGTCAATAGACAGTTTTCTTCGAGGTAATTCATAATGTTCGAACACAATATATGTTCCTAAATCCGGCTACATTTCGGCGTTAACGATATGGGCCTGTAATTTAGTGGATTACTCATACTACCTTTCTTGAATATTGGTGTGACCTGTGCAACTTTCCAGTCTTTGGTATGGATCTTTCGTCGAGCGAACGGTTGTATATGACTGTTATGTATGGAGCTAATGCATCAGAATACTCCGAAAGGAACCTAATTGGTATAGAGTCTGGACCAGAAGACTTGCTTTTATTAAGTGATTTAAGTTGATTCACTACTCCGAGGATATTTACTTCTACGTTACTCGTCTCTGCTTACTTTATTACATCTTTTACAACCTACGAATCCGGAGGAGCGAACACTACACGTCCTTGCTTGTAAGTCAACTGCCAGTAACTGAAGCTTTCTGCTGGCTGGATAAAATTCTTGATAACATACCTCTCCATAGAAGAAAGTCTGCCACATCTCACTGGTTTACGCTGGAAAGAAGAAGGTATGGTACTTTTCGAGCGCACCTCGTGCTATTACAATTGCAGTAAATGAAGTTCGACATAATCGCACTGTTATATACATCGACCCAATAACAATAATAGTAATAATAAAATGTCGAGTTCAGAACAGTCTTTGACCACAAAACTATCTCTAGTATAAAATGATCAGTTCCTCTGTATGACATCATCATCAAATTACATCGCCACTGAGGTAACATGAATTCCGCGGATGAGTCAGACATTCTTCTTCTCTTTTCTTTCTAAAAACGCTGTAATCCGAAAAATTTACTGTTACTGAAATTTGCAGTTACTGTGGCATTTCGTACGATGTTGCGAAACAGACTAAAAGTTTTGAAAGCAACAAATAAAGACTGCGCGCGTTTTGTAGTTACCCACCGCGGCATTAGAACGTAACGTCAGTGTTTCAAAGTACTGCCGTCTCATACACGAGCCTTTGCATAACATTAATTCCCAGCCGCAGAAAAACGTATGGAGAAACAACTATTTTAGCCAAAACGACGGTTTTTCAGCAAAATTTTCCACAGCGATGAGCGTTACAAAATTTGTGCAAATTACCAAATGAAAAATATTCTGCTTTTGCTTGTTACTCCAGCATCTGTAAATTGTAACCCTTGAAAGGCATTATTTTGCACCTCGGAACTGACACAATATTAGAATAACGTGTGTTTTCCTCACGAGGCGTAATTAAAGTGCTGTTAAACGCTGAGTTCGATGCTTTTAATCTGGAGGTTTCCATTAAGACTAGTAGTCGCAGAACCTAAAAGAAATCTTGAGGGGAATACACTTTGAGTAATAATTTATCGATGGCACTTAACGCATTGCAGCGGCTGACGTCCACATTCAGAAACCGCTGGTCCTCTTTATTGTCTCTGATAGCAAAAACATTTGCAGGCCTTACCTGATGTTACACCTGCACAAGCATTCGATGTATTTCCGGCGCTCGAAAACGAAAACAGTCTCCTGATGTGAGCATATGATTTCGGTTGACATGTTTGGAAAAGTTCACAGTTTCATTAACTTACTGTTTCCTCTCTTCGAAGGAAAACATTTTTCAAATACAGAGTCGTAGACGATTGCACAAGAATGTACTGCCGTTAAACATGTGGTACCTAAAGGAAAGGATTTTGATAAACTTTTGATGTTTCAAGATAGCCAAACAGAGATAAAGAAACAATGAAAATCTTAAAAATCTTACTAACACAGTCCATCCTCAGTCTATTCATATTTCACTCTGCTTATTTACATTTCGGAGTCGCAGCTTCGTCAGCAGAGATTCTGGTTTTATAAGGACCTTCATTGCGATTTCAGCGCGTCAGAAACGCATACCTGTAAATTATGTTTATTTCTGCTGTTTGACAGCCCAATGAAGTAATCTGCAACCGTTGCTTATATTGTCATATGAATGTATATAGTTTTATCTTCGAAAATAGTGTGTCTTTTAGGATGCAGTGAGGACTGTGTGTGTGTAGCGTCGTGTTTTCTAATGTTTATGATGATAATGATGACTTGAGTCGATGGCACACGTTCACTCATCGTTAGAGACCAAATTGAGAGACAGACTTGCAATTGCGGGATTGAATGCGCTTGCCGGTTACACGGACAGCTTCTCTCGAGAGGTAACCAATGAATAACTTTCTTTAAGACGATAAGAAAACCGTGTTATAAAAAACCTCACTCGACTATTGCATACGTGTAGACAATAGGATCTTGTGGCGTTGTACGTAGACAGGCTGCTGCAGCATTTCTGCCGAAGCATGATACAGTATTGCATCTTCTCTTGTGATCAGGCAATCCATGTTTGAAAATCTATTTTTCAAGCAATGACATATTAATAATTCCGCAGAAAAGAATCTGTCGACACAATAACATGTGTGACGCATTAGAGTTGTCAATTTACTCAAACGATTTGTTATGGTGCACTTTTGTTTACGTAATTCTGCAAACATACTACCGTCGCCAGACACAATGATCGACGATTATTCGTTAATATCAAACCTCACTATCACATTCCTCTCTTGCTGACTGGTGCACATTACGTCTGAATTTCGAGTCATAACCCCAGGGTGATGAAAGAAGAAGCTCAAACGGTTTGAATAACGACAAAATAATACGGACACAGCTACAAAACCGTAACTGGCGAAGATGCTACGAAGAACTATAAGACGTTCGATATGACACAGAGCTACTATCAGCCAGTCTTCACACTAAATGGTAGATTACAAGGATATGCACGTCATTCTGTTGACTACCGACTATTTGGATGATAATTCACCGTTACCGATAAGTGTCCTGAAACACGAAGGCATTGGTTTTAAGGCTGGCGTATGTTGTACCTATTGTCTGTTTAATATGTGTTGTTACGTGTAGAACACTTGAAATGTGTGTGTTGTTCAAATGTGTGTGAATCTTATGGGACTAAACTGCTAAGGTCATCAGTCCCTTGGCTTACACACTACTTAACCTAAATTATCCTAAAGACAAACACATACACCCATGCCCGAGGGAGGGCTCGAACTTCCACCGGGACCAGCCGCAAAGTCCATGACTCAGCACCCGAGACCGCTCGGCTAATCCCGCGCGGCTAACACTTTAACCATTCATGTAATAAAAACAAGCATGATACACTGAAGCGCCAAAGAAACTAGTACAGACAAGTGTATTCAAATACAGAGATATGTAAACAGGCAGAATACGGCGCCGCGGTCGGCACAGCCTATATAAGACAAGCGTCTGGCGCAGTTGTTAGATCGGTTACTACAGCTACAATGACACGTTATCAAGATGTAAGGAAGTTTGAATGTCGTGTTACAGTAGGCGCACGAACGATGGGACACAGCATCTCCGACGTTAGCATGAAATGGTGATTTTCCCGTACTATCATTTCACTAGTGTACTGCGAATATCAGGAATCCAGGATAACATCAAATCTCCGACATTGCTGCGGCCGGAAAAAGATCCTGCAAGAACGAGACAAACGACGACAGAAGAGAATCTTTCAACGTGACGAAGTACAAAACTTCCACAAATTTCTGCAGATTTCAATGATGGGCCATCAACAAGTGTCAGTGTGCGAACTATTCAACGAAACATCGTCCATATCGGCTTCCGGAGCCGAAGGCCCACTCGTGTACCCTTGATGACTGCACGACACAAAGCTTTACGCCTCGCCTGGACCCGTCAACATCGACATTAGACTGTTGTCCACTGGAAACATGTTGCCTGGTCGGACAAGTTTCGTTTCCAATTGCATCGAGCGGTATGGAGACAACCTCATGAATACGTTGGCCCTGCATGTCAGCAGAGGACTGATCAAGCTGGCGAGGGCTCTGTAATGGTGTGGTATGTGTGCAGTTTGAGTGACATGGGGCCCTGAAACGTCTAGATACGACTCTGACGGGTGACACGTTCGAAAGCATCCTTTCTGATGTCCATAGTGCATTCCGGCGGACTTGGAAAATTCCAGCAGGACAACCCGACGTCCTCACACGTCCAGTATTGTTACCGAGTGGCTCCAGAAGCACCCTTATGAGTTTAAACACTTCAGCTGTCCACCAAACTCCCCAGACACGAAAGTTATTGAGTATATCTGAGATGCCTTGCAACGTGCTGTCCAGAATATATCTCCATCCCCTCGTACTCATACGGATTCCTGGACAGCCCTGCAGGATTCATGGTGTCAATTCCGTCCAGCACTACTTCAGATACTAGTCGAATCTATGCCACATCGTGGTGCGGCATCTCTGCTAGCTCGGGGGGTGAGGAGGGGGGAGGCGTATACGATATTAGGCAGGTGCACCAGTTTCTTTGGCTTTTCCGGGTCACGCGACACAGAGGACTGACCACTTGCTCAGATTGTGAAAATATCGTCTCATGCGGTTGACCCAGGGAAAAAAGTTTGAATTTCCTGTCTTCCAGTTATATGGCGTGTCAGAGTGCTTTCGCTTCCAAGCTGTTTATGGGTTCGTGCAGGTATGAGCTTAAGAGAGCCGTCGCCACTTGAATTGCCTTTGTTACGGCAGTCGCTCAACTCCACCGGATCCAGAGATTACTCCTGATCGGTGGCTTGTCATCAGAGTCTGGTGTGCACGATGTCTTCTTGTGGTCAGTGTTTCACTAGCAATGCTCTAGAAACCAGTTGTTGCCATTCCTTCCAGCTACCCACGAACACCTACCTTGCTTCAATAGTTACTGCTAACAAACCTTCTGAATCAATATATTTTATATTTCAAAGCTTAAGAAAACAGAAATTACATATCAGTAAATTTAAAAACAAGGGACAACAATTAATTAGCAACGTCAAGTAATCGATTTACAGTTCTAATGTTAAAAGCCGCCTGTATTTCTTTTTATTCGTTTTTGCCATATGCCATGAACTTCCGGAAATTACTTTTTTCTGAGTCATCAGTCTTCTAAGGGATGTGACGCGGCCAGCCACGAATTTCTCTCCAGTGCCAACCGCTTGTTGAATGTATTCCAATCTCAGTCTTCCTCTACAATTTTTAACCAGTAAGCACTCTATACTACTATGGAAATTATTGTCTGGTATCTTAACTAATGTCTTACAATCCTGCCGCTTTTTCTTGTCAGTGTTTTCTACATATTCCTTTCCTCGCCGATTCTGCGGAGAGTTTTCTCATTCATTATATTATCAGACAGCTATTTTCAACATTCTTCTGTGGGACCACATCTCAGATACTTCGATTCTCTTCTGTTCCGGTTATCCCGCAGTTTATGGTTCACTGCCATACAATGCTGTGCTCCAAACGTACGTTCCCATTCTCCAGTTATGTCGATGTTTGAAATTAGTAAATTTCTCTAGGCCACGAAGACCCTTTTTGTTAGTGCCTGTCCTCCTTGCTCCGTCCGTAATGGGTTACTGTGCTGCCTAGGTGGCAGAATAGCTCAACTTCATTTACTTCGTTATCACCAATCCTGATTTTTTTGTTTCTTACTGTTTTCATTTCTGCTCGCCTCACTCCTTTCGTCTCTCTTCTATTTACTCTCAGTCCATAATTTATACTCATTAGACTGTTCATTAAATTCAGCACATCCTGTAATTCTTCTTCACTTTCACTCAGGATTGCAATGTCATCACTCAGTCTTATCATTAATACAATTTCACCTACAATTTTATTCCAGTCTTCAGTCTTCTAGATCGAGCCTTTGCATTTCCCTTTTCAGATTTTCTAGCTTCGCTACTATGCTCAAACTTTCGACATTCCGCTGCCCGATTCGTAGATCGTAATCCCTTCATTGTTTGTTGAACCTTTTTTTCATGGTCACCTTCACACCGGTAGCCCCCTCCCGCAGATTCAAATGCGGGGCTAGTCTGGGATCTCTTCCAATGCATTCATCATCATGACACTTTTCAATGACATGTCACATGTGCTGTGAATATACACTCCTGGAAATTGAAATAAGAACACCGTGAATTCATTGTCCCAGGAAGGGGAAACTTTATTGACACATTCCTGGGGTCAGATACATCACATGATCACACTGACAGAACCACAGGCACATAGACACAGGCAACAGAGCATGCACAATGTCGGCACTAGTACAGTGTATATCCACCTTTCGCAGCAATGCAGGCTGCTATTCTCCCATGGAGACGATCGTAGAGATGCTGGATGTAGTCCTGTGGAACGGCTTGCCATGCCATTTCCACCTGGCGCCTCAGTTGGACCAGCGTTCGTGCTGGACGTGCAGACCGCGTGAGACGACGCTTCATCCAGTCCCAAACATGCTCAATGGGGGATAGATCCGGAGATCTTGCTGGCCAGGGTAGTTGACTTACACCTTCTAGAGCACGTTGGGTGGCACGGGATACATGCGGACGTGCATTGTCCTGTTGGAACAGCAAGTTCCCTTGCCGGTCTAGGAATGGTAGAACGATGGGTTCGATGACGGTTTGGATGTACCGTGCACTATTCAGTGTCCCCTCGACGATCACCAGTGGTGTACGGCCAGTGTAGGAGATCGCTCCCCACACCATGATGCCGGGTGTTGGCCCTGTGTGCCTCGGTCGTATGCAGTCCTGATTGTGGCGCTCACCTGCACGGCGCCAAACACGCATACGACCATCATTGGCACCAAGGCAGAAGCGACTCTCATCGCTGAAGACGACACGTCTCCATTCGTCCCTCCATTCACGCCTGTCGCGACACCACTGGAGGCGGGCTGCACGATGTTGGGGCGTGAGCGGAAGACGGCCTAACGGTGTGCGGGACCGTAGCCCAGCTTCATGGAGACGGTTGCGAATGGTCCTCGCCGATACCCCAGGAGCAACAGTGTCCCTAATTTGCTGGGAAGTAGCGGTGCGGTCCCCTACGGCACTGCGTAGGATCCTACGGTCTCGGCGCGCATCCGTGCGTCGCTGCGGTCCGGTCCCAGGTCGACGGGCACGTGCACCTTCCGCCGACCACTGGCGACAACATCGATGTACTGTGGAGACCTCACGCCCCACGTGTTGAGCAATTCGGCGGTACGTCCACCCGGCCTCCCGCATGCCCACTATACGCCCTCGCTCAAAGTCCGTCAACTGCACATACGGTTCACGTCCACGCTGTCGCGGCATGCTACCAGTGTTAAAGACTGCGATGGAGCTCCGTATGCCACGGCAAACTGGCTGACACTGACGGCGGCGGTGCACAAATGCTGCGCAGCTAGCGCCATTCGACGGCCAACACCGCGGTTCCTGGTGTGTCCGCTGTGCCGTGCGTGTGATCATTGCTTGTACAGCCCTCTCGCAGTGTCCGGAGCAAGTATGGTGGGTCTGACACACCGGTGTCAATGTGTTCTTTTTTCCATTTCCAGGAGTGTACATTATGTACCTTTAATGGAGTAGTTTCCATTGCCTTCTGCATCCCCATGCTGGTGATCATCGCTGATTCTTCAACCTTTAGAGGCAGTTTCCCACTCCAAAAGTAAGAGAGTGCCCTTAACCTCTGTCCACTCTTCCGCTCTCTTCGACAAGGCCGTTGGATGAATAATGGGTGACATTATGCCGGAAGTCTTCGAACGCCACTAATCAAAGATCCCTAGAACAAGAGTGCAACTTATTACGCATCGAAATTCCAGTTAAAAAAGCGCCACTCATAACTACGAATCATAATGTAACACACACACACACACACACACACACACACACGAGAACCACACACACACATTTGCTAAATCAGATAATTAAATTTCGAAGCGAAAAACATGCACCGTCATGCTACAAAACAACGACATAGGATACAATCTGAGTAGCGGTCTTAGATTGTTTGCAGATGATGATGTCATTTACCGTCTTGTAAAGTCATCAGATGATCAAAACGACTTGCAAAATGATGTAGATAAGATATCTGTATGGTGCGAAAAGTGGCAATTGACCCTGAATAAAGAAAAGTGCGAAGTTATTCACATGAGTGCTACAAGAAATCAGCTAAATTTCGATTACGCGATAAGTCACAAAAATCTGAAGGCTGTGAATTCAGCCAACTACTTAGGGATTACAATTACAAATAACCTAAACTAGAACGATCACATAGATAATATTGTGGGTAGAGCAAACCAAAGAATGCCATTTATTGGTAGAACACTTAGAAGGTGCAACAGGTATACTTAAGAGACTGCTTACACCACGCTTGTGCGCCATAATCTGGAGTATTGCGGTGCGGTGTAAGATCCACATCAGGTGGGACTGACGGATGACATCGAAAAAGTACAAAGAAGGGCAGCTCGTTTTGTATGATCGCGAAATTGGGGACATAGAGTCACAGACATGATACGTGAAATGGAGTGGCAATCATTAAACCAAAGGCGTTTTTCGTTGCGACGGGATCTTCTCATGAAATTCAATCACCAGTTTTCTCCTCCGATTGTGAAAACATTCTGTTGCCACCCAACTACATAGGGAGAAATGATCATCACGATAAAATAAGAGAAATCAGGGCTCGTACAGAAAAATTTTATTGCTCGTATTTCCTCCATGCCGTTCGAGAGTGGAACGGTACAGAGACAGCTTGAAGGTGGTTCATCGAACCCTCTGCCAGGCGCTTTATTGTGAATAGCAGAGTAATCACGTAGATGTAGATGTCTATTTTTCGAGGTATAGAGCGTGCAAGTAGACGTTTGAGACATTTTGTCAGAAAAGTAAAAGTATCGTGTTCAGCACGCTCTGAAGCCAATAACACTCATCAGAAAAGTTTGCTAGTGCATTTCGTAGGAAATTTTGTCTATTTTAATTTTGTTCAAAATTTCGATATTGGAAAACGCATGGTTTCGTTGAGGGTCATTTGCGTTTTTCCTGTGAGACCGACCTCAGGCACATCATAAAACTTGAAATTCGGATTCAGCACTGTAAAAAACATACAGATCCGTATGATCGCGAAATTGGGGACATAGAGTCACAGACATGATACGTGAAATGGAGTGGCAATCATTAAACCAAAGGCGTTTTTCGTTGCGACGGGATCTTCTCATGAAATTCAATCACCAGTTTTCTCCTCCGATTGTGAAAACATTCTGTTGCCACCCAACTACATAGGGAGAAATGATCATCACGATAAAATAAGAGAAATCAGGGCTCGTACAGAAAAATTTTATTGCTCGTATTTCCTCCATGCCGTTCGAGAGTGGAACGGTACAGAGACAGCTTGAAGGTGGTTCATCGAACCCTCTGCCAGGCGCTTTATTGTGAATAGCAGAGTAATCACGTAGATGTAGATGTCTATTTTTCGAGGTATAGAGCGTGCAAGTAGACGTTTGAGACATTTTGTCAGAAAAGTAAAAGTATCGTGTTCAGCACGCTCTGGTGCCAATACCACTCATCAGAAAAGTTTGCTAGTGCATTTCGTAGGAAATTTTGTCTATTTTAATTTTGTTCAAAATTTCGATATTGGAAAACGCATGGTTTCGTTGAGGGTCATTTGCGTTTTTCCTGTGAGACCGACCTCAGGCACATCATAAAACTTGAAATTCGGATTCAGCACTGTAAAAAACATACAGATCCGTTGAGAAAAAGCTTGTGCTATTTCAGTTTTGAACGTCGTCTGACTGGATTAAAGGCAATTCCAGCGGAAGCCGCACAACTTTTTCGTTGAGATGACAGTTGCAATCACGGAAGGAAGCCTCTACTGGCTATATGCGATGTAACTAATATCTTGTAGAGGCACTGTGATCACACTTGATTCGTTTAAAAAGTAAGACGTTGTCAACCGACCTGAGTAAAAACCTTAAGAGATTTTGGTCGTACGTAAAATCAGCGAGTGGGTCAAAATCGTCTATTCATTCTCTCAGCGACCACAAGGGCACTGAAACGGAAGATAACAAAGCCAGAAATGCAGATATTTAGACAACCGACTGAGAAATCGAAAACCAGCTACAATCGCTTAGTAGCGGAAAGGATTCAGGGCCAGATGAAATATCTATAAGATTGTATAAAGATTATGCGAAAGAACTTGCTCCCGTTCTAGCAATAGTTCAACGTAGATCGGTTGAGCAACGAAAGGCACTTAACGACTGGAGAAAGTGCAGGCCATTCCCGTTTTTAAGAAAGGCCGCAAGACAGATCCACACATACACTACTGGAAATGGAAAAAAGAACACATTGACACCGGTGTGTCAGACCCACCATACTTGCTCCGGACACTGCGAGAGGGCTGTACAAGCAATGATCACACGCACGGCACAGCGGACACACCAGGACCCGCGGTGTTGGCCGTCGAATGGCACTAGCTGCGCAGCATTTGTGCACCGCCGCCGTCAGTGTCAGCCAGTTTGTCGTGGCATACGGAGCTCCATCGCAGTCTTTAACACTGGTAGCATGCCGCGACAAGCCGGCCGCGGTGGTCTAGCGGTTCTGGCGCTGCAGTCCGGAACCGCGGGACTGCTACGGTCGCAGGTTCGAATCCTGCCTCGGGCATGGGTGTGTGTGATGTCCTTAGGTTAGTTAGGTTTACGTAGTTCTAAGTTCTAGGGGACTTATGACCTAAGATGTTGAGTCCCATAGTGCTCAGAGCCATTTGAACCATTTGAACCATGCCGCGACAGCGTGGACGTGAACCGTATGTGCAGTTGACGGACTTTGAGCGAGGGCGTATAGTGGGCATGCGGGAGGCCGGGTGGACGTACCGCCGAATTGCTCAACACGGGGGGCCTGAGGTCTCCACAGTACATCGATGTTGTCGCCAGTGGTCGGCGGAAGGTGCACGTGCCCGTCGACCTTGGACCGGACCGCAGCGACGCACGGATGCACGCCAAGACCGTAGGATCCTACGCAGTGCCGTAGCGGACCGCACCGCCACTTCCCAGCAAATTAGGGACACTGTTGCTCCTGGGGTATCGGCGAGGACCATTCGCAACCGTCTCCATGAAGCTGGGCTACGGTCCCGCACACCGTTAGGCCGTCTTCCGCTCACGCCCCAACATCGTGCAGCCCGCTTCCAGTGGTGTCGCGACAGGCGTGAATGGAGGGACGAATGGAGACGTGTCGTCTTCAGCGATGAGAGTCGCTTCTGCCTTGGTGCCAATGATGGTCGTATGCGTGTTTGGCGCCGTGCAGGTGAGCGCCACAATCAGGACTGCATACGACCGAGGCACACAGGGCCAACACCCGGCATCATGGTGTGGGGAGCGATCTCCTACACTGGCCGTGCACCACTGGTGATCGTCGAGGGGACACTGAATAGTGCACGGTACATCCAAACCGTCATCGAACCCATCGTTCTACCATTCCTAGACCGGCAAGGGAACTTGCTGTTCCAACAGGACAATGCACGTCCGCATGTATCCCGTGCCACCCAACGTGCTCTAGAAGGTGTAAGTCAACTACCCTGGCCAGCAAGATCTCCGGATCTGTCCCCCATTGTGCATGTTTGGGACTGGATGAAGCGTCGTCTCACGCGGTCTGCACGTCCAGCACGAACGCTGGTCCAACTGAGGCGCCAGGTGGAAATGGCGTGGCAAGCCATTCCACAGGACTACATCCAGCATCTCTAGGATCGTCTCCATGGGAGAATAGCAGCCTGCATTGCTGCGAAAGGTGGATATACACTGTACTAGTGCCGACATTGTGCATGCTCTGTTGCCTGTGTCTATGTGCCTGTGGTTCTGCCAGTGTGATCATGTGATGTATCTGACCCCAGGAATGTGTCAATAAAGTTTCCCCTTCCTGGGACAATGAATTCACGGTGTTCTTATTTCAATTTCCAGGAGTGTATATACCTATGTCGTTGACGTCAATCTGTTGTAGAGTTGGCAGCATCGAGTAATCTATCTGATCAGAAAAAGTTCAGTATTTTAATGAAAATACAGACTGGATGAAGTAACAATGCTTTACATCAAAGTGAATAGGCAAAAGTGAAAGTGGACTCTGAACAATGCAACAGCAGTAAGTGTGGCATCAGGCTGACAGACATAGAATACTCAAACATAACATAGTGCAGTCACTTCAGCACGTTCATAGGCTTCAGCCATGACTCCTCCTTCCCTTGCCCAATCCTATATCATTATCTTCACGATTAGGATTGTATACTGATTTTGCTTTACATGGTTTACTTGTCAGCAACATTGTTTATAGACAATTTACTCATAATACAATCAGATTATGATTTATCCTAGTGTACCTGAGCACTATCAATTCTTTCGAGTTTAATTATGGCCGGCCGTTGTGGCCGAGCAGTTCTAGGTGCTACCGTCTGGAACCGCGCGACCGCTACGGTCACAGGTTCGAATCCTGCCTCGGGCATGGATGTCTGTGGTGTCTTAGGTCAGTTAGGTTTAAGTAGTTCTAAGTTCTAGGGGACTGATGACCTCAGATGTCAAGTCCCATAGTGCTCAGAGCCATCTGAGCCATTTCAGTTTAATTATGTTACATACTTGATAAATTTACCACACACTTGTTGTACAAGGTACTTCTAAGTTTGTGTCAAATTTGTAAAACACCGCTGGAGGGTGCTGGAAAGAGCACACTGGGGGCACATTTGTATAAGACTGTAGACGCAGAGATACTACTTCTGGTCTGAGATTATTGTAGTGATGCAGTAAGAGAGTGCTGATCGCACAGCTGTGGGTAGCTGTCTGTGAGAGAAAGACGACGGAGTAGGCAGTTTTTGTGGCGTGCTGTGTGAAGCGACCAAGCTTTATATTAACGTAGATACGTCAATATTGTTGACCCTGGAAGCAGAACTCTTCATGTAAGTAAGTTAAAGACGTCAAATAATTGTGATTTCTATTTTTGCCAGCGCGTTATTATAGATGAGTTGGCTGATGATTTTGTGATTGTTGAGTAACCCCAGAATGTACATAAACCGTTTTGATAAAATGGGTAGTTAGATATTTCATTTTTGTAATGGTTCTAAGATTTCTTAGCAAGGCTATGTGTAATTTGAGGATCTGCATTCATACTGGTTTAATGGGGATAGATAATACTTGCTGTTTCAATCACATTGTTTGTGTATCAATTGTGAGTAATGTAGCTTCAATTGTTAGATGTTTTTGAAAAGCCAAACTTAACTTGCAATATAATATGGCTAAATATAACTCATTGTTAGTGATTCACCACAATCAGTACCACCTCCCGGTCCAGTTCATATATTTTTTTCAAAGAAGATGGATTTTTCATAAATGTTTTCATTTATCAGCCGTACAATTTCATGTGCATTTCATAGTAATACAGCCAGCACCGCACACCACTGAGTATGTAGCTAGTATATTTTACTTTTTTTATAAGAGACCAGAATATATCGCGTTCCACCGTCGCTACTTTAGAGGTAAGGCAATATAATCGTTTTTATGCACTTGCCATCATTCAAAGTACTCCATACACAGCAGAATAATTTTAATAATAATGCAAAAGATATCTTTATTAAGGAACGTTACAACTTCAGTCGCTGTTGTAATGCGGAAACTGAGAGACTCAACTAACATCTAAGAGGACATGAACATAGAATTTCGAGGCAAGTGTGGAAGCGTTTCCGAAACAGCTGTGTGTAAAGTGTTGGCGAGCCGGTGTGATTAAGTTATACTGTGTATGGGGAAAATGGTGCCATCCTAAACTGACCCCGAAACAACTATGGTGAGAAAAAAAAGTGCAAATGGCTCTGAGGGCTATCGGAATTAACATCTGAGATCATCAGTCCCCTAGAACTTAGAACTACTTAATCCTGACTAAACTAAGGACATCACATACATCCACGCTCGAGGCAGGATTCGAACCTGCGACTGTAGCGGTCGTGCGGTTCCAGACTGAAGGGCCTAGAACCGCTCGGCCACAGCGGCCGGCAACTATGGTGCACCATGAGAAGTGTGAATGACGTCTGGCTAGATATTAAGGTCGAATAGACGTGTATCTGATCGCACAACGAACCAAGGGCTACCAAGTGTGTCTCCTCAACGACTGTTTACGGAGCGTTGGTGCGTATGGTCCCCCACGCTGACTGCCGTTCACCGGCGACGAAGGCTGGAATTGGCACGCCAAGAAGTTAACTTGACATCCACTGAATGGAGACGGAGGCAGGTGGCCTTTTCAGTGGAATCACGTTCTATGATCCATATTTCTATGAAGCATCTGCGTGAAAGTTGTGAAAGCAAACACCTTGTAACAATCACCGGAAGAGTCCAGGACGGAGGATGGAGCGTTATGGTTCTTGTGGCATTGCCTGGGTGATCTGGTCATCTTTTGGGAGACACAATGGATCAACGCAAGTATGCATCTATCCTTGGGTACCATGTCCAACCCAACATGCCGTATGTTTTTCTTCGGTACGATGGAATCCACCAGCAAGACAATGCAACGGGTCATACAGCTGACAGTGTACCTGCTTGGTTCAAAGAGCACCAGAATGAGTTTATCGTCCTCTCCTGTCCATAAAACTACCTGGATTTAAGCCCAGTCGAGAATCTGTAGGACCACCTCGATCGGGCTGTTCGCGTCATCAATCCTCAACCGAGAAACCCAGCGCAGTTGTCCACGGAGGTGGAGTGCACATGACTCCACAACCCTATCTGCACTTTCCAGAACCGCACGTCTCGCAGCTATCAGCACTGCAAATGGTGGTTTCCCAGGCTTATGACAGGTGGTCACATTAATGTGATTGTTGAGTGTATTTGCCTCATTCGTCCCCGTTTAGCTTGAGTTAATAAGATGCACGCATTCAGAAACCGAGAGGCGAGTGGAATACTAAACTTTCCACTTTTAAGGCGAGCTAAACCATCTTTCGTAAGTCTGGCTGATGTTTTATAGACAAAGAATTTGTGAAAACGTGAATATGATTTTGATTCTGGACTGTCCTAGGTGCTGAGGAATGGAAAAAGGTTTGCTGAAGTGTTAGTATTTTGTACGTGATCGACAATACGTAAGTGTTACGACAAAAGTGAACAGACTAAAACGAAACCAACCACCCGCCCTGCCATAAACGGGAAATTGGCCGTGTCATGTTCAATAAGATCAGCATTCGCCTTGAGCGGTTTAATCATGGGAAACCTAATCCGTGCTTCACGCGCGTAAGCACAAACCTCTAATGGAAGGATTCTTCATACAGAAGTGATTCATGAATACACGCTGCCCAAGCGTACTGTACTCTTATGTCGTGTGCTCCCTCTTTTGAGGGCTTTGAGGTTATCTCGTCACTGTGGCCCTGTCATCTCGGATAACGGAACAAGCTGCAGCGAGGGATGAGAATCAGATGTTGTTTGCAAGCATTCCCTGCGTACACAATCAACTTTCTTTTACACACTTTGTGCCCGAAGCTTTTGGAGAATGCTTTACTTTTATGAACGGGAGGATTAAAAATAAACCACACGCTCAGAGTCGTCAATACAGCGCACGTCAGAAGAAGTAACAGGAGAGGAGATTCGTCAGCTTGTACAGCCACAAAGGAGTTACGTGGGCTTCAGTCAACAAGAAGAGATGAACGCCACCGCCAAAGCTGTTCTGCGTGTGTGCTTTGCTCGTCCGTTCATTCATTTTCGCCGACGCTTCTGATGGGGGGACTCGTTCAAAGCGCTTTGCTGGTGACACAAGGTGTATCATACGACCTCGGATATTCAGCAGGAGTTTTTTACTCGCAGGCACTGCTCTTTAACTATGTTTCTCTAAGCCACTACTTTGATCCCGAACAGCACTCCGATTTTATCGTTCAGATAGCCAGGTTGGTTCGATATCGCATAAGGTCTGAGCCAAAGGGACTGTCGCGTTAACATCTGTTTGCTGTCGCAACTGCCACGGTTGTGTAGCCTCTCTTGTGAACGCGTATCGTGTAAACATCGTTCGGTACGCTGTGCAACATTTCTGAACGTATGGGGCTGCCTGGTCCATCATGTTACTCAAACTACGTTATTTTAGTATGTTCGAAACCGAGAATTATCATCGTATGAGTAACTATAGAGGCATGAAACTTCAATATCTCGTAGGTTAAAAATAATTCGGTACTAGATTAAGTAAAAATAGAGAAATTATAATGTGGTGGTTTTAATGCCTCAGGCATTCCCCCAGCTCGAGTGCAACGCATACAACCATTGTACAATCCTGTGAAACTCTCAGAAAAGGTCTTCTGTGGGACGTTTTACAATTTGCGCCGTCATATAGGCTTGAGCTGTTATGTCATCAAAGCTTTGACCCTCTATGTGGCCGGCCGCTGGTGGCCGAGCGGTTCTGGCGCTACAGTCTGGACCCGCGCGACCGCTACGGTCGCAGGTTCGAATCCTGCCTCGGGCATGGATGTGTGTTGTCCTTAGGTTAGTTAGGTTTAAGTAGTTCTAAGTTCTAGGGGACTTATGACCTCAGCAGTTGAGTCCCATAGTGCTCAGAGCCATTTGAACCATTTTGAACCCTCTATGTGAAAATCTGGGTTGTGTCATTCTGTTGTAGGTTCGTATTGATAACACGAAATCCCGTCGGCCTCTATATTTCTCCCGAAGAGAATTGTCGGCATTTTGCGCTACAATAGTGTCTCTGCAGGCGTCCATGCGTGTAATGGTGTGTTGGGATCCAATGTGCACACACTTTTCTCTCCTTAAAAGTATTCTGGAGACATGAATTAAAAATACCGCTCCACTGCGATTTGCGACACATCAACGTAGACACTCGCAGCTCCACATCCACTACTTATCACGGACTGTTCACAACTGACTGTCGATTGCATATGTGTTGTTTACAGTTGTTATTTGAAGCTGCCAGCGCAGTTGCTGCGCTGGAGTCGCTAGTATGCCAGGAATAATTCAGTCTTGAATTTTTTGGACTGACACTGCTTTGACAAATCCCCCTAAAAGTGTAATCGCTTTCCATATAGGCGGAGCTGCACTTGACTCAGGTTAGCAATTTCGAGTCTTCCCACCGGAAGAAATTTTTATCGTCGTTAATTATCTTGAACCATTTTATCAGTATCCAGTTAAAAGGGGTGGCTCTCTGCTATGACTCCACAGGGTAAACTAGATGCTGTGGCTTGTCAGTTAGCGTATCCATAGTGGTAAATGAGCTGGGGAATCATACCATACGATATACATTCCAAGTTTGCAACGGGAGATCGACCAGATGCAAAGAGGTTCCACACTTCACTGATAACTATTTCTCTCCTTGTCGATGTTAGACTGTTAAATATTTCTTATTATTTCTTTTTTATCTAAATTCTCCACATTTAATTGATGATGTCTACCATGAGAAAACAATTTCATTTATAAAAAGCAGAGAACATCAAGTGAAAGACAGCATTCGCCGAAGCTCCAAAGAACTTATTTGATACATCGATACGTCCAGAAACTGTATATGTGGTGCATGTAAAGCCACTGAAAAATATGAAGGTGTTGTATTCAGTTGTTATTTTCTCATTAATTTGTCTCTTGTTCGTGGGAGCTCAAGCTGAGCATATTTGAGCTAGGTGAATTAGGTAACCTCTTAATTGTTTGGTGCATATATTGTAGAATCCATCATTACCTTGAACCACAAATTTTCTCCCTATCATTTATTTAATTAAAATTGTAATTTACATATATTGCAGGGAAAAACAAGTGAGGATGACGGCGGATTGTTCAGAGACGAACGACCGGACACTGTTGGTGTTATTTTATTTATTGCTTTTTCAATTAAGAAACAGAATCCCCAGATATACTTTGTCCGATCATTTACCTACTATGCGCAATATTTTATTATGAGAATTGCGTGGGTATTTTCGGTTACCGTTTCTGAACAACGACACCAGTCAGACTAATCATTGGCCTAATGTAATGCAAATGGTTGTGAAAAATCCGAAGATGGGCTACATAGAGCAAGAGAAAAACTAAAATCATAGAAACTTGTAAGAGCTGCACTTCATCATACTATATGGGGAGAAATTATTCATCCTCACTGTGGGCTCTTCCATGTCGCTACCATCGTGCCATGCGTGAGTTGCATAACATGTTGTCTTGGTCTTCAGTCCAAAGACTGGTTTCATGCAGCTCTCCATGCTACTCTATCCTGTGCAAGCCTCTTCGTCTCAGAGTAACTCCTGCAGCCTACATCCTTCTGAATCTGCTTAGGGTATTCATCTCCTGACCTCTCTCTGCGACTTTTACTCTCCACGCTTCCCTACAATCCTAAATTAGTAATCCCTTGTTGTTTCAGAATGTGTCCTGACAATTGATCCCTTCTAATGGTCAAGTTGCTCCACAAATTCCTCTTCTCCCCAATTGTATTCAGTACCTCCTCATTAGTTACGTCATCTTATCTTCAACATTCATCTGTAGAACCACATTCAAAAGCCTCTATTCTCTTCTTGTCTAAACTGTTTATCGTCCATGTTTGACTTCCATACGTGGCTACGCTCCATACAAGTTCTTTCAGAAAAGACTACCTGACAGTTAAATCTCTACTCAATGTTAATAAATTTCTCTTCTTCAGGAACGCTTTATTTGCCATTGCCAGTATACGCTTTATATCCTCCCTACTTCGCCATCATCAGTTATTATGCTGCCCAAACAGGAAAACTCATCAATTACTTTAAGAGTCTCACTTCCGATTCTAATTCCACAGCAAAAAAATGGTTCAAATGGCTCTGAGCACTATGGGACTCAACTGCTGAGGTCATTAGTCCCCTAGAACTTAGAACTAGTTAAACCTAACTAACCTAAAGACACCACACACATCCATGCCCGAGGCAGGATTCGAACCTGCGACCGTAGCGGTCTCGCGGTTCCAGACTGCAGCGCCAGAACCGCGCGGCCACTTCGGCCGGCAATTCCACAGCATCACCTAATTTAATTCGACTACATTCAATTATCCTCGTTTTGCTTTTATTTGTGTTTATATTATATCCTCCTTTCAAGACACTGTCCTTTCCGATCAACTCCTCTTCCAGGTCCTTTGCTGTCTCTGATAGAATTACAATGTCATGGGCAAACCTCAAGGTTTTTATTTCTTCTCACTTTTTCTTTTGTTTTCTTTACTGCTTGCTCAATATACAGATTGAATAATATCGTTGATAGGCTACAACCCTGTCTCATTCCCTTCTCAACCACTGCTTCCCTTTCGTGCCCCTCGACTCTTATAACTGCCATCTCGTTTCTGTACAAATTGTAAATAGCCTTTCGCCCCCTGTATTTTATCCCTGCCGCATTCACAATATGAGAGAGAGTATTCCACGTTTTCCTTTCCATAACCTATCCTCTACGATATGTCGTAGGATCAGTACTGCCCCGCCTGTTCCTATATTTCTATGGCATTCAAACTGATCTTCCACGAGGTAGGCTTCTACCACTTTTTCCATTCGTCTGTAAAGCATTCGTGTTAGTATTTTGCAGCCGTGACTTATTAAAATGCTATTTCGGTAATTTTCACATCTGTCAATACGTGCTTTCCATTGAATTGGTTTTATCATATTATTCTTGAACTATGAGGGTATTTCGGCTGTCTCATACATCATGCTCATGATGGAAGAGAATTTTCACGGGTGGACCTCCCCAGGCTATTAGTAGTTCTAACGGGATGTTGTCTACTCCCGGGATTTGTTTCGACCTACAGTACGTCTTTCAGTGCTCTGTCGAATTCTTTACGCAGTATCATATCATATCATCTACGTCCTCTTCCATTTCCATAATATTGTTCTCAAGCACATCGCCGTTGCATATACCCTCTACATACTTCTTCTACCTTCTCGTTTTCTATTCTGTGCTTAGGACTGATTTTCCATTTCAGGTCTTGATATTCATACAGGTGGTTCTCTTTTCTTCAAAGACCTCTTTAATTTTCTGTGGGTGGCATCTACATCTACATCTACATCTACATCTACATCTACATCTACATCTACATCTACATCTACATCTACATCTACATCTACATCTATGTGATTACTCTGCTATTCACAATAAAGTGCCTGGCAGAGGGTTGAATGAACCACCTTCAAGATGTCTCTCCACCGTTCCACTCTCGAACGGCAGGCGGGAAAAACGAGCACTTAAATTTTTCTGTGCGAGCCCTGATTTCTCTTATTTTATCGTGATGATCATTTCTCCCTATGTAGGTGGGTGACAACAGAATGTTTTCGCAATTGGAGGAGAAAACTGTTGTTTGAAATTTCATGAGAAGTTCCCGTCGCAACGAAAAACGGCTTTGTTTTAATGATTGCCACTCCAATTCACGTATTATGTATGTGACACTATCTCCCCTATTTCGCGATAATACAAAACGAGCTGAAATAAGGCAATGTGTATTGCGTGCAGTTTTATTTGTTCAGTAATTGTACTGTGTAACTGACTATCATGAATTTATGTTTATTTTCTTCATTTGGAATCTGCTGGACATTACAATAGTACAAAGAATTAATTTTGAATGTATAACGTGATTTTAATTACTTATCCTTGATAATATGGAAGGAAGGGAAATGCATTGTTAAAAAAGTTCTAAACGGATGATGTGCATCACTAGACATGTCAGTTTAAACATTAATTTGTACCCGTGAAACCGATTTCAGTATTGTTCTATCCAAATCATTTGTGTATTGTGACAAACTACAGTACTGAATAGAAATTCGCTGTTCCTCTCCTCAGTTCAGTCACTGGCACATTGTTTATTGCAAGTACTAAGCGTACGACTTCTCATTCACCCGCATAAATCTATGTCTATTTTGCTTACAATACCTTCTATCATTATCATGCCATTGCGATACTTTTCTGCTGTCAGCTGTTACATTTCGGATCTATCTTTTTCTTCTTATGCATGTGTATTCTGACAATCCCGGAATGTACACCACCACAACTTTAGTTTGCTTTGTTGTGCTTTTATATTCAATATAATAATTAATTCGTTCGGGATATTAAGACTTGGTTTGAAATCTTAGTTCATTTAAAATAATTTTCCCTTAATCAACTTGGATTTTAATCCATTCCTTTCGTCAAGAGAATGAAAACCAGAAGAAAACCGAAATGATTCTGAAGAAAGACATATTGCCGGATCGCTGCTAAATCCCTCATTTTCCAGCTAAATGGTATTAAAAAGATGCCAGAGTAGCTCTAAAAATGTTTATTTGGCAACACCGAGCAGGAGCATAGATTTTCTTTTGTCGGTAATCTGAGATGCTCTATATTGTTGTACTTACGCGTCATGAAGTTTTGCAGTGACATTATTGACACGCAATACTCGGCACCTGATTTAGAGTACAGAATGCAAAGCAAACTACATGTTACACAGAGCGTATCACTTTGCATACATATAGATGGCGCAGATTTGCAGTAGCCTGGAGTTTCGTGCTGCATCTGGCCCTGTGAGCGCGACACATCAGCGCAAATACGCCACGCCCATCACGTCGGGCTGATCAATCTGCCCCCGCGAGGCGACCCAGCGAGCGACGTGGTATTTTGGTTTATGGGAGGACGCCCCCCCCCCCCCCCCCCATGATGGCTCGTGTTCTCCAAGCGCAGGGCGGTCGTTTCAGTTCCGTTCTGGGTCAACGAGATGCAGACTGCTGCAATTTAGGTCTGATGAGAAAACAAGATCAAAATAATGCTCTCTGGAGAACGGCGAGTGCACGAGTTGCAGAAAAATCAATGCGCTGTGCGCTTCTCTGGTGGTGCAAACAAGGCGTGATTGTGTGCTGGTCGTGGGGAGGGGGGGGGTGACTCATCGTTTATCGTTCCTTCCTCGGCTGTGTATTTTCGTAGCAAGAAGAGACCCCTCTTTTAAAAATACTGTATTGACGGAAGTTTCATGTTCTGCCCTCAGATTTACCGCGATCGCTTGCAACAGTACGTTTTGGGGTGATGTGTGGAAGTAAACGTAGAGTGTGAGAAACCTCGGATGAGAAACAGGAATGCAGAAACGTCGTGCTGCAGTAGGGTGTAAAAATTTTTGCGGCAGTAATTCACTGTGTACACGGAATTTATCGTGTTCGATCGGAACCCGTCGACTGTATTTCCGTTTCTAATTCACTAAAATCATTAGTGCCTAGAAATCACCTTACAGTTTAGAGAACGTTTCTCTGCTTCCTCCACAGTACTTATTTCGCATCTTCATCAACACTTGCGCTGGAGAAAGATGGTTCAGCTTGTTATTTTTTGAGAAAGTCTGGTCTGGTATTTACAAGTAATTCCACTAATTTGACCGGCAATTTTCTGTTTCTAAATTATACCCAGTCGTCACCAATCGCGCACTGCATTTAAAATTGTGTAACACTTTTACTTTACAATGTAGTAGCGGATTTGTCTCTCGTTAAATGGTAAAATTCACCAGAAAACTTTATTTTTTAAATTTATGCATGGATAAAAAAGAGGATAAACTGACGAGAAATCTGCTCTCAACAGAATTTGTCAACCTGTTAATACAACCTTTTCGTCAAAACAAGCATATTCCTGGAATTTAAAGTGAGGGTCCGACATAGTATGTTGTAGTTAATGCTACCCTAAAAATGCATTCCTACTATTAATGATGCCAACGGCGTGCTCCGTCCTATAACAGAATCTGTTTCATCATAACTTTTCCGATAAGAGCCGGGTGGAAATAGTAATTCCATTTCGTTACTATTTATTTATTTTCGCTACAACCATCAATGGGCTACGTTCACACAACTTCCCTCACTTTCTAAAGTTCTTTTCCTTCCTCTTTCGTCAGTATTCCATCATCCGTAGGCTCACACGTGCATGTTTTTCTGTGAAGAATAGTTTGATCTTCCTCGTTTTCTCCTCGAAGAATTCCTTCACCTCTGCAACCTTTTTCCTAAAGATCTGCCTGTTCACAATTTCTTCTGCCGTGATCCTGCATGTTTCTAGATCCCAGTGCACTTCTTTCACCCATGGAACTTGTGCCTTCCTTTTCTCCTGGACGAGAAGAATCTTGTTGGCGAGCCTCTCTGATTCCATTCTGTTAATATGTCCGTGGAAAGACAGTCTTCTTTTCTTCATTGTGGTGGTGATATTTTCAAATCATTGATAAAGTTCTTGATTTGATCTTAGGCGGAACGTAAATTCATTTGATATTTTTCCGGGCCGAAGAATATGTCTTAAGAATTTCCTTTCTTTCTTTTCCAAGCCTGAAATTCCCTTCCTGGATATTGTCTCAGATGCACAAAAACATTCAGGTTTGACGACTGTGCTGTAGTGTCGGGATTTGGGCTGGTATGAGAGTGATTTAGATTTGTATGTGTTCTGACACAATCTGGACGCTATTTCCATTTTTCTTTCCCGTTCTTCAATTGTTATCTTTTCATTGTTGTTTGGAGTCAAAATTTCTTCTAGGTAGCCTTTGAACTCTTTTTATGTCGCCATACTTGTTCCTCATTGTCCAGACTGGATCAGTGGCAATTATGTTCATATATTGTGTCTTCTCAAAGGATATTTGCAATCCTGCCTTCAGTGCTGTCTCCTTGACGACTTCAATCTGTTTAGTTGCAATTTGCAGATTCTCTACAAAAAACACTATATCATCTGCGTTCAAATGTAAGCACAGACTGTTTGCGGCCTAGCCCGATTTCATTTGGAAAGTTCAACAGACTCATTTCCTTTCGCCATTTCCTGTTAATTATTTCTAAAACACAGTTGAACAAGATCAGAGGGAGACTGTCTTCTTGTCTCAAACCTGTTTTGATACCAAATGGCGGAAACTGTGGTCGAGCAGTTTTAGGCGCTTAAGTCCGGAACTGCGATGCTGCTACGGTCGCAGGTTCGAATCCTGCCTCGGGCATGGTTGTGTGTGATGTCCTTAGGTTAGTTAGGTTTAAGTAGTTCTAAGTCTAGGGGACTGATGACCTCAGATGTTATGTCCCATAGTGCTTAGAGCCATTTGAACTATTTTTGATTTCAAAGGGATCTGACAGCTCTCCTAAATAATTTCTGATCGGTTGTTTGTTAGTGTTAGCTGAATAAGCCTCGTTGTCTTAGCATCTATTCCAAATTCTTTCATCCCTTCTATTAATGTGTCTCTATCGACGGAGTCGTACGCCTTTTTAAAGTCCGCAAATGTGATGATCACTTTCTTATCAGCTGCTAGTGTCTTTGTTTTGATTAAGGTTCTTATGGTAAAGATCTGCTCTGCATACGATCTTCCTGTCCTGAAGCCGGCTTCATATTCACCTAGTTGTTGATCTACGTGTTGTTCTATTCTGTGTTTAAGAGCAACGACAATTATCTTGTATGCTACTGGTAGAAGTGATATTCCTCTGCAATTATTGACATTGGATTTGCCTCCTTTCTTGTGCAATGGGTGGATGACAACGTCTCTCCATCTTTCTGGGATCTCTGCCGTGAGCCAGATTTTTTGAAAAAGTCTTTCAAGTCGTTCCAGGAAACCGTCTCCTGCGTACATCAAAAGTTCTGCAACAATTGAATCTCTGCCAAATACTTTGTTGTTTTGCAAGCCCCTGATGATCTCCTGATGGGGTGGAATCAGGAAGTTTGTTTTGTGGTTTCTGGAAGGTTAATTTTTCTGGGGGTGGGTCACAGTTGAGCTACTCTTTCAAGTATCTAGCCATGTGTTCACAATTCAATTTATTGTTCATAATCAATCTGCCCTGATCATTTTGGAAACGGATGTTGGGTGATGAGTAACCTCTAAGTTTTGATTTACATGTCTACTAGAAGCTTCTTGTGTTGTTCTTCTTGCTCAAAATGTTTCAAATGGCTCTGAGCACTATGCGACTTAACTTCTGAGGTCATCAGTCGCCTAGAACTTAGAACTAATTAAAACTAGCTAACGTAAGGACATCACAAACATCCATGCCCGAGGCAGGATTCGAACCTGCGACCGTAGCATGTTCTTCTGGAAATTCTCTTCTAGCTCCTTCAATTGATCTCTTTCAAACCTTCATTTGCCGTTCCTAAATACTTGTGCTGTCGTCCTCCTTTGGGTTTTAAGTTCTTCGAAGTTCTGTTTGGTAGAATTCCATTTGTTCTAAGCTTCAGAACGTTTCCGTAAGGCGCCTTCACATTCATTATCCCACCTTGGATGTTTCTTTTTCTTAGCAAGGAAAATGGTTTGTTTCACTTCTTCCTGAATCTTCTGAGCAATTTTGTCGTACTCGTTCGAGTTTAACGCGTCAAGTTCATGCTGTTACTTCATAACTATTACTTCACTGATTTTTAGTTCTTCAATTCTGTACTTCTGTATTCTGAGAGTTTTCCTTCTCCGATTACCAAGATTTGTTTCACTTTGACTCTTGTCCGATAATGGTCAGAATCAAAATTAAGACTTTTCTGCACTGTGACGTTCATTATTTCCTTCGGACTGGTAGTCGCTAAGTGTTCAATCTGAAATTCTCCTAGCATGGGATTGGGTGATCGCCATGTTTTCATGTGCTTTGGAGCCCTCTTAAACTGGGTGGACATAATTTTCGTTCCAAATGATTGAAAAACATCAATCAACCTTTCACCATTTATGTTTGTCCTTGTGTGAGCTACATATTTGCCCACAGTGTTCCGGAATTTTCCCTCTTTTCCAATCTGGGTATTGAAGTGCCCCATAAGGAGCTTGACGTGCTTGTCTGAACAGTTCATCTTCGAGTTGTGACCAAAATTCTTCTACTTTCTCTGGGTTATTTCTATTGTCTTCAGTGGCTAACGCAAGGGTATTGAATAAGGTGTATAATTTGTTTCCACTTGCAAGAGTTATTACAGATAGTATAGGAGATGGAGATCTGAACTCTATTATAGATTCAGTTATTGAATTATGAATGAAGAAGGCCGTACCAAGGATTAACACTGCATTCTTCGTTTCTTAACCTTGATGGCTGGTCGTCCTTTCAGTATCCTGTAATTGTCCATAGCTGACACTTCATCTGTTGTGAATCTTGTTTCTGGGACTGCCAGAAGTTTTATTTTGTATTCATCAAGTACTTTGTTCAGTTACTTTTGTTTTCTAACTTTCAATAGTGTGTTCATATTAAGTGTACCAAAGGAATGTTTCTTCTTCGTTCTGAGTTTGTGGGGTGATGGATCCTCCGACTGATCCAAACATGATGGTTCAGGGCGCCCAGAATCCATTGCCCTACTTGAACCAAAATTTTGGCCCCGGATTGAACAGACTGGGGTACCAGTTTTTGTACGTTGTGCCATCATGGTAGTTGCGTTGGTTTAGATTTGTGGGATAGGGTGAAACGTTATCCAAAAATAAAACCGAGTTCGTGAGACTTGGAGTAACTAGAACAGGCCTCCCTAACATGGAATCATACGCTGACCAGGAAGGCGCCCTATACGGGATCCGTCGCGCCTGGGTTCAATGTGCTTTCATTATGGGGTTTGCTGCCAGCGGTTCTTCCGCTCTCAACGCCGGGAAGTATCCTGCTTCC
Organism: Schistocerca nitens; assembly: GCF_023898315.1. Lineage (NCBI taxonomy): Eukaryota > Metazoa > Arthropoda > Insecta > Orthoptera > Acrididae > Schistocerca > Schistocerca nitens. The sequence goes on from NC_064614.1 coordinate 69,287,638, forward strand.
TCTTCTGCCGCTAAGACCATTGACGTGCTTCGCCTAGTAACCCTAGGTAGGGGCTCTACAACAGGGTGCTACCATCTGGAGCCAGATGGACCCAAGTTTTTTTACGAGACTGATACTCCTCCTGCTCCCCCTTTGTCATCACTTGCACGATATGGCCCGGGGCTTGCTACCGGCAATGGTGGAGTTTTGGTTACTATCACTATTATTATTAGTAGTATTATTATTAATATTATTGACAAAAACAGACAGATATAACATATAATAATAATAATTGGTTACTCTTATTATTATTATTCTTTACTTTCTCAGACGTTAAGTCTGGTTAAAAATGAAAAGTGACGCGGACCTTGATCAGGCGTCACTTCCTTTTAACTGTATGGTATGTGTTATATTGCATTTAGGAACTTTCGGGTAATTGAACATGTATCAATAATTACTGATTTCTGTAGTTGTATATATACGTTTGGATGTAGCTCTATTGCATTGATGTACTGGTGGATATTGTGTGGTATGACTCCTGTAGCTGATAGTATAATTGGTATGATGTCAACTTTATCCTGATGCCACATGTCTTTGACTTCCTCAGCCAGTTGGATGTATTTTTCAATTTTTTCTCCTGTTTTCTTTTGTATATTTGTTGTATTGGGTATGGATATTTCGATTAGTTGTGTTAATTTCTTCTTTTTATTGGTGAGTATGATGTCAGGTTTGTTATGTGGCGTTGTTTTATCTGTTATAATGGTTCTGTTCCAGTATAATTTGTATTCATCATTCTCCAGTACATTTTGTGGTGCATACTTGTATGTAGGAACTTGTTGTTTTAAAAGTTTATGTTGTAAGGCAAGCTGTTGATGTATTATTTTTGCGACATTGTCATGTCTTCTGGGGTATTCTGTATTTGCTAGTATTGTACATCCGCTTGTGATGTGATCTACTGTTTCTATGTGTTGTTTGCAAAGTCTGCATTTATCTGTTGTGGTATTGGGATCTTTAATAATATGCTTGCTGTAATACCTGGTGTTTATTGTTTGATCCTGTATTGCAATCATGAATCCTTCTGTCTCACTGTATATATTGCCTTTTCTTAGCCATGTGTTGGATGCGTCTTGATCGATGTGTGGCTGTGTTAGATGATACGGGTGCTTGCCATGTAGTGTTTTCTTTTTCCAATTTACTTTCTTTGTATCTGTTGATGTTATGTGATCTAAAGGGTTGTAGAAGTGGTTATGAAATTGCAGTGGTGTAGCCGATGTATTTATATGAGTGATTGCTTTGTGTATTTTGCTAGTTTCTGCTCGTTCTATAAAGAATTTTCTTAAATTGTCTACCTGTCCATAATGTAGGTTTTTTATGTCGATAAATCCCCTTCCTCCTTCCTTTCTGCTTAATGTGAATCTTTCTGTTGCTGAATGTATGTGATGTATTCTATATTTATGGCATCGTGATCGTGTAAGTGTATTGAGTGCTTCTAGGTCTGTGTTACTCCATTTCACTACTCCAAATGAGTAGGTCAATATTGGTATGGCATAAGTATTTATAGCTTTGGTCTTGTTTCTTGCTGTCAATTCTGTTTTCAGTATTTTTGTTAGTCTTTGTCTATATTTTTCTTTTAGTTCTTCTTTAATATTTGTATTATCTATTCCTATTTTTTGTCTGTATCCTAGATATTTATAGGCATCCGTTTTTTCCATCGCTTCTATGCAGTCGCTGTGGTTATCCAATATGTAATCATCTTGTTTAGTGTGTTTTCCCTTGACTATGCTATTTTTCTTACATTTGTCTGTTCCAAACGCCATACTTATATCATTGCTGAATACTTCTGTTATCTTTAGTAATTGGTTGAGTTGTTGATTTGTTGCTGCCAGTAGTTTTAGATCATCCATGTATAGCAAATGTGTGATTTTGTGTGGGTATGTTCCAGTAATATTGTATCCATAATTTGTATTATTTAGCATGTTGGATAGTGGGTTCAGAGCAAGGCAGAACCAGAAAGGACTTAATGAGTCTCCTTGGTATATTCCACGCTTAATCTGTATTGGCTGTGATGTGATATTATCTGAATTTGTTTGGATATTAAGTGTGGTTTTCCAGTTTTTCATTACTATGTTTAGGAACTGTATCAATTTAGGATCTACTTTGTATATTTCCAATATTTGTAGCAACCAAGAGTGGGGTACCCTATCAAAAGCTTTTTGGTAATCAATGTATGCGTAGTGTAGAGACCTTTGTTTAGTTTTAGCTTGATATGTCACCTCTGCATCTATTATCAGTTGCTCTTTACATCCTCGCGCTCCTTTGCAACAGCCTTTTTGTTCTTCATTTATAATTTTGTTCTGTGTTGTATGTGTCATTAATTTCTGTGTAATGACTGAAGTTAATATTTTGTAGATTGTTGGTAGGCATGTTATGGGGCGATATTTAGCTGGGTTTGCTGTGTCTGCTTGATCTTTAGGTTTCAGATAAGTTATTCCATGTGTAAGTGTATCAGGGAATATGTATGGGTCTGCAATGTAACTGTTAAATAATTTAGTTAGATGTGAATGTGTTGAGGTGAACATCTTTAGCCAGAAATTTGCTATTTTATCATTTCCAGGGGCTTTCCAATTGTGCATAGAATTAATTATGCGTAGAATAATAATTATTATTATTATTATTATTATTATTATTATTATTATTATCACCTATTATATCTGTCTGTTTTTGCCAAGGAGTGTAAACTTAGCAGAGACATCTACAAATAATAAAGCTGGGAATCTAGTTACGAGCACAGGCAGAAATTATTACCTTGATATAGCAAAATTTATATATGAAACATTTAGTGTGTTGAAAACCGTAATGCACCACCAACAGCTGCTACAAAAAATCCAATTATTTGTGTGACGTTTCAGTCCTAGCAGATCATGATTAGACAGGCAATTTCTTTTATAATTTTTATGATTTGGCACTTGTTTGACATTTAATGTGAAGAAGAGTTTTTGTGACTGACTAGTGTAGAAAATAATTTTTATCAAAATGATTACTCTTTTGTTGACGCATGAATACATAGATACATCATCCTCATCCCAATTCTATACTTTCCATTTGATGTTATCGATATTAGCACAAATGTCAATAACACATTTACACTATAGTCATATAGTAAAATCCTTCGACATTTTCAGAAATGGTTATGTGATCATGTTGTCACTTTGCATTCTTCTTCTTTCAGTAAGTCTGTTCTGGGGGAGTAACAACGGGATGTCCTCCATATCTCTCTATCCTGAGCACCCTCCTTCATTTTCTTGTAATTTCTGCCTCTGTTCACATCTGTTAGCATTATAAACCGTCCTCAACTTCTCCCTCTTTTCCCTTCTACATTTCTGTCCATGATTTTCTGTAAAAGACAATACCTACGTAATATGCGTCCCATACAATTTATTTTTCTCTTCTGTATCACCCTCACGAAGTTCCTCACCTCCCCTACCCTCCCAGCACGTCCTTATTTCCCATTCAGTCGATCTACTTCATTTCCTCAATTCTTCTCCATTTCAAAACATTCTACATATTTTTGTTATTTCTGACTGTCCGCGTTTCACAACTGTAAGACTTCATACTCCTCTTCCTAAGTGTTATGGGGATGATTCTGATTGTTAGCAAACATTTTATTTTCATCTTTGCAACTCAAACTGGTGGCACCAATGTGCAGTTCGTGCAACTTTTTCAGGGCCATGATCGGCCTCATCTTAATGCGGCCGTTAGGCGCGTTAACATGGAGCTGGAGGGGGAACTGATGGCAGAGGGAATTCGTCCCATTTCAGTGGTGTGTGGGTTTCACTGGCCATGGCCTGCACCTCAATATGGGACAGGGTGTTGGCAAAGCTTACATGTGACAGTGTAGTGGGTGGTGGTGGGATCACTCGTGGAAAAATTCCTGTAATAGTTGTTGTTAGAGCTGCACCTCTTTTAGATTGAAGTCAGCTGATAGGTATGCCTGCTTGAAGGAAGTCCTTCTAATTAAGGGCTCACTTTCAGAGGACATCATGTTTCCAAGTAGAGAATGAATTAGCATATTTCATCAAAATATAGGAAGTATTATCGATGAAGTTAGTGAACTGCTTATAGATGTTGACTCTGAAATTATTGGTATGTCGGAGCCCATCTAAATAATTTGACAATTCCTTTACCAGGATACAGAGTAGCTGGCTGTTTTTCAAGGAGTTCCCTGCAGGGTGGGGGAGTGGGTATGTACGTAAAAAACAGTATTCCATTTGAGTCCATAGATGTATGGCGGCACAGCACTGAACAGTTATTTGAATGTTGTGCAGGGGCAGTTGCATTTAGTGAAACTAAACTTCTAATTGTTGTTGTTTACAGGTCCCCTACCTCTGACTTTAAGGCATTTCTGCTCAAGCTAGAGAGGGTTCTTGATTCACTTTGTAGGAAGTACCAGTTATATGTAGGGACTTCAATATAAATTTTGTATATGATGGTGCAAGAAAAAGTATGTTGTTAGATCTCCTAAATTCATACGATCTGATGCAGACTGTGTTTTTTCCAACTACGGTGCAGGGGAACGCTAGCACAGCCATGGTCATAAGCCCAGGAGAGACGCTGCAGGCTACGGCGTCCTATTAGCAAAGGCACTCGCGTCGGTTGTCTCCTGCAATAATCCATTAAATACCAGATTTTGCCTCACTGTCCTGACGGATATGTTTTTCGTAGGTCCCACACTGATTTCTGTGGTTATTACACACAGAGTTGCTTGTCTGTTAGCACTGACAACTATAAGCAAACGCCGCTGGTGTCTGTCGTTAAGTGATCACCGTCAGCCACAGCGTTGTCCGTGCTTAGAGATAATGCCTGAAATGTTGTATTTTCGGTACACTCTTCACACTGTGGATTTCAGAAATTGAATTCCCTAAGCACTTCCGAAAGTGAACGTCCTGCGCTTCTGGCGCAAACTAGCATTCCGCTTTAAAAGTCTGTGAATGCGACCTTGATAACGTCGTAAAACTTATCACATGTCAGACCTGCCAATGCACTGCCCTTTTATACATTGTTTATGCAATACTACCGCCATCTCTATATCGTTATCCCACCATTTTAATCACCTGAGCGTATGTTTGTGGTGTGCATCTTAGAGAGTTTTACATAGAAGATCTGCTTTTAAAGAAATTGGTATAAACTTGTCAATATCTTTGGTGATTCGCAATGAGATAGTAAAATAGATTGTGAAATTGCAATTACTGTAATTTCGAATATTTGTCGTAGCATTCCTTGTTTGGGAACTAATGATCAACACTTAGTTTTGTTACCTTTTTTAACGAACGATTATGTTACTAGTAGAGACAGCCACGAAAAAGTTTTCAGCGATTCAGGAAAGTATTTATTTTATTATAATCTCAGTCTTGGATCATAATGTTTATTTGTAATAATGTAATTAATTTCAGTCGCTAATGACCATCTTCAGACTTAGAACTAAAGTAGCCCATAAATGTAACCCAGTTTACAAACGCACTCCGAACTATGTGAATGTGAAACAGTAAACACCGTAACCACTTCACGACATATCAAAATGTTCAAATGTGTGTGAAATCCTATGGGACTTTACTGCTAAGGTCATCAGTCCCTAAGCTTACACACTACTTAACCTAAATTATCCTAAAGACAAACAAACACCCATGCCCGAGGGAGGACTCGAACCTCCGCCGGGACCACCCTCACCGTCCATGACTGCAGCGCCTGAGACCGCTCGGCTAATCCCGCGCGGCTACGACATATCCATACCCGAGTAGAGACAGGTTTCATTATGTGTAACACGCCGATGAAGCAGTCAAAATCATTGACCATTTCGGCTTCGTCAAACAAATAAAATTGCGGTATAATAAAAATGCCACTGAAGCGTACATACTGTGTATGAAGAGATGTACAGCTATACTGCGGTGCAGTGGAAAGAAAGGTCCCTTTACCCATACCCGCTAGATGTCACCCCTGTATGTCACTTCACATGTTTTCAAAGTAGTACTACCCATTAACTCAAGAACAGAAAATCACATTTTATAAAAGGAAATGTAGAAGATAAAACGGAAGAGATCTTGCTTGCCCACCATATAATAAAATTTAATAGGAAAAGATGCTTTATTAAAACAAGCACTGCTGATGGAAGATTACGTAGTCTCTTTACACAATAGAAAAAAATTAATTTCAGTAGCAATTAGATCCCACTTTTGAATACATTACGGGAACAGCAGTGATCAATGTCTTATAAATAATTACTATTAAAAACAGTCTTGATCACGATTTATTTAACAAGGTGACCGGTTTCTACCACTACTGTGGTCATCTTCAGACCATTGAGTAGGAACCTCTTTCTGTTGGAGAATCACTACTAAAGAAGATATAGTAACACAAATGTAGTTCTCCAACAGAAAGAGGTTCCTACTCAATGGTCTGAAGATGACCACAGTAGTGGTCGAAACCGGTCACCTTGTTAAATAAATCGTGATCAAGACTGTTTTTAATAGTAATTAATTAGATCCCAGTTGTGAAAACATTATCAAATGTTTACAATTACACTCACGCATCAGACTCGCCAGATGGGTGCTCGCAGTAAACCACAGACATAACAACAAAATGGAATATAAATGTCATCGGATGCCACAGTGTCACTGCCACACGTCAACCATAAAACAGCCAAACTATTAAGTATAAATATGTCAAAATAATTGTTATAAACATACGGTCTAGGAAGATATAGTAACACAAATGTAGTTCCACAAAAACCGAAACTACTGTGCAGTGTAACAGTTATGGCGTTTCAAATATATATAATGTGTGTGTGTGTGTGTGTGTGTGTGTGTGTGTGTGTGTATAGTGTTGTTTTTCGTAATGAGCCTGAAAGATGACAGCAAATTACTTTTTTTACCAATAGTTGTAAGATGAAAGATATGTTTCCTTATTGCTAAACGTGATAAAATAAATGTACGAGGCGTATTCGGAAAGTAAGGTCCGATTAGGCACGAAATGGAAACCACTGCGAAAATCCGATGGAACTTTATACAGGTGTGCTGCGCAGTGTCTTTAGTGTGCGTGTCGATAGCTTCACGCCGCTCTTTTCAGTTCAGAGCGCAAAGTGATCGCCTAGAAATGCTTAAGTATGTGAATCTGTTGAGAGGTTTCGCCCGAAGCTATGGAGTCCACATAATATAAATGTAATGCGTTTCTTTCTTCTAGACCATTTTCAGCCGCATCCTATAGGGGTAATGAAGACACTCCAGCACCGTTTTCGATGGGAAGTGTTTGATCACAAACAATACAGTCCTTTATTGACTCACTCTCTTGTTCATCACTGCTCACATGAACAGCTCGCTACGAAGACAACATTTTGGTACAAACAACGAAAGGCAGACCAGCTTAGAGAATTGGCGGAAAGGACAGGCCGCTGCTTTCTGTGACGAGGGTATTGCAAAGTTTGCGCAACGCCAGGACAAATGTCTAAGTTGGAGCGGCGACTATTTAGAGAGGTAGCTGGAAGGTGTGGCTAACTGTTGCGAATAAAAATTTTTGATTTTCTCTGTGGTTTTCATTTCGCGACCGATCAGACCTTACTTTCCGAACAATCATTGCATCTAGAGATCAAACTACGTTATGATTAGCTATGCTGAAATCGCTCTTACAATGAAGTGTAAGTTCCATCTTCTGTTTTATTAATAAATGACGAAGTAATAAATGATGAACTGATATTTGTTCAGTAAAAATCACAAGCACGCTTCACTCCTCCATGCCCAAGCTCGCTACCGTACCAGACTGTCAGTAGTAAAACGTATTTTTCGAACTTATATTTTTTGGTTCCAAACACGTCCTTGAAACACTGAACGATGCTGACAGCTATGATGGTAAGGCACCAGTATCATTCACGAGAGGAAGCTCTTATTTCATATCCCTCCCGCCAAAAAGAATAGTTCTAATGCTGCCGAGTAGTTCTGAAACTTTCTACTGAGACAGCAAGTGCTGGAGTTAGGGGGAAAGAGTTTGAGCAACCGCTCCACCAGTATTTCGTATATTGTGTGAAATGCTTCCTCATGAAGCTCACACCAGTTTCCAGTCTTGTTCTGACAGGCAAAAATCTACATTTACATCTACATGGATACTCTGCAAATCACATTTAAATGCCTGGCAGAGGATTTATCGAACCACCTTATCTATTATTTCAATCTCGTATAGCGTGCGGTAAGAAAGAACACCTATATCTTTCCGTACGAGCTCTGATTTCCCTTTCTTTATTTTGGTGATAGTTTCTCCCTATGTAGGTCAGTGTCAACAAAATATTTTCGCGTTCGGAGGAGAAAGTTCGTTACTGGAAATTTGTGAGAAGATTTCGTCGCAACGAAAATGGCCTTTTTTTCAATGATGTCCAGCGCAAATCCTGTATCATTTCTGTGTCACTCACTCCCACATTTCGCGATGATACAAAACGTGGTGCCTTTCTTTGAACTTTTTCGATATACTCCATCAGTCCTATCTGGTAAGGATCCCACAAGGCGCAGCACTATCCAAAAATCCTAAGACGGCTACTCAGATTGTTTCGCAAATCGTTTATATAGATGAGAAACAGCAAAGGGCTTATAAAACAACCTTGGGGAACGCCAGAAATCACTTGTGTTTTTCTCGATGACTTTCTTTGAATTACTACAAATCCCCTCACATAACTAAGACGATACTCCATAAAGACGCAATTTCACTACAAGCCGCTTGTGTGATACAGTGTCAAAAGCCTTCCGGAAATCCAGAGATATGGAATCGATCTGAAACCCCTTCTCTGTAGCACTCAACACTTCATGTGAATAAAGAGCTAGTTGTGTTTTACAAGAACGACATTTTCTGAACCCATGTTGACTGTGTGTCAATATACCGTTTTCTTGGAGGTAATCCACAATGTTCGAACACAATATATGCTATATAATCCTGCTGCATATGGACGTTAATGATATGGCCCTGAAATTAAGTGGATTATTCCTACTACCTTTCTTGAATATTGGTGTGACCTGTGCAACTCTTCAGTCTTTGTATACGGATCTTTCGTCGAGCGAAGAGTTGTATATCATTGTTAAGTATGGAGCTACTGCATCAACATACTGTGAAAGGAACCTAATTGGTATACTGTGTGGACAGAGGAAAATGTGATAAGTCTTATTCTTGTCAACTTCTGCGTCATCCTCCTCCATCTCATTCCCAAAAAAAAGGTGTAGCTTCCTCGTCCTTGTTTTAGATGGTTTACATTGTTCAGCACAATTTATAATTGCACTGTGTAGTTAACATGTTTGATTTTGACTTGTATTGTGAACATACACTCCTGGAAATGGAAAAAAGAACACATTGACACCGGTGTGTCAGATCCACCATACTTGCTCCGGACACTGCGAGAGGACTGTACAAGCAATGATCACACGCACGGCACAGCGGACACACCAGGAACCGCGGTGTTGGCCGTCGAATGGCGCTAGCTGCGCAGCATTTGTGCACCGCCGCCGTCAGTGTCAGCCAGTTTGTCGTGGCATACGGAGCTCCATCGCAGTCTTTAACACTGGTAGCATGCCGCGACAGCGTGGACGTGAACCGTATGTGCAGTTGACGGACTTTGAGCGAGGGCGTATAGTGGGCATGCGGGAGGCCGGGTGGACGTACCGCCGAATTGCTCAACACGTGGGGCGTGAGGTCTCCACAGTACATCGATGTTGTCGCCAGTGGTCGGCGGAAGGTGCACGTGCCCGTCGACCTGGGACCGGACCGCAGCGACGCACGGATGCACGCCAAGACCGTAGGATCCTACGCAGTGCCGTAGGGGACCGCACCGCCACTTCCCAGCAAATTAAGGACACTGTTGCTCCTGGGGTATCGGCGAGGACCATTCGCAACCGTCTCCATGAAGCTGGGCTACGGTCCCGCACACCGTTAGGCCGTCTTCCGCTCACGCCCCAACATCGTGCAGCCCGCCTCCAGTGGTGTCGCGACAGGCGTGAATGGAGGGACGAATGGAGACGTGTCGTCTTCAGCGATGAGAGTCGCTTCTGCCTTGGTGCCAATGTTGGTCGTATGCGTGTTTGGCGCCGTGCAGGTGAGCGCCACAATCAGGACTGCATACGACCGAGGCACACAGGGCCAACACCCGGCATCATGGTGTGGGGAGCGATCTCCTACACTGGCCGTACACCACTGGTGATCGTCGAGGGGACACTGAATAGTGCACGGTACATCCAAACCGTCATCGAACCCATCGTTCTACCATTCCTAGACCGGCAAGGGAACTTGCTGTTCCAACAGGACAATGCACGTCCGCATGTATTCCGTGCCACCCAACGTGCTCTAGAAGGTGTAAGTCAACTACCCTGGCCAGCAAGATCTCCGGATCTGTCCCCCATTGAGCATGTTTGGGACTGGATGAAGCGTCGTCTCACGCGGTCTGCACGTCCAGCACGAACTCTGGTCCAACTGAGGCGCCAGGTGGAAATGGCATGGCAAGCCGTTCCACAGGACTACATCCAGAATCTCTACGATCGTCTCCATGGGAGAATAGCAGCCTGCATTGCCGCGAAAGGTGGATATACACTGTACTAGTGCCGACATTGTGCATGCTCTGTTGCCTGTGTCTATGTGCCTGTGGTTCTGTCAGTGTGATCATGTGATGTATCTGACCCCAGGAATGTGTCAATAAAGTTTCCCCTTCCTGGGACAATGAATTCACGGTGTTCTTATTTCAATTTCCAGGAGTATATATATATATATATATATATATATATATATATATATATATATATATATATATGTGGTGACATTTATCTACTGTGACTGTGTGAAGCATGTATTGCCAGTGCTAGATAGTTGTCTTGTGCACTTTCAGTGCAGCTTCTTTAGAACAGGATTGAGAATAAACTAGTCACTAAATAAAAAAAAAAAATATGTGTATAGGAGCTCTTCGTCTGTTTAGCAAGGCCTTGGAAAAAATCGAAGGGAGTTGTAGTGCGAGAATAAAAACCATTGAGTACGCTGATGAAATGATCGTGCTAACAGAAGCGGAGGAAGTGCTCCCGTTTGTGACGAAAAATATTCTAATGGTGGATAAAGTCATGAGAAACCTTACAGTTCCACTGGAAATGTTTTCAATTGATAACAGAGTAATGTGCGTGACTTAGCACGAAGTACTCTTTTCCGTACAGAGCAATGAATCCCATCTGTCGATCGTTGTAAATTTTTTTTCTTTCATTGGCAACTAAATCTTTAAACGATTTCTTCAATGTTTTATAATGTCATTTCATAGCAAACGTGTAGTACCTGTCCATATGCGAACCAAGAATTCTGATTCCTCTCTTCTGTCACTCCGATTCATATTAAAGGATTGCAACGATAGATCGCTAGAGTCCCTCTTTTGTGCAAAGAGCCACTGGACCTCTGATTATCCTTCATACCACGAACAAATAGGAAAGGGTAAACAGCGGTGACAAGACAATTCTGCCGAACTCGAGAGTTGTGATCACCGAAATACGGCGCGCCGCATGCTGGCTGAAATGCGGCGGTTTTCCGGTTACTTCAGAGAAGGATCGATCACAGCCGAGTGACAGGTTGGGGCTTTGCGCGCACGCGGACAGCACGCGGACAGCAGGTGGGCCGCACATGCTGCACGCGTGTAGGCGGGCACGCAGTGGCTGGCCCTGTGTTAGACAGTCTTACCAATACCAGCGCAGTAAATATTTAAAAAGTAGCTGAAAGATGGTACGCTTCAGAATATACATCTCAATAACATCATAGTCTTTTGCATCACTTAAAGATACATGATTACAGGCTTACATAAGCAAACGCTATGTCAGAATCAGCACAGATTTTAAAAGAAGGTTCGAAAGAGAAGGAATCGTGGCTTTTCCTAGAACACCTCACTTATGCTACAGACTAATGCACTCAGATTCACAGTTTAACAAGGACACAAGTCCTGAACGAGAATCAATAACAGTCCTACCCAAGTAATGACACACAAATAATGGGACAAACGACAGTCGAAACCAACGTCACCCATACACATGATCAATTATAGCATCTGTACGCCGACATAAACAAATACTGATCAACAATGATTTCTTCCAAAAATCGTTGCTCAAACACTGAGGAAACATGCCATACGTACTGGCCACATTGCAGCACTATCCCACAGCAGGAGGAGAAAAGCAGATTAAATAGCCTGTACCAGAACAAAACGCATGGTGAACCGCAACAAGCAGACAATGACTTCACTCAAGCGTTTACTAGCGTGGCAGCTACCTGTCACCTTGTAGCGATAGCAGAGTATCATGCTAATATGCTGCTTTAACTTCCACATCTACATTTATCGTAACAATACAATCATAGCACCCACGTGGGTGCCGTACTCCATACCTGGCAGCGAGAAGTGGCCAACAAACACCCTGCACTCCAATCCTGAAGTTCGACCCTGCCCACAAAGCTTGGTAGTCGCAGCTTCGTAACTACAGTATAAAGGATGGCTGCCAGCCAATGCACTCTAGCCGGCAGTGTGTTTACTTCCTCGTTACTGGGCAGAGTCTTTGCCTGAGACTCAGCACTAGTTGGCAATGCTTCACTTCCTCTTTGACAACATAAAACATAGACCACATCGCACTCACAGCAAGCCTCTGTGATATCATTTACCAGAGACGTTCCTGGCACGGCCCTTAACACTTTAACCTATAGATTACTTGCTGATACTCATGCTTGATTCTTTTCCCATTCAGTGTTGCTCTTTCTGCGAGCAGCTCGACGATGCAATAAAATTCAGCCGTAACTCAGATACGCTATTGCTTATTAAGTAATACAGAATATGCAAGCTACTTCATTAATTTTGTACCTGAGTTGATCAGCGGAGAACCTGCAACCAGCTGTGATCTAGCACTCTTGGTCGCAGAATACTAAGAAGGAAAGCGCCAGTGGCGACGTTTCTCAGTGGGCTGAAATCCATGGATATCATCAACTTTAGGACTAATCAAGTAATAATACGGTATTAGTGTGAGGTTTGCAGTAATGTGTACATGTTAAATGCATTGAGTCAGATGTATCTTGAATGGGTTGCTGTTGAGTCTGCACTTAGAAGTCGAATATGTACAGATGCGGTAGATAACATGGTTGTTTAAAGAGCCAATACATTCCTTGGAAGGCCATTTTCATTGAGCCGTGGTAAAATTTGCTGTTTTGAAGAGCGCGCCGCAGCGCGTGGTGTAAAGCAGTCGCCTTCCGTTTCTGGCTGTGGCGCCGCTGCGGCAATCGCAGCTTTGGTGTCTCCCTCTGGTGAGAAAGGGGAAAAGTTGCCCGTTCACGTGCATTTAAAGGCGCTATGAGCTCGGCAGATGGCAGTCTGTCAGTCCCGGGGAGTCTGGTCTGTTGGTCATCCGGGTCAGTGTGGCGCAGTCAGCGTCTGTCTGTCGTCCGGAGTCTGCCAGCAGTCTGCTCGAGTGTGCTCGGGAGACTGTCATTGGCGGTTGGATCGATCGGTTGGTCGGTCGCGCACTGGGACACAAGATGACTTGTCCGTCTTGAGCGTCGGCGCATGTGAGGTCGCCACGTCAGTTCAGCGGCCTGCGCCGTGTAACGAGGCGTAGAGGCTTCGCGGCCCACACGCGTCCGTTGAAGCGGCTGGCAGCGGACGGTTCAGGAGACCGTTCAGCGTGCTGCGCCAGGTCTTCGCCAGACATCGCAGTTTACTAAAAGTTAAGTGATTCGTGATATATTGTTTCATTTACTTGTTAAGTTCTGCTTGTGTTCTTGGTCAGTCCCTTGTGCCCAGCATGCTCGTCTCTCTCTCGTCCGCATTTGATAAGCAGTTAGTGTCTGTCTGTCTGTCTGTCTGTCTGTCTGTCGGTCTGCCGTACGTTAATAGGTGCCTCTGTCATGATTTTCGGATTCAGTGGTAACGAATTTATTGCTTAAGGTGTAAAGGCCGAATTCCTGAAATATGTTTTTATCTTGCCTATCACCTTGACAGGCAGTATATGTGTAAGAGCATATTTGTATATTTTATGTAAGACTGCATTTCATGGGTTTTTATTTAAATAGTCATTTTAGTATATAAATTTGCCACCCTTCCACCGTAAGAGTTTTCTTTTGAAACAAGTTGCACTTTCGGTGGCAAGTAATTTTTTTTTAATGTGAGTGTTTTGTACCATTTCCATCCCACCTACGGGGTGCATATTTTATGTGTTTGTGTGAGTTGTTAAAGTTTTTAGTTTAAAGTAATCTGGTGTGTGGCAGATTTGCATCAGTGTACTCTTTCAGAGGTGGTTGTGAGCGGTCGTGACTACGGCCGTGTTAAAACGTAGCGGCAAGCTTCTCAGCCCGAAAGCTCTTACTGTCAAAATAAATAAATAAATACATGTTATTTCTGCCTCTGAATAAATTGTAGCTTGATATTTAGAGGGTGCTTCCTGATCATAATTTTTAAATATCTTGTTTTAAAACAAGGAAGGGTTTTTAGGTATAAAATTTCCAATTGTTGAAAGAAATTTATTTTCATCAGTTACCCACTGGCAACTACTCCCACGCTCTCATAGTGTGATTAAACGGGTTAAGTAAGTTCTTTAAGAAAAGATTTTGAAAGTAAATTCACAGTTCATTCATGTTTATGAGAACAACGTTAATCTAATTAACTGACCTGTTGAAATACTTTTTCGTTACTCTGCATGTTTATCTTGTCCAAGTCAGGTGAAGAAAAACCAATTTATCTAAACAAAAATAATGCGAGTTCAGTGACATCTAAAGTTGGTAACGACCGGTATCCGACTAATGTCACTTACAAGATGTTAAAGAAATACAGGGTGTGCACAAAGTCTTGCCCTGATTATAACAATTTATTACAGAATAACCGTTTGACATAATAATTTACATTTGATGCCGTTACTAGTCTTTTTACAACCACTTCCGTTAGTAAACCTCAACGTGTGCTCTCTTGGTAGCTCGGAGAATGTCGAGGAGGTATTGCAGTTTCCGGCAGGTGTTTCGTAACATGTCTTCTGTCACAGTACCCATAGCAGCTTGTATCCCAGCCTTATGTTAGGCGACGTCAGCAACTGGTGTGACGAAGACTCCGTCCTTGGTATAGCCCCAGAAAAAAGTCAAGGGCTGTAATATCTGGAGAGCGGGGTGGCCAGTTTGTTGGACCCTTCCTTCTTGTCCATCGATCAGGAAATGTTTGATCCAGGAAATCACGCACTACCTAAGCCCAGGGGGAGGGGAGCTCCATCTTGCTGGAAAATTATCCACAGTTGATATTCTTCTAACTGTGGGGTACTGAACTGTTGCAAAACGTCTAAGTAAATGTTAGCGGTAATGGATTTTTCCGCCTGGCGCGAACTGGAATACCGCCTCGACATTCTCCGAGCTACCAAGGGAGCACACGCTGAGGTTTAGTAACATAAGTGGTCTTAAAAACAACTAGTAACACGAACGTATGTATCGGCATCATATGTAACTTATTATGTCAAACGGCTATTCTGTTATAAATTTTTATAATCAGGGCAAGACTTTGTACTCACCGCGTAGTTCAATAGCATCTTAAGGTCAATGGAAATATATGACTTTATGCAGCAATATTCAGAAAACTGGTAAGGTAATACCATATTCGATAACCACATTTAGGTCTGATATATTTTATGTAGGTACCCAACTGAAGATGTGGCATTAACCTACGAAACCTGTTGTGATTTCAAATAAAGGAGCTTTCATACAGATGTTGGCGGTTCTCAAGCCACAAATCATGTATCATTATTTGATAGATGTTGTAGCAGATCACTTAATTACCCATGGGGCCCAGACAGACGTCTTGTTGTTGTTGTTGTGGTCTTCAGTCCTGAGAATGGTTTGATGCAGCTCTCCATGCTACGCTATCCTGTGCAAGCTTCTTCATCTCCCAGTACCTACTGCAACCTACATCCTTCTGAATCTGCTCAGTGTATTCATCTCTTGGTCTCCCCCTACGATTTTTACCCTCCACGCTGCCCTCCAATACTAAATTGGTGATCCCTTGATGCCTCAGAACATGTCCTACCAACCGATCCCTTCTTCTGGTCAACTTTTGCCACAAACTCCTCTTCTCCCCAATCCTATTCAGTACCTCCTCATTAGTTATGTGATCTACCCATCTAATCTTCAGCATTCTTCTGTAGCACCACATTTCGAAAGCTTCTATTCTCTTCTTGTCCAAACTATTTACCGTCCATGTTTCACCTCCATACATGGCTACACTCCATACAAATACTTTCAGAAATGACTTCCTGACACTTAAATCTATACTCGATGTTAGCAAATTTCTCTTCTTCAGAAACGATTTCCTTGCCATTGCCAGTCTACATTTTATATCCTCTCTACTTCGACCATCATCAGTTATTTTGCTCCCCAAATAGCAAAACTCCTTTACTACTTTAAGTGTCTCATTTCCTAATCTAATACCCTCAACATCACCCGACTTAATTCGACTACATTCCATTATCCTCGTTTTGCTTTTGTTGATGTTCATCTTATATCCTCCATTCAAGACACCATCCATTCCGTTCAACTGCTCTTCCAAGTCCTTTGCTGTCTCTGGGCACCTAATACCTCAAGAAGGAATAAATATATATATGTACTGTTTTCGCGCCGTTATAGCGGACGATTTTGCGCATTTTTTGACGAACGCAGGTTTTAACGCGTCACAAACCAGTGACTGAAATCTGTCTTGCTGTACCAAATACAAGCAAACAAATACATCGGGCAAGGATCGTGTATTTACCTGTCCGCCTGACGCCCATCAGTCTGTGCTGTGCTGCTACAGTGAGAAGGTTATTTGCTCGCGGAAAGTATTCAGACATTCTCGACGTTATTGACGGAGTAGCGGTGCGGCCATCTGCTGAAAGTATCGTGATTGTGCTGTACCCGCATTTGCAAAATACAGTCAAACATTATGAAAGAAACTGGGTGTGTGAGGAGAAACAGCGCCAACGAAAAGGCACAGCAACTCATGAGAGAAATATAGTTTGCGTTATAACAGCGGCAACACAAAATAGACGTGCCACTACGAGGAAGTTTGAATGTGCGATTGGCATCAACCAAAAAGCGTTGTGAATACCACATCCCAGTGCATTTCATCCTATCCACATTTTACTCTCTCGACAGCGTGACGCCATTTATTTTCGAAATCGGTTACACTTCTGCGAATGACGTCAAGCAAAATTCAAAGAGAAGCGTCGCCTACACGAAATATTTCGTTTCTAGGTGAAGCTTTGGCAGAAAACCATTAGTACACCGATCTTCACAGTACGCACTACTGGGCCGTTGAATATTTTCAGCGATTGCGAAAGACAACTGCGAATGATGCCTAAGAAAGCTTCAACGAGAAGCGACATCTAAATGATGGGTTTTGTCTATCGCTAAAGCCTTGTTCGAAAACCATTAGTAAATCGGTCTCGCAATGTCCACTATTGCGTAGTTCATTATTTACACCGGCTGAGAGCAACGGATAATGAATTGCTTTCATCTTGTAAGCTCTTATAATTAACTGAATCCAATAAATTTCCCTCACTTCACGTCTATGGTCACAAATTTTTTGTCACCAGTCTACCGGTCTCAGTCTTTAATGACCATCTGCAGATCTGTTTTATAAAAGCATCTCCTAATATACTGGAGCCATTTTGTCTGGTGACACCAAACCTGTGACCACAGACGTGAAGTAAAGGAAATTTATGGTATATTCGAGCCACTGTTCAATTCACTTCCATGTCGCAGCTTGTGGAACCGAATTCTTTCTCTGGTGCCTTTGTTTACGAACTGATTTGGCATAGTTAGTTTAGAGGGTGGCTGGATGCCCTTCTTGTCGCCACTCCATTACCTATCTACCTCTCCCATCACCCCTGCAACGGAATATGTGTACCAAATTGTGTGCGTGCAGTGTTACTCATTTGAAAGTAACCGACAGTTAACTGAATTTTAAGAAATCGTGTAACTGAGGGAGGAGTTCCATACCAAACCGGTATTCATCTAGTGGGATGTAAGAAACCATCTAAAAATCACATGCATCCTGGGCTGCACACCGACCCACGTCGTCATACGACTCGGAGGATTCGATTTTGGGCCGGGGCATTCGCCAAGTCCCGGAAGCAACGTTTAACGCACACTGCTATCCAGTTGGGTTTTTGAATTAACTGAATACATGAAAAATATGTGACTTCAATAAGGCAACGAGTAAAAACTGGGCAAAAATGAATATTTGTTTGAATTTAATTCCGCTATTCCTTCTAGAAGTTTTGTAACCTGTGACGTCTACGTGATCTTCCTTAGAGAACAATCGCGTTCAGCAAACATGTTCACGGGACAACCACTTTCAGCAAGGATGTGCTCCTCATACTGATTGCCTTACATTTTTCATACATCAAAATTAAATATAAATTGACGTCGAACATAATCTCGAAATGAGTTCACAGTCACGGAATCTCAGTAGCCCTACTTAACTTCCGAGCTGTAAAAGCATGCAAAGACTTAAAAATGCTTCTGATGATTGAAGCTTTGCTTCGCACAGACGAATATTCCCGCCGACTGTAGAACTAACATTGAAATTCGAGTTGAAATTTAATTAAAGTCTCAAATGAATATAGTACCACGGGGGTATTAATATTTAGTATGGATATCATAAATCTTAGATATTTGAGATACATTCCTTACTACAAAGAGTCAATTCAAAAGGAACAACACATAAAAAATTGTACTTGTCTCGTGACGGACCAGGTGGTGTACACGTCCACGATGTACGAAACTTGAACAAAACAGAATATCTCTACACATTAAAAAATCCTGAACACATTTAAGTTAGCAGGAATTTGATGGAACCATTACACTAATCTCACTGTCGGGCAAGTGAAACGCCGATACTGTACCGCGAGCACGGAACACGATCTGACTCTCTCAACAATGAACGTTAAGTCTAATAACGAGTGAACATAAATTTAAAGATATGAAAATGTTGTAAACAAAATATTATGCCAAGCCGAAAATACATGCCTCCGTCACAACTTAAATTATCGTAGCTCGTTGCATGAGAATGGCCATCAGAAATTGATCTCAGTTCAGAAATCCAGCGTCCAGAAGTTTTTGTGCAGCCATTTCGCCTTAGCTTTACTGCACTTCCTATTTATTTCTTTCCACAGTGCTTAGTTGCATGAGAATGGCCATCAGAAATTAATCTCAGTTCAGAAATCCAGCGTCCAGAAGTTTTTGTGCAGCCATTTCGCCTTAGCTTTACTGCACTTCCTATTTATTTCTTTCCACAGTGCTTAGTTTTTACCTGTAAGGATTAAAAACTGTAGAAGGATACAGAGATTGAAATACATCGAAATACATAGCTGAGGATGTACGTTGCAAGTGCTACTATGAGACGAAGAGGCTGGTGCAGAAGAGAAATTCGTGGCAAGCCACATCAAATCAGTCAGAAGAATGTAACTTGCATTTCTGTATTCCTGAATTTCCATGGGCATTTTTTTAATTACTTCTTTCGTCGATCAGTTGAAGTATTTCTTCTCATATTCATGATTTCTTCGCAGTTACCTTCCGGAAGATCCGGATATGGGTTAGTCGAGTTATAATTTATTGTCTTCACTGGTTTATACATACACTTAGAACAAAATACGCCGAGAGTGTAATCTAAATCTGTGGCATAAGGACTAGCTTTAAATTTAAACACAAGATATAGTAAAGCTGTGGCACCATACACATGCTTAGGGGGAAAAAAAAGAAAGAAAGTTATGTAACTACCTCACATCTAACCGCGACCTCTGTATGCAATAAGAATGCTACCGGGGGAACATTGATGTTATTTAAACAATGGTAATAAAATTCCTTACTACGGCTGTTACGTATAGCAGTATTACATACAATAGTTTACACTATACTTCGGATAGGGGAGACATGGAAAATAAAGGGGGAGGGGAGATGCAAGATACTATCCTTTACTGTAAATACTAATCGAGAACTGCCACACATTGGCGTACTAATTAAAAATACGGGTCTGATAGTATAGTGTGTCGATGGAGGTTTCTTTGTAGGGTGATATATCGGAAGAAGAAGAACAATTTACATTGCAGACAATTTGCAGATTCTGTCTGGCACAGTGGGGAAATCCGAATTACCTTTGGGCGCTAAAGTAACCTGGTAGGGTAAGCAATAAGAGTACAAATATTCTTGTTCAGTTACACATTAAATATGGAAAACATACGAAGAAACGTACACAAAGGAACAAAAAATTTAGAAGGTATGAAATGTACGAAATAAGTATGAAAAACGTGGAAAATATCGTTGTTTAGTGAATAACGAAACTTGGTGCTGACAACTGCATTGCATTCGGTTTCCTCTTCAGCCATTATCAACTCGTCGAGGCATAAAATGCAGCCATAATAGAAATAGAGATGTGCGGAAGCTATAGCTCAGCTGGAAACATACAAAATTATAAAGCGAAGTTTAGGTTTTCTCCATTAAAAGACTCACGGTAATAAATTGAAATTGGTTCATACGAAATTTGTGAGTTTTAATAATCACACACATTTTCTAGACGTTCTTCTTCATGAAGTAGATAAGTATCTAACATTATTATCTGACGTTTGTCTGATTTTAAATCAGTTTCCACAATTTTAGCGGTTTTTTCAATTTTCCTTTGTGGTCAATCTACATGATATTTTAGACATTGGGATCCTAGTAGATAAGTTGGTTTTTTTATATTCTGCATAGTTTACATTGCGTCAGTGATACATTTTTACAAATTCTAAAGCTAGTTCCTCGGAGACCACCGACTAGTTGGCATGAAATCTACACTCCTGGAAATTGAAATAAGAACACCGTGAATTCATTGTCCCAGGATGGAGAAACTTTATTGACACATTCCTGGGGTCAGATACATCACATGATCACACTGACAGAACCACAGGCACATAGACACAGGCAACAGAGCATGCACAATGTCGGCACTAGTACAGTGTATATCCACCTTTCGCAGCAATGCAGGCTGCTATCCTCCCATGGAGACGATCGTAGAGAGGCTGGATGTAGTCCTGTGGAACGGCTTGCCATGCCATTTCCACCTGGCGCCTCAGTTGGACCAGCGTTCGTGCTGGACGTGCAGACCGCGTGAGACGACGCTTCATCCAGTCCCAAACATGCTCAATGGGGGACAGATCCGGAGATCTTGCTGGCCAGGGTAGTTGACTTACACCTTCTAGAGCACGTTGGGTGGCACAGGATACATGCGGACGTGCATTGTCCTGTTGGAACAGCAAGTTCCCTTGCCGGCCTAGGAATGGTAGAACGATGGGTTCGATGACGGTTTGGATGTACCGTGCACTATTCAGTGTCCCCTCGACGATCACCAGTGGTGTACGGCCAGTGTAGGAGATCGCTCCCCACACCATGATGCCGGGTGTTGGCCCTGTGTGCCTCGGTCGTATGCAGTCCTGATTGTGGCGCTCACCAGCACGGCGCCAAACACGCATACGACCATCATTGGCACCAAGGCAGAAGCGACTCTCATCGCTGAAGACGACACGTCTCCATTCGTCCCTCCATTCACGCCTGTCGCGACACCACTGGAGGCGGGCTGCACGATGTTGGGGCGTGAGCGGAAGACGGCCTAACGGTGTGCGGGACCGTAGCCCAGCTTCATGGAGACGGTTGCGAATGGTCCTCGCCGATACCCCAGGAGCAACAGTGTCCCTAATTTGCTGGGAAGTGGCGGTGCGGTCCCCTACGGCACTGCGTAGGATCCTACGGTCTTGGCGTGCATCCGTGCGTCGCTGCGGTCCGGTCCCAGGTCGACGGGCACGTGCACCTTCCGCCGACCACTGGCGACAACATCGATGTACTGTGGAGACCTCACGCCCCACGTGTTGAGCAATTCGGCGGTACGTCCACCCAGCCTCCCGCATGCCCACTATACGCCCTCGCTCAAAGTCCGTCAACTGCACATACGGTTCACGTCCACGCTGTCGCGGCATGCTACCAGTGTTAAAGACTGCGATGGAGCTCCGTATGCCACGGCAAACTGGCTGACACTGACGGCGGCGGTGCACAAATGCTGCGCAGCTAGCGCCATTCGACGGCCAACACCGCGGTTCCTGGTGTGTCCGCTGTGCCGTGCGTGTGATCATTGCTTGTACAGCCCTCTCGCAGTGTCCGGAGCAAGTATGGTGGGTCTGACACACCGGTGTCAATGTGTTCTTTTTTCCATTTCCAGGAGTGTATGTTACACATAAGTGATTATTATAAAGGCTGTAGAAACAACTTTTCTCAATCCATGTTGTTGTTCTCCTCACATGGTTGAGCGACCTGCTATTAGACATTCTCAATAAATATATGGTTTCACACTAGGAACATCAAACAATGATGCAATCAATACTACAATGGGAACTGACGACCAACTTGACGACGTCATCCATCAGTTTCTCTGACCACTACACTGTAATTATTAAACAAAAAGATCACCTCGCCCCGAAAGGAAAACTGATACCATTCATAAATGGGGAAGGGGAAGTTATAGTTTGATGCTCATTGCGAGTGATGTTTCAACCGGGAACATTTCTTTTGCGACACCGTTAACTAGTGGGAAAAACCTCGTGAAATCTAGTATGCAGAAATTATGATGGGTGTCCCAGGACGATGGGCACTTCTTCATCTTCGACACTGTGACACGCGTCTCTTCTATTGCAATCTCTTCTGTTTCCATTTTTTGGGAGGCGGTAGCATGGATCAAAATAAGAAAGCAGCTGCCGCGCGGGGTAGCCGTGCGGTCTCAGGCGCATTGCCACGGTTCGTGCGGCTCGCCCCGTCGGAGGTTCGAGTCCTCCTTGGGGCATGGCTGTGTGTGTGTTGTCCTTAGCGTAGGTTAGTATAAGTTAGCTTAAGTTGTGTGTAAGCCTAGAGACCAATGGCCTTAGCATTTGGTCCCATAGGTACTTACCACAAGTTTTCAATTTCCAAGAAAGCAGTTCCCAGTAAACATGGGCTCCAAAGTGCATACCGTAAAGCTATGGCTGCTATTAACCTTCGCTACTGTGAAACACGACTCCTTTACAGAAGAAGTGCTAATATCTCTTAAGGTATGTTATTTAGAGCCGATGTTTACTAGATAATTTTTTTCTTGTGTTGGTCCATACTCCCAAAATATCGAAAACTAATTATTCTAGTGAAGAGATTCGTTTTACAGCATTGAAGATGAAGGAGGGTTCACAAGTCTTCAGTGATGCCATAAAGAGCTCAAGTTTACCGGACTTGTTTGCGTCGAATGATCGTTCCCCACATATTCCTGAATACAGACCATTCTTCCTGCGACACACTGTACTCTTGAGGCTAAAATGACGACGACAGAAGACAGAACATTGAATATTACTATTTTCTAACTCGTGAATTGCAGTCGAAAGTACATAAAGAGGAAGATCGATCAAGAGATTTAAAAACATCAAAAGCAAAAATTTTTGAGTTGCAGGAAAAGCAAAATGGAAGAGAAAATCATCACACGTAAGGGTTACAGACATCAACCAGGTGAGAACTGAAGCATTTAGCACCCTTCGAGAGAACGAGGAAGATGTAAACAGAGACATACAAGTAACATCCTGCAGAGCCGGCCGTGGTGGCCAAGCGGTTAAAGGCGCTACAGTCTGGAACCGCGCGACCGCTACGGTCGCAGGTTCGAATCCTGCCTCGGGCATGGATGTGTGTGATGTCCTTAGGTTAGTTAGGTTTAAGTAGTTCTAAGTTCTAGGGGACTGATGACCTTAGAAGTTAAGTCCCATAGTGCTCAGAGCCATTTGAACCATTTTTGAACATCCTGCAGAAGGGAAAGATTATGTTAGCTGGAAGGGGATAAAAGATCTTTTCCAGAATCTGATTATACTGAAACAGCATGTACGTTATGTATCACACGAAAGTGTTACTGAACTGTCAGAAGTAATTTTCTGAGAAGAAGGAGTTACATATGGGAACATCTGTGAAGTTGTGATGGTAGGAAACACAGATGGAAGTAAAGCTGTGAAAACGGGTTATTTGTAGAGAAATTACTCACTAAAGGCAAACGTCTCAAGTCTGGAGCCGGCACACAGTTTTAATCTGCAAAGAAGTTTCAATAATTAGTTGGTTAGGCGCCCTGTATTTCAAAGGATTCTACATTGTCATCTATCACTTTGCCATCAAAATTGTTTTCTTGTTGGATAATGCTTATCCCATTCGTTGAGTGCGCTCTTATGGTTGGTAACAGTAACTGTGGCAAGATACCTTTAATCGATTTCGTTGTATTGTAAGTTTCAGTTTGTGTCGACAAATATGGCTTCAAGAACAAATTTTCAGCTGGCAGAGGAGTGTATGCCGATCTGGAACTTCCTGGCAGATTGAAATTGTGTACCAGTCCGGGAATCAAAGGAAAAAGTGCCATGTTTTCGTCCAGCATACTGTTTTAACCTGTCCAGACGTTTTAAATGTGGTTTACCGGCATAGTTTTCCTGACGTCTTATTCTTGCTGCTGTGAAGTCATTTGTAAATGGTCAGTGGCCAAAACGCTTATGGAGATGCAATTCAATAAAAAAATATTTGTGTTCAAGACGGAACAGTTGTGTTACACAGCATGATTCAGTTGCCCTTACTTTATGTTTTATGGTCCCACAACACATTCAAAAACTACAGGCAAGATTTTCACATTCTCGCACTTGCTATGTGCCAACTATCGGTCTACAGAAAAAATTAGCACCCATTTTTGTAGGAAATTTATTGTGGCTAAGTTTTGTGCTGGGATACGTTTTGGCTGGAGGCCACAATTTTGAAGTTATTCAAGAAAATACATTTGACGGTCACTTTCGTACGTTTTCCTTGAACAATTCGATCGCTACGGCCTCTAGTGAAAACGTATCAAACTACCAAATTCAATTTTTGCTATCTGACTTCGTGGATAGTGAGTGAGACAACACGAAAATCTTATATGAGGTATTTAATGCTATTGCGGATCCCATAAAACCAACGGATAGTGTCAGATGAATCATGCTATATGTATCTTCGTTAGCAGAATCTGCGTATCACCTTGATTGTATGATACTACAGTTAAACTGCTCTAATTTCATTGTATTTGTATCTTGTCTACAAAGAAAAGTAACATTTCTTCGTGAACGACAATTCAAGTCAATATATGGTCAAAGGTCTACCTAATTATAAATTTCCTTGCAAGACCTGTTACCACCGAGGAGTGAAGGGCGTCGTTTCATTTGCCACCACTTGTACCATAGTAAGCAGTCAATGTAGGGGGCGTGTTGGTGGATTCGGACTGATGGACTCAGTGTGGGTGGCTTCTGCAGGGCCGTTTACACTGCGGGGCCTAAGCCACGGATGGTAAACAAGAGCGGCGCTGTTGTCGGAGCCCCTTTGTTATCTCTGCAGCGATATGCAGGAGCCGCCCGGCCTGAGCAGGATTAACAGGCGACCGCTGGCCCCACTCTGGCCCGGCTACCTGCCGGACGCGACGGCGTAAGCTCTACACCACAGGCTGAAATCGCGTGCCCAGCCGCGCGTAATTTGCCACTCCGCTGTGTCAACTTTCAAGGGCACGCGGAGAAATTAATTTCCGCCGTTTCCGCGTCGAACGTTCGCTGGAGGTACGCACAACGAAACTCAGGCAAAACGTTACAAATTAGACTCATGTTTTCTACATCTACATCTACATGATGATTCTGCAATTCACATTTAAGTGCTTGGCAGAGGGTTCATCGAACCACTATCATACTATCTCTCTACCATTCCACTCCCGAACAGCGCGCGGGAAAAACGAGCACCTAAACCTTTCTGTTCGAGCTCTGATTTCTCTTATTTTATTTTGAAGATCACTCCTACCTATGTAGATTGGGCTCAACAAAATATTTTCGCATTAGGAAGAAAAAGTTGGCGACTGAAATTTCGTAAATAGATCTCGCCGCGACGAAAAACGTCTTTGCTTTAATGACTTCCATCCCAACTCGCGTATCATATCTGCCACACTCTCTCCCCTATTACGTGATAATACAAAACGAGCTGCCCTTTTTTGCACCCTTTCGATGTCCTCCGTCAATCCCACATGGTAAGGATCCCACACCGCGCAGCAATATTCTAACAGAGGACGAACGAGTGTAGTGTAAGCCGTCTCTTTAGTGGACTTGTTGCATCTTCTAAGTGTCCTATCAATGAAACGCAACATTTGGCTCGCCTTCCCCACAATATTATCTATGTGGTCTTTCCAACTGAAGTTGTTCGTAATTTTAACACCCAGGTACTTAGTTGAATTGACAGCCTTGAGAATTGTACTATTTATCGAGTAATCGAATTCCAACGGATTTCTTTTGGAACTCATGTGGATGACCTCACACTTGTCGTTATTTAGCGTCAACTGCCACCTGCACACCATACAGTAATCTTTTCTAAATCGATTTGCAACTGATACTGGTCTTCGGATGACCTTACAAGACGGTAAATTACAACATCATCTGCGAACAACCTAAGAGAACTGCTCAGATTGTCACCCAGATCATTTATATAGATCAGGAACAGCAGAGGTCCCAGGACGCCTCCCTGGGGAACACCTGATATCACTTCAGTTTTACTCGATGATTTGCCGTCTATTACTACGAACTGCGACCTTCCTGTCAGAAAATCACGAATCCAGTCGTACAACTGAGACGATACCCAATAGACCCGCAGCACCGTGATAACAACGTAGCGAAAACAAATTTGAGTTTGGCGTTTTACGTTGGGCCGACGTAGAGATACAGCTTTCGATCAAATTTCTGTTTAAGGAGCGGAAGGAAGGAACCACGGCCTCCAAGGAACCGTTCCAGCATTTGCCTGGAATGATCTGCGAAACCATGGAAGCGAAATTCAGTATGACCTGTCATAGAATTGAGCCTAGGTTTTTAAGAATAATGATTTCCATCACACTTCATCCAGGCTTTGCAAAAGTAAATTGTCATTTACGCGTGTATAAGCATCATCTACATATCTTTTCTTAAATTTTTCTATTTATGAGTTGATATTTATATTTTGTACATTTTTCTATCTATATATATATTTTCTGATGAATTTAGTTACATTTTTGTAGGTAGAAGATAGATTTGTAGCAAGCTCTCATCTCACCATCCTCACCGTGCTTTTTTACTATTTTTCCCAACTTTTCATCCCATTTCATAGACTTCTTTTTAGTTTACCTTCTGTACTCAGATTTGCCCTCATTAACGCGCACGCTGAATT
This sequence comes from Schistocerca nitens, assembly GCF_023898315.1. Taxonomy (NCBI): domain Eukaryota; kingdom Metazoa; phylum Arthropoda; class Insecta; order Orthoptera; family Acrididae; genus Schistocerca; species Schistocerca nitens. The sequence continues at coordinate 69,314,908 of NC_064614.1, forward strand.
TTCTGCTTCTCTTTTCATACACTCAATTACGTCATTGATCTTAGGATTTGGTTTATCAATCATGTTATTAATTTTGTGTTGCCAGCCCTCTATAGCGTTGGTCGTTCGATGGCGCCGTTTGTAGCAATTCCAAAGGTTGATACGGTTTTCCTCCACAAAGTACCCAAAAACTCAGAAAGGCTCGGGACATCCGGTGCCTGTGAATGTATCTCGAGCCAGACATCACATACCTCTTCAGGCCGTAGCAACATCAGCGTAGCACTCATGCGAATTTGTTGTCTCACTTCTTTATTTCAATTGTATTCATGAGTAAGTCCTAGGTCTTGCACTTTTCTCCGGAGATAATTTTTCATGTGAAAATAACACCCACGTACCTGAGTGTCAACTTAAATCGCAGAAATCGCTGCTGATTCGAAATCTCCGGTCTCGGCATAGGTGGATGTATGTCTCTTTTATTTTGTTTGGCAATAATCCAAAGGCAACTGGGTAGACGTTTGTCTCATTATTTGTACTTCCAAATTCGGCGTGAATGATGTGTATTTGCGAAAACTGTTTCCTACAGCACTTGAATGTACCATCCACAAGAACTGTAAGTAGGCTGTTTAGGTTATTATATTGGTAACGCCACCGCCACGTAGCGCTGTGTTTGAAAATCACTGTCTGTGCTGTGTGCAGTCTGTGGCTGGGTGGCATTGTTGGAATTTGCTATTGCATTGTTGGTCAGTTGGCTGTTAACAGCGCGTAGCGTTGCGCAGTTGGAGGTGAGCCGCCAGCAGTGGAGGATGTGGGGAGAGAGATGGAGTTTTGAGAGCGGATGATCTAGACGTGTGTCCATCAGAGACAGTAAATTTGTAAGACTGGATGTCATGAACTGCTATATATATTATGACTTTTGAACACTATTAAGGTAAATACATTGTTCTCTGTCAAAATCTTTCATTTGCTAACTATGCCTATCAGTAGTTAGTGCCTTCAGTAGTTTGAATCTTTTATTTATCTGGCAGTAGTGGCGCTCGCTGTATTGCAGTAGTTCGAGTAACGAAGATTTTTGTGAGGTAAGTGATTTGTGTCAGGGTCATTCTCTTGTAGGGATTATTGAAAGTCAGATGCGTTGCACTAAAAACATTAGCTGTCAGTTTAGTGTTGATCAGAATAGGTAAAGAGCGAAATGTCTGAGTACGTTCAGTTCTGCTCAGCTGTTTGAAAATCAAATAATGTAAGAGGTTTATCAGCACAGTATTTCATTGATTTTTGTAAGAGGACGTTTCAGAACTATAGTTTACTTCTTAGATCCTCTGTTGTTCAGGTAAAAACTATTATTCCTTCTCCTAAATTGTCGTCGCTTAACAGAAAACTACCGCCATCATTTATAGACCTTCATTTGATGCACGAATATAGGATAATATCAACAGAAGGAGAAAATGGTATGACAAATTTAGGGTTCGTTATGAACAGGAAGGTGAACGTTTCAGTGATATAGTTGTTCTCAGCAAAATAGGCAGCAAGCCAACACCGACAAAAATAGTTCAACTATACGTATCGACGTTGCAAACTGAAGATGAAGACATATAGAAAGTATGTCAGGGCACTGAACGGGTGATACAGTATGTAAAATCACATGAATGTCTTATAGTCATGGCGGACTGGAATGCTGTTGTAGGAGAAGGAGTAGAAGAAAACCTTAGAAGAAAATATGGGCTTGGTACTAGGAATGAGATAGGAGAAAGACTAATTGTGTTATGCAATAAATTTCAGCTTGCAATAGCGAATACTCTGTACAAAAACGACAAGAAGGGAAGGTATACTGGGAAAAGGCTGGGAGATACGGGAATTTTCAGTTAGATGGCATCGAGGTCATAGAGAGATACTGGATTGTAAGGCGTACCCAATAGTAGGTATAGACTCGGATCACAAGTTAGTAGTGAGGAAGAGTAGACATAAGTTTAAAAGGCTAGTCAGTAAGAACCATTACGCAAGGAAGTGGGAGACGAACTACTATGGAATGAAGACATACTCCTGTAGTTCTCTGTGGCTATAAATAATGCTGTAATAAATAGTTCAGTAGCCAGTTCAGTTGAAGAGGAATGGTCATCTTTAAAAAGGGCAAGCACAGAAGCTGGAAAAGAAAACTTAGACACAATGAAGCTAACTGCGAAGAAACCATGGGTATCACAAGAGAAACTTCAGTTGATCAATGAAGGAAGCAAGTGTAAAAACGTTATGAGAGATTCAGGAATACAGAAATACAGGGTGTTAAAAAAGAATATGCGTATTACAAAGTATTATTTTGTCCAAACTATCGATCGCAGCGTCTCGGCTCTGTTTTTGGTGATACAAATACTTAGTCCAGTTTACATTAATGGCCGCTAGATAGTTGTCTTCCGTTTTGCCTGGTAACCGTCATATATTTAAACTGGCTACTCCACAGCAGAAATCATTTTGTGTTCTCGAGTTTGCGAAATGAAATTCCGTGATTACAGTGCAAGGACGTTTGAGGTTGAGGTACCAAATTCATCCTCCGAATGGGTGTAACATTCGCAGGTGGTATCGTCGGTTTCTAGATAGATGATGTGTATGTAAAGGAAAGAGTCCAGGCCGCCCTCGTGTTCCTGAAGAAAGTATTGCACGAATTCAAACTTCTTTCCAACGTAGTCCTTGAAAATCAACTCGTCGTTCCAGTCGAGGGTTACAACTGCCTACCACATTAATTTGGTGTGTTTTGAGACGTCGGTTGGTTGTAAAGCCGTACAAGTTACAGCTGCTACAATTTTCTGCGTCCTGATGACAAACGCAAACGTGTGGCATTTTGTAACGAGACTCTTGATGCTATTGACAATAACACTTTCGCACAACGCATCGTGTTCAGTGATGAAGCTACTTTCTATGTTAGTGGTTAGGTAAACAAATACAATGTTCAAGTTTGGGGCCTACGGAACCCATACGCAGCCACTGAACATGTACGAGATTCGTCCAAAGTCAATGTGTTTTGTGCGATATCTCGATCATCTGTTTACGGCCCATTCTTCTTTGATGGAAACACGTTTAACGGTCAGCAGTATCTCACTATGTTACAAAACTATTTGTTTCCGAGGCTGCATGAAGACAGCTTCATTTTTCACCAAGACGGAGCAACCCCTCACTGGAGTCGCCATGTGCGTGAATATCTGAATGAAACTGTACCGAACCGCTGGATTGGTCGTCAAGGAGCTGGCGACTTAGCATGCCTCAGCTGATTACCACGGTCACCGGATTTGACACCCTCTGACTTCTTCCTATGGAGTTTCACTAAAGACAACGTTCATGTACCACCACTCCGGCAGAACCTGGAAGAGTTGAACAACTGGATCCATACTGCCATAACATCAGTGACATGCTTGCCCGAGTATGGGAGGAATTTGAGTATTTATGTGATATTGTTCGTGTCGCTGATCGAGGACATATTGAACATCTGTAATCTCAACTTGAGAGGTTCGTAAATAAGTTTCATATTCGTATGTCTTAAAGTTTAATAAACATACGCATTCGAAATACGTATATTCTTTTTGAAACACCCTGTTCTATTCCCTTGGGAAAGTAATTAATCGGAAGTCCAGGCAAGCTAAAGCGAAATGACTGAATGAAAAATGTGAAGAAATCGAAAGAGAAATGATTGTCGACAGAGCTGAGTCAGCAAATAGAAAAGCGAAAACAATGTAAGATAAAATTAAAAGCAAGGGCAGTAACATTAAGAGTACTGCGGAAATTCCATTTGTAAATGCGGAGGAGACAGCAGACAGGTGGAAAGAGTACATTGAAGGCCTGTATGAGGAAGAAGGTTAGTCTGAAGGCGTGTCAGAAGAATAAGCAAGGTCGATGTAGAACAGATGGGAATCCAGTGTTAGAATTTAAAAGAACTATGGAAGACTTAAGATCAATTAACTCAGAAGGGATAGACAACATTCCGTCAGAATTCATGGCAGACTTTCGTAAAAACATCTTGCACACAATTCCCAAAATTACAAGAGGCAAAAGAGTGGAAACTATCGCACAATCAGCTTAACTGGTCATATTAACAGCTGATGGTTAACAGCTTAACAGCTGCTGACAAGAATGGAAAATAAAATCGAGGTATTTGCAGTTGACGATATGTTTGGCTTTAGGGCGGTAAAAGTATCAGGAGGCTGTTCTGACGTTGTGGTTGACAAAGAAAGCAAGACTAAAGAAAGATAAAGACAGGTCCATTGCATTTGACGGCTTGGAAAAGCGTTAGACAATGTCAATTGTTGCAAGATTTTCGAAATTCTGGGGAAAATAAGGGTAAGCTACAGTAAAAGTCAGGTAATATGCAATACGTACAAGAACCAAGAATTAATAATAAGAGTGGATAGCCAAGAATGAAGTTCACGGATTGGTAAGGATGTAAGACCGTAATGCAGTCATTCGTCCCTAATGTTCAGTTTATACATCGCAGAAGCAAAGACGGAAATAAAAGAAAGATTCAAGAGTAGAACTGAAATTCAAGTTTGAAATGATATCAATGATAAGATTCACTGATGACCTTGCTATCCTCAGTGAGCGTGAGCGTGGAGCGTGAGCGTGAGCGTGGAATTGAGAGCAATTACAACAAAGATGAAAGTATTGCGAAGTAGGAGGTATAAGATCAGACAGAAACAACATCAGGAGTGGTGATCACTAAAGAGAAGAAGTTAAGATACCTGTACAACAAAATAATCCATAATGGACGAGCAAGAAGGACGTAAAAGTTAGATAGCACTGACAAAATGAGCGTTCATGGAAAGAGATGTCTTCTATTATAGAACACTGGTCTTAATTGGAGAATGAAAATTCTGAGAATGTACGTTTGGAGCACAGCATTATATTATAGTGAAACGTGGATTGAGGGAAATCTGAACAGAAGAGAATCAAAGCATTTGAGATGCGGTGCTACACAAAGATGTTGATAATTAGGAGGCCGGGTATGGTACGCAGCGAGGAGATTTTCCGGAGAACAGACGAGGAAAGGAATATCTGAAAAATGCTGACAACAAACGAGAAAAATTGGTTCAAATGGCTCGAAGCACTATGGGACCTAACATATGAGGTTATCAGCCCCCTAGACGTAGAACTATTTCAACCTAACTAACCTAAGGACATCACATACATCCATGCCCGAGGCAGGATTCGAACCTGCGACCGTAGTAGCAGCGCGGTCCCAGACTGAAGCGCCTAGAACCGCTCGGCTACATCGGCCGGACAGACAGATTGGTAGGACATCTGTTAAAACATTAGCTAATCGCTTCCCTTATATGGGAACGATCAGCAGAAGTTAAATGCTTGCCGTGGTGGCCGAGCGGTTCTAGGAACTTCAGTCCGGAACCGAGCGACCGCTACGGTCGCAGGTTCGAATCCTGCCTCGGGCAAGGATGGGGGTGATGTCGTTAGGTTAGTTAGGTTTAAGTAGTTCTAAGTTCTAGGGGACTGATGACCTCAGCTGATAAGTCCCATAGTGGTCAGAGCCATTTGAACCAAGAAGTTAAACTTTAGAGGAAGACAGAGGTTGGGATACATCCAGCAAATAATTGAGGACATTATTTGCAGGTGCTACTCTGGCATGAAGAAATTTGGCATAAGAGGAATTCGTAGTGGGTTGCATGAAACCAATCAGATGATTGAAGATTTTAAAAAAAATGTGGTGGGCTCCTTACGAGGTTTGTGTGATTGCTCCCTAGTAGGCGCCCGAATACTGAGGTCACGTTCTAATTAGTGGATGGGATATTTTCCGTATTTTGGGTACCGAGGGATCTCGTGAGCGTCCCGGCTCCACCTTTGTCGCTAGAGAATGCCTCAAACACAGTGGTTCTGGAGAGCCATCTAACCACCCTGGTTAGATTAATGTGACACTCCAGGTTAATTCAACACTGTCAGAGCTGTGGTCGATAAATATTTGATCCGGAGTATAACCAACCAAATATTATAAAGAAGAACTTTGGGGGCAATCGGGAAGAACATCCAGCAAGCACACTGGAGGCGATCTGAGCTTTCCTCATTTGTAAGTAACTGACATAGGTTCCAATTGAACTTACGTACTAATCAATTTTTGATCAGGTTGGTGGACCGCATCTAATGCCAACAAGGCTAACAGGACAGTATTTGCCTCATAGTCTTCCTCACCATTTCGACAAAGTGTTATTACGAATTCATCAGATAATGTGCGAGCAAAACGACTAATCTCCAGCTATCTTTTACGTGATCGCCACATACCAGAATCCATAGATTGGTCGAGGGTGACATGTTCCAGAGCGAAGATGGTCACCCGATCATGGTCCTCCCGATTATTCTCTACGCTGCCCGGTCGGATGTCTTCGGTTCATAGTCGACTGAAATCATAGGATACATAGAGTTTCTGACTACATCTATTTCTCAGGATGAACGTTTACACATAAAGAAGTGTATTTGAGTAAAATAGTTACTGACCTCAACAGATCAAAAGATGTGCCAGACACTAAGGACAAGTTTTGTAGTGGACTTAAGAAATAAGGAAAATTAATTAGGGAGATTCAGTTTGATGGCCTTCGTGCCATATGAGGGAAATATGTCTTCAGAAGTAGGACTGATTCCACCGAACGCTGCAGCATGTATCGGTTCTGTGAAGAATGACTAGACTCCGAAAGGCTGGGGTTCACATGGTCCACAGTGAGAGTGAATTTCTATACGTCAGTGAGACGATGCATACACCTCAGAAGAGATGTGCCGAACATCGAAGATACCATCTGCTCTTCCAGCCCAATAAGTCGGCTATGGCGGAGCACTACATCGAGGCTGGTCGCTCTGTGTTGTATGGCACTGTCTAAATTGTAGTGTCGACTTCATCATCGTGTGACACGGTGCTGACAATCCCTGTTTACTTTTTTTTGTAATCGGTTTACTGACTGGTGTGATGCGGCCAGCCACTAATTCCTCTCCTGCGTCAACCTCTTCATCTCAGAGTAGTACTTGCAAGCTACGTCCTCAGTTATCTACTGGATGTATTCTCCGATCTCTGTCATCCTTGGCAGTTTTTGCTCTCTACGGCTCCATCTAGTACAATGGAACTATGGAAGTCATCCCCCGATCTCTTAACAGACCTCCTGTCGTCTTGTCCCTTTACCTTGTCCGTGTTTCCCACATATTCCTTCCCTTTCCGAATCTGCGCAGAACATCCTCATTCCTTACATTACCAGTACACCAAATTTTAAACATTCGTCTGTAGCACCACATCTCAAATGCTTCGATTCTCTTCTGTTCCAGTTTCCCCACAGTCCTTGCTTCACAACCGTACAATGCTGTACTCCAGTCCTACATTCTCAAAAATGTCTTCCTCACATTAAGGCCTGTGTTTGATACTAGTAGACTTTTCTATGCCAGAAATGCTGTTTTTGCCAGGGACAGTCTGCTTTTGATGTCCTCCTTGCTCCGTCCGTCACGGGTTATTTTACTGCCTAGGCAGCAGAATTCCTTAACTTCATCTACTTCGTGACCGTCATTCCCGGGGCAAAGAAGTTAATTAACAAGTGTATTGATATGAGCTTGGACAAAGCATAGAATTCAGCAATTTCTTCGATCAATTCGAGAAGAGTCCGCAAAACTTGATCCTATTGATACGTCGATATCCCAGCATGGTAGCGTTTAGCTAAAGATTCAGTTTATCGATAGTTCTCTATCATTGAACTTCTCTGGCGCTGTGTACCTGTGACTGCACGCAGTTCACGCTGCTCTCAATTTCAAATAAACGAACGCGATTGCTGTAGCTTCAGTCTGTCACAGAAAATTGGACGTCACATTTAGTGAGGTCAGCATGACTATAGCGCCCAAAGGGATTCACTTCTCAGCACGTGGCACTTAAAGGAATGGGAAAAGACGGTGAGTGTTAATCAGCGAGCAGATACAGTGCACTGCGTGGTGTACTTCTTTACAACATGGCCAGGATTTGATGCCTTCAATCTGGGAGGAACGAGGAACCCTAATAAGCTCATAGAATTGTTTCATGAGTGTGGCAACCTTTGAGAACCACACGCACTGATATTCGAAGAGGTAGTGGTCAATTGCGATCACCTGCAGAAGCAGATGACCGGTACGTTGTGTAACAAGCAAAGAGGGACCCACGTCAAACACCAGATGCCATTATAACCACATTTAACAGGACTGCAGGCCACACGACTGCATGGGAGTGGTCTCCATGCACAATGGCCAGCACGTTGGGTTCCATTGATACCTGCACATCGGCGGCAACTTTTGCATTGTTGCAAAGAGCGTTGGGGCTGGACCAACAAGGATTAGGGTCAGCTGATCTTCCTGGACGAGAGCAGATTCAGTCTTACTAGTGATTCCAGACGTACCCTCATACGTCGAGAAGGGCGAACATGTAAAGCACCCAGGAACATTCTCGAGAATGATTGTTTTGGAGGTCAGGTTGCTATTGTGCTAACATTTAGTCCTCAACGTTATTCTGGCACTGTACTTCTTCCCCATGTGCTTCTTTTCAGCGGCGAATTCAGCCCTCACTTTTTTGGACGACGAGAAGCTCTTGGAACGAGGGGCTATTCGAGGAATGGACGGGCCTGTCAGTTCCTCCGAATTAAATGCCATCGAGCCGGCCGGTGTGGCCGAGCGGTTCTAGACGCTTCAATCTGGAACCGCATGACCGCTACGGTCGCAGGTTCGAATCCTGCCTCGGGCATTGATTTCCTTAGGTTAGTTAGGTTTAAGTAGTTCCAAGTTCTAGGGGACTGATGACCTCAGAAGTTAAGTCCCATAGTGTTTAGAGCCATTTAAATTCCATCGAGGATTTGTGTGATGCCTTGGAAAGACCTATTTCAGCACGTCCACATGATCAGCGACCTTGCAGCGGTTGTTAACCTCGCTGGTGAAGAACAAAACGCCGTACCACCACAACGGTGCAACCAAACTTGTCGTCGGTATGGGAGAACGTTGCGGAGTATTCACTACCATCCATAGCAATTGGGAACCATGTCCCACCTTCTATAATGTCCAGAGACCCATCATAAATTCCATTGACTTTTTTATAATTATTATCTTTGAATAAAAGAGTTTTTTATGATCGTCTGATTGTGTTTTTATCTGTTACATTTCTTACCATACAGTAGTAGTTCCTTCTATTTATAAATCAAGTTTCGTCGAGCTGCGGTGCTTGAAAATGACACAGCATGCGGAAGTTCCTTTCGTCCTTACGTTTTGTACACCACTGTACTAATTAAATAGCATTTCGGTTAACACCTAAAATTTACTTATTAATTTCAGTTTCAGGCAGTCATTATTATTTATTTACATGTCAAGTTCCGTAGGCCCGAATTGAGGAGAAAATCTCCAAGGTCATGGAACTTGTCAGTACATGAACTTACAAAATAAAAGTAATAACAGACAAAAATAAATGTTCAAGAACCTGAAAGAAAATCAGTCCATAAATTTAAGCAAACGCTATCAGCAATACAACGAGAAACAGCTTAATTTTTCAAGGAACTCCTCGACAGAATAGAAGGTGTGACCCATGAGGAAACTCTTCAGTTTCGATTTGAAAGCGCGTGGATTACTGCTAAGATTTTTGAATTCGAGTGGCAGCTTACTGAAAATGGATGCAGCACTATACTGCACACCCTTTTGCACAAGAGTTAAGAAAGTCCGATCCAAATGGAGGTTTCAATTCTGCCGAGTATTAAACGAGTGAAAGCTGCTTATTGTTGGAAATAAACTAATATTGGTAACAAGAAACGACAATAAGGAATATCCATATTGAGATGCTACGGTCGCAGGTTCGAATCCTGCCTCGGGCATGGATGTGTGTGATGTCCTTAGGTTAGTTAGGTTTAAGTAGTTCTAAACTGTAGGGGACTGATGAGCACAGATGTTAAGTCCCATAGTGCTCAGAGCCATTTGAACCATTTGAACATATTGAGAGGCCAATGTCAAAATACCCAGACTCGTGAACAGAGGTCGACAAGAGGTTCGTAAACTCACACCACTTATTGCCCGAACCGCCAGTTTCTGAGCCAAAAATATACTTCTAGAATGGGAAGAGTTACCCCAAAACATAATACCATACGACATAAGTGAATGAAAATAAGCAAAGTAGACTAATTTACGTGTCGAAGTATCACTCACTTTCGATACCGTTCGAATAGTGAAAATGGCAGTATTAAGTCTTTGAACAAGATCCTGAACGTGGGCTTTCCACGACAGTTTACTATCTATATGAACACCTAGGAATTTGAACTGTTCAGATTCACTAATCATATGCCCATTCTGTGAGATTAAAACGTCAGGTTTTGTTGAACTGTGTGTTAGAAACTGTAAAAACTGAGTCTTACTGTGATTTAACGTTAGTTTATTTTCTACAAGCCATAAACTGAGGTCATGTACTGCACTACTTGAAACCGAGTCAATGTGGCACACAATATCCTTTACTACCAAGCACGTGTCATCATCAAACAGAAATATTTTAGAGTTACCCATAATACTAGAGGGCATATCATTTATATAAATAAGGAACAGGAGCGGCCCCAACACTGATCCCTGGGGCACCCCCCACTTGACAGTACCCCACTCAGATCCCATATCACAGTTGTTATCAACATTGTGAATAATGACCTTTTGCTGCCTGTTGCTAAAGTAAGAGGTGAACCAATTGTGAGCTACTCCTCTTATTCTGTAATGGTCCAACTTCTGGAGCAATATTGTGAGATCAACACAGTCAAATGCCTTTGTTAAATCAAAAAATACGCCAAGCGTTCGAAACTTTTTGTTTAGCCCATCCAGTACCTCACAGAGAAAAGAGAATATAGCATTTCCAGTTGTCAAACGACTTCTAAAGCCGAACTATACATTTGATAGCAAATTGTGTGACATAAAATGATCAATTAACCTTACACACACAGCCTTTCCGATAACTTTTGCAAACACTGATGGCATTGAAATAGGTCTAAAATTATCTACATTTTCCCTTTCTCCGTTTTTATAAAGCGACTTTACTACTGAGTACTTTAATCGCTTAGGAAACTGACCATTCCTAAAGGAAAAATTACAAATATGGCTAAATACAGGGCTCACATGTGCAGCACATTACTTTAATATTCTACTAGACACTCCATCATAACCATGAGAGTCCTTAGTCTTCAGTGATTTAATTATTGACTCAATCTCCCTCTTGTCTGTATCACAGAGGAGTATTTCAGACATCAATCTCGGAAAGGCATTTGCTAAGACATTTATATGATTTCCTGTTAAAAATAAATTCTAATTTAATTCACCAGCAATGCTTAGAAAATGTTTGTTAAATACTGTACATATATCTGTACTTATATCTGATTTTGTGCAATCCTTATGGATATCTTTTCACTGCAGGTACAGCTCTTCTGAAGGAGGTAAGACCTTCGGAAATTTTAGGGCCTACACATTTCAATTAAACAGCCCATATTACATTTTAGCTTTAAGGTCAGACATTAATTTTGTCCCACCGCACCGCTGCCTACTTTTTAAAAAAGAGGTCGTCCACCGGCGTCGTTTCTTCTTCAACTTTTTTTTCTGATGATCAGCTTCTTCCTGTAAAACAGATGCGGCACATGCGACGACTCTTCGTGGTTCACAATATCGGCAGCTGAAATTCTAATGAAAATGCTACTTTATAACAATAACAAATTCCCGTGGTTTGGCGAGAAGGAGAGGCCGAACGCCAAAGCGTTGGTGACTTACGTTTAGCCGAATACACTGGCTGTCTTCCGTTTACGTTCGATGGGACAGTGTGTATCTACATCTACATCTACATACATACTCCGCAATCCACCATACGGTGCGTGGCGGAGGGTACCTCGTACCATAACAAGCATCTTCTCTCCCTGTTCCACTCCCCAACAGAACGAGGGAAAAGTGACAGCCTTTATGCCTCTGTACGAAACCTAATCTCTCTTATCTTATCATTGTGGTCTTTCCGCGAAATATAAGTTGGCGGCAGTAAAATTGTACTACATTCAGCCTCAAATGCTGGTTCTCTAAATTTCCTCAGTAGCGATGCACGAAAAGAACGCCTCCTTTCCTCCAGAGCCTCACACCCGAGTTCCTGAAGCGTTTCCGTAACACTCGCGGGATGATCAAACCTACCAGTAACAAATCTAGCAGCCCGCCTCTGAATTGCTTCTATGTCCTCCCTCAATCCGACCTCATAGGGATCCCAAACACTCGAGCAGTACTCAACAATAGGTCGCATTAGTGTTTTATAAGCGGTCTCCTTTACAGATGAATCAAATCTTCCCAACATTCTACCAATGAACCGAAGACGACTATCCGCCTTCCCCACAACTGCCATTACATGCTTGTCCCACTTCATATCGCTCTGCAATGTTACGCCCAAATATTTAATCGACGTGACTGTGTCAAGCGCTACACTACTAATGGAGTATTCAAACATTACGGGATTCTTATTCCTATTCATCTGCATTAATTTACATTTATCTATATTTAGATTTAGCTGCCATTTTTTACACCAATCGCCAATCCTGTTCAAGTCATCTTCTATCCTCCTACAGTCACTCAACGACGACACCTTTCCGTACACCACAGCATCATCAGCAAATAGCCGCACATTGCTGTCCACCCTATCCAAAAGATCATTTATGTTGGTAGAAAACAACAGCGGACCTAAGACACTTCCCTGGGGCACTCCAGATGATACCCTCACCTCCGATGAACACTCACCATCGAGGACAACGTACTGGGTTCTATTACTTACCAAACATATTTCCCGTAATGTGTAGGTTTTGGAAATAGTGTCCACGATAGTGGATTTTATACCTCGTAATTTCCGTCGTTTCATCGTTAACCAGTTCTCAGTGTCCTTTTCGCTTCCGGCGCAGCCGCGACCCGTCCTTCGCCATGCCGCCACTGTCGGAAGCTGGGCTCGCAGGCGTGATCTATACGGACAGATCCGGCGCCAGGTGGCAGTCGCGTCATTGTGCTCGCGGTAATAGCGAGATAACTGCGGCCGTGTTCCGGTGTCGGCGCTGCAGTATTGATGGGCCACCTGTAGGCCGGCCGACAGCGCCGACCACTCCGCTCCCCGTGTCCGACCGCGGCTGCGACCACCAGCCGCCGGACCCAGCCCCCACTGGCAGCAGGCAGGGAGGCTCACCATCACCAGTGGTCGCCTGCCGGTACTCTCCAGAAGACGATCGCGGATGAGGCGAACACACATGCCTCAAGTCGAGAGATATGCTCGCAGAGGTGCCGAGAAGATGCCGAATCGTAACAGTCAGATCTGAGTACACCTCTGCATCTACATCTACATCCATACTCCGCACGCCACCTGACGGTGTGCGGCGGAGGGTAGTTTGAGCGCCTCTATCGGTTCTCCATCCTATTCCAGTCTCGTATTGTTCGTAGAATGAAAGATTGTCGGTATGCCTCTGTGTGGGCTCCAATCTCTCTGATTTTATCCTCATGATCTCTTCGCGAGATATACGTAGGAGGGAGCAATATACTGCTTGACTTGTCGTTGAAGGTATGTTCTCGGAACTTCAACAAAAGCCCTTACTGAGCTACTGAGCGTCTCTCCTGCAGAGTCTTCCACTGGAGTTTACCAATCATCTCCGTAACGCTTTCGCGATTACTAAATGATCCTGTAACGAAGCGCGCTGCTCTCCGTTGGATCTTCTCTATCTCTTCTATAAACCCTATCTGCTACGGATCCCACACTGGTGAGCAATATTAAAGCAGTGGGCGCACGTGTGTACTGTAACCTGCTTCCTTTGTTTTCGGATTGCATTCCCTTAGGATTCTTCCAATGAATCTGTCTGGCATCTGCTTTACCGACGATCAACTTTGTATGATCATTCCATTTTAAATCACTCCTAATGCGTACGCCCAGATAATTTATGAAATTAACTGCTTCCAGTTGCTGACCTGCTATATTGTAGCTAAATGATATAGGATCTTTCTTTCAATGTATTCGCAGCACATTACACTTGTGTACATTGAGATTTAATTGCCATTCCCTTCACCATGCGTCAATTCGTTGCAGATCCTACTGCATTTCAGTACAATTTTCCATTGTTACAATCTCTCGATATACCACAGCATCATCCGCAAAAAGACTCAGTGAACTTCCGATGTTATCCACAAGGTAATTTACGTGTAGTGTGAACAGCATCGACCCTACGACATTCCCCTGCCGCACACCTGAGATCACTCTTACTTACTTCGGAAGACTTCTCTCCATTGCGAATGATATGCTGGCTTCTGTTATCTAGGAACTCTTCAATCCAAACACGTAATTGATCTGATAGTCAATATGCTCTTACTTTGTTCATTAAACGACTGTGGGGAACTGTATCGAACGCCTTGCGGAAGTCAAGAAACACGGCATCTACCTGGGAACCCGTGCCTATGGCCCTCTGAGCCTCGTGGACGAATAGCGCGGGCTGGGTTTCACAGGATCGTCTTTTTCGAAACCCATGCTGATTCCTACAGAGTAGATTTCTAGCCTCCAGAAAATACATAATACGTGTTCCAAAATTGTACAACTGATCGACGTTAGAGACATAGGTCTATAGTTCTGCACATCTGTTCGACGTCCCTTCTTGAAAACGGGAATGTCCTGAGCCCTTTTCCAATCCTTTGGAAGGCTACGCTCTTCTAGAGACCTACGGTACACCGCTGAAAGAAGGGGGGGGGGGGGGAGCAAGTTCCTTGGCGTACTCTGTGTAAAATCGAAATGGTATCCCATCAGGTCCAGCGGCCTTTCCTCTTTTGAGCGATTTTAATTGTTTTTCTATCCCTCTGTCATGTATTTCCATATCTACCATTTTCTCATTTGTGCGACAATCTAGAGAAGGAACTACAGTGCAGTCTTCCTCTGTGAAACAGCTTTGGAAAAAGATATTTAGTATATCGGCCTTTAGTCTGTCATCTTCTTTTTCAGTACCATTTTGGTCACAGAGTGTCTGGACATTTTGTTTTGATCCACCTACCGCTTTGACATAAGACCAAAATTTCTTAGGATTTTCTGCCAAGTCATTTGAGTCAGTGCTTTTTGAGGCGGTCGTGGAGAGAGTGAGGGGGGTGGGAGGTATCTACCAGCCTCAGCCGTGGCTCTCATGACGACAGCAGGTAAACAGAAGCCTTTCTGAGTGTGGTTTTCCACGAGTAAGTAGCCGTTGGAGGGCGGCGCGAGGCACGAAGGCCGTGAAGGCAGCAAATGTAGCTGTCCATGATTTATTTTGCAAGAACTTGTGAGGCTACTAGCTCACCGGGTGTTCCTCGCTTGGCGCCTGGATACTTCGCGAATCGTCTGGTGACAAACGTTTGGATACTTGGTGGCTACACGGGAACGTCGATGCCCGTCGCCATCGGCGTGTCCCTTGTTCACACTGTGGAAATGTCTGTTCCAGTGCTGAGTCAGAAAATGCTTCTGGCAGAAAACGGATTTTTGAGATGTCAACTGTTACGGTAATTACCATCGTGCTGAATATGTAGTGTTAATAGGGAGAGAAGTTCTTGTGCAAACAACTTAGGTAGTTTCAAGACACATTTGTGGTTACTTAGGAATATAAAAATTTCGACATCCCGTAACACCATAGCTTAGACACTACATACCTTTTGTTGATTCATTTTGCTTTCTGTTTTGTTCAACATTCCATCGTTAAGCTTCTGTAATTATTCTATGATTAATTCGATACTGCATAAAAATGTTCACTTTTTTTGTTCAAACTTTGATGTCCTGAAAAAATCCTATGTCTTTCAATGTCTTTATTATTTAAATTCTTTGCCTCATTTGGAGGGGACAGTACTTGCTGTGTGTAATTGTAATTTTGTTTAAATAATGTTTTGTAGAAATACAAATTCGTGCAAATAATATGTTTTGTTTAAAGTAACTACTTGCTGTTATGTAAAGAGTGATCCTCACTAAGGGCTTTTAAATATTTTGTATGTAAAAGGTGGTGTGGTTCCCCTCGGGAACGGAACTTTGTAGCGCGCGCAAAATGTGATTGGCATAGATAGAAAGGTATAACGAAGAGTCAGTGGGGAACGAGCTACCAAACTGTCAGCTGCTCATGTAAGACTTGTGTATTGTCCTGGTGCCGAGAGAGGCTTTTCGTGCCGCTTTATAATGCCTCGGATGGACGGATTGAGAGCTGGAACTATTCAGGAGTTGGTACCTATCATCGCCACCAAGAAATGACCGACTAAATTTAATATGGCAATAGAGTGTGCTAAATTTAATATTGTTTGTTGAAACAAGTATCTCAGTTTTGTGTTTCTTGCAGTAAAAGTTCAGAACTGCAACTGTTGAAAGTTATGTGTTCATGCTTGCTAAGTTCTTGTTTCACTAATGTAATGAAAGTGCGTTTATTATGCAGTACTGCAGTGGTCAATATTAAGCCCATTAAGCCCCACTGAAAATAGTCCAAATGCTCAAAGTTACTTGATTATAGATAGTTTCAATTACTCTTGCCATTCCTGTGAAGTTCTGTACAATATTGGGTTCCTCTTGTGCTTTAAAAGTGCATATTAATCGTGTAACAGCATCCACAGTTTGTCTATTGTGCTCATGTTAGATAACGGTTAATAGAAAGACCACTATCTATGAAAACAGTAACTTCTTTATTCAAAAGACAGTGAGAAGTAATTTGTTAGTGAACTCCATTTAATTTTCATTGTAAGCAGAAAGGTGTTTAGTAGTCAGAGACCTTATCTATGCACAGTAATTATTTTGCTGTAAACCATATCCATATTTCATGTCAGATAGGAATATGTTTGAAAAGTAATATTGAACCTATGTCCAATTTACGATTCTACAGTGAATATTGATACTAATATTATGGAGACCATTCAGTTGACTAAGCCCCGAAGGTAATAGTGTGTATCGTTATCTATTATATTTATGCAAATAGTTTGTTCTGCTCTAACTGTCAGCTCCAACCTTAACGTTAACATATACAGGTGACAGAGTTCATTGCACTTTCGTGTGACAAAGTGAAGGCTGTGTTCGCCCATTGAAGTTACTTACTTCCAGTTTCTCGAACAAGAGTGTTACCCATTATTATGGCTTATTAGGCTGGCGACCGTTTTTATTATCATTTGGACACTGTGGATAGGTAAATTAGTGGTTGTTACTGTTTAAATATTTACGTAATTCTGACTTTCACTTCCGATAAGCCACCTCCGTTAGGTAAATCACGGTCAACGTAACAAAATTCCTTTCAGAGGGTAACACTGCTCTCCTCCTTTATACTGTAATTGCTTTAATAAAAATTATTTCACTATACGAACTGCCTCCAGCCTTGAAGTTGTGGTATAACAGTAGCAGGCGGTAGTGTTATATTCCTTCTCACTGTTATTATGGAAAAATTACAAAAACAAAATACTAACTGCAGAGGTAGTTAATCTTCTGCGTGTATCTCCAGGAAATGGATTGGATACTTACGATATCGCCTTAAGCTCTTGGCGCTTTTTTGACCAATTACGAGTACAATAAAATAAAAAGTACTGTAGTGATCTCTGAACACAAAAATTCGAGCATTTTAGAAAGTGAAAGCCAGTGAACTACAGGTGAGCGTGCTACGCTGTTTCAAGACGTTCAGATTCCGAATTTTCCTCAGTTACCACTCCTGATCCACAGAGCTGTCTACAAGCAAAGGCAACCAGTTGTTGGACGTTGAGCAAAAAACACATACAAGCTAAAATGACGATCATCTGTTCTTACAGAGTTTGCTACCTTGTATGGGTGAAATCCCATCTTCGCAAAACCTTATACTGCGAAGCTAAATTCCGAACTTATTTGTTGCAGCAGTCGGTTTAAGATTGTATTTCTTTTTCAAAAACTACTGATATTAATGCTTCGCCATCCGTGCCAGCGAAGAAACAAAAAAAATGGTCATCGCATCCACTAGGCGAAACGGAAAGAAGAACCAGCACGACTGTTCGTCTAGCAACAGGCCAGGGAGCTAACTTAGTCAAATGGTTCAAGTGGCTCTGAGCAGTATGGGACTTGACATCTGAGGTCATCAGTCCCCTATAACTTAGAACTACTTAAACCGAACCAACGTAAGGACATCACACACATCCATGCCCGAGGCAGGATTCGAACCTGCGACCGTAGCGGTCGCGCGGTTCCAGGCTGAAGCACCTAGAACCGCTCGGCCACTACGGCCGGCGCTAGCTCTGTCGAATAGAGCTCAGTGCAGCCGGTTTCGTAAGTTCACAGCTGTGTGAGAAGCATGATGCCGTAGCCTAAGGGATACCAATATACGTAGTGGTTCTCTGCAACATTATTTGCTCAACGCGCCTTTTCTAGCAGGAGGCGTTGTCTCGCTACTTCATTCTATAGTGCCCAAGGGCTACCAGTCAAACGCTTCTACGACAGAGAAAGTTCTGTACTCAGGTTTTGCCTGGAACGGTCGTATGCAGTCGAAGTGAATTAGAAATTAATGAACACACTGCAAGTGTTGGTAAAATATGAATTTCGTTGTTTTCTGTTGGAAGATTAATCGTTTTATTCGCGGAGGGCGAGCGTAATAACACAAGAAGTTTGTGCGAAAATGAATATCGTCGTCAGAAGCATCCATTTATGGGCTATATCATTATTCTAACAGATACTACGGTTCTTATGGATTGTTATAGCGTGAAAGTTTATTTTCGAAAAGCAGTACAGAAATTGTAAACTTCAGTGTCAGAGAGTAAATAAAGTTACCTGCTAAATAATAAGGCGATGGGATCTAGCTACTATTACGATGTACATACTTATGAACTCAGTAAATGAAGTAAATGGTATGAACTTTTATCGTTTCAAAGCAACTTTTTTCACTTAGACTTGAAGAACTTTAATATACTTAGGTAATGGATACATTTTTTCGTGTTAGGTGACACCTTCAAATTTCGTACGAAGCGTGTTCTCTTCTCTTAACCATCTCTTACCCAGAGGGCTGTTTTATGGCCCAAGCGACACAAACGGCCGCTTGGGGTAGGGGGAGGGCCGGGGAGGGGGGAGGGTGGGAGGGGCAACGCTGAGAGCGGCGCCAGAGACGTCGAAACTGTGCGTTTTCTGTACAGAACGTCTCCCAATTAGTGACGACCATTGACGTGCCAAGATGAAAGTTCAAGATCTGCATATAGTACGTATCACATTTAGTACCGAAAACTGACACGGGTGAATGCGTATGTGGGAAAAGGAGGGGGGGTATCACCAAATGGTAAGTCACTGATGTGCAAAAATGTTATCGAAACGGCCATAGTTACCCATATTCGATAGCTGCAAAGAAATATGTTTCAATGTTTCAATTATGAACCAGCGAAAAACAGCAATAAGCAATAGATAGGTTACAAACTGCAACAAAAAACCAAAACTAATGAAATTATGAAACAACAAGAAAGTGTAAAACAAGACAAGAAGGCACATTTAAAGATCCACTTTCTAAGCTTAATAGGAGAGACGAAGACAGAGATACACCAACCTTCGTTAATCAAAAAATAATTATTTCCAAAAGCCTTGGGCTATCGAAATAAGGTTTCCATTGACTGCAATTCACGAGCACTACCGGAAAATATGAAAATATGTATTTACACACCAAGTACGTCGAGAATAGGGAGGCAGTATATTGATTTCAATCACTGAAAACTAATTTAAAAAAACATTATAGGAAGTGCAATATTTATAATATAAGTTTGTGATAATATAGATGTATAGAAATTTCATGGAAAATTCTGAAGTTCATATAAATAATTAAGAGTAATACGAAATATGGCTTTTAATAAAAATGACATAATTCCCAAACAAAATGCTGCAGGGAAATATGAACGACATCACATAAAAGATGGTAAATTTGTTATAAGAATATAATTTATAACTAATGATCATTCTGTCAGATCATAATTGCCGTTCCTGATATATTTTACATAATTATTTTGCCATTTTAGTTTATAATTGTTCACTTACTGTCATAGCCGTCAGATAACGATGTAGTTTGATGTCGGCACTGTCACCTGTTCCCTTGTCATTGGTCGTAATTGTGTTGCTAACATTGGTTAGTTTGTAGTTTTAAGTTGTTTGGACTGATTGTGTACTTTTTAATATTAGTTCTGTTCTTAATGTTCTGACATAGCTTGTAGCGATTATGATCGCATGCACAGTCGACTGCCGCACTCGATCGAGGCTCTGGTATGATAAAAAAATATATTAAATATTGGTATATTTCAATTTTTTTCAATTTTAATCTCTTATATAGGTGTTATACTTCGTACTAGAATGTCGTGTTTCCAGTATGGCGCAGCTTTGCCACGGGAAAGACGAAAGAGGCCGAAGACGTCCCTCTTCTGGTCGTCTCCTGATCGTTATCAGGAAGAGGCTAGTTTTTGATAACGGAAACGCCTCTACTTTTTCGAAAAGAACTACCCTGATTCCTTTACGTAATCAGTATGAATTTTATAATATTGTAAGGGATCTTTAACAATTAACAATAAAATTTGCATTTGTAAATGAAATCATTAATAAATGGGGCGGCTATGAGTTGTACAGAAAACAAGGAGCGGCCTTTTGCCAACGACCAGGATGCCGCAGTATTCTGTGCCGTAGTAAAGGCTGATTTAGATTTATAAAAATAATATTAAATGGAGGTAAAAAAAAGGAAAAGAATAGAATAACAATTCTGGTAAACACTAAATATATTCAAATAATACTCCCCCCATGAACCATGGACCTTCCTGTTGGTGGGGAGGCTTGCGTGCCTCAGCGATACAGATGGCCGTACCGTAGTTGCAACCACAACGGAGGGGTATCTGTTGAGAGGCCAGACAAACGTGTGGTTCCTGAAGAGGGGCAGCAGCCTTTTCAGTAGTTGCAGGGGCAACACTCTGGATGATTGACTGATCAGGCCTTTTAACAATAACCAAAACGGCCTTGCTGTGCTTGTACTGCGAACGGTTGAAAGCAAGGGGAAACTACAGCCGTAATTTTTCCCGAGGGCATGCGGCTTTACTGTATGGTTAAATGATGATGGCGTCCTCTTGGGTAAAATATTCCGGAGGCAAAATAGTCCCCCATTCGGATCTCCGGGCGGGGACTACTCAAGAGGACGTTGTCATCAGGAGAAAGAGAACTGGGGTTCTACGGATCGGAGCGTGGAATGTCAGATCCCTTAATCGAGCAGGTAGGTTAGAAAATTTAAAAAAGGGAAATGGATAGGTTAAAGTTAGATTTAGTGGAAATTAGTATAGTTCGGTGGCAGGAGGAACAAGACTTTTGGTCAGGTGAATACAGGGTTCTAAATAGAAAATCAAATAGGGGTAATGCAGGAGAAGGTTTAATAATTAATAAAAAAAACAGGCGTGTCGGTAAGCTACTGCAAACAGCATAGTGAACGCATTATTGTGGCCAAGATAGACATGAAGTCCACGCCTACTACAGTAGTACAAGTTTATACGCCAACTAGCTCTGCAGATGATGAAGAAATTGATGAAATGTATGACGAGATAAAAGAAATTATTCAGACAGTGAAGGGAGATGAAAATATAATAGTCATGGGTGACTGGAATTCGAGTGTAGGAAAAGGGAGAGAAGGAAACATAGTAGGTGAATATGGATTGGGGCTAAGAAATGAAAGAGGAAGCCGTCTGGTAGAATTTTGCACAGAGCATAACTTACTCATAACTAACACTTGGTTCAAGAATCATAAAAGAAGGTTATATACATGGAAGAATCTCAGAGATACTAAAAGGTATCAGATCGATTATATAATGGTAAGACAGAGATTTAGGAACCAGGTTTTAAATTGTAAGACATTTCCAGGGGCAGATGAGGACTCTGACCACAATCTATTGGTTCTGAACTGCAGATTAAAACTGAAGAAACTGCAAAAAGGAGGGAATTTAGGGAGATGGGACCTGGATAAACTGACTAAACCAGAGGTTGTACAGAGTTTCAGGGAGAGCATAAGGGAACAATTGACAGCAGTGAGGGAAAGAAGTACAGTAGAAGAAGAATGGGTGGCTCTGAGGGATGAAGTAGTAAAGGCAGCAGAGGACCAACTAGGTAAAAAGACGAGGGCTAGTATAAATCCTTGGGTAACAGAAGAAATATTGAATTTAATTGATGAAAGGAGAAAATATAAAAAAGCAGTAAAGGAAGCAGGCTAAAAAGGAATACAAACACCTCAAAAATGAGATCGACAGGAAGTGCAAAATGGCTAAGCAGGGATTGCTAGAGGACAAATGTAAGGATGTAGAGGCTTATCTCACTAGGAGTAAGTTAGATACTGCCTACAGGAAAATTAAAGAGACCTTTGGAGAAAAGAGAGCCACTTGTATGAATATCAAGAGCTCAGATGGAAACCCAGTTCTAAGCAAAGAATGGAATGCAGAAAGATGGAAGGAGTATATAGAGGGTCTATACAATGGTGATGTACTTGAGGACAATATTATAGAAACGGAAGAGAATGTAGATGAAGATGAAATAGGAGATACGATACTGCGTGAAGAGTTTGACAGAGCACTGAGAGACCTGAGCCGAAACAAGACCCCGAGAGTAGACAACATTCCATTAGAACTACTGGCGGCCTTGGGAGAGCCAGTCCTGACAAAACTCTACCATCTGGTGAGGAAGATGTATGAGACAGGCAAAGTACCCTCAGACATCAGGAGGAATATAATAATTCCAATCCCAAAGAAAGCAGAGTTGACAGATGTGAAAATTACCGAACTATCAGTTTAATAAGTCACAGCTGCAAAATACTAACACGAATTCTTTACAGGCGAATGGAAAAAATTGTAGAAGCCGACATCGGGTAAGATCAGTTTGGATTCCGTAGAAATATTGGAACACGTGAGGCAATACTGACCTTACGACTTATCTTAGAAGAAAGACTAAGGAAAGGCTAACCTACGTTTCTAGCATTTGTAGACTTAGAGAAATCTTTTGACAATGTTGACTGGAATACACTATTCCAAATTCTAAAGATGGCAGGGGTAATATACAGGGAGCGAAAGGCTATTTACAATTTGTACAGAAACCAGATGGCAGTTATAAGAGTCGAGGGACATGAAAGGGAAGCAGTGGTTGGGAAGGGAGTGCGACAGGGTTGTAGCCTCTCCCCAATGTTATTCAATCTGTATATTGAGCAAGCAGTAAAGGAAACAAAAGAAAAATTCGGAGTGGGTATTAAAATCCATGGAGAAGAAATAAAAACTTTGAGGTTCGCCGATGACATTGTAATTCTGTCAGCGACAACAAAGGACTTGGAAGAGCAGTTGAACGGAATGGACATTGTCTTGGAAGGAGGATATAAGGTGAACATCAACAAAAGCAAAACGATGATAATGGAATGTAGTCGAATTAAGTCAGGTGATGCTGAGGGAATTAGATTAGGAAATGAGACACTTAAAGCAGTAAAGGAGTTTTGCTATTTAGGGAGCAAAATAACTTATGATGGTCGAAGTAGAGAGGATATAAAATGTAGACTGGCAATGGCAAGGAAAGCGTTTCTGAAGAAGAGAAATTTATTAACATCGAGTATAGATTTAAGTGTCAGGAAGTCGTTTCTGAAAGAATTTGTATGGAGTGTAGCCATGTATGGAAGTGAAACATGGACGATAAATAGTTTGGACAGGAAGAGAATAGAAGCTTTCGAAATGTGGTGCTACAGATGAATGCTGAAGATTAGATGGGTAGATCACGTAACTAATGAGGAGGTATTGAATAGAATTGGGGAGAAGAGGAGTTTGTGGCACAACTTGACAAGAAGAAGGGACCGGTTGGTAGGACATGTTCTGAGGCATCATGGGATCAAAAATTTTGCATTGGAAGGTAGCGTGGAGGGTAAAAATCGTAGAGGAAGACCAAGAGATGAATACACTAAGCAGATTCAGAAGGATGTAGGTTGCAGTACGTACTGGGAGATGAAGAAACTTGCACAGGATAGGGTAGCATGGAGAGCTGCATCAAACCAGTCTCAGGACTGAAGACCACAACAACAACATCCAGATAATTCTCACGAGCAATTAGGGCTTATTTATAAACAGTGTAACTTACGTAAGTAATTTTCTGACTATGTTGGGCAATAAGATTTCTGCCTGTCCTGTGATCGCTTCTTGGTTCAGGTCTGTATCGCACATTACACTCATTATATTCCTCTTTCTTTCGACGCAATTCTTTCACTGTTTAACACTTTTATAACAATATTTTGTCGATTTACAGTATCGAACATAAATTACTTGAATTTTAACAATAAAAAACTATTGCCTGCGCGCTGTCAAGACCACTCATTTTTATGGCTTACAATCTACCTTTTTACCCTTGCCTCGGGCATGGATGTGTGTGATGTCCTTTGGTTAGGTTTAAGTAGTTGTAAGTTCTAGGGGACTGATGACGTAAGATGTTGAGTCCCATAGGGCTCAGAGCCATTAGAACCATTTTGAAGCCTCAATGCTCTACCGGCTGCTCAAATCCTGCTGCATCCTGATCCACAAAGCATGCGGATGCAGCGGTGGCCCGTTAATGGTATGCATGGGAATGTGGGGGCAATCATAAACGTCGTTATGGTTCCAATTGCCCAACACTGATCATTATCAAGGAGGACTGCTGTGTTGTGCAGTAAACGTATCGTAACTTCTGGGGAGAAGTCCAGTTCTTCCAATGTTTTGGGGAGGCACACCAGCGTTATTCCTCCTCATAGCTTGGGAGTCATGGTGTATGACTTCAGAACACGGCTGATAATAACTGACGAAGCTCTGAAGGCAAAAACGTACGTTACGAACGTCCTACGTTTACGTGTGCTACTTCTCAGCCGAAAGTATCGTGGTGTTACTTTGGAACAGGATAATGCTCGTCCATGTAAGAGTCTAGTTTTCACGAAATGTCTGCGTGATGTTGAGGTACTCCTGTGGCGAGGAGGAACCACAGATGTTTTCCTATAGAGCGTCATTCGACCAGCTCTGACGTCAACTGCATCCCAGTGTCATTATCAAGGACCAGTAACAACAGTTATAGGCCAGTTTGCTTCGGGAAAGCATGGAACGGCTTCATGACGTCCTTCTCAACCGAATCAGTACATGCACGCAGACCTCAAAGGGTGCAATGTCCTAGTGATAAGTGCGCTCATGCTGCCAAGTTATTTGTAGTTTGGCTCTGTAATTATTGTAATAACACCACATACCTTCTCAAGTAGTGAGGTTTCATTGCGTCTACTCTTCCTTTCTGTATGCTTTCGGTTTTGTTTGTCAGACTGTATACAGTTTATACAGTCTATAATCGTATAATCTGTAAATTAATTAAAATATCCTAAACCTGAGAAACGATAAAGGTATCTATGACAGGTATATTAAACGAGAAGCGGTTAATAATTATTGTAGTGTGTACATCAGCAATGATAAAAGTTATTATAGTGTAGTGTACTTTTCCCATGGAGGATCAATGTAAGCGGTGGCGCCAACCCTGCGAAGATTCTTTACCTTAGCTTGTGAAACTCCTAGTTAAATCATCAGGACAAAACAGTAGTTGGAATTGTGGAAATGGGCCAAAAATGAGCGACTGCCAGTTACACTCGTTAAGTTGTCCAAACATTACAGCGCCTGTTTCCGAGCTTCAGTATAGACTGAATATGTCACACAATCTTACGGCTTAAGGTCGATACCTCTTAAATTCTTAAAACGGCTTAAGGCCCAGGATTTAAAACACAACTACAATAAATTTTAAAGAGGCAGAAAGCGCAAGGTTTTATACTTTCAAAATATTTCAAATGAGGCTGAAGGCCCAAGCAATCTAAAACTTGACAGGTAAGGAATTTTAATTCTAAAACGGCTGAGAGTCCATGATTCAAAACACAACTACAATAAATTTTTACAAAGCAGAAAGCCCAAGGCTTTATCGTTAAATTTTTTTTTTAAAATGAGGCTGAAGGCCCAAAGAATCTAAGATTTAACATGTAAGGAATTTAAATTTTAAGACAGCTGAAGGCCCATGATTGAAAAACACAACTACAATAAATTTTCAAAACGCAGAAGGCCCAAAGCTTTATCAATTTTTTTTTTTAATGAGGCTGAAAAGGCGAGACTTGACAAGTAAGCAGCTTCCAATTTTAAAACAGCTGAAGGCCCATTATTTAAAACGCAACTAAAAGCATACAAATTCAAACCATCGGCTATGAGACATTAAAATACAGATTGAAACACCAATAAGAAAAGGCAGTACAGCCAGCAGCGCTCAGAAGTTTCCGGGGGTCGGTCTGCACTTGAAATACTAACGTTCACTGAGGGGAGACAGGTAGTCAGCCCACCTACATCCGATCCGCTGGCAACGCAATCAAGAGGCAGTCAACGATCCCTCCGACAAGACGACTTGGTTCCCACCCGACCAGTACACAAGGAACTCCAAAGCCAAAACGTAAAAGGCGTAGTCACCCACAACCAAGTATGCATAAACTGTCAAAACTACACACACACGTTGGACAGCGACAACATGGCGAGGAAAGGACACTGCCTGAATTTTTTTCGTCAGTGGCCAGGGCAGGTAACCGGAACGCTAACAGCCACAAGGCAGAAAATTCCGGTGGTGCACTTAGACTTGAAATAACCAAATTCCAATTAAACTCCACCGGATGGTGGCCAAACTTTCCCCAACTCGAACACGCGCTGTTGCTCACGGGAGTAGCCCCAAGAGCCAACCATGAAAACCAATGGCACATTGTGAACAGACTGGCTTCGGTAATTAAATCACCAATCAACTTTAATGGGTCGATGAGCCACGAACCTCGTAGCAATCAAAACAGTTCCCACTCACTCAGACACTGCGAAGAGACCGCCAGCCGGCCCGGCCCACTGTGCCGCGCGGAGATTTCCTGGGTGATACACACCAACCGGCCGACTGGCGCACACCGGCTAGCCGGAAACTACACTCCTGGAAATGGAAAAAAGAACACATTGACACCGGTGTGTCAGACCCACCATACTTGCTCCGGACACTGCGAGAGGGCTGTACAAGCAATGATCACACGCACGGCACAGCGGACACACCAGGAACCGCGGTGTTGGCCGTCGAATGGCGCTAGCTGCGCAGCATTTGTGCACCGCCGCCGTCAGTGTCAGCCAGTTTGCCGTGGCATACGGAGCTCCATCGCAGTCTTTAACACTGGTAGCATGCCGCGACAGCGTGGACGTGAACCGTATGTGCAGTTGACGGACTTTGAGCGAGGGAGTATAGTGGGCATGCGGGAGGCCGGGTGGACGTACCGCCGAATTGCTCAACACGTGGGGCGTTAGGTCTCCACAGTACATCGATGTTGTCGCCAGTGGTCGGCGGAAGGTGCACGTGCCCGTCGACCTGGGACCGGACCGCAGCGACGCACGGATGCACGCCAAGACCGTAGGATCCTACACAGTGCCGTAGGGGACCGCACCGCCACTTCCCAGCAAATTAGGGACACTGTTGCTCCTGGGGTATCGGCGAGGACCATTCGCAACCGTCTCCATGAAGCTGGGCTACGGTCCCGCACACCGTTAGGCCGTCTTCCGCTCACGCCCCAACATCGTGCAGCCCGCCTCCAGTGGTGTCGCGGCAGGCGTGAATGGAGGGACGAATGGAGACGTGTCGTCTTCAGCGATGAGAGTCGCTTCTGCCTTGGTGCCAATGATGGTCGTATGCGTGTTTGGCGCCGTGCAGGTGAGCGCCACAATCAGGACTGCATACGACCGAGGCACACAGGGCCAACACCCGGCATCATGGTGTGGGGAGCGATCTCCTACACTGGCCGTACACCACTGGTGATCGTCGAGGGGACACTGAATAGTGCACGGTACATCCAAACCGTCATCGAACCCATCGTTCTACCATTCCTAGACCGGCAAGGGAACTTGCTGTTCCAACAGGACAATGCACGTCCGCATGTATCCCGTGCCACCCAACGTGCTCTAGAAGGTGTAAGTCAACTACCCTGGCCAGCAAGATCTCCGGATCTGTCCCCCATTGAGCATGTTTGGGACTGGATGAAGCGTCGTCTCACGCGGTCTGCACGTCCAGCACGAACGCTGGTCCAACTGAGGCGCCAGGTGGAAATGGCATGGCAAGCCGTTCCACAGGACTACATCCAGCATCTCTACGATCGTCTCCATGGGAGAATAGCAGCCTGCATTGCTGCGAAAGGTGGATATACACTGTACTAGTGCCGACATTGTGCATGCTCTGTTGCCTGTGTCTATGTGCCTGTGGTTCTGTCAGTGTTATCATGTGATGTATCTGACCCCAGGAATGTGTCAATAAAGTTTCCCCTTCCTGGGACAATGAATTCACGGTGTTCTTATTTCAATTTCCAGGAGTGTATAAGCACCAGACCAAAGATAGTACAGGGTGCGAATATCGATACACACAGCTGCTGCCACACGTAGAAAGAGGAAGAACCACGGTGCAATAACCGCGGGAAACCAAACGCAGAGTAAGGGTCAAGCCGGGGCCAGCACGGCTCAGCTTGTTTTTCCGTGATGTGGTTGGCCACGTGCAGTTTAAAAGTAGGCTGATAGCTCGGTTTCCAAAGGGATTGGAGGGAGTGTCGAGAACGTTCGGGAGAAGGTAGTACTCTCGTGTAAGAGCATGATACGGCTACGGCGGTCGCAGAGGACAATCAGCCCTGGAGTAATGCAGGGTCGCTGTTTGTCTGGTGTTACGCTGACCAGATAAGACTGCTGAGTTGGCCGGCACGGTGGTGTAGCGGCACTGGGGTTGTTAACGACCGCAGTGGCAGCCGTTGTTGTCCGTGGGTGGTTAGGCCTTGGTGTGGCTGTGTCCTGTTCTGTGGCATCACTGTTTCTCCAACCCTCATGCTGCTCTTACGAACGGCGTTCTTTCTCGCGGGTGGGCTGTTGTAAGTTATGTGCTCCGAAATACCAAGTTGTTGGCAGTTATTTTTGTGTTGGAAACCGTGGCCATGTCGTGTTGCACTACTTTAATTTCTGGCTCAGCAGTGCCCTAGTTCTGCCCCTTCTATACCGCTTGCATATTTAAATTAGTTTGTTGTGCCCTTAGAATGATCTTTCTGTGGTCGTGCCTGGCATGCACCATTTTAAATGTTTTAACGTGAAGTCAGTAGAAAACGCTAAGCTCCTGCAGTTCTGTTAATGATTCTTAAACTACGCTCAATATGAGAGGTGTCATTTTACACACTGCACATTTCAAATCTGTTTGCTGGGCGTTACTGGTATTCAGTACTTCTTAGGTTAATTAAGCCTCACGATCGTCAAGTGCTTCTGTACCTTGAGCTGTGTAATTAAATAGTAATATGCTGACCATTTTCACTACGGTTACGTGAAGAGGAAAGGTAGAAGTCGACTAGTCATAATTAAATTTAACCTCCATTTCTGAACGTTTGTCTATATTAGCCAGAACTGTATGGTATTTATCGAAACGATTGGTTCCTCTGTCCGGTTAATTCAATGTTTGCTCTCTTAGATTAGTGCAGAAAAAAATGTTGACGACTTCACAAGAGTCACAATCCGAGGCAATAAATTCACTGGTTTTTCTGTGTGTTGTAGAGTGCAACTTGTTTGTTTGTGTCGTTTTCGAGGCTGCCTTAGATGTTGCTGCCGTCGGGCGCAGTCAATGTGGCCTACGCTATCTCAAGAGGCCGTAGTGTAAACAAATAGTGTTGATGAGAAAGCGCCTTCCTTAAGAAACATTTTGGTAACAAATCATGCTATTTTAAGTAAAGGGAAGTAGAGGGGACTGTTTCTCCTGAGACCATCAGGTTGCAGAATATACAACTAGCATTGCTGTTTGAAAGATTTTGTCTTTTGTGTTTTTATTTAAGACAAATTGTTTGAATGTTGTGAAACTGTGTCACGCTTGAAGTCCACTTGCCACGGGATTGGTTGCATCCTTGTGATGATTAATTTCCTTATGGAATTGCAATTTTCTTAAGCTGAAGTCTAAATTCAGTTGAGGCAGAATTTCACCAGCCATGCCTATTTGTTCACGGTACAAGGGTGATTTTGTTTTAAATTGAGGCATTCATATATAAATGTTCTATTTTAGCTAAGAATTTACGCTCTTTGTTTATGAGCTAAACGCCGTTGGCTCCGAACTAGAAATTTAATTCGCTGTTAGTTTTATTTTTCTTCATTTTATTGTTACATTTCATTTAAACAAAGTTTACCTGCTAGGAACCGGTTATTGTAGTCTGAATATTTGTACTGTGACTGCTGTTATGCTATATGTTGAGGTAAATGAAGGAAGTAAAACGTGTATTGGTATGTTCTATCCTTAAGTGGGACTGGTGATCCTGTCCGGCAGTCATGCGCTCATCAAACGCCTTTTGGAATGGTTTGAGAAGCTTTCGATTTCGGACGTATCAGCAGTTGCCCTATCCAAGTGATGATCTGTACGCGATCGGCATTATATTAACGCCTAATACAACGGGCAGTATTCAAGAGTTAAGCTATGTGCAGGAGCAAAGTTGAGCAAAGACGACTCTCCGTCAAAAGCGACAATGGGATAGACCCTCAGTTACACGCTATGTGGTTTTCGGTGATAAAGATGAAAGAAAGTTGAATTAGTGAGTAAGTGCAATATATTGTTTTAGTCATACTTTAAAATAGCTTACTAGGACTGAGGTTAACACAGTCAACAGTAATCTAGCACTCCTAACACATCAGGCTCATGTGACTTTGTAGAAAGAAATGATGGAAGAACTCATAACATTTTTAGTACACAACATCATGTCAAATAATTTATAGAACTCTTAAATATGAAGAGATTAGTAAGAGTACAACATTAAATCAGACGAAAAAGCAAATTAAGAAAGGCACGCGTAAAATTAAGGAAACAGCGAGAGCAAAAAGTCAGAAGTCATGAAGGGGTTGTAACTGGTTTTCAAGGCAAAGCTCCAGAATTTTGGTTCCTTGAACGCTGCTTAATCTGTCCATGATCAATCCGTCACCTTTCCTCAGCGAGAACCTAAAATAAAAGAGAGGAAAAAGGATAAATAATAATCGTATTGACAGTTGAAACACCTTCGTGACTTTTGGCCCACCCTGTCCATTCTATCGCTTCAGTCAGATTCTGATCTAATTCTAATAAATCTAAGAGTAAGTCAAAGACAAGGGCAGTGGAAAATTAGACAAAAAATGAAGCAGAAGGAATGTAAGTAATATGTAATTAGAAGTAGATATACTATACAATGAATCTGGCTCCACTTTATTTGTCAAAATTGTACGAGAGTATCATACGTTTGGTATGAACAGACTTACTTCACATGCAACGTCTAAGTTTCCTTGTTCCTTCTTGGCTCGAGCAAGGAGACAAAACATCTTTGCCATCTTTTCTGTTTAGCAGGCTTTCTTCATTCGCGCTTCTGTATTGCTTTGAACCCATAAATTCATAAGTTTTAAAAATTAGATCGTCTGCAGTGGCTTTGACAATGTGGGATGCGCCGCTAAATTTGTACTTGCGCAGTTGAACGGTACCATACCGAGAAAAAAGTTTTTGAACAAACATAAAGGAACTTAACATGAGGCAAACATGCTATTTACTTGTATTTTTGAGATAAAATTGATTGTCGGTTAAACTAGAGTTTTCATGTCACTGTGAATGACCACTTCATCTTGAAACCATTTCACACTCAAATGTCGCCAACTGTTTCATGTCCAGCTGTTGCGAAACAATTTCTGCCTTGGTGTGACGTGGTCATCAGTGTAAATAGAATTAAGTAGTCCATATTTAGGGAATGTCTAACTTTCGTAATGGTATAAAATCGTTTACCAAAAGATCATTGCAGACTATTATTGTTCTCGATATTCTAGGTTATTCGCGAAGAGAATATGACAACTGACTAAAAAATTCAAAAATCAATTCGAAATAAGTAAAAACCTCGCTGTTACAACAGACCACAGCAGTAAGAGGGAACCAACATTGTTTTCATTTGTCGACAGCATCAACTATTATTTTTTAATTAACTTAAGCCAATTAAATTTAATCTCTTCGGAGAGTACACGTAATCCCGAAATTGGGATTGAAAGAAAGATTTGGAAAACATTTATTGTGTAGGCCACTGATAGTAAATGAACTGTTTTCATTAGATCAGTGTTTATGTTCCATATTTAATTTACTCGTTCCTGCAAAGTTATGTGTTAAATTAATTTTTTGTTCGACATTCCACATAAATTTGACAACGCTCGTTTGAACGAAAATATTCGTTTAGGAAGGTCGTATTCTGTACCAGTGTCTCGTGTTCCACCATGGAATAATTCTTACATTTTTATTTCACTTCCTTCCAGTTTCTGTCTTCGTTGGGGAGTGCTTGAAATGATGATGCTTGGCATAAAATTTATATGACTATTAATAAGGTTAGTGGACTGTTTCCGGTACAGTCGTTCAGTGTTGTCGGACCAGTGTAGCCTGCTTTATACAAGCACTTGTCGATCTGTTATAGGCTAGTGCTATGTTTTTAAGTCTAGAGGTATGACATACTGCACTGTAAGTAATCACAGTAATAAAGTTACTAGTATCGGTGACGAAACGTCAACTAGTTGTTGGACCGGCAACTTCAGTTATATCCAACGCTTTTTTTCGTCTTCTAAGATTAACCATGCGTGTCCATAGTTTGGAATCCGTCATGCAGTCTGACAAATGGCGGAGAAGTATAGTTTGCTATTTTCTATGGACGTACTGTTCAAGGGACTTTCCTGGACAAGACAGCCGGCCGGTGTGACCGAGTGGTTCTAGGCGCTTGACTCTGGAACCTCGCTACCGCTACGGTCGCAGGTTCGAATCCTACATCGGACATGGATGTTTGTGATGTCCTTAGGTTAGTTAGGTCTAAGTAGTTTTAAGTTCTATGACCTCAGATGTTAAGTCCCATAGTGCTCAGAGCCATTTGAACCATTGGGACAAGACACTAGATGTGGGAAAATATGACACCAAGTACACCCCGATACTTGTACTCTTACGTAAATTTTAAGGTCAGCAATAATTATGGCATTAAAAAACAGGAGTGAATTTGTATATCCTTCTGAAAATCGCCCTAAAAGTCAGTCTTGAATATTTAAGTACTTCACGAGTTATAAGGGAAAATGTGATTTTCTATTGTAAAACCTACAAGCAAGGTAGTTTAACTACTCTTTGTTACTGGAATATGGAATCATTTTCAGTTAAGAAATTCAGAAAACTTATGTAGCTGTGTGTAATTATTGTTTTCATAGAACCTGATGCCCTTCATTTAATTCTGAAGTCTAGTGAACTACACTGCTGCTAAGCTTGCGTGACATAGGCAGGTAAGTTGATTGTGATCCAGTTATCAGCGTTTCACACGTTCATACTCTACATTTGAGAATGGGCATCCAGTTGAAACTACGCAATAATTAGCAACGTAAAATAACAGGTTGATTTCATCCTGACAGTTACAGGAAGTGCAGAAATTTGTATCATAAAAAAAAATCCAGAAATTCGTCATCTCCACCGTAGTGCTCACAGGTGAGGCTGTGTTCGGCGCTGGACGAGTAAGTTGGATGCTTGAGTCAGGTGTAAGGCTTATGTTCTTTATGTTTTTGTAAAAAATACATCAGAAAGTGTCTTTGCATTCCAAACAGCAATCTCCGCTCTCCACCTGAAGAAGACAACTGGGATATGTGTTGGAATATCGCGTAAAGATAAAATGAACACTCTTCTGCTACAACAGAAACTGGTAAATCATATGTTCGCCGGGGAAAGGCTGAATCATCATATTTTGATATTGTCAACGCCTTTAATTTTCTATACGTCATAGAATTCATTGAGGTCTGCGGCTGTATTACGAGATCTATAATAACTCCTTATCAAACTTAGTAATGTCTATTTTCAAATAAAACTTTGTCTTTAGACAGTATGATGTCATCATCAGATGCTCAAATTTTGCTTCAAAACCTGTTTTTTATTGATTCAGGAACAGCGTAAAAAGATTTTCTTGTTCGGTGTGCCAGTCTGGCTATATTCCATAATGCTGTCGCCCACAAAGTGGAAATAAATCCTTATCTTATCCCAGAGCACGAAAAGAAACACAACGTCATCACTACAACCACAGCTGAAGATTCCTCGCTATGGAAACCACTGTATCAGAATTTAAGGAGTGATGGTGGTGTGCTCCATGTGTCAGATAAGATGTATTCCCACAATGTGTATAACAACTTTACAGAACGTAACCACACTTGCACACAAAACAAAAAAAGTCTTTACCTCCTTCAGACGAATTAGTAACCAACAAGTGAAGCAACTGTCAGGTACCTGAAGAAGGCAGCATTCTGCCGAAACACGCCGTGCCAGTAATTGCGCCGCGCTAATTTGGGCTTGTACAGTCGGGTTCCGAGAAAATTTTAGTTTCAGACTTTCAGCCAGACCTGGATTTGACATCTTCATAAGTGCTCCTAGTTCCATTGAATGTTGCCATCGGACGTATCAAACGTCTGAGGGCGAAATAAATACCATGAAAAGAGAGCGAGGTGTAAGTTTATACTTGATTGGCCAAGATATTTCATGTCAGGGATAAAACGTAACTATCTAAATGCCGTCTATCAAATATAAATAATCATCTACCGTTTCTGAAGAACTACTGTCCATGAAAATCACTAAGTTTCATTGCTTTCAATTTTCTGAGGAAGCCTTCATTGTACTGTTGTTTAAGAGCGCCTACTACAAGAACAGTGGATGCGTTGTGCCGTCAGCACACACCTCTGTACACTCTCCCAAGGAAGAAGAGTTCAGTATGTGACTTCACCGCCGTCTGTACTGCTGCTGTAGGGGACCAACGGTGCGGGATGCCGCAATTTAAGGACGACCGAAAACATATCTGATGTTAACAACACAACTAACGTCTTGGATGTCATAATTTTAATGCTAACGTTTCCAATTATATGATGGTCACAGATTATAAACGACTACATTTTGGCATTATGCAGTGATAAAATATGTAACCTTTCTAGTCCAATTTGAAGGACGTTCATGTTATAACATAAGTTTAACAGAACATAATACTGTTTTCTCTACGATTCAGATGAGATTTACACAGAGCGGTTAAGTGAATATTTTCACAGACATTCTGTGCTTCGTTTTTCCTTAACTACTTTATCTATAATTCATATATCTGTAACCGAAGACTTAATGTTAAATTACGATCTGATAATATGCTTCGGGATTTGGGCTTTGGCAATGCCATAACAAAAAAAAAATAAATGTTGGTACACATGTGTCGAACCGAGCATACATAATATCCCTGCAACAAAGAAGAAATCTTGTTTGGGAAACATTCTTGTAGAAACCAGGCAGGTCATATTCCAGGCTACGTTTTTGGTACCTAGTAGGAACTTTGTTGATAACCAATGAATGTGCGGTTGAAAACAGCTGAAACACAATAGCAGATGTTCCTCAGACAATGTTTCTACATCATGTATCCAGGGCTCAGACTGGTTACGAAGATACTGTACGATTTGCAAACATTCTACAGAGAGACTAATATTCGGAGTTTGCACGTGTAATTTCTGCAAATAAACAAAGCTCCCTTTTAGCATCTGATTCGACCACATATCCAATGTCATTTGGGAGACATACATTCTGTAGAACATACCAGTTGTGAAGAAGGACTTGCCTTGGCGACAGGTATTTAAATCGTTCTAGTGACCTGTTAAATTAAGAAGAAAAGTTAAGTCACAAATTCACAAATCCGGGTTCCTTCTTGCAACTGAGGAACTGGCTGAATCTGATTAGCCAGGAATAATTCTGCTATGTCTCTTAAGTCAAAGGACCCTTACACCTTCTCAATCAGGCCACATTACAATAAGATAGGTCACCATATGCACTGCCACACTGTAGGGAAGCAGCCTACTCACGCCTTATAAAATTCTCATCAGTCTTTACATTGTGCGCCAGCCTAGACCGCTGTAACTAGCTCTGACGTCATAAATGTTGTGCAATACTTTAAAAATCAAGTAAATAACATGAAACGTTTCTAGCATGTCAGGAGTAATACTAAATCATAATGTGTTGAATGTCAGTTCAATAACTTTAACCATTTTCGAAATTTGGACATTTTTCTGCAAAAATCATTGGCGCAACAGAAAAGAGCTAGAGACTTAAAAATTTATATTTAGATTCATTTTTCATAATAATTTAACAGAAACAGTACTTTGGATCTCACAAATCAAAATTTTAGTGGAAATTCATGATTTTCCGGTTTTTGTCGTAAAAATTAAGGACGCAAGATAGATTAAGTAGGCGAATAAATAAGGCTAGGATGTTTAAATTTAAGTAGAAGGGAGATCCGCTATAATCATAAAGATGTGAGAAGTTTCAATTGAATAACTATAAAACTATAGCAATAGCGTATCTCCAAAGGGCAAGTTCAGAGCTCATCTACTGTGTGTAGTGTAATTAAATTAATTCTCTCGCCCAAAATATTTGACTTAGCCACGTCAGACTTTTATTGTTATTACTTACCTGTGTGCTGATAGCACATGTAAATTGTGAGCTTCATTGGCCATCAGCAAAGGAAGCGATGATTTATTCAATAACTTAAAGTGGTGCATTACTAGCCCAGCGGCTAGTCGGTACAGCAATTTAGATCAGGCGTTCCCTAAGCCGTCCGCACCGTGGCTGTATATACAAGAACGCTCCGTGAGGAAGAAAGGCCCCAGCTCTTTCCAGATGCTGATGTGAGCACCATCTGTGCCGGGAGTCGCGCCGCGTCGGTATCATTGCTATAAACAGCCTCGGATGCTGTAATAAGTTACTTGGGATACACATAACCATGAAATCGTTTTCGAGTGAAGTGCTAATTCTGGGATGAATTTAATGATATATCTTCAGTTTGCGTACGTCGTATTTTCATGTGCCGCCATGGAACAGACATTCTACCATTATTTAGCGTGGCGTTTGATGAACATTATCATCAAATTATGGCGAGCATTCACTTAAACATTTAATTTGAACAGTTATAGTTGTAACAGCGCATTAGACTCTGAACTGCTCTGGTAGTTGGATTGTGTGGATTCTTTTTGATATGTGACTTTCAGAATATAGCGAACGTTTTTACAGGATCGTTTTTGATTATGAATCCCAGTCAATCTCCTAATTCCTCAGAGCTATAAGCTGTAACTATAAGTGTATTCCTCAGATGAAGTGGGCACTAGGAATTCTAATTACAGGTTTCACCTTTTGCTAATCACTTTCTGGTTGCCAATATTGTAGTTAGAGAGCCAGTGTTGAGATCGGCAAAGACAGCATAAATAATAGGAACATTTATGTAATAATTAAATTCCACCCGCCGCCCCACATATGGTTAATCGGCCGGGAAATGCATCTTTTCTACATTATATTCCACTTTTATATAACCAATTAAATTCCACCCACCACCCCACAAATTGTGCATCGGCTAGGAAACAAACTGAGTAAAACTGAAAGTGATTTTTAAATATTCGGATTCGGGAGTGAAATGCGATGCGCAACTGAGTAATAGAACAGTGATAGTGTTACATGTGTATGTGGTCAACGCAATTGGATTAACAACGCATCTGGATTGACAGAGCTGGCATTGAGTCTAGCGGCGCTGCCGGCATCGCGAGATGCAAATTTCGCCGCATCGCAGTCAACCGCCATGACTGCCAGAGCAACCAGAGCCGCGCCTGCAGTAGCAGGCCACGCAAACACACAACAGCCGTCGGAGTGCCGTCTGCAGTTCAACGCGCTGCGTCGCATCAGTAATCCTGGTATGCCGCGCAGGCAACGCCATACATCGTGCAGAAGGAACTAAGTTAAGTGAAAAGCTGTTAAATATTTTACTAACCTGCACTAAAAGACTGTCGGTGATGGAACCGCCAGAAGAAACTGAGGTTAAACTTAAATCAGAACCTGTGTCTGTTGAGGGAACTGTAAATCCAGACAACGATTCAAGTGTAAATATGCATGAAAATAGTAATGTTAAAGTGAAATATGAAGTATTGTCTCCTGACAGTAGTGTGAAATTGGGCAATGATTCAATAATAGAGACCCCTGTAGTAAAGCAGAAATCAGAAATTGTTAATTTATTGGATGATAGTTTATCTGATGAGTTAAAAACGAAACAGTCATCAGACGTGGCAGAGTTTAAAAGGGATAAGTTAGATATGACTGATCAATCAGAAGTTTCATTTAGTTTTGATGATTCTGGTGTTGGAACTAGTTTTTTGTCACCTGAGTGTGATAAAAAGCCAGCTAGTGAGCTACCCAGAGATATTGAGGCTATGGATTTAAATGTAATATTAGAAGCAATAGCTGCCAGTATTGCTAGAATGACAGCTGAATTAAAATCTGAAATAATTGAACAGGTCAAAAGCAGTAATGCTGAATTAAAATCTGATATAATTGAGGTATATAACAGGATTGGGGCCAGCCAAACCAATTTTAATAAACGGTTTGAGGCAATGGACAATAAATTAGAATCCAATAAAGCTGAATTAGAAACTTCCTTCAAGGCTGGTTGCAATAAGTTGAAAGAGGATCTGGACAGTTTAAATTAGTAAATTAATTACAACCATGAGGATATTAAGAAAAAGGTTGCTCAACAATTTTCTGAAATGTATAAAACAGTAAAATCCGAAGTTGCTGAGGTTCGCAAAGACTTCCAAATGGAAGATGCGAAGCTGGAGCACAAGTTAACAGAAAAGATCGAGGCAGAATCTGAACTGTGCTCAGATAGGTTTAAAGATGTTAATATAAAAGTAAATATATGTCAAGCAGAAGTAGACGCAGTCAAAACTGATACTGCTCATATTGTGCAAAGAGTAGATAATGTTGAAATGTGAGTAGAAAATATCAGTACTAACATTGCTAATACTGAGAGTAAAGTAGCTTCAGTAACTTCTGGTAATGGTAGTATACAAGAAGTTGTAGCTGCAAACGCCGCTTTTATCGGGTGTCGGCAGTTCTTTCGGTTCTATCCAGATAAAAATATCCACCCGCTAGATTTCTGGAACGATTTTGAAGATGTGATTCCACCAACTTGGTCTGAACGAGAGAAAATCTCATTTATTAGAAGCCATTTAGCAGGTGACGCCATGCGTTGGTCAGCTGATGTTATGTTGAAGTGTAAAACGTTAGCGGAATTTAAAACAGCCTTCATTAATGAGTATTGGTCTAGTAATAAGCAAAATGAAGTGTTGAGAGAATTTTGGAGTGGAAAACGCTTCAACGCAGGCAAGGAATCTGTTAAAGAGTTTGCTAGGTCATGGATTTCACGTTTGTCACATTTGGTGGAAAAGCTGAAACCTGAGATTATAATACTAGGTCTTGAAGCCAAACTGCCATGGTATTGGCAAACTAGAATTATATCTGCCCCTAGAGACAATCTGGATCGTTTCATTGAATATTTGGAACGTGTAGAGCGTGTGGCTGCCAATGAGGAGCAAGCACGTAATAACAGAAATGCTAATAACACTAGTAGTAATTTTAAGAACGAGCGGAATGGCAATGTAAACATCAGAACAGTAGGTGTTCGCCATCCTATGAGAGGTAGGAATTGGAGAAATAATTATCAGAACCAACAATGGCATCCAAATGATAATAATTTTGTTCCAAACAAAATCATGCAGGTAAACAACAGTACGGAAAGCAATGCTGTGCCAGTTAACTATAATGGAAACAAAGGAAACAGTAGTAGGCCGAGGCAGGAAAACTAGTTTCCATCTATGAGGACACTGGTGCTCACTAGGCGGTTACTTTTCCTAAGCCAGTATTTACGGTAATTGGTAAGACAGATCAGAATACTCAGACTGAACATGTGGATGAGGGGTCGGTAGCATCTAAGGATACAGCAGAAATATTAGATCACTCACAGTATTTGATAGATACCGTGTTAGAGACGCTTTCTAAGTGGGAAGAGAAAGAGAAGGCGCAGCAGCGTAACGCTAGGGAAGAGCTACAAAATACTGAATTGTCAGGTGAAGAAGCAGAAGAAATTCATGCTCATATTTACGATGAGGATGATGTGCTCTTATCTAAAGTGCCTGTGCAGGATGTTCATACTGTACTAATAGATTTAGGACAGGAGGTAAGTGAGATTGTAGAGGGTAGCCTGTTGGGGGTCGATGAACCCAGTAGCTGTGACCAGTTGCCACTTGAGAAGGAACCAGACGATAATAGTGAAAGTGGTTTAGCTGTAACTAGTGTTATGCCCGGTCTGGAGGCGCAGAATCGCTCAGACTACAGTAATTTGGGTCATGTTCAGCAAACTAAGTGTAATGAAGTCGTGCGGTGTTTCGATTTAAAATCAATAGACCGACTGGAAAAGGCAGCTGAAAATGTAATTCAGGAAACCCCTACACACTTTCACCTAAATGTAAGGAAGACAGATGTCAATCACTTTAGTTGGAGACAAATCAAAAAGGAACTATTGCATGAGTTTGAGGAATCACCTGTACAAACTAGTAACAAGCCACCCTATAACAATAGTGAATATGTTGAGTATCAATGTACGTTGTCTCTCAGACAGTGGAAGTGAGGTGAGTGCGATATCTCAGTCCTTCTTTGATGCATTACCTGGTAAAGACAAGCTTACAGTAATGAGGGTATCAGGACTAAGAATAATTGGTGCTACTGGCAAGGTGTCAAAAACGGTAAAGCAAGAAGCTTTGCTGCCCTTTAACATTAATGGTAATTTAATTGATCATCCATGCTTAATTGTAAATAATTTCAGTATTGAGGTTTTAATTGGCATAGATTTCCTGTCAAAATATCAGAGTGTAGTTGACTTCGAAAGAAGCCAGTTAAAAATGGTCTTGCCGATAACCGGAGTAATTATGGTACCTTTTATTGATAAACATATAGTAACAAATGATGAAACTTGGGAGCTGCCTATACGAGTTCTGAAAAATAGGAGGTATTGGGACGAAGGTGTTAATCTTAGTAAATACCAAGGACCTTTCAGGATCATAGGAAAACCACATGCTAATGCATATAGGCTAGAGTACCCTAAGAGTAAAAAGCTATTAGGCCTCAGGAACGTGATCGACCTAAGGAAGTTCATAGGTAGTGAGTGAATTCTGTAGGGAGGAGGTTGTTCTGAAACCTCTACACAGTGTGGCAGCTGTGCAGTCCCAGCTGTGTGAGATCTTGTTTCCAATTCAGGTCTCACTCATTCTTCATCTTTCCTATCCACAAAAATTTCGACCCCTTCTTTCCAACATGAAAATTTTCTGAAACCAATGAATTCTGCAGGGAGGAGGTTGTTCTGTAACCTCTACACAGTGTGGCAGCTGTGCAGTCCCAGCTGTGTGAGATCTTCTTTCACATTTCAGATTTCACTCTTTCATCTTTCCTATCTACAAAAATTTCGACCCCTTCTTTCCAATATGAAAATTTTCTGAAACCAATGAATTTTATAGCGAGGAGGTTGTACTGTAACCTCTACATAGTGTGGCAGCTGTGCAGTCCCAGCTGTGTGAGATGTTCTTTCCATTTCAGGTCTCACTCTATCTTCATCTTTCCTATCCACCAAAGTTTCGATTCCTTCTTTGTAATACAAAAATTTTCCGTCATATCTATCAAGCCATGAATTCTGTAACCATTCTATCCAC
Organism: Schistocerca nitens; assembly: GCF_023898315.1. NCBI lineage: Eukaryota > Metazoa > Arthropoda > Insecta > Orthoptera > Acrididae > Schistocerca > Schistocerca nitens. The sequence continues at coordinate 69,356,470 of NC_064614.1, forward strand.
CGATTAGTGAAGAAAATACCTAATGTGACAAACCTAATAGTGACAAACAATAGAGAAGTATGATGTAATTAAGATACAAATGTATTTGAGTAACAAGTATGTATAGAACCCTTGTAATATTGTAAGTACAAAGTGTTGTTTTGTTGGAAATGGTCCCATAATAATATTTTAAAAAGATGTACAAATTCGTGTTCAAGCAGGATCGGAAGTGGCAGTGAAACCTATTATATGCTGTAGAGCTAACTAATTAATAGTAAAAGAGATTGCTTAGTGTTATGAAAATTATGCAGATAAGTTGTAAGAATGAACTCACCTTGTGTAGCAAGGAATGGCAGTGTAATAGAATTGAACAGTGTTTGTGGTTGAGACGTGAAGGACACGTCCTTGAAATATTTATAAGGTTGGAGCTGGCCGTTATTTGGTGTAGTGTGTGACAGAAGACACCTACACATATTGAGGTTGTGAGTTGTAGGCGTGAATGCGACCATAGGTACCCTTATTGTTAGATGAGACGGAGCAGCTCATGGTGTCCTATAGGTTTAAGGAATTTAGCATTACGCTCGTCCATAATTACTTAATGCACTTTAGTGGTAGGTCGAGAGAGACTAACTGTGGTTTCAGCATTCAATCGAGTGGAAATGGATTGCCACGTGAGCAAACCGATCAGCTGCAATACACTATACATATGAAATAAATGTGTTATCCTATGCTTTAAATGGCGATAGAGTGAGTGTTAAATAAGTACATACACTAGCAACATAATTGAGTAACACAATGGCAGACGTGAAACATTATTTATAGCTCAGCATAAATCCACTTCAATGAAGTAAGTACATAATTGCAGATGTGGAACTGACACAGCAGCAGAGGACCAATAAGTGGATTTAGTAGCCAACTAAACGTAGTGTGTTTTGAACACTAAGAACTGTACTATTACCACAAGTTACTCACATGTACAAAGAAGCTGAGAAGACAACTATTAATCAAATATACTCATACTATCTCTAAGAATAAGGTAATCGAAGATGAGTCAGCTAAGTAAATTAAATACAAATGTATCAGGAATGTACCGAGCATTGGTTCAGTGTTCCAGCCCAGAAATAATAAATTGAATTTAAATAGGACTTATGATTGTATGCCTTGAGCATAAATTTTCTCTAGTATGTGACTAACGGCGTTTTGAGCCATTTGTTTACCGATTTTATGACAGTTAAGTAACTGTGAGAGTAAAAATGAAAAAGTTCTGTTAACTTTATTCCAATAACATATTGAAAGATAAAATGTATACATCCCCATTTCAATGTGACCCACCCTTAGATATTAAGTGAACAGACTTTGTTTGTTCTACAGGACAAACCAGATAATGGCAGCCTGGTAGCTGCGTGAAAGCGTGGAGTGACTTGGACACAACTCATAGTGACCCCTCCCCTTTCCCCATGTAATTTAGAGTGAAAGTGAAGGATGCACATCATAGCAACTTCCCCTCCTCTACCCTTGTGAATGGAAGTGTAGAACGCCAGCCAAAGCGGCTACAACCCCGTGTGTAAAAATGAAACTGTCATGATTTGTGAAATTTTCTTTCAGGTTTAGAAAAGACTGCTAACATATAATTATCTGTTTAAGTATCATGAACAACTGTGTTATTTTATTTAAATTTGTGTACGTAAAAATGTATTTAAAGGATTTAAGATTTTCATAATTTTACATCTTTTATGTGTTTGTCTGTCTAAGGCAATATGTATGCCAAAGTGTTTCATTGATTTTGCTTAAATTATAAGGGATAATGTTGCTTAAGAGGCAGTGAACATGCCAGCAATTTAAATAACTGAAGTAGGAGATCAGTTTTCTTTTAATATTTCTATATGTTTACATTTCAATTTTAAATTTTCATAGGGAGTTAAGCTGTACTCTTGCTTCCCTTTTTGTAATTAAATTTTTTTCTTCATTCATTAAAATTCAAAAAAAATTTAAGTAGGGGGTGATGTAGGGAAGCAGCCTACTCACACCTTATAAAATTCTCATCAGTCTTTACATTGTGCGCCAGACTAGTCCACTGTAACTAGCTCTGACTTCATAAAGGTTGTGTAATACTTTAAAAATCAAGTAAATAACCTGAAACGTTGCTAGCATGTCAGGAGTAATACTAAATCAATATGTGTTGAATGTTAGTTCAATAACTTTAACCATTTTCGAAATTTGGACATTTTTCTGTAAAAATCATTGGCGCAACAGAAAAGAGCTAGAGACTTAAAAATTTATATATAGATTCCTTTTTCATAATAATTTAATAGAAACAGTACTTTGGATCTCACAAATTAAAATTTTAGTGGAAATTCATGATTTTCTGGTTTTTGTCTTAAAAATTAGGAAGCAAGATAGATTAAGTAGGCGAATAAATAAGGCTAGGATGTTTAAATTTAAGTAGAAGGGAGATCCGCTATATCATAAAGATGTGAGAAGTTTCAATTGAATAACTATAAAACTATAGCAATAGCGTATCTCCAAAGGGCAAGTTCAGAGCTCGTCTACCGCGTGTAGTGTAATTAAATTAATTCTCTCGCCCAAAATTTTTGACTTAGCCATGTCAGACTTTTATTATGATTACTTACCTGTGTGCTGATTGCACATGTAAATTGTGAGCTTCATTGGCCATCAGCAAAGGAAGCGATAATTTATTCAATAACTTAAAGTGGTGCATTACTAGCCCAGCGGCTAGTCGGTACAGCAATTTTGATCAGGCGTTCCCTTAGCCGTCCGCACCGCGGCTGTATATATAAGAACGCTCCGTGAGGAAGAAAGGCCCCAGTTCTCTCCAGACGCTGATGTGCGCACCATCTGTGCCGGGAGTCGCGTCGCGTCGGTACACTGCTATAAACAACCTCAGATGCCGTAATACGTTACTTGGGATACACATAACCATGAAATCGTTTTCGAGTGAAGTGCTAATTCTGGGATGAATTTAAAGATATATCTTCAGTTTGCGTATGTCGTATTTTCACGTGCCGCCGCGAGACAGACATTCTACCATTATTTAGCGTGGCGTTTGATGAACATTATCGTCAAATTATGGCAAGCATTCACTTAAACATTTAATTTGAACAGTTATAGTTGTAACAGTGCATTAGACTCTGAATTGCTCTGGTAGTTGGATTGTGTGGATTCTTTTTGATATGTGACTTTCAGAATATAGCGAACGTTTTTACAGGATCGTTTTTGATTATGAATCCCAGTCAATCTCCTAATTCCTCAGAGCTGTAAGCTGTAACTATAAGTGTATTCCTCAGATGAAGTGGGCACTAGGAATTCTAATTACAGGCTTCACGTTATGCTAATCACTTTCTGGTTCCCAATATTGTAGTTAGAGAGCCAGTGTTGAGAATGGCAAAAGACAGCATAAATAATAGGAACATTTATATAATAATTAAATTCCACCCGCCGCCCCACATATGGTTAATCGGCCGGGAAATGCTTCTTTTCTACATTACATTCCACTTTTATATAACCAATTAAATTCCACCCGGCGCGCCACAACACTTCCAAAAAATGGTTCAAATGGCTCTGAGCACTATGGGACTCAACTGCTGAGGTCATTAGTCCCGTAGAACTTAGAACTAGTTAAACCTAACTAACCTAAGGACATCACACACATCCATACCCGAGGCAGGATTCGAACCTCCGACTGTAGCGGTCTCGCGGTTCCAGACTGCAGCGCCAGAACCGCGTGGCCACTTCGGCTGGCCACTCTTCCAAAATAGTTTAAATTGTCTTTGTCTAAATCCTCTTGAACAAATGAAACTTGTAACTTGTACCACGGTATCCAAAATATTATTAATTCTAATGCACTTAGCGCAAAGTTTATATTGATGAAGAATGAAGTCAATTTCAGTGCGTTCATAAACTGCATCAGAAACACGTTTCACACAGTCTTTCAGTTGTGTCCAGAGGTAGCGTCTTTGATTAATAACCAAAAACGTCCACGACCGCGGGCTTGAAACCCGCCACCGCTTACATTTTGATTAATAGCTTTGGTGGCAAAAGAAGCCACCCCCATTCAGCCAGCGGCCTTGTCAAAGAGGGCGGAGGAGTAGACAGAGGTTCAAGGCACTTTCTTGTTCTTGGGGTGGGAAACCCTATCTAGAGGCGGAGGAATCAGCAATGATCGACTGTGTGAGGATGCAGAAGGCAATGCAAACCAATGTATTAAAGACACGTAACGTGTATCCGCAGGAAATGTGGCCTGTAACTGAAGAAGTGTCATGATGATCCCTCCATTAGCAAAAGATTCCAGAATAGTCCCCATTCGGATCTCAAGGAGGGGCTGTCAAGCGTTTGGTGGCCATGATAAACATATTGAGTAGCCAACAAAGGGTAACGTTCTACGAGTCGGAGCGTGGAATGTCAGGAGCTTGGACATGGTAGTGAAACTAGAAAATCTGAAAAGGGAAATGTAATGGCTCAATCTAGATACAGTAGGGGTCGGTGAATTGAAATGGAAACAAGACAAGGATTTCTGCTGACATGAGTATAGGATAATATCAACAGCAGCAGAAAAGTGAGATGAGTTATGGATGGGAAGGTATGGAAGAGAGTGTGTAACTGTGAGCAGTTCGGGTTGGTCTTATCAGAATCGATAGGAAACGAACACCGACAACAATAATTCAGGTATACAAGCCGACGTCGCAAGCTGACGATGAAGAGACAGAGAAAGCATATGAGGATACTGAACGGGTAATACAGTGCGTGGAGGGAGTTAAAAATCTAATAGTCATGGGGATTGGAATGCAGTATTACTAGCGAATACTACGTTCAAGAATCACAAGAGGAGGAGGTATACTAGGAAAACGCCGGGTGATAGGGGAAGATTTCAGTTAGATTACATCATGGTCAGATAGAGACTCCGAAATCAGTTTCTGGATTGTAGGGCGTGCCCTGGAGTATATATAGACTCAAATGATAATGTGGTAGTGATGAAGAGAAGGCTGAAGTTTAAGAGATTAGTCAGCAGGAAACCATATCCAAAGAGCTAGGATACAAAAGTACAAAGCAATGGTGAGATAAGATTGAAATTCTCTAAGGCTATAGATGCAGCAACAACGAATATATCAGTATGCAGTACAGTTGAAGAGGATTGGACCTCTAAAAAGCGCAATCAAAAGTTGGAAGGAAAAATATAAGTACAAAGACGATAGCTGCGAAGGAACCATGGGTAACAGAAGAGATAATTCAGTTAATCTATCAAAGATGGAAGAACAAAAAAGTTCAGGGAAATTTGGGAATACAGACATGCGAGTCACTTAGGAATAAAATAAACACGAAGTGAAGAATGTTAAAACGAAATGGCTGCTTGAAAAATGCGAAGAAATAAAAAATAATTTATGTTGGAAGGATTGGCTCAGCACATAGGGAAGTCAAAACAACCTTCGATGAAATTAAAAGCAAGGGTGGTAACATTAAAAGTGCAACCGAAATTCCATTGTTAAATGCAGAGGGTAAGGCTGATCGGTGGGGTGACTACATTAAGATCTCTATAAGGGGAAGAATTGTCTGGTGTGATAGAAAGAGAAAAAACGAATCAATTTAGAACAGATACGGGATCAAGTATTAGAATCTGAATTTAAAAGACCTTTGGAGGATTTAAGATCGACAAAGGCAGAATGGATAGATAAATACCATAAGAAATTCAGATCTCATTCGGGGATGTGACAACAAAATGACTGTTTAAGTTGGTATGTAAAATGTATGAATCTGGCGACATACCATCTGACTTCCGGAAAAATGTCATCCACACTCTTCCGAAGACTGCAAAAGCTGACAAATGCAAGAATCATCGAACAATCAGCTTCACAGCACATGTATCAAATTTGCTGACAAGAATATTACACAGAAGAATGGAAAAGGAAATTGAGGATGTATATTACATGACGATCAGTTCGGTTTTAGGAAAGGTAAAGGCACCAGGGGCAATTCTTACGTTGCGACTGATAGTGGAAGCTAGACTAAACAAATCAAGACACGTTCTTAGGATTTATCGATGTGCAAAAGGAGGACAACGATGTAAAATTGTAAAAGGGTGCAAGACGTTCGAAATCCTGAGAAAAATATAGTGGTAAGGAGAGACGAGTATATACAATATGTACAAAAGGAATAGTAAAAGTAGACGATCAAGAAAAAAGTGCTCGGTTTAAAAAGGGTATAAGACAGGGACGCAGTCTTTCGCCCCTGCTGTTGAATTTGTAAATAGAAGAGGCAATGATGGAAGTAAAAGAAAGGTTCAGGAATGGAATTAAAATTCAAGGTGAAAGGATATCAATGAAAAGATTCGCTGATGACATTTCTACTCTGAGTGACAGTGATGAAGAATTACATGATAATCTGAATGGAAAGAATAGTCTAATAAGCACAGTATATGAACTGAGTTAAGACATCAGGGAGCGACTTAGGTGGTACTAGGGGGTCTGTAGAGGGCAAAACTTTAGAGGAAGACAGAGATAGGAATATATTCAGCAAATAATTGAGGACGTAGTTCGCAAGTACTACTCTGAAATGAAAAGGTTGGGAGACGAGACGAATTGTTGGTGGGCCGCACAAAATCAAAAAACAGGAGGAAAAATCCGAGTCCCGTCTGTTGCGACAGAAATGAGTTTATTTCAAATCAGGCAGGCGTATTCAATGGCTCATTCAACACCTTTGAAAATGTCCAAATCCGTGGCAGTGCACCTAACGGGAACTGTGATGTTCAAATTGTAATTGTCGCCCCTAATGAAAATAGTTAATTGCATAATTTCTGATGTGTCAACACTCCCAGCAACAGCTAAGAAATATTGTAAATATTGTACAGACTTAAATTATGTAAAACCTAGTTACTGTTGGACATCCTTCAGTCAAAGCCCTTTCTTTCTTAGCTATATGCAAAGTTATTCTGCAGCTGAGACGGACAGAAGCTACGTTACTTTGATAGTTTTCTACATCAGCATGTTGCTATAATTCCGATATTACGGCGTCAAGTTGTTGTTCTTTATATTTCTCAAACGAATTTGCATTGCACATAGAATAGCGACGTTGTAAATTACATTTCTTAATACTTCATCATTCTGTGATACATACTAAATGCTTTCAAACATCATAGCATAGAATAAACAGAAAACGATTTTCTAGTACAGACAGAAAAACTGGTTGCTCTATAATACTTGTGCCCGCAATGTTGCCATCTAGACTGCTAAAGCTAACTGAATCCTCCAGTTCCGCACTCGCAGCACCGTTACTCTATGCCAGGAATTACCACACTATAGCCCAAGGGTCGGAGCCGGCCCACAACCTCAATTCATCAGGCCCGCCAACGATACTTTAATTTGCTTTATAAAACATATGGAACACGATACGTTGCAATACAGTCTAATTTTAAATATCAGGTTTAGAATACTAGGAGATTTTCATACGTGCTGGCTGCTATGTGTCTTAAATTTACTTTGTTCTATGATGGTGAATCCTTTGGAAGATTTCCAGTTTCAGTTCATACACTGCAACAAACATCTGCAAGCACTCTGTGTGAAAGTCTTAGATATGTCTTGGATACTGAATCTAGTCTTTTCTGCCTCTGAGATTCATTCTGCGACATTCAATCGATAATAGTCAGTTGGAGGCTTTTCTTGAAGACATTGATCCTGAACCCAGTGACTTGCCTTATCATACACCAGTGAGATGATTGAAACGTCCCCTTAGAAAAATTATTTGATTTTCAAACAGCTGAGCAAAACTGAACGTACTCAGACATTACTCTCTTTACTTATTCTGATCAACACTAAACTGACACACAATATTTTTAGCGCAACCCAATCTGACTTTCAAAAACCCCTACAAAAGAATGGCCTTGACTAACATTAACCTATACGTTTCACAAATCACTTACCTCACAAAAAGCTTCGTTACTCGAACTACTGCAATACAGCGAGCGCCACTACTGCCAGCTAAATAGAAGATTCAAACTACTGAAGGCACTAACTACTGATAGGCATAGCTAGCAAATTAAAGATTTTGATAGAGAACAAACAATGTATTTACCTCAATAGTGTTCAAAGTGATTATATATATATATATATATATATATATATATATATATATATATATATATATATATATATATATATAGCAGTCCATGATATCCAATATTACAAATTTACTCTTTCTGATGGACACGCGTCCAGATCGTCCGCTCTCAAAATTCCGCCATCTCTCTCCTCACATCCACCACTGCTGGCGGCTCACCTCCAACTGCGCAATGCTACGCGCTGTTAACAGCGAACAGCGCAACACTACAACAGCGAATATTACAACAATGCCACCCAGCCACAGACTGCACACAGCACAGCCATTGATTTTCATACAGTGCGCTACGTGGCGTTGCCAATATAAAAACCTAAACAGCCTACTTACGTGGTGAAATCCTAATTCGTTTTTAGTAGCTCCGAAACGAAATAGATGTCTTTCCTCACTGAAAAAGAGAGAGCTGATCCACAGTCGTCGTACCCGAGCTGGCTGTCGAAGTTGAAAATTTTAGTCGACAATTCAGCCCACATGAATGAATTGAGTCTGAAACTTCGGGGAAAGGATAAGGTCGTATGAGATCTCTACAGTTCATGACACGCCTTCGAAAAAAGCTGTCGCTGTTTTAAAGACAGTTGGAAGGAGGATGATTTTCTCATTTTCACTGTTTAAAGAGTTTGTGCTACAACACTGAAAATGTGAACACTGATTTTCCGACAGAAATTGCCTGTGACTTGAAACATTTTTGGAGAGACTTTTCGAGATCTCGACAGAAGTGGGAGTGACATTCTTATGTTCCAAAATCTGTTTCATTGTAGCCTTGAGGATGCTCCAGTTAAGGGGCTCCGGAAAGGCTCAAAATCATGAAAAGTTCAATTTTTACTTTTTTGCGTTTTCTGAATCTGCAGACTATTACCTTTTAATAGATATATAATTTATTCAATTCCGAAGACTACAACTATTTTTAAATTTTTTTTGAAATGTGTTCTACATGGGCGTGACCCACTGTGGCGCTGTTAAACTGCTGTCAAATGGTGTTATTCTTAACGTCCGTGTTCATCAGGTACATTTTAGTGATGTGAGATAAAGTATGTGTTGTGGCTAACCTGTCATCGTTCAATATATATCGCTGCTGTGATTGTCGATTGTTTCATGTTTATTTACTCTGTCGTTATCTCGAAAATATTCGTAATTAATTCTGTTTCTTGAGTCTCTGTTTTGTTGAAGTATAATAATGAGTAAAAGTAAAGTTATTAGAAATCCTCTGAAGGCTTTTAAGAAAAGGAGAAATGTTGGAAAGCCAAAGGTATGTGTTATTAGTGTAAACAATAAAGACGATGAAAATCCCCAACATAGCTTGTGTCCCAAAGAAGAAGAGAGTTGGTGTAAATATAACAAAGGATTGCTAACTGGTGAAGTGTACACTCATAAGCATAGTCTGCCTCATGCAATAATGGAGGTGATAAAACCTATTTTCAGAGACTTAGCTGCACCTGAACTGTTGAAAAAGTGTATTCACGGAAAAACTCCAAACCCCAATGAAAGTGTAAATAGTGTTATATGGTCGAGAATCCCCAAGACTGTATTTGTTGGAATAGAAACACTTCACTTTGGTGTGTATGATGCTGTTCCGACTTTCAATGAAGGCAACATTGTAAGGTGCAAGGTATTTAGAAATATGGGAATGAAGATAGGTTCTAACATGGTACGAGCGATGCTTTCTTTAGACAAGGAACGCCTTCGGGCTGCAGACAGGGCTGTAAAGAGTCTAGAAATACAAGCAAGAGTAAACAGGAGGAGGAACAAAATGAAGCTGGAGGAGGAGTTTGCAGAGGATGAAGATAATCCATCCTATGGACCTGGAATGCACTAAAAAGTTAATCCAATCTTTGTCGCTCGATTCCCAAAACTTTTATTTTCTCATACTAATTACATGTTTTCTAAGGATCTTCCAAACATACACTCCTGGAAATTGAAATAAGAACACCGTGAATTCATTGTCCCAGGAAGGGGAAACTTTATTGACACATTCCTGGGGTCAGATACATCACATGATCACACTGACAGAACCACAGGCACATAGACACAGGCAACAGAGCATGCACAATGTCGGCACTAGTACAGTGTATATCCACCTTTCGCAGCAATGCAGGCTGCTATTCTCCCATGGAGACGATCGTAGAGATGCTGGATGTAGTCCTGTGGAACGGCTTGCCATGCCATTTCCACCTGGCGCCTCAGTTGGACCAGCGTTCGTGCTGGACGTGCAGACCGCGTGAGACGACGCTTCATCCAGTCCCAAACATGCTCAATGGGGGACAGATCCGGAGATCTTGCTGGCCAGGGTAGTTGACTTACACCTTCTAGAGCACGTTGGGTGGCACGGGATACACGCGGACGTGCATTGACCTGTTGGAACAGCAAGTTCCCTTGCCGGTCTAGGAATGGTAGAACGATGGGTTCGATGACGGTTTGGATGTACCGTGCACTATTCAGTGTCCCCTCGACGATCACCAGTGGTGTACGACCAGTGTAGGAGATCGCTCCCCACACCATGATGCAGGGTGTTGGCCCTGTGTGCCTCGGTCGTATGCAGTCCTGACTGTGGCGCTCACCTGCACGGCGCCAAACACGCATACGACCATCATTGGCACCAAGGCAGAAGCGACTCTCATCGCTGAAGACGACACGTCTCCATTCGTCCCTCCATTCACGCCTATCGCGACACCACTGGAGGCGGGCTGCACGATGTTGGGGCGTGAGCGGAAGACGGCCTAACGGTCTGCGGGACCGTAGCCCAGCTTCATGGAGACGGTTGCGAATGGTCCTCGCCGATACCCCAGGAGCAACAGTGTCCCTAATTTGCTGGGAAGTGGCGGTGCGGTCCCCTACGGCACTGCGTAGGATCCTACGGTCTTGGCGTGCATCCGTGCGTCGCTGCGGTCCGGTCCCAGGTCGACGGGCACGTGCACCTTCCGCCGACCACTGGCGACAACATCGATGTACTGTGGAGACCTCACGCCCCACGTGTTGAGCAATTCGGCGGTACGTCCACCCGGCCTCCCGCATGCCCACTATACGCCCTCGCTCAAAGTCCGTCAACTGCACATACGGTTCACGTCCACGCTGTCGCGGCATGCTACCAGTGTTAAAGACTGCGATGGAGCTCCGTATGCCACGGCAAACTGGCTGACACTGACGGCGGCGGTGCACAAATGCTGCGCAGCTAGCGCCATTAGACGGCCAACACCGCGGTTCCTGGTGTGTCCGCTGTGCCGTGCGTGTGATCATTGCTTGTACAGCCCTCTCGCAGTGTCCGGAGCAAGTATGGTGGGTCTGACACACCGGTGTCAATGTGTTCTTTTTTCCATTTCCAGGAGTGTATTTGTTTCAAACTTTCAGTTAATGTTACACAGTACCTTCTGCATAACTTAACGCAGCCTTTTTCCAAAAAACTGTATATTTTTGAATATATAAATAAAAAATTGCCAAAAAAATGTTGTGAATTTTCATTACAATTGAAAAAAAATCATCTTTAATAACTGAACTAAAATTTTGTAAAATCCCTGTGTTAAGTTGTAGCCGATATTCCAATAAATAATCTGTAAAAAGTTCAACTTCCTACCTCAAATACTTTGTGAGGAAAGATGAAATTTATAAGCGTTATTTTAACATTGCAAGTATAGGGCGTTCCGGAGCCCCTTAAAATGGGTGTCATTGATGAGCAAGCAAATGACTTACTGAAAGAGAAGAACAGAGACGAAAAAATTGTTCAATTTTTTCGCTGCTTACCTCAAGTTGTGTTTTTCAGACGAAGACCTTTGCTGCTGGTACGGCACCAGTGTTTGGAACAACTTAGGTCTGTGAGCAAATGTTTTCGTATATGAGATTTGTTTTTTCTGCTTAGTTTGTGAGTTTCGGATATGTGCATGTTAGGTCTGATGTAGCAACATTTTAGCTAACGACACCTGTTTTGGTAACTTATTTAGTAATAGATATGTTTGTCGTCCTCGTTTTCTGTGAGGTCACAGTGCCACTCATCCGCGATTAACACCGAACGGTGAACGTCCAGAGCTTTCGTTCTGGCTTGCAGGTATTGTACAGTATGATAATGTGGCACGCGCTCTTCAGTTTGGCCCGCTCTGAGGAAAGTTTAGTTATCTCTGCTCTAGGCCAGATTACATTACACAGATGTTGCCCGACACGCACGTATTGAGCAGAATGATGATGCGGCACGCGCTCGTAATTTTGTCAGTTACCTGGCCCGCTGTGACGAAAGTTTGATGACCCCTGCACAACTGTTGCCCGACGGCACACGTATTGACAGGTTTACTCTTGGTTCTGACGCGTCACGTCGTCTGGAGTTGTCCTCCACTGCGCTAGAATGATCACCAGGTCGGCGACGCTTAGCAGAGCGGGCAGCGTTCGTGTACGCACGCGCCCCTCTCCCCTGCTTCTATCGTTGGGGACAGGCCAGCCGTAAAGCTACCGGGCTCTGGGGAGCCTGCCCGCAGAGACCGAACAGTGGCGCGCCCGGGGAAAGTTGGCGCCAGGCGCAGGCGCGACTTAGGCTGGCCCGCGAGGCACCGGGCTTTGCGGCTAATTGAGACGAACGCGTGGTGTATGAGCGGTGGCGGCGGCGGCGGCAGAGCAGGGCCGGCGGCGGTGGCTTGTGTACTGTGCGCGCCGCCGCCACAATGAGGATACATCGCCGGGGGCGGCGCGGGTTACCCGCCGTAATTAGCGGGCATTAGCGCCACCGGGGAGCTCCGCCTCCACCACCTGCACTCTGCTGCCGCCTTGTCGACACTTCTGCTGGCGCAACAACACTTCCTATGCCTATACGGTGAAACTGCTGGAAGGTACGAAATTTTTACCCCAGCTAGTATCTTTAAACGAAACATATTTAGACGTCTGACTGCACCACACCGAAGTCCAAACGCCCAAGTATTTGTCAGCTTTTAACAGACCACCATGTACCTATCGAATGCTGTAACAGCTACAAGGCTGTGTGACCTCAACGCTGATACGTAAACCTTGCCAGGGAACACGCGCTAGTCTTTTCTAAGGGTATGGACAAAAAATAAAGAACCCCGCGAGAAATGCGCGCTCGAAGAGAAATGCAGATGCTACCTAAGCTGGCAGGTTGTTCTGTTGTAAATGACCATGAGCAGCACCTGTTCAATGCCCTCAATAAGTTAAAAGTGTCACTCGTGGTTAACTCTTTCTTCTGTGTAGCTGTGAATGAATTCTGTCGGTCTAAAGTGGAATCGAACGTAGGCAAAGAGTTAGTGGATGCTTTCCTACCAGCCGGCCGGGGTGGCCGAGCGGTTAAAGGCGCTACAGTCTGGAACCGCGCGACCGCTGCGGTCGCAGGTTCGAATCCTGCCTCGGGCATGGATGTGTGTGATGTCCTTAGGTTTAAGTAGTTCTAAGTTCTAGGGGACTGATGACCATAGAAGGTAAGTCCCATAGTGCTCAGAGCCATTTTTTTTGCTTTCCTACCAAGGGAGCCAAAGTGTTAGTGAGTGAAGAGGTACCGTATCGAAAGTCGATATGGACTACAGAGGAAACGGAAGAACATCATCCTCTAAGTTACAAGCCGGATGAAGCTGTGTGTTCAGTGATCGTGACAGACGGTCATTGAAGAGAAGTGTAACGAAATATAAGACGACGACAGCTGCAAAAATCACTGCAAAACCGGAAGTCGCACTCGCGAACCCTATGAGCACAAACCATAATGAAGGGAGCTCCATAAGTGGGGAATTGCAGGGCTGACTGGAATTCTGAAATCACTCATCAGTGATGGAAATAACCGTAACAGGAAGACGTGATGCCGAAGCCATTAACCCAGATCTGTAGTGCAATAAAAGAAAGCCATTTGGTCGGATACGTCTTGTTTCACACTGTTTCGAACTTCCGGCACAGTTGACGTGCCAAGAGTGATCCGTATCGTTTGGCCAGCCATAACGTGGTATTCCATGGGACTCAAACTTACTCAGCAATGTCTCCTTACGGTCGAGGGTTACGTGACCATTTTGGCTGATTAGGTCCATCCCAGGGTACAATGTTAATTACCCAGTAGTGATGCTATGTTCCAAGACGACAGGTCACTATTCTCGCTGCTCGCGTCGTCCGTCACTATTTTGGTGGGCAAGTGTATAAATCGTCTCATCTACCTTGCCACCACAGTCACCAGATCTTAATTATCGTTGAGCCTTTCCGGTCTAGTTTGGAGGAAAGTATGTGTTCTCTATGCACCTCCGTCATCGTTACCTTAACTTGCAGGAAGAATAACCACACATTACCTGTATCTATCCGCTGGGAGGCGACTGGAAGCGGGTTTTAATGTCAAAGTTTTTGAAACCTGGTTGTGAAGGGATGAGGATGGGGCTGTAATCAGTTACTATTGGTTGAATTTTAAAGTTACATACATTTATTTTTAAAACAGTAATTCCAGACACAACAATAAATAAAAAAATATCACACGTTATTAACGAAGAAATAAACAACTGTGTAAATAATAGTGTTTTCAGTGTATTACAATTTAGCAAATCACCATAAAGTACAGATATAGACGATACTTTAAAAAAAAAAAAAAGCCACTGTGATCACGGCTGAAGGCCTTGCACGCCAAGAATGGCAATAAATTAAGAACGTTTAAGAACTCGCTGCAATTACATCTTACAGGTATTGAAATATTAAAAGGTAAGTGGCCATAAAAAGAGCAGAAGGAATCACACGCCAGGAATGGCAGTAAATAAGATTTTAAAACTTACTGCTAAAATACAAATATTGAATTATTTTTTCGAAGCAAATGACCACAATCCTTGCTGAAGGCTTTACACGCCAGGAACGGCAATTATATAAACATTTTAGAAACCTGCTGTAAAACAGCAAGTACAAGCAAAGGTCAGTTAAAAGAAACAAGCAACTGACCACCATACAGGCGAAATAAGATGATGAAAATCTTGTAACACAACCCTTACACTGCTAAATTTATTCTAGAAGGCGACAGAACTATTAACTAGATTATATAACCATTAATGTAGGCATTACAAGGTATGGTAACAAATAATAAAATAATAAAACACAAGGACCAATCACAGACGGTGCTCCAGCAATCGACTTCTGAGAAGGTCCACCAACAAACACTTTCACGAGCGATCTCATAGGTAGCCAAGAGTTGCATTCATTTTAGAAGATTGTAACTCAGACTAGTGGCAGTCTAACGAAAGACTAATAATAATCTTTCTGAAGCTACCTGATGTCCAATAAACCAAATGCAAGAATGGAACAATACTCCAAAGCTGGAACTGGCGGACTGCATTACGCCCCCGGAATACTGCGCTTAGAGCCCCCAGAACGAGAAAGGAATCACTACCACCAGAGTAGAAGAATCACAAAAGGCCTACAATCAAGAAAGCTGTGAAAACTACACGTCTTACTGGACAGCAGTGCCAAGGCGAGGAAACGTACACTGCCGTTACATACACTAACCCCCAGGGCAGGTAACTGGGGCGTTAGCAGCCACCAGGCAGGAAAAATACCGTTGGTTGAACTTAACAAATTGTAGCAAGTCGAACGCAGTAAACAGTAATAAGAACTCGAGGAAAGCTGATCGGATCCGTCTTCCCCAAGCACTCCACTCACTGCTCTTCGCATCAGCGACACTACGAGCAGCAACACGAACACAAGTCACTGGAGAATCGCGAGATGTCACGGTGGTGGAGGTTTCTCTACTTGAACTGAAATGAACTCATCTTAAGGCCTGCAGGATCTGGTTTACGACGAGGTCGTGCACCCTCGTCAGCACAGCCCTTTCATCCAGCAGTCCATGCACGCCCCCAGTGGTCCCAGCGTGTTTGCGCACTGCGCGGACCTGGCTCCTCCTGAGTCCCCATGCGAACTCCACAGTCACACTTTTCGGAAAAACAACGACGCTCCCCAAAGGGCAACAGTTACTACTTATCGCTAACCACCACTGCTGCCACTAGCGGACAGGCAACACTTGCGAAATGAGTGGCGACAGTCAAGACGAGAAGAAGACAAACAACTGAAACCACGCCAACTGAAGGATACGGTCTGGCCTCCAACAGAGGGCAGAAACCTACAAACAGCACCAACGCGAGCCGCAGCATGGTTCAGTGTTTCCTACAATGTGTTAGCCATGGTAATGCGTTGGTAATAAGTGGGCTCGGAGATGACAGTCACGACTTGTTCATGACAATCGGTGTTAAACATTGAGAGACGTGAATCAAGCCAATGTTTGTTTGCCCACTTTTACTCATATTTTCCATGCAAGCGAGGAAAAATCACGGTGCGAACATAGACGGAGTACGTTTATTCTCATCTTAATTAGCAGATGTTCAGTAAAGTGTAAACCCCGACCGGTCGTTCAGGCGTTCAAGAGTTAAATTTCTATTGTGTAGTTTTCTCTTTAGGATAGAAACTATAGCTAATAGTTAATTCTCATGGAATTTCAGACGATATAATATTCAGAGCCACGAAGATAATGTTAGTACAGTATTTGTGCAACGTGTGACTGTCAGCTGCTTAGCTCTCAGCTGCTCTTGGTATAAGGCAAGAGAGAGTCTAACGTGACAACAGGGGGACTCCTTTTAATAGTACTGACATTTGGCTCATTGCAGGTCCATCTCAACCAGTTTCCGAAAGGACATTAAGAATAGAACACGGTGCAATGGACATTCGCAGACGGGTACCTTGCGAAATGTTTTTACCACTTCGGCACATGAAGCTACATGAATTCAGCTCTTAAAATATCACAAAGCTCGACAGTAACTGACTACAGGCATGTTGGGTGAATGAATTGCAATACGGCCTCTTTTCAAATCATGCAAGGTGTCTAGTGCACTCACGTTGATCTTCGTTCTTCATATTCGTGATGAGTATCTCCTAAGACGACAACAGTCATGTTATCACCGCTGTAAGCAAGCGTTCCTGGTTTAACGAATACTCATGCCATCTGTTACACCTCTACTGAACCCCGAAGTCAAGCAAATTTTAATCCCAGATAAAATGTCTTTAACTCTTTGTAACAGCTGGAGAAATACAGCAATGTCGGTGGAATTAAGTAGCTTGACGGTATCTAATCATCAGAGTGTCTTGGCCTGCACAGAACGAACTTGTGAATTTACATCCTCGGCGAACTGTAACTAGTGGCAGGACTATAAGCTGTGTTCCGCGATATTAGGACTATGCCTCTTGGGGGCGGCATTTGCTTGTACATCTAACCTTACATTTACATCTCTACTCGCCTCTCCTGATCCAGTAGCGAATGGTCTATGGGGAGAACGGTTGTTGATAAGCCTCATTGTGGGCTCGAATCTCTCTTACCTTGCCTTTGTCGTCTTTTCGTGACCTCTATGTAACATGACGCTATATACTGGGTGACTCTTTTTAGGAACGTACGCTCTTTGTATCTCCAGCAGTGAGCCAAATATTGATGGACAACGCCTCTTTAATAGCGTTTGTCAATAAAGTTTTATGAACGTCTCTGTACCACTTTACAGCTACTGAAAGAGCCTGTGAAGAAACATGCTGCTGTTCTTGGGATCATCTCAGTTTCTTCTCTCCATCCGATGTGGTAAGAGTTCCAGGCTCACTAGAATCTACATCTACAGCTAAATATACAGTTACATCTCTACTCTGCAAACCAATATGAACTGCATGGCAGAGGGCCCTTCCCATTGTACGAGTCATTAGGACTTCTTTCAGTTCCATTCATGTATGGGCGTAGGAAGAATAACTGTTCAAGCACCTCTGTGAGTACTGTAATAAATCTAACTGTATCCTCGCGATCACTACGGGAGCGTACGTCGGGTGTTTAGTTGTATACAGGGTGTTACAAAAAGTTACAGCCAAACTTTCACGAAACATTCCTCACACACAAATAAAGAAAAGATGTTATGTGGATATGTGTCCGGAAACGCTTAATTTCCATGTTAGAGCTCATTTTAGTTTCGTCAGTATGTACTGTACTTCCCCGATTCACCGCCAGTTGGCCCAATTGAAGGAAGGAAATGTTGACTTCGGTGATTGTGTTGACATGCGACTCATTGCTCTACAGTACTAGCATCAAGCACATCAGTACGTAGCATCAAAAGGTTAGTGTTCATCACGAACGTGGTTTTGCATTCAGTGCAATGTTTGCAAATGCGGAGTTGGCAGATGCCCATTTGATGTATGGATTAGCACGGGGCAATAGCCGTGGCGTGGTACGTTTGTATCGAGACAGATTTCCAGAACGAAGGTGTCCCGACAGGAAGACGTTCGAAGCAATTGATCGGCGTCTGAGGGAGCACGGAACATTCCAGCCTATGACTCGCGACTGGGGAAGACCTAGAACCACGAGGACACCTGCAATGGACGAGGCAATTCTTCGTGCAGTTGACGATAACCCTAATGTCAGCGTCAGAGAAGTTGCTGCTGCACAAGGTAACATCGACGACGTCACTGTATGGCAAGTGCTGCGGGAGAACCAGTTGTTTCCGTACCATGTACAGCGTGTGCAGGCACTATCAGCAGCTGATTGGCCTCCACGGGTACACTTCTGCGAATGGTTCATCCAACAATGTATCAATCCTCATTTCAGTGCAAATGTTCTCTTTACGGATGAGGCTTCATTGCAACGTGATCAAATTGTAAATTTTCACAATCAACATGTGTGGCCTGACGAGAATCCGCCCGCAATTGTGCAATCACGTCATCAACACAGATTTTCTGTGAACGTTTGGGCAGGCATTGTTGGTGATGTCTTGATTGGGCCCCATGTTCTTCCACCTACGCTCAAAGGAGCACGTTATCATGATTCCATACGGGATACTCTACCTGTGCTGCTAGAACATGTGCCTTTACAAGTACGACACAATATGTGGTTCATGCACAATGGAGCTCCTGCACATTTCAGTCGCAGTGTTCGTACGCTTCTCAACATCAGATTCGGTGACCGATGGATTGATAGAGGCGGACCAATTCCATGGCTTCCACGCTCTCCTGACCTTAACCCTCTTGACTTCCATTTATGGGGGCATTTGAAAGCTCTTGTCTACGCAACCCCGACACCAAATGTAGAGACTCTTCGTGCTCGTATTGTGGACGGCTGTGATACAATACGCCATTCTCCAGGGCTGCATCAGCGCATCAGGGATTCCATGCGACGGAGGGTGGATGCATGTATCCTCGCTAACGGAGGACATTTTGAAAATTTCCTGTAACAAAGTGTTTGAAGTCAGGCTGGTACGTTCTGTTGCTGTGTGTTTCCATTCCATGATTAATTTGATTTGAAGAGAAGTAATAAAATGAGCTCTAACATGGAAAGTAAGCGTTTGCGGACACATGTCCACAGAACATATTTTCTTTCTTTGTGTGTGAGGAATGTTTCCTGAAAATTTGGCTGTACCTTTCTGTAACACCCTGTATATGCAAACGTGTGTCAATTCAGTTTTTGCAGCACCTCCGTGACTCTCCTAGGGGTCACACACACAAGTACACCTGCGTGCTGCCCTTATCCGTATACGTTCAATATTCCCTCTAAGTCCTATTTGGTACGGGTCTCACACACCTTAGCAATATTCTGGAACGGCTGGGACGAGTGTTTTCTAAGCAGTCTTATTTCTTCCCTCATTGCATGGCCAAACTATTTTATCAGTGGACTTAAGTCTACGACCTGCTATACCTGCAACTGAGCCCATGTGATCGCTGCAGTCCCTACGGACTATAAAACCTAGGTATTTGTATAAGCTGGCCAATTACAACTGTCACTCTTTGACAGTGTAGTCATAGGTTACTACGTTATTATTCGTTTTTTGGACTACAAAGTTCTTTTAAAGCAAGTTGTAGATTTGACAGAATATTTATGCACCTTTTTTGAGACAATGATTCACCTTAGACAACTGCTTCATAAGTTGAGCTTACAATTAATATTATTTGCAAGATCATCAACATACATCATGAACAGCAAGGGTCCAACACACTTCCCTGGAACACACATGAAGCTACTTCCACATCTGTCGATGACTCTCCATTCAAGGCTACATGCTGCGTTCACCCAACGAAGCAATCTTCAACCCAGTCATTAGTTTCGCTTGATAACACATACGATCGTACTTTCGATATTATGCGTAGATATTGTATAGAATCAAATGTTTGTCGGAAATCAAGAAGTATTGCATCTACCTGACTGCCCTGATCTTTTTTTCAGGGTGTTATGTGAGATAAGTACGAACTGAGTTACACATAATACTCGTTTTCGGAATCCATGAAAGTTGACATTCATGAGGTCATACTGTTGGAAGTAATTCACTAAGTTTGTGCTCAGCATATGTGCTGATATTCTACAAGAAATGGACTTCCAGGATATTGTGTGGTAGTTTTGTAAAACGCTACAACTACCCTTCTTGCAGACGGGTGTAACAAGTAGGCATACTTTATTCCAACTAACGGGCATGGTTCTTTGTTGGAGCGATCCTCGGTACATTATGCTTCAAAGAGTTACTAATTCAATCACAAATTCGAATTACTGATATGAATTCCATTGGCCTCATACTTATACCGGGTGATAAGAAAGTCAGTATAAATTTGATAACTTCATAAACCACGGAATAATGTAGATAGAGAGGTAAAAATTGACACACATGCTTGGAATGACATGGGGTTTTATTAGAACAAAAAAAAAAAAAACAAAGATCACAAACTGTCTGACAGGTGGCTCTGGACAGCAAAACGTCAGTGACTGCACGTGACAATAGTGTATAAAAGGAGCTGTAATGAGATAATCTATCTACCCTGTTTGTTCTGCGATTGTCTTCTTTTGTGTCATTAGTTTTATCTGTGGCCGAAGAGCGGCGTAATGTACCGCTACTGGCCTGCCTCTATCAGGTGTGAATTTAACAATAAAGAAAAAAAACAAAGAGAGAGAATCAGTTGCGCCAGCAGTCGCAGCATGTTGACGTTACCTGAAAAGGCGCTTTTAGTGAAGCTACATTATCAGAAATGGGAATGTGCTAGTGCAGCGTTACGATCCTATCGCCATAGGAAGGGGATTCGAACGGGTAAAGGTCTGTTGACAAATGTAGCTGAGGCGAGAATGATTTCTAAGTTCGAAGCCACGGGTTGTTTAGACGATAGACCCCGCAGTGGCCGACCGAGCACAACGCGTAATGCTGCTGAGACAGTTCAGGAAGAAAAGGAGACTGTAGCGGGTTCGTCTATGCACGGGGAAGTCAGCGTTCGTGCAGTCTACCGGCATTCCATACACTACTGTTTGGTTGGCACTTAGGCGTACCCTCCGATGCTATCCGTACAAAATCCGTCGGCATTATGAACTGTTACCTGGCGATTTAGTGAAGCGGAGGGCATTTGCGGTGTGGGCGTCTCAAAAGATGGCGGAAGAAGATGTAACATCCACGAGATAAATTTTTGGCTACAGTGCGACGAGAGGAAATTATGCCTCTAACAGTTATAAACATTATGTATTCGACGTATGAAAAAACAATGAAAACTTATAAATATTAATTATTCATATAATATTCTATGATGTAATTAGACATATCGATGTGTATCATACGAAGACAATGATAATTGTAAATTCCTTTTATTATCTGCGTTTGTCTTCCTTTGTTTTTACCTTTTATTGGTTGGCTTTTGTAAGTTGCGGACGCATATCAAACTGAGGTCTGTTAAGAAACTGTAATTATTTGTTAATTATTACTTGAAAACATAGTTCATTATTATTACAAATATGAGTGAATAATTATTTGTAACTTTAATTCCTCTCTCAGTAAGCATTATCTGTGTTAATTATTTCTTTCCGCTGCAACGAGCGCAGCCATTGATGATAGCGATTTGTATCGCGTTTTTGTCTGTGTTTTCCTTAGAAACAAATCAAATGTTTGCTTGATGAGGTCTAAATACTGCACAATATGAAAGTATGGTTTATAGCGTTTAGTTAACATTTTAAATATTTACATATTTGCTCTAACAATAGAAAGTCTCTATCAACTGTCTGCCGCAATCTTAACAATTATCTCAGCGGCAAATTCAAATTACGCAACTCTGCAGACATAAATGTCGAACGTAATACAAATGTGTAAAAATAAATGTGCACCAGTGGCCCCGAACTCATTTTAATGAAAATAATTCGAATCGGATTGGTTCATTAAAAACAGTGCTCATAGCACGATCGTTATAACAAACTTTTCTAGCTGATGTATGGAGCCGAAATTAATTACGCACGAGTTGCGAAGAATATTGTTTCAGGTAACATACGTCAGTGTTGTGCGCGGCTGATATTCTGTGGTTTTAATGATCATTTTGCTGAAGATAACTGTTTCCTTCATAATCCATAGTTGTATAGAATCTGTTGTATGAACTGTGATTTAGTGACACTTACACAACTTACAGACAACACTTTAACACGACGTTAACTTGGAGTTCTTTAGCAACTTGATCAAATCTTTAGCCGGGAGATAAATTATTTAGTTATTACTCAATGTAATTAAATAAGATTATCATTTCCATTTACAAATTATTTAAATACCAAACCACTGAATAACCCTGCGAACGCCACAAAGACGATTGGTTGAGTAACGTGTTGTGGACCGAGGAAGCTCATTTCACGCTCCGAGGGTCTGTCAACGCCCACAACTGCAGAATTTGGGCTACCGAAAATCCTAGAACTTTCGTGGAAACTCCATTGCACGACGAGAAAGTCACGGTATGGGTTGGATTTACCACATCTACCGTTATCGGGCCTTTTCTCTTCGAGGAAATGCGTGATTCTGGTTTTGTAATTGCTACCGTGACGGGTGAGAGGTACGTCGATATGTTACAGAATCGCATCATCCCAGCCTGGCTGATAAACACCTGCTGGAACGTACGATGTTAATGCAGGATGGCGCTCCACCCCTTATTGCTAGACGCGTGAAAGATCTCTTGCGCCCGTATTTTGGTGATGATCGTGTTCTCAGCCGCCACTTTCGTCATGCTTGGCCTCCCAGGTCCCCAGACCTCAGTCCGTGCGATTATTGGCTTTGGGGTTACCTGAAGTCGAAAGTGTATCGTGATCGACCGACATCTCTAGGGATGCTGAAAGACAACATCCGACGCCAATGCCTCACCATAGCTCCGGACATGCTTTACAGTGCTGTTCACTACATTATTCCTCGACTACAGCTATTGTTGAGGAATGATGGTGGACATATTGAGCATTTCTTGTAAAGAACATCATTTTTGCTTTAAATTCCTTTGTTACGCTAATTATTGCTGTTCTGATCAGATGAAGTGCAATCTATCGGACTTTTTTTGAACTTTTGTATTTTTCTGGTTCTAATAAAACCCCACGTCATTCCAAGCATGTGTGTCAATTTGTACGTCTCTATCTACATTATTCCGTGATTTATTCATTTTTCAAATTTATACTGACTTTTTGATCACCCAGTATATAGGGTGTAACAAAAATGCACGGCGCAAACTGCAGGACATATTCCTCACAGGTAGACGAAAAAATTATGTTATATGAACACGTGTCTGGGAACGCTTTGTTTCCGTGTTACAACTCATTTTCTCCAGTGAATTTCAACTAGATCGGATTGTAAATTTTAAGAATCGGCCTGTATGGACAGACGTCAGTCTCTCATGCAACTGTTGAAACAAGTCATCAACAGAAATTTCCTATCATTTATTGCGCTAGCATTGTTGGTGACTGTTTGCTACGGCCTCATTTTCTTCCAGCTATACAATGAAAACTGGCGTTCTACGGATCGGAGCGTGGAATGTCAGATCACTTAATCGGGCAGGTAGATTAGAAAATTTAAAAAGGGAAACGGATAGGTTAAAGTTAGATATAGTGGGAATTAGTATAGTTCGGTGGCAGGAGGAACAAGACTTTTGGTCAGGTGATTACAGAGTTATAAATACAAAATCAAATAGGGGTAATGCAGGAGTAGGTTTAATAAGGAATAAAAAAATAGGAGTGCGGGTTACCTACTACAAACAGCATAGTGAACGCATTATTGTGGCCAAGATAGACACAAAGCCCATGCCTACTACAGTAGTACAAGTTTATATGCCAACTAGCTCTGCAGATGATGAAGAAATAGATGAAATGTATAACGAGATAAAAGAAATTATTCATGTAGTGAAGGGAGACGAAAATTTAATAGTCATGGGTGACTGGAATTCGTCAGTAGGAAAAGGGAGAGAAGGAAACATAGTAGGTGAATATGGATTGGGGGGAAGGAATGAAAGGGAAGCCGCCTTGTAGAATTTTGCACAGAGCATAACTTAATCATAGCTAACACTTGGTTCGAGAATCATGAAAGGAGGCTGTATACATGGAAGAAGCCTGGAGATACTGACAGGTTTCAGATAGATTATATAATGGTAAGACAGAGATTTAGGAACCAGGTTTTAAATTGTAAGACATTTCCAGGGGCAGATGTGGATTCTGACCACAATCTATTGGTTATGAACTGCAGATTGAAACTGAAGAAACTGCAAAAAGGTGGGAATTTAAGGAGATGGGATCTGGATAAACTGAAAGAACCAGAGGTTGTAGAGAGTTTCAGGGAGAGCATAAGGGAACAATTGACAGGAATGGGGGAAAGAAATACAGTAGAAGAAGAATGGGTAGCTCTGAGGGATGAAGTGGTGAAGGCAGCAGACGATCAAGTAGGTAAAAAGACGAGGGCTAATAGAAATCCTTGGGTAACAGAAGAAATATTGAATTTAATTGATGAAAGGAGGAAATATAAAAATGCAGTAAATGAAGCAGGCAAAAAGGAATACAAACGTCTCAAAAATGAAATCGACAAGAAGTGCAAAATGGCTAAGCAAGGATGGCTAGAGGACAAATGTAAGGATGTAGAGGCTTGTCTCACTAGGGGTAAGACAGATACTGCCTACAGGAAAATTAAAGAGACCTTTGGAGAGAAGAGAACCACTTGTATGAATATCAAGAGCTCAGATGGAAACCCAGTTCTAAGCAAAAAAGGGAAGGCAGAAAGGTGGAAGGAGTATATAGAGGGTTTATACAAGGGAGATGTACTTGAGGAAAATATTATGGAAATGGAAGAGGATGTAGATGAAGATGAAATGGGAGATTAGATACTGCGTGAAGAGTTTGACAGAGCACTGAAAGACCTGAGTCGAAACAAGGCCCCGGGAGTAGACAACATTCCATTAGAACTACTGATGGCCTCGGGAGAGCCAGTCCTGACAAAACTCTACCATCTGGTGAGCAAGATGTATGAGACAGGCGAAATACCCTAAGACTTCAAGAAGAATATAATAATTCCAATCCCAAAGAAAGCAGGTGTTGACAGATGTGAAAATTACCGAACTATCAGTTTAATAAGTCACAGCTGCAAAATACTAACGCGAATTCTTTACAGACGAATGGAAAAACTGGTAGAAGCCGACCTCGGGGATGATCAGTTTGGATTCCGTAGAAATGTTGGAACACGCGAGGCAATACTGACCTTACAACTTATCTTGGAAGAAAGAGTAAGAAAAGGCAAACCTACGTTTCTAGCATTTGTTGACTTAGAGAAAGCTTTTGACAATGTTGACTGGAATACTCTCTTTCAAATTCTGAAGGTGGCAGGGGTAAAATACAGGGAGCGAAAGGCTATTTACAATTTGTACAGAAACCAGATGGCAGTTATAAGAGTCGAGGGGCATGAAAGGGAAGCAGTGGTTGAGAAGGGAGTGAGACAGGGTTGTAGCCACTCCCCGATGTTATTCAATCTGTATATTGAGCAAGCAGTAAAGGAAACAAAAGAAAAATTCGGAGTAGGTATTAAAATTCATGGAGAAGAAGTAAAAACTTTGAGGTTCGCCGATGACATTGTAATTCTGTCAGAGACAGCAAAGGACTTGGAAGAGCAGTTGAACGGAATGGACAGTGTCTTGAAAGGAGGATATAAGATGAACATCAACAAAAGCAAAACGAGGATAATGGAATGTAGTCAAATTAAGTCGGGTGATGCTGAGGGAATTAGACTAGGAAATGAGACACTTAAAGTAGTAAAGGAGTTTTGCTATTTAGGGAGTAAAATAACCGATGATGGTCGAAGTAGAGAGGATATAAAATGTAGACTGGCAATGGCAAGGAAAGCGTTTCTCAAGAAGAGAAATTTGTAAACATCGAGTATATATTTAAGTGTCAGGAAGTCGTTTCTGAAAGTATTTGTATGGAGTGTAGCCATGTATGGAAGTGAAACATGGACGATAACCACTTTGGACAAGAATCGAATAGAAGCTTTCGAAATGTGGTGCTACAGAAGAATGCTGAAGATAAGGTGGGTAGATCACGTAACTAATGAGGAGGTATTGAATAGGATTGGGGAGAAGAGAAGTTTGTGGCACAACTTGACTAGAAGAAGGGATCGGTTGGTAGGACATGTTTTGAGGCATCAAGGGATCACAAATTTAGCATTGGAGGGCAGCGTGGAGGGTAAAAATCGTAGAGGGAGACCAA
Source organism: Schistocerca nitens (assembly GCF_023898315.1). Classification (NCBI taxonomy): domain Eukaryota; kingdom Metazoa; phylum Arthropoda; class Insecta; order Orthoptera; family Acrididae; genus Schistocerca; species Schistocerca nitens. Next base: position 69,383,012 of record NC_064614.1, read on the forward strand.
GAGATCAATACACTAAGCAGATTCAGAAGGATGTAGGTTGCAGTAGGTACTGGGAGATGAAGAAGCTTGCACAGGATAGAGTAGCATGGAGAGCTGCATCAAACCAGTCTCAGGACTGAAGACCACAACAACATACAATGATATCATAATTTCTTAGAGAACGGAAACGCTCGCTAAAGCCGCTGGGCAGAACAGGCGACTAGGATTGTGGGAAGAGCCAAATAAGGTGTCGGTCAGTTTCACTTCAAAATTGTAATTTATTGTAATTTGTAATTTAATAACACATTTAAACCAAAACGGCACATAGCCGAACCTTTACAACTACGAATGTCAAAATCCAATTCTTTCACGGCTGAATGCTTCCAAACAAGAAATCTTAAAGAGCAACAAGGCAGATTTCATGTGACTGATGACATACAGGTAAAATTGCAAATAAAATAAGTAGACGGAAAGCATCAAGGCAAAAGTGGACAGATGAAACATATAAAAGGTGCAATACAAACGGATGAAGGCAACAATTAAATATCAAAATTATACAATATATTACCACAATCTTTCAAGGCAGAAGGCCCCTATGTTTTCGCTTAAGGGGATATTTTGAGAATAAGGCTTTAAGCGGCTGAAGGCCCACAGTCGATCTTCCAAAAATTCAAAATACTTTAACATTTAAGTTTTCGATGGCCGAACGCACACTCAATTTAAGAATAGGGTTTTAAGCGGCTGAAGGCCAACAATAGATTTACATAAAACACAATAAAATATATCTTTTAAAGCATTGGCTATAATAGATTACCAACAGACCATTAAACACCCATGAATAGGACAGTATAGACAACGGCACTCAGACGCCTCCAGGGGGTGAGGGAGGCGGGGCCTACCCTCGAAGAATCAACGTTCACTTAGGTGAGACAGGTGGAGGGCCAAACGACACTTCATCCATCGGTAACACAACCCAGAGATAGTCACGGAGCGACCGACCAAACGACTTGCTTGCCACCAATCAGTACATAAAAACTCAAAGACGAAACTGTTACAGATGTGATTATCTACAATGAGATATGTATTAAGCTGTCAAAACTACACACCATGTTGGACAGCGTCAATGGGTGAGGAAAGGACGCTTCCTGAAAATACTTTAGCCGGCCGTGGTGGCCAAGCGGTTAAAGGCGCTACAGTCTGGAACCGCGCGGCCGCTACGGTCGCAGGTTCGAATCCTGCCTCGGGCATGGTTGTGTGTGATGTCCTTAGGTTAGTTATGTTTAAGTAGTTCTAAATTCTAGGGGACTGATGACCTCAGATGTTAAGTCCCGTAGTGCTCAGAGCCAAGGTAATATAGTTAACTTCACGAAAAAGGAACACTGCCTGAATTTAAGTCAGTGACCAGGCAGGTAACCGGAACACTAACGGCCATAAGACAGAAAAGTCCGTTGGTGCACTTGAATTGTAGTCAAGCAATATATTTAATTCCACCGCGCGGCGGTTCGGTTTCACCACTACAAACACTCGGTGTTGCTCACAGGAAAAGCTCCCCAACAGCGAACCACCGAAACGAAAGACACGAACGGACGTTAATACACAATGCATAAATTTAAAAGTGTTTTATAAGAGTGAGGAGAATCGAATCATTTGAGGTGTGGTACTATGTAAGGATGTTGAAAATTCGTTGGTTTGATAAGGAATGAGGAGGTTCTCCGCAGAATCGGGGAAGAATGGAACATGAGGAAAACACGAACTACAAGAAGAGACAGGATGATACGACATGTGTTAAGACCTGAAGAAACTACATTCTGTAGACCGCTGTAGATTGCGTGGTAGTACCAGGTGATCAAAAAGTCAGTATAAATTTGAAAACTCAATAAATCACGGAATAATGTAGATAGAGAGGTACAAATTGACACACATACTTGGAATGACATGGGGTTTCATTAGAACCAAAAAAAAAAGTTCAAAAAATGCCCGACATATGGCGATTCATCTGATCGGAATAGCAATAATTAGCATAACAAATTAAGACAAAGCAATGCTGATGTTCTTTACAGGAAATGCTCAGTATGTCCACCGTCATTCCTCAACAATAGCTGAATTCGAGGAATAATGTAGTGAACAGCACTGTAAAGCATGTCCGGAGTTATGGTGAGGCATAGGCGTCGGATGTTGTCTTTCAGCATCCCTAGAGATGTCGGTCGATCACGATACACTTGCTACTTCAGGTAACCCCAAAGCCAATAATCGCACGGACTGAGGTCTGGGGAACTGGGAGGCCAAGCATGACGAATGAGGCGGCTGAGCACACGATTATCAACAACGACGCGCGCAAGAGATCTTTCACGCGTCTAGCAATAAGGGGTGGAGCGCCATCCTGCATAAACATCGTACGTTCCAGCAGGTGTTTATCAGCCAGGCTGGGATGATGCGACTCTGTAACATATCGGCGTACCTCTCACCCGTCACGGTAGCAGTTTTGCTGTCCAGCGCCATCTGTCGGACATTTTGTGAACTTAGTTTTTTTTTTTTTTTTTCTAGTAAAACCTCATGTCATTCTTAGCATGTGTGTCAATTTTTACCTCTCTATCTACATTATTCCGTGGCTTATTGAGTTTTCAAATTTACACTGACTTTTTGATCACCCTGTATTCACGCCGTATCAATATTTTTATTTTTCTTCTATTCCAGTAGCCTATTGAGCACGAGAAAAATGACTCTGTGTTTGCTCTAATATCTTCTACCTTATTATCATCATCCTGAGACGAGAGATGCGTAACTGTTGCATATTGTTCTTCGAATGCTGCCTCTCTAAATTTACCCAGCAAGTTTCCCGACTATTACCTTAGTCCTGATTACCGTGTTGATGTTTCGTGCTACGGGGAGGTTCTTCGGGAGAATAATTAAGTGCAATGTTAGCGGCACGGTCTCTCTCTTACGCACACGCACGCAAGGCAGGTACAGTACTCCAAGTTTGATGCGGCGACTCGCTTTGTGTTTGCCGGCCGGGTGGCTGGTGGCCGGCGCGAGAATGTTTGCCGCGTTACACGAGGCGAGTCCAGACTCGCTGCGCCCTGCGCAAGACCACCCCTGCCCGGCGGTCCACCCACCCCTCGCTACGGTCGCTGCCCCTTGTCTTTCTTTGCCGCCCGGCGCCCGGCCTGTTTACTTTACACTTCGGCCGACGGCACAGCGCCGCGACGCCACAGACGGAATACATTGCAGTCTCACGAGTCGCAGTCTCCGCGTCCATCAAATATTCAGAACGCAGCGGACGCAGGCGAGGCGCCGCCGCCCTTCTGTCAGCAAGCTCTGCGACGGCGGTGCGAATTACTGCGCGGCGACAGAGCGAAGCGAATTCCGGCGTGACTCGACGAGACGAACTACTTTGCACGACAGGCAGTACCTACTGCATGACAAATTTACCCTGTTATTGTATTAGTATGAACGAGCAGTAAACAGGAGTATTTGAACAGTTGTCATGATCGTCAGTACCTACTGCGACTTATCGCGCATTGTTGCGAACTCCACGTGTCATGTTCTTCTGGTCGTAACACAGCTGATGCAATTTTACTTGTTTCTGCAGGATTTCGTGACCTTTGTTATTGAAGGATGCATCATCTAGGTCGTCAGGCCGCGTCATGTTACTCTTCAATTTGTTCTTTGCCAGTCAATTTTTCAGTATCTTCTGGTGTCCGCGGTTAGCTCAGTTTTGATACAGCTCCATACAGTAGATTATACTTCGTGGCCCTGCTCACCCCTGCGTAACTGTAGCAAAAAATGGTTCAAATGCCTCTGAGCACTATGGGACTTAACTTATGAGGTCATCAGTCCCCTAGACTTAGAGCTACTTAAACCTAACTAACCTAAGGACATCACACACATCCATGCCCGAGGCAGGATTCGAATCTGCGACCGTAACGGTGACGCGGTTCCAGACTGTAGCGCCTACAACCGCTCAGCCACCCCGGCCGGCTAACTGTTGCAGCCTAAGTCCATTTCAACCTTTTTCCTCTGACCAAGTCCTACAATCTTTGCCACTCACATTTCTGCACCTACATTTTACACTTGTACTCTGCGAGCCATCTTACGGTGTGTGGTGGAGGATACCTCTGCTATACGAGAAAAATTACCACCACAGCTCAATCTTGAGAATATCCTTATTCTGTCACACGACTTTGGATTCCGTAGAAATATTGGAACACGTTAGGCCATACTGACCCTACGACTTATTTTAGAAGCTACATTAAGAAAAGGCAAACCTACGTTACTAGCATTCCTAGACTTAGAGAAAGCTTTTGACAATATTGACTGCACTACTCTCTTCCAAATTATGAAGGTGGCAGGGGTAAAATACAGGGAGCGAAAGGCTATTTACAATTTGTACAGAAACCAGATGGCAGTTATTAGAATCGAGGGACATGAAAGGAAAGCAGTGGTTGGGAAGGGAGTGAGACAGGGTTATAGCTTTTCCCCGATGTATTCAATCTGCATATTGAGCAAGCAGTAAAGGAAACAAAAGAAAAATTAGGAGTAGGCATTAAAATCCATGGAGAAGAAATAAAAACTTTAAGGTTCGCCGATGACATTGTAATTCTGTCAGAGACGGCAAAGGACTTGGAAGAGCAGTTGAACGGGATGGACAGTGTCTTGAAAGGAGGATATAAGATGAACATCAACAAAAGCAAACAAGGATAATGGAATGTAGTCGAATTAAGTCGGGTGATGCTGAGGGAATTACATTAGGATATGAGACGCTTAAAGTAGTAAAGGAGTCTTTCTATTTAGGGAGCAAAGTAGAGAGGATATAAAATGTAGACTGGCAATGGCAAGGAAAGCGTTTCCGAGGAAGAGAAATTTGTTAACGTTTAGTATAGATTTATGTGTCCTTCCTCAAAGAATTTGTATGGAGAGTAGCCATGTATGGAAGTGAACGATGGACGATAAATAGTTTGGACAAGAAGAGAATAGAAGCTTTCCAAATGTGGCGGTACAGAAAAATGCTGGAGATTAGATGGGTAGATCACATAACTAATGAGGAGGTATTGAATAGAATTGGGGCGAAGAGGAGTTTGTGGCAGACCTGAAGAGGAATCCTATCCTAGAGAATTTAATTCCGAGCATCCTTATTTGTTATAGAAAGACTTACGTGGCTACTGTAAAAAACAGTTGTGGCACCTTTCTAATGTGTGGATTTATTATGTTTAAATTTCAGTTTCATAGTTTGAGAAATACTCCACTTGTAGTGCAATTTTAAGTCAATTTGCAGTTACTTTCTTAAACAATTCGCCTTACTTGAAAAGTTTCCTCAAAATTGTATATTTAATCTGAAATTAAAAAGATTTGTAATTGTTGAATTTATGCACTTCGATCAGAGTTACATGGTTTATCAGAGTTCATTTCATTAGAAAGTGTTTTAACTTAAATTTGATTATGTTTTGGCATTTGTACAGCCAAATATATTTTGAGTAGGTGAAAATACTGCTTATTGAAGCACACTTGTTATTTAAAGAGTTATAGTTTGTTGTTCTTTACACGATTAATAATGAAGCAAATGCTCCTTCAGAGCCAGTGTAATTAGATTTGAATTCTGTTTAATTCCTTCAAACCGAGTTCAAAAACTAAATATTTACTGTGTTAGCTATTCTAAGTTAGTTAATGCACACGCACAGAGATCCTGTAATAAGCAATGATTTTACAGAGTATGATCATTAACAGAACCCTTGACTTAAATCACAATCACTTAATGCTCTGCCCTGTTTAGTAACGATGCTAGTCCTATATGTGTTGGTGACTGGTTTTATAAACTGCTGCATCTAGTTCATTTCAGGTACGTGTTGTTGAGAGGCAGATGTTACTGCTTGCTATGTCATTGGCCATTACTTTGTCTGATTTTCAAATTAGTAGTACATTTATCTGCAAGGTTAGATGACTGTGTTGTAGCGTAAACGGGTATAAAGAACGAGTTTAATGTGCGTGTCGAGGAATGTCAGGTTAGCCTTAGCACTGCCTTCTGCCTTGTTATATTGCTTGACACAAGACTGTCTAATTAGACTGGCGACCGACATTAATATGTAATGTTACAAATTGCTTCTGTGCTAGGAGAACATCTGTTCCCTGACCAACTTGTTTCCTGTTAGTTATACTATGCTGGAGTATTTCGGAAACGAATCCCAGTTTGACTGTTCTGTTTCCATTAGGTTATGTCACGGTCACAACTTGTCAAAAATTCCTCGCAGTGGTAAAACGTTACCATAGACTGTCGTTTAAGGCGACCGGTGTTACTGTTACAAGCATCCTGTAAATACTCGAGTGTTCCAGCTCCCGTCGTGATTTGATCATTGGGACTGATGGCATTCACAGTAACAGTGAACACATTAAGTCTTCAAGAGTTGCGGCGACTTGAATTCCAGAGCCCTCTCATCGGGGGTTGCTGTGGCGCGGTGCCGCAAGCGGAGCGAGTGTGAGGCCGTCTGCATGCCGCCGGTCCCTGTCGGCCACGTCGCGACCCCTCTTGAGATACAGCCGTACGTCTGCGAGGGTCGATGGATCGGCCCTCCTTCCTGCAGCACGCAGCTCGCCGCATTAAGCTTTTGGTCTCTATCGGTGTCAGAGGTGCTGACATTAATCTTCGTTATGTTTTTATTAAGTAGTTAAGAAAGACTTCCTGCTAGTATTGGAACCTGTCTGGTGCTGCTGAATGTACACTCCTGGAAATGGAAAAAAGAACACATTGACACCGGTGTGTCAGACCCACCATACTTGCTCAAGACACTGCGAGAGGGCTGTACAAGCAATGATCACACGCATGGCACAGCGGACACACCAGGAACCGCGGTGTTGGCCGTCGAATGGCGCTAGCTGCGCAGCATTTGTGCACCGCCGCCGGCAGTGTCAGCCAGTTTGCCGTGGCATACGGAGCTCCATCGCAGTCTTTAACACTGGTAGAATGCCGCGACAGCGTGGACGTGAACCGTATGTGCAGTTGACGGACTTTGAGCGAGGGCGTATAGTGGGCATGCGGGAGGCCGGGTGGACGTACCGCCGAATTGCTCAACACGTGGGGCGTGAGGTCTCCACAGTACATCGATGTTGTCGCCAGTGGTCGGCGGAAGGTGCACGTGCCCGTCGACCTGGGACCGGACCGCAGCGACGCACGGATGCACGCCAAGACCGTAGGATCCTACGCAGTGCCGTAGGGGACCGCACCGCCACTTCCCAGCAAATTAGGGACACTGTTGCTCCTGGGGTATCGGCGAGGACCATTCGCAACCGTCTCCATGAAGCTGGGCTACGGTCCCGCACACCGTTAGGCCGTCTTCCGCTCACGCCCCAACATCGTGCAGCCCGCCTCCAGTGGTGTCGCTACAGGCGTGAATGGAGGGACGAATGGAGACGTGTCGTCTTCAGCGATGAGAGTCGCTTCTGCCTTGGTGCCAATGATGGTCGTATGCGTGTTTGGCGCCGTGCAGGTGAGCGCCACAATCAGGACTGCATACGACCGAGGCACACAGGGCCAACACCCGGCATCATGGTGTGGGGAGCGATCTCCTACACTGGCCATACACCACTGGTGATCGTCGAGGGGACACTGAATAGTGCACGGTACATCCAAACCGTCATCGAACCCATCGTTCTACCATTCCTAGACCGGCAAGGGAACTTGCTGTTCCAACAGTATAATGCACGTCCGCATGTATCCCGTGCCACCCAACGTGCTCTAGAAGGTGTAAGTCAACTACCCTGGCCAGCAAGATCTCCGGATCTGTCCCCCATTGAGCATGTTTGGGACTGGATGAAGCGTCGTCTCACGCGGTCGGCACGTCCAGCACGAACGCTGGTCCAACTGAGGCGCCAGGTGGAAATGGCATGGCAAGCCGTTCCACAGGACTACATCCAGCATCTCTACGATCGTCTCCATGGGAGAATAGCAGCCTGCATTGCTGCGAAAGGTGGATATACACTGTACTAGTGCCGACATTGTGCATGCTCTGTTGCCTGTGTCTATGTGCCTGTGGTTCTGTCAGTGTGATCATGTGATGTATCTGACCCCAGGAATGTGTCAATAAAGTTTCCCCTTCCTGGGACAATGAATTCACGGTGTTCTTATTTCAATTTCCAGGAGTTTATTTAGGGGGATGCTACGTCTGGTTACTGTACAGGTGCTATTTCATGCAAGCGGATTTCTTATTGGTAAACAGACACGTTGTATGGCTGCCTGTGGTATAGAATGTTTGTGACAGTCTTGTTCATGAATGGAATGTTAAGTATTACGTGATTTAAGGTGGTGCATTCTCCAAACTGTTTATCTGTGTACTAGTAGTTGAGTTCAACTGATTCCGTCATACGTTCAACTGCCGTAGGTAACTGGGAACAATTGTTTGAAATTTTGTGTTATTCTATCATTATCATTGAATGAGATTTTCACTCTGCAGCGGAGTGTGCGCTGATATGAAACTTCTTGGCTGATTAAAACTGTGTGGCTGACCGTGACTCGAACTCGGGACCTTTGCCTTTCGCGGGCAAGTGCTCTACCATCTGAGCTACCGAAGCACGTCTCACGCCCGGTCCTCACAGCTTTACTTCTGCCAGTATCTCGTCTCCTACCTTCCAAACTTACAGATGGAGACGAGATACTGGCAGAAGTAAAGCTGTGAGGAGCGGGCGTGAGTAGTGCTTCGGTAGCTCAGATGGTAGAGCACTTACCCGCGAAAGGCAAAGGTCCCGAGTTCGAGTCTCGGTCGGCCACACAGTTTTAATCTGCCAGGAAGTTTCATGATAATCATTTATTGTGTCAAGGACTATATTAACTATTTCTGTTACTGGTGATCTTGGGATTTTAAAATTTTTGCTGTGTTTAAAATTGTAATAAATAGAAGTTGTTTAAAAGAATGTTACACCCACTTCCTTCTAGTCCTTCCACTCACTAGTTGTGTTACACTTTGGCAGCAGAGCGTGGTTTTGGTGTGGTGATTTGGGTGTCGTATCAGAGTACTTCTATATACGGGATGCATACCGTTAGTAGATATTACCTGTGGTTCTGTTTCAGCAAGGCAACCAAGGAAATATTTGAAGTTTCAGAAGAGTTCCTTTACGATCTAAACTTTGGCCGAGCTAATACATCGGACAGTGTGGCCAAGTTAGCGCGGAGTCTGTCGGATCGTTGGATCGTTTTGGGACAGCAAGATCATCGGTCTCATCGGATTAGGGAAGGATGGGGAAGGAAGTCGGCCGTGCCCTATAAAAGTAACCACCCCGGCATTTGCCTGGAGTGATAGGGAAATCACGAAAAACCTAAATCAGGATGGCCGGACAAGGGATTGAACCATTGTCCTCCCTAATGCGGTGGCGTCTGTGGGAGGATGTTGGACCTCTGGTGGACCTGCCGGACTCCCAGGAAGCACAGTTGAGTGATGTCGTTTCCAGCTTTAAATTTGCGTTATCGGAATTACAATTCATACTTTCCTTTTTTGAGTTTAGCGAGCCATCTCGTTCACAAGTTAACAGAATTAAAGCTCGGGTTATGCATTATGTCGGGTAAGCGCGGTGTGTGTATAGCGTCATACCGTCCAACCTTGTATGCAGGGCGCTGTGTGAACAGCTCGATGAATTGCTGATGCTAATACAGGGGATGTTATGGCGTGTAGGGGCTTTGCGCCATGGGAGTTGTTTCACCCAATGAGAGAGCAGACATCTCGTGGGTCTCCTTCTATACTAATGTCCGAATTATCTATTAAGTTACCCAACCTGATAGAGGAACTATTGAGGGGAGCGGGGGTTTTGTCATCTAATTCCACTCATAAGGTACTGAGAGCGTTAGTATTTTTTTTTCTTTTTTTTAGGATTTAATGGATAGAGGGGAGCTTTATGAATGGAGTGCTGAACATCATTACCAGTTACTGAGCCGGCCGTGCGGTTCTAGGCGCTTCAGTCTGGAAACGCGCGACCGCTGCGGTCGCAGATTCGAATCCTGCCTCGGGCATGGATGTGTGTGATGTCATTAGGTTAGCTAGGTTTAAGTAGTTCCAAGTTCTAGGGGACTGATGACCTAAGAAGTTAATTCCCATAGTGCTCTGAGCCACTTGAACCATTTGAACCAGTTACTGACCCCTATAATCAGTGGGCGACCAGAACAGGCGTCGTTGAGTTTAATTCACTGTATTTTTTGAGCTAATTTGTAGCAATTATTTAAGGGGCTGTGTCTCACATGAGCCTGTCAGTGAAAGTTGTCTTGCGGTGCAGCGTTCAGTTGAACCTTCAGAGAAAAATGTTGGGAGGATGAAAGACAGTGCTAGAGGCTTGTCTTTGAGTTACAGCGAAGGGGAAATACCTGAAAATATTTTACAAGAAATGGGACTGAGTGACCGCTCTAGGACGTTGTTTTCCGAGAAACGACATAACTATCGTAAGTTAGAAGACTCAGGGACCGGAGGAAGGATTTTCCTTGTGGCAAGGAACGCTAAATGCTAACACCAGCCGGCAATCGGCGACATCTGCAGTAAAGTGTTTTAGTTGCAAGGGAAGTGAACATATTGCGAGAAATTATACAGATCGAGGGATTTTTATAGGCAGTTGACGGTATCGGGGATCGGGAAAAAGGAGCTTTTGTAAAAGAATTTTGGCGATACCCGGTGCTCGAATCCCGGTTTTCTGTATGCCTATAAATGAGGAGCTCTGTCTCCTTCGTCAAGGAAGAGTTGGTGTTAACACATCGAGAGCATCGTAGATTACCTGAAGTGTCGGGTATAATTTAGTCCTTTCAGTTAGCCAGTTCGAAAGAAACGCAAATTTTGGGCACTATTAAGGTTAAGGTTCTTGATGTTGTTTTTACGTGGATGCGTCCGTGGCGGGTGGCCCGCAGCATTTCACTGCCGGCAATCCTAGGCGTAGATTTTATTTATAGTTGGGACTGGTTCCACAGTGAAGTAAGAAAAGATTTTATTTTGAATTTGCTCGCCAAAAGGTTTTCAAATTCATTAAACATGTGGTGAATGGTTTTGTGGCGTACCGGAAGTATGTATCTAATACAGTGGACGCTGATGTTGTCGTGTATAATCTCAGGCATTTGCCTTCCGAACACAAGGGGTAGATTGTTAAATTATATCAAGTACTTAGTGTTGTGCTCTCTGATACGTTAAGTGAAATGAAAGAAGAAGAGAATAAGATTGAGTTGATCGATGACATTCCCGCGAGGCGTCCACCATAATAATTTATCTTCACCCCGAATGAAAGCGTTACGGGCCACGATAGGGGAAATGCTTTGTGAAGGAGTTATTACGTCATCTAAATCCCTGTACTCACTCATATATTCGTGGTGTCCATGCCGCAGAGCGGTGTGTGGCCCGTTGTTGATTATGGAGTCCCTAACAAAAAAGTTGTCCTACAGTCTATACCCCTTCCTCAATTACATTTGTACGTCTCGTAGTTTCAAAGGGCAAAGGTATTAACGACATCTAACCTAAACAGGCCTCTTATCGAATCCCTCTAGCCAAGGAGTCCAAACCCGTCACGGCGTTTGCTACTGACTGCACAATATACGTGTATCAAAGGTTTCCCTTCGGACTCCCTACGGGGCAGCAGTCCTGTCAGCTATCATGGACTGGGTGTTCTCTGTTCTTAATTTTGTTTGTACCACTACCTTGACGATTTAGTAACTTTTAGTTAGCATTTCCGGGAGAATATTGGCCATGTTAGAGATGTGCTCCAACGGTAGCGAAGGGCGTCTTTTACGGACCTTCGAAGGTAAATTTGCTCAGCCTGAAATACCCTTCCTGGGCAACATTGTTTCTAGGATCGATCAGAGTCACACTGACGCGATCCATTCGTGCCCCACTCCTAAAAATGTCAACGCTGTGGCTCGTTTTATCGAAACGGTCAATTATTTCCGAAAATATGTGCCAAATTTTGCCCATCTAGCGGACCATTAAACGATCTCCAAAAGAAAGGAAAAAAATCTATTGGAATCCTTCCCAACAAACGTCTTTTTAACCCTTAGAGAAGGCTCTAGTCACCGCTCCTGTGTTGGATAAGACTGATTTCAGCAAGGAATTTTTTGTCCAAGCAGACACCTCCACGTGAGGAGTTGCAGCCGTCCTTCTGCAGGAAGAAGTCTGAGAGACGCTCTATAGCTTATGCTTCACTTAGTGCATCTCCATTATAGGCGAAATATTCGGTATATGAACTGGAGGCCCTAGCAGTCTCGTTTACTTTCGAAAAATTTAAGTTGTATTTGGAAACCAACCATTTTTGTTATAAACCGATAATGAGGCTCTTAGTTGGATGTTGCCAAGACAAATGAGAGTAGGGCAAATTGCTAGATGGCCATTACGTATTTCTGCATTTCAGTTTAAGGTCAGATGAGACCGTGGTTCGCAACATGTTGCGGCCGATGGCCTGAGTCGAATGTTTGACCAGGACTCAGAATTTCAACTGGATGATGAAGAAACTCCAGATGAGGTTACTCCGGAGTTGCTGGTTAATCAAAGCTGCACCATTCGTAGTGGGCTTCCGCTTCTTTTTAAGGACGTAAGGACATAGTTGTCCGTCAGGATTGAGACCAGAGCTAAGAAGCAATTTGGAGAGGATAAGGAAAGGAGAAGGCGTAAGGCCGTAATGCTTAAAGATAAATGTGTTGTGTTTCATAGGCCATGGGAAAGAGGTGACAAAGGTGTGTTGGCGGGTGACGTGGTTTCTTAGTCTTTCTGTATTATCATGAAACTCTGATGGGAGAGCATCTTGGAATGTTCAAAACGGGCATGAAGCTTAGGTAAAACTTTTTTTGGAAGGGCATGGATAAACAGTTCAAATAGATGGTGTCACGCTGTAAAACGTGCAGCATCATCAAACCGTCCTTTTGTCACCAGATATTGCGACTGAACTTAGGGAAAAATGGTACGTTGATTACATGGAACCTCTCCCACGTTCCTGAGGATGATGATTGGTTTGTGGGGCGCTCAACTACGCGGTTATCCCGTACAAATTCCCAACCTTTGCTCAGTCCAGTCTCGCCACGTCCATGACTGATGAAGTGATGAGGACAACACAAACACTCAGTCACCTCGAGGCAGGTGAAAATGCTTGACCCAGCCGGGAATCGGACTGGGACCCCGTGCTCGGGAAGCGAGATCGCGACCACGAGACCACAAGCTGCGGAACAAAGTCCAGGGAGAGCAATCGGTATGTCTTCGTTTGTACAGATATTCATTTGTGTAGATGCACATACACTAGAAATATTACCAACCAAACGCCTATAAAGTATTTGCATGGTATTTTTGGCACATTTGGGCCTTGTCGCAACTGATTTCTGATAAACATACATATTTTAAAGCGGCCGCATTCGTTAACCTTCGAAACAGGAGTGGCTCATAACACAACCAGGCCGTATTATCCGAACCCTTCCCTGGCGGAGCGGGTAGTCGCAATTTGAGAGCGGCCTTGGACGCTCTCCATCAGTGATCACACGCGGTAGCGTAGTTCCTTAGCTTTGTTAGTGTATACCTTCAGTACCGGCATGCACGAACCCACAAGGCCACACCAGTTAGCTTGATGTTTGTTTTCAAACTTCATTCGCCACTTGGGAATTTGTGATCACAAAGTAGTTTGCTTAGTTGGAAGCACGCCCGCAATAACTTGAGGGTAGTCCATGAAACAATGGAAAGTCGTTATAATGCTGGAGAACGGCCGATCTCGCTGATACCAGGGGATCAGCTCTGGGTGAAGAACTTTGGGGCGACAAATAGAGGGAAGATAAAATTATGGTAAAGCTTTTGCCAGATTTTAGGGATCTGCCTGAATTTTGCGGTTCGTCACCCCGGTCACCTTGCTGGACAGAAATACCCAGAATAGGAGAATTTTTAGAACTCACACGTATTTCAAGAGGAATGGTTATTCTACCGGTGAAATTAAATCAGTATTGTCCAAGAAAGTAAGACACGATGTCGGCCACATACAAGAAGAGGACAAACACATAGCGCGGCTTCGTTTTTGCGGTGCTACAACGAGCAAGATAGCCAGAGTCCTGAAGAGGCAAGGAATAAAACCAGTTTTCCGACCACCTAGGAAAATTAAGGAAATGTTGAGACCAGTCAAAGATAGTCTCGGCTTAAGAGTGCCGGGAATTTATACTATTCCTTGAGAATGCGGCAAGAATTACGTGGGCCAGTCTGTAAGAACCGTTGCCGACCGCTGCGTCGAGCACCAACGCCACCTGAAATACAGGTATTTGGAAAAATCAGCGGTGGCTGAACATAGCCTGCTTAACAAGCATAAGATTTTATTTGAAGAAACCAGAGTAATAGCCCACACATCGAATTACTGGGACTCTGTGATCCGGGAAGCAGTCGAAATTAGACTTAGCGATAATAACTTTAATAGAGACAACGGCTATGCACTTAGCAACACTTGGAAGAGTGCACTGGATAAAGAAAAATCGCAGAGAAAAACTTCTCGCACTTTACCTCCTGATTCAAGGGATGGCGCTGCAAGCAACGCGGGATAGCAACTACATCTATGGAAGTAGAGGGCACCACTTAACTACGCGCCATATCGCTGACGTATTCCAGCCAATCAGAAGCCGTCCTTTGCATATAAAAGTGGGAACCTCGCTAGTTCACAACACATCTAGAGGGTTGGATCCCCTCCTTCGAAAGCGTCAGATTGCAAAGCCTGGGCTACTCTCAGGGTGGAATCTCCGTCTTCGAAGATTGTGTTTGTCTGTCTGTCTGTCTGTCTGTGTGCCCGCCGCTTGCTGCTGTCGCTGTTCGTTCGTTCGTTCGTTCGTTCGTCCGTCCGTCCGTCCGTCCGTCCGCCTGCCTGCTCGCTGTCCATCGCCGTCGTCGTAACCGCTGCCGCCGCCGCCGCCTGCTGTTCGTCTGTCTGTTCGCCGCCGACCATCGCCGACGCCGACGCCGACGCCGACGCCGCCGCTGCCGCTGCCTGCTGCACGTCCGTCTGTCCGTCGCCGTTCGTCTGCAATGACTACTCCCACCTCCACCGTCATCTACACCTCCCCCTCCCCCTCTCCCACAGTCACTTCCTGGAGTGCCGCTCCTGGCCTCCCTCCTAACACCTCCCCTTCCCTTCCCCCACTTAACCATCCCCCTATCTCCTCCCCTGCTGTATACCCACACTTCTACACCCTTCCTCCAGCCTCCACACCCCCAACAGCTCCCGCTCCTACCCCCGCCCTCACGTACGCCTCTGTTGCCGCCTCTGCTGCCGCCCCTCAGGTGGTTGGCTTCCCCTCTCTCACCGAACCCGTCGCTTCGTCTTCTGCATCTCCCGCACGCATCACGTCGCGCCGAGCCACCATCGCCACCACTGAACCAGCTGCTTCTCCCGGTGCCTCCACTACGCCACAGGGATCTGCCTCCCGCCACCTCCCTCTCCTCCTCGTCCCTCTCCCCTCCTCACAGCCTCCAGTCTCCAAAAAACCCCAAAAGCGCGTCCTTACCGACTCTGCTCCCGCCACTTCCCACAAAAAATCAACGCCACCTCCCCCTCCCCCTGCCGTCACCATGGACACCACCCCTCCTCCTGCCACCAATACCTTGGCCCCCACCCTCCACACCTTTGTCCTGTCAACTCCTGATCCTAAGTTCCTCGACGCTCGTACCCTCACCAAGGAAATACGAAAGTACTTACCTGGTGCTCCCATCTCCCAACTCATTCCCCGCAGGGACTCAGTCCTTATCAAGTCCCCGTCCCCATCCTTTCACACAGACCTCCTGCGAAAACTCCCACGAGTTATGTATGGCCCCCACGCCTCTCTGACACCCTTCCTTTCCGCTTCCACTCCTCGTCCGCCCCAGCCTCCCCGTCGCCCCCCCCCCCCACCTACACCGCTGTGATCACCAAGCTCAGCCCGGTGATCACAGAGGATGAAGTGTTGGTAGAACTGAACTCCCACCCGGACTTGGAAATCCGCTCTGCCCGCCGTATCCACAATGCCTCTGGTCCCACCTACCTCATGCAGGTATTCTCTAAAAATGGTTCAAATGGCTCTGAGCACTATGGGACTCAACTGCTGAGGTCATTAGTCCCCTAGAACTTAGAACTAGTTAAACCTAACTAACCTAAGGACGTCACAAACATCCATGCCCGAGGCAGGATTCGAACCTGCGACCGTAGCGGTCTTGCGGTTCCAGACTGCAGCGCCTTTAACCGCACGGCCACTTCGGCCGGCAGGAATTCTCTGAATCCGCCCCATCCATAGACCATCTCCTCACCCAGGGTGCCCTGATATACCACCGTCGCCACCCTGTTGAATCCTCCAAATCCCCTCCCCAATCCTACCGTTGCCAGCGGTGCCTGATGTACAATGACCACCTGACTCCCAACGGCAAAACCCCCCCCCAACCTGTCCCCATTGCAAGGCCTCCCACTTTCTTAAGAACTGCCCCAACCTCGCTGCTCCTCCTTCCTGTAATACTTGCAATGGCCCCCATCCCACATACTCCCACAAGTGTAAAGCTAAACCCCCTCCAGCCACCCCTGAACTTACAGTCCCAGTTCGTCCCGTCGATCCCCCTGTCCACCACAACAATTCCCTCCGTCCACCCCCACGGCCGAGGACATCATCCAGTTCATTACCGTTGTACTCCAAAACATTCACCCTTTTCAGCGCCCCCACACCTTCCAACAAATATCCCTTGCTGCTCACTCTGTTTTCCACCTGAACGCCTTCGCCACTTACTCCCACAACCAAGCCCACTTCACCTTTACCCGCCTCGACACCCTAGTTTAAGTCTCTTCCCTTCCCTCTCTTCCCCCCCACCCTCCTTCCCGTCATGGCGTGGCACGAGTATCGCATCCTCTTCCAGAACATTCGCTCCTTCCGCTCCAACAAATACCTCCTCCTCCACACCCTCTCCCACCACCAGGTCGACACCTTCCTCTTGAACGAAACCTTTCTCCAGCCCCACCATTCTATCCGCACCTCCCCCTATATCCTCCACCGCACTGACGCTCCTGGTCCTCGTGCGCAGGGTGGGGTCGCGATTGGCCACCTTAAGCATATCTCTGTCCGGCCACAACCTCTCCTCAATGACCCCACTGAACACCTTATCCTTAGCGTCTTCTTCCCCTCCCTCACCATTACCTGTGCCACCATCTATGTCCGCTCCACTGCTCCTCTTCCTTATGACTTCATCTCACACATTGAGCACACCTTCTCCACCTATGTAATTGCCGCCGACCTCAATATCCATAGCCGCACTCCTGCTGCCCTTCGGTGGTGGCATCAGTTCCTCTCCACACACCACGGTGACCTTGTTCCTCTTCCCCAGCACACCCGACCTGAAAGTAACACCACCCCCGATGTTGTCATTGCCTCCGCCAACCTCCTTGGGCGTATCACTGTCGCCGTCCTTGACCCCACAGGTAGCGATCACCTCCCTGTCCTTCTCACCATAACGTCTGCAAACCGCCCCCCTCTGGCTCCGCACCCTGCACCCTCTCCCAAGGTCGTCCATGACTATCGCCGTGCCAACTTGGATGCCTACCGGGACTCCATCTCCACCCAGGTCGAAAGCCACCCTCTTACCTATCGCCATCCTGACATCAACCACGCCTCGTCCTTCCTTCAGCAGGTAATTACTGACGCCGTGGAGGCCCATGTTCCTACTAAAACCATCCACCCACACCGTCCCACTCTCCCTCCGCAGGCTGTCCTCCTCCTCCGTGAATCCCGCCGCCTATATCGCTCCTTCCTACGCACTCATGACAGGGATACACTCCAACGCCACCGGCAAATACAGCGACACGTACGGAACCTTATTACAGCAACGAAACGCCGAGACTGGCGCCAGACCTGCACACGACTCAACGCCACCCTCCCTATCAACTCCTCCAAGTACTGGTCCGCCTTCCATCGTCTTACTGGTTCCCTTTCTGCTCCCCACTACCCCCTTCTCCATAACGATCGCCTCCTTCCTGACAACCTCAGTAAGGCCAACCACTTCGCTTCCCACCTTTCTGAGGTCGTCTCCATCCCCGATGATCCCCACTTTCATTATTGTCTTTTCCCCACAGTCATGGAACGTGCCGATACCTCGGTCGCTCCACTTGCTCCTAGTCTCCAGTACTTGGGGCAGTTGCCCCCCTCCGACGTAAACACTCCCATCACAGCACAAGACATTAAACTTATCCTCCAGTCCAAACGCAACACGGGCCCCTGGTCACGACTGTGTCACCTACCGTCACCTTCGCGAAAGCCCCTATTCCTTCCTGACTGTCCTCGCCCATCTCTATAATGTCGTCCTCTCTACTGGCTTCTACCCTGACCTGTGGAAGACCTCCCGCGTCCTCTTATTCCTCAAACACAACAAACACCCTTCTGCCGCCTCTTCCTATCATCCCATCTGCCTCACCTCCGTCTTCAGTAAGGTCTTTGAATCCATCCTTTCCTGCCGTATCCATCAGCACCTTGCTCAACACCACCTCCTCCCCCTTACCCAGTGTAGCTTCCGACCCTCCTTCTCTGCTGACGACCAACTCCTCAACCTTGTTCACCTTCTGTCCCTCCAGCTCAACTCCTGTCCCTCTGCCATTTTTGTTTCCCTTGACCTCCAAAATGCCTATGACCGTGTATGGCATCCCGGTCTCCTCTTTAAACTCCAAACCTACGCCCTGCCTATCAATTATATCCATCTGGTCGCTTCCTTCCTCTCGCACCGTCCTTCCTATGTGACCCTCCACAACACCGACTCCCGTATCTTTCATCCCAAGGCTAGCGTCCCCCAGGGTTCTGTCCTCTCCCCTCTCCTTTATCTCTTGTATATGGCTGATATGCCGAAGCCACCCCCACCAGTCCACCTTCTCCAGTATGCTGATGACACCGCCTTCCTGGCTATCACACCCTTCAACGGTCTCAACGTACCCTCCAAACCCACCGTAACCAGTTCACCACTCGGTGTAACCAGTGGTTCCTCCATCTCAACCCCTCCAAAACCCAGGCAATCATCATAGGCCACACCACTCGCTCCTTTCGCCTCCATGATTTCTACCTCACCCTTTATGGTCGTCCTATCCAACTCACCCCCACCCTGAAATACCTTGACCTCACCCTTGACCGACACCTCACCTGGACCCCTCATCTCCTGACCATCCAGCAGAAAGCCCATTCCCGCCTCCACCTTCTGAAACTCCTGTCTGGCCGGACATGGGGATTGCATCCTTCTACCATCCTTCACACCTACAAATCCCTCATCCGTCCTATCCTTGGTTATGCCAGCGTTGCCTGGATCTCTGCCCCCACCCGCTTTTACAAGGCCCTCCAAATCCTTGAACGCCATGCGCTCCGCATTGCCTTCCGTATCCGCCTTCCTTCCCCCACACGGCTCCTGTATGAACTGATCCCCTTCCCCCACCTCCTCCTGTTCCTCCAACATCTCCGCATCCTTTACATTGTTCGCAGTCTTGATGCCCCCCACCCTCTGGTTTCCTCCTTCCTCTCCACCCACCGCCTGTTGCCGCGCCTCTATCGCTGTATCCCTCCCTCTCTCCACCTCCACACTCTCAATCTCCTTCATCAGGGCAATTTCCAACGCCTCCCCCTCCCAGATGACGAACTTCGCCGTGACACATACCCTTCCTTCCAACTATAACCTGGCCTTGTCCCCCCCCCCTCTCCCCAGGGCCCCCTTTTCCTCTTTCCTCCTTCTCCCAGAGCGGATTTTCCTCCGTCCCCCCCTCCCCTGAGACCCTGCACCCCATACTTGCCTCTCTCCTTCCCACATCCCTCCCTACCTGGCCCTCTTCCGCGCGCCCCCCGCTCACCTCCCCCATCTCTTCCCCTCCCTCCCTTCTTCAGGTCTCCCTCATCTCCTAGCGCCTGGCAGATTCTCTGTATTGCTCTTCATCAGTGTGCCACATTAGTGTTGTTTAGTGCTGTTTCTCGTGTGCGTCAAGAGGTGTGCTTTTAATTGTGTCCTGCCTTGAGGTTCGCCGTCAGTGTTACGTTATGTGCTATGCCATCCGTCGCTACCTTTCTGCTCCAGTCATACTGTGCCTTGTGTTCTTTTAACTGTCTCAGTGTGTGGCTTTTTGTGTGTGCTACTTTTAAACAGTTTTTTTTATCTCCATTTTACAGTCACCCCGTTTTTTGTCTATTGTCTTCCATGATGTTCCACTTTTTTATATCTATGTTCACCTTATTCTCTCCTTTGCTGTTTTTCAATGTCTTCTATTGTTTTGTTCTGTCTTTCGGCTAAAGAGCAGCGCCTATGCTGCTGCCAGCCCGCCCCGATGGGGAATTGAAATACAATAAAGGAAAAAAAAGAAAAAAAATAGTTCACAACAGTCAGTTTTAGCCCTGACGACGACCATGGAGGTAGTGGTCGAAAGCTTGGAGTTTTATCCTGATTTGACGCGGCATGTACACCGAGAGATTTTTACTCAAGAAATACGTCGCGAAAGACTTCGTAGCCACACGTATCAAGTTAATCAGTATGTGAAGGAGGATGACTAAAATAAGAACGTTTACTTCTGCTGATGGAACAAGTGTTATAACTATTTGTCATAACTGCTGCTCAGTGCAGTAACTGGATAGAGTATCTTGCCCAAGTAGTTCAGGCCACCATGTTTCTTTGCCCTGTTGAAGGAATTACCTTGTAATTTATAGGCTAAGATAAACAGTTTTCTCGCTACTTATTATTGTAAGGTGGAGGGCAGAACTGTGTTTAATACGGAAGTGCGAATTGCAACCACGATCCGTGAGTTGGTGAGCTGCTGTCGCCAGTCTCAATCGATTGTCGTCCCGATTGTTGTGATTCCATTTTCGATGCCTGCTTGTCTTCTTCGCATCTCTGGTGGATGGCTATATAACTGCGGCAGGCGCGCTCTGCTGGGGATTGAGTTCGGATGTCAGCTGGGTGGGCGACAGTGACCTGTGGCGCTGTGGATGTGTGCTGCGTGGCAAGTGGCCGAGTCGGTGCGACGGAGGAGAGTGGGCAGCTGTTGCGGCGTGTTTACCCGCTGGAATGCAGATCCGCTGCCGACGGTGATTGGGATTTCCTTGAGATCTGAAGGACAGATTTCCTTCGGGTCTGTTACATGTTACTCAAGGTGAATGAACTGGAGTCGTCGAATTGTTCCTTGGTGGGTTCTGTTCATGTTATTTGAATACCCGAGTGCACTGAAAACTATATAGATTGTTTCAGTTTCTTGTCACTGTATTTGTTCTGGCCGCCTGATATGTTGGCGACATTTAAGGCAGTGCTAGCTACGCACAACAAATAGACATGAAGCCGCGCTTAACGCGTAGCCAGAGGTCATACCAAGTAGTGCGTAAGTCTGTGCCTGGCGTTCGAGAGCGGGCCGAAATAATTTTCTCTATTTCCTTTCTCTATGTTATTATTTTATTTGTTTGTTCTAGAGAATTGGATAATCAAATTTTAAGTCTATACTGTGCAAGTGGTCACGTACGTTAGTTCTGCTTGGGTTCATTTTGTGCCGTGTATAATTAAAAGTTTATTTATAACCAGTTGGGCAGATGTGTTTTGTGTATTTGATGTGCCACACTGTTGTCTGCCCATGATGTGTTTATGTTTCAGATAATTGGCAGTAGTCGGTGCGACCAAACTCCGATTGGAGTATCACGGTGGAAGAGGGAAATTTAAGGACCTGGATCGGTGTCTATGGTTACGTTGTTAGTGGCCTGCAATTCCATCTTTCCGGTGGAAGGTTGTGGTTTTCTGGAAGCTTAATTGTAGCTCAAAGTTGAGTATAGTACTGCTTCACCTTCTGGTCCGTGAAACTCCTGTATCTGTTAGAACCGTTCGGTCTGCACGCGCCCATCACTAATTTTCTACGTAAAATTGAAACGGCTCAATTTTAAGACTATTTAATACGCTGTTATTATATTCTGGGGATGAAATGTATGTGAACCTCGTACCTTTAAATAATACTAAAGAGAGGCCTAGGTGAATGTATTAATCTGATAGTACTTTTAATTTGTTACATCAGTCCATGGAAGATGCCATAGTTGTTGGAATTTGATATGAGTTATATGAAAGCCAGTTTCTATGTAATTCATGAAGCATGTTTAAAAGGTTTGTGTGATTCAGTTATGTCAGTTAAATTTGATTAATGGTGGTTTTATGAACATTGTTTTAATTAGTGAAAACTGGTTGAGTAAATTTTGAAAGATCTGCGTCTATTGAACTTAAATGCATTAATGTTTTAATCTGAGTTCTGCTGGTGGTTCGGTAGGGCAGGTGCCTTTCATTTTAATCGTTGTTACTGGTAATTTCATTAAGGGCATGTGTTTGTAGTTTGTAATAAAGAAGTGTATGGCAACTACAAACTGGTTATGTGTTTAATTCCGATGTGTCAAAAGGAATACACATCAATGAACTGTGGTGAGCGAGGGGGGGGGGGGGGGTGTTGGGGAATCGAACTCGGATCAACTGCTTGGAAGGCAACTATGCTGACAATTACTCCCGGTGGGCTTCGGTCTGGCGAGGGAGGATGTGCCGACATTAAGTCGTTACGAGTTGCGGCGACTTGAATTCCCACGCCACCCCCTCGGGACTTGCCGTGGGCCGGCACAGGGGTGATGCGACTGTGGCGCCGTCTGCTGGGAACCGGTCCTTGCCGATCACATCGCGACCTCCCTTTTGATCCATCTGTCCGTCGGCGATGGTCGATGAGTCGATCCCCCTTCCTGCAGCCTGCCGCTCGCCGCAGCGTCGCGTTAACATTTTGGTCGCTATCGGTGTCAGTGCCGCTGCCTTTGAACTTCGTTACGTTTTTATAAGTGGTTAATAAAGGTTTCCTTCTGGTATTGGAACCTGTTGGGCGTTGCTGAAGTCTTTTTCGATGTGTTTTAGCAGGAGCAGGTCTGGTTATTGTTTTGCTGCTATTTCACGGAAGCAAATTTGTAGTTTTGGTAAACAGAGACGTAGTGTGGGCTGCCTATGGTGTAGAATTTTTTTGGCACTCTTGTTCATGAGTGGAGTGTTAAATATTTCACGATTTAAGATCCATGATGCCAGTCCAGACGGGTGTAAAATGATGGTGCGCAACGGAAAATAATAAACGCTAAAATGAATATTTGGCCCTGTCTGACTACCCGCTGAAGCAGATCTTAAGATCTCTTAGTTCTATAAATTACGATCTAAACATAAATGAATGATGAAGACAACTAATCCTACTATATGATAAAAGTTGTTCCTGCTTATATATTTACTGTAGATAAAAAAACCTTTATAGTACTAAGTTTACATTTTCTAAGTAAAATTACTAATCAATAGCCTAACTCTGCCCTTTATTATGACTGCACGATCAAATAACAATAACGCCAAATGACTGATATGATCTACATACCAAACACTCGAAGACACTACTTTCAAAGGTGATCTACGGTGGTGTAGAACCTCAGTGGAAATAAACTAACGTGATCACAGCTGTTTAGCTTTTATAGCCCTAATGAGCCGAAGCAATTAGCGAAATCACCGTACGTATTGCGTCCGGTGTGTCGAAGTGATGGTTCTCGTACTCGTCTGCGACGATGGAAGAACTCCAGCCACAAATAAACTCTTTCAAACACTAGGGAGGCCCAAGGCGGTCCTCTGACTAATATTCTCTAATACTGTCTTCTCCTCTCTCTGTTCTCTACAGATACGAAACGTTGATTCCCAGGTGCAAGGACGGAGTTCAGATAACGTCTGAACGTAAGTATAGGCGGAGGAAGTGGTCCCAATTACTAAAACGCTGCATGCTGAACGACGCCATCCAACCCGAAGTTGAAATCCAGAATCGTATAGGTTCGCAACAATACAGTGCCTATCTGTTCTAACTATAAACTCTCCTGATTGCAAAGACAACAAGTCAGTCCTTACCAACAAAGCTGATATCGAGCGACTGTCACACACGGGCACTCACAACGGAAGACCTCGTCTATCCACCACTGGCCTCCCAGCGAGGCTCGGCTCCCTACCATCGTAACTCCGAAAACGAATCATATTTCCGAAACCGCGGAATATTCTCCCTCTCTACAGATTCTTCCGAACGACGACTAACCGTATTCTACTCTTTTATCGTCCAGCGCGGAAAGTTTGGGAGGAAAAACCTATACTCGTACAATGGTACGCTTCTGAGTAAAAATCCTTGGAAATAACATAGCCTGCGTGGTTTCCGAGGTGCCGCTTCTTCGTTCCTCTCACCTGCGTCCAAGATTTGCAGAGTTATCCGGTTATCCTTCTGGCCCTACTACAATAGCGGCCTATAGCGGCTGGTCGCCCCTGTATTGTGTCTTCGCGCTCACATGTCCAGACTGTCCGCCTTGGCGCTTCCTGTGTGGAGCTGAACCACCTGTCCGCATCTCGTGGTCGTGCGGTAGCGTTCTCGCTTCCCACGCCCGGGTTCCCGGGTTCGATTCCCGGCGGGGTCAGGGATTTTCTCTGCCTCGTGATGACTGGGTGTTGTGTGCTGTCCTTAGGTTAGTTAGGTTTAAGAAGTTCTAAGTTCTAGGGGACTGATGACCATAGATGTTACGTCCCATAGTGCTCAGAGCCATTTGAACCATTTTTGAGCTGAACCACCACGCTTGTGTGGGTCTTACACCCAGGACTTGAGTTACGCCTGCCGTTTCATTTCTACTGTCGTTGCAGCGTCTACTAGTATAGGCAATCATTCATTACGCCGTCCTGATAATAAGGTCAATCCATCACCTTTAAAATGGTTCAAATGGCTCTGAGCACTATGGGACTCAATTGCTGAGGTTATTAGTCCCCTAGAACTTAGAACTAGTTAAACCTAACTAACCTAAGGACATCACAAACATCCATGCCCGAGGCAGGATTCGAACCTGCGACCGTAGCGGTCTTGCGGTTCCAGACTGCAGCGCCTTTAACCGCACGGCCACTTCGGCCGGCAACAATTATTTACAAGGTGAACGTGACAACGTCAGGCTCCTTTATGTATACGATGTACAACCTATCACATGATATCTAATTGTGTTTGTAGATCATGGCAAAGTATGTGGACGAATGCTTTGAAGGTGCGAAACTACAGCCACCTTACAAAGGGTGCATTCTCCAATCCGTTTATCTGTGTACTAGTTGGGGCGTTCAAGTCAGTTAACCTTCAACTGACCTATGTCATTGGAATCAAGTGTTTGAAGTAGTGGGTCATTCATTATTAGTATCATTATCGTTTATTGTGTCAAGGATTGTATTAACTATTTCTGTTACTGGTGATCTTCGGATTTTAAAATGTTTGCTGTGCTTAAAATTGTAACAAATGGAAGAGGTAAAAAAGAATGTCCCATCTACTTCCTTCTAGGTATTCTGTTACAGATTTCATAATTACCATATTGTAACGAATCTCTGTCCTAGATATTCCAGCACAGTCTATGAAATAGCCGACAGTGTACTCGACACGATGGCCTCCACCTGATGAACTTCATGCTGATCGCCAGCTTCCACCTACCGATAGAGAAACTGACTTTACCCCGACAACATCACGCTGCAGGGTGTTGCCAGCACCGAACGTCAACGTGCAAGCCAGCAACATGGCCTCTCGAGTGTACATTCCTATTCAGCGTTCAGGAGCCTCCAGGTAGGGAAACCTGCCAGGCAGTAATGGGATGATAAACAACCACATGCCTACCGACACAGGCACATTAAGGATTGGTCTTCAAGAGTCATCCTAGAATTCGGAGAGCGACTCAGAAACCACCAGCAGCCAGCGCGAGGTGGCTTCATGCAGGGCGGTGGCCGCCCCTGCTCGCCAGCAACCCGCCGTGTCTCTAAGGTCACTTAACATTCTCTGGGCGTGCAACCACTGACCTGATGGTACAGTTGTAAGCTAGAATCCACTACGCACCTGAATTAGCAACAGCTGAGGATGGTGTGGAGGAACGATGACTTGTAACTGTTGTGTGACTGAATTCTAAACACGTTTTCCTGGAGCCGAAGACGCTTCACAGAATCCCCATTAGGTATCCTGGATTCACGCGGAGGTGTCTCCTCCTTTTTTTTCTTTTTTTTTTTTGTTCTTAGAGCTAATTTAAGTAGCCTGATTCCGTTCTCTCGCTCTGGTTTCTGTTCCTGCCATGTTCTAATGAACAATGTGTGTCGGGTTGTATGGACCACACCCAAAGATATGTAGAAAGAGCCATGTAATTAATTTTTTTTTTGGAGGGGGGGGGGTTAATGAAGTCAAGATTCAGGAAGAAGAGTGAGGGTCGAGACGTTTGGCCTGAGACTGTAATGAAGCAAACGCTTGCAAGTGTTTTGGTAGCTGATGTGACCGAGACTGTTACTGTCGTTTTCATTTTCCTAGAACTACACTGCAAAAGGGCATAAAATCCACTTGTAGGAAATCAGCAGACATCTATTACGATACCTCGCAAAGGGTTTTTCATATCAACATTGAAGAAACTTGCGGGAAATGTTTGCAGCACACTTGAGAGATTTACATTCCAGGTCAATGCCGCTAGCTAATATTGAGTTCCAAAGGTTGGCTTACGCTTTGGCAAAAAATTTTAAACTGCCTTGGTGTTTTAACCGAGAAGAGAAACTGGCAGATAAAGCTTTCCTTCAAAATTTTATGAACAATGCGTTGTGTCAGATTCATTCTGTCGTTGCCAGATGAATCAAGACTCGTCCAGCGATAACTGTGAGTTCTTCCATTGCTCTGGGTGAACGCTCCTCAGACTGGAACACCTGAAATATTAGATCAATTTCATACAACACAAATAAAATGTTTAATTAACTTTGAAGCAGTTCTTTGGCACAGGAGTTCTTAACTATTAAAACACCACTTTATGCATGAAGTAACAAACTGTTCCCTTGAGGAAGAGTGTTTCATCCGGACTTAAACAACTCGTTGGTCCTAAACTATGATGTTGACTCCTTCAGATGAGGTCACGAACTGGGGTAGAGCTCTTATATTTGCGACACTGTATTGACCTCTGGTGTCAGGGCACTGATGTGCTGAGAGGGGAGGCGTTGTCTCCAGTAGTGCCTCCCACACGGCGTTGCAGGTTGCAGCAAGCCCTGACTAATGTCTGTGGTATCAATTCTCGTTATCTACTTTGGATCGGATCGGAGCGTGGAATGTCAGATCCCTTAATCTGGCAGGTAGGTTAGAAAATTTAAAAAGGGAAATGGATGGGTTAAAGATAGATATAGCGGGAATTAGTGAAGTTCGGTGGCAGGAGGAACAAGACTTTTGGTCAGGTGATTACAGGGTTATAAACACAAAATCAAATAGGGGTAATGCAGGAGTAGGTTTAATAATGAATAAAAAAATAGGAGTGCGGGTTAGCTACTACAAACAGCATAGTGAACGCATTATTGTGGCCAAGATAGACACAAAGCCCATGCCTACTACAGTAGTACAAGTTTATATGACAACTAGCTCTGCAGATGATGAAGAAATTGATGAAATGTATGACGAGATAAAAGAAATTATTCAGGTAGTGCAGGGAGACGAAAATTTAATAGTCATGGGTGACTGGAATTCGTCAGTAGGAAAAGGGAGAGAAGGAAACATAGTAGGTGAATATGGATTGGAGGGAAGAAATGAAAGAGGAAGCCGCCTTGTAGAATTTTGCACAGAGCATAACTTAATCGTAGCTAACACTTGGTTCAAGAAGCATAAAAGAAGGTTGTATACCTGGAAGAATCCTGAAGATACTAATAGGTATTTAGATTATATAATGGTAAGACAGAGATTTAGGAACCTGGTTTTAAAGTGTAAGACATTTCCAGGGGCAGATGTGGATTCTGACCACAATCTATTGTTTATGAACTGCAGATTGAAACTGAAGAAACTGCAAAAAGGTGGGAATTTAAGGAGATGGGACCTGGATAAACTGAAACAACCAGAGGTTGTAGAGAGTTTCAGGGAGAGCATAAGGGAACAATTGACAGGAATGGGGGAAAGAAATACAGTAGAAGAAGAATGGGTAGCTCTGAGGGATGAAGTAGTGAAGGCAGCAGAGGATCAAGTAGGTAAGAAGACGAGGGCTAATAGAAATCCTTGGGTAACAGAAGAAATATTGAATTTAATTGATGAAAGGAGAAAATATAAAAATGCAGTAAATGAAGCAGGCAAAAGGGAATACAAATGTCTCAAAAATGAGATCGACAGAAAGTGCAAAATGGCTAAGCAGAGATGGCTAGAGTACAAATGTAAGGATGTAGAGGCTTCTCTCACTAGCGGTAAGATAGATACTGCCTACAGGAAAATTAAAGAGACCTTTGGAGAGAAGAGAACCACTTGTATGAATATCAAGAGCTCAGATGGCAACCCAGTTCTAAGCAAAGAAGGGAAGGCAGAGAGGTGGAAGGAGTATATAGAGGGTTTATACAAGGGCAATGTACTTGAGGACAGTATTATGGAAATGGAAGAGGATGTAGATGAAGATGAAATGGGAGATAAGATACTGCGTGAAGAGTTTGACAGAACACTGAGAGACCTGAGTCGAAACACGGCCCCGGGAGTAGACAACATTCCATTAGAACTACTGACAGCTTTGGGAGAGCCAGTCCTGACAAAACTCTACCATCTGGTGAGCAAGATGTATGAGACAGGCGAAATACCCACAGACTTCAAGAAGAATATAATAATTCCAATCCCAAAGAAAGCAGGGGTTGACAGATGTGAAAATTACCGAACTATCAGTTTAATAAGTCACAGCTGCATAATACTAACGCGAATTCTTTACAGACGAATGGAAAAACTGGTAGAAGCGGACCTCGGGGAAGATCAGTTTGGATTCCGTAGAAATGTTGGAACACGTGAGGCAATACTAACCTTACGACTTATCTTAGAAGAAAGATTAAGAAAAGGCAAACCTACGTTTCTAGCATTTGTAGAATTAGAGAAAGCTTTTGACAACGTTAACTGGAATACTCTCTTTCAAATTCTGAAGGTGGCAGGGGTAAAATACAGGGAGCGAAAGGCTATTTACAATTTGTACAGAAACCAGATGGCAGTTATAAAAGTCGAGGGACATGAAAGGGAAGCAGTGGTTGGGAAAGGAGTGAGACAGGGTTGTAGCCTCTCCCCGATGTTATTCAATCTGTATATTGAGCAAGCAGTAAAGGAAAGAAAAGAAAAATTCGGAGTAGGTATTAAAATTCATGGAGAGGAAGTAGAAACTTTGAGGTTCGCTGATGACATTGTAATTCTGTCAGAGACAGCAAAGGACTTGGAAGAGAAGTTGAACGGAATGGACAGTGTCTTGAAAGGAGGATATAAGATGAACATCAACAAAACGAGGATAATGGAATGTAGTCAAATTAAATCGGGTGATGCTGAGGGGATTAGATTAGGAAATGAGACACTTAAAGTAGTAAAGGAGTTTTGCTATTTAGGGAGTAAAATAACTGATGATGACGTAGAGAGGATATAAAATGTAGACTGGCAATGGCAAGGAAATCGTTTCTGAAGAAGAGAAATTTGTTAACATCGAGTATAGATTTAAGTGTCAGGAAGTCGTTTCTGAAAGTATTTGTATGGAGTGTAGCCATGTATGGATGTGAAACATGGACGATAACCAGTTTGGACAAGAAGAGAATAGAAGCTTTCGAAATGTGGTGCTACAGAAGAATGCTGAAGATAAGGTGGGTAGATCACGTAACTAATGAGGAGGTATTGAATAGGATTGGGGAGAAGAGAAGTTTGTGGCACAACTTGACTAGAAGAAGGGATCGGTTGGTAGGACATGTTTTGAGGCATCAAGGGATCACAAATTTAGCATTGGAGGGCAGCGTGGAGGGTAAAAATCGTAGAGGGAGACCAAGAGATCAATACACTAAGCAGATTCAGAAGGATGTAGTTTGCAGTAGGTACTGGGAGATGAAGAAGCTTGCACAGGATAGAGTAGCATGGAGAGCTGCATCAAACCAGTCTCAGGACTGAAGACCACAACAACAACAACAACAACAACTTTGGTGTGGCATAGCGATCTCTGGGAAGTAGCACACAATCGACCATAAAACTATTTTTGTATTATCTTGTTCTTTTAATACAGAAGCAGATTAATGTGTATGTAAGCTACAAAAATGCCTTCTTTTCTTAAAAGAGAAAACCTTTGTTTTATGGCCCATATTACCCAACACTAGCTTAACAACATGAATTGTTTTTGTAGCTATCGTTTTGGTCACTTTTTTTTTTGGCCACTTATACCTGAAGAAACGTTA
This sequence comes from Schistocerca nitens, assembly GCF_023898315.1. Lineage (NCBI taxonomy): Eukaryota > Metazoa > Arthropoda > Insecta > Orthoptera > Acrididae > Schistocerca > Schistocerca nitens. The sequence goes on from NC_064614.1 coordinate 69,413,152, forward strand.
AAACTACTACTACTACTGTTTTATACCAATTGTGGTTTACTGGACGTCATTCCTCTAATGGATCTGTTTTCCTATTTTCACACAATACATTACGTTTATTTACGTTCAGGTCATCTGAAATTCCTGCACTAATCATCGATACTCTGCAGGTCTTCCTGCATTCCGCACTTTCAGCCTTATATATCACATTAATCATTATCAGCCACAACGTCAGAATTCCCTCTCTTGTGCCATTACCTTTCCTGAAACCAAACTGATCGTCATCTAGCAGATCCTCAGTTTTATTTTACATTCTTCTGTATATACTTTTTATCACCAGCTTGGATGCACGACCTGTTAAGCTGACTGTGCGATAAATCCCGCACTTGTCGGCTCCAGCAATCTTCGGAACGGTGCGAATAATGTTTTTCCGAAAGTGTAACGATATGCCTCCAGCCTCGCACTTTCTACACACCAACAAGTTTAGTCATCTTTTGCCACATAACTCAATGATTTGAGTAATTTCGCTGGAATATTATTTATCCCTTTGCCTTATTTGGTTTTAAGTCTTCCAAAACTCTTTCGAGTTCTGATTGTAATACTGAATCCCCTAACTATTCCTTATGGACACCTGTTTCTTCTTCCACCACAACGTTAGACAAGTCATTCCTCTCATAGAGGCCTTCAAGGTATTCCTAAGTTCAGTACATCCACATTACTTATATCATATGCATGTCCAATTTGCGGCATTATGCTGTAGCACCAGATTTCCATAGCTTCTCTTATATCGTTGTACGTTCATCGTCAACGTTTCTCTTCCCTATAGGGCTACACTCTGGACAAATTTCTTTACAAAAGCCTTTTGAACAAATGTATTTCATTCGACGTTAAACAATTACTCTTTTTCACAATATGTTTTCTTACAATTGCTAGTCTGCGCTCTACTTCTCTCTACTGTGGCCATCATTTTTCTTCCAGGTTTGAAAATCCTACTAATTTAAGTGACGCGTGTCCTGATTTAATTCGACTACATTAAATTATTCTTGTTTTAAAACTGTTCATCTTATAACTACTTTTCAGGGCACTATACACTCTGTTCAACCGATTTTAGAGAACTGTTGCTGCCTCTGACGGACTTACAATACGATCGGAAAAGCTCAAAGTTTTAATTATACGCGGTGAAACCGAATTCCACCTAGAAAATTTCGGATGTCGTCAAGGATATTTTCCGAGTATATTTGGTTTAAGGACGCCGTGGTCTCCGACAGCTCTTTACAAAGAAACAAAGAATTTAAGATTTGTTCGTATTGTTACCACAGTTACTTTGTTTCTGTGAAAGTATTATCACAACAGTGAAAAAGCCTATAAAATGTTACCGCCAAAACCTACAACACAGAAGACAGAGTAGCGTGACAACCCTGAAATTTAAAGGAAGTCTAGGTCCCGGGTTCGATTCCCGGCGGGGTCAGGGATTTTTCCTGCCTCGAGATGACTGGGTGTTGTTGTGTCGTCTTCATCATCATCATTCATCCCCATTACGGTCGGAGGAAGGCAACGGCAAACCACCTCCATTAGGACCTTGCCTAGTAAGGCGGTGTGGGTCTCCCGCATCGTTCCCCTACGCTCTGTAAAGAAGCATGGGACTTCATTTCCATTTTTCATATATTTAACGGCATTGTAGGTAGAGGTCAGCATAGCGATGTTCCATTGCATTTAGCGAACGTATACACGAAGTGCATACTGGCTGACTATTCTTCATTAAATATATCGATGCTGCTGTGTATCACTGTTAATGTATAAGTATTACTGCCGTAGAAACAAACACGAGACCGTATCGAGTAGTACTGAATGCAAGCCCGAGAATAAGGAATAAAGGTGGAATTGCTGTTATCAACGGTAAGAAATATCCTGAGTGAATGCAACTGGCTATTTCTTTTCCAAACAAGCCAAGCAGCGCACAACGTCTAGGATTGGACTGTTTTGTAGATACTGTCAGAGAAATATAGCTATATAGAAATCAAAGGGAATGCTTTTTGCAACCAACCGCCGATACCACTGGTCCCTAAAACGAGAATACCCAGCAAATATATCTGAACAGTTTCGGCAAGTTCTCTGGTGGAGCTAGTGTTTAGCCATGATACGGCGTGTTACACATCCGGCACAAGCGCTGTCCAAAGCGTTGCGCGGAAACCAATTCCGAGAAGGCAATCTCCGATCGTCCCGTTCCTCGGACTCTGAATCGTAACGTATCGCTTTTTGTACAACTAGATGTGAGTTTTTGGGAAGCTAGCCTGATACCATTTGTTACCGCATCTGGTATGTCGGACTGGTGAGTAGGCGGGTTCTTTTCAGAGACAGGTGTAATACCTCAAACGAGCAACGATCCTTTCATGAAGATTATCTCGTAATACTGTCACAGACGCAATTGTGGTGAGTGTTCTTATATTGTCCTGTATAAGGTAACCGTATGTCTTTTCGTTATACACTTATTTTAGTATAAAAAACTACAGTAAATGCTCACATATCGTAAGTTACAGTTTCATACTAAAAGACCAGTCTAATAACTCGTGTTGCGTTAATTTCATACTATACTCCTGTTATTACATCGACCAGAGTCTTTTGTTACAGCTGATGAGGATTTTCAGAACACTAACGTCGTCAGGTTAAAGAATTTGTAAGCTACCCTCCTATCTTCATAACGATGGGTGTTCGTGCAAAGTGATGAAAAAGTGCTAAACATACTTCATGCCCTGAAATTTACACCCAGAAAGTGAACGTGACCCAGTGATAAGGCAATCTCAACTTTTTACGATCATGGGAAAACGCGGGCTCATCCACATATCGACATAAAGGAGAAAAATTATTCTCTACACAACTAAATACTGACAAGTTGTATGGAATCATTGACCACGTAAAACCCCGAGGTATTATAAATCACACCTTCAATGCCCGGTTAGTGCATGGTTGTAAGTTTTTGTTACCTACTGTGCCTCATTATGTATAAGTATTTAGCATGTATGACGAATGCAATGGTCCTTTGTCACGTATTCTCAGTAACAGAAAATCTTGGACTAATTCCATCATTTTCAATATGCCGAAAATTGTTTACAAAAGAAAGGAATTCCAACTGGCAAGACGAGTGCAATTAAACCCTGAATTCAAGTCCACAGCACCTGATGAAAACGTAGGAGAATTCTAACATGAACACGGTTATGCATGATTGTAATTGCTAATATAAGGAGTTCGCGAATGTAAATACAATTGATAAACAGCCTCATTTACCAGTATATTAGAGATGCAACCGTGCCATAAAAAAATAAAATGATCGTAGGGCATTTTTGGCTGGGAGGCCCCATTCGGGGAAGTTCGGCCGCCAAGTGCAAGTCTTATTTTCAGTCGACGCCACATTGGACGACTTGCGTGCCTGTGATGAGGATGAAACGATGATGAGGACAACACAACACCCAGTCCATGAGCGGAGAAAATCTCCAACCAGGCCGGGAATCGAACCTGGGACCGCTGGATGGGAGGCAACCACGTTATCACTCAGCTAAGCAGGCAGACAACCGTGCCATCATGCCGATGAATACGCGTCGAATAAGGAGTCCTTTTGAACAACATCTCAGATTCACTAAAGAAAACGTTTTACAGGCTCCTTGAAAATTTTGTCTTGGGTGGAAAAACCTATTTGTAACATGGGTTTACAGGTGTCTAATAGTGAGACTTATGCAGATCACCATGTGTTCTGACTGAAGTGAAATGTGGAACAAGAAATATATTCTGCTCGTGAAATTTGAACACAAAAACATGCGCAATCGACACTACTTTACCTACCGTGACTGATATCACAGTACCTAATCATAACAAGACATATGCTGAGCTTGAGGCTAGTTGAGATCTCATGCTAATATCGGTGTCTGCTGGTCGAGGGTGTTCATATTTACAAGGCAGATGTGTGCATAATTTCCTCCTGGAATACGCGGCCCCGGATGACGTGGCCGGGCGTTGTGGCTGAGCGGTTCTAGGCGCTTCAGTCTGGAACCGCACGACCTCTATGGTCGCAGGTTCGAATACTACCTCGGGCATGTGTGTGATGTCCTTAAGTTAGTTAGGTTTAAGTAGTTCTAAGTTCTAGGGGACATGACCTCAGATGTTAAGTCCCATAGTGCTCAGAGCCATTTGAAAGATTTCTGAAACCCGGATGGCGAGCAGTGCAGAAGTGGTGCCTTTGTCCGTCAATCGTGGTGTAAGAGAAGAAAATTCGACGCCTAACGTTCTAATTGGCCGAAACTGATCAAAGCTGCGCACTCGAGGCTAGATGGGCTCATACGTTTTGACAAAGATACCTAGTTCTAAACAGAAGAGTCGATGAGTGATGAGTGTCTTGGATCCAACAGGAGACTTATGCCGAGTACGGAGCAACTATGTGGTACATGAAAGGCGCTCGTTCCAAAGCGGCCGTCTTTCAGTTTAGATACCAGATGGATACCACGATAGTCGCATATATGGTTCATAAGAAAGGAAGAACTTTTCAGGATGAGCCTCTCCATCATCCACTGACAAACAGCTGCAGCACCGATGCCAAGAAACAGTATCTGAATTACTCTATGGACCAGCGGGTGCTTCAAAATGTTTCAGTTTGATATTATGCATGGCTATGTGATCAGAAGTCACTGATACACCAGAGTCAAGTGCTAAATGGCTGAGTGGTCATCTCAGTCGTCTTTCCTAGCCTCCACCGAACTCACCCGGCTAAAGCCAGTACTCCATCTGCCAGAGTCAGAAGAACGGTGATCGGAGCTTCCTTCTTCAGATATGGTTCTCCTGTAGCGTCGGACATACCGAAGTTTCTATCTGGTCTTCGACCTGTTAAGTCTGCGAAAGGCAATAGCTGTATATCCACAAGTAACCGAATTAGAGATATCTAGTCACACGAAGCTTCACCTCATGAACTGCCGAGGCCAAGATGCAAAATCTGTCTAATCCACGACTGCTCGGTCGAAGGTGCGTGGAAGACGCTCACACCCTATTCCATGACTTCTCAGAAATGGTCAGTTGTATGGTGAACAAGGTGAATGGGGTGAATGGATAACCAAGGTTGGCAAACGTGGAGACTTAATTAGGTAGAATCATGTGGGTGGAATGATACTCAGCTTACAATTTGGGGTCCACCGTGTGGTGCATTGTCTTGCTGAAGGTGCTGTCCGCATTCGGCATTTTGGATACAGGTGGTCTGACTACAGACACTTTTTGACATTCACGGTGAGAAGGTATCCCAATTTGTCCCTAAGTAAATGTTCTATGCACAAGAATAACTACACAACCTATCCCACAGGAAATTTGGCTATATCCCCGCATATGACTTTCAACTTACTCATATCTCCATCTCCCTCTCCTCCCTCCTCACCATTGACGTCTTCCGCCATGTGCCGTTACGCAACACATTTTCCATGATACGAACATGGAGTGCTAGTGGTATTGCGTCTGGATGACAATCAGTGTGTTCTGAAACCATCATTGTAGAGTTTCATACACGTGTCTGTGCTTCGTTGTGACGCTGTCGTTCCAGATGGATCGTGACTCACCTGTAGCAGTAGTCCAACTTTGCATTTATTAGTACTGAACACCTGTTATAATCCACAACTGTGGATTTTCACAACTGTCGTCAAATCGGCATTGCCAAAGCCAGCTGGCTATGGCGATAGCTTTCTATTTCTTCAAATCAAAGTAGACCCGGTCCACGTTGTCATGGAATGAAGCAATAAGGAGACAGCCAGTTTCGGGTTCTGTTGTTTCTGTGAAAATTGGAGTGAGGTCAGATCCCGGAATGGAAAGTAACCCACTAGGCTTGGAGAGGCTTTGGAGAGACACTACAGCCGTCTGTGAAATTGTGGGTAGGATTTAGACACGGCGAGCTCCACCAACGGTCTGGAGCCATGCTCAAAAGTTGTTGACCATCCGAATTGCTCGAGGAAACTGTCCAGTCAGCCTAGAATACCTACAAAATACTGGGGTCCGCAAGAAGTTATGTCATCGAATCATAACCTTGCATTTAGATTACGTACAACCTGTTTGCTACAAAAAGTTGATAATATATTGAGGACATATAAACAAAGAGCGTATGTCTCCCATTACGTCGTCTGGCAAGAAGTTATAATTTCATAGACGTAGTTGATATAATATGGCATTAAAAGCTTAAGAGGTGTGGAGGGATTTAAGTTGGCACGAACGTTAGTTGTGCGAGACCTTCTGGGGAGGACATGGCCAAAAAAAAAAAAAAAAAAAAAAAAAAAAAAAAAAAAAAAAAAAAAAAAAACCTCTTCTTACTATCTGACCGTGAGCGACAGACGCCCAATACTAGTCAGCTACGGGTATATTTGAGTATCTTGGTTCACAACATGGATGAGTTGTTGTGGATGAATAGCCTTGCTCCAGTGGAGTTGGTTTTCTCCCAACCAGGAACAATTCTTGCCGTTAGACATAAACAGTATCTGCTTAAAGAAAATCAATAATGTGTTGTAGTTGGGGAGTGATAACTGTAATAACAGACTTATCCAGATTTAGCTTACTTTATTCATTACTGGGAAACCGGTGGTGATTTTGGCGTTTCTATTGATTCCATCTGGTGCTCTGTACATGATTTTTAGATAGTGTTGGTGGTGTCTGTTGTGTGAGAAGGCGCAGAAGTGAAGATACAGGCGGAGGTCAGATGTGACATCATTACAATGTAGACCTCAATCTGCTGTATTCTGCAGGTTACGGATCAGCAAGCACTAGCACATCAACAGCTCGTTAACCTCTAATGCAACAAACATTTTACACCATCGCAATGCGCACGAGAAATTCCAGAAGGTATCCACGTCGCCATGATCTTCTGTTTCTGTGATATTCAGTCCGGAGACAGGTCTGATGCAGCTGGGCCAATCTGTGCGGACGTCTTTATCTTCTTAGCTACCGCAAGCTACAATCACTTGTTGTTGTCAGAGCTTGTACTCCCTAAATCCTTTTTGCTATCCCCACTTCCTTCCATTACCAAAATAATTCTTCCTTGATGTCTGTGTTCTATCAATCTACAGATTCTTATAGTGCATAAAGGTCTTTCCTCCCCACTTCGTTAGAGTATCTCTTCGCTAATCACTCAGTACACTATTCAGATCAACAGAAACATTCTGTAGCACAACTGCTGAATAGCTGTCCTACCTCTTTAACAGCACTTTTGATCCTCCACGATTAACTTTCATTTAGAGCTACACTGTAGGAAAATATATTCAGAAAATACTTTCTGCCACTTAAACTGATATTTTTGTTCTTGTCCTGCAGTTTATGTCCGCTGTAGCTCTGCCGTCGTCAGTTATTTCGCGGTCTAAAAAACAAAGCTCTTCTACAGGGTGTAGCAAATAAAAGTTGCCCCTGAGAACAGAGTTCCAGGGTACACAGAAAAGCACCAGAGGAATGAAAATACAGTACCGATCTTTTGCAGATGTTCAAAGTGACCACCATTCATCCCTTGTCACTTTTGGGGCTTTGTCAGAAAGGCAGATTGAAGCTGGTTTGCTGGAATTGTTGCTGTCTCGTCCGAAATGTTCTACTGCGGACTTCAGACCCCTCCCCCGTCCCTCACCCACACACACACAAAGTAATCGCACAGTGATAGATCGGGTAACCCGTGTGGCCAGCTAGGACCGCGGCCAGATTGATGTCTGCTAACAACTGTGTTAGACGTCAAGATTGTGTGACTGTCTTCCAAGGTTCGGCGTCCTATATGGGCGTTTGCTCCATCCTGTTGGAAGTGACAGTAGGTCTTTTCCTCCTCCGTTAATGCTGCCACAAATTCACGCACAATCGCACTCACTCGTCTGGGCCACCTTTACTGCCTCATACTGAACTACTCATTTCGTAATCTAAGTCTCTCGTGATTTATTTAGGTTACATTCCTTTAGCCTTATTTTTTATTGATTATATCTCATTATCAATTGTTTACCGTTTAACAGATTTTGCAAGTCCTATGCAGTCTCTAAGAGTATTACAGTTCATAGACAAATTTTATTCTGTCTCCGCGAAGATTTCCATATTCAAGAATTCTGCTCAGTTTCTTGCAACATTTGTTCATTTTACAGTATCTCTAACCAACATTCTCGAAATCCTTTTTCTCAATATACTCAAGCCGTGATCTAGCAGCGATCAGATTGGCAAGTATACCTGCGTCTAATTTCGCGCGTCTGACACCGCTCGATTTCCGCATTTTACGCACTATAGCGACGCTCACGGGCAATACCAAGCCTGCCGCCATTCTTGGCACGTCACACGCGGAACTATTCAATTCACCATCAGAACAGCAAAGCCCCATCAGGGCGTGTATCTTCGTTACTTTCTCTGAGTTACACCTGTTGCTTATTCAAGAATCTGCATTTCACGACGTTTCTCCTTGCTACTCCGGACGCTCTTATCAGACTTTTCATTTCGTTTTACTATTGGCCGGCCAACTTCCATTGCCGTGTTATTCTTCTTTTTGTTTTCTTCTATATGAGGTACCACTTACTGAGGAAAATGTGGGTTGAACCCGAAAGTTCTTCTAAGGAGAACGTGTATGATTAACGGTTTTAATACTGTCAACCTATTGTAGATTTAGTAATACCTGTCATTATCAGAAAATGGAGAGATCGATACATTTTGCAGATAAAAAAAGTGATGTACTTTCTTGAAGTTGTCTCTTATTACAGAATGTTCCTAGATATGCAGACAATGCGGTCTAAGCTTACTGTATACGTTGACACACTGTCTTTACCACGACTGATCTCAGGATGGTTCTATGATCACTCACAGCTAGTTATCAAATTTAGTTTTGTGTTTTGTTTGCAAACTAGACAAATACGAGGTTCGGTATCAATTTAAAAATTTGTATTATACGTTTGTTATTAACAAACAATATTCATTATTATTCTTGTGTGATACTTTTCACCAATTAGGATTCTAGGGTGTTCTTCTGAGTTTATTAATAATGTATGTATGATACTTTAACAATGACAAAGTAACTCCATCTTCATTCAACCATTTTACTGTGCAATGAATCAACTATATGTATTGTCTGACGTCTACAAAATATTGTATAGGTAAACACCGAAACGGAAGACAGCTGATGAGGCATATGTCAGACATACAGAGGCTGGACTAAAATGTGGTAGCATGAAAAACACAAGCTATTACCATGCCTAATACACCACAGAATACCCGTTACCATATAAAATAGCTTTTTTTCGTCTCTGAATTGATAAATACAGATCCTGTATGGGTTTCATGGCAATCGTCTACCATACTTTCTGCAAATTAGTGATAAGTTCAAGTACTGATGATGAGGTTGGATAGCGATTTCGTACCCTCCTCTCCAAAGTAAACCACAAAGGCTTAAACACACGAGATCTTGTGATTGTGACGGTGAGAGGACATGAGACAGGGGACATGTCGACAGCAGGACATAGTCTTTGTGAATTTCGTTCGTTTAACTTAGTAGTAAGTACGCCTCGCACAGGTGTTCGTGAACAGTATACACCGATGAAACTTGCTGGCAGATTAAAACCGTGTGCCGGACCGAGACTCTTAAGTCGGGACCTTTGCCTTTCGCGGGCAAGTGTCCTACCAACCGAGCTACCCAAGCACGACTCACGACTCGCCCTCACAGCTTCATTTCTGCCAGTACCTCGTCTCCTACCTTCTAAACTTCACAGAAGCTCTTCTGCGAAAGCCAGAGGTCCGTAGTTCGAGTCTCGGTCTGGCACAAACCTTTAATCTGCCAGGAAGTTTCATATCAGCGCTAACTCTGCTGCAGAGTGAAAATCTCATCCTAGTATATACAGATATCAGCATCTGAGAGAAGATGTGTAGTTGCACTCAAAGAAGCCAGTAGGAGCTGTCGGCAAATCGCTTGACATTTGAGTACGGACGACACCACTATTCGACTATCTTCCTTTCTTTCTTTTGCTGGTGCCTTGTCCCGCAGTTTCGAAGGGTCGGCACGGTTAGGAACGGATTTGGCAAAGTTAGTTATAAGGGGTGGCCAATTGCCCTTCCTGCCGCCCCCCCCATACCCCCCCCCCCAGGACAGAATTAGTGTACCCCAGCGTGCTGCGTCTAGTGTAACCCATGGAAAAGTGCGAACGTGTTCAGATGCCAGTGAACCGTGTAACTGAGGCGGAACGTGAGGACCAGCGCGGTATTCACCTAGCGGGATGTGGAAAACCACCTAAAAACCACCTCCAGGCTGGCGGCCGACGTCGGTAATCCGCCGGGCGGATTCGATCCGAGGCTGGCGCGCCTACCAGATTCCAGGAAGTAGCCCATTAGAGGTCTCGGCTAACCTGGCATGTTACGCCACTATTCGACTATGTTGGCAGCAATAGGTGAACTACGGCGTAACACAGCGTCAGGTATGAAGCGGTAGACCAGGGCTTCACAACATACGTGCTCGTGGAGCAAGCTGTGAGCAGCAAGGGGCGAGCACGGAGCAGCGCGAGCACGCTACCCCCACTACCGGACCACAGAGCCGAGAGTGGGGAGAGTCACGTGGGGCACACAGCGGCTGCCGCCAGTCAATGTAAATCCGCAGCAACCGGCTGGGATATCACTCACGAATTATTACTGCGACAAATGAAACAAATAAAGGAGAATGTACACGTGCCACATAATTTTATTAGCTTAGTGTATGCCCCTACCATCTGTAGACACTGAAACTAAAGAATTCCACGACAATCCTATGTCTTCAACACTTTCTTCAACACTACTTAAAATATCACCCCCGGTTGTAGTGTTCTTGATGGCTACTACATCGAGGAGCTCCTCCCTCACCTGAAGATCTCTGTTAACACCTCTAATAAATATGGCAAGCTGCACTGTTCCAGTGACATCAACACTTTCGTCCAGAGCTAGAGAATACGCCATAAAATCTTAACAGATATTTGCAAGCTGGCTCTGGACGTCGTCTGCCATGTCCTGTATGCGACGCATAATGGTCATGTTAGATAATGGCACAATCCGAAACTGTTCAACTTGAGATGGACACAAATGTTCCACTGCAACTACCAAACATTCTTTTATTAAATCGCCATCAGTTAAGGAGCGCAGGGATTTTGCTAAAAGCAAAGCAATTTTGTAACCCACTCTGAGAGATGCCCCAGTTGATTTTTCTTCGTCGTCCAGATCTTCTTCGGATAGCTTCCTTTTATGTTTAATAACTTCCTGTGCACAATCTGGTAAACCACATTTTCTACGTCCGTAGTCTTTCGCGTGGTACGACATATAATGTCGCTGCAAATTAAATTTCGTAAAAGAATTCAGTGTTTTGTGACATACTAAACATTTTGCAACACCATCTTTTTCAGTAAACAGATACAATTCCTCCCAATGGGGGTTGAACTACGAAAGCATGGTTGGGGTTACACAACGGCGACTTCACATGATTCTTAACCAGCGAAGTGACTGTTAAGAGCTGATCGTAGTACTTTAAACGTTACACAGTCGGCGCGAATTCAATAGGCACGCTGTGGCCCTATTGAAACGTGCGCGCGCATTTCCCCTCCCTCCCCTCCCCCCGTACTCCGCGACCTTGCAGCTGCTAGCGAGCACGTGCCTGAGCAGACGCGAGTACTCGCGCTCAAAACCGGCCAGTTGTTAAGCCCTGCGGTAGACTTACACAGGTGAAAGAACAAGAGGACCGAGCAATTGTCACCGAGGCACTCAGAGCTCCGAATGCATCGTTATCATCGACCCGACATGCTAGTGATCACAAGTACCGTAACAGGCGTCTAACAGAAAGTGGGCAGAGCTAACAGGGCTCCCTGTGCCCACTACCATTAACCTTTGATCAGCATGAAGTCCGTCTACATTGGTGTCGGGCACATTCGGCCTGGAATCTCGCTGACTGGAGCAGGATTATCTTCAGTGAGAGTTAGGCTTAGAACTGCGCAGCGATGACCAGCAAAGACGTATCTGGAGATGCCGTGGACAGCAGTCGGGCACCTGCCTTACAATTTCCTGACGTATGACCTGACAGCGAGGCCTAGGGTTGCCATTTTATTTGACAGCCGGACCACTTTGGTTTCCATCCGCGGCACCCTTACAGCAAAGTCGAATATCGACGATATTCTAGGCCCCATTTTGTTGTCCTACATGGCAAGCTATCCTGGGCGTACATTTCAGCAAGATAATGCCCACCCGCACCCGGCGAGAGATTCTACTGCTTGTCTTTGTGCTTGCGAAACCCTACCTTGCCTACCAAGGTCTACATCACAAGATCTGTCCCCAACTGAGAACATCTGGAACGTTATGGGTAGGCCCCTCCTACCAGCTCGGGGATCTAGCAATCTACCGCACAATTTAGACAGAATTGGGAACGATATCCGCCAGGAGCACATCCATCAACTCTAGCAATCAACACCAAGTCTAATAACTGCTTGCATAGGGGCAGAGGTAGACCAACGAGTTATTGAGTTGCCAAACTGTGAAACTCTTTCTCTTGAATAGACCATACAACTTTCCAAAACTGTAGTCATTTGTTTGTTTGTACACGAAAATTACGTCGAAAAAATGGTTCAAATGGCTCTGAGCACTATGGGACTTAACATCTATGGCCATCAGTCCCCTAGAACTTAGAACTACTTAAACCTAACTAACCTAAGGACATCACACAACACCCAGTCATTACGAGGCAGAGAAAATCCCTGACCCCGCCGGTAATCGAACCCGGGAACCCGGGCGCGGGAAGCGAGAACGCTACCGCACGACCACGAGCTGCGGACAAATTTACGTCTACCGATTTCTGTTCAATTCAGATAATTCCTTCGTGGTGCGTCGTTGGTTTCTGCTTTCCAGTGTACAACATAACAACCCGCATTTGGCTTGCACCTGCATTTATAATGTTCTAGCATTAATTTCTAGCGGTGTTTTTATATTTTCGTTCAACCGCTGTAAATTATTAATATTCATTATATTACAGCATTTTGCGCTGTATTACAGAAACAGCTAAAATGAAAGTAAAGATGGAATAGTCGCTATTCGACCCATTTCATAATTGCAGAATGTGAAATAAGGATTGTGACATAGAACAATCTTATTGTATGCCTATATCAAGGCATTATGAAGTGATTTTCCCAGGGATTTTCTTGAGTCTAACCGGACAAACAGCTCAGCGTTCACATGTTTGAAGGTTCCTATTCCATCCTTACTGTACCAGAGCTGTATGAGAAGTTTCAAGTTGATGAACAAAAAATGTGTGTGCTGCAATTACATTTTTCCTCAGTCATATGATTAATCACGGGAATGTTACCTGTAAAGGTCTAGTCTTATAGGATCTACTTTGTTCTTTAGGATAGCCTCGTTCATTCCTCGAAGATGAGTAATGAGCATTCTGGTACGAAGCTTATATTCCTATTTAGTAACTGAAATTGGTTCTATGTTAATGTTGTATCTGTCTCGAATGTTGTTTCGCATCCGGTAGTTCTGAAGTCTTACAAAGTTTTTATTGCTTCAGGTACGTAACAAATATCACATAAAGACTGTTGGTGGCGGGAAATTTTCTCAAGCCACTTCCCTTCACGTTTATGCACAGTTCCTCAGATGAATATTGATGTCAGGTATCAGTTGCCTAGTATCCATTGTAAAGTCATAGTGGAATTTATCACGATATCAGTACGGAGATTATGAGGTACCAGTTGCCAAAGAATGTGATTTGTTTAGTTACAAAACATATGTTTCTGTAATAAATGATCCCATTAACAACCTCTTGAAAGCATTATGAAATTAGGTACAGTCACATATTTGCAAGCTACATTGTCACACGTTACAAATCTCCCGTTTTACTCGTTACAAGGTGTAACGAGCAGAAACTCTGAAACAGTTAACCATATCGCCAAAGTCGGTTGACTGTCTGTGAGTGGCGTAACACTTTCTAGAATTTGATAATGAGATTTTCTCCTCCAGAAACAAGCTGTATTCTTAAATTAAAAACAAATTAATAAAATACACACTCATGTGGACATGAAGTGTGTCATACTCACCGCACTAAGAATTACGCAATAAAGTTGGTAATATCAGCCGAATTAAAAAAAAAAAACTTATCTAAATCTTTTGTAGTCACTTAATGAAATACAGGATGGGGCAAATAAAATTGGTCCATAGAACTGGCACAGATGGATCATTCGTTTGCATGATCGGTTAGACGTGAGAGTCTCTCGCGACAGAAGTCGGATTCATTTTGCAGGTCTTTGAAGCATTTTCTGATGTTACTTGACGTCTTCAAAACGCACCCTGTCTGACGTCATTTTCGAACTAAGTGTTGCATGGCACTCTTTGCTGGCACTTTGACACTATTAATCTTCCCCGCAAACAACTGACCACACCGTTTCCAGGACTCTGTTGTCACTTAACTTTCCACAATGATCACGCGCTGCTCCACTGGGGCTATCTGCTCCACTCTCACTGACACGGCCCGCGCGGACGTACACGTGGTGTGCGCGGCACGGGGTGTAGTTGTATGCATACATCCACGTCCAATCATATTCACTAGTCCGGCCCACTTTCATTTGCCCCACCCTGTATATTTGAATCGAAGATTCGGACACTTCTGTATTATGTGATTCACATTCTGTTTCCTCCAACCTTTACTTTCAATACATTTTGCTGTTGCTGGTACAGTGAAACGTTACATGTGTAATAGTTCGTGTGTTCAGAATATCGAATGTGGTAATTTCTGTGTGTAAGTTTTGTAAAGCAGTTCGAAGGAAGCTTTATGTCTGTTGTGGTTTTCAGTTCAATTGTGGTTCAAATGGCTCTGAGCACTATGGGACTCAACTGCTGAGGTCATTAGTCCCCTAGAACTTAGAACTAGTTAAACCTAACTAACCTAAGGACATCACAAACATCCATGCCCGAGGCAGGATTCGAACCTGCGACCGTAGCGGTCTTGCGGTTCCAGACTGCAGCGCCTTTAACCGCACGGCCACTTCGGCCGGCAGTTCAATTGTGAATGGGTGATCAGTCACCATGGTTAATGCTGTTGTGTTTTTCAATTCGAAAACTGGTTTGATGCAGCTCTTCATGCTACTCTATCCTATGTAAGGCTCTTCATCTTCGAGAAACTACTGCGACCTACATACTTTAGAATCTACTTACTCTTTGTCTCCCTCTACAATTTTTGCCTCTGCTTCCCCATTTCCACACTTTCTTCCAACACTAAATTTGTGGTCCTTTGATGACTGTCCAATCAACTGATGCCTTCTTGTAGATATATTGCGCCACAAATTTCTTATCTCACCAGTTCTATTCGGTAGCTACTCACTAGTTACGTGATCGACCCATCTAACATTATGTATTATTTTGCTTATCCCTGCAGTGACTAACGAAGTTATCAGATACAAGAGTAGCTACTTGCGTTTACAACCTTCTTATCCTCCCACTTCACACACATAATATCTTGGCACCTTCTAAAATCTTCCTAGCCTTATTTTTCCTATCGGACTGCACGTAAAGAGCTCGCACAACGCTGGTACACTGTGTCCGCGTTTTCCCACTCTTAGTTCCGGAAAACCGAGAACCAATCAGGGCTGCACACTTGTGCACACACTAGGTTTTCATTAGGTGCGTGCTCCTGAAGAGGAAACCTCGGCTTGCATCTTATCTGCGAGAGCACGAAGGAGGGAACGAGCGGCGCATCCGAACTCTGCTGCCTTCGGCTGCGAGGCAAGGCAAGGCGAAGTACCGTAGCCAATTTTCAGCAACTGGAGGGTCTTCTGCGGAGTTCTCCTTCAGCCGGCGGGCAAAATTACATTCCCATCCAGCCTGCGCTGAGTGACAGCCTGCCGTGATTGGTTGTCATCGCTTCTGACGGCCTCTCGCTTCCTACCGGAAAAATCACCTGTAGTAGCGGCGGCGGAAGTCGAAAGAGCGATACTCCACGTCATATCACAGTTACTCTTATAACGAGTGAATTACAAGAGCGACAGAAATCTTTCGCTAAGTGAAAGGGTAAAAGGCCGGAATTCAATGCGTCATCGGCTACAAATTCATCACAACCTGTTTAGGCCTTCCGGAACTCAGGGAGTGAACTACATTCGGTGTGCCTGATGGTAATACACATTTTACAGTAGGAGTTCCAAATATTTTCTTTTAACGGAATTCTTTGAGAACACTTGCACTTTGATGCGGAAAGTCGTTTAGTTTGAAGGTTAGTAAAATTGAAAAAAAAAGTTAGTTTACGGGATGGTTACTTAGTTTTAAATCATCAAAAATTGTTCAAATGGCTCTGAGCACTATGGGACTTAACTTCTGAGGTCATCAGTCCCCTAGAACGTAGAACTACTTATACCTAACTAACCTAAGGACATCACACACATCCATGCCCGAAGCAGGATTCGAACCTGCGACCGTATCGGTCGCGTGGTTCCGGACTGTAGTGCCTAGAACCGTTCGGGCACTCCGGCCGGCTTTAAATCATCGCTGCTAACAATAAAACCATAACAAAATTTTGAAAAATAGGTAGGAGCACCAATATTTCGAAAGGAACCGGAATACTATCAATAATTTTTCGCAGGTAATTTATTCACTCACTGCAGAACCCCAGTTTCTGCCGAGCACAGTTCGGGAAGTCCTGCTTTACACCAGGTGCTTTCAGTGCGTCATTTGTTTTCGTTTCTGTACGCTCCCAGTAGTTAGTACCTCAGCATTTGATTACAAGAGAAAAGCTGTTTTTCGTAGTTTCAGCATGCCTACGAGAAATAAAGACAATTTTGAGTGGTCTTTAATAATTTTGGATTATTAAGTATTCAGTACTTCCTGTAATATCCTTACATACAATATGTGATCAGAAGTACCCGGACACCCACAAAAAACAGACGTTTTTCATATTAGGTGCCTTGTGCTGCCACCTACCGCCAGGTACTCCATATCAGCGACCTCAGGGGTCATTACACATCGTAAGAGAGCAGAATGGGGCTCTCCGTGGAACTCACGGTATTCGAAAGTGGTCAGGTGATTGGATGTCACTTGTGTCATTCGTCTGTACGCGAGATTTACACACTCCTAATCATCCCCAGGTCCAGTATTTCCGATGTGATAGTGAAGTGGGAACGTGAAGGGACACGTACAGCTCAAAAGCGTACAGACCGACCTCCTCTGTTGACTGACAGAAACCGCCGACTCTTGAAGAGAGTGGTAACGAGTAATAGGCAAACATCTATCCAGACCGTCACACAGGGATTCCAAACTGCATCCGGATCAACTACAAGTACTACGACAGTTAGCGGAGAGGCTGCTCATAAGCCACACATCACGCCGGTAAATGCCAAACGAAGCCTCGCTTGGTGTAACCAGTGTGAACATGGGACAATTGAACAGTGGAAAAACGTTCTGTGGAGTGACAATCACGGTAAACATGTGGTGAACCGATGGCAGTGTGTGGATATGAAGAATGCCCGGTGAACGTCATCTGCCAGCGTTTGTAGTGTCAACAGTAAAACTCGGAGGCGGCGGTGTTATGGTGTGGTCCTGTTTTTCATGGAGGGGGCTTGCACCCCTTGTTGTTTAGCGTGGCGTTATCAGAGCACAGGTCTACGTTGATATTTTAAGCACCTTCTTGCTTCTCACTGTTGAAGACCAATTCGGGGATGGCGATTGCATCTCTATGCAAGATCGAGCACCTGTTCAAAATGCACGGCCTGTGGCGGAGTAGTTACCCATAACAGTAACATCCCTGTAGCGAACTGGCCTGCACAGAGTGCTGACCTGAGTCCTATAGAACACCTTTGGGATGTTTTGGATCGCCGACTTCGTTCCAGGTCTCACCGACCTACATCGATACCTCTCCTCAGTGCAGAATGGGCTGCCATTCCCCAAGAAACCTTCCAGCACCTGACTGAACGTATGCCTGCGAGAGTGGAAGCTGTCATTAAGGCTAAGTGCGGGCCAACATCATATTGAATTCCAGCATTACCGATGGAGGGCGCCACGAACTTGTAAGTCATTTTCAGCCAGGTGTCGGAATACTTTTGATCACGTAGTGTTTTCTACACTATCGAATAAGTGATAGTTTATCACATTGCAAAATGTACATATTACAAAAAAACAGAGGCTGATAGTTGAAAAATGTAAATGAAACAAATTTGTGTACATCTTCAGAATATCCGTTTAGCAGATGTAAATATCTTCTTCTCAGAAACGGAATGCCTTGACATATTGAAAAGGGTAGATATTGTCTGTGATAATTATAAACACAAACTGATAATTTACAGTAAATTAGCGGGCCTACATGTCACCAACCTTGTTTCAGTTGCGCTGCAAATGTTTCACTGAGAAGCCCTTACACATCCTCCTTACACTTTCGATTTTTCCCCATGCGAGTTCCATATTTTGAGTCCTGATGGAAGGCATTGTTTGGGACGAAGAGGTGCATGTTTGTGTTTCCGTAGACAAGCGCAAACACTTTTCCCTGAAGGCATTGACCATCTTTCACACTTTCATTTGACTGCCACTCATGCTTATACTGCAATTGATTAATGGTTACTTTGAAAGTACTTAGCCCATTAGTCAATCTTTTTTTGTAAGAGACGAAATGATAACATACTATGAGTCGGGGCGTATAATGTCAGAAGCTTGAACGGGGTGGGGAAACTAGATAATCGGAAAAGGGAAATGCAAAGGCTCAACTTAGATATATAGGGGTCAGTCAAGTAAAATGGAACAAGACAAGGATTTCTGGTCAGATGAGTATCCATCAACAGCAGCAAAAAATGGTATAACGGGAGTAGGATTCGTTATCAATACGAAGGTAGGGCTAAGAGTGTGTTACTGTGAACCGTTCAGTGATGCGGTAGTTCTCAGAAAAATCGACAGCGAACCAACACTGACAACGATAATTCAGGTACACATGCCGACGTCGCAAGCTGAAGATGAAGAGGAAGGGAAAGTGTATGTTGATATTGAAATGATAATACAGTATGTAAAGGGAGATGAAAATCTAATAGTTATGGGGGACTGGAATGCAGTTGTAGGCGAAGGAGTAGAAGAAAAGGTTACTAGAGAAAACGGGATTACGGCAAGGAATGATTAGAAAGATTAATTGAGGTCTGTAATAAACTTCAGCTAGTAACAGCGAATATTCCGTTCAGGAATCACAAGAGGAGGAGGTATACATGGAAAAGTCCGGGTGATACTGGAAGATATCAGTTAGATTACATCATTGTCAGACAGAGATTCCGAAATCAGATACTGGATTGTAAGGCGTACCAGGAGCAGATGTAGACTCAGATGGCAACGTCGTAGTGATGAAGTGTAGGCTGAAGTTTAAGACAACAGTCAGGAAGAATCAATACGCAAAGAAGTGGGATACAGAAGTGCTAAGAAACGACGAGATACGCTTGAAGTTCTCTAAGGCTATAGATACAGCAATAAGGTAAAGCTCAGTAGGCAGTACTGCTGAAGAGGAATTTAAGAGGAATGCATATCGCTAAAGAGGGCAATAACAGAAAATGGGAAGTAAAGTATAGGTACAAAGAAAGTAACTGCAGAGGAATTATGGATAACAGAAGAAATATTTCAATTGATTGATGAAAGGAGGAAGTACAAAAATGTTCCGGAAGACTCAGGAATACAGAAATTCAAGTAGCTGAGGAATGAAATAAATAGGAATTGCAGGAAAGCTAAGATGAAATGGTTGCACGGAAAATGGGAAGAAATCGAAAAAGAAATGATTGTCGGTAGGACTGACTCAGCATACAGGAAAGTCAAAGCAACCTTCGGTGACATTAAAAGGAAGGGTGCAAACATTAAGCCTGTTAAATGCAGACGAAAAAGCGGACAGGTGGAAAGAGTACATTGAAAGCCACTATGACGGGGAAGATTTGTCTGATGTGATAGAAGCAGAAACAGGAGTCGATTTAGAAGAGATAGGGGACACGGTATTAGAATCAGAATTTAAAAGAGCTTTGGAGCACTTAAGATCAAATAAGGCAGAAGGGATAAATAACATTCCATCAGAATTTCTAAAATTGGTGGGGGAAGTGGCAACAAAACGACTGTTTACGTTGATGTGTAGAATGCATGAGTCTGGCGACTTACCATCTGACTTTCGGAAAAACATCATCCACACAATTCCGAAGACGGCAA
This sequence comes from Schistocerca nitens, assembly GCF_023898315.1. Classification (NCBI taxonomy): domain Eukaryota; kingdom Metazoa; phylum Arthropoda; class Insecta; order Orthoptera; family Acrididae; genus Schistocerca; species Schistocerca nitens. Next base: position 69,433,276 of record NC_064614.1, read on the forward strand.
GAGCTAACAAGTGGGAGAATTATCAGCTCATGCATCCAAGTTGCTGACAAGAATAATAAACACAAGAATGGAAAAGAAAATTAAGGATGCGCTGGATGACGATCAGTTTCGCTTTAGGAAAGGTAAAAGCACGAGAGAGGCAAGTCTGACGTTGCGGTTAATAATGGAAGCAAGACTAAAGAAAAATCAAGACACGTTCGCAGGATTTGTCGACCTGACAAAAGCGTTCGACAATGTAAAATGGTGCAATTCTGAGGAAAATATGGGAAAGTTATAGGGAGAGACTTTAGCAAGGATGGCTTCAAAGGCAGACTAGCAACGGCAAAAATGGCATTCCTGGCCAAGAGAAGTCTACTAATACCAAATATTTGTCTTAATTTGAGGACGAAATTTCTAAGAATGTACGTCTGGGGTACACCATTGTATGGTAGTGAAACATGGACTATGGGAAAACAGGAGCAGAAAAGAATCGAATCATTTGCCATGTGGTGTTGGCGACGAATATTGAAAATTAGGTGGACCAATAAGGTAAGGAATAAGGAGGTTCGGTGCAGAGTCGGAGAGGAAAGGAATATGTGGAAAACACTTATAAGGAGAAGGGACAGGATGATAGGACATCTGTTAAGACATGAGGGAATGACTTCCATGGTACTAGAGGGAGCTGTCGAGCCGGCCGGAGTGGCCGAGCGGCTCTAGGCGCTTCAGTCTGGAACCGCGCGACCGCTGCCGTCGCAGGTTCGAATCCTGCTTTAATATTTTTTGTGGGATCTGAAATTTAAAAACGGACATCTGTTAAGACATGAGGGAATGACTTCCATGGTACTAGAGGGAGCTGTCGAGCCGGCCGGAGTGGCCGAGCGGCTCTAGGCGCTTCAGTCTGGAACCGCGCGACCGCTGCCGTCGCAGGTTCGAATCCGGCATTAATATTTTTTGTGGGATCTGAAATTTAAAAACCTCTCTCACAGCGGCCTGATGTAGCTTCATTCATCAGGATAGTAAAAAACATGCGTATATTAAGGGAATTTTCATTCACAAAGCAGGCTTATCACATTCACACAGTTCAATACTGTTCTATCCTGATTAAATTGAGCTTATCTTAAATTTCGTAAGGCAGTGAAGCAATTTCGAAGTGCGACGAAAATTGTCAGTCGATCTCCTGAAAACATTTGCAATAATTATTAACTTTCGGTGATCACATGGGGAAGACCGGAGATCGGCTGGTAAGACTGTGTTAGCCCATTTATTGAAAGCAATAAACTGGATAGCTTGAGAATACAAAACGGCAGGTTCATCCAGTGTAAATCAGACGATCCCCACTGATCCCGTGCAACACAGCGTAGTAAGCAGACACTGTCAATAATAATCAGTTAAATAATACGCGAACACACTTACTTTAGTTTAGTTCATGTATTAAATTCCTTCTCATCAAGATGGCGACTAGCTCAACAATACATACATATACATCTTCGTTCTTTTACGGCTAATCGGCAAGACCTGAAACATTCTTTTCATAACAGAAAACATAGATAGCAGAGAAGCTATTCCATGGAGTAAATGCACGCTCCTAGGAATAATAGGGCTTGAAACTACTTTGCATTGATAATCATCGTATATTAAAGTTTAGGAATCGTTAAGATAGGAAGAGATATTTCGAGATATGTACTGAGTTATATAATTTATAAAATTACTGAAAATATCGCGGAGAGACCGCTGCAAAAGACATTACACTGCCTCGGGCATGGACGTGTGTGATGTCCTTAGGTTAGTTAGGTTTAAGTAGTTTTAAGTTCTAGGGGACTGATGACCTCAGCTGTTTAGTCCCATAGTGCTCGGAGCGATTTGGAGCTGTAGAAAGCAAAATCTGTGGAGGAAGACAGAGGTTGGATTACATCCAGCAAATAACAGAGGACGTAGCTTGCAAGTGCTACTCTGAGTGAAGAGGTTAGCTCAGGAGAGGAAATCGTGGCAACCCGCATCAAACCAGTTAGAAGACTGACGAAAAAAAAAGAAGAAGAAGGAAATTTTCAGCCAGCCAGGTAAGATGTAACTTCGGGTGTGTCCCAGGGAAATGTGTTGGCAACCTTGCTGTTCATGTCAAATATTAACGATCTTGGGGGCGATATTAATAGTAACTCAGACTTTTTGCAGATAATCTATAATATATTTGCAGATGATCTATAATGATGTTTGAAGCTGAACACGTATTCAGTCAGACCTTTATAAGAGTTCAAAGTAGTGCAAAGTTTGGAAACTTGCTATAAATGCTCAGAAATATAAAACTGTTCAATTCACAAAACGAAGAAACACAGTATCCTATGATTTTAATATCAATGAATAACAGCTGGAATCGGCCAACTCATAAAAATACCTGGGTGTAACGCTTTGTAGAGATATGAAATGGAATGATCAAGTAGACGCAGTTGTGGGTAAAGAAGACGGTAGACTTCGGTTTATTGGTAGAATACTGGGGAAGTGCTATCAGTCTACAAACTAGGACTAACAGATGGTACTAAAATACAGAGAAGGGCTGCGCGAATGGTCACAGGCGGAGTGTTTCAACGATGCTGAAGAAACTGAAATGGCAGACTCTCGAAGATAGACGTATTGTATCCCGAACCGGCTTTATATGATGACTCTAGGAATATTCTACAACCCCCCACGTATCGCTCGTACAGGGATCGTGAGTACAAAATTAAAATAATTACAACACACACAGAGCATGCAGATTATATTTCTTCCTGCGCTCCACAGGTGAAAAAAATGGCTCTGAGCACTATGGGACTCAACTGCTGAGGTCATTAGTCCCCTAGAACTTAGAACTAGTTAAACCTAACTAACCTAAGGACATCACAAACATCCATGCCCTAGGCAGGATTCGAACCTGCGACCGTAGCGGTCTTGCGGTTCCAGACTGCAGCGCCTTTGCTCCACAAGTGAATGGGACGGAAAGAAACCCTAATAACTAATACAATAGAACGTACTCTCTGTTATTCACTTCGCCGTGGTTTGTAGAGTGTGGATGTAATATAGGTGTAAATTGAAGCCGATGCGAGGGAGGAAGGAAGTTTAGTGTTAGACTTACAGTCGACAACGAGGTCAGTAGAGACGGAGCACAGTCTAGGCTTAGGAAGGGATAGGAAAGAAAATAGGCCGTGCCCTATCAAAGGAACCATCCCAGCATTTGCCTTACGGATAATTACGGAACACTTAAGTGAGGATGGCCATACGGTGAACTGAATCGTCAGCCTACCGAATGACAGTGAGGGAGAGAGAAAGAGAGAGAGAGAGAAAGAGAGAGAGGCCAGTGTTGTAACCACTGCGCTGCCACGCTCGGTAACGCTGACGCAGTTCTCCGAAGTTTCTTCCCGCTGAAACGACATAATTGCATCGCACAAATCGGACCAATAAGTTTCAATTTATCGTACTTTAAGGCTGTGTAGTATGTGCTTTGTGTAAGCTTGCCATCTTCAGTTGCTAGTTGACAATGAGGTGGCGTTATAAACTGGTTACATGCATTGTCTGTGGGTATATTTCAGGGTGAAAACTGCGTTCATTTTGTATGAATACGTCTATATTCATACAGTTCACCCCATTCATTTATTGGTAACAATAATGGTGAATAATTGATGCTGATGTGGGCACAAATCGAAATATATCAAAGGAGGAAAAGTTAAAAATGTAACTAGGCAATAGGATACAGTTTAGTACAAACCTAAAGCAGAGGTAGCTCTCCTTTATTTTAATGTAGAAAAAAAAAACAGTGGCATCTGAGCTGTGATACTTGTCGCAACAATGGGAATACTCTTGGATTTATTTGTTTAAAGCTCTTAGTCGACCTCGTTCCAGACATCAGATCCCTCTGCATTGCAGTACCTTTGAAGGCGATCTGGCTGTACTAATGATGTAATAACGTATAAAATCCAGTAGACGCTTAACTACAAGCCATACGTTGCATCATAGTCACGTGACTTTGGAATGAAAAACTAAGTGACGAAATTCCCGTTCTGCGCATATGGATGCTCTATACACAGGTATTTCTACTTTATAGATTTACCTGCCGACATTTTAAGATTCTCGTTAGTTGGTTGGTTGATTTGCGGAAGGGGACCAAACAGTGGCCGGTCGGAGTGGCCGAGCGGTTAAAGGCGCTACAGTCTGGAACCGCACGACCGCTACGGTCGCAGGTTCGAATCCTGCCTCGGGCATGGATGTGTGTGATGTCCTTAGTTAGGTTTAAGTAGTTCTATGTTCTAGGGGACTTTGACCACAGCAGTTGAGTCCCATAGTGCTCAGAGCCATTTGAACCAAACAGTGAGCTTATCGGTCCCATCGGATTAGCGAATCGTGGGGAAGGAAGTCGGCCGTGCCTTTTCAAAGGAACCATCCCGGCATTTGCCTGAAGCGATTTAGAGAAATCACAGAAAACCTAAAACAGGATGCCCCGGCGGGGATTTAAATAGTCGTCTTCCCGAATGCGAGTTGATTGTGTTAACCACTGCGCCACCTCGCACGGTGGTTGTCGTTGATGTTCATGTTGTGCTCGTGTTGAGCGTAAGGTTTGCGTATGCTTGTCAGCAGCGTTCGTTAGCGGTGGGCGATTTGACTGTGACGTGACACATCATCAAAGTATTAAACCTCCTTCTGACAATAATTCCAAAAAGGCGACTGGTTCCATATCATGCTAATTTGAGTCAGAGAACAGTTCGACATCAGTAAAATCGGTGAAAATTACTGTTTTGGCAGCATGCTAGAAATTGCATTAATCATTCGTGCCAAGGTTTCCGCTGAATTAAAATGTGAGCGTGGAAGAATTTCTTCAAGGTCGAGGCACAAGAACATTTTGCAAACCTTGTGTACGTACAATTACAAATTAATAAATTGTTTCTGGTCAGTAATTAACTGTTGTAGATGGCAGCCTTCATTTTTCACATCATCCTGAATAAATTGTTACAGTACCTTCAAAAATTCCTGTAATTAGAATGCAGCAAATGGAGAGCTATGGCACAGAGTTTATCAAAGGATAGGAACTGAAGATGATCTTACCATTTAGGTCAGAGTGTTGGTAGGTGGCAGAATCTGTGTCGGCAGTTTAGGGTGCAAACTGCGTCTTCGGAGACTACGATCGTATCACGGCCGAATTTAATTGCACAAGTTTTATTGGAAGTGTTTAAAATTAAATTTGGAGTTTGAAACGTCCCCTTTTGAAAAATTATACAGGACTGTGCTTAACCTGACACACAATATTTTTAGCGCAACGCAATCTGACTTTCAAGAACCCCTACAAAAGAATGGCCCTGACTAACATTAACATATACCTTTCACAAATCACTTACCTCACCAAAAATCTTCGTTACTCGAACTACTGCAAAACTGCGAGCGCCACTAATGCCAGCTAAATAAAAGATTCAAACTACGGAAGGCACTAACTACTGATAGGCATAGTTAGCAAATGAAAGATTTTAGTAGAGAACAAACAATGTATTTACCTTAATAGTCATAATATATATAGAAGTTCATGACATCCAGTCTTACAAATTTCCAAACTCCACCATCTCTCTCCCCACATCCACCACTGCTGGCGGCTCACCTCCAACTGCGCAACGCTACGCGCTGTTCACATCCAGCTGCCCAACACTATAATGGCAGACAACAATGCCAACTAGCCACAGACTGCACACAGCACAGCCAGTGATTTTCATACAGAGAGCTACGTAACGTTGCCAATAAGAAAACATAAACAGCTTACTTACAAGTTTAGGAGCGAACTGTACAGAGTAGAAAGACAACACGGACACGAAAACCCGATTTCATTGTTATTGTCATAATGTATAATGTGTGAAAGTAAGGTTTGATAAAATTTTTACGCACCAAATGATTAGCCCGACTTAACGCTAAGTCAGAGGTTGCGCAAAAACAGTGTCCAAGAAATAAGTGATTAGATATGTAGACTGACATATACTGCACAAGCCAAGCAACACCCTCTCTTGTTTGACGTGTTAGAACTGTATTACGTCAGACAGAATTTGACTACAGACGTGAAATGAAATGGAAACTAGAAAGTAAGTACCATAACAACTTGTCGTTGTCAAAGGCGATGTAACAGCAAGAGAGAGAACTGGAAGGGGGTGGCATATTCGGTCTTTGGTGAGAAGAGTTGGTCTTGCCATGACATTTTCGCTCGTTCTGGGTTCATACTGCTACGGAGATACTGCGTTTGATGACGGGAAAGGGCTGTACTCTGCGACAGGCGAGTACCGGACCGCGAATTGTGCAAAGGCAGCAAGAGGACGCCATTTGCTTTGGCGTGTACTAGTGGCACGCACGTTACTGCGCCGTCTTTTATTGTCCACAAATTACAGAGGCCTCAGCCTATTACAGATATGTGAATGCCGTCTCTGGAATACTGAACAGTAAATTTTAGTGGTTCCGAGTAGGTCAGTGTGAGGTACCAATGCGTCCTTAAATGCCACACGTGAAAAGACAATGTCTGAGAGGGGGGGGGGGGGGGGAAAGTGGTCATATCTCGGGTTCTCTTGATCACAGAGATAAGGAGTCTAGTGTTGTACTGGGTCAAAATTTAAACATTACACATTTTCTCAAGCACAGGCAAACTGAGAAAATCGGTTGGGTCCTTTGCATTAGCTGTGGCAGAAGGTGGACATTGGGCAGCTTGTAAAAGCAACTTTTGTTCATGGTCGTTTCCTGAGGAAACTCCGCGAAACGATGGTTTTTGGATACGAAAGGTACCAGCTGTGGGGATGGCCACTACCTTAATTTTTGTTCCTGGCAGATCGCCGAAAGTTTTTCCATTTATTCTTAGCATGATATTCTCGTGGATTTTCGTTACTTTTTCCGGTATCGTTATTCGTAACCAGATTATGAGTTTCTAAGCTACCGTACTTACGCACGTAGTATCCGTTTTGAGACGTGAATGTAGTTTTAATAGACGTAATGAACACATAGAAAAGGTTTGAGAGTCATCGCAAGCGTTCTGAGTTGACCAAACTTTATTTTTCAGTCAGCCTTTTATCGCCCGTAAGACTTCATGACGGGCTTTCTCTGTATAAAGGGCACTTGACGCCAATACAAATGTGCCCCAATTTGTACTGCAGTGACAAAAAATGGGCTAAAATGGACTTAACATGTCTGACGAGAGTTTAAAATGACAACCAAAAATTACGTATAACTCGGAAATCATTCAAATGCAGTAAAATATTTGTAATTACGCTTTTACTCTTTTAAGACACAACCCATAAGCTTGGCGTTTTCGATGAAGAGAGATCGAGGAAGAAAGTATCCAGAAGAACGTGAACCAAACGATTTTATGCTAACTTTGTTGTTGTTGTTGTGTTGTTGTAATCTTCAGTCCAGAGACTCGTTTGATGCAGTTCTCCATGCTACTCTATCTGTGCAAGCTTCTTCATCTCCGAGTAACTAACTTTGTGTTATGTATTCTTATTAGTTGTTTAAATGTATCAAAGTATATAAATGTGTCGAAGTATGTAGTTACACTGTCAAAACTTTACTGACCTATAAAACTAGTTTTAAATAAGTAGTACACCATGCTGTAGCGGAAAATGGAAGGGAACCAGCGGAAAAATGCTCTTGTCGGACCCGAAAAAAGGCGAATATGTTCGTCTTTAAAAGACCTCGACAGAAAAGAGGCGAACGAATCCTTATTACGTCTTCCTCAGCACAATATTGGCGTATGAACTTATTCGTGTTTTTTGACGTTATCGTCACTAGCAGAGAGACAATGGCGATGGAAAGAGCGGAAACAAGGCTAGTGGGAGAGAAAGGGAGAAGACAGTGATGGTGGGAGAGAGGAAGTGGGAGCAAAAGAGAGAAAGAGGTGGGTGGCGACAGCAGTGGAATACAAACAGAGAGTTGTGTAACTGAGAGAGGATACAGTGGCAGTGGGATATAGAGCAAATCAGTGGAAAAAAGGGAGACATACGGAGAGAGACGTGTAGAGACAATGGTCGTGAAAGGAAGATGCTGAGTACGAAGGCTTATCTACAAAGAGAGGCTGGGTAAAGAGATTTAGCATGTTCTGTGTTAAAAGAATACAAATATATTCTCATGCCAAAAATTTTTATATGGCTGAATGAGTGCTGAGGTAGCTTGTTCCCCACTTTTCTGTCAGTCTTTTACTGAGGTACATATTTTGTCTTTTTTTTTTTTTTTTTCTCCGGCAGGAGCGTTTTTCCTCTGGTGTTATAGTAGTTCATAGTTCCATGTGAAGTTCTGTACAGAAAAATGCACCGTTAAGGAAACTTAACCTCTCATACAACGCTCTGCACACACATGCAATCGTGGCGACCCCAACCTAATACTACTGCTGAGTGAAATACTGAATACCAATAGTGACCGGTAGGAGTGCTGGCTGTAGCGACAGTAATCAAAACATTAAGGATACACTTGTACTAGCCGCCTTCAGGGAACTCTACGTATCATACATCAAAAAGGCCGTTCCTGCAGTCAGCCTTCGATAAACGTGGTACCACTGCTTCCCCAACCTGGTTGTTCACTGACATGCCTAGGACACCTCTGGGTACAGCTTGTTCTTTAAGAGCCTCCAGATATGCGTGTTGTCGCTGGAAAATGAATGCAGAATCCCCAGGGACATATCAATCTCCTCTTTGGTTCGATGTTTTTTAAGTTGTAACTGCAGCGTGACAAGTCTTCACACCACATTGATTCAGGAAATCAGAGGCCATGTACACGTCTATAGCCATAATGTCTTGTTTAATGTCACACGCCAAACTTATGGCATGAAGTTCTTAATAGACACAATATATTGGTTTCGAACCCTTCCTATCACCTGACGTGCTAACAATGCAAATTGTTCTTTTACAACTAGCAACGAGAAGACCCAACTAACTTCTTGCAGTTTCCCTATCTCAAGAGAAGGAGGTTTGCTTACTTCATATCCTGTACAGCTGTACCGTTGTCCTCCCTAGATTTCTTCTGCATCGGCCCCACATTCCAACAGGCAGTGATACAGAATTGGAAGTGAAAAAGTCTCAACGCCACTGCAATAAAAGTCTCGAAATAAAGAATTAACGAAGAAAGTGTCATTACAGCGAGTCTAAAAGCAATACTTGGATCTAATTTCACAGATTCTACTCTTCTCTCATCGATCACCACTACAAGTTCATATAAAATGTCCACATGGCTTTAATTCCCGTACGAGGTCCCATACAAACGAGATCGCATATAAACGTTTTCCAAGGGCGAATAATGATTTCACTGAAGTTTTCTAACACAAAACATCCACTTGCAAGAATGTGCATTGTGGTGGCATGAACGTTAGTTCTAGACTACCAGAATACGAGTCCCAGAGTGAGTAGTGAGCTGGCTGCAGTGTTTCGCGCCTGCCTGCACAGGGCGCGTTTCCGATTGGTCAATCTACTCGACCAATGATTGAAGACAATACTTAAAATTCCCCCCCATGAACCATGGACCTTGCCGTTGGTGGGGAGGCTTGCGTGCCTCAGCGATACAGATGGCCGTACCGTAGGTGCAACCACAACGGAGGGGTATCTGTTGAGAGGCCAGACAAACATGTGGATCCTGAAGAGGAGCAGCAGACTTTTCAATAGTTGCAGGGGCAACAGTCTGGATGATTGACTGATCTGGCCTTGTAACATTAACCAAAACGGCCTTGCTGTGCTGGTACTGCGAACGGCTGAAAGCAAGGGGAAACTACAGCCGTAATTTTTCCCGAGGACATGCAGCTTTACTGTATGATTAAATGATGATGGCGTTCTCTTGGGTAAAATATTCCGGAGGTAAAATAGTCTCCCATTCGGATCTCCGGGCGGGGACTACTCAAGGGGACGTCGTTATCAGGAGAATGAAAACTGGCGTTCTACGGATCGGAGCGTGGAATGTTAGATCCCTTAATCGGGTAGGTAGGTTAGAAAAGGGAAATGGATAGGTTAAAGCTAGATATAGTGGGAATTAGTGAAGTACAGTGGCAGGAGGAACAAGACTTTTGGTCAGGTGATTACAGGGTTATAAATACAAAATCAAATACGGGTAATGCAGGAGTAGGTTTAATAATGAATAAAAAATAGGAGTGCGGGTTAGCTACTACAAACAGCATAGTGAACGCATTATTGTGGCCAAGATAGACACAAAGCCCATGCCTACTACAGTAGTACAAGTTTATATGCCAACGAGCTCTGCAGATGATGAAGAAATAGATGAAATGTATGACGAGATAAAAGAAATTATTCAGGTAGTGAAGGGAGACGAAAATTTAATAGTCATGCGTGACTGGAATTCGTCAGTAGGAAAAGGGAGAGAAGGAAACATAGTAGGTGAATATGGATTGGGGGGAAGGAATGAGAGAGGAAGCCGCCTTGTAGAATTTTGCACAGAGCATAACTCAGAGCATAACTTAATCATAGCTAACGCTTGGTTCAAGAATTATAAAAGAAGGTTGTATACGTGGAAGAATCCAGGAGATACTAAAAGGTATCAGATAGATTATATAATGGTGAGACAGAGATTTAAGAACCAGGTTTTTATTTGTAAGACATTTCCTGGGGCAGATGTGGATTCTGACCACAATCTATTGGTTATGAACTGCAGATTGAAACTGAAGAAACTGCAAAGAGGTGGGAATTTAAGGAGATGGGACCTGGATAAACTGAAAGAACCAGAGGTTGTAGAGAGTTTCAGGGAGAGCATAAAGGAACAATTGACAGGAATGGGGGAAAGAAATACAGTAGAAGTAGAATGGGTAGCTCTGAGGGATGAAGTAGTGAAGGCAACAGACGATCAAGTAGGTAAAAAGACGAGGGCTAATAGACATCCTTGGGTAACAGAAGAAATATTGAATTTAATTGATGAAAGGAGAAAATATAAAAATGCAGTAAATGAAGCAGGCAAAACGGAATACAAACGTCTCAAAAATGAGATCGACAGGAAGTGCAAAATGCCTAAGCAGGTATAGCTAGAGGACAAATGTAAGAATGTAAAGGCTTGTCTCACTAGGGGTAAGATAGATACAGCCTACTGGAAAATTAAAGAGACCTTTGGAGAGAAGAGAACCACTTGTATGAATATCAAGAGCTCAGATGGCAACCCAGTTGTAAGCAAAGAAGGGAAGGCAGAAAGGTGGAAGCAGTATATAGAGGGTTTATACAAGGGCGATGTACTTGATGACAGTATTATGGAAATCGAAGAGGATATAGATGAAGATGAAATGGGAGATTAGATACTGCGTGAAGAGTTTGACAGAGCACTGAAAGACCTGAGTCGAAACAAGGCCCCGGGAGTAAACAACATTCCATTAGAACTACTGATGGCCTTGGGAGAGCCAGTCATGACAAAACTCTACCATCTGGTGAGCACGATGTATGAGACATGCGAAATACCCTCAGACTTCAAGAAGAATATAATAATTCCAATCCGAAAGAAAGCAGGTGTTGGCAGATGTGAAAATTACCGAAATATCAGTTTAATAAGTCACAGTTGCAAAATACCAACGCGAGTTCTTTACAGACGAATGGAAAAACTGATAGAAGCCGACCTCGGGGAAGATCAGTTTGGATTCCGTAGAAATGTTGGAACACGTGAGGCAATACTGACCTTACGACTTATCTTAGAAGAAAGATTAAGAAAAGGCAAACCTACGTTTCTAGCATTTGTAGACTTAGAGAAAGCTTTTGACAATGTTAACTGGAATACTCTCTTTCAAATTCTGAAGGTGACAGGGGTAAAATACAGGGAGCGAAAGGCTATTTACAATTTGTACAGAAACCAGATGGCAGTTATAAGAGTCGAGGGGCATGAAAGGGAAGCAGTGGTTGGGAAAGGAGTGAGACAGGGTTGTAGCCTCTCCACGATGTTATTCAATCTGTATATTGAGCAAGCAGTAAAGGAAACAAAAGAAAAATTCGGAGTAGGTATTAAAATTCATGGAGAAGAAGTAAAAACTTTGAGGTTCGCCGATGACATTGTAATTCTGTCAGAGACAGCAAAGGACTTGGAAGAGCAGTTGAACGGAATGGACAGTGTCTTGAAAGGAGGATATAAGATGAACATCAACAAAAGCAAAACCAGGATAATGGAATGTAGTCAAATTAAGTCGGGTGATGCTGAGGGAATTAGATTAGGAAATGAGACACTTAAAGTAGTAAAGGAGTTTTGCTATTTAGGGAGTAAAATAACTGATGATGGTCGAAGTAGAGAGGATATAAAATGTAGACTGGCAATGGCAAGGAAATCGTTTCTGAAGAAGAGAAATTTGTTAACATCGAGTATAGATTTAAGTGTCAGGAAGTCGTTTCTGAAAGAATTTGTATGGAGTGTAGCCATGTATGGAAGTGAAACATGGACGATAACGAGTTTGGACAAGAAGAGAATAGAAGCTTTCGAATTGTGGTGCTACAGAAGAATGCTGAAGATAAGGTGGGTAGTTCACGTAACTAATGAGGAGGTATTGAACAGGATTGCGGAGAAGAGAAGTTTGTGGCACAACTTGACTAGAAGAAGGGATCGGTTGGTAGGACATGTTTTGAGGCATCGACGGATCACAAATTTAGCATTGTAGGGCACCGTGGAGGGTAAAAATCGTAGAGGGAGGCCAAGAGATGAATACACTAAGCAGATTCAGAAGGATGTAGGTTGCAGTAGTTACTGGGAGATGAAGAAGCTTGCACAGGATAGAGTAGCATGGAGAGCTGCATCAAACCAGTCTCAGGACTGAAGACCACAACAACAACAACCTAAAATTCTAATTAATACTGGCACTTCCTTTTGAAGTTACTGAAATCATGGCTAGGAATCTAACAGTGTTGATAATGTCACCAGTCTAGTTCGAGGGGTATACAAGTACTGAAGCAAGCCTGGCAGTGGTGATTACGTCATTGTCTACATTCTCTAGTTCGATTCCTGTTGCATCTTTTATCTCTCACTTTGTGACCATCTCTTGTTTTGTGTGATAGGGAGTGCTATAGATTGTAACTGCCTGCTGGCTGAGAACAGCTAGCACCTGTGTTAACTGAATGACGGAATTTAATTTTCTGTGAGTGGGAGTGCTACCGGCAGTAGCTTCTTGCTGGTTTACAGGAGATTCGGCCTTTCTAAACTGCATGATGAAATCTAACCAAACGTTGGATGACTTGGGATAGAAATGCCACAACATGTATACTTAATGGTGATAGAATTTTTACGAACTACATCTGTATCTATATACATACTCCACAAACTACAATAAGGTGCATAACAGAGGAAACATTGTTCTAATTACTCATTCGCTTTCCTGTTTTAGTCGCTAATGGAGCGAGGGAAAAACTGTCTATTCTTCCGTACAAGCTCTGATTTCCCTTATCTTATCTTCGCTGTTCTTAACCGAGAAATATGTAGGGTCGTTCTCCAGGCTGATGGAAATGTCGATTCTCTAAGCTTTTTCAATAGTGTTTCCTGTAAACAACTTCCCTCCCATTGCAGTTCAAGTGGCATTTCTCGTAATACTCGAGTTTTGATCGAACCTAGCGGTAGCAGATCTAACAGCACGATTCTGAGCTGCTTCGACACCTTCCTTCAGTCATGGTAGGTATCCCATACACTAGAGTAGTACTTACGAATGGATCTGATGAGTGTTCTGTAAGCATTCTCCTTTATAGATCATCTACAGTCTGGTAGAAATCTCTCATTCCACTGAAGTCAACGATTCACTTTCCTTGCAATCTTTCGTGCTCGTTTCATGTCGCTTTGTAATGTTACGCCTAGTTTTTAAACGACGTAACTGCGTCAAGCAGCACATTATTAAGGCAGTACTCAAACATTATGTGATTGTTATCCCATCTACTAGTTTATATTTTTCCAAATTAAGAGAAAGCTGCCGATCATCGCACCAAATCGAAATCCCCTCCAAGTTGTGTTGTATCCTCTTTTAGACACTTTAAAGACGACATTGTCCAGGACAAAACAGTGTCATCAACAAACCATCTCATATCGCTGCGCTCATCCGATCCGGCTGTGCCATCCCGGAGACTAATGTGTCGTAAAGACATTTAAGACAAAACATCTTGGAACGAGAAGTGAATTTTGCAACTTAATAAATGTACACAAACCGAATGTGTTTTACCGACCGCATAGGCGGCATAAAATATCCATGTTTTATAGTATATATTAAATTGAATCATCGTATCAAGGAGTAAACTATTTATGTAATAACCTCTACGATATTAATAGGGGAGAAGAACGCTACTACATTGTTCTTCTCTTACTCTTTCTTCGCTTGTTTCTGGTGTTAAGAAGCAGACATCTAGTAGCACGAAAGTAATGCTAGCTTTTATGCTGTTAACTTTGTTAATATAGTACGTTAAAGTTTATATGTGTATTATTTCGTTGTACAGTGAGCCCTCTGTCATCTTCATTGCATTGATTTAATTTTTCTTAAGACGTTTACAGCTCCACAATTTTAGCGGCCGCTGCTTCAATGGACGCCATTACGCGTCGATCTAAGAAGCAAAATCATTGTGGAAGCGCAGAGACCACCAGCTTTAACATTTAACAAACAGTTTTTCATAGCGATGAACCGTATCGGAGAGCAGGATTAGTTTTAAGATTTTACTTTTCAGCTTCAGCCGAGAGCCAGGATTCGACTACCACAGCCCGAATATGATGGTAAGGGAGTGTTGTGTGGCGACACAATAACTTCAATATTTGAGTCCATGCTCTTTAAAGCACAAATACACCCAAATACACATCATACTGTTATATTTTTCTTCTCACGCAATATTCTAGGAAGTAAAAATCAGTTAACGATTTTTTCATATTGGACCACACAATTACATTTACTAGTGTTTTAACGACACTGAACAATTAAATAAAATAAATAAATAAATATGCTCCTCTGGTACAGCCACTTCACGTCAGAACGTTGATGTATATAGTGAACAAGACCACAGTTCTGTCACAATTCACTGGCCACTTTTGACGACACCTTTGTCTCCGACGAAGACTCGCCTTCCAGGACTGCGTACTAGGTTCTCTTACATAAAGAGTGTTTGTACTATTGACCTACCTGCGCACCTATTCCTTCTTTAATAGCCTGCAGTGTGGCGCTGCGTCAAACGCTTTCTGGAAATCAAGGACTTTGGAATACGAGTGTTATCTTCAGCCCACAGTCCACAGGAAGTTGTTGATGGGGGTCCACAGTCCGAAGACTGATCTGATACACTTCTGCACGCTACTCTGTCGTGTGCAAGACTCTTCATCCCCGACTATCTACTGCAATCTACATTCATTTGAACCTGCTTACTGTAATTATCTCTTGGTCTTCCTCTACAAATTTTATCCCTCCCACCCCCACCAGCGCCATACACTACAATCCAATTCTAAATTGATATACGTTGATGTCTCAGAATGTGCTCTATCATCTGATTCTTTTCTATAATCAACGAGAAATTTCTTTCCTCCCCAGTTCTGTTCATTACCCCCACACTACGAGTAGTTACGCTGTCCAACCATCTAATTTTCAGAATAATTTCATAGGACCACATTTCAAAAGCTTGTATCATTTCTTGTGCGGCTTTTGTACAAGTTATGAAAGGGGTTCCGATCAATTATTTTTTTTACACCTGCTACCTTCAAAATTTCATAGACTATATTCCAGTCAACACTGCCAAAAGTTTCTCTTGAGTCGGCAAAAGCTAGAATGAAGGTTGGCCTTTCTAAGGCAAGTCGTTCTTCCTGTATTGCCTCGAGTGTTTGTTCAGTTCTCCGGAACCCCAACTGAGGTCGGCCTGTACGGGTTGCTCCGTTCTACTGTGAATAATTAGTGTCAGTAATTTGCAGATATGACTTATGTGATTTATATTTTGCTAATTTTCACACCTATCAGCTGCTGCTGCTGTATTTGGAACTGTAACAACTGTAATACTTACACTTTCTTTTCAGTCTGATACACCTTTGACACCAGGTGGAATAATTCTGTCATGGCTGGCTCTCAGAAGATCAAGCTTATTAAAAGTTCTGAAGGCATGTCCAGGATCCCTGATGAGACTTAGGTGCTCAGTGCTCTGTCAGATTCTTCCCACAGGATAGCGTGCGGGAAAAAAACCAAGCTGAGCTATGCACGAGCTATGGTTTCTATAGCAGCGTTCATTTGTGGATGTTAGCTCGTCTCTCTCAAGGAATTTTACTACACCAGAAATAGAATATGTTCGAGAATTCTGCTGGAAATCGATACTGTGGATATTGGTATCTAATTCTGCGGGCACGCTCTTGTACCTTTCTTACATACAGAAGTCACCTATGGTATTTTCAAATCGGTTGAGGCTTTTCGCCACGCGAGAGATGCGCAATTGTGCAAGCTAAGTGTTCGGCCAATGCCAAAGTGTACTCTGTGTAAAACTGAATTAGGATTCCATCTGGACCTGGAGACTTATTTGTTTATATCAGATTCATCTGCCTATTTCTACGTCCTCAGTGCGGCGGTTGACGATGATATGTCTGTACGATGGACCCTCGGAAATGATATTTCAAACGTCGAATCTAAAACATCACCTTCGATTTTCCTGTCTTTTATTACCACACCAGACTCGTCTGAGAGTTAATAAACACAAACCTTAGTTAGACCTACTTAGCTATTTTTCCCTTGGACCACTATTTTCTAGGATTTTCGGCAAAATATTTGTTGACGTATATGACAGAGGAAGTTGTTGTATGCTTCTCGCATTGATCTCTTTATAACTGCACGAATTTTTAACAACTTTTGCCTGTCGATATGCCTAGAGTCCAACTATCTCTGTCTTCCGAGTATTTCAAGTTTTTCTTATTAAATCGCATTGTGTGAGTCTTTCCGAAATTCATTTACTCAACACGTGCTTCTTCAGAGCGCGATTTACAGTCAAATTCGAACTAAATAACTAAATAACATAGTTTCTTATTGTTAGAACATTGCGTATGTTGAAGTGTGCTGTAGAAATTTATAATGCCACATATGGTCTTGTCTTATAGTAGAAATAAGTGTCAAGGAAGGCAATTGTACTCAAGAGAGTAATCAATAAATATTTTTGTAATTTGTTTAGGTGGGAGAATTTTATCAAGAGGTGTATTGTTCTCACGGTTTGGGACCTTAGAGGCTTGTTCTTACTTATCACTCGTCAAGATAAGTTCCCCATTTTCATTTAATTTCATGACTGCGTTTGCATACTCGCATTGCACATCACGAGTTGTGTACTGAGAAGCGTTTTAACGAAAACTGGTATGATACTGTCTTGCATTGCACATCGCAAGTACGACAAATAAAATTGGGTTTTGAAGAGTCACATCAATATTCCTAATAGCCATAAGTTGCAGAACAGACGAGCGTTCCATGCGTACAGGTATGCCAATAAATTTAATTATCATCAGAGTTAACGTCCATTGTAAGGCACAGTGATTGATTATTTTCCTGATAATATCAATATCATCTCTGAGGCTTACTACCAATAAAAGATTTCAATAAAGTTACCTGTTTTGCAGTCAGACAGCAAACACAGGGTGAGTCAGGAGGAAAGGTACGTGTTTTGACGGGTGATGGTATTACTGATTATGAACAAAAAATTTGATGTGCCCATATGCCCTATTCCGAAAGGTTTTCGAGAGAGAACACTTCCAGTGTACATTTATATTTACTTTCTGTATTGATGACGTACCACAGTACCACGTACCACAGTAATGTAGAGGAAGCTGACACGAACATTTTGATGCAGGACGCTTGTGGTCTCTCAATTCGGAAAACTACGTCAAACTGCACTACAAACAGTACCTAAGCTTCAGCATACGCGCGTCGCGTGAGATTTTCAGTATTCCCGCGATCTCTCCGCGCAGACTGTTAGCCCTCGACAAAAAAAATAGAAGCTTTTTTTTTTAACAAATTTAATTTATTTAACTGTATACTGAGACACGTTTTCGTTGGAGTGTGCGGTTCTCGAGTTATTAAAGATAAACGTACAAAAGTGATATTAAACATGTTCTATCTCGGAAACCATTCGCAACAGGGCATATGTCCATATGAAGTTTTTTGTTCAGAATCACTAATACTATCGTGTCTCAAAGCATGTGCCTTTCCTCCTGACTCATCCTGCACAATTTCATTGAAAACGGACTGCTTTCTCGCAGACGAACAAGTTTTACATATTTCTCAGACACCAACCTGACACTCACAAACACGAGTGTAGAGATATAACAAAAAAAGTTTCAACCGGCCGCAAGTGCTGCACCCAATTCTTTACTGCTTTGTGGTCCAGATCAGTGGCTTATTCGGAAAATTAGCTTTTCTTTCGTGTGCACATCTATTCATTAAATTGTTATTTGAAAAATCGTCACGAATAATTTTTAATTATTCACTATGAGACTAATTTTCCCCGAAGATCTGAGATCGCTGTCTACTTGCGCAACCAGCAAACTATTGGCTCGATGGGGGTGGGCGAATTTTTTGGGACCTAATTTCATTATTTCTGCAGTATCACAAGATGGCGAATATTGGCAGAGGATAACCAGCCGTTAGTTCCAGATTCAGGCCATGGCTACTTGCCGCGGAAGGACACGACAGTATCCGACGTTTTCGCGGAAGTTGCCAAGTTGCCGCCTCCACAGTGGTGCCAACCCATGGGCAGCGGGCTCTGACCACTGCGCGGGTGAACTAGCGTAACCGCACCGCTGTTTCGTTTGGCTACAAGGCCCTCTTGGAACCCGCGGATGATTGCTGTGTCAAGAGCTCCTCGTGCAAAAAACTGTCAGTTCTGAGTAATTCTACGCAGTTCTACGCAGTTCTGAGTAATTGATGGAGATGAAAAGCGCTTAGCAGTTAACGACGGCTGTCAATTCGGAACCAGTCGCAATCTTGCTCATAGGTTGCAGATAGTCAAAATCATCTACGAGTTCACTTTCAGAAACTTTCGTAGTTACGCTGATAATCATTCACTGTACAGTAAACGGGGTGTTGTTTAGGTGATACCGGAATAGTCATTTGAAGTACCCTACCTGCGATTTTGCTAGCGTTCATGCGAGAGGACAGAGTTCTCAATGCTTTCTCTCCTCGTACTCCGTCGTAGTTAATATGACTGAACATATTATATTTCATGTTCTTGTCCTGCAGCAAGATGCAGTGGAACCTGGTTTTCTCAAATTTACAGTTATGAACGCTGCATGGGGGCATAATTAAAAAGAAAAGGACTAATATTCATGAATAAATGCAATAATTTTAGTAGCTTTGTGACCGGTGACGAAGTCTCGTAACCGGTTGGCCCTGACTACTATTAGCAAGCAATCTGACTGCATAAAATAAAAATAAAGAATGACAAGGAATTTACATTAACACAATTGATTAATTAAGTCCGCTGCAACTATAAAAGCTACGAAACATCAAAGCACAAGTGTAACTCTTCTGTGTGTGGTAGTGTGACTCAACGTACACGTATCTGGCTCGGTTCTTTCTCAAAACGACAAAATATTTTAAACACCATTTACAATGAACTAATTGAAAAACCTGAAGTACTATAATTGCACATAGAAACCAGAATTACAAGTCTAATAAATGAACACGAGCCAGATGCTTTGTTGACTGTACCTGTGAGCAAGAGGGATTGTCATTAAAGAAAACAGTAATACCTTTTTACCTCATTATATATTGACGAAAATATTCCATTACACCAGCATCATAAATCAAAAGCCCACCTCCTTTCTCAAATACACTCTGACAATTGCAACTTCTTCCATCTATACATTACACCAACCGAACAGTATCTACTCTCTCGCCCAACAGAACAACAACTGCCCTCGACATCCTCTCAACTACCACTACACCAGTGGAGGCGGCGGAATACTAATCTTTGGCGCAATCTCTGGCGCTGTGACACAGTGTAGCCACCTTTCAACGCCAATTTTTTATGTGTTATTGGAGGAAGGATAAAGTAGATTTAACCGTGACAGACGCATTTCCTCTTCTCTACCGCTATCCGCTGTAGCCCTGCAGATTTTGTCAACTATCAGCTGAACCCCCGCTAGAAGAGAATTAGTACTATGCCAACCACGGTCGTGACAGCAGCTGACAGGTAGGTGAACAACATACCCCATCGCTTGCACGGAAACGGAGAAACCTTCTGTTCAAGTAATTAATTTGCCTAACCTCTGCAAATTAATTTTCATTAGTATTCACGCTATCTTCTACTGCTGCCAGCAACAGCTACGCATAGACACTGAATCTCTAGTAAGATTGACAAGTTTTTACTATTTTATATTTTACCATTCTGAAATAATGTGTGATCTTAAATATCGCTAAATTCACTCTAACTTAAAGGTAGTGTTATGGTTACTGTTATATTTATAGACCTGAATATGGTTGTCTAGCAGCCGTTACTAGTGATCAACGAATTGCAGATTAACTTATTATTTAACGAAGATAATTAAAAATTTAAGCTTCGTAATTGATTAGCAAGAAAATTCCCGACGGATCAACCTGTAAAACAGTAACAGCCACCCCGTGCAGCCCAGAGAAAACAGCAGAAGGTGCGCAGTGGGGAGGGCGGGCGGGCTGTGTGAGCTACTCGTACTTCGTGCACGGACAACTCCGCCGCTCCTGTCCCAGCGGGACCGGCTGGTTAATATCTGCCGGGAAGGCTAATTTAATTCTCGGCTGCGAGGAAGGCGTCACGCGAACTGGCAGACAGACCGGGCCGTGCGGTGAGGGGGGGGGGGGGGGGGCGTTATTTGTATGCTCTCCCGGCTCCCCCGAGAACTTGACGGAGCGGTTCGAACGCCTCGCGCATGTGAGTCTGCTGGGCGCGCACGGCGTCAGTTTAAATCTTCCGCGGAAGAGCTTGCGACAGCTGTCATTGCAAGGGCGACCAGGCTTCCAGCGTCTTCGAAACTTACTGACAAGGGTCAGTGTTCACAGCGGTTAACGCATTTTCTTGATAAAACCAGTTAATGATCACGCGTGTGAAAGAGTAGTCGACCTACAGTGGATATTTCATCTGATGTAATTACATTTCCATGGAGACATACTGAGTCCCAATTTTTTGCTCGATAAGCACAGAAGCTGAAGGCCGTGACATGCAACAAACTCTCCTGCTTAGTAGGCTGGAACAGCATCTCAGCTTTGTACGTAATGGGGAGGTCCTACCTGTACCTCAGATAAGGTTGAGACTCAATACGTCTCCAGTAAAAAGTAATTACTTAAGATCGATAAATCACCTACGCCTAGGTACAAGCAGGATTTCGTCATTATATAACTCAAGATGGGCTCAGGTGTGAATGGTGACGGGGGACGGGGGGGGGGGGGGGGGGATTGGACTGGGGATGTCTGAGCAGTTGTATTAGCCACGGTGCCAAGGTTGTGTAGCGGATAATACATCTGCCTAATATGCAGGAAATCTTGGTTCCAGTCAAGTCTTGGCATTGGCACATAGCAGGTGATCAAAAAGTCAGTATAAATTTTAAAACTGAATAAATCAAGGAAAATGTAGATAGAGAGGTACAAATTGACACACATGCTTGGAATGACATGGGGTTTTATTAGAACCGAAAAAAATACAAAAGTTCAAAAAATGTCTGACAGATGGCGCTTCATCTGATCAGAATAGTAATAATTACCATAACAAAAGAAGACAAAGCAAAGATGATGTTCTTTACAGGAAATGCTCAATATGTCCACCAACATTCCTCAACAATAGCTGTAGTCGAGGAATAATGTTGTGAACAACAGTGTAAAGCATGTCCGGAGTTATGGTGAGGCATTTGCGTCGGATGTTGTCTTTCAGCATCCCTAGAGACGTCGGTCGATCACGATACACTTGCGACTTCAGGCAACGCCAAAGCCAATTATCTCACGGACTGAGGTCTGGAGACCTGGCAGGTCAAGCATGACGAAACTGGCGGCTGAGCACACGATCATCACCAAACGACGCGCGTAGGAGATCTGTCGGACTTTTTGTGAACTTTGTTTTTTTTTTGTTCTAATAAAACCCCATGTGATTTCAAGCATGTGTGACAATTTTTACCTCTCTATCTACATTATTCCGTGGTTTATTAAGTTTTCAAATTTATACCGATTTTTTGATCACCCAGTATTTTAATTCATTACTTCAACTTCTTACCGAAAATACAGTGAGTGACTGTTCGTAGCTTGGATTAAAATCATGCATTTTTTAAAGGACAGCAAACGAGAACATACATTCATACACTTATCAGATACTTGTTAAAGTTTTGGCATGTGCTGAAGCATAATATGATTAATATTATATTTTGCTGTGTGTCCTATTATATAACTGACAGAAGAAAAACATGCCGCACTACGCAGATGTTTCTCCTGTGGTCACGGCGAGGAAAGATAATCTGAAGAAGACCCTAAACACAAGGGAAAGGGTTTCCTTTTATTAGTTTGGCACGATAATAATTAAGAGGAACGCTAAAGTGATGGTATTCCGTACTGGTAAATAATGTGAACTTGTGAAAGAGAGCGTTTAGAATTGATTGAGGAAGTTACCTATAAGGAAAGCAGGATCACAAGGGTTGATAGGAGCCGAAAAGATATTCTAGGCAGAACACAGCAGGCCGAAATGAAATTTAATTTCAATACGAACTTAATCACCAGCAGGAACAACAGTCTCAAAGTGAGGAAACGGAACATGGAAGTACTTGTTTGCAGTGTGGCCCTGTGCGGGTGTGGACAATAGTAAAAACGATAGGGAAGATGACTAGATGACCTGGGATTTGGTGCTACAGAAGTATATAGAAAATCAGCTGGAGAGATACAGTTGGCAATAAAGGGGTACTGAGATGTTGAGAGAAACAGCTTTCTCAAGGCACTTCCAAACAAAAAGAGACAAATTCGCAGGAGGAAGTTTTATGACACAATAAGAGTATTAGAACAATAGGGCAAAGAGGTACTGAGGGAAGGAATCGTTGCGAACGCCCAAGGATGTCTTAGTGGCAACAAGTTGTGAGTGATGTAGGATGTGCTATGAAACACTCCCTATTAAACCCACCGCTATTGATTAGTCGATTATAACCTAACTGTTTAAAATAGTTTGTCCGTATGCAAATGATAAAGGCTGATGGGTTAATATTTGAACGGGAGTTGCTTCGTATCAAATCCACAAAGATCATTAGGAGGTCAGGTAGCAATAATCGGTACATACTTCGTTAATGTTCTATATCTCTTGTCTAAACAGTACGAATGACGCAGTTACTCCCTTCGTCTCACAAAGTGATAACGGTTAACACATCACAGGTCTCTTATTAATGTCGCCACGCGCCAATATTCTTGTGAATAATATTGTGAATACACAGTTCAGACTGCAGTCCAAATCGTGGGAGTCCGGCGCGGTTGTCACAAAATCACAGTGCACAAATGAACACTTAAACACATCAAATAAATCACTCAATTAACGCCATTTACGTATTTGCTGGAGGTCACGCCCACTGCTTTGGATGACAAACACAGCCGTTAAACAATTGTAAACGCCGTCGGCCGCCCAGCCGAAATCCGCCCTGCTCGCTTAGCAGCCAACAACTTACTTGCTCGGAGTCTCAACAGTGACTCCTCTCTGGTGCAGTCGGCGCTCGACTATCGATAGTATCTACTGCGACCTGCGTGAGGCAAAGATATATTGTTCTCAATACGCGAGGGTCGGTTGACCCCTTAAGGTTACATATGAAGGAATGAAAAGGGAGGAAGGCGGAAGAGTGAAATATCGTACTGTTGCTAATCAACTTAAGGATTTAACACTATTGTTACTGCACTCTTCTGTAGTGGTCAATCCAAGGATTGGTTTGCAAAAGCTACAATGGCAGCTTGTCTCCATTCTGTGCGTCTTTCAGCTTTTCTCTTCATTTATTTATAGGTGTTACATCCCACTTCTTTCACGATTTGATTCATGTACCTCAGTCGTGGTCTTCCTCTTGGTCTTTTTCCCTCGACATATCCCTCTATGATTGTGTTCTGGAGTCCTTTATGTCTTAATAGATGGCCTGTATATTGCACTCTTCTTTTAACAATGAAACTCAAGAAGCTTCTCTTCTCACCTGCTCTTTCCAGAACTACTTCGTTTGTGACCTTGTCGATACATTTTATTTTGAGTATGCGTCTATAGCCCGACATTTCAAAAGAATTTACCTTCTGGTCTTCCTCTGTCCCGAGAGTCCACGTTTCACACCCATAGCATGCCACACTCCACACATACGATTTCAAAAATCTTTTCCTGATTTCAAGGCTGATGCTCTTAGATGTTAATATGTTTTTCTTCTTGTTAAAAGCAGCCTTTGCTTGAGCTATTCAACTTCTCATTTCTGCCTTGCTCCTTCCATCCCTGGTAATATTACTCCCCAGATAAGTAAATTTATCAACTTGTTCAAGCAGTTCATTGCCTACATGAACTTGGACTTTCACTTGATCTTCTTTGTCGCATGCCACTACTTTTGTTTTTGCTTTATTAATTCTCATATTATATTCTTCACCCATAACTTTATCCATCCTATTCAGTAGGACTACAAGATCTTCTTCACTTTAAGCCAGCTATATCATCGGCATATCTTATCATATCTATTCGTTGGCCATGAATTACTACACCTTTCTGTCGATTTTCCCTTACTTTTTTCAGTGCCTCTTCAATGTATACGTTAAAGATAACAGGGGATAGTGCGCAATCTTGTCGGACACCTTTTCGTATCTGCACCTCTTCTTGTTTTGTCCGTCCACGGATAACTGCTGTCTCGTTTTTGTACAGGTTCCATATCATTTTTCTATCTTTATGGTCTATTTCTACTTTTTTGAGTACCTCAAACATCTTATCCCATTTAACATTATCAAAGGCTTTCTCTACATCTACGAAAGCCATGCATGTTTTCAGGTTCTTATCTAGTCGTTTCTCTATTATTAGTTTTAGAGCAAATATTGCTTCTCTGGTTCCTCTATCTTTCCGGAATCCAAACTGCTCTTCGGAGAGTGTAGCATCGACTTTTTGTTCTATGCGTTTTAGGATAATTGAGGTTAATATTCAAATGGTTCAAATGGCTCTGAGCACTATGGGACTTAACATCTATGGTCATCAGTCCCCTAGAACTTAGAACTACTTAAACCTAACTAACCTAAGGACATCACACAACACCCAGTCATCACGAGGCAGAGAAAATCCCTGACCACGCCGGGAATCGAACCCGGGCGCGGGAAGTAAGAACGCTACCGCACGACCACGAGCTGCAGACGAGGTTAATATTCTGCCACAGAATAGTAAAGGGTTGAAAATTAGGAAATTTTATTAAAACTGATTCACCTAACTACAAGCGACGTCTGGTTACGCCAGAGGCAGCGACAGAAGCAGGAAAGAAGCGGTATGTCTCAAGTGGGCAAGGGTTCAGCACTTTAGAACACCACACCGAGAACGAGGAAGAGCTCAGCATAAAATCGTACAAGATAGAAAATCAACGGAAACGTGACACGCATATTCTTTACTCGTAAGAGATGGCGAAAGAAACTCTACCTACTTCATAAGAACCGTGCGCGTCTCGCGCTCATGCCGTTTATTGCTCGTCTTCTAGCTTTTGTGGTTCTGTCGCCTCGTTTTTTTCTTTAATTCGATTTACTGGCATCACTATATTGCTGATTTGCTTGCTCATGAGTGGCAGGAACAGAGCTTATCGATAAGAGCACTGTCGTACCATCTCTGGAGCGACCGCTAGTATTTCCGGGTCTTCGTTTGTCTGGAGCTGAGTCGGCACGGAGCGCCCGTGAGGCACAGACAGCCAGGACTTGCCGACCGCTGGCCACACACATGAATTGTCCGACGGAAGGAGATAGGAGCGGGAACGGCAGTCGATTGGTCGTTCGGTTGGTCATCTCATTGGGGGACGTGTATTTGGTCTTTTGACCGTTTCTGGACCTCATCAGTTGGTCATCTTGCCGGTCGGTTCCTTCCTCGTGCGCTGGCCGGAGTGGCCGAGCGGTTCTAGGTTCTACAGTCCCGAACCGCGCGACCGCTACGGTCGAAGGTTCGAATCCTGCCTCGGGCATGGATGTGTGTGATGTCATTAGGTTAGTTAGGTATAAGTAGTTCTAACTTCTAGCGGACTGATGACCTCAGAAGTTAAGTCCCATAGTGCTCAGAGCCATTTGAATCCTTCCTCGTGCAGAGATGTCGTCGCCAATGGGCAAGAGTAACCTTTGCATGGGTGGGTCCGAGCCAGTGTGCCCGAGGTCGATGTGTCTCCGAGTTTCGAACGTCGAGGGAGTCGGCTTGTAGCTGCAGTGAGCTCCGGACAGCCAACACTCGCCCCACCGTTGCCGTCACTCATAACTTGATTGGGGACGACCTTGGTTGGTCTTTCGGTCGGTCGTGTTATCGGACGACGTGTATTGATCCGCCCACCGCTTATGGAAAATCTCTGTTTGTGTGACTTGTCATTTCCCCTTGTTGTTTCACGGTGATTGGTTTTAAGATTGTCGGAGTTCTTGGTGGAAGTGTTTACGTGGAATTGTGTGTAGCTTCTGTGATTTCCACTGAGCAGATGAATGCTGTCTGCGCACTGAAGTAGCGAGTCGGTCGGTTGCGACAGGGCAGCGTGGAAGGGAATTGATTAGGTTGTTGGTTGGTTCTTTAGCCGTTCCTAGGTCGTGCTGCCACCCGATTATTTAGTGTTACGCTTGCCAGCCTGCCTCACCTAAACTGTTGTTAGAGTTTCCTCCCCATGCCGACTCTTGGAACACTTTTGAGCACCACTGTTCTGTTGTTTGTGATTTTCTTTTTTTCTGTGCCAGGCCTTCGGCCGTGTATTAATATTGCCTCTTCTATGTTTAGTATATTGCCTTCAGGCCAACTTCATAACAACTTTAAGAATAGGCCTTCAGCCGTGTTTCATTTAAAATTCTTGTTGCTCTTCATTTAGGCTTCAGAAGCGTTTGTTTCCGAATCTGTGGCTTTAGTATGTAAGTCTGTGAGTTATTTCGGCCTTTAGCCGAGAAGATATTGTAATTTTACTTAAGGAAGGCCTTCAGCCGTTACTGTCAATCCTGGTGTTTCAAAAGCAATCATTTAAACTTATTCTGGAGAAGTTACTTGGGCCCTCAGTCCTTAATTGATCTTTGTTGTTTCAAGGAGAAACCTGAGCATTGGTTTGAGAAATAAAGTTGTTTGTGTTCCTGTATAACTAACAGTAATTTATCTTGGCCCCTTTCCACAAGCTGATCCGCTCTGTCCTGCGAAAACAGGTTGCAAACCAGTTCAGAGAACTTATACAACAGTTAAGACCCTATTAAGCGGATATAGAAGAATATGGGTGATACGTATCGTCATTACGAACCGAGCACAGACTCACGTTAACACCCTTTAAATACTCGAACTCTCCAGCTCTTAAGGTGTTGATCAGAGGGATTGATGGGGTTCATAATAATAGCACTCGATTACGATAATGTAGCGACTCCATAACTTGGATACTCCAGAACAGTCTACTAACCAGAGATTCGAGCGCGCACGGAGGCTTTCCGGCAGTGGTTCTTCCCGCGAACCATACGCGACTGGAACAGGAAAGGGAGGTAATGACAGTGGCACGTAAAGTGGCCTCCGCCACACACCGTTGGGTGGCTTGCAGAGTATAAATGTAGATGTAGATGTAGAACCAGCCGAAGATGTACCTGAGCGACGGTCTTCACGTGATGAACTTCATACTGGTCGCCGCCCGCCATTGCTGACGGAGAAGATGACTGTCTTCCGACAACATCACATGGCGGACTCCTGACAGCACCGAACTTCAGCGCGGAAACGGGCAGGAGGGCCTCGTGGGGTCCACGTTTAACGCCTCTGGGTGCTGAAACCGACCTAACCGGCAGGAAGGAAATCTATCGACCACTCGACTTCCGAACACATCACATCGCGAATGGGTCATGAAGGGTCAACACGGGGTCAATACGGGGTGGGATCGAACACGTTCCAGCAGCTAGTACGAAGCCATTCGTGCTGGACCATACACTCGCAGGCAGCACGCCGTGGATCGAGGTCTCTTACTCTTCGGCTGGGCGTGCAGACGAGTAGCTGTCTCGGCAGCCGTCAGCGGGAATCCAACGTACAGACGAATGAGGCATTGGCTACAAGGGCAGAGTAGAAGAAGACGATTCTAAACATGGTTAATAAATAATACGACTTTGACAATGCTTTACTAGCGTCAGAGATGCTTCACAGGTACGTAACTGCTATCGTGACTTCATGCAGAGGATTCTCCTCTTCCACCTTCTGTTCCATATCATAAGTAGAACTTTCCTGTGAATATCATGAAGTAAGGACAGAACGTTGTGTGTCCTCTTCTCAAAATACGAGGACTGTCCAGAAATTAAGTTCCGATTGATCGCGAAATGGAAACCACAGTGAAAATCAGAAATGTTTTATTTGTAACACTTAGCTACATCTTCCAGCTACTTCTGTACGTAGTCGCCGTTCTGACTTAGACATTTGTCGTAGCGTTCTACCAAATTACCAATACCATCATCATAGCAGACAGCCGCCAGTGCTTTCCGCCAATTCTCTACGCTGGCCTACAGCTCGTTGTCTATGCCAGAACGTTGTCTTCATAGCCAGCGGTTCATGTGAGCAGAGATGAAACTCAGAGGGAGACAATTACGGGTTGTATTGTGGGTAATCAAACATTTCCTATTGAAACGATGCAGGAACATCTTCATTGCCCCTGCGGAATGCGGCAGAGAATTGTCTTGAAGAAGAAACCTCACGACAGCTATGTAATGTTGGCTGCATAGCTTCAGGCGAAGTTTCTCACCAGGCCTTCATACTTGGCGGGAGACATTATCTTCTAGACATCTTTACACGCTCACTGTGGGGTCGTTTCCATTTCCCGACCGATCGGAACTTACTTTCTGGACACCCTTCGTACCTCTTTATAATGACCAAACGGGCGAAATTCTACATTGGATTTTAGAAATTAATAGTTTTATACTCAAAAGTGATTGGGGCGCCCTCTAAAAGAGCTACAGCAAATTTAGAGATTAGTTCTGGTTTCCTCTGTGTTACAGAGCGACATGGAATTGTGGTTACTGTACTAGACACAAGTTCTGGTCGTATGCGGCAAACCACATTGGCTTACCTTTGTTTCCCCAAATTCTCTGTCCCTCAAGTTCGCAGGTATTTGCAAAAAATCATAATTGAGGTTGACCAAGAGCTGCCATGAAATAAATCTTTAACTATCGTTATAATTCGTCTGATGATCTGCAAGTATAATAAAATAAATCAAAGCAGCCTGTTTGGGAAATTTAGTGATATGAGGACAAATAAAGTAAATAACGTTCTACTGATAAACAGGGCTGAATTCTGTTCCGCAGCGTTGTTACTCCAGGCGTGGTGATTGTGGGAAGCATCGGATAAGAATTCTGGACACGGCTGGTAGTGATACAGAGAACTCTCAGGCAATATTATCACGGTGCCATTCTTCAACAGGAAAACGCTCGTCCACGCATGGGTCTTGTCTCTATGAACTGTCTGCGTTGAGTCACTCCCATGGCCAGAATGATCCTCAGGTATGTCTCCGACAGAACAGGCGTGGCAACTCTATCACAATGCCAGTATCCGAGACATCAAGGACCAGATAAAGCCCACAGGAGAAGGTACAATGGCTTCTGCATCTACAAGACTACTCTGCATTTCACCCTTAAGTGCCTCACAGGGGATACATCGAACCACTTTCACTCTGTTCTTCTACCGGTCCACTCTCGAACAACACGTGGCAAGAACGAATGCTTAAACGTTTCCGTGTGAGCAACGATATGTTTTATTACATTCCTCATTTCCTATGTAGGTGCGTGACAACAAACTATTTTCGTATTAGGAGGAGAATGTTGGAGATTTAAATTTCGTTAAAAGATCTCGCTGCAACCGAAAACTCCTTTGCTTTAATGATTGCCCTCATATCTATGACCCTGTCTCCAATTGCGCGAGAATAACGAGCTGTTCCTGTTTGAACTTTTTCAATGTCTTCCGTCAGTCTCATCTGCTAACGATCCTATATTGCACAGCAGTATTTAGCGTAGGATGGGCAAGGGTAATATAACCAGCCTCCTTAGTGTAATTGTTGCATCTAAGTGTTCGGCCAATAAAGCGCAACTCTGGTTCGCCTTCTCAGCAAAAGTATCTATGGGATTGTTCCAACTTGATTTGTTTGTAATTGTTACTCAAACGTATTTAGCTTAAGTGACAGCCTTTCGATTTTTGTGATTTATAGTGCAATACAAATTTAAAGGATTCCTTTTAGTCCTCATGCGGATGCTCTCAGACTTTTCATTATTTATGGTCAACAGCCATTTTAGCGCCATACAGATGTCTCGATCATCTTGCAAATTGGTTTTGAATATCTTATGACTTCATTAGACGGTAAATGACAACACCGTCCGTAAACAATCTAGGATGGCTGCTCGGATTTCTCCAAAATCACTTATATATATGTAAGAAACAGAAGAATGGAAAAGAAAATTGAGAATGCGCTAGGTGACGATCAGTTTGGCTTTAGGAAAAGTAAAGGGACGAGAGAGGCAATTCTGACGCTACTGCTAATACTGGAAGCAAGGCTAAAGAAAAATCAAGACACGTTCATAGGATTTGTCGACCTGGAAAAAGCGTTCGACAATATAAAATGGTGCAAGCTGTTCGAGATTCTGAAAAAAGTAGGGGTAAGCTATAGGGAGAGACGGGTCATATACAATATGTACAACAACCAAGAAGGGATAATAAGAGTGGACGATCAAGAACGAAGTGATCGTATTAAGAAGGGTGTAAGACAAGGCTGTAGCCTTTCGCCCCCACTCTTCAATCTGTACATCGAGGAAGCAATGATGGAAATAAAAGAAATGTTCAGGAGTGGAATTAAAATACAAGGTGAAAGGATATCAATGATACGATTCGCTGATGACATTGCTATCCTGAGTGAAAGTGAAGAAGAATTAAATGATCTGCTTAATGGAATGAACAGTCTAATGTGTACACAGTATGGTTTGAGAGTAAATCGGAGAAAGGCGAAGGTAATGAGAAGTAGTAGAATTGAGAACAGCGAGAAACTTAACATCAGGATTGATGGTCACGAAGTCAACGAAGTTAAGGAATTCTGCTACCTAGGCAGTAAAATAACCAATGACGGACGGAGCTAGGAGGACATCAAAAGCAGACTCGCTATGGCAAAAAAGGCATTTCTGGCCAAGAGAAGTCTACTAATATCAAATACCGGCCTTAATTTGAGGAAGAAATTTCTGAGGATGTACGTCTGGAGCACAGCATTGTATGGTAGTGAAACATGGACTGTGGGAAAACCGGAACTGAAGAGAATCGAAGCATTTGAGATGTGGCGCTATAGACGAATGTTGAAAATTAGGTGCACTGATAAGGTAAAGAATGAGGAGGTTCTACGCAGAATCGGAGAGGAAAGGAATATGTGGAAAACACTGATAAGGAGAAGGGACAGGATGATAGGACATCCGCTAAGACATGAGGGAATGACTTCCATGGTACTAGAGGGATCTGTAGAGGGCAAAAACTGTAGAGGAAGACAGAGATTGGAATATGTCAAGAAAATAATTGAGGATGTAGGTTGCAAGTGCTACTCTGAGATGAAGAGGTTAGCACAGGAAAGGAATTCGTGGCGGGCCGCATCAAACCAGTCAGTGGACTGATGACAAAAAAAAAGAAACAGCAGAGAACTTATAGCACTTCCTTGGGGACCGCCGAATATCACTTCCGTTTTACTTGATGACTTTCTGCCAGTTACTACAATCCGTAGGCATGCAGTTTCAGTAGAAGTCGCTTGCTAGGTACAGTATCAAACCTTTCTGGAAATCCAGAAATATGTCATAAGTCTGAGACGTCCTGCTGATAGTACTCACTAGTTCGTGAGAACAAAGAGCTAGTAGTATTTCACAAGAACGATATTTCCAGAATCTGTGGTGACTGTGTGTCAATGGCTCTTTTTTCTTCGAGGTGATTCATAACTTTCAACACACTACATGTTTCAAAATCCTAATACAAACCGACGTCAGTGATATGGGTCTATAATTCAGAGTATTGCTGTTATTTGCTTTCTTGAGTATTGGTGTGACCTGAGCAACTTGCCAGTCTTTAGGTGCAAATTTCTCGTCGAGCGAGCGGTTGTATATGACAGTTCAGTACGGGCCTGTTTGGCACCCTTCCATACCGAACCATAGCATGCATCCACGCCAGAGGGTGTACAACTTCATACTCACAAATGGGCTCATACTGCCAAGTACTTTGCCAGTGTGACTCGATTTTATGATCACTGCAATAGATCACATTCCCTCTGAACTTATGCTACTTCTTTTCCTTTCCTCCTCGTCTTTTGGTTGTTTCACTTCTTCTCGGGTGGTATGTGAGTATGCACAGCAAATTTCACACAGAAGGATGGAATCCTACGACCGTGTACGAAGAGGAACTAACTGTAACAATGTCTTTTTACCATTAACATACCGGTTTGCTGCTGAATGCAGTGACGCAGGGTTGGATTTACTGTATTTGATGCCACAGAAAGAGCATGGGCATACAAGGTTCTGTAAACAAGTTTTTATGTTATCTCAAGAAAGCTGAACCGTCAGTTAACAAAAATTTGCATCATCAGGGGCTCTTGGCGGATCTGAAATAGCAGTAACCCCTTATCCCACAATCATTTACATATTCGATTTCTCATGCATTTTTCTGCCTCAAGACAAATACACACGTTATAACTTTAATACTTGAGTTATTGCGTCAAACCTTTAACGCAGGAGTAAATTATGGCAACATTTACAATTTTTATATTCTGTAAACAGCTACATGAAATACTAAAAAGCTAATTTTCGTTCTCCCTGAAAACCGTTACTCAGGCAATCTGATACTAGAAATGGGTGGCCGTATTCCCCTTTCAGTGGTGCAGACGACGTTTTAAGGCAAACTCTGTGATTGTCCCTACGAAAAGGACATGGGTGACAGCCTTAACTCTCTACGTTCCCAAGCCAAGTTGAAGTTTCAGTTGCAATAACTAAACTTGGAGCTAAATCCTTATCTTCCTCCATTACGTCTGTCGTTCGCTTTAACGGACGCACCTTCGTCACGATGCAACGAGCAAACATAATTAATTAGTCTATTTGTGGCATCTAAATTATCTTCTCTCCTCCTCTGGATAGCCGCACTTGAACCCCATACGATGTAGAAAGCAAGTCCTGTCGTTTCACAAAGGCTGCCATTACCTGAGTGATGATGAAGTACCAGGGTAAAAATAGCTTTCCAGTAGTGATCCGAATGTAAAGACTCTGAAGATGTAGAATAAGGCGTCCTTTTGTCCTCATTAAAGTCAAATTAATTTTGTAGATTTATTGCCGCGTGATTCAAATGGTTCAAATGGCTCTGAGCACTATGAGACTTAACTGCTGTGGTCATCAGTCCCCTAGAACTTAGAACTACTTAAACCTAACTAACCTAAGGACATCACACACATCCATGCCCGAGGCAGGATTCGAACCTGCGACCGCAGCGGTCGTGAGGTTCCAGAATGTAGCGCCTAGAGCTGCTCGGCCACTCTGGCCGGCTGTTGCCGCGTGAATGGTGGCATTTCCACGTTGGAAGATTCCGTCTTTCTGGAAACAAAGTCTTAGTCAAAGAATCCTCGTAGGGCATTAACATATACAGTACATATATTTTACCGATTCTTTTCTCTTCATTATGACTCTGACATACTGCTGTCGACATCACTGCGGAATCTTCAGCACAATTCATATTTGGTGCGAGTCAATTGGGATGTCATGCTGCCCAAGGTGTTCCATCTCACAATTTTGTCAGCTGGTTGGTTACAATGCAAAAGTGAACCGTTTTTCCGGACTTCTACCAATTTCCCGGAATGTGAGATTGTAGAAAACCTCTTTATAAGCGAGGATGATTCGAATTAAATCATCACGTTCAAGTTCATTCCTTGCGACCCATATATATATATATATATATATATATATATATATATATATATATATATATATATATGCAGGGCCTGATCATCATTTTGCAGGACAATGCTCAAGCACGTACAGTGCAAGCTGTTACTGATCTGTTTGACTGACAGGGCTGCTAAGTGCTATACCACCTACTGCACACCCCTGACTGAAGCCCTCGTGAGTTCAACTCGATTTATAAACTGAAGAAAACACTTCACGGAATTCGCCTCAGAACTGCTATAAATTCGTCAGGAAATAGACCGCGCCGCTCGAACTGTCAACACAACTGGCACTGCTAAGGTTATCCTACGACTTCCACATCGCTGGCAGCGGGTTATACACAATGCTGGTGACTACTTTGAAGGTCAGTAAAACTTTGAAACACGTATCTATTTTGTACGAACTGTAAATAAATATTTGCCACTAATCAAGTTCCAATCCTCATATATATAACCTAATTTCTGGGAATTTTTGAGTAATGCTCTCCTAGATGCTCCTCGGTCAACTTATAGTGACTACACTCACGGACATTGACTAAATAACGAGTAACGAGGCGGAAAGCAGTTCTTTAAATGTATCTCAGTAGTTAATCCAACTTGTTAATAGCCCAATACCGTCAGTAATGAACGATCTTTGTTTGTGATTTACCTTTCCTTTGGATTCTTCCAGCGAATGTGCCACATAAGTTCCGTAGGATAGTTGGTCAGCATATCTGTTTTGCTTACCTCAGTCTCTCGTCGTGTTTACTGACGCTTACCTTTGCACGTAAATTTCGTCTAAATCAATGCCAAATAAACGACCTCCTTTCAGATTTTTGTTGTGTACAGAAAAAACTATTTCTCATGCGATTTAATAGACAATTCTCGGAAGTGATAATTAGGAACTTAATATTTATGCATCGACTATAGCCGGCCGCTGTGGCCGAGCGGTTCTAGGAGCTTCAGTTCGGAACCACGCTGGTACTACGGTCACAGGTTCGAATACTGCCTCGGGCATGGATGTGTGTAATGTCCTCCGGTTAGTTAGGTTTAAGTAGTTCTAAGTCCAGACGACTAATGGCCTCAGATGTTAAGTCCCATAGTGCGTAGAGCCATTTGAACCTTTTTGCATCGACTATAGGTCTCCGCTGACATTAGATTCGACTGTCTGCAACCGACAAGTTTGTTTCGCTTTAGTGCGGTCGTCGGTAGATGGGATTTATCAGTGTAGACTGCCACTCCACGTTAATGCGGCCACACACTTTCAGCAAACGCTGCCTTTTTAAATTGTTCCATTCAGTGAATAACTTAGATCCACCTTATATGTGTTCTGTTTTGAAAACGTCTTAACTTCAGCGAACATGTTCCAGATTTATGCTTCTTGAAGTCACTGTTTGCTTGTATTAATTGTGCATTTGTCTCCTAGAAATTCCTTAGGGCTTATTGGAAATCCTACGTTGATTACGAACTTCACTCGGAAATACTACGATATTGTACTTGTTGTCTGTTCTTAAGTGACGCTGAGTCCAGGAAACAAACGTAAAAGTAGAACGAGATGAAACATCATAAGTCGGAGTATTGGTCCCGTTAAATATTTGCAGCCACAAAGAACTGTCTGATATTTCTGGAAGGAAAGTCTGATATTCTTCTCTTGAGAGCGGTGCCCATCTAAATGATCTATTCATATGCGGCTCACGGACTGTGTGACTTTTACGCCAGGCCGCATAAATTTTCTATACGCAGCTTCCCGAAAAACGGAGGAGCCTTTTCGCCGATGGTACGCTGAGCCAACTGACTAGCGTGAATTTCCACCAAGCAAGAATTTCTCAGTACTTTTGCTTTCGACCGTAATCGAACAACAGCGGGTAAAAAGTTTTTTCTTTCTTTTTTTTTCATGTTAACACCTGGCGATTCATTTTCGCAAGGTATGTATTAGTTGGTGGTTATAATTAAAGTGTAGATACTCACAGAGTTAAGCAGGCCCCTGCGACCGAGCGGTTCTAGGCGCTTCAGTCCGGAACCGCGCTGCTACTACGGTCGCAGGTTCGATTCCTGCCTCAGGCATGGATGTGTGTGATATCCTTAGGTTAGTTAGGTTTTAGTAGTTCTAAGTCTAGGGGACTGATGACCTCAGATGTTAAGTCCCATAGTGCTCAGAGCCATTTGAACCAATTCACGGAGTCACAGTGTGGCCTGTAATCATCGTATGGCAGCGAAACTTGGTGGACGTGCTATTTCGTTGATGCCGAACCGGTTTACACTTAAAAAATAGTTCCAATTACTGTCGAGATGTGCAAATCAGGCGATGTGAATGCAAGAAAGACCTATAGAAATATTTCCATATGTAAAGGATTGCGAACGGGACGAGGACAGAATAGTTCAAACAAGTGAAAAAATAATAATGTTGATTTAAGTATAAACCGCCGCTTACACAGTTTGGTCAACATGAACACCGTAGACGTCGGAGAGATGCTACTTGCTTAAAATTTTGTGATCAACAGTCACCCGCAGCATTTCCGGTTGTAAGTAGGCTGTTTAAGTTTTCTTATTGGCAATGTTACGTAGCGCTCTTTATGAAAATCACTGGCTGTGCTGTGTGCAGTCTGTGGCTAGTTGGCATTGTTGTCTGCCATTGTAGGGTTGGGCGGCGGCAGCTGGATGTGAACAGCGCGTAGCGTTGCGCAGTTGGAGGTGAGCCGCCAGCAGTGGTGGATGTGGGGAGAGAGATGGCGGAGTTTTGAAATTTGTAAGACTGGATGTCATGAACTGCTATATACATTATGACTTTTGAACACTATTGAGGTAAATACATTGTTTGTTCTCTATCAAAATCTTTCATTTGCTAACTATGCCTATTAGTAGTTAGTGCCTTCAGTAGTTTGAATCTATTATTTAGCTGGCAGTAGTGGCGCTCACTGTATTGCAGTAGTTAGAGTAACGAAGATTTTTGGTGAGGTAAGTGATTTGTGAAAGGTATAGGTTAATGTTAGTCAGGGCCATTCTTTTGTAGGGATTTTTGAAAGTCAGATTGCGTTGCGCTAAAAAATATTGTGTGTCAGTTTAAGCACAGTCTTGTATAATATTTCAAAAGGGGACGTTTCATACGGTGGAATGTGAGCAACGAAGACCGATCGAGTCTCTGGGTAACGGGTTCCTTGATCTGTCCTCAGAGTCAAAGAGTACTCTACAGCATTGCTCTCTTGTCTAGCTTGAATTTACCGTGAATCTGTCGCCCAGCAGAAATCCCAAAGCGAATGGAAAAAAGTCCAGGTGACTCCGGTAAGAATAAAAGATTGGTTCAAATGGCTCTGAGCACTATGGGACTCAACTGCTGTGGTCATAAGTCCCCTAGAACTACTTAAACCTAACTAACCTAAGGACATCACACACACATCCATGCCCGAGGCAGGATTCGAACCTGCGACCGTAGCGGTCGTGCGGTTCCAGACTGTAGAGCCTTTAACCGCTCGGTCACTCCGGCCGGCAAGAATAAAAGAACGGACCGGCAAAATACAGATCGGTATCCCAAATTCAGTTTAGTGCAAAATCCTTGAACATATCCTCTGTTCGAATACAACAAACTTTCTTGAGAGGAGAAGCTTATGTCCACGAATCAGCATGGTTTTAGACACCGTCGCTCGTGCTAAACTCAGCTTGCCCACTTTTCACTTGACATACTGCGGACTGTGGATGAAGGGCAAGAGACAGATTCCATATTTCCGATTTCCGGAAAGTATTTGACACAGTGCTCCACTGCAGGCTGTTAAAGAAGGTACGAGCATACGGAATAAGTTCACAGATATATGAGTGGCTCGAAGACTTCTTAAGGAAAGTGGTACCCGACGGCGAATGTTTATCAGTGACAAGGGTGTCGTCAAGACTGTCCCAGGGAAGTATGCTAGAGTCTCTGTTGTTCTCTGTATACGGACAGGGTGGGCAGCAATCTACGGTTGTTTGCTGGTGATGCTGTGGTGTACAGTAAGGTTCGAAGTTGAGTACTGTAGGAAGATACAAGACGACTTATACAAAATTTCTAATAGGTGTGATGAGTGGCAGATGCTCTAAAAGTAGAAAAGTGTAGGTTAATGCGGATGACTAGGAAGAACAAGCATGTAATGTTCGGTTACAGTATTGCTACTGTCCTCCTTGACAAATTAAAGCAATCTATTAAAGGGTAGAACATCGGATGCACATAATTACCGGCCAATTTCACTGACGTTGATTTGTTGTAGAATAACGGAACATATTTTGTGTTCAGACATAATGACCTTTCTAGATTCTCAGAAGCTCATCTGCAGAAACCAGCACGGTTTTAGGAAACAGCGGTCATGCGAGACACAGATGGCCCTCTTTGTGCATGATGTACAACAGGCTCTAGAGACCGGCTCCCAGGTTGATGTCATATATCTCGACATTCGGAAGGCGTTCGACTCAGTTCCGCACTGTCACTTGCTGCAAAAAGTGTACACTTACTGTCTATATGATGACATATGCGGTTGGATAGAAAGTATTCTAACAGACAGAGAGCAGTATGTCGTCCTTAATGGGATGGCTTCAACAGAAAAAAAAGCGTAACTTCGGGTGTGCCCCGTGGCAGCGTAATAGGTCCGCTGCTTTTTACGATTTACATAAACGAGCTGGTTGATGGTATTTACAGCGGCATTAGAATGTTTGCCGACGATTTTGTAGGTTACTAGGAAGTAGTATGACACAAAACTTGAGAACAAATCAATAAGGATTTGCAGAAAATAAATGCGTGGTGTAATGTGTGGCAGTTATCTCTCAATATTAGTAAGTGTAACTTACTGCGTATAGCAAGGCGAAAATCCCCATTAACGTACGAGTAAAAAATAAATGTCCATTCTTTGGAAGCTGTAACATCCGTCAAGTAACTGGGTGTGACTATTCGAAGTCATCTCAAATGTAATGATCAGATTACACAAGTAACGGCCAAGGCGAACTCTAGATTGCTGTTTATTGGTAGAGTTCTGAAGCGATGCAGTCCTTCAACAAAGGAAATTGCTTACAATACGTTAGTCCGTCCAGTCTTATCGTTCGTCTGTATGGGACCCTTACCAGTTGGATCTGATTCAAGAGATTGAGAAGGTCCAAATAAGAGCGGCAAGATTCGTGACAGGTACATTTAGCCATCGCGAGAGCGTTACAAATCTCATTGAAAGTTTGAAGTGGGACACGCATCCAGATAGACGACGTGCTAAACGGAAGGGGCTGCTCACTAAATTCCAAAATCCGATCTTCGCCGATTATGTAGAGCATATATTATTACCACTAACTTTCAGATCGCGCAATGATCACCATTCAAAGATAAGGGAAACCGGAGCTGAAACAGTCGTTTTTCCTTCGCGCGATCCGCGATTGGAACAGAGGGGGGAAATATGACTTTGGCGCGAATTGTGCCCTGCGCCACACACCGCTTGGTGGCTTGTGGAGTATATATGTAGATGTAGATGTAGAAAGTCGTGTAACTATTTGGGCGTAACGATGCAAAGCGATATGAAATGGGACGACCATGTGTGAACTGTGGTAGGGAAGAAGAATGGTCGACTTCGGTTTATTGGCAGAAATTAAGGAAAGAGTGGTTCACGTGTAAATGAGACCGCATATACGACACTGGTCTGACCTATTCTTGAGTACTTCTCGATTGTTTGGAATCCGTACCAGGTCGGATTGCAGAAAGACATCGACGAAATTCAGAGACTGCTAGATTTGTTACCGGTAGGTTCGAACAACACGTGTTAAGAGATGCTTCGGGATCTACAATGGGAATTCCCGAAGGGAAGCATACGTTCGTTTCGGGAAACACTACTGAGAAAATTTACAGAACCATAATCTGAAGCCGACTGCCAAAAGATTCTACTGCCGTGAACATACATTACCCGTAAGGACCACGAACGAGAAATTAGGGCTCTTACGAAATGCATACAGACTTTGGCTTCTCCCTGTCGATTAATTTTAGTACAGAGTACCCACCACAAAGCACTGTACGGTGGCTTGCAGAGTATCTACGGGGATGTAGAGCCAAGTCAAATGGATTCAGATCAGGTGATCTTCCAGGCCATGCATCTATTAAACCGCTGGAGATAACACGTTCGTGAAAGTTTGCATTAAGAAGATCTTTCACTGGGCGAGCGTCATGAGGTTTTGCCCTATCTTGTATGAAAAAGAGTTGTTTTCGCATAGTTGGGTTCTTCCAAAGCAGAAAACGCTTCCTGTACAAGGAGACTTCGATAACGAGCAGACGTCATAGTACCGGGTGTATTCTCTTCGTAGAAGGTTCAAATGGCTCTGAGGACTATGGGACTTAACTTGGAAGGTCATCAGTCCCCTAGAACTTAGAACTACTTAAACCTAACTAACCTAAGGACAATACACACATCCATGCCCGAGGCAGGATTCGAACCTGCGACCGTAGCGGTCGCGCGGTTCCAGACTGAAGCGCCTAGAACCGCTGGGCCACTCCGGCCGGCTCTTCGTAGAAGTATGGACCAAGGATACAGATACATGCGAATCCACAACACACCGACACATACGTGTCATAAGTGCAGTGACCTTTCGTGCAAATCACGCGGTTTAACAGTACCCCAAATATGGCGGTCGTGTGAATCCACTGCACTTTGCGTGTAAAATGTCCCTCGTCGTTCCAGAGAATATTGCCTAGCCCGAAGTCATCAACTTCCATACGTGCTAAAACCCGATGAGCAAATTCAGAACGCTGCTGCGGATCAAGAGATTTCAGTTGCTGCGCCGCCTGAATCTTATACGGGTACCAGTGTAAGACAGACCTCAAAACTTTCCGTACTGTTGAGCGTGGGATAAACAGTTCTCGTGACACTGCGCGAGCGCTAGCAGTCTCCAAGGCATTTGCTGCATGTTCAGTTACAGCAACAGCAACCTCGTCAATAACTTGCACCGCTGGAGAACATCTTCCTCTTCCAGGTGCCACACCAAGCTCACCCGTGTTTTCGAATTTCATTATCATCTTCTCTAAACCATTTAATGACACTGGGTCTCTCCTCATGCGCTTCAATCGCCAATGCTCTCTCAATGCAGCACTGTAATTTCTGCCGTCCATATAAAGTAGTTTCACTAACAGCAGACGGTTTCTCCTCTTGATAGCCGTAATGTTCACACACGTTAAGGCTTGCCAAAAGACATCGTGAACATCATACCATCATACAAACAGAGTTTCATCTGGTGGCTAAAACGGGAACCAATTTTTACTACAGCGTAAATCGGTTTCGCATTAAGACGTTAGCATATCAACCAAGTTTCGCTACCAGGGAGGACAACGGCTCAAACTCGCATACGGCCATCGTGATTCAGGTTTACCGTGACTTCCCTAAGCCGCTTTAGGCAAATGCCTCGATGATTCCTTCAAAAGGGCACGGATGATTTTCTTCTCCATCCTCCCCTAATCCGAGCCTGTGCTCGGTCTACTAATCTCCTCCCTCGTATTCGTTTCAAATAATACCTCTTGTTTCAATAAATCAAGGAAAAAAAAACTAAACTCCGTCTGAACAAGCCTTGGAAGGCCCAATGGTAACGATCGGCCGCCGTGTCATCCTCAGCCCACAGGCGTCACTGGATGCGGATATGGAAGGGAATGGGATCAGCACACCGCTCTCCCGGCCGTGTGTCAGTTTACGAAACCGGAGCCGCTACTTCTCAATCAAGTAGCTCCTCAGTTTGCCCCACAAGAGCTGAGTGCACCCCGCTTGCCAACAGCGCTCGGCAGACCGGATGGACACCCATCCAAGTGCTAGCCCAGCCCGACAGTGCTTAACTTCGGTGATCTGACGGGAACCGGTGTTACCACTGCGGCAAGGCCGTCGGCTCAATAAATAAATGAGCAGGA
Source organism: Schistocerca nitens (assembly GCF_023898315.1). Taxonomy (NCBI): domain Eukaryota; kingdom Metazoa; phylum Arthropoda; class Insecta; order Orthoptera; family Acrididae; genus Schistocerca; species Schistocerca nitens. Next base: position 69,475,094 of record NC_064614.1, read on the forward strand.
AAAATAGAAGTAATAAACTTTCATAATATTATATCCCTTCTGGCCAAACCATTTTTCGAAAACATGGCTTCGATATCTCGAAGTGACTGTGAAATGTTTCGTGAGCTAATACATAGTCAAATGCTGTACAAACCTTATCCAACCAGTGAGACTAAGCCAGAACGATTTTAATGCTTTCACCTAACAGAAACGTTTTTCTGTTTACACTGTGGACGACAGCCTCTGATTCTGAGATTCGATTTTACAGTGTCAGGTGATTACAACAAGAATAAATAGCGATTTTGAAGATTTCTCTAGACTTAATTTCATTCGAAGATGAAATACCAGAGACGCAAGAGGATGTTGACAATGGCTTAATACCGGTGATCGTTTGACTGGTTGTTCTTCGCAAAGACTGGCAGTCTTCCTACGAATAAAATATGAACTCCATCGGCATAAGCACGGTAGGCCAGGAGCGTCACATAACTTCAGCTGGCCCCTGATTGTGCAATCACCAGACACTACCCGATAAATCTGTACGTGCCCGTTATAAAAACGTCTTAAGAGAAATTCGGAATTATTCAGAGAGTAAATCTGTACGCTTACATATAATATTTGAGTGGTCACTAATTTTGACACTGATAACTGGAAATTAAATTACAATTTAGATCTCATTTCATTATTCGAAACATGAAATTTACTTTAATGAAAAATTTAAATTAACTGTCCTAGTGCAAATATGAGAATCACATCGTCACACACTCGGCTGTTGTCAAAACGTGTTCCAGACGATATTGGTAAAATGTAAATGTCGTGTGCCGAGGACCTTCCGTCGGGTGGATCGTTCGCCGGGTGCAAGTCTTTCATTTTGACGTCACTTCGGAGACTTGCGCAGCGATGGGGATGAAATGATGATGATTAAAAAAACGCAACACCCAGTCCCCGAGCGGATAAAATCTTCGACCCAGCCGGGAATCGAACCAGAGCCCTTAAGATTGACATTCCGCCGTCGCGCTGACCACTCAGCTACTGGGGGGTGGACATTACAGTGGTTAATGTTCGGGATTTAATGTTAGTTGATGTCTCTACAAGTTATTTTCCGTACATGACACTCAGTATAGGTCAAAAGGACAGGGATAATTAACTACGCTAAAATAAATTCTCTGTTTATCTTTTTTATGATGTTATTCCGTAACAGCCTATAAGGCTCTCGATCTGCGTAAGCTTTTGAGGTTTACTGCATTCAAAAAATGTTCTTTACATAATTTCAAATGTGATAAGTGTAACATTCTGTTTTTCATAAAATTTCGGCCGTGCAGCCGCAGAAATTCAGCTTCTTTTTCTAATATTTCAGCTGAATACCGTCGAGCCATCTTCAGAATGAGCCTAGGTGACTAATGCTCCAGCACTTGCTCCGTCCTTTTAAACTCGAAGACCGAATCACTGTGCATGCGGCCAAAGATACACAAGGCGCCAGAGACGTTGATAGGCGGCAAAGATGTGTAACATACGCATGGAAATTAAATCTATGGCTGCGCAGTCAATCCACACGGTGATATCGATGTGTCACGGAGAGCTGCACCGTCACGACGACTTAGTGATTTAATTACAGAAACTGCCGGATTCCAAGATCTGTCCAAGCTGAAACCACTATCTCCATTAATTAAAATCGTCACCAACCGAATTTAAATTTCTTCTTTCACTACTGAGTCCTAGAAAGATGAAGTCGAGGCTAAAATTTCGGCATTATCGTACACCATAGAGTATCCAGTGTCAGTACAGTGCTCCGCCACCGCAGATTTATTAGGTTGTAAGAGACGGGTTTACCTGCGGTACTTTGTGCATCTCTCCTGAACTGTACGTGTCGTCTGTCAGATGTATAAACGGCTGCACTCACAGGGGATCTTATAAACTTCAGGCTTCCGAAGCACCACATCATCTTTAACGGAACCCAGGAGTGCTGCGGTCTTTGGTGGAGGGCGAATAATCACTTTCACTTTGTGTTTACTGAGGATCCGTCCTATTTTTGGCGAATGACTTTCCACGTATGGCAGGAAAGCCATGGATTTAAAACTTCCATTTCTTCTTCCGCTTTTCTTGTGGCCACTGTTGATTTCATTTGTAGTACCTTACGTATCTGCTGTGGAGAGTGCCCGATGGCTTCAAAACTCTTCTCAGGTGTAGAAGCTCGTCCTCCAGGTCTCCAGATTGCTCTCGCCAGCAGTGACTGCGAAGGATGGTGGCAGCTATTTGCAGGTATTGGTCGGTTTTCGATACACTACATGATCCAAAGTGCCATCATCTTTGCGCCATACCAACACATCCAAAAATGGAAGGCATCCGTCTTTTTAGATTTCCATCGTGAACTGAATTTGTCTGTGGATAGAATTCAGATGATTTAAAAATTCTTTGAGCTTGTCTTCATCAGGGGGCCACACTACAAACGTGTCATCAGCATACCTCCAAAACACCGTGGGTTTCAAGCTAGCAGATTCCAGTACTTTCTCCTCGAAGTCCTCCACAAAAGGATAGTCCTTTGTCGCCCTTGATGACCAACTTTTTTATGGAGGACTTTCAGGATGAATCAGAACAACTGCTGTGTTTATGAGATGGCAACGTGATTAAAACAAGAAAAAAGCATCAAATGAACATGGATTGTAAAATAAATGCGTAAAAAACTTGTTCATCTTCACTCTTCACATCTGCTCTACAGAAAAACTGCTTGCAGGTCTTACGGTATCCATTTAGAGCCCGTTTTTACTGGATTTTTTTCTTGTTTTGGCCGGAAAATATTGGAAGCAATGAGCTAACTGCAGAAGAGATATGTTTCATAGTATCGAAGATGAAAAAGTGCCGATAGTTCTTAAGGTATGAATTTTAGAACCATTTTCGCAATGTAGTACTGCAAAAGGCTGCCAGTGTCGTAGACTCTATATTCGCGAACATTAAAGTGTTTTCTGGTAAATTGTAAATAGTATTTTGTGTTTAAGATTTTTCCAAGTCATCTGTCAGCAGTTAGATCGTTTTCCTGTCCTAATTCTGATCAAGTGACACATTAGCAAATGACAGAGCATTTAACCTAAAGACCTTGAATGGACTAGATAGTAAATAAATATAAATGTCGTGTGACTAGGGCCTCCCGTCGGGTAGACCGTTCGCCGAATACAAGTCTTTCGATTTGACGCCACTTCGACGACTTGCGTGTCGAAATGCACTAGATAGTAAAGCTTAACTTCTGTTGCTTCATGAAAAGGGATACGGTTGTAACTAATTAAAGTGCATATTTAGTGCATATTAGAAGTAACCCCAAAATACCAGTAAAGCGAAGTTATACCGTATGATTAACAAAAGTGATAACAATATATGTTTTATAAATATGTTGTGTGATCTTTGCTCTCGTAACTTCGGTGTTGCCTAAATTGATTACTGCTGTTTTTTGGTATAGCGTTGAGCATAAGTGATATAGAATCTGGTTTAAGATATTGACTAGTCGTAGGTATTACTTTACAAAACCCGATGACAGTTAAAATTATTGTAGCGTTGCCCGCCCTACTACGCTTCACGTACTGATAATATGTAATCAATTTTGATTTTCAATTTTCACTGGACCTTTTTTTTTTTTTTTTTTTTGGTCATCAGTCTACTGAACTGGTTTGATCCGGCCCGCCACGAATTCCTTTCCTGTGCTAACCTCCTCATCTCAGAGTAGCACTTGCAACCTACGTCCTCAATTATTTGCTTGACGTATTCCAATCTCTGTCTTCCTCTACAGTTTTTGCCCTCTACAGCTCCATCTAGTACCATGGAAGTCATTCCCTCATATCTTAGCAGATGTCCTATCATCCTGTCCCTTCTCCTTATCAGTGTTTTCCACATATTCCTTTCCTCTCCGATTCTACGTAGAACCTCCTCATTCCTTATCAGTCCACCTAATTTTCAACATTCGTCTATAGCACCACATCTCAAATGCTTCGATTCTCTTCAGTTTCGGTTTTCCCACAGTCCATGTTTCACTACCATACAATGCTGTGCTCCAGACGTACATCCTCAGAAATTTCTTCCTCAAATTAAGGCCGGTATTTGATATTAGTAGACTTCTCTTGGCCAGAAATGCCTTTTTTGCCATAGCGAGTCTGCTTTTGATGTCCTCCTTGCTCTGTCCGTCATTGGTTATTTTACTGCCTAGGTAGAAGAATGCCTTAACTTCATTGACTTCGTGACCATCAGTCCTGATGTTAAGTTTCTCGCTGTTCTCATTTCTGCTACTTCTCATTACCTTCGTCTTTCTCCGATTTACTCTCAAACCATACTGTGTACTCATTAGACTGTTCATTCCGTTCAGCAGATCATTTAATTCTTCTTCACTTTCACTCAGGATAGCAATATCATCAGCGAATCGTATCATTGATATCCTTTCACCTTGTATTTTAATCCCACTCCTGAACCTTTCTTTTATTTCTGTTATTGCTTCCTCGATGTACAGATTGAAGAGTAGGGGCGAAAGGCTACAGCCTTGTCTTACTCCCTTCTTAATACGAGCACTTCGTTCTTGATCGTCCACTCTTATTATTCCCTCTTGGTTGTTGTACATATTGTATATGACCCGTCTCTCCCTATAGCTTACCCCTACTTTTTTCAGAATCTCGAACAGCTTGCACCATTTTATATTGTCGAACGCTTTTTCCAGGTCGACAAAAAAGCCTATGAAAGTGTCTTGATTTTTCTTTAGCCTTGCTTCCATTATTAGCCGTAACGTCAGAGTATCCTCTCTCGTCCCTTTACTTTTCCTAAAACCAAACTGATCGTCACCTACCGCATTCTCAATTTTCTTTTCCATTCTTCTGTGTATTATTCTTGTAAGCAGCTTCGATGCATGAGCTGTTAAGCTGATTGTGCGACAATTCTCGCACTTATAAGCTCTTGCCGTCTTCGGAATTGTGTGGATGATGCTTTTCCGAAAGTCAGATGGTATATCGCCAGACTCATATATTCTACACACCAATGTGAATAGTCGTTTTGTTGCCACTTCCCCCAATGATTTTAGAAATTCTGATGGAATGTTATCTATCCCTTCTACCTTATTTGACCGTAAGTCCTCCAAAGCTCTTTTAAATTCCGATTCTAATACTGGATCCCCTATCTCTTCTAAATCGACTCCTGTTTCTTCTTCTATCACATCACACAAATCTTCACCCTCATAGAGGCTTTCAATGTATTCTTTCCACCTATCTGCTCTCTCCTCTGTATTTAACAGTGGAATTCCCGTTGCACTCTTAATGTTACCACCGTTGCTTTTAATGTCACCAAAGGTTGTTTTGACTTTCCTGTATGCTGAGTCTGTCCTTCCGACAATCATATCTTTTTCGATGTCTTCACATATTTCCTGCAGCCATTTCGTCTTAGCTTCCCTGCACTTCCTATTTATTTCATTCCTCAGCGACTTGTATTTCTGTATTCCTGATTTTCTCGGAACATGTTTGTACTTCCTCCTTTCATCAATCAACTGAAGTATTTCTTCTGTTACCCATGGTTTCTTCGCAGCTACCTTCTTTGTACCTATGTTTTCCTTCCCAACTTCTGTGATGGCCGTTTTTAGAGATGTCCATTCCTCTTCAACTGTACTGCCTACTGCGCTATTCTTTATTGCTGTATCTATAGCGTTAGAGAACTTCAAACGTATCTCGTCATTCCTTAGTACTTCCGTATCCCACTTCTTTGCGTATTGATTATTCCTGACTAATGTCTTGAACTTCAGCCTACTCTTCATCACTACGATATTGTGATCTGAGTCTATATCTGCTCCTGGGTACGCCTTACAATCCAGTATCTGATTTCGGAATCTCTGTCTGACCATCATGAAATCTAATTGAAATCTTCCCGTATCTCATGGTCTTTTCCAAGTATATCTCCTCCTCTTGTGATTATTGAACAGGGTATTCGCTATTACTAGCTGAAACTTGTTACAGAACTCAATTAGTGTTTCTCCTCTTTCATTCCTCGTCCCAAGGCCATATTCTCCTGTAACCTTTTCTTCTACTCCTTCCCCTACAACTGCATTCCAGTCGCCCATGACTATTAGATTTTCGTCCCCCTTTACATACTGCATTACCCTTTCAATATCCTCATACACTTTCTCTCTCTGTTCATCTTCAGCTTGCGACGTCGGCATGTATACCTGAACTATCGTTGTCGGTGTTGGTCTGCTGTCGATTCTGATTAGAACAACCCGGTCACTGAACTGTTCACAGTAACACACCCTCTGCCCTACCTTCCTATTCATAACGAATCCTACACCTGTTATACCATTTTCTGCTGCTGTTGATATTACCCGATACTCATCTGACCCCTACTATATCTAGAGTGAGCCTTTGCATTTCCCTTTTCAGATTTTCTAGTTTCCCTACCACGTTCAAGCTTCTGACATTCCACGCCCCGACTCGTAGAACGTTATCCTTTCGTTGATTATTCAATCTTTTTCTCATGGTAACCTTCCCCTTGGCAGTACCCTCCCGGAGATCCGAATGGGGGACTATTCCGGAATCTTTTGCCAATGGAGAGATCATCATGACACTTCTTGAATTACAGGCCACATGTCCTGTGGATACACGTTACGTGTCTTTAATGCAGTGGTTTCCATTGCCTTCTGCATCCTCATGTCGTTGATCATTGCTTATTCTTCCGCTTTTAGGGGCAATTTCCCACCCCTAGGACAAGAGAGTGCCCTGAACCTCTATCCGCTCCTCCGCCCTCTTTCACAAAGCCGTAGGCAGAATGAGGCTGACTTCTTATGCCGGACGTCTTCGGCCGCCAATGCTGATTATTTATCAAAATTTAGGCAGTGGCGGGGATCGAACCCGGGACCGAAGACGTTTTTGATTATGAATCAAAGACGCTACCCCTAGACCACTGGACCTAAGGTTTTCAAAGGAGTGATAGTTAAATTTCATTCAACTCATTATCGTTGTGTCAGCGTTTTAACTTCCACATATGCATTTACAATTGCTGTTCAGATGCGCAGCAACAACAGTTGCGTAGCATCAGTTTCAAGAAGACATATAAAGAAAGTCATAAATTCTGTTCGGAAACGAGCTGGCAGCCGTACATTATTATTTAATAATTAATATTTAAGTGAATTTCAGATATGTAAATATTTACAAGGTTGACTAACAACACGTAAGTAATTAGGGTACACTGTTTGTTTGAAATCGTTGTAGTGCAGTATAGTTATCTGGGCTTTAGAAGTCAGTAGTACACTCTTCGACATCCTTTTTGTAAAGTTATTCTTCAGAATAGACGTCTTTTCCGGAAGTTTCAGAACGTTAGATTACACAAGTCATTAATATACTGGACAGTTCTGTCGGCCCTTATTCGATCTGAGGGAAAGCTCTACCTACAGAGATAAGATTCCTGAAATCCGGTATCTTTAAGAAAATGTAATGTTGCTCCTCAGAAAGTAACGATTCGGTATGGACGTATACACTGAGCTGAAATTATGCACTTAGGTAAAAAGGGGGCACACAGAATTAACTGTTACTATAATAATGACCTAAGGTAGATGTGCTGTTATTACAACAGCCGCAAGTAGCTAAAAATCTATCATTACTCCATGCATGTCCACCATCATTGTAAAAAAGTGGTCCATGGATGAATAAATTTATATTAAATTCGGCAAAATATAACCTGGCGAAATGCCGAACAGCAAAGCTGTGCCAATTTGAATGCAATACCCCTTCTTACACAACGGAATCAAGCCACTTCTCACAGATTTAAAACGACACTATCTCTCGACCACGGACCACAAGGTTAACTTTGAAGCGACTTCACTGTTCACAAACGTGCCGGTGGAACAGACGGTAAACATTTTACGAGAAGGAGTTGCGCCCGACATGTGACATCGTGCGGCATTGACTGACAACCACTTTTTTCAAGTGGAAAGGAAAATTTTATGCGCCGTGGCAATGTGGTGTTAGCCTTCACCATTAGCAGCAGACCTCTTCACAGAAGAGTTTCAGAAACCGGCACTTCATCCGTCACCGAGGAAACCGAAATGTTGGTTTTGCTATGTTGACAAGATTTTCATTCTATGGCCGCATGGGGACACACTAGCATTTCAGCGCACAGCACTGAACCGTACAGTTTACGATCCAAATAGAAAGGAATAGCCTGCTGCCGCAAAGTATCTAGTTCGCTCACCTTAAACTTCCGCGTTTGCATCTAAGTAGCAGAGACGTTTGTACCATAACTGGTCTTACGTGAACTCAGAGAATCATTATTTTGGCTCGGATGTGCGCGGACTTTATTGCGCATAGTGTTTCCAATTATGGTGGATGTGCTGCCGTTGTATCCGTCCGTTTTCGTCAATAGCAGCTCTTATGATACAAGAGTGACATACAAAAGTTACTCTGCGTATGAGGAGCAAATCATCGATATTACTCATTTTGTCTTGGCACATTGTTTCAGAATTTCGTTAAATAGATTACCTTTCCTCCGGTACTAAACAACGTTTATAAGATGTTTCCGTCAGTTGTAAGTCAAATTCCGGAACGAAAAATTTTCTCCCACATGTTTCAAATTGAAGCCACTTCTCCCACTTTCACCTTCCCTGGTAACTGACATACTCAGCAATGGATTAGATGTGAAGGATGACACGTATGCTAAACGACATTGCTAGCGTCTGTTAATTATTTGTATAGGATAGTGAAATATATCAGAAAATATCTAAATGGAAATTTAATTGCATTGATGTAGACGTTCAGGCTTACATGCTGTTGAAGATGGGCCATATCCTAGGCCCGTTTGGCTAATAAAGTACAACCAGTAAGGCAGGTTAAGATGCAACAACAACATATCCTTTACATGTAACGCTTACATAATGACTTAATACGGGTTTAAATGGCAACTCGAAGACCGTAATTTCTGCGAAATTTGTCCAAATGGTGATCTCTGTACATTATAAACCTCTGCGAAAAAAACTGTGTCAAATTCAGCCTCTGAGAAATCGAGTTGTCCTCCCTGTCTCAGTGGCAATTATTCAGTGAAAATTTTCGTGAAGAAGCTCTTCCCACACTCTTTAATGGTATCCCGTTCCTTTAGAGAAATTTCAGTAATTTAACTCCGCGGAACCTTTGATGAAAATCTAACCTGTGTGAAACCTGATTCACAGTGGAGTAGCACCAGATGGCGCCCTGGCCGCAAGCATGATCGAAGTGAGCACCGTTGAGGCTGAGATTCCAGCAGAGATGGACAAAGGTAGTCCGTCGGTGGTCAGAAACAACAGGAAGCTGCAGAGTCCAGGTGCCGAGATCGGAACATCACCACCGGTAACCGTGGGGCATGGTCGTTGTGTGTAGACGTAAACAACCTAAGAGGGCGACTGGTGTCTTTTCTCAGGCAAAAGAGTGTAGATTCCTGAGGAGATGCCGACAGCAGATTGCAGAGTGCGTTAGTGACTGATAATGGTGTTTTAGTCGATTTAGTGATGGAAGTTAGTGTACAGTAAGGAGCTCAGTCTGTGCACTAAGTGTGCGAACTGTCAACAACATTGAGCGGTGTACTGACCACATGGCACTTCATATCCGCATTGAGTGACGTTTGTGGGCTGGGATGACACAGCGGCCGGTCGGTACCTTTGGGCCTTCATGGCCTGTTCGGGCAGAGTCAGTCACTACACACAGAAGGACCATGTGTTCGGTGTAGTGTGTTGAGGGTATTGTGTTTTCTGGCACGTTAAGAATGCGGTTGCTTACTCAGAGCGAGAGTCACATTGATTTTGTTATTATTACTCTCTGAGCATTACTGATAATGTATATACCATTTCACAGAAAACTGCAATTCATACATTTGCATAGACAGTAACAGTGTGGACTGATAGCAGCGATGCTTTGGTGAACAGCTGGTGACAGCAGTGGTAGTAGATGTAGATTTAATTGAGTGCTAATGTGGGAAAGCTCCAACTAAGATAAAGGGCTGTTTTCTGATTCACTGCTTGCACATTTGGTTATTTGTAGGAGCTATTTTCATTTGTCATTATTGCGCTGGTGACCAAGAGCCGTATATTGCGAACTGTTTTGTTGTTGTTATCGTTAGACCAGTGTTAATATTACTGAGGTGAAGAAATGTTGTGCTGTTATTGTCTTGTTTTCATGCCATGGATTCAGGAGTTATAATTGGCCTAAAAATTAAGTCAACTTAAAGTAATATTTTTCACCTCTCAAGAAAGGGGGGAGGCACTATTTCAGATAAATAATGAACTTTACCTGTTGGTGTGGGCTTTACGCAATCTGTAATCAGACTGCAAGTTTCCTTTAGTCATCTGTATGCTGTACCATGTTCAGTTGACCGGAGAGGCATATCCCCAGACGATGTTTCAGTGTCGTTGGCGATGCACACGAGTTGTTGGAGAACCTAAGCTTGTCCGTTTGTGACTGAGGTGGTTTCGTGTGGCTACTATTACAGTGTTGTTCTCACAACGCTCTGTGAATGTAAGACATCAGTCAAGCGTTGCTCTCAGGTACATACACGTTCAGAAAAAAAACAGGACACCTTGAACGACTAGAGATAGGACGTTCATATTCACAGGACATGTACATCAGTATGTTCTGTAGAAATGACTAGTATTTAAACGATGTCGGCCAGGTCAACATAAACATCGCGTCGCAGAAACAAACGTAACTTCAGGTGTGCCCCAAAGCAGCGTAATAGGTCCCTTTCTTTTTACGATTTACATAAACGAGCTGGTTGATGGTATTGACAGCGGCATTAGACTGTTTGCCGACGATGCTGTAGGCTACAAGAAAGTAGTATGACACAAAACTTGAGAACAAATCAATGAGGATTTGCAGAAAATAAATGCGTGGTGTAATGTGTGGCACTTATCGCTCAATATTAGTAAGTGTAACCAACTGCGTATAACAAGACGAAAATCGCCATTAATGTACGAGTACAAAATAGATGCCCAGTCTTTGGAAGCGGTAACATCCGTCAAGTATCTGAGTGTGACTTTTCAAAATGATCCCAAATGGAATGATCAGATTACACAAGTAAATGGTAAGGCAAACTAGATTGCGGTATGTTGGTAGAATCCTGAAGCTATGCAGTCTTCCAACAAAGGAAATAGCTTACAATACGTTAGTTCATCCAGTCTTAATTGTTCGTCTGTATGAGACCCTTACCAGTTACGTCTGATTCAAGAGATTGAGAAGGTCCAAAGAAGAGCGGCAAGATTCGTGATTGGTACATTTAGCCATCGCGAGAGCGTTACAAATCTCTTAGAAAGTTTGAGGTGGGACACGCTTGCGGATAGACGGCACGCTAAACGGAAGGGGCTGCTCACTAAATTCCGAAATCCGATCATCACCGAGGATGTAGAGCATATATTATTACCTCCAACTCTCAAATAAAGCAATGATCACCATTCAAAGAAAAGGGAAATTAGAGCTCGTATTGAGGCGTTCAGATAGTCGTTTTCCCCTTGTGCGATCCGCGAGTGGAACAGAAGGGGGGAAATATGACTTCCGCGCGAATTGTGCCCTCCGCCAAACACCGCTTGGTGGCTATCGGAGTATATATGTAGATGTAGATGTAGATGTACCGGTAAAATGTGCCTGCGGCTCTAATGGTCGCTATAAACCAGAGGTAATGGATCAACGTGGCTTCAGCAGACGGGCAAGATGCCTCGCTGACGTATGCGCGAACCGTACCGTCACATCAGTGAGTTTGAAACAGGGCGAATTATTGAGGTGAGAGCGTGTGATGCATCCATCCGGGAAATTTCTGCTCGATTACGACGAAGTGGTCGGCAGTGCAACGAGTGTGTGCCAAATGGTTGATGGAAAGGCCATAGAACACGACGAAATGGGCAAGGTCGCACAACCAGACCGCTCCCCGAGGAAATCGACACCTCATCCGAATGGCATTGCAGGACGGATCTGCGTCCTCCTCGTCTCTGGCGCAACAGTGTAACACATCGGACACTATCAGTGGTGACAGTCCGTCAACGTTTATTACGATGTGGGTTACGTGTGCGACGTCCGCTTCTCCGCCTATCTTTGACGAATGTGCAGAAACATGATAGACGGCAGAGGTGGATGGATCGAAGTCACCGTGGAGAGCAATGGCATCAGATAGTGTTTTTCGGGCGAATCCAGTTTCTGTTTGTTTGAAAATGACGGCCGCAGTTTGGTTCGTGGCAGACAGCGGGAGCAGTATCACAGCGATTACATTTGCACAAGATATACAGCGCCTTACAGTGTGGGGTACTATTCGGTATTAGCACGAATCACAATTGGTGCGTATCCAGGTCACAGTGTGACGTACGTAAATGACATCCTGCGACCCGTAGCCATACCCCTTCCGCACAACACCCCGGACGCAATTTTTTCAGCAAAATAATGCACAACCGCATGTTATTCAGGAAAATTCGAGAATACAGAAATATAAATCACTTAGAAATGAAATAGGAAGTGCATAAAAGCCAAGGCGAAACGGCTACGTGAGAAATGTGACGAAATCGAAAAAAAAATGACTGTCAGAAGCAGTATATAGACAAGACAATACAACTTTGGTGAAATTAAAAGCACGGGCAATAACGCTAAGAGTGCAAAGAGAATTCCAGCGGATAGGTGGAAAGAGTTCATTGGGGACCTCTATGCTGAACAGTCCACAGCTCGTGGTCTTGCTGTAGCGTTCTCGCTTATCGCGCACGGGGTCCCAGTTTTGATTCCCGGCGGGGTCAGGGATTTTCCCTGCCTCGAGATGACTGGGTGTTGTGTCGTCATCATCATCATTTATCACCATTACGGTCGGAGGAAAGCAATGGCAAACCACCTCCGTTAGGACTTCGGCTAGTACAGCGGTGTGGGTCTCCCGCATCGTCCCCTATGCTCCTCGGAGTATGGGACATCATCATCATCATCACGATCATGTTGGACGGAACTAATCTGATGACGTGATAGATGAAGAAACAAGAGTCGATTGGGGAGAGCCACGGTGTGGGGCGGCTGGAATTTGTTGTTGTTGTAAAAAATTTTGTAGAATGTAGAAACACTTCCCTTTATTTATGCTGTCTTTTGCCGTTCTCAACACTGGCTCTCTAACTACAATATTGGCAACAAAAAAAGTGATCAGCAAAACGTGAAGCCTGTAATTAGAATTCCTAGTGCCCACTTCATCTGAGAAACATGCTTATAGCTGCAGCTTATAGCTCTGAGAAATTAGGATATTGTCTGGGATTCATAATCAAAAACGATTTTCTAAAAATAGTTCAGTACATTCTGAAAGTCACAGATGAAAAAAAAGAAGAATCCACACAATCTGACTAACAGAGCAGTTCAGAGTCTAATGCGCTGATGCAACTATAACTGTCCAAATTAAATGTTTAAGTGAATGCTCTCCATAATTTGATGATAATGTTCATCAAACGCCACGCTAAATAATGGTAGAATGTCTGTCGCGCAGCGGCACGTGAAAATACGACATACGCAAACTGAAGATAGATAATTAAAATCATCCCAGAATTAACACTTCACTCGAAAATGATTTCATGGTTACGCGTATCCCAAGTAACTTAATACGGCATCCGAGGCTGTTTATAGCAATGATACCGACGCGACGCGACTCCCGACACAGATGGTGTGCTATTCAGCGTCTGGAGAGAACTGGGGCCTTTCTTCCTCGCGCAGCGCTCTTATATATAAAGCCGCGGTGCGGACGGCTAAGGGAACTACTGATCAAATCGGCTCTCCCGACTAGCCGCTGGGCTAGTAATGCATCACTTTAAGTTACCGAATAAATCATAGCTTCTTTTGCTGATGGCCGATGAAACTCTCAATTTAAATGTGCATTCAACACACAGGTAAGTAATCATAATAAAAGTTTGACGTGGCTAAGTTAAATATTTTGGGCGAGAGAATTAATTTAATTACAGTGCACGCAGTAGACGAGCTCTGAACTTGCCCTTTGGAGATACGCTATCGCTATAGTTTTATAGTTATTCAAATGAAACTTCTCACATCTTTATGGTTATAGCGGATCTCCATTCTACTTAAATATAAACATCCTAGCCTTATTTATTAGCCTACTTAATCTATCTTGCTTCCTTAATTTTTAGGACAAAAACCAGAAAATTATGAATTTTAACTAATATTTTAATTTGTGAGATCCAAAGTACTGTTTCTATTAAATTATTATGAAAAAGGAATCTAAATATAAATTTTTAAGTCTCTGGCTCTTTTCTGTTGCGCCAATGATTTTTACAGAAAAACATCCAAATTTCGAAAATGTTTAAAGTTATCAAACTGATATTCAACACATATTAATTTAGTATTACTCCTGACATGATAGAACCGTTTAAGGTTATTTACTTGATTTTAAAAGTATTGCGCAACATTTATGACGTCAGAGCTAGTTACAGCGGACTGGCTGGCATACAATGGAAAGACTGATGTGAATTTATTACGGCGTGAGTAGGCTGCTTCCCTACAACGGGATCCAGTATTAGAATATAGAAAAGCTTTGGAAGAGTTAAAATCAAATAAGGCAGGGGGAATACACAAAGTTCCATTGGAGTTCCTAAAATCATTGGAGAAAATGGCGTCAAAAGTGTTATTTACGTTGGTGTCTGGAATATATGAAACTGGGGCTATAGCGTCAGACCTTCGGAAATAAACATCATCCAGACATTTCACAAGCTTGCAAGAGCCAACAATGTGAGAATTATTGCACAGTCAGCTTACGATCTCATGCATTCAAGTGGTTGACAAAAATAATATACAGACGAAAATTGAGGATGTTTTAGATGAAGTTCAGAGTGGCTTTAGGAAAGGAACTGTAGAGAGGCAGTTACGAAGTTTCTTTTGATAATGGCAGCAAGAAAAGTTGAAGAACGAGATTAAAATTTAATGTGATAGAATATCAGTGTTAAGACCCGCGGAAAACTTTGCTATGCAGAGCGAACGTAAAGAAGAACTGCAGGATCTGCTGAATGGAATGAATTGTTCAGTGAGTTCAGAATAGGGATTGAAAGGAAGACGAAAGTAATGAGAAGTAGCAAAAATGAGAGCAACGAGAAACTTAACACTATAAGTGGTAATTACGAGTAGATGATATTAGGGAATTCTTCTCCCCAGGCATCAGAAAAAAAAAAAAACTGCTACGAACGTACCAAGGGAGATATAAATAGCAGACTAGCACTGCCGAAGAGGGCAATCGTGGCCAAGAGAATTCTACTGGTACTAAACATAGGTCTTAGGCTCTGAGCACTATGGGACTCAACAGCTTAGGTCATAAGTCCCCTAGAACTTAGAACTACTTAAACCTAACTAACTTAAGGACATCACACACACCCATGCCCGAGGCAGGATTCGAACCTGCGACCGTAGCAGTCCCGCGGTTCCGGACTGCAGCGCCAGAACCGCTAGACCACCGCGTCCGGCCATAGGTCTTAGTTTAAGGACGGAATTTCTGGGAATGTACCGTTGGAGCACAGCATTATATGCCATGGAGAGACCTGTGAGACGTGGACTGTGGGAAAACAACAACAGAAGAGAATAGGATCATTTGAGATTTGATGCTACAAAGAATGTTGATGTTGTGGAATGATAAGGTAAGCAATGAGGAGGTTCTCGGCAGAATTGGCGAAGAAAGGAGTGCATGGAAAGCTCTGTCAAGATAATAGGACATCTGCTAAGACACCAGGGAATAACTTTCGTGGTTCTAGTGGGAACTGTACAGGGTCAAAACTGGAGGTAAACAGAGACTGGGATACATCCAGCAAATAAAAGAGGACGAACGGTGCAAGTACTACTCTGAGATGAAAAACAGGGCGCAGGATAGGAATTCGTGGCGGCCAACATCAAACTAGTTTGACAACTCAAAAAAATTTTTAAAAAATGTCTCTCATTTGCCGTCGATGCTATTTCTTTGAATTTAAACCACATCTGGAGTGTGAATACGTAGTCGCTGGAAGGAATTGAGACTGTCTCTTAGGAATACATCAATCGGATTTTGATCTTTTTTAAATAGACGAGTTTTGCGTTTATTTTTGGTGGTTTGGGAGCTACGCCATTCAGTATCACCTAACCAGCCTTGTGGTCACTAATCCCTGTATTTGTGACGATGTTCCCTATTTGCTCAGAATTCTTTTATTGCTAGGAGATTACGTATATTTCCGCAAACATTTACATTTCTAATGGGCTGATAAATTATTTGTTCCAAATTTTTTCCTGAGAGCCGATTCGGTACGATTTCGGGCAACATTCCATGCCTACTATCGACTTTAAAGCTATATTTTCACCAGACTCAAGTCAGCACCCACTGTAACTGTATGAGTGGGGTCTTGAAGGATTAGGGCTTCTTACCTGTTTCGGCTGAAAATTGTTCACGTCGTCCCTTCAATGGACGTCTAACATTTTTCCCCTGTTGGATTATACAGTATTGCAAATCTGGTTATTATGTTATTTGTTATATTTTCGACATGGTCTCTCCAGTTCAATCCAAAGTTTTCCAGTTTCATTTTTAGTTAGTTGTACATCCAGTTCTTGTCATACATCGTTATTTCTTTTACGGCACAGTGATGAATGTGCTGCTACAAAGCGGAAGTGCGTCGTTTTGTCGTAATTGATTTGCTCTTAGGGTCCAAAACTCGCTACAACAAAGGCAAAGCTTTCACTTTCTTAAGAAAAAATTGAATTTTCTCTCCGTAGGCCGTGTTTCAGTGAGCGTTGTATAGTTCCGCAGAAATGTCTGAATTTGGGTAGTTTTTGCCCAACATTATCCGTCCTCGAACAATTGAAATTGTACCCTAAATGTTTAGATTCTCTTACTTGCTTAATTATATGTCCACCTACACCAGATTTGACTCTTATGGATTCCAAGCCATCGCTTTTGTTTTATGTGTTGATATTCTCATTCCGTATTTAGTGGCAGTTTCACACTGTTTATATACAGCGACTGTCAAATTGCGGCTAAATACTGAATGTCAATCTCAACAGATATTATCCATAGCTGGTGCATATAGCAATGCTCGCTATACATGGAGGGTGTCGGGGAAATAAAACACCTGGAGCGAACCAGAACTAACACAACGGAAGGAAAGGACTCGAATCACTAAAGAAAGAAATCTGAGTACGACGTTTTGGTTTGATGCGGGCCGCCACGAATTCCTCTCCTGTGCCAACCTCTTCATCTCAGAGTAGCACTTGCAACCTACGTCCTCATTTATTAGCTGGATGTATTCCAATCTCTGTCTTCCTCTACAGTTTTTGCCCTCTACAGCTCCCTCTAGAACCGTGGAAGTCATTCCCTCGTGTCTTAACAACTGTCCTATAATCTTGGCCCTTCTCCTTATCATTGTTTTCCACATATTCCTTTCCTCTCCAATTGTGCATAGAAACTTCACATTCCTTACCTTATCAGTGCATCTAATTTTCAACATTCGTCTGTAGCACCACATCTCAAATGCTTGGATTCTCTTCTGTTCCGGTTATCTCACAGTCCATGTTTCACTACCATACAATGCTTTAATCCAGACGTACATTCTTATTTCTTCCTCAAATTAAGGCAGATATTTTATATTATTAGACTTCTCATGCCTAAGAATACTTTTTTACCATAGGTAGTCTGCTTTTGATGTCCCTCTTGCTCTGTCCGTCATTGGTTATTTCACTGCCTGGGTAGCAGAATTCCTTAACTTCGTCTACGTCGTGACCATCAATCCTGATGTTAGGTTTCTCGCTGTTCTCATTCCTACTACTTCGCGTTACTTCCCTCTTTCGTCTATTTACTCTTAATCCATGGTCTGTACTTGTTAGACTGTTCATTTCATTCAGCAGATCACATCATTCTTCTTCACTTTCACTCAAGATAGCAATGTCAAAAGCGAATCGTATCATTGATATTCTTTCACTTTGAATTTTAATTATATTCCTGAACCTTTCTTTTATTTTTATCATTGCTTCCTCAATGTACAGATTGAACAGTAGGGGCGAAAGACTACATACTTGTCTTACACCCTTTGTAATATGAGCACTTCGTTGTTGGTTGTCCATTCTTATTATTCGCTCTTGGCTGTTGTACATACTGTATATGACCCGTCTCTCCCTATAGCTTACCCCTACTCTTTTGAGAATTTTCAACATCAGCATTTTACATTGTCGAACGCTTCTTCTAGGTCGACAAATCCTATGAAAGTGTCTTGATTTTTCTTTAGCCTTGCTTCGATTACTAACCACAACGTCAGAATTGACATTCTCGTGTCTTTAATTTTCCTAAAGATAAACTGATCGTCATCTAATGCATCCCGAATTTGCTTTTCCATTCTTCTGAATATTATATTTGCAAGCAACTTAGGTACAAGAGCTGTTAAGCTGATTGAGCGATAATTCTCGCACTTGTCAGAGCTTGCCGTTTTCGGAATTGTGTGGATAATGCTTTTCCGAAAGTCAGATGTTATGTCGCCAGACTCCTGCATTCTACACACCAACGTTAATAGTCGTTTTGCCGTCACTTCCCCCAATAATTTTAGAAATTCTGATGGGGTGTTATCTGTCCCATCTGCCTTATTTGACCTTACGTCCTTCCAAGTTCTTTTAAATACTGATTCTAATACTGGGTCCCCAATCTCTTCTAAATCGAATCCTGTTTCTTCTTCTATCACATCAGACAAATCTTCCCCTTTACAGAGGCTTTCAATGTATTCTTCCGCTCTCTCCTCTGCTTTTAACAATGGAATTCCCGTTGCACTCTTAATGTTACCATCCTTGCTTTTAATGTCACCAAAGGTTGTTTTGACTTCTCCGTATGCTGACTCTGTCCTTCCGAAAATCATTTCTTTTCGATGTCTTCACGTTTTTCCTGCAGCCGTTTCGTCTTGGCTTCCTTGGACTTCCTATGTATTTCATTCATCAGCGACTTGTATTTCTGTATTCCTGAGTTTCCCGGAACATTTTTGTACTGCCTCCTTTCACGGATAAACTGAAGTATTTCTTCTGTTACCCATGGTTTCTTCGGGGTTACCTTCTTTGTACCTATGTTTTGGCTCTGAGCACTATGGGACTTAACGTCTGAGATCATCAGTCCCCTAGACCTTAGAACTACTTAAACCTGACTAACCTAAGGACATTACACACATCCATGCCCGAGGCAGGATTCGAACCTGCGACCGTAGTGGTCGCGCGGTTCCTGACCGAAGTGTCTAGAACCTTTCGGTCACTGTGGCCGGCACCTATGTTTTCCTTCCAAACCTCTGTGATGGTCCTTTTTAGAGATGTCCATACCTCTTCAATTGCACTGCCTACTGAGCTATTCCTTTAGCCTTAGAGAACTTCTAGCGTATCTCGTCATTTCTTAGCACTCCCGTATCCCACCTCTTTGTGTATTGATTATTCCTGACTAATGTCTTAAGCTTCCACCTACTCTTCATCACTGCTATATTGTGATCTCTATCTATATCTGATCCTGGTACGCCTTACAATTCAGTATCTGATTTCGGAATCTCTGTCTCACCATGATGTAATCATACTGAAATCTTGCTATATCACCCGGCGTTTTCCAGGTATACGTCTTCCTGTTGTGATTCTAGAACTGAAATTAGGTACAGAACTCAATTAGTCTTTCTCTACTCTCATTCCTTGTCCCAAGCCCATATTCTCTTGTAACCTTTTCTTGTACTCCTTCCCCTACAACTGCATTCCAGTCTCCCATAACTATTAGATTTTCATTCCCCTTTACATACTGTATTACCCCTTCAGTATCCCCATACACTTTCTCTAGCCCTTCATCTTCAGCTTGCGACGTTGGCATGTATGCCTGAACTATCGTTGCCGCTGTTGGTTTGCTGTCGATTCTAATAAGAACAACCCTCTCAGTGAACTGTTCACATAAACACACTCTCTGCCCTAACTTCCTATTCATAACGAATCTTACTCCTGTTATACCACTTTCTGCTGCTGTTGATATTTCCCTATATCATCTAATCAGAATTGGTTGTCTTCTTTAAACTTCACTTCACTGACCCCTACTGTATCTAGATGGAGCCTTTGCATTTCCCTTTTCAGATTTTCTAGTTTCCCTACCACGTTCAAGCTTCTGATATTCCACGCCCTGACTCGTAGAACGTTATCTTTCCTTTGATGACTCAATCTTTTTCTCATGGTAACCTCCCCTTTGGGAGTCCCCTCCCGGAGATCCGAATGGGGGACTATTCCGTAATCTTTTGCCAATGGAGAGATCGTCATGACACCTCTTCAATTACAGGCCACATGTCCTGTGGATACACGTTACGTGTCTTTAATGCAGTGGTTTCCACTGCCTTCTGCATCCTCACGCCGTTGATCACTGCTTATTCTTCCGTTTTTGGGGACAGTTTCCCACTCCCAGGACAACAGAGTGCTCTAAACCATTGTCCGCTCCTCCGCCCTCTTTGACAAGGCCGTTGGCAGAAAGAGGGTGACTTCTAATGCCGGAAGTCTTCGGCCGCTAATGCTGATCATTAATCAAAATTTTAGCAGCGGCGGGGTTCGAACCTGGGACCGAAGACGTTTTGACTATGAAAGAAATACGGTACCCTGGACCACGGTTCTAGGGACCTATCTCGTCTCAAACTAAATGAGCTGGGACGTAAGCTTAAAAATGGCAGTCGCACCAGTTTCATTAATCCGCGCAACGTTTGCGACGCGGCCCGGAAACACTCATATTGCTCAAATTCCAAGTACTTGTAAGAACGCCTGGTTAAATCCACTGATCAACAAGAACATTATGATCACCCACCTAATAGTCTGTATGTCCACCTTTAACACGAATAACACTGGCGACGAGTCCTGGTGTGGAAGCAATAAGGTCTTTGTAAGTCGGAGGGGGCGTTGGCACCACATCTGCACACACATGTGTCCTCATTATGCTGAATTCCGGGGAGGGGGGGCCATGAGCTCTGATGGTATGTTCTGACACGTCCCAGATGAGTTCCATCGCATTCAGATCTGGCGAGCTGGTTGGTTAGCGTATCAACTGGAACTCGCCACTGGGTTCCTCGAACCACTTTATTACATTCCTGGCCTTGTGACATGGCGTATTATATTGCTGAAAAATACCACTGCCTTGGGGAAACATGATGGTCATTAAGGAACGTACGTGAGCTGCAACCAGCGTAACATAGTCGTTGGCAATCTTCATGCCTTGCACGAGCTCCACTTGGCACACGGGTCTTACGTAAATGTTCCCCAGAGCATAATATAACAACCGTCCGCTTGTCTCCGTCCCGCAGTACAGTTGTCAAGGAGCTGTTCCCCAGCATGACGACGCATTCGCGCTCTCCGATCGGCACGATGATGAAGGTATTGGGATTCAGCGGACCATGCAACGTTCTGCCACGGTACCAACGTCTAGTGCCGATAGTCAAGCGCCCATTTCAGTCGTAGTTGCCAATGCCGCGGTGTCAACATTGGCATATGCGTGGTTCGTAGGATGTGGAGGCCCACTGGTGCACAGTGTGTTCAGACTAGTGTCCGACCGTAGGTCAATTTCTGGCCAAAGCCGAAGACGATTGATCGGCTATCGCCCTAATCTTCGGCCGAAGCCGAAGGTCAAAGAACCCAGGAAATACCGTTCAAGATTGGCAAAATGTGAATAAAGTAATCATTTCAAAGAATATACGAGGCCTGTTCAGAAAGTAAGCTCCAATCGATTGCCAAATTGAAACCACAGTGAACATCAGAAATGTTTTACTTGTAACAATTAGCTACACCTTTCAGCTACTTCTCTACGTAGTCGCCGTTCTGACTTAGACTTTTGTCATAGCGTTGTACCAACTTTTCAATAGTCTCATCATAGAAGGCAGCCGCCAGTGCTTTCCGCCAATTCTCCACGCTGGCCTACACCTCGTTGTCTGTGTCAAAATGTTGTCTTCAAAGACAGCGGTTCATGTGACCAGAGATGAAACTCAGAGGGAGACAATTGCGGACTGTATTGTGGGTAATCTCACATTTCCATTTGAAAACGATGCAGGAGCATCTTCATTGCCCCTGCAGAATGCGGCTGAGAATTGTCTTGAAGAAGAAACAGCACGACAGTTATGTAATGTTAGCTGCATATCTTCAGGCGAAATTTCTCACCAGGCCCTCGTACTTGGCGGCAGACACTATTTTCTAGACATCTTTACGCACTCATTGCGAGCTCAGAAATGAGAAGAGCGACGTGATGCTAACTGGGGTTATACTAGAGACACTACCCAACACATCTGTGCAAAGCTTTATCGGATTTTCATAGTCGTTTCCATTTCGCGACCGATCGGAGCTTACTTTCTGAACGCCCCTCGTATAATATAAATTAAACGATATGATTACAATTATCTTGCAACCTGTCAGAATCGACGACACCTTGAAATAAAGTCAATTACAATATTTATTTACTTAAAAGAAAGTAGTTGAACAATTACAATTAAGAAAACATAATAATCTCAAATGAAACATAAATTTCCATTAGCGTTTTAATATCTATCAATGAAAAAGAATTAATACTCCAAGTTACACAGTCTTATGTTGTAAGCTAAAAATATTAATCTGTCCACATTTTCAACAATCAAGTTAGATCGCCTGTGCGCATATATCTGTCCCGCTGATCTGAGCAATTGTTCACTAGCAGCACTAGTAGAAGGAGAAGACAGATATTTAAGTGCTGTTGGGCATAGATAAGTATATGGACAAGAAGCCTAATATTCATAAAAGTATTCCTCAGAAGCAAAGGTTCTTCCAAAAAAATTTAGATGTTCTTCGAAATGAGGACAGTGATGTTCCAAATCCACCTCGATACCACTTGTGACAGGTAACCAAAGTTTGTCATGTGAACCTCATAAATCATCATTTCTTGAGGATGCATTTTCAATTTCGGCATCTGACGTTGAACAGGAAGGTCATGAACGTCTACGTCCATACCAAGTATTTGACCTAACCGAGTCTCATTCTGTCGTAGAAATGATAATATTTCAGGCTTTGTGTTTTCAGTTTCACTGATAGTCAAATACTTCGTTTAGTAACAGGGATCTATTAGAGTTGCAATCAATAAATGCGGAGTATTTCTTGCGTAAGAAAATCTCAAAATGGTTCAAATGGCTCTGAGCACTATGGGACTTAACAGCTGAGATCATCAGTCCCCTAGAACTTTGTTGTTGTTGTGGTCTTCAGTCCAGAGACTGGTTTGATGCAGCTCTCCATGCTACTCTATCCTGTGCAAGCTTCTTCATCTCCCAGTCCCTGCTGCCACCTATATCCTTCTGAATCTGCTTAGTTTATTCATCTCTTGCACTCCCTCTACGATTTTTACCCTCCACTCTGCCCTCCAATACTAAATTGGTG
The DNA here is from genome assembly GCF_023898315.1 of Schistocerca nitens. Classification (NCBI taxonomy): domain Eukaryota; kingdom Metazoa; phylum Arthropoda; class Insecta; order Orthoptera; family Acrididae; genus Schistocerca; species Schistocerca nitens. Next base: position 69,498,415 of record NC_064614.1, read on the forward strand.
ATCCCTTGATGCCTCAGAATATGCCCTACCAACCGATCCCTTCATCTAGTCAAGCTGTGCCACAAATTTCTCTTCTCTCCAATTCTATTCGATACCTCCATACGGTAAAGCTGCATGGTCTCGGGAAAAATTACGGCTGTAGTTTCCCCTTGCTTTCAGCCGTTCGCAGTACCAGCACAGCAAGGCCGTTTTGGACAGTGTTACAAGGCCAGATCAGTCAACCATCCAGACAGTTGCCCCAGCAACTACTGAAAACTGAAAAGGCTGCTGCCCCTCTTCAGGAACCACACGTTTGTCTGGCCTCTCAACAGATACCCCTCCGTTGTGGCAAGCAAGCCTCCCCACCAACGGTGGGTGGGGGTGGGGGGGTGGGGGGGGCGGAGGGCTATAACTTAGAAAACTTAGAACTACTTAAACCTGACTAACCTAAGGACATGACACTCATCGATGCCCGAGGCAAGATTTGAACCTGCGACTGTAGTGGTCGCGCGGTTACAGACTGAAGCGTCTAGAACCGCTCGGCCACTGTGGTCGGCAAGAGAATCTCCTGTGCGATCTTGCATTTACGGGCGATGGCGGCCGACCGACACAACACAGTATATTACAGTGCGCAACTATTTCAGTTTCATTGTTAGGTGTTCACCGGCAGTTCGGCGTTTGCTACAAATCTTCGGCATCGGCCGAAACTTCGGAATACTTTCACCGAAGCCTGCCCTCGGATAAACTCGGACATATCGCGCGGCTTCCCCATTCTATACGTGGACATGGCATTAGACGCACAGTGCGTGTGTCTGACTAGCAGTCGTTCCTCTCCGGGTGACGCTGCTATTCCATGGAGGGGTTTATATCGATAGTAGGTTGGTGGTCGTAATGTTCCGGTTGATTAATGTATAAGAGAGAGCATGAAGGCTCTAATCATGCCAGTTATAGGTGTAATACGTAAGGAAATAAGTACAAAGAAGTGCACGACTGCGGCCGTTCTCCGTCACCGACCTTCAGGTTACGGTTGCTCGTGTGGCAGTCGTGGGTTCCCAGCGCCTTGGCGATTGCGCTTGGATTCCTGGGACGGCAGCGATCAGCGCAGCGTCAGCAGCAGCAGCAGCAGCGACAATCACCTCCCACAGCCGGCAAACTGGCGGAGAGCACGCGATCGTAAGGCGCGCGGCCGCTATCAGTCAGCTGCGGCTGTCTCACCTACCAACTGCCACCTGCCAGCAGCTGGCGTGAAAGGTCAAGGCGCGCACTGCGCAGCCCCGAGGACTGCGATAGCTGAAGCCGACAAAACACAGCTGATCTCAATTGTTCCATTTTCCTGCTGTTGTCGCCCTTGTTACAGATCGAACGGCGGGGCACAGTGGTCTCGCACTAGAGAGCACGGCGTTTCAAATCTCCGTCCGACCATTCAAATTTAGTCTTCGTTGATCCATTATGGATCGTGGGACGACGGCTGGCATGGACTTATTCATGCAATAATTTACGAACAGCCGTATGTATTGTAGAAATTTATTTTATTTTATGAACTTCTATGTGCTTTTACGACTATGACGACTGTGGCCTGAAGATGGAATCAATGTAATGACGAAACTGGTAGCACATAGAAGTTCATAAAATAAAATAAATTTCTACAATACGTAAGGCTGTTGGTAAATTATTGGATCAAGAAATTCAAATTTAGGTTTTCCTTATTTTCCTAAATCACTTACGACAACCTTGTCTCTTGTCTACTACTGCCTGTATTCGCAACACATTTCACATAAGCTGTCCACATACAGGATCTTTCCGTAAGAATGTGCAAAAATTTGACCGAACATAGAGGATGCCCACTGAACATTTTAAGTTTGGGAACCTGGGGTCGGAGAAGTCAGCTCAAGGAGACAATAGGAATAAAAACACATTACCCTGTACATTTTTTATTTACATTAGTTACACTTAAATGCAAATACTCTCATTGTCGCAATGAATTTCTACTGTATCTTACAAAATGTACTGAACCTACCGGCTATCAGCCTCAATGCAACCTGACATGGGCGAAAATAGTTCTGACGCAGTCTGGTGTGTTTCGAATCACATCACAGGCAGCTACAATTCTGACAACTAATTCCCTATCCGTATCCACTGTGGTCTCATGCACAACTGACTATACATACCACCATAGGAAATAATGGAGGGGATTCAGGCCAGGTGACTTCGCAGGCCATGGAATGGGATCTTCCCTTCCAATCCAGCGACCATGAAATTCAGCGCTGAGATGGTTGCAGACATCCACGCTGAACAGAGGCGGTGCACCGTCATATTGTATCCACATCCTCTCACGAACAGCCAACGGAACATTGGCTCTGGCTCTGAGTACTATGGGACTTAACATCTATGGTCATCAGTCTCCTAGAACTTAGAACTACTTAAACCTAACTAACCTAAGGATATCACACAACACCCAGTCATCACGAGGCAGGGAAAATCCCTGACCCCGCCGGGAATCGAACCCGGGAACCCGGGCGCGGGAAGCGAGAACGCTACCACACGCAACGGAACATTCTCTAAGAAGTCAGGTAGAACTCGTTGCATGAACCTCTGGTACAGGTCGCCATTCAGACCGCCAACTGCATCATGACTTCTTAGAAATTAGGTTCGTCCTCCTTTTTCCCTTGTAGGAAATAAAGAATGTACATAAAAATAAACAGCACAATATGTGTAAACTTGTACGCATGTTAGTTGTAAATGAACTGGAAAAAATTAACGCTAGACAAAGTGGTAGACAGGATTGCTTCCACATCAAAGATGGCGTTTCCAGCTACAGGTCCCCTACCTCAAATTGTTCAATGGAGCATTCTCTATGCCCTGTTTCATTTTTTACGGAAAATTCTGCGCTGAATATACCTGCAAAATCATTTTATTGTAAAGCAGTCAAAAGTTTGCTGCTGTTTCACGCCGGGGCCTTGCCATTCTTTGCAGAATCGGCGGTTTACTGGTATAATTCTATTGATTTCTCTACTTTTATCGCAAATCAAATATAGGTAATGAGCACTCAGTCTATACCTAATTGCGGAAGAAAATCCCTTTGCTCGTCACAACCTAAATTTTCGCGTAAGTAATATTGGTTCCGCTGAAAAATAACAGACACTTCCGGCTGCTGTATGAAATTCCCTGAAATTGTAGGTCTCTTTCCACATCGACGTTTCTGCTTATAGACGTTTCATTAGCTTTATTCGTGTCATTCTTTTTATATTTGGCTCCTTTCTTTTAGAACTTATCATCAGTGTTACTAAAATTTATTCGGAGCCATAACTACATTTCATTCGCTGTGAAATGGTAGATATTGTGGGAGGACAGCTTCCATGCGTCAGTCACGCAAACACTAATATGAGAGCGCTGCTCAACCTCCGTTTCGAGACTCACATTGAAAAGGATTGTGATGCAGTTTAAGTGTCATTGTCATTGTGCGAGGTCATAATACCTCGATACAAATAAACTGTTCGATGGAATTACCATGCATTTTAATTTGTATTAATTAATTAAAGCAACGATAATTTACGAAATACATTGCCCTGAACGAGTCTAAGTCCAGATATGGAATATTTGATTAAAATGTGATCTTTTTATACGTATATGAACCACTGAAACCGTTTACAGCAGCTCAGGTTGTAACGCCGAAAATGCATATCCTCCTATTTCCATCTATTGTACTATAATTCTTTCTCCTTGTTTTGTTACCTCAAGATACGACATTTCTGTGTCTTTATATATTGCAATTGTTTTACTATATATATATATATATATATATATATATATATATATATATATATGCATTTATGTCGATGTATAATTGGTTTGTTTTGTAAATATTATTTGTATTTTTACGCTGGGTTTTGCCTAGGGAAAACTATGCTGTCGAACGATTACATCTATAGATCGTGTGGAGAACCAAAGTGTTTACGATCTTTGGTAGTGTTAACTCGGCCGCGTGGAGCGCGGGCAGTGTAATCTGGCTGGGATAGGGCGGTGGAGCAGGTGTGTTGTGTGACGCTCCCGCGAGTAGCCGCGCTTTCAGGGTTTGGCAGCATGTAATTGCGCTCGACTTACTATGATAGTTTCTGACACGGTGTCGCGGATGGGAAGCATTAACTGGCGCACATCAAGAGCCCGTTTCGCCTGGTGACCGTGTCGAGTAGGAGGCGCGCCAACATCCAGCTTCTGCAACAGCGACGGCCGACAATGAGTGACTGTCGCCACCTCCTCGATCGACGGCTTCAAACCTTCAATCAACCAACAAGGAAGACTGGAAGCACGTAATGTTTTAGAACTGTTTGGCAGACCTCAGTTTTTAAAATTGTTGCATCACAAAATTACAGCAACTTAGCATGAACCTTTGTTGCTCATTGTCCAAATTGCATCACCAAGCAGGGTCCCTTCCTGTTCCGAAATGAACCCGAGTGTCGTTGAAATTCAGACGCCAGCATTAAAGTAATATCATTCCATTTCACTGCTTTAATTTCAAAGTTCAGTTAAGGTATTCATAGCTGCCTACAGTATTTAGATTACACAAGCACAAATTAAGAGTGCGAGTTTTGTTAGCATATTTTATCTTACCTGTGACTGCAGCGCAGCCTGGTACGTACTAAATTTTACTATTCTTAATTGTTCAGAATCATTTAATTCAAGTTCAAAGTTAAATCTCTTATTTCTAAATTGCGTAGATTCAAGTAGCTTTTGAAATGATTGTTGAGGAAGCCCAAGACTAACCTTATTTTATTGAATTTCGTAGTGCTTCAGAAACAAAGTTCACTATTAATTTCGGCCAATAATTTAGCTTTAAATTTTCCGGTTTTATTAATTCTTTTGCTAAATTAAGTCAGAGTGTAGCGAAATTTATTACTTCTGACAAACATTCAGTTTTCACACAACACGTGTCAACCTTCCGTTGCCACGTAGTTAGTGCTAATTATATGTGCATTAATCTTTCATTTTCAGTTATTATAGTAGTTGTCCATAGGACTGGCGACCGTAATTTTCCCCAAATCTCAAATATCTAATTACCGCTAGTTAACTGTTAACGTAACGGCCGCTCATTTACTTTCTTTATTAACTTTACCCCTTTTCAAAATTAATTTCTACCAGTTTCATCTGCATTTTTCCTTTCATTTAGATGTAACTCTTTCCTCCCTCTTTACCGACAGATAAACTTCGGTGACGATTGCTTTTCCCAAATTTCCATTAGGTACACGCGGTTTAATTTTTCACTGTCATTAAGGTCGATAAGTGAGGGGGAGGTTACAAGGTTACAAACATCGTTCCTGTCTGGAAACGTGTAATGCAAATATCGAGTTCATAAAGATCGTTCATTTGGTTAGATTTCTGAAACTAGATCTCGGAACCGTACTGTCTTCCCTCTGAACGTTCATACTATTCTCCCAGAACTACATACTTCTGAACCATGACTTAAATCCCACGACTACAACATCCTCTGAGGAGCAATGATCATCTTTCGGCCACTGGTGGTGAACTCCAATTATATGTAAAGCGTACCTTAAACACATCACAAACCACTGCACTGTGGTACGAGCTAGCGCTACGTTAGTCGATGCAGCAGACACTTAAAAGCAGATTATAAACATGAGCCTCACAAGACCTCGTGCCACCATTAGCATTATTTTCCGACTATTAGTTATTTATCTCCAAATACTCATTATGTGACCGTGTACCATTTGCGTAATTTTGAGCAAAAGGTTTATGGTCACTCTGTATAAGAGTAACGACAATGTCTATACCTGATGATAGATTTTCAGCCACAACAAAGTTGGTATGTTGTACGAATTTTTCTGTTACAATGAAATACCAAAATCGAAACGATCATACACGTGCCGGATATCATCTGAGGATGTACCATTACAAACTACTTCCACGTGCTGTCCCATTCGAGCGAGTTATCAGTAATGCAGACAGCAGTGTCGTCATGTCCCCTAGCCGGTACAGTATTAGTGAACTACAAATCTGATCCCTTCCATCCGCGGGAGGACTTGGGATTGTGTCCACACGACCTCCACATCTCTGTTGACACTTGAGGCTTCTGTGCGTGGCTGGGTGTGGGCATGACGTGTTTCCCGGTAGTCAGCTGGGTTAGTGACAGCTGTCAGAAAACTTGCGTACTTCACAAGGACGGTTGCACTGTAAGGAGGTAAACCAGAGCATGCAGACCAAGTGATTGACAGGTGCGAGAGTGGTTACGGCCGCTCTACTTGCACAATGAGAGATTGGGTGTTGGTAGACTTTCTGGGATGTTATAGGGAGTATAGGGAGACGGAGACCACCGAAGTGTCAAAATTGCAATGTAGATATTTTGAATCCCACTTAGAGATACACATACCCACTCGATTACATTTAAAATTTTTAACTGTAGACGACTGAGTTTAAGTATACAATTTTTGGTAATTTAATAGAAAATCAGATATACGTATATGTGTCTGCATTGTGTCGGCTACTCCCCTGATTTATGCTAATAATACCATCCAATGTTATTATTAGCAAAAATCATTTATTAGCTTTTAGGTGTATTGCTGTAGAAATGAGCCCTAATGACCATCTACCATATGATACTGTATAAAACCAATGCCCGGACAACTGTATCAAGAAAGCACAGATTTATTATTTATTTAGTGGTGGGTATGAATTGGTTTACGTGCTGTATGGCAATTAAGATTGCTGAATTTTCAATTTGTAATTAGTATATTTTATTAGCATGCAGAGTGAAGCATCAGAATTATATGGCTATTAGCCGAAGGAGAGGAGATGCCGTACTGAACATGTATTGTGAAAACGGTATATATCAGTTATCTGATTTTTAGGGAGGAGATTGTTTCCGAAGCGTAGAAGCGGTGGGACTGGGAAGGGGAACAAGAATCTGTGACTCTCTAGGCAGCAACTTGGCCGTACGTAAACTTTCAGCTTCGTTGACCAGAAATCGTACATTAAGATTTTGTAGATGTAGGCCACTTCTACTAAGGCTTACCGAGCAAAATCGCCACAATGTTAACTTTGTAGCCGTGATTTGTGGACTGTAACATTTTGTGTATAGCAAAGAAAGACTAGAAATTTCCTACAAAGTCGCAAATTTTATCGCTGATAGTTGCTGTAGGACTTTTAGATCGTGTTTAGAGCGTCGACGTGTCCTAGCTTCTAGAAAACGGTGCAACTATGAAATAAATGCTGCGTTACATGCGACTGGACTTAGTGAAATCCAGTATTCATTCCACCATTGATCACTCATAAATTAGGTGCATAAATAGACTTACGTGAAACAAATAGAGCACCGAGTCAACTTGAGCACAGCTATTGTCGCGCACTTTTATAAAAGGAGAACCTCTCATATCGCTTAGGAAGTTATTTCAGCTTGCATGCTCATTAGTTATAGTCTGTCGTCAAACACCAAACGGAGGCATATTTCACTTCGTGGACCTCATATTGTTCCAACCACCAATAACAAACTATTAGTAGAGCTAGAGTTAATAGATCAACTAAACATGCACTGAGACAAAGTACAATGTAGGTCCCGCGTGATCAACAAATAAAGGTTCTAAACGCATAAGTACTTTGATAATGACTGCAACGTAAGTTTTTGAAAGACTCAGCAGCCAACCTCAGTTTTTTATGGAGTAGGATCTTATCGAGTTTTCATGTGGAATAAGTTCATTGTCATTTCCACATACATGCAAAAAATATGTGTGTATTGGCCTCGAGAATGGAAGTGTGCGCAATGTTGTGCCGAGGCACTGCAGTTGACAGGAAAGAAACTGTGATGTTGCTTAATGCCTAAGGTGGGATCAGTCTTGAAAACAGTTATATGTTTGAAAATACTAGAAAACAATGAGTACTCGACAATTACATCTACTCAAGGTGACTGACGGTACTACGTCGTTTACAATCTGCACTCTTAATAAACAAAAACCATTGGGAAGTTCGCTCTTTCACTTTTGATGGTAACAGGTAATTTATTCTGTTTTTGTAAATTAAAAAATGGTTCAAACGGATCTTAGCACTATGGGACTTAACATCTGAGGTCATCAGTCCCCTAGAACTTAGAACTACTTAAACCTAACTAACCTAAGGACATCACACACATCCGCGCTCGAGGCAGGAATGGAACCTGCGACCGTAGCGGTCGCGCGGTTCCAGACTGAAGCGCCTAGAACCGCTAGGCCACCAGCGGCCGGCTCAAATTTAGGTTTTCCATATTTTCCTAAATCACTTACGACCAATTTATCTCTCGTTTACTACTATCTGTATGGTTCAATTGGCTCTGAGCACTGTGGGACTTAACATCTGAGGTCATCAGTCACCTAGAACTTTGAACTACTTAAACCCAACTAACCTAAGGACATCACACACATCCATGCCCGAGGCAGGATTCGAACCTGCGATATTAGCAGCAGCGCGGTTCCAGACTGAAGCGCCTAGAACCATTTGGCCACATCGGACGGCCGTAAATTAAATACCTGCAACGTAGCATTGTGCGCGTAGACACTAATTATTTCGCAGAAGAAATATAAACATGTACCACATGTTTCAAAAGGTATAGTGCAAAAAACGCTGATATAGATGGAAGGTGTACATCATCATCAGTTTGAAGTGTTACCCCCATGGCCATGGAAACGAACAGCTTCCGAATGCCAACTTGAGGGATTTCTTGCCTCTTATGAAACACATGGTGAGTCAGTACATAATGATCGCTGGATGGAGACTGGTATGAAAGCTAAGAAGTAACCGTTTTGCCTAATTTTACCGGGCTCTCTACGAGAAAGTTGTAGCTCGACTCCGACGAGTTCAGTTCAATGTTCGTAAATTACAAATCATAACCTCGGATCAAAATAGTCTTATATTTAATACTGAAACAAAATGGGTTGGCACCTACTATGCAACGAAACACTGTCACAGTTAGGAAAACAAATTAGGAATACTAGGGATATATTTATTATTGTAGTGCGCCTAGCAGAAGCAGTTGTAGGACAATAGTTTGGTACTGAGATTCACATCAAACCTGAATTTAATAAGTCATTAATTTCTTTAATATATTAACGTTTAGCATATTGAAACGACAGGGAAAAGGTACATTACCCACAAAATGAACGTAAAGTTTCGCATTATCGATTGCGAAATAGCTCTAACGAAAGGAGCACAAAGTGCGTAAAATACTGAAATACACAACTTTCTAGATGCTGATTTTAGTCATTACTTTTCCGCCAACACTGTTGGAGATACATGGAAGACTGCTTTGGAATTGTTAGAGGCTTTTTTAATCTGTGTATCTAGCAAATGCAAACTAAAAGAGACCACGAAGTAATGCAATTAATCTGGCAGCTCAAGTTGCAAAGCAAATACTGCCAATTTTGAGGTGTTCCGAAAGTGGACAACGCTCATGTGATAAGCGGGACTTATTAAGAAACACCAGGAAATTTGCGCCAGAGTGCGCTAGTCAGTAGAGGAGATAGAGGAAGAAAACTGCTGCCATCGAAGTCCTCTGGACGATTGCCCCAGATGGGTTCCTCACGTCAAGGCTCTCTAAATTCTCCTCCTCTAAACCTCACTCTCAACTTTTTACAAAACTCTGCATGGTCATTGCCACGGTGACCACCGAGAATTTTGCTTTACTCACATGAACACAGGAGAATCCTGCAGGAATGTCCCATTCTTGGCTTACAATATGCATCTTAACGTGCAAGAGTTTATTCTTCTCATTCGTCGAGCTCTTCGCGCCAAACCACGGTGACAGACAAGACTCAGTTCTGTCGGAGACAAGATTTCGAGGAAAGGCAGTGATCTTTCTCATAGTGGGCGATAACGCCGTGTCGGCTCCCTGTTAAGATCTGCGAACGGTGAGGTGCATTTGACACGTAAAGTTTGACTCTGGGACATGCAGTGGCTTCGCGGAAACTGCCTTCAAAGGCGAAAGCCGCATTCACAGCCGAGACGAGGAGCGAGTCTTATCGCAACCGCTTCTGCAAACTGCAGTGCCTGGGATCGTTTTCCTTGGCCAGAGCCTCTGTGACTGACCTACGTGCTCCAGCTATACTACAGGACGGACACCTGCCCCGCCCGTTTCTCAACACCATCATCTGCAGTCTTCGTTCAGAGATACCATGCCTTTTTATCTCCTTAAACACACCCAAGATGTCAGCAAAGAGATAATAAATACCTCTGAATAAAATGTGACGCTCACATCGCATCTTTCCATCTCTTCCCAGGTACACTCTATCGATGAACGGGCAGTCCAGTACCTTCCTTAAATTGTGAATTGCGGTGTGGAATGTTGCATTATCCTGCTTGTCGTGACGGGTGAGCCAACAGAGTTTTCCATTCTGGCCATTTATAGCGACCATTCAGCCCCCGAGCAGCAGTTATCAAATCACAGCTGTTGTCAGATCTAATAACTATCCACAGTATGGTTATGGAATTGGAGGAGTATTGGTCTCTAGAATCACTGCTTCCTATGACTTTTCATCTTGTTCTCTACATTATTGTCGCCGGCCGCGGTGGCCGTGCGGTTCTGGCGCTGCAGTCCGGAACCGCGGGACTGCTACGGTCGCAGGTTCGAATCCTGCCTCGGGCATGGGTGTGTGTGATGTCCTTAGGTTAGTTGGGTTTAAGTAGTTCTAAGTTCTAGGGGACTTATGACCTAAGATGTTGAGTCCCATAGTGCTCAGAGCCATTTGAACCATTTTTACATTATTGTCAATTCCACCGCCACAAACAGAGGCGAGATTCATTAGGTGATAACATAAAATGCCACAGACAGACCCAGTTGACTCTGGAAGTCCATGGAAGTCTCTGTTGTCAGCAATAAACGGCGGATGGAAAGTCGAGATCGATAACCTCTTCCAGGAAACTGTTCTCTATGATTTGTGGTGAACTTTGCATGTAACCTCCACGCGGAATTTTGTTGTTGTCGTTCGTCCACTAGTTACAGTGAAAGCTAGTTGGACAATCCCATGAAATCTTCGTGGAATAGTCCTCCAGACAGAATCCGTGCCGACTCTTCTTCCACTACTGTGGTCCTGAGCCCATCTCGTCACATTCTTTCTTCAGTCGCTGCATTATAATCGAATTCCTGTGCAATATTTTCCGTATGATGCTCTCATATTCTTCATTCCAATCATTTAACCTCCCGCAAAGTCCGAAAGAAGGCATGTGCGTTTCTTCTGAATATACTACGTTGCCTTCTCCACTTGTAAATTCACTGTTACGTTAAAGGCCAATAGCCATGCTCTACATGGCGGTACTGGTCCCCCGTGCGACAAGAAGCAGGTCAGACCACTGTTGCAGAAGCAACTAAAATACCATGCCAAATTTAAAAAAGCGCAAAATCATCAAGATTGGTGAAGTTTTTCAGAAGCTCGAAATTTAGTGCGAACTTCAATGCGAATAGATTTCACAACGATACTCTTCCCGAAATCTGCCAGAAAACCCTCGGAGGTACTGGTCATATGTAAAGTACACCAGCGGCAAATGCGCAATCAATATCTTTACCGTGCGATGGCGACGGCGATGTCGGTTATGACAGTGCCACTATCTCAGAGCTACTAACCACGATTTTCCGAAACTCCGTCACCAAAGAAGACGAAGTAAATATTCCAGAACTCGATTGTAGCAAAACTACCAACATGAGTAACTTAGCAGCAGATATACTTTGTGTACCGAAGCAGCTAAAATCACTTGATAAAGGCATGGCCTGCTGTCCAATTTGTATACCAGTCATGTTCCTTTCGGAGTATGCTGATACAATAGCTCCATATACAGTAATCACACACAACCGATAGCTTTTCGAAAGATCCTTACGTAAAGACGTAATGTCAAACCAATACTCAAGACAGGAAATGGGAGTGATCCGCTGAGTTACAGACTCATATCGCTAATGGTGATGTGCAGTACGATGCATTTTGGAACATATACTGTGTTCGAACGTTATGAATTACCTCTACGATAACGATTTATTGAGAAATAGCACGGATTTAGAAAGTAGCGTTCTTGTGAAACACAGACAGCTCCTGATTCTCACAAAGTAACGAGTGATATCGACAGCAGACGTCAAATTGATTCTACACTTTTAGATTTCCAGAAGGGTTTCGACACTGTTCCTCATAATGGTCTTCTAATCAAATTGTGTGCCTATGGAGCATCACCTAAGTTGTGAGAGTGAATTCGTGATTCCCTGTCAAAGAGGTTGTAGTTCTTAGTAACTAACGGCACGCCATCGGGTAAAGCAGGAGTAATACCTGGCGTTCACCACGGAAATGTCGTGGGCCCTTTGCTAATCCTGACCTACATAAACGAAGTAGAGGAGAGACAATCTATTTTTGCAATCATTTACCCCTTTGTAAAGGCATCAGATGATCAAAACCAATTGGGAAATGATTTAGAGAAGGTATCTATATGGGTGTTTGTGTTGTTCATGGATCATTTCATCATCATTCATGAAAGTGGCGAGATTGGACTGAGCAAAGGTTGGGCATTTGTACGGCCTCTGATAATCAAGCAGTTGAGTGTTGCACAAACCAAACATGATCATCATCACCATCATCATATGTCTATGGTGCGAAAAGTAGAAGTTGACTCTAAAAAATAAGAAAAAAGGAAGTGTGAAGTCATCCACATGAGTAGTAAAAGAAATCCACTGAATTTCGGTTACACAATATATCACACAAACCTGAAGGCTGTGAATTCAATTTGATTGGGATTACAATGACGAATAATAAAATTGTAACGCTCACATAATGTTAAGGATAAAACAAAACAAAGACTGCGAATTGTTGGCAGAACACTTAGAAAATGAGATATCAGAGCTTGTGCAAAATGATTGAAGCGCTCGTCTTTCAGGCGCGTCTATCGAGAGTGGAACGGTAGAGAAATAGTTTGAAGGTAGTTTGATGAACCCTCTGCCAGGCACTTAACTGTAGCGATTAATCATATAGATGTAGATATAGATGTACAACTATAGGAGTGGAAATTACGTCGCCAAAGAGAAAACTTTATACAACAAATCCAAGAGGTATGTAAATACTGGATTATTTATGTCAAGCATTTAGCTTTAACTGTTACCTCATATACCTGTAGCTTGAAATAAAGTCGCCAAGACGGAAACTTTATGCAACAAAACCCAGAGGTATTTATATACTGGAGTATTTGTCAAGAAATTAGCTTTAACTTTTAACTCATATACCTGTAGCTTATTGTGAGTTACGGAGTTCGTTCCTACACTGAAGAGCCATAGAAACTGGTACACCTGCCTACTGTCGTTTAGGGCCTCAGCGAGCACACAGAAGTGCCGTAACGTGACGAGGCATGGACTCGACTGACGTCTCGAGCAGTGCTGCAAGGAACTGACACCATGAACCCTGCACAGCTGTCCATAAATCCGTAACAGAACGACGGGGTGGAGATCTCATCTCAACAGCACGCTGCAAGACTTCTCAGAAATGCTCAGTAGAGATGCTGTGTCCCATCGCTCGTGCGCCGACTATAACACCACGTTGAAACTCACTTAAATCATGATAACATGCCTTTGTAGCACCAGTAATCGAACAAGCGCGCCAGACACTTTCTGTCTTATACAGGCGTTGCCGACCACACCGCCGTATTGTGCCTGTTTACATATCTCTGTATTCGAATACGCATATCTGTAGCAGTTTCTTTGGCGCTCCAGTATACATATTAGTCTCCTTCCACGTACAATGCGATTAGCAGTTTCGGGAAACGCTTAACATGTTCTAATAAAAGAGTCAATTGAACATCTCATGATCGCTGGCCTCAGATGGGATTTTATGTCCTGCATATCATAATCTAAATTTGCCGTCCTCCTGGTTTTTTGAAAAAACTGTTTCAGATTCAAAGATGAAAACTAATACAATCTGTGAATTATACATACGCAATTTCATTTTGATTTGGAAAATCTGAATAGGCTCATAGTCATACAACAGCTTTTTGAATTTGTGTCTCTCTTTGCACTCTTACAGAGTTGTTAGAGGTTGGTAAAATGGCGAGCTAAATAAATTCCTATGTGTCTATTTGCTGTGCTAATGATCTGTGTCGACCAGGAGATGAACGTTTCATCATAACTGGTGGTCAGTTTACTATATTTTCCGTAAAGCAGCCATCGTTTCCCGAGCTCCTGATACACTTTAAACAAGTTTTATCATTTTAACAGCGTCTGTAAATACAGTAGGGTCTTGAGACTAAGAATGTCATGTTTCAGATTACCTTGCAAACTGACAGGGTCAGGAATTTTTCCGGGTGAGAATGTCGAGTCCTTGAGATCGTTACCAGCTGCCTTCCACGTACAATGCGATTAGCAGTTAACAGCCGCGGTGGCCGTGAAACCACTTATCATTTTCACGGCTGCGGTCCGCGGACTCCCAGCTGTTTCGTTTCGTGATAGGTCAGCCTTGCTTTCACAGCGATTCCCCCCCCCCCCTCCACCCACCCTGCCGTACACGGCTTCTCGTGTTTGGCCATCTGATACGCCGTCGCTGCTTTGCTTTACAAAAGCTTCGCCACCACTAAAACCTCGCTGCCGGTCGCGTCTTTATCATCATACCTCAGAGGCGCAAATCCACCTGACGTGTACTTATTCTGCTTGTTTGCCAGTGCCGTCACAGTTCTCACGACATCTGCATACTTCGTGGCGTGAGGCATATTGTAAACAAACGCGTGTCCGGCGGAATTTTTGAACAGCGTTTTATCAGCTAAATTTGCATCAAATCTTTTTTTCTGCGGCGACAGTCTCATGATGGGAGTTGAATAAGATATTTACATGAAGACCATGTTATTCTTCCGGATAAGCTAAATTAAATTTCATTTAGTTAATCTTCATGTGACAATAAAACAGGATTTAAGTGGAACTAATAATAAATCGCCAATGAAGCGTCCTGAAAACGATGAATGTTTTTAACGGTGATTTTGTGTGATACGTTGAAGTTCTTTTTGTGATCCAAAGATATTACCACAAATATGATATCAGGTAATCTCTATAACCTTAACAGAAACTTCACTCTCATGTCGTTGTGTCATGACGTTAATTTCCATTCATTTTGAGTGAGATCGATTAGCTGCGCCTTCCGATAAGGATATCAGCTTCACATATGGGCGCGCAACTGTTACAAAATATTTTCAGTCGTAGTTTTTTGATTCATTTATACTTCACAGCGCACATGTGACCTTTCCTCAGCGGCTTCAATGCGATTACATATCTCCTCTTATCGGCACAACAAGATATAGTAATCCAATTTAGAAGAAAATGACGTATTTTCGAGTCCCTCCTTTCCCTTTGTATTTAGAGTGTTATAGACGAAAGTTGGCATAATCTTCGTAACTGAGTTATTGTTTCTCTGTCCTTTTGTGTTTTTTTTATTTCATATCTCCCAGATCCTGAGACCGGTTGGTTATCAAAATTATTTAAACGCGGCTCAGGGGCGTTTCTTTGTCATTACGACGATACCAATGCTATTAAACTAAGGTTAATTTTCACAAGCCAGCGACCAGTAATTTCTGCAATATTGGTTTATGCCCATGAACCAGCTTAAGAGTTTCTACAGGATCATCTACAGACGGAACATATTGAAGTTAAATCTGCGTATGCGTAGCCTGAAGCTGGGCCACGATGTGCAGCAGTCTTACAGGCACTGTACTTAATATGCACCTCGCGGCCTCCATTTCAATTGCGTGCTGGTCACAGATTAATCGCTTTTCACTAAAAACATTGATTTTTCACCATAAATCCGCCAGCATCCATACTTTTCTGTACAGATAATACCTAATGTTGTGGTTGATTTTCTCAACCATAAAAACAAATTTGGTTTGATGCAGCTCTCCATATTCGTAACTCGCTAGATACTTCTTCATTCCAGAATACCTGTTTCGTCCAATATCATCGATCGTCTTCCTCATATAATCTCGTCTAAACCATCTTCTGAGATTGGCCCTACCATTTCTTCAAATGTTCAAATGTGTGTGAAATCTTAAGGGACTTAACTGCTAAGTAAAAGATTCAAAGTACTGAAGGCACTAACTACTAACAGCCTTAGTTAGCAAATGAAAGATTTTGATAGAGAGAAAACAATGTATTTACCTTAATATTGTTCAAAAGTAATATTATATATATCAGTTCATGACATCCAGTCTTACAAATTTACTGTCTCTGTCCAGATCATTCGCTCTCAAAACTCCGCCATCTCACTTCCCCACATCCACCACTGCTGGCGGCTCACCTCCAACTGCGCAACGCTACGCGCTGTTAACAGCCAATTGCCCACCACTACAATGGCAGACAACAATGCAAACTGGCCACAGACAGCACACAGCACAGCCAGTGATTTTCATACAGAGCGCTACGTGGCGTTACCAATAAAAAACCTACACAGCCTACTTACAATACCTTCATTCCTTACTCGATTAATCTATATGATACTGATCATTGTCCTGTAACACCACATATCTTCTAACCGTTGATTTCTGACTTCTCTATTGTCTGTATTTCGTTCCTGTAGCGAGCTGTTTTTCCCTTTCGATGAATCTTTTTCTGGTCTGGAGGTTTATTCTTTTCGAGTGTAGCAGCCGCTTCCTTTTATTGGATTCCTATCGCTTCGTGCAGCCCTTGGTGGTACTCCCTTCTTGTATCTCTCATCTTTTATTATTCTACTTCCCAGCTAGCGAAAGTAGTCCACATTTTCAAGGGTTTCTTGGACAAGTTTAGCATTTACTCATGCAGCACGCAATTTTGTGCGCGTCGTTAATATAATTTTCTTTCGGTCTATGCGCATGTAATAGCCCTCAAGTGACACACGTTAATATTCTTTTTAAACACACTGCGCACAGCAAGGCTGACAATGAACATTAATAAAATATTATATAAAACAACCTTTGTCGCATAAAAACACTTTTATTCATAAGTGGTGACCGATTTCTACTCGACGTGGATCATCTTGGACCACGATCTGTTATTTACAATACACCAGAATAAAAGGAAAAAAAAAACGGTTTAAATGGCTCTGAGCACTATGGGACTTAACTTCTGAGGTCATCAGCCCCTAGAACGTAGAACTACTTAAACCTAACTAACCTAAGGACATCACACACATCAATGCCCGAGGAGGGATTCGAACCTGCGACCGTTGCGGTGGCGCGGTTCCAGACTGTAGCGCCTAGAACCGCTCGGCCACCCCGGCCGGCAGAATAAAAGGAAACATGTGATACAGTAACCATTATGTTTAACATAAATTTTGTATACGTTAGTTATAATGTTTTATATACGTTATCCCCAGTTATGACATGTGGCGACAATGGCACGGAGCAGAAACTTTCGATACTACCCACTGATGACGACTGCTGACTGTGTGGCGGTGTCATGTAGTTAAACAGCTTGTTGACGCCGACCTTCGCAGGGAGACATTTTTAAGAAAATAAAGGAAGGAAAATCAGAGCTCAAACTAAAAGATATGTGTGTTCGTTTTTTCCGTGCGCAGTTCGAGAATGGGATAATAGAGAAATTTTGTGAAGGTGGTTCAATATACCCTCTGGCAGGCGCTTCAGTCTGATTTACAGAGTATGAATGTGGATGTAGATGTATAAATATAAACAGCTGATACTTTAATAGAATGAACATTCGTCCTTTAACAGAGATTTTGAGTAGCCACGAGCTGCCTACTAAATAATACAATGTTTAACATTGTGTTCCTACTCCCGAGTGCCATGTCATCTGATACCACGGAAATACGAACTGAAATTCAGCCCTACTTTGTATCACTAAAGAAACGTGCATCGGAAACCTGTCTAGCGGAATTCATATCGATAAATCAAATTGATCATTACTAAATGTGTACTAGTAGCTTCCATTATTAGGATGCATGAGTAAAAAAAAAAAATTGTGATTATTGGGAGGCTGATGGAATGTTGTAATACACTCCGGGGAGAAGTTAAAAGAACTAAATTTATTGTTAGAGCACATTTATTTAGAAAGTGGAACGTACTTCTGAGTTTCGCTATACATGGAACATGCATAAAAATTACAACACTTCGGTACCGTGAAGAAAACTGTATCAGTCATCATTATTCAGTAAGAATGAGGTTGTGTCAAGGGCGTAACATGGACGCGCATATCTGCACATGCAGAGACTTCAAGATTCACAGAATTACCACCTCTGTATTCCACCAAACGTTCAGCCACCAGAGCTGGTTTGTGTTCTTCAGCGTTAAGAGACACGAAATTCAGTTGGAATCGCGATGCTTAAGTCGAACCGCAACTGGATAAAGAAAACATCCTGCCCAAATGAATTTAGTTAATAGTTAATTGATGGCAAGCTTACTAGTCGCGAGAACAACGTAATGCTTCTATCAAATGACTTTAAAGTTACAGAAAACGTCTAACTAGAAAAATCTGAACAAACTACTGTCCAAAATCATCACCTAAGACGGCACAGAAGGGGCACTTCATACTCACCACACAGCAGCAGCGCAGCAACTTATCTATCACTCGGCTCATCAGCGCCTCGCTAACTTCGGACCTAAAAACAATCTGCTTTGGGTTCGAGCTCAGAGAGAGAGAGAGAGAGAAGGGATGGAGGACAGGGCGAACTGACCTATCAACAAGACGAATTCTTTGGTGGTCCCAGGCATTTCCTCCATCAGGAGACGAGATGATGCGTTTTTATTCGTCCTCAAAAATTTCCATTGTTTGAGATTCTAAAATTAGAACTCTACGATGTTCCGCTTAAACTGTGCCACAAGATCAACTGCCGTTCCCAGACCCCCTGCCGCAAAGCTAAACTAAGAAAGACCAGTGAATTCACCCTATTGCACGGATTTGCAAATACACCCACGCGATCATCACGTGTTTAAGACATGTAGTTACAGCTACATGGTGTGCTGATTACCAAATGTAATAAAAATGAAAATAAAATACACACAATCTCGATTTCTAAATGGTTCACATGGCTCTGAGCACTATGGAACTTACCATCTGAGGTCATCCGTCCCCTAGAACTTAGAACTACTTAAACCTAACTAACCTAAGGACATCACACACATCCATGCCCGAGGCTGTATTCGAACCTGCGACCGTAGCGATCGCGAGGTTCCAGACTGAAGCACCTAGAACCGCTCTGCCACACCGGCCGGCAATTTCGATTTCCATCGTCAGCTTCCTTCCTGGCATGTAAAAATATGAGTAGACCAGGCAGAGGAAAGACATTCTGCAGACCTTGATAATATTTGATAGCCTCAAAATGACGTAAACTGAGAGCCTCCTTATATTCAGACCAGGACGCGAACCCGTATGTCCCGCTTTACGCTAGCAGATGCCTTCAGTGCATTGGCTATCTGTCAACGACACACGGTTAAACCCAAACTTCCGATATCTGGCCGTGTCTCGTTGACAGGTAGCCATATATTTTATATACATCATGCTACAGTACAGTATTTGTAATACTGCTTGTATGTACTATGTGTGTAAGCGTATGTGTGTGTGTAAGTGTGTGTGTGTGTGTGTGTGTGTGTGTGTAGTGTAGTGATGATGATGAGGTAAGGGAGAGTGTGAAGCATAGCCTACTCCTAGAGAACAGCACCAAGGTGGCAGCCAACTTTAACGCCCGATCCGACGAACATATCACCATCAATAGTGTCATGAGACACTGCGGAGAGGTTTGGTATTTAAACCAGGATACTGACGCAAAGTCTATGGTCAGGAACTTCACGCCGCCACCACTCCTCCCCTTCCCGATCAAATACTGACAGTGAAAATTTTTTTCGCCACCAGGCCGTAATTTCCGTATGTCGTCGTTCCTGAAATAATTCCCGTACAGGGGAGGACATTTTAAGTTGAATGTCGCTGTCCCGTATCGGTGGATAAATACGATACTGCGTCATACCCTTAATACAACTAATGGTTGCTCCTACTCGCAACTACGAACACATATCGTAAAGATGATAGCCACGGAAAACACAGTGGCCAAAGGCGTTTGATTAGAGCTGTCAGTGCTGACAGACCAGCAAAACTGCATGAAATATTCGCGGAAATCAATCTGGGACGCACGACGAATGTATCTGTTATGACTGTGCGGTGAAATTTGGCGTTAATGGACTACGATGTTACTCATTAGTATTAGAGTTAAATATAATGATAACAAGGATTACTTCTCACGAATAATTTTGTCGTGATAGAAACGTGGATGAACCATTGTTTTTGTTTTCATGCTCCGTTAAATTTAATTTTGTCCAACTGGGATCATTACCCCTACGTTGAGACCAGTCCAATGGAATAACGCAAGAAGCAGACAACGTCACAGTGAAACCGCAATGTCACACGATGTCCTACGGGAAGACATCAGGCAGGTCTCAGATAGTGGAAGAGTCACCTGCTGGTCCCGGTGACTCATGAGCTGCCGGCCACCTGCACGTACAGGGTCGCTCTCTCCGGAAGCGGGCCCAGGGTCAGCTATCAATCCACTGATAAGGAGCACCGCTCCAATTCGGGGATGCAACCTGAAATATAGCGGCGGGAGCACGGGGCCGCCAGGGGCTGCTGAGAAACGGGCGAGGATAAATCTGCCTGGATAAACGCGCCGCAAACAGGTTCCCGGAAACGCCACCGCCCAGCAGCTGTTGGCCTGAACAGGTGGACGCTGGAGGGCGCTCGCAGACGTATCAAGAAAAGCAGCGAGCGCAGTTGTCTCTTGTAGAATCTGGTGAGCCCTGATTTCGGTCTGTCCTACATAATGGTAGACTTTGTCTACAGGTCGTAGGGAAGTGTCAATACGGTATACACTGAGATGACAAAAGTGATCGGATAGCGATATGTACATATAACGACGGCGGTAGTATCGTGTACACAAAGTATTAAAGGACCGGGCACTGACAGGGTTGACTTTTGTACTCAGGTGGTTCATCTGAAAGGTTTCCGACGTAATTACGGTGGCACGACGGGACTTAGCATACTATGAATGAGGGATGCTTGATGGAGCCAGACGAGTAGTTAGGGAATTGTATTATGAGATCCACTGTGCCAGGAGTGTGCCGCGATTATCATATTCCAGGCGTTACCTCTCACCATGGAAAACATGGTGGCCGAAGGCGTTAGCGTAGAGTTGTCAGTGCTAACAGACCAGCAACAATGCATGAAATAATCGCGGTAATCAATATGGGACGCACGATTAAAGTATCAGTTACGACAATGCGGTGAAATCTGGCTTTAATGGGCTACGGTACAAGATGATCGATGCACGTGCCTTTGCTAACAGCACGATATCGCTTACAGCCTCTTTCCTGGGCTTGTGACCACATTGGTTGGACCATAGACGACTGGAAAACCTTGGCCTGGTCGGAAAGATATGGATTTCAGTTGATGAAGCCTGAGGGTTGAATTCGAGTGTGGCGCAGAAACCACAAAGCCATGGAGCCAAGTTGGTAAGAAGGCACTGTAAAAGTTGGTGGTTAGGTTAGGTTAGGCTCCTACTCCATAACGCTGTGGCCTGAGTTTACATAGAGTGAAATGGATCGTATGATCCAATTCAAACGATTATTAACTGGAAATGGTTATCTTTGGCTACTTGGAGACCATTTGCATTCATGGACTTCGCGTTCCCAAACAACGACTTCACCGACCCACAATTGTTCGCGATTGGTTTGATGAACTTCCTGGACAATTCTATCAAATTATCTGTCCACCAAGATCGCCTGAGATACCATAATACCATCGAAAATTTATCGGACATAATCGAGAGGTCAGTTCGTGCACAAAATTCTGCACCAGCAACGCTTTCTCGATTATTACAGAGGCAGCATGGTTCAATATTTCTGCAAGGGACTTCCAACGACTTTTTGAGTCTATGCCATGTTGAGTTGCCGCAATACATCTGGGAAACGGAGTTCCGACATGGTGTCAGTAGGTACCCAATTACTTTTTCCACCTCAGTGTATGGACAGCGTCTTTAATTAATTTTATGAGTGAAAACATGGTACCGGTAGAGTGTATTATTTCTTCATTGTCTATGAGATTTGTCAACATCGACCTTTTTGTCATTTTCTAGCACTTATCTTAAGCTTCCAGCTTCGTTTTACTTTGTATATATCATTGGTACATGTCGAGAGGAATACATTCTACGTCTGTGCTTATGTGGTACAAAAACAGTATTGTGCCACGTCTCTCGGTATTTCCTTGTGGACACCCAGTCACTATATGCTGTTCTGTTTATTCTGGAGCGTCACAATCGAATTGAGGATCTTCAGCTAGTTTCCAGTTAAAGAGCATAGCTCTCGTTCTGGCATGCCATTTCCCGATTTTATTCAGAAGGTTCCGTGATTTTCGACGCAAATACAATAATTTACTGCCTAGCCCACAAAACCAGTCTTGGACGATACGAACTGTGTGAGCAGCCCGTCTTGGAACACAGTGTCACCATTGGGGAACAAACATTGCACCGTGGCATGGACCCAATCTGCGAAACCGGTCACGTAATCCTTGGGAGTGATGGTAATTTGCATAGAATATCACGATATGGGTGCTCAGATCATCACGGAAACCTCGTCATGTTTCATTTTTCTGACAAAAGCTCGGTCAGAAGTTCGAAATAGTGTGAAACAAAGATCACCCAACCAAATAAAAAAGTTCTATCGTTACGTAGTCCACGTTTAATCGCTTCGGCAACACATTTTTCCTGCTACGCCATTCGTATTACTGATGAGTAGTTCTGGAATCCCTGCTTATGGAGGTTCCTTATGATTGTTTCGGTACTGACACGTTTCACGAAAGCGAAATTCGGTTCTGGAGTGACTTCTGCGACTGTTGTCATCCCACTGTTCGTCACAGTCCTGTACAGTGACCGTCTGCAACGATCACTCAACACACACTTCCATCCACGTTGTCACGTACGGGATGACGTTTTTGCGTTTTCCTCTCGATACGGCGCCTGGTGAAACTCCAAGCACTTCGGTTTCCTTGGTTAAGAAAGAACCCACCACAAGAGCAACAACAGTTTTCCCACGTTATAATTCTCTTAGCTCCAACATAACGTATTCAAAACTACACGGAACACTTTCCTGGTCGAAACTGACACATAAAAATTATTAAGGACAGCACAGCTGCAGTTCATGGTGAAACAGAACAGCGCAACCTGCAATCTTGGCTAGCGTTTGTACGTACACTGAAGGGCCAAAGAAACTAGTATAGTCATGTGTATTGAAGCATCGAAATATGTAAACAGGCAGGATATGGCGCCTGCGGTCGGTAACGCTTATGTAAGGCTCAAAAAAATGGCTCAAATGGCTCTGAGCACTATGGGACTCAACATCTGTGGTCATAAGTCCCCTAGAACTTAGAACTACTTAAACCTAACCAACCTAAGGACATCACACACATCCATGCCCGAGGCAGGATTCGAACCTGCGACCGTAGCAGTCGCGCGGTTCCTGACTGAGCGCCTAGAACCGCTAGACCACCGCGGCCGGCTTATGTAAGGCAACAAGTGTCTGGCACAGTGGTTAGATCGGTTACTGCTGCTAGGATTTACGTGAGTTTGAACGTGTTGTTATAGTCGGCGCACGGGTGATGGGACACAGCATCACCGAGGTAGAGATGAAGTGGGGACTTTACCGTACGACCATTTCACGAGTGTACCGTGAATGCCAGGAACCGGATAAAACATCAGATCTTCGGTCTTCTGCGGTCGGAAAAGGTACTGCTAGAACGGGACCAACAACGACTGAAGAGAAACTTCCTGGCAGATTAAAACTGTGTGCCGGACCGAGACTCGAACTCGGGACCTTTGGGGATGTTTCCAGAATGAGATTTTCACTCTGCAGCGCAGTGTGTGCTGATATGAAACTTCCTGGCAGATTAAAACTGTGTGCCGGACCGAGAATCGAACTCGGGACCTTTGCCTTTCGCGGGCAAGTGCTCTGTTTCCCGCGAAAGGCAAAGGTCCCGAGTTCGATTCTCGGTCCGGCACACAGTTTTAATCTGCCAGGAAGTTTCATATCAGCACACACTGCGCTGCAGAATGAAAATCTCATTCTGGAAACATCCCCAAAGCTGTGGCTAAGCCATATCTCCGCAATATCCTTTCTTTCAGGAGTGCTAGTTCTGCATGGTTCGCAGGACAGCTTCTGTAAAGTTTGGAAGGTAGGAAACGAGATACTGACAGAAATAAAGGTGTGAAGACGGGGCGTGACTCCTGCTTGGGTAGCTCTGTTGGCAGAGCACTTGCCCGCGAAAGGCAAAGGCCCCGAGTTCGAGTCTCGGCCCGGTACACAATTTTAATCTGCCAGGAAGTTTCATATCAGCGCACACTCCGCTGCAGAGTGAAAATCTCATTCTGGAAACGACTGAAGAGAATCGTTCAACGTGACAGAAGTGTAACCCTTCCGCAAATTGCTGCAGATTTCAGTGCTGGGCCATCAATTGTCAGCGTGAGAACCATTGAACGAAACATCATCGGTATGGGGTTTCGAAGCTCAAGGCCCACTCGTGTAGGCTTGATGAACGCACGACACAAAGCTTTACGCCACGCCTGGGCCTGTCAACACCGATATTGGACTGTAGATGATTAGAAACATGTTCCCTGGTCGCACGAGTCGCGTTTCAAATGGTATCGAGAGGATGGACGTTGCAATGGCATGGAGATAACCTCATGAATCCATGAACCCTTCATGATAGAAGCGGACTGTTCCAGCTGTGGAGGATGTGTAATGACGTGGGGCGTGTGCACTTGGAGTGATATGGGACCCCCGATACGTCTAGGTAAGTCTCTGACAGGAGCCATGTACGTAATCACCCCGTCTGATCACCTCACCCATTCATTTCCATTGTGCATTCCAACGGACTTGAGCAATTCCAAAAGGACAATGCGACACTCCACACGTCTAGAATTCCTACAGAGTGGCTCCAGGAACACTCGTTTGAGTTTAAACTGCCCAGGGTTGAACATTATGAGCATCTGGGATTCGTTGCAACGAGCTGTTCGGAAGAGATCTCTACCCCTGGTATTCTTACGTATTTATGGACAGGCCTGCAGGATTGATCGTGTCAGTTCCCTTCGGCACTACTCCAGACATTAGTCGAATCCACGACGTGTTGCGGTGCTTTTACGTGCTCGCGGGGGCCGTACACGATATTAGGCAGGTGTACCAGTTTCTTTGGCTCTTCAGTGTATGTTCAAGCATTCATTTCTCGTGGGGTTTCCGTATTTTTCTCCAATCGCTCTATCCGGCTCTACTGATTGTGTTTAGCTCTCTGGTAAAGCACAAGTGAAGCCGACTTGTTTATAACTTTCCTGCTGATTGCTCCTGAGTGTAAAACAAAATAAAGTGGAACTATGAGGCGCCGTATCGGGAAGCAGGGGCTCAGAACAGAGTCGGTGGCTCGCAAGCTGCTGATAGTGGACACGGCAGCAGGTGCCGAAACAGACAGCTTCGCGTGGAGTGGTGGCGCGTGGCGGGCGCCGATAGGGCGCGATGACCGCTCTTAGCTACAATCTCGTGGCCCAGCGAGCCGGCAAATTGCGCGGATGGGAACCGTGCCAATGCTCCCCGCGTCGGCGCTCACTTCCGGTCCGCGGAGCAAGTGGCGGTAACTGCTGTAAATCTCTTTGCGCGTGGCGCTACCTGTCCAGCACACAAATACAATTCACTCTTCACGCATATCACACACGTGTGTCCAGCCACCCGTCTTCGGTACCAGTATGCAGAAGGCCGATTCATGAGTAGAGTGCTATTTGCGCATAGGAATTGTATTCACAGTTGCGAATGTGAAGCACCATCGGCTGTATACTGGAATGACGAAAATGAAAATCTATGGCGAACTGGGACACGAAACCGAATTTCCCGCTTTACGCGGCTGCTCACCTTAAAAACTCCTGCTATCTGTTCACGATTAAACCGTCAATCACAAACTTGTGTATGTCGTCGTCCATGTGCAAAAACCTGCACTCCTACATTCTTTGGCTCAAATGTCTCTGAGCACTATCGGACTTAACTGCTGAGGTCATCAGTCCCATAGAACTTAGAACTACTTAAACCTAACTAACCTAAGGACATCAGACACATCCATGCCCGAGGCAGGATTCGAACGTGCGACCGTAGCGGTCGCGCGGTTCCAGACTGAAGCGCCTAGAACCGCTTGGCCACTCCGGCCGGCCAGTTAATTGTCTGTTAAGCACTACCACAGTTTTATGTTGCAACTTAAGAAAGAAATATCGTCTTTAACAACAACGAAAGTTCACCAATTAAGTACTGTATATGGTACGACAGCAAAGCTTGTCAACATTCCTTTAGTTATTTTCTTGTCTCATAATGTTGCTATGAAATGGGAGTACTAACATACTAAACAGAAAAGCACTGCAGCTGTTCAGAAGGACTCAGGTATACAGAGGGAACAGAGTGGTCCGAGCAACAGCGAAAAAAAGGCTCAAGGTATCAGATGAGATAGAACTTAAGAAATAGATATGCGCGAGAAAAACTGTCTTGGTTTCGATGATGTGACAGAAATACTAAATCATTGTGGCAGAGCAGGAAGACAAATTTGAAGCTACATTATGGTAAGAAATAGAGATTTAATCTCTTCTTTAACGCGGCGTGGCATTTGGTTGTGTAATTTTTCAGCTGAAAGTAGTTCTTTCCCTAATTTTCTGATGCAAAGAATCGAAAAAAAGTCAGATTATATATTTTAGTCGTAGCTGTGAAATGATGTAGACCCGTTTCGAATGTTACAGGGCAGCTTCACGTATCCATTATACAGATGGCATCTGTTCTTTCGGACATGTCCGAAAGATTAGATGCCATTGGTGACCGTGCAGCTCTCTAGAATGAAATTACAATTAAATCAATACCATTAGCTGCTGACGGGCGTTGATATACATCAACGGGGACAGTTGAAAATATTTGTCCCGAACGGGACTCGAACCCGGCATCTCCTGCTTACGTGGCAGACGCTCTATCCCTCTGAGCCACCGAGGGCAGAGAGGATAGTGCGACTGCAGGGATTTATCGCCGGCACGCTCCCCGTGAGACCCACATTCTCAACTTATAGCAAGTCCGAAAGAACAGATGCTCCTTCATATCGTTTAAGGCTAACCCTCTGATGACCTTCTTCGGTGCGGATGCACACGATTTGCCTGAACTCTTACGGGACTCGGTGGATTGTCTGCCGCGAGTAATGGGTATAGTGGCAGGGGCACTACGAATGTAGTGTGTGGAGTATAAGTTAAGAATGTGGGTCTCACGGGGAGCGTGCCGGGGATAAATCCCTGCAGTCGCACTATCCTCTCTGCCCTCGGTGGCTCAGAGGGATAGAGCGTCTGCCATGTAAGCAGGCGATGCCGGGTTCTAGTCCCGGCCGGGGCACACATTTTCAACTGCCCCGTTGATGCATATCAACACCCGTCAGCAGCTAATGGTATTGATTTAATTGTAATTTCATGTATCCATTAGTTGTACGTAGTGTGACGTCTATCGTATTACACTGTCACCAACCACTGGGGATCTTAAAATGGTCAGTACTATTTAACAGGTGCAATGGAAGTAAATCAGAGTTTTAATTACAGATAAAACACTATATCTGTCGGTCTGTCTTTGTAAAAAGCTGTCTGCAAGGGGTACAGGTAGATAGATGGCTGTAAAAATTTACACGGTACTAATTTGCAGAGATACCCTCAAAGATTGTAGTATATGATCAGATTTTTTCCTTGCGGCAGACTCCTCTTCACAACATAGTAGAAACCAAGCAAATGTTGTGGATGCTTATTAAATATCATTTGAAAACAGCTTCTGCTCACAATTTCAGTTTTCGAATAATTTCACATAATATCATGGTTTGTTGTCAATACACTGTACTTTAAGCTGACGGGATGAGCTGCGGACACATTAATAAAGATATTTTTCATGGAACTCTTCATTGTGAGCACCTTGAGGCAACTTCAGGGATTGATCTTTCAGTCTGTGTGTAGACACTTGACCCCAGAAGTGGGTATTAAGTTCTGATACTTAATTAATAGCTGTTATTGCTACCTGTCCATTTCAATTGTCCCTTGTTACAACCCTCTGCCACGGACACTAATCACATAAAGATGTATTTTCCCAGTTGACATCGCCATTAGTAGTGGTGAGTGTTGTGCCTAGGAGATAGAGTATCTAGTAACACGATGTTTCTTTGACGGTACCTCATTCTAGCGACTGATTTTAAAATCACTTGGGGGAATGCGCAAAAGAGACTGCCTCAAACAGTTTCCCCCATTTTATACAATTGCGTTTTCTTTAGCATTTCTAAATAATTCGCATCTACATATGTAATTCTCTTATAATATATTAAAGCTATTAGGAATATATTGTTAATTATTCATGTATGGAATTTTAACAAGAGTGATAAGTGGACACATCGGCGCCGCTTAAGACGCCCATAAAAAACTAAGTGTAGGGGCTGCATAATGGGGGGAGGGAGAAATTCATTCACCTTCAATTGCGCAAAAAATTGCATTCATACACGCAATTAATTCAAATAACGATTATAATAAAAAAGTTTTGCCAAACAATTGGTTATCAGATGTCTAAACAGGCACAAGATTCCCCTTAAAACAATAATTCTGATACAGACAGAACCAGTAAAAGCGACAAACTAGTATTAATCAACAATTCATTGAACGGTTTATCGTTATAGTGATTACTTGTTACACTTCAGACGGCAGAAGGCAATTTACACAAATGCAACTTTCATTGGATTATTGTACCGTGATTAACAGTAGAATGATTGGGGCCAATTACTACAGACCAAACGGCAGAAGTCAATTTATGTTAATGCAAATTTCATGGGATTATCGTAATGCGATAACAATAAGACGCTTTCGATGTTCAGTATCTCGAGGACTAGACTGAAGACGAAGTGAACAGTGACAAAGTTAACTTACAGGCAATAAATAAAACTCTTGAAAAATCTATTCGTAACTGAATAAATACAATAAGCAACTTCAAACATGTAGATCATTCATCTGAAACACTACTGTAAGTAGGCTGTTTAGGTTTTTTTATTGGTAACGCCACCTCTGTATGAAAATCACTGGCTGTGCTGTGTGCAGTCTGTGGCTGCTTTTCATTGTTGTAATACTCGCCATTGTAGTGTTAGGCAGCTGGCTGCGAACAGCGCGTAGCGTTGCGCAGTTGGAGGTGAGCCGCCAGCATTGGTGGATGTGGGGAGAGAGATGGCGGAGTTTTGAAATTTGTCATGAACTGCTATATTTATATATGATGATATCAAGGTAAATACATTGTTTGTTCTCTATTAATATCTTTCATTTGCTAACTATCCCTATCAGTAGTTAGTGCCTTCCATAGTTTGAATCTTTTATTTAGCTGGCAGTAGTGGCGCTCGCTGTATTGCAGTAGCTTGAGTAGCGAAGATTTTTGTGAGGTAAGTGATTTGTGAAAGGTATAGTTTAATGTTAGTCAGGGCCATTCTCTTGTAGAGATTATTTAAAGTCAGATTGCGTTGCGCTAAAAATATTGTGTGTCAGTTAAAGCACAGTCGTGTATAAATTGTTCAAAGGGGATGTTTCATATGGCGACCCTGCCAGGATACCTCACTGGAATCTTCTGATTTTTTCCTTGTAGTTTGTGTGATTAGTGTAGCTTTTGTTTATTGCTAGTGCGTAATTGTAGAGAGAATTTCCTTTGTAATTGTAGTTTTTCATTGTTGTACAGTAAAACAGTTGTGGCATGCATGTAGATTTGCAACAAGTATTTCGCAGCTGCGCTTGCAATTAACTAGATATTATTTTCAGTGTTATGTTAATGTGTTCTCTTATTTTTTGATCTTCAAATTGTGTTTTTCTGTGTTGTCGCGTGAAATACTGTGACAATAATGGCGTGTGAAAAACGTAATACTAGGCTCCAAAGTAAACTGAGAAATGACAGTGAAAATGAAAGCAGTGTGTTAGCGCCACCGAGTAATGAATTAACTGATGTTCAAAGTAGTAATTTGGTAACTGTGCATAGGGAAATGGAGCAGGCGGCAAACAATGGCGTGGACAGTGAAACAATTAGTGAAGAGGGAAGCATTATCGATCGATCGGTCGGCATCAGCTCGCCTCAGGAATCCGAAATGACAGGACACAATTTTGCAAATACTGTAGATTCAGGTTTTGGGTCCTCACCGTTTTCTCAAATAAGTCAAGACACATTTTCTGCTTGTCAAAATGTGAATGCTGCCGGTGCAACTTCACTGCCGAAAAGCACTGAGGAACGTGTTTCAGACACCAGTGCATTGTTATTACTGTTAATGCAACAAATGGGACAAAGGCAACAAAAGTTAGACACAACGCTTGAACAAAATCAGAAACAAATGGAACAAAATCAGAGTCAAACACAGCAAAAGCTACAAAAGTTAGACACAGTGGAACAAAATCTTCAAAAGTTAGACACAATGGAACAACACCAGAGACAAACACAGCAACAGTTAGACGCAATGGAACAAAATCTTCATCCACACTTGAACAAACGCGTGAAGATTTAACTACTGAGTTACATAAAATCGAAACGAAATGTCAAAAAGTCTGTAACGACGTAAAAACACAAATTTGTGAGCATTTTCAACCTATTTTTTCGCGGCATGAAAATGCATTACAGAATCACGAAGCAGCCATAAAAGAACTGCAAACTATTGTTCATGAAAATCATGAGACCTTGCAAGCTAAATTTGACTCAGTTGCATCTACCGATTCGGTTACGCAACTTGCAAAATCTCAGGAGTACTTAAAGGACACAGTAGATACTCTGAAACTTGGATCAGAAAAACACACTGAGGAAATAAGTACACTATCGGAGAAAGTAGCCGAACTTTCGGATCAGTTCACTAATTTATCTACGAAGGTAGATGATAATCTGAATGACACAAAACCGGTAGTCTTTAATGACACAGAAGAGAGCGAACAAATTAGGAAAATGAAACAAAATCTGAATCAACACCAAAGAGAAATCCGGGAAGCACAAGATCAGCTGACACAGGTAATACAAGAATTACGTATTTCAGAGGACACTCGCGCCCCAATACGGGATGAGGGACTTAGAAATACGGAAAAGCCGCAAAATAATAACACAGGGCATTTCGGAAGTTATGAAAGAAATTGGCAATGTGCGCCGAATTTTGAGATGGAACGGCCGACACGACCTAACAGTGACCGATATGCGACTCGTCGACATGATGATTTTGACTATAAGCTGTTCATTACTACACGTAAATTCAAAACATTTAAGAATTCTGGCAACGACATTCATCCACAAGCGTGGCTCCATCAATTCTCTCATTGTTTTCCTCCCAACTGGTCATTGCAGCACAGATTAGAATTTATGTGTGGCTTCTTGGAGAATGAACCAGCTGTAAGAATGCGATCGGTCATCCACGATTGTCATAGTGAAGGAGATTTTTGTCATGCCTTCCTCTCAGCATATTGGTCTCAAGCTACACAAGACCGAGTAAAACATAGCATCATAATGATGAAACATTTCGAAGAATCTGAATTCTCCAGTCTTGTGAAATATTTTGAAGACATGTTGCACAAGAATCAATATCTTTCAAACCCATACAGCCCCTCAGAACTCATCCGAATTTGCTTAATCAAATTGCCTGAACATTTACGGCATATTATTTCAGCAGGACGTTGCAAAGACGACATTGAAGCTTTTCAGGGACTGTTACAAGAACTGGAAATTGACACTGACAATCGCGGAACGCGAGAACAGGAGCACAACAATTACAGATCACATCCGTCACAATTCTGCGATGACAGAAATAATATACGACAAGGCTATTCTTTCAACGTAAATCGTGACCGAAACAGACACCACCCGTATGACAACCGTTGGCAGAGTAGTAATAATTACAGGGAAAGATCACCTCTCCGCGGTAATGACTATCACAGAGACAGTAAGAGAAACAGACAATATGGGAACCAAAACAATTATTACTACGGGAGACAGAATAACTTTAGACGCAACGGTCCAGCGCGCAGTTACGATTCAGGGAGAAATTATCCACCACGTAACCGACAAGAAAGAAAGAACAGGAACTACCGACATGACGACAGACGATATGATCATAACGACAGACCTGAATTGCATCAGAACTGGCGGGATTCTAACAGAGCTGGGCCCTCTCGGCAAGGCGAATTTGTAGAAGTTAGGTCTCCTAATCCCAACAACGCGCGCCAACAAAGAGACGGACAATGACTCGCGCCGCAGGCACCCACGTGCGCCGGCTGGCTCAGAGAAAAATAAAATAGAAGCTAACCTTGAGAAAAATTCCAGTGTTCTTTACCGATGTATACTGCATGATAATTGCGTTAAAGCTGAAACTCTGAGTACTTTGAAGAGTAAAAGATTGTACCACATTTCAAATGTAAAACCGTTTATTGAAAGATAATCTGCTTTTTAACTTTGTCTTTGCCATAAAACTTTTCACTTCACATTTCTAGTATGCTTTGTCAGACTTAAGAAACTGTTACCATGCAACAATGTTTGAAGTTAAATATCCAGTCAAGAACCTGGGCAACTTATTTAGACAGTAGTTACGAGTGCATTGTTATAGTGAACAGACGTCACAGTGTTATTGTGTGTGTACATTCTTGCTTGTTAGTTGCACGATTACGTAACGACTATAACACTTACATACTTAGAACATTTACCAGTACTGCTAATGAGATTTTAGTGTAACATTTTGGTTTACTTGAATATACATTATGGATTCTAGGTGCTTTCTGAGAGATACCAGATGACACAGTGGTTAGTTTATTTGACAGCTACACGACTATATCACGACGCTACTAATGTGTGACACAATTTACCTTGTTGCTTTTGCGGTGTATCTGTTTTATATCTGCACAGTTTTTCTGAATTCTTCTGGAAAGTAAAACATATTTTAGTAGTAACTTTTGTGGTATAGCTACAAGGAGACAGCCTTTTTCGTGGCACAACAATACGTTACAGTACAGTACTTTCTTCATCACAACGATAAGTGTAATAACTAAGATATCTATTCGCAAAGCATTTCATTTTTGTGTATCGTGAGGTAAGTACACTGACGTCTGCAGAACTTAGCTTTCGGAGGACGATAACTACGACACTTCCACAGAGATTATCTTACAACAAGACGCACAGTTTAGCGCTACAGTACACGCATTTAAGTGATTAATTTCGCACTTAAAACATTTTTTTAAGATATTTGAAGTGCAATGATACAAGGGTTTTCCGTGATACATTTCATTCCATTGCTATAATCTGTAACACCTGAGGGTATTATTCATTTATCCTCAGGGGGGTACACGCTTACTTTGCGTACCATGTGTTTGGCGAGCACAGGGAGCCCTAGCTAATATGGTATTTGCTTATACAACTTTACACATCGGTACCATATTTCTCTAACACATAAATTACACAGCTATCTGATTATTTGACAGAGAAACAAACATTCTTTTTACTACGTCAGTGACAGATGTTTACGTAATTACACAGTTGGATAACTTCACACTTATGAAATTGTATTTTGTCTGTACTTAGTGAAATGCTCATATTTTTTCGGAACCATTGTGATACTATGAGAGCTTTGAATGATGTATTTGGTAAGGGAGCATGATTTTAAAGTACATTTGAGGTAGATGACACTATTGAAATGAGCAGAGAATTTTTTAGGTTGTGGTATTATTGGAGGAAGCTACGACAATTTTGAGATTTGACTGAGGTGTTATGATGTTATTTTTACGACGACGAAGTGTATTATGCTGTTGCGGTATGTTTATGATCAATAAGATGATGCTATATAAGGAATGTGATTACGTGTTTATATGTATATGAATAATGAATAGAAGGTAGGGACTCTGACTGGTGAAAAAGGATGTTGTAAACCGAGAATCGTACTTTAAGAGTTATGAAATGTGTGTAAATGCGTGAATATCACAATGCCGGCGAAAATTTTTTGGACACTGTTATGTTCATACGATTTTGTTTCTACAGATTTGTAACGCAAATTCTTGACCTATGAAATTTTTATATGAGACTGTCGCTGTAGCGAAAACTGCTGTTGTAAATATTTCGTTAAGAAAGGTAAGTGACCGTGAAGTAATTCGTTGTGAGCGGCCAGGTGTGTCAGATGCCTGGAGAAAAAGCCATTATTGCGAGCCCTTTTCAGTGGCACAGGTAGAAAAAGAAAAGGGAGGCCATTATCCTCGCTATTGACGTTCCTTTGTAGAGAGCATCGCCAAAACGACACGGTCGAACTTGAAAACATATGTTGACACTGTGGAGCTCTTAATTTATGATATTTACAGAAATGCCTAATGAAATGACGAGAAATATTTTTACATCTGCACACCTGATTATGACAAGCGTCTTTCTACGAGAGTTGAGAGATTTTCTGTACCACCTTATGAAATGCCCTATGGCTAATGAATGATGTTTCATGCCTTCCTTTGTACATATTTGCTCATTTTGTTTAATATCTAGTTTCTAGCTGCACTGCATTATTGGTTAAAATAAAATTTTATAGATGTACTAATATAAATATTTTCTGTCTACAGATCGAGTAAATAATAATTTTTTTCAAAAAAAATGAGGGAGCACAAAAAGACATTTACCTTCACAGGAACTGCAGTCATAGTTTTCTTTTCAAGTACTTGGTAATTTCTTTTGTAGAATAAATCGTGATGCATCACTCTAGTGTTAAGATGTGACATAGGTATTAGACATGGCCATTTTTAGTGTAATATTTTTTTCTGCTTGAGGTCTAGGTTTAAATTTTATTTGCTGTTGCTGTGTGCCAGGCATAGTGCTACTGAATTTAACTTTGTATTACTCTGTTAAGCTAGTTTTACTACTGATTTATTTTTCTTGTTGCTGCACATTGGCTCATATTAGTTGTAACGTTGCATTGTTTGGTAATTTAGATTTACTGTAGCTTGCTTTGCAATTTTCCATTTTTTTGTCATTGCTGTTTGTGTTAATATGTTATGTGCTGCTGCATTGCCTCGTCCCTTAGTTTAATATCTGAGCTCAGTAGATTTAAGTTAGCTTAAGAGGGGGTAGACTATATAAGAACCTAGCTATGGAGAATAGGGAAAGAATGCTTTGAAGGTTATATGAAAACGATTTGGGCCTAAATGAGTATTGTACAATGAGCCATATTTATTTTGAAAGAAATATGGTTAGAATACAGAAAAGAGGTACAGATAGGACTTTTTGGGAATAATGATGAACGAAGGGAGATCTCCAAAAACAAAAAAGGTTTTGTTCGCAAAATACTGCAGTACCAAAAGCTACACTGAAAACGAACCCTGTCCTTTCCATTGTGTTATCCCCCCATGTGTTTGTGTACCCTTGTGTATTTGTTTTCTTCCTGTCTCTGTGTACTGTTTCATAGAACTTTTTTCTCTTCTAATACTAAGTTACATTCACTATGATGAGGAATAGTTATCCTCAAATACAATTGGCATTAATAATATGTTATTTACTTTGTAAAGATGTTTAGACATTATTAATTCTGTTCTGTGAAAGTTATTCTGATCTTTTATGTATGTACTCATGTCATAATTCCTGTAACACTGATGTATATGTTTATTTCTATTCTTTTGTAAAGCCCCTATTCCTACAAATGTTATCTGTATTATTATGTTTTAATGATGTATTTTGTACCGTTGTTATTGTATTCTTATGCTATAAAATTGTAATTGATACCAGTTCATCAAATTAAGTAACTTGTAAGTTACATTTCATTGCACACTTTTCTGTTGGTCATAGTATATGGACAATATGTGAGAAGTAGGGACTGTTAGTGTTTGCACATGTGTTAATAATTCAGCAAGGGACTAGATAACAGCATTGCTGGTTCTAAGGATAATTCCAAAAACTTTGTGAGTGCACAAGTGGTGGTTTATGGACTTGCTATATTGTCCGCAAGACTCTTCGATGGTGATTGTGCACCTGCACAATTGCAACAGATGGCTGTTGGCCGTCTCTACAAGGACTACAGTGGGTCTGCGTCTTTGCTGACTCACCAGTACCATTATTTCTACAATGACTGCAGTGGGTCTGCACCTCTGGTGGCCCACCAATACCGTAATCTCTACCAGGACTACAGTGGGTCTGCTCTGTGATGACCTACCTACCAATACTCTTCAAAATTTCGACTGACTCTGCTGTGGGTTTGCTCTGTTGTGGCCCATTACCTGTCTGCATGTCGAGTCAGCACTGTCTTTCCGTTGGAAGGACAACACTACTTCTTCAAGACTGCATGGAAATCCACTACGTCTGTGTGCATTGTCTTTTACTGCTCAGACTTTGAGAAAAACACTGCAATGTGATGAATGATCAGGACTGTCTTTAGGGACTGTGAGAAAATTTTAGCTTTTGACCAACATTGTATCAATAAGTGTGTGCATTGGATTTCTTTGTTATTGTAATTATGAAAAATTTTTTCAAATCTGTATTGGCCACTGCCCAACCCAATTTGTAAATTTTTTTGTGGGGAGCATGGGGGCTATGTAAGTAGGCTGTTTAGGTTTTTTTATTGGTAACGCCACCTCTGTATGAAAATCACTGGCTGTGCTGTGTGCAGTCTGTGGCTGCTTTTCATTGTTGTAATACTCGCCATTGTAGTGTTAGGCAGCTGGCTGCGAACAGCGTGTAGCGTTGCGCAGTTGGAGGTGAGCCGCCAGCAGTGGTGGATGTGGGGAGAGAGATGGCGGAGTTTTGAAATTTGTCATGAACTGCTATATTTATATATGATGATATCAAGGTAAATACATTGTTTGTTCTCTATTAATATCTTTCATTTGCTAACTATCCCTATCAGTAGTTAGTGCCTTCCATAGTTTGAATCTTTTATTTAGCTGGCAGTAGTGGCGCTCGCTGTATTGCAGTAGCTTGAGTAGCGAAGATTTTTGTGAGGTAAGTGATTTGTGAAAGGTATAGTTTAATGTTAGTCAGGGCCATTCTCTTGTAGAGATTATTTAAAGTCAGATTGCGTTGCGCTAAAATATTGTGTGTCAGTTAAAGCAGAGTCGTGTATAAATTGTTCAAAGGGGACGTTTCACAACTTAGCTAACGCCTGTAAAGGACAGGCAATAATTACATACACAGAAATTCCTTTTAAGTCAGTGTACCTCGGAGCAGTAGACGACAATTATAAAAATACCTGAGCTCCACGCGCCAACCAGGTATGGACATGGACGCTGTACACATCAGGCACCATGAGCAACGGCCAGTTACCTCAGTCGACCACCAATTGCTGGCCCGACGAATGGTGCGAGATATATAAATCTCAGCTCAACTTCGTTTCACATACACTTCCTCAAACAGTAATAACTTCAGATCAGGCAAATATTACTGTGTGTACCTGGCGCATAAATGGAACGTTAAAGTCTACTAAATAAGAAAGACGCACAAAGGTCCCAAGACGTAGGTCAAACACACAACCTGTACGAAACTACGATCCAATAAACCGCGCCTCCCAATACGATAAGGAACACGCTACAATTTGTTGTTGTTATGGTCCAGTCAAGAGACTGGTTTGATGTAGCTGTCTATGCTACCCTATCCTGTACAAGGTTATTCATCTCTGAGTAACTACTGCAACCTACATCCTTCTGAATCTGCTTAGTGTATTCAGCCCTGAGTTTCCATCTACGACTTTTAAGCTCCACGCTTCCCACCTCGATTAAATTGGTGATACATTGATGCCTCAGAACGTCTGCTACCAACCGATCGCTTGTTCCAACATTTCGACGGAATCCATACTCATCTTCGCCGAGGTCGGCTTTACCAGATTCTCCAATCGTCTGTACAGAATTCGTGTCAGTATTTTGCAGCCATGACTGATTAAACAGATAGTTCCGTTATTTTTACACCTATCAACACCTGCTTTCTTTGGGATTGGAATTATTATTTTCTTCTAGAAGTTAGAGCGTCTTTCGCCCGTCTCTACATCTACATCTACATTTTTACTCCGCAAGCCACCCAACGGTGTGTGGCGGAGGGCACTTTACGTGCCATTGTCATTACCTCCCTTTTCTGTTCCAGTCGCGTATGGTTCGCGGGAAGAACGACTGTCTGAAAGCCTCCGTGCGCGCTCGAATCTCTCTAATTTTACATTCGTGATCTCCTCGGGAGGTATAAGTAGGGGGAAGCAATTTATTCGGTACCTCATCCAGAAACGCACCCTCTCGAAACCTGGCGAGCAAGCTACACCGCGATGCAGAGCGCCTCTCTTGCAGAGTCTGCCACTAGAGTATGCTAAACATCTCCGTAACGCTATCACGATTACCAAATAACCCTGTGACGAAACCCGTCGCTCTTCTTTGGATCTTCTCTATCTCCTCCGTCAACCCGATCTGGTACGGATCCCACACTGTTGAGCAATACTCAAGTATAGGTCGAACGAGTGTTTTGTAAGCCACCTCCTTTGTTGATGGACTACATTTTCTAAGGACTCTCCCAATGAATCTCAACCTGGTACCCGCCTTACCAACAATTAATTTTATATGATCATTCCACTTCAAATCGTTCCGCACGCATACTCCCAGATATTTTACAGAAGTAACTGCGACCAGTGTTTGTTCCGCTATCATATAATCATACAATAAAGGATCCTTCTTTCTATGTATTCGCAATACATTACATTTGTCTATGTTAAGGGTCAGTTGCCACTCCCTGCACCGAGTGCCTATCCGCTGCAGATCTTCCTGCATTTCGCTACAATTTTCTAATGCTGCAACTTCTCTGTATACTACAGCATCATCCGCGAAAAGCCGCATGGAACTTCCGACACCATCTACTAGGTCATTGATATAGATTGTGAAAAGCAATGGTCCCATAACACTCCCCTGTGGCACGCCAGAGGTTACTTTAACGTCTGTAGACGTCTCTCTATTGAGAACAACATGCTGTGTTCTGTTTGCCAAAAACTCTTCAATCCAGCCAAACAGCTGGTCTGATATTCCGTAGGCTCTTACTTTGTTTATCAGGCGACAGTGCGGAACTGTATCGAACGCCTTCCGGAAGTCAAGGAAAATAGCATCTACCTGGGAGCCTGTATCTAATATTTTCTGGGTCTCATGAACAAATAAAGCGAGTTGGGTCTCACACGATCGCTGTTTCCGGAATCCATGTTGATTCCTACAGAGTAGATTCTGGGTTTCCAAAAACGACGTGATACTCGAGCAAAAAACATGTTCTAAAATTCAACAACATATCGACGTCAGAGATATAGGTCTATAGTTTTGCTCATCTGCTCGACGACCCTTCTTGAAGACTGGGACTACCTGTGCTCTTTTCCAATCATTTGGAACCTTCCGTTCCTCTAGAGACTTGCGGTACACGGCTGTCAGAAGGGGGGCAAGTTCTTTCGCGTACTCTGTGTAGAAACGAATTGGTATCCCGTCAGGTCCAGTGGACTTTCCTCTGTTGAGTGATTCCAGTTGTTTTTCTATTCCTGGGTCGCGTTCTCGCTTTCCGAGCACGGGGTTCCGAGTTCAATTCCCGGTGGGGTCAGGGATTTTCAACTGCCTCGAGATGAGTGTGTGTTTGTGTTGTCCTCATCATTACATCATCATTCATGAAAGTGGCGAGTTTGGACTGAACAAAGGTTAGGAATTTGTACGGGC
Source organism: Schistocerca nitens (assembly GCF_023898315.1). NCBI lineage: Eukaryota > Metazoa > Arthropoda > Insecta > Orthoptera > Acrididae > Schistocerca > Schistocerca nitens. The sequence goes on from NC_064614.1 coordinate 69,538,071, forward strand.
GATGATGTCTGCGCAATTGAGCGCCCCACAAACCAGACAACATTATCATCATCGCCTGTCTCATACATCTTGCTCACCAGATGGTAGAGTTTTGTCATCGTTGGCTCTCTCAAAGATATTTGTAGTCCTAATGGAATGTTGTCTACTCCCGGGACCTTGTTTCGGCTTACATTTTTCAGTGCTCTGTCAAATTCTACACGCAGTATCATATCCTCCGTTTCATATTCATCTACGTCCTCTTCCATTTCCATAACATTACCATCAAGTACATCGGCCTTGTATAGACCCTCTATTACTACTTCAAATTCCTGCTTCCTTTTCTTTGCTGAAAACCAGTTTTCCATATGAGCTCTTGATATTCATACAGGTAGTTCTCTTTTCTCCAAAGGTGTCTTTAAAATTCCTGTAGGCTGTATCTATCTTACCCCTAGTGATATATGCCTCCACATCCTTAACATTTGTCCTCTAACCATCTCTGCTTAGCCATTTTGCACTTCCCGTCGATTTTATTTTTGAGAAGTTTGTATTCCTTTGCACCTGCATCATTTACTGTATTTTTATATTTCCTCCTTTCACAGTTAAATTCAATATCTCTTCTGTTACCCAAGGATTTCTACTTGCCCTCGCCTTCTTACCTACCTTATCCTCTGGTGCCTTCACTATTTCATCTCTCAAAGCTACACATTCTTCTCCTACTGTATTTTTTTCCTCCGTTCTTGTCAATCGTTCCCTAACGTTCTTTCTGAAATTCTCTACAACCTCCTGTTCTTTCAGTTTATCAAAGTCTCATCTCCTTAAAATGCCACTTGTTTGCAGTTTCCTAAGTTTTAATCGACAGTTCATAACGAATAAATTGTGTTCAGAGTCCACATCTGCCCCTGGATATGTCTTACAATTTAAAACCTAGTTCCTAAAACTCTAACCATTATATACTCTCTCTGAAATCTCCCAGTGTCTCCATGCCACTTCCACGTGTACAACCTTCTTGCATGGTTCTTAAGCGAAGTTTTAGCGATGATTAGGTTATGCTCTGTGCAAAATTCTATCAGGCCGCTTCCTCTTTCATTCCTTACCCACATTCCATATTCGCCTACTACGTTTCCTTCTTTTCCTTTTCCTACTACCGAATTCCAGTCTCCCATGACTATTAAATTTTCGTCCCCCTTCACTATCTGAATAATTTCCTTTATCGCATCATAGATTTCTTCAATCTCTTCATCATCTGTAAAGCTAGTTGGTATATAAACTTGTACTACTGTGATATGCAAGGACTTCGTATCTGTCGTGGCCACAATAATAAGTTCACTATGCTGTTCTTAGTAGCCTACCCGTGCTCCTATTTTTTTATTCATTATTAAACCTACTCCTGCAATACCCCTATTCGATTTTGTATTTACAACCCTGTATTCACCTGAGCAGAAGTCTTGTTCCTCTTGCCACCGAACTTAACAAATTCCCATTATATCTAAGTTTAACCTATCCATTTCCCTTTTTAAATTTTCTAACCTACCTGCCCGATTAAGGGATCTGACAGTCCACGCTCCGATCCGTTCTTTGTCCTCATAACGACGTCCTCCTCTCTAGTCACCACCCAGAGATCCGAACGGGGTCTATTTTACCTCCGGAATATTTTACCCAAGAGGATGCCATCAGCATTCAACCATACAGTAAAGCTGCATGCCCTCGGGAAAAGTTACGGCTGTAGCTTCTCCTTGCTCTCAGCCATTCGCAGTACCAACATAGCAAGGCCGTTTTGGTTAATGTGACAAGGCCATATCAGTCAATCATCCAGACTGTTACCCCTGCAACTACTGAAAAGGCTACTGCCCCTCTTCAGGAACCACAAGTTTTTCTGGCTTCTCAACAGATAACCCTCCGTTGTAATTCAACCTACGGTACGGCTGTCTGTATCGGTGAGGCACGCAAGCCTCCCCACCAATGGCAAGGTCCGTGGTTCATGTGGGGGTGGGGGCTACAACTTAAACTCCTTAAATAAATAATCCTACCCTAATTTACCCAAGGCAGTTCACTTGCAACAATATTACATGAAACAACATCAACTGAGAAGCAAAACACGCTAAACGAATTGTCACTGCCACCAAGCAGTAATCGAATCAAACTCAAACCCCAGGAATTTTAAATAAGGAATTCGAATTGCACCAACATAAGATTACCTCAAGGAAAGGAATAAGATGAAAAGTTAGCCTTACAGTAATTATACATCCTTGATGGTCCCAAACATTCAAGACTCCACAGAAAGAAGCGGAATGGGCACACATTGGTGCATCGATCTGTTTAATGATACACAGTGCTTACTGAAACAGACTAAACACTGGAATTAAGAATTAATACAAAGTAAGCCCCCAATGTTTAAAGGGTAAAACAGAATATCGACGCCATCAGACGCCAACACGAAATGTTGCAATTAGAATGGCACACAAGTTTTGCAGCGGCGAACAACAGGATAAACTGTACACAGAGTTTTGTAATTGAGTATCTACCTGTAATCTGTCTCAGGTTCATCACACTTGCAACACAGAGAGCAGAAAAAGGGTCTCCAACGAATGAGGTACATACAGTGATATCATTCCATTACGTCTGTTGAAGTCCGTGAGCAACAGAATCGGGAGGGTTGTCTCGAGTCAGGACCCCAAACAAGATGTATCGGATAACGACCAACAAACTTCTTCGCTACGCAGTCCATACCAAAATGAGTCCAATGCACCAGCGCCGAGGACGAATGGCCGTTTTATCGCGACAGTATTCGTCGCCATGGTTGCCCCTCGTGTCCTCTACCAACCACAAGCTGTTACTAATTGCCCATTACTCCGTATGTTCGATCGGTCAATCGCCTCTCTTGTGCGCGAAATCTTGCGTCAGCATCACGAGCGCCTAAGGGGTACGATCTCTGGAGGAGAATCGATAGATCTAAGCCACCACAGCTCAATGAGTAAAATGCTACATATTTTTAAGCTATTTATGTAAGACATGGATAGTTAAGTCATTCTTCGTTAGTTGTCCTCCACCTGGTATCTGGAAACAGAAGAAGGTCTTGTACCATCGAACATGTGGTACAAATGATCTGTGTTTCTTTAATGTCTTAACAACTTTACCTGTCTTGAAAATGAAAATTTGTGTTAATTTACAGTAGCTTCTGTTTCAAAATGTATTTCACTCATAACGTTCTTTAGATAATACTTATGCTTAGTTTGATATCACATTCTGACAATCTAGTAGCGTAATGATGTAACAGAGAGACTATTAAAAACAGTACTGCCAAGATTTCATTGATTCCAAAGCTTTTAAATTTCAGTCGATTATTTATTCCTACGTACATTACCATGTTGTAGCTAGGAACGTGATTTCACATTAGGAAAAAGGAAACCTTAATTTTCTAGACAATTTAAAAAAAACTACTACAGCACAAAGAAGTCGAATACCATCATTTAAAAATGGAATAAGAAAATATATTAAACTTCTGTCACATGGCTGAGTACCAGGGAAAATCTGGTCAATGTACCAGGGTACAACACTCTCCGCTAGATAATATCTTTTACCATAACTTAATATGAGATAAATAGCGGCTGAATAAATTCAATGTATGAAGTTTAAAAAACGTACACACCATCATTTATGCAAATAAAGACCAGTAGTGTGTGAATGCATGGTTCGTGCTCAAATCGCGGACGTCAGTATCAGCAATCCTGGAATTCCCTCTCCTCCCCCATCAAACCCCCTCCCCCCCCACCGCCCCCGGATCTCATAGCCAACGGCTTCACACAACGTGCAAAACGTGTCAGTCAGCCAATTTCTGTTGGGCCTCCAAGCATTGACATTTCCACCAATGGCATCCAAGCTCAACCCCCTCTCAGGAATTTTAATTTTTATAAGTCGACTGCATGAGCACCATCATTTGCTGTTCGCACTTTGAGGATGAAACGCCGCCAGTAGCAGCGATCAGCTGAGATGAAGATAAACATCTTTAAGTATTTGGTCCCCCCCATCTCTAAAATTATTTTTAGCACGTGTGCATGTCGTTCTACTTAGGGCTTTGTTATTTTTTTTACAGACTACGACATGCAAATGTTCTAGCCTGAACAACCACGGCGGCAGCAGCAATAATTCTCCACAGGATTTCTTCCCGACTTATCGAACCCATCGTCACTCAAGTATTCAGTGCCCCAGCCGCATGAGAAGCAGTCACCTCAAGAACCACCACAGTTCCTTGACCTCAAGCAAGCCCCTCAGGAGTACTGCTGTTCGGCAATACTTACTATGGGACAATTAGTGAATATAAACGTGTTTGTTACAACAAAAACCCATACCGTAATGCTGTGGTGTTTCATATCTTTATTTCGTTACCGGAGCAACGATTGCGTGTGTGTATCTTCCTTACAAAGTTATTATTATTGCATTGTCACAAGATCAAGCCCATGTCATAAATTTATGGCGCTGCATGCACTTAGTAAGTATGAGAGTGGACACATCCTGTATTAACATGATACGGCAGATGGTTAAAAGACTGTTGCAGTGCGTTAAACTAGTTATTACTGCTGGCAGTTTATGAATTTCAAGCGTGTGTGTACTGTTACTGATTCATGTGAAACGGCCCCTTAGAAAAATTATACATAACTGTGCTTAAACTGACACACAATATTTTTGGCGCAACGCAATCTGACTTTCAAAAATCCCTACAAAATTAATCACTCAAATGCGTGTCCTGTAGCGCTAAATGTGCGTCTTGCTGTAAGATAATTCTGTGGAAGTGTCGTAGTTATCGTCCTCTGTAAGCAAAGTTCTGCGGAAGTCAATGTACTTAACTCATCATAAATGAAAGGGAAATGCTTTGCGTATAGATATCGTAGTTATTACGTACCTTACCGTGATCAAGAAAGTACTATAATGTAACGTATTGTTTTGCTACGGAAAAGGCTGTCTCATTGTAGCTATACCACAAAAGTTACTACTAAAACATGTTTTACTTTCCAGAATAATACAGAAAAACTGTGCAGATATAAAACAGATACACCGCAAAAGCAACAATGTAAATTGTGTCGCATATTAGTAGCGTCATGATATAATCGTGTAGCTGTCAAAGAAACCAAATACTAAGTCATCTTTAATCTCACCGAAAGTACTTCAAATAAAGAATGCCTTTTCAACTAAACCAAAATGTTGCATTAAAATCTCATTAGCAGTATATGTTCTAAGTATGTAAGTCATATAGTCGTTACATAATCGTGCAAGTAACAAGCAAGAATGTACACACACAATAACACTGTGTCGTCTGTTCACTATAACAATGCATTCGTAATTTCTGTTTAAATAAGTTCTCTTTGTTCTTGACTGGATATTTAACTTCAAATATTGTTGCATGTTAACAATTTCTCAGTGTGACAAATGGTACTAGTAGCGTTAAGTGAAAAATTTTATGGCAAAGACTAAGTTAAAAAGCAGGTTATCTTTCAATAAACGGTTTTACATGTGAAATGTGGTGCAATCCTTTACTCTTCCTAGTACGCAAAGTTTCAACTTCAACGCAATTATCGTGTGGTATACGTCGGGTTCTGTAAGGTCCATTGTAAACTAGAAAGAATTTGTGACTCAAGTGTTTCTTCTTATGTGACAATGAATGAGCTTTAATGAGAACTTTTTGACCAATATATTATTTCTTTGCATTTGCTTTTTCGTGTAGTTTTCTCCTTTTGTATGCTGCAGATTTTATATTTTTAATAGCTAAATCAATTATGTCTTTGTGTCGAAGTTTACGTGTATTCGGAAAAGGTACAAGCTCTCTGATTCTGTTCGGTGGTTCTTCATTGTTTAGTACAAGAATAGGTGGTAAAGCAGTGGAGTCATAAGGGCATTTCATTCAGCACGTTTTGAAATAAGTGTAAATATCTGTCCCAATGCTGATGCTTTCTGTGACAATAACGTCTGCAAAGCTTATTGATTTCTTTCATAATCTGTTCAGACGGGTTACAATGTGGTGAGTGCAATGAAATAAAAACAGGTTTGATTTTATGGTTCGGAAGCATGCGTGACCAAACAGCAGATATGAATTGCGGTCCGTTATCTGAAATGACTTTACTAACGTGTCCAACATCATGTAAGAAATTTTTAACAAAGGCGTTGGATACAGACCGTCCAGTGGCTTTACGTAACGGAGTGAAAGAAAAAAAATTTGAAGTAAGTTCAACAGCGACTAGAACGTACGAAAATCCATTCGATGTTCTGACAAGGGGTCCCAAGAGATCAACAGCAGCAAATTCTTTTAATTTAGAAGGAATGATAGGAAACAACGGAGCACGATGTGAGATAGCAGATGGTTTCGCCTTTTGACAAAGTTTACAAATAGACAAGGCTCGTCGAATTCTCTTTTCCATATTGTTAAAATAACAAGTCGTTCGAAGAATATGCTAACATTTTCGTGGACCAAAATGTGCGTAGCTGAAATGAATGTACCAAATGAGCTTATTAACAAAATCATCTGGAACGCAAAGTACCCATAGCTTGTCATCAACAGTACAGCGTTTGAAGAGTATGTTGTCTCTAACCAGATAATAATGCCGAATCTGAGTGTGTGTCTTTTCATGCCATTTACATTTGATGTCTTTCCAAATCGGATCTTTATCTTGTTCATGAGCAATGTCCTTTGAAGATGTGGTGATGAAGTTTTCAAAGGCGACTTTCTGAATGTAAAGAATACTGAAATTTTTTTCGAGGTTGCCTTCTGTGTTACTTTTCTCAAGCCCAGCCGGTGCGCGTGACAGTACGTCCGCAGGCAACAATGTTCTCCTTGCCGAATGTAGACTCTTGTGAAGCGGAATTCTTGCAGAAACAATGCCCAACGGTTTAACATGTCATGATTTAATTTTGAAGACATAAGAAATTGCAATGCACGATGATCACTGTATACTTTTACGTGCTTACCAGAAAGAAAGAAACGGAATTTGTTAAATGCCCAAACGATAGCTAAAGCTTCTAATTCAGTAACGGAATATTTTTTTTCAGATTTTGTTAGCACTCGGCTAGCAAAAATAATGGTTTACTGCACAGTAGTGTCATTTTCTACGGCTTCTTGAAATAAATGGGCACCAAGACCGACTTTAGAAGAATTCGTGCTAAGGCAGAAATCTTGTGACAGATCTGGATGAGCTAGTATTGGCGCGTTAAGTAGCGATTCTTTCAAAGAATTGAATTCCAACTGTGCTTGTTCGTCCCAGTTCCAAATAGTATTTTTTCCAGTGAGAGAACAAAGTTTTGGTGTAACTAGAATTTGCATATTCAGAAAACGACGGTAAAAATTTACGAGACCTAGAAAACTGCGGACTACTACTAACTTTTCAGGATCCAGCTGAATGCCTTCAGAAGAAATAATATGTCCCAAAAACTTCACCTTTGTCCTACCGAATTCAGACTTTTCCAAGTTAACAGTAATTCCAGATTCTGCAAAAATACGTAACAAACTGTTGAGAATGCGATTATGTTGTTCCCATGAGGCTTCTGCTATTAGAATATCATCCACGTATAAGGGTATATTGCCAATTTAAAACCGACGATAACCAAACTTTTGTCATACTATATTCCTCCTGATGACTTGGCAGTCCAAATATACTAAATGTGGAAGCCACAGTCGTTTAATTCCCCATAGTCTTTTAATGAACAAAGTAAGAGCATATGGACTATCAGACCAATTGTGTGATTGGATTGAAGACTTCCAAGATAACAGAACGCAGCATGTCATTCTCAATGGAGAGAAGTCTTCCAAAGTAAGAGTGATTTCAGTTGTGCAGCAGGGGAGTGTTGTAGGACCGTTGCTATTCACAATATACATAAATGACCTTGTGGATGACATCAGAAGTTCACTGAGGAATGGCAATTGAATCTCAATGTAGACAAGTGTAATGTGCTGCGAATACATAGAAAGATATATCCCTTATCATTTAGATACAAAATAGCAGGTCAGCAACTGGAAGCAGTTAATTCCATAAATTATCTGGGAATACGCATTAGGAGTAATTTAAAATGAAATGATCATATAAAGTTGATCGATGGTAATGCAGATGCCAAACTGAGATTCATTGGAAGAATCCTAAGGAAATGCAATCCGAAAACAAAGGAAGAAGGTTACAGTACGCTTGTTCGCCCACTGCTTGAATACTGCTCAGCAGCGTGGGATCCGTACCAGATAGGGTTGATAGAAGAGATAGAGAAGATCCAACGGAAAGCAGCGCGCTTCGTTACAGGATCATTTTGTAATCGCGAAAGCGTTACGGAGATGATAGATAAACTCCAGTGGAAGACTCTGCAGGAGAGACGCTCAGGAGCTCGGTACGGGCTTTTGTTGAAGTTTCGAGAACATACCTTCACCGAAGAGTCAAGCAGTATATTGCTCCCTCCTACATATATCTCGCGAAGAGACCATGAGGATAAAATCACAGAGATTAGAGCCCACACAAAATCATACCGACAGTCCTTCTTTCCACGAACAGGACGAGACTGCAATAGAAGGGAGAACCGATAGAGGTACCCTCCGCCACACACCGTCAGGTGGCTTGTGGAGTATGGATGTAGATGTAGTACATCTACATCTACATCCATACTCCACAAGCCACCTGACGGTGTGCTTCTGTAAACACCTTTGTTTCACTCATTGCACAGTGGACTGTTGCACATGTTATGAAGGTTCTCCCAACAGTATATCTGCTACCGATGCAATAGCAACATATCCCTAAGAGTAACATTATACACAGATACTAACAGCAATAGTAGTAATAATAGATATGCAGGATGTGAGTGTGGGGTTGATCTGAGATTCTGTTATTCTGCACAACGGATTAATCTGAGATGTACCCTTTACCCTGTGGCTCCTGCAAGATGCAATTTCCACCCCCACACTACAACAGAAGTCAGAGAGACGCTACTAACGTTCTAAAGAGAAATGCCTGAAAAACATTCAGCAATAAAATTAATATCTTCCAGAGTCGTGTGCTGTAAGTAAATGACAAAAAAGTCACAAAATTTCTTATGTAACTAGTGGGATACTTGGGTACTGGAGTAGTGCTAGTTAGTGTAAGAAAAACATGAAACTAACGAAAGTTATTATTTATTTTGCAAAATTTCTGAGAAATCACAATGGCACGTTCAGTTACGAATTGAACTAGTTATATCCTTGTTCTTTTCGGAATGTGAAGTTACCCCTCTAGGATAGCATTCGCTAATGACATTTCTATACAAAATTTAAGATGGTTGTTGATTTCGCAAAATGGCTAAGCGATGCGCCTACTCAACTTGAATAATTATCCTTTAGAATGTTGCTAGGTACAGTCGAGGCTGTCGCGTGTGAAATGCAGTAAAGTGTACTGTTGTGGAGGAAATATGGGGCTCGCAATAGCTGTAGCACACAATACCGCAAGCTGTGATGGCTGCCGTCTGTGCCGCTGGCTGCTGGCAAATAAGATAACTCTCGTTCTATCTGGATTGACCTTCACCAATCAACCTCTCACTACGCCTTGATGAAGTCAAGGATTCCTATTCGCCCCGAGTCTAACTATTGGCATGGTATACCGATCAGATAACCAGTCCACCACGATGCCACTCAAAAATTCGCTCACAGGCGTTTTAACTATAAATCTGTCCTTTCACACCGCACAATAAGTGTGTCGGCCAACACAGTGAACAACGCTTAATCGCAAGGACTCAATATAGAGAGTCACACCTCGATTCGCTCTCGTAAGAGGTGCTCTCCCAGTGAAGTACTGAGGAGAGACTTGTTCCTCACTCCAAGAGCGGCAACGGAACGGCTCCTCTCCACGCCAGACGTGAAGGGGTATATCTTTAAGTCTCTTCCACTACCCCTTCAGCTCAAGGCATCAGAAATATCCTCTGCCAATGAGCTTTGCTCTTCTATAACGGGAGAATGACGTCTCGTTTAAGGCGACCAGTCCGGAAGTCTGTAGTATCGGCGTTTGGCGTTTGCTGTCTCCCTGTGAAAATCTCTGAAACTGTGTGCTATGGGTAAAGAATGCGTAGGCTGGCCGCTCCCACACAATGTAGCGGAATTTACATTTAAGCCGAACACGTGGTCGTTCCTCCCTTCTCTCGGGCGAACTCTGTGCACTCCACGGGCGGCCACCGACCGACGTAGATGGGTTGGGACTGGCCTCCTGGCGTGCGGTTGCTTCTCTTGAACTAAAAGCTCCTGTGACCGTCGTGTCTGGAATGTATGTGTGTACGCCAGCCTCGAGTATTTCAACCACGGTGCGCAATTGCGATTTTTTAGTTATTTGCATATCATTTACATGAATTCATACAACATTGACTTTATCTTACCGAGTTTGGGTTCGAATGAAGCGTCTTGATGTGCGGTATATGATTGTGAAGGCGGAATATGTAAGCAATCAAGGTCAGGAGGCCACGACGTCTTACAAGGAATACCTACGCACATGTATCATCTCACAACCAGACATCAGAGAAAGGGTATTCAGTTCCGGTAAATGCAATGCATTATGTTGATAGGTCCAAAACTGTGAATAGATTTCTCTGATGGATGCCTGCGACAAACAGTTTTGTTAAAGTTTTCTCTGCTCAAGGAAAGTAGCGTGTCAGTTCAGCACATGGGACCTAGACATAAGCAAAGTCAGCGAACAAATGTGGGTGCTTATACAATCGAATTATAAAAATTAAAGTAGTTCTAGGGGTGGGTGGCTAAGCTGGAATGCCATTGATGAGTAAGCCAGGGCACAACAGTGACAGCACAGTGATGTCGATGCATAGACATGACGCCTTTGGCCATGGTGAGGGGTGGGCGGGATTCTGGGAATGCTGACTCCAAGAATGCTGACGCTGACAACGACAATTGATTGGTGCGTACGGTGTATGAAGCGAAATTTGTGACTGAACTGAGGAGTATTGGTAGGGTTGGAAGCAGCATATTGTTTTGGATGGCGAGTCATCATCAGGCATAGACGAAATTTCGGAACTGGGTTAGGAAACTGTGCTTGGAGCCTTGCTGTTCATGTTGTGCATTAATTACCTGCAGACAGTATTAATTATAAACTCAGACTTACCGAATATGATGCAGTTATCCATAATGATGCACTGTCTGAAAGAAGCTACTTAAAAATTCAGTCAAATCTTGATAAGATTTGAAAGTGGTACCAACTTTAGCAACTTGCTTTAAATATTCAGTGGCGTAAAACTGTACACTTCACCCACAAAAGTCGTATCCTATGACTACAATACCAATGAGCCACAATTGGAATCAGCCAATTCATACAAATAGCTTGGTGTAACGCGATGAAAGGATATGAAATGAAACGATCACATAGGCTCAGTCCTGCGTAAAGCTGTTGCTAGACTTCTAGTTATTGATGGAATACTGGGGAAATACAATCAGTCTACAAAGGAGGTTGCTTACAGATCACTCATGCCACCCCGTTGTAGTGTACTGCTCGAGTGTGTGGGACCTGTATCAGATGGGACCAGCAGGGTATATTTTACGTATACAGAGAAGTGCAGCACGAATGTTCAAAAGATTGTTTGACCTATGTCAAATAGTGACAGAGATGCTGAGGAAACTGACCTGGTAGACACTTAAACGACGAGACAGCTTACGTACAAAGATTCAAGAACTGATTTTAAATAACGACCCTAGGAATATGTTGGAGCCAAATATGTTTCACTCATATATACATCGTGAGAACCAGACTGATTAGTTACAGCACGCACTGGGGCATTTAAACAGTTACTCCGTCAGCCTACTTAGCTCAGTGGTAACGTCAATGCCTCCCGTCAAACAGACCCGATTCGATTCCCGGCAGGGTTGGAGATTTTCTCCGCTCAGGACTGGGTGTTGCATGGTCCTCATCATCATTTCATCCTCATGAAAGGCGCGCTAGTCGCCCAATGAGGCGTTGACTGAAATAAGACTTGAACTTGGCGACCGAACTTCTCCAGATGGGGCCTCCCGGCCAACTATGCCATACGGTCATTTCATTTCATTTCCCTTACTGCACACGTGAATGGAATAGGAAGAAACTCTGGTAACTGGTAAGATGGGATGTAACGTCTGCGATGCACTTCACAGTGGTTTGTAGACTGTAGATGTACCCTGTGTCATCAAAAGTATCCGAATACCCCCAAAAACAAACGTTTTTCATATTACGTGCATTGTGCTGCCACCTACTGCAAGATACTCCATATCCGCTACCTCAGTAGTCACTGGACATCGTGAGAGAGCAGAATGGGGCGGTCCGCGTAACTCACGGACTTCGAACATGGTCAGGTGATTGGGTCTCTGTACGCGATATTTCCTAAGTATCCCTAGATCCGCTGTTTCCGATGTGATAGTGAAGTGGAAACGAGAAGGGACACGCAGAGCACGAAAGGGTACATGCCGACCTCGTCTGTTGACTGACAGAGACCGCCGACTCTTGAAGAGAGTCGTAACGTGTAACAGACCGACATCTATCCAGCCCGTCACTCAAGAATTTCAAACTGCATCAGGATCCACTGCAAGTACTATGACAGTTACGCTGGAGGTGAGGAAACTTGGATTTCATGGTCGAGCGGCTGCTCATAAGCCACACATCACGTCAGTAAATGCCAAACGAAGCCTCGCTTGGTGTAAGGAACGTAGACAATGGACGATTGAACGGTGGATAAACGTTGTGTGGAGTGGCAAATCACGGTACACAACGTGGCGATCCGATGGCAGGGTTTGGGTATGGTGAATGCCCGGCGAACGTCATCTGCCAGCGTGTGTAGTGCCAACAGTAAAATTCGGCGGCAGTCATGATAGGGCGTGGTAGCCTTTTTCATGGAGGGGGTTTGCACCCATGTTGTTTTGCGCGGCACTATCATAGCGCTTTCATCCTTCCCACTGTTCAAGAGCAACTCTGGGATGGCGGCTGTGGAATCTTTCAACACGATTCAGCACCTGTTCATAATGCACGGCCTGTTGCGGAGTGGTTACACGACAATAACATCCCTATAATGGACTGGTCTGCACAGAGTCCTGGCCTGAATCCTATAGAACACCTTTGTCATGTTTTGGAACGGCAACATCGTGCCAGGTCTTACCGGCCGACATCGACACGTCTCCCCAGTGCAGAACTCCATGAAGAATGGGCTGCCATTCCCCAAGAGACTTTCCAGCACCTGACTCCACGTATGCCTTCGAGAGTGGAAGCTGTGATCAAGGCTAAGTGTGGGCCAACACCATAGTGAATTCCAGCCTTACTGGTGGAGGGCGCAAGAAACTTTTAAGTCATTTATAGCCAGGTGTCCTGATGCTTTTGATCACATAGTGTACATGTAGATATAGTGAAATGTGTATTCTTATAGGACAGCTATCTAAGGAGTTCCACCCTATAATAGCCAAACAGCAAACTCTGTACACAATTTATTAAATTGCCAATACTAAACTCTTTTAAATAACAACAACTTCACATAATTTACAGAACTTAAGAAATGGTTAAAAGGGTGAGCTTTAAAAACAATAACGGCGGCTTGCCACCATAAAATCAAAGGATCTTTTACAATAGTGCTTTTAGAGTTTACCCAAAAGACCAAATCTAATAATAACTTGGCATTACAATTTAAAATCATTTATATAAAAAAATCTTGAGAAAGATAATGGCGCTTGGCACCATAAAATGAAAGAAGCGCAACGCACAACCAATAAATGTAATAGAAAAATAATAATTTGGTACAACCAAAGGGAAAGGGCAACTCCCAACGCAATCACTGACAAGCGAACTCCCAACACTTCGGAGCTTTCCCACTAGAAACGGTCCCCGAAGTAAACCGCTGAGATCTCCCCGACATGCCTCCCACAACTGCCCATCACTTACGCACCTTGGTTATGCCCTGTCACACACGACAGATAATATCAGCACAAGATAAAATTCAAAAATCAGATCACAATATAACATCCCGACAGCACATGATAACCACGGCGCCGTTAACTGGAGCGCTCTTAATAAGTGCCGGAAGCCAACACGCACAAATCTTAATAAACAATTATCGCTTCTTAAAACAAAACAGGAAAAGCCAAGCGCACATGAATAGGCAAACCACAGTCTTAGAAGTGCCTTAACTACACCAAGCGCGACTATTCCAAGTTATTAATAACACAGTGAGATAAAACAAAATACAGAACATACCACTAAATGCTGTTACACAACCAAACTGACGAGATCGTGTTGTTCAGGTCCCAGAAGACCACATATACCAAGCAGCAGTAATTCACCACGTATATACTGTACAAAACCGCCTTTCTTAGGCAGACCTTACCTAACACATCAAATGCCAAATATACCATACATGAACGTAACACCGGGCAGGACTCCAGTTGAGCAAATAATTTAATATCAACAAATATCGTAACGAGCCACACACACACGGGAAAAAGTTCCAACAACACCGTCCCACATCAAAATGAAGTTCAGAAACCGCTGCTGGAGCTTCCAGCGGAAAATCTGACGAGCCAACCGAGCCCACACTCTAACCTGGCAGACGACTCCAAAATTCAGCAACTAGTTGTCTCCAGGCCAGAGTATCACAGGACACCACCGGACCTCGACATCAGACAGGCAGGCAGAACAATTACGCCGACTCCAATTAATCATCACCGCATAGCCAGCACAGCGGCGAGTCGCCTCCGCCCCAAACCACTCTGCTCATATTGCGAGGCACAACAACCCTAGCACTAGTCACTAGCAGCTCAGGCAGAGCGAACTTTACGTTCCGTGCAATACCCGGAAACCAACCATCGTCTCGCCACCGCAAACACACGCCAGCGACGTCATAGCAAATCGCCACCGGAGCGCCACCCGCACAAGGACAGCGAACTATAATCGATTATATTGCGAGCTCTGAACAAGATCACAGGATAGTGGCGCGCGCCATATCATGTAGTTCGACCCACCAACCTACTGAGCCCATACGTCTAAAGGCAGCAATAAATAAGTCTTTGTCTGGTAAGTTGAAGTTAAAGAAAATTTTTCCGTTAGTCTGTTCCCTGTTCCATCAGAAAAATTGCCTGTCTGTGCCACATGTATATAGAAAACCACCGTCCCGTACACAATCTAATTACTGTCTCTGACACAGTCTGGACTTCCTAATTTTGCCACTGTTTTTAATACCAGATAACAGCTGCCTAGAGAAGTACGAGCTGTGCCACTGGAGATGAAACGCTTATGCGCACAGTGGACCGCCTCCACTACAGGCGTCATGCGTGGCCGGCCGCGCCTGGGGCGTGAAGACGGCACGCCGTCGGCGCGTGTGCCGGGGTCGCGCTAATCCCGTAAAGAGCGGGCGGGCCACGTGGCCCCGGCGGCGTTGCATGCCACGCCCTCGTTTCCCGCCGCCTCCGCCTCCGCCGCCGCCCCCGCTACCGCTCGCGCTGCATTTCCTGCTGCAGTAACTCTCGGCTCGCCGCCATCAGCCTTGCGGCAGCAGCACGTTCCTCCCCCTGCAAAGAAGTGAGGCCGCGCACACAACCCCGGCAAGTAATGCGCTGAGCTGTGTGGGCGCCGCCTTTTCCAGTGGCACGGCATGCCGTCATGTCTGTCACGCTAAGCTCTCTGGCGAGAAGCACAGGTAGTTCGTGTCGATGGAACGCGAGCATGCACATAGCTACACCAGTAATTTCTGTGCCTTCTAATTGATAAAAGACAGGTTACTGTACAGAGATTATCCACGATATTAAGGTAACTAGCGCTCATACTGCATGTAGCGGAGAAATCGGCAGAAGATTGTAGCTACTTTCTTTAATTTAGCATCGCCATTGTTCAAGACTGATTTGGTGCAGTCCACCAGGAATCTCTCCCCTTTTCCAGCCTCTTCGTCTCACATAATCACTTCCACCCAACTTTCTCACTTATTTGTTAGATACACCCCAGTCTCTGTTTTCCTCAACTATTCTTATTCTATACAGCTCTCTCATGTACCATGGAAGTTATTCCTAGATGTGTTAACATATGCCCCATCATCCTGCCCCTTCATCTTGTCAGTGGTGTCTGCATGTTCCTCTCCTCGCCGATTCTGCAGAATATCCCCACCTAATTTTCAACTTTCTTCTCCAGCACCATATCTAGAACACTTCGATTCTCTTTTCCCAGTTTTCTTAGAATCTATGTTTTACTTCCACACAATAACGTGATACAAAAATACATTCTGAGGAATTTCTTTCTGAAAATAAGGCAGAAGTTTGACACTAGCAGACCTTTTTGATCTTGGAGCTCTCTTTGAGTGTGATAGCCTGCTTTTTATCGGCCATGAAGCGTTTCTCCTATTTTTAGACAACATAGTTGTGTGGAGATAAACAGCGATTAATTTACTCATAATCAATTATTCAAAATGACAGTCAAAATCGCATTAACTATTTTGCTGCCAACCGGTTTCAACCCGCGATGGGGTTATCTTCAGGGCAATTTACACATGTTGTGTTGCTTGTTCAATTGCCTGTGGTTGGTTCCTAATCAATTCAGCAGCGTCTATGAAGCGACGAAGCAGTTCATCTCGTGTATTTACCTTCGCTTTATGCACCTCTGATTTCATCCAACCCCATGAACAGAAATCTGAAGGTGTAAGGTGAGGTGATCTTGGAGGCCAGTTAATAGCACCGCCACGGCCAATCCAGCGGTTAGAGCAGGTGCGGTTGAGATGGTCCCTCACACGTAAGGTAACATATGGAGGGGCACTGTCATGTTGAAAGTACATTCCAGTTCGCTTGGCTGAAAGAACGTCTTCCAGTAGTTCCACAAATGAATTTTCCAACAAATGCAGGTACCTCTCTCCCGTCAATCGCTGATTCATAATAAAAGGACCTATCAAAAGGTTACCGATCATGCCGCATCAAACATTTATAGCAAAACGAACCTGTAAATTACTGTCCACTGAAGCGCGTCTATTTTCCCGTGTCCATCGATGATTATTGAGTGTATTGTTTATTCCATGTCGTGAAAAATGCGCTTCGTCAGTGAATAGTATGTATGGAAGCAAATGACTATTCTCAATCACCCAGTGACAGAATTGATGTCTTTGGAAATGACGTCAACGCTGAGGCTTTGGACACGCTTTGTGTGAAATGGATACAGGTTTTCCGCATGTAATATTTCCCTTACACATGTCTGTGAGACATTCATACGCAAGGACATCCTTCGTATGCTCGTACCGGGACTTCGCTCAACACATGCGACACTTTCTTCCTGTTACTGCAGAGTTTGTTGACGTGTACGCTCGGACGAAAAATGTCCGCGTGGAAGAGAGCCTGTTGGACGCAAAGTGATAAACACTTTGGTAAACACCCTGCGATCAGGTAATCTTCGAGTCGGAAAGCGCCTGTGGTATTCTTCTCTTGCAGCGGTAACACTATCGTCGCAGAAGCCATCAACATACACCATATCTGCATATTCCTCATTACAGTAAATGTGTGGCATTGGTAGCAGCGCTTGTACGAACACAGTTAACACCACACACTACACAGCTAACCGATACGTCGCCAGTACACTACACAATGCGGCTTACACCGCGCAACTGCGCAAAAAATGGGTGATTGTACTACGTACGTCACATGAACGTAATACGTGGTAGGTTGCATAGCGTAAACATGGCACATACCCGTGCATTGTTTGCAAGAAAATGACGTTACGGTCCAGTTATATTGTGTATACGTTCACGTCGTGCACATAAATTTTGCAGAACTAAAGTTCGTTTCAATACCCATACCTCCCTAACGAAGCATCTGCGGACCTCTGTTCATATAGCATTTTATGTTCAGAATTAGTTATACTATCATTGTTTAGAATATTTACCTATCTTGTATGTATTTGTTGTGGAAAAGATCCTGTAGGGTTGTCCGGAAGTGGACGGTGTGCTTGCAGCAGCAAATCGTCCCGAAACACATTGCAGGGCTTCATCGCAATGACGTCACAACAGGTGTTCATAGTGGCCCATCTTGGAATGCAACGCACGCGTCCGCGCGTCGCAGCATGGACTGGCGCACTTTGGATTGCACCGTGTTAGCGGGCCCCTTGCCTGTAGCTTGTACCAGGGTTCGCTTCAGTATCCTGCAGAACCCGGTACCCCAAGTCTGGTGTACGCACAGTCCACCGCATCCCTGCACGTTCGTCTGTCTGAAAGGCACAATGATTATGATGTGTTTGGTGTCTGCCTCTCGACCTTTTCCACCTTCTTGGCCATAAACTAACACCGTTTCGGCTTATTTCCGACATGAATACCAGACCGCTCTGCTGCTTACAGTGCTCTACGTCGATCACACAGCCTGCAAAACACAGAGAACATGCGGCACGTGGTCAGAAGAACTGTCATTCGATAGTGCCATCTACCGTGGCAACGATGCGCTTCCGGACACATATTTATTGGACCTTTTTTCCTCCATTTCCAATTAGGGATCCGTCCCTACAGTTTGTCGGTTTTATTAATGTCCACCCTGTATTTTTGGTTGCTTGTCGTATCTGCCTCCCCTGTTTTGCTGCCTGAGCCACAGTACTGCAAAATCCATCAATAATACTTCAAAGTAGGTAGTACGGTTGATGCGCCGTCGACATCATGGTCATTACAGACGGAGCAAAAGCTCGGATTTCAGAAGGACGGAGAAGGAAATCGGTTGTAAACTTTTCAAAGGAACTATCCCAGAATTTGTCTGTAGTGATTTAGGGAAATCACAGAAAACTAAAATATGGATGGCCGGAACCGTATTTAAACCGTCGTCACCCCAGTGCGAGTCCAGCATGCTGGCCATTCCACCACCTCGCTCGGTTGTAATATTTATACGTCATTTTGTATGCTTTTGGTAGTCATTACAGCCCACGTGATTTTTGTACTGAAATGTGTCACTAGTGCAGTAACCACTGGTTACATTGTGAATTATCTGCACGTAACTTTTTTACTTGTCCATTCGTATCGCTCAATGGAAAGTAAAAGCTCTTAACTAGTTGCTGCATGTTTTACGCATAAAACGAACTGTCAGAATTTCACATTTCCTGCTCAATGTCGCGGATAAAAACGGACTGCTGTTGTAATCGTGATAAGTTTTATCACGTTAAGTTTTGAATGTTTTGCTTCTTGCATGCCAGTATCTTTGTGGACACTGATCATCTGATGATAGTCTAATGAGCCAAAAACCGATTATTGATGAACAAATACCGTATTTTACGGACTATGAGAAGTCATAAACTATAAGTCGCCCCTAAATTTTTAAGCAAGTTTTTAAAAAGTAACATTTTTACCATTTTTATCATTAGACTGCAACACCAGAGTAGAAAAGAAAGTTCTTAACTTGTAAAATGGAACTGACCTTTAAAACCCCTAAAAATCGTTATCAGAACTTTCTTATTCTTCTTCTTCTTCTCCCTCTTTGATGTCAATGTCGTCCTCTTCATATAAGATGGTCTTTACTGCCATCGAGAGGGTTACTTGTGACCCAGTTCTTGAAAGATTTAACAATAATGTATTCTCTACTCTAGAGCACGACCGTTTTATACACTGACACACTTGATTGATTGTAGGTCGTTTTAAAGCTTTCTTCGGAGTGAATTCATGTTGGGTTCCATTTACCGAGACATTAGGAGATTGCTATTGTGAAGTAAGCCCTCCCGGCATAACAGCAATCTCTTTATTCCCCTTTCTCAATAACTCTTTCACTGAATTTTTCAAATTACGACTAAACTGATCTAACGATTTCACAATGAAGCAAGCACCTTTCCTTCTCTCCCGCACTCAGTTAATCCATAATTTCATATCATCCTCGTCCGTCCGACCCTTGTAACGTACGTGAACAGCAACAAAAAAAAAAAAAATGGTTCAAATGGCTCTGAGCACTATGGGACTTAACTTCTGAGGTCATCAGCCCCCTAGAACTTAGAACTACTTAAACCTAACTAACCTAAGGACATCACACACATCCATGCCCACGGCAGGATTCGAACCTGCGACCGTAGCGGTGGCGCGGTTCCAGACTGTAGCACCTAGAACCGCTCGGCCACTCCGGCCGGCGAACAGCTACCCCTGGCGGTGTTTCTTAAGGTTATGACATTGCTGTTCACTAGAAAATAGTCATTGAATTAAGTTTAGTACTATCAGCACAGCATGAAGGGACAACAGTGTAGTGCGTTTTTCAAAGTCCACTAGTTTTTATAGTTACAATTTTAGCACCTTCCAAGACAACAGTTGTTCTGTTGCTCGGTACATCGAATTCTAGTGGAGTTTCGTCCATATTCGCTATCTGGATGAGTTCCACACTGACTTTCTTTTGATGTTGAATAATAAAGCGATGGAAAGGCAACATTTTGTCTTCGTACTCTCGTGGAATTTTCTGAGGTAATTTGATTTTGCTCCGCATGCCAAGTCCATGACGCTTCATAAACCTGTAGCAACCGACAACTCCACGTTCAAAGTCTATTACTAGCTTACGGGCGTGTATTTGAGTCATTTTTGTATTAATTCGAGTGCCATTTTGATGGGGTCTTCAAATTCATTTAATATACATTTCCCGTTTTGGCCATTTTGCATACAGTCCTCTATTTGCACGTTTAGTCTTCCTCACATTTTTGCAGTTCTGCTTTACTATTCCACCTATCGCTAATGGTCTTTTCTGTTGGTGAAGGACCGAAATATCGCTCAGCTGCTCTGTTTCCATGTTCTTCTGCATATACTATTACTTTTAGTTTATAGCTCGCGACGTGTGAAAACTTTATATTTATGATTTTTTCATTACGAAACTAGCTACTGAGAAAAATGTTGTACTGTTAACAAAAACACAGATCCCTTTCAGTTCAGTTTCACTGGTACTGTAGACTGCAATGAAGCATCATAGGCTAAACAGTGATCTGGGTTTGTGATGGTGGTCGCATGGGAGACTGTTAGCAAGCTTGTGGAACCCCCGTAACTCATGTTCGGCGTATGGGTGCACTGCTGCTGCCAGTTGAATCCATTGTTGCCAGATAGAGACAGGTTTCCCAGGGTATCGAGTACGTGCCAATTTTTAAGACTGGCGCGAAATTTAAATTAAACACTGGACATTTATACACTCCTGGAAATGGAAAAAAGAACACATTGACACCGGTGTGTCAGACCCACCATACTTGCTCCGGACACTGCGAGAGGGCTGTACAAGCAATGATCACACGCACGGCACAGCGGACACACCAGGACCCGCGGTGTTGGCCGTCGAATGGCGCTAGCTGCGCAGCATTTGTGCACCGCCGCCGTCAGTGTCAGCCAGTTTGCCGTGGCATACGGAGCTCCATCGCAGTCTTTAACACTGGTAGCATGCCGCGACAGCGTGGACGTGAACCGTATGTGCAGTTGACGGACTTTGAGCGAGGGCGTATAGTGGGCATGCGGGAGGCCGGGTGGACGTACCGCCGAATTGCTCAACACGTGGGGCGTGAGGTCTCCACAGTACATCGATGTTGTCGCCAGTGGTCGGCGGAAGGTGCACGTGCCCGTCGACCTGTGACCGGACCGCAGCGACGCACGGATGCACGCCAAGACCGTAGGATCCTACGCAGTGCCGTAGGGGACCGCACCGCCACTTCCCAGCAAATTAGGGGCACTGTTGCTCCTGGGGTATCGGCGAGGACCATTCGCAACCGTCTCCATGAAGCTGGGCTACGGTCCCGCACACCGTTAGGCCGTCTTCAGCTCACGCCCCAACATCGTGCAGCCCGCCTCCAGTGGTGTCGCGACAGGCGTGAATGGAGGGACGAATGGAGACGTGTCGTCCTCAGCGATGAGAGTCGCTTCTGCCTTGGTGCCAATGATGGTCGTATGCGTGTTTGGCGCCGTGCAGGTGAGCGCCACAATCAGGACTGCATACGACCGAGGCACACAGGGCCAACACCCGGCATCATGGTGTGGGGAGCGATCTCCTACACTGGCCGTACACCACTGGTGATCGTCGAGGGGACACTGAATAGTGCACGGTACATCCAAACCGTCATCGAACCCATCGTTCTACCATTCCTAGACCGGCAAGGGAACATGCTGTTCCAACAGGACAATGCACGTCCGCATGTATCCCGTGCCACCCAACGTGCTCTAGAAGGTGTAAGTCAACTACCCTGGCCAGCAAGATCTCCGGATCTGTCCCCCATTGAGCATGTTTGGGACTGGATGAAGCGTCGTCTCACGCGGTCTGCACGTCCAGCACGAACGCTGGTCCAACTGAGGCGCCAGGTGGAAATGGCATGGCAAGCCGTTCCACAGGACTACATCCAGCATCTCTACGATCGTCTCCACGGGAGAATAGCAGCCTGCATTGCTGCGAAAGGTGGATATACACTGTACTAGTGCCGACATTGTGCATGCTCTGTTGCCTGTGTCTATGTGCCTGTGGTTCTGTCAGTGTGATCATGTGATGTATCTGACCCCAGGAATGTGTCAATAAAGTTTCCCCTTCCTGGGACAATGAATTCACGGTGTTCTTATTTCAATTTCCACGAGTGTATATAAATTCCCGGTATAAGATGCACATGTATTTTGGAGGCAACTTCTCGACGAAGAAAGTGCTTCTTATAGACCGTTATCACAGGTAATTGGACAACACACGGGTTTTTCCTTGCCGCCCTTCAGAAACTGTCAATCTATCTAAAATTAGGGGTAAGATAGCTTTTCAAAGCAAGGGAAGCGTTTCGATTGTGGACCGCTATCGAATGTAGAGGTACGGACAATCTGCGTTAAACTTACCGTTTCATGCGTCTTTTATGGAGGTTTTAGATCCCATGCTGATATCGGATTTGAGTTTTGAGGAGCCGTTTTTACACGTTTCATCCTATCCGCCTGGTGCCTTTATTGCAACCATAAAACGTGACGGTGCGCTGCAGACGAATAATGAAACGATAGTCAGCCAATCGTGAAAGGTGCCACGTAGGACAGATTCTAGGGTAGCCCAATACGAGCATCAGCGCTCTAAGAGCTTCCAAAGACTTCAACAAAGGGCTACTCTACCGACGAAGATTGATAAGCTGTCATCTATTGTGCACGCATTTTAGTTTTCTCTTTCTTTTTTAAATTCGTGTGACAGAACTGCAATCATACAGACATACATAAAGAAAATACACCCTTAAGTTCTGTTATCTAGGAAACTCTAGGAGCTATCAAGAGTATTTACGCGCAGGACGTTAATTAAGGAGGTTTTCCAGAGTGTTTAGAGTCACAGGCACGTTGACATATTGCAGATGCATTCTCACCTCCTTAGGCACTGCCTGTTGTCAACATAATTCTCTGTTTTAACAGATAGATATGTCATGGATAATATTGGTTTAGTTTGCATTTAAAGCATCATTCTTCCTGAATATTAATAGTTTTCGTCGTAAAGTAGCAGGTTGTCTTGACTTTACGACGCCCTTTCTGTTTGCATTCAAATTTTCGTATGAATACTGGAAATCACGTAAATTTTTCTGATAACATTAATTTTCCTCTCCACATACATAATAACTACACTGCCCGAAAAACTGCAACATCCTCAAGAACTATGTCATTTTATTTATAACTGATAAGACAGGTGGTCGGAATATGTAATAACAAATTTACACAAAATGGAACACACATCCGGCTGAGGTGGCCGAGCGGTTCTAGGCGCTACAGTCTGGAACCGCGCCACCGCTAGGGTCGCTGGTTCGTATCCTGCCTCGGCTATGGATGTTTGTGATGTTCTTAGGTTAGTTAGGTTTAAGTAGTTCTAAGGGGACTGATGCTCAGCGCCATTTCAACCATTTGAGCCATTTGGAACACACATGTCACAGTAAAGGCCGTCCACACCATGACATCAATACACGGTGTACCACCCCCCCCACCCCCTCCGTCTTTTGCCAACGCAGGCATGTATTCTCACATCCAGATGGACATAAATGTGCCGAAAGACATCCTGCGATAAACTGTACCAAAAATCGTGCCCTTTTGTTACGGCAATTCGACAATGGTTCTTACAGGCTCTAGAGAATTAATAAGTTCCCTCTTTCTCATATCCCGCACGTGTTCAGTTGGCAAGAAATGTGATGACCTTGCTATGCCATGGTATTGTTTATACAGCACAAAGAACAGGTTCTTCCTCTCGAAGAAACTACAGTAGCATGGGGATAACAATCTGAGCACTGGTTACTTTACGCTGCAGAAATACCAACTTTGAACGCGATTTGTAATTGATGACTCCCCAAGGCCACACCGCGAAGCCCTGGATGCGACCTTTGTGTCATCGGCGAATGTGTTCTGGAATAGGCAGCCCACTGGGTCTGTGACGTGCTGGTATACGTCCATCACTCACAAACAGAACCTACTCTCACCACTCACAACAGAGCGCCATTCCACTTTCCAATCGACTCTTTCACGACACCAGAGCAGCCGTCCTTGCAAGTTTCATGGTGGCAATAGTAGCGTTGCCAGAGGCACCCGTGATCTTAGTCCTGCTGCAAGCTGAGGTGCCCAGTAATCCTTGGTGATACAGTAGACGTTACATGTTACGGCAAGAACGGAGGAATGAATTGATTGTTGGTGTTAATAACGATCATCCTCCTTTACCTCCTCTGCATTATTTCAGATGCCGTCTCACTGAACACATTTGTTCTGTGCATGCAGTACACGTGAGGCGCCTAGTTGTTTCCACTGCACTGTGCGTAATATGAAGGTTCTGTTATAGTTCACTAACCTGCTGTCTTCAAGTTGATGTCCCCAGCGCAGAAAACAGCACGCAGGTCGTAGCTTCTGTATCTTGAGGCTGAAACTGACTTTTAGCGAGGTTCTGTTCTGAAATAATGTATCACTTCTTTGGGATGCCACTAGCGTATTTTAATATAGCCACACGAGAAGACTACATGATCTTAACACAACACCTTTTGATACACCAAAGTACATGATCAAACACAATGTTTACGAAAATTTATCTTTACGCTATTTGTGGCACGTGTCTGTGCCTCATGACCAGCGGAGTGAATCGTTTAATACTGAATACTGGCAAACACATCCTACGATAGACAACATGTCTGTTCTTCTCGACTGCCTAATCCAGAGTGACGAACAGGAACTTAATTAAAAATTGGAAACACATCCGACGACAGACAACATGTCTGTTCTTCACAACTGCCTAATCCAGAGTGACGAACAGCCCGAAACACTTCGCTCGCCATACCCGAAAAGGCGCGCCTCGAAAGTTTCCGAAGTGCTTCGTCTGCAATTTCGTCAGTCTTTTGTTTTTGATTTAAATTGTTTTTAATAATTCTAAAATGACTGATTGATAGTCATCTTTTGAGAGATATTTACATTAAAAAGTGAAGTCATTCCAAAGAGTAGTTTAACTAATAATAACAACTATATTTTTACGTTTTGGCGCCCTTTATCCGAACACAGCAGCCAATCACAGAGCAGTAGCATTATGCAGGCGGTCTTTCTCACGGGAATGGTACCGAGTCTAACATCTGTCACAGGTACCACACAACACATTTCGTCATCTATATACTTCTTGCATCTCCACTGCTCTGGGAACAGCTTCTTGGAGCCTAATATGATGGCTGACTAAGCCAGAAATATTACAAATCCCCTTCCTTCTGAGATTCCCAAAAATTGGGATGTGCTCGAAGACAACACACAATTTAGGAAATACATAAATAAATTGAACCAAATTTTGATAGAACTGTAAACTAATAGTTAATCTCTCAAGAGCCAAGCTATCACACTATCCCTACTTTGATATCAATACGTAAACATGGAGATGGCTTTTACATATTTTCCCTATCTTCTTCTTCTTCTTCGCGGATGGATCACTTAGGACCACGCGTAATCAACATTTGTTGGCCTTCCTTTTCGCCCAGTATTCCTTCATAAACAACGAATGGGCTAGCTTTCGTTGCGTAGACCATGTATGTCGGTTAGTTTTTCTCTCTTCTTCCTCAAAACCCCGTGTGTTTGTGATTTTTCTGATTTCATTTCTATCATGTAGATTTGGATACCCTAATTCTCTCAGGTCTTTTTCCGTCTGTTTGTACCAGTTCGGTCTTGTAGTTTTGTTCTTTAAAAATGTATGGATTTTGTGCGTTAACCTGTTTGAGTCCATTCTTTCTAAGTGCCCCATAAATTGGATTCTTCTCATGCGCATTGTGTCTGTTATTTTGGAGATATTTTTATATATTTCTGCATTGGGTTTTGGATAATGTACCCCATCTTTAGTTCTTGGTCCTAGGATTTTCCTCATTATCTTACGTTCGTTCACTTCTAATTCCTCTTTTGGTCTTCTGTGTTGAAGGTTTACTGTCTCAGATGCGTAGAGAGCTTCGGGTCTAATTACTGTTGTGTAGTGTCGTATTTTGCAGTTCCACGAGAGACTCTTTTTGTTGTAAATGTTTTTTGTTAACTGAAACGCCTCTCCATTTTCTGGACTCTTGATCTGACAGATTTCTTTTCATTACAATTTTCTGCAATCCATTCACCTAAATATTTAAATTCTTTTACTCGAGAGATGTAGTTATTACCAATTTTGAGATCAGAAGGCGCATCTTTGACGTCAGTCATAAATTTTGTTTTTTCAAATGAAATTTGTAATCCTATTTTAGCTGCCTGTTCTTGTAATAATTCTAGCTGTTTCTGTGCATCAGTAATGACCTGTGCGATCAGTGCCATGTCATCAGCAAATGCTAAACAGTGTAATTCTATGCCCTTATGTCTTGGTCCCAGTCTGTGTGCGGGTGCACATGCTTTTTTCCATTCTCTAACAACTTTTTCAAGAGCACAATTGAAGAGCACTGGGAACAGTACATCCCCTTGTCGTACTCCTGTGTCTATTTCAAATTCTGTGCTCAATTCTCCCATAAATTTTACTTTGGATTTGGTCTCCGTGAGTGGTTCTTTTATGATGTTTGTGGTCTTTTGATCTAGTCCAAATTCTGCTAATACTTCAAAAAGGGATTCTCGGTCTATACTGTCATATGCTTTTTTAAAGTCGACAAACGTGATGACATAACTTTTGTTTGAAGTACTATGTAAATATTTCATTGAGTTTTTCAAGTTAAGGATCTGTTCTACGCAAAATCGACCTTTTCTGAACCCACCTTGGTATTCGCCTAGTTTTGAATCCAGCTGAGGTTCTGCGCGGTTTAGTAGGGCTTTAGACAGAATTTTGTATGTTATTGACAATAAAGAGATTCCACGATAGTTGTTGGGGTCTGTTTTACTTCCTTTTTTGTACAGAGGATGTATGATTGCAGTCTTCCAATCTGTGGGGATTTTTTCAGTTTTCCAGATTTCATGTATAATTTCTTTGAGTTTTGCAATAAGATTTTCTCCTGCATTTTCCCATAATTCTGCGATGATTTGGTCTTCTCCTGATGCTTTGTTATTTTTCAGTGACTGAATTATCTCTTTAATCTCTTGTAAACTTGGTGGCTTTGAGTCTGGGTTTCGTTGTGTACGATGGAACTCAAATTTTTCTGCAGGCTTTTCAGAATTCAGTAATTTAGCAAAGTATTTTGCAAGAATTTCACAGTTTTCGGTGTTGGTGTGAGCATTTTCCCCATGGTAAATTTTGAACTGGAGTGATGGAGGAGAGTACTTTGTTAATTATTGTTTGAATACTCTGTAGAAATTTCGGGAATTGTTTTTCATGAAATCATTTTCTATGTCTTGCAAGTTTTTGTCTTCGTGTTGTTTACGGACTGTTCGTATTGCTTTTGTGACTGTTTTCCTGGTATCTTTGAGATCTTCCAGGGTCTTTTGATTTTTGTTGCACAACCAATTTTGCCACGCCTGTTGTCTGACATTTATCAGTTGGTCACACTCATCTGTCCACCATGGGTGTTTACGTGTTCTTGTTTGCGGTGCTACAGTCTCAGCTGCATTTAAAAGTCTTGCTTGCAGTTGTAGCCGATTTTGTGCTTTTAGATTTTGGGTTTCTTTTGTAAATTGTTCATTGCCATTTATCTTTTGTACATCATATTTACGGTGTGGAGATTTCTTAGTGAATTTTCTTTTTTCTGGAATGACATCTAGGGAAAATTTTGTCGGGTAATGGTCGGAATCTAGGTCTAGTCCATTAAGGACTTTAAGTTTCATGATTTCTACTGTATTTACGCGGGAGATCATTACATGATCCAACTGATATTCACCTAGTAATGGATTAGGTGAGATCCAAGTTTTCGTTTTCGAGGCTCTTTTCTTGAAAAATGTTGATTTGAAAAATAGGTCATGGTTTTTGCAGATTTCAATTAGTCGCATGCCGTTCCGGTTGGTCTGCGTATGCCCTGACAATTTACCTACCCAATATCGATATTTCTTTTCTTTACCGATTTGTGCATTGAAATCGCCCATAAGGATTTTGACATGGTTATTTGGGATTTTTTGGAGAACATTATCTAATTGGGTCCAGAATTCTTTTACTTCTTCTATTTTGTTTTTCTTAGTGATGTTAGTTGGTGCATGTCCGTTGATTAGGGTGTATATCTTATTAGCTGATTTTATTGTCATCGTGGAGAGTCGACCCGAGTAAGATTTGAAAGTTGCGACTGAATCAAGTATTGATGTATCTACTATAAATCCAGTTCCAAATTGTGGACAATTTGCCATGGCTCGTTTTCCAGGTTTTCCTTTGTATATCCTGTATCCTTCCGAATCAAAAGGATTTTCATGCGTATATCGTGATTCCTGAAATGCAATAATTTTGATTTTACGTTCTCTGGATTTGTCCAGGATGTTTTTTAGTTTTCCCATTTTTAAGAGAGAATTTACATTAAATGTCATTATCCAAATTCTAGATTTTGGTTTGATTTTCTTATTACAGGGTTTTGAGGTACTCCGATTTACCTCCATGCACACTTCTGTGGTCTCCCCAGAATCCGAATAGACCACTTGCGGTTTTTCAACCGTGGGATTTGACCCACTGGGGTAATTTGTCTTTGAAGGTGCTGTATCCATGTTGATTTAATTGGACTGGGTTATTAGTAAACTCTTCCAAAATCTGAGAATAGGAAAATTATGTCATGACTGCAATAAATTCAAAACAGTAAAACCCTGCACCACAAACATTATCAACATGAAGTTACATCTACTGATCACACAATAATTTGAACAAGAAGTCAACATTTTACAAACAGCATATCATTATACGATTACACAAAACATATGAGAAATAAGAGAATTCTCAAAGGAAATCACATAAAACACAATTAAAATAAGCTCATAGCTGTCTTTCAAAGTCATCAAAGAAAGTTATGAAGTTACCTAAACACATAGCACCTCATAAATAATCACCTATTATAGGCTCATTGCCGTTCTTTAAGAGACACAAAGAAAATTACACTCTTAGATAAACTATACATATATATATATATATATATATATATATATATATATATATATATATATATATTAATTATCGGCTCATTGCCGTCTTTTAAAGGACACTTTACTAACACTTCCTCAAACTGACCTCCACTTATGAAATACAGAGAATGAAAAGAAAGAACTGCAATTCACTATTTGACGTACACTTTGAAATAGCACTTCACTCTCACCATTACAGGAACAAACACATGCGGTCCACAACAGCAACTTGAAATTCCTTTGTCCATGCCGTGGTCTTACATTGCGTAGTTCAGTCTCAATTGATGCTGGGTTTGACAAGTGACTCTCCATTCTCAGTCTCCGACTCCAGCGTACAGGACCGGTACAATTCATGTAGTAACAATACAAAATGCTTTACATTAGATTTCTAATAGAACTTATATAAACCCTGAAATAAACTTTTGATTATACCATACAATGAATATGTACCTAAATAGACTCAAAAAGTAAACATTATTCTTTGTTTATTTGCAGTGCTACTGTTTGTAAACAGTGACTGCTAACATATGGCTAGGGCGTTGTCAGTGTCCATTCACAACATGTGACGTACTCGCCGATTCATTCATACAGTCGACAGCTGGTGATGTGCGCTTTAAATCTAGCAGTCGGCGCTGTGCCGTATAACTGTTTTGTGACGCAGATTTATTTGACTGCTACACCTCTCATATTCTTTAATGTTATATCTACATTTTGTTAAAACAGTCTCGTTTTGGTTGTTACTTCAACAGTTTCTTAATCATTAATAGGCACACAGTTGCGATTCACAGATATTGAGAGAAAATTTCAGAATAAATCTCTTAAAGAAAATTTTGGCTACCAGAAACGTTGCATCACTCAACAGTAAGAGTTACCATACCTTTCTCTTATCATGAATCTTGTTACTACTTACACAGTCAGTGGAACTGTATTCATGTGTACACTTCTTTAATCACTTCGTAACATTATAGCATCAATATTCGTATGTTAAGCATTATGTGACTTCATTTCGTAGGGGCTGACTGAACTGTTAATGGCTAACATTTTACTCTTCATACTCCATATTATAAAAGAGTGAACTACTCTCCATACCTTATATAATGTGGCCTTATCTTTAAGCCCGCATCTCGTGGTCGTGCGGTAGCGTTCCCGCTTCCCACGCCCGGGTTCCCGGGTTCGATTCCCGGCGGGGTCAGGGATTTTCTCTGCCTCGTGATGGCTGGGTGTTGTGTGATGTCCTTAGGTTAGTTAGGTTTAAGTAGTTCTAAGTTCTAGGGGACTGATGACCATAGATGTTAAGTCCCATAGTGCTCAGAGCCATTTGAACCTTATCTTTAAATCGTAAATATATTGTCTGTGTCCCTTGAGATTTTCGTGTTACTGTTGTGTCTTCAAAAAATGGTTCAAATGGCTCTGAGCACTCTGGGACTTAACATCTATGGTAATCAGTCCCCTAGAGCTTAGAACTACTTAAACCTAACTAACCTAAGGACATCACACAACACCCAGTCATCACGAGGCAGTTGCCCATGTCAATAAAAATACGTCTCCTCCCTTGTACTTCATAAACATTTGGTGGAAACCACTTCACCAATGAATACCTCCTGAGTAATGGGCCGACTCACACGTCCCCTTAAACCTCCACTTCCTCACACTACATTATATTCTATAGATATACAGGTGGAATATGTGTTCAAATATGGGATAAAACTGATAATAAGTTAGTGGACTATTCAACAAAATTTGGGGGAGGGGCGGGGAATATTAAACACGATATGTAAAGAGATACTATGTGTATAATAACTAACAGCTTCCCTTTGGGGTGGGGATGACATAATGGAGAGAGAATGAGGCAGGAGGAAACTGACAGATAGGTGGAAGAGGAGTTGGACAGAGAGAGGAGGGAAGTAGGAGATGGACAGAGAGAGAGGGGCAGGGCGCAATAGATATAGAGGGGAGGAAGAGGTGGAGGAGCTGGACAGAGAGAGGGGGTGGAGAAGCTGGTGAAAGGGGGAAGGAGGAGATATACAAGGAGACGGATCAGGAGGAGATCAGATAATAGAAGATTAGAATAAATACGTTACTGGGCAACGCCGGATACACACCTATCTCTACATATAGGGAGAGATAAGTCTCGGAACGTTGTGCAAAAGGCATCTATTGGGTGGAGGGGTGTTAAGTACATTTGGTTCCTTGTAAGGAGGCAGGTTCTCAGTTCGCTACTTGCCAGTTTCCGCCGGAAGGATGGTAGTGACCTGTGGTAGCTGGCAGACGCAGTGAAAGAAGACCCATAATTAGTTATTTATTTCCATAAAAATACAGGTAGTGTCAGGATTCGTGGGTGGCATCGTCTGTCAATGCCCGCTGAGGAATCGCGTCGTAGGCGGCCTCCGGTCCGCTCAAGGCAGCTGACACTGCACACTTGGTTCCAGCATGCTGTTGCACTGGTGGTTCGGCGCTTGCGGTGGCCCCTGCCCCGGCTGTACCACGACGCCGCGACAGTGATTATTCTAACGCACACCGACTTTGGAGGTGCTCCGACCCCTCCCGCTTACCACCTTTCTTCGTCATCCGTCGTACCGTGATGACGTTGTAGCCGTGAAGTACGACGATATTGGCCTGCCATTCAGGTAGCTCTCTTTCAATCCTCCGGAATGTCAGGAGCGCTGGTGCCTGATCATGACGGGACGGAATGACCTCCCGCCGGCCGGTGTGGCCGAGCGATTCTAGGCTCTTCAGTTGGGAACCGCGCGACCGCTACGGTCGCAGGTTCGAATCCTGCCTCGGGCATGGGTGTGTGTGATGTTCTTAGGTTACTTAGGTTTAAGTAGTAATAAATTGTAGGGGACTGATGACCTCAGAGGTTAAGTCCCATAGTGCTCAGAGGCATTTGGAATGACTTCCTAGCCCTCCTATGTGCCACAGACCTTTAGCCTTTCTTTCGTCACATAACGAAGGTGACGTGACAACGTTTGGCTGATCTGATTCACTAAGGTCTGCTGAAGTCTACTGCCAGGCTCGCCAGTAGCGCCGATGTTGTGTTTTGCCCTGACACAGTCTCGGTGGCGATATGTTTTCATTGCGGCCACCTTATGTCGACTTTGCCGTAATGTAGCGAGACACGTTCGATCTGAGAGTTTCGTTTACCTAGTTTGCTGCCCTATATAAGGCTGGCATGCAACAGTTGCTTACAGAGACGTATTGATATAGACTTCTGACTCTCCATACATCCCGACACAAATATACACTCCTGGAAATTGAAATAAGAACACCGTGAATTCATTGTCCCAGGAAGGGGAAACTTTATTGACACATTCCTGGGGTCAGATACATCACATGATCACACTGACAAAACCACAGGCACATAGACACAGGCAACAGAGCATGCACAATGTCGGCACTAGTACAGTGTATATCCACCTTTCGCAGCAATGCAGGCTGCTATTCTCCCATGGAGACGATCGTAGAGATGCTGGATGTAGTCCTGTGGAACGGCTTGCCATGCCATTTCCACCTGGCGCCTCAGTTGGACCAGCGTTCGTGCTGGACGTGCAGACCGCGTGAGACGACGCTTCATCCAGTCCCAAACATGCTCAATGGGGGACAGATCCGGAGATCTTGCTGGACAGGGTAGTTGACTTACACCTTCTAGAGCACGTTGGGTGGCACGGGATACATGCGGACGTGCATTGTCCTGTTGGAACAGCAAGTTTCCTTGCCGGTCTAGGAATGGTAGAACGATGGGTTCGATGACGGTTTGGATGTACCGTGCACTATTCAGTGTCCCCTCGACGATCACCAGTGGTGTACGGCCAGTGTAGGAGATCGCTCCCCACACCATGATGCCGGGTGTTGGCCCTGTGTGCCTCGGTCGTATGCAGTCCTGATTGTGGCGCTCACCTGCACGGCGCCAAACACGCATACGACCATCATTGGCACCAAGGCAGAAGCGACTCTCATCGCTGAAGACGACACGTCTCCATTCGTCCCTCCATTCACGCCTGTCGCGACACCACTGGAGGCGGGCAGCACGATGTTGGGGCGTGAGCGGAAGACGGCCTAACGGTGTGCGGGACCGTAGCCCAGCTTCATGGAGACGGTTGCGAATGGTCCTCGCCGATACCCCAGGAGCAACAGTGTCCCTAATTTGCTGGGAAGTGGCGGTGCGGTCCCCTACGGCACTGCGTAGGATCCTACGGTCTTGGCGTGCATCCGTGCGTCGCTGCGGTCCGGTCCCAGGTCGACGGGCACGTGCACCTTCCGCCGACCACTGGCGACAACATCGATGTACTGTGGAGACCTCACGCCCCACGTGTTGGGCAATTCGGCGGTACGTCCACCCGGCCTCCCGCATGCCCACTATACGCCCTCGCTCAAAGTCCGTCAACTGCACATACGGTTCACGTCCACGCTGTCGCGGCATGCTACCAGTGTTAAAGACTGCGATGGAGCTCCGTATGCCACGGCAAACTGGCTGACACTGACGGCGGCGGTGCACAAATGCTGCGCAGCTAGCGCCATTCGACGGCCAACACCGCGGTTCCTGGTGTGTCCGCTGTGCCGTGCGTGTGATCATTGCTTGTACAGCCCTCTCGCAGTGTCCGGAGCAAGTATGGTGGGTCTGACACACCGGTGTCAATGTGTTCTTTTTTCCATTTCCAGGAGTGTATTTAATATTACGCGTGCTACGCATGTAGCAAAGAGAAGTGAAATTATCTACTCCCTTGTCTGGCACATTTTGTAATTCGCTACAAAGGAGTTAGAAACTGAAATCTGTTCCCTTATAGTTGAAAGCAATTAAGCAGTTACTAAACACGAAATGTACTGGTATTCCAGAACAACTTGTATCCCTTAATTATGACAGATGGGAGACGCGCAGAGCTCGTGTTCATCCCATTAATTGTTTGTCAGCTTCTATTACGGTAATGCCGCCTCGTTTTCTTATTCCATTTACTGGCGTCACTAATTTCCTGCCTTACTTGTCCGTGAGTGGCGGCAGCAGCGCGTATCGTTAGGCGCATTGTCGTACCATCTCTGGAGTAACAGATACTATTTCCGGGTCGTCGTGTGTCAGGTAGTCAGCAAGTGGGAGGCGCACCAGCAGTGCAGCCGCGACGGAGCAGCAGTCGCGAACGGAGCAGCAGTCCAGTCGGTCGGTTGGTATGGAGCAGGAAGCATGCCCCCATCGCTTAAAGTCGGACTGGAGCGGCTGGCGGCGTGAAAACGCGGCTGGAGTGTGAGGTGCTGCTTGCGAGTGCTACGGAGTTCGTCGCCCACCGATCTTGGACATGAAAGTTGAGTCCTCACTTAACTTACTATTGGGGCTCAAATGTTTACGTTTCTTCATTTGATCCTGGTTTTGGTACATTCCCGCGACCAGCAATGTGTATATTTAAGTCGGTTAAGATTCCAGCCCTCTTCCTGTGAAATTTAACATAATTTATTCCATGTTACGGAAGTTCACCAGCGGTATCTTCTACCTTGTGGCCGTTGACGTTCCGGTTACCTGCCATGGCCGTTGACGTAATTTTAGGCAGTGTATTTTCCTTGTCGTGTTGTTGCTGTCCAGCACGGCGTGTAGTTCGGCAGCTGATGTGTTGTTGGTCGTTGTGGACGCCAATATTCTGTGTGACCTGTATTGAAATCTTGAAGTCGTTTTGCTGGTTGGGTGGAGCGGAACTGATTTGGTTCATTGATCAGTCAGCTGTCTGTCGGTTGGGTTGCCTCCAGAATAGAAGTCGTTGGACAGGCTACCTGTCTCACCTAAATGGGCGTTAGTGTTACAGTATCAGGCCGACCCTTGGAAACTTCTGAGCGCTGTTCCTTGTAGGTTGTGTAGTAATTTCTCTGTTTGGATTTTAGTTATTTGGTTGATGTATGGCCTTCAGTCGAGTATCAGTGTCTCTTAAACTAATGTTCTTGTCTTGCCCTTAAGGTATAAGGTTGTTATACTTTTGAATGGACTTTCAGCCCAATTTGCATGAAATATTTTAAGATAAGGCCTCCTGCCCTTTGATTAAAACTCCTCTTATTGCTTAATATGCGACCCGCAACCTGGTTCCATTAAAATTAAATTGCTAATGCCTTCCGCCGATTAGATTGAAGATTTGGAAAATATTCTTGGTTGAAACCTTCAGAAGAACCTTGTATTTCAATTTTGATTAAGCCTTGTGCCTTGGATTTTGAATGTGGCCTTCAGTCGATCTAAAATTAATCAAAGGGGGTCGATTAAAGTTTTGTGTGTTTTGCATCCTTGTTGTAATATTGTGTGGTGATAAATAAAGTCTGTATGTTGAGTGCAACTGACAGGAACTCATTTTGGCCCCGTTCCACAACCTAATCCGCTCTGTCCTGCTAGCCCAGGCATTTCAAGATGCGAGATTCATTTCGGAATAAATGAAAGAAGATTTGGGTCCAACAACTGGTCGACGATGAAATATTTACAGGATGGCAGCCAGGGAATTGGTTTAAGAAAATTATTTCGAAGGCCCAGTGGAATCTCTACAAGTTTTCTCCCAGAGTAATTCACGCCCTGTCTACGTGACACAAGTCGCTTGCCTTTCAAAACTGAGGCGGTTCTGTCCAGTTAAAGCTGCTGACAGGAGATGTCCTGAGCCCTCTGCTGCAACTTCTAGCGATTTCACGCCATTGATTTTAGCCAATAGCGTGCGCGGGATACCGATCACTTGTTTGAACGCCGGAGCGTCCTGCGGAGCAGAACACACTTGCTTCTCTCTGTTGTAATCCAAACCTCGAGCAGAAGAGAAGTCTTTTTGGAAGGCAGAGCCTCCGGCTCTGCCTTTCGCGACCGGCCACCAACATAAGATGAACCACTTCCCCTTCCGTTGCCCATTGTAATTTATTATTCGACCTCCTAGACTGGCCTAAAACTGCTGACGTCCGACCCTAGGCGCGGCCTTTGTATTCGGTATATTGAAATATATCCTGTTCATTGTACTTAATTTCCTGTTTTGTCATATAACGGCAGCCCTGGATGCCCACTATCAAATCCTGACCGCTCGACCTCCCGCACACTGCCGCCACGAGGCATATCTAACAGCCTTCTTACCCCTTCCCTGCCAAGCTATACATTAAAATCGGTTGCAGAATATAGCGGGACTATGAATTTCGCCGCGCTACACTCGTTCCCTCAGATATAAATTATATCGTCGCAGCTGTACGAGCGCTCGACGGCAGAGAAAATATATAAGAAAATGAAGGTACTAAAATTGTAACCCTTTTTGTTTTTCTACCCGCTTTTGTCTTTGAGAGCGGAAGCTTAACTTACTTATTAGCTAGTCGCGGTCGGATTAAGACGAAAAAACTCATTGATGTTCAGACGTATTGTGGAAGTTGGTATGAAATTCGGAGGATGGAAGTAGCAAAAAATAGCAAAGTAAAATAAATTGCATTCAATACCTAGGTGGTTTTGATTTGTATAAATTAGTGATTCCTGGACGATTGCAAAATTCTGGAGCAGCTACGACTTTTCACGCAGAAATGAAACAGGAATTTTTTGGAGAACGAGACCTGGACGCCGCACGTGATAAGTCATGTTAACATGGTAAAGAATGAACTCCTATCTACGCCATTTCCCCCTGTTAGTCACATTTTGTTATTCTCTGTTCTCTTCGAAATAATTTTTGTAGTGGAAATTGGTTTGACTTTTGCTCAGAAACGCCACAAGGACCACCCAACAATAGCTTTTCCGAATCACGAAGTCCGATAACTTTTCTGTAATACGAAGCCCGACTTGCATTTCATTCTTTCCCTTTTTTCACGGTCATTAACGATTTTTAAAAAAACCTTTTTATTCACGATTTCTTCCCACATTTTCAACCTTTTCTTTTCTTCTCTTTTTCTTTTTTATTAACCACTGCAAGAAGATCCTCGTGAACTTCCGGTAACTTTACAAATAGCCGGAAATGGACTAAGGAATCATGGGGAAGGAAACTGGCTGTGACTATTCAAATGAGTAATCCTGTCGTGTGTCATAACTTATTTACAGAAAGCAAGGAAAGTTTAAATCCTGATGTTTGAAGGTGCGAACGACAGATTTCAAATCTAGTTCTCCCGTATATGAGCCTGCGCCGTCTCACTGATGTTAAAAAACATGTGTGTGAAATCTTATTGGACTTAACTGGTAAGGTCATAGGTCCCTAAGCTTACACACTACTTAACCTAAATTATCCTAAGTATAACTGGGTTTTCTCTTTTGATGCTAGTCATTTGTCAGGATGAGCATTACTGCAAAAGGCATTTGATTCTAAAGCATTATGTCAGGGTGAAAAACACTAAATAAATTACTTTTCTCTCTTAACAACATATGGGCAGTATGGGTTCTTCCTTGGCTCGGGTATGAGGTAGAATGAAACAACATTTTTACATAAGATAACTTTTATTGAAAGTTTTGTACAACTGTTTCCTTACTGGATTGTTCTGGCTGGGAGAGCGGCAGCTGTGTCGTTTGCGAAGCCTTCTGCTGCGGCAGCGGCGGCGTCTGATTACGCGTGGCGGTGTGTATCTCGTGTCACCATTTAGTCCAGTTGACTGGAGACGCGCCCCATGCGGTGGCCTCTTTAATTATTGAGGACGAAGTCGTGAATGGGATGGTGATACCTTGGATGTGGCGTCTCAGGTTTCTCTCTCTATGCGGTCGCGTGTGTTGTGCGTCGGCCAGCGGAGGGGCTCGGCGGGGAAAGGTCAGTGTCCGGGACTCAAACAACGGACTCCCGCTTGCCAGTCTTCGGCTGTCAGATCTTCATCCCAGCTTATAAGTGACTGCTGATGTGAGGCCGTCTCCTTCCCGTCCTCACGAGTCACCTTGGTACGTAAGAATCAGTCTTCAAATACCTTCTAACTTCTGTCTTCTGGCAGCGAGGCTGCTGCTTGCTATTCCATTACAGCGGAGGACTCGGTGCTTCTGTGTACCATGTAGTTTCTTCCTGCATGACGGTCTTCGGCACCAAAACTGAACTGAAAACTACTACTGTCGGGCCCACTGCATCTCGCGTATTTATTCACTTCGGTTCACTGGAGGTGAACGACTTCACGGTCATTGCCTCTTCTCTCACGTTGAAAAGCTTCTCGAAGAATCTTCTTAACGTTGGTCATTGGCTCTTGGAACTTAGGCGAGGGCCTTTGGTCACATGTGACAATTGAGAAACACGTGAGCTGGTCGGGCGATGCCCTGACGGCTGAATCGACAGCTCTTGGAATGTAGGCGAGGGCCTTTGATCACATGTGACAACTGAGGAACACGTGAGCTGGTCGGGCGATGCCCTGACTACTGAATCGACAGTTTCCGCTTGTGTGGGGAGGGCAATGGCTTCTCCTGAACTAAACTAAGTTTTTCATTTATTTTCTAATTTCTACTTCACATTGATTTCACGAATTTATTTACCTATCTTGAGTACCACCCGACAAAGGACACACAGCCATGCCCGAGGGAGGACTCGAACCTCCGCCGGAACCAACCGCACAGTCCATGACTGCAGCGCCTGAGAGCGCTCGGCTAATTCCGCACGGCTTCACTGATGTTATTTTCGGCTTTTACATATGAATGTTATTTGTATGGACCTAAAGACAATTTTGACTGAACTGTTTTACCGGTGATTAAAATACCCTTTGCATGTGGTAGACAAATGTAATGCGAGCAGTCGAAAAGATGAGCTTTCACTGCAGACGAATAATCTGAAGTGACTGCAGCCTTCCGCTCATGCAAAGCCGTTCCCGCCACTCACTCCATTAAGGAGAAGAACGACCCCGACGCTGCAATCAGCCAAGAAAAAGTAAAGGAGGCTTAAGTGGGCGTAGAGCGGCGTGCGGTCCCGGCGCGGTCAGTTTTGGCAATCAGCTTAATGGCCTCGCCGTCGGTAACAAAGCAGGAGTTGTGGGGGTGGGCGGGGGCCGCCTTTGGCCTGCAGGCACATCCAATCACGCGAGGCCTAGGCGGGCCCGGCCCGGCCCGCTGGGGGCCATTCAGCCTACGCCGCGCCGCGCCGCCGACACCATTGTGGCGCGTATGGCGCCGCGCCCGACCCCTCAATCGCGCTTGATGTCTGTTGTCGGACGGGCCCCGACTGTCGCTGAAGACACTTTCATTATACAAGGGCGCCCCCTGGCCAGCGGTCCTTGTCGGACGGGCGGTCGGGCGGTCGGGCGGCCGGGCGTCGTCCCTTCTCGTGGACGCCGTACGCTGAAGGATCATCGTGGAGCGCCGATGTTGCCTGCTGCCCCTTCCCTAATTGTGTACTCGAAGACGTCCTTCTCAGACTATTGGTTCGCCAGAAGCCACAAGGGGCTCGGCGGTTTGCTTCGTGCTTTTATCGCCGCCGTTTGAAACTTCCTTCCCTCTCTCCTTCTGCTTCTACACTACTGCCCATTAAAATAGCTGCACCAAGATGATAAACGGGTATTCATTGTACAAATATATTATACTGGAACTGACGATTATATTTTCACGCAATTTGGGTGCATAGATCCTGAGAAATCAGTACCCAGAACAACCACCTCTGGCCGTAATAACGGCCTTGATATGCCTGGGCATTCAGTCGAACAGAGCTTGCATGGCGTAAGTACAGCTGCCTATGCAGCTTCAACACGATACCACAGTTCATCAAGAGTAGTGACTGCCGTATTGTGACGAGCCAGTTATTCGGCCACCATTAAAGACGTTGTCAATTGGTGAGAGATGTGGAGAATGTGGTGTCCAGCGCAGCAGTCGAACATTTTCTGTATCCAGAAAGGCCCTTACAGGAACTGCATGCGGTCGTGCATTATCCCGCTGAAATGTAGGGTTTCGCAGGGATGGAATGAAGGGTATAGCCACGGGTCGTAATGCATCTGAAATGTAACGTCCACCGTTCAAAGTGCCGTCAATGCGAACAAGAGGTGACCGAGACGTGTGACCAATGGCACCCCATACAATCACGCCGGGCGATACACCAGTATGGCGATGACGAATACACGCTTCCAATGTGCGTTCATGGCGATGTCGCCGAACACGGATGCGACCATCATGATGCTGTAAACAGAACCTGGATTCATCCGAAATAATGACGTTTTGCCATTCGTGCAAATAGTTTCGTAGTAGACTACACCATCGTAGGCACTCCTGTCTGTGATGCAGCGTCAAGGGTAACCGCAGCCACGGTCTCCGAGCTGATAGTCCACGCTGCTGCAAAAGTCGTCCAACTATTCGTCAAGATGATTTTTTTCTTGCAAACGTCCCCATCTGTTGACTCAGGGATCGAGACGTGGCTGCACTATCCGTTACAGCCATGCGGATAAGGTGCCTGTCATGTCGACTGCTAGTGATACGAGGCCGTTGAGATCCAGCACGGCGTTCCGTATTACCCTCCTGAACCCACCGATTCCATATTCTGCTAACAGTCATAGGATCTCGACCAACGAGAGCAGCAATGTCGCGATACGATAAACCGCAATCGCGATAGGCTACAATCGGACCTTTATCAAAGTCGGAAACGTGATGGTACCCATTTCTCCTCCTTATACGAGGCATCACAACAACGTTTCAGCAGGCAACGCCGGTCAACTGCTGTTTGTATATGAGATAGCGATTGGAAACTTTGCTCATGTCAGCACGTTGAACGTGTCGCCACCGGCGCCAACCTTCTGTCAATGCTCTGAAAAGCTAATCATTTGCACATCACAGCATCTTCTTCCTGTTGGTTAAATTTCGCGTCTGTAGCACGTCATCTTCGTGCTGTAGCAGTTTTAATAGCCCGTAACGTACATCTACATCCGTACTCTGGAAACATGTGTGAAGTGCAATGCACGACATCCTAATTTTTCTTTTAGATCGACAAAATATTCCTCAGGCCCACCACACAGGGCACGTCGTACCATTATTATTAGTTTACTATCCTACTCCGTTAGCGTACTGAAGGAAAGAAAAATGATCGTTTACCGCTGTAAACACTCTCTATCCCTTACCTTATTCTCGCGATTCGTACCCGAGAAATTCGTCAATGTCAACGTAATAGTTTCAAATTCTTCTCCTAATACAGGTTCTCTAAATGCGCCCAACAGAGTTTCACGAGACGTCGTCTCTCCTACATGGATTAGATAAGACTAGATGTACTGTTCATTCCATACACTCATAGTAAGGAGATCCACAAGGATGCAGAATAAGTCAGAAAACAAGATAACAGACTATTTATTTATGTAGTAAAAAAAGATATTTATAAAACTGATGTCATCGGGTGACAGAGGCAAGGCGATTCTCGATCGTAATACAAAATTAAATTTCATATTAGCAGTTCCGGTTGGCTAACAGCCATCCACGTGTTGTCACTAAAGATTCAGTACCAACACCGTCCATCGGATAACTTCGGAGACAAATTTCACTCCTAGTATATAAGCGACATAAGCGCATCAACAACTGTAAACAATAGATGTGCATTTATAGTTGGAGGCACGAATGATGGCGGTCGAGTTTAGACATTTTCTGTGCACCTGCACCACATATGCTCCGACAGCGAATGAGCGTTCACTTGAACGCAAGAGAAATTGCTGCCTGGATCATACGGATAAATCGGCCGTAGCTGAACATAGTTACCAGGAAGGTAATCATGAAATAAAACTCAACGAGACGAGCGTCATATCTGAAACATCGCATTATTATGCGTTCGTGTATATAGAGGCTATCGAGATTGATAAACACCATAATAATTTTAACAGGAAAGAGGAAGGTGTTAAACTGAATAAAATATGGATGCTAGCGTTGCACCGGAAGCGTGACGATCGATTACTTTCAATCGAGAATGTTGGCGTTACCAGAGGCAATCTCATAGCCGACACCACGTGATGGACAGTGCTGCCCACTGCACTGCCTATATAACCAGCACTTCCTCGAGTTCTCTTTGCATTTCGCCGCTTTACCTCGGAGGATGCCTCCCGCAGTCGGAGACGAAACGTCAGGGGAGAGTTTTATACATAGACCACGGCCTAACAGCCCGGAAGTTTTAAGTGAATCATATCGGCCCTGAAAGCCTACACTGTATGACCAAACACCTCTACGGGGAGGCTATGTCAGCATCGGTTCGACGATTCGAAGGAATACGCAAGAAGAAAGCACAACGACTGTGTACCCTCACCTTCCTGTTACGCTGCAGGGAGACTTCGACGGTTCCGAAATTTCTGAAGGTGAAGAGGATGTTTCGCTCGGCTCAGGCTCATCGTATTTACAACAGTATGGCATTTGAAATGTTACTGGAGAGGATTCATCAGACGCGCGAGCGCAGGCGGAAACCAGCCGTACGCTTTTCCATCTCCACGTAGTTATCAGTAATGCTATGCATTGTGGTGACTGGAATAAGAATTACGGTCTAACATTCAGAACTATGGAAGTTAGTGCAGAAATATCAGTAAATAGACGAAAGAAGAAGTTCGCTAACTTACAGAAGAACATTTCGGCAGGTTCAGTTGAGGACAATTCTCGAACTGTTATTAGCCTATCTGCTAAAGATTTGTCAAAAGCTGAAATTTATGTACTAGCCAAAGCAAGCACTTTTGCTATGACGCCCCAAAACGTATCCACGGATGATATTGTAGAAAACATTGAGACAGGTATCCGTCGGCGTCCACAGCAGGATGGAAACAGCTAGGATTTTCCCTACATGTACGCCACCTAACAGTAATTTGTTGCAGGCACAAAGAAAGGCTCTGAGGCGTATCAATGCAGATAAAAACATTATTGCTCTTACTGCAGATAAGGGCATTGCCTTCGTCATATTGAAGAGTGAGGACTATCATTGAAAGATCAATGATATTTTGGTC
The DNA here is from genome assembly GCF_023898315.1 of Schistocerca nitens. Lineage (NCBI taxonomy): Eukaryota > Metazoa > Arthropoda > Insecta > Orthoptera > Acrididae > Schistocerca > Schistocerca nitens. The sequence continues at coordinate 69,581,208 of NC_064614.1, forward strand.
CCATCCAATTACAAAAAACTTCAGAAGAATCCGACTATGAAGATTTTAAAAATGAGCAATCGACTGGTGAAAGCGTCTTCATTCTCCTCCGACGCTAAGAAGCTGCTTTGTAAAATAGAAGCGTACCCACCTAGACTGTATGGGAACATTTTTAGGTTAGGCTTTACCGTGACTGTTACTGACATTAAATGAAACAACAAGTTCACTATTACCAGTCACCGTTTTATTTATTTCCACGACGCGTTTCGAAGGTTTAAACCTCCATCATCGGGTGGATTTACATTAGTAAGTATTACATTTGTGTGTGTGTTGTGTTACGACTTTCTGAGGAACTTATGGCTCTGCCTAGTGGAGAAACAAGACACTATTTCAGAATATGGTTTAGGATTACTTTTGACAAAAAATTAAACTGATATCTAATGGTAAACATTAAATAAGTAAACTAGAGTACCTTCAGTGGTCACAGGTTCCTTTTGCTGTCGTAACACATCACATGTATACTGCCACATTTGTAAACAAATATGGCGTCTGGAATCAGCTGGGTGCAAGATTCGTATAGCAGAAGAGAAGACATAATCGCAAAGTGCAAGGAATATACATCGTAGCAACATTATTACAGAATAATTGTTTTAAGCATTTGGCGGTGTTTGTTTTGAGGTGTCAAATATATGTGTGTGTACTTCAGGCGGTATATAAAGCCAAGTTAAAACAGCTAAACATTCGTACTCGTTTATACAATCAGGTGAAATGTTAAAATGGCTTAAACTTCATACTTGTTGATAACAATTAGGTGAAATGTTACAGACTTTAATTACAATGATCATATTGGCTACAACAGTAAAATCATGCATACATTACACTCTTTGATTGGGACTAATAAACAGATGTGAGGTGAGGCGCTGGAGGCAGAAGGAGAGATAGAGAGAGAGAAAAAGTGTGTGTGTGTTTGAGTGAAAGAGCGAGAGAGAGAGAGAGAGAGAGAGAGAGAGATTATATGCGAGAAAACATTTACATGGCAAGGAGTCTTAAGATTGCATGTTGCATATATTAGCTGCCTAAAGGTTGGGGTAATACATTGGTTAATGCTATAAAATATGCAGATAGATATACATTTGTGCCAGTAGTTGATGTACATACAGTTTTAAGCTGACAAGGGGTACAAGCTGTTGGTGTGGCGAATTATCTGTGAATGAGGTCAATCTCTTGTACGACAAACTGCCTATTGGCTTCTGTCTCGGGTTCTTCGGCCGACGTTCATCTAATGATTTTCCTGACGTTTCGCCAGCACGAGTGGCTGGCATTGTCAAAGCTTCACCCTCCATTGCCGGTGGTGAACTGGAGGCGAGCTCTTTTTTTTTTTTTTTTTTTTTTTTTTTAGCACATTTCATTCCCTTCCCTTAGGGGGTAGGGCGGGCTATTCTAGTGCTTGCATTGCACTTTTTAGCCTTAGGCGGGGTTTACAAATTTATTTTCTTTTTTATACAATTTAGAGTGCTTGCAGAAAGGTGCTTTACAATTTTTTGCACTTTGACGTGGTCATTAACAATTAGCATTTAGTATTACATAATTAACAAGTTTATATAATTAACAAGGTTATAATAAAATTAACAAGGTTATATTTTGGTTTAACAAATAGTATAGTATAAGAATTTAACAACGAGATATGATTTGCAAGGTTATGTTTTAGTTCTTAATGTATATAGTACTAGAATTAACATGTTTATAATAATAGAATATGGGAGGGGAAAGGTTAAGGGAGAGATTTGGGGGTGTGACAGTAAGAGATAGAGATTTAAGCATTGTCATTTGGTGAGGTTTGAGGTGTGACATTGACATATGGTGATATATAATTGTGGTTATTTACATTGGAGTGTGTAGTGTTTCTGTGTGTGATTTGTGTGTAATATTTCCGAAATTACGTCTGTGTTCGGTTGTGGAGCAGAGGTGAAGAGAGCATATGAGAAGAGGTTTTGGATGTTAGTCTGTGAGTAGTGTATAATGATGTTACTATTGTTACTTGCATTGTACAATTATTCAATTACTGCTATTTTCTATTTTCATATTATTCCAGTGGCAGAACAGGATTGAGTAATTGAAGAGTGTGCCGGCTTGTTTAATTGTGCGAGTGTTGTCGTTTTGTTGCTTGTGTGTGTGTGTGTGTGTGTGTTTGTGTGTGTGTGTGTGTGTGAGTGTGTGTGTGTGTGTGAGAGAGAGAGGGAGAGAGAGAGAGAGAGAGAGAGTGAGGGAGAGGGAACGAGGGAGAGGGAATATGTCTGTCTGTGTTTTATTGTCTGACGTCTAGGTGGGGAGGGGTAGTGGTATGGGTTGTCAGCGGTTCCATAGTTGGGGCTAGGTCTGGGAAGTGGTGTGATGTGTTTTGTGCTACCGTACGCGCTGGGCAGATATACTTATGTTTGGGGAGTCGTTGAGTACGAGGTCTTGCTCGCGGCCGCAGACTATATGTACCTGGCGCGCCAACGTCCGAGGGCTTCTCCGCGGTCATTTCCGGTGCGGTTCTCCTCTTGCTACCTGCGACGGTCGTTCGCTGCAGTACGGGAAGCCAGGATCCGTTTACCTTAAGGCTTTCCTCTTTCTTGTTGAAACTGTTCGCGTGTTTTTGGATTTCTACAGCTTCTCTGAACAAGCGCGTGTGATAGTGCTTCTCTACAGCCAGAACTTCCGTGTCGGCGAATTTTATTACGTGGTCGGTCTCATTCAGTGCGTGTTCTGCCACGGCCGATTTCTCCACCTGCCCCAACCTGCAATGTCGCTTATGCTCTTTGATCCTGGTGTTAATGGATCGTCCAGTCATTCCGACATAAACTTTTCCGCATGTGCAAGGTATACGGTATATTCCCGACATTGCAAGTGGGTCTCTTTTCTCCTTCGCCGATCTAAGACACTCCTTGATCTTAGATCGGCGAAGGAGAAAAGAGACCCACTTGCAATGTCGGGAATATACCGTATACCTTGCACATGCGGAAAAGTTTATGTCGGAATGACTGGACGATCCATTAACACCAGGATCAAAGAGCATAAGCGACATTGCAGGTTGGGGCAGGTGGAGAAATCGGCCGTGGCAGAACACGCACTGAATGAGACCGACCACGTAATAAAATTCGCCGACACGGAAGTTCTGGCTGTAGAGAAGCACTATCACACGCGCTTGTTCAGAGAAGCTGTAGAAATCCAAAAACACGCGAACAGTTTCAACAAGAAAGAGGAAAGCCTTAAGGTAAACGGATCCTGGCTTCCCGTACTGCAGCGAACGACCGTCGCAGGTAGCAAGAGGAGAACCGCACCGGAAATGACCGCGGAGAAGCCCTCGGACGTTGGCGCGCCAGGTACATATAGTCTGCGGCCGCGAGCTCGCCTCCAGTTCACCACCGGCAATGGAGGGTGAAGCTTTGACAATGCCAGCCACTCGTGCTGGCGAAACGTCAGGAAAATCATTAGATGAACGTCGGCCGAAGAACCCGAGACAGAAGCCAATAGGCAGTTTGTCAACAAGTGGCCACGAAAGCCTTAACAATTTTGAATCTCTTGTACTCTTGGCAGCTGTCAATATTTATGGCAAATATTAGGTGCGTGTGTGTGTATGTGTGTGTGCGCGCGCGCGTGTGTGTGTGTGTGTGTGTGTGTGCGTGTGTGTTTGTGCATTTTTAAGAGTGTAGGCAGTTGCTGAAAACGGAGATGATACTATTGTAAATATTGTCATATTTGTCATTTAAGATGGATTCTGGTTGTTTCATTTGATGTTTGTATATTTGGAGTGTTTCAAGGATGTCTAGTTTTCTGCCTTTTGGTTGGATGTGTAGGATGCTAATACTTGTGTTGTTAACATGGTGTTTTGTTTCATGCAGTTGGGTAGCTATTGCTGATGTGTGATATTTCTTTTTGTTTTTTAGTGCTGCCATGTGTTCCTTGAACCTCTTCTCAAATGACCTGCCTGTCTGGCCTATGTAGAAGCAGTCACAGTCCAAACATTCAATTTTGTACACACATGCGTGATGAAGTGGGTTTCGTGTGCCGATGTTGTGGGGTAACTTCTGTCCAATCTTGTTGTTTGTTGTAAAGGATAAGCTTACGCCTTTTCGTTTGAAGACATTGGCAATCTGGTATGAAATGTTACCCAGAAAGGGGACTGTATGGAAGATGTTATTTTCTTTTTGTTTTTTGTGTTGTGGTTCCTTTGCCATTATTGAGTGTTTTAGGGTGTCTACTATGGAGCTGTTATAACCATTTTCAATAGCTGTTTGTTTTATTATTTCAATTTCTTGATCACATTTTTTTTCTGAAAGTGGTAGCTGGATAGCTCTATTAATCATGTACCGTAATGCTGCCACTTTGTGTGCTGCGGGGTGGCAAGAGGAGTTGTGGGTTGTGGTATGTGTTGTGGTAGGCTTCTGCTACAAACAAACAGAAGGTCTGGAAATGGGCTCAAATTTTTCCGGATTGCTAGCAGAAATATTTGTAAGTAATCTTAAAGACAAAATCCTGAATTCCAATCACCACCTCCTCAAAAACATCATCTACTACAACAGATATTTCAATCAAAGGCACTAAAGATGACATCAGTGACTTGAATCAGTTTTTCAACAACTCCCATGAAAACATAAAATTCACAGTTGAACACCAGAAAGATGACAGTATAAATTTCCTAGACCTTACCATTAGAATAAAGAATAACAGACATCAGTTTGAAATTTATCACGAAACATAATTCAGCGCATTATTATGAGCGCATGTACAGAGAGGCTATCGAGATTGATAAAAACCATAATATTTTAATAGGAAAGAGGTAGGTGTTAAAATGGATGTCAGCGTTGTACCAGGAGTGATGATCGATTATTTTCAATCGAGAATGCTGGCATTGTCAGAGACAGTCTCATAGCCGACGTTACGTGATGGACAGTGGCACCCTCTGTACTGCCTATGTAAACAACGCTTCCTCGAGTTCTCTTTGCAGTTAGCCCCTTTACCTCGGAGGATATCACCTGCAGTCGGAGGTGAAACGTCAAGGGGAGAGTTTTATACATCGACGACGGCCTATCAGCCCAGAAGTTTTAAGTGAAGACAATATCGGCCGTGAAAGCCTACACTGTATGATCAGCGTTCAGTATGTTCTAGGCATCTGCTGTCAACGCCGTAGCAAATGCAAGGATAAACGTGATCGTAGCGAGATTTTTAGGCAATTTCGATTCCATCTGTTTCGAGATGCCATCGCTGATTGTGGTGGTAAGCGACAACTTATGCATAAATGAGCGATAGACATAGCGTGCACGATATACTCGTACGTTTCTTTTAAACGGAAATCACGCGCATGCGAGTACCGCAACTGTCTCTCGGAATCGTCAAAAATATAATCCCCGTCCGGGCCTCACATGCGCGAACCGCCATCGTTCGTGGATCGGACTATAGTAGTCGTAAATCCATCATAAAAATATGGAGTGAGCAACAACGGCCAGTCGAACTGTTGGAGAAATACATACTATCAGTAGTTATTTATGGAAACTTTATTTACGCTACTAGTTTCAAGGCCACATTAGCGCCTTCTGCAGGCCGTATTACACCCCACGTCGGGAGTGTTCCATGCGTACTGGGGGGCTCAAGAAGACGCCACTATGACATTGAAACTTGTAGCCTAAATACGTTCCCAGAAATAACGGCTGATGGTATACATTTCTACAATAGAAGTGCGTTTCAACAGTCAGTTGTGAGCAGGCGTTGTGGAAAACTTGACGTGAGGCTGCAGTGTGTCAACAATACTGTGTCAAAAATCTCAAATGGATCAACATCTCTGTATGAAATGTTCAAGAAATCCTCCAGAATATTTTGAAGGAGAGAAAAGAGTGTGCCAAGTTTGTCCAGTACACTACGGGAACAAAAATAACGAATTTTCGGAGCCTGCCAGGACCGCACTGAAATGCAAAACGTAGACTACTCCTTTCTGTAGAAAATCATCTTGGGTGATGAGATTTAGTGTTACCAATACAGTGTGCAGAAGCTGACACGATGGGTCAGCGCATTGAAGAAACAACAGAAATAGGTGCCAATGTATCAAGCGAATTGAAGAACATTGCGAACAAGGAGTTTTCTGACAATTTCACATTATTGTGTTAACGTTCTGTACATTGTACAGCGATACAGATGGTCGTACCGTAGGTGCAACCACAACGGAGGGGTACTTTTGAGAGGCCAGACAAACATGTGGTTCCTGAAGAGGGGCAGCAGCCTTTTCAGTAGTTGCAGGGGCAACAGTCTGGATGATTGACTGATCTGGCCTTGTAACATAAACCAAAACGGCCTTGCTGTGCTGGTACTGCGAACGGCTGAAAGCAAGGGGAAACTACAGCCGTAATTTTTCCCGAGGACATGCAGCTTTACTGTATGATTAAATGATGATGGCGTCCTCTTGGGTAAAATATTCCGGAGGTAAAATAGTCCCCCATTCGGATCTCCGGGCGGGGACTACTCAAGAGGACGTCGTTATCAGGACAAAGAAAACTGGCATTCTACGGATCGGAGCGTGGAATGTCAGATCCCTTAATCGGGCAGGTAGGTTAGAAAATTTAAAAAGGGAACTGGATAGGTTAAAGTTAGATATAGTGGGAATTAGTGAAGTTCGGTGGCAGGAGGAACAAGACTTTTGGTCTGGTGATTACAGGGTTATAAATACAAAATCAAATAGGAGTAATGCAGGAGTAGGTTTAATAATGAATAAAAAAATAGGAGTGCGGGTTAGCTACTACAAACAACATAGTGAACGCATTATTGTGGCCAAGATAGACACAAAGCCCATGCTACTACAGTAGTACAAGTTTATATGCCAACTAGCTCTGCAGATGATGAAGAAATTGATGAAATGTATGACGAGATAAAAGAAATTATTCAGGTAGTGAAGGGAGACGAAAATTTAATAGTCATGGGTGAATGGAATTCGCCAGTAGGAAAAGGGAGAGAAGGACACATAGTAGGTGAATATGGATTGGGGGGAAGAAATGAAAGAGGAAGCCGCCTTGTAGAATTTTGCACAGAGCATAACTTAATCATAGCTAACACTTGGTTCAAGAATCATAAAAGAAGGTTGTATACCTGGAAGAATCCTGGAGATCCTAATAGGTATCAGATAGATTATATAATGGTAAGACAGAGATTTAGGAACCAGGTTTTAAATTGTAAGACATTTCCAGGGGCAGATGAGGATTCGGACCACAATCTATTGGTTATGAACTGCAGATTGAAACTGAAGAAACTGCAAAAAGGTGGGAATTTAAAGAGATGGGACCTCGATAAACTGAAAGAACCAGAGGTTGTAGAGAGTTTCAGGGAGAGCATAAGGGAACTATTGACAGGAATGGGGGAAAGAAATACAGTAGAAGAAGAATGCGTAGCTCTGAGGGATGAAGTAGTGAAGGCAGCAGAGGATCAAGTAGGTAAAAGGACGAGGGCTAATAGAAATCCTTGGGTAACAGAAGAAATATTGAATTTAATTGATGAAAGGGAAAATATAAAAATGCAGTAAATGAAGCAGGCAAAAGGGAATACAAACGTCTCAAAAATGAGATCGACAGAAAGTGCAAAATTGCTAAGCAGGGATGGCTAGAGGACAAATGTATGGATGTAGAGGCTTGTCTCACTAGGGGACAGGAAAATTAAAGAGACCTTTGGAGAGAAGAGAACCACTTGTATGAATATCAAGAACTCAGATGGCAACCCGGTTCTAAGCAAAGAAGGGAAGGCAGAAAGGTGGAAGGAGTGTATAGAGGGTTTATAGAAGGGCGATGTACTTGAGGACAGTATTATGGAAATGGAAGAGGATGTAGATGAAGATGAAATGGGAGATAAGATACTGCGTGAAGAGTTTGACAGAGCACTGAAACACCTGAGTCGAAACAAGGCCCTGGGAGTAGACAACATTCCATTAGAACTACTGATGGCCTTGGGAGAGCCAGTCCTGACAAAACTCTACCATCTGGTGAGCAAGATGTATGAGACAGGCGAAATACCCACAGACTTCAAGAAGAATATAATAATTCCAATCCCAAAGAAAGCAGGTGTTGACAGATGTGAAAATTACCGAACTATCAGTTTAATAAGTCACAGCTGCAAAATACTAACGCGAATTCTTTACAGACGAATGGAAAAACTGGTAGAAGCGGACTTCGGGGAAGATCAGTTTGGATTCCGTAGAAATGTTGGAACACGTGGGGCAATACTAACCTTATGACTTATCTTAGAAGAAAGATTAAGAAAAGGCAAACCTACGTTTCTAGCATTTGTAGACTTAGAGAAAGCTTTTGACAACGCTAACTGGAATACTCTCTTTCAAATTCTGAAGGTGGCAGGGGTAAAATGCAGGGAGCGAAAGGCTATTTACAATTTGTACAGAAACCAGATGGCAGTTATAAGAGTCGAGGGGCATGAAAGGGAAGCAGTGGTTGGGGAAGGAGTGAGAGAGTGAGACAGTGTAGTAGCCTCTCCCCCATGTTATTCAATCTGTATATTGAGCAAGCAGTAAAGGAAACAAAAGAAAAATTCGGAGTAGGTATTAAAATTCATGGAGAAGAAGTAAAAACTTTGAGGTTCGCCGATGACATTGTAATTCTGTCAGAGACAGCAAAGGACTTGGAAGAGCAGTTGAACGGAATGGACAGTGTCTTGAAAGGAAGATATAAGATGAACATCAACAAAAGCAAAACGAGGATAATGGAATGTAGTCAAATTAAATCGGGTGATGCTGAGGGGATTGCATTAGGAAATGAGACACTTAAAGTAGTAAAGGAGTTTTGCTATTTAGGGAGTAAAATAACTGATGATGGTAGAAGTAGAGAGGATATAAAATGTAGACTGGCAATGGCAAGGAAATCGTTTCTGAAGAAGAGAAATTTGTTAACATCGAGTATAGATTTAAGTGTCAGGAAGTCGTTTCTGAAAGTATTTGTATGGAGTGTAGCCATGTATGGAAGTGAAACATGGACGATAACCAGTTTGGACAAGAAGAGAATAGAAGCTTTCGAAATGTGGTGCTACGGAAGAATGCTGAAGATAAGGTGGGTAGATCACGTAACTAATGAGGAGATATTGAATAGGATTGGGGAGAAGAGAAGTTTGTGGCACAACTTGACTAGAAGAAGGGATCGGTTGGTAGGACATGTTTTGAGGCATCAAGGGATCACAAATTTAGCATTGGAGGGCAGCGTGGAGGGTAAAAATCGTAGAGGGAGACCAAGAGATCAATACACTAAGCAGATTCAGAAGGATGTAGGTTGCAGTAGGTACTGGGAGATGAAGAAGCTTGCACAGGATAGAGTAGCATGGAGAGCTGCATCAAACCAGTCTCAGGACTGAAGACCACAACAACAACAACAACAACAACATTGTACTAAAGTGCAGGGAGATTACGTAGAAACCTAAATATTAAAACCATTACATTAACTTCTTAATTTTTATTAATCCAGTATCGAAACTTTTCGGACTGTCTGACTATGTACACTGTTTGTCACAACACTAAGTCAGATCATGCTTACTACAGAATGAGTACTTAACTCGTATCGTACCTATTAGGAATTGGTATAAACGTTGTACTTAGGTACTGATTCCTTAGTAAGTATGGTCTGAGTCACATTTAGTAACGATGGTATTTTGACCAACATTGTACATAAGAACATACTTTTTTGGTAACCATGTTCTGAGGTTGGTCATTAGCCAGCCAAAACTGGTAATCGGCTACTTTTATTGCGATCAGGATTATTAAATCTTTTAACCAGAAATGATATGTTAGTTTCTGTGCTAATAAGAACCACCGCAGGTGTTCTAAGGCGACCTGTGGGCGCTTGATGATGTTCATCGAACGGAACAGCTGCGCTGGCTCTTAACGCTGTCAAAAATCTATCGGCTGTGGAGCCCAAATGATGAGCACATATGCTGTTGTACTTCCCAAATTATAACATATCTTCATCGTATTGATTGTGAGAGTATCACTTATATATCTTTGCCGTTATTTCATTCGTCTCCTTTTTTTTAAGAAAAAAAAACGATGGAATTCCGAGTCCCTCAAACTCATCTTTCTTACGTCAGACATAAGTACAAGATACCTGTGTTTTAACTCTGAAGTTAAATGCTTATACTTACCATTATTTCGGCAGAATTTGAGATGTGTTGAATGTAGTGCACTCACTCACGAAACACACAGGAGGGATAAGGGTACCACGTAATATTTACTACAAACATTACTGATAATACAAAGAAAACACTGATTAACTAAAAAGGGGATAATCAAACGGTCGTCAGCCTGCTAGGGAAACGAATCACCAGAATCTTAAGAAAGGCAATGGCAAAGAAATTTTAACAAATAATCACTGATGTGGCAACAGAAGGTTGTCACGCCTTTCCACAGCACAACAGTTCACAAGAAAAGAAATAAATCAGAAAGCACGGAGTTTGCAGTTACTTATTCTGAAATACTACAGTTTGGACGTAAAGTTAAATGAAATTACTGTTTAAAAAAATGAGTGGCTTAACTTAAACGCTGTTATGTAAAGACATGACTTTCAGTTACCTCAGTGTAAAGTAATACAAACTTTAGAAAACAGCAAGCAATTTACTTTTGATTATTGAAAGACTGGATTGAATTTACTTTAAGCAAATGTGCAACTGATTTTACTTTTAATAGAGCAACAGTAAGACCATACCATGCCAGCAGAAGTCACTCGCTAAGCTAAATAAAGAATAAATGAAATGTGAACTCTTAATTTGTGTTGTATTTTTAGTTATTAGTTTTGCCAGTGAAATTTTACGTTACTTTAAGTGAATGAAGTTAATACGCAAAACTGCAAATTAGTTGAGCCTCTCTAAATACAGAATAAATGAAATGTGAACTCTTAATTTGTGCTGTATTTTTAGTTATTAGTTTTTCCAATGAAATTTTACATTACTTTAAATGAGTTAATACGCAAAATTGCAAATTAGTTGAGCCTCTGTTACGCAGTACAAGAATGAACAGTCACTGAGGGAGAAAAGCTAGACTGAAATTGGTCATTAGCAAACACACTAAACTGCCAGTAATAGTTAATCAATTTTCATATTCTGGCAACAATCGGTGACTACATGGAAAGGAAAGAGACCCTGCTTGGCAATAATGTCTGAGGACAATGACAACACAGGTGCTCTACAAGTTTTAACTATTGCATGATATTATTCAAGTTAGTCTTACTTTGTGAAAGAAATGTAACTGGGTAAGGCTTCTAAATTCCTATATCTGTGAGTTAAGTATTAACGATGTAACTGTGCGGACGACGAAGGATGTAGCCGACTAAAATGCTGAGCGGCCTCAGGTGCTGCTGCTGCTGGATGAGAACCCCGAGTCGTCTCCAGAGCCACGGATGGTTATGGGACAGACAATTACAACTGCAGCTTCCACCGCCTGTCCACTCTTGCCGTGGTGTCAATAATCGTAGGGTAACGAATCAGGCGCGTCTACATTGGCGCAAGCATAGCTGCATACCGCGTCTGTGCAAGAGCACAACAAACACCCCCGCACTCTTTCATCAATCAAGCCGCTATGCCTCCCTCTGCTGGCAACCCGACAGAGTCTCTCCATACGCAAACGTAAACAAAGTTACTGGCGCTGGCATTTCGTTGTTCCTATCGATACGTTTAAATAAAGTTCCCTTGGTTACTACCGAGAAATTTACAACATCTTCGTTATAATTACAATCGATTACATACAGTCAGAAATAAATGAGCTATTACATTGGTTACATATTAAATATAGTTTCTGTAATAAGGCTTATACATTCAGAATCAGAAGTACAGTACAAGTTATCAGTGGATATTAAACGGGGAAATTTTTTGAATGGTAGAGAAGGTATTTTATATTTTTTCGGTGTTACAACCTATCCACGTTTGTCTGTAGTACCGCATTTTAAGTTGCAGTGTCACTTCTCCGCTGTGAAGCATAGGTGCAGTGATGTGATGAATACGCGCCACCCCCGTACTGTCGCATGATTAATCACTTCGTTTATCTTAGAGCCTGAGTCAGAATCGCCTTGCATTCAAAGTCCGATTTTTTCCTGCTGTCCAGTGATCTCTTCGTATTTTACTGCAATACCACTCAGTCGCATATCATCCAATTTATTGATACCCAATGGCGATTTCTGCGATAATACACAGAGAATCAGCTACAGTGAGGAATTTTTTCCACTAGAGCTGATTTTAAAAATATTCCAAGTCATTCCCTATCCCCCTGCACCTCGTGAGGTCTGTGTCCTCAGTGAAAAAAAAAAAGGCTCTGAGCACTATTGGACTTAACTTCTGAGGTCATCAGTCCCCTAGAACTTAGAACTACTTAAACCTAACTAACCTAAGGACATCACACACATCCATGCCCGAGGCAGGATTCGAACCTGCGACCGTAGTGGTCCTGCGGTTCCAGACTGTAGCGCCTAGAACCGCACGGCCACCCCGGCCGGCTTTCCTCAGTGAACCTTAGCAGTAGAATTTAACAAACTACGGGATATATTACAACAGGTCGCAAGTGAAATGGTACTCATGGATCTGGAATGAGTCCCAAAATATTAGACATAATTTCATTTAAAAGATAATAACAAACTTGTCATAAAACATGTAAACGTAAAATACATTGAGGTGCATACGATAATTATTATGCCATTATAGCCAAGGGTTATCAAAGAGAAATATCTGTTAACAACATTGGTCACCTTACTGCACTGAAGATGAACAGCTGTCTGATTTTAAGTAATGCACCATTTTATACTATTGATAAGAAAGGAAGGATCTAAAGTTTTCACACAATTATGAATATTGGTTTTACAAAGGCTATAGAACGTAGCAATTTGTGATTTGTGATAAACTAAAGGTTTATCCTCAAGTTTGTTTGCTTATCTGTGCAGCAAGTTGGAGCTGAGTAGAGAGCACTACAATCGCTGTTGTAAAATGGCGAGAACAAGGCGTAGTCCGTTCTGTGGCACAACGACACAAAATCTTCAATTACTACGCAGCGAAATTTTCGAAGGTAATACGGAAGAGTAGCACCTGATGGCGTAGTTTTTCTTGGTACATGAAGTTTAAACAGACCGGCAGTGTGTTGGATCTTCCGCGAACAGGGTGGCTTTATATCAGCAACCAAGTGTAACAGCTGTGGAATGTGCGTTTTTACGAAGTCCTTCCAAATCTCCTCGACGCGCAGGTCGTGATTTAGGGATTCCTAGGACCACAGTGCGGAGAATTCTACACAACTATTGCTCCTGCACACATATAAGACATGCGTCACAACCAGATGACGGAACTCTGCGAGTAGCGTTTCTGATTTAGATATTGGCACGAATCGACACCAGCGATGAGTTTCTTCAACGATTTTATTTTTCAGATGGGGCTACTTTCCACATATCAGATAAACGTAACATGTATAATTTGAGGAGATTGGATTCGGAAAGTCCACACATTTCCTTACATCACGTTAGGGAGTCCTCTAAAATGTGCTGTGGTTTTGCCGAAAAACCTGTAACAACTAACATCTACCTTAAAATGCTACAGCAGTTTGCGAAGCCGCATGAGAGAGACTTAGAGCCTGATTTTATTTTCCAGTAGTGTGATGAACCATCGCATTGGGGATTGCACGTTAGAAATTTTTACTTAATGAAACATTTTATGAAAGCTGGATTGTGCGTCAAGGTTCCCCTGCCTGGACTGCAAGATAAACAGTATAACGTATTTAGATGGCTTTTTATGGGGCTACGTAAAGAACGAGATTTACACTTCACAAATACCTGATCCGGATAATTAAGAGAAAGGACAACAGATCCGTCACTTGTGTTACGCGAGGAATGTTGTCAAACTTATAAGTTTATTGACATGATAACAATCATTATGATTTATTCTATCACTTGTCACAAACCACAAATTTATAAATGGTACAGTTATTGTAAAATAACTATTGACAGCTGTACAAAGACTCTGGGACCACCCTGTATATACACGTCAGTTGGTTCTACTAAGAAATTCTTTATTAGTTTAGAAAGAGTTGACCACCGAAAAATCCTTTAGGCTCTTCAGCTGAACTGTATTAATAGTTAACATTTTATTGCTGCTGGAAAGTTATTGAACTGACCTTTTAGTTCAAAAGAGATTTGCTATTTCTCAAAAATTTTATAACAAAATAAATACGAGGGTTGGAACTTAAATAGTGGTAGCTATTTATTCACAACCAATACAAAAGAGTTACATGTTTTGTAAGAACTATGCCCCTTACATGAAGTCATTAAAGATCACTTAACTCACGTTGAGCCAACAGTAGGGCTGAACAAAATGACTGACAAGGCACAATACATCTTGTAGAGGGTATAGTATGGACGTATTGGAATAATTAATGTCGGGTGATGGTTTTAAAATAATTCACATTACATTCAAACTTTGTGGAAACGAGTCGATTTACTGGACGCTAGTTTACCCCAGGGAAGTATTTAGAGTTGACCGTGGCCGGCTGGGGAACGGCGAAGGGAAGTGACAATAGGCAGCTTAGGGCGGCTCAAGCTCTGAGAAAGAGGTAACGCGGCGCGGCCTCCAGCCGCCTTAAAATGTGTGACAGCATGGGTGGTTGACCCCGACCCCATGCTGGTGCACCGGGAAGCAGAGGGAGAACTTGTACACCTGGTGATAAATGTCCGTCGTCCCGTTTTCAGGGAAACATGCGAGAAAGCCGCGCAAAGCTACGGTGGAGCAGTCAACAGAGGTCAAAATATGCGTGTTCGTGACTATAACAACTTCACGCTGAATTCACGGTCCGCAGATTCTGAAGTAAATCAGGTGAAGAGCGACAGTTGAGAGGAAGGGAAAATTTGTGGGAATTTGTTCACTTCCCAGAGCAGGCATTGGTCGGTGCTGGGAAGCGACGCATAATTAACGCGACTTGCGCTGCAATTGGCGTAAGTGATTTTGCTGGAGGGGAAACCGAGGCAAAGAGCAGACTGTGAGAAGTCCCCGTAGAAGTCTTCCGTTCCCAGCTTGCCTATAATCCGGACGTGGCGTTCTTTACTCAGCTTGCCTGAGAAAGAGTGAGCGTCTCTGCAGTTTAGGACTTAGCAAATGGAACGATTGAGCTTGGAGATGGGAAGTTTTGGTTCAGCTATGTACTGAGCAAGATAGCTAGGAGTGAATAGACGAGCGCAGCCTTGCAGCACCACGAGGTCGGACGACGTCTGCACAACGACGCCGGTCCGCCGCGCTGTATTCGGTGATATTACGCCCGGTCCGGCCACTGATTAATTTGTAGGATCACGTCGGCAAAGTTTCCACGAGGGTTTCGTGGGCCATGTATTGTAGAATTCTTCTCGTACTTCGCATTACGCCTGGGTCAGTCGATAGGAATTACTTTTGATTTATCGCGCTTTAGCCACGCAAACGCAATTTATTACCACTGCCTATTAGGAGAGTCATGTAATGTGATGATTGAAAGTCATGAGTTAAAATAAATCTGTGCTAATCGACTGCATCTGTTTTCAATCAAGTAGTAGAAATCCCAAGTCATTTTCTTAATTAATTTTATGTTCAACATTTGCATCTGGTGTTCAATAACTGAATATAACATCCAATCAGGAGTCACAGGGCCTTACTACTTACTTTGCGTTATCCGACATTGCGGCAGTTTTGCACTCTCTGTTGATCTGTAAGTCAATTACCTGGGGTGAACACACCAAAACCAGATAAGTGACGGGTGGGGTGTTACAGTTTGCATCTGTTACTGTCCCCAGCGATGTGGAAGGCGTAGTATACCGTTAGCAGAGCCTGTTCTGTTGACGGTGCGAATGGAGCGGTCTACTGCCTGTCGAATCTGTGAAACAGTTCGGAAGCGAATGCCACGAAGCCAAATCTTGAACGCCAATGCAACGAATGGGGTCATTATGGGTCGCCGCGAAAGTCGAAAATGCGTCAGAGCCCCAGTACCGTGAAAGTTATGGAGATTCTCATGTGCAGCTGTGATTGTGTTAACCTAACGCACTACGTTCCTCCACGGCAGACCGTCAATGCACAGTATTACTGTTCGTTTTTGGAGAATCAACTGCGACCAGCTTTGCGAAAGAAGCGGCGACACTTTCTGCACAACCCACCCATCATTTTGCACGACAATGCGCGGGCGCTAAAATCGCAAGTTGTGGCTGCTATGTTCAGTCGATGGACTGGGAAGTACTGTACCATCCACTATACTCGCCGATCGTAAGTCCTTGTGACTTTGATTTGATTCCGAAGGTGAAGAAACCACTTCGTGGCATTCCCTTCAGAACTGTGGCAGAGATTCGACATGCATTAGACCGCCCCATTCACAACATCAACAGAACAGGCTCTGCTAACGGTATACTACGCGTTCTACCTCACTGGCAACAGGTGCTACACAACGCTGGTGACTACTCTGAAGGACAGTAACAGCTGAAAACATGTAACTCTTTTGTATTGGTTGTGAAAAAATAATTGCCATTATTTAGGTTCCCACCCTTGTATGTTGGGAAGCAGTATTTAGTGAGGACTGTATGCTACAAGAAGGTATAAGAAGCTGAAAAACAATATGTGGTGCTCAAAAGCGAAAACTTTTGATGACTTCTGTACCAGGAGCTAAGAATTTTGACTGCTTCCTCACATTGTATTTATTCCCTCATGAATATTGTTGCAAATAATCCACCGCATTTCAAGAAGCACAGTGATAAACGCAATTTGAGTACCAGATAAAAAAATTACGTTCAGTACTTCTCATTATGGTTGTGTTTGGCACACAAAAAATTGCATAAAGCTGCCACAAAAAAGTTTCATCGTTTACCCAATAAAATGAAATCTCTGAGGGGCAGCGAATTTAAATTTGGAAAGAAACTAAAAATATTTTTCATCGCCAACATCTATTTCGCAGATTAATTTCTGCAAGGCAGCGCACGGTACCAATATGTTGAAAACAGCCGTGCACGGAAAAGTGATTTTTCAAGGGGTCGTATCTCAGGTTCTATTGATCACAGAGGTCTGGGATCAACTGTATGGATACCACTTGTCACAGCGAGCGTTTTTATACCTAACGGAAGAACGGGCATACTGTACCATCCTAGCCGGCCCGTGTGGCCAAGCGGTTCTAGGCGCTTCAGCCTGGAACCACGCGACCGCAGCTGTCGCAGGTTCCAATCCTGCCTCGGGCATGGTTGTGTGTGATGTGCTTAGGTTAGTTAGGTTTAAGTAGTTCAAAGTTCTAGGGGCTGATGACCTCAGATGATAAGTCCCATAGTGCTCAGAGCCATTTGAACCATTTTTTGTACCATCCTAAAGTACATGGTCAAAATTGAACCATTACACACTTCCTCCAACCCATTCAAACTGATCAATTCGGTTAGTTATTTTTTAATTGATAAGGTGCAAGATGGCTCCAGGCGGCTTATAAAAGCTCTATTCGTGCACGGGGGATTTTGGAGAAACCCCGGAAAACCATATTTTTGGGTATAAAAGGAACCAATTGTGGGAATGACAACTCCTATAATTTCTGTTCATGGCAATCGTAGAAATTTTTAAAGTATGTCCTTAAAATGACGTTCTCGGGGAACTTCAAAACATTTTTCAATACCATTTCCAATTACCGAGATCCTGATATTCAGAATAGCGTACTTATACAGAAAACTCCAAAAACCGGTTTTCAGTCGATATTTCACCGTGGGCCGCAGATATCTGAATAAGTAACCATAAAAGTTGCTCAATGTTTTGCTATACATTCGTTTGACATTTATATTGTTGTTGTTGTGGTCTTCAGTCCTGAGACTGGTTTGATGCAGCTCTCCATGCTACTCTATCCTGTGCAAGCTTCTTCATCTCCCACTACCTACTGCAACCTACATCCTTCTGAATCTGCTTAGTGTATTGATCTCTTGGTCTCCCTCTACGATTTTTACCCTCCACGCTGCCCTCCAATGCTAAATTTGTGATCCCTTGATGCCTCAATACATGTCCTACCAACCGATCCCTTCTTCTAGTCAAGTTGTACCACAAACTTCTCTTCTCCCCAATCCTATTCAATACCTCCTCATTAGTTACGTGATCTACCCACCTTATCTTCAGCATTCCTCTGTAGCACCACATTTCGAAAGCTTCTATTCTCTTCTTGTCCACACTAGTTATCGTCCATGTTTCACTTCCATACATGGCTACACTCCATACAAATACTTTCAGAAACGACTTCCTGACACTTAAATCTATAGTCGATGTTAACAAATTTCTCTTCTTCAGAAACGATTTCCTTGCCATTGCCAGTCTACATTTTATATCCTCTCTACTTCGACCATCATCAGTTATTTTACTCCCTAAATAGCAAAACTCCTTTACTACTTTAAGTGTCTCATTTCCTAATCTAATCCCCTCAGCATCACCCGATTTAATTTGACTACATTCCATTATCCTCGTTTTGCTTTTGTTGATGTTCATCTTATATCCTCCTTTCAAGACACTGTCCATTCCGTTTAACTGCTCTTGCAAGTCTTTTGCTGTCTCTGACAGAATTACAATGTCATCGGCGAACCTCAAAGTTTTTACTTCTTCTCCATGAATTTTAATACCTACTCCGAATTTTTCTTTTGTTTCCTTTACTGCTTGCTCAATATACAGATTGAATAACATCGGGGAGAGGCTACAACCCCGTCTCACTCCTTTCCCAACCACTGCTTCCCTTTCACGCCCCTCGACTCTTATAACTGCCATCTGGTTTCTGTACAAATTGTAAATAGCCTTTCGCTCCCTGTATTTTACCCCTGCCACTTTCAGAATTTGAAAGAGAGTATTCCAGTTAACGTTGTCAAAAGCTTTCTCTAAGTCTACAAATGCTAGAAACGTAGGTTTGCCTTTTCTTAATCTTTCTTCTAAGATAAGTCGTAAGGTTAGTATTGCCTCACGTGTTCCAACATTTCTACGGAATCCAAACTGATCTTCCCCGAGGTCCGCTTCTACCAGTTTTTCCATTCGTCTGTAAGGAATTCGCGTTAGTATTTTGCAGCTGTGACTTATTAAACTGATAGTTCGGTAATTTTCACATCTGTCAACACCTGCTTCCTTTGGGATTGGAACTATTATATTCTTCTTGAAGTCTGAGGGTGTTTCACTTGTCTCATACATCTTGCTCACCAGATGGTAGAGTTTTGTCATGACTGGTTCTCCCAAGGCCATCAGTAGTTCTAATGGAATGTTGTCTACTCCTGGGGCCTTGTTTCGACTAAGGTCTTTCAGTGCTCTGTCAAACTCTTCACGCTGTATCTTATCTCCCATTTTATCTTCATCTACATCCTCTTCCATTTCCATAATATTGTCCTCAAGTACATCGCCCTTGTATAAACCCTCTATATAGTCCTTCCACCTTTCTGCCTTCCCTTCTTTGCTTAGAACTGGGTTGCCATCTGAGCTCTTGATATTCATACAAGTGGTTCTCTTCTCTCCAAAGGTCTCTTTAATTTTCCTGTAAGCAGTATCTATCTTACCCCTAGTGAGACAAGCCTCTACATCCTTACATTTGTCCTCTAGCCATCCCTGCTTAGCCATTTTGCACTTTCTGTCGATCTCATTTTTGAGACGTTTGTGTTCCCTTTTGCCTGCTTCATTTACTGCATTTTTATATTTTCTCCTTTCATCAATTAAATTCAATATTTCTTCTGTTACCCAAGGATTTCTATTAGCCCTCGTCTTTTTACCTACTTGATCATCTGCTGCCTTCACTACTTCATCCCTCAGAGCTACCCATTCTTCTTCTACTGTATTTCTTTCCCTCATTCCTGTCAATTGTTTCCTTATGCTCTCCCTGAAACCCTCTACAACCTTTGGTTCTTTCAGTTTATCTAGGTCCCATCTCCTTAAATTCCCACCTTTTTGCAGTTTCTTCAGTTTCAATCTGCAGTTCATAACCAATAGATTGTGGTCAGAATCCACATCTGCCCCTGGAAATGTCATACAATTTAAAACCTGTTTCCTAAATCTCTGTCTTACCATTACATAATCTATCTGATACCTATTAGTATCTCCAGGATTCTTCCAGGTATACAACCTTCTTTTATGATTCTTGAACCAAGTGTTAGCTATGATTAAGTTATGCTCTGTGCAAAATTCTACAAGGCGGCTTCCTCTTTCATTTCTTCCCCCCAATCCATATTCACCTACTATGTTTCCTTCTCTCCCTTTTCCTACTGACGAATTCCAGTCACCCATGACTATTAAATTTTCGTCTCCCTTCACTACCTGAATAATTTCTTTTATCTCGTCATACATTTCATCAATTTCTTCATCATCTGCAGAGCTAGTTGGCATATAAACTTGTACTACTGTAGTAGGCATGGGCTTTGTGTCTATCTTGGCCACAATAATGCGTTCACTATGCTGTTTGTAGTAGCTAACCCGCACTCCTATTTTTTTATTCATTATTAAACCTACTCCTGCATTACCCCTATTTGATTTTGTATTTATAACCCTGTAATCACTTGACCAAAAGTCTTGTTCCTCCTGCCACCGAACTTCACTAATTCCCACTATATCTAACTTTAACCTATCCATTTCCCTTTTTAAATTTTCTAACCTACCTGCCCGATTAAGGGATCTGACATTCCACGCTCCGATCCGTAGAATGCCAGTTTTCTTTCTCCTGATAACGACGTCCTCTTGAGTAGTCCCCGCCCGGAGATCCGAATGGGGGACTATTTTACCTCCGGAATATTTTACCCAAGAGGACGCCATCATCATTTAATCATACAGTAAAGCTGCATGTCCTCGGGAAAAATTACGGCTGTAGTT
This sequence comes from Schistocerca nitens, assembly GCF_023898315.1. NCBI lineage: Eukaryota > Metazoa > Arthropoda > Insecta > Orthoptera > Acrididae > Schistocerca > Schistocerca nitens. Next base: position 69,602,013 of record NC_064614.1, read on the forward strand.
TCCCCTTGCTTTCAGCCGTTCGCAGTACCAGCACAGCAAGGCCGTTTTGGTTAATGTTACAAGGCCAGATCAGTCAATCATCCAGACTGTTGCCCCTGCAACTACTGAAAAGGGTGCTGCCCCTCTTCAGGAACCACATGTTTGTCTGGCCTCTCAACAGATACCCCTCCGTTGTGGTTGCACCTACGGTACGGCCATCTGTATCGCTGAGGCACGCAAGCCTCCCCACCAACGGCAAGGTCCATGGTTCATGGGGGAAATATAGAAACGCCATTGTCTCGGTTTCGATAATCTCTGTCCGTTATCAAGAGCCACACCAAATACCGCGAATTTTGGGTGCCGAAAGTACCACCTGCGGAGATGGCCACATACATAATTTGTTTTCATGACAGAATGCCATAACGTTTACAATGTTTTCGTAAGATGATGTTTTAAGAGAACATTTAAACTTTTTTCAGTTTCACAGTCCTTTACCGAGATTCAGGGGTACAAAGTTACCGTAAGTGTGCACGTAAAATATGCACGTAACATCCGGCCTAATGCGTAAATTTTGCGAGGTAACATCCCAAAACTGTTCGGGCTCACATGTGGTCCCTCTTCGTCGAAATATTGTGGCTGAAATTCGTCGAGGGGTTGAACCGCACGTGTCGCATTACACGCTCTAAATTAGACACTTGTGACCCTTTGTTTAAATTGTCTGGCTGACGGCAAGTTTCCTAAATACAAAGTTAACACAACATTAATAACAGCGATAATAATATCGCGAACTAAATAAAATACCCTTAAATGACATTGGCCACACTGTCGCGATTTCGAAAGAATAATATTTATTCAGAAAGCAAACTAACAGCGAAAGTGGTTGTATTTAGAATTACTATTACACTCGAGCCCATATCCATTTGACAGAGTTAGATCATTCACAAACTCATCATGAATTAAATGTCCAACCACCACCTTGATATTTACACGAAAAGTTAGAGGTCACACCAGGCGCGTGGCTGCTCACAGCTCAAACACTTAAGTCCTGCGATACCAAACAACGCGAAGTTTTCTAAGTCGGTTCACTTCCTAGCTTCCTAAAGACCAACTGTCCGCTTTCGGGTATCAATCCGAACTGTTCCCTTTGGTGTCTCCACCCGAACTGTCAGCTTTCGCTTCTGTACCAGCACTGTCCCTCTGCCCGTCCTTGGCAGCGTTTCCAGCGCGCCAAATATCCTCGCACAACTGACTATGGCAGTTCCCTTTCCTGAAGCCGTTCATTTGATTGGCTACAGCTTATTCTACATTATTTTACGTTTTAACATATTTAAATAATCAAAGCTTGACCACTTTCACTTTCTAAATAAAGTAACAATGATATCCTTTACATAATAAACGTTAAATTCTTTTACTTAAAACCAATACAATTTCCTTCTTAACTTTGTATGTCACTGCCACTAGCCTTGCACCAAAGTGCTTTCTGATAAATAAATAAAGAACAAAAGTAAGTATAATGCACTAAACTTTACTTCAGATATTCTATTACCTAATGCTTCAATAAGGTGTCATGCTGTCATCGTTCAATGTGTTGTGTGTGGAGGTAATGCTGATCTGATGCTTAACTGAAAATTCTGATAATATCAATTTACTATAGCTGTTACATAGTTGATATTTACAATATTTCTCGTTTTAATGATGCACTTCTGTATGAAATGTCTATCGTTAAGATCGACTAAAGTCCTCAGATTTTAGCATTCAGGTCTTTGTTACAAAAATTGTTAATTTAACTTTAACAGTAAATCCTAATCTATTACAGATATGATAAATATTCAAGTTTTATTGGGATCACCATGATAATTTATTAGGGTTGTAGATTAATTACTGCGGCTTCATTCTGCGCATAACTACAGAATTAAATAATTTCCATAAATGTTTCCGTTTATGACAGATCATAGGCCCGCCATATTTAACGCTGCTACGTCTCCCTTGCCATAAACGTCTTCTACTGGGTTTCCCTACGACGTAGGTTCTCGTCTGTCTCACTCGCACATTACAGCGCTTAGGCCTCAACAGATAATAGACGACTGTGAGTTTCCCCATCTCGTGTTGAATCTGCGCCCTTTGTGGCACACGGTCCTGGACGACAGGGTTCGTTTCACAATTCCTGAAGGCTGACTCTTTTGGCCATGTATTTAAATGAGTGCGCAATGCTCGTTAACTCAACAAAAAAATGGCTCTGAGTACTATGGGACTTAACATCTGAGGTCATCAGTCCCCTAGAACTTAAAACTACTTAAACCTAACTAACCTAAGGACATCACATATATCCACGTCCGGGACGGAAGCGCCTAGAACCGCTCGGCCACCACGGCCGGCTCGTTAACTCAGAATACAAGAATATAGTTTTAACAGACAGACTGAACATATGTCAAGGGTTCTTTCACAGCTATAACTTACGACGCGCTGTATTTGTGTAATGGGAACTTATATGCTGTCTTCACCAGGAAATTATTGGATGCTGTCACCTGTGAACCTTACAAAAAGTTGTTGTGCCTCATGAAATTCTTTGTAGTACCAAATAAGACACCGCATTGTTAGTATGCTGTACATTAGCCTAAAAATGTTATGCAGTTTAATGTGAAGTAATGTAAAGTGAACTAGTTTCAGATGGAAAATATAAACAGAGGTGCTCAAGTTAATGGGATTTCGATACGCACGTGTACAAATGGTGTTAATATCACATACGCAAGTTATAAAACAACAGTGAGTTGGTGGGGCTGTCATTTTTTATCCATGTGAAAACATCATTCATGTGAAAATGTTACCGACCTCATTATGGAAGCACGACGGGAATTAAAAGACATCGAACGAGGAATGGCAGTTGGAGCTAGATACTTGATATATTGCATTGCGTAAATCGTTAGGGAAATAAATATTCCGAGATCCACAACGTCAAGCGTGTGCAGAGAATATTAAATTTAGGCTTTACCTCTCACCATTGGCAACGTAGAGGCCGACTGCGTTAACTTAACGACCGAGAATAGTGGCGTTTGTGTAGAGTCTTCAGCGCCAAAACACAGCCAAACACTGTATCAAATAACCGCAGAACTCAAGTGGAATGTACGAAGAAAGTATCCGTTAGAATAGTGCGCCGAAATTCGGCGTTAGTGGGCTACGGCAGCAGACCACCGATTCGAAAACCTCCGCTAGCAGCACGGTATGGCTTACAGCGTCTCTCCTGGGCAGGTGACCATATCGGTTGTATCCTGGACCACTGGAAAACTGTGGCCTCGTCAGATGATTCCCGATTTCAGTTGCTAAGAACCGATGGTAGGGTTCGAGTGTGGCGCACGCACAACAAAGCCATGGACCCAAATCGTCAACAGGGCACTGTGCAAGGTAATGGTGCCTCCATAATGGTTTGAGCTGTGTTTACATGGGATGGCCAAGGTACTCCGGTCCAGCTGAACCGATCATTGACTAGTAATGATTATATTAACCTACTTCATTTGCAGCCATTCATTGACTTCATTTATTTGGATGACAATATACCACATTACTGGGTCACAAATGTTCGCGATTGGTTTGGAGAACACTCTGGACAGTCCGTGCGAATGATATGGCCACACAAGTGACCCGACATGAATCCTATCGAACATTTGTGGGACATTATCGAGAGGTCAGTTTTTCACAAAATCCTGCAATGGGATCACTTTCGAAATTATGGATGGCTGTAGAAACAACATGGCTCAGTAATTCTGCAGTGAATTGGCAATGACTTACTGAGTTCATGCCACGTCGAATTGTTGCACTACGCAGGGCAAAACGAGGTCCGACACAATATTAGGAGGTATTGCATGGCTTCTATCACCTCAGTGCATTACTCGTGTTTATTTTTTGTTTAAGTAATTCAATGTATCCTAATGTTTTGAAGTATATAAATAAACTATCAATACTTTATTCACTTACAGAATTCGTTTTACTTCAGCAGCACGCCGTGCTGCAACGGGGAAACGAAGGGAACCAGCTGAGAAATGCTGTTGTAGGAGCACAAAAAAGGCCAATATGCTGGTCTTTAAAGGACTCCGGCAGAATAGTGTGGCACCAGCTGCTTCAGTCTTCATTCTTCATTCCTCCCTCCTCAACAAAAATTTGGCTGGCGGACATATTCGCGCTTTTTCGTCCTGAAAATGAGTGGGAAAGAGACAGTGATGATGGGAGACAGAAGACACATTGCAGTAGGGAGAAAAAGGGAGACAACTCGGAGAAGATGGGATAGCGAAAGTGGCAATGAAAGAGACAGGGATGAAGACAACTGCTGTGGCTGCCAAAGAGAGCAGACACTCATGCTCATTGAGGGAAACTGACGACAAAAGGAGATTGAGAGATGAGTGGTAGTAGTGGGAGCAAAAGAGAGAGGAGTCAGTGAAAATACAGAGTACACGTGAGTAGAGACCATGTATAGGCTTGCGGCGTCTGGACCCCTCCAGAGTGGTGAACTGAAGCACGAAAAAATTTGCTCACTTTCCCGCTTCCAAGTGTTAAATTTTGTCGGTTTAGGATCAAAACCGTGATAGAACATTCCCAAGGACATGTTAGAAGATCGAAGACAAGGATAGCAGGCTGTAACCGAGAAAGAAAGAGTCAGCGGCGGTTCGAGAGAAAAGGAATGGGTCAAAGGCAATGGCAGTGAGACAGACAGTGAACGTGGCAGAGACTGAGACAGTAGGAAGGAGAGAGATAAAGGGATAAAGATGGAGAGAGTGGGAGAGACAGACAGCGGAAAGTGCCATTGGGAGAAAAAGGAGGCAATGTGAGAGAGACTATGAATATTTCACCACAAAGAGAAGTTGAATCAAAGGATTTAGAATGTTCTGCGATAAAAAAAGTGCTAATAAGTTGACATGCTAAAATATTTGGTGACGATGGGGAAATGTAAACTGAGGCAGTTGGTTTCCCAGAATCTTTTAAAGATAAACTTATTCGCCTTTTTTCAGCAGGTTTATATAAGATTGTGTAATGCCAGCGCAAAATGAGTAGTCCACATGAGGCGTAGCGCCGTATACCGATCCTGCCTTGGAGGCGGTTAAGTGGGAGATGGGTCCTAGAGCTGGTTAGTGACAGATGTTGAAGCGAGACTGTACGCGCACGTAGTTTATGTATGAGCCGATAGAGGACAATATTGGATAGGGGACTGATTAAGTTTAGATTGTGACCACTAGAGTGCACTAAAGTAATAGAATGTTTTTCATAAACTGTTCTAGTATTGGAAACGAAGTTTTTCCAACGGCACTTATATATAAAGCATTCTCGGTATTCTTGCCGCGTCAGTTCTGGATAAAATCTCGAGCCTTCAAGTACTATACCCATCGTGGGTCTTATCAGTGGAGTAAAACAGGCTGTGCGGCATCTTGCACAGGACGACGCCAACGAAGTGAGACTTGTTACCAGTCGCTCTTTGGCTCAGCTAAGCCTCCCAGATCTAATGTCAGTAGAGAGGATAGGGAGGAGCTCCGTTTACTTCGGAAGGATGAAGATCTTGTCATATTACCAGCTGACAAAGGAAATGCCACCGTGGTACTTATTACTACCGAATATCATAGATAAATGACATCACTGTAGGAGGACTGTACGTATAAATGTCTTAAACGGGACCGACTTTGACGTACAGCAGAAAAACCATGAAGTTACTGAAAAATTCCGGGCTACCAGACGATGTTACAAAAAATCTCAGAGTTCCAGCTCCTAGACCGCCCAGGTTGTACGGACTACCTAAGATCCACAAGGATAATGTTCCCATGAGACGTATTGTCAGTGCAATTGGTTCTCCTACTTATAAGCTGGCCAAATACCTACCAAAGTTGATGACTACTATAGTCGGCCGGCGTGAACATCACATCAAAACTCCCGGATGTTTATTGAGAAAATCAAAGAGATTAGAGTTGGTCCAAACGACATTTTAGTCAGCCAGGATGTGGTGTCGCTATTCACAAAAGTTCCTGTGGAGGACACTTTGAAAATACTGGCGGATCTTCTTCCTCCTGAAACTATAAAGTTGTTCCGGCTCGTGATGACGACCACCTACTTCTTGTATGGTAACAAATTTTATGAAATGATGGATGGTATGGCAACGGGGTCTCCGTTGTCACCATCACTGGCTAGCTTTTTTATGGAGAATATTGAAGAACGTGCATTAATTTCGGCTCCCCACCGTCCATCCTTATTTTATTGTTACGTTGACGATACATTTATGATCTGGCGACACGGCGCAGAAGTTCTCGAATAATTCATGGAACACATAAACAGCATACATTCGAGCATCCAGTTCACTGTCGAGATGGAGAGAGAAGGGAGACTGCCATTATTAGACGTTTTAGTACAAGGACAGGCGGACGGGCGTTTTGGCCACTCTGTATACCGTAAGCCGACGCATACCAATTTATACCTGAATGCACAGAGTTTTCATCATCCTGCTCAGAAGAGAGCCGTTTTGGACACCTTGGTATATTGAGCCAAAACTGTATCTGACGAGCACTACTTAAGGTCCGAAATTAACCATCTGAAGAACGTGTTCCGAAAGAAGGGCAATGGTACAAGCGATATAAAGGCAGCGTTCTCCAAAAGAAGGAATCGTGAAAATGCTGCACACTCACAGGATGAAACACCGATTGCGGTTCTTCCTTTTTGTGGCGCGATCTCCAGCAAAATAGGAAGAGTCCTCAGTAGACGAGGTATAAGACCGATTTTTCGTCATCCTAAGAATATTAGGGACTTGATGCGCCCTGTTAAGAACAATCTCGGTCTCAGGGTCCCTGGAGTTTATGATATACCCTGTGAGTGTGGAAGCAATTATATACGTCAGACGATTCGTACCGTTTCCGACCGCTGTGCTGAACACCAACGCCATATTAAAAATAGAGAACTGGAGAAATCGGCAATTGCGGAGCACAGCCTCTCGAACAAACATAAAATATTGTTCAATGAAACTAAATTTCTGTCCCATGCCTCCACGTACTGGGGTTCTGTTATTAAGGAGGCTGTTGATATAAGAATGAGCCAAAATAACTTTAACCGCGATAGCGGATACCATCTGAGCTGTGCATGGAAACGAGTGCTTGACGCAGAGAAGCATCAGAGACGTTCCTTCCAAGGTTTACGTTGAAACGGAAGCGGTGGCGCCACCGGCGCACACAGTGACACCGTCTGCGATAGCAGTACGTAATCGCCAACCAATCATAAGACGACCAATCAGAAGCCGTCTTCGGGCTATATAGAGGCTACCACAGAAGCAGTGAAGACAGTCAGCTCCTGACGATGACGATGGAGGTAATCGTCGAAAGCTCAAGATTTTATCCAGAACTGACGCAGCAAGAATACGGAGAATGTTTTATATATGTTCTAGTACCTTCATAAAGTGTTATTATACCTTTTTGTGTAGGTAAACATTATAAATGAGTTTTAGCAGTATGAATGATGCGTGAGTGTGGTTTAAGGTTAATATGAAGATAATTGTTTAACGAGTTATGCAGTGGGATTTAGTGTGGGAACATTTCGAAGAAGTATGGATGTGGACAAAGGGGATTTTTGTAGAATAGATTTGTAAAGTAAGTTTATGGTAAAGGGAAGGTTAATTCAGGTGCAAATAACAATAGTAAATAACTTTATGCATAAACAAATCTTCAGCGTGTTAGATAATTACGTCGGTAAAATGTGCAGTCGTTATGTTTACTATTTTGCGATTGGTTATTGATGAAAAGCGCGGAATGACGCAGGAGAATGTAGTTTTTGGCTGAGCAATGGTAAAGCAATATTCTTCGCGCGCCTTTCTCTGCTAGTAGAGAAGACTTACAGTATTCTAGAGAGGAGTCGGAGCCTAGCCATGAAACAGTTCGGACGTGTGTAGTAGTAGTTCCGATGAAAATGATAAGTTACCGGATCCAGCAGTGTTTCATACATCAAAAGTGCTGTAAAGTGACGGCATAATTATTCCGATGGGTCTGCAGAAATTTCGGAATTTTTAAGTGAATTTTGTGACTATGTAAGTAGGCTGTTTAGGTTTTTATGTTGGTAACGCCACGTAGCGCTCTATATGAAAATCACTGACTGTGCTGTGTGAAGGCTGCGGTTGGTTTGCATTGTTGGAGTATATGCTATTGTAGTGTTGGACAGTTGGCTGTTAACAGCGCGTAGCGTTGCGCAGTTGGAGGTGAGCCGCCAGCAGTGGTGGATGTGGGGAGAGAGATGGCGGAATTTTGAGAGCGGACGATCTGGACGTGTGTCCATCAGAAAGGGTAAATTTGTAACATTGGACATCATGGACTGATATATATATATATATATATATATATATATATATATATATATATATATATATATAATGACTTTTGAACACTATTAAGGTAAATACATTGTTTGTTCTCTATCAAAATCTTTCATTTGCTAACTATGCCTATCAGTAGTTAGTGCCTTCAGTAGTTTGAATCTTTTATTTAGCTGTCAATAGTGGCGCTCGCTGTATTGCAGTAGTTTGAGTAACGATTTTGTGAGGTAAGTGATTCATGAAAGGTATAGGTTATTGTTAGTCAGGGCCATTCTTTTGTAGGGATTATTGAAAGTCAGATTCCGTTGCGCTAAAAGTACTGTGTGTCAGTTTAAACACAGTCATGTATAATTTTTCTAAGGGAACGTTTCAACTAGAAAAGACATAAAATCCGCGTGGTGTATTGAGCAGGTCAGTGGCTGAAAACTGTGACTGCATTAGGTACCGACAGACTTAATATTTGGCGAGCTTTCTCAGTCAAAAACAATCCGTATTTTTTGTAGCTATTACGTTTTATGGAAATGCAACACCAAAAACTTGCTAACGTGAGTGAAAGGGATTGTGAGTGACTGTGTTAAGACTAGCACGGGCTTGGCAGTGATACTTGTTCACCTATGTTTTAGAATATATTAATTAAGGACAAAAGTTGCAACCTTTAATTTCATGTGAAAACTTTCTCTCGAAACGTAAATTAGTGACTTTAATTACAGCCTGGTTCACGTCGAAGTACAGTAGGTTTCGCTCGGCTTCCCTACTGATGATATGCTGAGGCAATGTTCACAGGTAGGTGCTGGTTCGTCGGAAAGGGACGGAAAGAACCGCGCCGCCGCACACATCATTAGGATTAATTATACTAATGATCCATTGAACATGAAACTGACACAGTTCCTTGAAAAGGACTCTAAAAGACGTTCTTGAGCCCATGTCAGAAATAATTCGTATCACGTGTTACTGGACTCGGTAAAGTTGCCGACCTTCATGTCTATTATACTCGTATATCTACGATATCTGAAACTGAGAAAAGCACATACTTGTATTAGACTTTCGTCTGGTAGGCTGCTTGCTAGCTTCCATTCACCTGCGATAATACTGATTATATGTCATCGTCCCATTCCACATCTCATATTTGTACTGCAGATGGGCATTGTCTTAAATTTAACCACATTTAAAGAGAGCTCTACTCGTTCCACCATGCGGAAATTTTGACAGTCCGACGGCGATGGTTCCTGTACATAATTGCATTATCTACAGTCTTACTGTGCGGCTGATCGTGTAATCCGGCTCCACTCCGTACCGATCGCGGGAAGGATGACTATTTCAGTTGTTTTGTATGCGTCTCAATTACTCTAATTTGTGACAGAAACTGTAACAGCAACATCGTCAATCAATGCCATTAAGTCATCAACTGTTCATTTACAGAATGTTTTTCTCATTCTCCTGCGTAGTGTGCAATGATATGAAACCTGCTGCGAGACTGAACCTGTGTTCCGGAGCGGGACTCGAAACCGGGATTTCTGCCTTTCGTGGGCAAGGGCTCATTCCAACTGAGCTATCCCAATACGACACACGACTCGTCCTTAGGCAGCTTTCCTTCCACAAATACTTCGCGTCCTACCTTCCAAACTTCACAGAAGTTCTCCTGAAAATTGCAGAAGTAACACTCCTGGAAGTACAGATATTGCGGAATCATGGCTTAGCCACAACCCGGGGTACGATTCTACAACGAATTTTTCCCACAGCAATGTATTGTGATCGGATGTCAATCTTACTGGCAGATTTAAACAGTGTGCTGGGAAAAGTCTCTAAACCGAGACCTACGTCTTTTGCGTGCAAGTGCTATTACCAGATTGGCTACCCAAGCAAGACCCGTCCTCACCTTTCCTTCCGCCAGGGTCTCATCTCATTCATTGTTGGAAAAATCCCCCAGGCTTTCGCTAAGCTGTGTCTTCGAGATTTCCTTTCTTCAAAGAGTTCTATTCCTGCACGTTTTAGCAGGAGAACTTGTGTGAAGTTTGAAAGGTTGGCGATGAGGAACTGGCGGAAGGAAAGCTGTGAGGACGTGTCATCAGTTATACGTGGGAATCTCAGCTGATAAGAGTAAGGTCCCGGGCTAGAGCCCCGGTGCGCCGTACACTTTTAATATGCTGTTCTTTTGTTTTACGTTGTCAGATGTTAAAATTTATACTGTTAATGTCAAAATAGACTCCATAAAAAATTTTATGTTTATGAAATGCTGTACATTCGGAACTAGACGCTGTTGTGAAGCCTTTTGGCTTCATAAACATAGCGAAGAAAATTCTTCAGTGATTTCATCCGCATTGGCCCATTCATTTTATGTCTACTCCTGTGCTCATCACACCAATGTCAATCGCACTGTCGTGGATATCCACTCTGTGCGACGTATTAAGATATCTTACCTTTCCATTCGCGTTTGGAGAGAGGGGAGAATTTTTCAGTGTCTCATTATGTGCTTTAATTGCTTGAATCTTATTTTCTGGGTGTTTGTGGATGCAGTGTGTAGGACACGGTATAACATTGCTAGCTTCTGCTCTTAACACTGGTTCCAGAAACATACGATTTCGTGATATAATTGTCTATTTTACAAGTGTCTGACTGTTCAACCTATTCAGAATTCCCCTGACACCTAAACGTGGATTAAGAAACTGTGATAGTTCATGCTGCCCTTTCTCGTATACGTTCAATATCTCTGATTACTCGTATTTCGCATCAGTCCCACACATGCAAGTAATATTTTAGGCTCAGTGGTATGAGAATTTTGTAAACTATTTTCGAGTAGACTGATCTTTCGTTGTCCTATCCATCCCATTTTTTGTGGACGTATTTTTCAAAAGTAGGATCGTGTTTCAAATGATCTCAGTGAACGAAAACAATATGCATTCTCGGAAAACACACACAGAAAATAAAATTTAAATCGTTTGTGTTTAACAATACATCCACGCGACATGAACCTGAGAAGAACGCAATTTTGTGTTCGTGTAGTACACGAGAGAGAATCTCGGGAGTTTTTCGGCATCAGACCGGAGGACAGAAATATGATATGGGCGAGTGGGACACTTAATTACTGCAGCAGCTACTGGACGGCCCTCAGAGACGAGAACATAAAGATAACCTACCTCCAGGGACCGGCAGTGTTGCTTCAGATGGAAGTGGAAAGAGATCGCATTTAAAAAGACACAAGTCCTTGACGAAGAAACAATGAGGAATACGTCAAGATTGAGAATTAAAAATAAATAAACTCCGTGACGGCGATGTTTAAGGTAAAGATATGAAATGATCAGTTCTCTGAATCTTACTTGTCTGCTATCATTGAGATAAGCTGGTCATGTTAGCCTGTAAGTTCACAACGATGCATAAATAAAAACTGGTCGCTGGCAGACTCTGTAATGGCTATGGTCTGTTTAGAACCACGAGTAAAGCGCTGCTAGTTCCCATTAATATTTAGTTACAGAATTTAGTTTTTAGATTATATAATCTCGTGTTTTCTCGTTAAGTCATGCTCGAGGTTTCTAAAGCGCTCGTGACTGCAGAGCATATTACTGTGTTATACAATTTCGGCTTAGTGTTTTCAGATATTGAGTTTGAGCTGAAGATTTCCTGGGGGGAATATATGCATGTCGTTCCCTCTGTTATTCATTCTTTGATTCCCATTTCTATGCTGTTGTCATTGATGAACCGAATTCCCAACGACTCGAAATGGTGAACTGTCTTGAACCTCAAGCCACCTTTCTCGATTAATTCTTCCTGTTCTTGTCTTCTCCATAATCGTACGAAATCCGTTTTGTCTTGATTCACTTTTAGCCCTACCATCTATGTGTAGTTGCCTATTTCCTAGTACATTTCTTTCAACTCATGGTTTGATTCACTTTGTAGGAAACTTGATATTACCATCCATTTGTACTCCAACCCACTCCTGTTTCCTACATTTCCTTATTTCTTCCACGAGGATGCCAATAAACCGAACATATGAGAGAGCATCCTCTTGTCTGAACCCTGTCTCAATCTCCAAGGTTTCTGGTGTGACCCCTCAGAAACGCACTGCTGTCCTTGACCCATCCATGCAAGTTTGCACCATTCTCTCTAGCATCTCAGAGATTCTGAAATCACGCATTACACTATATAGGCCACTTTTGTAGATGATCAGTATGGACGTTGGAAATCGACGAAAAGGCTGTAAATGTCATTATCATGTTCCCAGGACTATTCGAAAAAATGTCATTGAGTGAAAATGTAATCTATGGTTGATTGGTTTGGTTGAAAGCCAGCTATGAATTTCTGTTACCTGTTAGTAGATATATTTAGTAGGTTCTCGACCACTAGACCAATCTTATAAAAAATAAAAAATTACTCGTTAACACTCGCATTTTCTATTTTCCATAAGATTGATCTAATGATCCAGAATCTACAAAATGTATCTACTATCCCTTTTATGTAATAATAATATAATACAATAGTATAATAATAACTATAATAAAAATTATTTATCTTGCATACATATCCCACAGGTAAATGTAATGCAGTTAAATATATTAGGTAATTAACTATTATTTAAAAAAAATTATTTAAAATAGCATTTTTACAACTTTTTCTTAGCCCCAAAAATTGTCCTATTTTAGCTTTTGTGGAAAAGGTGTTTTTTAAAATTATTTACTGTTCTACCACATTCAAATAGGTACGAAAAACAATTCAGTTTACTTTCAACAACCTAGTTTCAAATACGTTTTTAATCTGTTCCACTTCTAGCTACTTTTGCGAGTCTAATGTTTTTTTTTTTTTTATCTTTACAAATGGAAGCTGAAATTAAAATGCCTGCTACAAACGAAAAGAAATATTCTTTAACAGAATCTTTGGGAAATTAAGTAAAACCAATTAACGAAAAATTTGGCTTATGGTTATTTACAGAAAATCTAAATAATAATAAGCTTATTGCAAGTATTGGAGATATAATATACACAAATGAAGACCAAAAATTAGAAGGATTTAAACCAATTACAGAACCATTTTGTGACAGTGTTAAGGTAATTAAAAAACAGATTTTATCGATTGTGAACAGGAAATAAAAAACGGAAAATTTCTTGTACAAATACCAGCAGTGGTAGTTTTAATTGTTTTTTAAGATCTAGATTTTCTAAATTTAATCTTGCTAGACATGGAGCTAAGGCAAAAATTTCTTATTTATTAGATTCAAATACATGAATAATTAAAGGTGCTGAACAAATTATTAACGAATATATAAAAATTATAGGACAAAACTATAAAAATCCTGTAGTTATTCCTTACAAACTAGAATTAACAGCTCTTAAACTTGGTACACTTTTAAGAGAATTACCAAAAATTTTAGAAGAACTTAAATAGGAACATTATTATTTATTAGATTTAGACATAACACAGGATTTTGCAGGAATTTTTAACAAGGAAGAAATAATCGAATACTTTAGAAATAATTTTAATTTTCATATGCAAGGAGAACATAAAGAAAATTGTAATGTAACAGTTAACAACAATAATTCTGTTTGAAGAGACTGTTTAACATGGATTAATTCTAATTCTAGAGTTAAAATCTACAATTAATTTATCAGCCAATTAACAAGCCCTGGAGTAAGTAAACAACTAGGAAACCAAATAATAGATTTTTTAAATTGCCCAGATAAAAGATTAAAAGAAACATTTACATCCAGTTTAGCTAAAGAAAATGGAATTACAAGATTAGAAGTAACAATTTATAATTACATTAATCCAGATTTCCAAAAAGAACAAGAAATTGATCCATTAACAGATTGTTTAGAACTGATAACTAATAACAGCAAATATTTCGAAAAAACTCCATTTTATTGTGTTCCACTAGCTAAAATAAGGCAAAAATTAACAGATTCGTTACAAAACAGTTATTGTATTATTTTTAATGATATTTTACAATATGTATATTGGGGTAACAAAAATACTAACAAATTAACAGGAATACAAATAAAAATTAAAATGGATAATAAGGAAGAAAGAGTAAAATTAGTGAAATTTGTTTTATTTGCATTTAGTTTTAACTTGTTGCCTATTAATTGTATAGCGATTTCGAAGAGAAAGGGAATGTAATTTCTGTAAAATAAACATGCTTTATAAAATCTGGAGATACATATTTCTCGAAATCTAATACTTTGTTTTCTACAGTACCCAAAGAAATAAATATCGAAGAATTGGGATAAATAAACACAAACAATATTGTTCCATTTGTATCTAGAAAAATAACAAATATTTCCCACAAACTTTATCCATATTTCATTAAAGAAATTTAACCAATTAATACACCATATTTACAATCTATTACAAAACGAGAACAAGAATTAGAAAATTGAAGTATGCAAGAAATAAACTAGAATATTTAGGTAAAACAAAATCTCTAAAGGTAGAACCCAAAATATCTTGGAAAAAGCCAAAAAATAAAAGAACAGAAGATAAAAAAATTATTTTAAACAAGAATGGATAGATTTCCTTACAAGTGGAGTTTTTAATATTTATGGTTTTGTGGTAAATGATAAAAACTAGTTTACACATGTTGGGGTATTGGATGAACAAATTGGTAAAAAATCTGTATATATAGTTAAACGTCATAATAAAAATAAATTTATAGAAAGTAAGAGAAAAAAATATTCTTAAAAATGAAGGGTTTATTTGTATTCCATATAACAGTTGTAGACAAGAATTAGATATTTTTTACTATCCTAGACAAGAACCATTTATGGAAATAAAAACAGATGGTATTACAACATTTAATGGAAACTCTTTCCCTAAAATACTTTACCTAAAAACATTAGACATATTCGAAGATTAAGATAGTATCTTATATAAACAAGAAGATATAGTTACAATAGAAAATATACAAATGGGCGATATAGTTGGAAAGATACAATTTAAGGATTGCAAAAGATTAGAAGATTTACAAGATGGTTTAGATTTAATTATTTCCAATATTTCCGTAAAGACTTTTCGTGGAAAGGGAATATATATTCTTAAATTCTAAAATATACAAGATTATTGTTGTTCTAATTATTGTTTAGAGAAAGAAATGGAAGATAAGAAGATTGATCTAAATTATAAGATTAAAGTTAAATTAGATAGAATTAAAACAACACAAAATAAACATAAGGAAAGATAAGTGTTTTTTGCCGAATTTTTATGTGCATGTTACAAATCGTCGTTGTTTGACTGACACTTAATTTGCTATATTTTTTTGTATCTATTTTAATTGTTTGGAATTTATCTGTAATAACTGTATTATTCTGTTTAAAAAGTATAACATTAATGGCGGATATTTGTAATTAAGTCTAACTAAACTTGCTATGCATATGCAAATGTAATAATTTCCATAAATATAGCAAGGTCGAATTAAGTTTCCATCTTCTGCAGAATAAATATGTTAAACATTATATCCTAAATAACTAAATAATAACAGATACCATTGTTTTTCTATAGTTTTCATACTTATGTGAACAAATACATCTGTTTCCCAAGGTGCAACATCTTTAGGAATAATTAATTTGTCT
This sequence comes from Schistocerca nitens, assembly GCF_023898315.1. Lineage (NCBI taxonomy): Eukaryota > Metazoa > Arthropoda > Insecta > Orthoptera > Acrididae > Schistocerca > Schistocerca nitens. The sequence continues at coordinate 69,617,865 of NC_064614.1, forward strand.
ATTTAATCTAACTAAATTTATTTAATCTAAATAAATTTATCTATAACTTAGTAAAAATCTATAGAAGTAAATGGAAGAAGACAGAAATGCTAAAGTTCTAGATCTATTTTTTAAGAATGAAATGCATTACCAAGATACAAGAGAAATATTAAATAGTTTGTTAGATACCAAATAGATACCAAATAGAATGTTAAGATTTAGTTTTACTTAAAAATGGTTGTGTAAAAATTACAGTTTACCACAAACAAAAAGATGCTTTTGTAGAATTAAAAGATATAAATAAACAACCACTCATTTCAATTTAAAGAATTCTAATTTCTTCAATCCATGATCATCCCGATAATTGCAAAAGAAAAATCAGTTTTCCCTTTCATAAATGACAAGTCTATCGGCCAGCATAGCACAGGGCTGTGCCAGAAAAATTTATTGTAAGAGCAGATATATATATGCGTTATCCAGCGACTTCATTGAGGTAAGAATTTTTCTCTTTTTTATTCAGAATGATATTTCTGGGCCATGACGCAGCACTGCTGACGTCGAAAATTTACCAGGCTAAATTCATAGTCAATTATTGAAAAGTCATAAGTGAGCGACAGTTTAATTGAGAGGTTAGTTATATTGTATTATTACCAGTTAATGAAATTTTTTTGTTGAGACATTACACATGAATGTGAACGACATAATTATAATTTTTACTGATGAGAGGTTTAGCAATTTTTCTGTTTTGAGGTTACATTAAATGAGAAAGTATTCTGTGGGGAGGTTACACTTGGCGACAACCGGCCAAGATCGTATTTTTGTGAATTTCTGAGAGGTAGTCAGTTATATATCTGCTCTTATTTACTTAAACGTAGTTTGCATCTGGCGCAATGAATGTACTAATTTGTCACTCTTTCTTTCACAGTTCATTGGCAATTTATTGCTCTTTGTTGTAATTGTGTTTGTTCCATTTTGGCTTTGTCTTTGTTTCATTTTGTGCTCAATTTTGATTTGTGAAAAATGCGGCGAAAAACTAACTGTTAACAGTACATCGCGATGTGCAATGAGTGAAATAGCCGACTCAAATAATTTGACCGATAGTATTTGCAACACTCAGTGTAATAGAGATAATCCCCTAATTACAGATAATCAGTGTGTGCCGATCGGTAGTAATGATTTTGATCCTAATGATGAACAAACAAATTCAATTATGTCCACAGGAAATGTAACAATTGATGACGCTGCACGTTGCGTTACAATGAATGCTGTCCAGTTTGACATGCCTGATTTGCAAAATTTACGTAGCGAACAGACAATTGTTTCTAACGAAGGTGACCAATATACACAAAATATGTCAGACTTATTTGATTCTGGTGTAGTGACCAACAGTGCACATCCAATTGGCGAACCTTTTCAAGAATCAGAAAATGACCAAATGCTTACACAAAACGTGACAAATGTAGATATACCAACACACAGCATAGAAAATAGAGTCACTAATTTCGGCTGGGATCAAGTTACGGCAAGATTTCCGTGGAAGAGTAGACAATGGAATGTCCTGTGATGACACAGTGTTTGGCTATGGCTGACTTACTGGGCTGCAAAAGGCGAGATTGGCACCTTCACTCACTGCGCGCGTTGTCCGACCAATAAAGGCTTTGACGCACTGGCAACGTATTCTGTAGATTCCAACCTTCCGCAGTTCCAGACCGTCCTTTGCCGAACCGAGAAGAGCACACATCTTTGTATGTGGGCGGAAGATTACTTGGACTTGATGCTTTCTTAAGATCCTGCCTAATTTCGACGAAATATTGCCCACCTTCTGGAAGATCGCCCTGGACTTGAACCGCTCCTTCTCCTGTTGATCGCTTAGTTGGTCACATTTCTTCTTCTTTAAAGCTGTGCTGATGTGATGTGGAGAATATCCAGTATCTTTGAACATTGACTGTAGGAGTTCCAGCTCCTTTGCAAGGCTATCTCCATCAGACACAACATGTGCCCGGTAAACCATCGTTTGAAGAACGCCCGTAGTTTGTGATGGGCGGTGGCAGCTAGACGCTTGCAGATACAGGTCTGTGTGAGTGGGATTACGGTAAATGGAATGCCCCAATGCTCCATCCTCTTTCCGTCTGACCACGTCGTCCAGAAATAACAGACAGTCGCCCTTCTCCAATGACATCGTGTATAGAAAATCAGGTGCTGCTAAAGGGGTTGGGGCAACACTACAAAAGTATCGTCCATATATAGCCCGAAGTCTTTTGGTTTCAGTTCTCCCGAATCATTCATTTTCTAGTCAAAGTCTTCCATAAAAGTGTTTGATACCTTAAGGGAGAGTAGGTTGCACATGGCAACACCGTAAATTTGCTCGAAAATTTCACTGTTGACTAAAAAGTAAGTTGAGGAAATGGCTTCATGAAATAGCGCTGTTACATATTTGTAACGTACTGCTCGTGAGTGACAATGAATTCTTGAGAAGGTCCCTGGTGAAGAGTGAGACGGCATCGAAGCTTTCTAGCAAGTCTGACTCGTTGAGTCGAAGTCACCTCAGTCTATTAATAAAGTCACCGGAGTTGCGAATAATATGTGAACGCTTCCCCATAAAAGGTCTCAGTAAAGACGCAAGAGGTCTAGTTCAGTCATATGTTGGAGTACCGGTATTTCTTGCAATAGCACGTAACGGAAGACCTTCTTTGTGAATTTTTGGAAGACCCTATAACTGTGGTGGAACAGAGTTTTGAGGTCTTAATGATTACCGTAACGTCTTGTGGAAGGGCAGAAGGATTCAGAAACCCTGTTGCTTTTCTTTCTACTCTCCCTGTGGGATCTTGGTGAATCTTGCTGTACGTTGTGGGTTGTTTGGGGGAGGAGACCAAACAGCGAGGTCATCCGTCTCAACGGACTATGGAAGAATGGAGAAGGAATTTGGCCATGCCCTTTGAAAGGAACCATCCCGGAATTTGCCTGGAGCGATTTAGGGAAATCACGGAAAACCTACATCAGGATGGCCGGACGCGGGATTGGACCGTCGTCCTCCCGAATGCGAGTTGCTGTACGTTGGTCCACTCAATAAGCTATCAGTCTTCTGTCATAGAGCTGACGTGGTAACAGCACAGTGGAGTTCCCCTTATCCACTGGAAGGACCACCGTGTGAGTGCCATCTCGTAGCTTGCGTAGTGCGACCTTTTTCCATCGAGGAAATGTTACTCTTGTGAGATTGAGCTCACGTAAAGGGGTTGTAACCTCCCCCTCACTTATGACAGTGAAAATTTAAACCGCGTGTACCTAATGGAAATTTGGGAAAAGCAATCGTCACCGAAATTAATTTGTCGGTAAAGAGGGAGGAAAGGGTTACATCTAAATGAAAGGAAAAATTCAAATGAAACTGGTGGAAATTAACTTTGAAAAGGGGTAAAGTTAATAAAGAAAGTAAATGTGTGGCCGTTACGTCAACAATTAACCAGCGGTAATTAGATATTTGAGATTTGGAGGAAATTACGGTCGCCAGTCCTAAGGACAATTACTATAGTAACTGAAAAAGAAAGGTTATTACACCTATAATTAGTACTAGAAGCGTGGCAACTGAAGGTTTACACGTTTAGTGTGAAAACTGAAAGTTTGTCAGAAGTAATAAATTTCGCTACACTCTGACTTAATTTAGCAGAAAACTGAAAGTTAATTTAGTGACTGAAATTAATTGTGAACTTTGTTTCTGAAGCATATTGAAATTCAGTAAAATACAGTTAGTCTTGGGCTACCTCAACAATCATTTCAAAAGCTACTTGAATTTAGAAGTAAGAGATTTAACTTCGAACTTGAATTAAATGATTCTGAACAATTAACAATAGTAAAATTTAGTATGTACCAAGCTGAGCTGCAGTCACAGGTAAGCTAAAATATGCTAACAAAACTCGCACTCTTAATTTGTGCTCGTGTAACGACACTCGGGTTCATTTCGGAAAAGGAAGGGACCCTGCTTGGCAATGCAATTGGGACAATGAGCAACAAAGGTTCACGCTAAGTTGCTGTAATTTTGTGATGCAACAATTTTAAAAGCTGAGGTGTGCCATACAGTTCTGAAACTTGAAGTGCTTCCAGTCTTCCTTGTTGGTTGATTGAAGGTTTGAAGCCGATCGAGGAGGTGGCGACAGTCACTCATTGTCGGCCGTCGCTGTTGCAGAAGCTGGATGTTGGCGCCCCTTCTGCTCGACACGGTCTCCAGCCGAAACGGGCTCTTGATGTGTGCCAGCTAACGCTTCCCGTCTACGACACCATGTCCGAAACTATCATAGCAAGTCGAGCGCAATTACACGCTGCCAAACCCCTAAAGCGCGGCAACTCGCGGGAGCGTCACACAACACACCTGCTCCACTGCACTACCCCAGCCAGACTCTCCCAGCTCTGTCCGCGCTCCACGCGGCAGAGTTAACACTACCAAAGATCCTACACACTTTCGTTCTGCACACGACCTATCGATGTATTCGTTCGATAGCATAGTTTTCCCTAGGCAAGACCCAGCGTAAAATACAAATAATATGTACAAAACAAACCAATTATACATCGACATAAATGCATATATATACGGAAATAGGAGGATATGCATTTCCGGCGTTACAGGGTGACGTGTTTCACGTCTGATTTCTTCTGCAGCGTCTCTGAGATGAGGTGAAATAGCTTCTTGAATAACACTGATAATGTCAAAGTGAAGCTTCTAGGCGTACGCGTGAATTTCATGCCTATCCCAAGCACTGACAGCGTCAAGTTGTACAATATCGTTTGCGTAAAATTAACCAAGGAGCACCGGATAGCATCTTCTTCAGATAACGGTGCTCACAGGAGGACAAGCTTCTAATACTGTCTTGAAGTAGACTTCTTATCGAACCGTAAGACTTGGCCCAGGTTACGCCATCGAATGGTTCTCAAAAGAGGGATGAACGATTGGGAAAAGATAAAACAGCTGTTCTGGAATGCCGTTCAGTTCATGCGTTAAACCCGTTCGCCACACTTACCTTTCGCTGCCTAGTAAGCCAGCCATAGCTGAGCATTGATCTCCACGGGAAATCCCATGAATTACTCTGCCACGGAAATCTTAGCCTCGACGATATCTTTCTGGGATGTATTCATTGAGGTATCGGTGCAAACAACTTTAGCGCAAGGTATTATTAATCGTGATGGTGGCTTCCTACTGGATAAAGCGCGGGACCCGGTGACACATTTAGTTTCTTCAGAAAGGCAACATTTTATGTCCAATGACACGTCTAGCGATATTGAATTGTATTAATTCTGACATCTGAATTTTAACTCCATGAGTGTCCATTCCAACGTAACATGTGAACGTAGTATCTCATTACGCAGACGCCTGCACTCCATAGATTGAGCAATATTTGAAGAGGGCACGTAAATCGGGCAGAGGTCGCTCACGTAGCGGCTGTCTTTGCTCATGCGTTTCCGCGCCAATTTTTTGTGTAAAGGTAGCAATGTGATGTAGCAATCTCCATTGCAGAACACTCACCTGAAGGTGTCTGAATGGTTCTCAGCCGAAATATCGTGGCAAGAAGGCGACCTTATCCTGATGCAATAACGAAACTTCGTGGAATAAATGATGTTTATTTCGCAAGCCTTGTGTTTAATTATATTCAAGAAAGTAAATATAATGATTATTACCTATGGGTCTGGTGTTCTTGCGTGTAATTCAGGTAGAATAATTAAATCTTTTGTATCCCGCCTGGAAGGCGGCGCGTGGGTAGGAAGGGGAAAAGGTAATACAAGTCGGTACTGCTGTATGCATTGAAGTCCCCTTTACTCAAGGAATAAGAATACATAATTATATTGATTGGCGACTCCATAGTGTCCTGTGCACTACGACCAGATAATGGGTATACTTGAAAGGAGAGACAGCATTGGTCGTATATTTTTGTTTATTATCGCAAAATCGATTTTCTGTCACTTAGTGACCATCTTCAGTGCTGTAATATATAACTTAAATTAGTAAGCACTGGTGTCAATAAGCTTACGGCGATCACATAGACTGAGGTCGCTGTTTACATGCACTTGTTCAGCAGACCTCGGTGTGACGGGGCTTGACACGCCCTCTATGTGACATGTGTCACGTGACACGTGTCACGTTACCAATAAGCTTACGGCGATCACATAGACTGAGGTCGCTGTTTACATGCACTTGTTCAGCAGACCTCGGTGTGACGGGGCTTGACACGCCCTCTATGTGACATGTGTCACGTGACACATGTCACATAGAGGGCGTGTCAAGCCCCGTCACACCGAGGTCTGCTGAACAAGTGCATGTAAACAGCGACCTCAGTCTATGTGATCGCCGTAAGCTTATTGGTAACGTGTCACGTGACACATGTCACATAGAGGGCGTGTCAAGCCCCGTCACACCGAGGTCTGCTGAACAAGTGCATGTAAACAGCGACCTCAGTCTATGTGATCGCCGTAAGCTTATTGGTAACGTGACACGTGTCACGTGACACATGTCACATAGAGGGCGTGTCAAGCCCCGTCACACCGAGGTCTGCTGAACAAGTGCATGTAAACAGCGACCTCAGTCTATGTGATCGCCGTAAGCTTATTGGTAACGTGACACGTGTCACGTGACACATGTCACATAGAGGGCGTGTCAAGCCCCGTCACACCGAGGTCTGCTGAACAAGTGCATGTAAACAGCGACCTCAGTCTATGTGATCGCCGTAAGCTTATTGGTCACGTGACACGTGTCACGTGACACATGTCACATAGAGGGCGTGTCAAGCCCCGTCACACCGAGGTCTGCTGAACAAGTGCATGTAAACAGCGACCTCAGTCTATGTGATCGCCGTAAGCTTATTGACACCAGTACTTACTAATTTAAGTTATATATTACAGCACTGAAGATGGTCACTAAGTGACAGAAAATCGATTTTGCGATAATAAACAAAAATATACGACCAATGCTGTCTCTCCTTTCAAGAATACATAACTTGGAATGGGGTGCGAAGCTGAAGCGAAGTGTCCTGCGTGGCTGCTCCAGATGAAATGGGCAGAATCTCTAGCAGAGCTAGTAGAGCTGCACAGCACCAGCTAGAGGGCGCTGCCGTCGGTGTCTCGTGGTAGTGCCAACCTTTGAAACTATGTGGCATCGTTACTAAAGATACCACATCCCTCCCCCCTGAAATGACGGACCGTCGTTGGGTATGGTTTCCGACGGCGGGTGGAAGGACCCAGGGGCGGTGCAGCTAAGGGGGCAGACAGCGGAACTGCCGGGGCGCGCTGTCCACCCGCGAACCCGAATTGCTCGCGAGAGGGCGAGGAAAACGCCCCGTGAAAAACCTGCCCAGGCCACGCACCGCTACTGGGTATGCTCGGTTGAGGAGGCGGAGCAACGACCTACATGGGCGACGGCGGCGGCGGCGGCGTGGCGGCAGTCTCAGCGTCCATCGGTTCTGGCACTGCGGAGGAACGCGGCGGCGGCGGGAGGCGTCCGTCCGGAGCAGGTGACCGGACCGGCAGCGGCGACGAGTGGAGGCGTGCCCGCGGCGGAGTCGCCTTCGGTGGAGTCGTGGGCCGTGGCGGCAGAAACCGCGAAGCCTCCAATTCTGCCGGAAAACAACCAGCGGCGGAAAACAGAGGACGGCACAAACGAATCTGGTTCCAGTGTCGCTGGACAGTGCCGGAGGGACCAGAAATGAGAAATAAGGCGCGGCCAAGCTGGTGAAGAATGCGCCCCTGCTTACAGCGCTGCCTGCCAGAGAAAACGCGATAGAACACCAAATCGTACGGCGACAATCCAGAACGATGCGAAGCTGCGGGAGCGTGCAGCGGCAGGTGCAATAGCTGCGGGAGCGACCGATGGGCGTGGCCGTGTATTAATTCCGCTGGGGAACGGGTGCCGCGCGGCTGGCAGCGATAGGAAGCAAGGAAAGTCCAGAGCACGCGCTCGCGAGAGTGCGTGGCGTGCAACTTGCTCATCTGCGACTTACATGTACGCACAAAGCGTTCAGCCTCGCCTTTCAACTGGCGGTGGAACGGGGCTGAGGTCAGATGGCGAATGCCACTAGCACCACAGAATGCTTCAAATTCTGAGGACACGAATTGGGGGCCATTGTCTGAGACAATTACTTCAGGAAGGCCCTCAATGCAAAAAATAGACGTCAAAGCCCGAATAGTGTTGGCAGATGTAGTACAGGACATAGGCACAACAAAAGGAAAGTTGCTGTATGCATCAATGACAATCAACCAGCGGGTGTCCCAGAAAAAAACCTGCAAAATCACTATGAACGCACCGCCAAGGCGCAGTGGGAGTCGGCGACGCAAAGAAGTGCTGGCGGGGAGCACATTGATGCTCCGCGCAAGATCGACGGTTAATAAGCTAATTCTCAATTTATTTATCAATGCCGACCCAAGTGCAGTGACGACGCACTAGTTGCTTCGTCCGCACTATACCCCAATGACCAGCGTCGAGTAAACGGTGGATTTCCGACTGCAGCGATGAGGTACAACCACACGAGACTGATCATTGTCAGTTCGTAACAAGATAACACCGTGGTGTATAGAAAGGTTGTGACGATGCGCGAAGTCATGTCGGACAAGTGGATCGCGAATCTGCAAAGCAGATGGAGGCCATTGAGTACGAATATATTGCAAAAGAATCTGCAAAGAAGCATCGGTGGCAGTCGCGGCAGCAATGCGATGAAATCCACAGGAAAACCATCAGCTAAGTCCTCATCTTGCGAATCAAGAAACATACAGGACAGTTCGGAAGAACCAAACACTTCGTCAGGAGCGATAGGCAGACGAGACAGAGCATCGGCATTGCCATGCTGAGTTGTAGGCCGAAACAAAATTTCGTAATTGTAGTTGGACAAAAACAAAGATCAACGTTGCAACTTTTGTGCAGTACGGGCCGGAACTGGCTTTGACGGATGGAACAACGACGCCGAAGGCTTATGGTTGGTGACCAAATAGAACTTGCGACCGTACAAAAAATCATGAATTTAGTCAATCCATATACAATAGCCAAATCTTCCTTCTCGATTTGAGAATAGTTTTGCTGGGCAGAATTGAGCAATTTAGACGCAAAAGCGATAGGGCGATAGACAGAATTAATGCGGTGCGAGAGAACCGCTCCGATGCCGTGAGAAGATGCATCGACAGCTGAAACAACTGGTTTGGAGGGATCGAAAGGAATCAAACAGCGATCACTCAACAAAGCAGATTTGAGCTTGCGGAAAGCAGCGTCACATTCCGAAGACCAAACAAAAGGAACGTTCTTTCGCCGAAGGCGATGCAAAGGCGCTGCAATCTGCGCTGCATTTGGTATAAACCGAATATACACTCCTGGAAATGGAAAAAAGAACACATTGACACCGGTGTGTCAGACCCACCATACTTGCTCCGGACACTGCGAGAGGGCTGTACAAGCAATGATCACACGCACGGCACTGCGGACACACCAGGAACCGCGGTGTTGGCCGTCGAATGGCGCTAGCTGCGCAACATTTGTGCACCGCCGCCGTCAGTGTCAGCCAGTTTGCCGTGGCATACGGAGCTCCATCGCAGTCTTTAACACTGGTAGCATGCCGCGACAGCGTGGACGTGAACCGTATGTGCAGTTGACGGACTTTGAGCGAGGGCGTATAGTGGGCATGCGGGAGGCCGGGTGGACGTACCGCCGAACTGCTCAACACGTGGGGCGTGAGGTCTCCACAGTACATCGATGTTGTCGCCAGTGGTCGGCGGAAGGTGCACGTGCCCGTCGACCTGGGACCGGACCGCAGCGACGCACGGATGCACGCCAAGACCGTAGGATCCTACGCAGTGCCGTAGGGGACCGCACCGCCACTTCCCAGCAAATTAGGGACACTGTTGCTCCTGGGGTATCGGCGAGGACCATTCGCAACCGTCTCCATGAAGCTGGGCTACGGTCCCGCACACCGTTAGGCCGTCTTCCGCTCACGCCCCAACATCGTGCAGCCCGCCTCCAGTGGTGTCGCGACAGGCGTGAATGGAGGGACGAATGGAGACGTGTCGTCTTCAGCGATGAGAGTCGCTTCTGCCTTGGTGCCAATGATGGTCGTATGCGTGTTTGGCGCCGTGCAGGTGAGCGCCACAATCAGGACTGCATACGACCGAGGCACACAGGGCCAACACCCGGCATCATGGTGTGGGGAGCGATCTCCTACACTGGCCGTACACCACTGGTGATCGTCGAGGGGACACTGAATAGTGCACGGTACATCCAAACCGTCATCGAACCCATCGTTCTACCATTCCTAGACCGGCAAGGGCACCTGCTGTTCCAACAGGACAATGCACGTCCGCATGTATCCCGTGCCACCCAACGTGCTCTAGAAGGTGTAAGTCAACTACCCTGGCCAGCAAGATCTCCGGATCTGTCCCCCATTGAGCATGTTTGGGACTGGATGAAGCGTCGTCTCACGCGGTCTGCACGTCCAGCACGAACGCTGGTCCAACTGAGGCGCCAGGTGGAAATGGCATGGCAAGCCGTTCCACAGGTCTACATCCAGCATCTCTACGATCGTCTCCATGGGAGAATAGCAGCCTGCATTGCTGCGAAAGGTGGATATACACTGTACTAGTGCCGACATTGTGCATGCTCTGTTGCCTGTGTCTATGTGCCTGTGGTTCTGTCAGTGTGATCATGTGATGTATCTGACCCCAGGAATGTGTCAATAAAGTTTCCCCTTCCTGGGACAATGAATTCACGGTTTTCTTATTTCAATTTCCAGGAGTGTAGTTAGTGATTTTGCCCAACACAGACTCAAGTTCTTTCACGTTCCTGGGTGCTGGCAAGTCTCTAATTGCACTGAGATGTGATGGTGAGGGGTGGATACCCTGCCCGTTAATCATATGTCCTAAATACTGTATCTCAGTTTGAAAAAATTTGAAACTGTCCCTGTTACACTTTAGTCCTGCCTGCAAAAGCACAGTAAACAAGGCACGTAAATTCTGCAAATGTTCGTCAGGGGTGCGACCTGATACAACTATATCGTCCAGGTAAATGACACAACCAGGGACAGTGGCACACAACTGCTGCAAATAAGAATGAAAAATAGCAGGAGCCGAAGCACTACAGAACGTAAGGCGGCGAAACTTGAATAAGCCAAGGTGGGTGTTGATCACAAAATAACGCTGCGACGGTTCGTCGAGCGGAATCTGAAAGAAGGCGTCCCGCAAGTCAATCGTGGAAAAGAATTTTCACGCACCAACCTTATCAAAAATGTCTTCAGGACGCGGCAAGGGAAATGTAGTTACCACTGTCTGGGGATTTACCGTAGAATGGCTCTGAGCACTATGGGACTTAACATCTATGGTCATCAGTCCCCTAGATCTTAGAACTACTTAAACCTAACTAACCTAAGGATATCACACAACACCCAGCCATCACGAGGCAGAGAAAATCCCTGACCCCGCCGGGAATCGAACCCGGGAACCCGGGCGTGGGAAGCGAGAACGCTACCGCACGACCACGAGATGCTGGAGGATTTACTGTAGACTTAAAGTCAGCACAAATACGGAGACTACGGTTTGGTTTTTTCACACATACTATAGGCGAAGCTCATGGCGTAGCAGAAACAGGTTCAATGACACCACTGTCTTGCAAATGCGTAAGTTCAGCGGCTACGGCGTCGCGCAGTGCGTGCGGTACCGGGCGTGCGCGCCGGAAAATAGGCATGGCATTGTCTTGAACTACAATATGCGCTGCAAAGGCTGTGGCACAACCAAGGCCATCAGAAAAGAGTTCAGCAAAATCATCACACAGTGCGGCAACACTGTCTGCATGATCACTAGCGCTGATGCAAAGTACATTGTCCTGAACTGCAAGGCCAAAGAGTTCAAATCCGTCCATGCCAAAAATGTTCGTCGCATCTCTACAGAGGAGCAGGTGGAAAGACACTGTACGCTTCGTTGCCCCATACGTGGCTTGCAAACTACACACGCCGAGCACTGAGATTTCCTGTCCAGTAAATGCAGTCAGCGTGGAATGCGAACGGCGAAGCGGGGGCGAACCAAGCACGTCATACGTAGATTTGTTAAGTAAAGAAACTGACGCACCAGTGTCCAGCTGCAAGCGAACAGGACGTCCACAAATAGGCAAAGTCACAAAAAGTTTCCTCGCAGCGCGCTGAATGCAAGAGGAAGCGTCTGGCTAAATTGATTCACACGACGAGCTGTAGAAGCACGTGAAGCAGAAGGCTTTGAATATATGGCATTAACGTCCATAAGCTGATGTAAAACATATTCATGGCGACTGCCGTTGCGGTGACGCCCACGCGAGTCACGCGAACAGGAGACAAGTTGTGAATTAGAGTTTCTCTTACTAGACACAGCTTCCACATGTCTCCTTTCTTATTACAAAAATAACATTGTGCTTGACGGGATGGATAACTGTCCCGTGGGTGGGCACAAAAGCAGTTCGGACATGATTTCAGTTTCTTAGAAGGTGCCTGGTTTGAACCATATTTACGTGCGCGCTAGCGGCGCGGCGTGGCTGGCTGGGACGTTGAAATGGGTATAATCTGTAGCGGAGCTCGTAGAGCTGCACAGCACCAGCTAGAGGGCGCTGCCGTCGGTGTCTCGTGGTAGTGACAACCTTTGAAACTATGTGGCATCGTTACTATCGTTACCACAAAAATATAGAAAAAAATTTATAGAGCAGCTGTCCATCGTGTGGTTATAGCGACTTCTTTTAGGACAATCCATCAGTGTGTTAATTATGGCGGAAGTGTGTTTCTATACCAAGCAACGGGCTCTTCTCCAGTTTCATTGAGTTGAAACATGGTGAGAATACTTTATCAGATGGGCTTCCATACAGACTTCAACTAGGACATCGGAGTTCACTTGCTGCACCGCCTTCTGTAGTGTCTGGAGGAGAGAGGAAGAGAGGTTGCGGATAATGGCGGAAATTGTGTAAAGTGTTCTCGCTCTTTTTGCGTGCCAAAAGACAGCCTCGACAGTTGCTACAATTCGCTGCTCGTTACGAAGACGATGAAGGTAATTGACGAAAGATCGGGTTTTCCCTACTATTGCCCGCAAACTGCAAGGAGAAACTTTTGTACAAAGCTGTTGTTATTAGTAATGAAAAAAATCCCCTTTTCAACACATTGATCCTGAATGTGCCCCTGTATGTATTTTGAAGCTGGGTATTGTTGATGCCTGACAGAAGTCGCTTAGAAGTAACTGAAATGTTGCTGTGAAGAAGGATGAAAGAAATTCCAAAGACGGTATCTTGAAATAAATTCGAGAAGGGTGAATGATGAAAACAGACTACATTTAGCATGGATTTACAAGGAATAAGTTTATAAAAAAACATATGGGAATTGAAAGTTTCTGAAAAGTCTGGGACAGGATGATGAATAGAACAGATGATCTTTTGGAGATGGCCAAATGTCAAAATTAATAAGAAACGTAGAGGACAGTACAATATAAAGAAGAGAGTCTGCAGTATGAAAGTACCAGATTTGAAATTAATGATTGATGATGTTGTGATAAACTTCATTTCCTTTGGGTCTTGGTATGTTTTTACTTCACTCAATGTCTTGCATTTAGGATTTGCAACCACTGATACTTTGAACTGTTTAAACAGTGCTTACATTGGTGCTGATTATATCTACATGTAACAGCACAGAGTATTAGAGGAACATGACATTTCGCGTTTTTTTTCACGGAATGTCATAAAAACCCCTGTATTCCATATCCAGAGAGAGTAACAGGAATCAAGACAGAAAGAATAAAAATTAAGTACGAAAATTAATTTTGTGTTTTTTTAACGATCTTTCTTCGTCGAACGATTGTCTTCCATAGTTAGATGACCGGTACTTTCGGGCCACTTTTTCACTACTGTTTGTTTGCTCAGTTTTACAGTTGTAAGGTGAAATATGCGACAACTCCGTTGTTTAGGCCACCCATTCTGACGTATTCGTTCTGCTGGTGAAACTACTTTCGCGTCCGTTCTAAATTGGCCCGAGCTGTAGTTGGAGGATCCCCAGTATTCGGACATAATAAGCTGAACAATAGGCTCTGAGTTGTTTCTGTAGACGTAGGAGACAAATCAATCAGTTGCAAGATACCTACCTGGTAGAATCTAATCCTAATTCGAAAACCTCTTCTGGGTGGCGAACACGAAAGTATCCGTTTAGTTAGGTTCTGTGTGAGAGGAACCTACTACTCTGGAGGAAGACAAAGACTGGAATAAATCCTATAAATAATTGAGTACATAGATTGCAATTGATACTCTGAGAGGAAAACGTTGGCACACAAAAGGAATTCGTGACTGGCCGCATCACACAAGGCAGAGGACTGTCACCTTGAAGTTCATGTCCTCCTGTCCAACCACGACATGTGTCAAAGTGATTCCTCCAACTGCATGTACCAAAGTCACCCATTCCCATCCCCCCATCACCAGTCTCCAGATAGTCCACTTCCCTAAGGTGCGTTTAAATAAATCTAATTTAATACCCCCTATAATACGATGGCTGTCAGAAACTTTTAGCATTGTCCTAATTATCGTACTTTATGACCAAACTTATTTCTCCAGGTCCCCTGAGTGGTATATAAATGGTGCAATGTTGGCCCATTGGTGTCACCTCCACCCCAAGTCGAAGTTGTGGCTTACCCGCACCACCCACAAGAGTTTGGTGGTCATGAGTTGAACTTAGACACCATGAGTCCTGCAGGGCTATCCATAAATCCGTAAGAGTACGAGGGGGTGGAGATATCTTCTGAAGAGCATGTTACAAGGCATCATATACATGCTCAATGATGTTCATGTCTGGCGAGTTAGGTGGTGAGCGGAAGTGTTTAAACTCAGCAGCGTGTTCCTGCAACCACTCTGCAACCACTCTGTATCAATTATGGACGTGTGGGGTGCAGCATTGTCCTGCTGGAATTTTCCATGTCCGTCGGAATGCACAATGGACATGAGTGGATGCAGGTCATCAGGCAGGATGCTTACGTACGTGTCAACTGTCAGAGTCGTATCTAGACGTATCAGGGGTCCCATAACACTCCAACTGCACACCCTCCACACCAATGCAGAGCCTCCACCAGCCTGAACAGTCCACTACTAACGTGCAGGGTCCATGGATTCATGAGGTTTTCTCCATACCCGTACACGTCCATCCGCTGGATACAATTTTAAACGTGACTCGTCCGACCAGGCGACATGTTTTCAATCATCAACAGTCCAATTTCGGTGTTGACGGGCTCGGGTGAGATGTAAAGCTTTGTGTCGTACAGTCATCAAGGGTACACGAGTATGCCTTCCGCTCCGGAAGCCCATATCGATGATGTTTCGTTGAACGGTCCTCACAGTGGCACTTCTTGAAGGCCCAGCATTGAAATCTGCAGGAATTTGCGGAACGATTGCACCTATGTACGTTTAACGATTCTCTTCCGTCGTCGTTGGTCCCGTTCTTGCAGGATCTTTTTCCGGCCGCAGCACTGTCGGACTTCTGATGTTTTACCGGATTTCTGATATTCACGGCACATTCGTGGAATGGTCGTACGGGAGGATCCCCACTTCATCGCTACTTCGGAGATGCCGTGTCCCATCACTTGCCGCCAGCTACACCACCACATTCAAGCTCACTTAAATTTTGATAACGTGCCTTTTTCTTCGCAGTGTTTTAGGTCCCGCTATTACCTGAGTCAGCGTTGCTCTTTAGGCAGTTTTGATGGCATACCTCGCCTGTTAAAGTGATATTATTCTCTGTAACGAATGATCTGCGTATGAATAATAGTAAACTTGTGGTTGTGGACATCTCTAATAATCGGTACAACGTATCGTGTTCGAAAACCCCAACTTAGTGGGATGGAAGTAGTCCTTTCATACTATAATTAGTACGAAGAAATGCTACACTTCTGCAAAGGTAACAGCACCGTTGAATGCTCAGATAGCTCTGCTGTCAGTGGGAAGTCATATAGTTTGTGTTGGTGGGGTACCCAAGAGTAATTAAAAAATACAACCTCTAGAAAACAGCACAGCGCCCTCACTTTCAGGATTCAACGTCAGCAGCTTGATGTGTGCAAACTCTTTGGTTCACTGTGCTGTGAATGACCGTCTTGGGTAGTGGGTGTACTTCAATGGATTTTTGCGAAATGTGTGCTACGGGCTTAAAAGCTTATCCACCAGAACGCTTCCGAGGACGTTTTCTGAAGGTCTTCGATGTGCGTTTTCTTTCTGTATGCAGTATGTATGGTTCATCACCACTACATCACGTTTAAAGAATTACTTACATACACTCCTGGAAATGGAAAAAAGAACACATTGACACCGGTGTGTCAGACCCACCATACTTGCTCCGGACACTGCGAGAGGGCTGTACTAGCAATGATCACACGCACGGCACAGCGGACACACCAGGAACCGCGGTGTTGGCCGTCGAATGGCGCTAGCTGCGCAGCATTTGTGCACCGCCGCCGTCAGTGTCAGCCAGTTTGCCGTGGCATACGGAGCTCCATCGCAGTCTTTAACACTGGTAGCATGCCGCGACAGCGTGGACGTGAACCGTATGTGCAGTTGACGGACTTTGAGCGAGGACGTATAGTGGGCATGCGGGAGGCCGGGTGGACGTACCGCCGAATTGCTCAACACGTGTGGCGTGAGGTCTCCACAGTACATCGATGTTGTCGCCAGTGGTCGGCGGAAGGTGCACTAGCCCGTCGACCTGGGACCGGACCGCAGCGACGCACGGATGCACGCCAAGACCGTAGGATCCTACGCAGTGCCGTAGGGGACCGCACCGCCACTTCCCAGCAAATTAGGGACACTGTTGCTCAGGACTGCATACGACCGAGGCGATCTCCTACACTGGCCGCACACCACTGGTGATCGTCGAGGGGACACTGAATAGTGCACGGTACATCCAAACCGTCATCGAACCCATCGTT
The DNA here is from genome assembly GCF_023898315.1 of Schistocerca nitens. Taxonomy (NCBI): domain Eukaryota; kingdom Metazoa; phylum Arthropoda; class Insecta; order Orthoptera; family Acrididae; genus Schistocerca; species Schistocerca nitens. The sequence continues at coordinate 69,634,749 of NC_064614.1, forward strand.
CTACCATTCCTAGACCGGCAAGGGCACCTGCTGTTCCAACAGGACAATGCACGTCCGCATGTATCCCGTGCCACCCAACGTGCTCTAGAAGGTGTAAGTCAACTACCCTGGCCAGCAAGATCTCCGGATCTGTCCCCCATTGAGCATGTTTGGGACTGGATGAAGCGTCGTCTCACGCGGTCTGCACGTCCAGCACGAACGCTGGTCCAACTGAGGCGCCAGGTGGAAATGGCATGGCAAGCCCTTCCACAGGACTACATCCAGCATCTCTACGATCGTCTCCATGGGAGAATAGCAGCCTGCTTTGCTGCGAAAGGTGGATATACACTGTACTAGTGCCGACATTGTGCATGCTCTGTTGCCTGTGTCTATGTGCCTGTGGTTCTGTCAGTGTGATCATGTGATGTATCTGACCCCAGGAATGTGTCAATAAAGTTTCCCCTTCCTGGGACAATGAATTCACGGTGTTCTTATTTCAATTTCCAGGAGTGTATTTGTGTTTGTTCGTATACCCTACTATGTTAGGTGAAATAAAAGAAAAAGAGTGTTTATTCCTCTACACGCCCAAAAGTCATCTACCCGTTGTACGGGAACTGCGCGACCCCTGCATAGGTCTCCGGTGCTGTATAGCTCCGGAAACATACAATACTTACCGTATCCATGAAACGTAGCATCACTGCTGTGTGGAAAACTTTTGTTATGGCTCATATACGAATACTGATATATAGTTGGAAGTACGGGTAAATACAGAATACAATTTGTAATTACAGATTTACAGCAATGAAGTCGTCAGTACATGGCTATAGTTGTGCTATCAATTAGTTCTATTATATGTTGCGAAGTGAGTAATCAAGCGTTTCTGGTCCATTGAGAAAATTAGCTACAACGCAGACAAGACATCTTCATGAGATGTTTAAGTACATGTGATACATATGCCTCAGTCTAACTGCCATAGTTGCGCGGTAGAAAGTGCGAGTATGTTTGTAGTGGGTAGACTATGTGAGGAAGATGATACTCAAATCTTCCTTTCGCAAGTTGTAGTCTCCACCAGATTGTGTCGCCCATTAATGCTAGAATTTTAAGAAAAGAAAAACTAACTGTGGGTATGTTATGTAATCAGTATAACAGTCTTAGGAAACACTGATAATAGTAATGAGCCTGAAAAAATATTTTAGTGTCATGACGGAAACACAATCGAAGACTTTTGTTTTTAACCCTTTCATTTTACCCCAGAAGTCGTAAGTATACCCAGGTTGGAAACACCTTTCTTTAAGGTGTATCAAGTAACCGGCAAAGTAGCGAATTGCATGGAGGAGAAACCGGGTCTGTGACGCGCCTATTATTCCAAGAAGTGCCACAGTCACTGCAACATACTGCAGATAGGTCGTAAATCAGTTGTCGAACGATAACATTCAAAGACGAGGGAAGAATTTATTGGGCAGAGAAATTTTATCAGTATAATTCCCACTCTTATTGTGCGCCTACTGTGGTAGAATAATCGATCAGAAGTGGCATTTCTGTGGTACCTCACCCGGTTTATAATATAGTCTTGGTGCAATGCGGCTATTTTCACCACTCACAAGGGACTTAAAAGCTTTAGATGCGATTTTGAGCTGCAAGTCAAAGAACGGTCTTCATCATGTCTTGTAAGGAAGCAAACGGTGATGGAGTAGGTGCTTCGCACTGGTTGAGAGTGAACTGAAAGTAGCGAAGTTTGAATTTGCAATAATCGGAAATGAAGCATTTATAAAATGAGTGTCAACCGATGTTGAACTTCCACCGCATAGCAGACGGTTGTGTACTGTTCTTCTAGGTGGCGTCACTAATCTCGAATTGGCAGATGGTTGTTTACACTGTGACAAAACCAGATTACAAACATTGCGCGGTACGTGTTTTTCAAGAGTTCTTGTCCGTTGAGAATGTCATTTCCGACTATTGGTTTATTATCTTCGATAATTGCTCCCTCATATATGGCTGACATTGTCAACCTAGGGGGCGATCTGCATTAATGCAGAAACAGAAGTACAGCTTTAGACAGCAAAGATCGCTGTTTTACAGCATTTATTGTGATCACTGGTTCCAGCATACTACACTACTGGCCATTAAAATTGCTACACCAAGAAGAAATGCAGATGATAAACGGGTATTCATTGGACAAATATATTATACTAGAACTGACATGTGATTACATTTTCATTCGATGTGGGTGCATAGATCCTGAGAAATCAGTACCCAGAACAACCACCTCTGGCCGTAATAACGGCCTTGATACCCCTGGGCATTAACAGGGCTTGGATGGGATATACGGGTATAGCTGCCCATGTAGCTTCAACACGATACCACAGTTCATCAAGAGTAGCGCCTGGCGTAATGTGACGAGCCAGTTGCTCGGCCACCATTGACCAGACGTTTTCAATTGGTGAGAGATCTGGAGAATGTACTGGCCAGGGCAGCAGTCGAACGTTTTCTGTATCCACAAAAGTCCGTACAGAACCTGCAACATGCGGTCGTGCATTATCCTGCTGAAATGAAGGGTTTCGCAGGGATCGAATGAAGGGTAGAGCCACGGGTCGTAACACATCTGAAATGTAACTTCCAGTGTTCAAAGTGCCGTCAATGCGAACTAGAGGTGACCGAGACGTGTAACCAATGGCACCCCATACCATCACGCCGGGTGATACGCCAGTATCGCGATGACGAATACACGCTTCCAATGTGCGTTTACCGCGATGTCGCCAAACACGGATGCGACCATCATGATGCTGTAAACAGAACCTGGATTCATCCGACAAAAATTAAGTTTTGCCATTCATTGACCCAGGTTCGTCGTTGAATACACCATCGCAGGCGCTCCTGTCTGTGATGCAGCGTCAAGGGTAACCGCAGCCATGGTCTCCGAGCTCATAGTCCACGCTGCTGCAAACGTCGTCGAACTGTTCGTGCAGATGGTTGTTGTCTTGCAAACGTCCCCATCTGTTAACTCAGGGATCGAGACGCGGTGTAGTGTCCCTTTTGCAATATTCACCCTTATCGAGGTGAAACATAAATAAAAATGACTGTATGTGACCCAAAATGACTGCAAAGATCGATTTATCTGCGAAAGGTAATAACACTAACTGTAAAAATATACAATATAGATCGATAGATGCAGAAAAGACATTATTTTTAGTGTATGAGATTATAATGTGTAAGTAATTAAAAGAAGTATTATCATCTCTGTAAGAGTATAAAACATAATGTAATGTTCATTCTTCTGTCTAGTCTGTTTTGTTCTGTTCGTTCTGGTGTTAGCTGGAATAAGGTACGCAAGCTATTGTGCTGCGCTAGCATTTGTTTCTGTCGTAACGTAATTTCAAATATTTAATGGTGTAAACTGTGTCCTAGTAAGAATATATTAGTATAAAGTGATCTCCGTGTGTTATTTCAAGAACCTACGCCATATTTATCTTATGAAAAGAATATTTAATGAAAATTATTTAGCATGTTTCCAGCTGCTGCGGAGCGAGAAACAGTGATCTCTGATTGTTAACAATTAGCCGCCATTACGCGGTACATTTAAAAATATTTTTTCACAGCACAATGTCTGATAGTCGGAGCGAAAGAAATTATGTAAAAATATTCAGTGAGATTAATTGAAGTAATCCAGTGAAATAATTTTATTAAAACTTGTCTATTTTCTGTGATAGTGAACTGGAGCTGAGTAATACTACGCTATTGCATTTACAGTAATTTGTAGGGAGCCTGGCGCTCGATAAAACCAGATATAATACGTAATTGGCAACTTACGAAATTCATTATTTTGCTTATTATATCTCTTTTGTATTTTTTTTTTTTTGAAAGCTACAAGTAAAAACTAACTCCACTAAAAATCAGTAACAGATCACGATAAATCAAAGGACAAACAAATTTACTAGGAGAGTGTTTCCTCTACATAAATAGTATACATTTTTTAAGAGATATAATACCGGCTGCACGGTCCGTTACAGCCATGCGGATAAGATGCCTGTCATCTCGACTGCTACTGATACGAGGCCATTGGGATCCAGCAGGGCGTTCCGTATCACCCTCCTGAACCCACCGATTCCAGGTTATGCTAACAGTCATTGGATCTCGACCAACGCTAGCAGCAAAGTCGCGATGCGATAAACCGCAATAGCGACAGGCTACAATCCGACCTTTATCAAAGTCGGAAGCCTGATGGTACGCATTTCTCCTCCTTACACGAGGTATCACAACAACGTTCCACCAGGCAACGCCGGTCAACTGCTGTTTGTGTATGAGAAATCGGTTGGAAACTTTCCTCATGTCAGCACGTTGTAGGTGTCGCCTCTGGCACCAACCTTGTGTGAATGCCCTGAAAACCTAATCATTTGCATATCACAGCATCTTCTTCCTGTCGGTTAGATTTCGCGTCTGAAGCACGTCATCTTCGTGGTGGGGAAATTTAAGTTCCACTAGTGTACTTTGCCATCATCTGATCTTGTGGAATATACCTCACTGAATCATGTCCAAAGCCATCTTATCTGATAATGACAACGTAGGTTTCTGAAACTAGTCATCACAATAAAGGCTCTAAAACAGTGATCTTTGCTGTCTGAAGCTGTACGTCTGTTTCTGAACTACTCCATTGTCTACATAATTTGGACCCTAAAACTTTAGGACACTGTCAAAGTACATGTGGCACTAAGGCTAGGGACTAGGACAGAAAGTAATTTCATTCCATGGTGAGCTCCCAAGGGAGCTTCGGTACATTTAGGGACAAAAGTGAGGGTGAGGGTAACGCAGAGGCAGCCATGGCGCGGCTGGTTCTTCCGCCACCCGGGGCCTTCTCTTCCCACCGGCTGACTTCCGACCCTGCGTCGTTCCCCCACGGCATCTGCCACCGCAGCCGCAGAAGGCCTGCTCCTTACACAGTCCATCCGTGTTCTCGACAACTTTTTGCCAAGTCGACTGCAAACTTGGCAGGCGCCTGGCCGCCCCACGGGACCGCGAGGCCACCGTGCTCTGCCCGCACTGTCCTCTGATGGAATGGGTGGTCAGAATGGGCTTCACGCTGCTGCAGGTGGTAGTCACAAAACATTCGAATTGCAGTGCAGTGCGTAGGTGCATGGATTGAGGAGTTCCTAGCAAACAGAAGACAGCATGAGAGAAGTCTTAAAGGTAAAAGTGACTTCGGGGTCATCCCTGTGGTGTGTTACGAGTATTATAAGAACCATACTGTTCACAGTACACTGAGCGTTTGACTGTACGCGTACAAACTAAAGGGGCGAGTAGACGACAACGAGACAAGCAAGTAATACTAATAATTTCAGGTCCGGAAACCACTGGTTTCCCCGATACGATGTACGCACAAGTGCAGCCATGCCGAAGTTATAACATTGTTGATTTCTAAGGCTACGAGTTGGATGTTGTTCCTTACGGTGGAAAGATGCATGTACAGGGTATCCCAGTATCAATTGTTAATTTTCAGTAGTGTATGGCTGGAAGTAAAAAAACTTAAAATGCTGTGTTCCAAATGCTTTCGGAGATAGAAAACATTGCATGCACTTTTGTTTTGCAGCTAAGTGGCTCGAGAAGATATGTGTCCTCCCCATCCATACTGTTTCACGTTTTACTCTAGGCTATACAGGCTCATTGCTTTCAATCTCTTTCCTAGGGATGTCTTTCTGCCATTAAACTAGCTCGTTCTACACGAATATATCCATGGTGTATTTTAAGAAAAGTAGTCGGATGGTTTACGTTTGTACGATAATGCTTAGAGGTGAATGCGTTGAAAATACGTATTTTACAATCGATACTTTGCAAATCGTATGTTGTATTGTTTACAAACTGTTATAGATGTGTACAAGTATAAACATAACAATGTATGGCATAAGAAAGACAGGAAATAACAAGGTACACGGAATTTGTTCTATTTCAGAAACCATTCGGAATAAGACATATGTCCATTTTAATTTTTTTCCTTCAAATGATCGTTCCTGTGATATCCATGAATACTAACCGTTCGTCCTGGGTCATCTTGTATATTACATGCATTATGGCGCATTAGCAAGCTTCCATGTGGCTGTTAGGTAGTACGTAGTACAAGACGTGTATTGATAGCAGCTCGCCGATACCATGGCAATCCACGTCTCTCGTCTTGAAATAGTTAGTCTTCGTGTGGGGACATTTAAAAGCATCGGTGTACTCGTGTACTTTTGACAGTATCGAAAAACTTTGGGAACACGTTTTTGGGTGATTGTCACTGCATCTGGAACACGCCTGCGTTAAGGAAATGGGTAAAGGTACGACTGAAAAATATTGATACGAAGTTTTCAGGAAAGAATGGAAATGCTATTAGAAGCCGACCTCAGGGGAAGATCAGTTTGGGTTCTGGAGAAATGCAGGAACACTCGAGGCAATACTAACCTTACGACGTATAGGGGAATAAGCGTTTAAGTAAGCCAAACCTACGCAATTATAGACTTAGAGAAGGCTTTGATGGTGTTGACTGGAATACACTATGTGAAATTTTGAAGGTAGCAGAGGCAAAATAATATAAAGCTTATACAGAAACGGGACTGCAGTTATAAGAATCGAAGTGCATGGAAGGAAAGCAGTAGCTGAGAAGGAGACATCATTGTAGCCTACACCCGATATTATTCAGTCTGTACATTGAGCAAGAAGTTGAGGATTCCAAAGTGAAAAGTGAACAGATTAAGTACAGCTTGTAACGCCGGAAATGCATATCCTCCTATTTCCATCTATTGTACTATAATTTTTTTCCTTGTTTTGTTACCTCAAGAGATGACATTTCTGTCTCTTTATATATTTTGTTTTGTGAATATTGTTTGTATTCATACGCTGGGTCTGGCCTAGGGAAAACTATGCTATCGAACGAATACATCGATAGGTCGTGTGGAGAACCAAAGTGTTTAGGATCTTTGGTAGTGTTAACACTTTCGCATGGAGCGCGGGCAGAGGGGGAGTCTGGCTGGGGTGGTGCAGTGGACCAGGTGTGTTGTGTGAAGCTCACGCGATGATAGTTTCTGACATGGTGTCGCGGACGGGAAGCATTAGCCGGCGCACATCAAGAGCCCGTTTCGTCTGGTGACCGTGTCGAGAAGAAGGCGCGCCAACATCCAGCTTCTGCATCAGCGACGGCCGACAATGAGTGACTGTCGCCACCTCCTCGATCGACGGCTTCAAACCTTCAACCAACCAACAAGGAACACTGGAAGCACGTAAAGTTTTAGAACTGTATGGCACACCTCAGCTTTTCAAACTTTTAATATTGTTGCATCACAAAATTACAGCTACTTAGCATGAACCTTTGTTGCTCATTGTCCCAATTGCATTACCAAGCAGGGTCCCTTCCTTTTCCGGAATGAACCCGAGTGTCGTTGAAATTCAAATGCCAGCATCATTCGATTTCACTGCTTTAATTTCAAAGTTCAGTTAAGGTATTCATAGCTGGCTACGATATCTAGATTACACAAGCACAAATTAAGAGTGCGAGTTTTGTTACCGTATTTTAGCTTACCTGTGACTGCAGCTCAGCTTGCTACGTACTAAATTTTACTATTGTTAATTGTTCAGAATCATTTAATTCAAGTTCAAAGGTAAATCTCTTATTTCTAAATTGCGTAGATTCAAGTAGCTTATGAATTGATTGTTGAGGTAGTCCAAGACTAACCGTATTTTACTGAATTTCGATGTGCTTCTGAAAGAAAGCTCACTATTAACTTCAGTCACTAAATTAACTTTCGATTTTCCGGTTATATTAATTCTTTTGCTAAATTAAGTCAGAGTGTAGCGAAATTTATTGCTTCTGACAAACTTTCAGTTTTCACACTACACGTGTCAACCTTCAGTTGCCACGCTTCTTGTGCTAATTATATGTGTAATAACCTTTCTCTTTCAGTTACTATAGTAATTGCCCTTAGGACTGGCGACCGTAATTTCCCCAAATCTCAAATATCTAATTACCGCTAGTTAATTGTTAACGTAACGGCCGCACATTTAATTTCTTTATTAACTTTACCCCTTTTCAAAATTAATTTCCACCAGTTTCATTAGCATTTTTCCTTTCATTTAGATGTAACCCTTTCCTCCCTCTTTACCGACAATTTAACTTCGGTGACGATTGCTTATCCCAAATTTCCATTAGGTACACGCGGTTTAATTTTTCACTGCCATTAAGGTCGATAAGTGAGGGGGAGGTTACACGTGGCGACCTGTTGACAGGACAATCTTCGGATTTAAAGTTGTTCTGGACACGAATTTTGCATCATGCAAACCTCGTAACAAAGTACTAGTTACGAAATGTTCGATACGTCAGCGAGAATATTAGTGTGAGGAATCCTAATTAGATTTGAGATTTGGCATTTATATTGAAAATTATTAAAATGAATGAAGGCAACAATTGCCAAAATTTGATAGACTTGGATACGGAACAATCGGTCGAACAGTGGGAAACGCGCACCGCGGTGCCCATTGTTCAGGGGCAGGCGAATAGCATGAAGCCGCGACCGCCGAAACGCAACAAAGAGCAGAAATGGAATTCCAAACTTTAGAAAATGTTTCGGAATCGGAAGTGAAAATCAAATCTGAATCCCTTGATGACGAATACGGGGGGACAATTAAAGAGGAAGCCGCTACGGAAGTAAAACAGGTAGTTTCCGGGAATTTAACTGATTTATTGAATGTTTTGATTAACGAAATCACGAGTCAGTCTGAAAAAATTGAACGAAAGCTAGACAATCAGAACAAAGCTATTAATGTTGTTAAGAACAATGTTGGAGTTGTTAACACAAAAGTTGATAAAATCAAAGAAGATATTGTTGTGATTAATACTGAAATCGGTAATCTTAAACAGAAAATGATAGGCGTTCAGGCGGAAATTGCGAGCATAAATACTCGTTTTTAATTCCGAAATTAGCAGAATCGAGAAAAGTGTAGGAGAAGCAGTTGCTCCGATCATCGAGAATAAGGTGACGGAACAAATTCAATTAGTGAAAAAAGAGGATCAAAAGAAGGTGGAAACTTTAAAGGCTTTAGTGTCCGAAGTAGATACCAAAGTGACGAAGCAGGCTAATACCTGCGAAGAGAAAAAAAAGGGAAGTAGAAACGCTTGCGACAACCACTTGCCAAGTAATTACGAGAGTGTCGGAATTATAAAAGAAACTTGACGAAAAACAGAGCTACGTGCCAATCTGTGCACATAGTTCGAAATTGTTGACGAAAGAGGAGCGGTTCGACCCCTTGAAAAAAGACTGTATACACGCGACGGATTTCATTAAAAATTGTGAAAGAGTTTTACCCAGATCATGGACTAATGAGAGAAAAATTAATGCGGTTATTGATGTGTTGGCTGGTGATGCCAAGCGTTGAGGCTTAAACCTCAACATTACGAACCTGACTTTTGATGAGTTTAAAAATTTGTTTCTGGCTGAATACTGGTCAGAACAAAAACAGCAAAGTGTCTGGCGCGCGGTTCGATGAAGGAGTTTCGCGAGGGCTGGATCCGCAATTTGGAATATTTGCGTGATCGCCGCACGGAATCCGAAATAGTCTGGGAACTCTACAAAAAGCTTCCAGATGATACAAAACGCTACGTAGGAAGCAATTACAGGACAATCAATGATTTCCTGGAAAGAGTTGAGGACGAGGACAATTGGCGCAATAATCGCAATACTGGTAGAGGCCGTGGTAACAACAATTGGTACCACAGCAACCACAACAACGATAACCATGGGAATAATGCACACCGCAACCATGGCAGCAATAACAATAGTGGTTCGGGCCGTAATGACAATCGGTACAATGCAAATAATAACAGGAATGACGGAAACCAGTATCATACTAGCGTGATACGGGCTTCGCAGAGTATTAATAACGCCAGAGGGTGTGATCAGCCGCCTCAGTAGCATCCGGGGAGCGTATCTGCTGGGACGAGACAGGGAAACCATTAGCCGCGCCGGTGAGGGGCCAACCGGGCGTGGAGAAATTTTGGAGGCCCAATAACAAGAGAAAACCCAGGTGTCGTCGTTATGAAAATTCCGTATGGAATAATCAACGGCGGGAGAGTGTGCCAGTGTTAAGAGAAAGGAGTGTGCCCACAAGTAGTAGATCAGCTGTAGACACGGCAGTAGAAAATACATTCACTGCGAGTGACGACAATTTAAGTAGTGCTCCGGAAAACGATTATAAAGTGGCAGCTGTAACACCCACAGCGGAACTGAAGAGTATTGGGACAACGTCGGTACCATTCCAAAATACCGTCACCAACCCCCGCCCGCCCCGCCCGCCCCCGCCCGCCCCCTCCCCGCCCCCCCGCCCCCGCCCCCACCCGCCCCCGCCCCCCCTCCCTCCCGCCTACGTATACGCGCTAGGCATGAAATGTTTTCATAACACCGTCACCCTTCCAAAGCATCGTTAGTCGAAGGTCGCACGCAATGTATCCGGCACGTGGTGCCTCTCTAATCGTTATTACCGTAGCGGGTTGTGACATAGAGAGAGAAGCATCGTTAGTAGACAACAACAAGATCGCACGCAGTGTATCCGGCAAGTGGTGACTCTCTAGTCGTTATTACCGTAGCGGGTTGTGCCATAGAGAGAGAAACACTTTCTGGAACTCGAACCCTGCTCCTCCTGGGTGGAAAGGCCAAGTGCTCCCACCTAACACAATTAAACCACCAGACACACATGGAATTGATGGGAAATTAAAAAATGCCGGAGCCCTTTCTGGGACTCGAACCCTGGTGCTCCTGGACGGAATGCTCAAGTGCACCCCCAACACATGAAACCTGCCTAGATGCGGGAGAGGAAGGTTAGGTTAGTGTACTTTATTTATTTTGGTCGAGAAACTGACGCAAAGATCGATCCTAATTGCGTAATTAATCACAAAGATAGGCCATAATTACACAACTATATGCAAAGCACTACAGAAGGACGGCATAAAATCGCAATACGCCGCGAAAACTGACGATACCATACAACTGGTGTTATCCTGCCAAGAAAAAAAATTCGCAGAACCACTCGAAACCAGCGACAGAAACATCGAAACTCTACCCTACACCTACAAGCTGCCAGAGTTGATATTAGCTAACTTTGAGAAGGGTGTATTTCCTGCTTTTCATGTATGCGTGTTTCTACTGCATTACAGAGAAGTTATTATCAGAGTTTTTTTTTCTTTGTATACGTCTACGGCATTGCATGTTTCGAATTCTTTAAGTTCAATGGGCTCCATGTACAATTAATCATAAATAGAGTGATGGTAGAAATGCTGTCTGGACGCTTCCATATGAGGTCTACTTTTTTCGTATTTGGTCTTCGTGGTCCTTATGCGCAATTAATGTTAGCTGCAGTAGAGTCGTTTGGTAGTTACCTTGAAATGAGGGTCTCTAAATTTTGTGTTTACAGTTCCTAGGAAAGAACACCGTCCTCCAAGGACTTCTGTTTGAGTTCTGAAAGCAGCTCCATGGCACTTACAGGTTACAAATCTAGAAGCCATTCGCCGAAATTCTTCAACATGACCTGGAACGGATCAATCCCACCAGTGAAGTAAGCAGGATGATAGTAATACTTCACCTGAAAGTTACTGGTTTATTATTCCTACTCATCAGCATTAACTTGCATTTTTTCCGCATTTAAGGCTAGCGACCATTCATCACACCAAATGGAAATTTTGTCTAAATCGTCTTGTGTCCTCCTACAGTCACTCAGCTTTGATGACTTATCGTAGACCGCTGCATCGTCGGCAGACTACTGACCCGCCAAATCATTTAAGTATAAAGAGAACAGCAGCTATCCAATTGCACTGGGCTGCATATTGGATATAGCCACTCTCGTATCTCTGAGCCTGTTACATATGCTCGTGCCCTCGTTAACGGGCTGCGATGGGAGATCGTGTCATATACCTTCCAGAAATCTAGAATATATAATCCACCTGTTACCTTCCTTTATAGTTCTAGATATATCATGTGAAATAAAGGCATGCCGAGTTTTGAACGAATGATGCTTTCTAAAATCAGGCTGATTCATCAACATAAACAGCTTAGCCTCAAGAATGTTTATTATATTCGAACTGAGAATACGTACAAAGATTCGGGAGCAGTCCGAAGTTAGGGATATTGGTCTGTAATTTTGCGGTCTGTTCCTTCATCTTTCTTGTATACTGGAGTGACCCGCGCTTTCTTTCGTTCCTTTATACCATTCGTTTCGATCTTCGTATTGGACGAGAAAGAAAGAGAGAGAGAGGCGGGGTGATGGACCAATTCCCTGGAGTACTCCTTCTAAAATCTAACAGGAATGCCATCCGGACCAGATGATTTGTCTGTTTTTCAAATCTTGACGGTGCTTCCTTATGTCAGTTATACATCTTCCATACGGGGGTCCGTCCGAAGGTCAAGAGACTGCATGTTTGTACGGTTTTCATGCTTGAACGATGTCTTAAACGTGAAATTTTAAACTTAGGTTTGGCTTTTGATATCTTCAACTGCCGCACCAGACTGGTCAACAAGGAACTGACTGGAATCCTTAGACTCGCTTACCGATTTTACACACGGCCTGAAAGTTCTCGGCTCCCTGCCAAATCTTTTGCTAAGTTGTGACGGTAGCAGTTACGTGCTTCACGCATTAATATTTCGGCAGCAGGCTAATGGCTTACGAGACCTCGATTCAGTCTATTAAACGTGCTTGATTCGATTATTCTATTCCCTACAGCTTACAGCCATGAAATATCGATCAAATTATACATCATCTTCGTTTTCCATTAATGTCGATGGTACTTCATTCCTAAATATACGGCTTACAAGTAGTATTGTTTAGTGCTCGTCGCAGTTATGAGTACCGGTAACTACAAGCGAGGTTCATTACAAAAGCGATACTATCTGACTCGAAATAGCAAGGTATCTATGACAGGGTATGCTAATACACAGAAAATTCGGTGCATAAATGATTCTTTGTCTATGTGATGCACAAAACTAATTTCATTTTGTTTTGAGGTTATTTATTTATTTATTGATTTTAGTTTCAGAAGCTATCCCCGATAGCCCCGCATCGCCATCACTGTCAAGATGGTACTTACTTCCGGAGGATGGGTATGGAAAAGATGATAATGATGACGATGATGATGATGTAATATTTCTCTGTGAAATAATAAATATCGAGTAAAAGCACTACATATTTTGGAACACAACCTACGAGCAGCTTAGAGACAGAAGTGATGACACTTTCTGCGGGACCTGACCATCATTTTGCAGAACAATGCTCAAGCACGTAGAGTGCAAACTGTTACTGATTTGTTTGACTGATGGGATTGCTGAGTGCTGTACCACCTACTGCGGTCCCCTGACGTAAGTCCTCGTGAGTTCAACTCGATTTCTGACTGAAGGAAACACTTCACAGCAATTGCTTGACGACTGCTGCAACTCATCGATTAACAGACCGCGCCACTCGAACTGTCGACACATGTGACACTGCTAAGAGCATCACTGACAAGCGTTATACACTATGCTGGAGACTACTTTGAAGGTCAATAAAACTTTGAAAGACATATTTATTTTGTACGAGCTGTAAATAAATAGGGTCCACTGTTAAATATCCAATCCTCGTATATAAACTCTCTCCTAGTATCAACCATCTTCTACAAGACGAGTCCCTTACAACAGAGTATACCACAGAGGTGCATGTGTGGTTGATGCATTAGAAATACGCAGTGAGTTGCCTCTACAGTTGCTAAATTCATCGTAGCATCCACAGTGAGTAAATGATACACTGTCACTGCTGCGGCCAAAGATGCCAATACAGAGATAGAATGTATTGTACTTAAACTGCCAACAGCCTCGATTTTTACATCAGTCTATCGCACACCCTTGTTCAGTCTATTTCAGTAATGTCCAGCCTCGTACCTATCCATATATCCTCAATTTACACTATAACTTTGATGCCACTGACTGATCTCCATGACAGCAGCAATATCTCCCTCCCTGTAATACTATTACTTGGAGTGCAATAAGACTCTCTTCACCAACTGTTCGGTGTTGTAATCAAGGAAGAAATTAACCGCATATTTACCTTCTCAGAGGAACCGAAAGTATAGGACCACTCGGATTACGTTTCGCAGACTCATCCATCATTCAACTGGATTTCGTTTGGCTCCCATACAACTCAGCTGATGACGCCATTCTTACGTGCTCTCCGTCCCACACAGCAACTTGTGTGATGAAGACGCTCGATCTGCTCACCACACAACGAATTCAACCACTGGTGGTGTTAAAGATTAATATGTTTTAGAACAGTTAGTCTAATTCTGAAGACGACGCTAGTTTGACTGATTATGGCTTTGGTCTTCCGCTCCTAGTCTGCTTCTGTCTGTAACGGCAGGCTCAATTCAACGTCATGCTTATCTGTTGAACAAAACAAGAGTTAGTTTTACACGTTACAACAAGTAAAAATCAGTGATAGTGGTCAAGGTTCATGGCTGGACTTGAGAGCATCTATCTTTTGTTGTGACCTTCATTATCATCCTTTAAACTGACTGGCGTGTTGATTTAGCGTCTCTGCTTAACTCAAATAGTTAAGCCCAGACTCGGCTAGCGTCGCTAATACGTCTCTACAACACTCCTACGGCCCAAATCATCAATAAGCTCTGTCGATCACGCTATTGCGTGCGACCAGCCACCTGATTTACGTCTATCTATGACGGCTCAAAACTCGTCTTTTCACACAACATCCTCATCGCGCCGATTACGAATTATCCATGTTTGATGCGTCCCTATCGCCTAATTTCGATTGACTGACCACCGGATAGTCGTTTTAATCACCGGACTCACACTATCAACACAATTGAGATAACAGGTGCGTCCCGAACACTACTGCGTCGGACAGACCACCTCATAATTATCACCCGAAACACCCACAATCGCCATACGCCTATAACGCAACGGGTGGGTCCTGAACACTACCGCGTCGGACGTCATACCAGGCACTCGGCTCAAGAAACGCAACACATTCGGTGGGACACAATATCCACCTACCACATCACAACACGCTCAACACACCCCAAATCCATCCACCACAGAGCCAGATTTTATCCTGAAAGCTCTCCGGTCCAATAGCCTTGCCATAAAATTTTGTGTAGGAAGTTATCTACATAAGATAACCCCTTCTATAATTAATCTAATACTTCTAAATATTGGTCGTGTCATAGCTGAAGCAAATTTTCTATACTAAGCGACCCAGTGGTCCCCATACAACAAAATTTAACATCAAACACATAATATACACACAATCCATACCAAAATAAGACAAGCACATGAAAATAGGAAAATAAATACACACAACATAAAACAAATAATCACAAAACACAAATAAAACACTGCCTATACTAATACAAATAAACATCGCCAACAAATCACAAAAATCTAATCTAATTATACACTACTTTGTTCCCGGCCGCGTTCTTCCGCAGCCGAGTGTGCAGCCCTAGTCATTCTTGTCTGTTTTGCGTAGTTTGCGTACGGCCAGGGTTCGCCGGACGTATTTTGATTATTTGTGTAGGTTCAGGATTGCGGTCTTCACTCGCTCTCCAGTTCTGCACTGGTTGATCCCGTCCATTTTTATTGGTTGGTTTCCAGTTATTATTACCATGGTTCCACCTACGTTCCTGTGGCGGATAATGTTTGTCCTCTATTATCGCGTCACTGTGGATTGTTTCTTCAAGTTGCATGCTTTGTGAGCTGTACCGCGGAACTTACCCGTAAGATGACAGTTGTCTCTACGAGGAGTCTCAGCTTTTCTATCTAAGATCAGCCCGCAAATATGACAATTAACAGCCTTTTCATACAAGTCATCATTTTCCTTTGATTTGGTCATGGGAATATTGATGCTGTAGAGCTTGTGAACTTGCCATCAAAGTTTTCCAAGCTCAGTGAGAAGCCAAACCGCTGGATCGCCCCCCCCCCCCCCCTACATAAGACTGATAGCTATTAAGTTTACAATCATATGCGCATACAACTTGGAACGCAGCCGCATAAGGCTCAGTGAGAAGCCAAACCGCTGGATCGCCCCCCTACATAAGACTGATAGCTATTAAGTTTACAATCATATGCGCATACAACTTGGAACGCAGCCGCATAAGGTACATGTTTTTGTGTGAAGGTTGTGTGTGAGGCTAAGGGGTTCCCTTCACAACGAGTAATAGGAGCCAGCAAGCATCAAAATCGGCGTACACAACAAAAGGACAACGCTGCTGGTGGTGAGCATTTTTAAATTTAATGAAGTTATTTTCCTCAGTGGGCATAACAACACGTACCGGGTCCTTGCATGCACAGTCTAATAGATGTGTCGCTAATAACTCTTGAGATGAAAAATAATTTAAACACCTTATACAAAAATGTTGTTTATGTTCATTTTTACTTAACTGGGAGGAAATGAGTCGGGACATGTCTTTAATCCAGACGTAGTGGTAATTATCACGTTCGGAGAAGAGGAGGATGTTGACATGCAACTCTCGCTCACATGCAAATTTTGAGAAATGGAGGGGCCTACTACTGTATGCTTGTTCTGCTCATCTGACTTGCTTTTCTTCTCCAGGCCACAAACGTGGACCGATATTGCGGTATTCTGAGCTTAAAACTTAGGTATGTCCTGGATTCTTAAAGGGAACTCTATTCCGTCAAAGTTGTACTGTCTCTAAATATATTTGACTTTGTAACTGCTGGGACGCTCGGGATGATGTTTGTAATTGTAATTTCTCTCGCAAGCCAGGACTGACCATGCAAAACACGCATTATCACAGTTATTTTGAACATTAATGCACGCCTGCTTTTTCTCAATATCTATAGGGAGTTTAATATAACTGGACCCTCCATTCATTGAATCATAGACATGTATATGGATGACGAGGTGTGGTATACTGCTGAGCGCTTTAGCGGGTCCACGTACTTCCATCTCGGAAAATCGGTCCATAATGGCGCTCAAGGTGGATTCTCGGTACAACTCAGCAATCGATGTGCTCCGAGAAATAACACCATTTTCACCCCATATATAATGCAGAGTGGCCGTCTCCGCGTCGCCTTGATGTTTAGGGGGGTGACTCAGTTCAATGCATAATACCGCACTGCATTTAATGGCGTTAAATTCCGGATTTTCTAAGAGTTTGAGGAGCTCGGTCTCCAAGACGGGGAAGCACGCCTCCAAAAACCTTACAGGATCGCGATACCTCCCGCATGGATTCTCAATTCTGGTGAAAGAGATTCGCCCCTCAAACGCTCTAGCAACTGCTGAGTATTCTAAGGGAATCATTACGCCGTTATTCTGATCGATTTCGTTATCGAACGGGGGAGAGAACTACCGCTAGCCATAAGGAAATTACTATTATTACAGTTGCTACAACTAGGAGTCCACCCGATAGATGAATCGACTGGTGATGGGTGATCGTAATCATCATCATTTGCGGGGAGAGGTATACGTCTCTGAACGCACACCTGTGACATAGAGAGAGAGTTAGCGCCATCTCACCCCAGCGCTGTCGCATCCGTTTGGTTGCGCAGCCCGTCCACCGTCGCCACAGCCTAGCCCTTCAAACCGGCTGTCACCCCCTCCTCCTCTAGAAGCAACAGCTCGCTGCCGCCGCCGCCCACGCAAGGTGTGCGTTCAGAGACGTATACCTCTCCCCGCAAATGATGATGATTACGATCACCCATCACCAGTCCATTCATCTATCGGGTGGACTCCTAGTTGTAGCAACTGTAATAATAGTAATTTCCTTATGGCTAGCGGTAGTTCTCTCCCCCGTTCTATCGATAACGAAATCGATCAGAATAACGGCGTAATGACTCCCTTAGAATACTCAGCAGTTGCTAGAGCGTTTGAGGGGCGACTCTCTTTCACCAGAATTGAGAATCCATGCGGGAGGTATCGCGATCCTGTAAGGTTTTTGGAGGCGTGCTTCCCCGTCTTGGAGACCGAGCTCCTCAAACTCTTAGAAGATCCGGAATTTAACGCCATTAAATGCAGTGCGGTATTATGCATTGAACTGAGTCACCCCCCTAAACATCAAGGTGACGCGGAGACGGCTACTCTGCATTATATATGGGGTGAAAATGGTGTTATTTCTCGGAGCACATCGATTGCTGAGTTGTACCGAGAATCCACCTTGAGCGCCATTATGGACCGATTTTCCGAGATGGAAGTACGTGGATCCGCTAAAGCGCTCAGCAGTATACCACACCTCGTCATCCATATACATGTCTATGATTCAATGAATGGAGGGTCCAGTTATATTAAACTCCCTATAGATATTGAGAAAAAGCAGGCGTGCATTAATGTTCAAAATAACTGTGATAATGCGTGTTTTGCATGGTCAGTCCTGGCTTGCGAGAGAAATTACAATTACAAACATCATCCCGAGCGTCCCAGCAGTTACAAAGTCAAATATATTTAGAGACAGTACAACTTTGACGGAATAGAGTTCCCTTTAAGAATCCAGGACATACCTAAGTTTTAAGCTCAGAATACCGCAATATCGGTCCACGTTTGTGGCCTGGAGAAGAAAAGCAAGTCAGATGAGCAGAACAAGCATACAGTAGTAGGCCCCTCCATTTCTCAAAATTTGCATGTGAGCGAGAGTTGCATGTCAACATCCTCCTCTTCTCCGAACGTGATAATTACCACTACGTCTGGATTAAAGACATGTCCCGACTCATTTCCTCCCAGTTAAGTAAAAATGAACATAAACAACATTTTTGTATAAGGTGTTTAAATTATTTTTCATCTCAAGAGTTATTAGCGACACATCTATTAGACTGTGCATGCAAGGACCCGGTACGTGTTGTTATGCCCACTGAGGAAAATAACTTCATTAAATTTAAAAATGCTCACCACCAGCAGCGTTGTCCTTTTGTTGTGTACGCCGATTTTGATGCTTGCTGGCTCCTATTACTCGTTGTGAAGGGAACCCCTTAGCCTCACACACAACCTTCACACAAAAACATGTACCTTATGCGGCTGCGTTCCAAGTTGTATGCGCATATGATTGTAAACTTAATAGCTACCAGTCTTATGTAGGGGGGCGATCCAGCGGTTTGGCTTCTCACTGAGCCTTATGCGGCTGCGTTCCAAGTTGTATGCGCATATGATTGTAAACTTAATAGCTATCAGTCTTATGTAGGGGGGGGGGGGGCGATCCAGCGGTTTGGCTTCTCACTGAGCTTGGAAAACTTTGATGGCAAGTTCACAAGCTCTACAGCATCAATATTCCCATGACCAAATCAAAGGAAAATGATGACTTGTATGAAAAGGCTGTTAATTGTCATATTTGCGGGCTGGTCTTAGATAGAAAAGCTGAGACTCCTCGTAGAGACAACTGTCATCTTACGGGTAAGTTCCGCGGTACAGCTCACAAAGCATGCAACTTGAAGAAACAATCCACAGTGACGCGATAATAGAGGACAAACATTATCCGCCACAGGAACGTAGGTGGAACCATGGTAATAATAACTGGAAACCAACCAATAAAAATGGACGGGATCAACCAGTGCAGAAATGGAGAGCGAGTGAAGACCGCAATCCAGAACCTACACAAATAATCAAAATACGTCCGGCGAACCCTGGCCGTACGCAAACTGCGCAAAACAGACAAGAATGACTAGGGCTGCACACTCGGCTGCGGAAGAACGCGGCCGGGAACAAAGTAGTGTATAATTAGATTAGATTTTTGTGATTTGTTGGCGATGTTTATTTGTATTAGTATAGGCAGTGTTTTATTTGTGTTTTGTGATTATTTGTTTTATGTTGTGTGTATTTATTTTCCTATTTTCATGTGCTTGTCTTATTTTGGTATGGATTGTGTGTATATTATGTGTTTGATGTTAAATTTTGTTGTATGGGGACCACTGGGTCGCTTAGTATAGAAAATTTGCTTCAGCTATGACACGACCAATATTTAGAAGTATTAGATTAATTATAGAAGGGGTTATCTTATGTAGATAACTTCCTACACAAAATTTTATGGCAAGGCTATTAGACCCGAGAGCTTTCAGGATAAAATCTGGCTCTGTGGTGGATGGATTTGGGGTGTGTTGAGCGTGTTGTGATGTGGTAGGTGGATATTGCGTCCCACCGAATGTGTTGCGTTTCTTGAGCCGAGTGCCTGGTATGACGTCCGACGCGGTATTGTTCAGGACCCACCCGTTGCGTTATAGGCGTATGGCGATAGTCGGTGTTTCGGGTGATAATTATGAGGTGGTCTGTCCGACGCAGTAGTGTTCGAGACGCACCTGTTATCTCAATTGTGTTGATAGTGTGAGTCCGGTGACCAAAACGACTATCCGTTGGCCAGTCAATCGAAATTAGGCGATAGGGACGCATCAAACATGGATAATTCGTAATCGGCGCGATGAGGATGTTGTGTGAAAAGACGAGTTTTGAGCCGTCATAGATAGACGTAAATCAGGTGGCTGGTCGCACGCAATAGCGTGATCGACAGAGCTTATTGATGATTTGGGCCGTAGGAGTGTTGTAGAGACGTATTAGCGACGCTAGCCGAGTCTGGGCTTAACTATTTGAGTTAAGCAGAGACGCTAAATCAACACGCCAGTCAGTTTAAAGGATGATAATGAAGGTCACAACAAAAGATAGATGCTCTCAAGTCCAGCCATGAACCTTGACCACTATCACTGATTTTTACTTGTTGTAACGTGTAAAACTAACTCTTGTTTTGTTCAACAGATAAGCATGACGTTGAATTGAGCCTGCCGTTACAGACAGAAGCAGACTAGGAGCGGAAGACCAATGCCATAATCAGTCAAACTAGCGTCGTCTTCAGAATTAGACTAACTGTTCTAAAACATATTAATCTTTAACACCACCAGTGGTTGAATTCGTTGTGTGGTGAGCAGATCGAGCGTCTTCATCACACAAGTTGCTGTGTGGGACGGAGAGCACGTAAGAATGGCGTCATCAGCTGAGTTGTATGGGAGCCAAACGAAATCCAGTTGATTGATGGATGAGTCTGCGAAACGTAATCCGAGTGGTCCTATACTTTCGGTTCCTCTGAGAAGGTAAATATGCGGTTAATTTCTTCCTTGATTACAACACCGAACAGTTGGTGAAGAGAGTCTTATTGCACTCCAAGTAATAGTATTACAGGGAGGGAGATATTGCTGCTGTCATGGAGATCAGTCAGTGGCATCAAAGTTATAGTGTAAATTGAGGATATATGGATAGGTACGAGGCTGGACATTACTGAAATAGACTGAACAAGGGTGTGCGATAGACTGATGTAAAAATCGAGGCTGTTGGCAGTTTAAGTACAATACATTCTATCTCTGTATTGGCATCTTTGGCCGCAGCAGTGACAGTGTATCATTTACTCACTGTGGATGCTACGATGAATTTAGCAACTGTAGAGGCAACACACTGCGTATTTCTAAAGCATCAACCACACATGCACCTCTGTGGTATACTCTGTTGTAAGAGACTCGTCTTGTAGAAGATGGTTGATACTAGGAGAGAGTTTATATACGAGGATTGGACATTTAACAGTGGACCCTATTTATTTACAGCTCGTACAAAATAAATATGTCTTTCAAAGTTTTATTGACCTTCAAAGTAGTCTCCAGCATAGTGTATAACGCTTGCCAGTGATGCTCTTAGCAGTGTCACATGTGTCGACAGTTCGAGTGGCGCGGTCTGTTAATCGATGAGTTGCAGCAGTCGTCAAGCAATTGCTGTGAAGTGTTTCCTTCAGTCAGAAATCGAGTTGAACTCACGAGGACTTACGTCAGGGGACCGCAGTAGGTGGTACAGCACTCAGCAATCCCATCAGTCAAACAAATCAGTAACAGTTTGCACTCTACGTGCTTGAGCATTGTTCTGCAAAATGATGGTCAGGTCCCGCAGAAAGTGTCATCACTTCTGTCTCTAAGCTGCTCGTAGGTTGTGTTCCAAAATATGTAGTGCTTTTACTCGATATTTATTATTTCACAGAGAAATATTACATCATCATCATCGTCATCATTATCATCTTTTCCATACCCATCCTCCGGAAGTAAGTACCATCTTGACAGTGATGGCGATGCGGGGCTATCGGGGATAGCTTCTGAAACTAAAATCAATAAATAAATAAATAACCTCAAAACAAAATGAAATTAGTTTTGTGCATCACATAGACAAAGAATCATTTATGCACCGAATTTTCTGTGTATTAGCATACCCTGTCATAGATACCTTGCTATTTCGAGTCAGATAGTATCGCTTTTGTAATGAACCTCGCTTGTAGTTACCGGTACTCATAACTGCGACGAGCACTAAACAATACTACTTGTAAGCCGTATATTTAGGAATGAAGTACCATCGACATTAATGGAAAACGAAGATGATGTATAATTTGATCGATATTTCATGGCTGTAAGCTGTAGGGAATAGAATAATCGAATCAAGCACGTTTAATAGACTGAATCGAGGTCTCGTAAGCCATTAGCCTGCTGCCGAAATATTAATGCGTGAAGCACGTAACTGCTACCGTCACAACTTAGCAAAAGATTTGGCAGGGAGCCGAGAACTTTCAGGCCGTGTGTAAAATCGGTAAGCGAGTCTAAGGATTCCAGTCAGTTCCTTGTTGACCAGTCTGGTGCGGCAGTTGAAGATATCAAAAGCCAAACCTAAGTTTAAAATTTCACGTTTAAGACATCGTTCAAGCATGAAAACCGTACAAACATGCAGTCTCTTGACCTTCGGACGGACCCCCGTATGGAAGATGTATAACTGACATAAGGAAGCACCGTCAAGATTTGAAAAACAGACAAATCATCTGGTCCGGATGGCATTCCTGTTAGATTTTAGAAGGAGTACTCCAGGGAATTGGTCCATCACCCCGCCTCTCTCTCTCTTTCTTTCTCGTCCAATACGAAGATCGAAACGAATGGTATAAAGGAACGAAAGAAAGCGCGGGTCACTCCAGTATACAAGAAAGATGAAGGAACAGACCGCAAAATTACAGACCAATATCCCTAACTTCGGACTGCTCCCGAATCTTTGTACGTATTCTCAGTTCGAATATAATAAACATTCTTGAGGCTAAGCTGTTTATGTTGATGAATCAGCCTGATTTTAGAAAGCATCATTCGTTCAAAACTCGGCATGCCTTTATTTCACATGATATATCTAGAACTATAAAGGAAGGTAACAGGTGGATTACATATTCTAGATTTCTGGAAGGTATATGACACGATCTCCCATCGCAGCCCGTTAACGAGGGCACGAGCATATGTAACAGGCTCAGAGATACGAGAGTGGCTATATCCAATATGCAGCCCAGTGCAATTGGACAGCTGCTGTTCTCTTTATACTTAAATGATTTGGCGGGTCAGTAGTCTGCCGACGATGCAGCGGTCTACGATAAGTCATCAAAGCTGAGTGACTGTAGGAGGACACAAGACGATTTAGACAAAATTTCCATTTGGTGTGATGAATGGTCGCTAGCCTTAAATGCGGAAAAAATGCAAGTTAATGCTGATGAGTAGGAATAATAAACCAGTAACTTTCAGGTGAAGTATTACTATCATCCTGCTTACTTCACTGGTGGGATTGATCCGTTCCAGGTCATGTTGAAGAATTTCGGCGAATGGCTTCTAGATTTGTTACCTGTAAGTGCCATGGAGCTGCTTTCAGAACTCAAACAGAAGTCCTTGGAGGACGGTGTTCTTTCCTAGGAACTGTAAACACAAAATTTAGAGACCCTCATTTCAAGGTAACTACCAAACGACTCTACTGCAGCTAACATTAATTGCGCATAAGGACCACGAAGACCAAATACGAAAAAAGTAGACCTCATATGGAAGCGTCCAGACAGCATTTCTACCATCACTCTATTTATGATTAATTGTACATGGAGCCCATTGAACTTAAAGAATTCGAAACATGCAATGCCGTAGACGTATACAAAGAAAAAAAAACTCTGATAATAACTTCTCTGTAATGCAGTAGAAACACGCATACATGAAAAGCAGGAAATACACCCTTCTCAAAGTTAGCTAATATCAACTCTGGCAGCTTGTAGGTGTAGGGTAGAGTTTCGATGTTTCTGTCGCTGGTTTCGAGTGGTTCTGCGAATTTTTTTTCTTGGCAGGATAACACCAGTTGTATGGTATCGTCAGTTTTCGCGGCGTATTGCGATTTTATGACGTCCTTCTGTAGTGCTTTGTATATAGTTGTGTAATTAGGGCCTATCTTTGTGATTAATTACGCAATTAGGATCGATCTTTGCGTCAGTTTCTCGACCAAAATAAATAAAGTACACTAACCTAACCTTCCTCTCCCGCATCTAGGCAGGTTTCATGTGTTGGGGGTGCACTTGAGCATTCCGTCCAGGAGCACCAGGGTTCGAGTCCCAGAAAGGGCTCTGGCATTTTTTAATTTCCCATCAATTCCATGTGTGTCTGGTGATTTAATTGTGTTAGGTGGGAGCACTTGGCCTTTCCACCCAGGAGGAGCAGGGTTCGAGTTCCAGAAAGGGTTTCTCTCTCTATCTACATCTACATCTACATCTGTACTCCGCGAGCCACCTTACGGTGTGTGGCGGAGGGTACTTATTGTACCACTATCTGATCCCCCCTTCCCTGTTCCATTCACGAATTGTGCGTGGGAAGAACGACTGCTTGTAAGTCTCCGTATTTGCTCTAATTTCTCGGATCTTTTCGTTGTGATCATTACGCGAGATATATGTGGGCGGTAGTAATATGTTGCCCATCTCTTCCCGGAATGTGCTCTCTCGTAATTTCGATAATAAACCTCTCCGTATTGCGTAACGCCTTTCTTGAAGTGTCTGCCACTGGAGCTTGTTCAGCATCTCCGTAACGCTCTCGCGCTGACTAAATGTCCCCATGACGAATCGCGCTGCTTTTCGCTGGATCATGTCTATCTCTTCTATTAATCCAACCTGGTAAGGGTCCCATACTGATGAGCAATACTCAAGAATCGGACGAACAAGCGTTTTGTAAGCTACTTCTTTCGTCGATGAGTCACATTTTCTTAGAATTCTTCCTATGAATCTCAACCTGGCGCCTGCTTTTCCCACTATTTGTTTTATGTGATCATTCCACTTCAGATCGCTCCGGATAGTAACTCCTAAGTATTTTACGGTCGTTACCGCTTCCAATGATTTACCACCTATGGCATAATCGTACTGGAATGGATTTCTGCCCCTATGTATGCGCATTATATTACATTTATCTACATTTAGGGAAAGCTGCCAGCTGTCGCACCATTCATTAATCCTCTGCAGGTCTTCCTGGAGTACGTACGAGTCTTCTGATGTTGCTACTTTCTTGTAGACAACCGTGTCATCTGCAAATAGCCTCACGGAGCTACCGATGTTGTCAACTAAGTCATTTATGTATATTGTAAACAATAAAGGTCCTATCACGCTTCCTTGCGGTACTCCCGAAATTACCTCTACATCTGCAGATTTTGAACCGTTAAGAATGACATGTTGTGTTCTTTCTTCTAGGAAATCCTGAATCCAATCACAAACCTGGTCCGATATTCCGTAAGCACGTATTTTTTTCACTAAACGTAAGTGCGGAACCGTATCAAATGCCTTCCTGAAGTCCAGGAATACGGCATCAATCTGCTCGCCAGTGTCTACGGCACTGTGAATTTCTTGGGCAAATAGGGCGAGCTGGGTTTCACATGATCTCTGTTTGCGGAATCCATGTTGGTTATGATGAAGGAGATTTGTATTATCTAAGAACGTCATAATACGAGAACACAAAACATGTTCCATTATTCTACAACAGATTGACGTAAGTGAAATAGGCCTATAATTATTCGCATCTGATTTATGACCCTTCTTGAAAATGGGAACGACCTGTGCTTTCTTCCAGTCGCTAGGTACTTTACGTTCTTCCAGAGATCTACGATAAATTGCTGATAGAAAGGGGGCAAGTTCTTTAGCATAATCACTGTAGAATCTTAAGGGTATCTCGTCTGGTCCGGATGCTTTTCCGCTACTAAGTGATAGCAGTTGTTTTTCAATTCCGATATCGTTTATTTCAATATTTTCCATTTTGGCGTCCGTGCGACGGCTGAAGTCAGGGACCGTGTTACGATTTTCCGCAGTGAAACAGTTTCGGAACACTGAATTCAGTATTTCTGCCTTACTTCGGTCGTCCTCTGTTTCGGTGCCATCGTGGTCAACGAGTGACTGAATAGGGGATTTAGATCCGCTTACCGATTTTACATATGACCAAAACTTTTTAGGGTTCTTGTTTAGATTGTTTGCCAATGTTTTATGTTCGAATTCGTTGAATGCTTCTCTCATTGCTCTCTTTACGCTCTTTTTCGCTTCGTTCAGCTTTTCCTTATCAGCTATGATTCGACTACTCTTAAACCTATGGTGAAGCTTTCTTTGTTTCCGTAGTACCTTTCGTACATGATTGTTATACCACGGTGGATCTTTCCCCTCGCTTTGGACCTTAGTCGGTACGAACTTATCTAAGGCGTACTGGACGATGTTTCTGAATTTTTTCCATTTTTGTTCCACATCCTCTTCCTCAGAAATGAACGTTTGATGGTGGTCACTCAGATATTCTGCGATTTGTGCCCTATCACTCTTGTTAAGCAAATAGATTTTCCTTCCTTTCTTGGCATTTCTTATTACACTTGTAGTCATTGATGCAACCACTGACTTATGATCACTGATACCCTCTCCTACATTCACGGAGTCGAAAAGTTCCGGTCTATTTGTTGCTATGAGGTCTAAAACGTTAGCTTCACGAGTTGGTTCTCTAACTATCTGCTCGAAGTAATTCTCGGACAAGGCAGTCAGGATAATGTCACAAGAGTCTCTGTCCCTGGCTCCAGTTCTGATTGTGTGACTATCCCATTCTATACCTGGTAGATTGAAGTCTCCCCCTATTACAATAGTATGATCACGAAACTTCTTCACGACGTTCTGCAGGTTCTCTCTGAGGCGCTCAACTACTACGGTTGCTGATGCAGGTGGCCTATAGAAGCATCCGACTATCATATCTGACCCACCTTTGATACTTAACTTAACCCAGATTATTTCACATTCGCATTCGCTAATAACTTCACTGGATATTATTGAATTCTTTACTGCTATAAATACTCCTCCACCATTGGCGTTTATCCTATCCTTGCGGTATATATTCCATTCTGTGTCTAGGATTTCGTTACTGTTCACTTCCGGTTTTAACCAACTTTCCGTTCCTAATACTATATGCGCACTATTTCCTTCAATAAGAGATACTAATTCAGGAACCTTGCCCTGGATACTCCTGCAGTTTACCAATATTACGTTAACTTTTCCTGTTTTTGGTCTCTGAGGACGGACGTTCTTTATCAACGATGATAATGTTCTCTCTGGTAAGCCGTCAGGTATTTTATCGTTTCGCCCAAGGGGGGGGTCCCTCTAACCTAAAAAACCCCCGTGTGCACGCCACACGTACTCTGCTACCCTAGTAGCTGCTTCCGGTGTGTAGTGCACGCCTGACCTGTCTAGGGGGGCCCTACAGTTCTCCACCCAATAACGGAGGTCGATGAATTTGCAACCATTATAGTCGCAGAGTCGTCTGAGCCTCTGGTTTAGACCCTCCACACGGCTCCAAACCAGAGGACCGCGATCGACTCTGGGCACTATGCTGCAGATATTAAGCTCAGCTTGCACTCCGCGTGCGATGCTGGTTGTCTTCACCAAATCAGCCAGCCGCCGGAAGGAACCAAGGATGGCCTCAGAACCCAAGCGGCAGGCGTCATTCGTTCCGACATGTGCTACTATCTGCAGCCGGTCACACCCAGTGCGTTCAATAGCTGCCGGAAGGGCCTCCTCCACATTACGGACGAGACCCCCCGGCAAGCACACCGAGTGCACACTGGCATTCTTCCCCGACCTACCCGCTATTTTCCTGAGGGGCTCCATAACCCGCCTAACGTTGGAGCTCCCTATAACTAATAGGCCCGCCCTCTGTGACTGTCGGGACCTTGCCGGAGAATCGGCCACTGGCCCAACAGGCGAGGCATCCTGTGGTGGCTCGGAAACGATGTCATCACCACTAGGAAGCACCCCGTACCTGTTGGAAAGGGGTAAGGCAGCCGCCACGCGGCCAGATCCCACCTTCGCCTTTCGGCCAGGCACGCGCGAGCCCACCACTGTCCGCCATTCACCCTGGAGTGATGGCTGACCGGTAAGATGCTCACTGCCGGAAGACGCAGCGACATCAGGGGTTCCATGTGATTCCAAGGCCACCGAAGTAGGCATAGGTCTCACCACAGTTGCCCCAACGCCACTACGAGCCGACGCCTGCGCCTCGAGCTCGATGAGCCTAACAGACAAAGCCTCCACCTGTCCCCGAAGAGTGGCCAATTCTCCTTGCGTCCGCTCACAACAACCACAGTCCCTACACATGACTATGTTTACCCTACTCTATACGGTGACAAATTCCCAAGATAATCTTCTGATGAGCTACTCTGATAATCAAGAAACACTCACTGAAATACGAGACGCGAAAACTACGCTAGGTTTTCCCAGAAAAACTATTTAAAAGCTAAGCGCAGCAAATAAGTACAAAAACACTGTTATTGAAATAAAAGGTTCTACCTAGTAAGCACTCGAACACGCAAGAAATTACAAAAATAAACTAGTAATTACACAGATAACTGAAAATAAGTCGCTGCTGTTTGTAAAATATGTAAGAAGCAAACGGTGTACTCGCCTTAGTAGTAGCAGGAGCTAGCGATGCGCTCTCGCTGACGGTCTATGGCACAACCCGCTACGGTAATAACGACTAGAGAGTCACCACTTGCCGGATACACTGCGTGCGATCTTGTTGTTGTCTACTAACGATGCTTCTCTCTCTATGTCACAACCCGCTACGGTAATAACGATTAGAGAGGCACCACGTGCCGGATACATTGCGTGCGACCTTCGACTAACGATGCTTTGGAAGGGTGACGGTGTTATGAAAACATTTCATGTCTAGCGCGTATACGTAGGCGGGAGGGAGGGGGGGGCGGGGGCGGGCGGGGGCGGGGGCGGGGGCGGGGGGGCGGGGAGGGGGCGGGCGGGGGCGGGTTGGGCGGGCGGGGGTTGGTGACGGTATTTTGGAATGGTACCGACCTTGTCCCAATACTCTGGAGATTAAGAATGATTCGCAATTTTTGAGAGAAAATCAGATGTCGGATAACACGTCCGTCATCGAGCGAGGGGATGCAGAGAGAGATGAGGTCTGGTTAAGGCAATTCAGTCGCTTATACGACGAACTAAGAGATTTAGGGGCCTGTATGGGAGAAGTGTTTGTGGGGAGCGCAGGCAGGATTTGCCGCGTCTCGTCCTGCAGGAAGATAGTGTTTGTTAAGTGATGGAAAGTTCTGGCCCTAACCGGCAGACTTTACCAGAAATAGTTGATGTTAATGGGGAGCACGAGCAAGATTCGTCGTGTTTCGTCCCGCAGGAGTTAGATGTTGAAGTAGTAACGGAAAGTTCTGGCCCTAACCGGCAGACCTTACCGAAAGTTACAGTGGTAGAAGTAGCCGACCCATCCGACGCAAACCTTCAGTTTAAACATTGCGAGAGTATTAAGGAGAAAGAATACGAAAATTTTAGTGATAGCCGGACACGATTGGTAGAAAAGCACGTAGATTACAGCGTGTATGAGGTTAGAGCTGACGTTATACGGTCAGACGGTAGCAGTGTGGGTTGCGCAGATCCAGAGGAAGTAATTGCAGATACTACTGGGCACATTCCTCCAGGTAGATTGGCAGATGAGATCAATCTGACTAAAGTGGAATCAACGAAGGTGACAATTAGTGAATTGATAGCAAAGCAACACTCACTAGTTGACGAGTTACAGGAAAAGGTTTCGGTATTGGAGGCGAAGCTACAGACTAAGCCTCAGGACAAACGTGTTGAAATTTAAACTGTATGTGAAAAGAGGCTGAAAAAGCCGGCAGATAAGCCGGATTTAGGATCAAAGCCAGATGGTTTTTTCTGGAGTGACCTGGATATAGACGAGGATTTACTGTGGGAAAATAAAGAAACAGACGAAGACAAGTGTAGACAGATAGTTGTGTCTGTTAATATGCACGGCCTACAACTAAACGTGTTGATTGACACCGGTGCAGAATTGAGTGCTGTATCTGGGAAAATATTTGAGTTACCGAAAGACAGACCTTGTATCGTAGTTATGCCAGTAACAGGAGTGAAAATTATCGGTGCTACTGGGAAGGCCAGTAAACCGGTCACAAAACAGATTTTCGTCAACTTCGAGATATGTGGGGCACGATTTGAACAAGAGTTTTTCGTTATACTAGACTTAACTACGGATGTAATTATCGGGTTGGATTGGCTATTAAAGTACCGTGCAGTGATTAATTGCGAAAGCAAAACTTTAACATGTACGTCACAAGATAAAGCAATAGTAGTTAGTTTTGACGAGGCAGGAGACTGTGTGCATAGGCAATACCAGCCTATACACATTGTTAACTGGCCGGATGACATTGACGTTGGAATGAATTTGAACTGGCGTAACGTGAGGAATCTCGGCATTGACAAAAGTGTAGAAAGTGAATTGGAAGAGATAATCAAATTCCCTCCACGGATTGACATTAGTATTGGTGTGAAAAAACATCGTTTGCGAGAAGTAATGAAGCTAAAAGCCGATGCTCGCATACGTCGTCATGACGCTAAAGCGCGTTTTGCTAAGTTCGCAATCGGAGACTTAATACTTGTAAAAGCTCATGAGTAATCGAGCGAGATAGACAATGAAATCTCTAAATTTGTTATAATGGACCATATAAAGTCATTGGTATACCTCACACAAATGCTTATTGCTTAGAGTATCCAAGCTCTGGAAAACTATTAGGTATACGGAACATTGTAGACTTGAATTGTACCAACCTAGGATTGATTAATACCACAGAATGGGTAATTTGTACAGTATGTAAATATAGAGTGTAAGATTTAAACGATTTGCTAGATTTCCATGCTTTTGCCTGACCAAGAGGACATTAAAGAAGTTGTAATTAATAAGTAATTAATTTTTACTAAATGATTTAAGAGAGAGTCATTATAAATCAATTGGAAAATCCAAGCTGCTATTTTAAGTTTTCAGCTGAGTCACAGTAGATAAAGGAATTGAAATATGATTTTGTAACAAGCTGTAAGATTTCATGAATATGTGTTTTACTAGTCATTGCCGATGTACTTAGACGATGTTTTAAGTTTCAGGCTTGTACATATGTTGAGTTATCCACTGTGATAGAGTTAATGGACTCCTTGCGATTACTCGGGAGTAAGTTTTTCCGAAAGAATTCAGTGAAACGGACGTTCTGAAAATGCCGTTACACAGGCGAGTGAGATCAAGCGTGCCGCACAGGCGGGCGCAACGATACTGGCGAGACGGAGCCGCTGTCGTCTCTTGTGCCGCTGTCGGCTCTTGTGCCGCTGTCGGCATTCTTTGTACTTGTGAGTACGGAAGGTGGAGTTGTTTTTTTTCCTCGGACAGCTGATGTGAAAGAATTCTGCTGTTAATATTTATGGTTTTTTCGATCTGCTGAATATTATTTTCTTGTTTAGCGTTAATTGGATTCTCATGACGAGAATATTAATTATGAAAAGGTTACATAAAAATGTGTATAATATATAATTAATAATTAATTTGCGTATTTTGATCTACCTGTTTTTATGACCATGTACTCTGATTAATTCTGTAAATAGTATTCCATTTCTTGATAGTGTTACGAATTTTGACGATTTTGGAATAGCTAAACAATTTTCTATGTTTTCTATGAATTTTAATATGTTGTCAACCTGTTTTATTTTGTGCAAGATGACAGAATGGAATAAGATTAGGAGTGTATCCACTCAATTATTATGGTCTAAAAATTGATTTATGGTTAATTAGACGAATGCTAAATTTTGTTGATGTTTTGAGCTAATGCATTTCCGCTGTTTCTTTTTTGGGACATTTTCTGAGTCTGTTTACGTTACACGAACATCCTCAGACAATGTGGGGCAAGTGTAACACCGGAAATGCATATGCTCCAATTTTCCTTCTATTGTACTATAATTCTTTTTCCTTGTTTTGTTACCTCAAGAGATGACATTCCTGTCTCTTTAGATATTGTAATTGTTTTACTGTTTATATATATATATATATATATATATATATATATATATATATATATATATGCATTTATGTTGGTTTGTTTTGTGAATATTATTTGTATTCATACGCTGGGCCTGGCCTAGGGAAAACTATGATATCGAACGAATACATCGATAGGTCGTGTGGAGAACCAAAGTGTTTAGGATCTTTGGTAGTGTTAACACTTTCGCGTGGAGCGCGGGCAGAGGGGGAGTCTGGCTGGGGTGGTGCAGTGGACCAGGTGTGTTGTATGAAGCTCACGCGAGTTGCCGCGCTTTCGGGGTTTGGCAGCATGTAATTGCGCTCGACTTGCGATGATGGTTTCTGACATGGTGTCGCGGACGGGAAGCATTAGCCGGCGCACATCAAGAGCCCGTTTCGTCTGGTGACCGTGTCGAGAAGTAGGCGCGCCAACATCCAGCTTCTGCAACAGCGACGGCCGACAATGAGTGACTGTCGCCACCTCCTCGATCGACGGCTTCAAACCTTCAATCAACCAACAAGGAACACTGGAAGCACGTAAAGTTTTAGAACTGTATGGCACACCTCAGCTTTTCAAACTTTTAATATTGTTGCATCACAAAATTACAGCTACTTAGCATGAACCTTTGTTGCTCATTGTCCCCAAATGCATTACCAAGCAGGGTCCCTTCCTTTTCCGGAATGCACCCGAGTGTCGTTGAAATTCAAATGCCAGCATCATTCGATTTCACTGCTTTAATTTCAAAGTTCAGTTAAGGTATTCATAGCTGGCTACGATATCTAGATTACACAAGCACAAATTAAGAGTGCGAGTTTTGTTACCGTATTTTAGCTTACCTGTGACTGCAGCTCAGCTTGCTACGTACTAAATTTTACTATTGTTAATTGTTCAGAATCATTTAATTCAAGTTCAAGGTTAAATCTCTTATTTCTAAATTGCGTAGATTGAAGTAGCTTTTGAAATGTTTGTTGAGGTAGTCCAAGACTAACCGTATTTTACTGAATTTCGATGTGCTTCTGAAAGAAAGCTCACTATTAACTTCAGTCACTAAATTAACATTCGATTTTCCGGTTATATTAATTCTTTTGCTAAATTAAGTCAGAGTGTAGCGAAATTTATTACTTCTGACAAACTTTCAGTTTTCACACTACACGTGTCAACCTTCAGTTGCCACGCTTCTTGTGCTACTTATATGTGTAATAACCTTTCTTTTTCAGTTACTATAGTAATTGTCCTTAGGACCGGCGACCGTAATTTCCCCAAATCTCAAATATCTAATTACCGCTAGTTAATTGTTAACGTAACGGCCGCACATTTACTTTCTTTATTAACTTTATCCCTTTTCAAAATTAATTTCCACCAGTTTCATTAGCATTTTTATTTCTTTCAGATGTAACCCTTTCCTCCCTCTTTACCGACAAATTAACTTCGGTTACGATAAACCTAACTATCCTAAGGATATCACACACATCCATGCCCGAGGCAGGATTTGAACCTGCGACTGTAGCGTTCGCGCGGTTCCGGATTGTAGCACCTAGAACCGCTCGGCCACTCGGGCCGGCGTGGTGTTGTGTTGTTGCACGACAATGCCCGTCTGCATACTGCTGCCACACTGCTGGATCGTTCGAGAAACTCAAATTTGAGGTACTGGGTCAGGGATCATCTTCCGTATTATCCAGATGTTTCCCCTTCGGAGTATCACTTGTTTGGTCCACTCAAACAGGCATTAAGGGGCCGTCGATTTGGCTCGGACGAAGCAATGAAAGACTCGGTGCATTCCTGGCTCGCAGCTCAGTCGAGAAACTTCTTTTATGAGGGCATTAGGAAAATTGTACAACGATGGACCAAGTGCGTTGAAACGGAAGGAGAATAAATTTTATAACTACTTTACGGATAGATTAAAACTGAAGAAACTGCAAAAAGGTGGGAATTTAAGGAGATGGGGCCTGGATAAACTGACTAAACCAGAGGTTGTAGAGAGTTTCAGGGAGAGCATAAGGGAACAATCGACAGGAATGGGGGAAAGAGATACAGTAGTTGAAGAATGGGTAGCTTTGAGGAATAAAGTAGTGGAAGCAGCAGAGGACGAAGTAGGTAAAAAGACGAGGGCTAGTGTAGTCTAACGACGTAAGTTTTATATAAATGATTTTCTTTTGACATATGACCATGTGCAGACTTCGTCACCTACGTCAGTTACAAAACACTTCAAAATTACTTAAATTCTTTTTAAAGTTGTCTCTGAATGGTTCGTGAACGAAACTGTAATTAAAACATCATCATTTGAGTCGTATGCGCAGAATTACGTCACTCAGTACAATTGGTTTGCGCAAACTGTTTTCAATTTAGATGTCGTTGGTTTCTTCTCAGACATTATATTAATGCAAGTTGTCTGCTTTAATAAATATTGAAACCACATTGAATAAACTTTTAAGACTCAAACTCGCAATGAACGTTGTCAAAATTTATAATCTTGTCAAATAAATCAGTAATACTTCTTCCGTAATATAATTCTTCATAAATAAATTCTCGGAACACGTATTTAAACTTTTGTAGTATACACTAGTTTATTATCTTCCTATATACTACATATAGACGTGAACCTGAGCCTTGACAAGATAGGACTGAACATTTACAACATGATTAAACTTCCTATGACGTCATTGTTGTAGAAACATACAAATTCTTATTTTTTCAGTTTTTAGAAGCACGACGCAACAACTCGGTTTCAGGATCTTGTGTTGCTTTTTGGCTGTCGACCCGCGACGTATAGTGGCCAGCAATTTTCTCTCTGGTCCCGGCAGTGAAGATGCTGTCTCCGTTCGTTGCGCCGCCCTCTCCGTACATGAAACATAAAAATAAATACAAAACTTTTAATGATTCACAACCATTACAAATATTACAAAATACGTAACAAAACACTAAATTAAACTTACATTTACCTGCAAACTGGGCTGACACTGGTGGATGGGTGACGCTTCAATTTCGCGTCCCGCTACATACCCCACCCACAAGCTCAGTTTGTCAGGTTTTAGCCGAAAATAAAACTTCTTCTACATACAATATTTAACTGTTAATAATATACATTGTTCTCACATTTTCTGTAATCTTAAGTCCTTGCTCTTAGATAGATTCAATCCTTTTAAGGCGATATTGTTGTGACTATTGTCATTTACTTTTAATTGTGCTATTATGGTAATTCAAAACCGAATATATGGAGATTACTCTTTTTCTTTAATAGTTGCTAGTAAATAATAATTTAGTACGTTCTTTAACGTTGTTACATTAGGACAGAGCGTTCAAATTTTGATAGGTTGGTTTCAGTTTTATTCATTTACTAGCGTTATTCTTTCCGAAATATATATTACTAATAAGTTTCTCACAATAACTAATAGTACTATTTACTTTACGTCGTTCTTTTCCATAATGCTTTATTTATGCCAGAGGTCAAGAAGAAATCAAGCAAAACTTTCTTTAGAATCTCGGCACGGCTTCCTTTACCTTCGGACACTCTGTTGGGTAATGGCAATTTATTTAGGAGAAACAAGCGAGAGAGCCCCGTTTGGTGTGTTCAATATTAACACTACTACAAATCTCTATTAAAGGCACTCTGCTATGTTCTCGTGAACCATATAGCTCTGGACGCCCATGGTCCCTTTGGTTCCTACTATCCAAGTAAATATAAAATATTCAAAAATCCTTCTGACCTAATAAAAAAAATTGTTCCACATAAATCCCCTTTTAGTTATCTTTCCCTTTTTGAAGTACCGGTAGATTATTGTAGAACAGTTGTTTAAACTTCCTGTCATTTCTTTAAAATAACATGTAACTATCACGAAAAGCTTCACATGAATAAGCTATGAACGCTAATCCGTGTGTAACATATACTAAATATTAACTTATTTAGGAATGAAGGGTTTAATTTGATCGACACTATATAATCCTTTAATTACACATGATGAAGGTTCCATAAGAAGTAACGCTTTGGGATGTACAATCTTATGAACAACATATGGACCTTCAAAGGTAATGAAGAATTTTCTACATTCCTTATTGATCTTCGAACTTTTAGGATGAGATCGTACTAATACAAGGTCTCCTACCTGAAATGAGGGTTCTATAGCATGTTGATTATAACTTTCAACTCTCCGTTCAGCATTTTTAACAATCTGTTCGCGAATTTCGTCGCTTGGAATGCATTGTTGGATCTCATTTACGGTGGCCAAGGTAGAACAGCTAGTAAAGGCTCACCTATAATTCGTTTGCCTAAAATTTCTATAGGTGATAATTCCGTCGTTAGATGAGGCAATTCGTTTAATATCTTTTCCATTTCAGGCATTAGTTTGGCCCACCGTGTATGTTTATATGCACAATAAGTTCTTTGAATTGTACTGGAATAGGATAAGGTTTCTTAAAGAATGGTTTTTGATCTTTAATCTTAAGTTTACAAACGTAATCTTTGATTCTCCCCGGTTCATCTGAGAAGACGGCTCTAAATTCTATCTCTTCCTTTTCTTGTTCGGATAGACAATTCGTAGAATAGCATTTTTCTTTCCTTTACATAACACGGTAACCTACTAATTAGGACCCGTATTAGATGACTTTCAATAATTGGTTCTTCAATTAATTTAGCACGGTTTAAATTCCATTCGAAATAATTCCTATAACCTCCCCAACGTTTAGAATATGGAGGAGGGTCTAACAACTCTAAAGTTAAGTGTTGTTGTTTTCCTCTTGACCAATAATTTTGATTAAACTGCTTAACAAAATCATCCCAGTCCCTAAATTCAGTTCTATGCAGTATTGCCCATTCCGCAGCTTCTGCTTCTAAATGTCCTATTACAAATTGAATCCGATTTTCATTACTCCATTTAGGAGATAATGAAGTTTCAAAAGCTTTTATAAAGATTTTAGTGTGAAGTTCGCCTCCTGGTTTGAATACAGGAAATCGACTAGCTACCTTTGAATTTGTCGTTATATCATCCCAACAATCTGCGAGAGACATAGTTGGATTTTGTTTAGATTGCAGAGACGGAGTTGCGTCGGATTTGCTTGCCTTGATTTCTTTATTTCTATTGTTGTCGTCCGAGCTAGCAAACACGATGCGACTGTTGTCTCTGATTACGTTATTACTTCTACTACTTGAAATGTTTTCATTATTATCTAATTCCCGTAACCGTTTAGTAATTTCCTGTATTCGCATTTCTGTATTGGATTCACCGTTACCTAATATTGATTCTTCATTGTGTTCACGATGTGAACGCTCTCTACCTTCGTCAATGTTATTATCTTTGGAAGTCTCAAGGTTACTGCATATTTCGGTAATTAAAAATTTCATGTTTTCTATTTCAGTATGATATTTTTGTACTCGATGAGTTAATGTCTCTAATTCTATATTATCTATTAAAGAAATCTCTACACGTTTGGTAGAAACCTCTTTAATAGATTCTAATAATTCTCTACGAACACTTTCTGTTTGCATAGAAAATTCGTCTCGTAACTTATCGTTATTTTTCTCTATTTCATTTACAACTAAGACATTGACATTATCTAGTCTCTTGGTTAAGTCAGTAATATCATTTCGCATGCTAGCGTTTTCCTCGCGCGCTTCCTAGATATGTTCTTCTAACGTTTTACAATTATCAGCAATCTTATTACTAAGTCCTACTAGTTTTTCCTGCATTTCAACTATAGAATCCTCTATTTTATCACTTAATTCTCGACTGGTTTCATTAAGATGTTCCTGTAATCTGTTTGTAGATTTTGTTAGCTCCCATTTAAGTTCCTCTTTCAATATAGCCGTAGATTCTTCGTTAGATTGTTTTAATTCCTGTTTTAGTTCCTCTTTTAATCTAGCAGTAGATTCTTCGTTAGATTGTTTTAATTCAGCTAAAAAATCCCCGTTAGATTGTTTTAATTTAGCGATCGCCCTAAAAAGGGATCTCATGCCCCTATCGGACACAGATTGCTCTTCGTCTGACATTTCACTTCCCGACATTATTGTAAGATACTAACTAGTTACACACGCAGACTTGTAATCAACAATCCTATTAAAAGCACACTCCCTATGTACAACACTCCACTTGCAACTTAAAACAGACTCACCGGACAATAATATTGTAGTTTGTAGTTCTCGGTTATCAGTGTGCTGCTATGGGCTGCAGAAGTAACAGCCGTCGATGCAGCCGCTGAGATGCTGCGACCCCGCTTCCGCAACCGGCAGGACGCTGAGTCGAACACCGGAGACGTCACTGGCTGCATCCACGACCGGCCGCACCGCAGACAAACGAAGCCCTCAGTAACACCTCTAATACCAGCCGGAGGGACGTCCCCCAACTGACGTATTGGACCTGTTAGTTTAGGGAGAAAAAGGTTGTCGGGGTTTGCAGCGTTCAGCTGCTGCCCAACCGATGCGCCTTCTCGTGGAATAACTGCGTGACCGTACTGTTTGGCTGCGCACCGTCAGATGCTCACAACCGCGAAGTCGCCGCTGCCTGGTGAAGGCTCCACGAAGACTCGCGTTGACTTCCGAAGGACTCTTGATGTTATGTTTCGTACCTGTGTGCCTTAGTTGCACACAAGTCCTGTCACGGTCGCCACGGTGTAATGTAACGACGTACGTTTTATATAAATGATTTTCTTTTGACATATGACCATGTGCAGACTTCGTCACCTACGTCAGTTACAAAACACTTCAAAATTATTTAAATTATTTTTAAAGTTGTCTCTGAATGGTTCGTGAACGAAACTGTAATTAAAACATCATCATTTGAGTCGTATGCGCAGAATTGCGTCACTCAGTACAATTGGTTTGCGCAAACTGTTTTCAATTTAGATGTCGTTGGTTTCTTCTCAGACATTATATTAGTGCAAGTTGTCTGCTTTAATAAATATTAAAACCACATTGAATAAACTTTTAAGACTCAAACTCGCGATGAACGTTGTCAAAATTTCAGGATCTTAGCTGTCGACCCGCGACGTATAGTGGCCAGCAATTTTCTCTCTGGTCCCGGCAGTGAAGATGCTGTCTCCGTTCGTTGCGCCGCCCTCTCCGTACATGAAACACAAAAATAAATACAAAACTTTAAATGATTCACAACCATTACAAATAATACAAAATACATAACAAAACACTAAATTAAACTTACATTCACCTGCAAACTGGGCTGATACTGGTGGATGGGTGACGCTTCAATGTCGCGTCCCAGTAAACTAGTAGAAATCCTTGGGTAACAGAAGAGATTCTGAATTTCATTGATGAAAGGAGAAAATACAAAAATGCAGTAAGTGAAGCAGGCAAAAAAGAATACAGACGTCTGAAAAATGAGATCGACAGGAAGTGCAAAATGGCTAAGCAGCGATGGCTACAGGATAAATGTAAGGATGTAGAGGTTTATCTCACGAGGGGTATGATAGATACTGCCTACAGGAAAATTAAAGAGACCTTAGGAGAAAAGAGAACCACTTGCATGAATATCAAGAGCTCAGATAGAAACCCAGTTCTAAGCAAAGAAGGGAAAGCAGAAAGGTGGAAGCACTATATAGAGGATCTATACAGGGGCGATGAACTTGAGGACAATATTATGGAAATGGAAGAGGAGGTAGATGAAGATGAAATGGGAGATATGGTACTGCGTGGAGACTTTGACAGAGCACTGAAAGACCTAAGTCGAAACAAGGCCCCAGGAGTAGACAACATTCCATTAGAACTACTGACGGCCTTGGGAGAGCCAGTCCTGACAAAACTTTACCATCTGGTGAGCAGGATGTATGAGACAGGTGAAATTCCCTCAGATTTCAAGAAGAATATAATAATTCCAATCCCAAAGAAAGCAGGTGTTGACAGATGTGGAAATTACCGTACTATCAGTTGAATAAATCACAGTTGCAAAATATTAACACGAATTCTTTACAGACGAATGGAAAAACTTGTAGAAGCTGACCTCGGGGAAGATGAGTTAGGATTCCGTAGAAATGTGGGAACACGTGAGGCAATACTGACCCTACGATTTATCTTAGAAGAAAGATTAAGGAAAGGCAAATCTACGTTTCTAGGATTTGTAGACTTAGAGAAAGCTTTTGACAACGTCAACTGGAATACTCTCTTTCAAATTCCGAATGTGGCAGGGGTAAAATACAGGGAGCGAAAGGCTATTTACAATTTGTACAGAAACCAGATGGCATAGAAGTCGAGGGACATGAATGGGAAGCAGTGGTTGGGAAGGGAATGAGACAGGGTTGTAGCCTCTCCCCGATATTATTCAATCGGTATATTGAGCAAGTATTAAAGGAAACAAAAGAAAAGTTCGGAGTAGGTATTAAAATCCATGGAGAAGAAATAAAAACTTTGAGCATTGCCGATGAAATTGTAATTCTGTCCGAGACAGCAAAGGACTTGGAAGAGCAGTAGAACGGAATAGTCAGTGTCCTGAAAGGAGGATTTAAGATGAACATCAACAAAAGCAAAACGACTATAATGGAATGTAGTCGAACTAAATCGGGTGATGCTGAGGGAATTAGATTAGCAAATGTGACACTTAAAGTAGTAAAGGAGTTTTGCTATTTGGGGAGAAAAATAACTGATGAAGGTCGAAGTAGAGAGGATATAAAATGTAGACTGGCAATGGCAAGGAAAGCGTTTCTGAAGAAGAGAAATTTGTCAACATCCAGCATAGATTTAAGTGTCAGGAATTCGTTTATGAAAGTATATGTATGGAGTGTAGCCATGTATGGAAGTGAAACATGGACGATAAATAGTTTAGGGAAGAAGAGAATAGAAGATTTCGAAATGTGGTGCTACAGAAGAATGCTGAAGATTAGATGGGTAGATCACATAACTAATGAGGAGGTATTGAATAGAATTGGGGAGAAGAGGATTATTTGGCACAACTTGACTAGAAGAAGGGATCGGTTGGTAGGACATGTGCTGAGGCTTCAAGGGATCACCAATTTGATACTGGAGGGCAGCGTGGAGGGTAAAAATCGTAGAGGGAGACCAAGAGATGAATACACTAAGCAGATTCAGAAGGATGTAGGCTGCAGTAGGTACTGGGAGATGAAGAAGCTTGCACAGGATAGAGTAGCATGGAGAGCTGCATCAAACCAGTCTCGGTACTGAAGACCACAACAACATACGGATAATAATTGACTTATCCTCGTAAATATAACAGGTTCGGACAACGGATAATTTATTCATCAATAATATGTTTTCTTTAACTATTTACAACAGTCTGTAAGCTCTGAGGTAATTTTTTGATTCTGCGACTGTAAAAGTCACGTGGTTTTGATACGAAGAACACGCCGAGCCGTGTTCGCCGCTCATTTTCATCCAGAAAGGAGGAACCTTGAATGTTGTTCGATACAGAGTGGAAAATGTGAAAATCTGAAGGCGCAACATCAGGTGAAAAAGATGGGTGCGTAATGACTTCCCAACCTCTACGCTATCGCCGATCTACCAGGTGCATAACATTACATTTTCTGGATGCGTGCAAGTCCTTGTATGGGAATTTGCTGCTTTGTTTGGGCTCAACCATTCCTTTCTTTTCCTTATGTTAGTATGATGGCATCATTTCTCATCACTAGTAATGGTACAGGACAGGGTTAGTGGTTGATCTTCGCGAGTCCGTTGATTGCGAGCAAGCACAGATGCATTTGTGACCACCTGCTGATTTTTGTGGGTTTGGTTTAGAACATGCGGTACCCATATACCCATTTTTGAACCTTCCCATCGCATGCAGATGTCGACCGATGGTGGAATGAGCACAGTTCTTCACATCTGGAAGTTCTCGAGTACACAGATGGGCATCATTGTCGGTTAATGCATTTAAATTATCTTCATCAAACATCGAAGCTCTTTCCGAATGAGGAGAGTCACTAATATCAAAATGATCCTCCTTAAAACGTGAGAACCATTTCCTAGCTGTATTCACAGCGCAAATGCTTCTCGATGCCCCCGCTGTTGCCACACCTTTATTGAACTCGAAGAGAGGAATATGTCCGAAACGCTACGATTTCTGTCCTTAGCACTCCGTTTTCTAACGTCTACAGCTCCACGTACTATCGCCAAGTGACAAAATGTCAGTATATAAACTCAAAAAGTAACAGTGAGCTACAAGTAAAAAATGACAATCGATAAATACCAACCGAAATACCAACAAACAAAACAAAACGCTAAAATTTTTTCCACCAACCTAATACTGTATAAATGATTTACATGTGACGAGAACTGGCAACTTATGAAGGTTTCTCAATGTCATTTGGATGCGCTGATTATCTGGTAGTTAACCGCCAAAGTAACTTAAATTTAAATCATACTTAATTTGATTTGCACGGTACGTTGTAATTATAACATATTCAATTACAGTAAATCATCAGTATATATTATTATATTCCCTTGGTGTGAACGTGAAATAATCTTCACATCTATTGATATGTTTCCGTAACAAAATGTCGTATCGAATTCTACCTGCAAGGAAGCCCAGGTTCCAGTAACAAATGTGGTCCGAGACTCGGAAATCAAGCATTTTGTTCACTGAGTGACAAAGTGGAACTGGATCGAATGCCTTGTAGAAGGCATCCTTAACAGAGCCGTCGCCTCTTCTATTAAATGAAATTGGTGAGATTCCGTCAGCAGTGAAGAATCCTCTACAGCTACAGTTACATCTACACTCTTACCCAGCAAACCACTGTGAAGAACATCATACAGGGTACTTATTATTGTACCAGGTATTCCCGCTTTTTCCCGTTCGAGTAGAGTACAAAGGTCGGGGAGAATGATTACTCAATAGCCTCTGTGCGAACTGCAGTCAGTCTTATCTCGTCATTGCGACCCCTGTGGGAGCAATACGTATTCTACCCATATTCCTGGATTCATAATTTAAAACTGGTTCTGGAATCTCACTGAATGGGGATTCACGGAGTTCGTTTACGCTTATCTTAAAAGGTTAGCCAGTCCAGTCCTTTCAGTCATGTTTTGTCATGGGTCAAAGAAACCTGTGACGACTCGTACTGCCCCTATCTGCATACTTCCAACATCATATTTAGTACAAATGCCACATACGTGAGTGTATTCTGGTATGGATCACTCGAGTGTCTACTCAGTAGATACATTTGTAGACTTGCTGCATTTCCCTGGGTTCAGCCGATGAGCCGAAACCTGTCACGATTTCACCTACGACTGGGCCTATGCGATCGTTCTTTTTCCTGCCTCAACAAACTGTTTCACTGATAAGCAGTGTACAATGGGCGTGAGTACAGATATTTCGATTGGTGACTGAGGACGACGTACTGTTCAAGATTCCATCAGTATTTGCATCATTTGCAGACTAACAACATTACAGTTATTACAAGTCGTATGTTTTTGGGTTGGTTAGCATCTTCAAGTATGTATTGCAAGAGCAGACTATTAATGCTTATTTTCTCTCTGGCAGATGTTAAAGTGTGGACGTATGGACGCAAAATTTTAGACTGACGGGCAAAGTCCAGATAGTGGTGCAGTTACGACCATACAGGAAGCACCAGTTTGTAAAATTTGTGACACGTTTCCTGGAAGACAGTTCGATGCAGAGAAAAAACAATCGAAACAGTGATGTTTATACATATTACCGTACCATTTATAAAAACATCTGCACTTATACTCGGTACAGGTTGTACGTGTATGAGTTGACCGACTCCCACTCGGACTCACTGATAAAGACGTCATACGTAATGCCCGAGCCGATACTTATAAAATAGCAAATTGATTTATTTGACAAGAATGGTCAAGGCTTACATCACAAAAGCTGTACCTTTTTTGATGTTTTGTTTGTATTCTTTTCTCCTATTCATAACTTTCGCGCGTGTTTGTATTGTAATGTGAACGTTCTGTCAATTGGAGAGAGGGAGGGTGTGCTTACGTAAATGCTATCTGATAAAATAAGTCCCCAGATCTGCCTGCAGTTATGTAACTACATTCTAGTTAACTTTTACTAAAATATTGAGAAAACCTAAAACCGTATTCTAAAGAAGGTACGTATCATGTGAAACTCTGTATTGTTCAATGCAGTGAACAGCCCTACGAAAGAAGCTCAACAATGCGCGGCGTCACAGTGCGTGTCTTTCAATTCTAATACACAAAAGCAACACAGTAAAAACCCTGTACTAATTTACAAACTAAAATTTGTAAGAATAAACGTCCAAAGTGCTTTTTTTTTAAAATTACCTGTAAATTTATGTACCAACTTAAAATCGGAACAGCAAATGATACACAAGCGAACTTTTAGCTTACACTGGAGGAGTAAGAACGTCCGACAAAAGAAATGAGATCTGACCTAAACTTTAACTGAAATTATCCTCGTGATAATTTGAAACGCAATGCTTGACTGTAAATAATATTACTGCGTC
Source organism: Schistocerca nitens (assembly GCF_023898315.1). NCBI lineage: Eukaryota > Metazoa > Arthropoda > Insecta > Orthoptera > Acrididae > Schistocerca > Schistocerca nitens. The sequence goes on from NC_064614.1 coordinate 69,679,263, forward strand.
CTAATGGTTATGTTAAGGTGGCCCTAACAAACTTCCGTTACTTAGCTTGTATCAACGGAAACTCCGTACTTCTCGAAGACGGTGAATGTTAAAATACAACGCGGCTAAAGAAAACCTTGCCGAAATGAAACGCAAGGAAAATCAGCTATGCTAAGCACATCATACTTTAAGCTTTGAACAACTGTGTTCCGGTAAGTACAGTGTGCTAACACACGGTTACAAAATAAAACTTTAGTAAGGGGGCGGTGAAAGAAACTGAACTTACTGAGTGATATAAAAGACGCTAGCATTTGAAAACTGTGTGACGAAACTCTCTTTTATCTATTACAACAATCTTAACAAAACTGACTTGTTATATAAATACATAACTTTGCCATGTAATTCTTTTGTAAGACATGGTAATGGCGTGGTGAATCTGTTACTCTGAGTCCATGCCATGTGAGCAGACATTTTTTTAAATTCCATCTCGACAATCAAAGTAACCGATCTGAACCAATCGTACTGAAAATTTGACTTTCAGGAAATCATTAAAAATAACGTGTGAGTAATCAATGCAACGACATCATTACCTGAATATCGTCACACATCGAAAAAGCAGCCTTTACAAAAGGATGTTTCCAAAAATCAACGTCCTCATCTTTTGCAGTTCTGTGTTCTGTTAGTTATTCCCAGACCGCTCAACAGTTTGGCCACACCAGACTCTCTCACCTAATATTCTCGAATGCTATAGTGGCAACGACAATATTACTGACGACCAAAGATCACAGTGCTAGTAGTTGCAACCACTGTGGCGTAACATAACGATTATCGAACGGTTATGTTTCAAAAATATGCTGCGTGCAAGTGTGAAGTATGACTCATCGAATAAACAAGAGAAGTTTCACCACTCTCATCGATTTCCAAAATAAGCTGGAGACACCAAAAAGTAACATATTTTACGTATCAACAGCATCTGTATCAGTGAGTTATTATGAACACTGAAATTTCCGCATTCGTGTGCCGTGTCGCGGGTTCAACCGTCATCCGTGTTGTGAAGGCTCGGGACCAACAAACGTGGACTCGGCATAACTCAGTGTTCATTCCAGCTGAGAGAGACTTACAATCTGTGCGACGTAAACTCACTACTGGAGATACTTCCGTTCGCGTATAATGTCGTAGGATCAATAGGGAGTGGCAACGCGAAACGGTCATGTACGCACTCGTGAAAATAGTAGATACCACCATGTGGATGAATAAATTTTAATTGCAGGAACTGTGCCGCCTATCAGAATTAGAACAAACTGTCTGAATAGTGGTTTTACGCAATTGTGGTCCAACTAATCGATCAGTGTGACTGAACAGAACGACAATATATTTCATTGTATTACAGACAGCCGATTGCTGATTACCGATAGGTGTGTAACCAAATTAGTAGATGTGAACGGTGCAGCTCACACTATTGTCTCTTATTTCTAGAATATAATGGGGTTTTACCACATATTTCTGGTCCTGATTGCGTTAGTGCTCTCCCAACCTGTAGCTAGTTAATGAACACTACACTATTAAACTTTAGTTGGCTGTGGCAGCAGCATGAGAATAAGCGCAAAGAGGAAACAGTTATCTGCGATTTCTACACACACTCATAAAATGCCGTAGCCACATGCCGGTGTATTAGGTAATACTGTTCTTTGGAATTATAGGGGAACGCAGGGTAGAACGGGGTACAAAGTTGAAAACAATGATTAAAAGTACAAGAGCGTTAAATAACAGAGTTACCAATTTTTGTATGAACACATTATGATGTATTAATTACAGAAATACAAGAACATTGCTACCAAATAAAAGAACAGTATTTTTTCGCTCAAAAACAGAAAGGTATATCATTTGCCTCGTTCTGCCCCGTGCACGGGGCAGATTGGGGTGGTAAGTACAAGTGATAAAAAAACGTATAAAATTATCGGAAATGTAGAAAATATTGGCTTGCTCGGTATTTATTTAGTTTAAAGCGAATGTTAATGTCAAATTACAGTTTTCATGCATTGCATCCTTTTTCTTAAGGCAATTTACAAAATTCACACACGGGGAGAGACACATCATCTTCGCTATCTATTCCTGCACAAGAATTGTGTGCCCATTTTTTGCACATGGAACAAGCGACACATACTTCAATCGATTTTCAATTAAACTCACTACAATATAAACATTCACAGTCAGAACTTTCCTCATAATCACTCTCGTTAGTATTGGATGCTCTCTCCTTCTTTTTCCATTTATCTTCAGGCCCTTTCCTTTCTTTTTTGAATTCTTAATTTTATTCTCTTCCGCAAATAGTTTTTCCTTTGCTCTTTCTTCTTTGGCAAAGTTCTTTTCTTCTTTCTTCTTAATAATGGCTTCTAACTCTTTTTTGTACGGTGAATCAGTTAGAAAAACGGTCTTCCCACTCTTTCGTTTCACCCTTTTCGAGCTTTCGTTAACTTTTGACAAGGGCATCAGAATTTCAGGTAATATATGAAATGAGGAGGCCGTGTTGTCATTTGTGATCCAAGAGCACCCAGGATTAGAACAGTTAGCCTCAATAACTTTGTCACTCTTAGGCGGCAGTTCATTGTTACAATTCGCTGAAATCCCGCCAGCTTGGTAAACCAGCCCGTTGGAGTCGTCTTTTTTAGCTGGTGTGCTAGGTGAAGGCAATTCCAATTGTTCAGCTGAAGATATAATACCCTCGTTATCTGACGGCCTATCAAGTCCGATGTCATTTGTGTCTACAGCGAGGAAATCCGCATCGGTGAATATGGATGGGTCCGTGGGCCATATTCCAGTAGCTTCGAAACCTGTAATAGCGGTTTTCGTTGCTGCACTTTTGATGAAAGCTGAACAAAAAAGCGTTGAAATTTTAAAGAGAGTTTCGACTTTCCCTGGGTTGCTTCGTAGCCATTTTCGAATTTCATCGCTATAATGAAGACTTAAAGGCTTCATAAACGAAACATCAAGCGGCTGAAGTCTGTGAGAGCAATGTGGTGTCAAACGTAGCAACGAAACGCCACTCTCCCTCGCGTAGTCTATAATGTCAATGTTCTTGGTATGTGTTGAGTGGCCGTCAAATAGAAGAAGAAAAAATTCCACAAATTTTCGAAACCATACGAAGAATGTCTCTGTGGTCATCCATCTGGTACTGTGGACCTCGGCCCAACCTCCTGGTTGCAGTCCTAACTCAAATTCTTTCTGCTTTTCTTTCGTGGAAAAATAAGCATTGGCATGTAAGCTCCGCTTGCTGACATACAAATGAGGCAGGTCATAGTTTCGGACCTTTCTGCAGATGTTAACGATCGTACTTGATGTTTCCCCTTGCAAGCTATGATCTTTGATTGGTTTTGATGGTTAACCGAAACGCCTGTTTCATCAGGATTTAGTATTTGAGAAGTCATTGGTTTGTGTTTGTGAACTACATTTGTTAGTAACTAAAAAAAAACTATCGGCAGCTACTTTATTAAAATCCATGGCTATTGCACCAGACGTTCCTTCGGATTTGAGAACAGATAAAGTGGGATGTCTTTTAAGGAATCCGATGGCCCAGGCTTCGCGTGCAATTTCATTTTTAAATCTATGAACAATGCCATTTCTTACATCCAACTAATAAGCTAGGTTAACCAAATCTTTGATTGTTAACACGAATAACCGAGCCTCCATACTTTTTAAGTACTTATGGAGCTCAAGTTCCTGTTCTTCTGTAAATACGTTTTCAAACTTTCCAGTCATATTATCAACTTTGCAGTCAGGGTTTTCCCTTATTTTTTTTAACATATCTTCCCAGAGTAGTCTGGAGAACGTCAAATTGTTTTGAAGCCTTCAAATACCCACAATGGGTGGGTTCATGGCCTAAGTAAACCATGACTGCCAATTTGTTTTTCTCTTACATACTCGAACCATCTGAAATCGAAAGCTAAATTCATTAGGAGCCTAATAAATGCAGTCTCTTTTTTAAAAAAAAGTAGTGGGGCAGAATGGGTACATGCCCATACCGCCCCAGGTACATCGTTTAGGTTATGGAGGTATGACCACTAAACAAAGACACGAAAAGAAACATTGAACCGCATGAAACTAAAGATTATTAAACATATTTTAAGCATCTACTAACAATAGTCGTATTATAAATAAGTAGGTATACCTTTTCTTGCTTCCAGTTCACCAGAAGTTAGAAGGCAGGAACAAAAATTAGCACAACGAAAACTTCACGATCCAATGCTTACGAAAACCAAACAAATATGGCTGCCATGTTTGAGCAGGAGCTGTCTGAACTACACTACTGGCCATTAAAATTGCTACACCACGAAGATGACGTGCTACAGACGCGAAATTTAACCGACAGGAAGAACATGTTGTTATATGAAAATGATTAGATTTTCAGAGCATTCACACAAGGCTGGCGCCGGTGGCGACACCTACAAAGTGCAGACATGTGGAAAGTTTCCAAACCGATTTCTCATACACGAACAGCAGTTGACCGGCGTTGCCTGGTGAAACGTTGTTGTGATGCCTCGTGTAAGGAGGACAAATGCGTACCATCACGTTTCCGACTTTGATAAAGGTCGGATTGTAGCCTATCGCGATAGCGGTTTATCGTATCGCGACACTGCTGCTCGCGTTGGTCGAGATCCAATGACTGTTTGCACAATATGGAATCGGTGGGTTCAGGAGGGTAAAACGGAACGCCGTGCTGGATCGCAACGGCCTCGTATCACTAGCAGTCGAGATGACAGGCATCTTATCCGCATGGCTGTAACGGATCGTGCAGCCCCGTCTCGATCCATGAGTAAACAGATGGGGACGTTTGCAACACAACAATCATCTGCACGAACATTTGGACGACGTTTGCAGCAGCATGGACTATCAGCTAGGAGACCATGGCTGCGGTTACCTTGCGCTGCATCACAGACAGGAGCGCCTGCGATGGTGTACTCAACGACGAACCTGGGTGCACGAATGGCAAAACGTCATTTTTTCGGATGAATCCAAGTTCTGTTTACAGCTTCATGATGGTCGTATCCGTGCTTGGCGAGACCGCTGTGAACGCATATTTGAAGCGTGTATTCGTCATACTGGCGTATCACCCAGCGTGGTGGTATGGGGTGCCATTGGTTGGTTACACGTCACGGTCACTTCTTGTTCTCATTGGTGGCACTTTGAACAGTGGACGTTAGATTTCAAATGTGTTGCGACCTGTGTCTCTATCCTTCATTCGATCCCTGTGAAACCCTACATTTCAGTAGGATAATGCACGGCCGCACGTTGCAGATCCTGTGCGGGCCTAGCTGGATACAGAAAATGTTCCACTGCTCCCCTGTCCAGCACATTCTCCAGATCTCTCGCCAACTGAAAATGTCTGGTCAATGGTGGCCGAACAGCTGGATCGTCACACTTGATGTACTGTGGTACCGTGTTGAAGCAGCATGGACTGTACCTGTACACGCCATCCAAGCTCTGTTTGACGCAATGCCCAGGCGTATCAAGGCCGTTATTACGGCCACAGGTGGTTGTTCTGGGTTCTGATTTCTCAGGATCTATGCACCCAAATTGCGTGAAAATGTAATCACATGTCAGTTCTAGTATGATATATTTGTCCAATGAATGCCCGTTTATCATCTGCATTTCTTCTTGGTGTAGCAATTTTAATGGCCAGTAGTGTATTTCTACTTACTGACGATCGTTGGCAGCACCTCCTTGACACGAAAATACGTACATCTTCATTCTGCTGCAGTACCCCATTGTACCCCGGGTTACCGTGTGTGGAATTACGTGTGCTTTAACCCCAAGGAGCGCTTACAATCGAACAGAATTTTTCCGTAGCTCTTTCAAGTAGAAGTTCATTGCAGACACACTCATCGTCTGCGAAATGTCAGGGTTTCAATGAATACTGTCGTCAAGGTTACTAATATACTATATGGACAGCAAGGGTTCCAATACAGTTCCCTGTAACACACTGGCCTTCATTCATGGCTTTTATAACGTGCCGGAAAAGTGCGGGTTGGGTTTCAAGTGATCGATGTTCTCTGGATCCATGTTAGTTGGAACAGAGGAGGGAATGTTGTGCGGGACAGGTTATGATTGTGAAGCGCTGGTGATGGGCTTAGTTTCGGATTCAGCGAATCACAATGCCGTGACTTGTTTCTGCGCAAAGTGTTGGGCGCCGCGGCCTGCTCCGCCCGGCGACGCAGTGTCTGTCTCCCGCAGGCCCGCCGCGTTGCCGCTGCCGCCCCCGTAGCCTGAGGTAACGATCCCCGCTTCCAATTCCCAAAGCTCATCCAGTGTCAGAGCTGGCGCGCGCTCGACCGTGCCGGGAGTTCAGTGTTCGGGCGACGTAGCAGCAGCCCGCGCGGCCTATCGCGAATATAAAGCGACGCCCCCCGCAGCCGCCGGAGTTCCTCGGATTCGGCACGGCTTACGGCTGCCACCTGCGTAAGCCACCTGGCAGTGTTTTTTGCCTGCGTCGCGGAAAACGCGCTCGATACTGGCGAAGTTGCCCGCGCTTGCAGTTGAGAAACATCGGCAGCTCTTTTAGAAAGAGAAAGAGAGCTTGACAAATTTGCGGCGCTGTGCACGACCGGATAAACTGACTGTGTACGTCGCCGAAGGGCATTTGCAAAATATTATGTTTTTGAGGTTATCTCACCGACTTCATATAAAATGAGAGAAGGAACGGATATTGTTTGAATTGGTACTGGCAGAGAGAGTGTAAGAGGAGTGAAAGTGGCCTAAATACACTCCTGGAAATTGAAATAAGAACACCGTGAATTCATTGTCCCAGGAAGGGGAAACTTTATTGACACATTCCTGGGGTCAGATACATCACATGATCACACTGACAAAACCACAGGCACATAGACACAGGCAACAGAGCATGCACAATGTCGGCACTAGTACAGTGTATATCCACCTTTCGCAGCAATGCAGGCTGCTATTCTCCCATGGAGACGATCGTAGAGATACTGGATCTAGTCCTGTGGAACGGCTTGCCATGCCATTTCCACCTGGCGCCTCAGTTGGACCAGCGTTCGTGCTGGACGTGCAGACCGCGTGAGACGACGCTTCATCCAGTCCCAAACATGCTCAATGGGGGACAGATCCGGAGATCTTGCTGGCCAGGGTAGTTGACTTACACCTTCTAGAGCACGTTGGGTGGCACGGGATACATGCGGACGTGCATTGTCCTGTTGGAACAGCAAGTTTCCTTGCCGGTCTAGGAATGGTAGAACGATGGGTTCGATGACGGTTTGGATGTAGCGTGCACTATTCAGTGTCCCCTCGACGATCACCAGTGGTGTACGGCCAGTGTAGGAGATCGCTCCCCACACCATGATGCCGGGTGCTGGCCCTGTGTGCCTCGGTCGTATGCAGTCCTGATTGTGGCGCTCACCTGCACGGCGCCAAACACGCATACGACCATCATTGGCACCAAGGCAGAAGCGACTCTCATCGCTGAAGACGACACGTCTCCATTCGTCCCTCCATTCACGCCTGTCGCGACACCACTGGAGGCGGGCTGCACGATGTTGGGGCGTGAGCGGAAGACGGCCTAACGGTGTGCGGGACCGTAGCCCAGCTTCATGGAGACGGTTGCGAATGGTCCTCGCCGATACCCCAGGAGCAACAGTGTCCCTAATTTGCTGGGAAGTGGCGGTGCGGTCCCCTACGGCACTGCGTAGGATCCTACGGTCTTGGCGTGCATCCGTGCGTCGCTGCGGTCCGGTCCCAGGTCGACGGGCACGTGCACCTTCCGCCGACCACTGGCGACAACATCGATGTACTGTGGAGACCTCACGCCCCACGTGTTGAGCAATTCGGCGGTACGTCCACCCGGCCTCCCGCATGCCCACTATACGCCCTCGCTCAAAGTCCGTCAACTGCACATACGGTTCACGTCCACGCTGTCGCGGCATGCTACCAGTGTTAAAGACTGCGATGGAGCTCCGTATGCCACGGCAAACTGGCTGACACTGACGGCGGCGGTGCACAAATGCTGCGCAGCTAGCGCCATTCGACGGCCAACACCGCGGTTCCTGGTGTGTCCGCTGTGCCGTGCGTGTGATCATTGCTTGTACAGCCCTCTCGCAGTGTCCGGAGCAAGTATGGTGGGTCTGACACACCGGTGTCAATGTGTTCTTTTTTCCATTTCCAGGAGTGTAAGTTGAACGACACGTTGTGATATGATACGCGATTGTCAAACAATGATTGGTTTCTGTCCCATCTACAGGGTGATACAAAAAGGTACGGCCAAACTTTCAGGAAACATTCCTCACACACAAAGAAAGAAAATATGTTATGAGGACATGTGTCCGCAAACGCTTACTTTCCATGTTAGAGCTCTTTTTATTACTTCTCTTCAAATCACATTAATCATGGAATGGAAACACACAGCAACAGAACGTACCAGCGTGACTTCAAACACTTTGTTGCAGGAAATGTTCCAAATGTCCTTCGTTAGCAAGGATACATGCATCCACCCTCCGTCGCATGGAATCCCTGATGCGCTGATGCAGCCCTGGAGAATGGCGTATTGTATCACAGCCGTCCACAATACGAGCACAAAGAGTCTCTACATTTGGTACTGGGGTTGCGTAGACAAGAGCTTTCAAATGCCCCCATAAATGAAAGTCAAGAGGGTTGAGGTCAGGAGAGCGTGGAGGCCATGGAATTGGTCCGCCTCTACCAATCCATCGGTCACCGAATCTGTTGTTGAGAAGCGTACGAACACTTCGACTGAAATGTGCAGGAACTCCATCGTGCATGAACCACATGTTGTGTCGTACTTGTAAAGGCACATGTTCTAGCAGCGCAGGTAGAGCATCCCGTATGAAATCTTGATAACGTGCTCCATTGAGCGTAGGTGGAAGACGTACTGACCAAACTAAAATGAACTCTAACATTGAAATTAGGCGTTTCCGAACCCATGTCCACATAACATCTTTTCTTTATTTGTATGTGAGGAATGTTTCCTGAAAGTTTGGCCGTACCTTTTTGTAACACCCTGTATAGTAGCCGTGCTGAGATACCATTGTGGTGGAAAGTGAAGCTGGCGGTGATGGGTCAGGATGTGTGGCAGTTGAAGCATCCCCAACTCTCTTGTGGTTCCCTTTTTACGTACTCCACGTCGACGTCTGCTCGTAGATACGTTCGTCATTAGGTTTTCAGGCTTTACTTCCCGACGTGACAGCGACGACTCTCCGATGAGGTGCGGGCCTTGTGTTTTGCTATTACTGCGAGTCTTGTAAATATCGCTTTTATTTAGTAATTTGCCCGGCTAAAACTCTCCCCTTTTATGATTAAGACAGCCTGTGCCACCTTTCGGAGGGAGTGGGGACGTCAAAGAGTCACAAAAGTTCATATTAAGCAGTCCGTAAAACACGTAAGCCTTCACTTTAGTTAGCGTGTTAGTTAATGCCTACGCTTTCCGCTAGATGGTAACTGACTTACTGCTGAATAGCTTTGGTTCCGTAAAACCTTCACTTATTAGTACTAGGTGAATGAAATAAGTACAGCACTCTTGTATTTCACTTTCACTCGACATTCAAGGATTAAGATGGTGATTTATGATGGTCTATTTAACACTTACAGCACGGTGCCCGTACGCCATACGGGCGCGGCCGTCCTGACGTTGGCGACGGTGCCCGTATACCGTACGGGCGAGCCTTTATTTGGCTACGTAAGCGCGTTTAGCGGGTCTCCGAATCAGTTTCGTCAACTAATGTGGAGGTATTTCATTCTTCTTCCGCAAGAGGCAAGCACTTATCGGCTATCTCATCCTGGGAGCGGTTGTGAGCATTGCGAAGACGAAGTTACCTGCAGTTCATTCACAGGTGTTTACGATCGTGAAAATATCGCGCAGCGAGTTGACGGAGGCAGAGATCTTAGATATTCTTTATGGAGATGCAGGATCCGAAATTGACATTCTGACAAAGAGGATTCGTACTCTCCAGACGAAAGTACAAGTGATGATTCAGATATGTATGTGTCTCAACTGTTTATAAAGTGAAGAGTTCACTACCGCACTTTGTATTGTGAGTAGTGTTCATAACTTCACTTGCATTTAGTACCTTTTAGTACCAATCTTAGCATTACTTTTTTTCTATGCAGGCAATGGTGCAGACCATCAGTCACCATCTGCCTGGTGGTATGTGCTTCACTGAACACAAAGAGCAAGATTGATCGGAACTAGACGATCAGATAGCACTGCCGGATTTCCGGGAAGTAGTCGGCGTAGCATCGCATTTTTCAAATGCCACTGAGGAGCTTCAATATTTTAGTTATTTATTTGATGACGACCTTATTCGGCTCATCAAAAGTGAAACGAATCGGTACGCTGGTAACGTTATTACGGCAATGAAACGCATAGCTAGCCTGAAAATAAACTCTGTTTGGTACAAGTGGTCTGCAGTAAAATTGCAAGGGATTTACTGGTCTCTCAGTATTATTTTGCATATGTGCGTCGTCAAATTGCCGAAAATCTGTGATTATTGGTCAACAGACCCGATTTCGCAGACAGGATTTGCGAGTAAATTGTTTAGTCGCCATCGATTTTGCGCTACATTGTCGATGTTACACTTGAATGACAATGCTACATTCACTAGCAGAGGCGAAGAAAAGCATGACCCACTTAAATTGAGGCCTTTGTTTGATTTTTTTGTGAATAAAAGCAAAATTAGTTTTCGTCCGCGCATGAATCTGACAATAGATGAGGCAATGTGGTGGTAGAACAAGCTTCAGAGTATACATGAAAAACAAATCCAATAAATATGGAATAAAATTGTATGCTCTCTGCGATTCATCAACTGGTTAAATGCTAAACTGTGATGTATATACAGGTTCAGCAGGCAGTGTTGACAATAGTATCGAGGGCCTTGTAAAAAGGTTGTGTTCACAGTATTTTGGCAAAGGACATTGACTTTATATGGATAGGTACTACACCAGTCCATCTCTTTTGGACATGTTCTGGGAAAATAAAGCTCTTGGAGTGGGAACTGTAATGAAAAACAGGAAAGGTTTGCGACGAATATTCAAAACACTAAACTTAAAAAAAAGATCGCTTTTCAAAGGAAACACCATCTCTTTGGCAGTGAACTGGAAGTCAAAACGAGATGTTTTTTTGTCTTTACACAAAGCATAAGTCTACCAGCACTAGTATTCAAGTGAGGGCCAAATAGCAGAAATTGTAAAGCCAGAGGTTATTATTGATTAGAATAAGAATAAACCTGGGGTTGACAGAGCAGATCAGTTCTCCAGTTATTATCCGTTTGCCCGAAAAACTTTGAAGTGGTGGAAAAAGCTGTTTTCCCACTTGTTTATCGTGTCAGCTGTCAACAGTTTTATTTTATAAATGGCTCTGGGCACTATGGGACTTAACATCTGAGGGCATCAGTCCCCTAGAACTTAGAACTACTTAAACCTATCTAACCTAAGGACATAACACACATCCATGCCCGAGGCAGGATTCGAACCTGAGACCGTAGCAGTCGCACGGTTCCGGACTCAGCACCTAGAACCGCTCGGCCACCGCGGCCGGCTTTTATTTTATATAAAGAGAAGGCTACGAAGAATGTATCCCTAGTAGACTTTATTCACAAAGTGGGGAAGAAACTGTCTGAGAAGGGCGGCAATATTATTCAGCAACAAGCAGCTTCATCCTCACAAATTGAGAGGACATTCGCAAGGCACTTTCCAGAGAAGATCCCACCCACTGCAAACAAGGTGAATGCTGCTAGGTATTGCAAAGTATGTTCAGACAGAGGGTAGGAAGAGACGGGTAAGCGCATCAGGAAGGAAAGTAGATAGTGGTGCAAGGACTGTGGAGTTGGCCTTGGCGTCCCACAATGTTTCCCCGATTTTCACACAAAGGCTAGTTACATCTGAACTATTAAAATACTCTAGTTTACAGGTACCTGCAGTTAGAAAGTCCAGTGACATTTTGTTTTAAATTTAGATACAGTAATAATTGCATTACTCAAGAGAGAGATCATGTAAAACTTTTTTATTCACGACATTTTTGTGTTCTCTTTTTTTAATTATAACACCCATTTGTATTTTATATTGTAAAATAAACTCACATTCATGTAAAGCTCTTACTGTTACCTTTGAAATGATGCAAGAACCATATTCCTATCGTTTTCCTGTACCTTGCAATCTAATTTCAAACATCCATTAAATATGCCGGTTCACAGCCAAGTGCCGGGTGTACAGAGGGCAGTGTTGAAAGTGTTAAAAGGTTCCTAGCCTGAAGGAATCTAAATAGTCCGCAAATGCCGATATGCACGCACTCTACGTCCAGATTCGCAACTAACGGCACACGACACTTTCAAAAGTCCACACTTTAATATCTGAATACCGGTACCTTTGAATTCACTCGTATCAGCAGATAATTTGAGTTTCTGTCGTCTATATGTCCGTAAAGTTCCAATCCAGCACTATAGTCCTAAAATCCCCTTAATACTCCGTTGCTACCAACAGTCAGAGATCGTTCACTACATCATTTTTAATCTTCGTAATATTCTAACAGTTTATTGTGAATCGTAACACGATAAAGTTCAATCTAATTATTGTCTCGCTGACTGACACGGGTTCCCCGCCCTTTAACGAAACAATCAAGGAAAAAAAGCGGCAATAATGACGATCAGGCCTTTTTATAGGTTTTTCATCACAAGATTTTAACGTCACTGCCATCTCCATGACGGAGCTTCCGTGGCTTTGCTGTATTTAGACGTTAAATACTTGCTGATATACTATAATTTTGATCTGCAATTACCGAACTCTGATTCTACACGATTTTCCCTTCTAAAAATTCTATTCTTAATTTTAAATTATTCCTTCTATAGCTTTTATCACTGTAAACTGAACTGAGGTGTTACACAGTTCATCTCCCAGGACTTAGCTGTAGTGGAGTACGGGCGGGTGTCTGGCGATGAGCCTTAAGGGGAGGTTTACTATCTTTTGGTTCCAAAAATCGACCTTTTTAAATTGAATTTTTGGATCCATAAAAGTGTTTAGAATCCACCACTGAAACGTTTTTTTCCGAATACGGAACGGAAATGTTTGTTACTCGCGATTGAACAAAAAAAATGCACCTGCCTGAAATCGGCCTTTCTCGCGCACCAGATTTTTTTTTCTTTCAGAGGACGAGTTATTGTACCGATTCTTGGGAGAAAAAACACAAAATTCAAATGAAAGTTTGAACGCGTGTCTTTGGAAGATATCCTCCAAGCATTTGCATTCTGGTGCGAAGACTGTGGAGACTGCGAGTTTTCTGGCAGTGAGCAGCTTCAGCAAAGGGTATCCAGAAATTATGAAGACAGTGACAACGATGGACGTCACCCTGGGACTCTATTCGACACAGTTTGCCAAGCATTCGGACGACCACCGGATTCAAGCGGCAGAAAAACCGCTTGTCACCAGTCGTACGAGTGGCTCTGGAGCAGCGCAGGCTGGTCCAGATCGAGAGGAACGCCCTCTATGAGGATGAGGAAGGACTAGTTTACGGGCCTGGAATAGCAGATTGAACGTACGTTGCAAATATATTGCATTTATATGTAGTCAAAACTTCAAACACGTTTTTCTCGAAATGACTTTTTTTTTTATCGCGCGGTTCGTTCCGACGGTATTTCCACCTTTGCTCTTCGACATTTTTGATCGAAAAAATTCTAGTGTGTAGAGGAAATATCAATAAACATTTTGACCATATTTGACATTGTTATCTATATCACCTCCCGAGAAAAAATTCTCGAAGAACATGCTTTTTTGGAGCAAAAATAGTAAACCTCCCCTTAATGGACACGATGTTGGTTGAATTAGCCTTTCAGTCAATAATAATTAAATTCATTTTTAATACACACTGACGAGAAAAAACCGCAAACTCAAAAGATAATTAATTTAGAGTAATGAAATTTGGGGAAAATATTTGTCTAGGTTAAGTATTTAAATGATTAACATTGCAAGAGTTTAATGTAAACGCGGGATAAGCCACTGAAAATACGAAATGCTGGTACATTAATAACCGCCAGAATGTTAAATGCAAGCCTGTAAACGTCCATGTGTTGTACCGTACAGATATCGGATCTCAGTTTGTGAGATGGTTCAAATGGTTCAAATGGCTCTGAGCACTATGCGACTTAACTACTGAGGTCATCAGTCGCCTAGAACTTAGAACTAATTAAACCTAACTAACCTAAGGACATCACACACATCCATGCCCGAGGCAGGATTCGAACCTGCGACCGTAGCGGTCACGCGGTTCGAGACTGAAGCGCCTTTAACCGCACGGCCACACCGGCCGGCGTTTGTGAGATGGTTCCACGTCTGTAGCAGTTGGTTGGTCATTATAGGGACGGTTAATGCTGGTAGTGACAGAATTGTCGTCCGATGATGTCCCATATGAGCTCAATTGAAGACAGATCTGGTGATCGAGCAGGCGAAGGAAACTTGTCGACACTCTCTACAGAGCATGTTGGGTTACGACAGCCGTATGTGGGCGAGCGTTATCCTGTTGGAAAATACCCCTAGGAATGCTGTTCATGAATGGCAGCAAATTTACGTCGAATCACCAGATCGATCTACAAATTTTCGTCCCTGTTTTCACACGATATTTCACTTCAGATGATAACTCCAGTTGTAGGTCCAATGCGTCTAGCACGCGCTGTGGCCAAGCGGTTCTAGGCGCTTCAGTCCCTAACCACGCGGCTGCTAGGGTCGCAGGTTCGAATCCTGCCTCTGACAAGGATGTGGGTGATGTCCTTAGGTTAGTTAGGTTTAAGTAGTTCTAAGTCTAGGGGATTGATGACCTCGGAAGTTAAGTCTCATAGTGCTCAGATCCATTTGAACCAATTTTTGAACCATAATGGCTGTACTAGCGCCAGTCTTGTGCGACTGGTGAGAAATTTTAGTAGACACCATCGTTCACATGTAGGAGCACGCCTTACAACTTTCCGTTACATCTCACAACTCCTTGTCGGTGCTGCTACTTTTTTTTTCGTCAGTGTACTTCATACAGGTCAGATTCCAGAACATTTTTCCACATAAGCGGCTTGACAATTGGCGCTCACCCCTCCCCCGTTTCCCTTGCACACTTTCACCTGTACCACTTTTCGACGCTACTTGTGATCTGCACTGTATACATATCTTGCACTTCGGTGCCATTGGACGTTCCTCTGAGCAGGGCGCCCTTAGCAGCCGCTACTAACTGCGTTAAGTCCTGTATGTAATACATATTTCGCGCCTCTGCCACCCATCTCACATTGGCGCCCCCAAGCGGCGGCTGGAGTTGTTTCGCCTTAAACCGGCCTGATGTTATAAACGGGAAATAGAGTAAGTACGTATTGGTTGCGATGGTAAAGGGAGATCGTAGGTAAGATATGAAGATGCAGCCGTCGCATGCAATTAGTGTTGTGAATAAACGAGAAGAGTTAGTCAGCTGTATCTAGCAACAAGGAAGAGTAGTAACCCAGAAACAGCCAAATATTATAAAAACTACTGTGTTACATTAAGAAAGGTTCTTAAAAAGTCCAGAAGCATGTGCTTCATGTCTGAGATTAATACCTCTGATAAAAAAAATTAAAATAATTTGGAATATTATAACAAGAGAGACAGGACAACCAAGAGTACAGGATGAGGGCATTAGGATGAAAGCGAATGGAAACTTGACAAACAACAAGCCAGAAGTCGAAAACATTTCGAATAATCATTTTTGAAATGTTGTAGAGAAAATAGTATCTAAATGTTCATTAGAAGAAACAAGGCAGTTAATGGAAGAGGCCTTACCACACCATTTGATACAATTGAAATGCCACCCACCTCTCCTTCTCAAATTAGGAAGATAATAAACTCTCTTAAGAATATAAGTTCACATGGAATTGATGGCATTTCCAGCAGGATAATAAAAGCTTGTTCCCAAGAGATAAGTGGGATTCTTAACCACATATGTAATAGCTCTCTGAAGCAGGGAATTTTCCCAGATAGACTGAAGTATGCCATTGTTAAACCACTGCATAAAAAAGGGGATACGTCTCATGTCAATCTCTCTTCTGACTGCCTTATGCAAAATTCTCGAAAAAGTAATTTATTGTTGAGTAGCTTCACACATCTGTAAAAATAAAGTTTTAACAAAATGTCAGTTTGGTTCGCAGAAAGGTTTTTCAACGGAAAATGCTATACATACTTTCACTAGTAAACATTAAATGCTCTGAGTAACCGAAAGTCAGCTTTTGATTGTGTAAATAATGGAATACTTCTAGATAAGCTTAAGTACTGTGGTATGAATGGGACGGTGCTAAAATGGTTTAAATCATACCTAACTGGAAGAGTGCAGAAACTTGAAATAAGCACTTCACATAATATGCGAAAAACTGGTGATTTCTCAAACTGGGGAACAATGAAGAATGCGGTGCCGCAAGGTTCGGTCTTGGGTCCTCTGCTGTTCTTAATATATATATTAATGACTTGCCATTCTATATTCACGAAGATGCAAAGCTGGTACTTTTTGCCGATGACACAAGTGTAGCTATCACACCCAACAGACAAGAATTAACTAGTGAAATTGTAAACGATGTTTTCCAGGAAATCATTAAGTGGTCCTCAGGAAATTGGCTCTCATTTAACTTTGACAAAATACAGTACATACAGTTCCACACAGTAAATGGAACGACACCATTAATAAATTTAGACTTCGATCAGAAATCGGTAGGTAAGGTAGAATATTAATAATTTCTAGTGTATGCCTTGATGAGGGGTTGAACTGGAAAAAACACACTGAAGATCTGCTGAAACGTTTGAGTTCAGCTACTTATGGTATTAGGGTCATTGCAAATTTTGGCGATATACATCTCAGTAAATTAGCTTACCACGCCTGTTTTCGTTCTCTGCTTTCGTATGGCATCATATTCTGGGGTAACCCATCATTGAGTAAAAGAGTGTTCATTCAAATGGTTCAAATGGCTCTGAGTACTATGGGACTTAACTTCTAAGGTCATCAGTCCCCTAGAACTTAGAACTACTTAAACCTAACTAACCTAAGGACATCACACACATCCATGCCCGAGGCAGGATTCGAACCTGCGACCGTAGCGGTCGCGCGGTTCCAGACTGTAGCGCCTTTAACCGCTTGGCCACCACGGCCGGCGAGTGTTCATTGAACAAAAGCGTGTAATCAGAATAATTGCTGCAGCTCATCCAAGATTATTCTGCATACACTTATTTAAAGAGCTAGAGATCTTCACTGTAGCCTCACAATATATGTATTCACTTATTAAATTCGTTATTAACAATCCGAACGAATTCAAAAGTAATAACAGTGTATATGGCTACAACACTAGGACAAAGGATGATCTTCACTACTCACGGTTAATTCTAACTTTGCCTCAGAAGGGGGTAAATTACGCTGCCACAAAAGTCTGGTCTCTTACCTAATAACATCAGAGGTCTGACAGATAGCCATATAGCATTTAAAAGGAAATTAAAAGAATTTCTTAATGGCAACTCCATCTACTCATTATATGAATTTTTGGACATAGTAAGTGTGTAATTTCCCCAAACCCCACAAAAAAATTAAAAATATTAAGTGTCAAGTAATAATTTGTGTAATTTAGTATCTTGTATAGACACCTTTTGTTAACCTCACACGTTCCACATCATTACGAAGTGTCGTATTCATGATCTACGGTACAGGTACTAATCTTCTCTTAATCGCAAGAACATGTCTGTGTGCCCACTATTCGTCTGCCTGAAAATACCGGGAAGGGAGCAGCGTACTGTCTACCACAATGGACTCACATTCGGGCGGATTCCGCTTCATAATGCCGCTCCGCCACGCAGACCTATGTTTTATAATGTTTCTGTTTTATCTTGGGTATTAATAAACCGCTTCAACTATATTTAGTCCTTTATTTTTAGATCACTATCTGTTTCGTGGCACTAAAAGCCAGATAGATCTTCAGGTGAACATGTAACTAACAGGTCAGAGCTAAAAGTCTCGTAACTCTGTAGTCAACATTAGTTCTGCGTCAGAACTAAACAACGCTAAAAGGCCGTACATCATGGAATAAAACAGCCGGATTCCAATTCTATACCATAGTGGATTGGAGTCCTGCTGTTTTATTCCATGACGTACGACCTTTCAGCGGTTGTTAGTTCTCACGCACAACTAATGTTGGATACAGAGTTACAAGCTTTCTGGTTCTAATGTGTTAGTTATATGTGCTTCGGAGTATGTGGCTTTTTGTGCCACGAAAACGGTAGTCATCTAAAAATAAAAGACTAAATATAGCTGAAGCGGTTTATTAATACCCAACATGATTACTCATAGCTGTAGTTCCCTACTTAGACGTACATCTGCAGTTTCTATTTTATTTACTCATTAAGTGTTTGATTCCCTCTGGTATCGGATATTTCATATAATGTATTCTACTTGATTACTTCCACATAGACTATTCAATTTTAGATCCTTCTGTAACACGATATCTCAACCGCATCGATCCTTTTCCGATATTGCCACAGTCCTAATTACTTTCGATACAACGCTGTCTTCCCAACGGACTTTTTCAGAAATTTCTTTTTCAAATAAAGGCTTATGTTTGATAGTATTAATCTTCGTTTAGCTATTTGTGTTTGCTGGTCTGCTTCTTATATTTCCCTTGTTTCCAACGTACCTGAGTTTCTTAACTTCGTCTCGTTCGTTACCACCAATTCTGGCATTAAGCTTATCGCTAATTTCATATCTGCTACACCCCACTACTTTAATTTTTATTTGAATCACTCTCAGTCGATGATCTGGGCTCATTTCACTTTGTAGTCCACTGAACACATCACGTAATTGTTCCTTACTTTCATCGGAGCTATGTATGTCTTTGGTGAATCTTATATCCTCTGACCTTGAATTTTAATCCCACTCTAGAACAATTATTTTATTCTTAACTCCGTATGAACCTCAGCTGAATATTCTCTTTAAAAAGGCCAACACTGAACTATGTCCCATCAATTATAGTGTGTTCGCTGCGTAATGACTACTAGTTTTACAGTATGCTACGCGCTAATTTTCTATTCGACCATGAACAATAACAGTTCGTTTGAATAAATTATAATATATTGTCCTTCATATACTGCTAAAATTGTAGTTCGTTGAATTGGGAAAATTTCCAGTGACCACTGCCGATTGAAGGGCCCTGAAGCCTCTCCTTCCGACCATCACGTTAGCTTGGCTGCAACTGCGGCCACAGCACACGGCCATAAAATTTGACACGAACTCTGCACTGGGTAACTACATGCATGCTGCACGCAGGACATAGGTAGCTCGCCGCTTCATATGCATATGTCGCGTTCTGCAGGCAGTTATACGTATGCGGTACCGCCAAGGGGACGCACACGGAGCGAGCGGGCTCGACGAGCGTACTGACATTTATTAAATAACCTAACTCGTCCCTGTAATTATGTAAATGTGTTCATTAAAGGCCCCGCCACCGGCGGCCTGTTATTAAAAGCGACCCTCAGTAAATCACCCTCGTGCAGCCGGGCCTCAGCCCCGCCGTACCTGCTTCTCTCAGGTGTAATGTTACGCCAATGACGTCACAGAAGGCGGCCCACCGCCGCAGGACAGATGGTAAAAATCCACTGAATAGGGAAATGGTCCTCTCAAACTTCTCATATAACATATGACTTTGAGGACCCACTACACCCTTAGAAACCTTTTACGTTTAAAAATAATTTGAATCGCATTTGGCAGAGAACTAAAAGAACAAAGTCAAAACTAAGCCTAAGGAAGAGACGACATTCTGCCAAAACTATAGCACTGGGAGACCAGACCATGACAAAACTCTTCCATAAGGTGTGCGTGATGTATGAGACGAGCGACATTCCCTCAGACTTTTAGAAGATTGTAATAATACGATTTCCAAAGAAAGGAGTTGCTAACAAGTATGAATATTATCGAATTGTCAGTTTATCAGCTCATGTTTACAAAATAGTAACAAGTGCACTTTACAGATGAATGGAAAAACAGGTACGAGGGTAAGCTCAAAATTAAGGTCTCCTATTGTTTTTATAATTACATAGACCTGTTTATTTCTACAATGGTTTACATCAGTTTACAACTTGAACATTTAGCTACTTTTCGACATAATCACTGTTTCTGTCGATGCATTTTTGTAGATGCTGTGACAGTTTTTGTATGCCAATGTCGTACCAGTTCGCTGCCATCCTGTTCAGAAAGTTATGAACCTCTTCTTTCACCTCGTCGTTGGAGGACCACGATTAACGCTGACAGGTACTGTGAGACTCAAATGGGCAATTCAGAACCGGAGAAGAGGAATGTTGAGCAGGGGCGTACACACTCTCCAAGACAACGTTCACCCGCACATCGCTCGGCAAACAGTTGTCCTTCTGCAACAGTTATAGTGGAACATAATCATCTCTCCACCCTATAGTCCTCACTTGGTGCCCAGTGACTATCAACTGTTCCCTACGTTACAAGAACATTTGGCCGGGAAGCGATTCAGCTCCGACGACGAGGTGAAAGAAGAGGTTCATAGCTTTCTGAACAGCACGGCGGCGAGCTGGTATGACATGGGCATACAAAAACTGCCACAGCGTCTGCAAAAATGCATCGACATAAATGGTGATCATGTCGAAAAATAGCTAATTGTTCAAGCTGTAAATTGATGTAAACCATCGTGCAAATAAACAGGTCTATGTACTTATCAAAAAATAGGAGACCTTACTCTTGGGATTACCCTCGTAGAAGCTGACCTCGAGGAAGATCAGTTTGGATTCTGGACCCATGTAGGAACACGCGAGATAATATTGAACCTACGACTGACCTTAGAAGATAGGGTAAGGAAAGGCAAACCTACGTTTAAAGCATTTGCAGACTTAGGGGAAGTTTATGACAGTGTTGACTGGAATATGCTCTTTGAAATTCTGAAGCTAGCAGGGGTAAAATACAGGGAGCGAAAGGTTATTTACTACTTTTACAGATACCTGACGACTGTTATGTAGAGGGGTACGCAAGGGAAGGAGTTGATGCGAAGGAAGTGACAATGGGTTGTAGCCTATCTCCGATGTTATTTAATATGTACACTGAGCAAGCAGTAAACGAAACCGAAGAAACATTTTTAAGTCGGAATTAAATTTCAGAAAGGAGGAATAAAACTTTGAGTTTTGCGGATGATTTTGTCACAGACAGCAGAGGAATTGGATGAACAGTTGAACGGAATGGACAGTCTTTTACAAAGAGGATATAAGATGAACATCATAAAAGCAAGTCAAGAATAGTGGAAAGTAGTCGTAATCAATCAGCCAATGCTTAGGTGGTTAGCATAGGAAACGATTCGCTTAAAGTCGTAGATGAGTTTTTGATATTTCGGCAGAAAATTAACTGATGATGGCCGAAATAGAGAGGATAGAAAATGTAAACTGGCAATCGTAAAAAAAAGCGTTTCTGAAGAAAAGAAATTTGTTAAAATCGAATATAGACTTCATTGTTAGAAAATATTCCCCCTGTGTGGGATTTAAAAATCGTAGAGGGACACCAAGTGATGAATGTAAGGATATTGATGTATCTTACATTATCTATTTCGAGAGGAAGAGGCTTGCACTGAACAGAGCAGAATGGAGAGCTACATCAAACCATTCTTAGTATTTGTACATCTTTTATTGCTTATAAGACTGGTTTATTTAACGTGGTATCATATTATGTTTTTGCTTGTCTTACATTCTTAGGAGTAATACCGATGCCCAGAGGAAGCGTCCATGTAACCTGCCATTTATGTGGCCTTTCTGATGCGAGATGCGACGACAGCTGTAGGACCCCAACAACGAGAAACGAAGGGTCCTTTCTGGTCAGCAACTTCCATCTCTGTGCCGGTTCATTGTATAGCCTGATAATGTGCACTGAGATGACGAAAGTCATGGGATACCTCATAATATCGTTTGCATGGGGGCTTAATTAAATGTAATGGAAATAATTTTAATTTTCAGTCGCTGTACTGTCCGATTACGCAAGTCTCGTAAACGGTTGGCCCTGACTATTATTATTACGCAATCTGACTGCTTAGAACAATAACAAAGAATGAAATGGAAATTTTCATTAACACAGTTAATTAATTAAGTCCCCAGCAACTATAAAACCTACGAAACCAAAGCACAAGTGTAACTGTTCTGTGTGTGGAAGTATGACTCAACGTACACATCTGGCACGGTTCTTCTTCAAAAGACAAGAATTTCAAATACCATTTATACTGAATTAATTAAAGAAAATACGAATACCATAATTACTCAAGAGAACCACAATTACACTCTAATCCAAGAACACAAGCCAGATGCTTGTTGACTGAACCTGTTATGACACGTTATTTAAAACATACAAATAATGAAAAATAAATCAAGTTTCGTTACCGACTTTGCATGTACCCAAGAATTTGTTGGAAGTAGCCTGCGGAAGCATTCAGCCTTGCTACCACTAAAGCCGTCCCTAATTGCGTAAGTATTGCCGGTACATGATTTGTGCACGAACTGAGCCCTCGATTATGACCCATGAAAGCTCAATGGAATTCGTGCCGGGGGATCTGGACGGCCAAATCAATCGCTCGAATAGTCCAAAATGTTATTAAAACCAATCGTTAACAGTTGTGGCCCGGTGATACGACATCTTTGTTTGGGAACATAAGATCCATGAATGGCTGAAAATGTCATCGAAGTAGCCGAACATAACCATTTCCAGTTCGGTTCATATTGAGAGAACCCAATCTATTCCACTTAAACACAGCCTACACCATTAAGGAGCCACCACAAGCTCACACATTACTGTGTTGACTACTAGAGTCCACGGAATTGTGGGGTCTGCGCCACATTCGAATTCCACCATCAGCTCTTACCTACTTAAACAGGATCAGGCCACGATTTTCGAGCCGTAGAGGGTCCATCCGATGTGGTCACGAGCCCAAGAGTGATGCTGCAGGCGATGTCGTGCTGTTGGAAAGGCGCTCACGTCGGTCATCAGTTGCCATAGCCCAGAAACGCCAAATTTCGCCACACTGTCCTAACGGATACGTTCGTCGTAAGTCCCACATTGATTTCTGCGGTTATGTCAGTGTTTCTTGTCTGTCAGCACTGACAACTCTATGCAAACGCTGCTGCTTTCGGTTGTTAAGTGAAGGCCGTCGGCCACTGTCCGTGGTGAAAAGAAGTCCTTGAAATTTAGCATTCTCGGCACACACTTGACACCGTGGATCTCGGAATATTGAATTCTCCAACGATTTCTGAAATGCAGTGCCCTTGCGTCTAGCTCCGACCACCATAACGCGTTCAGAGCCTTTTAATTCCCGTCGTTGGGCCATAATCATGTCGGAAACTTTTTCAGATTACTTACCTGAGTACAAATGACAGCTCTCCTAATGCACTGTACTTTTGTATTTATGGACGTGTTACTACCGCCATCTGTATTAGTGTATATCTGTGGGCCATGACTTGCCTCCTCAATGTATGTTTATCGGAGTCTGGTCTGCCTTGGTGAGGGAGGACAGGGAGATTCCGTTAGTTTTCGTGGGACAATAGCGGGATGCAGACACTGAAAAGACTGTAGGAACGCCGAAGTGCACGTTCCTGTACGGCTTAAGTCATGGACCGATAAAAGAATATATCTTCCAGTCAAATTTTAGAAGAGGCGTTGCATTGGCTCTCCAGGTTCCTCATGAGTGGCTTCCACAAGCTTTCGGTAGATTTCTCTCGGCAGAAGGGCACCAACTTAGGTCTAATCTTACGCGCTCCTCTCGGGGGCTGAGTGGCTTGTACCGCCTCCCAGGAATGCGTGACATAGGACTGATCGATGAAGTTTGTGGAAAAAGTGGCAGGAATGTATCGTGTTGGCCGCTGAAGTGCTGGCACGTAGCTTTGGGGGTGCGAGGGGGATAATCGTGAAAGCTCTGGGGGCACTGAAAGGGCACTCACATATATATTTAATTACATGAAGTTCAGTCAGGTGGCACTGGGAAGTTACACAGATCAGAACAATATTATCACTGCTGGGTATGGTCAGATAAAAGCTGGGACTAACTTTGCGTAAATTCAGTGTTGAAGTTCTTTGAACGCTCCTCAAATTAGTTTCTTGTCGGAAGCAGTACATGAGACACGGAAGACAGGAGCGGTTACTGCAGTACGGAGCTGCTCTAACCTGTACTCTGAAATGTTAAGAAACAGGTAACTGTAAGCGAGGTTAGCGATGAGTTGTTGATCCATGAGGAAACTGAAAGCAGTATTTCATCCTCCCTCTTTTTGGAGTAACGTTAAATAATGTGACAACTAGAACCATTGTTTCATTTCTCGTGAGCGTCCGGTTTGTTCTTTCAGGAAGACTTGGTTCCGAAATGGTCCATTCTGTTATTAGTTATCGGAGATTTAATATGAGGAACTCCAACTTGTATCCCGTACATTCTCGGTAGCTTTCTTTGCTGAACTGACAGAATCCGCTTTTGTTTCCCATAGACCCCGTGAACGGAGCAAGTCTCAAGTATGTACGATTAACGTCCTCTCTAATGTAGTATTCGTTTCCTCACCGGACAGAGTACGTCCCACGCTGATCCCTCTCTCACTTACTTTTCACTTGGTTGCCAATACGTACGGGACAATTAGATAGAAAAGTTTGAATTCTTTTGCTGTGAAATTATTTGTCAATTGGTTAAGAGAATCTTAATAAATGTCGCAGTTTCCAATGATTCTTTAAAATTACTAGTTTCCCTGTACCACCTAGTCGGTAGTACAAATCCGGAAAGTTGTATGTGCATACCAGAATCTAGTAGTCATCATCCTAAGGCTGTACTGTGTTAGCGGTATCTTGTGTTCCGGCAGATTAACATCTCTGTCTTAAATTCAGGGCTTAAATGATCCATTTTTCTCTGGTCATAACCCGGTACTGCCATTGCACTTACGAATGGCGAACGATTAAAAGCGTAACAATAAAGTTTGGATCGTCTGACGAGGGAAAACCCTGATACATAAGCCAGGAAAGATCAGCTGTTAACTGTTCATAAATTTGGCCAATTATAATCCTGTCTCCAGCGATTTGTACTACCACTCACCATCGTAAATCAAAAAGCACGTTTCAGATTAATAACCCACTCACATTCGCGGTAACAGCAGTTGCGTATTAAAAGAAGTAATTAGGAATGCTTGCTGTGAGGAATTACTATGCACAAAATATACATACTACAAAAAAAGTTTTCCATCACCTTGGTTCCGAGAGTTCCGGAACCTGTACAGAAAACTGGAATAGAGATCAACATAAACATCATTTCCGCCCTTTTCATTGCTCATGAAAACCATACATTGCATGTTGTACAACCATACAGCGAGACCTTCAGAGGTTGTCGTCCAGATTGCTGTATACACCGGTACCTCAAATACCCAGTAGCACGACCTCTTGCATTGATGCATGTCTGTATTCGCCGTGGCATACTATCCACAAATTCATCAAGGCACTGCTAGTCCAGATTGTCCCACTCCTCAATGGGGATTCGGCGGAGATCCCTCAGAGTAGTTGGTCGGTCTGCCGGCCGCGGTGGTCTAGCGGTTATGGCGCTGCAGTCCGGCACCGCGGGACTGCTACGGTCGCAGGTTCGAATCCTGCCTCGGGCATGGGTGTGTGTGATGTCCTTAGGTTAGTTAGGTTTAAGTAGTTCTAAGTTCTAGGGGACTTATGACCTAAGCTGTTGAGTCCCATAGTGCTCAGAGCCATTTAGTTGGTCGGTCACGTTGCCCATAAACAGCCCTTTTCAATCTATTCCAGGCATGTTCTACACGGTTCATGACTGGAGAACATGCTGGACACACTAGTCGAGCGATGTAGTTATCCTGAAGGAAGTCATTCGCAAGATGTGCTCGATAGGACGCGAATTCTCGTCCATGAAGATGAATGCCTCGCCAATATGCTGCCGATATGAGTGCACTATCGGTCGGAGGATGACATTCACGTATCGTACAGCCGTTACGGGGCTTTCCATGATCACCAGCTGCGTACGTCGGCCCCACATAATGCAATCGCAAAACAGCAGGGAACATCCACCTTGCTGCACTCGCTAAACAGTGTGTCTAAGGCTTTCAGTCTGACCGGGTTGCCTCCAAACACGTCTCCGACCATTGTCTGGTTGAAGGCGTATGCGACACTCATCGGTGAAGAGACCGTAATGCCAATCTTGAGCGGTCCATTCGGCATGTTGTTGGGCCCATCTGTACAGCGCTGCTGGGTGTCGTGGTTTCAAAGACGAACCTCACCGTAGACGTCGGGAGCGAA
The DNA here is from genome assembly GCF_023898315.1 of Schistocerca nitens. NCBI lineage: Eukaryota > Metazoa > Arthropoda > Insecta > Orthoptera > Acrididae > Schistocerca > Schistocerca nitens. The sequence goes on from NC_064614.1 coordinate 69,705,547, forward strand.
GTTGCTCATCATGCAGCGTATTCCGCACAGTATGAGTCGGAACACGACGTACTGTGGCTGCACGAAAAGGATTATTCAACATGGTGGCGTTGCTGTCAGGATTCCAAAGAGCCATAGTCCGTAGGTAGTGGACATCCACTGCAGTAGTCACCCTTGGGCGGCCTGAGCGCGGCTTCTATACTTTCCTAGTCTAAACTTTGTATCGTAAATATTTCATTTCCATACATGGTTGCACTTCATACAAATACTCTCTGAAAGGTCCTCCTGCCACTTAAATCTACACCCGATGTTAAGAAAGTTTTTTCAGAAACTTTATTTAATATCCACCCTACTTCGGACAACATCAGTTATTTTGCTTCCCAAATTAAAAAAAAATGTATTTAGTACCTCAAATGTCTCATTTTCTTATCTGATTTAATTCGACTACATTCCATTATCCTCGTTTTGCTTTTTTTGACGTTCATCTTAATCCTCCTTTCAAGATACCGACCATTCCGTTCAACTGCCCTTCGAAGTTCTTTGATGTCTCTGACAGAATTATAATATCATAGAAAAGCCTGAAAGTTTTTATTTCTTCACCCTGGACTTCCCTGGAATTCCCACTCCAAATTTTTCTTTTGTTTCCTTTACGGCTTGCTCAGTGTGCACATTGAATAACATCAGGGATAGGCTACAGCCCTGTCTCATTCCGTTCTCTACCACCTCTTCCATTCCGTGCCCCTCGACTCTTATAACTGCCATCCAATTTCTGTACAAATTGTAAATAATGTTATAAATGCCATCTGATCTCTGTACAAATTTTAAATAGTCTTTTGCTCCCTGTATTTTACCCCTGTCACCTTTAGAATTTGAAAGAGACTGTTCCAGTCAACATTGTCAAAAGCTTTCTCTAAGTCTATAAATGCTATAAACGTAGGTTTGCCTTCCCTTAACCCGTCTTCCATGAGACGTCGAAGGGTCAGTATTGCCTCGCGTGCTCCTACATTTCTCCGGAACCCAAACTGATCTCTCCCGAGGTTGGCTTCTACCAGTTTCTCCATTCATATGTAAAGGATTCGGGCTAGTATTTCGCAGTTGTGACTCACTGAACTGATATTTCGGTAATTTTCACGCCTATTGGCACATTCTTTCTTTGGAATTAGGATAATTATATTCTTCTTGATGTCTGAGGGTATTTCGCCTGTCTCATACATCTTGCTCACCAGATGGAAGAGTTTTGTCACAGCTGGCTCTCCCAAGGCTATCAGTAGCCCTAACGGAATGTTGTCTACTCCCGGGAACTTCTTTCGACTTAAATCTCTCAGTGCTTTGTCAAATTCTTCAAGCAATATTCTCTTACATGGTCTTTCCTTCCATTTTGTGATAAGAGTTCTTCATATTTTATGCCTTGGGCATGGATGTGTGTGGCCGAACGGTTCTAGGCGCTTCAGTCTGGAACCGTGCGACCGCTACGGTCGCAGGTTCGAATCCTGCCTCGGGCATGGATGTGTGTGCTGTCCTTAGTTAAGTTTAAGTAGTCCTCGAATTTTAAGTCCCATAGTGCTCAGAGCCATTTGATTTATGCAGGCTCAGCACTGATTATGCACACAGTATATAGGAATGATCAATTTTTTTTTTAATTTTTAATCAGAGTAAGTTGCTGCAAGTGGAACGGGCAGCAATAACATTTATGTTTTCGCTTCTCACATATATTTGGTTTTTCATTTCCAAATGTGTCGCGATTTCCGATACATTGGTTTAGCACGAGCCTAAGAGAACAGATGAAAGTAATGCGAGTCAAACGAGCAGCAACGACGATACACATCTGCGTTGCTGCATCGAAGAAAGCCTTAACATCAGGCTACAGTCTGAAGTGCCACACAGCAAAACAGTTAGATCGGAAGATCCACAGTACTAGCATCACCTTCACTGGGTCGGAACCACCACGCTGGAAAGCCCCACTGAGCCCAGTGAGCGGGGGGATGACAGCCGTTACGAAAAGAGGCAGGCACAGTCTTTACTGGTTAGCTCAGAGACGGAAGGGCACTAGTAAGCTACAGCAGCTTTGAGAGTCCGCTGGTATACAAGGTGTCAGAACAAAAGGCTAGAACGTGCAGTTAACGTACTACACTTTCCCGCCGTGAAAAAGTTCAGAGTTTTTACGTTACTTTTCCATTTTGCATTTTTTAATTCTCTGAATTCGGCCATAAGGCAGTGTCGTTGCTACCACGTATCGATAGGCTGGCCCTTACGATATTTTGTAGTATCAGTCAAGATCTTACGGTGTTTCTCTTTCGATATGTTCGTTTAAATAATGTTTAAGTCATATTTCCGATCGTTCGTGATCTTGATTTTTACATTTAAAGCAATCTTTCCATGTTGACCTTTAACGTAGCGGCAGTGTTCCCTGCTATTCGTGGTATTAAACCAACACAAAGAGTTTCGTCTCTCAAATTAATCATTTCATTAAAGTTCTCTAACATTTAGAGTGATGTCCACACGTAATTTTTCATAATTAGCATCCTTCTTGTTGACTGAGTACACATGGCATTACAATTTGTCTTACGTCACCCATGGTTTTGAAAAGATCTTCCACAGTGTTCTCTTCTTCATTAGATTTGTTTAAAACACTATCAACATTATTTCCCTTCCTTTTTAGTGGGCTTTTTGAGTTCTTCATGGAGTTTATTTTCTTAGGTGAATGTCACATGGCTAGTGGATAGGACGTTACTGTGTTCGTAGCGATTGCATAATATTTTATAATTAGTTTCGCTTTAATAAAATGATAACTTATTTATTCTTTAGGGGATGGTTGGTTGGTTGGTTTGGGGAAGGAGACCAGACAGCGTGGTCATCGGTCTCATCAGATTAGGGAAGGATTGGGAAGGAAGTCGGCCGTGCCCTTTCAGAGGAACCATCCCGGCATTTGCCTGGAGTGATTTAGGGAAATCACGGAAAACCTAAATCAGGATGGCCGGACGCGGGATTGAACCGTCGTCCTCCCGAATGCGAGTCCAGTGTCTAACCACTGCGCCACCCCGCTCGGTTTTAGGGGATGTATTGTTAGGTTGTAGCCGAACTGTTGTGAATGAAATTCATGCGTTTTTTCCGGCTTTCACTTTCTTTGCCCAAGAATAATGCCAGACTTAGGAGATATAAATATAAAAAACTGGCGTATTTTGCTTATTTTCACTCCATTATGTCATGTGGTTTGATATTTTGGGGTATCTCCACAAACAGAGATAAAATGTTTAGAGTACAGAAGCGCATAATAAGAGTAATGAGTAGTGTAAATCCAAAAATATCACGTCGAAACCTATTCAAAGAATTGGGCATATTAACCACAGCTTCTCAGTATATTTATTCCTTAATGAAGTTTGTTGTAAATAATACATCTCTTTTTCCAACTAACTACTTAGTACACAGTATCAATACTAGGAATAACAACAATAAACATAAAGATTTAAAATCACTTACTCTTGCCCAGAAAGGAGTCCAGTATTCAGCAACACATGTTTTCAATAAGTTACCAGCAACCATTAAGAGTTTAGTTTCAGACAAGTCACAATTTAAATATAATTTAAAAGAATTTTTGGTGGCCAACTCCTTCTATTCCATCCATGAGTTTCTCAACAAGTGCAGTAGACCATTTTAATGAAAATGTGTTATACTTTAATTTTTGACAATACTTTGTTGTAACAGCCATGTAACTACCTACTGTGTGAATGATGGATGTATAGAAAGCAGATGTAAGTCTTAAGTCTGTAAATAGTAAAGTTTAATTTTAAATCTTGTACATAATCTGACTGTTCTTAACTGAGGATCACTGAAATGAATAATTTACTTTAATTTTTGACAATACTTGCTTGTAATAGCCAAGAAACTAGCAAATGTCTGAATGATGGATTTAATGAAAGCAGATGTAAATATTAAACCTGTAAATATTAGAAGTTTAAATTTAATTCATGTACATAATTTTAATTTTTATTGACTGACGATCATTTAAATTAATGAAACTCAAGTTTTTCTAATTACATTTTTGTACTGGGTCTATGGAAAGAATAATTAATGTAATCTAATCTAAAAGGTGCTAGTCGATTGGTTGCTGAAATGAAATGTTGTGTGGCTAGGTCCTCTGGTGGTGTAGATCGGTCGCCTCATGGAAGTCTTTTTAATTTACGCTACTTCGGCGACTTGCTCGTCGATCGGGTTGACATTATGGTGACGACGACACAACATCCAATTACTGAGCGGAGAATATCTCCGACCCAGGCGGGAATCGAACGCGGGCTCCTTTACATGGCATTCGGTCACGCTGCACACGTAGCTATCGAGATTAGTTGCTTGTAGCATATCATTAGCTGACCATCAATTGTTAGCTTTATCCTTTCAGTTCGGTTATTATAGCCATTTTCTTGTGATTTCGTCAAAAAACTGAAGAGGAGAATAAGGCAAGTGCCATAAACCGATTTCCCAGAAACTTGGTTCAGTGGAATTGGGGTCGAAATAAGCAAACAATGTTTCGGCTTATCCGTAGATACTCGACAGTTTCTGAAACAACGACGGTTGAAGTTTCCGAGTTATTTTTCCAAGTACTTAATATGCCCCTACCGCGGTAGCCTAAGCCGAAATGGTATTACAGTGGTTAGTGTCGCGGCTTTTTTCATTTTTTTCTTCAATTTTTGCATCCCGTATTCGAAACCTGATTATTACTTTTTTGTTTTTCATTTACTACCTACGTCTGCAGTAGATTACTACACTAATATTTTCCAATGTGTATTGATACAGTGCTGTCCTTATTCGTCTACTAAATGTATGTCAGCTGTACGACATTAAAAAAAAAAATTAGAAAATTATTTTAAAATGTTTTTGGTGAAATTCTTGCAGTGTATGTTGATTCATAATAAACTGCGGTAAAGTGATCCGTTATGCATGCATTGCCTCGAAATTATTGTCACTGAAATTCATACGATGAAATGCCACTGTGGCAAACCGCGTTCAGGTGATGTTCGTGGTGTTTGGAATATCTGTGTTTCGAATTTTTCTACGATCGATATCACCCAAAGGAATGCACCAAATCATTCTGACGAATAAACGTAGGAAAAAAATATAAGAATTAATGTAATAATTATTATGAAGGTGAAATATCAGAAAATAAGAATTTAAAATGATTGTGATGGCTCAACATATCACACATACGTAATACATAATAAATGTGAGAACTTACTGTGAAATTCAGTTGTAATTTTACAATTAATGTAACGTCCTTGTATCTCGTAATTTGATAAGAAACATTCGTGAAATAACATTCTACTGACATGCGTAGATAAATGAAAAAAATAAAAAAAAGTAATCAGTAATCAGGTTTCGAACACGGGGCACGAAATTACGTAGCTGCTACGCTAACCAAACCCCCGTCATTTCTTTTGACAACACCGCGCTGTAAAACGCACAAAAAGTACGTCGAAAACAGTTCGAAAACTTTGACCGTAGATTCGTCAGACGGGACATGTGTCCACTTTTTTTTTTTACTGCTATCCCACTGAGTGAAGTTCCTGGGAAACAGTGTGACGGCACTTGTCGTGTCCTCCCTTTGAGTCACTCAGCGATCGTTTTGTGATCTGTGGTCTCTTGTCAAATGCGTGATTTACTTGTTAAAGCAGTGTAATGAGTGTGAAGTTATAGTGACTGGTAATTCTGTTAGCATGGTTGGCGTACATGTGAATCATTTGAATAAATGTGGAATCAGTTTCACTCCCGTTGTTTTACAGAGAAATTAGTGTTCGCCCTTTCCTTACAATATCTGATAGCAGTGAATCAATTTAATACATACTGGTGTCGGGCCGCTGTTCTTGTGCGACCCGGGAAATACTTTTTTTAACAAACGAAACATGTTCCGTTTCAGCCGCGCTGGCGAGTGGACGCTGCTAAATGCTGCGGTGCACTTCCATGTTTACATCGTTGTACTTGTGCTTCACCGAGTGCTATCTGTCCGTTATCTCCATGTTCATTCATATTCCTTGCGATCTGAAAGCTACTTCTGGTCGTACTGCTGCTAATTGGAACTTCGACTGTTTAACCGAAATTTCGTCGATGGATTAACCATGGCTACAAACCCCTGGAAGAATCAGCCGACATCCCTGGAAATAGATGACTGGATTACACAGGTAACTGGTCTCAGTTCTGATACCGTCCATACCTGGCTAGTGGATCAGGAAAAATACTGTGTTTTTGTCAGGTTATTCAGTGCTGCGACTGTTGATAAAGTGTTACGAAAGTGGGGCTATGAAGTAGATTTTGTGCATAGAAATGATTATACAAGTAAGGTTTCCAACTATAGAGCTGACATTCATTAAAAATCCGTTCGTCTCCTGAATCTTCCCATAGAAATTCATAATGATAAGATCAAGGAAGCACTTTCAGACTACGGGGACGTTAAATCAATTGCAAACGAAAGATTGGCGCTTCGCTTTAAACTGCAGTGTTTCAACGGAGTCCGCTATGTAGAGATGGACGTTAAGACGAATATTCCGTCTCACACAACTGTTTGTGGGTATAAGGCACAAATTGTTATTACAGGTCAGGAAGCTACATGTCATATATGTAACGAAACCGGTCACTTCAGACAGGAATGTCCTCGGCGAACGGTTGTTCTTAAAAGTAATTTGATACAACGTCAGAAGCTTACCTTTACGATAGCAGTAAATTTTCTCCGTTAACAACAAAGGGAAACCCTGTTACCACTACTCGTGGAACTGAAACGAAACCGAAAAAAAATACCTCTGGAGACAACTGATAGTTGTTCCAAGGACGAGTTGTCCTGTCCAACTCCCTCAGTTCGCATGCAAAAACAGTGCGATGAGGAGGCAGAGGAACCGGAAGGCAAAATTCGAATGGAAACTGATGAACAGAAAGATTATACACATACGGTACCAGGAAATGAAAGGGGTGTAGTTAGTATTAATTTGCAAGAAACGACAGGTGATTGCAAAGATCAACAAGCCGGCAGCCGTGGCCGTGCGGTTCTAGAAGCTTCATTCCGGATCCACGCGACTGCTACGGTCGCTGGTTCGAATCCTGTCTCAGGCATGGATGTGTGTGATGTCCTTAGGTTAGTTATGTTTAAGTAGTTCTAAGTTCTAGGGGACTGATGACCTCAGGTGTTAAGTCCCATAGTGCTCAGAGCTATTTGAACCATAGATCACCAGCTATCTGTTAGTAAACAAATTCAGAGAGAGGTTGCACAACTGCTGTCTGCATTTGTTTTCCTCGATCAGGAAGTAGGTGATATTAATAAAAGACGAGGAAGTGGTGGCCAAAATGAAATCACGGTCAACAGCTCAGGGCAGGCGCCGGCAACAGAAATTGCGAAAAAGTCTGCTACTGCTCCATATGAGCTACGAAGTAAAAGACAATAGCAACGAAATGTGAATGTAAATCGTAACCAAGGGAAGGGAAAATCCGGAAATGGCCACCCAAGCCCAAAGAATGTTCGGTACGAAACCGTCCTACGTGAATCACTGGAGGAAAAATTAGAAAGTTTACAAGGAAATAAGTCTGCTTGCGGAACAAGAGAAAACATCAGAAGTATAAAAAACGAGACAGAAACTAATAAACTGGTTGAAGTGTTATTCCATGTTCAGCCTTACGAGAAAACTGTTGTAGCTTAACTGAACCTTGAACCACAGGAGACTAAATTAGTTCATCAAAACAACTTCATAGTGGCAGCATAATGACACAATCGTATTCTGTCACCACTACAAACATAAATAAAATTACGCCCGGTTTGAAATTATCGGCACTTAAGGAAGTTTTGTACGAATCCGCGACTGACATTGCCCTGTTACAACAAGTTCTAATGTCGGATTTAGTAATTCCCGGTAATGTCAGTTACAAAAATGTGTCTCCCGAAACAAGTGTTGGATCAGATGTTTTGGTGGGGAAAGGGATTACAGTAAGTAAGGTGGAAAGACTGGAATCCGGAAGGGGAACAGGACTAAGTATCTATGATGTGACTATCATCAACTTGTATACCCCTTCAGGAAGTTCGCACCGAGCTGACAGGGCACGTTTCTTCAAAGATGACCTGATATACTTGTTAAGGAAAACTCCAAGACAGTTATTACTTGGAAGTGATTTTAATTGTGTTTAAAATCGAAAAGATCAGTCACCTAATTTTAATTTCTTAAGTGAACTAAAACAACTACTTACTGGTTTACAATTAGAAGTTATATGGGAAATCAAATAGTCCTCCATTGTTGAGTTCACTTATGTCACGGCAACATGTCGTAGGAGGAGTGATAGATTATATATCTCTAAAAATCTTGAAACTTCCGTGACAAAAGCAGAAACCATTCCCACGTGCTTTTCCGATCATTCAAGTGTCTTAGCTTGCATAAATCTAATAACACAGCCAGTTCGCAGATTCAAGAATCAGTAGAATTTGTGATGTCCTTAGGTTAGTTAGGTTTAACTAGTTCTAAGTTCTAGGGGACTAATGACCTCAGCAGTTGAGTCCCATAGTGCCCAGAGCCATTTGAACCAGTAGAATTTTAACACTTCCTTGTTAGTAAAACATGATTTAGAAGACCTGATTACAGAAGCATGGGCAGCATGCCTGCGTGCTCGTGGTAGATATGCCTCTCCTATCGACTGGTGGGTTAAAATGGTGAAGCCAAATTTCAGGAAGGTTCTTCTTCAATACAGTGCCCAGAGCGCAAGAGAAATGAAAGGCACTATGGAGTATTACTATTCCGTTTTGAGAGATCTATTTGATCAGGTCTCAGCAGGTTCTTCACTTCGGATAGTAGACATCAAAAAAGTCAAAGCCAAGTTACTTAATATCAAGACAAGTCAAATGGAAGGGTTGAATATAAAATCGAAGGCAAATTCGGTGTCAGAAGATGAAACTACTTCCCTGCATCATATAGTGAAGCATACGAAAAACAGAAGAAGGACTTTTATTGATGAAATTCGAACAAAACACGGTACGATTCTCAGAACGTATCAGGCTATTATGGACGAGATTTATCGCTATTATTGCGAGTTATATACTGTAAATCAAAGTAGTGATGCTTCCTTAGGCGAATTCCTTGACATCCTAGCCCCACAAGTGACAGAAGATGAGAACGAAATTTTCTCGAGGTTGTTAGTGAAGAAGACGTGTATGAGACTCTGTGCGCCTCACCACAAAAAAAATCCGTAGTTCGGATGGTCTGCCGGCAGAGTTTTTCATCTGTTACTGGCCAATAGTAGATGCCAAAATTGCGGGCATTGTAAATGAGGTTATTCAGGGTAAAATGATTCCGGCTGAGTTTAAGGACAGTAAAATTGTTCTAGTTCCAAAAAACAATGAAAACAAAGATTTAATTAATTTTCGTCCGATTTCACTACTGAATTCTGATTAATTAATTAATAGCTACACTTGTTAACAAGAGAATTTGATGCCTTACAGATGAAATTATTAGTCAACATCAGAACTGCGTGCAAGGCAGAACCATTCTTCAAAATCTAGCAGAATTCAGGGATCTCATTTCAATAACTTCTGTAACAAACATAAAGTGAGCTTTGTTTTAGACTTTTGTAAAGCGGTCGATGTAGTAAATCATGAATATCTTGTACGGACGTTGAAGAAAATAGGTTTCAACGATAGTGCCATACAGTTGTTGAAGAACATAGCAACTGGAATAAAGGCTAAAATAGCGGTGAATTGTCAACAATCCAGGCCAATACAAATACAAGGTGTTCCTCAAGTAAGTCCTCTGTCCATGTCGCTATTCGCCATTTCACTGGAACCTTTCCTCCGACATGTCCATCCTAGATTAAAAGGCTTAACATTATCAGAAAATAAAGCAGTTATAAGAACCAATTCTAACGATATAGGGGTCGTTATATGGAATAATGACGAGCTAACCACGCTAGCAACAGTGATTGATTCGTACTGTAGAGCATCTGGAGCCAATTGAAACGAAAAAAATTATATGTTAAATGTCAGAGGTTTTGATAATATCAACATCGAGTGGGCAAAGTTGGTCCGACATCATAAAACAATTAGTATCACCCTGAGAGCATTCCCCATGAAAATGACGTCTTTAAATTGGAAAGTTGCAGCAGATAAAGTGCAAGGAGCCATTAGAGAGAATTTAACTCGATATATGAACCAATTTCAAAGAACAAAGTATATCAACTCATGCATCGTTGTTAACGCTTCTTATACTGCCCAGATGTTTCCAATGCCGAGATTGATAGCGAGAGGAATAATGTCCAAAATCACAAATTTTTGTGGAGAGGTGAAGTATGCAGAGTACCTGCTAAAATAGCCACTTTAGATTCTAAAAATGGTGGACTAGGATTAACTGATATAACGAATAAAGCCTCTGCACTTTTTATCAAAAGGCAATTTAATTTAATAAGAGACTGGCGAGAAAGCATAAGCAAATAGCATTTCGAGATCATTAAACCTCGAAGCCTGCTTCCCCCGATTGACGTGCAGAATATCAACAGTCGTTTACAGCATGTTTTCTATGTTCAGTTCAGTTATGTAAGTGTCGAACTCAGGCCGTCACGACACTTAACATCAAGAGCCATCCATAATGTGGGAACGAAAGAAAAGCGAAGGAAGGAACAAAATAGAAAGACAGTTTCCAAACATTGAGTGGACTGAGATTTAGAAAAACATTAGTTCTAATATGCTCACGTCTAATATAATAACGTCATGGTAAAAGACAATTAACAACATAGAATGTAATTTTCACTCTACAGCGGAGTGTGCGCTGATATGAAACTTCCTGGCGGATTAAAACTGTGTGCCGGACCGAGACTCGAACTCGGGACCTTTGCCTTTTGCGGGCAAGTTCTCTACCGACTGAGCTACCCAAGCACGTCTCACGCCCCGTCCTCACAGCTCTACTTTTGCCAGTACCTCGTCTCCTACCGGTAGAGCACTTGACCGTGAAAGGCAAAGGTCCCGAGTTCGAGTCTCGGTCCAGCACACAGTTTTAATCTGCCAGGAAGTTTTAGTTAACAACATAGTTAGCACCAATGAAAGACTGTATGCAATCGGACTCTGTGTCACAAATTTATGTCAACAATGCCATCTACTTGACACAATAATCCATAGAAATACTTGCAGTGGTCACATGAATAGTCGGAAGTGAATCCGATAGCAAATAGCTCTGATTACAGGGACATTCTCTGAGTACATATCGCTGTCATTGATACAAAGGCCAGACGCACGCAATTTCCCAGAGGCAAAAAATACGCTGTGTACTGGTTGCTGGAAAAGTCTGTTAATTACGTCCTTAACAAATTAGGATCCAACAGCACCATAGAGTTAAAGGTACACATCCTGTGGAAATTCCACAAAATAATAAGGTATTCGAATCACAAGAGAAAGTTCGGTATTATGTTAAACATTATATTTGAAAGAATGGACATTGGTTAATATAAAAAAAAGACGACTGTGTTGACAGTGATGTATTGTAGTTACCTTAAGGATATTATTTGAAACTGTACAGTAAGCTTTTGGTGTGTGCTTTTTCTACTTCAGAGAGTAGTTTTTGAAATTTTATAGGCTAATGTACAGAACTTAGTGAGAGTTACATTGTGTGTCTAATACTGTCAAAACACAAAACTTTATAGCAGCATTATTGGTTTAAATTATAAATATGGAAATTGACAGTTTTTATGGAAATTTCCATATCGATTTGCTAAAACAATAAGATTCTATCTGATACAATTTAATATTCAGTGGCTGGCACATTGCCCTGTTCATTTTTGCAGTGTGATGTGTAAGTCACTTTTGCAGTGAAAGACTTGTTATACAGGTCTGATCACTTCAGATACTTAACATTCCATTCATGTCCAGAAAGTGTAGTTGGAAGGCCAGTCAACTTTATTACATCTCTTTTTCCGCCATCCTCAAGTATTTCAGAAACTGTTTAATAAGATTACTAAATTGTTTTTATGTTCGACGTTCGTAAATCTTCCATATTCTGTATTTTGTGGCTTCCATACATTTTTGTGAAATGCTCATAGAAAGTCTGACTGAGCTGAGAAGGTTAAATATTAGTTTCTACCCTTAACCTGTCTCTCACGGAGACGATTTCCTTGTGTACATTAATATATTAAAAATTATCACACCAACTTGCTGATATCCATCTTAAAGAGCTATTTATGCTTCTGTAAAGATTGGATCCCATGTAATTCAAAGTGCAGTTTTTATTTATTCATATTTGAAGTTTGAAAGTCTTTAAAAAAACTTTTCTTCGTGTTTAAATTAATTCATTCTGGTAATTTAACAGTAACACAATCTTCTGTTCCATTTCTTTACCATAAGCATAATTGCAATGATCAAACTGTTTCTGTTTAAATCATTTCATGTATAACATGTGTACACGGTTAGTATGTGTACTTAGTATGAATTTGGAATGTGTAACATTGCTTCTGCAGTAAATGTTTTATTTAAAAAAAAAGGTAGCTGAGTGGTCATCGCGACAGAATGTCAATTCTAAGGGCCCGGGTTCGATTCCCGGCTGAGTCAGAGAATTTATCCACTCAGGGACTGGGTGTTGTGTTGTCGTAATTATCATCCTTTCACCCACATCGACGCGCAAGTCACCGAAGTCGCGTCAAATCGAAAGACTTGCATTGGCAAACGGTCTACCCGACTTCAGGCACCAGTCACACGGCATTTACTTTTTTATCTACCGTTTCACTCTTCGTCGTGGACGAAGCGTTTCATTCTCATGTACCTTTTGCTTTTAATGAGTTATGAATGATTCCTTCTTGCTACTTATGGTACTAAGTCATCGTACACTATTTCCTCTTTCATGTCAATAATTTCAATATGATTCTCTGACGTTTCCAATGATTTCCCTACGTAATTTCTCATACTTATTATTGACGGTGAGGGTCGCGCTTTAAGCACTAACAGACGACTATAAGAGAGCGCTGTTAAGATTTGATTCCATCACTGTTGTAAAATTTGTCATTTGATATAGTTACAGTGTGGAGGCAACTCGGGAACTGGAGTAGATTGTTTACAGTGAGAGTTTAAAAAGCTGCGTTTGAGCAACTGGAATTTTACACGAAGAATTGCAATAGATGATCTTTTTTGGATTTTCGTAAAAACCTAACTCAACTGAATCGTTTGTTTCAACTTTTGGTAATCAGTGTCTTTCACAAAATACTGGTCACATGTGCTTTTCTCACTCAACGTGGTCGCTTTTCCTTTGAGAAAACAATATATATCAATTCAAAACGTTTCATTGCGATCACGACTGAAGACTAGCTGACAGATTTTCCGTGAAATAGAGGGCATCTTACGCATATAGGTGACTGTGGAACAATCGATTTTGCTGGAATATTTAACCTGTCAAAACCGCATGTTCCCAATACATTTGGCACAATTAGAGTTTAGCTCAAAAACGATAGGCTGAAAAAAAATACATTCGACTGAAAAACTGCCAAATCTTTATATAACACCGTAACGGGAGTCGAAACATGGATATATTCCTAAGAATAGGAAAGTAAGCAGCTGAAGACCTTTAGGCTTCCGAGACGAACGAAAAGTAACGAAACTTCACGGAAACTTCCAAAAATATGATAGCGTGTTGCACTGGAGGTGTCGTGAGCGTTGATGGAGAAGCAGCTAATGCTAAATCATAAACAACAAATTATGCATCACAAGTTATCGATAAAATTAGAAATGCAGCCGAAAATCTCGCATCATTCTTCATTGTGAAAATTACAGCTGCACAAAACACGCCAAAAGTTGATTACATGACGCAGAAACACATCGAAGTAATGTTTAATTGTCCGTATTCTCCTGATTAATCACCTGAGGACTATTGTCTATTCCTTTAACACTGATTCACAATCGGTGGTCCGCGTACCACCATTCCTCCGAAAGAGCTAAAATATGGACCACAAAAAATTCAAAATTTCAAACATTTATTTATTTTAAATTAGTAACTCTGCTGCGCTGTCGGTGCACCACCACGCGCCCGGTGAATGGTTGCGGACGCGTATGCCCGCGTGGTCGGGAGAAGGGGGGGGGGGAAGTAAGTGACCGACGTCACAGCATTTCATGAACCTGTAACTCAATCCTACAACGCATTCTTTTGTCTTTCTCGGCGGCATCAGCGATTCTATTTGGCTGTTTAGTAGTTGAACGGATCTCTAGCTTAACTGACTGTTAACCATCAACAGTTTTATCAATTTATGACTGTGTAAAAGAGGACTGTACACATTCTTCTATATTAAAATCTTTTAACCAAAACCATGTATTACAAAACGAATTAGAAAATGTTCGTAACATTTGGGTACATTTCATTGACTACCTAATTAGGATATACATACTGATATACAATTAAAAATAAAGGTAGTAAAAGCACATTTGTTTATCAATTATTATATTATTTATTTATTGTACTATGAAAATACATTATTTTTGTGTTTTTCTTGTTATATTCTATTGCATTTCTATTCTTCTTGCAGAAAATGATGCCTCAGAGAAAATACAAAAGTAGTTACATTAAATTCGGATGGAGAAATAAAACCACAGCGTTACACCAACAGACGCTTCGGTGAACGATTTGTTGAAGCCAGTGAAATTAAAACGCCACTTAGAAGTTGTCCACTTTAATTTCTCTGGCTGACCACCAGAATTCTCTGAAGGAAAATTAGAGAATGTGAAAAAAAAGGAACCCGCGCTTAATGCCACAAGATTTACGTCCGCGAAGGAAATATTAGTCGCGTCCTTTGAGACATCGAAATTGACAGCGCAATCGAGAAAGCCTTACATAATAGGTGAAACACTCGGGAAAACTAATTTGATGAAATCTGTCGAAGACATTTTAGGATTGATTTAAACAGCTGCAAGTGAAACCTGTATCAAACAACACGGTAAAAGCACGAGTTAAGCTAATGTCAAATGATATGGAGGAGCAAGTTGTTTCAAACTTTAAAAAATTGCCGTGGTTTGCTTTGCACTTTGTTGAGTCGATTGATATTTCTAATTATCGTCAATTATATGTGTTTGTCCGCTTTCTAGACGACGACAACACGATCAAAGAACTAAATTATTTATTTTGCGGGAACTGGAAACGAAATCAGAACTGTATGGACGACAAGAAAATAATAAAGAAATTCCTTCTGCAACCTATTATTACATCGAAAGAGATAACCTGTTTCTGCACTGATGGGCTCTACCTGTGTTAGGATCACGCGCCTGTCAAGCGACTTTAACTAAACAGGAAACAGGAGAACCCATCGGTGTTAACGATGCATTGTACCATACATCGCCAACGTTTGCACTCTTCCTGAATGCCTTAATAATACAACTTTCCATAAATATGGTAAATGTTTTCAAAATGAGCGCCTTAATACAGCCATTTAAAAAAACCGTGCACAGAAATTGACTCAGACCATTACACCATGAGATTCTTCTAGTTCACACACAAGTTCGTTGGCTCTCAAAAGGTATATTCTGAGAAGATTACACGTGTTCAAAGGAAAAGATTAATTGTTTCTAGATGAGAAAAAATGGAAGACTTAGTCACACCAGTTTTCTTATCTGATGTCTCAGTGAATTTGGCTTACGCCTGTCTTGTGAACGTTTTGAAACACTTAAATAATGATTCAAACAGACATTTAGAAGACGTTGCAAATATGTTTAACTTTGTATGTAAGTTATTTGCATTTATATGCAAATTTTAGTTATGTATAGCTAAAATTGTCGAAAACAGTTATTCTGATTTGTGATATTAAAAGCACTTGTTGATGATAGAAAGCATTATAAAATTACGGTAAGCTTGTAAGGAAACCCCAAAAGCCACAGACACATGTTGGGTGGTGATTTCAATCACTATTTCCTGGAATATAACAAAATATAAGTTAAAGTTGACTAAAAACTAATTCCCAACCTTTTTAGCACTAGTGCTGGAGGAGTTGCAAAAGATATCCAGGAAAAGCCGGTGTAATTCCAAAAAGGTAGAAACTGTAGGAGCCCATTTCAGACAGTTTGTCTTGAGCAGTTTTGGTGTGAAAAACAGTTTCATACACTAAAATTGGAGAAATTGCCATGCGCTATATTAGTCTTGCCTCCATAACTTATTTATGCGAACAAGGGTTTTCTACTTTGTGGTAATTAACAGCAATTCAGGAATTGACTACCGCACAGATATTACGTTGATGCAAACCGAATTTCATTTTCATTTAAAAAGCTGAGTTTTCTCTTATAACAAAGCTGTTAATGTATGTTACTTTTCAGCTGAAGTAGTAGGTTAAGAGTTTTGATAAAAATGTATTTTTATATTGATGTAGTTTATTTTTGTTGAACTTGAACAAGAAAAATCAAAGTGATTCCTGCTCCATAGCAAACAAAGATACATAGACTACGGTTTACATCACTTAAACAAGCTGTTTATTAATAACTGTTCCATTATTCTGAAATGCTAAAATCACCACCTAAAAAACTTTTCTGAATCTCTTTCGAATTCCGGTAGAAGTATGTAAATTGTAAAGGCAAATAATCTGAGGAAAAATAAAACGATTTGTGGAAACTTAAAACGCGGCTGCGGCTTTTGTCTTATTGCTACTAGTCCTAATTATGTCAGCGATGATGTGCAGCGTATCAGCATAGATTACTTTCCTTCTTGAGCAGCTACAGTCAAGACTGTTCCAATGGAGTAAAGACTAGTGTGCTTTCCCGCAACACAGAGAGGTGAACCGGAGTGTGATCGAATTTTGTGCGATTCTACAAACCCGTCCAAACAAATGCTCAGATATTACTTCTCTTCCGTATCAAACCGAAGGAAAATGGTATAAACACAAACACAGGCCAGCTTTACGTCTGCGTGGTACTGCAGTGATATGAGCTAATACCATTTCCTCCATCTTCCAACCGTGTGATTTGGTTTAATTTCCAGGACCTTTCAGGCGAGTACTCCACAGGGGTTGTCAGGTAGTAACTGCCGTGAGGTTAATGGCCAGCTCGTTTATATAGCCGCACTAGTAGCTGTGGCGTCATCGGCGCTCTCAGTCTATCGCCATAAAAGATAATATTTTCATTCAGCGTCCTCTTGGGACACAGCCGTAACTACGCTGAAGCGGTCGTGACGGATACGGCTGGAAGACATTACGTTTCACAGCGCTAGACGGATCAGTTCTGGCGTCGTATCCGGTAGCGCGCCTCTGTGAGAGGCAATAGACCATTTGGCATTCAGTTTTCGACTTTACAGTGTTCAGATTTCTAGAAGATTACTTACAGTTTAAATCCTACTGTACGAAGTTAGTCATGATGTTTTAATTACTGCCCTAAAAGAATGAAACAATCTGCGATCCTGAAACCTGCCCATGATATTGCTCTTTCACGATGTATTCATCCGTCAATATGACACAGTTCTCCCACTGATTGATGACTTACCAAATCAAATGGTTCAAATGGCTCTGAGCACTATGGGATTCAACGCCTCAAATGGTTCAAATGGCTCTGAGCACTATGGGACTCAACTGCTGAGGTCATAATTCCCCTAGAACTTAGAACTACTTTAACCTAACTAACCTAAGGACAACACACACATCCATGCCCGAGGCAGGATTCGAACCTGCGACCGTAGCGGTCGTGCGGTTCCAGACTGTAGCGCCTTTAACCGCTCGGCCACTCCGGCCGGCGATGACTTACCCTGTAATGGTGTAGAAGTCTGCAGTTTGGCTGTTCAGGATGTTCTTCACCTCGAAAATCAACTCGTCGCCTTTCTGGAAATATTGCCGCACTGTGGTTCCTTCATGTCAGGAAGAGGGAAGAATTTGCAACATGTCAGGAGATACGCTAGGTGTCACAAAAATTGATAGCCCTAAGAAGCAGCAAGAGTGACTGTGTTGTTTGCTGAGGCATTTTCGTGTAGCAAAACTACTGTCTTGCAACGTTTTCCGGCGCGCTTCGTCTTGCCAACCTCCCGTAAGCTTAACACGAGATTCCAGTAGAATGCTCCTATAGCGCTTTGACACATAGGAGCAAAATCTGTTAGCACCACGTCACGTCAGTAAAAAAAAGAGTAGTTCAGCATCATCTTGCCAAGTTGAGCCGTGCGTGCCGGCCGCGGTGGTCTAGCGGTTCTAGGCGCTCAGTCCGGAACCGCGCGACTGCTACGGTCGCAGGTTCGAATCCTGCCTCGGGCATGGATGTGTGTGATGTCCTTAGGTTAGTTAGGTTTAAGTAGTTCTAAGTTCTAGGGGACTTATGACCTGAGATGTAGAGTCCCATAGTGCTCAGAGCCATTTGAACCATTTTTTTGAGCCGTGCGTGGCTCGTGTTCGTGCCATATCTCATTTGACATCTTGTTTTTACTGTACTACCACCTCGTTATGTTAATTTCAATTACTGGAGTTGCCGCCTGGCCTACCCGTGAGCGGCAGCAGCGGCGCTTATCGATATAAGACCTAGCGTATTATCTTTGCTGACTGCTATTACTTCCCGATTGTCGTGTGTTGGGAGTTATTTCGGGTATGCCAGTGAGTTGGGAGGCGCTAGCAGTGCAGTTCGGACCTGGCAGTGTTTGACATAGGACGCCGCAGAAGTTGAGTCGGGGCGCGGCTGCAGTGAGGTCCAGACAACCATGACTCGCCCGACGGTTGCCGATACATCACTTGAGTGCGGACCACGTTGTTTGGTCGTCGGTCTGTCTTGTCGGACGACGTGTATGTTGGCCGGCGATTGCTTATGGGTTGCCTGCGTGTGCTGACTAGTGATTTGTACTTGTTATTGCACAGTCGCTGCCGTTAGTATTGTCAAGTCCTTCGTGCAAGTGTCCGTGAAACTGTGTGTAGCTTGTGATTTCGACTTCTCAGTTATTTTAGTGCTGTGTCCGTGCTGATGTGTGGCAGTCGGTCGGTTTGCGTGCAGCAGAGAGGAAATCTCTGCAGTGCGTTGTTTGGCCGGGCCCGCTGGCGGTCTGTACGCAGTGTCGGAGTGTGTGGGGCTATTCCCATTGCTAAGAGGTCCGTGGTTCACCGACCCTGAACACGAAATTTGAGTCTGGATTTGATTTACCAGCAAGTCAAGACTGTTCACACTGTGCCGTTTGGTTCTCGTGTTTGGCTGTTGAGACATTCCCGCGAGCAACAACGTGTGTGTTCGAGTTGGCGAAGGTTTAGCCACCGTCCGGTGGAGTCTAACTGTATTTGGTTATTTGCAATTGAAGTGCACCAGCGGAATTTTCTACCTTGTGCCCGTTAACGTTCAGGTTACCTGCCCTGGCCGTTGACTTAAATTTAGGCAGTGTCTTTTCCTCACCGTATTGTCGCTGTCCAGCAGGGTGTGTAGTTAGACAGCTTAATGTATGCTTGGTTGTGGGCGTCCGTGCCTTTTACGTTTGCATTGAACTCCAGGTTGTGTGCTGATCGAGTGGAGCGTAAGTTACCTTGTCGATGGGTCCGTTGACTGTCTGTTGGTTGGGTTGTCGTCGGATCGAGAATGGTTGGGCCGACTGCCTGTCTCACCAAAGTGAACGTTAGTATTTCAAGTGCTGGCCGATCCCCGAAAGTTCTGAGTGCCTTTAGCTGCAAAGCCTTTTCTTATTATCTGTTGTGAGTTTTTGTATGGCTCAGTGAATATTTTAGAACAGTCAATTTAATTACAAAATTTATTCTTTTCGAGAAGTTTACATTTTGCGAAACAGTTTAGTAGCAGTTAGCATTAAAGTGAGAAAACTCAGTTCAGCTCTTACGCAACAGAAAATGTAAGGAACTAGTAACTACACTGAAGAGCCAAAGAAACTGGTACATCTGCCTAATATCGTGTAGGGCCCACGCGACCACGCAGAAGTGTCACAGCGTAAGTGGCATGGACTCGACTGAAGTCTGAAGTAGCGCTGGAGGGAATTAATACCATGAATCCTGCAGGGATGTCCATAACGCTGTAAGAGTACCAGGAGGTGGAGATCTCTTCTGAACACTACGTTGCAAGGCATCCCAAATAAGCTCAATAATATTCATCTCCGGGGAGATTGGAGGCCAGCGAAAGTCTTTAAACTCTGAAGAGTGTTCCTGGAGCCACTCTGTAGCAATTCTAGACGTTTGGGGTGTCGCATTGTCCTGCTGGAATTGCCCAAATCTGTCGGAATGCACAATGGACATGAATGGAAGCAGGTCATACTACAGGATGCTTACGTACGTGTCACCTGTCAGAATCGTGTATAGACGTGTGAAGGGTCCCATATCACTCCAACTGCACACGCCACATACGATTATAGGGACTCCACCAGCTTGGACAGTTCCCTGCTGACATGCAGGGTCCATAGATTACAAGTTATCTCCATACCCGAGCACGTCCATCCCCTCGATACAATTTGAAGTGAGACTCGTTCGACCAGGCAACATGTTTCCAGTCATTAAGATTCCTGTAATCCGAAAGGATCGATGATTGAGCGGTTCGCTCGCTGAAATTTGTTAATGGCCTAACATTGAAATCTGCAGCAATTTACGGAAGGTCTGCACTTCTGTCACGTTGAACGCTTGAGTCGTCATTAGTCCCTTTCTTGCAGGATCTTCTTCCGGCCACAGCGATGTCGGAGATTTGATGTTTTACCGGATTCCTGATATTCACAGTACACTCGTGAAATAGTCGTACGAGAAAATCCCCACTTCAGCGTTACCTCGGAAAGCTGTGCCCTATCGGTCGTGCGCCGACTATAACACCGGGTTAAAACTCACTTAAATCTTGATAACCGGCCATTGTAGCAGCAGTAACCGATCTAACAACTGCGCCAGACACTCGTCTTATATGGGCTTGGCCGACCGCAGCGCCGTATTCTGCCTGTTTACACATCTCTGTATTTGAATATGGTTGCCTATTCCACTTTCTCTGGCGCTTCACTGTAATTTCATGAAGTAGTTGCAAGTTTGCTTTTCTCCACGACTGAAATTTTTCTGGGTGATCATTGTGTTTTGATAAAGACTACGAATCAGTGCCTTTGCGACTGTCCACACTTGCCCACATGCTACAATAGTAATGTGATTTTATTTCAAAATCAAAAGATTGACTTCGCTCGCACCAAGTGTGCTAGCGACCATTTATTTACAGTAATTTCGAAACAGATTCAAATTTAATTCATCACTTTGGACCAAAATTTCAATAGCTAGTTTCCGTGTTATTCTGCACATTGTAAGAGGTCCGAGCAGATGTAATTTCGATGTATAGCTCATGCGCTGCCTGCGATATGCAAGGTATAGGAGAATCTCTGACCAGAGAGCAGTGTTGACTGCAGTACGAACTGTGTAGCTGTAGCAATAAGTTGTTGCTAGTCTGCAGTCTGCTCTCGTCTGGTCTGGTGTATCGTGTTGGCTGGGCCGGTCGTGGTGCAGCGATGCCGGAGCCTGAGTATTATTGTATAAGGTAAAAATCAGCCCCGCGCATATGTAGTAATGTCATCTCAAGTCCCATGTAAATGTTTTAAAAATCTCGTAATAATAATCTTTCTCGTAAGAAGTAACTTTTAACAATCACTCATTTCAATTTAAAGAATTTACTAATTTCTCCCACCCATGATCGTCCCGATTGTTGCAAAAGAAAAATCAGTTGCTTCCTTTCATAAATGACAAATCTATCGGCCAACATTGCACAGGGCTGTGCCGGAAAACATTATTTTAAGTGCAGATATATATGCGTTATCCGGCGACTTCATTGAGGTAACAATTTTTCTCTTTTTTATTCAGAATGATCTTTCAGGGCCATGACGCAGCACTGCTGACGTCCAAAATTTACCAGGTTAAATTCACAGTCAATTATTGAAAAGTTATAAGTGAGTGACAATTTAATTGAGAGGTTAGTTACATTGTATTATCACCAGGTTACTGAATTTATTTTTTTTGTTGCCTATTCCACTTTCTCTGGCGCTTCACTATAATTTCATGAAGTAGTTGCAAGTTTGCTTTTCTCCACGACTGAAATTTTTCTGGGTGATCATTGTGTTTTGATAACGACTATGAATCAGTGCTTTTGCGACTGTCCACACTTGCCCACATGCTACAATAGTAACGTGATTTTATTTCAAAATCAAAAGATTAGTTGATTGCGCTCGCACCAATGAATGAATGTTCAATGAATGTGAACGACATAATTATAAATTTTTACTGTTGAGAGGTTTACGAATTTTTATGTTTTGAGGTTACGCTAAATGTGAATGAATTTTGTGGGGAGACTAAATGTGAACGAATTTTGTGTGGAGGTTAATGTGAAAAGAATTTTGTGGGTGGATTAAATCAGAAAGTATTTTTTGGGGAGGTTACAACATTTGTTATTTCTGCCTTCTGCCGTAAATCGCACAATAACTATCATGTCATGACAGTACCTGACTTCTTTCGGGTAATACAGTCACTTCGGATTCGATACATTATTCCAAATTAATATCAAACCATTAGCATCACGGTAACTCTTTGATTAGTCTACCACTCGGAGAGGAAGCGAGGTGTTATAAGGCCACCGTTTCCCGGTGAGGTAGGGTCCAGCCGATATGGTAACGAGCCCAGGGGAGACGATTCAGGTAATGTCGTGTTGTCAGCAAAAACCGTTGTGTCGGTCATTGGCTGCCGTAGCTCATTAAACCAAGTTTCGTCACACTGCCCTAAAGGTAACGTCGTTGTCCGTCCCACACTGATTTTTGCTATTATTTCAATAGTTTTGTTTGTCTACTAACTCCGACCACTGTACGCGAACGACGCTGCTGTCAGGCGTTAAATGAAAGCCATCGGTCTCTGGGTTGTTTGCGGTGAGCGGTAATGACTGAAGTGTAGTACGCTCGGCACACCCCTGAAACTGTGTATCTTGCAATTCCCTAACGATTTCCGAATTGAAATGTCCCATGCGTCTAGCTCCAACTGCCGTTCCGCGTTCAAAGTCTGTTAATTACCGTCATGCAGCCATAATCACTTAGGAAATCTTTTCACGTGAATCGCGTATGTACAAATGAAAACTCCACCAATGCAATGTCCTTTCATATCTTGTGTAATTTCCGGCTGTATTTTTGAATGGCTGCCAGCAGTCATGGAACCGAGCGGATGGCGTACTTTCCCATAATCAAAAAGTCGTCCAAGTTTTCCAGTACTGATCGAGGACTCATTTCCATTTTTTCCTCTATCAGCTCGTTAATGATACCTCAGTGTTAGCGTACCAGTGCGTCCATTTCTATAGCCATCCTTGGTTCTCCGCAGAGAGAGTATCGCCTTATTCTTCATCGTTCAAAATTTTCGACCATACTGGAAGCGACTGCACTACGTAACAACCGTCTCATTTGTCTGTGGATTGCTCTAGTATACTTCTACCAAGTCACCATGGTTTGTTGCTGCATTGTTCCCCTTCAAATGCAGAAAACGAATCACCACAGAATATTCTAAAGTCTGCACCATTTCCCTGTGAACCCCCAAGCATGTCACTACGGAATTACGAGGCGGAGATTTCAATTTTTCCACGACTGGAGTCATGTACGTGCAAACAAACGAAAATTTCACTATATAACACACTTTTTTTCGAGGTGATATTTCTTTGTGACTGCCGCTTGTAACTATAAAGTGGTATCCTCGTGCACCGTTATTACAGTGCTAGTTGATTAGTTGAGCTTCCTGGCTAGCTTTTCTGTAAATCTCCAGGTATGTCTGGCGAGAAAGAAGTTATATAGCTTCGTGCCACTACATTCCATGTGATCGTCTAGCCCGCTCTGTGTCCCGAAATACTGCCAGTTATTTCTCGTTTTCACTGCGTTATCCTCAAGGAAACTGAAATATTTCTTAGGGTGCTAAACCCTCCCTCACTGCCTCACTACTGATGGGACAACCGACTGGTCTTAACAACCAGTTGGACAGTTTATTGTCTTCTCGCTCTGTCAACTGCTTCAGTCAAATAGAAAAATTGAATGAAACTATTGTCTGCTGCCATGTCAACTGTATGAATGTTTTTCATTCATTGATTCTCTGAATTTGACAGATTTCATTCTCACGCACACACACACACACACACACACACACACACACACACACACACATATATATATATATATATATATATATATATATATATATATATAGGCTGTTACAAAAAGGTACGGCCAAACTTTCAGGAAGCATTCCTCACACACAAAGAAAATATGTTATGTGGACAAGTGTTCGGGAGCGCTTAATTTCCATGTTAGAGCTCATTTTAGTTTCGTCAGTACGTACTGTACTTCCTCGATTCACCGCCAGTTGGCCGGCCTGTGTGGCCAAGCGATTCTAGGCGCTTCAGTCTGGAACCGCGCGACCGCTACGGTCGCAGGTTCGACTCCTGCCTCGGGCATGGATGTGTGTGATGTCCTTAGGTTAGTTAGATTTAAGTAGTTCTAAGTTCTAGGGGACTGATGACCTCAGATGTTAAGTCCCATAGTGCTCAGAGCCATTTTTTTCACCGCCAGTTGGCCCAATTGAAGGAAGGAAATCTTGACTTCGGTGTTGTGTTGACATGTGACTCATTGCTCTACAGTACTAGCATCAGGCACATCAGTAGGTAGCATCAACAGGTTAGTGTCTCATCACGTACGTGGTTTTGCAGTCAGTGCAATGTTTACAAATGCAGAGTTGGAAGATGCCATTTGATGTATGGATTAGCACGGGGCAATAGCCGTGGCGCGGTACGTTTGTATCGAGACAGATTTCCAGAACGAAGGTGTCCCGACAGGAAGACGTTCGAAGCAAATGATCGGCGTCTTAGGAAGCACGGAACATTCCAGCCTATGACTCGCGACTGGGGAAGACCTAGAACGACGAGGACACCTGCAATGGACGAGGCAATTCTTCGTGCAGTTGACGATAACCCTAGTGTCAGCGTCAGAGAAGTTGCTGCTGTACAAGGTAACGTTGCCCACGTCACTGTATGGAGAGTGCTACGGGAGAACCAGTTGTTTCCGCACCATGTACAGCGTCTGCAGGCACTATCAGCAGCTGATTGGCCTCCACGGGTACGATTCTGCGAATGGTTCATCCTACAATGTGTCAATCCTCATTTCAGTGCAAATGTTCTCTTTACGGATGAGGATTCATGCCAACGTGATCAAATTGTAAATTTTCACAATCATCATGTGTGGGCTGACGAGAATCCGCACGCAATTGTGCAATCACGTCATCAACACAGATTTTCTGTGAACGTTTGGGCAGGCATTGTTGGTGATGTCTTGATTGGGCCCCATGTTCTTCCACCTACGCTGAATGGAGCACGTTATCATGATTTCATACCGGATACTCACCTGTGAGCTAGAACATGTGCCTTTACTTGTACGACACAACATGTGCTTCCTGCACGATGGAGCTCCTGCAAAATTTAGTCGAAGTGTTCGTACGCTTCTCACAACAGATTCGGTGACCGATGGATTGGTAGAGGTGGACCAATTCCATGGCCTCCACGCTCTCCGGACCTCAACCCTCTTGACTTTCATTTATGCGGGCATTTGAAAGCTCTTGTATACGCAAGACTCTTCGTTCTCGTATTGTGGACGGCTGTGATACAATACGCGATTCTCCAGGGCTGCATCAGCGCATCAGGGATTCCATGCGACCGAGGGTGTATGCATGTATCCTCGCTAACGGAGGACATTTTGAACATTTCCTGTAACAAAGTGTTTGAAGTCACGCTGGTACGTTCTGTTGCTGTGTGTTTCCATTCCATGACTAATGTGATTTGAAGAGAAGTAATAAAATGAACTCTAACATGGAAAGTAAGCGTTTCCGGACACATGTCCACATAACATATTTTCTTTCTTTGTGTGTGAGGAATGTTTCTTGAAAGTTTGGCCGTACCTTTTTGTAACAACCTGTATATATATATATATATATATATATATATATATATATATATATATATATATACACGTCTATAATCTTCACATACAGCTGCGCATGCTAAAGCGCCGCTTCGACATCTGTGATATACACCAGCTCTGGCTTGAACGCGCCTGTCAGGTTAATAACTAGAGTTGGTGTGCCAACCAGCTCGGATGTTGCGGTTTCCCACTTCTTACTAGGTAAATACTGCTGTGGTTCCCATAGGAAGCTCATCTGACCACCCCTTAAATCAGTAATCCCATATCCGTTTACAACTGTGCTTAAACTGCGCCGTTGGGGTGACAAAAGTAGAAGAAATCTCATCTAGGTACTTAGCACAGTGGATAGAGTGGATACAAGTGCAGCAGGTGCAAATAAGTGGCCAGGCTGCCGACAGCATCCTGCTGCCGCATCTGCATATCGTACCAGAGCAAGGAGTCGGTGCAGCTCTCAGCTGTCTCCTACCACTAC
Organism: Schistocerca nitens; assembly: GCF_023898315.1. Lineage (NCBI taxonomy): Eukaryota > Metazoa > Arthropoda > Insecta > Orthoptera > Acrididae > Schistocerca > Schistocerca nitens. Next base: position 69,731,842 of record NC_064614.1, read on the forward strand.
TTGGCTCTACTACGCTGGCGCTAGAAGGTTGCCCACCCACTGATATTGTATGTACAGATAGTACAGCAGCAGTAAAGTGGGTGCCAGTAGGTGGACCACCTCCTTGCACTGGCTCAAAATGGACACGTGGCAACACTTGGCTACTGGCGTCTGGACCACTTCCTTCTGCTGGCACAATATAAACAAGTCAAGTGGTAGTAGGAAATTGCTAGTGGCTGGGCCATCTCCTCATTCCAGTGCAGTATGGACATGTGGCTGCACACGACTACTGGGGACTGGGCCAAATGTTATGCTGGCACAATACAGACATTCAATAGCTGGAGGCTGCCGGAGGCCAGACCATCTCCTCATTCCTGTGCAGTATAGGCACATCAGCGTACAGCTACCGTGGGCTATGTCACCTTCTTACACCGACATAGTATGGGCATGGAGTAGCCAGAGACTGCTGGTAGCCACGGCACCTCCTAGAACCAGAACAGTATGGACAAGTAGCTGTAGCAGGAGGCTGTAAGTGGCTGGAACACCTCCTTGTGCTACAGTTCAATTCTTTTATCTTGGCAGTTCGCGCATGCCCGCCCAGACGCGGGAGATTGCTGCGTTGCCATTTGCACGCGCCAAGCAACGTTTAGGGGGGAGCACGCAGTTTATGAAGTAAAGCCACCACAGCCGCATTAACCCTTTCGCTGCCACAGAGACGTGCTTCCCGCATTCCGCGCTGTGCGCGATTTTGTCATCACTGCACTGCTCGCCTGTGTAGACACATGGTGTTCCGACTGCTTTGACACACTTATCATTCGATTTCACAAAAACTATTTGGCCCAAAAATTTGATTTTTACACATCTTCTTGACTGATTCTCCCCCCCTCCATAAATGACTTAATTTTGTATCGATGTTCAACGCAGTTATTGTGCAGCATTAAATGTAGTAAACCACTGCAAGAAATGTTGAAGAGTTTGCAGAGGTAAAAGGCCATAGCGTATACTTTCCGTATGGTTGATTTCAGTTTCAGCTAGAAATTTCAAAAAATTACATTCTAACGAATAAAATTCATGAAGTATGACACTTCGATATTGTTTGTAAATAAAGAAAATATTAAGCGCTAAACAAGGTTTGATCTCGGAACTTTTTGCTAAGCAGCCAAACACTTAAACCATTACGCTAATGCAGCTCATCATACATCCTGGAGGACTTTAAACTACGACAAACTACCGACAAACACTGTTGGTATGACTATGAATTATACACGTTTCGTCGAAGTACAGTAGGAAATAAACAAGTACAGCTGTTCTTTATTGCGAAAAAGCGGTTAGTGAGAATGATACAAACACCTTTTCTTGCTATCGCCTGACTTAGGAGGCTTATTGGATGTTTGGTTTAATTAATTAATAGAATATGAAGCAATTGGTATAAAGAATGCTTTTTCCAAACTTTCTATAAAAGGAATTCTGTTATCAAGACATTGCTTTCGTTCAGTTACTTTATTTATGACTGAACGTATCTAAAAGTGAAGACACTCGTCCGTGCTCTGTACTGCAGTCGAGCTCTGGCAACGTAGTTCTTTGTTCGTTGGCTGACTGTGTTTTGTGACGTCAGATGCGCAGAAAGAACCTAAACTCGGCCGCCGTCATAAATGACGCGCACTTTAGTACAGTATGGACATGTGGCTGCACGAGGCTACTGGCTACTGGACCACCTCCTTATGGTGCCACAATACAGGCAGGTGGTAGCAGGAGGTTGCTGGCAGCTAGGCCAACTCCTCGTTCTGGTACAGTACGGCCATGTGGCTGTACAAGGCTATCTGATATGCTGGCACAGTACAGGAATTCAGTAGCAGGAAGCCGCTGGATGATGGGCTATCTCCTTTTTCCAGTGCAGTATGGACACATGCCAGCGTGAGGCTACTGGGGGCCTGGTCAGCTCCTTACTTCAGCAGAGTACACACATGTGGTAGCAGCAGTCTGCCAGTGATTGGACCACATCTTCGCGCCTCCTCTTCGCGCTGACACAGTACAGACATATGGCAGCATGATGCTACTGGTGGCTGAGACACCTAGACACTTTCTTAAGAAAGCACAATATGAACGTCCATTAGAAGGATGTTCTTGCCTGGTGGGCCACCTCCTCGCGCCAGCTGTGTGCATGGTAGCAACAGGAGGCTGGCGTTTGATTCATGGGACACACATACAATCTGAAAAGTCTAAATTCAGTTTTGAATTACTGGACATCATCACATGTTTTCACTAAGAAAGATTGTAAAGAGTCATTAAAATATGACAATGTTGCTCACTTCTTCAAGTATATCTAAGGGATCTTTCATGCCCAACTTTCTATCCAAAGCGATACGCCAGCTTGATTGGTTTTCGCTCTACCCTAAGTTGCACGTAACTGTAATTCCTAGGTATTTAGTCTAACAGACAGCCTTTATATTTGTGTGATGGAAATTTGTGGAATCGAAATTTAACGGAGTTTTTTATACTTATGTGGATGACCTCACGCTTTCCTGTTTTGAGAGAGAATTGCCACTTTTCGTGCCAAGTCATGTTAAAATTGGTTTTAATCTTTTGATGACTTTACTAGTTGGTAAATGACAGCATCATCTGAACATAGTCTTATGGGATCGATCAGATCGTTTGAATCGTTTATGTAGATTAGGAACAGCGGAGGGCCTTTATCACTTCCTAGGGAAACGCCGGATCTCATTCCTGTTTTACTCGACGATTTTCTGTCTCTTACTACGTAATGTGACCCTTCCGGCAGGCAATCACCGATCCAGTTGCCTAGCTGAAGCGATAATTCACAGGCATGCAATTTGATTAGAAGTCACTTGTAAGGAACTATGTCCAAAGTCTTCTTGAAATATAGAAATACTGAATCAATTTCAGATCACCTGTCGATATCACTTACTACTTAGTGCGAATAAAGAGCTTGTTGTTTTTAACAAGACCGAAACTTTCTGCATCCGTGCTGATCGTTTGTCGATAGATGGTTACCTTCGAACTAGTTCGTAATGTTGGAACACCATATATGTTCCAAATTCCTACCGTAAATCGACTGTAGTTATATGGGTCTGTAATTCGACGGATTACTCCTACTTCCTTTCCTATTTGTGGGACCCGTGCTACTTTTCAGTCTTTAGGTACGGTTCTTTCATCGTAGGAGAGATTGTATATAATCGCTACGTATGGTGCTATTGTATCAGCAAGGAACCTTATTGGTCGGCTCTCTGGACCGGACCACTATTCGATAGTTTCCCAATACAATACTAATAGTAACGGTAGGACTAGTATCGTCGAATCAAGCGAATGTGAACGATGTATTCCTTCGAAGAACAAGTCGATATGCCTCTTATTTATGGAGAATGCCAACGAGATTCAGTGAGCGCTGGAGACTTATACGTTGATTATTCTCAATGTACTCACCCTACACGACGTACAGTTAAATATGTGTACGATAAATTGAGAACAACTGTATCATTAACGCATCGGAAATATATCCGACAAAGGAAAGTTACTAATGAGGAAACGGAAATTTATATTCTTGCCACTGTGGTTCTAGATCCTTGTGTTAGTTCGCGTCAAACTGCAAGGGAATCTGGCATGAGCCAGAGTAGTGTTGTTCGCGTCCTGCATCGCCATAAAAATGGTTCAAATGGCTCCGAGCACTATGGGACTTAACTTCTGAGGTCATCAGTCCCCTAGAACTTAGAACTGCTTAAACCTAACCAACCTAAGGACATCACACACATCCATGCCCGAGGCAGGATTCGAACCTGCGACCGTAGCGGTCGCGCGGTTCCAGATTGTAGCGCCTAGAACCGCTCGGCCACACGCATCACCATAAATATCATCCTTACCATATCAGTCTGCCCCAACTGGTACGGATTGTATGCGTCGCGTTGAATTCTGCCGATGGGCTCACTTTCATATCCAAAGGGATGACACATTTATTAATTTGATTTTATTTACTGACGAGGCTACATTCACGGACCTTGGAGATGTCGATTTGCTTAAAATGCATTATTGGGCAAGTGAAAATTTATGTTGGTTACGGAAAGTTGCACACCAAAAACCGTGGTCGGTGAATGTATGGTGAGGGTTTCTGGAGGACAAAATTATAAGGCCCTGTTTCATAGAACAAAATCTTAATGGCAGGAAGTACACCACATTCCTGCAAGAGACATTAGGTCTGTTATTGGAAGAAATACCTTTAGAAACTAGGAACAGAATGTGGTACAACACTATGGGTATCCGGCACATTTTTCGCAGATGGCTGGAAATGAGTTGCAGATACAACTCCCAGATCGTTGGATTGGACGCGGAGGAGATATGTCGTAGCCAGCTCGTTCACCAGACTTGACGCCCTTGGATGTTTTATTGTGGGGATTAGTAAAAGACAGTGTCCATAAAGACGAACCAACTACACCTGAATATATGCGAGCGATAATTGTCAGAACATGTGCTTCGACAAGTGCCCATGTGATAAGGATACCACTCAATCCATGATAAGAAGATTACAGCACTGCTTTGACACCAATGGTTATCACTTTGAACACCTTCTGTAAATGGACGTTCATGCCACCTTAGTGACCTTCGTTGACTTCAAAGACCTTACTGTTACACATCTTTGGATTCGTCTCGATAGCCGCTATCAGAATACAATTACCGAACTATAGCTCCCCATTTAAAAAACGAAGTTGACCTTCATATCTCTGACTCGACCCCACCTAGCAACAAAAACCCGACGTCATATTATGGCCCCCGTTGTCCCATGCATGTTTTGTCCCACAAACTTTTCAGCCCCTATCATACGTTCGGAGCTATTCTTGGTGTCAATAGTTAGACACTCACCCTGTATAATAACATTGGTGATGTCGAACAAATTAACGGTCACATGGCGTATCAGTTTTCAGTATCTCTCCCCTGTCAGAACTGTTCTTCTGATGGTTTTTATGCATTAACAGATGGGACCACCGCTACAATCTTCTGTCGGTGACTTGTAAGTCCTGAAGAATAAAATGAAACTGGCAGTACAGTTAACACTGCTTTTCTTCCTGCTGCTTACTGACTCAGCACTATTCGTTCATGTACCCAAGGCTTCTCAGTGGTCAACAAGCGGCCGAGTATGTCATAGTCAAAAACTGGCGGAGGAATTCTCGTCCGAAAGTTCGTGAATCGTTAACAACTGGACGTTGCTGACAGCTCATTCTTTTGTCAGAACGTACAAGCTTTGCTGATAACCGTTCTATTTTAAGAATAAAATATAGGCTCAAAACCATAGAGAGGCAATAAATGTAGAAAATGGGATAAGCTGGTACACTTGCGTATTTGAAAAGCAAAAACACTCCAAAGAAGAATCCGAAGAATGCAAATCACTGTTGCACGATTTGTGAGAACTTGTATAACAAATAACAAATTTTGCATCAGGAATTTGCAATGGAAGTGTCCTCCCCTGGTAGCTGAGTGGTCAGCGCGACAGACTGTAAATCCAAAGGGCCCGGGTTCGATTCCCGGCTGGGTCGGAGATTTTCTCCACTCAGGGACTGGGTGTTGTGTTGTCCTAATCATCATCATTTCATCCCCATCGACGCGCAAGTCGCCGAAGTGGCGTCAAATCGAAAGACTTGCACCAGGCGAACGGTCTACCCGGCGGGAGGCCCTCGTCACACGTCATTTATTTATTTTTTTGCAATGGAAGTATATGTTTCCGCATGGTTTAAGTTGTCAAATGCCACCTGAATCAAAGACGAGGATTTTTCCAGAAATTTGGTGCCCAGAAGTGACAACATTCGCAGCATATGATGTGGAATTTCTTTTCTTTACCGAACAGAGCCTCGAGCTTCCGTTAAGCTGTAACTCCCCCTCTGCCACACCTACCGCTTTAACCTTGGGTGTACCCATGAGCTTTGAGCACTGTTGTAGGTTGGTAGGAAGTGTTCTTCGCTGCAATTTTTTCATCAGTTGTTTGTTTCTGGAGATCCCAATTCTAAACTATGTAGTAAAGTGTGCAGTGGATCGTGGAGTGGAACAACATGGTTCAACTACGAATATTTCAACAGGATGCAAGCATTACTATGGCGCAAATTTCTAAATCATGGTTGTTCGGCATGCATAAGCAACAAACAGTTTTTCGGCTTCGAAAAAGTATCGAGCCACAGCAGCCAATGTTCGAAGATTGCGAAATGACAAAAGACGTTTGAAACACGCTAAGTAGGCTAGAGAAGCTTTCAGTGGCCCCCAGCGTGGACGTTTCGAAAAGACTGAACCAGAAGTAGTGGCATTTGTGCGCGAGAAACGTAAAGAATGAACGGCAGTGTCACAGGAAATAAATACCTGAATTGGCACAGGATCACGGTGTCTAATTTAAAGCCAGCTCGGGATGGTGAAAAGGACGATGCGACACGATGGACTTGTGCTGCGAAGTCGAACATCCCTTGCTGAGCGTCTTCCAGAGTCGTATGTGGAGAGTTGGTCGAGTACCAGAGAAACGATGTAAGACTAAGAAAGGAACGTGATTATCTCGTAGGGTAAATCGAAAACATTGACGAGATACCTGTTTACCTCGACATGTCATAGAAATACATTTGAAAGCGCCAAAAATGTACTGTTTCGTACTACGGCAATGAGAAGTTGTGAATCACCGTGATGATATGTGAGCTTGCCGATGGAACAAAGATGTGACCATACGTCATCCTCAATAGCAAAACTAAGACAAAGGAAATGCTGCCGCCCGATCTCACATTTCGTAGCAACGGGAAATGATGGATAACCAGTGAGTTGGTTATAGATTGGCACCACACAGTTTGGACCAGAAGGCCAGATACTCCTCCAAGCAATTGTGTGACGTTGATTCTTGATGCTTCCCCGAGGCGAGGCGTCTGACTCCAGCGGTGAAGGCACATATCGTGGAATTAAACAAATATCTTGTCGTCATTCCGGGTGGAGTTAATTCGCAACTGTAGGTAGACCTAAGGAAGGAAAATTAGGCTTAACGTCCCGACGACATCGATGTCATTAGAGACGGAGCACAAGCTAGTATTGTGTCAAGGATGGGGAAGTAAATCGGCCATGCGCTTTCAAAGGAACCACTCCTGCATTTGTCTGGATCCAGTTAGGGAGATCACGGAAAACCTAAATCTGGATGGCTGGATGCGGATTTGAATCGTCATCTTCCCGAATGCGAGCGCACTGTGCAACTACAATTGCTGGATGTGGTAGTGAATAAACCGTTTGAAGACTGGAATGAAATTTTCACTCTCCCATGGAGTGTGCGCTGATATGAAACTTCCTAGCAGATTAAATCTGTCGTCCACACCGAGACTGGAGGTAGGGACCTTTGTATTTAACGGACAAGTGCTCTTCCGGCTGAGCTACCCAAGTACCGCTCACGACCCGTCCTCACAATTATACTTCCGCCAGTACCTCGTCTCCTGTGGCTAAGACATGTCAGCAAAATGTCCTTTCTTCCAGGAGTGTTAGTCCCTCAAGATTCACAGGAGGACTTCTGTGAAGTTTGGAAGGTGACGAGGTACTAGCGGAAGTAAACTCGTGAGGACGGCTCGTGAGTCGTGGTTGAATACCTCATTTGGTAGAATACTTGCCCGTGAAAGGGAAAGGTCACAAGTTCGTGTCTCGGTCCGGAACACACAGTAAAATTGCCAGGAAGTTTCATTTGAAGACGACCTGAAGCAGATGTACTCCAGTTGGTCACTTCACTATGGCCACCCTGACCTCTACCGGAAAGTTGATGAAGCCTTCAGTATCTGTAGTTGCGGAATGGATATAAAGTGCTGCACAAGCATATCGAGTGCATCAATTGCGAAAGGCTTCAACAAGTGCTATGTAACAAATGCTTAAGATAGGAGTGAAGAAGATCTTGAGAAGAAACGCAAAATAACCATGACGGTGGCACTGTCAGTGCAGATTCTGTGGCCACCCCACTGAGGACTAAGTGGCATCTGTATCTGACACAGGAAGGTCTTTATATTATTCTAGTTTCTTAAACCGGCACTTTTATTGTTTGTTTCAATTACCTTTAATAACATAACCGTTTGTATGTGGATACCTGTTTATCCGAAAGACCTTGCTGAATAACGGGGATCATCTTTCATTCAGAGCCGTCTTGGATGGGGAGATACACACTACTTCGCATTTTACTGAGTTAATTCCCTTGTATATTTAATGTTTAATTTGTTATTTCAATATATTCGAATCTTTATTACGAAACGAATTTTTTAATTAACTTGTTCTAGATATTTCTAAAGCTGTGTTTACTTTTAGACAGAGAGCGACAACACCGAAGCTGTCAATTTTAACTCTCAAAGCAAATGTCTTCCGAAAGAATGAATTCTAGTAATTGCTGTTGGTCCGCTACTGCGTACCGCATTGAGATGCAGTATATTTCGATTTTTTTATGTTGTCATTAGATTACAACGGTACTGAAATTATATTATGGGTAATGAATATAAAGTGGACAGTCAGTGCCCTGTGCTAGAAGCTTCCCACAATAACTGCTCCCATCTCCTGCTCTCAGGAAGAAGCAGATAAACGTTGTTGTTGTTGTTGTTGTTGTTGTTGTGGTGGTCTTCAGTCCTGATACTGGTTTGATGCAGCTCTCCATGCTACCCTATCCTGTGCAAGCTTCTTCATCTCCCAGTACTTACTGCAACTTACATCCTTCTGAATCTACTTAGTGTATTCATCTCTTGGTCTCCCTCTACGATTTTTACCCTCCACGCTGCCCTCCAGTGCTAAATTTGTCATCCCTTGATGCCTCAGAATTTGTCCTACTAACCGGTCCCTTCTTTTTGTCAAGTTGAGCCAGAAACTCCTCTTCTCTTCAATTCTATTCATTACTTCATCATTAGTTACGTGATCTACCAATCTAATCTTCAGCACTATTCTGTAGCACCACATTTCTAAAGCTTCTATTCTCTTCTTGTCTAAATTATTTATCGTCCATGTTTCACTTCCATACATGGCTACACTCCATACAAATACTTTAAGAAACGACTTCCTGACACTTAAATCTATTCTCGATGTTAAAAAATTTCTCTTTTTCAAAAACTATTTCCTTGCCATTGCCAGTTTACATTTTATATCTTCTCTACTTCGACCATCATCAGTTATTTTTCTCCCCAAATAGTAAAACTCCTTTACTACTTTAAGTGTCTCATTTCCTAATCTAAGTCCCTCAGCATCATCACACTTAATTCGACTACATTCCATTATCCTCGTTTTGCTTTTGTTGATGTTCATCTTATATCCTCTTTTCAAGATAGCGTCCATTCCGTTCAACTGCTCTTCCAAGTCCTTTCTGTCTCTGATAGAATTACAATGTCATCAGCGAACCTCAAAGTTTTTATTTCTTCTCCATTGATTTTAATACCTACTTCGAATTTTTCTTTTGTTTCCTTTACTACTTGCTCAATATACAGATTGAATAACATCGGGGAGAGGCTACAACCCTGTCTCACTCCCTTCACAACCACTGCTTCCCTTTTTTGCCGCTCGACTCTAGTAACTGCCATCTGGTTTCTGTACGTGCGTATTCCAAATGTTTCAATACTGGTGTACACTCGCATACTGATCATGCTACATGAAGATTGTATGAATCGTTGGTGTCTGTTCATTCGGACATATCCGAGAGAACAGACACTACATATTCAGATAACTGATTCACCTCAATGGGCAATGAATCTACAACTTTCATTGCGGATGGACATTATCGTTTACCCTCATGGAGGGTATATACTGGAACTAAAGATAGGTGGCCCTAGGTGGAGACCTCATAGCCCGTGTCGTGGCGACAAATACTTTGTCCGGATGGCGCAATGCCTAGATCAACTGCCTAGTAAGCAGCACATCCGGGGTTCGAGTCATGGTGCGGTACGCTTTTTCACACGTCGCCGCCGATTCCGTATGAAGTTCCGATGCAGCTGATGCCACCGGTTCGTTACTTTAACTTTCGTCCTCTCCCCCCCCCCCCTGCTCCCCGCCCCCCGCCCCCTCTTTCAGTCTGCATAATACGTGGAGATTGTTTAAGAGCCACCAATGTGGTAAGATCTCCCTGCAAAAAATGTAACGTCAGAATATTTATCTCTAAGATAGTGTTCCTTCTGAACATGTATTATTTGTTGAGTATTTATAGCTTTCACGAAGTAGAACATTCTTGTTGTGCGCCTAAGGGCATCAGTATCCCAGCAAGCATAGTTAATATACATTTTAATGATAACAATTAACGTGTGATATTTCCTCACATAAAATTCTTACATCTACATGTATAACACTTGCTCGAACACTACACACCATATCGTATGCATGTAGCCTTTGGATTTAAACATCTCTATATGTAAGTTTCAAGAGTTTTTGATAATTCTCTTTTGTTTGTTTGGGTGTCTAGGGGTATTTATTTCAAAATTTATGAGTCAGAATATAGCACCGGTGTGAAATATGAGTCCTCGGCGAGTATACTACCACGACTTTCCAGTTCCTACGCGTATTCATGTCAATATAAGTGGATGTGTTTTATGCAATTTCTGCATGTATGTTAATTTCATAATCTATGTTCCATTTTTTTCGATTTATTTATGGTTGGAGGCAAGGGAGTTCACGGTGACTGCAACTGAAGTGGAATAAGTTTTTCCATTCTAGAAATTTTTGCTTTATTTATAAAGTTAGTAAGTGTTTATTTTCCGCTCCGACGTTCTTTAACAGTAGCTTTAAATAAGTAGGATCTAGTTCGGTTACACAGTTTGAGTAACCGAATATCACTAAAAATGTAGCTCAAATCGTGACAGGACCACCATGCATATAATTAAGACGTACTACGACAATCGGTTATAAATGACAGTTTCCGTGTGACTCTGTAATTTCAACATAGATTCACTGTGTTATATACTATTCCTTTCTAACAACCACATCACGATTACTACATGTCTTGCGTTCTCGGCGCCGTTTACATTGCGATTGCTTCTTGTGGATGATAAGACGACTGAAGTTTGTCATATACTCTCCGATATTTTGCGTGCTGAATTTAGAAAATGTTCATCCGAGACGCTGATTTATGTCTGTCATCTCTTGTGTCACTTTTGTTCTACACTTCTTTGTGTTAATTCTCATCTTCTTTCTGGTATTCCAATCGGTGAGAACTCGCCTCGTAGGAAATTACCTGTGGCTGTAGATACCTTGCTTTGTTTTCCTTTTGATGTCAAAACCTTGAACCCCTCCGCTGTTGATATACCTAACAATGGCAGTCTTTGGCATAAAACCTACACAAGCTCTTTTCGTCTAAATACATCTTAAATAGTTACTGACAGGTGAATGAGGCAGTCGCGTCCGCTTATTCCAGTTAAGTTGCAGAACGGAAGGATACATAAATTCTTCTATTCACTTTTCCACATCACAACATCACGATTTATACATAAAGAAAATACACCCTTAAGTTCTGTTATCTAGGAAACTATAGGAGCTATCAAGAGTGTTTACGCGCAGGACGCTAATTAAGGAGGTTTTCCAGAGTGTTTAGAGTCACAAGCACGTTGACATATTGCAGATGCATTCTCACCTCCTTACGCACTGCCTGTAGTCAACATAATTCTCTGTTTTAACAGATAGATATGTCATGGATAATATTGGTTTAGTTTGCATTTAAAGCATCATTCTTCCTGGATATTAATAGTTTCCTTCGTAAAGTACCAGGTTGTCTTGACTTTACGACGCCCTTTCTGTTTGCATTCAAATTTTCGTATGAATACTGGGAATCAGTTACATTTTTCTGATAACATTAATTTTTCTCTTCACATACATAATAACTACACTGCCAGAAAAAACTGCAACATCCTCAAGAACTATGTCATTTTATTTATAACTGATAATACAGGTGGTCGGAATATGTAATAACAAATTTACACAAAATGGAACACACAGCCGGCTGAGGTGGCCGAGCGGTTCTGGGCGCTACAGTCTGGAACCGCGCCACCGCTACGGTCGCTGGTTCGTATCCTGCCTCGGGCATGGATGTTTGTGATGTCCTTAGGTTAGTTAGGTTTAAGTAGTTCTAAGTTCTAGGGGACTGATGACCTCAGAAGTTAAGTCCCATAGTGCTCAGAGCCATTTGCTCAGAATCATAGGAAATTTGAAAATATTAAAGAAACAGTGAGGAGTAAAATTAATTGCAAAGGATGTAAACAGTGCGTAAAATTTGTGTGTCTTTCAACGTAGTTCTTCGAATGACAGTGAGTTCAGCACTATATTTTATATCGCAGTTCAGCCTCGCGTTCGAATACGCACGCGTTCACACAAGCAAGCGAATGTACACGGAAACAAATACACTTGCTTAAGTAGCTGGGCAACTAGATGCCAGATAAATGCAACACACACACACACACACACACACACACACACACACACACATACCAAGTAAACATCTACTCCACAGAAGTGTGCCATGAAGTCTTGCATTACGCCGCTGCCAACACGTTATGAAATATTCTCCGTTCAACGATCTGCCAAGTGCAATATAAGTTCGGTAGCTGTTTACGTCAAGCCGTTTGCTCTGTAAGGCTATACGGGAGGAGTCGAGTTCCTCTGCGGCTCCTTCGTATTTTTTGGAACTCCGTAGTCGATGCCTCTTGCGAAATGCAAACATTTGGTCTGCGTGTTTGCTTGTTTAACGACACAATATGTACACTGGCACTTTAACAGGTTTTTGCCTCCATCCAAAGTAAAACAAAAGAAGGAACTTGAGAAGAATGGGGCCCTACTTGCAGCGCTCAGCACTCTTCAATGGCATCGTACATTACGCTGAATTAATAACGTCCTGCTAAAGGGGAAAAAAAGAAATTCCTCTGAGGACAAGACCTTTCGACCAAAAGGGACTGTTTACCCGTTGTGGAGTAACATCACATGACGATCGTGGTTAGTGAACGACATTTACGGAGATATGCGCTCTTATTTTGATAGAAAATCGTTACGCCGTCCATCAGCGAAGTGCTGTCTTTCTACCATGATATATATCAGACGGCTTTTGTTGTAAAGGCTCATGCTACTGCTACTAAAATTGCTATCACGTAGTAGAGTTATTCAGAAGGTTGTGACACTATTTAAAACCGTATACCAGCTACTAAGCAGGCCGGAGTGGCCGAGCGGTTCTAGGCACTACGTGTGGAACCGCGCGACCGCTACGGTCACAGGTTCGAATCCTGCGTCGGGCATGGATGTGTGTGATGTCCTTAGGTTAGTTAGGTTTAAGCAGTTCTACGTTCTAGGGTCTGATGACCTCAGAAGTTAAGTCCCATAGTGCTCAGAGCCATTTTTTAACCAGCTACTAATATCTGCATTTGACGTATACAGCGATGTCATTTCACTGCAACGGTCAACTTCGGCACAAGTGTACGAGTTCGAAATTGTAAAGTTAGCATGTGCAGTCGAACTAACTCACACTCAAAGAGGAATAATGCTCAGGCTTTGTTACAATGTTTGTCGAAGCACTCCTGGTGTTACTTAAACTGAAGGGGCAGGGAGGGAGAAGGGAAAGTAAAGGGAGACAACTATTGGTTTCAGTTGCATCGGAACTTCGTGCGGAATCAGCGGCGACGAGTGAAAATATGTGCTTCATCTGAACTCGAAGCCGGGATCTCCTGCTTACTTGGAAGTTGCTTTAATCACCGCGCCACCCGGCTACAATGTACGTACTTGTCCTCAGCCTCGCTAACTGTAGAGTCCCGCTGGAGGTCGAACATAAATATGCATCCAGACTGAAGGTTGAAGATTCATTGCCCATCAAGACGAATCAATTGTATGAATGCGTTTTGTCCGTTCCTACGGGCATGTCCAAAAGAGTAGATACCATGTACTCATATAATTCATCGTGTTGTCAGGAATTTGCGCAATAGACATAAAGGTACGTTATCTAGGTGCTTGCCAGTGGTAGCATGGATGTGATATAGCAAAAATATGAACTGTACTGGCCAGAACATAGATGACCAGAAACTATTAAAGTAATCGAAGCTTGCTGAATAAATATGAGGGTGAGATGCAGGGAGTATTGTACGATAGGCACATAGCATTTTCCCAAGCATCTGCGAAAGACTGAATTATATGAACCCCTCCGAATAGATGATACATTTTTTTGACAATGCCTGGCCCATATCCTTTGTGTGTATGTAACATTAATAAGATTAGGTCACATCCGTGCAACTATGCACCAGTAAGTATACAACAATATAATTTGTTTCATTGCCAAGAAAAACTGAATTTAGACAGGGAATGGACATATGATCAGATAATGTATGTGGCTTAGCCAGTAATGAACAAGATGTGAAGCTGGTTGATACTCTGTGTAATATATCCGAAATTAAACTAGGTGAATATCAACATATAAGGAAACTCTAGCAGGAAAGACAAGTCAGTATGCGGGATCGGGTCGGGCGTCCGGTGTTCTCTCGGATGGTGTCAAGAGAAATGGGTCGTGATGAGTCTGGTGGGAATGCGCTGTCGGTGCTTAGAAGAAAGTCACTCTGAGAGTGCAGAGCCACTGATGTGATAACAAGAAAACTTTCCTGAAGATACGGTGGTCATCTCACGTTCAGAAACAGATATCGATATGGTGTCAGACTTCCAGTGAACTTGATAACGTAACCTCAGACAGTGTAATTCAATAATAAGTTGGCTGTAGCAACATAGGGCATAGTTATAGTGAGTAATTACACTTGGTCAAATGTAGATTCTAAGTACCAGTTGCTTCAGTAATACCAATTCTGAATTTATATTTATAATTGCACATCTACTCATGTTTAGCTTTACAGGTTTAGGTAGTGGATTCTTAGGATACGTTATGCTAGCTGTAGCAGATTTATTCAACATCGCATAATGATTTGTGAAGGTATTCTTTAATATTTGCACCCTTAAAATTTTTGTAATACAACCAGCATCAGGTAAAGACACTGTGGGTATAGTTTGTCAAGAGCAAAGGATAAGAAACAAATACTTTCAACTGACGTGAATGTGCGTATGCAACGTTGCAAAAACACGAAAAACAGGAATAGAGAGGCATTTAATGAATCAATTATGATGCACAGTTGTTGTTGTTGTGGTCTTCAGTCTACAGACTGGTTTGATGCAGCTCTTCATGCTACTCTATCCTGTGCAAGCTTCTTCATCTCCCAGTACCTACTGCAACCTACATCCGTCTGAATCTGTTTAGTGTATTCATCTCTTGGTTTCCCTCTATGATTTTTACCCTCCACGATGCCCCCCAATACTAAATTGCTAATCCCTTGATGTCTCAGAATTTGTCCTACCAACCGTTCCTTTCTTCTAGTCAAGTTGTGCCACAAATTTCTCTTCTTCCCAATTCTGTTCAATACCTCCTCATTAGTTATGTGATCTACCCATCCAATCTTCAGCATCCTTGCGTAGCACCAAATTTCGAAAGCTTCTATTCTCTTCTTGTCTAAACTATTTATCGTCCACGTTTCATCAATACATGGCTACATTCCGTACAAATACTTTCCGAAACGACTTCCTGACATTTAAATCTATACTCGATCTTAACAAATTTCTCTTCTTCAGAAATGCTTTCCTTGCCATGCCAGTCTACATTTTATATCCTCTCTACTTCGACCATCATCAGTTATTTTGCTCCCCAATTAGCAAAACTCCTTTACTACTTTAAGTGTCTCATTTCCTAATCACTTTCCCTCAGAATCACCCGACTTAATTCGACTACATTCCATTATCTTCGTTTTGCTTTTTTTGATGTTTATCTTATATCCTCATTTCAAGACACTGTCCATTCCGTTCAAATGCTCTTCCAAGTCCTTTACTGTCTCTGACAGAATTACAATGTCATCGGCGAACCTCAAAGTTTTTATTTCTTCTCCATGGATTTTAATACCCACTTCGAATTTTTCTTTTGTTTCCTTTACTGCTTGCTCAATATACCGATTTAATAACATCGGGGAGATGCTATAACCCTGCCTCACTCCCTTCCCAACCACTGCTTCCCTTTTATGTCCCTCGACTCTTATAACTGCCATCTGGTTTCTGTACAAATTGTAAATAGCCCTTCGCTCCCTGTATTTTACCCGTGCCACCTTCAGAATTTGAAACAGATTATTCCAGTCAACATTGTCAAAAGCTTTCTCTAATCTACAAACAAATAAAACTCAGTCTGATTTTAAAAAAATTGAGAAAACCACTTGAGTATCCAGTCTGGTCCTGATAAGATTCGCAAGTGCTGCAAAGATGTAAAGATAGGTTACTTGCTTTCAGTGTTCAAAACTGCAAAATTGTGCATTGCACAAACACAACAGAACCTAATATGCTACGACTACATTATCAACGAATCACAATTGGAACCAGGCAACTCACAAATCAATGGATGTAGAATACGAAATCACATAAGCTCAATCGTAGGTCAAGCGAATGGCAAATGGTACCACTCGCAGAATTACAGACCAGTATCCTTAATACCCGTTTGATACATAAGTCCAGAACATATTCTCAGTTCGGGTATAATAAATTTCCACAAATCTGAATGGATTTAGGAAACATCGATCTTGGGAAATTCACACTGCCATTTTCTCGCAAGATATGCTGAGAACCATTGTGGAAGTGTTACAGATAGATTCCCCATTCCTAGATTCTGGAAAGCATTTGACACGGTGCCCCACTGCAGACAGTTAATGAAGGTTCGGGTATGCGGAATTCGTTTCCAAGTATCTGATTGGCTGGCAGCCTTCGTAAGTACAAGAACCGAGTAAAACAGAAGTGATTTCTGGCGTTCCCCAGGGTAGTGTTATAGGTCCTTTGCTATTCCTTACCTATATAAACGATTTGGGAGACAATCTGAGCAGCCGTCTCAGGTTGTTTGCAGATGAGTCTGTTGTTTATGGACTAATAAAGTCATCAGAAGATCAAAACAAACTGAAAAACGATTTAGAAAAGATATTTCAATGTTGCGAAAAGTGGCAGTTGACCCTAAATAACGAAAAGTGTGAGGTCGTCCACATGAGTGCTAAAAGGAACTCGTTAAACTTCGGTTACACGATAAATCAGTCTAATCTAAAAGCCGTAAATTCAACTAAATACTTAGGTATTACAATTACAAACAACTTAAATTGGAAGGAACACATCGAAAATTTTGTGGGGAAGGCTAACGAATGACTGCGCTTTATTGGCAGGACACTTGGAAAATGTAACAGAGCTACTAAGGAGACTGTCTACGCTACGCCTGCCTGTCTTCTTTTAGAATACTGCTGCACGGTGTGGTATCCTTAACAGACAGGACTGACGGAGAACATCGAAAAAGATCAAACAAAGGCAGCACGTTTTGTATTATCGCGAAATATGGGAGAGAGAATCACAGAAATGATACAGGATTAAAGGAAAGGCGTTTTTCGTTGCTACGGAATCTTCTCACGGAATTCCAATCAACTCCTTACCCCTCCGAATGCGAAAATATTTTGTTTACCCCGACCTACATAGGGAGGACGATCACCACGATAAAATAAGGGAAATCAGAGCTCGTACAGAAAGATATAGGTGTTCATTCTTTCCGCGCACTATACAAGATTGGAATAATAGAGTAACGCGAAGGTGATTCGATGAACCCTCTGCCAGGCACTTAAATGTTATTTGCAGAGTATCCATGTAGATGCAGATGTAGTTGTAGTAGTGCGCTGCTTTACACAAACACAACTTACTTTCTAGGCGTAGCAATGTAAAGCGATGTGATGTGCGGCGTTGCCCGTTGGGATGGTAGTAAGGAAGGTGAATGGGGGACTTCGGTCTGTTGCGAAAATTTTAGGAAATTGTTGTTCGTCTGTAAAGAAGACCCTGTGAGCAATACTAGTGCCACCCATTATTGTGTACTGCTCGTGTGTTTCGGATCGCCATCAAGCCGGATTGAGGGAAGACATCGAGGCAATTCAGAGGAGGGTTGCTAGATTCTTGCCGATAGGGTCGATCAATACGTCAAGATTATAGAGAGATGCTTCGTGAACTTTAAAGGGGTCCCTGCAGGGAAGACGACGTTCTTTTCGTGGAACACTGTTGAGAAAATTTAGAGAACCGGCGCTTGATGTTGATTGAAGGACACTACTGATGCCAACGTATAAGTACATTTCGCTTAAGAACCGCGATGATAAGAGAACTCAGTGCTCGTACAGAGACATATAGACTGTGTTTTGTCCTCGCTCCGGTTGAGAGTGGAACATGGAATGTTCAAAAATGGTTTAAATGGCTCTGAGCACTATGGGACTTAACATCTGAAGTCATCAGTCCCCTGGAACTTAGAACTACTTAAACCTAAATAACCTAAGGACATGACACACATCCATGCCCGAGGCGGGATTCGAACCTGCGAGAGCAGCGGTCGCGCGGTTCCAGACGGTAGCGCCTAGAACCGCTCGGCTACCCCGGCCGGCTAACAAGGAAGGAAATGAACAGTAGTGGGTACAAGGCACCACCCACCATACACCACACGGTGGCTTGCGGAGTATGTACGCAGATATGTAGATGTAAGATACTGGGAAAATGCAGTTCCCTTACAAAAGAGATGGCTTAAAAATCACTCAAGCGAACCATTCTAGAATATTGCTCAAGCTTATAGGACCCGATCAACTGGAAAAACCAAGAAGTATTGAACGTGTAGAAGGGAATGCAGCACGATTGATCTCATGTCTGTCTGACACCCTGGAGAGCGCCACGATGATGCTGAAGAATCTGCGCTGATAGACCACTGAAGATAGAAGTAAACCATCCCACGAAAGCCTAATTATAAACTTAAGAGAAACAGACTTTAATAAGCAATCCATGAATATTATGCAACAGCCAAAGTATCTCTCCCGCAGCTGTCACAATAATAACATTATACTAATAACAGTGAGCATCCGTCTCGTTTAAATGACCATTCATCCGTACACCATACCAGTAAATGGAACGGAAAGAAGCCCCACTGAGTGGTACAGTGAGATATACCATCTGACCTGTAGTTCATAGCGGTTTGCTCAATACAGATGCGGATGTAATGGTACACTGAACGTTACAACTGATTCTCATGACGCACCACGCTCATATGACACAGAGCCTTGAACCAAAACATTATGAGCACCTACTTAAAAACGTTATGTTCCATCTGTGGAACGCCATACTGCATCGATTCAGCGCAGAATGGATTCGAAAAGTTCTTGATAATTTTCCGGAGATACGTGGCACCAGATGGCTACAAACAATGTCCCTTAAATGTCCTATCAGGCTCAGATCAAGCGAATTTCTTTGGTCAAAACATCAACGTGAGCTCGCTATTGTGCGCCTCAGACAACGGTAGCTCTATTCCAGCCTTGTGAGACGAACAGTTACCTTGCTAGAAGATGCCTCTATCGTCGGAGAAGACATCAAGCATTTAAATTCACATAATTTGCTGTCAAATGTACAGTTTGGTTTTAGAAATGGCTTAACAACTGAAAATGCTATAGTCTCTTTTCTCTGTGAGGTTTTGGACGGATTAAACAAAAGGTTGCGAACGTTAGGTGTTTTCTTTGATTGAACGAAGGCTTTTGACTGTGTTGACCACAAAATATTACTGCAGAAGTTGGAACATTATGGAGTAAGGGGAGTAGCTTACAATTGGTTCGCCTCCTACTTTAAGAACAGAAAGCAGAAGGTAATCCTCCGCAATATTGAGAGTGGTAATGATGTTCAGTCCCAATGGGGCACTGTTAAATGGGGCGTTCCCCTAGGGTCGGTGCTGGGGCCACTACTGTTTCTTATTTATTTAAATGATATGCCTTCTAGTATTAGAGGTGATTCAAAAATATTTCTGTTTGCTGATGACACCACCTTGGTAGTGAAGGATCTTGTGTGTAATATTGAAACATTATCAAATAATGTAGTTCATGATATAAGTTCGTGGCTTGTGGAAAATAATTTGATGCTAAATCACAGTAAGACTCAGTTTTTACAGTTCCTAACTCACAATTCAACAAGAACTGACATTTTAATCAGACAGAATGGGCATGTTATAAGCGAGACGGAACAGTTCAAGTTCCTAGGCGTATGGATAGATAGTAAGTTGTTGTGGAAAGCCCATGTTCAGGATCTTGTTCAAAAACTAAATGCCGCTTTATTTACCATTAGAACAGTATCTGAAATAAGTGACATTTCAACACGAAAAGTAGTATACTTCGCATATTTTCATACGCTTATGTCATATGGTATTATTTTTTGGGGTAATTCTTCTGATTAAAAAAGGGTATTTTTGGCTCAAAAATGGGCTGTTCGAGCTATGTATGGTGTAAGTTCGAAAACCTCTTGTCGACCCCTATTCAATAGTCTGGGAATTTTGACATTGCCCTCACAGTATGTATTTTCTTTAATGTCGTTTGTTGTTAGCAATATTAGCTTATTCCCAAGAGTTAGCAGCTTTCACTCAGTTAATACTAGGCAGAAATCAAATCTGCATGTGGAATGCACTTCCTTGACTCTTGTGCAGAAAGGAGTGCAGTATTCTGCTGCATCCATTTTCAATAAGCTACCACAAGAACTCAAAAACCTTAGCAGTAGCCCAAACACTTTTAAGTCTAAACTGAAGAGTTTCCTCATGGCTCACTCCTTCTATTCTGTCGAGGAGCTCCTGGAAGAGCTAAAAAATTAAGCAAATTCCAGTGTTACATTCTTGATTTTCTTTATTTAAACTAACGACTTGTCGACAAACTGCCTATTGGCTTCTGTCTCGGGTTCTTCGGCCGACGTTCATCTAATGATTTTTCTGACGTTTCGCCAGCACGAGTGGCTGGCATTGTCAAAGCTTCACCCTCCACCACCGGCAATGGAGGGTGAAGCTTTGACAATGCCAGCCACTCGTGCTGGCGAAACGTCAGAAAAATCATTAGATGAACGTCGGCCGAAGAACCCGAGACAGAAGCCAATAGGCAGTTTGTCAACAAGTGGCCACGAAAGCCTCAACAATTTTGTATAACGACTTGTCGCCTGAATATGTTTCTTATATTTCATTTCATTCTGTTTCTACAATCGTGTTATAATTTCATGTATTGACTCGTTCCATGACCATGGAGACTTCTCCTAAATGTGGTCCCACGGAACAATAAATAAATAAATAAATAAATGGTCGGCAAAAATGGTAACGTAGTGCCTAGATGTGCCTTAGATTAGCACAGGTGAAAGAAAGTGACAGTGTAGTACTTTACCCACCGGCCTGCGTCCGTGGAGCGAAGCCTTGTTTTCGCCTGGATGACGCCACAGCTGAACGCGGCCATAGACCTGGTGTAACAAGAAACGTGACTCGTCCGA
Source organism: Schistocerca nitens (assembly GCF_023898315.1). Taxonomy (NCBI): domain Eukaryota; kingdom Metazoa; phylum Arthropoda; class Insecta; order Orthoptera; family Acrididae; genus Schistocerca; species Schistocerca nitens. Next base: position 69,753,154 of record NC_064614.1, read on the forward strand.
AATGGTAGGGCGTTTCAGTTGATCCACTGTCCAATCTGAACGATCGCGTGCCCACTGCAATCATAGTTGACGATTCTTATGGGTCAACATGGTATGGTAACACGTAGTGACGTCTAGTGTGCAGCGTCACGTTCAACACTGTACGCTGAATGGTGTGCTCTGAAAGATTCTCGACAGCAAGGAAACATCAGTTGTCGGATTTGCTGTAATTAGAAAATACTCCAACATCTGTTGAAACAGCTGGAGCGTGCATTTCACTATTTTCCTTCAGTTTCAGAAACGAATCCAAAAAGTCGACACATGAATTTTTACAAATGGACATTACGTTTCGTACAGTATCGACGTAACATATCGATATCTTTGATTCAGTAGCCATACCTCTAACAAATTAACAACAGTAAGAGACATGAGAACGACAATAAGCGGATGAACTAACAATTTACCTATAACATGTGCTAATACGTTCCTGCGTTTTTCCTAGAAGAAGGTTCCATTGTACTTACACATTGCTGCATTTTTCCTAGAGGCATGGGCATTATTCGTCCTTGCCAACATAAAAAGAATGAATTACTGCGTCATTCACAAACTTTGAAGACAAATATGTGGAACATGAAGCGCAACCTTCAGAATGATATCATCTCTGAAAAATAAATAACGTATGGAAGCTATACGAAGAGAAAGTCAAACTTAAATTTATATTTCTATAGAGAGAATACTCGGGATTTGGGATGTAATTGGCCCTATCATTCTGAATACTCTCTTAATACCAATCATTATTCCACTTATTTCACACCTCATTTTATAACATTTTTAGACGAAGCACTTCGTGTATCTTCGCCTCCCGCTAGAAGCGCGGTAGAAAGCATATTGATTTAGGGTGTATAGTCAGCCTGTAGCGAGATTGTCAGCGGTATATTTGGCTTACAGAGATATGGAACTAATCATACAATTACATCAAATTTGGAACCAAAGAGATCATTTAAAAGAATCGAGAACCTTAATCATCTCTCACTTGTTATTTTACAGACTCACTTCAAGAAAATTAAACTCACAACCTGAGCACCGCATCTACGCTGGGACAAAGATATCTATAGATCTCAGGTTATTGGAGTATTACAAAATCTCACATTTTCTACCCTGAAGAGGCAAAAGGCATCTAGGCCCCTCACATGTCCTGCATTTCGAATACATATAGAAACAGTTACATGCTATGCACGGTAACATGGAGGAAAGAAACCAAAGGAGGAATTATTGTGAAGAATAGTGTTGACCTGGACACAGAATATTATCGTCACGTTGGACAGTAAACGCTTGGCCTCTTGGGAATTCCATACAGCTTCTCATTTCAATCTCATTTTACTGAATATTCATTTATTCTTACGAAACCTTCCTTTCCTTCTTTGTACCGCCACACATGTCCGAAAAAACTGGGCAGTAGCAATAATCTACAACAAAATGGAATGAAGCTGCCATTTGACTGAATGACAAAACTACGACATGTTTACGAGATCCTCTTAAGAAGGATATACATGTTGAAAGTTCGCTCTTACAAATTTTGCCATGGTAGAGAATGAAAAAGTGTTCCCACCGAGTTCCCAGGTCATCAAGTGTACACATATTCATAAACAACAAATAGTTGTTAATATAACACATCAGTTGCAGGACAAGAAACACTCCCCAGTAGCTTATCCCTTCAAAATTCATATAATGGTCGACAGCATACAGATGCTAATTTAATGTGGTCATTCTTTTACATTTCGTTTTACTTTGTACAAGGATGTTTATTTGTACTGTGTGGCCTCTGATGAGGACTTGCCGGTAATGGTAGGAAGTCATCATCTTTGTAACAACTACCAACCTAGGTGACCAAACAGTGGGTGATTCTCATTGAGTACATGTTGTACTACAGCCTTCATTTTATTCATATCATAATAACTACCGATGATAAGCCCCACATTTCAGCCGGAACCTCTCTACAATGAGCTGTCACGAAACTCAGGTAGTCAGTACTGCTCGTGAGTTTTGTGTGCAGTGAATGAAGCGAAGATATCTCTCAATTTTTCCGTAGTCAATTTTTCCACAAGCGCAAACGAAACGGTAACTAACTGAATACTTCATCGGGATAAATGATAGTAGCCACGAAAAATTCTGTCTAAAGCATGTGAAACGTCCCCTTTGAAAAATTATACATGACTGTGCTTAAACTGACACACAATATTTTTTTTAGCGCAACGCAATCTGACTTTCAAAAATCCCCACAAAAGAATGGCCCTGACTAACATTAACCTATACCTTTCACAAATCACTTACCTCACAAAAATCTTCGTTACTCAAGCTACTGAAGGCACTAACTACTGATAGGCATAGTTAGCAAATGAAAGATTTTAATAGAGAACAAACTATGTATATACCTTAATAGTCATAATATATATAGCAGTTCATGACATCCAGTCTTACAAATTTCAAAACTCCGCCATTTCTCTCCCCACATTCACCACTGCTGGCGGCTCACCTCCAACTGCGCAACGCTATGCGCTGTTAACATCCAGCTGCCCAGCACTACAATAGCCAACAACAATGCAAACCAGCCACACACTGCACACAGCACAGCCAGTGATTTTCATACAGAGCGCTACGTGGCGTTACCAATATAAAAACCTAAACACCCTACTTACATAGACCCCATGCTCCCCACAAAAAATTTTACGAATTGTTTTGGGCAGTGGCCAATATAGCGTTGAAAAATTTTTTCATAGTTACAATAACAAAGATATCAAATGCACACACTTATTGATACAATGTTGGTCAAAATCTAAAAACTTTTTACAGTCCATAAAGACAGTCCTGATCGTTCATCACAGTAAAATTGCAGTGTTTTTCTCAAAGTCTCAGCAGTAAAAGAAAATGCACATGGAAGTAGTGGATTTCCATGCAGTCTTGAAGAAGTAGCGCTGTCCTCCCAACGGAAAGACAGTGCTGACTATCGACATGCAGACAGGTAATGGGCCACAACAGAGCAAACCCACAGCAGAGTCAGTCGAAGTTTTGAAGAATATTGGTAGGTAGGTCATCACAGAGCAGACCCACTGTAGTCCTGGTAGAGATTGTGGTGTTGGTGGGCCACCAGAGATGCAGACCCACTGCAGTCCTTGTAGAAATAATGGTATTGGTGGGCCATCAAAGATGCAGACCCACTGTAGTCCTTGTAGAAATAATGGTATTGGCGGGCCATCAAAGATGCAGACCCACTGTAGTCCTTGTAGAGACGGCCAGCAGCCATCTGTTGCGACTGTGCAGGTGCACAATCACCATCGAAGAGTCTTGCGGAAAATATAGCAAGTCCATAAACCACGACTTGTGCACTCACAATGTTTTTGGAATTATCCTTAGAACCAGCAATGCTGTTATCCAGTCCCTTGCTGAATTATGAACACACGTGCAAACACTAACAGTCCCAACTTCTCACATATTGTGCATTACTATGACCAACAGAAATGTGTGCAGTGAAGTGAATGCTTACAAGTTACTTAATTTGATGAACTGGTGTCAATTTCAATATTATAACATGAGAATACAATAACAAAAGTACAAAATACATCATTAAAGAACATAATAATACAGATAACATTTGTGGTAATGCAGGCTTTACAGAGGAATCGAAATAACATATACTTCAGTGTTACAGGAATTATGACATAAGTAATAACATAAAAGATCAGAATAACTTTTGAAACATCAACTTCACACGTGAGCATTAAAACAAAACAGAATAAATAATGTCTAAACATCTTTACAAAGTAAATAACATATTATTAGAATAATTCTACAACATAACTCTTATTAGCTAAACACATAAAGACAGGAAAAACACAAACATGCAAGAGTACACAAACACATAGGGGGATATCACAATGGAGAGGACAGGGTTCGTTTTCAGTGTAACATATGGTACTGCAGTCCAACCCAAAACTTCATTCCATAGATCTTTCGTCTTATTTCAACATTTGTTTTCACCAAAACACCCTATCCAAGCATGATTTCTGTATTTATATGTTCACATGTTTCTTACCTCATTATTTATTTTCCATTACCTTACATCATTTATTTCCAAGAAAATCCTACCTAAATTTGTTGTCTCTAAACCCTACTTTTTTGTTCATATCTTCTTTCGAAATACTTTTTTGGCCAAACCGTATTCTTATAGCTTCTCAATGCATTTCTTCCAATTCATCACAACTCGTTCTCTTATATAGCCTACCCCATCTTAAGCTAACTTAAATCTACTGAGCTCAGATGCTTAACTAAGGGACGAGGCAATGCAGCAGCACAAAACAATTAACACAAACAGCAATGACAAAAAATGCAGATTTGCGAAGCAAGCAGCATTTTAGAAATTAGCAAAGCAATTGCAATATTACAACTAATATAAGGCAATGTGCAGCAAACAAGAAAAATAAATCAGTAGTAAACTGGCTTAGCAGAGTAACACAAATTAAAATTCAGTAGCACTATGCCTGGCAAACATCAGCAGCAAATGCAATAACCTATATCTAAACATGACATAGCTCAAGCAGAAAAAATATTACAGTAAAAATGGCCATGTTAAATACCTATGTCACATCTTAACACTAGAGTGATGCATCACCTAGACTTACTCTAGCAGATAAGTTACCAACCTGTTAAAATAATTATTTTTGCAATTCCTGTGAAGGGAAATGTCTATTTGTGCTCTCTTTTCTACGAAAGTACGTCATAAAATTATTCTTTACTGGCTCTGTAGACAGAAAATAGTGTTATTAGTACATCTATTAAATTTAATTTTAACCAATGCTGCTGCAGCTAGAAACTTGATATTAAACAAAATGAACAAACTCTCAACTAGAAAGACAATAGATGTAAAATGTTTCTCATCATTTTATTAGGCATTTTAGTAAATATCATAAATTAAAAGCTCCATAGTATAATCATAAGTTTTCAAGTTTGAGCGTGTTGTATTTGCAATGCTTTCTACAAAGGAATGTCAATAGCGAGGATAATGGCCTCTTTTTTTTCTCTCCACCTGTGCCTCAGAAAGCCACACACTAATGCCTTTTTTCCAGGTGATTGTCGCGTAGCTGGGTGCCATGACGCATTATGAGCAGGTGGTCACTCAACTTTCCTACCGAAATATTTACAACACCAGTTTGCACTACAGTGACAGTCTCATATACAAATAAAATTTCACAAGTCGAGAAATTACATAGAAATGTGTAGAAACAAAATCCTATAAATATAACTGTCCAAAAAATTTTCGACAGCATTGTAATACATTCACGCATGTACACACACTTCATAATTCTTAAAGTACGATTCTTGGTTTCCAACATCCTTTTCCACAAATCAGAGTCCCTAACCACTACTCATTATACATTATTATTCATCTGTCGAAACTTCTTCAATATTTCATCATAAGAAATACGTAGCATAATCAAATTCCTCATATATGGTAGCATCATCTTATTGATCAAAAACGTACCTCAACAACATAATACACATCGTCGTCATAAAAATAACATCATAAAACCTCAGCCAAATCTCAAAATCGTCATAGCTTCCTGCAATAATTTCAAACCCTAAAAAAAATTCTCTGCTCATGTCAAAAGTGTCATCTACCTCAAACATACTTTAAAAATCATGATCCCATACCAAATATATCATTCAAAGCCCTCATAGTATCACAAGAGTTCCGAAAAAATATGAACAGTTCACAAAGTACAGACAAAATACAATTTCATATGTGTAAAGTTATCCATCTGTGTAATTGCGTAAACATGTGTCACTGATGTAGTAAAAAAAGCATGTTTGTCACTCTCAGTTTAATGATCAGACAGCTGTGTAATTCTGTGTTAGAAAAATATGGTACCGATGTGTATAGTTGTATAAGCAAATACCATATTAGCTAGGGCTCCTTGTGCTTGCCAAACACATGGTACACAAAGTAAGCGTGTACCCCCTGAGGATTAATGTAATTATACCCTCAAGTGTTACAGATTATTGCAATGGAATGAAATGTATCGCGGAAAACTTTCTTTGTAATTCAAAAACCTTTAAAAATAAATGTTTTAAGTATAAAATTAATCACTCAAATACGTGTACTGTAGCGCTAAACTGTGCGTCTTGTTGCAATATAATCTCTGTGGAAGTGTCGTAGTTATCGTCCTCCGAAAGCTAAGTTCTGCAGAAGTCAATGTACTTACCTCTTGATAAACAAAAGTGAAATGCTTTGCATATAGACACCTTAGTTATTACGCTTATTGGCGTGATGAAGAAAGTACTGTACATAACGTATTGTTGTGCCACGAAAAAGGCTGTCTCATTGTTGCTATACCACAAAAGTTACTACTAGAACATGTTTTACTTTCCAGAATAATGCAGAAAAACTGTACAGATATAAAACAGAAACACTGCAAAAGCAACATTGTAAATTGTCACTCATTAGTAGCGTCGTGATAAAACCGTGTAGGTGTCACATAAAAAAACCACTGTGTCATCTGGTATCTCACAGAAAGTACTTTAAATCCAGTATGTAATTTCAAGTAAACCAAAATGTTTCATTAAAATCTCATTAGCAGTACCGGTATATGTTCTAAGTATGTAAGCCTTATAGTCGTTACGTAATCGTGCAACTAACAAGCAAGAATGTACACACACAATAACACTGTGTCGTCTGTTCACAATAACAATGCATTCGTAATTTCTATTTAAAAATGTTCCCTAGGTTCTAGGGTGGATAGTTAACTTCAAAACATTGTTGCATCTTAACAGTTTCTCAGTGTGACAAATTGTACTAGTAGTGTGAAGTGAAACGTTTTATGGCTAAGACTAAGTTAAAAAGCAGATTATCTTTCAATACATGGTTTTACATGTGAAATGTGATGTAAACCTTTACTCTTCCTAGTACACAGAGTTTCAACTTCAACGCAGTTATCATGTGGTATACGCCGGATTCAGTAAGGTCCATTGTAAACTAGAAAGAATTTGTGACTCAAGTGTTTCTCCTTACGTGACAATGAATGAGCTTTAATGAGAACTTTCTGACCAATATATAATTTATTTGCATTTGCATTATCGTGTAGGTTTCTACTTTTGTCTGCTGCAGACTTTATATTTTTGATAGCCAAATCAATTACGTCTTTGTGTCGAAGTTTACGTGTATTTGGGAAAGGTACAAGCTCTCTGATTCTGTTCGGTGGTTCTTCATTCTTCAGTACAAGAGTAGGTGGTAAAGCAGTGGAGTCATGAGGCATTTCATTCAGCACGTTTTGAAATAAGTGTAAATATCTCTCCCAATGCTGATGCTTTCTGTGACAATAAAGTCTGCAAAGCTTATTGATTTCTTTCATAATCCGTTCGGAGGGGTTACAATGTGGTGAGTACAATGAAATGAAAACAGGTTTGATTTTATGATTCCGAAGCATGCGTGACCAAACACCAGATCTGAATTGAGGTCCGTTATCTGCAATAACTTTACTAACGTGTCCAACTTCACTTGGAAGTTTTTAACAAAGGCGTTGGATACAGACCGTCCAGTGGCTTTACGTAACGGTGTGAAAGAAACAAATTTTGAAGAAACTTCAACAGCGACTAGAACATACGGAAATCCATTAGATGTTCTGACAAGCGGTCCCAAGAGATCAACAGCAGCAAATTCTTTTAATTTAGAAGGAATGATAGGAAACAACGGAGCACGATGTGAGATAGTAGATGGTTTCGCCTTTTGACAAAGTTTACAAATAGACAGGACTCTTCGAATTCTCTTTTCCATATTGTTAAAACAACAAGTCGTCCGAAGAATATGATAACATTTTCGTGGGCCAAAATTTGCATAGCTGAAATGAATGTACCAAATAAGCTTATTAACAAAATCGTCAGGAATGCAAAGTACCCATAGCTTGTCATCAACAGTGCAGCGTTTGAACAGTATGTTGTTTCTGACCAGATAATAATGCCAAATCTGTGTGTGTGTCTTTTCATGCCATTTGCTCTTGATGTCTTTCCAAATCGGATCTTTATCTTGTTCATGAGCAATGTCCTTCAAAGATGTGGTGATGAAGTTTTCAAAGGCGACTTTCTGAATGTAAAGAATACTGAAATTTTTCTCGAGGTGGCCTTCTGTGTTACATTTGTCAAGCCCAGCCGGTGCGCGTGACAGTGCGTCCACAACAATGTTCTCCTTGCCGGGAATGTAGACTATTGTGAAGTGGAATTCTTGCAGAAACAATGCCCAACGGTTTAACCTGTCATGATTTAATTTTGAAGACATAAGAAATTGTAATGCACGATGATCACTGTATAGTTTTACGTGCTTACCAGAAAGAAACAAACGGAGTTTGTTAAATGCCCAAACGATAGCTAAAGCTTCTAATTCAGTAACGGAATAATTTCTTTCAGATTTTGTTAGCACTCGGCTAGCAAAAGCAATGGTTTTCTGAACGGTAGTGTCATTTTCTATCGCTTCTTGAAATAAATGGGCACCAAGACCGACTTTAGAAGAACCCGTGCTAAGGCAGAAATCTTGTGACAGATCTGGATGAGCTAGTATTGGCGCGTTAAGTAACGCTTCTTTCAAAGAATTGAATTCCAACTGTGATTGTTCGTCCCAGTTCCAAATAGTATTTTTTCCAGTGAGAGAACAAAGTTTTGGTGTAACAAGAATTTGCATATTCAGAAAACGACAGTAAAAATTTACGAGACCTAGAAAACTGCGGACTTGTTTTTTTGTGGATGGAACAGGAATGCCTCTGATTGCTTCTAACTTTTCAGGATCCGACTGAATGCCTTCAGAAGAAATAATATGTCCCAAAAACCTCACCTTTGACTTACCGAATTCAGACTTTTCCAAGTTAACTGTATTTCCAGATTCTGCAAAAATACGTAACTGACTGTTGAGGATGCGATTATGTTGTTCCCATGCAGCTTCTGCTATTAGAATATCGTCCACATATAAGGTGATGTGACGTTTTAAGAACTCAGGTAATATGGAATTTAGCCTGCGAATGAATGCTGCTGAAGAAATGTTCAAACCAAAAGGAAGTTTCCGAAACTCATAACAAACGCCGAATCAAAGAAACGCTGTGTATTTTCTACATTCTGGATGAAGTTCGATCTGATAAAAGTTAGATCTGAGATCAATAGAAGACAACAATTTTACACCATTAAAATTTTGAAGAAGTTCTTCCAACATTTGCAGCCTGTCTGTTTCAGCAATAATGATAGTATTGATTTGTCTCGAATCTAAGACAAGCCTGATCGATCCATTTTTCTTCTCAACAACATGTAATGGATTGTTGCATGAGCTTACTGCAGGCTCAATAATGCCCTCGTCTAGCATAGATTGTATTTCTGTTCTAACACGGTCCCTATAATGCGCCGGATTTACGTATGGTCTAACACAAAATTTAGTATGCTCACGAACACGAAATTGGTATTGAAATCCCTTGATTGTTCCTGTTTTGTGAGTAAAAAATGTGGAATGTGCTTGTAAAATCTCAAAAAGGTCCTGCCTATCAGTGTCATTACAATTCTCAATTGTTTGAATTTTATTCTGAATTAACTCATTAGTATCAAATGTGCCGTCGATATCATCCCTGTCAGTACTTGCAGAGTGATTGTTAGTGTCTAGTTCCGTAGAAAATTCCGAACTGTTTTCTGACAGAAGGTAAAGCCGATTAATTTCCTCGTCATTGTTTGAGAGCCAATCTTCAAATTTCAAAGCTATTGACTTACCTTCTTTCTCTAAACTTATTTCAGCATCGTGAAAGTTTAAGATTGCTTTGTATTCATTCAAAAAGTCTACTCCCAATATAATTTCCGTCGACAATAATGGAACAATAAGAAAGCTCACAGAGAAGCTGTGGCTTTGACAAAAGAATTCTCAGTTGGTTTGTTGGCGTACATCTACACTTTTTCCAAAGATTGCACCTTGCAATTTAATCTTACGTAACGGAAGTGTGGGGCAATCGTTCGATTTGTTGCATTTGCTAAAGGCTATTTCACTAATTACTGAAATGGGACTGCCAAAGTCAAGTACTGCCATAAATTTTACGTCATTTACTATAATGTGAATCAAAGGATGTGCAATGTTGTTATGTTTTACGTCGTGTTCCTGGAGTAAGATGTCCCTAATGTCTTCCATTTTTACGTAATTACTAGCTACGACAGCTGCGTCGTCACTTTCATACGTACGTTTTGTGGCTGCCACCGGTATGAGTCATTGCCTATTGTGTCTTTGTTGGCGCGCGTCGTTATTGGGATTTGGAGACCTAACTTCTACAAATACACCTTGTCGAGAGGGCCCTCCTCTGTTGGAATTCCGCCAGTTCTGATGCAATTCAGGTCTGTCGTTACGATCATATCGTCTGTCGTTATGTCGGTAGATTCCATAGTTACTTTCTTGTCGGTCACGTGGTGGAGAACTTCTCCGTGAATCGTAACTGCGCACTGGACCGTTGCGTCTAAAGTTATCCCTTGATAGTATTTATTTTGGTTCCCATATTGTCTGTTTCTCTCATTGTCTCTGTGATAGTCATTACCGCGGAGAGGTGATCTTTCCCTGTAATTATTACTACTCTGCCAACGGTTGACATACGGGTGGTGTCTAATTTGGTCACGATTTGTGTTTGTGAGAATAGCCTTGTCGTGTCCAGTTATTATTTCTTTCATCGCGGAATTGCGACGGATGTGACCCGTAATTGTTGTTTTCCTGTTTTCGCGTTCCGCGATTGTCAGTGTCAATTTCCAATTATTGTAACAGTCCCTGAAAAGCTTCAGTGTTATCTTTGCAACGTCCTGCCAAAATAATATGTCGTAAATGTTCAGGTAATTTGATTAAGCAAATGCGGATGAGTTCTGAGGGGCTGTATGGGTTTGACAGGTACTGATTCTTGTGCAACATGCCTTCAAAATATTTCCCAAGACTGGAGAATTCAGATTGTTCGAAATATTTCATCACTATGATGATATGTTTTACTCGGTCTTGTGTAGCTTGAGACCAATATGCTGAGAGGAAGGCATGATAAAATTTTCCTACACTGTGACAATCGTGAATGACCGATCGCATTCTTACAGCTGGTTCATTCTCTAAGTAGCCACACATACATTCTAATCTGTGTTCTAACGACCAGTTGGGAGGAAAACAATGAGAGAATTGATGGAGCCATGCTTGTGGATGAATGTCGTTGTCAGAATTCTTAAATGTTTTGAATTTACGTGTATTAATGAACAGCTTATAGTCAAAATCATCGTGTCGCGGAGTCGCATATCGCTCATTGTTACTTCGTTTCGGCGGTTCCATCTCAAAATTCAATGCGCCTTGCCAATTTCTTTCATAATTTCCGAAGTTTCTTGTTTTATTATTTTGTGGTTGCTCCGTATTTCTGTGTCCCTCTTCCTGTACTGGAGCGCGAGTGTCCCCTGAAATATGAAATTCTTGTATTACTTGTGCCAACTGATCTTGTACTTCCCAGATTTCTCTTTTTTACTGTGTATTGATTTGATTTTGATTTTGTTTGAATTTTCTAATTTGTTCATACTCTTCAGTGTCAGTGAAGGCTACAAGTCTTGTGTCATTCAGATCATCATCTACCTTTGTAGATAAGTTAGTGAACTGATCTGAAAGTTCGGCTACTTTATCCGATAGTGAAATTATTTCCTCTGTGTGTTTTTCTGAACCAAGTTTCAGAGTGTCCATTAGTGTTGAAATCGTATCTACTGTGTCCTTTAAGTTTTCCTGAGTTTTTGCAAGTTGCGTAACCGTATTGGTAGATGCAACTGAGTCAATTTTAGCTTGCAAGGTCTCATGATTTTCATGAACAATAATTTGCAGTTCTTATATGGCTGCGTCGTGATTCTGTAATGCATTTTCATGCCGGGAAAAATTGGTTGAAAATGCTCACAAATTTGTGTTTTTACGTCATTACAGGCTTTTTGACATTTCGATTCAATGTTATGTAACTCAGTAGTTAAATCTTCACGTGTTTGTTCAAGAGTTTGTTCCAATGAGTCTAGCTTTTGTAGCTGTTGCTGTGTTTGTCTCTGATTTCGTTCCATCGTGTCTAACTGTTGCTGTGTTTGTCTCTGGTGTTGTTCCATTGTGACTAACTTTTGAAGATTTTTTTCCATTATGTCTAACTGTTGCTATGTTTGTCTCTGATTTTGTTTCATTTGCTGCATTAATTGCAATAATAACCTATTAGTGTCTGGAATCTGTTCCTCTATGCTTTTCGGCAGTGCATTTGCACCGGCAACATTTACATTTTGACGAGCAGAAAATGTGTCTTGACTTATTTGAGAAAACGGCGAGGACCCAAAACCTGAGCCTACAGTATTTGCAATATTGTGTTCTGTCATTTCGGATTCCTGAGGCGACCTGTTGCCGACCGGTCGATCGATAATGCTTCCCTGTTCACTATTTGTTTCACTGTCTACACAATTATTGGCCGCCCGCTCCATTTCCCTATGCACTATTACCAAATTACCAATTTGAATGTCTGTTACTTCATTACACAGTGGTGCTGATAAGCTACGCTCATCGCCACTATTATTTCTCAGTTTACTTTGGAGCCTAGTGTTACGTTTTTCACACGCCTTTATTGTCACAATATTTCACATGATAACACAGAAAAGCATAATTCGAAGAGCAGAAATAAGAGAACGCATTAACATAGCACGCAAAATAATTTCTAGTTAATTGCAAGCGCAGCTGCGAAATACTTGGTGCAAATCTACATGCATGCCACAACTGTTTTACTGTACAACAATGAATGACTGGAACTACAAAGGAGATTTTCTCTACAATTACGCGCTAGCAATAAACAAAAGCTACACTAATGACACAAACTACAAGAAAAATCTGAATATTCCAGTGAGGTATCCTCGGCTAAGGGTCGACATATGAAACGTCCCTTTGAAAAATTATACATGACTGTGCTTAAACTGACACACAATATGTTTTTTAGCGCAATGCAATCTTACTTTCAAAAATCCCTACAAAAGAATGGCCCTGACTAACATTAACCTATACCTGTCACAAATCACTTACCTCACAAAAATCTTCGTTACTCAAGCTACTGCAATACAGCGAGCGCCACTACTGCCAGCTAAATAAAAGGGTCTAACTACTGAAGGCACTAACTACTGATAGGCATAGTTAGCAAATGAAAGATTTTAATAGAGGACAAACAATGTATTTACCTTAATAGTCATAATATATATAGCAGTTCATGACATCCAGTCTTACAAATTTCAAAACTCCGCCATTTCTCTCCCCACATCCACCACTGCTGGCGGCTCACCTCCAACTGCGCAATGCTACGCGCTGTTAACATCCAGCTGTCCAGCACTACAATAGCCAACAACACTGCACACACTGCACACAGCACAGCCAGTGATTTTCATACAGAGCGCTACGTGGCGTTACCAATATAAAAACCTAAACAGCCTACTTACATATGTTACTTTCCAGTATCGTCAAGGAAGGCATAAAGAATATCAGATCAGCGTCCACTGCACACGGTGGAGTCACAGTCCAAATGACGAAGTTTGTTATTGATACATTACTGCCCATTATAACAGATGCCTTCACCTACTCCTTAATCACAAGTGTTTTCCCTGAGGCCTGGAAACAGGAACAATGTAAGCCACAGCCACAAAGTAAGTTTCCACAGTACCTTCTGACTACCGAGCTATTTTCAATCTTCAAACACTATACAGGACCTTATTTTATTAGTCGACGGGCAGCCAAACAAAAGCTTAATTACAAATAATCTTCTAGACTAATATCACTCAGGCTTACCTAAATATCGCAGCACATCATCTGCCTGAACAAAAGGTAACAGGCGACCTGAAGTCCTGCATGGATGGGCAAGAGGCGATTGTCAAGCGCTTCTTAGACTTCAGCAAAAGCTTCTGAAGTTGCTGTCTACGATATTTTACTTGCCAAACTGAGCAGCCTAATCTTGTTGCTAAAGTTAGTGCAGTGGTTTTGCTAGTACCTACCATCTCGCCAGCAACGCGTCATTTCCGGCATCATGATGTCGCAGTGGAAACGGATAGTATCAGACTTTCCTCAGGGTTCCATGTGAGGTACTGTACTATTTTCAATGTGTGTTACTTTTCTCCTACTACAAATACGACATGCAGGGTCATGACCTCCATTTGTATCTAAGCACAAAAGCAATAAAATCAAAAACAGTTGTGGAAAATTTCAATATCTACACGTGTGCACTATCGAAAAGTGCTCAGAATATATGGTTAAGGCTCACATCATCCAAACAAGTGGTTCTGGTTAGTCATTCTAGACACATTACCCTGAAATATTAGGAATCTCTGGCATCTTTAACTCTAAAATGGACAAATACCAGCTTGTCGCCTCAGCAATGAGTGTAGGAGTAACAATACATGAAGAACTGAGCACTTAGCTCCAGTATGCGAGAGGGTATCAGCAACTCTCCATGCCATACAAAAACATAAAAGTACTTTCCCTTCTGACATGAAAACACACTTGTGTAAACGCTGATACAGTGTCTCGTAACGCATACAGCTGGAAGTGCACGATGCTGGAATTAAAAAAATTCTAGTGGACATGGACTCTGAAGTGATATCTTCAGGCCCACTAGTAGTTTTTTATCTTCCATACTGTGAAACAAATATTTTCTATTGCCAGCATTCTGCTTTCCATGTTTTTATAGCCGGTAGTATGGGCCAAACGAATAAAATCCAATAAATATGGGCTCTAGAGTGCTTACTTTAAGAACTATAATCACTTGTTCATCTTCGTTATTGTAAAACGCATCTCTTCTACTGAAGAAGTGCTTATAGCTGTTAAAGTATGTAGTTTAAAGCCCATTTTTACTGGCAGTTTTTCTTGTTTAGATCCGTAACACCTCCCAAAACATGGAAGCCAAAGAACTTGCAGCTGGCCGCGCTGGTCTAGGGGTTCTAGGCGCGCAGTCCGGAACCGCGCGACTGCTACGGTCGCAGGTTCGAATCCTGCCTCAGGCATGGATGTGTGTGAGGTCCTTAGGTTAGTTAGGTTTAAGTAGTTCTAAGTTCTAGGGGACTGATGACCACAGATGTTAAGTCCCATAGTGCTCAGAACCATTTAAAAAAAGAACTTGCAGCAGACTAAATTTCTCGTATTCGGGAGGACGACGATTCAAACCCGCGTCCGACAGTCCTGATCTACGTTTCCCATGATTTCCCTCAATTGCTTCAGGCAAATGCCGGGATGGTTCTGTTGAAAGGGCGCGGCTGACTTCTTTGCCCATCCTTCCTTAATTCGATGGGACCGATGACCGCGCTATTTGGTCCCTTCACCCAAACCAACCAAACACCCAGTAAATTTCTTTCGCAGTGTCAAAGTGCTCGTAGATCTTAAGGTACAGGGTTTAGACCCCTCGTTTACTGACACATTTTTGCTTCTACTACCGTGTATTTTCAACAGTATGCGTTTAAACCATTAATTATGATACAGCCTGTACTTCCAATTGATTACAGCAATGTTATTCTGGCAGGATCTTTTTCAGGAAAGTTCACGAATCCCGTTGCACTTGATGTTATTATATCCATGATTTGTATGTTCGAAAGCAATGAACCATTCGCTTTGTAAGGTTTGTGTTGTTTTCCCGTCATGTAAAACACATGTCAGTCATCATGATGCAATCATAAGCCGTCCATCTACCAATTTATAAAAATTCCACGACACTGCAAAAATGCACATGAAATCCGAATGGCATACAGATGCAGCTCAAATTTCAGGTATGTATTTAATATTATGACAAACAAAAACTAAAAAAGTTTAAGATCTCCTGAATGAGAATGTTGGAGCTTTGTACAGACTAAACGCGCTAACTTGAAATCAGTTGTTTCCTGCATATTGTTTATGCGTTACATGACTTGCCATTAAGAGAAAAAACGAACTGAAATACAGTTTTCGATTATTCATTTCAGTTGAGAGTATGATCAGGTGACAAAATATTTCGGAAAAGTTTCGAAAACGCCCCTAAAAATACCACCTCTATTTTTCCCGTAAACGAAAATGATTTAGATTTTGAAACAAACTGTACAGTTTTTTGTTACGAATTATACTAAATGTTGTGCATGAGTGGGAACACACTGTAAATTCCACAAAAATCGATTTGAAATTCGATATTAAATCCCTTATCGGTGCTTCATTAGTGCAAAATGAGTGAAATGTTATACATACGAAATTTGTAGTTAAGGGCTTACGACGACAGCACCCGAAAAAAATGTAAGGGGCAGGAAAATATAAAATCTGGGGTGTAAAAACGGGTTTTACGATTGTCATACTGTTACATCATTTATATTTGTAACACTGTCATGTTTGCGACATTCGTAACATAACATGAGAAAAAGATGAGCAGATAACAATGTCCTCACATTTTCTAAGTCACATGTTTGTCTATAATGTGTTGCCCATAGTGACATGAAAACCTGCGGGCGTCCATGTCAAAAATAATGACTTAACAACGGCAAAACAACCCGAAGTTTCTGCTCAGTACAGAATGCGCTGGACGGCGTTGACTGTTTTCATTCAGCTCCCAAGGACTAGTTTTCTCGAAGTAAATGAATGAATAATTATCCTACGGATGCATAAAACTGTAATCAGCGGAAGCGACTGCTGTCATTCAGATGCTACCACAGACTGGCTTCACTCAAAAGAATGAATGAGTAGTCTAACCAATACATAAACTCTAACAGGGGGAGTCATCTGTTTTTGTTCAACTGCTCCCATAGACTAGTTTCACTCAAAATAGTGAACAAACAGTCCAACTGATGTGTAAAACTACAACTGACTGATCGAGTGTTTTCTTTCCGTTGCTCCCACCATCACTTTAACATAGCCCTCAGAAGAGAAAACTCAGATATTTGAAGGGCGTCTAAATGATATGTTCACAACAAATGTATCTATGCCTCTATGTTTATCGGAATGTAAGAGGAATCAAGCACATTAAAATGACTTGCTCTTCAAAGGAGACACACATGAGCTATTCACAGCCATCGCACTTCCTTGGCGTAGCCGTCAGCTTAAATTACACAACCACCCACGCAAGTAATTTCTGAATCCCCCGCTACTCATCAACAGCGTTGGGAAGCTGCGCTTATAGAAATATCACTGCCGAAGAAGATTCTTTGAAATTTGTATCCGGAGAGTAAGCAGATTTCTTGGGAAAGCTCTTTGTTTGTCCAATCAGGAGAGCAAACATTTAAAGACCTTTGAAATACGTTCCCTATTAAAAGCAAATCCTACGGCAGAGGCTGTGTGCACGTCCCAGGCGTAAATCAAATCGCAAATAATCGTCGCCGTGTTACTTAAGAAAAAACTCGTCCAAACTTTACGCTTTGTTCACCTCTAATAATGTAAACATTCTTGTTCTCCACAACGAATCTATATAGCTGGAGGTTTATCTTGTAAGCGCTGCGAGAAGTACACTTTGAGACAAATAAAAATTTAAATAAAAAAATTAAAGAAAACGACGCACCAGAAAGGAACGGTCCGCATGGGACGGATATCGATGGAAGCGGTGTACACATACAGACAAAAAAAATATTAGAGTTTCAGAAGAAATTGTATGATTTATTCAAGAGAAAGAACTTCTTAGCCGGCCGGAGGGGCCGATCGGTTCTAGGCGCTACAGTCTGGAATCGAGTGACCGCTACAATCGCAGGTTCTAATTCTGCCTCGGGCATGGATGTGTGCGGTCTCCTTAGGTTAGTTAGGTTTAAGTAGTTCTAAGATCTAGTGACTGATGACCTCAGAAGTTAGGTCCCATAGTGCTCAGAGCCATTTTTTGAACCAAGAACTTCTTAAACTGGGGAAGTCAATAA
Organism: Schistocerca nitens; assembly: GCF_023898315.1. Lineage (NCBI taxonomy): Eukaryota > Metazoa > Arthropoda > Insecta > Orthoptera > Acrididae > Schistocerca > Schistocerca nitens. The sequence goes on from NC_064614.1 coordinate 69,771,040, forward strand.
CACCTTGATCCACCTCTGGTAATGGTAGCAATTAATCGGCTTCGCATTGATTGATAGACTTGTTGGATGTCACGCTGGTGGATACCTTGCCAATTTCCGTCCGACTGTAGCGTTGATGATGATGATGATGATGTCCTATACTCCGTAACAGAGCGTAGGGGATGATGCGAGAGACCCCAACCGCTGTACTAGGCAAAGTCCTAGTGGAGGTGGTTTGCCATTGCCTTCCACCGACCGTAATGGGGATTAATGATAATGAAGACGACACAACAACACAGTCATCTCGAGGCAGGAGGAACTCCCTGACCCCGCCGGGAATGGAACCCGGGACCCTGTGCTCGGGAAGCTAGAACGCTACCGCGAGACCATGAGCTACGGGCCACTGAAGCGTCAGATCGTCAAAAATTCCGAGTCGGTTGGAGGGCCTACCAATAACGCTCCGAACGTTCTCAGTTGGGGAGAGTTCCGGCGACCCTGCTGACCAAATTAGTGAGTGACAAGCACGAAGACAAACTTTAAAACTCTCAGTTGAGCGGGCGGACTTTGTCTTGGTGAAATGTTAGCTCAGGATGGTTTGCCATGGAAGGAAACAGAACAGGGAGTAGAAGGTCGTTGACGTACCACTGTACTGTAAGAGTTTCGCGGATGACAACCAAAGAGCACCTTCTTTCAAAAGAAACAGCACCCCAGACCATCACACCTAGTTGTTGGGCCCTATGGCGGGCAACAGTCAGATTTTTATCACCCCACCCCCCTTTTCTGTGTGCTACGGACACGTCTTCTCTTGTCATTGGGTACTTTTTCGAAGCGAGATTCATCACTAAAGATAATTTACCTTCAGTCAATGAGATTCCAGGCCGAAGACGCCACAGACAGCGTTGAGATACCAAACTGACTGTCGTACGAAACACAGCCTAAAAATCAGGAGTGATGGTCTGCAGTTTCATGTGTTTTGACAGCGGGAGCCCGATGGTTTTCATCTGCGGCACCCTCACATCATGTCGGTAGGTCGACGATATTTTATGCTCCGTTTTGATGCTCTTGCCGGCAAGCCATCGTTGGCTCACATTTCAGCAAGATAATGCCCACCAACACAAGGTGAGAGATTCTACTGTTTGTCTTCGTGCTTACCAAATCCTTCGTTGACCAGCAATGTGGTCTGATGGCTCCTCAACTGAGATTGGTTGGAGCATTACGAGCAAGGCCCTCCAACCATCTCTAACCTACGATCCAGTGAGCCAGTTTGGCAGAATTTCTCACGATGTCCCTCACGAGGACATCCTACTGCTCTATTAATCGAAGCCATTCTAACAATTTGTTACACAAGGGCCATGGTGAACAAATGGGTTATTGAGTTTAGCAGTTTATGATTGTCTTTCTCTTGAATAGATCATGCAATTTTTTTCTAAAACAGTAATGTTTTATTCGATTGCAATCTTTCTCGGCGTATTCCACTGATGAATTCTTCTCGAGTTACTTGCCGAGTTGTGGCGTCGTCTTCTTGCAACGTTTCAATGAGTTTCGTACCCATCATCTTCTGGCGGAGTGTCGGGATGCTGTGTTCTGCATATCTATGTAACTGCTGTAAGTAGGCTGTTTAGGTTATATTGGTAACGCCACGTAGCGCTCTGTATGAAAGTCACTGGACGTGCTGTGTGCAGTCTGTGGCTGGTTGGCATTGTTGCAATATTTGCCATTGTAGTTTTGGGCAGTTGGAGGTGAGCCGCCAGCAGTGGTGGATGTGGGGAGATAAATGGCGGAGTTTTGAGAGTGGATGATCTGGACGTGTGTCCATCAGAGACAGTAAATTTGTAAGACTGGATGCCACGAACTGATATATTTATATTATGACTTTTGAACATTATTAAGGTAAATACATTGTTTGTTCTCTATCAAAATCTTTCATTTGCTAACGATGCCTATCAGTAGTTAGTGCCTTCTGTAGTTTGAACCTTTTGTTTGACTGGCAGTAGTGGCGCTCGCTGAATTGCAGTAGTTCGAGTAACGAAGATTTTTGTGAGGTAAGTGATTTGTGAAACGTATAGGTTAATGTTAGTCAGGGCCATTCTTTTGTAGGGATTATTGAAAGTCAGATTGCGTTGCGCTAGAAATATTGTGAGTCAGTTTAGTGTTGATCAGAATAAGTAAAGAGCTAAATGTCTGAGTACGTTCAGTTCTGCCAGCTGTTTGAAAATCAAATAATATAAGAGGTATATCAGCACAGTAATTCATTAATTTTTCTAAGGGGACGTTTCACTGCTTGCCCGTCGTCAGAAGAAGACGAAGCCAACATGTGGTGTTTCTGCCGTTTGCTGGACCGCCAACAGCCAAGATCGCAAGAATATTAAAGAAGGACGAAATGACGACCATCTCTCGCGCACCGAAAAAAGTCAAAGATATACTTGGCTCAGCCAAAATCAGCTGGGGTTGCAGACACGGGCATTTACAGTATTGAGTCTGAATGTGGGATGGAATATATCGGCCAGACACAACGATGTACCTCCCACCGCTGTACTGAACACATCAGGAACGTACGACTAGGACAAACGTGTCCGCGGTAGCAGAACATAGCATTATCGAGGGCCAAACTTTCGAATTCGTAAAAACGGAGAAGCTGTGAAGCGCCAACGGTTTCTGGGACTCGATCTTAAAAGAGGCATTGGAAATACGTCTGCTCAACAATTTAGTAAACAGGGATAGCGGTTTTCAGCTCAGTGTAGCGTGGAACCCCACAAATGACAAAATACGTCAGGAACGCTCCAATCTGAAGACAGCGGCGTCCGCAGACAGATTGGATAGCCACCGAGTCTCGAACCCAGGCCGCCCCCCCCCCCAATCACCACCACCCCACCACCGAACGGAGGAACATGATTGGCCGCCCTACAGTAGCGGGAAACGGCCAAGCAGCTATATAGATTTGCAGAACACAGCATCCCGACACTTCGCCAGAAGATAATGGGTACGAAACTCATTGAAACGTTGCGACAAGACGACGCCACCACTCTGCTGGTAACACGAGAAGAATTCATCACACTAATATTTCGTTAGTGTGTTCATGTGCACCACATCTACCGATTTCATCCCATTCGGTTAATTCCATCGTGGTCCGTCATTTTTAAGTGTATTTTACTATGTATTTTGTAAGATAATTTATGAAATAAGTCTGTCACCTAGTCCGGAGGGCGTTGCAATGCCAAGAAGACTCCAGGTTATCCCCTTCCAAGAGGCACCAGTCGATTGCACTATGGAGGGGATTGGGGCTAGCTCTCTGTTCTCCTAGCTTTTGTCGCCTGTCAGTGCCAAATTGCCGCTATTTCTCATTGAAGTACCTCCTCAACTTGCCTCGCGACTTTGATAACAGCTTGTTCGGAGAATACATCAAAAGCAGTACCAAGAATTAATTCCTCTTCTTGGTACTCAGACGCGCTGAAACTTCCCCTTTGAACAATTATACGAGACTGAGCTTAAACTGACACACAATATTTTGTTAGCGCAACGCAATCTGACTTTCAATAATCTCTACAAAAGAATGGGCCCTGACTAACATTAAACTATACCTTTCACAAATCACTTACCTCACAAAAATCTTCGCTACTCAAGCTACTGCAATACAGCAAGCGCCACTACTGCCAGCTAAATAAAAGATTCAAAGTACTGAAGGCACTAACTACTGATAGGCATAGTTAGCAAATGAAAGATTTTGATAGAGAACAACCAATGTATTTACCTCAATAGTCATAATATATATAGCAGTTCATGACAAATTTCAAAACTCCGCCATCTCTCTCCCCACATCCACTACTGCTGGCGGCTCACCTCCAACTGCGCAACGCTACGCGCTGTTCACAGCCAGCTGCCTAACACTACAATGGCGAGTATTACAACAATGCAAAGCAGCCACAGACTGCACACAGCACAGCCAGTGATTTTCATACAGAGGTGGCGTTACCAATAAAAAAACCTAAACAGCCTACTTACATAGCCCCCATGCTCCCCACAAAAAATTTTACAATTTCTTTTGGGCACTGGGCAATACACATTTGTTAAAATTTTTCATAATCGTAATTACAATAACAAAGAAATCAAATGCACACACTTATTGATACAATGTTGGTCAAAAGCTAAAATTTTCTCACAGTCCATAAACATAGTTCTGATCATTCATCATAATAGTAATTACAGTTTTTTTTTTTTTACAAAGTCTCATTAGTAAAAGAAATTGCACACAGAAGTAGTGGATTTCCATGCAGTCTTGAAGAAGTAGTGTTGTCCTTCCTACGGAAAGACAGTGCTGACTCTTGACATGCTGACAGGTAATGGGCCACAACAGAGCAAACCCACAGCAGAGTCAGTCGAAGTTTTGAAGAGTATTGGTAGGTAGGTCATCACAGAGCAGACCCACTGTAGTCCTGGTAGAGATTACGGTACTGGTGGTACACCAGAGGTGCAGACCCACTGCAGTCCTTGTAGAAATAATGGTACTGGTGAGTCAGCAAAGGTGTAGACCCACTGTAGTCCTTGTAGAAATGGCCAGCAGCCATCTGTTGTGACCGTGCAGGTGCACAATCACCATTGAAGAGTCTTGCAGACAATATAGCAAGTCCATAAACCACCACTTGTGCACTCACAAAGTTTCTGGAATTGTCCTTAGAACCAGCAATGCTGTTATCCAGTCCCTTGCTGAATTATTAACACACGTGCAAACACTAACAGTCCCTACTTCTCACATATTGTCCATATACTATGACCAACAGAAATGTGTGCAGTGAAATGGAACTTACAAGTTAATAATATGATGAACTGGTGTCAATTACAATTTTATAACATAAGAATACAATTACAAAGGTACAAAATACATCATTAAAAACATAACAATACAGATAGCATTCGTGGTAATGCAGGCTTTGCAGAAGAATCGAAATAACATATACATCAGTGTTACAGGAATTATGACATAAGTACATACATAAAAGATCAGAATAACTTTTGAAACATCAACTTCACACATGAGCATTAAAACAAAACAGAATAAATAATGTCTAAACATCTATACGAAGTAAATAACGTATTATTAATGCAAATTATATTTGAGGATAACAGTATTCCTCATCATAGTGAATGTAGCTTAGTACTAGAAAAATTCTGCAACATAAATCTTATTAACTAAACACATAAAGACAGGATGAACACAAATACACAAGGGTACACAAACACATAGGGGGATAACACAAAAGGATAGGACAGGGTTTGTTGTACTGCAGTATTTTGCAAACAAAACTTTCTTTACTTCTCGGAGATCTCCCTTCGTTCTTCATTATTTCCAAAAAGTCGTATCTATACCTGCTTTCTGTACTTTTCTCGTATAACCTCTCAGTGCATTTCTTCAAATTCATCACAACTCATTCTCTTATAGGCTTCCCCCTCTTAAGCTAACTTAAATCTACTGAGCTCAGATGCTAAACTAAAAGACGAGGCAATGCAGCAGCACAAAACAAGTAACACAAACAGCAATGATCAAAAATACAAATGGCGAAGCAAGCAGCATAAATTACAACTAATATAAGGCAATGAGCAGCAAAGAAGAAAAATAACTCAGTAGTAAACTGGCTTAGCAGAGTAACACAAAGTCAAATTCAGTAACACTATGCCTGGCAAACGGTAGCAGCAATGCAAAAACTTATATCTAAACATGACATAGCTCAAGCAGCAAAAATATTACACTAAAAATGGCCATGTCTAATACCTATGTCACATCTTAACACTAGAGTGATGCATCACGAGAACTTACACTAGCAGATAAGTTACCAAATCGTAAAGGTATTATTTATGCAATTCCTGTGAAGGGAAATGTCTATTTATTTGCCCTTGTTTTCTTGGAAGTAGATCATAAATTTCTTATTGACTGGATCTGTAGGCATAAAATGACTATATTAGTACATATATTAAATTTTATTTTAACCAATGCTGCAGTGCACCTAGAAACTAGATATTAAAGAAAATGAGCAAATATGTACCAAGGACAGCATGAAACGTCATTCATTAGCCGTATGGCATTTCATAAGGTAGTACAGAAAATCACTCAACTAGAAAGACAGTAGTCATAATCAGGTGTATAGCCATAAAATATTTCTCGTCATTTCATTAGACTTTTCAGTAAATATAATAAATTAAGAGTGCCACAGCGTTATCATATGTTTTCAAGTTTGAGCGTGTCGTATTTGCGATGATTTCGACAAAGAAATGTCAATAGCGAGGATAATGGCCTCTTTTTTTTTTGCACTTAATGGCTTTCTTTTGTCAGACGACTACCTCTCAGCTGGGCGTCCAAAACGCATTACGTCAAGGTCACTTACCTTTCTTACTGAAATAATTACGACAGCAGTTTGCACTACAGTGACAGTCTCATATAAAAAAGTTTCACAGTTCGAGAATTTGAGTTACAAATCTGTAGAAACAAAATCCTATGAATATAACAGTGTCCAAAAAATTTTCACCGGCATTGCGATACATTCACGCATTTACACACATTTCACAACTCTTAAAGTACGATTCTTGGTTTCCAACATCCTTTTTCACAAGTCAGAGTCCATAACCACTATTTATTACTCCTTACCTTATTACACATATATATATTTGTCGACACTTCTTCAGTATTTCATCATAACAGAAACGTAGCATAATCAAATTCCTCATATAGCATCAGCTTATTGACCATAAACATACCTCAGCAGCATAATACACATCGTCGTCGTAAAAATAACATCATAACACCTCAGTCAAATCTCAAAAACGTCTTAGTTTTCTGCAATAATGTCGAAACCTAAAAACATTCTCTGCTCATTTCAATAGTGTCATCTACCTCAAACATACTTTAAAAATCGTGATCCCATACCAAACACATCATTCAAAGCTCTAATAGTATCACAACAGTTGCGAAAAAATATGAACAGTTCACAAAGTACAGAGAAAATACAATTTCGTAAGTTTGAAGTTATCCAACGGTGTAATTACGTAAACATCTGTCACTGCCGTAGTAAAAAAGTTTGTCTCTCTCAGTTAAATGATCAGATAGCTGTGTAATTCTGTGTTAGAGAAATAAGGTACTGATGTGTAAAGTTGTATAAGCAAATACCATATTAGCTAGGGCTCCTTGTGCTTGCCAAACACATGGTACACAAAGTAGGCATGTACCCCCTAAGGATTAATGTAATTATACCCTCAGGTGTTACAGATTACAGCAATGGAATGAAACGTATCATGGAAAACCCTTGTATCATTGCACTTCAAATATCTTAAAAAAATAAATGTTTTAAGTGCGAAATTAATCACTCAACTACGTGTACTGTAGCGCTAAAGTGTGTGTCATGTTGTAAGATAATCTCTGTGGAAGTCTCGTAGTTATCGTCCTCCAAAAGCTAAGTTCTGCAGAAGTCAATGTACTTACCTCATGATAAACAAAAGTGAAATGCTTTCTGTATAGATATCGTAGTTATTACGCTTATTGTTGAGATGAAGAAAGTACTGTACAGTAACGTATTGTTGTGCTACGGAAAAGGCTGTCTCATTGTAGCTATACCACAAAAGTTACTACTAAAACATATTTTACTTTCCAGAATAAAACAGAAAGCTGTGCAGATATAAAACAGAAACACTGCAAAAGCAACATTGTAAACTGTCACTCATTAGTAGCGTCGTGATAAAATCGTGTAGCTGTCACATAAACTAACCACTGTATCATCTGGTATCTCGCAGAAAGTACTTTAAATCCAGAATGTATTTTCAAGTAAACCAAAATGTTGCATTAAGTATATGTTCTAAGTATGGAAGGCTGAAAGTCGTTACGTAATCGTGCAACTAACAAGCAAGAATGTACTCACACCCTAACACTGTGTTGTCTGTTCACTATAACAATGCACTCGTAAATACTGTCTAAATAAGTTCTCTTGGTTCTTGACTGGATATTTTACTTCAAACATTGTTGCATATTAACAGATTCTAAGTCTGACAAAGCATACTAGAAATGTGAAGTGAAAAATTTTATAGCAAAGACTAAGTTCAAAAAACAGATTATCTTTAAATAAACGGTTTTACATGTGAAGTGTGGTGCTATCCTTTACTCTTCATAGTACTCACAGTTTGATTTGAATGCAATTATCGTGTTGTATACGTCGGTAAGGAATGTTAAAATTTTTGTCAAGGCTAGCGTCATATGTTATTTTTCTCGGAGCCAGCGGGCGCACGCGGCTGCCTGCTGTGCGAGTCATTGTCTGTCTCTTTGTTGGCGCGCGCCGTTATTGGGATTAGGAGACCTAACTTCTACACATTCACTCTGACGAGAAGGCCCTGCCCTGTTTGAATCCCGCCAGTTCTGATGCAATTCAGGTCTGTTGTTACAAATATATCGTCTGTCGTCATGTCGGTAGATTCCGTAGTTTCCTCCTTGTCCGTCACGTGGTGGAGAATTTCTCCCTGAGTCGTAACTGTGCGCCGAACTGTTGCGTCTGAAGTTATTCTGCCTTCCTTGATTATAATTGTTTTGGTTCCCATATTGTCTGTTTCTCTGATTGTCTCTGTGATAGTCATTACTACGGAAATGCGATCTTTCTCTGTAACTATTACTCTGCCAGTGGTTGACATATGGGTGGTATCTGTTTTGATCACGATTTGCGTTGTAAGAATGGCCTTGTCATGTCCAGTAACTATTTCTTTCATCGCGGAATTGCGACGGATGTGACCTGTAATTGTTGTGTTCCTGTTTTCGCATCCCGCGACTGTCTGTGTCAATTTCTATTTCTTGTAAGAGTCCCTGAAAAGCTTCAATGTCGTCTTTGCAACGTCCTGCTAAAATAATGTGTCGTAAATGTTCAGGCAGTTTGATTAAGCAAATGCGGATGAGTTCTGTATGGGTTTGACAGGTACTGATTCTTGTGCAACATGTCTTCAAAATATTTCATAAGACTGGAAAATTCAGATTGTTCGAAACGTTTCATCATTATGATGCTATGTTTTCCTCGGTCTTGTGTGGCTTGAGACCAATATGCTGAGATGAAGGCATGGTAAAATTCTCCTTCACTGTGGCAATCGTAAATGACCGATCGCATTCTTACAGCTGGTTCATTCTCTAAGTAGCCACACATAAATTCTAATCTGTGTTCTAACGACCAGTTGGGAGGAAAACATTGAGAGAATTGATGGAGCCATGCTTGTGGATGAATGTCGTTGCCAGAATTCTTAAATGTTTTGAATTTACGTGTAGTAATGAACAGCTTATAGTCAAAATCATCGTGTCGGCGAGTCGCATGTCGGTCATTGTTACGTCGTGTCGGCGGTTCCATCTCAAAATTCAGTGCACATTGCCAATTTCTTTCATAATTTCCGAAAGGCGCTGTGTTATTATTTTGTGGCTATTCCGTATTTCTATGTCCCTCTTCCCGTATTGGGGCGCGAGTGTCCTCTGAAATGCGTAATTCTTGTACTACCTGTGTCAGCTGATCTTGTACTGCCCGGATTTCTCTTTGGTGTTGCGTATTAATTTGATTCTGATTTTGTTTGAATTTCTTAATTTGTTCATACTCTTCTGTGCCAGTGATGGCTACAGGTCTTTTGTCATTCAGATCATCATCTACCTTTGTAGATAAGTTAGTGAACTGATCAGAAAGTTCGGCTACTTTATCCGTTAGTGAAATTATTTCCTCTGTGTGTTTTTCTGAACCAAGTTTTAGAGTGTCCATTTGTGTTGAAATCGTATCTACTGTGTCCTTTAAGTTTTCCTGAGTTTTTGCAAGTAGCATAACCGAATCGGTAGATGCAACTGAGTCAATTTTAGCTTGCCGGGTGTCGTGATTTTCATGAACAATTGTTTGCAGTTCTTTTATGGCTGCTTCGTGATTCTGTAATGCATTTTCATGACGCGAAAAACTAGATTGGAAATGCTCACAAATCTGTGTTTTTACGTCATTACAGACTGTTTGACATTTCGATTCAATGTTATGTAACTCAGTAGTTAAATCTTCACGTGTTTGTTCAAGTGTGGTGTGTAACTTTTGAAGCTTTTGCTGTGTTTGTCTCTGATTTTGTTCCATTGTGTCTAGCTGTTGCTGTGTTTGTCTCTGATTTTGTTCCATTGTGTCTAACTTTTGAAGCTTTTGCTGTGTTTGTCTCTGATTTTGTTCCACTGTGTCTAACTTTCGAAGATTTTGTTCCATTGTGTCTAACTTTTGAAGCTTTTGCTGTGTTTGTCCCATTTGTTGTATTAATTGTAATAACAATGCACTGGTGTCTGGAACATGTTCCTCAGTGCTTTTCGGCAGTCAATTTGCACCGGAAACATTCACATTTTGACAAGCAGAAAATGTGTCTTGACTTATTTGAGAAAACGGTGAGAAGCCAAAACCTGAATCTACAGTAATTGCGAGATCGTGTCGTGTCATTTCGGATTCCTGAGGCGAGCTATTGCCGACCGATTGATCGATAATGCTTACCCGTTCACTACTTGTTTCATTGTCTACGCCATTATTTGACGCCCGCTCCATTTCCCAATGCACAGTTACCAAATTACTACTTTGAAGGTCTGTTAATTCATTACACAGTGGTGCTGATAAGCTACGCTCGTCGTCACTATTATTTCTCAGTTTACTTTGGAGCCTAGTGTTACGTTTTTCACACGCCATTATTGTCACAATATTTCACACGATAACACAGAAAAGCACAATTTCAAGAGCAAAAACAAAACACATTAACATAGCACTGAAAATAATATCTAGTTAATTGCAGCTGCGAAATACTTGGTGCAAATCTACATGCATGCCACAACTGTTTTACTGTACAACAATGAAAGACTGCAACTACAAAGGAAATTCTCTCTATAATTACGCGCTAGCAATAAACAAAAGCTACACTAATTACACAAACTACAAGAAAAGAAATCAGAAGATACCAGTGAGGTATCCTAGGCTAAGGGTCGACATATGAAACTTCCCCTTTGAACAATTATACGAGACTGAGCTTAAACTGACACACAATATTTTTAGCGCAACGCAATCTGACTTTCAAAAATCCCTACAAAAGAATGGGCCCTGACTAACATTAAACTATACCTTTCACAAATCACTTACCTCACAAAAATCTTCGCTACTCAAGCTACTGCAATACAGCGAGCGCCACCACTGCCAGCTAAATAAAAGATTCAAAGTACTGAAGGCACTAACTACTGATAGGCATAGTTAGCAAATGAAAGATTTTGATAGAGAACAACCAATGTATTTACCTCAATAGTCATAATATATATAGCAGTTCATGACAAGTTTCAAAACTCCGCCATCTCTCTCCCCACATCCACCACTGCTGGCGGCTCACCTCTAACTGCGCAACGCTACGCGCTGTTCACAGCCAGCTGCCTAACACTACAATGGCGAGTATTACAACAATGCAAAGCAGCCACAGACTGCACACAGCACAGCCAGTGATTTTCATACAGAGGTGGCGTTACCAATAAAAAAACCTAAACAGCCTACTTACAGCGCTAACCACTCATCTACTGAAGTGAACGACGATTATGCACGTATCGCTTTATTACCTTGTAGATCGTGCCTGTTCAGACAGATCTGCTTCATCACATGATGCATATGATTGCTAGTGTAATCGGAAAAGGTAGCTATGCTTCTCACTACAAGTGTATACGAAGTAATTTTGGGTGCCCAGACGATGACGTCGCGTGAAATGAATGTGGTGCAGTATTCAGCTCTCAGATATTTATTAGCATCCACAACATCGCAGTGTCAGCTTATTACCAAGACCAAGTAGCCTTATTCAGAGGTTGCTGTTAACACTGGTTGCTATTCTCGTCACAGTAAATGTTACTAAACCAAATAACGGAGCAGACTAACTTGAATATTATGTACTGGTCATGTGAGAGTTGAATATAGGCAATATTAAGTTTTAATTAATATTGTATGCTCCGTCTTGAGCAAACTACAGTTAATGAGCCGTTTTCACCAGACGTGTTTCGCTTTCGTTTATAAAGCATCTTCTGGACACACTGTTCTTTTAGTTTATTTATTTTTCATATATTTGGAAGTACAATGAAGAAATAGCACAAAAAGTTCACAGTAAATGCTTTATAAATTAAAACGGTTCGCTTCTGGTGAAGGATATTCGTTATCCGCGTTGGGAGGGAAAAACAAATAATAATTATTTAAACTTTTCGGAAAGATGGAGGGCGGGAACTTGTGAAGAGATGAAATGATAAATTATCCCCTGGATGCAGGATTGAGTTTTAATCTCTTTATTGCATTATCGGTTATGTATAATTTCCTGGGGACCACGGCTTGCTGTCATCACCGATCAACAGAACGTGTGGCAAAACCTGCGTCTACAACACCAAACAAAATAAACACCTGTTGCAAACAGCTGATGTTGTAAGTAGGCTATTTATGTTTTCTTATTGGCAACGTTACGTAGCGCTCTGTAAGAAAATCACTGGCTGTGCTGTGTGCAGTCTGTGGCTAGTTTGCATTGTTGTCTGCCATTGTAGTGTTGGGTAGTTGGCTGCGAACAGCGCGTAGCGTTGCGCAGTTGGAGGTGAGCTGCCAGCAGTGGTGGATGTGGGGAGAGAGATGTCGGAGTTTTGAAATTTGTAAGACTGGATGTCATGAGCTGCTATATATATTATGACTATTAAGGTAAATACATTGTTTGTTCTCTATTAAAATCTTTCATTTGCTAACTATGGCTATCAGTAGTTAGTGCCTTCCGTAGTTTGAATATTTTATTTAGCTGGCAGTAGTGGCGCTCGCTGTATTGCAGTAGTTCGAGTAACGAAGATTTTTGGTGAGGTAAGTGATTTGTGAAAGGTATTGGTTAATGTTAGTCAGGGCCATTCTTTTGTAGGGATTTTTGAAAGTCAGATTGCGTTGCGCTAAAAATATTGTGTGTCAGTTTAAGCACAGTCTTGTATAATTTTTCAAAGGGGACGTTTCATATGTCGACCCTTAGCGGAGGATACCTCACTGGAATCTTCTGATTTTTCTTGTAGTTTGTGTAGTTAGTGTAGCTTTTGTTTATTGCTAGTGCGTAATTGTAGAGAGAATCTCCTTTGTAGTTGTAGTCTTTCACTGTTGTACAGTAAAACAGTTGTGGAATGCATGTAGATTTGCACCAAGTATTTCTCAGCTGCGCCTGCAATTATCTACATAATATTTTCAGTGCTATGTTAATGTGTTCTCTTATTTTTGCTCTTGAAATTGTGCTTTTTTGTGTTATCGTGTGAAATATTGTGACAATAATGGCGTGTGAAAAACGTAACACTAGGCTCCAAAGTAAACTGAGAAATAATAGTGACGACGAGCGTAGCTTATCAGCACCACTGTGTAATGAATTAACAGACATTCAAAGTAGTAATTTGGTAACTGTGCATAGGGAAATGGAGCGGGCGCCAAATAATGGTGTAGACAGTGAAACAGGTAGTGAACAGGGAAGCATTATCGATCGATCGGTCGGCAACAGCTCGCCTCACGAATCGAAAATGACAGAACACGATATTGCAAATACTGTAGACTCAGGTTCTCACCGTTTTCTCAAATGAGTCAAGACACATTTTCCGCTTGTCAAAATGTGAATGTTGCCGGTGCAAGTGCACTGCCGAAAAGCGTAGAGGAACAGATTCCTGACACTAATGCATTGTTATTACAGTTAATGCAACAAATGGAACAAAATCAGAGACAAACACAGCAAAAGCTTCAAAAGTTAGACACAATGGAATAAAATCTTCAAACGTTAGACACAATGGAACAAAATCAGAGACAAACACAGTAAAAGCTTCAAAAGTTAGACACCACACTTGAACAAACACGTGAAGATTTAACTACTGAGTTTCATAACATTAAATCGAAATGTCAAAAAGTCTGTAATGAAGTAAAAACACAAATTTGTGAGCATTTTCAATCTATTTCTTCGCGGCATGAAAATGCATTACAGAATCACGAAGCAGCCATAAAAGAACTGCAAACCATTGTTCATGAAAATCACGACACCTTGCAAGCTAAAATTGACTCAGTTGTATCTACCGATTCGGTTACGCAACTTGAAACTCAGGAAAACTTAAACGACACAGATACTCTGAAACTTGGTTCAGAAAAACACAGTGAGGAAATAAGTACACTATCTGAGAAAGTAGTCAAACTTTCGGATCAGTTCACTAACTTATCTACAAAGGCAGATGATGACCTGAATGACAGAAGACCTGTAGCCATCACTGACACAGAAGAGTATGAACAAATTAAGAAATTCAAACAAAATCAGAATCAAATTAATACGCAACACAAAAGAGAAGTCCGGGAAGTACAAGATCAGTTGGCACAAGTAATACAAAAATTACATATTTCAGAGGACACTCGCACTCCAACACGGGAAGAGGGACTTAGAAAAACGGAACAACCACAAAATAATAACATAGGACGCTTCAGAGAATATGAAAGAAATTGGCAAGGCACACCGAATGTTGAGGTGGAACCGCCGAAACGACGTAACAATGACCGACATGCGACTCGCCGACGTGTTGATTTTGATTATAAGCTGTTCATTACTACACGTAAATTCAAAACATTTAAGAATTCTGGAAACGACATTCATCCACAAGCATGGCTCCATCAATTCTATCATTGTTTTCCTCCCAACTGGTCGTTAGAACACAGATTAGAATGTATGTGTGGCTACTTAGAGAATGAACCAGCTGTAAGAATGCGATCGGTCATTCACGATTGTCACAGTGAAGGAGAATTTTATCATGCCTTCCTCTCAGCATACTGGTCTCAAGCTACGCAAGACCGAGTAAAACATAGCATCATAATGATGAAACATTTAGAACAATCTCAATTTTCCAGTCTTGTGAAACATTTTGAAGACATGTAGCACATGAATCAGTACCTGTCAAACCCTTACAGCCCCTCAGAACTCATCCGCATTTGCTTAATCAAATTACCTGAACATTTATGACATATTATTTTGGCAGGACGTTGCAAAGACGACAATGAAGCCTTTCAGGGACTCCTACAAGAATTAGAAATTGACACTGACAATCGCGGAACGCGAAAACAGGAACACAACAATTACAGGTCACATCCGTCGCAATTCCGCGATGAAAGAAATAATAACTGAACACGACAAGGTTATTCTCAGAACACAAATCGTGACCAAAACAGACACCACCCGCATGACAACCGTGGGCAGAGTAGTAATAATTACAGGGAAAGATCACCTCTCTGCGGTAATCACTATCACAGAGACAATCAGAGAAACAGACAATATGGGAACCAAAATAATTATTATCACGGGAGACAGAATAACTTCAGACGCAACGGTCCACCGTGCAGTGATAATTCAAGGAGAAATTCTCCACCACTTAACCGACAAGAAAGAAACTACAGGAACTACCGACATGACGACAGACGATATAATCGTAACGACAGACTTGAATTGCATCAGAACTGGCGAGATTCAAACAGAGCAGGGCACTCTCGACAAGGTGAATTTGTAGAAGTTAGGCCGCCTAATCCCAATAACGATGCGCGCCAACAAAGAGACAGACAATGACTCGCACCGCAGGCATCCACGTAGGCCGCCTGGCTGGGAGAAAAATAACATAGCTAACCTTGAGGAAAATTCCAGTATTCTTTACCGACGTATAGCGCATGATAATTACGTTCAAGTTGAAACTCTGAGTACGTGAAGAGTAAAGCATTGCACAACATTTCACTTGTAAAACCGTTTATTGAAAGATAATCTATTTTTTAACTTAGTCTTTGCCATAAAACTTTTCACTTCACGTGCTACTAGTATAATTTGTCACACTGAGAAACTGTTAACATGAAACAATGTTTTGAAGTTAACTATCCAGCCTAGAACCTAGGGAACATTTTTAAACAGAAATAACGAATGCATTGTTATAGTGAACAGACGACACACTGTTGTCATTTGTACACTCTTGCTTGTTAGTTGCACGATTACATAACGACTATCAGGCTTACATGCTTAGAACATATACTGGTACTGCTAATGAGATTTTAATGCAACATTTTGGTTTACTTGAAAATACATTCCTGATTTAAGTACTTTCAGAGAGATACCTGATGACACAGTGGTTAGTTTATGTGACACCTACACGATTTTATCACGACGCTACTAATGAGTGACAATTTACAATGTTGCTTTTGCAGTGTTTCTGTTTTATATCTGCACAGTTTTTCTGCAATATTCTGGAAAGTAAAACATGTTTTAGTAGTAACTTTTGTGGTATAGCAACAATGAGACAGCCTTTTTCGTGGCACAACAATACGTTACTGTACAGTACTTTCTTCATCACGCCAATAAGCATAATAACTACGATATCTATACGCAAAGCATTTCACTTTTGTTTATCATGAGGTAAGTACATTGACTTCTGTAGAACTTAGCTTTCGGAGGACGATAACTGCGAGACTTCCACAGAGATTATCTTACAACAAAACGCACAGTTTAGCGCTACAGTACACGTATTTGAGTGATTAATTTTGTACTAAAAACATTTATTTTTAAAGATATTTGAAGTCAAATGATACAAAGGTTTTCCGTGATACATTTCATTCCATTGCTGTAATCTGTAACACCTGAGGGTATAATTACATTAATCCTTAGGGGGCACACGCCTACTTTGTGTACCATGTGTTTGGTAAGCACAAGGAGCCCTAGCTAATATGGTATTTGCTTATATAACTTTACACTTCGGTACCATATTTCTCTAGCACATAAATGACACAGCTATCTGATTATTTAACTGGGAGAGACAAACATTCATTTTACTACATCAGTGACAGATGTTTACGCAATTACACAGTTGGATAATTTCACACTTATTAAATTGTATTTTCTCTGCACTTTGTGAACTGTTCATATTTTTTCGGGACCATTGTGATACTATGAGAGCTTTGAATTATGTATTTGGTATGAGATCATGATATTTAAGGTACGTTTGAGGTAGATGACACTATTGAAATGAGCAGAGAATTATCTTTAGGTTTTGAAATTATTGCAGAAAGCTACGACGTTTTTGAGATTTGACTGAGGTGTTATGATGTTATTATTACGACGACGATGTGTATTATGCTGTTGAGATATGTTTATGATCAATCAGCTGATGCTATATGAGGAATTTTATTATGCTACGTATTTATTATGGTGAAATATTGAAGAAGTGTTGACCAATATTTATATGTGTAATAAGGTAAGGAATAATGAGTAGTGGTTAGGGACTCTGACTTGTGAAAAAGGATGTTGGAAACCAAGAATCGTACTTTAAGAGTTATGAAATGTGTGTAAATGCGCGCATGTACCAAAATGCCGACGAAAATTTTTTGGACACTGTTATATTTACAGGATTTTGTTTCTACACATTTGTAATGCAAATTCTCAACCTGTGAAAATATTTTTATATGAGACTGTCATTGTAGTGGAAGCAGCTGTCGTATATATTTCAGAAAGAAAGATAAGTGACCTTGACGTAATGCGTTTTGAGCGCCCAGCTGAGAGATAGTCGTCTGACAAAAGAAAGGAATTAGGTGGAGAAAAAAAAAGGAGGCCATTATCCTCGCTATTGACATTTATTTGTCAAAAGCATCGCAAATACGACACGCTCAAACTTGAAAACATATGATAACAATGTGGAGCTCTTAATTCATTATATTTACTCAAATGTCTAACGAAATGACGAGAAATATTTTATGTCTATACACCTGATTATGACTACTGTCTTTCTAGATCAGAGATTTTTTTTACTACCTTATGAAATGCCATATGGCTAATGAATGATGTTTCATGCCTTCCTTTGTACATATTTGCTCATTTTCTTTAATATCTAGTTTCTAGGTGCACTGCAGCATTGGTTATTATAAAATTTAATAGATGTACTAATTTCATTATTTTCTGTCTACAGACTCAATAAAGAATACGTTTCTCATTTATACTTTCTTAGAAAAGAGAGCACAAATAGACATTTCCCTTCACAGGAATTGCATAAATAATTTTTTTAATGACTTGGTAACTTTCTTGCAGAGTAAGTTTTTGTGATGAATCACTCTAGTGTTAAGATGTGATATAGGTATTAGACATGGCCATTTTTAATGTAATATTTTTTCTGCTTGAGCTATGTCATGTTTAGATGTAAGTTATTGCATTTGCTGCTGCTGTTTGCCAGGCATAGTGCTACTAAGATTCACTTTACATTACTCTGTTAAGCCAGTTTTAATATGAATTTATTTTTCTTGTTTGCTGTGCATTGCCTTATATTAGTTGTAATATTGCATTTGCTTTGCTAATTTATGCTGCTTGCTTTGCCATTTGTATTTTTTATCATTGCTGTTTGTGTTAATTGTTTTGTGCTGCTGAATTGCCTCATCCCTCAGTTTAGCATCAGTAGATTTAAGTTAGCTTAAGATGGGGTAGGCTATATGAGAGAACGAGTTGTGATGAATTGGAAGAAATGCATTGAGAAGCTATAAGAAAATGGTTTGACCAAAAAAGTATTTTGAAAGAGGATGTGAGCAAAAAAGTAGGGTTTAGGGACAACAGGTTTAGGTAGGATTTTCTTGGAAATAAATGATGAGGTAAGATAATGGAAAATAAATAATTAGGTAAGAAATACATGAACATATAAATACAGAAAGCGTGCTTGGATAGGATTTTTTTGGTGGAAACAAATGTTGAAATAAGACGAAAGATCTATGGAATGAAGTCTTAAGTTGGACTGCAGTACCAAATGTTACACTGAAAACAAACCCTGCCCTTTCCTCTTATGTTATTCTGCTATGTGTTTGCGTAATCTTGTATATTTGTTTTTTTCCTGTCTTTATGTGTTTAGCTGATATGAGTTAAGTTCTGGAATTTTTCTAATAATATGTTATTTTCTTTGTTAAGATGTTTAGACATTATTTATTCTGTTTTGTTTTAATGCTCATGTGTGAAACTAATGTTTTGAAAACTATTCTCTTTATTTTATATATTCACCTATGTCATAATTCCTGTAAAACTGATGTATCTGTTTATTTCTATTCTTTTGTAAAGCCTGTACTACTACAAATTTATCTGTATTGTTATGTTCTTTAATGATGTATTTTGTACCTTTGTAATTGCATTCTTATGTTATAAAATTGTAATTGACACCAGTTCATCAAATTAAGTAACTTGTAAGTTACATTTCACTGCACATGTTTCTGTTGGTCATAGTATATGGACAATATGTGAGAAGTAGGGACTGTTAGTGTTTGCACGTGTGTTAATAATTCAGCAAGGGACTGGATAACAGCATTGCTGGTTCTAAGGACATTCCAAAAACTTTGTGAGTGCACACGTGGTGGTTTATGGACTTGCTATATTATCCACAAGACTCTTCGATGGTGTTTGTGCACCTGCACAGTCGCAACAGATGGCTGCTGGCCGTCTCTACTAGGACTGAAGTGGGTCTGCACCTTCGATGACTCACCAATACAATTATTTCTACAAGGATTGCAGTGGGACTGCACCTCTGGTGGCCCACCAATACCATACTCTCTACCTGGACTACAGTGGGTCTACTCTGTGATGACCTACCTACCAATATTCTTCAAAACTTCGATTGACTCTGTGGTGGGTTTGCTCTGTTGTGGCCCATTACCTATCTGCATGTCAAGAATCAGCACTGTCTTTCCGTAGGAAGGACAACACTACTTCTTCGAGACTGCATGGAAATCCACTACTTCCGTGTGCATTATCTTTTACTGCTCAGACTTTGAGAAAAAAAAACACTGCAATTTTACTATGATGAATGATCAGTAGTGTCTTTATGGACTGTGAGAAAATTTTAGCTTTTGACCAACATTGTATCAATAAGTGTGTGCATTGGATATCTCTGTAATTGTAATTATGAAAAATTTTGTCAAATCATTATTGGCCACTGCCCAAAACAATTTGTAAAATTTTTTGTGGGGAGCATGGGGGCTATGTAAGTAGGCTGTTTATGTTTTCTTATTGGCAAAGTTACGTAGCGCTCTGTAAGAAAACCACTGGCTGTGCCATGTGCAGTATGTGGCTACTTTGCATTGTTGTCTCCTATTGTAGTGTTGGGCTGTTGGCTGTGAACAGCACGTAGTGTTGCGCAGTTGGAGGTGAGCCGCCAGCAGTGGTGGATGTGTGGAGAGAGATGGCGGAGTTTTGAAATTTGTAAGACTGGATGTCAATTATGACTATTAAGGTAAATACATTGTTTGTTCTCTATCAAAATCTTTCATTTGCTAACTACGCCTATCAGTAGTTAGTGCCTTCAGTAGTTTGAATCTTTTATTTAGCTGGTAGTATTGGCGCTCGCTGTATTGCAGTAGTTCGAGTAACGAAGATTTTTGTGAGGTAAGTGATTTGTGAAAGGTATAGGTTAATGTTAGTCAGGGCCATTCTTTTGTAGGGATTTTTGAAAGTCAGATTGCGTTGCGCTAAAAATATTGTGTGTCAGTTTAAGCCCAATCTTGTATAATTTTTCAAAGGGAACGTTTCATAATGTTTCAGTTTGAGCCGGCTTGTGTGATCGAGCGGTTCAGGGCAATTCAGTTTGGAACCGCGCGACCGCTACGGTCGCAGGTTCGAATCCTGCCTCGGGCATGGATGTGTGTGATGTCGTTAGGTTATTTAGGTTTAAGTAGTTCTAAGTTCTAGGGGACTGATGACCTCAGATGTTAAGTCCCATAGTGCTCAGAGTCATTTGAACCATTTTTTTCAGTTTGATGGATGTTGGCGCAACCTTTGAACCTGAAGAAGTCAACAGCGATTAGATGTGCATATACAACGTGCATCTGGAGAAGGGTCTGGTAGTCAGGGAACCTACAGTGCGTTAAAGAAATTAAAATTATCCTTGCAGTCAGGGGCTGATTTTTTTGCCATTTGAAATAATAATAATTTATATTAATACCTGCTGTGGAAAGCTGCCATGCAAACGAAATTAAGATTTATTCTGCAACGAGAAAGAAGACAATGTTTCTCCTTGACTCTGGTTGTTATTTACACATACCACTGGCTGTCCTTCACGGGAAGAAATGAATACAGAATGAGAAGGATTTACAATTTCCTTTACAAACAGAAACTTTAGATTTCGCAGGTTTTTTGCGTGTGACAAAGGCAGTGAAGTCAACGAAACATAAATACACTGTTTTCAACTTTGTCACCTAGTCAGCCTTTTGTACTTTCTGTCTCTGTATTGTCTCCACCTCCATCAAGAGTCTATCATCTTTATGGTTCAAGATCATAGCCAATTGGCGGTTCGGGAACCTCCAACACCCCCCTATTACCTAATCGAAATCATACACGACCTATTTCCCATATAGTGAACTTGACGTATAATTTTATTTTCAATAATACGACGAGAAGGTGACACGCTTCAGGAAAGCCATCAATAGATTTAAGTTATCAGTATATCTGATACATTATCGACTATCGCCCATACATACTTAGGATAAGATAAACTGATGTACATTTTTCGCTTTCCTTCAGCTTAGTTGTTTTGATAATCAGCTTGGTTCCTTCTTGCAGCTGAATTTAATATAATGGTTTGCCTTTTGTTGCTTCTGTGCTGTGTACTGCTGTGATAGTTTCTAATTATGAGAAGAGGAAAATCGATTTTGATTCGTTTAACAGCGTTATGATAAGTTAAAGATATGTACGCACTACTAAATAGCCTAATTCCTTTTCAATATCAGCTTAACGTTAGCATTGGTATCGTTATCTGGAGAATAGTAGAGCGTTGCTGTTGCGATATTGCAGTATTTCACATGGCAGCGGAGCTGTAAAAATCATTATCAATACCAATATATTAAAGCCAGTGCATGAAAATACACCTGGATATGCCGGTGTTGTCCAAAGATTGCACTGATCAACAGAAATGTGGCCATGCCCAAATAGCAATATATCACCCACTTTGGTCACCAGGCGGTTCCCAGTTACGAAAAGAGTTCCCATAAGGAGTGATACCGACAGGTTTGTGGATAGCGAAAGGGCTATAGTTCGTTGGTTTCTAATAGATTTTTGGATGGTTTCTTGAATTTGGTCGAGTTTACAGAGCCATGCATACTTTAATAATTGTAGCTTTTTTAAATGTCCTATGATTACCCTTCAGCTGTAATATTTTCAAGTTGTAGAAACAGGGATATAAAATATTCTTTTCGTTACTTTTGTAACACTAATGATTTTGATTTGGAGAATAGTTATTTTTTCATAGGGCAGACAGTGTTTAATATAATGTTGGTTTGCGTAAGAGTTGGATAATATGCTGAGTTCAGGATATTTATATTGGAAGGCGCTTAGGGATCGCGAGTTTTCTACTGTTTATATGTGCATAAAGGTGCAAGTCTTCAAGTTGTATTAGAGGAACGATGCAGTACAGTGATACGTTCTGTTCGTAACATGCATGGAACAGAGTCCAACCACTAGAACTCTATCGTATTTGTAAATGAAACTTTATGCAAACGATTAAGTATGTTGTACATCATAGAGGAGTTTATTAGCATCAAAGACTGTATAACCGTCTTACCATGGATAAATACTAACCTGTCTATGACGTTGCATATATTATAAATCCACTTGTAATATGTACATGAAACGATGTTAAAATTCGAAAGCTGTATCTCACTGTATTTGTGCATTCCGTTTTGTTTCAAATAAACAGTCCGACTCTGCAGCCCAGTAGTCAACGTGATGGATCCTCATGTGGAGGAGCCCGGTTCGATTCCAGGTACAACTCGGTATTTTTCCGTGGTGGGCGGTCTGGATTGGGATATACTCAACTTTGTGATGTCAGTTGAGGAGCAACGCCGACAACGCCCTGGACTGCGGCATGTTGATCCTATGTCCATCCAATTCGCGTCCTCTGATTAACCATTGAGGACGACACGGCTGTAAGTCGATAATCACCTTGTCTTCGTAGCCCGCTCGCTGGTTTCCTTCTCCTTTATTGATAAATTTGATTGCCATGGTTTGAAACTGACAGTTTGAAATAATCCTTTAAAAATAAGTTGTTCATCACTTAAGTAAATTTAAATGAAATATTGTTGTAGGAAAAATATTGCTATTGTCAAATAAGGTTTGAGCCAGTTTAACTTTATAAGTTATTCAACCAAACGTTAAGATTCTTCTGTTCATATTAGTAGACGGAGCTGTTTTTTTTCAGCAAAAAGACGATACATTATACTAGAATTTCCATTCCTTTGGCAAGCTTTCCTTTAAAAAAGTATGGCATGTATTCTCAACAGTATATAAGCGTCAGCGAATATTTTGTGTCTAGCAAAAGTTGTTCCCCATGACGTGATGTACCACACCTAGACGTTTAATGGAAAGACTTTGAAACACTTCGTCTATTAGCGCCACCGGCACTGGAACATAACGAGTAAAACTTAAAGCGACCATGCACCAGCTTCTGTATTGGATTATACACTATATAAAAAGCAGAATTATAATCTTTCCTGCTTCACAATTATCGAGAATTACTAGCGCACAGTAGCTCCGTGTGATGGGACACACAGAATTTCAGATAAATATCGCCGCCAACATCCCACAATGTTATCCTGCAAATTTTCAACAACAATGAAAGGAACACTGGATGTGTTTCAAAGACTCGCAATAGCACCTCTCATTCTTTCACTATATAAAACGTCTGTCAAGAAGAATCAGCAGTACTATAAGATTCTTCAGGAAAGATACATTTGTATACGGGAAAGTATTGTCTGTGGGCTAACGTAAGGAACTGCAGGAAGTCTAGGAAAAAATTCCCAAACTTCGGTGCAATGAATGGCAACTCTCTTTATACATGAAGAAATGTACGGTAATTCCTATAAAAAGATAAAACATGTCATCAGTCAATCAATTTCATCAGATTTACCATAATTAGCCTGGATCAGGTTCCAGTACTATCTGGGGTATATTCTCCAGAAAGTATAAACATCTAGAATTACCGATGCATTACATCAGTGAAATGTAGTACATTGAATGAGAAAGGTACTGGCGTAACTGAAGTTACGTTAAAATTACAAGAACACATTATGAGTTAAAACACTCAAGACAGATGGCAGGAATTGTAGTTTAAGCCCTCCGGGAAAAACAGCAAGAATTACTGCACAGATACAGCTTACTACAAGAACAAGCGTTGACCTAAACGAGTGACAACTAGTTGTGATCCCAAGTGAATGCAAGTTGCGCCACGTGGTGGGCGCTAGCAGCGTGATTAACGTTCAGCCGTATGAAATACGTAGCTGAAACAATAGTACAGCAGAATAATATACATGTGTTTTAAATAGAACAAACTGTACAGTGTGTAAATACAAAGACGTTATAAAAGAAAACGCAAAAGGAATAAAATAATTTTTAAAAATTACTACTACAATACGTACAGTAAAATGAATACATTGTAAGTTACAGAGAATATGTCCAAATGAAACACGTTAAAAATTTACTACATCAGCATTTTAACAAGACATTGCAATGAGGAAAGTAGAAAAGAAAATCTTTGTGTAAAACCTGCATAACTAGTTACGTGTTTCAGATATTACAAATGGAATGACGTCACATACAAACTACAAAAATCGTAGCAGGTCGGCGTAGGTGTTTGAAAAGGGTAACAAAAGTTCTCGGGCAACTTGTATGGGAATACTTCGAAGAAAGAAGACATAGTTCTGGCTAGACCGTGTTGGGTAAATTTAGAGAAGCCGCATTGGAGGCAAACTGTGAGGTTATTCTGCTGGTACCCTCATATATGTGGCACAGAAATCATAAGAGTGACGTAATTTTCAGAGGAAAATAGTTACTCATTTTCCCATTGCTCAATACGTAAATGGAAGAGTATAGAAATTCTACAATATTAGTTAGCAAAGTATATATGTAGGTGTAGATCAGAGCACGTCTTCCCTTGCAATATGAAATGGTGTTTCGAATAGCAGAATGATGATGTCGCCGCCGTTTGGTATCGTGCGAACGTACTTCACTTACAAGGAAACATGACGTAGCCGCCGTTTGGTATTGTGCAAACCTACTTCAATTACAAGGAAACATTCCCAAGAGTCAATATAAAATCTTGATGGATTTTGTACATGGGGAAAAATACTGCAATAGGCATTTCTTTTTCTGCCCAATGTCACTTTTAAGGGGTGAAACACATCCTGAAAGGTAATTTGGCATTTTAGGTTCAAAAGAAGTATCGTCGAAACGACGATATATAAAAAATATTTTTCATCTAAAAATATGTATTAACTTTCTTGAAAACTGTATAAGCAGCTTTCGGAATAATTTTAAAATTCTGCAAAATATCCACTACTATAAATTAATTTTGAAGAATGAAAAATTCTGTTACAACATAAATTTAAAAATGTTTCAAGCCACATACATCCCTGTGTAGTAAAGCTGGACCATGAAATACAATTTTTGTGAAATAAACTGTTCACAATGTGCTATCAGAGTGTTTTCAACAAATATAAGTAAAATATCTAACAATTCATTTCTATTCTAATCATTTATTTTGCACATACGTTTTATGTTTAAGATTGCTATTTTTATGTATTATGTTCATGTTTTCTTTGTATTTTTAGCTTATCGTTTCAGGTGTTAGTATATTGTTAATTGAAAATAATTAGTAATTCATTGTTATGATATAAAATAATTAAAATAATGATAATATGTAAGAAAGTACATAAATTATAGTGTCTTCTGCACCATGCACATAAAATGAACTAAATTGGTCACATAATATCCATGATGGAGAAGACAATATAAAACAGAGTTCAGCAGAATATCAAAATGTCACAGGTGATCCTTTAAATATCCTCATTTGTATCAGGCATGTTTCGGTACATTGGTAAGCCATGGCGAAGAGAATTCATTATGTACTAGTGGCTGCAGCTTGTTTGTATTGTTTTTCAAATGTATATTGACATCATAATCATTCAGCAGCAATAGATCTGAGAATTTTCTCACATAATTCTTCCACGATCGAAAGCCATATAACGTTCAAACAGATCTGCTTCCTTCTGCATAATCCCCTTCTGTCCTTCTTGGTAGGTGCGCTGGCTCCAAAACTGGCTGGAATATGTTACTTGAAATCGAAGTCTGTAGCAATAATGTGGTCGACATTAGAGGTAGATTTGAAACACTTTAATTACACCCTTGTTGTATAATATTCATATGTCTAGTATCGGGTATCACATATAGTTCGAATGAAAGGAAAGCAGATTGTTACCTGCTACACTAGCCTATAGAGTTTTAAATTTTCGTAGTGCAGTAATCATACAACACAGTCCAGTGGTTCAAAACGACTAACATGTGGCAAAAATTATGCGTATCATTTCACCATGTAACCGTCCTCATACACATTTTAGGAACTCGAAACAATTCTACATCAGAAAACACTCCTTCCATCCATTGGACGGATTTATTTTCATGGATAGATAGTCAAGCAATTTTATAAGTGCATAATTCATCCCGTCCTGTGTCAAATTTAGATTCCTTCAAGAGTAATGTAGATACTTTTCCCTAATGGTTTTGAACTTGTGAATATCTCACTTACTCTCAAATCCAAATTAGTTGTTGATAACAGGTTTCATAGGTGAACAGATATACTGCGAGACCATTGTTAATATTCCCAGCTGCTTAAAGAGAGGCCTCGAAGATGAATCCCACACTTCTATTTACTTTATTTTGTGAAACGAATATCTTTTGTCTAAGTACTGAGCTATCGCACAATATTATCCCATAAGAGATCAATGAACGAAAATGTGCTAAATATGTGTTCTGCCTCCCCGAATGTGGCCCATATTTTCAGGGTCATATCAACCAAACCTAAACGTTTAACGGCACGAATTAACGCAGTTGTGAACCAACCATTGCCCTAGTTCTGGTATCAGTATTTTCTATACTAAAATTTAAGACAGCACCAACAAACACAGATGAACCAAATAAAACATTTTGTGATCCATGTGGCTTGACGTTAACCTTAATATTATCGTTAGACTTGTAGATGGTAGATGCAGTACATTTTCTTCTCATTGTGAACCTCAGTTGCCTGAACAATCTGTGTTCTTCCACTTATAAATTTTCATCAATATGCACACCTAAGAACATAAAAAATTCTACCCTGTTTATCATTTCTCGTTTTCTACTAGGGCCATAAGAGGTTGGATTTTTTGACTGTTAGAAATCGTATAAGCTGTTTTTTCATAGATTAAAGTTAGCACACTTGTGCAAAACCAGTCAGTATCTTTATAAAAAAAATCGTTTACTATCTTCTGTGGAAAAAACAGCATTCCCTTTGCAGAGACATTAACTGATTTATAGTAAGACATTTTTCTTTTTTCTTTACTTTTGACTCATTTACTTTATTATAATGAAATCACATCCGTTTCAACCCTCGAAAGTAATCTTCGTATTTCAGATGCTACAATAGAGAACAGAGAAGCTTAAGTTATGAACTTGAAACAGACGCAGTTTTTTTCCCTAAATCTTAATAAAGTCCTATTGCAATGCACATCCTTCATACCCTTGGATAGCAATTGATGAGCAAGTGTTCATGCATAGTCAACATAATATCCGAATTAGAAAATTATGTATATGTGCAAACAAACGTACTTTTCCTTCCTAGTCTTTGTGCTAGATACGCGCGTCCTCTATAAAATAATTGTCAGTTGTAAAAGTGCTATAATATGACAATTAATACAAGAATATTACTGCCAGTTATTTATGAAATGCGAAGGTAAGTACAAGTCGTAGAAACAGTAGAATCTATTTAGAACGATGTGAGGCCTTTACAGTAAAAGAGACAGCGTAGTAAATTTTTGGTATGTTTTTTCGGTGGCCGGTGGCGTTGTGCTTCTGGCTGCTAGATGTTTATGCCACTGTACAGGGGCTTAAGAGAGACGATGCGGAATGGACGACAATGGCACTTTCTTGTTGCAGATCGCTAGCACTCTCTTCCGCCTGTGAGGCGTCTGTTAGCTGAGTGGATGTTACGAAGCGCACACGCGGGCCAAATAGTGTAGTGAGATACTCTTTCACAAGGCGGCCCATGATAATCTGGAACATGTATGCTGGAAGCAGCGACTAATTCAGCTAAGTAAGTCGTCGTAAATAGTAAAATATGCATTTGCTGCAAATACATTTTGTACATCGAGGAGTTAATCCTGTTGTTAGCATTTCGTGACGTAAATTCCCAGTTTTTTAAAAATGTCTGACATTCTAGTGTTTTCGACATTGTGTAAAATTTTTAGTTGTTGGTCAGTGCTACCAATATAATTTCCTTCGCTTTGCATATGTAAACTTAGTCTTGTTTTATTGTTTGTAGATGTTATCTAAGAATCTCAAGTCAAAAGTCTGGCCGATATAGTTATTATCACAATCACGACATAGTATAAACGTGTTTAAAATTTACCTATTAAGATTTTAAACATTCACGAAGAAGAGCTTTTACGCAAAGATTTACAAGGTAATATAGAGCAAAAGCAGAACGGAGCTGCAATTAAAAATACGATATCTCAGGTGAAAATGGCCAGCGAAGGAGGAAAATTGAGTAGAAGACTTCATTACAGCAGTCAAAAACGGAAGGTTCCTACAATGCACATAGAAATCTCCACAAAAGAAGTTACTGATGATAACTTTTATTCAAAAAGAAAATGATGAGCTGCAAGAAGAGAAAATTCTCGCAATTATCGCGGACAAGAGAAACATTGGCGTACTTCTTTACGACAACGACTACATTCAAAAGAACGATGATTTCTTTAGCTAGAATAATATCTTCCAAGTTAAAAAAATGCACTCGACAAACACATTGCAGAAAGAACTGAACAAGAAGATCGATAATCTGAAATTTCTGTTTGCAGGTATGGATGAAAGGTAATTAAAGGCTACGAATGCACTTAGGGCTCTGCTGACAGCGCAAATTAAGCTACATAAAGAACAGAAATTAGTTTGGTCAGTAATTAATAATATAGATTATCCTGCAAACAATATTAATAAGGTGCTCAGAAAAAACTGAAAGCTAAGTTTATTTACGAAGAACTCAATAAGATTACAAACAGTGCACCCTTCACTCGGTAAATAAAAGATATTGAGATACAGATGGTCCCATTTTTGTTTCAATGGACATCGAAAACCTGTGTACAAATATCCCTATCAATGAAGCCTACTTCCCTTCCATGGGAAACTGATTAGCAGGAATCTTTGTATGTATCTTTTTGAATGAGCTAGAAAATACTTTATTCAAGGTGAATCTAGAAATTGTTAACAATATAGTATACTAAAAAAATATATTGACGACTCAGATGTGCTTCGCAAAGGGCACAAAACGGAAACAGAAATTTTGGCCCAGAAAATAAGTAGTATGCATGCTGCAAGACGTATGCTTTGCCGGCGATGTGCGAGGCATGACAGAGTCTCTGACCAGAGTGTAGTATGTCGTTAGTTGTTGCTTGTCGCGAGTCGGCGTTTGTCGGCTTTAGTAGTCTTCAGTCGGCTTTAGTAGCGAGTCGACAGTAGTCTTGTAGTCGTCGAGTAGTCTGCGTGAGTCGGCGGGAGTCGGCGCGTGTCGGCAGTGTCCGCTCTGCTCGGGACTCTGGTCAGGACTCTGCAGGATGGGTATTGTTGTAGAAGGTAAAGAAGCAGCGTTGCGCATATCTAATAATGTATGTTAATTGTCATTTAATTTGTTCCAAAAAATGACCCAGTAATAATCTTTATAATATAAAGTAACTTTTTTAAAGAAAAGCATTCATTTCAGTTTAAAGAATATTTCCTATGCATTCCTTCCAAGAATAAAAAAAAAATATATGCCAGTATTGCACGAAGCTGTGTCAAAAAATTTCTAGATAAGAGCAGATATATTTGCAGTTTTTTTTTATTGAGGTATGAATTTTTGCTTTTTTATTCAGAATACAGGGTCGAAGGGCAGCGCTGCTGTCCTCATAAAATTTACCAGGTTACTAATTTTTTTTTATTATTTCCGGATTTACGAATTGAATTTTGAGGTTACATAAAATGTGAATGCATATTTTTGCACACATATTATAAATGCAAGATAATTTTGTTCAGAGGTTACATTAAAACCAATTTTGTTCAGAGGTTACAATATTAGAAAAATTCATTTAATTATTAATTTTGTGGGGAGTTTACGTTTGGTTCATGGTCTACTGTCATTATTATTTTTCTGTTGGGAGGTTACGCTTGGTTCCTGGTTCATGTTTCATTATTTCATTAATATTTTTCTGTGGGGAGGTTACACTTGGCGACATCCGGCCAGGATCGTATTTCTTTGTGAATCTTCTGAGAAGTAGTCATATATCTGCTCTTATTTACTTAAATGTAGTTTGCATCTGGCGCAACGCATTTACTAATTTGTCGCTCTTTCTTTCACAGATCATCGGCATTTTGTTGCTCTTTGTTGTAATTGCGTTTGTTGCATTTTGCATTGTCCTTGTTTCATTTGAGCTTAATTTTGATTAGTGAAAAATGCCGCGAAAAACTGTTAACAGTACATCGCGATGTGTAAAGAGCGAAATAACCGACTCTAATAATTTGACCGATAATATTTGCGACACTCAGTGTAATGATGACAATTCTTCATTTACAGACAATCAGTGCGTACCGACCACTAATATTGATTTTGATCCTAGTGATGAGCAAATAAATTCAATTGTGTCGTCTGTTAATTTAACGACAATGGATGACGTGGCACGTTCTGTTACAATGAACACTGCCCAGCTTGACACACCCGGTTTACAAAATTTACGTAATGAACAAACACATTTTTCAAAGGAAAATGAACAGTGTACTCAAAGTACGGCAGATTTATTTGATTCCGAGGTAGTGACTAACAGTGCACATCCGATTGGCAAACCTTTTCGAGAATCACAGAATGACCAAATGGTTACACAAAACGTGACAATTGCAGGTACGCCATCAAACAGCACAGAGAATAGAGTAGGTAATATTGGGTTGGATCAAATTATGGCACTATTGCTACAACATAGTGCAAGTTTCAAACAACTTAATGAAAATTCCATACAACAGAGTGAAAGACAAGATCACAATCACAAACAACTTAGTGAAAATCTCAAACAACAACTTAATGAAAATTCCAAACAACTTAATGAAAAACAAGACAACCTTATTGAAAATTTCAAACAACTTAGTGAACAGAACAAACAGCTTAATGAAAATTTCAAACAACTTAATGAAAAACTTGACACCCTTAATGAAAAATTAGACAACAATTCCAGACAGCTTAGCGAACAGATTACAGCCATTGCAGTACAATGTCATGATACTAAAGAACAATTACGTGTGGAAATTGAGGCTTGTGCTAGGAAAAGTAGTGAAGAAATTAGATCTGTTGCTCAAGAATTAAGGAATATGCAAACAGCTACAACAGAATCACTTAGAGACGAAATTAGTGCAGTCGGTAAACAATGCTCTGAAAACGCAACACAGTTACGCGAGGAGTTTAAATTAATGTCAGCAGAACTTTCGTGCACACTGGATGCAAAAATAGCCGCGAAATTCGTCCAACAGAACAGCCAAATTGACGAACGCTTTAAACACCACCTACAAAACAGTGAAACGCGTTACCGTAAATTCATACAGGAACAAAATAAAGTAAAACGACAAGTCATGGAAACAATTACCACACAGAGACAGGAAGATAAACGTAAATTGTTTACGAAAGCAAAAACATACGTAGACAACAATATTGCTACAGTATCGGACGAAATTAATACCATCAAACAGTTGAACACCGAATTGCGTGATGAAATTTCCGATCTTAAAACAAAAACAGATACACACACAGTAGACTTTCAGACAGTGACCGACAGACTCGAACAATTAGCACTAACACAGGATTCAGATGTCATCAAAGCTGATGTTAAAAAATTGAACAAAACCACACGTAAAATACAAAAACAAATTAATGCTTCTGACACTAAAAACGACGATCAGGTAAAAATACTGACTGAAAAATATGATGAATTGACCAGTCGTATTGACGTTATTGAAAGTAATAATGACAGCAAATCAGACGATACTTCACTGATTTCGTTTAATCAAACACCAGAATTCCAAAATTTACAGCAGATGATCTGTGAGATAGATTCGTCTAATAATACATTACATAGAAAATTGTCAACTTTACAGCAAGAGGTAACAGAGATGAAAAATGTTTCAGCGTTTAATACATCACAGCAGACGCCACTTTGCGAAAATTGTCAGACTCACACAGCTAGTATAATTTAGGTAATTTACAGAGAGTACGTGAGTTAGATTCCGAACAGTCACAGACAAATAGATTCTCATACAATCGTGAACCTGTTAAGACAGACAGAGACGATAATTTTGATTACTAACATTTCCTATCAGTGTAAGTATTTAAAAATGACAGAACACAGATTCACCCATTGGATTGGATACAACAATTTAGCTTTGCTTTTCCACCGACTTGGCCTGTAACGCACAAACTTGAATTTATTTGCAATTTTTTGGAAGGCGAACCGGCAACTCGTATGAGACCAATCGCGAGGCAATGCTATTCGGTAGAAGAATTTGAGAATGCTTTTCTGTCAGCGTTTTGGTCGAAGACGACACAGTGCGAAATTAAGGATCAACTAATTAGTTTACCGAATTATGAGAACTCAAATTTTTCCACTGTCACGCAATTTTTTGAGCACATGGTCCAACAAAACCAGTACTTAAGTGAACCATACAGTGAATCTGCACTTATTCAATTATGCATTTCTAAATTACCACGGTCATTAAGAGTGTCACTTTTAACGGGTCAGCAAAAGGAAAATATTTCGGCATTCAGAGATCTGTTACAGCTTTTGGAAGTGCAGCAATCGGATTATTCGTTTGTAAACAAAAATTTTTCATATAATAACCAAGGTCAACAAACATACAGTAATTTCGATCAGCCACGCAATTTCAATAGCAAAGCTAATAGACGCTTCAGGAACGACAACCACCAGAATTTTAATAACAGGCAAAATTTTAATTATCAGTATCGTCAAAATTATCAGCAACAGGAACCACATTTTGGTAACCATAGAGGTTTTTCCCAACAACAGCAACGAAACCAACCAGTTAGCATACCTAACCAACAATGTAATGCTCAAGGTCAACCAAGCTTTAGTGTTTCGCCGCGTACGCGTATAGCGTCAGCTCCAACAAATAGTAACACACAGCAACAAGGAAATCTGATTGTACAGAAAACACACTATTTCAATTCCTATCGCAATGCACCGTATAGAAATGACTATCGTGACAGACGTAAGAATAATGAGCACAATTTTCAGCGTACGTTTAGTAACAGTCGGTCTTATCAGCAGCGAGAACATCAGCAACGACATATTACCATGAATGAACCAGACAGTAGGTATCATCCAGAACGTAATACATCAGGAAGACATAACAGAACAGTTCAAATAGTTGAAATGCCGCAGCATCCTCCTGAGAATAATAACACGTCAGATACAATTTGACTGGATACTGTACAGGTCAAATCTTCCAGCAATGCAGGCACTAATTTTGACACGCAGAATCTTGTTCACGAGAATGTTATTACTTTTGACGACATCCGAGACGCTCTTTTGCAGGAAAGACCAGTTGTTCAAAAAAACATTTCACACCCTGTCAGCGAAGTAAAAATAGGATCATCGAAATTTTCAGCAGTAATCGATTCTGGATCACCTATGTCAGTTATAAACGAAGAAACTTTCAACGAGTGTAACAAAGAGAATACCTATCCTACGTTACCATTAGGCTTAACGAAAGTAAAAGGAGCAGTATCTAGTAAAGGCTTGGATGTAAAATTACAGACACATTTATCATTTTGTATTGCAGGTCATACATTTCACTCAAATTTTTGGATTATTCCCTTATTGACGACAGACATTATTTTAGGTACGAATTTTCTGGTACAACACGACGCAATTATTGACTTTCAAAACTCCTATTTAATGTTAAAGGATGAAAATGTACAACTGGCTTTAGAATTTCAGCACTCATCTGCGGAAGAACAAACAATTAATTGTACAGAGGTCATTTCCGCATCACGTAACATAGACTGTAATTTCACATTGTTCACAGATACGTACGTACACAATTATAATACTCCAGACGAAGCCGACTATGACGTTATACAGATGATCTCTGATAAAGATAAACAGAGCAGTGCAAATACAGACGACGAACGTATGCAACTACGCAAAATTCTTTTACAGCAAGCTCCAGTTTTTGACAATGTTCCTGGTACTATGTCCGGTTTTATGTATGAATTTCAAGTTAAACAGCACGACACATTTAAAGCCAAACATCATCTCATTCCGTATATTCACAGAGAACAAGTTAAGACAGAATTGCAAGCTATGCTTGACCCAGGAATTATTGAACCGGCAGTTAGTCCGTACATAAACCCGCTCCATATTGTTAAGAAAAAGGATGGCTCACTTCGCCTCGTACTTGATTCGCGTCACATCAATGACATTATTGTTAATGAAACAGATCGCCCAGAGACACTAGAAGAACTTCTACAGAAATTTCATGGTCCTGCTATTTATTCCACATTACATTTGAAATCGGGATTTTGGCAAATTCAACTCCATCCGAACTGCAGAAAGTAGACGGCTTTTCTCTGTTTTGGTGACTGTTATCAATTTTGTAAATTACCGTTCGGCTTAACAGTTTATTCAGCAGCATTTATTCGTGGTTTGAATACAATACTTCCAACAGAACATAAAGACAGAATCACAACGTACGTAGACGACATTCTTATTGCAGAAGCTAACTGGTCGGAACACAATCTAATTCTTGAACAACTGTTACGAACTTTTCGTGCACAAGGACTCACAGTTAATCTCAGTAAATCACACTTTGGTAAAACTTCTATAAAATTTCTTGGACATGTAATTTCAGTAGAAGGCATTACGCCTGACCCCGAAAAACTTCAAGCTTTACGTGACATTACTGTTCCTAAGACGAAGAAACAACTACGCAGTTTTTTGGGTTTAATTAACTTTTTTCGTAAATTTATTCGTTACTCTGCTTTAGACACCCCTAGATTATGTCAATTGACAGGTAAAAACACTATTTGGTCCTGGGATAGGCAAGCACATTCTGAATTTGTGAACCTGAAAGACGCCTTGTTGAATACACCACTTTTATCGCACCCAGATCTTACCAGAAATTTTTCCATTGCTACAGACAGTTCTAACACCGCTTTAGGCGTACATATTTTTCAGGAAATTGAAGAGAATGGCTGTACTGTAATTCAAAACATAGCATTGGTGAGTCGCATTCTGTCACCTGCTGAACGCAATTATTCTGTTACAGAACTTGAAACATTATGTGTTGTTTGGGCTTTTACGAGATTTCGGCACTTTCTTTATGGAAGACATACCACCGTTTACACAGACCGTAGAGCGATACAATTTTTACTTTTGGCTAAATTTACACACGACAGATTAAGCAGATGGAAACTTTATTTACAAGAATTTAATTTTACAATTGTTCACATTCCCGGCACACAAAATATAGTAGCAGACGCACTATCCCGTTCTCTCAGCAACAATCAGCAAGACATCGCAACCAACTTCTGCAAAGCAAATTTCAGCGTCATGTACATTCAACAAGTTGCATTTGAAAATTTCATTTCGTCATCATTACAAGACATAGCACAAGAGCAGAGTAAAGACAACGTGTGGAAAGAAATTAAACACCTTTGGCAAGATAGGAATAATGTTACCATTAGAAACCATTACACTGTATGCAATAATATTCTGTTTCGCCGCTCTCATCCTGACAGCAACAATTGGTTATTATGTATTCCTGACGAACTTGTTAACAAATTAATCTGGTATACTCATTTAAGTTACGCACATTACGGAGCCAGAAAATGTTTTCTTATACTGAGACAGAACTGTTATTTTGCCAACATGGAGAAAGGTATTCGAAGAGTTTTAGCGTCATGTAAAATCTGCCAGAAAGCTAAATCAGACACGACTTCACATGTTCCTCCGTTACATCCTATTGTACCGATTAAATTGAGACACATGGCCGCTGTAGACATTTTTGGTCCGATTCCCAGAACTAATAGGGGTTTTTGCTACATCTTTGTCGTTGTTGAACTCACTTCAAAATTTGTTACCTTCACTCCGTTACGCAAAGCTACTGCTAAAACTGTTTCGAAAGCATTTGTAAAACATTTTTTATTTCATGTAGGGCATGTGTTGAAAGTAATTTCCGACAATGGATCACAGTTTCGATCTGCTATATGGACACGTATGCTGCGAGCTAGAAACATTTTTCCGATCTATATATCCAGGTACCATACTTCTTCGAACCCTTGTGAACGATTAATGAAAGAAATTGGTAAACTGTGTAGAATATACTGCCATAAAAGACATATTGACTGGGACACATACAGACTCTCATTCCAGGATGTAATTAATTCCATACCAAATGAATCTACTATGCTATCTCCGTCTGTTATATTGAAAAATGTTGAACCACCTAACAAAATTAAAGAATTAGTAACCTTTGCTACATCTCGTCGACTGCGACACCATGAAATAATAGACATTGCGCTGGACAACATCAAACGTGCCGCAGAGCGCCGGAGAAGACAGCAAAAACAGGTTTGTACACGCCGTGACTTTCACATTGGACAGGAGATATTAGTACGTACACACTATTTATCCAACAAAGGAAAGAGTAGATGCAGTAAATTTGAGCTTCTATACGCAGGTCCACATCGAATTCGCAGCATTCCTCATCCCAATGTAGTACACGTCGAAACTTTGAGAACCAGAAAAACCAAAGGGAACCACCACATCTCCCACATTAAACCTTTTATTGAATGAACATACTTTAAGATTTATCACACTGTAATGCCATTTCCTAATTTATTTTATGACCACTTATGCAATTATATTCACATGAACACTTACTGATGATTGTCGTATTTTGTTGGCAAGTGCCCGGCAAGGTAAGGTTAGCAGGTCGCTCTTCTTGTCATTACACATCAGACCGTGCATATTTTTCCAGATGAACTTACACATTTTATGACCACTTATGCAATTATATTTATGTGATTACTTACTGATGGTTGTCGTATTTTTTCTTGGCAAGTGCCCGGCAAGATAAGGTTAGCAGGTCGCTCTTCTTGTCGTTACACCTCAGACTGTGCACATTTTTCCAGATAAACTTACGTATCTTATGAATAGTTATGCAATTCTATCTAGTGTCATATTAATTTTATTAAATTCTCTCTCCATTAAAGTCTACAATTCTCGCCTCTATTAACTACACAACATACAAGCTGAACACAAAGAAGGTCACATTTCTTGTCGATATATATATCAGAAAGTGCGTATTTTCCATTTTTCATGTATGTATGATTGTTTTCCTGTTTAGTTTGTATGCACTATGAAATATTTAAGATATAACAAATACCAGTTGACTTTGACATTTTGCCATATGATATCTCAACATTGTGACTATTTTACACTTTTTTTTGCTGCTACATTGTGATACCCTGTGTAAATTTTTTTTGCAAATGCGCACTGTCTATGTTTTTGACATATTACGTTTTCTGTCATGCTATGCTGTATGCTCAATTATGTTACTATAAACCAGTTTTTATTTAGTGGGTATATGATTTAAATGCAAGACATTAATCTTTGTTCATCATTTTCAGAAAGAAATAACGTGTAAAAGAAATAAATTAAACAGAAATGGGAATTTCACCTTCGGAATGAACGAAAGAAGATGCAGTACCTCATTTCGAAGAGTAAATGGATCAGAATTAACAAGCATTAACAAGAATATACTATACACATCGTAGAATAGCAGTCTTAACTAATTTTTTTCTTTTAGAATACGAGGCGATTGATGCAGGCTGTCAGACAGAACTACACATCTTGCCGGCGGAAGTGGCCGAGCGGTTCTAGGCGCTACAGTCTGGAACCGCGCGACCGCTACGATCGCAGGTTCGAATCCTGCCTCTGGCATGGATGTGTGTGATGTCCTTAGGTTAGTTAGGTTTAATTAGTTCTATGTTCTAGTGGACTCATGACCTCAGCAGTTAAGTCCCATAGTGCACAGAGCCATTTGAACCATTTGAACTACACATCTTAGTTTTAGTGATGAAATATGCTAGAAATAAGGAATAGTTGTATAATGAATAATGAAGTGACTTTTTTGCAGATGATAATGAATAGTGATGAATAATGATGAATAATATACTAATATGGATAATGAAGTTTTTTCTTTACAGGTGATGATAATAATGGAGTTATGATGATATGGATAATGAAGTTTTTCTTTGCAGATGAGGATAATGTTGAAGTTTATGTATTTATGCTATGTAGTTATTTAAGTATTTGTTGCAGTTCGTTTTGACAGTATGTCTTATGTCACATGGTATGATGACTGAAGGTTTTGGAAAGGACAGCTAGAGATTATGTATATTTTATACACATTTCACTACCTGTTAATTCGAAGTTAACTACTTTTCAGCATAATATGCGTTTCTTCTTCCTGTTTAATAATCCATTTTGTATTTTTTGCAGGAGAAATTATTCATGAAATTAATGTGCTATAAGCAGTTGGTCATTAAACCTATGTCATTTATGAATGTGATCACATATACTCTACTTGTTTCATAACCTTGCTACAGCTGACTCATGACGAATGACGTTACACATCTTCATTTGCAGCAATAACTCAAAAGCAAATATTGTTATGCCCCAGTAATTAATTATCGATCTCAACGCAATGCATTGCTAGCACAAAAAAAAGAAGGAATTCTGCGTAATACTGAATAATGTTTTCTAGTCACAGACCTTGAATAATGGTTACAGTATGTTACATTTTCAATATGTTCTATGTCACTGGAATGATCAGTTCTGAGTAATATGTTTTGAATGATGATTTCTGATGATTTGTAACTGGTCAACGATTGCCAATAATTATTTTAAATACGTCGTATGTCACTTGAATGATGAAAAATGTTTTTTACTATTCAATACTTGATATATGTTTTGTAACTGGACAATGAGTGCCAATGATTAGTATAACTAAGTGAATTATGTTAATACTATGCCATTCATTAGCCCCTGTTTTGAATGATGACTTCTGATGGTTTGTAACTGGGCAATGAGTGCCAATGTTCTCTGTAAACAGATCATTTATGAACATTATTCTGTAATACTTCATACATGGTACAGAAATGTTCAGTAACTGGGCGATGAGTGCCAACAATTACTCAAACCAGTTGTTAGACTAGTGTAATTCTCAATGAAGACTAGTATGTGACTTAATGTCCTTCACCTCCTGACCTAATTACCAGAAATTACTGCAATATCCGTTTGTCCTGTCTATCCTCATGATCATGGAGCACTATATTTGGTTTTTGCACTAATTCTACGTTGGTGTACTTTACAAGAACGTGGTGTTGACACGACATGCTGTCCACCACCTTGAGCGATGGAGATGTTATTATGGTCCCACTGTTTGGTGTACCTAATGTACTACCAAAATGATAACATGGAATATTGATACGACATTTCAGTGTCTTGGCTACACTGATTAATACTTTAAGGAAAAGAACATCAGATTGTCTCACTTGGTATTGTGCTTCTGTAGAAAGATATGGACTTGCAATGCAGCTGCGTGCAACCTAAAGTGCTACAGCCGTGACGCATTCCTTCCCATTCCTTTCCAAGTTCTTGTAAAATGGTAAACACTTATACAATGCGTTTAAACTCTTGTAAAATGATAAAGACATATACAGTGCGTGTGCACTTCATTTCATTTGTTAACAAGATCAGTTGTCCTAAATATGCTAAAGACTTATACAGTGCGCGTGCACTTTATTTCACTCCTTGATATGTTTATTTGTTGTAAAAATGCTAAAGAGTTTTACAATGCGTGTGCACTTTATGCTATTTGTTAATATGATTTGTACTCATTAGGTTTACATTTTGTGATTTTCTGATATGTTCTATACTACAGTGCGTGTGCACTTTTGTCATTTTGTTAACATGATTTGTATTCATTGCATATACATTTTGTGATTTGCTGATATGTTCTCAACCACAGTGCGTGTGCACTTTTGTCATTTGTCAATATGATTTGTACTCATTGCCTATACATTTTGTGATTTCCTGATATGTTCTGTACTCAGTGCATGTGCACTACATTTTATTTCATGTTCTGCACCTATATGTATGTATATATTCTGTGATTGTAAAGTTAGATAATTAGGAAAAATTTGTTGCTCATGGCAAGTCCAATTGACTCACCATCGCTGCCAAATTTTTGCCCCCCAGTGGAGGGTTATCTAAGACGTATGCTTTGCCGGCGATGGGCGAGGCATGTCTTTAGTTGCGAGTCGACAGTAGTCTTGTAGTAGTCGAGTAGTCTGCGTGAGTCGGCGGGAGTCGGCGCGTGTCGGGTGTCCACTGTGCTCGGGACTCTGGTCAGGACTCTGCAGGATGGGTATTGTTGTAGAAGGTAAAGAAGCAGCGTTGCACATATCTAATAATTTATGTTAATTGTCATTTAATTAGTCCAAAAAATTGCCCCAATAATAATTTTTACAATATAAAGTAACTTTTTTAAAGAAAAGCATTCATTTCAATTTAAAGAATACTTCCTATGCGTTCCCTCCAAGAATAAAATAAAAATATACGCCAGTATTGCACGAAGCTGTGTCAAAAAATTTCTACATAAGAGCAGATATATTTGCAGTTTTTTTTATTGAGGTAAGAATTTTTGCTTTTTTATTCAGAATACAGGGTCGAAGGGCAGCGCTGCTGTCCTCATAAAATTTACCAGGTTACTAATTTTTTTTTTGTTATTTCCGGATTTACGAATTGAATTTTGAGGTTACATAAAATGTGAATGCATATTTTTGCACACAGATTATAAATGCAAGATAATTTTGTTCAGAGGTTACATTAAAACCAATTTTGTTCAGAGGTTACAATATTAGAAAAATTCATTTAATTATTAATTTTGTGGGGAGTTTACGTTTGGTTCATGGTCTACTGTCATTATTATTTTTCTGTTGGGAGGTTACGCTTGGTTCCTGGTTCATGTTTCATTATTTCATTAATATTTTCCTGTGGGGAGGTTACAATGCCAAGATCAAATTCACGATGGAATCTGAAGTAAACAGAATGATTAATGTTTTACATCAGACCTTACAC
Source organism: Schistocerca nitens (assembly GCF_023898315.1). NCBI lineage: Eukaryota > Metazoa > Arthropoda > Insecta > Orthoptera > Acrididae > Schistocerca > Schistocerca nitens. Next base: position 69,812,316 of record NC_064614.1, read on the forward strand.
AACAAAAACGGTAGACAAGTATTTCAAACATACAGAAAATCGACGTGCACGGAAATGATAATCAATGCCCAGACTAATCGTCCTCTAGGTCAGATGTGTAGATGCTTTTAATTAGTGATATATAGAACAGTAAACCACTTCCCCTATGCTAAGCGAACGTGAAGAAATAATTAGACTTATTAAGGCAGGTCAGCCTTGTAAACGAATGTAGCCCGGACGTAGTGAACACTAGTACAGCAAAATTAATAAGTATAAGACGAATAAAATGAACGGAATGTACACCCGCTATCCGATCATCTCAAGTGTACCACTATGAAATACGTAGGCAAAACATCTGATAGAACTGAGTATATATTCCGGAAATAGTGTGATAAAATTGCTTCAGGACAGCAGGTAAAATGAAAACACGAGTGCGTCATAATTTGTCACAAAAGAGCAATAAATACGACAAATCTGGGTCCACAAAATATCATGTCGGGATTGTGACTAAAACTATGTCCGCCAGACAGGCAGGCCCTTTGACTTAAGATTCAAAGAATACACCTACGCTCCCAACGAAACTGCATGTTCAACAGGAGGGATATGGTATTGGAAGTACTGACAAACAACTAAAAATTTTACATAATGTCGAAGAAAATAGACGGTTGGATAGTTTAGAAGAATTATAAATTTATGGCACAAATTCGAAGAGCCGGATAAATTCTTCAATGAACAAAATTAATTTGCAACTTATCATTCGAATAGCCTGATAAACTCTTCAATGAAAAAAATTAGTTTGCAACTTATCATATTTTAGTATTTAGGATGATTTACTTAGTCGCTACTTCCCGCATACATGCTCTAGCTGATCATGGGCCGCCTTGTGAACGAATGCCGCACTGTGCTGCCTACGCTGCGTCTACGCCTGCTATTGTTGACTCAGCTAACACAAACACATCGCAGCTGGAAGAGGAGTGACAGCAAGCCGCAACAAGGAACTGCCCTGGTCATCCATTCCGGTCGTCTCTATGCAGTGGCATAAATCTGTAGCAGCCTGATGTGCAGCACTCCGAGTACCAAAATAAATATCATAAAGATTGCTACACTGTCTCTTTTTTTCTTTTTGTAAAGGTTTCTCTTTGTTCGAAATAGATTTTGCTGTTTTAACCTTTTTTTTACTTTCGAGTTTGATGAATAACTGAATAAAATATTATTGTAATAACTGTCACATTTTATGATTTTTATGAGTAAAGATTAAGGAAGGAAAATTACGGTTGGCTGTTGTATACAATAGACTGATTTCTGATTTTAGGCTCAGTTGACAATACGTGAACACTTGTTACCGCCCATAGGTATGAGCCATATATATATATTGCAATCTTCCTTCACTAAGATCACAAGTAAATCTTGTCAGAATAACTGCATTTGTTTCAGGTCCTAATTTCAGCTTCTCTTTTCTCCATTGTGGCATCTCAAAATGGCCTTTGAAGTCCGAAACCGGGATTGATTTTATCATCAAAAATGGTTCAATCATAAATAAATAATAATGGCTTATTGTTTCCACTGTTGGTGCAGATTTTGTCGGCTTCACAATAATTATTCCTATTATCTACAAACGGGACTGATTCTGCCCCTTGATTCAAATAAAAAGGCAAGCCAGTAGTGCGCCAATGATCAAACTTTGTGGGACACTGTTTGCAATTTCGCCTCATGCAGATAATGTGGCGCCCCTATTTCTGTTGGTCAGAAAACCTTGGGTAGCTTTCAGCCTTCTGTTTCGTAAATGAGAAACAAACCAGGTATGTGCTGAACTGCGTTTCCATTAAACTTAACTTGTCTGATTTTAATATTATGATCGGCACAGTCAAATACCTTCGATAAATCACAGAATATCCCAACTGTTGATACGCTATCATTTAAAGGTTTTACTCTGTGCTTCGTAAACCTATAAACAGCTGACTTCGAAGCGGCTGTAACCTGTCAGTCCCTCTAATTTACAAAACTCTTCTAACAGCTTCAGTCTTGTTGCCATAGATTCCTGGCAAGTAAATAATGAGACCAATGTTTCTACAATGATGAAATGCAGCGAAGGCCGTTGCCAATCTGAATCAGAGTTCAGGAGTCTATTACGGCACCTTTGTGTACTGGGACGGTAATACAGCTCGACACCTCGCTCTGGGACCGTACCAAGCCCTTACGTAGACCGACTTCGACTGTTATTATAATTCACTCAGACAGCATGCCAAACTACTATTTCTAATGAAGATAACGACAGAGTTGTTTGGATCAACCTTTAAAGGCAGCAAAATGAGAGTCTTTCCACTCCACCAGTAAGAGAACTCAGCGAGTGGTCTCCCGGTCGGGGCTTAGTTTTTGCATCTGAGTCTGCGCGTTAGGCCGCCAGTCTGCTCGAGTGTGCTCGGGCAATGGTCATTGGCGGTTGGATCGATCGGTTGGTCGGTCGCGCACTGAGACACAAGATGACTTGTCCGTCTTGAGCGTCGGCGCATGTGAGGCCGTATAGCGAGGGGCAGTGACTTCGCAGCAATAGGAGCCAACCCACGACATCAGTCTGGCCGGTGCGAGCTGCGTCGCCGTGAGACGCGAGATCGTCGCGCCTTAACTGCGTTCGTTGAAGCGACTGGCAGCGGACGGTTCGGGAGAGCTATAAGGGGGCTGCTGCGCCAGGTCTTCTCGAGAAATCGCAGTTTATTAGAAGTTAAGTTATTGGTGATATCTTGTTTCATTTACTCTTTTTTTTTAATCTTTATTTCCGCAACAATACTAATTATACATATTAACCCACCTCCTAACATGATTTGTGGGCCATTAATTGTTACATAGAATTGAGTTATAATGCAGCTTGATATTACAGTTATGTTAGTGAACTACAGTTTAAACTACTACAGTATGGTTAGTTTTCTACAACAATGGGCAGTTTAGATTAACGTACTTTATTTAATTATCTAACCTAGAAATGACTACTAACTGCAGCGTCACAGGTGTGCCAGTAAAATACAAACCTACTTAGAATAGCTAGGCTCCACGAGCTAACCCCGAGGCGCATGCCCCTGGCACTGGGCTGGCCAAGGTTAGTATTCGCTACATTTTCCTAAATTAATGTTCAAATCTAAGTCCTACTAAATACTAACTTAACCTACGTCATCATCGGTGCTTTTAGTCACAATCGGTGTAATTGTCCCCACCCGCCCTAATCCCGTACGTGGCGGTTTCCAACTGATGGAAGTCGGCCATTCCATGCACAGGCGGTATGGGAATGGGATCAGGTCTTAATCGGTTGATCCGTGAATTGGTACCTATTCTTGGTCCCTCAGGTATTCTGTTAACACTTTTCGTGTTACCTCATCTGCCAGAGCATTCAAAGTATGGAAAGTGTCTTCTTGTCTAAGTAGATGGTATGTGTCGTTGTTCGGAAGTCTGTCTCGTAGTGTTGTCGCGACATCATTGAAGAGAGGGCACTCGAAACCACATGGTCGGGAGTTACCTCCGCCGCGCCACAGTCACACTCGAGGGTTGCCCTTTTCCCAAACCGACATAGATATGTCGGATAGGGTCCATGACCAGTGAGAAAATGAATGAGTCCTCGTGTAGGTTCAAAGTATTTCATGCACCCACGCTCTTTTACGTCAGGTAAGAACTGGAAGGTTCTTCTCCCCGTTTCTTCTTCCTCCCAAATTCTCTGCCAAAGTTCCTCCCCTCTGTTTCGTATTTCTCTCTTATCCTCTACCCTCACATCCATGATCTCTATTATTTTCTCCCTTTTCCCTTTTTTGGCCCATTACCATGCCGCTTGTTCGCGTATCTTGATATCTAGCGGGCAGAGCCCCATTATGACTAACAGAGCTCCCCCTGGTGATGTCCTGTAGGCCCCCACCGATCTCAAAATCATGCTTCTTTGGACTCTTCTCACTGTCATGGCGGGCACGACCCGCGTGAGGCTGTGCACCCAGACTCCCGAGCCGTAACCCACTACTGAGGTTAGAATACTATCATGATAAAGTTTTATGAGATGAGGAGGGAGATGAAATCTTTTACGTCCAATGGAGATGAGATTGCTTAGTAGTTGGAGAGCTCTCTGGGTTACGGTTTCTATGTGTCTTCCGAAGTTCCATCTCTTGTCAATTACGACTCCCAGGTATCGCGTCTCCCGTCGCCGGAGATCTGGTGAGCCATCGATTCTAACAGTGGGATTCCTGATAAGTTGACCTTTTAGCAGTAAGTATGTAGATTTACTCTTGTTAAATTCTACTTGTTTTCTTGGTGAGGTCACCAGCCGTATTGCTTTGGGGTCGTCCCACCATTCTTCTCCATTCTTCTCCATTTGCCCACCTGTGGGAAGGTGGTTGTTTATAAATTGTGTGGTCCGTTTTTCCCTTGTGGACTAGGCGTGGGTTAGAGCAACCTGCAATTCGGGTTGTTCAGTAATCTCCCTGTCAATCTACCGTGTGTTAGTAGTTGCCTATGCCATGTTTGTCGGATTTGGTGTGTTAACGAGTTTATTGCTTGGAGTGTAACGGCCTAACCCCTTAAATATGTTTTGATCTTTGGAAACTTTGATATTATAGCCTATAATCTTGAGAGGCGGTATCTGTGTACTGTAGAGCATCTTAACTATTGTTTGGCCAACCTTGTAGAATTTTATATAAGATTGAATTTCATCGGCTTTTATTTAAATGATCGTTTCAGTATATTAATTTGCCACCCTTTCACCGTAAGACTTTTCTTAGAAGTTAAAATCAAGTTACACCTTCGGTGGCAAGGTTAATATTTTAATTGTTAGTGTTTTGTGCCATTTCCATCCCTGCTACGGGCGTGAATAATTTGTGTGCTTGTGTAAATTGTTAAAACTCTTAGTTTAAAGTTATGTGGTGTGTTGCTGATTTGCACCAGTGTAGTCTTTCAGAGGCTGTTGTCAGGGTTGTAACTACAGCCGTGTCAAAAGAGAAAGGCAAGGTTCTCTGCCTGAAAGCTCATACAATCGAAACCTGGTTCTTTCTCCATCTGAATAAATTGTTACTTTCATATTTAGAGGGTGCTTTCTGATTATAATTTTAAATCGTTTCTTTTAGAAAAAATGCTTTTAGACACCAATAAAGTGAATAAAATTCTCATTTGTTAAAAGGAATTTGGGTATGATTTCATCAGTTACTCACTGGCAACTACTTCCATGCTTACATAGTGTGATTAAATGTGTTAATGTTCTTGATGAATCACAAGTAAATAAAATAAATTCTTAAGAATATTCTTTGAAAATAAATCATGGTTCAGTTAATATTCTCTTTCTCTAGACTGTCACAACACTACTTTAGCTGTTTGGTATTATCCACTTAAAGACTGTAAATTCATTCTCAGAAACGCAAAACGTATGCTATCGAACACCTTCGACTCGGTTCATCCTATAGACTAAGTTTCCGGCCTCTGGCCTCCTGTACATCAGCTCATAATAGAGATTTTCATATGAGTTAAAAGAGTACTCCATTATTTCAAGCTGAAACACACAACCCACTCCTAAAGGTAGGTCTTAAGTCAACCTTTGGGATCGTGAAAAATGGTACAAAAGCTAGGATAGAAAAACTGACGTTTTGATGACTTTGTGAGATAATCGCCAAAATCCTTCAGTCTGCATACTCAGTTTAGAGGTTTGACAAAGTACACAACCACTAAGATTGTTTACTTAGTTCGAGTGACAAAGTACTTTCTAAATGAACTACTTTCATCACTTTATTTCAGATGCAAATAAATTATTTTCTTCACGCTTTCGTATTTTATTTGAAATTTTGAAATGTGTGTAACACGTAAAACTTAGAATGAATACTGAAGACAACTTCAAAAAAGCACTCTGTTTTCGGGCTACGAGTGTCCCACCAGGACCATCCGCCCGCCACATCATCCTCAGAGTCGGATGCGGATAGGAGGGGTATGGGGTCAGCACACCGCTCTCCCGGTCGTTATGATGGTATTCTTGACCGAAGCCGCTACTATTCGGTCGAATAGCTCCTCAATTGACATCACGAGCCTGAGTGCACTCCAAAAAATGGCAACAGCGCAAGGCGCCCAGGATGGTAACCCATCCAAGTGCCGACCACGCCCGACAGCGATTAACTTCGGTCATTTCATGGGAACAGGTGTATCCATAACGTCAAGGCCGTTGCTGCGAAAACAAATTCAAAACATAAGTAATTTGTGCTTGAAGTAAAACATGTTCCCATATTATTTTCAATGGATCGTACATCAGCGCCGTCTCTGAATGAAGTTAAGAACGGTATAGTTCAACCCTAGAGAATGTTAATCCACAAACAGCGTGAGAGAATGTAATTCTGCGAAAAGCATGGGAGATTGTTTACGTAACTTCAATAAGCTCGCAATCTTGCTTGCAGTGAAGGAAAGTGTTGCGATATCTTTATCTAGAGGCCACAATCTGCAGATAATTACGAATTGCAAATTCTAATCGATCTCATGCGAATATTAACCGATTTTGAAAATTCAAAATGCTAACACAGTCTACATAAGAATAGCTATTCTTATGGGTAAGATTAGCATATCACTATGCTTTCAACTACCCAGTTTCAGCTACTTTCTGAAAACAATTTTTATGTCTTTTACTAAATATTTTGCATCTCTAATTCTAAATACTTTTACACAAACCTAAGAAATATAAATGGGAGTTGAAAATAAAATGCCCAACACACATAATTTCTATAAAAGAATTTTTTGAAAACAAAGTAAAACCAACCAAAAGAAGATTTGGATTAAGGTTACTTACAGAAAGTTAGTTCATAATAATCTTGTTACAAGTATTGGAAATCTTATCTACATTAATGTAGAAGAAAAATGAGAACAGGTTAAACCAGATACAGAACCATTCTGCGATAATATTATTGTAGTTAAAATTAAAGATTTAATATGCTGTACAACAAATGCAGGCAAAAGCAATTTTTAGTTAAGAAAGAAACATGTGGGTCATTTAATAGTTTATTGCAAATAGTAGTTTCTAAATTTAATTCTGCGAAATGTGCTGTTAAAGCTAAGTTACCCCTTCTTTTAGATTCGAATGCAACAACATGTAATGAGGCTAAACAAGCTATTATATACAGATATGGATATAATAAGAAGTAAATATACAAAGCCAGTTATTATTTCTTAAAACATAGAATTAACAGATGGCAAGACTGAAACAGTGAAAGAACTATAAAAAATGTTGCAAGAAATTAAAAAGGTACACTATAACTTATTAGATTTAGACATTACACAAGATTTTGCTGGGATTTTAATGAAGAAGAAATGTCCAAATATTAGTTTTAATATGCAGGGAGAATAAGAAGTTAACATTAATAATTATGTTGGAAAAGATTGTTTAACATGGATAAATTCTAATTCTAGAATAGATATGTACAATAAATTTATCTGCCAGTTTACAAGTCCAGGAGTTAATAAATAGCTAGGTAACAATATTATAGAGTTTTTTTTGTTCAAATAAACGATTAAAGGGAACTTTCGCTTGTACATTAGCTAATGAAAATGGTATTAAAATATTGAAGGAAACAGTTTCTAATTATATTAATCCAGATTTTTGTTCCACTCGATTAAATAGCACGTATTCTACAAAACAGTTGTAGCCTTAATTACAACAATCTATTGCTATATGGTTAATGGGCAACAGAAACACAAAGAAACTAACATGCATACAAAGAAACATTGAAACAGAAAATAAAGTGAAAAGAGAAAGTTAGTTAAATTTGTTTTGTCTGCATTTAGTTGTAATTACTGACCCTTTACTGCACAGAAATTTCTGAAGAGAGAGAGAGAATATTTCTCTGATAAAAATATGCATTATACAAGCTGGAGACAGATATTTTTCTAAACCCAACAGCCTGTTTTCTACAATACCAAAAGAAATAAATATCTAAAAATTGGAACTAAGAAAAACCAGAGATATTATTCCATTTATGTATAGAAAAAGGATAAATGCACAAAGAAAAAACGTTATCCGTATCCCACAAATGAAATTAAGCTAATTAAAAATGTATGTTTCGAATCCACTAAAAAAACGAGAACATGAACTAGAAAATATTGGAATTCAAGAATGAAAACTGTCTCATTTGGAACAAACAAGATCACTATAAAAGGAGTATAAGAAATAACTAGAAAAAGAACGAACATGGAAGAAACAGAAGAAGAGTTATGAGATTACTTTAGTAAATGTTGGAAAGAGTTAAACATAAACAATTTTATTTATAAGATATATGCTTTTGTTCTAAATGATAAATATAAATTTCCTTATATAGGAGTATTATGTGGAAAAGATGGAATTAAATCTGTGTATGATATTAAAGGTGTACTAAAGAGTAGGTTACTAGATATAAGTAAAGGCAGAGAAGGTTTAAAAAAGAATGAATTGTTTTTACTCCTTATAATAGATTAAAAATAATTTATTTTAAAAACAGAGAAACTTTTGATGGAAACATATGCAAATGGGACCAAAAATTTTACTGGAAAACTTATCCTAATATACAAAAATCTAAACTCTTAGAGCCATTTAAAACTAACAGAAATATGTTGTGTAGTGAAGAAATAAAAGAACAAATAGACAATACAATAATGGGTGACATAATAGGGAAAGTAAAAGTAACCAAGTGCAAAAGGTTAGAAAGTTTAGAAAAAGAAACAGAATTAATGATATCTAGTTTATCAAAAGTAGATTATAGAGGAAAAGAAATATATGTATTTAAATTGAACAATATAGAAAGTTTTCTGTATCTAATTGTTTGTTATAATATGAAATACAGGATAGAAAAATAGGTGTTAAATACAAGATTATTGTTATGATCGATAAAAGCAAAACAACACCAAATAAACACCAAGAAAGATTAGTGTTTGTTGATGAATTTTTTATGTACGTATTACAAAGTGTCAGTAATTCGCTGTGTATTTTTATGCATGTATTTTAGATGTTTCGAATTTTCCTGGAATAACTATATTATTCTGTTTAAAAAATCTAGCATTAGTGATGGATATTTCCAAGTTCAATTATTTGGGACATGAGAACTTTAAGGAAAATCATAGGTATTTTTATGTACATATGCTGGCAATTGTATCCATTTTAACTGTTTCGAATTTCTTTGGAATAACTATATTATTCAGTTTAAAAAAATCTAACATTAATAGTGGATAGTAGTTTTGAAGCATAACCAAATATACGAATATAATAACCTCCAAAAACGTAAAAGGACGAATTAACTTTCCTTCTTCTGCAGAATAAATGTGGTAAGCGTTATATCCTAAGTAACTTAATAATAACAGAAACAATTTGGCACTCTTGGTGCTTCAACATCTTCTGCGAAGGGTAAAAAGAACGAAACAAGAGGAGTTTTTCCATTTAAATCTAATTCAATTTATTTACAATGTACTAAAAATCTGTAGAAATAAATGGAGGAAGAAGGAAAAGCTAAAATTGTAGGTCTGTTTTTCAAGATTAAAATGAATTACCAAGATATGAGTGAAAAATTAAATAGTTCATTACATGAAGAACACCAAATAGAATGCCTATTGGCTTCTGTCTCGGGTTCTTCGGCCGACGTTCATGTAATGATTTTTCTGACGTTTCGCCAGCACGAGTGGCTGGCATTGTCAAAGCTTCACCCTCCATTGCCGGTGGCAATGACAATGCCAGCCACTCGTGCTGGCGAAACGTCAGAAAAATCATTACATGAACGTCGGCCGAAGAACCCGAGACAGAAGCCAATAGGCAGTTTGTCAACAAGTGGCCACGAAAGCCTTAACAATTTTGTACCAAATAGAATGTTTGCATTTAATTTTACTTACAAATTGTTGTGCCAAAATAATAATTTACAGTACAGAAAAAGATAAATTTGTAGAATCAAAAGATTTAAAGAAACATAGTAGAAACAAATACATAAAAAATATTCTTAAGGCAATTATCAATGTTACCTGGAGGAAAACGATTCAGATTCGAGTGAAGAAAGTGGAACAGTGACAAACATTAAAAAGACAAGAAGAAGCTGTAAAAGATCGAATTTACCAAAGAATAATTTATTATTTATTTGTGGTTTGATTTGTGTAGGATATGTAATGATTAAATTTTAGTCTCTGGATTTCCATAATAACTTTCCTTAAGAAAAATACACTGAATGTTGAATATTGTTTCAACATTTGTTGACTAAATGCATGGAACAGCATTTGAAGATATACTCGAAACCTTTATAAAACAGTTAAGTTAGATACCAAGCTAGATGCAAATCAGTCTGAATTAAAGGCCGATCTGGAAGATTGTCGATTTGGACTTCAACATTCAAGTCTTCAGGCGGGATGCTGCTGAGGGAAACATAGATATCTAAGGAGTTGAATTCGCAAAGACTCTTGTGGAGAGAAAGGATCATAATCTATTGCTGATTTAAAGGACTAAGTAGAAAACCCTGTTCAGAAACTAAAACAGCCTATTATATAGTGTCTGAAGGGAAAGACACAAATAAATAATAAAATATCAGAATTAAAAATGTACCATTTGAAACATAAGAAGGGAAAAACTTTATGGGATATCAGCACAATCTGATTAAGTTGTAAACCTACCAACTACAGGTTTTGTTGAACTAAACACTGAATTTAAAGACACTTTAGACGTTTCAGTTTCAACAATTCAAAAGAAGAACACAAATTTAAGCAAAGGGGTAGATGAACCAGATATCGCATTTTCAGTCTTTAAAGAACGGAATAGGGATTTTTTTGACTAAAAGTTCAGCCAAATATTATATTATTCGTTCACACACCTCTTTCCTGCAGATGTCTGCAGCTGAACTATCTGGAAAAGGTTGTTTAATTTAAATATGCGGTTAAAATTAACTTGTAAGAACAATTATGTGATCGATTTTTTCAACTATATAGAAATAACTGCATAGGTTTTCGTTGTCCATCGGTATTTGATGTTTGTTTACCTGACGTGTCTGACGTTTACATAAGATTGTGGACTAATACGTTAGAGTTAACTAACGTTTATTTGCGAAAATAACAGAGTGATGTATAGCAGTACATTTATGTTTCACATCTTAGGTCAAAGGCTAACTTAAAAAAAAAATACAGAAAGCCAAAATGAAAGGAAAAGGTTGATTTAATGTGAAATATAGGCGGCCTATGGCCTATACTAAACAAAATGACCGGGGACGTCTCTCGACAGCTCTACCCAGAAATATGTACTGGGATATTTGTTTCGAACCCACAGGCACGCAGTTGTTATACAGGGTCGGTAACTATAGCTAAACATTCGCTACTTGAGCAACAGTGGACGGAAAACTACACAGTTTTGCATCAATCCAATACCCAGAACTTCTGATGATAGATGTTGACTGTGGATATTGTAGTACAGACTCAGTCCCTTTGACTGATCGTAGAGGTCACTAAACCCACCCAGAGATGTAAACAACCATGCATAAGCAGCGCCTATTGGACGCAGGGGGTACGACGACCGACGAGCTCCAGTCATTCAACCAGGAAGTCGAAATAATTTTCTGAGAATGCATTTAGCACAATTTCGGAACATGTTTTATGCGTACCCCCGGATTTAAACATGTATTTTCGCCAACATGTTGAGGGTAAATGAAAGTTACCACCAACTATAACTGCATGAATTAGGTACATGTTTGAAACTAATCTCAAGTTTTTTTAAATCTTCCATCTGAGTGGAGAGATCTGTAAAAGGAACCAATTACTATTTCATTCCGGTTGCCAAGAATGACCTCCACCCATACTAACACAAAGGACATGCCTACTTCAATTTCGCTACAACGTAAGCTACTTCTAAGGGTAACAAGCGCGCTACCGCCAACTGTGCTTAGGTTATCCTAGCGGAACACCGTTAAGTTGTTCGCTAAAATTTCGGCTGAACCTATCTCCCGCTTTAGTCAGGTATCAGTGCCTATAACGATCTGAGCGTCAGTGCTTGTATTACCGCTTGGAGCTCTGCTACTTTTCCAACTGGGCTGCGACAGTTTATAACTGTTATACCGATGGTTGTTGTATCTAAGTTCTTCGTGTGTTCGGCCTGCACCTTTTGAGACTGAAACCCTTTTTGTATTTCTCTGAGAACCTCTAACCTAAAAGACCGCCACGCCCAAGCCGTGTAGCCGCCACCTGCGTGTAGTGGACTTCTGACCTATTCAGCGGAACCCTAAAGTCAACCACACTATGGCGCAAATCGAGGAATCTGCTGCCTACAATGTCGCAGAACCGTCCGAGCCTCTGATTCAGACCCTCCACTCGGCTATGTACGAGAGGCCCGCACTCGGTCCTGTCGACTATGGCACAAATGGTGAGCTCAGCTTTCATCTTTCGTAAGCAAGACTGGCAATGTTTACCATATCTGTTAGCCGTACGAAACCAGAAAGAATCTCTTCCAATCGAAGGCGGCACACACCTTTGGTACCAACCTGAGCCTCCACCTGCAGTTGTAAGTAGGCTGTTTATGTTTTCTTATTGGCAACTTTACGTAGCGCTCTGTATGAGAATCAGTGGCTGTGCTGTGTACAGTCTGTGGCTAGTTTGCATTGTAGTCTGCCATTGTAGTGTTGGGCAGCGGCAGCTGGATGTGAACAGCGCGTAGCGTTGCGCAGTTGGAGGTGAGCCGCCAGCAGTGGTGGATGTGGGGTGAGAGATGGAGTTTTGAAATTTGTAATACTGGATATCATGAACTGCTATGTATATTATGATTTTTCTACACTATTAAGGTAAATACAATGTTTGTTCTCTATCAAAATCTTTCATTTGCTAACTATGCCTATCAGTAGTTAGTGCCTTCCGTAGTTCGAATCTTTTATTTAGCTGGCAGTAGTGGCGCTCGCTATATTGCAGTAGTTCGAGTTACGAAGATTTTTGTGAGGTAAGTGATTTGTGAAAGGTATAGGTTAATGCTAGTCAGGGCCATTCTTTTGTAGGGATTATTGAAAGTCAGATTGCGTTGCGCTAAAAAATATTGTGTGTCAGTTTAAGCACAGTCGAGTATAATTTCTCTAAGGGGACGTTTCACAGTTGGCTGCACTCCATGCTCTTCAAGGCATACGGAAGGACCTGTTCCACGCCTGGAATGACTCCAATCCGTATGCACACGGAGTGCACGTAGGTTTCCTTCCCCTCCTTAGCAGCCAACTCCCTAAGGGGCCCCATAACGCTTCTAGCATTAGAACTCCAAATACCAATAATCTAACCCTCTGCGAAGGGCCCGATCTTTCTGTCTGAGAAGTTTCCTCTGAAACAGGAAAGGCAACTGCATCTGGCTAAGCAATAGCGTCAGCCACAGACACCATAAGGAAACTGTTCGTCAGACTAGCCGGGGAGGCTTTACGTGCGGCCGCCTGGGAAGTTTTTCACCGCCTGCCACGCCCCAAGGCGATCTCCCACTCGTCCATGGGTCAGGGGTCAACCTCAGGGTGAGCAGTAACTTGGCTGGCCACCGGTGAGGACCCATCGGAGACTCCGATGATTCCATCCGTTGGTTCCCAAGGCCGGACAACAGAAGTTAAGCCCATCCAGTGCAGCTTCGAGCTGTGTAACCGAAGCCATCACAAGCTGAAGCTGAGACCGAAGTGTCGCCAACACGGCTCGCATCCACACACAACAATCACAGGTCCTATCCGTACTAAAGACTGTGGAAAACTACACTACTCAGAAAAACGGACTATCGACACGTGCTGCGCAATTCTGCTATAGACCCTGACAAAAACGTAGGAGAGTCCTCCCTCGGGCATGGGTGTGTGTGTTTGTCCTTAGGATAATTTAGGTTAAGTAGTGTGTAAGCTTAGGGACTGATGACCTTAGCAGTGAAGTCCCATAAGATTTCACACACAAAAACGTAAGAACTGTCTCCAACAAAAAGATTAATACGCAGAGGTCCAAAACCCGAACTACTGAAGTACTCAGGTGAGACTAAATAATTCGCTTCCTTATTAGGAACTTGTAAAATGTCACAAAACCGGTTTATTTTCCGACGAAAAGAAAAACCAGAGAACTGTATCTATTAGATAATAAATTAACACGCACAAACTCAAGAAACTAAAAAATCAAAGCATACAGATAAAATTATACAATTATCTCCTGGTTAGGAATTCGTAAAAGTCACAAAATCGGTTACTTTTCTGTTGCAACTTTTGTTGCAGCTGGTTGCTGCTGCTTGACCGTACATACCATACACCCTAAGGGATTCGCAATTTTTGTAAATTTGTTAGAGTGACGCCTTCAAGGCCCTAGATGATTCTTATATTCCTTGAATTTTAGTTTCTGTATAGTGATCTTTTGAATATTAACTGACAATCTACATTTAATTATATTTATTTCTGATGTTCGTAACTGCTATCCTGGAGCAAGAGGCACTAGCAGGTGCATCAGTTACATCGTAGATTTTATTTATCTCTCGCAGGCAATACTTAGGAACTTACTGTACAAATACTTCATCGAGGTACGGGTACACCGTGTGATTCGTAAACTCAAATCGAAGTCCATATCCGACGTCGTTAATTTGCTTAGTATTGCAGAGGGTGTGTAATTCATTATGACCATGTGTGTGTGAAGTGTTGCCCTCGGTAACGGATTTCCGGTAAGTGCAGAAGAGAGTGATTAACTTCGCGTCCTACGGACGCGTATCGAAAATTAGTCAACTTCCTTTCTCTGAACTTAAAACAGTCCTTCACTTATATTCAGAAGTACCAAAAATTTTAAATCAGTATTAATTATATGTAAAACGTTAGTAGGTTACATACATTCCGATTAAAATCAGCCGCACGGAATGAGTGGTCTAGGGCGCTGCAGTCATGGACTGTGCGGCTGGTCCCGGCAGAGGTTCCAGTCCTCTTTCGGGCATGGGTGTGTATGTTTGTCCTTACGATAATTTAGGTTAAGAAGTGTGTAAGCTTAGTGACTGATGACCTTAGCAGGTAAGTCCCATAAGATTTCACACACATTTGAATAATTTTGATTAAAATCACTGCTTTGACGTTTCACAGAGTCGACTCGTAGGGACCAGGCGCCAGCCTAACACAGCTGTTACATGAGCACTAAAAACTTGCTGTGCTGTCTTTTTTGCGAAGTGGGGCTGTCTGCAGCGGTTGGTAGATGGCCAGTCGATGCTGGCCGTAAAGGAGTGAGGATGGGAAAGGGAAAGGAACGCCAGATTCGCTGAGAAATCTTTATCAAATGATTGTAAATTGTTTGACTAAAAGCTTCGCATCTTTCACATCTCATATTAAGATGTATCTAAATTAAAAAACCGACCATTCGGAGAGATTGCAGTAAAAAATGAGGCCGCTTGATACTGTACGTTCACGGAACTGTAAGTCATATGTTACTGCATACTAAATGCAAATATCACACTGAAGTTTCTTTTAAGCGTCGAAGTGCCGTATCACACAAGTACGTTGTCCCCACGCAATATGAGGAAATCATTTGAGTTTCCTATTTCTGTTTCTCATGAAATTTATCAGATTAATCACATCCTCAGTCTCTGTTGAGATTACAGTTACGGTGTACTGTAAGTAGATTAAATAAAACGAAAGTGTTTGCTTCACACATTAGCGCAAAAGTAAAGAATTGAACTCGTAATGAAAAGGTTGTTAATTGAAATAAACATTCAAACTCTTTTTAAGCTTGTTTGTTGTATTTCTCTATGAAAACTATGATCTCGTAGTAACGCAGTCATAAAATTAGTGGCCACCATTTTAATTATTATAGCCCATTCGTGAGTGTAGTAAGATAAAGGCATGAAAAAAAGAAACTGATAATTTCTGGAAATCATTATACCTTGGTTTAAGTTGTTGATCCATGTACTAAAATGATACAGTAGTTTGTCTCAGCTGAAAGCATACTGTACGGTAATCTGAGAATCATTTTGTAGTTTTTGTTGACATCAAAGACCCATTAAAAACTTGAGTAATGTTCAATAATAATAGAATCATCTAGCTGTCCTTGACAAGACTCATACAGTAACTTCCGGAAAACAAGCCATTATCGACTGACTACAACAAAACAACATTCCCGTACCAAACGACTCCAGAAAGGACGAATCAGTGGGTCTCGTGGCTCAGCATAAACCGCCTTTACGTCCACATTTTGCATATGAACCGACAAAAAAGGATTGCGGTACGGTCCTCAGACTGCCATCAGATCACTGCCGCTTCAAGTCCCATTTAAGTTGTATGCAATCAAGATAAGGGTTATGCGGCAAGGGGATTGCAAAAAACGTGCTCCGGCAGAAGTGAGAAGACTGACCAAGGATGCTGTAAACCAAACTTCGTGATCATAATGGCGTAATGTTGTATGAAACACGAAGAAATTAATAATAATCATCCTAGAAGAATGAATGTGTAGTGAAAAATAACATCGAACAATTTGATATTTCATTAAATTCTTACAGCAGTTATAGTGACCAGACAGACAACAGTCGAATTGAATCAGATATAACTGGCGCACATCTGTTAGTGCTGTAGAATGCTACCAAGAGTTATGTTGTACGCACACCTTACAATTATGTCCGCTTATGTAGATAATCTTTTACTTTGCGTCATGTGTGTGACTGAAAGCTGGTCCTGTTTCTTTTATTCGCCTGTAACGTGTGCTTACGCTATCTTACTCATCACCGTACCTACAGAAGCATCGACCCCCACCACTGCCCTCCCTACTGCCTACAAAGACGTGGACGCAGTCGTTAAGTACATGACTTGTTTCTTTTATGGTGCGCTTGTAACTGTCGATCGCACGAGCACGTGCCCCGTTGTATACTAGCTGCTTAACTCCGCCCCCCACTGCTGCCATCTGCGAATCACAAAATAATTGTAATCAAAGTATATTATAAATTTAGTATTTATTGTGCATGCTGCGTACAGTTCAGTCTGCACTGTTTCGGATATGAATGATCTGATGTCTGAGACGATAACTTTCAAGATATTGTGACCTCCTCTTCTCTCTTTTCTCCATATCTTTCGCTGATCTTTCCTCTTCTTTCTTTCTTCTTCGTACCGCGGCAATATCTCAGGGTTTTCAGTGCAGAAATGTAGTGAAAAGGGGGCAAATGTGTGTGGTGGTTCACGATATCGCAGTGCTGTGAGGGAGCGAAAGTCGTGCCTCAGGTTTGAGAAGACTAATGACTGAAGTACGAACATTTCTCAAAAGAAAAACAGGTATGAGTTCTCTTTTCTTTTAAAACTATAAATAGTAGCGTAGCTAGTACTATCTATCGTTCTACTAAACTGAATGAACGCGACAACACTGATGAAGTTTCAACTTCTAGAGTTTATTAATACCAGTTAGCGGAAATAAAAAAAAAAAAAGTCTTCTAATCCAGGAGTCACTCACAGTTAGAGTAATTAGTTTCTGATGTGCGTGTAGTGGTCATTGATACTTAAAAGATTATTTCAGTAATTGTATCACTGTCCGTTTATGAGTTGCTAGGCAATATATCAACCAGCTGACTATGCAATGATTAATATGTGTCGTATCCCGACAGTAAATCGCTTCTCGCTTGTTTTAAGCATCAAGATGAATACTATGCCGCTCATGTAAGTCTTTGACAATTATCATCAACGTAATGTCAGTAACTTGCGGTTAATGTTACTGAATCCTACACTAGACTATAACGCCCGATATCCAGCCGCGTATCTTAAACTCCACGCCGATATTTGAGAATTCACGCGATTTGCTTGCACCAGACTCGGGTCGTGGTACCCTAGAATAATTTTTAAATCAACTCCGGGTTGTAAATTAATAATTCTATGCCCATTCATGAAATTTATAGAAGATCCGCCCTCGACGACTACTTGATCGCGCACTCGAGCAACAGGGAACTTTTTTTTTTCTTACAAAGAGAAAACATATCATGCATAATGCAAGAAGGTGATTTGCTATGTCAAAACATATTTATATCTAACTCATTAAAACTCATTACCTATTAAATGTTGTACATAATTAAATTCCTTACTCTGCAAATAACCAATAGAATTCAGAAATGAATTACATGTATAAAAAATTTTCAAATTGATGTGACGTCATGGGTCACGACTTGTTTCGACTCCCCTACACTCACGTGACGCAAAGTAGATCCGACTATATCGGACATACTCATGTAATGCTACAATATCACGCACATTGTAAGATGCCGCCGACATCTGGCAATCGGTAACAGTAACAGCAACTGCACAGTGGAAATTGTCACACGAGACGACATCAATATCTCATTAAGTCAGTTCATTACAACACGTCGTGTGAATCGAACGTGTGCCATTTGGTTGTAATACCATTGAAGGTTAAAACTGGCTGTTCGACACCAAAGAAGGAAAGAAAAATAGGGATGAGCTTACGCGAGATGAGAAAAAATTGAGGAAGCATTTATCTTCTACGAAACGGTTATATGAAGGTAGTTTTAAAAAGCATTCACAACAAATTAGTGATGTCACCACGAAAGCAAAATACAAATCGTCTAATATAGTGATAGGTGCCAAAGAAAGTCATCAAGTGAATCACTTTTGAAGCAGGAAACAGAATGAACGAGAGAGCTACGGACCATGCAAGACGAATTTCTCATGTAAGGAAAAGATTTTTTTAAAAATTCATACGAGTTACGCTATGGTAACGGATATTATTACTATTACACTATTTTATGAATTTTAACTTTGAGAAACGAGTGGCAATGCAAGAATTTTCGTAGGAATACAGAACACATGATTATTATTTATGGCAATGTAGCAGGAGCTCACGGTTACAATATATTATTGTTTTCGTTTTTAGATATTTAAACCAGACAAAGAGCAAAAGGCTGCTACAGTAGCTAATTCATGTTGTGGATCATTTTTTAGTTTCAGTTTAGTACAGCATGTACAGGAGAGAGCAAAATCCAGTTTTCAGGTTACAGCAGTTGAAAAGTCAGTAAGTGAGAGTCGTACAAAATGAACAAGCACTGTTATGAATGCACTCTTCGGAAATATTAAGCACGAGTTACGTAATGATCCAAGAAATAACGCGTTTTCCATCCATGTAGATGGGAGTTGAGGTATCAGCAATATCGTGTATGTTAGTGAGATAATACACAATTCTGAAGTCAAAAACTAATTTTTTATCTAATTCCCATAGGCAGAAATGAGGCTAACACTAGGGGTCTGTATAAACTTTTCAAAAACTGTATAGAGGGGTTTCAGTTATCTGTGGATAATGTTTTTGGGTTTTGCGCTAGTAATGCTCATGTTATGTTAGGCAGGAATGAATCATTCGAGACCCACCTCTTTCGTGAAAACTCTGATTTAATTGTGTAGTGTTTATCAATCAGCACATTTAGTTGCCGTATCTGGTTCACAAGAAACCCCTTGCTACGTCGAAGCTCTGACACTAAATACTTACAGGTATTTTTCTCGCTCTACGAAACGCCCGAGTGTATTAAATGAATTCCCGAAGTTCATGCACTCTTCTCTTTTAAAAAATATTAAGGCCGAGTAAATCAAGATGGTTTGCACTTTCAAACTGCCTCAATCGTGTACTACAAGAATGGAACGTTATTGCTGAGATATTTAGGGAGGAACTGGACTTCAAAATTCCTGCATAAGAGCGTACCTTCATTTTTAGAACCACTTACTGCCAATAATTAATAGTTCAGTACTATATTTGTCACAGAAAATCCTTATACAGTATCTGTATCCAGACAGTAGCAGATTTAATGGAATTCTGGCAGTCGCTTTTATCAAACCAACTTTTCTCAGCAAGGACGATAAGTTAGACAAATCGTACTTATAGGAACCAAAAGCGTTGGTCGGTAGTGAAGAAGTTAATGTGGGAGAACGAACTACGGAAACGTTGAAAGACTGAAGTGAACGGTCAAGGAGCAATTCAGGTTTTTTGAGTGAAATTTTACTAAAAATGTGTAAGTGACGCCTAGAAAACTTTTTCCAGTAAAAACAATTTGTTATCTGTGAATCGAAAAACTGCCCTTAGTACTGATACGGACAACCTGTGTGATATAACAGAACATGCAGAGAAGTATGAAAGGAAGATCGATAAGCACGAATCCGTCAAAGAGTTAAACAAACCAAAGTTATACTTTTCTGAAATAGAAAAAGAGGCGTCATGCTCCAACATTAGCGTCGATTTCTGGAACGTAGTAGGCGAAATAAAAACATTTCATGAACAGTACGTTTCTCGAATATTGCCAGAATACCAAAAATAATGCTAGTCTTGCCACAGGAGACTGTAGATGTTGAATGGGCTTTATCCATGACAACGGACTTTGAAACTAAAAACCCAAGTAGGCCAACTGACTTGTTAAGAATACGACTACAAATGCAAAACATCAATTTTGCATTTCGTACTCCATTACGGATAAACAAATCCTTAAATATGGAAAATGCGTGGATCAGCTCTCTAATGACGACGAACGGGGATGGAATCTTCTGACGAAGAAATATAATCATAGGATAGCAAACAAAAAAAAAATTGAAATTATCACAGAATCGCTCAGCTGTGTGTACACTACAGTCTAAAAATAAAAAAAATTAATAAATAATATCACTAAATATTGCATTTTATTAAGTGTAAGTCATGACGACAGCTAAATGTAATAAAATATTGTGCTGAAGAGAAAACATGCAATATATATCTGTATCCAGAAAATACAAGATTTATCGGCATTCTACCAATCAGTTTTCCCGAACTTCCTTTCTTCACTAATGGCGAGATTTTAGACAGTTTAAATATGCTTGAATCTAATGTGTTAAGCAAAATAAAAATCTCTCCTTGTTATCCAAGAATATCCTAGAATTTAATTCAGCTACTACGAGGTCAGCAAAACATTGCTATAGTTACCTACTTACGAATGACTACTTTATAACTTTCAAGTCCAAATTCCACAGAAATACGAAACTGTCTGTCACATCAAACTACAATACTGGTGTTAACAGCGACCTTGCGAATGATCCACATTCCTCAAGTTCTTCACTGTTGTCTTTGGTGTCGCTGATCGTTAAATGGCTAACTAGAATGGTATGGAATACACTTGCTTATAGTTTAATTCCTTTTTTAACTTATTCGAGTATATCATAGCTAATTTGTTTTTGGGCTATTACATGGGTATATTTGACATTGTAGCGGAATGTAGCGAAATTTGAAAATTAGATAAATAACTTATTTTTCGCTGATAGCACTGCCTAGGCTAAATCAACGGCTTGCGATGAGTGTGTAGAGGGAATCATCATCTGCATAACAAATCATCAATATTACTTTTTCAGTTTCGCAATGACACTGTTTACACTACATTAGCCATTTGTACTATGACGTGATGACTGTGTGATAAAAACTTATCGAATATTGATGCTAATGCTGTTGGCATAGATTCTCCATCATCAGTTTTATAGGCTACTAATGGTTAAATTATTTCAGAATGAGAACAAGAGGGGATGTGATTACAGGTGCAGAAAAAAATACATTTCCTGCACAGGGTGTATCAATCAGTCAGTGGCGTAAATGTCTATAATTGAAAGCGCACGTTACTAGAAGCATAAAATTATCAGTAAATATGGGTTCATATGTCTTAATGGGACTAATTAAACAGCAGGGACGGATTCCTGACGGGAAATGGAGAAAAAATGTCTTCTGAACACGTGTCCAGAAATGCCCCGTTGCCACGATAGATGGCGCTGACGAACAGAAGTTCCTCTGACCAAGTCCCGCGTGTTGCTTGTCTGCTGCAGGCTGAGTGATTGATGCAGAGTACTGTAAGCAGCAGAATGGTTCGGTATTGAAGTCGGTAACAAACCGAAATCGTGTTTGTGTATCGCCAAACAGACGTAAACGTCAGAGAGGCAGTATGGCTATACCACCACAAGTACCGTCACAGACACCAACCCGATCACAAAACATTTGAATCCCTCTTTGGACATTAGTATGATAATGGGTCTTTTCAGACGAAGTAACTTGCAGAGGGGCAGTGGACAATGCGTACATCAGGATATTGAGCGGAACCCTAGTACAAGCTCCAGGCAAATGGCTACCAGCATGGTTGAAGCCCATTTAAGATTATGTATATGCTGCATGACAACCGCAACAATCAATAGCACTGCGACACAGCAGGAACACATGGCACGTTTCCAGAGGAATTCATGGGAACCATCTACTGTGGTAACGATGCATTTCCGGGCACATGTTCATAGCAACTTTTTTCCTACATTTCTAGGGAGGAATTTGTCCCTGCAGTTTGTCGGTGTTATTCACCCTGTATATGAGGTACGGACTCAACAGGATACATGTGGCAGATGTAAAGTGTGAGAGAAGTTTCTCTTAGGAAGGACTAATGAATATAGTTTCTACATATGGAGAATACTGCAGACGTTAGGGCGTACTCTGAAGCCCTGAATTAGGGGACCCTACGTGGACTGTATGGAGCGTAGTCATGTATGGAAGTGAAACATGGTCGATAAATAGTTTGGACAAGAAGAGAATAGAATCTTTCGAAATGTGGTGCTATAGAAGAATGCTAAAGATTAGATGGGTAGATCACATAACTAATGAGAAGGTATTGAATAGAATTAGGGAGAAGAGGAGTTTGTGGCAAAACTTGACAAGAAGAAGGGACCGGTTGGTAGGACCTGTTCTGAGGCATCAAGGGTTTACAAATTTAGCATTGGAGGGCAGCGTGGAGGGTAAAAATTGTAGAGGGAGACCAAGAGATGAATACACTAAGCAGATCAGAAGGATGTAGGTTGCAGTAAGTACTGGGAGATGAAGAAGCTTGCACAGGATAGAGTAGCATGGAGAGCTCCTGCAAACCAGTCTCAGGACTGAAGTCCACAACAAGAAACACTTTGGACTGTAGTGATCTCGTAGATAGAGTTATTACGGAATTAATAATGATGTGTCTGAGATTTGTGTTCTGGGCACAAATAAAATTTAGATATAGAAACATTCTACTACAAATAACTAAACAGTTATTACTAGCTGAAAATCTAACTCCATGTGGTTGACTTTAGCGACCTACAGGAACACGGGGCTGTCCCTACCGATGTAGTTTAGGTAGCTCACAATGTTACATCTGAAATTCGAAAACCACGTGCAAGATCCAATATCCTCTCGCTCGCTAAACATGAACTGTTTACCAGCACCCTTTTGTAATAAATTTGATGTAGTTAAATTCTGTACTGCGATACGTTTCCCCGAGGGGGGGGGGGGGGCAATTTTTCGAGTTGTTCAAGAAGACAGGTACACAAGTGACCTTCAAACACACACAGCAGTTGTTCTTTTTATATGTTGGTTTTGTATATGTTATGAAAAGCAGGAGTTAGTGTTATTCTGGCTGCTTCAGAACTGAAAATTTATTTACGTCAGTGACTCAGCCGTGGTACTTCTCGCAGTTAAATTGCCCGAAATGATACGTTTATATTAAAAGACACAATTTTCCATGAAGAAGTGTATATCGTCCCCCTCAAGACGACCATACGCAACAACGCGCGGCGGCTTTATGAGAAAGTGGATGCCTTGCAGCGGATATCGTCCCCCTAAAGACGACCATACGCAACAACGCGCGGCGGCTCTATGAGAAAGTGGATGCCTTGCGGAACACTGTCCATGGGTTACGCCACGTTGGGACCATACTTCCACGCCGCTGGCATCGACATCCGGTTCCCCTAACCATCCTAGAGGAATGGGATTCCTACCATGGCTAACGATAGGCCTGGCACGCCCACCATGGACGCATCCTTTGGCGGGATTAGCCCCAATTCTATGTCCAATACTTTCCAACCATACCTGCCCACGTTAGGCTAAATTTTTCTGCCTGACTCGTGTAGTACTGTCACCGTCAGAGGGTGGTACGGGACTACAAGTCCCACCGCCACACCTCCAAAGTGAATTGCAGTGACACAGTCACTGCCCTGTGGGTAAATTTACTGCCTCACCAACACAGTTTGACCGCAATACACCGGCGATGCTGTATTGTAACATACCACAAAAAAAATCTATGTCTATATCAATGATCTACCAACTCTCCCACACGTAACTCTAAGCCTATATGCAGACGACACGGCCTTCCTGACATCTGGACGAAACATCGACGTAATTACAACAAGAGCACAACGACAAATCAACATTAAGGAAGAATGTGCAAAACAAGTTTCGCAGGAGAGCTTCTGTAAAGTTTGGAAGGTAGGAGACGAGATACTGGCAGAAGTAAAGCTGTAAGTACCAGGCGTGAGTCGTGCTTCGGTAGCTCAGTTGGTAGAGCACTTGCCCGCGAAAGGTAAAGGTCCCGAGTTCGAGTCTCGGTCGGGCACACAGTTTTAATCTGCCAGGAGGTTTCATACCAGCGCACACTCCGCTGCAGAGTGAAAATCTCATTCTGGAAACATCCCCCAGGCTGTGGCTAAGCCATGTCTCCGCTATATCCTTTCTTTCAGGAGTGCTAGTTCTGCAAGTTTCGCAGGAGAGCTTCTGTAAAGTTTGGAAGGTAGGAGACGAGATACTGGCAGAAGTAAAGCTGTGAGTACCGGGCGTGAGTCGTGCATCGGTAGCTCAGTTGGTAGAGCACTTGCCCGCGAAAGACAAAGGTCCCGAGTTCGAGTCTCGGTCGGGCACACAGTTTTAATGTGCCAGGAAGTTTCATATTAGCGCACACTCCGCTGCAGAGTGAAAATCTCATTCTGGAAACATCCCCCAGGCTGTGGCTAATCCATGTCTCCACTATATCCTTTCTTTCAGGAGTGCTAGTTCTGCAAGTTCCGCAGGAGAGCTTCTGTAAAGTTTGGAAGGTAGGAGACGAGATACTGGCAGAAGTAAAGCTGTGAGTACCGGGCGTGAGTCGTGCTTCGGTAGCTCAGTTGGTAGAGCACTTGCCCGCGAAAGGCAAAGGTCCCGAGTTCGAGTCTCGGTCGGGCACACAGTTTTAATCTGCCAGGAAGTTTCATATCAGCGCACACTCCGCTGCAGAGTGAAAATCTCATTCTGAATAAGTCTGCCTATCATAAATAAGGAATTACATTACAAGTATTTTTTACAATAGTCTAAAAGTTTTCTAAGAGAAAAATCTTCAGTCTTTAGCTTCATAGCGTTTTCAGGCGATATCAGCTTATCAATCATTGTCGCCCTTTTCTTGATGCTCTCCACGCGGTTGCACAGGGGAAAGTACAGCCAATTGTCTTGAGGCCCTCCGTGTGGTTGCACAGGAGAATGTAGCAATTATTTGAGATGAAAGTCATACTTTCGGGCTGCCTCTTGAATAATCTAGCTACTCGACAGGTTGTTGATATCATTGTCTGCATGCCGACTTCAACTATTTATTCGTTACGTCAGCGCCTCGGCGAGATTGTTGCCAACTCATGTACCCGCCTCGTATTATGACTTGATCATTGGCGCATGTAATTCCTTCCTGCTGATTGACGAAGTACTTAATGACATCTTATTATCTTCGATTGCGTTGTAACCCATCATGACTTCCTGGCGTGGGATTTTATTTTGCAGATGTTGTATCCCCCCCCCTCCCCAGGTACTCTCTTGGCATAATCGTCAATCTTGAGAAAAGCAGCTTAAGACGACCATCTGATTATTAGGTTGTCGTTATGCAATCTTCTTAAAATCTTGGGTCCTAGCTGCGTGCAGTATCGCCCAACAGGGTGGTGGTACAGCATCTTGAGTCTCATTTCATGTTGAAGATCTCTCCTGCGGCTTAATATGTTCGTGTTCCATCAGAGAATTCAGGCAGCGACGGCACATCTTCTCGACCACCAGATAGTTGTGCCAGCCTCAGCATGTTATCTCGCCACGTAACATGTTGCAGGCAACTTCGGTGTGTATTTGCGCCCCATCAGGTAGGTTGTCCAGCGTTGGCACGTTGCATCGAGCTTACTCCCGAAGGTAATGGTTTCGCACGACTCAGTCTCGTGGATAGTGTGGATATAGAACATAAAATTTGTTCATGTGTACGGTAACAACATTTGCATCGCTTCAAGAGAAAAGAATGATAAGTAGTCATACTTAAAATACGTATGTCCTAAAGTGTTCGTGAGCTTCACGAAATGAGCGTAATCATAGTTATTTCCCACCACATCTCTCACGACACTGTCTTTAACACAGATTCTAGATCGTCACACACTAAATACATAACATCATTTGGTTCCGATTTTGGCCCTCACATCAATTAAATCTAATAAATGTGCGACTAGTTTCGTGAACAGATTCCGTCCTTACAGTTCTACCCACATGATCAATCAACGTACCCCATCACAAGCTCAGATTCTGTCCTTTCAGTTCCCACCACGTAACGACATGAGCTTAATTAACCACTTCCTGCGCGTCACTAGCCGGGATTCTGTCATTTGATCAGTTCTGAGCACGTAACACGCATGTTACGACTGACCAACCTTCTGTCTCCACGTTATGATTCAGTTACGGTACGTTTATCTTTAAACACGCAGTCACACATCATAAATCACTAAGTATAGTACCAAGATTCCGTCCTCAAGCCAGTTCTCGATTCCAGCTCAGTCACAGTCGGTGATCATCTGTTGAAAAAAATGACGCAGTTTGTTCCATTGAACTAGGATCAATCCCCATTAAATGGGATATAATTGACTTATAACTTTTAGGACAATTGTCCTAGCGCTACGTACTGAATTACTGCCTCAGTACCCATCGTACTTTTACTATATTCATTAACAATGCAAATAACCATGCATAAAACATGCACTAAAATAGTTTCTTTATATTTACATGAAGTCACCCACAGTATAACTTTTCCTAAAGACAATAACTAAACTCTTCTACCTCGTTTTCTTCTCATTTATAATATTTCTTCAGGTCTTAATGAGGGAACAACCCTTTGGCGAGCCCCCCATTATGTAAATCGCCCAATACATAACTGCCCAGATATGAACTCTTGATTGTCTTACACGGTCTGGTATATGGATATTGGTATTTTTTATCCGTCGTCTTCACTGCAGATGCCTTGGCGCGTTTCCATAACAGTACTTTATCATTCAAGTTAAATGCATTAACTTTAATTAGTAGTCATACCTTCGTTTCCTTAACATAGCAGCTTTGTGCAAGGCTAGCTCAACTTTTTCTAATATGTACATTTCTGTCTCTTACGGGATCAGCTAGTTCTTAATCCTGTAGAACATTATTTCCACAGGACTACTCTGGGCGGATGAATATGGAAACTCTCAAACATACCTGCGTGTTCTATGCGTCTACACTGGTTTATATATATGTTCTAAGAAACCTATTGAAGTCCTGCGCCACAGGAGATGCCTCGACGTGAGAATGCGATACAAAGATGTGTCTTACATTTAAATTACCTATACATTCATGCCAGGCTTTACTGGCATAATACGGAGCATTATCGGTCAATATAGCAGTGTGTTTGCCGACATTTGGAACGTAGTCATTTACCAGTTTACTTAACATAGGTTTGGAGTAAGAAGATCGTAATGAATACATTCGTAGAAACTTCGGTACAACATCATAAAATGAGAATGTATATTTGAATCTTCCTTTAGCCGTTGCAAATGGCACTAAGACGTCACATGACAGAAGTTCAACAGGTTTTGACGGTACTATGGGCTGCAACCATAGTTTATTACAGTAGTTTGGCGGTTTAACGTTTTGACATGGTTCACATTTACGTAAGATTTCAAATACTTTCCTCTTCATGTTGGGAACAAAACAGTATTGTTTCTGTTTCTCCGAACACTTATTAGTACTAAAGCATCCCCACGAATAATGGGTATACCATACGAACTGTGATAACATTACCATTGGAGCAAACATTCTCCATCTTTCTTCCCCATCCATAATTTTACGAAATAGTATATTCAGATGTAGTTTATACTTCGGCGTATGCGAATTACTAATATTATTCCGCTGAATATGCGAATTACTAATATTATTCTGTTGACCTCCCCCCAAGAACCATGGACCTTGCTGTTGGTGGGGAGGCTTGCGTGCCTCAGTGATACAGATGGTCGTATCGTAGGTGCAACCACAACGGAGGGGTATCTGTTGAGAGGCCAGACAAACGTGTGGTTCCTGAGAGGGGCAGCAGTCTTTTCAGTAGTTGCAGGGGCAACAGTCTGGATGATTGACTGATCTGGCCTTGTAACACTAACCAAAACGGCTGAAAGCAAGTGAAAACTACAGCCGTAATTTTTTCTGAGGGCATGCAGCTTTACTGTATGGTTAAATAATGATGGCGTCCTCTTGGGCAAAATATTCCGGATGTAAAATAGTCAACCATTCGGATCTCCAGGCGGGGACTGCTCAGGAGGACGTCGTTATCAGGAGAAAGAAAACTGGCGTTCTATGGATCGGAGCGTGGAATGTCAGATCCCTTAATCGAGCCGGTAGGTTAGAAAATTTAGAAAGGGAAATGGATAAGTTAAAGTTAGATATAGTAGGAATTAGTGAAGTTCGGTGGCAGGAGGAACAAGACTTTTGCTCAGGTGCATACAGGGTTATAAATACAAAATCAAATAGGGGTAATGCAGGAGTCGGTTTAATAATGAATAAAAAATAGGAGTGCGGGTAAACTACTACGAACACCATAGTGAACGCCTTATTACGGCCAAGATAGACACGACGCCCATGCCTACTACAATAGTACACGTTTATATGCCAACTAGCTCTGCAGATGACGAGGAAATTGATGAAATGTATGATGAAATAAAAGAAATTATTCAGATAGTGAAGGGAGACGAAAATTTAATAGTTATGGGTGACTGGAATTCGGTAGTTGGAAAAGGAAGAGAAGGAAACGAGGTAGCTGAATATGGATTGGGACTAAGAAATGAAAGAGGAAGCCGCCTGGTAGAATTTTGCAGAGAGCACAACTTAATCATAGCTAACACTTGGTTCAAGAATCATAAAAGAAGGTAATATACATGGAAGAAGCCTGGAGATACTGACAGGTTTCAGATAGATTACATAATGGTAAGACAGAGATTTAGGAACCAGGTTTTAAATTGTATGACATTTCAGGGGCAGATGTGGACTCTGACCACAATCTATTGGTTATGAACTGTAGATTAAAGATGAAGAAACTGCAAAAATGTGGGAATTTAAGGAGATGGGACCCGGATAAACTGACTAAACCAGAGGTTGTACAGAGTTTCAGGGAGAGCATAAGGGAATAATTGACTGGAATGGGGGAAAGAAATACAATGGGAGAAGAATGGGTAGCTTTGACAGATGAAGTAGTGAAGGCAGCAGAGGATCAAGTAGGTAAAAAGACGAGGGCTAGTAGAAATCCTTGGGTAACAGAAGAAATATTGAATTTAATTGATGAAAGGAGAAAATATTAAAAAAGCAGTAAATGTAGCAGGCAAATAGGAATACAAACGTCTCAAAAGTGAGACTGACAGGAAGTGCAAAATGGCTAAGCAGGCATGGCTAGAGGATAAATGTAAGAATGTAGAAGCTTACCTCACTAGGAGTAAGATAGATACTGCCTACAGGAAAATTAAAGAGACCTGTGGAGATAAGAGAACCACTTGTATGAATATCAAGAGCTCAGATGGCAACCCAGTTCTAAGCAAAGAAGGGAAGGCAGATAGGTGGAAGGAGTATATAGAGTATCTATACAAGGGCGATGTGCTTGAAGACAATATTATGGAAATGGAAGGCAATGTAGATGAAGATGAAATGAGAGATATGATACTGCATGAAGAGTTTGACAGAGCACCGAAAAACGTGAGTCGAAAAAAGGCCCCCGGAGGAGACAACATTCCATTAGAACTACTGACGGCCTTGGGAGAGCCAGTCCTGGCAAAACTCTACCATCTGGTGAGCAAGATGTATGAGGCGAAATTCCCTCAGACTTCAAGAAGAATATAATAATTCCAATACCAAAGAAAGCAGCTGCTGACAGATGTGAAAATTACCGAACAATCAGTTTAATAAGTCACGGATTCAAAATACTGACGCGAAATCTTTACAGACGAATGGAGAAACTGGTAGAAGCTGACCTCGGGGAAGATCAGTTTGGATTCAGTAGAAATATTGGAACACGTGAGGCAAATCTGACCCTACGATGTATCTTAGAAGCTAGATTATAGAATTTGTAGAGGAAGATTTTGACAATGTTGAGTGGAATACTCTCTTTCAAATTATGAAGGTGTCAGAGGTAAAGTACAGGGAGCGAAAGGCTATTTACAATTTATACAGAAACCAGATAACATTGATAAGAGTCGAGGGACATGAAAGGGAAGCAGGGCTTGGGAAGGGAGTGAGACAGGGTTGTAGCCTGTCCCCGATGTTGTTCAATCTGAATATTGACCAAGCAGTGAAGGAAACAAAAGAAAAATTCGGATTAGGTATTAAAATCCATTGAGAAGAAATAAAAACTTTGAGGTTCGTCGATGACATTGTAATTTTGTTAGAGACAGCAAAGGACTTATAAGAGCAGTTGAACGGAATGGATAGTGTCTTGAAAGGACGATATAAGATGAACATCAACAAAAGCAAAACGAGGAAAATGGAATTTAGTCAAATTAAGTTGGGTGATGCTGAAGGAGTTAGATTAGGATCTGAGACACTTACAGCAGTAAAGGAGTTTTGCTATTTGGGAGCAAAATAACTGATGATGGTCGAAGTAGAGAGGATATAAAATGTAGACTGGGAATGGCAAGGAAAGCGTTTCTGAAGAAGAGAAATTTGTTATTATCCAGCATAGACTGAAGTGTCAGGAATTCGTTTCTGAAAGTATTTGTATGGAGTGTAGCCATGTATGGAAGTGAAACATGGATGATAACTAGTTTGGACAAGAAGAGAATAGATGCTTTCGAAATGTGGTCCTACAGAAGAATGCTGAAGATTAGATGGGTAGATCACATAACTAATGAGGAGGTATTGAATAGATTAGGGGAGAAGAGGAGTTTGTGGCACAACTTGACTAGAAGAAGGGACCGGTTGGTAGGACATGTGCTGAGGCATCAAGGGATCATCAATTTGGTATTGGAGGGCAGCGTGGAGGGTAAAAATCGTAGAGGGAGACCAAGAGATGAATACACTAAACAGATACAGAAGGATGTAGGTTGCAGTAGGTACTGGGAGATGAAGAGGCTTGTACAGGATAGAGTAGCAAACCAGTGTCAGGACTGAAGACCACAACAACAGCGTTCCGTTGATTGCAGATAATCATATCCCAGTATGGGTCCCATTTTGGTAGCTTTGACATATTCATAGATAAGTATTCTACCTCGTTCTGAAATGGTACGTTTTCCATAACCATTACTTTAAAATTCTAATTCGGTTCGATTAGCTGACCCTCATCACCACTAACTTGAGGTAATCGAGATAAAGCGTCAGCTACAATGTTGGCTTTATCTTTAATAGTTTAATATATTTTATTTCTATTTGGTATTCCTGTAATTGTAAGATCCATCTCATTATCCTTGAATGAAGGATTTTGCACGTCATAAGAAAGCTCAAAGTCTTGTGGTCACAGTATACGACTACCCTTATTGCGTATACCAAATATATAAACTTCCTGACCGAGCGAGGTGGCGCAGTGGTTAGCACACTGGACTCGCATTCGGTAGGACGACGGTTCAATCCCGTCTCCGGCCATCCTGATTTAGGTTTTCCGTGATTTCCCTAAATCGCTTCAGGCAAATGCCGGGATGGTTCCTTTGAAAGGGCACGGCCGCTTTCCCATCCTTCCCTCACCCCGAGCTTGCGCTCCGTCTCTAATGACCTCGTTGTCGACGGGACGTTAAACACTAATCTCCTCCTCCTATAAACTTCCTGGGAGCCAACACCACGGCTAATATCTGACACTCAGCCAGGTGTTTTCTATCTCGCAGTAGGAATGTGTGTGGCTTGCAAATTTAACGTATATATAAGTTCGTTTTCAATTGACTCTTCTGGATCTGTTGTTAATTGTTTGAGATCGTTATTGTTGAAGAAGAGTATTTTAGGTTCGAAACAAAATCCTTTCCTGATTTGTTCAGGAATACACACTATTCTTTGTGTCTGGTTAAGAAACACACACTCTTCTTAGAGTCCAGCGTTGCGTCTCGTTCACTCATAAAATCTCACTCCCAAGCACGTGAGTAAAGCAAATTAGGAGCGAGGAAGAAGGTTCTAATAAGTCATTGCCCTTGCGCTACTATTTCTACCTGTACTGAGGCCTTTATGTGTATAGAATGTGTTCCTAATGCTCCTGACAAAGCTCCGTTGATTACCGATGATACTGGTAACTTGTGTTTGCTATTCAGAAATTTATAACACACTAAAACTATGCTAATACCTTCATCTAAGATCTTAACTTTAACCATGGCTTGCACCACTTCAATAGGATTATTATCTAATTTTCCTGGATTATCTGAGTTCACTAACATTCATACTGTAGTGCTACAAAGATGAAAATTAATATGTCAAACCTTATTTTCATGATTTAAAGAAATATTCATGATAATAAAAATGTAACTATAATTTCATTATTTTCATTTTTGTGCTCAGTGTATCAAAGACTTTCTAGTCCACGGAATAACTTAGCATTGTTTGTACTACGAAACTATATATGATTGTTTAGGGTTAAGCATGTATTAATTCGATGTAAGACATTTGGTTGAGTCTGAATTTTGTTCTCGTACTGGTCGATAGAGAAGGAAAAGTTCCTTAATCGATGTGAAGGTATAAAGGCAGTAAAAAGGAGAGAGAGAGAGAGAGAGAGAGAAGGTAAATACAATTTATTCAAAACAAATATCTCCCAAGTGTAACGTCTTGTCATTTCCTATAACTAAAAATTGCAAGGTCTAATCTGAGCCTGCCCTGAATAACTGCGAAGAACATTTATGTTATCATATAATTTCTTCGTTTGATCACGGTTGTGATTCGCATGTTTCCTTTTGTTACGCTACGTGTTATGAATATTTTCATTATACGCGCAAAAGTGTACACAGCTTTAATCGAACCTGCGTCTTCCGGAAACGATAACTTCTAATCAGTACAATTACGCAGATACCGTCTAAATCCCAACCGTGATCGCAATAATTCTTATAAAATGAGTATTCTCCAAAGCGAGCAGCATTGCACTATCGCTGACTCGCAACAATCGAAAGAGTAAACAAAACGGTGCTTAAATAGAATTGCCACCTTGTAATAAATATTATTATCCCATTAAATAAATAAATAGCAATTCAGTGGCTATCCAATCAATAAACAGAGGGGACAATTCAGTGGCAACCTATTAACAGGACTAGCTTATACGTGTATGTTGATGTGTGTTTTTTCTATTTGGTTTATGCTGTAATGAGCGGAAATCTACGACGACCCTTAGCACGAAATTTTTGCTGCACCAATCCATCCCAGCGGCAGCAGAAAGAAGCACTGCATAAGGTATGCACAACATCTTCTTCAACCTCTTGCTGTATCTTACTAACGGAACAAGAAAAAAAATTACATTTCGTGTGTGTGTCCTCTTGGGAAGTTATAATAGTCAATTATATTTAAATAACTGCGAGAAGGATCAGTAAAATACAGCATCAAGTGTTTTCAGTAGAGGTTAACTGAACGAGATTGTAACTGAATTTTAATCAAACGAAAGTGAACATTTATAGTACTGATTCCAATCTGGTGCAGTGTAGTAATTATTTTATGTTTTGTGTGACGGAATAATTGATGTGTTGCGTGTGACGTATTCCCGATTAGACTTGCACCCAAACATTTGCAAACATAGTGAAAACAGGGCGACATGTAAGAAAAGCTACACAGCAGGAAGTAAATGTAGAACATTCAGAGGAGGAAGGAATAACTAGTGATGTAGAAATTGATAATATTTTTTCAGATCAGACAGAGGATATAGAACAGGGCACTAATATTAAAGTCAGTGATCCATCTGCTGTAGAACACTCAGGCAGAATACAGACGGTAGTTCAAGTGCATACTAAAGCAGAACCACTCGAAACACCAGTTACAGTCGATTTACCACCGGTAGAGCCAACACAAACAGTAATGGATCCATTTTCTCTCTTAATGATGAAAATGGAACAAATGTTTAAAATACAGGAACAATCACAGATACAGCGTGAACAAGAAACCGCTAAACAGCTTGCAACTGAGATTAATAATAATTTAGATAAACGTATTAGCAGAGTAGATGAACGGATTAGGACCCTGGATGAAAGCATCAGTCAATTAGACGTGCGTACGCAGTTAAGCTTTCACAGTTCTCAAAAGAGATAGTTCAAAAGCTTGAAAACCGGTTAAAAGAACACGATCGCCAGCTGCGACAGCAAATAGATGCCCTGTTGTCTGCTATACAGAACAACATTTCAAGTATGCAACAAACATACCACGACTTACTACAGAATGTAAAGCAAGTAACCCAGGATGTGGACAAATTACAACAAACACACACTTCTTTGGAAGCAGAAATACGCAACATAAGTACAAGTATAGAAAACCTTACGGTTGATAATCAAAACGTAATAGAACAAAAATGCAAAGAACAAGAAGAACGTGTTGTGACCACATTCAACACATGGCTAATTGACAAAGAAAAACAAATTAGTACTGTTATACAAAAGGAACTACCTGTGATGTTACAACGAGCAGGAACACAACAGATACATGAAAACAACACAAAGATTCATGAACTCCAGACTGAATTACAAAACGTGCAGAAAGTGCTTAATGAAACACGTATGCAAACATATCATAACAGTTCACCGGAGTGTGTTAGTATCACAGAAACACACCCCGATCATTAGGAAACTCCTTTAACTGAAAGTAGGGGGCTGACGGGCTATAATTTCAATCCAACGAGTGGAGTAACATCCGTTTATCAAGACCATACACAATCATTGGTGACTCAGGATGCTTTAGTGAAGAATTCACTGTTTTAGAAGTTTACCAATGATAAGAACGGACCCCATCCAACTGTGTTTATCAAAGGGATCCGCGGAATAATGCCAAAATGTTTGAACGAAAGGGAGAAAATTGTCTGTACGATTACCCATATTCAAGATGAACCAGCGTTGTTTGCGACACAGAAAGCTGAACAATGCAGCTCCTTCGATGAATTTGAACAAGCTTTTCTAAACAAGTATCGGTCGCGTTGGGTACAAGAACGATTAAGAAAAGAAGTTTATAGTCCTGAGCCATTTAACAGAAAAGGCGGTACTTTGCGGAAATATTTCGAAAAGTATCTGGACAAAGTGAAATATTTATCCACACCAATTCCTGAGTGTGATGTTTTAAAGATATTAAAGGAGAAGTTACCACGTGATCTAAAGGAGAAATTGTTTCACATTCCTGAAGACAACGTGGAACATTTTCTATCTGTACTGGACTCTTTAGATTTGGTTATCGAAGAGGACAGACACCATTATGGGAATAATTCGTCGAATAATGGTAATGGTAATGGCAACGAGCGAAACCACAAGAACAATAGTAATAGAAACACCTACTATGGGAATAAAAATCATTGGAATAGTCCGAATTATTCAGGATGGCAGAACCACGATATGAACACAAATGGACAGTACAGTAATGCACCGAATCACAATTATCATCCACAGAACAATAGCGGACAAAACAATAACGGAAACTTTTCAAAGAAATGGAAACGAGAATTTAGAGCTAACGCCAATTACAATAACGGTAATTTTTCAAATAATCAGCAAAACATGCTACCACCACATAACTGGTCAACACAGAATTATGTACAACAGCAATGGCAGCAGCATAGGCCACCGCAATATCACAACAACAATCATGTACAACCCCCGTACAGTACAAATATGTCAAATAACATGCAGCAGCATATGAATGCGCAGCCATGGCAACCACCGAATCAAAATATCAAGATCATTGAGGTAAGTGAACCGCAACCCTCAACCAGTACCAGCCAGTGAAACTAGATGCGACGACATTCTGCTCCCGTGTGTCAGTCGCAGGGTGTCTAGGGGGCACTTGCATGAATGATGTTAATAATAACAAGCAACCAAACGTGCAGACAACCAACTGTAGTAACAATGAGAATGTGTGTCGCATACAATCAGCAGCGATCGGGTCGAACGACGCGAAAAATGCAGTGTGTAGGAATAATTCTGTTGATGTTGCTCAGCAGCGTAGTTCAACTATGCAGATGTTAAGATATAATGACGGAGTCGATATACGAGAGAAATTAAGTCACGATTTTCGGAAGAATTGTAATTTGTTTGAACGGGAAGTTGTACAAGCAGCTATAGTTTGTGATATTTATGGTATTCAAAATACGGTGATTTTAGATACTGGAGCATCTGTTTCTGTGCTGAATGAATCGTTCTTTCTTCACTTAAAGAAGATTAGAAAGATTCCGGTTTTTCCAGTCACTAATTGTCGAGTTACAGGAGCCGTTAGTCAGAAAGTCCAACTAGTTCGGGAACAGACACGGATTTGTATTAATTTTTGAATAGGAGCCAAAGAGTGCTCCTTCCCTATTGTAAAGAATTTAGCTGTGAACTATCTCCTCGGATTAGATATTTTGCGAGAGACGGAAACTATAATCGACCTCGCAAAGGGTGAATGCAGCATGTGTTTCGGTGACACGAGAGTCAGGTTAGACTTGGTAAAGACCAAAGAATTGCATGGCAAATATTGTCAAATTTTAAAGATAGAACCGATTAGCGCACATTTATGGCGGCTTCAAGATAGTTTCAATTGCAGTACATTCCCGGTCATGGAAGATGTGAAGGACGAGGAGAATATCCACCTATCTGAAATAATAGAAAAAGTACAACAATCCTCTGGTCTTGGCAGTCTGCAACAAAAGCAATTATTAGACACATTTACTAACTATCGTAAAGTATTTTTGAAAAAAAACCTGGACTAATTAAAGGTTACGTGACGACATGCAAGTGTTTCCCCATAAAATTTACTGTCATCAAACGTACTCAATACCCAGCGCGAAAAGGGAAGCAGTAACAGAATACTAATTAGTTGTAAAAAAGTTTCAGCTCCAGTTCGACGGAGAAGAGAACGCCGAGCTGCAGCAAGGAGAAGAAGAATTGCTTCAAGATGATTCCAACCTAAGACACTTAATCAAACATAATACAAACTTGTTGGGGCTTAGTAAACTTTCAGGAACTTATGCGTGTGAAACTACGAACAGTGAACAGAACTGCATATTTCACACAACAGTAGGATATTGTGACTTTAGAAAATAAACGTTTCATTTTGTTGATTGTTAACTATTTTGAACTCACTAGGCCAAGCATGTTATGTTCTTTTTCTTTCTTTCAGACTGTGTACAGGATACACTTAAAACATGTAAAGTTCACGCGAGTTACGTATAGGTTTACAAATTTTCCCCCGTAAGTTAGTTCTCGGACTTGCATGAGCTATAAACCAGGTCGAACAAGATATTGTCCATGACTGAACAGATCATTACAGAGATAAACATATACAGACTTGTGTTTATCACTGCACAATTCTTTGTAAGTCCAGGAGCACCTTTTCGAGAAAATATATGACTTAGGATTTGCTTTTATATTGTAAATGACTACTATTATGTACTTCATTGATATGTACAATCATTCAGTTATTTATCATTATGTACCTAGTGTAACGTCTTGTAATAAACAAAGACAATATATTATGTAATAATTAAAATATTAGAGGTGTCATATTGTGTCATTATGTAAAATTATGTATTATTTTCTTTATTTTTTATTTTTGAGAACGTCTGTGTCGGCGAGTAATAAGACCGACACAGAAGATAAATGTTGTACAAAGATCACCAAATGAATTTGTATATAAGGCATGATGTAAAGCAGTGTCTCTGTTCTTCTTAATCTAGAAGCTGCGAGATAAAGATCTCCTGTTGTTGTCGTAGAGAGCGCGGAGGTAGCATTCTTTTGTCGAGATTGTGAATTGGACGCCATTGCGCGTGAATGTACACAGGTCTGTAATTATTAAGATATTTAAATGTTTAAATAGAGTTGTTTAAATGAAAACTTGTATTACTTAAATGTTAAAGTGTGCCTGCCTATTATCCCATCCTGTTAAGATATTTTTCAGCCATATAAAAATATTATCTGTGGAGCTGAGCTGTGTGGAGAAAGAAGAGCCGCTGCCGCGGCGTATTTAAACGACTTACAATATAGTCGAGTATACCGCAAAGAAGCGGTAAAATAATAGTAAAAAATAATATTATTTCTTTTAGCTCCCAGGCTGGCAGTGAAGATCAGCAGATTTTATGATGTGTTGCAGGTTGACGCGGGCTGCTGATAGGATATAATTTTCAGTGCAAATAATTTTATGTACCTAAAGAATCTGATAGGAAACTTGCTGTGCTCCGTTCTGATCTGGCTAAATTTTATAGTGATTACGTAATTTTCTTTAATGAGAGTCTCATGTTCTTGGGCTAGCCGTGGTATGAAATAGCATTTTAGTAAGAAATAAAATCCACTGCAGACTTGTATTTGTGAACGATCGTACGAACTGTAACATCAGTGATCATAGGACATTAATTTCAACTCTGAATAATTACGAAGTAGGAAAGATATATTGATACTTAGCATGAGTTGCAGTTACTAAAAAATCGTTCTTTAAATTGTAGGCCAGATTCAGAACAATAATACTTCCATCATTTTATTTTGCTAAAAAAGGGTAACGATGATAAAGCAATTAAAAGCACAGCATTGTTAAAAGAATTTCACGTCACTCTTTCCATATATGCGTTGTTACGCCAATAATAATTAAAAATAATTAAATAAACCATTAAGAGCAAAAACAATTTTTATAAAAGCAACAATTAACGAAAGGGCAGACGGCAACAGAGCTATATAATAGTTTTTTTTTAAGAGTAAGACGTGAAACTGTCGCCCAAAAACGCGGGGCCAGAATTTGCAGTGGCCACAACTATAAAATTTTATGTATTTTCTTTCAGTGTCTATTGTTATGTAGGTGTATATGTATATGTATTTAGTGTTAAATGTATGTATATCATGATCTATGCTATGTATTAATGAATGTTCAAACACTCTTTCATGACAAAACGTACTACTGCAAGCGAGTTTGAGAAGACGATCCTGATTGTACTGAGAAGCTCTAACGACTACGTAATCCGGGGGCAGCCGAACCCCGAGATAATAGAAACTAAAGGTAAGACTACAGTGTAGTTGTCCTGTTTGTAGAAGTTGAGCTCCAGTGAAGTAATCTCATATCGCTAGTGGTGTGCATACTGTACGTAGTTTGATGTTAGTATTTGTGACAGGACAAAGTTGAGGTAGATAGTAATTTTTAGTGTGCAGTGTAGTGTATATAAAGTGATGTATTTTGTGTGCAAGGGGAAAAATTGTTAGATTTTGTGTTTTAGTAAGCAATTTAGGAATATGGTTAAGTTGCGTAGTCAACGTCCAAGCAATATGGATACTGAAGAACAACAATTAGCTAGTGAAGGAAATGTGGAACCGGGTGCCTCAAGTAGTACTAGTACGCTCTTTGAAGATATAACTGGCGAAAGTGTGGGGGCAGGGCCACAGGAAGTAGTGCCACCGCCCACTAGTCATCAAGTCGATGTTGATAAAGAAATTGTACCACCACCAGAAAAGCAGGAACCAGAGAGTGGTAATCTGCCTGGTGGGTATGCAATTCAGGCTATATTAGAGCGTGTGCTAAATTACCAGGCAAAATTTGCGCAACAGCAAGCCGAGCGAGAGCGCCAGCAAGCTGAACGAGATCGTCAGCAAGCCGAGCGAGATCGTAGGCTAGAAGAAAATTTACTTGCCCAGCAAGCTGAACGAGATCGCCAGCAAGCTGAGCGAGATCGACAATTAAGAGAAAATTTACTTGAACAGCTAGCTGAGCGAGACCAGCAACTTGTGCAATCGTTAGAAAATATGAAAAAAGAGATAACAGATATGAAAAAGAATTACGAGTCGATACCTAAGGCCGTGCAGGAGCTGACTGAACAGGTCACCCACCTGCAAGTAGCAAACACTAACATGGTAGATGAAATAGGTGTCTTAGCCAACAGAGTAGAAAAGCTAGAAATAGATTCCACACAGCTTGTAGAGCAAAAGTGGAATGAACAGGCAAATAAAATTGAAACAGAGTTTAAATCATGGATAGAAGTGAAGGAGACTGAGATTGACACGAATATTAATTCTAAAGTAGAAGCAGCAATAGCAAATAGAGATTCAGAATCGTTCAGTACCGCCGTAAATAGTCAGGTACAGAACGATGTGCAAACCATTAAACAAATACTCAGTGAGGATATTCCGCAGTGGCAAGTGAATGTTAACAAACGGATATCCGAACTGGAGAAAGGTTTAGCACAAAGCAGGAAACATGTGGAACAGGAACCTCTGTCGCCAACAGCCCATGGTTTTGGCAACGCACAAACTTATATGCGATACAACAATGGGGAATCTGTAGTCGATAATGTGAAGAGCTGTAGCTCCGGTTCGGAGCACACAGCATATGTCCCAGCAGCAAACCCATGTAGTTCAAAAATATTAGTGGAAGAAAGTTTAATTAAAAATAGACAATTTCAAACATTTACTACTGAAAGGAAATCAGTACACCCAGTGGTATTTATAAAAAGTTTTAAAAATATCTTACCCAGTGTATGGAACGAAACACAGAAAATCCAATACGTAATGTCGTACATTCAAGGTGGCGCAGCACTGTGGGCTACAGAAGTAGCAGACAGCTGCAAGACATACGAACAGTTTGAAAGGGCATTTTTATCGAAATATTGGTCGCCTTGTATACAAGAGCGACTAAGAAAAGAGGTATATAATCCCGAACCGTACTCACCCCGTCTTGGGAATTTGAGGCGGTACTTTGAAAAATATATAAACAAAACACGCTACTGGGACGAGCCTATATCACCGAGAGACATAATAAGACTACTCAAATCCCATTTACCAATTCAGATCAAGGAGAAGTTAATACATGTACCAGAAAGCGACATGGAAAACTTCCTGTCGGTCCTAGATTCCATAGATTTGATACAGGAAGATGTAAAATCGGCGTGCGACCATTTGCGGAATAATGGGTCAGGATGTAATCACGACAGAAACAGTAGTGCACAGAACCACAACCATAGAAATGGTGGGGGTGGTAGCAAGCGACAAGAACAATCGCAAAATGGTAGTAACGGTAGAGGCCAAAACGGGTATGGACAACCAAATTATAACAAAAAGCGTCGATTTGACGACAGATACGAATACGGAGTGTCAGGGACCAACCGCTGGAAAAATGCGCGAGGTCAGTGGCAGAGTAATTATAATGATAGTAATCGAAATTGGCAACAGAATCAGTGTAGAAGCCCAGAGCGACAGGCTAGTGACCGGTATGACAACAATAGACCACCACCGCAAAACGCGCCTATTGCGCAGCCGTGGCGGCCTACAAATCAGAACGTACATATAGTGGAGGTCGCGGACAATAGCCGTCCAAGTACCTCCCAAGTAACTAATCCAACAAACTAGAATCGGCCTCGATATGCTCTCCATCGACGGCCGAGGGATGGAGTGAGAGCAACTCGAGTAATAACAGTAATAGACCTGGGATACGCATGCTGCGATACAACGAAGGTGTCAGTATGGATAATTTAAGGAACCATTTGCACTCGAGCACAGACAATATTTAATTTAGTTAACTTAGATTATATGTATCGATTTTTAAGACAAGAGAATGCAAAATAAAGCAATTAACACCGCTCTCTTGTCACAGCCTGTACGCATAATCACTCTCATGTCATTCGTTGTCCTAGAAGCACTTAATATTTTGTGCGTCTCCACAGTTAGCCATATTGATATTTATTTGCAGAATAGAGGCGCAGAATTAATAAGTCGCTCTCATTTGTGAATGATCTGCCATTATTTAACTAGAATTTTACGTAAGTGTCAATTATATCGTAATGTATATGTTAAAATGAATATATGTTTTATTTAATCGTATGCTTTTCTTTGTTTTAGTAGTTTTAGTCACTCCATTTTCATGATTGATGCTGAGGTCAGATATCAGACTCTGTCTACAAAAAAATACATAATGAGCCCTGGCTACGTTCCGTACATCTTCGGACGTGCGAAGCTCGATAAATTCACGGCGTAAATTTTAATCCCTCAATTACTTATCCAAAACAAACTAACAAATTATTATTATTATTATTATTATTACAAATTATTATTATTATATTTTATTATTATTTTATTTTATATTTTTTATTTGTTACACTGGCGACCGTGACAGGACTCATTATTGTATCTGTACTACAACTAATTGTTCTTTTTCATGTACACCCTGACCGGCAACAACCTATGTGATGAGAATATTGAAGAAAACGAATAAAATCTGGAGACAATTTGGACTGGAAATGCAATCTTCGCATCAAGACGACATGTACGGTAAGACGCAGCACTCGCGCATCCACAATTGATTCCAAGCACATTTTTCATTCAAAATTATTTTTTCTCAGCATTAAATTCAATATTCAGTTTTCATTCAGTAATTTTTTCCAAATTCCGCGAAATCTCATTCAGACGATTACATTCCGATCCAACAATACGCGAGTTACATTGCACAATATGGCCGACATTGTACAAGATTCAAGCAACATGGCTAGTCACCATTAACACGTATGCTTCTTTCGATCTTTAAAGTCATCTTTCAATCATTCTCAGTCATTTAAACACACACATAGGCAGTACATTTTCACACTACGCGTTTAAACGATTTTTTTTTTCTTTCTTGGACACAATTTATTCACGATATGGTAAAAACTCGACACCAGTACACAATGGAACAACAATCAAGTAATGCAAACATGGATAAACGGACACATTCAGACACAGAAATTAATACAGACACGCAAACGCATCAAAATAATAATCCGCTACAGACACACATAAACGCCGAAAGGAGCAACTCCGAACCAAACCTGAGAGACCATGTCACGTCTAATGACGCGGCGGGGGCAAGCTCATTTTGCAATCAAAATTTTGCCGCTATACTGAATTCAATTTTGGAAGGCATATCCGATATTAAGCAAGATAATGCAGCCTTCAGGAATGACATAAAATCAGACTTCGCCACACTGACTCAAAAGGTAGATGAAATTAATACACGTCTTTCCAAACAGGTCGACGATCTTACGGAAAAATTCGAAAATTTAGAGTTACGACAAAGCGACAATGCCAATCACATCCATGACTTGACAAAAACCTGTGAAACTATTAATTGCAAATTAGAATCAAACACGCACGCATGTGACGAAATTAATTTAAAGGTGAATACAATAGAAACAGACGTAGCTGACATTCACAAACAGATTCACACAACAATACAGATAGAGGCTGAACCCCATCTGTCTCGCATTAATTCACAATTTAAAGAATGGACGGCACACAAAGACGAAATTTTTGAAGAATG
The DNA here is from genome assembly GCF_023898315.1 of Schistocerca nitens. NCBI lineage: Eukaryota > Metazoa > Arthropoda > Insecta > Orthoptera > Acrididae > Schistocerca > Schistocerca nitens. The sequence goes on from NC_064614.1 coordinate 69,855,696, forward strand.
TATACAAAACAAATTGCCACATATTGTGCACGATTCTGTAGTGGAATACATGAACAAAAATAGACAAGTCATCGATGACGATATGCAAACAAAGACAACTCAATGCCAGGTACAACAAAATAGTACACCCACTACACATTTTTACACACACAGAAGAAAATCTCGATTCGGGAATGAACACATGTACACACACGAATTTCAACACTCAAATACACAATACACTGACACGCATAGCAACAGATACCCATCACACGAAATACAATACAATTATCATTCTGATGAAGAACCATGTACACACAGGGAAGAATTCAATGATTACACGGAAAGAAACAGACGAACACGTAACAAAGAAGAGGAAAGTCTATTCAAGCACCGTAAATTCCAACCTTTTATACCAGGCAAAAACACTGTACACCCTGTCATCTTCTTAAAAGCTTTTAGGAACGCATTCCCACGTTCGTGGAGCGACCACAAACGCATTGCGTACGTTGTGGATTACATTCAAGGGGACGCTGCTGTCTGGGCTTACCATGAAAGCGACAGATGTGTAACATACGAGCAGTTTGAACGCGCCTTCTTGAATAAGTTTTGGTCACCCACCGTGCAGGAACGTATCCGCAAACAAGTCACTGAACCCGAACACTTCAATCCTAAAAACGGCAACCTGCGCAGATATTTCGAGAAGTACCTAAACATGACACACTTCCTTAATGAACCAGTGAAACCAAAAGATGTGATCCGATCACTGAAAGCAAGACTTCCTTTTAATATTAAAGAGAAATTACTGTACTTACCGGACGAGGATCCTGAATATTTTTTGGAAAAGTTAGATGCTGTTGATTTACTGTATGAAGAACAAGAACCAACATACACCTCACGCAGTAGGACTCAACATGTCTACATTGCTACATTACCAAACACGCAGCAAAATTCACAACACACAGTAAACATGCAAAACAATCACCACAACTCACAGCTGCACACAAACAACAACTGCAACTATACACAGGGAGATAACCCGTACAAAAAACGAAGAAACGACAATTTTAATTCAAGAAGGAATAATGGAAACAACAACGGACACAAAGCCAAACAGAAACACTGGCAAGGAAACAACAACACAGATTACACAAGAAATGGAACACCTACACCGCACTTTAACCAGAACGACAACCAGTATTATGTGAGACAGTGGCAAACACCGCCACCACAAAATCATATTCAGATGCCACAAGGGAATTTTGCACAAACAAGCAACACAAACCAACAAGTGACTTCAGCCAACCGAAAACAGACAGGCGATTGGCAAAGACAATATCCTAATGTAAATATTATTGAGGTAGCTAATGAAACTACAACTACACTTGCCAATGACCAGACAAACCAGGTAAACTAGAACCAGTCATACTGAGCCCCAGGTCGTGACTGAGGAACATTTGGGGGGCAACTTCAATTTAGAAACTATGTTTGAATACACACTTGCTAGTGAAACTGTGAAACAAGAAAAATTAACATGTACACAACAAGAGTTGCCTACACTATTCTTAAGATATAATGAAAGTGGAAACTTAGCTGATGATCTGATAAATGACAACACACAATGTAAAGAAAAGATTTGTACTGTCTTCCACCTCAGGCATTGTAGGAGGTATACCTACTAACATAATTATTGATACAGGAGCTGCTGTCAGTGTGATTTCTCACAATTTTTATACTATGATGAAGAAAACTTCTAAGATACCAGAGTTCCCAGTTCAAAACTGTTTAATATTAACTGCATTAGGTAATAAGTCAAGTAGAGTTAATAATCAAGTATTTGTGACTGTTAATATTGGAAATGGAATCGTACAATGGCCTTTCCTAGTTGTCCAAAGCCTTGCTGCCAATTGTATACTGGGTATTGATTTTCTTTGTGAGAAGGACTGTACTATAGACTTCTCCAAAGGCATTTGTTATTTTAAGTATGAAGGCAGAGACATAGTTTTGAACTTGGACACTCGACTAGTAGACCATAACAAGCACTGTTCTGGCTACAAGATACAGATTATACGTGAGACTGACATAGATTCCACACAACAACCTGTATCACACGGTGAGGTAGTGAATGATGTACTTACACAAATTAATTCTAAGTTATCAGAATGTGATGCTATTAATGAAGAGGAGAGATCCCAGCTTAAACATATTTTACTTAAGAATAAGGATGTTTTCACTAGTAAGCCAGGTAGGATCAACACATATATGTATACGATTGAAGTCAAGCCTCACCAAATCTATTACCACAAGTCATACAATGTACCTCTAGCTCTGCGACCTGCGGTTTGAGAAGATTCACAAATGATTACATGCCATACTGTGGAAAACCTAAAGCCATTCTATCAGATAACGCCAAGTATTATGCAGGATTCACCTGGAGAAAATTTCTAAAGGACAATAACATCAAGAGCATCTTTATTTCAAAGTTTCATGCATCAGCCAACCCTTGTGAGAGAATTTTTAGAGAATTAAATAGATTCATGAGAACTTATACCTCAACACAGCACACAAACTGGATACATTACCTAGCACTTTTTGAGGAAATACACAACAATTTAAATATATACAACACACCCCATACTCCCAGAGAAATCATGTTTGACACAAAGGAAACTAATGAATGGAGCAACCCACTACCAAAATTTTCTGACACCAAACCTTCACACGAGGAAAAGGTAAGGGAAGTACTCATTGCAATTACTGAACAAGCTGACATTAGAAATAAGAACTATGGTGCTAATCTGAAAAGAAGGCAAAACTTTACAATAGGCATGCAAGTTTTACTTAAGACCCACTACAAATCGTCATTACCTCTAAAACGTAATGTTAAGTGGCGTCCATTATATGAAGGACCTTACACAATCATTGATATACCACACCCTGGAGCATATCTGTTACAAAACCCCAAGAATAAGAGAATTTTAGGTTTTTACCCTCACAAAGATTTGAAAACTTTTAGCCCTTAGCAGAGTATGCTGATACAAAAACAAGGTAAGTCACATCTGGTACTTCAAGCTGGAAGAAGAAGAAGATATAAGCTATAATCTTAAGTATCTACATTTTACAGCACCAGCAGTAACAGCAGCAGCAGCAGCAAGAAGATAAGACACAGGAAGAACTAACAATTTTCATGCAAAGCACAGTTACTGATTATTAATACCTTGCAGACAAGCTGACAGACTAAATGACCGGAGATAATTGCTGCCCTGAACCTGATATATAAATTGGCATGATAGACACTTGATTTTCTATTCACACTCACACCACAATCCACATGAACACAACATGCACAAAAACACTCTACAGGAAATGACAAATGAGATTAATTGAGCAAGGCTATATACTTTATTTTATTTGTAAATGATACTTTGTGCATGTGCTAATTTGGAATTGATTGTGGATGTGACGTGTCGTGTCTTATTGTAATCATGACTTTTCAGGACAGATCATCTCAAGGATGTTTTCTAACCTATTATGAAAGTTTATGTTGCAGGAAACATTTAATGAGGAAGAACACTTATTGTGTAGTACTGATGTAAAGGAAAATATACTTAAAAGGAAAACTTTATTAAAAAGGGGAAGAGACCTATAAAAGAAAATGGATTTTCTGAATGTATCACAATACACTGAACCTATAAGATAATTTTTTATGTCTGACCCATATGTATTTGTAAATATCTAGTTTAATGCAATTGAAAAATGTAAAATATGTATATGTATTACCAAACAATGTAATGTAAATGTATAAGTACATGTTTCACAGAAAATTTTTATATCTATGTAAATATGTAACAGAAAACTGTACTCAGTGTGAAGTGATATTTGTTATGTTTTGTGCTCTCTGTTGTGAACGAACATTTTGTTTTGCAACGAACAATGTATGAAAAAGTTGTGTGCAAATTAAAAAAAAAAAACGGTTCACAGCACTCATGATGGGACACTATAGGTGACGTGAGTCGCGAAACCACGGCACACTTTTCGACGAAACGACGACACAATATCCAGGAGACGACATACGCTTTTTGGAAGACGAAATATGGAGGTTATTGAGTAGATGTAACACGGACTGGTCAGTACGGAACCACTGACACCATGTATTCCTACCAAGACGAAACCACATTTTAACTACGTCTTCCAAAGCACGCTTCATTGCGAGATTCTTGATCTCCAACTTATTTCTTCAAGAACTTTCGTCTCAACGTAAACAAAACGTGTGACATGTGACATTTATTGTAAAGTGCAAAGACTTTAGCAAAGTATAAACCTTTAGCGACAAGTGACATTCTAAAGAGAATGTGTTCACATATCTCTGAATATGCACAAAACCAATAATTAATTTTATTTATTGAATGAACATGTGTAATAACATTTTGAAGTGAAAGAGAACAATGGAGTATATGCCCTACAATTTTTTACAAAGTAACAGCACAAGTGAATACGAACTGTGAAATTTGTTACAGTCTCTGTACAAGTGTTATATAACATCGACAGATAGTTTTGGATTAGCAGTGATAGCACTGAGCCAGTGTAGTTGACTGTGATACTAGCGATCCCGGGTTCAATACTGCTCGAAATCAAATATTTTTATTTTTTCTTTTCACTTTCATTGATCTTGTATGTAAATATTATTTATGTATTTTTGTGGATGTATGACATTTTATCATATTTTAAGTATGTTGAATCTGTGAAACAAGATACGTAATAACTTATGATTCATGACATGACAAATAAAGAAAATACGTCAACAAATTGCTCAGCTGCAGGTGGTACACCTTTGCTCTCGCAATTTGGGGGGCAGTTTAAGGAACCATTTGCACTCGAGCACAGACAATATTTAATTTAGTTAACTTAGATTATATGTATCGATTTTTAAGACAAGAGAATGCAAAATAAAGCAATTAACACCGCTCTCTTGTCACAGCCTGTACGCATAATCACTCTCATGTCATTCGTTGTCCTAGAAGCACTTAATATTTTGTGCGGCTCCACAGTTAGCCATATTGATATTTATTTGCAGAATAGAGGCGCAGAATTAATAAGTCGCTCTCATTTGTGAATGATCTGCCATTATTTAACTAGAATTTTACGTAAGTGTCAATTATATCGTAATGTATATGTTAAAATGAATATATGTTTTATTTAATCGTATGCTTTTCTTTGTTTTAGTAGTTTTAGTCACTCCATTTTCATGATTGATGCTGAGGTCAGATATCAGACTCTGTCTACAAAAAAATACATAATGAGCCCTGGCTACGTTCCGTACATCTTCGGACGTGCGAAGCTCGATAAATTCACGGCGTAAATTTTAATCCCTCAATTACTTATCCAAAACAAACTAACAAATTATTATTATTATTATTATTATTACAAATTATTATTATTATATTTTATTATTATTTTATTTTATATTTTTTATTTGTTACAATAAGGATCTGCTGAACGAACCGCACGAATGTAAGAAGGATAATAACGAAAATGTGCAAGCTATTATTGAAGCTAGAATCAATGATGTTGCAGTAAACATAATTATCGACACAGGTGCCTCAGTAAGTGTGATGAGTATGGAGCTATTTAAAGCATTGGGAAAGGGACATAGTATTCCGACCTTCCCGGTTAATAATTGTAAGGTGTCTGGAGCCATTAGTGCACAGAGCCAATCAGTTAAGTACCAGGTGCAGGTGGAGATTTATAAGGAGGGCGAAGCCATAGTGAGCTCGTTCCTCGTGGTTAAAGGATTGAAGGTGGCCTGCATTCTGGGAGTAGATTTTCTCCGTGAGAGGGACGCATTGATCGACCTCTCCGTGGGGAAACTAAGCATAATTAATAGGGGTAGAAGGATTGAATTATCTATGATGAAATCGAAGGAGGTACTTGTGCCGTGCTGTAATCGAAGCGATATCAAAGATAGGAACCCTTGGATACTACACATCGATGATTTTTCACATGCAACAGACCTCTATTACCCGAACTTAGAGGATCAAAATTTCGAAACAAATGTTGAGGCATTTCAGACTAAAGTGCACGAATCGGAAGGTTTAAATGATACGCAAAAGCAACAGTTGACGCAGCTGCTATCGGAATATACTATGGTATTTACCGACCGTCCAGGAATAGTCAAAGGGTACCACTATCACATAGAGGTGATACCCCATAATACATACTGTCGCGCAACCTACTCCATCCCTTGGTCGAGGAGGGAATTAGTAGCTATTTGTTAGCACATCCCCATACGGGGAAGATCAAAGGATTATATCCACGTAAAGACGTGAAGTTATTTATTCAGTGACACATAACATATAAAGAGTAATAGGTGTAAGAAGATTTTAATTGTGTTTTAGAATATAAGTGTGTTAGTATTTAGAAAGAAATTTGTGTGTAATGAAGTTGGGAGGAAGTGGAATCAGAAAGTGAGCAATAGCTTACACAGGACAGATTTTGTTTACAGACAATTAGTCATTAAGATATTATGTGCTTATTAAAAAATGAACAATTTTCTTGTTGTATAAAGGATTAATTTCTTGAACCATTTTCTATGTGTAGTGTGTAAGTGCAATTAATGATGCAATCTTATAGAGTAAGGGAATTGCTGTAATTGTATTAGGATAAGAAACCCTGAGAGAGAGAGTCTTTACTAGCCAGACATTGACTTTGCAATATGCAACAATGATGTAATGTGATGTTGGCTGCCAGTAGTGATTTGAGAACGACACTGGAGCAGAACCTAATTAAAAACGAGCCCGTTCCGTGGAAACTCCGTTCTGTATGTAACAATGCTTCAATTGAAGCCTGTGTACTTGGTACACGACCTTGAATATTCATTACGCGATACGCGAGTTAAGTCAGACAATGCAGAACCTACACTGTAGTCATATAGGAAAAATCATTAAAAATAATGTTATTGCTGAACGAAGTATTTATTGAACAATATGCCCGAGTCAAGCTGTCATGCACATGGTAAAATCTGTTTGATAGATGGGTGATAATCAGGCAAGCTACACTAAGAAAAAAAAAATATGTATAAAAAAAAAAAAAAAAAAAAAAAAAAAAAATTCACACACCGTTAAAAAAAAATTTACAAAAGGGCCAAATACGCCTAGCAACAATATGAAGAGTATGTTGTGATAAAGTGAAAACAAATAAATGCTATGTAAATCAGAGTGACTATGCAAAGAACAGTTAAAAGGTGTTAAAAAATAAACTGTGTGCATAAACACTTAAGGACAGGACGGAATATTGTGTGTAGTAGGGACAGAAAATGACTGTTGTATCTGCACCAATATATACGTCGATAAATCTAGTGTTGAGTGATAGACTGTCCTAGTGCAGCGCTCAACGAACAATAGACAGTGTATAAAAACAGTAGTTATTGATCCGTTCGGAGACGATTTACACAAACATCGCTCAACGGAGACATGTAGTATGAGTGTAACGAACCATTTTCGCGTGTTGAAAGACGCTCTGGCAGTGCATCAACCGTGGAAGTGAATGAAAACGTGTAGTACAATGTGCGTGTGACGAACTCTGAATACCAGTGTCACGATGCCACAAAAAACCTGTTATCACGCCAAAACATCCTGTGCATACCAGTGAAGCGACGGCTTACTGAACAATAAACGCTTTTAACAAATTGCCTCTTCTTCCACAGCTAGTAATCTGTGTCCTTAAAGACAGTACACCGTTGTGGAATGTTTGTTTCATGCGCCACGACGGGGAGCCATGCGGAGAAGCAGAGACGAGTGCCGTGCCGCCATACAGCCGGTTGCGGTAAACCACTGCCACTCGCCGACAACAGCGAATGGTTCAGCGCGGTTCGCGACTGCTTGGGCACCACGCTAGCACGACCTCACTGTTATTGAGAGCCGGTCGTCGAACCCAGCGGCCTTCGGTACGCGGCGTTCCAGACGACGCTACTCAACAATTGCTTCGCGCCGCCAGCTCCATACCACATTGTTGTCATTCAAATGAACTATTAACTATATGTATAATGTGCTAACATGAATGGTGTTTAATGGACACGCAATGACGTGATAAACATTTTTTTTGTTGTTATCCAACACGAACTCACAATATTCATGGATTTAGTGATGTATCGATCTAATATGTTTGCGTCATGTTAATGAAAGATACTCGCACGAATGCTAGATATTTTAAACCAACTGTCGCGAGTAAGTGCAAAGACGGTTCATTATACTATTGTAAAAATGTGTAATAAGTGACTTTCATAACAATCCAGAATACAAGTAGTATATTGATAACAAAGAGACTAAAAGTGTAGCATGCTATCACAAATAGCCTTTGTTATATGTGGACATTGAATAGAGTCTAAACTTTTCGTGAGATGACCATGGCTCCGGCGCAGTTTTCCCAGGTTTTCTGATCGCACGTAGCCCGAATGGGGGAGCCAAATAAATGTAATGACCCTGGGACTAGGTTGACGGTCACCTCGCAAAGTGTAAGAACAGTATACGAAGTGTAATTAAACCTACAGTGTAAAAGAACTGAGTAGTGTAAAGTGAATGTTCCAACCAAAGTAATAAACCATAAACAAGACAGACGTTAGTGGCAGCATATTGCCGAACATTTTCATCGTTAGTCAAATGCTGCCAGGGGGCAGTGTAACGTCTTGTAATAAACAAAGACAATATATTATGTAATAATTAAAATATTAGAGGTGTCATATTGTGTCATTATGTAAAATTATGTATTATTTTCTTTATTTTTTATTTTTGAGAACGTCTGTGTCGGCGAGTAATAAGACCGACACAGAAGATAAATGTTGTACAAAGATCACCAAATGAATTTGTATATAAGGCATGATGTAAAGCAGTGTCTCTGTTCTTCTTAATCTAGAAGCTGCGAGATAAAGATCTCCTGTTGTTGTCGTAGAGAGCGCGGAGGTAGCATTCTTTTGTCGAGATTGTGAATTGGACGCCATTGCGCGTGAATGTACACAGGTCTGTAATTATTAAGATATTTAAATGTTTAAATAGAGTTGTTTAAATGAAAACTTGTATTACTTAAATGTTAAAGTGTGCCTGCCTATTATCCCATCCTGTTAAGATATTTTTCAGCCATATAAAAATATTATCTGTGGAGCTGAGCTGTGTGGAGAAAGAAGAGCCGCTGCCGCGGCGTATTTAAACGACTTACAATATAGTCGAGTATACCGCAAAGAAGCGGTAAAATAATAGTAAAAAATAATATTATTTCTTTTAGCTCCCAGGCTGGCAGTGAAGATCAGCAGATTTTATGATGTGTTGCAGGTTGACGCGGGCTGCTGATAGGATATAATTTTCAGTGCAAATAATTTTATGTACCTAAAGAATCTGATAGGAAACTTGCTGTGCTCCGTTCTGATCTGGCTAAATTTTATAGTGATTACGTAATTTTCTTTAATGAGAGTCTCATGTTCTTGGGCTAGCCGTGGTATGAAATAGCATTTTAGTAAGAAATAAAATCCACTGCAGACTTGTATTTGTGAACGATCGTACGAACTGTAACATCAGTGATCATAGGACATTAATTTCAACTCTGAATAATTACGAAGTAGGAAAGATATATTGATACTTAGCATGAGTTGCAGTTACTAAAAAATCGTTCTTTAAATTGTAGGCCAGATTCAGAACAATAATACTTCCATCATTTTATTTTGCTAAAAAAGGGTAACGATGATAAAGCAATTAAAAGCACAGCATTGTTAAAAGAATTTCACGTCACTCTTTCCATATATGCGTTGTTACGCCAATAATAATTAAAAATAATTAAATAAACCATTAAGAGCAAAAACAATTTTTATAAAAGCAACAATTAACGAAAGGGCAGTCAGCAACAGCTATAATAGTTTTTTTTTTAAGAGAGGACGTGAAACTAGACTGTGTAAAGACATTCTTATGGGTAGCGCAAGGACTTTACCTTGTCAGACTTGATAACTGTGATCAAGTGACTACGTGGTGGAGTGAACATGTCACAGATGACCAATGAACAAAGACTTCCTGTGAACGTTATCCTCTACGCGTACGAACTTTATTTCACTGGCGAAAGAGTGGAATTTAACACAAAATTGGACACTAAATCAGTGCGTTGTGTTACCATGATTTCGTTTTCAAATTTTGTGCTACGAGTGTTTTGTAATGCCAAATATTCAGAGTGTTATTGGGACCACATGCGTGGACGTAACATTCCAGGCAAACTAAAACAAGAGCAAGTGTTTTTATCGATCAGTCAGCTACAGTGGTGAGTCGTAACAGTGTTGTGAACTGCTACTGACTATATCATTAAACCTGTTGCAGAACTGTATCAATGTTGGAACGGAATTACATGAGCCTATAATTGCAGATAGTCAGTTACGTCGGAAGGACGAATGGACTTGCATCATGATAAAGAAACTCACAAACAGTCGAACACCTCACAAAAAAAACGCATTCTTCTTGTTGAGTGAAAGAGTGTGTGAAACATGATGTAAATTAGATGTTAATTTAAGGAACTGATACTGCTGTTTGGATTTCATGTGACTGTATGCTGGGATACTGAGCACACGTGTCGGTGAGGGCAGCATACTGCAGCGTCATCCCTTGCCGCACCCTGCCACGTCATCGCAGACCATCGCAGACTTACCTGATGGGGCGAGACATCGGTGTTGCAGTACACCAAGTCGCCAGTCGTCGTCACCAGCAGCACTATCACGAAATTGTACCATTATTAAATATCATACGAAGTGCATATTCAAATGTTGAAAATTAAAAAAGAGGGTGTGGAAGATGTCCTCGCTCCGCCGTGGTTTTTTTTCCGGGGTTTTTCCCATCGACCTTTGCCCGAATGGGAGAGCATAACTCAAAATCTCTGGGACTTAAAAGTAAACAAAGCACATGCTTCCAAGTTAAAGAACACAGTGAACTTTAAACAGAACAGACAAGGAAAATAAGCCTGCTTGGATGTCCAGTCAAACAAGGGTGGCTGTACATCCAAAGGGGGAAATGTAGTGCTACAACGATGAAAATTAATATTACGACGATGTCAAACCTTATTTTCATGATTTAAAGAAATATTCATGATAATAAAAATGTAACTATAATTTCATTATTTTCATTTTTGTGCTCAGTGTATCAAAGACTTTCTAGTCCACGGAATAACTTAGCATTGTTTGTACTATTCTGATTGTCATACTTACTATTCTGATTTCGATTAGCATAGTGACCCTTTACATTGTCTTTCGTTTTACTATTACTGTTATTGCCACTAAGACAATTATTTTGTTGAGAGCGGTTTCAATTAGTAGCGTGAAACTGATTTCTCATGCCCTTAGCGTCTCCTGAATTTAGTAAAGGGAACCAATAACTGACAAAAATTGGTCATCATCGTCATGCTGTACGTTTATTAATTCCACTCGTAAACAAATTAGTAATTTTCTCTTTAGAATTCTAATAATCTCTACATCTACAGCTACGTGATTACTATGCTATTCACAGTTAAGTGCCTGGCAGAGGCTTCAATGAACCACCTTCAAGTTGTCTCTCTGCCGTTCCACTTGTAACTGTCCCTCGTAGCACACACACTATTAATAAAATGAAATGACACACAGAATTGCTGAACTCGAGCGTGCACATATAGCAAATGCTTAACAACAACTGTGGCACGCCTGTTAGGAACATGTACGGTAATGAGAACACTATGTACAGTTCATACCAACAAAGAGCAATTCGGATGTACAGTAATTGTTTAACAAAAAATACTATTTAATTTTGTATAAATGACGTTGGTTATTATTGTAATATTTTCTGTAATAATATTCTCGATGTATGATTGTAATATTTCTATACTCATAATGTAATTACGAAAAATGTTAATATCTGCGATGAAAAAATGTAAAATATAGCCACAGAGGAAAATAATGTTGTAAGATTACAGAGAGATATTCATTATCAGCAATACTATAAAAACCACTACATAATGTGCATTCTTAGTCGTCTTCCTCGAGAGCTGAGAGAGAGAGGAACCTGTGACGTAGCATTATATGAATGAGTAGACTTCTTTTGTATGTATCTATCTTTAACCGCCATTAGAGGAGAAATTATAAAGGTGTGTAATTTTAATTATTGTTATGGTCTAAATACATTATAATTTACCAAAATTGTGTATTACTAATGTAAATTAGCTTGCCCATGTCATCTATAACATTTCTTTAAAGAATTTTCAGCATTTTTAGCGATTATCGTCGGTGTTGCTGGGCTGTGCCGCGACTGAACGATTTGCAGCGGCGGCACATTTAAAAAATTGTTCCGCTATAAAATTAACCAAACCCGTAAATCGGGAGCAGGTAAAATTAGCAGTGAATTACGAAATATTTTTCTTTTACAGCGATCCTGAAGCTGACTGAATTTATTACTGGTCTTTCATTTGTGCATTCATAGGCGGATAATTAACATTGAAGTTGTTAATCTGTTGGTTCTTTCAATTTCTAAGGCAAATAACTTAAACGTATAGTGAAGTGTGTTTTGTCAATGATAATTAAACATTCAGGCCGGCTTGGCAATATATAAGCATTTTATGCTAACAGAGACAGTCTTGTGTTCCATAGGTAACGTCGGGAAAGAATTCAGTAAATATTTAAAAAACCACTGCATTTAGAAAATGTGTGCCAAGGCCGAAATACGTAAAAAATTTAATTTAAATAATTTTCAAAGTCATAAATGTTATTAATCAGTTAGTTTGAATTTATCAGCAGGAGAGGGTTGCTAAGGTTCGCGTAATTTTAAATGTGCTTAATTCTGTCTAAATGAATTTTTATTACCACACGTAAATAAGGGGTTCTAACACAAAGTGTGTACTTAAAGAGTAAATAACAAAAATATTTAAACCCATTTCTTCCCCATTTTCATCAATTCATTTTTACATAATAAATATTTTTATTTTCTCATTAAACACTCTCGAACGGCACGCAGAAAAAGGAAGTCTTAAATATTTTCTGTGTTAGCCCTAATTCCTCTCATTTTATCGTGATGATCATTTCTCCCTATGTAGGTGGGTGCCAACAGAATGTTTTCGCAATCGGAGAAGAAAACGGGTGATTGAAATTTGATAAGATCACATCGAACGATAGTAAGAAACGAGAAACACTTCTTTGAACTTTTTCGATGTCATCCGTTAGTCCCACCTGATGCGGATTCCATACCGCACAGTAATACTCCAGAATAGGGCGGACAAGCATAGTGTAAGCTATCTCTTTAGTAGACTTATTGCACCTTCTAAGTGTTGTGCCATTGAATGGCAGTCTTTGATTTACTATACCCACAACATTATCTATGTGATCGATCCAATTTAGGTTATTTGTAATTGTAATCCCTGAGTATTTATTGGAATTTATAGCCTTAAGATTTGTGTGAAATATCGCGTAATCGAAATTTAGCGCATTTTTAGCGCACTTTTCTTTATGCAAGGTCAATCGCCACTTTTCGCACCATACAGATATCTTATCTAAATCATTTTGCAATTCGTTATGGTCATCTGATGATTTTAAGGACGGTAAATGACATCATCTGCGAACAATCTAAGACGGCTACTCACATTGTGTCCTACGTCGTTAATATACATCAGGAACAACAGAGGGCCTATAACACTTCCTTGTGGAACGCCGGATATGACTTCTATTTTACTTGGTGACTTTCCGTCTATTACTATGAACTGTGACCTTTCTGACAGGAAATTACAAATCTAGTCGCACAACTAACGCGATATTCCACAGGGACGCAGTTAGGTTACAAGAGCTTGTGAGGAACGTTGTCGAAAGCCTTCTGGAAATCTAAAAACATGGAATCAATTTGACATCCCCTGTCGACAGCACTCATTACTTCATAACTATATAGAGCTAGTTGTGTTTCACAAGTGCGATTTTTTCTGAATTCGTGCTGACTATGTGTCATTAAATCTTTTTCTTCGAGGTACTTCATAATGTTCGAATGCAGTGTATGTTCCAAAACTCTACGGCAAATCGAACTTAGTGACATGGGGTGTTAATGCAGCGGATTACTCCTACTTCCCTTTTTTGAGCAATTTTCCAGTCTTTAGGTGTCAATCTTACTGTGTGTGAGCGGTTGTATACCACTGCGAAGTATGTAACTATTGTATCAGAATACTCTGAAAGGAACTTGACTGCTACACAATCAAGGTGCTTTGCTACACCGAGGATATCTGCTTCTATGTTTCTCATCTTGGCAGTTGTTCTTGATTGGAATTCAGGAATTCCTTGTGACTGATGTGATTACCTAAGAATCGGATGTTATTGATGAACTTTTCAACGTATTTTCGTAAAGTCACTTTTTTAGTATTGTAAAATTCCGAACTATAAAGTTCATTCCTTAATCGATTTTGTTTCCTCTGCGACCAATATTTCTAGATGATTAATTTTTCAAAATCTCTACAGGTTCTGCAACTTTCAGCTGCTTTCGATGTCCACAGTGAAACTTCTCCACTGGTATTTGACACTGTAAATTGTATTTTATCTTGTTCCTTCCAAGATAGGGGAGATACATTTCTGAACATCTTTATAAACACCGTTGGGTGTATAAAATTTTTGTTTTTCAAAAATATTTTAAACTGCCTAGCTTTGAAAATACTGTGTTCAACATTAGAGGATAAAACAGTCCCCTTGCGATCATAATATCGATCTTCAAGATCCGACACATAGTTACTTCTACTGTTACTATGATCGTTCTGTCGCCCCTTTCGCTTCCTAGCGGGTGATTGGTTTCTAGAATATGGTTCTGGATATCTTTCAAATTGGTTTTGTCTTTTAGGACTACCTTCAACTTTAGACAAACGATAGATTACATATTCCTGCCACATAGGCATCACGGATAATAGTTTCTAATTAATAGGATTGAATTCAGCTTTCATTAGATCCACACTAACTCCTCGCTTAGCTGTGCATTTGGTTTATTATGATGCGTTACGTTCTCGATAGCATTCTGAAATGGCGTGTGAACTTCTCCCACCCTCTAATTTTGAAAGCGAACTTGGCAATGTTTCGTTCATTTCATTAGAAGATCTTACACTTAATGTTAATTTATCTCTCTCGGCAGATAAGTATTTATCCCTTTTATTAGTACGTGATTCTAGGTCATTAGCAATCTTTAATACATCTCTCTTAAGTTCTTGGTCTTGATGATCTCATTGTTTCTGTAATTCTATCATCTCCTCCCGATAAACTTTTTCTGCAAGTTCGCGTCGGTTTTCATGTTCCATTTCTCTAAGTTCCTGTTGTTTCTCTTGTTCCTTTCCTCTAAGCTCGCGTTGTTTGTTTCGTTCTAAAATTATCTCTCTAATGGCTTTATCTCTAAGATCAAGTTGTTCATTTAGCACTATTTATTTCTTATTTGATTTCACTAGAAATTCAAACAGCTTATTGATATTGATATCTCTTTCCTCAGGTGATCACCCTTCATTTGTTGCTGCGTTACCCAAGACAATATGGTTAGCAAAGTATTTGGATGTTACTCACCAATATTGACGAACTTATGGAAACCACTTTAGTTCTTTATTAACAACATTCAATAACAATTAAATGATCATGAATGATTGCGTTTTGTATAGAGGCAGATGGAGGGCTTATCCTAAAATTACTCTCAGCAATAACAGTAACTAAAATGTTCGTGATTTGTATAGTTTGTCACACAAAGATATTATAGCAAGGACTATGGTCCCTTACCGTACTTCGATACAATCGTTCAAACATCGTACGCCTTTATTTTCACAAAGCTAAATGTCCAGTTCCGTTCTTCCGTTTTAACGTCCCTCCATATAGTCCACAGATCCTATTATCGGTAATTCGGCATGTAATAGAATTTATTACTGAACGCTACTTTTTTCTCGCACACACAATTCCTCTGATATTCTTAGTCTGCGACCTTACGGCAAACGTCTGTACCGATTAAATTAATTATAACCAATTTTCTTGCCTTGATCCCTTTTGTAGCATGTCACACGGAAATTCCGGCTATATCGCACGCCACACCTATATAGATTCATTCAGAGCGTACAAAGTAAGACAAGAGAACTAACAATACCCGCGCACAGTTTATATAACAGAAAACAAAAGTAGCCGCGTTAAACCTTTGATTTCCATGAAGCGCTACTGTTCTGCGGGAATTATACTGAAGAGACGTTACATATCGATAGTTTTAATTAAAACAGCTTCAGTGCTATTAGCTACAGAGTGGTCCAAAAACAGGTATCCACTGTTTAAAAGTCCATAACTTGGAAACTAATTGACGGAGTTCTCTCATTTTTAGTGAAAGTGTAGCTTAAAGTCCAACTTAAAGATATCACTGTAGGTGTTCGAAATAGTCACCATTAACATCCACACACAAACGAAGCCGCCGAACTGCAGCACGAACTACTGACTTCAACGGTTCAGTTGGATATTTGCGCATGAATGTACGATGGATTCTCGAAGTTCATTAAATGTGCGTGGCTTTTGTCTATAAACGACGTCCTTTACTGTTCCCCACAGGTAAAAGTCCAGAGGAGTTAGGTCTGGGGAACGTGGTGGATACTACACAGCACCTCTACGGTCTATCCATCTTCCTGTTAGATTTTCGTCGAGATACGCCCTAACACGATTTTTGTAGTGGTCTTAGGCACCATCTTGTTGAAAGAAAACTCTTCCGTCTCCATACAAGTCTCGGATGGCGGGTAAAATGGATGTCTGAAGCTTCTGAAGGTACACCTCACCGGTAACTGTGCCGTCAAAGAAGAATGGCCCAATCAAGCCCCGGTAAGACAACCCACACCACACATTTACTCCTGGCAAATTCATGGCTTCCTCTACATGGACGTTCGGATTTTCGGCGGCCCAGTAGGTGCGATTGTGGCGATTTTCTATACCAATGACTTTGAACTGTGCCTCGTCAGACCACACAATCATCTCTGCAAACTCCTCATCGTTGCGCACCATGTTAGTAAACCACTCGCAGAACACCATTCTACGATCTGGGTCATCTTCGTTCATTGCGTGTAGCAATCGTGAGATGTAGCACTTCCCCTTTGCTGTCTTCAAAATTCGCCGAACACTTGAGTGACTCACTCCAGTTTCACGGGCACACTGTCTCACAGACTTCTGTGGCGACCGAGTGAATTATTGTAACACACGACGGGAGTTAGCGGGACTTGTTACTGTTACAGGTCTTCCAGATCGTTGTTTGTGTACGGCTTCAAATTTGTCTCGAATGCGACGAATCGTTAAACGTGTCGGTGGTTCTGTTTGATTCTCATTTCGCCATCGCCGTTGAACCTCATTAATGTTTTCGTACTTCAAATACTACTTCAAAACTGACTTCCTTTCATCGAATGTAAGCCTTGCGCCAGCCTTTTTTACTCGAGTAACTAGGTGCAACTAAGGACAAAACACTGACTATCGGGTGACTGTCATCTGACAAAACAAAACAACGGAATACAACGCTTGTGTGGCGAATGCCGGAAATACGAACTATTACCCTACCAAAGATGAGACAACTCTTGTCAAATTGTGTGCCTATTATGGACTTTATTCTTTGGACCCATCTGTATTACCGATATTATCGATCCTCTCCCCTATATTAAAATAAGCCCGATAATATTGTTCTTAATTAAAAGATTGCCGTGCAGGATTAGCCGAGCGGTCTAGGGCGCTACAGTCATGGACTGTGCAGCTGGAACCGTCGGAGGTTCCAGTTCTCCATCGGGCATGGGTGCGTGTGTTTGTCCTTAGGATAATTTAGGTTCAGTAGTGTGTAAGCTTAGGGACTGATGACCTTAGCAGTTAAGTCCCATATGATTTCACACACATTAGAACATTTGAACAATTAAAAGAGCGGTTATAGTACGCAATAAGTAGACGAGAGGAGCGGTGTTACATGTGTTTATATTTCGGGCGGACTAGGATGTTTACAGTGGATGTTGACACTTGTTAGCAGGTGCGGCAACCCCCGATCTCAGCGGCGGGCAGCGGCGCCGCCGAACAGCGGCATTCCCCCCGAGCCGTGGGTTGGCGGCCGGCAGGCGGCCCGCGGTCCGCGCGCCACGCGCTGAGCCAGGTTCACCAGCGAGTCGGCGGTCCCGCCAACCGCTCTGGCCGAGCTCTTGCTGCCGTCCGCCGATCGCGATTCCTCGTCCCACGACGAGATCGGTATCAGATCCTGCGGACACGCGCCAGTAACACTGGTGCAAGTCGCAGTGCCAGCAATCTGTGCCCTAACTCTGTGTCGAACTACAGGAGTCTGAGAGTGCCCGCCAAAGATCATGGTCCTAAGACCGCACGGATTGACGCGCCTTCCTACGGTTCGCGCGGCTCCCCCTGTCGGAGGTTCGAGTCCTCCCTCAGGCATGGGTGTGTGTGTTGTCGTTAGCGTATGTTAGTCTAAGATTAAGTAGTGTGTAAGTCTAGGGACCGACGACCCCCGCAGTTTGGTCCCATAGGAACTTACCACAAAATTTCCTGGTCCTAAATTATTTGCCCAATTACGACATCGTGGAACGCCTGTGCGAGTGGGAGAGTGAGATAGGCATTCGTGAAGGGTGCAGGCACAGAGGAGATGCATTTGTGGCCACTGCCGTCCATTAGGGTGGCGGAGGGGTTCAGTAGGCAAGAAGTGTACTTGCCTCACCTCGCTACTGGAATCTAAGGGTCCTTCTCTTTCTTGTAGTACAGAGTTAAGGGGCTCCGGAAAGGCTCAAAATCATGAAAAGTTCAATTTTTACTTTTTTGCGTTTTCTGAATCTGCAGACTATTACCTTTTAATAGATATATAATTTATTCAATTCCGAAGACTACAACTATTTTTAATTTTTTTTTGAAATGTGTTCTACATGGGCGTGACCCACTGTGGCGCTGTTAAACTGCTGTCAAATGGTGTTGTTATTAACGTCCGTGTTCATCAGGTACATTTTAGTGATGTGAGATAAAGTATGTGTTGTGGCTAACCTGTGATGGTTCAATATATATCGCTGGTGTGATTGTCGATTGTTTCATGTTTATTTACTCTGTCGTTATCTCGAAAATATTCGTAATTACTTCTGTTTCTTGAGTCTCTGTTTTGTTGAAGTATAATAATGAGTAAAAGTAAAGTTATTAGAAATCCTCTGAAGGCTTTTAAGAAAAGGAGAAATGTTGGAAAGCCAAAGGTATGTGTTATTACTGTAAACAATAAAGACGGTAACCAAGTGAGTGAACCTAACCTCTCAGGAACACCTGCCCATAGCAGTCAAAGTGGGAAAGAAAATACTTCACAGAAGAAGCTTGGTTCAATGAGTGAAAACTATGAATGTTTTATGGGGGAATCGGATGTGAATGAAATATTTGATATGTCGGTTCTCAAAGGAATTTTTTCAAACTGTGTAAGATGTATTCATTGTAGTGAAGTTGGTCTGGAACTCTCCATAATAAAGCACGTAAGACTTGCTAGTGAAATACAACTGAAATGTGATAAGTGTTCATACATGACCACATTTTGGAACAGTGTTGCAGTAACTGCAACTGAAGAAAATGGTAGCAAAATCTAC
The DNA here is from genome assembly GCF_023898315.1 of Schistocerca nitens. NCBI lineage: Eukaryota > Metazoa > Arthropoda > Insecta > Orthoptera > Acrididae > Schistocerca > Schistocerca nitens. The sequence continues at coordinate 69,875,262 of NC_064614.1, forward strand.
GAACACAACATTAGATTTGTTTATTCCTTGCGTTCAGTTGGTAAGGGTGCTACTGCAGGTGCAATTTTCTGTGGCATCATGAATCTTCCAAATCCCCTAACCAAGTTTACGACCTATAATAAATTAATAGGGTCTAAAGTAGAAGATATCTGTATAGAATCTATGAAGAACGCTGTGGAAGAGGCAGTAATGGAAAATAATGGTAACAGAGATTTGACTGCAGCGTTCGATGGTACCTGGCATAAACGGGGACACACATCTCTTCATGGTGTAGTATCTGCCACCAGTATGTATTCAGGGAAAGTTTTGGATGTAGCAGTAATATCAAAGTATTGTAGATGTCCACAAAAATATAAAGGTACACATGAAAATAATTGCAAAGCTAACTGTAGTGGCAGTAGTGGAGGAATGGAAGTGGCTGGTGTTGCCAGTATATTCCAGCGTTCTGAGGCGTGTGATAAAGTGCGATATGTTAATTACCTTGGTGACGGTGATTCTAAAAGTTTCAAACATGTTCAAGGACTGAAGCCCTATGGTGATGATGTTGTAGTGCAGAAATTTGAGTGTATTGGACACGTACAGAAGCGAATGGGAGCAAGACTTCGACGACTGAAAGCTTCGTACAAAAAACAAAAACTCAGTGATCGTAAAGGGTTGGATGGGAAGGGAAGGTTAAGTGACAGTGTAATTGACAAAATACAGAACTATTATGGAATGGCTATTAGGCAAAATACACAAAGTGTCGACGAAATGAAGAAGGCTGTTTGGGCTCTTTTTTTTCATACTTTTTCAACCGATGAAAATCCCCAACATAGCTTGTGTCCCAAAGAAGAAGACAGTTGGTGTAAATATAACAAAGGATTGCTAACTGGTGAAGTGTACACTCATAAGCATAGTCTGCCTCATGCAATAATGGAGGTGATAAAACCTATTTTCAGAGACTTAGCAGCACCTGAACTGTTGAAAAAGTGTATTCACGGAAAAACTCAAAACCCCAATGAAAGTGTAAATAGTGTTATATGGTCGAGAATCCCCAAGACTGTATTTTTTGGAATAGAAACACTTCACTTTGGTGTGTATGATGCTGTTGCGACTTTCAATGATGGCAACATTGTAAGGTGCAAGGTATTTAGAAATATGGGAATGAAGATAGGTTCTAACATGGTACGAGCGATGCTTGCTTTAGACAAGGAACGCCTTCGGGCTGCAGACAGGGCTGTAAAGTGTCTAGAAATACAAGCAAGAGTAAACAGAAGGATGAACAAGAGGAAGCTGGAGGAGGAGTTTACAGAGGATGAAGATAATCCATCCTATGGACCTGGAATGCACTAAAAAGTTAATCCAATCTTTGTCGCTCGATTCCCAAAACTTTTATTTTCTCAGACTAATTACATGTTTTCTAAGGATCTTCCAAACATATTTGTTTCAAACTTTCAGTAAATGTTACACAGTACCTTCTGCATAATTTAACACAGCCTTTTTCCAAAAAACTGTATATTTTTGAATATATAAATAAAAAATTGCCAAAAAATGTTGTGAATTTTCATTACAATTGAAAAAAAATCATCTTTAATAACTGAACTAAAATAATGTAAAATCCCTGTGTTAAGTTGTAGCACATATTCCAATAAATAATCTGTAAAAAGTTCAACTTCCTACCTCAAATACTTTGTGAGGAAAGATGTAATTTATAAGCGTTATTTTAACATTGCAAGCATAGGGCGTTCCGGAGCCCCTTAACATTTTTTATAGCAGTAATTTTCTGTAATTTAGTCAGTTTTCAGCGCCCCACCCTTGTCTTTACCCTCGTTACAACATAATAAATAAACATTGTAAAAAGATTAAATGATGTTCTGAAATTACTACGACAATTCAGATAGTAAATGTGACCCGTGTAAACTCTAAGGCAAGATTTTTTGATTGGGTTTGGTATTGCTTTTCTACACACTGATTTAATGAATGAATTATTTTAATTTGTGATAGACATTTGTGTAAACAGTAGAGTGTGCACCGTTAACATTATAAACTTACATAGGACCAAGGTAGTCAATGTGCTACTACCCTTGAAAGAAAGAAGTTCTCAAAACACATACGCCACATGAGCTATGAAACTTCACGTACGCTATTGGGAAAAAATGAATGGAACATCCTCATGGACTGTATTAGTGCCACCAGAGTATTATACGTGCGTACTGAGAGACTGCAGTGCTAGTGATTTATTTGTCACAGCGAAAAGCAACAGCCCAATCAGCTCGTCTCTTTTCATTCGTATTAGATAAAGAGTCGGTCAGTACACAAGTTTAATTAGACAGGATATGACAATATAAATTTTCATACTGATTAATGGATTTACAGTGATTGTATGAGCTGACTTCATCTCCTCTTCTTTCAGTTGCCCCTGTGAGTGAGCTGTACCACTGAGATGTGCTGAACAAACGGTACAGGAGACTCACAAGAATTGTACGCCGAAACTGAGCGTGTCCTTCGCAGAGCCGGTGGATGGGGAGCTCGACACGTAGAAACTACCCTCGTGTTCAGAATGAGATTTTCACTCTGCAGCGGAGTTTGTGCTGATATGAACCTTCCTGGCAGATTAAAACTGTGTACCGGCCCCAGACTCGAACTCTTGAACTTTGACTTCCGCGGGCAAGTGCTCTACTGCCAGGAAGTTTCATATCAGCGCACACTCCGCTGCAGAGTAAAAATCTCATTCTGGAAACATCCCCCAGGCTGTGTCTAAGCCATGTCTCAGCAATATCCTTTCTTCCAGGAGTGCTTGTTCTGCAAGGTTCGCAGGAGAGCTTCTGTGAAGTTTAGAAAGTAGGAGACGAGGCACTGGCGGACGTAAAGCTGCGAGGACGAGGCGTGAGTCGTGCTTGGGTAGCTCAGATGGTAGAGCACTTGCCCGCGAAAGTCAAAGGTCCCGAGTTCGAGTCTCGGTCCGGCACACAGTTTTAATCTGCCAGGAAATTTCATACCCTCATGTTGTCTTCGAGAAAATCGCCTAGGCTAGCGTTATACTCGCACCCTGCATATTGTGCAGTTTAGCGTACATATCCACTTTGGACTGCCGACATGAGAGCATCGGTTTCGGATGATGGAGTTGTGCCTGGCAGGAGGTAAGCATCTAGACTGTGCTATGAACGTAAATTCAGTTGATAAATATTTTCCGCCTCTCTAAAAATCAGCTCTGACATATTTTAGGTTCAGAAAAATACCGCAGAGTTGACGGAAAGTATCAAGCATAGCTTTTTAGCTTTCCCCATGACCTGCGACGTGAAGCTAGCTGCTGATTGACAGGGAACCAACTGGTGAAACTAATTTGACATCACGAGGACGTAACCTGTTGTAAGAATTTTTTTGAAAAGTGGGCAGGAAATCTAGATATTTTTGTTTGCAACGTATCGTCTCTTCTGGCAGGAGATTTTGTTACAAGGAAACAATTAAGCCACTGGCAGACCGGTATAGCTGTGAGAACATTGGTTGAAGATATTATTCTTTACTGGCCAGAAATTTGGGTCTTCCTCTTAGGACATGGTGCTGAACGCGTTGGTAGTCTGCAGACATCGCTTAGAACTGGAACAGCAGACTCCAGTAGAAGAGTGGATTGCAAAGTTCTTGTCCTTGGAAGAGCAGTTCTTGTCATGTAGTATGTGGTAGGCAGACACAATAGCACCTCTCTGCTCACATCGCACTGACGATAATTGTAAGCGCAACTACCGAGAACTAGAAATTCAGAATCGTCTTGAGATCCACTTTTTCCCGTTCATCAGTACATTCTCTATTTCATGGGGTTCTCGGTTCCTCTAGTCAGACAAACAATGAGAATAACTGATGTGTAGGCAGGCCAAAGGAAATTTCACAAACTAAGGTATATGATCATGAGCTAATTCCGACCGCCCCCAATTAACGGCGACAACTGACAGTTCACTTACCTACTCCTCGTAGTTAATATTCTACGATTATAATTTTAGTGATATAATGAGTTATTTAGAGTCTCGTTCCTTCTTATATGTTTTTGCAATAAACTAAAGAGTTCATTAAATCATATCTTAGAATAGAGCATGTCGTCTCTCTCTGGTGATATTTAATAGTTTTCAATAAACGCACATTCCTCACCTTACGATTCACTACTGGGTCCGCGATTTTTCATGGCGTCAATGATTCCGTTGTGTACATTTATTCCAGCATTTGATCTTACGAGTACCTCTGCATCACTATTAGTTTTAATGCATTAAACACACATGTGGGAATTCTGTTTAGTCATCGGTCATGAGATGCCATTCTGAAGGCTTGTCTGTGCTCTATCTGGTTTCACTCTGCAGGCTGTAATTGTACTGAGCTTAGAGATGAGCAATTCATTGTAGGGTACAACCATGTCCCACCGACGAGTGCAAACTCCTGTTAAACAACCTCAACCATATGAGCAGGATTGCTTTGCAGGCTTGTGGGAAGGTGGATGGACGTATCAACGGGCTGTTGCATATATTGGACACAATGTATAAGTGGTGTGTCGCTGCTTTCATCAGTCGCAAGTGGAACAATCGGACACCACTAGTCCAGGTCTTGGACGCTGAAAGGGTCCTATAGTCCCCTTTCATCATCACTTTATTTGCTTTCCAGTGCACTTCGCAGCCTACAGAACAATTCGGGTGTTTTCGTTCCTAAGCTCCGTACGGGAGAAGACTGAGCTATGATTTAGTCTAGCCCTAGCCTATTTCTTTCAGCGATTTTTAAGCGTCATATGGTTGTCATGTTGGTTCTTTAGAGACTTGCAAATGCGTCTATAACGCCATAATAAGTCTTTCATGTTTTTATATGTAACCCAACTCACGACTCTGATTCCATAAAATATTTCCCCTTGTTCTCCTATTGCAAAACTCTCTGGCATGCGTGAGTGAATGAATGTGGATGTGTTTCATTTTGATGTGCGGTGGTTTAGTCTGCTGCAGAGAATCAGCGGTAGTCTTACAGAACTGCCAACCCTTGTAGTTTTCAGGTCGGGAAAGAGGTTTGTTCCCCTTGTGTGAAAGTTAGCGGTGTTAGGTGGGTGGCGGAAGCCTCATCTCTGGGTTTTCCTGGTCATGGGGTTATGTGGGAGAAGTTTTAGTGTGAGATGGGCAGTCTGCTTCCAGCTCTCCGATGGTCTGCAGTCAAGTTCTCTTCGAAGAAGTGTGAGTTGATTTAACCGCGTGGCGTGTTGTCTCATGGCGAGAGGGGAGCTTTTAGTTTTTGGCCTCGCGTTTTGTGATAAAGACTGTTTTGCTAGGTCGCAGTAAGGAATGGAAAACTTTTGCAGACTTTAAGTTTGAATCCCAATGAGACTTTGGTCTATAAGAAGAACATAGCACAATGGTGTTGCATAAGTTGAAGCGATCTCACGTAGAAAGTGCGCCCTCGGTTCAGTGTGAATGTTTGTGTGCCTGCGACTGCGTGTGTATACATTCTAATCTTTTCCGAATCTTGATAATTTTTGCCTCTTTGTGCATTTTCTGTCTCTCATTACTATAGGTCCGCTGGAAACCATCCACGTGGGTCAATATTAGGGTTTTTGGCCCTCTACCATTACCCTTTGTCTATTCAAATGTGTGCTCTGTAAAATGTTGATTGTTCGCGGCTGCGTGGTTTAATGTTGCTAAAATTTGGCCACGGTACGTGGAAATTGTGTCTCTGCGAACCACGTGGCTACATGAGTTAACTGTGAGCTCAAATGTTGAAATGTGTGTGAATTCGTAGGGGACCAAACTGCTGAGGTCATCGATCCCTAGACTTACACACTACTTGAACTAACTTGTGCTAGGAACAACACACACACCCACGATCGAGGGAGGACTCGAACCTCCGGCAATCCGTGCATGACACCTCAAACCGCACGGCCACTCCGTGCTGCCTCTGTGAGCCTAACTTTCCTGTGGCCCCCTGCCTCTGTCCTACATTTTACTTATTGCTATGATTTTGGAATATAAAATATATCCTGTGTGGATTATCCAGTTGTATTTGTGATTTCATGTCAAGTGTGTAAGCGTGTATTCGTGGCCCTCGTCGAGGCTGTTTCTCCAGACCGAGATTCAAGTTTAAATGCAAGCGTGATATTCAGATTTACTCTTTTATTTAATGATTTCTCAACACAGCGAAACAAACCACCTAGCTTCGTTGCATGTTGGTGTTGGGGCCGCCCTTGCAATTCTTTGAGTGAATGTGGGTTTGAATGCAAGTATTAAACCTTTCCCATCCCCCTCTAATTTCGACCGCGATTCTAAATTACGAGATTCTGTTGTGAATCGTATAGCGTTTAACAGGTACATAGTTACCAGGCAAAAGTAGTTATGTAAATGTCTTATAGCAATGTCTTAAGAAATAAATAATTTTGTTTCAAATCTTATCCAGTGTACCGATGTTACGTCTCCTTTACCTACGCCATTCACCTTGTAGTTTCCTTGTTAGCCCATCCATAGCGTTTCCATGCGCAAAGGTCCAATAATTAGTGTTCCCTTTTTACTTAAAAAAGTTCTTTAGAACAGATCTTGTTTTCAGGAATGTTGCTGCACGCTGCTCTTATTCACAGTGTTCACGCACTTTTTACTTTATTTTAATATTTCATTCATGTGAACAATCCCTGGATGATGTTGACAGTTGCATCCTATATTTTATGAGTAACATTACAATGAATGTTCTTTTACGAGTTTTTTTTAATGACTAAATTAATTAATTTTCCAACTCAGTCGAATCTCTTGTTTGTCGTGTGGCCAGAGTTGGTGGCGACCCAATCTTTTACTTTTAGTTTAATATCAGATAGCATTTTCATTTGCGTGTGGCTCTTTTAGCCATTAGGATATAGCTCAGGTCTCCACTCGTTTCATAAACACCACTAAGTGCACGTCACTTGCAACGTCCAGGTGGTATAGATACACGTCAAATGCGATGCACTATTCGGGCAGCAATGGTCGGCCGAACATCATTCGTGGAAGAAATTCGAGCACCTGTTGCACCGGCCTTGTCGTCAGGTGCCACTAAGAAGTGTCTGATAGCAGTTGGATTAAGATCACAAATGACCCTGGTCAGGCTACCACTGACAACAAGACACCTCCAAGCGTGGCTACTTTCGTGTTGTGGAAGAGTTGACTAGAGCGTGTCTTCAGTGTAGAAAGTAGATATTGTTTGTATGCGAGAGGGACGTACACGTGTATAGAGCAAACCAGGTGAACCTGCTATTGCAGAGTGTATTCACCCATGGCACTCAGGTCCAATGCAAGGCTCATTGTTCTGGGGGCAGGGGAAGGTGGCAGGCATCGGTTACAACTAGTGGTCAGATCTGATGATTCTGCAGGGTAAAGTAACTACGTTCTCGCCGAGCTACTGCCATTTCTAAGACAATAAGATGATATTAAGAGAATCTTCCGTCGGTTCTTGGTAGAACATCATTATAATAAATGAAAAGCACCAGTTTGCTTTTGTTCTACAATATTACTTTTATTGCTAACCGGTTTTCGGCTTACAGGGCCATCTTCAGACATTATATGTCATTTCTTACAATAAGATGAGGTGAATTTTCAGCAGGAGAGTACACATTCACGTACGGGACTGTGATGCACGGTGTTCTCCTTGGTGTACAACAACTGTCCCGATCAGCAAGATAACCAGATGTCTTGTCAGTTGAACGCGTATTGGACGTGATGATGCAGGAACGTACTCGTTCTCCAGGGCCTGCAGGAACCATTTCCGAATTGAATCAAAACGCGACAGATGCTTGGGACAGTCCCTCACAGGATGCCATTCGCCAACTTCACGATCGTTTACAAGTGCGAATACAACACTGAGTTGCCGACAGATTTTTTTGGGGGGTGGGGGGTGCGAGGAGGTAGGTGTTACAATGTGTGCTGATGGGACTGCAAGGGCAGCCTTTACTACGATATGTGTTTTTCAGTTGTTATGAATTTGTTTCGATATAGTCCTACAATGATGAACTACCCGTCATGTCATTTGGCAGTAAAATATCTTGTCCTGGAGGGTGTCGCATTATTCTTTTCTCGGCAGTGTGATAAAGAACAATCTAACGTTTGCCACATAAACATGAAAAGTAATTTGCGTAGTTCTGACCCAATGTACATTTAACATAAAAATCACTAAAACACAGCATATTGAATTTAAATGTAATGCCATCTGTCATTTCGATTAATAAACCGCAGTCTTAACTTCTACAACTGTCCTGGCACTGAATACAAGCTACAACTTCCGGTGTCATAATTTGTAAAATGAGATTATGCAGAGTCTCATGTATCCAGCAACTCCATCATAATCAAAAAGAGAACTAATTTTGGAAAGCTCACTACTAGACATTAAAAATTTTGTTGTACTGAACTTCCGTATAGATATTTAGTGATCCATCAAGCGGAATTCTTGTTAACATCAGTGACACCCCCATAATAGTACCTCAAAGCAATCGGAGTATCTTTTCATTGCAGCACTCTTTCGTTCACAATTGTTACCCTTCGTTTTATACTATGACAACTCGCTGTGTTTTTCGACCAGTGACATGATATCCTTAAATTTCCTTTCATTCTTTATTAGTGACTAAATAGTAACTTAACCAAGTCCCTTTTACACTCAATAACATTTAGTGTAATCGTTAAAAGCAAGTTCAAGATAGAGGAGAACTATTTTGGCTGATCAGATAACTCGCTGTTCGTGTCAGTGTTTACCTCAGTTCCACAACAGGCACTTCTAGAACTTACTACGAAGACCCACACGTGCCAAATTAACATAAGCTTCCAATGGCGTCGAGATAGTTATACCTCTGAGCAGATGTAATCACAGACTTGAAGTGTGGTTACGCTGACTTTATTAAACCATTCATTCTTCAGTTACGTTTATTACAACCAAATGGATATCCAATGAATTTCAGCATCATGGACATCTTCCCACCAAACTACGAATATATGCAATTCTGTTCGAAGAAGCCACACATTAAGAACCTTTTAACGTTTGTTGATGTGGCAACTATGTGCAGCAAGTGCCCCCCCCCCCCCCCCCCCCCCCGATCAGTTTATACAATTCAGATTACACTCTAAGAGAAATGACTAAATAGACGAATAAAATGTGCGATGCACCACGAAGTAATTATTCGAATGGGACGGATATCAATAGATGAGAGGTAAATGTACAGACAAACAAATGATTACAATTTCAAAAAAGGGGGATGATTCATGCAAGAGTAATAGCTTCAAAAATTCAGCAAGTCAGTAATGCGTTGGTCCACCTCTGGCCCTTAAGCAAGCAGTTATTCAGCTTGGTACCGACTGATAGTCGTTGCCTGTCCTGATGAGGGATATTGGACCAAATTCTGTCCAATAGGCGGTTTAGACTGTCAAAATCCCGAGCAGTTTGAAAATTCCTGTCCATAATGTTCTAAAAGTTCTAAATTTTGTAGAGAACTGGAGACCTTAGTGGCCAAGATAGAGTTTCGCTAACACGAAGACAAGCCGCAGGAACTCTTCCCGTGTGATTGTGGGCATTATCTTGCTGAAATTTAAGCCCCAGATAGTTTCCCAAATTGCACCAAAACAGGTCGTAGAATGTCGTCGACGTACCGCTGTGATGTAAGGATGCAGCGGATGACGCCCAAGGGCGTCCCGCTATGAAAAGATATGCACCTTAGATTAAATTGGATTAGATTAGTTTACGTTCCATAGATCCGTGCCCAGGAGATCCTCGTGGATGTGGAACATGTCAATTTTTTTTAAGCTGAAATAACAATACTAATAGTATGAATATATACAATACATCATTTGTTTCTATTAAAAAATTCGTCAATGGAGTAGAAGCAGCTGGCCACTAGTAAGTCTTTCAGGCTCCTTTTAAACTGATCTTTATTTGTAACTAAATTTTTTATGTTTGCTGGAAAATTATTGAAGATGAGTGTTCCTCAGTAGTGGACCCCTTTTTGAACTAAAGTAAGTGCTTTTAAGTCCTTGTGCAGATCATTTTTGTTCCTGGTGTTGTATGTATGAACTGAGCTGTTTGTTGGAAAAAGAGATATATTATTTACGACAAATTTCATTAATGAGTAAATATACTGAGAGGCAGTAGTTAGTATACCCAGTTCTTTGAAGAAGTTTCTACAGGACGTCCGTGAATTTACTCCACAAATAATACGTATTACACGCTTTTGGACTCTGAAAATTTTTGTTTGACTTGAAGAGTTACCCCAAAATATTATACCATATGACATTATGGAATGAAAGTAGGCAAAGTATGCAAGCTTTTTCATTTTTATGTCGCCTATGTCTGCTAACACACCATCACTCCTGGTTGTCTGTTCGTATCGCGGGCGACTGTCAAATTGGTATTCCATCACTTTCCACGGCATCTCTAGACATTTCCTTGCTGGTTATCGGGACTCGTTTAGAAGCGGGATTCACCACATTTCTACTCCAGTCAATGCGTTTCCTGGCCGATGACGCTTCTGGAGACGCCCTGGACTGCTGTAGGATATCAACCTCACTGTCACCCATCATACGGCCCGAATACCAGGAGTAATAGCCCGCGATTACATTTATTATCACAGTATTACCTGTTTGGTTATCATCCGCAGCACCCTTACAGCACAACGGTACGGGATGACATTCTGCACCCGTTCTGTGGCCATCCTGGGCTTACATTTCAGTAAGACACTGCTCTTTCGGGCAGAACGAGAGGTTCTGCTACATGTCCACTATCTTGGACGACAAGGTCGCCGGATCTCTCCCAAGGCGATAAAGTTTGTAGGATTTTGGGGATTGTCCTACAACCACCTCGGTACCCAGAAGATTTAAAGCGTAAACTGGACATAATTCGGCACGATATCCCTCAGGAGAACATCCAAAAATTCTGTTAATCAGTGCCAAACCGAACAGCCGCTTTCATAAGGGCCAGAAATGGATCAACGCGTTACTGACATGCCAAATGTTTTAAGGTCTCTCCCTTTAACAAATCATCGATTTTTCTGAAATTGTAGTTATTTGTTTGTCCGTAAATGTACGTTACATCTACCGACTTCCGTCCCATCCGGAAAATTCCTTCACGGTGCGGCGTTTTCTTTGTCTTAGTGTGTATTTCTAACTTCTTTCTCTCACCCGATACATTTTTAAAGAATGTTTCAGCGTCAATAGCAATATGTGAAAATATAAGGTTAACAAACTGAGGATACAAAATTATACATATTAATACATCAGAATAAGCCCAATGTGTCACACTGTTAGATCGATAAGATCTCTAACTAGTATCGCTGTCTGGTAACGCCGGTTATTCTATCTTATTAGTTACTCTATATAACACAGGGATGGTACATGTGCATAGTTTTTGTCGCTTATTAGCTCTTGTGACTCTGGCACAACGCATTCATCCGTAGATACATACATGACCCATTGTCTCGGCCGCAGGTGGCTTGAATATCTACGGGGTGAAAAGTATTTAAACTGACAAGCTCTGGGAGGTTGCAGGGGACATAAAAAAAATATTTTTCCCTAATGTCATTTTTTTCCTATGAGGAGTATTTGAACCGGTGGAGGCCGTATTACGCTCTTCAGTTGTTAGAGGCCGTATTACGACCTTCATCTGTTAGAGGGCATGTTACGCTCTTCAGTTGTAGGCAACTGCTGTCCACCAGTGTAGTAGTGCATTGTCTCTGTTTACTAATGGAGCGATACACCTGGAGTGAGTACACTGACATGCTTGGTGCGTACTATGTAGCGTGCCACAGAGGACGAGCTGCACAGCGGGTTTATCAACAACAATATCCTAATCGCCGTATCCCGCATCATACGACCTTTGCTGCTGTGTACCAACGTCTGCGTGAGACCGGGTCATTTAGCAGATTACCTGGACAGGCAGGCCGTCGCACGGTAAGAACGCTGCAATTTGAGGAAGCTGTCTTGCAGCATGTGGAGCGGGATCCTTCAATTAGCACTCGTGCAATTGCACGTAACATCGGTACGAATCAGAGGAATGTAAGAACAGTCCTTCGAGAGCAGTTGTTACGTCCATTTCACTTACAGCGTGTCCACAACCTGGAACCAGTTGCTTATCCATCCAGAGCACAGTTTTCGCAGTGATACCTGGAACAGTGTGAAATGCATCCTACATTTCCATCTTCTGTGTTGTTTACCGATGAAGCAACATTCAGGCGTGATGGAGTCTTCAACATGCACATTTCGTATGTTTGGAGTGAGGATAACCCACACGCCACGGTTACTAGCGCTCATCAAGTGCGGTTCTTCGTTAATGTGTGGGTCGGTGTTGTTGGGGACTGTTTTACCGGGCCGTATCTGCTACCTAGGCCAGTAAATGGCAGGCACTATTACAATTTTCTCGCCAGAACATTGCCAGAATTGCTGGAAGACGTCGCGCGCACTACAAGACAACGCACGTGGTTCCAACACGAAGGGGCGCCGGCACATTTCAGTCGTCGTGTGAGTCGATTCCTGGACCGACGGCTCCCAGAAAGGTGGACTGGCAGACGTGGTCTTGTACCATGGCCTGCTCGATCCCCAGATATGTCCCCTCTGGACTTTTTTGTTGGTTTAATTAATTTGTCGCCAGAGAAATCTTCCTCTACCGGTTTAAATACTCCTCATAGGAAAAAATTACATGAGGGAAAAATATTTGTTTTGATGTCCCCTACAACCTCCCAGAATTTGTCGGTTTAAATACTTTTCATTTAAATACTTTTCACCTTGTATACGCTCTCATTAAAGCGATGTGTACATTGGCCGTTACCGACTGTAGCATTAAGTGGCTGATTATATTAATATTATACAATGACCCACTGCATAAATTTTAGCTGATATCCACGATGGTGATGCCATGTTAGAATAGCACAGTGCGACATGTCACCGCTTGTTGGTTGCACGTGGGTGACGTCATATGCACTACTCTGAATTAACGACCTTGCTTCCACCCCTCTCCTTCCCTCCACCTCGATATCAGCTGAAAACTCATTCGAGCTTTATAGGATACTCGGAGAACCGAGTATTACCAACATGAGAACAACTGTGCGTAGTACCGCAAGGTGAGTGGATCAATAGCTTTCCAGAAGATTACAACATTAAGAGGGTCAATGCATATCAATTTTCAGTGCTCTTCAGCGAGCGACTCCTTGCTATTAAAATTACATCGAGTGCCATTCGCTGACATTTGGCCATTCAGTGTAATTGGCTCCTCGTTTCACTACGCGAGTATTTTGCTAGTAAATACCACCCTTGACGGTTGCCTGTTCTTCGCAGCCGACTACTCCGAAATTTTTGGTGCTCGGCAGCCACCTCAGTATCTCCGTGTTTCCAAAGGGTTCCGAATTTTATTACTGTCTAAATCTAAAGAGACTTTACCCTAAAAGCGATTGACGTAAATTCTGATGTCCTTCATTAAACAGTTTTAATCACCAAATCTGTATATGAGTAATCTGAGCTTATTCTGCGTCCCTAATTAACCCCTTTGCGACATGAAGTTTTGTAGCTTACTTCAATCAGTTTCAAAATATTCAAATTGCGATCAGTGGTTACAAATTTCTACTCAAGCTGGTTACTACTTAATGCACAATTTTCAGGGCAATCTACGTCGATTTGCTTCGAAATCACAGATTCTCGGAACAAAATACCTGTTGATTCATCCCATCATATTCAATCGCATCATCAGCACACTCTGAATCTCAGACCCTTAAAGCTGTCATTACAACCTCCTCTGTTACTATAATACCGACTTTTCCCCCTTCTTTTCCAAATCGCTATATTCTTGACGCGTCACAAGATTAATCGTACTCCTATAAGTCATGCCTCTCCACCCTCTCATCTCTCGCTCTTAAAGTAAAGCCACATTTTTCTCTTTTTCGTCGACAGCTACACTTCGTCGCCTACTTCTAACATTTGATTCACTTATCTGCTTACATTTCGTCTACCGCCCTTTATCCGCTCTTATCATTGTATTTACCATCTCAACAACACTTTGTCCTGCTATCTTATATGAACAAATTCCTGATTCAAATGCGTCAGTACAACATATTTTTCTTCTTCAGCTGACGCTACTAATATTCACCATGTCATCAAAGACAGAAATTCAGCAGCATCAAAAATAACAATACACGACATTCATTTCTGCCTATCATGCGTCGCATATAATCGCTCATTATCTGTAAATACACAATTATTTATATTTTAAAACTTTAGTGTCTATTACAAAACGTGTTATTCATTTCGTCTGAAGGAAAGAAATCTTGTGTAGGCTATAGCCTCTCTCAAGCCAGATGTATTAAATAATAATACAAATTCACTGTTCTAGTGTGCGCCGCGCATATAAGGATGTACTAAAAGTGGACAGTGAGAGTTTAGAAGACAGTAACAAAATGAAGAACAATGTGAACCAACAATTGAAAAGTGTGCCTTAATATCTCACAAAATTCTACCCAAGTTATACCATTAACTGAATGTCAGAACAGAACGTACTTGCATTTTTCAGTCCCTACACGTAACAACTAAGTTCATGACATGCTTCTATGTACTACACTATCCAATTAGTCTTGATGTACTAAAAAGATTTACTCCAAATAAAGTGCTTACATCAGAGGCTGGTATAACATAGCCGACAGTATTAGACGTATGTCGATATTAAGTGGGAATATACACAAAGACACACAACTAACTAAACATTTTCTGAAGTAGTGACCATTAAGCTATTACTTGGCTATCGGCCATCAGATGCCGAGGTTAGCTAATCATTGACTTTCGAGTTTACTTTTAATATCGCACGATTTAATTATGTTATCCTGTCCAGTACACACACATCTAAATAGCAGAATAATTCTTTAATAAATACAGATAGACAGAGGCACATCAACAAACATTTATGATAAACACATCACCAAATGTCACTAGCATAAGGTGCAGTTATTGGCGATATCACAAATATTCGTAAATCAGATAGCTTGCAGATAATTGATGTGCTTGTGGTAATACAGTCACATCGGAACAGTCTCATATCGTTTCCTAAATTATTTATCATCGTGGCAGAACTAAAAACGTTAGCAGCTACGCAACATCGAAAATTAAGAACCTGATTAACTGACACAAAATTACAGCACTGCCTCATTATCTCTAATTAATTTGGTTACTCATTATCCATGAACGATAATTGCTATTTTAACTAGCTCCCCACAGAGGAAAAGATATTCAGTAGACAGCAAAACGTAGAAGTTCATCACATTAGATAGCATTTTTGATGATCAACTGATTCAACAGCGTCCCTATTACGGGAAAAGGGGAATCATTTTCACACTGTTATAATCTCTCTCCCAATTATCCATAGAGCTTCGTGGTCCATCTCTCACGAACTTATTTAATATTCTCGGCGATTATTTTGAGGATACATTGAGATCAAACTAAATGCTCATTGGACTTCATTAACTTCACAAGGTACATTGGGGTAGTGTCTTTGACGGCTGACAACACATTCTGTCTCGAGATATTTTCTCTAGTACGCTTACACTTATAAAATCTTTGAGTGCAATGAAGCTAGGCTTATTCGAACATACCTCTGATATATTTTGCAGTTTTTTCACTTATGACTTGTTTTTCAATCACACAAATCTGCTAGTAACTTTACAGGTATTTGGTTTATCGCATAGAATCACTTTCCCAAAGATAATACTGTTGGCTTTCGTCACGGAAATGTGAACGTCGCATGTTGTTAGTAGCGTAAACTTGTCATGTAAATGATGCAACAAAAAATTCATCTCGTTATTCAATTCCTTCAAGTATTTTTAATTGGATATTGACGTCTCATTTACAATGCAATTGTACAGAAACTGCCGTTGGTCGAAAAAGGCATAATTTGTGTGAAAGTATTTTGCAGTGACGTTCAGTGAACGTAAAAACAGTGTGAGACTGCGTGAAAATGTTTTATACCTAACCAATTAGAGAACGAGTTTTCCCTTTTGTTTCGGAGGGCCGCGCGATGTAGGCGCGCGGTCTCAGGCACCTTGTCACGGTTCGCACGGCTCCCCCCGTCGGAGGTTCGAGTCCTCTCTCTCGGGTATGGGTGTGTGTGTTGTCTTTAGCGTAAGTTAGTTTGATTAAGCAGTGTGTAAGCTTAGGGACCGTTGACCTCAGCAGTTTGGTCTCGTAGGATCTCAGCACAAATTTGAAATTTCTGTTTCGGAGATTACGTCTATAAGCGCCATGAAGGGATTGCGTCAGCACCTAGCGAGGTGGCGCAGTGGTTAGCACGCTGGACCCGCATTCGGGAGGACGACGGTTCAAAACAAGCGTCCGACTATCCTGATTTAGGTTTTCCGTGATTTCCCTAAATCGCTTCAGGAAAATGCCAGAATGGTTCTTTAAAAAGGCACACCGACTGCCTTCCCCATCCTTCCCTAGTCCGATGGTACATATGAGCTCACTCTTTGGTCCCCTCCTCCAAATCAACCAACCAACCAGCTTCATCAGATCTCTTCGAATCAACACTCAAAAATAACAACAACTACAATAATAACAATAAAGAGAAAAAGGGAAAGAGGAAACACCCTACCTATATAATTTCTGATTGTGCGGAAGCAAACAACATCGGACAGTTTATCCTTTCCGTTTCCGACCGCTGCACAGAACATTACCTAAACATCAAAAAATGGGAACCAGGGAAGTCAGCAGTTGCTGAGCTCAGTCTCACAAACAAACACAAGGTATATTTGTTCCAGGCATCAAGGTACAAGGAATCTGTTATGAAAGAGGCCGTAGAAACAAGAGCGTGCAAGAATAACTTCAACGGGAACAGCTGATATAACCGTAGTGGTACGTCGGAGCGAGCTCTGGGCTCTGAGAAGAAACAAAGAAATTTTCCTTAATGTTTACACTGTTACGGGAATGGTAACGCCATCAGCGAAGACTTCTTTCTCTGCTATCTGCTATCTGACTGGATTCGTTCCTTCAAATGTTCAACACCAAACATTTTGACGGAATAAACCCTTTTTTTAGTATATCCCGTCTGTAAAAACCATGGGTGTGATATCCATGGATGGAGGTGGCCATTCAGTAGTATCGCGTCTGTCAATGCGTTTGTCAGATTATCATTTAAAAAGTAATTCACCATAAATCCATAGCGTGGGTGTTTCCCATCTCGTAGTCATATCAGTTTACATTAATCGGCGGCAGATTTTCATATCAATGTTTTCTTAACTTGTTGCAGATGTTCAAAAAGTGAACAATTTTCCCATTAGACCAACACTTCTTGAATCGTATCTACATAATTTACAACTTTAAAAGCCCTCCGCTAAAAATCGTTGCCTATACCCTCACGGCAGGAGAGTTTAACCCTGTCTTCATTGCCACATGGAGATTTGTAAAATCGTAGTCAACACAGTTGTCTGTCCACTCTGCCACTCACCTTAAAAGTTGTTTCGTCGCTCCAGGGAGTGCTTTTGTAAAACTTGGGATTGATTTCTGGTCGGAACGCGTATAACTCCAAGAATTCCATACGCCTCGCCGGATTACCTTCATTTAGGCCTTGAAGTGAAGTAGGCCTAGGTTGGTTTCGATTTCACTTTTTCAGGATCCTTCGAACGCTTGTTCTTGCTGTTTTACACTCCCTGGGCGCTTTTCTTTGAGATTTAGTTGGCGCTTCCACAAAACGGCACAAGACAACGTTAAGATTCTCTTCTGAAGTAGGAGACTTCGGTTTGGCTAAACGAGGAAGTCTCTTCATATCTTAAATTTGAATACCATAATTGTAATTATGGTCATGTTGCCACCTAAACTGTAAAACAAGTACATGCTTTTCTATGCTTAACTTTCTATTCCTTGTTCCTCAAATAACAACAAGCAAAATAAACTCAAACTGCCAGCGTCAATCGACTTACAGGTACTAAGTAGCACTAAGGTTCGCAAACGACTACCACTGCGCTTCGCAAACCAAAGGCTAAAGACTACTAATGACAATTGGTTCAAATGGGTCTGAGCACTATGGGACTCAACTGCTGAGGTCATCAGTCCCCTAGAACTTAGAACTACTTAAACCTAACTAACCTAAGGACAGCACACACATCCATGCCCGAGGCAGGATTCGAACCTGCGACCGTAGCGGTCGTGCGGTTCCAGACTGTAGCGCCTAGAACCGCTCGGCCACTTCGGCCGGCTACTAATGACAATTGGCCAAGCTGTTATATTGTTTGTACATTAATAGGAACTGTAAATATTTCTGAAAAATGGAGGAACTTTATTTTTTTCGGAAACAGCAAAAGAAACATGAAGCACGAAATCACTTGTTCTTAACGTCAGTGAGTATAACGTAGTTCGATTTCGCGCTGATATATTTCATGATGGCGTTGTTAATAACCTTTTCTCTAAGTCAGGGCTGTTTATGCAAGATCGATAACCACAAACTGAGGAAAACTCTCTAAGTACCATGCATGGATTCCCAGAATTTTTATTTTACAAGATCAAAATAATAAGGAAGGAAAATTTAGGCTGTAATATGGCGACCATAATTAGGAACAAAAGTTCATTGATGACCCTCGTAAGTCGGTATGGCAAACAATCGGGCAGTATCATAGACTGGAAAGAAAACCTGAACAGTGATGTGTTGGGTTTTATGATATTCAGCAGCTGATATTAATGATACATCCCATATAGAAATAGTTGAAGTTGCACACTTATTAAGAAGTGTTCGTACGATAATATGGACATGGTATTAGACGTTATCGATGCTACCATATCCTCGCGAGTGTCTCTGCGTACCTTAACAACGAAAGAATGAAAATTACGGAAGGCAGAGCGGTCAGTATACGAAGTAGCATTATGCAAAATAATGGCAATTACAGGAACAGCAGCAAGATAATTAAAATAGGAGAGAATGTTTGGGGTGAGTAAAGAAAGATGTAGAAAACTAACGTAGTAGAAACCGAAATCCGTAACAGGTATGAGATGTTAAAAGATATAGATGCAGTCTTATAATGTTTAGCAAACTCTTACGAAGTATTATTTCAAATGAATAAAAAATAGTCATTAACAAACGTGTTACTCACTTTGAATGCGTAATGAAAAACGCAAGTTTATCATTAAAATAGTGAATCTGATGTGTTTGATACCGAGATATTTTAGTGTGATATTATCATGAGCATTAATAAAATAAATTCTTGTACAGTATGACATGAATGTGACAATCCTACGCAAGGTGCTTTCTTACAGCCAGTATTTCATACGAATTAAAATTTCAGGTGAACATTTTTGAGGTGTACTTTAAGGCAAACTGAAAGAGAAGGTCGGCCTACCACAGTATGAAATCCGTGCAAGGTCAGTGAGTTCGATGAAGAACAAAAATAGCCGATCGCGCTCTGAACGCCAATGACTACCGTAAAATTTCATGGGCGGCCTCTCTTTTATGGTCCACGTCGCACCAAGGGCCATTTTATTACGACTGTAACAATTTAGAAGAACTTCGCGACCAGAATATAGGTCATCTGCTTACCACTTTCAGCACAGAGTACCCCTGTGGGCACTATACTGCCCTTAAAGCAACATACACAGTAATATAACACATCTACATTCAGAGTTTTATTCGACTAAGGTAAAGAAAAAGAACGTGTAGAGGCTGTAAGTCAAAGTACTCTAAACCTGGGAACTGGCATCAGTATTTGGACTGGTATCAAACAAAACCCACGTGGACAAGAATTCGATTGTAATTGTTATTTGATGAAACGGTTACAGAAATGAGGTGGCGGGGAAACTAAGCACGAGAACTATTAACATTCTTCATGAGTATAGCAATGTAATTTTTTCATTATCACGTCCACGAAGAAGTTCAACGTTTCATTCCTGTTATAAGTATGAGCTATTGCGACTGAAGACGTCGAGAACCGAGGTATGCTCACTAGGTCAAAGGCCTTAAAAACAGGGCCCTCTCTTTGACTTAGAGTAAGACGGAACTCAAAAATCTCCATAATCAGGAATAATAAATTACACAGTGGTTTAAGCCATTGGCAACAACTGCATTAAACATGGAAAACGGTATTCACAAGCTTTCAATGCTCTTCAAGTATACGCACAACATGCACGTGGATCGCGGAGTTAGCGATGAACAAACGACCATTTGGGCCGGTGGATGAGATTTAGCACCACTCATTTTCCATAATTTGAAGTACAAAAGGAACTACGTTTCAGAATGTTGTCTGGAAGCAGACACTTTGTGCTACCTACAAGTTCGAACTCTTTGCTATAGGGATTTTTCAACACTGTGAAGCTTCTGGTGCTTTTACTTTCTGATTAGGCATAAATATGGTTCATTTGTACGCCAGAAGAGAGATAGTGTGTTTTCCCTGATGGATGCTTGTTACATTAGTCTTCGTTCCGAAGACTGCCGTTTGATTTCCACCAGACCATGTGAATAACAATGGTTTTTCCCTGTGACACAGCGTGACAAAAAGACATCACCTTTAAAGTCGTACAGGACTCAATTAACATGAAAAATTTCAAGACACATTTCATGTGGTCGTTAGCAAACATCTTAGGCACCTGTCATGCGTACAATTTAATGTACATGAGAACATCTATAACAATGGGAAAAATGGAGATGCGTGTTTGGACCCTTGCGGGGCAGGTACGGCTACCTTGGTACAGGTCTTAATACCAGGGCCGTTCAGAAAGTAACCTCCGGTTGATTTAAAAAAATACACCAAGTTAAATAAAAATATTTTAATATATACATCTTACAACTACATCTTTGCACTATTTTTCTACATAGTCTCCATAGCGATTGAGGCACTTATCGTATCTCTTCACAAGCTTTGAAACTCCTTCTGCATAAAAATCACCTGCTTGTGCCTGGAGCCAGCCTGTGACCGCATCTTTGAGCTCTTCGTCGTCATCAAACCGCTGTGACCCGAGCCATTTCTTCAAATGCATGAAGAGGTGATAATCACTTGGCGCCAGGTCTGGGCTGTAAGGTGTATGGTTGATAACGTCCCACTTGAAGGGCTCAAGAAGGGCCGTTGTTCTGCGAGCAGAGTGAGGACGGGCGTTATCGTGCAAAAAAACGATACCGGAAGTCAGCATACCACGGCGTTTGTTCTGTATAGCCCGTCGTAACTTTTTTATTGTTTCACAGTACACGTCTTGATTAATGGCCGTACCACGTTCCATGAATTCAACCAACAACACCCCTTTGGCATCCCAAAACACCGTTGCCATCAGTTTTCTGGCAGAAAGACCTTGCGAGGCTTTTCTTGGTTTGATAGGGGAATTTGAATGTGCCCACATCTTTGATTGTTCTTTTGTCTCAGGGCTCACGTACTTAATCCAGGTTTCGTCACCGGTCACGATTCTGTTTAACAATGGTTCTCCTTCGTCCTCATAACGTGACAGAAAGTCTAATGCAGAGGCCATTCTTTGAGTTTTGTGATGGTCGGTAAGAATTTTGGGCACCCATCGTGCACAGAACTTACGGTAACCCAATCTTGCTGTCACTATGTCGTACAAGAGAGTCTTAGAAATCTGTGGAAAACCAGTAGACAACTCCGACATTGAGAAACGTCGATTTTCACGAACTTTTGCATCAACCGTCTGAACGAGTTCGTCAGTCACCAATGATGGTCTACCACTCCTCTCTTCATCACGAACGTTTTCTCGTCCACTTTTAAATAAACGTACCCATTCACGGACAACTCCTTCACTCATAACTCTTGGTCCGTACACGGCACAAAGCTCACGATGAATAGCTGCTGCAGAATATCCTTTGGCTGTAAAAAACCTTATGACAGCACGCACTTCACATTTGGCGGGGTTTTCTATTGCAGCGCACATTTCAAACTGCCACAAAAACTAAACTAGCGCAGGTACGACGTTCACTCGACCACGGCTTGATGCCGACCGACCTGTTGAGTGCGTGAACGCACAGATGGCGTCGCTACTCCCCCCACAACCCGCACTGTGACCAATCGGAGGTTACTTTCTGAACCGCCCTCGTACATTCGACGCCACATTGGGCGACCTGCGCGCCGGGTGAGGATGGAATGATGATGAAGACAACACAACACCCAGTCCCTGAGCGGAGAAACTCCCCAAGTCAGCCTGGAATCGAAGCCGGGCCCGTAGGACGGTAATGCGTCACGGCCACTACATTTTTTTTTCCTTATTGTTCGTTGCTGATCGTTGTGTTTGGTCGTTGCGGACATCAAATGACATCCGTTCAAGTACGTTTGTCGATCTTTCCACTCAATATTTTATTACAGAGGCATCACTCAGCTATCGGGGAGGACATCTATAAGAGTAATATGAGTCTATCCAATACTGATATTCGTGACGCTAACCTTTTCAGTATCGACCTATGGCTCTTTCGTAGTTTTAAGCTCTGTGACATCTGATATGTAGTAAGAGGTAGAACTCCCTTGCGTGTTCACCAAGTCCAGTACAGTGATTTTTTGGCCTTTTTAAACAGTATCCCCTGTTTCCGGATGAAATTTTTCAGTGATCTGACATCACTCTACAATGTTTCAAGCTCATTATGACAAGGACTAGCTGCAAGAAACCACGAGCAAACAAATCACTGTAGTTTAATAGCCACAAGCCATCAGAGCCTGGTTTTGTTGTAACAAAAGAGCATACGTCTCTAGGGGCTAAAGCCCTCACTGGGAACGACTGGATTCCTATATCACAATTTCGCTTCTGATTAAAAAGGCTCGATTTCATTCCCTGGCGAGCGTAGGTACCTGGGTATTAAGCGAGTGGGTACCTTATATTTAAAGAAAAACAATATGAAGTAAAACTTCCTGGCAGATTAAAACTGTGTGTCGGACCGAGACTCGAACTCGGGATCTTTGCCTTTCACGGGCAAGTGCTCTACCAACTGAGCTACCTACGCACGACTCACACCCCTTCTCACAGCTTTACTTCTGCCATTACCTCGTCTCCTACCTTCCAAACTTTACAGAAGCTGTCCTGCGAACCTTGCAGAACTTGCACTCGTGAAAGAATATTGCGGAGACTTGGCTTAGCCACAGCCTAGTTGATGTGAGGTACTGGCAGATGTAAAGCTGTCAGGACGGGGCGTGAGTCGTGCTTGGGTAACTAAGCTGGTAGAGCACTTGCCGCAAAAGGCAAAGGTCCCGAGTTGGAGTCTCGGTCCGGCACACAGTTTTAATCTGCCAGGAAGTTTCATATCAGCGCACACTCCGCTGTAGAGTGAAAATTTCATTCTAAATATAAAGTAAGGATCTCTTGTCCGCCCGGTTAGCCGTGCGGTCTAACGCACTGCTTTCTGGGCGGGAAGGCGTGCCGGTCCGGGACACGGATCCGCCCGGCGGGTTAGTGTCGAGGTACGGTGTGCCAGCCAGTATGGATGGTTTTTAAGGTGGCTTTCCATTTGCCTCAACGAATGCGGGCTGGTTTCCTTTACTCCGCCTTAATTACACCGGGTCGGCGACTGCTGCACAAAGACTTTCTACACGTACGCGTACACCTTCATTACTCTACCACGCAAACATTGGGGTTACACTAGAGTGAGACGTTCCCGGGAGGGAGGGCACTGGAGGCCCAACAGCACAATAACCCTGGGTTCTGTGTGGGTCGGCGGTGGTGTGAGTGGACTGCTGTAGCCTGTTCTGGGGTTGTGAACCACTGAGGTCTACCCAGGGGACGAAGCCTCTCCATCGTTTCTAGGTCCCCAGTTCCATGCAATACAATACAATGCAAGGTCATGTTTTCCCGGGTCATCAGTCTTGTGACTAGTCTGACGCGTTGAGCCAGCCTGTTCATGTCAGAGTTTCAATTACTCCCTACGTCCTCCATAATTTGTTGGCTGTATCCCAATCTCTCTCTTCCCCTGAATATTCTTCCTTCAATAATTTCTTCAAGTGCCATGAATGTTACTCCCTGATACCTTAACACATGCCCTATTACACTCCACAATCGTCTTATGAATGTATTCTAAATACAGGGAGTGAAAGGCAATTTACAACTTATACAAAAACAAGATGGCAGTTATAAGAGTTGAAAGACTTGAAAGGGAAACAGTGGTTCAGAAGGAAGTGATCCAGGTCTGTATCCTATCCACAATGTTATTCAATCCGTACATTGGACATTCAGTAAGGGAAACCAAGGAAAAATTTGGAGTAGGAAGTAAAGTTCAGACTTGGAACAGCAATTGAACGGAATGAATATTTTCTTGAAAGGAGGATATAAGACGAACATCAACAAAAGTAAAACGAGGGTAATGGACTGTACTCGAATTAAATCAGTTGATGCTGAGGGAATTATATTAGGAAATGACACATTTTAGGTAGTAGATGAGTTTTGCCATTTGGGCAGCAAAATAAGTGATTTTGGCCAAAGCAGAGCGGATATAAAATGTAGACCGGCAATGACAAGGAATGCGTTTCTGAAGAAGAAAAATTGGTTAACATGGAGTGTGGATTTAAATGTTAGGAAGTCTCTTCTGACAATATGGAGTGCATCAATGTCTGGAAGCGAAAAATGGAGGATAAGCAAATAAAGAGAAAAGAA
Organism: Schistocerca nitens; assembly: GCF_023898315.1. Lineage (NCBI taxonomy): Eukaryota > Metazoa > Arthropoda > Insecta > Orthoptera > Acrididae > Schistocerca > Schistocerca nitens. The sequence continues at coordinate 69,899,771 of NC_064614.1, forward strand.
ACTTTTGAGATATGGTGCAACAGAAGAATATTGAAGATTAGATGGGTAGAACATGTAACTATTGAGGAGGTATTGAAAGGAATTGGGGAGACAAGAAATTTGTGGTACAATTACACCGGAAGGAGGGATCGATTGATAGGACACATTCTTAGGCATCAAGAGCTCACCAATGTAATACTGAAGGGAAGAACGGGGGTAGAAATCGAAGAGCTAGACCAAGAGATGAATACTGTAAGCATATTAAGAAGGATGTTTGTTGCACTAGTTATTCGGAGATGAAGAGGCTCGCACACGATACAGTAGCGGAGAGAGCTGCATCAAACCATTCTTCAGACTGAAGACCTCAACAACAACACAACAACAACTAAGTCATAAGTAGGCCATTAGTATTGCGAGCAGAAACAAGTTTTAACAGCATACCACGCAGCCTTCTCCAGACCTTCACGCCTATGTTAGAAACCAAGGACACAAAGTCTCTAAGGGCTATGAATTGTACCAAGTCTCCCAAGGAACTAAGAGAAAATTCTGGGTGCACTGTATTGTTTGGAAGGCCAGCACTTCTTAGGAAAGGCCAAACGATCAAGGGCGATGATACCCGCCGCTCTGCCGACTTCTTGCTATAACTGTTTAATATGTTCTTATATTAAATTTTAGTTTACTTGTGTCAGCCAGAATGGTATCTGCCGCAAGCTACTGTTTCTCACTTCTACATTATAGTTTTAATTATTGCTCTATTACTTTGTTCCTTTATTTGCGGAGACAGGATATCACGCAGAGCCTTTGCTAGCCACTCTCTGGTAGAAACATTAGGTGTTTTTCCTGCTTACGGCAACCCACTGGTGACAGTGTTCTGGCCTTCATAGTGCTAAATTCCTAGAATCTGCTGAGACAATATTCCGCGCAACCAGCATTGCTAGCTACTCCGTAAAGCACAGGATTTAAGTGCCTCATTATCAGACAGTAATAGTTATACCTTTTAGATGCAGCCATCTGTCTCTGTCTCTTGCCATTTCTATGATTTCGTGGTATTTGCTGCAGATAATTTCGCTGATATCACTTTGTAATATGGAAGTTCTGGGCCCAGTTCGTGAGATTTTCCCAAGTATCTTCCTTATAAAATGCTTTATATGAAACTGCGATTTCGCAAGAACATCCAATTTACTCAGTTTCTCGTTATGTTTAATGTAAACTAACTGTCGTTTCTTCTCTTTAAGATGTTTTAGTATTTCTTCGTCAGATTTTCTTTTTGGCCCATGATGATTTCGTGGCTTTTCTCCATATCCACATGTCTTTTGCCTCCATTTTCTTGTTCTTGTTTGCGCCGTCCACAACCATAGCTTGAAATTCTCAAAATAAATGTCTTCAGGAATATATTTCTTGTTTTTAACCAAAGTTGTTGTATTTTTAACAGATAACTCTTGTTTATAAAGACTTCTATTACTATCGATTACGCTCTGTTGTCATATGTTATTTTACTTCCAAGGAGCAAAATTCACTTATTTGCCTTAGTATTCTATTTCCTATCCCAGTATTTACCTTCAAGGAAAGGTGGGGCACTGAATAATGCTGATTACTCCCGAGAGGAGGTCGACCTAGTTCAAATACGCGTATACACCATCACTGTTGTCTGTGAGATTGACGGAGGAAGTTGGGTCCATTATTTTTACTAAACATTTTCCTGATTTGCAGTCGTCCGATGTAAAGACAGTAATTTATATTATTACTGTAACTTCACTTAAACGTAGAGTAATAATTATTTACAGTACCAATGTTTACACAACGTCTTTCTGTTCACAATTTTTTTTTCCTTGTAGTTTCTTTGGGTTTGATAGTTACATCTGTGAGCCAATAATGCTGACAGTGCATCCAGTCAGGAATAGTGTCCACCTTGTCAACTTTTTCCAGCAGTTAATTCATATATTTTCACTCTTTTAAAAGTTAGTTACTTCCATACGTCGCACATAATACTGAACACTCACTTCTAAATCCTTTTACGTACAAAGCTATCATCCGTCATTCTATTGCTTCGTGACGATTTTGAACCAATTAATTAATGTCATTTAACACTATCTCTGCTTAGTTAGATTTGGCCTCATACAAAATTCCGATCCAGAACTGTCTGCTACATCCACTTGGTATTCTTTGAGGGAGCAGAGCATCAAGGTACCCAGAAAATACGTCCAGCAATCAGAGTAACAAATGTGGAACCATGTTGGGATGTAAGATTCGAGTGAGGAGGTAAAGAGTGATAAAATTCCTTCTACAGCACCAAAGCAATTTCACATTTCGTGTAGTACGTTGAACATAAGAGTACTAGGAAAAAAGTAGAGATGCAGTAGATGGATAAAAACATTGTAAGAAGCCTATAAGTGTTATCAATAAAGAACAGAAACAAGAAAGCCAAGCACAACAAAGTGGCCCCAAGTCGGTGGTGGTACTTCAGCCGAAAGGGTTACTGTCTGGTTTCGGAGTATGTGTTCTGCAATAGAGGGAAGTAGCGGCAAGCTGTCATGTAGGTGTTGTAGAATGTGTTATAAACATGTCACCATCAAGATATTAGGTGATTTGTGATTGCATCACAAAGTTATTCTCCATTGAATATATCAACACAAGAGCCTAACTCTCGTCATTCGCAGGAAATTTTAATTTTCGGCTTTATCATGGAGAAATCTGCGGCTGAGTATCACAAAATCCTTGACAGGACCAAATACAAACGGCCATATTGTAGCGATAGACAGGAAATGGTGATCTTGGAGAATGAAATGCTTGACCCCGTGTCGAAAACCCTTCAAAACATACTTGGAATCGTTGAAACGGGAATCACTAACCAACCTGCGTGTTCTACGGACAGTGCCCATTCTGACCACTGCGATGTTTGGTCAATGGTACACGGCCTGGCTGACCAGCACCTCCGATCATGTGATCAAGTGCAAAATTTGATCGATTCACGGATCACCTCGAAAGACACCTAGTTCTTCCGCCGAGTTAGCAAACTGGACTCGCTTACAGGAGGACGACCCGCGTCGGGCCATCCTGATTCAGCACATCAGATGAATTCGCAATTGCGAATGACGACTAGCATTAGCTGTAGAATCCAATTACGACAATGAAAATCTGTGGCGGACCAGGACTCGATTTCCCGCTTATCGCGGTTCTAGGCCCTACAGTCTGGAGCCGGGCGACCGCTACGGTCGCAGGTTCGAATCCTGCCTCGGGCATGGATGTGTGTGATGTCCTTAGGTTAGTTAGGTTGAAGTAGTTCAAGTTCTAGGCGACTGATGACCTCAGAAGTTAAGTCGCATAGTGCTCAGAGCCATTTGAACCATTTGAACCTGCTCATCGCGGCGGACGTCTTTTGGATGACTGTGCATGGCTCAAGCTCAGACCCAAACTTCCATGGGTCCACGATCTGTAGTCGTACATCCATTATGTTTATTCCTGTACAGGTCAGACGCCGTATCGTATCCTGATTTACGTTTTTCGTGATTTCCCTAAATCGCTTCCGGCTTGTGCCGAAAGTTCCTTTGAAAGGACAGGGCCGATTTCCTTCCACTTACTCCCCTAATCCGAGCTTTTACTCCGTCTCTAAAGACCTCATTGTCGACGGGACATTAAACACTAATCTTCCGCCGTGGGACTCGTGTACTGTCCGAAAGGTGCGGGAAAGTAGGGGCCGGCGAAGGCTAGTACTTTTAATCGTAGCCTTTTTGTACGTTTTTCAAAGTTAAACCTCTACCTCCCAGAAGAAAACAGCAGAAGAAAAGTTGTATAATAAACATTTCCACAGTGGCCACATTACCTCGTTATGTTGGGAAAAGTGGCCAGTGCGTAGGGCTTTAGGAAAATGGTTACGGGTCCCGTTCATTGTATACTTTATTGTTTGCAAATGTTTAGCGTGCACGGCAAGTAAATTCAGAACATATAAGCGCCGAGCTGTTCTCAGTAGACAAGGCTTTGGAAAGTTCAGTTTCTCTTAGAGAGGTCACTTTACCCCACCTTCCCGTACTTGATGTACAACGTATCTACGACCTTTAATTTAGACTTGTTTGTATATATTTTCAATTTATTTTTGTCCAAGGCATCAGACAAGGTTTTTAACAATGGTCCACGTCCTGCCTTCTTCAATTTGTTGAAGTACCCGAGCAGGTGCATGGTATCGCTACAAGAAGCAGCGTCAGTTTGAACTCTTCAGGCTTTCCCGGCGAGATCTTGACATGTGGAATGATCGGGTCTACTGCCGGATATTTGTGTCGCTCTGGCACAACATTTCGGCCACGTAACTCGCTGCCTTCTTCAGGTGCTACCTGAGACAGCCGTATTGGAGGATCGTGTCCAGCATTTACGCCCAGAGGGCGCTGCTTGTAAGCAGCGCCAGGCGGCAGCGGACGGCAAACAGAGCGCCCAGCTCCCTCTGGGCATAAATACTGGACAAGATCCTCCAATACGGCAGTCTCAGGTAGCACCTGAAGAAGGCAGCCAGTTACGTGGCCGAAACGTTGTGCCAGAGCGACACAAACATCCGGCAGTAGACCCTATTATTCCACGTGTCAACGTAAGTTTTATTATGGAGCAGTTACTGTCTGGGACGATAAACTTACGGAACTGGCGAAGCGGCATCCGCTGATGGAGTCGTCTGAGGACGAGGAGGAGGAGGCGGGGGGCCGGAGGGCGAGGTCGGCGGTGGAGGCGGCGGTCTGCGCCCCCGCGTCCCACGAGGAGAGCGGCACCAGGCGCACGTCGTCGTCGCCGAGCGCGATCAGCTCCGCCAGGTTGACCAGCGACGGGTTGCCGCAGCCCGGGCCGACGCCGGCGCAGCACGCCTCCGCGGGGCCACTGTGCAGCGCCCGGCACGCCTGCCGACACCGTCCAACACACCTGCTCCATTCCGTGCAGCGTAGCTTTTACTTTGTCTCCTACAGAAAAGAAGTCTTCTCGTTTGTGCATCATCACTTTTCTGACTGGTTTAATGCGGCCAGCAATGATTTCCGTATGCTGTGTCAACCTGTTTATTACAGAGCTGCACCTGCACCTAGAGACCTCAGTTAATTGTTCCGTGTAATCTAACCGCTGTCCTGCCGTTCAGATTTTGCTCTCTATAGTCTCGTCAAGCAATCGTTTCATTTGGAAGGGTGAAAGGAAGTACTATTATTCAACTTATAAAACATCGAAACATTTTCACATCGCTCGCTTTATGTTCTTTAGTTTTTATATCTAGTTAGTTAATTGCTGTGGAACACTGACACTTATCTGGCAAGAGCTGCAGATGTTTCCTGTCACAACTGTGACACAATTTCCATCTCAAAACTGTTTATTTACTTGGTATCTCTCTGTTTATATGTGTACATAGTCCGCCCTGGTAGCTGAGTGGTCAGCACGACGGAACGTCATGCCAAATGGCCAGCGTTCGATTCCCGGTTGAGTCGGAGATTTTCTCTGCTCAGGGAATGGATGTTGTGTTGTCCGGGACCGGATGGCATCCACTCTGAGGTACTGAAACAAATTGCACCGCAGATCACCCCGTTTCTCACAACGTTGTTAAACGATGAATTAAGGCTGGGCCGAGTACCTGCAGTGTGGAAGACCTCGAAGGCGGTTATCATCAAAAAGGCTGCACACAAAGACCCATCAGACCACAAGTCATACAGACCAATTTGCCTTATCAATACACTCGGTAAATTACAAGAAAAACTACTCATAAGACAACAAGCACACCTAACACAACGGGGACTAACACCACACCAACACGGCTTCAGGGAAGGGAAATCTATACACGATGCAATTAACAGAGCACACCAAATAGTACACGACACACCCTCCAAATACACACTTGCAATTATGATAGACATCTCAAGTGCCTTCGACAACTTCTGGTGGCCGGCCTTGTTCAAGAGGCTCAGACACCTGCAGGTACAGGAGTATCTGTGTAATGGTGTCACAGACTATTGCAGAGACAGAACGGTCGTTTGGTAAATGGACAACCAGAAAGTGATTAAACGAATTACAAAAGGCTGTCTACAAGAGTCGATCTGCGGCCCAATCTTCTGGGACATAGTTATAGAACCGCTCCTACAGTTACTAGAGGAGCACATCTTGACAGATGGAGTTGTTGCTTATGCTGATGATCTACTCGTCGTAGTTTCATCAAACAACCGTGCCCAGCTACAAGAAAGAGCCAATGGAACACTTCGAACAATAACCCAATGGTGCACAGATAATAAATTAAAGATAGCAGGAAACAAAACAACTTACACATTGCTAAAAGGTATCCTGCGCAGGAACCCAATAGTCAAAATCGGCCACACAAACATAAAAAGACTAGTAGTCACACGCTATCTAGGAGTATACATTGACGAACGATTGAACTTCCACGAACACATGCGAATATGCACACGCAAAGCAGAAAACATACTACACAAACAGGCTAGGCTGAATTCGGAACAATTCAGGATACCCCTGTCAGTCACACAAACATAAAATGCGATCTCTTCGAGTCAGTACTATGCTTTGCTGCCAGTACGTGGGACCACAGATTAAGTCTCTCAACCAAGAACCATTGTACGTCGAGGGCAAAGAAGTGTTTTACTTCGACTAACAGGGGCATTCAACACAACGCCAAATGACGAACTATGTGTCGTTATGGCAATGTTCCCCATAGATATCACCATCAGGTACCGCGCAGCAATGTACTGGTTTAGGATGGGGAGAATAGACCAGGTTCGGCAGATCACTGGTCAACCGATTGAGACAGCACGCCAACTCAGAGCATGGCGAGTGGATACCTGGCAGAGCGAGTGGGCCAACAGCGATAAGGGCCGCCGTGTATACAACTTCTTCCCTGACATCCGGGAAAGAATAAAACTAAAACATATCGATCCCAGCCGCGGTATGGTACATTTCATCACAGGACATGGCCCTTATCCCACGCACCTGTAGCGCGTGAGTCTGCAGCAGACTAATACAGGGTGTTTCAAAAATGACCGGTATATTTGAAACGGCAATAAAAACTAAACGAGCAGCGATAGAAATACACCGTTTGTTGCAATATGCTTCGGACAACAGTACATTTTCAGGCAGACAAACTTTCGAAATTACAGTAGTTACAATTTTCAACAACAGATGGCGCTGCGGTCTGGGAAACTCTATAATACGATATTTTCCACATATCCACCATACGTAGCAATAATATGGCGTAGTCTCTGAATGAAATTACCCGAAACCTTTGACAACGTGTCTGGCGGAATGGCTTCACATGCAGATGAGATGTACTGCTTCAGCTGTTCAATTGTTTCTGGATTCTGGCGGTACACCTGGTCTTTCAAGTGTCCCCACAGAAAGAAGTCACAGGGGTTCATGTCTGGCGAATAGGGAGGCCAATCCACGCCGCCTCCTGTATGTTTCGGATAGCCCAAAGCAATCACACGATCATCGAAATATTCATTCAGGAAATTAAAGACGTCGGCCGTGCGATGTGGCCGGGCACCATCTTGCATAAACCACGAGGTGTTCGCAGTGTCGTCTAAGGCAGTTTGTACCGCCACAAATTCACGAAAAATGTCCAGATAGCGTGATGCAGTAATCGTTTCGGATCTGAAAAATGGGCCAATGATTCCTTTGGAAGAAATGGCGGCCCAGACCAGTACTTTTTGAGGATGCAGGGACGATGGGACGGCAACATGGGGCTTTTCGGTTCCCCATATGCGCCAGTTCTGTTTATTGACGAAGCCGTCCAGGTAAAAATAAGCTTCGTCAGTAAACCAAATGCTGCCCACATGCATATCGCCGTCATCAATCCTGTGCACTATATCGTTAGCGAATGTCTCTCGTGCAGCAATGGTAGCAGCGCTGAGGGGTTGCCGCGTTTGAATTTTGTATGGATAGAGGTGTAAACTCTGGCGCATGAGACGATACGTGGACGTTGGCGTCATTTGGACCGCAGCTGCAACACGGCCAACGGAAACCCGAGGCCGCTGTTGGATCACCTGCTGCACTAGCTGCGCGTTGCCCTCTGTGGTTGCCGTACGCGGTCGCCCTACCTTTCCAGCACGTTCATCCGTCACGTTCCCAGTCCGTCGAAATTTTTCAAACAGATCCTTTATTGTATCGCTTTTCGGTCATTTGGTTACATTAAACCTCCGTTGAAAACTTCGTCTTGTTGCAACAACACTGTGTTCTAGGCGGTGGAATTCCAACACCAGAAAAATCCTCTGTTCTAAGGAATAAACCATGTTGTCTACAGCACACTTGCACGTTCTGAACAGCACACCTTACAGCAGAAAGACGACGTACAGAATGGCGCACCCACAGACTGCGTTGTCTTCTATATCTTTCACATCACTTGCAGCGCCATCTGTTGTTGAAAATTGTAACTACTGTAATTTCGAAAGTTTGTCCGCCTGAAAATGTACTGTTGTCCCAAGCATATTGCAACAAACGGTGTATTTCTATCGCTGCTCGTTTAGTTTTTATTGCCGTTTCAAATATACCGGTCATTTTTGAAACACTCTGTAGATGCACATGCGGTGAAGAAGGTTCCCCTGAACCCAGTGTCTTCTTCTGCGGACAACACAGAAACACAAGACACTCAGTACACATAAATCGCCTGAACACATAGAACGAACTATATGTCATAATACGCGACCCGGAAAGGTGGACTGAACTCAACAAACTAATTGACAAAATCTCGAAGATCCAACAAATAGAATACTTGTACAACAGACATTACCGAAGGCAAGTCGATCCAAACAGACATCATGATGCCCAGGGGGACACAGACATGATTAGCACCACGAGTGATGAAGAAGAAACAGATGCAGACCGGGGCACCAACATAGATATTGAAGCGTCCAGCGCGGATGATCCATAGTGTCAACCAAGTCTACGTCAAAGAACAGTCTGCAACAACCGTCAAGAGGTGCACAAGTCATACACAATCATAAAAACAGATTTACCTTATATGTAAATATGTAAATAGTTAACAGTAGCTCCATGTATAATAGGAGCTGAAAGCTAGGTACCTCTCCAAGGGACCTATGCCTTCCGTTAAGAGGCAGCGCACAGACTGGATGGAAGGATCTTAATTGTGGTCCCTCTCTTTTGAGCCCAACCCGACGGATTCCTATGGTAGATCGGGAAAAACCGCCGTACAGGTCGTGTTGTCGGCGGGGCCGGGAGGTGCTTGCGCCTGATGTACTCTACTAGGAGCCTTGTAGGCTCAACACAAACCGTTAGCGTCATTACCTTTATTACTTTTACCACAAGTACCCTTTCACTAGCAACTTTGAGCCAAGTACAAAATCAGTTACCTCTCTATTGAATATCGTAAAAAGTTTAGCAGGCTAGATATGGAGGTTTTAGTCTTAGTTTCTAGCTTTAACGTAGCCTAATCTCTTTTAGTTTTTAGGATGGTAGATGTTAAAGGCATGGTGAGCGATGACCAGCATCTTGAGGGTCATCCCAAGACCCGGGCCTCCGCCCACAATCATACGACGGGCAATATTATACCTATCTCTTCTCTATTCAATTCTCTTCCTTCCTTCTTTCGAAACATTTAATTTTGTTTTGTTTATTTATATCTCACTTGATTTTGTATTAGTTATAAGTTTTTCTAATGCTGCACAAAAAAGATATCAAATGGATGTAAACAAGTAGAGCCCGCCTCCACGTGGCGGGACACGGGCAACGGTTCAGTCACACCGGACCCCGGACCCAGTCACAGCGTCTTAGTGGCAACATACTACCCACCATAAGAAATTTGACGGTGGTTCATAAAAAATAAGCAGCTAGTGAAAAAAAATGTGTCCTTACCATCATCATTTCATCCCCATCGTCACGCAAGTCGCTGAAGTGGCGTCTCCTCGAAAGACTTGCACCTGTCGAACGGTCTACCCGACGGGAGGTCCTAGCCACACAGCATCTACATTTTTATGTGTATGTAAGTGTTGCCAATCTAACAACTGTTCCTTCAGGTTTTTTTTTCTCTCTCTCTCTTTCTGTCTCTGTCTCTGTGTTTGCCTCTCTCTCTCTCTCTCTTTCTCAATCTCTCTTATCTTTCACTCTTTGTCTCTCTCTCTCTCACACACACACTGTCTCTTCCTTCCTTTCTTTAGCACAAGGATGTTAGCATTATTTACCCAATCGTCGGTAGCTATTCAGTCCACATTCGATTTTCTGCAACACCGTTCCAAATAGCCAGAGAGAGAGAGAGAGAGAGGGAGAGAGAGAGAGAGAGGGAGAGAGAGAGAGTGAGTCAGAGAGTCTTCCGCTTACGGCCACACCTTGGAATGGTTTCCGCTCAAGCTCAGTGCAGGTAGTAAATAGGGTAGTCGCAGCAGTGGACCGATCGGAGGACACGTAGGACGTACTTGGATCCCCACGTCCGGCCCTCCATACTTACCCCTGTTGGCACCGGCCTGGAGCTTAGTGACCGATGGCAGCAAATCCTGAAGTTGTTAGCGAAGGGTCACCAACTCAGGCATCACAGCCAGTATCCGTATTAAAGACGACGGAACTATACAGTTAACAAAATGTAGTAATGTTTCCAGCAAATACGTAAACACGCAATGATCTGAAGAATTAGAATACTAATCTCACAGGTGAATGAAAATTTGTCGCTTCTTGTTTGAAGCTTGTAAAATAATTCGCAGACGAACTATGTACTCTCCTGTGCGAACGATGTACTCTCCTGTGGTGCTGTATTAATTGAAGATGACGCCTAACTAAAGTGTCTTACAACCATAATCGAGTACTAGGCCGAAATCTAGTTTCATTGATTCGTTCTCTGTCGTCCACTGCGTTTATTCAGTTTCTGCCTTCAACAACAGCTTTGCTCTCGTCCACCATTCGATAGTTTGAATCAAGCCTTCTACTTTTCCTTCGTGTTATTCCGTGTCTTCAAGGGCTCGAAATTTTAACATGGATTTGACAGTGTCAGTGGCAGAGAATACCTCATGTCTACCTCTCGCCACCTCTTCCACCTTAGACGGATTTTTGTACCCCACATGCGTTGTCCGGTGTAAAAGTGCGAAAACGTTTTCGGAATGTCTGTAAACCGTCTATTTGAGGCTGGACACGGGTAACAGCCCGGTTTTCACCTGATCGTATGTGAGAAAGTGCCGTAGCTATCATTAATTCTGGTCGGCACCCAGCCGCCGTCGTTAGCCCGGCGAGCAGTTTTGATCCGGGACAAGCGGGCCTCCCAGACTCCGGATGTAGCTTGATTACGAGCACGGCTATCCATGATAGAGATATTCTGAATTAGATGTTGTTATCAACACAGAAATTTTGTTTGTAAGTGTTGTCAGTCGCCAGTAGAAGTAATGCACTGACATAGTCACCTCAGTAAACTAATTTAGGTGACGATAGTACATACACTACTGTTTAAAGTAAGTCTTAAGTAAATGAGTTGACCAGCAATATTTTGTTACAGAAATAAAAAGAAACAATGTCAGTAATAAAGCGGTTTCTGATACAATTGGTTAAAGTCTTGCACGTACCTCACTGAAGGTCTCCCCCCTCAGCTGCCCAATGGCTAACCGCCGCCGAAGCAGGGTGATGTCTGAAGGTTCACTGCGTATTGAGGCCACGTCAGAGTCCATCGTAACTGATGAAATTTGTGATATCTGTAACATGAAACGAAACTTGCGCATGATGGGTATTGATTACAGTGAATCGTTTGTATCAAGAGGATCGGTTGGTGCATGAGACCGCGCCATTCTTCATTGGTTTGACACCACTGCACAGTGAAGACTTCTTTATAATTACTCAATGCATTTGTACGGTTTCACTGTTGTGAAAAAGAGTCTTCAGCAATGCCTTTGCCTAAATTAGCATCTTAAATTCCGCTCCAAGTGCAGCGCAATGATTTCGCTCATACCTGACATCTCTCCTGCAATTCGTCAAACTGTTGCATCCTTGAGCCCCCGGTTCGCGATGTACGTCTAGCGGTTACAGGGGTCAAGGATCACTCTTTATTAATAATTATAATACAATGTAATATCTCCAGTTACAGTTAAATTCTCAGCAAGTACACCAAGTCCTTTCATCCATACATGAATTTTTTCATCATTACTAACTTTTCTACAGGAACGGGTATACAATGTAAATGGCGTATTACTATATACATAACTAGGTCTACTTTGAGTCTTAGGATCTATTCCATAATGCCAGGTCTTCCACACTGCAGGTACTCGGCCCAGCCTCAATTCATCGTTTAACGACGTTGTGAGAAACAGGGTGATCTGCTTGTAGTCTTTTGCAGAGTAGTTTTTCTTGTACTTTACCGAGTGTATTGATAAGGCAAATTGGTTGTATAACAGCTTGGGCTGTCCCATTGCCTCCAAGTTTATTCTAGAGGCTAATAATATGTTTGTAGACAGGCATGAGATGGCGGCGTTGACGATACACACGTCGACGAGGCATAGTGCCTCAGTGCTGTTGCAGATAGAGCTCACAGCGGAATGGTTCCGCTGGCGAGCACTGCCCGCTTATGTAGGAGACGGGTGGCCTTGATGACGTAACGCAGTGATAACGGACCTATGAAGACACACTGGAGGCAAGCTGTATCAGGCGTCCATCAGGGTTCAGTATTAGGTGTTACGTTCTTGTCATTTTACATAAATGATGCGTCATCAGTTTTGTCCTACTACAAATAACACATATGCGCTGATGACCGCTCTAAGACCAATAGACATGAAGAGAGCCATTGAGAATCTCAATACCGACCTGTGTGCACTATCAAAATGGCCGCACGGTGTAGGGTTGAAGTTCAACCCACTCAAAATCCAAGAGGTACTGCTTGTCGTATCCACACGGTAGTTGTTTTCTCTGCACACCAGGCAGTTCGTGCGGGCAACCGCCCCGCCAGAAGGACGTGAGAAAATGACTCCCACCAACACAGAGATATTATCCTTGTATTCCTTGGGCTCTTACTCGGAGTTAGGCGTTGCCTCCACAGCGTCTGGAGGTGCCAAGCTAACGGGCAGGTACCATGCCTGCCGCAACAGAGAGCGCTGTCACCATGACTCTGTTTTGATGCTGGCCGGTGTGGCCGAGCGCTTCTAGGCACCTCAGTCTGGAACCGCGCGACCGCTACGGTCGCAGGTTCGAATCCTGCCTCGCGCATGGATGTGCGTGATGTCCTTGGGTTAGTTAGGTTTAAGTAGTTCTAAGTTGTAGGTGACTGATGACCTCAGATGTTAAGTCCCATAGTACTCAGAACCCTTTGAACCATTTTGAACCTTTTTTGATACTCCAGCCAAGCTCCATCCGCTCCCGACTATTTAGGGCACCACCGGACTGTAAGTTACGTCCTATGCCTGAAGTCGGCAATACGAGGAGTTCCGTCCGGCCGCATCAGCAGTTCAGCTTCATAGCCATCAGTTGGAAATACCACCAGTTTCGTCTCAGCGTTCCACACTAGCAAATCATGCCCATTTCGTCCTGGTCTTCACTCACAGCATGTCAGCCGCCACATGCCAGCAGCATCGGCCTAGTAACGCACCCGGTCTTCACGCCGCCGCCTATCACAACTCTGGGAGCGTCGTAGAGGCACTTAAAGGTCAGCGAGACACAAGAAACGTTTCTGTTGTATGTCGTTGGGTGGATATTCATCCAAGGACATTACAGTTTTGTTTCGATTTGTTAATACAGGTGTTCATTTAAAAGTTTTTCCATCACTCCTCAGTAAGAGGATACTTCACTGGTTCGTCATTTTAGGTTAATTGCCCGCAATATTGGGCATTCCTACCATCTTTAATCCTAAACGGGAAAAAAATCAGCTTCTCTCCTTCAGCAAAGAGTCTAGGACGTTTAATAGACGAAACTGTAAATTGGACAGAGCAGTTTGCAAAATATAAAAACTTTCCCTCTTTATCTGAAAGAGAAACTTCTACAAACAGTTACGCTTGTAGTTTTATTGATTACAGCGATGTTATCCTTCCTCAGGAAAGCTCACTGTGCCTGGAACTGTTTATGAATGCCTGTGTTCGTCATATCTGTGATGTTAGACTTCCGGCCGCGGTGGCCGAACGGTTCTAGGCGCTACAGTCTGGAACCGCGCGACCGCTACGGTCGCAATTTCGAATCCTGCCTCGGGCATGGATGTGTGTGATGTCCTTAGGTTAGTTGGCTTTCAGTAGTTCTAAGTTCTAGGGGACTGATGACCTCAGAAGTTAAGTCCCATAGTGCTCAGAGCCATTTGAACCATTTTTTTTTTATGTTCGACTCTCTGATCACGTTTCAGCATCATATGCACAGCTATCCCGGCTGTGTGCAGCCAAACACAGGGATGTCCATACCATTTGTATTTCCTACTCTCGTACTAACAAACACTGTGCCTCATATGTCTCAAACATACCCGTAACCAGAGAGCAAAATCCTTCCTGCCACGCTCCATCGTTCAACCACTTTCTCGAAGTCCTTCTCATTAGCAGAACCCGACTCTGGAATACCCTCCGGTATATTAAAGAATTGAAAAACACCTCCAGATTCAGAAGACAGTTAAGGAAACATCCACTAAATCAACAATAATGATTACCATGGTCCCAGCACGCACTCGTCATCCTTGTACAGTAGTCATTCTTTCCAGCCACATCCTCGTCTTTCCCCAGTATTCTTAGCTGTTGCTGTCTTCTTAAATTTCCTTTCCCCAAAAGTCGCTATATCAGAAAACATCTATCTTGTACATCTATAAATTCCTTTTACGTCTGCCACTAAACTTATTGTTGTTACTGTCATTATTATTTTATTGTTATTATTATTATTGCCATTATCATTCAAAGTGACAGCAGCTTCAGTAGTACAAGTACTGCCAGTATTAATTTTATCAGTTCATAGTCCGAATTAAGTACCCATATTGCCATTTCAGACACTAAAATAGTATTAATGATATTTGTTATATTAAAACTAGTATATTTTAGAAAATTATGACGTTAAAAGGTACTGTATGTATGAAGCCTTGCTCTGATAGTAGAGAAGGCCTGATGGACCAAATCAGATCAGATTAAATAAGTAAAGTAAATGTGTTTAATAGCTCATTTTGGCCATTTAAGGCTAATCAGGACGGAGTGTCAAGTAGAGGAAAAGTGTGCACCCCCAAAAGATTTTCTCTTCGAGTTTAATCAAGGATCTAGGGCTTCAGAAGCCACGAGAAGAATCGAGACGAGCTTGTGATCTGCAGGAGAGGGAAGCATTTGCCAAGAGCACATACATGATTTTCTCGTTTCTGAGAAGGAAAATTCGGTTTTTGCGATGAATCACGTTCTCGGAAACCTCTTTTTCACGGAAACCACATAAATCAGTTGATTTAAATCGAGCTTCACCAAATACCTCGGGAAATTTCACAAATTATCTAATGCAGTCACACGTCATTCATATTCCATAAGCATTCATTGCGGAAAGGACCAAAATCTGGTACATGGATACCACATTAAGCGACACGAATAAAAAGTCAGTGAATAACCATATGATCGTCTTTGTTGGCTCGTTACCGTTTGGCTTGTTGC
The DNA here is from genome assembly GCF_023898315.1 of Schistocerca nitens. Taxonomy (NCBI): domain Eukaryota; kingdom Metazoa; phylum Arthropoda; class Insecta; order Orthoptera; family Acrididae; genus Schistocerca; species Schistocerca nitens. The sequence continues at coordinate 69,915,271 of NC_064614.1, forward strand.
AGGCACAGACGATTCCTAGGGGACTCTGTTACGGGTAAAATGGTTCCTACATGAGAAATTAAAGAAGAGCAAAGAATGGCTCAGCCCATTGAAAGAAGCAACACCTCATGCGAATGATTGTGCACAGGCTCAAAAAATTATATATATATGTCGTAACCAAACTGGCATTCTTCATCACGAATGTCTACCAAGAAATGAAATTATAATAACCGCTGCGTATACCGAGCAGCTGTGATACCTCTATTGCTGCTACTGAAAACAAAGCGCCTTGTAACCATGTTAACATTGTAAAATTGCCACGAACTTATGCAACGATCCAATATTATTCTGCGGTCACCCGCACTGACTACGCTGTCAACAGTATTATTGGATATAAGTCTTGTGGAGAATGAGATTAACACCACACTTTGACGCAGGACTTATGAAGAGGTTCCAGTTCTACTTTATGTAGAGCCTGAGAGCCTGATCTGATCTCATTATACCTTGTGCATTACATTGAATAATATCGCGGAAGGTAGTTAATCGACGGCATCGGGTATCGATCTCTGGTATTCTACACGGCCTACCATTTAGGAAAGGATGTCACTGTAGTGGTACTTGTATTATATTCGTTATTATTAGCAAGCTCTGGCGTTTTCAGGCGCTCTGTTACTTTACCTTTAAGCTGTATTTCGCCAGCTGTCGCTCCTGTCTTCGCCAGCTCACGACCGCAAATTTTGTTGCCCACTATGTAGACCCCAAGGAGGCACCGAATGTTAGACGCTGCGCGCCGCTCTGGTGGTTGTTTCGCAACGGCGTTAAACAATAAAATAGCCCAAACAAACTCTAACAAACAAAAGGGCTTTGCCTATGGCAAAAACTCGTCGGCTTTATACTAAAACGCGGGAGGCAATCGAAATTGGGATGGCAAGTAATTTAATAAACAGGATCAGATGCTTAGTCTGCTCAATTCACGTCGGATACATCTCAGTGCTCCCACTGCACTCTTAGATAAGAGGCACTTTGGAGGTTTTTTGGTAAAGGCTGTTTTATCCTAGGGCATTCGACAGACATGAACTTTTATAATTTTAATCATAACTTTTGCTGACTACTTTAACCATCAATTGCGCCGACAAGTAATCGGTAATATGACAGCTGCGTGTACAATTCAGTTTTGCTGGACCATTCAGTGTAGCACAGTTTGCTGCTATGTTCCTTGGGTGTTATGACTGCTGTGCCTGTGCAAAGTGTTTAAATGTTCTACTCTTGCAAGGTGGACAGTTACCTCAAATGTTCGAGTGAGAGATGGATGCCTGTGCAAGAAGTATAATTCTGTGTTTGCGTATATGTCTAGCACTCGGTAAGAGAACCATCCACACTTAGTCAACTAACATATCCCGAAACAGATCACACACAAAGGGAGTGTGACTATATTCATTGCTTGATGGAACAGAAAGTACTTCTGTCCCAGTGCACTGCCCTAAAGGATAGACGCAAGTCATTCGAAGTTCTGAGGGGATTAGTCGCCCTTTCATCATCAACCTCATCCATTAATACTGCCATTTCAACTTTAAAAATGTCTACGAAGACATTCCGTATGTTCCAGTGCATAATTGTTACCTACTTCACAATGAAGGAAACCAAAACATTTCAGTTTTTTACAAGACCGAATCTGAGGGGACTTTTAGAGAAGTATTCTTAAAAAAAAGGGACAACCTTCAGAAAATTTGCCTGTTCCCTTAGCATAAACGAAAAAACTTCCAATGGCAGCAGCAAATCTTTACGATCTTGTTATAATGTGTGACAAACTGATGCGGGAATAGCATGAATATCACCGCAATTTGTTGAGCGATAAGGCTGTGTGTGACACACTGTTAGAACCAGATACTAAAGAGGTGTGTGAACAGGATTAAAGTTTACTGTGGATTAGATTGTTTGTTTAGAGTTACGTTTGCAGATTCGATTGTTTGGTTTTAAGTAATAAAATTGGAACTAATGTTTGTGTAACTGGTACAAGATCAGTACAATATAATTCGGTATCAATAAATCAGATGGAGATCGATTTCCTAAGCTACCATCAATGATTTTGTAGATTCTGTCAGACATTCAGCAGCTTGTAAGTCAAAGCTGTTATAATGAACATTCGTTGTTTTGCCGTAGAGAGGTAGATTTACATACGCTATACATTGCCTGACAAAAAATGGGAAACACTAAAAGGTTATGAGGAAACGAAATGAAATTCCACGTGTTGAGATGTTTGTGATGTTACTTAAATGATTACAATATCCTGCCACATTTACAAAGAACTTGACAGTATGAGCCCACGTTTTGAACTCCTCCTAGCCTTGATGCGTACACTGATTGGGTGGTGAATGGGATCACAAAGTAGTTGTACCTCCTCTTGAGACAAACTGTCCGACAACTACCATAGTTGAATGTGGATATTAGCCCTGGGGAGGACTTGACGTACGAGCCCTTCCACTAATGTTCAATAAGGGACAGATCTGCGGATCTTGCTGGTCACGGTAGAACCTCAACATCACGCAGACACTTCATAGAGATACGTTCCGTGTGTCGACGAGCATTGTCCTGCCGAAAAATGGCACCACTGTACTGTCGTATGAGATGTAACAGGTGAGGACCCAGGATACCCGAGACGCGGTCCGAGTTCGCTCAATGAATACCAGCCATGACCTGATGCTATACCCAATGGCCCTCCAAATCACGATGCCTGGAACAACGCCACTGTGCCCCTACAAAACAGTAGAAGGATATACTTCCCTCCAGGTCGTCGTCATACTCGCCCACGATGGTGATCTGAGGCACAGCAGAACCACGATACATCAGTGAACAAAATACGATACCGTTCATCAACCGTTCGTGCCTCCCGCTCACCTCACAGCTCCACACGCAGCCGTTTCTGCTGTGGGATTAACGGCAGCCTACACATTGGTTGGTAGTTCCTAATCCGGCAGCACCTAGTTTCCGATCAATGGTGCTGGATAGCACAGAATGTTGCAGGAGCATTACTTGGTCTCTGATGGCAGCTGCTGATATGCAGAGGTTACAATGTCTCTGGTGCACAACACGGTGAGTCACCATTGTCTTGGTCAGACATGGTCGACATAACCTTTGCTACAGGTATTCCTACCTCCACGTACCCGTGCATTCCAACATGGGGCCACTGCACACAGAATGTCCCACAAATCTGGATATAGCATTATTTATTCAGCCGGAGAAATGGAGATACGTCCGCAGCTCGTGGTCTCGCGGTCGCGTTCTCGCTTCCCGAGCGCGGGGTCCCGGGTTCGATTCCCGGCGGGGTCAGGGATTTACACCTGCCTCGAGATGACTGGGTGTTTGTGTTGTCCTCATCATTTCATCATCATTCATGCAAGTGGCAAAATTGGACTGAGAAAAGTTGGGTATTTGTACGGGCGCTGATAACCGCGCAGTTGAGCGCCCCATCATCAAATGGAGATACACAATGAGACCCCTTTCAAACCCTAGCCCGGTGCTGATAACGCTGTCTCAAACGGTTATATGACATTTCCATGTCCTTTGCGGTAATCACTCAACATCTGACCTTTTAATAACACTAAACACGAATAATACCAAAGCACTGTGGCGAGCGTTCTGCTTAACACAGAGAATAGCAACTCTGCGAGACTCAGGACTGAAGACCACAACAACAACAACAACAAGGATTTACACACTAGCCGATAGTGTATATGGGAACGAAAATGCACTAACTACTGTTCCTTCTGGATACCTTTTTTTTCTTCGGGCTATGGATCTAGCCAGAATACAGCACACAATAACGAAAATACGAACACATACTTGTGCTTTTCCAGAGTCAAGCTCTCTTATTCTGTCGATGTTTAAATCATTAAAAGTTTGTTTCACGAGGGTACTTTTGATCCGTCGTTGCAACTACAAAAATGTACATTAAATATATGCACTAACAAACTGACACGGTCATAAAATAACAGAATTTTGTGAATAAGTCATGACCTTTTAAAATCATCAACTCGTGCCCTCTGATCTGACGCATCACATTACCGCTCGTCAACGGAAGTTCCTGTACTTAACCAGTATCTCTCACAGCTATCGCTTGTTTTAACACCAGCCGTCTTCTACTACGGTTGCTACCCATTTCCAACACAACAACAACTATAGTTATGTGGAAGGGTAAATTTACATTATTTCTCTGCGAAATCTTTTTCCATGCCTTATTTATACTAATCGCAGAAAATGTTAATCAAACCGTTAACAAATTCGTTCTGGCCTTCTCCCGTTGCTACATCAAGCAAGTTATTAATGCTGTCTTTGGGAATAACTTGTAGGATAATCTTCCTTTTCTTCTGATTTAGATGCAATGTCTCTAAAACTTCTCCATTTCCTTTTAGTAAGCGGTTTACCTCATGTATGCGCCATTTCGCCTGTAATGTTTCATTTGGCTTGTATATTATTAATAATCACAAATAACATTAGTATTATGTAAAATCTGACACCCGCAAATCTTCGGTGAAGTAATGTAATCAATATGAATTAAAATTTGCTCTCTGATCTTTCATTGACGTTGTGTGGACACCATAGCTGAAGAATTATCAGATGCTACTCAGGTCACAGTCCAAGTATTCAGTACACTTGTTTTAATTGATCAGTTGCGTTGCAAAAGAAGCTGAAGCAAAGACGCTGATCTTGAAAGGCCTGTAACAAAACTATCGTAAACTTCCACACATTTTCTAAAGCTTTATATTACTCCATCAATAATTAATGTTGACACATCTTTTTCGACGCGTTCTTAGCTTAGTTACAGGAAAATGTTTGAATCTGTTACGCTCTGCGTTCGTTGTAAGATGTGTGTCATGAAATTAAGTGAATACGTATTTGATGTGGAATGTTGTTTACTGGCTGTGACATTCCATGAAGCACGTGCAATATCCTTACCTCTATACAACCGCACTAATTTCGAAAAATTGTGTCCTGAGACTATACTTAGGTTTAGTCGCTATAACTTAAATGATTACGAAGTGAGCTCGAAATACGTCTTGTACAGCAGTTATTTTCTCTTCCTAAAATTACGCAGTTAAAAATATATTTTATTAAGGAGTAAGCACATCTTTTACTGTTATTTTATTGGTAGTCTACAATGTCTGGCTCACGTCGTGGACTTCTATCGCATCTTAGTTACGAATTTGTCATATAGTGTGCAAGGAAACCTATCTGTCAGCGAAAGACTATTAAAAAACTCTTACGTGATATCTTGGGAATGTTATAGGTAGTTACTCACCTCTTGCTCTGAATGATCGCCTGTCCTGGAGCTACTGGGATAATTTGGAGTGAAGGCGAAATGTTACCAAAGAGTGTTGTAACTGCGGAAACGAAACGCTTACTCTGACTGCTAACCCATTGTTGGACTTGCCGCTCTAGAAGCGTGATCTGGAGGCGTGATAGGAAACCAATACATACGCCGTAAACAGGTTAGACTCTGAATGGATGTACTGACATAGATACGATACTTTACCTCAGAGGGATTCATTAATTAACGGTCGCATTTTGAAGAGCGTTTTCAGGTTGTCAGCTGGGGAGGAGGAGAAGGTTTCATAATACTGTTTTGGAAAATGGAGCAATGGCATGAAAGAGGTACATTTTCTTAGAAAATAAAAAAAGCTATTGAAAATCTGTCTTTATTAATCACGAAGTACACCGATGCTGCAACCTTATAATTCCTCTTAATTCGTAACTACTGCGTACAGCGTACGGGCCAACTGAAGAATGGGATATAACTCGTCTGCTTGAATTTAAACATAGATACTAATCTGTTTATTCTCGAGGCATAGATAATGACTTGGTTATTTTCTGTGGTGAAGCGTCATAAGTGTAAATAGAAACACGTAAATGTATTGTTAAGAGAGAGATACAGTGTACGCTTTATGTCGCTTATGGCAATTTTGAATCATTTGTGTACATGTTATGAATTATACCTTTGACTTATAATGAGTCGTTTTAATTGTTGTTACCTCTGCAACTGACTCCTATCTTGTGTTATGTAGGTTAACTGAAGAATAGGATACTACTACTAGCAAACGCAGGAAAAGCGGCGTACAAAGCATTGGCTTCCTGTAAGTCAGCTGAACTACGGAGGTCGTATCCTATTCTTCAGTAGACCTAGACAGATCAGCTGAAATATAGGATACAAATTTTACTTTTTTATCACATTTTCCGCCTTCGCTAGTACTACACTACTGACAATTAAAATTGCTACACCACGAAGATTACATCCTACAGAAGCGAAATTTAACCGACAGGAAGAAGGTGCTGTGATATGAAAATGATTAGCTTTTCAGAGCATTCAAACAAGGTTGGCGCCGGTGGCGACACCTACAACGTGCTGACATGAGGAAAGTTTCCAACCGATTTCTCATACACAAACAGCAGTCGACCGGCTTTGCCTGGTGAAACATTCTTGTGATGCCTCGTGTAAGGGGGAGAAATGCGTACCATCACCTTTCCGACTTTGATAAAGGTCGGATTGTAGCCTACCGCCATTGCGTTTTATCGTATCGCGACATTGCTGCTCGCGTTGGTCGAGATCCAATGACTGTTAGCAGAATATGGAATCGGTGGGTTCGGGAGGGTAATACGGAAAGCCGTGTTGGATCCCAACGGCCTCGTATCACTATCAGTCCAGATGGCAGGCATTTTAGCCGCATGGCTGTAACGGATCGTGCAGATACGTCTCGATCCCTGAGTCAACAGATGGGGACGTTTCCAAGACAACAACCATCTGCACGAACAGTTCGACGACGTTTTCAGCAGCATGGACTATCAGCTCGGAGGCCATGGCTGCGGTTACCCTTGACGCTGCATCACAGACAGGAGCGCCTGCGATAGTGTACTCAACGACGAACCTGGGTGCACGAATGGCAAAACGTAATTTTTTGGGATGAATCCAGGTTCTTTTTACAGCATCATGATGGTCGCATCCGTGTTTGGCGACATCGCGGTGAGCGCACATTGGAAGCGTGTATTCGTCATCGCCATACTGGCGTATCACCCGGCGTAATGGTATGGGGTGCCACTAGTTACAAGTCTCGGTCAACTCTTGTTGGCATTGACGGCACTTTGAACAGTGGACGTTAAATTTCATAAGTGTTACGACCCGTGGCTCTACCCTTCATTCGATCCCTACGAAACCCCACATTTCAGCAGCATAATTCACGACTGCATGTTGCAGGTCCTGTACGGGCCTTTCTGGATACAGAAAATGTTCGACTGCTGCCCTGGCCAGCACATTCTCCAGATCTCTCGCCAATTGAAAACGTCTAGTCAATGGTGGCCGAGCAACTGGCTCGTCACAATACGCCAGTCACTACTCTAAATGAACTGTGGTATCGTGTTGAAGCTTCATGGGCAGCTGTACCTTTACACGCCATCCAAGCTCTGTTTGACTCACTGCCCAGGCGTATTAAGGTTGTTATTACGGCCACAGGTGGTTGTTCTGGGTACTGATTTCCAGTGTGCGATTTGCAGAGTGGGATAAGGGGGGGGGGAGAATTTCCCCCCCTCTGCATCAGACCATCCCCTCCTCTGGTTTTGGTTTATGCATCCCAACCTGGGATGTTTATTTCCCAACGCACTGGAGGAAAACTTTACATATAATTTAAATTTGTGGAGCCGAACACTGTAAGTTTTTAATACAGTCTTTCTATTAATACTATTAATATGTTTGCTTATTAATGTTGAAAAAGTGTTACGTAGTAGTTAAGCATTTCAAAACATTTAGAACTAAATTCTCATTCTCGTGCTGTCATTGCTGCTTTTGTCTAAGGTGCGTCATCCGTTTACTTGCGAGCTTGCGAGGGAAGTAGTGTGGCAGTCATACCGGAGCAGTGGTACCGCAGAGTTGGGTGAGCTGGGGGCTGAAATTGCTACCCCGGGCCCTGACACAGGGTGGTGACCGGCGCGGTACCTGTGCGAACATTTAAAGGTTAGGTCACCTTTTGGCAACAGTATGGTGCCGACTAACGCGCCTGGGACGAAAGCACAAAGTAGTGCGAAGTGAGCAACGGTACCTACCAGACGGGATCGGACAGTCTGACTTCGCTAGCCGCGAACCACGTGGGTGGAGCTTAAGACAGGTTCCCCAGTATCGCGTATTCCAAATTAATTGGTGCCGTTCGTTCGTTGCCTCGCGTCCGCCAAACACACGGTGATCTTCACGCGTTCCCGCTTCAGTAGCTTCATTAGTGAGTTGAGTGCGTCCGGACCTGTAAGAACTACGGAATTTCAGGATGTCATTCAAACAAAGCAAAATTTCTGATTTCCTTAAGAGAAGTGCATTGCCTGATACGTGTACAAACTCTGACAGTCAGAATACCAACAGTGGTGCTAAAAGAGTTAAAATAGACAGTGACTGTAAAAAAGAAAACGGTAACGACGGTGCTAATACAAGGGAGGAGACTGAATCTCCGGTGACTGAAAACTGTGACACGTCTCAAGGTAGGAATGGGTGTAACAGTACTGTTGAGATTATAGTAGGAAATTGTCTGGCCTTATCACGTTTTCAAAACTGGCAAAAGACTAAGCCGTGGCTGTCCGTAAATGAAAAAAGCTTAGTAATACGCACAGTGTGTTCATAAGTTCGTGAACTTAAGGTGGAAAGCAATGAACGTGTGCGTATCGATAACGCATTTTTAGCTGGTTGTTTCTGCTTAATAACGCCAAAAAACTAAATGATAAAATCGGGGATCATGCAAAGTGCAAATCACACATGAAGTGCGTAGAAATCATGAGTATAAAAGAAAAGAAAAGTTTAGGAAAATGCGTGAGTGAAAGTGAAAAGTTGTGGGGAAAGCAGCATCAAGAAAAAGTAATCGCAAGTGCTTCGTTGTTCAGATCTGCATATGTAATAGCTAAACAGAAATTATCATCCAAATCGTATCCTGCAGTAATCGAACTAAAGAAGCTTAATGGTTTATCAGTCGGTAATATGCTTCATACTGACCCTGCATGCCGAAATACCATTATCTTTGTTGGAGAAGAAATGAATAAGAATCTTGCTCACTTCCTTATAGATTCGGGTACAGACTTTAGTATCATGATGGACGAAAGTACAGCGGTTTCCAATAAAACTTGTTTAATAATATATTTACGTTTGTCCTTTGAGGAAGTTTTTTGACATTTTTGAATTAGAAAGTGGGGCAGGAGAATGTATTATTAGCACACTGTATGCATCTCTTGAAAAGTACGGCATTACAAATGATGTACTAAAAAACCACGTTGTAGGTATCGCAACAGATGGTGCCTCAACAATGCTTGCACCTTACAAAGGCGTACCCGCTCTACTGCGTAGTCATTTACATAAGGATTTAACTGTCGTTCATTGTATGAACCAAAAAATTGAATTAGCTGTCCACGATGTTAAGAATGATGTAACTGATGTATACAATATACAGGTTTTTTTTAGATTCCTTATATTCTGTGTTTTCTCGAAGTCACAAAAATCAGAGATTACTATAGAGTGTTTCACAAGAATTGTCCTCGCAGCTATTAAAACTATGCCGTATTTTTAGCGTACGTTGGGTTTCTTCCTCATTGTAGCTGTTCCAGCTCTTCTTGAAAGTCACAGTTCTCTTGTCCATCTTTTTGAAAAACTGAGAAGTGATCGTTTCCTATCAACTCAGGAGAGACCTAAATTTGAAGGTTTACTAAAACATCCCACAAAGTGGTTGTTTGTAATGGAATAAGTTATGCTTTATGAGGTCCTAGAAGTTCTGGAAGTATTATCATTCTTTATGCACAACAGAAATTCTTCAGGCCTTACAGCAAAACAGGAAATTGACGTGGATATAAGAACTCTTGAATCACTGAAAACAAATGACTCGTCAATAATTAGGATGATAGTACAAGAGTTGGAGGAAAAGCGCACATTCAAAGGGGTATTAATTAAAGAACCATATTGTGATGAATATAACAGATTTCAGACATTTCGGAAGAAAGTTTTTCAGTCTTTGGTAGACAATATAAAAGACCGTTTTGAGGACCTGGGTTTCTTTTCGGATGTAGCCGTATTAAATTCAGATACATGGCCTTCAGATGATTATGAACGTGTGTTTTATGGTGACATGTCAATTTCTCGTTTGTGTAATAAGGTGGATTTTAAATTACGTGAAAGCACGTGTGCGTCACTAGTTAAAGATTTTCGAATCTATAAAGAAAATCCTCAACACACGCCCAATTCTGGGAAGGAACTTGTGAAAGCAGTCGAAGTTACACCTATATCTACGGCTGAATGTGAACGCGGATATAGTACCGTGAATGTAACACTGACTGATCAGAGAAATCACTTAAAAATTCCGACACTTTCAAATCTACTTTTGATTTCAATAAATGGACCTCCACTGCATTGCTTCGATGCAGAAAAATTTGCAGCAATGTGGATCAAGTCTCAGCACCATAGCGTCCTTGACAAACCAACAGGCAAACCCTCGAGTCTGCAAGAGCAGTCTCATTCATCTCGTCTCTTCAACTAAACTCTGTAAGTTAAAATGACAATTATATACTGTAGTACTAGCTGAACCGACCACACTTTGCTGTGGCTTTGTCATAATACGATGATTTAACAAATTAAAATTCACTTATAATTTCAGAGTGTTAAAATTAAGCGCAAAACAACACAAAAATTTTAATTTTATATTTTATTCATCCCATGTTTTAGTATAGTTTGAGTATCATATATTAGATGAATCATTTACAAAGTTGTTAATTAACAACGTATGAAGATTTATTTGTTTTATAAATGAGGTAAATAAACTCGGCAATGCCCGGATGTCCCTACCTTCCCCTTATGTCCATCTCCTTCTTTTCCCACTCCCCATCTTCTCCTGCCCTTCTCTCTGTCTATCTCTCCTCTATCACCTCCCACCCCCTCCGTCACTCTCCCCTCCACTAAGGTCTATTTCTCTCCCCCACTAAGTCAATCTCCTCCCCCCCCCCTCTCTTTCTGTCCCTGTGACATCCAACATTTATATATTGAAAGCAGTAATTTGCGTCTACAATTGCCATAAGTACAATGCTGAATGTTTTTTCTAGTTGACGTATTCACTTCCAATATTCGGAGGACACATAATTTGCACATGCTTGTCATATATGGTTCCTATGCAGTGAGAGAAATTCCACTTCACTTCGAAATTTCTTGCTACCTTCTGCCATTCTTCAGTATCCTTTGGAATCTGAGAAGTAAAACATACTCATTACTTTCCCTATTTTTTCAGACTGATGACACAAAGGACACAGTATCAAAGATGACGGTGGTGTAGGTCTTGAAGAACATGTACCTCCCACATATATCAAGCACATATTTTCAAATCTTCTTTTTAAAGCGGCGTTGGGGGAGTATGAACAGCAAACTCTGAGCATCGAAACATTGGTTGCAAAACCTAGCTGTGAAATTGTATATGTGGACATTAATAAATGTGACGAATTTGTTCAAACAGGAACAGAAGAGCTCGAATTAATTCGATTTTAGAAATAAGTATTTTTTAACCGTTCTTTAATATCCATTTTAATTTGTCTTAAAAATGCCAATAAAACATTACTTAAATGAAATCAGTATTGAATGTTGCGTGCTTACCTTTATGTAATTCTTCAACACCAATGAAATAGCTTCACATAGTTCAGGCACCATGAGGAAAATAGCAGAATATGATACTTTAAATAAGTACATTAGTTACTTGTATGAATAACCAGTGGCTAAAAATCCTAGTGTGATGGCCCATCGAATTCTTGGTGAAATACTGTCTTGGCAGTTGTTATCTTTCTTTACAATAAGAGATGTAGTTAACTGCAGTAAGTAATTAAAGTCTTCAGTCGACATTCTTGTAAAATTACTAATAAACGCACCATCGTCTGCTGCTGGTTCCTAGGATAATATTTCGTGGACATTCTTTTAATACTTTTCTCTTCCACCATCTTTTTCTTTTCCTTTGGTTTTCATTTCCGTTGTTAGCTGCATGTGCAGGTACCAAGTAGGCCGCCGCTGCGATCATTTTATCATCCTTTATACTGCAAGACCGACACACGTGTGGCACAAATTCCGTTGCTTTGGTATAAATTAACCTGCTGCATGCAACATACGCCGCAATATGTTGCCTGTTGTAGCATGCATGAGTATAGACTTACGTGTCGGGAGGTCTTTCCTAAAAGTATTTGTATGGAGTGTAGCCATGTACGGAAGTGAAACGTGGACGATAAATAGTTTGGACAAGAAGAGAATAGAAGCTTTCGAAATGTGGTGCTACAGAAGAATGCTGAAGATTAGATGGGTAGATCACATAACTAATGAGGAGGTACTGAACAGAATTGGGGAGAAGAGGAGTTTGTGGCACAACTTGGCTAGAAGAAGGGATCGGTTGATAGGACTTCTGCTGATTCATCAAGGGATCACCAGTTTAGTATTGGAGGGCAGCATGGAGGGTAAACATCGTAGAGGGAGACAATGAGATGAATAGACTAAGCAGATTCAGAAGGATGTAGGTTGCAGTAGTTACTCGGAGATGAAGAGGCTTCCTCAGGATAGAGTAGAATGGAGAGCAGCATCAAACCAGTTTCTGGACTGAAGACCACAACAACAACACAACGTGTTAAATAGGGAAAGTTTTACTATACCCACCAGATACACAAATTACCACAAATTCAATTTCAAACTTCGAGCAGGCCTTGGAAGTACCCAACGATACCGACCGGCCCCCATATCATCCACAAGCGGTAGGCGATCACTGGATATGGATATGAACGAACATACGTTCAGTACACCGATATCCCGGCTGTTGTCAGTTTTCGTGACAAGAACCGCTACTTCTGAATCAAGTAGCTCCACAGTTGACTTCACAAGGGTTGCTTCAACAGTGCCTTGTTGACAACTGGGATCTGCACCATACTTGAACCCTACCGGCAGCTCTTACCAACTGGAAGTGGGACTAATTTGAACAGGTGGCTGTTTTCCAGTTGTATAGGGTCCAACAGATATCGTCACAAGCCAATGAGCGGTGCAGCAATTGGGCAATGTCGTGCTATTACCAAAGGCAGTCGCGTCGGTAACCTGCCACCGTAGCCCATTAACGCCAAATTTCACCTCTCTCTCCTAACAGATACGTTTGTCACACGTGCTTCATGTAGTTATTTCACGCAGTGTTGCTAGCCTGTTGGCAATGACAAATCGAAGTATACGCCGCTGCTCTCGGTCGTTAAGGCAAGAACTTCGGCTACTGTCTTGTCCCAGGAGAGGGACAACGTCTGAGATTTGGTACCTCGGCACACTTTTGACTCTGTGCATCCAAGATTAATTGAATTCTCTAACGATTTCCGAAACGCATGTGACATGTGTCTAGCTCCAACTACCATTTCTCCTTTAAAGTCTGTTACTTCCCGTCGCGCGGCGATAATCGCTTCGCAAACCTTTGCACATGCACCAAATGTAGAAGTGCGTGTGAAATCTTATGGGACTTAACTGCTAAGGTCATCAGTCCCTAAGCTTACACACTACTTAACCTAAATTATCCTAAGTACAAACGCACACACCCATGCCCGAGGGAGGACTCGAACCTCCGCCGGGACCAGCCGCACAGTCCATGACTGCAGCGCCCTAGACCGCTCGGCACATGGATCAGCCGAGTACAAATGACAGTTCCGCCACTTCACTGCCCTTTCGTATCGATACTACCGCCATCTCTATATGTGCATAATACTAGTCAATGACTTTTACTGCATAAAATCCCATGGCATTTTTCACCTCAGATTTTGTAAACAATCGATACTAATAAGTGGAAAAATTCGCTTTCCGCATTTTCTTTGTAAGTTTGGATGCCATGTGACAGTAAAATAAATTAACATTTCAGTATGATGGTTGTGCTTGTTTTAAAATATCAAGGAATAATTTCTATGGTAGTTGATGGAACTGTGGAAGGTAAAAATTTTAGGGGAAGACAGAGAGATGGAATATGTTCAGCCGGCTGGAGTGGCCGAGCAGTTCTAGGCGCTACAGTTTGGAACCCAGCGAAAGTATGGATGTGTGTGACGTCTTTAGGTTAGATAGGTTTAAGCAGTTGTAAGTTCTCGGGGACTGATGACCTCAGAAGTTATGTCCCATAGTGCTCAGAGCCATTTTTTGAATATATTCGACACATAATTGTGGATGTTGCGTGCAAGAATGACTATGAGAAAATCTTCAGTCTTGAAGCTCTTCTCACTACGGAACTTTGGAAGATAAGTCTAAACATTATGTGAAATGCGTTTGCAGTTGCGAATACGAGCCAATCATCTGTATAAGGTACTCGCAACAATGAAAATTTGTGGCGGACTGGGAGTCGAACCCGGATATTTCACTATACGCTGGTGGTCGCCTTAACCGCTTCGGCTGTCCATGTACCGCTCAGGGCCAGACCTAAACTCCCATACGTCATCTATCCTGCGTCACAGCCTATACTCGTACACACATTCTGTAATTGCCGTACAGGGCACGCCATTATAATTGAAAGTCGCTGTCTGGTATCGTCGGATAAACACGATACTGCAGTGCCTATGTTCTTACCAACACAAGCTTTGTAGTATCGTAAACTGATACGTAATGGAATCAAAAATGGTTCAAATGGCTCTGAGCACTATGCGACTTAAATTCTGAGGTCATCAGTACCCTAGAACTTAGAACTACTTAAACCTAACTAACGTAAGGAGATCGCACACATCCATGCTCGAGGCAGGATTCGAACCAGCGACCGTAGCGGTCGCGCGGTTCCAGACTGTAGCGCCTAGAACCGCTCGGCCACTCCGGCCGGCGTTATGGAATCTAATCATTGATTAAATATTTAGCTAGCCTGTAATGCATCAAAACTCATCCTTACGTGGTTGTTGTCCGTAGCAAAACAATGTGGACTAGGAACGAAGTGATGGCAGGTGCTGCGACACAGACACACATACACGCACATAGAGTGGATGAGAGAGTGGCACGGGTGGGCATGGGGGGAGGAGTGGGAGCGAATGGACGGTGGCTATTGCCCCACACACCCACACAGCGTAGGGCCGGCGGCGGCGTCCTTTGATGTCGCGCCCCGTCGTCCTCAGGCGGCGCTGCCAAGCTACAGCGCCGCGCGCCATGCCGCTCTGCTACCACTTGAGGCCGGCCGCTGAGTAATGTCGGCTAATTGCGGCGGACGCTTCTGTCGCACCGAGCCGCAGGTGGGCGGCGCTCCCGCACGTCGCTGCCCACACTGGCCGGTCGCCAAGACGACGCCGGCCACGAGGGGGCAGCGCTGGCCGCTGGAGCGCTAACAAGCAGTCTGCAGCTGCATAGCAGGTGTTTCTTCCAAACTACTTGACTGGTATCCGCTTTGTTCTCATGAAAACACACACATACACACACAGACATCGCTCTTATTTCCAAATCTTTATTAACGCCTACTGTCGAAAAATGTGGCTCTGTGCTTCATCAAATTTTAATTAGCAGTTAATTACAAGTTACTTGATTAAAAGACAATTTTGTGTGCAGGACTTAAATTGAAGTATAGCAAATTGATGTACAGCAAAATGATTACTGACGTGAATTGGTACATCTAAATCTGATCCATATGACTCCATCAATGTTGGAACACGTGGGACAGTACTGACCTTACGACTTATTTTAGAAGCAAGATTAAGGAAAGGCAAACCTACATATCTAGCATTTGTAGACTTAGAGAAAGATTTTGACAATGTTGACTGGAATACTCTCTTTCAAATTCTAAAGGTGGCAGGGGTAAAATACAGGGAGCGAAAAGCTATTTACAATTTGTACAGAGACTAGATGGCAGTTATAAGAGTCGAAGGGCATGAAAGGGAAGCAGTGGTTGGGAAGGGAGTGAGACGAGGTTGTAGCCTACACCCGATGTTATTCAATCTGTGTATTGAGCAAGCAGTAAAGGAAACAAAAGAAAAATTCGGAGTACGTATTAAAATCCATGGAGAAGGAATAAAAAGTTTAAGGTTCGCCGATGACTTTGTAATTCTGTCACAGACAGCAAAGGACTTGGAAGAGCAGTTGAACGGAATGGACAGTATCTTGAAAGGAGGATATAAGATGAACATCAACAAAAGCAAAATAAGGATAATGGAATTTAGTCGAATTAAGTCGGGTGACGCTGAGGTAATTAGATTAAGATTGGTTTGGTTGTTTGGGGGAAGAGACCAAACAGCGTGGTCATCGGTCTCATCGTATTAGGGAAGGACGGGGAAGGAAGTCGGCCGTGCCCTTTCAGAGGAACCATCCCGGCATTTGCCTGGAGTGATTTTAGGGAAATCACGGGAAACATAAATCAGGATGACCGGACACGGGATTGAACCGTCGTCCGCCCGAGTGCGAGTCCAGTGTGCTAACCACTGCGCCGTTTCGCTCGGTTTAGATTAAGAAATGAGACACTTAAAGTAGTAAAGAAGTTTTGCTATTTGGGGAGCAAAATAACTGATAATGGTCGAAGTAGAGAGGACTCCATCGACAGACAGACTCTTGTTAGGATCCTGAAGAACAGAGGACTTGATGTAACTACACAAGAACTCATAACGGAAATTCTGACAGACACAAAAGCAAGGGTGAGATTCAGAGGAGCACTGTCAGAAGAATTTGAGATCAAGACTGGTGTTAAACAGGGAGACGGATTGTCACCATTGTTGTTCAATATAGCACTGGACGAAGTGATCAGGCAGTGGAGAGCAATAAGCGAGGAAGTGGGTATACCAATAACCCATGTGAGGGACAAAAAGGACAGGAGGGCTCAAGTGGACTGCCTAGCCTTTGCAGATGACATGGCAATAGTAAGTTAGAAGGAAGGAGACCCAAAGACAGAACTCGACAACTTAAGTAAAGTAGCGAGAAAGGAGGAACTGAGGATCGGCTATAACAAGACAAGGACATTAAATACCACTGGAGACTGGGGAACACCGGAAAAACGGTGGACAAATTTCAATGGTTCAAATTGCTCTGAGTGCTATAGGACTTAACATCTGAGGTCATCAGTCCCCTAGAACTAAGAACTACTTAAACCTAACTAACCTAAGGACATTACACACATCCATGCCCGAGGCAGGATTCGAACCTGCGACAGTAGCAGTGGCACGGTTCCAGTCTGAAGCGCCTAGAACCACTCGGCCACACCGGCCGGCCAAATTTAAATACCTGGGAGAATTTATAACAGGAAGGAACAGGAGCAAGAATGGAATAACAGAGAGGATAAAGAAGATGAGGTCAGCGTTTAACGTGCTCGTGGGGCACACAAGTAATTATTATTAACACAAAATTTAATTTTCCATTTCGGGACACTCGGATTGCACAACATTTGGGAAGGACCCTGTCTAGGTTAGTTGTAGGGATAATTAAATGATGGGAGAGTTCTGGTAAAATTTAGGTTATTATTGAACAGTTCACTTTATGGTCCATACGAATACAGTACTAAAAGTTTCAACCTGCTTGTATCGAGGCGGCGGTTGGCGGGGGGCAAGATGGCGAGGCACAGAGCACACATACAACCACAGCTATGGCTCTTGACGTATCAGCACTTTAATTCTTCTTAGCGTCGCAATACATTTCCATTTAGTGCCTATGGATTTTTGCCATGCTGTGTGGGCGTTGGAACGGCATACCCGAGGCTCAGTGAAACTACGTCTTCCAGGAGAGCCTCCTCGCTCCAGAAGGTGTTGCTCAGACCAGTGCCAAACTCCAACTACTACTGCTGAGCCCGTTACGCCGTGCAGTGCCCGTGCGCATTTTCCCGCGCTCGCCTGCCATCCACCTTTTACTGCTCCCTGACAGGTATTCACCAGAGATTTTGCATTCTACATATCCTAACACATTGCCTACGTATGGACCAGACGCACAGTTACAATTTTAAACATCTTACAACAGCCTCAACATTTGTTACATTTCAATTCTATTACAATATTGCTTGACATTTGACATAAACATTAACGTTCACATTGAATCTTGTTTACAGTTTTCTTAACACATTGACATGAAACAAAAAAGAAATGAAATTAGAACATCAATTACACTAGTTTATCGAAAAATCAGATGGAAAAAAAAAATTACTTATATGTACAATAGTACAACGTCGTTGTTGTTACACGTGCCCCTGTTTCCAATAAATTTCACTAAGTTCAAATTTGATGGGAACAC
This sequence comes from Schistocerca nitens, assembly GCF_023898315.1. Lineage (NCBI taxonomy): Eukaryota > Metazoa > Arthropoda > Insecta > Orthoptera > Acrididae > Schistocerca > Schistocerca nitens. The sequence goes on from NC_064614.1 coordinate 69,933,455, forward strand.
TAAACTTTATATTTATACAGGGGTTCTGAATCTTTGTGTGAATGTGCCATCATAAAATTTTATATCACAAAACTTCCTTTCACTCACATTATATATGTTTATACTTTTGGCATAGTCCAACCTCCTATCACAACATGATTTAAGTAGTAAATTACTCATTATTATTAAATTTCTCAGAGAAATAAAATCAAAATTTGGAACACAAACACTTAACTATAAAGCAGATACAAATACCTATATACACTATAAAACAATTTGTTGCTGCTTGCATTGAATGACAGTCATTTCCTTATTTACTAATAAACAAACAATATTATTTAGAAAAATCCCTATATATATTTGCTGCCTATTATTCAGATTTGGGCAGTCCATTTCGCATCATTTTATCACATCACCTATAACACACTTACAATTCTCCTTGGACTATTTATCTGCCCTCTTTGGTGTTTGGAAGTCCTTTATATCACGACTCACGTACTGCCCAATTTGATTTTTGGCATTCCCATCTTTTACTTGGCTTGCAGCATTTACCTTTTTTTCAGTCCTTTTTTTCTGTACACCTTTACATTTATAGTACATTTGGTAATCTGAAACTTACATAAGTACATTAGCACACTGACAATGGTATACATACATTTACAAATACTTGTTACATTTAGAACAAAATAATGTCATTGTTAGATAGAACACATTTACTACAGATAGCTCTCTGAGTGTACTTAGGTCACTCACTCCTAGGAACATACAGTTTTAAGTCCACAACGTTTCTTACACCTAAGGGTCTCTTGGATTTTGGGTAGATCAGGTAGTAAGCATTATCGTCTGGAATGTTCTGTATTATATACGGTCCATTATTAATATATTTAAATTTGGAAATTTCATAGTTCAGTTCACTAGATTTTTCGTGGGTTTTTAAAAGAACATAATCCCCAATTTTAAATTTTGAAACTTTCAGGTTCTTATCATATCTTTTACATCTAGATTCAGCTTATTGCCTTGCCCTTTTTCAGACTATTCTTTCTTTTGACTCAACCTTAACCTTGTACAGGGTGGAAACTCTAGTTTTTCCTCAATTAAACTTTTACTTCTGCTGCCTAACAAAATTTCTTCCGGTGGGAACCCAGTAGTTTCATGATGTAAGGTGTTCATGACGTTCTCAAAGTCCAATATAAATCTGCCCCAGGCTCTGTGGTTATGACAGCAATGCGTTCTACACAATCTCCTGATTTCTCGCATGTACCTTTCAACCGGGTTGCTAGCTGGGTGGTAGGCTGAGATATATTTAACCTCTACACCATTTTGCTCCATTCCTTCTTTCCAAATTTTGGATATGAACTGGGGTCCATTCTCAGATATTACTGCCTTGGGTTTCCCAATGGTTCTGAAGTATTCGACTATCCTATTAATTACAGCTTTTGCTGTTGCCTTTTTCAAGGGGTACAATTTCACAAACTTTGAGAATACTTCCGAAATTACTAGAATATATGCACAGTTTCCCGAAGTCTTCGGGAGGGGACCATACAAATCTACTGATAATAATTCTAGGGTGTCCTCAGGTAATATACTTTGCATTGGACCTCTACTAGTTCTGTTCGGTACTTTGGCCCTTTGACAGACATCATACGACTTAATTCGTTCATTTACCTTCTTACTGACACTACCAGCAATCACTAATACATTATTCAGTTTATCCAAACATTTCTTTGGCCCACTATGCCCCAATGCTAAATGAAAATAGTCTGACATCAGTATCTAACTGGTGTGGCCAACATACTCTCCATTCCTCAGTGACTAAATATTTCCTCCTATATAAAATACCTTTAAAGATTTACTAGTATTTCTTAATTTGAGGATACTGCACACTGTCAAAATTTACCCTCACGGATTTCCATGTCGGATCCTCATTTTGATGGTACCTCATGTTTTTACATATTTGCTCAATTTTCCTTTTTCGTGAAACCTCTTTCATATACCTTATCTGGAAAGTACCCTCTTCACCATTTTCATCGGGCACTTCACTCATACCATTAGGCAATCGAGATAAAGCATCTGCCACGTAATTCTCAGTACCCTTAACATAGCAAATCTCATAATCAAACTGCTGTAGGTACAAAGTTTAACGAGCTAGCCTGCCATTAAGTAAACGACAATCTTTAAGAAAAGTTAAGCTATGTGGTCAGTATGTATGATGAGCTTATGGCCCCACAAATAATTCCTGAATTACTTTAATCCCCATATAATGGCTAAAGCCTCCTTTTCCGATATAGTGTAGTTTCTCTCGTATTATGTTAGAGTTCTACTTGCAAACGCGATAGTCCTGTGTTCGATTTCTTTGCCATCACAAATTTCTTGGAAAACTTCTATACCAATCCCATAAGCACTACTGTCAGTACTCATGTAGAAAGGTTCTGTCAGTATGGAGTGATGCAAAATATTGTCATTCAAGAGTTCACTTTTTAAATTTTCAAAATCTCTTATGCACCCTTCAGTCGAACAAAAGCACTATTTTTCTGAAGTAGATTATTCAAGTGAGGACTATTAAAAGCTTGCCCCTTGACGAATTTTCTATAGAACCCACATAAACCTAAAAAGGCTTTCAACTGTTTCCTATTTCTAGGAGCTGGACACTCTGCTATTGCACTTAACTTTTCCGGGTCCTTGCCAATCCCGGTCGTAGTAATAATATGCCCCAAAAACTTTATTTCAGACTTCAAGAATTCACATTTCTTCCACTTTATTGTCATGCCCCCCGCTTGTAGAGCAACAAAAACTTTCTACAATAATTCACAATGATCTGGCCATTCCTCAGTAGCAATCAGTAAGTCATCTACATGAACGGTTAGCCGGGAACTCAATTCTCACCCTAATACAAAGTCCAGTGCCCTAATAAATTATTATTATTATTCTGGATTTACAACGTGAGTACATTTTTCCAGCACCTATTCTAGATTACAGTAAGTCACTAATCCAGTGCCCTAATAAATACCGCCACAGAAGTGCTAAGCTCGAATGGCACTACTATTAACCTCTTGACATGGTACATTTCATACATGTTTGTCAAACCATCATTCCCTTGGTCGATCTCCAACAATAAAGAACCAATTTCTGAATCGAACACCTTCCCATTTTCCTGAAATTTTATTTCCAAATTCGTAGTGCATTTCCTGGCGAATAGAAAAGCGGTATATTTACGGGATTCTTTGCTCAATGGGATTTACCAGTATCCGGCAGTCATGTCCAGACTGGTTAAATACTTCACATTATAAAACTTTTGGAGCATTTCGTCCAGATTTTCAGGTCTGTCTATTTCCTTCTTTAGAATTTTGTTCAAAGTCCTGGCGACAATGACTACTCTTACTCCCCCATCCCATTTATTCACGATGATAAGGGAGCTATTATATTCGCTGCTACTCCGTTCGATTACACTCCATTCTATCAATTTATCTATTTCCACTTGAACGGCCTGCCTCTTTGATATGGATACCGAAAACGATTTTACAAAGAAAGGTTTATGCTCTAATGTCTCAATCTGGTATTCAAAGTTCTTAACTAGGCCAGGTTTATCCGAAAATACGGTGCTATTACTTTCTAAAAGATCAAGCAATTCTATTTTCTGATCAGGAGATGCCTCCTTCAAATTCTCCACAATTTCGTTAAAATCATTCCCTTGCCTGCCACTCTCATCTATTAACCTCTTGACATGGTACATTTCATACATATTTGTCAAACCATCATTCCCTTGGTCGATCTCCAACAATAAAGAACCAATTTTTGAATCGAACACCTTCCCATTTTCCTGAAATTTTATTTCCAAATTCGTAGATGCATTATTAATTTTGACCACTTCCTGGCTACAATCAATAATAACTTTTTCTTTATCTAGCCAATCTATACCCAGAATCATTTCAGTACTCAAGTCTGGCACAACCAAAAAATCGTGTTCAAAATTTTGTCCTTTTATACTAGATTCAACCGATATCTGGTTCTTTACCGCCTTGAACGTCTTGCCAGAAGCACCAACAATTTTTACACCAGTCACTGACATAATTACTAGTCCAGGCTTATCACAGATGTGTTCGAAAAACGATTGGGAGATCGCACTTATCTGAGATCCTGTATCAAGAAGTACTTGCAATTTCACATTGTAAATTTCAACTGGTATTACAGTTTGTTTAACCGTTAAAGGCTTTTCATTGTTGTGTTCTTCCCTAAGCAAATCCGGGTCGACGATAACATCGTCCCAAGATATGCTTTTGACCTGCACATCACCTATATCTGGCGGTTTCTTTGGTTCCGGGAGTTGAAACTCATTAATTACTTGAACTCTTTGTAACATTGACACTGAGTCGTCCGGTGGCTCTTTTTTTCTGTGTTGAGTCTCAACACAACTTCGTCATTAGTAGGTACAATATCGCAATTAGCTGTATTCCCATTATTTTCACTAGCACCAAAATACTCGTCATCTGAACTATCGTCGGAATCCGACCATTCTGGATCGCTTTCAGGTTCTAAAATAAAAGCTTTCCTGAGAAGGGCACTAAGTTCTTCCTCTGCATTTTCGTCAGGCTTTAATTTTAACTCAATATTTTCTTTAGGCATAACGACTTCTTTATCAGCTTTACTCACATCCACTGTTACTTCATATTTAGTGTAATCCTCGTGGACTTCAGTTACTCTTAGGTAATTACCTGCCCCTTCCCCATGGTGCCTTCCGGTAACAGCTTGTACTGCTGGCGGATCCTTAACAGAAGTTGCTTCCTCATCAATGCTTAGGATTTCATCCTCCAATTCCTTCCTATCTTTAACCATCGTCCTATCGGCAGCACGCGTACTTGGCGTGGCGCTATTTACTCTCTCCTCTTCAAATTCGGGCCACGTCACCTTATCGACGTGCCTATTATTTCCTTTTCCATTAATTAACCTCCTTGCCTCATATTCCTTCTTAAAATCCTCCCACTCACATTGCTTAAGGCCCTTGTGCAGATCGTCGATCTGCACACGCCAATCAGTTACTTCTGCTAATTCATTCTCGCCATTTACTTTATTGCTAACACTGCTAACCGCACCTCTCTGCGTATCCACTGTTCCATCCACTATTTCCTTCGCCACGGAATTACCACTCGTAATTTATTCACCAGCTCTTACGGCTGCCGCCTTGGTAGCGGCTTTTCTCTGAACACCTGTTCTGCTAGGCTGGGCCGTTGCCCCCTGATGCTCCACTCGCCTGTTAACATGTATCGCACTGCGCGGCGAAGATGAATCATCTGCGCACGCTCTGTGACGCTTGCTTCGCCACAACACGCTGCGTCGTTCCACGCCTGTCTCATAGGTGTCTCATAACTTCACTGTCAGTCTGGTAATGTTTCTTAAATCCGGGCCGCTTTGTTCTGTCCGCTTCCGTTTGGCCCGCAACGTTCGCGAAAATCAGTTTCCCGCGTCGTTATTATTTTGCGCGGTGTACCCTCTGCCGCGACCTGGATAACTCCCTTTTCCTCTTCCTCTACCTCTACCTCTCTGTATCATGTTGACGCGAAACCCATCGTCGTCATTTCTCTCGTCATTATTGCGGTTATTCCTGTTACTAAAATTCTGATAATTGGCACGACTTTCGCGCCAGTGGTCTTCGTCTTTGACCCTTTCGAGAAACGCTTGGAAGATGCGATGATTGCTTCCCACATATCTCTTCGAATCTTCTGGAAGCTTTTTATATAGCTCCCATACGATTTCAGAATCGGATCTTCTCCCTCTTAAGTGTGTCAACTTTCGGTACCAATATTCGCAGAAATCTTTCAAAGAATTCCTGCCCCTGTTATCATGAAGTTTGGCCATGATAAACTCGCGCCACAAATGATCCTGTTTTTGTTCGGACCAGTATTCTTCCGTAAACTTTTGTTTAAACTCTTCGAACGTCATTAGTTCGGTATTCAAGTTAATTCCCCAGCGCTTAGCATCACCTGCTAAGGCGCTAATTACTACGTTTATTTTCTCCTGACCAGATAAGTGTTTAGGAAACATTCTCTCGCAATTTTTGATGAAATCCAACGGATGCCATCCGTTATGTTTTTTGACGGGATCAAAGCGCTCCTCACTTTCCAACAGCTTCTTAAGTGGCGTGCCATTACAGACAACACCAGGCCTATCTTTGATTTTACTCTCGAGATCGAAAATTTTGCCTTGAATTTTCGATGTATTTTGTTCACACTTTTGTACACATCCAGTAACTTTTTCGCCTAAATTTCTTTCAGTATCTGAAACTGCCTTTTTCAACTGTGAGATTCCATGTTGGCATTCGTTTACGATCTCAGTTTTAAGACCGAAAACTTTTTCGTCTACTTTTGTTTCAACTAGAGGCTCCACTTTCCCTTGGATGTTGAGAATTTCAACATCAAACATACTGTTAATGTCGTCAATTTCCCCCTGCATAGTATTCATATTTTTATTAATTGTTTCAGTTTCAGACTTCATAGTATTTACTGAAGAACTTATATTACCCACTTTTTGTTCTACCTGTTCTATTTGTTTACTAATTTTAATTCCTTGTTCTTCGACCCGTGCTATAAGCTGACCAACTTGTGTTTTAAGCTGCTCGTCGACGTGTGTTTTAAGCTGATCATTCTGTGTTCTGAGCTCATTACTTTGTGTTTTAAGCTGCTCGTCAACATGTGTTATAAGCTGACTAACCTGATTACTGACTTGTCTTTAAAGCTGATCATTCTGTCCTGCAATTTGTTTGGTTAATTGTTCAAATAAGTCGTTCATGCTTAAAATTTTCACACTGTCTTGTTCTACGGAATCGGTGCGTTCCGATCCTACTTCAGAATTTTCTTTCGGATCTTTCTTTATCTGTGGTGAATCAAACATGTCAGTGGATTCGTTTACATACCCACTATCATCTACAAAGTCATACTCTACTTCCTGTTTTATTCCTTGCTGTGTTCGAGGCAATCTCGACATTTCAATCTGTTCGTTAACATGTTCGTGGTATTGTATGTGCGCCAATTGTCTACCGCTAACGCCATCTGTAATCTGGCTGCGTGAACTCCTGTCATTGCCAGCCGCATCTTCCATTACACTCGGCGCATCTACTGTGTTTACGTTCTTGTCCATACCGAACGCTAATTACAGCTCACTACCGTACATGACGTTCACTGCTATTTACTTTACTGAATAATATTGCAACTCGTGCCACTGAACATCCACTGTTCGGTATTCACGTTAATTTGTGACCGACAACAACTGGATGTCCTGTCACCGGGGCACACAATAATCATTAAAGCCTGTGCTATGGTAATTGAGCGGGGTTCACTTTACGAGAGAGGATTTTCGTATAGATATCGACCGCGTGTACCTGAATGGTGGCAAATCAGACTTACACCCACACTGTAATAACAATGAACCGACAAGCAAGTCCGAAATGCAACTACACGTCAGGATGGACCAAAAGCAACACTGAAGATGCTACCAATTTAATAGTAATACGGTCGCCAGCCAAATTAGGCATTAACTGAGTTTCTTTCCTGTACAGGTTGGTGTATATTCATGCAAAACAACACGTAGTAACACTACATAATATAGTAGAATTTTAGAACCAAAAAATCTATTGAACTGATAGTTTCACGTTCTGTACTGATATGGAAAAACCATGAATACATAATACTACGCTACAATGTATACTACAAATCTTTATACTGTCTATTAATCTGATTAAAATCGGGCATAGGTTACCCTAAAAATATCACTTTTGTGCCACACACAAAATGTCAATTTTGATAAAGATAAACCACTGATAAATTTTGACTTTTAAGTTTTGCTGGTCAAAGCAATGTGGAACACTTCAGAATTCAAATGAATAAAGAGGGGGGGGGGGGGGACCCTGAAACTGTTATGCTCACTATATTAAAAAAAATGATTACTGAAATTATTATGCGTTCAAGACTTCCAGTATATGAGTTACTACTCTTTTTATCTTATTTACTGCTCATTTAAATACCTTGATATCTGTCTTGAAATAATTAACCTTCATTACTGTACCAATATTAAAGTAATCTTTCAACTTCGTTAGACCTTCGTTATTAATTTACTGGTTCATTAACAAAACAGTTCTTTAAACACCATTCTAACAATAGCTAGGTCTGCAAGTAATTATTATTAACACAAAATTTAATTTTCCATTTCGGGGCACTCGGATTGCACAACATTTGGAAAGGACCCTGTCTAGGTTAGTTGTAGGGATAATTAAATGATGGGAAAGTTCTGGTAAAATTTAGGTTATTATTGAACAGTTCACTCTATGGTCCATACGAATACAGTACTAAAAGTTTCAACCTGCTTGTATCGAGGCGGCGGTTGGCGGGCGGCGAGATGGCGAGGCACTGAGCACACATACAACCACAGCTGTGGCTCTTGACGTATCGGCACTTTAATTCTTGTTAGCGTCGCAATACTTTTCCATACGGAATTCTGCCATGCTGTGTGGGATTTGCAACGGCATACCCGAGGCTCAGAGAAACTACATCTTCCAGGAGAGCCTCTTCGCTCCAGAAGATGTTGGTCAAACCAGTGCCAAACTCCAATTACTACTGAGCCCATTGTGCCGTGCATTGCCCGTGCGCATTTTCCGCGCTCGCCTGTTATCCACCTTTTACCGCTCCCTGACAGGCCGGGTATTCACCCGAGGTTTTGCGTTCTACATATCCTAACACATTGCCTACGTATGGACCAGACGCACAGTTACAATTTTAAACATCTTACAACAGTCTCAACATTTGTTACATTTCAATTCTATTACAATATTGCTTGACATTTGACATAAACATTAATATTCACATTGAAACTTGTTTACAGATTTCTTAACACAATGACATGAAACAAAAAAGAAATGAAATCAGAACATCAATTACACTAGTTTATCGAAAAATCAGATGGAAAAAAAATTTACTTATATGTACTGTTGTACAACGTCGTTGTTGTTACAAGCCTTCTGCATGATAAGAGAGATATATATTAAAAAGAATATATCAACAGAGGCAAATATAAGCCACTACAAGGCAACGGTGAGGAATGCAGTATTATATGTTGCTGTGACGATAGCACTAGGAAGAGATTGGGCAGAACAACTAGATAAAGAAGAAAGAAAAATACTGAGAAAAATACTAGGTCCCAAAAGAGGTGGAGAGAGTTGGATGCGAAGACCTAGGGAAGAATTGTACCGGAACACGAGAAAAATATCCGGGGAAATCAGACTCAAAAGGCCAAGGTTTGCTGGACATGTAGTTAGGATGAGTATGAACAGAATGACGAAAAGAGTGTCGGAAACAACAGGGAGGACAAGGGGAAAGACAGGAACCAAGTGGGTTGTTGAACTTCGCAAGGACTGGTTGGAATTGGGGATCAAGGTCGAAGGAAAGGAAAATTGGAGGAACAAATATACACCGACCAATATGCCGGAGATCAATGACAGAGAAGAATACAGGAAAAGATTAGAGAGTCACCAGTGGAGCCGACAGGAGAAACGGAAGAAGAGCGGGAGAGAAGAAGAGAAAGAATGAAGAGGTTCTGGAAGAAGAAGAGGAAAATGCAGTCCACGAAGGGGCTTCCTTGGTCCTGCAGAGGCCGTAACGCAAGAAGAAGAAGAAGAAGGCGAAGCAGGTTTGCTAAAATGTGGTAATAGATCCGATATTTTCTGTTTTGTGTGGTGACGCAGTGCTCAGCACTTTGTATAAATTAAAACGCCTTTTTCTGGCTTTAGTCTCCATTTATTTATGTTCGAGACTCTTTTCACCTTTCACAATGAGGTGATGCCAGGGGATTAAATGTGGAACGTCATATTGACGGCAAACGGTTTCTCATCTGTTCCCTATCGCTCAGTACCTTACAATCGCTACAGTATCTGTACCCAACTGAGAAGTTGGCCCAGCCGATATGTGACCAACGTCCTCCAACGGAAGGGAAAGAAAATGTCATTCTGCAGGATGCCATGTCATGTAGGGATGCGGGGAAATGAACAGGCCAGTCGGGCTGCCAAGGAGGCCTGCAGAGGACAGGATGTGGCACAATATCCTGTTCCCCTGCAGGTTGTGTCTCTGCACTGAACAGGAAGTTAATGCAGTTGTGGGATGAGGAATGGCAGGTGATAACAGACAATAAGCTGTGATTGCTGAAGTCAAATGGCGGCCGTGGCGCTCCTCCTTCCGGTTGCTCATTCGGGATGAAGTGACCGTCACACCTCTTAGTATTGGGCACTGCCCTCTTACATATAGCTTTTTACTACGGCACGAGATCCCTCGTTTTCTGACGCGTGTGGGGTGTACATCTTTGTGCGCCAGATTTTAACAGAGTGCATTTTATACCGTGATGCAAGGGCGGAAGCAAATATCTTTCGGGATCTGCCCTTTATGCTAGATAATGATGAGACGAGTGAGACTAAAGTTTTAAAGTTCAGTTATGTATCCTGAAAGCGGCCTAAGATTTTAGGCTGGCGGTTTTAGTGTTTTGCAGAGTGGCTGGCTTATCCTTTTTTCATGCTTGCGGTCAGTCAGCCACTTCCATCTGCTATGTTGTTTTAACTCTTTCTACCAGTTTCTTCCTATTTGGTTGATCATTTGATACTGGTATGATTCTTCGTTCTGTGCATCGGCGTAGCACACACAGAGTTTTCCTCATTTTATTACTTTCATTTTCCGAGCTGTGTTATACTCCTGTTTTGTGTATTCTCCCGACGCTCGTCTCAAACAGTTTTCGTGCGGGCGCTCAAGACCTTGCTGTCGTGCGCCCATACAAGCACATCCATCATCATTACATCCTGTTTTTCAATTTATGTCGTTAAATTCTGTCTATTGTCACAATAAATTATCGTAAGACTATCGATTTCATATCGTAATTACCGTGTTCAGATGGCTTAATCAGTATAGTAAAGTTTTTGTCCATTTAACCCTAGTAATAGCATCGAATTTTCCATAACGCACATTACCGAAGGGGCAGGGAAGGGAGGTTTCCGAAAAGAAATGAAAATAAAAATTCGTTAACTGTTGTTGTCTTACATTAACAACATACTTCTTAAAGAGATACTGATGCGTGAGAAGGTTTCATAACCTAAAAATATATTTTAGCACACTCTTAGCAATATCAACAAGTTTCGGTTACGTTTACTACCAGTAGGTAGTCACTTTATGCCCACCCTAAAAAATAGTTTATAAAATGCAAATTTGGTTTATTTTTGTTGATTTTTACGCACAACATACGTTTTAAGGAGATACTAATATTTAAGTAAGATCTCTAACCTAAAAACATTTAATATAACATTCATTTAGGAAAGTGACATCTGCTACTAAGACTTAAATCTTTGGGTTAAGTTTAACTGAAATTTTTTAATATTTGTGGAATTTCATAGAAGAATTCATTAAAAGAATAAACATTTTTTTCTAAATTTTAAAATATAAAGTAACTGACTAAACTACAATATTTTCAAAAGATGAGCATGAAGTAACCCCCAACCCCAAATGGTATTGCGTGGGTTAATCAAATCTGACGATGGTCATTATGGCCTGAAATCGATAGCCTGACAACAATCTATTGAGATATTAGTCTAGAGTTAAACATAGAAATTCCATACTTCCTGGATAACAGTTTTTTATGCGATTATATCGCTGCTTGTAATACGCTTTACTTTTCAGATGCGATATTTACAAATCAGAAGGCTCCGAACAGGCTGTGAACTATTATCAGTTTGCTGCCGCTGTATATAGCTGACTTCGATTCCCTAGGATCACTAGTCCCCTTGACGCTCTTTTGTTCGTTGTAGCCTGCACTTATATCCCGGGAAACGTAAATTCTCATAATGTTTCCCACCTCTTGTGCATATGATGACTGACGAAAACCTATTAAATTGTGTCCCGGATCCGAATCTTTCTTCCAATTGAAACCACCTATCTCTTTTGCCAGATTGTCCAACATATACGTCTGTAGACTCCTTAGTTACACAGACATAAGAACTTGGCGCTGGGACTACGACTCTGGTCTTACCGCATTTTATTTCGAAGCAATGAAATGTAAAATAGAAGTGATTTCTGGCGTCCCCCAAGGTATTGTTACAGGCCCTTTGCTGTTCTTTATCTATATAAACGATCTGGGAGACAATCTCAGCAGCTGTCTTCGGTTGTTTGCAGATGACACTGTCGTTTATCGACTAATAATGTCATCAGAAGATCAAAATAACTGCAAAACGATTTAGAAAACATATCCGAAAGCAATAAAGCGGTACAGACCATAGTAAGGGCGGAGAAGAAGAAGTGGATGGAAAAATGGACAAGAATGTTAGAAGAGGACAGTGAAGGGAACAAAAAAGTACTTTACACCATGGTAAGAAATAAGAGGAACGACAGAAGCGAGTGCCTGAGGATCATGGATAATAATGGAAGAGTTGTGGAGGAAATGCATGAGCTCAAAAAGATTTGGAAGGAGTACTTTGAAGATCTGTTGAATGCCGCCAAGCGGGTAACTAACAGCGATGGAGAGCCTAAGGCAGCAGACGATTATAATAGTGGGGAAATTGATGATCTAACTTGGAATGAAGTGGAAGAAGCCATAAAGAGGATGAAAGGGGGCAAGGCACCAGGTTGGGACGAAGTAACAGTGGATATAATACGAGCAGCAGGAGAAGTAGGAACCCAGTGGCTATACAGAGTGCTGAGGGTGGTGTGGAAGGAGAACAGAATTCCTGAGGATTGGAAGAAAGGAATTATAGTCCCGATCTTCAAGAAAGGGGATAAAAGGAGATGTGAGAACTACAGAGGAATCACCCTGCTATGCCACTGTGGAAAAATCTATGAAAAGATCCTGGAGAAGAGAATAAGAAGCAGTATTGAAAGTAGACTGCAAGAGGAGCAGTACGGTTTCAGACCGGGAAGATCAACAACGGACCTCATATTTGCGGTAAGGCAACTGCAGGAAAGGCACTATCAGTACGGGAAGGACTTAATCATGGCCTTTTTAGATATTGAGAAGGCGTATGACAGTGTCTGTAGGGACAAGCTCTGGGATGTGCTGAATGCAAAAGGGATAGATGAAGAGATAACACGAAAAGTCAGAAAAATGTATGAGGGAAGTGAGAGTTGTGTGAAAGTGGGGAGGGAACGTACTGCATGGTTCAAGCTGGAAAATGGGCTGCGACAGGGAAGTGCACTTTCGCCTTTATTGTTTATTATTGTTATGGATGAAATCCTACAGCAAGTATCAGATGCAATTGGAGATCATAAAATGAAGGCAGTGCTTTTTGCCGATGACCTGATGTTATGGGGAAATTGCGAGAAGGAGGTGCAAGTGCAGTTACATGCATGGGAGGCAATGGCAGCACAATATGGAATGCATTTCTCTGCAAAGAAAAGTGAAATAATTGTCACAACAAGGAAGAAGAATAGGCCAAATGTGGATATAACTTGTGGAGGGGAAAAACTACAAGTGGTAGAGAACTTCAAGTACCTGGGAAGCATGATTGAAAGTAAGGGGGGAAACGCAATGGAAATAAATGAAAGGTGCAGAAAAGCAGGGCAGTTCTACAAATGCATTAGGGGACTTATTTGGAGCAAGGAGGTGCAACAGAAATCCAAGGGAATTATATACCGAACCTACTTTGTCCCCATATTGGCATACGGAAGTGAGACATGGGTAATGCACAAAAGCGACAAAAGTAGAATACAGGCTAGTGAAATGAAGTTCCAGAGGAGCAGGTTGAGTGTAACAAGACGAGACAGATTGCGAAATGTGTATGTGAGGGAGAGACTAAAGGAGGAACCAGTACAGGACAGGATAGAAAAATCAAGACTGCAGTGGTATGGACACATGAAGAGAATGGATGAGGGAAGAATTCCAAAGAGGATGTTTGATCTGCAACTGGAGGGGAAGAGGCCCAGAGGAAGACCAACAGATAGATGGGTGAAGGGAGTGAAGGAACGTGTGACGAGAAGAGGAGAGAACTGGACGAAGGTGGAAGAGGGGGAATGGTGGAAAGGCAGAACACGATGGAGAGGCTTGTGTTCCCGACAGACCCAGCCAGTGGCTGGAAACTGTCCAAGATGATGATGATGATCCGAATGGTCCGAAAGGTGGCAGTTGAGCCTAAATAACGGAAAGTGTGAGGTCATCCACATGAGTCCTTAAAAGGAACTCGTTAAAATCAGTCTAATCTAAGAGCCGTAAATTCAAATAAATAGCTAGGTATTACAATTACGAACAACTTAAATTTGAAGGAACACACACAAACTCTTGTGGGGAAGGCTAACCAAAGACTGCGTTTCATTGGCAGGACACTTAGAAAATGTAACAGACCTACTAAGGAGACTGCCTACACTACGCTTGTCCGTCCTCTTATAGAGTACTGCTGCGCGGTGTGGGATCCTTACCAGGTAGGACTGACGAAGTACATCGAAGAAGTTCAAAGAAAGGCAGCAGGTTTTGTATTATCGCGAAATATGGGAGAGAGTGGCACAGAAATGATACAGGATTTGGGCTGGACATCATTTAAAGAAAGGCGTTTTTCGTTGCGACGGAATCTTCTCACGAAATTCCAATCACTACCTTTCTCCTCTGAATGCGAAAATAGTTTGTTGACACCGACCTACATAGGGAGGAACGATCACCACGATAAAATAAGAGTAATCAGAGTTCGTACGGAAAGATATAGGTGTTCATTCTTTCCGTGTGCTATACGAGATTGGAATAATAGAGAACTGTGAAGGTGGTTCGATGAACCCTCTGCCAGGCACTTAAATGGAATCTGCAGAAAATCCATGTAGATGTAGATGAAGATCTGCGACACATGATTTGATCTCTTATTTTAGTCAGGTTTGTCTCCCATATTTCTTGCACCCCTCCTCTGTAGCTGTCATGATCTGCTCTACGTCAGACATGTCACTTTCGCAAGGTAAACCGAGCGGGACAGCGCACTGGTTAGCACACTGGACTCGCATTCGGTGGGACGACGGCTCAAATCCGCGTCCGGCCATCCTGATTTAGGTTTTCCGTGATTTCCCTAAATCGCTTAAGGCAGATGCCGGCATGGTTCCTGTGAAAGGACACTGCCGCTTTCCTACAGCATCCTTCCTTAATCCAAACTTGGGCTCCACCTCTAATAACCTCGTTGTCGATGCGACGCTAAACACTAATCTTCTTAGAGTCTACCGATCTCCCCTAATAGTGAGGCAGCGTATGTCAGATAAGCGATTCTTGACTTCTCCTCCGTTGTGTCAGTCCCGACCTCTTTCTCATGAATATTTGATTCTGACTGCCATATCCGTTGAGTTTGACGTTCTGGTGCCTACTCCATCGAAACACTATTCGTAAGTCTAATTCTTCGTCGAGTCTCTCCTTGTCTTTCAGTGATCGAACTCTACGGATCAGTGTTATGGGTGACAACGGCGTGAGACGTGGAGACACAGAGCAAAGTGAGTAAGTTTTCTGTACACACTGTGACACAGGCATCCGCCCGTTCTTCTCTTAACTTACACGCTGAGGAAAGGTAATTGGCCCTCTTTTTGAGTTTCCATCATGACCTGTATATTATTATGGACAGAGCTTAAATGTTGATGGAACTCTTCATGTTTTTCTCTCTCCTGTTACTATAAGCGTAAGCTATTGTCATTTGCCTACAGAGTGTGTAGGGTTCTTTAAATGGATACTTTAACTAAATAAGTGAATTTAGCACTTGCAGTATTTGATACAAGTAAATTATTGCTCATCAAATCATTAATTAAGGAATGCATCTGACTACTAAGTCAGACTATGATCACAATTAAATCAGTTTTTCTTTTACTCACAAGTAATTAAATCCCACAAGAAATGTACGTAATAATTACTCAAATCAATAAATTTGCGCCTTGATAAATTTGAATGAAGGATCTGGAGTGGTAACTCGGAGTTAAATCGTATCTTAACAAAACATTTACATCCATGGAGGTCGTATTGTGATTGCCGTATGTTAGCACACAGAGGGTGGCTGCTAAATCAGTCATTGGCCCTTTACCAGCTACTCGGTTATGCCTGTGTCTGTGTTCAACCGCAAACAAAGAAGAGCCTCTCGCCCTAGAGAGCAATAAGTCTGGATGAAAAGTTCCGCAAGAGAAGACGCGAAGAGAGGCTCTGGAGGAGAAGAAGCTCTCTGCAGAGAGCATCTGAACAATAAAACTTTGAACTCTGTGTTTTTCGACGTTGTGTAAACTTGATTGGCGGAATACTGATTTATCTGAGTTCCGAACAGTAAGATGTTGTCCCACCAGACGCTGATCTCTCTCCCTTACCCCATTAGCCAGAGATATTACCACTAAGTGCCTCAAACAGTTGGAGCAAGTTCCACATCGTCCGTCACATGGACAGAAAGCTGTCCTGCACGTACACTTTGACATGATAGATGGCAGCACATTCTTAAAACAATCTGTGACTAAAGTATACTGCATGACTCTTTTTAAACTCAACCAGTCAAAGTTCCAATGTTTCAAAGGAATAAATACCAGCAAGGATGGTGATCCACCGATAATTATTTAGGGAATGCGTACACTTGTGTTATAGTCTCTTTTGTAAAACGAGTGTATGAAAGAAACATTTTGCTTATTTTGGAATACTTTCGTGCACAATAACTATGTGAAATCTAGCAGGAACCTAAGACCAATACAGCGTGTCGAAATAAAGATGGTAATAATATGCTTAATTACACTCCTGCACCTTATGCAACTATTAGCGCTTCACAACGAATTCAAATACTGCACCCAAGTACTTGTTGCAATTTATATCTTTAATTAGCGTTTTTGGCATCTCCAACCAGACAGTACAAAGAACACATGAACAAGTAACTTAATATCCAATATGCAGCTAACAGCAAAATCTACCACTAACATACAAGTATAACTGCTCCCAGAGTACCGTTAACAAGTTGATTGCTACACCGCAATCTTACATGTACTCTGTGTGTTCCTATGACATGTATATCTATATCTACATCGATGTGTACACCCCGAAAGCACCTTACGGTGTTTGGTGGAGGGTACTTTGTGTACCAGTTTCCTTTTCCCTTTTTCCTGTTCCTGTCAGAGGTGTACACATTCCGCCTTCAACATGCCAACGCTTACCTGTCAGCCAGACTGGCTGTCTGCCGCACATTATCAGCAGAACGGGCAGGTTGCTTTACTCCTATCCAAGCCAAGCTATGCCCATCCCAGGCAGGTTACGGAAATCTTGATTGCCTGCCCGTCTTCCCGCAGTGGTACGCCATGTAGCGGTCTGTACGCGTACACTGTAGTATTATGAGTAGGGTTCGAGAGCTGATGAAACTACCCGAGTAACACAAGACGACACTCAATGAAATACATACTCATTTTGCGTCATTGTAGGCCAGAAAATGGTGGATTTTATTTACACTTTTTTTCCTTTTCGGAGTTTTCCGGTCTTATTTATTTCTTTCAATATGAATGCTTTTCTCAGCAATTTCACCCTCTTCTGACTTGTACTGTGCGAGCTAACATCCCAAAGATGTTCGAGCTTACATACGGTTCCTCTTCGTTGAAATGTCTTGACTCAAACTCGTCTAGGGGTTGAACGCACGTGTCGCATTACACGCCCTAAATCAGACACTTCTGACCCTTTGGTTAAATTGTCGGGCTGATGACAAGTTTGCGAAATTCGAAGTTAATAGTACAAACAATAACAATAATAATATTATTGGGAACTAAATTAACGACCCATAAATGATATAGGCCATACAGTTGCGATTTGGTTATAATAATCTTTATTCAGAAAGCAAACTAATATCGAAAGTGGTCGCATTTAGAGTTACTGTTGCACTCGAGCGGATATCCATTTGTCACAGTTCGATCATTCACAATCTCATTGCGAAATACAAGTTATATAAGCGAAAAGCTAGAGTTCACACGAGGCGCGCGGCTTCTCACCGCACAGAGACTAAGTCCCGCGATACCACACAACGCGAAATTTTCTAAGTAGTTTCACTTCCTAGCTACCTAAAGACCGAATATCCTGCTCAACTGACTAGGGCAGTTCCCTTTCCTGAAGCCGTCCATCTGATTGGCTACAGTTTATTCTACATTATTTTACATTTTAACGTGTTTCAATAATCAAAGCTTAACCACTTTCACGTTCTAAATAAAGTAACAATAATAGCCATTGTTAAATTCTTTTACATAAATCCAACACAATTCCCTTCTGAAATTTGATTGTCACGGCCAGTAGCCTTCCACCAATGTGCTTTCTGATAAATAAATAAAGAACAAATGTAACTATTATGCACTAAACTTTATATCAAATATTCTATTACCTAATGATTCAACAAGGTGTCACGCTGTCATCGTTCAATGTGTTTTGTGAGGAGGAAATGATGATCTGAAGCTTAACTGAAAATACTGATAATTTAAATTTCCTATACCTTTTAAACAAATAAAGTTATAGAGTTTATATTTACAATGTTTGTTTTATATTTACAATGTTTGTCATTTTAATAATGCTCTTTTGTATGAAATTTCGATCGTTAAGTTCGACCAAAGCGTTCAGATTTTAGCATTTAGGTCTTTGTTACAAAACTTACTAATTTCACTTTAACATTGAATCCTAAACTATTATACAGGGTGTTACAAAAAGGTACGGCCCAACTTTCAGGAAACATTCCTCACACACAAATAAAGAAAAGATGTTATGTGGACATGTGTCCGGAAACGCTTAATTTCCATGTTAGAGCTCATTTTAGTTTCGTCAATATGTACTGTACTTCCTCGATTCACCGCCAGTTGGCCCAATTGAAGGAAGGTAATGTTGACTTCGGTGCTTGTGTTGACATGCGACTCATTGCTCTACAGTACTAGCATCAAGCACATCAGTACGTACCATCAACAGGTTAGTGTTCATCACGAACGTGGTTTTGCAGTCAGTGCAATGTTTGCAAATGCGGAGTTGGCAGATGCCCATTTGGTGTATGGATTAGCACGGGGCAATAGCCGTGGCGCGGTACGTTTGTATCGAGACAGATTTCCAGAACGAAGGTGTCCCGACAGGAAGATGTTCGAAGCAACTGATCGGCGTCTTAGGTAGCACGGAACATTCCAGCCTATGACTCGCGACTGGGGAAGACCTAGAACGACGAGGAGAGCTGCAGTGGACGAGGTAATTCTTCGCGCAGTCGACGATAACCCTAATGTCAGCGCCAGAGAAGTTGCTGCCGTACAAGGTAACGTTGACCACGTCACTGTATGGAGAGTGTTACGGGAGAACCAGTTGTTTCCGTACCATGTACAGCGTGTGCAGGCACTATCAGCAGCTGATTGGCCTCCACGGGTACACTTCTGCGAATGGTTCACCCAACAATGTGTCAATCGACATTTCAGTGCAAATGTTCACTTTACGGATGTGGCTTCATTGCAACGTGATCAAATTGTAAATTTTCACAATCAACATGTGTGGGCTGACGAGAATCCGCCCGCAATTGTGCAATCACGTCATCAACACAGATTTTCTGTGAACGTTTGGGCAGGCATTGTTGGTGATGTCTTGATTGGGCCCCATGTTCTTCCACCTACGCTCAATGGAGCACGTTATCATGATTTCTTACGGGACACTCTACCTGTGCTGCTACAACATGTGCCTTTACAAGTACGACACAGCATGTGGTTCATGCACGATGGAGCTCCTGCACATTTCAGTCGCAGTGTTCGTACGCTTCTCAACATCAGATTCGGTGACCGATGGATTGATAGAGGCGGACCAATTCCACGGCCTCCACGCTCTCCTGACCTTAACCCTCTTGACTTCCATTTATGGGGGCATTTGAAAGCTCTTGTCTACGCAACCCCGGTACCAAATGTAGAGACTCTTCGTGCTCGTATTGTGGACGGCTGTGATACAATACGCCATTCTCCAGGGCTGCATCAGCGCATCATGGATTCCATGCGACGGAGGGTGGATGCATGTATCCTCGCTAACGGAGGACATTTTGAACATTTCCTGTAACATAGTGTTTGAAGTCACGCTGGTACGTTCTGTTGCTGTGTGTTTCCATTCCATGATTAATGTGATTTGAAGAGAAGTAATAAAATGAGCTCTAACATGGAAAGTAAGCGTTTCCGGACACATGTCGACATAACATATTTTCTTTCTTTGTGTGTGAGGAATGTTTCCTGAAAGTTTGGCCGTCCCTTTTTGTAACACCCTGTAGATATCATTAATATTCAAGTTTTATTGGGATCACCATGAAAATTTATGGAGGATGGGGGATTAAAATTACTGTGTTTCATTCCCTGCATTACTACAGAATTAATCACAATGTTATCAAGGAACTCATCACCTGCTTCAGCATAGTGTGCGAGAAAGTCTAGTGCAAAGCCCAACCTTTTCTTTTGGTGTTCTTCCGTTAACAGTTTTCGAACCCAGCGCGCACACAATTTCCTGTACCCTAACATGACAGTCACAACGTCATAAAGAGTTATCATTGACACGTCCGGTACGATCTGATGCAATTCTTTCAATGTGAGACGTCTATCCGCACGAATTGCTTCCTCCGTTCTCCAAAGAAGGGCATCAAAGATCACAGATGCCCGACCTGTTCTTTGTTCGTCATGAACATCGGTCCTACCTTCAGAGAAATGACGACACCATTTCGTTACATTTTGTCGATTCATAATGTTCCCATAAACAGAAACTATTTCTAAATGAATATCCGCTGGTCGCTGATCTTTGGCATGAAGAAAACGTACGACGGAGAGCACTTCGCATCTGGCAGGATTCTGAATTGGCGCAGCCATTTTAAACACGCCCTACTCTAACCAGAAGCAACGTTCAACTACCGAACGACCGCGAGGAGAAAGCTAACGGTTCAAGGTTAACACCAGTGTTGCCAACTTGCTCGCCAAAACTCTTGTGTTCCTCTGTCGTACGGTGTATCTTTACTTTCCGAAATTCCCTCGAAGTATAAAAACGGCGTCAATCCTGCGCGCTGTTCCACCTAATTACCCCTCTGACGGATATTTTTCTGCATGATTCATCCCGAAACCGCTATTTGAGAAATGTTTGGTTTCGAATTACACTATTTCCATAACGGTAATAGAAGTTATGTTTTCACTATCCTATCGACAGAATAATAATAATGATAATAATGGATTGAGATAGTGCTAAACAGCATGCGGTTAGCAGACACAGTGTTGAAAGGCATAATTAGTGGGACCATGGTGATGACACATGTAACTGCATTTGGTCATTATTCGCAAAGCATGTTGCTAATCCTACTAGTAATGGAAGGCCCTAACGAAATAATTTCACACCCACAACGTGGAAATGACTTCTTTCAAAGCTGACCAATCGTCCATTTCTAAGATTGTAGTATGTAAGTGCAATTGTTTTCTAGAGGACCCACTGCAATAGCTGTTGACGATTTAGATTCGAGATACCTTAGCATCTGGACTACATTTACAAAATAAAAAACATGTGTCTTAATCCAGGATCGAACCATCGACCTGCTGCATGCTAACCCAGAACTCTACCTAGTGCTCTTGCTGTACAGCACAAATAGCTTTTACTGACAGAGGTAGTTACCATACATGTGGTTAGAGTGTTGCCAGATCGCCACTGTGTAACGTCCTTATTCTGACAGATGTGCCCGAAGGAAGAAATTTTGTGAGAAACTTATTTTATGGCTGGCATGTGGAGAGTCGCGCTGCGAAGTTCGAGTGCGCGAATTTCGTTTCACCCTGTGTACCTGGTTAGTCACGATGGACTGACAGTGCAACCTGTTGTGAGGTGCAGCAGGCTGAACGGGTCCTGTTGAAGCTTCTTAGACTAACGGACGCAGGCCGTTGTGGCAGAGCGGTTCTAGGCGCTTCAGTCCGGAACCGCGCTGCTACTACGGTCGCAGGTTCGAATCCTGCCTCGGGCATGGATGTGTGTGATGTGGTTTGGTTACTTAGGTTTAAGTAGTTCTACGTCTAGGGGACTGATGACCTCCGATGTTAAGTCCCATAGTGCTTTGAGCTATTTGAGCTAACGGACACCCAAGTTGGGCTGCTGTAACCACTGTGCTTCAGAACAGATGCCCTCTCGTGTCTCTACAACTCCAAAGCTCCTCTCACTGGAGTTGGGGGGGGGGGGTTGCGTACATGCGTGACGCTTCCGTGCTTACTAAATATCCCTATAACGAAACCTGCTGCTCTTCTTTGTATCTTCTGTTTCTTTTCCTATGAGTCCAGTTTGGTACAAATCCCAGACTGCCGCGAAATATTCAAATAAGCTACCTCTTTGCTGATGAATTACATTTCCTGAGGATTCGTCCAGTGAATCTCAGACTAGCGTCTACCTTTCCAGCATTTAATTTTATTTGGTCGTTTCAGTCTAAATCGCTCCATATGTACACTCTGTGTAATTGCTTTCAGTGATGGTTCTCCAATAATAGGCCTCTCTGCCTGTCATTAGCAATACGTTAATTTTATTTATGCCAGTTATCACTCCCTCCACCAAGCCCCCATCCTCTGCAGGCCCTCCTGCAATTCGCTACAATTTTCTACTTCTCCTTATACACAGCACCTCCGCGAAGAGACCAATGCTACTTCTGACGTTATCTGCTGAGTTATTTACACTTTCTAAATAGCTACATCTGATGCCAGTGTGAAAGGCTGTGTTTGTAGGCCCTTCCCATCGCCCGGGTTTGAACATGGGTTCTGTGCTGGGCGTGAGGAAGAGGATGGTGGGGGTATGTCTGCAGATGGTATAACTACGACATTTATTGATCATTTGCAATACATTGGTTGAGTTCCCCCTGGCTTCTGTTCGTAATATTTTCGGCGGCGTCGAAGGGTCCGGCGGCCATTCACAAGCTTCGATACGTTTAGTTATTAGACCAGCCCTCCTTCGAATTTTTTGTTAAGTGGATAGATAGAATTTTACTTTCGAATTCGTCGAACTCTTGACGCATGACTCTCCTTACGCTTATTTTCACCACTCTTGGCTCTTGTTTGTCTCTGAGCCTTTTCCTGAGAGTGAAGAACTCTCTGCTTTTGTCACAGCTTTCTGACACTGTTGTGCTTGTCGGAACATGGGGGTCTGGAGTCTTTTCCATCCCTTACAACTTCGCTCGAAACGTATGTATCTACAGCGTACTGTACTGATCAAGGAAATTTTTGAGTAAAGGACTTACTATAATTTCTCACGATTTCCACGCACTACTACCCACCCTAATCGCTTGAGTCTCCAGTTGTACAGCTGTTAAGTTGAATCTCCACTTGAATCTGTAGCATGTCAGAACATTTACGTAAAATACTCTTAAAGCTTTCCGTCAAATGTTCCGCCACTACTGCTGCTGAGACGAGGGTCCATAAAAGCACCTAATGACCGTATATGAACCACCTTCAACACTTATCTTCACTCAGATTATTTCGCGTTCTGAATCTATACAAATCTCACCAGCTGTCAGCGCAGTCTTTTGTATTTATAAACACGTTTCCACCACAAGCGTTCACCCTATGTTTCACAGATTTGAGGCGCGTAATCAGCGCTCCCCTAAACAGCCATGTAAGAAGGTAAGGGAAAGCGCACACCAATGTTGGACAATACATGGTATTTGGAAATAACCGCCACAACTTCCAGAAATTGTAGAGGGCAGTGCGAACATAACACTTTGAATAGCAGCCGATGTCTGGAAATGTACCGTTTCCCTGCTCCAGCCCCTTGAAAAAATATTGGTAGGGAGGTTTTCAGTAGGGTAGTCATGGTACGGGGGTGATTGCGTCGGATTGGCTGATGTTATCTGACGTCTGTCCCCAATCTCTCACCTGGTTCGAGCCGCAATCGTGTGTCTGTGTGTTGGAGGTGGTGTCGGTGTAGTTCTAGGTCATCCACAACATATCAAATGGTGCTGGGAGCAACATCCATTGCACGCGCAAGTGTACTGGTTTACGGTTTTCTTGAACATGATGCAGTACGGCCTCTTCCACTTCGGATGTGTGGCGTATTCTTGGGACAACACCGACACGTGTGCTAGCCGTGAACGTAGCCCTTTCTCGAAGCCATCGCGCAATTGTGATGAAGTGGATGTGCGATGGAGTCGGATCTTAATAGAAGCGACGAGCATTCCTTCCATTACCGTGAGCTTCGCCATACAGACGGATGATGTCGCTGTATTCTGCAAACGTGTACTCAACAATACGCACAGATACACAGATAAGTGAATGAGGGTCGAACCTGGTCGAGAGGTAGGATAAAAGCCAAATGACATCGACGTAAGCCTCATACCCCCCCCCCCCCCTCCGCCGGGTGAGGGGGGGGGGGGGCTCACCGAATGACCGCCATATTGAAAACCACATGTTTTCAAACGGCTGTAGCACAGAAACACTACGTTTCCGGACATTGTTTACTATTCAAAGTATTATGTACGCACTGCCCTCTACAAGTCCCAGAAATTTGTAGCATGAATGTTTCGACCACCTTGTATAACAGATTATCTAAACTATCTGAAGTTAATTCCGAACGAGCTTCAGTATTATGCAGCCTTGAAGAAAATATTCTCGATTTCGAAACCACATACTTTAGTATAAATTACTCTAGCTTACGTCTGATAAAATTGGGGAAGACTGCTTCCAAAATCTAGTAAATTTGATTCGAAATGCGGTGGATTAAAAAGTGAGTTTTCTTCAGCTATGCAGCTGCAAAATACTCCAAACAGTTAAAGGTAAAGCAGCAAACATCCCGACGTGTGTTACTAGACACTGACCAATTGGAGGTGGTATGCCTTTGCTTTACTCTCACGTTTATGCTGATTTATCCAGCCACACATAGGATTACCTTCAGTTAATGATGAGGACTCCAGACCACGATGCACTCAGTATCCTTTACACTGACAAACGGTATCAGAGGCCGAAGGAGTGGTGAGTAATATATAAAAATCCTACGACTGAAAGAGGATCCAACCCAAGACAGATGGCTCCATTAGCTGATCAAGCAGGCCTGAGCCACCCAACCGCAGCCGAGATCATTGGTAACTATAATTTCCTTTTCGGAATTTAGAGCCAGTCTACATGATTACTCTGCAGTTCACACTCATGAGTGAATGCATAGTTCAATTTTAGATTTCTCTACCGATCTCGAAAAGCACATGGGAAAATTAAGACGTAAATCTTTTCGTGCGGGCCCTGAATCTTTTTTAACAAGGTGGTTATTTCTTCCATTATAGGTAGGAGTCAACGAATCTTTTGGGATTCGGAGCACAAAGTTTCAGTTTGTTGAAAAGATACCACCATAACTAAAGGTACTTTTGATGTAACGATTGGCACAGAACACGCTTATTATATCTGTGATACTTTATCCCCTATTTCGTGATAAATAGGATATGAGCGCCTCTTCTCTGCACTCTTTCGATGTTCTTTGTCAGTCGTACCAGGTAAATATCCATACTGCACCGAAGTACTGCAGACGGACATGCTAATGTGAGCATTCGTTTTAGTCGATTCGTCGGATCTTCTAAGTGTTCTGCCAATAAAACATGGTCTTTTTTTCGCCTTCTCCACAACACTTTCTATGGAATGGCTCCAATTTAAGTTTTTCGTAGTTTTAATTCCTACAAGTAAACTCACGATCAGCTGCTGTGTAGGAGGTCCGTAAATAATGATAAATTTGAAATAAAGGCCTGAGAAGTATGGACCGCAACGAGCGCATGTAATCCACAAACGGTTGGAAATTAAATTTCCTTACGCTTCGCCAGTGCAAACGTGACCAACGAGCAGCGAACATCTAATGAAAACCATTCATCAGGGCCTTGGGGAACTATGACAAGTGATACTGCCGTTTGGCCGTCGCCGGTGATATAAGTCGCGCGCTACAGGACAGAACGAATTCCAACCCGTGCGGTGTCCAGGGGGCCGAGGAACGCGGTCCACTGACAAACGACCATCCAGCGGGCCGGCGTGACGGATGCGCGGCCGCCGCCCAGACGCCGCTGCTGACGACGGCGCGCCAGGTGACGGTCGAAACGCGCGGACGGGACGCGCCCATTTGTAACGCCGCATTCCTGCCGCCACGCGGCGCCAGAGTTGGCGCGAATTGCGGCAAACTCTCACGGTGCGCCTGCACATTAATCAGGGCGTTGCCCCGTTGCTCGACTGCTGTTTCTGCCACTGAGCTAAACTATTCGTGAAGAGCCAGTCGTGGTAGCGGTGCGACATAGTTTAGTCGCCGTGCATATGCGACGGTGTGACCTGCATGTCCATCAAGGACGTGCTCAATCCTTATGACAATAAATGAGTACACAACTCTTCAGGTGTTCTGATACGACACTCTGGGATAAGGATGTAAAATCAAAAACCATTCAGCCACCTAATTTTCCGAGCTTATTTTATTAGGCTACCAGTTTCAGCGATGTACTACGCCATCTTCAGGCCCTTCCGAGTCGACAGTTGATAAGTGAAGTGATCGCTATAGCAAGCAGAAATCTACAGATACCAGTATTTGAACGCTTCCTACACGTCAGTCAGGAGCTGAAGATGGCGTAGTACATCCATGCCCGAGGAAGGATTCGAACCTGCGACCGTAGCAGTCGCGCGGTTCTGGACTGAGCGCCTAGAACCGCTAGACCACTGCGGTCGGCTATCCAGTCAGTGACTGGGGGTTCAATCTTCTACTCTTATACACTTCCCCTGGTGCCCTTCTATTCGCATTTCGACCATTCTTTTTGTAGTACACACATATACCTATTGACAACTACACAAAAACCTATAAATTCCTGCTTTTCCAGCGGTATGCAAGCACCCTTAGACAATCGTAGATGTTCCTATATCTTCCAGGTACATTTATAGACAAACACGATATTCCGCTTTTCCCAAGATTTTTCCTTCGCGGTCAGTGACGTCCTGTAGCGGTACTACCGTTTGGGATAGGAAAAGTCTGTGTTGGTGCAATATTTCTGAGTGCGCAAGTTACAGCCAGGCGTGGGCCCATTTACAGTGAGCTACACTGACAAGCAGTTGCGAAGTAAAATACAGGCCACAGGGGCTTAGAACTGCCAGACAAAGTACACACAGTGGTTTGCATGGCGCAAGTCGCCGGCAGAAGGGTCTCACTGGCCAACATAACTGTTATGATTACGTGCCGTGGAGCAGTATGTTGAGCAAAACAGGGGTGCACAGCTGCATATAAATACATGCTGGTTCACTAGCAAAGCATTGAAGAGTGTCACCTCTCCTGGACGGCAGTGAGTGTCACACCACCAGCTACATGCAGCAGCAGATGGGGTGCTAGCATTCCAGTCCACGGCAGGTCGCTGGTTGGACCCTCTGACGCCAACCCTGGGGCCACAGCCAGCCAGCGGCAGGCCATGCCACGGCTCACTACTGCGGGCAGTCTTGTTGGCTCCCGACATATGCTGGGGGCATCCTGAGGCGAGGGCGACAAATTCGGTAGCTGGATCATGGAATTTGTTGTTGCTGCATTCTTAGCCACGTCGATGAGGGTGCGCAACATGGGTCATCTTGCAGCGGACGGTGCTGAGGCAGCAGAGGCGAAGGCCACTGTGTCGCCTGCCAGCGCATCCTGACGTCACCACAACTCCAAGGCCATACTAGGCCGCCACATGGCAGTGTGTGCATGGGTTGCTGAGACTGCCAATCCGCGCCAAGCCATTTGCAGTCAGCAAAGTGGTGTCCTCAGCATTGCGGGACCCAGTGGTGCAGACCGAGGGGAATGCGGCACTGTAGTTGGAAACAATAAATCACATGGAGAGCTCGGGAAAGTCTTAATATGGTGCCTTCTACCCCTTCTCACTACAGTCCCAAATGAAAGACAGGAAAACTTTCGATTTCACATTCACTTGTCCACCGCTATGATTTTTGTGCAGCAGTCTTAATGCTCTTCTTACCTCAGTGGATGAGTAACCAATTTTGGTCAATGCATTGGTGAGCTGTTTGAATTCCGTGTCAAGCAGCTCTGGTTTGCAGATGTTCCTTGCTCTATCCCCCAACATTTTTATGATGCGTCACTTTGTTGTGGGTGGTGGTTTGAATCCCGGTGTAAGTAACGGTCTGTGTGCATACGTTTCCAGTAAACCCTGTGGCCAAAGCTAATTCTTCTTTCTCGAAAACTACCACATCAAGACTGCCTCCTCCCGCTTGGTGAACTGAGTCTTCAGCTTAAAATCACTTAGATGTTTGTGAAAACCACCTCATTTCACTCTGCATACTTCCACAAAACAAATGTATCATCCACGTAGTGGAATCAAATATTCTGTTTTTTGTTGACAGTTCCACATGTGTGCTCCTGGAACTTTTCCATAATAAGACTTAATGCACTCTCCATAGCCATACCATTGATCTGTTCATAGAACTCAGCGTTCCATTTGTAATACATGGGAGCGATGCAATATTTAAACAATTCTGCAATATTGGGAGGAAAAACTGAGTGGAACCATAGTAAATAGCGATACCACATAAAAATAATCTAATATGTCCTCCGGATGGACCACTGCGTCAATTAATATGCTGATAAGAAGTGCCGAATTCCTGATATAGGAGTCTGATCGGCCCTAGTAGTCAGCAGAGAGCCGAATGTGAATCGGCCACTCAAGGAAGCTACGAGCACCATTGAAAATGGGCTCCGATGGGGACAAAACGTTGGGTTTTAATGTGAAATCCATTCGACCATTGCATAATAACCCGGAATATTTTATTAGTTGTGACATTTCCGGTAGTGAAAGTTTACATTTTGTGTACATTTCTTTATTTATTTGCAATTCTCGCAGTGCAGCTCGTTTTAATGGAAGGAGTTATGCAGGTTGTACGATATTCATGATTGTTAGCTGACACAAGAGGAATGTTTGAGTTGCGATATGGGGAGGTGTACACAGCAGTTACAAGCCGAAATCGATGCAGATTTGGGAGGTATTTGTTGCGATAAGCGGGTGGAGTTCTTAGAGTGTTCACCTGCCGTGACGTACGCCTGCCACATGGGCCCTACCGTGTTCGCAGCTGACCGAACCGGTGTCTGCTTTGCTACACTCGTCGATAAACATTACCATGATTTACAACTACAGCGCAAGTGCATTTGCAAATTACTACCCACACGCCTGCACAGGTATTGGCGCTGTGTTTTAACGTTGATTAAACTTAAATATTTAGGTTAACTACCATTGAGCTGTTCAGTCTAACTTTATAACGAGGGGGTAACAGGTAGCCGTAAATTTTCTCGACACGAAACAGTAAAACGTTTCTGCGAGTTGAAATGTAAAGCCTCCTACATTTCTCACTTGAGTAATTGGTCGCCTAAAAACAGCTACTTTTTAATAAATTGATTTTCATGTTCATTATACAGTCAAAATTAGTCGTTTTCACTCTTTACACAGCAACTTTTTATTTGGTTACAGAAGGACTTCCACCAGCAGCTGTATCATTTTGATAATTCATAGATCAATGCATTAAATAATCGATTAACATTGTGTCAACAGCAGTAGAGGGTAACAGACGTACTATAAAAGTACACCCAAATTAAATGCAGATTTGTTGAAAAAGTAAATCGTTTTAATCCTCCTCATTAACTGAGTACCACATATCACTAGAATGGTTGTCCCAGTCTAACACGTACGTGTTGCAAGTGATCCTCTTAAGATATATTGGAAATGTTCGTTGATGACGAACTAGCGGTAGAAGGTATACACTCCTGGAAATTGAAATAAGAACACCGTGAATTCATTGTCCCAGGAAGGGGAAACTTTATTGACACATTCCTGGGGTCAGATACATCACATGATCACACTGACAGAACCACAGGCACATAGACACAGGCAACAGAGCATGCACAATGTCGGCACTAGTACAGTGTATATCCGCCTTTCGCAGCAATGCAGGCTGCTATTCTCCCATGGAGACGATCGTAGAGATGCTGGATGTAGTCCTGTGGAACGGCTTGCCATGCCATTTCCACCTGGCGCCTCAGTTGGACCAGCGTTCGTGCTGGACGTGCAGACCGCGTGAGACGACGCTTCATCCAGTCCCAAACATGCTCAATGGGGGACAGATCCGGAGATCTTGCTGGCCAGGGTAGTTGACTTACACCTTCTAGAGCACGTTGGGTGGCACGGGATACATGCGGACGTGCATTGTCCTGTTGGAACAGCAAGTTCCCTTGCCGGTCTGGGAATGGTAGAACGATGGGTTCGATGACGGTTTGGATGTACCGTGCACTATTCAGTGTCCCCTCGACGATCACCAGTGGTGTACAGCCAGTGTAGGAGATCGTTCCCCACACCATGATGCCGGGTGTTGCCCTGTGTGCCTCGGTCGTATGCAGTCCTGATTGTGGCGCTCACCTGCACGGCGCCATACACGCATACGACCATCATTGGCACCAAGGCAGAAGTGACTCTCATCGCTGAAGACGACACGTCTCCATTCGTCCCTCCATTCACGCCTGTCGCGACACCACTGGACGCGGGCTGCACGATGTTGGGGCGTGAGCGGAAGACGGCCTAACGCTGTGCGGGACCGTAGCCCAGCTTCATGGAGACGGTTGCGAATGGTCCTCGCCGATACCCCAGGAGCAACAGTGTCCCTAATTTGCTTGGAAGTGGCGGTGCGGTCCCCTACGGCACTGCGTAGGATCCTACGGTCTTGGCGTGCATACGTGCGTCGCTGCGGTCCGGTCCCAGGTCGACGGGCACGTGCACCTTCCGCCGACCACTGGCGACAACATCGATGTACTGTGGAGACCTCACGACCCACGTGTTGAGCAATTCGGCGGTACGTCCACCCGGCCTCCCGCATGCCCACTATACGCCCTCGCTCAAAGTCCGTCAACTGCACATACGGTTCACGTTCACGCTGTCGCGGCATGCTACCAGTGTTAAAGACTGCGATGGAGCTCCGTATGCCACGGCAAACTGGCTGACACTGACGGCGGCGGTGCACAAATGCTGCGCAGCTAGCGCCATTCGACGGCCAACACCGCGGTTCCTGGTGTGTCCGCTGTGCCGTGCGTGTGATCATTGCTTGTACAGCCCTCTCGCAGTGTCCGGAGCAAGTATGGTGGGTCTGACACAACGGTGTCAATGTGTTCTTTTTTCCATTTCCAGGAATATATATATATATATATATATATATATATATATATATATATATATATATATATATATATATTGGTGTGCAACTACGGTTAGCTGTCGGGGAGCATATAATTACCTGAACTGGTCGGTATCATTAATACGCACTCGGCGTGTATACAGTGCAGTAGGACATATATATATATATATATATATATATATATATATATTATCTTATGAGAAACATTACATAAAAAATATCTGTCCTGCTGCACTGCATACACGCCGAGTGCGTATTAATGATACCGACCAGTTCAAGTAATTATATGCTCCCCGACAGCTACCCGTAGTTGCACACCAATGGATATCCTTGTACTGCCGGCCGGAGTGGCCGTGCGGTACTAGGTGCTACAGTCTGGAGCCTAGCGACCGCTACAGTCACAGGTTCGAATCCTGCCTCGGGCATGGATGTGTGTGATGTTCTTAGGTTAGTTCGGTTTAATTAGTTCTAAGTTCCAGGCGACTGATCACCTCAGAAGTTAAATCGCATAGTGCTCAGACCCATTTGAACTTTCCTTGTACTAGTTATGGCTTCAGTCCATGTACGGCAATAGTTTTTTCCCCTGAAGTTTTCTGTTTACGTAAGCTTAATAGTTCGAATCAGTATAATAACTGTCTAACGCGGCAAAGAATATCTATGCATGCTGCGCTCTGTTATTAATCTATATCGTCAACAAATAAATATTTCATAAACACACAATATTAAATGGGTTGAAGGAAAAGTCCCACGGTAAATCCACTTCATACTGGTTTATTCTATACTATTCACGTCGTATTATTGTATTTAGGAAGCAACCTTTTCCTAAGCTGGGTGGAATTAGTAAAGCAAGTTTCAGTCAATAAGTCTGTAACAAGTTCCAGATTTCATTTGCTACTTTAACGAAACTTCAGTCCTCTCTCAAAATTCAATACCAATGTTCACTTCGTTTGTCGGTAAATTGCTAACAGTCGATTACTTTGGGGTAAAACTCAGTCTTCCCTGTATGATAATCAAGTTAAGACAAGTCCGGATCTTTTCCCCTCTTGGCTTTACGTACTGATATACTCAAGGTTGCTGACCTACCTATTTCAAGTTTAATGATTCCTAGCAGACCGAAAAATTTCCAAAAATGCACAAAAACAATCTCGTCGTGCCTACGTACAAGAGCATACGTTGAGATACGACCTGATCCAGCAAGCGGTAGCAGCACATTAGCAGTGTATGACTTTTTTCTTCTGTGTTACGCAGTGTCCTCAAAGTGTACTCACAAAGAGGATTCCGTGATCTGTAAGTACACTACTGTGCGATCTACTATTATTTTAATTTGAAACTAATGGATTCTATTTCTTTTCTTTCCCTTTTCAAAACATTAAGTCACTTTATACTGGTTTTCTTTTCTATATACTTGCTACTATTCAAGTGATGCTATTCCAGTGGGACTTGTATCTTGGATTTTGGGATTTTTATTGGGTTTTGCGTACTACTATATATTTTCAATTTTGCGTCCAAAGGAAGCGGCGTTACAGTATGTGATAACCGAATACGGTAGATAGATCCGACTTACGGAGTGAACACAGACACGGCTTGTGAGCAGTCTACTACAGACAGATGTGGGTTGAACATGACAGCGCATCACGAGCTAATCCACTTTGCACAATTCATTTACCTTGTTAGCACAGTGTGCCTTTATCCAGCCGAGAATGACGTCATGAAGTAGACTGCGAAATTGTTGTTAAAAAAAAGGTTAACTACAATGGTGTGCAAACCTCAGGATCAAAAGAAACGTCCGCATTATGTGTTAGTGCCATGTAACATAGCTCGCTGAAACTTGGACGATACTTATAATGTACTCCAGCATTATAATGCAGAAGGTAACTGAAGGAAATACACAGTGGGTCGAACAGAAAAGACACTTTCATTCAACGACAATAACTACGCTGCAGTTACTGCCATTTATGATGGTCCAGTTCCGCGCGGGATTAGCCGAGCGGTCTGAGGCGCTGCAGTCATGGACTGTGCGGCTGGTCCCGGCGGAGGTTCGAGTCCTCGCTCGGGCATGGGTGTGTGTTTGTCCTTAGGATACTTTAGATTAAGTAGTGTGTAAGCTTAGGGACTGATGACCTTAGAAGTTAAGTCCCATAAGATTTCACACACACTTGAACAACATTTGACGGTCCAGTCGACATTGAAAAAGGGGGGGGGGGCATGGTACTTAATAGTATGTTTCATAACAGTGGACGGCGGGGCATACTCCACAACGTTCTCCCATGCAGGCAACAAGATTGGTAAGGAGTTCTTGTGAAAGG
The DNA here is from genome assembly GCF_023898315.1 of Schistocerca nitens. Lineage (NCBI taxonomy): Eukaryota > Metazoa > Arthropoda > Insecta > Orthoptera > Acrididae > Schistocerca > Schistocerca nitens. The sequence continues at coordinate 69,966,849 of NC_064614.1, forward strand.
GCGTTCCATTCCTCCACCAGCGAGACTGACAACCGCTGGATGGTCGATGGCACCTGTGGACGTGCTGCAGTGTGCCTCCCAATGCATCCCATGCATGGGCAATGGGATTTAAATCGGGGAAAGGGGCAGTCCATTCCGACGCCTAATACCCCCTCCTTCCGAGAGTTCCCCCACCTTCACAGTTGGATGGAGTCGCTCATTGTCATCCACAAAAATAAAGTCATGATCGAATGGACTCCTGAAAGTACACACATGGGCAAGAAACGCTAGTGGACCTGGGGCTTGCGGCGTGCCACAACTGTCGCTCCAGGCCAGCCAGGGATAAAGACGAGCAGTGTAGCAGGATGTGGGAAAACCCGAATGAGGAGAGCTGGACAGTGGTCACCCGTTTGGCGGAGGGCAGAATAACCAGCGATCGCAGACTCGCATCGATTTTACATGCTAACATCTCTCCAGTCTCTGTTTATTTATTTCTCAGGACTTATTACTTCAATTTCTTGTTTGGTTACTTAATTTAGTATATGTACATAATATTATCGGTGACAACAATCCACCGATAATTATGAGAACGCACGATCTTCTAGAACGTTCTATACGCCTTCGCAATGAATATCAAGTTTTATTTATCAAATAGGACAAAATGATATATATATATATATATATATATATATATATATATATATATATATGTGTGTGTGTGTGTGTGTGTGTGTGTGTGTGTGTGTGTGTGTGGCCTTAGGAAGCTCTGAATTGTCCGATAACTATCCGGATGCATATAAAGAGAAGGTGGTATCAGACAATTCATATGAATTTTTGGGCGTCGTTATACCATCTAAAGTCTATGCAGCATTAAGCCTCTGCTTAGAATATCACTTCCACCACCAAAACGTTCATATTCGAGAATGTTCCTGGATTTATTCGTATTTGCGCCTCTCACCCTGTTAGGGTACTTTCAGAATCACTATGCAGACTGAATGTGCGCTCATCGAGCTAGAGCACGCTACCGCTCACCTCACTGGTCCAGTCCCTATGATCTTGGCACCATCGCAAACACTGCCGCCGTTGTGCGAGTGTGAACAGAACACAATGCACAGGTTCAAATGGTTCAAATGGCTCTGAGCACTATGGGACTTAACATCTATGGTCATCAGTCCCCTACAACTTAGAACTACTTAAACCTAACTAACCTAAGGACACCACACACATCCATGACCGAGACAGGATTCGAACCTGCGACCGTAGCAGTCGCGCGGTTCCGGACTGAGCGCCTAGAACCGCGAGACCACCGCGGCCGGCAATGCACTGGTCTTCGGTCAAAGACACAGCACTCATTCCGTCGCCGTGCCACTGTGGAACTTGAGATGGAGTGCCTTGAAGTCCCGTTAAAGGTTGTTGCAGTTGGACCCGCTGTTAGACGATCTGACTTAGGTTCCAACTGAAATAATGCTGTGAGTAACACAGGATGGCTGGGGTACACTCGTCACACTTCGTCCGTCCTCCAGTTTCTGAATGATCAGTCCAGACATGAAGGCACCGTAAAGGTGTCTGCGGGCCGTGTTGAAATGAAGAATACAACCACAGCTCGCCGTAGCTGCTCGCTGACTGGCACACCCTGTCTCTTCCCGTTCCTTCAGCTGCCTCGTGCTAGGACCACCCGCATTTGGCGCTTCAATCACGTCGACATCACATCATTTGACGTCTAGCTTTCTGTTCACGGCTGGAAGACTTCTGGAAACATCCTCCAACACATACTTTCATTTCCACTAAGTTGTTAACACGTTGCGTTACTTTATCTGTCTCGTCCATACGTTTTGCAGAGCAGTGTATTTCTGACAAAATATTCGTGAGAATAGGCTTAGGCGATTGTCGGCGGATAGCTGACAGTGGCCAGCATAGACGAAAATATTCCAAAAGAGGAAAAAAGATAACGTAACGCATAACAATATTTTAAAATAAAAACGTTGCTCCATTTCAGTATGTAGAATAGACATGTTGCGACCAATACAGACAAATGTCAAATTAGAGACAAACAGTTATTGTTTGAGGGTATCAACCGTGTCATAACACAACACATAACATGTTTCAATTCCACAGAACTGAATGCTCTTACGGTGTGACGTGGTTTAAATTCTGTCTCTTTGGATCCAGCCTCTTTAAGGTATACGCATACATTTTCATTCTCTTGGATCGTATTGCAAAGTTACGAATGGCAATGTGTAAAATCCATCTGACCGTATTTAAGACAAGTTTCTCCATTTGAACCTATACCCGAAGATCTTTTCTTCTGGCTCAACAGCTGCCCATATGTGCACTATTTTTAGACATTTCCATTAGTCACATCTGAAAGGGTCTCATAATATATAGTACTCCGTCTTCAGGCTACAAGTGGCCCATCGGGACCATCCGACCGCCGTATCATCCTCAGCTGAGGATGCGGATAGGAGGGGCGTATGGTCAGCACACCGCTCTCCTGGCCGTTATGATGGTTTTCCTTGACCGGAGCCGCTACTATTCGGTCGAGTAGTTCCTCAATTGGCATCGCGAGGCTCGTGCACCACGAAAAATGGCAACAGCGCATGGCGGCCCGGATGGTCACCCATCCAAGTGCCAGCCACGCCCGACAGCACTTAACTTCCGTGATATGACGGGAACCGATGTGACCACAACGGCAACGCCGTTGCCCTAAACCGTCATATGGTACTTAAAAATATTATATCAGCTACCTGATCTGTGTTTATGTCCTCCACTATTCATGTTTCTCTCTTCCTAACATAAGAGCAACTAATTCCAGGGCTTGGCTTCTAAAAATTAGTTATGACAAAAGAAACATAAGCATATGTAGCTTCTTTTCGTCTAAGGTACTTGAATATTCTCCGAAGAAAACACTAGTACACTAACACGAATCTTAGTCCCACGACCTGACTATCTCAGCAAGAGGTCGATGCTGTCTTATGGAGGATAAAAAAATTTAAATTGAATCAAATTGAAATAAATGTAACATTTGGTGATCCAGTTGTGCACGATAAGTACGGCAGAGAAAAATAACTTGAAAATTAAGTCAGAGCATGATATAGGACTACGAATCGAACAGAATTAACCTGATAACCAAAGATCGGAAATGTACTGATATAGATCTACGGACACAAATAGGCATCTAATCAGCGAAGAGTGTGTGAAAGTGTGTACGGATAAGCTAACTTTCTGTCACCTGTTATTCGAGAGAATACTATAAGTACTTACATAAGATGAGCCAGTAATTTCAGCTGGACAAAGACAGGCAAAACGCAAATTCCCATCGATGCGTAGGTACGTTACAGGGAATTCTTCTGTAACACTTACTGCGTAAAGCTTGACTATTAACTCAATAACGCTAAAAAGTACCGTGAAACAACAACCAAAGCCTAACACAGCAGTGGTTTCGTTGGACTAAAGCGCACTAGAAGACACGCCCAAACATACTCGCTTTACGGACAGATTTGTCACTATTAATCACTGATTGGCTGTCGTTTTATGACCACTGCACCATAACCGTGTGTTTTTGATACCTGCAAATACGTGTTCAATTTGACGTCCTCTAACTGGTCTGACAGGTAATATCGCGTTGCTTCTCTCCTACCTGTGTACTATAGCAGAAACTTTCGTAAAATATTTGTAATTCGCAATCTATAGGCGATTGGAGAGTTTGTATGGATAACCTACCCTTAGGGAAATATATTGCCTCATTTAGCTGTAACTAAAAGAAGTACTTTCTTCTGTGATCCACATACATTGGAAACGAGCGTGACGTCTGCATGCCATGCATAGCCTGACGATGATACTGTGTACCGAAACTGGTAGGGAGTAGGTAAAGTAAAAAATTGCGACTATACAGTTGTACTAGTATAAGATGACTGAAAAAGAAAGAACAGATTTCGGTTGTTTATTACAGATAAACTATGAAAGATAGGAACACACGGCGCGTGTCACTGGGCAGAGGAAGTTTCAAAGTTGCATGATGTACATACAGTATACATTACACCGAACATGAGAACCACGCGTTGCTCGAGAAACATCGAAACGGTAGCCATTTCACTCCACACACGAATTAACAGGTCCCTCTTTATTGATTCGACAACTTCCACTATTCGATTTATCAGCTTTTCAAGAGTAGCTGCCATAGATGGTACAAAGACAGTTGTCTTTTCTGTGCTTCACAGAAATAAACAGCAAGGTGTGTCGTCTGGTGACCTGCGAGCCCGAAAGGAATGAACAAGATCTTGTTGTCCACCTCTTTCAATCCAACGTGGGGTGGTGTTGCCAAGATAAAGCGGCACCTCAATGTGAGGCTAGATGTCGTCATGCATAAAAATAAAATCATAGGAATATTCGTCAAGTTGAGGAAACAACGAATTTTTCAGCATGTGCGGGTATGACATTACCGTCGCAGTTTCTTCCGCAAAAAGGGAAGATCCGTGAACTTTGATAACAGAAAAGGCACAAAACACACTGAGTTTCGGTGAGTTTCTTTCATCTTCGACGACAGCGGCAGGATTATGTGACCCTCAAATTCATACATTACGACACTTTACTTTACCCACTATATTAACTTCGATTCATTCGACAAGACGAATTATTCAGAGAAATTTTTTCTGACGTATCCAGGAGAACTGAAATACCAGATTTTTACTTTCTGTTATGGTCGCCGGGGCGCAGCTGCTGGAGTATCTGCAACTTATAAGGCTTCATATGCAGGCGTGGTTCCTGAACACGCCACAACGTTGTTTGAGGGAGTTGAAGTTCCTGGCCTGCCGGTCTTGTGGACTTCTGAGGTCTCCGTGAGAACGCTTGTCTGATGCACTCGGCATTTTCATCAGATGTGCGTGGCTGACCGGAGTTATTAACCTTGCATATGCAACCAACTTCCAAGAATTTTGTGTGCTGGTCATTAACCTGCTTGTGCAGAGGCGGCTTCTTGTTGAATGGACGGAGGAATACACGCTGCACTTGAACAACGGGTTGACTTCGCGCAAATTTCAATGTACAAAATGATTTCTCTTGTGTTGTATTCCCCGTGTAGCTAAAAAAAAAAAAAAAAACAGCGCAGCTGACTCGAAACTTTGAACCCTCATCTGTCCAGCGACACGTGCAATGCGATTCTATCTTTTACAGTTTGTCTGTAATAAACATTTGGAATCTCTTCTTTCTTTCTGAATCACCAGGTATTTTTTTCTGATTGTGTTGATTGCCGTTCCAACTTGAAGCCATTCTTTCGTAGTACAGTAACTGAAGTATTTATTTTTTATTTAATTTGAGTTCTTACATCAATTTTTGTTTGAAATTTATAAGTTTATTAATATAATAAAATAATTTAGATTTTTGAAGGGCGCTAAAGGTTCGGAATAACAAGTAAGTGTTACATTGTTCAGTGTTTTGTTTTTAGTAGTATTAGTGTATGTTTCAGACTGTAGCGATTTCTTCTGTTCTGTTAGCACTCTCTCAGTTAGAATCTCGGTTACATTTATGCTTGTTATTGAAAACTGTTGTTTGTGAAAGTTTAGTTCCGTACGAGTTACGAATAAAACAGGGTCAAAAGTTATATCTGGTTAAGCTTCGTTATTTATGGATTTTAATAATTGCAGTTATTGAATCTGAGGCTGCCTGATTCAAAAATACTAGACTGCACTGACTACAATTTTGAAGTCAGTCTCAATACAAAAGCAGTTAAACAATATTCTCGAAGAAGTTAGCTTCCGATTGCAGCACAGAGCGTCGGCTGATTGTAATTGATCTGAAGAATTTCACCGACTATATCCTACATCCACATGGGTACTCTGCAAATCACATTTAAGTGCCTGACAGAGGGTTCATTGAATCACCTTCACACTTCTCTATTATTCCAATCTCGTATAGTGCGCGGAAAGAATGAACACCTATATCTTTCCGTACGAGCTCTGTTTTCCCTTATTATATTGTGGTGATCGTTCCTCCCTATGTAGGTCGGTGCCAGCAAAATATTTTCACATTCGGAGGAGAAAGTTAGAGATTGGAATTTCGTGAGAAGATTCCGTCGCAACGAAAAACGCCGCTCTTTTAATGATTTCCAGCCCAAATCCTGTATCATTTCTGTGACACTCTCTCCCATATTTCGCCATAATACAAAACGTGCTGCCTTTCTTTGAACTTTTTCGATGTACTCCGTCAGTCCTATCAGGTAAGGATCCCACACCGCGCAGCAGTATTCTAAAAGAGGACGTACAAGCGTAGTGTAGGCAGTCTCCTTGTTAGGTCTGTTACATTTTCTAAGTGTCCTGCCAATAAAACGGAGTCCTTGGTTAGCCTTCCCCACAACACTTTCTATGTGTTCCTTCCAATTTAAGTATGGTATTAATCGTAATACCTAGGTATTTATTTGAATTTACGGCTTTTAGATTAGACTGATTAAGCATGTAACCGAAGTTTAACGAGTTCCATTTAGCATTCATGTTGATGACCACACACTTTTAGTTATTTAGGGTTAAATGCCACTTTTCGCACCATTCAGATATCTTTTTAAATCGTTTTGCAGTTTGTTTTGATCGTCTGAGGACTTTATTAGTCGATAAACGACTGCGTCATCTGCAAACAACCGAGGACGGCTGCTCAGATTGTCTCCCAAATCGTTTGTATAGATAAGGAACTAACACTTGGTTCAAGAATCATAAAAGAAGGTTGTATACCTGGAAGAATCCTGGAGATACTAAAAGGTATCAGATAGATTATATAATGGTAAGACAGAGATTTAGGAACCAGGTTTTAAATTGTAAGACATTTCCAGGGGCAGATGTGGATTCTGACCACAATCTATTGGTTATGAACTGCAGATTGAAACTGAAGAAACTGCAAAAAGGTGGGAATTTAAGGAGATGGGACCTGGATAAACTGAAGGAACCAGAGGTTGTAGAGAGTTTCAGGGAGAGCATGAGAGAACAATTGACAGGAATAGGGGAAAGAAATACAGTAGAAGAAGAATGGGTAGCTCTGAGGGATGAAGTAGTGAATGCAGCAGAGGATCAAGTAGGTAAAAAGACGAGGGCTAATATAAATCCCTGGGTAACAGAAGAAATATTGAATTTAATTGATGAAAGGAGAAAATATAAAAATGCAGTAAATGAAGCAGGCAAAAAGGAATACAAACGTCTCAAAAATAAAATCGACAGGAAGTGCAAAATGGCTAAGCAGGGATGGCTAGAGGACAAATGAAAGGATGTAGAGGCTTGTGTCACTAGGGGTAAGATAGATACTGCCTACAGGAAAATTAAAGAGACCTTTGGAGAGAAGAGAACCACTTGTATGAATATCAAGAGCTCAGATGGCAACCCAGTTCTAAGCAAAGAAGGGAAGGCAGAAAAGTGGAAGGAGTATATAGAGGGTTTATACAAGGGCGATGTACTTGAGGACAATATTATGGAAATGGAAGAGGATGTAGATGAAGATGAAATGGGAGATAAGATACTGCGTGAAGAGTCTGACAGAGCACTGAAAGACCTGAGTCGAAACAAGGCCCCGGGAGTAGACAACATTCCATTAGAACTACTGATGGCCTTGGGAGAACCAGTCAAGACAAAACTCTACCATCTGGTGAGCAAGATGTATGAGACAGGCGAAATACCCACAGACTTCAAGAAGAATATAATAATTCTAATCCCAAAGAAAGCAGGTGTTGACAGATGTGAAAATTACCGAACAATCAGTTTAAGAAGTCACAGCTGCAAAATACTAACGCGAATTCTTTACAGACGAATGGAAAAACTGGTAGAAGCGGACCTCGGGGAAGATCAGTTTGGATTCCGTATAAATGTTGGAACACGTGAGGCAATACTAACCTTACGACTTACCTTAGAAGAAAGGTTAAGAAAAGGCAAACCTACGTTTCTAGCATTTGTAGACTTAGAGAAAGCTTTTGACAATGTTAATTGGAATACTCTCTTTCAAATTCTGAAGGTGGAAGGGGTAAAATACAGGGAGCGAAAAGCTTTTTACAATTTGTACAGAAACCAGATGGCAGTTGTACGAGTCGAGGGGCATGAAATGGAAGCATTGGTTGGGAAAGGAGTGAGACAGGGTTGTAGCCTCTCCCAGATGTTATTCAATCTGTATATTGAGCAAGCAGTAAAGGAAACAAAAGAAAAATCCGGAGTAGGTATTAAAATTCATGGAGAAGAAGTAAAAACTTTGAGGTTCGCCGATGACATTGTAATTCTGTCAGAGACAGCAAAGGACTTGGAAGAGCAGTTGAACGGAATGGACAGTGTCTTGAAAGGAGGATATAAGATGAACATCAACAAAAGCAAAACGAGGATAATGGAATGTAGTCAAATTAAATCGAGTGATGCTGAGGGGATTAGATTAGGAAATGAGACACTTAAAGTAGTAAAGGAGTTTTGCTATTTAGGCAGCAAAGTAACTGATGATGGTCGAAGTAGAGAGGATATAAAATGTAGACTGGCAATGGCAAGGAAAGCGTTTCTCAAGAAGAGAAATTTGTTAACATCGAGTATAGATTTAAGTGTCAGGAAGTCGTTTCTGAAAGTATTTGTATGGAGTGTAGCCAGGTATGGAAGTGAAACATGGACGATAACCAGTTTGGACAAGAAGAGAATAGAAGTTTTCGAAATGTGGTGCTACAGAAGAATGCTGAAGATAAGGTGGGTAGGGCACGTAACTAATGAGGAGGTATTGAATAGGATTGGGGAGAAGAGAAGTTTGTGGCACAACTACAACTTGACTAGAAGATGGGGTCGGTTGGTAGGACATGTTTTGAGGCATCACGGGATCACAAATTTAGCATTGGAGGGCAGCGTGGAGGGTAAAAATCGTAGAGGGAGAACAAGAGATCAATACACTAAGCAGATTCAGAAGGATGTAGGTTGCAGTAGGTACTGGGAGATGAAGAAGCTTGCACAGGATAGGGTAGCATGGAGAGCTGCATCAAACCAGTCTCAGGACTGAAGACCACAACAACAACAGATAAGGAACAGCAAAGGGCCTATAACACTACCTTGGGGAACGCCAGATATCACTTGTGTTTTACTCGATGACTTTCCCTCAATTTCTACGAACTGTGTCCTCTCTGACAGGAAATCCCAAATCCAGTCACATAACTGAAACGATATTCCAGAAGCACGCAATTTCACTACGAGCCGCTTGTGTAGTATCGTGTCAAAAGCCTTCCGGAAATCCTTAAATACGGAATCTATCTGAAATCCCTTATCAGTAGCACTCAACACTTCATGTGAATATTGCAACAACCTCTCTGACTTTGAGCGTGTAACCTGACGTGAAAACTTAAGTACGACGAATATAAGGAGTGAAGACATTTATTTCCATTTCTGAGTACTTAAAATTAATTCTAGTTAAAAAGAAATAGTGTCTGTTAGCCGAATTAGACTGAGCTTACTTAATAACAGAGCCTGTAAATAAACAACTTACGATTACGTTACATCCGCTATTACTGTTTCAGGAGATGTTAATGAAATTTGCGACTCCTCCCAGCTTAAAAATAAAAATAAATTGAACACGGCACTAGAGGTCGAAGACATCGTAACCCTCGAAAATAATAAACAAAAATTTAGCACTCACGAAAGACTACAGAAAGGAGAAGGAGCCACAAACTGACAGCATGTTGGGAATACGCAATCCTGGCGCCAAGTGCAATGCTTAGTTGATTGTGTCTTTTTTGCCGAATACTTTTTCTCGAATTACCCAACACTGATGTGCCTCCGATGTTCTGTAGGTGATTTTCACACGCAAGACCAATTTATCATAGAACTGAGGAAAAACGTCTATCACAGCAACTTCCAAGCACAAGTTTGATCAGGAAGAGTGTTGCACTTTAGGAATTACGTTCCTAGTAGGAAAAATATCTTTCAAACGTAACGTTCGTAGACACAAGACTGCCTAGTGAGAGTGTAATCCCCAGGCGCCACATCTGGACTCAGTTACAGCGAAAGCAGGCGCTAACGTGCAATGTACGCATCTGGCGGCGGGAGAACTGGTGTAATTCATGGCCCGCGAGCAATCAATACGGCACCGATGTTCCTGATGGCTATGCAGGTTCTTCCATTACCGCCAAAAAATAATGCTCGCCTGCATTGGGAAAATTCTCGTTAAAATCATCTCTCTCGCGCCAAGTCGGAGAGCTAAACTTTTTGCCAGCAGACCGGCAAACTGTAAATTGCTTGTTCCGTGTTCCCAGTTTCTCCATGTGTAATAAATGTGATGTAACACAAAAGCGGTTACCGTCCGTTAACGTGTGACGGAGCACGTACAGAATTCGGGAAGTGCCTTGAGCTTAGACGGGTGAAATTGAGCAGCCTCCGTATTCTACATCAGCCTAATACAATGTGCTAGATTTCGTGGTTTTGGTAAGATGTAGGCTATCTACTGTAAAGTTGTTAAACATCAGTACAGCGATTTAATATCAAATGGAAAAATTGTACAAAGAGCTGGTAAAGCAAGAAAGGAAGGAATATTGGGGTTTAATGTTCCGTTGAGGACGAGATAATTAGGGTATTTATTTTTTTGGTCCCTGCTTTGTGGAAGTACTTATAGCTGACGTCGATTCATGATGAGGACAGTAATGATGATGGCAATAATGATGGTGGCTGGGGGAAAATACATAGGGAAACTTGCACTGCTTCTTCGAAGGAATCATCTACATCTACATCTACATTTATACTCCGCAAGCCACCCAACGGTGTGTGGCGTAGGGCACTTTACGTGTCACTGTCATTACCTCCATTTCCTGTTCCTGTCGCGTATGGTTCGCGGGAAGAACGACTGCCGGAAAGCCTCCGTGCGCGCTCGAATCTCTTTAATTTTACATTCGTGATCTCCTCGGGAGGTATAAGTAGGGGGAAGCAATATATTCGATACCTCATCCAGAAACGCTCCCTCTCGAAACCTGGACAGCAAGCTACACCGCGATCCAGAGCGCCTCTCTTGCAGAGCCTGCCACTTGAGTTTGCTAAACATCTCCGTAACGCTATCACGGTTACCAAATAACCCTGTGACGAAACGCGCCGCTCTTCTTTGGATCTTCTCTATCTCCTCCGTCAACCCGACCTGGTACGGATCCCACACTGATGAGCAATACTCAAGTATAGGTCGAATGAGTGTTTTGTAGGCCACCTTCTTTGTTGATGAACTACATTTTCTAAGGACTCTCCCAATGAATCTCAACCTGGCACTCGCCTTACCAACAATTAAATTTATATGACCATTCCACTTCAAATCGTTCCGTACGCATACTCCGAGATATTTTAAAGAAGTAACTGCTACCAGTGTTTGTTCTGCTATCATATAATCATACAATAAAGGATCCTTCTTTCAATATATTCGCAATACATTACATTTGTCTATGTTAAGGATCAGTTGCCACTCCCTGCACCAAGTGCCTATCCGCTGCAGATCTTGCAGCATTTCGCTGCAATTTTCTAATGCTGCAACTTCTCTGTATACTACAGCATCGTCCGCGAAAAGCCGCATGGAACTTCCGACACTATCTACTAGGTCATTTATATATATTGTGAAAAGCAATGGTCCCATAACACTCCCCTGTGGCACGCCAGAGGTTACTTTAACGTGTGTAGACGTCTCTCCATTGATAACAACATGCTGTGTTCTGTTTGCTAAAAACTCTTCAATCCAGCCACACAGCTGGTCTGATATCCCGTAGGCTCTTACTTTGTTTATCAGGCGACAGTGCGGAACTGTATCGAACGCCTTCCGGAAGTCAAGGAAAATGGCATCTACCTGGGAGCCTGTATCTAATATTTTCTGGGGCTAATGAACAAATAAAGCGAGTTGGGTCTCACACGATCGCTGTTTCCGGAATCCATGTTGATTCCTAGAGAGTAGATTCTGGGTTTCCAGAAACGACATGATACGCGAACGTAAAACATGTTCTAAAATTCTACAACAAATCGACGTCAGAGATATATTTCTATAGTATTGCGCATCTGCTCGACGACCCTTCTTGAAGACTGGGACTACCTGTGCTCTTAGGAGTATTACGAAAATCTTGAATCTGATGGTCGGATGGGGATGCTTGTCGCTATTCCCTCGGATGCGAGTTCACTACCTTAACAACTGTTCTACGTCGATCGACAACACGTGAAAGAAGAAAGTTACGGAAGCACTTTACATAAGTCTCAAGTAAACGATACGTTGGGTGAATCTCCGTTGAATACTTACCTTGTTACTGATGAAAGGGCTAGAGAGGACACAGCGTAGCCACAAATAATTATTAAACCATTGGTATTTATTTTTTTGGACACTGCTCTGTGGAAGACTTTGTAGGTGACGTCGATTCGGAAGCTTGTAAATCTCGTTGTTGATGATGAAGATGGTAATTATGATGACAATAATGATGGTGAAAGAGAAGAGAAAGGATGAAACTTTGTTCGCAGCCCTTCTAGAATATCATCGAAGGGGCCATAAAAGTTTACGTCCAAATCTGACGAACCAATTACGATCAACACAGCCACGTCGATTCACTTCTTGAGTGCTGTAGAGGGGTTTTGAATTTAATCTAGAACACTGGCTGAAGTTCTGTGGCCAGGAACATTATTCCTTTATCCATCCGCTCTCCGATGGCCATGGAATTCTGAGAAGCTCTCTCAGAGACGAACGCTACCGTATACTCGTACCTTGATCACGGAAGCTGACGGGTATGAACACGAAATAGAGGTTATCGGAAACTTATGGTGAATGTACGTTTTTACAGTTCAAAAGATTCACAGTAAATTGTAAACAATAGAAGTTTACGTCAATCAGGTTTAATCGGGTGAAAGACATAATTATAATTTTGTAAATGACTCAGTTTCACACACGATGGGTGTGACGAGTGTCTGCGTTTATCTCAGCTAGAGACTGCATGATACATGTTTAAAAACTGGGTAAGAAATTATTGCTTCATACTGGCCCACCCTCAGTGCATCTTTCTCGTAGAACAATTTAATAATACATAGAAAATCTGAAGGTTGCTAACTGGCTCGCAAGTGATAATGATTTCGTCGTTTTAGTTGTTACGTTGTCAGTTAGTAAGTAACAACTTTTATATATATATATATATATATATATATATATATATATATATATATATATATATATATATATGTTTATTCTCTTACTGATACAGCATATTGTCGTGATAGCAGAAACAGGCCCTATAGTTTAGCGTATTAATAGCCCTGGTGCAATAACCAGATATATCACCATCGTATGGTGCAATAATGAGACCAGTCCATTGAACCAATTCAGAATAACGCAGGGAGTGGGCTTCGCGACGCCGGTTGTTTGGGAGAAGCAGCAGACTTATCAACGGCTTGCTTTGTCATTGCAACAAACAATAGTCATATTATGGCATGTGACATACATCCAAGGAATTCACTGAGGTTAATGTAATACACTGCACACAAGCATTTAGTTCGCCATATTGCATCACTGTCACAGCTTATCTCTCACGATTTTGCCAATCAGAAAGTCTCAACCACATTGATTGTCCCTGAGAAGAAAGCTGTAAAGTGTCTCTGCCAGTTAAATCTGAACAGTGCAAAGGTGTCATGAAGCTTGCCAACAAATATGTAGCGGCCTCAGACAAGAGTTCAGTAAGGTAGTTTGCAACAGGGTTGTCACGGATGCTAAATACAGATCATCAGAGGGAGAAGCGCAAGCAACTAATTATTAGCCTTCCACCCCGATGACTTTTATTACGGGACCTACTTTGTTTTTCATTTTTGCTTAAATTATCAGACATCTCATAACATTTAATAATCTGTCAAGTGGTAGAAGATTTTCGTCATTATTTGTTTATTTTTTTGCATCAGATTCAAAAAATGAAGCTTTTGGTGCAAGAGTACGACAAGTTCAAATTTTTCAGAATTCAATAAATATCATAATAAACTTTGGCTGTGTAATAAGCAGTTATAGTATGAGTTGCTTTCTGTCCACTCGTAGAGGCAAAGGTGGAAAAATGGGCCCCTGGTGGTATTATGGGCCCCCTACATATTTGGAAGTACAGGCCACGAATTCTAGCGGAGAGCACATGAACTACTAAAACTAGTTGCCAAACTTCACTGTACAGTGCGCAGACGTAGTAGCCGTCATGGTTTGTGAGTAGTTGTGCTGTGAATTTTTTCGCTGTCATCAAAAGTTTGAAAGGTTAGTGTTTACTTGAATAAAACTCAAATTTCTAACATGTTATTAGTAGAACTAACGTAAGGTACGTATATAGCTTGCTGTTGGGATACCGTTTTACGTTAATTAACATCGGTTGCGAACCAAACTAACCGTAGGCAAGATCGTTTTTCCCAAGATGGCGAGGGTGGATATATGGGCCCCTTTTGCTGCTGGTATTATGGGCCCCGTAAAATCAATCAGATATTGTTACTCTTTATGTTTCAAATGCCTCGAACACATCTTGTACCCCCAAAAAAATCGAAACGGCAATCGTGGGACAAAGCAAATACGGGAAATGCTATTGTAGCTATTAAAAAGAAAAAAAATGGGTTGAAAAAAGCGGTTAAAGTGTACTCTGTCCCTCGTTCTACGCTCCAAAGGCTTTCCACCGGTTTTACCACAGGGACTTCAGGACGAACTGGTTAAATATCTTCTCATTATGGAATCCAAATTCTACAGCCTTACCAGAAATGACGTCAGGCGCATGGCCTACCAGCTTTGCACAAGAAATGAAAAGTTGGTGTTTCTGTCTCTGATGTTGACGACGCTGTATGTCTATTTTGTGAAGGGATTTTTTCAAAGGACACAAAAGCTGAACTTTGGGTCCAGTGTATAGCCTGTGAGATGTGGGCTCAAAACGAATGCGCTGGATGCGAAAAAGATACTTATGTGTGTGACTATTGTAAATAGGCTAGGCGTAGGCTGTGAAAATCATCCCACCAGTAGACTAATTAACAATGTTCAGAGTGAATCTTTCTTTCATTATACAGAAAAACTAAATAAAATTATATTTTTAAAATTTTTGTTTCTTTTCATTTCAAACTACCTTGGGGCCCATATTACCAGCACAAATTCTTGACGCAACAAAATGCAGGGTATCAGGAAAAAAATAAAATGTTGTTTTAAATATTAAAAAGTTGGACCAAAACATGTCGTAACTATTGCAGGACACACTAGAGAAATGTTTTATGTTAATTTCAGGTGATTATACAAAAAATAAAAGGTGTTACATAAAAAAACAGAGTGGGGGCCCATTTATCCACCTTTACCTCTATGGAATGGTGATTGTCAGGTAAGATAGCCTGCTGTGGCGCGCTTGAATTTCTGGTGGTCTTCTCGTGGTTTTCCTGAGGTCTGCCACTTCAGTAAGTCCAAGGTTCCTCAGCGCTCGATGGCTTCGATCTGTTCCATCTCTGTAGTGTGCATAGTTCGACTGCGCATTCTTTGGAGCATCCTTACTGCCAGACGCGCATGTAACATGCATCCTGTCACGGTTCGCGTGGCTACCCCCGTCGGAGGTTCCAGTCCTCCTTCGGGCATGGGAGTGTGTGTTATCCTTAGCGTAAGTTAATTTAAGTTAGATTAAGTAGTGTGGAGGCTTACGGACCGATGACCTCAGCAGTTTTGTCCCATAATATCTTACCACAAATTTCCAAACATGTGCTCATGTAACGTTGTAAAAATTACAATGACAAAACCTACAGACTTGCTACAGCAACGGTGAGTGTCGTGAACCACCAAATGCGACCGACACACAACACAAACGTTCAGACTGAACTAATACTGACAGAATATCTGAGTAAGTTTAAAAATCCTGTTGTTTCTACTCAATTGCGCAAACGAAATTTGATAACAAGTTTGATTGCTGCTCGGTAAAAGCAACCTATATGAGCACTACGTCGATAATCAGTCAGTCAAGTAAATGATGTAACAATTATCTAGTGGACCTTATCTAATTTCTTATCTTTTCCTCAACTCGAATAAATGCGTGTAATTTAATGAGCATTGTATTCTACGTCTACATCTATATCCATACTCCGCAAGCCACCTGACGGTGTGTGGCGGAGGGTACCCTGAGTACCTCTATCGGTTCTCCCTTCTATTCCAGTCTCGTATCGTTCGTGGAAAGAAGGATTGTCGGTATGCTTCTGTGTGGGCTCTAATCTCTATGATTTTATCCTCATGGTCTCTTCGCGAGATATACGTAGGAGGGAGCAATATACTGCTTGACTCTTCGGTGAAGGTATGTTCTCGAAACTTTAACAAAAGCCCGTACCGAGCTACTGAGCGTCTCTCCTGCAGAGTCTTCCACTGGAGTTTATCTATCATCTCCGAAACGCTTTCGCGATTACTAAATGATCCTGTAACGAAGCGCGCTGCTCTCCGTTGGATCTCCTCTATCTCTTCTATCAACCCTATCTGGTACGGATCCCACACTGCTGAGCAGTATTCAAGCAGTGGGCGAACAAGCGTACTGTAACCTACTTCCTTTGTTTTCGTATTGCATTTCCTTAGGATTCTTCCAATGAATCTCAGTCTGGCATCTGCTTTACCGACGATCAACTTTATATGATCATTCCATTTTAAATCACTCCTAATGTGTACTCCCAGATAATTTATGGAATTAACTGCTTCCAGTTGCTGACCTGCTATTTTGTAGCTAAATGATAAGGGATCTATCTTTCTGTGTATTCGCAGCACATTACACTTGTCTACATTGAGATTCAATTGCCTTTTCCCTGCACCATGCGTCAATTCGCTGCATATCCTCCTGCATTTCAGTACAATTTTCCATTGTTACAACCTCTCGATATACCACAGCATCATCTGCAAAAAGCCTCAGTGAACTTCCGATGTCATCCCCAAGGTCATTTATGTATTCTGAACTTCTTGTCTGCACTATTTTATTTAGATATTGCGCACGCATTGTAATGTCACTTTTAAGCGGTTCACCTCATAACCTACAACGCTCTTTGCAGAGGTAATAAATCCTGATTCGTAGTAGGAGACAATGAACACATAATTTTATAATTATTAATTTCATTACAGTGGCTGAACAACTACGCTTGTCGTTACATATGTAGTGTTGTAGGCAAGAACATGGTAACCCGCTAGTGATTACTTGAGAGAAACGTGAGGAGAACCTGTTGTAAAATCTGTATACTACTTACAAATACCATTTATTCATGTTTTAATGAATATAATAATTAATGATAGTTGGCCAAATTCTGTGTTAGGTTATACTGAAGAGCGTTATCATGTTTAGTTTGATTTTTCAACAGGGTTACGAAAGAATCACAATTCAAAAATTTACTTGCATTTTATGGAACAAGTAAAGTAAACAAGTAAAACGGATCACACTTTGAACTTTATACGAATTTTCTTAATTAAACGTTTTAAAAATTTAATTACGTTTCACACATGTGCATATCTCTATTAGTATCTTCGTCCCAGTCTCGTTTTTTTTCTTTGACATTTTTGTACTTACATGAAATAATTATTGTAGTCGCTGGCTGAAATATATCGTTGTAAAACTGCTATAGCTTTCAATTTAGTTTCATCAGTTTCTCTCAAACCTTTGTATTTCCTTGAGAACTGAGGTTGTAATGAGTATCTTTTTTGTTCTCTACGACAAAGATTTCCTGTAACTCCTCCCCCGTTTTAATGATGCCTATCTTAAGTGTCATAACATCAGGCTTAGTGATGATAAAGGCAGCAGCGTCTTTAAATTGAACAGAATTCCCTTCTTCATTTTTGGTTCGAAATGTGAACGTTCATTATGGTCGACCTTTCTTAAACTTTCTACCCACTGCTGAGGAGAGAACACTAACTGTACATGTCTTCTAACATAACTTTCCTCTTGTTCAAAATCTTGGTCAGATGATAGTATAGTGTGGCGTGAGATGAGAAAGTATTGTTCTATTGCCTTTAGCGCCCACTTGCAACCACGCATCTACAGAATGCATGGGTTTCCTCCAGCAGTAGAATCATCCCAGAGGCAAAAGTAGCCTGTCTCACTTTGGCAGTCGTGTGTACTTAGTTTATACAACCAATTTTTTCTCGAATAGAAGGCTGATTCAGTACTCAATCTTGGAATAGGAA
This sequence comes from Schistocerca nitens, assembly GCF_023898315.1. NCBI lineage: Eukaryota > Metazoa > Arthropoda > Insecta > Orthoptera > Acrididae > Schistocerca > Schistocerca nitens. The sequence continues at coordinate 69,984,930 of NC_064614.1, forward strand.
GAGATTGTTGCAAGTCAAATGTGTACAAGTATATCGCTCTTGGCAAGTTTTCTGAATTTCTTAACGGTTTTTACTTCTCCTTATGCGTTCCATTGGAGATATTCTTGCACACAGAGTTCTTTCTTCATCTCATCTGAATCCTTGTTCGGCCTACATTCCTTAATTTTCAGATGAAATGAATATTATATTTAGTCACTTGAGGAATGCTTGAAACAGATATTTAGTGTACGAAATATTTTTCCATACATGTCCGTTGAGACTGAATTAATTTTCCTTTCTTTATAAACATTGTTTCGGTAGTCATCAATAATACCAATCACTGGAAATTTGTGGCCAATGTACAGTGAAGAGCCAAAGAAACTGGTACACCTGCCAAATATCGTGTAGGGTCACCGCGAGCATGCAGAATACCGCAAAAGGACGTGGCATGGAGTCGAAAAATGTCTGAAGTTGCGCTGGAGGCAATAGCCGCCATAAACTCTGCAGGGCCGACCATAAATCCATGAAAGTACGAGGGGGTGGAGATCTCTTCTGAAGAGCAGGTTGTAAGGCATCCCAGGTAAGCTGAATAATGTTCATATCTGAGGAGTCTGGTGGACAACGGAAGTGTTCAAACTCAGAAGAGTGTTCCTGGAGCCACTCCGTAGCAACCTTAATCCGTCGTAATGCCCACTGAATATGAATGGATACAGGTGATCAGACAGGATGCATAAGGATGTGTCGTATCTAGAAACGTATGAGGGGTACCACATCACTCCAACACCACACGCTCCACACCATTACAGAGCCTACACCAGCCTGAACAGTCCCCTGTTGACATGCGGGTTCCATGGATTCATGAGCTTGTCTCCACACGTGTACGCGTCCATCTGCTCGATACAATTTGACACGAGTCTCGTCGAACCAGACAACATGTTTCCAGTTATCAACAGTCAAATGTCGGTGCTGAAGGGTGCAGGCGAGGTGTAAAGCTTTGTATGGTGCAGTCATCAACGGTACACGAGTGGGCCCTCTGCTCCGAAAGCCTAAATGGATGATGTTACGTTGAATGGTTCGCAGGCTGTCACTTGCTGATGGCTCAGCATTGAAATCTGCAGCAATTCGCGGAAGGGTTGCACTTCTGTCACGTTGAACGATTCTCTTCAGTCGTTGATGGTCCCGTTCTTGCACGATCTTTTTCGCCCGCAGCGATGTCGGAGATCTGAAGATTTACCGGATTCCTGATTTTCACAGACACTCTTGAAATGGTCGTACGGGAAAATCTCCACTTCATCGCTACCTCGGACATGCTGTATCCCATCGCTCGTGCGCCGACTGTAACACCACGTTCAAACTCATTTAAATATTGATAACCTGAAACTGTAGCAGCAGTGACCAATCTAACTACAGCGCCAGACACTTGTTGTCTTATACAGACAATGCCGACCGGAGCGCCGTATTCTGCCTGTTTACGTATCTCTATATTTCAATATGCATGTCTATACAAGCTTCTTTTTGCACCTCAGCGTACATCCTGTCCATATATTGCTGCCTGCTGTAGTGGGTCTGATAAATCCGAATTTTGTTAATGTGTTGAAGCACAAAATCTTTCTGCTACTCTGCGAATATATTCTTTTTTGTGTTGTGAGAACTTCTTTTATCGAGAGTGGGATGCTCATGCCTTTCGGTATCTTTCCTGCAAAACTCTGTACCGTTCCTTGCCTTTTCTGAAACCCATGTATATCTAGAAATGCTGTCTTGCATACCTTCGTTACATCGGAACCTTTCATAACCGTATATTAAGTGCTATTCCTTCACCTGCTGATTTCACCCTTTCGCAATTATGTACGTTTAGCAGGAGTCATTGGCACATGGCCGTGGAGGTAAGCATTTTGGACATAAAACTGCCAAGTTCCCAGAATTCTGAAAATAATTTCTCTACGATGTTCTTAAACGCCGCTGCGGAACATTTAAGTTTACAACCAAAGCTTACTCCCATATAGTCTCTTCTCACGAAGGAGCTGTCCAGGACATTATTACACCCTTCCAGTAATGAAACAAAATTCCAAATATTTTTTGGAAGAATAAATGGATGTACAATATATTTCAACTCGGTTGTGTAAGCTCTCGTCTATTTTCCTCTGATTCAGTCTTATTCTCTTGGTGACTATACTGATTAATTCAGTCTTATTCTCTTGGTGACCCTACTGATTGAGGAGGCATTTTCTACTGCTTTGTCACCGCTGGTTTGTTGACTTGCCTGAAGATCATCAATTTGTGTTCTTGTATTATATTCAGTAATGATACATTTCGTTTTTGCCCGCATCTCGTGGTCGTGCGGTAGCGTTCTCGCTTCCCACGCCCGGGTTCCCGGGTTCGATTCCCGGCGGGGTCAGGGATTTTCTCTGCCTCGTGATGGCTGGGTGTTGTGTGTTGTGTGATGTCCTTAGGTTAGTTAGGTTTAAGTAATTCTAAGTTCTAGGGGACTGATAACCATAGATGTTAAGTCCCATAGTGCTCAGAGCCATTTCGTTTTTAGTACATCATAAACCTGGGAAACCATGTAATTCAGAGATAAATAGGGGAGGAATTTGCAAAATACCTAACACGCAAACATTCCTAACCCACTGAAGTGCCATGAACTAGAATCCAGAAGGTGGTAACTCACACAAGCATTGTGTATTTACTTACTGAGTAAAGAATTATAAGTTCTATTAACTCCAGAAGTAAAGTTCATCACAAATTGTTTATTGAGGTACACTTTTTTGTGATAAACACCTGCCTCAGGAAAGAAAAGAGATTTTCTATAACAAAACCTGGTGTCCTGCATTATCTGCGATAGTTCATGGGTTTTATTGCCTTCCTCAGTCAGTCATCAGATAACGCGTCACTAGTATTTAAATCTTCCGTATCAAAACGAAGCCTCTTTTTATTCCTACGTTTCCTTCAGGAAGTAGCACGTATTTCATATGTAGCAAGCATCTTCACTTGTGCGTTACCGGCTTCTGTTCTCTAAATTAGACGGATGTGGCATAACAAAACTGGAATAGAATGATATCTGCTGGGGGTAACTGCTTAGAGGGCAGATGGGAGAAGGAACGAACCGTATAGGCGGCATTTTAACTCAAGAAATCATTGAATGTGGGTTGCCATATTTTCGTCCATAGCCCTGCATATCGTCTAGGCAGTTTGTTTAGTAATTTGCTTCTGATCGTAACAGAGTGTCAGTGTGCATAAGTACGCACTTTTTAGTATGGAAGGTTAAAAACACGTTACCAATTAACCAGACATTCTTAAACATTGGTAAAAAATGAGATTGATAGTCATGTATAAATCAGCTTAGAAAATCTATAAATTCAAACTGGAATTCAGACCAGCGTACAGTAGATAATACTCCTACACGTTACAGAGGGCTCTAGTTGCTCATGCTGCTTAACGCACATTGCGTAGCAGTGAAGTGAACTTCTTGACTCGTTGGCCTAGTGCATCGAGACGTCTGTGAATGGATTTTAGGCAATTTTTCAAGCTCGTTTTCCCAAATTCTGAGTTGTTTCCCAGTCTCCGCCTCATAAAATAGAATAAGGAGACTGTTAAAATACATTACAGAAAGATGAAAGTTTATACGAATAACAAACCTATAACCCACACAATTTCTCTCCATCGGCTCCCGTTACGACGATTCACAACTATGGTCACGTCATTGTGACAGCAGTAGAAGTGCGATATCTTATACCAAGTATCTTGTTGCTGTTGTTGTTGTTGTGGTCTTCAGTCGAAAGACTGGTATGATCCAGCTCTCCAAGCTACTCTATCATGTGCAAACTTCTTCATCTCCCAGTACCTAAAGAAACCTACATCCTTCTGAATATGCTTAGTGTATTCATCTCTTGGTCTCCCTCTACAATTTTTACCCTCCACGCTGCCCTCCAATACTAATTTAGTGACCCCTTGATGCCTCAGAACATATCCTACCAACCGATCCCTTCTTCTAGTCAAGTTGCGCCACAAATTTCTCTTCTCCCCAGTTCTATTCAATACCTCCTCATAAGTTATGTGATCTACCTATCTGATCTTCAGAATTCTTCTGTAGCACCACATTTAGAAAGCTTCTATTCTCTTCTTGTCCAAACTATTTATCGTCCAATGTTTCACTTCCATACAAATATTTTCAGAAATGACTTCCTGACACTTGAGACTATACTCTATGTTAACAAATTTATTTTCTTCAGAAACGCTTTCCTTGCCATGGCCAGTGTACATTACATATCCTCTCTACTTCGACCATCATTTGTTACTTTGCTCCCCAAATAGCAAAACTCATTTACTACTCTAAGTTTCTCATTTCCTGATCTAACTCCCTCAGCATCACCCAAGTTAACTCGACTACATTCCATTATCCTCGTTTTGCTTTTGTTAATGTTCATCTTGTATCCTCCTTTTAAGACAATGTCCTTTGCTGTCTCTGACAGAATTACAATGTCATCGGTGAACCTCAAAGTTTTTATTTCTTCTCCATGGATTTTAATTCCTACTCCAAATTTTTCTTTTGTTTCCTTTACTGATTGCTCAGTATACGGATTTAATAACATCGAGGATAGACTACAACCCTGTCTCACTCCCATCCCAACCACTGTTTACCTATCATGCCCCTCTACTCTTATAACTACCATCTGGTTTCTGTACAAATTGTAAATAGCCTTTCGCTCCCTGTATTTTACCGCTGCCCCCTTCAGAAGTATACGGACACCTATTCGTGGATATTATGTTGGGTGTATGCTCGATAAACTTTCAGCGCAGTGTTGCAACGTCTGTGGAGGAATGAAGGCCTATTGTTTTTCAAGAGCCGAAATCATATGAGACAGGTGATGTAGGAGGTTGGTGTCTGGAGCGTAGTCGACGCTCTAGCTCGCCTCAACGGTTTCCCATTGTGTACAGATCAGCGCAGTGCGGCGGCACGGTTTCTTTCATCCTTTATCTGCACCTACCTGTGAACTCGATGCAGCATATCGCCGGTAATAAAGCAGAGCAGAAACGTACCGTACTGCAACTCGCACCGGGTTGCATACAACATAACTATTCCAAGAATCGGGAAACGGTCTTAATTTTGAATGAAAGGAGGATATACTGGAAAAACTTTGGTATAATCTGAACCTGGATAGTGTACACGTTCACTGTCAAGCCCGTGCTTATCCTAACACAGTCATGCATAAGCCGTTTCATTCACGTTATCACGTTTATGGTGACGTATATTCCGAAATTTGAACAGTAACTAAGCACGGTTTGTTCTTAAATGAAAATGCTCGCCGTACTATTAGGTTTATCTGTGTCTAATGCACTCAAGTTATCAGTCACCGGTCTGGTCAATATTCCACGCGGCGTTACTGTCTTTTCTCGTACACAAAATTACTTAAAAAATCGTACTTAAAAAAAAAAAACACCAGAGTAAATATGCATTCACTTCAAAGCAGTATTGAAACATGTAGCACAACTAAAACCAGCAAATTATAACTTGCTTCGGAGCTCATACGACACGCGGTGGTACCATTGAAAGGCTAGGCGCCGACTCTTTAGACTGCTGAAAGCATTCTCTATTTCTAACAGAAACGACGCGTTCTGATTTGTCAGTTTTCCTTAAGGCCAATAGAAAAATATTATTCTACCACGTTATTCCGCGCTTTTCATGAGTAACCAATCGACAAATAACACCCTTTCATAATGTTCAAATGTGTGTGAATTCCTATGGGACCAAACTGCTAAGGTCATCGACCCCTAGACTTACACTCTTATGCTAAGAACAACACACACACCCATTCGCGAGGGAGGACTGGAACCTCCGGCGGGAGGGGCCGCGCAATCAGTTACATACCGCCTCTAACCACGCGGCCACTCCACGTGGCATAACACCCTTTCGAACTGTACTTTTTCCCGAAATAAATATTTAACTTTCTGATATTTTGTTTATTCCTTATATCGTTAAATATTTTCATTTGCACTCGAATTAGCTTTCGTTTTACCATAAACATACTTATTATGATACAAAATTCCCTGTCGTCAGCATTCACACTGTCTTAAAAATTTCTCACGCTTGTTCGTACAGCGTTCATTACTAGAACAATGATCACATATTTACCTTAGATCATATTCACGCATCATTCACACTGCTAAAGAGATATAAAAACTGTACAAACATAAATAAACAAAAAAGCCTTCAAGAAATAAACAGAAAAATTCCAAAAAACATTCTCTTGACCTGTTTCTTGAATGTCTCTGCGCACTGCTGTCCTCTAGCAGGTGAAAATTAGAGCTACGTACTCGTCTGAACCAGCTTCAGAGCCTGTGTCACTTTGCATCCATGAGTCATTCTCCTGATACACAGGCTCTAGACAGGAGCGGTATAAGGCGCCACACCTTAGCAGGTCAGTGTATTTAAGAAATGTTACTGTCCTCAAACCGTTGCTCTACAAGTGCTAATTTAAGACAGTGTAACCTCCCTCTCACTTATCGATCTTAATGACAGTGAAAAATTAAACCGCGTGTACCTAATGGAAATTTGGGAAAAGCAATCGTCACCGAGGTTAATTTGTCAGTAAAGAGGGAGGAAAGGGTTACATCTAAATGAAAGGAAAAATGCTAATGAAACTGGTGGAAATTAATTTTGAAATAGGGGTAAAGTTAATAAAGAAAGTAAATGTGCGGCCGTTACGTTAACAATCAACTAGTGGTAATTAGATATTTGAGATTTGGGGGAAATTACGGTCGCCAGTCCTAAGGACAATTACTATAGTAACTGAAAAAGAAAGATTATTACACATGTAATTAGCACTAGAAGCGTGGCAACTGAAGGTTGACAAGTGTAGTGTGAAAACTGAAAGTTTGTCAGAAGTAATAAATTTCGCTACACTTAATTTAGCAAAAGAATTAATAAAACCGGAAAATCGAAAGTTAATTTAGTGACTGAAGTTAATAGTGAGCTTTCTTTCTGAAGCACATAGAAATTCAGTAAAATACAGTTAGTCTTGGACTACATCAACAATCATTTCAAAAAGCTACTTGAATCTACACAATTTAGAAATAAGAGATTTAACTTTGAACTTGAATTAAATGATTCTGAACAATTAACAATAGTAAAATTTAGTACGTACCAAGCTGAGCTGCAGTCACAGGTAAGCTAAAATATGGTAACAAAACTAGCACTCTTAATTTGTGCTTGTGTAATCTAAGTATTGTAGCCAGCTATGAATACTTTAACTGAACTTTGAAATTAAAGCAGTGAAATGGAATTATGCTGGCGTTCGAATTTCAACGACACTCGGGTTCATTTCGGAAAAGGAAGGGCCCCTGCTTGGTAATGCAATTGGGACAATGAGCAACAAAGGTTCATGCTAAGTAGCTGTAATTTTGTGATGCAACAATTTTAAAATTTTGAAAGCTGAGGTCTGCCATACAGTTCTAAAACTTTACGTGCTTCTAGTCTTCCTTGTTGGTTGATTGAAGGTTTGAAGCCGTCGATCGAGGATGTGGCGACAGTCACTCATTGTCGGCCGTCGCTGTTGGAGAAGCTGGATGTTGGCGCGCCTTCTTCTCGACACGGTCACCAGACGAAAAGGGCTCTTGATGTGCGCCAGCTAATGCTTCCCATCCGCGACACCATGTCAGAAACTATAATCGCAAGTCGAGCGCAATTACATGCTGCCAAACCCCGAAAGCGCGGCAACTCGCGGGAGCTTCACACCACACACCTGCTCCACTCGCTACTCCAGCCAGACTCTCTCATGCTCTGCCCGCGCTCCACGCGGGAGAGTTAACACTACCAAAGATCTTAACACTTTGGTTCTCCACACGACCTATCGATGTATTCGTTCGATAGCATAGTTTTCCCTAGGCCAGACCCAGCGTAAAAATACAAATAATCTTTACACAACAAACCAATTATACATCGACATAAATGCATATATATACAAATAGTAAAACAATTACAATATACAAAGACACAGAAACGTCATATATTCAGGTAACAAAATAAGGAAAAAAATTATAGTACAATAGATGGAAATACGAGGATATGCATTTCCGGCGTTACACGTGCCCCACATTGTCTGAGGACGTTCGTGTAACCTAAACAGACTCAGAAAATGTCCCAAAAAAGAAACAGCGGAAATGCATATGCTCAATACATCAACAAAATTTTGCATTAGGCTAATTGACCATAAATCAATTTTTAGACCATAATAATTGAGTGGAGATACTCCTAATCTTATTCGACTCTGTCATCTTGCACAAAATAAAACAGGTTGACAACATATTAAAATTCATAGAAAACATAGAAAATTGTTTAGCTATTCCAAAATCATTAAAATTTCTAACACTATAAGAAATGAAATACTATTTGCAAAATTAATTAGAGTGCATGGTCATAAAAACAGGTAGGTCAAAATACGCAAACAAATAACTAAACAGACTACACATTTTGTATAACCTTTTCATAATTAATATTCTCGTCACGAGAATCTATTTAACGCTAAACAAGAAAATAATGTACAGCAGATCGACAAAAACATAAATATTAACAGCAGAATTCTTTCACATCAGCTGTTCGGGAAAAAAAAACAACTCCACCTTCCGTACTCGCAAGTACAAAGAATGCCGACAGCTGCACAAGAGCCGATAGCAGCTCCGCCTCGCCAGTATTGTTGCGCCCGCCTGTGCGGCACGCTTGATCTCACTCGCCTGTCTAACGGCATTTCCAGAACGTCCGCTTCACTGAATTCTTTGGGAAAAACTCACTCCCGAGTAATCTCAGGGAATCCATTAACATTATCACAGTGGATAACTCTACACTGTCCATCATCACACGCATGTACTAGCCTGAAACTTAAAACAGCGTCTAAGTACATCGGCAACGACTAGTAAAACACATATTCATGAAATCTTACAGCTAGTTACAAAATCATATTTACATTGCTTAATCTACTGTGACTCAGCTGGAAACTTAAACTAGCAGCTTGGATTTTTCAATTGATAAATAATCACTCTCTGTTAAATCATTTAATACAAGTTAATTACTTATTAATTACAACTTCTGTAATGTCCTCTTGGTCAGGCAAAGGCATGACAATCTAGCAAATCGTTTAAATCTTACATTCTATATTCACATACTGTACAAAATTACCCATTCTGTGGTATTAATCAATCCTAGGTTGGTACAATTTCAAGTCTACAATATTCCGTATACCTAATAGTTTTCCAGAGCTTGGATACTCTAAGCAATAAGCATTTGTGTGAGGTATACCAATGACTTTATATGGACCATTATAAACAAACTTAAATTTAGAGATTTCATTGTCTATCTCGCTCGATTTATCATGAGCTTTTAGAAGTACTAAGTCTCCGATTGCAAACTTAGCAAAACGCGCTTTAGCGTCATGACGACGTATGCGAGCATCGGCTTTTAGCTTCATTACTTCTCGCAAACGATCTTTTTTCACACCAATACTAATGTCAATCCGTGGAGGGGATTTGATTATCTGTTCCACTAAACTTTTACTTCTGTCATCCAACAGGATTTCCTCTGGAGAAAATCCCGTAGATTCATGTCTCAAGGTGTTCATAATTCTCTCAAATTCTGCTACATATCTGCCCCATGCCCTATGGTTTTGATGGCAATAGGTACGGCAAATTCGGACTCGTCTTTGTTCGTTTGTTACGTTTGACACACCGTCTACAATACTTTCCAATTCACTTTCTACAGTATTGTCAATGCGGAGATTCCTCACGTTACCGTAGTTCAAATTCATGCCGACATCAATGGCATCCGGCCAGTTAACAATGTGTATAGGCCGGTATTGCCTATGCACACCGTTTCCTAACTCGTCAAAACTAACTACTATTGTTTTATCTTGTGACGTACATCTCAAAGTTTTGCTTTCGCAATTAATCACTGCATGGTACTTTAATAGCCTATCTAAACCGATAATTACTTCCGTAGTTAAGTGGTACGACGACAAACTCTTGTTCAAATCGTGCCCCACATATCTCGAAGTTGACAAAAATCTGTTTGGTGACCGGTTTACTGGCCTACCCAGTAGCACCGATAATTTTCACTCCTGTTACTGGCATAACTACGATGCCAGGTCTATCTTTCAGTAACTCAAATATTTTCCCAGATACAGCACTCAATTCTGCACCGGTGTCAAGCAACACGTTTAGTTGTAGGTCGTGCATATTAACAGACACTACTATCTGTCTACACTTGTCCCCGACTGTTTCTTTATTTTCCCACAGTAAATCCTCGTCTATATCCAGGTCATTCCAGAAAAAAACCATCCGGCTTTGATCCTAAATTCGGCTTATCTGGCGGCTTTTTCAGCCTCTGTTCACATACAATTTTAATTTCAACACGTTTGTCCTGAGGCTTAGTCTGTAGCTTCGCCTCCAATACCGAAACCTTTTCCTGTAACTCGTCAACTAGTGAGTGTTGCTTTGCTATCAATTCACTAATTGTCACCTTCGTTGATTCCACTTTGGTCAGATTGATCTCATCTGCCAATCTACCTGGAGGAATATGCCCAGTAGTATCTGCAATTACTTCCTCTAGATCTGCGCAACTCACACTGCTATCGTCTGACCGTATAACGTCAGCTCTAACCTCATACACTCTGTAATCTACGTGCTTTTCTACCAATCGTGTCCGGCTATCACTAAAATTTTCGTAATCTTTCTCCTCAATACTTTCGCAATGTTTAAACTGGAGGTTTGCGTCGAATGGGTCGGCTACTTCTACCACTACAACTTTCGGTAAAGTCTGCCGGTTAGGGCCAGAACTTTCTATCACTTCACAAATACTATCTTCCTGTGGGACGAGACGCGGCAAATCCTGCCCGCGCTCCCCATAAACACTTCTCACATACAGGCCCCTATAATCTCTTAGTTCGTCGTATAAGCGACCGAACTGCCTTAACCAGACCTCATCCCTCTCTGCATCCCCTCGCTCGATGACGGCCGTTTTATCCGACATCTGATCTTCTCTCAACACTTTCGAATCATTCTTAAACTCAATCTCCAGTTCCGCTGTGGGTATTACAGCTGCCACTTTATAACCGATTTCCGGAACACTACTTAAATTGTTCTCACTGACAGTGAATGTATTTTCTACTGCCGTGTCTACAGCTGATCTACTACTAATGGGCGCACTCCTTTCTCCTAATACTGGCACACTCTCCCGCCGTTGATTATTCCATACGGAATTTTCATAACGACGACACCTCGGTTTTCTGTTATTGGGCCGCCAAAATTTCTCCACGCCCGGTCGGCCCCTCACCGGCGCGGCTAATGGTTTCCCTGTCTCGTCCCAGCAGATACGCTCCCCGAATGCTGCTGAGGCGGCTGACCACACCGTCTGGCGTTATTACTATTCTGTGGAGCCCGTATCACGTTAGTATGATACTGGTTTCCGTCATTCCTGTTATTATTTGCATTGTACCGATTGTTATTACGGTCCGAACCATTATTGTTATTGCTGCCATGGTTGCGGTATGCATTATTCCCATGGTTATCGTTGTTGTGGTTGCTGTGGTACCCGTTGTTGTTACCACGGCCTCTACCACTGTCGCGATTATTGCGCCAATTGTCCTCGTCCTCCACTCTTTCCAGGAAATCATTTATTGTCCTGTAATTGCTTCCTACGTAGCGTTTTGTATCATCTGGAAGCTTTTTGTAGAGTTCCCAGACTATTTCGGATTCCGTGCGGCGATCACGCAAATATTCCAACTTGCGGATCCAGCCCTCACAAAACTCCTTCATCGAACCGCGCGAATTCGCATCGAAAGGCCTCAATACGACAAATTCGCGCCAGACACTTTGCTGTTTTTGCTCTGACCAGTATTCAGCCAGAAACAAATTTTTTAATTCGTCAAAAGTCAGGTTCGTAATGTTGAGGTTTAAGCCCCAACGCTTGGCATCACCAGCCAACACATCAATAATCGCATTAACTTTTCTCTCATCAGTCCATGATCTGGGTAAAACTCTTTCACAATTCTTAATGAAATCCGTCGCGTGTATACCGCCTTTTTTCAAGGGGTCGAACCGCTCCTCTTTCGTCAACAATTCCGAACTATGTGCATAGATTGGCACATAGCTCTGTTTTTCGTCAAGTTTCTTTTCTAATTCCGACACTCTCGTAATTACTTGGCAAGTGGTTGTCGCAAGCGTTTCTACTTCCCCTCTTTTCTCTTCGCAGGTATTAGCCTGCTTCGTCACTTCGGTATCTACTTCGGATACTAAAGCCTTTAAAGTTTCCACCTTCTTTTGATCCTCTTTTTTCACTTATCGAATTTGTTCCGTCACCTTATTCTCAATGATCGGAGCAACTGATTCTCGTACACTTGTCTCGATTCTGCTAATTTCGGAATAAAAACAAGTAATTATGCTCGCAATTTCCGCCTGAACGCCTATCATTTCCTGTTTAAGATTACCGATTTCGGTATTAATTACAACAATATCTTCTTTTATTTTATCAACTTTTGTGTTAACAATTCCAACATTGTTGTTAAAAACGTTAATAGCTTTGTTCTGATTGTCTAGCATCCGTTCAATTTTTTCAGACTGAGCTTCTTGCTTGGCAGCCTGAGCTTCTGGCTTGGCAGCCTGAGCTTCTTGCTTGGCAGTCTGATCTTCTTGCTTGGCCGATTGACTCTTGATTTCGTTAATCAAAACATTCAATAAATCAGTTAAATTCCCGGAAACTACCGGTTTTACTTCTGTAGCGGCTTCCTCTTTAATTGTCCCCCCGTATTCGTCATCAAGGGATTCCGATTTGATTTTCACTTCCGATTCCGAAACATTTTCTAATGTTTGGAATTCCATTTCTGCTCTTTGTTGCGTTTCGGCGGTCGCGTCTTTCATGCTAGCCGCCTGCCCCTGAACAATGGGTACCGCAGTGCGCGTTTCCCACTTTTCGACCGATTGTTCCGTATCCAAGTCTACCAGATTTTGGCAATTGTTGCCCTCACTCATCTTAATATTTTTCAATATAAATGCCAAATCTCAAATCTAATTAGGATTCCTCACACTAATATTCTCGCTGACGTATCGACCATTTCGTAACCAGTACTTTGTTACGATATTTGCACAATGCCAAATTCGTGTCCAGAACAACCTCAAATCTGAAGATTGTCCTGTCACCAGGTCGCCACGTGTAACCTCCCTCTCACTTATCGACCTTAATGACAGTGAAAAATTAAACTGCGTGTACCTAATGGAAATTTGGGAAAAGAAATCGTCACCGAGGTTAATTTGTCGGTAAAGAGGGAGGAAAGTGTTACATCTAAATGAAAGGAAAAATGCTAATGAAACTGGTGGAAATTAATTTTGAAATAGGGGTAAAGTTAATAAAGAAAGTAAATGTGCGGCCGTTACGTTAACAATCAACTAGCGGTAATTAGATATTTGAGATTTGGGGGAAATTACGGTCGCCAGTCCTAAGGGCAATTACTATAGTAACTGAAAAAGAAAGATTATTACACATATAATTAGCACTAGAAGCGTGGCAACTGAAGGTTGACAAGTGTAGTGTGAAAACTGAAAGTTTGTCAGAAGTAATAAATTTCGCTACACTTAATTTAGCAAAAGAATTAATAAAACCGGAAAATCGAAAGTTAATTTAGTGACTGAAGTTAATAGTGAGCTTTCTTTCTGAAGCACATCGAAATTCAGTAAAATACAGTTAGTCTTGGACTACATCAACAATCATTTCAAAAGCTACTTGAATCTACGCAATTTAGAAATAAGAGATTTGACTTTGAACTTGAATTAAATGATTCTGAACAATTAACAATAGTAAAATTTAGTACGTACCAAGCTGAGCTGCAGTCACAGGTAAGCTAAAATATGGTAACAAAACTAGCACTCTTAATTTGTGCTTGTGTAATCTAAGTATTGTAGCCAGCTATGAATACTTTAACTGAACTTTGAAATTAAAGCAGTGAAATGGAATTATGCTGGCGTTCGAATTTCAACGACACTCGGGTTCATTTCGGAAAAGGAAGGGCCCCTGCTTGGTAATGCAATTGGGACAATGAGCAACAAAGGTTCATGCTAAGTAGCTGTAATTTTGTGATGCAACAATTTTAAAAGTTTGAAAAGCTGAGGTCTGCCATACAGTTCTAAAACTTTACGTGCTTCTAGTCTTCCTTGTTGGTTGATTGAAGGTTTGAAGCCGTCGATCGAGGATGTGGCGACAGTCACTCGTTGTCGGCCGTCGCTGTTGCAGAAGCTGGATGTTGGCGCGCCTTCTTCTCGACACGGTCACCAGACGAAACGGGCTCTTGATGTGCGCCAGCTAATGCTTCCCGTCCGCGACACCATGTCAGAAACTATCATCGCAAGTCGAGCGCAATTACATGCTGCCAAACCCCGAAAGCGCGGCAACTCGCGGGAGCTTCACACCACACACCTGCTCCACTCGCTACTCCAGCCAGACTCTCTCATGCTCTGCCGCGCTCCAAAGATCCTAAACACTTTGGTTCTCCACACGACCTATAGATGTATTCGTTCGATAGCATAGTTTTCCCTAGGCCAGACCCAGCGTAAAAATACAAATAATCTTCACACAACAAACCAATTATACATCGACATAAATGCATATATATACAAATAGTAAAACAATTACAATATACAAAGACACAGAAACGTCATATATTCAGGTAACAAAATAAGGAAAACAATTATAGTACAATAGATGGAAATACGAGGATATGCATTTCCGGCGTTACACGAGCCTGTTTTGTTATGCTGATAAATACGGCCATCGTTTCCGAACGGCTCTACTGCCGTGCGCAATACACGATGCTGTAAAATGTTTTCATAAGTTTCGCATGTACAGATTTTTTAATCGCAATAAGGGGGCCACACCATTAATCACGAAAAATATCGCCGTATCGTAACACGACGTGCTCCGTGCGTGATTCATCATTCCAGCCATCCACCGTCCAGTGGTGTACTTCTTTACACCATCTCGAGCACAGCTAATCATCGACTACTACAGAAATGTGGGGCTTGTGTGTAGGTGCTTCACCGTTGTACTCCATAATTTTTAAATTTCTAAGCATAAAGTTTGTGGTAGTGAGACTACTGATACTACTCCGGAACTCAAGAGTGATTCCTTTTGCTGATTCTGTTTGATTTTTACAACCACTCTCCACAGTGCTCGACACTCTCTGTCCGCTAGTGCACCAGGTCTACCTAGTTCTGGTTTCTCTGTGGTTCTTTCGTAGCCTTTTCACTTCACAACCAAGTTACCAACAGTGGACGTCGACAGTTTTAGAGAAGTTGAGATGTCCCAGATGCCTACGTCACACAGGCGACATTCCACTTTTAATGCATGTTCCAAGTTCTTTTTCCCGACCTATTTTGCAGTTATTGGATATGTGCTGACAGTACACACCGCCGCCTTTTCTACAGGCGCGTCTGCTTCTTGTGACATGCGACCCGTCAATTGTGCACAACAAATGCTTTTGATATTGTATATACTAACATCTAAACATAGTGGAAACTCATGTAACAGAATACCTGTTGATACACTGCTCAAGATGATGGAAGAATCCTACTTCTTCGAACATCTATGCTACTGCTTTATTTCAGTTTTTCATATCTTTCTCCATAACATCTGTGGTAAGAGGAAGTTCAAATTCAGATGGTTCAAATGGCTCTGAGCACTATGGGACTTAACATCTGAGGTCATCAGCCCCTAGAACTTAGAGCTACTTAAACCTAACTAACCTAAGGACATCACACACATCCATGACCGAGGCAGGATTCGAACCTCCGATCGTATCGGTCGCACGGTTCCAGACTGAAGCCCCTAGAATCGCTCGGCCATGTATAAGATGGCAGTATGTCCACCGTAACCGAGCTCAATTCTGTAAGTTAGTATGAAAATGTTTTAAGCTCTAGACACCTATTACGGCTGGCCACTGTGACCGAGCGGTTCTAGGCGCTTTAGTCCAGAACCGCGCGACTGCAACGGTCGCAGGTTCGAATCCTGCCTCGGGCACTGATATGTGCTGTTGCACAAAGCAGACTGGAACAAATTAACGGAAATTATCCAACGACACGATCTACAAAACATCAATGGAAGTATCGATTATAGAGCACACAAGTTAACACAGGTGATACAACATGCACAAAACACATCAATACCGACAGCAAAGAACACAAATTGCTCACCAGTACCATGGACCAACGAACTTACGAGACTCAAACAAGACGCAAGACGCAAACGAAAATTATATCAAAGGGCGATAGCAGATAGGGACCGACGAATAAGACTTGAAGCATATAGGCATGCACAAGACTTATACAGACAGACCCTATACAACACGCGTAGACAACAATGGGAGCTATTTGCAACAACACAAACAGAACAAAATATATGGGGGGAACCATACAAAATACTGACAGAGAAGATAAAAACCCCACTAGTTCTGGGAACGCTAAGGCAGGATGACGGCACGATGACGAGGGGATGGAGGAATACAGCGGAGTTCCTGCTGTATAAACTGCTCCCTGACGACGTTATCGATACAGACACACAATATCACGCAACACTAAGAGAAAACCTACACACACCATACAACACTGCAACTGTCACCTGTCCTTTTGCGCAAGAAGAGGTTGCGCTAGCAATCTCAGAGCTCAAAAACAAAAAAGCACCTGGACCAGATGGTATCCACTCGGAAACACTGAAAAAACTAGCACCGCAGATCACCCCGTTCCTAACAACGTTACTGAACGTCGCCTTACGGCTGGGCAGGGTACCTACAGTATGGAAAACCTCCAAAGCCGTCATTATTAAGAAATCAGCGGACAGGGATCCTTCAGATCCAAAGACTTACAGGCCAATATGCCTAATAAACACCCTAGCAAAGATTCAGGAGAAGCTACTGTGTAAGCGCCTGCAAACACACAAAGCTCTCAGGGGTATGAGCCAACACCAGTTCGGCTTCAGATCTGGCAGATCAATAGATGATGCCATCAACCAGGCCCTGCACATAGTTAACACCACAAAACAGAAATACGCCATGGCAATAATGATTGACATTGCCGGAGCATTTGATAATCTTTGGTGGCCAGCACTGTTTCAGAGGCTAAGACATCTGGAGGTACCGCAATCACTGTACAACAGTTTTCTGGACTACTGTAAAGACCGAGTAGTCGAATGGCAGATGGACAGCCGGAAAGTAATTAAAAGAATTACCAAAGGCTGTCCTCAAGGGTCGATCTGCGGCCCCATCTTCTGGGACATAACAATCGAACCCCTCCTACAACTTCTGGATGGGGATGACAGGTCAGACGGAATTGTCGCCTACGCAGATGACCTATTAGTTGTAGTCACTGCAAACAACAGAGCCCAGTTAGAAGAGAAAGCCAGTGGATTACTACAAACAATTACTCAATGGTGTCACAACAACAAACTCAGGATAGCCGAAAGCAAAACAACATACACTTTACTGAAAGGATCACTCCAAAGGAATCCTTCGGTTAAAATTGGGGACACAAACATCAAACGAGCACGCATTACGCGCTATCTTGTGGTACACATAGATGAAAAATTGAATTTCCACGAACACATAAGGCTAACAACAGACAAAGCAGAAAAAATACTCCACAAACTGGTGAGGCTAAATTCAAAACAGTACAGACTACCTCTACCAGTCATACGTACATACCACTGTGCGCTCTTCGAATCAGCACTCAGCTTTGCAGCTAGCACGTGGGCACATAGACTGAACGTGGTCACCAACAAAGCATCCGTCAGACGAGGGCAGAGAAGTGTCCTACTTAGGCTATCTGGAGCCTTCGGTACCACCTCAGCGGATGCACTGTGTGTGGTGCTCGGAATATGCCCCACAGATATCACGATCAAATACAGAGCTGCAAGGTACTGGTTAAAGGTGGGGAGACTAGATAAGGTACACACAATAACCAGTGTGCCCAGTGTCACCTTAAAAGTTGGCGTTTGGATACATGGCAAGGTGAGTGGGATGTAAGTGATAAGGGACGTAGACTGCACGACTTCCTCCCTGACATAAGGGAGCGGTTGAGAATGAGACATATCGATCCCAGCCGCGGTATGGTACATTTCTTAACCGGGCACGGACCTTATCCCACGCACTTAAACCGCGTGAGTCTGAGGCAGACACCTACATGCACATGCGGGGAAGAAGGTTCCCCAGAACACACTGTCTTTTTCTGCGGGAAATACGCGAACAATAGACATACACTACACTTAGATTACACAGATACAGACATAGATATATACACCGCAATAAGAGACGAAGAACAATGGGCACAATTAAACGCACTGACAAACAGTATTTCAAAAACAACACATGAAGAGTACATGCGGACACGACATCACAGACATGCCTATGTGCAGCGTAACAACAATCTCCAGAGGGTGGACAGCGATACCTACAGTGACAGCGAAAATAGTGACAATGAGGAGGAACAAGAGGAGGAAGCTGAGATGTCATAGTAAATAAGCAAATTGATGGCAATCTAGCCAAGAAAACACCAAATGCTGTACATGGATGCACACCTAATGTAGTTAATACATAGGATTAGTAACAAATAGGATAAGAAACATTATTTCTCTACTAATAACCATTTGTGTGTGTGTGTGACTGGCGGTCAACGGCTCGATGAAACCATTCCGAGGTATTCACCGTCAGTCACACTCGGTGATGGTACTAACATATCTCTCATCTATCCTATCTTCTTTTTATATTCTTCTTAAAAACAACAAAATTTTATTTATATTTCAACCTCAAATTATTGTTATTTTGAACCATTCTTTGTAAATGTTGTAGATAAAAAAAGGAAAGAAAACTGTAAAAAGATGAAAAACGAAAATTGTAAGATGTACGACCTGTTTTAAACATCAGGTAACAGGTCTATAATTTGGCAATAAATAAATAAATAAATAAATATGTGTGAAGTCCTTAGGTTTAAGTAGTTCTAATTTCTAGGGGACTGATGACCTCAGACGTTAAGTCTCATAGTGCTCAAAGCTATTTGAACCGTTTGAACACCTATTATGTATTGTCCGGATCCTCTTGGAAGTAAAGTTCTCCATGATGAACAACGTCTCCCTTGCAGCATAATCAAAACTGTATCTCACTAAACAATCCAGTGAACCAACAAGTCGCTCGTCCTTGGTTCTTCTCTAGTTTCTATTAATCCAACCTGTTGATGATCTCTATACTCAAAAATCGGTGGAATGAAACTGCGAAGGATCTCTGTACTCAAAAATTGGCAGAGCAAGTATTTGACAGCAACGTCTTCGTAGATGTAGTACATTTCAGTAACATTCTTCCAATGGATAACATCCTGGCACCTGTTTTCCCTAAAATTAGTTTCATGTGGTCTTTCCACTTTACGTTGCTCCAGAGCATCGTTCCCAGGCACTTCACAGTTATCACTGTTTCCAGTAAGAATATAATATAAGAGAAATTGACATCTCTGCCTGCTTATGTGCAACACATTACAGAGTTTACGTTAAGGGTAAACTGGGAATTCGAGCACCAGTCAATTTCTGGACCAGATTTGGTTATGTCGAACTGAAATAGTGGCTCGTTTCCGTTAGATCTGAAAGTACTTTTCTGCGTCATGGAACTAGTTTGTAAAAACCGGAGTGCCTGCCACCTTTCATGAAATTCATAGATCTCCTCTGGTGATGAGGTTAACAATAGATGGCTGTTGTACTTACTGATTAAGATTTTAATCGAAAATTTTTGTTTCGTTCTGTTCAAGACGCCACTTTCTGGCCTGTTTTTCTTTTCGTATGGCAATAATTTCGTAACTATCGTGAAATTAGAATATTATATTTATGTAACAACGTTTTAAGATATAGTTGCTTTTACCTGAACCTGTACAGTTCAGGAATGCCCATGGTCCCTCAAGCGACACTTCGGACCTAAGTCAATGACAGCAGTTTTCTTTGCAGTTTGACCTCTTGAAAGGTGACCATTTCTTGACGAGCGCCTTTCATACATCGCAGAATTGCGCTCTGCGTAAATCACTTGTTGATTAGCAGATAGTCGAAATGGCTTCTAACCGCGAGGGCAACACGTCTTTAGCAAAGCAATGAAATAAGAACCACGAGGATAAAATGAGAGAAATTGGGGCCCTATTTGCTAGTGGAACAGGAAAGGAAATGGCTAGTAGTGTTACGTGGGACCCTCTGCCCGGCACCGTACGGGGCTTGCGGAGTAGGGACGAGTGTGTAGCTGGAAAGGTGCAGGTATCATTTACCGCGAGGCCAAAGCTTTTACTGCTGCGGGCCAATGACAGTATTGGGCGCACAGCTTTTGTTTAGTTCTGTTGTGGCGTAACAAGACAGCCACGCCACTCGGAAGTAGCCGAAAGGCACGCGTTAACTCAAGCAGGCTAGTAGATAGGTCTGAAACAGGATACGTAATGAATGCTATAAAGAAAAGTACGTAGCTCCTGGAATACTTAACTTTAATCCATCCTTGTGGTACATCGCTCTTGACGATACAAGTGAGACTCTTTAGATACAAGCTATGTAATGCTAATGGCGCCTTGCTAGGTCGTAGCCATTGACTTAGCTGAAGGCTATTCTAACTATCGGCTCTGCAAATGAGCGAGGCTTCGTCAGTGTGCATCGCTAGCTAAGTCGTCCGTACAACTGGGGCGAGTGCTAGTAAGTCTCTCGAGACCTGCCGAGTGGTGGCGCTCGGTCTGCGATCACTGACAGTGGCGACACGCGGGTCCGACATGTACTAATGGACCGCGGCCGATTTAAACCTACCACTTAGCAAGTGTGGTGTCTGGCGGTGACACCACAAGTTCCACTTTAACTTTTGAAACACAAGGACATACTCGTATCGTGACCAACAGCCAATATTCAGAAAGTAGTCTGATATGGATCAGCAGCCCGCATCTCGTGGTCGTGCGGTAGCGTTCTCGCTTCCCACGCCCGGGTTCCCGGGTTCGATTCCCGGCGGAGTCAGGGATTTTCTCTGCCTCGTGATGGCTGGGTGTTGTGTACTGTCCTTAGGTTAGTTAGGTTTAAGTAGTTCTAAGTTCTAGGGGACTTATGACCACAGCAGTTGAGTCCCATAGTGCTCAGAGCCATTTGAACCATGGATCAGCAGCCTTCGGTGTAATGACTGAATAAGCAACGAGCACTTGAGTTGCTTCATGTTATTGACATCCATGATAACATTCAAATTAGGTGATATCATTTTTCGCGCTGTCTTCGGTATGAATATTTGCCGTGCACCGAATCTATGTTCTCATTTTCAGTTCCTACGGAAAGCGTGATGATTGAAATTCCCCTATATGCCAAGTATCTGCAAATTCAAGTGAATTAGAAACAGATTCTCTCACTCTCAACGACATTTCTGAGTTATTTGTGCGGTCCTTCTTTGGTGATTCTGTGGTGTAATATTCGGAAGGATACTTCGATGCCGGCCGCCCTGGCTCAGCGGCTCTATGCGGTAGCGTTCTCGCTTCCCACGCACGGGTTCCCGGGTTCGATTCCCGGCGGGGTCAGGGATTTTCTCTGCCTCGTGATGGCTGGGTGTTGTGTGCTGTCCTTAGGTTAGTTAGGTTTAAGTAGTTCTAAGTTCTAGGGGACTGATGACCTTAGACGTTAAGTCCCATAGTGCTCAGAGCCATTTTTGAATCAGCGGCTCTAGGCGCTTCAGTCCGGAACCGCGCTGCTGTTACTTTCGGAGGTTCGAATCCTGCCTCGAGCACGGATGTGTGTGTTGTCCTTAGGTTAGTTATTGTATTGTATGGTATTGTATGGTAACCGAGGACCTAGGAAGGACGGAGAGGCTCCGTCCCCGCCGCAGCCGCAGTGGTCCACAACCCCACGACGACAACCACAGTCTATTTCACCCCTCCGCCGCCCCACACCGAACCAAGGGTTATTGTGCGGTTCGGTCCCCGGTGGAACCCCCATCCCCTCCAGGGAACATCTCACACCAGATGAGTGTAACTCCTATGTTTGCGTGGTAGGGTAATGGTGGTGTACGCGTACGTGGAGAACTTGTTTGTGCAGCAATCGCCGACATTAGCTGAGTCGCATTCGTCGAGGCAGATGGAAAACCGCCTGACAACAATCCACAGACTGGCCGGCTCACCGGACCTCGACGCAAGTCCGGCGCGCTCCTTCCCACTCCAGAAAGCCGTGCGTTAGACCGCTCGGCTAACAGGGAGGGCTTAGGTTCATCTACATCTAAATCTTCATGATTACTCTGCAATTCACATTTAAGTGCTTGGGAGAGGGTTCATCGAACCACAATCATACTATCTCCCTAACATTCCACTCCCGAACAGCGCGCGGGAAATACGAACACCTAAAGCTTTCTGTTCGAGCTCTGATTTCTCTTATTTTATTTTGATGATCATTCCTACGTATGTAGGTTGGGCTCAACAAAATATTTTCGCATTCGGAAGAGAAAGTTGGTGACTGAAATTTCGTAAATAGATCTCGCCGCGACGAAAAACGTCTTTACTTTAATGACTTCCATCCCAACTCGCATATCATATCTGCCACACTATCTCCCCTATTACGTGATAATACAAAACGAGCTGCCCTTCTTTGCACCCCTTCGATGTCCTCCGTCAATCCCACCTGGTAAGGATCCCACACCGCGCAGCAATATTCCAACAGAGGACGAACGAGTGTAGTGTAAGCTGTCTCTTTAGTGGACTTGTTGCATCTTATAATTGTCCTGCCAATGAAACGCAACCTTTGGCTAGCCTTCCCCACAATATTATCTATGTGGTCTTTCCAACTGAAGTTGTTCGTAATTTTAACACCCAGGTACTTAGTTGAATTGGACTCGCATTCGGGAGGTCGACGGTTCAATCCCGCGTCCGGCCATCCTGATTTGGGTTTTCCGTGATTTCCCTAAATCGCTCCAGGCAAATGCCGGGATGGTTCCTTTCAAAGGGCACGGCCGACTTCCTTCTCCGTCCTTCCCTAATCCGATGAGACCGATGACTTCGCTGTCTGGTCTCCTTCCCCAAACCAACCAACCAACTTAGTTGAATTGACAGCCTTGAGAATTGTACTATTTATCAAGTAATCGAATTCCAACGGATTTCTTTTGGAACTCATGTGGATCACCTCACACTTTTCGTTATTCAACTGCCACCGGCCACACCATACAGCCTTCTTTTCTAAATCGCTTTACAACTGATACTGGTCTTCGGATGACCATACTAGACGGTAAATTACAGCATCATCTGCGAACAACCTAAGAGAACTGCTCAGATTGTCACCCAGGTCATTTAAATAGATCAGGAACAGCAGAGGTTCCAGGACGCTTCCCTGGGGA
Organism: Schistocerca nitens; assembly: GCF_023898315.1. Taxonomy (NCBI): domain Eukaryota; kingdom Metazoa; phylum Arthropoda; class Insecta; order Orthoptera; family Acrididae; genus Schistocerca; species Schistocerca nitens. The sequence goes on from NC_064614.1 coordinate 70,008,284, forward strand.
ACACCTGATATCACTTCAGTTTTACTCGATGATTTGCCGTATATTACTACGAACTGCGACCTTCCTGACAGAAAATCACGAATCCAGTCGCACAACTGAGACGATACCCCGTAGACCCGCAGCTTGATTAGAAGTCGCTTGTGAGGAACGGTGTCAAAAGCTTTCCGGAAATCTAGAAATACGGAATCAACTTGAGGTCCCCTGTCGATAGCGGCCATTAATTCGTGCGAATAAAGAGCTAGCTGCGTTGCACAAGAACGATTTTTTCTGAAGCCATGCTGATTACGTATCAATAGATCGTTCCCTTCGAGGTGATTCATAATGTTTGAATACAGTATATGCTCCAAAACCCTACTGCAAAACGACGTCAATGATATAGGTCTGTAGTTCGATGGATTACTCCTACTACCCTTCTTAAACACTGGTGCGACCTGCCCAATTTTCCAATCTGTAGGTACAGATCTATCGGTGAGCGAGCGGTTGTATATGATTGCTAAGTAGGGAGCTATTGTATCAGCGTAATCTGAAAGGAACCTAATCGGTATACAATCTGGACCTGAAGACTTGCCCATATCAAGCGATTTGAGTTGCTTCGCAACCCCTAAGGTATCTACTTCCAAGCTACTCATGCTAGCAGCTGTTCGTGTTTCAAATTCTGGAATATTCCATTCGTCTTCCCTAGTGAAGGAATTTCGGAAAACTGCGTTCAATAACTCCGCTTTAGCGTCACAGTCGTCGGTAACAGTACCATCGGCACTGCGCAGCGAAGGTATTGACTGCGTCTTGCCGCTGTGTACTTTTCATAGGACCAGAATTTCTTCGGATTTTCTACCGAATTTGGAGACAATGTTTCGTTAAAGGTATCTCGCATTGAAGTCCGTGCCAAATTTCGCGCGTCTGTTAATTTTAGCCAATCTTCGGGATTTCGCGTTTTTCTGAACTTCGCATGCTTTTTCCGTTGCCTCTGAAACAGCGTTCGGACCTGTTTTGTGTACCGTGGGGGATCAGTTCCATCTCTTACCATTTTATGAGGTATGAATCTCTCAATTGCTGTTGCTACTATAGCTTTGAATTTGAGCCACATCTCGTCTACATTTGCATAGTCATTTCGGAAGGAATGGAGATTGTCTCTTAGGAAGGAAGGTTAGTTTGGGACTGATGACCTCAGATGTTAAGTCCCATAGTGCTTAGAGCCATTTGAAGCATCTCAATTTAATACTTCGATGTTTTCATTTGATGCTTTTTTAGCACCCACCACGGCTAACTTGCATTTATAATTCGCTTAGGTATAATATATTCGATTTCACATACATTTCGACTTCGCCAATTCTTTATCTTACAACTGTTTTTCTCTTGATCTACCAACTCTAGTACGTGTACTACGTTTCAGTCTTTAAGCTTGAGGTTGTGTGAAAGGTGTACGATACACTTGCTCTGGAGTTTGTTCAGGGGCTACAGTACATATGAGTCACACTTGCAAATTTTCAGCAATCCAGTTAACCTGACTCTGGTACATTTCTCCGGGATATCTCGCAGCTGAGACGAAGACGTAATTGCAAATTATCGCATTCATCACAAAAGCTCTAGATTTTCAGATTATTGCTTCGTGCGGGTAACGGACGGAAAAACAATTTGTCCCTTCACAAATCAAATCTATAAGGCATGATTTATTATAATTTGATGCTGTGTGGGATGTGATTTAGAGTTCATGCTCATGTTCAGTACTATAATAAACGATCCGGAAGCTGTAAGGTGAAAACTACAGATGGACTCGTAATGCCATTGTCTGAGGAGGAAAATGTAGTCCTTATGGGATTAAGAGCGCCACCTACCAGAAGCGACCTAACGCTGGTGGCCCTATTCTTTAGCCAGGCGGCGCATGTGACTAGCTCTGTACATGGTATACTTATTTCTCTATAGGATCCGATGCCACGTTTTATCTTTTACTATTTTTTGGTTCAAAAAGTAGAGGTTTTTAAAATTTCATTTTTGGATCCATAAAAATGTTTAGAATCCTTCCGTGGAACGGTTTTTTCGAATACGGAACGGAAATGTTTGTTTTTCGCAGTTTAACACAAAAATGCAGCTGCCTGAAATCGGCCTTTTTCACGCACCAGCTTTTGTTTTTCGGAGGATGAGTTACTGTACCTGCTGCTTGCGAGGAAACACACAAAATTCAAATGAAAGTTAGAACGCGTGTGTTCGCAAGTTAGCCCCCAAGCATTTGCATTCTGAGGCAAAGACTGTAGAGACTGCGACTTTTCTCGCAGTGAGCAGCTTCAACGAAGGGTATTCAGCAATTCTGAAGACCATGACCACGATGGACGTCACCCTGAGACTCTATTCGACGCAGTTCGCCAAGCATTCAGACGAACTCCGGAAGCAGCGGCCGAAAACCGCTTGTCACCGGCTCTGGAGCAGCGCAGGATGGCCAGATCCAGCAGAATGCCCTCTGTGAGGAAGAGGAAAGACCAGTTTATGGACTCGGAATAGCAGATTAAACGTACGTTGCATAATATTGCAAAATTTCAAAAGCGTTTTTCTTGAAATGACTTTTCTATAGCGTGGTATGGTAACTTCAAATCTACTGAACCGATTAAATATGATTCTTTGTTTCCGACGAAGTTAACTAAATTATCTAGGAGTTGTACCACTTTCATTCCGATTCATCAACTATAAATAGTTTTACTTGGCCGACGAAGTCGAAAAATCGATGAAAAAACCAATTTTTTTCAAATGGCGCCATTTTGTTTTCTATGGTCCACATAATTTAAACGAGGTACAAGTCTTAAAGAATATTATATAGTTCGCTAGCGTCAACTCAATTTTGATTTCAGACGAGCCGGCTGACCTGTGACGTACTGTGAGTGGAGGTCTACATCGAAATTTTGTTTAGTTCCGACGGCACTTCCGCTTTTGCTCTTCGACATTTCCGGTCTAAAAAATTCCAGTTTGTAGAGGAAATATCAGTAAACATTTTGACCAAATTTGACATTGATATCTATAACACATCCGGATAAAAAAATTCTCAAAAATCAAGCTTTTTTCGGGCCAAAGATAGTAAACCTCCCTTTAAATATCGTATGTTTACGTATCTTCCAAGTGGCGCACTACGTGTTGTTGGATCCATTGTCAAATGTGTCGTAATTTAAAAAGTTTCAAGACAAAACCGCACAATACGGAGTTACTACATTTAAATCATGTATTTTAAACGGTGCGTAAGTAAATGGCACGCTCATGTACTAGACACAGTCAACGACTCCCACATCGGATACAGATACTATATAATTCTATGTCAGTATGCGTTACTAAAGTTATTTGAAAGCATTTCCTGATACCACACATGGTGTCGAAAGCTTATTGTCATGATACCACCTCTGTTCGACAAGGACTGACGTAATATTTGTTAATAGCTACAGTATATTCTGAAAAAGACTGGTTTAAAACGGTTGAACCATGATCAAGGTTTACTAGACATGTATTTTGTAACTGATTAGTACTTATTTCCAATCCATTCAAGCCTTTGCGTGCACCCTCGCTGAAGCGTAGCCGTGTTTAAAATTTTAAAAATTCCTTCGTTTTACGTTTAGCTTTGCTCAAGCCCTACAGTTTTCTGTTGCTATCCCAAAGTCAGATAGAATTATCGACGAGTTATATACACTGTCTGGGGGGGGGGGGTGAATTTAAGGCCACAAACCGTGTTTATAGTCTTGTCTGCATACAGAAGTACAGTTGTGAAAGGAGTAGCTTCCTACAACCTTACCCATTAGCTGATTACTTGATATGCAATAACAGGAGATGCAAAACATCAATTTCACCATAAGACGAGAGGCCAGTAAATTCGGTCGCCATATCTGTGAGTTTGGTACCTCCTGCCGGCTGCCCCGCCACTGACCGCTGGCGCAGTATTTCGGCCACCCCCGCCGGCCCCCTATCGCGAAACAGCGGCCACCAGAACGATTCTTCCGCTGAATTGACGGAGAAATGGCTCGGAAAATTCCCGCAGCGGGTGGACAGTATCAATCATCCTGGACCCGAAGCGCAATGCTTTGCTTTTCTCCTCTCCTCTTGGAGCTACCGTATAAAAGTCGACATCAACCATGTGTTTTGTGAGCATGCACGCTATTTCAGCCATCGACCCTAGGACCGATTTCCCCTCCCGTTGTTGGAAAAAAACATTCATCTCATTGCCCACTAACAAGCAAGAAGGTTTCCCGTTTTATGCTACGATATTTACCACACTTCATTTTATTCATTTTGTCTGTTTTCGAAGGGTCGTCTGACGGGAGCTGTTTGGGCCGAGAATGAGTCACTATACACATTATTGACAGAATGTTGGTTAAAGAAAACGTACAATCAACGCAATGTGTAGAGAGGCTTTGACTGCCGTCGGCAAGTGTACTTACGAATAGAAGTGGACTCTTCAAGTTTCAACTTCTGAATCATATACGAGGGCAGTTCAATAAGTAATGCAACACATTTTTTTTCTCGGCCAATTTTGGTTGAAAAAACCGGAAATTACTTGTGGAATATTTTCAAACATTCCCGCTTCGTCTCGTATAGTTTCATTGACTTCCGACAGGTGGCAGCGCTGTACGGAGCTGTTAAAATGGCGTCTGTAACGGATGTGCGTTGCAAACAACGGGCAGTGATCGAGTTTCTTTTGGCGGAAAACCAGGGCATCTCAGATATTCATAGGCGCTTGCAGAATGTCTACGGTGATCTGGCAGTGGACAAAAGCACGGTGAGTCGTTGGGCAAAGCGTGTGTCATCATCGCCGCAAGGTCAAGCAAGACTGTCTGATCTCCCGCGTGCGGGCCGGCCGTGCACAGCTGTGACTCCTGCAATGGCGGAGCGTGCGAACACACTCGTTCGAGAGGATCGACGGATCACCATCAAACAACTCAGTGCTCAACTTGACATCTCTGTTGGTAGTGCTGTCACAATTGTTCACCAGCTGGGATATTCAAAGGTTTGTTCCCGCTGGGTCCTCGTTGTCTAACCGAACACCATAAAGAGCAAAGGAGAACCATCTGTGCGGAATTGCTTGCTCGTCATGTGGCTGAGGGTGACAATTTCTTGTCAAAGATTGTTACAGGCGATGAAACATGGGTTCATCACTTCGAACCTGAAACAAAACGGCAATCAATGGAGTGGCGCCACACCCACTCCCCTACCAAGAAAAAGTTTAAAGCCATACCCTCAGCCGGTATAGTCATGGTTACAGTCTTCTGGGACGCTGAAGGGGTTATTCTGTTCGATGTCCTTCCCCATGGTGAAACGATCAACTCTGAAGTGTATTGTGCTACTCTTCAGAAATTGAAGAAACGACTTCAGCGTGTTTGTAGGCACAAAAATCTGAACGAACTTCTCCTTCTTCATGACAACGCAAGACCTCACACAAGTCTTCGCACCCGAGAGGAGCTCACAAAACTTCAGTGGACTGTTCTTCCTCATGCACCCTACAGCCCCGATCTCGCACCGTCGGACTTCCATATGTTTGGCCCAATGAAGGACGCAATCCGTGGGAGGCACTACGACGTTGGCTCCGACATCGACCAGTGGAATGGTACCATGCAGGCATAGAGGCCCTCATTTCAAGGTGGCGTAAGGCCGTAGCATTGAATGGAGATTACGTTGAAAAATAGTGTTGTGTAGCTAAAAGATTGGGGAATAACCTGGTGTATTTCAATGCTGAATAAAACAACCCCTGTTTCAGAAAAAAATGTGTTGCATTACTTATTGAACTGCCCTCGTAGTTAAAAATGCGGTTCTATTAACGGCAACTGGAGGCGGTAATGTCTCATTAGCGAACGTTTTTTTGCGCAGTATTTAACAAAAGACGTCTTCCTTGTAGGGCTATTGTATTGTGCCAGTTTTGGGATACACAGGATGTTTGGAAATTTTCGTTAGAAACTTCTGGGACTGGTAGAGTGGAGTGAATAAACAACATACTGAATATGAACCCATTTCAGGAAACTACTATTCCGTTCTAGAGCTGTTTGAAAACGTGTCTGCTAATAGGTACGCAACAGGGTAGTCGTGGTGCGGGGAGGTTACGTAGGATTGGCTGGTATTTCTGACATCCATCCTACCTCTCTGACCGGGTTCAAGCCTCATTCATATCTCTATTAGTGTTACAACATGCTGAGTACACGTTTGCAGAATACATCGACAAGACTCTTCTGATTGGATTGGCAAAGCTCAGGTAATGGAAAAGTTGCTCGTCGCCTTTATCAAGATCCTTCTCCACAACATGCGACTCCATGATATAAGCTTTTCACCACAGTTAAGCAACAGGATACCTTCACCCTCAACAGGCGTGAGGTCGTACTGCATCACGTTGAAGACAGCCCGTCAACGACTGCAAGAGCAATTTCTTTGGCTAATGAGTGGAATTGTAAGACATGTGATGTACTGGGTCAGGCCTAATCAGTTACTTATTAAAGCGGTCGCGTTACTATCGTATTTTCAACTGTTTTAGCACGGAAACGGAACGTTTCCTGCCTTGGGTACCAATTCAATATATTATCCACTTACTGCTCACTAGAAGTCCCAGAAATCTGTAACTGGAATTTGCGAGCTTTCTGTACAGATCACTTGGTAATCACGTAAACATCATTCTACTCAAACATCGTGCAGTTACGTCTGAACAGCTTCTAACCCTGGCCTTATTAATAATTCACTATGAACACCTGCTGTCCTTCGTTTCAATCGTCATAGTATTAGTGAATTAACAAAGTAATCACGAACACGATAAACTACTACGCTAGGTACGTCGTATTCTGGCAGATTATTAAACTGTCGCCGGCCGCTGTGGCCGAGCTGTTCTATGAGCTTCAGTCCGGAACCGCGCTGCTGCTACTGTTGCAGGTTCGAATCCTGCCTCGGGTATGGATGTGTGTGATGTCCTTATGTTAGTTAGGTTTAAGTAGCTCTACGTCTAGAGGACTGATGACATCAGATGTTAAGTCCCGTAGTGCTTAGAGCCATTTGAACCATTCAAATGTTGACAGTCGTCGAAGAACACTTTTACCAATTATTTTACGAGTAATGTTCTCTACTCACGTAGCAAACACCACGTTAAGGAAGAATATGGTGAACCCCAGATGTAGCGTTTCTACTCAGCGCTCGTTGTACCTTGCCTAACTAACGTCACTTCCTTTTACACACGCTAGTAAGCCAACTGTAGTAACGGCTGACAAAACTCTACAAGACGTCTTTTGATGTGAGATTTATTGAATTCCAGGACCGTGTTAACTGGTGCAGCGGTATACACAGAATGCACTCATACCTATGTACAAGTTGCGCCATCTTCAAATACAGCGCGAGTTTGTGCTATCATTGCAAGAACGCCATGGTAATTCTGTCAAGACTGCTTTTCTACTAGAGGAGTTCAGGACCTCGCGGTGCGCTAGAGTCTATAGTCCACATATTTCACTAAGCATGGTTATTTTAATTTTAGCTATGCCTTAACCCTCTACATTTTATTTAGATGTTTTTAGCACTGTGACATACACCCAATGCATCTACAAATTTGTAAGAAACAGTATTCGACATTAATAGTTTACGAATGAAAGTTCAATCCCCTCGTAACATTTTCCTTTCTTTCTAGTCAAAATTCTCCTTGAAATTCCAGTTGATTAAGCACTTCTGTCAAACAAATAACGTAAAGTCTTAAAAAGATAGCAATTTTTTTAGCTCCTCTCCATCATCACTGCATAAGATCTATTAGGTGAAAATAAGATAGGGTTTTATTCACAACAACTGTATTGGGACTAGATCTGTAAAGAACTATTAAACGTTTTCTCTTTAGAATGGCGTTCCGCCGCATACTGTTTTAACGTTGCAGAACTATGTCGCTGGATATTCACTTTCTGAAACTTACCGAAGCACGAAATATATGCATACAAAGTCCAGTTCCTTTAGAGCAGTGCTTTTAAATAAGCAAGGCTTATATTTATATTGAAATGATCACACGACGATACATTGTTAATTGCGAAACACGTGTATTTAGTAGCAGCGATGGCGAGGCATGACAGAATCTCTGACCAGAGAGTTATTTATCGTTGCTAGTCTGCGCTAGACCTCGCGAGAGTTCAGTTCAGTTGCGAGGCAGTTGTACGTAGCGAGTCGCGAGAGCATGTAGTTCGTCTGTGCTAGCAGCGCGCGAGAGACAGTCGGACTTGTGTGTGAGGAGTCGGCGCTCGTCGACATGGGTCTCTGGTCAAGATTCGGGACAAGGTATATTTTTAAATAAGGTAATGAAGCAGCATTGCGCACATGTGATAATGTAATGTATATTAACTGTAGTTAATTTGTTCAAGAATCACCCCAATAATAATTTTGTTCTCAAAGCAATCTTTTAAGAAAATAATCATTACAATTGAAATAATATTTCCTTTGCTTTTCCTCATAGATTTAATTTATCAGGTTGATTATTGCACAGGGCCTAAGGTCAGCGCAGATGACCTTATAAAATTTATCAGGTTGATCTTAACGTTAATTTTGTAGGGACATAACATTTTTGCACATTTTTATTATCATTGACTTTTATTACTGTTGGAAGCTAACATTTGGCTCTATTTGCATTTTCATTATTCAATTCATATAATTTAATTATAATTGCGGGGAGGTTACACTTAGCACGATAAATATTCACATTTAAATAATTTTATTTTTCATTTTTGCGGGGAGGTTACACGTGGCGACATCCGGTCCAGGATCGTATTTCGTTGAGAATCTTCTGAAAAGTAGTCAGATATCTGCTCTTATTTACTTAATATAATTAGCATTTGGCGCAAAGCTTTTACTAATTTTATGACTTTCTTTCCTCAGACCATCGGCAATTCGTTGCTCTGTTGTATTTGTGTTTGTTGCTTTTTGCATTGTGCTTATTTCATCTGTGAACAATTGTGACTATAGTAAAAATGCCGCGAAAGACTGTGAATAGTGTATCGCGAAGTATAATGTATGCAATTACCGACTTAAACAACTTGACCGATAGTAATTTTGACACGCAATGTAATGATGACAATCCTGCGTTCACTGACAATCAGTGCGTTCCAACCACTAATGATGACTTTTATCTTAATCATGAACATGTTGTTGTTGTGGTCCTCAGTCCTGAGACTGGTTTGATGCAGCTCCCCATGCTACTCTATCCTGTGCAAGCTTCTTCATCTCCCAGTACCTACTGCAACCTACATCCTTCTGAATCTGCTTAGTGTATTGATCTCTTGGTCTCCCTCTACGATTTTTACCCTCCACGGTGCCCTCCAATGCTAAATTTGTGATCCCTTGATGCCTCAAAACATGTCCTACCAACCGATCCCTTCTTCTGGTCAAGTTGTGCCACAAACTTCTCTTCTCCCCAATCCTATTCAATACCTCCTCATTAGTTACGTGATCTACCCACCTAATCTTCAGCATTCTTCTGTAGCACCACATTTCGAAAGCTTCTATTGTCTTCTTGTCCAAACTGGTTATCGTCCATGTTTCACTTCCATACATGGCTACACTCCACACAAATACTTTCAGAAACGACTTCCTGACACACCTATACTAGATGTTAACAAATTTCTCTTCTTCAGAAACGATTTCCTTGCCGTTGCCAGTCTACATTTTATATCCTCTCTACTTCGACCATCATCAGTTATTTTACTTCCTAAATAGCAAAACTCCTTTACTACTTTAAGTGTCTCATGTCCTAATCTAATTCCCTCAGCATCACCCGATTTAATTTGACTACATTCCATTATCCTCGTTTTGCTTTTGTTGATGTTCATCTTATATCCTCCTTTCAAGACACTGTCCATTCCGTTCAACTGCTCTTCCAAGTCCTTTGCTGTCTCTGACAGAATTACAATGTCATCGGCGAACGTCAAAGTTTTTACTTCTTCTCCATGAATTTTAATACATACTCCGAATTTTTCTTTTGTTTCCTTTACTGCTTGCTCAATATACAGATTGAATAACATCGGGGAGAGGCTACATCCCTGTCTCACTCCTTTCCGAACCACTGCTTCCCTTTCATGCCCCTCGACTCTTATAACTGCCATCTGGTTTCTGTACAAATTGTAAATAGCCTTTCGCTCCTTGTATTTTACCCCTGACACCTTCAGAATTTGAAAGAGAGTATTCCAGTTAACGTTGTCAAAAGCTTTCTCTAAGTCTACAAATGCTAGAAACGTAAGTTTGCCTTTTCTTAATCTTTCTTCTAAGATTAGTCGTAAGGTTAATATTGCCTCACGTGTTCCAACATTTCTACGGAATCCAAACTGATCTTCCCCGAGGTCCGCTTCTACCAGTTTTTCCATTCGTCTGTAAAGAATTCGAGTTAGTATTTTGCAAATGCGACATTTTAAACTGATAGTTCGGTAATTTTCACATCTGTCAACACCTGCTTTCTTTGGAATTGGAATTATTATATTCTTCTTGAAGTCTGTGGGTATTTCGCCTGTCTCATACATCTTGCTCACCAGATGGTAGAGTTTTGTCATGACTGGCTCTCCCAAGGCTGTCGGTAGTTCCAATGGAATGTTGTCTACTCCCGGGGCCTTGTTTCGACTCAGGTCTTTCAGTGCTCTGTCAAACTCTTCACGCAGAATCTTATCTCCCATTTCATCTTCATCTACATCCTCTTCCATTTCCATAATATTGTCCTCAAGTACACCGCCCTTGTATAAACCCTCTATATACTCCTTCCACCTTTCTGCCTTCCCTTCTTTGCTTAGAACTGGGTTGCCATCTGAGCTCTTGATATTCATACAAGTGGTTCTCTTCTCTCCAAAGGTCTCTTTAATTTTCCTGTAGGCAGTATCTATCTTACCCCAAGTGAGATAAGCCTCTACATCCTTACATTTGTCCTCTAGCCATGCCTGCTTAGCCATTTTGCACTTCCTGTCGATCTCATTTTTGAGACGTTTGTATTCCTTTTTGCCTGCTTCATTTACTGCATTTTCATATTTTCTCCATTCATCAACTAAATTCAATTTTTTTTCTGTTACCCAAGGATTTCTATTAGCCCTCGTCTTTTTACCTACTCGATCCTCTGCTGCCTTCACTACTTCATGCCTCAGAGCTACCCATTATTCTTCTACTGTATTTCTTTCCCGCATTCCTGTCAATTGTTCCCTTATGCTCTCCCTGAAACTCTCTACATCCTCTGGTTCTTTCAGTTTATCCAGGTCCCATCTCCTTAAATTCCCTCCTTTTTAAAGTTTCTTCAGTTTCAATCTGCAGTTCGTAACCAATGGATTGTGGTCAGAATCCACATCTGCCCCTGGAAATGTCTTACAATTTAAAACCTGGTTCCTAAATCTCTGTCTTACCATTATATAATCTGTCTGATACCTTTTAGTATCTCCAGGATTCTTCCAGGTATACAACCTTCTTTTATGATTTTTGACCCAAGTGTTAGCTATGATTAAGTTATGCTCTGTGCAAAATTCTACAAGGTGGCTTCCTCTTTCATTTCTTCCCCCAATCCATATTCACCTACTATGTTTCCTTCTCTCCCTTTTCCTACTGACGAATTCCAGTCACCCATGGCTAATAAATTTTCGTCTCCCTTCACTACCTGAATAATTTCTTTTATCTCGTCATACATTTCATCAATTTCTTCATCATCTGCAGAGCTAGTTGGCATATAAACTTGTACTACTGTAGCAGGCATGGGCTTTGTGTCTATTTTGGCCACAATAATGCGTTCACTATGCTGTTTGTAGTAGCTAACCCGCACTCCTATTTTTTTATTCATTATTAAACCTACTCCTGCATTACCCATATTTGATTTTGTATTTACAACCCTGTAATCACTTGACCAAAAGTCTTGTTCCTCCTGCCACCGAACTTCACTAATTCCCACTATATCTAACTTTAACCTATCCATTTCCCTTTTTAAATTTTCTAACCTACCTGCCCGATTAAGGGATCTGACATTCCACGCTCCGATCCGTAGAATGCCAGTTTTCTTTCTCCTGATAACGAGGTCCTCTTGAGTAGTTCCCGCCCGGAGATCCGAATGGGGGACTATTTTACCTCCGGAATATTTTACCCAAGAGGACGCCATCATCATTTAATCATACAGTAAAGCTGCATGTCCTCGGGAAAAATTACGGCTGTAGTTTCCCCTTGCTTTCAGCCGTTCGCAGTACCAGCACAGCAAGGCCGTTTTGGTTAATGTTACAAGGCCAGATCAGTCAATCATCCAGACTGTTGCCCCTGCAACTACTGAAAAGGCTGCTGCCCCTCTTCAGGAACCACAAGTTTGTCTGGCCTCTCAACAGATACCCCTCCGTTGTGGTTGCACCTACGGTACGGCCATCTGTATCGCTGAGGCACGCAAGCCTCCCCACCAACGGCAAGGTCCATGGTTCATAGGGGAAGAATGATGAACAAACGAACTCAATTGTCTCCTCTGTTAATTTGACGACGATTGATGACGCGGCGCGCCCTATTGTAATGAGCGCTGCCCAGCTTAACACACCCGGTTTGGAAAATTCAAATAACGTACAGACAAAGTTTTCTAATGAAAATGGACCGTGTACTGAAAGTACGCCGGATCCATTTAATTCCGAAATAGTGACCGACAGTGTAAATTCGACTGGCAAACCTTTTTGTAAATCTCAGAATAACCAAATGGTTACAGAAAGCGAGACAATTCCAGATCCACCATTAAACAGCATGGAGAATAGAGCCGGTAATTTTGGCTTGGATCAAGTTATGGCATTTTTACGATAAATGGATGAAAAACAGAGTAAAAAATTAGACAACAATTCCAGACAGATTAGTGAACAGATCAAACAGCTTAATGAAAAACATGACAGTCTTAATAAAAAATTAGACAATAATAATGAAGATCTCAAACAACTTAGTGAACAGAACAAACAGCTTAATGAAAAATTAGACAACAATTCCAGGCAGCTTAGTGAACAAATTAGAGCCGTTGCCGCGCAGTGTCAGGACACTAAGGAACAGTTACGCGAGGAAACTGAGGCTAGTTCAAAGAAAAGTAGCGAAGAAATTAGATCTGTTGTTCAAGAATTAAGGGATATGCAAACAGTTACAACAGAAACACTTAGAGAGGAAATTAGCGCAGTCGGTAAACAATGCTCTGAAAAAGCTACACAATTACGCGACGAATTTAAATTAATGACAGCAGAACTTTCGCGCACAATGGACGCAAAGATAGACGCGAAATTCGAACAACAGAACACTCAAATTGACGAGCGCTTTAATCAGCACATACAAAACAGTGATACGCGTTTCCGCAAATTTATTCAGGATCAAAATAAAGTAAAACGCCAAGTAATGGAAACAATCACTGCTCAGAGACAAGAAGACAAACGTAAAGTGTTTGCGAAGGCAAAAAAGTATGTAGACAACAATATTGCTACAGTATCGGACAAAATTAATATCATCAAACAGTTGAACACAGAATTACGTGATGAAATTTCCGATCTTAAATCAAAAACAAATTCACACACAGCAGATATTCAGACAGTGACAGACAGATTCGAACAATTAGAACTAACACAGGATTCCGATGTCGTGAAAGCTGACATTAAAAATTGAACGAAACCACACGTAAATTACAAAAACAGATTAATACTACTGACACTAAAAATGATGATCAGGTTAAAATACTGACTGAAAAATATGATGAATTGGCCAGTCGTATTGATGTTATCGAAAGTACTAATGACAATAAATCAGACGATACTGCACCGATTTAGTTTAACCAAACACCTGAATTCCAAAATTTACAGCAGACAATTAATGAGATCGATACATCTAACAACACCTTACGTAGAAAATTGCCATGTTTACAGCAAGAGGTAACAGAGATAAAAAAAATTTCTGGGTTTAACACATCGCAGCAGACGCCACTTTGTGAACATTTGTCAGACTCACGCAGCGCGTATAATTTGGGTAATCTACAGAGAGTACGGGACTTAGATTCCGAATAGACACAGACAAATAGATTCTCTTACAATACTGAACCTGTTCCGTCGTACAGAGACAATAATTTCGATTACAAACATTTTCTATCAGTGAGAAAATTTAAAGTGTTTAAAAATGACAGGACACAGATTCTTCCACTAGATTGGATACAGCAATTTATTTCTGAATTTTTACCGCCATTGCCTATAACACAAAAGCTAAAATTTATTTGCAGCGCGTAATAGACCTCAGGGGATTCATTACGCTTTAATGAATATGTGCCGTAGCGTGCATAGGGCCCTGAGCTGTAGTAGTGCTGTTTCATCTTTAGTTTTCTGCACTGCTGCCTTCTCTTCTACTATCCTTTATATCTATCAGAACAGCTCTTTAACTATTGCTCTACCTAGAATTAAGAAACATGACTAAAGAAAACCCGATGTGACAGATTTTTACCGAAAGTGACAACTTTCATTAGGCACTCCACAACTACCGCCGTGATTTCAATAACAGATAAAATTTTAATCATCAGTATGTACAAAAATTTCAGCAGTCACAACCACATTTTTGGTAACAATAGATGTTTTTTCACCATAACAGCATGAAAGTCAGCCGCTTAGCATACGTAACCAATAATGCAGTCTACAAGGTCAACCAAACTTTAATGTTTCGCCGCGAGCACGTATAGTCTCAGCTACAACAAATAGTAACGCACAGCAGCAAAGGAACAAGTACGTACAGAAAATACAGTATTTCAATTCCTATCGCAAATGCGCCGTATAGAAGTGTCTATCATGACAGACGTAAAATTAATGAGCACAATTTTCAGCGTACATTTAATAACAGTCGATCTCTTCAGCAGCAAGAACTTCAGCAACAACATATTATCATGAATGAACCAGACAATAGGTGTCATCCATAGCGTAATACGTCAGGAAGAAATAACAGAACTGTTCAAATAGTCGAAATGCCACAGCATCCTCCTGAAAATAATAACACGTACGATAGAATTTAACCGAATACAGCACAGATTGCATATTCCAGTAACGTAAACACTACTTTTGATACGCAGAATTTTGTTCACGAGAATGTTATTTGAAACATGCTCTGTTGAATGCACTACTTTTATCGCACACAGATTTTACCAGAAATTTTTCCATTGCCACCGACAGTTCTAACACCGCTTTAGGCGTACATATTTTTCAGGAAATTGAAGAAGATGGCTCTACAGTAATTAAAAACATCGCATTTGGAAGTCGCATTCTGTCACCTGCTGAACGAAATTACTCCGTTACAGAACTGGATACATTATGTGTTGTATGGGCTTTTACGAGATTTCGGCATTTTCTTTATGGGAGACACACTACAGTTTACACAGATCATAGAGCGATACAATTTTTACTTTCGGCTAAATTCACTCACGACAGATTAAGCAGATGGAAGCTTTATTTACAGGAATTTAATTTTACAATTGTTCACATTCCCGGCACACAAAATGTTATAGCAGACGCACTATCTTGTTCTCTCAGCAACAATCAGCAAGACATCGCAACGAACTTCTGCAAAGCAAATTTCAGCGTCATGTACATTCAGCAAGTTGCATTTGAAAATTTTATTTCGTCGTCATTACAGGTCATAGCACAAGAGCAAAGTAAAGACAACGTGTGGAAAGAAATTAAACACCTTTGGCAAAATAAGAATAATGTTACGATTTGAAACCATTACACTGTACGCAATGACATTCCGTTTCGCCGCTCTCATCCTGACAACAACAATTGGTTATTATGCATTCCTGACGAACTTGTTAACAAATTAATCTGGTATACTCATTTAAGTTACGCACATTACGGAGCTAGAAAATATTTTCTTATACTGAGACAGAACTGTTATTTTACCAAGATGGAGAAACGTATACGACGAGTTTTAGCGTCATGTAAAATTTGCCAGAAAGCTAAGTCAGACACAACTTCACATATTCCTCCATTACATCCAATTGTACCTGGTAAATTAAGACATATGGCCGCAGTAGACATTTTTGGTCCGATTCCGAGAACCAATAGAGGTTTTTGCTACATCTTCGTCGCTGTTGAACTCACTTCAAAATTTGTTACTTTCACTCCGTTACGCAAAGCTACTGCTAAAACTGTTTCGTAAGCATTTGTAAAGCATTTTTTATTTCATGTAGGGCATGTGTTGAAAGTAATTTCTGACAATGGATCACAATTTCGTTCTGCTATATGGACACGCATGTTACGAGCTAGAAACATTTCTCCGGTCTATATATCCAGGTATCATGCTTCTTCGAACCCTTGTGAACGATTAATGAAAGAAATTGGTAAACTGTGTAGGATATACTGCCACAAAAGACATATTGATTGGGACACACACATATTCTCATTCCAAGATGTAATTAATTCCATTCCAAATGAATCTACTATGCTATCTCCGTCTGTTATACTGAAAAACGTTGAACCACCAAACAAAATTACAGAATTATTAAATTTTCCTACATCTCATCGATTACGACACCACGAAATAATTAACATTGCTCTGAACAACATCAAACGTGCCGCAGAGCGCCGGAGAAGACAGCAAAAACTGGTTTTTACACGCTGAGACTTTCACATTGGACAGAAGATATTAGTACGTACACACTATTTATCCAGCAGAATAAAAGGTAAGTGCAGTAAATTTGAACTTCTATACGCAGGTCCATATCGGATTCGCAAAATTCCTCACCCCAATGTAGCACATGTCGAAACTCTGAGAACCAGAAAAAGTCAAGGTAACCACCATGTCTATAACATTAAACCCTTTATTGAGTGAAGACACTTTATGATTTAACATGCTATGATGCCATTTACACATTTTATGACTATTTCTGCAATTATATTCACATGACTACCTATTGATGATTATCGTATTTTTTCTTGGCAAGTGCCCGGCAAGGTAAGGTTAGCAGGTCGCTCTTCTTGTCATTACACATTAGACCGTGCACATTTTTCCAGATGAACTTACACATTTTATGACTACTTATGCAATTATATTCAAATGACTACTTATTGATGATTATCGTATTTTTTCTTGGCAAGTTGTCATCATTTGTTTATGTATGTACGTTTGTTTTCATGTTTTGTTTGTATGCACTATGAAATGGTTAAGATATAACAAACACCAGTTGACTTTGACATTTTTTTTGCCCTATGACATCTCAAGATCGTGACTGTTTTACATTTTTTTTTTTTTTTTTTTGCTGCTGCATTGTGATATTTTGTGTACATTTTTGCATCTGAACACTGTCAATGTCTTTGACTTATTACGTTTTCTGTCATGGTCTGCTGTATGCTTAATTATGTTACCATAAACCAGTCATTATTTAGTGAGTATATGAATTAAATGCACGACATTAATCTTTGTTCATCATTTTCAGAAAGAAATGATGCGTGAAAGAAATAAATTAAACAGAAATGGGAATTTCACCTACGGAATAAACAAAAGAGAATGCAATACTTCGTGATGAAGAGTAAATGGATCAGAATTAACAAGAATTAACAAGAATATACTATACACATCGTAGAATAGCAGTCTTAACTAATTTTTTCTTTCAGAATACGAAGCGATTGATGCAGGCTGTCAGACAGAACTACACATCTTAGTTTTAGTGATGAAATATGCTAGAGATAAGGAATAGTTATGTAATGAGTAATTAAGTGATTTTTTTGCAAATGATAATGAATGCTGATGAATAATGATGAAGAATATGCTACTATGGATAATGAAGTTTTTCTTTACAGGTGATGATAATAATGGAGTTATGATAATATAAGTAATGAAGTAATGGATAATGAAGTTTTTTCTTTACAGATGAGGATATTGTTGAAGTTATACATTTATGCTATATAGTTATTTAAGTATTTGTTGCAGTTTGCTTTGACAGCAGGTGTTATATTGCATAGTATAATGACGGAAGGTTTTGGAAAGGACAGCTATGGAACACATTTTTATACACATTTCACTACCTGTTAATTCGAAGTTCACTACTTTTCAGCATAAAATGCATTTCTTCTTTCAGCTGAATAATCCATTTTTTGTATATTTTTGCAGGAGAAATTATTTATGAAATTAATGTGCTATAAGCAGTTGTTCATTAAATCTATGTCATCTATGAATGTGATTACATATACTCTACTTGTTTCATAATCTTGCCACAGCTGACTTATGACGAATTACGTTACACATTTTCATTGACACCAACAACCCAGAAGCACATTTTTCTCTCTTGCTTTCCCCTATAATTACCCAACGCAATGCATTGCTAACAAAAAAAAATGTATTACCAGTCCCAAATAATGATACCAGTTTAAGAGAGTTCTGAGTAATGCTGATCAGCTATGAATAATATGTCACCTGAAAAATGAATAGTACTAATTACTATATAGAGATAACCAATGCTTTGTAACTAAAAAGAATGCTACTAATTATGCTTTGTAACTAGAAAATGAATGCTATTCATTATGCTTTGTAACTGAGAAAAGAATGCGATTATTTAATGCTTTGTAACTAGGAAAAGAATACTACTAATTATGCTTTGTAACTAGAAAATGAAAGCTATTCATTATGCTTTGTAACTGGGAAAAGAATGCGATTATTTAATAATGCTTTGTAATTAGGAAAAGAAGGCTACTGATTATTACTATATTGAAATGACGAATGATTAATTAATAATATTTTGTAACTGGAAAATGAATGCTACTAATTAATAATGCTTTGTAACTGAGAAATGATGACTGTATTGGGATGACCAATGATAGAGTATCAACATTATTGACTACCTCCTGTTTTAAGTAATGACTTCTGATGATTTGTAATTAGAGAATGGGTGCAAATATTCTATGTAAAACAATTAATGAACATTTTTCTGTAATACTACATACATGGTACAGAAATGTTCAATAACAGGGCTATGAATGCCGCAAACTACAAATGTAATTCCTAATGAAGACTAGTATGTGACTTAATGTCCTTCACCTTCTGACCTCACTACCCTGAATTACTGCAATATCCAATTGTCCTGTACACCTTCCTGATCATGGAGCACTATATTTGGTTTTTGCACTAATTCTACGTTGGTGTGCCTTGTAAGATTGTGGTGTTGACACGACATGCTGTCCACCACCGTGAGCGATGGAGACGATGTTATGGTCCCACTGTTTGGTGTACCTAATGTACTGCCAAAATGAAAACATGGAATATTACTACGACATTTCAGTGTCTTGGCTACGCTGATACATACTTCTGGGAAAAGAACTTCAAATCGTTTCACTTGGTGTTGTACTTCTGTGGAAAGATATGGACTTTCAGTGCAGCTGCATGCAACCTAAAGTGCTACAACCATGATGCAATCCTTCCCTTTCCTATCCTAATTCTTGTAACATAGTGAAAATCATTTTTTGCTAATATCATTTATATTCATGGCCTATACATTTTTTTCGATTTGCTGAACTGTAGTACATGTGCACTTATGTCACTTATCAACATGATTTTTTTGCCATTATGTTTATTTGTGTGAAAATGCTAAAGAGTTTTTCAGTGCGTGTGCACTTATGTCATTTGTTTTGTACTCACATTTTCTCATTGTATATATATTTTGTACTCGGTGCATGTGCACCACATTTACTTCATGTTCTATATCTGTATATATGCTGTAATTGTAAAGTTAATTAGTTAAAAAAAATTTGTTGCTCATGGCAAGTCCAAATGACTCACCATCGCTGCCAAATTTTTGCTCCTCCCCCCCCCCCCCTCCAGTGGAGGGCTATGAAACACGTGTATTTAGTAGCAGCGATGGCGAGACATAACAGAATCTCTGACCAGAGAGTTATTTATCGTTGCTAGTCTGCGCTTGACCGCGCGAGAGTTCAGTTGAGTTGCGAGGCAGTTGTACGTAGCGAGTCGCGAGAGCATGTAGTTCGTCTGTGCTAGCAGCGCGCGAGAGACAGTCGGACTTGTGTGTGAGGAGTAGGCGGGCGTCGACATGGGTCTCTGGTCAAGATTCGGGACAAGGTATATTTTTAAATAAGGTAATGAAGCAGCATTGCGCACATGTGATAATGTAATGTATATTAACTGTAGTTAATTTGTTCATGAATCGCCCCAATAATAATTTTGTTCTCAAAGCAATCTTTTAAGAAAATAATCATAACAATTGAAACAATATTTCCTTTGCTTTTCCTCCCAGATTTAATTTATCTGGTTGATTATTGCACAGGGCCTAAGGTCAGCGCAGATGACCTTATAAAATTTATCAGGTTGATCTTAACGTTAATTTTGTAGGGACTTAACATTTTTGCACATTTTTATTATCATTGACTTTTATTACTGTGGGAAGCTAACATTTGGCTCTATTTGCATTTTCATTATTCAATTCATATCATTTAATTATAATTGCGGGGAGGTTACACTTAGCACGATGAATATTCACATTTAAATAATTTTATTTTTCATTTTTGCGGGGAGGTTACAATAGTAGTAGTTTAAAGGGTACAAATCTTTCCTCTACCGTCAGCTATGGACATAACCACTCGTCAGCCATATGACCCTTGACTTCCTGACGTTCAATAATCTCTTTCGTTGCTACCAAAGTAAGTGTTTCGCAGTAATGATTATTCTAAATACTATTCTCTTACCCGGCCGCAGTGGCCGAGCGGTTCTAGGCGCTTCAGTCCGGCCCCGCGCTGCTGTTGCTACGGTCGCAGGTTCGAAACCTGCCCTGGGCATGGATGTGTGTGATGTCCTTAGGTTAGTTAGGTTTAAGTAGTTCTAAGTTCTAGGGGACTGATGAACTCAGATGTTAAGTCCCATAGTGCTCAGAGCCATTTGATTTTATTATTCTCTTATCGTATAACTCAAAATATTTCTGAACTTTTCCCTAACACAATATTTAATATCAACTTTTAAACTCTCACGAGCACTTTAATTACTTCTTTGTAGTAAAAAATGTATTTTAAATACTTTTAATTACCACCTAAACATGGAGGGTTATAACTATGTAGTCAATTTCTCTAGATCCCTTAACGTAATTCTTTTTTCTTAAAATCATTTATTTTGTCTAAATATTTTTCCTTTTCTTTTCTTTCCGCTGTCTGTAGGTGGAGTTCTATTTATTGGGACGTCCGGACACTTTCTTTTTCACTTTGAGCAAATAATGCTTTGTTTCTCTTTTATAGCACACATAATCGTCGTTATGTAAAGAGAGCAGGAAGTTCTTACTAAGGGGAGTGGGTATTAACAAAAATAAATCAAACATAAAGCTCTAAAGGGCACCGCCAATTAATCCGTGACATTTAAACAATGTTGGCTACAGAGTTGCTTCAGGCGTTGGACCGAAATACCTCGTGAAATAAGGACACTAATTAGCCACTCGTAACTTTCCTTTTCCCGTAGATAAGACCGCTTTATCCGCTTCATCAAATGGGTCCGTGCTTAAATGATTCACTCCAGTGAGGACCAAAATTAAACTTGGGGATCTGAATCGTAACAGCAAATTAATTGTTTACTGCTGCTGCCATATAAACTTCAACCCACACCTAAATAGTGACTGTCAAAAATAGTACAGACATGCAGAGGAGATACTTTCTCCCACACTGACCACAAATTCACAATAATACACAAAATTTACGACTCAGCGGGTGTTGAGCGAGAATGACAGGAAAACTACTTTAATAAATTGCCTCGCTGTGGCATCTCCGCTCCAAACCAAATATCTCCAAACCTTGTAAATGAATCTCTTCTCACATAAGGTCAAGAGCAATCGCTATACTCCAGTATTACCACCTTAAAAATCTAATAAAATTACTTTCGCATTCATCTTCAATATGTTCAGATTCAAAACGCCTTTGTTTTAATGATGTACATCCAAAATCCTGTATCTTTTCAGTGACACTCTCCCGGCTATTTCGCGATAATACAAAAGCTGCTGCTTTTATTTTAACTTTCTCGGTGTATTCTTTCAATCAAATCTGGTAAGGATCCCACACCGCTCAGCAGTATTCTAATAGAGGATGGACAAGTGTAGTGTAGGCAGTCTCGTTAGTAGACCTGGTACATTTCCTGTGTCCTGCCAATAAAACGTAGTCTTTGTTTAAGCTTCCTCACAACATTTTCTATGTGTGCCTTCCAATTTAAATTGTTCGTAATTGTACTTCCTAGATATTTAGTTGAATTTACCGCCTTTAGATTTGACTAATTTATCGTGTAACCGAATCTTAACGAACTCCTATCAGCACTCATGTGGATGACCTCACACTTTTCGTTATTTAGGGCAATTGCGAATTTTCGCATAATACAGATATCTCTTCTAAATGGTTTTGAAATTTATTTTGATTTTTTGATGACTTTACTAGTCGATAAACGATAGCGTCATCTGTAAAAAACCTAGGACGGCTGCTCAGATTCTCTTCCAAACGTTTATATAGATAAGGAACAGCAAAGGACCTATAACACTACCTCAGGGAACGCCAGGAATCACTTCTATTTTACTACGAGCTGTGACCTCTCTGGCAGATAATCACGACTCCAGTCACATAACTGAGATGATATTCCAATAACTTCACTACAAGCCGCTTGTGTGGTACAGTGTCAAAAGCCTTCCAAAAATTCAGAAATACGCAATCAACCTGAAATTCTTTGTCAATAGCACTCAACATTTCGTGTGGGTAAAGAGTTAGTTTTGTGTCACAAGAACGTAATTTTATAAGTCTGTGATGACAGTATATCAATAGACCGTTCTCTTCGAGGTAATGCGTAATGTTAGAATACAATATATGTTCCAAAGTCTTGCTGCATATCGACGTTTTGTATTATCTCGTAATAGGGGAGAGAGTGTGGCAGATATGATACGCGAATTGGGATGGAAGTCATTAAAGCAAAGACGTTTTTCGTCGCGGCGATATCTATTTACAAAATTTCAGTCACCAACTTTCTCTTCCGAATGCGAAAATATTTTGTTGAGCCCAACCTACATACGTAGGAATGACCATCAAAATAAAATAAGAGAAATCAGAGCTCGAACAGAAAGGTTTAGGTGTTCGTATTTCCCGCGCGCTGTTCGGGAGTGGAATGGTAGAGAGAAAGTATGATTGTGGTTCGATGAACCCTCTGCCAAGCACTTAAATGTGAATTGCAGAGTAGTCATGGAGATGTAGATGTAGATGAATGATGTGAACCGGTAATTTAGTGGATTACTCCTAATAACGTTTTTTGAATATTGGTGTGACCTGTGCTACTTCTCAGTCGCTGAGTACGGAGCAAACTGTTGTATATGATTGTTAACTATGGAGCTCTTGTATCGGCATAGTCTGAAACTAACCTTTGTTAAGTGATTTAAGTAGCTTCACTACTCCGAGGATATCTACTTCTAAGTTACTCATGTTGGTTGCTCTTCTTGATTCGAATTCTGGAATATGTACTTCGTCTTCTTTGGTGAAAGAATTTCGGAAGGCTGTGTTTAGTAACTCTGCTTTCTCAGCACTGTCTTCGATAGTATTTCATTTGCTATCGGCAGAGAAGGTATTGACAGTGTCATGCCGCCAGCATACTTTACATACGACCAGAATTTCTTTCGATTTTTTGCCAGGTTTGGATATAAAATTTGAATTTGGCATGCTTTTTTCGTTGTTTCTGAAACAGTGTTCGGACCTGTTTTGTGTCCCAAAGAGGATAATCTCTGTCGCTTGTTAATTTATTTGGTATAAATCTGTCAATTGTTTCCGATATTATTTCTTTGAATTCAAGTTACATCTGGTCTACACTTACACTGTTAATTTGGAAGGAATGGAGATTGTCTCTCAGGAAGGCGTCAAGTCAATTTTGTTCCGCTTTTTCGAATGAGTATGGAGGGTTTGGAGGGTACAATATTCTGATTGATCTCCTCCTGGTGAATGTGCAGTATTACTCCAAAATGTGTTACATTATTGCGAAAGACAGCGGCTGTCATCTCTAAGTTCCAGTCACTGTGTGGATTATAGTGAAAGTAAAACCAGGTACTTTCCATGCAGAGGAATGAAAGATATATGAATGCCTTATCTCTCGCAACGAAGAAACTGCTTGAGTTTAGTGTCGATGTGAGTACAGGGGCCATACGTTTGTCCTATTGTTGTAGGCTTGAGTTATCTTTGTGTTTCATTTCCATTCCGAGGTCTCAAACGAAATTTGTTTTTCACTCTCTGACAGAAGAGTACGGTATTGAAAATTTGCGGTAAATGATAAATATTTGTTCCCGTAAACGTAACGCAGACAGTCAAACATTTAGAACAGAAATTGTTCGAAACCAAGAGTATCAAGAAGTAATAAAAAGTCATTTATTTAGGTGCTGATATCTGTTTTTGAAATATTATTTGTCGTACAACCACGATACCCTCAAAATGTCATCTACAGAGAAAGTATCTCTAAAACATGACAGCTCATGTTCTTAGACGTTGGAATAATACAACATGATAAGAAGATAAGTACAGGTTAGCACATTTCGATCTGTGCAAGAGTTTTCAAGCAGTCATCGGAAATGCATTTTTTATGTAATATTCCCACTTCTTATTCCTGCAGGTAAAAATAACAGCCAATTAACGATGATAGTAAAGGAGTGTGAGCATTTAAACAGATTTCCGCAACTAACATTTGTTATACTGAAGAGTTCAGTTAATAACTGAATTTGCTCAAGCTAATGGTTTCAGCCCCCCCCCCCCCCATGAACCATGGACCTTGCCGTTGGTGGGGAGGTTTGCCTGCCTCAGCGATACAGATAGCCGTACTGTAGGTGCAACCACAACGGAGGGGTATCTGTTGAGAGGCCAGACAAACGTGTGGTTCCTGAAGAGGGGCAGCAGCCTTTTCAGTAGTTGCAAGGGCAACAGTCTGGATGATTGACTGATGTGGCCTTGTAACAATAACCAAAACGGCCTTGCTGTGCTGGTACTGCGAACGGCTGAAAGCAAGGGGAAACTACAGCCGTAATTTTTCCCGAGGGTATGCAGCTTTACTGTATGATTAAATGATGATGGCGTCCTCTTGGGTAAAATATTCCGGAGGTAAAATAGTCCCCCATTCGGATCTCCGGGAGGGGACTACTCAAGAGGATGTCGTTATCAGGAGAAAGAAAACTGGCGTTCTACGGATCGGAGCGTGGAATGTCAGATCCCTTAATCGGGCAGGTAGGTTAGAAAATTTAAAAAGGGAAATGGATAGGTTGAAGTTAGATATAGTGGGAATTAGTGAAGTTCGGTGGCAGGAAGAACAAGACTTGTTGTCAGGTGACTACAGGGTTATAAACACAAAATCAAAAAGGGGTAATGCAGGAGTAGGTTTAATCATTAATAGGAAAATAGGAATGCGGGTAAGCTACTACAAACAGCATAGTGAACGCATTATTGTGGCAGAGATAGATACGAAGCCCACACCTACTAAAGTATTACAAATTTATATGCCAACTAGCTCTGCAGATGACGAAGAAATTGAAGAAATGTATGATTAAATAAAAGAAATTATTCAGGTAGTGAAGGGAGACGAAAATTTAATAGTCATGGGTGACGGGAATTCGAGTGTAGGAAAAGGGAGAGAAGGAAACATAGTAGGTGAATATGGATTGGGGCTAAGAAATGAAAGAGGAAGCCGCCTGGTAGAATTTTGCACAGAGCACAACTTAATCATAGCTAACACTTGGTTTAAGAATCATGAAAGAAGGTTGTATACATGGAAGGACCCTGGAGATACCAAAAGTTATCAGATAGATTACATAATGGTAAGACAGAGATTTAGGAACCAGGTTTTAAATTGTAAGACATTTCCAGGGGCAGATGTGGACTCTGACCACAATCTATTGGTTATGACCCGTAGATTAAAACTGAAGAAATTGCAAAAGGGTGGGAATTTAAGGAGATGGGACCTGGATAAACTGACTAAACCAGAGGTTGTACAGAGTTTCAGGGAGAGCATAAGGGAACAATTGACAGGAATGGGGGAAAGAACTACAGTAGAAGAATAATTGGTAGCTCTGAGGGATGAAGTAGCGAAGGCAGCAGAGAATCAGTAGGTAAAAAGACGAGGGCTAGTAGAAATCCTTGGGTAACAGAAGAAATATTGAATTTAATTGATGAAAGGAGAAAATATAAAAATGCAGTAAATGAAGCAGGCAAAAAGGAATACAAACGTCTCAAAAAGGAGATCGTCAGGAAGTGCAAAATGGCTAAGCAAGGATGGCTAGAGGACAAATGTAAGGATGTAGAGGCCTATCTCACTAGGGGTAAGATAGATACTGCCTACAGGAAAATTAAAGAGACCTTTGGAGATAAGAGAATGACTTGTATGAATATCAAAAGCTCAGATGGAAACCCAGTTCTACGCAAAGAAGGGAAAGCAGAAAGGTGGAAACAGTATACAGAGGGTCGATACAAAGGCGATGTACTTGAGGACAATATTATGGAAATGGAAGAGGATGTAGATGAAGATGAAATGGTAGATATGATACTGCGTGAAGAGTTTGACAGAGCACTGAAAGACCGGAGTCGAAACCAGGCCCCTGGAGTAGACAACATTCCATTAGAACTACCGACGGCCTTGGGAGAGCCAGTCCTGACAAAACTCTACCATCTGGTGAGCAAGATGTATGAAACAGGCGAAATACCCTCAGACTTCAAGAAGAGTATAATAATTCCAATCCTAAAGAAAGCAGGTGTTGACAGATGTGAAAATTACCGAACTATCAGTTTAATAAGTCAAAGCTGCAAAATACTAACACGAATTCTTTACAGATGAATGGAAAAACTAGTAGAAGCCAACCTCGGGGAAGATCAGTTTGGATTCCGTAGAAATACTGGAACACGTGAGGCAATACTGACCTTACGACTTATCTTAGAAGAAAGATTAAGGAAAGGCAAACCTACGTTTCTAGCATTTGTAGACTTAGAGAAAGCTTTTGACAATGTTGACTGGAATACTCTCTTTCAAATTCTAAAGGTGGCAGGGGTAAAATACAAGGAGCGAAAGGCTATTTACAATTTGTACAGAAATCAGATGGCAGTTATAAGAGTCGAGGGACATTAAAGGGAAGTAGTGGTTGGGAAGGGAGTAAGACAGGGTTGTAGCCTCTCCCCGATGTTGTTCAATCTGTATATTGAGCAAGCAGTAAAGGAAACAAAAGAAAAATTCGGAGTAGGTATTAAAACTCATGGAGAAGAAATAAAAACTTTGAGGTTCGCCGATGACATTGTAATTCTGTCAGAGACAGCAAAGGACTTGGAAGAGCAGTTGAATGGAATGGACAGTGTCTTGAAAGGAGGATATAAGATAAACATCAGCAAAAGCAAAACAAGGATAATGGAATGTAGTCTAATGAAGTCGGGTGATGCTGAGGGAATTAGATTAGGAAATGAGACACTTAAATAAGTAAAGGAGTTTTGCTATTTGGGGAGCAAAATAACTGATGATGGTCGAAGTAGAGAGGATATAAAATGTAGACTGGCAATGGCAAGGAAAGCGTTTCTGAAGAAGAGAAATTTGTTAACATCGAGTATAGATTTAAGTGTCAGGAAGTCATTTCTGAAAGTATTTGTATGGAGTGTAGCCATGTATGGAAGTGAAACATGGACGATAACCAGTTTGGACAACAAGAGAATAGAAGCTTTCGAAATGTGGTGCTACAGAAGAATGCTGAAGATTAGATGGGTAGATCACATAACTAATGAGGAAGTATTGAATAGGATTGGGGAGAAGAGACGTTTGTGGCACAACTTGACCAGAAGAAGAGATCGGTTGGTAGAACATGTTCTCAGGCATCAAGGGATCACCAATTTAGTATTGGAGGGCAGCGCGGAGGGTAAAAATCGTAGAGGAAGACCAACAGATTAATACACTAAGCAGATTCAGAAGGATGTTGGTTGCAGTAGGTACTGGGAGATGAAAAAGCTTGCACAGGATAGAGTAGCATGGAAAGCTGCATCAAACCAGTCTCAGGACTGAAGACCACAACAACAACAACAATGGTTTCAGGTGAATGAACAAGGCTACACAAACGTTGCTTATATTATCACTGAACTTCCCGTGTTATTTACTAGATAAAGCTTGACTATAAAATTAGCTGCTCTAAATCCATCTAACTGCAATTAATTTACGAAGATAAAAAGCTGTACAGAGGAAACTGCTCGGCTGTACTACAGTATTCAGGTGGTGCTTTTAGGGTAAAATGTTGTTAATGTTGTTGTGGAAGTGCAAAATACACTCCTGGAAATTGAAATAAGAACACCGTGAATTCATTGTCCCAGGAAGGGGAAACGTTATTGACACATTCCTTGGGTCAGATACATCACATGATCACACTGACAGAACCACAGGCACATAGACACAGGCAACAGAGCATGCACATTCTCGGTACTAGTACAGTGTATATCCACCTTTCGCAGCAATGCAGGCTGCTATTCTCCCATGGAGACGATCGTAGAGATGCTGGATGTAGTCCTGTGGAACGGCTTGCCATGCCATTTCCACCTGGCGCCTCAGTTGGACCAGCGTTCGTGCTGGACGTGCAGACCGCGTGGGACGACGCTTCATCCAGTCCCAAACATGCTCAATGGGGGACAGATCCGGAGATCTTGCTGGTCAGGGTAGTTGACTTACACCTTCTAGAGCACGTTGGGTGGCACGGGATACATGCGGACGTGCATTGTCCTGTTGGAACAGCAAGTTCCTTTGCCGGTCTAGGAATGGTAGAACGATGGGTTCGATGACGGTTTGGATGTGCCGTGCACTATTCAGTGTCCCCTCGACGATCACCAGTGGTGTAGGGCCAGTGTAGGAGATCGCTCCCCACACCATGATGCCGGGTGTTGGCCCTGTGTGCCTCGGTCGTATGCAGTCCTGATTGTGGCGCTCACCTGCACGGCACCAAACACGCATACGACCATCATTGGCACCAAGGCAGAAGCGACTCTCATCGCTGAAGACGACACGTCTCCATTCGTCCCTCCATTCACGCCTGTCGCGACACCACTGGAGGCGGGCTGCACGATGTTGGGGCGTGAGCGGAAGACGGCCTAACGGTGTGCGGGACCGTAGCCCAGCTTCATGGAGACGGTTGCGAATGGTCCTCGCCGATACCCCAGGAGCAACAGTGTCCCTAATTTGCTGGGAAGTGGCAGTGCGGTCCCCTACGGCACTGCGTAGGATCCTACGGTCTTGGCGTGCATCCGTGCGTCGCTGCGGTCCGGTCCCAGGTCGACGGGCACGTGCACCTTCCGCCGACCACTGGCGACAACATCGATGTACTGTGGAGACCTCACGCCCCACGTGTTGAGCAATTTGGCGGTACGTCCACCCGGCCTCCCGCATGCCCACTATACGCCCTCGCTCAAAGTCCGTCAACTGCACATACGGTTCACGTCCACGCTGTCGCGGCATGCTACCAGTGTTAAAGACTGCGATGGAGCTCCGTATGCCACGGCAAACTGGCTGACACTGACGGCGGCGGTGCACAAATGCTGCGCAGCTAGCGCCATTCGACGGCCAACACCGCGGTTCCTGGTGTGTCCGCTGTGCCGTGCGTGTGATCATTGCTTGTACAGCCCTCTCGCAGTGTCCGGAGCAAGTATGGTGGGTCTGACACACCGGTGTCAATGTGTTATT
Source organism: Schistocerca nitens (assembly GCF_023898315.1). Lineage (NCBI taxonomy): Eukaryota > Metazoa > Arthropoda > Insecta > Orthoptera > Acrididae > Schistocerca > Schistocerca nitens. Next base: position 70,037,894 of record NC_064614.1, read on the forward strand.
TTTTTCCATTTCCAGGAATGTAGCTATGCAGGGATGGCTAGAGGACAAATGTAAGGATGTAGAGGCTTGTCTCACTAGGGGTAAGATAAATACTGCCTACAGGAAAATTAAAGATACCTTTGGAGAATATCAAGAGCTCAGATGGCAACCCAGTTCTAAGCAAAGAAGGGAAGGCAGAAAGGTGGAAGGAGTATATAGAGGGTTTATACAAGGGCGATGTACTTGAGGACAATATTATGGAAATGGAAGAGGATGTAGATGAAGATGAAATGGGAGATAAGATACTGCGTGAAGAGTTTGATAGAGCACTGAAAGACCTGAGTCGAAACAAGGCCCCGGGAGTAGACAACATTCCATTAGAACTACTGATGGTCTTGGGAGAGCCAGTCATGACAAAACTCTACCATCTGGTGAGCAGGTGTTGACAGATGTGAAAATTACCGAACTATCAGTATAATAAGTCAAAGCTGCAAAATACTAACGTGAATTCTTTACAGACGAATGGAAAAACTGGTAGAAGCGGACCTCGGGGAAGATCAGTTTGGATTCTGTAGAAATGTTGGAACATGTGAGGCAATACTAACCTTACGAGTAGGTATTAAAATTCATGGAGAAGAAGTAAAAACTTTGAGGTTCGCCGATGACATTGTAATTCTGTCAGAGACGGCAAAGGACTTGGAAGAGAAGTTGAACGGAATGGACAGTGTCTTGAAAGGAGGATATAAGATAAACATCAACAAAAGAAAAACGCGGATAATGGAATGTAGTCAAATTAAATCGGGTGATGCTGAGGGGATTAGATTAGGACATGAGACACTTAAAGTAGTAAAGGAGTTTTGCTATTTAGGGAGTAAAATAACTGATGATGGTCGAAGTAGAGAGGATATAAAATGTAGACTGGCAATGGCAAGGAAATCGTTTCTGAAGAAGAGAAATTTGTTAACATCTAGTATAGATGTAAGTGTCAGGAAGTCGTTTCTGAATGTATTTGTGTGGAGTGTAGCCATGTATGGAAGTGAAACATGGATGATAACCAGTTTGAACAAGAAGAGAATAGAAGCTTTCGAAATGTGTTGCTACAGAAGAATGCTGAAGATAAGGTGGGTAGATCACGTAACTAATGAGGAGGTATTGAATAGGATTGGGGAGAAGAGAAGTTTGTGGCACAACTTGACTAGAAGAAGGGATCGGTTAGTAGGACATGTTTTGAGGCATCAAGGAATCACAAATTTAGCATTGGAGGGCACCGTGGAGGGTAAAAATCGTAGAGGGAGACCAATAGATCAATACACTAAGCAGATTCAGAAGGATGTAGATTGCAGTAGGTACTGGGAGATGAAGAAGCTTGCACAGGATAGAGTAGCATGGAGAGCTGCATCAAACCAGTCTCAGGACTGAAGACCACAAAACAACAGTGTTGTAGTCTTCAGTGCAGAGACTGGTTTGATGCATCTCTCCATGCTACTCTAGCCTATGCATGCCTTTTAATCTCCGAATAACTACTGCAACCTACATCCCTCTGAATCTGCTTTCTGTATTCACCGCCTGGTCTCCCCACATGCTTCCCTCCAGTTCTAATTTCGTGATCACTTGATGCCTCAGAATGTGTCCCACCAACCAATCCCCTCTTTTGGTCAGGTTGTACCACAAATTTCTCTTCTCCGCAAATCTATTCAGTACCTCCCCATTAGTTACATCTAATCTTCAACATTCTTTTTTAGCACCACATTTCAAATGCTTCTATTCTCTTCTTGTCTAAACCGTTTATTGTCCATGTTTCACTTCCATACATGGCTACATTCCATAAAAATACATTCAGGAAGGACGTCCTGAGACTTAAATCTATACTTAATATTAACAAATTTCTCTTCTTTGGAAACGCTTTTCTTTCCATTGCCAATCAACATTTTATATCTTCCCTACTTTGACCATCATCAGTTATTTGTCTTCCCAAGTAAGAAAACTCGTTTACTAGTTCAAGTGTCTCATTTCTTAATCTAATTCCGTCAGTATTACCTGATTTAATTCGACTACATTGAATCATCCTAATTTTGCTTTTGTTGACTTTCGACTTATATCCTCCTTTGAAGATACTGTCCATTTCATTCAAATGTTCTTGTAAGTCCTTTGCTGCTTCTACAAATTTACAGTGTCATCGGCAATCCTCAAGGTTTTTATTTCTTCTCCCCTCAATTCCTACTCTAAAGTGTTTTTTTTTTCTTTTCCTGTACTGTTTGCTCGATATACGGGTGGCATAACATTGGCTGACTCTCTTCCCAACCATTGCTTCCTTTTCATGCCCCTCGACCCTTATAACTGCCATCTGGTTTCTCTACAAATTGTAAATAACCTTTCGCTCCTTATATTTTTCCCCTGCCATCTCTACAATTTGGAAGAGAGTATTCCAGTTAACACTGTCAAAAGCTTTCCCTCAGACTCCTGATTTCAACTTGTTAATAATGCAGTCTAAAAGATATTTGTGTTTAATTTTGCTAACGTGCAGTGAGGATGAATGAATTATTAGTTTTTTACAGGTAGAGTAGATCATTAAGCGTGAACTAAAACTTTGGTGGCACAGGAAAAAGAAATAAAGTTTTAAACACTCCTTATCTTCTGAAATCATACTTTTCTGCCTCCATCAGCTCAACAAAATTGCACCGTCAAAGAAACGACTGGCGCACCTTCTCGAAAATTCCTGGCGTTTTGTAAATGATTGACGGGTTGTTTCGCTCTCTCTGCACCATGGCTTCAACCCCCGTACCTTAATGCTCTGCATTTTCTATTTTTCATTTTTGAGTATTTAAAACAAGTTTTCAATCTTTGTACTACCTTCACATCTCACGTATACCGAACTGCATATTTGTGGAGTTGTTTTGAGATAGTATCTAATCATACATTTGCAAGGTGATGCTCCACATCCGCAGTACGTTTCATGAAAGAAAGATGTATACAGATACACTACCATCAGCTGTCAAAATCGTTATTAAGAAACTTCCGTTTTCGGTTTACACATAGAATATCTTCTGTGACTCGTAAAAAAATTCGCGAAATGTTTTGCTTATTGATGTTTTCTGATGCACACAGGCTGTCAAAAAATGTGAAGCATTCAGCAGAGGAGGAGGAAACAAAATGGAACTTCAGGAGTTGAGAAGGTATTTATGCCATGTTAATGATTACAGTACCGAGTAAAACTTTACGATGTTCTTGTCAGGACGAGCTCACATTTAAGTACGACTTTGCACCCTTCTGCTGGGTGCATGTACTGATTCTGTTGGGTAATGTGTCATAAGGCCGTTGTATCCACTAGTGAGGCAAAACCTACTGTAACTGGTGATTCATATTCTGTACGCTGGCGCAGGGCGGATTTGACGTCCTGTTTGGTCCCTTAGTGTACCATCGGAGACAGATCTGCAGATCTTACTGGTCACAGAGATATGCGTCAGTTGAAAAATGGCATTGTAGTACAATACTGTGAGAGTTAACACATGAGGACACATGATGTTCGTGATGTAGTGTTGTGAGAGTTCTCTCCGTGACGACGATGACGATGGTCATTCGGCTTATTTACTAATGCAGTTGCTATTTTCTTGTATCTGTTAACTACATACAGTATATATGAGTTGGCTGATAATTTGCATCTGTTGAGTGACAAAGAATGTACGTAAACTGTTTTGACAAAAAGGCTAGTTAGATATATTGTAATGCTTCTAAAACTAGTTAACAGAGCTATATTTAATTTGATGATGTTCATTTATGTCAGATTAATGAGGTTAGATAATACTTGCTGTTTACATCTAATTGTTTGTGAATCAAATGTGAGTAATGAAACTTCAATTGTCAGATGTTTTTGAAAAGACAATCTTAACTGGCAATATAATTTGGCTAAAAACGTTAGTGTTAGTAATTCACTATAATCAGTACTGCCTCACTGTCCAGGTAATATTTTTTAAGGAAGTTGGATTTTCTTATATGCTCTAGTCTATCAGCCAAATAAATTTCAAGTACATTTAAAGTATAATGGAGAGCATTGCACACTGCTGACCCTGTAGTTAGCATATTTTTTTTTTTTTTTTGTGAGAGACCAGAATATATCGTGTTACTCCTTTGCTGCTTTAATGGGAAGGCAATTTAATTTTTTTTTATGTTCACAGGGACCAAAGTTATCAGTTTTAAAGAGGGCCAGACGGTTCAGTGCCTAAGGGGCTGAATGTATTTTACAGTTTTTGTAGTAACTTTACTTCTTCATTGGTATTGGGAGTTGCATAGCAAAATCGATTCGTGTAAAGTTTTGCTAACAGTAGCACAGAGTAAGCACACCACTTGCAGTTACAACACGTCACACGACAGTTCGAGTTCTGTATACATTCCACAGTTCAGACATTCATTCAACTTAATCGTAAAGTTTTCTCATTACTTATTAAAAGAACATTACAACTGATGAACATTAATTTGCAGTAAAATAGGACATAAAATTTAAGCAAATGTCAAATGCCAACGGGCCTGTCGCTGTGGTAACAACGGTTCCCATCATATCAGCGAAATTAAGCGCTGTCGGGCTTGGCTAACACTTGGATTGGTCACCGTCCGGTCTACCGAGTGCTGTTGGCAGGTGAGGTGCACTCATCCCTTGCGAGACTACCCGAGGAGCTATTTGATTGGGAAGTAGGAGAGCAGTTTGCTGACCGTATGTCCCTTTACATTCGCATCCCGTGGCGCCTGTGCGCTAACGATGAGATGGAGGTCGGTCGGTAGTGTTGGGCCCTCATAGCCTATTCGGACGGAGATTATTTTAGTTTAGTTTAGTATAACCAAGCAATGAGTGTGGGGTAGTCCATAATCGTTACACGATTCATTAGTAGTCCATGATTCCCCGTTACAACACCACTCTACTCGCAGCCGTTTGTGTTGGTATGTTACCAACAGCTTACGCGTAGGAAGGCAATGCTGTAGTGCGTTTGCTGATAGTCTCGGACCAATGGTGTGGATGAAATACGATGTTGCATGGAGTCCACTGCATGTTCTCGGAAGGCATGGTCGCATATGAGTGGGTCACGATGGCCTTGGTGCGCAGTGCAGACGTGGACGAGCGGAACCTTAACGAGGAGTAGTACGGCTCCCACAGTCAAACTGAGACAAGTAATGAGACACTGTAAGTAGGCTGTTTAGGTTTTTTTTATTAGTAACGCCACCTCTGTATGAAAATCACTGGCTGTGCTGTGTGCAGTCTGTGGCTGCTTTGCATTGTTGTAATACTCGCCATTGTAGTGTTAGGCAGCTGGCTGTGAACAGCGCGTAGCGTTGCGCAGTTGGAGGTGATCGCCAGCAGTGGTGGATGTTGGGAGAGAGATGGCGGAGTTTTGAAATTTGTCATGAACTGATATATACACTCCTGGAAATTGAAATAAGAACACCGTGAATTCATTGTCCCAGGAAGGGGAAACTTTATTGACACATTCCTGGTGTCAGATACATCACATGATCACACTGACAGAACCACAGGCACATAGACACAGGCAACAGAGCATGCACAATGTCGGCACTAGTACAGTGTATATCCACCTTTCGCAGCAATGCAGGCTGCTATTCTCCCATGGAGACGATCGTAGAGATGCTGGATGTAGTCCTGTGGAACGGCTTGCCATGCCATTTCCACCTGGCGCCTCAGTTGGACCAGCGTTCGTGCTGGACGTGCAGACCGCGTGAGACGACGCTTCATCCAGTCCCAAACATGCTCAATGGGGGACAGATCCGGAGATCTTGCTGGCCAGGGTAGTTGACTTACACCTTCTAGAGCACGTTGGGTGGCACGGGATACATGCGGACGTGCATTGTCCTGTTGGAACAGCAAGTTCCCTTGCCGGTCTAGGAATGGTAGAACGATGGGTTCGATGACGGTTTGGATGTACCGTGCACTATTCAGTGTCCCCTCGACGATCACCAGTGGTGTACGGCCAGTGTAGGAGATCGCTCCCCACACCATGATGCCGGGTGTTGGCCCTGTGTGCCTCGGTCGTATGCAGTCCTGATTGTGGCGCTCACCTGCACGGCGCCAAACACGCATACGACCATCATTGGCACCAAGGCAGAAGCGACTCTCATCGCTGAAGACGACACGTCTCCATTCGTCCCTCCATTCACGCCTGTCGCGACACCACTGGAGGCGGGCTGCACGATGTTGGGGCGTGAGTGGAAGACGGCCTAACGGTGTGCGGGACCGTAGCCCAGCTTCATGGAGACGGTTGCGAATGGTCCTCGCCGATACCCCAGGAGCAACAGTGTCCCTAATTTGCTGGGAAGTGGCGGTGCGGTCCCCTACGGCACTGCGTAGGATCCTACGGTCTTGGCGTGCATCCGTGCGTCGCTGCGGTCCGGTCCCAGGTCGACGGGCAAGTGCACCTTCCGCCGACCACTGGCGACAACATCGATGTACTGTGGAGACCTCACGCCCCACGTGTTGAGCAATTCGGCGGTACGTCCACCCGGTCTCCCGCATGCCCACTATACGCCCTCGCTCAAAGTCCGTCAACTGCACATACGGTTCACGTCCACGCTGTCGCGGCATGCTACCAGTGTTAATGACTGCGATGGAGCTCCGTATGCCACGGGAAACTGGCTGACACTGACGGCGGCGGTGCACAAATGCTGCGCAGCTAGCGCCATTCGACGGCCAACACCGCGGTTCCTGGTGTGTCCGCTGTGCCGTGCGTGTGATCATTGCTTGTACAGCCCTCTCGCAGTGTCCGGAGCAAGTATGGTGGGTCTGACACACCTGTGTCAATGTGTTCTTTTTTCCATTTCCAGGAGTGTATATTATGACTATTAAGGTAAATACATTGTTTGTTCTCTATTAATATCTTTCATTTGCTAACTATGCCTATCAGTAGTTAGTGCCTTCCATAGTTTGAATCTTTTATTTAGCTTGCATTAGTGGCGCTCGCTGTATTGCAGTAGTGGGAGTAACCAAGATTTTTGTGAGGTAAGTGATTTGTGAAAAGTACAGGTTAATGTTAGTCAGGGCCATTCTCTTGTAGAGATTATTTAAAGTCAGATTGCGTTGCGCTAAAAACATACTGTGTGTCAGTTTAAGCACAGTCGTGTAAAATTGTTCAAAGGGGACGTTTCATATGTCGACCCTTAGCCTAGGATACCTCACTGGAATCTTCTGATTTTTTCTTGTAGTTTGTGTAATTAGTGTAGATTTTGTTTATTGCTAGCGCGTAATTGTAGAGAGAATCTCCATTGTAGTTGCAGTCTTTCATTGTTGTACAGTAAAACAGGTTTGGCACGCATGTAGATTTGCACCAAGTATTTCGCAGCTGCAATTAACTAGATATTATTTTCAGTGTTATGTTAATGTGTTCTCTTATTTTTGCTCTTCAAATTGTGTTTTTCTGTGTTGTCGTGTGAAATACTGTGACAATAATGGCGTGTGAAAAACGTAATACTAGGCTCCAAAGTAAACTGAGAAATGACAGTGAAAACGAAAGCAGTGTGTTAGCGCCACCGAGTAATGAATTAACTGATGTTCAAAGTAGTAATTTGGTAATTGTGCATAGGGAAATGGAGCGGGCGGTAAACAATGGCGTAGGCAGTGAAACAATTAACGAGCAGGGAAGCATTATCGATCGATCGGTCGGCAATAGCTCGGCTCAGGAATCCGAAATGACACGACACGATCTCGCAAATACTGTAGATTCAGGTTTTGGATCCTCACCGTTTTCTCAAATAAGTCAAGACACATTTTCCGCTTGTCAAAATGTGAATTTTGCCGGTGCAAATTCACTGCCGAAAAGCACTGAGGAACATGTTTCAGACACCAGTGCATTGTTATTACAATTAATGCAACAAATGGGACAAAAGCTTGAAAAGTTAGACACAATGGAACAACACCAGAGACAAACACAGCAACAGTTAGACACAGTGGAACAAAATCTCAAAAAGTTAGACACAGTGGAACAAAATCTCAAAAAGTTGGACACAATGGAACAAAATCAGAGACAAACACAGCAAAAGCTTCAAAAGTTAGACTCATTGGAACAAACTCTTGAACAAAGACGTGAAGATTTAACTACTGAGTTACATAACATTGAATCGAAATGTCAAAAAGTCTGTAATGACGTAAAAACACAAATTTGTGAGCATTTTCAACCTATTTTTTCGCGGCATGAAAATGCATTACAGAATCACGAAGCAGCTATAAAAGAACTGCAAACCATTGTTCATGAAAATCATGAGACCTTGTCGGCTAAAATTGACTCAGTTGCATCTACCGATTCGGTTACGCAACTTGCAAAAACTCAGGAAAACTTAAAGGACACAGTAGATACTCTGAAACTTGGTTCAGAAAAACACACTGAGGAAATGTGTTCACTATCAGAGAAAGTAGCCAAACTTTCGGATCAGTTCACTAACTTATCTACGAAGGTAGATGATAATCTGAATGACACAAAACCGGTAGTCTTTAATGACACAGAAGAGAGCGAACAAATAAGGAAACTGAAACAAAATCTGAATCAAATTAATACGCAACACAAAAGAGAAATCCGCGAAGTACAAGATCAGCTGACACAGGTAATACAAGAAATACGTATTTCAGAGGACACTCGCGCCCCAATACGGGAAGAGGGACATAGAAATACGGAACAACCACAAAATAATAACACAGGACGATTCGGAAATTATGAAAGAAATTGGCAAGGCACACCGAATTTTGAAATGGAACCGCCGACACGACGTAACAATGACAGATATGCTACTCGCCGACACGATGATTTTGACTATAAGCTGTTTATTACTACACGTAAATTCAAAACATTTAAGAATTCTGCCAACGACATTCATCCACAAGCGTGGCTCCATCAATTCTGTCATTGTTTTCCTCCCAACTGGTCGTTAGAACACAGATTAGAATTTATGTGTGGCTACTTAGAGAATGAACCAGCTGTAAGAATGCGATCGGTCATTCACGATTGCCACAGTGAAGGAGAATTTTACCATGCCTTCCTCTCAGCATATTGGTCTCAAGCCACACAAGACCGAGTAAAACATGGCATCATAATGATGAAACATTTCGAACAATCTGAATTCTCCAGTCTTGTCAAATATTTTGAAGACATGTTGCATAAGAATCAGTATCTTTCAAACCCATACAGCCCCTCAGAACTCATCCGCATTTGCTTACTCAAATTGCCTGAACATTTACGACATATTATTTTAGCAGGACGTTGCAAAGACGACATTGAAGCTTTTCAGGGACTGTTACAAGAACTAGAAATTGACACAGAGAGTCGCGGGATGCGAAAACAGGAAAACAATCACTACAGGTCACATCCGTCACAATTCCGTGACGACAGAAATAATAACTGGACACGACAAGGCTATTCTTACAACGCAAATCGTGAACAAAACAGACACCACCCATATGACAACCACTGGCAGAGTAATAATAGTTACAGAGAAAGATCGCATTTCCGTAGCAATGAGTATGACAGATTACCATAGAAACAGACAATATGGGTACCAAAACAATTATTATCAAGGGAGGCAGAATAACTTCAGACGCAACAGTTCGGCGCACAGTTACGATTCAGGGAGAAATTCTCCACCACGTGACGGACAAGGAAGAAACTATGAAATCTACCGACATGACGTCAGACGAGATAATCATAACGACAGACCTGAATTTCATCAGAACTGGCGGGATTCAAACAGAGCAGGGCACTTTCGACAACGTGAATTTGTAGAAGTTAGGTCTCCTAATCCCAATAACGACGCGCGCCAACAAAGAGACAGACAATGACTCGCACAAGCAGGCAGCCGCGTGCGCCCGCTGGCTCCGAGAAAAATAACATAAGACGCTAGCCTTGAGAAAAATTTTAGCATTCTTTACCGATGTATACAACATGATAATTGCTTTGAAGTTGAAACTCTGCGTACTAGGAAGAGTAAAGTATTGCAACACATTCCACATATAAAACCGTTTATTTTAACTTAGTCTTTGGTATAAAACTTTTCACTTCACATTTCTAGTATGCTTTGTCAGACTTAAGAAACTGTTAACATGCAACAATGTTTGAAGTTAAATATCCAGTCAAGAACCAAGAGAACTTATTGAAACAGAAATTACGAATGCATTGTTATAGTGAACAGACGTCACAGCACAGTACTTTCTTCATCACAACAATAAGCGTAATAACTAAGATATCTATACGCAAAGCATTTCACTTTCGTTTATGATGAGGTAAGTATATTGACTTCAGCAGAACTTTGCTTACAGAGGACGATAACTACGAGACTTCCACAGAGATTATCTTACAACATGATGCACAGTTTAGCGCTACAGGACACGTATTTGAGTGATTAATTTTGTACTTAAAACATTTATTTTTAAAGATTTTTGAATTGCAAAGAAAGTTTTCCGTGATACATTTCATTCCATTGCTGTAATCTATAACACCTGAGGGTACAATTACATTAATCCTCAGGGGGGTACACGCTTACTTTGTGTACCATGTGTGTGGCAAACACAAGGAGCCCTAGCTGATATGGTATTTGCTTATACAACTTTACACATCAGTACCATATTTCTCTAACACATAAATTACACAGCTATCTGATTATTTAACAGAGAAAGAAATATTTTTTTTACTACATCAGTGACAGATGTTTACGTAATTACACCGTTGGATAACTTCACACTTATGAAATTGTATTTTATCTGCACTTTGTGAAATGCTCGTATTTTTTCGGAACCATTGTGATACTATGAGAGCTTTGAATGATGTATTTGGTATGGGATCATGATTTTAAAGTACGTTTGAGGCAGATGACACTTTTGACATAAGCAGAGAATTTTTTTAGGTTTTGAAATTATTGGAGGAAGCTACGACGATTTTGAGATTTAACTGAGGTGTTATGATGTTATTTTTACGACGACGATGTGTATTATGCTGTTGCAGTATGTTTATGATCAATAAGATGATGCTATATAAGGAATGTGATTACGTGTTTATATGTATATGAATAATGAATAGAAGGTTGGGACTCTGACTGGTGAAAAAGGATGTTGTAAACCGAGAATCGTACTTTAAGAGTTATGAAATGTGTGTAAATGCGTGAATGTATCACAATGCCGGCGAAAATTTTTTGGACACTGTTATATTCATACGATTTTGTTTCTACAGATTTGTAACGCAAATTCTTGACCTATGAAATTTTTATATGAGACTGTCACTGTATCTAAAACTGCTGTCGTAAATATTTCGTTAACAAAGGTAAGTGACCGTGAAGTAATTCGTTGTGAGCGGCCAGGTGTGTCAGACGCCTGGAGAAAAAAGCCATTATTGCGAGCCCTTTTCAGCGGCACAGGTAGAAAAAAAATGGGAGGCCATTATCCTCGCTATTGACGTTCCTTTGTAGAGAGCATCGCAAAAACGACACGGCCGAACTTGAAAACATATGTTGACACTGTGGAGCTCTTAATTTATGATATTTACAGAAATGCCTAATGAAATGACGAGAAATATTTTTGCATCTGCACACCTGATTATGACAAGCGTCTTTCTACGAGAGTTGAGAGAATGTCTACTAACTTATGAAATGTCACATGACTATTGAATGATATTTTTATGCTTTGGTTTGCGTAATTGCTTATTTCATTTGATATCTAGTTTCTAGCTGCACTGCAGCATTGGTTAAAATAAAATTTAATAATTGTAATGATGTAGTTATTTTATGCCTACAGATCCAGTCAATAAGAAATTTATGATCTACTTCCAAGAAAACGAGGGCACATAAATAGACATTTCCCTTCAGAGGAATTGCATAAATAATTTTTTTACGATTTGGTAACTTATCTGCTAGTGTAAGTTCTTGTGATGCATCACTCCAGTGTTAAGATGTGACATAGGTATTAGACATGGCCATTTTTAGTGTAATACTTTTTCTGCTTGAACTTTGTCATGTTTAGGTATAAGTTATGCTGTTTGCCAGGCATAGTGCTACTGAATTTTAATTTGTGTTACTCTGCTAAGCCAGATTTATTTTTCTTGTTTGCTGCACATTGCCTTATATTAGTCGTAATATTGCAATTGCTTCGCTAATTTCTAAAATGCTGCTTCCTTTGCAAATCTGCACTTTTTTGTCATTGCTGTTTGCGTTAATTGTTTTATGTGCTGCTGCATTGCCTCGTCCCTTAGTTTAGCATCTGAGTTCAGTAGATTTAAGTTAGCTTAAGAGGGGGTAGACTATATAAGAAACTAGTTGTGATGAATGGAAAGAAATGCATTGAAGGTATATGAAAACGTTTTGGGTCAAAATGAGTATTGTACAATGATCTGTAATTATTTTGAAAGAAATATGAACAGAGTAGAGAAAGCAGGTATTGATAGGACTTTTTGGAAATAATGATGAACGAAGGGAGATCTCCAAGAACAAAAAAGGTTTTGTTCGCAAAATACTGCAGTACCAAAAGTTACACTGAAAACGAACCCTGTCCTTTCGATTGTGTTATCCTCCTATGTGTTTGTGTACCCTTGTGTATTTGTTTTCTTCCTGTCTCTGTGTAGTTTCATAGAATTTTTTTCTTTTCTAATACTATTCACTATGATGAGGAATACTGTTATCCTCAAATATAATTGGTATTAATAATATGTTATTTAACTTGTAAATATGCTTAGACATTATTTATTCTGTTTTGTTTTAATGCTCATGTGTGAAGTTGATGTTTCGAAAGTTATTCTGAACTTTTATGTATCTACTTATCTCATAATTCCTGTAACATTGATGTATATGTTTATTTCTATTCTGTTGTAAAGCCTGTACTACAAATATTATCTGTATTGTTATGTTCTTGAATGATGTATTTTGTACCTTTGTAATTGTATTCTTATGTTATAAAATTGTAATTGACACCAGGTCATCAAATTAAGTAACTTGTAAGTTCCATTTCACTGCACACGTTTCTGTTGGTCATAGTATATGGACAATATGTGAAAAGTAGGGACTGTTAGTGTTTGCACGTGTGTTAATAATTCAGCAAGGGACTGGATAACAGCATTGCTGGTTCTAAGGACAATTCCAAAAACTTTGTGAGTGCACAAGTGGTGGTTTATGGACTTGCTCTATTCTCCGCAAGACTCTTCGATGGTGCTTGTGCACCTGCACATTTACAACAGATGGCTGCTGGCCGTCTCTACAAGGACTACAGTGGGTCTGCACCTTTGATAACCCACGAATACCATTATTTCTACAAGGACTACAGTGGGTCTCCGTCTTTGCTGACTCACCAGTACCATTATTTGTACAAGGACTGCAGTGGGTCTGCGCCTCTGGTGGCCCACCAATACCGTAATCTCTACCAGGACAACAGTGGGTCTGCTCTGTGATGACCTACCAAACGATATTCTTCAAAACTTCGATTGACTCCGCTGTGGGTTTGCTCTGTTGTGGCCCATGACCTGTCTGCATGTCGAGAGTGAGCACTGTCTTTCCGTTGGAAGGACAACGCTACTTCTTCAAGATTGCATGGAAATCCACTACTTCCATGTGCATTTTCTTTTCCTGCTCAGACTTTGAGAAAAACACTGCAATGTGATGAATGATCAGGACTGTCTTTATGGATTGTGAGAAAATTTTAGCTTTTGACCAACATTGTATCAATAAGTGTGTGCATTTGATTTCTTTGTTATTGTAATTATGAAAAATTTTTTTCAAATCTGTATTGGCCACTGCCCAAACCAATTTGTAAAATTTTTTGTTGGCAGCATGGGGGCTATGTAAGTAGGCTGTTTAGGTTTTTTTTATTGGTAACGCCATCTCTGTATGAAAATCACTGGCTGTGCTGTGTGCAGTCTGTGGCTGCTTTGCATTGTTGTAATACTCGCCATTGTAGTGTTAGGCAGCTGGCTGTGAACAGCGCGTAGCGTTGCGCAGTTGGAGGTGAGCCGCCAGCAGTGGTGGATGTGGGGAGAGAGATGGCGGAGTTTTGAAATTTGTCATGAACTGATATATATATTATGACTATTAAGGTAAATACATTGTTTGTTCTCTATTAATATCTGTCATTTGCTAACTATCCCTATCAGTAGTTAGTGCCTTCCATAGTTTGAATCTTTTATTTAGCTGGCAGTAGTGGCGCTCGCTGTATTGCAGTAGTGGGAGTAACCAAGATTTTTGTGAGGTAAGTGATTTGTGAAAAGTACAGGTTAATGTTAGTCAGGGCCATTCTCTTGTAGAGATTATTTAAAGTCAGATTGCGTTGCGCTAAAAAAATACTGTGTGTCAGTTTAAGCACAGTCGTGTAAAATTGTTCAAAGGGGACGTTTCAACACCTTGCAGGTGCTGATAAATATATCTCGCACAGGTGCGCGGCATTGCTGTCTTCTTCTTAGTAATCAGTCAACATTTGATGGTGTTCATGACACTTGTCTATCCTACCAGGTCTGGCTACGAAACCGAACCCGAACAACACAAATGCTACTTAGTGCCGGCCGGAGTGGCCGAGCGGTTCTAGGCGCTGCAGTCTGGAACCGCGCGACAGCTATGGCGCAGATTCGAATCCTGCATCGGGCATGGATGTGTGTGATGTCCTTAGTTTAGTTAGGTTTAAGTAGTTCTACGTTCTATGGACTGATGACCTCAGAAGTTAAGTCTCATAGTGCTCAGAGCCTTTTGAACCATTTTGCAACTTAGTGGCCATTCTACCCGTCACAGAGAACTACAGTTCTACTCATTTACATATCAGCTGGAAGTGTGTACGTGTGCCAAGTTACAGTGAAATCTAATCGTGTCTTGTGTTCACTTTTTTTTGTCATGATTTATAGTGATTTCAACATAAAGTTAAATTGGCAGGCGTGAGTAATGTCAGTTTATCTCACTAATATGTTTCCGTCAGTTTATTTTGCAAAAGACGGTAAATACGCTTATGATAAGATTTGTAAGGTGACTACATGGAATGCATTAGAAAGTAAAAACACTGTAAAGAATAATTTACCAGTACCATCAGCCGGCCGAAGTTGCCGTGCGGTTAAAGGTGCTGCATCTGGAACCGCAAGACCGCTACGGTTGCAGGTTCTAATCCTGCCTCGGGCATGGATGTTTGTGATGTCCTTAGGTTAGTTAGGTTTAACTAGTTCTAAGTTCTAGGGGAATGATGACCTCAGCAGTTGAGTCCCATAGTGCTCAGAGCCATTTGAACCATTTTGAATCAGTACCATCAGACAGTCCATGCGTAGGCTGAAATCAGTATCAACTAAGCAACTGCTTGTATAGTAGTATGAAAATGATCCTGCGTTACAGATAACTCCATCGTCTACAAGAGATTACTACTAATTTGTCTGCCAAGCAAAGAGTAAATAACGTCCCAACTTTCTTGAGGCGTAGCTGAGTTATATCTACTTCTGTTCATGATCCTTCAAGATAGCATGGTGCGTTCTGCATCTTAAGAAATCTTCAATGGCGTCAGAATTGTTGCTTGATATTCCGTATAATGGTAATTTTAATATACTTTGGTATAGTACTGAGTCAAATTCTTGGTCTATTCGCGTAGCCAGTGTTAACCAAAATGTGATGTAATGGAGCATAAAAGATTTGCCTGTTGTCGATACCGATACTGGCAAGATATCGGTCCTGGGAATTCAAAGACGTTACGAAAATCTATAAGGTAGTTCCTGAGATTAGACGGGACATACAAAAGGAAGCGAGCAAGGGATTTCAGACTACATATGTAGACAGAGGAGATTTAATGAAATATTTTTATTTGCTTACTAAAATATGACAACATGTTTGTTCAAAATGGTTCAAATGGCTTTGAGAACTATGGGACTTAACATCTCTGGTCATCAGTCCCCTAGAACTTAGAAGTACTTAAACCTAACTAACCTAAGGACATCACACACATTCATGCCCGAGGCAGGATTCGAACCTGCGACCGTAGCAGTCACGCGGTTCCGGACTGAGCGTCTAGAATCGCTAGACCACCGCGGCCGGCCAACATGTTTGTCTGCAGTAATATTTTTCTATAGCGCTTTTGATGGATGTTGAAGGCAATGTAATATCTGATGTCAAAAAATATTTTTATCTCATATAATTACAATTTAACAATTTTCGGATTTTTTTCCTTAACGTGTACCGTGATACCTGGCTTCTTGCCAAATCTCTTGATTCAAGGTCAACGAGAACTACGCTAGAGGCTTTGTTGAGTGAGTTTGCGAGTATCAAAATACGTGAAATAGCCTAAATGGTCGTATTTTCTTACTAGAGTGATTGCCGGCAGGTGGCTGCTGTGAAACAAAGGGGAGAGACAAAAGAGGGCTTTTTCTCGGGGTGGTGCGGGGAATTAGCAGGGAGGCCCGGCGCCGTGTTTACACAGCGCAGTGTTTTTGCGGCGCGCCGTGAGTAAGGGGCGGCCGCGGCAGGTGTCCCGGGGATCCCTTGAGCCAGCCGTCTCTCCTGGAGTGACAGCGGCGTCGTCCGAGGCTCCAGCGCTCAGCGTCTCCCCCACAGCCACCTGAGCCCTGCGTGCGCCCTGCATTGCCGCTGACCCGCGGGCGACGCTGTCCGTCGCTGGACCTGAGCTCCTCCACAACTGCGACGGACACTTGTTATTATGTCTGTGGGATACTATGCGGCCGATAAGGCCTCTTGTGTGAAAAAAGCAACCAGGCTCAAGTACTTTTAGAACGCGCTATTTTGATGCCATATCAGGCTTCAGGCTATTGTACTCATCTTCAGATGACTAAATTTTGTGACTACGAGGGGAGTTCAGTAAGTAGTGCAACGTATTTGTTTTCTCGGTCAGTTTCGGTTTAATAGCTGGCGAATTTGTTGTGGAGCTTCGTGGAATTTTCCCGCTTCAGCGATAGTATAAAGAAGTTCTGTTAGGTGACAGCGCTTTAAGTAGCCTTCAAAATGGCATCTGTAACAGAGGTGCATTCCTAGCTGAGAGCCCTGATTGAGGTTTTTTAGTAGATCTGAGACGTTCGCAGACACTTGTAGAATATGTACGGAGACCTGGCAGTGAACAAAAGCACGGTGAATCGTTGGGCGAGGCCTCTTCATCATCTCAACAACGTCGCCCAAACCTCTCCGATCTCGCTCGTCCTGTCCGGCCGCACACAGTGTGACACTTGCAGTGTCGGAACGTGTGGACACTCTCATTCGAGGTGATCGAAGGATCGCAGTCAAAACCCGTCGCTGCTTAACTAGACGTACTCGTTCACCTGTTGCGGTACTCGAAGCTGTGTTCCGCGGCACCTAACGGAAGGCCCTCTGTGCGGAATTTCTTGAGCGTTACGAGGCTGATTGTGAAAATCTTTTCTAGAAGATCGTCACAGGCTATGAAACATGGATTCATCACTTCTAACCGGAAAGAAAACTGCAATCCATCGAGTGGCGACAAGCCATCTCTCCACCGAAGAAACAGTTCAGAACTGCTGCTTCAGCCGGTGAAGCTATGGCGACGATCTTCTGCCATTCTGACGGTATTATTCTGTTTGACGTCGTCCCTCATGGTACTAAGATCAACTCCGAAGTTTATTGCAAAACTGAAGAAACTACTTTAGTGTGTTCTTCTCCACAAAAATGAAAACAAGCTTCATCTCCATGATAACGCAAGTCTGCGCACCAAGGAGTAGCTCACAGAACTTCATTGACCTGTTCTTCCTCATATACCTTAGCACCTTCCGACTTTCATCTTCCCAATGAAAGACGCTCTCTTAGGGAAGCAGTACGTGAATCTACATCTACATTTACATCTACATGGATACTCTGCAAATCACATTTGTGTGCCTGGCAGAGGGTTAATCGAACCACCTTCACAATTCTCTATTATTCCAATCTCGTATAGCGCTCGGAAATAATGAGCACCTATATCTTTCCGCACGAGCTCAGATTTTCTTTATTTTGTCGTGGTGATCATTCCTCCCTACGTAGGTCGGTGTCAACAAAATATTTTCGAATTCGTAGGAGAAAGCTGGTGATTGGAATTTCGTGAGAAGATTCCGTCGCAACGAAAAAGCCTTTCTTTTAACGATTTCCAGCCCAAATCCTGTATCATTTCAGTGACACTCTCCCCCATATTTCGCGATAATACAAAACGTGCTGACTTTCTTTGAACTTTTTCGATGTACTCCGTCAGTCCTATCTGGTAAGGATCCCACACAGCGCAGCAGGATTCTAAAAGAGGACGGACAAGCGTAGTGTATGCAGTCTCCTTAATAGGTCTGTTACATTTTCTAAGTGTCCTTCCAATAAAACGCAGCCTTTGGGTAACCTTCCCCACAACATATTCTATGTGTTCCTTCCTATTCAAGTTGTTCGTAATTGTAATACCTAGGTATTTAGTACAATTTACGGCTTTTAGATTAGACTGATCTGTCGTGTAACCGAAGTTTAACGAGTTCCTTTTAGTACTCACATGGATGACCTCACACGTTTCGTTGTTTAGGTTCAACTGCCACTTTTCGCACCATTCAGATATTTTTTCTAAATCGTTTTGCAGTTTGTTTTGATCTTCTGATGACTATTAGTTTATAAACGACAGCGTCATCTGGAAACAACTGAAGACGGCTGCTCAGATTGTCTCCCAATAACACTACCTTGGGGAACGCCTGAAATCACTTCTGTTTTACTCGATGAGTTTCTGTCAATTACTACGAACTGTGACCTTTCTGACAGGAAATCGCAAATCCAATCACATAACTGAGACGATATTCCAGAAGCACGCAATTTTACTACGAGCCGCTTTTGTGGTACAGTGTCAAAAGCATTCCGGAAATCCAGGAATACGGAATCGATCTGAAATCTCTTGTCAATTGCACTCAGCACTTCATGTGAATAAAGAGCTATTGTGTTTCACAGGAACGATGTTTTCTAAACCCATGTTGACTGTATGTCAATAGACCGTTTACTTCGAGGTAATTCACAATGTTCGAACACACTATAGTTCTAAAATCCTGCTGCATATCGACGTTAACCATGCGGACACACAGGCCTTCCCAGTAAGGTGGTGTAAGCAGCTACTTACACTTTCACATGTTCCAGGGTACAACTTTTCGTCTGGCTTGAGTGCTTACGCATTTTCAGGACGATACAAAAGTAACCAGCAGACGTAAGAATCGCTATGACGCATAAAAAGTTTATGACAGTGGAATAAGATTTTCACTCTGCAGTGGAGTGTGCGCTGATATGAAACTTCCTGGCAGATTAAAACTGTATGCCGGACCGAGACTCGAACTCGGGACCTTTGCTTTCGCGGGCAGAGGTCCCGAGTTCGAGTCTAGTTCCGGCACACAGTTTTAATCTGCCAGGAAGTTTCAGTTTATGACACTATTTAAGCCACTTTAAAAAGCAGAGGCATCTTTTTCAAAAATTCTAATGTCTCCAAGCACTGTGGGACTTATCTGACTTCACCAGTTCACTAGACGAGAACTGCTTATACTTAACTAACCTAAGGACGTCACACACACCCATGCCCAAGGCAGGATTCGAACCTACGACAGTAGCAGCCGCGTGGTTCCGGACTGAAGCGCCTAGAACAGCTCGACCACATTTGAAGTTATTGTTATCAATGCGAAGTTCATGGCACAAGCAAAGACATCACTCATTTCCTACAAGGTACTGAACAAAGGAAAGAAAATGTGTGGGATGTTTCAGTTGGTCCCTTCCGATGGCAACAAGGGTAAATCGCCGTACTGTGCACAAGCCATATCGTAACGCCTTCACATCTTCGCCTGCTATTCGGGAACAAGTAATGGTTTCCTTGTATCATAACGCACCATTTATCGTAGAGTAGCAGCAGCAAGACTCTTGAATTAACGAACCCTTCGTACGCTGCCGTTGACATCTAAAGAAAAACGGATCCGATTGGAGTAGTTCCGTGAAGGCGATATATGGTCCACTGACGAACGGAGACATATTCTGCTCGGTGACGAATCGCTGTTCTGTACTACCCGGGCTGACCATCGTTGGCGAATGTGACAGCGATCTGTGGAGAAGACCATTCCTCCAGTGTTTTTTAGGGTCACACCGATGTTACTCCTTGCTCCACGGTGTGGGGTGTCATCAGCTGTGACTTTAGGCCACGGCTGGTAGTGATTGAGAGAACTCTGACGTCACGGGCACCCTGCGTTCTCGTGTGTTACCTGTCATGCGACACTATTCTAGAGCCACTTTTCAACACGACGGTGCTCGTCCACACGTAATAAGTGTCTCGATCACTTGTCTGAATGTTGTTTAGATACTCCCGTGCCCAGCAAAATACCCATGTGTGTCCACACAATGTTAGTTGAGGGAATGTCAGTATTAAATAGTTGGAAGAAAAGGTGGGGGGGGGGGAGGAGGTGTGGCTCAGGGGGTTCGTAAGGGGGGGGGGGGGCGGTCCAGGGTGTGGCAGGCCAACAAATTCATTCATCATGAGAATTTAGATTTTGATTCAGGTTGATACGGCATCATTATCACCTCTTTTTCCAGTATGGATGTACGCAAGTCACAATTATAGCACGTTATAATAAAATCTAAAATTAAAATTACTTTTTATTAGGCTACCCTGAGTGTGTCTAGTTTGTTGATTTTGCTCGCTGTTCCTGTTCTACTGTGGTAGCTGGATGTTAACAAGTCGACGAATTTTTCTACTGAGTTAAGGATATTCAGCTTCGGATTTCTGACTGTTGGAAGTATATTCTGTGTTTAATTCGTGTGAACAGTCCAACGCAATTCTTCTAGCTTCATTTTCTCATTTAGAATGTGTGGAGGTGAACTGAGGGTATGACTGTACAACTTTATTTCTTCTCAGTGTTCCACTATGACGGCGAGACGTGCTTTTCATATAAGTGTAAATCAATTTTTGGTATTTCCAGTCACAGCTATTTATTTATTTTTCGAGCTGACTGACTGTTTGTCTTAACCCTACAATATTATTTATGTAATTAGCGTATCTGTACTAATTACTACTGTGCTAACCACTGTGAAGCACATTGTACTATTTACTTAGCGTGGTAACATATGTTAAGGCTTCTTCCCGTTTCATTCACATATCGAGCGGGGCAAGAATGACTGTTAAAATGCCTAGACCGTGTTCTAATTGACGTATGTCGTATGTTAACCGGGGACCTAGAAACGACGGAGAGGCTCCGTCCACACCGCAAAATGCCTCTGATCACTATGCGACTTAACTTCTGGGGTCATCAGTCGCCTAGAACTTAAAACTAATTAAACCTAAGGACATCACACACCTCCATGCCCGAGGTATGATTCGAATCTGCAACCATAGCGGTCGCTCGGTTCCAGACTATAGCGCCTAGAACCGCACGGTCACTCCCGCCGGCGTCCCCACCGCAGCCTCAGTGGTCCACAACGCCACGACTACTACCGCAGTCCACTTCACCCCTCGGCCACTGCACACCGAACCATGGGTTATTGTGCGGTTCGGCCCCCCGTGGACCCCCCCCCCCCCCCCAGGGAACGTCTCACACCAGATGAGTGTAACCGCTATGTTTGCGTGGTAGAGAAATGGTGGTGTACGCGTACG
This sequence comes from Schistocerca nitens, assembly GCF_023898315.1. Lineage (NCBI taxonomy): Eukaryota > Metazoa > Arthropoda > Insecta > Orthoptera > Acrididae > Schistocerca > Schistocerca nitens. The sequence goes on from NC_064614.1 coordinate 70,059,420, forward strand.
TGGAGAACTTGTTTGCGCAGCAACCGCCGACATAGTGTATCTGAGACGGAATAAGGGGAACCAGCCCGCATTCGCCGAGGCCGATGGAAAACCGCCTAAAAACCATCCACTGACTGGCCGGAAGACCGTACCTCGACACAAGTCCGCCGGGCGGATTCGTGCCGGGGACCAGGCGCTCCTTCCCGCTCCGGAAAGCCGTGCGTTAGACCGCTCGGCTAACCGGACGGGACTCTAATTGACGTAACTTTCCTTCATTCTTCCTGCGGAAGATCTCCTTAAGCACTAGAGAATATTTCTACATTCTTCACTTGATTCTGGTTTTTGGAAGTTCGTAAATACCCATTCGCGGAACAATTAGTGTGTATCTTCGAAAGTATGCTGATTTGGGTTTTTCTGCATTACCGAGACGGTCGCTCATGAGTAGACTGAAATCGTACTTGAGACCTTTCCTGCCTTCCATCTACGTATACGTTCAATATCGTCTGTTAATCTTATATAGTGTGGTACTCTAACGCTAGGGCAATATTCTGCGCCGAGGTGCACAGAGAATATGGAAGCAGCCGCCTGTCTAAATTACAATCTCACTGTATACTATCAGTGAATCGTGGGCTACAACATGCGTAACCTATGACTGAGCCTATAGTCGTTCCAGTTCATTTGACGGGTAGATCTAATAGCTGACGATAATGTGGTGTGGAAAATAAATTGGTGACCAAAGTCAAAATTAGGTATCGGTTAATAAGACATGTCATTTTTAACCGCGACAGTAATGGTCGCAGGGTTGCCACTAACGAAAACACGATGACACCGAACGGGAGTGGCCCACGAACAAACAAGGCGGACTAACAGGAATGGAAGGACAAGTACCACGACGGGCAACCGAGCAAGAAACCTAGATCAGCAACAAAGTATTGAGCAACGGGGTCACAAGAGATAACCTCAACCGGCCGGAGTAGCCGAGCGGTCCTAGGCGCTACAGTCTGGAGCCGCGCGACCGCTTTGGTAGCAGGTTCGAATCCTGCCTCGGGCATGGATGTCTGTGATGTCCTTAGGTTAGTTAGATTTAAGTAGTTCTAAGTTCTAGGGGACTGATGACCTCAGCAGTTAAGTCGCATAGTGCTCACAGTCATTTGAACCATTTGAAGATAACCTCACGAAATGAAAACAACGTCCACTCCTAAACGGGAAGTAAGCACACACAACGTAAGCGAGTTATCAACCAACTCAATGCGAATGACAGGCTGCTTCGCTGAGTGAGAAGCAGCCGCCTAAATACACAACAGGGAATGTCGCTATTGGCCGCTGGGACGACGTGCTCCACAGTGGCACCCTCAAGTTCGACTCGGGGCCAGGAGCGCGCGCAGCCACGGCATACGGTGTAACTGCTGCAGAGACCTCTAGTGGTCATCGAGTTCCATGCTGTCTGGCGGGCATTCGAAAACCGCGGTGCTCGGTACCACAGGTGGGAAGTGAGCATGTGTGATGGGAAACATGGTGGATTGGGAGGGGGGGGGGGGGAGGGAAGCTAACAACCGTAGACAGAAACGAATGCTTGATTACTGCACTCAGATTCAAATATTTGAAGATTGCAAAGATTGCAGTAGACACGAGTGGCATTCAATAAATAATGCAACACATTTTTTTCTGGAAGCAGGTCACTTCTATTCAGAATTCCAGTACACCATATTAATCCCCACCCTTGTAGCTGCAAAAGCATATTTTTCAACATAATTTCCGCTTACTTCAGTGGCCTTATGCCACCTTACATGCAGGGCCTGTATGCCCATATGTTACCACGATACGGGTCGACGTCGAAACCAACGTCTTGTGGCATCAATAACATCCCTGTTATCGACATACAGCTTCCTGCAGAGTTCATCCTTCATCGTGCCAAAGCGATGGAATATGCGGGCTGTAGGGCCAATGAGGAAGAACAGGTCAGCGCCATTTTGTGAGGTCGCCTCGGGTGCGCAGACTTGTGTGAGGTCTTCTTCGTCATGGAGGAGGAGAAGCCAGTTTACACTTTTGTGGCGATGAACAGCTGAAGTTGTTTCTTCACTTTCCTGGGGGTAGCATAATACGCTTAGAGCCCATCGTTGCAGCACGACAGAGGATATCAAACATAATAATGCCAGACGATCGTCGCCGTGACTTCCCCAACTTTGGGTGAGGCTTTGATCATTTTCTTTGGAGATGAAGCTGTATGGATGAACACAACGGTTTGCTGTTTTGCTTCCAGTTCGCAGTTCGAAGTGACGAACACATGCTGCATCGCCAGTGGCGATATTCGAGAAAAAGTGTCACCATCAGCGTCGTAACCCGCAATAAATTCAACACAGATGCTCCATTGTTGCTCCTTACAGTCTTCTGTTAGGTGGCGAGGAACCCAGCGGGCAAAGTCCTTTGTTTACCCGAATTGGTGAGCGAGCGTGTCAACACTACCAACAGAGACGTCCAGTTGGGCAGCGACATGTTTGACTGCACAGGCCAACGAATTTTTTTAAGACTTTTTTACTTTGATAGCTGATCTTTATACATTTTTATGAGATGAATCCAAATATAGCGTTGGTTTTTTTGTATCAGTCATACTTTTCGAGCAATATGCTTTTTATTACATAGTATAAAAATCCTAAGCTATACGGTAAACATGGAAATTAATAAAACACTGTGTTACCGCATAAGCATGGTTTGTATTCACAGTAAGCTACTTAAAACAATGATATGTGTTAATAAAGGTTTCACTTGTCAGCTGGAACTGCTTTGTATTTTCCTTCTCGTTTTCTCTTTGAAGCATCTTGTGTAGCTTTTTCTACGATGAGTCATTTGCTGGACTTCTCGGTGAAGTGACCAACAGAATTCCTCCATCATGTTGGTGTTCCAGCGGCCTTAGTAGCGTTTTTTCATCACTTTAATGTCCTGGTGAAAACGCTCGACTTGCTCCTCGCTAACATCCTCAGATGGGGTACAGAAGGTTAGTGTAGCTTACTGCCTTCTTGTTTTTCGAATTACGACCAGTAACATCAACACTGCAATAGTAGCAGTCATCAGAATGATTTCTTGGCTCCCTCCATATCATAGGAACAGCAAATCTGAAGGCTTTTTTCTCATTTTGGACCATTTTCTCAGATCTTCAACACACACATAATATACCTTATGTGGCGCCCAAGATTTATCTTGATCACCAAGTTTATATCCAAAGTATGACAAATAAACCTTTTTCACAAAGTCTCTAATGTTTCTTTGGTGTTTTTTAATCACAAAGCCACCAAAAATATAACAAAAATTTTCAGCAGAGTTTTTACAACCACGGTTAGGCATTGTACTGAGCACATGTACAGGAAACGGGAAAGTGAGGTTAGGTTGACAGTAAACAAAACACCATCTGTTGACACAAAAGTAGAATCGACCTTTTTTGCCAGCAAATGTTTCGAGCAGTGATACCAACGTCACCTACATTCATTACACCTCCTTTTTAAATTTTTCAACTAAATAAAAGCTGTTAAATTCTTTAAAAAAATCGCTTAATTTAATAAATTTTATTGTAAAATAAGTAGAAATGGTGGGTGATACAGTTTTTTAAGTATCATATTTGGATTTTCCACCCTAAAAAACTAAGAATAAGGTGTTATCAGCAAACAAGTTTTCCATCGTAGGCCTGTGTTATGATCCCTCGATAACCTTGAATGAGAGTCTCCGCTCGTTCGAATACCGCAGGAGCCACATCTGTGTGCGACCAGAGGCGCGCGGGAGATCGGCCAAGTTCGCGCAACCTTCTTGCGATGACGCCTTGGGCAACGACTCACCGTGCTTTTGTTTACTGCCAGATCTTCGTAGACATTATGCAAACGCCTTTGAATATCTACGACGCTCTGTTTTCCGCCGAAAGTTACTCAAAGACGGCTCTCTGCATGAAATAATCCCGTTGCAGACTGCGTATAGCTCCACCACGTACCTGAACTTCATGAAACTATAGGAGCTAAAGCGGGAATAGTCCACGACGTCTCATAACGAATTTCACATTTTTTCAACCGAAGTTGGTGGAGAAATAAATGTGTCGCATTACCTATTTAAGGTCCATCGTAATAAAGCAGTCTTCGGAGTGAAGAGCATAGCAAGTCTTATTTCTTCCCACAAATATGTAATCTTCTAGGTTTGAATTTAGAGCTTTCCGGCCCATCATAGGGAGACATGCTCAGTTCTCTGATATAATGAACCCATATTCTTTCCAACAAGCATGAGTATTACGATGTCCTGACAAGATCAAATGAAACCATACCATCAGGGTACCTGTAAACCATAAGTGATTTACCAAGCTCTTCCGGATATGTAGTGTACAAATAGTTCCCATGATCAGAGGAACTTACAAAGGCCTGCCCACACACCTCATCCAGTATGAATTACATGGTCAAGCTCACGTACTATCAAAAATTTTTTTGTACAGTTTATTGATGACCTTGTTACATGAGCTTATTTGTAAATGTAACCTCTGCTTAGTGGACCACTGTCGCTTTTCCACTCCAATGTTTATGGAGAATTCCAGGTGTTTAATGTTGTATTATCGTTTTCTGGCGGCACAAATTAAAATGACAACTACATTGGGATAGGTAGTAACACGAGCCGGCTAGACACGTATACGTAAGTAACGTATGTTCAGATCATCTGAAGATCACTAAATAAGTTCATAACAGATGTAGGCTATGAGTTAAAGTTTCTAAAATAGTGTATCCACAACCTGGTAGGGAGCAAGTAAGACAGAAATAAGTAAAAAGGATCACCTCACTTATTAGGTACTAGCCAAAATATTTACTACTGCTTGAAAGGATTTGAAGATGGTTGCTGGAGATTGATTATCTTCAATACACCAAGAAGGGTAGCCACAAAGCTGTACCACCCCGAATAAATTAAGTTACGTAAGTAATTTTTTGTTCATCTGCAGTAATGTAGCAGGCTGCTAGAGTCACAAAAACCAAAGGGCGCAAAATCGTTTTAGGTAGTAGCAGAAATTTTGCTGTTGTATCAGACCAATCCAGATCTCTGAAGAAGTCGTCTGAACTGGCTCACAGCAAATGCAACAATCAAAGTTGTGATTACCTGACATAATCATTCAGTGCAGGGGCCGATCTATAACTCTGTAATTGTGGTCTTGCTTTGAAAACTAATTTATGTGCCAATCTCACTATGTTAACACTAATAATGATTATAAGTTTCGTTACTGTGTATTGTTTTCCTCAGATCCATAAAACCTGGCAGTGGTAGTTACAGCATACAATGCATACACCACTCTTCACATGCTGACTATGTCACTGCAATGCATCGACATTTTTATGCATATTTTGTAGTCCTCATGTGACAGAATGGTGTAAGCATTGTATGATGTAACTAGCACTGGCATATTTTATGGATCTGAGGATGGCAATACATACTGCCGAAACTCGTAATTCAGTAATTGCGTTATACATAGCGACCTTGACCAGTAAACTGGTAAAAAAAAAAGACTACGGTGCAAAATTCACTGTCGCAGAAAATTAATTAACATACCAACCAGACTCCACTTTATGAATGGTCTGCAACATTTTCATCTGGAAATTACAGTGAAATGAATACCTTTAGCTGGATACAAGCGTTGATGTAAGTCAACGGGGCAGCTGAAAATGTGTGCCCCGACCGGGACTCGAAGCCGGGATCTCCTGCTTACATGGCAGTCGATCTATCCGTTTCTTTGTTTTTTTTTTACATATTTTCGTTGTTGATCGTTGTATTTGGTCATTGCGGACGTCAAATGCCTTCCGTTCAAGTTCACGGTTGATCAAATGCCTTCCGTTTAAGTTCACGGTTGATCCTTTCACTCAGAGTTTTATTACAGAGGTCAATCATATCCCATACCGAACACGCTGAGCTACCGTGCCGGCTGATCCATCTGAGCCACCGAGGGCACAGAGGATAGTGCAACTCCAGGGACTTATCTCTGGCACGCCTCCCGTGCGACCCACATTCGCAACTTATTGTCCCGCACTATATTCATAGGGCCCATGCCCATTATACTCATTACTCGCGGCTTTACTGCCAATTCCCGTAAGAGTTCGGGCACTGTTTGTGCATCCGCACAGAAGAAGATGGTCAGATGGACGGCGAACCTTAACTGGTATATGTTCTTTCAGACATGTCCGAAAGAACCGATACCATCTTCATACATATATTTTCTCCTTGGCCGTATAGCTTTGAGATGCAGTACAGAGGCGCGTTGATTACAGTCTGTACCAGGACTGAATGCACGCATCTGCAACGAAATAAAAGAGTTTATAGCTACGTCTTGTCTATGACACAACACATTTTAAGCTCTAAATCTGAAACAGTTTCAGATGATGCGCCAGTGGTATGTGTTGCGTGTAAGTAAATAAAGTAAATCAGATTTTCTGTTACTACCTGTGACTGATTTAAAATAATTTTTGCAGCACCAGAAAAGTGACATATGAATAGTGCATAAAAATTTTTATCACAAATTTCTGTCATAATACCGTTCTAATATCGGCTTAAGAATCACAATACAAAAAAGGGGTCTATAAAATTTGTGTTCATAGACCAGGTTACTGATGTTCCGAAAAATTATTTCATTATGTCAAATGTTTGCAGCTCTGACTACAAAAACGCTGAAACAGTGATGTAAGTAGAGGAAGTACTCGTGTGAGACAGAGACGTCCGAAGAAGGGTTAATGGTACCAACAATATCATATCCTAAAAACTTTGCTGCGTTTGTGACTGCATTGTCAGTCTGTAAAACTACCTATGCTTCGGCCACTATTGCAAGTGACATTCTTCAGGGTGTTTACAGTAAACAAAAGCACCCTGAAGAAGGTCCCGTCCAATAGTGACCGAAACGCCGCTAGTTTCAAATACTGACAATGCGGTCACTAAACCAGAAAAAAATTTGGTGATTGCGACAATGGCCGCGGAAACCTACGTTTATAAATATCACAACCATTGAACATATCCCCAAGTAAATTAGCTTGTCAGCCTTGCATCACAGAGCACGGGCGTTCGACATCTTTGGAGAGATTTTTGACAATGTATTCAGTGAAACGGTGATATTACCGCCACAATATAGCTTATATCGAAGCGAACTATTTTTATTTTGTAGGACTACAATAACATTCAACCGCAGCATGATTTCCATCCTAGCCAGAACGTGGTACTTAACCACTGCGGACGTCTGCGCCAGCTGTATCAAATGCGCTACCACTATCGGCACATAACACTGTACCTGCCACTTGCATGCTGATTACTCCAGCAGTCTGGATACGAGGTCAGCAGGGCGTGCCTCATTTTCAGGTTCTGCACACTTGCATGGCGTGTCATAGATGCTGATCATAGACTACGATGATTATAATAATGATTATCTAAAGAAACTGCTGAAATATTCAGTAAGGCCAGGATACGATTTGAAAGTGGCGCAAAGACTGGTAGCTTCTTTTAGATGTAAAGATATGTAAATTTCTGTGCTTTGCAAAATGAATAATGGTGGTACCCTGTAACGGCAATATCACTGCTTCACAAATTGAATCAGACAGCTCATTCAAATACGTGGATGCAACTATTTGCAAGGATATGAAATGGAACTATCTTATAAGCTCAGTCGCCGGTAACGTGTGTGGCCGACTTAGGTACACTGGCAGGATACTCGAATAAACGTTTCTAACTCCTCACAGTAACTAAAAAAAAGAAAGAAAAGAAACACGGAGATGGAAAGAGAAGCTGCAAATGTTTATTCCCGGACAATAAGCAATATCCCATCTTGAGACTGGTTTTGTACACGATACATCGTTCAGCATACACTAAAAAAATGGTTCAAATGGCTCTGAGCACTATGGGACTCAACTGCTGTGGTCATAAGTCCTCTAGAACTTAGAACTACTTAAACCTAACTAACCTAAGGACAGCACACAACACCCAGCCATCACGAGGCAGAGAAAATCCCTGACCCCGCCGGGAATCGAACCCGGGAACCCGGGCGTGGGAAGCGAGAACGCTACCGCACGACCACGAGATGCGGGCGACTAGTTAAACCTAACTAACCTAATGACATCACAAACATCCATGCCCGAGGCAGGATTCGAACCTGCGACCGTAGCGGTCTTGCGGTTCCAGACTGCAGCGCCTTTAACCGCACGGCCACTTCGGCCGGCCTCAGCATACACTGTGCGGTGGCTTTGAATGTAGAAGTAACTCGTGTAGCTTAGTCGGTGGTAAGTATTATGCATTTAAACATTCATACTCTGAACGAAAGTGGAAGGAACGTTCGACAATAGGATAGCGCACTATGGCTTAAACGTTCAGCCACTACGACACCATTAGCGACAGAGAACAAGTGAGTATGGAGTGACCGTTTTTCTGATAAAGCGGAAGCAGGGCTATTGCGAAATTCAAGCAAATAATGTATCTTAATTCACAGCAGCTAAAATCGAATATTGTAACGTTTGGTAGGAAATTATTAAAATCTCTTCAATTCTGATTGATTATTAGGCTTTTTAAATTTTTCTTTAAGGGAGATACGCCAAAAATGTGCTGAAACAAGTAAATTTAGTTTTTTGCCACTTTAAATGCATTGCGGTTTTCATTTTAAAATAAATTTAGCATCGCACAAATCCGATGAGTCTTTTCGGAGATACTGTCGTATTTCACACGATTTGCTGTTTAAGTGTCATGAGTGATTTGTTGCCACTATAATTTTTAAGCATACAATTTCGCGTACACCCTACGTCGTACGTCCTTTGATGTATGTTCAGTTGGTTTACCAGCCTGCTCACTATCTGACATATGAACGTCGTTTTTCACTACCAGATGGCAGTATGTTTCTTTGCATTCGTGAAATCCTGTAGCGATCTCTATAGTTTCTGTAAAGAAAATGACGACAGTGAGAAGTTTTCTCCTAAGGCTCGATTCGGAGGATATCAAAATACAGTTATTAAAAACATCATAGATAACGTAGAAGAGACAAGGTGTACAAACAACAAAGAAACAATGTAGCCTTCGCTCCAGCCCCATGATCTCAAGAAAAGTTTAATTCCGTGGTTTGGAGTTTTATACCAAAAACGTTGTGCTCACTAAAGGTTAAATATTTGTTGTGTGAGAAGATGTTTCGTATTTTAATGATGGCGTATCAACAAAAATCGAAGTGCAGCAGGGACTAGCAGTCAGTCCAGAGGCAAACACAATACAGCGTCAGGAAGCATCATTATCTCAAGAATTAGTATTATATAGGTGCACTCAGTTACACAAACGGAATCGGAAAGCAAAGACGGGTCAAGAAGAAAATGAAAGAGGATGTTTGTTTTTCAAACGATGCTGGAGGACATTGTTAACAGTAATAATTGCGATAAAACTTCGTAATTAGGAGCATATAATACTTTACACTTAATTTCTCCTATAGGTAACTATTTTTAGAACTGAGCGTCAGAAGTACACCAAATTTTCTGCCGTTGTTCCAAGTCTCACGTCCGTTTTCTGAAGCACTTGTTAAGAAGCAAGAACGCTGAACTCGAGGATTCGTAAGTCTGGGACTTGTGAAAATGCCTTACTGCACTTGAAAGGTTTTGTAGATGAAACGATTTTACACGCCACATTGCTCATTTCCGCCGTACACAATCGCCCTGTACCACGTACCTCTCAGTACGAAATGGCATTAACGCGTACAATGGAGATTGGGTGGTACCGCCTTGAGACGGGGGACGATGGCATTCCTCTTACGACGACAACACAGTCGAAATCAATTAACACAAAGGCGATTCAAGGCTGCACGTGGCCCTACGACGCAACCGCTAAGTGAAACAGCCCTCTCTCAGCATTTCTGTATAAATTCTTAGGTATTCAGATGTTGCTAGTTGCTAGTGAAGGAGAAAAGGGATATTATGTTAAAATATTGTATATATTGTATATATTTCAGAAAGAGCATAAGGGAACAATTGACAGGAATGGGGGAAAGAAATACAGTAGAAGAAGAATGGGTACCTCTGAGGGATGAAGTAGTGAAGGCAGCAGACGATCAAGTAGGTAAAAAGACGAGGGCTAATAGAAATCCTTGGATAACAGAGGAAATATTGAATTTAATTGATGAAAGGAGAAAATATAAAAATTCAGTAAATGAAGCAGGCAAAAAGGAATACAAACGTCTCAAAACTGAGATCGACAGGAAGTGCAAAATGGCTAAGCAGGGATGGCTAGAGGACAAATGTAAGGATGTAGAGGCTTGTCTCACTAGGGGTAAGATAAATACTGCCTACAGGAAAATTAAAGAGACCTTTGGAGAGAAGAGAGCCACTTGTATGAATATCAAGAGCTCAGATGGCAACCCAGTTCTAAGCAAAGAAGGGAAGGCAGAAAGGTGGAAGGAGTATATAGAGGGTTTATACAAGGGCGATGTACTTGAGGACAATACTATGGAAATGGAAGAGGATGTAGATGAAGATGAAATGGGAGATAAGATACTGCGTGAAGAGTTTGATAGAGCACCGAAAGACCTGAGTCGAAACAAGGCCCCGGGAGTAGACAACATTCCATTAGAACTACTGATGGCCTTGGGAGAACCAGTCATGACAAAACTCTACCATCTGGTGAGCAAGATGTATGAGACAGGCGAAATACCCACAGACTTCAAGAAGAATATAATAACTGAAATCCCAAAGAAAGCAGGTGTTGACAAATGTGAAAATTACCGAACTATCAGTTTAATAAGTCACAGCTGCAAAATACTAACGTGAATTCTTTACAGACGAATGGAAAAACTGGTAGAAGCGGACCTCGGGGAAGATCAGTTTGGATTCCGTAGAAATGTTGGAACACGTGAGGCAATACTAACCTTACGACTTATCTTAGAAGAAAGATTAAGAAAAGGCAAACCTACGTTTCTAGCATTTGTAACCTTAGAGAAAGCTTTTGACAACGTTAACTGGAATACTCTCTTCCAAATTCTGAAGGTAGCAGGGGTAAAATACAGGGAGCGAAAGGCTATTTACAATTTGTACAGAAACCAGATGGCAGTTATAAGAGTCGAGGGGCATGAAAGGGAAGCAGTGGTTGGGAAAGGAGTGAGACAGGGTTGTAGCCTCTCCCCGATGTTATTCAATCTGTATATTGAGCAAGCAGTAAAGGAAACAAAAGAAAAATTCGGAGTAGGTATTAAAATTCATGGAGAAGAAGTAAAAATTTTGAGGTTCGCCGATGACATTGTAATTCTGTCAGAGACAGCAAAGGACTTGGAAGAGCAGTTGAACGGAAAGGACAGTGTCTTGAAAGGAGGATATAAGATGAACATCAACAAAAGCTAAACGAGGATAATGGAATGTAGTCAAATTAAATCGGGTGATGCTGAGGGGATTAGATTAGGAAATGAGACACTTAAAGTAGTAAAGGAGTTTTGCTATTTGGGGAGCAAAGTAACTGACGATGGTCGAAGTAGAGAGGATATAAAATGTAGACTGGTAATGACAAGGAAATCGTTTCTGAAGAAGAGAAATTTGTTAACATCGAGTACACATTTAAGTGTCAGGAAGTCATTTCTGAAAGTATTTGTATGGAGTGTAGCCATGTAAGGAAGTGAAACATGAACGATAACCAGTTTGGACAAGAAGAGAATAGAAGCTTTCGAAATGTGGTGCTACAGACGAACGCTGTAGATAAGGTGGGTAGATCACGTAACTAATGAGGAGGTAGTGAATAGGATTGGGGAGAAGAGAAGTTTGTGGCACAACTTGACTAGAAGAAGGGATCGGTTGGTAGGACATGTTTTGAGGCATCAAGGGATCACAAATTTAGCATTGGAGGGCAGCGTGGAAGGTAAAAATCGTAGAGGGATACCAAGAGATGAATACACTAAACAGATTCAGAAGGATGTGGGCTGCAGTACGTATTGGGACATGAAGAAGCTTTCACAGGACAGAGTATCATGGAGAGCTGCATCAAACCAGTCTCAGGACTGAAGACCACAACAACAACAACATTGTATATATAACAGGGCTATTTGGAATAGAGCTCAAATCGTAATAGGAGAATAGGGACGGTAACTGGCAGGGGAAATTTCAAGAACTGCCCAGAATTTACTTCAAGTGACTTAGGAAATTATGAAACACATAAATCAGCGTAGCGGGTCGGAGGATATAATTGAGGCAGAAAGGATTAACATTGTGCCACATCGCTCGGTACGTACACACATATTATTGCATGAAGGCGTAAGTTTGCCGGATAAAATATTAGTCTCTCCTGTATTGTACGCCTGTTGTCTACAACTAGTTTTTGTTTCTAATTTTCGTTGTGTGATAACTGCCAGAATCGATATTCTCAAGGCGCGCTGATTTCAGACGTTGTACTGGGAAGTGACGTATCGGCCAACATCCTACATCTATATCAGCATCCACATGGCTACTCTGCAAATCACACTTAAGTGCCTGCAGACGGGTTCATCGAACCATCTTCACAATTATTTTCTGTTATTTGACACTCGAAGACCGCATGGAAAAAACAACAGCTGTATCTTTCTGTGCGAGCTCTGATTTCCATTCTTTTATTATGACGATCTTTGTCTATATATCGGCTTCAACAAATATTTTTTTGGCGTTCGGAGGATACAGTTGGTGATTGAAATTTCGTAAGAAGATCACGCCGCAACGAGAAACGCCTTTGTTTCAATGACGTCGATCCTAAATCCTGTATGAAACCCGTGACAATCTCTCCGTGTTTGTCGATAACACAAAAACTTTATCGTTTTACTCCGTTAATCCTCTCTGTTAAGGATCCAACATCGCGCAGCAATACTCCAAAGGAGGACGGACAAGCGTAGCGTAGACGATCTCTTTAGAAGATCGGTGGCATCTTCTATGTGTTCTGCCAATAAAACAAAGTCTTTGGTTCGCCTTCCCCACAACATTTTCTTTATATTTTTGCCTATTTAAGTTGTTTGTAGTTGTAATTTCTAGGTATTTAGTTGAAACATGGGGTTTAGGTTAGACTGATTTATCGTGCGACCTAAGTTTATCGGATTTCTTTCAGCACTCATGTGGATGACCTCACACTTTTCATTACTAAGGGTCTGTTGCCAATTTTCGCACCACACAGATATCTTGTCTAAATCGTTTTGCAATTCGTTTTGATATTCTGATGATTTTAGTAGACGATAAACGACAGCAGCAGTGCAAACTACCCAAGACTGCTGTTCTGATTATCTGCTAAACCATTTATATAGAAAGGAACATCAGAGTGTCCACGACACTACCTTAGGGAACGTCAGAAAACATTTCTCTTACACTCGGTGTGTTCCCATCATCTACTACACACTGTGACATCTCTGACAGGAAATCACGATATCAGTCGCATACCTGAGACGATATTTCATAATCACACAATTTGGTTACAAGTCACTTGTGAGGTACGATGTCAAAAGCCTTCTGGAAATCTAGAAATACGGAATCAGGAGAAATTTCTGATAATATGTGTTAGATAAAGATGCATTGAGTTATAGTGAAACATGGACAACGGGGAAATTGTGACAGAAGGGAAACCAAGCGCTTTAGATGTGGTGCTACAGAAGAATACTGAAAATTAGATGTACCGATAAGATAATGAATGAGAAAGTTCTCCACAGAATCGGCGAAGAAAGATACGTATGGAAAATTGACAAGAAGAAGGTTCAAATGGTTCAAATGGCTCTGAGCACTATGCGACTTAACCTCTGAAGTCACCAGTCGCCTAGAACTTAGAACTAATTAAACCTAACTAACCTAAGGACATCACACACATCCACGCCCGAGGCAGGATTCGAACCTGCGACCGTAGCGGTCGCTCGGCTCCAGACTGTAGCGCCTAGAACCGCACGGCCACTCCGGCCGGCCACAAGAAGAAGGCACAGAATGATAGGAAATGTGCCAGGATATCAGAGAACAACCCCCTTGGTAGTAGAGGGAGCTGTAAAGGTTAAGAACCATGAGGGAGGACAGGGAATGGAATATATACTGCATATAACTTGAGGACGTAGGCTATCAGTTGCTACAAGTTGCAGCTCTTCAGCCATATGAGAGGGAAAAAGTTAAAAACCTGTTATGAAATTGGACATGGTGGTTGACAATATGCACGTTTAACATATATTCAGCTGCATAATTTGAAATATAAAAGGCGGATTTATTGATTAATTAAAAGACTGACACAGATGAAATCCCAAATGAATATTTCACGAAAGATAAGAGACAGAGGGACAGCTGCATAAGTTAAAAAATAAAAAGGCAATGTGTTGACTGATTAAGATAGGTGCATAGCTGAGTGAAGTGATGAGTGAGCCGAGATTGCCAAGAAGAGGTGTATCATGGGAACTTAGCAGTTGGAGTAGTGCGCAAGAGTGTGTTTGTGCGCAGGGGTTGGGATGCCGTTTTGGACGAAGGTTTAGGGTGTGAGTGTAGAATAGTGGAGAGGAATGGAGCTCTGACAGGAGGAGTTGAGGTGAATTCTTTTTGCACTGGTAGGACAGGTGTATACCAGAGCGGATTTCATGGTCGGGTAGGAGAAGGCGATTAAAGTTCCGTTGAGAGAGAATGTGGAGAGTTTGGAGGCGTAGCTTAGCAATGTGATGGTAGGGGCGCAGTATAGTACCGAAATATGTGATCAGGAGGGAAATGGGAGGTGGGAGTGCCGAGTTTACAGGTAATGTAGAATATTCGGAGGCGTTCAAAATGAAAGACCAGGGGAGTGGTCGGGGGGGGGGGGGGGGGGGAGAATTTTATAAGTTGGTAGAGGATTCAGGGTAGGGAGGGTAAGCGGATTAAAGAGTTTAGGCTCAGTGCATGGCAGTCATGGATCTGTACGGTGTGATAAAAGGAGGAGCGGGAGTCCGTGCCGCATTTTCGTAGCAGAGGGTAAGTTGGATCAGGGATTTATAGGTGTGGAGGCTTGTGGAAGGGTGAAGTCCCCTAGTTCGGCCGGTTAGTAGCTCAAGTAATTTTAGTCTATTGTGGGCTTATTGTTGGATGGTTAGTATATACGGCTTCCCTGTTAGTCGGTGATCAGTCGTATGTCCGAGGTATTTTAGTGGTTTAGTCCAAAGACCAGTGAGCTAGCTCAAATTGCGGTACATCAAGCACAGACGACAGGAAATGGAGTGTGTCATTTACTCACGTCAATAAATTAAGATATCATCTAAATGGTAGGCAGGGCAACTGCTTGTGCTTTAAGATGTGCAATTTCAGCACTATGATATGTGATCAATCATTCTGGTACACGATACAACGGTAAACTGCCGATGGGAAGCACTTAACGGCTGCTGAGCGCTCTGCAGGTGAAACACAGGAAGTCTATACGAGAGCTGACGCAAAAGTATTGCAGTGAAACATTGACAGTCTGGGAATATCCACAAAAAAAGGCAGGCGCCTCCTACGCAATATACTATGTACTGAGTAGGGGAGTAGAAATGGAGGAGCATGTACACAGGAGACGCTGCGTGCGTGCATACCAAGGTGAGCAGAGGTGTCCCAGGGTATGACTGTCCTTCCTGACTCGTTACAAAGCTTCAGATCTTCCATGGCTTTCAGAAATCTCCAAATATCCCTTTCGCACTTTTCCATTCGTATTATCTTTTTCTTGTGTAATGACCAGGTAGTAGCTTTCTGTGTTTCCTAATTTTGAACCGTGAGATCGTGGTAATCTTTGTTGGCTCCCAGAGAACGTTGAATAAGGTGCTGTACCAGATTTTCTGTACACCAATTCATCCAAGAAATGCAAGTTATTGTTCCAAACCACATGTAACTGTGATAGTAGGGGACTGTGCCCTTTTTAAATTTAAGATTACCAGTAAATAGCTGTCCTAAAATTATGAAAAATGCACTATCCGATTATTAGGAAATATATAAGTACTATAATTTCGAAAAACCTTCCGAATATTTTCTCGTACTGTGATAACTGTACAAAGAATAAAACGTGTAATTTTTACCTCCGGGCAATATGGTTCCTGATTACGGGTTTGCGTGTTTCCGAATTATGGTTCAGAATAACACTAAAATATAATGATTTACTAACATAGACTTTATGAGTACCAAATGTTTCTTTAGAATAAGAAAAGTGAAAAAGAGGTCACGAAGATTTTGCTTCCGTGGGTATTCACTGCCTCTTCAATGTTTAATAAAAGAATACTCTGTCCGTTCTGGGTTGTATTGTGCCACATTAAAATAGTGCTTTAAGCTTATTTCGGCCGTGAGCCATTATCAAGCACATTTGCTGTGTCATGTATTGATAAAGCACAATACAGCTTACAATGGACAACATATTCTTTTATTAATAAATGTTCACTCTTAATGCTTTTTGATACAGAAGTCATATTTAAGATCTTCATAGCACCCAGCGAAAGCCACCGATACCCACAATGCAGGTCTCGTGAGAAGTATCAGTTGACCACAGCTGGTCGCAGTAAGTGCAGTGCTCATCCTCTTCATACTCACATGAAGAGTCTTTCAAGATGGTTTCATTGACACTTGAACTGGAATGTGCCTGTCCATGATCATGCTTCGTGACTTTTTTTCTGGTTCTTTCTTACGAAGAGTTTCCTTTTGGTAGCCCCAGAAGTTGAAAAAAAAGTTCAAATAGCTCTGAGCACTATGGGACATAACATCTGAGGTCATCAATCCCCTAGACCTTAGAACTACTTAAACCTAAGTAACCTAAGGACATCACACACATCCATGCCCGACGCAGGATTCGAACCTGCGACAGTAGCAGTCGCGCGGTTCCAGACTGAAGCGCCTAGAACCGCTGTGCCACCGCGGCCGGCCCAGAAGTTGAACCCTTGTCACATGCATCACATTAAGCTCCTTGAGTAGGTTTTGTTGACGGTGATCTTTGTGCCTGATTTCTTTCTGGTCTTAGCGAGCGACTACATCAAAACCTCTTTGAAAGGAAATAACCCCACCGACTCTTGGTGTTGGGATCGATGATTTAAGCTGAGGAGAACTGATGAGAAAAGAAGAAACCGCTGTTAATTCTTCGACCGTGTTTTGCTTATTATCTGTCGTTGCAATATGGAGAAAGTCATTTAATTTTTAGTTTTGGACTTCCGTTTCAGTATGGTGTCTTCTGTAGTCCTTTCTCCACGTCCCTGTTTCTAGCTGTCTTCTTTTACGTCAATTGGGGTTGACGTATAGTCGTTTCCTAACTCCCTCTCTGTCATCGTGTTCTATAGTTTTGACTTGGGCGCGTATAACTCCAGTCTTTTTTTTTTTTTTTACCCTACAACAAAACAAACATCAAACATTCCAGCAATTGCAGTCGACAATGACCCTGCTTTAGCTCTTGAGGCATTATCGCAATATGGTTCAGATTACTGAGGAGGAAAATCCTTAGATGAAGGAAACCAGGTTACTAGGATGGATCCCAAGTTTTTCAAAACCATTTCCATGTTGCAGTTCTGCAATATGCCCAACCCATCAATGGTACAACGTCTTTTTCTCTGTCCCTGCAAAGGTACCATCTGGAGTAAAACTCAGAACATCTATATGCATAAACTGATGCCAAATTTCGGGTACCGGAAATAGTGAAATCTATTGCTACTCACTATTAGGCACAACCTAACCCCTTAAGCCAGCGGTGAGCGACATTTTTATCAATTAGATATAAGAACGAGCATGCTTCAAACTACCGTCTCATAAGAAATACTTTGAAAGTATGTCTTCCCTGGCTTGAGGAGGGACTTCCAACTGAACTTTATAGAAAATCTGTATCTCGACCACAATGCAAAAATATCCGTGGAGAATGAATCGTTAACAGCACTAGCGCTTTGTGAACTCACATTGCCACTTCAGAATGACCTTCGCTACTGATTGTCCGAGTGAGCTATGGAGTGCAGCATGCTGGAATAAGCTGTCGCCAGCACAACGGTTGGCAAAGATGTAGCAAGAAGATCGATAATAGGCGCTGGATCAAGCCCACCTATCAGGAGAGAGGCCAAAACCAGACTCTCAAGCAACACCCGGCCAACACCCCCTCTCCAGTAAGTATTTAGATCGCCACTACGGACCGGAGGGCTCAGCCTCAGTCACTCAGTCACTATATCACTAATTTAGTCAGTAGCTCAGTCTCTCAGCCACAAGGTCACTAACTCACTCTCCAAGATGGCTTCTGCTAGTACGTTGCTGCCAGATTAGTGTTCATAGCGGGACTTATAGTTTATGCACAGCGATACTAAAGTTTGTTATAGCCAGAATACCAATGTTGTCTGCAAGAGGACTGTTACGGAAGAGCTTATACCGCAACAGATGGACTCTCTTAAAGATAAGTAGCTTCTTATTCATGTCAGAAAAGAACCCTGTTAATACATGTGTGGAGATGTGTTGTAGAAGAGGATACTGGTCACCAGACAACATCCTCTCCCTTGATTCCTATAGTACAAGACACTACAGTGGCAATGAGAATGCCGATGCAGCACCTAGCAAGAGAGACATTCAGCTACCCGGAAGTAGGCACCCACTAGAAATAAGGGCCCTTTACCCTATTTCGAAAACGCCATCCGGAAGTATACTGTAGTACACAAAGTGGAGCTTGTGGCAGCCGGCAGACACTCAGCCTGCAGCCTCGTAGCAGTCATCATATTAATGTTGTGGCTCTCCTTTGGTAGTTCACACCCTTAACTTACATACTCGATTTTTTACTCACGATAATGTTAAGTTTTGTTCCGCGTTGGAAACAGCCGCTATATGATATGCAGTACGAGTACAAATACCAGGGCCGGTGTAATTCGTCGCTAGATATCTTTGTCTAATAGATCGATTTTCTTCTTGAACTAGCTCCCCATGTCCCCCTTACTCGGTTAGTACGTTTTCAATATTTTGATGTTGATATAAAAATGTTGCGGACAAATAGCACGAAGACATAATTATAGGATCATTTGAAGTACAGCGCCTTATATCGTGCCTATTAACAGGGGACATAACAGCAGTGAACTGGCGTGCAATGTGAGTCACTCGCAAGGCACATGACGTCAGGCGCTCAGGTGTACAAGGTCTGTTCAAAAAATTCAGGAAGTGTGTCCATAAAATTTTTCTGCCCTTACATTTTGATTACTATCCACAGTCTCCTTCGAAATAATCTCGTCCACCCTTGATACACCACTCCCAATGCCGTTTCCACATCCGGAAGCAGTCTTGGTGCGCCTCAAGCTGTGAATTTTATCTCTTCTATCGTTGCATATCTTCGTCCTTTCAACGGGGTTTTCAGTTTCGGAAATAAAAAAAAAGAAATATTCGCAAGTGTCAGGTCCGGAGAGTGTCGAGGATGAGGCAGCACAGTGATTTTTTTTTTTTTTTTTTTTTTTTTTTTGCAACAGTCACGCACGAACAGCAATGAATGTCCGTGTACTTTATCGTGATGCAATAGCCATGAACTGTCTCGCCACATTTGAGGCCGTTTCCTTCTCACATTTTATCGCAGACGACGCAACCCGTCCCGATAATATGGATTAACAGTTTGCCCTGTGACACGAATTCATGATGAATCAGTCCTCAAAGTCAAAGAAAACTGTCAGCATGGGTTTGACATTTGACCTGACCTGACGAGCTTTTTTGGTCTTCAAGAACCTTTCCTGACCCATTATGTAGATTGAACCTTGGTCTCAAAATCATAACAGTAGACCCACGTCCAATCACCAACTACGAATCTCTTAATGAACATCTTGTTCACATTTGCGCGATCCAAAAGCTCTTCACAGACAGCGAAAGAAGGTCGCGAGCTGTGGGACAAAGTTGGCGGCAACATGATCCATTCCAAGATGTTGTGTCAGGAGTTCATGATACGATCGAACTGAAATGTTACATTATTCCGCAGCCTCTTGGATAGTCAGTCTTCGATTGGCACACACAATTTCGAAGACATTCCTGACAAAACCGTCGTCGGCAGCCGTAGAAGGGCGTCATGAGGGAGGCTCATCTTTACTTTCTGTCCGGTCATTTTTAAACTGTGTGAACCATTCGTAACACCAAGTGTGGCTTAAGCACTCATCACCGTAAGCTTACTGCATCTTTTATGTGTCCCTGTAAAGGCTTTCTTGAATTCCACATAAATTTTATGCAAACGCGTTGCTCTTTAACTCTGCCATGTCGAAAGTCGCAAACTGTGAATCTCAATGTCCTACTCAATGCAGCACAGAGCAATAACTAACAGACATACAACAATGAAACTTACGGCAGTTAACACATTAAACACAGGAGTGTGCAGAGATGACGACTTCATTTCGCTCCAACACATCACTGGCGCGAAATTACGAATGTGCTGGGATTTTTTTTTTTTTTTACAGAACTCGAATGTAGTGTCTATGCGATCTGGTAGAGGTCACTAGATGACGGGCATTGTTTGAGCTGCCGTCAAAATACTGTCATTTTTATTTACAGTTTCTTTAATTTTCTAATCGTTTATTAATTACTATTATAATTGTGCTTAGTTGTGAGAGTGAATAAAATTGTGAATGTTGAATAATGTTTCACGTAAAGTTTTTACACTACAAATTGTTCGAGAGTGACGTATGTGTTAAATCGTTCGTGCCAGGGTTTTCTTATGAACTATTTCGTCAGTTTATGGCACAGGGCCAATGATATTATGATCTCGGTAAAGTAGTTTTGTTAAGAGAGAGTTAATTTTATATTGGTGCGTTTAAAAATTTATGTTGATTTTTTGTTCTGATTCGGTGAAAAATTTGACTGGTTATGTACATATGCGCGGGACTGAGCGGGTTTGATGCTTCCTTGCGATTGAATGTGATGTTACTCTCCCAATTAGTAATTACCATATTCGGGCTTATTTGGGAAGTGGAAACATCTTTTGTGTAGAGAGATGAGTAAAGTCGGAGCTTGAATCTCATTGCGATCAGAGCCACTAATAGGTGATCCGATGAAAATTATGAATATTCTGATATTTCGGGGCCAAAATGTTTGGCAAGTGCCGTAAAGTGTGAAGGAGAGTTGGATTTAATGTACCGTGGGAATTCAGAACTTTTAGTGACATTTTAAATAACTCAATTCGGTGTGGCGTGTTGCTTACTCACGAAAGTGAACATTTTGTTACGTGAGGCAGACTATGGCAACATTTCAGTCAGCTGTTCTAGAAGAAACAATCCAATTGTAAACTTTTGACACTAACTGGCTACTGTTATGAATGATGTGTGAGTGTGGACTTGTCAGACTTTGTACAGCTTAGAGTACATCTTGGTAGTAACTGGTGCATGTAAGCATATCGTAATAGAGTGAAATTTTACGCATATAAGATCTTTTATTTAACTGTTTGTAACCTTCCACCGACAAAACAATTTTTAATTCCATTTATGGTTACGAGGTGAACATCTGTTTTTCTGTAGCTCTTTCGGCCTGAGAAATGTATTTCAGTAACTTCAAGGAGACGTGAGCGTGAGATGAGAAATGTTCAAATGTGTGTGAATACCTGAGGGACCAAACTGCTGAGGTCATCGGTCCCTAGACTTAGACAGTACTTAAACTAACTTATGCTAAGAACAACACACATAACCGTGCCCGAGGGAGGACTCGAACCTCCGGCGGAAGGGGCCGCGCAATCCGTACATGGCGCCTCAAACCACATCGTCACCCCGAGTGGCGTGAGATGAGATTCACCACAAGGTGAGACTAATGACCTCAGCAGTTGAGTCCCATAGTGCTCAGAGCCATTTTGCTCACCACAAGGTGAGTGGACGTTTCTCTGCAGCAAAACCGCACCGCGTCGCCTCACGTTGCTGCATTTTCTTAGAACCTATCAACCCCTTACGGACTGGTTTCCGTCTCGACGGCCAACGGTCTTGCCACAGTGGTAGCACCCGGTTCCCATCACATCACCGAAGTTAAGCGCTGTCGGGATGGGCTAGCACTGGGATGGGTGACCATCCGGTCTGTCGAGCGCTGTTGGCAAGCGGGGTGCACTCAGCCCTTGTGAGGCAAACTGAGGAGCTACTTGATTGAGAAGTAGCGGCTCCAGTCTCGGAAACAGACATACGGCCGGGAGAGCGGTGTGCTGGCAACATGCCCCTCCATATCCACATCCGGTGACGCCTGTCGGATGAGGATGGCACGGCGGCCGCGCGGTACCTTTGGGCTTTCAGGGCTTCTCCGAGAGGAGTTTAGTTTTTAGTTTTTTTTCTGTTTCGACGCTGACCTCCCATCTCTTGTTGTTAATCCTTCCCTGTACGCTGGACGGAAAAGCTGTGTTCCGACTCGGCTGCGTCAGTTAATTTGTGAGGAAAGAAGGACCAGCGGCGCAGCCCTCTCGACCCCGGGTCGAGCAGTGCCGCCGGCATTGTCGCAGGGGCGGCTGCTAAGCGAGCGGGCGCGGTCATTTGTGATGCGGAAACGAGTCCCCCTTAAAGGGCTCGCAGTTAAAAACTTTTCTACGGTTGCCGCCAGGCGGTCGTAGCCGTGACTCTGCCGGGAGCGTTGTTACCCAGGGCGGCGCACTCCATCGTAACAAGTGAACTCCTCCGCTCCCCGCCTCGCCGAGTATTCGCTGGGCTCCTCTTCTCCTGGCACAATGGTCGCGACTGCGTCAGCCGGGCTGGTCCTCGTCTGAATAACTGCTGTGTAGAACACTCTTTAAGGGCATCGCTTACCTATTAACGACCCCGGGCAGAGTGTCTTTGCTCTCCTCCGGAGGGGTGAGCAGATTGTGGGACGAGCGGTCATGGCGACGCACTGCAAAACAGAAACACAGGCGGCGGTCTGTGTCGCTCAAGAAGTTTGACGATGCATTACACTGATTGTCAGTTCCTAAGGAACGACTCTCACTTCCCACTGAACAACTGCCAACAGCTGTGGAACAACCAAAAACTGCTACCAAACACCAGACCAATGATAATTCGAGGGGCCTTCAGTAAGTAATAAAACACATTTTTTTCTCCAATTTTGGCTAAAAAGATTCTGAATTAGTTATGGGACATCGCGGAAACTACATCTACACTTCTGGAAATGGAAAAAAGAACACATTGACACCGGTGTGTCAGACCCACCATACTTGCTCCGGACACTGCGAGAGGGCTGTACAAGCAATGATCACACGCACGGCACAGCGGACACACCAGGAACCGCGGTGTTGGCCGTCGAATGGCGCTAGCTGCGCAGCATTTGTGCACCGCCGCCGTCAGTGTCAGCCAGTTTGCCGTAGCATACGGAGCTCCATCGCAGTCTTTAACACTGGTAGCATGCCGCGACAGCGTGGACGTGAACCGTATGTGCAGCTGACGGACTTTGAGCGAGGGCGTATAGTGGCCATGCGGGAGGCCGGGTGGACGTACCGCCGAATTGCTCAACACGTGGGGCGTGAGGTCTCCACAGTACATCGATGTTGTCGCCAGTGGTCGGCGGAAGGTGCACGTGCCCGTCGACCTGGGACCGGACCGCAGCGACGCACGGATGCACGCCAAGACCGTAGGATCCTACGCAGTGCCGTAGGGGACCGCACCGCCACTTCCCAGCAAATTAGGGACACTGTTGCTCCTGGGGTATCGGCGAGGACCATTCGCAACCGTCTCCATGAAGCTGGGCTACGGTCCCGCACACTGTTAGGCCGTCTTCCGCTCATGCCCCAACATCGTGCAGCCCGCCTCCAGTGGTGTCGCGACGGGCGTGAATGGAGGGACGAATGGAGACGTGTCGTCTTCTGCGATGAGAGTCGCTTCTGCCTTGGTGCCAATGATGGTCGTATGCGTGTTTGGCGCCGTGCAGGTGAGCGCCACAATCAGGACTGCATACGACCGAGGCACACAGGGCCAACACCCGGCATCATGGTGTGGGGAGCGATCTCCTACACTGGCCGTACAACACTGGTGATCGTCGAAGGGACACTGAATAGTGCACGGTACATCCAAACCGTCATCGAACCCATCGTTCTACCATTCCTAGACCGGCAAGGGAACTTGCTGTTCCAACAGGACAATGCACGTCCGCATGTATCCCGTGCCACCCAACGTGCTCTAGAAGGTGTAAGTCAACTACCCTG
Source organism: Schistocerca nitens (assembly GCF_023898315.1). NCBI lineage: Eukaryota > Metazoa > Arthropoda > Insecta > Orthoptera > Acrididae > Schistocerca > Schistocerca nitens. Next base: position 70,083,420 of record NC_064614.1, read on the forward strand.
GCCAGCAAGATCTCCGGATCTGTCCCCCATTGAGCATGTTTGGGACTGGATGAAGCGTCGTCTCACGCGGTCTGCACGTCCAGCACGAACGCTGGTCCAACTGAGGCGCCAGATGGAAATGGCATGGCAAGCCGTTCCACAGGACTACATCCAGCATCTCTACGATCGTCTACATGGGAGAATAGCAGCCTGCATTGCTGCGAAAGGTGGATATACACTGTACTAGTGCCGACATTGTGCATGCTCTGTTGCCTGTGTCGATGTGCCTGTGGTTCTGTCAGTGTGATCATGTGATGTATCTGACCCCAGGAATGTGTCAATAAAGTTTCCCCTTCCTGGGACAATGAATTCACGGTGTTCTTATTTCAATTTCCAGGAGTGTACATCATACTCCGCAAGCCACCTATTGGTGCGTGACGGAGGGTACTTTTTATACCACTAATTGAGGTCTACACACCTGTTCCACTCACGAATAATGAGTCGGAAAATTGATTGTACGTAAGGCTCTGTACTAATCCCAATTTCTCGAATTTTCTCCTCATGGTCATTAGGCGAGGTGTATGTGTTGGGGAGTAATCTGTTGTCTGCCCCTTCCCGGAAAGTACTCTCTCGAAATTTCAGTAGTAAATCTCTCCGTGGTGCACCATGCCTCTCTTGTAACGTCTGCCAATGGAGTTTGTTGAGCATTTCGATGACGCTCTCGCGCCAGCTAAGCGAACCCGTGACGAAACGCACTGCTCTTCGTTGGACCTCCTGTATCTCTTCTATTATTTCTACCCGGTAGGGATCCCAGACCGATGAACAGCTCTCAAGAATCGGTCGAACATGTGCCTCATAAGCCACTTCCGTCGTGGATCAGGTTCGAATCATGCCTCGGGCATCGATGTGTGTGATGTCCTTAGGTTAGTTACGTTTAATTAGTTCTAAGTTCTAGGCGACTGATGACCTCAGAAGCTAAGTCACATAGTGCTCAGAGCCATTTGAACTATTTTTCTGGTTTATGTTTTCCTTCATGGTGCAACTATCATCTATGAAGCGTATTGTGCTATCCTCAGGAAATTGAAGAAATGACTTCAGAGTGTTCGTCGCTACAAAAATGCAAACGCACTTCTCCTTCGCCGTAAAAATGCAAGACCTCACACAAGTCTGTGTACTCGAGAGGAGTTCACAAAATTTCATTTGAGTGTTCTTCCTCATCCATTTGACAGCCCGGATCTCGTACCTTCCATGAGTTTGGTCCGTTAAATGACGCACTTGGCAGGAGACAGTACTTTGGTGATGGGGAGGTTATCGACCCTACGAAGTCGATCGGTAGAGTGGTACTATCGGGACACACAGCTCACAAAACTTAACTGGACTGTTCTTCCTCAGCACCCTGCACCCCCGATCTCGTACCTTCCATCAATAAGGTAAGCGTAAGGTCCTCGCATTAAAGACAGATTATATTGAAAGTAAGGTTTTGTAGTCAAAATAGTGGGGAATAATATCGTCTAAGCTTCCAGAAATACATGTGATGCATTAGGTATTGAATGCACTTCGTAAAAAGAACAGTATTACAGGTGATGAAGAGTTAACTGCAGTGAAGCCTGTGCACAAACTATCTGTAAGCATTCGACTGTTCTTGCAGTATAGTTGTTGATGAAGGTTGTTGTGGTACCGATTAGTGCAACATTCCGTATGGCACTTCTCAACAGTTCAGTACCCAGCACGAATAACTGGTGGAAAATATGCATTAGCGGCCGATGAGACTATATTCCTTACTTACGATTGTAGACGACCAGTTGGATGGCCCACGATTAAAAAGGGCCGATGAAGGTGGAAATACTGTGTGAAGGTATGCCGGTGGCAGTAGACGGAACACTGCACCGCAGGAGAATCGATATGTAGCCCTAGTGCAGAAAAGAAACAGTCACGTCACTGCTAGGCAGATTGCTACAGATTTTGCAACCGCTACAGGAGTCTGCCAGAACCATTTCACAGTGATTAAATGGGGCTGTTTTATATCCACGAAACTTCAATCGGACCATCGTTGAGAAAGAGTTCGTCGATGTTGGGAGAGAGTTGGTTGGAGTCAGCAACAGTGATCCAGAGTGATGTTCTCCGACGAATCCTGCTTCTCTGTGGCAAGTGATTCTGGCCATCATTGAATGTGGAGAGGGAGAGGGGGACACGTTATACACCATACAATGCTCATGAGCTCGTCGATATTGGCTAGGAACTATGATGTGTGGAGGCATTATGCACAAAGGCCGAAACAGCTACATGTCTTTCCACGGAGTACCGAACAGCAGAATTGTATGGAGGTCATTATCGATCATGTCCGTCTCTTTCGTAATGTGGTAGGTCCCATTTTTCTGTTCATGGACGACAATGCACGCCTATACAGGACCGCTGAGGCGTCTGACATACTGGAAAGTGAAGATACTGAAAGTATTGAGTCGTCTGCTTACTCCCTCCTACTTATACCCTATACAGCTTAGCTCGGATGCTCTTGGCAGACGTGTTTCTTAACGAACATCGCCTCCCAGGACGTACAAGAACTGAAAACCGCTTTGATAGGGGAACGGGGCAATATCACCCAAAGACGTCTCAACAGATCAGTATCCAGCATGAACAATTTGTCGGAAAATGTGCATTAGCGCCCAATGAGAGCACTTTCCTTACTGAGAGTCCGATATTGAATTTTTAGGCTGAGAATCCTACGTGTGTCAAACTTGAACATTTTTTGTGTCTGTTATCCTGCTTTCCCACGTGGTGAAATCTGTACCATTTTCGTTACAAATATACACCATCTCTATTACGTATGTGGCTGGTCCATCATTGCCTGTGATTGTTCCTGTGCGACAATGTCTCTTACTTAGCAATTGCCAAGCAGTGTATTTGAAGGCGTTTGGCAACATCTGTTAAGAATTTTATGAATTGCGTGACACACAGCTGCCTGTATATCCTTAATTATCACTACTCGTTTCGGTAAATATTCACCCACACAGTAATCTGTAAGCAGGTAAACAAAGCGTGAAGAGACCGGTAATTCTTTTAGTAGAGTGATTCATACCAGAGATGGAATAATCTAATACAAAAGCTTACAAACTATCTACGAATCATAAAATGTCATATTCGTAAGTTTATAGAATAAAAATCCGCTTCAGATCTAGATTTTTTAAAATTTGTTGCACAACTGGTTTCGATGCTTGAAGCTTCATCTTCAGGTACCGCCAAATAATTATGGGAACATAAATGTGCCGCCAGTCAGTCATAGGGCATCGCCCGATGTAAAATAAATGCATGGAACTTCAGGGCTAACAACCACAGCGAGCATCTGAACAGCACGACACGGTCTTCTGTGACTGCTGGACCGACAGCCGCACATTTGTGTTCCCATATTTGTTTAGTGGCAGTTGAAATGAAGCTTCAAGCTTCTAAACTGGTCGTGAAATAAATTAGGAGAATTGCTGGAAACTGGAGCAGCTTTTTATTCTATAAATATATTTCTCAGTTGCGAATGTTCACCTGATCAAATATTTTGCTTATCAGTATCGTAACGTTATTAATAGAACCCAATACGAACTACTGAGAGTCAAAAGAACTAACAGACTTCGGTACTCATATGGTGGTGTGTTAGATGTGAAAGAACAGTTGCCTCTTATCATCAGCTAACTGCAAACAAATCGGAGACTAGCCGACCTCAGATGTGTATTACTAGAAACAAATCTAAACAAGGACACAGCTAGTGATCCTGCTTGTGTACAGTGCTGAAAGTTACTAGGATATGTTAAGAGATATAGACTCTAGATAAACGCATATTAATAGATTTACGTCAGTTTTGTAACAGTATAATGTCAAAAATGTATCATCTTAGAGCTAATAAGGCACAGCCACAGAAAGCAAAATTACGTAAACTGATATGTAACTGTAGGTAATGGAAATGTGAAAGGTTTGAGTCACAACTTTACATAACGATATCACAACTATTTTATTATTATAAAGACATACCGCTTCTGACCAAAAAAATTTCGAGACAGGGTTAATAGGAAGTAGAGAAATTTAAGATTGTGTTTTAATACTTCAGGTGTTATAGATAGGCTCCCCACAAAACGTGAGCACAACGCTCAGAACATTCATAGAACCATGTGAAACAATCAGAAAATTGCTTCTCTTGGATGCCGTTCAACTCGCGCTTCACTTTGACCCCTATTTCTGTTACGTCGTTAAAGTGTTGACCCTCCATGTGAATTTCTGCATTTTCTCGTGTTGTGGTAGGTGCATATTGATAACACCATGTCTCGTCTCAAGTAACGTTTTCCCAGAAAATAATTGTCCGCTATTTGCATTTCAATCAACTGACAGCAGCTGTACACACGTCGTTGTTTTTTTTTTTTTTTTCATTAGTCAAGCTGAAGAGGGGAAAACTTCGTACACACTTTTCTCTGTTTCAAGACGTTGTGGAGAATGTTTTGAATACCTGATTTAGAGATGTTACTGCATTGCAATTTCTAACGTAACAACGTTGACACAGTACGCCCGCACGTCCACTACTTAACACTGCCTGCTCGCAATCAACTAATCGAATTTAAATCTGTTGTTTACAATTGTTAACACAAGCTGCTACCATAGTTACTACGCTGACGTCGCTTATGGTCGAAAAATAAAATTGGTCTCGAAACCTTTCAGATGGATGATATAGGTTGTTGACTTTTCATATTAACATTTAAATACACAGGAACAACATTTGCATAGAGCTGTAGAAGAGCACTTGGTTGGAACCATGGCGAATGTGTTAGTGTGAAATACGAAACTGGCCACTGAACCACATAAAGAGGGTTAAACTTGGCCAATATGAAGCCGTGATGGTTTTTAACTGAAACTGGAAATTGACAGTTTTAAAAAGGACATATAAACAACCACGCATCGTGTTTTCCATGAAGGGAAGGTTTCTTCCTTACATTATCTTCAAAGATACGCACCTCAGTATATATTCACGAAGCTTTCACCCATCTTCAACTGGCGCAATATATTTATATCTCCATCTTAGTAAGTTTTAGCTCCTTCTTCTGCCTTTATATGCATAACACGAACACTTTAGTTCACGGGATGTATTTATTACGCCATACGAGTATGAGTGAATATCCGAAACGCGCTTGGAATAAATGAGACAAAAAATGGCTGGTTACTGTACCTCTTCAACTATTCAGCACACTGCTACGGAGGTCAACCGTCGTCAATATGTGTAATAAGAGTCATAACAACAGACACTAAAACAACTCTTGAGCATAGGACACTCACACCTAGCTGACACCTAGCAAACTCTGTTGATTGTTTATCGACATCTCCATTCTTCAAAAGCTCACAGTAAAATTGAACACTGAAATATCTCTCTGTGAGCTCTGTTTCTCTTATTTATCACGATGGCCATTTCTCCTTTTGTCGGTGCGAATAATAAAAATATTTTGGCAACCGGAGGATTACGTTGGTTACAGAAAATTCGTGAAAAAAACTCGTCACCAAGAAAAATACATTTCTGTTAGTGACAGCAGTCCAACTCGCTTCGCACATCCATGACACTTCTGTATTTCACGAAAATACAAAACGACTAGTCTTTCCTTAAACTTTTTCGATATCCTTCGTCAGTCCTGCCGGGTACGGAAACAAACTGCGTAGAGGACGGAAAAACGTGGCGCAGACAGTCTCTCTAGAAGGTACACTGAACAGCCAAAGGAACTGGAACACCTGCCTAATATCGTGTAGGGCCAAGAGCGCACGCAGAAGTGCCGCAACACGACGTGGTATGGACTCGACTAATGTGTGAAGTAGTGCTGGAGGCAACTGACGCCATGTATCCTGCTAGGCTGTCCGTAAATCAGTAAGCGTACGAGGGGGTGGAGATATCTTCTGAACAGCACATTGCAAGGCATGCCAGATATGCTCAATAGCTCCGGGGAGTTTGGTGGCCAGCGGAAGTGTTTAAACTCGAAGTGGGTTCATGGGGACACTCGGTAGCAATTCTGGATGTTTGGGGGTGCCGCATTGTCCTGCTGAAATTGCCCAAGTCCGTCGGGATGCACAATGGACATGAATGGAAGGAGGTGATCAGACAGGACGTTTACGTACGTGTCACCCGAGATAGTCATTTTTAGACGTATCAGGGGTCCTATATCACTCCAAATGCACACGTCCCACACCATTACAGAGCCTCCACCAGCTTGAAAGTCCCCTACTGACATGCAGGGTCCATAGATTCATGAGGTTGTCTCCATACCCGTACACGTCCATCCACTCGATACTATCTGAAACGAGACTTGTCCGATCAGGGAACATGTTTCCAGTCATCAACAGTCCAATGTCGGTATTGATGGACGTGTCGTGTCGTACAGTCATCAAGTATTCAGGAGTGGGCCTTCGACTCCGAAAGCCCACATCGATAATGTTCCGTTGAATGGCATGCAAGCTGACACTTGTTGATGGCGCAGCACTGAAATCTGCAGCAATCTTTAGAAGGGCTGCACTTCTACCACGTAGAACGATTCTCTTAAGTCATCGTTCGTCCCATTCTTGCAGGACCTTTTTCTGGCAGCAGTGATGTCGGAGATTTGATGTTTTATCGAATTCTTGATATTCACGGTACAATCGTGAAATGGTCGTATGGGAAAATCTCTACTTCATCGCTACCTCGGAGATGCTGTGTCCCTTAGCGCTGGCGCCGACTACAGTATCACGTTCAAACTCACTTAAATCTTGAGAACCTGTCACTGTGTCACTGTAGCAGCAATAATCGCATTAACAACCGCGCCGGACACTTGCTGTCCTATATAGGGCTTGCCGACTGCAGCGCCGTATTCTGCCTGTTTACATATCTGTGTATTTGATTACGCATGTCTATACCAGTTTCTTTGGCGCTTGAGTGTATATGGCGCCTGTTATATATTGTGTTAATAAATTACAATGTGTTCCTTCACCGTGTTCTATGTGATGGTTCCAGTGTGAATTCTTATGGGAAATGAAATGGCTCTGAGCACTATGGGACTCAACTGCTGTGGTCATCAGTCCCCGAGAACTTAGAACTACTTAAACCTAATCAACCGAAGGACACCACACACATCCATGCCCGAGGCAGGATTCGAACCTGCGACCGTAGCAGTCGCACGGTTCCCGACTGCGCGCCTAGAACCGCGAGACCACCGCGGCCGGCTGAATTGTTATAATTTTAATCCATAGGTATTTAGTCGAATCGACGGCATTTAAATTTGTATATGTCATCATGCTGAAATTTTTAGCACTCACTCGAAGGCCTAACACTTGTTACTGTTTGAGGTCAGTTACCACTTTTCTCACACTGCAGATCTATGGCCTAAATCATTTAGCAGTTCGGTTTCAACGACCTCATCAGTGGCAAACGACAGCAGATTGTCTCCTCAATCGTTTTATAGATTACGAAAATCAGAGTACCGATGTCAGTTCCTTGCGGATATATACCCTAAGATAACAACAACAACAACAACAAATTAAAATCATCCGAATGGCATGGATAATGGTAAATGTGATGTACATGTTTTTTGGCCTGCTGTCTCACTGACTGGAGTAGTACTGTCTCCCTATCTCCAGTGATGAGACCTCTTTCGAACCGGGTCGACGTGTCTGGAGAGACCCGGGACGGCAGTGGGGTGCCAAACTAACTGTCGTCCGCCTTACAGCCTCACAACCAGATCTGAAGGCCTTGGATGCCATTTCTTTCCATAGCGGGACCACTTTGGTGGTCATCCGCGGCACCGTTACAACACTGCAGTACTTCGATGACATTCTCTGCCCCGAGTTGTAGCCTTCCATCGTAAGCCATCCTTGGCTTACATATCCGCATGATAATGCCCACGTGCACGTGGTGAGAGTTTCTGCTGCTTGTCTTCGTGCAAGGTCGTCGGATCTCTCCTCAATTGAGAACATTTTGACCATTATGGGCAGGGCATTTCAACCAGCACGAGGTTTTGACGTTATAACGTACCACTTGGACAGAATTTGGCTCGATAACCCTCAGGAAGACATCCAGGAATTCTATCAATCGTCGCCAAGCCGAATAACAGCTTTCACAAGAGCAGAGGTTGAACAAAGCGTTATTGATTTGTTCAGCTCGTGAAGCTCTTTGCTCGAATATATCATTAAATTTTTCTGAAATTGTAATCTTTTTTTTTCTGTACCTGATCACATCTACCGATTTCCGTCCGTTTCTGCATTAGTGAGACGATACTCTAGACAATTTGATCAGAAGTAGCCTATCAGTAACGGTGACAAAAGCCTTGTAATTGCAAAGCTCCCTCTACTGACCGTGTTGAACGTTCGGTATTGACCAGCCGCCGTGTCATCATTTGCTAATGGCGTCACTCTAATGCGGAACGGAGGGACAGGACGTCAGCACACCGCTATACCGAGCACAATCCGCTTCCAAGTATTTTGTAGCCGTTATTTCTTACTCATGTAGCTTCTCAGTTGGTCACGCCGTCCTGAATGCAACCTATTTGAAGCCTACCACCAGGGAAACATACTATCAGTACCGGTAATGGAGCCCAATTCTCCGCATAGCAATGACGGACACTTCCCGAAGGAAGTCTTATTGGCCTTCTATTATTCTTGATCTATATTAACGACAAAGGAGAAGATCTCAGTAGCCGTCTTAAATTGTTGCAGATGATGCTGTCATTTACCGTCTTGGAAAGTCATCAGATGACCAAAAAGAATTGCAGAATGATTTAGATAAGATATCTGTATGGTGCGAAAAGTGGCTGTTGACCCTGAAAAAGAAAAGTGTGAAGTTATTCACAAGATTAATAAAAGAAATCCTCTAAATTTCGATTACGCGGTAAGTCACACAAATCTGAAGGCTGTAAATTCAACTAACTACAATTACAAATACCCTAAATTGGAACGATCACACAGATAATGCTGTGCAGGCCGGGGTTGCCGAGCGGTTCTAGGCACTTCAGCCTGGAACCGCACGACTGCTACGGTCGCAGGTTCGAATCCTACCTCGGGCATGGATGTGTGTGAGGTTCTTAGGTTAGTTAGGTTTAAGTAGTTCTAAGTTTTAGCGGACTGACGACCTCAGCTGTTAAGTCCCATAGTGCTCAGAGCCATTTGTGCAAGATAATGTAAGTAGAGCAAACCAAAGACTGCGATTCATTGTCAGAACACTTAGAAGGTGCAACATATCTATTAAAGAGACTGCTTACACCACGCTTGTCCGCCCTATTCTGGAGTATTGCTGTGCGGTGTGGGATCCGCATCGGATGGGACTGAGGATGACATCGAAAAAGTACAAAGAAGGGCGGCTCGTTTTGTATTACCGTGAAGTAGGGGAGATAGTGCCACAGATATGATAGTGAATTGGAGTGGCAATCATTAAAACAAAGGCGTTTTTCGTTGCGACGGGATTTTCTCATGAAATTTCAATCAGCAGTTTTCTCCTTCGATTGCGAAAACATTCTGATGGCATCCACCTATACAGGGAGAAAAGATCATCACAATAAAATAAGAGAAATCAAGGCTCGCACAGAAAAATTTAAGAGCCCGTTTTTCCCGCGTGCCGTTCGAGAGTGGAACATTAGGGAGACAGCTTGAAGGTGGTTCACTGAACCCTCTGCCAGGCGCTTTATTGTGAATAGCAGAGTAATCACATAGATGTAGATGTAGATCTACGGCGACAGACACAAAAGACCTGTGAAAGTCTAGAAGTATGGAATCGTATTGAGCTACTCTCAGGATAGCATTGATTGTTTCGTGTGAATGAGTCAGTTGTGTTTCACAATAGCGACAATTTTTGAATCTGTGCTGGTTATGTGTCAATAGATACTATCTTTTATTACAGCATATGTTCTAAAATTCTACTAACGGTCGATCTCAGTGATGTGCAGCTGTAACAATAAGAATGCAGTTACGGCTGAGACGTGTTAACAGAAGCAGCGCTGTGCTGTACCCCTAAAGAAAAGGCTTAGTTTTTGGTCGTGCAGGGCGTTTCTTTAGTGACAAACGGCACAAAATAAAAGGCAAATAGCAAAACACGGCGGACCGAACGTTTCGTTCGGTAATCGGTTCGCTCCAGCGCAGCCGGTGTAACTCATCGCAGCAAGTTAGTCCGTGCAGTAATCCGTGCATCGGATTTCCATTAGCAGGCGCTGGAGTCCAGTAATCCCGGCTCAGCCGCCCCGCCGCGGCGGTAACACCTCAGAGCGCTAGTACGCTGACGCTCCCGGCCGACGCGCGCAACTTGCCCTGCAGCCGGCGCTGCTGCACGATACAGCAGGCAGTGCGGGCCATTCTGCACAGTGCGCTGGCGTCGACACGCGACTGAGTCAGCTAGACAGCGAGAGTTTACACAAAACGGTATGTGGCAGATTTGGCCCGCCTGAGGAGTACTGAGAATATTGATATACAGAAAGCGGCAAACAGCTTCCATCATACGTGAAACACAGCGGCCATACGAAATACATACCGACAGTTATCTAGAATTTTCCGTATTACACATAATGTAGAATGGTTTCGTCACTCAGCATGCCACATCGGCGGTACCTAACAGTTATTGCAGAGTAGTTGCCCTTCCTAACAGCATCCCGTACGAGCAAATCGGTTGCTTCTGTACCTGTGGTTACTCCTACTTTGGGTACCTGCTCGACGTATTCACAGGACCGAGCCGCGCATTTCTTGCTTTCATGACCCACAGCTAATTAGCTGCAAATAACAATCTTTAGCTGCGATCCAGCCGTCAAATAAACTATGCACTGGATAGATTTGTGAATTAAGAAATCACACAGAAATATATAGCAAAATTTAAATAAATAGAGTAATAAGCGGAGTTGTATTCTAAAGTCTGCAACTGATGGAGATGACAAAGAGTTATGTTGAATAATATTTATTCAAGAAAGGACATCTCCAATAAACGGAACGTTGTCCTACGACATTCCATTAAAATACATACACGTGATATTACACCATCTACAGTTTTACAGATAAAGTATTAAAATGTTCGATTGATGTTTCTCATAATGAGAAATGGGAAGGAGCGATCAGTATGCAATTTATAGGTATTTTTTATAGCTACGATCGCGTTCAGAACTGCTATTATTGACCACTTTCGACAAAATTCGGTTATCCTTACAGCTTTAACAACTTAATTGGTTGTACGTTATGTTGCATTCGTTACTCTTGCCATGTTACCATTTTAGTCGAAATTGTATTTTTTTGACAAACCAGTATGGAATATGCAATATACTCTCTACAAAAATGTTAACATGACGTGAGTAATGAACGCACGGTGGGACATGATGTACAGCCAAAAACGTGTTTGAGCAACTGTCGGAACCGGTCGATAAAGAAACAGCTTTGCACGCGCTCTTCACTATAAAAAATTTGTTTAAAATATTAGTATAACAACATTCCACATATAAGGAATTTTTCGTTCTGTCTGATGCATATTTGACTGTCATGTCACACAATTCTTATCGAGAAACTTAAAATTTATTGCTTTTTAGGGTGCAGTGAGTGAATGGTTCGCTTCGTATTTGACCGATAGGAAGCAAAGAATCATGTTGATCTGCGCCTCTCATGATTAACCTTGTTCAAAATGGGGGCAAATTACTACCGGTGTCCCATAACGCTCAATTTATGGGTCACTGCTGTTCTACCCACAATGTCTGACTAAGTATGTGGATTAACAGCGTTAAGACAGTACACTACGTGACTAACCGGAAGGCATGGTCGAATGTCAATGTAAATTCGTACATACGGACATCACCAGCGGGTACGTACACGATTAGACTAGCAGTTATCTGTGATTTGTTGAACACTCCCCAAAGACGTTAGTGTCGTCCGTGTTCAATGGTGTTGATTGGCCTGACAGGGTATATAAGGACTGTGAACAGCGTCAAGATCTGAGTGCTCACAGTGAATGACAATGGGATGCCGTCTACTCGTGTGAGACAGCGCTACCAGAACTCGACCAGAGTGCGAAAGGCATCTCTTTGCAGGTCTCCGTTCGGATAAATAATAATAATTAAAGCCATCTGTACTCGTACATGTGCATACCGAAATCGCGTGACTTCTGTCAGTAACAATACGGCATCAAGGAAAGGAAATATGAAAAAAGTATTGTTAACAATTTTTGGACTGCATATTGAGGTTAACGTATTATAGTATTACAGTATATCTTCTCAAATGCTTAAAGTTATCAAAATTGGTTAGTGTGTAAGAACTGAATTTGCTGATGAAGTATTAGAAAATTAAATCACATGCGTAGTCATAAAGTACAAATTGCACAAACATACTGATGAGCCAAAACATTATGACCAAATGCTTAATCTCTTGTTTTTCCGTCTTTAGAATGAAATAAATAACTGATTCTGGGTATCACGGATCTGAAAGTTTGTTGGTAGTTTTGACGAGGTGTATGGCATTAGATGTCTACGGACAGGTCATGTAATTCGCTGTAAATAGCGTGCCGCTGATATGCGTACGCGCTGACGGCGCCCGATAGCGACCCAGACGGATCCCACAGGGTTCACATCAGGCGAATTTAGTCGCCGAGACATCAACGTGAGTTCACTGTAATGCTCCTCAGCCCACTGTAGCACGGTTCTGGTTCCGAGACATGGACAATTACACTGATTGAAGATGACACCGCCGTCGGGGAAAACATCAAGTATATAGGGATGCAGGTGGTTCGCAGCTGTCAGCGTGTCTTTGATCACTAGCACGCTTCGAACCGCCGTTCACCTCGGTGACGGAATTTCTGCAGGCGACAGTCGACCTAGTGTAGCTAAAACGTTATTCACCCGAAGAGCCGAGACAGTCCCATTGATCGACGGCAGAAGACCGATGGATCCGTGCCTACTGCAATCATAATTGACGATGTCATTAGGTAAAAATGTGGGCAAATAGGGGTGGTCTGCTGTGGAACTTTATGTTCAACTATGTACAATGAAAGGTGTGCTCCGAAACACTTGTGCGTGCTCTGTCGGCAGAGATGCCATAGATCACCATGTATCCTACTTTACACTGTGAGCGTGTGGGTGCTATTCAGTCATTCTGCGCAACGGATTAGTCTTAGATGTACCCTTTACCCTGTGGCTCCTGCAAGATCCAATTTCCACCCCCACACTACTACAGAAGCCAGACAGACGCTCCTAACGCTCTAAAGAGAAATGCCTGAAAAACTTTCAGCAATAAATACCTTCTGGAGTCGTCCGCTGTAAGGAAATGACACAAAAATTTACAAAATTTCTTGCGTAACTAGTGGGATACTTGGATACTGGAGTAGTGCTAGTTAGTGTAAGAAAAATATGAAACTAACGAAAATTATTATTTATTTTGCTAAAATTCTGAAAAATCACAATGGCACCTTTAGTTATGAACTGAACAAGTTATTTCTGGGTCTTTTCGGAATGTGAGGTTACCTCTCAAGGATAGGATTCGCTAATGAAATTTGTATACAAAGTTTAAGATTGTTATTGACTTGGCAGATTGGCTGAGAGCCGCGCCTACTCAACTTGAATAATCATCCATTAGAATGTTGCTAGGTATGGTCGAGGCTGTCGAGTGTGAAATGCAGTGAGGTGTACTGTTGTGGTGGAAATATGAGTCTCACAAGAGCTGTAGCGCACAATACCGTAAGCTGCGATGACTGCTGTCTGTGCCGCTCGCTGCTGACAAATAAGATAACTCTCGTTCTATCTGGATTGACCTTCGCCAATCAAACTCTCCCTACACCTTGATGAAGTCAAGGACTCCTATTCGCCCCTAGTCTAACTATTGGCGTGGTACACCGGTCAGATAGCCAGTCCACCATGATGCCACTCAAAAATTCACTCGCAGGCGTTTAACTATAACTCTGTCTGTTCACACCGAAAAATAAGTGTGTCGGCCAACACACTGAACAATGCTTAATCGTAAGGACTCAGTACAGAGTCAAACTCCGATTCGCTCTCGACAGAGCTGCTCTCCCAGTGAAGTACTGAGGAGAGACTTGTTCCTCGCTCTTTGAGTACACGTACGAGCGCGCACGCTTTTATTACGTGTTCTCGCTCCAAGAGCGACAACGGAACGGCCCCTCTCCATGCCAGACATAAAGAGGTATATCTTTCGGTCTCTTACATTGCTCCAAGCATCAAATGGCTCTGAGCACTATGGGACTTAACTGCTGAGGTCATCAGTCCCCTAGAACTTAGAACTACTTAAACCTAACTAACCTAAGGACATCACACACATCCATGCCCGAGGCAGGATTCGAACCTGCGACGGTAGCGGTCACACGGTTCCAAACTGATGCGCTTAGAACCGCACGGCCACACCGGCCGGCTCCAAGCATCAGAAATATCGTCTGCCAATCATCATTGCTCTTCTAAAACGGGAGAATGACGTTTCGTTTAAGGCAGGGGCGGGCAAACGTTGCACGCGGCTCATGAGCGCACAGCGCTGCACGTGTGCTGCTCGCGTGCAGTCGTCGAACGGGACAGTGGCGACAGCCGGCAGGTTGTGGCAGTGCAGTACCAAGCTAAGCTGTGGACGTTGAAGCGAAGGGACCACTACGTAGTGAACGTTGTATTTCAAGAACCGGAAAATGCAGAGTGAATCAAGGAAACGCAGAAGTGGAGATTTGCTATCTTTTAAAAAGGAATGGGAGAATCATTTTTTTCTTTGTGCAAAAACGTGAAAATTCGAAATGTTTAAAATGTGACAGTATTCTCGCTGGTCAGCGGAAGTTTAATATTGAACGCTATTATAATAAATTTCAATATGTTCCCGTACTTAGTGCAATAAAAGAGGAATTTCTCAAGCGATTTGAGGATATATCATAGTTATCCCAAGGTTTTGAATAGTTCTCGAGACAATTTGCTATTTCAGTAGATGATATTCATCCCAGTTTGTAAATGGAATTAATAGATCTACACTGTAGATTCTACAGCGTAATTCTCGTATGAGACACAAGTTCCTTTTGGCAAGACGTGTAATAGATTTTTATCACGACTTTCCACAGCAAGAGTTTCCTCGTCTCCATCGTGAAGCCGCAAAGATAATATGTTAGGTTCGACTTACGTTTGCGAGCGATTTTTTTCTGTTATGAAAATTAATAAGTCTCGGTTAAGAGCAAACATCAGTAATGAAAATTTACGTAACTGTTTGCGTTTTTCTGTATGTATAAATTTTGTTCCAGACATTAAACGTATTGTAAACTCCACCTGTGATAATTAAATACAACGTATCGTAGGTAATAGGTACTCTTTCAAACCATGATTTCTTTCAAGCACTCGTAGTAACCTTATTCCTTCATTCAATAAAGCAGGCCAGGAAACAAATCTTATTACAGAGGAAGAAGCGAAGAGACGTTATGGTGGGGAGGGGAGAGAAGCGGGTGGCCAGCTTGCCCCTGTGTGCACGCAGAACACCTGTTTACTGCACACGTGCAAGTGCACCGCACACGTGCAGGATTCCTGCCCGCCCCTGGTTTAAGGCGACCAATCCGGAAATCTGTAGCATCAGCATTTGGCGTTTGCTGTCTCCCTGTGAAAATCTCTGAAACTTCGTGCTCTGTTTGTAAAGAATGCGTAGGCTGGGCGCTCCCACACAATGTAGCGGAATTTGCGTTTAAGCCAAACATGGGGTCGTTCTTCTTTTCACTCGGGCAAACGCTGTCTGCTCTATGGGCGGTCGCGCGCTAACGTAGATAGATTGAGTCGTCCTCTGAAGGGACCGAGCCCCCGGCGTGTGGTTTGTATCTCCCCCTGCGACCGCCGTGTGTTCAAAGTGTGTGTGTACACCAGCCAGTGTGCATTTGCGATTTATTAGTTATTTGCATATCGTTTACATGAATTCATACAACACTGACTTTATCTTATCGAGTTTGGGTTCGAATGAAGCGTCTTGATGTGTGGAATATGATTGTGAGTACGGAATGTGTAAGCAATGAAGGTCAGGAGACCACCACGTCTTACAACAGAGAAGCCTGCCAACCCCACGTTCTGTCAATAGTCGTGGGCGTCCAGATATTTAGCGCCTAGACGTAGTTTCACTGTCCTATCCTTTGCTATAGATGCTCTTGACAGTAGGATGTGAGCATTCGACCAGCCTCGCCGTTTTCGATATACTCGTTCACAGGCTCCAGGTAATAATAATGTGCCCTTCGCCAAGGTCTCTTATCTCAGAAGATTTCCCCATTTCCAGGTCATATCTTTTCTAGGGTGATCTTCCGTCCATGTCCGTTCAGCTTACTGTATTGTTACTGCGTCGCGTGCCCGCAACCCCACCATGTGGCATCCAACGTCACCGTGGGCAGTGGTCACAATGTTTTAGCTTATCAGTGTTCTTGCTGTAAACTGAAGCGCTGCGGCGGCCTCGTTGCATATTATGTGGTTTTAATTTCAGCGTTTACATTGCTATTCATGTAATTGACAAATACCATTGGGCACTGTTTTAAGAATTCACATATTTACCAGCTAAACTGACTAACATTCAAGGCAATAGCACTACTAACATTATAGATTTTAATCTCGTATTCAAGAGTTCATGTAGTCGTTCTGATGGCTGACTACTAACTCTGGCTTTATCCTCAGTTGTTGCACTCTCCAGGCGCCTTCCAGTTTTTCCATTAGCACGTTTTTGCGTCTTTAACACAGAGGCACTTTTCTTACTCATTTATCACTCTATCCACTCTTAATCATCATACTGCAGCAGCGTTCTATAATAATTCCACTGCTTTAGTTCAAAAAAAAAAATTGTTCAAATGGCTCTGAGCACTATGGGACTTAACATCTATGGTCATCAGTCCCCTAGAACTTAGAACTACTTAAACCTAACTAACCTAAGGACATCACACAACACCCAGCCATCACGAGGCAGAGAAAATCCCTGACCCCGCCGGGAATCGAACCCGGGACTGCTTTAGTTCCTTCGGACTATAGGGAAGTTTCCCTCATTTCATCCTTGGTACATTAAAACGACGACGCAGTGCAATAATCACGACGAATACAGCCATTCACTTAAGTCTCAAGAACTAGAGTTAAGCTATTACTCGTCAGATGTTGCGCCCTGGCTTCGCCTCACGTAGCAGCAGACACATTCGACTGACGTAACATGAGACATCATATCTGGATGACGCAAGAAACCTCAGCATCGAGGAGCAAATACGCGTTCTTGTGAAAGAAGCTATATTCAGATTACACTGACATCGCAGACGTACCGCCCAGGGCTGCTACAAAGATCAATAACTGCACACTTACGCACACCCAGGGCTGTGAATTTGCTGACACAACCAACTGTTGTGGCCTTCAGTCCTGAGACTGGTTTGATGCAGCTCTCCATGCTACTCTATTCTGTGCAAGCTTCTTCATCTCCCAGTAACTACTGCAACCTACATCCTTCTGAATCTGTTTAGTGTATTCATCTCTTGGTCTTCCTCTACGATTTTTACCCTCCACGCTGCCCTCCAATACTAAATTGGTCATCCCTTGATGCCTCAGAACGTGTCCTACTAACCGATCCCTTCTTCTTGAAGTTGTGCCACAAACTCGTCTTCTCCCAATCCTATTCAATACTTCCTCATTAGTTACGTGATCTACCTATCTAATCTTCAGCGTTCCTCTGTAGCACCACATTTCAAAGGCTTCTATTCTCTTCTTGTCTAAATTATTTACCGTCCATGTTTCACCTCCATACATGGCTACACTCCATACAAATACTTTCAGAAACGACTTCCTGACATTTAAATCTATACTCGATGTTAGCAAATTTCTCTTCTTCAGAAACGCTTTTCTTCCCATTGCCAGTCTACATTTTATATCCTATCTACTTCGACCATCATCAGTTACTATGTTCCCCAAACAGCAAAACTCATTTACTACTTTTAGTGTCTCATTTCTTAATCTAATTCCCTCAGCATAGCCCGACTTAATTCGACTACATTCCATTATTCTCGTTTTGATTTTGTTGATGTTCATCTTATATCCTCCCTTCAAGACACTGTCCATTCCGTTCAACTGCTCTTCCAAGTCCTTTGCTGTCTCTGACAGAATTACAATGTCATCGGCGAACCTTAAAATTTTTATTTCTTCTCCATGGATTTTAATCCCTACTCCGAATTTTTCTTTTGTTTCCTTTACTGCTTGCTCAATATACAGATTGAATAACATCGGGGAGAGGCTACAACACTGTCTCACTCCCTTCCCAACCACTGCTTCCCTTTCATGTCCCTCGACTCTTATAACTGCCATCTGGTTTCTGTACAAATTGTAAATAGCCTTTCGCTCCCTGTATTTTACCCCTGCCACGTTCAGAATTTGAAAGAGACTATTCCAATCAACATTGTCAAAAGCTTTCTGTAAGTCTACAAATGCTAGAAACGTAGGTTTGCCTTTTCTTAATCTAGCTTCTAAGATAAGTCGTAGGGTCAGTATTGCCTCACGTGTTCCCATATATCTACGGAATCCAAACTGATCTTCCCCGAGGTCGGCTTCTACCAGTTTTTCCATTCGTCTGTACAGAATTCGCGTTAGTATTTTGCAGCCGTGACTTATTAAACTGAGAGTTCGGTAATTTTCACATCTGTCAACGCCTGCTTTCTTTGGGATTGGAATTATTATATTCTTCTTAAAGTCTGAGGGTATTTCGCCTGTCTCATACATTTTGCTCACCAGATGGTGGAGTTTTGTCAGGACTGGCTCTCCCTAGGCTGTCAGTAGTTCTAATGGAATGTTGTCTACTCCCGGGGCCTTGTTTCGACTTAGGTCTTTCAGTGCTCTATCAACTTCTTCACGCAGTATCATATCTCCCATTTCATCTTCATCTACATCCTCTTCCATTTCCATAATAAAGTCCTCAAGAACATCGCCCTTGTATAGTCCCTCTGTATATTGTTACTGCGTCCAGAACCAAATGGATATGCGATGTCACGATTAGCCAAAACCAACACCTGGCGCCTGTGCTGTATTATCGTATAACAGGGAGTGGTGCTGGCGTTTTGGAAATAATAACAGAACGAGTTGTTTGGGATGAGTAGTGTACCTTGCTATAATTTTCAAACACTAGCACATAGCCAGCCGTGTACCAGAAGTTTAACGTATTTTCTGATTTAATTTTTAAATGATGGTATTCACTTTTTATCTGCTGCAATATTTTTTTTATTTAATAGAGGTGGAGCCCCTCCACACCCACACCGGCATGATGGCCAGCTCAATAGGTCTACTGCCATCTCTGCATAAGGGTTAGTTTTCACTAAAGTGGGGTGTCGCAGGATGTGGGTACTGCGATGTCTGCGTACGTCTGGTTAAGGTTAACCATTAATACGCACTCATCTGGAGATAGATTGGGTCGAAGTCGAACGAAGGGTAGTGGTTTGAAGAGCAGAGGAAAAAAAGTGCCACGGCAAGAGCCTAGGGAAAAAACCTCTGCTATAAGTAGGTCGGGTGGTAAGAGCAGTAGCGGATGTCATGCTGCCTGCGATAGGTCGTGCAAGGTTAAAATGGCTCTGAGCACTATGGGACTTAACTTCTAAGGTCATCAGCCTCCTAGAACTTAGAACTACGTAAACCTAACTAACCTAAGGACGTCACGCACATCCATGTGAGGCAGGATTCGAACCTGCGGCCGTTGCGGTCGCGCGGTTCCTGACTTTAGCGCCTAGAACCGCTCGGCCACCACGGCCGGTGGTCGTGAAAGGGTAGGCTTTGTTAGTAGTGGGTATCATACATGTCGATACCTTTGACGTTGTGCGGTAGTGTTGCTCGGAGGTTGCTCGGATGCCCAGTGTAGGGTGCTGTTGGCGATTTGTTTCTGCGTCGGTGGGCGAGCTCGTCGGTGTCCCTGCTGTGGCCTGTTGGGCGGCTCTAATAGCAGCTGGTAATTACCAGTCAGTGTTGCTGATCTGCAGGAACTTGCTACGTTTGTCGCTTGTAAGTATATGTTAGTTTACCATAGGTGGCTATGCCCTAGCTAGTAGTGTCTTTGGCCGCTTGTGCTTCCACTTATGGTTGTGATCGTAGTTTTCCAGTGTGAGGATGAAAGGATTGTTCGAGTGTCTCGAGTTCCTGTATAATCGTGTGGCGTGTTTTTTGAATACTTCCTTGAGGGTTTCAAGGCGGTACTCTTGGTGAAGATCCACGGTGCGTGTGTAGCGTGGAGCGTTGCTAATGATTCGTAGCACTTTGTTCTGTATGATCTGCAGGCGGCGCAGTCGTGTAGGAGCTGCATATCCCCAGACGGGAGCTGCGTACGTCATCAGAGGTCTAATCAGTGTCATCTACATTTACCTCGACCTTGTGGTATTACACACGTTACTCCTAAAAATTAAGGTTTTTCGTGATGTGAAAACATGTTCCAAGGTACAACATCGTCACGTAGGTAGGATTAGATTGTTCAAATGGCTCCAAGTGCTATGGGACTTAACATCTGAGGTCATCAGTCCCCTAGACGTAGAACTACTTAATCCTAACTAACCTAAGGACATCACACACACCCATGCCCGAGGAAGCATTCGAACCTGCGACAGTAGCAGCAGCGCGATTCCCGACTGAAGCGCCTAGAACCGCTCGGCCACAGCGGCCAGCAGCTAGGATTAGATATTCGATTCAGTTTTAAAAGTTTTGCAATCGAGAAAGTCTTGTCATTACTAAATAATTACTACTCTCTCTCACACAGACAATCAGTAAGTGTAATCAGAGCCCGCCCGGCTAGCCGCGCGGTCTGACGCGCTGCTTCTCGAGTGACAAGGCGTTCCGGTCCGCGGCACGAATGCGCTCATCGGATTAATGTCGAAGTCACGTGTGCAGACCAGTTTGTGTATGGTTTTTAAGACGGTTTTCGAACTGCCTCGATGAATGCAGGCTGGTTCCCCTTATTCCGCCTAAGTTTTACCACTTCGGCGATTTCTGCGCTAACACTGTCTCCACGTACGTGTACACCATTATTACTCTATCACGCTAACATTTTTGGTTACACTGTTCTGGTATGAGACGTTCCCGGAGGGGTCCACTGCGGGCCGGACCGCACAATAACCCTGGGTTCGGTGTGGGGTGGCGGTTAGGTGGGTGGACTACTGTGGCGTGTTGTGACGTTGTGAACCACTGAGGGATACGGCGGGACGAACCCTCTCCGTCGTTTCTGGGTCCTCGGTTTCAATATAATACAAGCGTAATCAAATTAATCAGATGTATAATCAAATACCAGTTACAAGTTAAGTACGTTGTGAAATAGAAGCTGCTGAAAATTAATATAGATTTTCATTTTCAAGACAGACGAAATTGTCAAGACAGTAAACCTCAGTTCATTTAAAGTATCACATGTTCCACATTAAATGCTTTTTCTTTGTTTTAAGGCATATGGTTGTGCATGACAGGCGAAATGTGGCGTAGCTGTCCACATGGTTAAATTTTTGTAAAATACACTGACGGAAACAATGGCAAGACCAAGAAGGAGTTATGCGACATAAAAGAAAGCTGGTAGGCATGATTCTACACCTGAAAGATAAAGTGTATTAAAATTTCGCGAAATTCACATAGGAGTGGCGCTAATAGCGCCACTAGGAGGATGCAAAACAGTATTGCGTTAAATATACGCTGAAGCGGTCGTGAGGGTTACTCAACTTTGAAATTGGCGTGGTGGTTGATATTTCCTTGAAGCTGACGAAGACGCCATTACCAACACCACACTGATCTCGAACGAGGTAGTGTAATAGGGCTACGAGAAGCTGTGTGTACCTTCTGCGATATTGCTGAAAGATCTGTCAGGAATGCAGCCATTGTACTTGACTGCTAGCAGCGGTAGTCACGAGAATGTACGGTTGCAAGGAAACCTGGTTCTGAAGGGCCTACCGAGACGGAAGTCTATCACTCTCGGTGTATGGCTCAAATGGCTCTGAGCACTATGCGACTTAACATCTGAGGTCATCAGTCCCCTAGAACATAGAACTACTTAAACCTAACTACCCTAAGGACATCACACACATCTATACCCGAGGCAGGATTTGAACCTGTGACCGTAGCGGTCATGCGGTTCCAGACTGAAGCGCCTACAACCGCTCGGCTCTCGGCTTATGGCTGTGTCTCATTGTACTGCATCTGCAGCAGCAATTTGAGCAGCAGTTGTCAGCACAGTGACAGAAACAACTGTTAAAATGGCTTACTTCAAGGATACCTCTGAGCCAGGTGCCATGTACAGTGCATTCCACGGACACAGAACCCTCACCATTTGCGACTTCAGTGGTGTGAATCGAGAGCTCATCGTAAGGTAAGATGGAGAGCTGTTGTGTTTTCTGATGAAAGTTGATTCTGCCTAGTGCCACTGACGGCCGTGTGTTGGTTAGAAAGAGGTCAGTTGAGGACCTGCAATCAACCTGACTGCGTGCTAGACACACTGGACCTACACTTGGAGTTATGGTCTGGGGCGCGATTTCGCATGACAGCAGGAGCACACTCGTGGTTATCCCAAGCAACCTGATTGAAAAACTGTACGTCTGTCTGGTGATTCGAATTGTTGTGCCGACATTCATGGCAGCAATGCAAGGTGGGTTTTCAAAAAGTATAACTGCTGAAACCCAATGTGCTCCACAGAGTATCGACATGTTGCCTTGGCCTGTCTCGAGTTGAGCTTATATGGGACGTCATCCATAGACAACTACAGCGTCATCCACAAACAGAGTGAACGGTCTCCGGATTGACCAACTAAGTGTGACAGAAATGGAACTGCATCCGACAAACCGAAAATCTGACACCTGTACAACACAATGCATGCACGTTTCAAGCTTGCATTCAACATTCTCCCGGCTACACCTAATATTAATATACCAGCGTTTGGCCGGCCGAAGTGGCCGTGCGTTTAAAGGCGCTGCAGTCTGGAACCGCAAGAGCGCTACGGTCGCAGGTTCGAATCCTGCCTCGGGCATGGATGTTTGTGATGTCCTTAGGTTAGTTAGGTTTAACTAGTTCTAAGTTCTAGGGGACTAATGACCTCAGCAGTTGAGTCCCATAGTGCTCAGAGCCATTTGAACCATTTTTTACCAGCGTTTGGTATTTGTAATGGCTTATCTCGCGCTTACATTAATCTGTGATCTCGCAACCTTAATCACTTAAATGTTAGCGAGACAAATGTATTCTCGATATTTATTTACTCTACATTCAATATTTTTTAATGTTGTCAATTTTTACCGTCAGTGTATAAAGTATTTTAGTACCACAAAATTCTGTGCCTTAATAATTAATAATACGTTCCAAATAGCTTTCATAGATTATACAGCTATTGAAATGAAATGATCGTATGGCATTGTTGGCCGGGAGGCCCCATGCGGGGAAGCTCGGCCGCCGTACTGCAAGTCCTCTTTAGTTGACGCCACTTCGGCGACTTGCGAGTCAATGAAATGATGATGAAGAACACAAAACACCCCGTCATCACGAGGCAGAGAAAATCCCTGACCCCGCCGGGAATCGAACCCGGGACCTCGTGCGCGGGAAGCGAGAACGCTGCCGCAAGACCACGAGCTGCGGACTATACAGCTATTAAATTTATATAGAACGCGAAATATTTACAAATGCTGCGGGAAACACCCCCTGTCTAACAACAAAAACTGTAGAAAATGGCGGAAACTAATTATAAAGTGTAAGCTTTCAAGGCTAATACTGACGTCACTTAAATCTTACGTGTTATTAGGTCATAGTCGATGTATAAAACTTTCTCCTAACGTTTCCTCTCCGGCTGCGGGAGACGCCTTCAGAGGTAAAACGGCTAATTGCCATTTTACTCCTGAAGATACCTCCCCCAGTCGGAGGGAAAGCGTTGAGAGAAAGCCTAATAACATTGAAGTTTTAAGTAATGGCGGAAGCTATTGTTGGCCGTCTCCACTACGCATTCCTTCATGTGTTTCTAAAATCAGTCACTGCACTCAAGTAACGATGAAAAATGTGTTTCTATCTACGCTATCGTATAACACTCTTCCCTCTAAATACTACTGAGTTTAGACAGGCAGCATCCAGTCACCACCAGGAGCCAGCTACGACTGGAAAACTATGCCAGGTATCGCTAGTAAATTTGTCAACAAGCTGTTGTCGCCTCTCACTGTCTTCACTTGCTGCAGCTCTAGTATCTACGCTAAGTTTGAAGTTGACACCTTCGAGCCGACGGGCTATCTTTAAGTTCCCTCTGCTATTGGCTGTCTATTCTAGTGGTCCATGGTTCCTGCCTTGATCATTTAGCAGCGCAGCCGCCAATGTCTGTGCGGGCAAACGTTTCTGCTCTTCGTCGTCCTCTATTGCTGATCGACGCCCTGTGCAGGCAGAAGTCACCATTGTGAGCCGTTGGCGTCCCCGCTGGGGTCCACAGGTTGATTCCGCAGGCTTCGGTATCTCTCGCTCTGTGCTGCGTATTACAAGCAGCTGGCGTGGCTGCCTACTCTGGCTGTCGCATACCGCCGTGTTTGAGTGCCACACCACGGGAGAGCTCACTACGCCGCCTGCCCCTGACATGGTGACGCTTGCTGACACAAGCACGCTTCACCGTCCAAGTCCGACCTGCGCCTTAGGGTGTAGTCCACCACCTGTTACACACTCAGCTGACGTATTCTGGCATATGGTGATGAGTTCTGGCATACGAGGTCTGTTCAAACAATTCAGGAACTCTGTCCGCAAAGTTTTTCTACACTTACCTTTTACTTATTGTGCTTGGTCTCCTTCGAAATACTCTCGTCCACAACTGATACGCCACTTCCAACGCCATTTCCACTTCCAGGAGCAGTCTTCATACGCCTCTTGCTCGATCGCACGAAGCGCCGTCTGCGATTTTTTTTTTTTTTGCCTATCGTTGCAAATCGTCGTCCTTTCAACGGGGTTTTCAACTTTGGAAACAAGAAAACTACGCAGATGCCAGCTCTTGATAATACGGAGGATGAGGCCGCAGAGTGATTTTTTTGTGCGGTATTTACACATCAACTGAGATGAATGAGTGGGTAGGTTATAGTTATGCAAGAGCCATGAATTGCCTCGCCATATTTCAACCCGTTTCCTTCTCACATTCTCTCGCAGGAGTCGCAACACTTGCATATGATACCATATTTTGTAACTGTGGCACGAATTTATGAATTCATGACGAAATAATCAGTCAAAGTCAATGGACTATATCAGCACGGGTTTGGCATTCGACAAGGCCTCATGAGCTCCTTTTGGCCTTGGAGAACATGTCCCGACCCATTGTGGTGATTGAACCTTGGTGTCAACGTCATAACAGTAGTCTCCAGTTATTATTCTCTTAAGTAATACCTCATTGTGATTTTCGCGATCGAATAGCTTTCATAGATTGCAAGGCGAAGGTCTTTTTTGTCTTGACTCATGAGCCCTTCGACGAACTTGGCGGCAACACGATGCGCTCCAAGATACTGTACCAGGATTTAATGACATGATCCAACTGAAATGTTACAATCTTCTGCAATCTTTCGGACAGTTAGTCTTCGATTGGCATGCACAACTTCGTTCACGTTTCTGACATGAGCGTCGTCGATAGACGTCGAAGGGCACCCTGAACGATGATAATCTACAACTTCCGTCTGGCAATTTTTAAACTGTGTGAACCACTCCTAACACCGCGTACGGCTTAAGCACCATCACAGTAGGCTTCCTGCTCATTTGGCATGTCACTGTAAAGGTTTTATTGAGTTTCACGCCAAATTTAATGCAGATGCGTTGCTCCTCTGACTCTGCCATCTCGAAATTCGCGAACTGTGCGACACTACGCTCTACTCAATACAACACTGAACAGTAACTAATAGACATACAACAGCGAAACTTCGGCAGTTACACTTTAAACACAGTCCAGTGCAGGGATGCCAACCGCATTTCGCTCCAGCACACTACTCGTGCGAAGTTACAAATGTTCCGTAATTTTTTTGAACGGACTTCACACATTAAAAGATTATTTGTGAACGCTGTTTCCATTACAGATCCGTCATCCACGTGGTACCAAACCAGCAGGCCACTGTCCCGGGTAGTACCAGGACGCTGCCTGACTACAAACAGCCCAGCTCCATTACCCACCGTCGACGCAATTCTATCCCAGCCTCAACTCACTTGAATCAGTACTGACAACCGCTAGAGCAGATGGTAAAACTGCCCTTTGTCATCTACTTGTCTTCGTATTTAAAGGATGTCTCATAATAAATAGCAAAAACTCACACGACTGAAAGTGAACGACAAGAGAATAAAAACTACCACTAAACAACGATCCATAAACGACCTACAGACGTCAAAAAGTTTTCCATCACCTCGGTTCTGAGAGTTCCGGAAACTGTACAGAAAATTAGAACAGAGATCAACGTGAACATCATTTGCGCCCTTTTTATTGCTCATGAAAACCACATTATTGCATATTGTACCACCACACAACGAGACCTTCAGAGATGATATGGTGGTCAAGACTGCTATACACAGCGGTACCTCTAATACCCAATAGCACATACTCTTGCATAGGTGCACCCCTGCATTCGTCGTGGCATACTATCCACAAATTCATCAAGGCACTGTTGGTCCAGATTGTCCCACTCCTTAAGGGCTATTCGGCGTAGATCCCTAAGAGTGGTTGGTGGGTCACGTCGTCCATAAACAGCCCTTTTCAGTCTATCACAGGCATGTTCGATAGGGTTCATGTCTCGGGAACATGCTGGCCACTCTAGTCGAGCGATGTCGTTACCCTGAAGGAATTCAGTCACAAGATGTGCACGATGGTGGCGCGAAATAACGTGCATGAAGAAGAATGCCTCGCCAATATGTTGCCGATATGGTTGCACTATCGCTCGGAGGATGGCATTCACGTATCCTACAGCCTTCCTTGACCACCCGCTGCGTGCGTCGGCCCCACATAATGCCACCTCAAAACAACAGGGAACCTCCACCTTGCTGCACTCGCTGGACATTGTGTCTAAGGTGTTCAGCCTGACCGGGTTGCCTCCAAACGCGTCTCCAACGATTGTCTGGTTGAAGGCATATGCGACACTCATCGGTGAAGAGAACATGATGCGAATCCCGAGCGGTCCATTCAGCACGTTGTTGGGCCCATCTGTACCGCCATTCATGGTGTCGTAGTTGCAAAGATGTACCTCGCCATGGACGCCGGGAGTGAAGTTGCGCATCATGCAGCCCATTGCGCACAGTTTGAGTCGTAACACGACGTCCTGTGGCTACACGAAAAGCATTATCCAACATGGTGCTGTCCCTGTCAGGGCTCCTCCGAGTCATAATCCGTAGGTAGCGGTCATCCACTGACTGCAGTAGTAGCCCTTGGGCGGCCTGAGAGAGTCATGTCATCGACAGTTCCTGTCTCTCTGTATCTCCTCCATGTGCGAACAACATCACTTTGGTTCACTCCGAGACGCCTGGACACTTCCCTTGTTGAGAACCCTTTCTGGCTTAAAGTAACAATGCGGACGCGATCTAACCGCGGTATTGACCGTTTAGGCATGATTTAACTACATGCGACACGAGCCGTGTACCTCCTTCCTGGTGGAATGACTGTAACTGATCGGTTGTCAGACCCCCTCCGTTTAATAGCCGCTGCTCATGCAATGACAATGTTTACACCTTTGGGCGGCTTTACTGACGTCTCTGAACAGTCTGAAGGACTGTGTCTGTGATACAGTATCCACGACTATCTTCAGGTGTTCTGGCAACCGGGGTGATGCAAAACTTTTTTTGGTGTGTATATTTGCGAGATAACTATGATTGAGTGATTACGAGCTTCACCGACTTGAATATGAAATATTGTCCCTTTTTGTACAACGGTATCTGAAATGTAAACCTTTCTATTAATGTAACTGTGCTCGAATTACACCTATAGACTGACATAAGTAAAAATACGTCTAAATCCACACGATTACATCTGTAATTTACAATAAAACTCTAATTTGAGAAAAGTTGTGGCATATCTTCTAATATCGTGTGGGTCCTCCTTTTGCCGGCGTAGTGCAGCTATTCGACGTATCATGGGCTCCACAAGTCACTGCAAGTCTGCTACATAAACATTCAGCCATGCTACCACAAAAGATGTCCGTCATTGCGAAAGCGATGATGTAGCAGCATTTTCCGTACCGACTGACCTCTGTATTACGTCCCATGTCGGGTGATCTAGGTGGCCACATCATGCGCTCGACTTGTCCAGAATGTTATTCAAATGAATTGCAAACTATTGTAGCTGGGTAACTAAGCGCATTATCATCCACAAAAGTTCCATCTTGTTTTAAACATGGCTGCTAAATAAGCCCTCGGTTACAATTTTTAGTCTTTTTGACCATGTTTCAACACTTGTATGAGTGCCTTCATCAGAAATTAAATATTTAAAGTGACCTATAACATAAGTACAAACTTACGGCCGCTGTGGCCGAGCGGTTCTAGGCGCTTCAGTCCGGAAGAAGAATTAGAAATTTTTAAACATCTTTCTCGAAATGATGGCCTCATTCTCAATGAGCAACTGCAGTTGCGTAAGAAAAATTTCTTCAACGGTTTAGTAGCCTACCTATATTTACGGCTACTAGATGTCACTCGTGGTATAATGTTCACCTGTCTGCACTTGCTAACGCGGGCACCTCAGTCTGTTGCTACCTGTGGCTTTATAGGTATGAGCAGCCCACAGTGGCTCGCCTTTCATGTGTTATTTTTAAATTTTTGTGACTAAAGCCTTTCAGATAGATGTTTATTTTATAAGTGACATGTAAGCACTGCCTCTTTCTTTCACTGTTAGTCAGTACTTTCATTTTATATTAAAAAATTTTCCCATACATTTGTGCATATGTTATAGTCCACTTTAGATATTTAATTTCTGATGAAGGCACTCATAGAAGTGTTGAAACCTGATCAATAAGACTAAATATTGTCACCAAGGACGTACTTAGTTCACCTTTAGCCTCCAAGTAGCCTAACACAACCATTTCCAGTTCATCCATGTAAACACAGCCCTCACCATTATGGGGCCACCAACAGCTTGCATAGTACCTTGTTGACAACTTGGGTCCATGGTTTCGTGGGATCTGCGCCACAGTCGAATCCTATTATTAGCTGTTACTAACTGAAATCGGGACTCATCTGACCAGGCCACGGTTTCACAGACGTCTAGGATCCAACAGATATTGTCACGAGTCTAGGACAGAAGCTGCAGGCGATGGCGTTGTATCAGCAAAGACACTCACGTCGGTCGTCTGTTGCCATAGACCATTAACTCTAGATACCACCGCACTGTGCTAACGGAGTCCGCCTGCTTAGCTGGGTGGTAACGTGCTCGCCTCCCATGCAAGCGGGGCGGGTTCGATTCCCTGCCGGGTTTCAGATTTTCTCCGCTCGGGAACTGGGTGTTGCGTCGTCATCATCATCATTTCATCCTCATCATCGGCGCGCATGTCGCCCAATGTGGCGTCGACTGAAAGAAGACTTGTACTTGGCGGCCAAACTTCCCCGGATGGGGCCTTCCGGCAAACGATGCCATACGCTCATTTCATTTTTTTTTTGTCCTGTTCACCGTACGTCCCAGGTTGATTTCTGCGGTTATTTCACGGAGTGTTGCTTGTCTGTTAGCACTGACAACTCCATGCAAACATCACTTCTCTCGGTCGTTAAGCGAAGTCCGTCGGCCACTGCGTTGTCCGTGGTGAGAGATAACGCCTCGAATTTGGTATTCTTGGCACACACTTGATACCGTAAGGAATATTGAATTCCAGAATGGTTCAAATGGCTCTGAGCACTATGGGACTTAACATCTATGGTCATCAGTCTCCTAGAACGTAGAACTACTTAAACCTAACTAACCTAAGGACATCACACAACACCCAGTCATATTGAATTCCCTAACGATTTCCAAAATGGACTGCCACATGCGTCAATCTCCAACTACTATTCCGCGTCCAAAGTCTGTTAATTCCCGGCCATAATCATGTCGAACACCTTTTCAGGTGAATCACCAGAGTACAAATGCCAGTTCTGCTAATGCACTGCCGTTTTGTACCCTGCGTACGCGATACTTACTTCATCTGTATATGTCTATATGCCTATCCCCCTGACTTTTGTCACTTCAGTGTAAGTGGCTGGCAGAGGATTCGTCGAACCGCTGTCGAACTATTTCTCTACTGTCCCACTCTCAAACAGCACGCAGGAAGAACCAACACTTAAATTCTTTCGTGCGAGCTCTAAATTCTTTGATTTTATTACGATGATCATTTCTGTTACTGTGGGCGTCAACAAGATACAAGGGCTCATCAACAAAGATTGAGACTTATTCTTTTCACAGTGCTCTTTTCTGTTCTGCCGGTACTCGAATACTTTGTGCAGGCCATTCTTTGTCAGGTCTTTCAAAATCACCTCACTTTCTTTGAGCACTGGATCAGAGTTCTTAAATAGAACGCACCGAAGCTATGCCTTTACTGATGGGAATAACACACGCACACACACACACACACAGGAAGCAAGATTGGTGCCAAAATGCGGATGCGGTTAACAGGTAGTGTTGAAATGAGCCAGAAACTGCAGGACTTCATTTGCGACGTGAGACCGGGTAATCTCATGATGAAGGCGCCACCCAGTCAGAACAAATATTGTTGGTATGTGGTTGCTCAGTTTAGACAGAACTAACGTGTAGTATTCTGCTGTAACAGTAGTGTGAGGTGGAAATGTATTCTTATAAATCATTCCATGACAGTCTAAAAAATGTGATCAGCATCACTTTCCCTACAGATGGACCAACTTCCACCTTTTTTGGGTGTAGGAGAACATGGCTATTTACACACTGTGCTTGCTCGTTTTCTTTCGGGATCATCATGCTGCAGCTTTACTCATCTCTGGTAATAATAGATTCACAAAACGCATCCCTTTCATCGGAAAGGAGACGCAGCGCCCTCACTTACTGTTCTGATTCGCACAGTCGTTTGGTCGGGAATCAACAGACGTGCCACCAAACGGTCACAAGCACAGGTCATATGGAGATTATCATGCATAACCATTAAGTCACTGCCATAAGAATTTCTCAACACTTCACTGAGATTACGTAATGGTATCCGCCGATCCTCACGGGCAATCACAGCAGCTCTGATGACGTTGGCTTCAGTCAAAGCAGAAGCCAAAACACGAAGCTCACCTTGCTTAAGGGGGGAAGGGAGGGGGGCGGTAGGCCGTCAAACGGGCCGACTTGGAGCAGGAGAGGCACCACACGACATTTTAATTTCCACTGTGTATACTTTTACAAATAAATTCATGAAACTTTGTCAACACGACCAGCAAGGATTCAGGATTCAATCTCATAGCAATGTAAGTTCAAAAGTATAACAAATTTTGTTGTTGTTGAGAAATTACATCATTTTTTCACTTACTATTGTCTGCATTTGTTGCTATAGGAACACTTTTCTTCACAAGTAAGAGAGATTCTTCTATGAATTTTGCACAACATACAAACCATAATTACAGGTGTATGAAATCCTAGAATTTTTTTAATTAATGAAAAACTAATGAGCTGTTACATTTTAAACTTAATGTTTAGTAAAAGCTCAAATTTTATGGTCAATTATCTCAAT
Organism: Schistocerca nitens; assembly: GCF_023898315.1. Classification (NCBI taxonomy): domain Eukaryota; kingdom Metazoa; phylum Arthropoda; class Insecta; order Orthoptera; family Acrididae; genus Schistocerca; species Schistocerca nitens. The sequence goes on from NC_064614.1 coordinate 70,114,963, forward strand.
TTTTAGCACAGTTTTTAATAGATTTGGAAAATTGGAGAGTTTCATACACCTGTAACTATGGTTTGTATGCTGTGCAAAATTCATCGAAGAATCTCCCTTACTTATGAAGAAAAGTGTACCTATAGCAACGAATGAAGGCAATAGTAAGTGAAAAAATGATGACATTTCACATGTAAAAAATATATATTTTGTTATATTTTTGAACTTCCCACTGCTATGAGCGTGAATCCTGAACCCTTCCTGGTCATTCTGACAAAGTTCTAAAATCTTATTTGTAAAAATATAGACAGTAGAAATTAAAATGGCCTGTGGTGCCTCTCCTGCTCCAAGTCGGCCAGTTTGACGTCTACCCCCCTTAACAAAGACAAGTCAGCCTTCTTTGAAGTCCATGAACCACCTGAACACTATCGCACGTGGTAGTGCATCTTCACCGTACGCTTGCAGCAGCTTTCCGTAAGTTTCAGTAACTGTATGGTTGAAACTAGCACAGAATTTTATTGCACCGTACTGCTCCTCTCGTGTCACATCCATTGAATGATACGCGAAATGTATGAACCGTCTGCAAAAATATAGCGTAATACCAGATTCGAGAGTGCTGCCATCTATGGAAAATATAGCTGTATAGAAATCCACTCTTTTCAAATGTTCGTTGTACACAGCGAAAACCATAACGGAAGTTACAGGAAAAAAACAGTCTCTCTCTTTGTTGATCAGCTGTCGTATTTTTGCATTGGGAGGAGAAAGTCGGTGATTGAAATTCCGTGAAAAGCTCTCGCAACAGCGAGAAACGTCTTTTTTTAATGGTTGCCATGCAGTCTCGCGTATAATGTCCATGACAGGCTCTCCCCTACTTCGCGATAATACAAAACGTGCTGCCCTTCTTTGAACTTTTTCGATTTCTTCCGTCAGTCGAAACAAATACGCATCCCACGCAACGCAGCAATACCGCAGAAGCGGTTTGTCAAGTGTAGTGCAGGCAGTCTCTTTAGGAGACGTGATGAATTTATAACTGTTCTGCCAATAAAAAGTAATGCTTGGTTCGTTTTTCCCACAGCTTTTTCATATAGTATTTCCAGTTATATTATTTGTAACTGTAATCCATAAGTGTTTAGTAGAAATGACAATCTGTAGGTTTGTGTGATTTATCGTGTAACCAAAATTTAACGGATTATTCTTAGTAACAATGCGGATGGTCCCATATTTTTCATTATTTAGAAGCAATAACCACTTTTGACACCATACAATCATCTCTTCTAAATCATTTTGCAATTCACTTTGATCTTTTGAGGATTTTACTAGATGGCAAATGACATCATCATCTGCAAAGAAGCTAAGAGGCTTGCTCACATTCTATCCTAAATCGTTCATATATATTTGGAACTGCAGAGGGGCTATAACACTTCCGTTGTGAACGCCAGACAACATTTCTGTTTCACTCAATGACCTTTCGTTAGTTACACTATCCGAAAAATTTTACTTTTTTTCTGTAGCTGGCATGAAAACTGCATATCTTTATGTTTTCGGGTGTGCTGATAGTGAAAATATTAGTAAAAGTGCAAAGTTAGCTCTCGTTTTGAAGTTATGATAGCTTTACGTTACTACCTATACAAGATTAGTTAATTTATTTATCTTGGTGTTATCCCTCGGAGGGAGGTCCATCACTTTGCCTGGCATTTGTAATTTTCCGCTGGTAATTCCCCGATTAGTGTCCAGCAGTAATCGGCTAACACTGGTGCACTCCACTTTCTGTGGATTTGATATCCATGTCTGGATTTCGTTGGTTGGTGGAAGCGTTCTTCGTCCTCGTCGGCTACAGCACCACAGTTGTCAGGAAAGAAGTCCAAGTGAGGATCGAAAAAATGTATCTTTAAAGACATGTTACACCCCATTCTACTGAAGTACTGTAGAAATTTATCGCAAGATCCTTGTAGTTTCCTGCCCTCTTATATCCTAGAAAGTTTGTTGGCACTCCTTTAAAGTCATCCCTAGCTAATTTTTCATCATCTGTCAGGATGGTACTGAAATGCTCCTTAGTCTGCGTATCTGGGGACGTACGAAAATACCCTCTTTTATTTTCACTTTATAAGATATGGGAATAGAGAAGTGCTTCCCTAGTCTTCTCCATAGTCTTAAAGAAGTTTTTCATTAGGTCCAATTTTATACAAAGCACAATGAGAATTATGTTCTTGGTTTCGGCAAGTGCTTCATGCATAACATTGTGAGATCCAGGTTCGTGTAACTGACGCTTAGGCTGATCTTTCTTTATACAATGAAGGGTTTTGGCGCCGTCTCTGAGGCACAGGAAGCGACAGCCTTTCTCGTAGCCGTGTTGTAGCCCAAGTAAAATGTGTAAGACCCTTATATTCCCGAAATCTGCCACTTAAACTTCTCATAGTTCAACCGCAATAACAAACGTTTCAGGATATCGTAAGTTCTTTTCACATAAATTGCACACACAATCGGGAATTTATCGTAACACGTTCTTATTATTCAGCAGCACACACTTGAGACATACTTTGGAGGAGTCGGTAAACAACGTCCACTTATCCTTTTTATAGTCAGTGTCCATAGTTGCCATTAGTTTCTGCACATTACTACAAAATACCAACTTTTTTTCACTTTCAAAAAATCGAATGGTTTGCATATAGCGGTTACGAAACATATAGGTCTCACACAGACAATTCCAATGATGTAGTCTTGGTGTCAACAGTTCAGCTTTACCTTTCGGCAATTCCAGATCTCCTGGTACGTCATTAAGTTCACATTGCCGTTTTCATCGTTACACACAAATTCAGGATCTTCCGAAGAACTGAATTTTGAAGGTGATGGTGCAGCAGTAGCTTCACTAACACCTTTGTCCGTTTTCGTGAGTCACTGGTCGCTTGGCTTAACGTATATTAGGATATGTTGAAGAAGACTTTTTCTTCATGGAAATATCATGTGTTAATGGAGTTGGCATGAAAAAGTAACAATCATTCACAAGATTTTAGTTCTTGCGAGGTCATGAGTATAGCAAAGACCATGGAAGGTCTTTCACGGACCCACCACGAATGAATGCTCGAGACACGAGGTATGCAACACAAGTGAGGAGCCCATGGCTTTGTCGTAATCCCCGAATTCACAGCCAAGGTAGAGTCTATACGCCTTCCTTATATATGGCGTTATTGGCCTCCTTTGCAATTTCCATGTAGCCTGAGTGCAAATGTAGCAAAAACTGTTATCATTATTTACGCATTTGAGAGGCACATTAAATCACAGAAATTACAATGACCACGCGCCCTAACTACACGTCAGCAACGAGTTCTTCCAGCACACGAACAAACCATAGTTTGTAAAAGACCGAAACTACACTTAAATATAAAATGTTCCGTTCCTTCCTTCCCCTTCCTCTTAAGCCCCTTGTTGCTACGACCCCGGGCTATGAATAGCGACAAAATGCACACAGCAACTTTGGCCTGGAACATCATCACTCTATCTACCAAAAGCAGGACTGCGAAGCCTATGTGGGAGGGGACTGGCGATGAATGCTAGCAAAATATAATTATAGGTAAAATCAAACACCTTTAAATTGGAAACGAGAGCCAATTCGAGTTTTTCATTGTCTTTTTCGTTACCAGCTTGGTCGATATACCGGGTGATCAAAAAGTCAGTATAATTTGAAAACTTAATAAACCACGGAATAATGTAGATAGAGAGGTAAAAATTAACACACATGCTTTGAATGACATGGGGTTTTATTAGAACAAAAAAAAAGTTCACAAAAAGCCCGATAGATGGCGCTGGGCAGCAAAACGTCAGTGACTGCGCATGACAATCGTGTTACAGAATCGCATTATCCCAGCCTGGCTGATAAACACCTGCTGGAACGTACGACGTTTACGCAGGATGGCGCTCCACCCCATATTGCTAGACGCGTGAAAGATCTCTTGCGCGCGTCGTTTGGTGATGATAGTGTGTGCCACTTCCGTCATGCTTGGCCTCCCAGGTTCCCAGACCTGCGATTATTGGCTTTGGGGTTACCTGAAGCCGCAAGTGTATTGTAATCGGCCGACATGTCTAGGGATGCTGAAAGACAACATCCGACGCCAATGCCTCACCGTAACTCCGGACATGCTTTACAGTGCTGTTCACATCATTATTCCTCGACTACGGCTTTTGTTGAGGAATGATGGTGGACATATTGAGCATTTCCTGTGAAGAACATAATCTTTGCTTTATTTTACTTTGTTACGCTAATTATTGCTATTCTGATCTGATGAAGCGCCATCTGTCGGACATTTTTTGAACGTTTGTATTTTTTCGGTTCTAATAAAACTCCATGTCATTCCAAGCATGCGTGTCAGTTTGTACATCTCTATCTACATTATTCCGTGATTTATTCAGTTTTCAAATTTATACTGACTTTTCGATCAGCCGGTATTTAACAAACATTTATTTCATCAGATTGACGTTTTCACTGTTGGATAGTGTGGTGCACTTCATATGTTACAATTTATTGTACTCTCAAATCTCTTTACAGAGGTATCTCTCGTACTGCACCGGTATTTCAATGCAAACCTGAACGTGGATCTGTAGTGATTCGCGAATTCTTTATAACGCCCTGTAAAACAAGACCAACCACTAAAATTTCTGTTTTAGTTCTTCTGCGTGTGAATTATAGCCATTCTTGAGACAACTCCAGCCAGAAAGGTCCAGAAGATTGAGGTCAAGGGATCTTGGAGGCCAAAGTACAAGCTGTGCTCGAGCTATCTGTCTCGAACCATGACCTGAGCTGCGAGGTAAGCGATGAAGGGAACTCATGTTAGTTTCACCTTCATCTACACCTGCATAGATACTACACAAGCCAGCGACCGGTGCGTGGCGGATGGTACCCTGTACCACTGCTTGTCATGTCCTTTCTTGTTCCACTCGCAAACAGAGTGAGGGAAAAACGACTATTTATAAACCTCCGTATGCGTCCTAATTACTTGTATCTTACCTTCGTGGTCCTTACGCGCATTATATGTTGGCGGCAGTAGAATCGCTCGGCAGTCTCCTCCAAATGCGGTAAATTTTCGCAACAGTGTTTCTCGAAAAGATCGTCGCCTTTTCTCCACGGATCCCCATTTGAGTTCCCGAAGCATCTCCGCAACACTTACATGTTGTTCGAACCTACCGGTAACAAATCTAGCAGCTCACCTCTGAATTGCTTCGATGTTTTCCTGCAGTGCGACTTGATGCGGATCCCAAACACTCAAGAATAGACCGCACCAACGTCCTATCTGCGGTCTCCTTTACATGTGAACCATTCTTTCCTAAGATTCTCCCAAGAAACGGAAGTCGACCATTCGCCTTCCCTACCACAGTCCTTATATGCTCGTTCCACCTCGTATTGCTTTGCAACGTTACGACCAGATATTTAAATGACTTGACACTGTCAAGCAGGACACTAGTTATACTGTATCCGAACATTACAGGTCTGATCTTCCTACATATTCCCGTTGACTTACAATTTTCCACATTTCGAAATAGCTGCCGTTCATGACACCAACTGGAAACTTTGTCCGAGACTCTTATATCTGCCTGCAATCATTCAACTTAAACACCTTACCCCACACCATGGCCTCTTCAGCAAACAACCGCAGATTGCTGCCCCTCCTCTTCGCCATATCATTTATATACACAGGGTGGTCCATTGATCGTGACCGGGCCAAATATCTCACGAAATAAGCGTCAAACGAAAAAACTACAAAGAACGAAACTTGTCTAGCTCGAAGGGGGAAACCAGATGGCGCTGTGGTTGGCCCGCTAGATAGCGCTGCCACAGTTCAAAGGGATATCAAATGTGTTTTTTTAAAAATAGGAACCCCCATTTTTTTATATATTCGTGTAGTACGTAGAGAAATATGAATGTTTTAGTTGGACCACTTTTTTCGCTTTGTGACAGATGGCGCTGTAATAGTCATAAACATATGGCTCACAATTTTAGACGAACGCCGGCCGCGGTGGTCTCGCGGTTCTAGGCGCGCAGTCCGGAACCGTGCGACTGCTACGGTCGCAGGTTCGGATCCTGCCTCGGGCATGTATGTGTGTGATGTCCTTAGGTTAGTTAGGTTTAAGTAGTTCTAAGTTATAGGGGACTGATGACCACAGCAGTTGAGTCCCATAGTGCTCAGAGCCATTTGAACCATTTTTTTAGACGAACAGTTGGAAACAGGTAGGTATTTTAAATTAAAATACAGAACGTAGGTACGTTTGAACATATTATTTTGGTTGTTCCGATTTGATACATGTAACTTTGTGAACTTATCATTTCTGAGAACGCATGCTGCTACAGCGTGATTACCTGTAAATATCACATTAATGCAATAAATGCTCAAAATTACGTCCGGCAACCTCAAGGCATTTGGAAAAAACGTGTAACGACATTCCTCTCAACAGCGAGTAGTGCGCCTTCCGTAATGTTCGCACATGCATTGACAATGCGCTGACGCATGTTGTCAGGCGTTTTCGGTGGATCACGATAGCAAATATCATTCAACCTTCTCCACAGAAAGTAATCTGGGAACGTCAGATCCGGTGAACGTGTGGGCCACGGTATGGTGCTTCGACGACCAATCCACCTGTTATGAAATTTGCTATTCAATACCGCTTCAAACCGCACGCGAGCTATGTGCCAGATAATCATCATATTGGAAGTACATCGCCATTCTGTCATGCAGTGAAACATCTTTGAGTAACATCGGTAGAACATTATGTAGGAAATCAGCATACATTTCACCATTTAGATTGCCATCGATAAAATGGGGGCCAATTATCGTTCCTCTCATAATGCCGCACCATACATTAACTCAGGAAGGTCGCTGATGTTCCACTTGTCGCAGCCATCGTGGATTTTCCGTTGCTCAATAGTGCATATTATGTCGGTTTACGTTACCGCTGTTGGTGAATGAGGCTTCGTCGCTAAACAGAACGTGTGCAAAAAATCCGTCATCGTTCCGTAATTTGAATTGTGCCCAGTGGCAGAACTGTACACGACGTTCAAAGTCGTCGCCATGCAATTCCTAGTGCATAGAAATATGGTACGGGTGCAGTCGATGTTGATGTAGCATTCTCAGCACCGACGTTTTTGAGATTCCCGATTCTCCGGCAATTTGTCTGCTACTGATGTGCGGATTAGCCGCGACAGCAGCTAAAACACCTACTTGGGCATCGTCATTTGTTGCAGGTCGTGTTTGACGTTTCACATGTGGCTGAAGACCTCCTGTTTCCTTAAATAACGTAACTATCCGGCGAACGGTCCGGACACTTGGATGACGTCGTCCAGGATACCGAGCAGCATACATAGCACCCGCCCGTTGGACATTTTGATCACAATAGCCATACTCTAACACCATACCGACTTTTCCCGCAAGTGGTAAACGGTCCATTTTAGCACAGGTAATGTATCACGAAGCAAATACCGTCAGCACTGGCGGAATGTTACGTGGTACCACGTAGACCTACTTACACTTTTTTCACTATCAATGGACCATCCTGTATATAGAACAACAGCGGTCTTATCACACTTACCTGGGGCACTCTTCACGGTACCTACTCTCTGATGAACACTCCCCATCGTGCGTTCGAGCCCCTCACATGTATGTGAACTTATTTCTTACGCTCGTACCTTCGTTAACAGCCTGCAATGGTGCACCTTGTCAAATGCTTTACGGAAATCTAGAAGCGTGGTATCTTCCCGTCGCCCTTCACCTATAGTTATATCATGTGAGAAAAGGACAAGCTCAGTTTTGCACGAGCGATGCTTTCTAAAACCATGCTAGTTCATAGTCATAAGCTTCCCTGTCTCTAGAAAGATTATTCTATTCGAACTGAGAGTATGTTCAAGAAATAGGCAGCAAACTAAAGTTAGGGATATTTGTCAGTATCGCTGTGAATGGTACAATTGCTTAGAGATTTCACGACACATGGCTCTCCCAGTAGTGGTTATCCGTCACATGCTTCCCCTTACTTCAAATTTATATTGACTTGCCATGTTTGTCTGTGTGCAGTATACAGGGTCTGTCTGGCAGATATTTTTTTCTAGAGCTCGAGTGGATGATGTGTTGGAGAAGGGCGGGGGGGAGGGGCTGGGGAGATTACAGATACCCATATCTTGGATCATATTGACGCTTTAAGTGTAGCGATTGTGGTCACCGCTGAAACAACCGATTTTCGGTATACCGGTCTCCAGTTTAACCTGTTGAAACAGCTGAAAATAACCGGTTTCGGAAATAACCAATATCCATACTTGTTTATTGATGTTATTTCTAGTTAGAAGGGGGACTGAACCGACAACATTACACTGCCACAGAATTTTATCTACGTGAAATAATGTTTCATACTGCACTCTGTGGTAACTCGTAATCGTCTAGCGAACGGCGCTTTTGTGAACACGAGACCTCTCAGTCATTCCAGGCGAATGTTATGGTAGCGTCTTATGCACTACCACAGGTATCTCCATCCAATATCTGTCTCCTACACAGTTATTACTTCGTCTCTAATAACAGCGACGTCTACAGAACATTAATCTCCACCCGTTCTTCCATCCTTTGGAGCTATGTCTTCCAGACGGTAATTGAATTTTTGTCGTCAGATTGCTCACTGCGGGGGAAAAAAAATACATCTACGCTTATCATCTGGGCCGACGATGGTTCTGCGACCGCTAGCTTATTTGTAGGGCCGACAGGGCGCCCCGGAGGCGGATTTCAATTCCGAGAGCGTCACCGCTGGCCGGCCGGACGTGATATTGGCAGCAGGCGCCGCCCCTCGCCGCCCCACGCCGCCCCCAGATTGCCTCCACCTCCGCGCCGCCTCTTAATGTATTCGGCGCGCTCGTGAAGGAACGGCAGATCGGGCGAATTCCAATCTGTAGCGGCTGCGATTTCTCGTCACAGCTGCGGCGATACAGTTCTTCCTTTCGCTCTCTTTCGAATTGAAAATAATTTGGGGCGTATTAACTGATTATAATCATTTATTTATATAGAGACAGTATGGGACAGCCTTATACCTAGAGGATAGTGTACCTAGGAGTAAGTGATGTTTCCTGCTAAGTGTTTCAATCTAGTGAAGGATTTTAGAAGAAGAGAGGAACGTTCACTAGAGGCCAGCATGAGCTGTTTCCGGCATTCTCTATTGTTTTTGATGTTGTGAGACAAGAATTAGAGCTTTCGCGCAACGTCTGTAAGTATTACGGGTCCTACAGATTTAAGTACTGTGTAATAAACTAAAAGTGTTTGTCAGTTCTTCAGTTTCAAAGTTTTACGCTGAGTAAAATTCTGTATATTTTCAAAGTAGTTACATAACATGTGAACTGCTGATCCGCTTTTGTCAGTTATATATTGTCTCGCATTTTGAATGTATTTTCAATGTATAATGCCCCTGTCGGTAATCCTCCAGGTCCGCTATACTAGGTCGCTGTCTCCACTTATTTTCCCAACAAACTTTCCGTAGAGCTTCAAGTGGTTCAAGTGGCTCTGAGCACTATGGGACTCAACAGCTGTGGTCATAAGTCCCCTAGAACTTAGAACTACTTAAACCTAACTAACCTAAGGACATCACACACATCCATGCCCGAGGCAGGATTCGAACCTGCGACCGTAGCAGTCGCGCGGTTCCTGACTGAGCGCCTAGAACCGCTAGACCACCGCGGCCGGCTTTTCCGTAGAGCTAATCTCATTAAATTATTCCTCTAGGGATACTACGGTGACTGTTTCGAGTGAGAACATCGATTGTTAAGGGGCAAAAAATTATAATTTATTCAAACACCCAGTAAACATTAACACTTTTCATAACATTTAGCATTTCAGTCTACAGGCGACTGTTTGCTACCGATCGTTTCTACACTGAAACTTAAGCAACTACCACTCGCGGCACGGACAGGCTATAAAAGCACTGAGAAGGCTCCCGATCAATGCCGACCTGTGTGGTATCCAAGATCCGCTCCCTCAGTGCTGGCCTAGAGCCCAGCCGCAACTAACTCACACCACAACATTAACTGGTCTCCAGTGTATTGATGATGATGATGTTTGGGTTTTGGGGCGCTCAACTGCGCGGTTATAAGTGCTCATACAAATTCCCAACCTTTGCTCAGTCCAAACTTGCCACATTCATCAATGATGATGAAATGATGAGGACAACACAAACACCCAGTCATCTCGAGGCAAGGGAAAAATCCCTAACCCCGCCGGGAATCGAACCCGGAGCCCCGTGCTCGGGAAGCGAGAACGCTACCGCGAGGGCACGAGCTTCAGACTCCAGCGTATTGTCGACAACCAAAGATTATATTATACTGGTAGCCTCCGTGGTATGGGGGTAGCGTCTTTGATTCATAATCAAAACGTCTTCGGTCCCGGGTTCGATGCACACCACTGCCTAAATTTTGATAAATAATCAGCATTGGCGGCCGAAGACTTCCGGCATAAGAAGTCACCCTCATTCTGCCAACGGCCTTGTCAAAGAGGGCGGAGGAGCGGATACAGGTTCAGGGCACTCTCTTGTCCTAGGGGTGGGAAATTGCCCCTAAAGGCGGAAGAATCAGCAATGATCAACGACATGAGGATGGAGAAGGCAATGGAAACCACTGCATTAAAGACACGTAACGTTTATCCACAGGACATGTGGCCTGTAATTGAAGAAGTGTCATGATGATCTCTCCATTGGCAAAAGATTCCGGAATAGTCACCCATTCGGATATCCGGGAGGGGACTGCCAAGGGGGAGGTTACCATGAGAAAAAGATTGAATAATCAACGAAAGGATAACGTTCTACGAGTCAGGGCGTGGAATGTCAGAAGCTTGAACGAGGTAGGGAAACTAGAAAATCTGAAAAGGGAAATGCAAAGGCTCAATCTAAATATAGTAGGGGTCAGTGAAGTGAAGTGGAAGGAAGACAAGGATTTCTGGTCAGATGAATATCGGGTAATATCAACAGCAGCATAAAATGGTATAACAGGTGTAGGATTCGTTATGAATAGGAAGGTAGCGCAGAGGGTGTGTTACTGTGAACAGTTCAGTGACCGGGTTGTTCTAATCAGAATCGACAGCAGACCAACACCGACAACGATAGTTCAGGTATACATGCCGACGTCGCAAGCTGAACAGATAGAGAAAGTGTATGAGGATATTGAAAGGGTAATGCAGTATGTAAAGGGGGACGAAAATCTAATAGTCATGGGCGACTGGAATGCAGTTGTAGGGGAAGGAGTAGAAGAAACGGTTACAGGAGAATATGGGCTTGGGACAAGGAATGAAAGAGGAGAAAGACTAATTGAGTTCTGTAACACGTTTCAGCTAGTAATAGCGAATACCCTGGTCAAGAATCACAAGAGGAGGAGGTATACTTGGAAAAGGCCGGGAGATACAAGAAGATTTCAATTAGATTACATCATGGTCAGACAGAGATTCAGAAATCAGATACTGGATTGTAAGGCGTACCCAGGAGCAGATATAGACTCAGATCACAATATAGTAGTGATGAAGAGTAGTCTGAAGTTCAAGACATTAGTCAGGAAGAATCAATACGCAAAGAAGTGAGATACGGAAGTACTAAGGAATGACGAGATACGTTTGAAGCTATCTAACGCTATAGATACAGCAATAAGGAAAAGCGCAGTAGGCAGTACAGTTGAAGAGGAATGGACATCTCTAAAAAGGGACATCACAGAAGTTGGGAAGGAAAACATAGGTACAAAGAAGGTAGCTGCGAAGAAACCATGGGTAACAGAAGAAATACTTCAGTTGATTGATGAAAGGAGGAAGTACAAACATGTTCCGGGAAAATCAGGAATACAGAAATACAAGTCGCTGAGGAATGAAATAAATAGGAAGTACAGGGAAGCTAAGGCGAAATGGCTGCAGGAAAAATGTGAAGACATCGAAAAAGATATGATTGTCGGAGGGACAGACTCAGCATACAGGAAAGTCATAACAACCTTTGGTGACATTAAAAGCAACAGTGGTAAAATTAAGAGTGCAACAGGAATTCCACTGTTAAATGCAGAGGAGAGAGCAGATAGGTGGAAAGAATACATTGAAAGCCTCTATGAGGGTGAAGATTTGTCTGATATGATAGAAAAGAAACAGGAGTCGATTTAGAAGAGATAGGGGATCCAGTATTAGAATCGGAATTTAAAATAGCTTTGGAGGACTTACGGTCAAATAAGGCAGAAGGGATGGATAACATTCCATCAGAATTTCTAAAATCATTGGGGGAAGTGGCAACAAAACGACTATTCACTTTGGTGTATAGAATATATGAGTCTGGCGATATACCATCTGACTTTCGGAAAAGCATCATCCACACAATTCCGAAGACGGCAAGAGCTGACAAGTGCGAGAATTATCGCACAATCAGCTTAACAGCTCATGCATCGAAGCTGCTTACAAGAATAATATACAGAAGAATGGAAAAGAAAATTGAGAATGCGCTAGGTGACGATCAGTTTGGCTTTAGGAAAAGTAAAGGGACGAGAGAGGCAATTCTGACGTTACGGCTAATAATGGAAGCAAGGCTAAAGAGAAATCCATAGGATTTGTCGACCTGGAAAAAGCGTTCGACAATATAAAATGGTGCAACCTGTTCGAGATTCTGAAAAAAGTAGGGGTAAGCTATAGGGAGAGACGGTTCATATACAATATGTACAACAACCAAGAGGGAATAATAAGAGTGGACGATCAAGAACGAAGTGTTCGTATTAAGAAGGGTGTAAGACAAGGCCGTAGCCTTTCGCCCCTACTCTTCAATCTGTACATCGAGGAAGCAATGATGGAAATAAAAGAAAGGTTCAGGAGTGGAATTAAAATACAAGGTGAAAGGATATCAATGATACGATTCGCTGATGACATTGCTATCCTGAGTGAAAGTGAAGAAGAATTAAATGATCTGCTGAACGGAATGAACAGTCTAATGAGTACACAGTATGGTTTGAGAGTAAATCGGAGAAAGACGAAGGTAATGAGAAGTAGTAGAAATGAGAACAGCGTGAAACTTAACATCAGGATTGATGGTCACGAAGTCAATGAAGTTAAGGAATTCTGCTACCTAGGCAGTAAAATAACCAATGACGGACGGAGCAAGGAGGACATCAAAAGCAGACTCGCAGTGGCAAAAAAGTAATTTCTGACCAAGAGAAGTCTACTAATATCAAATAGCGGCCTTAATTTGAGGAAGAAATTTCTTTGGATGTACGTCTGACAGAAGAGTATCGAAGCATTTGAGATGTGGTGCTATAGACGAATGTTGAAAATTAGGTGGACTGATAAGGTAAGGAATGAGGAGGTCCTACGCAGAATCGGAGAGGAAAGGAATATGTGGAAAACACTGATAAGGAGAAGGGACAGGATGATAGGACATCTGCTAAGACATGAGGGAATGACTTCCATGGTACTAGAGGGAGCTGTAGAGGGCAAAAACTGTAGAGGAAGTCAGAGATTGGAATACGTCAAGCAAATAATTGAGGACGTAGGTTGCAAGTGCTACTCTGAGATGAAGAGGTTAGCACAGGAAAGGAATTCGTGGCGGGCCGCATCAAACCAGTCAGTAGACTGATGACCAAAAAAAAAAAAAAAAAAAAAAAAAAAGCCTCCGTTCGATTGTAATACTCTGAAGGTTGAACAGACTATTTGCTCATAAGTAAAAGTTGTAGATTGGACCAATTTTTCAAATTTGGAAAAAGCTCACTTTTCCAAAGAAATTTTGTCATTTCAGAGAAAGATCGTAGCACACATAATGTGAATGCTATCATTCAAAATAGAGTAAGAAAATATATGAAACTTCTTTTAAAAGGGCTAGCTGGAGGTAAAAATCTTAAACGTGTCCCAAAAACTCTTCCCTATTAGAGCAAGTTACAGCATTTGAAAGAGCTGTAAATTACTTTTCAGATATCTTCTAAGATCTGTTGATGCCACAGTCATGAGAGAAGATGGTATTAATAGTAATACTGGACCCCACAAATTTCACTCGAAGATATTACAAATCAGATCAGTCCTTATCTGCCATGGCCAGAAAATAACAGCTGCAGTGAACATATTGACAGTAAACGATTACAATGAATGAAACAAAATGATTGAGTGAGCCAAGTGAGTGGGGCAAAACGCAATGTTTCCAGCAGTTTTATAACCTGACTAATGTGTTTCTACTGCTGAAAACATAATCTGCATTGTCAACCATACAGAATAGCTGCAACCCTGTTATGTCTTTGTGGGGTTGTTACATGGCAGCTTTTCTCCACAATTGTCACACAAAGTATTTCATGACATTATACGTTCATTCCTATGCTCACTGTAGTCGATCTCCTATGCTGCATCATAACTGCAGACGTTATTCAGTACCACAAGTGACTGCCTGCATGATCTTACCAATTAGTGATCCGAAGTTCATCTTTTTTTCTTGACAACCTACAATGTTTACGATCGTAGCTGGCACGTAGATTTCCTTTGTGAGCCTGGGTACCTTCCTGCAATCGACTAAAAGTTTACAGTAAACTGAACGCTCGATTAACGATTGGCAAGCGTCTCGTTGATGATGGTAGGATAAGAATGTCATCAACGGCCAACAACCGCCTAGAGTAAACTTTATGTGTGTTCATTGGAAGAACTTCGTCAATCTGCAGCTCTGACGTTCCCCAGTTTGTGACTGCTATTGATGCCTGCAACACGAGTGCATTAACTTAAAATACCAAAGGATCTCTCTAGAGGTTCAATGGTGTCATCCTGCAGCATCTTCTCCAATTCCTCCCTGATTATCCGTCGTTCAGCTTGTGACACCCTATAGAGGCATTCTCTCATTAATAGTTTTTCTAGCAATATATGTTCCCATCGGCTGAACGGGTTTCCCATTTGCGAACTACAGCACAATCGCTTTCGTGTCACGGAACCCAGTCCTATTTAGCTGACGAAGATAAGTTCTCGAGATTACATAAAATGAAGCCCCTAAGTCTAATAGCAGACGAACTGGTTGGCCGTCATTGATGACGTCGATGGGGTTACTATTCATCTTTGTAGCGGTCGTGCATGGAGAATTTTCTTATTAGTTTTCCTGAAATCGGTGGCTAGGCAAGCGGTCTGGTACATCTGTACGATGAAAGGGATCGTCTATGGTTTTAGCGACCTCGTGCAGTATACGGCGACGAGTTTCGGCACTCAGGTGGGCTATAATCGTCTGCATTTGACTGGTGTGTATAGGACTGTTGCGATGGCCGACGTCCGACGGTGTAATGGTCGTCGAACATTCTCTTCTTTCACGGTAGCAGAGCACAGAGTATCAAGGATATCCACAGTGAAAAGATACCTGCATGTGGTCCTTCGTCCTCCAAAAGTCTGTTTCTCTTCGGGGCACTTTACTTGAAGGACGATCTAATTGTACGTGTGACGGTCGGATGTTGCGTTGTCGTATGCCCGTGACGGCGTACGTCCGAGTTGGCCCCGTCCATTCTTCATGGCGTGCTCGACAGGTGGTAGTCTTTGGTCGTTCCTTCCAACAATATGAGAGAATCGAAGTCGCGCTGTCTTCCACAACAGCCATAGGGACCACATTCAGGATACGATCGATCATAACTCTTTCATCCGACTCTTGTTCTATTGTTTTCTTTCCTCAGGGTGCTGGAACCACAAGACTAGTTATCCTTTCTTCGTGACATTCTGTACCAGAAGAACTTGGCACATGCCTGCGACTTCTTACATCAGATACGAGATTTTGCCACTTTCTGTCAATTCACAGCACTGTAAAGGGCCACAACATTCCGTACGTATGACTGTGTCGTTTCGCTGTGACGTTGAGCCCTTTTCTTCGATTTTTCTTTTGTGAAGAGAACTTGCTGTTGATTGTGACCAAATATGTCCTCCGGATCAGCCTGGAATTTGTCTCACCTTTTACTCTCTCCTCATTGTTCACCGCAGCGCGGGATTAGCCCAGCGGTCTAGGGGCTGCAGTCATGGACTGTGTGGCTGGTCCCGGCGGAGGTTCGAGTCCTCCCTCGGGCATGGGTGTGTGTATTTGTCCTTAGGATAATTTAGGTTAAATAGTGTGTAAGCTTAGGGACTGATGACCTTAGCAGTTAAGTCCCATAAGATTTCACACACACACACACACACACACACACACACACACACATTGTTCACAAACCATTGCTCGGGTGGGTTACCAAAAAAAAAAAAAGCATATTTTTGCCAGACAAATCCGCTCATCTCACTTGCTGTACGTGCCGAGTCGGTCGAATCTTGTCACCCATTTCGTCGCATTGTCTCCGGGAAACTACAATGAATCTGTGATGTGCAGGTGACTTACTGCTGGCTTGGAATCCATGAGGCCATACAGACCTTTGAAACGATGTACCGCTTGTATTCCGGTTCCCGTCCGTGAAGGCGACTCCATTTACGTTGCCTGGTTGGAGCCAAGATGAGGTACATATTTTGAAGTACTCGGCGTCTCCACCAACCTATGTGACGTAATAAATGGAATAATCAACAGACCCGAAAGCAAGTTCGCCAGTGAAATACAACACCTAGCAGTGACAACACATTTATTACTAACACCAGCGTACAACCAGAACAGAACTCATTCCTAGACAGAGAGACCATTCATTTACACTATCACCGAATATTCCACCCAAAGAAGGTATTTATACATACATCGAATATTCCAGAATATACAGTCATTACAAACAAAAGATATTCCAAGAAACTTGCAGAACTTTTAAATACTAAACAACAAAATAATTACTAGTGTTCGGGTTTGAGCTGGCGACTCTAACCAGTACGTTACACTTCATACACAACAACTCGCAGCAATATTTAAGTTACTGATGAGGCAGAGTAACAAGGGATTGTTTCTTCTCTGTTTTGTGTTCAAATGCTGGCGTATATCTCAACTCAGAGGCAGCTGTATGAGGCGTTGTATGTAGTACTGGATAGTCGTTCTTTGAAGCTGTAAATCAACTACAAACGTCCTTATCGCTGTACACACCATAAACCAACACAGTAAAACAGATGCGTGTGAGTCGTTGTTTAGAATGTTTCAGTCCAAAAGAGAGAGGGGAATTGAGATGCATTTAAAAATTTTGAAACTTCCTGGAGGAATACAGACTAGGAATATGTTAAGAGTTATCCTAAGAATGTGTGATTTTGTGCAGTTTTGACTATCTGTAAGGACGCAATTACAGTTATGTTTCACAAAAATGTATCTGCAAATTGGTCTGTTGTTAGGCATTGAGCCAATCGATTATCGGACGGGAGAGTGAATTAAGTGAATGAGTTGGCGGATAGCTGCGAAATGAGCAAATGTTGCATAACTAGCATTATAAATATCAAAATGCGCGTCTGCATCCCTCCATTCACCAAATGCGTCATAAATTGCTTCCAAATATGTAACTCGCGCACATACACCACAAATAACAATAAAACTTCCGATAATTAATCTTCTGAACCAGCGGTCTAAAACTCACGGCTCGCTGGCCACATGCAGTGCGCCGTCATCTCTGTTGCGGTCCATTTGCATAATTATTAAATTAAAAATAAACTTTCGAGTTTTTTCCATCTGTCCAAGTGCGTCAAAGAGTAAATGTTGTAAATACATTACGCTGCAAGATGTAAAATATTTTATTATACGTATAAGTGCAACCTTGGCAAATACGGCCTATGTGTAAGGAGCTATATGAGCTTCTTTCTTATTCCTTTCTTAGTTCACTTCGTATTAGGCGGTGGGGAGACGCATAAATCTGTTTCATTACCCTCGGAATTACTGCAGGTGGTTTACGACTGCTGCGAACCGAAAGACTGGCATGAGAAACGAATTTTATCCAGGGAAACATCTCTTAGCTGTATTGTGACCGCAACTTTCTCTTTTCTTCTACTGTAATACCGCGATTTTACCCCTGGGGCACTCATGCAGACTCTACTGAGTCTATCCTGTACTCTGCCTACATTCCTAATATCGGTTAATTGGTATTAAAAATGTTCAAGTATTCAGCATGTTGCTACATTTTATGAATTAGACAGTGGCACGCAGCTTTGCCATGCATCTTGAGACCTCTGTTTAGCTCACAGACTAGACCTTTCACTTTTCACAGGAACTTCATTTCAGCTCCGAAGATTCATAGCTCCAAAAACGTGTTGGTTCCTATGAGACATATAGCTTTCTGAAGGATGGCGGCAAGCAAACTGAGTGTTAACACCCTTGACAAATTAATATTATAACCGGAGTTATGAATCCGTACGTACCTTTAAATACGTCAGGTTCGTCAAAATCACTGAAAGTATCGTTAGAACGAGTTTCAATTTTTAAACATGAATTTCTATGCAAAAAACCTTCCTTGAAATAATCTGATTCACGACGTTTTGAAAAGCTGAGTGCCAAAGACGATACTGCTTCTCGAATTATATCAAACAATGGTTTTATATTCCCAGAATGAGATTTTCACTCGGCAGAGGAACGTGCGCTGATATGAAACTTCCTGGCTGATTAAAACTGTGTGCCGGACCCAGACTCGAACTCGGGACCTTTGCCTTTCGCGGGCAAGAGGTTTTTTTTCGTGCGTTAACCACTTTCCTTCTTTTTTCTCGCCTTACAATTTTCTATACAATTTTATTACAAAGCAGATTCTCTGGCAACTTTTTTGTGTTCTTTCTTTTCTTCTTTTTTGAAAAAGAAAAGAGAGGTTTTGGCTACTTTATGGCGAAAACAGTTACTGCATTTCTTGTACCTGTTGCATACGGAAACGGAATAATAACTTAAAAACATATGCATCGCCCGGAAATCTAACTCGGGTAGCTGACCAAGTTTATTTGTTTATCTTATTTATTTATTTATTTTTGAGTAGCACAGTCATTCCAGGTTGGAGGAGGCAAGGCGGGTAGGGGTCGAATTCCGAGGCCTAGCCAAGATGTCTCCCCTCTCCTACCACTTAAGCTCACCATCAAATTTTTTTAAATTTTTATTTATTTACTTTTTTATGTCTGAAGTAACAAAAATAAGGGGGCCATACACCAGAAAATATGCCGATAATGTGAACTAAAAAGGGCCATCTAGCCCGCTGGGATCACCTTATCAAAGAGGGTGGCCAGTAACAGGCGGTCATCAATGCAATGGGCGTCATCAGTCATCAATAGTCGGAACGTCCGGGGCCGCTGCACACAGCCAGAGACTGTATATGTTACCGTAAGTGCATCGTGGAAACATCACAAATGCAAGTCAATTTCTTCTCACAGCCGGCACACCCCAGATGGGCCGTTGGTCCATAAATAACAATCCCAAATAGTTGGCAAAAAGTTTCCGGTATTCCGTTCTGTTCGTTAAGACTAGGAACTCGTCGATCGTGTATTTCCACATATCGAGGACTTCCTCTTCACCGTCGCGGTACATGTAGCGTATCGCTATTCCTTGTACCCAATTGACCGCATTCATCCGGGTCATCGGAAAATTGACAGTGTCGGGATGAAAGAGGTCCAGGGGCACAATCGAAACATAGGGGCGGCGTAGCAGTAAAGCCAATAACTGGCCGATCAGTTTCCAGCACTCGCGTGCGGGGTCACAATTTATGTTCGTCCGCGTCTACCATCGCGCAACGGGGGCACATAGGTCGTAAGTCAGGTGAATGGCATGTGGTCTTCGTCGGGTCGGAAATTTCTCGATAATGACCACATACCACGTCGACCTCACTAAAGTTTGTCAACGTGGCCGCGTGGTTGGCTAGCCCAACCCGCGTCCAGTTGACCGTGGGGTGGCGTCGTACAATGTCATTAGCCGGATTCCAAGCCTTTGCTGTCGGATTCCGTGTCTCCGGTATAACCCCCAACGTATAGCTGTGCTCCACGAAAAACGTCCTAATACGGCGATAAATGTCCAACCGGTACCGGTGGGCACAGAGTGTGTGCGGCCACCTCTGCTATCAGGATACCAGGAGGACTGTCTGTCTGTGAAAGCCAGAGTCGCCGCATTGAGCGAAGGTACAGTGCCAACGCTCTGAGCTTGACGTGAGTCCAACACCTCCTTGGTGGAAGGGTAATGTAAGAGTAACAAAACGGATCTTAAGAACGGCACCAACGTTCACCAGTGTCCAAACACTGCCTGTATTCTGAAAGCCATAGTGTATGTCACCGGTAATACGTGGGCTTAATGGTTAATGTGAGAAGGCTCTACGCGGAGTCGTCGTAAGACCTTACGCTACGTGAAGGCAGCCGTACGTTCTATTTGTCGATGGAGCGATATCCCTGAAAATTTGAACATTGGGACCTTTTGCAATCATGCCTCGTCCCACCTTCATGTAGCGTGATTTCCGGAGGTTTATCACGCTGCCTGCCACTGCTCCATACTGTTGGAGCCAGGAAAGCGCCCTTTGTATTTCGTCGCCAGTCCGTGCTAAGAACATCACATCATCGGCGTATGCACCACATCGAAAGGTCACGGAGCAGAGGCTAAGTCCTTCCAAGCGTCTCCGCAATCCATGAAGAGCTGCTTCGAGGGCAATCGTGAATAACATGGCAGAAAGAGGACAACCTTGTCTGACGGACCTGCTGGACGGGGGCGGACCGATTGCCGTTTACCATAATCCCATGGATCAAACGAAGCACGACAGATGTCGGCATGCGCGGGAAACCAATGTGTTCCATAACTGCATGCTGGAAACAATGTTCAACGCAATCGAAAGCATGGTCAAAATCCAGCGCAAGAGTGCCTTGAAGACGGCATGTTTGCATGAGCGCCACCACGTCTCTATAGGTGCTTAAAGCCGTAAACACATTAGTGTCACCACCGAGGCGGGTTTGAACAGTGTGAATGGCCGCCATTACTGTAGATTTCAGCCTCTCGCGGAGGATACGTGTCAGCAGCTTGTAGTCGGTGTTTAGCATTGTCTGTGGGCGAAAATTAAGTGGGCGTCAGCCTCCTCCGGGTTTTGGCACCGGTATCAAGAGACCCTCAGTAAATTCAGATGGTATCTGAAGATCAGTGTTCAGGAGTTCTCCGTACATCCTGAGCCACATTGGGCCCGTGAGTTCAAAAAACCTTTGGTAAAATTGAAGAGGGAGTCCGTCAGGCTCTGGCCTTTTGTTGGGGGCACCGCGCAACATAGCCTCCCTTAATTCTTCCAAAGTCACCTCCGCCAAGACTGTAGCATCATTTTGTGGGTTCCGAGAGACGGGTGGATCAGATAGGACTTCCTTAATCCTACATACATGTTGTACTCTTGCTGTTGCAGAAGTGTATATGACTGTGTGAACGCTCATACGATGTTCATTTGCATTTCAATTCGTCGTCCATCCTCCATCTCGACCTCCGTAATGAGCTGCCTCTTTAATCTTCTTCTACCTTGAATAATATGGTGGAGAGAAGGTCTTTCTTCACTAACATCATCAGTTGTCTTCGTTCGCACCCGCACACCCGCTAGGAGTCCGGCGGTGATACGTAGCAACCGTGCCTTGACGTGCTGTTCTGCCGATTGTCGTTCCGGCGACGGCGGTTGCACAGCCAGTTCGCGGACCACAGTGTAGTAGAAATCAGTGATGGCAGAATACTAGCGCTCTCTATCTCGTCCATAGCTGGCTAATGTTCGGTACAGGGGGGATTGGACACACCGTAGCCACCATTGAAGTGCGGAAGCGTAGGCGGGTAATCGCCGCTGGCATGTGCTCCATGTGGACTCAACTTCGGATCTGCAATTTACGTCACCAAGAAGGGCCATATTAAGGCGCCACGGGCCTCTACTTCGTCGGACTCGTTGGTGAGGGAAAGTGAGAGTACACACGCATGCTGAGTGATCCCTGAACGCTGCCGGCCACATGTCAGCACCGACAATGGCCGATCGCAGGCCGCGAGTGAGGTAGACTCGATCCAAACGTCTCGCAGAATGACTAGTAAAGGAGATGTATGACTTTCGGTCGCCGTGTTGTATGACCCATGTGTCCAACAAAGCCAAGTCCTTTTGGCCTTCTTCTGAAGAAGAAGGCCAAATTACTTTGGCTGAAACCTGGGCAAAGTTTGGTTTCTATTTGTAACTAAGGCTGGTACAATTATCACAGTTGCTAACACGGCTGCACTATGTTAAAAATTCCTTTACAAGTGCTTGAAGTGCTGGGCAGGTGGTATAGTGGGATACCTGGTCGGATGGTCTGAGCACACAACTGAAATCTCCGGCTAGTACTAAGTGGTCGGCTTTGCCCTGGAAGAGCAGAGCGATATCTTCAGCAAGAAGGTGCGGCGTTCTCTTCGTCTGTCGGAGCCGGAAGGAGCATACAGGTTCACCAGACGAACTGTACCCACCGTGAGTGCGACGTCCCGAGCCCACGGTAAATAAGACACATCAGTTGCCATAATCCCTTCCTTCATCCGAATTGCCGTAGCTCCGCCGCCCACATCTGAAGGCATAGTGTAGGTGTCGTATGCATAGGTATCGATATAGAGTCCTGATCGGACTTATTGAAGGAAAACAACATCCAGATCTGAAGCTCGTTAACGTATCTTGCAGCATACGGGTTTTGACATCAGAAGCAACGCCGTCGACATTGATAGTGGCGAGGCGGTATGCCTGTTCCATCAAATCGCGAGGAATGTCCTTGGTATTACAGGTGGGCAGTGGTCGTGATGTGGATCGTCGTTAGGGCATAGAGGTAGGAAGCGACGGGTGTGGGTCATTCCGGCCTAGGCGTCTGTCGCCGGCAATGTAGACGCTGCCAACTGCATCGGTGTATCGTCAGGGTCCTGGAACGCATCTTGTATCTCCATTTCCTGTGCCCAATCTTCCAGGGATAGTGATATCAGTGGATCTCGAGAGGCAGACGTAGTCGTGGGTGCATCCCCGGGTCGGGGATTTGTTGATTTCCCGCATCCCCACTGTGCACAGACCCACCGGTAGCGTGAGAAGACGTCGAACCGTGTGGTACAGTAGTATCGCCATGTCGAATCGCTTTATCGGCTAGTGCACCTCATAATCAATTGGTGGCCTCTCGGGCTGTTCTACTGCATCGGTTGTTATGCGCGGTTTCTTATGGCGCTTTGGCGATTTCTGTTTACGCTGTCTCGCCTCTGTTTCCGGCAAAGGGCAGAGGGAGGACGCAGCATCATGTTCCTCAACTTGCACCGCACCATCGGTTTGTCGTTGTAGCAATGCGCCTGGGCTTAGTGCAACAGAGGCATCGGCGCTGGAAGACGCTGGGGGCTTCGGAGGAACTATCGCAGGGACCTCCAAGGCTTGCACCAATACAGAAGGGTCATCACAGACAGCTGGAGTCTCCCATCTCGCCGCAGCAACATACATAATCAGCATAGACGTCGCTATCGACTGTTGAATCTGATCGGCTGAGGGTGTCTGCACGAGAGGTCGTTGCAGACTTTCGGTACGCATGTGTCCTATCAATCCACATCCGGAACAGGTCCTCGGCTGACCGTCGTAAATAACTATCGACCTGCAACCAGAAATCGTGAGATACGAAGATATGAGGTGGTACAATTCAATATGGATCTGTCGCACCCCGTTAAGAACAGGGTAAGATTCAAAGGTCTTCCATTTTTCGGCCGTATGGCCAAGGACTGTGCCATAGTGTCGAAGAGAAAGGGTGGCCAAATCCGCTGGAACTTCAAATGGTAGCCCAAACATGAGCACATTTTGTATTCCCAATCCATCACGTTCAAGCATTACCACAACCACGTTTCCGTCAGAGTGGCAGAACCTATAACATTCCGTCGAGCGCCTGAGAAGTTTGTCACAGGCCTCATCAAATGGTTCAAATGGCTCTGAGCACTACGGCACTTGACTTCTGTGGCCACCAGTTCCCTAGAACTTAGAACTAGTTACCTCTAACTAACCTGAGGACATCACACACGTCCATGCCCGAGGCAGGATTCGAGCCTGCGACCGTAGCGGCAGCCCTAATCGTCAGTGAACCTGAGATACACAGCGCTGGAGACGATAGCTAAGTTGATGCCCAGCAGCTCGTTCGGGTCAACAGGTGTCACGTCGGGTAAAAATCTTCCTACTTCGTGGGCCTTGGGTCTAGAGTGTGTAGTGTCGAACTGAAGCTTGGTCGTAGCTTTCCGGTACGAAAGAGCCATCGGATGTGAGGAATGGAGGAACGGAACTACAACACTCCAACACTAGCCGGTGGCGCGGTAAAAAACACACCCGGAAACGTGACACGGAGTCCGACTTCCGACTGATCTACCCAAGAACGACACACGACCCGTCCTCACAGATTTAATTCTGCCTGAACCCCGTCTCCTACCCTCTAAACTTCACAGAAGCTCTTCTGTGAACCTTGCTGAAATAGTACTCCTGGAAGAAAGGCTATTGCGGTGACGTGGCCTAGCCACAGTCTGGGGCCAGATTGAGATTTTCACTCTGCAGCGGAGTGTGCGCTGATACGAAAATTCTTGGCAGATTAAAAGTGTGTGCCGGACCCAGATTCGAATTCAGGACCTTTGCCTTTCGTGGAAAAGTGCTCTACCAAGGTCCTGAGTTCGAGTCTAGGTCTCCATACGTGGCTACACTCCATACAATGACTTTCAGGAAAGACTTCCTTACACTTAAATCTCTACTCGAAGTTAACAAATTTTTCTTCTTCAGAAACACTCTCCTTGCCACAGCCAGTCTACATTTTATATCCTCCCTACCTCGACCATTATCAGTTATTTTGTTCACCAAATAGCAAAACTCATCGACTACTTTAAGTGTATCATTTCCTAACCTAATTCCCTTGGCATCATCTGATTTAATTCGACTACATTCCATTATCCTCGTTTTGCTTTTTTTGTTGATGTTCATCTCATACGATCCTTTCAGGACACTGTCCATTCCGTTCAACTGCTCTTCCAGGTCCTTTGCTGCCTCTGACAGAATTGCAATCGCATCGGCAAACGTCAAACTTTTTATATCTTCTCCATAGATTTTAGCTCCTATTCTAAATTTTTCTTTTGTTTCCTATACTGCTTGCTCAATATATACATTGAATAACATCGGGGATAGTCTACAAACCTGTCTTACTCCCTTCCCAACCACTGCCTCCCTTTCATGTCCGTCGACTCTTACAACTGCCATCTGGTTTCTGTACAAATTGTAAATAGCCTTTCGCTCCGTGTATTTTACCCCTGTCACCTTCAGAATTTCAAAGACATTATTCCAGTCAACATCCAAAAGCTTTCTCTAAGTCTACAAATGCTAGGAACGTAGGTTTACCTGTCCTTAATCTATCTTCTAAGATAGGTCGTAGGGTCAGTGTTGCCCCATGTGTTCCAATATTTCTACTCAATCCAAACTGATCTTCCCCGAGGTCGGCTCCTACCGGTTTTTCCATTTGCCTGTAAAGAATTTGTGTTAGTATTTAGCAGCCGTGATTTATTAAACTGATAGTTTGCTAGTTTTCACACCTTTCAACATTTACTTTTTATTGGAATTGGAATTATTACATTCTTAATGAAGTCTGAGGGTATTTCGCTTGTCTCATACATTTTGCTCATCAGATGGTAGAGTTTAGTAATGGCTGGCTCTCACAAAGCTATCAGTAGTTCTAATGGAATGTTGTCTACTTCTGGGGCTTTGTTTCGACATTGGTCTTTCATTGCTTTGTGAAACTCTTCACGCAGTATCATATCTCCCATTTCATCTTCATCTACGTCCTCTTTCGTCTCCATAATACTGCCCTCAAGTACGTCGCCCTTGTATTGACCCTCTATATACTCCTTGCACTTTTCTGCCTTCCCTTCTTTGCTTAGAAGTGGTTTTCCGTCTGTGCTATTCATATTCATACAAGCCGTTCTCTTTTCTCCAAAGTTCTCTTTAACTTTCCTGTAGGCAGTATCTACCTTACCCCTAGTGATATATGCAACCTTACAATTGTCCTCTAGGCACCCCTGCCCTACTTAGCCATTTTGCACTTCCCCTCTTTTTAGACGTTTGTATTTTTTTCCTGCTTCATTTAATGCATTTTTTTAATTTCACCTTTCATCAATTAAATTCAATATCTCTTCTGTGACCCAAGGATTTCTACTAGCCCTCGTCTTTTTTACCTACTTGATCCTGCGCTCCTTTCACTATTTCATCTCTCAGAGCTACCCATTCTTCTTCTAATGTATTTCTTTCCCCCTTTCTTGTCAATCGTTCCCTAATGCCTCATTACTTTATAACACTTGGTCATTTGATATGTCAAAGTTTGTTGTCAATGTCGAGTTAGTTTTGCCGGCCGTTGTGGCCGAGCTGTTCTAGGCGCTTCAGTCCGGAACCGCGCTGCTGCTACGGTCGCAGGTTCGGATCCTGCCTCGGGCATGGATGTGTGTGATGTCCTTAGGTTAGTTAGGTTTAAGTAGTTCTAAGTCTAGGGGACTGATGACCTCAGATGTTAAGTCCCATAGTGCTTAAAGCCATTTCAGCCATTTTTTTCAGCTCGTTTTGGTGACTTATAACATGTCCCAGTGGTTTTGTTTCCTGGTATGATCTTAATCCTCAGCGGGTTTGTCCATTTGAAAGACATCACCTATGTTTTGGAATGGATATTTTAAAATTATACCGTTTGAAAATTCACTTACGTCTACAGATGAATCTTTCTAGCGATGTTTCGCTATTCTGCCCGTTTGGAAGGTCACCTGCATTGATGTTACCATGTTTCAACCATGCCGGCCGCGGTGGCCGTGCGGTTCTAGGCGCTGCAGTCCGGAACCGCGTGACCGCTCCGGTCGCAGGTTCGAATCCTGCCTCGGGCATGGATGTGTGTGATGTCCTTAGGTTAGTTAGGTTTAAGTAGTTCTAAGTTCTCGGGGACTGATGACCTAAGATGTTAAGTCCCATAGTGCTCAGAGCCATTTGTTTCAACCACATCGCTAACGTATGTATAATACGTGTGGGTAATAAGTTGCACCATTCTCGTGCCCCTTGTTTTGTAGGTATGTCTTTTGATATAGCATATTTAGTCTTTATTCTTAGTTTGGTACCTACGTATCGGGTTCCTACCACCTTTACTATTTGCTGAGGACATCCTTACTTGTGTAATGTTTTCCATAAGATTTTCCTAACGAAATGGCCGAATTCTTTCTCTTAATGGCGTCTGTAACCACCCACGTTTTGGGATTTTGCGTCTTTGCTAATACATACGGTATAAATGAAGACGTCTAAGCTTTAAAAGTAGCTCTACATATTTAAGCAATTCTGCGTCTGTGGCGTCTTTTTCGGATGCTCAGTTTCATTGAGGGCCTCTCCTTGTTAAGAGATCGCCATCATATGGCTTATCAGTTTCAGGATTTCCTTTACTTCCAAGCAGTTTATGCTGTTAAAAATTATATTCTTGTGGACACAAATGTAAATTGGTATACCCTCCTTTTACAGTCTTTTAGATGTATTTTTTTAATTCCCTGCTTAATGCAATAATTTTGAACATGTGTAGGCAGTTATTAGGTTTTGTACGAAGATTTGAGTAACATTATAATTCAATACGTTTCAGCACATTGGAATATTTTAGTTCAAAAAATGGTAACTTGCCTGCGAAAGGTAAATGTCCCAGGTTCGGGCCCCGAGCCGACATACGATTTTAATCAACGAAAAAGTTTCAGATCAGCGCACACTCCGCTTCAGATTGTGAAAATTCTTGCAAGAGTGAACTTTACCGAACGCTAAAGTAATATTCTTGGGGATTAGCCACGATATTGCGGCCGTGTGGTTCGCAGACGACCAGGCGCTAACAGTCAAT
This sequence comes from Schistocerca nitens, assembly GCF_023898315.1. Lineage (NCBI taxonomy): Eukaryota > Metazoa > Arthropoda > Insecta > Orthoptera > Acrididae > Schistocerca > Schistocerca nitens. The sequence goes on from NC_064614.1 coordinate 70,142,640, forward strand.
TCAGAAGACAAGCTGAAGATGAACATAACAAAATTCGTTAACATAGTAAGGACGAATAATACCAAAGTACATGAGAAGATGAAAACTTAAGAAAATTCATTTAAACATTTGGATTACGAGTTATGTGTGCCCGAAGCTGTTGTAGGAGACTACATCCGGAAATGTAACCAAATGAAGGAACACATTAAAAGACACGAGGAAGTTCTTAATATCACAGTGCAATACGTCGTCTACAAACCTGCTTTGTTGTATTTTAGTGTGACATAGATATCAGACAACACGACAAGGATGCAAACTTCATAAATGAGATTTTTAGCTGACAAGGAGAGTAATTACTGCATGAGATTGAATTAGAATTGGGGTTATCTGTTTGGAAAGTATTCCTTTAATTACCTGTGAATTACACAGCGGCCAATGGAAATAAATTTTGCATTTAGAATAAATAGCGTAAACCGTCTACCGTAGTCAGTATACTTATACAAGGCGAAAAAATTTATGAGACATTGGCACAAGATAACATTTCATTTGTTTCGGAAAGGGATTTTTTTTCCCAGCACTTTTGTAGCAGAATAGGAGAAGAAGGGACAGAATAAAGAATTCCACTGAGGGGATGGTGTTAGATGTGGCCGTTGTTAACAGTAAATGAAATCAAGTAAACCGCCTTTGTGAGTACGTAAATGTTGGCATTGATGTCGTAGTGCCTGATACGAATTATGAAGCCGGTCGCAACATTACTCGATTAGAAAAGATAAAAAGAGAAGAGCCATATGTACCGGTAATGGTGAACGTATGGCCCGATCGAAACTTTGGTGGAAACGGCGAGCGGGTGTGATCCTCGTAAAATATTTATTTAGCTGAGCGGGGGCTAAAAGCGGGAATCCTCTAATAAAAGTGCATTATCTGGAGGGGGCGGGCAGCGCTCCAGCGCTCCAGTGCTGAGCGCCTCTCCAGTGAGCGCACCGGAGCGTGAAAGGCCAGCTGAGCCGTCGCCGCCCCCGCTGCCCCCGTCCACCCCCTCCCCCGCCCCCGCCCACCACCCTTCTACAGCAGCCAACTCGAGCCGGCCCTACGAGCTGCCCCCACTCGCATCAGCGTCCGCCTCCCCCGAGAGGTAATCACAAACCCTTTGTGTGCCACATGAAAGCGCGCCTTTGTTCGCTTAGCACTACTACTTAAAATATACTTTCCTTCCCCTCCGCATCCTCCCCGCTACCATTACGGTGCAAATTGCTGCAGAATTTCGAGCACGCCAATTAAAGGGGCCCCCGCCCGCTCTCCATGCTCACGCTGTGGGTCCATTCCAGTTGGCGCTGGGTGCGGATGTTTCCCGGGTTACACAAAGTGCAATCTAAGTTGGCGCCACCCTAACGAGTTTTCAGTGTAACGAAGGCTCTCCAGGAGCAATATTCCATTCGGGTCCGACCAGTGTGTTGCAGAGGTGACCCGACTGTCGCTGCATGGGGTGAAATAGGTCCCTAGGCAACTTGGGGACTGCTCGAGCGGTCTCTCTGACCATTTGGTCACTTCAGATAACTCTGATGGGCTGACGTACTCAGCCGACGTCTTCTGCTGACGTCTTCACCAACTTTTATGTATTCCTGTTGTTTGCAATCCTTCAGCTAAGTTCATGCAGTCCCTGTCTGCTCTTAACTTTTCTCATTTTTGCGTATAGACACTATTTTCTGTTGACCCTTGGATGCTGGTTTCGCAGAAATGCGTGAGACTGTTCAACAGCTCCCCTCTCAGAAAAAAATGGCTAATGCTATTAATTTAATCAATACTATCAAATTTAAAAAATGGTTCAAATGGCTCTGAGCACTAAGGGACTTAACTTCTAAGGTCATCAGTCCCCTAGAACTTAGAACTACTTAAACCTAACTAACCTAAGGACATCCATGCCCGAGGCAGAATCCGAACCTGCGACTGTAGCGGTCGCACGGTTCCAGACTGTAGCGCCTAGAATCGCTCGGCCACCTCGGCCGGCACTATCAAATTATTATGTGTTTGGCAACAATAATGTTGTGGCGCACACCGTCTTGGCCCAAGTATTTTAGTTACACGCCACTTCGGAATCACAATTTTTCTGAGATTAAACAAGAAACTTTCAAATTTTTGGATGTGAGATCCGCCAGTTATGAAAGTTTTTCTCAGTATCCAAACATGTTTCGACACCACTGTGCCGTCATCAGTGGGTTTTCGTTTTTTTTTTTTTAATTTATTCTTTATATTTGGTGTGCATGAACTTTCTGGATCACATTTGTGTTAATTACTACAGGTAGCTTGTCATGTTTTCGTGTGGCAAGCGCTTCCATTCTCCACATCATGCTGAGATGTTGTGATGCATACGTATTTTCCGTAAATAACGTAGTAAAACACTGTGTTCTGGTGTAGTGAAAAAGTATTTTACTACGTTATCTGCGGAAAATACTTGTTATAGTTAAGTATGCATCACAACATCTCAGCATGATGTGGAGGATGGAAGCGCTTGCCACACGAAAACATGACAAGCTACCTGTAGTAATTAACACAAAAGTTATCCAGAACGTTCATGCACACCAAATGTAAACAATAAATTAAAAAACGGAAACCCACTGATGACGGCACAGTGTTTGGACACTGAGGAAAATGGTGTTTTGCCTAACTGGCGTACCTCACATCCAAACATTTTTAACTGCAAACACGGCCAGTACAAGGAGCAGCATATCAAAAGACGAATAAACATTCATTTTCATTGAGCTCTTTACAGATATTTAAATTATAGCCTTGGAAATATATTTCTGCATTCAGTGTACGTTTATTCACTTTTTCTGTCCAATCGTTGTGACCACACGAAACATGTTGTGTTTAAAGATCTTCCATTTTCCGCACTCTTAGGCTATTGGCGAGTAGCTCTGCAGCGTTCCATAGCGTGTAGAAAATGTTTTGGACGCATTGGTTGTACACTTACGACAGTAAATTATTTCATCAAATCTGTTTTCGTAATGGTTGGCTTGTTGTCGTGCAAACAAACTTCGGGCTGTTCCCAAGTGCACCGATAGTACCACGGCTGTTTGGCCACCGAAAGATAGACAATAAGCGAGTTTCACTGCGTCCAATAGTCGACTCGATAAATTCAACAATATACGGGATAGCTACACACCAGCCGTCTCTGTTAATGTCTCACGCGGGTCAATGTTCACATGATGTCAAAAACTCACCAGAGTTCGTGAGGGTGCTTCAGGAAACGTATCCCACAAGTGTGATATCCTGCTCAGTTTCGATGTCACGTCGCTTTTCACACGGGTACCTCTAGAGAAGTCCTTGATATTACTATGGAGCCACTGCGACAAAGACACTGTACAATCGTTACGTCACGCGCTGCCTACGGAAACTGTTCTTGAAACCATGTGGCTGAAAGAAGAAGAGCCGGCCGCTGTGACCGAGGTTCTAGGCGCTTCAGTCCGGAACCGCACAGCTGCTACGGTCGCAGGTTCTAATCCTGCCTCGGGCATGGTATGATGTCCTTAGGTTCTTAGGTTCAAAATGGCTCTGAGCACTATGGGACTCAACTGCTGAGGTCATTAGTCCCCTAGAACTTAGAACTAGTTAAACCTAACTAACCTAAGGACATCACAAACATCCATGCCCGAGGCAGGATTCGAACCTGCGACCGTAGCGGTCTTGCGGTGCCAGACTGCAGCGCCTTTAACCGCACGGCCACTTCGGCCGGCTTAGGTTCTTAGGTTCGTTAGGTTTAAGTAGTTCTAAGTCTAGGGGATTGATGACCTCAGATGTTAAGTCCCGTAGTGCTTAGAGTCATGTGAACCATTTTTGAACAAGAAGGAAGATTGAGTATAACATTCCATCGACATCGAAGTCATTATAGACGGAGCAGAAACTCGGATTCTGTCAGTATGGGGAAGGAAACTGGCCGTTCCATTGTTAAAAGGAACCATCCCGCCATTTCCTTGGAGCGATTTACGGAAATCACGGAAAACCTAAATCTGGATGGCCAGATGCGGATTTGAATCGTAATTCCCTCGTATGCCAGTCCACTGTGATAACCACAGCTCCACTTCACTCTGTAAGAGGCTGAAACCAAAGGCATTCCACCGATAAATGAACAATCTTGCAAGAATTTCTTGACTACCTTAAGAGCATACACAAAAACATAACATTCATTATCGAAGCAAAAGCAAACAGATGTCTACCTGGCCTCGATATTCTGATAAAGAAGAAAATTGTTGGCACGCTGGAACATTCTGTCTACAGAAAAACGACGCACACGGACCCGTACCTAACCACCGGTATCTGCTGCCAACCAGCACAACGGTTATCCATGCTCAACACTTGGTACGGAGAGCACGAGACATATGCAACAAGGACAACGAGTTGCAGCGTCTACGGAAAATCTTTGCAGGAACAGCTACACAGAGACACAGATAAGACGCGTTCTCCAGAAGAAGAAAGATGTCAGCCTGGCACAAGACATAAAGCATCTGGGGTCCCTTCAGTACGCTGGACCAGACACGGTCAAGACTGCCGGGAGTTTGGAGAGAAATAACATCAAAAACTATTTTCCGTTCATCGACTAAAATACACCACTGGATATTAAAATTGCTACACCACGAAGGTGACGTGCTACAGACGCGAAACTTGGCCGACAGGAAGAATATGCTGTGATAAGCAAATGATTAGCTTTTCAGAGCATTCACACAAGGTTGGTACCGGTGGCGACACCTACAACGTGCTGGCATCAGGAAACTTTGCAACCGATTTCTCATACACAAACCTGGTGAAACGTTGTTGTGATGCCTCGTGTAAGAAGGAGAAATGCGTACCATCAAGTATCCGACTTTGATAAACGTTGGATTGCAGCCTATCACGAGTGCGGTTTATCGTACCGCGACATTACTGCTCGCGTTGGTCGAGATCCAATGACTTTTAGCAGAATATGGAATCGGTGGGTTCGGCAGGGTAATACGGAACGCCGTACTGGATCCCAACGGCCTAGTATCACTGGCAGTCGAGATGACAGGCATCTTATACGCATGGCTGTAACGGATCGTGCAGCCACGTCTCCATCCCTGCGACAACAGATGGGGACGTTTGCAAGACAACAACCATCTGCACGAACAGTTCGACGACATTTGCAGCAGCATGGGCTATCAGTTAGGAGACCTTGGCTGCGGTTACCCTTGACGCAGCATCACACACAGGAGCGCCTGCGATGGTGTAGTCAACAACGAACCTTGGTGCACGAATGGCAAAACGTCATTTTTTCGGATTATTCCAATTTCTGTTTACAGCATCATGATGGCCGCATCCGTGTTTGGCGACATCGCGGTAAACGCACATTGGAAGCGTGTATTCGTCATCGCCATACTGGCGTATCACCCGGCGTGATGGTATGGGGTGCCTTTGGTTACACGTTTCGTTCACCTCTTGTTCGCACTGACGGTACTTTGAACAGTGGCTGTTACATTTAAGATGTGTTACGACCCGTGCCTCTACCGTTCATTCGATACCTGCGAAACCCTACATTTCAGCAGGATAATGCACGACCGCATGTTGCAGGTCCTGTACGGGCCTTTCTGGATACAGAAAATGTTCGACTGCTGCTCTGGCCAGCACATTATCCATTTCTCTCAAAACTGAGAAGTCTGGTCAATGGTGGCCGAGCAACTGGTTCGTCACAATACACCAGTCAGTACTCTTGATGAACTGTGGTATCGTGTTGAAGCTGCATGGGCATCTGTACCTGTACACGCCATCCAAGCTGTTTGACTCAATGCCCAGGCGTATCAAGACCGTTATTACGGCCAGAGGTGGTTGTTCTGGGTAGTGATTTCTCAGGATCTATACACCCAAATTGCGTGAAAATGTAATCACATGTCAGTTGTAGTATAATATATTTGTCCAATGAATACCCCTTTATCATCTGCATTTCTTCTTGGTCTAGCAATTTTAGTGGCCAGTAGCGTAGAAAATATGCTCGGGCCAATAAATGACAAATTTGGACTACAAATATCTGGAGTCTATTGCATCAGTTGCGAATGTGGCAAACAGGAAATCGGCTGGACGCGACTGTGTATTTCGCTGCACTGCTCAGAACGTGTGACAACTTCCGCCTCTGCCAAACGGATAACTCTGCAATCGTAGAACAGCGCCACAAGGAAGGTCACGTGTTTAACTTTGAACAGATCAGTGTGCTGCGTCTCGTTCTGGGACTCGGTGATCAAAGAAGGAACGGTATATACAGGTCCATGACGATCTTGTCAAGAGGGGTAGTGGTTTCCACCTGAGCTCCGCATGGGATACAGCAGTTGCAAGAATACATTCTAGAGTAAAGGCAACGATTGCAGCAGATAGAAAAGACAGGCAGCGCCAGCTTGCGACGCCCTCACCACCACCCCTCCGCGAGTTCCCCCCACCGCAGTCTGACCCTCTCCCCACCACAACCCGCCCACCTCTCCCGGAGGTTCGCGAGTGATACAGTCGTTAGTCGTTGCGTACGAGGAAGAGGAGTCGGCGGTCGAGCGGCTATAAGGACACGCAATGGATATGAAGCCGACACTTGGACTGAAGATTACGGGTATTTGTCGAAACGTTTCCGCAGAACGATGCCTTGACTCGGCCGATAACCCGAGAAAACTTCACCACCGAGACTCGACTAGAAAGTCTACATTCCCTGGTTTATTATTGTTCGAGAACACTTCCTTACATACCATTTATCCCGTCTCCGAGGGTCTTTTGTTGGCATGGTTTGGCTAATTCAATTTTTAATTTTATCTTTGCGGCCGTATGCCCTTTCGACGCCACAGGTGTCAGTAACACAAGAAAGGCAAGAGCGCAAACTTAGTTCTGGGTGCTGTCGTCATTTGTCTTTTTGAGTTAAAATGCTATAGCTAGCGAGGAGCTGGGAGTGCCAAGGTGGCCAGTTACCAAAAATAACAGCTGAACCAGAAAAGACCAATTATTTTTTGAAAATTTTCCAGCAAATATTTACTGACTTTTATCACATCTGTAGTAATTATGAGAAACTTTAATAAATGCAAACGAATGAACAATACAATTTTAGAATTAGGAACTGCACTATTTAACTGAAGTAAGCATAGTATTAAGCCTTACCAGATTCCAGTGGTTCTGTTTCGAATAGATCAACAAGCACGGTGTTAGCTAAATGAGAGAGAAAAACACTTCCATTAGCGTATGCTGCATACCAATAAAGTGACATCAACAGACATTTAGTTATCAGCCCAGAGAATGCTACGAGTCACTATTAAGGGACAGCGTAAAACAAATGCGCAACAGTAAAAGATCTACATCTACATAGATACTCATCAAAGCACACCTAAGTGCCTGGCAGAAGGTTCATCGAACCACCTACACAATAATTCTCCATTATTTCAATTTTACCGAGCGAGGTGGCGCAGTGGTTAGCACACTGGACTCGCATTCGGGAGGACGACGGTTCAATCCCGTCTCCGGCCATCCTGATTTAGGTTTTCCGTGATTTCCCTAAATCGTTTCAGGCAAATGCCGGGATGGTTCCTTTGAAAGGGCACGGCCGAATTCCTTCCCAATCCTTCCCTAACCCGAGCTTGCGCTCCGTCTCTAATGACCTCGTTGTCGACGGGACGTTAAACACTAACCACCACCACCACCACCACCACCATTTCAATTTCGAACAGCGCGAGGAAAAAACGAACACCTAAGCTTTGCGTGCTAGCTTTAATTTTCCTGATTTCATTATGATCGTTGTTCCTCCCTATGTGGGTCGGCGTCAACAAAATATTTTCGCATTCGTAGGAGAAAGTCGATTAGTGAAATTTCGTGAGGAGATCCCGCCGCATGTCCATGGCACTCTCTCTCGTATATCTCGACAACACACAACCAGCTGCCCTCCTTTGAACTATCTTGATGTACCCCTTTAATCCTATCTGGCATGGATCCAACACCGCGCAGCAGTACCCCAAAAGAGGATGGACAAGTGTAATGTCGGCAGGCTCTTTAGTAGACCTGTTGCGTCTTCTAAGTGTTCTGCCAATAAGATGCACTCTTTAGTTCGCCTATCCCACAACAGTTTCTACGTTTTCTTTCCAACTAAAGTTGTTCTTAATTGCAATTACTAGGTATTTACTCGAATTTAGGGCCTTTAGATTTCAGTGATATATGGTGAACCTCTATTTAACGGATTCCTTTTATCACTCACATGGATGAGCTCACCTTTCATTATTTAGGATCAATTGCAAATTTTCGCACCATACGGATACCTTTTCTAAATATTTTTTAATTTGTATTGATCTTCTGATATCTTTACTCAGACGGTTAACGACAGCGTCATCTGCTAACAACCTACGGCTGCTCAGATTGTCTCCTAAATCGTTTAGTTAGATAAGGAAAAGCAGAGGGCCTATAACACTACCTTCTGGAACGCCAAATATGATTTCTGTTTTACTCGATGACTCTACGTTGATTACTGCGAACTGTGAATCTAGAAATACGGAATCAATTTGAAATTCCTTGTCAATAGTACTCAGCACTTCGTGTGAGTAAAGACCTAGTTGTGATTCACAAGAACGATGTTTTCTAAATCCGTGTTGACTGTGTGTTAATAGACCGTTCTCTTCGATGCATCTCACAGTGTTTGCACACAATATACACTCCTGGAAATGGAAAAAAGAACACATGGACACCGGTGTGTCAGACCCACCATACTTGCTCCGGACACTGCGAGAGGGCTGTACAAGCAATGGTCACACGCACGGCACAGCGGACACACCAGGAACCGCGGTGTTGGCCGTCGAATGGCGCTAGCTGCGCAGCATTTGTGCACCGCCGCCGTCAGTGTCAGCCAGTTTGCCGTGGCATACGGAGCTCCATCGCAGTCTTTAACACTGGTAGCATGCCGCGACAGCGTGAACGTGAACCGTATGGGAAGTTGACGGACTTTGAGCGAGGGCGTATAGTGGGCATGCGGGAGGCCGGTTGGACGTACCGCCGAATTGCTCAACACGTGGGGCGTGAGGTCTCCACAGTACATCGATGTTGTCGCCAGTGGTCGGCGGAAGGTGCACGTGCCCGTCGACCTGGGACCGGACCGCAGCGACGCACGGATGCACGCCAAGACCGTAGGATCCTACGCAGTGCCGTAGGGGACCGCACCGCCACTTCCCAGAAAATTAGGGACACTGTTGCTCCTGGGGTATCGGCGAGGACCATTCGCAACCGTCTCCATGAAGCTGGGCTACGGTCCCGCACACCGTTAGGCCGTCTTCCGCTCACGCCCCAACATCGTGCAGCCCGCCTCCAGTGGTGTCGCGACAGGCGTGAATGGAGGGACGAATGGAGACGTGTCGTCTTAAGCGATGAGAGACGCTTCCGCCTTGGTGCGAATGACGGTCGTATGCGTGTTTGGCGCCGTGCAGGTGAGCGCCACAATCAGGACTGCATACTACCGAGGCACACAGGGCCAACACCCGGCATCATGGTGTGGGGAGCGATCTCCTACACTGTCCGTACACCACTGGTGATCGTCGAGGGGACACGGAATAGTGCACGGTACATCCAAACCGTCATCGAACCCATCGTTCTACCACTCCTAGACCGGCAAGGGAACTTGCTGTTCCAACAGGACAATGCACGTCCGCATGTATCCCGTGCCACCCAACGTGCTCTAGAAGGTGTAAGTCAACTACCCTGGCCAGCAAGATCTCCGGATCTGTCCCCCATTGAGCATGTTTGGGACTGGATGAAGCGTCGTCTCACGCGGTCTGCACGTCCAGCACGAACGCTGGTCCAACTGAGGCGCCAGGTGGAAATGGCATGGCAAGCCGTTCCACAGGACTACATCCAGCATCTCTACGATCGTCTCCATGGGAGAATAGCAGCCTGCATTGCTGCGAAAGGTGGATATACACTGTACTAGTGCCGACATTGTGCATGCTCTGTTGCCTGTGTCTATGTGCCTGTGGTTCTGTCAGTGTGATCATGTGATGTATCTGACCCCAGGAATGTGTCAATAAAGTTTCCCCTTCCTGGGACAATGAATTCACGGTGTTCTTATTTCAATTTCCAGGAGTGTATGTTCCAAAATCCTGCTGCATATTGAGTCTAACGATGAGGGCCGGTTATTTAGCGGATTAGTTCTACTACATTTCTTGAATGTTGGTGTGAACTGAGCAAGTTTCCAGTCTTTTGGTACGGATCTTACGTATAGCAACCAGTTGTACATGATTGTTAAGTATGAAGCTTTTGTATCAGCATACTCTGACACTAACGTAATTTTCATACAGTCTGGGTCAGAACACTTGACGGTCGCGGTGGCCGAGCGTTTCTAGGTGCTTCAGTCCGGAACCGCGTGACTGCTACAGTCGCAGGTTCGAATCCTGCCTCGGGCATGGATGTGAGTGATGTTCTTAGGTTAGTTAGGTTTAAGTAGTTTTTAGTTCTAGGGGACTGATGACCATAGATGTTAAGTCCCATAGTGCTCAGAGCCTTGTGAACCACTTTTGTGTTGAGTCCCATAGTGCTCAGAGCCATTTGAACCATTCCATAACACTTGTCTTTATTAAGTAATTTAAGTTGCTTCACTTCACCGAGGATATCTATTTCTAAGTTACTCAAGTGGCAGGTGTTCTTGATCCTAATTCTGGAATTTTTACTTCGTCTTCTTTGATGAAAGAGTTTCGGAAGGCTGTGTATAGTATCTCTGTTCATGTGGCAGGTGTTCTTGACCCGAATTCTGGAATTTTTACTTCGTCTTCTTTGATGAAAGAGTTTCGGAAGGCTGTGTTTAGTAACTCTGCTTTCTCAGCACTGTCTTCTATAGTATTCCCATTGTTATCGCGCAGAAAAGGCAACGATTGTGTCTTGCCACTATCATACTTTACATACGACCAGGATCTCTTTGGATTTTCTGCCAGGTTTCGAGGCCAAATTTTGTTGTTAAAACTATGAAGGGCCTGCCGGAGTGGCGGAGCGGTTCTTGGCGCTTCAGTCTGGAACCGCGCGACCGCTACGGTCGCAGGTTCGAATCCTGCCGTGGGCATGGGTGTCTGTGATCTCCTTAGGTTAGTTAGGCTTAAGTGGTTCTAAGTTCTAGGGGACTGATGACCTCCGATGTTAAGTCCCATAGGGCTCAGAGCCATTTGAACCATTTGAAACTACTATGAGCATCTCGCATTGAAGTCCGTACTGAATTTCGAGCTTCTGCAGAAGTCCATCAGTCTTAGAGTTTTACGTTCGTTAAAATTTAGCATGGTTATTTCGTTATTTCTGCAAAAGCGCTGTGACCCGTTTTGTGTACTAACTGGGATCAGCAACGTCGTTTGTTACTTTAATTGGTATAAATCTCTCAACTGCTGTCGATACTGTTTCTTTGAATTGAAGCAACACTTGATCTACTCTTAAGTTGTCAATTTGGAAGGAGCGGACACTGTGTCTCAAGAACGCGTCAATTGAATTTTTAATTGCTTTCTTGAATAGGTATATTTTTCGTTTACCCGTTTTCATGCTCGCTCCTTGCTGAGGATTATTTGTTGCTAAGAGGTCAGGTGTGTTTTCACAACATTTTGCTATTCGCATGGGGTCATGAACTAACTGCCCGAAATAAACAGTACGTTTAGCGCGATTTCGGATGATTTTTTATGCGTACCTCCGGATTTAAACATTTATTTCGCCAGCATATAGGGTAAATTAAAGTCACCACCAACTATAATTGTATGAGCCGGGTACATGTTCAAAATTAAACTGAAGTTTTCTTTGAACCTTTCAGCAATTGTATCATCCGAGTTGGGAGGTACAAGGATCCCATTATTATTTTATGCCGGTCGCCAAGAATGACTTCTGCCCATACTAACTCGCAGGAATTATTTATTTAAGCTTCGCTACAAGACAAACTACACACCATCGCCAACTGTGGTTAGCCTCTGCTTTCTGAACACCGTCAAGTCCTTCGCAAAAGTTTCGGATGAACTTATCTTCAGCTTTAGCCAGCTTTCAGTGTCTATAATGATTCGAGCATCACTGCCTTCTATTAGCGCCTGGAGCCCTAGTACTTACCCGACACAGCCACGACAATTTGCAGCTGCTTTACGATGGTTCCTGGATCCATGTTCACCGTGTGTTCGAATTGCATCCTTTGAGAATGAGCTCTGTTTATGCGAGGTACTCTAACCTTAGTAGCCGCTTAGTACACGCCACACAGCCCCTCCTACCGGTGTAGCCGCCCCCTGCGTGTAGTGGACTCCTGACCTATTCAGCGGCACCTGAAACCCAACCAACCAACTCACGATGAACAAAGAAATTGAAGTAGCAACACCCAGGTGGTTTCAGCTTAACACTGCTTAGACAAGCCAGCAAAAATAGTACTCCTAAAGTACTAACCTGGTTTGATCTCAATATACTGTAATATTTGTAACGCAAAAAGACAGATAACCTCAGCAATGCTGGTATAGTGTAATATTATATTTATCGCTGTTGCTGGTGGGAAACTTCTAAAACGGTAAAACGATGCATAATAATGGTGCATAATAAAATTATACATTCCGCCAACCAGCATCAGATTCCCATCAGACCGATGAGGTTGACCGACGGCTTTGTTTAGAGGCCAGTGACCGATCTCAAAATTAAGCAGTTTGCGTAATTATATTGCCCGGATACTGGCAGAAACGACCGGTGAAGTAGATCTCAGGTACGCTGAAATAAACGTTTGAGAAAGTAACACCCGATTAATACAGCGTTCGGCTGTGGCAACCAAACAATTCGTCGCCAACTCCCCTTCCCTGCAGCCTGAGAAAGCTCTAAAATGCAGCATAATAATTTGGTATGTGGAATTAATGAAAAAGAAAATAAGATTCTGAATTAAAAAACGGCTTTTGTAATTAAATTAGCGTATTTATTTGGTCAAAAGTTACAGATACGAGAACGACACTTACATTATCTAAAACAGCCATCGAAACAAGAAACAAAAAAAAACAAAAACGGGGGAGCGACAGAGCTCAGAGCTCCTGCTTTTATATAATCCAAAAACAAATTACGCCGACTGCCTTCAACTTGCTTTATAGTTTCCATATATAAACATTTCTGTCGAACATTCTTTATCGGAACAGAAAAAAGTACATTCCTTACACTAGTTCCTTACTTTACAGATTTATTTACACAGAGAAAATTAATTCTTAATATATTTAACCTTAATTAAACAATTGGGGCATATTCCATTAATTATTGACAAAAAGCAACATTTCACTTGCATTCTTATATATTATTATTATTATTATTTTATTATTATTATACACGTAGTAGACCGTTTGCAGATCACGTGAAGCTTAAACTGTTCTCCCTGCAGATTTTCCATGAGACCTTCATTTATTCGCGGATGGAAGAAAGATCCATCCGTCCACTTTCTACCGGGCGTTTTGGCTCTTGTCTCTGGCTGGACTTCCCACTTGTCTATACTGCATCTTTTGGTGTTACGGTCTTCAGGGTCCTCAATTGTGAGTTGAACATCAGTAAGGTCTCTTCGTAGGTGTTCAGCCATTGTCATAGCTTTAGGGTTTTCAGTGGCTGTCCCCTGTTTTGATGTGCTGTGTCCCATCTTGCAATTTGAACAATACCGGTTCTCTCACAATTCGGCTCTGAATTGAACTTTTGGGAACGGGAGCTGATAACCTCGCTGTTGTGCGCCCTAAAACACTAATAATAATCATCATCATCATCAGTGGCTGTGAGAATCTGGCGTGTGAGTCTATACTCAAGTTGTCCATGTATGTGTCCACAGAATTTAAGGCGTATATATCGTGGTCCATTCAACGTGAGCGGGCCAAATATCTCACGAAATAAGCGTCAAACGAAAAAAAACTACAAGGAACGAATCTTGTCTAGCTTAAAGTTGAAAGCCAGAGGGCGGTATGGTTGGCCCGCTAGATGGCGCTGCCATGGGTCAAACAGATGTCAACTGCGTTTTTTAAAATAGGAACCCCCATTTTTATTACATATTTGTGTAGTACGTAAAGATATATCAATGTTTTAGTTGGATAACTTTTTCGCTTTGTGATAGGTGGCGCTGTAATAGTCACAAAGGAATAAGTACGTGGTATCACGTACGATTACGCCAGTTCTGACGGTATTTGCTTCGTGATACATTACTCGTGTTGAAATGGACCGTTTACCAATTGGGGAAAAGGTCGATATCGTGTTGATGTATGGCTATTGTGATCAAAATGCCCAATGGGCGTGTGCTACGTTTGATGCTCGGTATCCTGGACAACATCATCCAAATGTCCGGACCGTTTCTTTGAAAGGGCACGGCCGATTTCCTTCCCCATCCTTCCCTCACCCGAGCTTGCGCTCCGTCTCTAATGACCTCGTTGTCGACGGGACGTTAAACAACACTCACCTCACTCACCTCACCTCCGGACCGTTCGCCGGTTAGTTACGTTATTTAATGAAACGGGAAGTATTCAGCCACATGCGAAACGTCAACAACGATCTGCATCAAATGATGATGCCCAAGTAGTTGTCTTAGCTGCTGTCGCAGCTAATCCGCACATCAGAAGCAGACAAATTGCGCGAGAATCTGGAATCTCAAAAACGTCTGTGTTGAGAATGCTACATCAACATCGATTGCATCCGTACCATGTTTCTATGCACCAGGCATTGCATGGCGACGACTTTGAACGTCGTGTACAGTTCTGCCACTGGTCACAAGAGAAATTACGGGTCGATGACAGATTTTTTCACGCGGTCTATTTAGCGACTAATCGTCATTCACCAACAGCGGTAACGTAAACCGGTATAATATGCACTATTGGGCAACGGCAAATCCACGATGGCTGCGACAAGTGGAACATCAGCGACCTTGGCGGTTAATGTATGGTGCGGCATTATGGGAGGTAGGATAATTGGCCCCCATTTTATCGATGGCAATCTAATTGGTGCAATGTATGCATATTTCCTACGTAATGTTCTACCGATGTTACTACGATATGTTTCACTGCATGACAGAATGGCGATGTAATTCCAACATGATGGATGTCTGGCACATAGATCGCGTGCGGTTGAAGCGGTAGTGAATAGCATATTTCATGACAGGTGGATTGGTCGTCGAAGCATTATCCCATGACACGCACGTTCACCAGATCTGACGCTCCCGGATTTCCTTCTGTGGGGAAAGTTGAAGGCTATTTGCTATCGTGATCCACCGACAACGCCTGACAACGTACGTCAGCGTATTGTCAATGCATGTGCGAACTTTACGGAAGGCGAACTACTCGCTGTTGAGAGGAATGTCGTTACACGTATTGCATTGATGTTGAAGAACATCATTTTGAGAATTTATTGCGTTAATGTGGTATTTACAGGTAATCACGCTGTAACAGCATGCGTTCTCAGAAATGATAAGTTCACAAAGGTACACATTGGAACAACCGAAATAAAATGTTCAAACGTAGCTAAGTTCTGTATTTTAATTTAAAAAACCTACCCGTTACCAACTGTTCGTCTAGAATTGTTAGCCATATGTTTGTGACTATTACAGCGCCATCCATCACAAAGCGAAAAAAGTAGTCCAACTAAAATATTCATATTTCTTTACGTACTACACGAATATATAATAAACAAATGGGCGTTCCTATTTTAAAAAAACGCTGTTGATATCCGTTTGACCTATGGGAGCGCCATCTAGCCGGCCAACTATAGCGCTATCTGGTTTCCCCCTTCAAGCTAGACAAGTTTCGTTCTTTCTAGTTTTTTCGTTTGACGCTTATCCCGTGAGATATTTGGCCCGGTCACGATCAATGGACCACCCTGTATATATTGAGTCAGCAGTTCATCTCCTGTGGCGACCTCATCATCTCAGAGTACTTTCAACCCACGTCTTACTTTTTGTGCTGGATGTATTCCAATCCCTGGCTTCCTCTATACTTTTTGCGTCCGGCATTGGTTATTTCGCTGCCTAAGTAGTAGATATCCTTAAATTTATCTCCTTCGGCACCATTAATACTGATGTTAAGTTTCCCGCCGTTCTCATTCCTGCTACTTCTCACGACCTTCGTCTTTCTTCTGTTTACTTTTAGTTCATATTCTATACTCACTAGACTGTTCATTACGTTCAGCAGATCACGTCATCCTTCTTCACCTTCACTCAGGATAGCAACGTTATCGGTGAATTATATCACTGATATCCTTTCATCGGGAATTTTAATTCCACTCCTGAACATTTCCTTTATTTCCCTCATTGCTTCTTCCATGTACTGATTGAACAGTAGGGGCGAAAGGCTACATCCCTGTATTCTACCCTTTTTAATCCGAGCATTTCCTTCTTGGTCGTCCATTCTTGTTACCCCCTTTTGGCTCTTGTACTTATTGTATATTGCCCATCCCTCCCTATAGCTTACCCCTATTTTTCTCAGTATTCCGAACATCTTTCACCATTTTACATACAGCACACAAAAGTCTTTACGACCAGTACTTGATTACTGCTCGTTAGTCTGGTGTCTGGAACGGGAAGTGCAAAGGCTCTGTCTATATACAGCGTGGGATTAGTGAAGAGAAAAGGAAAGATGACAAGGATAGCTGGTCAGAAGAGTATAGGGTAACTTCAACAGCGGCAAAAATTGGTACAGCGGCAAAAATTGGTACAGCGGCAAAAGTAGGACTCGTTATCAATAGGAAGGTAGTACAGAGAGTGTGTTGCCGTGAACGGGTAAGTGGTAGGGTTATTCTCATCAGAATCGACAGCACACTAACATCGACAAAAATACTTCAGGTATATACGCCGACGTCGCAAGCTGAAGATGAGGAGACAGAGGAAGTATATCATGATATTGATCGGGTAATTCAGTACACCAAGGGAGATGATAATCTAATAGTCATGGGGGGACCGGTATGTGGGTTCTGGGGGAAGAAGTAGAAAAAAGGGTTACGGGAGAATAGGGGCTTGGCGTTAGAAATGAGAGAGGAGAAACACTAACAGAGTTCTGCAATACATATCACCTAGTAATTGCGTTTACTCTGTCCAAAAGTCACAAGAGAAGGAGTTAACTTATAAAAGGCCGGGAGATTCTGGAAGATATCAGTTACATTTCATGATGGCCAGACAGAGATTCTGAAGTCAGCTACCGGATTTTAAGAGGTACACAGGAGCAGATATAGACTCAGATCACAATTTTGTAGTGATGAAGATTAAGCTGGAGTTTAAGAGACTAGTTAGGAAGCGCGAGTACACAAAGAAGCGGAATATGGAAATAATAAGGCATGTAAAACTGCGCTTGAGGTTTTCTAAGGTTATAGATACAACTATAATGAATAGCTCAGTAGACAGTTCACTTAAAAAGGAATGGATATCTCTAAAAAGAGAAATCACAGAAGTTGGAAAGAAAGACAGAGGTACAAGAAAAGTAACTGCGAAGAAACCATGGATAACAGAAAAAATACTTCATTTGGTCGGTGAAAGAAGAAAGTATGAAAATGTTCAGGGGAATTAAGGAATACCGAAATACAAGTCGTATAGGAATGAGATAAACAGGAAGTGCAGGGAAGCTGAGGTAAAATGACTGAATGAAAAAATGTAGAGAAAATAGAAAAAGAAATGGTTATCAGAAGAGCTGACTCATTATACGGAAAAGTTAATATAGCCTTTCACGAAATTAAAAGCAAAGTTTTTAACATTAAGACTGCAATTACAGTTCCACTGTTAAACGCAGAGCAGACAGCAATTAGGTGGGAAGAATACTTTGAAGACTCTACGTGGGGGTAATCTCCTCTGATGTGAATGAGGAAGAAAAAGGAGTCGATTTAGAAGAACAGGGGACCCAGCAGTAGAATCAATATTAAAAATAGCATTGGAAGACTTCAGATCAAATAAGGCAGAAGGGACAGATAATATTCGGTTGTGTGGGGGGGGGGGGGGGCGGGAGGGAGGGGGGGGGGGCAGGTAGTGGCAACACAACGACTATTCACGTTGGTGTGTACTATGTAAGGGTCTGGCGACATAGCATCTGACTTTCGGAAAAATATCATCCACACATTTCCGAAGATTACAAGAGCTGACAAGTGCGACAATTATCGCACAGTCAGCTTGATAGCTCAAGCATCCAAGTTGCTGTCAAGAATAATATACAGAAGAGTGGAATAGAAAATTGAGTATGTGTTAAATTATCAGTTCGGCTTTAGGAAAGGACAAGGCACCAGAGAGGCAGTTCTGACGTGGTTGATAATCGAAGAAAGACTAAAGAAAAATGAAGACACCTTCGTAGGATTTGTCGACCTGGAAAAAGTGTTCCATAATGTAAAATAGCGCTAGATGTTCGAAATTCTGAGGAAAGTAAGGGTAGGTTATAGAGAGAGACGAGTAATATACAACACGTACAAGAGACAAGAGGGAATAATAAGTGTATAAAATCAAGATAGAAATGCTCAGACGTAACCTTTTTCACTTACTGCTCAATCGATATATCGAAGATGTAACGATGGAAATAAAAGAAAGAAGAGTGCAATCAAATTTCAATTTATAAGGATATCAGTGATAAGACTTGCTAATGGCATTTCTGTCCTCAGTGAAACTGAAGCAGAATTACAAGATCAGATGAATGGAACGAACAGTCTGTGGCGTACAGGATACGGATTGAGTGTAGATCGAAGAAAGACGTAAGTAATGACATGAATGTGAAATAAAAACAGCGGGAAACTTAATATCAGAATTGGTGATCACGAAGTAGATGTAGTTATGGAATACTGGTACCTAGGCAGTAAAACAACCCGTGAGGACATTAAAAGTAGACTAACATTGGTGAAAATGGAATTCCTGCCCAAAAGAAATTTACTTGTATTGAACGTAGGCCTTAATTTGAGGGATAGATTTCTATGCACGTTTGGAGCACAGCCTTGTGTGGCAGAGACACATGGAAGTTGATAAATCGGAACAGAAGAGAAACAAAGTATTTAAGACATGAAACTTCCAGGCAGATTAAAACTGTGTGCGCTGACCGAGACTCGAACTCGGGACCTTTGCCTTTCACGGGCAAGTGCTCTACCATCTGAGCTACCGAAGCACGATTCACGGCCGGCCCTCACAGCTTTACTTCTGCCAGTATCTCGTCTCCTATTTAAGACATGTTGCTGTAGACGAATGTTTAAAATTAGGTGGACTGATAGGGTAAAAAGTGAGTAGGCTCCACGCAGAATCAGATAGGAAAGGAATACATGGAGAGCACTGACAATATGAAGGGACAGTGTGATAAGACATGTGTTAAGATATCAAGGGATAACTTCCATGGCGCTAGAGGTAGCTGTAAAGTGTAAAAACTTTAAATGATGACAGAGACCGGAATACATCCAAAAAATAATTGTTGACGTAGGTTCCAAGTTCTACTTTGAGAAGAGGTTAGTACAGGAAGGGGATTCGTGGCGGGGGACATGCGACATCACCCCATTCACAAGACTGACCACTAAAAAAAAAAAAAAAAAAAAAAAAAAAAAAAAAAAAAAAAAAAAAATCGGAAACGTCTTGGATCTGTTTCAAATAGGACTGATAGTAGAATAGAAAAAATCCAAAGAAAAGTAATGTGTTTTGGCAAAGCTGACACTACAAGAGTGGGATTGTGCATGAAGGGATAGTACTGTTAAAATTCTAAGGGAATATGCTCCTTGAAAAGTCATACGACTTACTACTTCCTCGTATAGATATCTCGCGAAAACTCCATTGAGGTGAAATCAGAGGCTTACCAACATCATCCGTGGATCATACGTTAGAGATTAAAAATTACGTCCATATCCTCGCTTTAAACTCGCCAGCGAGTGCTGTGACGTCATCTTTGCCCTCTCCATATGCCTGTAGATTCGATTCGCCCGTACCCCCACTGCGCTCTTGTCACTGGAGTCTATTGTCAGGTACAGGCGGACTCGACTCGTTCATGAAGGGGAGCGAGTTAACGTGAGCAACCACGGGCTGGCAGCATTCCCGCTAAACACACTTCGTTAAACGGTAAGTTACTGTTCATTTATATCACTCAATCACGTTTCGGCTTTACAGTCATTCTCAAATGCTTGACAGACCCAACCAATGGGCATAACGATTATTATACACTAATATAGTGACTGATCTTTTAGCAGTGAATATTGTACGGTATAAATCTACATTTATATAGATAAAACATTGTCGAAATGCGCTGGAAACTTATATTAATATTTTATTTTTACTTAGAGCATGTCTAACATTGTAAGACGACGTGGTCTCCTGACCTTCATTGCTTACAAAAAAAAAAATTGCTCTGAGCACTATGGGACTCAACATCTATGGTCATCAGTCCCCTAGAACTTAGAACTACTTAAACCTAACTAACCTAAGGACAGCACACAACACGCAGCCATCACGAGGCAGAGAGAATCCCTGACCCTGCCGGGAATCGAACCCGGGAACCCGGGCGTGGGTTCATTGCTTACAGATTCTGCCCTCACAATCATATTCCGCACATCAAGACGCTTCATTCGAACCCAAACTCGATAAGATAAAGTCAATGTTGTATGAATTCATGTAAACGATACGCAAATAACAAGTGCGTACCAGGGTTGAGAAACTCGAGGCTGTCATACAAACACACATTCAAGGCACAACAGTCACAAGAGATTTTAGTTCGGGAGAGGCGGACCGCACGCCAAGAGGCTGGTCCCTTCAGAGGAAGATTCAGCCGATCTACGTCATACAGCGACCGCCCATTGAGCGGACAGCATTTGCCCGAGTGAAAGGTGAGAACGACCCAGTGTTCGACTTAAAAGCAAATTCTGCTACATTGTGTGGGAGCGCCCAGCTTACGCTTCCTTACAAACATAGCATGCAGTTTCAGAGGCTTTCCCAGGGAGACAGCAAACGACAAACGCCGATGCTAGAGATTTCCTGATTGGTCGCCTTAAACGAAACGTCATTCTCCAGTTTTAGAAGAGCAATGCCGATTGGCAGACAATATTCCTGACGCTTTGAGCTGAAGGAGTAATGGAAGAGACCAAAAGATATACCCCTTCACGTCTGGCGTGGAGAGGAGCTGTTCCGTTGTCACTCTTGGAGTGAGAACACGTAACGAGGGCGTGTGCGCTCGTACGTGTACTCAAAGAGCGAGGAACAAGTCTCTCCTCAGTACTTCACTGGGAGAGCACCTCTGTCGAGAGCGAATCATAGTGCGACTCTATATTGAGTCCTTGGGATTAAGTGTTGTTCACTGTGTTGGCTGACACACTTATTGTGTGGTGTGAATGGACAGAGTTATAGTCAAACGCCTGCAAGCGAATTTTTGAGTGGCATCGCGGTGGACTGGTTATCTGACCGGTGTACCACGCCAATAGTTAGACTAGGGGCGAATAGGAGTCCTTGACTTCATCAAGGCGTAGGGAGAGTTCGATTGGCAAAGGTCAATCCAGATAGAACGAGAGTTATCTTATTTGTCAGCTGCGAGTGGCGCAGACAGCAGTCATCGCAGCTTACGGTATTGTGCGCTACAGCTCTTGCGAGCCCCATATTTCCTCCACAACAGTACACTTCACTGCATTTCACATGTGACAGCCTCGACCGTACCTAGCAACATTCTAACGGATAATTATTCAAGTTGCCATGCTGCCAAGTCAATAACGACCTTAAACTTTGTATAGAAATTTCATTAGCGAATCCTATCCTGAAGAGGTAACTTCACATTCCAAAAAGAACCCGGAAATAACTTGTTCAGTTCATAACTAAAAGTGCCATTGTGATTTCTCAGAATTTTAGCAAAATAAATAATAATTTTCGTCGCTTTAAATTTTTTCTTACACTAACTAACACTACTCCAGTACCTAAGTATCCCACTAGTGACGTATGAAATTTTGTGAATTTTTGTGTCATTTCCTTACAGCGGACGACTCCAGAAGATATTTATTGCTGAAAGTTTTTCAAGCATTTCTCCTTAAAAAGTTAAGAGCGTCTGTCTGACTTCTGTAGTAGTGTGGGGGTGGATATTGTATCTTGCAGGAGCCACAGGGTTAAGGGTACATCTGAGATTAATCCGATGCATAGAATGACAGAATAGCACCCACACGCTCACAACATTTCCATTGACACAACTTTCGAGGCGATACACGTTCTATAACGACAGTATCAGAAAACGTAACACGAGGATGAAGTACAATCTCTAAATGGTAATTAACTATTAACCCTAGAACACTTAAGGGAGAAAATATTTCATTGCTACTAAACTTTCGTGAAGTTTACTACTCCACATTTTATTCTAAGGCAGTCATAGATTATGCATTACTTCATTACGGTTATTAGACTCACACTGGCATGTTGTACACCAAATTGGGTAGAAAATATCTTTTTTTTACACCCTACCGCCGTGAAAGATATTACGAGGGTTAAGTTATCAATTGTTAAAATAAATTAAAGAAATGAATTATATGCTATAGAACTCGATGTTAGCCCACAAAAAGCAAGCTGCCATGACCAAATAAATAAAGTAATAGCGCGTTCTTTGGCCAGGGGTACAAGAATGACATTGCTCTGTGCCAAGGTTTCAGCTGGCGCTGCACGTGTGTTTTGTTGTCGTGGTGGTGGAATAAACAAGAATACAACAATTTTGAGTGCATTTGACGAAATTTACGTGTTTTTTGCCTAAAGTGTGGACTATAGAATGAATCTTATTCCAAATATCCTCCTTCTCTAACGGATGACGTTTGCAATAGTGTATTTTGCATCAATTAATTTTCGTCTTACACCCACCATACTCAAAATTAGCTCCGTTAAAGGCTATCTGAAACCGACAATCAGTCATTTGTAATTGTAACTTAATACCAGCAACATCATGTGCTCATCTTTCGTACTAACAATAAGTCACGAGTAGATTCACAGTGGCTCTGAGCACTATGCGACTTAACGCCTGAGGTCATCAGTCGCCAAGAACTTAGAACTAATTGTACCTAACTAACCAAGGACATCACATACATCCATGCCCGAGGCAGGATTCGAACCTGCCACCTTAGCGGTCGCTCGGTTCCAGACTGCAGTGCCTAGAACCGCACGGCCACTCCGGCCGGCTAGACTCACAGTCTTGCCTACTTCAGTAAGAGAAACAGCCGACGAGTATGAAGCGGCCACAGCGCTACACTTCTCATATTCGTCATGCGGAAGTACAGTGGGAACTAAGGAAGCTCATTTATCTGTAGAACCGATGTAACAGCTTCGTCTTCATTTATGAGGTATGCAACAAGCAACATTAGATATGTACTCGCTCTGTTTCTGATCTCTACCGACATGGCCAGCATTTGAGGCTGACTGCAGTACAATTTTACTGCCGCCAACTTATATTTCGCGGAAAGACCACAAAGATAAGAGAGATTAGGGCTCGTACAGAGGCATATAGGCAGCCATTTTCCCCTCGTTCTGTTTGGCAATGAAACAGGGAGAGAAGATTCTAGTTGTGGTACGAGGTACCCACCGCCACGCACCGTATGGTGGATTGCGGAGTATGTATGTAGATGTAGACGAAGACTGGAGCAAAAATGTGGGTAAGTAAAAGTAGCAAATAAAACTATCCACATCCATACACCATAAAGAGTGACTACAGCTGACTACAGCTGTAGATATTAAGGCTAGAATATGTAAAATTGGCTACACAAATTGTGGGATTTAGTAGATATGTAGTGGTTAAAAGATTCATAAAAAACAGGGAAACGCTGCTGGCACAGTATTACTAGTCAAAAGACTGATAGTTAAAAACCTTTCTCCGGTGTAATACTGTGTGCTTGTAACGTCGGAAATGCATATCCTCCCATTTCCATCCATCGTACTGTAAATTGTTTTCCTTATTTTGTTACCTGAAGATATGAAATTTCTGTGTCTTTGTATATGTGCATTTATGTCGATGTATAATTGGTTTGTTTAGTAAATATTATTTGTATTTTTACTCTGAGTCTAGCTTAGCGAACACTATGCTATCGAACGATTACATCGATAGGTCGTGTGGAGAACCAAAGTGTTTAGGATCTTTGGTAGTGTTAACTCTGCCGCATGGATCGCGGGCAGAGGGGGTCGGGCTGGAGTAGGTCAGTGGAGCAAGTGTGTGGTGATGACCCTCTCGCGATTTGCCGCGCTTTCGGGGTTTGGCAGCATGTAATTGCGCTCGACTTGCTATGATATTTTCTGACACGGTATCGCGGACGGGAAGCATTAGCTGCCACACATCAAGAGCCCGTTTCGCCTGGTGACTGCGTCGAGAAGAAGGCGCGCCAACATCCAGCTTCTGCAACAGCGACGGCCGACAGTGAGTGACTGTCGCCACCTCCTCGATCGACGACTTCAAAAAAATGGCTCTGAGCACTATGGGACTCAACTGCTGAGGTAATTAGTCCCCTAGAACTTAGAACTAGTTAAACCTAACTAACCTAAGGACATCACAAACATCCATGCCCGAGGCAGGTTTCGAACCTGCGACCGTAGCAGTCTTGCGGTTCCAGACTGCAGCGCGTTTAACCGCACGGCCACTTCGGCCGGCCCGACGACTTCAAACCTTCAATCAACCAACAAGGAAGACTGAAAGTACGTAAAGTTTTAGAACTGTATGGCAGACCTAAGCATTTCAAACTGTTGCATCACAAAAATACAGCAACGTAGCATGAACCTTTGTTGCTCATTGTCCCAATTGCATTACCAAGCAGGGTCCCTTCCTTTTCCGGAATGAACCTGAGTGTCGTTGAAATTCTAACGCCAGCATTGAAGTAATATCATTTGATTTCACTGCTTTAACTTTATAGTTCAGTTAAGGTATTCATAGCTGGCTACAATATTTAGATTACACAGGCACAAATTAAGAGTGCGAGTTTTGTTACCATATTTTAGCTTACCTGTGACTGCAGCACAGCTTGGTACGTACTAAATTTTACTATTGTTAAATGTTCAGAATCATTTAATTTAAGTTCAAAGTTAAATCTCTTATTTCTAAATTCCGTAGATTCAGGTAGCTTTTGAAATGATTGTTGAGGTAGCCCAAGACTAACATTATTTTACTGAATTTCGTAGTGCTTCGGAAAGAAAGCTCACTATTAATTTCAGTCACTAAGTTAACTTTCAATTATTTGGTTTTATTAATTCTTTTGCTAAATTAAGTCAGAGTGTAGCGAAATTGATTACTTCTGACAAACATTCAGTTTTCACACAACACCTGTCAACCTTCAGTTGCCATGCGTTTAGTGTTAAATATGTGTGCAATAACCTTTCTTTTTCAGTTATTGTAGTAGTTGTCCATAGGACCGGCGACCATAATTTTCCCCAAATCGCAAATATCTTATTAACGCCAGTTAATTGTTAACGTAACGACCGCACATTTACTTTCTTTATTAACTTTACCCCTTTTCAAAATTAATTTCCACCAATATTATTTGCATTTTTCCTTTCATTTAGATGTAACCCTTTCCTCCCTCTTTACCGACAAATTAACTTGGGTGACGATTGCTTTTCCCAAATTTCCATTAAATGCACGCGGTTTAACTTTTCACTGTCATTAAGGTCGGTAAGTGAGGGGGAGGTTACATGCTGTACGACCTTACCATTGAAAAATTCTGCAACATAGACACCAAGAGGACTGGGAGAGCGCCTGCAGCGCGAGTGCAAACAGAGCCACCCTGCAGATTGGGCTGCCGCACTAACAGGCGCAGGCGGTGTGCTTGCGTGGCTGGTAAGAGTGCGGCGTCAGCGCGGGCTGCGGCAGTCTGCGTAGCAAACACCGGCTCCGCGGCGTCGCATTACGCCGAATATTAGCGCCGCGTCCAGTGGCGGCGGCGGCGGCGGCGGCGGCGACCTGGCGGCGGGCGCTGGCAAATCAGTATGCACACAGTGGCCACTGTCAATATGTGTCCGCCAGCCCGGCAGCCGGCCTGCGCTGCCGCCGCCACTCACTACCGGCATACTAACTACACCGCCCCGCAAAGCCGCGCTGAGCTGAGCTGCCGCCCGCTCTCTTCGCGGCGCGCCCGCGCACAGTAAATAGCCGCAGCCGCGGGGCTTCCCCTTTGTCCATTAGACCTCCGCGGCGCTGGCTTTGACGCGGGTTTACTCGTTGCCGTGTGGAGAGCAGCGCAGGTCACACCCACCCGCAAAAAACTGGAGTAACCCCTAGCCACATAACCACCGTTCTCTCACACATAGACTTGTTCAAATAAACCGACATATCACAAACGTAATAAACTCTTCAGTGCTCAATATCGTGGTATTCGAAAGACAGCTCGGTCTCTATATTAACGAAGTGGGACACAATCTGAGTAGTCGTCTTAGATTATTTGCAGATGATGCTGTAATTTACCGTCTTGTAAAGTCATAACATGACCAAAATGAATTGGAAAAATGAGTTTGATAAGATGTGTGGCGTGGCAGGGGTAAATTACAGGGAGCGAAAGGCTATTTACAATTTGTATAGAAACCAAATGGCAGTTATAAGAATTGAGGCGCATGGAAGGGAAGCAGTGGTTGGGAAGGGAATGACACCGGGCTGTAACCTCTCCCCGATGTTATTTAATCTGTATATTGAGCAAGCAGTGAAGGAAACAAAAGAAAAATTCGGAGTAGGTATTAAAATCCATGGAGAAGAAATAAAAACGTTGAGGTTCGCCGATGACATTGTAATTGTGTCAGAGACAGCAAAGGACTAGGAAGAGCAGTTGAACGGAATGGACAGTGTCTTGAAAGGAGGATATAAGATGAACATCAACAAAAGAAAAACGAGGATAATTGAATGTAGTCGAATTGAGTCGGGTGATGCTGAGGGTTTTAGATTAGGAAATGAGACACTTAGAGTAGTAAAGGAGTTTTGATATTTGGGGAGCAAAATAACTGATTATGGTCGAAGTAGAGAGGATATAAAATGTAGACTGGCAATGACAAGGAAAGTGTTTCTGAAGAAGAGAAACTTGTTAACATCGAGTATAGATTTAAGTGTCAGGAAGTCGTTTCTGAAAGTATTTGTATGTAGTGTAGCCATGTATGGAAGTGAAACATGGACGATAAATAGTTTAGACAAGAAGAGAATAGAAGCTTTCGAAATGTGGTGCTACAGAAGAATGCTGAAGATGGGATGGGTAGATCACATAACTAATGAGGAGGTATTGAATAGAATTGGGGAGAAGAGGAGTTTGTGGCACAACTTGACAAGAAGATGGGACCGGTTGGTAGGACATATTCTGAGGCATCAAGGGATCGAATATTTAGCATTGGAGGGCAGCGTGGAGGGTAAAAATCGTAGAGGGAGACCAAGAGATAAATACACTAAGCAGATTCAGAAGGATGTAGGTTGCAGTAAGTACTGTGAGATGAAGAAGCTTGCACAGGATAGAGTAGCATGGAGAGCTGCATCAAACCAGTCTCAGGACTGAAGACAACAACAACAACAACAACAGTGCTAACTATCGTGGTATTCGAAAGCAGCTCGGTCTCTTCACATAGAACTATATTAACGACATAGGACACAATCTGAGTAGTCCTCTTAGATTATTTGCAGATGATGCTGTCATTGACCGTCTTGTAAAGTCATCACATTGAAGCAAACCAAGCGATGTAACATGTGTGAGACACAGAGGTGAGCGAGTGCGCCGGGACTTAGCCACGTCACCTTAACGCGTCGGCATGAAGCGCACAAGTATTGCACCACAATTTAGTATGAACTTAAAAATCTAAATTTATGTTTACAACTTTGTTAAATTATAGTTTAGTGTAATAATGTTCCAAATACCAAGTCGTGGTGTTCTAAACTTAATAGTTTACGGAAAAATGCCGTTTTAAGAAAAAAATCAGAGGCGCTAAATAATGACGCTAGGAAGCCAGAATTTGGTCAGAAGGTGCAGGTAGAAGTTATAAATAAGTGATGCTGGTTTCCAAAAACATAAAACAAAAATTAACGCCAGAGTCCTCAGTTTTCGAAAAAAATCAGAGGCGCTAAATAATGGACTTAGAAACTTGAAAATTTGTTTTATGCTTTAGTAAGACCCGAAAATAATAACAGAGAGGCCACTTAAATCTACCTCTTATAGTTTTTGAGTAATTAAATAAAAACTAATTTTGTAACTAAAATGTACCTAAGTGTTGTAGATTAGGTACTTGAAATTTTAATGATAGATATAATCAAATAAAAGAGCTTGAAGCTCAAGACTTGTAACATAAATAGCAACTGATATAAGTCTTAGCAGAGGTATGGTTTAGAGGTAACAATCTACCGTTAGATCCACTAAATAAATTCTATTAAGCAAAGTTTCCGTTCTAGCGAGCTGAAACTTTTTACGTGCTTTCAAACTGCTTATCTGCATACCAGCAAAAAATGAAGAAGTTTCTGAAGTAATTGGTAACTATATTATTAAACATTATGTGCCCGAGATAGCGGTCGTTTGTGGTCTGCCGCCGTATGCAAATAGACAGAGACAAGAGATGTTTTCTCGGCAGTCCGCACCGGCACCTTACAAATGCAGCCCCTGAAGCAGTAGGAAGGTTCACTTCGCTCCCAGACACTGTGAGGTACACGCAAGTTGAACGTATGGTCGCGCTTTGCCTCGGATGACGTCAGAGCCGAGCTGTGACAAACGCGTATTGGGCAGTGAAAACGGTTAGCGAACTCACGAGGACTGTACACCGTCCTAGATCGTTTAGAATTAGGTAAAATAACTGTTAGTGTGCCGTCCGTGTGAAATTCAATTCCGAGTGGCAAGTGGTGAATTTATTTCCACTTTTATGTCGAGCACTACTTTTTGAACATTTATTCCGAACTTTCAATTATGTCATGTTAGTCAGGGCGAAAAACAATCTGGTAGGAAGTTACTGTAGATGTCGCCTTTGAACTGATAAAGGTGCTGTTAGATTAGAAAGACTGGTTTTCAATTGAACATAACGCTATTTTAAGTGCTGTTTGTGAGAAGCTTTAGTTAAATTACGAGGGCAGTTCAATAAGTAATGCAACACATTTTTTTTCTCGGCCAATTTTGGTTGAAAAAACCCGGAAATTTCTTGTGGAATATTTTCAAACATTCTCGCTTCGTCTCGTATAGTTTCATTGACTTCCGACAGGTGGTAGCCCTGTACGGAACTGTTAAAATGGCGTCTGTAACGGATGTGCGTTGCAAACAACGGGCAGTGATCGAGTTTCTTTTGGCGGAAAACCAGGGCATCTCAGATATTCATAGGCGCTTGCAGAATGTCTACGGTGATGTGGCAGTGGACAAAAGCACGGTGAGTCGTTGGGCAAAGCGTGCGTCATCATCGCCGCAAGGTCAAGCAAGACTGTCTGATCTCCCGCGTGCGGGCCGGCCGTGCACAGCTGTGACTCCTGCAATGGCGGAACGTGCGAACACACTCGTTCGAGATGATCGACGGATCACCATCAAACAACTCAGTGCTCAACTTGACATCTCTGTTGGTAGTGCTGTCACAATTGTTCACCAATTGGGATATTCAAAGTTTTGTTCCCGCTGGGTCCCTCATTGTCTAACCGAACACCATAAAGAGCAAAGGAGAACCATCTGTGCGGAATTGCTTGCTCGTCATGTGGCTGAGGGTGACAATTTCTTGTCAAAGATTGTCACAGGCGATGAAACATGGGTTCATAACTTCGAACCTGAAACAAAACGGCAATCAATGGAGTGGCGCCACACCCACTCCCCTACCAAGAAAAAGTTTAAAGCCATACCCTCAGCCGGTAAAGTCATGGTTACAGTCTTCTGGGACGCTGAAGGGGTTATTCTGTTCGATGTCCTTCCCCATGGTCAAACGATCAACACTGAAGTGTATTGTGCTCCTCTTCAGAAATTGAAGAAACGACTTCAGCATGTTCGTAGGCACAAAAATCAGAACGAACTTCTCCTTCTTCATGACAACTAAAGTCCTCACACAAGACTTCGCACCCGAGAGGAGCTCACAAAACTTCAGTGGACTGTTCTTCCTCATGCACCCTACAGCCCCGATCTCGCACCGTCGGATTTCCATATGTTTGGCCCAATGAAGGACGCAATCCGTGGGACGCACTACGCGGATGATGAAGAAGTTATTGATGCAGTACGACGTTGGCTCCGACATCGACCAGTGGAATGGTACCGTGCAGGCATACAGGCCCTCATTTCAAGGTGGCGTAAGGCCGTAGCATTGAATGGAGATTACGTTGAAAAATAGTGTTGTGTAGCTAAAAGATTGGGGAATAACCTGGTGTATTTCAATGCTGAATAAAACAACCCCTGTTTCAGAAAAAAAATGTGTGTTGCATTACTTATTGAACTGCCCTCGTAAATCTTGATTGGAACTTCAAACTTTTACTGAAGTCATAGTCCTGATCCCGCAAAGAAATGAGAAATAGACTCTTTTCTTTCAGTCGGCTGGACCGGAATGTGGCCAAGCAGACTGGAAACAAAGGTCAGTATGTTTCCCTTCGCTTTCTGGCTGACCACCAAATTAGTTGCCAGGCTCACGTGATTAAAGACGGTATCAAAACTTTAAACCAGTGAAGTAACTTACTCGCCGCCCCACAACATGACCAAAATGAATTTCAAAATGATTTAGATAAGATATCTGTGTGGTGCGAAAAGTGGCAATTGACCCTGAATAAAGAAAAGTGTGAAGTTATTCAAATGAGTACTAAAAGTAACCCGCTAATTTTCGATTACGTGATAAGTCATACAGATCTGAAGGCTGTAAATTCAACTAAATACACTCCTGGAAATTGAAATAAGAACACCGTGAATTCATTGTCCCAGGAAGGGGAAACTTTATTGACACATTCCTGGGGTCAGATACATCACATGATCACACTGACAGAACCACAGGCACATAGACACAGGCAACAGAGCATGCACAATGTCGGCACTAGTACAGTGTATATCCACCTTTCGCAGCAATGCAGGCTGCTATTCTCCCATGGAGACGATCGTAGAGATGCTGGATGTAGTCCTGTGGAACGGCTTGCCATGCCATTTCCACCTGGCGCCTCAGTTGGACCAGCGTTCGTGCCGGACGTGCAGACCGCGTGAGACGACGCTTCATCCAGTCCCAAACATGCTCAATGGGGGACAGATCCGGAGATCTTGCTGGCCAGGGTAGTTGACTTACACCTTCTAGAGCACGTTGGGTGGCACGGGATACATGCGGACGTGCATTGTCCTGTTGGAACAGCAAGTTCCCTTGCCGGTCTAGGAATGGTAGAACGATGGGTTCGATGACGGTTTGGATGTACCGTGCACTATTCAGTGTCCCCTCGACGATCACCAGTGGTGTACGGCCAGTGTAGGAGATCGCTCCCCACACCATGCTGCCAGGTGTTGGCCCTGTGTGCCTCGGTCGTATGCAGTCCTGATTGTGGCGCTCACCTGCACGGCGCCAAACACGCATACGACCATCATTGGCACCAAGGCAGAAGCGACTCTCATCGCTGAAGACGACACGTCTCCATTCGTCCCTCCATTCACGCCTGTCGCGACACCACTGGAGGCGGGCTGCACAATGTTGGGGCGTGAGCGGAAGACGGCCTAACGGTGTGCGGGACCGTAGCCCAGCTTCATGGAGACGGTTGCGAATGGTCCTCGCCGATACCCCAGGAGCAACAGGGTCCCTAGTTTGCTGGGAAGTGGCGGTGCGGTCCCCTACGGCACTGCGTAGGATCCTACGGTCTTGGCGTGCATCCGTGCGTCGCTGCGGTCCGGTCCCAGGTCGACGGGCACGTGCACCTTCCGCCGACCACTGGCGACAACATCGATGTACTGTGGAGACCTCACGCCCCACGTGTTGGGCAATTCGGCGGTACGTCCACCCGGCCTCCCGCATGCCCACTATACGCCCTCGCTCAAAGTCCGTCAACTGCACATACGGTTCACGTCCACGCTGTCGCGGCATGCTACCAGTGTTAAAGACTGCGATGGAGCTCCGTATGCCACGGCAAACTGGCTGACACTGACGGCGGCGGTGCACAAATGCTGCGCAGCTAGCGCCATTCGACGGCCAACACCGCGGTTCCTGGCGTGTCCGCTGTGCCGTGCGTGTGATCATTGCTTGTACAGCCCTCTCGCAGTGTCCGGAGCAAGTATGGTGGGTCTGACACACCGGTGTCAATGTGTTTTTTTTTCCATTTCCAGGAATGTAGTTTGGGATTACAATGGCAAATAACCTAATTTGGAACGATCACATAGATAATGTTGTAGGTAGAGCAAACCAAAGACTGCGTTTCATTGGCTGAACACTTACAAGGTGCAACAGATCTACTAAAGAGATTGCTTACACTACAACTGTCAGCCCTATTCTGGAGTACTGCCTGTGAGGTGTGAGATCCGTATCAGATGGGACTGACGGATGACATCGAAAAAGTACAAAGAATGGCAGCTGGCTGTGTATTATCGTGAAACAGGGGAGATAGTGCCACAGACATTATATGCAAATTGGAGTGGAAATCATTAAAACAAAGGCGTTATTCGTTGCGACTGGATCTTCTCATGAAATTTCAATCACCAGTTTTCTCCTCCGATTGCGAAAACATTCCGTTGGCACCAACCTTCATAGGGAGAAACGATTATCACGATAAAATAAGAGAAATCAGGGCTCGCACATAAAAATTTAAGTGCTCGTTTTTCCCGCGTGGCGTTCGAGAATGGAACGGTTGGGAGATAGCTTGAAGGTGGTTCATTGAACCCTCTGCCAGGCACTTAATTGTGAATAGCAGAGTAATCACTTAGATGTAGATGAACAACAGTGCCACGAAGACAACAAACCAGTTACTTTACCACACTAATAAGTTGTACTTCAAATATAATCAATCAGAACGAAATAGCTGGTAGAAACCGATGTCGCGTAAGATCTGTTTGGATCGTTGGGGAGAGTAGAAACAAACGAGGAAATACTGTCCCTACAACTTTATAAGAAATAGGTTAAAGACCTACATTTATAGCACTTGTAACCTAAGAGAAAACGTTTGGCAATGTTGACTGGAATACTCTTTTCGAAATTCTGAAGGTAGCAGGTCAAAAATACAGGGACATAGAGGCTATTTACAACATGTGCGGAAGCTAGAAGCCAGTTATAAGAGTGGAGGGACACGAATCGGAAGCAGTGGTTGAGAAAGGAGCGTACAGGGATGCAGCCTTTCTCCGGTGTTATTCAATCTGTCCACTGAGAAAGAAAATGGAGTAGCAGTTAAAGTTTATGGAGAGGAAATGAAAACTCCTTGATTGGCTCACAGGCGTAGGGTCGCATCATGTTAAAGGTGCACAGTATTTCAATGAGACAGCTACTCGTTATCTTCAGGTGCTTACTGACATGTTGCTGCAGTGGCTCGCCAATACACAAGCTGGCTAGCTACAAAAGCTCAGATGTCATCAGGTGGGGCTAACCGTCATCCTAAACGAAGCATACACAACGGCGGGAGAGAAATGTAAACTTTCAAACAGGGAATGAAAACTCTGATCCTCTCAGAGATACCAAAGGACCTGGAGGAGCAGCCGATCGGAATAGATATCGTCTTGAAAGGAGAATAAAAAACTGAAATCAACAGAAGCAAAACAAGGATAATGGAATGTAGTCAAATGAAATCAGGTGATATTGAGGGAATTAGATTAGGATACTAAACGTAGTAGACAAGTTTGCTATCTCGGCAGCAAAATAACTGATAACGGACGAAGTTGAGGGGATGTATAATGCAGACTGGCAACGGCAAGAGAAACATTTCTGAAGAAGAGAACTTTGTTAACGTCGAATAATAGTAGATGAAAGTCGTGGGATAGCGATATGCACATGTAGACATGTCGGTAGAGTAGCGTTCTCGAGGAATAACATGTAGTGCATTGGTGGAGCTGTCGTTTGCACCCAGGTGATTCATCTGAAAAGGTAACAGGCGTGATTTTGAACGCACGTTTCCATTAAAAGACTTTGAACGTGGAATGGTAGTTGAGTTATGCGCATGGGATATTTCGTTTTGGAAATCGTTGAGGAATTCAATGTTTCGGCATCTGTAGTCTCTAGATTATGCTGAGAATACCAAATTTCAGGTACTATGACTCACCATGGACAACGCAGTGGCTGACCGCCTTCACTTAACGACTCAGAACAATGGCGTTTGCCTGGCATTCTCAGTGATAACAGACAAGCAACACAGCATCAAACAACCGCAGAAATCAATGTTTTGTGTTTCGGGTCTTCCATGCTTTCGAAATCCCTGCTGGTCGGCATGGAGGAGATTGTTCTGTAAGTAAGAGATAAACCATCACGTTTGAGTTGTTCAAATTTTCTAGTGCACAAAAGCTGATGAACCGATAAGATAATAAAATGGAAGGCTCTCGTCAAAATAGGTGAAGGAAAGGAAGAGGATCGTAGGACAAAGTCATCAAGGAATAAGTTTCATGGTGCTGGGGGTAGCCACAATTGGCAAAACTTGCAGGCGAACACAGAGATTGTAATACACAAGTAAGTGCTTCAGTACTTTGTAGATTTTACTCTGAGATGAGGAGACCAGCGCAGAAGAGGAAATGGAAGCTGTTTATATCACTTCAATCAGAACTGACATACTGCAAAGAGTTGTTTCAGGACTATTGACGCGAATAGGAAATTTAATGCGACCTAATGTATCCTCCAATACCCTGACTTGTGATGCAAATGGGGAGGTTCATAGCGGTGGGGTAGGTTTGAGTGAAAACGGTGAATGTTGACGATTAAGTGAGCAAATTAGGACACATTTTGAACAAGTGATAGCAGACTTTAACAGAAGTGTAGTGTCATCGACGTGCCAGGCTTCGTTTGTTACAAAATGTGCACGTGAGGTTCTACTACAAGCTCCTACGGCATTTCGTAACCGCTGTTGTGTATAAGAGGAGGTTTCGGACAACTTTTGCAAAAATCTGTTAATAACATAGATCCACGAGTTGTTGTGTATCTATATTTAGTGAAATCATTCCGTGTTCTACTACAAGCTCCTACGGCATTTCGTAACCGCTGTTGTGTATAAGAGGAGGTTTCGGACAACTTTTGCAAAAATCTATTAATAACATAGATCCACGAGTTGTTGTGTATCTATATTTAGTGAAATCATTCCGTGTTCTACTACAAGCTCCTACGGCATTTCGTAGCCGCTGTTGTGTATAAGAGGAGGTTTCGGACAACTTTTGCAAAAATCTATTAATAACATAGATCCACGAGTTGTTGTGTATCTATATTTAGTGAAATCATTTCATCGGCCTCAGCTACTTTCAGCCAAAATCACGTTATTCTTCTCTGATTCAAACTCGGCTACTTAGCACAGACTACAGCAGTTTCAGAGGCCAACAATAGCCGCTTGCTACAGCAACGGCAATGTAATGAAATTTTCTTGCTGTTTTCTATTCATGTAAATACTTGAACGAATAAAATATCTCTGTATCCGAATACTAAGCACGCGTTTCATCGGCGCATTACTTCGTCGTCAATAACAACAGAAATATTTTTTCTTAAAAAAATTATTTGCTTACGTGATATCATAGTCCGTGATCAGAATATAACACACAAGTACTTAATACACAATACTGGTACACGAATTCAGCTTTACTAGTGAATGAAACTGAGTTCGTGTAATATTATTTTATGTATGAAGTCCTATTACTTGATGTCCTGCTGACGAGCTATGGCCGAAAATGTGTAAACAAAAAAATGTTTTAACGACAAATGAACTGTGGTCATCATCAACCGTATAAATTGGTAAAAATGTGTGCCCAGTATTCAATAAAGGTCGCAGACATCTTTCGCGACATTTTTTCGGAACCTAAGACTATGTCTGCACTCACCCGTAAAACCAACGGCAAAGAATGAATTCTGTGAGATGGTTTTCCGTTGACTGTGTATGGCAAATGTCGATAGGTAGCTCGCTCGGTTAAAGAGAAATGCTTCTTTACTCTAAGTTTCTTGTGACGAACATAAACGTAATGACCGTGTGATACGGTTATAAACACTGATCATCCAGAAGATTACGACCACCGACCTACTATCGATATAAACCCATCCAGGCGGTAGCAGCGTCACCTCGCGAGGAATGACTGTTAGTCAGACACATGCACAGTGTATGTACGAGCGAAATGGCTGACCGTGTGTAGAATGGGGAGGATACGTGATCTGTCTGAGTTTGACCGAGGGCAGATTGTGATGAACCGGAAGTTCGGCACGAGCCTTTCGGAAACTGCACGACTTGTAGGGTGTTCTATGAGTGCTGTGCTGAGTTTCTTCAACGCGTGGCGAAAGCAGGGTGAAATTACCCTGCAATGTCGGCGGGTTGGGTGGCCATCCCTCATAACAGACGTCGGGCGTCGTAGGCTGGGCAGACTGTTAAAACAGGACGGTAGAACCGTGGAGGGACTAACATTAAACTTGAATGCCGGGCAGGGTACAAGTGAGTCTGAACACAGAGTGCACCGAACACTCTTAACGATAGGCCACCGCAGCCGACGTCTACAAATATGACTCAAATGGGCAATTCAAAAAATGGTTTAAATGGCTCTGAGCACTATGGGACTTTAACATATGAGGTCATCAGTCCCCTAGAATTTAGAACTACTTAAACCTAACCAACCTAAGAACATCAGACACATCCATGCCCGAGGCAGGATTCGATCCTGCGAACGTAGCAGTCGTGCTGTTCCGGACTGAAGCGCCTAGAACCGCTCGGCCAATGCGGCTGGCGAAATGGGCAATTGACCATCGGCACTGGGAGTTGGCACAGCGGCAGAGCGTTGCAGGGTCTGGTGAATCCCGATCAGGCCGATGAGAGGGCGCTAATCCGTCGTCTTCCAGGGGAACAGCTCTTTGATACTTGTACTGCAGGACGGAGGCAAACTGACGGCGGCGTCATTGTTCTCCGGGAAACACTTATGCGGGCATGCATAGTTCCAGTGGAGCTCGCACAAGGCACCGTGATGGCCAAGGAGTATCCCACACTGGTTGTAGATCTCGTACAACCCTCCATGACGATCATGTTTCCCGACTGCAGTGGCATTTTTCAACAAGCGAATGCGCCATGTCAAAAGGCCAGGAGTGTGATGGAGTGTTTGAGGAGCATAATGGCGAGTTCCAATTAATGTACTGGCACCCCAACTCGCTAAATGTGAACCCGTTAGAACACATCTGGGATGTGATTGAACATGGTGTCAGAGCTCATAGCTCATCGTCCCGGAATTTACGGGAATTGGGCGGCTTGCGTGTGCTAATGTAGTGCCAACTCCCTCCAGTAACCTACCTACTTCCATGCCACGAGGCATCGCAGCTGTTATCCATTCCAAAGGTGGACATACCGGCTATTATACAGGGTGTTACAAAAAGGTACGGCCAAACTTTCAGGAAACATTCCTCACACACAAATAAAGAAAAGATGTTATGTGGACATGTGTCCGGAAACGCTTAATTTCCATGTTAGAGCTCATTTTAGTTTCGGCAGTATGTACTGTACTTCCTCGACTCACCGCCAGTTGCCCCAATTGAAGGAAGGTAATGTTGACTTCGGTACTTGTGTTGACATGCGCTCATTGCTCTACAGTACTAGCATCAAGCACATCAGTACGTACCATCAACAGGTTAGTGTTCATCACGAACGTGGTTTTGCAGTAAGTGCAATGTTTACAAATGCGGAGTTGGCAGATGCCCATTTGATGTAAGGATTATCACGAGGCAATAGCCGTGGTGCGGTACGTTTGTATCGTGACAGATTTCCAGAACGAAGGTGTCCCGACATGAAGACGTTCGAAGCAATTGATCGGCGTCTTAGGGAGCACGGAACATTCCAGCCTATGACTTGCGACTGGGGAAGACCTAGTACGACGAGGACACCTGCAATGGACGAGGAAATTCTTCGTGCAGTTGACGATAACCCTAATGTCGGCGTCAGAGATGTTGCTGCTGTACAAGGTAACGTTGACCGCGTCACTGTATGGAGAGTGCTACGGGGGAACCAGTTGTTTCCGTACCATGTACAGCGTGTGCAGGCACTATCAACAACTGATTGGCCTCCACGGGTACACTTCTGCGAATGGTTCATCCAACAATGAGTCAATCCTCATTTCAGTGCAAATGTTCTCTTTACGGATGAGGCTTCATTCCAACGTGATCAAATTGTAAATTTTCACAATCAGCATTTGTCGGCTGACGAGACACCGCACGCAATGCTGCAATCACGTCATCAACACAGATTTTCTGTGAACGTTTTGGCAGGCATTGTTGGTGATGTCTTCATTGGGCCCCATGTTCCTCCACCTATGCTCAATGCAGCACGTTATCATGATTTCATACGGGATACTCTACCTGTGCTGCTAGAACATGTGCCTTTACAAGTACGACACAACATGTGGTTCCTGCACGATGGAGCTCCTGCACATTTCAGTCGAAGTGTTCGTACGCTTCTCAACAACAGATTCGGTGACCGATGGACTGGTAGAGGCGGACCAATTCCATGGCCTCCACGCTCTCCTGACCTCAACACTCTTGACTTTCATTTATGGGGGCATTTGAGAGCTTCTGTCTATTCAACCTCGGTACCTAATGTAGAGACTCTTCCTACTCGTATTGTGGACAGCTGTGATACAATACGCCATTCTCCAGGTTTGCATCAGCGCATCAGGGATTCCATGCGACGGAGGGTGGATGCATGTATCACCGCTAACGGTGGACATTTTGAACATTTCCTGTAACAAAGTGTTTGAAGTCACGCTGGTACTTTCAGTTGCTGTGTGTTTACGTTCCATGATTAATGTGATTTGAAGAGAAGTAATGAAATGGGCTATAACATGGAAAGTAAGCGTTTCCGGACACATGTCCACATAACATTTTTTTTTTCTTTGTGTGTGAGGAATGTTTCCCGAAAGTTTGACCGTACCTTTTTGTAACACCCTGTATAGGGGGTCAGAATGTTCTGGCCTATCAGTGTAGATATTTCCTCACATTTTCAGAAACGCTTTCAGGATTTAGTTACAGGGTTCGCGTAACTCTATTACATTTACCCTTAGTTAAGCCTGTGTACAAAACAAAGTTAGGAAGGGAAAATTGGATTACTGAGAAAGTATTATTTATAGCTTTTCACCTAACTGTTCTTATTAGTCCAATTTACATTGGTGTGCTTCTAGAGACATACTCCACTTTAATACGGCGTTCTGTGCTTTGTAATGTCCGAAATTTTACAACTGAAGCCTTGTTCTCTAGTAGCATTTATCTCTAAGTGCTCTGCAATTAGAGACCAGTGTAGATGCTTTCGGAGTTATTAGGTCGCTGCTAGAACACGTTTCTCTCTACGGACTCTGCTAATAACTACAAAAAGGGTGGAAACCGGCGACATGTGAGAGAAATAACCCCACGAGCCAACTGTTGCACCTCCGGAACAAAACGACGAAAAATACGGAACATAATTAGCGCTGTAAAATTAACGTGTGCGGTACTGTAAACAAAACACTTGCCGGAAATGAACAACTGCGCCGCGAACGCCGCAGATGCAACAAACAATAAGCGTTCCCAACCAGTGGTCGCAGAGAACGCAGTACACGGTGTTGTATGTAACAGACGCGAAGGGGGCTTGAGCTGGCGAATGGAAAATCAAGTTACATAAGTACGAAACGCGGATTTTGTGCTACCACAGTACACAAAAGCTTCTGATTTAGTTTTTTGGCGAAGTTTAATAGAACAGTTTTAAGCCTTCGCCACGGTAGTGTTGTCCTAACTTAGAATTAGCTTCTTTGTTTAATACTTACAGTCATGCTGCTCCACAGTTCCCTTATTTTTATGGAGTCCTCGAGAAATTACTCTTCTGACCATTAATTACGGTTATAAAACTCGGAATCGCTATTTCGTCTTTAACTAGTTTCTCAGTTGCCCTCGTAATGGTGACTGGATTCGTTTGGAGACCTACTAGAGTAATAATAATAATAACAAAACAAATAATAATAATAATCCTGGTGAGTGTTGATATCGTATACTACAGAATGTCAACGGAATCGCAGCAGAAATGTTGCACATTGACTGAAGCATTTAAATTAACACATGGACGTGAAATCATTAATACTTACACCAGAAGTATTGCAGATGGTGCGGTACTTGACCTGAAAGAAGTTGCACAATTAACCAGCCAGACGTTCACAATACTTTGAAGCGGTGCAAAAGTAGCTGCTTGCCTTAAATGTTTGTAAATGTAAATGTGAACACCTTGCAAAATGCTGAAAAATACTGTCCTATGACTACAATGAGACACAATTGTAATCTGTTAGATCAGCAAATACGCGAGTGTAACATGTTTTGGGGACGTGAATTCGGAATTCATACTTGCTCAGTCATAGATAAGCAGGTGGACAGATTTATGTTAATTGGTAAGATACAGCGATAATGCAGTCAATGGACAAAAGAGATTTCTTATATAACATTCGTACGACACTTCCTTGAATATTGCTCAGTTATGTAGGACCCAAACCAATTATGACTATCAGAGAATACTGAACATACGCGTATAATGACGAATGGACACATGCTCGTCTGAATCGCATGAAAGCATCGCCGAAACGCTGGAGAACATGATTTGGCGGGCACCTGAAGACAGATGCTAAGCGTCGCGCGGAGTAGCCGCGTGGTTTGAGGCGCCATGTCACGGTTTGCTCCTCGGGCATGGGTGTGTTTGTTGTTGTTAGCATAAGTTGCTTTAAGTAGTGTGTAAGTCTATTGACCGATGACTTCAGCAGTTTTGTCCCTTAGGAATTCACACACACACACAGCCGCACACATACACAGATGATAACCATCATATGCTAACCGTAGGACTGCTGCACACAAATACAGATTTATATTGTCGACGTTAGTCCGTTGTAGTGTTATGGAACCTGTCTTACGCTGAAGAAATATGACGCTTTTGGAGAATGAAAGTCTCCTCTATAAAATCAACTTCACGAAGGCATTTGACATCGTCCCGTACTGTGCTTAGTGAAAAACAAACAAACAAAAAAAAAAAAGGTACCAGCTTATCGAGTATCGGAGTAGATTTGCGACTGGATTCAAGACCTCCTTCCAGACAGAATTCAACGTCGGTCTTAACTGTACAAGATCGACAGTTGCAAAAGTAATTTCAGGAGTACTCCAAAGGAGTGTAATAAGACCGTTACTGTTTAGTAGTTTATATGAATGATATAGTAGAAAGCGTCGGATGCTCTTTAATGGTGTTCGCTGATAATGCGGTTGTCTTTAGCAAAGCAGCAACTCCAGAAGACAGTAACGATTTGCAGAATGACCTCCAGAGGACTGATGAATCGTGCAGGCTCTGCCAGTTTACCCTGAACGTAAATAAATGCGACATGTTGGGCATACATACTGTACAGCTGCACTACTCATGAGAAACCGCTGGAAACAATGCCTATCGTGAAATACGTTGGAGTAACTATCCAGCGACCTTAAGTGCAACGACCACATAAAACAAATAGTGGTAAAGGCAGATGCCAGACTCAGATTCATAGGAATAATCTGAGGAAAATGTAACTCATCCGCGAAGGCAGTGACTTCTAAGGGGCGTGTTCCACAAATTCTTGAGTGTTGATCATCTATCTGGGTTCCCAACTACGTAAGATTGATAGAAGACGTAGAGAATATTCAACGAAGAGCTTTATGTTTCGTCACGGGATCGTTTAACCGGGGCGAGAGCGTTACGGAGATGCTCAATAAACTCAAATTCCAGACGTTACAAGAGGGGCAGGGAGCATCAGGGAGAGATTTACTACTGAAATTTCGTGAGAGCACTTTCCGGGAAGAGTCGGACAACAAGTTATATCCACCCACATATGTTTCGCCTAATAACCACGATCAGAAAATTCGAGGAATTAGAGCCGATACAGAAGAGAAATTTGTTAACATCGAGTATAGATTTAAGTGTCAGGAAGTGGTTTGTGAAAGTATCTGTATGGAGTGTAGCCTTCTCTAAATCATCGCACAAAGGAAAAAATAAGTGTCCAAGCAATAGAAAAAGAACTGCAATCACTCAACAGAGGAATGTCCACTGGACCTCACGGGATACCAATTCGATTCTACACAGAAGACGCGAAAGAACTTGCCCCCCTTCTAACAGCCGTGTACCGCAACTCTCTAGAGGAACGGAAGGTTCCAAATGATTGGAAAAGAGCACAGGTAGTCCCAGTCTTCAAGAAGGGTCGTCGAGCAGATGCGCAAAAGTATAGACCTATATCTCTGACGTCGATCTGTTGTAGAATTTTAGAAATTGTTTTTTGCTCGCGTATCATGTCGTTTCTGGAAACCCAGAATCTACTCTGTGGGAATCAACATGGATTCCGGAAACAGCGATCGTGTGAGACCCAACTCGCTTTATTTGTTTATGAGACCCAGAAAATATTAGATACAGACTCCCAGGTAGATGCTATTTTCCTTGACTTCCGGAAGGCATTCGATACAGTTCCGCACTGTCGCTTGATAAACACAGTAAGAGCCTACGGAATATCAGACCAGCTGTGTGACTGGATTGAAGAGTTTTTAGCAAACACAACACAGCATGTTGTTCTCAATGGAGAGACGTCTACAGACGTTAAAGTAACCTCTGGCGTGACACAGAGGAGTGTTATGGGACCATTGCTTTTCACAATATATATAAATGACCTAGTAGATAGTGACGGAAGTTCCATGCGGCTTTTCGCGGATGATGCAGTAGTATACGGAGAAGTGGCAGCATTAGAAAATTGTAGCGAAATGCAGGAGGATCTGCAGCGGATAGGCACTTGGTGCAGGGAGTGGCAACTGACCCTTAACATAGGCAAACGTAATGTACATTGTATGATTATATGATAGCGGAACAAACACTGGTAGCAGTTACTTCTGTAAAATATCTGGGAGTATGCGTGCGGAACGATCTGAAGTGGAATGATCATATAAAATTAATTGTTGGTAAGGCGGGTACCAGGTTGAGATTAATTGGGAGAGTCCTTAGAAAATGTAGTCCATCAACAAAGGAGGTGGCTTACAAAACACTCGTTCGACCTATACTTGAGTACTGCTCATCAGTGTGGGATCCGTACCAGATCGGTTTGACGGAGGACATAGAGAAGATCCAAGGAACAGCGGCGCGTTTCGTCACAGGGTTGTTTGGTGAGCGTGATAGCGTTACGGAGATGTTTAGCAAATTCAAGTGGCAGACTCTGCAAGAGAGGCGCTGTGCATCGCGGTGTAGCTTGCTGTCCAGGTTTCGAGAGGGTGCGTTTCTGGATGAGGTATCGAATATATTGCTTCCCCTTACTTATACCTCCCGTGGAGATCACGAATGTGAAATTAAAGAGATTCGAGCGTGCACGGAGGCTTTCCGGCAGTCGTTCCTCCCGCGAACCATATGCGACTGGAACAGGAAAGGGAGTTAATGACAGTGGCACGTAAAGTGCCCTCCGCCACACACCGTTGGGTGGCTTGAGGAGTATAAATGTAGATGTAGGTGTAGTTGTATGAAAGTGAAACGTGGCCGATAAATGGTTTAGACAAGAAGAAAATAGAAGCTTTCGAAATGTGCTGCTACAGAAGGATGCTGAAGATTAGATGGGTAGATCACAGAACTAATGAGGAGGTATTGTACAGAAGTGGAGAGAAGGGAAATTTGTGGCTTAACTTGACTAGAAGACGGGATCGGTTGGTAGGGTATACTCTGAGGCATCACCAGTTTAGTCCAAATGTCCAAATGTGTGTGAAATCTAATGGGACTTAACTGCTAAGGTCATCAGTCCCTAAGCTTACACACTACTTAACCTAAATTATCCTAAGGACAAACACACACACCCATGCCCGAGGGATGACTCGAACCTCCCCCGGGACCAGACGCACAGTCCATGTCTGCAGCGCCTTACACCGACCAGTTTGGTATTGGAGGGCAGCGTGGAGGGTAAAAATCGTGGAGGGAGACCAAGAGATGAACACACTAAACAGATTGAGAAGGATGTAGGTTGCAGTAGGTACTGGGAGATGAAGAAGCTTGCACAGGGTAGAGTAGCATGGAGAGCTGTATCAAACCAGTCTCTGGAGTGAAGACAACAACGACAGAGGCTTGCTGACAGTCCTTCCGACGCGCTGTTCGCGAGTGGAATAGGGTTAGGGGGCTCAGTTAGTGGTAAGAAATTATACTTCGCCACACGTTATTAGGATGCTTGCAGAGTATTATATGAATGTAGATGTAGATGAATCATATTACAGAGTGTCAAGACTCACTATTAACTGAAGAATAATGATAAAGGAAAAGTAGAATTCAGAACTGACTGCATGACAGTCATCCTAGTGATTAAAATCCATAAGTGGAAAC
Source organism: Schistocerca nitens (assembly GCF_023898315.1). Classification (NCBI taxonomy): domain Eukaryota; kingdom Metazoa; phylum Arthropoda; class Insecta; order Orthoptera; family Acrididae; genus Schistocerca; species Schistocerca nitens. Next base: position 70,186,898 of record NC_064614.1, read on the forward strand.
GTAGATAAAAAAATTTGGAGCAGGTGGATTATCGATGAATGTCATTTGATATAGCAGCCACCAAGACATATCACAAGAGCTAGTCGTAATTTGTACCTCATTTACTTAAAGCCGTCCAAAATACAGAGCCAATACGAGTATTTATTCAGTATTTGAGTCGTTGTAAAAAGATTTTGACAGATGTAGTACACCAGTTCGTTCCTACGTCTACATCTACGTGCATTCTTTTTAAACCACTGTCGAGTCCAATGCGGAACTTACTTCACGATGTACCATGTACTGGGGCGTATTCCAGCTCCAGTCGCATATGGAACTCAGGAAAAATGACTGCTTCTGTGAGTCAAGACCCCTCTATCGATTACATCACTACAGGGTTTGGTCAAATATTTCTTTAAACTTGAGCCACAGTTGTCCTACGTGCTCTTTGCGAAACTAATTTTATTGAGTTCCTGTTAGTGATATAAAACGTGGTGTTTTATACAACAAATACGTAATACATTGGAAAGCAACATCCACCTTGTACTCGAAAGTGGTTTACAAAGAAAGCGCGTATATGTAGCTTATTGGCCAGGTAGGACTGACGGATCTCGTTTCGTATTATCGTAAGATATTGGAGAGAGTCTCACTGCTATGATGCGTGAGTTGGGGTGCCAATCATTAAAACAAAGCCGTTCTCCGTTGCGGAGAGATCTTTTCAGGAAATATGCGTCACGAATTATCTCTTCGATTGCAAAAATATTTTGTAGAAATTATCATCGTAATGAAATGAGTGAGAGCTCGCTTGGAAATATTCAAATCCTCGTTTTTCCTGTGCTCTGTTCGAGAGCAGAGTGGTAGAAATATAGTCTGAAGGTACTTCAGTGAACCCTCTGCCAAGCATTTGTGTCTGCTTTCTAGAGCATTCACGTAGATGTCGATGTAAACTGACCGGGTAGGTCTTCTTACTGGTCTTAGCTGCCCTATGATATTCATTGTTGCTATAATCACTTCTTGATTACTGATACCAGTTCCAGTGTAGACAGCCTATGATGCCGAGTCTATTTGTTGCCGTTAGATCTAATATATTTCCGTCACGAGTGGGCTTCTGAACACATCGCTCTTGGGATAATTCAGACAAACTATTTAGTACTGTACTGTAGGGTGGTATATCACACTCAGCTCTTGGAAAACTGTAATTATTCCAATAGACTTCTGAATGATTTGTCCCCATCAGTGATGGTAGAACGCGGACTATGTATGCCGACTTGCAGAATTAGAGTTCCTCTATTTCAGACTATAAAGACACTGTTAAGTCACGACGGCAACAAACATTTAACAACACCCGCTCTCGAAAGATAGCGTAATTATTATTGTTATATTTGTTAATATCAATTGATAAATGAGTTTGAGGTATTTTGACGTATGTGCCTATGTTCCATTAAATAACAAATGAAGCCATCTGTTGGTAGCGTGGGGAACTGTGATTATAAACAACTTCAATTTTATTCTGAACAAACTAATAAATGCAGATATTACTATTGTCATGATGAATTCTTTCAAACGTTAAACAACACAGTAGCTGTAGAACGTCTAATAAAAAGAAAAGAAATACATTACACACTATATTATGCCTGTAAGAGAGCTGGAGTAGTTAGGCAGAGACTTTATTCGTATTAACAGCATTGTTGAGCTTCGTCCTCGTAATTGTTGCCCTCTTTGATTGCAGCTGGGTACTTTTGTTGACGTTCGAAGAACAGCATGTGGCAAATACGTATTGGGAGGCCATATAATGAGATGTCAAAACAAAAATTTTGTGACTGTGAAATAATTAGTATAACACTGGAACAGAAGGAATGATGGAGAATATTAAAATAGTTTATATACCACCGAATCTCAATACCCACGGCAGCAAGTCACCTATGTTTTACATGTTTTGTAAAGTGGAATTCCCTGATGACTCTTCTCATTCACGTTCTGCAGTTTGAGAATTAAATATGGCGCAGAGAACTTGCTTCTTTTATTGACTGTTTTACAGTCCATCATCATAAAGTTATATTGGTTGGTAATCGATGTTGTCACTAAAGTATGAATGTGGTTAACATACGCACTGTTCTGCCACTGCAGTAAACTAACAGATTTGTCGCCGGCCTCGGTGGCCGAGCGGTTCTAGGCGCTTTAGTCCGGAACCGCGCTGCTGCTACGGTAGCAGGTTCGAATCCTGCCTCGGGCATGGATGTGTGTGATGTCCTTAGGTTAGTTAGGTTTAAGTAGTTCTAAGTTCTAGGGGACTGATGAGCTCAGATGTTAAGTCCCATAGTGCTCAGAGCCATAACAGATTTGTTAGTTACCCATTATCATCTGTATTAATATCAATGTTGCTCAGTTACTGATTAGTAGTATAGTCTGCATTATGATTGTGTTAGTGATGACCATATTTATTACGACGATCGGTTATTATGTGATTCAAGGACAGATTATACAAATATAAAAAAATAAAAAAAATGCATCGCCCTAGTTCCCAGAACTCCTGAAGATAGACATTGACTGTGAATACTGTATCACATACACAGTCCCTTTGACTGTTCAGAGATGTCACTAAACCCTCCCAAAGATGTAAAAGACCATGCATGAGCAGCGCCTATTAGACGTAGGGGGTCCGACAGACGATCAGTACCAGTCATTCCACCAGGAAGGAGGTACACGACTCGTGTTGTCTGTAGTTCAACAATGCCTAGACGGTCAATACCGTGGTTCCACCGCGTCCGCATTGTTACTTTGTGCCACGAAGAGCTCTCAACAGGGGAAGTGTCTAGGCGTCTCGGAGTGAACGAAATTGATGTTGTTCGGAGATGGAGGAGATACAGAGAGACAGGATCTGTCAATGACATGCATTGCTCAGGCCGCCCAAGGGCTACTACTGCAGTGGATAATCGCTACCTGCGGATTATGGCTCGGAGGAACCCTGAAAGCAACGCTATCTTGTTGAATAATGCTTTTCATACAGCCAAGGGACGCCGTGTTACGACTGAAGCTGTGCACAGTAGGCTGCATGATTCGCAACTTCACTCTCGGCGCCCATGGCGAGGTCAATCTTTTCAACCGTGATAATATGCAGCGCGGTACAGATGGGCGCAACAACATCCCGAATGGACCGCTCAGGATTGGCATCACGTTCTCTTCACTGATGAGTGTCGCGTGTGCCTTCAACCAGACAATCGTCCGAGACGTGTTTGGAGGCAACCTGGTCAGGCTGAACGTCTTAGACACACTGTCCAGCGAGTGCAGCAAGATGGAGATTCCCTGTTGTCTTGGGTGGCATTATGTGGAGCCGACGTACGCCGCTGGTGGTCGTGTAAGGGGCCGTAACGGCTGTGCGATACGTGAATGTCATCCTCCGACAGATAGTGCAACCATATCGGCAGCATATTGGCGGGGCATTCGTCTTCATGGACGACAATTCGCACCCCCATCGTGCACATCTTGTGAATGACTTCCTTCAGGGTAACGACATCGCATGACTAGAGTGGCCAACATGTACTCCAGACATGAACCCTATCGGACGACGTGACTCACCAAACACTCTGAGGTTCTACGCCGAATCGCCGTTGAGGAGTGGGACTATCTGGACCAACAGTGTCTTGATAAAGTTGTGGATAGTATGCCACGACGAGCATTGGCATGCATCAATGCAAGAGGACGTGCTAATGGGTATTAGAGGTACCGGTGTGTACAGCAATCTGGACCACTACCTTTGAACGTCTCGCTGTATGGTGGTACAACGTGCAATGTGTGGTTTTCATGAACAATAAAAAGGACGGAAATGTTGTTTATGTTGATCTCTATTCCAGTTTTCTGTACAGGTTCCGGAACTCTGAACCGAGTGATCCAAACCTTTTTTTTTATATGTGTATTACATTTTTAGGAAGCTTGAAGCTTCCAGTAATCGTTGTTGACCTTTTCCTTTGTAACGACCAATAATCATTTCGTGCACTTAAAATTGAAATATTATCAGTGCTTGTACTTAATATTTTGTTGCAACGCGACTTTGGCTAGTCTGACGCTCACAGTCATGACTTCAATACAGCAGGGTAATTCTATAGTAAATCACGGGGACCGCTTTATAAGATTTGCTTTATAATATATCTCAGCCTCAGGTTGTTTACTGAAACGAGTTCACAACTTCCTGAACCCACTGACCTATCCTTTCGTTCAACCCCAAGTATGTGACCGCTGTGTATTTTACTTCTTTCACTTGGTCTACTTTCTGTACCTGGCAATACGCGTGTTCCAACGTTTCCGTTGTGTATTACGTTGTAAATGCTTAAACGTTTATCACTAGCAATTTAACTGTGTTACCTGTGTGTGGCACTTGTTTGATCTTACACTAATATTGTGAGGTCTGCAGAGGCTATCATGTTCTGGAATGGGTGGAATGAGGCTGTTCTAAAAGATCCTTGTGTGTATCGCAACACCACGTACAGTCAGCCACTAATGTAGTAGAATCTCAACCCCTGCGGCATTTAAGGGGACTCTCATTAAAAATAAATAAATACATAAAAAGTTTTTAATGAGGTCAAGTCAAAAGATTGCTAAGATACTTCGGTTATTAGGAAACTAGAGAATTTTATACGTGAATTATAACACTGCCCAACAATACATTTATTTCTTGAATATTTACTTCAAGAGTCAGTTTATACTAACTTTGTGTTGAGAAAAATGATCGTGAGGAAGAAAATTTTTTTATGAGGCCTAGTTTCTGTGATGTAAAATAGACGGAACTATTTGACTTTAACGAATGAAGAGAAAGCTATACATTTTAAGTGTATACTCCTACAACGGTTTAAGTCCATTTAAATATTTTCTCAATGGAACTCTGAAATTTAAGAATTCCAAATAGATGGGAGAATACATGGTAACTGATTGGGGCCTGAGAGAATTTTGTGTTGGTGTTATGAGATCCTTGTCTTCTTTTGGCCGGCCACTTGAGACTGAGTTCCGGAGCCTCCCTATATACAGACCGGCGGTAATCCGCAAATATTACTTCGTTCCCACGGACCAGATGCTTCTGTTCTATTACATAAATATCCATTAGAAATCTCTCTGTTTGTCGCGCGGTCTCAGGCGTCCTACTACGGCTCGCGCGGCTCACCCCGTCGGAGGTCGGAGGTTCGAGTCTTCCCTCGGGCCTGGATGTGTGTGTTGTCATTATCGTAAGTTATTTTAAGTTAGATTAAGTAGTGTTTAAGTCTAGGGACCGATGACCTCAGCGGTTTTGTCCCATAGGAACTTAACACATATTTCCCATTTTCTCTCTCAGTGATCACCAGCTGCAATCCGACAACTAGGTTTATCAACTGCACTGTCAAGAAACAGACTCATTGGATGTTGAAGACATGTTGGTTTGTCGTTCCTCCCCTTTGTCCTAGTTTTCTGCCTGAGGTATATAGTTCCTGAGGGTGGAATAGGAGATAAAATATCTCATCGTTGAATAAGTAGAGCAACAGATGGATGATTGGGGTCTGAAGTATTACCCTGTCTTTTTCATTGATAATCCTGCCTTTATATGTAGAGTCAAGCAGGAATAGCAGTTATCTGTATAGTTTATGGGCTTTCGATAACATGTTCAAAAAATGGTTCAAATTGCTCTGAGCACTATGGGACTCAACTGCTGTGGTCATAAGTCCCCTAGAACTTAGAACTACTTAAACCTAACTAACCTAAGGACAGCACACAACACCAGCCTTCACGAGGCAGAGAAAATCCCTGACCCCGCCGGGAATCGAACCCGGGAACCCGGGCGTGGGAAGCGAGAACGCTACCGCACGACCACGAGATGCGGGCGATAACGTGTAGACGAAACAGAGAACACAGATATCTTTTTCTATGTTTAGGCCATTTTGTTAGCATAATTGAAAAAGACTTGCGACGTACATGCAGAAACAATGATTTCGCCTGGTCCCCTACATTCATACCAAAACAATCCCGATAGACAGTCTTCTCCAGAGGCGTCAGACTGCATTTCTGTGACGAATATGTTATTTCACCATATATGTAAAAAAAAGGATTCACCGCATTTACACATCTTTGTGGCATTTTGATTTATAAAAATTTTTCCGTTCAAAAGCACTCGAAAACCAGGAATTCAGCACTACGTATAGCACAAACAGTATGAGACTCGCAGTCACCGCAACAACAACAATGTTCATAACCTAGAAACAGCTGCATAATGTTGTTTTTTGTCATTTAACACGTGTGACAACTCCAAAATCAGAATTACCACCAAACAAAGACGAAGATTGGGAAAGAAGTAACATTCATCTCCAAAGCAAGAGCTGATCAGTCATTTTATGGTGATTTTTGTATTCAGCAGGTGGGAATACATAGAAAAAAGTATTTTTGAGCCCGAAAATTATCATTGGCGGCCAGTGATAACCGCATCGCATGGACGGAATCAGCTCCAATTGGAAGACACTGGACGAAGAGTACTGACCACCACCTCAGTGACGTAGTTCACGTTTGTAGCAATAGTACTTCGGTGAGGTCAATAAAGAGGATGGTATGCAGCATATTCTGGAAGAGTTGAGAGAGAGAGAGAGAGAGAGAGAGAGAAAGAGGCAGGGAGTGAGGGAGGGGGAGCAAGACAGGCACGTTGCGTCAGCGCTTTCTGCGAAGTGAGAAAACAACATTTTTTTTATTCTGCCAGCAGTGCGGACGGAGGCATTACGTTCCACGTGCGTCATATTTCACGGTGACTGCGGACTCCACAGCGACGGTTTTACGTTGTGTTATTTTACAGCGAAATGTCACATAAAGCCGATAGGTGCCTCTACTGCCACCTAGAAAGACGGTGAAAAAGGGAGTGTATGAGGACACACGATAACTTGGGAACAGTACGCGGGCGTTTTATTACTCCACCAGAAAGGCAACTAGTTTAAGGGAGAGACTAAAAGCATAGGGAAGGAATAAGTCCAGATTTCAGGAAAATTAAAGGTGGGAAATGAAATTTTCGGCGTGGCTTTAGAATGGCACAAATACAGTGAAGCTTCTATCTCGCGCTAACAAAAAGATGACAAACATTTTCGTCTCGCTAAAGCGTAACATTTAAAAAATATATATTTTGTGTTTAATGACGTCATATAAATCGTTGTTCCGTGTGATCCATGACTACGTACATTTGTTGTAAAATAATTTCTCTGTCACTCCTGTTATAGTATCGACGCTGACTGCATTTGTGACGTAATCGGGAGACCGTTGTTCGTTTAAAAGTTTATTAATGAAATACTCAATGTCTAGTTACAGTTGTGAGGCAAGAAGTCTTATTAACTATTATCAATTAATTTATTTTCATTTATTAAGTTTTAATGCGTTATTGAATTACTGAAGAAGTAAGGATACATGAAGCTGTAGCAAGCCGCTACTAACTGTTAAATTTAACATGAGTGCATAGGAAGTTATGGTTGTGGCAATAACGCCCAGAAAATATTCCCTTCTGTACAAAATTTGACCAATAAACGTATTACTAAGCAATGTAACAACTGTTAATGAAAGGTGAGGTAGTAAGCAAACTGCCATAATGGGTCAATGGCTCTGAGCATTATGGCACCTAACATCTGAGGTCATCAGTCCCCTACAACTCAGAAATACTTAAACCTAACTAACCTAAGGACATCACACACATCCATGCCCGAGGCAGGATTCAAACCTGCGACCGTAGCGGTCGCGCGGTTCAAGACGGAAGCGCCTAGAACCGCTCGGCCACAACGGCCGGCCAAACTTCCATAGCGCAACAGAACATGGAATCGAGTCATCAACGTAAATTAAATAAGATAAATTCCAACCAAGATCTTCAACAGTCATAATATAACCAGTCAGAGTAGATGCATGTCTCCCTGTGCGAAAGACGCTTGCCACGTGGATGTAAGTGCCCTCCGTTCTTCTTAATACCTAACGACCAAAAACGACTCATTGAAATGGGAAGCGTCGATGCATTCATTGCTGCGGCAGGTGACTTGGAAGTCTGTGCTACTCACACATACATTGAGATCGATGTTTTTCAGAGCGGTATCCTTCTATGAAATCTTCACTGTGTTCAGACCGTTTCGAAAGGAAGTTAAAGCTTGAGCTTTTAAAGATTAACGTCATTTACTACTGTCTACTGTTTAAAATTTGTGACTGGACGTGTGACTTCGCTCGAAATTCTGACTTCTACTTGAGGTGACGTCATCAAGAGGGAGGCAGCTTGAGTTTTAACTCCACCTCATTCTCTCTGGTCACCAGTAAAATTCTATAAGCACTTACCTTCTTTAACTGAAAACTGTGTACAGAAGAAGAAAATGCTGTGCCTGCTGAAGATAGTTGACTTTAAGTACATTGTGCTCGCACTTGCTACTTATATGAGATAAGGATATATAAGCACATGAGCCAGTAAGCATGAAAACTCGTAGATCTGGACAATTCTCCAGGAGGAAAACTTCAGTTATTACTCAGACAACAGGCACGCAAGTTCATGAACAGCAAATACAAATATTCTTTCAAAGAACCACATCGGTGAACAACACCACACTTTGGCAAAAAGCAGAAAAATAACCCAGGATCCCGAACGTATTACTCTGAGGCTGAAAAGTGATAATTTTTATACTATGTAATATTGTTTTCCTTTCTTTTGCAGAACCGAATTCAGTTCGACCAACTGAATTGGAAATATGGAAAATAATTCTCTTTCAATTGTATGTATATATTTTCACATCAGTAATACTACAGGATATGAACCGTGTAAAAGGTTTACATTTACTCATGCTGTCCGCCGCCGGTAGATGAATGGTCAGCGTGACGGATTGTGAATCCTCTGGGCCGGGGATCGATTTCCGGCTGGGTCGGGGACTTTTCTCCGCCAAGGGACCGGGTGTTAATAGTTCTGGTACTATTCCCCGTAAATGACTTTTAGGTTGAGCCTAAATACCTTCTGAAAATGCTTCAGGTAATACTGTTCTAGAATAAATAAGAGAAATTAATACACTCCTGGAAATTGAAATAAGAACACCGTGAATTCATTGTCCCAGGAAGGGGAAACTTTATTGACACATTCCTGGGGTCAGATACATCACATGATCACACTGACAGAACCACAGGCACATAGACACAGGCAACAGAGCATGCACAATGTCGGCACTAGTACAGTGTATATCCACCTTTCGCAACAATGCAGGCTGCTATTCTCCCATGGAGACGATCGTAGAGATGCTGGATGTAGTCCTGTGGAACGGCTTGCCATGCCATTTCCACCTGGCGCCTCAATTGGACCAGCGTTCGTGCTGGACGTGCAGACCGCGTGAGACGACGCTTCATCCAGTCCCAAACATGCTCAATGGGGGACAGATCCGGAGATCTTGCTGGCCAGGGTAGTTGACTTACACCTTCTAGAGCACGTTGGGTGGCACGGGATGTATGCGGACGTGCATTGTCCTGTTGGAACAGCACGTTCCCTTGCCGGTCTAGGAATGGTAGAGCGATGGGTTCGATGACGGTTTGGATGTACCGTGCACTATTCAGTGTCCCCTCGACGATCACCAGTGGTGTACGGCCAGTGTAGGAGATCGCTCCCCACACCATGATGCCGGGTGTTGGCCCTGTGTGCCTCGGTCGTATGCAGTCCTGATTGTGGCGCTCACCTGCACGGCGCCAAACACGCATACGACCATCATTGGCACCAAGGCAGAAGCGACTCTCATCGCTGAAGACGACACGTCTCCATTCGTCCCTCCATTCACGCCTGTCGCGACACCACTGGAGGCGGGCTGCACGATGTTGGGGCGTGAGCGGAAGACGGCCTAACGGTGTGCGGGACCGTAGCCCAGCTTCATGGAGATGGTTGCGAATGGTCCTCGCCGATACCCCAGGAGCAACAGTGTCCCTAATTTGCTGGGAAGTGGCGGTGCGGTCCCCTACGGCACTGCGTAGGATCCTACGGTCTTGGCGTGCATCCGTGCGTCGCTGCGGTCCGGTCCCAGGTCGACGGGCACGTGGACCTTCCGCCGACCACTGGCGACAACATCGATGTACTGTGGAGACCTCACGCCCCACGTGTTGAGCAATTCGGCGGTACGTCCACCCGGCCTCCCGCATGCCCACTATACGCCCTCTCTCAAAGTCCGGTAACTGCACATACGGTTCACGTCCACGCTGTCGCGGCATGCTACCAGTGTTAAAGACTGCGATGGAGCTCCGTATGCCACGGCAAACTGGCTGACACTGACGGCGGCGGTGCACAAATGCTGCGCAGCTAGCGCCATTCGACGGCCAACACCGCGGTTCCTGGTGTGTCCGCTGTGCCGTGCGTGTGATCATTGCTTGTACAACCCTCTCGCAGTGTCCGGAGCAAGTATGGTGGGTCTGACACACCGGTGTCAATGTGTTCTTTTTTCCATTTCCAGGAGTGTATCTTATTTGCACCATTTCAGCTGTTTGTCATAACTTTTGGTACCATTTTTGGGAAACAGCTATCTAGTAAGTTATACAACGTCAGTGAAAAAAAAAGTCTACATCGCGATGATTATTTTATTGAAACCGCTGGTTTCGGCCTAGTCTCACGTCTTCTTCAAACAGAACCATCAGCGACTGAGGTCAACTGACGGTTCTACGCATCGTAAGTCAAACGATACGGCCAACAAACTCATATATTTTGATACCGGAAAACTTACTCATCAAAACCTTTAGCGTTGGCCCAGAATCATGAAATTTGGCCAAAAGCAGAATTCAGAGTGCAAACAAACAAAAAAATTACAAAACTGTGAATCTGTAATTATATTACATAAAACAAACATTTTTGTCGTTTGTTATCTGATTGTCTGTCCGTCCGTCCGTCCGTCTGGTAAGACCCCATTTTCTCGGAAAAGGGTAGACGTATAGTATTCAACATCATGTCGCACACTAAGGTCGATAGCCCCTGGGCGGTGTAATAAATGTCAGCTTCTACGTCAATGGAATCAAAAGACAAATTCGTTTAAGTAACACCTTTTTGATAGTCGAAACATCACTCATCATACCATGTAGGATACTGCCCATGGACGTGGAATTATGAAATTAGGCAAGAAGCAAGGTTTCGCAATACTAGCACAGAAAAAAGTCAGAAAATAGTTAGTTTATAATTGTATCACCCAAAATAATATCCTTTTCCTTTGTTACCTGAGATTTTAAACCAAAATATTCCCTATAGTAGTCTTGAACGAACTGTGACATAAGCCCGAACAACTGGGACGTAGTAGGACATGCAGTGGTACTATGAAATAGTGCATTAATAATGGCTAGGCACTAGCCGAAATCTAGATTGCCGAATAAAACTTGAAAGATAAGGACGACTGATTACTGTCCTCTGTCATTAGAAAGTCGTATCACTGTCGTTGAGTATACCCACATTCCTGATGATGATTAGTGTTGTAGGGCGCACAACAACGAGGTTATCAGCGCCCGCCACATCCCTAATGGAAGGTAACTTGATGATTCTCGGCAGCCTTGGAATCCCTGGGACCGATAAGTTGCAAATATCAATGCCGATAATATGCAAAACTGTTCGAGATTCTTGATTCCTGTAATGGATGAACTGTCAATTTTCATAATTAAGAGTCCTACTTGAAACTGGCTACAATTTTTTTTTTTCAGTTTGCTTTCAAGTCATAGTGTATACTTTGGCTGTCCATTTCATTCAACAAGTCTCGCAATTCTTCTCTACTTACACTAGGAATAGTAACGTCATCTGCAAATATCCTTTCACCTACCATTCTTGGACCATCCTTTTATTTCCGTCACTGCTTCTTCGGCGAATTAATTGTACAGTCAAAGCGAAAGACTCCATCCCTGTCTTATATCCTTCTATATTCGGAGCACTTCTTACTTTACCTTACACTCTTACTTCCCTTTCTTGATTCTTGTACATATCACAATTGTATTACTGGTGTCTTCTGCAGCTTACAACTATTTTCCTAAGTGCTTCAAACATCTTGCACCAGTCTGCGTTGTCGAACGCTGGTTATAGGTCGACTAACCCTATGAAAAGGCCAATGGCCTTGCCGCAGTGGTAACACCAGTTCCCGTCAGATCACCGAAGTTAAGCGCTGTCGGCCTGGGCTAGCACTTGGATGGGTGACTATCCGGTCTGCCGAGCGCTGTTGGCAAAGCGGGGTGCACTCAGCCCTTGTGAGGCAAACTGAGGAGCTACTTGATTGAGAAGTAGCGGCTCCGCTCTCGGAAACTGACATACGGCCGGGAGAGCGGTGTGCTGACCACATGACCCTACATATCCGGATCCAGTGACGCCTGTGGGCTGAGGATGACACGGCCGCCGGTCGGTATCGTTGGACCTTCATGGCTTGTTCGGGAGAAATGTAGTTTATTTATTCCTATTCTTTATTTACGTGACCATTATGGCACTTCAACCCCAGTTCTCGATACCAGTAATATCGTACTAGTTTTCTGCGAAGTAATTGACATATTTTTGTGTCAATATTCACATTTTGTTTTATGAATGTATAGCTACTCCGATGTATCGATATATTACAGTGATATGGGTCTTACTTGGAACCGTTTTGGCGCGAATACGCACAGAGCAGTCTTTGTTTCACTTTGCAGAAGTTAAGTTGTGTCTGGTTAAAGTGGAAATTAAATATATGAAGATTGATACAAAACTGTTTTCTTGATGATGAGACAATTAAGAAGAAGTATATGTGAATTTACAAGAAGTTTAATAAAAACGTGGATCGTGAACACCAATTCAAAAATTGTTTCTACCATACCGTTGTTCTGATCTGGGAGTGTTGGATCATTAAGAATTTCCTGAAAAACGCATTTGTTAGTTCTTCTAATATTGCTAAAATACAGATCTGGACCTTGTAGCAGTCAAAGTGGAATCACCCTAAAATCAACAAGATGAGCCATAACAACTTCGACGAAATCTACGTGGGAACCCATTCGAGATAAGTGCCAAAATTAATGACTTTCTTACAGTGATTTCATTATTTCCATTCTGACGATACCATCCACAGTCAATAACGTTGTTGTTGCGCGATAAAGCGAACATATGCTGCGTGAGCAACATTATTAACCTGATTTCTAACCTACTTTGCAAGTGGTGGTATTGTTAGACTATGAACAGGTTATTAGCGTAATATATCGCTTTCCATCATTTTCCTTGTTAGACTGAATCTCAGACATTACCTTCTGTCATTTACCCGGTCAGCCACTGTACAGTGTGACTGATCACACTCGCCGGCCACCCTCCGCCTCTCCCCCACACAACGTGTTGCGCCCCCTCCCCGACTGTCCTGCACACTTCCCTTATACCCTGTTGCCTGGTGCGCCCACACCACTACTCCTGCCGACCGCGACCGGACAAGAGTCGCCTACGCACAGCCAAACTTGGGTGCCGGTCCTAACACGCGCAGCCTGCGAGGCGGCAGCCAAAACTGCGCCGCGAGAATTAAATTACGGCTAAGTCGGGCCTCGCGCGCACTAATTAAAATCGCCAGCTTTAGAAAAAAGTGTGGCGCCCGAGTGCCCACGTCGGCGATATTGCCTCCGGGGACAACGGCCGGCCGGCAAATGAGCTTCCTCGGGCCGTAAACACAGCGAGACCGAAGCGCTAGGGCGGCCGTGAATTGCCGAGAGGACAGTGGACAGGAAAATGCATAATCCGGAGAAGAAAACTCTACGCCGCTAGTTGTCAAGTTTGAGCCGTGAATTGTGTTCTTGTGCTCTATTCCAAGGAGACAAATTCTAATTAGGCTAATGTGGCTGCTCTCTTCATTAATACCGGTGAAACGTCCGCAATTAATATTTTCTTGTACAATTTCGAGAAAAAACCGCTGCAATCTTGCCGGACAATGGCTCAGATTATAAATAAAAGACAATAGTCCGTTGGTTCTTAATTATCAGATGCACAAATGCTTTCACAGCTGACAAGGAACGAATATCGCAAAATGATTGCTTTCTTGGTGTAATCGACTAATAAAAGGGCAATGTAGGAAAATGTTCCAGTAATTTTGTGTGTCAAATTTTTCATCTATAACATTTGGACCCATCGTTACTAATGTGCGACTGAATTTTTCCAACAACACTAGAAATTTATAAATTAAACCACTTTATTTGTTTTCTTTCTTTTGCTTGTGCCGTTTGTCCTACGGATACGCAGGGTCGGCATGGTTAATCGGATGTGGCAATGTTAGTTGAAGGGGTGGCCAGATGCCCTTCCTGCCGCCACCCCGTACCCCCCGGGAAGGAATTAGTGTACCAAAACTGTCTGCGACTAGTGTAATCCATGGAATAGTGCAAAGTGTTCAGATGTCTGCAAGCAGTGTAACTGAGGCGGGACGTGGGGATCAGCACGGTATTCATCTAGGTGGGTGTGGAAAACCGCCTAAAAACCATATCGTTAATCCGCCGGGCGGATTCGATCCGGGGCCCGCGCCTACCCGAGTCCAGGAAGTAGCGCGTTACCGCGTTCGGCTAACCTGGCGGGTTTACAAATTAAACCACTCATCTATGTGAAATGTATATATTATTAAATGGACAGATAAACACAACGTAAATTGGATTTAATGTATACCTTAACGGAATTTATAGTACACCATTTTGAAGCTAATACAAAATTAGATTTGATTGAGTTGATGGTTTACTGAAATAATGAACGGGACAACAGGGGAAGCCGCAGACCAGAGATTGGTTTGAATCAGAACGCGCCACTGGCTTGCGGCAGATGGCAGCCGGACTACGGGGTTATAATCTTGTAGCCGTGAGTGGTCAGCTAGAGACGACGGACTGATAACTAATGAGCCTTCCTCCCGACAGGAAGGTGGATGACACATCTCACCGCTTGTAGGGAACGGAGAATTCGTCTGCTGCAGTAATCACCTTAATTAAAGCTCATTAGTTATCATTCCAGTCTTGGGCGACGGTATCATGGTGTTATTTTTCAACAGGGCATTGCTCACCCACGCACTGTACGTGTTTCTATGAACTCCCTGCTTAATGTTGAGATATTTCCATGGCCTGACGGAAAATAAAGAAGCTCCCAGAAAGGAGGGGGTAATCTTCAGATCTGTCCACAGTAGAATATTTTGTAGGGTCAGCAGAGACATAAATTACGTCCGAGTGCCAGACCAGTTTCAACGATATTGAAGGCTAACTGCAGTAGTGGTGGGCCACTTTGCCTCAAGACATGATATAAGCGCTTCAGCATCCTTCCAACAGTATATCATACCATGCGTGCAGGCCTGACGGGTGCAGCATCGAATGCTCATGCTGCCAAATTCTTTGTAAACTTGCTTCAATTTTGCAACTACCGAGACAATATCACACACCCTCCTACCAGCGAATTTTAATTCAGTTGTCTCCCTCTTTTCTGTGTGCTGCTTGTTTTTTGTCAGACAGTATGTAACAAATGTGCGATCAAAATATAATCTGCATAACCAAGTGACCGAAATTCAATTGTCTTTTGCTGAAGTTCAAAATAAATTAAAATAAAAGTACTGCATTTTATACGTTTATCATTTAGAGTATTTGTTAAATTAAATTCAGGTAAAGACTGGCGCTAAATTACATATGCACTATATGATCAAAAGTATTCGGGTAACTCCAAAAACATACGTTTTTCATATTAGGTGCATTGTGCTCCAACCTAATGCCAGGTACTTCATATCAGCGATCTCAGTAGTAATTAGACATCGTGAGAGACCAGAATGGGGCGCTCTGTGGAACTCACGGACTTCGAACGTGGTCAGGTGATTATGTTACACTTGTGTCATATGTCTGTACGCGAGATTTCCACACTCCTAAACATCCCTAGGTCCACTATTTCCGTTGTGATAGTGAAGTGGAAACGTGAGGGGACACGTACAGCACAAAAGCATACAGATCGACTTCGTCTGTTGACTCACAGCGACCGCCGCAAGTGGAAGAGGGTCGTAATGTGTAGTAGGCAGGCATTCGGCTGCTCATAAGCCACACATCACGCCGGTAAGAGCCAAACGACGCCTCGCTTGGTGTAAGAGTAATCATTGGACGACTGAACAGTGGAAAATAGTTGTCTGGACTGACGAATCACGGTACATAATGTGGTGATCCGATGGCAGAGTGTGGCATGGCGAGTGCCCGGTGAACGTCATCTGCCAGCGTGTCTAACGGCAACAGTAAAATTCGGAGGCTGCGGTGTTATGGTGTAGTCTTGTTTTTCATGGATGGGGCTTGCACCCCTTGTTTTTTTGGGTGTCACTATCACAGGACAGGCCTACACTGATGTTTTAAGAACTTTCTTGCTTCCCACTGTCGAAGAGCAATTCGGGGATGGCGACTGCATCTTTCAACATGATAGAGCACCTTTTCATAGTGCACGGCTTGTGGCGTAGTGGTCACACGACAATAACATCCCTGTAATGGTCTGTCATGCTCAGAGTCGTGACCTGAATGCTGTAGAACACCTTTGGGTAAGTTTGGAACGCCGACTTTGTGCCAGGCCTCACCGACTGATATCGATACCTCTCTTCAGTGCAGTACTCCGTCAATAACAGGCTGCCGTTCGCCAAGAAACCTTCCAGCACCTAATTGAAAGTATGCCTGCGAGATTGGAAGTTGTCATCACGGCTATGGGTGGACCAATATCATATTGAATTTCAGCATTACTGATGGAAGGAGCCACATACTTGTCATTTTCAGCCAGGTGTCCGGATACGTTTGATCACACAGTATACCTAGATACCGTAGCAGATATCCCAGTGTTTAAATACCAGTCGTAGACTTGGTCGATGACAATTGTTTTTAGTGTATCTTCATTTCGTAATTTATCTGTCTACTTAATTTTGACACTTGAAATGTTCTCAGTTTACTGGTTCCACATACTCGATGTCCCATGTTCATACAGTGCCGTGCCCGACTCGAAAACTTTGGCCAATTTGTTTCTTATTTCCAAGTCAATGGTTGATTATGGAAGCTAAATCTCTCTACACAAAGATTCCTTCACTGTTCTTCGTCTATTCTGCGTAATTGCTTGGGTAGGTGATTAATTTTCGACTTATTCTGAAGTGTGTTGTTCACAATTTTGATACTAGGAGTACTGTTATTCTCCTTGCCAGCTAACATTACAAAGATTTTCGGGCTCACATGTCGTTTCTTTTCATCGAAAAGTCTTAGCTAAAACTCGTCTGGGGGTTGAACCGCACGTATCGCACTACACGCTCTAAATCTGACACTTGTGCCCCTTTGGTTAAATTGTCTAGCTGATGGCACGTTTGCGAAATACGGAGTTGACATATAATAACAGTAATAATAATAATGATATAGGTCGCACAGTTGCGATTTGGTTGAAATAATGTTTATTCAGAAAGCAAAGTAATAGCGAAAGTGGTTGTACTTAGAGTTACTGTTACACCCGAGCGCATATCCATTTGACACCGTTCGATCATTCACAATCTCATCGCGAAGTACAAGTTACCTACGCGAAATGCTAGAGTTCACTCCAGGCATGCGGCTGCTCACCGCTCAGAGACTTAAGTCCCGCGATACCACACAATGCGAAATTTTCTAAGTCGTTCCACTTCCTATCTGCCAAAAGACCGACTGTCCGCTTTCGTGTCGCAATCCGAACTGCACCCTTTGGTGTCTCCATCCGAACTGTCCCCTTTGGTCTCTCGACCAGAACTGTCCGCTTTCCCGTCTACACGAGCACTGTACGCTTTGTCTGGCCATGGCTTCGTTTCCAGCGCGCCGAATATCCTCCCTCAACTGAATAGGGCACTTCCCTTTCCTGAAGCCGGCCATCTGATTGGCTACAGCTTATTCTACATTATTTACATTTTAACATATTTAAATAATCAAATCTTGACCAGTTTCACATTCTAAATAAAGTAACAATAATTTACGTTACATAATATGAGTTAAATTGTTTCACATAAAACCAACACAATTTACTTCTTAGCTATGAATGCCACGGCCAATAGCCTTTGACCAATGTGGTTTCTGATAAATAAATACAGAACAAAAGTAACTATTATGCACTAAACTTAACAACAAATATCCTATTACCTAATGATTCAATAAGGTGTCATGCTGTCATCGTCCAATGTGTTTTCTGTGGAGGAAATGATGATTTGTTGCTTAACTGTAAATACTGATCATTTAAATTTACTATACATCTGAAACATATAAAGTTACAGAGTTAATATTTACAACATTTGTCATTTTAATGATGCGCTTCTGTATGAAGTGTCGATTGTTAAGATCGACCAAAACGTTCATTTTAGCATTTAGGTCTTTGTTCCAAAGTTGTTAATTTCACTTTAAGAGTAAATCCTAAACTATTATAGATACGATCAATAGTCAAGTTTTATTGGGATCACTATGAAAATTTATGGAGTATGACAGATTAGAATTAATGTTGCTTGATTCCCTGCATTACTACAGAATTAAGTAGTTTTCATAAATGTTTCCCTTTATAGCCGATCTTAGGTCCGCCATGTTTAACACAGCTGCGTCTCCTTGGCCGCAAACGCCTTCTACTAGGATACCCTATGACGTAGGTTCTCATCTGTCTCACTCGCACACTACAGTGCTTAGGTCTCAACAGACAATAGACGCCTGTGAGCTTCCCCATCTCGTGGTGAATCAGCGCCCTTTGTGGCATGCAGTCCTGGACGACAAGGTCGGTTTCACAATTTATGAAGGCCGACTCTTTCGGCCATATTATTTTAATGAGAGCACAATGCTCGTCAACTCACATCCTTTCTACATCACTATGTACAACCTACAAGGAGGGTGAAATCAGACTGGTCTAGAAGTTATTTCATACAATCTTAAGGTAGGTAACACACCTTGAATCACTCACCCCTTTCGTGGATGCAGTAAGTTAGTTTGACTGTCTTAAGTTGCATGAAACATTTTCTTGGCCAGTTTCGCTTTGTCTACAGTGTATTAGAAATCAATCGTCTACAGTTGTGACCCTCGTCCATGAGTCTCTAATATACTGAAGTCGACTACTGAACTGTTTAACTCAAGAGACTAAACCTTTTGACAAATAAAGAAATTTTAGTATGCAATCTAGAGGGCTTTATTCACAAAAGTTTAAATGAGAACTAGAGGAGATCGTGCATTCGTGGTAGTCATACACAGATGAGCCATATAATTACATCCACTACCCACCGTGCCCGACAATGGATGCCAAACGGTGGCTTTGCAGGTACATGGCGCGCTAACTAAACTACGTAAGCGGACCAGTCACTGAGAGGGATGACCATAATGGAGATATGGGCTGAATATGGGGAAATGCAAGGAGATAAAAGCCTTTGACAAAGGGGAGATTATTATTACGCAGAGTCCGCCAGCGATAGCGTAGTGGTCAGCGCGACAGAATGTCAGTCGTAAGGGCATGGGTTCGATTCCGGCTGGGCCGGAGATTTTCTCCGCTCAGGGACAGGGTGCAGTGTTGTGCTAATCATAATCATTTCATACCCATCGACGCATAAGTCACCGACGTGGCAGCAAATGGAAAGACCAGCACCCAGCAAACGCTCCTCCCGACGGGAGGCCATAGTCACACGACATCTTTATTTTTTTTTTTTTTTTTGTTACTCAGAGCCTGAAAGCGAGTATCTCAGAAACGACGAAGATAGCCGGATGTTCATGTGTTATTGCCGTGAACATCTACGGAAAGTTGTGGAATTACAGTGAAACTGTTACTAGATGCTAAAGGCTTGGACGTCCACGACTCATTACAAAACGTAGGGCAGGAGGCTCGCCTGCTCTGTAAAGTAAGATAGGTGGTGATCTGTGGCATTTCTAAAGAAAGGGCACAGTGCTGGTGCACGCACAAGTGTTTCGGAGCACACTGCTCATCTTACATTGTTGAACAGGAAGTTAGGCAGCAGACGATCCCTATGTGTTCGCATGTTGACTCAACGACCTCAACAATTAAGATCGCAATGGGAACTGGACCATCGGGATTCGATCGTCGTTAAATGTAATCGAGTAGTCTCTTCGAGTGAATCACATGTTTGCTACACTAGGTCGGTGGTCGCCTCCACAAACGCCATCCTCGAGGTGAACGGCGATTGAAAACGTGCAGACCGCCAAGGACGCCGGCGGGTGGGAGCAGTATTATCGCATGGGAGAAATTCTCCTGCGTTTGCATGGGACCTGTGGTCGTAACTGAAGACGCGCTGACAAGTGCAAACCACCTGCATCCCATCATGCATGGTGTCTTCTCTGACCGCGATATCACCTTTGAATCGTATAACTGTCCATGTCTCGGAGCCAGGACGTGCTACAGACGTTTGTCGAGCGTTATAGTGAACCCACGTTGCTGTCTCGGCGACCAAATTTCCCAGATGTAAATCCTATGGAAACAATGTAGTTCGCTATAGGGTGCCATCACCGCGTATTCAAGTCAGCGGACCCTTATTTACGCGAATTACATGATCTGATGCCACATATCTTCACAAACCTTCCAACAAACTGTCGGATCCCTGAGAAGTAGAATCAGTGATTTATTTATTTTAAAAGACGGTCGAACAAGCTATTAAGTAGATGGTCAAGATGTTTTGGATCATCATTGAATGTACTGTAAAGCTTTCTTCAGTATAGTCCCCACTTCATAGCATTCTGATTAGGATCGAACACATTTGTTTCTGTGTACACCTTCCGAAAGGTCTAAGATGTCGACTTCATAATTATCCATGATGTTCTATATATGTAACTTTAATAAAAATGCTGATCTAAACCGTGACAGTCTCTGACACGTTGCGTAGTTGTTCGCACATGAATTTTCAGTTACAGGACATGCTATTATCTCAGCTTTACCTTCTATGAAGTATGAACTGATGCAACGGGGTTACTTTTATCGCTACATCCACCCTTAGGAGACCACCGGAAACGTAAATGGAATTGCCGTGTGGTTTGCGCCTTCCGTCGGGTAAACCGTTCTCCTGCCGCAAATCTTTCGAGTTGACGCCACTTCGGCGACTTGCGCGTCGATGGCGATCAAATATGATGATAAGGACAACACAACACCCAGTCCCTGAGCGGAGAAAATCTCCTACCCAGCCGGTAATCGAACCCGGGCCATTAGGTATGACATACCGTAGCGCTGACCATTCAGCTACCAGGGGCGGACACTGGAATTGTGGTTGTGGTCGAGGTTGTGTGTGTCATCATGGCCACAGTCACTTCCTGACTCTCTCTGGAAGAACATCGTATATGACTTTGCACCTTAGTGTGCCAAGGGCAAATTTTGTAGCCTACTTGACCTGGAATTCGCTTTGTCTCTCTAACAGATTCTTTTCATGTTGGATTGTTTACTACAGTCTCGAAAAGAAGATGGTTGATTAATGACCTGTTTTCATAATCAATCTTCTGACCAATTTATAAATTGTCCTTTCTAACAATAGACTCCCCCCCCCTCGAACCATGGACCTTGCCGTTTGTGGGGATGCTTGCGTGTTCAACGATACAGATAGCCGTACCGTAGGTGCAACCACAACGGAGGGGTATCTGTTGAGAGGCCAGACAAACGTGTGGTTCCTGAGCAGGGGCAGCAGCCTTTTCAGTAGTTGCAGGGGCATCAGTCTGGATGATTGACTGATCTGACCATGTAACATTAACCAAAACGGCCTTGCTATTGTGGTACTGCGAACGGCTGAAAGCGAGGGGAAACTACAGCCGTAATTTTTCTCTAGGGCATGCAGCTTTACTGTATGGTTAAATGATGATGGCGTCCTCTTGGGTAAAATATTTCGGAGGCAAAATAGTCCCCCATTCGGATCTCCGGGCGGGGACTAGTCAAGAGGACATCGTTATCAGGAGAAAGAAAACTGGCATTCTACGGATCGGAGCGTGGAATGTCAGATCCCTTAATTGGGCAGGTAGGTTAGAAAATTTAAAAAGGGAAATGGACAGGTTTAAGTTAGATGTAGTGGGAATTTGTGAAATCGGTGACAGGAGGAACAAGACTTTCGGTCAGGTGAATACAGGGTTATAAATACAAAATCAAATAGGGGCAATGCAGGAGTATGTTTAATAATGAATAAAAAAATAGGAGTGCGGGTTACCTACTACAAGCAGCATAGTGAAAGCATTATACTGGCCAAGATAGACACGAAACCCATGCCTACTACAGTAGTACAAGTTTATATGCCAACTAGCTCTGCAGATGATGAAGAAATTGAAGAAATGTATGATGAGATAAAAGAAATTATCCAGGTAGTGAAGGGAGACGAAAATTTAATAGTCATGGGTGACTGGAATTCGACAGTAGGAAAAGGGAGAGAAGGAAACTTAGTAGGTGAATATGGATTGGTGGTAAGAAATGAAAGAGGAAGCCGTTTGGTAGAATCTCGCACAGAGTATAACATAATCATAGGTAACACTTGGTTCAAGAATCATAACAGAAGGATGTATACATGGAAGAATCCTGGAGATACTAAAAGGTATCACATGGATTATATAATGGTAAGACAGAGATTTAGGAACCAGGTTTTAAATTGTACGACATTTCCAGGGGCAGATGTGGACACTGACCACAATCTATTGGTTATGAACTGTAGATTAAAACTGAAGAAATTGCAAAAAGGTGGGAATTTAAGGAGATGGGACTTGGATAAAGCGACTAAACCAGAGGTTGTACAGGCTTTCAGGGAGAGCATAAGGGAACAATTGACAGGAATGGGGGAAAGAAATACAGTAGAAAAAGAATAGATAGCTCTGAGGGATGAAGTAGTGAAGGCAGCAGACGATCAAGTAGCTAAAAAGACGAGGGCTATTAGAAATCCTTGGGTAACAGAAGAAATATTGAATTTAATTTATGAAAGGAGAAAATATAAAAATGCAGTAAATGAAGCAGGCAAAAAGGAATACATCAAAAATGAGATCGACAGGAAGTGCAAAATGGCTAAGCAGGCATGGGTAGAGGACAAATGTAAGGATGTGGAGGCTTATCTCACTAGTGGTAAGATAGATACTGCCTACAGGAAAATTAAAGAGACCTTTGGAGGAAAGAGAGCCACTTGCATGAATATCAAGAGCTCAGATGGAAACCCAGTTCTAAGCAATGAGGGGAAAGCAGAAAGGTGGAAGGAGTATATAGAGGGTCTATACAAGGGCGATGTACTTGAGTACAATATTATGGAAATGGAAGAGGATGTAGATGACGATGAATTGAGAGATACGATACTGCGTGAAGAATTTGACAGGGCACTGAAAGATCTGAGTCGAAACAAGGCCCCGGGAGTAGACAACATTCCATTAGAACTACTGATGGCCTTGGGAGAGATAGTCCTGACAAAACTCTACCATCTGGTCAGCAAGATGTACGACACAGGCGAAATACCCTCAGATTTCCAGAAGAATATAATAATTCCAATCCCAAAGAAAGCAGGTGTTGACAGATGTGAAAATTACCGAACTATCAGTTTAATAAGTCACAGCTGCAAAATACTAACACGAATTCTTTACAGACGAATGGAAAAAATGGTAGAATCCTACCTCGGGGAAGATCAGTTTGGATTCCGTAGAAATGTTGGAACACGTGGGGCTATACTGACCTTACGACTTATCTTAGAAGAAAGATTAAGGATAGGCAAACCTACGTTTCTAGCATTTGTAGACTTAGAGAAAGCTTTTGACAATGTTGACTGGAATACTCTATTTCAAATTCTAAAGGTGGCAGGGGTAAAATACAGGGAGCGAGAGCCTATTTACGATTTGTACAGACACCAGATGGCGGTTATAAGAGTCGAGGGACATGAAAGGGAAGCAGTGGTTGGGAAGGGAGTGAGACAGGTTTGTAGCCTCAGCCCGATGTTATTCAATCTGTATATTGAGCAAGCAGTAAAGGAAACAAAAGAAAAATTTGGAGTGGGTATTAAAATCCAGGGAGAAGAAATAAAAACTTTGAGGTTCGCCGATGACATTGTAATTTTGTCAGACACAGCAAAGGACTTGGAAGAGCAGTTGAATGGAATGGACAGTGTCTTGAAAGGAGGATATAAGATGAACATCAACAAAAGCAAAACAAGGAAAATGGAATATAGTCGAATGAAGTCGGGTGATGTTGAGGGAATTAGATTAGGAAATGAGACACTTAAAGTAGTTTTGCTATTTAGGGAGTAAAATAACTGATGATGGTCGAAGTGGAGAGGATATAAAATGTAGACTGGAAATGGCAAGGAGAGCGTTTCTGAAGAAGAGAAATTTATTAACATCGAGTATAGATTTAAATGTCAGGAAGTCGTTTCTGAAAGTATTTGTATGGAGTGTATGGAAGTGAAACATGGACAATAAATAGTTTGGACAAGAAGAGAATAGAAGCTTTCGAAATGTGGTGCTACAGAAAATGTTGAAGTTGAGGTGGGTAGATCACGTAACTAATGTGGAGGTATTGAGTAGAATTGGAGAGAAGAGAAGTTTGTGGCACAACTTGACTAGCAGAAGGGATCGATAGGTATGACATCTCCTGAGGCATCAAGGGGTCACAAATTTAGCATTGGAAGGCCGCGTGGAGGGTAAAAATCGTAGAGGGAGACCAAGAGATGAATACACTAAGCAGATTCAGTAGGATGTAAGTTGCAGTAGGTACTGGGAGATGAAGAAGTTTGCATAGGATAGATTAGCATGGCGAGCTGCATCAAACCAGTCTCAGGACTGAAGACCACAACAACAACAACAACAACAACAATAGACTTGCTGTGATGGCAGAATCCTGAGAAGTTTTTACCCTAAATTCGACTTAGTTCTGAAAGTCACAGAGCTGTTAGACTGTCATGACTGGATGCTGCTACCAGCCGGCTACTCACCAGTAATCTTGTGCTCATCATTCGTACCAAGAAATCTACCAACGGTTACCGATATATTGGTTAAGATATTTATACAAGGGCTGTCCAGAAAGTAAGTTACGATCGGTCGTGAAATGGAAACGACTATGAAAATCCGATAAAGCTTTGCAAAGATGTGTTGGGCAGTGGCTCTAGTATGACTCTAGGTGGAATTATGTCGCTCTTTTCATTCCTGAGCTCTTAGCGAGCGGATAAAGTTGTTATAGAAATAGCGTCTCCCGCCAAGTACGAGGGTCTGGTGAGAATTTTCCCCTGAAGCTATGCAACCAACATTACATAACTGTCGAGCGGTTTCTACTTCAAGATAATTCTCAGCCTCATTATGCAGGGGCAATTAAGATGTTCCTGTATCGTTTCAATTGGAAATGTTTGGTTACCCACAATACAGCCCGTAATTGTCTCCCACTGAGTTTCATCTCTGCTCAAACGAACTGCTGGCTATGAAGACAACATTTTGGCACAGACAACGAGCTTTAGGCCAGCGTAGAGAATTGGCGGAAAGCACTGGCGGCTGCCTTCTATGATAAGGGTATTTGAAAGTTGGTACAAAGCTACGACGAATTTCTGATTCAGAATGGCGACTACGTAGAGAAGTAGCTGAAAGGTGTAGCCAACTGTTACAAATGAAACATTTCTGATTTTCACTGTGATTTTCATTTCGTTATCAATCGTAACTTACTTTCTGGACAGCCCTCGTAAATCAAAATTACAATCAACAATTACTTATGTGCCTGACGAATAAGACGACCTCATGTCCCTCACACGACTTGAAACAATGATAAGTCATTAAGGAAAATTAAATAACTGTTAACAACTGAATGGCTAAACGAAATAACATATCTTTGTTTAATCAGGTGCATCTACATTTTTGTGCATCTACGATTTTAATGAAATTTCTATCCCATACGGGTGTCGCACTACACTGGGCGAAATGTACTACCGTCTGCAAAACCCTTAACAAGGGGCTGGAGGAATTACGGCTTCACTGAAAAAGACTGGAGCGTCAAAACCGGAATACCGATGGTGTTGAATCTAGCAGATAATCTATAAAGGAGAAGATTTCTGCGTGACATATAGAACAGAACCAAAAGTATCAACATGCGATAAAACGTATTTGCGATCTTTCTGATTTCAGATGGTAACGAATCCAAATACGTTGTTGGACAGCGGTATCCTTTGTCGTATCTGCTGTGTTGGTTCAAGAGTTCTCAGTAGTTCGCTATTTTCCCTTTAGCTACTAACCTATTGCCAAAGCGTCTGCTTTTAGGCAAGCGAAGAAAATAGTGACGTCAACAGATGTAGTGAACTATGTAGAATGTGCAATATCACATATGTGACAAAGTACCTTTCTATAATACATAATGCGAGCTGCCTATAACCATCAAGACGCATATTAAAGTACTGAAGAGACGTAGTAAGTATTCCATAACACCAGCCGCAGAAGTGAATTAAATTTCTGAGAGCAGCGGGAAATCGAGAAGGCGCTCAAATCTTTGTTTTTATAATTTTTCCAGACGAATTGCCTCTTCATGTCTCGGAGCGTTGACCGTAGGTATGGTGAAGATTTAGCATTACGTTGATAACTTTTCGATATGTAGACAACAAAGAATTGTGTTTCTTGCAAACGGAACAGTGACACTCTACTTCGCACTTCACGTAAAGTGTTGTTACCTCTCGAATTAGAGGCATCTTTGAGGTCTTAGTCGCAGTGTTTAACATTTCCCGTGTAAAGGGCTTTCATCATGTCCCATAGCTTAGCGTTTCCAGGAAATCTTAATTACGGGTTGTTTCCTGCCACTTAATCGAATAATAATTCCTTTAACTACAGCTTCCTCTCAGATTGCTCCAGAAGCCAACAGCGCCACAAATCTAGGAGGAAAGGATTAGGAACCTTGTAGCTTGCAACGCTAAGTTAACAACTACTGCATTGCAAACGATCGCTTTACTACTTTACCAAGTATTCCTTAGATTAAAAATTGTTGAAATTTATCTATTAATCCCTTACATATTTCAGTCAAAAAACATTCAAGGTTAAGAAAAATGTTGTTGAAATATGTTTTTATCCGCGTTTCGTCATTTATACTGGTACATAATTTAAATCAAATGTTTCCACCTTAAGCTAATAAAACGTCCGGTTGTACATATGCTAAATACTTTCGAAATAAGTACAGAAAAGGGAATGGTTATTAGTAAAACTCTCGAAATATACTAGGCCAATTTACTTAGGATTTTTACACTATGCTCTGATAGATATACAGTGTGTACATTAAGTCCGGGAACAGTTTCAATTATTTATTGCACAAGAACCAAACATTCTACAACTGTCATACATATGCCATTTTGACGAGAAACCCAGACAGCTTTTTTTTTCATGTATAGAGCCACAGCGTAGTTCGGTAGTCGCAAACATGACGAGTTCAGGTGCAACCAACAGCTGTTTCGTGAAATGGCCTCCCCGATCACCAGATCTCATTCCGTGTGACTTTTATCTGTCGGGACACAGTAAGGATGTGGTGTAGGTACCGCCTCTACCCCGTGATGTAGCAAAGCTCCGGAAGACAATACGGGAAGTGACTGCCACAGTCGACAATGCCATGCAGGAACGGACATGGCAAGAATTCATTTACCGTATTGACGTCTGCGGGGTCCCTCATGGTTCGCATACCGAATGTCTGTAAAAAAAAAAAAAAATAAAATAAAATAAAAAATAAAAAAAAATCAGAGTTTTGCTTCAAATGCAGTGTGTATGACATCTGTTCAATATTTAGTTCTTGTGCAATAAATAGTGTATAGCAAGCAGAATAGACGTGGACGTTAAGTATTTGGTTGTGAACGTTATAGGATGATGTAACGGGTGTTCATATTGAAGTACCAGCCTGCGCTACTCAGTTAAACTCTCAAGACGTACGAGGTAAAATGTCCACTGAAAATTACGGTGAATTTGAGGTATGGTCTGACATATATAGATTCCTATTCGAAAGCAGTCTGCAGCTTAATACTTCTGATCACTGTTCACAATTATTCTTTAATAAGTGCTTCGAATACAAAGTTTGTGTCCAAGAGAATGTGGGACTTACATTATGTATTTTAGTGCTTATGAGTAGTATACCTCAATACAGTGACGCGTGAAGCAACCATTAAAGATTTATTTAAGATACATAGCACCATCTGGTGAGCAAGATGTATGAAACAGGCGAAATACCCTCAGACTTCAAGAAGAATATAATAATTCCAATCCCAAAGAAAGCAGGTGTTGACAGATGTGAGAATTACCGAACAATCAGTTTAATAAGTCACAGCTGCAAAATACTAACACGAATTCTTTACAGACGAATGGAAAAACTAGTAGAAGCCGACCTCGGGGAAGATCAGTTTGGATTCCGTAGAAATACTGGAACACGTGAGGCAATACTAACCTTACGACTTATCTTAGAAGAAAGATTAAGGAAAGGCAAACCTACGTTTCTAGCATTTGTAGACTTAGAGAAAGCTTTTGACAATGTTGACTGGAATACTCTATTTCAAATTCTAAAGGTGGCAGGGGTAAAATACAGGGAGCGAGAGCCTATTTACGATTTGTACAGACACCAGATGGCGGTTATAAGAGTCGAGGGACATGAAAGGGAAGCAGTGGTTGGGAAGGGAGTGAGACAGGTTTGTAGCCTCAGCCCGATGTTATTCAATCTGTATATTGAGCAAGCAGTAAAGGAAACAAAAGAAAAATTTGGAGTAGGTATTAAAATCCAGGGAGAAGAAATAAAAACTTTGAGGTTCGCCGATGACATTGTAATTCTGTCAGACACAGCAAAGGACTTGGAAGAGCAGTTGAATGGAATGGACAGTGTCTTGAAAGGAGGATATGAGATGGACATCAACAAAAGCAAAACAAGGAAAATGGAATATAGTCGAATGAAGTCGGGTGATGTTGAGGGAATTAGATTAGGAAATGAGACACTTAAAGTAGTTTTGCTATTTAGGGAGTAAAATAACTGATGATGGTCGAAGTGGAGAGGATATAGAATGTAGACTGGAAATGGCAAGGAGAGCGTTTCTGAAGAAGAGAAATTTATTAACATCGAGTATAGATTTAAATGTCAGGAAGTCGTTTCTGAAAGTATTTGTATGGAGTGTATGGAAGTGAAACATGGACAATAAATAGTTTGGACAAGAAGAGAATAGAAGCTTTCGAAATGTGGTGCTACGGAAGAATGCTGAAGATTAGATGGGTAGATCACAAAACTAATGAGGAGGTACTGAATAGGATTGGGGAGAAGAGGAGTTTGTGGCACAACTTGACTAGAAGAAGGGATCGGTTGGTAGGACATGTTCTGAGGCATCAAGGGATCACCAATTTAGTATTGGAGGGCAGCGTGGAGGGTAAAAATCGTAGGGGGAGACCAAGAGATGAATACACAAAGCCGATTCAGAAGGATGTAGGTTGCAGTAGGTACTGGGAGATGAATAAGCTTGCACAGGATAGAGTAGCATGGAGAGCTGCATCAAACCAGTCTCAGGACAGAAGACCACAACAACAACAACAACAGCACGACAAGACGGGCGCTTCTACTACAGTTAGAAACCTTGTATGAGTCTTGAGGCAGCGTTAAGTCACTGCGCGCCAATTACCCGGACTTCATTCACCGAGTATTTGAGGATGAGAGCACCTAGCGACTTCCAAAAAACTTTAAACATAGTTTCAAACCTTTATTAAACTTTCTGTCGATTACCTGCTGAACGTCAAGTATTTAACAAGCTGACTCATTCGAAAAGCAATCATACGATTCAAGCTGCTCTGAAGCGCCAAAGAAACTGATGTAGGCATGGGTATTCAAATACAGAGATATGTAAACAGGCAGAATACGGCACTGCTCTCGCCAACACCTATACAAGACAATACGTGTCTGGCGCAGTTCTTTGATCGGTTACTGCTGCTACAATGGCCGGTTATTACGATCTGAGTGAGTTTGAACGAGCTGTTATAGTGGGCGCACGAGCGATGGGACATCGCATCTGCGAGGTAGCGACAAAGTGGGGATTTATGGACAACCACACAGGTTTCATGGTGTCACTTCCCTCAGACATTTTTCGAGTCCATGCCAAGTCGTGAGCGGCACTTCGGCGTGCTCGCGGGGACCCTAGACGATATTAGGCTGTTGTACCTATTTCTTTGGCTCTTCAGTATATTTTATACATTAGAGCACGAATTTTTAAGGACTCAGGAATTTAATTAAAAATTTCCGCATTGTCGGTTTCTTGGACAGCCTGCGTTACATTTTGACTTCATTGTGGTTGTCTGAGCTTTACCTTCGACGTCTGCATGACGCTATCTTCCAAGAACACAACGCAAGTCATACCTTATTCGTGTCCTCCTGACGTAGATCGGGTGTTGGGCTGTTGCCAAGGAAGATCTGTCAGCCATGAACGCATCTGATCATGGATTACCAAGAGACTGGCGCGCCATCTTTTGCCAACAACTATCAATCTGCCACGGAACTGAAGCAGCATGGAATGCCATACCCGTCGTATCTTATGAATGGTGGGCTCCATGTGGTTCCCAAGTCGTGCAGCGACCGTAAACCATAAAATTACCAAATATTCAGCAACCAGTCGCTAAATCATGTATTATTTCGATTTCAACTGATTAACAGCAATCATCGGTGCTTTCAACCAATATGTGCCCTGTTAATCAGTTGAAATCGATTTGTAAAAGTGAATAAATAAAACATGATTTTGCGACTGGTTGCTGCATATTTGGTAACTTTATACCAGTATCTGTCATAGCAGTTCAGTTCGAGAAGACGCTAATCCAGTTCTTAGCAATTGTTGCTGCCAGAGGCGGTTGCTCTGTGTACACAATTTCTCACCACGTACATCCCCAATTTACCCACAAATTTTAGCATATATTCTTCCTATTATACTGTCGCACAACAACTTTAATTTCGTTATTTTCTGTCCTTTCTGTTGTTATAGAGTTAATGGTTAGTGGCGTACTTCAGCGAACAGATAATTTTTGACTATTGCAGCATTAAAATGCATGGACGAGAACTTGCCTTGTATTTTCAACATTCATACAATTTGGAATTAGATGGTAAGTTTTGCTGTACCTGTCCTCACTGACTTGCATGTATGCAAACGGCGGGAATACACCATAGTCTACACGCGCGCGCGCACACACACACACACACACACACACACACACACACACACACACACATTCGGTCTGGTAATCTGGGAATGACGATCCCACACAGCCGGACGGGGTGGCCGAGCGGTTCTGGGCGCTTCAGTCTGGAACCGCGCGACCGCTACGGTCGCAGGTTCGAATCCTGCCTCGGGCATGGATGTGTGGGATGTCCTTAGGTTAGTTAGGTTTAAGTAGTTCTACGTTCTAGGGGATTGATGACTTCAGAAGTTAAGTCCCATAGTGCTCAGAGTCATTTGAATCATTTGATCCCACACAGCTCTCACTATTTGTCCCCAGTTTCCTACCACTCAGCGATTCCATTACTCTGCAGTCGGTGGTCGCCTCGTATTGCCCTCTGCTCCTTGGTCCTCGAGGTGATCTTGAGGTTTAGAACTTCTTGGCATATATCTGACAGTCTATTCCGCCATAACATGGCTTGCCCCCCTGCAGACTTTTCGCTTTGACGATATTCACTACCGAGGGCTGGTCGGCTAGCTTAACTTCTACTTTGTTGAATCTCCAAACCCATATTTGTGTTACCTGATCTTTTTTTAAATTTTTTTTGGCATCAATCTTCTGACTGGTTTGATGCTGCCAGCCACGAATTCCTCTCCTTTGTCATCCTCTTCATCTCAGAGTAACCCTTGCTACCTACGTCCTCAATTATTTGATGGATGTATTCAAATCTCTGTCTTCCTGTACAGTTTTTGCCCTCTACAGCTCCCTCTAGTACCATGGATGTCATTCCCTCATGTCTTAACAGATATGCTATCACCCTGTCCTTTCTCCTTATCAGTGTTTTCCACATTTTTCTTTCCTCTCCCATTCTGCGCAGAACATCCTCATTCCTTACCTTTTCAGTCCACCTAATTTTCAACATTCGTCTGTTCACCACATCTCAAATGCTTCGATTCTCTTCTGTTTCGGTTTTCCCACAGTCCGTGTTTCACTACCATACATTACTGTATTTCAGACGTACATTCTCAGAAATTTCTTCTTCAAATTAAGGCCTATGTTTGATACCAGTAGATTTCTCTTGGCCAGGAATGCCCTTTTTACCATTGCTAGTCTGTTTTTTATTTCCTCCTTGCTCGGTTCGTCATTGGTTATTTTACTACTTAGGTAGCTGAGTTCCTTAACTTCATCTACTTCGTGACCATCAATCGTAATGTTAAGATTCTTGCTGTTCTCATTCCTGCTAGTTATCATTACTCTTAATCCATAATCTGTACTCATTAAATGGTTCATTCCTTTCAGCACATCATGTAATCCTTCTTCACTTTCACTGAGGATAGCAATGTCATCAGCGAAACATATCATTGATATCCTTTGACTTGCTTTTTAATATCACTTCCGAACCTTTCTTTTATTTCTATCATTGCATGTTCGATGTACAGGTTGAACAGTAAGGGAGACGTACTAAGGACTACATCCCTGTCTTCATTCTTTCTTGGTACAGTACCCACCTCTTCCTATAGCTTACCCTTATTTTTCTCAGAATTTCGACCATGTTGCACCATTTTACATTGTCAAAGGCCTTTTCCAGGTCGACAAATCCTATGACGTGATTTGATTTTTCATTAATCTTGCTTAGACTATAAATGGCAATGAGAGAATTTCCTCTTTCGTGCCTTTACCTTTTCTAAATCCAAACTGATCGTCACCTAGCACATCCTCAATTTTCTTTTCCATTCTTCTGTATATTATTCTTGTCAGCAACTTGGATGCATGAACTTTTAAGCTGGTTGTGAGATAATTCTCGCATTTATCAGCCCTCGTAATCTTCGGAATTGTGTGGATGGTGTTTTTCCGAAAGTCAGATGGTATGTCGCCAGACTCATACATTCTACACACCAACGTGAATAGTCGTTTTGTTGCCACTTACCCAAATGATTTTAGAAACTCTGAAGGAACGTTATCTATCCCTTATGCCTTATTTTTATCTTAAGTCATCCAAAACTCTTTTAAATTCTGATTCTAATACTGGATCCCCTATCTCTTCTAAATCGACTCCTTTTTCCTCTTCTATCACATCATACACATTTTCCTCACCATAGACCCTTTCAATGTATTCTTTCCACTTATCCGCTCCCTCCTCTGCATTTAGCACAGGAATTCCCGTTGCACTCTTCACGTTGCCACTCCTGGTTTTAATGTCACCGAAGTTTGTGTTGACTTTCCTGTATGCTGAGTCTGTCCTTTCGACAGTCATTTCTTTTTCGATTGCTTCACATTTATCATGCAGTCATTTCGTCTTAGCTTCCCTGCACTTCCTATTTATTTCATTTCTCAGCGACTTGTATTTCTGTATTCCTGAGTTTCCCGGAACATTTTTGTACCTCCTCCTTTCATCGATCAAATAAAGTATGTCTTATGTTACCCATGGAGAGAGACCTAATTGAATTCTAACGAACCGATCAATTGTGAGGTTCAAACAGCTCTACTTCAACGGGCAAAGCACACTGAATAGGATTGTGTCGTGGTCCATGTACACACCAATAATTAGTTAACTGACGACGTATGCAGCTCCAGTTAGGGGATACGCAGCTCCAACACGTCTGCACCACCTGCAGATAAAACAGAACAAAGTGCTACGCATCATAAGCAACGCTCCATGGTATACATGCACAGCGGACCTCCACAGAGAATACCGCCTTGAGACTTTCAACGAGGTATTCAAAAAACTTGGTACAGGTCTGTACAAGCAAAGGAGTCACTTTAACAATCCTTTCATTCTTAATCAGGCTAACTACGATCACAATCATAGGTGGAAATACAACCGCCCAAAAACCCTGCAACTTAGATTCAATAAAGCACCTATGGTAAGACCAACAACAAACATGACAAGTACTGGTGAAGCCGTGCAGCACAGCAAAATTAACTGGCACTGCCAGGTGCAAACTAGCCGACTAACGGGAAAAGCAGGGAAGCCGTATTGCATACTAAACGCTAAAAAAACTACCAAAATCCTTACACAACAATCTATTTATAACCCATCGACCACTTATGACAACCTTGGCATGTTACAAGTGCAGATGCTGCAGATGGCCCAGGAGACTTCGCAATGTGCCCAGCCCAACAGTACCCCTCCTCGAAAGGGCTGACACCCTTTATGAAGACCTATGTAATCACAACTGTACCGAGCATTGCACGATACCCAAAACTAACAAGTACCGTACCCACGCATGATCTGCCGCAGATACCAAGGAAAGTGCTACCACTCTTACTACCCGACCAGATTATCCTTAGAGCTTTCCTTTTTTTTTTTTACGCTTGCCTCTTCACCTTTTTTCCTCTGCCCTTGAAACCGCTATCAATCTTTTGCTTTTCGTCCACTATCTCCTCCATGCGACCTTGTTAGTGGGTAGTCCCACCAAGACGCACGGATAACATCGCGGCCCCACATCCTGTGAATTCCTCGAAGAGTAACTAACAAATACGGAGGTGTCATTAGAACTTTTGAGATGGTCCACAAGTCACTGTGGTTCTGGAGAGGCTCCACACTTAAAAAAAAAAAAAAAAAAAAAAAAAAAAAAGCTGACGTCAAGTCACGAATCCAGTCGCACAGCTTTGACGAAACCCCATAGCCACGCAGTTTCTTTGGAAACTGCTTGTGGGGTGCACTGACTAAACCCTTCTTGAAATCTAGAAATATGGAATCAGCCTGAGGTCCTCTACCGACGTCACTTTCACTTCGTGTGAATAAAGAGGCGGATCCGTTGCATAAGAACTGTATTTTCTGAGTCCTGCTGGCAATGTGTCATGGAACCTACTACGGAAGTCTTAAATGTTCTCGTGTTTTTCAGCAGTTACCTACACCTTCAAGCTAGGTATCTATGCAGTCGCTGTTCCGACTTTGCCGTAGCTTTGCACCAACTGCGCGGTGCCCTCGTTACGGAAGGCGGCCAATTTTCTACTCTGGTATATAGCTCGTT
The DNA here is from genome assembly GCF_023898315.1 of Schistocerca nitens. Taxonomy (NCBI): domain Eukaryota; kingdom Metazoa; phylum Arthropoda; class Insecta; order Orthoptera; family Acrididae; genus Schistocerca; species Schistocerca nitens. The sequence goes on from NC_064614.1 coordinate 70,221,856, forward strand.
GTCAGCACCAGAATGTTGCATTCGTAGGTAGCGGTTCATGTGAACAGAGATAAAACTCAAGATGGGCCAATTACGAACTGTAGCCTGTGTGATCAAACAGTTCAATTGAAGAGTTCCTAGATAACCGAACGCAGCATCTCATTCTCAATGGAGAGAAGTCTTCCGAAGTAAGAGTGATTTCAGGTGTGCCGCAGCGGAGTGTCGTAGGATCGTTGCTATTCATAATATATATAAATGACCTTGTATATTACATCGGAAGTTCAGTGAGGCTTTTTGCGGATGATGCTGTGGTATATCGAGAGATTGTAACAATGGAAAATTGTACTGAAATGCAGGAGGATCTGCAACAAATTGACGCATGGTGCAGGGAATGGCAATTGAATGTCAATGTAGACAAGAGTAAGGTGCTGCGAATACATAGAAACTAAGATCCTTTATCATTTAGTTACAATATAGCAGGTCAGCAACTGAAAGCAGTTAATTCCATAAATTATCTGGGAGTACGCCTTAGGAGTGATTTAAAATGGAATGATCATATAAAATTAATCGTCGGTAAAGCAGATGCCAGTCTGACATTCATTGGAAGAATCCTAAGGAAATGCAGTCAGAAAACAAAGCAAGTAGGTTACAGTACACTTGTTCGTCCACTGCTTGTGTACTGCTCACCGGGGTGAGATCCGTTTTAGATAGGGTTGATAGAAAGATAAGATCCAACGGACAGCAGGATCATTTAGTAATCGCGAAAGCGTTACGGAGATGGTAGATAAACTCCAGTGGAAGACTCTGCCAGAGAGACGCTCAGTAGCTCGGTACGGGCTTTTGTTGAAGTTTAGAGATCATACCTTTACCGAGGAGTCAAGCAATATATTGCTCCCTCCTACGTATATCTCGCGAAGAGACCATGAGGATAAAATCAGAGAGATTAGAGCCCGCACAGAGGCATACCGACAAGCTTTCTTTCCACAAACAATGCGAGACTGGAATACAAGGGAGAACCGATTGAGGTACTCAAGGTACCCTCCGCCACACACCGTCAGGAGATTGCGGAATATGGATGTAGATGTAGAAAACACTGCATGCTCGTCCTCGTTGCTCTTGTAGCGTACCGCCAACTATTGTCACGAAGAAGGAAATGCGTGACAGGTACGTTATGCACGGTTGCATTAAATCAGGCCAAACCTCGAAACGGGTTCTCATACCTGGCGGGAGACGCTATTTATCTAGGCAGCTCTGAGTGCTCACTGTGCGGTCAGAACTGAAAATAGCGACTTAATTATATCGACGGACACACTGGAGACGTTTCCCAACACATCTTCGGATTTTCGCTGTCGTTCCATTGCGAACCCGCCCGCAACTTATTTACCGAATAGCCTCGAACATGGCTGATGCAATTATCGTGAGTCCCACTGTTAAAAAGGCCAAATCGCAAGCAAGTTAAACTGAGTGGCTCGAACGCTGCTGAGTGGTGGCCCGCTGGTAGGAACGGTCTCGTCGACCCTGATAAAACAGTCCCTGTCGAAAACACTGCAGGTTCGTCCTCGTTGCACTTGTAGCGTGCGGCCAACTACTGTCACGAAGAAGCAAATGCGTGACAGGTATATTTACGGTTACGTACGGTTGCATTAAATTAGGCGAAACCTCGAAACGGGTGCTTCAAAAATGGTTCAAATGGCTCTAAGCACTAGGGGATTTCACACCTGAGGTCGTCATTCCCCTAGACATAGAACTACTTAAACCTAATTAACCTAAGGACATCACACACATACATTCCAGAGGCAGGATTCGAACCTGCGACCGTAGCAGCAGCATCTACATCTACATCTACATTTATACTCCGCAAGCCACCCAACGGTGTGTGGCAGAGGACACTTTACGTGCCACTGTCATTACCTCCCTTTCCTGTTCCAGTCGCGTATGGTTCGCGGGAAGAACGACTGTCTGAAAGCCTCCGTGCGCGATCTAATCCCTCTAATTTTACATTCGTGATCTCCTCGGGAGGTATAAGTAGCGGGAAGCAATATATTCAATACCTCATCCAGAAACGCACCCCCTCGAAACCTGGCGAGCAAGCTACACCGCGATGCAGAGCGCCTCTCTTGCAGAGTCTCCCACTTGAGTTCATTAAACATCTCCGTAACGCTATCACGGTTACCAAATAACCCTGTGACGAAACGCGCCGCTCTTCTTTGCATCTTCTCTATCTCCTCCGTCAACCCGATCTGGTACGGATCCCACACCGATGAGCAATACTCAAGTATAGGTCGAACGAGTGTTTTGTAAGCCACCTCCTTTGTTGATGGACTACATTTTCTAAGCACTCTCCCAATGAATCTCAACCTGGTCCCCGCCTTACCAACAATTAATTTTATATGATCATTCCACTTCAAATCGTTCCGCACGCATACTCCCAGATATTTTACAGAAGTAACTGCTACCAGTGTTTGTTCCGCTATCATATAATCATCCAATAAAGGATCCTTCTTTCTATGTATTCGCAATACATTACATTTGTCCATGTTAAGGGACAGTTGCCACTACATGCACCAAGTGCCTATCCGCTGCAGATCTTCCTGCATTTCGCTACAATTTTCTAATGCTGCAACTTCTCTGTATACTACAGCATCATCCGCGAAAAGCCGCATGGAACTTCCGACACTATCTACTAGGTCATTTATATATATTGTGAAAAGCAGCAGTGCGGTTCTAGACAGAAGCGCCCAGAATCGCTCGGTCACAGCGGCCTGCAAACGGGTTCTCACACCTGGCGGCAGACGCTATTTATCTAGGCAGCTCTGCATGCTCACTTTGCTGTCAGAACTGAAAATAGCGACTTAATTATATCGACGGACACACTGGAGATGTTGCCCAACACATCTTCCGATTTTCGCTGTCTTTTCCATTTCGAGCCCGATCGCAACTTATTTACCGAATAGCCTCGAACATGACTGCTGCAATTATCGTGATTCCCAATATTAAAAAAGCCAAATCGCAAGCTAGTTCAAATGAGTGCCTCGAACGCTATTGAGTGGTGCCCGGCTGGTACGAACGCTCTCGTCGACCCCTGTTAGGGATATCCGTGTCACGCCCGGCGCCTCCACCGCCGCCTCGCAGACGCCGACGGCGCGGCGCTCGACACCAGAAGCTCCCATTGAGGACGGCGGCTGCTGTCGGCCGCAGGCGCTCACGGCGTCGCGGCGCTTCGGAGGACGAGGCCACAATGGTGGACGTCAGGCGCAAGCCGCGCGGGGCCGGCGCTGCAGCCGCAGACGAGTCTGCAGCCCGCCGACGTCTCAGGCGCCGACACCCCCTGGTAGCCTACACCGCCCCCTCCCCTCCCTGCCTCCACCCCCTCATCGATCGCTGTCTCTGTACAGGAGCTGCAAGGCTCACTCAGGCTCTCTGGTTAGTCAGCCTTGAGACCTGCTGCAGGCTCACATTTCCAATTCTGACAAAGTCGCTTTACCAGGTTCTAGCCAAAAATGTTCAATCACGAACTTGTGGTCAGTGAAGTGCTTGGAGTGTATACTTACGATGTTGGTTTTGACGAGTTTTCTCCACCAGTTCAGTGTTAATTGGGGTGTATATACTATGCGGCTGGTCCCGGCGGAGGTTCGAGTTCAAATGGTTCAAATGGTTCTGAGCACTATGGGACTCAACTTCTGAGGTCATTAGTCCCCAAGAACTTAGAACTAGTTAAACCTAACTAACCTAAGGACATCACAAACATCCATGCCCGAGGCAGGATTCGAACCTGCGACCGTAGCGGTCTTGCGGTTCCAGACTGCAGCCCCTTTAACCGCACGGCCACTTCGGCCGGCAGGTTCAAGTCCTCCCTCGGGCATGGGTGTGTGTGTTTGTTCTTAGGATAATTTAGGTTAAGTAGTGTGTAAGCTTAGGGACAGATGACCTTAGCAGTTAAGTCCCATAAGATTTCACACACATTTGAACTTATTTTTTGGGTGTATAATATTAGTTGTTTCACTTCAGAAATCCCAGGAGTCAATGCGAAGGGCCGATAATATTGAATAATTTACGCCAACACACAGTTTGCATTCCATGTTAACGTCTATATTGTTCCAGAACATTCATACAATGCACAGGTCAAAGAAACTGGCTTTACAGATCATGTACTCGAAATAAGTGAAAATACTGCCACTCTACTGCCTTCTACTGCTATACTACTGCCACAATAGAGCTTAGGCACACCGCTTATTTAGTTTCTTAAGAATACAAGTTCTATGGAGGTATTTTCCAACAAAGTCACACTAACTCAGATACAATTAAAAGCTGTTGTTTCATAAGAAATTAGTTAGAATTTTGAAGATAACAAACGAATGATTATAACAAACGTTATTTCAAAAATTGCTTTTCAAATTTAGCATCGAAACACAGGTTGAGACATGTGACTAACAGTACGTCATAGAAAATAGTCAAAATGACATGTTGATGCTAACATATTTTGGAGTACTTTGCATAATGCAGAAGTGGATTTTAAGGATAAAGTTTTACATAATAATCTCGTTTTGACCGCATGATTGAAATAATAGTCTGTTTATGACAGAAAATTCTAGAACTCGTAATTATAGAAATAATTACAGTGAATCTGATTAGAGTATTTGTAGTAACATAATCTCTTGAATTTGGATCAGTTAGCCGGAAATCATCCCAAAAAATTAATTTTCATATTTTATAAAATAATAAAAAAATTTGAAATCATTTTCCGATTTAATGACTGAACTGATACAAACACTAAAATTTCTGCATGATTATTGTCTGATAGACAACTGAAATAATTAGTTCATCTCCAAATTTAATCAAATTGACGGTTACAATAAGCTACTTTTCCACTAATTAAATATTCATGTTAAATGTATTTATGTGAACTGTAGTTGACTAAATTTGTATGTTGCACATCATATATCTCGTCTAGAGTGCTAGTTGATACACTACACAGCACCAAAGCTGTATTTCAGCATTTACAATACTGTGAAATGTGTACCTTATTATACACAAAAGCTTGGCACCGAATGCTTCATATACGGTTCCCTATAGTATGTCCTATAACGCAGTGTACACAAGTTGGACGAAATACCCTTGGATAAAGATGAAAACTGGTCACTTCTGTAGGAACGAAATTTCGGTTTATGGACTGTATCTTCTCCAGCACCGAATGAATTTCACTTTTATATTCATCCTAACATGTTTCAACACCTATGCCTCATTTTCAATACATATTTAACAACGCAACTAGTAAATAATTAATTAGAAAGGTCCGCTTCAATTATACTGATATGAGTAATACTGAAGAGGATCTATCTAAATTAATTATGCGGTTGTCCTACGTACCGACCGAGCGAGGTGGCGCAGTGGTTAGGACATTGGACTCGCATTCGGGAGGACGACGGTTCAATCCCGCGTCCGGCCATCCTATTTAGGTTTTCCGTAGTTTCCCTAAAATCGCTCCAGGCAAATGCCGGTACGGTTCCTTTGAAAGGGCACGGCCGACTTTCATCCCCGTGCTTCCCTAATCCGATGAGACCGATGACCTCGCTGTCTGGTCTTCTCCCCCACAACAACCCAACCCAACTCCTACGTACCAAATTTTGTAGAATTAGTAGAGATAATAGGCTGAATTGTACCCTACACAATACTGATCTTCAACATAGCCACCATGCATTTGTAGACATATGCGTCGTCGTTGAGCCCAGGCATCAAAAACAGGGTTATGCTTGTCGACCCATTATTTCAAACATGATTTTAACCTCTGTGAGCGTACAGGCCCACTTCAGTGGCGAATGATTCTGAGTTCAAAGGTGAATGCGTGATGGTGGCACGGTTTGAGAGACCTATAAAAGCATGTGTGCGCACTTCTGCAGACAGACGGGGGGGACTGAAGTGTGACTTCCTAGCCCTCAGTTATGAGAAATCCTGGTGACGAGATGGACAGCTGTGGCTGGGCTGTTTTCCAAGGCGGAAATACCCTGACTTTGGCTGGACAGTGGGGAGGGTCCGAAAGGCCGCTATGTGGGACCTTAGCAATGTGCAAAACTAAGAGTAAAATTAATAAATATTAAACCAATTGATGTACAGAGAAGCTAGTAAACTCGTTTTAACGAGATAAATAGGACAGCTGTGCCAGTGAAGATGCGCCATAGATATCTGAAATGCATTATAAATTATTGTAAATCGAAAATTTCATACTTTGTTCTAATTGTAAAAATTTGTATTTCGGCAACGTATTATGCGTTCACAACAAATGCAGTATCAGTGGATAGATCTCATATAGCTCTATCAGGTAGTCATAGTAGACACAAAAAATAATACACAATTTTGAACTATGGGCCGGAATGTGCCTTTTTCTCCACAAAATCTTGTTTCTTTCTATAACTAAATAATAATTAAAGACGTAAAGGTAGCAGCATTACCCAAGACTAGATGCGCGTATGGAACATCAACATTGTGAATTGTATTTATTTGTCTTCACTCTATAAAACCAGGAAAAAAAACACGATCGTCAGCACAGAATCATTATTTGTAAGTAAATTACTGCAGATAGAAAAATTCGAAGGTCATAGAAAATAGTTAAGAAAATGTAATTGTCATTTGATCTGTAAAACGCATATAAAGTGATAAAGTTATGATTTTTCGTATTTTAAGATAAGACAAAGTATTTCTTTTGGCTCTCGTCAGTACGAGGTTTCATAAGCGCAGCGGCCGTTTTGAAAGAGTAGACCATGAAAAGGACCTTCTTGACGCAGGATCTGTGGTTGTTTGATCCTCATGGTCAGCAAGACAGTCGCATTTGAGAACTTTTAAAATTTACTTGGACTGTCGTTCTCGAGAAATACCAATATATTTTGTATGTGTGAACTCGAAAATTTTCATCTCCGACAACTCGTGTGAATATACATTGTTGTAGTTGCGTTCAGCTTATGTTTTGGATACAGATTATTTTTTGCAGAAGAGAACTTAGGACAATTTTCTCGTGGAACAATTTCGTATGGCCTTTAAAGTTCTTTTGCAGTTGCACCCGGGTAGTTAGTCGGCCTTGGTATATTTTCCTCAATTGCATGGTGAGGGAATTGTATTCTGATGCGGCGGTAGTTAATTTTTAACATTTCTGTGGAAATTTTATCGAAGTTTATGACCATTTACTGGTAACCTCTTTTGCTTATAAACCCTCGATAGGACGTTGAGTTAAATTGTGCATTGTTAACTTTAATTCCATTTGTGGTGTCTAAAAGTAATAAAGCAAGTTCTCTGTAAAGTTACTGAGTGGGTACATGATTTTTGATTTGAAATTCTTGCTTTCTTTTACTTGGACTACGGTACATTTAAATTAAAGCGTTATGAACATGTGTCAGGGATGTGTGTTGGTCTCCTCAGACATATCTAAGCCCAACCACACGCTAGGGTATTCCACTGTTATTTCTGTGGTGCCTGCGTTTTTTAAATAGTATTTGTGCATTTTACACGTGGAGCCCTGAGCTAGACTATAAACAGTAGACATCCAGACGTTATTTCTACGACGTAATTTTTCTAGTTGTTTGCCCCGAACTGACGCACTGGACAAAATTGAAACCCGAATACGGTCACGTACAGCTGATCCCGTCCGAGGCCAAGCAAGCGAATACAGTGGGAACGCTGTAATGGACATCAGCTGTATGCGACACTGGGAGAAGAAGACTGGTAATAGAGTCACGGACATTGCAGGTAAATCTAGCTGCAGCATTGTCACAGATACCAATCGATGAAGTGCTTCGAGGAGACAAACCCGTTAAACAGCTAAACTTATGTAACCATGATTAAGAAATTTATATGGAAAGGTCCAGTTCACCATGTCGAAACCCATCCTAAAATTTGTTGTTCAGGAAGAAACGAAGTGTCAAAATTTTAATTCCTAAGCCGCACTTCGAGTATTTTTTAAAAATCATTGACGTCACTCGTTTTTATCTCAAGAAGAAGCGCTTATTACAGCGTTCGAACAGCCATTCCTGCTGAGAGCGCGATCGGCCCCAACAAGGGAGCATGGTGTAAATATACGAAGTGACACATGGAAGTCTGAAGCACCTAAAACACAAAAAAGAGGTCATATATCATAAGTGCTTTGAATAAGAGGCAGTTCATATCTACTGCTAAATTGTTACATACGTAATTTCACATATCATAAATGTTTCGAATAAGATGCAGTTCGTATCTACAGCTAAATTGTTACATATGTAATTCCTACAAAGGAAAATAAGTTACGGCAGTGTTTGATGTTACATTACAGATGGGTTCCATCAGTCGTTACTTTAATTTACCGAAATGAAATATTTGTTAGACATACGTTACTTCATAATAATTCCTGTAGCGCAGTTCTTATGATAGTTATCGTATAATGCATATCTTAGTAGCAATGGAACAGCTTCTCGTTTATTCCCCATAGTCGTCACAATAAAGAGAATTGACATTTGGATAACGAAAACAAACAGTTTCATTATACGAGGCACACCAGACGAAAGAAAAATTATTGCTTCCAGGCACAGTAATTACTAATTTTAAGTAGACAAAATTCCGGTGCAGTAAGAAAGGCTACTGGCCGTTGCTATGCTCATTGCGTGGCATGCCGAGCATACTTAAAGCAGTTCGTAAAACATGCCAATGCAGACTGGTAATGTACAAATGGCAGTAACTAAAAAAATACTGTTCTCTTGATAAACCTCACATGACACTGAGGTGTCGGAAATTACGTAGTCTGACACTTCCCCTAAAAATATTTTCCACAGTCGAAACCTTCTTCATCGAGAGTGACACTGGTAGTTCGGAGTGGGATCTGAATTATATCAACAGTCTTTTTGTCGTCCTCCTGAAAGACAGAGCTACCGCTATAACCGCGGCAAGAACACAACAAAAGCAATGAATTAATTTCTGCAACTGGTTAGAAACCATGTCGAATGAAATGTTAAAAACTGTCCTTCGGATTCCTTGCCACTAAATAGTCATTATTTAATTTTTGGTTCTAATATGCCTTGAGATTTTTGAACACAGATATAAAGCTGCGGAAACGAGTAACCCACTCACACTTGTCACTGTCATCATTGTATATGAGTGTGTCATAGCATTAATCAACTGCCAACGCTCTGTTTTCGCTTTTATATGATGTTCAGTTTACTTACAGTTATTTCACGAAACCTGATTGATCGCTGTTGAATAGGGTACTTGTTGGGACAACATCATGCTTCAACTTCACATCAGCTACGAGTTAATGGCGTCTCCTCTACACGTTTACTTGAAGTAAACTTCGTTGATTTGCGATTTCCTATGCCGAATAATTTCTTGAATTGACTTGAAATCAGCAATGTTCATCTCATTTGCGATTTGTAGGGCCTATCCGCGTAGATCTCATCGGTGACAATGCAGTGCCTCTCATGAGCAGCTAGCTGTACATGGTTCGTTCCTCAAGAAAACTTGTCTAAATATCTCTTCTTCATGGTAATTATAGAAGTTTAAGTATTTATATTTTCTTGTTAGGGGACATAGCGGGAGGGGTAATGAGACTTAGTGCCTACCCTGTGCAGTAAATCTTTCGCATAGTTTTTCTTTCACATTTTTCTGAGTTTCGTTATGGCATGTATTTATTACTTCATTTATCTTTTTCTTCCACCATTCATGCAGCTCAGCGTCAGATTTCATGAAACAAAGATGGGTTCAGACCTTACGGGGGGAGGGGGGTGGAGGGGTGGAACACACTATTTGCCCACCTTTTGAAAATATTTTAATCCAGTCACTATATATTTTAAAATCCTGAAAAAAGTATTTATTGTTTTTAAATGAATGCTTGTACCAGAATAAATAAATGTTTTAAATTTTTCAGTTAAACCTAATCCAAAAATTCACGTCTTAATAATAGATGTCACTTTCCCTCTTGAATGTCATATTCAGTATATTCAAGTTTGTGACCTTCCTTACATATAAATATCTCTTTAAAATGTATGTTGTGACTAAAAGACAGCAACCAGTAACGAAATTTGCATTATATATGTAACGATTTAGGGTGGACATAAAGATCGCGTTAAGAGATATATTTAGGCTCTGAACCCCAATTACACATCAATATCTCTAGAAAACGTATGTTGTTAATATATTTCAATAACAACTTCATTTTTTTGGTTGGGAATGAAGTACCTCGTCTTTGTAATTTGTGTTATGGAAAATGTTTCGGTATTGGAAGGGCTAAGCGTTGAACACAATGACCACTAATTCAGTATTGTCTCCATTGCTTACACTTGTATTACTGCAATAGCAACTAGTAGTTACTTTGGATATTAAGTGAGTTGTTAACTTCAGTCAGCAGTAACAGTGGAAAGTTGCTTCAAGGAAACATTCAACGAAAACTAAAATATGCTTTACAATTAAGACGGCTTTGGGTCGTTTACCTGTTTACCGATGCAGCGTCAATCAAGAATATGCGCCTGCCACATTGTGCCTGCGCAATCCGCTACACCATCTGTAGGGGTGTATGTTTCGGCAGCCGGCTTTCGAGCTATGAATTTCACAATTTTCAACATTTCCTTAAAATTCTTGATGTTTGTCTTAGCAGCGAAAATTTTAACGGGATCTTTATTTCGGTGTATTTTTGCTGCATAAAACATTTCAGGGAGTATTTCTACATGTAGGAATGCACCATTCCCCTGTTTCGGGAACAATGATGTACGACCCCAGACGTAATCTTTGAAGGACTGCAAAACGTGACTGGTCACTGGTGTCTCATGCACCCTACAGGTCCGATTTGCACCCTCTGACTTTCATCTGTCTGTACCTCTGATAGACAACCTACGAGGCTGTAGATTAAATGACTTGTATGAGGTTAAGACAGATTTAAAACTATGGGTCAGGAAGAAACATTCGATTATTCCGGAATGATTTTTGATGTCTGGGTTGCACGATGACGCAAATGTGTGTAACTACATGGTGACTATGACGTACGGTAGCTCTGTGTAGGCTTCATATCAGGCTATGTGATCTGTGCTGGTTTTCACGGCTTTCAGTTTCACATGTTACACATAAGTGACATATGGGAGAAAAGTGGTGTCACCACACTTGTTCAAAGTTTTGTTTTTAGTCTAATATGGCGCAAATTTTGAGTGTTTTGTGCGAGCTCCGGTAATGTGTCTGCTGAGGAGAACATACCTGCTTTTCTGTTCATGGTGTCGTGTAGCTTTTGTGAAGCTGATGAATGGCATTGTTTGTTTATACATAGACGTGACTGATAGCTTCATTGTATATTTTTATTTTATTTTCTTGCCGATAATGTAAAACACGTCACCTCGTCCCTAACACAACGTTGACATGATAAAAATCGATTAAATATTAAATTAAAACTTCAGAATGAATTACAGGATTTCTATAAGGACACAATGATAAACTACATAACCGCTGAAGGCGGACATGTCGCCCGATACCGGTCTGGCTAAAATAGAAATAAACTGTAAACGAAACAGCCTTGTCTATCTATATTACACAAACAATGTCATTCATCGCCTGTGTGTGTGTGTGTCTGCGCGCGCGCGCGCGTGTGTGTGTGTGTGAGAGAGAGAGAGAGAGAGCGGGGGGGGGGGGGTTAGAGAGAGAGAGAGAGAGGGTTGAGAAACACGTGCCTTTGAACAATCGAGTATGTATTTTATTGGTTACTGTGTTTCCTAGAGGAAATATCTTTGTGTAATTCGATAAGTGCTACGAACAGTGTTTTGTTGCATGTTGACAGGTATTCGTTCAGCTTTCTTTCGTTTTATTATTGAATTTCGTATGTGGTTGTTTGTGTGTCTATCGCTTTCAATAACACACTCCTCCACAAGGTGACTGAAAAAATTTGCAATACTCTTGTATGAATCAGCATTGGTCAAAATTAATAAAACCTTCACGAACTATGATAAAACGTCCAGAAAATTATACTTGTTGAGATATGGGTCACTATACTCGTCCAGAATACGGTCAGTATTCGGGCTCTTCCTGTTTCCATTAACTGCTCATTTCTTATTCTACTGAATCGTGTAGCCTCCAATTGTGGCATCTGCAAAAGTCGAGGGCAATAAACAATTACATTACAAGCCACAATATGCATGGAATACCTCCTAATATCTCGTCAGACCTCCTTTTTCCCGGCGTAGTACCGCTACTCGACGTGGCATGGACTCAACAAGTCATCGCAAATCGTCTGCAAAAATATTCAACCATGCTGTCTCTATAGCTGTCCATAATTGCGGAAGTGTTGCCGGTGGAGAATTTTGTGGATAAACTGACCTATTGATTAAGTCCCTTAAATTGTCGTTGAGGTTCATAACGGGCAACGTGGGTGGCCAAATCATTCACTCGAACTGGGCAGAATTTTCTTCAAAGAAATCGTGAACAGTTATGGTCCGATCACATGGCGCATTGCCATCCAGAAAAATTCCAACGTTGTTTGGGGCTGTTGTAACATGCCTACTCAAATATGGGGTGCCTAGGGAACCTGCTTCCTCGGTTCGCCAGACAATAATTCAAGCAAATCGTATTAATGAATTTTATTACAGAAAAAAAATGACAATACTTAACTTTGAGAAATACATAGACGTGTCGCAAGCAAAGGGCGACATGCAGTATAATCAATGCCGTTCAGTATAAGGATTCCAGTAGAAGTGAAGTAATACAGTGGATGCTTCTATCCAGGTCGCTGGTCTTGACGCCTCTGAAAAAAATACTGGTGTGACCAGTCGGGAGCGGCCCTTATGTTCTCTTCACGTGGAGGCCGCTGCTGTCACGTTGTCGTCCTAGAGAGAGGTCGGTACGCGTGCTATTGCCTGACATCTTCACAGCACCCCTACTCTCGTTTCCGACTGGCGTTCCGGCGCTTGACTTTACGTCGTAACAGGGACTATGAAGTCCATGCTTTCCAATTAGTTCTTTGGACCAAAGAACCTGTGCATTCCACGTAAACACAGCCAACGCCATTAAGGAGACATCACTAGCTTGCACAGTGGCTTGTTGATAACTTGGGTCCATGGGTTTGTGGGGTCTGCGCCATACTTGAACCCTACTGACAGCTCTTACCAACTGAACCTGGGACTCATCTGATCAGGTCACGGTTTTTCAGTCGTCTTCGGTCCAACTGAAGTGGGCAGAAGCCTCCGAGAGGGGTTGCAGTCCATGTCGTCTGCTACCACAGCTCATTAACACCATATGTCGCCGCACTGTCCAAACGAATACTTTGGTCGTACGTCCCAAATTGACTCATGCCTTTGGTTTGACGCAGTGATGCTCGTCTGTTAGTACTGACAGCTCCATGCGAATGCTGCTGCCCTCGGTCGTTAAGTAAAGGACACTGGCGATTGCATTTTCCGTGGTGAGAGGTAATGCCTGAAATTTGATACTCTCGGCAAACTCTTGGGACTGTGGACCACGGAGTATTGAATTGCCTAACAGTTTCAGAAATTGAGTGTCCCATGCGTTTAGCTCCAACTTCCATTCCATGTTAAAAGGCTATTAAATCCCGTCGTGAGGCCATCATAACGTCGCAAACATTTTCGCATGAATCACCCTAGTACAAATGACAGCTCCGCCGACGCACTGGTATTTTATATCTCGTGTATGCGGTACAACCACCATGTATATGCTTGCATATCGCTATCCCATGACATTTTCACCTCTAAATGTGATAAAGTCGCCGTTGGACTTCATAACATGATGCATTAATCAATCTTGTGCAGTCGATTCCAAGGAATTTGGGCCAGAGGTTGACTTGTGCTGGCCCTGTATTCCATATACTGGTACTAAGTAATAAGTCAAAACATAAATCCATAAATAACATTTGTTATTGATCAGTCTTGCCGCGCGGATTAGCCGAGCGGTCAAGGCGCTGCAGTCATGGACTGTGCGGCTGGTCCCGGCGGAGGTTCGAGTCCTCCCTCGGGCATGGATGTGTGTGTTTGTCCTTAGGATAATTTAGGTTAAGTAGTGTGTAAGCTTAGGGACTGATGACCTTAGCAGTTAAGTCCCATAAGATTTCACACACATTTGAACATTTTTTTTTTTGAAACAGTCTTCCACTAGGGGAATAGGGAAACAATCATATCAACAAATTCCTTTAGAAAAACAATATCTTAATCCTGATTACTTTATGTAATAAGAACAGTAAGTCACGAGAATTTAGTGAAACTGCTACCAATGTATTTTAATGAAACAAAGTCTACCTCATACATAAGAAAATTTTAAAACCACTGACAATTATGCGCCTGGCGGCTTAAATTAAGACACACAATATTTCTGGCTAGTCTTCGGACACTGAGAACTGATGTTCTCAAAAACATTTACCTAAATAACAATCTGCCAGAGATGCACCGAATAAATAGCAGGATGAAGTTAATACAAAGGCGCTTGTTTCACACTCAAGAGTCAGTCAATATCACTAAGGCTTGCTAAGGTATCGAACTTCGGCTCCAAGGCCCAGTAACACAATACGTCAGCGCAAAGTCTAAGAGTAGCACAGCAACAACCTCTCACAATCGTATATTGCTCTTGAGACAAGGTTTAAAAAATTATAAATATTCTTAGCGCCAGAATAAATTCGCGAGGAGTGACGCCAGATCGCCCGAAGGCAGAACCAAAACTTAACTTGCAGAAGCCAAGGCGGAAGCGGAAGGCGGCAGTTCGTACAAGACCCACTTCTCGAGCTTCGACCCGGCGTCACCTCCCGCTACTCAGGATTTCACAGCCCCGCGTACCCATAGGTGGAAAGGTAGCGCTTACTCCAAAACAGCAGCCAGCCAGCTGTAACATTTAACAAGCGCACAGAACAGGTCCGCAGAGACAATGTAAAGAACCACCAAAAGATAATAAATAACAGGTTAAATTATTCACTAATAGAACGGCACACTGCCTGTGCCCCACTACGAATGAACTACACAGGCAAGGTAAAACCACAGTGCATGTCTTATCAGTAACCTTAAGGAGAAGAGCCTGCTATTAAGATATTAAAAAAAACTTACAATTACTAGCAAGGCCATCGGGCACTCCAGTCTTAGTCATAATTAAATTACGTGAACTCTTATGCCCAACTGTTCAGTGAAAACCGTAACGAGCACAATTCTGAAAATTTCAATATAAGCTTCACTGGGGCCCGCTGCGCTAAGCCTACCAAACACCCGAATGCTGTATATTTGATAAACAGATTACGGCCTTGTACCTAATTACGTATTACACCAAACAACAATTTGCCACGAGCTGGAAGAGGCGCTCTCGTGCATTATATTAATATTTAACAGCCGTCTTAAACACCATGAACTCTTCATAGGCACACCTTTACTTCCATGGTAACACCCATGCGCTTACAGTTACCAGAAGTGAGGTAGCAGGCCTCAACCCCTTCACACACATGCTCTAAGTACAATCTCACTTAACCTTTGGCTGGACGTCCGATATGGCTTGCGTTGGGTTCAGTAGGCGGCAATAAGGCAGCGGACGACCGTGGACAGCGGTGTCAGGAACTAGCAGCACGCAACCCAAGGCAGCAACAAGCCTCCTCACAGATGACAGGAAAGGCTCTCCACCAAGCTGCCCCATACACGTGGTCGGTTCCCGTTCCACTACGAGCGCTCTCCGCCCTCAGGTAACAACGAACCGCCAAATGTTCGCGTCCTTGGCGAGAGCCTCAAGTTCTCTCCTCCGGCAAGGATAAGACAGCCAGGATAAGAGCTCGAAAGCGAGGTACTTGCAAATACGCTGGTGCGCCAGCAACGCCACGGCTCAGTTATGTAACGTGTTCATTACAAAATCGCAAGCAAAGGGCATCGACCATTTTTTGAAGTGATGTCAACCTAACATCCCTAAGCAATAACGAAAATACATGGATTGGAGGTCTAACGATCAACCGCAACGCCAAATGACACACAAGCTGCCTATGGCGTCGCTTGAAAATCTATATACCAGTTGGCCTCTCCCCGCCAGTTTAATTGACGTGAAGTCACAAAAAGTATATATATTTACTTCATAGAAGGATTAAGCTGCCTAATGGCTATTACCATTTACATTTGTATTAGTTTATACACAGTGAGTTTTACTTTGTATACTACATCAATCATACGTGCATTAACGTGGTGAAAACAATATTGCAGTCGACCTTTCCTTCCAAATATCACTTTGCCACCTTACAAAACAAAATAAATGCTTTTTACGAAATTTTAACGACAATGAGAAGACGGGTAAAATGTCCGACCTTAGCTCAATTTTTGTGCTGATTCCAAACCTGATCTTAGATTTTGTCGTTGTGTAATATGTCTCAATTTATGGGAAATACACAATTATGAGTAATACTTTATTGATATTATTTCAGTGGATGGTTTTGGGTTACGGTTGTATGTGTGAAAGACGAGTTTTTCTTCTCTAGCATCGGATGTGAAGGGTATGGGGTGTGAATGGTGGCCTGGAGGACTCGGTTGACAGTGAAGTATGATTTAATTTATTGAAATAACCGGTATTTATTGTAATAATCGGCAACCAGTTGCGCAAAAGAAATTCCATTTCTTTAAGGGGCTCCGGAACGCCCTATACTTGCAATGTTAAAATAACGCTTATAAATTACATCTTTCCTCACAAAGTATTTGAGGTAGGAAGTTGAACATTTTACAGATTATTTATTGGAATATGGGCTACAACTTAACACAGGGATTTTACAAAATTTTAGTTCAGTTATTAAAGATGATTTTTTTTCATTTGTAATGAAAATTCACAACATTTTTTTGCAATTTTTTATTTATATATTCAAAAATATACAGTTTTTTGGAAAAAGGCTGTGTTAAATTATGCAGACGGTACTGTGTAACATTTACTGAAAGTTTGAAACAAATATGTTTGGAAGATCCTTAGAAAACATGTAATTAGTATGAGAAAATAAAAGTTTTGGGAATCGAGCGACAAAGATTGGATTAACTTTTTAGTGCATTCCAGGTCCATAGGATGGATTATCTTCATCCTCTGCAAACTCCTCCTCCAGCTTCCTCTTGTTCCTCCTCCTGTTTACTCTTGCTTGTATTTCTAGACTCTTTACAGCCCTGTCTGCAGCCCGAAGGCGTTCCTTGTGTAAAGCAAGCATCGCTCGTACCATGTTAGAACCTATCTTCATTCTCATATTACTAAATACCTTGCACCTTACAATGTTGCCATCATTGAAAGTCGCAACAGCATCATACACACCAAAGTGAAGTGTTTCTATTCCAACAAATACAGTCTTGGGGATTCTCGACCATATAACACTATTTACACTTTCATTGGGGTTTTGAGTTTTTCCGTGAATACACTTTTTCAACAGTTCAGGTGCTGCTAAGTCTCTGAAAATAGGTTTTATCGCCTCCATTATTGCATGAGGCAGACTATGCTTATGAGTGTACACTTCACCAGTTAGCAATCCTTTGTTATATTTACACCAACTTTCTTCTTCTTTGGGACACAAGCTATGTTGGGGATTTTCATCGTCTTTATTGTTTACAGTAATAACACATACCTTTGGCTTTCCAAGATTTCTCCTTTTCTTAAAAGCCTTCAGAGGATTTCTAATAACTTTACTTTTACTCATTATTATACTTCAACAAAACAGAGACTCAAGAAACAGAATTAATTACGAATATTTTCGAGATAACGACAGAGTAAATAAACATGAAACAATCGACAATCACACCAGCGATATATATTGAACCATCACAGGTTAGCCACAACACATACTTCATCTCACGTCACTAAAATGTACCTGATGAACACGGACGTTAATAATAACACCATTTGACAGCAGTTTAACAGCGCCACAGTGGGTCACGCCCATGTAGAACACATTTAAAAAAAAAATTTAAAAATAGTTGTAGTCTTCGGAATTGAATAAATTATATATCTATTAAAAGGTAATAGTCTGCAGATTCAGAAAACGCAAAAAAGTAAAAATTGAACTTTTCATGATTTTGAGCCTTTCCGGAGCCCCTTAAACAGTTTCAGGCACTTATTGTCCTTCTTCATAGGGTTGTATCTCCAATACACGGTATGTCATGGCTCAAGCGAGGCAAACATGCTTCTCGCTGTTGTCCCTCACTGGCGCTGATGTAAGGCGTGATGTACGGCGAATCCTTTCACCCTGGATTCCGAGGTAGTGCTCTGCTTTGCTGACTACCAGTACGTGGTAGGCTGGCCGCCTTTATATGGCATAGCCATTACTGTCAGTGGCAAGCGATTTCCCCTGCCAGCGTGAAGCCCTTGCACCCCCTCGCTCCACACGCGTCACCACAGAGGGGCGTGGAGACAGTTGTCTTCAGTTTACTGCCCTCTGACAGAAGTGGGACGGCACATGGCATTGGGTTGCCATATCCAACTAGGAACTCATCGTGGCAGCAGCAGGCACTGGTGGCAGGTCGGCGGGTCTGTGACGCTCAGTCTCGCGAAGAACTTATTACTGTCAGCAGGTGCAGCCATGTCTCGAACCCATGACTTTTACTGGCAGTGCCCAGTCGTCTTGCTCTTCGGTTTAGCCCTGATGTTGTGGTGGAGTTGCACGTCTCCGGAGACGATAAGTGATCTTGCTCAAAAATCAGACGTATTCTTAAGCCTCTGGCACACATTTTTCACTAAAACTTTCCACATAGGCTTCCTCACTGCTTTTTATTACTTTTTCTGCCTATTGAAAACGTTTTCTCAGAAACTGGGCAATTATACTACAGATGATTAAATGTTATTTCTGTAAACAGTCGCTTAAATAATATTTGTAACTGCATCATAAATTTTCCCATAGACATTTCACATGTTTTTGGAATTAACCAAATAAGCAGATTATCATATTATGATCGTGGTGTTTTCTTTTTTCCTTTTTTGTTTTGTCTTGTAAGTTATCAGTCTTCTGACTGGTTTTGTAAGGACCACCTCGAATTTCTCTCCCGTGCTAATGTATTTATGTCAGCCAAGCACTTGCAACATACATCTTGAATTATTTGCTGGATGTATTGCAATCTGGGGCTTCCTCTGCAGTTTTTACCCTCTGCAGATCCCTATAATATCTTAGAAGTTATTCCATTATGTCTTAACACATATTCTATCATCCTGTCCCTCCTTCTGGTCAGTGGTTTCCATGTAACACTTTCCTAATTGCTTACTTTATCAGTCTACCCAATTTTCAACATATTTCAGTTGCATCACATCTCGGACGCTTCGATTCTGTTGGTTCGGGGTTTCCCGTGTCAATGATTCGCTACCGTACAATGCTATGTTCCAAATAAACATTCTCAGAAATTTATCCTTCAAATTACGGTTTACGTTCGATACTGGTAGACTTCTCTTGGCCAGAAATGACTTTTTTGCCAGTGGTCGTTTGCCTTTTATTTTCTCCTTGCTCTCACATTCATTGGTTATTTTGTTGCCTAGTTAGCAGAATTCCTTAACTTCATCTACTTTGTGGTCACCTATCCTGATCTTAAGTTTATCGATGTTCTCATTTCTGCTACTTGTCGTAACTTTCGTCTTTCCATTCAACAGATCCTGTAATTCTCCTTCATTTTCACGGAGGATAGCAATTTCATCGGCGATCTTCAATCGTGGACAGAAAGTGTCCGGCGCAGTTGTTAGATCGGTTACTGCTGCTACACTGGCAGGTTATCAAGATTTAAGTGACTCTGAACGTGGTGTTACAGTCTGCGCACTAGCGATGTAACACAGCACATCCTAGGTAGCGAGGAAGTTGGGATTTTCCCGTACGATCATTTCGCGAGTGTACCGTGAATATGAGTAATCCTGTAGAACATCAAATCTCCGACATCGCAGAGGCCGGAAAAAGATCCCACAAGAACGGGACCAACGACGACTGAAGAGAATCGTTCAGCTTGACAGACGTGCTACCCTTCCGCAGATTGCAGCATTCTTACATCATTGATATGGGCTTTCGGAGCCAAAGGCCCACACGTGTACTCTTGATGACTGCCTGACAAAACTCTTCACTCCTTGCTTGGGCCCGTCAACACCAATCAATGGAGTGTTGATGACTGGAAGCATGTTACCTGACCGGACGAGTCACGTTTCAAATTGCATCGAGCGGATGGACGTGTACGCGCATGGAGACAACCTCGTGAATCCGTTGTCCCTGCGTATCAGCAGGGGACTGTTCAACCCGATGGAGGCTCTGTAATGGTGAGGGGCGTGTGCTGTTGGAATGATACGAGACCCCTAATACGTCTAGATACGACTGTGGCAGGTGACATGTCTGATCACCTGCATCCATTCATGTCCATTGCGCATTCCGGCGGAATTGGGTAATTTCAGTAGGACAACACGACACGCTGCACGTCCCGAGTGCTACAGAGTGGCTCCAGGTACACTCTTCTGATTTTAAACACCAAACTCGAAAGACATGAATATTATTGAGCATATGTTGGATGCCTTTACAACATGTTCAGAAGAGATCTCCATC
The DNA here is from genome assembly GCF_023898315.1 of Schistocerca nitens. Taxonomy (NCBI): domain Eukaryota; kingdom Metazoa; phylum Arthropoda; class Insecta; order Orthoptera; family Acrididae; genus Schistocerca; species Schistocerca nitens. The sequence goes on from NC_064614.1 coordinate 70,242,302, forward strand.
CCACCCCACCCCGTCCACCCACCCCCCTTCCCCTCGTACACTTTTTTTTCATGGACAGCACTGCAACAGTCATTGTGTCAATTCCATCCAGCACTACTTTAGACATTAGCAGAGTGCATGCCACGCCGTGTTGCGGCACTTCTGCGTGATTCCTGCGGCCCTACACGGTGTTTGGCAGATGTACCAGTTTCTTTTTCTGTTCAGTATTACTACTTCAGAGAAGACCTTGCAACCTACATCTAGAATTATTTGATGGGGTCCCTTTAGATCCTTGGAAATTATTCCATTATGTCTTAACACACGTCCTATCATCCCGTGCCTTCATCTTGTCTGTGTTTTCCATGTATCACTTTCTTCGCTGATTTTGCGGAGGATCTCACATTCCTTACCTTATCAGTTCACCCAATTTTCAACATTTTTCTGTAGCATCACATCTGAGACGCTTCGATGTTGTTGGGTCCGGGTTTCCCATTGTCACTGATTCGCTGCCATATAATGCTGTGCTCCAAACGTACATTCCCAGAAATTTCGCCTTCAAATTATGGCTTATGTTTGATACTAGCAGACATCTGTTGACCTGAATTCCTCGTTTTGCCAGGATTACTTTGTTTTTATGTCGTCCTTGCTCCGATCGTCAAGCATTATTTTATTGTCTAGTTACTGCATTTCCTTAACTTCATCTACTTTGTGATCATCTATCCTGATGTTTCGTTTATCGAGGTTCTCACTTATACTTGTCATTGCTTTAGTCTTTCTTCGATTTGCTCTCAATCTATGTTCTGTGCTCATTACACTTGTCATTCCATTCCACAGATTACGTAGTTCTATTTCATTTCCAGTGAGGATAGCAGTGTCATAAGCGATCCTCAATCTGTGGTAGCAAGGTAAGTGGTGCTCAATAATCGGTTTCACCATTCAAAACATGAACTTCTTAGATGAATCCGAAAATGCAATTTAAGAAGTCTTACGTGCTACCTAAGGAATCATCAAGCAATCAGAAATACTATGCTGTTTTTACAGACATGTCGTAAGTATGAAAAAACAGAAGATGTGTTACGTTGATGTAGATACTCTTTTGCTACTGGTCGTGATCGACTTTGCTATAATAATCGGTAGTTGACTATGAAATTATGTCACACAGTGTATCTTTGTCCCTCCTCCTTCTTGTCTACTCCACACAGATGTTATATGAGAACCTTCTGCTTCGATGGTGATGAGATATATAAATGTAAACGCGTATATTACGAGGGTCACTCCAAAAGAAATGCACACTATTTTTATAAAAATACAGTTTTCATTCTGCATGTGTGAAAGTTTTACAGTGTGTAGATATATCCTTCCCGCTTGTTTTCAAACTTAGTTCAACCTGTTCCCGTGAGTGGAGGCGTCACAGCATGTCTTCAAGATGGCTGCTACACTTGACGTTCATCAGAAGCAACGTTCTGTCATAGAATTCCTGTGCTGTGAAAGCGAGACAGTGGGAAATATCCACAAGAGGTTGAAAAAGGTGTATGGAGATGCTGCTGTCGATCGCAGTACAGTTAGTCGGTAGGCAAGCAGATTACGTGATGAAAGCGGGCACGGCAATATTGAGGATCGTCCTCGCAGCAGCAGGCCTTGTACTGCACACACTCCAGACAATGTGCAGAGAGTTAACGAATTGGTGACTGCTGACAGATGCATCACAGTGAATGAATCGTCACGCTACGATGCGATAGGGGAAGGAAGTGTTTGCAGAATACTGAAAGTGTTGGCGTTAAAAAAGGTTTGTGCCAGGTGGGTTCCCAGTATGTTGACAGTGGCTCACAAAGAAACAAGAAAAACGGTATGCAGCGAACTTTTGGAATAGTACGGGAATGATGGAGATGAATTTCTTGGAAGAATTGTGACAGGTGATGAAACATGGCTCTATCATTTTTCACAAGAGACGAAGAGGCAATCATTGGAGTGACATCATGCAAATTCAGCCAAGAAAAAAGATTCAAAACCACACCTTCTGCTGGAAAAGTATCGGCTACGGTGTTTTTCGATGTTTTGCTGTTGCACAACAATGCACGGCCACATGTCAGTCAAAAAACCATGAAAGCGATCACAAAACTCGGATGAACAACACTGAAACACCCGCCCTACAGTCCTGACCTGGCTCCATGTGGCTATCATCTCTTTGGGAAACTGAAAGACTCTCTTCGTGGAACAAGGTTTGAAGATGATGACTGCCTTGTACACGCTGCCAAACAGTGGTTCCAACAGGTTGGTCCAGAATTTTACCGTGCGGGTATACAGGCGCTGGTTCCAAGATGGCGTAAGGCAGTTGAGAGGGATGGAAATTATGTGGAGAAACGAAAATATTGTTCCTAAAGGATGTTTCTACACACTGTAAACCTTTCAAACATGTAGAATAAAATATGGATTTAAAAAAAATAGTGTGCCTTTCTTTTAGAGTGACCCTCGTACATAGACTCGTAGTTATATGTTCTGTATAGTAATCATAATGAGTTCTTATTACAATACTTTGACTCTCCGTTTGTCTCTGACCCATCAAAATGTCAAGTGTCATGTCTTTTCTGATCTCTGTTGCTCATTTTCCTCTCGTAAAGTTTGGCGTGTCGATCCAAAAAGGCTTCGTTGACGACAATCGCTGCTATTTAGCTAGCGTGCGAAATCGAATCTGTGTAACAGTACGGCGTGTCACAAATAACGGAAATGCGCCGGACGCGCGCTCAATTTGCGCGAGTGTCGGTGGAGGCGGAGGAGGCGGCGTCGGAGGCGGCGTCGGCGGCGGCGGCAGGTGCGCGCGCACCCTGGCCCCTGTGACGCCAGAGCTGTCAGCGGCTGTAGCCAGCTGGCGGGGCACCTCGGCGCTCTTTTGTATTTGTTACACGTCCCGCTGGGCGCGATACGTGCTGCGCGCCGGCCGCAAAATGCAAATGTTAAAACGCGAACGAAAACACTGCCGGGCCCGGCCCGACGCTCCTACGTGTTTGCCTGCGCGTGCCGGAGCCACCTCATGCGTCACTAACGCTTTTGTGTGTAAGGGACTAGAGAGAGAGAGCGATAAAGAGAGGGAGAGAGAGAGAGAGAGAGAGAGAGAGAGAGTAGTGCATTTCTGCGCGTCATCCCCGCTGATTGCTCGCCACTCCCTTCACAGCTTTCGTTAAAGCGGCGCGTTCCGGATGACAGGTTAATACCGACGGCGTAGCGCGCTTTTCGGACTAAAAGGTACGAACGCTTGGCGGATGGAGAGGGGGGGGGGGGTTGAAAAGAGGAGCAGGCGTTGAAAGTGAAAAAGGCTTACTGATGTACGAGGGTAAAACAGTACGCTGACGTCAGGGAAGAATGCAAGCTATTTGGGATGAAATAACCAGACGATAATATCCGTGAGTTGTTCTATCTAGGATTTCGCTCTCTTCTGAGGATAATGTGTCTCCCAGTAAGGAATTTTCGGCACTTACGACAGAAAAATTGTAAGAGATGCTATTATGAAGGGGAATTACGAAGTCAGAGTGAATGACTACCTGTCATCAGTAGCAGATGAGAGAACAGAAATGTTCAGCCACTACTATGATACCAGTGGGAAACACGTACCCAAATGGAGTGAGATTCTGTGATGCTTCTCCCTCCAGTTTGGGCAGACTGTTATCGGCACATCAGAATTACGAATTTACACTGTCCAGTCACATTAAGCCTGATCAACCAACTTTTGGAGTGCTGAAACTAAGAGACATGCAGGAAAAGAGGCGATGACCCAATGGAAGATTAAAAATATCGGGGAATCAAAGAAAAGTAATTAAAGAAAATAAAAGAAAAATAACATAAGCCTGCCAGGGTAGGGATGATGGACCCATGCCGATTCCAGTGGCGCTGCAGCCTGTACTACGTTTCTCTGCTGAGGTTCGATGATGCAAACAGCCCGATCGAAGTGGTCCCACAAATTCTCGGTTGGGTTATTGGGTTTAAATACGGGAAGTTGTGTGACCATCATAAACTCATCTTGTTGCTCTTCTAACCACCCAGGTACACAGAGAGCTGTATGATACGGTGCGCTGGCCGGGGTGGCCTAGCGGTTCTAGTCGCTACAGTCTGGAACCGCGCGACCGCTACGGTCGCAGGTTTGAATCCCCCCACGGGCATTGATCTGTGTGATGTCCTTAGCTTAGTTAGGCTTAAGTAGTTCTAAGTTTTAGGGGACTGATAACCTCAGAAGTTAAGTCCCATTTGAACCATTTGATACGGTGCGTTGTCCCGCCGTCGGTAGCTATTGTGCCACGAAAAACAAAAAGCATGTAGGAGAGGACATGGTTCAAATGGCTCTGAGCACTATGGGACTTAACACCTGACGATATCAGTCCCATCAGTCAAGAAGGGACGTCGAACAGATGTGCAGAACTATAGACCTATATCTCTAACGTCGATCAGTGGTAGAATTTTGGAACACGTATTGTGTTCGAGTATAATGACTTTTCTGGAGACTAGAAATCTACTCTGTAGGAATCAGCATGGGTTTCGAAAAAGACGGTCATGTGAAACCCAGCTCGCGCTATTCGTCCACGAGACTCAGAGGGCCATAGACACGGGTTCACAGGTAGATGCCGTGTTTCTTGACTTCCGCAAGGCGTTCGATACAGTTCCCCACAGTCGTTTAATGAACAAAGTAAGAGCATATGGACTATCAGACCAATTGTGTGATTGGATTGAGGAGTTCCTAGATAACAGGACGCAGCATGTCATTCTCAATGGAGAGAAGTCTTCCGAAGTAAGAGTGATTTCAGGTGTGCCACAGGGGAGTGTCATAGGACCGTTGCTATTCACAATATACATAAATGACCTGGTGGATGACATCGGAAGTTCACTGAGGCTTTTTGCAGATGCTGTGGTGTATCGAGAGGTTGTAACAATGGAAAATTGTACTGAAATGCGGGAGGATCTGCAGCGAATTGACGCATGGTGCAGGGAATGGCAATTGAATCTCAATGTAGACAAGTGCAGTGTGCTGCGAATACACAGAAAGCAGAAAGATAGATCCTTTATCATTTAGCTACAAAATAGCAGGTCAGCAACTGGAAGCAGTTAATACCATAAATTATCTGGGAGTACGCATTAGGAGTGATGTAAAATGGAAGGATCATATAATGTTGATCGTCGGTAAAGCAGATGCCAGACTGAGATTCATTGGAAGAATCCTAAGGAAATGCAATCCGAAAACAAAGGAAATAGGTTACAGTACGCTTGTTCGTCCACTGCTTGAATACTGCTCAGCAGTGTGGGATCCGTAACAGATAGGGTTGATAGAAGAGATAGAGAAGATCCAACGGAGAGCAGCGCGCTTCGTTACAGTATCATTTAGTAATCGCGAAAGCGTTACGGAGATGATAGATAAACTCCAGTGGAAGACTATGCAGGAGAGACGCTCTGTAGCTCGGTACGGGCTTTTGTCAAAGTTTCGAGAACATACCTTCACCAAAGAGTGAAGCAGTATATTGCTCCCTCCTACGTATATCTCGCGAAGAGACCATGAGGATAAAATCAGAGAGATTAGAGCCCACACAGAGGCATACCGACAATCCTTCTTTACACGAACAATACGAGACTGGAATAGAAGGGAGAACCGATAGAGGTACTCAAGGTACCCTCCGCCACACACCGTCGGGTGGCTTGCGGATTATGGATGTAGATGTAGATGTAGATAGACTAAGAACTACTTAAACCTAACTAACCTAAGGACATCACACACATCCATGCCCGTGGCAGGATTCGAACCTGTGACAGTAACAACAGCGCAGTTCCGAACTGTAGCGCCTGGAACCGCTCGCCCGCAGTGGCCGACTGTGGTGCTACAGAAGAATGCTGAAGATTAGATGGGTAGATTACGTAACTATTGAGCAGGTACTGAATAGAAATGGGGAAAAGAGGAATTCGTTGCGCAACTTGACTAGATGAACGGTTCGAAGGACATGTTCTGAGGCATCAAGGGATCCCCAGTTTAGTATTTGAGGGCAGCATGGAGGGTAAAAATCGTAGAGGGAGACCAAAAGATGAATACACTAAGCAGATTCAGGAGCATGTAGGTTGCAGTACGTACTGGGAGATGAAGAAGCTTGCACAGGATAGAGTAGCATGGAGAGCTGCATCAAACCAGTCTCAGGACTGAAGACAACAACAGCAACAACAATCTGGATAATTTATTCAGATGAAAATTTAGTAGGTTATTTGATGTAATTTTTATTGGTTTTATTAGCGTATTTTTGAGAGGCTGAAAACTGTCCCCTCTGACGTCAGCCAATACACCGCCGTCCATTCGACTGAACATTGTTTCAGTAATTAGATTCGTGCTCTTACACTCTACGCTACACACACACACACACACACACACACACAGACATTTAAAAGCAGAAAAGTTTGAAAGAGCCACCTGCCATCACTCAGCTGACGTGCAGTTCCGCTATTGGCGTGTGAATTCTAGCCTTCATCGCAGATGAATGTCAGTCAGCATGGCTGCATGAAATAGGCCCCTGATGTGGAGGCCTATACGCAACAACGTTCTGAAACGCCCTGCTAAACCCGCAGGAGAGGACATGTTGTTGGAATTGTGGAAAGGGGCCAAAATGAGCGGCTGTCTCTTACACTCGAACACATACAAATTTATTATTTGATCAAACATTACAGCAGAAATTCTTGAACTTAGTTAATGGCTGAGTACGCCACACTACCTTGTGCTTTAAGGGCACAACCACTTTAATTATGAAAAAAAAGAAACAGCTCAAATCCATTAACTCAAAATTCAGAATCAAAAGAGGATATTTAGAGGGCAGAAGGCCTCACGTTAAGTAAGTTTTACAATTTGACTGAAGGCCCAAAATCCAACACTTCAAAAGCAATAACATTAATTTAAAGACGACTGAAGGCCCATGATTTAAGACTCAAGGTAAAAGTAAATAAAAAAAACACAAGGAAGAAGGCCTTATCTTAAATTAGGCTGAAGGCCCCAAACAGTCTGATGCTCGAAAGACAAAGAGCCTTAATTTAAAAACGTCTGAAGGCCCCATGACTTAAAACTCAAGGTTAAATATATTTAACCAAAAATCCTTAAATTAGGCTGAAGGCCCCAAACAATCTAACACCACACAAGCAAGGAACTTTAATTTTAAAGCGGCTGAAGGCCCATTATTCGAAACAGAAGTAAAATAATTTATAACAGGCAGAAGGCTCAAGGCTTTATCTATAAACAATATATTAATCAGAATGAAGGCCAAACAATCTAACACTTGACAAGAAAGGAATTTTAATTTTATAGCGGCTGAAGGCCCACGACTTAAACCATCCCTAAAAACGATTCAACTTTAATTCAAAACTATCGGTTATCAGCCATACAAATACACACAACAGAAAATAAGAAAAGGCATTGCAGATAAGGGCGCTCCGAAGTTTCGGGGGTCGGCCAGCACTTGAAATACTAACGTTCGCTTAGGTGAGACACGCAGTTGGCCCTACCATTCTCGATCCGACGACAACCCAATCAACAGAGAGTCAACGGACCCACCGACCAGGTAACTTGCGCTCCACCCGACCAGCATACAACCGGGAGTTCAATGCAAACGTAAAAGGCACGGACGCCCACAACCAAGCATATATTAAGCTGTCGAACTACACACCGTCATTGACAGCGACAACACGGTGAGGAAAGGACACTGCCTAAATTTACATCAACGACTAGGGCAGGTAACCGGAAGGTTAACGGCGGCAAGGCAGAAAATTCCGCTGGTGCACTTCAATAGCAAATAACCAAATACAGTTAGACTCCACCAGACGGTGGCTAAGCCTTCGACAACTCGAACTCACACGTCCCAACAGCCAGCAACGATAACCAAACGGTACAATCTGAACAGTCTTGATTTGCTGGTAAATTAAATCCAAACTCAACTTTTGTGTCCAGGGTCGGTGACCCACGGAGCTCGTAGTAATGGGAACAGTCCCACACACTCCGATACTGTGTAGAGACGGCCAGCGGGCCCTGCCAAACCACGCCCCGCAGAAATTTCCTCGCTGCTCCAGGCCAGCCGACCGACTGTCACACATCAGCACGGACACAGCACTAAAATAATTGAGCAGTCGACGTCACAAGCTACACACAGTTTCACGAACACTTGCATGAAGGACTAGACAATACTAACGGCAGCGACTGTGCAATAAGGAGGACGAAGAACGAGTTGGCACACGCAGGCAACCCAAAGCGATCGCCGGCCAACATACACGTCGTCCGACAAGACGACCGACCGACGACCAAGCAAGGCGGTCCGCACTCAGGTGATACGTATCGGCAACCGTCGGGCGAGTTATGGCTCTCCGGACCTCACTGCAGCCGCGCCCCGACTGAACGGCAGTGCCACGTCCCAAGTAAAACACTACCAGGTCCGAACTGCACTGCTAGCACATCCCAGCTCATTGGCAGATCCGAACTAACCCCGAACACACGACACGCCAGGGCTTATATCGATAAGCGCCGCTGCTACCGCTCACGGGCAGGCAAGTCGGCAACTCAGTGACACCAGTAATTGAAACTAACATAACGTGGTGGTAGTACAGTAAAAACAGGATGTCAAATGAGATACGGCACGAACAAGAGCAACGCATGGCTCATGTGCGCTCAACTATCGTTGAGAGACGCCGCTGGAAGCCTCTTGATTCATCTGTGCCGTCAGTTGTTCAACAATTGCTCGTCAGTTCGCCGGTTGACGTCTCCATAGGGGTCGTTCAACAGCGTCATTCATGGTGCTACACCACAATTTTCTCGGCGCACGTTTTGGATAGCGCCATTTTTCGATATGTGGTTTAGTTTGAATATGGTGGCACTCAAACAGCCTATGAACGTATCCATTTCGGTGATGGTTCCACACCCGACCCAAAAGCCAATGATCATGCTGTTTGGACGTCAGGTTAATGGCTCCGTTTCTGCATCACGAACAACGGCTGCACTGTTTTCCATGTCCTCCCCCCCCCCCCTCCTCGACACGCTTTATGTACCCTCAACTGCCACTTGCCGTGTGTGACTGTTTAGTGCACGCTGGCGTCGAACATAGGCGTTCCTCACATTAATGTGACTGCAACGCGTAGTGATGACTTTACCGTATTTTGACCGTAATGTGATCCGTGATTGTAAACATGTTGCGTGAGAGGACGAGAGATACCAAATAAATAGTAATCACGTCCCTATAAGCAGGTGCTGCCATAATCTTTGCCTTTATATATTTAAGAACATCGTAAATGTCGTGAATTTTAAAATTTTTCCAGCGAATTGACTGTTCAAACAAATTCCGGGCTTGCAGCCGGTCGTCGTTCAATACTTCGCACGATTTTTCAACTGGGCACCTGCCAATTACCTTCCGTGACAGCGGCTACCAGCTGGACAGTGCATGGAGTCCCATCATCTCCTCGATTTGCTCAAATCGAAGACGACAGAGTGCGTCGACGGCCGTGGCAAACAGCAACGCAGAGGGCGACTGAGTTCCGCAATTGCACCAGCGAGGGCGCTGCCGGCGGGCAGTGTGGTTCAACTGTCAAGTTTTCGACGCATGCGCAGAATAGTTACAGTGCGCTATATATTGCGGAACGGAGGACGTCTTCGCGATCAGAGGGTTTGATCCCCTCATTCGAAGGCACCAGATTACAAAGCCTGGGCTACTCTCAGGTTGGAATCCCCGCTTTCGAAGATTGTGTCCGTCTGTCTGTCGTTTACTGCTGTAGCTGTTCGTTCGTTCGTCCGTCCGTCCGTCCGTCCGTCCATCCGTCCGCCTGCCAGCCTGCTCGTTGTCCGTCTCCGCTGCTGCCTGCTGTCCGTCCGTCCGTCTGTTCGCCGCCGCCGCCGCCGCCGCCGCCGCCGGCCGGTGCTCGCCGCCGCCGCCGCCGCCGCCAGCCGGTGCTCGCCGCCGCCGCCGTCGGTGTCCGTCCTGGTCATCGTCCGTCTGCGTCTTCGCCTGTTCCCAGTTCTGTGTCCTTTCTTTTTCGTGCTGTGCGTTTTTTCTTCCTGTCGTCATGTCCGCCCCCACCACCACCATCACTACTACCACCACCGCCATCGTCTATACATCCCCTTCCGCCGCCTCCACCACTATAACTTGGTGTGCCCAGTCACACCCCCCTCCTTCCATCCCACCTCTCCTCACTCTCCCTTCCCCCACGCTCTTTGTCGCCCCCTCTCCCGCTTCTTCCTCTCGCACCTCTCGTTCTGATCCTTTCCCCCCACTCCCCCAGCCTGTCACTGCAGCTCCAGCTAGGGTGGTGGCCCGTCGGGCCACTGTACACGCCCAGCTCTCCCCATCACCTTCGCCATCACCGCCGCCACTGCCACCGTCATCGTCTTCGTCGCCATTACCTTCGCCTTCACCGTCACCGTCACCATCTCCAGCGCTAACTCCAGCCCCGGGACCTGCCACTCCCCGCCACATTCCAGTTGTTCCCATCCCCCACACCTCCTCCGCCGCCGTCAAGCGCCCCAGTGGCACCCCTGCCTCGTCTGCTCCAAAAAAGGCTCCGCCTCGTCCCCCTTCCCCCACCCCTGATGCCATGGATGTCTCCCCGCCCGTCCCTGCCCCCTCCTCCTCCTCCTCTACCCCCTCCTCCTACCGCTACCTCCTCTCCCGTCCGGATCCCTCCCTCCTTGAAGCCCGGAACCTCACCCTCTTCCTTCGCCAGAATTGTCCTGGTGCCCCCATCTCCCTCCTCCCTCCTCGCCGTGATTTGGTACTCATCTCCTCCCCCAGCCCTACCCTCCACACGGACCTCCTTTCCCGCATCCCTATCACCCGCTTTGGCCCTCATGCCTCTCTCACCCCTGCTCCTTCGCCACCTCCCTCCCGCCAACCGCACCCTCCGCGTCGCCCGCCGACCCTCACCGCCGTGATCACTCGGCTCAGTCCAGTGATCACGGAGGAGGAGGTGTTGGCGGAGCTTCAAGCCCATCCCCATCTGGAGGTGCGTGCGGTTCGCCGGATCCATAACGCTGCCGGCCCCACCCGCCTTATGCGCGTTTTTTCTGAATACGCCCCCTCCATAGACCATCTCCTGAAGGAGGGTGCCCTCCATTATAACCAGTGTTATAAAGTTGACCCCTCCCGTTCCCGTCCTCAATCCCTCCGCTGCCAACGGTGCTTGCGATATAATTCGCACCCAACATCTGAGTGCCGCGAGGCCCCCACCTGCCCGCACTGTAGGCAAGCCCACTTTTTACGGCAGTGCCCCAATCTCCAGTCCCGCCCCCCCCTCCTGTAATACCTGTAACCTCCCTCATCCCACCTACTCCCAGAAGTGTAAGGCCCGACCCCCTCCTACCACTCCTGAACTCACTGTTCCTGTCCGCCCTCTGGACGCCCCCACCCCTCCCGGCAACTCCCTTCGCCCACCCCCTACCGCTGAGGACATCATCCGATTCCTCACCGTTGTCCTGCAGGATGTACATCCTTTTCAGCGCCCACACACCCTCCAACAGATCTCCCTTGCCGCCCGATCCGTTTTCCACCTCAAAATGTACGCCACCTACTCCAACAACCAGGCCCATTTCACCTTCTCCCGTCTTGACACCCTCGTTTAAATCCCTGTCATGGTGCGACAGCAACGTATCCTTTTCAACAACATCCGCTCCCTTCCCGCCAACAAGAACCTCTTCCTCCATACCCTAGCCACCCACCAAGTGGCCGCCTTCCTCCTTAATGAAACCTTCCTCCAACCCCACCACACCGTCCACACTTCGCCCTACCTCCTCCACCGCTCCGATAATCCCCTCCCAATTGCGCGTGGTGAAGTTGCCATTGGGCACCATCGCCAGATCCCCGTTCGGCTCCAACCTCTCCTTCCTGACCCCACCGAACACCTGATCCTTAGTCTCTTCTTCCCTGGCCTTACCGTTACCTGTGCCACAATCTATGTCTGCCCCAACGCCCCTGTTCCCTTCGACTTCCTCTCCCACGTCGACCGTACCTTCTCCTCCTACGTGATCGCCGCCGACCTCAACATCCATAGTCGTTCCGCTGCCCAGTTACGGTGGTGGCATCGGTTCCTCTCCTCCCTTCAAGGCGACCTCATTCCCATCCCCCAGCACACCCGTCCCGAATCCGACTCCACTCCCGATGTTATCCTCTCCTCCCCCAACCTCCTTGGCCGCATAACGGTGGATGTCCTGGAGCCTATTGGTAGCGACCATCTCCCTGTCCTCCTCACCATTTCAGACGGTCGTCGCCCCCGCCCCGACCCCCATCATCACCCTTCCCCCAAGTACGTCCATGATTATTCCCGTGCCAACTGGAATGCCTACCGGGATACCCTCTCCGCCCAGGTCGATAGCCAGCCCTTCACCTACCACCACCCTGACGATGTCATCCATGCCGCCTCCTTTCTCCAGCAGACCTTGTCTGAGGCCATGGAGGCCCACATCCCTACTGTCGCCGTCCACTCTCACCGTCCTACCTTACCCCCACAGGCCGTCCTCCTCCTCCGTGAATCCCGTCGTCTCTACCATGCCTTCCTCCGCACGCGTGACCCGGACACACTACGACGCCACCGGCAACTCCAGCGACACATTCGTAATTTGCTCGCGGCTAACAAACGCCGGGACTGGCGACAGACATGCACCCATTTAAATGCTACCCTACCAATCAACTCGTCCAAGTTCTGGTCGGCCTTCCGTCGCCTTACCGGAACTAAACCCTCCCCCTATTATCCTCTTCTCCGTAATGATCTCCCTTTCCCTGACTCCCTTAGTAAGGCCAATCACTTTGCCTCCTACCTCTCCGATGTATTTTCCATCCCCGATGATCCCCAGTTCGATTACTCCCTCTTCCCGGATATCCGCGATCGAACTGACACCTCTGTCCCTCCCCTCGCTCCTGGTTTCCAGTACTTGGACAACATTGCACACACGGAACTCAATGCCCCTATCACTACACAGGATCTCATTGCTACACTCCACACAAAACGCAACACCGCTCCTGGTCACGATCGTGTCACCTACCGTCACCTTCGTGAAGCTCCTGTCTCTTTCCTCTCCACCCTGGCCAGGCTCTACAATGTAGTCCTGTCCACCAGTTACTACCCCGCTCTGTGGAAAACCTCCCGTATCCTCATGTTCCTTAAACCCGGCAAACCGCCGTCCGCCGTCTCCTCCTACCGCCCCATCAGCCTTACCTCGGTCTTCAGCAAGGTTCTGGAATCTATCCTCACCCGCCGCATCCACCAGCATCTCTGCCAGCACCACCTCCTTCCCGTCACCCAGTGTGGCTTTCGGCCGTCCTTCTCTTCCGACGACCTTCTCCTTCACCTCACTCATCTCCTTTCCGAACAGCTTAATTCCCGTCGCTCCACAATATTCCTCTCCCTGGACCTCGAACGTGCCTATGACCCCGTATGGCATTCCGGTCTCCTCTTCAAGCTCCAAACCTTCGCCCTTCCCATTAACTACGTCCGTCTGATCGGCTCTTTTCTCTCCCGCCGTCCTTCCTATGTCACCGTCCATAACACAGATTCCTACACCTTTTTCTCGTCTGCCGGTGTGCCCCAAGGCCCCGTCCTCTCCCCCCTTCTGTACCTTTTGTACACGGCGGACATGCCGCCGCCGTCAGCCCCCGGCCACCTTCTCCAGTTTGCCGATGACACCGCCTTCCTTGCCCTTGCCCCCACCCTACAGCGCTCCCAACACCTTCTCCAATCCCATCTTGACCGGTTCACCGCTTGGTGCAACCAGTGGCTGCTCAAGGTCAATCCCTCCAAAACCCAGGCGATCATTGTAGGCAAAACTACCCCTTCCTTCCGCCTTCTTGATTTCTACATCACCATCTATGGCCGTCCTATCGCCCTCACTCCCACCCTTAAGTACCTTGGCGTCACCCTCAACCGTCGCCTCTCCTGGACTCCCCACCTACGGACAATCCAAGCCAAGGCACTCTCCCGACTCAGTCTCCTCAAGCTCCTCTCCGGCCGTACGTGGGGTCTGGACCCCTCCACCATCCTCCACACCTATAAATCCCTCATCCGCCCTATCCTTTGTTCTGCCCATCCGGCTTGGATCTCCGCCCCCCCTCCCTTTTATAAATCCCTCCAAATCCTTGAACGCCATGCTCTCCGCCTCGCCTATCGCATCCGTCTCCCCTCCCCCACGCGGATCCAGTATGATCTCATCCCCTTCCCCCACCTGCTCCTTTTCCTTGAAAGGATACGGATCCTGTACACCTCCCGTAAACTCGACCCTCCTCACCCACTCGTCTCCCCGATCCTCACCCACCCCCGCCCGCTGCCGCGCCTGTATTCCCACGTCCCACCCAGTCTCCATCTCTCCACCCTCCTGACCCTCTCCCAAGGTGGCTTCCGCCAGCTCCCCCTCCCTGATGATGTCCTCCTCCCCTGCATCTACCCCTCCTATCAACTTTGATCCTCCCCCCCGTCCTCCTGTGTCCTTTCCTTTAGGCACCCTCCCTCCCTCCTTTCCCTTCCCTTCTCTTTCCTTTCCCCCCTCCCTCCTACCCTCTCCCCCAGGCTTCCCCTCCCCCTTCCTCCCTCCCCCTCTCTCCTTTGCCCATGGCGTCTCTGCTCTCTCCTCTCCCATTTCCCCTTCCTCCTCCTCCACCTCCTCTCTTGGCAGGTCCCCGGACTCGTACACGCTCAGTGAACATTCGCGCGCCGGAGATCATCGCCATCAGTGTCTAGTGTGTGTGCATCGTTTTGTGTTTTTTGCCGTTACAACTCAACTGTTCACATGTGCCGTCGCCGTTCTCCGTGTTTTGTGCGCCGTGTCTACCAGTGTTAGTGTTTTTATCGTCCAACGTGAACGGCTTCTTGTTTATTGTTTTTTGTATCTCCATTTTTTGCCCGCCGTTTTTTGTATTGTTTGTATCACCTCTATGTCATGTTATTGTTCCACTTAAGGCTGAAGAGCAGCGTACTATGCTGCTGACAGCCCGCCTGTATAGGTGTTTAAAATTACAATAAAGGAAAAAAAAAGAAAGAAAGACGTCTTCGCCAGTCTGCGACGGCTCACCTGAAGATGACTGGCAGGTGCCCAGTTGAAATATCGTGCGAAGTATTGAACGACGACCGGCTGCAAGCCCGAAATTTGTTTGAACATCGTAAATGTCGTCAAGATAGCTTTTTATGTTGTAAGAGATCCCTTAGTGCCGGCACAGAACTGTCCTTCCGCATGAACGCGCCAAAAATGCGCCAGAGAAGCGGTTCATGTCCGTTACAAGAAGTCAGTTTTTGTTCATTTATTTACAACATGCTCCATTACAATGTTTTTAATGTTGCATTTATGTTGAGGGAGATGTGTTGGGTAATGTTTGCATTGTATAATGATGATGATGATTGATCCGTGCTCGCCGGCCGCAGTGACCGAGTGGTTCTAGGCGCTTCAGTCTGGAACCGCGCGACCGCTACGATCGCAGGTTCGAATCCGGCCTCGGGCATGGATGTGTGTGATGTCCTTAGGTTAGTTAGGTATAAGTAGTTCTAAGTTCTAGGGGACTGATGACCTCAGATGTTAAGGCCCATAGTGCTCAGAGCCACTTGAACCACTTGATCCGTGCACCGGCTCGTGTTTGTGCCGTTGTCAGGTTGGCGTCGTGTACTTGGATTGTGATCTATCGTTTTCTTAGTCCGTTCACTGGCGCCACTACGTTTGCTCACTTTGTCTGTCCGTGAGTGGCAGCAGCGGCGTTTATCTATAGCAAGTACTGTGGTACTATCTTTGGAGCGACGTCTAGTATTTCCGGTTCGTTGTGTGTCGGAGTTCAGTTGGGACAAAGCAGCAGTGAGGTCCGACAGCGCCAGTATTCGCCGAGGGAGCTGGCGATATAGGTACTGCCCGATGGAAGGATGTAGTCGCGAGAGTGCACGACCACGTCGAAGTCCGGGTCAGGCGAGTTTATGTTGAATTGATCGTTGTATTAGAGTAGTGCCACTTTCACTTGTGTGTGTGTGTCCGTCCGTCGAAGTGACCTCATGCCATCAAGCTGTCAGTTGGCGGTTTTATACTCCGACGTTTCCCTTGCCTGACTCGAAAAC
Organism: Schistocerca nitens; assembly: GCF_023898315.1. NCBI lineage: Eukaryota > Metazoa > Arthropoda > Insecta > Orthoptera > Acrididae > Schistocerca > Schistocerca nitens. The sequence continues at coordinate 70,258,340 of NC_064614.1, forward strand.
GACCGGTGGTTGGTCGTTCCGTCAGTAGTCTCAGTGGACGACGTGTATCTGGTCTTTCGACCTTTTCTGTGTTCTTAGCGTTCATGTCTACGTGCAGTTCGTCTTGTCCCTGTATAGTGACTGTTTTAGCATTGTTTGAGTTGTTTGTGGAATTGTCTCTTGCGGTTCCATGTGCATCTAGTCAGATGTTGAATAGGCAATTTGGTGTTAACCCAGTCTGCGTACTAGGATTTGGTGGAGCCAACTTTTGTAATTAAACGCTTGTCTTTTGACGATGCTGTTATTCTACCGTGGTATTGGTTATCGCATCTTAGGTGGATTTTGCGAGTCTGCTGGTCGGCGTTTAAGCTGTCCCTAGTTTGAGTTGCCATCCTGTTAAGTGAGCATAACTCTTGTCTGCCTGTCTCACCGCTTACGCAACTGTAGGGACTTTTCTCGGGTCGATCCCTGGGAGCACTGTCTGTGGATCACTCTCTTCTTTATTTGGTCTGATTGTGTCATTTGTTTAAAAATAATATGTTGTTCAAATTATTCCTATTGCTTGTGGTCTTCAGGCAACAATAATTTGAATTCTTTCTTAATAAGCCTTCAGCCGTCAGTGTAGCTTGTGTTGCAGTCAATTTTTTTAAAATGATTGTTTTTAAAAAATTATTTCCCTAAATAAGGTATGCGTGTTTACAGTGCAACCAACGGTAACTGCTTAGGCCCCGTCCGCGACTTTTCCTGCCCTACCTAAGTCCCACGTACAATGATGATGATGAGAGAAGGGAGAGGCTGAAACCCAGTGCAGACAAATAGCCTACTTCTCATGAAGAGCACCAAGGAGACTGCAGAATTTAACATCGCCATCCATTGGATGGATTACCATCAACAGTGCCGCATGCCATCACTTCATGAGACACTGCGGAGAGGTTTGGTATTTAAACCAGGACATTGGCGCAATGTCTGGTGACCAGGAACTTTAGGCCAACATCTCTCCTCTCCTTGCCCGACAAATACTGGCAGTGAAAATTTCTTCCACCACAAGGATTCGAACTTTCTCACCCCCAGATCGAGCGCCACCGCACAAGCGCGTATCTGCGATCTCGACCACGTAGGCGGGTGGAAGAAGTCAGTGTGCGGCGACCTAACGTGAATTGGCAACCTGTTCTAATCTGTGCAGATAAACAAAGGTACCTCTGCTACGAGAAATGAAGCCCTCCGCACAATCGTCCATTTTCTCTGAAACGCTTGTTTTTAAACAGCTCCGGAAGCAAGAGCTCTGCCTCAGTGGAACACGAACCGTCCTACAGTGGAGGCGAGTTTTCGTTAGGCGCGGTTTTCACTGAGGCAACGCGATATACGATACGACTCGCTATATGGCGCAGTAGCGGTCAGCGTTGGTGTTGTCCGTTGAAGTGACCAAACAAATGGACGAAACCGATACACTACCAGTAAAATTCTTAGTCGTATTGTCAGGCAGAAATGGGGGTTCTGGTTACTCCACGTAACTGGTATCGAATGATACAGGAACAGGGAAATTTCAGGTCATCTGACGTGCTTCAAACAAATATGTTTTATGTAAGAGAAGCAATTTAAAACTACTGTTATGGGATTTGCGCTTGTTCTCTGTGATGTAGTCTTTTTCACGTTCGGTTTTGAGGAAACTATTTGGGAAGAAAAAGGATTTTTCACTTCTTACTTTTTGCTATTGCCACAGTTATTCTGACAGTTCGAAAGTAAGTAAAACGCAGTGCATATTTCGAAAAGATTGTAATAAAAAATGGCATCTGCTGGACAGTTTACAATTGGTACATTTTAGATCATACAATGCTGCATACCAAGTAGCTGTCATATCGAAATCGTTTCAACGCAGGAAGGAGAGCTGTACTGTAGCATTATATTGATTTTACCTTATTTGTCCTGTCTAACTACTTTGTCTGCTTCACTTACTGTGACACCTATATAACCATGCTATTTGATGTAACATTTTTGTTCATTATTTATGACATATTTATATTTGCAGTTAATCTGTGGATGTAACTTCAAGAGTAATGTAATGTAAAGGAATGCAAATGTTAAAAGTTTACTTGTAATACGGGTTATGCTTGGGGCATGTAGGTTTGTGTCATGTAAAACATGGAGGGAAGTCCCTCGCACAGCGCCAATAAGGAAATATGTAGGAGGTGCTGTTACAGTATGTGGGTGTCTTCCATGGTCAGGGTGTGATCCCCTTGATTTGTTAAAGATAACGCTAAATGAACACATTTTACACAATTGTGGATTGCGTACAATAGAGGAACAATTCGGAGACGATTATGCAGACAGGCAACTAAGCTGACTTGACGGGAATAGAAAAGGTGGATTTGCCGGTCGAAGTGCAAGGCTTTCGTATGAAAAGAGTGAATCAGTGGCTAGCAGGCAAAGTGTTCTCATCTTGTGAACGGAACGATGCAAGAAGAACAGCAAGATTTTCTAACATCACCTCGATGAGGAAATAAATTGCCTTATTATTCATGGGATATTTTGGTTAGCTCTATACTACGAAAATCCGACACTATGAAGAGAATTTTCAGAGTTTCTTACATAGCAACATCGAAGGACACTTTTACCTCCTTTTTTGAGTAACCACAGGAGATCGACACTGCCACTATTTCATCTCAAACAATCAGTTGATTACAGTATAGCTGCTTGGACAATTTATGTGGTTTCTTTTTCAATAATAAGTTTGTGTTCTTTGAGCTTTGTGTTGAGCACCTGTATTTAATCCTTCATCGTTTACCTAGACACGGTCCTATCCTAAGTGATATGACATTTACGGGTAGGTATCCTATTTTATTCAGAAGAAAAATCATTTCACTAAACTTTCACTACAGTCAGTGCACTTGGTGGAGTAGAAAATTTCATAATCACTCAGTGAGCCTAAATTTTGAAGCACGCCACGTATTTTTCATAAGAAGATAATTACAATGCACCAAAATATAACAGTCAAGAAAAATGTTTATGTATTCAGCTGAAAGGATGTATTTGTTGAAATCTCAGTACAATTGTACAGTTACCTGTCAAAACCGTGATCATTTGTGATAGTTACTGGTTAATAGGTTTTGAAGGGCCGACATAAAGACTGATTATTGTGTAGATCTGGAATTAACGGTGGCTATAATTTCATGTGTATATAGATAACAGTGTTTCTCGTATTGTGTTGAAACTAAAACGTTCAGCCTTCATCTGAGTCTATTGATACGGTATTTGTGGTTCCCCATGTTAATTGTTGAGACAGATTTAAGTTTCGTACTATAATTAGTGCATTTGCCAGCTCTTTAACGTGTGTGTGATACAATATGCAACTAGCTATAATTATTGAAACTAAACTAGATTCAAAGACCACACGTTCAATTTGAGATAAATAGTATAATGAAGTGATTTTTCCTTGAGAATACAAATAAAAATAGAGATAAAGAACGTAATTGGCTGAAAATTATTTCAAGGAAAATGTTTCCTAACAATTAAGGTGATAAAAGATACTGATGTTCAAGTTAATGTTGCTCTACCACGAATAATTATTTACCTATAATAGTCATTAGCTTTAATATTCATATAGTGAATGTTTTGGAGAACCATTTGTTGAAAAAACGGTTAATATTCCTTCTGTGTTGTTCGTGCCAAGCTACTGTTACAGTGCTTAGTAAATTACATTACTGCCTGGTATCTCGTCTGAAAAATATAATTTCCGTATCGAGTAATGTCAATACCAATCACTTAACTTACTTTGTGAATTGTGCTATTGCTTGGTACAATTTTGCCTAATTAGGCTGGCGATTTATTCGTTTTACGTAATTACTGTTTATTTGCACGATCACAGTCAAATTAAAATCCTTTCAAGGAGTAATATTGTCGGTGTACTGCTAATTTGTATTTGCCAGTAGTGTTATAGTACCCCTTTCCTCTCTCGAGTGAGTGACATACATGCAAAGTGCCCACAGTGAGGCTGGCAGCGGTGCGCCACATGGAAATCTATTGCTCTATTGTCACATCACTCTGTGGTAACACAACTGTCACACGGATTACCAGAACGTTGTGCGACCTTACTTGCACCATATCTTATTGTGTATTGTAGCGACTCTGTGAGAATCTTGCCTTAGAGGTCGGAAATAGAGCGAGTATGACTCTCTTGTAGCAGGTTGCCTACACTATAACTCAAGGCCCTTCTGTTGCACTGACGCTATGCCGTGTTCGTTCCGCCCTGCTGTTGTTCCGTGGCCGGCCGCGGTGGCCGAGCGGATCTGGCGCTGCAGTCCGGAACCGCGGGACTGCAACGGTCGCAGGTTCGAATCCTGCCTCGGGCATGGGTGTGTGTGATGTCCTTAGGTTAGTTCGGTTTAAGTAGTTCTGAGTTCTAGGGGACTTACGACCTAAGATGTTGAGTCCCATAGTGCTCAGAGCCATTTGAAACTTTTTTTTTTTTTTGTTCCGTATGACAATCCCGAAAGTGGGGCCCTATAGCGCTTTTTCCTTTGTCGACTCATTCTCTCCTGCTAGAAAATGTGTTGGTGTGAGGCTAGTCATGCTTTAGTACGGGAATGAATGATCTTGCTGTTGTACAGTAGCACCGAGAGTAAGAAATGACCGATTTTCATGGTCAGATGGCCTCTAATGAAGCTATATTGCAGAGTGTGACCGATGTAAGACGAAATTGAAGTGTAGTATTGTGCACTATTGCGAGTGTGCTCTATTAGAAGAAGAGTGATGTTTGTAAAACGTTCGATGCCATGTAGTCCACAAGTCAGACGAGAAACATACCATGTTCGTCCAATGCAAACAAAATGGTTGTATTCTTGTCTATTTAACCTCCACGATGAGAATACGTGGATGCTCTTTCAAACGTCGCTTTCATGACCTGTGATCAAATGACGCCCTATTTGGGTATTCGTTTGGTCATCACAAACCGCTTTTACGAGCTAATATAAAGTTGAGTAGCTTATCATTCGTTTTTATAACTTTCTCGAAGACTGTTGTAAATCTATTTTAATAATTAATCACCACATAAGGAATACGAATCATCCTCACATACCTTTTCTTTCTGCTGTCGTCAGAGAGAAGGAAACGTGTAGAAATGAGTGTACGATTACGTAATTTTAAGACATTGTCTGAATGGAGACTAAGTATTAAAATTATTAAAAAATATATCAAAATAGAGGAAGACCGGTGATTATTAGGAGTCATCGTAAAGAGGAGGAATCTGGGTATAATGTGTAGAAATTTGTGCAACAAAGAATTATAGACGGAAAAGTCTAAGGAATAGGAGGAAGTGCTAGGAAGAGAATTATTATGATGGACGAGGATAGATGAAGAAAACGCTCAGGCGCGATGTATAGCCTCCTGTTGAACCGGTCGAAGGACAAGTACGTTATGAACAGTACATCCTCACTGGAAGTTCTCAGGTGGAAATTGCAACGCAGCATGTTCAGAGGACGTGACCGTTGAGTTTATTGCTGTCTTTCGAAACTTGGCAGAGGTCGAATCATTGACATAGGGGACTTGGCAGCACAATATCAACAGCTCACACAGAGTGCAATTGTACTGATTTTTTGCAAAACGTATGGTGATGAATGGACTTAGGACAACTCTTGGAATCATTGTGTAGGAGCGCTATTGCGTTTGACTAAAGGACGCATCCGTTAACTGTTGAAAGGTGACCGAACAATCGGTAGCAAATAACAGCAAACCTGTAGCCGCACCCCTCATTACCATTGCACCAAATGACATTTTACAGCAAAATCATGCAATGATACTCAATGCACAGATTCTTGACTGGCTTGCCTTATGTGTTGTATGCATCGTTTCGGATATCGATATATGGTATTGCGTTTGTGCAAAGCCAACAGCAGCGGCGCGCAATCACCGCGTTTACACAGCGTGAGGAGCTAGAGACTCGGAACACGCCTCCCAGCGGCACGTACGAAAACGTGATGAAAAGTAATGCCACCGAATGTTCTAAATGAAAACTATGATACATTTTTGAATAAAAGAAACATTATTAACATTATATATCTTTATTCTTTATGGCTGCATAGTTTCTCAACTTACACTGGCGGCGAGCACATTTCCCCCAACGTGAGAACAGTTTGTTTATACCGTCACTGTAGAATGACTGGCTTCGTTGATGAAGTCACAATGTCACTTCTGCTTACACTGCTTCATCACTACCCGATAGCTGAGTGGTCAGCGTGACGGATTTCAGTTCTACGGGCCCGGGTTCGATTACCAGGTGGGTCGGGGATTTTCTCCTCTGATGAACTGGGTGTACATCACCATTTCATCCCCATCCGGCGTGCAGGTCGCCCAATGTGGCGTCGAACGTAATAAGACCTGCACCAAGGCGGCCGGACTTGCCCCGTAAGTGGTCTCCCGTACAATGACGCCAGATGCTCATTTCGATTTTCATCACTACCAAAGTGAAGTCCTTGAAGGTGTTCTTTAAGTCTTGGAAACAAATGGAAGGCGATGGGAAGTATATGAATGATCGTCAATGACTGAGAGCCCAAGGCGTCGGACTGTTGCAGATACCGCAGCGCTCGTATGTGTTTCGGCGTTGACATACTGAAGGAGAGAGTGCTCCATGTACGGAGGAACTCTTCGAAATATATACTAGATTACAGGACGCTGTTTCTCACGCATCGACGTAGTACGTGGAGAATAAGGATGTACAGCGTTAGTAATGTTTGTTTTATTTTGAAAGCTCTAAGAGTTTTCTAAATGGTTCAGGTGGCTCTGAGAACTATGGTATTTAACATCTAATGTCATCAGTCCCCTGGACTTAGAACCAAACCTAAGGACATCACACACATACATGCTCGAGGCAGGATTTGAACCTGCGACCGTTGCAGCCGCGCGGTTCCGGACTGAAGCGCCTAGAACCGCTCGGCCATAGCTACCGGCTTAAGAGTTCTCACGTAAAAGTTCAGAGGTATTATCTTACAGCACGAATTCGTAGGATTATGTGTCGCCACTCAGCTTCCTCCAGCTCCGAATAAAGGTGCCATAACGACTACTTATAGCAATACTTGCGTGTTGTTGTGGCTCGTTGGTCGTACATAGTGATCCGGCTTTTAATATGTACTACGACCACTGCGGCGGAACTGAGATGGTAATGTTTACTGTGCTGGTCTCACTCTCACCCACCGCTCATCGTCGACAACGCATGGACTTGGTTTCTAGTACTGTTCTCGTGTTCTGTGCAAGCAGTACATTGTGCTTCATTAACAAGCTGTGTAGCACCACTCAAGATGGTCGTCTGACTTGTTAGACATGCGTTATGTCTGGGATACTACAGTAAGACGCACATTTTCATACCAGCCCCCAGCTAACAATTGTAGTTAACTGTTGTAGCCAGTGAGGCGTAGCGCCTTACATCGTGCCTATTGAGAGCGTAACAACAGTGAACACACGTGCCGTATGTCACACGCACCACAGGTGGTGTCCGATGCCCAAATGTACGTAGTTTCTACGCGATCTAGTAGATGTCACTAACTGACGGACACTGTTACAGGTGTCAGAAAACTGTCGTTCTCTTTTGTAGTTGAATTTGTTTCATTTTATAATTGTTTATTAATTACTATTGTAACTGTGCTTAGTCATGAAAGTAAATGAAGGTGTGAATGTGAAATAATATATTATGTAAAGTTTGTGTAAGGTATTGAAGCAACAGGTCACGTGAGTAGTTTTTTGAGAATGACGTGAGTGTCAGTCATTCGTAACGGGGAATTTGCTATAAACTATTTCGTCAGTTTATGGTACCGGGGAAATGAGATTTTGATTTCCGTAAAGTATTTCTGTTAAGGACGTGTTAATTTTATATTTATAGGTTTTCGCCAATGTATACGTGAATCTAATGTTCTGCTTCAGTGACAAATTTTGATTGGTTCTGTATAATTATGTGGAACTGAGCGCGTTCGGTGCTGCTTTCCATTTGGCTGTGATGTTTGTCTGCGAATCAGTGATTAACATATTCGCGCGTATTTTGGGAACTAGAAACTTTCTTTACGTAGAAAGATGAGTAGAGTCGGGGCTTGGATCTCATACTGTACAGACCTATTGACGGGTACTCCGATGAAAGTTATTAATATTGTGATATTTCGGTACTAAAATCATCGAGAACTTAATCTGCCAACGAAAGAAACAGCAGCTGATGAGAAAAATGAAACTAATATTTTAACAGTGATAACGCGCAAATCGACGTATCTCTAAGAGGCGTCTTGACTGTGCGAGAGAAACCAGCCACAAGGAAAGTTTTTCCAGTACCACACTCCTACACATTTGATGCGTTCCAAATTTTGCTTCATCAATAGCTTCATAGTAATAACTTTCAAACACGGTGATAGTTCTCCGAGTGGTGTCTGAAAAAAGAACAATGTAGTCTTTCCACGAACGATTTTGTTTGCGGATTAAACGTCGTTTACAAACTACATGGTAAATCAATAATCGCAAAATGTAGAACAGGTCATGTGAATTTCACGCAGTCCGAGAGAGGCGGATAAGTAATGAGCATGGTTTGCTAACACGTAATTTTCATTAAATACATCATTGTTATCGGTTGTAATCATGGAAGTCCAAACAACCACGCTTATCTGTACTTCAGCCTCTCACAGTTATTGGAGATCATCCCACTCGATATAATGCAATCCACGTGCTACCGATAAGTAATTGCACCACCTATTTTGCACAGATTTCTGCAGACCTTCGTAACAGAACATTAGGTGATCTTTGGATCAACCGTTGGGGCAACACAAAATAACGTACTTTGCACAGATTTAACAGAACATTACGTGATCTTCGGATGAATCGTTACGGAAACATAGAACGACGTGTACGCTCATCATTAACACCTACGGACCTTTATCAGTGGAGGAAAATTAAAATTTTTAGGGACGTTCTTAACAGAACATTAGGTGATCTTTTGATCGTTCGGGAAACATTGAATGACGTGTATGTTCACCAGATGTAACACCTCTGAACCTTTATCACTGGAGCAAAATTAAGAAGTCGAGAGGGAACACCGACCACATCAACAGAAACGACATGGCGTATAACACGGACTACTGCAGCCCTAAGTCCAGATGAAATAATTGTTAAAATGGCTCTGAGCACTATGGGACTTATGAGGTCATAAGTCCCCTAGAACTCAGAACTACTTAAACCTAACTGACCTAAGGACATCACACACATCCATGCCCGAGGCAGGATTCGAACCTGCGCCCGTAGCACTCGCGCGGCTCCAGACTGTAGCGCCTAGAACCGCTCGGCCACCCGGCCGGCTCAGTCCAGATGAAACTCCGGTGTATCATAATGAAAGCCACACATCGATCTAATTACTCGGTTGGGGTATATCTGGTTGAGTCTGTCTTAGCTGCCTCATCGCCCATACTTACAAAGTTGCTTTCGACAGTTGGACACGGTCAAATTCCCAACCGAAAAAGGATGAAATAAGTAGTTTTATTTGTGGCACATAAAATTAACTTAGTAAAATTGTTGTTATTATTACAAATTTCTCACACCAATATACAGCATTGTGGTCTTAACCTTACTGAGTCTCAAGCATTGTCAATAACTTCGAAATGTTTTCTGTTAGACTCAACATCGCGATTGGGAGAGAACATATAAGTTCACATGTGGTAATGATCATAATATGGCAAAGATAATTCCGTTGAGAAAAGATCTCGATTTATAGTGTACACGAACGAAGTTCCGCCTTCAGCCCATCAGCTCATGATGTCGATTTTCAGTAACAAAGCGTTAGCGAAACTGCTTACGTAAAACGTCTGCTTCGTTCCTTTATCTTATCGGCCGGCTGTCGACTGCAGACTAGTCGTGTTGCTGGCAGGTTGTTCCTTTGCTTTGTTTTCCTTCTTTGTGCCTTCACTGGATTAATATCTTGACGCTGCTTGCGCTGATAAACTTGGTTGAATTCTGAATGTTTTCTAAACCACTTGGCTATGGACGTATTCTCAAAAGAAATATTTTAATGAATTTCGGATCTAAAATTTGGCGTGAGCCCTTGCCGATTGAAATAAGGTCTTTGAAAATAGAAAAGTAGTGTAATTCATACCACAGACAACGAGTGAAATTAATTCGTACATTCCTTTAAATGACACTTTCGTGCAACTTCATAATTGCTCTTTATTATCTCTTTTGCTTTTCCATCATTTATCGACAATACAAAAAAAAAAATGGCTCTGAGCACTATGGGCTTAACTTCTGAGGTCATCAGTCCCATAGAATATAGAACTGCTTAAACATAACTAACCTAAAGACATCACACACATCCATGCCCAAGGCAGTATTCGAACCTGCGACCGTAGTCGTCTCGCGGTTCCAGACTGTAGCGCCTAGAACCGCTCGGCTATCGACAGTACACACTCTTTACAAAGCTCTTTGTCGAACATTGCAATTATTCCTCTGATTCTGTCAACTTTGCTTCCTTGCAGGCACAGTCTGTGTTCTTACCATGGTTTCACTTGCTATTTTAATTTCTAACAGTGCTTCCAAAATTCGTCCCAACTCTTTCCTCCTCGTTAATCATCATCACCACTTTAGGGGTTTCATTTTTCCCTCTGTAGCGGCACCACCGTTTAGTATAGGGAAAGTTAGTTTTGTGCGATATTTGGAACATGAGTTACAGCCATCTGCGGGCTGGGTTGCATTAAGTTACGCATAGCAGCAGTAGCGAAGCAAATAGAGGCCACAGGAGCATAGAACTGCCGTAGAGGATGCACAAAGCAGTTTACATGGCGCAAGTCGCAGGCAGAAGGGGGCCACTGGCGAGCATAGCATGTTATACGTACGTGACTCATAGTTGCGCGGTCGCATACAGAGGCGCACAGCCGAGTATAAATAGGTGCCGTTTTCTAATGATATTCATTGAAGTGTGACAGCTCTCCTGGACAGCGGGGCGTGTCGCACCACCGGCTACACGCAGAGCAGATGGGGCACCAGCATTACAGGCCACGGCGGGTCACTGATTCGACCCTCTGGATCCAACCTGGGGCATTCAAGTGTGGCAGCTCTCCTGGACGGCGGGGCGTATTACACTGCTGGGTTACACGCAGCAACAGATGGGGCGCCGGTGTCCCAGTCCATGGGGGCTCGTTGGTTCGACCCTCTGAAGCCGACACGAGGTCCACAGCCAGCCAGGGCTACTCTTTGGCTCGCTACCATGGGCAGTCGTTTCGGCTCCCGACACATGCCGGAGACTTACGAGGCGACGGCCGCAGATACGGACGCCAGATAGCGGGTGCTTGTTGGCTGCCACGATCTGAGCCACGCTGGTGAGAAGGACGCAACCGGCCGCCTGCAGCTCACACCGAGCGGCGCTGAGTCGGCAGGGACGCAGACCGCCAAGTCAACCGTGGCATCCTGAAAACCCCGCACTCCGCTGGCGTACAAGGCTCGACACAGCGCATTGCAGTGGGTCGCTTGGGCAGTAGACTCAGCATTGCGGGGCCCAGTGACGTGGATCGACATAAATGCAGCATTGTAGTGGAAATAAATAAATCATTTGGAAAGTTCTCGCCGAGTTTTAATACGGCACCTCTTGACGTCCATCCACTACATTTGGTGTCTTCACGCTACATAAGGCGTCAGATACCACAACACCTCTTATACTCTTCATTACAGACGACAATAATGTACCACAAAGGATTTATGATGATCAAGTCAGACATGATAAACAGTCTTGAAGTAAAATGAAAAGAGGATGGCAATTTATGGTCGGTCGATTGAAGGTTAATAGCAACATGATAAGTGAATGGGGCCTCTGGTTTCGACACCGATATCAACAGGAAGGTAGGTAGCAGGATGAGATATTACGATCAGAGCTGTGACTGTTCTCCTACGGACTGAAACTAATCCGCAAACAACCACCACAGTATACACGAGAAATGTACTTGCAGTTGTGAATATGAACAACCATCAGCTGCGTAATGGAATGACAATGAAAATTTGTGCCCAACAGTAACTCGAAGCCGAATTTCTTGCTTTACGTGAACGGTCATCTTAACCGCTTTGGCTATCCGTGGACGATTCACGGCCAGACCGAAAGTTCCATATGTCGTCGTTCATGCGCCGCAACCTGCACTCGTACACGTTACTTAATTCTCGTGCAAGGAGAGGACATTTCAATTGAAAGTCGCTGCCTGGTAATGGTGGATAAATATGATGGTGTAGTGCCTGTGGTGTTAACAAGTGCGATGAAATGTTCCTTCAGACATGGGTGCATGTCATCCGTCTCTCGTCATTCGACATTATACCTGCCCTGTGCTGAAACCCGATGGTTTTTTTTATCGTTGTGTTTGGTCGTTGCGGACATCACATGACATCTGTTCAAGCTCGTTTTTGATCCTTTACTCATTTTTTTTTTTTTTTAATTACTGAGGCCAACCAACTCTCTGACCGAACACGCTGAGCTATCGTGCCAGCTGTCGGTAGGCGGTGGCTGAGCTGCTCGCTACGCTTGAATTAACTACGTCTCCAGAAGAAAGCTCGTTACCACCATAGAAACACCTTGCGCTGGACTCCATGTACCGGTATGGTTACCCATGGCCGATACTGACAGAAGGTATGAATGCTGTACGGTACAACTACAATCGCTTAGTAGTGGAATGGCATCAGGACCAGATGAGATACATATAAGATTCTACAAAGAGTTAACGAAAGAAATGGTTCCACTTCTAGCAATAATTTATGCCAGATCACTTGCACAACGAAGGTCGCAGGTTCAAATCCTATCTCGGGCATGGATGTATGTGATGTCCTTAGGTTAGTTAGATTTAAGTAGTTCTAAGTTCGAGGAGACTGATGACCTCAGAAGTTAAGTCCCATAGTGCTCAGAGCCATTTGAACCATTTTTTTTTTTTTTGGAATTACCAAACGAAAAGAAATAGTGGGAAAAGCAGATGCCAGACTCAGATAGATATGAAAAATTTTAAGGAAATACAACTCGTCCACGAAGGAAGTGGCTTATAAGGCGCTTGTTCGACCGATTCTTGAGTTTTTTTTTATCTGTCTGGGATTCTACCAAGTACAAGTCGTAGAAGAGATAGAGTAGATCCAACGAAGAGCGGTGCGTTTCGTCACGGGATCGTTTAGCCAGCGCGGAAGCGTTACGGGGATGCTCAACAGACTCGACTGGCAGGCGTTACAAGAGAAACTTTCGAGAGACCACTTTTCGGAAGAGTCGAACAATATATTGTTCAGGTAACGACCACGAGGAAAAAATTCGAGAAATTACAGCCAATACAGAGGCTTTACATCTATCATTCTTCCCACGCGCTATTCGCGAGGCGAACAGGCTTGGAGGGCACACCATTGTTTGCCTTTCAGGGTTTGATGTAGATGTAGATGGAAACACATCCATATCCGGTAAAATGTGGTGCTTTAGGGAATTTGTGCAAACTAGAACAGAGGAAACCCTTGTTACATCTGACAGAAAGAATCCTGCACTCATGACAGCGCCGATGCAGAGGGAGCATTTTATGATGTGCCCACTCATGATGGTTGAAAGTATCATTGGCACAGGCGAAATGGAGCTACTTCTAGGTGGACCAGACGCTCAGCGATGCCCAGGGACATTGCGTCGCCATAATATTTCCAGAAAGTAGGATAGCACTGGTTTTACTCAGTGGATGACGCATCCGTAACTATTACTATTTGCTACAAGCAATGGCACCCAAGGGGGGCAGAGCCGCTAGAACAACGACGCAGCGAGTTACTGTTCAACGGAAGCTGATGCTACATTCTGGGAAAGATTTATCGACTTCCCGTGGGCAATAACTGGGACTACAGCCTCCAACCTAACATATTATCTGCTGCACCTGCCAGACAAGAGTTTTATTAGCAAATAACCTAGTAAGAGAGTTTTTTGAATACGTTTTAATCTAGTGATTACAAGAGAGGAAATGCCTAGGACGCAATACAGCAACAGTGGTGGTCGTTTGATTGATATATATTCACAAAAGGTTATCTAGGCGTCTGCTATTAATCAGTAGATACGTAAAAACTATGTATTTGATTTTGGATTGCCCCACAGGTATCATTGTTGTTGTTGTGGTCTTCAGTCCTGAGACTGGTTTGATGCAGCTCTCCACGCTACTCAATCCTGTGCAAGCTTCTTCATCTCCCAGTACGTACTGCAGCCGACACCCTTCTGAATCTGCTTAGTGTATTCATCTCTTGCTCTCCCTCTACCATTTTTACCCTCCACGCTGCCCTCCAATACTAAATTTGTGATCCCTTTGTAAGTAGGCTGTTTAGGTTTTTTTATTGGTAACGCCACCTCTGTATGAAAATCACTGGCTGTGCTGTGTGCAGCCTGTGGCTGCTTTGCATTGTTGTAATACTCGCCATTGTAGTGTTAGGCAGCTGGCTGTGAACAGCGCGTAGCGTTGGGCAGTTGGAGGTGAGCCGCCAGCAGTGGTGGATGTGGGGAGAGAGATGGCGGAGTTTTGAAATTTGTCATGAACTGCTATATATATATATATATATATATATATATATATATATATATATATATATATATATATATATGATGACAAGGTAAATACAACGTTTGTTCTCTATTAATATCTTTCATTTGCTAACTATCCCTATCAGTAGTTAGTGCCTTCCATAGTTTGAATCTTTTATTTAGCTGGCAGTAGTGGCGCTTGCTGTATTGCAGTAGTGGGAGTAACGAAGATTTTTGTGAGGTAAGTGATTTGTGAAAAGTACAGGTTAATGTTAGTCAGGGCCATTCTCTTGTAGAGATTATTTAAAGTCAGATTGCGTTGCGCTAAAAAAAAATATTGTGTGTCAGTTTAAGGACAGTCGTGAATAATTGTTCAAAAAGGGGACGTTTCATACCCTGATGCCTCAACACATGTCCTACAAACCGATACCTTCTTCTAGTCCAGTTGTGCCACAAACTCCACTTCTCCCCAATCCTATTCAATACCCTCTCATTAGTTATATGACCTACCCATCTAATCTTCAGCATCCTTCTGTAGCACCACATTTCGAAAACTTCTATTCTCACCTTGTCCGAACTAGTTATCGTCCATGTTTCACTTCCGTACATGGCAACACCCCACACAAATACTTTCAGAAACGACCTCCTGACACTTAAATCTATACTCGATGTTAACAAATTTCTCTTCATCAGAGACGCTTTACTTGCCATTGCCAGTCCACATTTTATATTCTCTCTACTACGACCATCATCAGTTATTTTGCTCCTTGCTCCCCAGTTAGCAAAAGTCCTCTACTACTTTAATTGTCTCATTTCCTAATCCAATTCCCTCGCTATCACCCGACTTAATTCGACAACATTCCATTATCCTCGTTTTGCTTTTGTTGATGTTCATCTTATATCCTCCTTTTAAGACACTGTCCATTCCGTTCAATAGATTTTCCAGGACCTTTGCTGACTCTGATAGAATTACAATGTCATCGGCGAACCTTAAAGTTTTTATTTCTTCTCCATGGATTTTAATACCTACTCCGAATTTTTCTGTTGTTTCGTTTACTGCTTGCTCAATATACAGATTGAACAACATTGGGGAGAGGCCACAACCCTGTCTCACTCCCTTCCCAATCACTGCTTCCCTTTCATGTCCCTCGACTCTTATAACTGCCATCTGGTTTCTTTACAAATTGAAAATAGCCTTTCGCTCCCTGTATTTTACTCCAGCCACCTTCAGAATTTGAATCATTAACAACCATTTTATGGGCAATGGATAGGTTTCATTAGCTAATGAGTTCAAGATCCGAGATGACACGTGAAAAAATTTAAAGTGCATCTCAGTGGTTAATCTCACTTGTTTTTCTAGCATTTTCTATGTAGTGTTAACAGGTTAGCTTAGGGGAAGGACTGAAGTTTCGTCTACACGGTTTATAAATAAAAGACATTGGGTTAATGATCACAAAGAATGGCTGTTTGTTCTATCTAAAAACATACGACTGCTATTGATATTTACAAAACGGCAAATAAGAAGGGCTTCAGCCAGTGAAACACGAACGACAATGAAAACGACATAGCCGTAGTTACAAGGTCACCTAAAATAATTAATAATACACATTCATCAACCTAGGGATGCTTACCGCAGATGTTGCTAGTTTTATGTGGGCAGGGCGGAGGGTTTGGGACAGTGACAACAGAAAAAATTCATTCAAACGCACACACGTTATCATATATGAGTTAGTGATAAGTCTACTGAGGACGCACAGGCGCTCATCTGCCGCAGTCAAACCGTCCAGGGGTAAAACAAGAGTGTGTATGAGCTTCTTACTGGGCAGACACCGAGCTGGTGAAACACAGCTTAATGCAGAACTAGGAGAAGTTCTTTACCAACGTCAATACTCGTTCTGTTCGTAATTTTTTGTATAACAGTACGAAACACAGTACTTCTTATTAGGTGCAAGTTAAAAGACACTTACCAGCTAATGACTATTATTACGATGTTCAACATCAGACGAAAGCTCCTTGAGTCAGATAAATATATTCCCAGATAGGCGATCGCGAAGAGTCTAAATGCAGTTCGAACATTATGGGTTTGATTTTCCTACTCTTTTGAATTAACTTACAATTTTCTACATTTACAGCAAGTTTTCGTTCATGACACCAACTTGACATTCAGTCTAATTCATCTTCTATCCTCCTACAGTAACTCAACGACGACACCTTCCTATACACGGCAGCATCATCAGCAAACAGCCACAGATTGCCTCTCACCCTGTCCGCCAGAGCATTTGTGTTGAAAGAAAATCATGTGGATCCTATCAGGCTTCCCCTGGCGTAGTACTGACGATACCCTTATTTCCGATGGACATTCGCTGTCAAGTACAACGTGATGGGTTCTGTTATTTGAGAAGTGTTTGAGCCACTCACATACAGGCTCTCGCCTTTCTGTGAAACAATTCCGAATACACTTATTAATAGTCTGTAATGGTGCACTGTGTCAAATGCTTGTTGGATATGTAGGAATACGGAGTCTACCTGTTGCACTGTATCGAAAAATGTCACACGAGAAATGAGCGAGTTGAGATCCACAGGAGCGATGATTTCTGAACGTGCTTAGTTGTGGACGAAACCTTTTCCACATCAAGGGAATTTATTATGTTCGAAATTACAGTAATTTTGCAGCTAATCGATGTTAAGGTTATCAGTCTGTAATTTTGCGGGCCCGTTCTTTCACAATTCTCACATGCAAGAGTCACCTGCGTTTTTTTCTGTCGCTTGGGACTTTTTGCTGTGAGAGAAATTCGCGATCAATACAAAATAAGTAGTTGCCAATGCCATAGATTATACTTTGTAAAATCGAAGTGGGATTCCAAACGGAGCTCCCGACTTCTTTCCTAAGCAGGTCTAATGTTGGTAGCCAAGCACTCGTTGCCCATTCTTGTGTGGCAGTAGAATAAAGCAAAAGGAAAGCCGAAGTTTTAAATTTCTCACTTAAGAAATCGTTCATAAAGAAGAACCGTAACAACACACCGTCGTTTGACCATCGCACAGGCTCCCTTATGGAGGTTATAGCAATAAACATTCCCAGCGTAGAGAAGCAACTAGAAGAGGTAAAGCAAATAAGTCACCAGGTACCAATGGAGTCCCAGTTCGATTTTACAAAGTATACTTCACGCCATTTGTCCATAACTTAGCTTGCAATTATCAATACCTTGTGTGACTCCTGTAGGTAAGAAGGGTGAAAGAACAGACCCACAAAATTATAGATATATATCCTTAACACCGATATGATGCATATTACTAGAACATATTCCTTGAGACGGAAACGCTTTCGCTCATGAATCAGCACGGTTTATAAATATATTCTGCGAACCATGGATGAAGAGCCACAGGCTGTTTAAACGTTTCCAGATTTCCAAAAAGCATTTTACACCATAAGGAAATTAATTAGCGTCTGTTTCTAATTATCTATTGAATGTTTCACTCTTTTCAAAGTATTTCTTGAAAAAAACTAAAACATAACGTAAGGGCTGATTCCTGCATACTTTCGATGTAGGTTTACATACAAATTTAAGGCATTTGCTTAAGTGAAGAATTTCGGTTGTTTTCATTACACATATAATTAGTACTCTCGTATCTATTTGGGGAATTAAAGGGTTTAAGTTCTGTCATTTATTTCTTTTCAAAAGGCGTAAAGTACACATCACGTAACGCGATCTTAGGTCTAATTTTTCGGGTAATTAATTTTGATTTTTAATGTTAGTTTAAATGCATTACGTTAGTATATTAGTAGTATAAAGGTATATTACTGTTGCACATAACTTTAGTAACTCTTGTGATCTGTAGTTAATAGAATATTACTGTTATTGCGTAGATAAATTTTGTAAAAAAGATTGTAAACAGTCATGAGCAAGAAAGTTTGTTCTAAGGTTCCGTGCAGCTGTTGTGACAGATGGTTACATTGAGGGGAATGTAGTGCCATGGGAACTGGGGAAGTAGACGTGTCTCTTCCATGGCATTGCAGAATACGTTCAAGGGATAGGAAAATAGCTGAACAGGAGGGGAAGCTTAGAGGCCTTCAAACTGAACTGGATAGTGCTGAGGAGGTACTGAAGAGGTTAAGGGGGAAGAAGGGTGAAGACAGGTGGAGAAAGGTAGCAAGTATTTTCAAGCCCAGTGCATGTCTTAGCCAAGTGATAGAGGATGTAGGATCACTATGCAAGGGTTTTACAAAACAGGATCATGTTGGGGTAGTGGGTGAAGTGGGAAATAGTATTGATAGGCATTAGGGCTACAATATTGAGTGTAACCTGGTAAAAGTAGCATTTGCAATGAACTAGACTTGGTGTCTCCTTTTATGCAGCATGATCGGTCCCAAATTAAACAGCTCTGTCAGGTGGGTCAAAATGGAGATAGAACAGCTGCTTCAGGCATGGGTTTCGTTCCTATTGATGGTATAGGTAGGTAGAACTTCACATGAGATGGCCTGCACCTCAGTAGGAACGGTAAATTGGCTTAGACGATTGCAACATATTTAAGGGGGCAGTGAAACTCATGGGAGTACTCCTTTTTTGGGCTAAGATTAGTGTCCAATCATCCAAAATTGAAATTAAGATTAATAAGAAGCTGAGACATGCAGGTACTAGATATGTTATTATATCAAATGATTCTCATAACGGTATGGTGAAAAATAATGTTAGTACATCATAAGATTTTCGGAAAAGCACAATCAAAAATATGTTTAGTATATTGCATCAGAATATCAGGGGTTAAAAATAAAGTTGATGAGCTTCTTGATTGTTTAGAAGGTTTAGAAACTGGTGGTGGAATAGATATACTATGCCTGTCTGAACATCATATAGTAACTGGTATGGAAATGGTAAATGTTGGTGGATATAAGCTTTAAGCACATGTAAGAAGAGGCGCTATGGAAAGAATAGGAGATGACATATATGTTAAAAATCTGTCATAGTGTGAAAAATATCAATGCTTCACCAACAGCACTGGTTTGTATAGACTCTCTGGATATCAGTTTGTGATATAATTAGTGACTATAACTCTTGTCCATTCCTTTCGTTATATATAAATATTTATTTTGTATTGTGTAAATATCACTGTAAATTGCATGTTTATTTCCATATGATAAATAAATAAATAATAGTGTGAAAAATTTGGAAACTAAAAATGTTTGTGCAGACTAACATATACAGGCATGTGCACGTGAGCTTAAACTAAATAACAGTGCTTTTATGATGGTAGCAATATATAGGTGTCCATTAGGAAAAATTCAGCTATTTTTGAAAAATTCTGATTCTTTGTTGTGCTACCTGTCAGACAAGAAAATTCTTGTTTGTGGGGATTTAAATATAGATTTTCTGAAAGAGTCCCATTGCATGATTGACCCTGAAGTATTACTTGGTTGTTTAAATTTGAAGTCAGTTACTGATTTTCCTAGTCAGGTTGTACAGGAAAGCAGCACACTGATAGATCATGTTTTTGTAGATGAAGATAAATTGAATCAAATATAAACTTTTCCTGATAAGAATGATGTGTCTGATCATGATACACAGGTAGTTATAGTATATAACGTAGTTCCATACAGTAATGCAAAAAGTCCTCCAAAATACTGCATTCAATTAAAGATTTAACAATTGAAACTTTTAGGGAAAGCTTGCAATGGCTAGAGTGAGTTGAGGTGTGCAGGGAACCTGATGCTAATTTAAAATTTAACCGATTTCATGATACCATTGAGAGTATATTTGAAAACAGTTCCCCAAAGGAAACAGTGAAATATAATTGTAAGAAACCATCTAGAAAGCCATGGCTTACTAAAGGAATAAAGATCTCTTGTAAACAGAAAAGGGAAATGTATCTTATAGCTGGGGGAGTAACAATCCAGAAGCAGTGAAACATTATAAAAACTACAGCACTGTATTAAGAAAAGTTATTAAAAGTCCAGAAGTATGTGCATTATGTCTGAGGTTAGTACATCTGACAATAAAATCAAAATAATTTGGAATATTGTTAAAAGGAAACATGGCAACAGAGAGCACAGGAGTACTGCATTTCTATCAGACTCAACGAAAAGATCGTTAAAAAGAAGTCAGAAGTAGAAAATATTTACAATAATCATTTTTTAAGTATTGTAGGAAAAATAGGATCCAGCTGATCATTAGAAAATACAAGATACATGGAAGAGGCAGTACCTATGCAATTTGATAAAACTGAAATTCAAACCACCTCTCAAATAACGGAAATAATAAATTCACTCAAAAATAGAAGCTCACATGCAATTGATGACATTTCCAACAGAGTAATAAAAGCTTGTTCCCAATAGATAAGTATGTTTCTCAGCCACTTTTCCAGATAGACTGAAATATGCTATTGTTGAACTACTGTATAAAAAGTGGATAGGTCTGATGCTGGCAATTACTACCAAATCTCACTTATGACAGCTTTGTCCAAAATTCTTGAAAAAGTAATATATTCAAGAGTAGCGCCACACATTTGTAAAAATGAGGTACTAACAAAATGTCTGTTTGGTTTCCAGTATGACCTTTCAACAGAAAATACTTACATGCGTTCACTGATCAAATATTAAATGTATTGTATAGCCAAACATTGCCAATTCAGACATTTTGTGATCTCTAAAAGGTTTCTGATTGTGTGAATCATGAAATTCTTCTAGATAAGATTCTGGTATGAGTGGGACACTACAGAAATGATTTGTTTTATATTTAAATGGAACAATCCTGAAGGTTGAAACTGACAGTACAGATAGTCTGCAAAAATTAGCAGAGGCCTCTAACGATGGTGACCCTTATGGTTCAGTCTTGGTACTTATTGTTTTTAATATATATTAATGACTTGCCACTCTATATTCCTGAAGATGTAAAGCTAATTATTTTTGCTGATGATGCAAGTATAGTAACCACACCACACAAATAAGAATCAGCTGAGGAAATGGTAAATAATGTCTTTCAGATAATTATTAATTGGTTTTCTGCAAATGGACTCTCACTAAATTTTTGAGAAAACACTATATACACAATTTGGTACACTAAATGGAACGCCACCATTGATAAATATAGACTATGAACAGAAGTCTGTTACTAAGGCATGGTATTAAAAATTCCTGGGCATGTACATTGATGAGAAACTAAACTGGAAGAAACATACAGATGATCTGCTAAAACGGTTAAGTTCAGCTAGTTACACTATTAGGGTTATTGCAAATTTTGGCTGTAAAAATATCATTAAATTATTCCACTCTGCCTGTTTTCTTTCACCACTTTCATGTGACATCATACTTTCGGATAATTCATCACTAAGAGGAAAAGTATTCACTGTACAACAGTGTGTAATCAGATTAATAACTGGAGCCCACCCAAGATCACCTTCCAGACATTTGTTTAATGAACTCTGGATATTTATAGTACCTTCGCCATAGATATATTCACTTATGAAATCTGTTATTAATAACCATCCCAATTCAAATATAACAGCGAAGTGCATAGCTACAATGCTAGAAGAAAGGATAATCTTCACTATTTAGCGTTAAATCTGACTTTGGCATACCGAGGGATGAATTATGCTGCCAAAAAACCTTGGTCATTTGACAATTAATATTAAAAGTCTGACAGATAGCCAACCTACATTTAGAAACGAATTAAAAGAATTTCTAAACTACAACTCCGTCTACTCGACAGATGAAATCATAGATACGAAGTAGTAACGGAAAAAAAGGAAATTAATTATTTTGTGTAACGGAAAATTTTATTCAAGTGACACATACTATATCATAACGAAATGTCGTATCCACGATCTATGGAAAAATATTAACATATGTATGTATATGTGTATGTATAAGCGTTGTAGTAATATATGAGATTGTGTTTTGCACAGCATTTTTAAATATTTCGCGTCCTACACTCTTATGTGAAGTGTAATACATTAAAACTACTTTGTGTGTACTGTTCATCCCTCAGATATATAATTTTGTGTTAAATAAGATACCATACATTTTTACAACAATCTATACACTGAAGAGCCGAAGAAACTGGTATAGGCATGCATATTCAGATATAGAGATATGTAAACAGGCAGAATCGGTGCTGCATTTGGTAACACTTACACAAGACAACAACTGTAAGGTGCAGTTATTTAATTGGTTATTGCATCTGTAATCGCTGGTTATCAAGATTTAAGTGAGTTTGAACGTGGTGCTATAGTCGGCGCCCGAGCGGTGGGACACAGCATCTCCGAGGTCGCAGTGAAGTGGGGATTTTGCCGTACGACCATTTCACGATTGCACTGTGAATATCAGGAATCTGGTAAAACATTTCACCTCCGACCTCGCTGCGGCCGGAATAAGATCCTGCAAAAAGGGCACCAACGATGACTGAAGAGAATCGTTCAACGTACAGAAGTGCAACCCCTCCGCAAATTGCTGTAGATTTCAATGACTGCACGACACAAAGCTATACGCTTCGCCTGGGCCCGTCAACACCGACATTGGACTGTTTATGATGAAATATGTTGCCTGTTCTGACGGGTCTCATTTCCAATTCTGTTGGGCGGATGGACGTGTATGTGTATGGAGACAACCTCATGAATCCATGGACCGTACATGTCAGCAGGGGAGGCTCTGTAATGATATCGAGAGCGTATAGTTGGAGTGATATGAGAACGATCGATACGCCTAGATATGACTCTAACAGGTGACACATACGTAAGCATCCTGTCTGATCGCCTTGATAACCTACATTCGTTCATGTACACTGCGCATTCCGACGTACTTGGGAAATTCCAGCAGGACAATGCGACACCCGACACGTCCAGAATTCCTACAGAGTAGCTCCAGGAACACTCTTCTGAGTTTAAACACTTTCTCTGACCACCAAACTACTCTGACATTAACATTATTGTGCATATCTGGGATGCCTTGCAATGTGTTGTTCAGAAGAGATCTCCATCGCTCATACTCTTACAAATTTACGGACAGCCTTGGAGGATTCATGGTATCAGTTACCTCCCACACTACTTCAGACATTACTCGAGTCCATGCCACGTTGTGCTGCTGCACTTCTGCGTGCTCGCGTGGCCACTACACGATATTAGGCAGGTGTACCTGGTTTTTTGGCTCTTCCGTTCATGAAGTGTGGACAGCCAAGGCATACTAAACCTATCTGGCCCGATTTTGCACCTTGAAGCATGAGGTGGTCTTATAGCAAGGGAAGTTTTATACTAGCGAATGAACCTAGCTTCTTTACTGTCTCAACAATTTTACCTACCTTGAAAATGAAAATTTGTGTTGGTTCCCAGTCCCTTATGTTTAAAAATGTATTTAACTTGTATCTGGTTTTCGTTAATATTTCTGATTTCTTTTTCTCGTTATTTGTGTGTAGTAGAGAAATAATGTAAAGGATAGGCTATTCAATACTGCATTCACAGTATTTTCTCGATTGCAACGCTCTTAAGTTTCAGTCAAATCTTTGTTCCTAGGCACATCATATGTTGTACACCGGCATATTTTTCACATATAGTAAAATCAAATAATATTCCAGAGTAGTTTTATAGTATCAGAAAAAGGAATGTAGCACATAAAATGTGAAACCATAATTCATAAATTGACTAAGGAAATACAAATGGAATGAGAAAATGCATTAAACTTCTATCACACGGCAGGTTAGAGTATCAAAAGCGTATGAAGGTACAACACTTCGCCATACAGCTATCTTACAACTCTTATGCCATCTCATGTTCTTACACGGTTTTAGAATGCAATTTAATGTCACTGAGTCTTCTTGTCAAACTATATGAATACAAGCCTTCACATAAGCATCGTATTAATGCATATAAAACACCTTTCCATTACTGTTAGATTTTTTGGAAACGTGCTATTTTAATGAGTGTCTATTGACGGTGTATGAAGTTGCATATTGCGAGGCTTAACGCTACTACAAGACAGAAAATCAGAGATGCAATGTACAGAGCAGACAAAAGTTGTAGAATTTAGGTTAGCGGAGGCAAACAGTAACGCTAGAGCCCTGCAAAATGCAGACGCTCTCGGCAGGCGTCCCAGGAGAGAAGTTTCACTTCATAGAATTAACTGGTAACTCCATCTACCACCTAGACGCTCTTGTAAGGCGTCGCAGTAGAAACCGTAGAAGATGATCACAATAGGGCACGTCTTACTAGAGACACCAGACTTGATACTTGCCACTGAGAACCGCAAAGTCATTGGGAGAGCCACAGAGCAGGGCAAGGAGACGTAAAAGACGTTGCTACTAGCCATAAAAGGAAGGACTGTGCAACTGTGCAACTGAACTATGTTGCTGCCAATCCTGAAGTTTGTTACTGTAAAGGTGTGAAACATACCTACATACCGAGTAGGGGAAGAGGAGTAGTTTGAGCACCGTTGGCCAGATGTATCATGCAGGTTGCAGGTGAAGAGCCACTCGTCAGATTGGCCGAAGCCGGTGGAGTGGTGGTGGACTGGCGGACTAATTATAGGAGGGGAGAAATATAGCGCCGCCGCAGTCCTATAAGAAACCCATAATTTTTGTATTCAGAGTTCTCACACAGATTACTGGGGAGCCAACTCCTTGTCGCTCGTCGCCAGCCTCGGGTAAGCTCAGAGAAGTCTCTTTTTCTCACTGTGAGTGCTGTTTTTAAAATTGTAATTTACAATGTTGCTAGTGTTTTCTGCTTCTTTTAGCTTTCACCTCCATGGACTCAGACAATGACTTCTGTTGTGCAACCAGCTGTATCCTTTGCTTTCTCTAATGTTTCAAATTATCCGTCAGTTTAGTAGTTAGTCTGGTTGAAAATGAACAGTGTTAATCAGAAATCTAAGTATCCTGGAGCATCCTGCTGTGAGTTTCCGCATGGGTCACTCCTTCTATTCTGTCGACGAGTTCCTAGGAAAATTAAGATGATTCTTGTAGTATTGTTGACTGCATTTACTTAGACTTATGACTTGACATTTTCGGGTTTATAAACATTTTATTTGTATCTATTATTGGATTTATTTTGTAATTTCATGCACTGACACGCTCCATGAACTTGGAGAGTTGTTACTCAGTTTGGTCCTACGGAACTTGACGTGTAAATAAAAAATAAAAGAAATGAGCATCCAATAGAGTCACAAAATCCGTGCCTTTTGTAGGTACCCAGTCAGTGTTTGTGGCTGAACCACAAATATGCCTGACTGGAAGTCTGTCTTTCTGTATTTGCTCCCAACTGCTCGGAAATTACAGGCGCCCTGTCTTCACTCTATCCTGTGTTAGGACATGACAGGAGGACTGGAATGGCTTTGAGTAAATCTTCTGGTCGAATGCCTTGCTTGTGCAGAATGAAATATTACTACCATTATCAATCAGGGGAAATACTTCGGCACCTGTCAGTATACTTGTTCATATTAGACAACAGCGCCCCATTTCCTATAACTTGCACTGGTGTGTGCCCACGAAGTGGTGCTGACACATCGCTACCTGGCACTGACTGTAAAGTACTTTTAAGCTAAAGTTGTAATAAGGCATATAAACCATGGACCCACTATTTTTGCATTCTTTGGCATCGTGTTCTACCATTAAAATGGCGATAACAGTTTTGAGTAAATACACACATAAACAAAAGTGGTGCGTCATTCGATAAGTCGTGCAGGTATGTTACTGTTGTCACTGTTCCTCTAGCGATTAGGATGTAGCCCCTGACGTTGTATGTAAACTTACACACAGTTATTATGAGTGCTACCAAAGGGTAGAGCGCCCCACTCGTATGGATTGCAGCATTTCACCTTAGAAGTAAATAAACTATAAGAATACATTAGTGACGTCTGTGAAAGGAAGAACACCCATCACGCCATGAAGGTCAGTCGCGACCTGTAGTAAGCTCCGCATCATCATATTACGTGCAGGAGCCTTGCCAACGAGGTAAGTTGCTCGACGTATGCACTGGAGTTAAACTGATGCGGTACGGTCTGGTGGGGTTGAGAACCTACACCGCAAGGTTCAAATGGCTCTGAGCACTATGGAACTTAACTACTGAGGTCATCAGTCCCCTAGAACTCAGAACTACTTAAACCTAACTAACCTAAGGACATCACACACATCCATGCCCGAGGCAGGTTTCAAACCCGCGACCGTAGCGGTCTCGCGGTTCCAGACTGTAGCGTCTAGAACCGCACGGCCACTCCGGCCGACCACACTGCAAGGGCTGACAACTTTCGGCAGATGTACAAGTGATCGATATCTACTCTCGACTCAAAGGCACCGTGGGTTGAGTGCACCAGAACTGAATAAGGCGTTCCAAAAGTATACAGGCGTCATGTATCGCATCAAAATCTTCATAAAGGATTGCGTGATGTGAATTTACATTCCCATCTACCGGTGCCACAGGAATGATAAGCGCAGGCAACGTGTCAGGAGGAGACAAAGTAGAATCTAGTTCCACCAATACGTGTGTCCCAGATATACAGTAAGGTTATGATGCGTTGAATGGCATTACATGGGGCTGAAGTACACCTCTAGTGGTTGTTGAGGGCAATCTCACTGCTCTGTGGTAGACGGACGAGGTTCTGTTACCACTAGTGGCAGTTTCATCCTGATGGATGGTAACTTTCCTCTTGAACACATTGCTTTAGCCGGCTAAGCTGGCCGGAATGGAGTGGCCTGTACTTTCCCTGACGTAAACCCTATCGAACATGTGAGCTATCTATAGAAATGAGCTGCTTTCCGACGGTCACAATGACGACATACGCTGCGCGACTTACCTACAATCGCCGTTGTAGAGTGGTTCAATTAGGACCAGTGTTGGTTTGATGATCTCATAGCAACTATGCCACGATAGTTTCAAGCCTGCATCTGAGCAGGGGGACGTTACTCCAATACTGAAAAGAAAGGGAAAAAGACGATTTTCTCTGATGAAGTCTTCTCGGGTTATAAGCCGAGTGAAGGCGTCGTTCCGCGGCATTGTTTTCACAACTCAGAGAAACAGATAAAACGCGCTCTCCAGTGAAGCAAGAGAACGAAGGAAGACGATCTGGAAGAAGACATAAGCCGTCTGACGTTCCTTCCGTAGGGTGGGCCGTCAGCGTCCCAGATGTTAGAGGAGAACAGTAAAACAATTTGGCCGGCCGAAGTGGCCGTGCGGTTAAAGGCGCTGCAGTCTGGAACTGCAAGACCGCTACGGTCGCAGGTTCGAATCCTGCCTCGGGCATGGATGTTTGTGATGTCCTTAGGTTAGTTAGGTTTAACTAGTTCTAAGTTCTAGGGGACTAATGACCTCAGCAGTTGAGTCCCATAGTGCTCAGAGCCATTTTTTAGTAAAACAATTTTCTTATTATCGGCTGAAAACATAACCCGCTTCGCTGAATGAAATATAAACTAAGACTATGGACACCTGGAGTCCTCAGCATCAGTTGCTAATATGGCAAGCAATACAACGGCCACACGCAACAGTGTATTTCATAGCGCCGCTCAGAACATTTGAGAAGCATTCATCTTGGCCAAGCGGACAGATCTGTGGCAGAGCACAACCTCGACGAAGATCATACGTGCGATTTTTTAACAAACAGCAATGTTGTGCCGGACAAACGTTTTCTGTGACTCGATCATAAGAGAGGCGGTGGAGAAACTGCTCCATGGCGATCTTGTCTACTGAGATAGCGTTTTCCAACCGAGATCGGCATGGGATTTACCGGTAGCAAGAATATGTCAAGAGCCTCTGCGTCTACATCTACATGGACACTCTGCAAATCACATTGAAGTGCCTGGCAGAGGGTTCATCAAACCACCTCCACAATTTTCTATTATTCCAATCTCGTATAGCACGCGGAAAGAACGAACACCTATATCTTTCCATACGGCCTCAGATTTCCCTTATTTTATCGTGGTGATCGCTTCTCACTATGTAGGTCGGTGTCAACAAAATATTTTCTCATTCGGAGGAAGAAGTTGGTGATCGTAATTTCGTGAGGAGATTCCGTCGCAACGTAAAAGGCATTTCTTTTAATGATGTCCATCTCAAATCCCGTATCATTTCAGTGACACTCTTTCCCATATTTCGCTATAATACAAAACGTGCTGCCCTTCTTTGAACTCTTTCGATCTACTCTGTGACTCCTATTAGGTAAGGATGCCACACCGCGCAGGAGTATTCTAAAAGAGGACGGACAAGCGTAGTGTAGGCAGTCTCCTTAGTAGGTCTGTTACATTTTCTAAGTGTCATGCCAATAAAACGCAGTCTTTGGGTAGCCTTCCGCACATGTCTTCCGTCTAATTTAAGTTGTTCATAATTGTAATTTCTAGGTACTCAGTCGAATTTACGACCTTTAGATTTGACTGAATTATCATGTGACCCAGGATTAACAAATTCCTTTTAGCACTCAGGCGGATGACCTCACAATTTTCGTTATTTAGAGACAACTGCTAATTTTCGCACCATTCAGATATCGTTCATAAATCGTTCTGCAATTTGTTCTGATCTTCTGATGACATTATTAATCGATAAACGACAGCATCATCTACAAACAACCTAAGACGGCTGCTCAGATTGTCTCCCAAATCGATTATATAAATACGGAACAGCAAAGGGCCTATAACACTACCTTGCGGAATACCAGAAATTACATTCGATGTGCTCGATGACTTTCCGAGCTGTGACCTCTCTGACAGGAAATCACAAATCCAGTCACATAACGATATTCCATAAACAAGCAATTTCACTACAAGGCGCTTGTGTGGTACAGTGTCAGAAGCCTTTTGGAAATCCAGAAATACGGAATAGATCTGAAATCCCTTGTCAATAGCTCTCAACACCTCATGCGGATAAAGAGCTAGTTGTGTTTCAAATGGTTCGAATGGCTCTGAGCACTAAGGACGTAACTTATGAGGTCATCAGTCCCCTAGAACGTAGAACTACTTAAACTTAAGTAACCTACATCACACACATCCATGCCCAAGGCAGGATTCGAAACTGCGACTGTAGCGATCGCGCGGTTCCAGACTGAAGCGCCTAGAACCGCTTTTTTTTTTTTTTTCGTTTTCGTTCGTTGATGCTCGGCGCGGATGTCGCAAGACACCCGTTTCAGTTCGTCGTTGATCCAGTAACTCAGTTTTTTTATTACAGAGGGCAGCTACCCGTCTGACCGCTCGGCCACTCCTGCCGGCAGTTGTGTTTCACAAGAACTATGTCTTCCAAACCAATGTTGACTGTGTGTCAATAGGCTGTTTTCTTCCAGGTAATTCGTTATGTTCGAACACATCCTGCTTCATATTGACGTTAATGATACCGGTTTGTTATTAAGTGGATTACTCCTACTACCTTTCTTGAATACTGGTGTGACCTGTGCAACGGTTGTATATGCTTGTTAAGTATGGAGCTAATGCATCAGCATACTCTGAAAGGAAGCTAATTGGTATACAGTCTGAACCAGACGACTTGCTCTGATGTTAAAGCGGCGAAGGCAGCGGGTGGAACAGACAGGCAGCACCAGGACACGAACGCACGAACCTCTAACGAAAAGTCGGGAGTTCCTCCCCTCCCCCCACCCTTGCAGCCGCCATCACCACCATCACCGTCCACGATTTCCCTGCACCACCGTGGGGACACTCCTTCCGGTGGAGCGTTATTGGTCCAACCGCTGCTCAGGAGGTAGAGGAGCTTACGGACCAATGGCTATAAAAATACGAACTGGGCATGAATCCGACATCTCGTCTGATGATGATGATGAATAGGAAACTTGTCGAAACTTACTGCAGAACGACGCCCTTACTTGGTTGATAACACGAGAAGACTATACCGAAATTCGCCGACAAAGTCTGCATTCCCACACATACGATTTTATTGTTTCAGAAACGCCTTTCTTTCTTTATTCGGTGATGTGGACAAATTGTAAATGGTTGTTTTCTGTGCTATGAATTTCTAAGTACAGGGGTGCTGAAAACCTTTGGTTGGTTTGTGATGATGCAAACCTCTTCTAACCATGTAAAACGATCTGATTGCACCATTAAGTACTAATCGCATGTGAAAATATCTTTGCCTTTTTGTATGAACCGAGAGGGCCACCTGTCGACACGCTTATACATACAGGAAAGCAGCAGGCTCTATGCTACAAATCGCATTGGTAGGTGCTCACAGGGTGGACGGGCTGCATACCTGCAAGGGGCCGGCCCTGGAGTGCAGGCAAGGTTTTTGAAATATGGGCCTCGCGGGGCGCGGACTGCGCGAGGTCTGCGGCCATTGTGCGGTGCGCCTTTGTGGCCCAACACCGACCGCGCCCTGCGCAGCACTTGCCTCTACTTCCCACCCCCCGCCCCTCCCTCTTTACAGTGTTGATTAATGTGCCCACCGTCTAGTACGCAGCACGGCCTAGCCGCCTGCGTCGCCATGCATCGCTAGCTTTAAGGGAACCGTCATACAGTATGACACTACCATATAGATGCGACACTAATTTTTTGGAATAATTTTTGAGGTAGTATCTAACCTTGTGATACACTACTGGCCATTAAAATTGCAACATCAAAAAGTAATGCAGATGATGAACGGATACTAATTTGACAAATATATTATAGCAGAACTGACATGTGATTACATTTTCACGCAATTTGGGTGCATAGATCCTGAGAAATCAGTACCCGGAACAACCACCTCTGGCCATTATAACGGCCTAGATACGGCTGGGCATTGAGTCAAGCAGAGCTTGGATGGCGCGTACAGGTACAGCTGCCCATGCAGCTTCAAGATGATACCACAGTTCATCAAGAGTAGTGACTGGCGTATTGTGACGAACCAGTTGCTCGGCCACCATTGACCAGAGGTTTTCAATTGGTGAGAGTTATGGAGAATGTGCTGGCCATGGTAGCAGTCGAACATTTTCTGTATGCACAAAGGCCCGTACAGGAACTGCAACATGCGGTCATACATTATCCTGATGAAATGTAGGGTTTCGCAGGGATCGAATAAAGGGTAGAACCACGGGTCGTAACACATCTGACATGTAACGTCCACTGTTTAAAGTGCCGTCAAGGCCAATAAGAGGTGACCGAGACGTGTAACCAATGGCACCCCATACCATCACGCCAGGTGATACGCCAGTGTGGCGATGACGAGTACACGCTTCCAATGTGCGTTCACTGCGATGTCGCCAAACACGGGTGCGACCAACATGATGCTGCAAACGGAGCCTGGATTCCTCCGAAGAAATGACGTTTTGCCATTCGTGCACCCAGGTTAGTCGTTGAGTACACCATCGCAGGCGCTCCTGTCTCTGATGCAGAGTCAAGGGTAACCATTGCCATGGTCTCCGAGCTAATAGTACATGCTGCTGCAAACGTCGTCGAACTGTTAGTGCCAATGGTTGTTGTCTTGCAAACGTCCCCATCTGTTGACTCAGGGATCGAGACGTGCCTGCACGATCCGTTACAGCCATGCGGAGAAGATGCCTGTCATCTTGACTGCTAGTGATACGAGGCCGTTGGGATCCAGTACGGCGTTCCGTATTACCCTCCTGAACCCACCGATTCCATATTCTGCTAACATTCATTGGATCTCGACCAACGAGAGCAGCAATGACGCGATACGGTAAACCGCAATCGCGATAGGCTACAATCCGACCTTCATCAAAGTCGGAAACTTGATGGTACGCATTTCTCCTCCTTACACGAGGCATCACAACAACGCTTCACCAGGCAACGCCGGTCAACTGCTGTTTGTGTATGAGAAATCAGTTGGAAACTTTCCTCATGTCAGCACGTTGTAGGTGTCGCCTCCGGCTGCAACCTTGCGTGAATCCTCTGACAAGCTAATCATGTGCATATCACAGCATCTTCTTCCTGTCGGTTAAATTTTGCGTCTGGAGCACGTTATCTCCCTGGCGTAGCAATTGTGATTTCCAGTAGTGTAGTACGTATATTGATTTGTTCTAAAAATGTGAAATTTCATCTATGACTCAAACCAAATAACGTTTTTCTTAGTTGCAATGTCCTTTGTCAAACGAATTGTTTGGCATTACAAGACGTCATTCAGCCGTGAAGGGTTGAAAGCCGCGTGAACAGAGTTGCAGCTGTGGCAGCGCGACTCCATTAGCCTCGAGGTCCACTAAGGTCGTATTCGACCCAACAATAGATTGTTCTTACGGCTGTGCAACTATTGCCTATCAATGAAGCACGCCCGCTGCAGCTACGAACATCCGACACACGGCCGGCAGCAATCCATCACGGGGAAACTTACTTGATGAGACAATTCCCAGTTACCAATGCAAACCACTTTCAACAGGTGTCTGTCAACAGCTCGACAAGTGACAGTATGTGCGTATGGAATAATGACTAGCAATTGGAGATTGCTACAAAAATGTGTTGAAATCGATAGGCCTGGTAATTTTGGGATTACGCTGAAATGAACATGCTAGTAGCACAAATGATAACTGGCATGGAGGGCGAAGAACCAGCAGCTGCATTCACTAGCTAGATAAAACCATCGAGAAAAAGATGCGCTATATGCCATCCGAGCCAGCCAATGTGGCCTAGCGGTTCTAGGCGCTTCAGTCCGTAATCAAGCTGCTACTACAGTCGCAGATTTGAAACCTGCCTCGGGCATGGATGTGTGTGATGCCCTTAGATTAGTTAGGTTTTAAGTAGTTCTAAGTCTAGGGGCTGGTGAACTCAAATGTTAAGTCCCATAGTGCTCAGAGCCATTTCAGTTTATTCCATCCGAGACAAATTTATGCCTTCTTTCATTAAGGGAGAGCGCACGAATGAAAGCAATTAGAGTAGTTCGAAGAATATAGTTACACGGGACTAACGTATGGTTGAAGGCCTACTTCTCAGTTTCGATTTTAGGTACATTTTTTATAATCTTCTAAATAGTCTCACTGACGACGTGCTTTCAATCCGTATTTGACGTACGTAAAGAACAGAGAATCCAATTTAAAAGTATAACAACAAGCGCTTTTTCGAACATGTATACAGTTTATGTCACCAAGCAACACTAACATGATCAGACACAAGTAGGGAAGACGGAATTATGGAGCGGCTTTAGGGTCTTCTCAGTTTTATTTTTAAATGCAATATCTAGAATTTTTTAAACAGTCTTAGTGAAAGTACACTATACGTCTTTTTTTTTTTTTTTTTTTTTTTTTTTGTCATTAGTCTACTGACTGGTTTGATGCGGCCCGCCACGAATTCCTTTCCTGTGCTAACCTCTTCATCTCAGAGTAGCACTTGCAATCTACGTCCTCAATTATTTGCTTGACGTATTCAAATCTCTGTCTTCCTCTACAGTTTTTGCCCTCTACAGCTCCCTCTAGTACCATGGAAGTCATTCCCTCATGTGTTAGCAGATGTCCTATCATCCTGTCCCTTCTCCTTAGCAGTGTTTTCCACATATTCCTTTCCTCTCCGATTCTGCGTAGAACCTCCTCATTCCTTACCCTATTAGTCCACCTAATTTTCAACATTCGTCTATAGCACCACATCTCAAATGCTTCGATTCTCTTCTGTTCCGGTTTTCCCACAGTCCATGTTTCACTACCATACAATTCTGTACTCCAAACGTACATCCTCAGAAATTTCTTCCTCAAATTAAGGCCGGTATTTGATATTAGTAGACTTCTCTTGGCCAGAAATGTCTTTTTTGCTATAGCGAGTCTGCTTTTGATGTCCTCCTTGCTCCGTCCGTCATTGGTTATTATACTGCCTAGGTAGCAGAATTCCTTAACTTCATTGACTTCGTGACCATCTATCCTGATGTTAAGTTCCTCACTGTTCTCATTTCTACTACTTCTCATTACCTTCGTCTTTCTCCGATTTACTCTCAAACCATACTGTGTACTCATTAGACTGTTCATTCCGTTCAGCAGATCATTTAATTCTTCTTCACTTTCACTCAGGATAGCAATGTCATCAGCGAATCGTATCATTGATATCCTTTCACCTTGTATTTTAATTCCACTCCTGAACCTTTCTTTTATTTCCATCATTGCTTCCTCGATGTACAGATTGAAGAGTAGGGGCGAAAGGCTACAGCCTTGTCTTACACCCTTCTTAATACGAGCACTTCGTTCTTGATCGTCCACTCTTATTATTCCCTCTTGGTTGTTGTACATATTGTATATGACCCGTCTCTCCGTATAGCTTACCCCTACTTTTTTCAGAATCTCGAACAGCTTGTACCATTTTATATTGTCTAACGCTTTTTCCAGGTCGACAAATCCTATGAAAGTGTCTTGATTTTTCTTTAGCCTTGCTTCCATTATTAGCCGTAACGTCAGAATCTCTCTCGTCCCTTTACTTTTCCTAAAGCCAAACTGATCGTCACCTAGCACATTCTCAATTTTCTTTTCCATTCTTCTGTATATTATTCTTGTAAGCAGCTTCGATGCATGAGCTGTTAAGCTGATTGTGCGATAATTCTCGCACTGAACCTCTATCCGCTCCTCCGCCCTCTTTGACAAGGCCGTTGGCAGAATTAGGCTGACTTCTTATGCCGGAAGTCTTCGGCCGCCAATCCTGATAATTTATCAAAATTTAGGCAGTGGCGGGGATCGAACCCGGGACCGAAGACGTTTTGATTATGAACCAAAGACGCTACCCCTAGACCACTTTTTTTCATTTTTTTTTTAATTTACCATTTCCTGAGCGAAGAAAATCTCTGACCCAGCCGGGAATCGAACCTGGGCCCTTTTTTTTTAAATTTACCATTTCCTGAGCGGAGAAAATCTCTGACCAAGCCGGGAATCGAACCTGGGCCCTTTTTTTTACGCCAAGTAGTAAACAGAAATTTTTATGGTGCACAAAGGACTATCACTTCATAGTTGAAGGAAAGTTGCTCCGCTGCTCTGCGAGAGAAGGGAAATGTGAAAAAACGATAATGGGAAAGAAAAAAATGCCTTCTGCATTGGTGAGCATCTGAATAGTATCATAAATTCCGACAAGAACTAATGTCCCAGGAAGCAAATAGGATTCATACATACAGGTCACTGGCAAACTCTGCTATCCGAAATATTGTATTTGAAGCATTTAACCGTTAATTATGATTTTCAGCATATTTCCAAATATCCTCCTGTAGTCACAATGTTGTCTCATTTTAAAGTGTTCAATTTCTATGTAAGAATAATAGTCGAGGGAAGTAGCATGCCTATTCTGCATGATAAACGATGCTGTGTGGTGCATGATCCACGTTGCAGCGTTGTTTTTGCTCGTGGATATCTCAGTTTTTGTGGCTGAATGATCTCTAAAATGTCTACACCACAGGGCGTCGTACGGTCTATCACCGACAATCGTTGACGAAGAAATGTAGTAATTTCTTCTGCAAGTCCGCACGTGAACCTATGAAGAAGCGTATCGACTCTTCTGCATGCGTCACAGTTGGGCGTTGGATGAAGGCCAATTTTATGTAGCTTTTCATTCGTTGCTACTTTATCGTTGACTGTTAGATACCAGTCGGCTATGACGCGTGACGGTAACACGTCGCTGTGCACATTCCGCCATACTATACTCCAATGTGTATGTGGATGTTTTTCTTCGAGACGATTCCTGTGGTTTGTTGTCATGAGAAGGCCATAAAGCTTCCTGTTCGTCACGCTTCCGTTATCGACGATGTTGTGTCGAATGTAGCTCATTTCCATATAGTACAGTCGCACATGTCGGTAAGAAAGTGGAATGCCGGCGATATTAACGGGTGGGTCAAGGCTATGAGGCTTCCACCGCTGAATGAGGTTTGCGATGATACTGGTCCTCCGGGTACGGAACTCCTTCCTGATGCGATTTAGGAGCAGGGTGACACATTTTTTGTGTACTGTAATGAGGTTAAGGCCACCTTCGAACAAAGGTAAGGTTAAGGTATCGAAGCCGGCCGCAGTGGTCTAGCGGTTCTAGGCGCTCAGTCCGGAACCGCGGGACTGCTACGGTCCCAGGTTCGAATCCTGCCTCGGGCATGGATGTCTATGATGTCCTTAGGTTAGTTAGGTTTAAGTAGTTCTAAGTTCTAGGGGACTGATGACCACAGAT
Source organism: Schistocerca nitens (assembly GCF_023898315.1). Lineage (NCBI taxonomy): Eukaryota > Metazoa > Arthropoda > Insecta > Orthoptera > Acrididae > Schistocerca > Schistocerca nitens. The sequence goes on from NC_064614.1 coordinate 70,294,820, forward strand.
GTTAAGTCCCATAGTGCTCAGAGCCATTTGAACCATTTGATTATCTGTCAAGGTATCGAATTGAACTTTGAAAATGTGCCCCCTAAAAAGAAACCAACATAACGCTTGTTGTATACTCTTGGCTAGATGGTCAGAGATTGGAAGAATTTGCGCCAAATAATTCATCTTGCTCGTAATGGCGATCTCGATGGTCTTGACTTTCTGTAGTATGTTCAAGTCACGGTCGGAGTGAAGTATCAAAGCAGCACGTAATTTATTAAGCATGTGTGACCAGTTCTTCGTCAGGAATTTGTCTGGTTTGGGTTGTGTGATAATCCTTGATCTTGCACCAGGTAATATGGGATATGTCTCCGATACCGCCACCGATCTGCAAAGCTGTGGTTTTAGTTCTGTTTAGTATTGCTCCTGAAAGAAATGTGAATGTTTGTAAAAGAGTTTCCGCTGACAGAAGTTGTTGCGATGATGACACAGCTACGCATATATCGTCAGCATACGCAATGCAAGGGATAGTGACAGACTCGACGCTAATCCCGATCCCGCTATGCGCTAAGTTGTTCAGTAGCGGCTCCACTGCAATGGCGTACAAAATCATTGACAGAGGACAGCCTTGGCGGATGGATTGCTCAATGGAAACTTCTTTTGTAAAATGACCATTAATGAGAATCCGTGAAGAGGCGTTTGTAGTAAGTTTGCGAATTAATTCTATGAGATGAGGTCCAAATCCTAGTTTCTTCATGCTTTTAAAGAGGAAGTCATGACGTACACGGTCTCAAAATCTAGAAAGATCAGAGCGCCCTGTCCTTTGGTTTCAGCATATGAACAGATGATGTCCCTCAAATCGCAGGCAGCTGAGATTGCACTTCGGCCTGGCACTGCACTGTACTGGTAACTGCCCACAACCTTGTACATAACGGTTTGCATCCTTAGCTTAATCGATCTGGTGATGATTTTGAAATCGGCCTTCAGGAGTTTGATGGGTCGCATGTTTTCGACCTTCCTGCTGTTCCCTTTTTTCGGTAAGGGCAGGATGATACCTTCCGTAAATGCCTTGGGTATAACTTCCAGGTGCCAGAGTTCATTCGCTATCTCGAGGAGTGTCGGACCGAGGAGGTTCCAGTAACGCTGGGAAAACTCAGCGCTGAGACCGTCGGGTCCTGGGGACTTCCCTTTCTTTGCAGTGTGGACCGCCAGTCGGATTTCGTCCTCTGTGAAAAGAGATGCCAGATTTGCATTATCCTGTGGTAACAAGCGACAGCTCAAGGTCCTAAGAAAATCGTCGCAAGAGTGTTCATCAACGGATTGCTTCCTGTAAAGTTGACTGTAATAGTCGTAGACGTGCGAGATGATGTCACGTTGCTTCGTGATGGCATTCTCAGCGTCATCACCGACGGCTTCAATCAACATGGCTTTACACCGTTTCGTCGTTCTCAGGATGTGGTACAGAGAGGCCCGTTCTTCGGCGGCAACGTCCTTGGGATGGGCTCGCACGATGATGCCTTGCATTCGTTGGCGTTGTATCGCCGTGATTTTCGCTTTATATCGTTTGATCTTTACGTCGATATCGCGAGAAGGATTGTTAGAGCGACTGTACAGTTCTCTCAAACAGCGATAATAAAACTCAATAGTCTGTTTCTGCCAATAGCTTTTTAGTCGGGCGTAGCTCATGACGGTGAGGCGTAATTTAGGCTTAGCACACTGAATCCACCACTGGAGAACGCTATCGTAACGACGTCGTTGCCACGTTATGTTCACCTCCTCTTCAAGTTGGGCATCCTGCAGAAGGCTGACATTCAATTTCCAGTAGCCTTTCCCGCGGTATATTTGCTGGCGTTGTAGGTTAAGGTAACACTGATACGCACTGTTGTGGCGTAACAAGACAGCCACGCCACTCTGAAGTAGCCGAAAGGCACGCGTTAACTCACGCAGGCTAGTAGATAGGTCTGAAACAGGATACGTAATGAATGCTATAAAGAAAAGTACGTAGCTCCTGGAATACTTAACTTTAATCCATCCTTGTGGTACATCGCTCTTGACGATACAAGTGAGACTCTTTAGATACAAGCTATGTAATGCTAATGGCGCCTTGCTAGGTCGTAGCCATTGACTTAGCTGAAGGCTATTCTAACTATCGGCTCTGCAAATGAGCGAGGCTTCGTCAGTGTGCATCGCTAGCTACGTCGTCCGTACAACTGGGGCGAGTGCTAGTACGTCTCTCTAGACCTGCCGTGTGTTGGCGCTCGGTCTGCGATCACTGTCAGTGGCGACACGCGGGTCCGACATGTACTAATGGACCGCGGCCGATTTAAAGCTACCACCTAGCAAGTGTGGTGTCTGGCGGTGCCGCCACACGCACAATGGTCGGAGATGTTGACAGGAGCTATGTCACAGTTCACAGTGTGTCGCTGGAGGGCATCGGACACATAGATCCTATCCAGCCGACTGGCAGAATGACTGGTTACGAAGGTGTACGCTACCCGTTCAAATGGTTCAAATGGCTCTGAGCACTATGGGACTCAACTGCTGTGGTCATAAGTCCCCTAGAACTTAGAACTACTTAAACCTAACTAACCTAAGGACAGCACACAACACCCAGCCATCACGAGGCAGAGAAAATCCCTGACCCCGCCGGGAATCGAACCAGGGAACCCGGGCGTGGGAAGCGAGAACGCTACCGCACGACCACGAGATGCGGGCGCTACCAGTTCACCGTGCAGTTGTTGCCATGTATCGTGAAGACGCATGCCATGAATTAAATCTTCAAGTTAGATACATCTGTTCGTATTAGGAGTTTGGTCTCTGTCGTTAAGCACACAATTGAAGTCACCACCGAGGATGCGATGTGCACGATAAGCGCTAAGAAGAATGGGAACCTCGGTTTTATAAAATTGTAAACGATCTCTCTTATGAGTGCTACCTGAGGGGGCGTACACGTTAACAATCTGCACACCATTCACTCGAAGAGAAATGCCACGACCACTAGGCAGCCGCTGCACATCCGTAAATGGGATACCGTCGCGCAGAAGTATGGCAGTGCCTACAGCATCCTGGAGACTGATGTCCTCAATGAGAACGTAACCGGGCACTTCTAAGACTGTGACTACCTCCTGTAGGAGGGCAATGTCAACGCTGGTACCATACAAGAAATCAGTTAGTGAACGGAGTTTCACCGCACTTTGAATTCTATTGACGGTAAGTGTGGTAACGTTGTAGGTTTGGCTATCGCACATGATGGTTCAAAGGACAATGAGCTCTGAGTGTTGGATCGTCCTTTTCGACGGCTTTCAACAAAAACTCGTCGGGAACGTCTGGAGTACGAAACGAAATGTCAAAAGCAATAACGGGTCAGGGAGTGGAAATGTCGCAGCGCGACGGTTATACGCGAGAGCAGCTACTGCTGCATCTCCTAGTTCTGCTGCCACCACGGCTCATTGCTGTCGGGGTGCTGCCCGGTGCGCGCGCCGCCCTGCCCGCCACCGCCGGCTGAGTCTGTCAACGTGGTCGCGTCCGCCTGGCCACCACGCGGGGCTGCGACTGACGTCACCGAGTTCCTGCGGGAGCGCTGCTGCAGCTGCTCGCTACTCTGTTCGCTCTTCCTCTTAGCCGTTACGGTGCTCTGTTCCCTCTCAGCGCTCAGTAGTGCCTTCAGGTGTTTGGTTTGTTCACGGATGCGGTCTTGCCTCGCGGTGTCCTCGCAACGCACGGAGCAAGAAGATTGAGGTTCAGTCTCGCTGCCACTTTCTGACATGTGTACGGGTCTCAAATCATCCGACTTTTCCTCTTTGCTACTATTCCCTTTGCTTCTCCTTCGGCGGCCTTTCTTCGTTTCTGCTGCAGTCTCTACCGATAGGGGTGGTTCAGGCAAACTGACCTGCACCCGCTCTTGTATTTCACACGGCTTAGTTGCAGAGGTGGCTGGCTCATCGTTGCTATCCAGCGGTAACTGCCCCGGTGAGGATGACGGTGCCGAATCGACGTCCGTCCTACCGCGAATGCCTTTGGCACTGCATTCCACCTGAACTGGCATCTCCGCCTCGCTAACACGTTCCGGCTGCCGGGGTGGTTGTACAGTCCCCGCGACTACCTCACTCAATAGCGGAACAAGCTTTTCACTACCGTCTGCAGGACGTTCCCGTGGAAGTTGAAATGGACGTCGACGTGTACAGTTCATCCGCAGATGTTCTGTTGAATGGCAGATCGAACAGGTAGGGGGTTGTCCAATGTAAGTTACCTGTGCACGACAGCCGCCAATGGTAACATACGAACGTATATGCTTTTTTAAGTCTACACGTACACTTCGCACCCCGCTGTTAACTTGGTAGCGATATGCACTCGACCATTTTTCATTTGTAACTGACAAAACAGCGCCGTACAGCGACAGAGAACGTGCAATCAGGTCATTAGGACACTCAGGTGGCACATTAAATACCCTGACGATTCTCACTCCGTATCCCGAAGGTACGATTTGGACATTACTAATACTGCCACCATTATGACGAAATGGTCTCACACCAGCATGCTCCTCAACGAATTTCTCATAAGTGTCACTCGAAATAAATTTGACAAATAACGAGTACTGCACAAAGTCCAACTGGAACGTGTCGACTATATCTTCAGGCAATTTCAGATCCTCAAAGATCCACTCATGAATGTCAAAAGCCGTCGGTCGCAAGGCAGCGCGATCGAAAACACAATGAACGCTGTTCGCTCTGTTAATTGTCGACATCTTACTTACAACAGTTATACAGAAAGAAACGTTAACAGCGCTCGCACTCGCTGCTCAGCTCTCCACCTCAGCACCGCTCGCGACGTAAACACTGGCCCGCGCCACCGCCCGTCACCGCGCGATGTGCACTGGCCGAGTGCCGGAACACGACTGTGACCACGGGTACAATATACGGGTACTATACGTCACATCCGTCATATTCAATAAACTTGATCACGAAGCGTTATGTTCTTTGTTACGTTGTGATCGGCGATTTCACTTAGCTTCCACACTCAGGTTCTTTGCAATTTTGAACCATAGTTTCCTTTGTAAATCGTGGTGGTGGTATTTATTTTATTTTTAGACTTCGTCTTCAGGCCACGAGAGGCCTACCGGGACCATCCGACCGCCGTGTCATCCGCAGTGGAGAATGTGGGCAGGAGGGGCGTGGGGCCAGCACATCACTCTCCGGGTCGTTATGACGGTGTTCTTGATCGAAGCCGCTACTATTTGGTCGAGTAGCTCCTCAATTGGCATCACGAGGCTGGGTGCACCCCGAAAAATGGCAACAGCGCATGGCGGCCCGGATGGTCACCCATCCAAGTGCCTACCATGTCCGACAGCGCTTAACTTCGGTGATCTCACGGGAACCGGTGTATCCACAGCGGCAAGGCCGTTTCCCGGTGGTGGTATCTCAAGTCTTCCATAATCCACAGTGACCTGTACTCGTTCACAAGATTTAAGTTTCCCTACGCCCAGTAGGCTAATATGTGCGAAACCTACACAGACATAATTAACAAAAGGCACTCGCTAGCACCGATTACATCCGACCAGGTCAGTTTCACTGGGATACGTTCGTCAGTCCGTCATATGCGGCAGTATGCTGCCTACTGGGTCGTGTGAAGTGGACGCGTACCAATGCCGCACTGTCTTGGGATTAGTCAGCTACGGGCGGTCGTGTACCACTGCCCAAATAGTCGGATGAATTAGGGTCAAGTGGACACTCGACATAATGTAGTTCAGCTGGACACATAGGGTAGAATTGAGAAGACGACCGAACGAGTATCAAGGTGGGGAACCTTGGTGCAGGACCACAGACCAGCCGAACAGGACAGATTTAAGGAGACACCTGGCAGACATAGTGTAGCCGGCCGCCTCTAAGAAGCGTGTGCTGTCCAAACAATGGAACTACGGCGCTCCTGGTGTTCTTTACTATAGATCAATCTGTTCCTAGCGGTTCCTCGAAAGCACTAATTGGGGCAGCGACTTGAGCTGCGTGATTCTACTGTCACACTGTGCTTCCCTCATTTCTGAAACATGCTATCGTTAACTCTCTTCCTTATACGGCTGGTACTTTGCTTGTAGGAAGGAGCGGACAGCTGTTATTGGTGCGTAAATAGGTTCTTAGGCTCCACAAGGGTGAATATTTACTGTTGCCTAAGCATGTTTGTAAATGGTTATCACTAATTTGAGCACTTGTCTAGTGATCATTAAGTCCAGTTGTCCGTGGTACTCAGTAAACCACCGGGCTATGTTAGTGTTTCTTTTGCCAGATGATGTAAGCATGTCTAAGTAAAGCAAATCCACGGGATATTTTGGTGCTTTTGATCCAGATCAATTACCGCTCCAGTGCCTTTTGTAATTCGTGGATTACGAATCTTGCATATTCTCATTAATTTTGTTGCCCATAATGTCGATTTCTAGTAGAAGACCTTAAAAGATTTTGGGAAGTAATTTGGAAAAGCTTTCTCACGTTATTGTAATTTTGGAGAGTAAAAAAATTCCTTAGGCTTCGTCATATTTCCGATTTCTTTCCACTACATAATTTGACAGAGAGTGGGCACGATTACTGTGCTCAGAGTAATCGTGCAGACTTTCATAAAATTATGTGTTCTCATTGTTACAGTAAGACTGTATTTGGTGCTCTGGCCTGTATGTAGGCAATTCATTTTTGGTTCTGGCCTGTGTTTTCAAATTGTTTCTATTCAGCTCCTGTGTAATTTTATCATGTTATATACTTTTGATATTATGGTTAGTTGTTGTTGTTGTGATCTTCAGTCCTGAGACTGGTTTGATGCAGCTCTCCATGCTACTCTATCCTGTGCAAGCTTCTTCATCTCCCAGTACCTACTGCAACCTACATCCTTCTGAATCTGCTTGGTGTATTCATCTCTTGGTCTCCCTCTACGATTTTTACGCTCTACGCTAACCTCCAATACTAAATTGGTGATCCCTTGATGCCTCAGAACATGTCCTACCAACCGATCCCTTCTTCTAGTCAAGTTGTGCCACAAACTTCTCTTCTCCCCAGTCCTATTCATCACCTCCTCATTATGGTTAGTATCTTCTGATTTTTCACAGTAAATGATGAGAGCCAAAACAGTTGCAGGATAAAGATTTATTAAAATTCTTGACCAAGGTTTCGGTTTATATATATATACCTTCATCAGAAGTAAAATGTCCTTAACAGGAATACACTTTCATTAGCAAAAATTTAGCATCGGAAATGAGGAAGAAAAAAACACTATAGCTTAAGTAAGCGTAAAATTACCAGTGTATTACAGGTACAAAAACTTTTAGTCACTTACTTAAATTACATCTTGCAATGGAGATTAATGAAACAATTGTGCCAGAGGTGTCGTCAGTAGTTAAGACGTCATCTCCATTTATACAACATGATTATGGACACAGGGTCAATGCGAATACAGTTTAGCGTCAGTACTAGGCCTATAAACTATCGTGACGAGAGTGTGAAAACATTAGGGCAGATGGTTTCGCGGAGAGAGGGCACTTGTGGTATGTGCCAGACACTCGCGCACATTAAAATCCATAGATACACACGCATGCGCATAAAAAAATCAGCATATTTTACTTCTGATGAAGGTATATTTATATATACCGAAACCTTGGTCAAGATTTTTAATAAATCTTAATCCTGCAACTGTTTTGGCTGTCATCATTTACCGTGAAGAATTTCAACAGTTGCTGTTTCAGCCATGTTTAAAACCTTGAGATCTTCTGATTTTGTCCGTTAAAAACTCTTTGTGAAAGCCTACGACTGTGAAAACAGGTTTGTTTACAAAAGCTTTTCTGCTACCAGCCACAATTTTCTTTTAGTCATCTTTTGTTAGTTTAATGGCCAGCAGAAGTGTTTAACCTCAGAAGAGTGTTCCTGGAGCCACTCTGTAGCAATTCTGGTGAATTGGCCCAATTCCGTCGGAATGCACAATGAACATGAATGGATACAGGTGATGAGACAGGATGCTTACGTACGTGTTACCTGTCAGAGTCTCATCTAGACGTATCAGGGGGTCCCATATCACTTCAACTGCGCACGCCCCAAACAACTACAAAGCGCCCACCAGCTTGAGCAGTCCCCTGCTCACATGCGGGGTCAATGGAATCATCCGCTCGATGCTGCTTGAAACGAGACTCGTCCGACCAGGCAACATGTTTCCAGTCCAGTGTCGATGTTGAAGGGCCCAGGCGAGGATTAAAGCTTCGTGTCGTGCAGTCATCAAGGATACACGAGCAGGCCTTCAGCCCGAAACCAATACCGACGATATTTCGCTGAATGGTTCGCACACTGACACTTGTTGATGATTCAGCATTGAAATCTGCAACAATTTGCGGAAGGGTTGCACTTGTGTCACGTTGAACGATTCTCTTCAGTCGTCGTTAGAACCGTTCTTGCAGGATCTTTTTTCCGGCCGCAGTGACGTCGCAGATTTGATGTTTCACTGGATTCCTTATAGTCACGGTACAGTCGTGAAATGGTCGTACGGGAAAAACCCTACTTCATCGCTACTGTGTCCCATCGCTCGTGCGCCGACTATAACACTACGTTGAAACTCACTGAAATCTTGATAATCCGCCATTGTAGCAGCAGTATCCGACCTAACAACTGCGCCAGACGCTTGTTGTCTTATATGGGTGTTGCCGACCCCAGCGCCTTATTCTGCCTGTGTACGTATCTCTGTATTTGAATATGCATGCCTATACCAGTTTATTTGACACTTCAGTGAGGTATTACTAACACAGAAAATAGAGTACCGTTGGTAGCTGTTATGATACTACTGTACAGCATGTTTCCAGTTGAAGCATCTTTTATCGGATGTTGTCAAATTTTACAGTTTGATCCAGACAAACAAATCTCCGGTTAGAGTTCAGGAACAATTTTGAGGATGTTTCATCGAAGCATGGTCAGAGCGTGAGAAAATATTTTTCACAGCAAGTCATTTATCAGGAGCTGCTTTCCGATAATCAGATGACGTAATGACTGGATGTAAAATTTTATCTTAATGAGTACCGGTCACACAATAAACAAAACTATGTTTTGAGAGAGTTTTGGAGTGGTAAAAAGCTTACTGCAGGTCCTGAATCAGTCAAAGTCTTCTCTAGGAAGCGGGTTTCACGGCTGTCACATCAGACAGATAAGATGATGATCATGGGTCTAGAAGGCAAGCGGCTTTGCCCTTGGCGGAAAACAATTATTTCCGCTCTTAGAGATGATGTGAATACGTTCATTGAGTATCTGGAGGGAGTGGAAAGAGTAGCTGCTGTTGAGGAGCACTTTCAGAATCATAATGAGTCCGCTAACAATCATGTAGGCCACCGAAATGATGACAGTAGGAACGTGAATGCTAGAAGTACAGAAGTTCAGAATACACGATCTATTTATGGTGGCCGGTGCCATGGCAGGGGAAGAGGAGGCAGAGAGCCTCCGGGCTTCCGCTGTAATAATTGTGACGATGGCAGAAATATAAACGATATAAATAATTTCAATACTTTACAGCAACTAACAATGATTACAAGGAATCACAAAGAGGTCATGTAGTACTGTCACTTCCGTTCTAAGGATTCTACCCAGCAAATTTTGAATGCACTCGATTTAAAAATATTTCATTAACTAAAGCAAACATAATTGTATTTGGATAAAAGTTAAGAAGACTGTAAATTATTTAACGTCAGATCTATTAACTAATACATGTGTGAGAAAGGCGCCATTTGATACTTTAACGTGTGCTTAGGATGGCTGATGGCAGATATTCCGTTTGGCGGTCCGCTGCGCCCCTAAATCCAGACAGATAAGAAGTGAGAAGAGGCACATCACACCGAGATATGAGACTGAGCGCGTCAGTCGAATCCCTGTGCGCGTTGTGCCTCGGATGACGTCACAGCTGGGCAGGCTTCAACGCATTTTCAGCGAAAGTAGGAAATGAACTGGCGGGAACTGTACACCTTCCTGGATAGTTTGATTACACCAAAGCCACTGGTGGTGTGCCGGCCGTAATGTTGACAAAACCGTGTGGCAAGTGACGAGATTACTTTTTACTTCTAAGGCGAGCAATTAACGTTTGGTGGTAAGAAGTCAGGGAGACAGATATGTCATTTGTAACTTCTCATACGGGTCACCTTGAACTGTTAATAGTGCTGTTTCTGAGAGAGGTATTATTATTACCATTATTGCGATATTATTAAATTTTGTGGGTATGAACGTTTACAGAACACAGTTAAAACTCAAAACTTTTATTTACACTCACAATTCCTAACCCCGCCGAGTAAATAGCAAATTAGAACATTTTCTTCCAGTGAGCACTAACAGTAATGTGGATTTACAGACTGTAAGTTATGTCTGTACGTTCTTCATGGCCTTCTGGCTGACCGCAAAACTGGTTTTCAGATTTTTGTAAGCGATGGAGGTAGGTATAAAGCACGCACGGGCAATTTAAGGATCTTTTCATAGCGGAAAAGTGACCATTTGATTATTTACACGCTGCACCACACGTTCACTATTTTAAATTGGCGAGTGCTTTTTACGTCGATCAATTTTATGACGGAGTAGTGGTTTTCTACAGGAAATCTTTATTACCGAGGTCATCGACTACTGTGTCTCTCTGATGCTGGAAGTACTTACAGAAACTGTGGGAGATTAAGCGTACACTACCCGATCAAATGTATCCTGAGTCTCCTTGGTAATATAGAGCTGTCCACTACATGTGACGAGAGGTTGAGTCAGCAATGTAGTAGGAGGAGGCGAGTACTATGTCGACACCAGGATGGGTTGTTCAGGAAGGCTCAGTGACTTTGAACGTGGACTAGTCACTCGATATCACCTGAGTAACAAATCCAAGTGAACCCTCCTAAAGCTGTCCAAGCAAACTTTTGAGAACGTGAGTATGAAGTGGAAACGTGAATGAACAATCACAGATTAATCAAAGCCAGAAAGACCATACGCACCTAGAGTCGGGTACAAGTCTAGCGTTATGGAGGGTGAAAGTAAAAAAAAATTCAAGAAATCATCTGAAGGAATAACCTGTGATGTAGCTACCTACAGTCCTGCTATCACAATGGTTGTGCTTAGGGACTTAAAATGAATGGGGTCCAATGGTCAAGCAGCTCCTCATAGGCCATGCATTTCTGTAGTGAATGCAAAACGTCACATGAGATCGTGTAAAGTGCGACGCTACTAGCCAGTGGATGACTGAAAACGAATGATTTGCAGTGACAAATCACGCTATACTCTGTAGCAATTCGATTAAAGTGTTTGGACTTGGCGAATGGCTGAGATACATTACTTGCCATCAAGTGCAGCGCCGACAGTGAAATGCAGAGGGCCCGCCAGGGTGGCCGAGCGGTTCTAGGTGCTACAGTCTGGACCAAAACCATTTTTGATACCAATAGATTCCAAGTTAACTAGACTGTAGAAAATTCCGCGGCAGATGATTTCGATCTATAACGAACTGATTGTGAACTTCCAATTCGAGTAATGCAGACACTTAAACACTGTACCGATGACAGAGCTAGAGTGGTAGAAGTACTACAGGCATATAATACGTATGTCATCATGAGAGCAAGTACTGTCTGAATTAAGAAGAATGGTGAGGAACGGTTTGGTCCCGGCGGTGGTTCAAGTCCTCCCTAGGGCATGGGTGTGTGTGTTTGTCCTTAGGATAATTTAGGTTAAGTAGTGTGTAAGCTTAGGGACTGATGACCTTAGCAGTTAAGTCCCACAAGATTTCACACACATTTGAACATTTTTTGAGGAACGCTTGGAGATGTTACCGATGATCACTGAGAAGTTGGAGACTCATCTATATAATCGGGTATTACGACCTACTTAGAGAGTGATGACAGATCTGTCAGACGATCAGCACATGTTCTAGACTGTATAGGGTTCTTCCATATATGTTTTCATGACTGTGCGCAGCGGCATCCAATCACGGGAGATGATTCAGATTTCAGCCTCAAACTAGGAGAAAGGTATAATGTTGTGCTCCACTGTAAAACGTTGCTCAAACACAAGAATCTCTGCCAACGGCGCGAGTTATCTTCTAAAAGCTATCTAACAAGCCTCAGGGTAGTGACGTCTTACGTCGCTTCCTGCGATGGGCGCCACCGCGGTTGCCGTAAACTGTCTCCAGACACAATAAAGCCAGCATTGGTCGTCAATAGAGCCATAACGAGAGTGGCTGAGCGGCGCTGCTGGCAGGTCGCGAGGCGGGCAGTAAATCAAGCAAACCAGAGTGCCCTCCGCCAACGAGGCCGGCCCTGGCCGCCATAAAAAGCTGTGTTCTCACCGCGGCTGGGCCGCACGCGACTCGCCCCTCACTCGTCGATGTCTGCAGCAGCCACGCCATGCTGAGGGCTGCAGCTGTTCGCAAGGAACTGGTGCGTACGGCCTTACTCTTATCACTATTTCACATTCTCCATTACATTGCAATATTTCACATTTTTGCTGTAATACCATATCATGGGTGGTGTAAAAATGGTGAATACTAACTGTATATACACCATTAGAAATCTCTGAGCCCTGATAGAACTTAGAACATTGAATCTGACTGTTATTTATGTTGTTAACTAGCTTTTTACCATTGACTTCGCTCACATACACGTTTGTCACAAATATTCCATACATCACATCGTCCCATCTTACTCCACCCTCAGTCTCGCTCCATTCCCTTTTTCCTCTCTCTCTCTCTCTCTATCCAGTTCTTCGTACAATTTCTCCCCTCTGTCCCTCTTCCCCATCACCACCTCTCCCATTTGCTTGTCCGTCTCCCCCTCCACCCTCTGTCTGTAAATGCCCTATCCTCCCTTTCTCTGTCTTCTCCTGCGTCCTCTCTCCGTCCCTCTCCTACGCCATCCCTTTCCACAGCTACACCTACCCCAGTGGGAAGTGACTCCTACCAACACAGTACGTGGGATGTATACCATGCTGAAACTGATCCAGTTGTTTCAGAGGAGATGTGGCACATACAAACATAAATACATCCATTGTCAAAATATTACTGGTGAATCAAAAAGAATTAGCAGATTTAAAACGTTCATTACAGACAAACCATTATATATATATATATATATATATATATATATATATATATATATATATATATATAGGGTATTTCCCTGGATAGACTAATGTTAAAAGCTATGACACAACTCCACTGTAGCTTGTATCAACATGCCAACTACACAATTATAGAAAATATTTTGTGTATTGGAACTTGTTTGAAGTCAATCTGTTCCTGAAGTCGGGGGTTGGGTTGTTTGGGCGAAGAGACCAAACAGCGAGGTCATCGGTCTCATCGGATTAGGGAAGGATGGGGAAGGAAGACGCCCATGCCCTTTCAAAGGAACCATCCCGGCATTTGCCTGGAGCGATTTAGGGGAATCACGGAAAACCTAGATCAGGATGGCCGGACGCGGTTCCTGAAGTGCAACGTTGTTTCAGCAAGAGCCCTCTTCTGCTTATGACTAGCACACAAAATTCTTGGAAGTTGGTTGCATATGCGCAGGGAACAACATTGGTCGATTACGCATGTCTGATGAAAATGTCGAACATATCCGAGATACGTTCACGATGAGCACTCGGAGGCCACAAGACGGGGAGGTCAGGAATTTCAGCTTCCACAGTCAAAGGTGTGGCACGTTTGGAAACGACACCAGCACTTGAAGCCTTACAGTTTGCAGCTACCGCAGCAACTGCGTCGACGAGAACATAACAAAAGGTACGAATTTTGCACTTCATTTCTCCACAATATGACAGAGGACACTTTGTTCAACGACGTATCTTTTCGGACGAATCGAGGTTTCACCTATTGGGTAAAGTAAACTCTCATAATGTAAGAATTTGGGGATCTAAAAATGCTGTCGTCCTCGTCGTATATGAGATAGTCACCGAAACTGAATGTAGTTTTCGCCGTTTCTAAAAAAATTATTCAAATGGCTCTGAGCACTATAGGACTTAACTCCTGAGGTCATTAGTCCCGTAGAACTTAGAATTACTTAAACCTAACCAACCTAAGGACATCACACACATCCATGCCCGAGGCAGGATTCGAACCTGTGACCATAGAGGTCTCACGGTTCCAGAATGTAGCGCCGAGAACCGCTCGGCCACCCCGGCCGGCTTGCCGTTTCTGTTCACAGCTGTTACGGATCATTATTTTTTGCGAAGGAAACTCTGCCAGAAATGTCGCACTTGGAAATGCTGTAAAACTGATTGTTTCCTCAATTTCACGAAGATTCGAAGGGTTTCATTTTGATGCATGATGGCTCCCCGCCTCACTCTCCGCTTGAGATGCGGTGCTATCTTAACAGTACCATCCCTCAACGTTGCACTCGAAGAGGTAGCTACAAGATTGCTTTTGAGCTCCCATGTCACCAAACCTCTCTCACCTTGCGATTTTTTTTACTAGGGAAGTACTTGGAAGATAGAGATTTTGAACCGCCTACGACAGCTATACAGCTGGCCTCCAAGAGATGAGAAAGTGAGTGGTTCAAGCTGTCGGTTCAATAACAAGGACTTGATTCATTTCGGGAATGAAATGGACTACCTATTCGTTGTTTCTTGAGCAACGCTTGGTAGAATGTTTGGTATAGTGCTGGTCGAACATAAAGCTAGGAACCTTCTTCTCTCCAGTGATATAGCAGTTTTCGTAGTTTGTCTGTAATAACTGAAATCTCTTCTTTCTTTTTGACTGACCTTGTATATAGATTTTATATGTGATGCGAGAGCTGACGAGAGATACTAGTATAGACGGATTTTTCGTCAACTTTGTGGATCGTTTTTCCATTTCATTAAGAAGTTAGAAGGAGGGTGAGCAGCAATATGCAAGCTATTTGCTGATATCGCAACAGTGTGCGAAAAAATGTCATCATTGACTCATTGTAAGAGGATACAGGATAGGTTGACCAGATCTTCAAGCCGGTATGATAAATGACGGGTTGCTCTGAATGCGGAAAACTGTAAGGTAATGCAGCTGAGTATTAAAAGTAACCATGAAATGTCCGAATACAGTATTAGTGGTGCGTTGCTTGAAACGATCACTTCGATTAAGTATCTAGGCGAACGTTGCAAAGCGGCATGAAGTATAATGAGCAGGTATGGTCGGTGTTAGGGAAGGCGAATCGTCGACTACCGGAAATGCTCTCAGGGGATCCCCGCACGGACGAGGATGTTCAATTGGTTCAAATGGCTCTGAGCACAATGGGACTTAACATCTGAGGTCATCAGTCCCCTAAAACCTAGAAATATTTAAACTTAACTAACCTAAGAACATCACACACATCCATGCCCGAAGCAGGATTCGAACCTGCGACCGTAGCAGCAGCGCGGTTTCGGGACTGAAGCGCCTAGAACCTCTCGTCCACAAAGGCCGGCGACGAAGATGTTCCTTCGGCGAAACTTTCTTGAGGAAGTTTAGAGAACCGACATTTTCGACGAATGCTGAACGACTGTAGTGACATGAAGATCAAGAGCACACGTTTGGGGAAACCACTGGCGGAATTGCAGTCTGGGGGGCCGATTTTGTGGTAGCAGAGCTTGGGCTCGCTGCACATGGTAGGGATAGAGCAACTGTCCATGGAAGACTGTCCAGACAACAGACTTAGCGACATCTTCCGCTGCAGCTATTATTCGGGCATTGTTCTAGGGTTGTCCTTCACATGTTCTAATACCAAGAGTTCCATAACAGGTGTGCCAATAGTCTGCCACTACCCCGCGCTCGTGTTGCAAAGATCCAGTTTCCGAAAGTCGCTGCAACAGGGTACCAAACGTCTTTATAGATGATGTACGGCGCCGTGGATTTTTGGCTACATACAGCTACATACCCCCCCATGAACCATGGACCTTGCCGTTGGTGGGGAGGCTTGCGTGCCTCAGCGATACAGATGGCCGTACCGTAGGTGCAACCACAACGGAGGGGTATCTGTTGAGAGGCCAGACAAACATAAGGTTCCTGAAGAGGGGCAGCAGCCTTTTCAGTAGTTGCAGGGGCAACAGTCTGGATGATTGACTGATCTGGCCTTGTAACATTAACCAAAACGGCCTTGCTGTGCTGGTACTGCGAACGGCTGAAAGCAAGGGGAAACTACAGCCGTAATTTTTCCCGAGGACATGCAGCTCTACTGTATGATTAAATGATGATGGCGTCCTCTTGGGTAAAATATTCCGGAGGTAAAATAGTCCCCCATTCGGATCTCCGGGCGGGGACTACTCAAGAGGACGTCGTTATCAGGAGAAAGAAAACTGGCGTTCTACGGATCGGAGCGTGGAATGTCAGATCACTTAATCGGGCAGGTAGGTTAGAAAATTTAGAAAGGGAAATGGATAGGTTAAAGTTAGATATAGTGGGAATTAGTGAAGTTCGGTGGCAGGAGGAACAAGACTTTTGGTCAGGTGATTACAGGGTTATAAATACAAAATCAAATAGGGGTAATGCAGGAGTAGGTTTAATAATGAATAAAAAAATAGGAGTGCGGGTTAGCTACTACAAACAGCATAGTGAACGCATTATTGTGGCCAAGATAGACACAAAGCCCATGCCTACTACAGTAGTACAAGTTTATATGCCAACTAGCTCTGCAGATGATGAAGAAATAGATGAAATGTATGACGAGATAAAAGAAATTATTCAGGTAGTGAAGGGAGACGAAAATTTAATAGTCATGGGTGACTGGAATTCGTCAGTAGGAAAAGGGAGAGAAGGAAACATAGTAGGTGAATATGGATTGGGGAGAAGGAATGAAAGAGGAAGCCGCCTTGTAGAATTTTGCACAGAGCATAACTTAATCATAGCTAACACTTGGTTCAAGAATCATGAAAGGAGGCTGTATACATGGAATAAGCCAGGAGATACTGACAGGTTTCAGATAGATTATATAATGGTAAGACAGAGATTTAGGAACCAGGTTTTAAGTTGTAAGACATTTCCTGGGGCAGATGTGGATTCTGACCACAATCTATTGGTTACGAACTGCAGATTGAAACTGAAGAAACTGCAAAAAGGTGGGAATTTAAGGAGATGGGACCTGGATAAACTGAAAGAACCAGAGGTTGTAGAGAGTTTCAGGGAGAGCATAAGGGAACAATTGACAGGAATGGGGGAAGAAATACAGTAGAAGAGGAATGGGTAGCTCTGAGGGATGAAGTGGTGAAGGCAGCAGACGATCAAGTAGGTAAAAAGACGAGGGCTAATAGAAATCCTTGGGTAACAGAAGAAATATTGAATTTAATTGATGAAAGGAGAAAATATAAAAATGCAGTAAATGAAGCAGGTAAAAAGGAATACAAACGTCTCAAAAATGAGATCGACAGGAAGTGCAAAATGGCTAAGCAGGGATGGCTAGAGGACAAATGTAAGGATGTAGAGGCTTGTCTCACTAGGGGTAAGATAGATACTGCCTACAGGAAAATTAAAGAGACCTTTGGAGAGAAGAGAACCACTTGTATGAATATCAAGAGCTCAGATGGAAACCCAGTTCTAAGCAAAGAAGGGAAGGTAGAAAGGTGGAAGGAGTATATAGAGGGTTTATACAAGGGAGATGTATTTGAGGACAATATTATGGAAATGGAAGAGGATGTAGATGAAGAGGAAATGGGAGATAAGATACTGCGTGAAGAGTTTGACGGAGCACTGAAAGACCTGAGTCGAAACAAGGCCCCGGGAGTAGACAACATTCCACTAGAACTACTGACGGCCTCGGGAGAGCCAGTCATGACAAAACTCTACCATCTGGTGAGCACGATGTATGAGACAGGCGAAATACCCTCAGACTTCAAGAAGAATATAATAATTCCAATCCCAAAGAAAGCAGGTGTTGACAGATGTGAAAATTACCGAACTATCAGTTTAATAAGTCACAGCTGCAAAATACTAACGCGAATTCCCTACAGACGAATGGAAAAACAGGTAGAAGCGGACCTCGGGGAAGATCAGTTTGGATTCCGTAGAAATGTTGGAACACGTGAGGCAATACTAACCTTACGACTTATCTTAGAAGAAAGATTATGAAAAGGCAAACCTACGTTTCTAGCATTTGTAGACTTAGAGAAAGCTTTTGACAATGTTAACTGGAATACTCTCTTTCAAATTCTGAAGGTGGCAGGGGTAAAATACAGGGAGCGAAAGGCTATTTACAATTTGTACAGAAACCAGATGGCAGTTATAAGAGTCGAGGGGCATGAAAGAGAAGCAGTGGTTGGGAAAGGAGTGAGACAGGGTTGTAGCCTCTCCCCGATGTTATTCAATCCGTATATTGAGCAAGCAGTAAAGGAAACAAAAGAAAAATTCGGAGTAGGTATTAAAATTCATGGAGAAGAAGTAAAAACTTTGAGGTTCGCCGATGACATTGTAATTCTGTCAGAGACAGCAAAGGACTTGGAAGAGCAGTTGAACGGAATGGACAGTGTCTTGAAAGGAGGATATAAGATGAACATCAACAAAACAAAACGAGGATAATGGAATGTAGTCAAATTAAGTCGGGTGATGCTGAGGGAATTAGATTAGGAAATGAGACACTTAAAGTAGTAAAGGAGTTTTGCTATTTAGGGAGTAAAATAACTGATGATGGTCGAAGTAGAGAGGATATAAAATGTAGACTGGCAATGGCAAGGAAAGCGTTTCTCAAGAAGAGAAATTTGTTAACATCGGGTATAGATTTAGGTGTCAGGAAGTCGTTTCTGAAAGTATTTGTATGGAGCGTAGCCATGTATGGAAGTGAGACATGGACGATAACTAGTTTGGACAAGAAGAGAATAGAAGCTTTCGAAATGTGGTGCTACAGAAGAATGCTGAAGATAAGGTGGGTAGATCACGTAACTAATGAGGAGGTATTGAATAGGATTGGAGAGAAAAGGAGTTTGTGGCACAACTTGACTAGAAGAAGGGATCGGTTGGTAGGACATGTTTTGAGGCATCAAGGGATCACAAATGTAGCATTGGAGGGCAGCGTGGAGGGTAAAAATCGTAGAGGGAGACCAAGAGATGAATACACTAAGCAGATTCAGAAGTATGTAGGTTGCAGTAGGTACTGGGAGATGAAGAAGCTTGCACAGGATAGAGTAGCATGGAGAGCTGCATCAAACCAATCTCAGGACTGAAGACCACAACAACAACAACAGCTACATACAGGCTACATGCCCATAGACTGCTTCCATCTGCTTGCCCATTTTAGATGACCATATCTGCCATCTCCAGTGATGAATAGTAGACATCCGTTGGGACTTGCAAGCCCTGCAACGGACACGGAAACAAGTTACTGGAATATACTGATGTGTCACGACGAACTATGGGCCATATGAATACTGCGGGTACACCAGATAAAAATAACGTATCTGACTGATACAATGCTTACTATAGTACGCTGTGGAACTGAGTGCGTGCTTGATACCAAAGCATTCACGTTGTGCTGCGCAATCGTACATGTAAGATCAGCTTGGTAGCTCAATGTTTAGCGTCCCTGCTTTGGGAGCTTAAGCACCTGAGTTAGAATCCCAATACCTCCGTACATACTTCAATTTTTCTGAGGTGAAGAGGTCTGGAATTATGTCCACTCAGCCTCGTGAGGCAAAATACCGAGATGCTTGAACAAACAAATTGCAGCATCATCAGCAACCACTGACTTGCGATAATGGCTGGAGGGAATGGAGCTTTGCTGATCACGTGTCCTACGACCCTACAGCGCACCTCACGCTGCCTTTGAGGCAGCAGTCGGCTAGTCGAAGCAGACCTACTGCCTAATCCGTCAGTGGCGGTCCTATATTTGAGGAGATACTTACGAGATAACTGCAGAAAAACTATATATTTTACTTACAGATTGACCACATGCAATCAGCATATTCCGTGTGTGTCATGAGTTGACCCACAATACTGATCCAACACATTATTCAGTGGAAATATACAAAATATGTTAGGAGGTTTATTCGTTTGTTCCAATATACGCAATTACATGAAGAACGGAAGTAGTTGAGCTTAATTGTTAGAGCAGCTCACAAGGTAATTTTCCCAAGTGTCAAATTCTTTACAGATTATTATTATTGTAGTTATTTTCTATTTTAATCGTGAGTTATTTATTATTTTCAAGTAACAAAAGACACGAATATGGAACAGTAACCTAAAAAATCAAATAGACCACGAATGCAAAACGCAAAATAACAGTTTCAAACTTAAAGCAAATATAAGTAAACTAAGTAATTAGAATAGCAATGAATGTTTAATTTTAATTAGATATAGTAAAATTTTCGAACACCACACTGTGTACAGCTTATTTTTCCACAAATGGTATTTCAGAAACCAGCTGTATTACACAGGGATATATCCAGGTTGAAAACGTCTTTCATTTGTGTTGTGATAAAAGTTCTCGTTTCTCAAATAGAATTAATGGTGGTGGGGTACTTTGCACAATTTCAAATTATTACCAAAGTTGATCATAAAGGTTTCAAGAACATTAATTACGTATCAACTTTTATATGAAAAATATTTTTATGTTTCATCGTTTCGGAGGTGTTACCCCTAAACCTAATATTCCAATTTACTTTTCGGGTTGAATTTTACTCCTGAAATGTAAAACTGGACACAAAAATTAAAAAAGCACTCCGTCTTCAGGCCACAAGTGGCCCATCGGGACCGTCCGACAGTCGTGTCATCCTCAACTAAGGATGCGGATAGGAGGGGCGTGTGGTCAGCACACCGCTCTCCCGGTCGTTATGATGGTTTTCTTTGACCGGAGCCGCTACTATTCGGTCGAGTAGCTCCTCATTTGGCATCACGAGGCTGTGTGCACACCAAAAAATGGCAACAGTGCATCGCGGACCGGATTGTCTCCCATCCAAGTGCCGGCTACGCCCGACAGCGCTCAACTTCGGTGATCTAACGGGAACCGGTGAACCAAATGCGGCAAGGCCGTTGCCGGACACAAAAACTACGTATTGCACTATTTCGCCCAGTCAACACACTCGCCAAATACCATCAACACCGTTTATTGACACTTGGGAGTGTTCCGTTGTCAGTCTCTTGAGTTCATATGAGGTGCTGCTGAATAAACATGCAGCGGCATCATCCGCAATCATCGACTTGCGACAATGGCTGGAGGGTTTGGCGCTATGCTGATCACGTATCCCATGATCTTAGAGCGCCCTCATTCTGCCTTATAGGCGACAGTCTACTGTAAAAACCTACCTGAGCCCTAATCCATGAATCAGGTTTACATGCCTGAGGAAATACCTACGACTGCGGGTGATAACCTTATACTTATCTTATAGATCGACTTTATGCAATCAGTATAGTCTTTCTGTGTCATGAGTTGCCCCGCAAAAAAGTTACGTGACATGATATTGAATAAAAATATGCTCAGTATGTTGGGTGGTTGATCAGTTTGTTTCCAAGACAAGGAATTAAACTAAAAAATAGTTGAGCTTACACGCTGTCTGGTCTCCTTCCCCAAACCAACCAACCAACCAAGTTGAGCTTAACTGTTTGAGCAGCTCAGTAAGAGCACGCTGATACAGTGGGACAAATCATTCACCAATTAAAAACAGCGCAATTATAAATATGAGGCTTCTGAGTCTTTCGCGATTGTATATTTCGCTTGGGGGCAGTAGTTCCAAATTTGGCACCTATCCTTCGCACCAGCTGACGTCATCACAGCTGCAGCGGCATGGAGTAGTGCCGCTGTTTAACTCACTGTTCCATGCAACTGCTAATTTGGTTCACTTGGGGAAAGTCCTTGACGCTGCTGCCTCGCGTATTTTACGCGAAAATTCTGCCTATCCCGGCAGTCAAGAACTTTAACTTCTGAGGACGATGGCGGTGGATGCTATCGAAATCTTGTAAGCTGAGAACGTTTCATCTAGTGAAAACCATCTACAATCACATTCTCAATGTGAGATGCAGTACCGTGCAAAAGAAGTGAATCTCGGCTCTCTGCACATCTCTGAAAGTATAGATACGCATAGGAGCTATCGGATAGTTGTTTAAATATGGAGAAAGACCACGAGGAGAGCTTTAATGACAGATGAATTAGAGACTGAAAAAGAATTGGGAAGCAAACCGGCGCTGTCTCTCTTAATACTATCACAAGAGAAACTTGAATGACCACTCACAACTAAAATCTGGATGACTAGCACACATATCCTCAATACAGAGACCAGCATCTAAACCACTCCATCGCCAGTCTCGGTTATATTGATTTTTTAGTGCTATCTCTGGTGTGCAACTGGTTGTAAGATATGATATCGTCAAAGCACAGTGTGGCCTGAGCTCCCAGTTGGTGCACATCAACAGCGCAGAAAGATACGTATATAGCTTCTTTCCTGTGTTTACTTCGTAGATTCTTACTTAAATTGCGTGTGAGTTTCGTATAGGAGGTGTAATTTCGAGTTTTAGTTACTGTAATCGTGAATTCAGGTAGGTTGTAGCGCAGTCGTTAGGCATTTGTACAGGTTAGTTCATACATTCTTTGCGTGTTTCCCTTGCGTTATCTAGGCACGGACTCGTGTTTCAGTAACTGTAGTTCATCATAGATTAGAATGGACAGGGACTGTGATTGCTGTGTTCGGATGAGGGCTGAGTTGGCATCCCTTCGCTCACAGCTGCAGGCGGCGCTGACTTCGGTCGCGCAGCTTGAGGCTGTTGCCAATGGGCACCACTGTGGGGAGCCGGACTTGGGTATCCCGGGGATGTGAACCCCGTCCCGTCTGTCCCCAGATCGGTCTGCCGCTGTGGTTGCCCCGGTTGCTGCCCGCAGTGGGGCTGAGCCCTCACCTGTGGTTGATTGGGAGGTCGTTCCAAGCCGTGACAGGCAGCGAAAGACGTCCCTGGAGGCTGATCAGAAAGCCTACCCGGTGCGTCTGACAAACAGGTTTCAGGTACTGTCTCTGGCTGAGCCAGATGCAGCTGCCTGCCCTGTTTCAGAGGATGATTCCCAGCCTTCAAGGTCCGGGCAATCGCAGAGGGTGGGCTTATTGGTAGTTGGGAGCTCCAATGTTAGGCGCGTAATGGGGCCCCTTAGGGATATGGCGGCTAAGGAGGGGAAGGAATCCAGTGTGCACTCCGTGTGCATTCCGGGTGCAGTCATTCCTAATGTGGAAAGGGTCCTTTCGGATGCCATGAAGAGCACAGGGTGCAGCCAGCTGCAGGTGGTGGCCCATGTCGCTTTGGATCTGAGGAAATTATCTCTGGTAAAGGCTGCCGGTCTTGCTTACGAGATGAAGGTAGAGCTCACCATCTGCAACATCGTTGACAGAACCGACTGTGGACATTTGGTGCAGAGCCGGGTGGAGGGTCTGAATCAGAGGCTTAGACGGTTTTGCGACCGTGTTGGATGCAGATTCCTTGACTTGCGCCATAGGGTGGTGGGGTTTCGGGTTCTGCTGAACAGGTCAGGAGTTCACTACACTCAGATGGCGGCTACACGGGTAGCGGAGGCTGTGTGGCGTGGACTGGGCGGTTTTTTAGGTTAGAAGGCCTCGGGATAGTACGGCGTGGGCTGCAATCTCAAAGGTTGCATGGCAACTACAGGACGTGCTTGGATTAATTAACAGTCGGAATTGTAGTTGTAAATTGTTGCAGTTGTGCTGGGAAAGTCCCTGAGCTTCAAGCGCTAATAGAAAGCACAGAAGCTGAAATCGTTGAAATCGTTATAGGTACAGAAAGCTGGCTAAAGCCTGAAATAAGTTCTGCAGAAATTTTTACGAAGTCTCACATGGTGTTCAGGAAAGATAGATTACGCAGAATTGGTGCTGAAGTGTTTGTGTCTGTCAGTAGCGGTTTATCTTGTAGTGAAGTCGAAGTAGATACTCCGTGCGAATTGGTATGGGTGGAGGTTATACTTAACAGCCGAACTAAGTTAATAATTGGCTCCTTCTACCGACCCCCAGACTCCGATGATATAGTTGCTGAACAGTTCAGAGAAAATTTGAGTCTCGTAATACATAAATACCCCACTCATACGGTTATAGTTCGTAGGGACTTCAACCTTCCCTCGATATGTTGGCAAAAATACTTGTTTCAAACCGGTGGTAGGCAGAAAACATCTTCCGAGATTGTCCTAAATGCTTTCTCCGAAAATTATTTCGCGCAGTTAGTTAACGAACCCACGCGAATTGTAAATGGTTGCGAAAACACACTTGACCTCTGAGCCACAAACAATCCAGATCTAATAGAGAGAATCATGACTGATACAGGGATTAGTGATCACAAGGTCGTTGTAGCTAGGCTCAAGATCGTTTGTTCCAAATCCACCAGAAACAAACACAAAATAATTTTATTTAAAAAAGCGGATAAAGTGTCACTAGAAGCCTTCCTAAGAGACAATCTCCATTCCTTCCGGACTGATTATGCAAATGTAGACGAGATGTGGCTCAAATTCAAAGATATAGTAGCAACAGTAGTTGAGAGATTCATACCTCATAAATTGGTGAGAGATGGAACTGACACCCCTTAGGTACACAAAACAAGTCCGAACGCTGTTGCAGAGGCAACGGAAAAAACATGCGAAGTTCAGAAGAATGCGAAATCCCAAAGATTGGCTAAAATTTACAGACGCGCGAAATTTGGCACGGACTTCAATGCGAGATGCCTTTAATAGGTTCCACAACGAAACATTGTCTCGAAATTTGGTAAAAAATCCGAAGAAATTATGGTCGTATGTAAAGTACACAAGCGGCAAGACGCAGTCAATACCTTCGCTGCGCAGTGCTGATGGTACTGTTACCGACGACTGTGCCGCTAAAGCGGAGTTATTGAACGCAGTTTTCCGAAATGCCTTCAGCAGGGAAGACGAACGGAATATTCCAGAATTTGAAACACGAACATCTGCTAGCATGAGTTTCTTGGAAGTAGATACCTTAGGGGTTGCGAAGCAACTCAAATCGCTTGATACGGGCAAGTCTTCAGGTCCAGATTGTATACCGATTAGGTTCCTTTCAGATTACGCTGATACAATAGCTCCCTACTTAGCAATCATATACAACCGCTCGCTCACCGATAGATCTGTACCTACAGATTGGAAGATTGCGCAGGTCGCACCAGTGTTTATGAAGGATAGTAGGAGTATTCCATCAAACTACAGACCTATATCATTGACGTCCGTTTGCAGTAGGGTTTTGGAGCATATATTGTATTCAAACATTATGAATCACCTCGAAGGGAACGATCTATTGATACGTAATCAGCATTGTTTCAGAAAATATCGTTCTTGTGCAACGCAGCTAGCTCTTTATTCGCACGAAGTAATGGCCGCTATCGACAGGGGATCTCAGGTTGATTCCGTATTTCTAGATTTCCGGAAAGCTTTTGACACCGTTCCTCACAAGCGACTTCTAATCAAGCTGCGGGCATATGGGGTATCGCCTCAGTTGTGCGACTGGATTCGTGATTTCCTGTCAGGAAGGTCGCAGTTCGTAGTAATAGACAGCAAATCATCGAGTAAAATTGAAGTGATATCAGGTCTTCCCCAGGGAACCGTCGTGGGACCTCTGCTGTTCCTGATCTATATAAATGACCTGGGTGACAATCTGAGCTGTTCTCTTAGGTTGTCCGCAGATGTTGCTGTAATTTACCGTCTAGTAAGGTCATCCGAAGACCACTATCAGTTGCAAAGCGATTTAGAAAAGGTTGCTGTATGATGTGGCAGGTGGCAGTTGACGCTAAATAACGAAAAGTGTGAGGTGATCCACATGAGTTCCAAAAGAAATACGTTGGAATTCGAATACTCTATAAATAGTACAATTCTCTCAAGGCCGTCAATTCAACTAAGTACCTGGGTGTTAAAATTACGAACAACTTCAGTTTGAAAGACCACATAGATAATATTGTGGGGGAGGCGAGCCAAAGGTTGCGTTTCATTGGCAGGACACTAAAGAGACAGCTTACACTACACTCGTTCGTCCTCTGTTACAATATTGCTGCGCGGTGTGGGATCCTTACCAGGTGGGATTGACGGAGGACATCGAAAGGGTGCAAAAAAGGGCAGCTCGTTTTGTATTATCACGTAATAGGGGAGAGAGTGTGGCAGATATGATACGCGGGTTGGCATGGAAGCCATTAAAGCAAAGACGTTTTTCGTCTCTGCGAGATCTATTTACGAAATTTCAGTCAGCAACTTTCTCTTCCGAATGCGAAAATATTTTGTTGAGCCCAACCTACATAGGTAGGAATGATCATCAAAATAAAATAAGAGAAGTCAGAGTTCGAACAGAAAGATTTAGGTGTTCGTTGTTCCCGCGCGCTGTTCGGTAGTGGAATGGTAGAGAGATAGTATGATTGCGGTTCGATGAACCCTCTGCCAAGCACTTAAATGTGAATTGCAGAGTAATGATGTAGATGTAGATGTAGAGGTAGGCGGTGAATCCAGCTTTCGAATATGACATTGTTTGGTCCTATAGCCATGTGAATGTTGATTATATCCTATGAATTCACGCCCTGATATTTATGCGATCACTTGTGGAGTATGCAGAATGAATCCCACATAGGGGAATGGAAACTGAATGTAAACATTGAGCTAAGATCATTTATGATCGGTTTACTTAACTGTATTAATATATTTACTTTATTGATGCCGGGAGTTTTAGGGAAACAGGATTTTTACGTCACAGAATGATTCCATAAGGCTGAAGAACATAATCTTGTGTTACCTAATGATGATCAATCGATCGAAAAGTAGTGAATAAAGTTTATTTCATCACAAGCTCTGGCCAAGACACAAATTTGACTTTCTTCAATGCCCATGTTTCTTATGCTGTTTCGTTGTCACACATATTCAGGGCTTTCAGTTTGGCATTGAATTCTTTGCCGAGCTTGTAGACTGAGAAGTCGATGTTGTTGATTGTCAAATGTATTGGTCGATATCTGTTGAATCATAACATTGGCGTGTAGAGCTGTGATACGTTGATCCCGATTGCCTTTTTTTGTTTGTCATCTCGTTAAAAGAAAGGAACTTCTCTTGATATTTTCTCTACTCAAGTTCGAAATATTCTAGCTGGAGCATTTGAAACTTCTTTAATTTCATTTTCTGTGAAAAAGGCTTCCGTTTAAGCAATACATAATGCATCACAATTAACAACTAATTTTATTACCCTATTCATCTTGTAATTACTCCCTAATGAGTTTCAAATTTATTATTTATTCCTCTAACGAATGTTTTACCCATTACATTTCCTATTATTTTCTTGATGAGTGTTACCGCAGTTTGTTTCACATTAACGGTAATTTAATTTTGTTCTAATGCGTTTTATTTTGCGATGTTACTTGCAATTTTTATTTGTGTTATTCTTTCGTCAATGGTTTAGGAAAAGCGAGTTAAATTTAGCTTATATTTCGGAATTTTGTTAATAAGACTTACAAGTTGTCCCTTTCCTGAGACGGTAACGTCGGTCAAATTACGTTTTTGTAAACGTCTTTTTATTTTCATACTTATGTTAAGAAGTTTCTTTTAATGTCTCGTTCAAATTCTATTTTGTGAATATCGAACCCAGTTTCTGCTTCTTCCAAAATATAAGGTCACTCCATTGCCGGTAATGAGTTGCTAAAGCTTGATGTAATTAGAAGGAAACAAAGTTTAATCTCTTCCTCAAACCTGTTCAGTCTCTTCTCAATCAATAATGATAACGTCACGTAAGGGTTGACGGACAATTAAAATCATAGTTTTTATCAGTCTGGCGTATGATAATTGCCGATTTGTTAGCTGCAGTCTTTTAACCATTCTTGAATTATATTATTAGTTATTTAAAGTGAAAGCTTTCTCCATTTTACCAGAACTTCTGTGGGCTGTGGCTTCGGAGCGTATATAACTGAGTGGATACCTATCATCCCCTAACTTTCATAATTTCTTTTCGATAGTTCTTAGTTGCCAAATTGTGATCTATTACGAGGAGTTCAGATCTGTTCATACTCTTTCCACCTTAAGCCATAGATGATCAGTCATCTGTTGAAACATAGGTTTTCTAAGGGACCCACGATGGTCTGTTGCTGCTTTTCTCTTTACTACTAGTTCTAAATTCTGTACCCAAGTTACTATCATTCCCACTTGTAGTCTGTACGAACTGACTTTCAGTATTGTTGTACAGACCTGCAACTGACAGGTTCCATTTCCCTACATTATTTGACACATGGAGTTATTAGTAATAATGTTATTGAAGCTTAACTCTAACTATGGCATAATAAAACGATCGGTTAATGAACACCATCAAGATTAATACCTGAATAACGGATACGTCAGTTCGATGTGGACAGATGAATCGACGCAATGGAACATTCAGAATCATCGAATCACCAACACAGAAAAAGAAACCATTGCTATACATCTTGTTAAATCTTGAATCATGGAAACAATGGTATCATTGTGTTAATGGAGAAAACAGACCCTAACAGTTTACACAAATTTGAATTTTTAGTTTTGGTATCCACATAGCGTGATTTAGTAGAAAGATAAACCTTCTTAAATGTGACGTAATACTGGAGTATTACACTGCATAGGGGGAAAATGTTACACATTGACTTGAGAACTATCACGTAAAATATGTCGCCTATACATTTACGTAAATAAACTTATGGCTGTTAATGTCGTAGGAGATATGGACGTTCGCCGTTTACTAAATACGGTGACTTCTCCATCGTCTTCTTCGTTGTAATTTTCCATAAATTCTAAATTCAAACGCCGGTAAGAAGCGAACTAAACTTCTCTTTAGTGCTTTCATTGATTTATTGTTTTGTAGTAGGGTAAACCAAATCCCGTATATCCCATTTTAGCAGCGTAATCATGAAAATATGTTTAAATTTTGTTTCCAGTTTCGGCCAGTGTGAACCTTTGTTAATTGTAGCATACTATGTCATTCGTCAGTGTGTTCCCTGCCGCCGTTGGATAAGCACCTGCAGCAGCAAGTCGTATACTCCTAGCTCACTCATTTGTTACATAGTTTAATTCTTAATTTTTTGCGTGTTTTTGGTACTTGCATTGTCTAATTCATAAATTTCGGGCGTATTATAGTATTTGAGATTTGTAGCATCGCGTTTTAGTACCTGAATAGTGTAAAATCGCGTAGTCTCCTTCCGCCGCCGAGTAGTGTGCCAGCAGTGCGCAAGTAGCATCATTACTGCATTTACTAGGCAATCTTGTATTTTAATAACCGTTTAAATTTTGTGTCGATTTTTTTGCGCTCTCTGTAGATTAGTTCAGACGTTCTTTGCACAACAGTTTTTAGCATGGATAGGGACTGCAACTGCTGTGTTCGGATGCAGGCTGAGTAGGCATCCCTTCGCGCCCAGCTTCAGGCAGTGTTGGCTTCGATCTCACAGCTTGAGGCTGTTGCCAATGGGCATCACTGTGGGGGTCCGGATGGGGGTTTGTCGGGGACGGCCAGCTCGTCCCACGCATCCCCCGATCGGACTACGACTGTGGTTGCCCGGGATACTGCCCGCATTGAGGCTGATCCCTCACCTGTGGTAGAGTGGGAGATCGTCTCAAGGTGTCGCAGGGGGCGAAAGACATTCCGGAGGGCTGAACGGAAGGCCTCTCCAGTTTGTCTGACGAACCGGTTTCAGGCTCTGTCTCAGGCTGATACTGATCTTCGGCCTGACATGGCTGCTTGTCCAGTTCCAGAGGTTGCCCCTCAGTCTGCAAGATCCGGGCGATCGCAGAGGGGGGGCTTACTGGTACTTGGGAGCTACAACGTCAGGCGCGTAATGGGGCCCCTTAGGGATATGGCAGCAAGAGATGGGAAGAAAACCAATGTGCACTCCGTGTGCATACCGGGGGGAGTCATTCCAGATGTGGAAAGGGTCCTTCCGGATGCCATGAAGGGTACAGGGTGCACCCATCTGCAGGTGGTCGCTCATGTCGGCACCAATGATGTGTGTCGCTATGGATCGGACGAAATCCTCTCTGGCTTCCGGCGGCTATCTGATTTGGTGAAGACTGCCAGTCTCGCTAGCTGGATGAAAGCAGAGCTCACCATCTGCAGCATCGTCGACAGGACTGACTGTGGACCTTTGGTACAGAGCCGAGTGGAGGGTCTGAATCAGAGGCGGTTCTGCGACCATGTGGGCTGCAGATTCCTCGACTTGCGCCATAGGGTGGTGGGGTTTCGGGTTCCGCCGGATAGGTCAGGAGTCCACTACACGCAACAAGCGGCTACACGGGTAGCAGTGGTTGTGTGGCGTGGGCTGTGCGGTTTTTTAGGTTAGATGGCCTTGGGCAAGTACAGAAAGGGCAACAGCCTCAACGGGTGCGGGGCAAAGTCAGGACATGCGGGGACCAAGCAGCAATCGGTATTGTAATTGTAAACTGTCGAAGCTGCGTTGGTAAAATACCGGAACTTCAAGCGCTGATAGAAAGCACCGAAGCTGAAATCGTTATAGGTACAGAAATCTGACTGAAGCCAGAGATAAATTCTGCCGAAATTTTTACAAAGGTACAGACGGTGTTTAGAAAGGATAGATTGCATGCAACCGGTGGTGGAGTGTTCGTCGCTGTTAGTAGTAGTTTATCCTGTAGTGAAGTAGAAGTGGATAGTTCCTGTGAATTATTATGGGTGAAGGTTACACTCAACAACCGAGCTAGGTTAATAATTGGCTCATTTTACCGACCTCCCGACTCAGCAGCATTAGTGGCAGAACAACTGAGAGAAAATTTGGAATACATTTCACATAAATTTTCTCAGCATGTTATAGTCTTAGGTGGAGATTTCAATTTACCAGATATAGACTGGGACACTCAGATGTTTAGGACGGGTGGTAGAGACAGAGCATCGAGTGACATTATACTGAGTGCACTATCCGAAAATTACCGCGAGAAATTAAACAGAGAACCGACTCGTGGAAATAACATCTTGGACCCACTGATAACAAACAGACCCGAACTTTTCGACTCTGTAAGTGCAGAACAGGGAATCAGTGACCATAAGGCCGTTGCAGCATCCCTGAATATGGAAGTTAATAGGAATATAAAAAAAGGGAGGAAGGTTTATCTGTTTAGCAAGAGTAATAGAAGGCAGATTTCAGACTACCTAAGAGATCAAAACGAAAATTTCTGTTCCGACACTGACAATGTTGAGTGTTTATGGAAAAAGTTCAAGGCAATCGTAAAATGCGTTTTAGACAGGTACGTGCCGAGTAAAACTGTGAGGGACGGAAAAAACCCACCATGGTACAACAACAAAGTTAGCAAACTACTGCGAAAGCAAAGAGAGCTTCACTCCAAGTTTAAACACAGCCAAAAGCTCTCAGACAAACAGAAGCTAAACGATGTCAAAGTTAGCGTAATGAGGGCTATGCGTGAAGCGTTCACTGAATTCGAAAGTAAAATTCTATGTACCGACTTGACAGAAGATCCTCGGAAGTTCTGGTCTTACGTTAAATCAGTAAGTGGCTCGAAACAGCATATCCAGACACTCCGGGATGATGATGGCATTGAGACAGAGGATGACAAGCGTAGAACTGAAATACTAAACACCTTTTTCCAAAGCTGTTTCACAGAGGAAGACCGCACTTCAGCTCCTTCTCTAAATCCTCGCACAAACGAAAAAATGGCTGACATCGAAATAAGTGTCCAAGGAATAGAAAAGCAACTGCAATCACTCAAGAGAGGAAAGTCCACTGGACCTGACGGGATACCAATTCGATTCTACACAGAGTACGTGAAAGAACTTGCCCCCCTTCTAACAGCTGTGTACCGCAAGTCTCTAGAGGAACGGAAGGTTCCAAATGATTGGAAAATAACACAGGTAGTCCCAGTCTTCAAGAGGGGTCGTCGAGCAGATGCACAAAACCATAGACCTATATCTCTGACGTCGATCTTTTGTAGAATTTTAGAACATGTCCTTGCTTGAGTATCATGTCGTTTTTGGAAACCCAGAATCTACTATGTAGAAATCCACATGGATTCCGGAAACAGCGATCGTGTGACACCCAACTCGCTTTATTTGTTCATGAGACCCAGAAAATATTAGATACAGGCTCCCTGGTAGATGCTATTTTTCTTGACTTCCGGAAGGCGTTCGATACAGTTCCGCACTGTCGCCTGATAATCAAAGTAAGAGCCTACGGAATATCAGACCAGCTGTGTGGCTGGATTGAAGAGTTTTTAGCAAACAGAACACAGCATGTTGTTATCAATGGAGAGACGTCTACAGACGTTAAAGTAACCTCTGGCGTGCCACAGGGGAGTGTTATGGGACCATTGCTTTTCACAATATATATAAATGACCTAGTAGATAGTGTCGGAAGTTCCATGCGGCTTATCGCGGATGATGCTGTAGTATACAGAGAAGTTGCAGCATTAGAAAATTGTAGCGAAATGCAGGAAGATCTGCAGCGGATAGGCACTTGGTGCAGGGAGTGGCAATTGACCCTTAACATAGACAAATGTAATGTATTGCGAATACATAGAAAGAAGGATCCTTTATTCTATGATTATATGATAGCGGAACAAACGCTGGTAGCAGTTACTTCTGTGAAATACCTGGGAGTATGCGTGCGGAACGATTTGAAGTGGAATGATCATATAAAATTAATTGTTGGTAAGGCGGGTACCAGGTTTAGATTCATTGGGAGAGTCCTTAGGAAATGTAGTCCATCAACAAAGGAGATGGCTTACAAAACACTCGTTCGACCTATACTTGAGTATTGCTCATCAGTGTGGGATCCGTACCAGATCGGGTTGACGGAGGAGATAGAGAAGATCCAAAGAAGAGCGGCGCGTTTCGCCACAGGGTTATTTGGTAACCGTGATAGCGTTACGGAGATGTTTAACAAACTCAAGTGTCAGACTCTGCAAGAGAGGCGCTCTGCATCGCGGTGTAGCTTGCTCGCCAGGTTTCGAGAGGGTGCGTTTCTGGATGAGGTATCGCATATATTGCTTCCCCCTACTTACACCTCCCGAGGAGATCACGAATGTAAAATTAGTGAGATTAGAGCGCGCACGGAGGCTTTCAGACAGTCGTTCTTCCCGCGAACCATACGCGACTGGAACAGGAAAGGGAGGTAATGACAGTGGCACGTAAAGTGCCCTCCGCCACACACCGTTGGGTGGCTTGCGGAGTATAAATGTAGATGTAGATGTAATAAGCAATATGATTATTGTATGATGCTGCAAGAAAAATTATTTGCAAAATAGTTGCAAATTCATTAACTCCTTTCCATGCTAATGATGTTGTATGACGCGAAAACCGCAGCATACGCAGGGTGATTATGATCAAGCACTGGAGTTGCTATGAGTTTCCTGCTAAAAAGTAAATAAATAAATAAATTGCAAAATAATAAAAATAAAGAAAGTGGAATATAAATATATCGAAATAAATTGTGTGAAGTGTAATCAAAATTTCTTTTTTATGGTAGAGATAGCACACATATAAATATCAGTGGCAGACGCAAAGATTCCAATAAAATGGCACCTTCTATCTTGTATGTTGCAAATATATGGTCTTCGAAAACAGCTAAATATTGCTGTTATACCCTTATCATCTCTTAACGTAGACACTGCAGATAATGTTATACCAGGCGAGTATTGTGAAAGCGTTATGTGGCATAATAAAACTGCAGTTTTTTACTGAAAGCCCCCTCTGCAGAGAAGTTTGCGTACTGAACATACCGCCGTCGTGAACAGCAGAATAACAACGTGCTGCAGGTCCATAACCTGCCTGCCCCCACCGCACCGCGTGCCCTACCCTTTGTCCCCTCCGTCACAAGCAGTCCCCTCCCCCCCCCCCCCCTGAATTTGGATTTCGCATGGTTCCCTGCGAAAACCGTTCACAAATGAAGAAGAAAACGAGATACTTAATTTTCCCAGTTTGTTCCGCTATAGTCAGTGAGCTCCATGTAATATCCCACGTAACAAGTCAGATACCTCGGTTTTGACCTACGATGTTTTGTTCCGACTTAACACTTCCTGGGTTAATTAACTGAAGTTATCATTCACCTCATTTGTTTCATTCTGGATAAATTATTAATTGCAGTCGAATATTGGTGTCAAAAGCCCTTCTGGTGACTTTACAACCACAACCACCTGTTCCCACAAAAAAAGGACATCACTTTTAATCGTCCAGGAAGTTTCATATCAGCGCACACTCCGCTGCAGAGTGAAAATCTCATTCTGGAAACATCCCCCAGGCTGTGGCTAAGCCATGTCTCCGCAGTATCTTTTCTTTCAGGAGTGCTAGTCCTGCAAGGTTCGGAGGAGAGCTTCTGTAAAGTTTGGGAGGTAGGAGACTAGGTACTGGCTGAAGTAAAGCTGTGAGGACCGGGAGTGAGTCGTGCTCGATAGCTCAGATGGTAGAGCACTTGCCCACGAAAGGCAAAGATCCCGAGTTCGAGTCTCGATCGGGCACACAGTTTTAATCTGCCAGGAAGTTTCATATCAGCGCACACTCCGCTGCAGAGTGAAAATCTCATTCTAACATCAGTTTTAGTTCCACCTTTCCGAATAATTCTCATTCTAAGACTTCACAAACCACACTTGGAGATGAAAGACATGAGTACTGCTCCTTGCATTACCGACTGATCAAAGTCCGGCTAAACAGATGGCGTACCACCTATCGTACTCATGTTGTTATTGTTGTGGTCTTCAGTCCTGAGACTGGTTTGATGCAGCTCTCCATGCTACTCTATCCTGTGCAAGTTTCTTCATCTCCCAGTACCTAATTCAGCCTACATCCTTCTGAATCTGCTTAGTGTATTCATCTCTTGGTCTCCCTCTACCTCCACGCTGCCCTCTAGTACTAAATTGGTGATCCCTTGATGCCTCATAACATGACCTACCAACCAGTCCCTTCTTCTTGTCAAGTTGTGCCACAAACTCGTCTTCTCCCCAGTTCTATTCAATACCTCCTCATTAGTTATGTGATCTACCCATCTAATCTTTAGCATTCCTCTGTAGCACCACATTTCGAATACTTCTATTCCCTTCTTGTCTAAACTATTTATCGACCATGTTTCACTTCCACACACAGTCGTAATTATCTTTTCCTCTTTTCCTAAAACAACAGAGACTGACTGAAAAGTTTATGAGGTTCAACAAATACACCCGTGTGCAAACCGTAAGAACAAAAGTAAGTTCAGCATGTCAAGCAACATGAATCGATGAAACCTGGACCATACATATAAAGAATTGCATGAGTACAGTACAGAAGGAATCTGTCACGGCCAACTACGACAGTTTTATTTAAGAAGAATAATTACACTGAATTCGTCGCGATTTATGATAGCTCCCGAACAGTAACAATGGTCGGTCGCGGTTATTGATATGGTACGTGATCATCAGGGACAGGAATGAGTGTTGTGCGACGCATTCCCATGCTGGCCACAGGGTTGGTAAAAACTGCTTGTGATAAGGCGCTTCAATCCTCCACCTGCGCGGTTGACAATTACTCCTTGGTCAGTGTCGTATGTCGATAGCCGAGGTACCTCTTCCCAGTGCATCCCACACGTGCTGACAGGATTTATGTCGGAGGAACGGAAAGGCCAGCCCATTCGCCAAATGTCCTTTCGTTCCGAGAGCTCCTCTACCTGCACAGTTCGATACGGTCGCTCAAGGTCAAGCATAAAAATGGAGTCAGGGCCAAATGTACCTCTGAACAGACGCACACGGGGAAGGAGAAGAATCATAAGAACTGAGGGCTGAATAACACTTTCGCTGTTTTTCTACTACTGATTTTTATTTATATGAACTAGTTTTTGGCTTATTAGGCATCGATGATTTCAGCCGTAAATAGAACTACTGACGGCCTTGGGAGAGCCAGTCCTGACAAAACTCTACCATCTGGTGAGCAAGATGTATGAGACAGGCGAAAAACCCTCAGACTTCAAGAAGAATATAATAATTCCGATCCCAAAGAAAGCAGGTGCTGACAGATGTGAAAATTACCGAACAACCAGTTTAATAAGTCACGGATGCAAAATACTAACGCGTATTCTCTACAGACGGATGGAAAAACTGGTAGAAGCCAACCTCGGGGAAGATCAGTTTGGATTCCGTAGAAATATTGGAACACGTGAGGCAACACTGACCCTACGACTTATCTTAGAAGCTAGATTAAGGAAAGGTAAACCTACGTTCCTAGCATTTGTAGACTTAGAGAAAGCTTTTGACAATGTTGACTGGAATACTCTCTTTCAATCTCTGAAGGTTGCAGGGGTAAAATACAGGGAGCGAGAGGCTATTTACAATTTGTACAGAAACCAGATGGCAGTTATAAGAGTCGAGGGGCACGAAAGGGAAGCAATGGTTGGGAAGGGAGTGAGACAGGGTTGTAGCCTATCCCCGATGTTATTCAATCTGTATATTGAGCAAGCAGTGAAGGAAACAAAAGAAAAATTCGGAGTAGGTATTAAAGTCCATGGAGAAGAAATAAAAACTTTGAGGTTCGCCGATGACATTGAAATTCTGTCAGAGACAGCAAAAGACTTGGAAGAGCAGTTGAACGGAATGGACAGTGTCATGAAAGGAGGGTATAAGATGAACATCAACAAAAGCAAAACAAGGATAATGGATTGTAGTCGAATTAAGTCGGGTGATGCCGAGGGAATTAGATTAGGAAGTGAGACACTTAAAGTAGTGAAGGAATTTTGCTGTTTGGGGAGCAAAATAACTGATGATGGTCGAACTAGAGAGGATATAAAATGTAGACTGGCAATGGCAAGGAAAGCGTTTCTGAAGAAGAGAAACTTGTTAACATCTAGTATTGATTTAAGTGTCAGAAAGTCGTTTCTGAAAGTATTTGTATGGAGCGTAGCCATGTATGGAA
This sequence comes from Schistocerca nitens, assembly GCF_023898315.1. Taxonomy (NCBI): domain Eukaryota; kingdom Metazoa; phylum Arthropoda; class Insecta; order Orthoptera; family Acrididae; genus Schistocerca; species Schistocerca nitens. The sequence continues at coordinate 70,331,542 of NC_064614.1, forward strand.
GTGAAACATGGACGATAACTAGTTTGGATAAGAAGAGAATAGAAGCTTTCGAAATGTGGTGTTACAGAAAAATACTGAAGATTAGATGGGTAGATCATATAACTAATGATGAGGTATTGAATAGGATTGGGGAGAAGAGAAGTTTGTGGCACAACTTAACTAGAAGAAGGGATAGGTTGGTAGGAGGCATCAAGGGATCACCAATTTAGTATTGGAGGGCAGCGTGGAGGGTTAAAATCATAGAGGTAGACCAAGAGATGAATACGCTAAACAGATTCAGAAGGATGTAGGTGGCTGTAGGTACTGGGAGATGAAGAAGCTTGCACAGATAGAGTAGCATGGAGAGCTGCATCAAACCAGTCTCAGGACTGAAGACCACAACAACAACAACAACAACAACATAGAAATATTAAAGAGTTAGGAAGATGTTTCTGTTTAGCAAAAGTGACAAAAAGCAGGGTTCTGAGTACCTGACAGCTCAACACAAAAGTTTTGTCTCATTTACAAATGGCTCTTAGCACTATGGGACTTAACTGCTGTGGTCATCAGTCCCCTAGAACTTAGAACTACTTAAACCTAACTAACCTAAAGACATCACACACATCCATGCCCGAGGCAGGATTCGAACCTGCTACCGTAGCGGTCGCGCGGCTCCAGACTGTAGCGCCTAGAACCGCTCGGCCACTCTGGCCGGCTGTCTCAAGTACAGATAGTGTTGATGATCAGTGGACAAAATTCAAAACCGTCGTACAATATGCGTTAGATGAGTATGTGCCAAGAATGATCGTAAGAGATGGAAAAGAGCCACCGTGGTACAACAACCGAGTTAGAAAACTGCTGCGGAAGCAAAGGGAACTTCACAGCGGACAAACAAAAATTACGCGAAGCGAAATGTAGTATGAGGAGAGCTATGCGAGAGGCGTTCAATGAATTAGAAAGTAAAGTTCTATGTACTGACTTGGCAGAAAATCCTAAGAAATTTTTGTTGTGGCGTAACAAGCTAGCTACGCAACACTGAAGTAGCCGAAAGGGCACGCGTCAACTCACGCCGTCTTGCGTTAAGTCTGAAACAGGATACGTGATGAAAGCTATAAAGAAAAGAACGGAGCTTCTCGTATACTTAACTTTAATTTCTTGTTGTACATTGCTCTTGATAATACAAGTGAGACTCTCTCCAGATATGGTTAACTGCGTCTTGCTAGGTCGTAGCCATGGACTTAGCTGAAGGCTATTCTAACTGTCTCTCGGCAATTGAGAGAAAGGCTTCGTACGTGTAGTCGCTAGCAATGTCGTCCGTACAACAGGGGCGAGTGCTAGTACGTCTCTCGAGACCTGCCTTGTGGTGGCGCTCGGTCTGCGATCCTGACAGTGGCGACACGCGGGTCCGACATGTACTAATGGACCGCGGCCGATTTAAGCTACCACCTAGCAAGTGTGGTGTCTGGCGGTGACACCACAATTTTGGTCTTATCACAAACCGGTAGGTGGATCAAAGCAAAATGTCCAGACACTCTGTGACCAAAATGGTACTGAAACAGAGGATGACAGACTAAATGCCGATATTACTAAATGTCTTTTTTCAAAGCTGTTTCATAGAGGATGACTGCATTGTAGTTCCTTCTCTAGATTGTCGTACAGATGACAAAATGGTAGATATCGAAATAGACGACAGAGGGATAGAGAAACAGTTAAAATCGCTCAAAAGAGGAAAGGCCGCTGGACCTGATGGGATACCAGTTCTATTTTACACAGAGTACGCGAAGGAACTTGCCCCACTTCTTGCAGCGGTGCAAGATGAGCGTAGATGAGCGTAGCGTTCCAAAAGATTGGAAAAGGGCACAGGTCATCCCCGTTTTCAAGAAGGGAAGTCGAACAGATGAGAAGAACTATAGACCTACATCTCTAACGTCGATCAGTTGTAGATTTTGGAAACACGTATTATGTTCGAGTATAATAACTTTCCAGGAGACTAGAAATCTACTCTGTAGGAATCAGCATGGGTTTCGAAAAAGACGATCGTGTGAAACCCACTTCACGCTATTCGTCCACGAGGCTCAGAGGGCCATAGACACGGATTCCCAGGTAGATGCCGTGTTTCTTGACTTCTGCAAGGCGCTCGATACGTTTCCCCACAGTCGTTTAATGAACAAAGTAAGAGCATATGGACTATCAGACTAATTGAAGAGTTCTTAGATAATAGAACGCAGCATGTCATTCTCAATGGAGAGAAGTCTTCCGAAGTAAGAGTGATTTCAGGTGTGCCGCAGACGAGTGTCGTCGGACCGTTGCTATTCACAATATACATAAATGACCTTGTGGATGACATCGGAAGTTCACAGAGGCTTTTTGCAGATGATGCTGTGGTGTATCGAGAGGTTGTAGCAATGGAAAATTATACTGAAATGCAGGAGGATCTGCAGCGAACTGACGCATGGTGCAGGGAATGGCAATTGAATCTCAATGTAGACAAGTGTAATGTGCTGCGAATACATAGAAAGATCCCTTATTATTTAGCTACAATATAGCAGGTCAGCAACTGGAAGCAGTTAATTCCATAAATTATCTGGGAGAACGCATTAGGAGTGATTTAAAATGGAATGATCATATAAAGTTGATCGTCGGTAAACAGATGCCAGACTTTCATTGGAAGAATCCTAAGGAAATGCAATCCGAAAACAAAGGAAGTAGGTTACAATACGCTTGTTCGCCCACTGCTTGAATACTGCTCAGCAGTGTGGGATCCGTACCAGATAGGGTTGATAGAAGAGATAGAGAAGATCCAACGGAGAGCAGCGCGCTTCGTTACAGGATCATTTAGTAATCGCGAAAGCGTTACGGAGATGATAGATAAACTCCAGTGGAAGACTCTGCAGGAGAGATGCTCACTAGCTCGGTACAGGCTTTTGTTGAAGTTTCGAGAACATACCTTCACCGAGGAGTCAAGCAGTATATTGCTTCCTCCTACGTATATCTCGCGAAGAGACCATGAGGATAAAATCAGAGATTAGAGCCCACACAGAGGCATACCGACAATCCTTCATTCCACGAACAATACGAGACTGGAATAGAAGAGAGAACCGATAGAGGTACTCAAGGTACCCTTCGCCACACACCGTTAGGTGGCTTGCGGAGTATGGATGTAGATGTAGATGTAGGCCGTCTTCAGATAGCTACTGGCTATTGTATGTAGCACTTCCGTGTGTGTTAGATATTTGTGTCCTTCTTTGAGCACATGTTCAGCAAAGGTGGACTCCGATTTATCTCCAGCTGCGTTCATGTTCAGTCAGCCATGTTGATATGGCCCGGCCCGTCTGACCAATGTACAGTTTATTGCAGTCAGTGCAGGTTATTTTGTAGACCCCACTGTTGCTTAGTTTATCTATTTTGTCCTTGCTGTTGAATAGGAGGTTAGTTGTAGTACCTCTTACATAAAATGTTATAGTTTTGAGATTTTGGTGTTTTGACTAGTTTGTCTGATAGCTTACCTAGATATGGTATAGTCAGCAGTTGGTTTTTGGTGTAGTTGTTATTGTAAAGGGGGCATAAATATAGGGCAAGATTTTCTTTCTTTGTTTCTTGTGCAGGATTTTGTCAACTAATTCAGGGTTATAACCATTGTTATATGCAGAATATTTAATGTTGTCTACTTCTATTTGGAAATTCTGTTTTGACATTGGTATGGATGTGAGGCGATGTACCATAGAATGTAAGGCTGCATGTTTGTGTGTTATTGGGTGTTGTGAACATGAGAGTATTACTGTGTCTGTTGTGGGTTTTCTCTAAATTTTTAAAGTATGTGTATTTGCAAATCGACGGCAGTGATTTGGTTCCGTAGTTCTGCGGATTACTCGTATTTGTCTCTTTGAGTATTGGAGTGACCTGTGAAACCATCCATCCTTCACGTACTGATCTTTCTTCGAACGACCTGTTGTATACGCTTGCTAAGGACGGAGCTACATGACATTAGCATACTCTGAAACAAACCTAATTTGAATACAATGTAAATCGGAAGAATTAGTGAACCGTGAATTTACTTTCAAAATCTCTTTCTTAAGGAATTTACTTTGTTTACTAGCGATTCATCAAGAACATTAACACATTTAATCACATTATGTGAGCGTGGAAGTAGTTGCCAATGGGTAACTGATGAGACAAATTTTTTTTCAATAAATGGATATTTTATTTCTAAGAGCCCTTTTTTTAAACAGATTTAAAATTATAATCAGAAAGCACCCTGTAAATATCAAGTTACAGTTTATTCAGAGGCAGAAATAAGATTTTTTTTTTTTTTTTTTTTTTTTGATAGTATGATCTTTCGGGCTGAAAACCTTGCCGCTCCCTTTCAACACGGCCGTAGTCACGACCGCGCACAACAACCTCTGACAGACTACACTGGAGCAAATCTGCAACACACCAGATTACTTTAAACTAAAAATTTTAACACCTTACACAAACACATAAACTATGCACCCCGTAAAATGGATGGAAACGGTACAGAACACTCACATTAAAAATTATTTGCCACCAAAAGTGCAACTTGTTTTTAAAGAACACTTACGGTGGAAGGGTGGCAACTTTATATTCTAAAATGACCATTTAAATAAAGTCCATGAAATGCAGTTTTACATAAAATGTACCAACATGCTCTACATTACACATATATCACCTCGCAAGATGATAGGCAAGATAAAAACATATTTCAGGAATTCGGCCTCTACACCTTAAGCAATAAATTCGTTAACACCGAATCCGACAAACATGACCAAGGCAGTTATTAACGTACGGCAGACCGACAGACAGACAGACACTAACTGCCTAACAAATGCGGACGGAGACGGACGAGCAAGTTGGTGACGAGGGACTGACCAAGAACATAAGTTGAATTTAACAAGTAAATGAAACAACATATAGCGAATCACTTAACTTTTAATAAACTGCGATGTCTGGCGAAGACCTCACGTAGCACGCCCAAAACGCTCTCCCGAACCGTCCACTGCCAGCCACTTCAACGGACGCAGGAAGGTGCGCCGGTCTCCCTTCTCACGTCGTCGCAGCTCGCCCCGGCCAGACCGATGTCGTGGGTTGACTCCTGCTGCTCTGGTGTAGGCCGCGAAGCCACTACGCCTCGCTCTACGGCGCGGCCCACTGGCTGCCACGTGGCGACCTCGCATGCGCCGACGCTCAAGACGGACACAAGGCATCTTGTGTCCCAGTGCGCGACCGACCAACCGATCGATCCAACCGGCCTTAAGGTCGATCCGAACGACAGACATCCCGGCACTCCAGACGACAGACCGACATTGACTAAGCGATACACTCGGTCGGACCCACCCCTGCAGAGGAAACATGCCTTCAGGCTACCCGGCATCCCTGCCCTGGGAAGAGACCGACCTACCGATAAATCCAACCGCCAATCTCCATTGCCTGAACAAACTCGAGCAGACTGCCGGCCTAACACATACTAGCACTCCGGACGACAGACAGACACTGACTGCCCCACACTGACCCGGCAGACCAACTGACCGACTCGCCGAGACTGACAGACTGCCCCCACTGCTGAGCTTATAGCGCCACTTAAATGCACGTGAACAGGTAAATTTTCCCCTTTTCCACCAGAGGGAGACACCAAAGCTGCGATTGCCACAGGGGCGCCACAGCCAGAAACGGAAGGCGACTGCTTTACACTACGCGCTTTGTCACATTTACAGCTCATACTCTACAGCTGGATGGCCTTAGTGGTTTGTCATGTATAACACTATACTCAGATCCTGGTTCAGTACCGGATAAAGTCGGGGAAAATTCATCGGTACAGCCCGTTGTGAGTATTGGGCATGTTCCCCAGGTGTAAAAGGCGCCCAGCGTGATGAGCCATTCTCTCTAGCACTCCTAGTGCCGCAGCGAGGAACAGCTCCAATATACCTACTGGTGGTCAGTAGCTAAAATGATTGAAAACCTACAGTGTGTCTTTAGGTCTCAAGATGGACTGAATCCATAATCTGAGAAGGTTCTCCACTGTCTTCTCTGAGAAGAATCCATTGCTTTTAACTTACTCTGACAAGCCTCCCTACGTTTGTAAGACATACTAGGGTGTCTATCTGAGCTAGACTGACCGTACTCGAGAGATTACAGTTGAAAATTCGCCACGCATCATGTAACATGTGTCTGTATAAGTTCCTAACTGGAATCTTGCAGAGATGGTTGTTTCTCCGTCGCAGTAGTCAGCCCATACTGCCAGCACGTAGCACTGATGAGACTGCAATTTGTGAAATCGTGCCAAGTGGGAGTCTGGCAAAGAACGAACTACACGCTGTTAAATAACGTCACACGTATATTGCTCCGTACTAATTCAGATGTACTCCAGATATCACTGTACATTCAGCGATCAGCCAAAACATTATGACCACGTACGTAATAGCCAGCATGTCGAACTTTGGCATGGATAACAGTGGCGACGCGTGATGGGATGAAAGCAATGAGACCTTGGTAGGCCACGGAGGGAGTCAGCACCACATCTGCACACACAAGTCATTTAATTCCTGTAAATTCTTTGGAGGGGTCCATGTGCTCTGACGCCAAGTTCAGTCACATCCCAAATATGTTCAATGGGATAATAGCTGTCGTATTGGGGGAGGGGGGGGCAGCACATAAATTATACATCGTTACTGTGTTCCTCAAACCACTCCATGAGCCTTGTGATATGGAGCATTATCTTGCTGAATAATTCCGTCGGGGAACATGATCGTCCTGAAGGGGTGTACTTGTTCTAAAACCAGTGTAAGATATTCCTTGGCCGTCATACTACCTTGAACGAACTCCACATGACACCTGGATGCCCTCTTGAATGTTTCCCAGAGGACACTGGAGCCGCAGACAGCTTGTCTCCATACCGTTGTACAGGTATCAAGGAGCTGTTGCTCTGGCAGACTACGGATTCGCGAACTTCCACTGGCAGGTTGAAGTAAGTATCGGGATTCATCAGACCACGCAACGCTCTGCCATTGCGTCAACGTCCAGGGTCGATGCTGATGTGCCCATTTCATTCGAAGTTGCCGATTTAGTGGTGTTAACTTTGGCACATGCATGGATCGTCGAAGGCGGAGCAACATCGATGGGAATCCAATAAAACAATACCAATCGCCGATATTAGGTTTTATCTTTAGGCTACCAGTTTCGACGATACATACGTCATATTCAGGCCTGCTTCATTCGAGTAACCTTCGTGTTACAAAATACAGCAGCACTTTTAGCTGGTCTCGTAACCATTATTACTGACATGCGTGTTCCTTGGACAATTGTCAGCAAGTGACAATAACGGTTACGAGACCTGTTAAAAGTACTGCTGTATTTTGTAACACGAAAGTTACTCGATTGAAGCAGGCCTGAAGATTACGTAATGTATCGTCGAAACCGGTAGCCTAAAAATAAAACCTAAATAACGGCGATTGGTATCGTTTTATTGGCTATTGACCTGCCTTATTCCCACACTCCAGCCAGAAGATGGAGTTACATTCATCGTTACGAGTGTTCCGTGCACTGTTTGTTTACACACTTGTACTTTGTCCAACATTAAAGTCTGATGCGACTTTCACCACAGTTCGCGGCCTGTCCTGTTTTACCAGTTTGCCCAGTCTACAACGTTCAACATCTGTACTGAGTGGTGGACACCCAACTCCCCGGCGCCTGGACGTGGTTTGACCTTGGTTTCGCAAGCACTCACCACAGCACTTCTCGAACACACGACAAGTCTTACAGTTTCCGAAATGCTCGTGACGAGGCTACAGGCCATCACAACCTGTCCTCGGTCAAACCCAGATAAACAGCGCGCCTTCCCCATTATACAAACGGACAGAACTCTCACTGAAGCTGTATGCACCGTGCGTGCGTCTGACAAGCGAACATTCCCATCGCACCCCCCTCAGATTTAGTTATAAGTTGGCACAGTGGATAGGCCTTGATAAACTGAACACAGATCAATTGAGAAAACAGGAAGAAGTTATGTGGAACTGTGAAAAAATAAGCAAAATATACAAACTGAGTAGTCCACGGGTCGCATAGGCAACATCATGGACAAAATGAGCTCACGAGCGTCTTTGCCCCGTGGTAGCGTGAGCAGCTGCTGAACGAGAAGTCCTTGGTTCAAGTCTTCTCTCGAGTGAAAATTTTATTTTCTTTATTTTTGCATAGTTATTATCCGTCCGTTCGTTCATTGACGTCTTTGTTCACTGTAATAAGTTTAGTGTCTGTGTTTTGCGACCGCATCGCAAAACCGTGCGATTAGTAGACGAAAGGACGTGCCTCTCCAATGGGAACCGAAAACATTTGATCGCAAGGTCATAGGTCAACCGATTCCTCCACAGGAAAACACATCTGATATATTCTATACGACACTGGTGACGGCATGTGCGTCACATGACAGGAATATGTTGTCGACCCACCTAACTTGTACACTTGGCGAAGGGGTAAAAAGATTCTTCTACCTTGCCCGATTTAGGTTTTCTTGTGGATGCGATAATCACTCCCAAAAAAGTGATGAAAACATAAGAGTTTGTCACATAAAGCTGAAAATAAAAAATTAAAGTTTTCACTCGACGGTAGACTTGAACCTAGTACCTTGCGTTCCGCAGCTGCTCACGTTACCACGAGACCACGGCGCTCCTGCGTTTTCAGTCTCCTTGACATTGCATATCTTCCCATGAACTACTCAGTTTGTATATTTTGCTTATTTTTTCACAGTTCCACACAACTTCTTCCTGTTTTCTCAATTGATCTGTTTTCAGTTTTTCAAGGTCTATCCACTGTGCCAACTTATAACTAAATCTGAGGGGGGTGCAATGGGGAGGTTCCCTTGTGAGTAGCAGTCATTCCACGCCAGGTGACGCTACTATTGCCTGGACGGGTTTGATCGGTGGCCATAATGTTCTTGCTAGTCAGTGTAGATTTTGCGCCAGTTGCCACAACCCAACACATAAATTAAATAGTACATTAAGATCGTCTAGTCATTAAATGACGCTCGAGAGCGATTCTCTCGACATTATAGCGAATCGAGTGCTATCTACCGTGTCCTCTTCTAATACCAAACAGTTTCTCAGAAGTCTGTGACGACCGCGTTCGGCACACGTCCATCAGCATCGGATGCCCTCACTCGGCTCACTGTGGTCACGCAACCGAGTCCTTGGGCTGCTAACCGCAAAACAAATAAAAAATAAGATCCTCTCGGCCATTCAGGATCTCGGCCTCGTTTCCCTTCCAGATATTGTAGCGCTCATCTCAGTCAATGGGAAACCAACACTCAGTTCCACGTCACCTGGCTGTCAGAATACCAGTACAGTGCCACGTCGCTAAGAACCACGTCAGACCCTTCTCCAGTAACCCATTTCGCAACATCACGCAATCTTTTGCATAGAGTATTGTGTGCTGCATATGTCATATGGCATATACGTATTATATGGGGAGTTCCTTTGGTTATGACGTTGGACCCGAGTTCCTGCGCATCGGAGTTCTAATCCCCATATTGTCTTCATGTTGACATTTTACGCTGTTCCTCTGGATGACCTAAGGGGAATTCTGGGATGGTTCTCAGGAAAGCTACCGCGGATTTCGTACGGCATCTTAGTTGATCGTCGTTTTTTGTCCACGTCTAGTGATCTGGACGTCAGTGAACTTCTCCTGTCTACATAATAACCCAGTAAAGCATTTTCCCAAGCTCCTATAAATGAATTTGAACGAAGGTGCGTCACTAGACATTCCCGTAAATGCTGTTCGTTGAATAATGCCCACTAAAAGCAGTCTGCAATTGATACTGTAGACGAGACAAATACTGAAGTTTTCATTTGTCATTATTAAGCTATTTCTTAGTGTGTAACGTTTCAAACAGGTAGATACCGTAAATTGGGAATATCATTCCCACAGCTGCACTACTACAAACTTGAATCACGTAAGAACTCCAGTTAATCTTCTATCTTTGTTGATCCCTATTTCTCCAGCTCTCCTTCATTTTCCGGCCATGATGTCTTTTCATTTCTTCTGCCCATGTTGTTCAAGATTTCTTAAATCTTGTGCCTAGAAATCCTTCTAAAGGTAGTATTTTTTTCTGAAGAATGTTTCTTTCTGTTATTTCCGATTATTTTGTGTTGTTTATTTCCAGTTCTTTTCTTAACTGTGCAGTTCATACTATAACCGATTGCTTTTTTCTGAAATACGGCAGTATTTGTTTCCGTTAGCCTGCTTTCATTAATTTGGTAGAGGTTTCTAAAGAAGACTTATCTTCGCTTTGCCACTACTTTTCATATTTGCTCTATATAACTGTAGATAACACCATTACTGTTCATTTTATGACCAGCATTAATTTGTATTGCGCACACTGTTTTTGTAATAATCCGTTTTTAAACTGCATCTATTCTGACCAGTTTGTAGTTCACCATTACGCATTCGCATGCGTATAAACTCTCCGCTCTTAACGCTGTGGTAGAGTGTTTTGTTTATCCAAATATGTATTTCTTGCTGTAGATACTGGTTCTCGGACTGTATGCTCTTGCATTTTATTAAGTCTTACATGTGCTGTAAGTTTTTCTAGACCATTCTGCTGACTACTTTCTCCAAGATATTTCAATTTAGTAACTCGCTCTGTTTCACCTATCTATGTTCGATGTATTTTCGTTCACTGATTCGTTGGTTTCAAAGTCCCAGTTCCGTTATCATACGCTCATACCACTTTCCTCTGCTGCTTCAACTGTACCGGCCGGTGTGGCCGATCGGCTCTAGGCGCTTCAGTCTGGAACCGGGCTAATGCTATGGTCGCAGGTTCGAATCCTGCCTCGGGCAGGATGTGTGTGATGTCCTTGGGTTAGTTAGGTTTAAGTAGTTCTAAGTTCTAGGGAACTGATGACCTCAGATGTTAAGCCTCATAGTGCTCAGAGCCTATTTTTTTTTTTTTTTGCTTTAACTGTGACAAGTGACTATGAGCGGTTCCAGATGTACAGCATCAGTGGTTACATCAGTCGTCACTCGTGAACTGGGCAGCGATCACGAAAAGAGTCGCAAGCAATGACATATAAATAAATAAACTGAAAACACTAAAATGAAGTTGTGGAAGTGATGCATCCAGATAAGAATATTGTATCCGCTACATTCCCAACAAAGCAAATTCTCATGAAACACTTATGGAGAAGATATACCACATAAATGCAGTCAAAACATCTTTCATTCTTAAGTTTCTGTTTATAGTAAAGACATTGCCAGGTACTATATATTCGCCATTGCCATCACCTTAGGCGTTTCGAAGCATTACAGCAGCAAGCAAAGTTCCAGAGCTGGTCTCTGAACAACACAAATCGATCTTGTTAAGTAGAGCACTGTGCCTGAAACATCGCCCCAAAGTGTGTAAGCCACAAGATTTTAAGCGAAGCAGCTAGCTATTAGGCGATAAAGTGAACTCCCTGCATTACCCGCCAGGCAGCAGTAATTACTACACAACGAGGCACGCCGAGGGAAAATCCTTGGATTACTGCAATATATGTAGTAGATGTAGAACCACTTTAATAGCTAATTGGCCATTTAATGGGAGTGGTTTACCCATACTGAGTTCTCTCATAAAGAGAATTACGTTATTAAGAAACATTACACCGCCGCGAATATCACACGCAAATCGTTTGTTTATTGCAGTTTCCCCAATCTATGGGGGTAAGTGTGCGAATCCTCTACAGAAAGAAAGGAGGTAAGTGATTCATAACAAGGAGTAGTTCACTTATCCGCTGTATGTTACATTTCTAAACGTTGCAGTTCATTTAATAAGCCTATAGATATGTTTCAAACACAGACAAATACCTCAAAAGGGATAATTTTTATGTGTATCGACTCCTTTTTGGTTTCAGAATAACACTCTAGTGGAAATGACGTCATACATTACATTTATATCTCTTACTTTTCATAAACTAAAGATCTGTGTATGGGTGAGTTCTGATAGTTCATGTAGATTGTAAGCAACAATCAGTGTACTGCTGTAGTTTGATTTCTTTTAACCTAGTATTTACAGACCGGACTCCTCGATACGTTTTAATTATATTAGTATAACAACACTATAAATGAATGTGAAAATTACGTGTTTACAAGTTTACTTTACAGTTATTAGCTGACGGTCGTAAATAATTAAATAAATGCACGCTTACTGCGTATATCCACTAGAAGAAATCATATGACTGTAGTGGCAGAAAAATATTTATCTGAAATTTAGCAGACTACAAAACACCTAATGTGATTTACACTTCATTTATACTCCATGACGAACAGGAAGTATAACATGAATGAAAATATGTTCATAATCCTATGAAAGGATGAAAACAAACTGTGGAGTGTGACATCATCACTTCGATTTTAATATCTGTATAAGTTGAATCTTACAACAATGGAGATTAACAACTTATAGCAGCACTTCGAGGTAATAGCGCACTGTATATAGTATGCAGAAAATCAAGCTCTCCTTTTTAGTAATGAAGATAATGTGCAATCTTAATTCCACTGTATTCATTTTACAGTAGAAAATGGTGACCTGGTAATCTCAGTAACTAAAAAAGGGAAAATTGCTCATGAGTAACAAAATTTTCTACATAGTTCATTTGTAGAGCAATTAAATTAATTTAAATATCTTTGTAACACATTTTCTTGTATAATAAATATGATATATCACACAACTGTACAACAGAACTTAATGTCATGACGTATCCAAAACGACATAAATATGTGAAGAATCATGAACAGCAGCTTACAAAATTTTACGAAGGTCAACGATCTGTTAACGAGGCGAAACATGCGTCACTTAAAATGAACGCTGGAAACGCTTAGTAGTTATTGTAATGAAAATTCTAAAGCACACTACTGGATTTAGCCTTATAGACCATAAAAGAAATGTAACTACCATCAAGAATCTTTAGGGAACATCTACAAGAGACTACCTCCTAGAATGCAGACAGGAAAACCTCAGCTCGAAAGAGTAATGGAACACATTGGATTGCGACAAAGCTAAACAACTTTCCCAAACGAAAGAGATCAGCAGATCTGACAGACAAGATAAGGGAAGTAACTGTAACAGGTCATCAGGCGACTATATTCAAATTTACTGCGTCCTTATGTTTCGATCCAGACGATACTGAGGCGAACTGTTACCTCGAATTGACAGCAGTATTAATTTCGAGGTACACTACCTGTAGAACAGATGTTGAAGAAAGGCTACTAACCAAAGTTCAGAACATAACAAAGGTTGATCAGTGCATGTCTATCTGTACAAAAATGAAGAAACATAGCGCTGAGTTCCTGTTGTAGCATTGGTGGTACACCTCCCAAATTGCATACATGAATTAAATACGCAAAACTATTGACTCGGAACTGTTAACGTCTGTCGAGTATGTCAAGTTCTGTTAGCAGAATGGAGAATAACGTACTAAGTGGCACTTTGTTAATTTTATGAAAGAGTAGCTCGTAAGATAATGTGTGAAAGGCTTATAGCATGACTCGACTGTTTACTACCTTTAGTGCGTAAACGCTAAAGTCGAGGCAGCGTTATTGTTATTTTGCAAACAGGCAGTTCGATGGACATGGAACTGGAATGTCAACTAAAAATATTGGAACCACACACTACACGTTGGCTGTAAAAACAACCGTTATTCTTGCGAACGTGTAGGTACGTTGAGAGATCGTGTAGTAAAGGCAGGCTATTACGTATCTCGCATATTCCAATATCGTATGTCTCAATTTGGATGTGTAGTAATTTTTCAATGCTTTTCCTCCTCTCCATTAATGAGCAGTCCTACGTGTCATGCACTTATTAATTGTATTACGACTTATCCTCCTCTGTTCATTGCGGAATACAGAGGCTGTCAACGAGAACTCTCTACAACGAACAACAGTGGTCTACACGAAATAACGACGAACAGTTTTATATGCTACACTTGTTGCCCATGAAATCCGGAAACTACCTCAAACTGGCCTACAAAAACCACCTAAACTACAGCGCATGCGAGTCGCACGAGATTTTCTATACTCCCTTGCTTTCCTCGTGCAAACTATTAGTCCTAATGGAAAAAGGAAATGGGGAAATGTAATATAGTATATTATAATGGGATATGTTTCGCTAAAGACAGCGTTTTTCAATTTATTAAAAAAATGCAAAGCAGTGACGTTTTAACTCTCCCACACAACGACACTTACTCCCCAAAGGTAAGGATTTTTAGTATGTTGTTCATAACACTCCCTCCTATAACTATATAAAAATTTTAGACTACACGATATTATTTGCATATTCGACCACACCTTGTCTTCATTGACTTACACTATTACGCCACTCACTTATTCAGCTGTTTTGTTACGGTTTAAACTTTTCCTTAAGTTAATGACAGAAGGAAATTGTATGTAAAAGCTAATTTAGTTTAAAATCCGAACGAAAAGTTACCCTTACAAGCACAGGAGTCTCTTAGTACGAAAGCCTGAAAAACAACTGTTGCTTTTATGCTGTTAAACTCACAAAACAGTCAGAGAAAATTTACACAAACGTCACTTTTACAATTTGTAAATCAGTTTGATAACGCATGACTAAGTCTGTGATGTAATAGCTCAGTGAATGAAGACCAGAACGGGTCGAACATGGGAGATAAATTGTATCGTCACCAATTGTTACATAGTCGTAGAAGAGGAATGAATAACATAATAACATCCTGGCAAGGTAGGTTGGTTAGTAGCTGGGGGGGGGGGGGGGGGTGAGGAGGAGTCCGGAGAGTGTGCGTATTGGGGTGATTGTGCAGGTCATTTTTGATAGTTTCTCTAGAATGACAGGAAAATCACGACCTGTAGTGAAACATGTCCCGGTACAAAATTAAACAACATTAATTTTCTCACAAAAAGTTTATGTTCATTTTTCCCATAGGACCGATAGTTTCTGTGAATAGGCAAGAGAAGACGCAGAATGAAGTGCGACGTCCATACGCTGTAGCTTTGTCTTTTACGTCAGTTTTAGGCAGCTCCCTGAACTGACAGACCATAAGTGTTCCTTATCAAATCGTTCTTCTGACTTGCTTATTTTAGGTAAACTGTTACCATACATCATGTTGCGCTGTATAAAAGTAACTTATTGGAGCTTTTCAAATAATAGAATCTACAAGTCTCCTCTAAAATTAACAGTTAAGAAATTTATGAGCGTTATTTATCTCTAATTTTGGTTATTATTGAAGGATTTATTAAACATCTGCAGAATGACTTTACCTCCGTACAACAGGCAGCTTCATACACAGTATCACAGAAGAATACAAGGACAACCAACGCCGTTACACCAATATTCGTATTCACAGAGAAGACGGAAACGGTATGAAATATGAGTTCTAGAAAATTAAGTTTGCCTGAATTCGATGAACGCATTACTAACGCAATATTTAAAAGGAAGCGGCAAATTCCTTTTTATATTCGTTTTCACCGTTTCAAGCGCTTCGTTTTATGACCTATGGCACGTGACATTCAATTTCCTTAATATAATTTCGATACCGCTGCCTATGACTTTCTCAATTTCCCCCTTCTTCCGCGCGGGATGTGGAGCTGAACGTACGTTCGGCTCCAATGCTATCACGGGATACGCGCTGTCCTGGGTAGGAAGAATTTGAGAGTGCTTTCTTCCACATATGATACCATTTCCAACAGTAAGTGGTATAAAGGGTGGATAATAAATATTTTCGTAAGAACTGTGCGTGCATTCCTAACACAAAGACAAGAAACGAAATTTCATGTAAATATGCACTGATTAACACTGCCCAGGGCAAGACTGCATCCCGTAAAACTTGGTAAATACAAAATATATTGTTAACAATGCAAAGAAAAGTGAAAATCGAAATCGTATATCATTTCAAACTAAGTCTTTAGTTCTTTTTATTCTACTGACCTACAAAATTTTCCCTGACAAAGACAACTCAAACCTACCTATTCATTTACTACCCACAATATACAAGCCCAACGTAATTCGACTGCTATACAGTTACAACATGACTTCCAATAGTTAACACAAAACAATGACCCTGAATTACAAGAAATCCTAACAATCATAAAATTCAAAAAAGTATGAAATTAAAGAAATATGAAACTACGTCCAACTCTCTTAATTGTCTAAACTCACATCAACCATGAATCTCGATAGTGGATACCCGATTTTTTATTTTATAAGTCACTTACAAAAGCAAAACGAGGATAATGGAATGTAGTAGAATTAAGTCGGGTGATGCTGCGGGAATTAGATCAGGAACTGAGACACTTAAAGTAGTAAAGCAGTTTTGCTATTTGGGGAGCAAAATAACTGATGATGGTCGGAGTAGAGAGGATGTAAAATGTAGACTGGCAATGGCAAGGAAAGCGTTTCTGAAGAAGAGAAATTTGTTAACATCGAGTATTGATTTAAGTGTCAGGAGGTCGTTTCTGAAAGTATTTGTATGGAGTGTAGCCATGTATGGAAGTGAAACATGGACAATAAATAGTTTGGACAAGAAGAGAATAAAAGCTTCCGAAATGTGGTGCTAGAGAAGAATGCTGAAGATTAAGTGGATAGATCACATAACTAATGAGGAAGTATTGAACAGAATTAGAGAGAAGAGGAGTTTGTGTCACAACTTGACAAGAAGTGCTTCTGTGTTGCATTTCTCAAGGCCAGACGGTGCACGTGAAAGTACATCAGCAACAATGTTTTCCGTGTCAGGAATGTAAAATATTGTGAAGGGATTCCTGCAGAAATAATGCCCAATGTTTTAAAATGTCATGATTTAATTTTGAAGACATACGATATTACGATGCTCTATGATCACAGTAATCTTTTACATGTTTGCCAAAAAGAAACAAACGAATTTTGTCAAACGCCCAAACGATATCTAAAGCTTCCAATTCAGTGACGGAATGATTTTTCTCAGATTTTGTTAGCACACGGCTAGCAAAAGCCATGGTTTTCTAACATTAATGTCATTTTATATACTTCATGAATTAAATGGGCACCAAGACCAAGTTTAGAAGAATCCGTGCTAAGGCAGAAATCTTGTGGCAGATCTGGGTTAGTTAAGATTTGCGCGTTAAGTAACGCTTCTTTCAAAGAATCAAATTCCTACTCTGCGTATTCGTTCCAGTGTCCAGTAGTGTTTTTCCCTGTGAGAGAACAAAGTTTTGGAGATACTAGAATTTGCATATTCAGAAAACGACGGTAGAAATTCACGAGAACTACATACTAAGAACGTGTCTTTTTGTGGATGGAACAGAAATGGCCCTGATTGCTTCCACCTTTTCAGGATCCGTCTGAATGCCCTCAGAAGAAATAATGTGACCCAAAAACTTTACCTTTGTCCTACCGAATTCCGATTTTTTCAAGGTAACTGTAATTCCAGATTCAGCAAAAATACGTAACAAACTGTTGAGGATACGATTATGTTCTTCCGAAGAGGCTTTTGCTATTAAAATGTCGTCCATGTACGAGGTGATGTGTCGTTTTAAGAACTCAGGTAATATGGAATTTAGCCCACGAATGAATGCTACCGAAGAGATGTTCAAACCAAAAGGAAGTTTCCGAAATTTATAACAAACTCCGAAACAAAGAAACTCCGTATATTATCTACATTCTGGATGAAGTTCAAATTGATAGAAGCTGGATCTAAGGTCAATAGAAGACAACACTCTTACGCCGTGGAAATTTTGAAGAAGTTCTTACAACGTTTGCGGCCTGTCTGTTTCAGAAATGATTGTGGTATTTATTTGTCTAGAATCTAAGACAAATCTGATTGATCCGTTTTTCTTTTAAACAACATGTAATGGATTACTGCATGAGCTTACCGCTGGTTCAATAATGCCCGAGTCAAGCATAGACTGTATTCTCTAAATCCCTCTTCCTGTGTCGAAGCGCGAGTATCCTCTGAAATATGTAGTTTTTGTATCACCTGTCCCAACTGATCTTGTATTTCCCGCATTTCTCTTTTGCGTTGCGTTTGTGCCTCTCTTGAAATTTCCTAATTTCCTCGTACTCCTCTGTGTCAGGAAAGGCTACCGGTCGTGTATCATTCAAATCATCAACTACCATCGTAGATAAATTTGTTAACTGATCCGAGAGTTCGGCTACTTTTCTCGATAATGTGCTGATTTCCTCCGTGGGTCTTCCTGACCCAAGTTTAAGAGTGTACATTCGTGTCGTAATCGTATCTACTGTGTCATTTGAGTTTTCCTGATTTTTTTTTACAAGTATACAATTCACGCTCTACCAACACAGAGTCTCCACTGAAAAATAAACATGTCCATACACTTCTCTCCCCACTCTCCACTGCTGGTCTGTCCAACCATAGAATCTCTTGCCTAGGGTGCAAAGCGCTTTAGCGGTATTAACACAGTCTTTAGCGCTGCCAACATACAAACACACTACTTGCACATTATGGATCATATGTTTAGCCGCAGGTACGGTGTTGACCTGGTTACACGTAATACAGCGCCAACTGCTGGTGCCTCGGTTTAAGCGACAAGTGCCGACACCACACTCAGACCCACGGAGTCAGCTCGGTAGTTCTAACACAACGTTAGCAACCGGTAATATGTGAATGCTGAATGAGGCTAGCTTCTGCTTACTACTATTTAGGCATTACATACCGCGCTCCTTATCCGTCTTAGGCTTGAAAGGCTACTACCTGCATAGCTAAAGTTATTCTTAATGGCAAGGGTAGTTCGAATAACTCAGAGCCGCCTAGTGCTAAGTAACTCGTAAGGTGTGCTATTCAGCACAAATAGCGCTTGTACGATGTGGCTAAATATATTAGGGGGCCAGAGAGATAAATATAATAACTAGGCTATAGGTTTCGTTTGTGTGGTTACTGCAGTTGTTCTCTTTTTAACCTGTAGTCATGTGTGTTCTACGTCATGGTGGTGTCTTCTCTCTCTCTCTCTCTCTCTCTCTCTCTCTCTGTGTGTGTGTGTGTGTGTGTGTGTGTGTGTGTGTGTGTGTCTCCACGTTACCAACGCTGATCAGTAACATACATATCTATGTAAGGTTGAGATTAATAATGAATTCATCTTGCTTGTTGGAGACAGCTTACGTAATGAATATCGCTTTACGATTGTGCAATTTCTTGTCTTCAAGCCGTAGAGTTCGTTTTTAAATTATCTAATCCTTCTAAAGAACTGAGATTAGTTTTATATTAACAGGTTTAAAACTCAGAATTAAATATCTCAAGCTTGTTGGAACTACGAAAGTTTATTATTCTAATAGTAAATTGTTTCAATCCTTACCTGATAGTCGGCCTAGTTAACTCACTATAGCACCCATCCCGCGAACACCTTATGCCCCATATGTACATTTCAATACAGAAAATTCAGCTCAACAGTGTCAGTCAAACAGATCCAACCCCTCACTCCTTAATCATATATCAGCCACATCATTAAGAATAGAGAAGCAGCTTGAAAATTACATTGGCGCACTTTACACATTCATGACCGTAACGGCACATATGCTGCAAAATATTTTATGAGTCCACCTTGGGAAGCTCATCCAGTAGACTCGACTGAAAAAATCAAAGTTCCCAAGTCTGGTACACAGTTGTATAGTACTAAGCGGTCTCAAAACAGCTAGCGCATCAAGTAAGAAGATATTTGATTAATATGAATTCATTAAAAACAATAAAAGTACATTGCCCCTTTATTAAATGTTATCGTTTCTATTGTTATTTTGAAGTACAGAAAACTGACAGTATGTAAATTGCAAATTTAATTACGAAACAAGTCATCATTATGACAGAAGTTTTACTTGATTCTGTTGCAATGAAGTCAGAAGCCAGTATGTTAAAAATTGTGGCATCTAGCTTGTAGGGCGAATAACACCATTTTACCCATCTTTGGTCTATGGGTATGAAGTAACCATACATTGAGAGGTGGCACGCTACTCTCTCTCGCTTTAACAACATCGTCAGTCAGATTAACATTCATACTGTAGGGCTTGACTTGAGTGTTCGATTGACTTGAGTGTTACTTGTGGGTAATGATTTCCCCTATATGAGGAAATTGTGGGCAAAATGTTCTTATAACTGCATTTGTAGCTTGCAAAGAGCTTGTATCCTGGGGGCTGTAGCGGAGGCAACAGAGAACAAGCAATGAGATGAATTAAGGCCCATAAATGTTGAGCGCAGTGATCCGGCCGAGCGAGTGTCTCTGTTCTGCAAAGGGACTTTTGGCCAAAGCACTCTCCTCTTTCCGCTTGGGGTCGGATAGAAGGCACCGGATTGCCAAACAATTGACTTTGGCCAGGCGCCAGTCTATCATGGACGATGGCCAGATGATGATTATGATGATGATGATGATGATGATGATGATGATGATAATGACGATGATGATATTTGTTATGTGGGGCGCTCAACTGCGCGGTTATCAGCACCTGTACAAAGCACCAACTTTTCCACAGTCCAATTGTTTTCGCAGCCCATTCTACCCACTGTCACGAATGATGAGGATGATGATAAAATGATGAGGACAACACAACACCGAGACCCTGGGCAGAGAAAATCCCCAACCAGGCAGGGAATCGAACTCGGGACCTCGTGACCTAGAGATAGCAACGCTAGCCACTAGACCATTAGCTGCGGACGAAGATGGCCAGGTGGCTGAAAATGCGAGGAGAAAGCCATATAAGAAAGACTGCTGTAAATTGAGCTTTTTTGAAAACGGTGGCATAGTCACAAAACTCCATACATTCTCATGTTAGAACCAGGGACCATACAGGCAGAGTGACTGGCATACGTGTCTAGTGGAGGTAGGACTGTAACCTCCTCCCCCTCTCCCCACACGATGCTAGGAAGTCGTCGGGCTCCTTTAGTGAGCGGCAAAAACACGTACTTCACAGGCACGACTGTCAGGGTAGTTTAACAGTCTTCTTTGAGAAATGGGAAATTGTCATGCTGGAAAGATTAGACGACTCCACAAATGAGGGAATGTGGTCCCATACTGGCAGATCTTTTTTCCCAAAACATGGCTATGCCTACCGTGAGAACTACGTCTCCCTATCTAAAATCTTCTTTCATAAGAGAGATTTGGAGTTGCTGATTGGCTTCTCTTAAGATATGCAAAATTGAAGCTTGCTGCCCCAGCATGAAAACCCCAGTGCTGTGCCTGGATTGGCTGCCAGTCCAACGGAACTGTCAAGAGAGATTCAGTGAGTAGGGGATAGTTCGATTGGTTTGTATAATGCTGGGATGGTTTTATTTTTGCTAATTCGGCTCCTGTACCGAGGCTTGGTGGAAAGTGGTAGCGATTCTTTGGCTTCTTCGTGTCCCAGCCCTTTAGATCTTTCCATAACGGTTGAGACCTGTGGTCTGTATATTGTGGAGGACTAAGAGCCTTGGCAGTATCCAACCCCACCGACAGTGGAGCTGCATGTCATATCGGGCGTATTGTGTGTCACGGGGGTGAACTTACTCGTGCTGAGTGGGCTTTCTGACATTTGACAATTCCAGTACGCACCACTGTGTCTGTGAGTCCGATTGGTTAGACAAGACCAGCAACGGATGCACCTCACACTGAAATCTGCCGGGATTTCAAGGCTCTGATAGGGAAGCTCCCCGCGATCTGATAATCAGAACGCCAGACCGCGTAGTTGGCACATTTTCCTGGATGCGTCAGAACATTGCAGCTGCCGCAGCCTACAATCCTCGCCCAGAGAGCGGCATTTTCTGCTACCGCCTAAATCAAGATGGAAGGATAAAATAGTGCTGGACTAGCGTAAGAGTTGTTAAGTCATATTCATATCTCCCGGTTTTCAGGTGAACCAAAGTTTGTGGTATAGTTGATCGTAATTGATAACATTTGAGTAGAGTCGGTCCTCACAGTGGATTCATGTAAACAAAGTCAGGGGAGAATTTCTATAGTTTCTACCCCAATGTTTGCTTTGCCTATCAAACACCATTCCTTATATGATCTGTGTTTGTAATGTTTATGTAAGATTTACCAGGTAGTAGTGGTTACTAAAGATCTAATACAATATGCCATTACTTTCTAAACTTAAATACGTCACTGTTGTCAATCATACTCCCTCTGATATTAATTGTTTTTATTTTATTGTGATGGAATATGTAAATTTTTTAAATTTGTGGTAAGGTCTTATGGGACCCTACTGGTGAGGTCATCGGTCCCTAAGCTTACGCAGTACTTATCCTAACTTAAACTAACTTACGCTATGGACAACACACACACCCATGCCCGAGGGAAACCTCGAACCTCCGACGGGTGGGGGGGGGGGGTGAGGGGGGAGAGCCACGCGGACCGTGACAAGGTGCCTGAGACCACTCGGTTACCGAGCGCGGTAGATAAGTAGCTTCACTCAGACATATATTTATGATCAAAGCGAGGTACTGCTTGCAACATTATGCAATGTTTATCATTGAAATTATTTATTAGAAACATTCAAGCAGAGTCTCGTGCAACCGTTACCAAGACTGCGGCAGGAGACCGATTACCTACTTCTGCTACTATGTTGCACTTCTGTCTTTAGGTCTCACACCGAAAAGCGGATTTTGGTCGTGAGCGTTATAATGATATCATTTTTGATAGACTTGGTGCAAAACACAAAAGTCTCTAGGAGGGAATTTCACATCCGCCGACTGAAGTCAAGACGAAGCGCCAGACAAACACGAAGCAAATGTTTCTTGTAGCCACAAACGCCGCACCTCTGTGATATTTTAAAGCATTAGAGCATCGATACCGAACTACGTGCACAACCTTCCATTTCTCTCATAACCTGCAATTTTTATAGCATAGAATGTGCGACCTTGAAATAATACGTGGAGTGGACAGCATGTATTATTTAATGTTGTAAAGTCTTCAGCTCTTTAACCACTGCACAAACCAAACAAATTTGCAACCACTAAATATGTCAGTTTGAGAGACTGTTTTGCTTCATTTTGAATACAAAAAAAAAAACATTATGTGGTTTCACTAGTGGTATACAGATTATAACGAAATCTCATTTTGTGCTGTTACTGAGGGAAGAGTGGTAGAAAATATTTAAACGCTCGTTGGTATTAAGTTATCAACAAGGGCGCTACCGGGATAAAACGCATAATAAGATAAAAGAAAACCAAATGATATTTAGCATGTCGATGCCATCGAAATACTGATACAATAAGAGGCAATGGAAAAAATCGTGAAAGATGGAATAGAATATTCTACTAAACTGAATAGTATTTTCATTTACCTTACCTATCAATCATTCATATGGTAAATATATCATCACAGTTCTCAACGACAGCGAAGGCGGGTATGCTCCTCGGACTGATGGAACTGGAGAAAGAGACAGCCCTACTCCTAGGGCTACCAAAGATACCAAAGAAGTTAGAAATCAAAATGCGAACACGTCTGTTCCTGATGAACCAGTGTTTGGTCAGTATGTGTGCTCCATGTTAGAGGCGGCTGGGAAAGCTCTAAAATTAATAGTCTTAGTTTTAACTGGTAGAAAAATGTCTACACGCACTACAAAGCGAGGAAAACATTGATTGGTAATGAAAAAAGTCCAGATATCCAATCCATAACCACTGAAGAGTTTGGTAAGAGACGTTCGGATTCCGGAGTATCTTCGTCGTCACGCAAACAACAGTTGGGGGATCCTGAAACCATAACTGTTAACTCCCTCTGCAAATTGGAAAGCCAAGAAAATGATAAATTTTGGAAAAAGCAACAACTTCATGCTAGCAGCTATCCAGGGAACAAGTTATGCTCATGGCCTAATAATGAACAATAAAAACTATCGAAATTTTAACGGTAAACCGGGATTTAGACTTTTCAACTAATATCTCAGAATTTTAGTGACAGTCTTCGCAGTTCGCAAAGGTACATTCCGAAATGCTGTTGATTTTGAATTCGTCAATGAATGACTCTACGTTTTAATAATTGAATGCAAGTAAAAGTTACTCAGTATTCAACTGCTGTGAACGAACAGAGAAAAGAAGAAAAACCAAGTATAAGGTTGTGGGATGATGAAGGCTGTTGAAGTTTCAAAAGGACAGGATAGTGATCATGGTGGGGTATCCAATACCCTACTGAGTAAGGTGAAATCATTAAGACAAAGAAGAAAAACCAAGTAGAAGCTTGTGGGATGATGAAGGCTGTTCAAGTTTCAAAAGAATATGTTAGTCATCATGGGGGTTTCCAATACCCCACTGAGTAAGGCGAAGTCATTAATAAACCTTATTGAAAAGTATGCAGCTAACAAGAGAAACAACATAAACAGCTTGAGATTAGTAGATACATGCAACTCATTCAATTTTAAGACAAGGACTGTAAAAAAAAAAGAGAAAAAGAAAAAAGAAGAAAATCTAGACAGCAAAATCACATGGATATCATCGTGTCCCTACCCAAGAGAGTTTAAAATGGATCATTTCGCTATCCCTAAATATAATTATAAGGAAATAATGATCATTAGAGTCAAGAGAAGAACTGAAGTTGATTCAGATCTCTACCCAGCTGAGATCCATATATTTCTTTCAAGAAACAACCAGTCTGGCTAACAAAGTTAACAAAGAAACTTTGAAAGAAAAGAAAAGCTATTTTCACAAGATGCTCGAGGAAGTAAATACTGAAGCCAAAAATTTTACAGAGACCATAAAACATGTACTTTGTAAAATAGCAAATTTAAAGCTCCCAAACGTATGAAAACTACCAAACGTGGAAGTTATTAGTAGTACCATCCAACAATTAAAATACAAAAAATTTCGAGGTATAGATGCACTCATAGGAGACATTCTAAAAGCCAATGGAGATCTAGGCGTCGCAATTACAAAAGAAAAATTTGATATGATTTGGAACACAGAAATGATTCCACAAAACTGAAAAATGGGACAAAACAGCAATCCGTAACTACAGAGAAGTTTCATTGCTACTCTTAGAATACAAAATATTATTGAAAGCTCGTCTGGATAAATTAAATAGTCAATGAGATACGAAAACTGGAGAGTATCAGGTTGGATTTAGCAGTAACTGATCCTGTCCAGATTAAATTCTAAATCCTAAACAAATAGTCAGGTGTATGACAACTTCTAACAAAAGATAGTGATAACATTTGTTTAGTTTAAAAGGGACTATGACTCAATAGACACAGACTTCTTTCTGAAACCATGAAGTTATTTGGAGTAAATAGCAATACTCCCGAAATAACTAAACAAAGTCTTACAAACACAGCACTGAAGTGAAATTTATTGTAACAACTTCTAATCCATTCCTAATTGCATAAGAAGTCAGACATGGAGGCGGTTTTTCTCTGGCAAAAGTCAACAAATTAATCACAACATTAAGTTGGATAAATCTAAACAGGCACTAAATTGTTTGGCTCTCGCAGATGACGCCGTAATAATAGTTGCAACCTGAGAGCATTCAACGAAAATACTAGACCTTCTGAAGGGTATAGCTGAGAATGGTGGTCCACAAATATTATCTGAAAGGAGAGAATACATGACAAATGAAAGTACTTCATTAAGAATAAGAAATTCGAGGGTCTTCAGGAAACTAAACCAAACAGGGATACGACAGCATGTAAAATGGTCAGATGAGAAAAAAAAGAGCTCAGTCTGAGAAAGTGAAAGAGTTGTGAGGAGGATGGAGGGAAAGAAAAATAAATAATTATCGTGTGGTGGTCCTCAATTGCCCTGTAACGAAATAGGTGTGCAAAACTCATCAGCTTTGATTTTCACCGTGACTGTCAGGACCTTGAAACTGAAACATGTCCTTCTTTCAGATCAATCAGTCCAGTTGTTGTTCTTATTGATCGAAATTCTCTTGTGTGTTCCGACAAAAGGTACTACCAACAGATAGCAAAAGTGGCTTTATTTAAAGTACAAAGATCTCTTCAAGTTTAAACGAAGGCACTTGCAGTAGCTTACGAGTTCAAGATGCGAGAGCTGCATCTAGATTACCGCACCTCTACTGTATTTTACCTATTTAGTTTACAATGACTTCATTCTCCGTCGCCAAACTTCTGATGATTTTATTTTTCGTCGTCTAATTTGTGATGACTTAACTCTTTGTCGTATGATCTGTGACGACTTCATTTTTAGTTGCCTTTTCTCAACTCTACACGCCTGTGTGACCTCGCCTGGGGCTGTAACGTTCCCTGGCAGCATACAGAAAAGGAAATGACATTTAATTGTACGATGTACGCTATGAAGCAATTCGTATGTACTGTAATTGTTTAACAAAAAAATATTATTTAATTTTGTATAAAGGACATTCGTTATTATTGTAATATTATCTGTAATATTATTCTCGATGTATTTATGATTGTAATATTTCTATACTCATAATGTAATTACGAAATATGCCAATATCTGCGATAAGAAAAATGTAAAATACAGCCACAGAGGGGAGTAATGTTGTAAGATTGCAAAGAGACATTAACGGTCGGCAGTGGTATAAATAGGAATACATAATGTGCATTCTTTGTCGTCTACCTCGAGAGCTCAGAGAGAGAGGAACCTGTGACGTAGCATTTTATGAATGAGTAGACTTCTTTTGTCTGTATCTATCTTTAGCCGCCATTAGAGGAGAAATTACAAACTAATGTAAGTTGAATTATTGTTGTGGTCTAAATACATTATAATTTATCAAAATTGTGTATTAATAATGTAAATTGGCTTTCCCATGTCATCTATAACATTTCTTTAAAGAATTTTCAGCATTTTTAGCGATTGTCGTTGGTGTTGCTGGGCTGTGCCGCGACCGAACGATTTGCAGCGGCGGCACATTTGAAAAATTGTTCCGCTAGGAAAAAGTAACCAAACCCGTAAATCGGGAGCAGATAAAATTAGCAGTGAATTACGAAAATATTTTTCTTTTACAGCAATCCTGAGACTGACGGAATTTATTACTGGTTTCACATTTGTGCATTCGTAGGCGGATAGTTAACGTTGAAGTTTAACAATCTGTTGGTTCTTTCAATTTCTAAAGCAACTAACTTAAACGTATAGTGAAGTGTGTTTTATCAATGATAATTAAACGTTCAGGTCGGCTTGGCAATATTTAACCATTTTATGCTAACAGAGACAGTCTTGTGTTCCATAGCTAACGCCGGGAAAGAATTCTGTAAATATTTAAAAAACCACTGCATTTAGAAAATGTGTGCCAAGGCCGAAATACGTAAAAAAATTAATTTATACAATTTTCAACTAAATGTTCTTAATCAGTTAATATGAATTTATCAGCATGAGACGGTTGACTAAGGTTCAGGTAATTTTAAATGTGCTTAATTCTGTCTAAATGAATTTTTATTACCACACGTAAATAAGGGGCTCTACAACAGAGTTCGTACTGAAAGAAAAAATAACAAAAATATGCAAAGCAACATTTCCATCCCCAACATTTTCAAATCAATTCATTTTATTTTTTTTTAATTTTATTTCATTAAATTGGCGCCCAATAACGTGGGGCCCGAATAAGCAGTGGCCACAAAATGCCCATGAGATAACTGGGGAATTATTGTAGTCGAACTTTATTGGAGAACTATTAATAATTTTTCATGTATTGTATGTATTGCCTAACCAATATTGTGTGGTAATATCTGTATATGATTTTTTGCATGAGAACACTATATACCCAGAGGCAAGCTGAAGAAGAGAGCTCATTATATCAAAAAATTTATTACCTGCCACAATACCAGGGGTCAGCTGCACCCAAGATAGATCACCAAAAGGTAAAGCTACAGTGTAGTTGTCCTGTGGGTAGTAAAGTAGCCTCAGTGCAGTGTTCTCGGATCATTAGTGGTGTGCTTGTTGTTAGTGTTCTTTTTTTTAAATAACAGGACATTTGAGTAGTTAGTCATCGTAGTATATAATAAGTGTGTTTCAACAAATTACCATTTCTTGTGTGATTATGTCAGTGAAACCTGAGTGTTTGGATATTTAGTTCAGATTTTGTTTCTTTTGTTGACTATGGTTAGATTGCGTAGTCAGAAAAATATAAACATGGATAATGAACAACAGTTAGCAAGCAGTGATACCGAATTAGAAAATGGGGCACAAAGTAATGTTAGTGGCGTAGTTCAGGAAGTACAATGTGAGAATCTGGGTGCAGAAGGGCAAGAAATGTTGCCACTACCATCCAGTGATTCAGTTGAAAGTAGAAATACTGTGCCACCTACAAGCACTAGACACGGACCAGAGAGTGGTGAGGTGTCAGAAGTGCAATCATTAAGGGTAATGTTCGAGCGCATGCTCAATTTCCAAGCTGAATTTGTACGCATGCAAGCAGAACGCGACACAGAACGTGATGCTAAACAAGCAGAGCGTGATCGATGCCAGCGTGAGAGAGACTTGCAGTTAATGCAATCTTTGGAAGCTATGCAAAGTGAGATTGTTAGTTTGAGACAAAACTATGAAACCACACCCAAAGCGGTGCAAGAGCTGAGTGAAAGAGCAGATAATATCCAGGTGGCTAACGCCAGTATCGTAGATGAAATTAGTGTACTGGGTAACAGGATGGAAAAATTAGAAATTGACACAAGTCAAGCAATAGAGCAGAAAATGTCGGAACAGGCGAACAAAATTGAAAAGGAATTTACAAAAAAAAAAAAAATAGACGAGAAGGTGCAAGGCGCGATTGAGGCCAAAGACTTGGGCTGGAGTGCGAGACCTAAAGAGGGCGGTGCACACTGACATTCCGCTGTGGCAGCGGAATGTCAACAGTCGTCTTCCGGAGTTGGAAAACAGCTTGTTGCACGGCGACGCACAGGCGTGTGTCACGCCAGCCAGGTCCAACAATGATAGGCATATAAATACAGCAGTGAAAAATTGCGACTGGGAGACAGAACAGGCAACCAATGTTAGCGAAATAAACAAATGTCACTCCAAAATAGTGGTTGATGAAAGCCTAATTAAAAACCGACAGTTTCAGATCTTTACAACGAAGAAGAAATCTGTTCACCCTGTAGTATTTATCAAGGAATTTAGAAACATTTTGCCTAGCGTTTGGAGTCATACACAGAAAATACAGTTCGTTATGTCTTACATACAAGGAGATGCTGCATTATGGGCAACCGAAGCAGCTGACAGTTGCGACACATATGAGCAATTTGAAAAGGCATTCTTGGCCAAATATTGGTCAACATGTATTCAGGAGAGATTACGGTAAGAGGTATATAATCCAGAGCCTCTCCATCGCAATGGTAATATTACGAAAAAGGAAGCTACTGCCTACATCACTACTCACTTACTCTGTGACGTTATTCAGACCCGTTCTCAACGTCGACAAAATAAAACCTCAAAAAATGTTCAATTGTGAGAGAATTCCTAAGGGACCAATCTGCTCAGGTCATCGTTCCTGAGACTTACACACTACGCAAACGAAATTAAAGTAAATTGTGCTAAGAACACCACAAACACACATGTCCGAAGGAGAACTCGAACCTCCGTCGGGAGCGGCCGCCAATCCGTGACATGGCGCCTCAAACCGCGCAGCCGCTCCGCGCAGCCACTCCGCGCGGCAAAGCACTTCCAATGTGTTAAATTATCTTATTTTATATTGTTATCTCTTGGTATGTTACTATAAGTCAAGTCAGAGTAATGTCGTGTCAGCTTTCATGGAAGCAGTGAAATCGCTCTCGAAAGTGGCGAAGAATGATTCCTCCTACATATAAAAGAATACCGTGCGGTTCTGAGAATCGGAGGTGATAAAGGGAAGCCATAGGTGAGAGGAGAATGAGAGAGAGTTACAACCTAACCCCGATGCTATTCAGTCCAGACACTGAACAAGATGTGAAATAAAAACAGTGAGTATTTTGGAAACGAA
The DNA here is from genome assembly GCF_023898315.1 of Schistocerca nitens. Taxonomy (NCBI): domain Eukaryota; kingdom Metazoa; phylum Arthropoda; class Insecta; order Orthoptera; family Acrididae; genus Schistocerca; species Schistocerca nitens. The sequence continues at coordinate 70,361,335 of NC_064614.1, forward strand.
ACTGAAGTTAACGGAGAATAAATAAAAACGTTGTCGTTTTTCTAAGACGCTGCAATTGTGCCAGAGTCGGATAAGGACTTGAAAGAGCATCTGACTATAATGAATAATGTCTTCTCCAGAGATGGTTGGATAAATGTAAGTAAACCAAGAACAGTGGAATGTAGTCAGAGTAAATCAGACGATGCATTGGGAATTAGACTACGAAATGAGACAACAATGGCAGATGAAGTTTGTTATATGGACAGCAAATAGCTGATATTGGTGGAAGCAGGGTACATGTAATATGCAGACTGGCAAGAGAAACAAAACTGTTTCTTAGGAAGACAAATTTTTTATATCTAATATAAATGTAAATGTTAGGTGGTCATTGTTGAAAGTTTTTGTCTATAGTGTATGGAGTGAAACGTTGCCAACAGGCAATTCAGAAAAGAAGAAGACAGAAGCTTTTGAAATGTGTTGTTATAAGTGAATGCTGAAGTTTATATGTGTGGATGGAATAGCAAATCAGTAGATAATGCAAAGAATAAGAAGAAAAAGATGGCACAACATTTTTAAAAGATTGGATCGGCTGATAGGACACTTTCTTTGGTGTCAAGAAATTGTCCGTTTGCTAATGGAAGGAAGAGCAGGTTGTGATAATTGTAGAGGAAGGCCAAGGCTTGAATATAGTTACTAGGGTCAAATGGATGTAGAAAGCGGTAGGTAACCAAAGGTAAAGAAACTTGCACAGGACAGATTAGCGTGGAGAGCTGCATGACACCAGTCATGGGAATGAATAACACCACCACCACCACCACCACTACCACTACCACCACAACAACAACAACAACAACAACAACCACAGAAAGTCTTATAGATAATTCTAAATTTCTTAATGTGCTGCGAGGGGAAGCATTATATAAACACTTAGGAACGATAAATGCCGTCTAAGTACTCCATCTGAAAGGAAAGCCTGACCAACATTTGAGATTAATAACGACATTTATTAAAATTTCTCATAGAACGTTTAGCAAAAGAGGAAGGTAGGATGTCGGTATATTGTAAAGATATTACTGCAATCATGGCAACTGTAAATACTGAGAAACGTGCTTAATAGCTGAAGACACATGCTATGTATCTCTGACCCCTGAGCACTCTAAGTACAGTAGGAGGAGACTATGTGTGGGTCACAACCACAGTGGAGGGGTATCTGTTGAGAGGCCAGACAAACGTGTGGTTCCTGAAGAGGGGCACCAGCATTTTCACTAGTTGCAGGTGCAACAGTCTGGATGATTGCCTGATCTGGACTTGTAGCATTAACCAAAACCGCCTTGCTGTGCTGATACTGCGAACGCCTGAAAGCAAGGGGAAACTACAGCCGTAATTTTTCCCGAAAACATGAAGATTAACTGTATGGTTAAATGATGATGGCCTCCTCTTAGGTACGATATTGCGGAGGTAAAATAGTCCTCCATTTGGATCTCCGGGCGGGGACTACTAAGGACGACATCGATATCAGGAGAAAGAAAACTGGCATTCTACGGATCGGAGCGTGGAATGTCAGATCCCTTAATCGGGCAGGTAGGTTAGAAAATTTAAAAAGGGAAATGAATATGTTAAAGTCCGATATAGTGGGAAATAGTGAAGTTCGGTGGCAGGAGGAAAAAGACTTCTAGTCAGGTGAATACAGGGTTATTAACACAAAATCAAACAGGGGTAATTCAGGAGTAGGTTTAATAATGAACAAAGAAATAGGAGCGAGGATAAGCTACTACGAACGGCATAGTGAACGCATTATTGTAGCCAAGATAGACACGAAGCCCACGACTGCCACAGTAGTACAAGTTTATATGCCAACTACATTCGCAGATGACTAAGAGATGGAAGGAATGTATGATAAAATAAAAGAAATTATTCCGATGGTGAATGGAGAAAATTTAATAGTCAAGGGGGACTGGAATTCCATAGTAGGAAAAGGAAGAGAAGGAAAACTAGTAGGTGACAATGGAATGGGGGTAAGGAATGAAAGAGGAAGCCACCTGGTACATTTTTGCACAGAAATAAGTTAATCATAGCTAACACTTGGTGTAAGAATCATGAAAGAGGGTTGTGTAAGTGGAAGAGGCCTGAAGACACTAGAAGACTTCAATTAGATTCTATAATGGTGAAACAGAGATTTAGGAACCAAGTTTCAAATTGTAAGACATTTCCAGGGGCAGATGTGGACTCTGACCAATGTCTATTGGTTATGAACTGTAGATTAGAACTGAAGAAACTGCCAAAGGTGAGAATTTAAGGAGATGGTACCTGGATAAACTGAGAGAACCAGAGGTTGTAGAGAGTTACAGAGAGAGCATTAGGGCACGATTGACAAGAATGGGGGAAAGAAATAGAGTAGAAGAAGAATAGGCAGCTTTGAGAGATTAAATAGTGAAGGCAGCAAAGGATCAAGTAGGTAAAAAGACAAGGTCTAATAGAAACTCTTCGGTATCAGAAGAGATGTTTAACTTGATTGTTGAGAGTAGAAAATATAAAAATGCAGTAAATGAAACAGGAAAAAAGGAATACAAAAGTTTCAAAAATGAGATCGACAGGAAGTGCAAACTGGCTAAGCAGGGATGGCTAGAGGACAAACATAAGGATGTAGAGGTATATATCACTAGTGGTAAGATAGATACTGCCTATAGGAAAATTTAAGACCATTGGAGAAAAGAGAACCACTTCTATGAATATCAAGAACTAAGATGGAAAACTAGCAGTAAGCAAAGAAGGGAAAGCATAAAAGTGGGAGGAGTATATGGAGGGCTTATGCAAGGGCTATGAACTTGAGGGCAATATTATGGAAATGAAAACGAAGTGGGAGATATGATATTGCGCGAAGAATTTGACACAGCACTCAAAGTCCTAAGTCAAAACAAGGCCCCAGGAGTAGACAACATTCCATTAGAACTACTGATAGCCTTGGGAGATCCAGCCATGACAAAACTCTACCATTTGGTAAGCAAGATGTAAGAGACAGGCGAAATACCCTCAAACTTCAAGAAGAATATAATAATTCCAATCCCAAAGAAAGCAGGCGTTGACAGATGTGAAAATTACCGAACTATCGTTTAACATGTCACGGCTGCAAAATACTGATGCGAATTTTTTAGAGACAAATGGAGAACTGGTAGAAGTCTACCTCTGGGAAGATCAGCTTGGATTCCGTAGAAATGCTGGTACTCCTGAGGCAATACTGACCCTACGAATTATCTTAGAAGATAGATTAAGAAACACAAACATACGTTTCTAGCATTTGTAGACTTAGAGAAAGCTTTTGACAGTGTTGACTGAAATACTCTCTTTCAATTTCTGAAGGTGAGAGGGGTTAAATACATAATACAATATTTACAATTTGTACAGAAATCAGATGACTTTTATAAGAGTCGGGGTGCATGAGAGGGAAGCAGTGTTTGGGAAGGGAGTGAGACAGGGTTGCAGCCTATCCCCGATGTTATTCAGTCTGTATACTGAGCAAGCAGTAAAAAAAGCAAAGATACATTGGAATCAAAATCCATGGAGAAGAAATAAAAATTTGGAGGTTTGCTGATGACATTGTAATTCTGTCAGAGAGAGCATCAGACCTGGAAGAGCAGTAGAACGGAATGGGCATTGTCTGGAAAGTGAGATATAAGATGAACATTTTCAAAAGCAAAACGAGGATAATGGAATGTAGTCGAAATAAATCAGGTGATGCCGAGGGAATTAGATGAGGGAATGAGACACTTAAAGCAGTAAATGAATTTTGCAATGTGGGAAGCTAAATAACTGATGATGGTCAAAGTAGAGAGGATATAAAATGAAACCTGGCAATGGCAAGGGAAGCGTTTCTGAAGAAGAGAAATTTGTTAACATCGAGTATAGATTTAAGTGTCAGGAAATCGTTTCTGAAAGTATTTGTAGGAGTGGAGTGACGTATGGTAGTGAAACATGGACGACAAATAGACAAGAAGAGACCATAAGCTTTTGAAATGTCGTACTACTGAAGAATGCTGAAGATTAGATGGATAGATCACGTAACAAATGAGCAAGTACTGAATAGAATTGGCAAGAAGAGGAATTTATGGCACAACTTGATTAAAAGAAGGGATCGGTTGGTACTACATGTTCTGAGGCATCCCGGGATCATCAATTTAGTACTGGAAGGCAGCGTGGAGGGTAAAAATCGCAGAGGGAGACCAAGAGATGAATACACTAAGGAGATTGAGAAGGATGTAGGCTGCAGTAGATACTTGGGGATGAGGAATGTTGTGCAGGGTGGAGTAGCATGGAGAGCTGCATCAAACCATCTCTGGACTGAAGACCACAACAATAACAACAATTTCAATCTGAGTTCAAAGAAAAAAAAGAGTAGAATCCAGACACCACAGTGTAATGCGGAACAGACTGATACCTTTCAGGAGAAGTGGGCCCGCTACTTTAAAAGGAAGCCGGATTGCTTTCAGTCGAACAGCAGCGATTGCAGAATCGTTAACATGGAACGTGGACTGTTAATTAGATGTCACCTGAGTAACAATCCATCACGCACATTTCTTCTCTTCTAAAGCTGCCCAAATTTGCTGTCAGTAATGTGATTTTGAAATGGAGACACCAGGGAACAACCACAACCGGACTGACCTCATTTACCGACGGATAGGAAACTACGAGGATTGAGCAGGGTGGTTGTAAAAATAGCAGTAATTCGGCAGAAGACACCACTCATGAGCTTCATAATGCTACCAGCAGTCCAACTAGCACAGTGACTGTGAGTGGTGAGTTACAAGGAGTGAGGTACCATCGTCGAGCAGACCGCCCCCCCCCCCCCCAATCCCCCCAATAAGCTAAGAATTTCTGTAATCATTGCTAAGTGTAACGAGAGACTAGACTGGACAATTGAGTGTTAGGTATTTGGAGTGACGATTCACGCTATAGCCAGTGGCAGCACTATGGATGGCTTTGTGTTTGGTTGCTGCCTGGAGAAGAACCGAGGAATGGTTTTATGGTATGGGAGTGCAGGGATACGAACACATTTTACAGCAACATGTACCGTGTCTTCCCCCATGAACCACGGACCTTGCCGTTGGTGGGGAGGCTTGCATGCCTCAGCGATACAGATGGCCGTACCGTAGGTGCAACCACAACGGAGGGGTATCTGTTGAGAGGCCAGACAAACGTGTGGTTCCTGAAGAGGGGCAGCAGCCTTTTCAGTAGTTGCAGGGGCAACAGTCTGGATGATTGACTGATCTGGCCTTGTAACATTAACCAAAACCGCCTTGCTGTGCTGGTACTGCGAACGCCTGAAAGCAAGGGGAAACTACAGCCGTAATTTTTCCCGAGAACATGCAGCTTTACTGTATGATTAAATGATGATGGCGTCCTCTTGGGTAAAATATTCCGGAGGTAAAATAGTCCCCCATTCGGATCTCCGGGCGGGGACTACTCAAGAGGACGTCGTTATCAGGAGAAAGAAGACTGGCATTATACGGATCGGAGCGTGGAATGTCAGATCCCTTAATCGGGCAGGTAGGTTAGAAAATTTAAAAAGGGAAATGGATAGGTTAAAGTTAGATATAGTGGGAATTAGTGAAGTTCGGTGGCAGGAGGAACAAGACTTTTGGTCAGGTGATTACAGGGTTATAAATACAAAATAAAATAGGGGTAATGCAGGAGTAGGTTTAATAATGAATAAAAAAATAGGAGTGCGGGTTAGCTACTACAAACGGCATAGTGAACGCATTATTGTGGCCAAGATAGACACAAAGCCCATGCCTACTACAGTAGTACAGGTTTATATGCCAACTAGCTCTGCAGATGATGAAGAAATTGATGAAATGTATGACGAGATAAAAGAAATTATTCAGGTAGTGAAGGGAGGCGAAAATTTAATAGTCATGGGTGACTGGAATTCGTCAGTAGGAAAAGGGAGAGAAGGAAACATAGTAGGTGAATATGTATTGGGGGCAAGAAATGAAATAGGAAGCCGCCTTGTAGAATTTTGCACAGAGCATAACTTAATCATAGCTAACACTTGGTTCTAGAATCATAAAAGAAGGTTGTATACCTGGAAGATCCTGGAGATACTAAAAGGTATCAGATAGATTATATAATGGGAAGACAGAGATTTAGGAACCAGGTTTTAAATTGTAGGACATTTCCAGGGGCAGATGTTGATTCTGACCACAATCTATTGGTTATGAACTGCAGATTGAAACTGAAGAAACTGCAAAAAGGTGGGAATTTAATGAGATGGGACCTGGATAAACTGAAAGAACCAGAGGTTGTAGAGAGTTTCAGGGAGAGCATAAGGGAACAATTGACAGGAATGGGGGAAAGAAATAAAGTACAAGAAGAATGGGTAGCTCTGAGGGATGAAGTAGTGAAGGCATCAGAGGATCAAGTAGGTAAAAAGACGAGGGCTAATAGAAATTCTTGGGTAACAGAAGAAATATTGAATTTAATTGATGAAAGGAGAAAATATAAAAATGCAGTAAATGAAGCAGGCAAAAAGGAATACATACGTCTCAAAAATGAGATCGACAGGAAGTGCAAAACGGCTAAGCAGGGATGGCTAGAGGACAAATGTAAGGATGTAGAGGCTTGTCTCACTAGGGGTAAGATAGATACTGCCTACAGGAAAATTAAAGAGACCTTTGGAGAGAAGAGAACCACTTGTATGAATATCAAGAGCTCAGATGGCAACCCAGTTCTAAGCAAAGAAGGGAAGGCAGAAAGGTGGAAGGAGTATATAGAGGGTTTATACAAGGGCGATGCACTTGAGGACAATGTTATGGAAATGGAAGAGGATGTAGATGAAGATGAAATGGGAGATAAGATACTGCGTGAAGAGTTTGACAGAGCACTGAAAGACCTGAGTCGAAACAAGGCCCCGGGAATAGACAACATTCCATTAGAACTACTGATGGCCCTGGGAGAGCCAGTCATGACAAAACTCTACCATCTGGTGAGCAAGATGTATGAGACAGGCGAAATACCCACAGACTTCAAGAAGAATATAATAATTCCAATCCCAAAGAAAGCAGGTGTTGACAGATGTGAAAATTACCGAACTATCAGTTTAATAAGTCACAGCTGCAAAATACTAACGCGAATTCTTTACAGACGAATGGAAAAACTGGTAGAAACGGACCTCGGGGAAGATCAGTTTGGATTCCGTAGAAATGTTGGAACACGTGAGGCAATACTAACCTTAAGACTTATCTTAGAAGAAAGATTAAGAAAAGGCAAACCTACGTTTCTAGCATTTGTAGACTTAGAGAAAGCTTTTGACAACGTTAACTGGAATGCCCTCTTTCAAATTCTGAAGGTGGCAGGGGTAAAATACAAGGAGCGAAAGGCTATTTACAATTTGTACAGAAACCAGATGACAGTTATAAGAGTCGAGGGGCATGAAAGGGAAGCAGTGGTTGGGAAAGGAGTGAGACAGGGTTGTAGCCTCTCCCCGATGTTATTCAATCCGTATATTGAGCAAGCAGTTAAGGGAAACAAAAGAAAAATTCGGAGTAGGTATTAAAATTCATGGAGAAGAAGTAAAAACTTTGAGGTTCGCCGATGACATTGTAATTCTGTCAGAGACAGCAAAGGACTTGGAAGAGCAGTTGAACGGAATGGACAGTGTCTTGAAAGGAGGATATAAGATGAACATCAACAAAAGCAAAACGAGGATAATGGAATGTAGTCAAATTAAATCGGGTGATGCTGAGGGGATTAGATTAGGAAATGAGACACTTAAAGTAGTAAAGGAGTTTTGCTATTTAGGGAGTAAAATAACTGATGATGGTCGAAGTAGAGAGGATATAAAATGTAGACTGGCAATGGCAAGGAAATCGTTTCTGAAGAAGAGAAATTTGTTAACATCCAGTGTAGATTTAAGTGTCAGGAAGTCGTTTCTGAAAGTATTTGTATGGAGTGTAGCCATGTATGGAAGTGAAACATGGACGATAAATAGTTTGGACAAGAAGAGAATAGAAGCTTTCGAAATGTGGTGCTACAGAAGAATGCTGAAGACAAGGTGGGTAGATCACGTAACTAATGAGGAGGTATTGAATAGGATTGGGGAGAAGAGAGGTTTGTGGCACAACTTGACTAGAAGAAGGGATCGGTTGGTAGGACATGTTTTGAGGCATCAAGGGATCACAAATTTAGCATTGGAGGGCAGCGTGGAGGGTAAAAATCGTAGAGGGAGACCAAGATATCAATACATTAAGCAGATTCAGAAGTATGTAGGTTGCAGTAGGTACTGGCAGATGAAGAAGCTTGCACAGGATAGAGTAGCATGGAGAGCTGCATCAAACCAGTCTCAGGACTGAAGACCACAACAACAACAACATGTACCGTGTACAAAGGTGGAGCATTTCGGAGACGATGATTGTTTGTATCGGCATGACAACACACCCTGTTACAAAGCAAGGTGTGTGAGCCAATGGCATGTTGGCCGTGACATTCCTGAAGTGGATTGGCCCACCCAGACTCCCAACCTGGAATCAAGTGAAACACCTGTGGGATGAGATGACATCGGCTCCACTCCAGGCACCTGCGACCATCATCACTGCCTCCTCTGGTTTCGGCTCTTCAAGTAGAATGCCCTGTCATTCCCCTACTCGTACACTGCTCTGCAAAAGTTAAGTGGAGGGTCTATATAAAGTATCTTAATGTATATACTGTGAGCTGGAAGTAAATGAAAGTGCGCAAGCATGTTACCAGAGATATCCAGTCGTACACAGCAAGTTAGTCACTTGATGTGTAGTCAGCGTATATATAGCGCCAAAGAGAACAGGTCCGTGAACAACGGGGAAGGACAGTGTAACAGGCAAGAAGGGACGCACGTCAAACAGCGCGTGCAATTATGCAACTACTTTTGACAAGCACGGCCAGCCGAAGACTGCCTGGGAGTTGTCTCTTTGCTCAACGACCAGTACGTTGTGGTCAGTTGACGCCCGTACATCGGACGCACCGCCTGCTTTGGTGGCAAGACCATAGCATGTAAACCAATGAGGAGTGGTCTCCTATACTCTTCTCAGATAAGAACAGATTTAGTCTGTGATTCTGAACGTACCCTCATACGGCGAAAGGTGGGAAATCGAGAGGTGGGAAAACGTAATGCTCCCAGGAACAACTTGACCGTTTGGTTGGTCCAGGTGTTATGGTGTGAACATATATAATGTTTGCATGGTTGTAGAAACCTTCAAACCTTTGAACATTTTATACTTGGTGCTGTTGGAGAGGAGTACGAATTCTTACGGTACGGGTGTTTCATGCCTCTCTTATTCACGCAAGGGAAACACGACACTACACTTTACACATTGATAATAGTCACCTAAACTCAACAGTTACCCTTAACACACACATCTCACATTTCCCGAAGGAAAGATGCCATTGCGGGAGAACGAAAGGAATCCTTAACAAATAGCTACTAGCCGGTTTAACCTACAACTCGTGGTCTGACAGTAAGCCATGCCATACGACAATCAACTTATTAGACGACCTTAAGAGCACCGAATCAAGTTTCACTGGACACCTTTTGCAAATAAAAGACAAACGCAACGTTATGTTACCTACAGTAAAATAACATAAGCTAACTTGGGGGTCCACACACTTCTACCATTTTTGTATGGGGTGCCACATCTGTTTCAAATGATTGTTGACACAAGCAAAATTATTTTTGCTTACATTGTATGCTTGTATTCTCTATCGTTAAAGGTTTTCTTGCCAATAGTGCTTGTGATTCCTACAGTCTTCCACTGGTTACTACAGCGTAATAATGAAAGAGTACTTCTTGTCTGCCAAACCAATGCTGCACTCTCCGACTGAATCTTTTTCCGTGTATTTCTACGAGTCGTAGACATAAACTTTTGACTGTCACTTTTAAATAATAAATACACATGATTAATTTCTTTTCCTCATCGTAACTAGTCTGTGACATTTTAATGTACATGACATTTCGTGTCCACATCCGGAGACATCATCGAAGACTGTTAAGTCTAACTTAACAGTTTGAAACATAAGTAAGGTCAGCAAGCTGATCCGTTTATGTGTCCACAGAACGATCGGGACGTGACATCATCACATCGGTGCCTAAAATCTACATCGGCGTCTACATGGATACTTTGTAAGTCGCACTTCAGTTTCAGTGCCTGTCACAGCGTTCATTGGACCACCTTCACAATAATTCTGTATTGTTCCACTCATGTACAGGGCTCGGAAAAAACGATCACTTATATCTTTCCGTACGAAGTCTGATTTCCCTTATTTCATTACGACGATCGTTTCCCCCTACGGAGGTTGGCATCGAAAAGCTCTTTTCGCATTCAGAGGAGAGGGTTGTGTGAATGAAATTTCGTGAGAAGATCCTGTCGCGATAAGGAACGCTTTTGTTTTAATGGTCTCCACCCCAAACCCTGTGTCATGTCCACGACGCTCTCTCCCCTATTTCTCAATAGTACAAAACGTGCTGCCCTTCTTTGAAGTTTCTTGATGACTTATATCTGGTAAGGATCCGAAAACGCGCAACAGTACTCCGAAACAGGACGGACAAGCGCAGTTCAGGCAGTCTCTGTAGTAGATCTGTGGCATCTTCTAACTGTTCTACCTACAAAACGCAGTCTTTGGTTCGCCTTCTCTACAACTTTTTCTATGTGTCCTACCAAATTTAAGTTGGTCGTAATTGTGATTCCTGGGTATTTAGTTGATTTTACGGCAGTTAAAGTTAACTGATTAACCGTGCAACCGAAGTTTAGAAGATCCCATTTAGTCCTCATGTGGATAACCTCACACTTTTTCATTATTTATGGAGAGTTGCTAATGTTCACAAGATACAGGTACGGTAACAAAATTGTTTTTCAGCTGGTTTTGATCTTATCATCACTTTAGTAGACAACAACCTTAGATGGCTGCTCAGATTGTCTCCTAAATCGTTTATGTAGATAAGGAACAAAATGGGGTCTAGAAAATTACCTTGTGGAGTCGCAGAGTCGCGCTGATGTCTTTTATTAGGGACATTGTAGTGGGGAAGAATGTGGCTGTGTTCGCTTATTTAGCAATAACGGCCACAAATTGTCTGCAGTTCTAGTACAGATTGAAATACCTGCGCCACAGTACGACGGCATGCCAATAGAGGTGCCAAATCATAATGGAGCAGCTCATCGCCTCTTCAGTAACTGAGCGAATAGTTTCATTTTCACTCTTCTATTGACAGGCTGCGAAGCATGGCGAAAGGGATTTATTGTCCGCCAGAAATCCAGACTTGCACCGGCGCACAAGAAATATCTATTACGTACTTTTATTTTTTCGGGTTGACAGTTAAATCTGTATCCTACTTCTACCGATGTGAATGGTTCATCAGAAAAATCAGGCCAATGATTATCTGTTAATTTAACATTTGCTGGTCTGTTTGTACAGGGTGGCAACGTGGCCTTGCCGCAGTGCGTACAGCGGTTCCCGTTAGATCACCGAAGTCGAGCGCTGTCGGGAGTGGCTGGCACTTGGATGGGTGACCATCAGGGTCGCCATGCACTGCTGCCATTTTTCGGGGTGCACTCAGCCTCGTGATGCCAATTGAAGAGCTACTCGAACGAATAGTAGCGGCTCCTCCTACCCACACCCTCATCTGAGGATGACACGGTGGTCGGATGGTCCCGATGGGGCACTTGTGGCCTGAATGCGGAGTGCTGTACTTTTACACAGGTTGATTCAAAAGTCGTGTCCCATAGGACCAAGTCTACATTGGTGATTCAATAGTCTTGGCCCATAGATAAAATATTAAGTGGAGATACCTAAAATGCAAAGAGACGAGCGCCAGCGTAGAAGTGATTTAAATGTACAAATAGAATGTTACGTCATTGGTAACTGACGACCTGAAGCTTAATAGTGCAATTCCAGGTCAGTTGTTCGCACGTACTTGCAATGCAGAAGGTGTTCAAACTGTCATCCTCCAGATCATACATCTGAACACGGCGACGGAGACTGCATGACGCTGACCTTAACATCGCTGTTGGTATTTCTGTTCAGGCTCTGGTGGTACTCGTCAGTTGGTCAGTTAATATTCTGTGTGCGTTCGTGGAATTTTTGGATCTGATGCTCCCCCAAAGCAAAAGGTCCAGGAGCGACGTGTCTGGCGATCTAGGTGGCCAATCCACTGGACCTCGTCTACGAATACAGCTCTCAGGAAGAACCTCATCCAGAATTCATCGAATATTTCATCCGAATTGTGACGGAGGAGCGCCATCCTTCTGAGAGAGCACTATAGATCTCTGTTCGAGAGGCAGATCGTCCGAATAGGGTGGTAAAGTTTCGCCAGGATGATTTCTATACCGTGGAGTAGTGGGGTGCTGTTTAAAAATATGCGAAAAATAAGGACATCCCCACGTGTGCCACACCACGAATGTAAACTAGGGTTAGTGTAAGCGAGATGAGGTCTGTCGTTTGCCCAACCGCCGGGAATATCTCTATTGACTGTCACGTTCAAATGGAAACTAGCGTCATCTCTGGAGGAAATGTCAAGCTTCAAGGTTCCGCTTGTATGAGCGTCTCTCAACAGACCATTCACAGAACTGGAACCGCCTTTCAGGGCGGTTCTTCCGCAAAGTGGATTCGCAGGGATAAAAACGATTAGAAGACGTTATCGTGGGCATGGAGACTGGTTGTGATGCCGCGTTCCTGTGACATCTTCGTCGTTAACCAAGTTGGGCTTACAATCGCCTCTTACTACCGCTCTTTTACGACTGCTGAATGTGTATCCCCTGTTGCTGTACGTGGTCGTCCGTATCGTCATTTAGCTTTAACGATGCCTGTAGACTTGGACCGTTCCATTAAACGGCGAATCATTTCTTGTTTAGACTTAGATTGGTTTGGACGTCACCTGTGGAATCGTGCCGCTGCTTCCCTTTGAATCATGCCTGCCCCATGGTTCAGAATCATTACCGGCTTCTCCTTATGTGTCTACATTGCAGTGCGAAGTCACAACACTTGAAAACTGCGTCATACTACTCAAAGTGGTAAAAGGTGGTCAATCAAAATTCTTCCATAGTACTACGTTAATCAGTTACCCCACAGAATACTGGTCATGTGGTGCAACAAACTGCATGTGACTAATCATTTCAGCGGCGTGATGGTAGTGGATCATTTCTCTCGTGGTAGTTTCCACTGTCTCCACTAATACCGAATGCATGTTATGCCATATAACTTTGAATCATCCTACTTTTTCTGAATGTTTTCATGCAGCCCGCTAAGAATTGCTCTCATGTGCCAATCCTCTGATCTCATAGTAGCACTTGCAACCCACGTCCTCAATTATTTGTTGAATATTTTCCAGTCTCTGGCTCCCGCTACAGTTTTGCCCTCTAAAGATCCCACTAATGCAATGAAAGTTATTGCTCGATGTTTTAACTCAAATGCCAGGGCTAGCAGGACAGAGCGGATTAGGTTGTGGAAATGGGCCAAAATGAGTTCCCCTCAGTTGAATTCAACATACAAACTTTATTTATCAACACACAATATTACAGAAAGGACACAACACACTTATAACTATAATCGACCTTCTTTGATTAACTTGAGATTGGCTGAAGGCCACATTCTAAATCCAAGACACAAGGTTCAAATGGTTCAAATGGCCCTGAGCACTATGGGACTCAACTTGGCTCTGAGCACTATGGGACTCAACTGCTGTGGTTGTCAGTCCCCTAGAACTTAGAACTACTTAAACCTAACTAACCTAAGGACATCACACACATCCATGCCCGAGGCAGGATTCGAACCTGCGACTGTAGCGGTCGCACGGTTCCGGACTGCGCGCCTAGAACCGCGAGACCACCGCGGCCGGCGGGACTCAACTGCTGAGGTCATTAGTCCCCTAGAACTTAGAACTAGTTAAACCTAACTAACCTAAGGACATCACACACATCCATGCCCGAGGCAGGATTCGAACCTGCGACCGGAGCGGTCTCGCGGTTCCAGACTGCAGCGCCAGAACCGCGCGGCCACTTCGGCCGGCCAAGACACAAGGCCTAAGCAAAATTGACATACAAGGCTCTTCTGGAGGTTTCACCCAAAATATTTTCTAAATCTTCAATACAATTGGCTGGAGTCCTTAGCAATTTAATTTTAATGGAACTTGGCTGGAGGCTGCATATTAAACAATAAGAAAAGTTTCAAACAAAAGGCAGAAGGCCTTATCTTAAAACATCTCAAGCAACAAAAGCATCACAATCTTATGCCTTAAGGATAACACAAGAACATTAATTTAAGAGATATCACCATTCGGCTGAAGGCTGCACATCAGCAAATAATCTAATGGCTCAAGCCCTAAAAGATAAGTTTCAGTTTTAAAAGGCAGAAGGTCGTATCATAAAACATTTCATACAAAATTAAGAATAACAATCTCTTGCCTTAAGGGCAAGACAAGAACATTAATTTAAGAGATATTAATCTCGGCTGAATGCCGCATATCAAGAAAATATGTTTAACGGCATAAGGCCTAGAAAGGAGTTTCATTTCAAAAGGCAGAAAGCCTTATCTTAAAACATCTCATAAAAAATTTCGGCTGAAGGCCCCATATAAAAGATAACAACCTCATGCATTAAGGGCAAGACAAGAACATTAATTCAGGATATATTAAAACTCGGCTGAAGGTCACACATTAACCGAAATACTAAAACTCAAACAGGAAAGTTACTATGTAACAGACAAGGAACGGCACTCAGAAGTTTCCAGGGTCAGCCTGGGATTGTAACACTAACGCCCGTTTAGGTGAGACAGGCAGCCAGTCCAGTGACTTCTTAATCTGGAGGCAACCCAACCGTCAGACAGCCAACCGACCAACCAATCAAACAAATCATTTCCGCTCCACGCAACCAGCAAAACGACCACAAGGTTTCAACACGGGACACACAGAATATTGGCGCCCACAACGACCAACAACACCTCAGTTGTCGAGCTACACGCCACGCTGGAAAGCAACAACACGACGAGGAAAATACACTGCCTAAAATTACGTCAGCGACCAGGGCAGGCAACCGGAACGTCGACGGCCACAAGGCAGAAGATAGTGCTGGTGAACTTCAACAACAGTTAATAAAGTTAAGTTAAATTTAACAGGAAGATGGCTGGAATCTTAGCCGACTTAAATACACACACGTTGTTGCTCGTGGGAATGTCCCAAAAGCGACAACCAGGATCAAACGAAGAAATGTAAACAGTTGAGGCTCTATAATAAGTTAAGCGAGGACTCAACTTTCATGTCCAAGATTGGTGGGCGACGAACTACGCAGCACTCGCAAGCAGCACCCCACACACCAACAGCTTGTTCACGCCGCCAGCGGCTCCAGTCCGACTTCGCACGACGGGGGCTTCTTGCTTGCTGCTCCACGCAAACTGACCGACCGGACTGCTGGTCCGTCCGCGACTACTGCTCCGCCGCGACTGCACTGCTGGTGCGTCTCCAACTCACTGACTTCCTTCGGACGGATGACATCCTGGAGACACTGGCTCGGACCCAACCATGCACAGGGGACACAACCGACATCTCTGCAGAGGAAGGAACGGACCCAAATACACTTCGTCGATGAGGCGACTGACAGAACGACCGACCAACGGTCGTCCACGCTGGTACTGGCTGAGCTGACCTCAGTAGGGCTCCGTGCCCCAGTGCACTGGTGCTGTGTCACCGTCGCCCTGCTGGTCCTTCTCCAACTCACTCCCAGACACACGATGACCCGGAAATACTATCGATCACCCAGTGATAGTACATCAGTGCACTTATCGATACGCGCTGCTGCTGCCGCTCACGAGCAGGCAAGTTCAAAATGGCTCTGAGAACTATGAGACTTAACATCTGAGGTCATCAGTCCCCTAGAACTTAGAGCTACTTAAACATAACTAACCTAAGGACATCACACACCCATGCCCGAGGCAGGATTCGAACCTGCGACCGTAGCGGTCACGCGGTTACAGACTGAAGCGCCCAGAACCGCTCGGCCACAGCGGCCGCCATGAGCAGGCAAGACAGCAATTCAGTGATACCTGTAATTAAAACTAAAATGAAGAGATGGCCGCATGGTAAAAACAAGATGTTACATTATAGACGGCATGAACATGAGCCAGGCACTGCTCATTAACAGAAACCCCATCAACCTGTCTCTTCTATTTCTCAGTGTGTTCCATATGTTCCTTTCCTCGCCTATTTTGCGAAGAACCTCCTCATTTCTTACCGTGACAGTCAAATTTTCAGCATTATCGAACTCTGTATACCCTATGATTACAAATAACTGCCGCGTAGGATTAGCCGAGCGGTCTTAGGCGCTGCAATCATGGACTGTGCGGCTGGTCCTGGCGGAGGTTCGAGCCCTCCCTCGGCCATGGGTGTGATAGTTTAGGTTCAGTAGTGTGTAAGCTTAGGGACTGATAACCTTTGCAGTTAAGTCCCGTAAGACTTCACACACATTTGAACATTTTTTTTTTCAAGTAACTATTATTCGCAAGTTATTAAGGGCAATGCATACGTGAAACTTTCTCTCTCAGGATGGCCAACGACGCAGCATTTTCAGGAATACACGATTCCTCACGAAAAACATGGAACTACCTCACGGAGACCATCATTCGCTTTGTTCATCGTAAATAACCGACGTTTCTAAAGTACTGCGAGAACACATCAATCATCATCAGACTTTTCAAAACAGCAGATTCTTTTTCCTGCAGCAACCGTGGAAGTGACAGTCAATGTTCGGCACAATGGATCCCGCAGGCCAACCAGGGTCTCATTTAATGCTCCTCACCCTCCCCACCCTTTATTTTTTTTGCGAACAGTCGAGGGGGAAAAATTACACGCCACCTGCAAGCGCTCATAAATCACCGCCGTAATGTACCGGTCCTGTTGTCCGACTGGACACATTCGCCGGGCGGCGGCGAATGCGCGAGCGAGGGCGTCCGCGGTGGCCAGTAGGCGCCGTTCTTCTGCTGCTGCTGCGAAATGTAATTAGTCGTTAAATGGCTCGACCACGCTCGGAGTGGGCAGGCGAGCAAATGTGCCAGTTAATTACATCGGGCCTGCATCCTCCTAATGTGGACTGTTGACCGCCGTGGTGACAGCTCGTCGTAAATCAAGGCCCGCGCGGCGAACGGCGTGCCGCCCGCACCCCGGACTCTATTTACTTCGCTCTCCGCGGGCAGCACTTCGGGGTTAGGTAAACAAGCCGGCAACTGGCCGCGCGCGCGCGCGCGCGCGCCCGCTCTGAAAGGCTGTTCCGTTAATGGAGTACCCTTGCCGAGCACCATCGATTCCGGGAATCGACGTTTCTTGTGCTCTGGATGTGAGGGTTAACCGCACCACACTTGGACATCTTCCTAAAAAAAAAGTACTGGGCTTTAAATCGTGAATCTGTTATAAATAATTCGAAACTTCGGTTCTACAGAATGGGACAGTCAATGCGAAACATAGATACTGCATGTGAAGCATGGTACCTGATGCCCTTTATTCATACTAGTCCATAGTTTCACAACAGACCGAGAAATGTCTGTTCTATCTCTAATTTCAGATTCTCACTAATGTCAACACTGTCAGGATGTGTGTAAGTAAACAGTGGTAAATGGTTCAAATGGCTCTAAGTACTATGAGAGTTAACAGCTGAGGTAATCAGTCCCCTAAACTTAGAACTACTAAAAAACTTAACTAACCTAAGGACATCACACGCATCCATGCCCGACGCAGGATTCGAACCTGCGACCGTAGCAACCGCGTGGTTCCGGACTGAAGTGCCTAGAACCGCTCGGCCACCGTGGCCCGCAAACAGTGGTAAGTGCCGAAAACATGGCTGCCAATGCTAATAACGCATCAATGTTCATGCCAGGATATGCTTTTCAGGGACGAATTGTACAAATCTGAGTTTGTAAAATGTCCGTGGTGTGAACTGATTTTGGTAATGTATTTCAATTTGTACTCTACGTGACAGTGTAACCCTTCAGGAACACTACTGTAAAACTACGCGCAACGGAGATTTGATTGTAACTGATTAATATTTTGCCCTGACGGTGAAACCGAAGTGGATATAATAGGATCTCCACTACTTAAACTACTTCTATTAAAGTTCAAGGTACTGAGTGTGATTACACAAATTTGTTTTAAAGACACTCGAGCCAAGTACGATGAGCCAATATATTAATATATAATTAGAAACCAAATGAAAGTTGCTACAGTCCAGTTGAGAAAGCCCCGAATGGGTTGAGTCCAACACCACTGTTCCTCCTTCGAATGTGGATAACGCAATCTCACTACACTCACTGGATTGATGGAGATAGTGAACGGCAAATTACATGCTAATGCGCTACAGCTTTGTCGAGTTACGATTGCTGCTGTTTACATGGGCGAACGCCGTACATGGTGATCAGTCCACCACCTGCCTTGGGCATGGATGTGTGTGACGTCCTTAGGTTAGTTAGGTTTAAGTAGTTCTAATTCCAGGAGACTGATGACCTCAGATGTTAAGTCCCATAGTGCTTAGAGCCACTTGAACCATTTTGAACCAGAGCAGGGTAATGCCTACCATTCACCGCCTGGAGTCTGCAATATGGTGAACAGCACGCCACAGCTCAGGCTCGACTGACGTATCGCCATCTCTGCTGTTCGATACCTGACCCGGAGCTGCGTCTCGAATCTGAACACTAAATTGTAGTGGTTCGTAAGCCAAGGCTCTAGGTTAGGAAAAATTCGCTGATTTGCGGCATCGCTGTTCGATACCTGACCCGGAGCTGCGTCTCGAAACTGAACACTAAATTGTAGTGGTTCGTAAGCCAAGGCTCTAGGTTAGGAAAAATTCGCTCTGATTTGCGGCAACAAACAGAAAATACATCTGAGTTGCCTTGAATCTAAACTCGAGAGAGTGGCGCGTGTTGCACCTGCGATACAATATTTGCAATTCTGATAGTCTGATTACTATCTCTTCCTGGTAGTCTAGTTGCTACTGTCGTGCGCTCCTCACAACCTCCAAAACGTGACTTCTCATCTTCCCAGAATCTCAAAAACGCCACCCTTCTGCCCTGCTGTGTTTAGGGTCTTAAGTTTCTTTCAAAACGCTGCGCTTCCCATAGAGATGCTTCAAAAACAGCAATCCACAATATGGCGGAAAATGGGTCACCATGATGACCAACCGTATACTTTTAAAGGCTGACACTGCCTCCCACCAATAGACGGGTAAATCAACTTCGACCAGTCCTCTGTCTATCGTGACTTGAACACGCACCCTGCGGTATCCACCTCGATGTTACAGTCAGCACACCAATTAAAACATCGCTTCTCAGTTCGCAGCAAGGAAGCCTATGTGTCCCTCAAAGAGAACATACAGGAATTTTTAGAATGCTGATTATTGGACGTCAAGCCGCACCAACGCATTGCAGCGGCCGAAGCCAAACATTTTGTTTCACACGCCAAAACGGACGGAAGGCTCAAGGCAAAAAGCGTTGCCAGGGCTATCCGTGAAAGCTGAGGCGCGCTCTGTCCTCTCCAGGGACCAAGTACTAGCACCCTGTGTTAAGGGGCTCCGGAAAGGCTCAAAATCATGAAAAGTTCAATTTTTACTTTTTTGCGTTTTCTGAATCTGCAGACTGTTACCTTTTAATAGATATATAATTTATTCAATTCCGAAGACTACAACTATTTTTAAATTTTTTTTGAAATGTGTTCTACATGGGCGTGACCCACTGTGGCGCTGTTAAACTGCTGTCAAATGGTGTTATTATTAACGTCCGTGTTCATCAGGTACATTTTAGTCATGTGAGATAAGTGTGTGTTGTGGCTAACCTGTGATGGTTCAATATATATCGCTGGTGTGATTGTCGATTGCTTCATGTTTATTTACTCTGTCGTTATCTCGAAAATATTCGTAATTAATCCTGTTTCTTGAGTCTCTGTTTTGTTGAAGTGTAATAATGAGTAAAAGTAAAGTTATTAGAAATCCTCTGAAGGCTTTTAAGAAAAGGAGAAATGTTGGAAAGCCAAAGGTATGTGTTATTACTGTAAACAATAAAGACGATGAAAATCCCCAACATAGCTTGTGTCCCAAAGAAGAAGACAGTTGGTGTAAATATAGCAAAGGATTGCTAACTGGTGAAGTGTACACTCATAAGCATAGTCTGCCTCATGCAATAATGGAGGTGATAAAACCTATTTTCAGAGACTTAGCAGCACCTGAACTGTTGAAAAAGTGTATTCACGGAAAAACTCAAAACCCCAATGAAAGTGTAAATAGTGTTATATGGTCGAGAATCCCCAAGACTGTATTTGTGGGAATAGAAACACTTCACTTTGGTGTGTATGATGCTGTTGCGACTTTCAATGATGGCAACATTGTAAGGTGCAAGGTATTTAGAAATATGGGAATGAAGATAGGTTCTAACATGGTACGAGCGATGCTTGCTTTAGACAAGGAACGCCTTCGGGCTGCAGACAGGGCTGTAAAGAGTCTAGAAATACAAGCAAGAGTAAACAGGAGGAGGAACAAGAGGAAGCTGGAGGAGGAGTTTGCTGAGGATGAAGATAATCCATCCTATGGACCTGCAATGCACTAAAAAGTTAATCCAATCTTTGTCGCTCGATTCCCAAAACTTTTATTTTCTCATACTAATTACATGTTTTCTAAGGATCTTAAAAAAACATATTTGTTTCAAACCTCCAGTAAATGTTACACAGTACCTTCTGCATAATTTAACACAGCCTTTTTCCAAAACACTGTATATTTTTGAATATATAAATAAAACATTGCAAAAAAATGTTGTGAATTTTCATTACAATTGAAAAAAATCATCTTGAATGACTGAACTAAAATTTTGTAAAATCCTTGTGTTAAGTTGTAGCCCATATTCCAATAAATAATCTGTAAAAAGTTAAACTTCCTATCTCAAATACTTTGTGAGGAAAGATGTAATTTATAAGCGTTATTTTAACATTGCAAGTATAGGGCGTTCCGGAGCCCCTTAAAGGGATTCTGTGAAGATGGCGATAAACTCTGGCACCAGCCTCTGCACCACACCACCTCATGTCCCGCTAGGTGCATACCCCACGCGACACTGATCTACACCCCCAGTGCTAGGGCGTGTCTCCGCCACCGTTCTACCCGGAGGGGAAAGCAGTCACTGAAACTCTCTGCCTGTCGCCCAGCGTACCTCAGCTCAGTCTACACATTTTATAACATGCTTGCCATATAATGGCTACTGTGCCGTCTACACTGACGGCGGCTGGCGCACCCAACAGCGGCCTTAGCTCGCCATAGGTGTAACACACTAACAATATGAGCACAAATATTTCATCTCAAAATGCAGCATGCAAAATTCCGTTATAGCCAACCCCGAGACAGACCACTTTCAATCCTCTATAGTGTTCACTGAACCTATCACTACGTCCCCTTAACGCAAGTGCCCTAATCTGCATTTGGATCATAACTGAATTCAGCTAGACTGAAGACATATAAGCCTAAAGGACTAGCCACCTTCCAATGTCGACAACAATAACTCAGACAAAGATCCTGATTATACCTCTGAACGCAAACGTGATACATTTTTTTCTAATTACCAGGCAAATATGAATAACTATTTAAGGGGACACAGTCGCGAACAGGATCAAATAATTGAATTTTTTTTTAAGTCTTAATCTATGCTCCAATTATTTGGCTACATAATGCCGTTTGTTTCATACAAATCTGATTATTGGATTCGGAGTTATTAATTTGTTCGTGAAACATGGTAACCAGCGCCACGTCCATTTTTGCTGTGTCTTGCGCAGTAGTCAGCATTGATTATAGTACAACAATCATTTATGTTCCTCGGATATAAATACTCTTTATTTTGGTGGCAAGAGAGAATTGTTATTCTGATGTTTGCCAACCTGTCTGCATTGTCGACTATCGTTTGTAAGTTCCTTCATCCTAGTTGTTTACGTTTTGGTGATACAAATGTAATGATTTTGTGAAACCTTATAACACAATGGGTATAATAAGGAAGTTTGGATATAAGCCTAAGTTTCGTGGAAATAAATATGTAAAAATAAACCGCGAAACTGCTAGTTTTGAACAGAGGGTAGAAAATAATATTGAAAGTGAAGTCAATGCGAGTGTCACTGCTTCAAGCAACAATCTTCTAGGTGCTGCCGGTTTTCCAAGTGCCTCTCAAATGCGTGACAATGCAGTATGTGGTGTGAACAGTGTTTCTGTTGTTACTGACACAAACATTCTGACCTCCATGAGGTTATTGCGTGAACTTATTGAAAAACACACAAATTGTAAAAACTGTGGTGGAAACGTTACTTTGCACGAAGATGTGGTGAAAACCATGGGAATTGTTTGTAATTTAGTTTTGACATGTTTGAAATGTAGCAGTACTGCCAATACAGTGTCATCCCATGTAAAAAGAAGCAGATTGTATGAAAACAATATAAGATTAATGTATGCACTTAGATCTATTGGAAAAGGGCGAACTGCAGGTGCTGTTCTTTGTTCAGTGATGAACATTCGTCCACCTCCAAGAAAGTTTGATATTTACAACAAGACTATTGGTGCAGTTGTAGCTGAGGTAAGTGAATCTACAATGCTGAAAGCAGCCGAAGAAGCAGTTCAGTTGAATGCTACGAAATCTGACCAAAGGCAAATTTCTGCTGGTTTTCATGGCAGTTGGCAGAAACGTGGACATACATCCCTAAATGGCATTGTGTCAGCAACTTCTGTTGATGCTGGGAAGGTTCTGGATATTGAATTTATTACTAAGTTCTGTGATATCTGCAGCAAAAATCCCACTGTACAACATGCGTGCAAAAAGGACTATGATGGTTCTAGTAGAGGCATGGAAGTGGCTGGTGTTGCTAACATTTTCAAAAGGTCTTTGCGGTCAATAGGTATCCTCTATACAGACTTTCTTAGGGACGGGGACAGTAAGGCTTATCAGATAGTGGTAGAAGATAAACCTTATGGGCCTAGAGTCAAAATTAATAAACTGGAATGTATAGGACATGTACAGAAAAGAATGGAATCACAACTTCTAAAGATATGTAAGCAAAAAGAAGATAGGTGGTAAAGGGGGCCTGACAAAGGCTGAAATAGACAGGATCCAGACTTATTATGGTGTGGCCATTAGAAATAACTGGAAAAATGTAGAAGCAATGAGGAGAGCCATCTGGGCTATGTTCTTTCATAAAATTTCAACAGATGAGGAACCACAACATAACCTTTGCCCACGGGGACCTGACAGCTGCTGCAAATTCAACAACCCAGCTACATCTTCCAGCTATAAGCACAAACATTCAATTCCAGAAAAAATCCTGCTAGCTGTGAAACCCATTTTCAGAGACCTTAGCCAACAAGAGCTCTTGAAAAAGTGTATCCATGGAAAAACTCAAAACCCAAATGAAAGTTTGAATTCTGTCATTTGGATAAGGCTACCAAAAACGGTTTTCGTTAGGAAAGAAACAATAAAATTTGGTGTTCATGATGCAGTGATGTTTTTCAATGCTGGTGTGTCAAAGAAGACTGATGTATTAAGACTCTTGGGAACAAAGGATGGTATCAATATTGAAAGGGGACTGAGAAAGACTGACATGGGCTGTATCTGTTATGCTGATATTTCTGCAGGAAATGCTACCAAGGAGGCCAGGATAGCCAGAAGATCAAAGAAAAGATGAAAAGAAGATAAAGATCAAGAAGCTGAGCCACATAATAGCCCTGGAAAGTTATAAAAGTGTGTCTGTATGACATTGTACATTACTTTCTTGCATGTAAAACTTTAATACCATTTTTCTCAAAACTACATTTTTTGACCTTCTGGTACACTTTTCTCAAAAACTATGACTGCTACAGACATCAGACTTACACTATCTCTTGTTAATACAACGATGATTAATTATATAAAAAAATAGACCAGTAGTGATAAAAGGAACAGATTTACAAGCTCCAAGTGGTTTAGAAAAGTTTTAATTTTTTGTCTTATAGAACAAAAAATGATTACTCATGATATATATAAAAAAATTAACATTTTTTATGTGATTTGAGAATGATGTTTCACCTGTACACTGTAAAAGTTTCAGGTCTTTATCTCCATTACTTACTTCAGAAAGTGTACCTGACGTTTGCTAGTTTTAGCATTGATTCCTTATGGGAGTTCCCTCGCGACTCTGTCCCCTTAAGCAAGTAAACAACGTTACGTTTTGTCCCTTACCAAAGTCTACACAAATTTATGCGAGAGTGTGATTGCAGAACTTCGAAGGGCCATCTTTACCATTGATTGCATGCTGTTGTATAGAGAGAATTAATTAATTTTATATTGTGTCGTAGCGCAGATTACTTTTTGAGGCAGGTCTACTTTATTATGACAATATCTAGTCATGAAAATAACGGTATCATAGAGTGAAACAATTTGAATCCGTTAAGTTTGTGTTTTTATGAAGCTTCATTCTAATGTTTAGTTAACTCACGCAGCAAGTAAAGAGTGGTAAGTCAATGCTAACCCATGTTGAGTGCACCCTGCAAGTAAACAATTTTATTTTTTGTTAGTCCACCAAAACCGCAGTATAAGATGTTGTGGCCGCTTCTCCACTAAAACTTCCCTTGTCTCAGGCACACTTTTTGTTTGGTAGGATTTTGTCACGATAAGCAATACCATTTAGCAATTTGTGATGTAACTCCACTTGATTCTTTCACAATTCAGTTACTCGTAGGATAAATATAATAAACAAATTATTACACTTATGGATACTTTGTTAATATATTTTAAATTCTTTAAAATTTCTATGCACAAGTCCATAGGAGACTGGCAAATATATCACTACGCTAGTGCCCTCTTGTGATAGACTTGAATTAAGATCACATAGCATTACAATCAGGTTGCACTTGACTGTGGTACACAGCACATGAAAAGGCGCATTGTTCACGTATAATGTTATTGTCAACACATATCTGCATGAAGATTTTTTCGTAACAATAAACTGAAGCGGAATCATTGTGACATTAAAGTGACTATTACATAATTATAATATGTTGTATATTCCTGCCTGTACCTTCTGAAAATGGTGTAATATCGAAACGTATAATGGAAGTTTCACCAATTAAAAAGTGTGACCGAGACAAACGAAGTTTCAAAAGGGAAAAAGGGGAAAACAGCAATTTTAAGTATCCATTATACACTTCTAAGAATAAAATCTTGGATACAATTTACGGCTTTGAAATATTTTGCAATCACAAATATTTTGAAACAATGACGTATCTGAATGAAGGAATCACATTGGATGCACCTGGTATATCTTATTTATGAGATTTTTTGAAACTTTAGCGCACAATTTCCCAAACGAGCGAGTTCTTTTTTTACTGTTGTTTGCGGACAAAGTCGTCTGTTAATTGCATTCTAGAGCTTTAGCTGATACGATTCAACCCGGCGTTTCTAGAGAGAAAGCTTGTTTGCCAACCCCTTTCGCTAACAATGAAGGATATGCTTCATTGTGTGGCCTTGGAAGCATCTGACTCGTACCTACTTGTAGGTGTGAAGCAAGCAGTCACTTTGGACACTGAGCTATATAGGTGAACAGGAAATACAGTTCTGAAATTATGTCGTGGGAAGGGCGAAAATTTCTCCTTAACTCTGATATATTCTTTCCTGACAAGTCAAAAATCAATAGCAATCCATTAATAAGCACTGGCATTGGATGGAAATAGTGCATTAGTCAGTAAACTGTCCTATGCACGCAGTGGTCATTACTCTGCGTTAATATTTGCTACCGATAAGTGATTCAGTATGTAATAGCAACTAGTATTGATGCTGTGACAATGAACAGTGCTGTTGCCCCAGATTAGTATCCCAGGTGATCACTAAAAATTTGTTAAATTTCTTCACTGGCGATGCCAGAAACCAAGCCACCCGAGTCCGTGACTGTCGGACTGCCAGATGGGGTGAAATTCTGAGCAAGTAGTGTTGAATGCAGAAGTAAATGTGACACGCGGGACCTGCTGAGGGCCCAAGTACGTGAGTGATGCACAGTGACAACATGGCACCAGAAAGACGCTGTCATACTGACGACCGACCAATATATTACACTACTCTCCATTAAAATTGCCACACCAAGAAGAAATGCAGATGATAAACGGGTATTTTTTGGACAAATATATTATACTAGAACTGACATGTGATTACATTCTCACGCAATTTGGGTGCATAGATCCTGAGAAATCAGTACCCAGAACAACCACCTATGGCCGTAGTAACGACCTTGATACGCCTGGGCATTGAGTCAGAGGTTGGATAGCGTGTACGGGGATAGGTGCCCACGTAGCTTCA
Source organism: Schistocerca nitens (assembly GCF_023898315.1). NCBI lineage: Eukaryota > Metazoa > Arthropoda > Insecta > Orthoptera > Acrididae > Schistocerca > Schistocerca nitens. Next base: position 70,387,639 of record NC_064614.1, read on the forward strand.
ACACGATACCACAGTTCGTCAAGAGTAGTGACGGGCGTATTGTGACGAGCCAGTTCATAGGCCACCATTGACCAGACGCTTTCAGTTGGTGAGAGATTGGCAGAATGTGCTGGCCAGGGCAGCAGTCGAACATTTTCTGTATCCAGAAAGGCCCGTACAGGACCTGCAACATGCAGACGCGCATTATCCTGCTGGAATGTAGGGTTTCGCAGGGACCGAGTGAAGGGTAGAGCCACGGGTCGTAGCACACCTGAAATGTAGCGTCCACTGTTCAAAGTGCCGTCAATGCGAACAATAGGTGACCGAGACGTGTAACCAATGGCAACCCATACCATCACGCCGGGTGATACGACAGTATGGCGATGACGAATACACGCTTCCAATGTGCGTTCATCGCGATGCCGCCAAACAGTGATGCCACCATCATGATGCTGTAAACAGAACCTGGATTCATCCGAAGAAATGACGTTTTGCCATTCGTGCACCAAGGTTGGTCGTTGAGTACACCATCGCACGCCCTCCTGCCTGTGATGCAGCGTCAAGGGTAACCGCAGGCACGTTCTCCAAGCTGATAGGACATGCTGCTGCAAACGCCGTCGAACTATTCGTGCAGATGGTTGTTGTCTTGCAAACTTCCCTATCTGTTGACTCAGGGATCGAGACGTGGCTGCACGATCCGTTACAGCCATACGAATAAGATGCCTGTCATCTCGACTGCTAGTGATACGAGGCCGTTGGGATCCAGCGCCGGCCGGTGTAGCCGAACGGTTCTAGGCGCTTCAGTCTGGAACCGCGCAACCGCTACGGTGGCAGGTTCGAATTCTGCCTCCTGCTTGGATGTGTATGATGTCCTTAGGTTAGTTAGGTTTAAGTAGTTCTATGTTGTAGGGGACTGATGACCTCAGATGTTAAGTTCCATAGTGCTCAGAGCCATTCATTTGGGATCCAGCACGGCGTTCCGTATTACACTCCTGAACCCACCGATTCCATATTCTGCTAACAGTCATTGGATCTCGACCAATGCTAACAGCAATGTCACGATACTATAAACCGCAATCGCCATAGGCTACAATCCGACCATCATCAAAGTCGGAAACTTGATGGTACGCATTTCTCCTCCTTACACGAGGCATCACAACAACGTTTCACCAGGCAACGCCGGTCAACTGCTGTTTGTTTAAAAGAAATCGGTTGGAAACTTTCCTCATGTCAGCACGTTGTAGATGTTGCCACCGGTGCCAACCTTGTGTGAATGCTCTGAAAAGCTTATCATTTGCATGTCACAACATCTTCTTCCTCTCTGTTAAAATTCGCGTCTGTAGCACGTCATCTTCGTGGTGTAGCAATTTTAATGGCCAGTAGTGTATAGGAAGAGTCAGATTCAATGCGACGCTAAGTATTCAACCTCTCACCCAGCGGAAAAGAGCGTCTGAAAGACGAAGTTACGGAAGTCTAAACCCACCTGGAAACCTGACCAAGTAGGGAAAAGAGTAGTCGCAGTGTCATTGCTAGCCCCACTACTGCAAAGTGCACATGGAAGTGCCAGCATAAATATCTTTCTTAATCAGCGATATCAGTTGCAGCTGCCTGTGGAGGGGGGAGACTATTTCAGTCGACCCTCTACGTGCCTAAAAGTCTGTTATCATGGATGGAGTCGCAAGTCTCATTGGAAAGACACCGCTGCTGGTCACCGCAGTGCCACTTTCCGTGTCATCACTGACCGGGGGCTGAGACTGCCATTAATCTGCTGGCCCTCTGCACGGATGGGCACCAGCACGATTGAGCTGCCAGTGCTATGGGAACACAATTCTGAATTTCTAAGCAAAAAATTTGTCACTGAGAGTAATGTTTTCAAGTCACTCTCGAGCGTAAACAGATCCTCATGACTGCAACCTGTTTGTTCATCGCAATCCTGACGAGGGCAGGGGTCTTGGACGTGGCAATTGTAATACTCTGTGCTTATTATTGTTCATGTACATGCTCCCTTCCTAAACTAAGAGTTTAAAAGTTTATCATTGGGATGTTACAATATTAATTCTCTGTCTATGTTGCGGAATATATTGATCTTACTGCTTGCCCTTTCTACTCTGGTATTAATTGCTGCTAGAATTGTCTCATGATCGCTCATATCAGTTTGAATGTGGATTTCCTCAAAAAAGTCAGGTCTCTTTAAAATGAAATGACACAATTTCAGAGATTTTACTGATATTATACAGATATGATTTTATGTATGTAGACTGAAGCGGTGAGTGATAATATGTAACAAGGCCAAGACTCGAACACGGGCATCCTGCTTCCTAGCCATGTGCACTAGCAACGAAGCCGCCTTGGCACAGTAGTTTGCACAACTGTACGGATTACCCTGGGACACTTCCCTTCTCGATCCAAATTCTCAAGGCCACCCCAGTTTCCCCTTACACACCAACATGGGGGATCCAACTTGAAACTCAAGCGCAGATACTTATAAAAATGAAATGATACAATTTCAGGGACTTTAATGGTCTCATACATATATGATTTTATGTATATAGGTTGAAGCGGAGAGTGAAAATTTGTACCAAGGACGAGAATAAAACGCAGGTCTCCTTGTTACTAGACAGGTGCGCTAGCCACTAAGCCACCATGGCACAGCGGTTCGCAGAACTGCACAGATTACGCTGGCACAAGCCCGCCCGGTTAGCCGTGCCGTCTAACGCTATGCTTTCTGAACGGGGAGGCGTGCCGGTCCACGGCACGAATCCGCCCGGCTGTTTAGTGTAGAGGTCCGGTGTGCCACCCAGTCTGTGGATGGTTTTTAAGGTAGTTTCCCATCTGCCTCGGCGAATGCGGGCTGGTTTCCCTTCTTCCGCCTCAGTTACACTAGGTCGGCGACTGCTGCGTAAGCACTGTCTCCACGTACGCGTGGGGGAGCCCACTGGGGTCTCAACCGCACAATATCCCTGGTTCGGTGTGGACTGCTGTAGCCTGCTGTGGGGTTGTGAACCACTTTGGGATATGGCGGGGACGACACCTCTCCGTCGTTTCTAGGTCCCAAGTTCAATATATCACATCTCCATCCTTGATCCAAATTCTCACTGCCACTCCAGTCTACTTTAAATTTCCCCTTACGCATAAACAGAACTGATGAGACTCTATAGATTACATATATCATAATTGTATCAGACCAGTAAACTCTGAATGTATGCCATTTGATCTGCTTAGGTACCTGGGCCTGAGTTTCAGGTAGGAACCCCATTTACTCTCGATGCTGAGGAGCTATTCCAGATTTGGAGAGCTTTCCCAGTTCCGTTCATGTGTAAGGGGGAATTTAAAGTACACTGGGCGGCAGTGAAAAATTTGGATCATGGAGGGAGGCGTGCCAGGGTAATCTGTGGATATATGGAACCTCTTTGCCAGGGTGACTTAGTGGATAGTTGTCTGGCTGTTGTACAGGAGCTCCTCTTTGATGAACACGGACACTACGTGTTGAATGCTGCAAGATACCGGCTAAAGTGTCCTGTTGGATCCTATTCAAAATCGCTGTCCCAACAGCAAACAGTAGACATTCAGGTGAGGCACTACTATATGTAGCTGGACTAAACAGTCGTTCCTACAAAAACTATGTCAGCCTTACGATCAATTTTCGAGGCAAATTTCCAGATCTGTCAGTCGACATTTCCTGACCGGTACCTGACCGGAGCTGCCTCCCAGGAATTTATTCTTGCGCTCCTAGTGTTCTTTCTCATTTCAAGAAGTTTCTCTAACGGTAGCCGTCATTTTGGTGACCCCAGTAATTACACTTTGAAAAGTATTGCCTTGAAACTGAGCTGGCCCCAAATTACTCCCGTACAGGGGTAATAATTCTGAGTAACTTCGATCTCACTCTTGTCTCGGAGTTAATTTTATGTTTTTAATTTTAATTTACGACTTCATTCCCTAATTATGAAGTTGTTGGCACTCTGTGTGGTGGATAGCAGCTCGGAACTATTACCAGACACCCAAAGAGGTATCAATTTTGGATTCTTCGTACCGGCGCCGTTGAAGACACAACCCTCGTCATTGCGGTGTATGAAGTGGACTATTTTGAGTAAGACGAGAAGCCATAATCCAAACTACTCGTAAATTCCAGTTTATTGAGTTAACGCGACAAAATGAGTCTCAACAACTCGTTTACGAGGGCATTGTCTCTTGAAATTCGTAGTTGAATTACAGGTATATCAAATATTATTAGACTGGGTGAATGCCAATTACTACTACTGATATAGTACAACAACCTCTACCACACAAACAAAAAATGTATAATATTAAATGTTCAACTGTTTCGGTTAGTATCCAAGTGGTCATTATTGCACGAAATTTCTACTGTCTTATATTAAGAAATGAAAATTCCCTAAAATTTGTCGTAATTTTCTTTCGTAAATCTTTCGTAAAACATTTTCAGCAAAAGGTCGCAGGTAAAACAACACATACTTTTCGTATGCGTAATGTAAGTAAATTTCATAGCATTCGGGAGAGTGAACACACTATCTCTTCTTTTTATTCGACTTCTGTATTATTCTTAAATGTATGTTAGCAATGAAATTTTTCGCAAAAGCATTCGAGATATGTACTAAAGTTAAGAGAAAACACGTACACAATCGTCTATAGCTCTGTCGTTTTATGCAGCAAGAAGATACAATTTGTTAAAAGTTGCCACACCCGAAGCGTTGTATCACTGTGCTCGGAATTTCAAGAGCTTTCAAATGTCGACAAAAGTATTACAGTGATTAATTCCAAGCCATAGGAGTGTTATAACCACTCACGAAATAAAAGTGGTGAAGTCTTTGGTGTTGTACATTGTACACACAAGCGCAGAGGTAATGTTGTTAGGCAACCTGGACTGTAAAGCAAATCTCTAACGGTACCGTAGGCTTAGTGGCAACAACGAAGTATAGAATAGCAGGAAATTCAAACAGTATTGGGGACTTAGGCGCTCAGGCTTAATGGGCCCCGTGTTCTCGTTATGTAACAAACAATCCCGTATGCCTAGCTCCCTTATGTAAGCAAACCAGTCATTTGCGCTATTATGTTCACGTACTATCCGCCACTATATTATTGCTCTTAGCCTCCCGTGGCCGTTATCAGAAACAAGCTACAAAGTTACTGTAAACAAGTACAGTGGTGACTAAGGAAACTCATCGCGCTGTGAATGATTTCAAGATAGGAGGGCATTCATGTATACTGTCAAGTGGTTCAGAGTGTCCTCGCGAAATATCACGATCAAAACTTACGATAAGTGTAGTGGGACCCATCCACCAATGTCAACCGAGTTTGCAGGTGAATATAGGTTTAATTTAGTTTTTGTTTATGTATTTTTTGTAATATTTGTAATGGTTATGAATTGTCTAAAGTTTGTACTTATTTCTTATGTTTCATGTACGGAGAGGGCGGCGCAACGAACGGAGACAGCATCTTCGTTGCCGGGACCGGAGAGAAAATTGCTGGCCACTATACGTCGCGGGTCGACAGCCAAAGAGCAACAGAAGATCCTGAAACCGAGTTGTTGCGTCGTGCTTCTAAAAATTAAATAATTGAGAATTTGTAATGTTTTGTACAACAATGATATCATAGGAAGTTTAATCTTATTGAAAATGTTAGTTTTGTCTCGTCAAGGATCAGGTTCACGTCTGTATGTAGGAAAATAATAAACTAGTGGATGCTATTAAAGTTGAAATACGTGTTCCGAGGATTTATTTATGAAGAATTATGTGAATGAATTAATAATATATTTGACAACATTATTGAATTTTGACAGCGTTCATCGCGACTTTGAATCTCAAAAGTTTATTCAATGTGGTTCTAATATCGATTAAATCAGATAACGTGTATCAAAATAATTTCTGAGGAGAAACAAACGACATCTAAAATTGAAAAAGTTTACGCAAACCAGTTGGCCCGAGTGACGTAATTCTGTGCAAACGACTCAAATGATGTTTTACAGTTTCGTTCAAGAACCATTCTGAGACAATTTAAAAAGAATATAAATAATTTTGAAGTGGGTTGTAACTGACGTAGATGACGAAGTCTACACATGGTCATATGTCGAAAGAAAATTATTTATAAGGAACTTACGTCGTTACACTTCATAAGCCGACAAAGTTGCCCCAACTCCCAGGTATAATAATGTTGTGGTAGACTAATAATCTAATTTAGGAGCGTTACGTTAACAATATGGTCACCCTATGGTTTTACCCTTATCTAAACAAACCATGCACTTCCGTTCTTATGTATATGTAAGTCTAATTTATGACCTGATGCTTGTAGCCTTATCTTAACGGTCGTAACGTATCATCCACAAAAGTAGCCGCCATTCCCAACCCTCTCCTCCACTCCTCTAGTCCAATAGGGTGATGTATAAACGGGAAAAAGGGGTGAATTATCTTAATTACAAAAATTTATGACCCCAAAAAATGACGTTATGAATGTCCAGACCAGACCGTCACAGTGAATGGCGCTAACATCAAACTATTGATTTCCCTTTTTAAATTGTCTAGCCAACCTAAACTGTCTACGGATCTGATCTGACCTGTAAATCAACATATTTGTTTTATCTGAAGCCATCTGCTTGAGTACCCTCTGCCCAGTATTCCAAATAGGTGAGTTCTTTCACTCTGGAACTGAACCGAAGAGAGTGCCATTATCATTAAACCACACATGTCCGCGGGAAAAAAGAGAAAATGAAGTGAAAAAAAGGAAAAAGAAAAGAAACTAATGACATGTTGTTTCCCCCCGCTCTCAGCTTTTCGCAGTACCAACAACACAGCAAGGCAACTTTGGCTGATGCTACAAGGCCAGAGCCGACAATTACCAGTGTTGCCCCTTCAGCTACTGAAAATACTGCTGTTCCTCTTAAGGAAGGAGATCTTAGCCTGTCCTCTCTTCAGGAAGGATATCTTAGCCTGTCCTCTCTTCGGAGTCGTCTTCAGTGTAGTTGCACCTATGATACACCTGCCTGTGTCACTTGCAAGCAAGCCACAAAAATGGTTCAAATGGCTCTGAGCACTATGGGACTCAACTGCTAAGGTCATTAGTCCCCTAGAACTTAGAACTAGTTAAACCTAACTAACCTAAGGACATCACAAACATCCATGCCCGAGGCAGGATTCGAACCTGCGACCGTAGCGGTCTTGCGGTTCCAGACTGCAGCGCCTTTAACCGCACGGCCACTTCGGCCGGCAGCAAGCCACACCATCACAGTAATGTCCATGGTTCCTGATACTTGAGAGTTCTGCTTTCGAACTTTATCATATCACTGTATTTTCAGTTTCTAATTTTTCGTTTTCTCACGGTCAAGTGGTATAAGTTGTTATCTTTAGTATTATTCAAGTTAAGCAAAGAAATAAAGCAGCTGTAAAAAGGATAGTGCTACCACCAACCAAAGATGACCAGCCTCTGACAGTGATCGTCTTAGGCTATGGGGCGATGCTGTTTGTTTATGGTGTTCAAAATGGTTCTGAGCACTATGGGACTTAACAGCGATGGGCATCAGTCCCCTAGAACGTAGAACTACTTAAACCTAACTAACCTAAGGATATCACACAACACCCAGTCATCACGAGGCAGAGAAAATCCCTGACCCCTCCGGGAATCGAACCCGGGAACCCGGGCGCAGGAAGCGAGAACGCTACCGCACGACCACGAGCTGCGGACTGAGGTTTGCGGTGTGTGTTATGTTTCCGCACCCACCGCATTTCTGTTTCACTATTGGCGTAGCGCCGCTCACCGGAAACTTAAACTGACATCTACATGATCTCTTATTTAACTTGTGAATGCAAAAGGATTTGTAGGACTATCGAGGACGGTACCCTGTTGCATTCTCGTATGTTATCTGAACATCTGCAGCATTGCTTCCTCGTTTTCGCCGTTCAGTAACATATTCCGATTCTACTAGCTATTTGTTAAAACTTCAGTTCCATAGGAAGTGCCTGTAAGAACTGCTTCGCAGTTCAGCCGTAGTAATGTGACCACCAACAGTGTTCGACGTCTATGTGCCATAATCACTCACCTCCTCCTCAGAACAGACTTCGGAGGGCCCAACGCTTCCAACCTACCGCCGTGTCGTCCTCGGCCGACAGACAATCACTGGATGCGGATATGGACGGGCATCTGATCATCACACAGCGGTCTCAGCCATTGTCAGTTTTCGTGACCAGAGGCTCTACTTTAAGCTTCTCAGTTGACCTTACTAGGGCTGAGTGCACCCTGCTTGGCAATAGTGCCGACAGACTCGGATAGCCTCTCACCCAAACGTAAACCAAGCCCTACAGCGCTTAATTTCGGTGATATGACGGGAACAGGTGTTACCACTGCGGGAAAATCCGCTGGCAGCACTGCTAGTGATGGTATATAAAGCGTATCGGGGAGACGAGCAAAAGGGTACAGACGCGGTCGTAATGCGGAAACGGGGAATTTATCCGACGTCCAGAAGGGCATGAGTCCAGAAGGGCATGATCATTGGATTTCAGGCCAAGGGTGGAAGTATTTTCGAAACAACTAAGTCTGTAAACTATTCGTGTGCCTCCGTGGATAATATATGAGGTGCGACAATCAAGTAATGAGACTGATGTGAAAAAAAAAGTTGCTTACCGTTTTAGTCAAGTTTAGTGTTGTCTCCTTCAAAGTAGTTCCCTTCTGATTGCACACACTTTTTCCAGCGCTTCTGCCATTTATGGTAACATTTCTGGAACTCATCTTATGTAACATCCTCCTAGACCCTCGTCACAGCTTTTTGGACATCTTGTGTTGTTTGAAAATGGTGTCCTTTGACCGCCGTTTTGACTCTTGGAAATAGAAAAAGTCGCACAGAGCGATATCTGGTGAATAAGGAGGCTGTGGTAGTACTGAAATTTGTTTTGAGGTTAAAAATTGCTGTTCTGACAGAGCTGTATAGGATGGCGCATTGCCGTGATGCAGAATCCAATTATCAGCAATTTTGGCACGGACACGAAGAACTCTTTTACGAAGTCTTTCTAAAATTTCTTTGTAGTAATATCGGTTAACTTTTTGTCCGGGAGGCACCCACTCTTTATGAACAATTCCCTTGGTATCAAAAAAGCACAGAAGCATGCATTTCACTTTTGACTTTTACATGCAAGCTTTTTTGGTCTGGGTGATCCCTTTGAGCACCATTGCGAACTTTGGTGTTTTGTCTCTGGATCGTACTGAAAAAACCAACTTTCATCCCCAGAGATAACACGGGTCAACAATTCTGGATTAATTTCCGTTTGCTTTAACAGATCGACTGCCACATTTTTCCGTGTTTCTCGCTGTTGCGGTGTGAGATTTTTGGGGACCATTTTTGCTCAAATCTTTCAAATGGTTCAAATGGCTCTGAGCACTATGGGACTCAACTTCTGAGGTCATTAGTCCCCTAGAACTTAGAACTAGTTAAACCTAACGAACCTAAGGACATCACAAACATCCATGCCCGAGGCAGGATTCGAACGTGCGACCGTAGCGGTCTTGCGGTTCCAGACTGCAGCGCCTTCAACCGCACGGCCACTTCGGCCGGCTGCTCAAATCTTTCTCATAGCAAGATCTTCAGTTATTATTAGACGAACCGTTCCTCGCTTGATGTTCAGTTCTTCTGCAATCATTTTCACGGTCTATCTTCGATCAGATCATACGAGTTCACACACCCTGGCCAAGTTGACATCCTTCCGTGATGTTGATGGTCGTCCACTGCGGTCTTCATCTTCAATATTCGTTCTGCCTTTACTAAACATTTTATGCCAATGAAAATCTTGAGCTCTTGACATAACCTCCTCTCCAAAAGTTGTCATCTCGTTTTTAACCAATTTAACGCAAAAAGAAATTGCATACCGTTGTGCATTATTATGCAGTTCCATTTCCGTGACGAGAGACACATCAAGTGTTAACTTATTACTGCACAACTCACGACTGAGCAGTTGCATCGATGTGCCGCTTGAACTAGAAGCAGCTTATAGACCAAGGTCAAAGATATTGTGCCTACGCAAGCCTGCAGGGTTGCCACATCTTGCAAAGAAAATCAGTCTCATTATTGTTGCAGATCGTACACCGTGCACAGCAAAATGGCGCTATCCAAGACTGGTGCCGACTGAGCAGTGGGCCATAGATGACAGGGGTGAACGACGGATGCTGAGATGCATACGGGCACACAGACGTGCAGCTGTAGAGCAACTAAACGTCAAGATGAACCAAGGGGCTACCAACAGTATTTCCTGACCCACTGTTCAGCGAAAGTTGCTGCATATGGATCTCGCCAACAGGAGTCTGGTTCATGCACCCATGCTGACTCCTGACTATCGGCGATGAAGGCTCGAATTTGCACGTCATTATCGCACTTAGGCGTCCACTGAGTGTCGACAGGTGGCCTTTTCAGGAGATGCTCCAGTCAGACAGATGACTATTGAAAAACACCTTGCCCCTTGCCGGAGGAGGGATCGTTAGGTCTCAGGTATATTTTCCTTACATCTCTGGGTAGTCTTGTCATTCTGCAAGCCACAACACGCCAATAGAAGTACCCATCTATCCTTGGAGACCATGTCCACCATCACATAAAGTTTGTTTCTTCTCCGGCGATGGCATCTACCAGCAGGACAACGCAACGTGCCACACAGATCTCGGTGTTCGTGCGTTATTCTATGAGTACCAGGATGAGTTTAACCTGCTCCATTGGCCCTCAGAGTCCTTGGATTTCATTCCAATCGAGAATCTGTGCGATCCTAAGTCGATCGCACTATTCGCGCCTCCGCAAAACCTAGCGCAGCTGGCCGCGATATTGGCGTCGGCATCGCTCCACATACCTGCCGGTTGTTGTTGTTGTGGTCTTCAGTGCAGAGACTGGTATGATGCAGCTCTCCATGCTACTATATCCTGTGCAAGCTTCTTCATCTCCCAGTACCTACTGCAGCCTACATCCTTCTGAATCTGCTTAGTGTATTTATCTCTTGGTCTCCCTCTACGATTTTTTCCTCCATGCTGCCCTCCAATGTTAAACTTGTGATCCCTTGATGCCTCAGAATATGTCCTACAAACCGATCCCTTCTTCTAGTGAAGTTGTACCACAAACTTCTCTTCTCCCCAATCCTATTCAATACCTCCTCATTAGTTATATAATCTACCCATCTAATCTTCGGCATTCTTCTGTAGCAACACATTTCGAAAGCTTCTATACTCTTCTTGGCCAAACTATTTATCGCCCATGTTTCACTTCCATACAAATACTTTCAGAAACGACTTCCTGACGCTTATATCTATACTCGATGTTAACAAATTTCTCTTCTTCTTCTTTCCTTGCCATTGCCAGTCTACGTTTTATGTCCTCTCTACTTCGACCATCATCAGTTATTTTGCTCCCCAAATAGCAAAACTCCTTTACCACTTTAAGTATCTCATTTCCTAATCTAATTCCCTCAGCATTACCCGAGTTAACTCGACTACATTCCATTATCCTCGTCTTGCTTTTGTTGATGTTAATCTTATATCCTCCTTTCAAGACACTGTCCATTCCATTCAACTGCTCTTCCAAGTACTTTGCTGTCTCTGACAGAATTACAATGTCAGCGGCGAACCTCAAAGTTTTTATTTCTTCTCCATGGATTTTAATTCCTACTCCGAATTTTTCTTTTGTTTTCTTTACTGCTTGCTCAATATACCGATTGAATAACATCGGGGAGAGGCTACAAACCTGTCTCACTGCCTTCCCAACCACTGCTTCCCTTTCGTGTCCCTCGACTCTTATAAGTGCAATCTGGTTTCTGTACAAATTGTAAATAGCCTTTCGCTCCCTGTATTTTACCCCTGCCACCTTCAGAATTTGAAAGGGAGTATTCCAATCAACATTGTCGAAACTTTCTCTAAGTCTACAAATGCTAGAAACGTAGGTATGCCTTTTCTTTTCTAGGTTCTAAAATTAGTCGTAGGATAAGTATTGCCTCACGTGTTCCAATATTTCTACGGAATCCAAACTGATCTTCCCCGAGGTCGGTTTCTACCATTTTTCCATTCGTCTGTAAGGAATTCGCGTTAGTATTTTGCAGCCGTGACTTATTAAACTGCTGGTTCGGTAATTTTCACATCTGTCAGCACCCGCTTTCTTTGGGATTGGAATTGCCGGTACCTTCCAGAATTTCTTTAAATGTTTACGTGCAAGTCTCGCAGTGATCCGTGCTGCAAAAGATAGTTATTCAGGCCTATGACAGGTAAATGTAAATGTCGTATGACTGCCGGCCGAAGTGACCGTGCGGTTAAAGGCGCTGCAGTCTGGAACCGCAAGGCCGCTACGGTCGCAGGTTCGAATCCTGCCTCGGGCATGGATGTTTGTGATGTCCTTAGGTTAGTTAGGTTTAACTAATTCTAAGTTCTAGGGGACTAATGACCTCAGCAGTTGAGTCCCATAGTGCTCAGAGCCATTTGAACCATTTTTGTCGTATGACTAGGGCCTCCCGCCGGGCAGACCGTTCGCCGGTTGCAAGTCATTCGATTTGACGTCACTTCGGCGATTTGCGCGTCGATGGGGATGAAATGATGATGATGATGACAACACAGCACGAAGTTCCGGAGCGGAGAAAATCTCCGACCCATCCGTGAATCGAACCCGTGCCCGTAGTATTGACATTCTGTCGCGCTGACCACTGAGCTACCGGGGGCACACTTTTGGTAGGTGATCACATTAACGTGGCTGGACATCATTCACAGAGGTAGCCGAAACGTTTTGTGCTGGGAACCTGCCATAGTGGATCTTTTAGTCTTACCTAAATTGCCTCGTTCCTGACGTATAATGCCGTTTACGACAAACATCAGAAATCGGAGACGATCCACTTGTAATCGTGGGTGTCGGCAGGTGGCTCAGTGCAATTGTTGTCGGCTGGAGCGGTGCCGTAACAAGCGCGTGGCGACGCTGCTGTCTTGTTATTAACCGGAGCAACACAAAACAGCTTTCAGCAGACACTCCGCCGCTAATCTGTAAATTATATTCCGCCGCGCCGCGCTTGTGCTTCGCTGCGCTCTGCGGCTCGGGGCCAGCACCTTAAGCTGTGAATTTATTGCGTTTTCCCGACGTTAATCTTGCGAACACGCCGTGAATTACGCCACGCCGCCCACTGAGGCGGGCGTCGTCGCAGCGGACCAGGACTCCAGTGTCTGAGTCCTTGCAGTGGAGAGAAAGGTTAGTGGCGCAAACACGTTGCAAGAGGCTGGCAACGAGCAGAACACTGTGTCACGGGATTAGTTGGCTAATTTAGCGCAGCTGAGGAGAGGGGCGTGCCGTCCGTACGGCCCATTTAGAACGCATTGAATTACCAGAGCACAGGATGCATCGACTGATACAGGAAACCTTGGGGCATCAAATTCCAACGTTTCTTAGGTTGATACACCACTGAAATTTCAGGAAAAGTTGCTTAATGAAATGTACTGCTACATTACAAGAAACTGAGTTATACACGCTAGGGGGCCCTGTATCTCGCAGTGGTTCAACAATAGAGTTAGGAAACTTCGGCGAAAGCAAAGAGAGCTTCACTACAAATTTAAACGGAGCCAAAACCACTCAAACAGAAGCTAAACGATGTCACAGTTAGCGTAAGGAGGGCTATGCGTGAAGCGTTCAGTGAATTCGAAAGTAAAATTATATATACCGACTTGACAGAAAATCCTAGGAAGTTCTGGTCTTACGTTAAATCAGTAAGTGGATCGAAACAGCATATCCAGACACTCCGGGATGATAATGGCATTGAAACAGAAGATGACACGCGTAAAGTTGAAATACTAAACACATTTTTCCAAAGCTGTTTCACAGAGTTTGGTACTGCGTGCCGAGGAATTTGAATCCGCGACAGACGTCATGGACGTTGAAGACCCCTAGAGGTCTCTGCACCATCGCGCCGTAAGCTGTGGCGGCGCGCCCCTCCTGGCCCACTTTGAGCGTGAGGGCGCCACAGTGGAACACGTGGGTCCAGCGGCAAATAGCGGCGCCTCCGATAGAGTACTTAAGCGCCTGCCTCTCGCTCAGCCAGTCAGTCTAATCTCGCGTAAGTCTGTGTATACATCGCCTTGCGCTAAAGAGCTTACTTACCTGTTCTGTGTACGCGTGGACGTGTTCGTCAGGTTTCCTGTGACTCCGTTGTTCGCTCTTGTTGTTGTTCGTTCTGTCCTTCGTTGGTCGTGTCCGTCCTCTCACGTTGTGTTGTTGTTCCCGGGTCCCGCCGCGCTTTCCGTCAATTCAACCCCGCGACCGTCCCGGTCGCAGTTACAACACAGAGGAAGTCCGCACTGCAGTTCCTTCTGTAAATCCTCACACGAACGAAAAAATGGCTGACATCGAAATAAGTGTCCAAGGAATAGAAAAGCAACTGAAATCACTCAACAGAGGAAAGTCCACTAGACCTGACGCGATACCAATTCGATTCTACACAGAGTACGTGAAAGAACTTGCCCCCCTTCTAACAGCCATGTACCGCAAGTCTCTAGAGGAACGGAAGGTTCCAAATGATTGGAAAATAGCGCCGGTAGTTACAGTTTTCAATAAGGGTCGTCGAGCAGATGCGCAAAACTATAGGCCTATATCTCCAACATTGATCTGTTGTAGAATTTTAGAGCCTGCTTTTTGCTCGCGTATCATGTCATTTCTGGAAACCCAGAATCTAGCCCGTTGGAATCAACATGGATTCCGGAAACAGCGATCGTGTGAGACCCAACTCGCTTTAGTTGTTTATGAGACCCAGAAAATCTTAGATACAGGCTCCAAGGTAGACGCCATTTTCCTTGACTTCCGGAAGGCGTTCGATGCAGTTCCGCACTGTCGCCTGATAAACAAAGTAAGAGCCTACGGAATAACAGACCAGCTGTGTGGCTGCATTGAGGAGTTTTCAGCAAACAGAACACAGCATGTTGTTCTCAATGGAGAGGCGCCTATGACGTTAAAGTAACCTCTGGCGTGCCACAGAGGTGTGTTATAGGACCATTGCTTTTCACAATATATATAAATGACCTAGTAGATAGTGTCGAAAATTCCACGCGGCTTTTCGCGGGTGATGCTGTAATATATAGAGAAATGGCAGGATTAGAAAATTGCAGCGAAAAGCAGGAAGATCTGCAGCGGATAGGCACTTGGTGCAGGGAGTGTCAACTGACCCTTAACATAGACAAATGTAATGTATTGCCAATACATAGAAAGAAGGATCCTTTATTGTATGATTATATGAAAGCGGAACTAACAATGGTCGCAGTTACTTCTGTAAAATATCTGGGAGTATGCGTACGGAACGATTTGAAGTGGAATGAACATATAAAATTAATTGTTGGTAAGGCGGGTACCAGGTTGAGATTCATTGGGAGAGTCCTTAGGAAATGTAGTCCATCAACAAAGGAGGTGGCTTACAAAACACTCGTTCGACCTATACTGGAGTATTGCTCATCAGTGTGGGATCCATACCAAGTCGGGCTGACAGAGGACGTAGAGAAGATCCAAAGAAGAGCAACGCGTTTCGTCACAGGGTTATTTGATAAGCGTTACGGAGATGTTTAGCAAACTCAAGTGGCAGACTCTGCAAGAGAATCGCTCTGCATTGCGGTGTAGCTTGTTGTCCAGGTTTCGAGAGGGTGCGTTTCTGGATGAGGTATCGAATATATTGCTTCCCGCTACTTATACCTTCCGAGGAGATCACGAATGTAAAATTAGAGAGATTCGGGCGCGCACGGATGCATTCCGGCAGTCGTTATTCCCGCGAACCATACGTGACTGGAACAGGAGGGGGAGGTGGTGACAGTGGTGCGTAAGGTGCCCTCCACCACACACCGTATAAATGTAGATGTAGATGTAGTGATGGCCACTTCATTACTAGCTTATTGGTCCACCTTTGTATCGCAATACAATAGTTACATGCGTAGCGTGGGTTCGAAATTTCCAGCAGTCGTCGCAAATTACAGGCCGGTGATTTGCCCAGATGTGTTCCATCGTCTTCAGATCAAACAAATTTAATGGCCAAGACAACAACTAAGTTCGCCATCAGGCACCTCGCACCACAGTATCACGATTCTGGTCATCCGACATGGGCAGTTATCCTCCTGGAAGACACCCATCGCCGACGGCCAAGATTTCAAACAAGAAGGGAAGCAGTTGTCAAGTTGATTTTGGCATTTTCGTATATGTGTCATACAAGGATTAGAGCTTAAATAGTGGCAAGTATTTATTCACAACCAATGCAAAAGAGTTACATGTTTGCACCTGTTACTGTCCTTCAAAGTAGTCACCAGCGTTGTGTAGAACCCGTTGCCAGCGTTGTGGAAGGCGTAGTATACCGTTAGAAGAGCCTGTTCTGTTGATGGTGCGAATGGAGCGGTCTACTGCCTGTCGATTCTCTGGAACAGTTCTGAAGCGAATTCCAGGAAGTGGTTCCTTCATCTTCTGTATCAAATCAAAGACACAAGGACTTAAGGCAGGGGATTATGGTGGATGGTACAGCACTTCCCAATCCCATCAACCGAACAGAGCAGCCACAGCTTGCGGTGTGTGCGCCCGCGCATTGTCGTGGAAAACGATGAGTTGGTTGCGCGGAAAGTGTCTCCGCGTCTTTCGGAAAGCTGGTCGCATGTGATGCTCCAAAAAAGAAGAGTAATACTGTGCATTGACGATCTGCCGTGGAGGAACGAAATGCGTTGGGATAACACCATCACAGTCAACTTTTGAAAGTGTACAGTACTGCCCGACATAGAAAATATGTACAACAACATACTTCGTTGCTCTTGCCAGACCAGCATTTTTGTATAATAACGCCATTTTATTTAACACACCGAATCTGAATACCAATGTAGGAAAGAAGGACAGTTTATATATTTAATTATTCAGATGCGGACTTCCTTAAAATAGATCCCTACATAGAGGTTGGTGATGTTTGTGAATTGAGTGAATGGCTAATCGTCTGCTGACCACAGATAGTGAAGGTAGATTCTACTATCATCTTCGAGACAGTCCTCTAGTTACCTATGGCCGAACCAAAGAGAGGCAGAGAGGAAGTGTACCAGTGCACTAGAGGGCCTGAATGTGGCTGACCAATACGGTGGCAAGTTCCTCACCCACTTCTGCGGAAGCGTGGGATGACCGGATAAACGACCATGTTTCAGCAGTCTGCCGCTGGCTCCTGAGGTGTGAGGACGTGTATTATGTGTGCTTCACAGTAGATATTCTATGGGGCTTTTGGAACACATTGAGGACGTATACGTACCGTCCTTAGCACCGTACCGCCCCGTGACATCACTACTGCTCGCTGCTTGCTCTGGCAGCACTCCAGTGCAGATGTTACGCACGTGCGCACACACACACACATACACACACACACACACACACACACATACACATACACACATACACACATACACACACAAACACACACATACACACACAAACACATACACATACACATACACATACACACATACACACACAAACACACACACACATTCAGCATGTACTATGCATTTTTTTAATTTTATTTTTACAAATTTATCCAGCTGTTGTGCGCATTGCTGAATCCAAGCCACTTTACCAAAGCTTTTCTTCCTTTCTCACGTATAATTTTCTCCACAATATATGATGATGCATATTTAGTTTTTTGTAACTCTTCAACATAGAAAGCTCCAGCTATGGGCTGTGATTTGTAATCTTCAAGGATATACGTTCCCGGATTTGTTTCTTGCTCTTTACGTATTTTGAAAATTTCCGTGGACCAATTGGCGGTGTACCCTTTGTCAAAGACTGCTTTCTGTTTACTAATTCTGACGTAATCACCAACTTTGAGTTTTGACTGGCGTGGATCAATCATTTTAATTTTGTTATTCACAGTAGATAGAAGACTATTATCTTTTACATCCACTGGTCGCATTTTAATCGTTCTGTGTGTCATGTGATTAAACTGTTTGACCAGATCTTGTACAGTGTTAATACATTTGTAGGAGCCCTGAGCAGTACATTTTCGGAACATAAGACTCTTGAGAGTTCTGTTAAAGCGTTCAACTACGGAGTAGTGATTAATTCTGAGTTTCTGCATTAACTTTTTAAAATTAGTATTGTAGAATTCTTTCCTAGATCAGTTTGTAAATTTACTGGACCCCGCTTTCTTTTTATATATATTTTTTTTTTAAGTGCGTTTGCAACTGCAATTCCAGTTTTAGTCTTTAGAGCAGCGACCCATGCATATTTTGAATAAAAGTCAATTACTGTTTTCAAATACTTATACCCAGAATTCCATTTAGAATATGCAATCATATCGACTAAGTCTGCTTGATGGAGATCATCAAGTTCTTTCGTGGTAACTGACCGCCTGGGGTACGTTCGGCAAGCAGGACGATGAAGCTCATCAGCAATGGCAGCATGCATCTTCTTTTTTTTATTCTAACTTGCTACTTACTGAAGGCAATATGCTTTTCGAAATGACACAGTTGCGATAAAAATGTTTGCTTATATGGAGCTGGAAGGGGGCGGAGACACGAGGAGGAGAAAGAGGAGCAAGGGAAAAAGAAAAAAGAAAGATAACACGTATTTTAGGAAGACGTTTTATTTTCAAAATACCATCGCATAATTAATCGTACATTAGTCTTTTCTAAACATCGATCATTTTCTTCATCAGCAATATTGAAAGATTTTTTCAGCATTTTCAATGATGGACAGTCCAGAGATTGCATGTTAACTACTCTGCCATGATCTGTGCCCAATAAAGTCGTCGTCCAATCTGCTTTTTCTAGACCCATTACCATAGTGTAGTCACAAGATTTGCACAACTCCCACAGCGTATTTCTCGCAGTAAGTGGTGACTCTCCATCCATTCCCCACTGCTGATGACGGTGATCGCGTGTCACCCACGAGTTTATCCTCTGAGTTTTTTCTGATAAGGTGCTGAATGCTAAAACTTGTGCGATAGTGACAAACTGCCCTGGAATAACTTGATTGCCGTCCACGACGATAGCAGCAGCTTGTTTAGGCACAAAATTATTTGCATCGTCTTTGAATCCTTGCAGGTCTACGAAAGCTATCTTCATTCTGTCATGATGTGAGAAGGAAAAGAAAAAAAATTGATGAAGGTATCGTCTAATTTCGTTTAATATTGCTAGTATCATTGTAAATCCCCATGCATCACCGACTTCTCTTACCTGACAAACAGATAATGTCTCTCTCTCTCTCTATAGACGATAATGTCGATGATAAGAGGAGGAGGATTAAAGGAGCAGCCACCTCGGTGAAACGTAGACTGATAGCAGTTCTCTAAAAGCATCTCATTTTATTTGCTATTTTTTTTCAAAGCAGAAGTTATTACGTAAAAGCAAAAAAATATGGATGTAGAGGATGCTGTATGACAAATAGCAATGTTAGCAACAGCAGGTGGTTCGCAGCTGTCCAGGAGGGGCTTTAAACACCAGCCGTGTGAAAGGAAGAGAAGAAGACGAAGTAGGCTCGCAAAAAAAAAAAAAAGTTATCATTGCGAAAGGTCATAGTGAACATCTGCGCATGTGATAGAGGCTGGCGGGACGTACCGTTTTTCCTTGTTCTCAACCATCTGGCGTAATCAGTTGCATCATTGCCCTTGCTTTCGGGCTGGCGGTCATTGTCCTCGTACAACAGCTGATGTTATGTGAACGCATAAAGTGAATGCATGATGCTGCAGGATGGGAAAAGAAAAAAAAAAAAGCCTCTCTCTGAGGATATGAAGGGACATTATCTGATAACATGACTAGCAAATAACACGGTAATATGATGCAGCACGCTGAGTGAAGAACCATACGAGTCTCTGCCAACAGCCTTTCGCTCTGCAAAGATTTGTCATATTTGTAAGGAAGCCTTTGAGGCAGGCGATGTGAAGCATCGTGACCATTGCTTTTTTACAGGTGAGTGCCGCGGTGCAGTGCATGCTATTTGCAATGTAAACTACAGACCTCAGTTTACAGTGCCTGTCGTATTCCACAATCTGTCCAATTATGATAGTCATTTCGTAATTACAAATATTTGCGAGCAAATAGTGAATGAGAGCGGGAGGAGGAAAACTAAATTAAATCCAGGCCGCGTTTCTATATTACCATCGAATATGGAGAAATACAAATCTTTCACAAAGAGCATTCAAGTGACACATAAAGACCGGCACTGCTACATAAATTTCCGATTTGTAGATTCATTTAATTTTTTATCATGCTCGCTAGAAAAGTGTGCATCTTACCTAAAGCCAGAGGAACTCAGAATAATGAGGAAATACTTTCCTGATTATCGTGAATTTTATTTAGTCAATCAGAAGGGTATATTTCCATATGAGTATGTGAGTGATGAGAGTGTTTTATCAGAACACTTACCTCCGATTCAGGAATTTAAAAGTTTGCTGACTGGTGGAAGAACTGCCTGAGAGTGTGATTATCAAAGGGCGTGCAATGCATGGCATTTGTTCAAGTGCAAGACACTTGGGGAATACTCCGATCTTTATTTAAAAATTGATGTGTTATTGTTAAGCGATGTTTTTGAAAATTTTCGAAATCTCTGCATAAAAACCTATGAGTTAGATCCCGCGCATTATGTTACTTCACCTGGATTGGCTTGGGATGCATTACTGAAAACTACCAAAGCAGAATTAGAACTCATTACAGACATTGAGCAACTTCAATTCATCCAACTAGGTATTAGAGGCGGCATTGTTCACTGCTCGTGTATACGTGCTGTGGCAAACATCAGGTTCATGTCTAATTATGATGAAAATACTGATGAATCCTACATTATTTACCTTGATGTTAATAGTCTTTACAGTTGGGCAATGAAGCAGTACCTCCCAGTTTCACATTTTTCTTGGCTCAACCCTGAAATTGTTAAAACTTTTGATGTAAACAACATACTGGATGACTCTGATATAGGCTACATTCTGGAAGTAGATCTTGAATATCCTGAAAACATCCACGATATGCATTCTGATCTACCACTATGTCCTGAGAAAATGATACCACCATCTAGCTGTGTGGTAGGCAAGGCTAGTGCTCCCAAAAAATTAATTTCTACTTTGTATGATAAGAAAAATTGTGTAATTCATTTTTCACTAAATGTATGCGGCGGAACGTGGACATAAAGATCTTCCGCCATCTCGCCAAACTTTCCGTCGGTCACAATTTATCGTAAGCACGTCAAACATCACCGTACACGATCAGGTGTTTGGCTAACATAGTAAAGTTTGACAACTTGTTTGATCGTATACGTGGCGTTAAGGAACCCTTAATCAGTCTTCATACACGTATTTCTCTCTCCTTTGAAACCATTCCCAGCATATTTTTTTCTTCTTTCGTTTCTTTGAACACAGAGTCAGAGTCAATGCAAAAAGTGCTTTACTTGCATTTCTAACCATTCCCATTGGGGCGAAAATAAAGCATACACGAACGGCGTCCTTTTCATTCATTCATTCATTCGTAAACAAATTTCTTTGTTTGGATGTCGCCATTACATTTCTTTCTTATTATATACATCTTTCGTCGGCTTATACTCGTATCCGAGTTTTCATTTCTCTCCTGAGATTTCCTTTGTCACGGTTCAGGCGTGGAACTGTCGTTGATGGCT
Organism: Schistocerca nitens; assembly: GCF_023898315.1. Lineage (NCBI taxonomy): Eukaryota > Metazoa > Arthropoda > Insecta > Orthoptera > Acrididae > Schistocerca > Schistocerca nitens. The sequence goes on from NC_064614.1 coordinate 70,409,207, forward strand.
TAGCAATGCAATCCTAGCGTGGAACAGGCGGCCACAGACATTACAGCTGATGGAAGGTGGAGGACGTGGATGAGCCTGGAGGAGTTTACGTCTCCGGCGTTTGTCATCCTCCATTCTTCGACGTTCCAGCTCAAAGTTTTGAAGACCATTTGAGGTAACTGAGCGCCAGCGACTTCGATCTTCTGCTATTGTGGACCAGTAACTCGGATCGATGTTAAAGTTTTTCAGATTTTTCTTGTGCTGATCCTTATAATGTTTGAGAGGGGCACCTCGTGGCCTTTTAGCTGTGCTCACTCCGCTGTACAGCATTTGACGTGGACGTCTGTCATTTTTCATCCGCGGGACATGTCCGACCCATCTGAGTTGATGCCCAATGATAAGAGCTTCCGTGCTATACATTTTTTCTTTCTCAAGAACAGCCGTGTTGGATATGAAGTCATCCCATATCAGGTTCATGATAGATCTTAGCTTCTGTTGGTTGAAGCGTTCTAGTTTCTTCAGATCACAGCAATATAACGTCCAGGTTTCGCAACCATATAGCAGGGTGGAAATGACTACAGCTTTGTACACCATCAGTTTGGTGTACAGTGTCAGGTCTTTATTCAGGAAGACACGCTTTGCAAGACGTCCAAATGCTACACGGGCAGCACGTAATCTATTCTCCACATCTTTTCCAGATGAGCAGTTAGATGACAGTATGCTTCCTAGGTAGAGAAAATGGTCCACTTGTTCCAAGGGTGTATCATAAATGGATATGCTGAAATCAGGAACCGAGGAGCCAGGAGTTGGCTGCGCCATCACCTTTGTTTTCAGAATATTGTTGGAGAGACCAAATCGTTCGTACGCCCTGCTGAAGGAATCAATTGACAGTTTCAACTCTGCAGCTGAATGAGCTGCAGAAGCATTGTCATCAGCATACTGCAGCTCTGTCACACGAGTGGTACTGGTGAACCTTTTTGAATGGAGTCTGGACTGGTTGAATAATCTTCCATCGAACCTGTACTGTAGTTCTATTCCTGCATTGTTTACAGATGTCTCGTAAAGCATAGCTGCCAGATACAATGCAAATAATGTTGGTGCAAGAACGCATTCTTGTTTAAACCAACTTGTTATTGGGAATTCACCAGTTGTTTCATTCTGGCAAAGGACCCGTCCAGTCATATCATCGTGGAGAGCTTCAATCGAGTCAACAAAATGATCACGGCAGCCGAAGCGTTTTAAGACCATCTACATGGCTTCTCTAGGAACTGTATCAAAGGCCTTTTCTAGATCGTAGAAAAGAAGTAGTAAAGGCTTTTGCTGTTCTCTGCACTTCTCCTGTAGTTGTGCACAAATAGTCCAACCTCCTTTTTATTCACAAGTGGAATGTTATATCTGTTATCAACAGGAAAATCTGAAGTATCAAACCATTTTTGCACATCACTTTTGATACCCTCATAAATATTTTGAATTTTAATATGGTAAATTAAACTATCGGTATCAGTGTAACACAGTTTTACATCTTTTACAGGGAACTTGTTCAGTATATACCCATAATGAAAGTCAGCAAGACGCGTCTTTGAAATGTCTACAATCGCCATACCTACAGATATAGGCTTGTCAAACACTACATTGAGTTTGTCTAATTCAATACCAACAAAATTTTCCTGAAACGTAACGCTCCTTTTGAAATTTGGTTTTGCAATCATTGCAGATGCTCCATATTTACCATCCAATGAAGTTACTAGTTTTATGTCCCTCATCTTTCATACATTTTGCATTGTCTTACCAAAGACGCTGTTATTCATTAGCTTAAAAAAATTCTTTTCAAAATCGTTATTTGCTGCCTAACGTTTCTGTGCGTTAATATCGATGTATGGTTTCATCCATGGTAGTTGTCTGAATGACAGTACTCTGTGAATCTTTCTCAATTTCAAATTATGTTGCAAACACTGTTTGAGATTTCTATAATGAATTACATAATTTTTCTTATCATACAAAGTAGAAATTAAATTTTTGGGAGCACTGGCCTTGCCTACCACACAGCTAGATGGTGGTATCATTTTCTCAGGACATAGTGGTAGATCTGAATGCATATCGTGGATGTTTTCAGGATATTCAAGATCTACTTCCAGAATGTAGCCTATATCAGAGTCATCCGGTATGTTGTTTACGTCAAAAGTTTTAACAATTTCAGGGTTGAGCCAAGAAAAATGTGAAACTGGGAGGTACTGCTTCATTGCCCAACTGTAAAGACTATTAACATCAAGGTAAATAATGTAGGATTCATCAGTATTTCATCATAATTAGACAAGAACCTGCTGTTTGCCACAGCATGTCTGCACGAGCAGTGAACAATGCCGCCTCTAATACCTAGTTCGATGAATTGAAGTTGCTCGATGTCTGCAATGAGTTCTAATTATGCTTTGGTAGTTTTCAGTAATGCATCCCAAGCCAATCCAGGTGAAGTAACATAATGCGCGGGAGATAACTCATAGGTTTTAATGCAGAGATTTAGAAAATTTTCAAAAACATCGCTTAACAATAACACATCAATTTTTAAATAAAGATCGGAGTATTCCCCAAGTGTCTTGCACTTGAACAAATGCCATGCATTGCACACCCTTTGATAATCACACTCTGAGACAGTTCTTCCACCAGTCAGCAAACTTTTAAATTCCTGAATCGGAGGTAAGTGTTCTGATAAAACACTCTCATCACTCACATACTCATATGGAAATATACCCTTCTGATTGACTAAATAAAATTCACGATAATCAGGAAAGTATTTCCTCATTATTCTGAGTTCCTCTGGCTTTAGGTAAGATGCACACTTTTCTAGCGAGCATGTAGCAGTGCCGGTCCTTATGTGTTACTTGAATGCTCTTCGTGAAAGATTTGTATTTCTCCATATTCGATGGTAATATAGAAACGCGGCCTGGATTTAATTTAGTTTTCCTCCTCCCATGCTCATTCACTATTTGCTCGCAAATATTTGTAATTACGAAATGACTATCATAATTGGACAGATTGTGGAATACGACAGGCACTGTAAACTGAGGTCTGTAGTTTACATTGCAGCTAGCATGCGCTGCACCGCGGCACTCATCTGTAAAAAGGCAATGGTCACGATGCTTCACATCGCCTGCCTCAAAGGCTTCCTTACAAATATGACAAATCTTTGCAGAGCGAAAGGCTATTGGCAGAGACTCGTATGGTTCTTCACTCAGCGTGCTGCATCATATTACTGTGTTATTTGCTAGTCATGTTATCAGATAATGTCCCTCCACATCCTCAGAGAGAGGCTTTTTTTTTTTCTTTTCCCACCCTGCAGTATCATGCATTCACTTTATGCGTTCACATAACATCAGCTGTTGTACGAGGACAATGACCGCCAGCCCGAAAGCAAGGGCAATGATTCAACTGATTACGCCAGATGGTTGAGAACAAGAAAAAACGGTACGTCCCGCCAGCCTCTATCACATGCGCAGATGTTCACTATGACCTTTCGCAAAGATAATTTTTTTTTGCCAGCCTATTTCGTTTTCTTTTCTTCCTTTTACACAGCTGGTGTTTAAAGCCCCTCCTGGACAGCTGCGAACCTCCTGCTATTGCTAACATTGCTATTATTGTCATACAGCATCCTCTACATCCATATTTTTTGCTTTTACGTAATAACTTCTGCTTTGAAAAAAAATAGCAAATAAAATGAGATTATTTTAGAGAACTGCTATCAGTCTACGTTTCACCGAGGTGGCTGCTCCTTTTATCCTCCTCCTCTTATCATCGCCATTATCGTCTATAGAGAGACAGAGAGAGAGACATTATCTGTTTGTCAGGTGAGAGAAGTCGGTGATGGATGGGGATTTACAATGATACTAGCAACATTAAACGAAATTAGACGATACCTTCATCAATTTTTGTTTCTTCTTCCTTCTCACATCATGACAGAATGAAGATAGCTTTCGTAGACCTGCAAGGATTCAAAGACGATGCAAATAATTTTATGCCTAAACAAGCTTCTGCTATCCTCGTGGACGGCAATCATTTTATTGCAGGGCAGTTTGTCACTATCGCGCAAGTTTTTGCATTCAGCACCTTATCAGCAAAAAACTCAGAGGATAAACTCGTGGGTGACACGCAATCACCTTCATCAGCAGTGGGGAATGGATGGAGTGTCACCAGTTACTGCGAGAAATACGCTGCGGGAGTTGTGCAGATCTTGTGACTGCACTATGGTAATGGGTCTAGAAAAAGCAGATTGGACGACGACTTTATTGGGCACAGATCATGGCAGAGTAGTTAACATGCAATCTCTGGACTGTCCATCATTGAAAATGCTGAAAAAATCTTTCAATATAGCTGATGAAGAAAATGATCGATGTTTAGAAAAGACTAATGTACGATTAATTATGCGATGGTATTTTGAAAATAAAACGTCTTCCTAAAATACGTGTTAGCTTTCTTTTTTCTTTTCCCCTTGCTCCTCTTTCTCGTCCTCGTATCTCCGCCCCCTTCCAGCTCCATATAAGCAAACGTTTTTATCACAACTGTGTCATTTCGAAAAGCATATTGCCTTCAGTAAGTAGCAAGTTCGAATAAAAAAAAGAAGATGCATGCTGCCATTGCTGATGAGCTTCATCGTCCTGCTTGCCGAACGTACCCCAGGCGTTCAGTTATCACGAAAGGACTTGATGATCTCCATCAAGCAGGCTTAGTAGATATGATTGCATATTCTAAATGGAATTCTGGGTGTAACTATTTGATATCAGTTATTGACGTTTATTCAAAATATGCATGGGTCGCTGTTCTAAAGACTAAAACTGGAATTGCAGTTGCAAACGCACTTAAAAAATATGTATATAAAAAGTAAGCAGGCCCCAGTAAATGTACAAACTTATCTAGGAAAAGAATGCTACAATACTAGTTTTAAAAAGTTAATGCAGAAACTCAAAATTAATCACTACTCCACTTTTTCAAATATGAAAGCTTCCGTAGTTGAACGCTTTAACAGAACTCTCAAGAGTCTTATGTTCCGAAAATGTACTGCTCAGGGCTCCTACAAATGTATTAACACTGTACAAGAACTGGTCAAACAGTTTAATCACATGACGCACAGAACGATTAAGATGCGACCAGTGGATGTAAAAGATAATAATCTTCTATCTACTGTGTATAACAAAATTAAAATGATTGATCCACGCCAGTCAAAACTCAAAGTTGGTGAATACGTTAGAATTAGTAAACAGAAAGCAGTCTTTGACAAAGGGTACACCGCCAATTGGTCCACGGAAATTTTCAAAATACGTAAAGAGCAAGAAACAAATCCGGGAACGTATATCCTTGAAGATTACAAATCACAGCCCATAGCTGGAGCTTTCTATGTTGAAGAGTTACAAAAAACTAAATATGCATCATCATATATTGTGGAGAAAATTATACGTGAGAAAGAAGAAAAGCTTTGGTAAAGTGGCATGGATTCAGCAATGCACACAACAGCTGGATAAATTTGTAAAAAGAAAATTAAAAAAATGCATAGTACATGCTGAATGCGTGTGTGTGTGTGTGTGTGTGTGTGTGTGTGTGTGTGTGTGTGTATGGGTGTGTGTGTATGTGTGAGTGTGTGTGCGTGCACGTGCGTAACATCTGCACTGGAGAGCTGCCAGAGCAAGCAGCGAGCAGTAGTGATGTCACGGAGCGGTACGGTGCTAAGGACGGTACGTATACGTCCTCAATGTGTTCCAAAACCCCCATAGAATATCTACTCTTCACAAAAACAAATTTAAATGAAAATGGTATGCATGTGGAATATTTAAGAGTAGAAAAAAATTATGATTTAATAAACTTTTGTCAGGAGGGTCATGTGAATAATTAAGATCCCAAAAATTTCCATTATGAGATACATTAGTGTGACGCTTGCTTCATATTCTGTTACCCTGAGAGATAATTAAGGTGAGTCAGCCATCTACCCGGCAGCACCATGTGGGTTGCACTGCACAGGGAGATCTGCATAAATCCTCCGGAGATTGTGGTAGGGAAATTTACTACGTGGGTCAGTGACCTGTGATTCTGGGATGACGCTTGGTTGATGTGGGAAAGCAGAACAAGTAGATAACCAAACATTTTGCTTCTGAGATGAATTTTATACTGCCAATGTGATTTATTTTGTATATTTAATATATGTGATTTGCACGAGACAGTAGTTTCAAATACGGTGCGCCAAACAGGATTCTCCTTAGTACAGCCCGATAGCCAGTAAATTCGTTATGTTGCTAATGAATGAGCTTATGAGAGTATGGGAGAGGATGAAGTAACGAACGATTGCTTACCAATCCTGAAAGTGCACAGTAGCAATAAACAGAAACATTACGAGACCATAGAATAGTAAAATGCTAATATAATGTCATGCCCATTGCGTGGATAATCCCTTCTTTAACAATTGTGTTTCAGTGTAATGCAAGAAATTATGCAACATTGGTTTGAAAGAATTTATTATAATAAAAGAGTAGGTACATGAAACAAATCGTGGTCTTCGTTTTTTAGTTGTGGGTAGCAATTTTGTTGAGGCATTACAACATTAGTTGCAATTTTTGCTTGTATGCCCAAGCTTTGATTAAAATATATGCCACCGAAAGGAAATGTCGTCTTGCCAAGGAGGAGCGAGTCCATCAGAAATGTGCACAAGCTATTAGTGATATGCGTTATCCATTCCGTTGCGTTAAGAAGTAAAGACGAGAATAAATTATTGCTTAACTGTTAGGTGCTAGGGCTCTAATTTCAAACATAGTTGCAGTGGGTATGATAAATCACGAAAATATTTCTGATGTATCAATAATAAAAGCACTCCCTCGGCAGGCCACTCATGTAGTAAGCCTGACTACTATATGCCACAGATGAGGGTAACCTCCCACTCTCACCATACTGGGGCTTTGCGCACTTTCGACTTTCGCGGCGACCCGTAGTGATGCCATTCGTTGGATTGGCGTTTAAGCTTTGGCTTTGTGGCATTCGCTTCAGAACTGTTTCAGAGATTCGACAGTAGACCTCTCCATTCGCATCATCAACAGAACAGGCACTGCTAACGGCATACTACGCCTTTCACATCGCTGGCAACGGTTTCTACACAACGCTGGTGACTACTTTGAAGGACAGTAGCAGGTACAAACACGTAACTCTTTTGTATCGGTTGTGAATAAATAGTTGCCACTATTTAAGTTCCAACCCTTGCATATGATACAGCGCGTCTTCGTGGCTACATTTCATACACCATAGAATAACTGGCAGTAGAAAAAAATTTACCTGTCTTATGCGTTGGTTCAACAATCTGTTTTTGTTTCTAGGGTATGTATGTCTGTACTAAAAATTGTACCAATGCTTCGTCTTATTAAGTTTAGAATACTTCGGGAATAAGGAATAAACATCATTTATTTCTCCATTACTGAACTGCGCATTGTGTACGAAAGCACTACATTTGAAAATGAGTAAGGAAAGTAAAAGATTATTGACTACTCTGTCTTTAAGGTGTAAACCGTCGAAAATCTGATGCGCAGTTACACTAAAAGAGGAAATATCATAGAACAAAAGCAAGAACTGAATAAAAGAAAGGTTATGGAGGTGGAGACTGGAAGAAAACCAAAAGACACTTCAAGTCAGCACCACCAAAGGCTAAAAATATAAATGTGTCTTATTCATTCATGAAACGGCTACCTAAAAGAAAGAGCAGATCATCGTGCGGTGTAGTGGGTTTTGACATCTGTTACTTGCGCTATTCAGAAACAGTTTCAAGATGTTTCATTTCATATAGAATATGTCCATTACATATCTTTTTCTGTGAAACGTTATTTATGAAATTTTCAGATTTTTCACTACGGGCCAACATTTTCAGTCACTAATACACTACAGGCCATTAAAATTGCTACACCACGAAGATGACGTGCTAGAGACACGACATTTAACCGACAGAAACAAGATGCTGAGATATGCAAATGATTAGCTTTTCAGAGCATTCATACAAGGTTGGCGCTGGTGGCGACACCTATAACGTGCTGACATGAGGCAAGTTTCCACCAGATTTCTAATACACAAACAGCAGTTGACCGGCGTTGCCTGGTGAAACGTTGTTGAGATGCCTCCTGTAAGGAGGAGAAATGCGTAACATCACGTTTCCGACTTTGATAAAGGTCGGATTATAACCTTCGCGATTGCGGTTTATCGTATCGCGATATTGCTGCTCGCGTTGGTCGCGATCCAATGACTGTTAGCAGGATATGGAATCGGTGGATTCAGGAGGATAATACGGAACGCCGTGCTGGATCCCAACGGCCTCGTATCACTAGCAGTCGAGATGACAGGCATCTTATCCACATGGCTGTAACGGATCGTGCAGCCACGTCTCGATCCCTGAGTCAACAGATGGGGACGTTTGCAAGCCATCAACCATCTGCATGAACAGTTCGACGACGTTTGCAGTAGCATGGACTATCAGCTCGGAGACTTTCCCTTGACGCTGCATCACAGACAGGAGCGCCTGCGATGGTGTACTCAACGACGAACCTGGGTGCACGAATAGCAAAACGTCATTTTTTCTGATTAATCCAGGTTCTGTTTACAGCATCATGATGGTCGCATCACTGTTTGGAGACATCGCTGTGAACTAACATTGGAAGCGTGTATTCGTCATCGCCATACTGGCGTATCACCCGCCTGCGATGGTGTACTCAACGACGAACCTGGGTGCACGAATAGCAAAACGTCATTTTTTCTGATTAATCCAGGTTCTGTTTACAGCATCATGATGGTCGCATCACTGTTTGGAGACATCGCTGTGAACTAACATTGGAAGCGTGTATTCGTCATCGCCATACTGGCGTATCACCCGGCGTGATGGTATGGGGTGCCATTGGTTACACGCCTCGGACACATGTCGTTCGCATTGACGGCACTTTAAACAGTGGACGTTACATTTCAGATGTGTTACGACCCGTGACTCTACCCTTCATTCGATCCCTGCGAAACTCTACATTTGAGCAGGATAATGCACGACCGCATGTTGCAGGTCTTGTACGGGCCTTTCTGGATACAGAAAATGTTAGACTGCAGCCCTGGCCAGCGCATTCTCCAGATCTCTCACCTATTGAAAACGTATGGTCAATGGTGGCCGAGCAACTGACTCGTCACAATACGTCAGTCACTACTCTTGAAGAACTTTGGTATCGTGTTGAAGCTGCATGGGCAGCTGCACCTGTACGCGCCATCCAAGCTCTGTTTGACTCAATGCCCAGGCGTATGAAGGCCGTTATTACGCCCAGAGGTGGTTGTTCTGAGTACTGATTTCTCAGGATCCATGCTCCCAAACAGCTTGAAAATGTAGTCACATGTCAGTTCTAATACAATATATTGGTCCAATGAATACCCGTTTATCATCTGCATTTCTTCTTGGTGTTGCAATTAAAATGGCTAGTAGTGTAGTAATGAGACAAATTTCAAAAAACTGTTGCACTCTACAGTAAAACTATTCATGTGATAGTTGCAAGTAACATATTTTACTAAAGTACAAAGAGCAACTATGAAAGGAGGAGGACATATATGATTTGTAAACTACATGAACTAAAAATTCGCTCTGGTCGGCAGGATGTTGGGAATTCGTTGACCAAGCATCGGACAGATGTATACTTGGAAAAACAGTTTGTGAAATAAGAGACCCTTTATCGTATATCGCTTTTGCACAGAAACATATTGTGAAACAACAGCTAATGCACCACATGAGGAAGCCAAAGCATACGGCTACAGACACTAAACCAAACCAATTTACTATCAAAATGACAACTGTGGAGCCTTTATCAACTACAATAAATCTCCCTCTGTACCCAAAGAAATATGTTAAGACTGTCAGTGGTAAAATGTGAGGCCTTCAGCAACTACCGTAGCGGAATTTCAAAGAACCCAACGGTATTATAGTGATAATCGCTTCTAAAGGTACGAATAGTAGTACACAGACGTTCCTGGACGACACAAGTACCGAATCTGAGAGCGGCAAACCAAAATCAGAATTGATATTTTCTATTTTAAAATGTTCCTTTACAAAGGATCCAGGATCACTGAAACAGTTTAATTCACGTATCATTGCAAAAATGAGTGATACAGATACTGTAAAGCAGCTGAACTCGTTAAAACTGAACAAGTGTGGGGGCTCGATGGAATACCCGGTAGGTTCTACACACAATATGCAGCTGCATTAGCCTTTCTCCTAACCTTAATACAACACAAGTACCAAAAACGAAAACTATACAATAATTGGTGAAAGAAATGATTCAAGACAATCAGGTAGACGTTATTTGTGGACTACGGAAAATGTTTTACTCAGTTATGGGTCATATGTGTTTTATGGGCATTAAGCCGTGTTCGAAGGCATAATTCTCTTCCTAAAGTTTCGTGTTCCAGTGCTGGAGGCATCATCAGAGGCGTAAACGACTCAAAAGCAATTATAATTTCAAACAAGCTCAGTATGCTAAACTGTTGATACGTATCTATTTATACGGCCCTTCTGTACATCCTAACATAGAAATGATTAGAGTTGGATGAAATCATAGGTAAACGAATTTGGTAGGTCACTGTTTCTAGTGCATGATCTGTTACTGCTGACTTATACCTACTGCCAAGGCGACATTTGCTCTTAGGTTCCTTAAAACGGTACTAATACTTCTCTTTGTTGTCCCTTTGTACACTTCACCACAAGTGCAAGGGATTTTATATGTTCCGCTGTGGAAAGCGGCCGGGTGTAGGTTCTTTACAGAGTTCTGAAATTCGTGCACCTTCCTTGAACGTTTAAAAAATGTGCTGTGACAAGCAGCGGGAGTAGGTCTTATTTTGTTGTTGTTGTTGTGGTCCTCAGTCCTGAGACTAGTTTGATGCAGCTCTCCATGCTACTCTATCATGTGCAAGCTTCTTCATCTCCCAGTACTTACTGCAACCTACATCCTTCTGAATCTGCTTCGTGTATTCATCTCTTGGTCTCCCTCTACGATTTTTACACTCCACGCTGCCCTCCAATGCTAAATTTGTGATCCTTTGATGCCTCAGAACATGTCCTACCAACCGGTCCCTTCTTCTAGTCAAGTTGGGCCGCAAACTCCTCTTCTCCCCAATTCTATTCAATACCTCCTCATTAGTTATGTGATCTACCCATCTAATCTGCAGCATTCTTCTGTAGCACCACATTTCGAAAGCTTCTATTCTGTTCTTGTCTAAACTATTTATCGTTCATGTTTCACTTCCATACATGGCTACACTCCATACAAATACTTTCAGAAAAGACTTCCTGACACTTAAATCTATACTCGATGTTAACAAATTTCTCTTCTTCAGAAACGCTTTCCTTGCCATTGCCAGTCTACATTTTATATTCTCTCTACTTCGACCATCATCAGTTATTTTGCTCCCCAATAACAAACCTCCTTAACTACTTTAAGTGTCTCATTTCCTAATCTAATTCCCTCAGCATCACCCGACTTAATTCGACTACACTCAATTATTTTCGTTTTGCTTTTGTTGATGTTCGTCTTCAAGACAATGTCCATTCCGTTCAATTGCTCTTCCAAGTTCTTTACTGTTTCTGACAGAATTACAATGTCATCGGCGAACCTCAGAGTTTTTATTTCTTCTCCATGGATTTTAATACCAACTCCGAATTTTTCTTTTTTTTCCTTCACTGCTTGCTCGATATACAGATTAAATAACTTCGGGGAGAGGCTACAACCCTGTCTCACTCCCTTCCCAACCGCTGCTTCCCCTTGATGTCCGTCGACTGCCATCTGGTTTCTGTACAAATTGTAAATTGCCTTTCGCTCCCTGTATTTTATCCCTGCCACCTTTAGAATTTGAAAGAGAGTATTCCAGTCAACATTGTCAAAAGCTTTCTCTAAGTCTACAAATGCTAGAAATGTAGGTTTGCCTTTCCTTAATCTTTCTTCTAAGATAAGTCGTAAGGTCAGTATCGCCTCACGTGTTCCAATATTTCCACGGAATCCAAACTGATCTTCCCCAAGGTCGGCGTCTACTATTTTTACCATTCGTCTGTAAAGAATTCGCGTTAGTATTTTGCAGCTGTGACTTATTAAACTGATTGTTCGGTAATTTTCACATCTGTCATCACCTGCTTTCTTTGGGATTGGAATTATTATATTCTTCTTGAAGTCTGAGGGTATTTCGCCTGACTCATACATCTTGCTCACCAGATGGTAGAGTTGTGTCAGGACTGGCTCTCCCAAGGCCGTCAGGGAATGTTGTCTACTCCTGTGGCCTTGTTTCGACTCAGGTCTTTCAGTGCTCTGTCAAACTCTTCCCGCAGTATTGTATCTCCCATTTAGTCTTCATCTACGTCCTCTTCTATTTCCATAATATTGTACTCAAGTACGTCGCCCTTGTATGGACCATCTATATACTCCTTCTACCTTTCTGCTTTCCCTTCTTTGCTTAGAACTGGGTTTCCATCTTAGCTCTTGATATTCGTACAAGTGTTTCTCTTTTCTCCAAAGGTCTCTTTAATTTTCCTGTAGGCTGTATCTATCTTACCCCTAGTGAGACAAGCCTCTACATCCTTACATTGGTCCTCTAGCCATCCCTGCTTAGCCATTTTGCACTTCCTGTCGATCTCATTTTTGAGACGTTTGTATTCCCTTTTGCCTGCTTCATTTACTGCATTCTTATATTTTCTCCTTTCATCAATTAAATTCAATATTTCTTCTGTTACCCAAGGATTTCCACTAGCCCTTGTCTTTTTACCTACTTGATCCTCTGCTGCCTTCACTACTTCATCCCTCAAAGCTACCCATTCTTCTTCTGCTGTTTTTCTTTCCCCCATTTGTGACAATTCTTCCCTTATGCTCTCCCTGAAACTCTGTACAACCTCTGGTTTAATGAGTTTCTCCCGGTCCCATCTCCTTAAATTCCCACCTTTTTGCAGTTTCTTCAGCTTTAATCTACAGTTCATAACCAATAAATTGTAGACAGAGTCCACATCTGCCCCTGGAAATGTCTTACAATTTAATACCTGGTTCCTAAATCTCTGTCTTACCATTATATAACCTATCTGATACCTTCTAGTATTTCCAGGATTCTTCCATGTGTACAACCTTCTTTTATGACTCTTGTACCAAGTGTTAGCTATGATTAAGTAATGTTCTTTGCAAAAATCTACCAGAGGGCTTCCTCTTTCATTTCTTTCCCCCAATCGATATTCACCTGCTATGTTTCCTTCTCTCCCTTTTCCTACTCTCGAATTCCAGTCACCCATCATTATTAAATTTTCGTCTCCCTTCACTACCTGAATAATTTCTTTAATCTCATCATACATTTGATCAATTTCTTCATCATCTGCAGAGCTGGTTGGCATATAAACTTGTACTACTGTAGTAGGTGTGGGCTTCGTGTCTATCGTGGCCACAGTAATGCGTTCACTATGCTGTTTGTAGTAGCTTACCACACTCCTATTTTTTTATTCATCATTAAACCTACTCCTGCATTACCCCTATTTGATTTTGTATTTATAACCCTGTATTCACCTGACCAAAAGTCTCGTTCCTCCTGCCACCGAACTTCACTAATTCCCACTATATCTAACTTAAGCTTATCCATTTCCCTTTTTAAGTTTTCTAACCTACCTGCCCGATTAAGGGATCTGACATTCCACGCTCCGATCCGCAGAATGCCGGTTTTCTTTCTCCTGATAACGACGTCCTCATGAGTAGTCCCCGCCCGGGCATCCGAATGGGGGACTACTTTACCTCCGGAATATTATTCCTAAGAGGACGCCATCATCATTTAACCATATAGTGAAGCTGCATGCCCTCGGGAAAAATTATGTAGTGTTCAAATATTCGCGTTCATTTCTTTTTGGTTCAAACACTGTATCGACTTTACAAAACGCAAGAAAACTTTCCCTTTGTTAGCTTAATCTTTGTCTCAGTAACAGAGCTCTCTGTACCTTACTGGTTTCAATAAGCCCCAAATTTTACTGCGATAGTATTCTTCCTTCATTGCCATACAGCATTGCCCTGATGGGCGGTAAGAATTAAAATATCTGTATCAAGTTTAAATATCTTAGAGTTCTCAGCTAATTTTTCGTTAAGTTACTGCTAGATCGTTTGCGCCTAACTGATCTTCGACGTCGGTAAGATGACGTCATTAACCGACCATTGGTGGATATGTATCAACAGTTCGGCTTGTTGAGCTCGCTTGAAACTGTAACTACTTTCCTAGTTGTTAAAGCTACTGATGTTGTGTCCAGTATTGAAAGACGAAACGTTTCATAGAAAATCATACCTTGTAACACGGAGTTTGTGAGTAAAACAAACAACACCACTAATACAAATAATGGCTATGAAAGTCTGCATTTCTAGAAAACTGTACGAAATGTCAAAAGAAACTGATAACTCTGCTTAAGATTTCTTCGTAGAGAAGATGCAGCACGTTATCTTGGAGGGAGAGTCATTTACACATTTAGAAGTAATTACACACCTAGCACAGGGAGGAGTCTTAGGACTCTTTCTGCTCAGTTTAACTTGAAGATCAGGTACACAAAATTAACAGTAACCTCCAACTTTTTCCAAATGAAGTTTTTATCTAAATTTACGTGCTGTCTGAAATGAAACTGCGCAAATAAGCAGTCTCTGAACAGATTTCAAAATCGTCCAAATGTTGTAAAGTAAAATTGTGCAATCACGAAACTCAGAAATGAGACGTGTGGGTGCAATATCAATCACAACAACACTGAATTAATTTTGTATTTACATCAAATGAATTGGTCACATGGCCCTCACTGTAGGTAAGGCAGTTGACGGTCTTCGTTTCATTGGTAGGATAAATGGAACATGCAGTCTAACTGCAAGCTTGCTTCAAAAATACTCAAGCTAGTCATTCTAGAATGTCGTTCAGTTGTGTGGGGTCCATGCCAGGACTAACATGTCCTATTGTATGTATGTAAAGAAGATAAGCAATGATTGTCATACATTTGATACGGGTGTTACATCTGGAAGAACGTCGCGGAAATGCTGTAAAAGCTGACAAACTCATAGGGGTAGTCGTCAAATACCTAACAAAAGCCTTGTTACGAAGTTTCAAGAATCCTTATGCAACATGCTACTGTATTTATGTTTATTTTCACAATATATTTAGGCTACACTACGACCATCCTTGGCTCTGGGGCCATGTATTTAATTATGCATTTCATAATAGCTGTAATTAGTCAAAATCTTGAAATGGTCTACTTTGGTATAGCTTGCGATATAGCTAATAAAGTATTTCCGACTTCCAGTTTCACACTAAGTTTTGAATGTAAAATTCCTCGTGTAAGGACTTAGTTTCTGATCATAAGGAGAAGAAGAAGTAACATTTTTTTAAAAAAATCTGTTTGCACGTGATCGTCTGTCTTCAGTATCGTAAGAAGCTTGTTGATGGCGTAACCGCATTTCCAGTGTGCTGAACAATATTTGTCATTAAGACACGAGTGTTGTATAATTTCCCTTGATACCCATATACTGCTTTGCACTAGGAGAGACGAAAAACCTCTTCAGGTATATGAATGGATTTATGCAACCGAGTTTCAACCACGTCAACACTTCAGGTTTAACTTCGAAAATCGTATATTCATTTAAATTGTGTGCTCTTTAAAGATATAGGACTTACGTAAGAATCACCTAGCATATAATCTATTACTGGTTTTAATTTACGATTATGTAGCGTCCCTACTGATGTGGTTTCAGCTGCAGTCTATGCAAATAATTACTTCTTTGAGCTGGAAAGAAATGAAACTTGAAAAATGGACTGGTCGATTCGTGGGACGGCGATTGAAAATCTATCGGAACAGATTATATTCCACAGTGGCATCTGAGAAGTAATATGCTACCGGCACGCCATGTCCCCAACTTCCTTTTCCTTGTGAAAATATGTTCAGCTGCATCTGATAAACTGGGGAATACGATATCGAAATTGCCAATCAGATTCACTATAGTGTCACGAAGGTGGTACTTAGCTGCGTGCAGATATAAAAGGGGTGGCCCAGACACCTGAAACATTCCATTATAGCCGAAAGTCATCAAGATAGCGGCAGTTCTTGGGCACCTGAGAGTGGACAAATACGCCCTTCTCATGCAATTTGGGAATTCACAGCCGAGTTAATGTGCGTAGGGCATGCATCGAAGCGGACCTTAATGTGACTATTAGCAATTCACGACATACTTCACACTTGCAACTCAAGCGTATTACGGCCGTTTTAATGGACGTCTGCACTGCGTCAGAATGACAAGCCCCACCTCATCGAACGGAGGTGTACGTGCCACCTATAGGAAACACTTACCAAACTGGAATAGCACTCGCTTTCCGAAGGCTGCTGACGCAGGGCGTAATACAGATGTGCAAATATAATTTTACTACTTTACAGAATGTATGCATCTGAGCCAGTAAAGATATAGACAGTTTACGAGGTTTACGATACCTTTCTCTCAGATCCTACGTTTCGAGCTTTCAGTTTATTTCCAGTTATAAAGGCGTTGCGCTACGTTAACGTTGCAGTTAACATATACTATAAAGAAAGTTGTAGAAAGTAATTTGAAACTTGAAGCTGTATGCCTTATCTTTTATCAGAACCAGTTTTTATTAACATAGTTTTTAAAAGACCTCATAGTAACTGTGTTTGATGGAACTTCATGGTTCGATTTACATTTTAGCCCATATTTTAGGCGATGCCGTCTAATATAAATTCGTGCCTATCGAATATAAATTTGTTATCTAACATAAAGTGATGTATTAGGAAGTCGTTTGTGATAGTACTTGTCTGAAGTGTATGTTTGTACGTAAGTCTAACGCTATGATAAAATATTCCGACAACAAGAGAAAGGAAGCTTCTAAAGTGTGGCTCTACAAAGGTATGCTGAGATTTAAAATAGGCTAGATCGGATAATTAATGAGGATTTACTGAACAAAATTTGCAAAGAAAGAAATTTGTGGTACAATCTGTCTAAAGGAAGGGATCAGTAGGAATATTCGACTTGCATAAATATACCAGAACAAGTGGAATTCTTGGAGAAGGGTGGGGTAGGTAAGGGGGGGGGGGAAGGCAGCCATTTTGGTCATAATTTATGGTCATTAAGATTAGGCTAAAAGCATTTGCTCTGAAACTAGACTCATGGAAACATAACTAAGATGTATGTTCCTGGTCTGTTAACATCAGGGTCATAAATTTCACAGGTTTGTCAACACAAGGACTCTAAGCAAAGTGGTCTGTTTGTTTACACTAGGAGAACAAGGGACCCATTTTTCCTGTATGCCCACTGTTTCAAAACTAGCAGAAGTAACTGATTAATAAAATATTAGTAATCAATAAGCCGAAGTCTTTAAATGTATTGCAAACATCAGTATCATAAGGCGTGTCAAACCTGTGGAGTAATTCGAAACTACATCAAAGTTAATACACTGTACGACCTGTGCATAATGAAACACACATCAAGAAAACTGTAGATGGTTCAGAGGTTGGCCAACAAATTTCAGTTTGAAGTGCTACCACCCCTCCTTCCTTTTTTTTTTTTTAAAAAAAACTTGTTTCTGAGAAAGAAAAAAAATGGCACGTGTATGTTTCCCGAAGCTTCTCGCATATAGCCTATCACTAATACAGAATTACGACAATCCCATGCCACCCACTGTTAATTTAATTCACATAATATAAATTAATTAACAAAGATAATTAGATTCTGTAAAGCAATTATGTATTTACAAAAAGCTACTGAGTGAAAATAATGTGTACACCACGTCACTGCGTGACGAGCGATTGCATACGTTTGTGGAGCAGTATCAGAAATAGTTCTTGTACACCATGAGTAAAAGTTAAACAGAAAAATGTAGCATACATACAAAAGAATGAGCTTTACAAGTGGCATGTGAATGACACATTACTTATCATGTACGGGAACAAAGGGTGTGATGTCCAGACCACCCTTCGATTTTTGAATATCACGCATCAGAACACGTAGTTAACATATGAGTATGGGCCACAAACACGATAAGTTTCCTTGATCCAGCAGTCTTCATACAAAATGATATATTGTCCTTCGAAATTTAAAGAAATCCAGTTACCACAGACGGTGATATACACCAATCCTTATGCAACCTCAGTTCACATAATTTAGCAACACTCCAGTTTATTATAAACACGACATACAGGATTCCACTGAATGACAGACACCTTCAGATATTAACAGAAACCATCAGACCAACAGTTGATGGTAACTGGTAGTAGCCTCAACTTACAGACAACAAATGAAGAATGAATGTAGTAGAAGAAAGAAACGAAAATAAGAAGAAACAAAGTGACTCTCCGCCTTTAGGTCGACGTTATCATCTTACATACGGAATTTCGGGATCTGCTTGTTGCCGGCCGAAATGGCCGAGCGGTTTTAGGCGCTACAGCCTGATACCGCGCGACCGCTACGGTCGCTGGTTCGAATCCTGCCACGGGCATGGATGTGTGTCATGTCCTTCTGTTAGTTAGGTTTAACTAGTTCTAAGTTCTAGGGGACGGATGACCTCAGCAGTTAAATCCCATAGTGCTCAGAGCCATTTGAACCATTTTTGATCTGCTTGTTCCGTATTCACAAGTTTTGTGATCATCGTTTCCTTGATCTAACTATTGCCGTCCTTTGTTTTGGGTTGCTGTTCAGAAATTTTGGGTAACCTTTCATCATTCTATTCATATCTTGCTTGCACCTAACTTTATATTTGGTTATGTCCTGATTAACAGCATGAACAAAATATTCCGAAAACTTTTATTTCTTATTAAATTTCTTTTTGTGCAGCCTTTCATTATGATAAAAAATCTTAGACCTGCTTTCTGAACTTTTCTGTCATGTATATTTTTATATATCAATCTCCTGCTTTTGTGGAGCTGTGTTTGGCTCGAGGTGAAGTCGAGTTGGTCTCGGGGTTGTACCGGTTTCGACTCTTATTAATATTATGAATCGTGTAATTTCCAGAGCACTTGCATCAGGCAATAAAATCAAAAACTCCGTCCTCTATTTTCCAGATGATATAACACTTTTTTTTGAGTCATCAGTCTTATGAATGGTTTGATACTGTCTGCCAGGAATTCCTCTCTTGTGCCAACCTCTTCATTTGAGAGTGCACTTGCAATCAACGTCTTCAATTATCTGCTATGTGTATTCCTATCTCGGTCTTCCTCTATAGTTTTTACTCTCTACAGTTCCCTCTAGTACCATGGTATTTATTCCCTGGTCTCTTAACAGATATCCCTTCTTCTTGTCAGCGTTTTCCACATATTCCATTCCTCGTTGGTTCTGCGGAGAACCTTCTCATTCCTTACCAGTCAACCTAATTTATAACAATTATCTGTAGCCCCCACATCTCAAATGCTTCGATTCTCTTGTGTTCGGTTTTTCCCACAGACCATGTTTCACTGCCACACAAACCTGTGCTGCAGATGTACATTCTCAGAAATTTCTTCCTCAAATTAGGGCCTATGTTTGATTCTAGGAAACTACTCTTAACCACGAACGACCGTTTTGTCAATGATAGTTTGCTTTTTATGTTCTCCTTGCTCAGTAGGTCTTGAATTATTCGGCTACCAAAGTGGGAGGATTTCTTATCTTTATCTACTTCGTGGTCACCACTGCTGATAATAAGTTTCTTACTGTTTCCATTTGTGCTGCGTCAAATTAATGTCGTCCATCTTTAACTCCAATCCATATTCTGTACTCAAAAAACTGATCACTGTATTCAACAATTCCAACAACTCTTCTTCACTTTAAAATTTGGTAGCAATGTCATCAACGAATCTTATTACTGATATTCTTTACCTTGTGTTCTAATTCCAATCTTGAACGCCTGATATAATGACATAAATATCTTAAGGGGGCATAAATAAATATAAAATCAGAGAAACGTAACCCAATGTGCATAAATCATCCAGTGTAAGTCCTTCACCAGACTGACTTTAATTTAATAGGAGAGGCGCTCAATACAACACGTAACTCTAATCAACAAGCTAGTTCCAGGACATCCCACTTTGACCAACACCTAAAGGCAAACACGCACATCTACATAATGTGCAATGACAATAACCAAGCGTGCTTCAGCTATCAAGGCACACAGAAAGGCTACTGCAGTCATTAAAACCTTATCACTAAAATACAGTTCCTCAGATAAATCACCGCTTCATAAGCCCAACACAGCCTCTCCATACTCTGTGAAAGTACAGTTCACTTATGCTCCTCACTTATACTCCTCAAATTACAGGCCGAGTAGCAGCCTCGCCGTTCCATCAGTTAAAAGCATGGAAATACACTAATGCGAGCAGAAGTCAGCACAAAATGAGACAGAAGCACTCCACCCGTTGAAACGAGACTAACCTCCTTTTTGTTTCGCAGACGCTTTCTGGCTTTCAGATGTGACATCCTCAGGCTGTACAGAGGAAAACACCACCTGCTGCTCCAATCGAACGATCCCTAGAGATAAAAGCGGGGCACTTCCAGTGCTGGCTGTGTGTAAATCCTTTGCCTTGCTGCTTACACGCTATCAGCTCCGATGTCAGATGGCACTGTTGAGCTTCTTCCAGAATGTGTTCACTTTCGCCGGCAGCTTCCACTAGACTCTCTCCTCTGCTGTTTCTTCCCCTGATGGCGCCCGCAACTGGACCTCATCGCGCCCATACCTGCAGCTTCCTGGTCCCGCGACGTCGTTTGAAAACAAGGTCGGCTGGAACACCTAGCGAAGCTCCCGGCACCACACAGAATTCTTGTCCGCGCATACCACAGGCCACGGGCTCTAGCTGCCAGAAGCACACTTGACATGTGTCACGAAACGGCTTATTCACAGCACACTCCTAGACACCAGCGACGCTCTGCTAGAAAAAGAAAAGAAATATCAGTACCGTGGAAGACGACGTCGATTTTGATACGATGACGGCATATGCGACCTGGGTGTAGAAAATGTACTGATAACGGTTTCAACGTCGTCCGCCAACAGGTAGCTTAGCAGCATAGATACTAGAGCGCCAGCTATGCTAATAGCCACAAGGCTCAGTGGGGTGCAACCGCATGAAGCAAGTAGGCAGCCATGCGACAAAGACGCACTCATGCTTCCTTCACACCCAACGGTACGGCCGGTTGGAGTGGCCGAGCGGCTCTAGGCGTTTCAGTCTGGAACCGCGCGACCGCTACGGTCGCAGGTTCGAATCCTGCTTCGGGCATGGATGTGTGTGATGTGCTTAGGTTAGTTAGATTTAAGTAGTTCTAAGTTCTAGGGGACTGATTACCACAGCTGTTAAGTCCCATAGTGGTCAGAGCCATTTTTGAACCAACCGTACGAGTTTGAAATTGGGAGTGGTGGGTCAAATTGTGACCTTCGGAATGGTGGGACTTCCTTTTGGAGAACTGCGACGCAAGTAAGACGTGCTGAGTCAGTTATGCTACTATGGTGCTGCGATGAAAGCAGATTCTGCCTGTAACCAGGTGACGGTCGTTGGCGCTTAGGACGTATACATGGTGTTCCCAGTCTCTTAGAGTGCATTCATCCTAGACATACTGGCCTCATCCCAGGCCTAATGATATGGGGGTGCGATAAGCTACAACTCTCGTTCACCTTTGGCATTTTTGGAAGGGACGTTAAGCACAGAATGCTGTTAAACCCGTTCTTTCGCCATTCTTGCAACAGGAACGTGATGTGTCGGTCCAACAGGATAATTCTCGCCAGACACTGCCCGTGAAACTCAACGTTCTCTGAAATTTGTGCAGCAATTTTCCTGGTCAGAAAAATCCCCGGATTTATCTCCATTCGATCACGTGTTTTAATATGATGGGACGATAAGTGACTCATGTGACCCGTCAACGAACAACTCTTACACAGGTACGTGAACAGGTCGAGCAGGAGCGGCATAACGTATCATAGAACAATCTTCGCCGTCTTATGATTTAGTGGACGCTACAGTCAGCGGCTGCGTTGCTTCCTGTGGAGGCGACACCATGTCCTACTATGGGTGTTGCAGCATGGTTAGATACCTGGCACCTCAGAACCGCTCATGCTGTTGGTCTGTAAGGGCATTCCTTTTATGTATCCCATACGCACTATTGCTGCAACAAATCGTGATTGAATTGGAAATCTCTAAAAGTGTGTACTTTTATTCAGGCAGTGTGGTTCAGTTACAATTAATCTGTATATGTTTCAGACTTCTACTTTCATGTGATAACCATAACTCATCGCTCATCTATTTAAGGAGTGTGTAACGCCGGAAATGCATATCCTCCTATTTCCAACTATTGTACTATAAAGTTTTTCCTTATTTTGTTACCTGAAGATGTGATATTTCTGTGTCTTTATATATTGTAATTGTTTTACTATATATATAGATGTATAATTGTTTTGTTTTGTAAATGTTACTTGTATTTTTACGCTGGGTCTTGCCTAGGGAAAACTATGCTATCGAACGATTACATCGATGGGTCGTGTGGAGAACCAAACTGTTTAGGGTCTTAGGGAGTATGAACGCTGCCGCGTGGAGCGCGGGCAGAGTGGAGTCTGGCTGGAGTAGGGCGGTGGAGCAGGTGTGTTGTGTGACACTCCCGCGAGTTGCCGCGCTTCCGGGGTTTGGCAGCATGTAATTGCGCTCGACTTGCTATGGTAGTTTCTGGCACGGTGTCGCGGACGAGAAAATTAGCAGGCACACATCAAGAGCCCGTTTCGCCTGGTGACCGTGTCGAGAAGAAGGCGTACCAACATCCAGCTTCTGCAACAGCGACGGCCGACAATGAGTGACTGTCGCTACCTCCTCGATCGACGACTTCAAACCTTCAATCAACCAACAGGGAAGCCTGGAAGCACGTAAAGTTTTAGAACTGTATGGAAGACCTCAGCTTTTCAAACTGTCCCATTTGCCTCACAAAATTACATCAACTTAGCTTGAACCTTTGTTGCTCATTGTCCCAATTGCATTACCAAGCAGGGTCCCTTCCTTTTCCGGAATGAACCCGAGTGTTGTTGAAATTCAAATGCCAGCATTAAAGTAATATCATTCCATTTCACTGCTTTAATTTCAAAGTTCCGTTAAAGTATTCATAGCTGACTACAATATTTAGATTACACAAGTACAAATTAAGAGTGCGAGTTTTGTTACCATATTTTAGCGTACCTGTGACTGAAGCTCAGCTTGGTACGTACTAAATTTTATTATTGTTAATTGCTCAAAATCGTTTACTTCAAGTTCAAAGTTAAATTTCTTATTTATACATTGCGTAGATTCAAGTATCTTTTGAAATGATTGTTGAGGTAGCCCAAGACTATCCTTATCTTACTGAATTTCGCTGTGCTTCAGAAACAAAGCTCACTATTAATTTCAGTCACTAAATTAACTTTCAATTTGATGGTTTTATTAATTCTTTTGCTAAATTAAGTCAGAGTGTAGCGAAATTTATTACTTCTGACAAACATTCAGTTTTCACACAACACACGTCAACCTTCAGTTGCCACGCTATTAGTGCTAATTATATGTGGAATAACCTACCTTTTTCAGTTATTACAGTAGTTGTTCATAGGACTGGCGACCATAATTTTC
The DNA here is from genome assembly GCF_023898315.1 of Schistocerca nitens. Classification (NCBI taxonomy): domain Eukaryota; kingdom Metazoa; phylum Arthropoda; class Insecta; order Orthoptera; family Acrididae; genus Schistocerca; species Schistocerca nitens. Next base: position 70,432,794 of record NC_064614.1, read on the forward strand.
CCCAAATCTCAATTATCTAATTACCGCTAGTTGATTGTTAACGTAACGACCGCACATTTACTTTCTTTATTAACTTTACCCCTTTTCAAAATTAATTTCCGCCAGTTTCATTTGCATTTTTCCTTTCAATTTAGATGTAACACTTTCCTTCGTCTTTACCGACAGATTAACTTCGGTGACGATTGCTTTTCCCAAATTTCCGTTAGGTACACGCGGTTTAATTTTTACTGTTAATGATGTCGATAAGTGAAAGGGGGAGGTGTATTTACTGTATTACTCGAAGGGATTTAAGTTAATCACGTACAGACATAAACAATTAGATATGCGTCTGGTAGAATGTAAAGATACAGTGCCAGGTCTGTAGATGTAGTCAGTGGCCGACAGTGCTGAGTAGTACAGCGAGTGACCTGCAGCAGTGTGTGAACCGTTGTCTGGAGCGGCGGTGAGTGGCCTGTTGTCGGCAGCAGCTGTTCCTCCGCAGACACTCGGCCGGCTGGCTGCGGACGGCGGCTGTTAAGGCGACCTGGCGTGCTTCATTATTGATCAGCCGCAGCGGACAGCTCGCCTTGTCCGGCGACACCTGCCGACCACAGTGGCAGTTCTGACTGCAGCGTGAACAGGCACCCGTCTCTGCACCAGTCAATTACCCGTGTTCACCCGCACGCGGCTGTGACAGCGCAGGCAATCCCACGGTGCAGCTGACTTTTCCACGTGGATGAACTCTATCCCCCGTCTGCTTTTCCATGGAATTTTATAAAATCGAATGTAAGAGCATATTTCCTTTCCAATCAGTAACCTTTAGACTGCACTCCATTCACATCACAATGCCGCAACGGATGTGCGGTCTGCTACTTACGAGATGCCACTCCGGCCATACGTACTTCGTACCAAGGGCGCACACCACTGTGTACAGGGTGTTACAAAAAGGTACGGCCAAACTTTCAGGAAACATTCCTCACACACAAATAAAGAAAAGATGTTATGTGAACATGTGCCCGGAAACGCTTAATTTCCAGGATAGAGCTCATTTTAGTTTCGTCAGTATGTACTGTACTTCCTCAATTCACCGCCAGTTGGCTCAATTGAAGAAAGGTTGTAACGCCGGAAATGCATATCCTCCTATTTCCATCTATTGTACTATAAATTTGTTTTCCTTAATTTTGTTACCTGAATATATGACATTTCTGTGTCTTTACATATTGTAATTGTTTTACTATTTGTATATATATATTTATGCATTTATGTCGATGTATAATTGGTTTGTTTCGTAAATATTATTTGTATTTCTACGCTGGGTCTTACCTAGGGAAAACTGCTATCGAACGATTACATCGATAGGTCGTGTGAAGAATCAAAGTGTGTAGGATCTTTGGTAGTGTTAACTCTGCCGCGTGGAGCGCGGGCAGAGCAGTCGGAGTCTGGCTGGAGTAGCGAGTGGAGCAGGTGTGTTGTGTGACGCTCCCGCGAGTTGCCGCGCTTTCGGGGTTGGGCAGCATGTAATTGCGCTCGACTTGCGATGATAGTTTCTGACATGGTGTCGCGGACGGGAAGCATTAGCTGGCGCACATCAAGAGCCCGTTTCGCCTGGTGACCGTGTCGAGATGAAGGCGCGCCAACATCCAGCTTCTGCAACAGCGACGGCCGACAATGAGTGACTGTCGCCACTTCCTCGATCGACGGCTTCAAACCTTCAATCAACCAACATGGAAGACTAAAGGCACGTAAAGTTTCAGGACTGTATGGCAGACCTCAGCTTTTCAAATTGTTCCATTTTCCTCGCAAAATTACAGCAACTTAGCATGAACCTTTGTTGCTCATTGTCCCAATTGCATTGCCAAGCAGGGTCCCTTCCTTTTCCGAAATGAACCCGAGTGTCGTTGAAATTCAAACGCCAGCATAATTCCATTTCACTGCTTTAATTTCAAAGTTCACTTTAAGTATTCATAGCTGGCTACAATAGTTAGATTACACAAGCACAAGTTAAGAGTGCGAGTTTTGTTACCGTATTTTAGCTTACCTGTGACTGCAGCTCAGCTTGGTATGTACTAAATTTTACTATTGTTAATTGTTCAGAATCGTTTAATTCAAGTTCAAAGTTAAATCTCTTCTTTCTAAATGGCGTAGATTCAAGTAGCTTTAGAAATGATTGTTGAGGTAGTCAAAGACTAACTGTATTTCGATGTGCTTCAGAAAGGAAGCTCACTATTAACTTCAGTCACTAAATTAACTTTCGATTTTCCGGTTTCATTAATTCTTTTGCTAAATTAAGTCAGAGTGCAGCGAAATTTATTACTTCTGACAAACTTTCAGTTTTCACACTACACGTGTCAACCTTCAGTTGCCACGCTTCTAGTGCTAATTATATGTGTAATAACCTTTCTTTTTCAATTACTATAGTAATTGACCTTAGGACTGGCGGCCGTAATTTCCCCCAAATCTCAAATATCTAATTACCGCTAGTTGATTGTTAACGTAACGGCCGCACATTTACTTTCTTTATTAACTTTACCCCTTTTCAAAATTAATTTCCACCAGTCTCATTTGCATTTTTCCTTTCATTAAGATGTAACTCTTTCCTCCCTCTTTACCGACAGGTTAACTTCGGTGACGATTGCTTTTTTCCAAATTTCCATTAGGTACACGCGGTTTAATTTTTCACTGTCATTAAGGTCGATAAGTGAGGGGGAGGTTACACGTGGCGACCTGGTGACAGGACAATCTTCAAATTTGAGGTTGTTCTGGACACGAATTTTGCATTGTGCAAATCTCGTAACAAAGTACTGGTTACGAGATGGTCGGTACGTCAGCGAGAATATTAGTGTGAGGAATCCTAATTAGATTTGAGATTTGGCATTCACATTGAAAATTATTAAAATGAGTGAAGGCAACAATTACCAAAATTTGGTAGACTTGGATAAGGAACAATCGGTCGAACAGTGGGGAACGCCCACCGCGGTACCCATTGTTCAGGGACAGGCGGCTAGCATGAAAGACGCGACCGCCGAAACGCAACAAAGAGCAGAAATGGAATTCCACACTTTAGAAAATGTTTCGGAATCGGAAGTGAAAATCAAATCTGAATCCCTTGATGACGAATACGGGGGGACAATTAAAGACGAAGCCGCTACGGAAGTAAAACCGGTAGTTTCCGGGAATTTAACTGATTTATTGAATGTTTTTATTAACGAAATCAAGAGTCAATCGGCCAAGCAAGAAGCTCAATCTGAAAAAATTGAACGAAAGCTAGACAGTCACAACAAAGCTATTAATGTCGTTAACAACCATCTCGTAACAGAGATCATGTGAAACTCAGCTCGCCCTATTTGCCCAAGAAATTCACAGTGCCGTAGACACTGGCGAGCAAATTGATGCCGTATTCCTGGACTTCAGGAAGGCATTTGATACGGTTCCGCACTTACGTTTAGTGAAAAAAATACGAGCTTACGGAATATCGGACCAGGTTTGTGATTGGATTCAGGATTTCCTAGAAGAAAGAACACAACATGTCATTCTTAACGGTTCAAAATCTGCAGATGTAGAGGTAATTTCGGGAGTACCGCAAGGAAGCGTGATAGGACCTTTATTGTTTACAATATACATAAATGACTTAGTTGACAACATCGGTAGCTCCGTGAGGCTATTTGCAGATGACACGGTTGTCTACAAGAAAGTAGCAACATCAGAAGACTCGTACGTACTCCAGGAAGACTTGCAGAGGATTAATGAATGGTGCGACAGCTGGCAGCTTTCCCTAAACGTAGATAAATGTAATATAATGCGCATACATAGGGGCAGAAATCCATTCCAGTACGATTATGCCATAGGTGGTAAATCATTGGAAGCGGTAACGACCGTAAAATACTTATGAGTTACTATCCGGAGCGATCTGAAGTGGAATGATCACATAAAACAAATAGTGGGAAAAGCAGGCGCCAGGTTGAGATTCATAGGAAGAATTCTAAGAAAATGTGACTCATCGACGAAAGAAGTAGCTTACAAATCGCTTGTTCGTCCGATTCTTGAGTATTGCTCATCAGTATGGGACCCTTACCAGGTTGGATTAATAGAAGAGATAGACATGATCCAGCGAAAAGCAGCGCGATTCGTCATGGGGACATTTAGTCAGCGCGAGAGCGTTACGGAGATGCTGAACAAGCTCCAGTGGCGGACACTTCAAGAAAGGCGTTACGCAATACGGAGAGGTTTATTATCGAAATTACGAGAGAGCACATTCCGGGAAGAGATGGGCAACATATTACTACCGCCCACATATATCTCGCGTAATGATCACAACGAAAAGATCCGAGAAATTAGAGCAAATACGGAGACTTACAAGCAGTCGTTCTTCCCACGCACAATTCGTGAATGGAACAGGGAAGGGGGGATCAGATAGTGGTACAATAAGTACCCTCCGCCACACACCGTAAGGTGGCTCGCGGAGTATAGATGTAGATGTAGATGTAGATGTTAACACAAAAGTTGATAAAATCAAAGAAGATATTGTTGTGGTTAATAGCGAAATCGGTAATCTTAAACAGGAAATGATAGGCGTTCAGGCGGAAATTGCGAGCATAAATACTCGTTTTTATTCCGAAATTAGCAGAATCGAGAAAAGTGTAGGAGAATCAGTTGCTCCGATCATCGAGAATAAGGTGACGGAAGAAATTCAATTAGTGAAAAAAGAGGATCAAAAGAAGGTGGAAACTTTAAAGGCTTTAGTATCCGAAGTAGATACCAAAGTGACGAAGCAGGCTAATACCGGCGAAGAAAAAAAAAGGGAAGTAGAAACGCTTACGACAACCACTTGCCAAGTAATTACGAGAGTGTCGGAATTAGAAAAGAAACTTGACGAAAAACAGAGCTATGTGCCAATCTATGCACATAGTTCGGAATTGTTGACGAAAGAGGAGCGGTTCGACCCCTTGAAAAAAAGCGGTATACACGCGACGGATTTCATTAAGAATTGTGAAAGAGTTTTACCCAAATCATGGACTAATGAGAGAAAAATTAATGCGATTATTGATGTGTTGGCTGGTGATGCCAAGCGTTGGGGCTTAAACCTCAACATTACGAACCTGACTTTTGACGAATTTAAAAATTTGTTTCTGGCTGAATACTGGTCAGAGCAAAAACAGCAAAGTGTCTGGCCGCGAATTTGTCGTATCGAGGCCTTTCGATGCGAATTCTCGCGGTTCGATGAAGGAGTTTTGTGAGGGCTGGATCCGCAAGTTGGAATATTTGCGTGATCGCCGCACGGAATCCGAAATAGTCTGGGAACTCTACAAAAAGCTTCCAGATGATACAAAACGCTACGTAGGAAGCAATTACAGGACAATAAATGATTTCCTGGAAAGAGTGGAGGACGAGGACAATTGGCGCAATAATCGCGACAGTGGTAGAGGCCGTGGTAACAACAACGGGTACCACAGCAACCACAACAACGATAACCATGGGAATAATGCATACCGCAACCATGGCAGCAATAACAATAATGGTTCGGATCGTAGTAACAATCGGTACAATGCAAATAATAACAGGAATGACGGAAACCAGTATCATACTAACGTGATACGGGCTTCACAGAATAGTAATAACGCCAGAGGGTGTGATCAGCCGCCTCAGCAGCATCCGGGGACCGTATCTGCTGGGACGAGACAGGGAAACCATTAGCTGCGCCGGTGAGGGGCCGACCGGGTGTGGAGAAATTTTGGCGGCCCAATAGCAGGAGTAAACCCAGGTGTCGTCGATATGAAAATTCCGTGTGGAATAATCAACGGCGGGAGAGTGTGCCAGTGTTAGGAAAAAGGAGTGCGCCCACAAGTAGTAGATCAGCTGTATACACGGCAGTAGGAAGTACATTCACTGTCCGTGAGAACAATTTAAGTAGTGTTCCGGAAATCGATTATAAAGTGGCAGCTGTAATACCCACAGCGGAACTGGAGATTGAGTTTAAGGATGATTCGCAAGTGTTGAGAGAAGATCAGATGTCGGATAAAACGTCCGTCATCGAGCGAGGGGATGCAGAGAGGGATGAGGTCTGGTTAAGGCAGTTCGGTCGCTTATACGACGAACTAAGAGATTATAGGGGCCTCTATGGGAGAAGTGTTTATGGGGAACGCGTGCAGGATTTTCCGCGTCTCGTCCCGCAGGAAGATAGTGTTTGTGAAATGATAGAAAGTTCTGGCCCTAACCGGCAGACTTTACTAGAAATAGTTGATGTTAATGGGGAGCACGAGCAAGATTGGTCGTGTTTCGTCCCGCAAGAGTTGGATGTTGAAGTAGTAACGGGAAGTTCTGGCCCTAACCGGCAGACCTTACCGAAAGTTTCAGTGGTAGAAGTAGCCGACCCATCCGACGCAAACCTCCAGTTTAAACATTGCGAAAGTATTAAGGAGAAAGATTGCGAAAATTTTAGTGATAGCCGGACACGATTGGTAGAAAACCACGTAGATTACAGTGTGTATGAGGTTAGAGCCGACATTATACGGTCAGACGATAGCAGTGTGGGTTGCGCAGATCTAGCGGAAGTAATTGCAGAGACTACTGGGCACATTCATCCAGGTTGATTGGCAGATGTGATCAATCTGGCCAAAGAGGAATCAACGAAGGTGACAATTAGTGAAGTTATAGCAAAGCAACACTCGCTAGATGACGAGTTACAGGAAAAAGTTTCGGTATTGGAGACGAAGCTACAGACTAAGCCTCAGGACAAACGTGTTGAAATTAAAACTGTATGTGAACAGAGGCTGAAAAAGCCGCCAGATAAACCGGATTTAGGATCAAAGCCGGATGGTTTTTTCTGGAATGACCTGGATATAGACGAGGATTTACTGTGGGAAAATAAAGAAACAGTCGAGGACAAGTGTAGACAGATAGTAGTGTCTGTTAATATGCACGACCTACAACTAAACGTGTTGGTTGACACCGGTGCAGAATTGAGTGCTGTATCTGGAAAAATATTTAGGTTACTGAAAGACAGACCTGGCATCGTAGTTATGCCGGTAACAGGGGTGAAAATTATCGGTGCTACTGGGAAGGCCAGTAAACCGGTCACTGAACAGATATTTGTCAAGTTCGAGATATGTGGGGCACGATTTGAACAAGGGTTTGTCGTCGTGCCAGACTTAACTACGGAAGTAATTGTCGGGTTAGATTGGCTATTAAAGTACCGTGCAGTGATTAACTGCGAAAGCAAAACTTTGACATGTACGTCACAAGATAAAACAATAGTAGTTAGTTTTGACGAGGCAGGAGACGGTGTGCATAGGCAATACCAGCCTATAAACATTGTTAACTGGCCGGATGCTATTGACGTAGGTATGAATTTGAACAACTGTAACGTGAGGAATCTCGGCATTGACAAAAGTGTAGAAAGTGAATTGGAAGAGATAATCAAATTCCCTCCACGGATTGACATTAGTATTGGTGTGAAAAAAGATCGTTTGCGAGAAGTAATGAAGCTAAAAGCCGATGCTCGCATACGTCGTCATGACGCTAAAGCGCGTTTTGCTAAGTTTGCAATCGGAGACTTAGTACTTGTAAAAGCTCATGAGAAATCGAGCGAGATAGACCATGAAATCTCTAAATTTAAGTTTGTTTATAATGGACCATATAAAGTCATTGGTATACCTCACACAAATGCTTATTGCTTAGAGTATCCAAGCTCTGGAAAACTATTAGGTATACGGAACATTGTAGACCTGAAATTGTACCAACCTAGGATTGATTAATACCACAGAATGGGTAATTTGTACAGTATGTAAAATAGAGTGTAAGATTTAACGATTTGCTAGATTGCCATGCTTTTGACTGACCAAGGTCATTAAAGAAGTTGTAATTAATAAGTAATTAATTTTGATTAATCAATTTAATTTTAATCAATTTAATCTTGATCTAATCAACTGAAAAATCCAAGCTGCTAGTTTAAGTTTTCAGCTGAGTCACAGTAGATTAAGGAAAGTAAATATGATTTTGTAAATAGCTGTAAGATTCCATAAATATGTGGTTTACTAGTCACTGCCGATGTACTTAGACGCTGTTTTAAGTTTCAGGCTAGTAAATGCGTGTGATGATGGACAGTGTTGAGTTATCCACTGTGATAGTGTTTATGGACTCCTTGAGATTACTCGGGAGTGAGTTTTACCGAAAGAATTCAGTGAAACGGACGTTCTGGAAATGCCGTTACAAGGGCGAGAGAGATCAAGCGTGCCGCACAGGCGGGCGCAACAATACTGGCGGGGCGGAACCGCTGTCGGCTCTTGTGCCGCTGTCGGCTCTTGTGCCGCTGTCGGCATTCTTTGTACTTGCGAGTACGGAAGGCGGAGTTGTTTTTCTTCCCGGACAGCTGATATGAAAGAATTCTGTTGTCAATATTTATGTTTTTTGTCGATCTGCTGTATATTATTTTCTTGTTTAGCGTTAAGTGGACTCTCATGACGAGAATATTAATTATGAAAAGGTTATATAAAATGTGTATTCTATGTATTTGATTATAAATTTGCGTATTTGATATAACTGTTTTCTATGACCATGTAATCTGATTAATTTTGTAAATAGTATTCCATTTCTTGATACTGCTAGAAATTTAGAATTTTTGAATAGCTAAACCATTTTCTATGTTTTCTATGAATTTTAATATGTTGTCAATCTGTTTTATTTTGATCAAGATGACAGAGTGGAATAAGATTAGGAGTGTATCCACTCAATTATTATCGTCTAAAAATTGGTTTATGGTTAATTAGGCGAATGCTAAATTTTGTTGATGTTTTGAGCATATACATTTCCGCTGTTTCTTTTTTGGGACATTTTCTGACTCTGTTTAGGTTACACGAACATCCTCAGACAATGTGGGGCATGTGTAACGCCGGAAATGCATATCCTCCTATTTCCATCTATTGTACTATAAATTTGTTTTCCTTAATTTTGTTACCTGAAAATATGACATTTCTGTGTCTTTACATATTGTAATTGTTTTACTATTTGTATATATATATATTTATGCATTTATGTTGATGTATAATTGGTTTGTTTCGTAAATATTATTTGTATTTCTACGCTGGGTCTTGCCTAGGGAAAACTGCTATCGAACGATTACATCGATAGGTCGTGTGAAGAATCAAAGTGTGTAGGATCTTTGGTAGTGTTAACTCTGCTGCGTGGAGCGCGGGCAGAGCAGTCGGAGTCTGGCTGGAGTAGCGAGTGGAGCAGGTGTGTTGTGTGACGCTCCCGCGAGTTGCCACGCTTTCGGGGTTTGGCAGCATGTAATTGCGCTCGACTTGCGATGATAGTCTCTGACATGGTGTCGCGGACGGGAAGCATTAGCTGGCGCACATCAAGAGCCCGTTTCGCCTGGTGACCGTGTCGAGAAGAAGGCGCGCCAACATCCAGCTTCTGCAACAGCGACGGCCGACAATGAGTGACTGTCGCCACCTCCTCGATCGACGGCTTCAAACCTTCAATCAACCAACATGGAAGACTAAAAGCACATAAAGTTTCAGGACTCTATGGCTGACCTCAGCTTTTCAGATTGTTCCATTTGCCTCGCAAAATTACAGCAACTTAGCATGAACCTTTGTTGCTCATTGTCCCAATTGCATTGCCAAGCAGGGTCCCTTCCTTTTCCGAAATGAACCTGAGTGTCGTTGAAATTCAAACGCCAGCATAATTCCATTTCACTGCTTTAATTTCAAAGTTCACTTTAAGTATTCATAGCTGGCTACAATAGTTAGATTACACAAGCACAAGTTAAGAGTGCGAGTTTTGTTACCGTATTTTAGCTTACCTGTGACTGCAGCTCAGCTTGGTATGTACTAAATTTTACTATTGTTAATTGTTCAGAATCGTTTAATTCAAGTTCAAAGTTAAATCTCTTCTTTCTAAATGGCGTAGATTCAAGTAGCTTTAGAAATGATTGTTGAGGTAGTCCAAGACTAACTGTATTTCGATGTGCTTCAGAAAGAAAGCTCACTATTAACTTCAGTCACTAAATTAACTTTCGATTTTCCGGTTTCATTAATTCTTTTGCTAAATTAAGTCAGAGTGCAGCGACATTTATTACTTCTGACAAACTTTCAGTTTTCACACTATACGTGTCAACCTTCAGTTGCCACGCTTCTAGTGCTAATTATATGTGTAATAACCTTTCTTTTTCAGTTACTATAGTAATTGACCTTAGGACTGGCGGCCGTAATTTTCCCCAAATCTCAAATATCTAATTACCGCTAGTTGATTGTTATCGTAACGGCCGCACATTTACTTTCTTTATTAACTTTACCCCTTTTCAAAATTAATTTCCACCAGTTTCATTTGCATTTTTCCTTTCATTAAGATGTAACTCTTTCCTCCCTCTTTACCGACAGGTTAACTTCGGTGACGATTGCTTTTTTCCAAATTTCCATTAGGTACACGCGGCTTAATTTTTCACTGTCATTAAGGTCGATAAGTGAGGGGGAGGTTACAAGGTAACGTTGACTTCGGTGCTTGTGTTGACATGTGACTCATTGCTCTACAGTACTAACATCAAGCACATCAGTACGTAGCATCAACTGGTTAGTGTCCATCACGAACGTGGTTTTGCAGTCAGTGCAATGTTTACAAATGCGGAGTTGGCAGATGCCCATTTGATGTATGGATTAGCACGGGGCAATAGCCGTGGCGCGGTACGTTTGTATCGAGACAGATTTCCAGTACGAAAGTGTCCCGACAGCAAGAGTTCGAAGCAATCGATCGGCGTCTTAGGGAGCACGCAACTTTCCAGCCTATGACTCGCGACTGGGGAAGACCTAGAACAACGAGGACACCTGCAATGGACGAGGCAATTCGTCGTGCAGTTGACGATAATCCTAATGTCAGCGTCAGAGAAGTCGCTGCTGTAAAAGGTAACGTTGACCACGTCACTGTACGGAGAGTGCTACGGGAGAACCAGTTGTTTCCGTACCATGTACAGCGTGTGCGGGCACTATCAGCAGCTGATTGGCCTCCACAGGTACACTACTGCGAATGGTTCATCCAACAATGTGTCAATCCTCATGTCAGTGGAAATGTTCTCTTTACGGACGAGGCTTCATTCGAACGTGATCTAATTGCAATTTTTCACAATCAACATGTAAGGGCTGACGAGATTCCGCACGCAATTGTGCAATCACGTCATCAACACAGATTTTCTGTGAACGTTTGGGCAGGCATTGTTGGTGATGTCTTGATTGGGGCCCATGTTCTTCCACCCACGCTCAATGGAGCACGTTATCATGATTTCATGCGGGTTACTCTACCTGTGCTGCTAGAACATTTGCCTTTACAAGTACGACACAACATGTGGTTCATGCACGATGGAGCTCCTGCACATTTCAGTCGAAGTGTTCGTACGCTTCTCAACAACAGATTCGGTGACAGATGGATTGGTAGAGGCGGACCAATTCCATGGCCTCCACGTTCTCCTGACCTCAACCCTCTTGACTTTCATTTAAGGGGGCATTTGAAAGCTCTTGTCTACGCAATCCCGGTACCAAATGTAGAGACTCTTCGTGCTCGTATTGTGGACGGCTGTGATACAATACGCCATTTTCCAGGGCTGCATCAGCGCATCAGTGATTCCATGCGACGGAGTGTGGATGCATGTATCTTCGCTAACGGAGGACATTTTGAACATTTCCTGTAACAAAGTGTTTGAAATCACGCTGGTTCGTTTTGTTGCTGTGTGTTTCCATTCCATGATTAATGTGATTTGAAGAGAAGTAATAAAATGAGCCCTAACATGGAAAGTAAGCGTTTCCGGACACATGTGCACATAACATATTTTCTTTCTTTGAGTGTGAGGAATGTTTCCTGAAAGTTTGGCCGTACCTTTTTGTAACACCCTGTAGATCCGAAGATAGTTCTGCCTCGATGGCCCGTCGACCTTGTCACTGACAGCCCTTATCACAGTATATTTCGTTGATACAGTAACTCGTATACAGGGCGAGGTAATTAACAATGTTTGTCGACATATTTGGCAAAATACACATTGGATTAAAAGAAAATGGCAACAAACGGTGTTCACCTTAAAGAGGGACATCCATTTACATGATGCTCCATCTCCTACAAAACAGTGTGGAGCGGGAGAGAGGGGGCTGACTTTGAAAGGTTAAACCAGAAACCTTACTTTTTATTGCAGATTTCGATTCTCCTTCAAGAAATATCTAACGTTTATATCAAACACTTCTTTCGTTCCATATAGATGGCGCTGTAATCGGAACACATGAATATGGGGTGACAGTTGTTACAAAACAGTAATATCTCCCAAAAATACACATTTGAATAGGAAAATCAAAGTACAGGGTGATTATAATTAAAGTTAAACTTTCAAAACGCTGCAGAAATAACACCACTGGTCAGAATGACGGTAAATTGCATTGCAATATTATCAGATGTTCGCATGTGTGTGAAATCTTATAGGACTTAACTGCTAAGGTGATCAGTCCCTAAGCTTACACACTACTTAACCTACAATATCCTAAGGGCAAACACACACACCCATGCCCGAGGGAGGACTCGAACCTCCGTCGGGACCAGCCGCACAGTCCATGACTGCAGCGCCGGAGACCGCTCGGCTAATCCCACGCGCGCCGGCCAGTGTGGCCAAGCGGTTCTAGGCGCTTCAGTCTGGAACCGCGCGACCGCTACGGTCGCAGGTTCGAATCCTCCCTTGGGCATGGATGTGTGTGATATCCTAAGGTTAGTTAGGTTTAAGTAGTTTTAAGTTCTAGGGGACTTATGACCTCAGATGTTAACTCCCATAGTGCTCAGAGCCATTTTTTAATCCAGCGCGGCGGAATATTATCGGAGAAGGGGGAAAACGTATGTCAGAGAAAAAATAAGCAGTGTTAAATTTGATTAAAAGATGGCGCTGTATGTCTGAGAATACGTAAATGGAAACACCTGTCATGTGCACGACCCAATGAAGCATAAACACGTCGGGTACATGGCTTTTCCTCCTTTCGAGCCTGCGACGTTCGCCATTACTGTCGCAATATAGGATAGCTCTCTGCTTGTAAAGCCATATTACAAGAATGTTGACTGTGCACAAGTCGCTCTGCAGAAATTCCGGACACTGAAGGGTTTGATAAAAGGCGTTGGTCCGATGACTGCCGTGGGTCTGGAGAAAACGATTCGGAAATTCGAAAAGACGTGTTCTTTTTGTGTTTAACCTGGTAGAGGTAGGAAACGATTCGACGTCAGTGGAATCAGTGGCCACAACAACGCAGGAGGAGACGAGTGGTGGTGTGCAAACGTGTAGTGCACAGAGAATTGCCCGAACATTGGAGGATACCCTTGAGCACGGTGCGTAAAATCCTACGAAGCATTCTTCTTTGCTATCCATTCTAAATTACCCATGTGCACGAGTTGCTTCCTGTTGACCTGCCAGTAATAGAGACCCTTGCTTTAGAATTTCTTGCTCGTATGGAAGTGGACAGTGATTGGTCGTGGAAGATTTTGTCGGCAGATGAAGCGCACTTCCAGCTGACAGGATATGTCGATACACACAGTATTGTCGAATATGGGCAACAGATAATCCACACGCAAATCAAGCAGGACCACTTCATTCTGAAAAGTTGTGGTGCGGACTTACGGCAACATTTATGATGGGGCCATATTTTTTTCGAAGAGACAGGTCCTTTCGGTGCTGTTACCATAACATCACTGGTTAGCGCTAAGAGTGTCTTTTGCGCAACCACGTCATTCCAGCCCCCATCAGCGTGGATGTGTGAATGGTATCATTTTTATCCAAGAATGTGCACCTCCGCACATTGCAAATCCAGTTAAGCAGCTGCTGAAGCGCCATTTCGGAAATGCTAGAATGTTCAGCCGCCATTTCCCTACAGCCTGGCCGTCCTCATCACCTGATCTTAATCTGTGTGACTTCTGCTTGTGGGGTTATCCGAAAGATATGTTCAGTGTTCCGATTGCAAACTTAGCTGCACTGAAGGTACGCATTACGCAACACTTCCATCAGTTGTGGAACTTGCTGTTTCTCGATTTCAACTTGTTGCAGAAAACGTTGGACAGTGTATTCAACATGTTCGGCGTCAGTCTCACGGATTGATTTGATTTTTATTGATGCTTTTTATGTGCTTTTTTTGCCTCAGGACAATTAAAAACCTATGTGGTTTTAGCATTTTACGCGGTTTTTGGCCTCAGGACAACTAAATATCGACGTGAGTGATGCTTTTTATGTGGTTTTTAGCCTCAGGACAATTAAAAAGCAATTTTTCCCATCCGATGTGATATGACCTTGCCGTGGTGGATGTGCTTACACAACTAACAGTACTACACCTGTACTCCCATTCCCCTTGCGCATTGAGCAGTACAGTTTGTTTAAGGTCAAGCGTACACCTTAGGCATTGTTGCATGATTCATTTGTCATTTATAGTCGACCAGTATTAAATTATGATGTTTACAGCGCCATCTATTACTACATTTTGTAACTATTTACTTTTCTTCTGCCATACGTTTTCCCCCTTCCCCGATAATATTCCGTTGCAATTTGACGTCATTCTGATCAGTGGTGGTATCTCTACAGCAGTTTGAAAGTTTAAAATTATAATCACACTGTACATTATTTAATATTTGGTAAAGTGCTACCACGGGACACCGTGTACCCTCACGCTACACATTCTTAGATTGCATCTAGTGTCAACCAGGAACAACGATGTGGACCTAGTAGTAATATGTCCCCTTCGGGGTGCTTGACTTTGGTGAGTCCCCTTGTCTTTCACTATCTTGGGGTACTTGATTTCTGTGAGTCAACTTGTCTCTCACTGTCTCGGGGTGCTTGAATACAGTGAGTCCTCTTGCCTCTCACGAGTGTTTCAGTGCAGCAAATGTTCGAATTGTTGTACGTTGTTTCTAACGGACATTGCAAATCTCTGTTTGAATGACAATCCGACATGTATTAATGTCTCGTCCAATGCATCGATCCGAATAGTTTCAATTCAAATATTCTCGAGGTAGTCGTGAATAACACGCTGGTCATCCATCGTGCTGAAAGCACATATCCAGTCTCGTTTGAAGTGGAACGTCGTCCGTTAGTATGGGGAAAAACATTATCTAAAATGTCGCTGTACATTTGACCTGTCGGATTAACTTCTGTAAGTATGGGTCAATTACCTGCGTACCTAAAATACCGCACGAAACGTTGACACTCCAAGGGCGTTGATGTTCAACTTGCCTTACCCAGTGGGGATTCTCCACTGACCAGTTATACATATTATGTCGATTAACTTGACCACGACAGGTAAAATTCGATTCATCGGCGAAAAGCATATGTGAAGTGAAATTATCGTTGAATGCCAGGTCTTCCTGCATCCAGCTGCAGAAATTCAGACGACTGTGAAAATCGTCACCATGAAATTGTTCATGCAGCGATGGATGAAATGGATGCCATTTGTGTGCGTGCAGTATGCGTAGAACACTTCTTTGCGAAATTCCTGAACCTCCCACGATTTGCCAAGAACTAATGTGAAGATTTGCAGCAACCGTAGCTAAAACATTCACTGTGCTATTTTCATATGTCACAGGCCGCTGTCAGACCCTTTCTCTAGGTTTAACACTTCCCGTTTCAGTAAACAGTTAGTCAATACTGCGAAACGTCGTTGCAGACGGAACATTAATATCGGGGAAGAGAGCAGCATACGTTTCACGAGCTTTCTGAACATTTCTATGAGGCTCAAAGTACGCGCCAATGATATCGAGCCTCGCTGACATCGTTAACATCGTGTAACAATGCGACGAGATGTGTACATTCCGAATCGTTGAAGGAATATGCACAGTCTGACAGCAGACTGAGCGCAAGATCATGGTCTGTGCTTCAATAGATTATGGGAGGTGTAACATGATAGCATTATCAAAAATATCCAAAAAGTTTTTCGATTGTCTTAATAACAACTGTCACCTCATTTCCATGTTTGCCGATTACAGTGCCATCTATTACGAAACGAAATAAATGTTTCATACAAAAGTTGCATATATTTTCTCGGAGAATTCAAATCTCCAATACACAGTTGGGGTTCCTATTCAAGATTTCAAAGTCACTTCCCCCCCTGGGGTGGTGCAGGGATTGGGGGGGGGGGGCGGGGGGGGGGGTGCGAGAGGTGAACAACGTTTATTAGTACTTCTTTTTGATCAAGTGTATATTTCGCCGTAAACAGTTTTAAATGCCTCACCCCGTATATTAATTTCATGTGAGCTCGGCATTGTGTACAGTCTCCGGTCAAAGGTTATTTTATTTTGAAAAATGTGCTATTAATTCACAATGTATAAACTCAGTCATTCTGGACTGTCGGTTTTAAGTAATTCTTTGGCTTTAAGAATTTTTTATCATAATTCTCTCCTGAAAAGTGTTATATTCCATATAATATTATATTTCACATAATTTATAACGTCCAGGAATATTACAGTCAGGCGACAGAAGTCATGGGCTATCGATATGCACATGTGCAGAATGCGGTAGTATTGCGTATAAAAGGGCAGTGTACTGGAAAAACTGACATTTGCACTCAGGCCATTCATGTGAAAAGGTTTCCGACGTGATCATACAGACTCTGATCTCGGAACGGTAGTTGGAGATAGACGCATGGTCCACTCCATAGTCATGAGTGTGCCGAGAATACCAAATTTCAGGCATTATCTGTCACCAAAGACAAGGTGGTGGCCGACAGCCTTCACTTAAGGACCGAGAGCAGCGACGTTCGCGTAGAACTGTCAGTGCTAAGAGACAAGAAACACTGAAACAACCGCAGAAGTCAGTATGGGACGTACGACGAACGAATCCGTTAGAACAGTTTGGCGAAATTTTGCTTTAATGGGCTACGGCAGCAGACGATATGTGCGAGAGCTTTTGCTACATCGCCCGTAGTGCCTCCCCAGTTAACTCGTAACCATATCGGATGGACCATCGGCAATTGGAGAACCACGCACTGGTCAGATGAGTCCAGATTTCAGTTAGCAAGACCTGATATAAGGGTCCGAGTGTGGCGCAGACACCATGAATCTCGCAGACAGGTTGTCGACAAGACGCTGTTCAAGCTGATGGTGGCCCCATAATGATGTGTGCTGTGTTTACATTATATGGACTAGATCCTATGGTCCATCTAAACCAGGGCTTCACAACACACGTGCTCGCGGAGCAAGCTGTGAGCAGCAAGGCGCGAGCACGGAGCAGCGCGAGCACGGAGCAGCGCGAGCACGCTACCCCCACTACCGGACCAGAGCGGAGAGTGGGGAGAGTCATGTGGGGCACACAACAGCTGCCGCCAGTCAATGTAAATCCGCGGCCACCTGCATGGATATCACTCACGAATTATTACTGCGACAAATAAAACAAATAAAGGAGAATGTAGACATGTCACATAATTTTACTAGGTTAGTGTATGCCTCTACCATTTGTAGACACTGAAACTAAAGAATTCCACGACAATCCTATTTTTTCAACACTTTCTTCAACGCTACATAAAATATCACCTCCGGTTGTAGTGTTCTTCATGGCTACTACATCGAGGAGCTCCTCCCTCACCTGAAGATCTCTATTAACACCTCTAATAAATATGGCTAGCTGCGCTGTTCCAGTGATATCAACACTTTCGTCCAGAGCTAGAGAATACGCCATAAAATCTTTACAGATATTTTTAAGCTGGCTCTGGACGTCGTCTGCCATGTCCTGTATGCGACGCATAATGGTCATGTTAGATAATGGCACAATCCGAAATTGTTGAACTTGAGATGGACACAAATGTTCCGCTGCAACTACCAAACATTCTTTTATTAAATCGCCATCAGTTAAGGGGCGCAGGGATTTTGCTAAAAGCAAAGCAATTTTGTAACCCACTCTGAGAGCTGCCTCAGTTGATTTTTCTTCGTCGTCCAGATCTTCTTCGGATAGCTTCCTTTTAAGTTTAATAACTTCCTGTGCATGATCTGGTCAATCACATTTTCCACGTCCGTAGTCTTTCGCGTGGTACGACATATAATGTCGCTGCAAATTAAATTTCGTAAAAGAATTCAGCGTTTTGTGACATACTGAACATTTTGCAACACCATCTTTTTCTGTAAACAGATACAATTCCTCCCAATGGGGGTTGAACTGCGAAAGCATGGTTGGGGTTACACAACGGCGACTTCACATGATTCTTAACCAGCGAAGTGACTTTTAAGAGCTGATCGTAGTACTTCAAACGTTACACAGTCGGCGCGAATTCAATAGGCACACTGTGGCCCTATTCAAACGTGCGCGCGCATTTCCCCTCCCTCCCTACTCCACGACCTTGCAGCTGCTCGCGAGCACATGCCTGAGCAGACGCGAGTACTCGCGCTCAAAACCGGCCAGTTGTTAAGCCCTGATCTAAACCGATCATTGACTGTAAATGCCTATGTTCGGCTACTTGCAGACCATTTGCAGCCATTAACGATAGAATTTGTATGGTTGACAATGTGTCACGTTACCGTTGTTGTTGTTCGCTATTGGTTTGAAGAACATTGTGGTAAGTTAGAGCGAACGATTTGCCCATCCAGATCCCCCGACATGAATCCTGTCGAATATTTATCGGACATAATCGAGATGTCACTTCTTGGACAAAATCTTGTATTTGCAACACTGAAACGTCCCCTTAGAAAAATGAATAAATTACTGTGCTGATAAACCTCTTACGTTATTTGCTTTTCAAACAGCTGAGCAAAAACTGAACGTACTCAGACATTACTCTCTCTACTTATTCTGATCAACACTAATCTGACACACAATATTTTTTAGCGCAACGCAATCTGACTTTCAATAATCCCTACAAGAGAATGGCCCTCACTAAATTAACCTATACGTTTCACAAATCACTTACCTCACAAAATCTTCATTACTCAAGCTACTGCAATACAGCGAGCGCCACTACTGCCAGCTAAATAAAAGATTCGAACTACTGAAGGCACTAACAACTGATAGGAATAGTTGGCAAATGAAAGATTTTTATAGAGAACAAACAATGTATTTACCTTAATAGTGTTCAAAAGTCATAATATATATATATATATATATATATATATATATATATATATATATATATATATATATATATATATATCAGTTCATGATATCCAGTCTTAACTGTCTCTGTCCTGATAATCCGCTATCAAAACTCCGCCATCTCTCTCCCCACATCCACCACTGCTGGCGGCTCACCTCCAACTGCGCAACGCTATGCGATGTTAACAGCCAACTGCCCAACATTACAATAGCCAACAACAATGCAAACCAGCCACAGACTGCACACAGTACAGCCAGTGAATGTCATACAGAGCGCTACGTGCCATTACCAATATAAAAACCTACTTACAACATTTTCGTAAATATTGACGGTTATAGAGGTAGCATGGCTAACTATTTCTCCAGGAGATTTCCATCTACGTCGAGTTGCTCCACTACGTCGGGAAAAATTAGATCCGACATGATTTTAGGCGTTATCCATGACTTCTGTAACCTGAATATTGTATGGGTGCAAATAGATCAGCTTCTGCTGTGAATGTTTTCTCCGTCTGGATTTACTGCCTGTCACTTGACAACTTGCCTGAAAATTAAATTCATGTTTCTTCATTGCAGAATGCCTACAAAATGAGTTTTGATATAGAGAAACGTCCTAAATATATGAATAATATAGCCATTTCGTAAACATTAACCATGTACTATAATAGATCACAACTGATCGTTACCATACTTTAACAAGAACTGGATACATATTTTAATCCATTATAATTCAAACTTAAAAATTTCACTTGTCATCATTGCTAACGTAGAGTCGCATGACCCGGTTCTGTGGAGTAAACATTTTGTTAAGCGCATGCTGTCCACCGTAAGCTGAATTTGTCACCTGATGTCGAGACGACGTTGTTCGTTTAAGGTCAGTTCACGTTAGTCGTCGCTTCACGTCAAAATATTTCACAGTGCATTTCAAATAGCGGCTTTCACAGAGGCCGTCAACAGACCGTCACGAGCATCACGCCACGTCGAGATTTCTCGGGAAGACAGTATTGACGATAGCGTCGTCTGCTAATAATGTAAGTTAACCTATCTTCGCCATGTTAATACATGTTATAATAATGGATTTCGAGCGTTTGTTTATTTTTGATCTTCATTTTATTATTAAGCGTTGCTTTCGTCGCCAATTGCGTATGTTCCACAAAGAGTTAGATATTTTTTCATTAAATCACATATGGGAAAGCGAAAAATCATTTAGGTTTTACTGTGACAGAACAGAGTTGACGCCCACAATGTACCTGAATAAAAACGTAAGTCGACGAAGCAATTTAGATTAATCTTTTAAGTGATAACGTCATCTTTACACAGTGAAGAACAAAAATACAATTCTTTATGACGTTATTAATCACATAAGAAAAAACATAACAGATACGATAAGCAGGGTACAATTTTTCTTCTGTAGCTATTGTCTGCATGTAGCCTATACAGTTTCCATAGGAAATAAAAGTCGATATTTTGAAAGTTGTTTCACTTCTCGCACTTGTTTTGGCTATTAATAAACGTTGTCGTAGTCGTCGTTGTCGTTTTCGTCGTTAGTTCCTGAAAACCGATACTATACTCGTACGTTTCGTTACACAGATGCTTCGTAACCTTACATTCGCCGTTCGGTACTGGACTAAGTGAACTGGCGTGACGTGACTTGACGCACAGTGTAAATGGACGCTGACGTGACGGTGCCGTTACCTGATGACCGTTCAATTTGCTGTTCAAAGCTGAGATTCCACCTTATTCCAGGTATCAAGTGCACATCGCTATGGTGCCTAGAAAACGCCTCCAAGAAATTAACAGCACCTACAAAGGGAACCTGTTACGAGCTAATATCACAAGGATGTTCGGGGTCTAAGGCGATTTCTGTTCGTCGAAATGTCTTGGCTCAAGCTCGTCTAGGGGTTGAACTGCACGTGTCGCATTACACGCCATTAATTAGACAATTGTGAACCTTTGGTTAAATTGTCTGGCTGACGGAAAGTTTGCGAAACTGTATGAAACGAAGTTAACGTAACATATAATAAGAGTAATAACAATATTGGGAACTAAATTAACGACCCATAAATGAGGTAGGCCACACAGTAGCGATTTGGTTAGAATAATGTTTAATCAGAAAGAAAACTAATAGCGAAAGTGGCCATATTTAGAATTACTATTACACTCGAGCGCATATCTATTTGACACAGTCCGATCATTCACAATCTCATCGCGAAACACAACTCCCGTACTCTACCTCGATATTTACACGAAAAGTTACAAAGTTCACACCAGGCGCGCGGTTGCTCACCGCTCAGGGACTAGGTCCCGCGATACCATATAACGCGAAATTTACCAAGTCGTTTCACTTCCTAGCTGCCTAAAGACCGGCTGTCCGCTTTCGCGTCTCAATCCGAACTGTACCCTTTGGTGTCTAGCCCAGAACGGTCCCTTTCACGTCTCCACCAGCACTGTCCCTCTGCCCGTTCCCGGGCCGCGTTTCCCGCGAATATCCTCGCTCAGCTGACTTGGGCAGTTCCCTTTCCTGAAGCCGTCCATCTCATTGGCTACAGCTTACATTTTAAAACATTTAAAAAATCAAAGCACGACAACTTTCATGTTCTAAATAAAGTAACAATAATATCCATTATATGTTAAACGTTAAATTCCTTGACATAAAATCAATACAATTTCGTTCTTAGCTCTGAATGCCACAGCCAGTAGCCTTGCACCCATGTGCTTTCTAATAAATAATTGAAGAAAAAGGTAACTACTATGCACTAACTTTACAACATACATTCTATTACCTAATGACTCAATAATGTGTCATGCTGCCAACGTTCAGTGTGTTTTGTGTGGAGGAAATGATGATCTGATGTTTAGCTAAAAATACTGATAATTTAAATTAAAATATCTTTTAAACAAATAAAGCTGCAGAGTTCATATTTACAACGATTGGCATTTTAATGATGCGCTTCTATATGAAATGTCGCTCGTTAAGATCTACCAAAGCATTCAGATTTTATGATTCAGGTCTTCGTTACAAAACTTGTGAATTTCACTTTATCAGTAAATCCTAAACTATTCTAGACATGATAAATATTCAAGTTTTATTGCGATCACCATAAACGTTTATGAAGGATGGTAGATTAAAATTACTGTGGCTTCTTTCCCTGCGCTACTACAGAATTAAATAATTTTCATAAATGTTTCCCTTTATGGCCGATCTCAGGTCCGCCATATTTAACATTACTAAGTCTTCCTGGCCACAAACGCCTTCTACTGGGATTTCCTATGACGTAGGTTCTCATCTGTCTCACTCGCACACTACAGCGCTTAGGCTTCAATAGACAATAGACGCCTGTGAGTTTCCCCATCTCATGGCGAATCTGCGTCCTTTATGGCACACGGTCCTGGACGACAGGATTCGTTTCACAATTCCTGTAAGCTGACTCCTTCGGCCATATATTCAAATGAGAGCGCAGTGTTCTTTAATTGACACTCGTTGCAGAAGCGATATAACAACATTCAAAATTTATAGGTCGCATAACGGACAAACCTTCACCGTCGCGAGATCACGCGATAACATAGGTAATGTGTGTTGACAACACAAAATCAGTATGCGCATCTGAGTGTTCACTCCGAAGTTATTACTACTCTGTGGTCACTTCAGGATGTCTTCGTTTTAAAACCACAGCAATGATGGCTGCGTTAGGACAGGAAGAGTATTCCTTCCGACACTGACAAACCACAAAACATATATTTTTTAAAGTGTAACATATCATAATACAAAACAAACGAAATATTTTTATCTTACTAACTTTATGAAACTTACAACTACCTACTGTCCATGTATCGTTCGGCGGAGGAAGATCGATGGTGCTGTGTATATAATCCACTGTATCATTACAACCAAAGGCCTGTTTCGCCCCAGAACTGCTCACACCTTCCTTCTGAAGGATGGCCACTATTTCATGTTCTGGGCTTATACTGAAAACCAGTTTTAGTGATTCTGTTCACTTTAATATATACAATGCTCTCCTCGGCTGAGCACACAGCTCCAATTTGCAAGAAACCAACAGCAGCTATTCACGCTCCAAAACGAACCTGAAACGTTCTCTCCTCCTATGCTGAAGAAGAAAAAACTTGTACAAACGGTTATACTTCGAACTGTTTCTTACAGGGTGTTTCAAAAATGACCGGTATATTTGAAACGGCAATACAAACTAAACGAGCAGCGATAGAAATACACCGTTTGTTGCAATATGCTTGGGACAACAGTACATTTTCAGGCAGACAAACTTTCGAAATTACAGTAGTTACAATTGTCAACAACAGATGGCGCTGCGGTCTGGGAAACTCTATAGTACGATATTTTCCACATATCCACCATGCGTAGCAATAATATGGCGTAGTCTCTGAATGAAATTACCCGAAACCTTTGACAACGTGTCTGGCGGAATGGCTTCACATGCAGATGAGATGTACTGCTTCAGCTGTTCAATTGTTTCTGGATTCTGGCGGTACACCTGGTCTTTCAAGTGTCCCCACAGAAAGAAGTCACAGGGGTTCATGTCTGGCGAATAGGGAGGCCAATCCACGCCGCCTCCTGTATGTTTCGGATAGCCCAAAGCAATCACACGATCATCGAAATATTCATTCAGGAAATTAAAGACGTCGGCCGTGCGATGTGGCCGGGCACCATCTTGCATAAACCACGAGGTGTTCGCAGTGTCGTCTAAGGCAGTTTGTACCGCCACAAATTCACGAAGAATGTCCAGATAGCGTGATGCAGTAATCGTTTCGGATCTGAAAATGGGCCAATGATTCCTTTGGAAGAAATGGCGGCCCAGACCAGTACTTTTTGAGGATGCAGGGACGATGGGACTGCAACATGGGGCTTTTCGGTTCCCCATATGCGCCAGTTCTGTTTATTGACGAAGCCGTCCAGGTAAAAATAAGCTTCGTCAGTAAACCAAATGCTGCCCACATGCATATCGTCGTCATCAATCCTGTGCACTATATCGTTAGCGAATGTCTCTCGTGCAGCAATGGTAGCGGCGCTGAGGGGTTGCCGCGTTTGAATTTTGTATGGATAGAGGTGTAAACTCTGGCGCATGAGACGATACGTGGACGTTGGCGTCATTTGGACCGCAGCTACAACATGGCGAACGGAAACCCGAGGTCGCTGTTGGATCATCTGCTGCACTAGCTGCGCGTTGCCCTCTGTGGTTGCCGTACGCGGTCGCCCTACCTTTCCAGCACGTTCATCCGTCACGTTCCCAGTCCGTTGAAATTTTGCAAACAGATCCTTTATTGTATCGCTTTTCGGTCCTTTGGTTACATTAAACCTCCGTTGAAAACTTCGTCTTGTTGCAACAACACTGTGTTCTAGGCGTTGGAATTCCAACACCAGAAAAATCCTCTGTTCTAAGGAATAAACCATGTTGTCCATAGCACACTTGCACGTTGTGAACAGCACACGCTTACAGCAGAAAGACGACGTACAGAATGGCGCACCCACAGACTGCGTTGTCTTCTATATCTTTCACATCACTTGCAGCGCCATCTGGTGTTGAAAATTGTAACTACTGTAATTTCGAAAGTTTGTCCGCCTGATAATGTACTGTTGTCCCAAGCATATTGCAACAAACGGTGTATTTCTATCGCTGCTCGTTTAGTTTTTATTGCCGTTTCAAATATACCGGTCATTTTTGAAACACCCTGTACAAATATGTTAGGTGTACCAACGCCTCTCTCAGGAAAATACACAGTGCTAGGATCTTGTGATGAATACCTGTGTACTACACTGTATCTCTACGACGTTGGACTATTTGACTAAAGGAAAATTGGAAATTGGTGGTAAGGTCTTACGTGACCAAACTGCTGAGGTCATCGGTCCCTAAGCCTACACACTACTTAATCTAACTTCAACTAACTTACGCTATGGATAAAACAAATACCCACGCCCGAGTGAGGACTCGACCTTCCGACGAGGGGAACCGCACGGCTACCCCGCGCGGCTGTTTGACTATATTTCACTATCATATATCCAGCTACCCTGACTGTTTTCAGGCAAGCTCAAAATGATTCAAATGGCTCTGAGCACTATGGGACTTAACTTCTGAGGTCATCAGTCCCCTAGAACTTAGAACTACTTAAACCTAACTAACCTAAGGACATCACAGACATCCATGCCCGAGGCAGGATTCGAACCTGCGACTGTAGCAGTCGCGCGGTTCCACACTGTAGCGCCTAGAACCGCTCGGCCACCCCGGCCGGCCCAGGCAAGCCCAGAGATCCCCTCACACTCCTTCTCCTTTACCGTCATATCAACACTTCTTCAATTCGCCATCCAGTCTTAGCGCTCTTGTCTAAAATACACAACAGAGATTCTCGTTCCCTCCAGGGTAAACTCTTTTCCGTGTCACGATTTCATTCAGCCACCCTGTTTTAAGTAGCAGCAAGCCAACTGTCGAACGATGTTCCACATTGTAACAGGGACAAATATAATCTACAGCTTCAAAATACTGCTACTGTCATATTTAATAAAACATCAACTATATAAATAATGGCGCACTGCATCAGTTATCTGTTTTCTCGTGCTTAGCACGAAGCTTTTTTAGTAAGAAGTGATAACAGTTACATACCTTTTCTTTGTGATGTTCATATATGTGTTCATCTGCCTCTCCCGCTCTGCAGTATTCTTTTTGTGTCTTTTCTGCAATCGGACAAAATAACACTGATGATGTTTTTGTGTTCTAATTGTAGTACCTAATATTTTGGTCTGTACACTTATAGGTACTGTGTCTCAGAGCCATTTGAACCATAACAACCTAAACACGTGGAAGTGAAATTACACGACACTAGATCCAAAAGTCTCAGTAGCAATGGGCTCTACAACACATATCTTAAAGGCTATGGGCATTTGTTCAGTAGAGATGAGTTTACCAGTATCGAAGATGAAGAAGTGCGCACAGCTATTTATGTATGCATTTTACATCCCATGTTTACTGACACTCTTTTGCTTCCCATGTCGTGAACTTTCAAGGGTGCGAGTTTATACAATGAGTTATGATACACCTGTGTGTGTGTGTGTGTGTGTGTGTGTGTGTGTGTGTGTTGTGGCAGGATATTCTGTGGCTTTAGCGGTCGCTGTATAATGTTTGGTTGTCGATCTGATCACGAGAAGTTATACGGTTTCATTGTCTGGGAGGTGTTTCTGCCATTGTCCTGCAGTCAAGCGCCATGGCAAATCTAGCAGATCCCCGCGAGATAGCCGCGCGAGGTGAGATGCCTTGACACTGTTCGCGCGGCTCCCCCCAAGGGAGGTTAAAGTCCTCCCTCGGGCATGGGTGTGTGGGTTGACCTTGAAACATCCCCTTTCATGTATCACTTATCTCATAAAAATCATCGTTACTCGAACTACTGCAATACAGATAGTGCCAATACTGTCAGCTAAATAAAGGATTCTAACTACTGAAGGCACTAACTACTGATATGCATACTTAACAAATGAAAGATTTTGATAGAGAACAAACAATGTATTTACCTTAATAGTGTTAAAAAGTCATTATATATATACAGGGTGAGTCACCTAACATTACAGCTGGATATATTTCGTAAACCACATCAAATACTGACGAATCGATTCCACAAACCGAACGTGAGGAGAGGGGCTAGTGTAATTGGTTAAAACAAACCATGATAAATTACACGGAAGTATGTTTTTTAACACAAAACTACGTTTTTTAAATGGAACCCCGTTAGTTTTGATAGCACATCTGAACATATAAACAAATACGTAATCAGTGCCGTTGGTTGCATTGTAAAATGTTAATTACATCCGGAGATATTGTAACCTAAAGATGACGCTTGAGTACCACTCCTCCACTGTTCGATCGTGTGTATCGGAAAGCACCGAATTACGTAGGGATCCAAAGGGAACGGTGATGGACCTTAGGTACAGAAGAGATTGGAACAGCACATTACGTCCACATGCTAATACCTTTTTATTGGTCTTTTTCACTGACGGACATGTACATTACCATGAGGGTTGAGGTACACGTACACACGTGGTTTCCGTTTTCAATTACGGAGTGGAATAGAGTGTGTCCCGACATGTCAGGGCAATAGATGTTCAATGTGGTGGCCATCATTTGCTGCACACAAGTGCAATCTCTGGCGTAATGAATGTCGTACACGCCGCAGTACTGAAACTTCCCCTTTTTGAACAATTATTCACGACTGTCCTTAAACTGACACACAATATTTTTTTTAGCGCAACGCAATCTGACTTTAAATAATCTCTACAAGAGAATGGCCCTGACTAACATTAACCTGTACTTTTCACAAATCACTTACCTCACAAAAATCTTGGTTACTCCCACTACTGCAATACAGCAAGCGCCACTACCGCCAGCTAAATAAAAGATTCAAACTATGGATGGCACTAACTACTGATAGGGATAGTTAGCATATGAAAGATATTAATAGAGAACAAACGTTGTATTTACCTTAATAGTTATCATATATATATATATATATATATATATATATATATATATATATATATATATATATAGCAGTTCATGACAAATTTCAAAACTCCGCCATCCCTCTCCCCACATCGACCACTGCTGGCGGCTCACCTCCAACTGCGCAACGCTACGCGCTGTTCACAGCCAGCTGCCTAGCACTACAGTGGCGAGTATTACAACAATGCAAAGCAGCCACAGACTGCACACAGCACAGCCAGTGATTTTCATACTGAGGTAGCGTTACCAATAAAAGAACCTAAACAGCCTACTTACATAGCCCCCATGCTCCCCACAAAAAAATTTTACAAATTGGTTTGGGCAGTGGCCAATACAGATTTGAAAAAATTTTTCATAATTACAATAACAAAGAAATCAAATGCACACACTTATTGATACAATGTTGGTCAAAAGCTAAAATTTTCTCACAGTCCATAAAGACAGTCCTGATCATTCATCATATTGCAGTGTTTTTCTCAAAGTCTGAGCAGTAAAAGAAAATGCACATGGAAGTAGTGGATTTCCATGCAATCTTGAAGAAGTAGCGTTGTCCTTCCAACGGAAAGACAGTACTGACTCTCAACATGCAGACAGGTCATGGGCCACAACAGAGCAAACCCACAGCGGAGTCAATCGAAGTTTTGAAGAATATCGTTTGGTAGGTCATCACAGAGCAGACCCACTGTAGTCCTGGTAGAGATTACGGTATTGGTGGGCCACCAGAGGCGCAGACCCACTGCAGTCCTTGCAGAAATAATGGTACTGGTGAGTCATCAGAGATGCAGACCCACTGTAGTCCTTGTAGAGATAATGGTGCTGGTGGGCCACCAGAGGTGCAGACCCACTGCAGTCCTTGTAGAGATGGCCAGCAGCCATCTGTTGTGACTGGGCAGGTGCACAATCACCATTGAAGAGTCTTGCGGATAATATAGCAAGTCCATAACCACCACTTGTGCACTCACAGAGTTTTTGGAATTGTCCTTAGAACCAGCAATGCTGTTATCCAGTCCCTTGCTGATTTATTAACACACGTGCAAACACTAACAGTCCCTACTTCTCACATATTGTCCATATACTATGACCAACAGAAACGTGTGCAGTGAAATGAAACTTACAAGTTACTTAATTTGATGACCTGGTGTCAATTACAATTTTATAACATAAGAATACAATTACAAAGGTACAAAATACATCATTAAATAACATAACAATACAGATAACATTTGTAGTACAGGCTTTACAACAGAATCGAAATAACATATACATCAGTGTTACAGGAATTATGACATGAGTACATACATAAAAGATCAGAATAACTTTCGAAACATCAACTTCACTCATGTGCATTAAAACAAAACAGAATAAATAATGTCTAAACATCTTTACAAAGAAAATAACATATTATCAGAAAAATTCTACAACATAACTCTTATTAGCTAAACACATTAAGACAGGAGAAACACAAATACACATAGTGTAATAACACAAAAATACAGGACAGGGTTTGTTTTCAGTGTGATATTTGGTGCTGCAGTCCAACCCAAAACTTCATTCCATAGATCTTTCGTCTTATTTCCACATTTGTTTCCACCAAAAAAATCCTATTCAAGCATGCTTTCTGTATATATATATATATATATATATATATATATATATATATATATATATATATATATATATATATATATATATATATATATATATATTTATATATGTTCACATATTTCTTACCTCATTATTTATTTTCCATTATCTTACTTCATCATTTATTTCCAAGAAAATCCTACCTAAACCTGTTGTCCCTAAACCCTACTTCTTTTTGGTTCATATCCTCTTTCAAAATACTGTTTTGGCCAAACCATTTTCTTATAGATTTTCAATGTATTTCTTCCAATTCATCGCAACTTGTTCTCTTATATAGTCTACCCCCTCTTAAGCTAACTTAAATCTACTGAGCTCAGATGCTAAACTAAGGAATGAGGCAATGCAGCAGTAGAAAACAATTAACACAAACAGCAATGATAAAAAATATAAAAGGCAAAGCAAGCAGCATAAATTACAACTAATATAAGGCAATGAGCAGCAAACAAGAAAAATAAATCAGTAGTAAAACTAGCTTAACAGAATAATACAAAGTGAAATTTAGTAGCACTATGCATGGCAAACAGCAGCAGCAAATGCTATAATTAATACCTAAGCATGACAAAGATCAAGCAGAAAAAAATGGTACACTAAAGACAACAATGCATATAAGGGAAATGTCTATTCACATCTTAATGACTATGTAATTAAAGTGGTGCACCACAACAACTTATTGTAAAAAAATATTACCATATACTTGAAAAGAAAATTATGTGTGCAGTTACTGTTACTAGTCCCTTCTTATTGTTATTTCCTTTCCAAGTGCTCCTTTTTTTTAAGAATGTGGATTACAAAATTATTATTTACTAGATCTGTTGACAGAAAGTGTTCACATTAGCAAATGCATTTTATTTTATAAAAGCAATGCTGCAACACAGCTCGAAACTAGATATCAAATGAAATAAGCAACTATGAAAAGCGAAGCATAAAAATATCATTCAATAGTCATGTGACATTTCATAAGTTAGTAGAAATTCTCTCAATTCTCGTAGAAAGATGCTTGTCATAATCAGGTGTGCAGATGTAAAATATTTCTCGTCATTTCATTAGGCATTTCAGTAAATATCGTAAATTAAGAGCTCCACAGTGTAATCATATGTTTTCAAGTTCGACTGTGTCGTTTTTGCGATGCTTTCTACAAAGGAATGTCAGAAGCGAGGTTAATGGCCTCCTTTTTTTTCTACCTGTGCCGCTGAAAAGGGCTCGCAATAATGGCTTTTTCTCCAGGCGTCTGGCACACCTGGCCGCTCAGCTGGGTGCCCACAATGCATTACGTGCAGGTGGTCACTGAACTTTCTTACCGAAATATTTACGACACCAGTTTCCGCTACAGTGACAGTCTCATATAAAAATATTTCACAGGTCAAGAATTAGGGTTACAAATCTGTAGAAACAAAATCCTATAAATATAACAGCGTCCAAAAAATTTTCGCCAGCATTGTGATACATTCACGCATATACACACATTTCATAACTCTTAAAGTACGATTCTTGGTTTCCAACAACCTTCTTCACACGTCAGTGTCCCTAACCGCTACTCATTACTCCTTACCTTATTACACATATATATATTCGTCGACGCTTCTTTAATATTTCATTATATGAAATATGTAGCATAATCAAATTCCTCATATAGCATCAGCTTCTTGACTATAAACATACCTCAGCAGCATAATACACATCGTCGTCGTAAAAATAACATCATAACACCTCAGTCAACTCTCAAAATCGTCGTAGCTTCCTCCAATAATTTCAAAACCTAAAAAGAATTCTCTGCTCATTTCAAAAGTGTTATCTACCTCAAACGTACTTTAAAATCATGCTCCCTTACCAAATATATCTTTCAAAGCTCTCATAGCATCACAAAGGTTCCAAAAAAATATGAACAGTTCACAAAGTACAGACAAAATACAATTTCATAAGTGTGAAGCTACCCAACTGTGTAATTACGTAAACATCTGTCACTAATGTAGTAAAAAAATGTTTGTTTCTTTGTTAAATAATCAGATAGCTGTGTAATTTATGTGTTAGAGAAATATGGTACCGATGTGTAAAGTTGTATAAGCAAATACCATATTAGCTAGGGCTCCTTGTGCTTGCCAAACACATGGTACACAAAGTAAGCGTGTACCCCCCTGAGGATAAATGAATAATACCCTCAGGTGTTACAGATTACATCAATGGAATGAAATGTATCACGCAATACCTTTGTATCATTGTACTCCAAATATCTTTAAAAATAAATATTTTAAGTACAAAAGCAATCACTCAAATACGTATCCTGTAGCGCTAAATGTGCATCTTGTTGCAACATAATCTCTGTGGAAGTGTCGTAGTTATCGTCCTCCGAAAGTTAAGTTCTGCAGAAGTCAATGTACTTACCTCATGATACACAAAAGTGAAATGCTTTGCGTATAGATATCGTAGTTATTATGCTTATTGGCGTGATGAAGAAAGTACTGTACAGTAACGTATTGTTGTGCTACGAAAAAGGCTGTCTCATTGTTGCTATACCACAAAAGTTACCACTAAAACATGTTTTACTTTCCAGAATAATACAGGAAAATTGTGCAGAAATAAAACAGATACACTGCAAAAGCAACATTGTAAATTGTCACTCATTAGTAGCGTCGTGATAACATCGTGTAGCTGTCACATAAACTAACCTCTGTGTCATCTGGTATCTCACAGAAAGTACTTTAAACCCAGAATGTATTTTCAAGTGAACAAAAATGTTGCATTAAAATCTCAAGTTAAAAAAGCACATTATCTCTCAATAAACGGTTTTACGTGTGAAATATGGTGTAAACCTTTGCTCTTCCTAGTACGCAGAGTTTGCACTTTAACGCAATTGTCAAGTGGTATTCGTCGGTAAAGAATACTAGAATTTTTCTCAAGGTTAGCGCTATGTTATTTTTCCCTGAGCCAGCTGGCGCACGCGGCTGCCTGCTGTACGGGTCATTGTCTGTCTCTTTGTTGGCGTGCGTCGTTATTGGGATTTGGAGACCTAACTTCTACAAATTCACCGTGACGAGAGGGCCCTGCCCTGTTTAAATCCCGCCAGTTCTGATGCAATTCAGGTCTGTCGTTACGATCATACCGTCTGTCGTCATGTCGGTAGATTCCATAGTTTCTTTCTTGTCGGTCACATGGTGGAGAATTTCTCCCTGAGTCGTAACTGCGCGCTGGACCAATGCATCTAAAGTTATTCTGTCTCCCGTAATAATAATTATTTTGGTTCCCATATTGTCTGTTTCGCTGATTGTCTCTGTAATAGTCATTACCGCGGAGAGGTGATCTTTCCCTCTAATTATTACTACTCTGCCAACGGTTGTCATACGGGTGGTGTCTGTTTTGGTCACGATTTACGTTATAAGAACAGCCTTGTCGTGTATTATTTCTGTCATCGCGGAATTGTGACAGATGTGACCTGTAATTGTTGTGTTCCTGTTCTCGCGTTCCGCGATTGTCAGTGTCAATTTCCAGTTCTTGTAACAGTCCCTGAAAAGCTTCAATGTCGTCTTTGCAACGTCCTGCCAAAATAATATGTCGTAATGTTCAGGCAGTTTGATTAAGCACATTCGGATTAGTTCTGAGGGGCTGTATGGGTTTGAAAGATACTGATTCTTATGCAACATGTCTTCAAAATATTTCATAATACTGGAAAATTCAGATTATTCGAAACGTTTCATCATTATGATGCTATGTTTTACTCGGTCTTGTGTGGCTTGAGACCAATATGCTGAGAGGAAGGCATGGTAAAATTCTCCTTCACTGTGGCAATCGTGAATGACCGATCGCATTCTTACAGCTGGTTCATTCTCTAAGTAGCCACACATAAATTCTAATCTGTGTTCTAATGACCAGTTGGGAGGAAAACAATGAGAGAATTGATGGAGCCACGCTTGTGGATGAATGTCGTTGGCAGAATTCTTAAACGTTTTGAATTTACGTGTAGTAATGAACAGCTTATAGTCAAAATCATCATGTCGGCGAGTCGCATATCGGTCATTGTTAGTTCGTGTCGGCCGTTCCATCTCAAAATTCGGTGCACATTGCCAGTTTCTTTCGTACCTTCCGAAATGCTCTGTGTTATTATTTTGCGTCTTTTCCGTATTTCTAAGTCCCTCTTCCCCGTGTTGGGGCGCGAGTGTCCTCTGAAATACGTAATTCTTGTATTACCTGTGTCAGCTGATCTTGTACTTCGCGGATTTCTCTTTGTTGTTGCGTATTAATTTGACTCAGATTTTGTTTCAGTTTCCTAATTTGTTCGCTCTCTTCTGTGTCATTAAAGACGACCGGTTTTGTGTCATTCAGATTATCATCTACCTTCGTAGATAAGTTAGTGAACTGATCCGAAAGTTCGGCTACTTTCTCCGATAGTGAACACATTTCCTCAGTGTGTTTTTCTGAACCAAGTTTCAGAGTATCTACTGTGTCCTTTAAGTTTTCCTGAGTTTTTGCAAGTTGCGTAACCGAATCGGTAGATGCAACTGAGTCAAATTTAGCTTGCAAGGTCTCATGATTTTCGTGAACAGTAGTTTGCAGTTCTTTTATGGCTGCTTCGTGATTCTGTAGTGCATTTTCATGCCGCGAAAAAATAGGTTGGAAATGCTCACAAATTTGTGTTTTTACGTCATTACAGACTTTTTGACATTTCGATTCAATGTTATGTAACTCAGTAGTTAAATCTTCACGTGTTTGTTCAAGAGTTTGTTCCAATGAGTCTAACTTTTGAAGCTTTTGCTCCACTGTGTCTAACTTTTTGAGATTTTGTCCCATTTGTCTCTGATTTTGTTCCATTTGTTGCATTAATTGCAATAATAATGTATTAGTGTCTGGAATCTGTTTCCCTATGCTTTTTGGCAGTGCATTTTCACCGGCAACATTCATATTTTGACAAGCGGAAAATGTGTCTTGACTCATTTGAGAAAACGGTGATGACCCAGAACCTGAATCTACAGAATTTGCGAAATTGTGTCCTGTCATTTCGGATTCCTGAGGCGAGCTGTTTCCGACCGACCGATCGATAATGCTTCCCTGCTCACTAATTGTTTCACTGTCTACGCCATTGTTTGCCGCCCGCTCCATTTCCCTATGCACAATTACCAAATTATTACTTTGAACATCAGTTAATTCATTACTCGGTGGCGCTAACACACTGCTTTCGTCTTCGCTGTCATTTCTCAGTTTACTTTGGAGCCTAGTGTTACGTTTTTCACACGCCATTATTGTCACAATATTTCACACGATAACACAGAAAAGCGCAATTTGAAGAGCAAAAATAAGAGAACACATTAACATAGCACTGAAAATAATATGTAGTTAATTGCAGCTGCGAAATACTTGGTGCAAATCTACATGCATGCCACAACTGTTTTACTGTACAACAATGAAAGACTGCAACTACAAAGGAGATTTTCTCTACAATTACGCGCTAGCAATAAACAAAAGCTACACTAATTACACAAACTACAAGAAAAAAACAGAAGATTCCAGTGAGGTATCCTAGGCTAAGGGTCGACGTATGAAACGTCCCCTTTTTGAACAATTATTCACGACTGTCCTTAAACTGACACACAATATTTTTTTAGCGCAACGCAATCTGACTTTAAATAATCTCTACAAGAGAATGGCCATGACTAACATTAACCTGTACTTTTCACAAATCACTTACCTCACAAAAATCTTGGTTACTCCCACTACTGCAATACAGCGAGCGCCACTACTGCCAGCTAAATAAAAGATTCAAACTATGGAAGGCACTAACTACTGATAGGGATAGTTAGCAAATGAAAGATATTAATAGAGAACAAACGTTGTATTTACCTTATAGCAGTTCATGACAAATTTCAAAACTCCGCCATCTCTCTCCCCACATCCACCACTGCTGGCGGCTCACCTCCAACTGCGTAACGCTACGCGCTGTTCACAGCCAGCTGCCTAGCACTACAATGGCGAGTATTACAACAATGCAAAGCAGCCACAGACTGCACACAGCACAGCCAGTGATTTTCATACAGAGGTGGCGTGACCAATAAAAAAACTTAAACAGCCTACTTACAGTACATCTGGTGTAATGTCGCAGCAGGCTGCCACAAGACGTTGTTTCATATCCTCTGGGGTTGTAGGCACATTCTCCTTTAACGTACCCCACAGAAAGAAGTGCAGAGGTGTAAGATCAGGAGAACGGGCTGGCCAATTTATGCGTCCTCCACGTCCTATGAAACGCCCGTCGAACATCGTGTCAAAGGTCAGCCTAGTGTTAATTTGCGGAATGTGCAGGTGCACCATCATGCTGATACCACATACGTCGACGCGTTTCCAGTGGGACATTTTCGAGCAACGTTAGCAGATCATTCTGTAGAAACGCGATGTATGTTGCAGCTGTTTGGGCCCCTGCAATGAATTGAGGACCAATGAGATGGTCGCCAATGATTCCACTTCATACATTTACAGTCCACGGTCGCTGTCGCTCTACCTGTCTGAGCCAGCGAGGATTGTCCACCGACCAGTAATGCATGTTCCGTAGATTCACTGCCCCGTGGTTTGTGAAACCCGCTTCATCCGGCCCGCATCTCGTGGTCGTGCGGTAGCGTTCTCGCTTCCCACGCCCGGGTTCCCGGGTTCGATTCCCGGCGGGGTCAGGGATTTTCTCTGCCTCGTGATGGCTGGGTGTTGTGTGCTGTCCTTAGGTTAGTTAGGTTTAAGTAGTTCTATGTTCTAGGGGACTGATGACCATAGATGTTAAGTCCCATAGTGCTCAGAGCCATTTTGAACCGCTTCATCGGTAAACAGGTAGAACTGCAACACATTCTCTGTTAATGCCCATTGATAGAATTGCAATCGATGATTTAAGTCATCACCATGTAATTGCTGATGTAGCGACACATGAAACGGGTGAAAGCGGTGACGATGCAGTATGCGCATGACACTACTTTGACTCAGTCCACCGGCTCTCGCAATGTCCCGTGTACTCATGTGTGGGTTCATGGCAACAGCAGCTAACACACCAACTGCACCCGCTTCTCCTGTGACGGGTCTGTTACGGACCCGTTTGCGTGCTACGACCATACCTGTTGCATACAGTCGGCGGTAGATGTTTTGCAATGTGCGGCACGTTGGATGCTTCAGCTGCATTTCGTCGACACTCGCCACAGATGAGTATCATCTCCGCCTTTTCAGAGTTCGAATACACCATGGTCACAGATCCTACAACACTACACTGTCACAGACGTCTGGTGACACGGTGTACTACAGATGGTCTGCGTGCGGAGACGAATGCAGAATAACAATAGCAGCAAGCGCTACATGCAGACACTGCGACAGCTAGACCAAACCACAACAGTGCACTACAGCCACACTCGTAAACACGGTCGTCATCGTAAACATGTCCCTGCAGATGCTGCTCGCCGACCGTGCCCCGTGTTTGTTACAACACGCAACTGAACGTCGGAGGTTTCAAGCGTCAACTTTAGGTTACAATATCTCTGGACGTAATTAACATTTTACAATGTAACAAACGGCACTGATTACGTATTTGTTTATATGTTCAGATGTGCTAACAAAACTAACGTGGTTCCATTTATAAAAACGTAGGTTTGTGTTAAAAAACATACTTCCGTGTATTTTTGTATGGTTTGTATTAAACAATTACACTAGCCCCTCTCCTCACGGTCGGTCTGTGGAATCGGTTCGTCAGTATTTGATGTGGTTTACGAAATATATCCAGCGGTAACGTTACGTGACTCACCCTGTATATATATATATATATATATATATATATATATATATATACACTCCTGGAAATGGAAAAAAGAACACATTGACACCGGTGTGTCAGACCCACCATACTTGCTCCGGACACTGCGAGAGGGCTGTACAAGCAATGATCACACGCACGGCACAGCGGACACACCAGGAACCGCGGTGTTGGCCGTCGAATGGCGCTAGCTACGCAGCATTTGTGCACCGCCGCCGGCAGTGTCAGCCAGTTTGCCGTGGCATACGGAGCTCCATCGCAGTCTTTAACACTGGTAGCATGCCGCGACAGCGTGGACGTGAACCGTATGTGCAGTTGACGGACTTTGAGCGAGGGCGTATAGTGGGCATGCGGGAGGCCGGGTGGACGTACCGCCGAGTTGCTCAACACGTGGGGCGTGAGGTCTCCACAGTACATCGATGTTGTCGCCAGTG
Organism: Schistocerca nitens; assembly: GCF_023898315.1. Classification (NCBI taxonomy): domain Eukaryota; kingdom Metazoa; phylum Arthropoda; class Insecta; order Orthoptera; family Acrididae; genus Schistocerca; species Schistocerca nitens. The sequence continues at coordinate 70,470,186 of NC_064614.1, forward strand.
GTCGGCGGAAGGTGCACGTGCCCGTCGACCTGGGACCGGACCGCAGCGACGCACGGATGCACGCCAAGACCGTAGGATCCTACGCAGTGCCGTAGGGGACCGCACCGCCACTTCCCAGCAAATTAGGGACACTGTTGCTCCTGGGGTATCGGCGAGGACCATTCGCAACCGTCTCCATGAAGCTGGGCTACGGTCCCGCACACCGTTAGGCCGTCTTCCGCTCACGCCCCAACATCGTGCAGCCCGCCTCCAGTGGTGTCGCGACAGGCGTGAATGGAGGGACGAATGGAGACGTGTCGTCTTCACCGATGAGAGTCGCTTCTGCCTTGGTGCCAATGATGGTCGTATGCGTGTTTGGCGCCGTGCAGGTGAGCGCCACAGTCAGGACTGCATACGACCGGGCACACAGGGCCAACACCCGGCATCATGGTGTGGGGAGCGATCTCCTACACTGGCTGTACACCACTGGTGATCGTCGAGGGGACACTGAATAGTGCACGGTACATCCAAACCGTCATCGAACCCATCGTTCTACCATTCCTAGACCGGCAAGGGAACTTGCTGTTCCAACAGGACAATGCACGTCCGCATGTATCCCGTGCTACCCAACGTGCTCTAGAAGGTGTAAGTCAACTACCCTGGCCAGCAAGATCTCCGGATCTGTCCCCCATTGAGCATGTTTGGGACTGGATGAAGCGTCGTCTCACGCGGTCTGCACGTCCAGCACGAACGCTGGTCCAACTGAGGCGCCAGGTGGAAATGGCATGGCAAGCCGTTCCACAGGACTACATCCAGCATCTCTACGATCGTCTCCATGGGAGAATAGCAGCCTGCATTGCTGCGAAAGGTGGATATACACTGTACTAGTGCCGACATTGTGCATGCTCTGTTGCCTGTGTCTATGTGCCTGTGGTTCTGTCAGTGTGATCATGTGATGTATCTGACCCCAGGAATGTGTCAATAAAGTTTCCCCTTCCTGGGACAATGAATTCGCGGTGTTCTTATTTCAATTTCCAGGAGTGTATATATATATATATATATATATATATATATATATATATATATATATATATATATATATATATGTCTGCTTGTGTCTGTGTATGTGCTAATGGATATGTGTGTGTGTGCGAGTGTATACCTGTCTTTTTTCCCCCTAAGGTAAGTCTTTCCGTTCCCGGGACTGGAATAACTCCTTATCCTCTCCCTTAAAACCCATATCCTTTCGTCTTTCCCTCTCCTTCCCTCTTTCCTGATGAAGCAACCGTTGGTTGCGAAAGCTTGAATTTTGTGTGTATGTTTGTGTGTCTATCAACCTGCCAGCGCTTTTGCTTGGCAAGTCACATCATATATATATATATATATATATATATATATATATATATATATATATATATATCAGTTCATGACATCCCTTCTTACAAATTTACTCTTTCTGATGGACACATGTCCAGATCATCTGCTCTCAAAACTCCGCCATCTCTCTCTCCCCACATCCACCACTGCTGGCGGCTCACCTCCAACTGCGCTACGCTACGCACTGTTGACATCCAACTGCCCAACGCTACAATAGCGAATATTCCAACAATGCTAACCAACCACAGACTGCACGCAGCACAGTCAGTGATTTTCATACAGAGCGGTATGTGGCGTTACCAACGTAAAAACCTAAACAGCCTACTTACATCCTTATCATAAGTTAGATTAAGAAGTGTGTAAGCCTAGGGACCGATGACCTTAGCAGTTTGGTCCCAGAGAAAGTTACCATAGATTTCCAAGAAGAAGTAAAGTGTAGCAGACCACAGCCAAAATTTGTTTTCCAATCTTTTTTCTCTATCGGTTCATAGTACAGCCCTTAATGAGAAACAGAAAGGTACTGGTCCAACACAATGGCGTACGCATCCCGGCGGTCATTCCCAGCATATAACAAAAATGACAATATTGGACTACTCTCCCACGAGACACTCCCTGGTCAGCCGTACAATATAGTCACAGCAGCGTTTTGCTCTTGTCTGCGAAAGAAGGGGAAAAAAGAGGGGAATTTCAAGGTCGAACAAATGGCTTCTGCCGGAGTTTTGAGCTACTCAAAGTCCGTGAGACGGAACACAGCGCAATACGCAGTTTTAGTGTTATGAATACTGCAGTGCGGTGGGCACGACAGTACAATAAGTTTCTGTAGCGGCCCAGGGTGAGTGGGGTCGTTACAGTTCAAGAGTAGTGCAGTGGTGGGATGTAGAGGCGAGGGTGCGGACCAGTGGCGGGTAGGGAAACTCGGCTGGTGGATCAGACATCCTTATTCAGTCCTGTGTTACAATGATCGAAGTGCTGCGACGTTACAGAGACGCTCCCAGCAGGCTCGTGGCCTGCCGGGTGCGCCGTCAGCAGCTGAATGCTATGGCGGTGTGCTGCACGTGCCGCGTCCGCGTCCCGCTTTTCTGGCACTTGTTTGCTTCACTCACCAGGAAGTAACGGCAAGTGCAACAAACCGATTTCGCAGAAACCTCGCTCAGCGGGATAATGGCCAAAATAAACTCAAATGGCTCTGAGCACTATGGGACTCAACATCTTAGGTCATAAGTCCCCTAGAACTTAGAACTACTTACACCTAACTAACCTAAGGACATCACACACACCCATGCCCTAGGCGGGATTCGAACCCGCGACCGTAGCAGTTGGTTGGTTGGTTGGTTTCGGGGAAGGAGACCAGACAGCGAGGTCATCGGTCTCATCGGATTAGGGAAGGATGGGGAAGGAATTCGGCCGTGCCCTTTCAGAGGAACCATCCCGGCATTTGCCTGGAGTGATTTAGGGAAATCACGGAAAACCTAAATCAGGATGGCCGGACGCGGGATTGAACCGTCGTCCTCCCGAATGCGAGTCCAGTGTCTAACCACTGCGCCACCTCGCTCGGTCACCGTAGCAGTCCCGCGGCTCCGGACTGCAGCGCCAGAACCGCTAGACCACCGCGGCCGGCCCAAAATAAGCGAACACGTGTATCGGCTTATCTGTAGATATTCGACCGTCTCTGAGGAAACGACACTGAAGCTTTACATGCCTTTTAGAGAGCGAATGTTTGAAACGAAGCTGTGCCAAGGTGGACAGCACCGCCGCTTCACACTGTTGAGCCCCTTGTTCGAAATTGGATCATGATTTTTATTTATTTATTTATTATTTATCTGTTCATATCCGTAGAAAGGTTACTTCACCGCTGCGCGGTGTAGCCGTGCGGTCTAGGGCGTCTTGTCACGTTTCGCGCGGCTCCCCCCGTCGGAGGTTGGAGTCCTCCCTCGGGCATGGGTGTGGGTGTTGTCCTTAGCGTAAGTTAGTATAAATTAGATTAAGTAGTGCGTAAGCCTAGGGATCGATGACCTTAGCAGTTTGGTCCTATAGTCGTTACCACAAATTTCCACAAAATCACTTCACCACTGTTATCCAAAGTATAGTGCAGTAAAGTTGTCGCTGTTAGATTACTAACCGCATTTCTGGCGAATGAATTAAAAACAATAGAAAAACTAAAAGAATGGGAAAATTATTTCAAACTGTTTTCGATGAAATTCCTGTAGTTTCTATTGATTAATAATCAATTACAAGCACAAGTTTCGGCAAAGTGACCCGTTATGCGTAGTTTCCCGCGATATTATTGCCAACTCACTAAATCTTAAGCAATGTTAACGTTTCTTTCCCGAGTGATATTCGTACAAAGAAATGTCACCGTTGCAAACCTGCCTTCACGCAATGTTCGTGAGCTACGGAATTTCTATGTTTCGAATGTTTCTGCGATTGGCATAATGCGAAAGAATGCACCAAATATTCCTGAAGGATACACGTAAGAATTAAATATAAGAACTAATGTAACAACTTATATAAGAATCAAATACAATATCATGAGAATTTAAAAGGATTATAGCACCCAAAATACAATACGCACATGCACGAGCTACAGGGGGTCCCATTTATCTTCACCACCCTAAGTAACTGTTTCTCCTGACGTAAATTACAAAATGTTTCAAGCAAATATTCTTTAGCCGTCAGGTGGACATCAATCAGCATGACTGCCTTCGTTTTACGTTTTTTACAAAGATATGAACACCGGTATGACATTTTTAAATGACACCCTCTAGTTTTTCTTCGGTAATTCATTTCCTCTCCTAAAGACCTATTCAAAAATGTATCACAGTGCAGCATTCACTGAAACAGAAGGTTATTAATTATATAACACAAGAATGACGTTGACGCTCCGAGCGCTTAGTGCAAGTACTCGGGGTAGTGGAACACATCCACGTGCTGACGTTGACAGAGGACAAATGTAAACATAAGTAGAATGCACAATCGTCATTCCGTCAACCACCGTCAGTTGAAGAGTTGTGTAAGTAGTATGTACACTAACGAAGACAAGGTAGAAATGCTACTCATTTATGGGTAATATAAGTTAGCAAAACAGTAATTGCAATACTATTTTCTTGTGTACGGGTACATTTAGTACAGTTGCTTAGTCATTTTAAATAAAGTTGTGTAGAGCAGGCATACAGTAAAGGCTGTCCTTCCTACAAACTGCATCGACATAACGTCTCTTTTATTGTTGTTGTTGTTGTTGTTGTTGAAGGTAGGCGAAATGCTACGCAGACAGCGGAACTGTACAGAGAGCGATATCCTGACAAGAACCCACCTTCCCGGCGGATGTTTTCTCGTGTTGTTGCAACGCTTCAGGAAACGGGAGGTTTCAACCCACGACAAGGCAATCCTCGTAGCACTCGCACAGACGAAGCTGCCGAAGTCACTGTTTTCGCTACCGTTCCTACGAACCCACATGTCAGCACACGACAGCTTGAACACGAGATCGGCATTCCTAAAACCAGTGTACGTCCTAATCTTACACGTCACCGGTTCCATCCTTAACATGTACACCTACATCAACAATTGCTTGAGAATGATTTCCAGAATCGTTTACAGTTGTGTCAGTAGGCCCAGAAGCAAATCCTCGGCAACCCGAACTTCTTCTCCAATGTTCTATTTACCGATGAATGTTCCTTCTCAAACAAAGGACAGCCGTTCATTCATTATTGGTTCAGCGATAACCCACGATGGCTTAGACAGGCGGAACATCATCGTCAATGGAGGGTTAACGTTTAGTGAGGGATGCTTGGTACTACAATTATTGGCCCTTATTTCATCAATGGTAGTCTAAACGGCACAGCCTATGCCAACTTCCTCAGACGAATTCTTCCTCCTCTTCTGGATGAAGTGCTGCTAAGAACCAGAATGCTTATGTGGTATCAGCACGATGGGTGTCCAGCACATAATGTCTTCCGTGCACGTCGTGTTCTGTACTGAAGGTATCCTTCCAGATGGACTGGTCGAGGAGGAATAGTTGCTTGGCCGCCTAGGTCTCCTGATTTAAATCCTCTGGACTTTTTTCTTTGGGGATGCATTGAAGACGTTGTCTATCGCGATATTCCAACAACTCCAGAGGACATGCAGGGACGCCCCACGCATCGTCCTTGCTTGAATTCTCTTCAGCAGGCAACACTGGAAGCAGTAAATAATTCTTTCATTCAACGAGTGCACCAGTGTATCGGTGTCCAGGTTCACCACTTTGAGCACCTTTGAATGTTTTACCCCTCGACAATGGTACAGGAGAGTCAAAGTCAGTTTTGTGTTATGTTTTTACGTGGTTTTCATTCGTTTTCTGACAACTCCAGCAAGTGGACGAGATTGTGATCCAGCGCTCAAAGTCCAGTGTTGTGTCACGTAGTTAATAACGTTGTGTTTCAGTGAATGGTACACTGTGATACATTTTAGGAGAGGAAATGAATGACCGAATAAAAAATACATGATGCTATTTAAGGAAATCATACCGCTGTTCATATCTCTGTAAAAAACATAGCTACAACGAAAGAAATGATGGTGATTGATGTCCACCTGACGGCTAAAGGACAATTGCTTGAAACATTTTGTAATTTGCATCTGGACAACAATTAATTATGGTGAATCTTCCTGGCAGATTAAAACTGTGTGCCCGACCGAGACTCGAACTCGGGACCTTTACCTTTCGCGGGAAAGTGCTCTACCATCTGAGCTACCGAAGCACGATTCGCGACCGGTCCTCACAGCTTTACTTCTTCCAGTAGGAGACGAGGTACTGGCAGAAGTAAAGCTGTGAGGACCGGTCGTGAGTCGTGCTTCGGTAGCTCAGATGGTAGAGCACTTGCCCGCGAAAGGCAAAGGTCCCGAATTCGAGTCTCGGTCGGCACACAGTTTTAACCTGCCAGGAAGTTTCATATCAGCGCACACTCCGCTGCAGAGTGAAAATCTCATTCTGGATTAATTATGGTGGTCGAGATAAATGGGACACCCCGTATAATATATGTATGAAATTGTGAAAAACAGAAACATTAATGTGGCAATATTCTACGAACACGGGTAGATAAATCAAAAAATGAAGAAAGTAAATAAACAGAAGAATAAGGTTCGAGAACAGGACGTAAAAGTGAGACACTGTGAAGCTAGCTACTGTACCACCACTTCGGCTGAGGAAATAGCTGCCTGAGAGGAGTGTAAATCAGGTCGAAAACTTTGACAGTCGTTGTACCACAAACGTCCGAGTTATCTACAGACAAGCCGAGACAAGTGTTCGCTAATTTTGAGTCCTCTTCCGTTGAGTAAAGTTTCTGGGAAATCGGGTTATGGCGCTTGCCGTATTCTCCTCCCCTTTAGCACACCGTGCCTCACTTAGCACTGTGGTGCCCTAAACGAGAAGTGATATAGGGATGCGAACATCTGCCCGGATTCTCGTAGAGGTCTCTTGCTATCGGAAGAAAAGCTTGCCGCAGTGCGGGTAGATCGCGGTGGTACCGCCTTGACAGCGAACTGCTGCTCCATAAGGCAGAAGTTCACTTGCTGCAGTATTGCACGGAGACGGATCATCCGTTGCAGCATAACCTCGCGAGCCAGTCGGATTGAGATAGTGCCCAGACTGACATCGGTGGTTCGCTGTCACGTAACGTGGAGGCTTGAGTGACCCTGCTCTGGTGGAGAATGCTGCCACAATGCGCAACACTATAGTGTACGTTTGTTGTGAAGATACGTTGCTTCCAAGCACATACAGATCAACACAGTCGTAGCCCCTTATGTAGTAACTCCCCACCGTCCGGTTCAAGGACACACTGCATTTTGAGCGTAGCCGAGATAGTGATCGGTATACAGGCTCAGTTATGAAAGTGCATATCTACGCCTCTGCGCCTGCCTCCTCGTCTCACATACTGCTGCAATGCACCTGCTCTTCCCACAGTGACGCCCAAAATTAGAAATGGCGTTACGTTGCTAATCGCTATTACAAGGGTTGTTTGAAGTGGTTCGAATGCAGTCCATCGATTGCAATTTACCCAAATAACCCCCAAAACGTAGCTGACAAAAGACTTACTTTACAACTTTATTGGTGTAAGTCAACATTAGGATGATATCTGGCAAATAAACCCAATAATACACTACTAGACATTAAAATTTCTACACCACGAAGATGACGTGATACAGACGCGAAATTTTACCGACAGGAAGACGATGCTGTGATATGCAAATGACTAGCTTATCAGAGCATTCACACAAGGTTGGCGCCGGTGGCGACACCTACAACGTGCTGACACGAGGAAAGTTTCCAACCGATTTCTCATACACAAACAGCAGTTGACCAGCGTTACCTGGTGAAACGTTGTTGTGATGCCTCGTGTAAGGAGGAGAAATGCGTACCATCACGTTTCCGACTTTGATAAAGGTTGGATTGTAGCCTATCGCGATTGCGGTTTATCGTATCGCGACATTGCTGCTCGCGTTGGTCGAGATCCAATGACTGTTAGCAGAATATGGAATCGGTGGGTCCATGAGGTAATACGGAACACCGTGCTGGATCCCAACGGCCTCGTATCGGTAGTAGTCGAGATGACAGGCATCTTATCCGCATGGCTTTAACGGATCGTGCAGCCACGTCTCGATCCCTGAGTCAACAAATGGGGACGTTAGCAAGACAACAACCATCTGCACGAACAGTTCGACGACGTTTGCAGCAGCATGGACTATCAGCTCGCAGACCATGGCTGCATCACAAACAGGAGCGCCTGCGATGGTATACTCAACGACGAATCTAGGTGCACGAGTGGCAAAACCTCATTTTTTCGGATGAATCCAGATTCTGTTTACATCATCATAATGGTCGCATCCGTGTTTGACGACATCGCGGTAAACGCACATTGGAAGCGTGCATTCGTCATCGCCATACTGCCGTGTCACCCGGCGTGATGGTATGGGGTGCCATTGGTTACACGTCTCGGTCACCTCTTGTTCGCGTTGTCGGCACTTTGAACAGCGGACGTTACATTTCAGATGTGTTACGAACCGTGGCTCTACCCCTCATTTGATCGCCGCAAAGCCCTACCTTTCAGCAGGATAATGCACGACCGCATGTTGAAGTTCCTGTACGGGTCTCTCTGGATAGAGAAAATGTTCGAATGCTGCCCTGGCCAACACATTCTCCAGATCTCTCACCAATTGGAAACGTCTGCTCAATGGTGGACGAGCAACTGACTCGTCACAATACGCCAGTCACTACTCTTGATGAACTGTGTTATCGTGTTGAAGCTGCATGGGCAGCTGTACCTGTACATGCCATCCAAGCTCTATTTGACTCAATGCCCAGGCGTATCAAGACCGTTATTACGGCCAGAGGTGGTTGTTCTGGGTACTGATTTCTCATGATCTACGCACCCAAACTGCGTGAAAATGTAATCACATGTCAGTTCTAGTATATTTGTCCAATGAATACCCGTTTATCATCTGCATTTATTCTTGGTGTAGGGGTTTTAATGGCCAGTAGTGTATGTTTACTCACGAAATATCGCAAGCATTAAATAACAAAACAGTAGCAGCTGGTACTTTCTGTGTCCTATCTAAGGCATCTGACTGCTTCAACAACCATATCCTCCTAAATAAATCTCTGTTTTGTGGAACCGATGGCATAGTTAACCAGAGAGGTAATGTATCTAACGCACAGAAAGCAGCAAGCTGTACTTAGTAATTCCATCGATGTAATCAGGGGAGACTACTCTGACTAGAGAGAAATCAAACGTGGAGTTTGTGACGGTATAATACAGAATTTCTGTATAAAATTTTTGCTCACTATGTTTATTGTAAATATAATTCTTTTATTCTGTAAATGTGTTATATGAGCTGTAATGTGTACAATTTAAACTCGAATCTTGGTTTACAGCATTACGCGACTGGTCGCCTTAACCGCTTTTGCCATCCGTGGACGAGTCACGGCCAGACCAAACCTTCTACTGCATTGTTCGTTCTGATAACACGGGGACAGAAGCACTGTATTTATCCGCCAACAACAGTCAGAGACTTTCAGTTATAACGCCCTCCCCTCCACGGGAATTGCATTGTGTGTGTACAAGTCGTGATTCTGGAACAACGATATTTGGAAGCGGGGGTGTGGCCGTGAGTCATTGGCGGATAGCCAGAATGACTATGGCGACCGTTTGAACAATGCAGGAAATCCGAGATCCAGTCCTGATGTGGAGCAAATCTGTAGTTGCCGCAGTGCCTCATCATTCGGACATGCGTGGATGGAACACTGCATCGTTCTACATAGCCACTGTAATATCGCCGTTACGGAAAGTTAGGAAAAGCAATATAGTTGGCAGAGACTAAAGACTTGTGGAGGAGCGTTGTCTCTGGAAGCGAGTGCGACCTCAGGGAGGGCTTGCAGGAGACTTCTTTGGTCGTCGGACGTAAGACTGAACACACGAAAATGTCGTGCGCTGTCAGGGCTATGTGAAACGCAGTTGTATCTAGCGGGCACCAAGAGTATGACAAATGTGACGCAAAATGCAGGAGGCTCCAATAACATCTAGATCCTGTCCCACAACTAGTCATTGCGAGTCAAGACGCGTCCGCAAGATTACATGGGGCTATGGGAGAACTGTAGATGACAACGAAGGCGACGGCTTAACTTCTGCAACGAAGTATACGATTGTTTTGTTTTATTTCGTGTAAAAAACTTTGCGAGGCATTACGCAGTGACATTATCGGAGAATTTTGTTTTAGTAGTAAGTGTTGTACTTAAAACCGTAGGTACCTGATCTTGTCTTTATCCTCAGCCATTATCACCTACTTAGGATCCTATTTCTTTCCACTTACTAAATACGGGTATGTCGTTGTTTAACTCTTCCAGACCCTCTGTTTACAATTGTGTACATTAACTTCTGCTATGTCTTAACTGCAACAGAAGTATTCTATTCCAAAGGGGAAGCTGAGGTACACATTTGTCAATGTTCAACCATTTCATCATACTTAACTGTTGCCAAGTGTTAGGCATCACCATGAAAATATCAGAAAGCCTATGTGGAATTGTGCAGCAGCTCATGACCACCATACTACACGTATGTGGTTGGTTTGCTATATTTCACTGTATAGCTTAATACTGTTGTTGTTATGGTGCATGGTAATTATTGAATTATCTTTTCACTATTTATTGGAATAGAAAATATTTCGCAATGAGTTATTGTAGTCCATAAAATTAAATCAAGTGTAGAAGGTATATTTTGAACATGGGTACATATTTTTGTATTAATCTTGCATTTAATCATTAAAAAATCACCCAAAGAAAAATTTTCCTTCCTCCAGAAAAAATTCAGGTCTGATAGGGTTCAACACATAAAAGAACCATAACAACAGACTGTCATGGCCAGTTTCGTTTGTTTGGCAAAAAGATAATTGAAAGTAATTAATAATGAAACCTCAATAAGTAGACAGTTTTGTCCGACGATATTAAGAGGCAATGGCATGCTAACTCAATGAAACCGAACCAAAGTAACTAAAATTAAAATAACTCCAGCACTCTTAAATCAAAGAAAATATTTAATTAAGTTCACGTGTTTCATATTCGTGTCTGTAGTAATAATTGTATTAAGTATTGTTTTGGTTCGTATCTCCGCATTGTGAATATCTTGAAAGCCACCAATTGCTTACTTGATCCAGTAAATTTTCATAGCAATTGCATTCTACTCAAAGTACGTAGCTTGCCATATCCAGGAAACTAGTGCACGTAAGTAAACGTTAACCAGAGGTTACGTAAATTACTGTCGCAACAAGAGAGCTACCTCCAATCAATCATTTACTTTTCAATAAAGAATTGAAATACTCTTTTGAAAAATTAACCTATCTGATTATTGAAGATATAATACAACTGCTTTCTATATTCATTATTATTTTGTAATGTGTTGTGCTCTCAGAAACGTGTGTCAGCCTTGTGTTGGCACAACTGCTGTAACGCTTACATATTCATTGCTGTCCGCATTATTGATAAGATGTCGGTGAGAAAGTGTCCAGTTGTGCTGGCGACCGTTTTCATTAATTTATTATTTCAATTAGATTAGTCATGTGGTAGCTCTTTTCGTTTCATATTTTGTGTGAGTAATTGCGTTGTTTCAAGCGTTAAATCTAATCCAAATAAGTAGATTTTCAGAAAGAGAAGGAATATAATTTGCTAGTTGTACACTTGTCTCCACTAACTAGGCAAATTTTCTTCAGAGACGATAGCCTTGTCCAAAATCAAATTCATTACACATACAAGATCAGGGTCGTATTATCACATTAAACAGTTGGTAAAGCGTTAGGTTACAATTTCGCCGAGGCTAAACCTTAGCTCCACCATTATACGGCCGCATGAAATTTGATGTAACCGCAACACACACACACACACACATACAGCAGTTCAAAAGGAACGGTGATGTACTTAATTGCAGTACCAAAAAGAAAAGTCACATTCAGTATTACACATTAAGGTAGTCTTCAGCATGAGAATGGGTACACAATGATGCAAATAAGACTTAGGATCGCTACCCAGTCATAAAAAATGCCTGATAAACAGTACAGTAAAATTTTAAAACAAACTGAAAGCGTTTCTCCTTGACAACTCCTTCCATTATTGTAATGTCTAAAAGATGTTGGACAGGAATTAATAATTCACATCTGTATATTTAATGAAAATAACAGTAATAATACTTATAATAATAATGACAATAATAATAATAGAACTTATAAAAGTTCTGCATGTACCTATATTTACAAATTATTTCTCGATCTGAATGTAAAATAGCTCGTTCAACGCAGCTACGATCTGTCGTGCAAATGATCCATTGAACATGAAACTAACTAATTAACAGAAGTTCGGTTTTCTAAGCAAATCGTGTTATGTATGGCATCAACAACATCTGAAACGGCGGTAGAAACCCTGTGTTTTTCTGATAATGCATACTGAATACATGTGTAACAGCTGAAAACGATTAGATCAAAAATTGTTTTAACATGGCGGAAACAAGGGAAGTAAAAGAAAACAACTTCAAAAAACCATGAAAGGCTGTAGAATGGATTATAGATGCTAAACTATCAACATTTTGAACTGTTGGTATGGTCATATAAGAAGAAAAATGAATGAAATCCATTGAATGTAGGACAGACAGTGCTGAAACATGTCTGGCTGAAACGAAACTGATCAAACGATGCCGTGCGAAGTCCGAATTTTTCCCAAATTTGTTCGTTGTTCATTTTCTCCAGATGGGCACTTTGGTACCTTGCGCAGATCGCTTCCAATTCTTAGAGACTTGCTTGTATTCATCTGCGTCGTCTGCGAGCAACCTCGTTGTGGTTTTATGTATCTTTGACGGCTTGGTCGTTACGGGCATAGTGAACGCAACAACTGTGAATTTTAGATAAGAGAATCGCAGGCTTCTCACCGTGTTTGGTTTAAGCGAATTAGAGAAAACACGAAAAACTTTAATTCTCTATAACCGGAGCGGTAGCTGAACTGACGTTCTCCAAGGAGACATGAGCTCTCAACAGTAAACGCGGATTACGTAAGCAGAGTAGCTGCCTTCTGTAATTTACTCCCATATTACTTTTCATCAAGTAAACACGCACTTGTTTCGCTCAGTTGAAATGTTGCATTGATAAATGTTTCTGTGTGTTAAAAGAAATACACATTTTAAAACAGCTTTGTTCTCTTCTTTACAGGAACATATATGTCGCAGTCGTAACCCAACAGACAAAATATTTGCAGTACATTTTTGTAGTTTCGATGTTTTCATGATATCATTTTGAAGCGGTTGTTAAGTAGAACACGTTCTCACTCTGAAACAGTTGTGTGGTCGGTATTAATCAAAAGTATCTGAAACGGATTGTCTGTTTGCCCCATTCACATTCCACAAACGCCACTTCGCGCATCCACAGGGGCTATTTTATCAGGTCGGTTGGCATGCAAATATTACTGACATTACTAACCACACATCTCTTCCCTCTCACACAGCAAACACAAGGCAGATGTGAATGCGTTTGGTGCACATTTTCAAAGCGGAAATTGTTTACACACACTGCCGATTAAATTTCCTCATCTGCTTGTACCATTACGCAACACAGGTATAAACGATGCTCGTTTTGTTACGGTTAATTTGTTTGCCCAGCTGACTTCTAACAACCACGTTTCAAAAGCTATTACGGTGTTACACACAAGGTAAAATATTTCCTATTGAAATCTCTTTATTGCGTAGATGAGTATGAGTAAAGAGCCTGCTAAAAATTTTGACTATGACGTAAGTTGTATGACGGACAGTCAAACAAAAAACGAACACCCGCCACAACGGGAGATGGAATATGGAAAAGTTCCATTAAAAATAATTATCACTCGTGATAAAACATTTATCTCACTGGGAAACGAGACAATCAGTTCCTGTTTTGTAAAAGGTCGTCGGACGCAGACGGGTCCAAAGCAAAACCCTCTATTGCACCTCAAATGGTTCAAATGGCTCTAAGCACTACGGGACTTAAACCTAACTAATATAAGGACATCACACACATCCATGCCCGAGGCAGGATTCGAACCTGCGAGCGTAGCAGCAGCACGGTTCCGGACTGAAGCGCCTAGAACCGCTCGGACACAACGGCCGGCTTATTGCACTTCCCCGTTCGACTGAAACCGACGTCCATGCATCTCTTCCTTCAGGTCGCTAAAGATCCGAAAATCTCACGTTGAATGATCCAGCCTTTACGGTTGATGTTGCAGTGTATATCAACTCTGCGCATCTCTTTCTTCAGGTCGCCGAAGTTGCAAAATCACAGGGTGAAAGGCGCGGGTTGTACGGCGGATGTTGCAGTGTTTTCTAACCAGAGCGGTGCAGTGTAGCCTTCGTGCGATTGACAATAAGAAAAAATGACTTTTTTAGCTTTTTATAGACTGACATCACAGCTTGATAATCAATCGGTTTTATTTTCGTTATTGCCTATAATTTTTTTGATACTTCCAAGTAAAGTAAAGCACCGTTTATATTTTGTAAAATTTACAGTTGAAAATGTAATCTCCAGCTGGCTTACATCCAGTGCATATTGTGGCATACATTTCTGCGTAAGAAATATAGCTACCATATCGAAATGGTTTTTTAATGTGTAACTAGAGTAACACGTCTTTCTATTCTCGAGAAAGTGCTTGAAATTTATTGGGGACTGTCAGCAATGGAGCTGTCTTGCGTTTCTTTTTTTCGTATGCTTCCTGAAATGAAAAGACGGTAGTCATCAGCTAATGAAGACTGGATGTTTTTTCAGTCCATGCTCCTTAATTTTAGGAAACCTTTCGACAGGCGTGATAGAGATCTGAAAGCTAAATTTCTGTTACTACTGAATGAGTATTTTGACGAGGCTGAGAAGGATGCATCGGGGTTTTTCTTCTCATCATGGGCTTCTTCGAGTTCTTCAAATGCTTTTTCTACCCATATGCAGAGTTCACCATCATCTGCGACACCATCGACGGTGACTGATTTCTCTTCAATGACAGCAACGTTCCTTCTTAATAGTCCTCAGGCTCAGTCAGGTACTACTGTGCGAATTTCAGCTGCTGTAGAAATACTATCCTAGTTTAATGAATTTTTTAACCATAAAGTGTATATATACTACATTGAGTAAATTAACACGCTAGGTGGCCTCAATGAAAAGAAGTTTTATATGGTACTGTTTTTAACATCAATGAAACACTTTCACCAGCTTACCTTATTGTGGTGGGTAGATTTTCAGCAGAGAAGCAGAAATCTTAAAATCTGTGACCTGCTTTGTCAGAGCAGCTGTACTTGTTGCTCCAAAAAGTGATACCTGTCTGAACTCTTTCTGTGTACTTCATGGCGTTTGTCTTCGTCTAGGGAGAGCTAACGAGAAACAACAGCTGAAGTATGTTGAGTATTTATATCATTGTGTGGAAGCAGTTTGTAGTTCCTTCTCCTTTTCAGCCTTTTGAGATTAAAGTGGTGATAATACTCAATGACCCCATGACTGCAGCTGAAACTGAAACAGAAAAGTGATTTGTGCTGCCTTGTTATATTGTGAGTCACATCACGTACCGTATCGCATATCGTATCATCCCATTGGGACCTTTATTGCCGTGTATCGCTTTGTACCACCTCAGTGATAACCGCTTGCTGAGTTCGTCAGTGTTATGAACGTGATTGTTGAGGCTCGAACTCTACCGATAGCTTACGTAACATTGGCAAGACAATCCCAACCCCAAGGTCACCATCCTCACCTAAAACACTATGTAATAGAGTTCACATTATTGTATGTGGAATGTGCATGCTTTTAATACTAACAATATGAACATAAATTCCACATTTTTGGTTTAACGATCATAAATGGCAAGCACCTGTGACTAAACCCATCGCATGTAGTTGATTTACCAAGTGGGGTGGAGAATAGCTGATATGAAACTTCCTGACAGATTAAAACTGTGTGCCAGACCGAGCCTCGAACTCGGGACCTTAAAAAAAAGTTGGTAGAACACTTGCCCGCGGAAGATAAAGGTCCCGAGTTCGAGTCTCGGTCTGGCACACAGTTTTAATCTGTCAGGAAGTTTCATATCAGCGCACACTCAGTTGCAGAATGAAAATCTCATTCTACAAACAGACTTTACCAAAAAAGAAACATGCTTGTTTAACTTTATCTCTCCTTTAGTGACCTGAAACACTGCAGGCCATGTATTACTTGTGAAGTGTCAGTTTGCTAACGAGACATGACGACACCTGCGGAAAACATAAATTTCACTTTTAATTTACTGAGCAAATAGCAATGTCTTTAGACAATATAAAGTCCGCCGGCCGGAGTGGCCGAGCTGTTCTAGTCGCTACAGTCTGGAACCGAGGACCGATACGGTCTCAGGTTCGAATCCTGCCTCGGGCATGGATGTGTGTGATGTCCTTAGGTTAGTTAGGTTTAATTAGTTCTGAGTACTAGGCGACTGATGACCTCAGAAGTTAAGTCGCATGGTGCTCAGAGCCAATATAAAGTCCGTAAAGGCCGTTTCACTCACTTCATTGACGTGACAGTGCGGTAATCGGACCGTTATACCACTGCGTGTTTGAAGGTAGTCTTCTAGGTATTTAAAGGGCAGTGATAACATTCACACGTGGCGTAAACATGACAGTGTAAACTGTGCTCCAGGTGACACCGTCACGTGATTGCCGTGTTTCTTGCGGTCGATGGTTTCTCGATTCACGGCCGCGGCACGGGCAAGTTGTTGCGTTGTCGTGCAGTAGTTTATCATCATAAACAAAATCGACGAAAAACTTATTGAATTGAATCCTTTGCTGTAAGATCTATCCAGACCCAAGGGAAAAGAAGACAAAACAGAAAAATACCAACCTGGTCTATAATAGGAAAAATAAAAACAGCTGTTAAGTACATTAGTGCATATTTCTCATTTTACATCAAAGAATGCTACCAACTAGGTAAAACATTGTTGTCAGAGGGTGGGCTATACCTGTAATATTTTATTTCCATAAACTTTGAGGCTCACCGATGACATTGTAATTCTGTCAGAGACAGCAAAGCACTTGGAAGAGCAGTTGAACGGAATGAACAGTGTCTTGAAAGGAGGATATAAGATGAACATCAACAAAAGCAAAACGAGGATAATTTAATGTAGTCGAATTAATTCGGGTGATGATGAGGGAATTAGATTAGGAAATGAGACTCTTAAAGTAGTAAAGGAGTTTTGCTATTTAGGGAGTAAAATAACTGATGATGGTCGTAGTAGAGAGGATACAAAATGTAGACTGGCAATGGCAAGGAAAGCGTTTCTGGAGAAGAGAAATTTGTTAACATCGAGTATAGATTTAAGTGTCAGGAAGTCGTTTCTGAAAGTATTTGTATGGAGTGTAGCCATGTATGGAAGTGAAACATGGACGATAAATAGTTGAAACGTCCCCTTTGAACAATTATACAGGACTGTGCTTAAACTGACACACAGTATTTTTTAGCGCAACGCAATCTGACTTTCAAAAAAAAATCCCTACAAAAAAATGGCCCTGACTAACATTAAACTATACCTTTCACAAATCACTTACCTCACAAAAATCTTCGCTACTCAAGCTACTGCAATACAGCGAGCGCCACTACTGCCAGCTAAATAAAAGATTCAAAATACTGAAGGCACTAACTACTGATAGGCATAGTTAGCAAATGAAAGATTTTGATAGAGAACAACCAATGTATTTACCTGAATAGTCATAATATATATAGCAGTTCATGACAAATTTCAAAACTCCGCCATCTCTCTCTCCACATCCACCACTGCTGGCGGCGCACCTCCAACTGCGCAACGCTACGCGTTGTTCACAGCCAGCTGCCTACCACTACGATGGCGAGTATTACAACAATGCAAAGCAGCCACAGACTGCACACAGCACAGCCAGTGATTTTCATACAGAGGTGGCGTTACCAATAAAAATACCTAAACAGTCTACTTACATAGCCCCCATGCTCCCCACAAAAAATTTTACAAATTGTTTTGGGCACTGGGCAATACATATTTGTTAAAATTTTTCATAATCGTAATTACAATAACAAAGAAATCAAATGCACACACTTATTGATACAATGTTGGTCAAAAGCTAAAATTTTCTCACAGTCCATAAAGATAGTTCTGATCATTCATCATAATAGTAATTACAGTTTTTTTTCACAAAGTCTCATTAGTAAAAGAAATTGCACACAGAAGTAGTGGATTTCCATGCAGTCTTGAAGAAGTAGTGTTGTCCTTCCAACGGAAAGACAGTGCTGACTCTTGACATGCTGACAGGTAATGGGCCACAACAGAGCAAACCCACAGCAGAGTCAGTCGAAGATTTGAAGAGTATTGGTAGGTAGGTCATCACAGAGCAGACCCACTGTAGTCCTGGTAGAGATTACGGTACTGGTGGGCCACCAGAGGTGCAGACCCACTGTAGTCCTTGTATAAATGGCCAGCAGCCATCTGTTGTGACTGTGCAGGTGCACAATCACCATTGAAGAGTCTTGCGGACAATATAGCAAGTCCATAAACCACCACTTGTGCACTCACAAAGTTTTTTAATTGTCCTTAGAACCAGCAATTCTGTTATCCAGTCCCTTGCTGAATTATTAACACACGTGTAAACACTAACAGTTCCTACTTCTCACATATTGTCCATATACTATGACCAACAAAAATGTGTGCAGTGAAATGGAACTTACAAGTTACTTAATTTGATGAACTGGTGTCAAGTCAATTTTATAACATAAGAACACAATAACAAAGATACAAAATACATCATTAAAGAACATAACAATACAGAGAACATTTGTAATAATATAGGCTTTACAAAAGAATCGAAATAACATATACATCAGTGTTACAGGAATTATGACATGAGTACATACATAAAAGATCAGAATAACTTTCGAAACATCAACTTCACACATGGGCATTAAAACAAAACAGAATAAATAATGTCTAAACATCTTTACGAAGAAAATAACATAGTATTTGAAAAATTCTACAACATAAATCTTATTAGCTAAACACATAAAGACAGGAAAAACACAAATATACAAGAGTACACAAACACATACCAGAATAACACAGGGGGAAAGGACAGGGTTTGTTTTACTGCAGTATTTTGCAAACAAAACTTTCTATACTTCTTGGAGATCTCCCTTCATTCATCATTATTCCCAAAAAGTCCTATCTGTACCTCTTTTCTGTATTCTAACCATATTTCTTTCAAAATAAATGTGGCTCATTGTACAATACTCATTTAGGCCCAGATCGTTTTCATATAACTTTCAAAGCATTCTTTCCCTATTCTCCATAGTTAGGTTCTTATATAGTCTACCCCCTCTTAAGCTAACTTAAATCTACTGAGCTCAGATGCTAAACTAAGGGACGAGGCAATGCAGCAGCACATAAAATGATTAATACAAACAGCAATGAAAAAAAATGGAAATTGTCAAAGCAAGCTGCAGTAAATCTAAATTACCAAGCAAAGCAACATTACAACTAATATGAGCCAATGTGCAGCAACAAGAAAAATAAATCAGTAGCATAACTAGATTAACAGAGTAATGCAAAGTGAAATTTAATAGCACTATGCCTGGCAAGCAGAAGCAGAAAATGAAATATCTTATACCTAAACATGACATAGCTCAAGCAGAAAAAATAGTACACTAAAGATAACAACGCAGACAAGGGAAATGTCTATTCACATCTTAATGTCTAAGTAATTAAAGTGGTGCACCACAAAAACTAATTCTACAAAAATTACCAAGTACTCGAAAAGAAAATTATATATGCAGTTACTGTTATTAGTCCCTTCTTATTGTTCTTTCCATTCCAAGAGCTCCTTTTTTTCGAAGAATGTGGATCATAAAATAATTATTTAATAGATCTGTTGACAGAAAGTTTTCACATTAGCTAATGCATTTAACTTTATTTTATAAAACCAATGCTGCAACGTAGCTAGAAAACAGATATCAAATGAAATAAGCAACTATGTACAAAGCATAAAAATATCATTCAATAGTCATGTGGCATTTCATAAGTTAGTAGAAATAATCAGATGTGTAGATGTAAGTATCTTTCCAAGTAATGAGCGTGTCGTACTTGCGATGCTTTCTACAAAGGAATGTCAATAGCGCGGATAATGGTCTTTTTTTTTTCTCGGCCTAATGGCTTTTTCTCAAGGCGGCTGGCACAGGTGGCCACTCAAGATGCATTACGTCAAGGTCACTTACCTTTCTTACCGAAATATTTACGACAAAAGTTTCTGCTACAGTGGCAGTCTCGTATAAAATATTTCACAGGTCAAGAATTTGCGTTACAAATCTGTAGAAACAAAATCCTATTGATATAACAGTGTCCAAAAAGTTTTCGTCGGCATTGTAATACATTCACGCATTTACATACATTTCATAACTCTTAAAGTACGATTCTTGGTTTCCAACAACCTGTTTCACAAACCAGAGTGAGTCCCTAACCACTACTCATTATTCCTTACCTTATTCGTCGACACTTCTTCAATATTTTATGATAACAGATACGTAGCATACTCAAATAACTCATATTGCATCAGCTTATTGATCATAAACATACCGCAACAGCATAATACACATGTCATCGTAATAATATAATAACACCTCAGTCAACTCTCAAAATCGTCGTAGCTTCCTCCAATAATTTCAAAACCTAAAAAAAAAAAATTCTCTGCTCATTTCAATAGTGTCATCAACCTCAAACGTACTTTAAAAATCATGATACCATACCAAACACATCATTCAAAGCTCTCATAATATTACAATGCGTCCGAAAATATATGAACAGTTCACAAAGGACAGACAAAATACAATTTTGTAAGTGTGAAGTTATCCAGCTGTGTAATTGCGTAAACATCTGTCACTGATGTAGTAAAAAAAAATTTATCTCTCAGTTACATGATCAGATAGCTGTGTAATTTGTGTGTTAGAGAAATATGGTACCAATGTATAAAGTTGTATAAGCAAATACCATATTAGCTAGGGCTCCTTGTGCTTGCCAAACACATGGTACACAAAGTAGGCTTGTACCCCCCTGAGGATTAATGTAATTATACCCTCAGGTGTTACAGATTACAGCAACGGAATGAAATGTATCACGGAAAACCTTTGTATCATTGTACTTCAAATATCTTTAAAAAATAAATGTTTTAATTACAAAGTTAATCACTCAAATGCGTGCCCTGTAGCGCTACATGTGCGTCTTGATGTAAGATAATTCTGTGGAACTGTCGTAGTTATCGTCCTCTGTAAGCAAAGTTCTGCTGAAGTCAATGTACTTACCTCATGATAAACAAAAGTGAAATGCTTTGCGTATAGATATCTTAGTTATTACGCTTATTGCCGTGATGAAGAAATTACTGTGCTGTAACGTATTGTTGTGCTACGGAAAAGGCTGTCTCATTGTAGCTTACTACTAAAACATGTTTTACTTTCCAGAAGAATTCAGAAAAACTGTGCAAATATAAAACAGATACACCGCAAAAACAACATTGTAAATTGTCACTCATTAGTAGCGTCGTGATATAATCGTGTAGCTGTCAAAGAAATCAAATGCTGAGTCATCATTAATTCCACAGAGAGTACTTTAAATCCAGAATGTATTTTCAGGTAAACCAAAATGTTGCATTAAAATATCATTAGCAGTACCAGTATGTGTCCTAAGTATGTAAGCCTGATAGTCGTTACGTAATCGTGCAACTAACAAGCAAGAATGTACAAATACAACACTGTGTAGTCTGTTCACTATAACAATGCATTCGTAATTTCTGTTTAAAAATGTTCCCTAGGTTCTAGGCTGGATAGTTGACTTCAAAACATTGTTGCACGTTAACAGTTTCTCAGTGTGACAAATTGTACTAGAAATGTGAAGTAAAAAGTTTTATAGCAAAGACTACATTAAAAAGCAGATTATCTTTCAATAAACGGTTTTATATGTGAAGTGTGGTGAAATCCTTTACTCTTCATAGTACTCAGAGTTTGAACTTGAATGCAATTGTCATGCGGTGTACGTCGGTAAAGAATACTGGAATTTTTCTCAAGGTTAGCTTCTATGTTATTTTTCACTGAGCCAGCCGGCGCACGTGGCAGCCCGCGGTGCGAGTCATTGTCTGTCTCTTTGTTGGCGCGCGCCGTTATTGGGATTAGGAAACCGAACTTCTACAAATTCACCGTGACGAGAGGGCCCTGCCCTGTTTAAATCCCGCCAGTTCTGATGCAGTTCAGGTCTGTCGTTACGATCATACCGTCTGTCGTCATGTCGGTAGATTCCATAGTTTCTTTCTTGTCGGTCACGTGGTGGAGAATTTCTCCCTGAGTCGTAACTGCGCGCTGGACCGTTGCGTCTAAAGTTATTCTGTCTCCCTTGATAATAATAGTTCTGGTTACCATATTGTCTGTTTCTATGATTGTCTCTGTCATAGTCATTACTGCGGAGAGGTGATCTTTCCCTGTAACTATTATTACTCTGCCAGTGGTTGTCATATGGGTGGTGTCTGTTTTGTTCACGATTGGCATAGTAAGAATAGACTTGTCGTGTCCAGTTATTGTTTCTGTCGTCACGGAATTGTGACGCATGTGACCTGTAATTGTTGTGTTTCTGTTTTCGGGTTCCGCGATTGTCAGTGTCAATTTCTAATTCTTGTAACAGTCCCTGAAAAGCTTCAATGTCGTCTTTGCAACGTCCTGCCAAAATAATATGTCGTAAATGTTCAGGTAATTTGATTAAGCAAATGCAGATGAGTTCTGAGCGGCTGTATGGGTTTGACAGGTACTGATTCTTATGCAACATGTCTTCAAAATATTTGACAAGACTGGAAAATTCAGATTGTTCGAAATGTTTCATCATTATGATGCTATGTTTTACTCGGTCTTGTGTGGCTTGAGACCAATATGCTGAGAGGAAGGCATGGTAATTCTCCTTCACTGTGACAATCGTGAATGACCGATCGCATTCTTACAGCTGGTTCATTCTCTAAATAGCCACACATAAATTCTAATCTATGCTCTAATGACCAGTTGGGAGGAAAACAATGAGAGAATTGATGGAGCCACGCTTGTGGATGAATGTCGTTGCCAGAATTCTTAAATTTTTGAATTTACGTGTAGTAATGAACAGCTTATAGTCAAAATCATCGTGTCGGCGAGTCGCATGTCGGTCATTGTTGCGTCGTGTCGGCGGTTCAATCTCAAAATTCGGTGCACATTGCCAATTTCTTTCATAATTTCCGAAATGCGCTGTGTTATTATTTTGTGGCTGTTCCGTATTTCTATGTCCCTCTTCCCGTATTGGGGCGCGAGTGTCCTCTGAAATACGTAATTCTTGTATTACCTGAGTCAGCTGATCTTGTACTTCCCGGATTTCTCTTTGGTGTTGCGTATTAATTTGATTCAGATTTTGTTTCAGTTTCCTAATTTGTTCGCTCTCTTCTGTGTCATTAAAGACTACCGGTTTTGTGTCATTCAGATTATCATCTACCTTCGTAGATAAATTATTTAGCTGATCCGAAAGTTCAACTACTTTCTCTGATAATGTACTAATTTCCTCCATGTGTCTTTCTACTGTGTCCTTTAGGTTTTCCTGAGTTTTTGCAAGTTGCGTAACCGAATCGGTAGACGCAACTGAGTCAATTTTAGCTTGCAAGGTCTCATGAAGAATAGTTTGCAGTTCTTTTATGGCTGCTTCGTGATTCTGTAATGCATTTACATGCCGCGAAAAAATAGGTTGAAAATGCTCACAAATTTGAGTTTTTACGTCATTACTGACTTTTTGACATTTCGATTCAATGTTATGTAACTCAGTAGTTAAATCTTCACGTGTTTTTTCAAGTGTGGTGTCTAACTTTTGAAGCTTTTGCTGTGTTTGTCTCTGATTTTGTTCCATTGTGTCTAACTTTTGAAGATTTTGTCCCATTTGTTTCTAATTTTGTTCAAGCGTTGTGTCTAACTTTTGAAGATTTTGTTCCATTGTGTCTAACTTTTGTAGTCTTTGTCCCATTTGTTGCATTAATTGTAATAACAATGCACTGGTGTCTGAAACATGTTCCTCAGTGCTTTTCGGCAGTGAATTTGCACCGGCAATATTCACATTTTGACAAGCGGAAAATGTGTCTTGACTCATTTGAGAAAACGGTGAGAACTAAAACCTGAATCTACAGTATTTGCAATATTGTGTTCTGTCATTCCCGATTCCTGAGGCGAGCTGTTGCCGACCGATCGATCGATAATGCTCTCCTGTTCACTACCTGCTTCACTGTCTACACCATTATTTTACGCCCGCTCCATTTCCCTATGCACAGTTACCAAATTACTACTTTGAATATTAGTTAATTCATTACATGGTGGCGCTAACACACTGCTTTCGTCTTCACTCTCATTTCTCAGTTTCCTTTGGAGCCTAGTATTACGTTTTTCCCACGCCATTATTGTCACAATATTTCACACGACAACACAGAAATGCACAATTTGAAGAGCAAAGATAAGAGAACACATTAAATTAACACTGAAAATATTATCTAGTTAATTGCAGCTGCGAAATACTTGGTGCAAATCTACATGCGTGCCACACCTGTTTTACTGTACAACAATGAAAGACTGCAACTACAAAGGAGATTCTCTCTACAATTACGCGCTAGCAATAAACAATAGCTACACTAATTACACAAACTACAAGAAAAAAATCAGAAGATTCCAGTGAGGTATCCTAGGCTAAGGGTCGACATATGAAACTTCCCCTTTGAACAATTACACAGGACTGTGCTTAAACTGACACACAGTATTTTTTAGCGCAACGCAATCTGACTTTCAAAAAAAATTCCCTATAAAAAAATGGCCCTGACTAACATTAAACTATACCTTTCACAAATCACTTACCTCACAAAAACCTTCGCTACTCAAGCTACTGCAATACAGCGAGCGCCACTACTGCCAGCTAAATAAAAGATTCAAAGTACTGAAGGCACTAACTACTGATAGGCATAGTTAGCAAATGAAAGATTTTGATAGAGAACAACCAATGTATTTACCTGAATAGTCATAATATATATAGCAGTTCATGACAAATTTCAAAACTCCGCCATCTCTCTCTCCACATCCACCACTGCTGGCGGCGCACCTCCAACTGCGCAACACTACGCGTTGTTCACAGCCAGCTGCCTACCACTACAATGGCGAGTATTACAACAATGCAAAGCAGCCACAGACTGCACACAGCACAGCCAGTGATTTTCATACAGAGGTGGCGTTACCAATAAAAAAACCTAAACAGCCTACTTACATAGTTTGGAAAAGAAGAGAATAGAAGCTTTTGAAATGTGACGCTACAGAAGAATGCTGAATATTAGATGGGTAGATCACATTACTAATTAGGAGGTATTGAATAGGATTGGGAAGAAGAGGAGTATGTGGCACAACTTGACAAGAAGAAGGGACCGGTTGGCAGGACATGTTCTGAGGCATCAAGGGATCACAAATGTAGCACTGAATGGCAGCGTGGTGGGTAAAAATCGTAGAGGGAGACCAAGAGATGAATACACTAAGCAGATTCAGAAGGATGTAGGTTGCAGTAGTTACTGGGAGATGAAGAAGCTTGCACAGGATTGAGTAGCATGGAGAGATGCATCAAACCAGTCTCACGACTGACGACCACAACAACAACAACAACAACAACAACAAACCCCGACATCAGTTGCAATGTGAACGTCTACAAGAGGCAACAAAGATATGGAGAGTGGTGTTGTGTAATTGAAGAGTAATGGTGCATTGTTCGAAGGAGTATGAGAGTAACGTGTTTCCCAGCCAGAGTTACTATACTATTTGGAAAATTCCACATATCATAACAAAAACTTAGCGATGTTTTTCCACATTTCTTTTATCGGAGTAGGCACCAATTCGTCCATCGTATGGTCTATAATTGCGTCGCAGGTTTCTCGTACTGTTTTGTGTACCGTGATGACTAAATGGAATCGTTGTAAACATTAGGAATATAATAAACAAAGCTTTCAGAGGCGTCGAGCGGTCCAAGGCGCTGCAGTTATGGACTGTGCGGCTGCTCCCGGCGGAGGTTCGAGTCCTCCAACGGACATGGGTGTGTGTGTTTCTGCTTAGGATACTTTAGGTTAAGTAGTGTGTAAGCTTAGGGACTGATAACCTTGGCAGTTAAGTCCCATAAATTTCACACACATTTGAACATTTTTTTCATAGGTGGTCTCAGGGGTAATAAATCAGTAACGCGAGAAAAACTATACAGCAGAAGGTAATAATTACGAACTTTGATTTCATATATTTAATTAACGATAAACTGTCTAGGTGTGTGTTAACATCAAGCAAAAGGCAAGCCGTTCGCTTGGTGTGGTGGTTTTTCTCCACTGTGAGTTCCGATTTTTCAGATGAGCTTTGTTCAATAGAAAGCTGAATGAATTTTAAAACGTCCTAAACTTTCATAAACTGTATTCCATCGTCCATCGATTCACTCTACAGAGTGGCAAATTCCCCTTCTTCTTCTCTGTTTTTCCAACTCTGATAAACACACTTCAGTATTTTCAGTAGGTTTTCCCATTTTTCATCCAAAATCCAATAATCTACATAAGATCGTCGCCCTAGAACTTCGCCATTCCGGCCTCTCAGTCGCACTGACGACTATGAGTAGACGTCACTTTGGTGTCACGGTCGGAGCAATCACTATCCGTTCATAGCACTGTCACGTCACTGATGTCTGGAACCGCCTATGGATTGTTCAGTGTTGCTCATTAGTGTTTTTTATGGAGAAAACAGTTATTCATACTTTACACTCGGAATATCTTTTATCATGCTTGAACAGTCCAGTCTTCATCTGCCATGCGCAAAATAACTTTATATACTTTGGCAGGTGACATTAGTGGCTGAATTGATTATCTCTTGCAGTCACTCCCCTCTTCTTTTCGCACTTTCCCCTTTTTGAATTTAATTATTTCTAAGACGGTATTTCCTATTTCATTGTTGTTGTGCATCAGATTCACCCCCCCCCCCCCCCCCTGAAGAACTAACGTTAGTTTTTACATTTACATATTGACAGAAAAAAGTCGTGGCACCAAGAAGAAGTTGTGTGACATAAACGAAGGTTGGTAGGCGTGTTTCTACGCCTGAAGTACGATGTCTGCTCCGATTTAGCGTTAGTGACATAAGAAGGGCGCTAGTAGCGCCACTATGAAAACACAAATCCGGTTTGCTTTAAATATACATTGTAAGGGTCGTGAGCGTTAGTTACCTTTGTGACTGGACGTGGTGAGTTGCTGTTAGTCAAGAATTCCTTTAAGGCGACAAAGATGCCACTATCTGTACCTTACCGTGTTTGAATAAGGTCGTTTAAAAGGGCTACGAGAAGCTGGATGTTCGTTCTCTGACACTGCAGGAAAACTTGGCAGGAATATAGCCATTGTACATCATTGATTTCAGCAGTGACGGACACGTGGCATTACCTGTCGGTTAAACTTCGCGTCTGTAGCACGTCATCTTCGTGGTGTAGTAATTTTAATGGCCAGTAGTGTAGATATACAAGGTGAGTCACCTAACATTACCGCTGGATATATTTCGTAAACCACATCAAATACTGACGAATCGATTCCACAGACCGAACGTGAGGAGAGGGGCTAGTGTAATTGGTCAATACAAACCATAAAAAATGCACGGAAGTATGTTTTTTAACACAAACCTACGTTTTTTTAAATGGAACCCCGTTAGTTTTGTTAGCACATCTGAACATATAAGCAAATACGTAATCAGTGCCCCTCTCCTCACGTTCGGTCTGTGGTATCGATTCGTCAGTATTTGATGTGGTTTACGAAATATATCCAGAGGTAGCGTTAGGTGACTCACCCTGTATAACGAGCATTCTTCCCAAACCGCAGAAAATTTTATTCTTTCATCCATTCCTGTGGTGGGCGAAACAAGAACGTTTGCGTGATAAGGTTTTTACCAACCCCGACAGGCAGTGAAATATCTAACAAAATTCTGACCGTGTGACTGTGATTTTGGTCTTGTATATCAAATACTCCGGAAGGTAGATAGATCGTATGAACGCTTAGAAGTTTGTGAAATAATGTGCTCTGCTGCAATATCTGGTAAATGTAATGTTCATTTGGTTACATCGGAGGATATACTGAATTTCAAAACATGGTGGCCAAAAAAATACAAGCAGACGTGCTGATCAAAAGAATCTAAATCCAGTACTGTTCCACGATCCTAAAAACAAGACTTCACCATTGCTAGTTGAATAAAGTTTGAGTACAAGTAAGCCACTAGAGACATAGTTATTGCTTCAAAACACAAAGGGATTTAATACAGCACACTTTTGTACTGTAGCACAAATTACATATGAATGTCTCATTTGTAATCTCAACTGACAGAGCTTATGATGATTAAGGACTGCCTATCACTCACGATAATCGTAAGGACTCACCTAAAACAGTGAATACATACCAGACGAACACCTTTACTTCTATAAATCTCTCCTACAGTGGCCCACAAACAATACTTCTGCGTAATTATGTTTTATAACTTACTGGAATTCAGAAAAGGACACTCTGTATACCTTAGCCCATTTTTATTTTCTTTGTGGCCGTCTTATTTAAGTTTTTCAAATTGTAATCCCTAGGTATTTAGTTGGCAGACTTGAGATATATATGATTTACCGTGTATTTTATTTTTAACAGGTTCCAGTTATTAATCATGTGGATGACCTCAGACGTTTTATTATATAGTTAACAGATACTTTTCGCAGCATATAGATATCTTGTCCAAATAATTTTACTATTAGCTTTGATCGTATGTTGATTTTACTAGACGATAAATGACGGCATCATCTGCAAACAATATATGACGGCTGCTCAGAATGTGTCCCACATAGTTTATATAGATTAGGGACAGAGGTCATTTTACATTTCCATTGGGAATACCAGATATCACTTCTATTTTACTTGATGAGTTTCCGTGATCTTTACGACAGGAAGTCACGAATCCAGTGGCACAACATGGAGGATCCACCATAGACATGTAATCTGATTAGAAGCCGATGGTGAGGAACACTGTCAATAGCCTACTGGAAATCTAGAAATATGTAATAAATCTGAGATCCCCTGTCGATATCACTCATTCTTTCACAAGAAAGGGCATTCCTGAATACGTGCTGCCCTTGTGTCAACAGATCGTTTCCTTAGAGGTGATTCATAATGTTCGAAAAGTGTATGTTTCAAAATCCCACTTCAAACGGACATCAGTGATATGGCTCTGTAATTCCATTTGACTTTCATCTTAAAATGACAATCACTGTATGATTTGGGAATAGCGAAGATAAAAATAAATCACGTAGCCTAATCATAATCCAAACGCATCCCAAGCTGAGGATAATCAACAAACGATGTGTCAGTTATTCCAGTGTATGTACACCTCTTAAGAACGACAAAATGTTGGAACAACAAATAAATCGAGTGACATTATACTGACGTCTTTTGAATGTGCACAAATGGAATAAGGGAACAGTAATCAAATGTCTGCCTCTGTTCTGTCTGGAAACACGACGGCGTACCCAAAATAAACCAAACTTCCTTTTAAAACTTAGTTATTCATGTTTTAAAAAAATGGCTCTGAGCACTATGGGACTCAACTTCTGAGGTCATTAGTCCCCTAGAACTTAGAACTAGTTAAACCTAACTAACCTAAGGACATCACACACACCCATGCCCGAGGCAAGATTCGAACCTGCGACCGTAGCGGTCTCGCGGTTCCAGACTGCATTCATGTTTTAAGCAGAGACCTTCACTCCACTTCAAAGTACGCACTACTTGCACTAATACACGTGTTTAAGTTTTTATTTCATTTTTTCAAAACATCATTTCAATTCATCTTTTATGATGCTTGACATTACCTCGTCGCTATTATCTTCCCCTCAGAAACATAGGCAAAACACTTTCCTTTCGTGTACCTTTTCATTCCAGCAATCTGTTATACAGTCTTTTCAGAATTTGTAAGTAGAAAGCCTGGTGAACTGCCTGGCCCTGCGCAACAAACTGTGAATGGACGACTTATCTCACATTGAAAAAGTAAATTGCATGGTCTTAATGTGTCATTTCATGTGACGAGCTATCTCGGGGCAAGGAGAAATTGAAGCCTTCCACTACCTTGATTATCGTAGGCTCAGCATCAAGTTCCTTCAACTGAGGTGATTTTTGAAAAAAAAAAAGATGATTCTGGGGCTTGGCGTCTTCCACGCGACCTTGTTTTTGTTCTTTCAGGCACGAATTTGTCAACTACCCCTTTCATTCCCAAATCTTCTGTCACAATTCACTGCACTGAACTGCAAGTAACTTACGACAGCTCCACAATTGCTTCAGTGGACATTTCACCATTCTTGAAACGGGGAAACCACTCACACATCTAATTTTTTTTCTTTATTGTATTTCAATTCCCCATCGGGGGGGGGGGGGGGGGGGGGGGCTGGCAACAGCAGATGCGCTGCTCTTCAGCCGAAAGACATAGAACAAACAATGGAAGACATTTAAAAACAGCAAAGGAGAGAATAAGGTGAACATAGATATAAAAAAGGGGGAACAATGGAAGGCAATAGACAAAAAACGGGGTGACTGTAAAATGGAGATAAATTGTTTAAAAGTAGCACACACAAAAAGCCACACACTGCAACGATTAAAAGAACACGAGGCACAGTATGACTGGAGCATAAAGGTATCGACGGATGGCCTAGCACATAACGTAACACTGACGGCGAACCTCAAGGCAGTACACAATTAAAATCACACCTCTTGACACACAGGAGAAACAGCACTAAGCACAACACTGATGTGGCACACTGATGATGATCAATACAGAGGATCTGCCAGGCGCTAGGAGATGAGGGAGACCTGAAGAAGGGAGGGAGGGGAACAGATGGGGGAGATGAGTGGGGGGCGCACTGAAGAGGGCCAGGTAGGGAGGGATGTGGGAAGGAAAGAGGGAAGTATGGGGTGCAGGGTCTCAAGGGAGGGGGGGGGATGGAGGAAAATCCGCTCTGGGGGAAGGAGGGAAGAGGAATAAGGGGGGCCCTGAAGGGGGGGGACAAGGCCAGGTTACAGTTGGAAGGAAGGGTAGATGTCATGGCGAAGTTTGTCATCCGGGAGGGGGAGGCGTTGGAAATTGCCCTGATGAAGGAGATGGAGGGTGTGGAGGTGGAAAGAGGGAGGGATACAGCGATAGAGGCGCAGCAACGGGCGGGGGGTGGAGAGGAAGGAGGAAACCAGAGGGTGGGGGGGATCAAGCCTGCGAACAATGTAAAGGATGCGGAGATGGTGGAGGAACAGGAGGAGGCAGGGGAAGGGGATCAGTTCAGACAGGAGTCGTGTGGGGGAAGGAAGGCGGATATGGAAGGCAAGGCGGAGTGCATGGTGTTCAAGGATTTGGAGGGCCTTGTAAAAGTGGGTGGGGGCGGAGATCCAGGCAACACTGGCATAACAGAGGATAGGACGGATGAGGGATTTGTAGGTGTGGAGGATGGTAGAAGGATGCAATCCCCATGTCCGGCCAGACAGGAGTTTCAGAAGGTGGAGGCGGGAATGGGCTTTCTCCTGGATGGTCTGGAGATGAGGGGTCCAGGTGAGGTGTCGGTCGAGGGTGAGGCCAAGGTATTTCAAGGTGGGGGTGAGTTGGATAGGACGACCATAAAGGGTGAGGTAGAAATCATGGAGGCGAAAGGAGCGAGTGGTGCGGCCTATGATGATTGCCTGGGTTTTGGAGGGGTTGAGACGGAGGAACCACTGGTTACACCAAGTGGTGAACTGGTTAAGGTGGGTTTGGAGGGTACGTTGAGACCGTTGAAAGGTAGGATAGAGAGCCAGGAAGGCGGTGTCATCAGCATACTGGAGAAGGTGGACTGGGGCTCGGGGGGTGGCTTGGGCGTATCAGCTGTATACAAGAGATAAAGGAGAGGGGAGAGGACAGAACCCTGGGGGACGCCAGCCGTGGGATAAAAGATACGGGAGTTGGTGTTGTGGAGGGTGACATAGGAAGGACGGTGCGAGAGGAAGGAAGCGACCAGACGGACAAAATTGATAGGCAGGGCGTAGGTTTGGAGTTTAAAGAGGAGACCGGGATGCCATACACGGTCATAGGCATTTTGGAGGTCAAGGGAAACAAAAATGGCAGAGCGACGGGAGTTGAGCTGGAGGGACAGAAGGTGAACAAGGTTGAGGAGTTGGTCTTCAGCAGAGAAGGAGGGTCGGAAGCCACACTGGGTAAGGGGGAGGAGGTGGTGCTGAGCAAGGTGCTGATGGATACGGTGGGAGAGGATGGATTCAAAGACCTTACTGAAGACGGAGGTGAGGCAGATGGGACGATAGGAAGAGGCGGCAGAAGGGGGTTTGTTGGGTTTGAGGAATAAGAGGACACGGGAGGTCTTCCACAGTTCAGGGTGGAAGCCAGTAGAGAGGAGGACATTATAGAGATGGGCGAGGACAGTCAGGAAGGAATAGGGGCTTTCTCGAAGGTGACGGTAGGTGACACAGTCGTGACCAGGGGCCGTGTTGCGTTTGGACTGGAGGATAAGTTTAATGCCTTGTGCTGTGATGGGAGTGTTGACGTCGAAGGGGAGCAACTGCCCCAAGTACTGGAGACTAGGGGCAAGTGGAGCGACTGAGGTATCGGCACGTTCCATGATGGTGGGGAAAAGAGAATAATCAAAGTGGGAATCATCGGGGATGGAGAAGACCTCAGAAAGGTGGGAAGCGAAGTGGTTGGCCTTACTGAGGTTGTCAGGAAGGGGGCGATCGTTATGGAGAAGGGAGTAGAGGGGAGCGGAAAGGGAACCAGTAAGACGATGGAAGGCAGACCAGTACTTGGAGGAGTTGATAGGGAGGGTGGCGTGGAGTCGTGTGCAGGTCTGGCGCCAGTCTCGGCGCTTCGTTGCTGTAATAAGGTTCCGTACGTGTTGCTGTATCTGCCGGTGGCGTTGGAGTGTATCCCTGTCACGAGTGCGCAGGAAGGAGCGATAGAGGCGGCGGTATTCACGGAGGAGGAGGACAGCCAGCGGAGGGAGAGTGGGACGGTGTGGGTGGATGATTTTAGTAGGAACATGGGTCTCCACGGCGTCAGTAATTACCTTCTGAAGGAAGGACGAGGCGTGGATGACGTCGTCAGGATGGCGTTAGGTAAGGGGGTGGCTTTCGACCTGGGTGGAGATGGAGTCCCGGTAGGCATCCCAGCTGGCACAGCGATAGTCATGGACGACCTGGGGAGGGGGTGCAGGGTGCGGAGCCGGAGGGGGGCGGTGAGCAGACGTTATGGTGAGAAGGACAGGGAGGTGATCGCTACCTCTGGGGTCAAGGACGGCGACAGCGATACGCCCAAGGAGGTTGGCGGAGGCAATGACAACATTGGGAGTGGTGTCACTTTCGGGTCGGGTGTGCTGGGGAAGGGGAACAAGATCACCTTGGATTGTGGAGAGGAACTGATGCCACTGCCGAAGGGCAGCAGTAGTGCGGCTATGTATGTTGAGGTCGGCGGCAATCACATAGGTGGAGAAGGTGTGGTCAATGTGTGAGATGAAGTCGTAAGGAAGAGGAGCATTGGAGCGGACATAGATGGTAGCACAGGTAATGGTGAGGAAGGGGAAGAAGACACTAAGGATAAGGTGTTCAGTGTGGTCATTGAGGAGAGGTTGTGGCCGGACGGGGATATGCTTAAGGTGGCCAATCGCGACTCCACCCTGCGCACGAGGACCAGGAGTGTCGGTGCGGTGGAGGATATAGGGGGAGGTGTGGATAGAATGGTGGGGCTGGAGAAAGGTTTCGTTCAAGAGGAAGGTGTCGACCTGGTGGTGGGAGAGGGTGTGCATGAGGAGGTATTTGTTGGAGCGGAAGGAGCGAATGTTCTGGAGGAGGATGCGAGACTTGTGCCGCGCCATGACGGGAAGGAGGGGGGGGGGAAGAGAGGGAAGGGAAGAGACTTAAACTAGGGTGTCGAGGCGCGTGAAGGTGAAGTGGGCTTGGTTGTGGGAGTAAGTGGCGAAGGTGTTCAGGTGGAAAACAGAGCGAGCAGCAAGGGAGATTTGTTGGAAGGTGTGGGGGCGCTGAAAAGGGTGAATGTTTTGGAGTACAACGGTAATGAACCGGATGATGTCCTCGGCCGTGGGGGGTGGACGGAGGGAATTGTTGGGATGGACAGGGGGATCGACGGGGCGAACTGGGACTGTAAGTTCAGGGGTGGCTGGAGGGGGTTTAGCTTTACACTTGTGGGAGTATGTGGGGTGGGGGCCATTACAGGTATTACAGGAAGGAGGAGCAGCGAGGTTGGGGCAGTTCTTAAGAAAGTGGGAGGCCTTGCAATGGGGACAGGTGGGGTGGTTTTTGCAGTTGGGAGTCAGGTGGTCATTGTACATCAGGCACCGCTGGCACCGGTAGGATTGGGGAGGGGATTTTGAGGATTCAACAGGGTGGCGACGGTGGTATATCAGGGCACCCTGGGTGAGGAGATGGTCTATGGATGGGGCGGACTCAGAGAATACCCGCATGAGGTAGGTGGGACCAGAGGCATTGTGGATACGGCGGGCAGAGCGGATTTCCAAGTCTGGGTGGGAGTTCAGTTCTACCAACACTTCATCCTCTGTGATCACCGGGCTGAGCTTGGAAGATCACAGTGGTGTAGGTGGGGGGGGGGGGGCGACGGGGAGGCTGGGGCTGACGAGGAGTGGAAGCTGAAAGGAAGGGTGTCAGAGAGGCGTGGGGGCCGAACATAACTCGTGGGAGTTTTTGCAGGAGGTCTGTGTGAAAGGATGGGGACGGGGACTTGATAAGGACTGAGTCCCTGCGGGGAATGAGTTGGGAGATGGGAGCACCAGGTAAGTACTTTCGTATTTCCTTCGTGAGGCTACAAGAGTCGAGGAACTTAGAATCATGAGTTGACAGGACAAAGGTGTGGAGGGTGGGGGCCAAGGTATGGGTGGCAGGAGGAGGGGTGGTGTCCATGGTGACAGCAGGGGGAGGGGGAGGTGGTGTTGATTTTTTGTGGGAAGTGGCGGGTGCAGAGTCGGTAAGCACGCGCTTTTGGGGTTTTTTGGAGACTGGAGTCTGTGAGGAGGGGAGAGGGATGGGGAGGAGAGGGAGGTGGCGGGTGGAAGATCCCTGCGGCATAGTGGAGGCACCGGGAGAAGCAGCTGGTTCAGTGGTGGCGATGGTGGCTCGGTGCGACGTGATGCGTGCGGGAGATGCAGATGACGAAGCGACGGGGTCGGTGAGAGAGGGGAAGCCAACCACCTGAGGGGCGGCAGCAGAGGCGGCAACAGAGGCGTACGTGAGGGCGGGGGTAGTAGTGGGAGCTGTTGAGGGTGTAGAAGTGTGGTTATACAGCAGGGGAGGAGATAGGGGGATGGGTGAGTGGGGGAAGGGAAGGGGAGGGGAGGTGTAAGGAGGGAGGCGAGGGGCGGCACTCCAGGAAGTGACTGTGGGAGAGGGGGAGGGGGAGGTGTAGATGACGGTGGAGGTTGGAGTACTCATTGCAGACGAACGGCGACGGACAGACGGACGTGCAGCTGCAGGCGGCGGCGGCGGCGGCGTCGGCGGCGGCGAACAGACGGACGAACAGCAGGCGGCGGCGGCAGCGGCAGCGGTTACGGCGACGGCGATGGACAGCGAGCAGGCAGGCGGACGGACGGACGAACAGCGACAGCAGCAAGCGGCGGGCAGACAGACAGACAGACAAACACAATCTTCGAAGACGGAGATTCCACCCTGAGAGTAGCCCAGGCTTTGCAATCTGACGCTTTCGAAGGAGGGGATCCAACCCTCTAGATGCACACATTTGACATTTCCCCATACCTTAGTACTTGTACGACGTCTTCAAGAGTTACAGTTCCATTTTTTTTTCCGAGCAAAAATCTGAATTTGAGCACAGCCTGCTGTTCAAGAAATTCAGCAATTGCTAAAACAACAATCACACAAAAATGTTGTCACTATAGACTACGAGACTACGCTGACACTAGCCCCCACCTTCTTCAGCGACAGCACTTGCCTCTGGAAAACTCGCTCTACGCGCTCCTAGCGGCAAAACGCAGTACTACAACAGCTCTGTCCACTAAAAAGTTTGTTGGGTTTGTTTCGAGTATCCCTTGTGAAATTAAATGAGAAATACTCAATTTTCCTTCATTAATCCATGCTTGACGGCATGGAAACCGTTCGTTAACTGTTGCACTTGACGTTAAACGGTTAATCTGACAACAAGAAACAGCTAACGTGGTCGTTCTGTAGACTGTAACGAATAAGATGCGGGCACCGTTCATATAAATTTCAGCTCACTATACAAACGGATACATCCTCTGTTACGCCCATCCAGCCTGGATCTCCGCCCCCCCTTCCTTTTATAAATCCCTCCAAATCCTTGAACGCCATGCTCTCCGCCTTGCCTATCGCATCCGTCTCCCCTCCCCCACGCGGATCCTGTATGACCTTATCCCCTTCCCCCACCTCCTCCTCTTCCTCGAAAGGATACGAATCCTCTACACCTCCCGTAAACTTGATCCTCCTCACCCGCTCGTCTCCCCGATCCTCTCCCACCCCCGCCCGCTGCCGCGCCTATACTCCCATGTCCCGCCCGGTCTCCATCTCTCCACCCTCCTTACCCTCTCCCGAGGTGGCTTCCGCCAGCTCCCTCTCCCTGATGATGTCCTCCTCCCCTCCATCTACCCCTCCTATCAACTTTGATCCCCCCCCCCCTCCTCCTGTGTCCTATCCTTTAGGCACCCTCCCTCCCTCCTATCCCCTCCCTTCTCTTTCCTTTCCCCCCTCCCTCCTCCCCTCTCCCCCGGGCTTCCCCACCCCCTTCCTCCCTCCCCCTCTCTCCTTTGCCCATGGCATCCCTGCTCTCCCCTCTCGCTCTCCCTCTCCACTTCCTCCTCCTCCTCTCTTGGCAGGTCCCCGGACTCGCACACGCTTAGTGAACATTCGCGCGCCGGAGATCGTCGCCTTCTGTGTCTCGTGTGTGTGCCGCCGTTTAGTGTTTTTGGTGTCCGCCGTCCCACTACTACGTTCACTTGTGCCGTCGGATTCGTCAGTGTTGTGTGCGCCGTGCCAATGTGTTATCAGTGTTGTTATCGTCACGTGTGAACGACTCCGTGTTTTTTGTGTCTATGTGACATCTTTCTTTTGCCCGTCACTTTGTTTCATTGTCTTTCTCCGTTTTTCTACTTTTGTAAACCGCTGTGGCTGAAGAGCGGCGTAGTGTGCCGCTGCCAGCCTACTTGCTTTGTACAAGTATTAAAATAACAATAAAGTAAAAAAAAAAAAAAAAAACAAACGGATACAATGTGTTTCATCGCAGTCTGTATGGACGATTCCTGGTGTTTATAACAGTACTGTTGCTTGCAAAATTTCACATGATCATGTTAAGGGAGTTATTGCATTATAATTCTGACAAGGGAACCTCCCCATCGCACCCTCCTCAGATTTAGTTATAAGTTGGCACAGTGGATAGGCCTTGAAAAACTGAACGCAGATCAATCGAGAAAATAGGAAGAAGTCGTGTGAAACTATGAAAAAATAAGCAAAATATACAGAGTAGCCCATGCGAAGATAGGCAACATCAAGGATAGTGTGAGCACATGAGCGCCGTGGTCCCGTGGTTAGCGTGAGCAGCTGTTAAACAAGAGGTCCTTGGTTCAAGTCTGATGGCCTTCCTCTGGAATTTTATCGAACGTATCAACAATTGCTGGCACCAGCATGGACTGATATTTGCCGCGATCTTATGTCTCCCACGACACAGACACCTGGGGCCTTCCTAGAAGGACTGATTGTGCCCATACACAAGCCACGAGGCGGATCCAGGATCAGTGACTATCGGCCCTTGACCTTACTCAACAGTGACTTGAAGATTTTCACCCGGCTTCTGGTGGCACGCCTAAAGCGATCAGTACGATGTGTTGTGTCGCAGGACCAGGCATATTTAGGTGGTGACCATAATATTCGCACTGCATTGTGCCGATATAGAGATATGATCGCGCTAGCCAAAGCTCGCCAACTGCCAGGAGTTTTGGCCTCACTCCACTTTAGTTAGGCCTTTGACAGAGTCGACCACACATTTTTGATGGAGGTACTGCGACACATGGGGTATCCGGACGCCATAGTTAATGTACTGATGCGTCTCCTACGCGGCGCGACGTCCAAGGTGTTATATAATGGCCGTCTTACGCCGCCAATACAGATCCAGCGATCGGTGCGACAAGGCTGCCCTCTTTCGGCGATATTGTACGTCCTCGTCTTGGAAGCACTCCTCTGCGGCCTCCGACAACGCCTGACTGGGATGTCCCTTGGTGGACACACTTTTTGCTGCACTGCCTATGCGGATGATCTGGTACTCCTTCTTCGCAACAATGACGATGTTCGTGCAGCACTGGCGTGGGTGGCGACCTACGGCGCGGCATCGGGGAGCCATCTCGATCTCCACAAATCACACGCCCTGTCAATAGGCAGAGGCCTACCCGACGAGAGCGTCGCACCGCTACGAATCAGTGACACAATCCGCTGTCTTGGCATTGATTTCACATCTGACATGAAGCGTTCAACAGCCCTTAACTACAGGCGTTTATTGAATCAGATGAGAGCAGGAATAAGTGACCACAGTCTGAGACATCTAGACCTCCTGCAACGGACACGATATGCTAACGTCTACTTGGCGTCACGTATCCCCCATTTTGCACGGATACTCCCCATACCACCTACCCTGGCTCATCGCATGTTGGCGGTTTTGGGATCCTTTGTTAATACGGGCATGTTATTTAAGATTCATTACGAGTCCCTAACCCTCCCGAAGAGCAGAGGGGGTTTAGGCCTTTGTCATGTTCAGAACAGAGCGAAGGCCCTGTTCGTCAGCTGTCACCTGCAACTGTGGCGACGAAGTCCGAGGTGCCTCACAAGTCTCTTACTGGAAGCCTTACGACCAACCTCACTCGCACCCCCTGTGATGATATCGGACATCCCAGCACCTTTCTTCTACATTAGCCAATTCTTCCTTGAATTAAGCTACATCCGCACCGCACTACTACCCACACGCTTGATGATGACGAGAGCGATATATGCTGCCATGCAAATGAACAGGACGCCGAATGTGATTGAAAGCAAACACCCCACTACAAAGTGGCGCGCTGTGTGGCAGGCAGTGAATGCCACCACCCTTGATACTCACGTGCAATCTGCATGGTACGTAACTGTTAATGGGAAACAGTTGTGCCAGTCCCGCCTACATCACATCCACCTCGCCGATTCACCTTTGTGTGCCACATGCCAAGTGATTGACACGGATGAACATCGTTTCGAATGCGGGTCGGCAAAGGACGTTTGGTATTTGGTGCGTCAGATATTGGCTTTTCTCACACGCACGACTCCCGACAGGATAACTACCCGATCACTTCTTTTCCCCGATAAGATTTATTTCCCAAGAGCTAAAACGAACTCTGTGACGTGGATCAGCGGCCACGCTGGTTCAAATGGCTCTGAGCACTATGGGACTTAACATCTGTGGTCATCAGTCCCCTAGAACTTAGAACTACTTAAACCTAACTAACCTGACATCACACACATCCATGCCCGAGGCAGGATTCGAACCTGCGACCGTAGCAGTCTCGCGGTTCCGGACTGAGCGCCTAGGACCGCTAGACCTACGCGGCCGGCTGCGGC
The DNA here is from genome assembly GCF_023898315.1 of Schistocerca nitens. Taxonomy (NCBI): domain Eukaryota; kingdom Metazoa; phylum Arthropoda; class Insecta; order Orthoptera; family Acrididae; genus Schistocerca; species Schistocerca nitens. The sequence continues at coordinate 70,509,776 of NC_064614.1, forward strand.
CACGCTGTTCACCACCTCTTCGCTAATGGCGAAAAGACAGTACCCGACTTTTGGTATTACCTCAACGAACGACATTGTGCGATCGTCAAGAACCCTAAATATAGGCAATACTTTTCTAATTTTCTTTGGAGCGCATTCCATCATCCGCCTCGCAGCTGGATTATCGATGACATGAGAAGATAACCATAGCACCTCTCCCAGTTCCTATTTTTATGAGATTGAACAAACAACGGAAACAACACAGCAACGAGAAGACAGTCATCGAAAAATTCGCAGCGGGCTATAGTATGGAGCATCCTTTGTCGTAACGGGACGACTTCCTATTATTCTGTTTATGTAGCCGAAGAGGAACGGCCTTCCTTTTATCCATTTGTATAAAAATAAAATAAAATAAAAATAAAAAAATGCAGCAAAACAAACCTTCAAAAATCCTTTTTCCCTTTTTTTCATTTTTGTTAAAAAAACAGTCTCCCCTCGAGTGAAAAGTTTTACTTTATTTTCGCAAAGTTATGATCTGCCCGTTCGTTCATTGACGTCTCTGTTCACTGTAATAAGTTTAGTGTCTGTGTTTTGCGACCGCACCGCAAAACCGTGCGCTTAGTAGACGAAAGGACGTGCCTCTCCAATGGGAACCGAAAACATTTGATCGCAAGGTCATAGGTCAACCGATTCCTCCATAGGAAAACACGTCTGATATATTCTATACGACACTGGTGACGGCATGTGCGTCACATGACAGGAATATGTTGTCGACCCACCTAACTTGTACACTTGGCGAATGGGTAAAAAGATTCTTCTACCTTGCCCGATTTAGGTTTTCTTGTGGATGTGATAATCACTCCCAGAAAAGTGATGAAAAAATAAAAGTTTGTCACATAAACTGCAACAAATGAATGCAACAGTTTCACGGTCGCGCAGTTTTCCCTGTGCTCTGTCAAAACATATGTTCTTAACGTTTTCAAATTTTTCCGTGTGTAGACCGTTAAATCCTGCATATGTCCAAGCAAATCTGAAAATGTCCTGGAATTTTGGAGAGCGAAGTTGATTATGTATGAGTGCCTGAACTTTGATAATTGTCTGAAAATAAAAAATTAAACTCTTCGCTCCAGGGAGAACTTGAACCACGGACCTCTTGTTCCGCAGCTACTCACGCTAACCACGGCACCACGGCGGTCCTGAGCCTACATGGCCCTTGATGTTGCCTATGTTGCTCATGGGCTACTCAGTTTGTATATTTTGCTTATTTTTTTCATAGTTCCACACAACTTCTTCCTGTTTTCTCGATTGATCTGTGTTCAGTTCTTCAAGGCCTATCGACTGTGCCAACTTATAACTAAATCTGAGGGGGGTGCGATGGGGAGGTTCCCTTGTGAGTAGGCAGAATGTCATTGGATTCCCAATGTCAAATTTACAACGATGTTTTTCAGGTATTGGCAGAACAAATTATTCTACGTGTGTTCAGTAAATGTGTTTTAATCGCTTAGAGAAGTGTATGGAAACGGAAACATTATTCGCAGTGAATTGCGCGAGTGAACACCAAACACTGTGCAACTTCTGACGATAGCGACTTGCAAGTGCAGTTGCTACCTGAAGGTAGAACGGGCGCGACCAGATACGCGAGGACACCCCGTTCCCGCTTTCGCCCGCTGAAGACATTCATTACGGCAAGTGTCGTCGATAAGACCGCCCCCTAGCCCGGCTGCTATCTCTCGGCCTTTATGTTCCTCCTGCGGGCGCTGCCGTCGTTGTCCAGTCGGCAGCAGCGCCAAGGAACAACCGTGGCCGTGATGAATGGAGCATCAGAAGACAACGCGAACACCTCTGAAATATTCTGCGCCCCGACTACAGAGCGGAGAAATGACTGTCAGTTCTGTGAAGCGAGGTCCACTAATTTAGGAGAGGCAATTATTTCTTCGTTAAACACAGTTACATGACGGAAACAATGGGCGCAATAAGTAATGCACTGAGTTTCACAAATAAGTTAACAATGTCCTACGTAATGAGTTTTTCACTCTGCAGCGGAGTGTGCGCTGATATGAAACTTCCTGGCAGATTAAAACTGTGTGCCCGACCGAGACTCGAAATCGGGACCTTTGCCTTTCGCGGGCAAGTGCTCTACCATCTGAGCTACCGAAGCACGACTCCTTTCTTTCAGGAGTGCTAGTTCTGCAAGTTTCGCAGGAGAGCTTCTGTAAAGTTTGGAAGGTAGGAGACGAGATACTGGCAGAAGTAAAGCTGTGAGTACCGGGCGTCAGTCGTGCTTCGGTAGCTCAGATGGTAGAGCACTTGCTCGCGAAAGGCAAAGGTCCCGAGTTCGAGTCTCGGTCGGGCACACAGTTTTAATCTGCCAGGAAGTTTCAATGTCCTACGTATTTCAAAGGAGTACCCAGGCAGGTAAACATACAATTTTGCCTCTAGAGATGCACTATACATAAAATATGAAGATGTTTCATTCCACTTGTTCAGTGACCAATATACACGCTGGTTACTTTCAACAAATGTACACTATTAGCATCCCACCTTCTCGAAATTATGAAAGTCCTGGTAGGTTAAAGCTGGTGCCGGACTGGGAATTGAAGAAAGGACCTTTGTCTTTCGCGGAGAAGTGGTGGAGCACTTGCCCACGAAATGCAAAGATCCCGCACTTGAGTCCCGATACTACACACAATTTTAATCTGCCAGCATATTTCATATCAGCACACACTCAGCTCCAGGGTGAAACATTTATTCTGGAATATATCACCAACTACGGAATAGCCAGACATCGTCGCTATCTTTGAGGGGTATTAAATTTTTCCTTGATATCGCCAGAAGCTTTATTGTAACTCGAATCATCTACCACACCTACCTTTGAACTATTAGTAAACTGAGGCATCTTATCATCTTGTGGTTGAAGCTCTTTGCTTTAACAATACATGTGTTCTGGATGGGGTCCACCTCTAGCAAAACACTTCTTTGTTTTTTATCCCAAAGATGTTTCTTCTTCAAAAATTTGTAATTACAATTTTAAAAACTAATATTTACATTTATACAAACAGTAAATTACATACTTTATCTTTGACAGCCATGATATAGACGCCCACTGATGCTGCAACTGCAGTGAAACATGTTTGGGATGAAAAACGTCCGCAGCTCGTGGTCGTGCGGTAGCGTTCTCGCTTCCCGCGCCCGGGTTCCCGGGTTCGATTCCCGGCGGGGTCAGGGATTTTCTCTGCCTCGTGATGACTGAGTGTTGTGTGATTTCCTTAGGTTAGTTAGGTTTAAGTAGTTGTAAGTTCTAGGGGACTAATGACCATAGATGTTAAGTCACATAGTGCTCAGAGCCATTTGAACCATTTGATGTAAAACAAAAATGTGTTTTGCTAAAGGCTGAACCCACACAAAAGCATCTTAGTTGACCAAAAATTAATATTTGCTGTCAACAAAATACGTGACGCTGACGACACGCATCTACCGTAATCAGTGGCCAATAGCAAAGTGCACGTTACATTCGCTGACAGTATCGGTCGTTAGTTTTTTGCATTCTTCCAGCACATGCGACACGGTAACGTCTGTTTTTAACGTTTTCGTATTTAAGTAGCGGCAGGCACGATATTACTTGATGCGTGGATATGATTACAAATCCATCACAGCATGAATTATTCTGTCATATTATACGGTTTCAGGGCAGAATAGGATTTTACCGTTCCGTCGAGGTCGGATCATTTTAAATGTAGCAATATCCCAGTTAGAATGACGTACTGCGTTCACACACAGTCAACATATACGCACCTCTACAATGAATTATACAATTTTACTGCACCTTAAAACACACACACACACAGACACACACACACACACACACACACACTCACACACACACAGACTTATACGCATTAAGTGTAAGTGAAGTGGAGAAACCTCTATGGAATGGATAGAATGCTTAAGAAGTTTCTATTATATACTAAAATGGGGAAACCTCTAGGGAATGGACAGAATACTTAACAAGTCTGTGTATATACATATATAAAATGTTCGTGTGTATATTTAGAAACAGAGTGTGTGTGTGTGTGTGTGTGTGTGTGTGTGTGTGTGTGTGTAACTAAGAAAATAAAAAGGTGACTATGGTCATTTTTTATTTTCCTAGCTACACAAAGTTTGCTTCGTTTCAGTCACGCATTTTACAGAGGAGTCCAAAAGCGATGAAATGAATGAGGTACCTTCGCTTTCTTTCTGATTTATGTGAGATACCTAAAGACAGTATTAAATTTGCTTTAAAACTTAAATAGAGATTATATTATTTTGTAACTTACTTCTAATTTTCAGCTTCTGTGGAGTCACATGAAGTACAGGCAAATATCGGTTCGAATGGCTCTAAGCACTATGGGACTTAACGTCTGAGGTCATCAGTCCCCTACAACTTAGAAGTACCTAAACCTCACTAACCTAAGGACATCACACACATCCATGCCCGAGGCAGGATTCGAACCTGCGACCGTAGCGGTCGCGCGGCTCCAGACTGAAGCGCCTAGAACCGCTCGGCCACACTGGCCGGCCAAGTACAGGCATCTGGTAACGTAGAGCCGCTACCTAATTCACAAAAATTCAGTGAGGTTATGTAAATACAAACAACTAAAGAAATGATATGACACAAAATACCGTTGTATTAATATGTACAATGAATAACGCATTATAAGTGTAAGGCTACTGCAGTGAGAAACTCCTGTACAAGACACAACATGTGCTCCGAGAGGAAAAATGTCAACTTACCTTTGAAAATTTGGATGTATCTCTAAGACATGTCGGTTCTTCTGGAAACGTACAAAATTTGGAGTCGACAGAAACATTGCGCATCGTTCAGAACATTGATTACGGAAGTGCTATCCTAGAGCAAATGGTTTTTGCGACCAGTGTTCACTGTGTGAAAAAAGCTGTTGCTTTTGAATTCGACATTCTGCATTGATACTGCCATCTGTTACTTTACGACGCTTTTTTAAACACTATAGTTCATCAACAAGTTAGTTTTCCAATGATCCGCAGACAGAGGGTACTTAAAGGCGCTCTGTACTTGGTTTAATGCACATAAACAATGGAGTTTGGAGTTACTTTGTTTCTCTGACGTTATACATTACCTAAAATGTAAGAATGGCACACCATTTCAGACAGCCGCCAAACACACTGTAGTTAAATGCTCTTGCTTTTATAACTGTGTACATGCGTTTCCTTTACCCTTTCACTACCGTTGGGAGATATGTGTCCCAGTCGACGAAATTTTATCGTGATCCTAAGCAGCAACGGGTGCTTATGCTTTTCCAGCCCTTCTGAATCGCGCCCTTCATTTGCGTGAACATGAGGATTTGTAACATTAACATACACTTGAATAAAACTGCAAAGGTGCCCTGCAACGCCACCCAGTTCGGCAAAACTCTCCATGTCGCCCAGCCACCTTTATCGATATCATTAAAAATGTACCTGTGCAAAGACAATCCATGATAGGGTTTAAGGTGGGCAGACTACGATTCTGCTCCAGCGCCTGTTGGCAGGCATACGTAATCAGAGGGATTCCAGAGGGTTGCTGGTCTGTAGGCGCCTAGGACTCCATCACGGGTTGTCACTGTACTGGCACATTTTTAAAGTGCTCAACAGGGAGGAGCGGATATCCATGAGAGTGTTGCCAAACTGGCAATACCTTACAGGGACCTCTTGCCGTTTTATTCACTCTTGTGTAAATGTCGCTCCTTCCACCTACCATTCCTCAGGAGCGAAAGCAACAGGAGAACCGAAGAAGCATAAAAACCTTTTGGCGCTTCAGACCACATTCAGATTTCCTCCAATGGTTTGTTGCAACCTGTACACCAGAGCAAAAAATTCGGTGGTACTATACTTCAAAGGATGCACACGTTCAGTGGGATTGTAGCCCCACAATAGAGAATGAGTGAGTCTTCCGGAGGTGTCAGTGTTGTCAAAGACTATTAAGAATGTCATTCTCGACCACGAAATGTTTGGGAATTAACGTCCCAAGCAAACGGGTGGTTTCGCAGTTGCCCCATATGTCAACCACGGAGGCTTTTAATGTTGATTCTGAAAGGCGGTGAATCTGAAATATTTTCTTCTGCAACCCATAAGAAATCTCCTTGATTTCAATGATGGGCGTCGAGATTCCGACGTCCATCACACAGACGTCAATGGGAGGTACTAAATATGAGTAGGAGGAAATGTGATGACATTTCCGTCGTATGACGCGTCCGTTGTGATGGTGGACTGAATTGTGTAGAATTTGTTGCTAATATGATATCATCAACCCTTCTTACACCTCACATGACCTTCTTAGGTCATGCGTTTTCCGCATGTGTCGACATCTGCACCACTATACACGAAGGCTGTAGGAGCCTTTGAGCCGAATATCTTCTCGTTGTATTAATGTCACAGTTGCCGGAACAACGTCATAATGTGTAAGACAAATGTCAGGTTCCAAGGTGATTTGTAGAATAATATTCTGAGTCCAATAATGTTTAATACCTTGGAAGGTGATTGTTTTTACGTTTGAGCATCAATCGCTCTCAGAAGTGGTGCCGTGGAGGCCTTGATATTAAAGTGATAACCAAAAAGTATATGTGTCACGAAAGAATTACTAACAATATGAGGCTCATAAGAATGCTTCAAAAGTAGTTACGGAGCTCTAACTTCCATATAAGTGAGTGCAACAAGTAATAAATGCCCTGCATGTCTCAGTATAGGATATAATACGTAAGTAAACGGATTCATGAATGCAACAAGTGTTTCTAATTTGTTTAAGCTTCGTACCTGTAATGACCTGTAGGGCTGAACGACAGTTTCTCCAAGGATGTATTCGCCTGTCAGTAAATGCAACAGCCAAGCATATGAATAACAACTCCACAGTAGTTCCATACAACTCGTACGTGAAAGAGAAGTGATTCCTCGACACACCGTACCGCTCGTAACAGCACGATGTTCAGCAACAGCAAAGCACGTCGCCTTCCCTCATTTGATGCCCGAAATAACTACCATCAGAAATAATGCGCCAAAATCTCTCATTGGTTTCCAGTTTGGATTTGTAGTACATAACGTTAACAGAATAACTTTCTTTCCGAGACCACTATTCGCATGACAATAAATCGCCAAGATGACGGCGCCCCATGTTCAACACATGGGTAAAGGACATGATCTGTCTAGAAATGATAGTGCATCGCATACTGTTAATAATGGATATGGTGCTCCTCAAAAACATAGACACCTGTAGGTTTACAATGAGAATCGTGTGCATAATCAATTTCACAAAACAGTATTACGTCGGTAGAAGCACAATCTGATATCACCTAGGAAACTGACACTCTATTCCTCATAAAACTTCGGATTGAGGAGCCCAATACGGAAAGGAAGGAAATGAACTTGGAAATAACGCAGTACACAGCTTGTCAGTACTAGACAGATACGCACCCTCTTTCAGCCTACACCACAACAAATGAATAAGCATGAGTGAAAAACCAGTGCCCATAGCAATACAAAGTCACGACATAACTGATCTCAAATGCTACCACAGAATTCACCACAATAAAATAACTTGGAATTATCTTACCGGTAAATTGCGTATTGTGCAAATTATTCACCACCATACCTTTCCATCAGGCAAAGTAATTTCATCAGAATAGAATGCTTCAAAAGCAGTCATGTCTTAATATTATAAGTCCAGTTCACCGAAACTAATGCAACTAAATCACAATGTAATTGCATGACTTTCTTCGAACAAGGAAGACACATGGTAGCTCTACCGCCAAGGCACGCGGTTCTTTTAATAGAAAACTAGTGGGTTTATTTCCGATTCCACAAAAACAATAACAAGAAATTGATTATTCTACAATGAAATGCCATAGATAGGGCAACAGTTAAATATAATCGTCAGTTACAGTAGCACATGGAAACAAATTTAACAACATCCTCGGTTCCAGAGGCATCTACTCTGTTACCTTCAACTGGTGGCAGTTCAGCGTCCGCATTTTCTTTTTCTGTAGTCTGAGATTCCTCTCCATCAATGCCCAGTCCCAATTTAATCATTCGCTAAATCCTGTACGTGTGCACCTTAGTCTCCTCCATAGTAAATTGTAAGAACAGAAGGGCAGTCTCCAACAGCAGCATCGGGAAGTCCTTCAGTGCCTTGTCATTCTTGTCAGCTTCATCCTTCTAACAGCGCCCTTACGGAGTTCAAGACCTTCCTTTGTAAACGATACCAGATGTTTGCCGTCATAGTTTTTTATCTACTGTTCTGCTGAATTACTTTCCACGTGTGACGTAGGGAAAGGTTAGGGTCGGTAACGCGCCACAGATGTAGTGTCGCCTCTCCACGGCACTGCTAACGCTTCGTGGCTCAACTCAACCCCCTCCACGAGGATGCCACGTGTCCCTAACCTACATCCCTTCTGTGGAAGACAATTCTGGACATCTTACCGTATTCTCATTGTTATCCGGATACTTAAATGTTTTTTTTCGAAATCTATTTCTATACACATTATGTATTCCAGATATTCATCTCTTCCAATACTGCTGAAATGTAGCCCTCATATTTTCCCAGTAACCAGATCACTGCGTAAACGTAGTACCATTATTCTAAATGATAATTGGTTGAAACCCTCAGATGCCGACAGGTGTTGTTGACATGCCTCGATGGAGACAGCTGCCGGCCGCGGTGGTGTCGCGGTTCTAGGCGCTCAGTCCGGAACCGCGCGACTGCTACGGTCGCAGGTTCGAATCCTGCCTCGGGCATGGATGTGTGTGATGTCCTTAGGTTAGTTAGGTTTAAGTAGTTCTACGTTATAGGGGACTGATGACCGTAGCTGTTAAGTCCCATAGTGCTCAGAGCCATTTGAACCATTTTTTTGATGGAGACAGCTGAAAATATGTGCCCCTACCGGGACTCGAACACGGGATCTCCTGCTTACATGGCAGTCGCTATATCCATCTGAGCCACCGAGGACACAGATGAACAGCGTGACAACCATGTAAGTACGCAATCCCGGGTTCGATTCCCTGTCGGGGCACACATTTTCAGCTGTCCCCATAGAGGTATATCAACAACACCTATTGGCAGCTGATGGTTTCAGTTAATTATCATTTATTCTAGAGAGGCTGCAGTGTCATCAATGGTATCTGCTCTTTCGAGAACAGTTACTATCTTCATATATATAGCTTAAGGCTACCCAGCAATTGACCTTCGTCTGTGCGAATGCGCACAGGTTGTCCGAACTGGTATGGGAATCGTCACCTTGGTGTGCGCGAGTAATGAGTGGATGGGCAAATATCTATTAGGTACACTACGTATGTAGATTGTGGAAAGTTGGGAATGTGGGTCTCACGGGAAGCGTGCAGGGGATAAGTCACTGCGCTTGCGCTATTAATCTGTGTCCTCGGTGGCTCAGATGGATAGAGCGTGTGCCATGTTAGCAGCAGATCCCGCGTTCGAGTCCCGGCCAGGACAGACATTTTCTGCTGCCCCATCGAGGTATATAAACTACACCTGTCTGCAGCTGAGGGTTTCAATTAATTATCATTTATTCTAGAGAAGCTGCACGGTGACTAAGGGTATCTGTTCTTTCGAGAGCAGTTACTATCTTCATATATACAATTATTCTAGTCAGTAGAAAATGTTAGTCGGTAAATTACCTGCGGAAGTTCTTGTTATTAGAGTTGTTTTCTCCCTGATCTACCTCCTGTTGATAATATGATCTCCACTCGTGAAACGATGAGGCACAGTTTCCACAAGGTTTCTTTTCCTGAAGAGGTTAGTGACACTTAAACAGATGGCGAAGAAATGTTCATCGGTGCTGATGATGTTATTGAGTATCCTGTACCAGGCAGTTCTCAAATGGGTCAAATTGGTCTGAGTACTGTGGGACTCAACATCTGAGGTCATCAGTCCCGTAGACTTAGAACTACTTAAACCTAACTAACCTAAGGACATCACACACATCCACGCCCGAGGCAGGATTCGAACCTGCGACCGTAGCAGCAGCGCATTTCCGGACTGAAGCACCTAGAACCGCTCGACCACCGAGGCCGGCGCCGTTCTCAAGTGAGACGAAATAACTTTACTACTACTGATGTTAAGCGAGTCTACATCCCATGCTATTGCAGCGTATTAAGGGCCAGCAGCGGAAAAAAAGGGAAGTTTCGAGTCAGTAGTCATGCAAAGACGTTATGAACCTATCACAATCGATATGTAACAAAGTTGGCTGACGTATTATCTCGGAAGTAGTTCTAAATTAAAAAGTTAAAAAAAAAGATAAAACAAGTGTACGTAAAATAGAAGTGTCGACAACAGGCACCTTTCGCCCTAATAGCCCATCATAACAAACTGTAGCCTGCCGGAGTGGCCGAGCGGGGTCGCAGGTTCGAATCCTGCCTCGGGCATAGATGTGTGTGATGTCCTTAGGTTAGTTAGGTTTAAGTAGTTCTAAGTTCTAGGGGACTGATGACCTAAGATGTTAAGCCCCATAGTGCTCAGAGCCATTTGAACCATTTTTTTGGCCGAGCGGTTCTAGGCGCTACAGTCTGGAACCGCGCGACCGCTACGGTCGCAGGTTCGAATCCTGCCTCGGACATGGATGTCTGTAATGTCCTTAGGTTAGTTAGTTAGGTTTAAGTAGTTCTACGTTCTAGGGGACTGATGACCTCAGAAGTTAAGTCCCATAGTGCTCAGAGCCATTTGAACCTTTTTTAACAAACTGTAACTACCGAGCAGTGTTTGTTAAGACAAACAAATCTTTAACAGGTAGCTCAGCCACGATGTCTTTATTAAAGGCGTGCAGCATTATTCTTTCGCAGTTTAGCAGCCGCGACTGCCTCTCAAGCGTAATCAACGCAAATTTAATTTTGCAGCCGCCGCTAATTGGATGAGGCACACGCTATTAACTAATCAGTCGGCAGCGACGTTCAGGAGGTCGATGAGTCGCTTGTAGCTGTTGCCTGACTGCGAGGCGGCGTCTACATCAGCTCCAACAGCCGCGAGCCTCTCAGACGACGCCGCCCAGAACACACGCCTGCGGCTTTCTTAGGTCCGCCCCCGCCGCTCCAGATCTGGGACCGCATAAAACCAGCTTAGGCGGTTGGTATGAGGCAGCCATGTAGGGAACGCTTCACTAAATATTTAGAAACGCGTTGTTGCAATATTACTTCAAATATGTATGCAATACATTGTTTGACATATTCATAATAACGTCTAAAAGTTTGAATTTCAACCAGTTATTATTAGAGGGGTAATAAAAGTTTTCTCAAACAATAATTTAGCGAATGTTATCCCTTGCTGTAGGGTTAGACTACCAGCGCCTGCGCATGCGGAAGGAGTATGCGGTGGGTACTGAAGAAAATATAACAGGATTACAAATTAGTACATAGAAAAACAAATTATTATTTTTCAGCGAATTCAGAAGGTAAATGTAATGATCTGAGAGTAGGACCAAAAAACCATTTGTCGGGGGAAACGCAGTTCTGCTCTGTTGCGTGTCTTCCTCCAGTGAAAATTTTTTTGTAATCAGCCGAGGTGCTCACTATCATTTCTGGCTCTAAGACTTTTTGTAAGGCAGCCTCTGAAAACCTAATACACTACTGGCCATTAAAATTGCTATACCACGAAGATGACGTGCTGCAGACACGAAATTTAACGGACAAGAAGAAGATGCTGTGATAGGCGAATGATTAGCTTTTCAGAGCATTCACACAAGCTTGGAGCCGGTGGCGACACCTACAACGTGCTGACATGAGGGAAGTATCGAACCGATTTCTCATACACAAACAGCAGTTGACAGGCATTGTCTGGTGAAACGTTATCGTGATGCCTCGTGTAGGGAGAAGAAATGCGTACCATCACGTTTCCGACTTTGATAAAGGTCGGATTATGGCCGATCGCGATTACAGTTTATCGTATCACGACATTGCTGCTCGCGTTGGTCGAGATCCATTGACAGTTTGCCGAATATGGAATCGGTTGGTTCAAGAGGGTAATACGGACCGACGTGATGGATCCCAACGGCCTTGTATCACTAGCAGTCGAGATGACAGGCATCTTATCCGCATGGCTGTAACGGATCGTGCAGCCACGTCTCGATCAATGAGTCAACAGATGGGGACATTTGCAAGACAACAACCATCTGCACGAACAGTTCGACGACGTTTGCTGCAGCATGGACTATCAACTCGGAGACCATGGCTGCGGTTACACTTCACACTGCATCACAGCCTGCGATGGTGTACTCAACGACGAATCTGGGTGCACGAATGGAAAAACTTCATTCTTTCGGATGAATCCAGGATCTGTTTACAGCATCATGATGGTCGTATCCGAGTTCGGCGACATCGCGGTGAACGCACATTGGAAGCGTGTATTCGTCATCTTCATAGTGGCGTATCACTCGGCGTGATGCTATGGGGTGCCATTGGTTACACATCTCAGTCACCTCCTGTTGGCACTGACGCACTTTGAACAGTGGACGATACATTTCAGATGTGTTACGACCCGTGGCTCTACCCTTCATTCGATCCCTGCGAAACACTACATTTCAGCAGGATAATGCACGACCACATGTTGGAGGTCCTGTACGGCCTTTTCTGGATACAGAAAATGTTGGACTGCTGCCCTGGCCAGCACATTCTCCAGATCTCTCACCAAATGAAAACGTCTGGTCAATGGTGGCCGAGCAACTGGCTCGTCACAATACGCCAGTCTTTACTCTTGATGAACTGTGGTATCGTGTTGAAGCTGCATGGGCAGCTGTACCTGTACACGCCATCCAAGCTCTTTTTGACTCAATGCCCAGGCGTATCAAGGCCGTTGTTATTGCCAGGGGTGGTTGTTCTGGGTACTGATTTGTCAGGATCTATGCACCTAAATTGCGTGAAAATGTAATCACATGTCAGTTCTAGTATAATATGAATACCCGTTCATCATCTGCATTTCTTCTTCGTGTATCAATTTTAATGGCCAATTTTTGCCGTATTAAGTTCCCAATTTCAGTAAGGCCAAAAACTTCGTGGCATAGCTTCTTTGTTAATGGCTGTCGAGTTGATGTTCTCTGTCCGTTTCTAAAAAAATGCAACTGTGGAAGATTTATTTATTTTCGTAATGTGTTTGAGGTGCTTGAAGAAAACCGCTATTCAGCGGAAAGAAGAACTACAAAGAAGAAAAATTAGTTGAAATTCTCTAAGGTGAATGGTAAAGCACCTTAGGTAAGTAAACGCCAATAAAATGTACTTCAGTACCCTAGAAAGGGCTACACAAGTCGAAATACAAGTTATGAGGTAGATGTACGTACATAACTTCTTAACTGGGTAAAAGTGTGAACTTATATCCCATTATACCTGCCTACTTTTGCCCAATTCCGCTATTTTCTTTTTAGGGAGTCTACAAGCAACAGACACAATTGAACTCACGGAAATCAGGGAGGGTAATGGAAGTTTACAGCCGCCAGTTCCGGCACTGAGTTTATCTGATTTTTAAACTGATTCAGGTTTACTTAAGACTCCATTAAAACTGTAAGAAATTTGAACCGAATAGATAAATAAAGTTACTTACCGGATTTCCTCCAACTGTAAGCCATCGACTGCCGGGGGGTTCCAGAACAGAACTGTGGAGATGACGAATTATGCAATGCCTGCTACTTTTACCCCCACCTACCCAAAAGGTAGAGCATTAGTGTTCAACAGGTATTATATCATGACTTTAATTTTCAAAGTCGCACACTAATTCAGAAACTATAACCGGCATAGACGTTCTTCCGTGAACATGAAGCCAGCTATGGTGGTCAGCTGCTAGATCACCATCGAAAGAGTAGTGTAGAGTGTTGCACCTTGAGGACAGTGTACGAAGGCACACATGCTCTTTTCTGGACAGAGTTTGAATCTAGTGATTTCGATCTAGTGAGCGATTTTAGAATCACATGAAGGAATGTGCGCAGGAGACTGCCATGGGCAGTTTCCATTGTTTTCTAGTGTTCTTGTTCTTGTGAGGCACGACTTTATATTTTGTGCAGCAGTTGTAAATATTTTTCGTTCTAAAGCACTGTATAATATACTAAAGCTACTTGTAAGATCATATTAATTCTTCTCTTACATAGTTTTGTGTTGAGCAAACTTATTTACATCTCTAAAACTAGACATATAACTGTGGACAGTTAATCCACAATTTGTCGTGCAGTATCTTGTAACCTGTTGCGGAAGGAGGTCTTCTACCTTCTAACATGTGATATGTGCCAATGAACTGAGTTTCTTTAATGTCCCACCTCTCTCGAAAAGGTATTTTTTTTTTAAAAAAAAGTGTATTTAATTTAAACTGGATTTTGATAATACTTCTACGCAGTTTAATTTCACTTAGGCCTACTGATTACTGATACATAGTAGAGTAATAATATCACAGGTAGACTATTAAATACCGTAATGGCAGGATTTTCTGGACTGCAGCACTTTTAAATTTCAGTAGAATATTTGTTCTTTGGTACATGACCGTGAAGTACCGTGGAACATTTATTCACATTTGGGGAAACCTTATTTTTTCACAGAAATTTTTGTAATTTTCAAAAGACATTATAGCGGACAAGAATTGGATGGTATCATTTAGAAATGGAATAAGAAAATACATCAAAAATCAGTTATTCGACTGGCTAAAGGCGAAATTCTGAAAAGTGTTCCGAAGTACAACGCTGTCCCCTACTGAAGACGTTGTCCACGTAGAATCAATAGCCATAATAAAGCTACCTACTTGATGATGACATAAACGACAGATCCGTTTATTCCTGGTGAAACTGTCTAGGATTGTGACTCAAAATGACACTAGAGTCTTGAAAATGGTGAGGATTACATAAACTTAAATGCTGTGATACTCCTCAATTGATTGCTTCAGGTCAGTTACTGGAAAGCCGAATATACCAGCTGCCAGAAACACAAGCAGAATATGGCAACGACTGGAGGTCGAGAATGGTTAGACTTGCAGGGGAAAACCTTCCACAGAGAGAACAAAAACTGACTCTTGGGCTTGCAGACGGCGACAAAAAAACTAAACGCTCTCCACTATTTACATACAAATCCACGGTTTATCGACCCGTGTTCACAATCGTTGAGCAAATCGAAATAATGATAACTGTGATTATGCACTTCTGATTTACATCGTGTAAATTACAGCGTTGACGAAGTTGTGAGAGCTTCTGCAGTTATATTTCTTAAATCGATTGAATGGCATATCTAAGTTTAAATTTTTCGGACGAATTCTGTTCTAATTATGTAGTTCTCTGATTAACAATTTCGTAGAGATTCACTATCATTATATTACATTTTACGTATTTTATTGTCATTTTCATTAAAATGATAGGCATCTGTTGTGTATTTAAAGTAAGGGTTACGGCAAGTTCTATTTGGAGGTGAGAACGGGAGGAGAATCTGTAAAAATCTATGAAGCCTTCTTCTCCAGAAGCGAAACATACACCCCTCCCGTTTCCCAAACATTGTATTTTTATTCAACATTTTCTACCCCTCGTTATGTATGGTCAGTATCGATTTGTATGTATGAACAGTATAACAACAGTTTGTAAGGAACCCAGAAAACCACCGTAAGCTTTGCTGCTGTCCGGTATCAGGACTTATGTTGACACCTTACTTTTCTAAGATATCAGTCCGATAGCTATTTCGAGGCTCCCTTTTCAAAGACGTGTGAAATGATTTGGAATCAACTGCATTGCTCTACCAAATATTTATAAGGCCAGTAAAGCCGAATTTTTATCGACCGCTTCTAGGTCACCTTCACTGGCGGTATTAAGATTATCCTAAACCTTTCCTTGCCTGCTCCAATCTGCCTGCAGACTGGTGAAGACAGCTGAACCAATGTCTGTGAAGTCTGCAAGTCGTTGGAGTACTTTACGATGTCTCCGACTACATTTAACAGGTCTGAACGAAATCAGTATAAAATTCACCCAAAACTCCACGCACTTTGTGCCATATTTCACCTTGCGCCTAGAATTTCAAAAGTTACTCGTTGGTCATGTATAGGGTTTACAGAAATAAGTGCATAAAATTTCATAATCCTACCTTTCATAGACTCCGAGACAAAGCTACCTAAGCCGCGCGGGATTAGCCGAGCGGTCTACGGCGCTGCAGTCATGCACTCTGTGTCTGGTCCCGGCGGAGGTTCGAGTCCTCCCTCGGGTAAGGGTGTGTGTGTTTGTCCTTAGGATAATTTAGGTTAGGTACTGTGTAAGATTAGGGACTGATGACCTTAGCAGTTTTCACACAAATTTCAACATTTTTTGAACAAAAAGGTACCTAAGCCTTAAAAAACGTAATTGTCTGTGAATGGAATTTGAAGTTCAACCTAACGTTTTTTCTTACGTCATCTCTTCAGGTGGCCTCAGATTTGTACTCACGACCTCTCTTCCTTCAAGGCTTCTCTTCTGGTTTCTTGTTCCCTGTCTTCTTTCCTTTACCTGGTCTTCAACGGATTTTTCGGCTGCTGAGAGGCGATGTAAAACTATTTTTCTCAAAATGCCTTGAGTGACATTTCTTATCATAAAGCCCATTCTCTCTAATACCCTCATTCTCCATACATTCTCATCATTAAATATAAGTACTGCATCATTATTTGCAGTTCTGACAGCTGTATAAGACAAAAGTGTGGCAAAACGAGAACTGCTTCTCCATAAACAATGCAGCTGGTTTGTTATGTGTTTCAGGAAATACGGAGCAGAGTCACAGATGATCTATAAAACCAAAAAGTATATAGCATAGCCTTATAGATCCATCCCGTCCAAGTTACCTTCAAAGTAATTCACGAAATCGTGAAACTTCCTGACAAATTAAAACTGTGTGCCGGACCGAGAGTCGAACTCTGGACCATTGCTTTTCGCGGGGCTCTACCATCTCAGCTACCCACGCACGACTCACGACCCATCCTCAGTCCTTTAATTCCGCCAGTACCTCCTCTCCAACCGTCCAAACATAAAAGAAGCTCTCCTGCAAACCTTGCAGTACTAGCACTCCTAGAAGAAAGGATATTGCGGAGACATGGCTTAGCCGCAGCCTGGGGGATGTTTACAGAGTGAAAATTCTTGGATGGAATCGTCGTTCTTCAAACTAGTACTGAAACGTTGCTCCAGAAAATTGGTGTGGTGGGAAGGTCACATCACATGTTTAATTACTTTCAGGCATTTCGGGAGTGATTTCATCATTGAAACTTGTGGAATTTGTTGTCTACTAGTTCTGCTAATAAAAAGTAAATTGAAAATCGAAATGTTTGGTCAATTTCATTAACATTATCCCTTAAGCGACTACGAAAGAAGTTAAGGTGCTTCAAGCCCCAGCAAATACTGTTTTCGTTATACAATCCATTGAATCTTGCCAGAAATCTCTGTTCTGTGAGCGGTCGGCGTTTGGCACCATACAGCTGAGCGGTAGACACAGGTGGACACGGGACTGGAATTCCATAACTGATAAAATAAAAAGAAAAAAGAAAGAGCGTGGAAGAGGACGCTGCCTCGGAATCGAAACATTAATTCGTCCCATGTGCATGAAACACACTGGAGATTCAGTGTCGATATCGAGGTATTTCTCCTGTAGGCTTCAATGAAGAATATATACTTTCCCTGGAAAATGTCAAATCAGCAGCTAGGCTTAATTTTTTTAATTTATGTATTTATATTTCTTTTTTTGCTATTCCTTCTCAAACTCTCGTATCTGACTGACATACAATTTTAATCTCACTGCGACCACTAACCAGCTAGACAGCTTGGTCGCATAGAAGAATAGACTCTTGAGAAATGTAAACAAATTAAATAAAACCTTCAAATTGCAGCAGCGTAAGATGTGTATCCAAAACAAACCCATTCTACTAGTGCTGAAGGTCATATCTGACAGGAAGTACGTGTGAGCAATTGAAGGTATTCCGTTTGGTTGCTGTACTCACACTGGTGATATGCGGTTAGCTGGTGCCTGTCGGCTACAAGGTGAACGGTGCGTAACATTTCAGCTTAAGGTCACGCCGCCACAGGCACGAAAGCACAAAGAGTATCATCGTCGATATGTCAATAGCCTATACTCGGAGCGACTGTGCACGCAGGCGCACGCACATATACACACGGTATTCCAATATCCGTTCTGCCGTCAAGTAATATTTTGTTTGAGCAGACAGGTGATTCTGACTCGCAGGCTAGCGATCAGCCGCCACGCAGCCTATGATCGGCGTACACCGGCGTCAGCAACCGGCGGCTGCCGACGCCCACGCTCGTTACTGTTTCATTACGAGAATTAGTGCAAACCCTACCGCCGGCTCCCGGCTAACCGTTACCTCATCCCCGGAAGCTCGCAATATTGGCCTCGTTACGCCGCTTAATGACTCGAACATAGATTGCATAACCTCATTTACATATGCGGTGTCACGGCCGCCCGCAGTCAGTGCAGTGAGAGAGGGCGCGCGGGCGGCGTAGCGCTTCGCGTTTAAACACACATGACTACAGCCGCACTGTACTCGTTCGTGGAATTCATCACTCTGCCTAAGCGATCTTCACGTGTAGGCTCGAGCGAATAATTCTGCGAACTGAAACAAGAATCACAGCTGCCAAATATTTTCATAAACTACACTACTGGCCATTAAAATTGCTACACCACGGAGATGACGTGCTACAGACGCGAAATTTAACCTACAGGAAGCAGATGCTGTGATATGCAAATGATTAGCTTTTCAGAGCATTCACACAAGGTGGGCGCCGGTGGCGACACCTACAACGTGCTACATGAGGAAAGTTTCCAAGCGATTTCTCATACACAAACAGCAGTTGCCTCGTGATGACTGGGTGTTGTGTGATGTCCTTAGGTTAGTTAGGTTTAAGTAGTTCTAAGTTCTAGGGGACTGATGACCACAGATGTTAAGTCCCATAGTGCTCAAAGTCATTTGAACAAACAGCAGTTGACCGGCGTTGCCTGGTTAAACGTTGTTGTGATGCCTCGTGTAAGGAGAAGAAATGCGTACCATCACGTTTCCGACTTTGATAAAGGTCGGATTGTAGCCCATAGCGCTTGCGGTTTATCGTATCGCGACATTGCTGCTCTCTCTGGTCGATATCCAATGACTGTTAGCAGAATGTGGAATCGGTGAGTTCAGGAGGGTAATACGGAACGCCGTGCTAGATCCCAACGGCCTCTTATCACTAGCAGTCGAGATGACAGTCATCTTATCAGCATGGCTGTAACGGATCGAGCAGCCACGTCTCGATCCCTGTGTCAACAGATGGGGACGTTTGCAAGACAACAACCATCTGCACGAACAGTTCGACGACGTTTGCAGCAGCATAGATTATCAGCTCGGAGACCGTGGCTGCGGTTACCCTTGACGCTGCATCACAGACAGGAGCACCTCCGCTGGTGTACTCAACGACGAACCTGGGTTCACAAATGGCTAAACGTCATTTTTTCGAATGAATCCAGGTTCTATTTACACCATCATGATGGTCGCCTCCGTGTTTGGCGATATCGCGGTGAACGCATATTGGAAACGTGTATTCGTCATCGCCATACTGGCGTATCACCCGGTGTGGTAGTATGGGGTGCCATTGGTTACACGTCTCGGTCACCGCTTGTTCGCATTGACGGCACTTTGAACAGTGGAAGTTACATTTCAGATGTGTTACGACCCATGGCTCTACCCTTCGTTAGATCCCTGCGAAGCCCTACTTTTTAGCAGAATAATGCACGACCGCAAGTTGCAGGTCCTGTACGGTCCTTTCTGGATACAGAAAATGTTGGACTGCTGCCCTGGCCAGCACATTCTCCAGATCTCTCACCAACTGAAAACGTCTGGTCAATGGTGGCCGAGCAACTGGCTCGTCACAATACGCCAGTCTTTACTCTTGATGAACTGTGGTATCGTGTTGAAGCTGCATGGGCAGCTGTACCTGTACACGCCATCCAAGCTCTTTTTGACTCAATGCCCAGGCGTATCAAGGCCGTTGTTATTGCCAGGGGTGGTTGTTCTGGGTACTGATTTCTCAGGATCTATGCACCCAAATTGCGTGAACATGTAATCACATGTCAGTTCTAGTACAACATATTTGTCCAATGAATGCCCGTTTATCATCTGCATTTCTTCTTGGTGTAGCAATTTTAATGGCCAGTAGTGTATACAACAGAGCAGTGCCACACAATGCCTGACGTCGAGGAAGCATAGTAAGTCACCAGACTCAGATACCTCTGCCTGTTTTCTCTTCTATACTTCCTAGCTACCCTGAAAGTCATCTATATTCCTATTTACGTACTTCTTTCCTTTTGCGCCATGATTCCCGAATACAGGTCCACTATTCTGACACTTATTAGGATAAGAACGTGAAGGGTTCAATAAGTAAGGAAACTATTCTTCTTTTCATCAATTTCTGCTGAAATATGCAGAATCACAGATATTCTTAAGCGCTTGCAGAATGTGTACGGAGACAAGTAAACTGAGTCGTTGGGCGTGGCGTCTGCCATCATCTCAACGAGGTCGCGCAGACCTGTTCGATCTCAGACGTCACACAGCTGAGACGTCTACAATGTTGAAACGTGTGGACACTCCCATCAGAGATGGTCCACAGTTCACAACCAAACACCTATCTGCAGAACTCGGCGTCACTGTTGGTAGTGCTGAAACAACCGTCCACCAGTTGAGAACTCATGGGTGTGTGCCCTCTATTTTACTCGCCGCCCAATAGAAGACGATAAAGAGCAAAGGAGGATTATCTCTAGGGCATTGGTTCAAATGGCTCTGAGCACTATGGGAATTAACATGTGAGGTCATCACTCCCCTAGAACTTAGAACTACTTAAACTAACCTAAGGACATCACACACACCTATGCCCGAGGCAGGATTCGAACCTGCGACCGTAGCGGTCGCGTGGTTCCAGACTGTAGCGCCTAGAACCGCTCGGCCACTCCGGACGGCTGTTGGGCATTGTTTGCACGTTACGAGGCTGATCGTGGACATCGACACAGACCATGAAACATGGGTTCATCTATTCGAACAGGAAACAAAACAGCTATCCTTGGAATGGCGCCACACGACCGGTCCTCAAAGCAGCGCCTTGCACCTGTAGTCAAGGCGACGGTCTTCTGGGAGTCTGAATCTACATCTACATTTGTACTCCGCAAGCCACCCAACGGTGTGTGGCGGAGGGCACTGGACGTGCCACTGTCATTGTGGTGCCACCGCCAGACACCACACTTGCTAGGTGGTAGCTTTAAATCGGCCGCGGTCGATTAGTACATGTCGGACCCGCGTGTCGCCACTGGCAGTGATCGCAGACCGAGCGCCACCACACGGCAGGTCTCGAGAGACGGACTAGCACTCGCCCCAGTTGTACGGACGACGTAGCTAGCAATGCACACTGACGAAGCCTCGCTCATTTGCAGAACAGATAGTTAGAATAGCCTTCAGCCAAGTTCATGGCTACGACCTAGCAAGGCGCCATTAGCCTTACATAGCTTGTATCTAAAGAGTCTCACTTGTATCGTCAAGAGCGATGTACCACAAGGATTTCTTTATAGCATTCATTATGTATCCTGTTTCAGACCTATCTCTAGCCTGCGTCAGTAACGCGTGCCTTTCGGCTACTTCCGAGTGGCGTGGCTGTCTTACTACGCCACAACAGTCATTACCTCCCTTTCCTGTTCCAGTCGCGTATGGTTCGCCGGAAGAACGACTGCGTGCGCGCTCGAAACTCTCTAATTTTACATTCGTGATCTCCTCGGGTGGTATAAGCAGGGGGAAGCAGTATATTCGATACCTCATCCAGAAACGCACCCTCTCGAAACCTGGACGGCAAGCTACACCGCGATGCAGAGAGCCTCTCTTGCAGAGTCTGCCACTTGAGTTTTCTAAACATCTCCGTGACGCTATCACGCTTACCAAATAACCCTGTGATGAAACGAGCCGCTCTTTGGATCTTCTCTTTCTTCCCTGTCAACCCGACCTGGTACGGATCCCACACTGATGAGCAATACTCAAGTATAGGTCGAACGAGTGTTTTGTAAGCCACCTCCTTTGTTGATGGACTACATTTTCTAAGGACTCTCCCAATGTATCTCAACCTGGCACGTGGCTTAAAAAAATTTTGAGATGTGTGTGAAATCTTATGGGACTTGACCACTAAAGCCACCAGTCCCTAAGCTTACACACTACTTAACCTAAATTATCCTAAGGACAAACACACACACACCCATGCCCGAGGGAGGTCTCGAACCTCCGCCGGCACCAGCCGCACAGTCCATGACTGCAGCACCCGCCTTATCAACAATTAATTTTATATGATCATACCACTTCAAATCGTTCCGTACGCATACTCCCAGATACTTTACAGAAGTAACTGCTACCAGTGTTTGTTCCGCTATCATGTAATCATACAATAAAGGATCCTTCTTTATATGTATTCGCAGTACATTACATTTGTCTATGTTCTGTTTGATTTCCTCCCTCATGGCGCAACTATCAAGTGTGAGTTCATTGTACTACCCTAAGGAAATTGAAGAAACTGCTGCAGTGTGATGGTCCCACAAAAATGCAAACAAACTTCTTCCGCTCCATGACAACGCAACGCCTGAGACATGCACCCTAGAGCCCACGCCTCGCCCCTTCAAATTTCCATCTGTGTGACCCACTGAAGCACAAACTCTGTGGGAACCAACACGTGGATAATGGGTAGGAGGTTATTGGTGCAGCACGACGCTGGCCGTTCCCAATAAGGTGACGTAAGGCCGTCACATTTAACGGACATTATTTTTAAAAATACTCTATTGTAGCCAAAAGAGTGTAGAATATTACGGCGTATTGGAATCGTGAATAAAACCAACCAGCTTTCAGAAGAAAACGGGTCACATCACGTCTTGAATACATCTGATACATTTCCTTCTGTCTTTCATACAGGCCACGTTTCACTTAATTACTATTCTGTGAACCAACACATTCAGCTAGTATTTCGTCCAGTATGGGGATATCACTGCTTTCCCTGAATGTCGTGTGTCTTACACCATTGGCAACTTATAATATCTCTTCTAAAAGTTCATATTTAGGCTGAAACAACGTTTTTGAAAATATACATATATGGTCAAAGCGGAGTCCTACTGGGCGTGTTAAGAGCGGCATGAGAACATTTGTCTTGCTGCAACTGGATGTACCTACAATTGTAACTGGTATATATCAGGAAGGAGTACCCCATTTTTTGTTATTCTTCTGCTGGTCTGCTACACGAACACAAGACTAATCACCTAAAACAAAGTGCGCACACTCTGTTATGATACCGGCTACATCTGGTTTTCGCGTGCAGTGGGATTTTATAGACAGAAGCAAGTAATAACACATGTAGCCACCGTAGTGCAGTCTCTTTACCAACCAATGTACAGTGGCTACAAGGCCTGCACGGAAACTTCATATGTCATTATGAGAGACATGTAAAAAAAGGTCGTGAGAATATATCTTTTTTATAATCAACCGTCCATTAGATGCACTCCATAGAAAAATCCTTTCTTTATCTTCTTCACACCTGTACAATATTTAGCAAATAAAGCTTTCTTGTATGCACACATTTTAGCACGTATTTTCCTCAAACTGATGGGTACATCATAAAACTTAGATATTCCACTCATAAATTTAGCACAGATGGCTTCTGCTTCTATTAGGTAGACTTTGGCACTGCATTGATACATGAACTGAAGAACTGTTCTAAATCATCCACATGTACACTATGCAGATGAAGACTGTTCACAGTGACATTGTACACTGCTTGAATACTTCACAGCCAGCGCTTACGTCTCTCCAGCACAAAAGAGGACACCATATGTAGTCCATATGAGATCATAACGGTGGTGTGCTGTAGATAAATGGATAAGTCCCCTGGTTTCACCCTGAGTTCCTCGTCGTCATACATTGTTCTAATGGATAGTTTCAGACCAGTACAGAAAATGTTTGGAGGAGAGTGAGATGGGTAATAGTCAGTAGTCATCTACGCATTGATGTAGCATGTAGAGCAACATAGGTCATCCCATTCCAGCTCAGTACACTACACTTTCGATATCCAGCACAACACACCAGTCACTGTCTACTGGTTCTTGTATACCAATATTTAGACACTTTGAGCCACTAACTGTTAAATTATACATTGAAGTGAAAAGTAGTAGCACACTGGGATCGACTGGCGTTTTCTTATCCACAGTATCTGCAATTTTTCCTGGAACGGCATGAAAGTCGGAGCCCAGTATTGATCTGCACCTTGCTGTTTAGTGCACCTGTGCTTGCTGGTGGTAGGCTGGGTGTCGTCATCACAGAAATCAATGAGCAGAACAGACACTACGCCGGCCGCGGTGGTCTCGCGGTTCTAGGCGCGCAGTCCGGAACCGTGCGACTGCTACGGTCGCAGGTTCGAATCCTGCCTCGGGCATGGCTGTGTGTGATGTCCTTAGGTTAGTTAGGTTTAAGTAGTTCTAAGTTCTAGGGGACTGATAACCACAGCAGCTGAGTCCCATAGTGCTCAGAGCCATTTGAACCATTTTTTTGAACAGACACTACGAGTTCCTTTTTGTGCTCAAGGGTACTGACCAGAAGCACTACATGATCCCCAGAGGTCGCTGCAGTCCACACACACTGGAACTCGATGCTAGTCCTGGCACACTAGGCGTCATCTCTGCGGGCCTCGACAGGTCGAAGGTTGCTGAACAAGGAGAAATAACCAACACATGCCGTACAAAGACACGAACAAGCAATAGTTATAATAATAATAGCTACAAACAAATATGATACTCATATTTTTCATTGTATTGTATTGAACTGGGGACCTAGAAACGACGGAGAGGCTTAGTCCCTACTGTAGCCCTCAGTGGTACACGAACCCACAACAGGCTACAGCAGTCCCCTCATCCCACCCCTGCCCCACACCGAACCCAGGTTAAGGAGCGGTTCGGCCCCCAGTGGACCCCCCCCCCCCCCCCCGTGGGAACGACTCTCCCAGACGAGTGTAACCCCAATGCTTGCATGGTAGTAATTATGGTGTACTCGTACGTGGAGACAGTGTTTGCGCAGCAATCACCGACCTAGTGTACTGAGGCAGAATAAGGGGAACCAGTCCGAATTCGCCTAGGCAGATGGAAAACCACCTTAGAAGCCATCCACAGGCTGACCCGGCACACCAGACCTCGTCATGAAGCTGCCGGATGGATTCGTGCCAGGGACCGGCACGCCTTAGATCGCACAGCTAGGGTTGGGGAAGGGGAGGAATAAGTGGGAGAGCGACTGACAGAAGATGATGTTATCAGGTGAGGTTGTCAGTGCGATGCTGCAACATTTATCGTCTGAGAGGTGGGCGAGAAGCAGCCATCTTGAACAAATTTGGCAACAGTGCAGCCTGTCCAAATTTCGGCTTTATTACCCTGCTGTGGTATCTCAGTAAGGTTTCAGTAGTTATACTTCCGTGACGAACTTCCCAAGTGGCCTGATGTGCATCCCTACAAAATCCCACACGTCTCTGTTCCGTCCAGCACTTTGTGTTAATGATCTATGGGACTTCATAATCTTATGTAAGCCGTCTACTAGAGGGTCGTCCCCTATCTGAATGCGTATGTGGTGCAACCTACTGAAAATTTTCATTACTATTTCACGTATGTACACTTAAATTCTAAACACAATCACATTTTTCATTTTGTTTGCTTTGTACATTTTTTTTTTCATTTGTGAGAGCACTTCCTTATTACAATGGAAATGTTTGTGTTCAGTTACGTTGAACAACGAATAATTCTTAGGGTGGTCCTCAATACATATTAACTCGTTTGGTTGTTAACTGTGTCTACATCTGTGACAAAAGCAAGGCGAGAAAATGGAGGTCGGTCATGAGTTTTGTTACCGAATCAGTTGGAAGATTTCCTTGGTTGTATGCTGCCGTATAAACTGCGTTAGAGAAATTATTGGCAGAGGACATTCTAATGCCTTTAAATGCCAACATGCAGTGCTGTGCAGTGCAGTTAATTAAAGCTAGATTGCCAATTCAGGAAGCTGCAACCACTGTCATCTTAAGACGAACACACGCCAATGGTAATGTGAATTATTATGCTCCTCTCACGAGCAAACTAGCAACTCAGTAAATTCGTAGACTTTCTAAACAATAGTACGTTTCTTTAAAATGAAGTTCATACGTGTACGTTTGTTGCAGTGGATTATTCATCATGCATCAATAATGAAAGCTCCGATCTATAACGTAAGTGGCATTCACTTCTGTTCTAATAGTGAACTAATTAATGAGACAATTCACAAGCTCTCCATACACACTGGATAGCCAAAGAAACTGGTACACCGTCTAGAGCCCCCGCGAGCACGAAAAAGTGCCGGAATTCGACTTGGCATGGACTCGACTAATGTCTGAAGTAGTGCTGGAGGGAACTGACACCATGAATCCTGCAGGGCTGTTCATAAATCAATAACAGTGCGAAGGGGTGGAGATGTCTTCTGAACAGCACGTTCCAAGGCATCTCAGATACGCTCAATAATTTTCATGCCTGGGAAGGTTTGTGGCCAGCGGAGGTGTTTAACTTCAGAAGAGTGTTCTTGGAGCCAGTCTTTAGCAATTCTGGACGCGTGGGGTGTCGCGTTGTCCTGCTGGAATTGCCCAAGTCCGTCAAAATGCACAATGGGCAAGATTGGATACAGCTGATCAGACAGGATGCTTCCGTACGTGTCACCTGTCAGAGTCGTATCTGAACGTATCAGGTCTCCCACATCACGCCAGCTTCACACGCACTACACCATAACAGAGCCTCCACCAGCTTGAACAGTCCTCTGCTGACATGCAGGGTCCATGGATTCATGAGGTTGTGTCCATACCTCTACACGTCGATCCACTCGATATAATTTGAAATGAGACTCGTCACACCAGGCAACATGTGTCCAGTCATAAACAGTCCAATGTCGGTGTTGACGGGTCCGGGCGAGGGGTACAACTGTGTGTCGTGCAGTAGATGAGTGGGCCTTAAAAAAATGGTTCAAATGGCTCTGAGCACTATGGGACTCAACTGCTGTGGTCATAAGTCCCCTAGAACTTAGAACTACTTAAACCTAACTAACCTAAGGACAGCACACAACACCCAGCCATCACGAGGCAGAGAAAATCCCTGACCCCGTCGGGAATCGAACCCGGGAACCCGGGTGTCGGAAGCGAGAACGCTACCGCACGACCACGAGATGCGGGCGAGTGGGCCTTAGGCTCCGAAAGCCCATATCTATGATGTTTCGTTGAATGGTTCGCACGCTGACACTTGTTGATGGCCCAGCATTGAAATCTGCTGCAATTTTCGGAAGGGCTGCACTTCTGTCACGTTCAACGATTCTCTTCAGTCGTCGTTGGTCCTGTTCTTGCAGTATCTCTTTCCGGCCGCAGCGATGTCGTAGATTTCATGTTTTACCGGACTCCTGATATTCACAGTACTCTTGTGAGATTGTCGTATGGGGAAAATCCCCATGTCATGGCTACCTCGGAGATGTTGTGTCCAATTGCTCAGGCAACGACTAAAACACCACGTTAAACTGACTTAAATCTTGATGACCTGCCATTGTAGCAGCTGTAACCCGTCTAACAACTGCGCCAGAATCGTGTGGTCTTATATAGGGGTTGCCGACCGCAGCGCCGGATCATGCCTTTCTACATACCTCTGTATTTGAATGTAAATGCCTATACAAATTTCTTTGGCGCTTTAGTGTAGATATTGGTGTAACAGCAGATAGTAAAACTACCGCAGAACGACACATTGACACGGCTGATAACCCAAGAGGACTTCATCACTAATATCAAAATTCTGTTTACATTCATAGATATTGGTTTAAAAACAAATATTGAAATTGTATTTACGTTGCACTGAGGAAATGCCAACTAGGAAATAAGAACATAGCTGACTGCAACATTGCACTTCAGTAGACTGCATTTATATTTCATAATTGTATTTATATTGCACTGAGGAAATGCCAAATAGAAAACAAAATCATAGCTGACTGCAACATTGCACTTCAGTAGACGGCATTTATATTTCATATATAGTGTGAGTTGAGATATTTGAATAAAGTGATTTATGTGGGTGTGCGTGTTTGTGTGACTCTGCGTGTGTTCGTGCGTGCTTTCTG
Organism: Schistocerca nitens; assembly: GCF_023898315.1. NCBI lineage: Eukaryota > Metazoa > Arthropoda > Insecta > Orthoptera > Acrididae > Schistocerca > Schistocerca nitens. The sequence continues at coordinate 70,537,914 of NC_064614.1, forward strand.
ACAGGAGCGGGAAATGTGAACGTGTTTTCTTCTCTTCTTGCTTTAGAGGTATTGTGTTTGCCGTGTGGTGTCGGATTTGTATTGTATTCTAAGCAGTAGTACGGCGTTGTACTCGTATATCGCCGTTGTTGACAACTGTATTTGCTTGAACTCGTACAAGGTAGGAACTAAGTGTTTCGTAAGATATGCTTAATTTATTTTACCAGTTCCTGTATGTATGTGTGTGTGTGTGTGTGTGTGTGTGTGTGTATGTATGTGCGTATGGGTGGGTGGGTGGGGAGGGGGGTGGGGGTCGCTGTCTTGCTATACCTTATGTTTGTTAAATAGTGAAAGCCTACGAGCGTTAAATAGCGAAAGTAAAATCACAAAGCAGTCAAACAACCAATATATTACCAATCAGTTACCTGTTGTAGAGACGTGTAAGCAAATCTGTGTGTCGTTGTTGTACAATAGGAGTGGCTTCGACACATTTATGTAGTGATAATTGTGTCTGATCTTAATTTTTTAGACGAATTTTTGATGCCAAAAACACAGTCATATTTGAAAGTGGCTAGCTATACATTCCAATGAACAGTTGGACATAGAACTGTCTATTATTTTATACTGTTTAAGCCAGAGGTTGGAAATACCGCTTCAGTTGCAAAGTTCTGTTATTATCACACGACCGGTTTCGGGCACTTATAAGCCCATCTTCAGGTGTCGTAAATTGGTGCTGTAGCCCCAGAGCTCTGTGGTGGACGTGTACTAGGCGCGGTGCGTAAGGTTTTAGTGAGTTCATTATCCAATGATGCTGAGTCATGATGGTGATAATACGACAACAAAAGGGTTATGTGTTATGTCTTTCAGTAGCTGCATTGCAACTACAACTGTGCAGCGTGGGTTTCGATGGAGGAACAGCACTGCAACTCTTACAATGTAAGCTGAGAAAGCATCACACATCGCACGATGGCTATTGACGGCCCATGATCTCGCTGTAAATTTTTCTTTGGAACAGTCTGTTGTATAACCACCTTAAAACACAAAAATGTGTTAACCTGCAACAAATTTAGACGCAAACATGGTTCTACCTGCGTGCAAGTAAAAGATACTGAATTACTCTGGAAAATCAGATAGCTATTTTAAAAATACCGGGTGATCAAAAAGTCAGTATAAATTTGAAAACTTAATACACCACGGAATAATGTAGATAGAGAGGTAAAAATTGACACACATGCTTGGAATGACATAGGGTTTTATTAGAACCAAAAGAAAAAAAAAAGTATTGATAGACACGTGAAAGATCTCTTGCGCGCCTCGTTTGGTGATGGTCGTGTGCTCAGCCGCCACTTTCGTCATGCTTGGCCTCCCAGGTCCCCAGACCTCAGTCCGTGCGATTATTGGCTTTGGGGTTACCTGGAGTCGGAAGTGTATCGTGGTCGACCGACATCTGTAGGGATACTGAAGGACAACATCCAACGCCAATGCCTCACCATAACTCCGGACATGCTTTACAGTGCTGTTCACAACATTATTCCTCGACTACAGCTGTTGTTGAGGAATGATGGTGGACATATTGAAAATGTCTTGTAAAGAACATCATCTTTGCTTTGTCTTACTTTGTTATGCTAATTATTGTTATTCTGATCAGATGAAGTGCCATCTGTCGGACATTTTTTGAACGTCTGTATTTTTTTGGTTCTAATAAAACCCCGTGTCATTCCAAGCATGTGTGTCAATTTGTACTTCTCTATCTACATTATTCCGCGATTTATTCAGTTTTCAATTTAAACTGACTTTTTGATCACCCGGTAAATACTATTAAATTACCTATAAATTTGTATCTTAGTTGTCGTATAAGATACAGGCTTCTAAAAGCAGATGGATCTCTTAGAAATACCCTACAGCTTGTACGCGAAGTGACGGAATCCGTAACCTCAAATCTACAAAATGATAATAACGTACTGGAATGTATTCAAGCCCACACAATGAAATTAAATTGCGAGATCTAGAAGTTAATAGGCTACTTCTTATGGTTCATATTCCATTCTTTTCCATGCTCACATCCGTCATTCGTTCAACGTCCTCTTCCGTAATGACACCGACAGACAAGTCAAGAGCCTCTTCTACATTCATACGTTAGATTAATGTATAAGGTCTGAGACGCTAATTCTAGCTTTTGATGATTTCTATGAAATGCACGAAAGTCACAAAAAAATCTTTTTAGGTATAAGTAACACGTGTACTTCTGCACCACTGCATTTTTTTGCGACAAAGCAGTCGATCCAGTTCCAAATACTCGCTTTCGTGGAATGGAAGTCGCTGAATGCAAAACCATTAACGTCGTACTGCAAGAGCGTTTGATGGTTCCATTTACAAGGGACTCATTCAGTGCGGGAGCTTTGAACAGGCAGGCACGGAAAGAAAAGGGAGAGCTATTTTCCAATTACCCATTCTTTATACCACATATACTTACGCCTTTGTTTGACCACACAGAAAACAATGGATGCCAACGAGTATTGTTCTACAATAGAACCCGAGTGGCGTGTGATGGCTGAAATGACAACTGAATAAGAGTGAGCCAAAGACGATGTACAAAAATCTGTCATTTTTCTGCGCTCACACCTAGTTCAGAGAACCGAACAGTACCTCATTTGATATTTTTTATGCTTCACGCGCGTAAGGAATTAATATTAACAACAGTAAAAAAATACGTTTTTGTCTTGACGAATGGATAAATGACTCTAATATGTTAACACATTCTTGAAAATTTCTTACATTAAATGATTTCGATCTTATACTGACATAAGAGATTTCTTGTAAAAGCATGTGACATGACGGAGAAATGTATGGTTTCGGTCTCGGTCAGACGACATTAGTCTGTGGCTACATTTTAATTTAGTATGCGCTCGATTGTGGGGTGAATGTCGTCGGAAGGCATCCCACGACAGACTGTGTAAGTGGGTTATTTAGGCTTTTGTGTTGGTGAATTCACGTAGCAGTTTGTATTAAAATCGCTGATTGCCGTGTGTGCAGTCTGTGGCTAGTTGGATTCATTGTTGGATTATTCGTTAGTGTAGTGTTGGGCAGTTGGCTGTGAACAGAGCGTAGCGTTGGGCAGTTGGAGGTGAGCGTGGTTGAGAGCTGCTGAGTTCATTTCTATGCCGTTGTCAGATCATTGAATAGACACGATACACGATGAAAAATTAAGGAAAATAAATATGAAATTATATTGTGTTGCAAACCAGAATACATCCTAAACAAAGGAAACGTAGTAGGGGAACTGAGAAAATTCAGCAGTTTAGCTATGGGAAATCACATACTGACCTGAACAGATACCACACAAGGTAAAGGATACACATGGGGACGAGGAAAAGATACCATGCTGAAGAAGGTGATTATATTTTGACGTCAGTGTCTTTCAAGGCATGCTCGAAGGCGAGTAGCATGTGACCAAAAAACACATATCGTAGATTCGCGAATATCAAAATTGCAATAGAAACGGTGCCTGAAGGTCTAACGGCGCCATGAACTGCAAAGTCACCAAGTCGATTTGATCAGAGATGCGTTTCCACAACCATATCAGCATGTGTATCACAAAGTTTGGTCAACTCTTAATCGCATCAGAACCAACTGTGGGAAATGCGCCGACTCCTTACACAGATGGGGTAAACTTCCTTCGGCCGCTTGCGACTGTGGCGCTGAGAGACAGACGGTCAAACACATCGTTCAGGAATGCCCACTAAGGGCATACGAGGGTGACCCACGGGATTTCCTAATGGCGCCCCAAGAGGCAATCGACTATTTATTATCTAAGCTGGACGTCTGCTTGTGATTGCTCTTCTGTGAGTGTAAATTTACAATTGGCAGTGTTCTTATATACAAACTGTTATTTATTGCTCTGTTTATACATATGTGATTTTTCTTAAATCGTGTTGTTTCTGTAATTTTTACTGTGATGTTATGAGCCTTACGCTAAATAAATAAAAAAATATGTATCACGATAATGTACACATAGAGCGACACATTCACTGTTAAACAATTATTCGGGGTGTGTTCCCAGACATTTGGACGCCACGATAAATATCTGAGTAATGGCAAACCACCTCCACCATGACCTTGCCTGCTCGGCAGTGTGGGTCTCACGCGTGGTGCTCTACGCTCCTAGGAGTATGAGACCTCATCATCGTCATCAATAGGCAGTACCACATACTACACTAAGAACTTTCATTAAAAATAAGAGTTACATTGGTAGGGCCCCAAGGAACCCTAGCAGGACCTTTAACGTCCTCAGCACACATAGAAGATTTGTTAGGGTAGACAGCTCTAGAATCTTTTTCACAGATAACGCGTTTGTCTACAGAAAGTGTCGTAGTTTGCAGTGTCATGATGATCTCTCCATTGACATAAGATTGAGGATAGTCCCCCATTTGGATCTCCGAGAGGTACTGAGAATGTGGAGGTGATAATGAGAGTAACACTGAATAACCAGTGAAATGGTAGCTTTCTACGAATTAAGGTGTGGAATGTTAGAATTTCAAACATGATACGAAAGCTAGAAAATCTGTAAAGGGAAATACTGATGCTCAATCTAAATAGAGTCGGGTCAGTGAAGTGCAATGGAAAGACGATAAGGATTTATGACCAGACGACTAAAGGGTAACATCAACAGCAGCAGAAAGTGGTATAACCGGAGTAGGATTCATTATAAAAGCGAGGGCAGTACAGAAAGCGAGCCACTGTGAACAGTTCAGCGATAGGACTGTTCTCATTGGAACCGATAGCACTCGAACACCGACAACAATAGAGCACGTATACATGCCAACATCGCAAGCAGGTGAGAAGAGATAAAGTATATGAGAATATTAAAGGTAATTCAGTACGCAAAAGGAGATAAAAATCTTACAGTTAACGGCAACTGGAATATGATTGTAGATGAAGGGTTACGAGAGTGTATGCGCTTGGTAGTAGAAATAAGAGAGGAGAAAGACTACATGAGTTCTTCAAAAAATTTCAGATAGGATTCGAGAATCCTCTGTTCAAGAATTGCAAGAGGGGGTACTATACTTGAAAGAGGTCGGCATATATAGGAAGATTTCGGTTAGATTACATCATCCTCAGGCAGAGATTCCCAAATCAGATCTTAGATTGTAAGGCTTACCCAGAAGTAAAGAGACTAGTCAGTAAGAATCAATGGCTAAAGGAGTGGAATACGGAAGTGCTAAGGATTGAAATACACTTAAAGTTCTCTGAGGCTATAGATATCGCGATAATGTATAAATCAATAGGCAGTTCAGTTAAAATGAATGTACATCTCTAAAAATATCAATCACAGAAGGTGCAAAGAAAGCAATAGGTACAAGAGGAATAACTGGGAAGAAATAATGGGTAACAAAAGAACATCAAAGAAGCAATGCCGGATATAAAATAAATGTTCGAGAGTCGGAATCAAATTCAAGGCGAATGAATATCAGTGATAACAATTCGCTGGTGACGTTGCTATAATCATTGAAAGTGAAAAAGAAATATAGGATATGTTGAATGGAATGAACAGTATAATGAGTGCAGAATATGGTTTGAGAGTAAATCGGGGAGTGACGAAAGTTATGAGAGGGAGCGTAAGTGAGAACAGTGAGAAATTTAACATCAGATTCGGGGATCACGAAGTAGACTAAGCTATGATTCTCTGCTATATAGGCAGCGCTATAACCCATGATGGACGGAGTAAGGAGGATATAAAAAAAGACTACTATTGACAAAATCTGCATTCTGGGCCAAGAGAAGTCTACTAATATCAAACATAAGTTTTAATTTGATGAAAAATGTTTTGAGATAGTACGTTTCGAGCACAGCACCATGGACTGTGAGGAAACAGGAACACAAGAGTGTCGAAGCATTCAATATATGATTTTCCAGAAGTATGGTGAAAAGTGAGTTGACTGGTGTTGTAAGGAATGGAAAGGTTCTCCGGATAATCGGCGAGAAAAGGATTTACGGGAAACGCTGAAAAGAGAAAGGGATAGGATGATAGGACATCTTTTAAGACGTGAGGGAATAACGTCCATGGTGCTAGTTCGAGCAGTAGAGGGTAAAACCTATACAGGAAGACAGAGACTGTAATACATTCAGCAAGTAACTGAGATTTTAGGATGCAGTTGTTACTCTGAGATGAAAAGACTGGCCACATCGAACGATTCAGAAGACTGATGACTCAGAGTACGTTTTTGACAACACTTGCGTATAATTTAACGAATAGCAGGTTTTTTGAATATAGATAAGTGTAAGATAATGTCTGTAACAAGGAGGCAAACCGTATAGTATTCGATTACAAGATTATTTGTGCACATCTTGAACATGGTTATCCTATAAGCCTCTATGCGTAGTAATAACAACAGATATGAAGCGGAATGTTTAAAAAATTTGCATTTGGAGTAGCGAATTTAATACTTGGACGTGTTGTAAGGGTGTTAAGAATGTTTAAACCATTTGTGAAAAGAAATTGCATACAAGGAGCTAATGTTACACATCTATTGTTCGTAGGTTTGGAATCCTTAAATACATTTCCATATAAATGTTCAACGCCCTTAAGGACTGTGTTGATTGGCACCAGGGTGAGATAATTGCTTACTGAGGGGTTGTAGTGTTAGCAATTCATTTGTCATTGTCATGGGCGATCAGATGTGCTCAGGAGACCTATCTCTTCACCCACCGTTTTGGTTCTGCAGGCAGTAATTGTGATGAGTCTGGAAGTGAACAATGTTTGCAACAATCATTCTTTGCTGTACCGCCTGTTGAATCACTGTGGGCCTGCGAGAAGGTGGATGGACGTATCAGCGTATCGCCAGACTGCTGCACATGCTGGGCACTGTGTATCGATATTGTGTCGATGCTTTCAGTAATGGTTTGTGGAATACAGTTACACCCGTGCGAGAGATTACGTGTAGTGCAGACTCACGTCAGGAATGACCCATTTTGCGAGCAGCGATTGCCGAACTAACATCATCCAGGGAAGAAATCTAGGCACAAGTTGCTCCTGACGTGTCAACAAAAGGCTATTGGGAATCGTATGCTCGAAGCAGCATCATAGGCACGATTGCCTCTGGACGTTCTACCTTTGACATCACAACACCGCCGAGCACAGCTATGACACCACAACACGGCGGACAACACCTGAAAGGGTGGATTGCAAAGTGGAATGGCATTTCAATGTCTTCTGTGACCACAGTAGGTTCTCTCTGTAAGCGTGCGATGGACGTACACGTAGAAAGCATAGGCTTGGAGAGTGGAGCACACTGGATTGCACTCGCCCACGACGCTCAGGTCCCAACTAAGCTTCACGGTGAAGAGGGGGAGGGGAGGGGAAACTTCATTTACATCTCTCATTTGGATTTTTTGTTGGGTAAAGTAACCGCTACAAGGCACAGGTGTGACATTTCTTCGAAAGGATGATGATGTGCTTTCTCAGCAGGACAATGCGATGCAACGTTCTCCTCGTTGCTGACAACAACTTCCTCTGCCCAACAAGATCACCAGATCTCCTTCTAACTGAATACGTACATGACATGATGAAGCAAGAACTTACTCGTATTCCAGAGCTCGTAAGAACAGTTGCTGAATTAAACAAAAAAAGGTACAAGATATTTGGGACAATTTATTGCGGGATGCCATTTGGCACTTTTATAATGGCTGCCATTCAAGAATACGCACCAGCATTTCAGTCAGTGACTGGTACTACATGGGCGCTCTTTACTGACACCTGGTCTGAACTGGTCGTCAGAGCACTGATTATCGTGATGCTGAACACCATTTGAAAAGGAATAACAACCATCTACAAGAAAGCGGTTCCGATTTACATTATTGGACCAATCAGATTTATAAAGTCTTTAGTTTTCCCACATCAGACGACTGCGCTAATGATTTTTTTGAAAGCCACCATGACTGATCACTCACTGTAACCTATATTTTAGAGGCCAGCACAATAAAGAATCAACTTCCCGTTCCATACTCCACGGAGTCTCCTTACTGGTGCAACATTCCTAGGAAATAGGTACATAATTACACAGTTTCATGGTAGGAAAGTACGGTAGTGATATAGTGTTCACACCGACATGAGACATGCGTGAGTATTGAACACTGCGAAAGTCTTACACCCATCGCTGCCCACGCGTCTGTTATACACAACTGCATACACATGCGATCAGATGTAATCGGAACTGCTTAAAGAAGCACCATCACCCAGCTTAAAGAACACAACGGAAGATGTCGTCCAGGTAACACGGGAGAATCGGCCGTAGTAGATCAAACACTATGAACCACCAAATTCGCTTCAACTTTTACGAGTCGTAAATCCGGAATTTTCGTCAACGATCCGATGACATCACAAAACTATCGTAGCGCACTAACGAATACACATTTCGGCGCTCTCAACTACACTCCTGGAAATGGAAAAAAGAACACATTGACACCGGTGTGTCAGACCCACCATACTTGCTCCGGACACTGCGAGAGGGCTGTACAAGCAATGATCACACGCACGGCACAGCGGACACACCAGGAACCGCGGTGTTGGCCGTCGAATGGCGCTAGCTGCGCAGCATTTGTGCACCGCCGCCGTCAGTGTCAGCCACTTTGCCGTGGCATACGGAGCTCCATCGCAGTCTTTAACACTGGTAGCATGCCGCGACAGCGTGGACGTGAACCGTATGTGCAGTTGACGGACTTTGAGCGAGGGCATATAGTGGGCATGCGGGAGGCCGGGTGGACGTACCGCCGAATTGCTCAACACGTGGGGCGTGAGGTCTCCACAGTACATCGATGTTGTCGCCAGTGGTCGGCGGAAGGTGCACGTGCCCGTCGACCTGGGACCGGACCGCAGCGACGCACGGATGCACGCGAAGACCGTAGGATCCTACGCAGTGCCGTAGGGGACCGCACCGCCAGTTCCCAGCAAATTAGGGACACTGTTGCTCCTGGGGTATCGGCGAGGACCATTCGCAACCGTCTCCATTAAGCTGGGCTACGGTCCCGCACACCGTTAGGCCGTCTTCCGCTCACGCCCCAACATCGTGCAGCCCGCCTCCAGTGGTGTCGCGACAGGCGTGAATGGAGGGACGAATGGAGACGTGTCGTCTTCAGCGATGAGAGTCGCTTCTGCCTTGGTGCCAATGATGGTCGTATGCGTGTTTGGCGCCGTGCAGGTGAGCGCCACAATCAGGACTGCATACGACAGAGGCACACAGGGCCAACACCCGGCATCATGGTGTGGGGAGCGATCTCCTACACTGGCCGTACACCACTGGTGATCGTCGAGGGGACACTGAATAGTGCACGGTACATCCAAACCGTCATCGAACCCATCGTTCTACCATTCCTAGACCGGCAAGGGAACTTGCTGTTCCAACAGGACAATGCACGTCCGCATGTATCCCGTGCCACCCAACGTGCTCTAGAAGGTGTAAGTCAACTACCCTGGCCAGCAAGATCTCCGGATCTGTCCCCCATTGAGCATGTTTGGGACTGGATGAAGCGTCGTCTCACGCGGTCTGCACGTCCAGCACGAACGCTGGTCCAACTGAGGCGCCAGGTGGAAATGGCATGGCAAGCCGTTCCACAGGACTACATCCAGCATCTCTACGATCGTCTCCATGGGAGAATAGCAGCCTGCATTGCTGCGAAAGGTGGATATACACTGTACTAGTGCCGACATTGTGCATGCTCTGTTGCCTGTGTGTATGTGCCTGTGGTTCTGTCAGTGTGATCATGTGATGTATCTGACCCCAGGAATGTGTCAATAAAGTTTCCCCTTCCTGGGACAATGAATTCACGGTGTTCTTATTTCAATTTCCAGGAGTGTATCTGCGTGCGTGAGTGCGTCGTGACTCACGTGCATTCCATGCACGGCTGATGCAGGTTAAGCAGGCCCTGCTGTTCCTGCGTCAGGAATCTTAGTGGATGTTTCGTCATCCCTCGTTGGTTCGTCATCTCGGTTGTCACAGTTGTGCTTTCTTCTTCTCTTGTTTCCAGGTGACTATTCCAGGAGCAGGTCGGGCCATCTGGTGGCTGGGCTCTAGTGGAGTTGGTTGCCCAGTCCAATGACCAGCGGATTTCGCGATGTCCTCGCCGACGCATAGAATCTCGTCATGAGAGCGCGGAGGCGGCGCTGCAGCAACGGGGTTCCGACGATGTCGTGTAGCTTCCTTGTGTGGTAGTCTCTTGACAGATGGAGCACCAGCGGGAGGGCTTTATTCTGCACTCGCTCCAGTGTCTACAGATGAGTGCCTGCGGCGTTTTCCCACACCACGGCCGCATACTCAGACACCGGCCTGATAAGTGCTAAGTGGAGCGAGTGGTCGTAGTAGGTTGGGGACGGGGGAGGGGGCAGCGTGGTCCTGGAGTTGAGTAGGGGATACAGCAAGCGCATCCTTCCGAGCGCTCGGCCTCTCAACTCCCGGATGTGTGGTCCCCAGGTCAGGCGCAGGTGTAAGCCGACGCCGAGGTATCATCCATTGCGAGACCACGGAAAGCGGCCTATCAGGATCCGCACTTACGGCAGGGCCTCGCGAATTCGCCTGGCTCTTCCCAGCATTGAACTTTGATCCGCTGTTTGTTAGCCCAAGCTCCAAGCTCGTTGCGAGCAAGTTGCAGGCGGGGACACATCAGCTGCGCGCTCATGCTGCGCGTGTGGAGCACGGTGTCTCGGCGTAGAGCGCCAGAAATACCCTCGGCATCGTCTTAGGTACGTCGGCGGTGCAGAGAGAATACAGCAGGGGGTCAAGCACGGACCCCTGCGGTACACCAGCACGGATGTGGCGCGCCGTAGACGCACCACCATCAGCACCCACGTGGAATGTACGCCTGCGCAGGAAGGACTGAAGCAGGCGGGCGTGCGACACGGGTACCCCCAACCAACCCAGAAACGGACAAAGAACCTTTTACGAAAATGTCCCCGGTAGAGATCAATAACAGCAACTCACTACCAGGGTAAATGCTCAGCGAAAATACATCAAACTCCGTACTAACAGAAATCATAAAGCAGGAAACACGTGCTGCACTACAAAATTACTCGAAATCGGAGTAACAAACAAACAGTCAAGAACACGAACCACAGTCAAGGACCCCAAGCTGAATACCATTAATTATGTAATCTACGAAAACTTAGAAGTTAACCTACGGCTTAGCAGACTAGAAAAGAAAGATGCATTTCAAACAGTTCTTTGCTATGTAATACGAACTAAGCACGAAAACGGGGATGAAATCTTCTTCCCAACTACGGAACAAATTGATAGAATGATCCTAAGAGTGAAAAATCTGCCAAAGAATCCCAAAGAACTATGTAAGCTTTTAGGGGAGGCTTGTGCGAGAAGGGGAGAAGGCCTAAACCTAGATAAAGTGTACAAGAATTTCGTGAGAGCACATGGACGTGTGTTTCAGGATTTTAAAGAAACCACACCCAAGTGTTTTTCCTTCATTACACATCCCTTCTGAAAGTTACACAACTAAATTGCCAGAGTAATACCCTAGTAAACATGGAACTAGGTAAGCTCTTAGAAGAAACAAAAGCAGGCATCGTCTGTGTTCAGAAACCTTTTCTGCCAGTCGGAAAGATTTCAGGGCTCCCCTCACATTACATCACAATATCTGGAATACTAAACGCGAAAGCCGCGATAATAGTAGTTAATGAAAAACTCAAAGTAACACAGATCACCCAGTTATGTTCTGAACACATTGCCACAGCAGAAATAACACACGGGCAGGATGTATGGCTCATGTCATTTATTTACGCCCGGTACTTATATGACATAGAACCTTCCTTAGACAAAATAAAAGACATTGCACGACACTCAGGAAGAAAAATGGTTCAAATGTCTCTGAGGACTGTGGGACTTAACAAAAGAAATGATTCAAATGGCTCTGAGCACTATGGGACTTAACATCTATGGTCATCAGTCCCCTAGAACTTAGAACTACTTAAACCTAACTAACCTAAGGACAGCACACAACACCCAGTCATCACGAGGCAGAGAAAATCGCTGACCCCGCCGGGAATCGAACCCGGGAACCCGGGCGTGGGAAGCGAGAACGCTACCGCACGACCACGAGCTGCGGACTGGGACTTAACATCTGAGGTCATCAGACCCTAGACTTAGAACTACTTAAACCTAACTAACCTAAGGACAACACCCACATCCATGCGACCGTAGCATTAGCGCGGTTCGGTGCTGAAGCGCCTCGAACCGCTCGGCCACGGCGGCCGGTTCAGAAAGAAAAAGGCTGCTCATTCTAACAAATATCAAAGCAAATTCCCACTTGTGGAACAGATAGAACTGACGACAGAGGGCAACTACTGCTTCACGTGATAAATGAATGCGACCTCTTTATACTGAATAGGGAGGGTTAGCCACCTACCTACCGCAAAGACGCCAGTGGTGTAAGTAACATAGACCTTTCTCTAGGGAACGCAAAATCTCTTCCACGTGGAGGGTATTAGATAGAGCCACACACAGCGACCACAACGCAATCGTCATAGATTACAAAACGCATGTACTGACATATGTCCTACAAAGAGCATAGGAAGCAGCTACACCACGGGCAAAACCTGGGTGGGGTCAGAAACAACCGTGGTCAGCAGAACTAACAAGACTAAGGGAGGATTCACGGGACAAAAGAAAGTACTACTAACAAGCAAAGACAGCTCCTGAAAGACAGATAAGACTAGATCTGTATCGTGACGCTAAACAGAAATATCAGAAACAACTAAAGACAACAAGACAAGAATACTGGACGAATTTTGCAAAAACCCAGCTACAGAACGCCATTTGGGGACAACCATTCCAGATAGAAATAGAACGAGTTAAGTCACCGACAGTTCTGTCTACACTACAACAAGCTGATGGCACAATGACAAGAGGATGGAGAAGCACAGCAGAATATCTCCTGAATAGGCTCCTCCCAGATGACGACTCCATACAAGACGAGTGACACCACGCTGACCTAAGAGAGAGCATGAGGCAAACATACATCAGTGACAGTGTAACAATGCCATTCGCGTGAGAAGCGAGAAGCAGGCTTAAAAATCGAAAAGCGCCCGGCCCAGACAAAACACTTTCAGAAACATTAAAACAAAACTACTGATGGGAAAAACCAACGTTTCGACCACGCTTCTTCTGGGTCTACTTGTGCGTTCTAGCTATTCAGTGTCCCTTATGGTTGTCATTACTGTTCACTGTGCGTGCCATTACCTCATAATTTTAAAAAGATAGTTGATTTAATTGGTCACTTAAGGAAGAAGAAGAGGGAACTTATTTTAATATTTTAATATTTGCCAAGGTGGGGCAAGCCTGAGTCCATCCTCTCTATTCATGTTCTTAGAGTGTTTAAGTATTTCGATGGCTTCTCTAATTTTGCGTTTCGTCACAGCCAGCTGGTTGGTCAACACACATGCATCGCTAAATTTTATTTCCTTTCCGCAATCTTGCTGATGTTGTGCCACTGTTGATTCGTTGTGTTGCCCTAGACGAATATATCGCTCGGGTTACCGAATTCGTCTTGTTATTGTCTTTCCAGCCCCGCCGATGTATGCCTCTCCACATTCGCATTCCACCTTGTACAGACCTGCAGCGTCTAATGCATCCACCTTGTCCTTACTGGGGCCTAGCACGGCCTGGATCCTGCGACCACTAAAGAAGACATACTGTCTATTCGGTCAGTAACATTTTTCACATAAGGTAAGCACACAGTTGGCTTCAGTTGGTCTATTTCTTGCTTATCTTACTTACTTGTACTCGTCGACGAGCATCTGTGGATCGACTTAGGGCTGTAGATATTTAAGCTCAGGTCTTATGTTTTGAGTATCACTTAGGCGCTGCGAACGGATTGGCGAAGAACGGATGACTGAGTTGTTCTGCGCTGCATGGTGGCAGGATTGAGGATGTAGATACCTGTCTGTGTGTTGGGCTTGCGATATACTCTATACCCCAGTGTACCCTCCGTTGTCCTGTATACTTCGACGTTTGGAAATGGAATTGCACCATTCTTCTCTACTTAGAGCGTGAACTGTATCTTCCCGTGCCTGTTGTTCAAATATTCGTGAAACTGGTGTAGTTCCGTTTCACCACGAGACCATGTAGCGAACGTGTCGTCCGCATATCTGAACCAGGAAGCTGAGCCAAGGACCGTAGCTTCAAAGTCTTCCATGAATATGTCGGCTGCCAGCGGAGATAGGGGAGATGTCATTGCTACGCCGTCCTGTTTGCTCGTAGTATTTTCCTTGCCATTTGAAGTACGTTGAAGTCAGGCACAACTCAAGCTGGTTGCATATGTCTGGCGGGACTTGCTCCTGAAGGATGCGGATAGTTTCATCTCCTGGCACGTTCCTAAATAGTGACTTCATGTCAAAGCTGACCATGATGTCATACTTAAACACCATAAGAACATGAACAGAGAGGAAGGACTGAGGCTCGCCCCATCTTGACTGCGAGCAATCAGAGCCCAACAGACCGCACTATCAACACGAGGCGCGAGCACTACCGGAGAGTGACTGTCGCCGCGCGGCTGACTTCAAGCACGTGGTAAAATTTTTGAAAATTTATGGTAAGAGCCTATGGGATCAAACTGAGAGGTCATAGGTTAGGAGCCAACTTCTCATTCGCCGTTGAACACCAATCATGGTACATAATACAAGAACCAGTAGACTACAGAGGATAGGATCTCCCTTCACCGCAGTAACTATCTCTATAAAATGATGACGAAATGGCATGCGCAGTGAACAGTAATAACAAGTATAAGGGACACAGAATAGCTAGAAAGCACCAGTAGACCCAGAAGAAGGCCGCTGTAACCATGGCCGAAACCTTGGTTTTCTCCAGCAGTAGTTTTACAAAATATGACGTGGTACCATCAGCAGATAACTTTTATGGCGAAAACGGAAGTCGATGGAATGGAGACATTCCCATTCCCCAGAGAAGGAAAAAGTCACAGCAACAGCTTCCTCCAGTAAGGTCATGATCACCGTGTTCAGGGACTGTGAAGTTCCCTCGTACTTTCACTTGTTTGGGCCATTAAAGGATGCTATTCGTGGAAGACATGAGGACTACGAGGAGGTGATTCATACAGTGAAGCACTGGCTCCGCCAGCAGGACAAGATTGGTACTGATAGGACATACACGCCATTGCTTCGCGCTGGAGGAAGGCCGTAGAACGGGATGGAGATTGGGCGGAAAGATAGGGTGTGTAGATGAAACATCATTCTTTCGTGTGTGTAATTCTCATTATGTTCAACAAAGAATTGTTGAAGAAAAAAAATGCGGTGCATAACTTTCTGGGCAACCCTCGTATTAATACTCCGATGCATTGTGAATTGCTGTTTTTGTTTTTCTATGTAAAATTACGTCATGTAATTCAAATCACAATAAAGCTTTTGGTCAGAGAGGCCAAACGCGAATCAAATCTTTCTATCTTTTGCTTCAAAACAAATGAAATGGCATTTCATTTATTCTCGCCAATTTGTGGCGTTTTATCTTGTCTGGCTGTTACAGAGTAAGCACACATGTTTCTATGTACCATATCTTTATATAAAGTATATTTTCTGGAAATGTGTGACTGGAATTTAATTGTAATATTAGACTTGGTAATGTACCATGAAATATCCATAACTTCGTGTGAATATTTGTATCTTTCTTTTCAGATGACTAAAAAATCGGTGACGAACTAGTCCAGGATAAAACTAGCGAAGTCATTACATGTTCTTCAGTTACTTAATCAATATCGCTACGCAGAACGAACCTGAGATCGAGTTACTGGTCATTTCTTTCCATTCCTTACATATGTTTTCTTATGTAAGGATCATATGAGGTTCTTCAGTCAGTTTCCTTTGAACAATGGCTTTGGCAGTCGCTTTAATGGTTTGATATTGATATTAATTAAAGGTCTGCCTTTTTGAATGTTCGTCTAGTGTACAACTTTGCTTCCACCGTTTGCCGATTGGTAGCGGCAACGGTAAATAGCGGTCGAAAGAAACAGATCGCAGACATCAGGCAGTTAGTTTGGATCTCAGTCAACATAACCACATTCGAACATTGCAATATTTGTGTCTGCATCATAAAGTTGTTCTTGATTGAAAATGTCGGTTTACGAGACTAATTCTCGTAATTTTCTGGAGATATTACTGCTTTGTTTCAGTATGAAGGAAACAGCGGCTGAGTCTCATCAAATGCTCTCAAGTACGTATGGTAATGACGCTATTAGTGAAAGAACGTGTCGTGAATGGTTTCAACGCTTCAAGAACAGTGATTTTAACGTCGTAGAGCGGCGTAGTGGTGGAAGAGACAATGTTTTCGAAGATGCATAATTGGAGACATTGCTGAGTGAACACTCGCGTCGAACTCAAGAAGAATTGGCACGATTAACAGGAGTGACACAGCAAGCCATTTAAAAACGTCTCAAACCTATGGGCATGATCCAGAAAGTAGGAAATTGGGTCGCTTGTGAGGTGAAACCAAGAGACGTTGAACGGCGTGTGAGTGTCTGAACAGTTGCTTCAGAGGCAAAAACGGAAGGGATTTCTGCATGGCATTGTGACCAGGGACGAAACATGGGTTCATTGCGATGACCCTAAACGCAAAAAGTCATGGGGATATCCCGGTCATGCCTCCACGTCCACGGCCAAACCGAATATTTACAGCTCCAAGATCATGGTCTGCATTTGGTGGGACCAGCTCGGCGTCGTGTACTAAAAATACAAACGACCGCAGTACAGCTGGAGGCACTATAAAGTGATTTTGCAGCAGAACAACGCTCGACGCCACGTCGTAGAAGAGGTCAAAACATACTTGGAAACTTTAAAATGGGAGCCCTACCCCACCCGTCGTATTCTTCAGACATCGCTCCCTCTATCACCTGTTTAGATCAATGGCGCATGACCTGGCTGACCAACACTTCCAGTCTCATGAAGAAGTCACAAATTGGATCGTTTCTCGGATCACTTCAAAAGATGAACAATTTTTTCGACGCGGGATTCGTACACTGCCCGAAAGAAGGAAGAAAGTAATGGCCAGCGATGTAAAATACTTTGAATGATACATATGTAACCAATTTCTTTCATTAAAGCCTCAAATGTTGGCGAAAAATGGCGGAAGTAAAGTTGTATACCATGTACATAACAGTAGTTTTATCTGCTGTGACGTGACGTTTTCATAATACTAATATCCCAGGCCGTTCTCCTGTACTGTAAATTCCAGTGGGAAACATTTCAGAGTGTCATATTTACAGGACCTGCTATTGCAACTGAAACTTGTGTAATTGTCAAGTTTGCAGCGGAAAAAAGGAAGAAAGTGTGGGTTTAAGGTCCCGAACACATCGAAGTCATTAGAGATGGAGCACAAGTTCAGATTGTGTCAAGGATGGGGAAGGAAATAGACCGTGTCCTTCCAAAAAAACTACACCGGCATTTGAATGGGGGGATTAGGGTAATTACGGAAAACCTAAATTAAGTTGATCGGACTCGGGTTTCAACAGTCGTCCTCCGAAATGCTAATGCAGTGCGGTAACCACCTCGCTCGGTGTTTGCAGCGGATGAGGACATTTGCAGACACAGATACTGGTACGATCGTAAGGATCTTGGACACCCTATTGGAATACTGGGTTGCTCAACACGAGTGGCAGCCAATCGGATTGTCATTAGGGAGGAGCTGGAATTGGGTTCTGATTCGGGTAGGGGTAAGTGGGGGTGGAAGGCGAGGCCGTTTCAATTTCCCCCACAGGTGGGCCACCCCTCGAAAGCGTCCGGTATCGGAGCCGCCCCTCCCCCTTTCCGTATATTAAGGGGGCGGAGACGGCGACAGCGGGCCGCCGGCTGCGCTGCGGAAGAGATCGTAGCAATTTCTGGGCCGCTCGCGAGCCCATTCAGGGGGCCGCCGTGATACGCCGGCGCCCGTATCGCTGCTGCTGATTTAGTATTCAGCTCCGGCGTAACTCAATTTGCTCTCATATCAGTCGAGCGGAGCCCACCTGCCTACCTGCTTGCTGCTGGCTGCTGCCGGCAGCGCGCGGGCCGCCAGCCAGCCTGTGGGCTGTCACCTCCACGCCTCGCGAGCACGTAGCTGGGATGGGCGCCTCCAGGAACAGAAAGAGGCGAAGGCAAAAAGGAACAAGTTGTCTCTCTGCAGCGGAATTCCTGCAATTTCGCAGGCGAGAATCGACGGCGTCTGTCGCGTAAGATGGAAATGCGGACGCCGTACCTGCTGCCTTCTCCGTCCTGTGCTGCGTTCG
This sequence comes from Schistocerca nitens, assembly GCF_023898315.1. Classification (NCBI taxonomy): domain Eukaryota; kingdom Metazoa; phylum Arthropoda; class Insecta; order Orthoptera; family Acrididae; genus Schistocerca; species Schistocerca nitens. Next base: position 70,556,154 of record NC_064614.1, read on the forward strand.
AGCTCGTTACTGGCGCGGCGAAGCCCCCAGGTCTTAGAGACTGCCTTTTCCCTCCGCCTTAATAAGCGTCTGGCAAGAGTTCTCGTATGGCACAGAAGAGTTATTAGGAAATCTCAGTTTCTGTTCGCGGAATACCGTCGCTTACTTGACCCAGGAGGAAGTTACGCGAAATAAATGTCCTTTACAGAATGAGATTTTCACTCTGCAGCGGAGTGTGCGCTGACATGAAACTTCCTGTCAGATTAAAACTGTTTGCCGGATTGAGACTTGAACTCGGAAGTTTTGCCCTTCGCGGGCAAGTGCTCTACCCGAGTTCGAGTCTCAGTCCGGCACACAGTTTTAATCTGCCAGGAAGTTTCAAATGTCCTTTTCATCTACACTCCTGGAAATGGAAAAAAGAACACATTGACACCGGTGTGTCAGACCCACCATACTTGCTCCGGACACTGCGAGAGGGCTGTACAAGCAATGAACACACGCACGGCACAGCGGACACACCAGGAACCGCGGTGTTGGCCGTCGAATGGCGCTAGCTGCGCAGCATTTGTGCACCGCCGCCGTCAGTGTCAGCCACTTTGCCGTGGCATACGGAGCTCCATCGCAGTCTTTAACACTGGTAGCATGCCGCGACAGCGTGGACGTGAACCGTATGTGCAGTTGACGGACTTTGAGCGAGGGCGTATAGTGGGCATGCGGGAGGCCGGGTGGACGTACCGCCGAATTGCTCAACACGTGGGGCGTGAGGTCTCCACAGTACATCGATGTTGTCGCCAGTGGTCGGCGGAAGGTGCACGTGCCCGTCGACCTGGGACCGGACCGCAGCGACGCACGGATGCACGCCAAGACCGTAGGATCCTACGCAGTGCCGTAGGGGACCGCACCGCCACTTCCCAGCAAATTAGGGACACTGTTGCTCCTGGGGTATCGGCGAGGACCATTCGCAACCGTCTCCATTAAGCTGGGCTACGGTCCCGCACACCGTTAGGCCGTCTTCCGCTCACGCCCCAACATCGTGCAGCCCGCCTCCAGTGGTGTCGCGACAGGCGTGAATGGAGGGACGAATGGAGACGTGTCGTCTTCAGCGATGAGGGTCCCTTCTGCCTTGGTGCCAATGATGGTCGTATGCGTGTTTGGCGCCGTGCAGGTGAGCGCCACAATCAGGACTGCATACGACCGAGGCACACAGGGTCAACACCTGGCATCATGGTGTGGGGAGCGATCTCCTACACTGGCCGTACACCACTGGTGATCGTCGAGGGGACACTGAATAGTGCACGGTACATCCAAACCGTCATCGAACCCATCGTTCTACCATTCCTAGACCGGCAAGGGAACTTGCTGTTCCAACAGGACAATGCACGTCCGCATGTATCCCGTGCCACCCAACGTGCTCTAGAAGGTGTAAGTCAACTACCCTGGCCAGCAAGATCTCCGGATCTGTACCCCATTGAGCATGTTTGGGACTGGATGAAGCGTCGTCTCACGCGGTCTGCACGTCCAGCACGAACGCTGGCCCAACTGAGGCGCCAGGTGGAAATGGCATGGCAAGCCGTTCCACAGGACTACATCCAGCATCTCTACGATCGTCTCCATGGGAGAATAGCAGCCTGCATTGCTGCGAAAGGTGGATATACACTGTACTAGTGCCGACATTGTGCATGCTCTGTTGCCTGTGTCTATGTGCCTGTGGTTCTGTCAGTGTGATCATGTGATGTATCTGACCCCAGGAATGTGTCAATAAAGTTTCCCCTTCCTGGGACAATGAATTCACGGTGTTCTTATTTCAATTTCCAGGAGTGTATATTTACATCAAAATCCGCAAAACGCCTAACAGTACGTGGCACACTGTAATTTTCGTACCACTGACTGAGCACTGGAGCCCTGTTCCACTCGCGAATAGCGAGTGGGCAGAATAATGGTCCATAACCCTCCGTATTGGCTCTAATTTCTAGAATTTTCTCCACATCATCATTACGGGAGGTGTATGGAACGGGAAGTAATATGCTGTCCGACTCTTTCCAGTAAGTGATCTCTCAAAACTTCAATAGCAAATCTTTCCGTGATGCACAGCGCCTCTCTTGTAACGTATACCAGTGGAATTCGTTGACGATCTCCGTAACGATCTCGTGCACACTAAACGATCGTGTGGCGAGATGTGCCGCTCTTCGTTGGATCTTCTCTATCTCTTGTATCAGTCCTATCTGTTGAGTTACATTTACTTATGAATCTGAGTCTGCCACTGCTTTTCCCGCTATTTGTTTTTTATGCTCATTCCACTTAATGCCACTCCGGATAATTACTCCTAGATATTTTACGGCAGCGGTTTGTCATCAATGGTGTAGCTTTACAATAGTGGATTTATTTTCTTAAGTGTGCGCAATATGTTACAGTTATTGACGTTCAGGGTCAGCTACCATAGCCTGCACCATTCGTGAAATCTCTGGAGGTCATTCTGCAAATCGTTACTATCTTCTAGCGTTGCTACTTTCTTATAGACAGCCATAGAGAGCATCCAACGCTTTCTACTAGATCATTCATATAAAATGTAAGCAGTAACACTCCTGTCGCACTTCCTTGGGGTACACCGGACATTGCTTTTACATCTATCGATTTTGTCCCGTGAAGAGCGACATGTTGACTTCTGTCTGCAAGGAAGTCTTCAATCCAGTCGCAAATCTGCTCCTATATTCGACGAGCTCATATACAGGACTATTACAAATGATTGAAGCGATTTCATAAATTCACTGTAGCTCCATTCATTGACATATGGTCACGACACACTACAGATACGTAGAAAAACTCATAAAGATTTGTTCAGCTGAAGCCGCACTTCAGGTTTTTGCCGCCAGAGCGCTCGAGAGCGCAGTGAGACAAAATGGCGACAGGAGCCGAGAAAGCGTATGTCGTGCTTGAAATGCACTCACATCAGTCAGTCATAACAGTGCAACGACACTTCAGGACCAAGTTCAACAAAGATCCACCAACAGCTAACTCCATTCGGCGATGGTATGCGCAGTTTAAAGCTTCTGGATGCCTCTGTAAGGGGAAATCAACGGGTCGGCCTGCAGTGAGCGAAGAAACGGTTGAACGCGTGCGGGCAAGTTTCACGCGTAGCCCGCGGAAGTCGACGAATAAAGCAAGCAGGGAGCTAAACGTACCACAGCCGACGGTTTGGAAAATCTTACGGAAAAGGCTAAAGCAGAAGCCTTACCGTTTACAATTGCTACAGGCCCTGACACCCAATGACGAAGTCAAACGCTTTGAATTTTCGGCGCGGTTGCAACAGCTCATGGAACAGGATGCGTTCAGTGCGAAACTTGTTTTCAGTGATGAAGCAACATTTTTTTCTTAACGGTGAAGTGAACAGACACAATGTGCGAATCTGGGCGGTAGAGAATCCTCACGCATTCGTGCAGCAAATTCGCAATTCACCAAAAGTTAACGTGTTTTGTGCAATCTCACGGTTTAAAGTTTACGGCCCCTTTTTCTTCTGCGAAAAAAAACGTTACAGGACACGTGTATCTGGACATGCTGGAAAATTGGCTCCTGCCACAACTGGAGACCGACAGCGCCGACTTCATCTTTCAACAGGATGGTGCTCCACCCCTCTTCCATCATGATGTTCGGCATTTCTTAAACAGGAGATTGGAAAAGCGATGGTTCGGTCGTGGTGGAGATCATGATCAGCAATTCATGTCATGGCCTCCACGCTCTCCCGACTTAACCCAATGTGATTTCTTTCTGTGGGGTTATGTGAAAGATTCATTGTTTAAACCTCCTCTACCAAGAAACGTGCCAGAACTGCGAGCTCGCATCAACGATGCTTTCGAACTCATTGATGGGGACATGCTGCGCCGAGTGTGGGAGGAACTTGATTATCGGCTTTATGTCTGCCGAATCACTAAAGGGGCACATATCGAACATTTGTGAATGCCTAAAAAAACTTTTTGAGTTTTTGTATGTGTGTGCAAAGCATTGTGAAAATATCTCAAATAATAAAGTTATTGTAGAGCTGTGAAATCGCTTCAATCATTTGTAATAACCCTGTATTTTTCGCTAAAGGGCAGTGCGCGACGGTGTCAAATGCCTTTTCAAGTCAAGGAACACGGCATCAACACGAGCGCCAATGTCTACAGCACTGTAGTTCTCATGGAGGAAAACACCGACTTGAGTTTCGCTTGATCTCTGTTTGCGTAACCGAAGTGGATTTATTTATTTATTTTTTTTTTGAGAAAATTTTCTTTCTCCAAGAACGTCATAATTCTTTAGCATAAAACATGTTCCATAATTTTGCAACAGATTGACATCAACGATATACACTGCTGGAAATAGAAAAAAGAACACATTGACACCGGTGTGTCAGACCCACCATACTTGCTCCGGACACTGCGAGAGGGCTGTACAAGCAATGATCACACGCACGGCACAGCGGACACACCAGGAACCGCGGTGTTGGCCGTCGAATGGCGCTAGCTGCGCAGCATTTGTGCACCGCCGCCGTCAATGTCAGCCAGTTTGCCGTGGCATACGGAGCTCCATCGCAGTCTTTAACACTGGTAGCATGCCGCGACAGCGTGGACGTGAACCGTATGTGCAGTTGACGGACTTTGAGCGAGGGCGTATAGTGGGCATGCGGGAGGCCGGGTGGACGTACCGCCGAATTGCTCAACACGTGGGGCGTGAGGTCTCCACAGTACATCGATGTTGTCGCCAGTGGTCGGCGGAAGGTGCACGTGCCCGTCGACCTGGGACCGGACCGCAACGATGCACGGATGCACGCCAAGACCGTAGGATCCTACGCAGTGCCGTAGGGGACCGCACCGCCACTTCCCAGTAAATTAGGGACACTGTTGCTCCTGGGGTATCGGCGAGGACCATTCGCAACCGTCTCCATGAAGCTGGGCTACGGTCCCGCACACCGTTAGGCCGTCTTCCGCTCACGCCCCAACATCGTGCAGCCCGCCTGCAGTGGTGTCGCGACAGGCGTGAATGGAGGGACGAATGGAGACGTGTCGTCTTCAGCGATGAGAGCCGCTTCTGTCTTGGTGCCAATGATGGTCGTATGCGTGTTTGGCGCCGTGCAGGTGAGCGCCACAATCAGGACTGCATACGACCGAGGCACACAGGGCCAACACCCGGCATCATGGTGTGGGGAGCGATCTCCTACACTGGCCGTACACCACTGGTGATCGTCGAGGGGACACTGAATAGTGCACGGTACATCCAAACCGTCATCGAACCCATCGTTCTACCATTCCTAGACCGGCAAGGGAACTTGCTGTTCCAACAGGACAATGCACGTCCGCATGTATCCCGTGCCACCCAACGTGCTCTAGAAGGTGTAAGTCAACTACCCTGGCCAGCAAGATCTCCGGATCTGTCCCCCATTGAGCATGTTTGGGACTGGATGAAGCGTCGTCTCACGCGGTCTGCACGTCCAGCACGAACGCTGGTCCAACTGAGGCGCCAGGTGGAAATGGCATGGCAAGCCGTTCCACAGGACTACATCCAGCATCTCTACTATCGTCTCCATGGGAGAATAGCAGCCTGTATTGCTGCGAAAGGTGGATATACACTGTACTAGTGCCGACATTGTGCATGCTCTGTTGCCTGTGTCTATGTGCCTGTGGTTCTGTCAGTGTGATCGTGTGATGTATCTGACCCCAGGAATGTGTCAATAAAGTTTCCCCTTCCTGGAACAATGAATTCACGGTGTTCTTATTTCAATTTCCAGGAGTGTATGTCCATAATTGTGTGAATCTGTCCTACGGATCTTCCTAAAAACGGGAATGACCTGCGGTTTCTTCCACTCACTAGGTCCCCTTCGTTGCCCAAGCGATCTGTGATAAATTACTGATAGAAGGGTATCTCATCCGTTCCTGACGTCTTACCAGTACCAACCGATTTTAGTTGTTTTTTCTGTTCCGTGATCGTTTATCTCAATATCAGCCATTTTTACCCTCGTACGACGATTTAGAGGTGGGAACATGTTACGATTTTCCGCGGTGAAACAATTTTTTTAAGTATTTCGGCTTTCTATCTGTCATCTTCCGTGACAGTGTGGTCTCTGAGTGAATGAATAGATGATTTTGACCCTCTTATTGATATTACATACGACCAAAACCTGTTAAGGTTTTTACTCAGATAGTTTGATAAAGTTTTACTTTCCAAGTCATTGAACTCTTCGCTCGTTGCACTCCTTACGCTCATTTTCGCTTTCTTCAGCTTTTGTTTGTATGCTAGGTTTTTGCTTCTCTTGACTCGGAGATGAAGTTCTCTTTGTTTACGTAGCAGTTTTCTAATACGCCTATTATACCAGGGTGAGTCGTTACTGTTCCTTAAGACGTTACTCGGAAAGTATTTATCTCGGCAATGCACGAGTCCTTTGAATTATTTCCATTTGTATCCGAATATTTTATGCTCACTGCTCAGATACTCTGAAATTTGTATAGTGTCACTCTTGCTAAGCTGTCATACATACTATCACAGCCTTGTGATCACTGATACCTTCCTCCACGGCAACTGATTCGATAACTTGACGTACCTAGACGTTATCCTCAGTAGTTGGTTCTCTAACAGTATGCTCAAAGTAATTTTCGGACAAGACATCCAGAACAACGTCACACGAGTCCCTATGTTTGGCTTCATTTTTCATAGCATGGCACTCCCAATCTGTATGTGGCAAGTTGAAGACGCCTCCTATTACAACGGCAGGATGAAGAAAATTACTAACGATGTTCTGCAAGTTCTGTCTGAAGCGCTCTATTTCTAAAGCTCCTGACCCAGGCGGTCTATAAAAGCATCCGATTACCATTTTTGGCCGACCTTTGATACTTAATTTCACCTAGATTGATTCACAATCCTAATTCTGATAACTTCCGTTAGATTTTACCGAATTCCTTACTGCAATAAACTCACCGCCACCATTGGTGACTAACGTATCCTTACGATAAATATTCCGATCTTAACCTAGGATTTCGTTGTCATTAACATTCTGTTTCGACCAACTTTCTATTTCTAATACTATGCTTTATAACCTACAGTGAGCGGTACCAATCCTGGAATTTTTCCTTGGATGCTCCTGCAATTTGCTAAAATCATATTAACCGTTTCTATCTCTGATCTTCGACAACGAACTTTCTCTGTGTATATTTTTCTCTGATAAGCTAGCAAACGTTGTCATTCGATATATACATTGTTCGGAATGTACGTCACTAATGTCTACACTCGGTCATGCTCTCATGCTGACTGCCATTCATCGGCGGCGATTGCTGGAATTTGCACTACAATACTGCAACTGAACGTCCACCAAGTGTCGACAGGTGGCCTTTTCAGACACATCGCATTAAATGTGCCACGGGACAGTTGGCCATAGGCCGTTCAGCGTGAAAAGTCTGAAAGCGAACACTCCCTCCTGCACATCAGTTCTCCTTTCCTAAAATCCTTTAACTCACACAATTGTCTGAATTCATCCTTAAATGTTGTAATCTCTTCCCTAAACTCAGATCTTAATGTCCCAAAATTCATCCTTGCAACACCACTACATCGTTTTATCTCATTTATGTGAGACACATTCTAATTGCTCATTGTATCGATCAAACGTCTACATATATATTTTTTACTAAATTTTGACATGGGCTAATCCACAAAAAATTTTCGTATTGTTCCACCTGAAAATGGCCAAGGGCTTAAAACACAAACGTTGGCTTTTTAAAGTAAGTATTGTGAGACTAGAAGGCCGCAATGAATAGTTTGAAGAGTATATAAGGCTGTAAACTCCACCGAAGAAAGTATGACGTTTTTCTATTCCCTTGTTTTGGGCATTTTGGAGAATATAACTGTGTGAACTCAAAAATATCTTGCAGGGTCCTGTTTAGGGAACAAGAGATATAAACTACTGCTTAGAAATATATATATTTTTTCAAACAAACAGATCAGTTCTTCGAATCAGTACCAGAAATAAGAATAGACTTCACGAATATTTAAAGTCGCTTATTTTGGTGCACAAAGTCGTCCATTATTCAGGAACAAATATTTTCTGTTAGCAGCCAGAAATAGTTTGATACAAATAAAGTTCAGTTTCAGAGGAGCCGAAAGAATTTAAGATAGATGTATTCGCATTAGCGAATATGGGCAACCATCAGCTGTATAACGGTATGACGACAATGAAAATTTGTACCGCACCGGGACTCGAACCGGTATTTCTTGCTTATTGCGAGAGGTAGCGAGCATGCATGTCAGAAGGAACTTTGTATCGTCGTTCAGAACAAGAGAATCACTGCAGTATCGCACATAAAGGGTTTATTTGTGACCAACGTCTTCTAGTGCACTGGTGGATCTCTTAGTAGAACCAACAGATGAGTGTATGTTACTAATAACTCATATAATGCGAGTATATCATCAAGTCTGACTTCTGCACAATTCCAGTGTATTGTAAATGATCTTTCAATTTGATGATGGATGGATGGATGGATGCATGGATACAACAACCAAAGAATTATCAAATGAATCGCGGTTTGTTTAACATTTACATGTTTTGCAACAAGTTTCCTGTAACATTTCAAATGAAAATACACTTGAATTATTTCCCCCCACATCAACGACCACCATTTGACTTGGGATCTGTGGAGAGGAATTAAGCATATTTGTTTTTCATTGTATGTTTATTCTCATTTTCTGACGTGTTCTGCATCTTGCTGGAGTTCCTCACTGTGTATGTTTCGGAACGAAAAGCACATTTAACCTAATCAACATAAAATGAAGGACGTAGTACCTCCACATACACCGTCAGACACTGACAAAATGTCAAATGCGCTAATATTCACAACTCATAATGATGTTGCTGCAGGAATGGACAATCGATAGCCCTTTTGTTCATGAATCTGTTCAGTTTATTCCACTTCATATCAGACGACAGTATCCATAGGTGTTAATCTTTATTCTCCTATTCTTTTGCGTCTATAAATTTCCTTAGTTCTGTCAACTTAATTGCACCTAGTATAAATTATAGGATAACACACGATATACTATTTAATTTAACGGCCTGTGCCATGTCGGCACTTATCGACAGTCGCATCAATGGGTAATGACCTATCTTCTGGCTGGAAAGTGTTGGGCGTAGTGGGCACGGCTTGGCTGACAGGCCGAGGCAACTGGCCCGGAATAAGTGGCGTATTTGGAGTCCTGTTCAAACAGTGTTATCGTAGAAGTATCAATGCTTGATTAGACAATGTGATTTTGTGGCGACGTAAGGACGTACGAAGCCGATGTTTCACTTAAGGTTAATGAAATCAGTGTCTAAGTTCTATGTATATGAGGCCACGGCCTCTGCCGATTAACTCCATGTAATGTTGCTTCTGTAAAAGGAAAATACTCTGTATACACATCGTTTGCTGCTGAATTACTGGGCAAAATATTGGCAGCGGTGTTGGCGTGCTAGCCGGCCGCGGTGGTCTCGCGGTTCTAGGCGCGCAGTCCGGAACCGTGCGACTGCTACGGTCGCAGGTTCGAATCCTGCCTCGGGCATGGATGTGTGTGATGTCCTTAGGTTAGTTAGGTTTAAGTAGTTCTAAGTTCTAGGGGACTTATGACCACAGCAGTTGAGTCCCATAGTGCTCAGAGCCATTTGAACCATTTTTTTTGTTGGCGTGCTGCAATAGAAAGGAAGCATTTTGTAGTCATTGTAGATTTCTGTATCTTAGGAAATGGTTTTCACGTAAAGGGTTCTAATCTGGATCGAAAGACCAGTTAGTTCCATGATTATATTTTGTTCCATAAAGGGGATAAATCAAGACTATTGTATTACGGTTTTATAAAAGTAATTATTTAGGATTTTTCATTCGTTGTTTTTAATATTCCTATGTTAACATCCCGTCGTCTTTGATTGCCGGAAACTATATTATGGAAGTTAAAGGTTGGAAACGGTTTTTTGTAAGATTTTTCTGCTGAAATTCAATTTTTAGTAGCTTTATCCTCTTAGTCATTATCATACTAATTTGCAGTGATTATGCTATACTAAGTATGTTAAATATACGTGAGGTGTCTATTGTGCAATTTGATAAATAAATTTGGCCTTGTATTTTGTACTCAATTAACCGCCTTTACGAGTATTTGTTTTGGGCACCAGGTCCCTACTTCCGTAACAAGACTAAAGAAGAAACTTTAAAAGGCAACAAATTATTCTGCGGAAAGGGAATACGGACGTCTAAAAAACGACTAAGTGAAAGTGCAAATTTAAATAGCGGGAGTCGTCATAGAAGAAGCGCAAAGTCGTTGAAGCACACATGACTACGAAAAAGAAATATGCTGCGTACAGGAAGATTAAAGAGCGATTTGGAGAAATACGAAGCAAATGTATGAAAATTAACTCTCAGACGTGAAGAAGAGTGTAATTATTCCAGTTCCAAAGGACGCAGTTCCTGACAACGTGAACATTAGTCCAAAAAGTCGGTGTTGCGGAACACTGATAGCAATCAGATGCCCCATGTCTCACCTTACGTGTCCTTTATGCACTCTTCTAAGTCTGCCGTGACAAAAGTGAGTTATTAGCCGCTTATCATTGATATAAATGCCCAATAGGTATCCGTCCAATAACCATACCCGTTATGAAAAACATGACCATTTTCGCATCGAACAGACAAAGATTTAAGAGCACGAAACTCTCTTGTGGCTGCCTATATAGTCATAACTCAGTGCAGGGCTGCTAGGTCAGACAGAATGATGGTAGGGAAAAAACTAAATTCATTAAAATTTTTGTTAAGTGTTGTAAGTTAACGAGGACATTTAAGTATATGGCCGAAAGAGTCAGCCTTCAGGAATTGTGAAACGAACCCGGTCGTCCAGGGCCGGATGCGACAAAGGGCACAGATTCACAACGAGATGGGGAAATTCACAGGCGTCTATTGTCTATTAAGGCCTCAGCGCTGTAGTGGGCGAGCGAGGCAGATGAGAACCTACGTCCGAGGCAAACCCAGTAGAAGGCTTTTGTGGCCAAGGAGACGTACGGCGAACCTGAGATCGGCCATTTATGAAAACTATTTAATTTTGTAGTAATGCAGGGAACCAAGCCACAGTAATTTTAATCAGCCATCCTCTATAAATTTTCATGGTGATTCCAATAAAACTTGAATATTGATCATATCTATAATAGTTTAGGATTTACTGTTAAAGTGAAACTAACAAGTTTTGTAACAAAGGCCTGAATGCTAAAGTCTGAATACTTTGGTCGATCTGAAAGATCGATAATTCATATAGAAGAGCGTCATCAAAACGACAAACGTTGTAAATACCAAGTCTGTAACTTTATTTGTTTAAAAGATATAGTAAATTTAAACTATCAGTATTTTAAGTTAAGCATCAGATCATCATTTCCTCCACAGAAAACAATTGAACGATGAGAGCATGACACCTTATTGAATCATTAGGTAATAGAATATTTGTAGTAAAGTTTAGTGCATAATAGTTACTTTTGTTCTTTGTTCATTCATGAGAAAGCACACTGGTACAAGGCTACTGGTCGTGGAGTTCAAAGCTAAGAAGGAAATTGTATTGGTTTTATGTAAAAGAATTTATCGTTTATTATGTAATGGATATTATTGTTACTTTATTTAGAACGTGAAAGTCGTCAAGCTTTGATTATTTAAATACGTTAAAATGAAAAATAATTTTGAATAAGCCGTAGCGAATCAGATGGACGGCTTCAGGAAAGGGAACTCTCCTAGCCAGTTGAGCGACGATGTCCGGCGCGCGGGAAAACGCGGCCGGAGACAGGCAGAGATGTACAGTTCTGGTCTAGGCACCAGCAGCTAGGAAGTGAAACGACTTAGAAAATTTCGCGTAGTGTGGTATCGCAGGACTTAGTCTCTGAGCGGTGAGTAGCCGCGCGCCTGGTGTGAACTCAAACTTTTCGCATAATCAACCAGGTGGAGTAGTGAACATGTATTTGACGATGAGATTGTGTCAAATGGATATACGCTCGAGTGTAACAGTAACTCTAAATACAACCACTTTCACAAGTATTTTGCTTTATGAATAAACAATATTCTAACAATATTATTATAACTTTTATTATATGTCATATTAACTTCATACAATTTCGCAAACTTGCCATCAGCCAGACAAAGGGTTACAAGTGTCTAATTTTTTTTTTTGGGGGGGGGGGGAATACGACACGTGCGGTTCAACCCCTAGACGAGTTTGTGCCAAGAAATTTCGACGAAGAGGAGCCGCATGTGAGCCCGAACATCTATGGGACGTTAGCTCGAACTGTCTTTCAACTTCAATTAATTTGGAAGAATTGCTCGCAGCTGGCTTTGCCTCGCAAACCACAACGTCACTCCACGACGTGTTCGCATGTATACCACTCATCTACCCTCTGGTAAAAATACTGAATGTATAGTGCCGCTACTTCTGCAGTCCACTCAGAGAGAAGCAGTAGTGTGCGAGGTATGTACGAGGGCTGTCCAAAAGGTAAGTTCCGATCGGTCGCGAAATGGAAACGACTATGAAAATCCGATAAAGCTTTGCAAAGATGTGTTGGGCAGTGTCTCTAGAAGGACGCTAGGTAGAATTATGTCGCTCTTTTCATAGTGTCTCCCGCCAAGTACGAGGGCCTGGTGAGAAATTTCCCCTGATGCTATGCAGCCAACATTACATAACTGTAGTGCGGTTTCTTCTTCAAAACAATTCTCAGCCGCATTCTGCAGGGCAATGAAAATGTTCCTGCTTCGTTTCAATTGGAAGTGTTTGATTACCCATAATACAGCCCGTAATTGTCTGCCTCTGAGTTTCATCTCTGGTCACGCGAATTGCTGGCTATGAAGACAACTTTTTGGTACAGACATCGAGCTTTAGGCCAGCGTAGAGAATTGGCGGAAAGCACTGGCGGCTGCCTTCTTTGATGAAGGTACTGGAAAGTTGGTACAACGCTACGGCAAATGTCTAAGTCAGAACGCGACTGCGTAGAGAAGTAGCTGGAAGGTGTAGCTAACTGTTACAAATAAAACATTTCTGATTTTCACTGTGGTTTTCCTTTCGCGATCAATCGTAACTTACTTTCTGGACAGCCCTCGTATAACGTGAGACTCTGGGACGAACAGCAAAGAGACGTAGCCACGAAGGCGACGCTCTCTTCTCAACTTCATCCCGAAACTAGCAGACGCAGCCGGCCGTTGTGGCTGAGCGGTTCTAGACGCTTCAGTCTGGGACCACGCTGTTGCTACGGTCGCAGGTTCGAATCCTACCTCGTGCATGGATGTGTGTGCTGTCCTTAGGTTAGTTAGGTTTAAGTAGTTCTAGGGGACTGATGACCTCAGATGTTAAATCCCATAGTGCTCAGAGCCATTTGAACCAATTCGAGCACACGCACCATCCTTGCCTCCCAGATCTCTTCCTCTCAGCTCCCCTATTTCAACACTTCTAAACTGGCCAGTTCCTAGTGACGCTGTATACCTGAATAAATTTTCATTGTGATTTAACTTGAAATTTTGCTTCAAAATGATGGGACGCCCAACCTCACCTGTCTTCCCCTGACCGTCCTGAACAATATATCATTGCATTCGGATTGCTCAATTTACCGTGCTGCCGATATGAATAATGATGTTTGCAGCATATCTAATTGGTATTCAGATTTTCTCCACAGGCGAAGCTTCTGCGTCTCAGCCTCTCCTTTGGATAACATAGTTTCCAGCAGCACAATCGGCTGCCAGTTCTGAAGCAACAAGCTAACTACGAAGTCTGTAAGATTATTTCGACTCGGTAAGCCTCGATGTTTGTGTGGCACTTAGAAACGAAATCTTCTACTACACGATGAGTGAAGAAAGAGGAAGCTACTGTAATGATATGATAGTCTCTGTTTGGGTAATGGGCTCAGATGAATTAAGCTTTTTCTATTATGCTGAAAAACATAACAAATAAATACATGAAATACAGGAGGTGCAGGAAAATATATAAATAACGTGAAAAATGCATTCTTTTAGGTGAATACAGATAAAAGTCAAACCTTTGTATTTTGTATTTTACCACGAACGGCAATTGGGTAATGTCCTCAATACGTTTCACGCGTCAGTCTTGGTCAGAACCGTGATCTATATAGTTGTGACAGCATTATATTGCAGGTCAGTGCATTTCAACGTCGGAAAACTGTTGCTCCTCATATAGTGAGTGCTTATAGCCAAAGCGAGGCACCGTGTAGATGGTGTTTGCAGCATGAAGGGAAAGCGGCAAAACATCATCCGCTATGTCACAAAGCGTACGAAGTACGATTGAGTGATCGTCACAGGACGGTATCGAAGAGAATTTTGGAGAAAAAGAAGAGGACGACAGTTGCAAAAGGGCAACTGAAAAGTCACTGCACAACTAAGTGTCGCATTCGCGAACCCATTCAACACCAAAACATTGCAAAGGGAACTCCATAAGGAGGGCACTGAAGTAAGATCTGGAATCCAAAATCAGTCATCAGTGACGCAAATGCCTGTAACAGAGAATCGTGGCACCGATAAAACCTAGCCCTTGGGAGAATGTAATTTTATCGGATGTTTCACAATCTTTCCATCACCGAGTTTATACGTCCTAAGAGTGAAACATGGTTGAGTTCGGTGATGATTTGATTTGTCACATCGTGATATTCCATGGGTCCCCAAGATTACACAGCAAGTCGCATTACTGCCAATGGTTATGTTTGGGTTTGGCTGATCAACTCCAATATTTCTTCCCCAATGGTGCTGCAGTGTCTGAGGACCACAATGCCACTGTTCACACAGCTCGTATTATCGGGGACTGGTTTTTTGAGCCTACGGTTGAAGTGTCGTACCTTCCCTGGGCACTACATTCACCAAATCCCAATAATATTTATTCTTCATGGCTTGCTTTGGATAGAATGGTGCGTTATCGCTAGCGAACTCTATCATCAATAATACTGATCTTTTGTCCCCTGCTTTAGAGGTGGGTGCGTGATCGATAACCACCTCTCCCGCCGTCCGAACTTGCCACTATTTTGCAGGATGAGCGGTATAAGTGTCCCGAGGTAACCACACAAGACTTGTATTTATGTATTACAAGACGACTGGAAGGTGTTTTGAAAGCCACAGTGATACGTATGGTAATGAGATTTGTTTTTAGTGTTTCCGTATTTATGCATGTACGAAAACGAAGCAAAGACAGGTAACTGACTACGATACTAGAATGGGTCGTTGCGTGTGTATGTGTATCACTGCTGCACCAAGAGATTGATGAATTAAATACCTAGAGTATACATACTGACGATTGTAGTTTGCATGGAGGTAGTAGTGGGATATTGCTCTTTGCTTTTCTTCTTGAAGTAAAAAACTGACACGTTCAAGGTGACAATAGGTTTCCCAAATTCATGCAACGATTTTCCCGAATTTTCACAAATGTATCATTAGCCAAGTGAACAACCAGACAGGAATCGAGGATCCTACCAAACAGCTGCTCTTCGGTATGAAAACCCCTCATGAAAACCGTAACTAGCTTCTGATTTCCACTTACACTTAGGTTACGCCGTAGCAGCTTTATTTACAACCAGACAGGAATCGAGGATCCTACCAAACAGCTGCTCTTCGGTATGAAAACCCATCATGAAAACCGTAACTAGCTTCTAATTTCCACTTACAGTTAGGTTACGCCGTAGCAGCTTTATTTTTGTCACCGAAAATTTGGAATAACACAATTAGTTAGTGAATACTTATAAAGTTACGTGGGGTACAGTGTTCTAGTTCCCACTGGTAGCAGGTACTTACGTGCAATCTGCTAAACATTCGAGAAATCAGTTCTCGTTATAGTACTGGAAATCGAAGATCGCCCGGTATAAATCCTCCATTTATTACGAGTGGTGTTCAATAAGTAATGCAACACATTTTCTTCTCGACCAGTATCGGTTGAAAAATGCGGAATTTGTTGTGGAACATCGTGGAATATTCTCGCTTCAGCCCCTACAGTGTCATGAAGTACTGATAGGTAGCGCCGCTATACGTCGACTTGAAAATGGCGTCTGTAAAGGCTGTCATTCAGTATCTTTTTGCAGGAAACCAGGGCATCGCTGATATTCATAGACGGTTGCAGATGTCTACGGAGGCATGACAGTAAACGAGGCGTCTATCATCGCAACAAGGTCGAGCAAATCTGGCAGGTCTCCCGTTTGCCGGTCGGCAGCACACAGCTGCGAGTCCTGCAATGTTGGAATGTTCGGACATGTTCTCATTCAAAGTGATCTACGGACCATAATCAAACACCACGCTGTGCAACTGGACGTCTCTGTTGGTAGTGCTGACACATTCGTCCACAATTAAGGTATTCAAAGGTGTGCCTACCAGAAGACCATAAAGAGCAGCGAAGGACTATCTGTGCGGAATTGCTTGCCCGTGAATAGCGCAAATTTTTGTCCAACATTATCACAGGCAATGAAACATGGGTGCAACACTTCCAACCGGAAACAAAACAGCTATTCTTCGACTGACACCATGCCACCTCTCCTACAAAGAGAAAGATAAATCCTGCACCCTCAGCCGGTGAAGTGATGGCTACGGTCTTCTGGGCCTTTGGAGAGGTTGTTCTCTATGATCTTCTCCCTCTTGGTGCAAAGATCAACCATGTATAGGGCTCTTGTTGCTGTTGTTGTGGTCTTCAGAGATTGGTTTGATGCAGCTTCCATGCTCGTCTATCCTGTGCAAGTTCTTCATCTCCCAGTACCTACTGCAACCTACATCCTTCTGAATCTGCTTAGTACATTCATCTCTCGGTCTCCATCTACGATTTTTTCCCTCCAGGTTGCCCTCCAGTATTAAATTGGTGATCCCTTGATGCCTCAGAACATGTCCTACCAACCGATCGCTTCTTCTAGTCAAGTTGTGACATAAATTTCTCTTCTCCCCTCAATTCTATTCAACACTTCCTTATTAGTTGTATGATCTACTCAACTAATCTCCAGCATTCTTCTCTAGCACCACATTTCGAAAGCTTCTCTTCTTGTCCAAACTATTTATCATCCATATTTCACTTGCATACATGGCTACACTCCATACAAATACTTTCAGAAACGTCGTCCTGACGCTTAAATCTATACTCGATGTTAACAAATTTCTCTTCTTCGGAAACGCTTGTCTTGCCATTGCCAGTCTACATTTTATATCCTCTCTACTTCAGCCATCATCAGTTATTTTGCTACCCAAATAGCAAAACTCCTTTACTACTTTAAGTGTCTCATTTCCTAATCTAATTCCCTCAGCATCACCCGACTTAATTCGACTAAATTCCATTATCCTCGTTTTGCTTTTGTTGGTGTTCGTCTTATATCCTCCTTTCAAGATACTGTCCATTCCACTCAGCTGCTCTTCCAGGTCCTTTGCTGTCTCCGACAGAATTACAACGTCATCGTTCTATCCTTAGAAAATTGAAGAAACAACTTCAGCTTGTGCGTTGCTACAAAAATTTAAACGAACTTTTCGTCACCATCACAACTCACGTCTACACATTCCAGAAGAGCTGATAAATTTTCTTTGGGCTCTTATTCTCCATCCACTCTACAGCCCGGCTCTCGCACCTTCTGACTTCCATCTGTATGGCTCAATGAAGGCTGCACTCCACGGGAAGCAGTACATAGACGATGAAGAGTTTACTGATGCAGCACGACTTTGGCTCCGACCAGTACCATGCTGGCATAGAGGCCCTAACACTAAGGCGGCCTAAGGCCGTCGAACTGAACGCAGATTTTGTTGGAAAAGAGGAATTTGTAGCCAGAAGAGTGGGGAAAAAATATGGCGCATTGCAATCCTGCTTGAGGGACAAATAGTGTTGCGTTACTTACTGAACGCCCCTCGTACAGTTTCCATTGTTACAAGAGAATCACTACGCTGTTTACTCGAAACAGTTCACCTTCTTGCATCCCACTGTAGAAGAGCAATTCGGGAATGGCGATTGCACCTTTCAACACGATCGGGCACCTGTTCATAATGCACAGCCTGTGGTGGAGTGGTTACACGAAAATATCATCCCTGTAATGGAATGGCCTGCACAGAGTCCCGACATGAATCGTATAGAACACCTTTGGGATGTTTTGGAACACCGACTTGGTGGCAGGCCTCACCACCACCTCCTCCGCTCCCAAAAAGACCCCGCCCTGTCCTCCTTCCCCCCCCCCCCCAGAATGCCATGGATGTCTCCCCGCCTGGCCCTGCTCTCCGCCTCCTCCTCCTCCTCCTCCTCCCCCCATCTTTATACAAATACCTCCACTCCCGTCCCGATCCTTCCCTTCTCGAGGCCCAGAATCTCTCCCTCTTCCTCCGCCAACACATCCCTGGTGCCCCCATCTCTCACCTCACTCCAAGACGGGAATCCATTCTCCTCCGCTCCCAAAAAGGCCCCGACCTGTCCTCCTTCCCCCCCCCCCAGAATGCCATGGATGTCTCCCCGCCTGGCCCTGCTCTCCGCCTCCTCCTCCTCCTCCTCCTCCCCCCATCTTTATACAAATACCTCCACTCCCGTCCCGATCCTTCCCTTCTCGAGGCCCAGAATCTCTCCCTCTTCCTCTGCCAACACATCCCTGGTGCCCCCATCTCTCACCTCACTCCAAGACGGGTATCCATTCTCATCTCCTTCCCCAACCCAACCTTCCATACTGACATCCTCTCCCGCCTCCCCATCCCCATCACCCCAACGCCTCCCTCACCCCTACTCCTTCTCCGTCCCCTACCCGCCAACCCCAACCCCCGCGACGACCGCCGACCCTCACCACCATGATCACTTGGCTTAGTCCGACGATCACAGTGGAGGAGGTGTTGGCGGAGCTCAAGGCGTATCCCACGCTGGAGGTGCGAGCAGTCCGCCGCATTTTCAACTCGGCCGGCCCCACCCACCTTATGCGGGTTTTCTCCAAGGATGCCCCCTCCACTGACCATCTCCTGAAGGAGGGTGCCCTCCTCTTCAACCCCCGCTACAAGATTGACCCTTCCCGTTCCCCTTCTCAATCCCTGCACTGCCAGAGGTGTCTGCGCTATAACACACACCCAACAGCCGAGTGCCACGAGGTCCCCACCTACCCGCATTGTAGGCAGGTGCACTTCCTCCGGCAGTGCCCTAACCTTCAATCCCTTCTCTCCTGCAATACCTGCAATCTCCCCCATCCCACCTACTCCGAAAAGTGTAAAGCCCGACCCCCTCCGATCACTCCTGAACTCACCGTCCCTGTCCGTACTCTGGACGCCCCCGCCCCTCCCGGCAATTCCCTTCGCCCACCCCCTACCGCTGAGGACATCATCAGATTCCTCACCATCGTCCTTCAGAATGTTCATCTTTTTCAGCGCCCCCACACCCTCCAACAGATATCTCTCGCCGCCCGATCCATTTTCCAACTCAAAATGTACACCACCTACTCCAACAACCAGGCCCATTTCACCTTCTCCCATCTTGACACCCTTGTCCAAATCCCTGACATGCCGCGACAGCACCGTATCCTTTTCAACAATATCCGCTCCCTTCCCGCCAACAAGAACCTCTTCCTGCACACCCTTGCCACCCACCCCGTGGATGCCTTCCTCCTCAATGAAACCTTCCTCCAACCCCACCACACCATCCACACTTCTCCCTATCTCCTCCACCGCTCCGATAATCCCCTCCTGATTGTGCATGGCGGAGTTGCCATTGGTCACCACCGCCAGATCCCCGTTCGGCTCCAACCTCTCCTTCCCGACCCCACCGATCACCTGATCCTTAGTCTCTTCTTCCTCGGCCTTACCGTTACCTGCGCCACCATCTATGTCCGCCATGACGCCCCTATTCCCTTCGACTTCCTCTCCCACATTGACCGTACCTTCTCCTCCTACGTGATCGCCGCCGACCTCAACATCCATAGTCGTTCCGCCGCCCAGTTACGGCGGTGGCATCGGTTCCTCTCCTCCCTTCAAGGCAACCTCATCCCCATCCACCAGCACACCCATCCCAAATCCAACTCCACTCCCGATGTTATCCTTTTCTCCTCCAACCTCCTTGGCCGCATAATGGTGGATGTCCTGGAGTCTATTGGTAGCGACCATCTCCCTGTCCTCCTCACCGTTTCAGACGGTCGTCGCCCCCACCCTGACCCTCGTCATGACCCTCCCCCTAAATACATCCATGGCTATTCCCATGCCAACTGGAATGCCTACCGGGATACCCTTTCCACCCAGGTCAATAGCCACCCCTTCACCTACCACCACCCTGACAATGTAACCCATACCATCGCCTTTCTCCAGCAGACCTTGTCTGAGGCCGTGGAGGCCCACATCCCTACTGTAGCCATCCACCCCCACCGTCCTACCTTACCCCCACAGGCCGTCTCTACTGTGCCTTCTTCCACACGCATGACCTGGACACTCTACGACGCCACCGGCAACTCCAGTGACACATTCGTAATTTGCTCACGGCTAAGAAACGCCGGGACTGGCGACAGACATGCACCCGTTTACATGCTACCCTACCTATCAACTCATCCAAGTTCTGGTCAGCCTTCCGTCGCCTTACCGGAACTAAACCCTCCCCCAAATATCCTCTTCTCCATGATGATCACCCCTTCCCTGACTCCCTTAGTAAGGACAATCACTTTGCCTATTACCTCTCTGATGTCTTTTCCATCCCTGATGATCCCCAGTTCGATTACTCCCTCTTCCCGGATGTCCACGATCGAACTGACACCTCTGTCCCTCCCCTTGCTCCTGGTTTCCAGTACCTGGACAACATTGCACACACGGAACTCAATGCCCCTATCACTACACAGGATCTCATTGCTACACTCCACACGAATCGCAACACCGCTCCTGGTCACGATCGTGTCACCTACCGTCACCTTCGTGAAGCTCTTGTCTCTTTCCTGTCCACACTGGCCAGGCTCTACAATGTAGTCCTGTCCACCGGTTACTACCCCGACCTGTGGAAAACCTCCAGTATCCTGATGTTCCTTAAACCTGGCAAACCGTCGTCCGCCGTCTCCTCCTACCGTCCCATCAGCCTTACCTCAGTCTTCAGCAAGGTCCTGGAATCTATCCTCACCCGACGCATCGACCAGCATCTCCGCCAGCACCGCCTCCTTCCCGTTACCCAGTGTGGCTTTCGGCCGTCCTTCTCTTCCGACCTTTTTCCCCTCCGCCGGTGTGCCCCAATGCTCCGTCCTCTCCCCCCTTCTGTATCTTTTCTATACGGCGGACAAGCCGCCGCCGTCACCCCCCGTCCACCTCCTCCAGTTTGCCGATGACACCGCCTTCCTTGCCATTGCCCCCACCCTGCAGCGCTCCCAACACCTTCTCCAATCCCATCTTGACCGTTTCACCGCTTGGTGCAACCAGTGGTTGCTCAAGGTCAATCCCTCCAAAACCCAGACGATCATTGTAGGCAAAACCACACCTTCCTTCCGCCTCCTTGATTTCTATATCACCATCTATGGCCGTCCTATCGCCCTCACTCCCACCCTTAAGTACCTTGGCGTCACCCTCGACCGTCGCCTCTCCTGGACTCCCCATCTCCGGACAATCCAAGCCAAGGCACGCTCCTGACACCGTCTCCTCAAGCTCCTTTCCCGCCGTACGTGGGGTCTGGACCCCTCCACCATCATCCACATCTATAAATCTCTCGTCCGCCCTATCATTTGTTACGCCCATCCAGCCTGGATCTCCGCCCCCCCCCTTCCTTTTATAAATCCCTCCAAATCTTTGAACGTCATGCTCTCCGCTTCGCCTGTCGGATCCGTCTCCCCTCCCCCACGCGGATCCTGTATGATCTCATCCCCTTCCCCCACCTCCTCCTCTTCCTTGAAAGGTTACAGATCCTGTACACCTCCCGCAAGCTCGATCCTCCTCATCTGCTTGTCTCACCAATCCTCTCCCACCCCCGCCCGCTACCGCGCCTGTATTCCCACGTCCCACCCGGTCTCCATCTCTCCACCCTCCTTACCATCTCCCAAGGTGGCTTCCGCCAGCTCCCCCTCCCTGATGATGTCCTCCTCCCCTCCATCCACCCCTCCTATCAACTTCGATCCTCCCCCCCACTTCCTGTGTCCTTTCCTTTAGGCACCCTCCCTCCCTTCCTTTTCCTTTTACCCCATCCCCTCCCTCCTCCCCTCCACTCCCGGGCTTCCCTCCCCCTTCCTCCCTTCCCCCTATCTCCCCTGCCCATGGCATCTCTGCTCTCCCCTCTCCCTCTCCCATTCCCCTTCCTCCTCCTCCTCTCTTCGCAGGTCCCCGGACTCGCACACGCTCAGTGAACATTCACGCGCCGGAGATCATCGCCATCAGTGTTTCGTGTGTGTGCCTTCGTTTGTGTGTAGTGTTGTTCGCTGTCACGCCACCACCGTTCACGTGCCGTCGCCATCATCCATGTTATGTGCACCGTGTCACCTAGTGTTAGTGATGTTTCTCGTCTGGCGTGAACGGCTCCATGTTTTTTTCGATTTTTAGTGTCTACATTTTTTCCTCACCGTTTTGACTGTCTTCTCTGCGCCACCTTTATGTACTACTTGTTGTCAAACTCAAGGCTGAAAAGCGGCGTATTGTGCTGCTGACAGACTGCCTTTGTATAAGGTGTTTAAAATCACAAAAAAGAAAAAAAAAAGAAACAGCCTGGCGTCAGTTCTCAGTGGGACTCATCAGCAGAAGCAGCATTCTCCTGAGATGGCGACCAGTTGGATAGCCGAAATATCAAGTTAATTTTAGGATCCACAGCAAACCCGAAGAGATTTTAAAGACATATTACTCCGGGCAAGCCTACGAAGTCACACCCTTATTTAGGTTTTCCGTCCTTTCCTTAAATCATTTCAGGCAAATGGTTTAAATGGCTCTGAGCACTATGGGATTTAACATCTGAGGTCATCAGTCCCCTGGAACTTAGAACTACTTAAACCTAACCAACTTAATGACATCACACACATCCATGCCCGCGGCAGGATTGAAACTTTCGACCGTAGTGGTCGCGCGGTTCCAGACTAAAGCGCCTAGAACCGCTCCGCCACAACGCCCGGCTTCAGGCAAATGCCGGGATGGTTCCAAATGGTTCAAATGGCTCTGAGCACTATGGGACTCAACTCCTGAGGTCACTAGTCCCCTAGAACTTAGAACTAGTTAAACCTAACTAACCTAAGGACATCACAAACATCCATGCCCGAGGCAGGATTCGAACCTGCGACCGTAGCGGTCTTGCGGTTCCAGACTGCAGCGCCTTTAACCGCACGGCCACTTCGGCCGGCCCGGGATGGTTCCTTTGAAAGGGTACGGCCGACATCCGTCCCCAACCTTCCCTAAACTGATGGGACTTATGACATCGGTGTTTGGTCCCCTGCACAAAATCAACCAACCAACCAAGCAAAATGCGTTCATACGTGACACGATGTAGTAATTATGTCTCAGTTTTTACCAAAAATAGTTTTACAGTTTTCTTAACAACTTTCTCGCTATTAGTATCTACAATGTCCAACACAACGCAAACTCTTCAACGATGACATTTTTCGGTACAAAGGTCCAACGGTCTCACACCTCTTATTTTAATTTTTATTTCGCAACACTTTCAGGCTTTCATGACAAAATATTTATCACAGGCATCTATAAACTTTCAGGGTGTTCACTTATTATTATGAGTCCAAATAAGCCAGCGGTTCTGTTTTTTTCTTAGCACAGGTTGAACTACAAAAAAAAATTCTTCAAAACTTCTTGTAACGTTAGTTTTGATTTTTTTCATAGCAACCGGCAAAAAAATTTCTATTGGAAAGTACTCCGAAGTACTAAAAGTACAAATGTCAAATGTTATCTCGGAATTGTGACTAACATGGTGTACGAGGGTGAGATACAAGGTGATCCTCCTAAGAGTATCAGGGTCTTGGCAGATATTTGCTTTTTTGTTTCTGCAGTGTGGAGCTGGGGTCAGCCCAAACAAACCACTGTTCATCACGCCAATTGCATGTATCTGCCGAAATAACATACGACCAACGAAAATGCTCGTTACTATTCCTTGGGCAGCCACCGTGCCTGAGTGGCTGAGACAGGAGTTCAATATATAGCAATAATTTTTTTTGATTTTTCCAGTAACATTGTATGTGTGATATATAGCGAAGCACGTTCTAAAACGAATTTACAGACATATCTCCTTGACAACTCCTTCTATCCCCTTGACGACTTGCTACTTAAAAACTGGTAGCCACATAAAAAAAAAGTTTAGTGTAGTTACGTGAGTAGGAATAAAATGATAGTAAGTTAAAAACAATCCAATCCAAGAACATTCGCAACCGAGCATTATAGCAGTGGTTGAAAATACCGCTTCAGTTGTAAATAACTTTATTTTCAGACGACCGGTTTCGGACTGTTATAAGCCCATCCTCAGGTGTCGTACTGGAAATAGGAAAAGACGGGAGATAATTTTCACATGCCGCAAAAAACACAAAAAACAATTATTTTTAACTTTTTAGAAAAAAAGTTTTTTGTTTTTTATGTGTGTTGCGGCATGTGAAAATTGTCTGCTGTCTTTGGCTATTTCCAGTACGACACCTGAGGATGACCTTATAACAGTCTGAAACCGGTCGTGTGAAAATAGAGTAATTTACAATTGAAGCGGTATTTTCAACCACTGCTGCTAATAGGTTAATTAATGTTCACACTAATCGTGTGTACGTATCCTTAAACTGACTCGTTCCACGTCATTTCGATTAAAGAATCTTTCAAATGACCTATGGGTCATGTAGGTAAGTGAAGGCGGCTATGTTTGCAGAAACCCCATACGTAGCAGCATATCAGTCACACGTTGTCGTTCAGTTAAAGAGGGAGAAAGACTTTAAAAATATATATATATATATATATATATATATATATATATATATATATATATATATATATATATATTTCTAAGAGTGTTTCGCACAAAAGAAACCATCTGTTGACAGCAATAAATTGCCGAATTCGGTATTATGATTACTAGGCTATCTGGTAATAATATACCGGGTGATCAAAAAGTCAGAATAAATTTGAAAACTAAATAAATCACGGAATAATGTAGATAGAGAGGTACAAATTGACACACATGCTTGGAATGATATGGGGTTTTATTAGAACCAGAAAAATACAAAAGTTCAAAAAAATGTCCGACAGATAGCGCTTTATTTGATCAGAATAGCAATAATTAGCATAACAAAATAAGACAAAGCAAAGATGATGTTCTTTACAGGAAGTGCTCAATATGTCCACCATCATTCCTCAACAATACCTGTAGTCGAGGGATAAAGTTGTGAACAGCACTGTAAAACATGCCCGGAGGTATGGTGAGGCATTGGCGTCGGATGTTGTCTTTCAGCATACCTAGAGATGTCGGTCGATCACGATACATTTGCGCCTTCAGGTAACCCCATAGCCAATAATCGCACAGACTGAGGTCTGGGGACCTGGAAGGCCAAGCATGACGAAAGTGGCGACTGAGCACACGATCATCACTAAACAACGAGCGCAAAAGATCTTTCACGCGTCTAGCAATATGGGGTGGTTGTAACAAAACCCCATGTCATTCCAAGCATGTGTGTCAATTTTTACCTCTGTATCTACATTATTCCGTGGTTTATTAAGTTTTCAAATTTATACTGACTTTTTGATCACCCGGTATTATATAATAATTTTTAAGGTCTCATGCTTTCGTTTCAAGTCCTAAAGGTATTCTCTCGTTGCTGTGAAGAACACGTCGCTCCTCTTGCAACGTAAGAGCAGTGGTGCAATTTCAGCACGTCGGCCACCAGCTATTTTAGGAAGGAATATTTCGCGCCTGATACATCGATCGCTATTGCAGAACGGCGCCAGGAGCTGGGCGCTGTTAATTCCAGAACGGTTCGCATAGTGCGGTCGGGGGCACCGGCGTTCGGTAAGCCCTCCTGCTAATATGCGTCGCCCTACATCACGTAAACTGGCGACCGGGACGGGACCGCTGGTTCGCAAGCAGCGCCGTAATGAATGGCAGCCAGCGCGCTGTGATCTGTGGTTTAATTTGGCAGCGGCGCGGCTTCGTCACTTTCGCAGTGGCGGTCGCGAGCTACAGTCGGCACCGTGCTGCGCCACCACAACCGCAGCAGCTCTAACTCACATATCCGCCTGAACAACTTGCAGTTCTTGTCTTGGCCCCATAAATTTGCAGTCGTAGAACACGACCGGCGATTGTAATTTCTGGCGTCTAAAAAAGGCTGCACCAAATTTTCTTCTGCGGTGGACCCTAAAAATAAGAAACCAACCCCCTAAAACACGAAACGAGTCCAACCATTCACTAAATGTATCACGCTCTACTTCAGTGACATCTGCCATATGTGGCTTATGTTGCTCGTAGGTAATATGCAAGATGGCCTTTCATTGTTGGCTTGATTTTGTGGCAACAGCTAGTCTGTCTCAGTGTTGTGTTGACTTCAGCAAGGCGTTCAGTACAGTTCTCCACATTCGTCTAATGAACAAAGTAAGAGCATATGGACTATCAGACCAATTGTGTGATTGGATTGAAGAGTTCCTACATAACAGAAGGCAGCATGTCATTCTCAATGGAGAGAAGTCTTCCGAAGTGAGATTGATTTCAGGTGTGCCGCAGGGGAGTGTCGTAGGATCGTTGCTATTCACAATATACATAAATGGCCTTGTTGATTACATCGGAAGTTCACTGAGGCTTTTTGCGGATGATGCTGTAGTATATCGAGAGGTTGTAACAACGGAAAATTGTACTGAAATGCAGGAGGATCTGCAACGAATTGACACATGTTGCAGGGAATGGCAATTGAATCTCAATGTAGACAAGTGTAATGTGCTGCGAATACAAAGAAAGAAAGATCCTTTATTATTTAGCTACAATACAGCAGGTCAGCAACTGGGAGCAGTTCATTCCATAAATTATCTGGGAGTACGCATTAGGAGTGATTTAAAATGGAATGATCATATAAAATTAATCGTCGGAAAGCAGATGCCAGACTTAGATTCATTGGAAGAATCCTAAGGAAATGCAATCCGAAAACAAAGGAAGTAGGTCGCAGTACACTTGTTCCTCCACTGCTTGAGTATTGCTCACCAGTGTGGGATTCGTACCACAATAGGGTTGATAGAAGAGATAGAGAAGATCCAACGGAGAGCAGCGCGCTTCATTACAGGATCATTTAGTAATCGCGGAGGCGTTATGAAGATGATAGATAAACTCCAGCGGAAGACTGCAGGAGAGAGGCTCAGTAGCTCGGTATGGGTTTTTGTTGAAGTTTCGAGAACATACCTTCACCGAGGAGTCAAGCAGTATATTGCTCCCTCCTACGTATATCTCGTGAAGAGACCATGAGAATAACATCAGAGAGATTAGGGCCCACACAGAGGCATACCGATAATCTTTCGTCCCACGAACAATCGGGACTGAAATAGAAGGGAGAACCGATAGAGGTACTCAAGGTACCCTCCGCCACACACCGTCAGGTGGCTTGCGGAGTATGGATGTAGATGTAGATGTAGATAAGGGTACAAGTAACGAGGACAGGTTATAGGTAAATATCAGTGGCGTCATTCCCTCACTGTTTGTGACAGGTACTACAGCTGCAGTCACGAAAAGAGCCACGTCAAGGTCATCTCACCGTCCTACTGCGTTGCCAGTTATACGCCATGAGGAAGTCGTTTGTGGGGGAATTGAAACGGCTGAAGGTAACAATATCGGCTTGACAGATTACGAAGAACTGGTGTGCTGGTCACTCTGGTTTGTAGGCGGTTTCCCACATCCGACTAGCTGAACAGTGAAATGGCACCCATGTACACGATTCACAAACTTTTAGGAAACGTTCACACAGTTTCGCATGGGACAACACTTTATGCGGTGAGAAGGAGTATGCCAATTCTGTTTTGTTGGAGAAGGAATGATGAGAGGATAGGTTTCTGAACAGACTGGACGCCCTCTGCCATTAACATTGACAAATCTAGATCAACATGCTGACACTCCGAAGATACGGGAAAAGTCCAGTAAAAGGAAGAAGAACTATCTCAAGATAGTAAATCGCTGACACCGCTAATGTGAATATCGTTGTAATTAGGCGATCTTGAGATAGTAAATAATTATATGAGAGAAGCCAAGTTACTTTATGTACAGGAAAATTCCACCTTACATGGCATTGTTTGGAACCATTGGTTGCAGCTTGGCCAACTCTAACTCGATTGTAAAATAAATGGGAAAGTTATTAGAGCATTGACCGTGAAACATCCTAGCAGATTAAAAGTGATGATCAGGACTTGTATCCAAAACCTCCCCTTTCGCTGGCAGCGCTCATATTGACTGAGCTACCCAAGCAAGACTCTTGTACCCTCCTCACTAACAAATTTACTTCTACGGGTATCTGCGTCCAACGTTCCAAATTTCACAGAAGTTCTGCAGCCTTGCAAGAAAAGCACTTTCGAAAGAAAAGTTTTTCCTGAATAACTTCTGTAACTTTTGGAATTTAGGGGAGAGGTACTATCAGAAGTAAGTCTGTGAGGACGGGTCGTGAGTCGTGCGTGGATAAAACTTTCTGTAAGAGCACAGCCCGTGAGAGGCGAGGCTGCGAGGTCGAGTCCAGAATTGGCTTACACTTCCGCTCTGCTAAGAACTTTCCAAATGGCTTACATGTCGATTCAGTGTAAAATATTCGCTCTGGCATTCTGAAGCGACACTTTTTTAATGGAGGCCAGTCTGAAGTAAGCTAAAAAAACTTTTCTGACATTTTGGGGCTAGCGAAACTCATTGTCGTTTTAATGTGGAATGATATGCACAGAATGGTTATACAGGGTGTTACAAAAAGGTGCGGCCAAACTTTCAGGAAACATTCCTCACACACAAAGAAAGAAAATATGTTAGGTGGACATGTGTCCGGAAACGCTTACTTTCCATGTTAGAGCTCATTTTATTACTTCTCTTCAAGTCACATTAATCATGGAATGGAAACACACAGCAACAGAACGTACCAGCGTGACTTCAAACACTTTGTTACAGGAAATGTTCAAAATGTCCTCCGTTAGCGAGGATACATGCATCCACCCTCCGTCGCATGGAATCCCTGATGCGCTGATGCAGCCCTGGAGAATGGCGTATTGTATCACAGCCGTCCACAATACGAGCACGAAGAGTCTCTACATTTGGTACCGGGGTTGCGTAGACAAGAGTTTTCAAATGCCCCCATAAATGAAAGTAATGAAAGTCAAAAGGGTTGAGGTCAGGAGAGCGTGGAGGCCATGGAATTGGTCCGCCTCTACCAATCCATCGGTCACCGAATCTGTTGTTGAGAAGCATACGAACACTTTGACTGAAATGTGCAGGAGCCGCATCGTGCATGAACCACATGTTCTGTCGTACTTGTAAAGGCACATGTTCTAGCAACACAGGTAGAGTATCCCGTATGAAATCATGGCCGTGAATCGAGTAAGTACAGTACATACTGACGAAACTAAAATAAGCTCTAAAATGGAAATTAAGCGTTTCCGGACACATGTCCACATAACATTTTTTCTTTATTTGTGTGTGAGGAATGTTTCCTGAAAGTTTGGCCGTACCTTTTTGTAACACCCTGTAGAGTTGATGATGTAGTACGTAGATGGAGGGATAATATACAACTGACAATGTATCCAAGATGGATAAGTAATAGTAGGTTCATACCAATAAGTTTACTCAACTTTCGTATCCAAGAAGGGCTGAAGAGGAAATGCGTATGAAAGAAATCCTGGATATTAGAGGTACAAAGACAGTTGTATCTAGATCCACACACGTCAGTGCCTTAAGGTATTCGTATATAATTACGCCGAGTTTTAATCTGAGTGGTAAATTCCCTGGAAAGTTAGTTATTTTGCAGCGAGAAGCTGGAGGTTCAGTGCCCACTTCGATTCCTTCTCGCGTGAATCATCTTCCAAGGGCTGTAGGAAATATTTGCGTCACAGTAAACAAGAGTGGGAAAATGGGCATAAGAGAATTACAACTATGGTATGAGCACACGTTTTGACCAATGGATAATCTCAGTAACTTGCTTTTGCTTGATTCATGGTCTGCGTATAAAATTGATATTACTTTAGAGCAAACTATCGCTCCCGAAAAGTGTGTGACATTACAATTCATACCACCTGCAACCGCCGGACAAATTCAGCCAGGACAGGAGCGCCTGCGATAGTGTACTCAACGACGAACCCGGGTGTACGTCACTTTTTCGGATAAATCCAGGTTCTGTTTACAGCATCATGATGGTCGCATCCGTGTTTGGCGACATCGCGGTAAACGCACATTGGAAGCGTGTATTCTCATCGCCATACTGGCGTATCACCCGGCGTGATGGTATGAGGTGCCATTGGTTACACGTCTCGGTCACCTCTTGTCCGCATTGACGGCACTTTGAACAGTGGACATTACGTTTCATATGTGTTACGACCCGTGGCTGTACCCTTCATTCGATCCCTGCGAAACCCTACATTTCAGCAGGATAATGTACGACCGCATGTTGCAGGTCCTGTACGGGCGTTTCTGGATGTAGAAAATCTTCGACTGCTGCCCTGGCCAGCACATTCCTCAGATCTCTCACCAACTGAAAACGCCTGGTCAATGGTGGCCGATTAACTAGCTCGTCACAGTACACCAGTCACTACTCTTGACGAAGTGTGGTATCGTGTTGAAGCTGCATGGGCAGCTGTACCTGTACACACCATTAAAGCTCTGTTTGACTCAATGTCCAGGCGTATCAAGGCCGTTATTACTGCCAGAGGTGGTTGTTCCGGGTACTGGTTTCTCAAGATCTATGCACCCAAACTTAGTGAAAATGTAATCACACGTCAGTTCTAGTATAATATATTGGTCCAATGCATACTCGTTTATCATCTGCATTTCTTCTTGGTGTAGCAATTTTAATGGCCAGTAGTGTAAAAGAATATTTCTTTACGTAATAAAAGAGAGACTTTAAAGATAAGCCCTTACTCAGTACAACAGAAAAACATCTTAAGAAAACTTGAAGTATCGTGTCAGCTGAAACCCCAAACAGTTACTCAAGAATAATTAGAGACAACCTTAAGATAAACATATGCAGAACGCGGCTGAAGGCCGTTTCAAGAATTCAAGATAATTAAACAGAAACCTTTCAGACAAGGATTTACATATTAAAGCCACAGATTCTGAAACAAACGCGGGTGAAGCGGCTGAAGGTCAAAATGCAGAGCAACAATAATTTTAAATGAAACACGGCTGAAGAACCAATCTTAAAGTTGATATGAAGTTAGGATGAATGCCATATACTAATCATAAAACAGACAATATCAATACACGGCTGAAGGCCTGGCACGGTAACTGCAACCAAATAAAAAGACAGTCACAGCCATAAACAGTGGTGCTCAGAAGTGTTCCAAGGGTTGGCCTGGGGAGGAAACTCTAACAACAGTTTAGGTGAGATAGACAGCCAAGCGTGACACTAATCAATCGCATTGCAGCACGTCCTATGGGTAGCTGACGAACCAACCAACCCCTTAATCATTTCCCTTCCATGCGACCAACAGCACGACAACCAAAATTACCAGCGAAGACGAGGCCAGGATTATTGGCGTATGAACACAGTCAAGGCACAATAAACACCCAAAGAGAAAAGGAGAACAACACCAAGCTGTCGAACTACACACCGTGCCATCAACATGGCAAGGAAAACACACTGCCGCAAAACTACGCTAACGATCAGAGCAGGTTACCAGAACGTTAACGACCACAAGGCAGAAGATACCACTGGTGCACTTCACTAATAAATTATAATCATTTCAAAGGTTAAACACCATACAGGGAAACGCCTGCAAATTTTTGCCGACTCCAACACACCATCACATTGCTGTTTGCAGGGACAGCCCAGGATGCAAAAAACAGCAGTCAACAAAGAGATGTCAAAATGGTTGAGCTTTCAAGACAAGTTCACTGATTACTCAGCTCCAGTATGCAAGTGCGGTGGGCGACGAACTTAGCAGTTATCGTAGCTAGTGCCACACAGCTCCGACTGCACGTGCACGATGCCAGCAGCCCCGGCCTGGTTACACACCCCAGAGACTTCCTCGCTGCCATGCGGGATTAGCCGAGCAGTCTAGGGCGCTGCAGTCATGGACTGTGCGATTGGTCCTGGTCGAGGTTCGAGTCCTTCCTCGGGCATGGGTGTGTCTGTTTGTCCTTAGGATAATTTAGGTTAAGTGGTGTGTAAGCTTAGGGACTGATGACCTTAGCAGTTAAGTCCCATAAGATTTCACACATGAAACTTCCTGGCAGATTAAAACTGTGTGCCCGACCAAGACTCGAACTCGGGACCTTTGCCTTTCGCGGGCAAGTGCTCTACCTAAGCACGACTCACGCCCGGTACTCACAGCTTTACTTCTGCCAGTACCTCGTCTCCTACCTTCCAAACTTTACAGAACCTCTACTGTAAAGTTTGGAAGGTAGGAGACGAGGTACTGGCAGAAGTACAGCTGTGAGTACCGGGCGTGAGTCGTGCTTCGGTAGCTCAGATGGTAGAGCACTTGCCCACGAAAGGCAAAGGTCCCGAGTTCGAGTCTCGGTCGGGCACACAGTTTTAATCTGCCAGGAAGTTTCGTATCAGCGCACACTCCGCTGCAGAGTGAAAATCTAATTCTGAAGATTTCACACACATCTGAACATTTTTTGAACTTCCTCGCTGCTCCGCTGCAACCGACCAGCTGCCTCACCCATCATGACACGAAAATGTAACTGCCACACCAAAGATGTTACAGCAGTACTAGTATCGATAAACGCTGCTGCTGCCACTGACGGAGGCAAGCGAGCAACTCGTTCAGGTAGTAACTGAGGGAGGAATAAGACGCCACTCGATGGTGACAAAATGCCCAAAAGGAAAAACGGCATTAACGCGAACCGACCATGGCTCATCCATTTTGTAGCTCACCTGTGTTATTCGTCGATTACAGCGCCATCTTCAAGCAATTACCAGAAGTTTTAGCTGCAGAAGTCACATATTTTCCCTGCAGAACCAAAACCTACAATAAAAATGGATATTCCTATTTAATATTTCAAAGGTGCCTCTCAGTTCACACCATGGGGATGGGGCAGGGGGAACCAAGACTGGTATCTCTGGATACCTTTTTTAAAAATACTCAACACGTATTTTCCCTTTTCTTTTGTCTGATTGGTAGTTTTAGATATATGTCTTTGTCTGGAGATAAAAAACCTCACACTGTATAACTGAGAAGATTTCAGCACGACTTATTTAATTTTCTGTATTCCGACAACGGATATTGATGTGCTTGACGAATACATGGTCACATTCTACTCACAATTACGCATGATAGCACATGAACGCAAAAGAATATAAAATATATGGTGGCAGAAAGGATAAAGAGAGTCTAAAAATGAAGTTAATGAAGGTAACATACGGGGGTAGAATAAACGGGAGAAGAGCGTCTGGATGAGATTCAAATGCGATATGGTAGAGGACGAAGAATAGCGTACCTGAGGGCATTGGACGGGTAATCACTATGTATAAGGGGTGGAGGGTGGGGAAGGGGGGAGCAAAATTTCACAATAATAAGGCGTAGAACGCTAGAAGTATATGAATGAATAGAAATCACAGTTACAAGAGGATGCGGAATCGGTGAAACTAATGAGAAGGGAGAGAATCTCGTTGAGTTCTATAGTAAATTTCAGTTGATACAGAAAAAAAAAACTTTCGGAGGGCAAAGAGTGGAAGGTTTCCGGACACATGTCCACATAACATCTGTTCTTTATTTGTGTGTGAGGAATGTTTCCTGAAAGTTTGGCCGTACCTTTTTGTAACACCCTGTATACCTGAACACTGACTATTCCTGCTGGAACACTGTGTACAGATCACTGAGTGTACTTAGTAAAGACAATCAAATATCTTTAATACCTGGGGTATCTTTAATATTTCAGATATGTATGATGTACCTAAGAGCACCCTGCTATTTTTCCAATGCACAGTTCCGCACAGACGTTGCATTTCGTTGTTATATACACAGACGCAAAAACTCAAGGTTACATTATAATTAAATCGTCTTTTACACTTTAATCAAGAAATTAAGTTCGTCAAGATCGCTTGCAGATCTTTTTATTGATTACCGGTTTCGACAGATCTGTCATCATCGGAGATAACAGTTTAATAAAAAACCATTCCAAGTCAAGGGGACTCACTGCATACATTACACAAGCATCAGAACGTGTCTTGTTACATGTTAACAGAAGTTCATAGT
This sequence comes from Schistocerca nitens, assembly GCF_023898315.1. Classification (NCBI taxonomy): domain Eukaryota; kingdom Metazoa; phylum Arthropoda; class Insecta; order Orthoptera; family Acrididae; genus Schistocerca; species Schistocerca nitens. The sequence goes on from NC_064614.1 coordinate 70,590,368, forward strand.
CTTTTACAACCTTGGAAACCACATTGCGTCGTTTCACAAAGGTTGCAAAGAACATTTGCGCGTCAAACTTAAAATACTCGCCACAAATAGAAAAATCAAATCGTGTTTTGCTTATGTCCTAGCGCATTCTTCCACTTAAAACCAAAACGGTGACTGAGATAGCACGACATTTACGTAGATGTCTGTATAAAATTGATTACATTGCGGTACTAGGCAATCTATATGTTCTCGCATAGATTTAAAACAACGTATGCCACAATACAATTTCTTTTTCCGTTCTAATCTCATTAAAATTACATTGTACAGCATGAGATAACATTTTTAAACAATGAATTTACGACAAATCATATTTTAGAAAGGTACAGCATCATTTCTTGAAATGTTAAGTTACGATAAAAAAATAGTTCAGATTATTTGTCTACACTTAATATATGCATCAACAGCAGCTGATAGAAATAACTGTATGCACATTAATAAAGACCACAGTCAGGACTATAGACCAGTGACTTGACTTTAGATACATCTGCATAGCGGATTGATACAAGATAGTGAGGAGTTCGTGGTACAAATTCGATATGATACCTGTTGTCTACTCAAGATTACATCGAGACAACAGTCATTGCAATATGTACGACGTGGTGCTGAACACTATCTATCTTAGGTAATCATTCCATAACAACAGTAAGGTTTACACAAAAATAACCATCACACCACACAGATAAAATACAAAAAAATTCATAGATGCAAATGCTGTTTTTTTTCCTGAGCTTGGTCCCCTGCCTCAAATTGATTTATGTACACTTCACCACAAACCCTGAAAGTGTATATCACCGTCACGCAATCACCCTCTGTGTGTGCCCATCAGATCCTGTTGTGAATATCCTCTTAACATAAGTTGAAATTTCTACACAGCAGCCGGCCGGAGTGGCCAAGCGGTTCTAGGCCCTACAGTCTGGAACCGAGCGACCGCTACGGTCGCAGGTTCGAATCCTGCCTCGGGCATGTATGTGTGTGATGTCCTTAGGTTAGTTAGGTTTAAGTAGTTCTAAGTTCTAGGGGACTGATGACCTCATAAGTTAAGTCACATAGTGCTCAGAGCCATTTGAACCATTTCTGCATAACACAACAACAACTGTCCCGGTTTAGAGGAAGGAGCATCTCTCACTGTTTACTTATGGAGAGATGTAGACTATCGAATGGTCAGTTGAGAGCTTTATTTCTGTATCCCGTACACTCTCCTGCCCATCTGAACTTGTGATTTGGCTGAAATGTTGCCGCTTCAATTTTTTACTCCAGCGAAACGAGAAATTACATTATTTATGGCGATTAATGTCACATTTACGTTCAGGAGGCACAAAAAAGGTGACCAACGGAGTTTTACACTGTTGCTCGTAATTACATAATTTGATAAATTCAATTTCCGTTTGAAGCGCTGCGTTTTATATTCACACGCTTTGTCGCGATTCATGAGCGAATAATGGATTAATAATCACCAGTATGCCACCCCCCTCCAACCCTTATTCTGTAAAGAATAGAATTATGCAGGTACATTCAGCGGTATGTGGACACCGTCTACAAGCTTGTTTGCGAGTAGACATAGTATCACATTATTGATAAATTAAAAGTCTTGTCTGTTGCTGATGTTTCACTGTATGAACAGTAGTAAGGTATAAATTTCGTTATATCAAGGGTGTCAGTGAAAAATAATCGGAAAGGTTTGTAATTACATATCACCTCTGTTTAAGACACTGAGTGTTTTCATTCTGGAATACTGGATGAATGTAATCTGGATAAATTGTGCAGCTGCGTTATGCTGCCTCGAGACATATACACGGTTTCTATCTATAATAATTTACTGCGTTAAATTCTGTTGTAAGATTACTACTCTTAATGAGTAGATTATGATATTTCTTTTAGTTTACGTTTCCAACAGTTATTGTAATTTTGTATTATATTTCTCACGATGTGTAAGCTCAGACACACACACACACACACACACACACACTTTTTCCCGCTGACATCACACACAAAAACATTTATCGCCTTCTATTTTATTCTACTCATAGAGTAAAATGCTAACATCAGGCATGTCATTTTTATTTATTCTTTTCATGTTACAAGTAAATTACACAAATTCTTTAATAACTAATGACATTTTCTCAAATACACATTTGTCAATGAGTCACAAAACACGTTGCATAAAATTAACAAAACAAAATATTATATACACATCTGTTCAAAGGATTAATATGAGTTTTTCTGAATCACAACGCCCACTGCCACCTACTAGTTGCTAGGTCCAAACAATGGCACATGCATGCATTCACACTCTCTAGTGCGGTGTCATTTATTGATACGTTACACCAACAGTTTCTGTTCACAACGAATCCTAGTAACGGTTGTATCATTTCCTGCTACCTACTACTATGGATACTATCCTATATTAGTATGACCATAAATTCTTATCTTCTACGAACCGAATACATACATTACTGGCCATTAAAATTGCTACAACACGAATATGACGTGCTACAGACGCGAAATTAAACCGACAGGAAGAAGATACTGTGATATGCAAATGATGAGCTTTTCAGAGCATTCACACAAGCTTGGCGCCGGTGGCGACACCTACAACGTGCTGACATGAGGAAAGTTTCCAACCGATTTCTCATACACAAACAGCAGTTGACCGCCGTTGCCTGGTGAAACGTTGTTGTGATGCCTCGTGTAAGGAGGATTTTGATAAAGGTGTGATTGCAGCCTATTGCGTTTGCGGTTTATTGTATCGCGACATTGCTGCTCGCGTTGGTGGAGATCCAATGACTGTTAGCAGAATATGGAACTGATGGCTTCAGGAGGGTAATACGGAACGCCGTGCTGGATCCCAATGGCCTCATATCACTAGCAGTCGAGATGACAGGCATCTTATCCGCATGGTTGAAACGGATAGTGCAGCGACGTCTCGATCCCTGAGTCAGCAGATGGGGACGTTTGCAGGACAACAACCATCTGATCGAACAGTTCGACGACGTTTATAGCAGCATGGACTATCAGCTCGGAGACCATTGCTGCGGTTACCCTTGACGCTGCACCACAGACAGGAGCGCCTGCGATTGTGTACTCAACGACGAACCTGGGTCCACGAATGGCAAAACGTCATTTCTTCGGATGAATCCAGGTTCTGTTTACAGCATCATGATGGTCGCATCCGTGTTTGGCGACATCGCGGTGAACGCGCATTGGAAGTGTGTATTCGTCATCGCCATACTGCCATATCACCCGGCGTGATAGTATGAGGTGCCATTGGTTACACGTCTCGGTCACCTCTTGTTCGCATTGACGGCACTTTGAACAGTGGACGTTACATTTCATATGTGTTACGACCCGTGGCTCTACCCTTCATTCGATCCCTGCGAAACCCTACATTTCAGCAGGATAATTCACGACCGCATGTTGCAGGTCCTGTACGGGCCTTTCAGGATACAGAAAATGTTCGACTGCTGCCCTGGCCAGCACATTCTGTAGGTCTCTCATCAACTGAAAACGTCTGGTCAATGGTGGCCGAGCAACTGGCTCGTCACAATACGCCAGTCACTACTCTTGATGAACTGTGGTATCCTGTTGAAACTGCATGGGCAGCTGTACCTGTACACGCCATCCAAACTCTGTTTGACTCAATGTCCAGGCGCATCATGGCCGTTATTACGGCCAGAGGTGGCTGTTCTGGGTACTGATTTCTCGGGATCTATGCACTCAAATTGCGTGAAAATGTAATTACATGTCAGTTCTAGTATAATATATTTGTCCAATGACTACCCGTTTATCATCTGCATTTCTTCTTTTAATGGCCATAAATAAGTTCAAGCATAAAATTTAACGAAATAACTGCAGAACAAGTACCTTCATCGATATAGTGCATGATTTTCCGATGCTGGGATGGTGGGTAGCCAAATTTGTTCGTGGACTTACCAAAGGGAGAAAGAAGTTTCAAAAACCGATCACTGTTGCTAACGCATGTAAGACGTAGTGAAGAATAAGAATTTCCCTTGTACAGCCTAACTGTGTGACAGAGACTCTAAACACGGGTTTCGCGGAGGATTCTTCTGCGTGCCATATCTGGATTGATAAGAGTATTGAACCCAAAATCAAAGTTCTAGGTTAAAATGAGGAACCGTTACACAAATTTAATACGAAAGGAATTTCAGCGCTGGCTCGTGTGTGTAATGACTGCTTCTTTTCGGATATGAAAAACATTTTGACTTATGGATGTCAATGTACATGTGTTAAGGCAGGGGAACTGGTTGCATCGAACAGAGGTAATGTAAGTCATCGGTGAAGCCGAGTGTTGGCACTAGCACAATCTCTGTAGTAAATTTGCAACTAAAACGGACACTTCCGCTTTACTTACATGTTTCAATCTTTACTTCAACGCATTTATTCTAACTTAAAGATTCGTTTCGTAGCAGATAAGGATTTCTGGTCATATTAATATAGGATAGTATCCATAGCAGCAGGAGACGACATAACGGTTACGAGGATTCGTTCTGAAGAGAAACTTTAGGTGTAACTTATCAATGAGTTACACCGCAGTAGAGAGTGTGAATGCATGCCTATGCCACTGTTTGGACTCAGCCACTACTACGTGGCAGTGGGCGTTATAATACAGAAAAAAATCATATTAATACTTTGAACAGATGCGTGTTTTGGTAATTTTAAGCAACGTGTTTTCTGACTCCGTGACAAACATGTATTTGAGAAAAGTCATTACTTATTAAAGAACTTGTATAATTTACTTGTAACATGAGAAGAATAAATTAAAATGTCACGCCTGATGTTAAAATTTTACTTTATGAGTGAAATAAAATAGAAGGTGATAAAAGTATTTGTGTGTGATGTCAGCGAGAAAAAGTTTCGAAAATATTTAAGATTATGTGTAAATATTTTTGAAGTCGTCAAGTGCCTTCATTCTAAAGTACTGTTCGAATTTATTCCAGGTAATATGAGCAGCTTGAGCTATTCTCTCGCAAGGCATAAGCAATTTCAAGCTCATATACATAGATTACAAAGTTAACCATCAACGTAACATGATGCTTCTTGATGAGTTGATTATGACAGCATTTTAAATTTTTAAATTCGCTCAGTAATCAATCATCAGAAACAGTGAAACTAATGTTGCTCTCTGATGTCCGTAGGCAGAAGTGAAATCTATATTTAGATTCAGGTGACTAGGTGACCCTTTAGTGATTTACCTACAGAATTCGGCAATTTGAAGTGATTCCTAATTCGCAGAAAACCGATTTCTTCCACCATTCATTTAATGCAAACCAGGTCTGCTCCTTAATATCGATGTCTCTAAAAATGTGTCTGTCATGATCGTGATTAGCAGGACAAAACGGTCATTTTAAAAACTAATGATCGAAACCAGGCCTCGGACCTTCTACTCGGAGGACAGGTTCATCGTTTTGGCTTCGCTCAGTATTGAAAATGTTGTTTTAGAACAACTAAGTCTTACAAGAAGCATCGGTAGTATGATGTGTAGGCGCGAATCACTTAGCTAATAAAGGCAAACTTTCTAATCGTCGTCCGTACAGGCCTTGGAAGGCCCAACGGTACCGACCGGCAGCCGTGTCATCCTCATCACATGCGTCACTGGATGCGGATATGGAGGGGCACGTGGTCTGCACACCGCTCTCCAGGCCGTATGTTAGTTTACGAGACCGGAGCCGCTAGTTCTCAATCAAGTAGCTCCTCAGTTTGCCTCACAAGGGCTGAGTGCACCCCGCTTGCCAACAGCGCTCGGCAGACCGAATGTTCACCCATCCAAGTCCTAGCTCAGCCCGAAAGCTCTTAACTTCGGTGTGCTGACGGGAACAGGTGTTACCACTGTGGCAATGCCTTTGGAGCTGGTAAGGGTATTTAAGACACTAATTTTGTGGTTGTCTAACTATCCACCGTTGCTTTCCACTGGTAGCAGTATCTACAACTTGATGACTTGTGTGGTGCAGCAGCAGCTTGCCACGTGAATCAGCCAATTACAGAAAAATGTGTCAGAATCCCTACGAAGTTTTGAAGATTACCCTTAACATACTGACAGAAAAGTATGTTTACATAAAATGGAAAAGCTGAAACACTTCCGCCATTTGTCTAACTGACATGTTTCATGCGGTGCTATCTTCTGCCACTCTGATAACAAGAATTAACGCGGAACTCGAAGAGTAACGGAAGTAATTGCTGCTGGCAAATATCTAGGTAGCACCTTCCCCAGTACATATTCCACTAGCAATTTAGATTGTTACTCCTTAAAGGATTTTACGGAGGCCTAAGTTTTACTCAGTTCCACTGCAGTGATAACATTATTTCATTTCTCTGATTCATGAGTTTCAGGTTTGGTCAAACATTGCCAAGTGCTTAACCCTAACTACTTGCATGTCTAATTGATATCCACTTCATATTACATGATCCATGCATTTACTTATACACTAACGGTGAGCGTAAGGTTTTAGCGAGATCTTTATGGACGACATATTTAACCGTCCGGTGGGCGCGGCTTCCATACTTCCATGAGCGGCCGCGTTGCGGCTTTTGCACCGCAGTTACTTTTAACCTAAGGGAAAATAATCATCCCATCAGTAATAAATAGGTAAAATGCATCAGTTTCATTTTCCGTAATTTCAGAACTTGGTCTTGGACCTGACAAAACTGTTAGGATGTCCTTGGCCTTGGTGTTAGGAGAAGAAGGAAGCAGTTTACTTATCCAAATAGTTCCTTTACCTTTTTCTACGCAAAATCGGTGATCCTCTGTTTGTTGTCTCTCCTCTTCAACCAGGTGGTCTTCTGTTTCCTCTGTTGATTGTTCGGAGTCACTGTTGCCGTTTTCTTCTTCAATAACTTCCTCTTCCGACTCAGATTCACATGAATCTGACAATTCTTGTAATTCTTCTTCTGACAATTCTGCAGTACTTTCTCAGAGTCTTCAGGACACTTAGACGGTGTATGTCAAATACTTTCTTTTTCCCCACTTCCACGCTTTTATGAGAGCTAATGAAAACATGTTTTTGTAAAAGTAATTATTGTAGCAAATCAATATCCAAGACCGTAAAAAGTAATGAAAATTACGTATGGGAAACTTGATTCGATTCGAATATTCATTATATACGGACATAAAAGAAAGATTGCCTTGAGGCGAAAGAAAAACACAAGTATAGAAAATACTTACATCACAAGTCGCGTAGCGGCAAACACACCGCAAACGCAACACTCACGTTACAAACAAAAATAGCCACCAAACTGCTGAAGGTATGAATAGCGCAGACGTGGACGCAACTGTAACGCTGTCTGTGATACGCCCACCGAAGGGTTAATCAGGTTATACAAGTTCGCAGTGATCCTGTTATAAGTGCGCAATGTATAATCGGCGTAATACTTGTCTATGTATATTAATATAACTTCAGTTTCTTATTCCTATGTAACTATCCTTTATGTTTCTGTTCTCATCTGTGTGCTCATGAGAGCTAATAAATTGAGCAAATGTGTTATTATTGTATCTATTTCATAGTTGGACATTCACTGACTCTGTCACATGCTTAATAATTTGTGCGAAACCAACACCCTTGGTTAATTTACGAGGACATTTCTGTCGTCAACTTTGCGCAAAATTGTTATATTATACATCTCAACGTACGAGGAGCGTTTATATTTCCGAAAAGTCAGCACTGGATCAGGCATTAAACCGATAACTCAAGAACAGGCATACGTCTGTCCACGTGAAAAGTATTGTGTTTGAATAATATATATGTATTCCATTTGTTACTTTGCTCTGGCTAACAGATTTCACTGCTTATAGCTACAGTCTGTTATTTTCAAAATTGACTAATGATTTTTACATGGAAATCGATCTATATTCACGGTTCCTTTTTAAAAAGGTTGTTTGTTGTAGCGATGTTAATAAATCATGTTTAATAGCTTAATGGCTTCATGCCTTTCATTTTTATTCTCATCAACTAATTAAATCATAAATTGTGCCGTATTTTTGCTATTAAATAATAAATCGTCGAAAATTGCTGTAAAATATTTTATCGCTAAATTTACACTTAGGTCGTTCGCAGCACAGGTTCAGGTTACTGGTTTATAGATCATAAATATGGCACTGTTGGAACATATGAGGACCTACTGATCTGAAATACCAGATGAGGCCCGTAAGTGTTTCCTTCCACCGCTCTGGCTAATTGTCTGCATTATCGTTCTCTTCAGCGATGGTAGGGCCTTGCAGAATCCTCAGAGTGTGTAGGTGCGAGTGCCACTTGACAGCTGCCAGTTTTCAATACCCTTCTTTGTTACTCATTTAGACCATACATTTTGCGTACAAGAACCTGTCCTCGTTTGTAACAGAAGTTGCTATTTAAATCTTCGATTGTTAAGTATTTCGCACCTTTCAAAAGTAATCTCGTGTTCCTAAGGCAGTAATTTGTATTTTACACTTTTCAGAAAAAGCTATATTTTAAGCCCTAAAATGTTTACAATTTTTTTAAGAACATTGTCAATAAACGAAATTTTTTTAATGAAATACTGAATACCAATACCGTCATCTGTGCCAACTGCGGTACTTGATGACGTATAGGCTCAAGAAATGGTTGTAGACAAATTGTGCACTGTACGAGTACAGTGCCTTCACTTCTAAGTGTTAGTCAGCATTACAACGCATTACGTCTCGCTGTTCATCTTTCGCTATTTTCACATTACTTAATTAGGAATTAATTACTTCAGAGTTTGGTAGCATATTGGGAAACAAGTTTCCCCCAGCGAACTCGATCAGCGGTCAGGTTTACAGCATCCTCCCTGTTCATTACCATGCACTGACGAGTCTTTCGATTGGTCCGTTTCCAGGTGATGCGAGTTCTCCCTCTCCTTCTCTATGCATCCGCTGGTTTACAGAACAGTGCTTACTTGGAGATTCATTCACCTTTAATCAGTAGAACATGTCCGGCCAGCTTCAGTATTCTGTTCTTCAAAATTCAGCTCAAACACCGTCACTGAAATGCATTGAGATTATGTATTGATTTTCGACATTTTCGAAGTGTCGCGTGCCTACATAGCGTTCGGTAGTATGCTAGAGGAGTACAGTGGAAGAGGTACTGCAGCTTATGACTACATCTATGTCCCCACTGTTATCGATAAGGCTTCATAGACATTGAAATCTGCCAACATCTTTTACTATCTTCTGTTGCACTATTGTCTTAGTAGACATACTTCCACATTTTCTACACATTGACTTTATCTTATAACCAGCTTTTATTAGATATCCAGAACTGGCCATTCCATCCTGCTTGGTAGCCATAAGTGGGAAATATTTTGGGGCTTCTGCCATTAGAATGACGTCATCAGCAAAATCCAGTTTCTTAGCATAGATTGCTCATTCCAGCGATACGAACGTTGGAGACGTCCGTAGTTCTTCCCATTATGAAATATGTAGCTAGTAAGAAAAAGGGATGGTGACAAAATGCGTCTTGCCTGACGTCTCTCACACAAACTACAGTGTGTTTAAAAAACGACTTTACGACTTTACAACTTTAAAAATTCCTATAGTTTTATTGAAAGTAGATATAGAGCTGGTTTTAGTGTTATTTTGCAGGGAAACACATCCAATTTTTTTACCTTACACTAAAGATGATATACGTGGCTTACGTTGGTTATCCTGACACATACCATCGAAACTCAATTCCTTCCCAAACTCGCTGTAACATTGCAGGTGTAACTTCCGCAGTGACGGCGTAAATTCTTGCTCTAAGTTCAGGTAGAGAAGCCCGGACAGCAGGTACAAACACTATATCCTCGATGAATCCCCATAGGAAAAATCGAATGGTGTCAGGCCTGGGGTACATGGTGGCCATGCAATTGGCGCATCAGGGCCAATCCATTGACCTGGAAAGTCGTCACTGAGAAAATCCCAGACATCAACCAGGTAGTGCGTTGGTGCACCATCTTGCATGAAGTAAAAATTTCGGGCTTAGTTATCCTCATCGATCTGTGGTATCAAAAATTGTTGTAACATATCCAGGTACACTATCCCGTTGATGGTTCTCTCCAGGAAAAAATGGGGCCTAACACTTTGTTCTTGCTCAATGCACAAAAACTTTGAGTTTAGGGCTATCATGAACATGTTTCAATGTTTGATGTGGATTTTAACTGCCTCAAATCCTACAGTTATTTGTGTTAACCTTGCCACTTAAGTGAAAATTCGACTAGTCAGAAAAGATGATTTCGTCCGAGAAATGTTCATCCAAATGCAATCGATTTAACATATCTGCACAGAAGCTCTTGAGAGCCATTTTGTTGTTTTCTTTTATTGCTTGTACGATCATCAATATGTACGGCTTCAAATGCAAACGGTTTCTCAACACACGCCACACGGTCGTATCCGGAATTTGCAGTTCGCGAGATGCTCGCCGGGTGGATTTCGTAGGGCTGTTGACAAAGCGTTGTCTCATTTTCTCAGCGACATTGTCATATGTGTTTAGACGACCTGATGATTTCGGATGTCTTAGCGAGCACTCTGTTTCTACAAAACATTGATGCCACTCATAAACTGTAGGCCTGCCTACTCGGGGGATCTTTAGCGTACTTGGTACGGAAATTACGCTGAACTGGTGTCACCGACTTCTACTGTTCAAACCAAAATACACAGCCAGCACGTCTCGGGTCCAGTGAAGGCAGTCATCATTAACACCGTGCCGCTAGCACTCCTTACGGTGCGATTCGGCGCCAGCAAACTATGAGAGACAAAACTTGATGTGTCTCCGCGCAATTTGACACTAAGTCACCTCTGTAGGTGCTATGACTTAATTTATACGAATTTTCAAAGCTCTAAAGTCATTTTTGAAACACCCTATAGATAAAGGTGTGATCCTATCTTCTGCTCTCATGTGCCAATTCAAAATACAGTTTTCTGAAATTATCCGTGAAATGAACAAGAACCCTATACTGGGCGAAGAAAGAATGCGGCACTTGGAGGTCGGCATGCGATTCCTCATTCAGATTGAAGAAGACGAAAGATCAGAAGCATTCTCAAATCACATATATGGATATGCTGCAAACCTATCTCACTGTGAGGCACTTCTGAATGTACGGAGGAATGCATATCACTCCGAAATATCGTTCCAGCGTTCATGGCTCAATGAGTAGACCGTTGGGCATCAAATCCACATTCACCTTGGAGCTATGGTTTGAATCAACATGAAGTTCGTTTTTTGTATTTTAGACGTCTGTTCCCTAGTTCTCGTCGTTTATAAGGAGGATATCGTTTTGTCACATAACAGTACCCTACACTGTGATTGTTGGACCCATTAAGTTGCATGCTTGTGTCTACTGACAGCACAGAGCACGGCCATAACCGCTCCTGTCAAGTTTATGTAGGGTCACTTCCCGGTGGAGTACACAGATGATGAATACATTGATATGCTTGTGGTGCTGGGTGCATCCGATAACCAAGCTACTGCTGCTGCTGGTCTTGCGTATACTGCACGGTGACACGAAAGGCGCCGTCCGGATAAGAATGTTTTTCTTCGCCTAGAGCAACGCCTTGGGGGTCGTCTAAGACTTAGACGTACTCCACAGACAGAGCACACGCTTCGCGAAACCGTTCACCAATCACCTCGGCGAATTGCACTTGGTACAAAGCAGTTCCAGGTGTCTCGGAGACTGATTGTTGAAGTGTTGCACGATGAAGAACTGCATCCGTATCGTTACACGTTCATTCAACACCAGTGACCAGAAGACTGTATTCAATGCATAGAGTTTTATCAATGGCTTTTGCACCGAGTGGAAGATAAAAAACATTTTGTAAATAACGTGATATGGACTGACAAATTTAGCTTTACTTGCGACGATATTTTCAACGTACACGACAGGCATTATTGGTCGGAACACAACCCACAAGTCACCCGAGTGGCTTTCAGACACAGTTTGAGATAAACCTGTGGGCTGGAATCGTGGGGGAAGTACCTACTGCCGGACAAGCTGACTGCGCTCCTATATCGTATGTTTCTTTGCAATACTTTGCCTGACGCATTAGAAAACGTTACACTTGTTGTGCACCGAGCGAGGTAGCGCAGTAGTTCGCACACTGGACCCGTATTCGGGATGGCGACGGTTCAATCCCGCGCCCGGCCATCCTGATTTAGTTTTTCTGTGGTTTCCCGAAGTAACTATAGGCAGATGCCGGTATGGTTCCTTTGACAGGGCACTGCCAACTGCCTTCCCATCCCTCCTAACCCGATGAAACCGATGACGTCGCTGTGTGTTCTCTTCCCCCAAATCAACTCAAACAACAGCTGATGTTCGGCGACAGCTATGGTTTCAGCATGGCTCACCGCCACATTTTGGAATGAATTAGTGTAACTATTTAAATGAAAGGTTTCCCGAGAAGTGGAATGGTCGTGGACGTCCCATTGTCGGGACTCCATATTCCCCAGACCATAGCCCAATTAATTTTTGTTTTTGAGGGCACCAGAAACAACAAGTTTATAGTACTCCATCCATGGATGTATACGGCTTAATAGCTCGCATGCATGCCGCTTCGACGATGGTTGATGCAGTTGTGTTGCGTAGGATCCAGCCAAGTATGATCCAGCGAAAGGCGAAGCTTTTGCGAATGCTAGGCGGTCGCTTTGTACATTTTCTCTAAACTGCACATTGCCCACACGTGTGCGCATTGGCTCCATGAAGATAAGGCTGGATGTCACATGTACAGAATGGAATTATTGTTCGTAGTGTGATGTGCAAGCTAGTGTAGCCTACCGATTGCGTTATTTGTACTTCATTGTGTACAGACGATGTTACTGTGTCCACTATTCCTTTCTGTTGTCTATATTTGCGCCATGGACGAAACAAAGTGGTCGTTTGCATCTACAAGAAGTTCGTATAATATCTTAATGTTTAAAAAGTTGGCAGTAACAGTAAGAAATACACAAGACACCGCATTGTGAAGTTGTAAACTAGATTCGATTTGATGCTTTAACTGAAATAAAAATGTTTTGCATGAACGCGATTCGAACAGTGGCGAATCTGTATATTTGTTCCCCACGACATTGATTCGTCTCAATGAGTTAACGGGGCAGCTCCGGGCGCAGATCAGAGTTCATACTGTGTGTTCTTGGCCACACTGCGAGCAGTTACATCGTTGCCACAGCGACGTTTCTTTAAATCGCACTTCTATTAAATCTATTGGCGTGACTAAGTTTTGTTTGATAGACTTCTGTCTTGATGAGGAATCTCAGGCCGATCACAAAGTGCAGCATTTTTTTTTTAGCCATGTACAAGCTTGCAATACTCAGCAGTGACTCCATGTGTATACGTTCAAAACCATTTTTTTTTTAAATGAACCAACTTCAGGTTTAATCAAGCAAGCAACGCAAAGCTCTGCGTTAGTGCCATGAATGGCCAATCGGAACCGACCAACCACCGTCTAATCCGCTTTCAACGGCGTTATTAGTTTATAGGGCACCATATCGTAGTCCTTCTTCCAGACATTGCCAACTTTTTGACCTTGGAGCCGCTGCTTTTCACTGAACTAACTCCTCTGTTCACCTCATGAGAGTATGTGCACGCCGTAGCATACCTCCCATCAAAGACAAATCACTGACAGTACGGGGAATTGACCCTGGGCTTTCTGCAAAACAGCGAGATATCCTGAGAACCGAACCCCGGAGGCGGATGACTTTAGCTGAAGTGGAAGGCTGAGTACTGCACTGATCTATTACTCTTCACAAAAAAGAGATTTGTTCAAAGCAGTATCTCCCACTTAGAACAAGTCGACAATCTGCAGCTTCTTATATCCCGTTACAGAAATCCGAGGCGGAAGAGTTCGACTTACTAAAACGTTCTAAAGCCAGGATCGCATAAATATTTCTTTAATTAAAACAACTGGTTTGGACAGATTTTGCTTCATCCTCACATCTTAAGAACTCTTTTGCTGTGTAACGTGTTCATTTCAAGCTGAACCTCACGCCAAGAGTCATGTGAATTTTTTTAGACATGAAGATGGCAGTGATGTCTGTCACCAGCTGTTTTAAATAAAGAAATATTTATGCAATCTCTGCTTTAGAACGTTTTAATTCACTACTGGCCATTACAATTGCTACACCAACAAGAAATGCAGATAATAAACGGGTATTCATTGTACAAATATATTATAATAGAACTGACATGTGATTACATTTTCACGCACTTTGGGTGCATAGATCGTGAGAAATCAGTACCCAGCACAACCACCTCTGGCCTTAATAACTGCCTTGATATGCCTCGGCATTGAATCAAACATAGCTTGGATGGCGTGTACAGGTACAGCTGTCCATGCAGCTTCAACACGAAACCACAGTTCATCAAGAGTAGTGACTGGCGTATTGTGACGAGCCAGTTGCTCAGCCACCATTGACCAGACGTTTCCAGTTGGTGAGAGATCTGGAGAATGTACTGGCCAGGGGAGCAGTCGAACATTTTCTGTATCCAGAAAGGCGCGTCGGGACCTGTAACATGTGGTCGTGCATTACCCTGCTGAAATGTAGGGTTTCGCAGGGATCGAATGAAGGGTAGAGCCGCCGGCCGCAGTGACCGAATGGTTCTAGGTGCTTCAGTCTGGAACCGCGCGACCGCTACAGTCGCAGGTTCGAATCCTGCCTCGGGCATGGATGTGTGTGATGTCCTTAGTTTAGTTAGGTTTAAGAAGTTCTAAGGTCTAGCGGGCTTACGACCTCAGATGTTAAGTCCCATAGTGCTCAGAGCCATTTTTGAGGGGTAGAGCCACGGGTCGTGACACACCTGAAATGTAACGTCCACTGTTCAAAGTGCCGTCAATGCGAACAAGAGGTGACCGGGACGCGTAACCAATGACACCACATAACCTCACGCCGGGTGATAGGCCAGTATGGCGATGACGAATACACGCTTCCAATATGCGTTCACCGCGATGTCGCCAAACACGGATGCGACCATCATGATTCTATAAACAGAACCTGAATTCATCTGAAAAAGTGATGTCTTGCTATTCGTGCATCGAGGTTCGTCGTTGAGTACACCATCGCAAGCGCTCCTGTCTGTGATGCAGCGTCAAGGGTAACCGCAGCCATGGTCTGCGAGCTGATAGTCCATGCTGCTGCAAACGTCGTCGAACTGTTCGTGGAGATGGTTGTTGTCTTGCAAACGTCCACATCTGTCGACTCAGGGATCGAGACGTGGCTGCACGATCCGCTACAGCCATGTGGATAAGATGGCTGTCATCTCGACTGCTAGTGATACGAGGCCGTTGGGATCCAGCACGGCGTTCCTTATTACCCTCCTGAACGCACCGATTCAGTAATCTGCTAACAGTCATTGGATCTCGACCAACGCGAGCAGCAATGTCGCGATACGATAAACCGCAATCACGATAGGCTACACTCCGACCTTTACCAAAGTTGGAAACGTGATGGTACGCATTTCTCCTCCTTACACGAGGCGCCACAACAACGTTCACCAGGCAACGCCGGTGAACTGCTGTTTGTGTATGAGAAATCGGTTGGAGACTTTCCTGTCAGCACGTTGTAAGTGTCGCCACCGGCGCCTACCTTGTGTGAATGCTCTGAAAAGCTGATCATTTGTATATTACAGCATCTTCTTCCTGTTGGTTAAATTTCGAGTCTGTAGCACGTCGTCTTCGTGGTGTAGCAATTTTAATGGCCAGTAGTGTAGTTTAGGGGACACCACATCGTTCTCTTTGTTGCAGACATTGTCGACTTTCTTGACCTTGGTGCCGCTGCTTTTCACTGATCTAACACCTTAGTTAACCTCATGAGAGTATGTGCAAGCTGTACCACCCCCTCCCAACCCTGCCAGTACTGGGAATTGAGCCCGGACTTTCCTCACAACAGCGAGATGTGCTGAGCTCCGAGCCCCGGAGGCGGGTGACCTTAGCTGCAGTGGAAGGCTGAGTTCCGCACTGATCTATTACTCTTCACAAAACAGATATTTGTTCAGAGCAGTATTTCCCACTTCGAACAAGACGACAATCTGCTGCTCCTTGTATCCCGTTTTAGAAAACCGAGGCGGAACAGTTCGAATTATTAAAACGTTCCAAAGCCAAGTTCGTATAAATATTTCTTTAATTAAAACAACTGGTTTCGAGAGATTTTGCTTCTCCTCACATCTTAAAAACTCTTTTTGTATGAAACGCGTTCAATTCAAGCTGAACCTCACGCCAAGAATCATGTGAATTTTTTTAGACCTGAAGATGACAGCGATGTCTGTCGATACCAGTTCTTTTAAATAAAGAAATATTTATGCCATTTCGGCTATACAACGTTTTAATGAGTGAAACAGGTTAATTTTCCAGTAATTCTACTATAAGTGCAATTGGCAATATTCAAAGCTCTTCCTTCCTCGCTCCCTCTGTCTTTAGGCCGAAACAAATGTTTGAATCATCTTATGGTAGTTCCAAAAAACGAGAAAGTATTAATTACTTAGTTAATCAACGTCACTGTTTTGTAATGAATACACACACACGCACACGTAACGATACGAAATGAGAGACCTCTGTCGACACGGTAGAGTATTTTCAGGCGTGACATTTCCCACCGTGTGGGACCTGCAGTGCCTAAACACGGTGGAGACCTGTGAGCGCAGCGTATCGCTGCTAGTGGAACGACCCGCTTTCGGTGTATAAAAAGGCTGACAGCGGACGGGCTGAGAGTAAGGGAGTGCGACGCACAGAGGAAGACGTGCACGACAGCCTGTGTGCCCAGAATGGAATGAAAAGTGGACCGACACCGGTGCCATTGTCTCTGCCCGAGCATCGAACGTAATTTCTCACGTGTCGCGCTACACTCTGAACCGGGTATCACATACGCGTCTCCACTGTTCCCTGGCACAGCATGTTTTGTGGAGCTAAAACACGACTTCAGTATTTACAGACTGTTTCTCTACGTTTACTTACACGCTAAAAGTGGTGAAAGAGAGATTATTGTCGGTTAATATACCCAACATTAGAATGATGAGAATATGAACAGCGAACTTATACGCACGCGTTCCTCAAGGTCCCTCGCGCCTCACCCATCATCTCTTCCTCATTCCGTTTCTCCCCATCACGTACAGGATGTGCCAAACCTTTGACGTCAAATGTTTACACACCATAAACGATACGAAGTAACTGTGACGTTAGGAACCGAAAATCGGGAACTAATAACCACGGAGTTCACCCGCAGTTAGGTGCATGCAGTTCCTCTAGCAACGATTGCCCAGAAAGTGGTTCAAATGAACTTACATTCACTGACAACAGTCTCTGACTTATGATATCTGGAAGACAACAACTGTAACATAGCTGCATGTGGTAGACCGTTCCTTGTAGACACGTTCATCAGTCCACATTGATACGTCAACCAATGTGGCAAGCACGTTCAGGGTGTGGCAATGGGAACGTCAAAACACAATAGCCGGTAGCTCCTTTCTACCATTGTCACTTCTCCAAATAGGTAGTCTTTTTTTTTATGAGCTTTCTGACTAGTACTAGTTTGTCGCGATCCAGCACGAATTCCTCTCTTGCAACAACCTCTTCATCTCAGAGTAGCACTTGCAATCCACATCCTCAATCTTTTTTGGATGTATTCCAGTCTATGTTTCATGACCATTCAATGCTGTGCTCCAAATGTAGATTCTCAGAAAATTCTACCTCAAATTAAATCCTATATTAGAAACTAGTACAGTACTCTCGTCCACGAATGCCCTTCTTCCCAGTGCTAGTCTGCTTCTTATGCCCTTCATTTCTCCACCCGTTATTTTGTTGCCTAGGTGACAATTGTTGAAA
The DNA here is from genome assembly GCF_023898315.1 of Schistocerca nitens. Classification (NCBI taxonomy): domain Eukaryota; kingdom Metazoa; phylum Arthropoda; class Insecta; order Orthoptera; family Acrididae; genus Schistocerca; species Schistocerca nitens. The sequence goes on from NC_064614.1 coordinate 70,608,195, forward strand.
TGGCTCTGAGCACTATGGCACTTAACTTCTGTGGTCATCAGTCCCCTAGAACTTAGAACTACTTAAACCTAACTAACCTAAAGACATCACACAGATCCATGCCCGAGGCAGGATTCGAACCTGCGACCGTAGCGATCTTGCAGTTCCAGACTGTAGCGCCTAGAACCGCTCGGCCACCCCTGCCGGCGCCTAGGTGACAGAATTTCTTAAATTAATCTACGTCGTGGTACAAATCCTGAAGTTAAGTTTCCCGCTGTGGTCAGTTCTACTAGTTCTCATTACTTTCATCTTTCTTCGCCTCAGTCCATATTCTTTACTCACTTCATTACACTATTCATTCCATTCAGTACACACTGTGATTCTTCTTCACTTTCGCTGAAGATAACAATGTTATCAGCGAATCTTTTCATTGAATCCTTTCACCGTGAATTTTTACTCCACTCTCGAATCTTTCTTATATTTCCGTCATTGCCTCTTCGATGTATAGAGCGGACAGTAGAGGTGAAAGACTACATCCCCGTGTTACATCCTTTTTAACCTGAGCACTTCGTTCTCGGTTTACCATTCTTATTGTTTCTTCTTGGTTCTTGTACATATTGTAAACAACTTACGTTTCCCTATTGCTTACCCCTATTTTTCTCAGAATTTTCAATATCTTGCTCTATTTTATATTGTTGAATGCTCTTTCCAACTAAACAAATCTTATTAAGATGTCTTGATTTTTCCTTAGTTATGCTTCCATCATCAACCATCAAGTCAGAACTGCCTATCTGGTGCCTTTATTGTGCCTAAAGCCAAAGAAATCGTCATCTAACACATGCTCAGCATTCTTTTCCGTTCTTTTGTATACTATTTTTGTTAGCAACATGCACGCATCGGTTATTAACAGATTGTGTGATAATTCTCGCGCTTGCCGTCTTCTGCAGCGTACGGAATTATGTTGATGATATTTCTCTGAAAGATGGTATATCGCCTTTCTCATACGTTCTACACACCAACGTGAATAGCCGTTTTATTGACACTTCCCAGAATGATTTTAGAAATGTTGATGTAATAGTTTCTGCTTTATTCAATCTTAAGCCTCCCAAAGCTCTTTTAAATTCTGATTCTAATACTGGATTCCGTATCTCGTCAATAACAACACCTGTTTCTGTATTCTTTCCGTCACTCCGGCCTCTCCACTGCATTTTAAAGGGACTCCCCATTGCAGTCATAATGTTAATACTGCTGTGGCCACCCACTTCATACATCATAGCACCTACTGCATCGGAATCCAACTTTATGTCGAACCAACACGGGATGCCTTCATCGCAGGGTGTATATTCACCAGGAAAACCTATGTCATCTGTGGTCTCTACACAAATACACTCCTGGAAATGGAAAAAAGAACACATTGACATCGGTGTGTCAGACCCACCATACTTGCTCCGGACACTGTGAGAGGGCTGTACAAGCAATGATCACACGCACGGCACAGCGGACACACCAGGAACCGCGGTGTTGGCCGTCGAATGGCGCTAGCTGCGCAGCATTTGTGCACCGCCGCCGTCAGTGTCAGCCAGTTTGCCGTGGCATACGGAGCTCCATCGCAGTCTTTAACACTGGTAGCATGCCGCGACAGCGTGGACGTGAACCGTATGTGCAGCTGACGGACTTTGAGCGAGGGCGTATAGTGGGCATGCGGGAGGCCGGGTGGACGTACCGCCGAATTGCTCAACACGTGGGGCGTGAGGTCTCCACAGTACATCGATGTTGTCGCCAGTGGTCGGCGGAAGGTGCACGTGCCCGTCGACCTGGGACCGGACCGCAGCGACGCACGGATGCACGCCAAGACCGTAGGATCCTACGCAGTGCCGTAGGGGACCGCACCGCCACTTCCCAGCAAATTAGGGACACTGTTGCTCCTGGGGTAACGGCGAGGACCATTCGCAACCGTCTCCATGAAGCTGGGCTACGGTCCCGCACACCGTTAGGCCGTCTTCCGCTCACGCCCCAACATCGTGCAGCCCGCCTCCAGTGGTGTCGCGACAGGCGTGAATGGAGGGACGAATGGAGACGTGTCGTCTTCAGCGATGAGAGTCGCTTCTGCCTTGGTGCCAATGATGGTCGTATGCGTGTTTGGCGCCGTGCAGGTGAGCGTCACAATCAGGACTGCATACGACCGAGGCACACAGGGCCAACACCCGGCATCATGGTGTGGGGAGCGATCTCCTACACTGGCCGTACACCACTGGTGATCGTCGAGGGGACACTGAATAGTGCACGGTACATCCAAACCGTCATCGAACCCATCGTTCTACCATTCCTAGACCGGCAAGGGAACTTGCTGTTCCAACAGGACAATGCACGTCCGCATGTATCCCGTGCCACCCAACGTGCTCTAGAAGGTGTAAGTCAACTACCCTAGCCAGCAAGATCTCCAGATCTGTCCCCCATTGAGCATGTTTGGGACTGGATGAAGCGTCGTCTCACGCGGTCTGCACGTCCAGCACGAACGCTGGTCCAACTGAGGCGCCAGGTGGAAATGGCATGGCAAGCCGTTCCACAGGACTACATCCAGCATCTCTACGATCGTCTCCATGGGAGAATAGCAGCCTGCATTGCTGCGAAAGGTGGATATACACTGTACTAGTGCCGACATTGTGCATGCTCTGTTACCTGTGTCTATGTGCCTGTGGTTCTGTCAGTGTGATCATGTGATGTATCTGACCCCAGGAATGTGTCAATAAAGTTTCCCCTTCCTGGGACAATGAATTCACGGTGTTCTTATTTCAATTTCCAGGAGTGTATTTACCGGCGGCCACAACACAACACCAGATCTCCACCAACGGCCGCCAGGGACCACTACCCATTCACAGAGCCTACAGAAAGCTTCACCAGAGGTCATAGCTATCCCAGGAACTACTCTGATAAGCCAGGCTAAAACAGCGCTTCTAGCTGGCCTACCTCTTGCAGATGGACTTGGTACAGTTGACGATCATCTCTGCATTGTAGAATTGATATACTGTGATCTCTCCCCGTGAAGAGTCTGTTCTTTTCAATTATTATTTGTTATTATTTTTATGACAATCCGCAGCTGGGATCGAGTCTGCTCTTCTTTTGGAGATTGTATTATTGTTTCGTTTTGGTGGGTCCCATAAATTGTTTTCGAACTTGTGTTTTCCGCATTTCTATTCTACTAGCATAGATACTTCAGTAGCGACGAGTTGGTTTACGAGTTTCCCGCGTTTGCTGGATTGTTGTCCGCTATGGTACACGGTATTCCAGGTATTGATGAACCCTCATCGCGAGTCGAAGAGCTGTTGGAAAGTATGCAACAAACGAACGACCTCATTAGCGTTTACAGGCTATGTCCACCCCGCCCCCTACCCCCGTTTGGGGTGCCTATGCAGTGATCCCACACCGATTCCCCGCTTCTGGGGCTCCGTGCTGCGCCCCTTGCATTTTCCAAGTTCGACAAATCCGTTGAGTCTTGAGGGCAACTACGTGGCTCATCTGGAGCAACAATTTATTGCTCATGATGTCACTGGTGGCGTTCAGCGTCGCTCATTTTTTCTCGCTTCTGTGGGTCAGGAAGATTATCACCTTCTGCATCAGTTGCATCCCTTTGCATTACCTCATACTCTTTCCTATAAGGCGTTGACTTCTAGCCTATTGGAGTATTTTTGACGCTTCCCACGCAGTCATACAGGGAATGAATTGCTACGCTGCACAGTCTCTCCCGTTACTCTAGTTTTTTTTCTGTGGTAACCCCATTGCAGGCGTTCTTATGGTTCAGCACTAATTCATGATATGATTCTTGAAATGATAATTAAATAGACACCCTAGCTGCAAGCAGGCGTTGATACACTTCATTGGGGACATGTTGAAAATGTGTGCCCCGACCGGGACTCGAACCCGGGATTTCCTGCTTACATGGCAGACGCTCTATCCATCTGAGCCACCGCGTGCACAGAGGGTACTGCGTCTGCAGGGACTTATCCCTTGCACGCTCCCCGTGAGATCCACATTCCCAACATGTCCACAACACTACATTCGTAGTGCGCCTAATAGATGTTTGCCCATCATACTCATTACTCGTGGCAGATTAATCTACCAAGTCCCGTACGAGTTCGGGCATAGCGTGTGCGTTCGCACAAGAAGGTCAAAGGCCGGGAACCCATATTTTTTTAACTATATATATGACGGTAGTATCTGTTCCCGAAAGAACAGTTACCGTGGATGACCATGCAGCTTTGCTAGAAATGAAATGATTCTTGTCCATTCCCCAGATAATACTTTATGGACTGATTTTCTGAAGCTGAAAGATCCCTCTTTAGATGCCTGTTTGTCCATTAACTGCGTTCATGAGCTGTCCTTTCGCTCTGCTTCCACGCTACAGTCCCTAGAGCAGGTCTTCGTCGCCCGCAACGCAGGTTCACATCACTGCAGCTGCTGCAGTATTGACATGGACTTCCCAGGACCAGTGCGCCTGTCCGTACCTGCGCCAATGGCGGCTGCAGCGGTAGCAGCAGCAGCACCAGCAGCAGCGGCAGCAGCAGAGATAACAGCTGCCCTCCTGTAGTCAATTCTTTGCCACAGATCACAGACAAGATTGCCGATTCCAGAGGGTGACCTGTTCGGCTTGCAGAAATTGGGGTCACAAAGACGAATTCTGTTGGTAGTCATCATTGATGGCCATGCACCACACTGATTTGGATGTCTCCGAGTTGTGGTGGATGAGACGTACTCACTGCCACCAATTTCTTTCATGCAGTCGATTTTTCCACAAACGATGGCAGCGATCACTCTGACTGCGTAGTTGGACAGTACTCCCCTCCCTTTTCAAGTGGATATGGGGTCCTCCACTACCATCATCGATGGAGATGCCCACCATCAGTTGGGTTCACAGCCACTTCATCTATTCTGTACTTCCCTGAATAGCTACAGCAACAAGTCATCCAACTAGAGGAGTGGTTCTTGCCTCAGGTCGAATACCTCACTCATGATGTCATAGCCCAGGTATTGGTCCTCGTCACCCTCAGGGTCACCAACTTATTGGGATTGGATCTTTTTCCCTTCTGCACCTCGAGATACATGACTCGGGCCTGGCCATCCAGTCGTTGTTGGAAGCTTCTGGATGACTTCCCATATGTATTCTCTGCCACATCTCTCGGTTCAAAGCCCACATCTAACTCCTTCCCTTGGTGGTCCTGAAGTTCCACAAGGCTCGCTAAGTACCATTCGCTCTCTGTGACAAACTACAGCAGGAGCTTCATCATCTTAATGCTGAGGGCATCCTGACCCCAGTCCGCCATAGTCGTTAGGCTGCAGCCATCATGATCCTTGAGAAGCTGAAAGGATGTCTTTGCGTTTGTAGGGATTTTAAGACCATTGTTAATGGTCTGTTATTGATTCCTATCTCATTTCCAAGGTTGATCTAGGCTGGCAGGCAGCACGGTGTTTGCCAAGATTGACCTGCAGTATGCCTAACTCCAGTTGCCTTTACATTACAACTGCCTCTCTTTTGGGGGTCACAAGTGCTCTGTCTGTTGTGTCTAGACCATACAGCCCAGACACAATGCTGTAGCCGATAGGGCACACAAGGCTAACGCAGACGGGCGTGAAGTCTGGAACATGAGACTTATAAATGCACTAAAGAAAAATACGTAGCCTTTTTAATACTTAACTTTATTCTCTTGTTGGAATACATCTCTCCTGCATACTCGTAAGCTATTGGCACTGATACAAATGGCGCCTTGCTAGGTGGTCGCCATTTAACTTAGCAGAGGGCTATTCTACTGTCTATCTCTCGGCAAATGAGAGCAAGGCTTAGCACGTCCAGTCGCTAGCTATGTTGTCCGTACAACTGGGGACGAGGTCTCCTCAGTCTCTCGAGACCTGCCTTGTGGTGGCGCTAGGTTTGCGATCCCACAGTGGCGACACGCGGGTCCGACATGTACTACAGGACCGCGGCCGATTTAAGTTACCACCTAGCAAGTGTGGTGTCTAGCGGTGACACCACACTGTCAATCTTCCAGCACTATTTGGAAACATTGATAAGAGACTTTCGAGGGATGGCTAACTGCTTTGATGATATCTTAGTCGCTGGTATCTCCACTCCTGACTTGACTCAGAACCTCCAGCAACTCTTCCATGGTATTCAGGGTGCCGGCTTATGTTGGAGCAAGGAGAATTTTTTTTTATTCCTAGGGTGACCTACCTTGTCCATGTTTTGAGCAATAATGGCATTCGACCGATGCCCCAGTATGTTGAGTCTTTTCAGCAGCTGCTGCTCCCGAAAGACATCTCCCAACTCAAGTCACTCCTGGGTCAAATCAGTTACTACCGCTGTTTCATGCCATATGCCGCAACTCTAGTGGAAGCTCTTAAACCACCTCCTCCATAAGAGTGGGGACTTGTCACCAACTTGTAATAGGGCGTTCCACTGAAGGCTTCTCTCCAAACACTGGCCTGCCTTGTCACTTAGGACCCCACCAAATCTCTCATCTCGGCTGCTGATGCATTGGACTATGGTGTGGGGGCCGCCTTGCCATCGATGGAGTCGAGCACCTGGTGGCCTTCGTCTCCATAATGCTATCCCCAGCTCAGTGGAACTACCGCGAAATTGAGCAGGAGGCCTTTGCCATCATCTTTGGGTTTAGGAAATTACATCAATGGACATCGCTTCACTTTATACACAAATCACAAGCATCTGGTCTCATTGTTTAGCGTTACGTCTGCCATCCCCACGAGGACTGCTCACTGCCTCCAGCGCTGGGCATTGTTCCTTATGGAATATTCCTACAACATCCGTATTTGGGCCACAGTTCTTCATTCCAACGCGGATCTTACGTCTCGCCTCTTGGTGGGCGCCGACCCTGCGTTTGAAGCTGACGCAGTTGCCTGTTTCCACCTGGATGACACTACTGCTGAGGCAATAGCTCATTTGCTACTGCATGCCAAGATAGTTGCGTGTCGCACGGCAGACGTCCTGACTGTCCAGGCACTGATGCACCATGTTCAAATGGGTGGATGTCAGACCATTACCAGCTAATCCATCTGGATGTCCGGGCCTTCTGCCACTGCCAGCACAATGTCAGAGATGGGGTCCTCCTCATCTTGGGTGATAATCATCGTTGGTGAGCTGTACTGCCACTCTGCCTCTATCAGTGGGCCTTGGAGCTCCTGCACATTGGTCATTGGGGGACTGTCCTGACGAACTGGCTTACCCATCAGCATGTCTAGGAGTATGGTGGCCTTATGTCCCTCTGGTCAATGGCACCAGTTGGTGCCCCCTTGACACTTGATCCTGTGGCTTTCTGCTCCTTCTCCATGCCCTTGGATTTCACAGGCCCATTCCTAAACTCCTCATTGCTTCTCCAGTATGTCCACCACAACATCTGCCCTTACCATCCAAGCTATTTCCCTCATCTTTGCCATTGAGGGACTTCTGCAGACTTTCGTGAGTGACAACAGCCCTCAGTTTACATCAGCTCACTTTACCTCCTTCTGCACCAGCAACCAATTCAGTTGATTCATACCAATCCCTTTCACCCTGGATCTAACGGATTAGCCAAATGGTTTTTCTGTACATTCAAAATCTAGATGTCGAAGTCACGTCCCTAACACTCCTTGGACAATGCTCTTACCATCTTTCTTTCCTCCTACTAGTCCTCTGGTCAAGGTGGGTTACCCACAGCTGAAAAACTTTGCAGCCACTCTCATTGGTCCCAATTGTCTCTCCTGTTTCTGAATTCTCCCCACCCAGCTCAAGCACATTCGGCACAGCCCCATTGTTCTCTGCAGGATCCAGTCTGGGCAATGGTGTTCACCCAGAATCGTCCCCAGTAGGTCCCCACCAGAGTCTCGTCAATCACGGCCGCGCTGTGGTGGCAGTCACCCTTGAAGATGGCATGATGTGCTGGAAGCACACCAACCAACTTCGCACCGGGTGTGGTCTGCAGCCATCGATGCAGGACTTTGTGCACGAATTGACCTCTCGATTATATCTCACAAATGTTCAATGGGTTTCAAGTAGGGCGATCTGGGTGCCCAAATCATTCGCTCAAATTGCCCAGGATTTTCTCTTAATCAATAGCGAACAACTGAGGCCCTATGACATTGGATGGTGTCCTCCATAAACGTTCCATCGTTGTTTGGGAACATGAAATCCATGAAGGGATGTAAAATATCTCCAAATAGCTGAACATAATCCTTGTAAGGTGGACCAGAGAACACATGTATATACAGCCCATATCATTATAGAGCCACCACCAGCATGCACAGTGCCCTGTTGTCTGATCAGTGGATTCGTGGGGTCTACGCCACACTTGAACTCTACCAGCTGCCCTTACTAATTAAAATCGGGACTCAGTTGACCAAGTCACAGTTTTACAGTCGTCGAGGGTCCTAATGATATTGTCACGAGCCCAGGAGAGGCGTTGGAGGTGACATCGTACTGTTACAAGACCACATGTCGGTCATCTCCTGCCATAGGCCATTAACGCCAAATCTCGCCGCTCTGTCTTAACCGACATGTTTGGCGTATCTCCTACACTGATTTCTGCTGTCATTTCATTCAGTGCTGCTTGTCTGTTGGCACTGATAACTCTACACAAACTCCGCTGCCATCGGTCGTTAAGTAAAGGCCATCGGCCACTGCGTTATCCGTAGTGAGAGGCAATGCCTGAAATTTGGTATTCTCGGCACGGCCATGACACTGTGGATATCAGATTACTGCATTCCCTATGATTTCCAAACTGGAATGTCCCATACGTGTAGCTCTAACTGCCATTCGGCGGTCGAAGCCTGTTAATTCCCCTTGTGCCGTCACAATCACGTCGGAAACCCTTCCACGTGAATGTGGCATCTCCACCAGTGTACCGCCCATTTGTACCTTGCGTATGTGATACTATTCTCATCTGTATACGAGGTGGAACTTAAATAGTGGCAACTATTTATTTATAGCTCGTACACAATAGATACGTGTTTCAAAGTTTTACTGATCTTTAAAGTAGTCACTAGCATTGTGTATAACCCGTTGCCAGCGATGTGGAAGTAGTAGGATAGTCTTAGTAGTGCCAGTTGTGTTGACAGTTCGAGCAGCGCGGTCTGTTACCCGACGAATTTGAAGCAGCTCTGAAGCGAATGCCGTGAAGCGTTTCCTTCAGTTTAGAAATCAAGATGAACTCAGGAGGGCTTAAGTCAGGGGAGTGCTGTAGGTGGTATAGCACTTGCAGCCCCATCAGTCAAACAAATCAGTAACAGCTTGCACTGTACGTGCTTCAGTATTGTCCTGCCAGATGATGGTCAGATACTGCAGAATGTGTCATCACTTCTGTCTCTAAGCTGGTCGTAGGCTGTGTTACAAAAATGAACAACATAGAAACAGCAGTGATGACACTTTTTGCAGGAGCACTGCGGACTTTGAATGTGGTCAGGTGATTGGGTGCCACATGTATCATACGTTTGTACGCGAGATTTCCATACTCCTAAACATCACTAGGTCTACTGTTTCCGATGTGGTAGTGATGTCGAAACGTGAAGGGACACGTACAGCACAAAAGCGTACAGGCCGATCACGTCTGTGGGCTGACAGCGACCGCAGACAGTTGAAGAGGGTTCTAGTATGTAATTGGCAGACATCTATCCAGACCATCACAGAGGAATTCCAGACTGCATCAGGATCCACTGCAAGTACTATGACAGTTTGGCGGGAGGTGAAAAACTTGGATTTCATGGTCGAGCGACTGCTCATAAGCCACACATCACGCCGGTAAATGCCAAACGACGCATCGCCTAGTGTAAGGAACGTAAGCATTGGACGACTGAACATTGGAAAAACGTTGTGTGGAGTGGCTATTCGATGGCCGCTGTGTGGGTATGGCGAGCACCGGTGAACGTCGTCTGCCTGCGTGTTTAGTGCCAACCGTAAAATTCGGAGGCGGTGGTGTTGTGGTGTGGTCGTGTTTTTCGTGGAAGGGGCTTGCACCACTTGTTGTTTTGCGTGGCACTATCACAGCACAGCTTCCCAATGTTGAAGAGCAATTCGGGAATGGCAATTGCAACTTTCAGCATGATCGAGCACCTGTTCATAAAGCACGGCCTGTAGCGGAGTGGTTACACGACAGTAGCGTCCCTCTAATTGACTGGCCTCCACAGAGTCCTGACCTGAATCCTATAGATCACCTTTGCGATGCTTTGGAACGCCGACTTTGTGCTAGACCTCACAGGGCGACATCGATATCTCTCCTCAGTGTAGCTCTCCGTGGAAAATGAGCTGCCATTTCTCAAGAAACCTTCCAGCACCTGATTGAACGTAAGCCTGCGAGAGTGGAAGACGTTTCAAGGCTAAGGGTAGGCCAACACCATATTGGATTCCAGCATTACCGACGAAGGGCACCACGAACTTGTAAGTCATTTTAGACAAGCTTCCGGATACTTTTGATCACATAGTGTATTTTAGGATTTCGAATACTGGGACAAGATTGATCGACGTTGCATTCTTGTTGTCTTCCACTTTCGTTTCAATGTTTGTCTTATAGTTTGTCGTGCTCCCCTTTCTTGTCAAATTGAAGAAATCGAAAGAAGCAGATTCTTTAATCATGTGCTCTGTGGTATTAGATATTGAGGTGTTCTTTTTTTTTTGGTATACTGAGAAGTGAAACCTTGCTCTCGTTATGCACTTGATATTGTTTAAACTGATTAATAAATTTATTTAAATGTCGTTAAGCATATAAGCCCACAAAACGTACATACTTTCCACCTCCACCGTGTCCTATGCCACACAAACATAACAATTGACAACACTATTAGGAGTGATATAATTCATCAGCCACAGAAGGATTATTCTTGGAATAATTTTGGTTTACAGTGTACATCACCCCAACTGCAACTTGGGAGCAAAAACAATACTGGCTGGAGGGGCATGTACATTGCATAACCCCTTCTTTTCTGTTTGCGTTTTATTGTCAAGAACTTTTTTTTGCTTTTCATTTTTTCACGTACACAAGAATGTGAAATAAATGAGGTATCCAATTTCTGCACAATTTCATAATACACGTAAGTGTGGGCATTGGAATTATCAGTCGAGTAGTATATATGCATTAGCACCGGCTCGCCGACCTCCGAGATATTATACACTATCGTAGCGACGTAGCAGCAGGAACTGCACGTGAACGAGCTGTGTAGGCAGCACCTGCGTAAACCAAGCTCATTGTTTTACTGCAATACATTTTAGCGATGGACGAACCGACAGTGCATAAATGACCCTGTGTCAACAGGGTGCGTTTGCCCTCGTGGGGAGAGAGAAGTCTTCCTCTTGTACGCTGAATATGGAAACACGAGGTGTAGAAGAACTTCCGTATAACTTTTTTTTTAAGATCTTCATTATTCCTCTACAAGGAATCTGTTAGTTAAATCTCGATTTGCCGCGTTAGCGGTGTAGGGTGGTCTGATGCCCTCTTCCCGCCAGCGTACTCACGTACTAACTCCGGTTAGTTCTTACACTGTATTTGCTTAGTATTATTTGATCAGTTTTTGCGCCCCTCCTTGGTGAAGAGTGTGGGTGGGCTAGCTACGTACGGCCTTGAAAAGAGCTAATACTCCAGTTTCGTTCTTTTGTTTTTTTGTTGTTTTTTTATTTATTTTCTCTGGAGCCATAGTCACGGTAAATTTTATGAACGATGCTGCCACATTTAGCGCAATAATTTTTATTTTACTGTTACACGATCCTGATTTTGGATTTTGGCCAGTCTGAAGTACAAGTACCTATTTATATGTCAAAAGATATCAGACTAGTATGAAAAAGTATATCTTGTCATAGAATTGTAGCGTGGCTCTCGGGGGGCGAAAAGAAAAAGAGTAGAAAAAGTGAATATCTTGGTGGGCCACTTGGCAACAGAATCAGGGATTGGTTACACTATTATCATAACATACGTTGAGCATTAAATACCTGAATAAGATCAGCATGTTGATATATTTGAGATCGTTCGGAAGAAACATTACCATTTCTACGCATTTTTTATAGTCGGAATGTGGTCATACCGCCGCGCAGGATTAGCCGAGCGGTCTTAGGCGCTGCAGTCACGGACAGTGTGGCCGGTCCCGGTGGAGGTTCGAGTCCTCCCTCGAGCCTGGGTGTGTGTGTTTGTCCTTAGGATAATTTAGTATAAGTAGTGTGTAAGTTTAGGGACTGATGACCTCAGCAGTTAAGTCCCATAAGATTTCACGCGCATTTGAACATTTCTGTTTGTAGTCATACCCGGAACAACACTAAGGGACCAGAAGATTTATAGAGTTTGAAAGAAATGCAACACTACACAATTAAAAAGGAGTTGATTCAGAAATAACAGGAAAACGATAATGTTCCTTCTGCCTCGTGCTGCGTTCGGCCCATCTGCGTGATAGTCATTTCTGGTGATGAACAATGTCGTGTCCCACTGACGTGTCCTGAGAGGGAGTGGAAGGACTGCGTTGGTGCGCGTCAGAGAACTTACTTGGGATTAGGTCTCGGTGGTGTGGGTCGCCAACTCCTCACTGCTCCGTTGTAGAGAAGGCTGCAAGGTGAGCTAGAGTACGGAACTCGGATAGGATCTTAGGGAAGCTTTCATCTATGAACACTCGATGTATAGGACGATTATACTGCAAGTACCCCTGGCACTTGTGATTTAAATAAGATTCTATACACAGTTTCCAATGAATGTCTTTCTGGCTATGCAGTTGCCATTCCTAACTTCCCAAACCTAAGTCCTAATACAGCAGAGGCGAGCGCACCAGACTGTCAGCTGTGTCGATTCAGCCTAAGTCCCTACTTGTTGCTGTGCTCAATACTCTCCTGCAACTCTTGCAGCATCCCGACGACGACTAACGTGGACCGGCGTCCTAAGTACCTCACTCCATCACTGTCCCTCGATCTAGCGGCTATCCGCTTGTATAGGGGGTAGTGCACCCGGCACCACTTGTTCTAGAAGGTTCTAGCAGGTTCTAGCACTCCCTAACTTTGAGCCCTGAGTAGGCTAGTCACGCGGCAGCATGTGATGCCTACGTGATGAACTAGCAATTCTCCACTGTTTGCTGTGTCCAAGGGTTGCCACTAACTGTGCTTGAGCCTCGTGATACTGCATACTCCGTTCTTGTTAGTCGAGTACACATTACACATTACACATGAGATAGTCTGGTCACGTCCTCCTCGCTTGATCTGTAGCAACAATTTTCCAGCCTACAGCCTACATGATTTTAATTCTATCTTCTACTATTCGCGACAACAAACACAAATTAATTATCAATTGAGTAAATGAGGATGTGGAAATCATCAAGGTTAATTTACTATAATAAGCACACTTATCTTAAACAAACTTTTTTTAATGCTACGTACTTTCTCATTATTAAATTACAATGGATGACCATTGTGGTTAAATACTTTATACATAACAGTCAAAATGTCCTCTTGATGCTGTCTTTTCGTAATCAGTTACGAGAAACTACATGTTTTCTGATTGGAAAAATAGCAATTAGCATATTCACTCAATATTTTCACATGAAATATAAAATACCGTTGCGGAATGCAGCAAGTCCGCTTCCTTTCATGGAATACGGACAGTAAAAGGTGAGGCGCCCAATGCCTCATTTGTCTTGAAACAACAGAATTCGTTTTTATATCATTAATCGATACATGTACATAGAGACTTACAGGCACCGCGCAAGAACGGCAAAGATAAAGAATAATAGATTCTGTCGCTGCTATGCGATGGTTTATTTCTTTTACTTTACAATTGTTCGATAACTTTAGGCCATCAGGCGTGTACTATTGAGCGTATATTAACGTTTGTTAGGCGACAATTACTAATATTACAGTATTCAAATTTGTCATTAGTCAAAGTCAGAACATTTCTAAAACGCCGCAATATAGCAGACTTTCATTTCTGGCCCTTTTAGCACAGCTGTTAGATTATACTACTAACCAATATCCAGATATGTGCCACAGTATTCTGTCTGAACAACAACTGACATGGACAAGTCAGCAGTTTCATATAAGAGCTGTACTATACAGTGCAGAAACGAAAGAAATGTAAGTTTGCAGTATATTTAGGCGTTTTAGCGATGTTATTACTTTTAATAGTGACAGATGTGGCCTATGTGACTAAATATTTTTCTTACAAGGACATTTAGTGTAATTACTTTCGAATACATTATGGGAGTAGCAGTCATCAACGAGTTACAAACATTTACTATTAAAAACAGTCTTCATCGCGATTTGTTTAATAAGGTGACCAGTTTCGACCACTGCTGTGCTCATCTTCAGACCTACAAGTATACAAAGCTTTAATTAGAGGACTACATACACTAAAGAAAATACATAAAAGTTATAAAGCTATAAAACGATGAATTACCATTGAGTAGGAACCTCTGTCTGTTAGAGAATCACTACTGGAGAAACCAGTGCACGTCTTACTATACAGGGTGAGTCACCTAACATTACCGCTGGATATATTTCGTAAACCACATCAAATACTGACGAATCGATTCCACGGACCGAACGTGAGGAGAGGGGCTAGTGTAATTGGTTAATACAAACCATAAAAAAATGCACGGAAGTATGTTTTTTAACACAAACCTAAGTTTTTTTAAATGGAACCCCGTTAGTTTTGTTAGCATATCTGAACATATAAACAAATACGTAATCAGTGCCGTTTGTTGCATTGTAAAATGTTAATTACATCCGGAGATATTGTAACCTAAAGTTGACGCTCGAGTACCACTCCTCCGCTGTTCGATCGTGTGTATCGGAGAGCACCGAATTACGTAGGGATCCAAAGGGAACGGTGATGGTCCTTAGGTACAGAAGAGACTGGAACAGAACATTACGTCCACATGCTAACACCTTTTTATTGGTCTTTTTCACTGACGCACATGTACATTACCATGAGGGGTGAGGTACACGTTCGACGGGCGTTTCATAGGATGTGGAGGACGCATAAATTGGCCAGCCCGTTCTCCTGATCTTACACCTCTGGACTTCTTTCTGTGGGGTACGTTAAAGGAGAATGTGTATCGTGATGTGCCTACAACCCCAGAGGATATGAAACAACGTATTGTGGCAGCCTGCGGCGACATTACACCAGATGTACTGCGGCGTGTACGACATTTATTACGCCAGAGATTGCAATTCTGTGCAGCAAATGATGGCCACCACACTGAACATCTATTGGCCTGACATGTTGGGACACACTCTATTCCACCCCGTAATTGAAAACGGAAACCACGTATGTACGTGTACCTCATCCCTCATGGTAATGTACATGTCCGTCAGTGCAAAAGACCAATAAAAAGTGTTAGCATGTGGACGTAATGTGCTGTTCAAGTCTCTTCTGTACCTAAGGTCCATCACAGTTCCCTTTGGATCCCTACGTAATTCGGTGCTTTCCGATACACACGATCGAACAGCGGAGGAGTGGTACTCAAGCGTCAACTTTAGGTTACAATATCTCCGGATGTAATTAACATTTTACAATGCAACAAACGGCACTGTTTACGTATTTGTTTATATGTTCAGATGTGCTAACAAAACTAACGGGGCTCCATTTAAAAAAAACGTAGGTTTGTGTTAAAAAACATACTTCCGTGCATTTTTTTATGGTTTGTATTAACCAATTACACTAGCCCCACTCCTCACGTTCGGTCTGTGGAATCGATTCGTCAGTATTTGATGTGGTTTACGAAATATATCCAGCGGTAACGTTAGGTGGCTCACCCTGTATATAATGGAGGTTCCGCTCACTTCTGACGGCATGATGTCATTACTAACCAATGAGTTATAAGTCGAATAACAATGTAAAATTTCTGATTTAAAAGAACATTGTCATGAAATAAAAATAAACACACATTGAACTTAGCGTATTAAACAGCTATTGTCGACTAAGAAGCGTTAAAAGTATTTAAATATGTAGGATAAATGAACGGTTTGTCAGTACATGGGTTGCCCTCTCAAGGCCTGTTAGTGGACCATTTGGAACCACTGGTTGCCATGGTGAAGTTGGACGCCGTTCCAAAGATGAGGCAGCGGGCTTCCTTCCACTGAATTCGTTGTAAAGTCGAAAGGTGAACTAGTAGTTGGCATTGTGAGGACAAACGCCAGTCAAAGATGTGTCAGCAGGCTTCTTTCTAATGAAATTGTTGCGAAAGTGGAATGGCGAGGACTGTCACGTCAGGCGATGTATTATTGAGCAGCAACATGTCTTTATTGAAACGATTTTCAATTTTACATTGTTATTCGACTTATAACTCATTGGTTAGTAATGAAATGATGCCGTCAGATGTGGGCGGAGCCTCCATTATATATAGTAAGACGTGCACTGGTTTCTCCAGTAGTGATTCTCCAGCAGAAAGAGGTTCCTACTCAATGGTAATTAATCGTTTTATACCTTTATAACTTTATGTATGTAGCCCTCTAATTAAAGCTTTGTATACTTGTAGGTCTGAAGATGAGCCCAGCAGTAGTCGAAACTGGTCACCTTGATAAATAAATCATGGTCAAGACTGTTTTTAATAGTAAACATTTATTTTACACCAGCCAGATGTCTTTGACATATAAATAAGTTTTTGTACTTCAATATGGGTGGAGGCCGAATTTCTAGATCGTATAACAACAAAATAAAAAAATTTTACAATCAAATGACGGCAGCATCACAAAAGAAAAAAGTAGATTTTTCGAGGTGATAATTAATGCTTTATGTGCCAGCTCTAACAGAAAGTGTGCTGCATGTTCCTTTTGTTTCAAGCAAAACGTGTACAATTTGGACCGCTTTAATAATTGACGGTAGAGACAGTCTTGACTATGTTGAGTATTTGCTCGAACGTTACATCTGTTCCCGAATACCGCTAGGACTGCAGGAGCTTCTCTATTTTCGCAGATAGTTGCGGACAGTTTGCAAGCGACGCGCTTTCAGTTGGCGAGACTCCTTCGACCTGCAGCCGTATTTCAGTGACGCGAAGTACGACGTGCGAAGAGCGCCACGGGCGGTAAATATGGCGGCGCGGCGCCGCCGGTCGCGATACCGACACTCGCAGACCGACCGCTTGCTGCTTGCTGGCTGGTGCAAGCCTCGCCGACTGAAGGGCAAATGGCGCGTAATGCGGCAGTTAGGCCCCCGCCGCAATGAATAACGCATGGCCCCGCCTGGGCGCACCGGCTGGCGCGGCGCCACTGCGCATGCGCCAGACGGCCTTCCCGGGGCTGCGCAAATACACGTGCGAGACTGGCACCGAGTGCGTTTCACAAATCACAAGCTGCGATACAAAAATACAGCGAATGGCTTCGTTCGGTGCCAAAAACTATTCCTGCATGTTTACCGGAAATGTTACATAGAATTCGTTATTCTGCCACAGAATGTGTGTCTCTACATTTCGGTTGGAAAAGATATGAGGCTCGATCTTTTAACACCCCAAGAAACCCGAAAAGCCAAATAAGAATGTCACGATAATTTAAAGCAAGGAACAGCGTTTTCCTGACAGGTACGACAACTTTGACAATAATATAACACCTTAAAGTTTTGATGATCGCCAATTTCAATAATTACTGAGTATGTCACGATATAAAGCTGGAGAGAAACTAAGGTTATTTTTAATTAGCTATCAAACATCTTACGAGGGAACCTCCCCATCGCACCCCCCTCAGATTTAGTTATAAGTTGCCACAGTGGATAGACCTTGAAAAACTGAACACAGATCAATCGAGAAAACAGGAAGAAGTTGTGTGGAACTATGAAAAAATAAGCAAAATATACAAAGTGAGTAGTCCATGCGCAAGATAGGCAACATCAAGGACCTACAGAACACAGCAGCGCAGTGGTCCCGTGGTTTGCGTGAGCAGCTGCGGAACAAGAGGTTCTTGGTTCAAGTCTTCCTTCGAGGAAAAAGTTTAATTTTTTATTTTCAGACAGTTATCAAAGTTCAGGCACTCATACATAATCAACTTCGCTCTCCAAAATTCCAGGACATGTTCAGATTTGCTTGGACATATGCAAGATTTAACGGTCTACACACGGAAAAATTTGAAAACGTTAAGAACATATGTTTTGACAGAACACAGGGAAAACTGCGCGACCGTGAAACTGTTGCATTGATTTGTTTCAGTTTATGTGAAAAACTCTTATGTTTTCATCACTTTTTTGGGAGTGACTATCACATCCACAAGAAAACCTAAATCGGGCAACGTATAAGAATCTTTTTACCCATTCGCCAAGTGTACAAGTTAGGTGGGTCGACAACATATTCCTGTCATGTGACGCACATGCCGTCACCAGTGTCGTATAGAATATATCAGACGTGTTTTCCCGTGGAGGAATCGGTTGACCTATGACCTTGCGATCAAATGTTTTCGGTTCCCATTGGAGAGGCACGTCCTTTCGTCTACTAATCGCACGGTTTTGCGGTGCGGTCGCAAAACACAGACACTAAACTTATTGCAGTGAACAGAGACGTCAGTGAACGAACGGACAGATCATAACTTTGGGAAAATAAAGAAAGAAAAATTTTCAGTCGAGGGAGGACTTGAACCAAAGACCTCTCATTCAGCAGCTACTCACGCTAACCACGGGACCACGGCGCCCCTGATCACACATCTTCCTTGATGTTGCCTATGTTGTGCATGGACTACTCAGTTTGTATATTTTATTAATTTTTTTCATTGTTCCACACAACTTCTTCCTATTTTCTCGATTGATATGTGTTCAGTTTTTCAAGGCCTATCCACTGTGCCAACTTATAATTAAATCTGAGGGGGCTGCGATGGGGAGGTTCCCTTGTTAGTAATAACTGCAAATCAGTACGACGAAAGTTAAGTCCAAAGTAATATGTCGGTCAGAGATAACATTTATTGTGAATGAGAGTTGTAAACGCGACGAAAAGAAAATTCAATGCCTCTACAATGCTCGATCATGGAAAAGTTAGTCGCTTGCTAGCTTGCTTGGTATCAAGTCGAGAGAGAGCACCGTTTGTTGTAGTACTACAAACGGAACGGTACGAGATTGTTATTTTTTTTCAAAAATAGTAATATTGTGTGATAGAGATGGGCGGACTTTGTTCTCAGTTATTTTGACTTGAGAACTTGAACTGAAGTGATATTCTGATAGTGTACGACGAGTTAATGAACTGTAATTATTGGAGATATTGTTGTTTGACTTAACCTTCATCAAAGTGAACAGTTACAACGAAGAATGTACATAGTATCGAAGACTGCAATACCTGATTAGCCTGGAGTAGGAAACATTAATACGACAACACGAAGATAATACAAATACGCCGATTGTAAATGTTGTTGTAATTGTCACGATCACCGAACTGAAAAGAATCGTAATTGATCTGATCCATCGGTGTGCGTGTGGTGTGATGATTATAAAACCAACTGCTAAGAAGGAACAATAAAACTGTTCATCAGTAATGAAAATCTCACGTGTTGGCTACATCATTAATTGAACTGTGTGATAGTTGATGATCAAAATTAATTATCTCTGAACATTTTAATTGAAAGAGTGACTTGATAAACCTTGAGCACTGAAAGGAGTGTTTTGCCGAAATAATGTGACGCACGAAATCAAGATAGCATTATAGATTATCTCAGGATTTTCGTCGTGCCGTAGTAAACAATTCTGCCTAGGAACGTAACAAGAACTACAGATACAGAACCGCAAATGAAATTTTCCTCGCTTCAGTGGAGTGAAACGACGCCGGTGATGAATGATTCACTCAGTACTGCAATAACTAACTAAGCGGGCATAGCAAATCGTCATAAAACCATAACAGACAATTAAAATCAGCAGTTCGCATCGCTGAGAAGACTGCGGACTCGCAAACGGACTTTCATACATTACGCGAGGAACAATTTTCTTTAGAAGTTTTCAGGTGCTGTTCCACGTTATCCGACGGGGACAGCCATAACTGCGCGTCACGTCTCCATTCCACCGACCGAGCTGTAGCAGTAGCGGCTCAACATCAACAGCGACAACAAAAGGGGAGAGGGGACGTCACACTCTTCTCACACAGGAAGTTCGAATCCATTTCTGGCAGCGAACATTTTTACTCAGTAATAGACACGTGTAAATGGGATGCTATGTGTCAGTTGCAGGCAGCTCATAACTCTTTCACTTATTAACCACTGAGTGCTTCGCCATTAGCGCTATAGCTTACTTACTTTAGGCGATCAGGCCCAATGGACCGCGCACTGCTTTGAGATATTGCCTCCAGCCTGTCTTCAGCTCCTTTCTGTCATTCTTCCAGCAGTCACGTTCTCTACAGGTCTCTGGATACGCAGCCACTCCATCGAGTTGTAGGTCTTTCAACGGGTCTTCTACCGGTTGGTTCGGTGTTGATTATAGTTTTTGGACATCGGTTGTACAGCATTCGAATGACATGCCCTGTCCACTGGAGTCTTAGTGTCTTCATTATAGCCACGATGTTCGGCTCTTCGTATCGTCCAACTCTGTATTGTGACTAATCTCCCATTTTTCACTCTCATTATTGTAAACTGGTCCAAAAATCTCCCGAAGGATTTTCCTTTCAAATATCATCATTCCGTTCAGATCCTGCTTCGTTGTACTCCAGGTGGCACATCCATATAGCACTACTGGCTCTAGGAGTGTTTTGTAGATGTTTGGCGGCCGCTGTGGCCGAGCGGTTCCAGGCGCTTCAGTCCGGAACCGTGCTGCTGCCACTGTCGCAGGTTCGATTCCAGCCTCCGGCATGGATGTGTGTGATGTCCTTAGAATAGTCAGATTTAAGTAGTTCTAAGTCTAGCGGACTGATGACCTCAGATGTTAAGTCCCATAATGCTTAGAGCCATTTTCGTAGATGTCTATTTTGAAATGTCTTGACAGATTTATGGTTCTGAGGACAGCATTAAGGCCTAGGAAACAGCGATTACCTGTCTGTAGTCTTGCCTGTATTTCCATTTTACTGTATGGTTCACCTCTGAGTACTTCGCCCAGATATTTCAACTCCCCGACTAGCGGATAACAACCTTTAGTTGTCTGTAAGGGTGGAAGTGGTTCTTGAGTTTCATGATGTGTACGGTGTAGAACCATGTATTCCATCTTATCAAGACTCATTTGAAGTCCGAATTTCCTCGTTGTTGATTCCTGAATGTCAGCCATTTCTCCTAATTCTTCTTGCGACCCAAATTGTAGCACTATATCATCGGCATAGCCGAGGTGCTTGATGTTTACATCCACGGTCTGGACTCCTCTGAGTTCATTAGATGACATCTCTGGCATTACCTTCTCTAACGCGAAATCGAAAAGAACAGGTGATAGTCCATTGTCCTGCCGTAGCGCAGTTTCTATTCTGAATGCTTCAGTCACCTTATTTCCAATTTTTACCTTTGCTGTAGAATCCATCAGGCAGGCCGTCGTGAGACTTACTAGTTTCTTGTCAAAACCGAACTCTTCCAGACACCTCAGCATACTTTCCCGATTAATGCAATCATATAATTTTCTGAAGTTAACAAATATCATGAGTAGTTCTTCCCAAAACTCCCACATTTTTTCTGCAATCTGGTGTAGTACAAAGATTTGGTCGATACGAGATCTCCCAAGACGAAACCCGCCCTGATATTCTCCAATAATGGTGTCTGCCAACGGTTGGATTCGATCTATAAGGCAGTTTTGGAAGATCTTGTACCAAATATTGAGCAGAGCGATACAATGGTAGTTTTGACATGCCATTCTGTCATTCTACTTGTGGCTGGGACAGATTAGCGCTATAGACAGAGTGTTTCCATAATATTATTCAAAAAAATGTATACAGTGTTAATAGTCATTACAGAGGAAATTGTATAAAAAACTGGGAGGGGGTATGGTATAACAAAAAAACTAACTACAAGAAATATCTGTATAGAAACATTAAAAT
Organism: Schistocerca nitens; assembly: GCF_023898315.1. Classification (NCBI taxonomy): domain Eukaryota; kingdom Metazoa; phylum Arthropoda; class Insecta; order Orthoptera; family Acrididae; genus Schistocerca; species Schistocerca nitens. The sequence continues at coordinate 70,630,077 of NC_064614.1, forward strand.
AGAGTATTACGGTACAGTGGTGAAGCCAGATTGTCTACATGCAAGAGAAAGTAGAGCACAAAACTGTAACTATGGTAAATTAAAAATACTATAAGGACGAATCGTTGGGAAAATATTAGGCCCATAAAAGCTATGCAAGGGAGGAAATTATGCAGATATATGATATTTATCAAAGCAGCAACGTATCAGAAGTAATGCGAAAGAAAAGGCCGGTCTTTTTTCGACATTTGTACTGAAAACAATACAGTGGACTAACAAAACGAATCTCCATCCTAACAGGCTTATAACGGCCCAACGGTACCGTCCGACCGCCGTGTCATCCTCAGGCAAGTGGATATTCTCAATTTTCGTGACCTAGAAGCACTGATGCTCAGTCAACTAGCTGCTCAGTTGGCATCACGATTATGAGTGCAGCCTGGGAAGTGAACACCACATGGTAGCACGATTCGTCGCCCATCCAAGTTCAATCCGTGCATGACGCTGCTTAACGTCTGTTATCTACAGGAAACGGTGTATCTACCACGGCACGACCGTTGACTGAACCAGAAGACTTACAAATATTTTAGGAATAAGAGGAGAGGGAGGATTTCTCTGAGGACATGACTGAAGAAAAAACGGGAGTAGACAGGACAGAGATAGGGGGTCCACTATTAGAACCAGAATTAAAAAATGAACACATAAATAAAAAAAACATTGGAAGACATAAGAACAAATAAGGTAGAAGGAATATATAATACTTGTTCGGAATTTATTAATCGTTGGGGGAAGTGGGAACAGAACGACTTGAGAGGACGATCTGTAGAGTGTATGAGACTGGTAATATACCATCATACTTTCAGAAAAGCATTATCCTCACTATTCCGAAGATACCAACTGTCAACAACAGAGAGAATTATCGCAAAATCATCTACACGTCAAGCACCCAACGTGAGAACAAAAATAAGATATAAAAGAATGGAAAAGAGAAACGAGAATCAGTTTGATTTTAGAAAACGTAGAGGCACCAAGGAGGCAGTTCTGTCGTTGCAGCTGATAATAGAAGCAAGATTGAAGGAAAATCAAGACACGTTCACAGGATTTGGTGACCTGCAAAAAGCGTTTGACTACGTAAATTGGAGAGAGATGTTCTAAATTTTAAGTGTTCGTATTAAAAAGCATATTATGGGACGGACGTACACTTCCGCTACAGCTGTTCAATCTATACATCGAAAAAGCAATGATGAAGATAAAAGAGAGATTCAGGAGTGGATTAAAATTCAAGGAGAAAGGACATCAACGACAAGATTCGCTAATGACATTGCTACCACAAAGAAACTGAAGGAGAACTAAAGGAAGTGTAGAATGGAATTAAGACTCTATTTACACAATATTGATTAAGAGTAAATCGAAGATAGACGAAAGTAATGAGAAGTATCAAAAATGAGAACAGCGAGAAACTTAACATCAGGATCGGTGATCAAGAAGTACACGATTAAAACATCCACGGGTGTACTGCCGGTCTACAGTGTCCAACGGGCACAATATTTCGGCGATCATATACACTCCTGGAAATGGAAAAAAGAACACATTGACACCGGTGTGTCAGACCCACCATACTTGCTCCGGACACTGCGAGAGGGCTGTACAAGCAATGATCACACGCACGGCACAGCGGACACACTAGGAACCGCGGTGTTGGCCGTCGAATGGCGCTAGCTGCGCAGCATTTGCGCACCGCCGCCGTCAGTGTCAGCCAGTTTGCCGTGGCATACGGAGCTCCATCGCAGTCTTTAACACTGGTAGCATGCCGCGACAGCGTGGACGTGAACCGTATGTGTAGTTGACGGACTTTGAGCGAGGGCGTATAGTGGGCATGCGGGAGGCCGGGTGGACGTACCGCCGAATTGCTCAACACGTGGGGCGTGAGGTCTCCACAGTACGTCGATGTTGTCGCCAGTGGTCGGCGGAAGGTGCACGTGCCCGTCGACCTGGGACCGGACCGCAGCGACGCACGGATGCACGCCTAGACCGTAGGATCCAACGCAGTGCCCTAGGGGACCGCACCGCCACTTCCCAGCAAATTAGGGACACTGTTGCTCCTGGGGTATCGGCGAGGACCATTCGCAACCGTCTCCATGAAGCTGGGCTACGGTCCCGCACACCGTTAGGCCGTCTTCCGCTCACGCCCCAACATCGTGCAGCCCGCCTCCAGTGATGTCGCGACAGGCGTGAATGGAGGGACGAATGGAGACGTGTCGTCTTCAGCGATGAGAGTCGCTTCTGCCTTGGTGCCAATGATGGTCGTATGCGTGTTTGGCGCCGTGCAGGTGAGCGCCACAATCAGGACTGCATACGACCGAGGCACACAGGGCCAACACCCAGCATCATGGTGTGGGGAGCGATCTCCTACACTGGCCGTACACCACTGGTGATCGTCGAGGGGACACTGAATAGTGCACGGTACATCCAAACCGTCATCGAACCCATCGTTCTACCATTCCTAGACCGGCAAGGGAACTTGCTGTTCCAACAGGACAATGCACGTCCGCATGTATCCCGTGCCACCCAACGTGCTCTAGAAGGTGTAAGTCAACTACCCTGGCCAGCAAGATCTCCGGATCTGTCCCCCATTGAGCATGTTTGGGACTGGATGAAGCGTCGTCTCACGCGGTCTGCACGTCCAGCACGAACGCTGGTCCAACTGAGGCGCCAGGTGGAAATGGCATGGCAAGCCGTTCCACAGGACTACATCCAGCATCTCTACGATCGTCTCCATGGGAGAATAGCAGCCTGCATTGCTGCGAAAGGTGGATATACACTGTACTAGTGCCGACATTGTGCATGCTCTGTTGCCTGTGTCTATGTGCCTGTGGTTCTGTCAGTGTGATCATGTGATGTACCTGACCCCAGGAATGTGTCAATAAAGTTTCCCCTTCCTGGGACAATGAATTCACGGTGTTCTTATTTCAATTTCCAGGAGTGTATGTCGCCATCATCAGGTGAACTGACGGACTGAGCTCCTGTGAACGTGCCGGCACGGAGATCCGTACGCTAAGGCTGCTCAGAGGGAACTCTGTATGATCGCCGAAATATTGTGCCCGTTGGACACTGTAGACCGGCAGTACACCCGTGGATATTTTGATTATCAAATACGACGGGAGAAACTCAAGAATCACATCATACACCTTTACGGGGAGGAGATGTACCGTAGCATGAAGAAGAACATGAATTTCAGCAATTCATCTACCTAGACAGCAAAATAACCCATGAGGGATGGAGCAAGGAAGACATAGAAGGCAGACTAGATCTCGCAGAAAGGGCATTCCCGGCGAAGGCTGTCTACTAGTATCAAACGTAAGACTTAATTAGAAGAACAAATTTCAGAGAATGTACGTTTGGAGCAAAGAGTTGTATGGTAGTGAAACATGGACTACGGGAAACCGGAACAGAAGTGAATCGAAGCAATTGGAGATATGGTGCGACATAAGAATGTTTAAACTTATGTGGACTGATAAGGTAAGGAATGAGGAGGTTCGCCGCAGAAAAGTGGAGGAAAGGAATACATGGAAAACACGGACTAGAAAGAGGGACAGGATGTTAAGACATCTGTTGCGACTCCAGAGAATGGCTTCCATGGTACTAGAAAGAGCGGTGTTAAAATCTGTAGAGGAACACAGAGATTGGAATACAACCTGCAGATAACTGAGGCAAAAATGGAAATGCCGTGTGGCTAGGGCCTCCCGTCGGGTAGACCATTCGCTTGGTGCAAGTCTTTAGAGTTGACGCCGTTTCGGCGACTTGAGTGTCGATGGGGATGAAATGAGGGTGATAAGGACAACATAACACCCAGTCCGTGAGCGGAGAAAATTTCCGGCCCAGCCGGGGATTGAACCAGGGCCGTTGGGTATGACATGCCGTCGCGCTGAGCACTCAGCTACCCGGGACGGACAACTTTGGCCATAAGTTGCAATTGCCATTGTGAGGTGAAAAGGTTGGCACAGGAGAGAAATTCCTCGTGGGCTGCATCAAACCAGTCAGAAGCATGACGACTCCCAAAAACAAAAAGGAAGTCACCAATAAACTGGAACCATAAATTAAAGAAGGATTTAGAAAAATACAACATAAAAGTTGAAGAAACGATTGACTTAGAACTGTTTAGGGAAACCGTATTGTAATGAATATGATAGGATTCCAAGATGTAGGGTGAAAAAAAAAAACTGATCTGAAGTGGTCAGTAAACGGAAAGAAGTGGTATAGAGAGCACAAGAAAGACATCTAGAAGAAAAGATGACAAGGTATTCATATGTCAGATGATGCTTAGGTGGGCCATCTGAGAAGAAACGGAAGAAAAGCTATGGTATTCTGTGACATGTCCTAGTTCTATTTATTTTATCGTAATTAGGATGTAGTAATTGCTTAACTAACTAGGTGTGGCAATCGGACTTGTAAATGTTAGGAGGTAGTCGCGTGCAGTAGATGTGTGTGATGGCCGATCACTCTCTTTTCTGTGTGAGAGTTTGTAATCTACCGCACGAATTAAAATGATAAGAAACAGATGCTAACACAGACGATCACAGGGCAAACATATTAGCATTTATGTTAACTGCCTATGAGATGACTACAGTGCCGAATGTTACTTCAACATGGGGGACTTAAATTCGCAGGAATGGCTAGTATTAATGTGCTTATATTCACAAATACGTAATTACTTTATACAGCACAGACTTTTCACCAAAATTAACACTGTAAGCAGTTAATGAGTAAGCTTATAAGCATTGAAAGTACTTGCCTGCTGTGGTTGTACAATATTTATCGTCACTATTACAAAAATATTTCACACGAGGTACGAAAATGTTTAAGTCGCTTAGCGATGTGTAGTCAGATAGAACATAATCGGTCTCAGTTGCTACCTATACCTGACTGTAACTAACACAGACTTACATTTTGTCACAGGCCAGTGGTTCCCGTTTGCAAGGTACAAAGGCCACCACCATTTTCTGAAGAAAATAAGTAGAAGCTTCACATTACCTTGTGGTGTCTTCTTCTAAGCAGTAACAGCGACACACAGCATCCATTAAGAAATTTGGCTGGTTTATAATTTACATAGGAAATCTCAGTATAAGTCCGTGTACGATTTTGTATTCAAATAAATACTAGCTCTTATTACTGTAAAAATCTTTGGTTTAATACATTGAAACTATGACAATGACGATTTTTAAATACATAAAAGAGGAGATAAGCATATACTTTGTAAATAAGCAGTACAGTATTACTCAGCTTGCAGTTCCAGTTATGTCATGGCTTTTATACAGCATGCTAATGTGGCTTCCGTACTCGAGTCCACTTTACGTTGCATAACAGACCAAACAGGAACTGTTACATGTTGTAACACGGATAAAATAAAAGAATTGCATTTCACCTGATGAGGAGCTGTGTCCAAGCCTCTTTAACAGATGTAGCTAAACTGTGATCTGGCAGCTTAACGTTTGTGGTCCTTAAAGCTACAGAATCTTCAGTGCTACGTATAGTTAACAACATGTCTTTTGCAGCTGCAGAGCCCCCATATCCACAATACAACTGCTTTTCTACTCTACAACCAGTCAGAGCAAACCCCTTCTTCCATACCACAGAGTTTAGCTGCTGTTTTCATAAAATAGTAGCATCATTTAGCAATCACTCGATACTAATTTTGCCAGTGCTCGACTTTCACCAAGCAAACACCACAAACATGCACTGTCTCGCACTACAACTGACTACTTACACAATCTCTGTTCGAGAACTCCTGCTTCCCAAACAGGGCTGGATATCACAGCAAAGATTAACAATTACTACATTTTTCTAAATCCATCACTGGCTATAATACACAAAACATAATTTTACAGCCGTTTTAACACTCCAAGTTTTTAAACAAAATAAACGGAGCATAATACATTTAATTATCTCTTAGTATAGTATAGTAAATGTGCAACGTAGGTTCTTTGCCATTTCTACCAAGAGGTGGCAGGACGTTACGGTGATCACTAACTGACGTGCGTTTACAATCAGATAGCATCATTGGACTTAAAACAATTATGGCCAACAGTACAGAGAAGATGACCATAAAAAGAAGAGCATTACAACAGCAGTAGGCTGCAGTAGCTATGCAGAGATAAATGGTTGTAAAAAGTATACAATACTGTGCAGAACGGCATCAGACATGAAGACTACAAAAGCAAAAAAAAATGTTATTGTCTGAGATCTTGGTTGGTGTCTCTCCATTACGCAGTGTATCTTTCCCGTAGGAACTACGCAATTTTATTCATGTAATATATCGAGAAATATGAATATCAAATGGTTCAAATGCCTCTGAGCACTATGGGACTTTAACTTCTGAGGTCATCAGTCCCCTAGAACTTAGAACTACTTAAACATAACTAACCTAATGACATCACACACATCCATGCCCGAGGCAGGATTCGAACCTGCGACCGTAGCGGTCGCGCGATACCAGACTGTAGCGCCTAGAGCCGCTCGGCCACTCTGGCCGGCTATGAATATCAAGAGTTCAGAGTCAATACTAAGCAAATAAGGGAAATCAGAAACATGGAAGGAAAATCTAGACGGGCTATACAAGGAAAATGAACTTGAATGTAGTATTACAGAAAGGAAAGAGAAAGTGAGTGAAATTCTGATGGCATATTTATAGAACCAGAAGATTTTGACAGACCATTAAAGAACCTAAGTGGAAACAAGGCCGCTGGAGTAGACAGCATTTCCTCAGAATTAGAAAGACTGTTGGGAGACCCACCTGTGGTGTGGGAGACGTATAAGACAGGTAAAATATGGCTAGACCTCAAAAATAATGTATTAGTTCAATCCCATAGTTTTTATGTGCTGAGACATTTTAACAATACAGAAAATTTAGTTTAATGACTCGTGAGTACAAGAAAACATCACAAATTATTTTCAGTAGAATCCAAAAAGTAATGGAGGCCACCTCTGCGAAGATCACTTAGTGTTCCAAAGAAATGAACACGTAGGGCCATATTCACTCTACGACATTTCCTGGAAGATGGGTTGAAAAAAGACAAAAGTACGTTTATAACATTAAAAGATTTTGACAGTGGTAACTGGCTTTCACAATTCGTAATTTTGAAGGTAGCACGGATAATTTACAGGGAGCGAAAGGTTTTTTATAATTTGTACAGAAGTGAGACTGCAGTTAGGAACTCGAACTACATAAGAAGGAGATAATGGCTGAGAAGGTTGTTAGCCTATCGCCGACGTTATTCGGTGCAACCATCCAGCAAGCATTACAGGAAACCAAGCAGAAACTGAGAAGTGGAATTAATCTTCAGGAAAAAGAAACAGTAGCTTCGATACTAGCGGGTGACATTGTAAGAGACTGCAAAGGGCTTGGGGTAGCGATTGAACGAATCAAGTAGTGTTTAGAAATGAGGATATAAGGTGAACAGCAACAAAGGTGAGAAAAAGATAATGTAATCAACTGACTGTGAGGGTACTAGATTAGCAAAAGTGACAATAAAGATAGTATATACATTTCGCCATTTACGCAGCAAAATTACTGATGACGATTGAAGTGAATAGGATGTAAATTAGAACTGGCAGTAGTAAGAAATGTTCATCAGGAAAACAGGAACATGTTATTATCTGATTTAAATTTAAATTTCAAGAAGACTTTTCTGAAGTATTTGTCTTGCCTGTGACCTTGTGCGAAGTGAAACGTGGGCGGTAATCATTTCAGTCAATAATGAAATAGAACTACGTGCTATAGGATGGAGATTCAGAAAATAGAATCTTCCTATAGGCGAATATGAAGGTTTGATAGGTAGAACGAACAACTACGAAGAATTACTGAATCTAATTGGAGAAGAAAAGATATTTAGAGCAAAATTTGACTAAAAGATGAGGCTAGCTGATAGTACACATCCTGAGACGTCAAGGTGTACTCATTTTGATAAAGGAGGGAAGTGTGTAATTATTGTAAAAGGGCAGCTAGAAGCAAATAGAGTCAGCAGTTTTATATGGCTTTATGTTCAGAGATGAAGGGGCTAGTTTAAGGAAGAACAGTGACGGGAGACACTAGAATCAGTCTCATAAAATAGTGCCGAAGCAAAGCTTACACTACACATACACTAAAGATTGGAGTCTGCGTGAACGATTTGTCGTATGATGCCATTTTTTTATGTTTGCTTAATGATAATTTAGCAAGTTAACGTTTGTAATAGTGCAGCGGCTAGCAGAATAAATATATGAACTTAACTATATTTGCCATTCCCCTTACAATGTTTTACGTTTAAAGAAATGACATCATTTAGCGATGTTTAGCTCTTCATGTATAATGCGAAACTGGAAATTATCTAAAAGCATATGTAATGCATGTTGGAAATATACAGGGTGTCCTACTTATCTTGATCACCCTGAACAACTGCTTGTGCAGATGCAAATTAGAAAAATGTTTCAAGCAAATGTTCTTTAGCCGTTAGGGGGACATCAGTCACCATGATTGCCTTCGTTGATACACTGTGATACATTTTAAGAGAGGAAATTAATTAGCGAATAACAAATACAGGGTGCCATTTAAAAAAGTCATACCGCTGTCCGTATCTTAGTAAAAAACAAAGCTACAACGAAGGAAATCATGCTAATTGATGTCCCGATGACGGCTAAAGAACATTTGCTTGAAACATTTTGTAATTTGCATCTGGGTAATCAGTTATTTAGGGTGGTCAAGATAAATTGGACACCCTGTATCAAGGCTGTAATATACATAACCGTAGGAATAGTTGTCTCGTTGTAACTTGCTCACTTGCATTTAGTGGTTGGTCATAATGCCATCTTGTTGAACAGGCAGGCAGAGCTTGTTTCGCGGTCTTTTGATGTTCACGTCTTTACGGATAAGGTTGTTTGATAAGGTCTGTGTAGCCAATGAGCTGCATGAGTTTAGGTATTGGTTGCGATTTATTTCGACGTCCATCTGTTTGGGTATATTCTGGTGTAACAATTTGGGACTTAGAAATATTTTGAACTTTGTGTGTTAGTATAACTATCGGTGACTGAACGTTTGCCAGAACAAAAATTCTTGTACATAGTCTTGAATGCACTTTCAAAATTTTAGGATTTTAATTGGGTTTGAGTGATTTGGTGTGTCACAAAATGCCTTTCGTTATCATTAGTTACAGCCTAACAATGCTCAGCTTGATCTGCTAAGTCAGTTATTTAATATTCTACTATTTTCTGTTATTAAATAGCGAGTTCTATACGGCCCCCGTTAGAAGTATCTTTCTGACTGATTTGAATAAACTGAGGTTAGCCTATACCGTTATGCTAATTATAATTACTAAAAACGCCTTTATTTTATTACTACATTCATTAAATTATGTTGTTAAATAGAATTATCACTGATTTGCTTTTACTAAATTAATGTGGCTCATGATAGCTCGACGCTTCTATAAGGACCTAAAGGAACAGCGCATGATCGAACTGTCACTGATTTGTCTCAGTCAAATTAATGTGCCTCTTTGCTAGATCGGTGTTTCAGTAACGATTTAACCCTTCACTGCGTTGCTTTGCAGATGTGCAAAGCAAAGTTTCAACTCTCTTTTCGCCATTGTTCTTGAGGTTTAACGCTTGAAACTGCTTTGCTGATGTGCTATGTTGTATTATGACGGTAACTGATAAGATTCTGCCACTACAATGTGCTACTGAGTGTATGACGCGACAATGTGTGTTGCTGTGAGTAGCATTGTAAGTCAGGCTGACGTTGTTCTCTTTCGGCGGTGATTGTTAGTGGTTGAATGGAAGAACACGTGAATGCAAAAAATTTGTAGTGCTTCTACGAGCTTTGGAGAGTATTCTGCTCCGTTCATCTTGCATTTGTGCTAGTAAATATGTGAGTAGTAAACAAATCAATTTCGTTTGCATACGTGCAGTAGTGTCTAATAATACTTCTGTCTTATTTTTTTTCAACATTTTTCCTGACATCCTTGAACAATATGAAATACAAAAAAAAAAAATTTCAACTTCTAAAAAAAAGTATGTAATGAAGGGTTAAAGCAACAGTGAAGAGCTGAAGCACTCTTGTACAGACGAGCCTTATACATATTTAAGGTCCACTCTCTGGCGGCTACTTAGCAACCAACTGCTCCCAGGTGGTGATTAATTTCACATCATTTTGTTCGTTATCATCCCAAGAAAAGTAGCACCGTTTACTGCAACCACATAGCCTTGAGAATCATGCACGAGATGGATAGTTTAAAAAAAAACTCTTAAAGGTCCTGTCAGATTCTTAAAAGGCGGTTTAAGTTTGAAAACGTAATATTGTGGAGGTGAAATGCATATTTTCATCTTTCGCTTCAATCGACTTCGGGTTCTGCGTCTTTCTGGCAATAACATTGCTCTGTAGCCAAAACTGTTACATTGAAAAATGAGCATAAGTAATTTTATGCATATAATAACTTTATCAACGACTTGTTGTAAATGCTTTATATATGATTTGTTTTCACCTTGGAGCTCAATAGTGGCCTACAATTGTTGATCTAGTTCAAACGGCCCAGTAAGATGCGATTCTCATATTTGTTACACAGTCGATAGTTTAAGGGAAGTGAGTCTAGATTTAAAACTGTGTAAAGCTTACTGTATGTAGCTAAAGTAAACCTTCTGTATAACTGATAAAGAACGGAACAACGTAATTCTCAGTTGAGCATTTATTTCGAATTTAAAAGTTGATGTCCACTGATTTAAGTGTCGAAAAACTGTATGAAATTGTTTTACGATGTAGCAGCCCATGGCAAGTAACGAAATACTGATTTTATGTTGTTGGACAGACAATATGTAATTGTAATCTGATATATTCCTGAAGTGAATTATCAGGAATATCGAACCAGCTGCCTGCAACTGCACTGAAAATCCAATACCAGAACACTGGTAGCTCAGAATAGCTGTCACATAGCTATGATATATACAAGTATAGTCAGCTTTATTTCTGACAGAGCTGTGTATAAAATACTCCTCTGTATAAAAATTTGAAAACTATGTATTTCAAAAGTGTGTGAAAGTGAATAAGCACTTAATAAAAGTTGCATATTTCTAAAATTTAATATCGTAGTAGATATTCTTACAATGTCAAATGCAGCCTTCCACTGTAGTTTTTTTTTCCTTTCATAATCTTATTTTCAACATCATATCGTAGGATGAATTTTTTTCTAAGACGCACCAATTTACTACTACCGATAATTATTCCATTCCTTCGTAGCTTCACTGGCATGTTGTTTGCTGTTTGTATCTCAACAGTACTTCGATTATCCACATATATATATAGTTGTCACTTTGCTCACTTACCCTAAGCATTACACAGTAAGCAAAGTTAAATGTTCTCTACGCTTCTGTAAGTGTAGACAAATATTTAGAGTGCCCTAACTACTATATGAATATTTAATAAATAAAAGTATCATATCTGTAGGTATTATAAACATGGCTGATGTTTACGCCGGTATCCATTGCATCCGTTGTGGTGCTGCACTCAGTGGATGATCATGAGAGAGAGTGAGAAGTTTAAAAATGTAAACGATGACAAGTGGAACAAATTTAAAATGTAAAGGTAGTGCCTTTGAGAAATTCAAAAGTGCAAAACCGCGGGATATTAAAGAAATCGCAAATCAAAGACGACAGAACAACCTTGGTTTTGCTTTGCAACACCTCTCCATCAATCAGAGCGTAGTACTTTACAGATCATTAAAACGAAACATCCAATCACCACCTGCATCATGTACAAAATTAACTAAGTACTCTGAATTCTTTGCGCATGTTAGAAAACATTTATAAAAAATTATGTAAAAAATTTATATCACCAAATACTCATATCCAAACATCTTAGCAAGTAACACATCGCAGCACAAATGGGGACATTTTGGGCAGTTTGTTTCAGTTATATACAACTTTATACTTGGTGAGGTATGGGGTGCCAGTCTGTAATAGTTCGATCTGTAGCATAAGCAAATTAATATAAAATGGGGCAATGTGTTACAACTTTGTTTCATGCCTGTCTGTAACCAAACCTCGCATTCTGGGTAATTAATATCACCATTATCAGATTAATGACAGTCACAATGTTAACTGAACCTCCATACTGTCAGTAACCCCAACAGAATCCACCATATGTACAGAGTAACAGTAGTCCCCATGATCGGCTTAATGTCAGTCCCCATATCACCTGAGCACCATTTACCATTTACCAACACCCATTAACCAATATCCACTACCTGTCTTCATTTACTGTTTACTATTACCCGGCGCCAATTTAGCGTTTGTTGGCAGTTGTTTGTTTGATTTTATGTTTCACAGTATTTATAAGAGCAAGGTGATATTGGACAGCAAATCCCACGGTGTGACGTTTTTAATGATGTGTATGTGTGTGTTTTATTTTTTATTTTTTGCCAACTAAACCCTGTTTATAATGAAGCACTCTTCTCTGTTTGTTAGCGAATGGACTCACTCAAAAGCTGTTCTCTATTGTACTGCATTTTTATTTTGTGTAAAGAATCTCGCTTTTAACAAAGCACATTTTTATACTTGGTGAGGTATGGGGTGCCAGTCTGTAATAGTTCGATCTGTAGCATAAGCAAATTAATATAAAATGGGGCAATGTGTTACAACTTTGTTTCATGCCTGTCTGTAACCAAACCTCGCATTCTGGGTAATTAATATCACCATTATCAGATTAATGACAGTCACAATTAACTGGCATATGGAACACATTTACTAAAAGAGCTGTTTTCTATTGTGCTGCATCAGTTCGTTTCTGGCTGTGTGCTACTGACGTTTCACCATGTTTATTCTCACTTATACTAAATGATCAAATACGTGTGTAAGAATTCGCATGCCGTCGGCATGAGACAACATGGGTTTTTTGTCAAAACATCAAAAATTTCTTCAGTCTTTCTCACAGTGATATTTGTTATCTCACAATCATGGGAATACTTCTCTTGCTCGTTTCCACTCGAAGTTAAACGAGAGCTGACATTTGATTATTGAAGTTTACTTGAAAAATAACTCTCACGCCGCCACTGGGGTTCCCACACCCGCTATTAACTGAAAAGGCGATACACAATGCCAACCAACTGTAGTATCAACCTCTGCCATATTACCTTACCTGGTTGTGACATGAGGGGGAATTGGAACAGCACTCTCGGCCACCGTCTGCACACTTTCAAGCGACTAATTCTCAGACAAAACGCTCCTCAATTGTTCTCACGAGTCTCAGTGCACACCGTTCCATACCTTCCAACAAGGAGAAATCCCTGGCCTTAAAGAAATTGAACTAGAGTGGTCTATATGCAAGCTTGACGTGCTCAGAGCTCAGCTATAGGGGAAGAAGTCCTACGAAAGCGGAATGAAGAAATGGAACGTCTGAAAAGACGGGACGTAGAAATACGATGCATCCGGCACAGTGGATCAAATAGGAAATAAGTACTAAACCTTAAATAGTAAGGACGTAACAACAGTATCTCTAGTAGATTTATCGGTTACATAAAGCATCTTTCTATTTTTAGGGATACACCAGGATGATTTAGAGTTCCGACAAGCAATTCCCAGCCATATTGTATGGCTTACGGAAGATTGACGGAGAACAGAAGAATTCCTGAAGACGCTTGACATGAAATGACAGCTGCCAACCACTGTCGGTTCCACTGTTCCAATAGAAGAGCAGACATGAAGAGACTAGCGCAGAACAGGAGCAACAAGACAACAGCCTCTAACTGATGAAGAAAACAAATACCAGTGCTATGTGTAATATCACTCTACTCAAATTATTACCAATCCTGTCGCTTCTCCTGCTGAAGGGGGAAATGGAGGAAAATTTGTCCAAACTCACGACGCGGCTAAAACAGGGAGAGTATTTTATGTCACAACTCTGCTGTGGAGACTGGGTGTATAAATATATTTACACACCTTTCGTTGTTTATTGGTGGATTGTTATTAGGTTACTGAAGTGGACCGTATATTTTTACAAACATCTTGAAACGGCTATTATGCCATCCCAAACGCTGGATGACCATTCCATCATGGATAATTGATCTGTACGTGCTTCTCCGAAGGAGAAAACTAACCTTCGTCCGAACAGGACACACAATGGCCAACTGTTCCAGTCGAGCGCTGTGTTCTACTCAATCGATAGGTGTCACTAGATGCGAAGGAAAACTACGGTAATTACTTGATAGTTAATAATTTACATCTTACCTAACAATAAAAAAATATTTAAAAATAATGGTAAAGACACAAGAATTGAGGGAAAGGAGAAAAGTAAAGCAAAAAAGAAATAAAAGGAAATCAGTGGAAATTGTTAAAGTTTATGTTAGAGGTTTCAACTCATGTCTTAAATTCGATTTTTTTCTTCACTTTTCTTAACAAGCCTCTGTGGTGCAGCAAATTTATACCTCCTTTAAGTTTACGTTGCTTTCAGAAGCTTCATACATCTGAAAGTAAATAGATGATAAACAGATTTTTCCCGTTTTACCAAACGTGTTATAGATAGGTATTGGAGATCGATTATAGCTTCCGACTGAATTTTGGATCAGAAGATATCTCTTTAATGGAAGTATTTACTTTTACTCCATGATTTATTTCTTACCAATGTATCGTCCGGTTTTCTTAGGCTATGGCAAGTCGTATCCTCCTTGCCTGGGCTCTCATTAGTTCATTACAGTTTCTCCTTTAACTGTCTCTCACAAAATTGTTACTTTTAGCTCATAACTCTAAATTCTATTTCATTACACAGTGTCTCATTGTGCGGTGAGTTCAGTAGATGTGGTCTACATTCTTTCAACACGATTTCACATATTACTCATTCCACCTGTTTGAGAACAAGTCCAAAATCACACTTTGGTTGCTCCTTCATTTTAATTCTCTAACTATATTTCATTTACTTGTTTATTAATTTATTTTACCTGATGAAAAATAGGTCCTTCGTGCATGGACTAGCAGTCTTACATATGAGGTACCTTTACGAAGTTTGTTTACCAATCTACACAATTTCCATTAGTATTTTTTGCTCAGTTATGTATAAAATGGCGGTATTATTATGGGATCATCATAATTACCAAAAATTATTTATAATAATTTTCACAAATGATGATAATAAAATATTACAATAAAAAATTAAAAATCACACTAATTAATTTAATACTTTGGAGGTCGTGTGTAATACCATCAAAAACAGGACGTGTAATAAAGAGGAGCAGACTCTAGGTATGACCATGACTATATAGAAGGTGTTCAAGATTAGCAGTTGCTTCAAACAATTCGTACTAATGTAAGTAACGTAGCGAGTGTCACAGAGACGTTAGCAGAGACTGGTCTAGAGTTGTAGCAAATAGAGAGTCATGTAAAAACAATATTAAAATGTAAAAATGTTTAATGTTTCGTGACTTGTCATCAGACCCAATTTGTCCACGATCTGTCTTTCAAAACACTGAGTGAATTCAACGTGTACAATAACTGCGAGTGCCTTACTTGCCATGAATCTACCACAAAGACCTCTGAAGTTGTTGTGGTCGTTACAAATCAGGTTGGTTTCATGCAGTATCTTATTCCTGTCGTTCTTAATGTCAGTGTAAGTGTAGTATCTTACATAATCACAGAATTGTCTCATGCGCTCATGTCTATGTACGCCCTGGAACCTTTTGTCCCAATGTGAATTCAACCACAGTTTCCACCATCGACAAATGTCGCAAAACCTGCCCCGGTATTCTCCACTGTCAGTTACATTATTGAGATATTTTTATCACTGGCTCTCTGCACTGCGTCTTCATTTATTACTCGATAAACCCGTCACTTTCAGCAGACTCCTGCGACAAATATGTTATGACTAAAGCAAATGCGTGCGATACCACTACTCCAAACTGCATTCCATATTTCTCCATTATTTACCTTAACCCTAAGACTAACTGAGCAACCCGAAGGCCTGACATAAACCCTACTTGTCAGTAATGTTGTCATCAAAAAAATGGCTCTGAGAACTATGAGACTTAATATCTAAGGTCATCAGTCCCCTAGAACTTAGAACTACTTAAACCTAACTAACCTAAGGACATCACATACATCCATGCCCGAGGCAGGATTCGAACCTGCGACAGTAGCAGTCGCGCGGTTCCGGACTGAAGCTCCCAGAACCGCTCGGCCACCGCGGCTGGCGTTGTCATCAAAGACACAAGTTTCCTACAGCACTATACCTCGATGGATATTAATAGTTTCACTTTTCTCTTTACTATATCCGTGTTTCACAACCATAAAAAGCTACACAGCAAGCAAAACCTTTCATGTCTCCCTTTTTCAGTTTCGGTTTTTGGATTCTTCAAAATTAAAAGATATACAAAGTGCAATTCCTGCCGCTATGTCTTTTTCTTGTCTTAATATTCATCTCTTATCCTTCCTTAACAGCGTAATTGGTGAACCTATCCAAGTGACTCGTAAACGTTTAAAATTTAACTGGCTACACATCCAACTGTTGAGCTCACCGTTGTCTTAGCTTATTTTTTTTGTTCCATGTGTACTAATTCCATCACATAGCACATGTTCCAATCTTTAAGTAGTTATCTGAATTCCTGATAACATTCGGCATCCATGGTTAGATCATCGCCATATTATATCATAACGACTTTTTTGCGACATGCAAGCTGCCTACAACTAAGGGGTTAGACTCCAAAGATGGCGCACGTGATAGGTCTTTGTTGAGATTCCTAGTTACGTCACGCAAATAGTTCCCAAGTGGAAAACCATCCACCACATTTATAAGACACATAGTCTATTCCTCTGGCAGTACCTCAAGTCAGCAGTCGGATACTCATCAGACAGTACCAGGACAGTGTATCAATAACTGTCTAAGGACTCACCAACAGTCACCATAAAGAAAAGCCAAAGTGAACATTATACAAGTGATATTAGTCATCGTTCACTGGAGTTAAAACCATACCAATGTTTAGCGAGAGAGAGATCTGCCCAAGTAGACTTGGAACTGTATTCCCACACATAATCTTCATACTCTCCTTTAAGTATTGTAAAACATCTATCAGTAAATCACTGTAAATTATTGCTAATCTGAGTTGACATCTATTTTTGTGATGGCTGTGGCTTGACCCTTTTCGGCTGTCTGACGAATCTGTATAGTTATTGTGTGCAGACTAGTAACATGTTAACAGCAACTATTTCGGTGGTATGAGGTTCTGTTCCTGCCGCATTTGTTAGTTTGACGCCAAGGACGTTTCTCGCATATCACGGATATCCTGCACACTACAAAAAAATTCCAATAAAAGATTATCTCTACGTCTCTCATTTTCTCTTCTACATACTAATTACATGCCATCGAGACAGACAGAAGATGGAGCAATGAATTAAAATTTGGGCCACGGCCGGGACTTGAGCCCGTACGTATTGCTAGACATTCTTCGAAAATTTCTTTCAAAAATTTCATTCATGCTCTTGTACAAATCTTAGTCCGCTCTTTTGCCTTCAGCCTACTCGATGGACTAGATCTGTAGCACAAAGGTTGTTTTAAGAATTATTCAATCTCATTTTGTAGGACTATCTGCTACATGACTGAAGATAGTAACTTGGAGACAGTTTTAACTTACCTGTAGGACAACAAAGATTTTTCTTTTTTGTTTTCAAAGAGCTGTTGTTTTATGCATGGATGTATCTTTGACATGCACTCAATTAAAACTTCGTGGTCCTTTGTACGTTTACGATCAAAGTTTCGCAAATGCGTTTCAGATGTACGACAACAATTACGACGATAGTTTCACACGAACGATAGTTTCGTAGTATTCAGTGCTGTTGCTGTTTCGCAGTACTCGCTTCCGCAAAAGTCGTACACCCTCAGATCCGTCGAAATTGGAGATCCCTAGACCCTTTATTGCTGAGCCTTCGTTGAGGGGCCTCATTGACCAGTAATATTCTTCTACGCAGGTGACGCAGCTGATGTAGTCGGTCACTTGAAAAATTAAATTTTCGGAATGCTCTGGTGACTTTGGAAAAAAAACAGATGATCAAGCGAGCGAACTGTACTGCTAACCACAAGAACCGGACATTTGTAATCGACTCCAAAATAAGCTGTCAGTTTGAATGTGTAAATTTAAATCTATCACAAGTATCTATCTTCAGTCATGTAGATGCTATAGCCTTGTGAAATCTGACGTGTCATTTGGAAACATCTTGTACCAGGAAACGACAATGGCAGTGAAGAAGAAGGAGAAGAATAAGAAGAAGAATGAGGACAGGCTAAGGAAAAAAATAGCGATAGTTGACTGAAAATCCGTTTACTTGTCGATGAATACACCACGGAGACAACAACTCGTTTGGTGACAAGCAAAAGAAAACGGTGGTCCATGTTCGCTGCAATGTCAGCGGCGTGGTCTGCGCGCTGGCGCCAGTTCGTGTGATTCGCGGTAGACTGGCGCCAGGCAGTCCGCAGACCTGACAGTGAGTTCGCGTGCTGCGTGATGGCCGCGAATTAAATTAACCGGCGAGATATAAGCTTCAGCTCGAGGACTCTCCGCCACTGATTCAACAGACGGTCACGAACGCCCGCTGGATGCCGCAGAGATAGCGCGCCCGCTGTGGCCGTGTCACGGGGGCGCCTCCATAAAGCGTTAGAAGGGACGACCGGGAACGCTGCAATGAGCAGAACCACGCGCGGAAAATCCTAGTGCGTAGTTGGCAACCACGTCACGGACCGAACTTACCAGTTTCTGCTGTACCTGGAATGTGCTTCAGCGTTTCCTTTACCTAGCACGCTTCATAACCTACTTGACGCAAACGATGACGTCAGTCACCATATTGTTAAAACATTCAATGATTTCTGTTGATTTCCCGTCATACTCACTTTCAGGGATTGGGAATAACATCCCTTCCTTCTTCATGGGAGAACCAAATTCATACCATCGCTTGTTTGATCTTCCAGTGCTTCTTGTCCTAATGGTTCAAATGGTTCTGAGCACTATGGGACTTTACATCTGAGGTCATCAGTCCCCTAGAACTTAGAACTACTTAAACCTAACTAACCTAAGGACATCACACACATCCATGCCCGAGGCAGTATTCGAACCTGCGACCGTAGCGGTCTCGCGGTTCCAGACGGTTCTAGGCGCTACAGTCTGGAACCGAGCGACCGCTACGGTCGCAGGTTCGAATCCTGCCTCGGGCATGGATGTGTGTGATGTCCTTAGGTTAGTTAGGTTTAAGTAGTTCTAAGTTCTAGGCGACTGATGACCTCAGCAGTTAAGTCGCATAGTGCTCAGAGCCATTTGAACCATTTTTTTGTAACAGCATCGCGGTTCCGGACTGAAGCGCCTAAAACCGCTCGGCCACAGCGACCGGCTCGCGATCAATTGTCACGGAAGCGGTGCCCGAGGTAATTCTTACAGCACTTCTCAAAAGTGTTTTTACATTCTGCCACACAAAGTGAAGGACAGCATTCAAAGAAAAGCAAGCATTTGAAGGCAGCGTATTTGCACGAAAGAGAGATTATTAATAACCTTCATGCAAGCAGACTAGAAATCAGTCTATCTTTTTAAGCCAGCATTTGTTTAAAACGTTTTCTAAAGGCGTGAATGAGTAATGAATATTCGTGGCTGTTCATACGAAGTACAAGAAAAAGGAATGCAAGTTTAGTTTTCGCAAGAACTATGCTACTTGGTGTTCACTGAAAGCCCCTCCATCCTGCTTTCTGAAAGGTCGTCCCACAGTTCAGTCAATTGCACTGAAACATCAAAGGTTTTACGGCAAAACAACCTGAATACATGCCTACGCCTTCTGCAACCAAATGATAGGAAATGACACACCGTTTCTACGAACTGTAGAACAGACAATAAACACGAGGCATTGAGGGATCGTGTATACCCTTTATATCGAGGAGAAATCTTTCTGTTCCTTGGAAATGGCCAATTGATAGTTTGAGTAGAATAACGCTGTACCTGGAACTGTAATTAAGACGGAGAAAAATACGTTGCTCATGATTCGCACAGCAAATGTTAAATATTTGCAGAGTTAGAATGTTTTAGTGTACCATCTAGTCGAAACTGGAATGTCTGATCGCAATTCCTATTTTTCTATTGATTTTCATTTGATACTAAGCCTAAATACTGCAGATTTTGTGCCAGATGTTAAAAGTATTAGAACACTCGATGAATCTGTTCATTCACGAATATTTCACTGTTGTAGGCCAGAAATTCTTTGTTATAAGGCACAGTTTCGTTGCACGTCACAGAGATTTTGTCTACATAGACAGGAACAAAAGATTCTTTCATCATCATCCTCATGATGGGACTCCAGTCACTGCCAACGCCAAGGACAACGGGTTACTTCTCTCGAGATGGAACTTGAGGATTTTGTGGGATTTTAGTACACTATAATAATTTTTGCATAGAGGTTCATTCGAAACAATGTCTGACTACAAATTCCATCTGCCGATCCTAACACAGAAAAAGTCATAACATCGTGCAACCGTGAGCTTGTCAAACCGATGTAAAGAAACATGGAGCTACTGGGAAAAGCAATCTGCCGCCAGATAACATAACAATTTTCCCTATCTTCTATGGTCAACTAACAATAATGAGAGCCAAGAAGTGACATGTGACAGTGTACCCCAGCTGAAAAACAGAATTTCTATGAGCAACTAGCAAGTTAACAGGAGATATCCACGTCCGTCTGGCAAAACCCATTGGCTGAGAACAGAAAATGTGATCCTGGTTCTTCATCTTCAGTATCATTTTTCGTGTTATCTGCCGCTAATTTTGTAGAATTGTACTGCAATAAACATTACGTATTTCGACCTGTGCTGTCGTATTTTCTTCATATAAGCTTTCATTCTCTGTAATACGTAACACTGAAGAAACAAGGATGTTTCAGCAGTACAGTATAGTTAGTTCAGGAAAATAAGTTGGTAATAACTCGCAATTAATAAAATGTTCCGGGCTGTTACGCCGTAGCCTAATGGATTTCTCCTTCAAACCCAAAGTTTCGTCCCCATCTGCAGAGGACATTTTCAAGGGGGATAGTAGCTACTTTGAATGTCCGATTCACACCCTCGCTCGCTTCTGACAGCAGCAAAATTTCGCTTCCTCTTGCTTCCCCGCAGTGGCGTGACTTCACATGTTCTGAATACTTGAGCGCAATTGGCCGTTGTAGACTGTTGTCGTCCGCTGTTGCTATCGCCCCATTCTGGAAGACCGGTACACTTCCTCAGCACCTTAGTCTAGATGTTATTCAGTTTCACACCCTCTTCCTTCCTTTCGAAATTCCTCAGATGTTTCATAATCTCTATGGCGTCTCTGTATAACTTTTGATGGTATCTCCTTGTGGCCACCAGTACTTGAGTCCTACGAACATGAATGTGTTGGCCCCTGGTCCGCAAAGCATGTTCCGCAACAGCTGATCTGTCAGTCTCCCCTCTTCTGCAATTTCTCTTGTATCCTTCCAGACGTTTTTTGGCCGTTATTTTTGTAATATCCACGTACACCTCCCCACAGCGACGCGGAATCCTAGAAATTCCTGCTTTTTCCAGTGGTTAGGGAGCATCCTAGGCCGATTTTAGGTGATCTTGTATTTTCAGAATGGGTTTGTATATTACTGCAACGTTCCGCATCTTCACGATATTTCCTGTGTGGTCAGTAACTTCCTTAATGAATTGCAGGTAAACTTTCGATTTCACCGACGCTTGAGAGTCGCTATGATTTCGACGCGATTGTTTTGACGTTCTTTTCACCTCAGCGGACGAATAACCACTGTTGAGCAATGCAATGGTGAGATGTTTTAATTCTGCTTCAAGCAGCTCTGGTGCGCAGACTTTCCTTGCCCTATCCGCCAACGTTTTTATGGCTCTGAACACTATGGGGCTTAACATCTGAGGTCATTAGTCCGATAGGCTTAGAACTACTTTAACTTACGAACCTAAGGACATCACACACATCCCTGCCCGAAGCAGGATTAGACATGCTACCATAGCAGCAGCGCGGTTCTGGACTGAAGCGTCTAGAACTGCTCGGCCAACGCGGACGGCGCATGTATTTATGATGCCTTGATTTTGTTGGTGGTGGTTGGTAACGGTCTGCGTGCGTGTGATTTCGATAAACCGTGTGACCCACGCTACAATCATCTTTCTTTAAAAGTTGCACATCAATCTTCCACCTGCCGTGTCCTCCGTGGTAAACAGAATCTTCGGACTGATGCCGTTGAGATGTTTGTGAAAACGATCCAGTTCCTCACTATCATGCTACCACAAAACGAAAGTATCATCCACGTTCCGGAACGAAATATTTGGTTCCTTGTTCGCAGTTTACAGTGCCTGTTCCTCGGATTTTTCCATAAAAATGTTCGGTATAACGAGGCTTAAGGGGCTTTCCCTAGCGACACCATCCAGCCGTCTATTCATAGAACTCATCGTTCCATTTGAAATATGTGGTTGTGAAGCAATATTTAAACAGTTCTGAAACATCGAGAGGAAAAATACGATTCAGTTTTTGCAACTGCTCATTGAGCAGAACCACAGTGAATAGGGATACCACATCAAAATGTCCTCAGGTGGGGAGAGAACGTTGGGTTCTGAGGCATGGAATAGTTTTATTAATTTTCAAATTTCTGGTTGTGAAAGTTTAGGCTGTGTAATAAGTGTAACAAAAATTGGCAGAATGACGTTTTAGCTTTTATACATCACCTGCATGAAGGAAGCCCAAATAGATAAACATGAAATACTGTGTTATGAAGTTATTAATAAGATAGTATTTTTGTTCTCCTCTGCAATTTGTTTTTGTTAGTTACAACGTTTCTCGGGTGGACGATTCAATTATGAATCATAATTACGCTGTCGTTAATGAGATTTTGTTTCTAACTTGTTTAGTTTAGTTTTTCAGCGATGTTCTGCCATACTTTGCGTTGCTTACGACGATTCCAATCGTCTTGACGATTATGATCGTATAACAGAGGACAGTTTTCTGTTATTTCACAAAACTTTACACACACTCTGAATCATCTCGCACTTTGACCCCAAGAGGTAATGAAAACTGCAGCGCACCACTTACAAGGGGAGGCCGCCAATTGTGAAATTCAGATTCGATTCATACTGCGCGTAATAAAAGCTCATGGCCAGAGGTGTAATGTGGCAAAGCACCAAGATGCACTTCTCAGCCGCTGTCGAGAAAATCGACAGTTAAAGGAAACCGCTGCGGTGAAATACTCTCTACGATTAAAAATTTTCTACAGCGTCGTGGCGCAGCGGTAAGCGCTCTTATTCGTTATCCGAAGGTCGCCAGATCGAATCCCGCGCCATGCATTTTTTTTATTATTATTTTCTTGTAATTGAATGAATTGCTTATGCCTGTTTGTGAAGGCGGATCGCTCTCCAATTGTACCGCCTCCATTTTTCCGTTTGTTTAACAGGGTGTACCAAAGCTCTCACGTGCGCACCGATTTTCGACGATGTTATAAGTTGCGCTATGGACCGCATCTACCTTCTTTCGAAGTTAGCAGGCAACTACGCTGTTATGCGGCGGCTCGTTACGGCCCATTCAACATCTGTCCTTCAAGTGTGAGGAGCGAGTAACGGAGTTTATATTTCATACCTGCCACAGCAAATTTGTGTTCGTGGGGTCTCTATTCTAATTCGAACGTTTGACTTACGCTGTACGTATTCGATTCGGAATATCGTTTTTACGTCTTCCGTTAACAATACGTGGTTAACATTATGAGGACAATAAATAACTTTTATGAAAAACAACTTTGTTTGCGGAAAACATAATGATGTTCGAAGTCGCCAGTTTTTCCACGACAAACGACTTTCAACAACTTATTATATGCATAATTGTTGCAACAGATTGCCGGGAATTATATATATATATATATATATATATATATATATATATATATATATATATATATATATATATATATATATATATATATATATATATATATCTCACGAGGGTGTGGGAGTGTGACTTTTGGCAAGGGTCACACTCATTCAAAAACCACAGAACCCGAAGACGTTGCTGTGTCATGGCGAGTAAGTGCCGCCATTACAATAAGCACCGTCAACACCCAAATCCAGGACGCGTCTGAAGTGGGAACCATCGGCATCCTGGTCAGCGTCTGTTCACACAATGTGCGGCTGGTCATAATGCTCCAGGAACTAACAATCCCTGGTTCTAAACACCCAGTGGAAACACTGGACCAACTTGATTACAAGCAAGTATGACTCGTGCAAGTAATAACAACATTACCCCAGGTGGTAACCAATCCACCCATCAACAGATGGCAACCAGGAATTCGGATTCTGGGGAACCTGGACTTACACGATTACATCAGAGAAAGTCGGAGCTCTCTGGCAAACTTCCACTTAAAACACCTACATACATTGGAACCTTTAACATAAATACATTAATCCAACCAGGAAAACTTCTAAACCTTACAACAGAACTTGAAAAGCAAAAGATAGTAATACTAGCTTTACAGGAGACACGTTTTACAGATGAAGAAACATCAGATTATGGCAACTATCGCATCTTTAAGAGCAAGACGGATAAACGAATCGGAAGAGGAGCCCCCCATCTCGGGATGGCGTTTATCATACACAAGAGCGTGCTCAGCTCCATCAAGGAAGTTACTCCCGTAAATAATAGGATAATGACGATGCGCTTACAATGTGCCAACAAAACATACACAATGGTTAATGTTCATGCTCCCACAAACGGAGACAACAAGAAAAACCCCATAGAAACAGAAAAGTTCTGGGAAAATTTGGAGAATATAATGGCCAGGATTCCAAAAGATGATACAAAAGTTCTACTCGGCGATTTTAATGCCCAAATGGGTAGAGAGAAAATCCACCAAAAAACCGTAGGCAAATATCCTGCACATAAATTTACCAATAAAAATGGTACAAGGCTCGTCGAACTATGTAAGCAGAATAACCTGAAGATAATGTCAACATCTCTAAGAAAATGTCCAAGAAAACAAAAGACATGGAGATCTCCTATACAACAAATTGGCGAGATTCAAATAGATCATGTGGCGATTTCATACCCAGTACAAAAAGAAATTTATGACGTCCAAGTACGCAGAGGAGCAAACATTGATTCAGACCATTACCTAACTAGAATTAAAATCAAGTTTACAGCACGAAGAAGTCATCAGAAGAAAACAGAAATACAGAAATATGACACCAAGAAGATTAAAGAATCTAAAGTAAAAGAAGAATGGGAGAAGGAAAAGGCAAACACATGGGAAGAATTTCATTCTAAAATCACGCGAATAGCTAAGGAAACTATTCCCTTGAAAAAGATATTCAAACACCCTTGGTGGGATTCGGACTGTGAAAATGCATTGGAAAGGAGAAAAAAGGCATTTCAAGAATATAACAGTAAAAAATCACAAGAAAGTCTACATTTATTTAACGAGGTTAGAAAACAGGTTTCAAAATCTATTACGCAAGCAAAAAGGAAGTACACAAAGGCACAACTGGATGCCATAGAAGAAAATTTCCAAAACTATAATACAAGAGACTTCTACAGAACTTTTGCAGATAAAATACGAGGATATATCCCTCAAAATTTATGTTTCAGAAAACCAGATGGTAAATTAGCCCTAACAAACCAGGAAAACTGTCAAGTATTGGCTCAATATTTTTCTAACCTACTAAATTGCCCAGAACCTAGTTTAAGGTTTCCCATAGAAATCTGTGCCAACGCTCAACCGGATTCATTACCACCAACACAGGAAGAAATCAAATGTCACATTAAAAACTTAAAAAATAATAGAACATCTGGCGAAGATGGCATTGTTGCAGAGCTATTAAAAAACTTAGGACTAAAGACGTTGCAAGAGCTCACAAAAATAATAACAAAAATATGGGAAACAGAAAAATTACCAGAGGAGTGGAAATGTGCCCTTATTCACCCGTTACATAAAAAAGGAGACAGAACAAATGTCAATAACTACAGGGGAATCTCACTTTTACAAGTCACCTACAAAATTCTCTCAACATGCCTGCTGAAAAGAACACAAGAGCAGCTGGAATGCCAAATTGGTGATTATCAAGCACGCTTCCGCCCCGGTCGCTCATGCATAGAACAAATATTTAATTTAAAGACAATATTAAAACACAAAGCAATTAGAAATGCCCCCATAATTTGTACATTTGTAGATTTTAAGAAAGCCTATGACTCAATTGACCGGCAATCTTTGTTTAACATTTTAGAGGAACTTGGACTTGACTCCAAAACACTAAGGCTTATCAAAGAATCGCTGACAGACACTGTATCTAAAGTTAAATTCAGGGGAGAAATCTCTGAACCTTTTCTCATAAAAACTGGAGTACGTCAAGGTGACGGGCTATCTCCACTTCTGTTTAATATAGTCCTGGATAAAGTCATTAAGGAATGGGAAAAAGAATTAAAAAATCAATCCTACTGGAAACCAATCCATCTTGGTAGAACCAAAGACAACGTGGAGATATCTTGTTTAGCATTCGCGAACGACTTGGCCATACTTGCAGATGATGAAGAAATCGCCACCAAACAAATAGAGATCCTTAAGGAATGCGCGGATAAAGTAGGTTTACAAATTTCGTTTCAAAAGACAGAATTTTTCTGTACAAAATTCCATATACACAGTTTGAACACAAAATATGGAAAAATAAATAGAGTAAAACATTTTAAATACCTAGGTGAAATTTTGGAGCCAACCGGAGGAGAGAAAGTTGCACAGAAGATCAGACAACGGAAAATGAAGAGAGCATATGGTATGACACATGAAATATACAATAAAAAATGCATCTCCTCGAACACAAAAATCAGACACTACTGCGCAGTAATTAAGCCAGCAGCACTATATGCTAGTGAAACGCTCACACTCCACACAAAATGTGATTTAGAAAAAATACTAAAAGAAGAACGAAAAATTATGAGAAAGATTTTAGGTCCAAAATTAACAGAAGAAGGATACCGGATACAATCAAGAAGAACCACAGAAACTATATCAAACCTGTCAGCAGACATAAGAAGGCGAAGATTAAAATTTTATGGACATGTCACTAGACTTCCCCGCACACGACTCACCAACAGAATTCTCACTTACATTGAAAAAGTCAAATCAACAACACCATGGATTAGCCAAGTAAAATTAGATTTACAAAAAGCAAATATTGAACTTAAAGATGTCAAAGATAGAAAAACTTTTAGAAATAAGGTGGAAAAGTGGAATGTATTGTCGGAGAAGGAAGCATTAAAGAGACCAGGAACAAAATGGACAGAAGAAAGAAAAAGAAAACATGGAGAACGAATGAAAGAAGTATGGAAGAAACGACGTCAGAAAGCTTTGCGTGATCCTTCTGGGTCCATTCGCGATATATATATATATATATATATATATATATATATATATATATATATATATATATATATATATATATATATATATATATATATATATGTGTGTGTGTGTGTGTGTGTGTGTATACACACATTTGAATTACAAAAAACAAATACTAAAAAACAAGGTTGCATGGTGGCGCGAGATTCGATCCGGCGACCTTCGGATTACGAACCCGAGCGCTTACCGCTGCGCTACGACGCTGTAGAAAATTAATAACCGTTGACAGTATTTCACCGCAGCGGTTTCTTTTAACTGTCGATTTTCTCGACAACGGCTGAGAAGTGCATCTTGGTGCTTTGCCACATTACACCTCTGGCCATGAGCTTTTATTATGCGCAGTATGAATCGAATCTGAATTTCACAATTGGCGGCCTCCCATTGTTATTCGTCTCGCCACTCGTATCCTAATCTTGAATCCTATTTATCCGTCGCTTACTTAGGGTCCAGATGTCACTACAGTGCAGAAGTACAGGAGCCGTCATAGGTACGTAACATTTAATATCAATTTCTTCAGTCTATATACAAAAGTTATTTAACGCTTATTAATGCTGAATAATTTTATTAAACTTGATTAATTATTGAAATCATAAAGGTTCTATCTTAATTGACACCCTGTATTTGAATGTTGAATTTCATTAATTTGATTTGGTTTTAAAATTTGGATCTTGTCTTTCTTTAAGTATCGTAGTATGCTTTAATTGTAATACTTGTGATTTTAACGCATTGTGTGGAGAGTTATGAATGTTACCAGTGATGTTCGATTCCCTATTGCCCAATCCTGCCTTCCAGAGCAACCAAAATGCAAGATGTTCGCTACCCCCTGGATATTGAAAAAGGCAACACATGGTTCTTAATAGGGTGTATGATCACGAAGGACAGCAATACGTGCTCTGCAATGAGTTCCCACGCCACGAGTTTTTTAAGGAGGTCTTGTGGCCAGGCGTTCCATTTGTACACCACTGCGGGTGACAACAGTTGAATGGTTTGAATGGTCGTTAACGCATGGAAACGTGCTGGAGCAGGTGTCTCCAACGCCATCTCACACGTGCACGGTGGGATTTATGTCGGAGTAATGAGCGGGACATTTCTTTCGCCGAATATCCTCTCGTTCCATGTGTCTTCCACGTGCGTTGATCGACGAAGTCGCTTACTGTCATGCGAATGTATCTATGAAAGGACACGGAGAATCAGAAAAGTATCACAATAAAGATCACCTGTGGAACTGATTGGGTTGATGCGGCCCGCCACGTGTTCCTCTTCTGTGCCAAACTCTTCATCTCAGGGCAGCACCTGTAACTGACGCCCTCAATTATGTGCAGGATGTATTCCAATCTGTGTCTTGCTCTGACCCTTTTGCCTTCTACAGCTCTCTCTAGTCCCATGGAAGTCATTCCTCGATGCCTTAATAGATGTTCTGTTATCCTGTGCCGTCTCATAGTCGGTGTTTCCAACATATTCCTTTCGTCTCCGATTCGGCGCAGGACCTCCTCATTCCTTACCTTATCAGTCCACCTAATTTTCATCATTTATCTGTAACATCAGATCTGAAATGCTTCGATTCTGTTCCGGTTTTCCCGCAGTCCATGTTTCACTACTATACAATGGTGTACTCCCGACGTAATTCTCATGAATTTTTTCCTCAAATTAAGGCCGATGTTTGATACTAGTAGACTTCTCTTGGCCAGGAATGCACTTTTTGCCGTTGCTAGTTTGCTTTTGATGTCCTTCTTGCTCCGTCGGTCTTATTTTACTGCCTAGGTAGGAGAATTCCGTAACTTCATTTACTTCGTGACCATCAAACCTGATGTTAATTTTCTCGCTATTCTTATTTCAGCTACTTCTCGTTACTTTGGTCTTACTTCGATTCAACCTCAGTCCACATTCTGTACTCATTACACTGTTCGTTCCATTCAGCGGATCATGTAATTCTTCTTCACTTTCACTCAGGATAGCAACGTCATCAGCGAATCATATCATTGGTATCCTTTCGCTTTGAATTTTAATTCCGTTCCTCAATCTTTCTTTTATTTCCATTATTGCTTCTTCGATGTACAAATTGAACATAAGGTCGAAACACTACATACGTGTCTCACACCCATTTTAATCTGAGCACTTCGATCTTGGCCGCCCACTCTTATGGTTCCCTCCTTAGCACTTGCGCCTATAGTATTAACCGTCTCTCCCAATAGCTTACCTCTACTTTTCTCATTATTTCGCACATCTTGCACCATTTTACATTGTCGAACGCTTTTTCGTGGTCCACAGATCCTAGGAAGGTGTCTAGATTTTTCTTCAGTCTTGCTTCGATTATCAAACGACACGTCAGATTTACCTGTCTGGTGCCTTTACCTTCCCTACAGTCAAAGTGATCGCCGTATAGCACATCCTCAGTTTTCTTTTCCATTCAGCTGCATATTGTTATTGTCAGAAACTTGGATACATGAGCTGTTAAGCTGATTTTGAGATAATTCTCGCTCTTGTCAGCTCTAGTAGTCTTCGGAATTGAGTGGATGGTATTTTTCCCATTAGCAGATGGTAGGTTGCTAGACTCGTGCAATCCACATACCGGCATGAATAGCCATTTTGTTGCCACTTCCCCCAATTATTTCAGTCATTCTGAGGGAATGTTATCTATCCCTTCTGCTTTATTTCAGCTTAAGTCCTCCAATGCCGTTTTAAATTCTGTTTTTAATACTGGATCTCTTCTAAACCGCCTCCTGTTTCATTTTCTATCACATCAGGCAAATCCTCCTCCTCATAGACACTTTCAGTGTATTCTTTCCATCTATCCGTTCTCTCCGCTGCATTTAACAGCGGAATTCCCGTTGAACTCTTAATGGCATCGAAGGTTGTTTTCACCTTTCTGTATGCTGGATCTGTCCATACGACAATCGTTCCTATTATGATTTCTTCACATTTTTCATGCTGCCATTTCGTCTTAGCTTCCCTTTCTATTTATTTCATTCCTAAGCGACTTGTATTTCTGCATTCCTGAGTTTTCCGAAACACTTTTGTACTTGCTCCTTTCATCGATCACCTGAAGTACTTCATCTGTTACCCATCATGTGGGTGTACCGTGTTCAGAGACGCCCGTGCAACATTAAGTTTCCCCACACCGTAAGGTCTGGGCCACCGACATGATCATGTTCGTCAACGATATTGGGTGCATTACATGCTACCAGCTCTCGCCATAGGACCGAACGTCGAGAGTAACAACTAACACCGAGTCTGGTCTCATTCGAGAAGAACACTTGACCCCACCTCTCGGTGGTTCAAAAGAGACCGTTCCCATGAAGGCACCATATCACAGAGGAGTGTTAAATTTCGAAGCTTTCCCTTCTTGGGTACTGTGCGATGAAGCGGTAATCTACTGCTGTACTTGACCGTGGTTGACCAGGCTCTCTCCTTCGGATCGCTTCTACGAGGGCAGTTCAATAAGTAATGCAACACATTTTTTTTTCTGAAACAGGTTTTTTTTTATTCAGCATTGAAATACACCAGGTTATTCCCCAATCCTTTAGCTACACAACACTATTTTTCAACGTAATCTCCATTCAATGCTACG
The DNA here is from genome assembly GCF_023898315.1 of Schistocerca nitens. Lineage (NCBI taxonomy): Eukaryota > Metazoa > Arthropoda > Insecta > Orthoptera > Acrididae > Schistocerca > Schistocerca nitens. Next base: position 70,661,038 of record NC_064614.1, read on the forward strand.
GCCTTACGCCACCTTGAAATGAGGGCCTGTATGCCTGCACGGTACCATTCCACTGGTCGATGTCGGAGCCAACGTCGTACTGCATCAATAACTTCTTCATCATCCACGTAGTGCGTCCCACGGATTGCGTCCTTCATTGGGCCAAACATATGGAAATCCGACGGTGCGAGATCGGGGCTGTAGGGTGCATGAGGAAGAGCAGTCCACTGACGTTTTGTGAGCTCCTCTCGGGTGCGAAGACTTGTGTGAGGTCTTGCGTTGTCATGAAGAAGGAGAAGTTCGTTCTGATTTTTGTGCCTACGAACACGCTCAAGTCGTTTCTTCAATTTCTGAAGAGTAGCACAATACACTTCAGAGTTGATCGTTTGACCATGGGGAAGGACATCGAACAGAGTAACCCCTTCAGCGTCCCAGAAGATTGTAACCATGACTTTACCGGCTGAGGGTATGGCTTTAAACTTTTTCTTGGTAGGGGAGTGGGTGTGGCGCCACTCCATTGATTGCCGTTTTGTTTCAGGTTCGAAGTGATGAACCCATGTTTCATCGCCTGTAACAATCTTTGACAAGAAATTGTCACCCTCAGCCACATGACGAGCAAGCAATTCCGCACAGATGGTTCTCGTTTGCTCTTTATGGTGTTCGGTTAGACAACGAGGGACCCAGCGGGAACAAACCTTTGAATATCCCAACTGGTGAACAATTGTGACAGCACTACCAACAGAGATGTCAAGTTGAGCACTGAGTTGTTTGATGGTGATCCGTCGATCATCTCGAACGAGTGTGTTAGCACGCTCCGCCATTGCAAGAGTCACAGCTGTGCACTGCCGGCCCGCACGCGGGAGATCAGACAGTCTTGCTTGACCTTGCGGCGATGATGACACACGCTTTGCCCAACGACTCACCGTGCTTTTGTCCACTGCCAGATCACCGTAGACATTCTGAAAGCGCCTATGAATATCTGAGATGCCCTGGTTTTCCGCCAAAAGAAACTCGATCACTGCCCATTGTTTGCAACGCACATCCGTTACAGACGCCATTTTAACAGCTCCGTACAGGGCTGCCACCTGTCGGAAGTCAATGAAACTACACGAGACGAAGCGGGAATGTTTGAAAATATTCCACAAGAAATTTCCGGTTTTTTCAACCAAAATTGGCCGAGAAAAAAAATGTGTTGCATTACTTATTGAACTGCCCTCGTACTATATGTCAGACAAATGGTGTGCGCGCTCTTGTATCTGCTGAGCAAATTGAGAAGGTATATGAATGTAATTGCTTAAAATTTATATTTTTCTTTACACTATAATATCTTCTTGGTTGGGAGAGGGGTTCATGTTCACATATATTCCTGCGTTTTTTTTTTTTTCTTTTTTTGGAATATTTAGCTGTAATAAAACTGAGTCAGCAATGTGCTTTTGATAGAACGAAATTTGGATGAAAGAGTCTCACATCGGACCCTTCCATTCAGTTAAACTGTATAATTAATTATAAAAAGAGGATGTATTGAAATTAAAAGACGTATAGCACTAGTATTTAGTCTGCAGTCTGGTGTAGGTTGCACTAGTTACGCATGGATGAAGAGGGTGAAGCAATGTGGCCTAGCGTGGAAAGCTGCAGCAAACTAGTGTCCGTACTAAAGATTCACTCCAGATGTTCAAGGAGGGTGATCCGGTCAACACTGTCAAATACTTTCGCTAAATCTACAGATAATATAAAGGTACGAGGGTTGCCCAGAAAGTAATGCATCGCATTTTTCTTCTTCAACAATTCTTTATCGAAAATAATCAGAATTACACACCCGAAAGAAAGGTGTTTTATTAACACACATTATTTTTTCACGTAATCTGCATCCTGTTCGATGGCCTCCCTCTAGCGCTAAACAAGGGTGTGTATGCCCTGCAGTACCAATCCTTGCGTCGGCCGCGTGTGGCCGACCGGTTCTGGCGCTACAGTCTGGAACCGCGCGACCGCTACGGTCGCAGGTTCGAATCCTGCCTCGGGTTTGGATGTGTGTGTTGTCCTTAGGTTAGTTAGGTTTAAGTAGTTCTAAGTTCTAGGGGACTTATGACCTCAGCAGTTGAGTCCCATAGTGCTCAGAGCCATTTGGACCATTTTTGAACCAATCCTTGCCCTGGTGGCGGAGACGTTTTATCACTGTCTCAATCATCTCCTCATCGTCCTCAAAATGTCTTCCACGAATGGCATCTTTTAGCTGCGAATGACGACATCAGCTCCCTGTAACATGTCAGGTGTGGCAGCCGTTGATGGTCTCCCCGACTGCTGCTATTCGTGGTGCTCCACCGAACCGACTTCTGATGACCTCAACCGCCGCGCCCAGCGACTATACTTCCGTCGACAGCAGGTGTTTCACAGACCTTTCACAAGCGTTTGTGAATATTCTCCACTGTTTATTTCTCTGCAGTGAGAAACTCAATGACGGCACATTGATTGTAATGTACATCACTACAGACGCCATTTCGAAACTGCCCTGCAGCTACGCTATCTGTCGGAAGTGACGGAAACTTTGCACGCTCACTCAGGAAACTTTAAATAATACGTACGTAACGTTTCGCATTCGTAACATCGTTTTCGGCTGAGAATAAAATGCGGTGCATTACTTTCTCGGCAACCCTTGTAAAATTGCCTTATCACCTTATCTTATAATAAATATCCTATCGCCAATAGTTCCTTGCCTGTTCTTACAATTATTCATGTTAGTGTAATTAAAGCCTTACCGGAACGGCTAATCAATCTAGTAGATAGTGTCGGAAGTTCCATGCGGCTTTTCGCGGATGATGATGTAGTATACAGAGAAGTTGCAGCGTTAGAAAATTGTAGCGAAATGCAGGAAGATCTGCAGCGGATAGGCACTTGGTGCAGGGAGTGGCAACTGTCCCTTAACATAGACAAATGTAATGTATTGCGAATACATAGAAAGAAGGATCCTTTATTGTATGATTATATGATAGCGGAACAAACACTGCTAGCAGTTACTTCTGTAAAATATCTGGGAGTATGCGTGCGGAACGATTTGAAGTGGAATGATCATATAAAATTAATTGTTGGTAAGGCGGGTACCAGGTTGAGATTCATTGGGAGAGTGCTTAGAAAATGTAGTACATCAACAAAGGAGGTGGCTTACAAAACACTCGTTCGACCTATACTTGAGTATTGCTCATCAGAGTGGGATCCGTACCAGATCGGGTTGACGGAGGAGATAGAGAAGATCCAAAGAAGAGCGGCGCGATTCGTCACAGGGTTATTTGGTAACCGTGATAGCGTTACAGAGATGTTTAATACACTCAAGTGGCAGACTCTGCAAGAGAGGCGCTCTGCATCGCGGTGTAGCTTGTTGTCCAGGTTTCGAGAGGGTGCGTTTCTGGATGAGGTATCGAATATATTGCTTCCCCCTACTTATACCTCCCGAGGAGATCACGAATGTAAAATTAGAGAGATTAGAGCGCGCACGGAGGCTTTCAGACAGTCGTTCTTCCCGCGAACCATACGCGACTGGAAGAGGAAAGGGAGGTAATGACAGTGGCACGTAAAGTGCCCTCCGCCACACACCGTTGGGTGGCTTGCGGAGTATAAATGTAGATGTAGATGTAGAATACCATTTTGTTATAAAGGGGTATGTTTGTCTTAAAGGGAATACTAATTTTCTACTTAATTTCTTTAAAATAGTGTCAAACTCTATTGATTATGGGTAGGGTATGAGTGGTCTTTGCACATTTCTAGAAAGCAAGTATATATTTCGTTTTCTGACAACTCCGTGTTCGGAGTGGAATTATTCCGCAAAATATTTTTAGGCCACCCGCAGTCCGAACAACTGCACCGCCGCGACGCGCAGAGCTTGGAAATAGGACTCTCCGCGGCAGTGGCACGTTCTGCGTCTAGCGTAATGCTATCCCCCTTAGGTGCTCCATTTCGCGAGTTTTCTCATTTCGAGGTGCAATCCCATATCAGTTGGCCCGAACTGCACTCCTTCCCCGGAGCTCACACGATGTGGCTGGCCGGAACGGAAACAAATGTAGGTACCGTACCGTCTACTGAAGTCGCAGACCCATTTCGGAGCGCTGCGAGAGGTTTGAAGTCCACATTTCACATCGAACTCAATATACTTCTAAGGGAATTCATGTCACACGATTTACTGCATATTAGCTTCCGGTCTTCCATTTAATCTTTATTTGTGAGACCTTACGTTAAAACTTCTTACTTGTTCGTGATAGATAGATACTCAATGAACTACTGAATGTTTACATATCTGATTTAGTACACCTTTAACATTTCAATGTCCTTATTATATTAATTTTAAGCAGGATATACAGCTGGTGACGCACATCTTTCAATCTCGATTTTTTCGTTCCGTAATTAATGATACAGTTTAAATAAATGGAAGGGCTTGGTCGTGGTGAATAAGATTAGAATAGATTAGATTAATTATTCATTCCATAAACCCACAAAAGAGGGGATCCTCCTGGGTGTGGAGAATGTCAGATAAACACATTACAAAAATGTAATTAGAAAACAACTTGAGTTTAATTGATTTTAATGATCCTCAGTCAATAAACAGTAAAGTTATGTACATGAATTAAAATTAAACTTCTAATATTTACAAGTTTAATACTTACATCTACTTTCATTAAATCTATCATTCACACAGTAGCTATTTACTTGCCTGTTAGAACCAAGTATTGTCAAAAATTAAAGTATGATAAATTTTCATTAAAATGGTCTACTGCATATGTTGAGAAATTCGTGGATGGAACAGAAGGAGCTGGCTACCAAAAATTCTTTTAAATTATGTTTAAATTTTGCCTTGTCCGAAACTAAACTCTTAATTGTTGCTGGTAACTTATTGAAAATATGCGTTGCTGAATACTGGATTCCTTTCTGGGCAAGAGTAAGTAATTTTAAATCTTTATGTATATTATTCTTATTCCTAGTATTGATACTATGTACTAAGCAGTTAGTTGTAAAAAGAGATATATTATTTACAACAAACTTCATTAAGGAATAAATGTACTGAGAATCTGTGCTTAGTATGCCCAATTCCTTGAATAAGTTTCGGCATGATGTTCTTTGACTTACACTACACATTACTGTTGTTATACGCTTCTGTACCCTAAAAATTTTTTCTCGGTTTCTGGAGTTACCCCAAAATGTGACACGATAAATGTAATATTTTTCTTTCAAACTGCATTTCAACAAAAGCACATTGCTAAATCAATTTCATTACAGGAAAAGACTTAAAAAATTGCAGAAAAATTTTGCATCTAATCATAGAGATCTTACAATGAACATTTAAATAATTACGTAAAGACACCTTCACAATTTCCTCGAAAGATACCAGAACACAAGTTAAAATAATTTTAGGAAAAGCACTGTAACACTCACAATACCTCCAATAAAACCATATACTGAAAACTTGTAACCTATAAATCCCTAGTAACCATGCACAGAAAATACTACTGTAGGAATAAGTGGCATTAAACTCTATGAAAATTTTACGTGTGATGGGTGTTTAGTACACAATGCAACATATTTGTTTTGCTCTGACCATTTCGGTTGAAAAATGCGGACTGGGTTGTGAGACATGGTGGATCCTGCTTCAGTCCACACAATTTCATGAAGTTCCGCTGGGTAGTGAAGCTATACGTAGTATTCAAAATGGGCTCTCTAACAGAGATGAATTCCAAGCAGAGAGCTGTCAATGAGTGTCTTTTGGAGGAAAACTTCTGTATCACAGATATTCATAGGCGCCTGCAATCTACGGAGACCTGGGAGTGAACAAAAGCACGGTGAGTCGGAGGCGACGTGTCTGCCATCATCGCAATAAGGTCGAGTAAATCAGTCCAGCCTCCCGCGTTCCAGCCAGACGCACACAGCTGTGTCTCCTGCAATGTTGCAACGTGCGCTCTCTCTCGTTCGAGGTGATCGACGGATCACAATAAAACACCTCGCTGCTCAACCTGGACGTCTCGTCGCGCTATTGGCACTGTAGACACACTCGTCCACCAGTCAGGTCACTCGAAGTTGTTTGCCCGCTGGGTTCCGTGCTGCCTTACAAAAGACTATAAAAAGCAACGAAGAACCATCTGTCTGAAATTTCTTGGGCGTTACGAAGCCGATATTGACGATTTTTTTGTCGAACATCGGCGCAGGCATGAAACATGGTTCATCAGTTCGAGCCGGAAACCCAACAACAGTCCATGGTCAGGCACCACACCATCTCTCCTCTGAAGTAGTTCAAAGGCGCTCCCTCAGCCGCTAAAGTCATTGCTACGGTCTTCTCCGATTCTAAAGGGTTTATTCTGTTTGATGTCCTCCTTCGTAGTGCAACGATCACCTCTGAAGCGTATTGCGCTGTCCTCAGGAAATTGAAGAAAAGAATTCAAACTGCTCATCGCCACAAAAATGCAAACGAACTACGTTATCCATGACAACGCAATACCTCACGAAAACCTGGACACCCGAGAGAAGCTCACGGATCTTGGTCTGTTCTTCCTCATTCACCTGCAGCCCGGATGTCGCACCTTTCTACTTTCTATACGTTTGTACCAATGAAGGGTGCACTCGGCGGGAAACAGTACGTGGATGATGAGGAGGTTATTGATGTAGCATAACGTTGGCTCTGACGTCGACCTGTAGAGTAGTACCATTTGCGCATAAAGGCCTTCCCAGTAGGGTGGCGAAAGGCCGACGCATTAAACCCATTATGTTGAAGAATAGGGGGAATAATATCTTGTATTTAATCCTGAATAAAACCAACCACCTTTCAGATAAATGTGTCTTATACTTACTGAACAAACCGCCCGCCCACGCCCCCCCCCCACCCCCTATCACCATCAATGTTCTACATCAACATCACCTACATATATACTCCGCTAGCCACCAAGCGGTGTGTGGCGCATGGCATAATTCGCGCCAGAGTCGTAACCGTCTCCCTCGCCACCTCCCCATCTTCTCCACTCGCGGATCGCGCTAGAGTAAAAGACTGTCTGAACGCCTCAGTGCGAGCTCCAATTTCCCTTATCTTTGAATGGTGATCACTGCGCGTTTTGAAAGTTGGTGGTAATAATATATGCTCTACATCCTCGGTGGAGATCGGATTTCGGAATTTAGTGAGCAGCCCCTTCCGTTTAGCGCGCCGTCTATCTGCAAGAGTGTCTCACTTCAAACGTTCTATGACATTTGTAACTCTCTCGCGATGGCTAAATATACCAGCCACGGATCTTGCAGCTCTTCTTTGGACCTTCTCAATCTCTTGAATCAGACCCATCTGGTATCGGTTCCATACAGATGAACAATACTCTTAAGACTGGACAAACTAACGTATTGTAAGCTATTTCCTTTGTTGAAGGACTTCAGGATTCTACCAACAAACCGCAATCTAGAGTTCGCCTTGCCCATTATTTGTGTAATCTGATCATTCCATTTGAGATCATTTCGAACAGTCACACCCAAATACTTGACGGATGTTAGCGCTTCCAAAGACAGGGCATTTATTTTGTACTTGTACATTAAAGGGGATTTTCGTTTTGTTACACGCAGTAGGTTACACTTACTAACACAGAGAGATAACTGCCAGTCATTACACCACGCAGTTATTTTCTTCAAATACTGATTGATTTGTTCACAACTTTCGTGTGATACTACTTTCCTGTAGACTACAGCATCATCAGCAAACATTCTAATGCCGCTGTCAGTACCATCAACCAGATCGTTTATGTAGATCGTAAAAAGCATCGGACCTATTACGCTGCCCTGGAACACATGAAGTTACGCCTGCTTCTGTTGAAGTCACCCCGTTCAGGACGACATACTGCTCCAAGTCTGTTAGAAAACTTTCTATCCAACCGGATATGTCATCGGACAGACCGTAAGCGCACACTTCTTTGGAGCAAGCGACAGTGCGGAACTGAGTCGAACGCCTTTCGAAAGTCGAGAAATATGGCATCAACCTGGGAGCCGGTATCTAGAGCCTGTTGTATATCATGCACAAAGAGGGCCAGCTGTGTCTCGCATGACCGCTGTTTCCTAAAACCGTACAGATGATCTTCTCAGAGTCTATAGAGGTCATTATGTCTGAACAAAAAATATGTTCCATGATTGTACAACAAATCGATGTCAGTGAAATTGGCCGGTAATTATGTGCATTCGATTTTCTACCCTTTTTATAGATTGTTATGGCTTCAATGGCTCTGAGCACTATGGGACTTAACAGCTGTGGTCATCTGTCCCCATGAACTTAGAACTACTTAAACCTAACTAATCTAAGGACAACACCGACATCCATGCCCGAGGCAGGATTCGAACCTGCGACCGTAGCGGTCGCGCGATTCCAGACTGAAGCACCTAGAACCGCTCGGCCACTCCGGTCGGCAGATTGCTATGACCTGGGCCTTCTTCCAGTCCAGTGGAACCTTCATCAAGCAACCTTCAGCACTTACCAGGGCAGTATTCTCTTAGCAAAAGCTTGTGACAAATAAAATTTCTACAGTACTGTCATTTAATTGAGCACCGACTAAATATATAGCAAACCAACAAAATTGGAGTCATCGTACTCATAACCTCTGGAGACAATCAATCTTTCTAAAGCTAACGCCACAACTGTTTTCTGAATAATAACAGACACCTTCCTGAATAACAACCAAAGACACAGGTAGCGAGGTACACGTGGATCCACCACTCCAGAGAGACAACCACCGGCGGCTTTAAACGACTCGGGCGACGCAAGTCGAACAAACAATCTCAACACGTTAGATCAGTCGGTGCTAACTGCCAAGGAGACAAAAACGCCAGTAAGAGGAAAAGATGTCCTGCGGCGAGCAGGCCCAGTCGATGGTCCTTACTGGTCGCAGCCTGGATGCGAAAGCCGCTGCTTCTGCCGCTTGACATCAGGCAGTTGCGTTTAGGAAGCGTCGCAGTCGGAACTGGAATACGTCGAAACAGTGAAGACCGTTTGAGTCTGCACGACTAACCTGGAGGATTTCTTCAGATATCAGAGTTATTTTAGACTCTGTTTTTTCGTTTACTTACAACAAAAACGTTAGGTGAAAATTAAGTTCCTCTTTGTGCATTTTTTGACAAAGAAGCAAACGTTAGTAATACCAATCGATCATAGTGTTGTTAAAATTCTGTTTTCTTCAGGCTTCATTCAGTATTCTTATTTGTCAGCTTTCTTTTAAATTTCACCGTTTTGATCTTTAGTATTTGGTTCCAATCTGAATATATGCCTAAACCTTCGTGTGTATTTTGACTTAGTATTTGGCTCCGAAACATATTTTTTAGTTTCTCCATAAGTGATTCTGCATCATTTTCCGTAGTTTACAGGCATTACAATCGTCAAACATTATCAGATTACCTTACTCCTTAACATAAGCTGTTTTACAAAAATTAAGAATAAGATAAGTAGCACAACAAATTAACTATTCGGTGGAAATGAATGAAAGCGCTTGAGGGTGTTGCTGTTGGTTTCTCTGTTGTGTACAGGAAGTCGGAAATCACATGGCGTGAGTTCAGTGGGGCTGTAGCCCTAAATGAGGCTGGCGCTACAACGTGAGGTAGTTGAAGGAATGGCAGAGTACAGTGTGTGTCAATCAGAAAGCAATTACGGTGCAGTATGGTGAAATCCTTCACTACAACATGGTCAGGACAATACATTTGGGTGATCTCATACGCGGAGGAATCATCGGGAAACAGGAATAGAATGACATGTGGTGAGTCTAGAGCAGGAGTGAGGTATTATTCAGAGAATTGTTTCACGTGCATGGGAAACGTCCCGAACAATGCTGCCCGTAGGAGCGGAACTGGTCGACCACTGTCCATTAGAGCAGCACATGAAGGTTACATTGAGCAAGAATGGTGTGACATGAAACAATGGGTGCAAATGCAATCACGTTTAACAGAAATTCTAGGCACATAATCTTACACTCAACATAGGCAGGCGACTGCATGGGGAGGTCATCTCTGCCCTTTGACATTCGCACATCGGTGCCGTCGTTTGCGATAGTACCAAGAGCAGAGGGACTGGTGTGGGGTGACGTTCTCTTGTCGGGTGAGAGCAGAACCAGTCCGTATAGCGATTCCACGCGCAGTTTCATATGGTGAGAGATGGAAAACGCAACGTACCCAGGAATGGTGTCGAATATGATCGTTTTGGTGGTCTAGGCCTTATGGTGTGGGGCCGGCCGGTGTGGTCGAGCGGTTCTAGGCGCTTCAATCTGGAACCGCGCGACCGCTACGGTCGCAGGTTCGAATCCTGCCTCGGGCATGGATGTGTGTGATGTCCTTAGGTTTGTTAGGTTTAAGTAGTTCTAAGATCTAGGGGACTGACGACCTCAGATGTTAAGTCCCATAGTGCTCAGAGCCATTTGAACCATTTTTTATGGTTTGGGGAGGCATAATGCGTCATAGTCATGCTGACCTTCATATCATTGAATATGATATAGTGAGGGGTCAGCGCTATTGTGACACTGCACCGTTTCGCCATGTGTATTTTTTCAGAGGTGCATTCGGTCCCGGCTTGCGCGACTGACAGGAAAAGCAAAGGTGGAGCAGTTCTTGGAACGACGGAATATTTGATGGATAGTCCGTCGTGCCCGTTCCTCCGACGTAGATCCTAACTAGCAAGTTTGGGGTGCGTTGGGAAGACATATTGCAGCACGTCCATTGAACCTGCGAGCATATAGTAGCTGACAACCACGCCGGCTGAGGAATGGAATGTCCTGCTCCTTAGCATCCTTTTGGCCAACGAGGGAGCACGCTGCAGGGCTTGCTTGGGAAACCTTATCCCGCCCTTTTTATGTCCAGGAGAGCCTCAAAAGTCCCGAAAACGTCTGAATAGCTATTGTCTTCGAATAAAAGTGTCTTCTCGTTCGCCTCGTTACGCATTTCTTTCGGTTATACTCTGTTCTATACTGTGGAAGTTACTTCTATGTATGGTCCAAGTTTCATTGACATCTGTTACTCGTTACTGACACCCATGCGAAAGTTCCTTTTGTCCTTAAGTTTACGACAGCAGTATGGTTTATCGGTATATCGGTTTACTTAATTCTTTTCTCTACATCCTCATTGTCAGTTTGTGTCGTTGGTATGTACACTCGTAAAAAGGTGCTCGACGTCCTTTCATGTTATTTTTCAGATGAAGAACTTACCCCACTATCCATAGCACTAGCTACCGTCTTAAGGGGCTCCGGAAAGGCTCAAAATCATGAAAAGTTCAATTTTTACTTTTTTGCGTTTTCTGAATCTGCAGACTATTACCTTTTAATAGATATATAATTTATTCAATTCCGAAAACTACAACTATTTTTAAATTTTTTTTGAAATGTGTTCTACATGGGCGTGACCCACTGTGGCGCTGTTAAACTGCTGTCAAATGGTGTTATTATTAACGTCCGTGTTCATCACGTACATTTTAGTGATGTGAGATAAAGTATGTGTTGTGGCTAACCTGTGATGGTTCAATATATATCTCTGGTGTGATTGTCGATTGTTTCATTTTTATTTACTCTGTCGTTATCTCGAAAATATTCGTAATTAATTCTGTTTCTTGAGTCTCTGTTTTGTTGAAGTATAATAATGAGTAAAAGTAAAGTTATTAGAAATCCTCTGAAGGCTTTTAAGAAAAGGAGAAATGTTGGAAAGCCAAAGGTATGTGTTATTACGGTAAACAATAAACACGATGAAAATCCCCAACGTAGCTTGTGTCCCAAAGAAGAAGACAGTTGGTGTAAATATAACAAAGGATTGATAACTGGCGAAGTGTACACTCATAAGCATAGTCTGCCTCATGCAATAATGTAGGTGGTAAAACCTATTTTCAGAGACTTAGCAGCACCTGAACTGTTGAAAAAGTGTATTCACGGAAAAACTCAAAACCCCAATGAAAGTTTAAATAGTGTTATATGGTCGAGAATCCCCAAGACTGTATTTGTTGGAATAGAAACACTTCACTTTGGTGTGTATGATGCTGTTGTGACTTTCAATTATGGCAACATTGTAAGGTGCAAGGTATTTAGAAATATGGGAATGAAGATAGGTTCTAACATGGTACGAGCGATGCTTGCTTTAGACAAGGAACGCCTTCGGGCTGCAGACAGGGCTGTAAAGAGTCTAGAAATACAAGCAAGAGTAAACAGGAGGAGGAACAAGAGGAAGCTGGAGGAGGAGTTTGCAGAGGATGAAGAAATCCATCCTATGGACCTGGAATGCACTAAAAAGTTAATCCAATCTTTGTCGCTCGATTGCCAAAACTTTTATTTTCTCATACTAATTACATGTTTTCTAAGGATCTTCCAAACATATTTGTTTCAGACTTTCAGTAAATGTTACACAGTACCTTCTGCATAATTTAACACAGCCTTTTTCCAAAAAAACTGTATATTTTTGAATATATAAATAAAAAATTGCAAAAAAATGTTGTGAATTTTCATTACAATTGAAAAAGAATCATCTTTAATAACTGAACTAAATTTTTGTAAAATCCCTGTGTTAAGTTGTAGCCCATATTCCAATAAATAATCTGTAAAAAGTTCAACTTCCTATCTCAAATACTTTGTGAGGAAAGATGTAATTTATAAGCGTTATTTTAACATTGCAAGTATAGGGCGTTTCGGAGCCCCTTAATCGTTTTAATCATGTGCTGTTTAATCTCCGTACAAAGTTTGAGTCCTTGTACTGTTCCCATAGTTCTTCCCTCGTCCTTGCTACAGCTTGACCACTCTTTCGGATTTTACAGTTCGCATGCCTTTAATTTACTGCATCCATCAAACCAATTCATAGAAGGTAAGCCTCAGTTGTTTTCCAAATAAATTTCAAAGGCTAATGCTCCCGTGGCGAACTCGATAGGATCGTAAAATTTGCAACCTCAGTTTCTCGAAAACTTTTGACAAGCGTTTCGTATTAGGACAACATGTGTTGAATTTGAGCATGTACGATGATTCAGCAACATCGCTGGCCGACTGTGAGTATGCCTCCCTTCTGAAACGAAAAATTTGACCCTAACGATTTTTCCCCTACCTACAATTACTCAGATGTTAGTCATTAGGAATTCGATAAAACGAATTGTACACCAACAGACATGAAGATATACGCACGCATTACATTTCATAAAAGCACAGAAGGATGAATGTAATTTAACTGTACCCCCATATTCCAAAAACAGTATACTCGAGAGTACACTGGTTTCCTAAAAAAGCCAAAACTGAAAACTGGCAACATGTGGACAGAGGAGAGGAAAAAGTAATCACAGTTAAAATAGCATGGTCAGTAGACGCTCGAGAAAAGAAGGAGAAGAAGGAATAAGAGCTCCAGTTCTACACTCAACTCCGGAAGTCTCTGTGCACTGTGCTACGCAATACGGATGTACATTATATTGCAGGTCCGAAACGAAGTTGGCAGAGCACAAGTTCGCAGGATTGTTTTTTTCGTAGATATGCGATGTCCTTTCTTTTCCACTTCGCTCTACTGTTGCATAACATTAACTGTCTTGTTTACTTGATGAAAGATTTTGATTTTGAAGTGTTTCTATGTTCAATATGTGTTTCAATTGCGGTGCTTTCGGCTGAGGAATTCATTTTTATTATTGAATACGGATTTAATACAGGAGACATATGCAAAAGAATTCCCGGAAACAGCTGAACCTCCTGGTAACCGGTTCGTCGACTTACTCAGAACAATTCGAGGGCCGGCCGGGATGGCCGAGCGGTTCTAGGCGCTACAGTCTGGAACCGCGTGACCGCTACGGTCGCAGGTTCGAATCCTGCCTCGGGCATGGATGTGTGTGATGTCCTTAGGTTAGTTAGGTTTAAGTAGTTCTTAGTTCTAGGGGGAGCCATTTTTTGAACAATTCGAAGGACAGGGTCAGCGTTAGATGCCGAACGATCTGTAAGACCACCTAAGCTAAATAACGGAAGTTTTTGGATATTACTGAATCCATGTAGGACACTCTATCAAAACCATTTCGTAGGTTTGCAGAAGAAAAAAATATCAGCCTTGCAACCACGGCCGGCCAGAATGGCCGAGCGGTTCTAGGCCCTTCTGTTTGGAACTGCTCGACCGCTACGGTCGCAGGTTCGAATCCTGCCTCGGGCATGGATGTGTGTGATGTCCTTAGGTTAGTTAGGTTTAAGTAGTTCTAATTTCTAGGCGACTGATGACCTCAGAAGTTAAGTCCCATAATGCTCAGAGCCATTTGAACCATTTGCAACCACGCATAAAGCTGTTATGCAACACTGAATTCCATTCCTTGCTAGGAAAATTGGAGTATGGGTAAAAATATCCAGCCAGCTCATTACTGGACCTTAAGTTTTTGACGAAACCGTGAACAATAAACGTTGTTGTCTAATAATCAAGCTTTAATTTCCAAACCAAAGCAAGACGTATAAACTTCTGAGGTTTTCAGCAAAATGACATTATTCCGCACACAGCTAAGATCTCTGGGTGTCATCTGGAAGAGTTTTTTTGGGTAACGTAAGTTTGTCATCCTCGGTCTGCGGATGGTAGTCGAACTGACTTTTTTCTTTGGGAAGCAGCAAAAGCTGCAGTGTATTACAATCAGCCAAGAACGCATTGTGACTTAAAAACTGAAATAATTACTTATGTGATAAGGATAACACAATCTGCAGAAAGTGGTTACCAAAAAAATTAAACAGGTTCAGCTATGTATAACTGTTGTTGGACGTCATTTACAACATATGTCGTAACTACTCACCAACTTTCCGAAAACCCTTGTATTGTATTGTATTGCATGTTAACCGTGGACCTAGAAACGACGGAGAGGCTCCGTCCCCGCCACAGCCGCAGTGGTCCACAACCCCTCGACGAATATGGCAGTCCAATTCACCCGTCCGCCGCCCCACACCGAACCCAGGGTTATTCCGAAAGCGCTTAGAATCCGTCGCATCACCAGTCCATAGCCTCAATCACTTTGCTATCGCTCTAGGTACGTCTCCTTACGAAACCGGAGTCAGACAGAAGAGTTTCTCATCGCCCAGTAAACCTGCTCTGTCAAATCAGCAGTATGTGAAGTATGGCAGTAAATATTACTACTCAGGCATCTGCAACTTTAAAGCTCAAATAGGAAAGAAAAAGGTTACGCGCTACTGGAATTCCATCTCGTAGGTCAGTGACGATTACTCCCTCCACCGAGACGGTGCTTGGGCCCAGGCGCAACTCTCGACGCACGCCATTCAGATCCGACGTAAGGCGCGGAGCCACGAGGGGAGCCGGGATGCAAGAATGGCTGGATGAGATGGTCCGAGGTGAGAGGCGGAGGCCCTTCTTGTGCTGAGTCGGCGCCCTTCTTTATGATGCGGCGTAAAGGCGTGCGGGAGGTGGGGGAAGGCGTTGGGTGAGAGGTAGGGCTTGCAAATATAGGTTAGCAGCCAGTCGCGCAGCGCCCGCCTGATCCGAGGCCGTAGTCCGCAGATGCCGCGCCGAGTTACGACCTACGCCGGAAACTCAGTTCGCCTGCTGGCCGATGAGTGGCGCTGCTTTCTGGCGGATGTGGGCTGCAGCCTCTCAGAAAAAAGGCCCCGCTATGCTCGCCAAAAGAGTTTAAAAACTTTACTCACCAAACCGGTGTTGGGAGTCAGTGCTTCTGTAGCCATTTAATAGCGCAGGGAACAGGGCCCAATTCGCAAAGGAGAGATCGGTAGTGTCGCTATACTTCACCCGTAAATCGTTACCGACGTACACACGCCTGCACAGTCTTCCTGTCCTTAACGATAACGACACAGCAATCCAGAAAGTGTGCAACGTTTAATCTTCAATAACTTCCACATTAATTGATGGATACGACTCACTTGTGGTGGGCTAATAGTTCATGACAATCGGCAGTTAAGCGTTGTTTTGCTATGTGATAGTCGACACACAAGCGTCTTTTTTTTTATTTTGGTTACAGTTACGAGAGTAAACACGACTGGTGCCAGGTTGACATTCTTGGAAACTGAGGCAGTTTTGAAGTGATATCTGGAGTATCAGATGGTTATAATTAAAGCGCAGCTGGCCACGAAGGTGCAGTGTGTGCTGCAACTATCGTATTGCGGAGATATAGGTAGACTAAGGCGTCTGAGACCCAACTCGCTTTATTTGTTCATGAGACCGAGAAAATATTAGATACAGGTTCCCGGGTAGATGTCATTTTCCTTGACTTCCGGAAGGCGTTCGATACAGTTCCACATTGTCGCCTGATAAGCAAAGTAAGAGCCTACGGAATATCAGACCAGCTGTGTGATTGGATTGAAGAGTTTTTAGCAAACAGAACACAGCATGTTGTTCTCAATAGAGAGACATCTACAGACGTAAAGTACCCTCTGGCGTGCCACGGGGGAATGTTATAGGACCACTCTTTTTCAAAATATATATAAATGACCTAGTAAATAGTGTCGGAAGTTCCATACGGCTTTTCGCGGATGAAGCTGTAGTATACAGAGAAGATGCAGTATTAGAAAATTGCAGCGAAATGCAGGAAGATCTGCAGCGGATAGGCACTTGGTGCAGGGAGTGGCATCTGACACTTAACATAGACAAATGTAATGTATTGCGAATACATAGAAAGAAGGATCCTTCATTGTATGATTATATGATAGCGGAACAAACACTGATAGCAGTTACTTCTGTAAAATATCTGGGAGTATGCGTACGGAACGATTTGAAGTGGAATGATCATATAAAATTAATTGTTGGTAACGCGGGTGCCAGGTTGAGATTCATTGGGTGAGTCCTTAGAAAATGTAGTCCATCAGCAAAGGAGGTGGCTTACAAAACACTCGTTCGACTTATACTTCAGTATTCCTCATCAGTGTAGGATATGTACCAGGTCGGGTTGACAGAGGAAATAGAGAAGATCCAAAGAAGAGCGGCGGGTTTCGTCACAGAGTTATTTGGTACGCGTGATGGCGTTACGGAGACGTTTAGCAAACTCAAGTGGCAGACTGCAAGAGAGCTGCTCTGCATCGCGGTGTAGCTTGCTGTCCAGGTTTCGAGAGGGTGCGTTTCTGGATGAGATATCGAATATATTGATTCCCCCTACTTATACCTCCCGAGGAGATCACGAATGTAAACATAGAGAGATTCGAGCGCGCACGGAAGGTTTCCGGCAGTCGTTTTTCCCGCGAACCATACGCGACTGGAACAGGAAAGGGAGGTAATGACAGTGGCACATAAAGTGCCATCCGCCACAGACCGTTGGGTGGCCTGCGGATTACAAATGTAGATGTAGAACCAATTTATGCTGGAAAAAATTAGTTCCAATTTTGGCCACCAGCTGCAAATCTGGCGCTTTAGATGCAGCATCTCAGATGGTTGTAGGGTAATATCAAGAGGAGCAGAAAATGGTATATTGCAAGTAAAATTCGTAATGAATGGGAAGTTAGGGCAGAGAATCTCCTACTTTGAACAGTGGAGTGACAGGGTTGGTCCGGTCAGAATGGACAGCGAACCACAAGAAGAACAGCCGCAAGGGGAATTTCGGTGGAATCAGTGGCAATGAGGGAAAATGCACGCTGGTCCGAGACATGAAACTTGGATCTCCTGCTCCCTATACAGTTGCGTTAACCATTCGAACACGGTGTTGATCGCAAATGTACGGACTATCTCACCCCACTCCCCGGTCGACACAATCCCAACTAGCCCCAACTATCCGTAGCCCCATCGATGTCCTCAATGCTCGCAATTGTTAGATTCCAGCTGGAGACCGAATGATATAGTTCATCCGCACTAAAAATTGTGTATTCCTTGCCTATCGAGGCGAATCAGTTATATGAATGCATGCTGTCTGATCATACGGACAAGTCCGAAAGAACAGACAGTAGTAGCGAATATTTTGTTCAAGAATTACAAGAGGAGGAGTATATTTGGAAAACACCTGGATGTACGGGGAAATTTCAATTAGATTACACCTTGGTCCCTCAGAGATTCCGAAACCAGATACCGCGTCACAAGCACTACCCAGGAGCAGATATAGACTCAGATCACGAGTGGGGTGAAATTTAAGAGACTAACCAAGAATAACATATCGCTAAAGGACATTTAATAATTTCCGAATTTTATATCACAATAGAGGGTAGAAAATGGGGAGGGGGTGGGGTTTGTTACAATATACTCATAAGCACTTCCGCTGTTTGAGGTCTTATAACCTCTAATATGTTTCCAGTATCAGAAAACGAAATGCTAAACAGAAAACATGCCTTATACCACGGACTAGCGCCAATAAACAAAAGCTACCAAAAAATGGTTCAAATGGCTCTGAGCACTATGGGACTTAACATCTATGGTCATCAGTCCCCTAGAACTTAGAACTACTTAAACCTAACTAACGTAAGGACAGCACACAACACCCAGCCATCACGAGGTAGAGAAAATCCCTGACCCCGCCGGGAATCGAACCCGGGAACCCGGGCGTGGGAAGCGTGAACGCTACCGCACGACCACGAGGTGCGGGCAAACAAAAGCTACCAACGATTGGTTTTCACCAGTTTTATTTTCCGCCGGCTCAAAGTGTAACTTAATAGTAACTTAAAATTATAAGGTATTGCAGCATAAGATTTGAGTGAATTGGGGTTCAGGTTGCAGACGTGGGATCATTTTAATAACAATTTATTTAACAAGCAGAATATCAATACACAAAATAACTTTGGCAGTATAATTAATTCTATGGAACCGAAATAACCCTAGCAGAATTCTAAATATGTTATATGAAATATGATCTCTAGAAAGAAAATATCCAATGTATAATAAATAGTCTGCTCTACTTTTGCCCTCAGTAGCGCCATTAGACTAAAAAGTCGTTAGACCACAATTTCAAAACACTGTTTAGAGAATGGAAACATTGTTGTAATAGGAACAATTCCAACTTCCATGTAATCAGTACAGTCACTCACACAGCGTATACTAACTTCAAACGTTTGCTTACTGGCGGAACATTCAATATTGCATGCTGAGAGTGCCATCCACAAACAAGCCACTACAAGACTCTCAAAATTTCCATAGGACAGTGAACTGCAACTGGCGACACTTAATGCACCTTCAAACAGTTGTACATAATACAGTTAATCGAAAAGCATCCTGACTGTGTTCCTTGAGACTGCTGAAACCTTTCCTCGCCTTCAATACAGTGTTGTGCGCACAACCCACGAAGACATCACGCGCTCCCTAAAGTTGCTGTCTACACTACCTGCGTCTGTGGTGACTGTTGTCCATCCAGTATCTCCCCCCCCACCTACTCCAAGAGTCCCCTTGTCTTCTCGCACACCAGTCGTTTGTGTCCCTCCAGAAAGTGAAAGGTCTCGCAACGACTTCATGGACCAGCTACGCCAATCCCAAACAAGCATGTCCTGCGCAACACGCAACACCCCAGCACAGACCACAACTTGTCAGCCACTATGCACAGCGACGTCCGCCACTGACTTAAGTTGCCGCCATCTCTAAGTGTAACCGACTCTTCCTGACTCAGAAACTTCCAGGTGTAGCCCGCCTCGGCCGTCGCGCCTGTGTCTGGCCTCCAGTGACGCGCTCCAGGACTACCAGCCGCTACCACTCTGACGCTGGCGCTGGACACATGAAGATGATGCCACTGACTCGTGGTACTACCGACTGACTATTGCTGTCCGTCACGTGCCCTAGCTGCGCGATGGTGGCGCTCGCGGTGGCACCACTGCCACGTTCCAAAGAACATCATCGCTGGCGCTGTAAAACTAGCTGTGCTGCTCAGCACGGCACAGTATTGACAGGTAACACTGCGACAACTCTTCGGGAACCTTGTTTGTGAAGAGAACACGTGCTAAACTTCGGCAGTCAGTACAAGAGTCCATGTTTTTCCACTAACAGCCGGCCGCGGTGGCCGTGCGGTTCTAGGCGCTGCAGTCCGGGACCGCGGGACTGCTACGGTCGCAGGTTCGAATCCTGCCTCGGGCATGGATGTGTGTGATGTCCTATGGTTAGTTAGGTGTAAGTAGTTCTAAGTTCTAGGGGACTGATGACCTAAGTCCCATAGTGCTCAGAGCCTTTTGAACCATTTTTCCACTAACAGCATAAAAGAGAAAAATCAGAAATAAATTCAGTGGATACAGTTTGCATGAACAACAAAAAGATATCCAAAGTTGCAGGAAAACTGTAAACAGAACAGACGGAATTTAACTTAGCAGAAACTCTGATGTCTTTTATGTGGCGTGACATAACAGAGATACATATTTTTGACCGCATTTCATGCGGCCGAAATGACGTCATCTGGGCAAGTGGACCGCCTAACTAGAAAAAACTTAAACCAAAATGTGTATTGCATTGCAATGAGTCTATTGGTGCAGCGGATTAATGCAACGTATTACGTCACTGTAGGTCGGCAGTACTGGTGTCCGTGAGTAGCTGCGCCTGTGTTACTAATCAAAAACACGTATTTTTCTTAGGGAAAAGTGGAGAAAAGGCAATTTTCTTGGGGAAACAATTGTCTGAAACATTTAACACCATTATATAACGCACATTTGTTCACTCAATTTTATAGGAATCGGTCCCACAAGCACAAAAGGAAACGGTAAGTGTTGTGCTTTACGGTACACAAGCAGTAAAAGTATAATGGTTCGGGTAGGAGTGATCAGTGACTTCGAACGTGGGCTAGTCACTTGTTTTCACCTGAATAACAAATCCGTCAAGGGCATTTCAGATTTTCTAAAGCTCTCCAAGGTGACTGTTGGTGACATGACTGAGAAGGGGAAACGATAAAGTACAAGAACAGCTTGAAACGCCCTGCTAAAACTGCAGGACAGGACAGGTAGTTTAAATTGTGGAAAGTGGCCAAAATAAGCGGCTGTCAGTTACACTCGAACATAAAATTTTATTTATTTGACCAAACATTACAAAAGCGAAGAAAATTTTAAAAAAGGAACACTTCATTAATTTTTGGCACTGAATTTTTGGCTAAATGCGCCATACAATCTCATGCCTTAAGGGCAAGACCACTTTAATTTAAAATCGGCTGAACGCCAATAACTTAAGACTCAAACCAAACTCAGAGATTTCAAACGCAGAAGGCTTTATCTTAATTCAGTTCTTTCAGTTAGGCTGAAAGCCCAAACCATCTGACACCTTAAGAGCAAAACAACTTTAATTGCCGGCAGAAGTGGCCGAGCGCTTGTAGGTGCTACAGTCTGAAACCGCGCGACCGCTACGGTCGCAAGTTCGAATCCTGCCTCGGGTATGTATGTGTGTGATGTCCTTAAGTTAGTTAGGTTTAAGTAGCTCTAAGTTCTAGGGTACTGATGATCCCAGCAGTTAAGTACCATAGTGCTCAGAGCCATTTGAACCAGCTATAATGTAAAAATCGGCTGAAGGCCCATCACTTAAGACTGAAACCAATAACAAATTTTTAAACCCCAAAAGGCCTTATGTTCAAACAGTTCTTTAATTAGGCTGAAGGCCCAAACAATTTGACACCTTAAGAGCAAAGCAACTTTAATTTAAAAATCGGCTGACGGTCCCTGACTTAAGACAAGCCATACAAATACAAAATACAAGAACGAATAAGAAAAGGCAGTACACCCAACGGCGCTCAGGAGTTTCCGAGGGTCGGCCTGGAATTCAAACACTAATGCTGTCTTAGGTGAGACAGGCGGTCGGCCCAACCATTCTCGATCCGACGAAAGCTCAACCGGTAGACAGTCAACGGACCCACCGACAAGATAACTTCCGCTCCTCCCGACCAGCACACAACAGGGAGTACAATGGAACAACGTATAAGGCATTGGCGCCTACAACAAATTACACATTGAGCAATCAAACTACACACTGTGCTGGACAGCGACAACACGACGAGGAAAATACACTGCCTGAATTTACGTCAACGGCCAGGACAGGTAACAGAATGTTAACGGCCACAAGGCAGAATATTCCGCTGGTGCACTTTAGTTCAAAATAACCAAGTACAGTTAAACTCCATTCGAGAGCGTCTAAAATTTGCCAACATGAAAACACACGTTGTTGCTCGCGGAAATGTCCCAACACCCAACAATGAAATCCAAACGACACAATGTGAACAGTCATGACTTGCTGGCTAATCTACCAGACCTCAACTTCTGTGTCCAGGATTGGTGAGCCATGAACCTCCTAGCAACGGGAAGAGCACCACACACTGCAACCACGTGTGGACGCCGCCAGCGGCCTCGGCCAAACGACGCGCCGCGGAGATTTCCTCGCTGCTCCACGCCAACCGACCAATTGCCCGTACACCGCAGAGCCGGAAACTATAAGCGCCAGGCCAAAGATAGTACAAGGTGTGAATATCGATACACACCGCTGCTGCCACTCGCGGAGGGAGAGGATAACAGCATAATCCCAAAACTGCGGGCGACTAAACACAGAATAACAATCAAGGTTTAATCCAAAGCATGACTTGAGCCTGGCGCGGCTCACAGCTAACCAAGACAAAGCAAACTTTATGTTATGATGGACTGAGGCAGTCGAGCACAGCTGTGAATGGTTCTAAAAGTCGCATGGATTTAGAAGATAGAACCATTCGTAAGTTTCATAATGTTACCATTTACCACCTACAGGAAAATTAAAGAGACCTTTGGAGAGAAGAGAACCACTTGTATGAATATCAAGAGCTCAGATGGCAACCCAGTTCTAAGCAAAGAAGGGAAGGCAGAAAGGTGGAAGGAGTATATAGAGGGTTTATACATGGGCGATGTACTTGAGGACAATATTATGGAAATGGAAGAGGATGTAGATGAAGACGAAATGGGAGATAAGATACTGCGTGAAGAGTTTGACAGAGCACTGAAAGACCTGAGTCGAAACAAGGCCCCGGGAGTAGACAACATTCCATTAGAACTACTGATGGCCTTGGGAGAGCCAGTCATGACAAAACTGTACCATCTGGTGAGCAAGATGTATGAGACAGGCGAAATACCCTCAGACTTCAAGAAGAATATAATAATTCCAATCCCAAAGAAAGCACGCGTTGACAGATGTGAAAATTACAGAACCATCAGTTTAATAAGTCACAGCTGCAAAATACTAACGCGAATTCTTTACAGACGAATGGAAAAACTGGTAGAAGCGGACCTCGGGGAAGATCACTTTGGATTCCGTAGAAATGTTGGAACACGTGAGGCAATACTAACCTTACGACTTATCTTAGAAGAAAGATTAAGAAAAGGCAAACCTACGTTTCTAGCATTTGTAGACTTGGAGAAAGCTTTTGACAACGTTAACTGGAATACTCTCTTTCAAATTCTGAAGGTGGCAGGGGTAAAATACAGGGAGCGAAAGGCTATTTACAATTTGTACAGAAACCAGGTGGCAGTTATAAGAGTCGAGGGGCATGAAAGGGAAGCAGTGGTTGGGAAAGGAGTGAGACAGGGTTGTAGCCTCTCCCCGATGTTATTCAATCTGTATATTGAGCAAGCAGTAAAGGAAACAAAAGAAAAATTTGGAGTAGGTATTAAAATTCATGGAGAAGAGATAAAAACTTTGAGGTTCGCCGATGACATTGTAATTCTGTCAGAGACAGCGAAGGACTTGGAAGAGCAGTTGAACGGAATGGACAGTGTCTTGAAAGGAGGATATAAGATGAACATCAACAAAAGCAAAACGAGGATAATGGAATGTAGTCAAATTAAATCGGGTGATGCTGAGGGAATTAAATTAGGAAATGAGACACTTAAAGTAGTAAAGGAGTTTTGCTGTTTAGGGAGTAAAATAACTGATGATGGTCGAAGTAGAGAGGATATAAAATGTAGACTGGCAATGGCAAGGAAATCGTTTCTGAAGAAGAGAAATTTGTTAACGTCGAGTATAGATTCAAGTGTCAGGAAGTCGTTTCTGAAAGTATTTGTATGGAGTGTAGCCATGTATGGAAGTGAAACATGGACGATAACTAGTTTGGACAAGAAGAGAATAGAAGCTTTCGAAATGTGGTGCTACAGAAGAATGCTGAAGATAAGGTGGGTAGATCACGTAACTAATGAGGAGGTATTGAATAGGATTGGGGAGAAGAGAATTTTGTGGCACAACTTGACTAGAAGAAGGGATCGGTTGGTAGGACATGTTTTGAGGCATCAAGGGATCACAAATTTAGCATTGGAGGGCAGCGTGGAGGGTAAAAATCGCAGAGGGTGACCAAGAGATGTATACACTAAGCAGATTCAGAAGGATGTAGGTTGCAGTAGGTACTGGGAGATGAAGAAGCTTGCACAGGATAGAGTAACATGGAGAGCTGCATCAAACCAGTCTCAGGACTGAAGACCACAACAACAACAACCATTTACCACAACGTTTTTGTTTATGGGGGTAAACAGAAGAAAGTACAATGGCCGGACAGCTTCGCCGAAGCCACACATTTACTGTAGTGACTGATCAGCTACGTTTGAGGTTGTGTAAAGAGCTACGACACTAGACAGTCGATGATTGGAATGGAGGGATTTGGAGTGATGCACCACGCTGGTTTTTTTGTAGCAATCCGACGGACGGGATGGGTCTGGCGAATGCCTGCAGAACATAGCCTACCTGGCATCAAGTGTAGCACCAACAGTCAATTACAGAAGAGGTGGTGTAGCTGTCTCGGAGTATTTTTCGTTGTTAACATATGGCCCCCTTATTGCGCTTGATGAACTTTCTGTCCGGAAGGATATGAAGGCATTTTACAGCGCAGTGTATTTCGTACAGTAGGGAAATATTTCGGAGAAGATGCATCCTGTCGCAAACCAGTGACTGTGAGACAATGGTTTGTCGTCAACAACATTCCTGAAATCGACTGGCCAGCTCAGAGTCCTTAACAGAATGGAACACCCGTGCTTTGAGCTAGACCAAGACTTTTGATACCATCTTCCAACATCACTAGCATCTGTGGTTTTGCTCTTCTGGAAGGTAGGTCTACCATACCTCCACCGACGTTCAGCCACCTCACTGAACGTGTATGCAGCAGAATGCAAGCCGTCATGCAGGCGAAAGTTCGACCCACTTTATATTAATGTCCACTAGTTATTGTCCGGATATTTTTGATCAGAGAGTGTATGTCAATACGTATTTTACATCTCCTTCATCTGGGTGATTCACGATTTCCTGATCTGCAGTTTTGGTTTCAAATGGTCACGTAACATAATGGGCCGTATTTCGTCGATACTATGCATCGTGAAATGTCAAGTAAATCTTGTCGTAAATGTTGATCAAAGGCTACATTTCTCCTGGAAAATTTAATTAACAGTTTCTGCAGTTACACGAACGCCAGTTATTTGTTTTGAGCAAAAATATCAGTTCGTTTGTGTTACGTTATATACCTAAAGCGCTAATCCGAAGGCCTAATTTTTTCAGGTCTTAAGTATTGGAAACTCATATTGTATAAAATGTGTTAAATATTTAGTACTGTCTGAAGTACTAAAAGTGAATTTCAACGTATGGTAAGTTTGGATGTTGCCGTAGGGTAGTCAGTTAGGTTGTGGTGCGCGAAGGTTGTGGAATGGATTTCCATTAGTGCAATTCTATTGGGGAAGTGGAAAGGAAAATCGATGAGGCTCTCCTACGGAACTATAGGCTCTTCAAAAAAGCAATCGTGTTTCTCAAAATGGAGGCAAAGTTTGAGCCGTTCGAGTTCAAATACACTCCTGGAAATGGAAAAAGAACACATTGACACCGGTGTGTCAGACCCACCATACTTGCTCCGGACACTGCGAGAGGGCTGTACAAGCAATGATCACACGCACGGCACAGCGGACACACCAGGAACCGCGGTGTTGGCCGTCGAATGGCGCTAGCTGCGCAGCATTTTTGCACCGCCGCCGTCAGTGTCAGCCAGTTTGCCGTGGCATACGGAGCTCCACCGCAGTCTTTAACACTGGTAGCATGTCGCGACAGCGTGGACGTGAACCGTATGTGCAGTTGACGGACTTCGAGCGAGGGCGTATAGTGGGCATGCGGGAGGCCGGGTGGACGTACCGCCGAATTGCTCAACACGTGGGGCGTGAGGTCTCCACAGTATATCGATGTTGTCGCCAGTGGTCGGCGGAAGGTGCACATGCCCGTCGACCTGGGACCGGACCGCAGCGACGCACGGATGCACGCCAAGACCGTAGGATCCTACGCAGTGCCGTAGGGGACCGCACCGCCACTTCCCAGCAAATTAGGGACACCGTTGCTCCTGGGGTATCGGCGAGGACCATTCGCAACCGTCTCCATGAAGCTGGGCTACGGTCCCACACACCGTTAGGCCGTCTTCCGCTCACGCCCCAACATCGTGCAGCCCGCCTCCAGTGGTGTCGCGACAGGCGTGAATGGAGGGACGAATGGAGACGTGTCGTCTTCAGCGATGAGAGTCGCTTCTGCCTTGGTGGCAATGATGGTCGTATGCGTGTTTGGCGCCGTGCAGGTGAGCGCCACAATCAGGACTGCATACGACCGAGGCACACAGGGCCAATACCCGGCATCATGGTGTGGGGAGCGATCTCCTACACTGGCCGTACACCACTGGTGATCGTCGAGGGGACACTGAATAGTGCACGGTACATCCAAACCGTCATCGAACCCATCGTTCTACCATTCCTAGACCGGCAAGGGAACTTGCTGTTCCAACAGGACAATGCACGTCCACATGTATCCCGTGCCACCCAACGTGCTCTAGAAGGTGTAAGTCAACTACCCTGGCCAGCAAGATCTCCGGATCTGTCCCCCATTGAGCATGTTTGGGACTGGATGAAGCCTCGTCTCACGCGGTCTGCACGTCCAGCACGAACGCTGGTCCAACTGAGGCGCCAGGTGGAAATGGCATGGCAAGCCGTTCCACAGGACTACATCCAGCATCTCTACGATCGTCTCCATGGGAGAATAGCAGCCTGCATTGCTGCGAAAGGTGGATATACACTGTACTAGTGCCGACATTGTGCATGCTCTGTTGCCTGTGTCTATGTGCCTGTGGTTCTGTCAGTGTGATCATGTGATGTATCTGACCCCAGAAATGTGTCAATAAAGTTTCCCCTTCCTGGGACAATGAATTCACGGTGTTCTTATTTCAATTTCCAGGAGTGTAGATTACGTGAAATTTGGAGAAGTTAGGTTGAAGTGTGAAAAAGACCACAATAACTGGAAAAATGAAAAAAATAATACACGAAAAATGAGAAACTCTTGAGCTACAAAATTTGAGTTCCAGCAAGCTTTACCTGTTGCCTGTAGCTGGGACTCGTCCAGTTTTAGGCCAGCGTAGGGTGCAGCAGATGTCTAGCAAAGTAACTAAGTGCACATCTGTAATAACAGAATTTAGGAAAATATTTTTGCTACTATGTGGCAGCCATGACATAGGTGATGACTAGACTGTATAGTGAGCATTAGGAACAGGGCAACAGGTCACAAGTAGTGCAAAGCGAAGTTATATCCCCAGCCAGGTGACAGAGGACAAAGACTGTTGTGTAAAGTTACTGACAAAGAAAATAAGAAGGAAAAGCAGGGAACGATCAGGCTAAAGACAAAAATTATGGAGTTAGCGGTGACCTGGATGGAACAGCAGCAGCTGATGCGCACACAAGTGTAAGTTTTGCTGAGTTACTGAGTTACTGCACCAGTCCTTCTATTGTGAGCCGTTGAGGACTGAGTTGATCAGGCTGCTGTCGACAGAAATCTCATATGAGTTTAGTGACTGTTGCTACAGTTGGCTGACGAGGCTGTATTACGAAGGGCCTACACCTGAATAAGACGGAAATTCTGGTTTGATGTGCTACTTTCCCATAATCTGTTGGGCAGGAGAGAGTGGATGCCGACGCACAAATCAAAATCCCTATAGTTACTAGCGTCAGAGGGGCCACTTTCTGATGCCAGAGAGACGATTCTGGCTCTATGTTGTGAAAGAAGTTAGAATAAGAGTGTCGCAACATGTCTGAGAATGCACAGAGAGGATGATTACCTTACTTAATTAGAAAATTAGAGGAACGAGTAATAAAAGAAGTTTTAGGGAACTCGGAAAAGACAGACATCCTGTACATATCTGAATACCAAATAACTGAAGCATTAGGAAAATTAAATAGAAAGGGCTGCCTTCAGTCATTTTAATCGTGTTGAGTTCAGGCATAACATCAGAACTCAAGTTCAAAAACACTGGGACAAGTACATTTTTAGAGATCAGTACACAGAAAAGGGTGTGTGTGCATTAATACTAAGAAAAAATGTTCACCTATGATTGCGTTTGTATATAGCCCTAATGGAAAATTTTGAACTATTATGAAGGGAATGGATTCCTTATTGTCTTATCTGTCACAGAAAAATAAGCAATTAATACGAGTACCTTGCGATGATTTTCTATACGTTTGTGATAGGAAAAATTATTTGGAAAACTTTTTCGAGTCTTGCAATTACTACCGAGCAGGGTGGCGCAGTGGTTCGACACTGGACTCGCATTCGGGAGGACGATGGTTCAATCCCGCGTCTGACCATCCTGATTTAGGTTTTCCGTGATTTCACTAAATCGCTCCAGGCAAATGCCGGGGTTTTCTAAGGGCACGGCGGACTTCCTTCCCCATCCTTCCCTACTCCTATGAGACAAATGACCTCGCTGTCTAGTCTCCTTCCCCAAACAACCCAACTCCCCTCTTGAAGTTAAATCAAACATTGGTGCACACTACAGTGACTGACAGTGTTTTCTCTAATGAAACTCAACGCCAGAAAGAACCATTTACCCAGTAACAAATGCTGTCTGATCATGATGCACAGTTAGTTAGGACAAACAAGATAATTCCTCGCATTACATATTTCCCTCGTTGGATACGCATAATTAATGCCTTCAGAACAAAGATTCTGAAGATCAGTTCAGAAGAGATAGTCTGAGACGAAATTTACAGTGGACGAAATACTAACATAAAATATAATCTACTGCATGATAAATTCATATAATTAGTTGAAAGTAGGTTTTCTCAGGAACTAATCTGCAATAACATTAATCAGGCATGTAAAAACCATGGAAAACAGAGGGAAATGTATCTAATGGCAAGAACAAGTAAAGATCCTGCAGTAGCTGCACACTTTAAAAATTGGTAAGAAAAGTAGTTAAACCACTGACCACGCACATTAAGTCAGAAAGTAACCTTTTTCTAAAGTTTTCTTGTCACAACAGGATAGAACACAAGAAGGATATTTATTTTACAGGCTTTTTTGTAAGAATAAATATGTAATAAGTGGCAGTGAAAAGCAGAGTGATATCTTGGCCAGTATTGCAGCCACTGCAATTGATAATATAGACAACCAATGGATAAAGTCATATCTATCCAAAAGATACAGAGAGATGGACTTGGTTATTCAGGAAATGCAATAAGCTCACTTTCTTTAGACTGGCAAGAAATCACGTAAGGGGTTCCACAAGGATCAATCTTAGGTGCACTATTGCTCCTTTCATATTAAATGATATTCTATCGAATATATAACAAGCAAAATCAGTTCTTTTTGGGATGACGCTTGTATCGTAATCCATCCAAGCATACATTCAGCAAAAATAGAAATTGTAAATAATTTTCTTAAAATTGTCATTAACTTATTTCCTGAAAATTGACTAATTCAGAATTTCAAAAAGATGCACCATCTAGATCAACTACACCAGTGACAAGCATAGCATACGGTGAGGAAATAAAGATGGGATGGAAATTTTAAAATTTTGGTTGCCCATACTGATGAGAATTTAAACTAGAAAAAGCACATTTCCAAACTCTTAAAACAACATAATTCAGCTTCATTTGCTCTTAAAATCATGCAAAACCTTCGCGAGAGACGAAAACAGTAAGCTGATGTTCTTGCACATTTTCATTGAAGAAAGTAATATGGAATAATTTTCTGGGATAACTGATCTTTAAAGGAAGAAAGCCTACGTTTTTCAAAAACTTGGAGTAAGAATGATATGTTGTTCTAACCCACAATCATCTTGTAGACGCCTGTTCAAGGAGTTAGACACTTCGACTACTACTTCACAGTATATTTATTCCCTCATTAAATTTGCTGTAAATAATCCACTGCTGTTCAAAAGGAACAATGATGTACATAATTACAACACCAGACCAAACAATTACAATTGTTTATCAGCATTAAAGTTGTTTCTAGCTCAAAAAGGAGTGCAGAGTAATGCAATCAAAATTTTTATCACTTGTCCAATGGTATAAAATGTCTGCCCGACAACAAAGTAAAATTTTAAAACAAAGTAGAAAAGGTCTTCCTTGACTACTCATATTTCGCAAAAGAACTTTTATTATCGAAACGTTTAAAGGTGGTGGGTAGAAATCACATGCCCGCATCTCGTGGTCGTGCGGTAGCGTTCTCGCTTCCCACGCCCGGGTTCCCGGGTTCGATTCCCGGCGGGGTCAGGGATTTTCTCTGCCTCGTGATGGCTGGGTGTTGTGTGCTGTCCTCAGGTTAGTTAGGTTTAAGTAGTTCTAAGTTCTAGGGGACTGATGACCATAGATGTTAAGTCCCATAGTGCTCAGAGCCATTTTTTTAGAAATCACATCTGTATATTTTTAAAAACTGAGCTAAATTAATTTCTTATGTGAATGTAACACGTTACAAATCACTACGGTTATAATGCAAATAATCCATAGAAAACGAAAATAAATAACGACAACTAACGAAGTGTTGCAGCAAGGCAGTACACGAGTTTGTGTGCAGTTACTGCGCGCACAGCAGCGAAATGGTCAATTCTGAAAATAGGTACCTACCTCGTAATAC
Organism: Schistocerca nitens; assembly: GCF_023898315.1. NCBI lineage: Eukaryota > Metazoa > Arthropoda > Insecta > Orthoptera > Acrididae > Schistocerca > Schistocerca nitens. The sequence goes on from NC_064614.1 coordinate 70,691,719, forward strand.
ATTTCATTCTCCCACATCGCTGTTTTCCAGGCGGAGGTCACTCTCGTGGGAGTTCGGATACACCTGACGATACTTGGCAACGGACAAGTGATTTATTCCAGCAAGTTTCGTCCAAATCGATGCATAAACTTGTCAAATTACAGCGAATCGTCCCACTTTAGGAAGAAATATATCACCAGCATGAGAGGATTTGGGGAGAATGAATGGACGACTCGCCGTCAGTGGAAGTTCTTTATGGACATCTGCAATTGCACACATACAACCCACACAGCGTGCGTGTAGGATCGATACGAATTCTTGAAAGTAGCGTCACTGACGTACTTGGCGTGTGTTTATGATCACTGTCAATGAAAATTTACCTTTATGAAGGTTGGCCAATAATTTTATAGTTGTCCCTATACAGGGAGGATAATAGCAGTCCAGTAACACTTATTTGGAGATGCGATACCCGATGACGAATCGCCGTCCAGAACTACGTATTATCAACACGATTCTTGAATAACATCGGAACAAAAATGCACTGTTGGTCGTACTACTGAGCCGGATTCAACGACACATTTTTAATTTGCACTTTATGCTCAACCACTTAGAACCCTACCACTACTATTGTAATTTAGTACTCTTTTACCTAAATAACAGAAAACCCTCTATCTATGTTGCCACGTGTACTATACCGCAACAAAACAATTTGTTTTGTCACGGTAAATACCACGTATAACCCTATTACTAAAATTTAGTTTAGTTTCCAAATAAAGTACGCTACGTGAGGGTAGTCCTGTTAATAGGAAGGGTAGTCAATAGAGTTACCCTTTTTATAGGGTTTGACTGTGTGTTGTGTCTAATAGAAGATGAAATCAGACTATTCAATTCCTTTCCTTAGATCTTACCTAGCAGTTAGATAGAAACGCAGTATGAACAATTTTATACTGAAGCTAGGAACACTCTGTTGAAAGTTCATTTAGGTTTAAAACATGTACTAATGGTCGCAAGCCTATCCCAGCAGTTAAACAGTGAAGTATGAAAAAGCAGAATTATGAATTCTGTCTACTTTCTTGCTACTGTTTAAGTTGCCTCTTCAAACAAATACTACTCCACGTAAACAGTGTTGGAGTAAACTCTAATACATTTCGTTTTAAAAACAGAAAATTCCCAGTAGATAACTTCAAGAAAGCTAAAAAAAATTTGGCCTGGGGGGACCTCTACAAAAGCATTTTCTATACTCAACAAATGTAAATACTAAAATACTTAGATACTGAAGCACACACTTTTTATATGGAACATTTCACTTCAAGAAAGCCTCTTTCTTTCTGGAATTTACTTTCAAACGCTATTATTCTTTGAACTAAGTATGTATATTCATTTAACAGATTCTAGTAACTTGGCTACACTCTGATTGAATTTTACTTAAGCAAACCTTTACTATAATACTTTGCAATTCTTAAGAAAACACAAAAACAATTGATATGGTGCCTCTTATATTAACTTGGCGCTTCATAAGTCTGTAAAACAGGATACTCGGATTAATAAAACACGAGGAAGGGACCCTATATAGGTGTATGATTAGGATGAAATAACAGGGTGAACCAGTTTCTTTAAAGCTCATGAATGATTATTAAAACACAGTTTAAAATAATGGTTCACGTTGTAGAAAAGTAAAATACAAATAAATGTTATCTGATCGCTGTAGCCTTGGGTGTGGCGAACAGTTATGACGCTACACTACACACAGCGCGGCCTGTAGTATCTTGCTGTATGGGCTCAATTTCTCTTCTTTGCGTCGTTCTATTTTACATACAGCAGCCCAACAACTTGCAGGAATGCTGTATGCCGTTTTCAGTCTGTATCCGTAGTACTTTTCTGTGAATTTGCTAGGAAAAGCTTGTCCTGCTTCACAAAAGTGTTGCCTCAATGACTGCTGCCTACAGACTGTGTGACTTACTTCCCGCGCTTGCTGTAGGTAGCGCTCTTGCCACCTTTTCCGAGTCCCCAGAGCGACTTTCATTAAAAAAAAAAAAACACTCTGGCTTTTACATAACACCTATTTCTAACATTGTTCCTAAGAGTGACCATTTCGTAAACTGTCAAATTTACATCAACATGAATAACTTTTACTTAGAAATATTTTTAAATACAAAATGTCATCAGAAAATTATTTAACGTAATAAACAAGTTACATGGTATTTTACTTACTTTAGTGACATACAATGCAAAGAACATCATACTCCAATATAGCAAGCTCTACTTTACAGCTGCAGAAAATATAGATCCAATATGCGGAAATTTTAAAGCAAAAAAAATATATATATATAAAAATTTAAAAGAACCATAAACAAATAATGTGTGCTACGACCGCTGTATTGCGGCTCCGCCTGGTGTAGCTGATATAACACAACCATCAGGACGAGACGGGAGAACCTGTTTTCGGAGGCAGTGCAATGAGAATACACTGACATCGAGAACTGTGGCACCAGACAGAGGGAGACGGATGACCAGCTGGACAGCAAAAAAAATAAAAAATAAAAATAAAAAAATAAAAAATAAAAAAAAAATTAAAAAAAAATAAAAAAAATCTGAAATTGCTCACGGAACGTCCCAACAGCCAACAACGAAATCCAAACGACAAAATGTGAACAGTCGTGACTTGCTGGTAGATTAAGTCAAAACTCACCTTCTGTGTCAGGGATTGGTGAGCCAAGGACCTCGTAGCAATGGGAAGAGCACCACACTCTCCGACAGCGTGTGGACGCTTACTACTCTGTCTTGTATATATTCTCATGTAGCAAGCTTTCTGAAGATACGCATTCATCTTATCGCGGATGTCAAAACTCACCTTCTGTGTCAGGGATTGGTGAGCCAAGGACCTCGTAGCAATGGGAAGAGCACCACACTCTCCGACAGCGTGTGGACGCTTACTACTCTGTCTTGTATATATTCTCATGTAGCAAGCTTTCTGAAGATACGCATTCATCTGATCGCGGATTAAGAGGCTGGTTGCTGTGGTCTTTTCGGTGAGCAGGTGGAACGTTAGGCAATGTAACGAGACCTTGCTCTAGGACTTCGCCCGCCAGCTGCGTTAACAATGCTTCGCGGGGTAGCCGCGCGGTCAGGGGCGCCATGTCACGGTCTGCGCGGCTCCCCCCGTCAGAGGTTCGAGTCCTCCCGCGGGCATGGGTGTGTGTCTGTTGTCCGTAGCGTAATTTATTTTCAGTTAGATTAAGTAGTGTGAAAGCTTAGGAACTGATGACCTCAGCAGTTTGGTCCCATAAGATCTTACCACAATTTTTTTGCGTTAGCAAAAATATTAATATTCAACTTAACTCTTCCCGAACAGGCCGTGAAGGCCCAGCGGTATCGACCAACCGCCTTGTCATCCACTGCCCATAAGCTTCATTGGATGTGGTCAGTACACCGCTCTCCCAGATATGTGACAGTTTACGAGACTGGAGTCGCTTCTTCTCGATCAAGTAGCTCCTCAGTTTGCCTCACAAGGGCTGAGTGAACCCTGCTTGCCAATATCGCTCGGCAGACCGGATGGTCAGCCTTCCAAGTGCTAGCCCAGCCCGACAGCGCTTAACTTCGGCGATCTGACGGGAATCGATGTTACCACTGCGGCAAGACCGTCTGCAATTTTAATAAAAATGGGACTGAGCACTACGGGATTTAACAAAAACAATGGTTCAGAGCACTATGGGACTTAACTTCTGAGGTCATCAGTACCCTAGAACTTAGAACGACTTAAACGTAACTAACCTGCCTCGGGTATGGATGTGTGTGATGTCCTTAGGTTAGTTAGGTTTAAGTAGTTCGAAGTCCAGTTGACTGATGACCTCCGATAAGTCCCATAGTGCTTAGAGCCATTTGAACAATTTTTTTGCTTATGATAACGCACGCCGTCAAATCGCAAATGCCGTAAACGCGGAAGTTACGCCAACAGAAGAGAGAGACACTCTAGCACTCTCCCTGTAGTCCTCTCCCCACGTGATTATCACGCCTTTAGTCCCTTAAAAATGCCTTGAACATTCGACGATCCCTGTCGCACAAAGATTAGCAGCAGGAAGTTCCGGATTTCTTCGCGCAGCACGACATGTGTTGTACCAAACGGATGTCTTCAACATGGTGCGTAAGATGATGATTGCCTCAATGCTCACAGCGGTTCTCCTTTTTTTCTTTTATTTTTGCCTGATTCTCTCTTATACAACTTCTAGCTTTAGATACCGCGTTAGACACCATTGGCGAAAACAAGATGTTGCGCTGTTGCATTATAATCCCTGCCCACATGTCAGTGAGAGAACCATCAACGGTATCACAAATATTAAGTGGACAAAACTGAAATACTCGCAATGTAGCCGCAAACTACTTATGTGTGATTACCACGTCTTTGCAAAATCCCTACACAGAATGAGGTATAAGGATAATGATATCCCTGTAAATGTTACTAAACAGTTGCTATGACATGCTGGTTCTGACTTTTTAATGCAGGCTTTAGTTGGGCGGTGGTGTAACGCAAATGAAAGGGGCGGAGATTATTTGGGAAAATAATGTTTTGTCTTTCAATAATGTTTCAATATATTGTGAAAATATCAAAGGTACAGAAAATAAGTTAGATGTTAAAAAGCATTAATTTCTTGTGAAATAACCATTGGCGACCGGTAATAATGTGCTGATGTGCTACAGCATACTGTTAAAAAAAGTCTATTCATTTTCAATTTGAATTAGATGTGTTAATCTCATTAAAATTTCGTCATTACTCTTTAAATGCGTGCTGGTAGGCAAACAAAGCGGACGAAACCTTGTTTTGTGGTGCTCTCTACGCGATAATTAGAAACCACAGCGTCGAGTGCTAAAATGATTTCAGCTGCACTATGATCCTCTCAGAGAAAAGATGCAGCTGTCTGTGTGCTACTACACATACTCTGATGTGACGCCATCACTCCTCGCACTAGCTGTGCTACAATACTCGAAGCACCATGGAAATAACACGGTTTCTAGCAATATTTCCACCGTGCTGTCTCAACTCTAAATAAGCGAGCAATGAAAAGTCAGAACTAAAAGGCTAATCGAAAATCGCTGTTTCACCCATGATACAAGGCTTCGGATGATCTTACCATAATATTGTGAAATGTTGCATGTGTTCTGCGTAACTGTGTGGTGATACACGTCAGGTTACAGAACAGGAAGAAGTAGGTTCGTACTCTGTTGTATGAAAACAGTATTTTTCACTTCGCGTTTGTAACAGGTTCTGGAATCAGCAATGCCACTTGTGTTCTTCCTTGTTACGAATATTCAGCCACTTTCTCTGAATACGTTGTGTATTTCGTGGGTGTGGTTTTGTAGAAAAAATGGGAAGAATACGGTAACCAACTTAGAGAGTTTCAACTCCAAAGTTAGAGATGAATTCTGCAGCAGAAAAAGGCGACACATGGACTTCTTTTTTCGGCACTTCATCAATACTAGTTTTTTAAATATATTTCTTGCGAATTCTTTTTTCATTTGTTTTTCTAATACTGTGCCACAGGGTAAAACTTTGCGTGATCCCCCGCTGGGAATGACATTCGTATAATAGTTTGAGTATAAATATACCATAGCCATAGATTGTGTTAAGGTAGGATGTACGTAAGATTCGTACTAAAACTTGAAATATTTTTTGCAACCATTTAGTTCTGCAGTACGTTAGAAATCCTTTAATTTTCAGAGTGTACTTCGTACAGCAAATAGTGTAAAAGCCGTCTCGTTTCACCCATTTTCTATACCACTTTGTCCCTTCTATCGATGTTTGATTATTTCTTACGGTTAGGGAAGCATCTAGAAGGCAGTGAACTAGTTTACGATGTGTTATCTTTGCCACCCATTACCTATTTTGCCTGCTGTTGTTGGCTGGTGAAACACAACAGCCGAACGAAAGCTTCTGTTACCTCAATTGGAAGAAATGCCAAAATACAATGTTTTGCTCATTTATTATTGTTAAAATACCCTCATATCATGCTTGTCTGGTGTTCAGCGATGGTAAAAATGGAAGAATCAGGACTCTTTCGAGATTAGGATTTGATGCTGGTTGTTTCACTGAGAACCTATTGAAGATAATTTATAATGTGGATATTGCTTGTTCTGATATCTCAGTGAAGGATTCTCTCAAGAGGCCCTCCAAAAGGATCATACTAGAAGCAAAGAGTTTTATGAGCGCTAAGAGGACCAAATGTATGGTTATGGCCAACATTAAACTTCTTTTTCATGGATTAAATCCTAATAAAATCTATTTGCACTTCCTGTAACTTACATTTTTCTCCTGAAGCATTGTGAATGGGAGGGTGAAATTTGCTACAAACTTTGTACATACTGTATCACAACTTCCTGTAGTAGAAATTTTTTTCAAGGTGCATTATTGCTGCCAAATTCATTTAAAATTCTGTGAAATAAAAATTTCTATTTTCATAACCACATACTAAAAATTTATTTTGAGAATTCTATGGATGATTCACTACGAATAACGTATCGCATTGTGAGAGTGATATGTAAAGTAATTTTTGATAAAGTGTTCCCCAAGTGATAGTATGTGTACCAGAAATATTCAGCATCGTCATGATCAAAATTTTTGACAAGAGAAACTAGAAAAAATTGCAGATTATAGCGTGTACCGTAATGACGAATACCCTATGACATTATGTGCTAAATCTGATTTAATTATCTCTCAAACAGCTATAGTTGCATTAGCTTATACTTACCCATGCAATTTTTCATACATCCCCCATTAATTTTGATATTTATTTGGTCAGTAATTTGTAAGTGACCCTCATTGTATTGGTTTGCCTCAGCTCCATACTAGTTACATTCCTTCTGTTTCACGACATCCGATGGTCAGTCACCGTGCAGACCAACAAATTTCTTAGCGCGCCTCTTAGGCAACAGGGGACCAGAAACAGAGCCTTGCAGTACGAGAGGTGATGATGAGTTACTGTACAGAACTATTTGTTACTTTGCACGTCTTGTTGATAACAGTGGACCAAAAACATGTCTATCGACGTACGACTCCCGATTATGAGTCGCTGTTTCAGAATTCCGTGTTGCACTGGACGTTTGTTTTTCTTGCGGTCGACGTCCGTCGAGTGAGGAGTGGCTTGCAACTGCCGATACACGACGGCAGACACAGAGCGGCGGCGCCAGCCACTGTGTGGGTGCCGGCCGCCGGCCGTCCATTATGCAGGAGCGCGGCGACTGCGTTTACTATCCATCCTTGGCAGACCGCTGCTCATTTACATATCTCGTGGCAGTTTTTCTCGCGCCTCTATGAATGTTGCAGGCGCCGCGGGGGCGACGCCGGGCTCGAGTGCTGCAATATTTCGGCGCCGAGTGTTCCGCTTTATGCATCGGATGCAGCGGTCGGCCGCCTGAATAAACAAAACAACCGCCTCCCTCCGCGGGCTCTTAGATCCTCCCCGGGGTGCAGGGTGCGGGAGAGAAGAAGCGCCGCGGCCGTGGGAACTGCCGGCTGTGCTGTAATCTGCTTGACGGACGGTCGAGTGGTGGACTGGCGTCACGTGATGTGCGCGTGGGGGTCAGTCGGGTATTGATTGCTCTTAAGCTATGCATTTTATGGCCCATATTGACTGTACATTGCCACTTCTCAAACAATGCAACACTTTTTTTAACAGCCTGTATAGAACAAGTCATGTGATGGCACTGCTCGCCTTATCTCTTTAACTCTTCGACATTCGCACACCTACACAAACAGTATGCGAACGTCGAACCGTCAAAGAGATAAGACCGAAATAGTGGTCACCCGCCAATAGATAAAACCATGGTGTTGGTGGCCCCAATGCTCATACTACCCACCAAACCGGCCATCACCCCTGAGCCGCCACACCAAAGGGCGCTGCGCTCCAACTGCAACATGATACTCAAATTTAAATTGAAAAGACGTTTCCTAAAGTATTCATGTCTGTATCAATATCTCACAAAAACAGATGGATAACAGCAGGTATTAAGAAGTCTTCCCAACACAATTAAATACCTCAGTTCCATGAAAAAGATTCGCAATAATCCAGAATTCTTAAATTTCTATCATAGATACAAAAAGATCTCTAGAAAGGTGCTGATTACTGCAAAAAAGTCATTTAATGAGAAAATAATATATAATGCAGAGAACAAAAGCAAAGCATTCTGGGATGTTAAACGGGGAGAAGCAAACAAACGCAGAATAACATACTGCTACGGGAGGGGGATAAAGTAATAAATGATCCACAACACGTAGCAAACAATGTAAACGAGCAATTTTCGAGTATTGCAGAGACGTTACAGCTAAAATTCCCCCAAACAACTATAACACCTGCAAATAATGTTGCACTAAATACAATGATATTACTTCCAACCACAGAGAATGAAGTCAATAAAACAATTCGAAACCTAAAAATAAAAAGTCAGTAGGATTAGATGAAGTACCAGTGTGTGTACTGAAACAATGAAGAGGCATTATACAAGGCCCCTTAACAAATATAATAAATGAATCCTGCACACCAGGGACATTTCCAGAGCAGCTAAAACAGGCAACAGTTGTACCTCTGCTTAAGAAAGGTGATGCAGAAGACATAGAAAATTACTGGCGCATTTACATGCTGTCAGAATTCTCAAAACTAATACAAACAATTATGAAAGACAAATTAACAAATTACCTGAATAAATACAATATTTTAAGCGAATCACAGTTTGGTTTCCAGATTGGCAAAAATACGGAGTCAGCCATAGTAGAATTCACAAAAGCTGTACTTGATGCTCTTGATAAAGATGAGTGTGTCACAGGCATATTTTTGGAGCTTTCAAAGGCGTTTGATACAGTCGACCACAAGATGCTATTAAATAAATTAGAAGCACTAAGAATAAGATGGGTAGCTAACGATTGGTTTCGATCATTCCTAACAGATAGGGTACAAAGAGTAGAGATAACACATACCTAAAATAGAGCTAAACATTTAGTAAAACACTAATCAGAACCAAAATACATTATATAGGGGTTCCACAAGGTAGCACATTAGGACTAATACTGTTCCTGATATACATCAATGACTTTCCCTGTTGTGTTAATCATGGTGAAAAAAATCCTCTTCACTGATGACAGCAATATGATAGTCACTGAGAAAACAAGAGAACTCCTTGCCGAGAAAGCAAATGAAACTCTCAAGGAAGTTTATCATTGGTCAATAAGTAATAAAGTGACATTGAACATAAAGAAAACTAATGTCATGAATTTCTGTTTGAAGAGGAAAAATGACAGTGCCAAATTAAATGTAGATGGCACCTCTATAGACTGTGTAACAAATGCAAAATTTCTAGGAATGAATATTGATTCTCAATTGAAGTGGTGTGAACACACAAAGGTACTTGCAAACAGTATGTCATCAGCTTGTTATGCCCTTAGAATCCTATAGTCAGTATGTAACATGCAGTGTTTTTTAGCTACATATTATTCATATGTACACTCAATTCTTAGCTATCGATTTCTTTTTTGGGGAACAAATGCATAAAATGTGAACACAACATTCAAACTCCAGAAGACAGCCATAAGAATAATAACCAAAAATACTAGTCAAGCTCACTGGAAAGATCTGTTCAGAACGCTGGGGATTTTAACTGCTCCACGTGAATATATTTACCAGTGAGTTGTATACACAAAAACAACATTGGCAATTACTGCACAAACCGCTCTGTCCATGACCATGCAACAAGAGATAGACTCAACTTACATTTACGAAGAAAAAATAAACATAAAACTCAAAACAGCATTTTCTACCAAGGAATAAAAATGTACAATAAATTATCAAAAGAGATTAAAGAAATTGCCAAAATACACTTATTTAAAAAGGCAGCTAAAAAGTAGCTGTTATGCAATACGTTTTATAGACTGAAGGATTACTAGGCTAAAACAGAGTTTGATAAAAATTGCTATACAAATAAATAATAATAATAATGGTTATAAAATATCGAACATATCTACATAACACCTTCCCTTTATGTTCTTTTTCCTTCTTTTTTTTTCCTTTCTAGAAATACTCACCCCCCAAGCTATGCATAGCACAATACTAACACCTCTTCCTCTGTCTGAGCTCAACATCTCACTCATTATGGAGAGATGCTGTCTCAGTTTTTCAGGATACTAAATGCGAAGCTGCGATACAGAAAATGGACCAGAGATCACCAGTGTGTGTGTGTGTGTGTGTGTGTGTGTGTGTGTGTGTGAGTACTTGTAGTGAGTGAAGTGTTATGAAACAATGTGTGTATAGTGTGTGCAGTGACTGATAGTGAGATATGAGTGAACGTAGTGACCTTACATTATTTAATAAGTTATTGGTAGAAAAAGTATTATATACCAGGAGTAAATCTAATGACAGTCTCTAACTAGAAGTCTGTAAATACCTGTATATACGAATTAGCTTAATTCAAATTGATCTAAATTTATGAATACTTTGACATGTCCTACATTCTTATAAAAAGAGATCTATGAATGAATAAAGCTACTACTACTACTACTACTACTACTACTACCACTACTACTAATAAAGACCTTAAGAATGGTGATACCGATACATTGCGAGAAATCCGCCACTGCTCACACGCCACTTCGACAAAAAAAGAGCAAACTACACACACTCAGGATGTTGGCCGTGCAGCAGACGTCAGCCAGCGTCTCTGAAAGTCGAATTTATGACACCTCACTGCTCGGACCGCATTTCTGACCAGAGAGGAAAACCAAGTCGCACAAAGTCATAGAGTTCCCATCTGTTTCATCCAGCAGTGTTGGCCTGTTATGACGCAACATATAGGAAAGCCGCCATTTGAGAAACACAAATCAACATGGCTCATATAAATATAAGCTAATTTAGATTGTCAGTCTTAGTTGTGCTCGGTAGTGTTCAGTCTTGAACAGTATGCCGAATTATGCAGTAGACCCAAGCCGCTTGTCAGGAAAAGAAGTTCGCTTGTAATCGGCAATGTAGCAACCAGATGTCGTCCTCAGACTTCATTTCCATTACCTGTACTCAGCTTCTGAGCTGTGTCTGTGTGTAGTCTATTTGGCACCGTCGGACCACCCTCTGGGTGACTACCAACTGCCGTTGCGCGGCCTCCTGGTAGGATATGGGTTCGAGTCTGGGTCATCTCGTTGCCCAGCCACCACCGCCCAGTGCGGACATATTTCGTTGCTGTTTTTGGTTCAGATCAGGCATACACCAACCGAGCCGGCTCAAGTATTTTGTGGTCGAGTTTCCAAAGCAGCCCAGCCAATAGCCGCCTCTCCTTTCTATCAGCGCTCAGTTACACACCGCCACTAGCTGCCATCGCGCTACAAGCCGACCTCCTCGCGGACAACTGCAGCCGACGTTTAGCTTCACCGGCTGCGGTCGTCTGCGTCCTCAAGGCCGGTGACAGCTTCTCCAGCTTCAGTTCCGTCACTACTGTAGCTTTTATGAATAAAAGACTTTTTCTACATCTACATCTACATCTATACTCCGCGAGCCACCTTACGGTGTGTGGCGGAGGGTACTTATTGTACCACTATCTGATCCCCCCTTCCCTGTTCCATTCACGAATTGTGCGTGGGAAGAACGACTGCTTGTAAGTCTCCGTATTTGCTCTAATTTCTCGGATCTTTTCGTTGTGATCATTACGCGAGATATATGTGGGCGGTAGTAATATGTTGCCCATCTCTTCCCGGAATGTGCTCTCTCGTAATTTCGATAATAAACCTCTCCGTATTGCGTAACGCCTTTCTTGAAGTGTCCGCCACTGGAGCTTGTTCAGCATCTCCGTAACGCTCTCGCGCTGACTAAATGTCCCCATGACGAATCGCGCTGCTTTTCGCTGGATCATGTCTATCTCTTCTATTAATCCAACCTGGTAAGGGTCCCATACTGATGAGCAATACTCAAGAATCGGACGAACAAGCGATTTGTAAGCTACTTCTTTCGTCGATGAGTCACATTTTCTTAGAATTCTTCCTATGAATCTCAACCTGGCGCCTGCTTTTCCCACTATTTGTTTTATGTGATCATTCCACTTCAGATCGCTCCGGATAGTAACTCCTAAGTATTTTACGGTCGTTACCGCTTCCAATGATTTACCACCTATGGCATAATCGTACTGGAATGGATTTCTGCCCCTATGTATGCGCATTATATTACATTTATCTACGTTTAGGGAAAGCTGCCAGCTGTCGCACCATTCATTAATCCTCTGCAGGTCTTCCTGGAGTACATACGAGTCTTCTGATGTTGCTACTTTCTTGTAGACAACCGTGTCATCTGCAAATAGCCTCACGGAGCTACCGATGTTGTCAACTAAGTCATTTATGTATATTGTAAACAATAAAGGTCCTATCACGCTTCCTTGCGGTACTCCCGAAATTACCTCTACATCTGCAGATTTTGAACCGTTAAGAATGACATGTTGTGTTGTGTTGTGTTCAACCAGGAAATTTTATGTAACAGGCCACCATTCGGCACCTGCCACCAACACCAAAAAAGCTCCGGGAGCGAATGGCATCGCATCCTGATACATCGGCAGCCAATCACATTCCATCATACGGGTTACGCTGCAAACCTCAACAAATTTGTATATGGTTCGCAGGTCTGCCGCCGAAATACTTTTGGTGTAACGAGATTGTCATACGCTGGCTGTTTGCTTCTGCTCGCAGCCAGCAATTACGCACAGCTTGTATGGCGGGCGCTACGCTACTCAAATGCACGGAGCTTCGTACTCCGGTGTGTTGTAGGGTGAGCGGATCACGCCTTTCCTACTTCTGCCTGGGTGAGTTTGTAGTAGTCCTCTCTTCGGAATCTTCCTCACGGTTGCGTTTCTTCTTTCTTACTGCACCTGGCTCGTGTTGCGGCATGTCTTCACTCCTGCAACAGGTCTGGCCACCTTGTGGTCGGGCGCCAGTGCACTTGGTGTCCCAAGTTACGAATAAGCTCGTTCTCCGACATCCGGGCGGCCGCGTAAAAACGATGCGCCGCCTGCCGGAATCGGTGCTTGAGCAGCGGGACTCCTGCTACTCTGTGGAGTTCTCCGGTGCTGAAGTCTCGTGGCAGGTGAAGCGCTAACCTAAGCGCCTTGTTCTGGACCGGCTGCAGCTTTGCGATGGACGAGTCCGCCGCGTTGCCCCACACCACAGCAGTGTACTCTGACACTGGCCTGATTAGTGTCAGGTACAGAGTTATGCCACAGTGTGGGCGCAGGGTCGTCGCCGGGTTGAGTAAGGGGTATAACAAGCGCAATCTGCCGAGCGCTTTAGCACTTAATTCCCCGATGTGCGCCTTCCACGTCAGGCGCCGGTCCAGAGTGACGCCTAGGTAGCATCCGGCGTTCGACCACGGGATGGGGCCTCCTATGATACTGAGTGGCTGGAGGTCGGCAGGAATCTTCTTTCTGGTGAAGATCACCGCCTGACGTTTGGCTGCGTTAAACTTGAGCCGCCATTTGGTGGCCCAAGCCCCCAGGACGTCGCAAGCCGATTTCAGGCGGTGACGCATCAGCCTGGCGTTCATGCTTCTGCCGTAGAGCCACGTATCGTCCGCGTAGAGCGCAACGTGCAAGCCCTGCCTCCTCGGAACGTCGGCAATGTATAGTGAGTAGAGCAAGGGGCCTATGACGGACCCTTGCGGTACACCAACTGCTACGGGGCGTGCGGTCGACGTCCCGTCATCGGCGCGCACGTGGAAGGTGTGCCTAGTCAAGAACGATTTCAGCAGGCGGGCGTGTGACACTTGTAGGCCCTGTGTAAGTATACACTAGGCCGTCGTGCCACACGCTGTCGAATTTTTTTTTCTCATCAGTCTACTGACTGGTTTGATGCGGCCCGCCACGAATTCCTTTCCTGTGCTAACCTCTTCATCTCTGAGTAGCACTTGCAACCGACGTCCTCAATTATTTGCTTGGCATATTCCAATCTCTGTCTTCCTCTACAGTTTTTGCCCTCTACAGCTCCCTCTAGTCCCATGGAAGTCATTCCCTCGTGTCTTAGCGGATGTCCTATCATCCTGTCCCTCCTCCTTATCACTGTTTTACACATATTCCTTTCCTCTCCGATTCTGCGTAGAGCCTCCTCATTCCTTACCTTATCAGTCCACCTAATTTTCAACATTCGTCTATAGCACCACATCTCAAATGCTTCGATTCTCTTCTGTTCCGGTTTTCCCACAGTCCATGATTCACTACCATACAATGCTGTACTCCAGACGTACATCCTCAGAAATTTCTTCCTCAAATTAAGGCCGGTATTTGATATTAGTAGACTTCTCTTGGCCAGAAATGCCTTTTTTGCCATAGCGAGTCTGCTTTTGATGTCCTCCTTGCTCCGTGCGTCTTTGGTTATTTTACTGCCTAGGTAGCAGAATTCCTTAACTTCATTGACTTCGTGACCATCAATCCTGATGTTATGTTTCTCGCTGTTCTCATTTCTACTACTTCTCATTACCTTCGTCTTTCTCCGATTTACTCTCAAACCATACTGTGTACTCATTAGACTGTTCATTCCGTTCAGCAGATCATTTAATTCTTCTTCATTTTCACTCAGGATAGCAATGTCATCAGCGAATCGTATCATTGATACCCTTTCACCTTTTATTTTAATTCCACCCCTGAACCTTTCTTTTATTTCCATCATTGCTTCCTCGATGTACAGATTGAAGAGTAGGGGCGAAAGGCTACAGCCTTGTGTTACACCCTTCTTAATACGAGCACTTCGTTCTTGATCGTCCACTCTTATTATTCCCTCTTGGTTGTTATACATATTGTATATGACCCGTCTCTCCCTATAGCTTACCCCTACTTTTTTCAGAATCTCGAAGAGCTTGCACCATTTGATATTGTCGAACGCTTTTTCCAGGTCGACAAATCCTATGAAAGTGTCTTGATGTTTCTTTAGCCTTGCTTACATTATTAGCCGTAACGTCAGAATTGCCTCTCTCGTCCCTTTAATTTTCCTAAAGCCAAACTGATCTTCACCTAGCGCATTCTCAATTTTCTTTTCCATTCTTCTGTATATTATTCTTGTAAGCAGCTTCGATGCATGAGCTGTTAAGCTGATTCTGCGATAATTCTCGCACTTGTCAGCTCTTGCCGTCTTCGGAAATGTGTGGATGATGCTTTTCCGAAAGTCAGATGGTATGTCGCCAGACTCATATATTCTAGACACCAACGTGAATAGTCGTTTGTTGCCACTTCCCCCAATGATTTTAGAAATTCTGATGGAATGTTATCTATCCCTTCTGCCTTATTTGACAGTAAGTCCCCCAAAGCTCTTTTAAATTCCGATTCTAATACTGGATCCCCTATCTCTTCTAAATCGACTCCTGTTTCTTCTTCTATCACATCAGACAAATCTTCACCCTCACAGAGGCTTTCAATGTATTCTTTCCACTTATCTGCTCTCTCCTCTGCATTTAACTGTGGAATTCCCGTTGCACTTTTAATGTTACCACCGTTGCTTTTAATGTCACCAAAGGTTGTTTTGACTTTCCTGTATGCTGAGTCTGTCCTTCCGACAATCATCTTTTTCGATGTCTCCACATTTTTCCTGCAGCCATTTCGTCTTAGCTTCCCTGCACTTCCTATTTATTTCATTCCTCAGTGACTTGTATATCTGTATTCCTGATTTTCCCGGAACATGTTTGTACTTCCTCCTTTCATCAATCAACTGAAGTATTTCTTCACGCTGTCGAAGGATCTGGAAACGTCCAGGAGTACCGCCCCAAGATACTCGTAAGGCTCCAGCGCCCCCATCGCGTGCTCTACCAGTCGAAGCAGTTGCTGCTTCGAAACTGCGGGCAACAGGCTGATGGGCCTGTGGTTTTGCGGCAGCCGCAGGTCTTTTCCGGCCTTGGGGACAGCTACAACTTCCGTATGTTTCCACGCAGATGGGAAGCTGCAACTCCCGAGCACGGAGTTGAATCTGTTGGCAGCTAGCAATTACGCACAGCTTGTATGGCGGGCGCGGACCGAAAAAAGCACCCATGACTGCAGCGGACGGAAAAGGGAATGGTTATGCTCCAGAAGATCGCAGCGAGCGGACGCGGACCGCAGAGGGAGCGCCTGGTGAAGGGGGAAGGCCACAGGCACAAATACTGGACCAGCTCCACTCGAGGAGTAGTCTCAGGTCGCACCTGATGAAGGCAACGAGTTACCTTACCGAAATATCGTGCAAGTACGGTGTTGATATCCGGCAGAACACCCGACAATCCAAGATGTCAATAATATTGAGCATTACTCACATTCACTATTTCCCAAATTCTGTAATTCAAGAAGAAAATCTAATGGTACATCCCACTCCCTAGCTAATTTGACCGGCAACACTCCCTCTTTTCACAACAACCCAGTTAAGGGATTCGATACCTTGGCAAACACGTCAGAGAACCCTTACCTCAATTCTCTCTTAACACATTCGCAATTGCGGTCGAAGGTATTTCCTGACTATCGATTGTCCGACAGACGCTGTTCATTCCTTGCACTATTTCTAATGACTCATTTGCTTGACTCCACCACCTTGGCGCCCAGTTGCTTCAGTAATCATTAATTCTTCAAATTTCCCCTGCAATGATTCAGAAACAGACCTGTTCCCATTGGAGCTACGCAAATCCTGGACTCTGTTCGCACAATGGGCAGCATGCACCCTATATCTATCCACTTGAACATTCAATGACTTAGCCTCTTCAAGAAAGGACGGTAAAGAAGTAAGTTCAGCTAAGGCGCTAGCAGTAATGAAGGTGACGCTACTCACATCGTCTGCCCATATATATATATATATATATATATATATATATATATATATATATATATATATATATATATATATATATACACCCAAACAATTTTTATGTCATTAATCAACTGCACATACCCCATAACTCGTATGTTAAACTATGAACATTAGCACAGATAATTCAAAATTTAACCCTGATAGAGCTCCACCTTAAAATTGGTACTGAAGGTGCCTACCCAAAACTACCGTGCAAAATTTCAGTTTTTTTAACAAAACACTAGTAGATTTAATTCTTAACACAATTTTGTTCAACCCCCAGCCTCAAATTTCCCCAACCGGCACTAAAGGAGATGGTTTTAAATTGTTGACTTAAAAATTGAGTTACCAAGGGAAGTACTTATTTCTCGAGACACAATTGCTGGTCAAATTCAGCTTCGGTCACAGACAGTCAAGGCACAAGGTGCGTACTGGTATTGGTAGCTTAACTTCAGTAACTATGACCCAGTCAAATTTTAAATCCCAAATCAACGACTGTTCTGGACTCAAGTCCACTTACTATTACTACCAAGGAACGAGGAGGGGCCAAAGGCTGCCAGGCATAAAGAAATGTAGACACTCTTGAGATACAATTACACAGAGCTCAAACCAGCCCACTTGCTGAAACGACCGCCACACTTCTGATTCAACTCGACAATCGCTGCCTACCTCCCTACAGTCCACAAGTCTTCATTGGCAACTCGCCGTCGATCTTACGAGAAATCTTAATTCTTATTAAGACGGTATTGACACAAGAGACAAATTCAGACGCACCCAAACACCACCTATGACATGCACCTCGTCGCTGATCCATCAGGGGGTCCTGCCCGACCTCCGTCACCGAAGCGATGTTTTCAAGTCGCTGACCTCAGACCAAAGGGCCGCTCCTACCAACAATGCTTCATTCTGGTCGCTCCACAGCTCCATCAGCATTCACGGCCCCCAAGGCGTTAAATACAGACCCGCGCTCTTCAGTCATGGCAAGCGGCTGCGGGAATCTTAATTTGCAGCGCACTTGGTGACGGGGTATACCGTCAAGCTTTTGGAATGGATAATGGTCCTATACGGTTTTGAAGGGGATCTGATTTTCCCTGAAAACTAATGGCGAGTTCAGGTAACGATAATGGGGATAGAGATCACGCGCGCTTCTCTCCATAGCAGACAACAAAACCTCAATAATACTGAGATCTGGTGATTGTGGTGGCCGAGAGATGCGACAATTCATCCGCCTGCTCATAAAACCAGTCCTAGGACACTCGAGGTTTGTGAAAAAGGGCCTTTTAACACAGCATCGCCATCGGAGAACAACCATTGCACCATGGGATGCAAATGATCAGCCAAATACGTCGCATAATCCTTGTTAGTAATACAGTATTTCAGAGTAACCGCGGCTCCCGTGGAATTACTCATTATGGCTGCCCAGATCATCATTAATTCCCCAACCACTCACTCCTGGCTCATAAACTCGTCCAGACCTTGAAAATATTGTGAAACATGACTCATCCGACCAAATGAGTTTCTTTCTTTGCTCCATAGTCCATGAAAGTGTCTTACATATCATGTTTTCCTCTAACGGGCATTTGCATCTCCAGTTAACGGGCAGTTGCATCACCAACGAGTGGCGTTGAAATTCTAGCTGGTCCTGTAGTTTACTGCTTCTGAAGCTCCCTTCGTGTAGTTTTGGTGCCGACCAGGTTCTCGAACGCAAATTTTAGTTGTGCGGCTACCTTTGCAATTGTCCTTTTGATATTTATGAAGACAGTAACTGTTCTCGAAAGAACAAATACTATTGATGACCGTGCAGCTTTCTCAAGAATAAAAGATAATTTATTGGAACCCTCAGCTGCCGACAGGTGTTGTTGATATAACTCGATGGGGACAGCTGAAAATGTGTGCCGCGATCAGGACTCGAACCCGGGATCTCCTGCTTACAGGGCAGACGCTCTATCCGTCTGACCTTCGTCTGTGCTCATTCGCACAGGTTGCCCGAACTCTTACGGGAATCGCCGAAGTGTGCGCGAGTAATGAGTGGATGGGCAAATATCTCTTAGGTAAATTACATATGTAGAATTGTGGACAGTTGGGAATGTGGGTCTCACGGGAAGCGTGCAAGGGATAAGTCCCTGCAGTCGCACTATTCATGTGTATCCTCGGTGGCTCAGGCAGTCTGCCGCCGGCAGTGCTGCGAGGCGGTCACGCGCCAGAGCGCTGCGGTCGAGGTGCTCACCGTGGGTTTGTGTTTATTATTGCCGCTGTAAGTGCCGTTTTCATTCTAGGCCAACTTGGGGCACAACTATCGGAAGAAGACATTACGTTTCAACTTGTGTTCCGACTTCGCCCAACCCAAGGCCCTGGAGGTAGAACGATTTATTCGCGATGAAGTTAAAATACCACCAACGGATCTAATTGGTACCCACTTGTCCATAGTTAGAAGTACCGTCTACGTCAAAATGATCAACGATGCGGCGTGCGACAAGGTGCTTCAAGAGGCAAAACGTGGACTGCGCTTGTGTCATTCCGACGGCAACGTCGGACCCGTTACCGTCGATCACGCAGGTCTCGGCACACGAACGATAAGGATCTTCGAACTGCCGTTCGAACTACCTGCAGACGTCATCATCGAGGCGCTCCGTCCCTATGGCAACGTTCTGGAACATGTTGCCGAACGATGGATACAATTTCAAACCTATCCCGTTTTAAACGGTGTTAAACAGGTCCGCATCGAGTTGCAGAAACACGTGCCTTTCTATCTACGTATCGGAGGCTGCCGTGCCATTATAATGTACGACGGCCAACCTCCGGCGTGTTCCGGTTGCGGGAAAGAAGGTCATCTACGGTCTGAATACATTCAACGACGTGTCGCGCAGTTCCCATTGTGGGAAGCGTCCGTCACACCAATGATGACCACCCTACCGGTCACTTACGCAGCGGCTCTCGCCACGTCTACAGTTAAGTCCAGTCCGTCGCCCGGTCCTTCCGATCGGCACGTCCCACCGTCCCAGTCACCTACAGACGGTGCAGACGTCCCACCTGACAATCTTGCCGCCGAACAGGCTCCAGTACCGGACGCTGAGGAGACCAGTACTTCTTCACAACACCTGTTTGACAATTTCATTGTACCCACCGACGCCTTCGAACCAGGTCGATGCTCCTGATTGCCGTCGTCCGACACGGAGGAATACGTGCGCAAACAACGATCGCCACGTAGGCGCAAACGCCACCGCCGTTCACCCGCGGGCTCTCAGAGCGTTGCCACCCGCGACGACGAAGACGAAACCCAACAAGCCTACATTTCCACGCAGAAGTCAGCGGACAGCTTTGACGATGAACAAGACATTGCGCAGGACGAGACCACCATGGAGGTCGCCACACACAATGTAACAATCGGTGCGCAGGTTGAGACGCCTGTCTCCCCGCCAACAACTACAGATGTCTCTCACCACGACGCAATTCCCATGGACATTGGACAGACCCACGGCACAGTAGCATGGGCCGACGACATTGAGGAAGATAAGCCCGCTCCTCCGGATGAGTTGGCTCTGCCGGACGAGGCACAGCAGCTGACGGGACGGGACTTCCTGTCGGTGCCCTCCTCATACTTCCCTTGGTGTTGGTAGATGCGCGGTCACCACCACTGAAACAAATGTACCGGTTCGCCACACTGAACATCAACATGATCGGCACTGCACCCAAGCTGCAGCTCCTATGTGACATGCTTCGGGCCTCTGACTTCGATGTCGCCCTTCTTCAGGAAGTACGCGTTGCCACACTACCACCAGTCTACGGCTACCACTCATACACGTCCACATGTGATCAATCATGGCGTGGAGTGGCTTTCTACATACGCGAAGGAATCCCACTCAAGGACACGACAATCCTTCCCTGTGGAAGGGGCATGGCTGTTACCATCTTCGACACTCGCGTCATCAATATCTACGCTCCGTCTGGCTCCACGAACCCCGTCGGCAGCGGTCCACTTTCTTCGGACATGACGTGGCGCCCCTGTTTCCTGGACTCTATGATTGCCTTATCAGGGGGGGGGGGGGGGCGATTTCAACTGCGTCCTCCATCTGTAGGAATGCCTGGTTATTCGCCATGCCCGGCGCTGCTGACCTTAATCGAAGATTTTCATCTAGTGGACGTTTGGGAGAAAATTCGTGGCAATATCCCCGGTTTTACCCATTATATACAGCACATTTTGTGAGCAGACTGGACCGGTTTTATGTCTCTGCCCCCCTTGGCAACGAAGTCGCCCAAGCTGAACGATGGCCCCTTCCATTTTCGGACCACTGCGCCGTCATTTGCTCCCTGGTTCTGCCACCTCAGTTAGTGTGGTGCAGCAGAGGTTACTGGAAGCTTAATACCTCCCTCCTTAATGATCCACACTGCCAACAATGTAAATGGGCGTCTTGCGAAAGACGCCTCCCGCAATACACATCCACGTTCCGTTGGTGGCTCAAATGTGCCTAACCTGCGATCAGAAAGGTCTTCGTGCAATGTGGCAAGGAAGCAGCAGCATGGCATTGAGACACCACAAATTTTCACTACGCCGTCCTCCGTGAGCTCGATGCGCTCCCTCCATCACCTGAAACCCATAGGGAACGACTGCGTACTGCCCGCACCTCGTGGTCGTGCGGTAGCGTTCTCGCTTCCCACGCTCGGGTTCCCGGGTTCGATTCCCGGCGGGGTCAGGGATTTTCTCTGCCTCGTGATGGCTGGGTGTTGTGTGCTGTCCTTAGGTTAGTTAGGTTTAAGTAGTTCTAAGTTCTAGGGGACTGATGACCATAGATGTTTAGTCCCATAGTGCTCAGAGCCATTTGAACCATTTTTTTGACTGCGTACTAAAGCTCGTCTCCTCTCTCTCCAACGTGCACGACTGCATGGTGTCGTGGTGCGTTCCAGGCGACAGGACCTCCTGCACGACGAAACACCATCCACAATCCATGTCGCATCCGACTATAGTCGTCGACGTCGACTTTTCGTCGCCAACATCACGACCTGCGACGGTGTTCACCACACAACACAGGCTGCGGTGGTGTCTGCCTTTGCTAAACATTATCGCCAATTTTATGATGATGATGAACAGATGGCAACGCCAATTCCTGATGATCTCCGTCGTTCCCCTGATCGGAACCTCACCGTAACGGAGTCAACGTCCATGATGTCTGCAATCATCGCAGAAGAGGTGGTAGATGCGATCAACAAGGGGGCCAGACCAGATGGTCTCCCCGTGGAGTTTTACCTGGCGTTCACCACGTTAATGCTTCCTCGCTGGACGGAAATGATTCAGGAACTCTTCACTCCGTCCTTTACAGTTCCACCTGAATTCGTCACTGGCATTCTTCTACCTGTGCCTATGCCGAAGGGAGGGACCCATGTCTCTGCATATCGCCCCCTTACACTGATGAATGCAGACTATAAAATCTATGCACACCTCTTAGCAGCGCGCATACTCACCGTCTTACCTACGGTCGTTTCACCGGAGCAGACTGCACGTGTTTGTGGGGCCACCTTACAAACAGCCCTAGGAGAATGCCGTGACCTCATTGCGCTGGCGTCGGTTTGTCGCCTCCGTGCAGCACTGGTATCCATCGATTTCACGAGTGCCTTTGATCGCGTTCGACACCCATTCCTCCTCGTGGTGGCGACACGTATGGGGTTCCCATTACCTTTTGTCGATGTCATTCGCCGGTTACTACTTCCCGCGGTCTCGATGGTACAAGTCAATGGGAGGCTTGTAGGACCGATTCCTATAAGCCGCTCTGTGCGTGAAGGATGCCCTATGTCTACTTTACTATACGCCATTGCACTTGAGCCCCTCGTCGCTGGTCTTACCTCTAGACTGCAGGGTCTCACTTTGCGTGACTACACCTTTCACTGCAGGGCTTATGCGGACGACCTCCTATTTCTCACCTGCTCCTCCACGGAACTCAATGACGCCATCCAATGGATCCACCAGTATGGACGTCTTTCTGGTACCATTCTTAATGTCCGTAAATCGACTATGATGCACATTGGGCACGGCCTCCCGGCTATGGTGCCGACCCCACTCCCAGACAGTACCACCCTTCGATACTTGGGTATCGACTTTACGAGCTCTACACACCGCACAGTGGCCCTCGCTTACCGGCGGCTTTTGCAGTCGATTCGGCACCATGTCCGCGGTAAGGTGCACCGTAACTTAAACCAACTCCAACGTGTGTCCTATGTCAACATGTATGTCGCCCCTAAACTGGTACACGTCGCCCAGATCCTCCCAATGCCGTTATTCCTTGACCGCCGCATCCCATCAGCCTTCGGATATTTCGTGTCAGCATGGGCACTTTTCAAAATCCGCTACAACACTCTAACACTGCCTCCTGCAAAAGGTGGCCTCGGACGCGTCAACGTGCGAGCACGATCTTCTGCACTCTTTGTCCACACTATGTTGCGGCACTGGCAGGGGCCGGTCCCGTCCTTAACACGCAGTCTCTTAGATATCCTCCGACCAGCTTCTCTCGATCCACCGATCAATGTGGTACCTATTTCTCCATTATTGTACCACGTCTCCTATTGTTTCATAGAACTCAGCTACGTTCGGGCCGATCTTCCAGTCACCCGTCCTCCACGTACAAAAGATCATTATCGTTTGTTTATGCTATCCAATCCTTGCGACCCCCTGATGCTACAGCACCCTGACATTAACTGGCGAACGGTTTGGGGGTGTGTGCATGCACCCTTTTGACCGACGTCTGTGTCTGCACTCTGGTATGTTCTAGTTAATGGCAAATTCCCGACTAATAGTCGACTTTATCGCACAGGACTGACCACCTCCCCAGTCTGTCCTGACTGTCAGCTCGAAGACACCGACGAGCACTGTCTTACGTGCCCCCTGAAACGAAACGTATGGCTCCTCATCCAACGAATCGTGGGCTTTTACCTCCGTGCCCCCTAACGACGGTAACCCCGGATTTCTTGTTGTTGCCCCAGACATTTCACTACCCTGTTGCTAAGCACCATACCCTAATCTGGTTTCGAGGACAGACTTTAGAATACCTCTTTCAGAGTGGTCCGCATACAGTCCTTGACTTCTGGTACAAAGTTGTGACCGCGCATAGCACCCTCACTCGAGAACCATCTTACCGACCAACTTTTGCCTGTTATCTCCGCAGCGTCTTCCTTGACCCCCCCCCCCCTCCAAGTTGGGGTGTACCATGCCCACCTGTCACATGAGGCAACACCCTTATCCACGTTCTCATGCAACGACCAAAAAAAAAAAAAAAGGAAGAAGACAGAATATGTTATATTTTGTTGTATTTAATGTTTTTCTAATATTTTTAGTTTAACTACCAGTGATTTGTATATATTTAAATGGTACCTTGAAGAACTCTTGCATAGTGTGTATATATATGTACTGTTAGTTTGCTCAATAAAGATTACTGAAAAAAATGAAGTAGACAGAATATGTTATATTTTTCGTATTTACTGTTATTCTAATATTTTGTTTAACTAACACTCATTTGTATATGTTTTAAATGGTTCCTTGAAGAACTGTAGCTTTGTGTATATATATATATGTACTCAGTTTGTTCAATAAAGATTATTAAAAAAAAGTGGTCGGCGCGATTAAAAAAAATGATGGTAGAGCACAAAAAAAGGTGGATAGAGCGTCTACCATTCAAGCAGGAGATCCCGGGTTCCAGTCCCGGTCGGGGTACACATTTTCAGCTGTTCCCATCGAGTTATATCAATAACACCTGTCGGCAGCTGCGAGTTTCAATTAATTATCATTTACTTTTGATATTTTTCGTCACAATGGTCATCTATCCCCATCACTCGACACACACTTTCGTCCACGTTGTGACTGTACGGATAATGTTTCTTCCGCTTTCCATGTACGCGGTATAAATATTCCATATGGTGCCTCTTGAAGCTCTTAGCAATTCGGCACCTTTGGGTACGGAAGCACACACCATAAAAGCGCCAACTGTCTGTCGACGTTAGAACTCACTTATCTCGGGTACTCACAACTACAACAGAGAACACTGTTCCGACTACTACGGATACTGGCAACGTACTGACCACATCGCCGAAGTGCGTTCATAGTAAAAAACTTTCGTCAACGCTCGTTGGCAATTTGTACAGGTCTCGTTACTGCTGCTGTGGTAGCCTAGTGTGCGAGTTCGTGGTACGGCTTCTGGAACAGTACACCGCTAAGACTATTTCTCACTGCCACTATTACACAGCTCTGACCCAGAGTCAGGTAACAGGATAGGAGAACGAAGGTTCTAAAACAGTCCAACAAATTAGTAACGAAGTCGCACAAATGAGTTAAGACGTTTGCTTATCTTTGTGACTAGTTAAATACTGAAGTCTGCAACACTGCTTATAATAAAACACAAAAAAAGTCCATCAGTGGCTAAGTGCAAATAATCGTAGATAAACTTCACAGTACATAGCAAGTGCATTTTACAAAAACTGTCTGCTCATTTTTAAGAGTTCACTAAACAACGTTTGCTGTCTAAGGCAGCCTGAACGATGATCTACAAGGGTGGTTTGAAAAGTTCTCGAAACGGAATAGAGAAAAAGTACTTACATCACAGAACCTTTTTTTTAGTTTTCAATGTAGTCTTTTGTAGATTGCTCTCAGCGCCGGCACGGTAGCTCAGCGTGTTTGGTCAGAGGGTTAGCTGCCCTCTGTAATAAAAAAACTGAGTGAATCGATCAATAATGAACTGCAACAGGCGTCAGGGGACGTCAGCTACGAACAATTGCAACGAACTATAATAAAGAAAATGAGATTAAAAAAAAAAAGTGGTCAGCGCGACAGAATATCAATCCTAAGGGCCCGGGCTCGATTCCCGACGGGCTCGGAGATTTTTTCTCCTCTCAGGGACTCGGTGTTGTGTTGTCTTATCGTCATCATTTTATCCCCATCGACGCGCAAGTCGCCGAAGTGGCGTCAAATCTAAAGACTTGCACCCGGCGAACGGTCTACCCGACGGGAGGCCCTAGTCACACAACATTTATTTTATTTAATTCTTCGTTTGAAGTGAATCTTCGTCCACCAAGACAAATTTTCAGTTTTGGGAAGAAATAGAAGTCTGACGTAGCCATATCAGGTGAAGTAGGAGGGTGTGACAATAATTCATAACTGAGTTCGCGTAATTTTGCTATTGCGAAGGCACATGTGTGCGGGTGCGCATTGTCTTGATGGAAGATGACTTCCTTCTTTGCGAAACCCGGCCTTCTTTCGCGTACCTTTTGTTGCAGTTTGTCTGGGAAGTTAACACAGTATTCTCCAGTAACTCTGTGCCCAGTGGGAAGATAACCTACAAACAGATTCCCATTCGCATGCTATAACAATGATGGCATGACCTTTCCCGCCGAAGGAATTGTCTCTGCTTCCTTTGGTGACGGAGAATCAGCATGTTTCCACTGCTCTGGTGTTGTTTTGTCTCTGGGGTATAATAGAGCACCCATGTTTCGTATGAGGTCACAAACAGGCAAAAAATCTTGTTCGTTTCTCCTAAAACGTGCCAAACGTTGTTCCGATATGTCCATTCTCATCCATTTTTGATTCAGCGCCATGTCTCGCGATACCCATCTTGCAGATAATTTTTTCATTTACATGTCTTCAGTTAAAATATGATATACCGTTTCAGATGACATCTGGCAAGTGTGAGAAATTTCACGCATTTTCAATCGGCGATCCTCCATGACCATTTTTTGCACTTTTGCAATGATTTCTGGAGTAGTGACACGTCTTGGCCGACCACTGCGCGGATCATCATCTAAGCTCTCCCGACCAAATTTACATTCATTTGTGCGCTTGGCAGCAGTTGACTATGAATGATCAGAGTCCCCCAGTGTATTCTGTTAATCGGCATGAATGTCCTTTGCTTTCATACCTTTCTTTACGAAATACTTAATCACTGCTCGAATCCCGATGTTTTCCATCTTCGCAAATCACTACGCGGGGACAACAACAGAACCAAGTCACCGTCACAGATCTCCTCCGAGACCACCGGCGTGGCACGTGTTTACAGGCAACAGTCCAATGAATATCAATTTAACAACTAGTTGCGCTAGCGCTGACCTCTCATGGGGATTCCGAGAACTTTTCAAACCACCCTCGAATAACCAAGTGGGCGAGAGCTGCTCTTCTATCTTCCGAACATGCTTCTGTCCGTTGTCATTCGGTTCCGTTGTCATGCGGTCACTGGCGGATTGTTCTCGGTCGGCAACTGGCCGCGACGAAGTCGATATCTTCATCCTCAGCGCCACCCCTGGCGCTCGTGGAACTCGCTCAAGTGGCGAGTCTCTATGGCACTGGCACCAGCTCGCATGTTTGCGCCTGTTGTGCTTTTTCAAAAAAATGGTTCAAATGGCTCTGAGCACTATGGGACTTAACGTCTGAGGTCATCAGTCCCCTATAACTGAGAACTACTTAAACCTAACTAACCTAAGGAGACCACACACATCCATTCCCGAGGCAGGATTCGTACCTGCGACCGTAGCAGTCGTACGGTTCCAGACTGTAGCGTCTAGAACCGCACTGTGCTTTTTCCCTGACTGTGTCTCCTTCGGACGACACAGTAAAAGCAACAGCAAAACCTTCAGCCTAGTCTAGCAGCTGCATGCATATTCAGGCATGCATTTCTCACCGTGTTGCCCTTATTTCTGTAATACCCGTCTATTATTTCCACAGTAAACTGAGTACGTTAAGCTTACGAACACATGGTAGGAAAAACGTTACCTTTTTATCGACACAACGACTAACACAATTTCATTATTTTAATATTTTATCACGCATAAGGTATCTCATCAACTTCATCATTGGGAAGTACTAATGAAAATAATATGATAGGGAAATGTAAAAGACAAGGAAATTATTGAACTGGGGGATTCAGTTTGTACTTTAAGATCTACACGTCTCTAATCTGATATGTGCTAGCCTTAGAGGGTACAAATGATGGTGGCAGCCATTATGGTTGGGCGTGGGCTTGGGAGATGGTAGGTGTGATGTGGTCAGCGATCAGTAGAGATTTATTTTGCGTCAAATGCAAGAGACCAGTAGCAGGCTACGTAAATTTTATCTGTCGTTCATTAGCGTATGAAAAGTATATTACTTACATGTGTGAGTTATTCTCCGCATGGATTTGTGAATTGCCTTAAGGGGCTCCGGAACGCCCTATACTTGCAATGTTAAAATAACGCTTATAAATTACATCTTTCCTCACGAAGTATTTGAGGTAGGAAGTTGAACTTTTTACAGATTATTTATTGGAATATGGGCTACAACTTAACACAGGGATTTTACAAACTTTTAGTTCAGTTATTAAAGATGATTTTTTTTTCAATTGTAATGAAAATTCACAACATTTTTTTGCAATTTTTATTTATATATTCAAAAATATACAGTTTTTTGGGAAAAGGCTGTGTTAAATTATGCAGAAGGTACTGTGTAACATTTACTGAAAGTTTGAAACAAATATGTATGGAAGATCCTTAGAAAACATGTAATTAGTATGAGAAAATAAAAGTTTTGGGAATCGAGCGACAAAGATTGGATTAACTTTTTAGTGCATTCCAGGTCCATAGGATGGATTATCTTCATCCTCTGCAAACTCCTCCTCCAGCTTCCTCTTGTTCCTCCTCCTGTTTACTCTTGCTTGAATTTCTAGACTCTTTACAGCCCTGTCTGCAGCCCGAAGGCGTTCCTTGTCTAAAGCAAGCATCGCTCGTACCATGTTAGAACCTATCTTCATTCCCATTTTTCTAAATACCTCTGGCTTTCCAACATTTCTCCTTTTCTTAAAAGCCTTCAGAGGATTTCTAATAACTTTACTTTTACTCATTATTATACTTCAACAAAACAGAGACTCAAGAAACAGAATTTATTACGAATATTTTCGAGATAACGACAGAGTAAATAAACATGAAACAATCGACAATCACACCAGCGATATATATTGAACCATCACAGGTTAGCCACAACACATACTTTATCTCACATCATTAAAATGTACCTGATGAACACGGACGTTAATAATAACACCATTTGACAGCAGTTTAACAGCGCCACAGTGGGTCACGCCCATGTAGAACACATGTCAAAAAAAAATTTAAAAATAGTTGTTGTCTTCGGAATTCAATAAATTATATATCTATTAAAAGGTAATAGTCTGCAGATTCAGAAAACGCAAAAAAGTAAAAATTGAACTTTTCATGATTTTGAGCCTTTCCGGAGCCCCTTAAGATGAGAACAACAAAACTTTGTAATTACTCTGGTTTTGTTATTTTATGAAGAGTTCAATCTGTAAATACCTGTATAACTTTTGAAATCTCGACTACGTCACGTAATAGCTTAAAATTCTGATTCAAAACTAATAGTTAATCCGTTTCAGTAATTCTACCTAATCAAAATCCGACACCTCGTCTTTCAATGTTCAAGAAAAACTGGTTCAGACGGCTCTGAGCAATGTGGGACTCAACATCTGAGGTCATCAGTCCCCTAGAACTTAGAACTACTTAAACCTAGCTCACCTAAGGACATCACACACATCCATGCCCGAGGCAGGATTCGAACCTGCGACCGGTGCGGTCGGGCGGCTCCGGACTGAAGCGCCTAGAACCGCTCGGCCACACTGGCCGGCCAATGCTCAAGAACAACCACTTGAAATGAAGACGTCAAGTAAGTACAGTTTTAAGACTGGTAATATTTTCCTACGCCCACTAGGTCTGCAATCTCAATATAAATAAGGCCCGTCCCCTAAACACAGTGGTAACACTAAAGGGAAGGTTATTGTTAGACACTGAAACATAGTGTTTGGAAGAGAATTCATGTTTGGACTATCAACTGCATCGTAGTTCTCATTTACAAACCAATGTTTTTCCTTCTCCCTTAAAATAATGAAGCTATATTACTAAACTACTACCCCTGAAGGCATTACTAGTTTCAGCTTGCCTATCTAACTGCTAGCAGCGACAACAAAAAATTTATTTTCGATATGTCACGTAGTTACTGATAGAATTTTAAAATTTAAAGTGCTGTCATTATCTGCTCTTTAAAAGCTACACTCTATATTTAAAGTATTAGTTAAATACAGTCTTGGTTGCAATTTTAGTCTTTTATTCTTCAACGACGCGTTTCGCCTTATTTAGGCATCTTCAGCTTATCTACATAGAAAACAGGGAACAAATACATCTATTTAAGAATCGCGATCGCGTTGTGCAGACTTGGATAACCTATAAGCATGTATAAACAGATCAACTATTGAAAGAGCAAATACTTTAACTTGGTGTTTCTTAGATGAATCCTTTAGACAGTGTAGCCAAAGGGCATCGTCGAATATATCAACCCAGCATCGCCTTCGTTAAACTCAGTAAAAACTAGAAATATAAAATAGTAAAATCATTACCTTTTCTAGATGGACGCGAGAGGCACCAAGATCTGCGTAACGCGTTCCCGTTCACAGGAGCGAGTAACAGAGTAAGATGGGGGCTCAGAAAGTAAGCATTGATTGGAAGAATTTCTATATTTAAATGTAGAAACGTTAATAAAACTATAACAGTTAGTATTACAGCTAGAAATTCTATGGATATCAGTTGATCAACGAAATCTTTTCCAAATTCATGCCAGTAGCACAAGGGAATCTGCTAGCGCGACAGTGAGGATGCAAATCAGGTTTGTTTAAAATACACGCTGTAAGGTCGTAATGTTAGTTACCTTTGAGATTCGACGTGGTAAGTTGACATTGGTCAAGAATGCCTTTAAGGCGACAAATATGCCAATATCAACACTTCCCTGACTTTGAACGAAGTCGTATAATAGGACAAGAAGATATATGTTCCTTCTGCGATACTGCAGAAAGATTTGTCGAATGTAGCAGCTGCGCATGAATGTTGGCTGCTGTCGTCACGAGAATGTACGGTAGCAAGAAGGACGAGGTCCTAACTGCCTCGTGACACTACCGAGAGGGAAGACAATCGTGTTCGGCATATAGCTTTGGCATCTAGGGCAGCAATTTGAACACCACAGAGACACACCAACTGTTACAAATCGGTTACTCCAATACAGCTCCAAGACAGACGTCCTGTAACGTGCGTACCATTATCCCCAAACCAACGCCGTTTGTGACGTCCTTAGTGTCAAGCGAGACCTCACTGGAAGACAGGCTGGAGGCCTATGGTGTTTTCTGATGAAATCTGGAGCTGCCTCGCTGCCAAAGGTGGCCGTATGTTGGTTAGAAGGACGCTATTTGAGAGCGTGCAACCAGCCTGTCTACGTGCTAGACACACTGTAATTACACCTGGAGTTAAGGTCTGGGATGTGATTTCGTATTCTCGTGGTTACCCCCATTCATCCTAGCTGCAACATTGTATGTCAGGCTGTTAATTAGACCTGTTGTGCTGCCATTCATGAACAGCAATCCAGTGGGTGCTTTCCAACATGATAACGCTCGTCCAACAGCGCTGTTGTAATCCAACACGCCTACAGAGTGTCGACGCGTTGCCTTGGCCTGCTCCTTCTCCAGATCTGTCTACAATCGAGCAGATATGAGACGGCATTGGACGAAATCTGCATGTTCATCCACAGATGGCATTAACCGTCCTTATACAGTTCGACCAGGTGCAACAGGCATTGAAGTTCACCCCGCAAAGTGTCATCTTACACCTGCACAACACGAAGCATGCGCCTTCGCATACCCGCATTCAACAGTCTGGCGCTTACACCGTTATTCATGTATCAGCATCTCACATTTGCAATCGCTTGTCTCCTGGTAGCATGCATCTATGTTTTTGCAATGTTAATCACTTTAAAAAGTTACTTACAAGGAGAGGTGCGATTTTTTGAAACTATCTGTACGGTGATGTAGGTGAAGGTCCCAAGTATCACACACTACACCCATTCGCTGTGGTTCGCTCTCGTCTGCGAGTAATTTCCAAAACGAGAAAAAAAATCGGAATTCTGTGTGTTTCTCAGAAGAGTTAAAAAGTTCCGTTAGATAGTGTGACTGGGTTGTATAATGGATAGGATAACAACGTGGTATAAGGAAGGGAGTGGGTTCGCATGCCGTCACGGTCACTGAATTTTTTTTATTTTCAAATCTTTACCGAAGTTACTCAGATCATAGTTTTTATTCAATTAATTGGTTTAAATGTATTTTTTATTTCTATTTCCTTGCCAAATCATTTTCATGACTGTATGAACTTTTTCATGTGTTTCATTTTTCTTTATATCGTTCTTATTCAACCTTAATTTTTGTCAATTTGAATTCATGGTGTGGGTTCCTGTAGTCATGTCCTAGTCATGAACCACGGGCAACGTATGAGTGGCCAAATAAGTGGTCCCGACAGTCGGGATACCAGTTACTTTGGAATAAGGCTGGGCGTCTCGGACATATTCTGTGTCGTGGTCACCTTTGTGCTCATACGGCAAAGACAACCAAATCCACCGGTTAGTAACTCAACCGTTAGGGGTAAAACCCAATGGGGCTCGGGGCAAGTAAGGCAAGTAAGGTGACAGAGTCCCACCTCTAACTGACAAACCAGGGACTCCTAAGATACGACTTGGCAAACAAATGGTAGTGAGATGAGGAGCTATTAATATCAATGGGGGCTACTCTCGGAAGAAGGCAGAGCTGGCAGAGGCTGCAAGTAAGATGGGGCTGGACGTTTTAGCTGTTAGTGACATTCGCGTAAGGGATGAGAAAGAAGAGGAAGTGGGAGAATACAAGGTCTACCTGTCAGGAGTCAAAGCAGGAATAGCACAATGGGGTGTAGGACTTTACATCAGGAAAGAAATGGAACCCAGCGTAGTTGCAATAAGGTATGTAAACGAACGACTGATGTGGATAGATTTGACAGTGTCTAGCAAGAAAATTAGGATTCTGTCAGTACATTCGCATTGTGAAGGGACAGATCAAGATAAGATGGATAGTTTTTATGAGGCACTCAGTGATGTAGTTGTTAGAGTAAAGGACAAGGACAGTGTTCTGCTCATGGGTGATTTTAACGCCAGGATTGGAAATCGAACAGAACGGTATGAAAAGTGTTATGGGTAAATTTGGAGAGGATATGGAGGCCAACAGGAACGGGAAACAACTCTTGGATTTCTGTGCCAATATGGGCTTAGTAATCACAAACTCCTTTTTTAAACATAAGAACATTCACCGGTATACTTGGAAAGGCAGGGGAACCAGATCTGTCATTGACTATATAATAACAGATCAGGAATTCAGGAAGGCTGTGAGGGACACACGTGTAATCAGGGGATTCTTTGATGACACTCATCATTATTTAATCTGCAGTGAAATTGGGATTGTGAGGCCGAAAGTGCAGGAGGTCAGGTCCATATGTAGGAGGATAAGAGTGGAGAAACTTCAGGATAAGGAAATCAGGCACAAGTACATAACAGCGATCTCAGAAAGGTACCAGTTAGTTAAATGTAGTCAATTACAGTCATTGGAAAAGGAATAGAGAAGGTACAGGGACACAGTACTAGAAGTGGCTAAAGAATGTCTTGGAACAGTAGTGTGTAAAAGTAGGATGAAGCAAACAGCTTGGTGGAATGACACAGTCAAGGCAGCCTGTAAAAGGAAAAAGAAGGCATATCAAAAATGGCTACATACTAGAACTCAGGTAGACAGAGAAAGTTATGTTGAAGAAAGAATCAAAGCCAAACAGATAACTGCAGCATCCAAGAAGAAATCTTGGGAAGACTTTGGAAACAGGTTGGAGACTATGGGTCAAGCTGCTGGAAAACCATTCTGGAGTGTAATTAGCAGACTTCGAAAGAGGAGTAAGAAGGAAATGACAAGTATTTTGGACAGGTCAGAAAAACTGCTGGTGAATCCTGTGGATGCCTTGGGCAGATGGAGGAAATATTTTGAAGAGTTGCTCAATGTAGGTGAAAATACGATCAGTAATTTTTCAGATTTCGAGATAGAATGGGATAGGAATGATGATGGAAATAGCTTCACATTTGAGGAAGTGGAGAAAATGGTCAATAGATTGCAGTGCAATAAAACAGCTGGGGTGGATGAAATTAAGTTGTAACTCATCAAATACAGTGGAATGTCAGGTCTTAAATGGCTACACAGGATAATTGAAATGGCCTGGGAGTCGGGACAGGTTCCATCCGACTGGACAAAAGCAGTAATCACAGCAATCTTTGAATATGGAAAGAGAAAAGTTGTAACAACTACAGAGGTATCTCTTTAATCAGCGTTGTGGGTAAAATCTTCTCAGGTATTGTTGAAAGGAAAGTGCGAGTATTAGTTGAGGACCAATTGGATGAAAATCAGTGTGGGTTTAGGCCTCTTAGAGGTTGTCAGGACCAGATCTTTAGCTTACGGCAAATAATGGAGAAGTGTTATGAGTGGAACAGGGAATTGTATCTACGCTTTATAGATCTAGAAAAGGCATATGACCGGGTTCCTAGGAGGAAGTTATTGTCTGTTCTACGAGATTATGGAATAGGAGGCAAGTTTTTGCAAGCTATTAAAGGTCTTTACATGGATAGTCAGGCAGCAGTTAGAATTGACAGCAAATTGAGTTCATGGTTCAGAGTAGTTTCAGGGGGAAGAAAAGGTTGCAACCTGTCTCCACTGTTGTTCATATTATTTATGGATCATATGTTGGAAACAATAGACTGGCTGGGTGAGATTATGTGAACACAAAATAAGCAGTCTTGCATATGCGGATGACTTAGTTGTGATGGCAGATTCGATTGAAAGTTTGCAAAGTAATATTTCAGAGCTAGATCAGAAATGTAAGGACTATGGTATGAAGATTAGCATCTCCAAAACGAAAGCAATGTCAGTGGGAAAGAAATATAAACGGATTGAGTGCCAAATAGGAGGAACAAAGTTAGAACAGGTGGACGTTTTCAAGTACTTCGGATGCATATTCTCACAGGATGGCAACATAGTGAAAGAACTGGAAGCGAGGTGTAGCAAAGCTAATGCAGTGAGCGCTCAGCTACGATCTACTCTCTTCTGCAAGAAGGAAGTCAGTACCGAGACTAAGTTATCTGTGCACCGTTCAATCTTTCGACCAACTTTGTTGTATGGGAGCGAAAGCTGGGTGGATTCAGGTTACCTTATCAACAAGGTTGAGGTTACGGATATGAAAGTAGCTAGGATGATTGCAGGTACTAGTAGATGGGAACAATGGCAGGAGGGTGTCCACAATTTGGAAATCAAAGAAAAACTTGGAATGAACACTATAGATGTAGCAGTCAGGGCGAACAGGCTTAGATGGTGGGGTCATGTTACACGCATGGGAGAAGCAAGGTTACCCAACAGACTCATGGGTTCAGCAGTAGAGGGTAGAAGGAGTCGGGGCAGACCAAGGAGAAGGTACCTGGATTCGGTTAAGAATGATTTTGAAGTAATAGGTTTAACATCAGAAGAGGCACCAATGTTAGCACTGAACAGGGGATCATGGAGGAATTTTATAAGGGGGCTATGCTCCAGACTGAAC
Organism: Schistocerca nitens; assembly: GCF_023898315.1. NCBI lineage: Eukaryota > Metazoa > Arthropoda > Insecta > Orthoptera > Acrididae > Schistocerca > Schistocerca nitens. Next base: position 70,726,964 of record NC_064614.1, read on the forward strand.
GCTGAAAGGCATAATCAGTCTTAAATGATGATGATGATGATTGAACTTAATTATATTTATCTGTTATAATATTCAATTAATTGTAAAATCCAATCCGTCAGTTAAAAAACAAATTTCGGAATAATCTGTACTTGTGCAATGGTGTGAAAAATGTATTTTTATTACCAGATGTGCAATTTTTTTGCACAGTAATTTTCAAACGAATATTTAAAAAATAAGGGAAATACCTTTAACACTATGTGCAAAATAATGCAGATGAAAATTTATATGAGATACAGGTTTATAAGCATAATGAAATTCAAGCAAAATGAGATATCAATATAATGAATGCACTGACAAAAAAGTGTGTTACAACAAAAGAAGTTAAATCAAAATTAACACATAAAATTAATTAAAAACATATGAAGGTAAGTTTCAAATGGAGAAAGAATCATGGGAAAAAAATGAGAGCAAATGCAGAAGTTGATATTATGATTAAACGTACGTGACAAGTGAATGAAATTAAAACTACATTTAAATCAATTAATTGAATAAAAGTGATGATCAAAGTCGTTTTGATAATGATTCAGCTGTATTTGAACTCGACTTAAATGACTTTCCTGCCACTTGAATGTCTGAAGATAAATCAGTACCACGTTATGTAGATAAAATTAAAGAAAGGTGACTGAAACGTGTCACACACACGCACACATAGTGTTATTGACTCAACTTTATATATTCGTTTGATTGGAAAGTCATGTAAATGAACACCAGATAGATGTGAGTCGAAATTGTTCAAAATGGCTCTGAGCACTATGGGACTTAACATCTGTGGTCACCAGTCCCCTAGAACTTAGAACTACTTAAACCTAACCAACCTAAGGACATCACACACATCCATGCCCGAGGCAGGATTCGAACCTGCGATCGTAGCGGTCACGCGGTACCAAACTGAAGCGCTTAGAACCGCACGGCCACACCGGCCGGCATTCGAAATCGTCATCAGTCTTCTACCTGGTTTTATGCACCCCGCACCAGAGGCATCTCTTGTACAAAGCTCTTCACCTCAGAACAGTACTTGCATCCCATACACTCAGTTTTTCGCTGGATTTTTTCCAACCTCGGTCTTCCCCTGCAGTTTTTACCGTATACAGCTCCCTCTGTTACCATGTTAGTTATTCTCTAATAACTGATGTTTTACAACACAGTCCCTTCTGCTTGTCAGAGTTTCCCATAAGTTCATTTGCCGACTATAAGGATAATTTCTCATTCCATATCTTATCAGTCAACCTACCTTTCAAAATCCTTCTATAGTACGACATTTCAGACGCCTCCATTCTGTCCTTCTCCGACTTTCCCACAGTTCATGACTCACTACCACATAATGTTGTACTACAAACGTATATTCTCAGGGACTTCTTCCTCATATTAAGGCCGGTGTTTAATTGCAGTGGATTTCTTTTGTTCGCAAGTGTCTTTCTTCCTTTTTCTAATCTTCTTCTTCTATGGTGTTCCATTCCCATTGTTCCCTCTTGGTTGATGTACTTATTGTACATATTGTAATGTAGCCTTCGTCAATCTTCGCAAAGATCTTGTAGAATGTTTATTGTTCTGTGGCGGGATACACTACTAGAGCTACAGAGGGAGAGGAAATAGATAATTTTAAACTGAAACAGTTCAAAATGGTTCAAATGGCTCTGAACACTATGGGACTTAACTTCTGAGGTCATCAGTCCCCTAGAGTTTAGAACTACTTAAGCCTAACTAACCTAAGGACATCACACACATCCATGCCCGAGGCAGGTTTCGAACCTGCGACCGTAGCAGTCGCGCGGTTCCAGACATAATTATAAGTATGGACATGATATATAAACACAAACACTAGAGAAGTCACATGTATGAATATAATATGCATTTAAAAAAAAGAAAATATTTAAAAAACTTGTCTCCCATTGAGACACATAGTCAAGATAGTACAAGAACATATTAATACCAAAATTGCACACTTAATTTGGTCACAACATAACACAAACATCAAACTTGGTAAACATCTGATTGGTTGTAGAAAATTGTACACAAATCTTATGCCTAAGAAAAGAATAGTAACAAAATGATGGGTCTTGCACAACAATTTTTACATCGGCTTTTATATTTGGTGCAAGTATGTCCCATATTCAACAATACAAAAAGAGAGTAATAAATGTTTGTCACCTTCTTGCCCATTGCAAGTAAAAGAAGATATCACAATATTTAATATTCAATAGTGACAATAAAAATATAAAAACATTGTCTCAGATATCTGGAACTTTTCCAGGGTCTGTAGTGGTAGTTGCTATTTGACACACCCAGTAAAAATCTTTGCTGGTAAAACACTTTACGGAAAATGGGTAAGTTGTTGTATTCAAACAGGGAAATGTGCTTGATCATGTTTATATGATTTCAATTCAGTGATGTTTCTTAATCCAAATAACCTTCTTGATCTGGGAAAGATAAGTCTATACGCATTAGGATGTGGGCCTTTTTTTTTCAAATGGTTAACCTAGCTCAACATCTTTGTCTATTTCAGTATTCTCAAACAATAGATCATTTTCAATTTCTTTAGTTCCTAAGTCTAATGTCTTTTTCCTACGCTTAGCCACATCCCTCTCTGTTTGCAAAGCATTGACATTTAAATATAAACCTTTGTTTTTATCTGTTCCTCTTAACACTGTGTTGCCACTCAACAAATTATTGTTTTCACCCCATTTTTTATAAAGTCCACTACGGATTCTTATCCACCATATAGGATACAAGGTTGCACTTACCTTTGCTAATTCTTTCCAAAAGGCATCTTTGTTTATACAGTTTCCATAGTTGTTCCACAAAACTTCTAAAAACTTTTCCCCTTTTTCTTGAAAACACACATTTACATTCCATCCCTTTATATTTTCTTTAATATTATTCTTATTACCATTCTCATAGATTAGCATTTCATAGTTCCCAATAGGCAATAGCTTGTCATCAGATACACATTCCCTAGTCTGCATTTCACTTAAATTAACCTCATTATTACCCATGTTCGTCACATCACTTACCTTTACCACATAATCACTTTTCAATTCTGCAAATACTTTTATTTCTTCCTTGACACTCTCATCAATAACATCACTTGATTTAGGATCATTATTTAAATGTCCCTCTATTACTTCTTCCTCCTCCTCCACAACAACCCCATCTTCAGTTTCCCCCCTATGTATCTGAATCTCAGCAATTGAGTCTTTGGCTCCATTAAACACATCGTCATCCCCCTTCTTATCAAATAAACCCCCCAAAATAGATTCTACTTGTGGTGTGTCTGACTTGTTATTCACACCAGTATCCTTTTCAGCCCAACTATGGAACTCTGCAATACCTTCAACTTCTGCACTTTCACTAACTACCTGTGCTTGAACACAGTTTTTATTAACTGTATCACTTTTACTTATAGTATCCCAAAACCTTTTATTAAATTCTAATTTATTCATTCTAACAACTTCAGTATTTTCATGGTATTTACTCTTTACATTGTATCCTCTCCTTTTCCAGTTTCGGTTATGTGTTGTCCTGTCAGAATATTGTCTAGCCCCAAAACTACGGACATCTAGTGGGACTGTCCACCGTTTCCCGGCTGGTTTCCTCGGTCTGTCCGTTTGTAGTTGTCGTTTTGTTCACTAGTTTCAACAAACCCCCTTCTCTCTTGTTCTCTTCCCCAATACCTATTTCTATCATTCCTGTTATCTCTCCTCCATCCTCCCTCCTGTGTATTGTTTCTGAAATCATTTTCATATCTCCTATCTCCCCTATTTGGAACATTATTTCCAGAATTTTCAAAGTCTCTCCTCCCATAATAATCTCTATTTACATTCCTGTTCCACCCCCCATACTGGTTGTTGCCAGAGCCAAAACTTCGGTTATTTTCTCTTTCCAAGGCCCTATCTAATCTATCTACAAATTTCAGGAACTCTTCCATTGAATCGTCTGGTCCATGGACCAATTCCCACTGCCGTCTCTCTGGTAATCTTCTTTTTAAAACATCAATTTGTGTCATAATATCAAAAGAATTATTCAAGTGAGCAAGTTTTTTCAATTGATCTCTGCAAAATTTTTGCATTCCCCCTACTTTCCCTCTATACACTGGTCCATTTAGAAATTCTGACTTTAATCTGGCTTGTATGGATTGTGACCAAAATTTACAAATAAATTTGGCTTCAAACTCTTCAAACGTATTCCAAGAATCATTATTCTCATTTGCCCAGGATAGGGCCTCCCCTTCTAGAAACCGTTTTACTAACTTAATTTTTATGTTGTCTGACATTCCTACAACAAACATATCCTTACATTGGTGAATAAAGTCAATAGGGTGCAGATTTTCACCAGGAAAGCATTTCACTTGGATGTGCCCATACATTGTATTTTGATTGTAAAACATTTGTTTTGACATTAATGCATCTTCCAATTGTGTATATTTAGTGTGTATATTTTCTACTTTTGTATCTACATTAGTGGTGTACAGGTTGTATTCTTGTTTAAGTTTTTCTGATGTTTTGTCTATTCTCTGATCTAATCTTTCAACTTCAGTATCTACTCTGTTGTAGATGACAGCAATGCTGTCTGTGTTAGCTTGTATGTTTTCATTTAAACTTTCAACTTTAACTTGAAATTCTTTTCTGAAGTGTATCAACTGTTCTCTAGTGTCCTTACTGAGGGTAGTTTTAATTTCCTCACACTTCTCATTGATATGAGTACTTAATAGTTTAAAATCCGAACTTAACTTATCCAGTCTATCTGTGTTTTCTTCACTTGATTGTTTAAGTTGCAAGCTTATTTGAGTTGCAAACCCTGCTAACCACTCTGTTAAGTTTAATTGTTCACCATCCCCTGGTTCAATTTTTACATTTCCTACGATCTCATCACTCTCAGGTAGAGACATGTTCACTATTAATTATTTTAAATGACAACAACAAAATACCTTGCTTTATGCTATGATGTCGTGATCGGTGTTCTTGTTGGCTTTCTTCACTTCTATTCAGTTTTATCGAAGCAGAAGTCTTGATTGATGAATTCCATTGACATAATCCAGACGTTAATCTTGATGATAGTTTTTCGTAGTCGCACAAACACAATTTATTTATTTATTTTTGACATATTTTCACTGTTGACACACTGCACAAATAAACTTTTTTTTGGAATGCTAAGCAATTACGAAATTTATCGCTGCACTATTATCATCAATGCACTTAAAGATCCCGGACGAGCCTCCACTTTTGTAAATGGTCCGCCTAAGTCGTTGATATCTTGATAATTGCTGTAAACGCACTATTTCACTCCCATTTTCGGAGCTTGTTAGCACTTGATGTTAGGTTGGCGCCATTACAATGTATTGTATTGTAGTAATCGCTGCTGCTTGCTGGATCGCTGCTGTGTCTCGTTGCTGATGCTGGCTCTAAATCTGGTTGTCTAGGGTAAACACATGAGGTCCCGTGTTTTTCATGTGCTTTTGATGATAAAGAACGAGCGAAACCAACACATATGTAAATATCAAATATTTATTACTTTAGTGGCCATATTAATTCCACTGTCCACCAAAGACCATAACACAACACAAAGTAGTACTTCCTTTACATGTTCTTTGCATTGTTTTGCCAAACAATAACACAGAAACACACTTCACCAAAGTGACATTCCGACTGCCCCCGACTGCCTCCGACTGTTCTCTCGACCCTTCTCGCTGCTTGTATTTATAACATTGTCAAAGAACTACTAAAAGGAGATATAGTTTATAAGTCACATGTACATCTGTTATCATAATTTGTGCAGAAAAGTTATTAATTTGCATCGAGTGACATAATTTAACATGTTATTAAAATGACAGACAGATTTGTTGACTTGACAGAATAATTCTTTGTTACAAAAAGGCCGTTTTTTAGAAGTTTGTCAACTGACTTCTCTAATTTGCATAAATAAGTAAGTAACATGAATTATTAAGAATTACATTGGTTTTCGTCTAAAATAGGATTGATTACGTGAATACTGAGTGAAAACGCTCCTAGTGAACAAATAGGTTTCACTGGGTGATTTTTATTTAAGGAGATCCAAAATACTTAAGTTGGCCACTATTTTTCGTACTTCATATTAATTATTTAAGATGAACTTAGTGTTTTTACATGATGACATTTGCTGTATCAGTGATCAAGTGATATTAACTTTTGTGTGGGTCAGTTATTCAGTATAATTTAATGGGTTGACTGTTTATGGAGACATGTTGTGCAATCATTGTTAACATACACAATAACTTTTCTATAATCATAAATACTCGTTAAACTGGTTGAATTTGGAAGGGATCGCATACTTCATTAAAGTAAAGCCTTTAATATGTTCCGTTACAAGCGCCTAGAACCGCTCGGCCACTCCGGCCGGCAAACTGAAATAGTATTTGAATAAAATCATCATTGTACCTGTCACTGCAGGTGTCTCCGATTTTGGTCCTATTTTGATGAGATGATACACAGACGTCGCTGGTGGACTGCGATGCGTGATCCAGTGAAAATGCAGTACACTGCGACGAAATATGTCGCAGTGCACGACAAGAATAATCAGACTTCGTATTTAAGACAAATCAGACTACAGCCTCTAAAACAAATGATGTAATTAAGCGTGTGGTAGGTACAGTGAAGGTAACTGCGTAGAAACCAAGGGAAACAGAAGAAATACTTCAGTTGATCGATGAAAGAAGAAACTACAAAAGTGTTCAGGGAAATAGAAGAATACAGAAATACAAGTCGCTGTGGAATGATATAAACAGGAAGTGCAGGGAAGCTAAGACGAAATGGCTCTATGAGAAAATGGAAGAATTCGAAAAAGAAATGGTTATCAGAAAGACTGACTCAGCATATAGGAAAGTCTAAGCAACCTTCGGCGAAATTATAAACAAGGCAGGTAACATTAAGAGTGCAACGGGAATTCCACTGTTACATGCAAAGGAGAACGCGGATGCATGGAAAGAGTACTGAGAAGATCTCTATGAGGAGGGAGATTTGACTGATGCGATAGAAGAAGAATAAAGAGTCGACTTAGAAGAGATAGGGGAAACAATACTAGAAACCGAATTTAAGAGAGATTTGGAGTACTTAAGATAAAATAAGGCAGAAGGAATTGAGAAAATTCCATCATAATTCCTAAAATCGTGGAGGAAATGGTAACAGAACGGCTACTGACTTTAGTGAGTATAATGTGAGAGACTGACTTCAGGAAAAAAATATCATCCACACATTTCTGAAGACAGCAAGACCGGACAAGTGCTATAATTGTAGTACAATCAGCTTAATAGCTCATGCATCAAAGTTACTTGTAAGAATAATATACAGAATAATGGTAAAGAAAGTCGAAAATGTGCTAGATGACGATCAGTTTGGCTTTAGAAAGGTAAAGACACCAGAGAGGCAATTCTGACGTCGCTATTGATAATGGAAGGAAGACTAAAGAAAGATCAAGAAACGTTCAAACCATTTGTCGACCTGAAAAAGGCGTTCGGCAATGTAAAACCGTGCAACATTTTCGAAATTCCGAGAAAAATAGGGGTAAGCTACAGGGAGAGACGGGTAATATTTGATATGTACAAGAGACAGGAGGAAATAATAAGAGTGGTCAACCAACAAGTGCTCCAATTAGAAACGGTGTAAGGGGTGCAGTCTTTCGTCCCTACTGCTAAATCCCTACATCGAAGAAGCAATGATGGAAATAAAAAAAAGGTTCAGGAGTGGAATTAAAATTCAAGATGAAAGAATCTCAGTGATACCATTCGCTCATGAGATTGTTATCCTGTGAGAAAGTAAAGAGGAATTGCAGGATCTCCTGAATGGTATGAAGCCGGCCGTTGTGGCCGTGCGGTTCTAGGCGCTTCAGTCTGGAACCGCATGACCGCTACGGTCGCAGGTTCGAATCCTGCCTATGGCATGGATGTGTGTGATGTTCTTAGGTTAGTTAGGTTTAAGTAGTTCTAAGTTCTAGGGGACTGATGACCACAGATGTTAAGTCCCATAGTGCTCAGAGCCATTTGAACTATTTTTGAATGGTATGAAGAGTCTAATGAGTACAGAGTATGGATTGAATGTAAATCGGAGAAAAACAAATGTAATGAGAAGTATCAGAATTGAGAACAGCGATAAACTTAAGAACAGCACTGATGATCACGAAGTAGGAGAAGTTAACTAATTCTGCTACCTAGGTAGCAAAATAAATGACGGACGGAGCAAAGAGAACATCAAAAGCAGACTAGCAATGGCAAAATGGGCATTCCTGGACAAGAGACGTCTACTAGTATCAATCATAGTGCCCAACCGGTTAGCCGAGCGCTCTAACGCACTGCTTTCCGGACTGGGAAGGAGCGCCTGGTCCCAAGCACGAATCTGCCCGACGGACTTGGGTCGAGATCCGGTGAGCCGACCAGTCTGTGGATGGATTTTAGGCGGTTTTCCATCTGCCTCGGCGAATGCAGGCTGGTTACCCTTATTCCACCTCAGTTACACAATGTCGGCGATTGCTGCGCAAACAAGTACGCGTATACCACTATTATCCTAATGCGCAAACATAGGGGTTACACTCGTCTGGTGTGAGACGTTACCTGGGTGGGGTCCACCGTGGGCCGAACCGCACAATAACCCTGGGCTCGGTGTGGGGCGGCGGATGGGTGAAGTGGACTGCGGCAGTCGTCGTGGGGTTGTGGACCACTGCTACTGCGGCGGGGACGGAGCCTCTCCGTCGTTTCTAGCTCCCCGGTTAACATACAATACAATACATATCACTCATAGGCCTTAATATGATGAAGAAATTTATGAGAATGTGAGTTTGCAACGCAGCATTGTACGGTACTGAAACATGGCTTGTGGTAAAAGCAGAACAGAAGGGAATCGAAGCATTTGACATGTGTGCTACAGACAAATGTTAAAAACTTGGTGCACTGATAAGGTAAGGAATGAAAAAAAATCTTTGCAGAACCTGGAAGGAAACGGATTTATGGAAAACACTGACAAGAAAAAGGGTCAGGATGATAGGACATTTGTTAAGACATCAGGTAATGATGTCCATGACATAGAGGGAGTTGTGGAGGTAGAAACTGTAGAGGAAGACAGAGATTGCAATACTTCCAGCAAATAATTAAGGGCGTCTGCTGTAAGTGCTACTCTGAGGTGAATAGGTTGGCACAGGAGGGAAATTCGTGGCGGGTCGCATTAAACCAGTCAGAAGACAGATGACTCAAAAAAAAAAAAAATTCAGGCTTCTCAGGGGAAATAAACTGCTGGAACATAGAATGCATCTATTCATACAATTAGTGAAACATGGCGAGAACATCTAACGAACTTTAACTCATTGTATCTTAAAAATATGGTTGTTATTAATAGCAAGTAACTTAAAAGTACAAATATGGAAGTCTTTGGTTTAACGAAAGAAATGGAAGACGATTGCGGAGGATTCGATGGAAGCTCGTTTGTTTTATAAACCAGTCGATGTAAATACGACACGATGTTACAACGTCGAAATCAGACATGTTTCTTCGGAATGCTCAAATGAATCTATGAAAATTAATATGCTACAATATTAATCCCACATACGTTCCTACTTTCCTTCTCTCTGTTTATTAATCTTTAATGGGATACCGTTATATCTGGATTGTTAGAACTTTAATGTAAAAACAGTGAATACGCAACTGAGACTTCACATGTCCAAACCACCCTGTCGAGTGCGCAGTAGGTATTGTGTAGCGTGATGGGAGTAACAGAGCCTGTCAGCAGATCAGCAGAATGGACATCAACGTCATTTGCGGATTGAGTTTTAGTAATGTAGCAGGTCTATGACAAAAGCCGTCTGAATGATGGATGACGGCAACCACTGTGACAGCTCTCCGTAATGAAGCACGATCCATCAACACGCGTCGGTCTAACAGTCCCGCAAATTCGCACTAAGTGCCACAAGAGCGTATTTAGCGCTTCATGCTGACGAGTAACCTCCATTCGTTGTAGATAATTTGGCTTCACACCGTGGCAGTTTTCTGATATTCTCAGTCTACTGCTTGCTAGTTTTTATTGTTGTAAATACCGGTATCACTGTTTCCTAAGTTCGCGTTACTTATGATGAGTAGTACCTCTCCCAAAGTGGGTGAAAGTTATCTTTTGCCTTGCTTCGAGTGTCTCGGAGGCTCTGTCGGTGGTGTCCATTGAGAGGCGTGTAGAGCGTCTTGTGTTGACCCATAGACGAAAACGGTCTGTCCACCAGCCGTTATAGTCGCTGACGTTTGTTGTGTATTATGGAACCCATGCATCCAAAGCTAGCATTCTCAGCAGGGGGATTCCTCCACCTATAAGACGTGCGTACTAACCGTAGACATTAGCTAGTGATGATCCCATCCCTAGTCTGGAATTATTTGGAAGACCATAGAAAACCCTAATCGCAATAGCAGAACAAAGAAACCACCTCGATTTCCTTCCCACGTATTCTGTACCTGCAAGTGCATAACGTCTTAGGAGGCAGCGCATCAGATGCTTTTGATTCGAGCAATAAGCTTAGTTCTCAAATAAATGTACCAGTAATTATAGTTTGTGCGATTTGCATATCGCTTAATTGGAATGAGAGCACACTGCATCACGCGGCGCAAAGCCTATTGAAATCTCTCTCTCTCTCTCTCTCTCTCTCTCTCTCTCTCTCTCTCTCTCTGTGTGTGTGTGTGTGTGTGTGTGTGTGTGTGTGTGTGTGGGCTTGCGAGTTAAGACGGGAGGGAGGACCCAACGCCTCGCGAAATGCACTTAATACAGGGTGTTTCAAAAATGACCGGTATATTTGAAACGGCAATAAAAACTAAACGAGCAGCGATAGAAATACACCGTTTGTTGCAATATGCTTGGGACAACAGTACATTTTCAGGCGGACAAACTTTCGAAATTACAGTAGTTACAATTTTCAACAACAGATGGCGCTGCAAGCGATGTGAAAGATACAGAAGACAACGCAGTCTGTGGGTGCGCCATTCTGTACGTCGTCTTTCTTCTGTAAGCGTGTGCTGTTCACAACGTGCAAGTGTGCTGTAGACAACATGGTTTATTCCTTAGAACAGAGGATTTTTCTGGTGTTGGAATTCCACCGCCTAGAACACAGTGTTGTTGCAACAAGACGAAGTTTTCAACGGAGGTTTAATGTAACCAAAGGACCGACAAGCGATACAATAAAGGATCTGTTTGACAAATTTCAACGGACTGGGAACGTGACGGATGAACGTGCTGGAAAGGTAGGGCGACCGCGTACGGCAACCACAGAGGGCAACGCGCAGCTAGTGCAGCAGGTGATCCAGCAGCGGCCTCGGGTTTCCGTTCGCCGTGTTGCAGCTGCGGTCCAAATGACGCCAACGTCCACGTATCGTCTCATGCGCCAGAGTTTACACCTCTATCCACACAAAATTCAAACGCGGCAACCCCTCAGCGCTGCTACCATTGCTGCACGAGAGACATTCGCTAACGATATAGTGCACAGGATTGATGACGGCGATATGCATGTGGGCAGCATTTGGTTTACTGACGAAGCTTATTTTTACCTGGACGGCTTCGTCAATAAACAGAACTGGCGCATATGGGGAACCGAAAAGCCCCATGTTGCAGTCCCATCGTCCCTGCATCCTCAAAAAGTACTGGTCTGGGCCGCCATTTCTTCCAAAGGAATCATTGGCCCATTTTTCAGATCCGAAACGATTACTGCATCACGCTATCTGGACATTCTTCGTGAATTTGTGGCGGTACAAACTGCCTTAGACGACACTGCGAACACCTCGTGGTTTATGCAAGATGGTGCCCGGCCACATCGCACGGCCGACGTCTTTAATTTCCTGAATGAATATTTCGATGATCGTGTGATTGCTTTGGGCTATCCGAAACATACAGGAGGCGGCGTGGATTGGCCTCCCTATTCGCCAGACATGAACCCCTGTTACTTCTTTCTGTGGGGACACTTGAAAGACCAGGTGTACCGCCAGAATCCAGAAACAATTGAACAGCTGAAGCAGTACATCTCATCTGCATGTGAAGCCATTCCGCCAGACACGTTGTCAAAGGTTTCGGGTAATTTCATTCAGAGACTACGCCATATTATTGCTACGCATGGTGGATATGTGGAAAATATCGTACTATAGAGTTTCCCAGACCGCAGCGCCATCTGTTGTTGAAAATTGTAACTACTGTAATTTCGAAAGTTTGTCTGCCTGAAAATGTACTGTTGTCCCAAGCATATTGCAACAAACGGTGTATTTCTATCGCTGCTCGTTTAGTTTTTATTGCCGTTTCAAATATACCGGTCATTTTTGAAACACCCTGTATGAAGTTGACTGTTTCCGTGACATCTTCCTGTCGTACATTTTTTTAAATAGAGTTGCAGTCCTCCACGCCAACACCGGCATGATGGCCAACTCAAAACGTCTACTGCCATCTCTGCATAGGAGTTGGTTTTCACTAACGTGAGGTGTCGCAGCTTCGCTGCTTGGCCGCGCTGTTTGAGGCGCCATGTCACGGCTTGGGCGGCCCCTCCTGCCGTACGTTCAAGTCCTCTCACGGGCATGGGCGTGTGTGCTGTTCTTAGCATAATTTAGTTTCAGTTAGTTTAAGTACTGTGTAAGTCTGGGGACCGATGACCGCAGCAGTTTGGTCTCTTAGGAAGTCACACACATTTGAACATTTGAGGTGCCGCAGGATGTGGGTACTGTGATGTTTGCTTACGTCAGCTTAAGGTTAACAATTTAATACGCGCTCACCTGGAGATAGATTGGGTCGAAGTCGAATGAAGTGTAGCGGTTTGAAGGGCAGAGGGGGGGGGGGGGGGGGGGAGTGCCAAGGCAAGAGCCAAGAAAAAAATCTCTGCGACAGTTAGTGTTGTGATTTGGCAAGACAGCCATGTCACTATGAGAGGAAGCCGAAAGGCACGCGCTTAAGCTCACGCAGGCTGGCGCGAGGTCTGGAACAGTTAATGGAATTAATAGTAGCAAATAAAGTACGTAGTTGATATAATACTTAACTTTAATCCACAATTGGTGTACATCGCTCTTGACGGTACATGCTATAATCTCAATATCAAATGCTATGGCGCCTTGCTAGGTCGTAGCAAATGACGTAGCTGAAGGCTATGCTAACTATCGTCTCGGCAAATGAGAGCGTAGTTGCCAGTGATCCATCTCTGGCAAAGTCGGCTGTACAACTGGGGCGAGTGCTAGTACGTCTCTCTAGACCTGCCGTGTGGTGGCGCTCGGTCTGCTATCACTGACAGTGGCGACACGCGGGTCCGACGTATACTAATGGACCGCGGCCGATTTAAAGGCTACCACCTAGCAAGTGTGGTGTCTGGCGGTGACACCACACTTATGACGGGTAGTAAGAGCAGTAGTGGATATCTTGCTGCCTGTGACAGGTCATGCAAAGGTAGGCGTTGTTAGTAGTGGGTATCATGCGTGTCGATACCTTTGACGTTGTGTGGTGCTCTTACTCGGCGGCTGCCGCTGGGTGCCGGTGTTGATCTCTTGGTCAGCGTCAGCATACCTGTAACAGTTAGGTTCATCATAGTTTTGTGTCCGACAGCTCGTATATCAGATGCCCAGTGTAGGGTAATGTTGGCGATTTGTTTGTGCGTCAGTGTGCGAGCTCGTCGGTTTCCCTGTTGATCGGCTTTAATAGCAGCTGGCATATCCAGTCAACGTTGCTGATATGCAGATGTTTGCCGACGTCTGTCGCTTGTTGGTGTATGTTAGTTTGCCATAGGTGGTTATGCCATAGCTAGTAGTGTCTTTGGCCGCTTATGGTTCCACCTGTGGTTGTGATCATAGTTTCCCAGAGTAAGAATGAAATGATTGTTCGAGTGTCTCGACTTCCTGTATAGTCGTGTGGCGCGTGTTTGGAATACTTACTTGAGTGTTTCAAGGCGGTATTCATTGTGAAGATTCAAGGTGCGAGTGTAGCGTCGAGCGTTGCTGATGATGCGTAGCACTTTGTTCTGTATGATCTGCAGGCGGTGCAGTCATGGTCCCGGCGGAGGTTCGAGACCTCTCTCGGGCATGGGTGTGTGTGTGTTTGTCCTTAGGATAATTTAGATTAAGTAGTGTATAAGTTTAGGGACTGATAATCTTAGCAGTTAAGTCCCATAAGATTTCACACACATTTGAACATTTTTGAACAGGTTAAACAAGATGGGTCATAGGATACTTCTCTGGGGTTCTCCAGCTTGGATCTGCTGAACGGAACGAACTGTTTAATGAGTTCAGTATATGGACTGAGTAAGTTGGCTCTGAGCACTATGGGACTCAACATCTGTGGTCATAAGTCCCCTAGAACTTAGAACTACTTAAACCTAACTAACCTAAGGACATCACACACATCCATGCCCGAGGCAGGATTCGAACCTGCGACCGTAGCAGTCGCGCGGTTCCGGACTGCGCGCCTAGAACCGCGAGACCACAGCGGTCGGCGACTGAGTAAGTCCAAGAAATAATAAAGTAATGACAAATAACAGAAATAGAAACAGCGAGAAACTTATCATCAGGATTGATGGTTACGAAGTACATGAAGTTAAGGAATCCTACTACCTAGGCAGCGAAATAACCAATGACGGGCGGATATCGAAAGCAGACTATCACTGGCAAAAGGGCGTTCCTGGCCAAGAGAAGTCGACTGGTAGCCAACATAGACTTTAATCTGAGGAAGAAATTTCTCAGAATGTACATCTGGAACACAGCATTGTATGGCAGTGAAGCATCGACTGTGGGAAAATCGGAACAGGCGAGAAACGAATGTTGAAAATTAAGTGGACTGATAATTTAAGGAATGAGGAGTTTCTGCGCGTAATCGGAGAGGAAAGGAATATGTGGAAAACATTGTCAAGAAGAAGGGACAGGAAGATAGGATATCTGTTAAGACATCAGAGAATTTCCATGCTGCTAGAGGCAGAAATGGAGTGTAAAATCTGTTAAGGAAGGCAGAGATTGGAACAGATGCAGCAACTAATTGAGGACGTAGGTTGCAAGTGCTACTCTGAGAGAAAGTGATTGGTAGGAGAGGAATTTGTGGCGGGCCACATTAAAATCGTCATAAGACTGATGACTCAAAATAAATTTATCTTCCTACTTTTGACATATATTCACTTGAAATCTATGTAGAAAATGTGTACATTTATCTTATTTTATAGTAGAAAGCTTACATTGGTTAATGGAGACGGATAAAGTTGAATTACAGTCTGGAGTATGATTTAGCTTCTCGCTGCAAGCGTTTAGACTGCAGCACATCAGATGACGCATTGCGCAGCATGGGCATCAGCTACCTGGTCCCCTCACAACATCTGAAGAGAGTCGCTCAAAGCTGCCTTGAAGACCAAACAAGTTGTGCTAGGTTCAAGGGGGATGGACTGTCAGACTGCTATTCAGTTTAGTTACGAAGGAAGCGATTACGAAATACCAAATTACGCCTAACGATACAGGTAAAGCTAATAGGTAAATCTGCGTGTTCTATCCCTAGAGGGGTGAATTGGACCGTACCGTCTGCTGTGTCATCCTCTGATAATGACGTCATTAGATGCAGTGTGGAGAGACATGGTGTTGGTACACCGTCCTGCCGATTGTTGTTTGGTTACATTACCTTGGAAGCGCTTGTGATCTGTCGAATGGCTCCTTTGCGGGGTCGAGTGTTGCCCGTACACATTCTTCCACCAAGGAAAAGCCCCTGGTAATACTGGGTACACCGGCCACACATCTACAGCGCCAGACCGAATGGTATAACTATTAGTAAATGAATCCAGTATTATTCGGAGGTTCGAGTCCTCCCTCGGGCATGGGTGTGTGTGTATGTCCTTGGGATAATTTAAGTTAAGTAGTGTGTAAGCATAGGGACTGATGACCTTAGCAGTTAAGTCCCATAAGATTTCACGCACATTTGAACATTTGAACATATTATTCGGAATTTGCTGATGATACTGGAATTATCTTTAACAGGGACAAAAATCAGATTTTTTGAGGAACTTCATGAAATAGCAGGAAGAAGAGAAGCTAGAAACAGAAACAAAAGATAATGACACAAGTTGAAGAAATGAATTAAAATTTGTACCAAAGCAGAGACATGAACCCAGGTGTTTTGGTTACTGGAAGATGTATTATTACTACACCACCGTACTGGCAAGCGCAGGTGTACGTGATGTTTTGGTCTGATGAAATTACATTTTCCTTGAGACATTTGAGTCTCAACTTTATCTTCGATACCTACACATGAAGTACAGGTAGGATTTCCCCGTTCCTTACAAAGTTGAGGTGCTATTACAATACCGGAGATCGTCGTTTATACCAACAATTTAAAACTGGGAAAAAGGGCTGAATGTGTGAAGTTTCTATTAGGGAGGACAACGGACTCGGGTTGCCAGTGTAGGTTCAAGTTTCGGCTGCGGCACAGATTTTATTTCATTTACTCAGTTTCTGTCATTCAGCTTCTTTTGTCAGAAGTAAAAGGATTACGTCTCTATTATAAAAGCAGTAGACCTACTGTATCACACACACGTACGGATTCTACGCATCCGAAACTATGACTGATGACAGAACTCAAATCCAAAACATCGTAGAGGAAGATAGTGAGCGTGTGAGAAAAGTTCTAGGACTAAAATACAGACATGGAGTCGGTACCAATAAGAAATCAAGAGAAATATTTTTAACTACAGAAAAATTCACACACAGTCTTGGAAAAAGACAGTTGCTGCAGTTACTCATACAGAAATTAAAAAAATTAAATTAACGTGCAAACACATTGCTAACTTTACCGTTGTCAGTGAAGAAAAAAGTTCGCTGATATAATTCCTGAAGAACGAACTGAAACAATGAAGCACAAATAAATCATTCAAGATAGAACTAAATTCATAAACCGGAATAAGAATTAAAACTTCACTACGAAGACCTCCTTAGACAATCTACATGATGGACAGAAGAACTGAAGGAGAAAGACAACTTGGTGAACATTTCAAGAAAGATTGGGAGGAAAAAATGAAATGTTACACAGGTTGCAAAGCAATCTGATGTTGTATACAACGGTTAAAAAAAAAAAAAGAGAATTGGATTGCGCTATCCAGCCCATGGGCTGGCCATCTTCACGTTTCTGGACACAATGGCCAACACCTGTCACCTACTGCTTCAGCTAAATACATGTCAGTACAAAAAATTCTCGACTTTGTTGCCTGTGAATACGTCACTATTTGCTCAATACAGGCGGATGGGAGCCTCATGCTTACCATCGTCTCAGACTTACTATTGTCAGTTATAGAAGTACTAAAACCTGCCCGAGCTTTTCATGTCGGGCACTCT
Source organism: Schistocerca nitens (assembly GCF_023898315.1). Lineage (NCBI taxonomy): Eukaryota > Metazoa > Arthropoda > Insecta > Orthoptera > Acrididae > Schistocerca > Schistocerca nitens. Next base: position 70,744,311 of record NC_064614.1, read on the forward strand.
ATCTGCGACTGTCATTCGGTCGACCTTAATAACCTATGACGTCATAGTGACGTGTCTCACGTCATTTGGAGTCGACATTAGCACTAATCTTAAATGCAGATGTTTGTAGATATGTTATTCGTCATTATATGTTTCTGTCATGGAACGTAATTTCAATGTTAATTTCGGGCGTCTCCACTTCCGTAACCTGTTTAGCATCACGCGCTTATCTAGGTCGGTTACGTTACGGAATATTTTGAGACTAATACCGTTTCCCGAAGTCTTACGACAGTTGTCTGTGACATTTATTTCCCTTGCGTTATCAGCCTTGCCAGCAATAGAACATGATGATTCATGGACGCCTCGACGAGTTCGCATAATAAACTGCAGGAGTTTATGGCCCCTCCACTTATTCCCACAAACGTTACTGCAGGAAGGCGTATAAATGCTGAGTTATTTAAAGTTAAAGGAGTGTAGGGTTTTCCTCTTTTCTCCAGTGCGCGACTGAATGAAGGAAACGGCTTTTAAGAAACGATCTAATACGTCATGTAACTGGCAGTTTGGTAAGGAAGGGAAGTACTGGTGTCAAAATTGTAGAGGGACACCAACACAAGAATACAGTACGTTGATTAAAAGAGAATGTAGTTTCTAGGAGTTATCCAGATATGTAGATGTTTCCACAGGACGTAATAACGTGGAGGAGAACTGCAACACATCAGTCTTCACACACCTTAAATTTAAGGGCTTAACGTGCTTTAAATTTATTGACAATTCTCAAAATTTGAATCATCAGCGCCAGTGCTCCGGAGAGGATGTTGATTTAAATGTTTCACAGCCCTTTTTTTAAGTTGCCTTATGTGGCTCTGTAACAGACGGTTTTTGGGCTCAAAGTTTATATTTTTCTGAAAAACTCCTTGATGGATTGGTTCTCTCATGTTCTGAACAAGACTTTCATTAACAAATGAAATATTTTAGTGAAATAGTGCTTCTCTATCAGATTCCTTTATAAGTGGAAATTTCTGGTAGCTGGTAACAAACTGTGTCTATTTGTCGCACGGAAATGTCACAGATCCTTTTACATCTACGTCTATGTCCATAGCACGTAAACCTGTGTGAAGTGCACTGCGCAGAGTAGTTCCCATGTACGATGTAATAGTCTTCCATTTACATTCGCGTATGAAATATGGATGGAAAAAACACATCGGTTAGTACGGAATAGCCAGTATTTTTCAGTATTAGTTTGGACAGGGCTATACCAGTTATTTGTTGATTTTGCATTACTGCTAATCATAGTGATGCTCTGAAGTAAATTTTCAAAACACTGCAGTCCTAAGGAAACGAGCAAAATGTAGTGAACACAATAGTACAGAGCCAGCACCTCAAATCACGTAAAAAAATAGATCTTTGGGTAGCACCCCATCGAAAAACGGAACAAGTACTTTGGGAATACAGTAATCCAGAAGCTAGATGCTCTGTTCTCCTGAAGTCAGTTGGAAAATAAAGATGACGCTCTATAGAAGTATTGCAGAGCTTCTGAGGACCTCCGAGTGCTGAGAATTTGCAGGGAGAAAAACACAATTAAGAGTTGTAGAAACGAGCTATCATGGATGATGGACTAGAATATCCCACCTAGACGACGTTAGAAATTGAACTATTATGGAATAGACCCAGACTCAAGAAAGCACCACACACAGATTAGAAGCACGGGTAGCTCGCCTGGTATGGACATACAGTGTGAATGACAGCCGATAGGTGGCCTAAAAACACCTTGATGTTCTATTCTTCGGGAAGAAAGAGAAGAGGAAGACCGAAGGTTGCCTGGTTAAAAGTGGTAAAAGAAGCCATAAAAGAAAAACAAAGAGAACAAAAGACGATGAAACTTGACGAGAAATAGACAGCGACGACGAAAGATTTGTGGAATACGGCGATAGCTACAGAAATCCCGAACGAAGAAGAAGAGATCATCTTCATATAATTGCCTCTCTGAGTCTCTCCGTGTAAACATTTCCTTTGTTTGGTTTTATAATAGACGATTATACAGAGTCATAGTTTATATTTGTATGAAAATTCCTTTATGGACTTCTTTCCTCATGTTCTAAACAAGCCATTTATTAATGCATAAAACATTTTGCTGATACATTGCATCTGCGTCTAATTTCTTATAAGTGAAAATTTGTGTTAATCTGTTAATATAATTTGTCTACAGGGTCTCCCTAATTAAAGTTCTAGTTTCAAAACACAGTAGAATAAAAATCAACAGCTCAGAATGACGTCAATGGTCACCTTTGCATAATGAAGTGGGGTCGGTTGATATGCGTGTGGATTTTCCGTTGTATGGATAGCAATGCAGGACGTTTCGTAGGATTTTATTCATGGTGCTCGAAGACGTGTCCAACGTTCTGGAAATTCCCCGCATACACTGTATTTGTGCACACCACCGCTCGAACCCTCCTGCAATGCTGTGGTCATATCTTCCGCAGACTTCCATACAATCCTCCCTCTGCCACACTGCAGTTCAAAAGAAAGTGTGTTTTCGAATTTTATAATCATTTTCTCCAGCCCCTTAGCAACACCGTACCAGTGCCCTTTTCCGTATCGTTAGGTATCGAGAACTTCTGCAGGGCTACTGGCATACAGTCATCGTTCTTGTAAAAGAGCTTTACTAACAGAGTGCGATCATTCATGGAGACAGTCATGTTTCGTGTCTAGGATGTAAATTTAGGAACAGTCATGTGCAGCGCAACTGTTGGTGCACGTATTCTGACGCTTATTGATCACATTTTCGTAAAATTATTTATGAAATAACTTTTTTAAATCAAAGACTTTTAATGCCTAGCCCGTATTTTTCCGATCACAATTAAAGTTCGATAACTAGTTTCGGTTGCTATCAGCAACTATCTTCAGATGTGTACATCATGAAGGAAACGTAGCCTAAGAAAATGCTGTACGAAAGTTGCCAAGAAAGTAATGCATCGCATTTTTTCTCTCAGCCGAAAACAATTCTACGAATGCTAAACGTTACGAATGTATTATTTGAAGTCTCCTGAGTGAATGCGCCAAGTTTCTGTCACTTCCGACAGAGAGCGTAGCTGCAGCACAGTTTCAAAATGGCGTCTGTAGTTGATGTACACTACTGGCCATTAAAACTGCAACACCAAGAAGAAATGCAGATGATGAACGGGTATTCATTGGACAAATATATTATACTAGAACTGACTTGTGATTACATTTTCACGCAATTTGGGTGCATAGATTCTGAGAAAACAATACCCAGAACAACCACCTCTGGCCGTAATAACGGCCTTGATACGCCTGGGCATTGACTCAAACAGAGCTTGGATGGCGTGAACAGGCACAGCTGCCCATGCAGCTTCAACACGATACCACAGTTCATCATGAGTAGTGACTGGCGTATTGTGACGAGCCAGTTACTCGGCCACCATTGACCAGGTGTTTTCAATTGGTGAGAGATCTGGAGAATGTGCTGGCCAGGGCAGCAGTCGAACATTTTCTGTATCCAGAAGGCCCGTACAGGACCTGCAACATGCGGTCGTGCATTATCCTGCTGAAATGTAGGGTTTTACAGGGATCGAATGAAGGGTAGAGCAACGGGTCGTAACACATCTGAAATGTAACGTCCAATGTTCAAAGTGCCGTCAATGCGAACAAGAGGTGACCGAGACGTGTAACCAATGGCACCCCATACCATCACGCCGGGTGATACGCCAGTATGGCGATGACGAATGCACGCTTCCAATGTGCGTTCACCGCGATGTCGCCAAACACGGATGCGATCGTCATGATGCTGTAAACAGAACCTGGATTCATCCGAAAAAATGACGGTTTGCCATTCGTGCATCCAGGTTCGTCGGTGAGTACACCATCGCAGGCGCTCCTGTCTGTGATGCAGCGTCAAGGGTAACTGCAGCTATGGTCTCCGAGCTGATAGTCCATGCTGCTGCAAACGTCGTCGAACTGTTGGTGCAGATTGTTGTCGTCTTGCAAACGTCCCCATCTGTTGACTCAGGGATCGAGACATGGCTGCACGATCCGTTACAGCGATGCGGATAAGATGCTTGTCATCTCGACTGCTAGTGATACTACGTCGTTGGGATCCAACACGGCGTTCCGTATTACCCTCCTGAACCCACCGATTCCATATTCTGCTAACAGTCATTGGATCTCGACCAACGCGAGCAGCAATGTCGTGATACGATGCACCGCAATCGCGACAGTCTACAATCCGACCTTTATCAAAGTCGGAAACGTGATGGCACGCATTGCTCCTCCTTACACGAGGCATCACAACAACGTTTCACCAGGCAACGCCGGTCAACTGCTGTTTCTGTATGAGAAATCAGTTGGAAACTTTCCTCATGTCAGCACGTTGTAGGTGTCGCCACCGGCGCCAACCTTGTGTCACCATCTTCTTCCTGTCGGTTAAATTTCGAGTCTGTAGCACGTCATCTTCGTGGCGTACCAATTTTAATGGCCAGTAGTGTATGTTAGAAGCAACGTGTCGTCATTGAATTTCTTACCGTAGAGAAAGAAACTGTGGGGAATACTCACAAACGCTTGTACAAAGTCTATGGAGCATCTGCTGTCGACAGAAGTACAATCTGCCCTGGGCACGGAGTATGAGATCACCCGAAGGCGCTTCGGTGGGATCTCCACGATTTGCAGCGGTCGGGGAGACCATCCACGGCTGTCACACCTGATGTGTTGCAACGAACTGATGTTGTCGTTTGTTAGGACAGACGCACTGCGACTCGGCAGTTGGAGCTGCATCTGACAATCATCAAAGCAAATGTGGATCCAATTATCCGCACTCTTGGATATTCAAAAGCGTGTGCAAGCTGGCTCCCCCGGTATTTAACGGTGGATCACAAATCGCACTGAAAAAGCATTTGACTTGATTTATTACAACGATTTTGTGCCCGAAACAAAACGACAGTCAATGGAATGGCGCCATTGAAGAGAAGAAGAAATTCAAAGCAAGTGCTTCTGCCAGTAAGGTCATGATCACCGTGTTCTGGGACTACGAAGGTGTAATTCTCACTGATGTGATGCCTAGAGGCGCTACCATTAATTCAGAAACATATGTCAACAAATTAACAAAACTGAAGACGAGGTTCCGGCGACTTCAGCGCAACAGCAACGATGTTTTGCTGAAACACGATAACGCTCGGCCCCACACACGCCTGATGCCTGCTAAACACATCGCAAAACAGGGTTGGTCAGTGTTAGCCCATCCATCCTACAGCCATGACATAGCCCCTCGGACTTCCACTTGTTTGGGCCATTAAATGATGTCATTCGTGGAAGATATTATGAGGGCGATGGGGAGGTGATTCACGCAGTGAAGCACTGGTTCCGCCACCAGGACAGGGATTGGTGCCAACAGAGCATATACGCCCTTGTTTCGTACTGGAGGAAGGCCAAAAACCGGGATGGAGATCACGTGGAAAAGTAGGGTGTGTAGATAAAACATCATTCTCTCCTGTGTTCAGTTTTCATTGTGTTGAAGAAAGAACTGTTGAACAAAAAAATGAGGTGCCTACTTTCTGGGGAAACCTCTTGCAATCAAGTGAAATACAAAAACACTGTGCAAAGGCTGAGCAAAAATAATGGGGAGCCAACTCCAAAAGCAAAAGTAAACATTTAAAAAATCCGTTTAACAGTGTAATACAAAATACTTATGATTATAACATACCGTTCGAAACGCGAAAAGGTGGTGAATAAGTATCGGAAAGTATCATTAGTTGTAGTCTTGCGATAACATGCATTTGTACACACCAAAAGAAAAACAGTATGTAATTTGAAAACATCACCGTGAACGAGACATTATAAGACATTAACATAATTTGTGTTATGCTACTAAATGGATTTGTCAATCGTTCATTTTAATTTTTACAACGGGCTACTCATTATTTCCGCTCAGCATTTGTACGGTGTGTTTATATTCCACTCCTGCGATCTAGGCATTAAAAGATTTTTTACTTAAAAAATTGTTTAATAAATCACATTAAGACCGTCGCCTCCTACCCAACAATGTCAGGCTTCACTAGTAATTTTTTGTCTTGTTCCATGACGTTTTCGCCGGCTGCTTTGTCCGAGCAGTTCTAGGCGCTTCGGGCTAGAGCCACACTGCTGCTATTGTCGCAGGTTCGAATCCTGCCTCGGGCATGGATGTGTGTGTTGTCATTAGGTTAGTTGGGTTTAAGTAGTTTTAAGTCTAGGGGACTGATGATCTCAGACGATAAGTCCCATAGTGCTTAGAGCCATTTGAAAAATATTGTTCTTAGACATTTCCCCATGCGTCAGTAATATGTTGTGCAAATTTAACATCATTCTGAGCAGTGCTTCTCTCTCTACAGCACTTTTAAAGTGAAACATTATCTGTGGACACCTTGCATTTGTCGAACAGAAATATAACAGTTTCCTTGAGATCTATATCGGTATCCCTAAGTCCTCTATGAACTGCATGGCAGGGAATAATTCCTTTGTACTACGTAACAGGGCTGCTTCCTCTATCATTAGTGTATGAAGCGAGGTAAAGATTACTTTAGTGGCTTTGTTGTCGCGGATATTAGTCATATTTGCTTCATTATTATTTCAGTCTTGGATCACAACGTTCATTTGTAATCACGCAGTTAATTTCGGTGGCGAACGACCATCTTCAGATCTGAGTAGAAACGTGTTGCACTAAAAAGTCGGAAACAAAACAAATGTTCAAGAGCGGGACTAAAATTGAAAGTGGAGGGATAATTGTTACAAGATTCGCTTATGGCATTGGTATAATCAGTGAAGGTGAAGAAGAATTAGAGAATCTGCCGAACAGAATGAACGGCCTAATGGCTGCAGAATATGAACTGAGGGTAAACCGAAGAAAGGGGAAAGTAAGCGAAGTAGCAGAAATGAGAATAGCGAGTAGCTTAACACGAAAATTAGTAATCACGAAGCAGACGTTAGAGGGAATTCTGCTGCCTTGTATGCAAAACAACCTATGACGGACGAGGCGAGGATGATATAAACAGCAGACCATCATAGGCAGAAGGGGCGGTCCCGGCCAAAGGAAGTCTATTAGTACCAAACATAGGCATTAATCTGAGGTAACACTGTATGTCAGCGATCCATGGACTGTGGGAAAACCTTGACAGGAGAGAATCGAAGCGGTTTATAAGTGGTGCTACAGAAGAACGTTGAAACTTAGGTTTGCCAGTAAGCAGTGAGAAGATTTTCCCCAGAACCGTTGAAGAAAGGAATGCATGGAAGACGGTGACAAGAAGAAGGGAGACAAAGGTAGGAAATCCGTCAAGACACAGCGGAATAATTTCCATGGTACTAGAGGGAGCTGTAGAGGGTAAAAGCTGTAGAGGAAGACAGAGGTCGGGATACATTCAGCAAATAAATGAGGACGTAGGTTGCAGATGCTACTCTGAGATGAAAAGGTAGGCATGGCAGAGGATGTCGTGGCGGGCCGCTTCAGACCTGTCAGAAGGCTAATGATTCAAAATATTACAGATGTGGTGCCTAGAAGACGAGCTAACGCCTTCTATTCTTGTTCTTTCTTCTGTCTTTCTTCATTCCTCATTTAATACTGGTTCTAAAATCTTTGTAAATAGGCTATTGGGGGATAATTTCGTCAATTATAAACCACCTGATAGTTGAGACTGCTCAGCATTTCCGTGTCATTCTCTCGTGAGCTGAACAAACCTATAATCATTAGTGCTACTCTTTTTCGTACAGGCTGCCAGCTATTGAACCATATGAAAGAAATTTAATTTTCATCCTTATGAACCGATCGAAAAGGGACTTCACTATAATGCATAAGGAGTATAGTTAAAATCCCTGTTGTACCACATTGGTTTTCAGTTGGTTTTCTAAGTCACTTGCAGTGACTGGGAGGATAATGAACTCGAATAAGAAAGCAACCAGTTTTCTTCCCCAACACCGTCCAGAACGGTATCGTGTTCCATACTCAATAATATCGTCCTCGACGGACTAGAACCCAACTTCTTCTTTTCTTCTGTTACGCCGTCACATGAAACTCCATCATCTGCAAGAGATCTGAGAACGTTAATAATACAGTACTAAGTACCAGTGAATCAGTCGACTATTCTTCCTTGGGAAATATAATGTATTACTTCTAGTCCAGTGCGTGACTCTCCATCCTGGTCAGCGTACTGTCTATAAATTACCAGTCTGTGACAAATCGGCGTAGTTAGTACATTCTGTTCGTACTCGCTCCTCGTCCGCTCAGAATTTGCTATCTTCTCCTCGATTCTTCGCACTGATGTTCCGCCTAAAGATCTGTGATATAAGAATAGCTTAGGCAACCGTCCCCCACACACGCGTAACTTGTTACCCCAATCACTTTTCTTTCGTGCACCTTTGTTACAAAACTGACGTCGAATCCCATTTCCATGTAGATGTTTTTAATTTGACCTATGCTGTAACCGTTCAGAGATATGAAGCACTTTGTAACATACCCTTAGAAAAATTTATAAATGACTGTGTTGATAAATCTCTTACGTTATTTGATTTTCAAACAGGTGAGCAAAACTGAACGTACTCAGAAATATCTGTCTTTACTTATTCTGATCAACACGAAACTGCCACACAATATTTATTTAAATTTGTTTTTAGCGGAACGATGTCTGAATTTCAATAATCCCTACAAAAAATGGCCGTGACTAACAATAACATATACCTTTCGAGAATCACTTACCTCACAAAAATCTTCGTTACTCGAACTACTGCAGTACAGCGAGCGCCACTACTGCCAGCTAAATAAAAGCTTCCAACTACTGAAGGCACTAACTACTGATAGGCATAGTTAGCAAATGAAAGATTTTGATGGAGAACAAACAATGTAATTACCGTAATAGTGTTCAAAAGTCTTAATATATATCAGTTCATGACATCCTGTCTTACTAATTTCCTTTCTCTGACGGACACACGTCCAGATAGTTCGCTCTCAAAACTCTGCCATCTCTATCCCCACATCCACCACTGCTGGCGGCTCACCTCCAACTGCGCAACGCTACACGCTGTACACATCCAACTGCCCAACACTACAACAGCGAATATTCCAACAATGCCAACCAGCCACAGACTGCACACAGCACAGTCAGTGATTTTCACACAGAGCGCTACGTGGCGTTACCAAGATAAAAACCTAAACAGCGTACTTGGAACTTCATTTCTGACGTTTACATTAGCCTAAAACCTTTTTTATGTGGATCCCAAATTTATGCTCTGTACAGCAGTATTGGATCTGCACGGATACCGTATCAAATACGAACATATTTTCTATACCGCTGTATCATCAAACATTCTTATCGTGTAGAGACAGTATTTATAGTGTCATTAATGTCTATGTTAGATTGTAACCGAATGCCTATCAGGACATTTCTGTTACACAGGTGACTGATCGTGAACAGCTTTCGGAGGTAAGAAGCCGTCGGCTGCTCCCAGAGGCACAATCTGGCAGACACCTGTACAAACTACCTGCTCACTCCCGCAGTTCTCGGCGGCGGAACTTGCGATACGATTTGAAGCATTATCTGGTCCCGCGCGTAATCAAGTCATCGCAACTGTAACGAGCGCCGAGTGCCGCTGGCGGCGGGCCATTAGCGCCAGAGGGTGGAAGGGTGGTGGTGGGGAGGGGAAGGGGAAAGAGGGGCGCAGTTGTGGGGGCGGAGGATTGGGGGCGGCAGTGGTGGAGGCGGCAGAGCGCCTCCCCAACAGCGCCGATAACCGCGTGCTCTGCGACCGGGATTTGCACAAATGAATCTGCCGATTCCCTATCGGCGCCAATAGCGAACCGAATTCTCGGTCTCTCCTCTATCGCGCCCAACCGTAGACGCGCAGGTACTGAGTCCATCAGGAAGCACAGTCCAGGAACTAATCCTGGGGATCAAGAGCCCCTTCCTCCTCGACCCCTAATCACGCATTCCTCGCTTACATTAGTGTCTTCCACCTGCTTCCGTATCGACACGCCGCTTTTGTGGAAAACGAAGACACAAAAGGCAGGCTGTTTCTCAACAAGTCAAATCGTGCAGTTCTAATTGCCGGATGAGTGGTACTGCTATCTACTTTAGTTCCTCGCCCTGATAAGTAATTACTTCTGCGGAAATGGTGAAACCTCAACTTCCTGATGTAGCAGGGGCACCAAGTTTTGCCTTGATAATTACCTAACTCTGTTTAAGAAAGCAGACAGATAAAGTGGTAGTGATTACGAGGGTCACTCCAAAAGAAATGCCCACTACTTTCTTTTAAATCCATCTTTTATTCTACATGTTTGAAAGTTTCACAATGTGTAGATACATCCTTTAGGAACAATATTTTCATTTCTCCACATAATTTCTATCCCTCTCAACTGCCTTACGCCATCTTGGAACCAGCACCTGTATACCCGCACGCTAAAATTCTGGACCAACCTATTGAAGCCACTGTTTGGAAGCGTGCACAAGGGAGTCATTATCTTCAAACTTTGTTCCACGAAGAGAGTCTTTCAGTTTCCCAAAGAGATGATAGTCACATGGAGCCAAGTCAGGACTGTAAGGCGGGTGTTTCAGTGTTGTCCATCCTACTTTTGTGGTCGCTTTCATGGATTTTTGACTGACATGTGGCCGTGCATTGTCATGCAACAGCAAAACATCCTGCTTGTGCCGATGTGCTCGAAAACGACTCAGTCGAGCTTGCAGTTTCTGAATTGTCGTCACATATGCATCAGAATTTACGATGGTTCCACTTAACATGATGTCCACAAGCAAGAGTCCTTCGGAATCGAAAAACACCGTAGCCACAACTTTTATAGCAGAAGATGCGGTTTTAAATTTTTTTCTTGGGTAAATTTGCAGGATGCCACTCCACTGGTTGCCTCTTCGTCTCTTGTGAAAAATGATGGAGCCATGTTTCATCACCTGTCACAATTCTTCCAAGAAATTCATCTCCACCATTCTCGTACTGTTCCAAAAGTTCGCTGCATACCGTTTTTCTTGTTTCTTTGTGAGCCACTGTCAACGTCGTGGGAATACATCTGGCACAAACCTTTTTTTAGCGCCAACACTTTCAGTATTCTCCAAACACTTCCTTCCCCTATCCCAAAGTAGCGTGACAATTCGTTTACTGTGATGCGTCTGTCAGCAGTCACCAGTTCGTTAACTCTCTGCACATTGTCTGGAGTGTGTGCAGTACGAGGCCTGCCGCCGCGAGGACAATCCTCAACATTTCCGTACCCGCTTTCATCACGTAACCTGCTTGCCCACCGACTAACTCCACTGCGATCCACAACAGCATCTCCATACACCTTTTTCAACCTCTTCTGGATGTTTCATACTGTCTCGTTTTCACAGAACAGGAATTCTATAACAGCACGTTGCTTCTGACGAACGTCAAGTGTAGCAGCCATCTTGAAGACATGCTGTGACGGCGCCACTCACAGGAACAGGTTGAACTATGTTTGAAAACAAGCGGGACGGATGTATCTACACACTGTAAAACTTTCACACATGCACAATTACAACTGTATTTTTACAAAAATAGTGTGTATTTCTTTTGGAGTGACCGTCGTACATACTAATAAGTCTTCCATATACGCCGGCCGAGGTGGTCGAGCGGTTCTAGGCGCTTCAGTCTGGAACCGCGCGACCGCTACGGTCGCAGGTTACAATCCTGCCTCGGGCGTGAATGTGTGTGATGTCCTTAGGTTATTTAGGTTTAAATAGTTCTAGGTTCTAGGGGCCTGATGACCTCCGATGTTATGTCCCATAGTGCTCAGAGCCATTTGAACCATTTTCTTCTATATACATCCCGCGTCATACAGGGCAGAAATCTGTAATAGCCCAGTAACATAGTTTTTTTTCTTTTTATTTGCTTTTATTGTTTCGGAAATAAGGGTAAGAAAATTTGGAAAATTAATATGGCCGGGCGGGATAGCCGTGCGGTCTAAGGCCCATTGCGCGGCTCCCCCGTCTGAGGTTCGAGTCCTCCCTCGGGAATGGATGTGGGGGTTCTCCTTAGCGTAAGATAGTTTAAGTTGGATTAAGTAGTGTGTAAGACTAGACACCGATGACCTCAGCAGTTTGGTCCCATAGAACTTACCACAAATTTCCAGTTTTACAAAATTAATATGAAACTATTGCTGAGTGCTGACAGAAGGTCAAAGAGCGGAAGAAAGTCCTTTTCACTGTGAAGCATATATGAAATCCCAAGCGACGAATGAAAATTTTTTGCAAGACTGGAATTCGAACCATCGTCTCCTGCTGAATAGGCGAATGCGCTGCTCTAACCACCTGGTCATCCTGGCACAGTAACTTTCCACAAACGTATGGACTACTCTAGCACGCCTCATTCAAATAGCTGACATTTTCGGGGCGAGAGAACAGCAACAGTATTACTATTTAAGACATTTCTAGTATATATTTTATGTTTCAGTCCCAATCACACACTTCTTTTTTGTTTGGAAAAATGCATTAAAACATACTGTGCTGTCTTGCAATATATTTACCCTCTACAGATTTCGACCATGGACCTTCGCCACATTGGAAAAATATCTATTGTGACAACTTCACATCTCATACATGCTGTACACATCATGGCTTTCATCAGAATGTTAAAAAAGTTTCAAGTCAGCATTGGTCTATACTTTTCTGGTTAAACAGCATGTATGGCATGTGAAGTTAGCACAATAGATATTTTTCCACTGTGGAGTCCATGTTCGAAACAGATAGTGAATGAATGTACTCTACGACACCACAGTGTATTATCATGCAATTCTCAAAGTGTATCGATACTGTTGATAGACGCCTGAAAAAATTATTTTTACACTTTTTTTTAATACATGATTAGTTTCGGTCTCCCTGTATCATCTTCAGATCAATGTATTTGCCTCAGCAATCCGTTGTGTCTGTGTCAGAACTCGGAATTCAGTACTCAGTATTCTGTACTCCGTGCTCTGATGTGTAGTTCTGATACATACACAACTGGTGTGTCACAGCCACTTAGGTCTGATGATGTTCAAAGGAGATCGAAACTAGACAAGTACAATATTACAAAAAGTTACGGCTAGAACTTTTATTAATAATCCTGGAAAAAATTATTTCCCATTCATTCCTAAGAACGTCCGAGTCATCACCAAGTTTCGCAATCCCGGAGTGGAGACGCTGTACAATGCTGTCGGAGGCACTGATTCTACAGCCAGCCACTTTCACGAAAAGAAGGAAAAAAATTCAGAAACTGCAGTTGTATAACTGTAATACATTTGTTCTGGACTGACTGATTTAAAATTATTCCAGAGCTGTTGTAGCTAATATTGATATTGTTCAAGGACTGGTATGAAGTTATTTTTACGAGGCGCAGTGCCTGTAACCATATTTGAAGAACATAATCTGATTTTATTTCAGTAATCGATGATGTAATTTATAGTTTTCAAGCAACAGGAAAGAGCCAAAAGAATAATAAGCAAAAATAATAGTGCAGCTCATTGTAAAGATCTGTTCAAAACACTGAAAAGTCTGAGTACCCCATGTGAGTACATTTACCAACCAGTTTTTTTTTTTTTGGTCATCAGTCTACTGACTGGTTTGATGCGGCCCACCACGAATTCCTTTCCTGTGCTAACCTCTTCATCTCAGAGTAGCACTTGCAACCTACATCCTCAATTATTTACTTGACGTATTCCAATCTCTGTCTTCCTCTACAGTTTTTGCCCTCTACAGCTCCCTATAGTACCATGGAAGTCATTCCCTCATGTCTTAGCAGATGTCCTATCATCCTGTCCCTTCTCCTTATCAGTGTTTTCCACATATTCCTTTCCTCTCCGATTCTGCGTAGAACCTCCTCATTCCTTACCTTATCAGTCCACCTAATTTTCAACATTCGTCTATAGCACCACATCTCAAATGCTTCGATCTGTTCCGGTTTTCCCATAGTCCATGATTCACTACCATACAATGCTGTACTCCAGACGTACATCCTCAGAAATTTCTTCCTCATATTAAGGCCGGTATTTGATATTAGTAGACTTCTCTTGGCCAGAAATGCCTTTTTTGCCATAGCGAGTCTGCTTTTGATGTCCTCCTTGCTCCGTGCGTCTTTGGTTATTTTACTGCCTATGTAGCAGAATTCCTTAACTTCATTGACTTCGTGACCATGAATCCTGATGTTAAGTTTCTCGCTGTTCTCATTTCTACTACTTCTCATTACCTTCGTCTTTCTCCGATTTACTCTCAAACCATACTGTGTTTTCATTAGACTGTTCATTCCGTTCAGCAGATCATTTAATTCTTCTTCACTTTCACTCAGGATAGCAATGTCATCAGCGAATCGTATCATTGATATCCTTTCACCTTGTATTTTAATTCCACTCCTGAACCTTTCTTTTATTTCCATCATTGCTTCCTCGATGTACAGATTGAAGAGTAGGGGCGAAAGGCTACAGCCTTGTCTTACACCCTTCTTAATACGAGCACTTCGTTCTTGATCATCCACTCTTATTATTCCCTCTTGGTTGTTGTACATATTGTATATGACCCGTCTCTCCCTATAGCTTACCCCTACTTTTTTCAGAATCTCGAACAGCTTGCACCATTTTATATTGTCGAACGCTTTTTCAAGGTCGACAAATCCTATGAAAGTGTCTTGATTTTTCTTTAGCCTTGCTACCATTATTAGCCGTAACGTCAGAATTTCCTCTCTCGTCCCTTTGCTTTTCCTAAAGCCAAACTGATCGTCACCTATCGCATTCTCAATTTTCTTTTCCATTCTTCTGTATATTATTCTTGTAAGCAGCTTCGATGCATGAGCTGTTAAGCTGATTGTGCGATAATTTTCGCACTTGTCAGCTCTTGCCGTCTTCGGAATTGTGTGGATGATGCTTTTCCGAAAGTCAGATGGTATGTCGCCAGACTCATATATTCTACAAACCAACGTGAATAGCCGTTTTGTTGCCACTTCCCCCAATGATTTTAAAAATTCTGATGGAATGTTATCTATCCCTTCTGCCTTATTTAACCGTAAGTCCTCCAAAGCTCTTTTAAATTCCGATTCTAATACTGGATCCCCTATCTCTTCTAAATCGACTCCTGTTTCTTCTTCGACAACATCAGACAAATCTTCACCCTCGTAGAGGCTTTCAATGTATTCTTTCCACCTATCTGCTCTCTCCTCTGCATTTAACAGTGGAATTCCCGTTGCACTCTTAATGTTACTACCGTTGCTTTTAATGTCACCAAAGGTTGTTTTGACTTTCCTGTATGCTGAGTCTGTCCTTCCGACAATTATATCTTTTCGATGTATTCACATGTTTCCAGCAGCCATTTCTTCTTAGCTTCCCTGCACTTCCTATTTATTTCACTCCTCAGCGAATTGTATTTCTGTATTCCTGATTTTCCCGGAACATATTTGTACTTCCTCCTTTCATCAATCAACTGAAGTATTTCTTCTCTTACCCATGGTTTCTTCGCAGCTACCTTCTTTGCACCTATGTTTTCCTTCCCAGCTTCTGTGATGGCCCTTTTTAGAGATGTCCATTCCTCTTCAACTGGACTGCCTACTGCGCTATTCCTTATTGCTGTATCTATAGCGTTAGAGAACTTCAAACGTATCTCGTCATTCCTTAGTACTTCCGTATCCCACTTCTTTGCGTATTGAACCTTCTTGACTAATGTGATGAACTTCAGCCCACTCTTCATCACTACTATATTGCGATCTGAGTCTGTATCTGCTCCTGGGTACATCTTACAATCCAGTATCTGATTTTGGAATCTCTGTCTGACCATTATGTAATCTAACTGAAATTTTCCCGTATTACCTGGCTTTTTCCAAGTGTACCTCCTGCTCTTGTGATTCATGAACAAAGTATTCGCTAATACTAGCTGAAACTTGTTACAGAACTGAATTAGTCTTTCTCCTCTTTCATTCCTTGTCCCAAGCCCATATTCTCCTGTAAAATTTTCTTCTACTCCTTCCCCTACAACTGCATTCCAGTCGCCCATGACTATTAGATTTTCGTCCCCCTTTGCATACTGCATTACCCTTTCAATATCCTCATACACTATCCCTATCTGTTCATCCTCAGCTTGCGACGTCGGCATGTATACCTGAACTATCGTTGTCGGTGTTGGTCTGCTGTCGATTCTGATTAGAACAACCCGGTCACTGAACTGTTCACAGTAACACACCCTCTGCCCTACCTTCCTATTCATAACGAATCCTACACCTGTTATACAATTTTCTGCTGGTGTTGATATTATCCAATACTTATCTGACGAGAAATCCTTGTCTTCTTTCCACTTCAATTCACTGACACCTACTATATGTAGATTGAGCCTTTGCATTACCGTTTTCAGATTTTCTAGTTTCCCTACCACGTTCAAGCTTCTGACATTCCACGCCCCGACCCGTTGATGATTCAATCTTTTTCTCATGGTAACCTCCCCCTTGGCAGTCCCCTCCCGGAGATCCGAATGGGGGACTATTCCGGATTCTTTTGCCAATGGAAAGATCATCATGACACTTCTTCAATTACAGGCCACATGTCCTGCGGATACACGTTACGTGTCTTCAATGCAGTGGTTTCCATTGCCTTCTGCATCCTCCTGTCGTTGATCATTGCTGATTCTTCCGCCTTTAGGGGCAATTTCGCACCCCTAGGACAAGAGAGTGCCCTGAACCTTTATACGCTCCTCCGCCCTCTTTGACAAGGCCGTTGGCAGAATGAAGCTGATTTCTTATGCCGGAAGTCTTCGGCCGCCAATGCTGATTATTTATCAAAATTTAGGCAGTGGCGGGGATCGAACCCGGGACCGAAGACGTGTTTGATTATAAATCAGAGACGCTACCTCTAGACCACGGGTACAGGACACCAACCAGTTATACAAATCAAAATAAGAAAAATAATAAGTACTGTGCACACAACTTTGTCTATGACCGTGGAACAAGAGCTACACTGAACTTACATTTATCAAGAAACTGTAAACATAATACTCAAAACAGCGTTTTCCACCAAGGAACCAAACTGTACAATAAATTGTCCTAGAAGATTGAAGAGATCACTGAAAACTTTATTTCAAAAGGTAATTAAAAAGTACCTTTTAAGTGTTATATTCTGTACTTTGAAGAAGAATTAAACAACACACTGTAAGGGTTTGGTGAAAATGTAATACAAAAAATTAGTAACGACAGTAAAACATGTTTTCCACTTTTTCCTTTCCCAGGGAATCTTACTCCCAAACCAATGCAGTGTATAATACCAATACAGTGGACAACTGATTACCCGGACCTGAGTAATACGGACACATGATTATCCGGGTTGTCAGCCGCGAGCATATACCTCTGTACTGTCCGTGCACTATCCACCTACGCCTAGCGCGGCATACGAACAGTAGGAAATGCAAGAAGATGAAACAGAAGGAAATGTAGATGCTGGAAATGATGCAGGACCACCTCACGCGGAAGCATTCAAAGACCTACAAACAGCTTTCAAATGGGTCGAAAACGAAACAGTTTACTATACCGTGAGTTTACTGCGGTTAACACCAATTAGTGAAGAGAGAAAATTATTTACGTCAAATGATGCTTAAAACAAAATTAAACAACAAAGGCTCTCACGTGGCTTTTCTTAGTGACTTTATGATTAAGATAACATTATTTCAGTAATTTTAAGAAAATATGTACCTATGTATGAAAATATGTCCCCAACCTCTTAAATATTGGTTTTTGCTGATTTTAGTAAGTTTCATTTGCTTCCGTTGTTTTGAATAAATACCTAACATTACCTATTAATAATAGAAAGAAAATCATGATACAACGTGCTTAAGAGATAATCATATGTAGCTGACGTAGGTTATCTTTCAAGAGTTAATAACACAAAAATGGCTCTTATTCATAAATTCAATTATCCGGATTTTCCGATTATCGGAATGGCTTGCGACAACGATTAGTCGCGTTGATCAAGTCTTCGCTATACTCTAGAATCTTCCTCTGATAAATATCTCAATTTTTATACAGGGCTGGTGACTCAGTTTTCAGGCTATCATATGGGCAGCTGCTGTACACATAATTGAAACATACCGTCGCTATAGCACGGCCTTCAGCTGATAGTGTGGCTAGAGTATCATAATGAAACAGTGTGTCTGTAATACGTGCAGTGACTCGGGGTGTGAAATGAATGAGCAGTGTAGCACTGACCTTTTATATCATTAAGTAACTTCTCTGTAAAGCGGCATTGAACACTAGGGACACACCGAATGAGGTAGCACTGTTTTACACAGAATGGCCTTGTATTCAGGAGCTGGAGGCTCCGAACTTCATCAGACTGTCCTGTTTTTCCGTGGTTTTCCTACAGTAGTCCTACGCAAATACCATGGTGGTTCCTACTAAAAGAGCACGGCCGACTAACTGTCCCATTCTTGTCCAACTAGAACTGCAAATACGTACTTTTTTTTTAATTGCACTACCAAGATTCGTCCAGCATCGTTGTAAAAGTGATCTAGTGATAAATACAGACACTACTGCTATTAGTACTACTACTAATATATAACTAATTGATGTCAAACTGTTCGTATTTCATTTTCAATAATTTTTTGCAGTCTGCAGATTTTTTTAACTGCTGTTTGCACCAGAGTCGAACTATTGCTCTTTTATTTATCATTTTTTATTCCTTGGTTTGATTAGCGCCACCCGTTACGGCGGAACATTACTGAATGTAGTCAGGTGCGATTTGAGGGGCCCAGATTATGATTTTTATGCTGTACCTTGATTTCCCAGGGGAATTTTGTTTTAGGTCTTCTGTACTGGTGATTCATCCGAGACAAATTGCAATAAGTTAAAGTATTACTGAACTTTCGATCCCGGGGTTGGTCGCAAAACTTGAGATATTTTTAAAGAAAATCGACATTCATTTTTAAGAAAGGGAAACGACACAAGTTTCATACATGTAAAAAACAAAACGTGAAATACTGAAGTTTTCCATTGGACTTCTGGAAAACTTGACGGCTCTTCTCACGCAGAAAATTACATTATTTTGCTGTACATAGATTTTAAAAATTGCTGTAACAACGATCACAACACGCTGTTGTTGAATATACAGTATGGAATAATGTGACATATTATAACTCACCCCCCTTCCCCAAACTTTAGTAATCGGTTAATGCAATGATATGAGTTTTATCGCATGTGCCTAATGTATTTGAGTTTCGAGAAGTCTATCGTCCGCGAAGAAAATCTGATTCGTTAGTGAAAGGAATTTTAAAACAACTTGATCTAATATACAAGAAATTCAACTCCTGCATTTTCTGCAGGTCAGTTACAATAAGAAACTAAAAAGGGTATCGCATGACTGAAACAGTTTACAACAAAACTAACTGAAACTACACAGAAATTAACTAACAGTGTCACCAGCCCAGTTTGGCACTGTCTGTCCAATATCCAATCGATTATGTAGACAACAATGAATACGTAACCATATGCTTGTGGGTGTGACAACAGATGGTTGACACACGTTCCTGGGAATACAATACGTTACTAATTAATAATGAAGAAGGAGAGCAATGGTCAGTACGCAGATGTGTCAATCTAGAAAAGTAAATGATTGAATAAAGGTAACTCTTTTGTTAAGGACAGTAATTTACGTAGCACCAGATTAACTTTTACTTTCGTGCACTTGATTACAGTACATGGCAAATGAAGTACATCGAACAGATTGTAATTAATATGAAATTTTGTAGGATAAAATAAGCAACTCTTGGCTTTCTACACATACAAAATGCCGAAATACGACCCAAGAAAGCGCACAATAGCATTATTACATTAGACATTGATATGAAATATGTGAAATGAATTTATTCTTTTTCTTGATTTGCAGTAGTGCGAACTACTTTAATTTTAAGTCACTTCGTCTTCACTCAATTAGCAAGAATGACTCTGAATGTTATTGAACTTAACATCTAAGTTACTGAGGTTCAATTATTAATTACTTCCAGTTATCTTTTAGCAAACAAACAAAACTGGCAAGCATAGTCTTTTAATACTTTTATCTATTTAAACAACGATACTCAGGAATACAATAACTCGAAAAGAATAAAACCCTAGATAATTAACAATGACTGAAGAGGACGACAAGATCAGTTACCATCACTTTTTACGTAGTAGAACTCATTACTGAAATGAAATTCACTGAAAACGTCACTGGGTAACGCCTCGTAATGTTTCTAACGTGAATAAATATAAAGCAACATCAAAGTTCGTTGCAGATGTTAACCTGTTGTCTTCGTTGTCGTCTACGATGCTCCCATTGCTCCGTGTAATATTGCAGGTACAACTTGATCCTAGCAGGAACACCTTGATCCTCAGGGACCAATTATGGGGCAGAATGTAGATGTTATAGGAACCACTTACATCTCCTCACACTCGTCTTGTTCTTGGTGCCTCACATAGGTCCGACAGTGCACGACACTTGTATATGATCACTCTTATGTCACAACAAATGTTTCACAACCATGCAATTTTCCTGCGCGCTCTGTTTTGACGTCACTTTCGAGTCTAGAGACAGCGCTCCTACGTTTCTTTACTCTCTGCGAACGACATTACTTTTCCTGACGGCTTTAACCCATAATAAATACATCATAATATAAAATAATTAATACACGTTACAGTACATATAGTACTTCTATCTAACAAGTGGTATCTAAAGGTTTACAGAATAAAACAGTTCTATCATATTTACAATAAGCACAATAGGAAAAAATTTTGGGTAGTGTTGTGTCCTGCCTACTAGTCGAATACGGGGTGCGAATCGTGTTAATCGTCCTATTACAAGACTAAGTTCAAAGTCAGGGAAGTGTTGATAATGGCGTATTTGTCGCCTTAAAGGCATTCTTCACTGATGTCAACTTACCACGTCCAATCTCAAAGGTATCTAACATTACGACCTTATAGCGCGTATTTTAAACAAACCTGATTTGCAGCCTCACTGTCGCGCTACCAGATTCTCTTGTGCTACTGGCATGAAATCTGAAATGGTGTCGTTGATCAACTGATATATCTTCTGTTATCCATAGAATTTCTAACTGTAATACTAACTGTAATAGTTTTATTAACGTTTCAACCTTTAAATATAGACTGTAGCTTTAAAGAGCAGATAATGACAGCACTTTAAATTTTAAATTCGGTCAGTAACCACGCCACGTATGGAAAATAAAATTTTTGTTCTCTCTAGTAGCAGTTAGATAGGCAAGCTGAAACTAGTAATGCCTTCACGGGTAGTAGTTTAATAATATATATTCATTAGTTTGTAAGTAGGCTGTTTAGGTTTTTATGTTGGTAACGCCACATAACGCTCTGTATGAAAATCACTGACTGTGCTGTGTGCAGTCTGTGGCTGGTTAGCATTGTTGGAATACTCGCTATTGTAGTGTTGGGCAGTTGGATGTGAACAGCGCGTAGAGTTGCGCAGTTGGAGGTGAGCCGCCAGCAGTGGTGGATGTGGGGAGAGAGGTGGCAGAATTTTGAGAGCGGACGATCTGGACCTGTTTCCATCAGAAAGAGTAAATTTTTAATATTGGATATCATGAACTGATATCGTGTTAATGAATTTTTTAATACAGTAAGATAAATGACAATACTTAACCTCGAAAATTTACAATGAGGCGTTGCAAGCAACGGGCGACTGACAATATAAGAAATCTCATTAGTATCGACAATGCCTAATACAGGTGAAACAATACAGTTCCTAACTGGCTGCTGTAGATCTCGTAGAACGGCTGGTCTCCAACTGGGCTGCGGCCAGGTGGAGCGGCTCTGCTGTCTAGGTGTCGTCCTAGAGAGCGGTCGGTCAGCATACTATGGGCTGACGTCTTCTTAACAGCCGTCTCCGCCTTAACGTTCCTGACCGGCTTACTGGAGCTGGACTTTAGGCCGCAACAGTTAGTATTTCTGTACTATAGTGTCACAATCTCGTGACACCTCACATGACGCCGTGAAAGCCACGGATCAAGAAAACAGGCAGATGCTGCATTTGTCGATTATCGAAAAGCATTTGTCTCGGTGCCACACCAACGCATAATAATGAATATTTGATCATAGATATATCAAACGACTCTAGTGACTCGATTAAACATTTCTTGGTACCCAGGAGGCATGTTATGTTGGATACAATGTCTTCAGTAGTTAATGTCTGTTGTCACCTTTTCAGTTCACATTGTAAATTGATTACATGACAGTCAACATTAATAGTAACGTTAAAACGTGTGTCCGTGTGTATAATGAAATTTGTCGTTAAAAATATATCACTTTTTCAAACCAACAGCTCAATTCATGGAATCAATACTAGAAATAAGAATAATCTTCACAAGGATTTAAAGTCACTTAGTCTTGTACAAAAAGGTGTGCATTATTCAGGAACACACATTTTCAATAACTTGCCAGCAGCCATAAAAAGCTTAACAACCAATGAAATTCTGTTTAAGAGAAGCCTAAAGGATTTATTGGTGGCCAACTCCTACTCCATTGATGAATTTCTTAGTAAAACCAACTGATTTGTGTATAAGTACAACATAACTTCTGCACAATTTCAGTGCAGTAATGTGTTCATTGAAAAGTTGTGTGTCTGTGTGTGTGTGTATGTGTGTGGGTGTGTGTGTGTGTGTGTTAGTATAATCTAACTTCTGCACCATTTCAGTGCAGTAATATGTTCATTGTAAATAAGTATTACAGTAGTTGTATTAACTTATAAATAAATAAAAAACTTTTTTATTTTAAATTCAGTGCATTAGTATTTGTAAAATGACTCTTAGTGTTCATTAAAAAATGACGATCATTCCACTTGGGACCTGTGGAATGGTAAATTAGCTTATTTGTTTTAGTTGTAAATATTTGTCATGTATTGTTGTTTTTCTGACATGTTCCACATCCTGGAGGACCTCCTCACTACGGATCAATTGGAATTAAAGTAAATCTAATCTAATCTAATAAAAAGGCACTGACTGCTATACAGGTAATGAGAAACATATTTCGAAGATACGCTGAATTTAAGGCGCAAAGGAGCATATGACTGGAAAACAAGTAGAAAAATATTCAGACAAGAAAGACTTTCATCAATTCAGCACGACGTAAAGAATGAAGGGGTTACATGCCTAACAATAAGACGAAAAATTAGCTCATTAATCAGTATGTTAGTTAATGCAATACTTACTTTGAACACGTACAGTATAGTTATCAATGTGGTCATCTGCAGCCCTGATGAGTTTCGTCCACAATTACACCTCAGATCAGTGAGGTGGCACAACAAAGTTTCTCATTCGAGGAGCCAGCTGCCCAATGTGCGACGACCTACTGTTTTTGTTTAATCAGCATCTGAAATCTACTTAGCATCCAAGGAGATTCTACGTATTATAGTCCTTAGTGTCCACTTAGTAGTTGACTGGCGATTCATTAGACTGAATATGGCTAGCTTATCTGCCTTTGTATCATGCCAAGATGGCTGCCGGCCAATGTGGCACATTCAAATATGTCAAGTACAATATGGTTTTGTAAGTCGTGAACTTAACAGCAAATGTATTAACTTAAAGGGCAATAGAAAACTAAGGGATAGTAGATTCAATTTACAAACCAAGGTCACATAATTTCAAGGAAGTAATCATAATTCCTTACCAAGTAATTATTTTACACTCGATAAACAGTTAACTTAGATGAATTTATGAATGCACTGAACTGAATAAATCAATCAGTGATGCAATAAGAAGCTTCCACGCTTTTAGTGATAGCAACTTCTTATTGTCCATTGCACTGTGCAGACACACGCGAACGGCTATCTACGCTCGGAGTAACATGAGCAAGCTTATCCAACTAATCTCCCCCCAGAAAGTTAACCTATGTCATAGGAAAATAAACTTATTAATCTCTGCATTGTCGTGTCTCTCATTGACCTGAACTTCGGGCAGACAAAAAGGGCTTCCTCCTCACTTATCAGAAGCACAGTATAAAGTGTCTGTTAGTCTGTACTACACAAACTCGAGGCAAGGATTGATCCCGAGTATTAGTAAACTATATTCAAATTAGCAGGACCAAAAGTTTCTCACCCGTGAGCGAATTCTATTACACGGTCAATTAACTGTTGGTGCATTCCAGGCTCTGTCTCCCTCTACAGTTTCTGCATTCTACATCTTCCTCTGGTGCCATCGAATTCTGATGTCTTGACACATTAACGATGATCCTGTCCCTTCTGTTTGTTTTCCGTAAGTTCTTCCTTCACCGTTTTTGCCTCCTCATTCTTGAACTTTTCCTTCCACCTAAGTTTAACTCTCTTGTGTAGCACCATATCTCAATGCGGCAATTCTGTTCTGTTCCGGTTTCCCGAATGTCGATGATTCCCTGCCAAACAATGCTGTGTTCCAAACGTACGTTCTCATAAATTTTTTCCTCAAATTAAGGCCTATATGTGATAACAGTAGACTTCGTTTGGCTGCTTTTTACATCCTGCTCGCTTCGTCTGTCATGGGTTATTTTGCTTCCAAGGTAGCAGAATTCCTTAACTTCGGCTACATCGTGATCACAAAATGGTTCACATGGCTCTAAGTACTATGTGACTTAACATCTGAGGTCATAAGTCCCCTAGACTTAGAACTACTTAAACCTAACTAACTTAAGGACATCACATACATCCACGCTCGAGGCAGGATTCGAACCTGTGACCGTAGCAGCCGCGTGGTTCCGGACTGAAGCGCCTATAACTGCTCGGCCACAGCGGCCGGCCATCGTGATCAACAATTTTGATGTTAAGCTTCGCGTTATTCTCTTTTACTCTACTTCTCATTACCTTTGTGTTCTTCTGGTTTATTCCCAGTCCATATTCTTCACTCATTAGACTATTCGTGCCGTTCAAGAGATCCTGTAATTCTTCATCTTCAAGGAGGATAGCTATGTCTCACGCAAATGTTATCGTTGGTATCCTTTCGCTTATTCTTTCACCCTGAATTTCAGTTTTACTCTTGAAAATTTCTTCCATTTCTATCGTTGCTTCTTTGATATGGAGACAGAACAGCAGAGGCGAAAGCTAACTTCGCTGCCTTACACCCTTTTTAACTGTTCTTGATCTACAAATCTTATTGCAGCCGCTCGGTTCTTCTACTTATTGTATACCATTCCACAAATTTTACTCCTATTTTTCGCAGAATTTTGAACTTATTGCACCATATTACACAGTCGAAGGTTTTTCGCAGATTGACAAATCCAATCAAAGTGCCTTGTCTTTTCTTCAGTCTTGCATCTGTTACTACGCACAACGACAGAACTGCCTTTACGTTCCTTGATCCAAATTGATTTTCATTTAACAGATCTTCAGTTTCCTTTTCCATTATTCTGTATATAATTTTTATGATAAGCTTGGATGCATGAGCTGTTTAGATGATTGTGCTACAGTTCTCACTCGAACAGGGGGATAAAGTGCTATGTTGGCAAAGATCTCAGGCTTGAAACAATTCTGCGTTTTTTACTGAATTAATATTAGAGTGTGTGGTTCTGATATCATATCTAGCAGGGACATAAAAACCACATACTAAAATGCTATGCGAATGTGAAAAGGTTTCTTTGAATCGACAGAAAGTACTCTGAAATTCGGAAATATCTTAAATGGCAGACACTCGAGTAAACACCGTTAACATTACACTGTCAAAGAAACTGGTACACTTACCTAATATCGTGTAGGGCTCCCGAGAGCACGCAGAAGTGCCGCAACACGACATGGCATGGACTCGACTAATGTCTGAAGTAGTCTGGAGGGAACTGATACCACGAATCCTGTAGGGCTGTCCATAAATCCATAAGAGTGAGAGGGTTGGGATCTCTTCTGAATAGCACGTTGCAAGGCATCCTAGATGTGCTCAATAGTTCTTATGGCTGGGGTATTTAGTGGCCAGCGGAAGTGTCTAAACTCACACGAGTGTTCCTGGAGCCTCTCTGTAGCAATTTTAAACGTGTTGGGTGTCGCATTGTACTGCTGGAATTGCCCAAGTCCGTTGGAATGCGTAATGGACGTGGATCGATTCAGATAATCAGACAGAATGCTTATGTACATGGCTCCTGTCAGAGTCGTATCTAGACGTATCAGGGGCCCCAACTGCACAGGCCCACACCAGCTAGAACTGTCCCCTTCTGACATGAAGGGTCCATCAATTCATGAGGTTGTCTCCATACCCGTACACGTCCAACGATTCCATACAATTTGAAACGATACTCGTTCGACCAGGCAACATGTTTCCTGTCACCAACAGTCGATGTTGACGGGTCCAGGCGAGGCGTAAAGCTTTGTTTCGTTCAGTCATCAAGGGTACACGAATAAGACTTGGGCTCCGAAAGCCCATATCGATGATGTTTGCGGAAGGGTTGCACTTGCACCACATTGCACGATCCTCTTCAGTCGTCGTTAATCCCGTTATTACAGGATCTTTTTCCGCCCGCAGTGATGTCAGAGATTTGACATTTTACCAGATTCCTGAAATTCACGGTACGTTCATGAAATGGTCGTAGGGAAAAATCCCCACTTCATTGCTACCTCGGAGATGCTGTGTTCCACCGCCCGTGCATCGACTACAACATCACGTTCATACTCACTTAAATCTTGGTAACTTGCCATTGTAGCCGCATTAACTGATCTAGCAACTGCGCCAGACCTTTTTGACGACAGGAGCGCCGTATTCTGCATGTTTACGTACTTCTATATTTGTAGACGCATGCATATACCAGTTTCTTTGGCGCTTCAGTGTAAGAGAATTGGCTTTCAGGTAGGAAACTATGAATGTTTACCTGATTCACCTGCCGGCTCCGTAAATATCGTAAAATTCAAATGGAACTAAAAGAACGTGCATAGGGGAGTGTAATCAGCAGTTCTTCCAATCTATCCCATGACCCACTCTATAGCGGGAGAGGAGGGACCCTTAGTTGGGGAGACTGTTGTACTTGCAGGATAGCGTACATATTAACACATGATATTTCGTGGTCGTGGTTTCAGTCTAAGGACTGACTTTAGAATCTTTTGAAGGGAAGCTTACCAGAGACAGCCATAAGCACTTTCTTGTATTTTCTACTGTTTTTGTTGTGGGCATGTGATGGTGTTTTGTGCAGCGTATGTAAATATTACGAGTTCTGCATATTTAAATGATGTATAAAGTATTCAAGTTATTTCAGTGTTATTGTTAATTCTTAAGGTACAGAGTCTTATAGTGAGTAAAATTCTGTGCATTTTTAAAACTAGTTACATAACCTGTGGACAGTTAAACCATACTTTGTCGGTCGTCAATCGTGTTGTACCTTGAAACAGAAGATATTTTCACCATGGAACAACCATGGAACTCATGACAGCTCCAAATGAATTGAGTGTCTTGGATTTCTCAACAGTTTTCTCTGTCTCTAACACAGAAGTGTGACTTATTTAACCATAGCTTGTATTTGAAAAGATTCGTAACTTGTTACTGGTTTTTGGTAACACTTCTTCTGAAATTGATTTCACTTACGTTTTACTGGGGTGTAGCAGAGCAAAACATAGACTATGACAAGAATTGACAAGATTTTATCATTTTCCATACGTCCGTAGAGGTTTGAAGAGAATGTTTGTTCTTAGTTTCCTGACCACGTTGCATCTTGGAACAGAGTTTCACATTTGTGTTCAGAAGTAATTTTTGTAATTTCAAAGGAGACCGCAGAACACATTAAGTGCATGCTGTCATTTCACAACTGGTCAGGAAAATATATTAAACTTCTATTACATGTCTGGCTAGAGAAGAAAGTCTGAAAAATCTCCCCCCCACCCCCCGCATCGTTAAAAAGAAAAATAGAACTAGCGAAGGACTTATCATTTTTACAAAATTTAAATTTTTCCTCTAAGCTGTAGATGTTTGGCAGCTCCGGTATGTCCATGTTTCTCTATTGTGAGACTTAAAATCGACTTCAGAAAAGCCATCTCTGCCGCCTGATTTTCCATTTCCTCTCCTATCTCATCACTCACTGACTGTGTCCTTTGTACTTATTCGCCCAATGTTTGTGAAAGAACTCCACATACGTAGTTGATATTTTCCTAGTACTAACAATCAATGTAGCATTCTTGGACGTATGTATCCAAAGGTCTGAAAGCTCACACGCTGCTTGCTACTTGACTAAAATTTATGATCCTTAAACCTATAGCGACGTCATGGCTCGGACAATATATTTCTTCCTGTTCTCATCAGAGGTGCATGCAATTTAAAAAATAATGCAAATTAATGATTATGGGTTCTTGTCTCCAAATAGTGGCTCACGACTTGTAAACGCTGTTGCTGTAACGTGAATAGCTTCAACAAATAAGGAAATCCGTTTATTAACTGTTAATTTTCAAAGATGCCACATCTTGTAAGTTAAACAATGCTGACCAAATACTTCATAATTGCATCCGATCCTCAAGCAGCTGTTGTTCGAATTACACCGATGTGACAAAAGTAATGGAGTAGCGATATGCACATATACAGATGGCGGCTGCATCGCGTACACGAGGTGTAAAAGGGCAGTGTGTTGGCGCAGCTCTCATTTGTAGTCAGGTGATTAATGTGAGAAGGCTTCCGACCAGATTACGGCAGCTTTGCGTGAATTAACTGACTTTGAATGGTAGTCGGAGCTGTAGTTGGTTCAGAGGCTTAGCTTGCTTTATACTCATGAGAATTCTATGAAGAACATTACTATTTCTGTAGATGTGCAGATTTGAAAATTATTTCATTGCACAGTCTTATACTTTTTATAATATTTTCACTGTATAGTTCCTTCTGATACGATAATTTGTTCATGTGCAAATTGCTTTACAAATATGAGTTTACTTTTTCATTCTATGGTACCACTGCTAAGATATAGGCCAAAAGGAGCGGGTGATAAACTTTACACTTGCTGTACCCATTTCAGTTTTCCAGTTAGTCAGATGCCATGTCCCATCTGTACCCATATTCCTTTGCCTCCGTTCAGTATATTTTAATGAAATATAATGTGATACTTTATTTCTACTCACACTGTCAAAATATTTCGAATAATCTACGAACAGAATACATTCCTTCACTAGTGTCTCTCACTTAATCTCGTGTCTGTGTTGTATGTATACAAGAGGTGTGTTAATCGTCGGTTGATGGTAGCAGTTGCCACCTTCTCACCTCCTCATGTTCGTCAGTCAGGGTCCTTGAGCTACCATTTACAGCTACATAAAACTACACAAGCCACTATTTAATGCAGCTGATTACCTCACCAGATGACAGATCGACTTAATAGAACACTAAATAACTCACAGTTCTCTACATCAGTTTCCCATATTTTTCCAGCTATTTAATTTATTTCTCAGCTCTAGTAGATCTTGGGGTCTTTGCAGGCAATAGTATTTTTTGTCTACAAATGCAGTTACATGGCAGCTCCAAATACGAACAGTGGAGCCGAATGTAGTATTTCAGAATAATGTAGCGTCATACGAGAAGTGTGTTACTTTGGATAGGAGAGTAGAATCCATTCCAACTTTGTGCTTCATCATTACAGCATTTCTTGGTGGTTCCAGGGAGGAAGAAATACGCCGTCATTGAATTGCAGGCAGATACCTTGCTGTTGCCCAAGGTCGTTAGGCATTCCCATTGTCTTCCTATGCACTAATGGGTGAGATCATTATTCATCCTCCACGTCCATAAAGCCGTCTCTATTGGCGAAGAAAGGAGAACGTACAAAGCAGATTAGCACAGGCCAAAGAGACACTCCTAGCCGAGAGATTTATGGTAGTATCAAACATTGGTCTAAATCAGAGGAATACATTTCAGGGAATGTGCGTTTGGAGCTCAGCATTGTATGGTAGTGAATCATGAACTGAGGAAAAACAAGAAAAGCAGAGAATCGAAGCATTTGCGATGTGGTGCTATAAAAGTATGTTGCAAATTAGGCGGACTGATAAGCAATTAGGAGGTTCTCCACAGAATCGGTGAAGATAGGATCGTATCGAAACCACTGACAAGAAGGGACAGGTGATATGCCTGGGTCGTGTATTAACATATCAGGGAAGAAACGAAGGAAACGGAAGAGTTTGAGATGTAGTACTGAAGAAGGATGTTGAAAATTAGGTAGAGTAGTAAGATAAGGAATGAGGAGGTTCTCAACAGAATCTGCGGGAAAAGTGACTTATGGAGAAGAAGAAGGCGTTGGATGCTAGAAACGGCGAGTAACTTCCATAGTATTAGAGGGAGGTGTAAAGGGGAAAAACTGTGCGGTAGGACAGACATTGGAATACATCGAAATAATTTAAGACTTAGCGTTCAAGTGTCACTCTGAGATGAAGAGGTTGGCGCAGGGAGCAATTCGAGGTGATTCGATCAGAGAAGTCCTTACAGTCGCGGCACCAAATATAAAATTTAAAATAACGACACAGGCTCCTATTATTTGTCACAATTCTGTTATAAACTGTCACCAATTCCTTTACTAACACCAACTATATAAGGTGATAAAAACTTTCCTCATTTCTTTACCTTTGCCCCCTAAGGGCCATACTGAACCTCTGACGCGACATGAGGCGAATCGAATACTGACAAGGGGGAAGGGGGGTCGAGTATAGAATGGAAACAGAATTTGTGGTGTCGGATGGCGGTGAGATCGGTGGGTATGTTCTGCAGAAGATATGTTTATTATGTTTTAAATGCCCTAGTTGTGTCTACGGTAATGTTGAAGGAAAAGCCTTACGAATAGCTCTTGTCAGCTACAATTATGTGAATCCCACTGGGTGCATTGAATGGTGTTTGCCTCTATGCTGGTTCAAATCCTGCCTCGGGCATGGATGTGTGTGATGTTCTTAGGTTAGTGAGGTTTAAGTCGTTCTAAGTTCTATGGGACTGATGACCTCAGATGTTAAGTCCCATAGCGCTCAGAGCCATTTGAACCTTTTTTTTTTTTTTTTTTTTTGTTCATTCAGTGCATCACTAGGCGCTCCGACTCGTCTTTGTCCTCTATGTGACACCCCACCGAATCCGAATGGTGTCTTCGCCTGAATAATCTCGTCGTGACTGTCCAAACAGGTGGATTCTTTCAAAAGAAGACTCCTCATATTTGTTTGAGTATCTGATCAACGATCAAGTGTCTGACCAAGGACAGGCTTTACAATTCCAGATGCGATCTGGAAAGGTGATGGGTGAATTATGGATGGTGAAAAATGAGATTGATGGGATGTGTGTTTGGTCCGCGGGAGCTATTTTATTTCGCTCAAGTCCGCCAGCACGCTGGTGAGGACCCCCCTATCCGCCACCTGGGAGGCGCCACGTAGGAGTACACTTATCCTCCTATTACGACACCGTAGCTGGTTCGTGGGGTGTATAAAATATTACAGTTATTTCGATGATATTGTTAATTATTCAGGTGCAGAGTTAAATGGTGAGTAAAATTCCGTGTATTTTTAAAACTAGTTACGTAACCTGTGAACAGTTAAAGCGTACTTTGTTGGTCGTCCACCGTGTTGTACCTTGAGACGGAAGATATTTTCACCATGGAACAGCCTTGGAACTCATGACAGTGCAAATGAATTGTCTCTGATGTCTCAGTAATTTTCTCAGTCTTTAACACAGAAGTGTGTCTTAGTTGCCCATAGCTTCTATTTCAAAATGTTTGATACTTGCTGCTGGTTTTTGGTATCACTTCTGAATTTTATTTCACTTACTTTTCACTGGTTTGTAGCAGGGCGAAACATAGACTATGAAATAGAGTATTAACAAGATTTTATTGTTTTCCAAAGACAATATTTGTTCCTAGGTTCCTGGCCACGTTGAATCTTGGAACAGAATTTTACGTTTGGAAAAACCTTACTATTCCGAAGTAAATTTTGTAATTTCAAAGGAGATCGCAGCACACGGAAACTACATGCTATCATTTCATAACTGAATAGGAAAATACATTCAACTTCTGTTACATGTGTGGCTAGAGGGGATATTCTGAAAAACTCTCCCCCCCCACCCCCCTACCACGCCCCCGCATGGTTAAAAAGAAAGAACTAGTGAAGGACATTTCATTTTTGCAAAATTTCAATTTTTCCTCTAAGCTGTAGATGTTTGGCAGCTCCGGTATGTCCATGCTTCTCTATTGTGACACTTAGAATCGAATTCAGAAAGTTCATCTCTCCAGCCTGATTTCCCATTTCCTCTTCTATCTCATCACTCACTGACTATGTCCTTTTTAGTTTTCCGCCCAATGTTTGCGAAAAAACTCCTCATACGTAGTTGATATTTTTCTAGTACTAACAATCAATGTAGCCTTCTTGGACTTGTGTATCTAAAGACCTGTAAGCTCATACACTGCATGCTACTTGACTAAAATTTATGATCCTTAAATCTAAAGCGACATCATGGCCAGGAGAATAAATTTCTTCCTGGTCTCAACAGAGATGCACGCAATTTACAAATTAATGCAAGTTAATATTCAGAAGTTCTGGTCTACAAATAGTGGCCCCCGACTTGTAATTCCTGTTGCTGTAACGTGAATAGCTTTAACAAATAAGGAAATCCTTTTATTAACTATTGATTTTCAAAGATGCCTCATCTTTTATGTTAAACAATGCTGACCAAATACTTCATAATTACATCCGATCCTCAAGCAGCTGTTTCTTCGAATTACACCGAGGTGACAAAAGTAATGGTATAGCGATATACAGATGGCGGCTGCATCGCGTACACGAGGTGTAAAAGGGCAGTGCGTTGGCGCAGCTCTCATTTGTAGTCAGGTGATTAATGTTGAAAGGCTTCCGACCAGATTACGGCAGCTTTACGTGAATTAACTGACTTTGAATGGTAGTCGGAGCTGTACGCATGGGACAATGGTGTTGGTTCAGAGGCTTAGCTTGTGCTTTATACTCATGAGAATTCTGTGAGGAATATTGCTATTTCTTTACATATGCAGATTTGAAAATTATTTCATTTCACAATCTTATACCGTTAACAAAATTTTCACTGTAAAATTCGTTCTGATATGATAACCTGTTCATGTGCAAAACCGCTTTACAAATTTGAGTGTACTTTTCAATTCTATGGTACCACTGCTAAGATATAAACCAAAAGGAGCGGGTGATAAACTTTACCCTTGTTGCACACCCATTTCAGTTTTTGCAGTTAATAAGATCCCATGTTCCACCTGTACCCATATTTCTCTGTCTCCGTTCAGTATATTTTAATGAAATCTAATGTGATACTTTGCTTCTACCCACAATGTCAAAATATTTCGAATAATCTACGAACAGAATACTACTCTTCACTAAAGTAGTGTCTCTCACTTAATCTCGTGTCTGTGTTGTATGTATACAAGAGGTGTGTTAATCGTCGGTTGATGGTAGCAGTTGCCACCTTTTCACCTCCTCATGTTCGTCCGTCAGGGTCAAGAGTACAAAGCCACTATTCATTGCAGCTCATTACCTCATCAGATGATAGATCGACTTAATGGAACACTTAATAACTCACTCTTCTCTACATCACTTTCCCATATTTTTCCAGCTATTTAAGACGACAGCAGTGGCCAAGCGGTTCTAGCCGCTAGAGTCTGGAACCGCGCGACTGCTACGGTCGCAGGTTCGAATCCTGCCTCGGGCATGGATGTATATGATGTCCTTAGGTTAGTTAGGTTTAAGTAGTTCTAAGTTCTAGGGGACTGATGACCTCAGAAGGTTAGTCCCATAGTGCTCAGAGCCATTTGAACCATTTTCTTCAGCTATTTCATTTATTTTTCAGCTGTAGTAGGTTTTGGGGTCTTTGCGGGCAATAGTATTTTTTGTCTACAAATGCAGTTACATGGCAGCTCCAAATACGAACAGTGGAGCCGAATGTAGTATTTCAGAATAATGTAGCGTCATACGAGAAGTGTGTTACTTTGGATAGGAGAGTAGAATCCATTCCAACTTTGTGCTTCATCATTACAGCATTTCTTGGTGGTTCCAGGGAGGAAGAAATACCCCGTCATTGAATTGCAGGCATATACCTTGCTGTTGCCCAAGGTCGTTAGGCATTCCCATCGTTTTCCTATGCACTAATGGGTGAGATCATTATTCATCCTCCACGTCCATAAAGCCGTCTCTATTGGCGAAGAAAGGAGAACGTACAAAACAGATTAGCACAGGCCAAAGAGACACTCCTAGCCGAGAGATTTATGGTAGTATCAAACATTTGTCTAAATCTGAGGAAGAAATTTCATGGAATGTGATAGCGGAACAAACACTGGTAGCAGTTACTTCTCTAAAATATATGGCAGTATGCGTGCGGAACGATTTGAAGTGGAATGATCATATAAAATTAATTGTTGGTAAGGCGGGTGCCAGGTTGAGATTCATTGGGAGAGTCCTTAGAAAATGTAGTCCATCAACGAAGGAGGTGGCTTACAAAACACTCGTTCGACTTATACTTGAGTATTGCTCATCAGTGTGGGATCCGTACCAGGTCGGGTTGACAGAGGAGATAGAGAAGATCCAAACAAGAGCGGCGCTTTTCGTCACAGGGTTATTAGGTAAGCGTGATAGCGTGACGGAGATGTTTAGCAAACTCAAGTGGCAGACTCTGCAAGAGAGGCGGTCTGCATCGCGGTGTAGCTTGCTGTCCAGGTTTCGAGAGGGTGCGTTTCTGGATGAGGTATCCAATATATTGCTTCCTCCTGCTTATACCTCCCGTGGAGATCACGAATGTAAAATCAGAGAGATTCGAGCGCGCACGGAGGCTTTCCTGCAGTCGTTCTTCCCGCGAACTATTCGCGACTGGAAGAGGAAAGGGAGGTAACGACAGTGGCACGTAAAGTGCCCTCCGCCACACACCGTTGGGTGGCTTGCGGAGTATAAATGTAGATGTATATGTATATGTAGATGTAGAAAACCGTTCCCCGAAGAGCAGCGGCTAGGTGGGGAGGTGTGGCTGAGTGCTAAAGCCTTCCTGGACCGTGTCCAAAGTAAAAGGCCGGGTGGCGTAGTGTGGCCGATAAAGACGTCGGCAGAACCGCAACGCTGTTTTTGTTGCCCGTGCGGTCGCTTACGCGCAGCAACGTCAGCAGGGGGGTTTGGTTTGGTTGTTTGGGGGAAGAGACCAAACAGCGAGGTTATCGGTCCCATAGGGTTAGGGAAGGATGGGGAAGGAAGTCGGCCGTGCCCTTTCAAAGGAACCATCCCGGCATTTGCCTGGAGCGATTTAGGGAAATCACGGAAAACCTAAATCAGAATGGCCGGACGCGGGATTGAACCGTCGTCCTTCCGAATGCGAGTCCAGTGTCAGCAGGGGGGAACGGTACAAACAGGAAGACGTATCTGACGAGAATCGCACTCAATACTGCGGAGCGGGTTGTAGCCCGCGGCGCAAATTCCCTACGAAAAGACGAGTTTTTACCGGCAGCTGCATTCGTGAATTTTGGTTCAATATGTGGTTACAGAGCGAAGGTGGATGTGAGCTCCGTGTATTATGCATAAATAACGATTATTAAGGAGTGAGAGTGTAATGTGTTCCCTGGACGAAACTCATTCCCCTTAACAGTATTAAGTGAGCGCCCTGGGGCGCTTTTTTCAGTTCGAATCAAGTATCTAGAGTTCAAAGACTCTTTCTTTTAGGCTACTTCAAATGGTTCAAATGGCTCTGAGCACTATGGGACTCAACTGCAGTGGTCATTAGTCCCCTAGAACTTAGAACTACTTAAACCTAACTAACCTAAGGACATCACACACATCCATGCCCGAGGCAGGATTCGAACCTGCGACCGTAGCAGTCACACGGTTCCGGACTGCGCGCCTAGAACCGCGAGACCACCGCGGCCGGCCTTTAGCCTACTGACTGCAAAGTTAAGACACGGCAGAAGACTGGTTGCTGAACCGTGCGCATGTGAAATTTTGAGCCTGTTAATCACTACTGGCGGATTATTTCGTGTTAGATCATTATATGCATTATTCAGCGAAGAGAACGTCATTCCTTGACTGTAATTTTTATGTAGTGGCTTTTGTCCTCTATTCTCATGATTTATAACTACCTGACTTCAAATGACTGTTAGGTTTCCAGTTATATTGGTAATGTTTTTGGCAATTTGTTAATGAAACTTTTCCTTCTGTTTTACTTCTAATGTGTTTGTTCAATTCAAAGGGGTACGAGAAAGATATCTTTTGGGTTTATATATTCTTTTACAGTTATTAACTGTTTGAATAATGCAAAGAATTCACAGTGTAAGGTATCCTCTGAGCTTACTGTAAAATGGTATCACAGAAATTCTTATAATTGTTTAAGGCGTCATTTATAATAAAACCAGGTATTTAGACCATAAAAAAAGAATGACCTTTCTGTTACTAACATTAACTTCAACTTCTAGTACCTAACCACATTCAGCACTTTGTTAGCTGCCCCATTTCAGTTTGTATAAGAGTATTTTCCCCCGATATTTGCAAGTCAATACTTTTTTTTTTGGTCATCAGTCTTCCGACTTGTTTCATGAGGCCCGCCACGAATTCCTCTGTTGTGCTAACCTCTTCATCTCAGACTAGGACTTGCAACCTACGTCCTCAATTATTTGCTGGATGTATTCAAATCTCTGTCTTCCTCTACAGTTTTTTCCTTCTACAGCTCCCTCTAGTACCATGGAACTCATTCTCTCAGGTCACAACAGATGTCCTATCATCCTGTCCCTTCTCCTTATCAGTGCCGGCCGTTGTGACCGAGCGGTTCTGACGCTTCAGTCCGGAACCGCGCTGCTGCTAAGGTAGCAGGTTCGAATCCTGCCTCGGGCATGGGTGTGTGGTGCCCTTAGGTTAGTTAGCTTCATGTAGTTCTAAGTATAGGGGACTGATGACTTCAGATGTTAAGTCCCATAGTGCTCAGACCAATTTGAACAATTTTTTTCCTTATCAGTGTTTTCCACATATTCCTTTCCTCTCCGATTCTCCGCGGAACCTCCACATTACTTACCTTATCAGTCTACCTAATTTTCGTCTGTAACACCACATCCCAAAAGCTACTATTCTCTTCTGTACCAGTTTTCCCACAGTCCAGTTTCACTACCATACAGTGCTGTACTTCAGGCGTACATTTTCAGAAATGTCTTCCTCAAATTAAGGCCGATATTTGGTATTAGTAGAATTCTCTTGGCCAGGAATGCCATTTTTGCCATATCTAGTCGGCTTTTGATGTCCTCCTTGCTCCATCAGTCATTGGTTACTGCGTAGGTAGCAGAATTCCTTAACTTCATCCACTTCGTGACCATCAATCCTGATGTTAAGTTTCTTGCTGTTCTCATTTCTACTACTTCTCATTATCTTCGTCTTTCTTCGATTTACTCTCAGTCCATACTCTGTACCCATTAGACTGTTTATTCCGTTTTTGCAGGTCATGTAATTCTTCTCCACTTTCACTCAGGATAGCAATGTCATCAGCGAATCGTATCATTAATAACCTTTCACCTTGAATTTTAATTCCAGTCTTGAACATTTCTTTTATTTCCATCATTGCTTCCTCGATATACAGATAGAACATTAGGGGCGAAAGGCTACATCCTTGTTTCACTCCCTTTTTAATATGAGTACATCGTTCTTGGTTGCCCAGTCTTATTATTCCCTCTAGCCCGTGGTACGTGTTGGATATGATCCGTCTCTCCCTATAGTTTATCCTTACTTTTTTCAGAATTTCGAACATCTTGCACCATTTTACATTGTCGAACGCTTTTTCCAGGTCAACAAATCCTATGAACTTGTCTTGATTTTTCTTTAGTCTTCCTTCCATTACTAAGCACAATGTCTGAATTGCCTCCCTCGTGCCTTTACCTTTCCAAAAGCCAAACTGACCGTCTTCTAGCGCCTCGATTTTCTTTTCCGTTCTTCTGTATATTATTCTGGTAAGCAACTCGGATGCATGACCAGTTAAACTGATTGTGCGATAACTCTCGCACTTCCCAGATATTGCCGTCTTCGGAATTGTGTGGATGATGTTTTTCCGAAAGTCAGATGGTATGCCGACAGGCTCATACCTTCTACACACCAACGTGAATAGTCATTTTGTTGACAATTCCCCCAATGATTTTAGAAATTCTGATGGAATGTTATCTACCCCTTCTGCCTTATTTCATCTTAAGTCCTCCAAAACTCTTTTAAATTCCGATTATAACACTGGATACCACATCTCTTATAAATCGACTCCTATTTCATAAAAAAAGAAAAAAAAATGGTTCAAATGGCTCTAAGCACTTTGGGACTTAACAGCTGAGGTCATCAGTCCCCTATACGTAGAACTACGTAAAGCTAACTAACGTAAGGGCATCACACACATCCATGCCCGAGGCAGGATTCGAACCAGTGACGGTAGCAGCCGCGTGGTTCCGGACTGCAGCCCCTAGAACCGCTCGGCCAATCTGGCCGGCTATCCCTTTACATACTGTATTACTCTTTCAATATCGTCATACACTATCTCTATCTGTTCATCTTCAGCTTGCGACGTCGGCATGTATACCTGAACTATCGTTGTCGGTGTTGGTCTGCTGTCGATTCTGATTAGAACAACCCGGTCACTGAACTGTTCACAGTAACACACCCTCTGCCCTACCTTCCTATTCATAACGAATCCTACACCTGTTATACCATTTTGTGCTGCTGTTGGTATTCCCTATACTCATCTGACCAGAAATCTTGGTCTTCTTTCCACTTCACTTCACTGACCCCTAACATATGTAGATGGAGCCTTTGCATTTCCCTTTTCAGGTTTTTTAGTTTCCCTACCACGTTCAAGCTTCTGACATTCCACGCCCCGATTCGTAGATAGTTATCCTTTCGTGGATTATTCAGTCTTTTTCTCATGGTAACCTCCCCTTTGGCAGTCCCCTCCCGGAGATCCGGATGGGGGACTATTCCGGAATATTTTGCCAATGGAGAGACCATCAGGTCATTTCTTCAATTACAGGCTACATGTCCTGTGGATACACGTTACGTGTCTTTAATGCAGTGGTTTCCATTGCATTCTGCATCCTCATACCGTTGATCATTCCTGTATCTTCCGCCTTTAGGGCAATTTCCCATCCCTAGGACAAGAGAAAGTCCTGAACCTTTAACCGCTCCTCCGCCCTCTTTGACAAGCCCGTTAGCAGAATGAGGGGTGAATTCTTATCCTGGAAGTCTTCGGCCGCCAATACTGATTACTAACCAAAATTTAAGCAGGGGCTGGATTCGAAGCCGGGACCAAAGACATTTTGATTATCAGTCAACGACGCTACTTCTAGACCACTTATTTGAACTGAAAAAATAGTAACTGGCGGTAAGGCAGGAAGTTTCTTTAAAAATTTACTGGCTCGTTTAG
This sequence comes from Schistocerca nitens, assembly GCF_023898315.1. Classification (NCBI taxonomy): domain Eukaryota; kingdom Metazoa; phylum Arthropoda; class Insecta; order Orthoptera; family Acrididae; genus Schistocerca; species Schistocerca nitens. The sequence continues at coordinate 70,783,595 of NC_064614.1, forward strand.
GGATACATATGCAAGATGATATCGGTCCATAGGATATGAAAGAGCATAGCAACTTAACGGTAAAGACTGGTGTTCCCAGAGAGGACGTTAAAGAAACAGTAAGGTTATCCACAAAATGTAGTTAAACCTTCGTCTTTCACAGGTCTTCTTTAGGAACACAAGTTTTAAATAGCTCTACACCATTCCACAGTAGCTACAGGCAGCCTCCAGGACACATGGTCCAACATGTGCCATATTGTAGCAGTAATCCTGATTGCTGAAGTCTCAGAAGTTTAAGGAAGGCTACAGGTAATGTAGGAGCAAACCGTTTAAGTAACTCTTTACTCGTTAGGTACTGCACAAATATTAAATATCACGATATTTGCCACACAGTACCACCACAAGCCAGTCATTAAATCATCCATGGTGCCAACCTGGTAAGGTTTAACGCTATGCTACCACTGCTGTGTGATTCAACAGAACTATGCTCACATTCACATTCATTATTGTTGTTGTGGTCTTCAGTCCAGAGACTGGTTTGATGCAGCTCTCCTTGCTACTCTATCCTGTGCAGGGTTCTTTATCTCCCAGTACCTACTGCAACCTACATCCTTCTGAATCTGTTTAGTGTATTCATCTCTTGGTCTCCCTCTACGATTTTTAGCCTCCGCACTGCCTTCCAATACTAAATTGGCGATCCCATGATGCCTCAGAATATGTCCTGCCAACCGATCCATTCTTCTGGTCAAGTTGTGCCACAAATTTCTCTTCTCCCCAGTTCTATTGAATACTTCCTCATTACTTATGTCATCTACCCATCTAATCTTCAGCATTCTTCTGTAGCACCACATTTCGAAAGCTTCTATTCTCTTCTTGTCTAAACTACTTGCCGTCCACATTTTACTTCCATACATGGCTACACTCAGAAAAGACTTCCTGACACTTAAATCTATAGTCGATGTTAACAAATTTCTCTTCTTCAGAAACGCTTTCCTTGCCATTGCCAGTCTACATTTTATATCCTGTCTACTTCGACCATCATCAGTTATTTTGCTCCCCAAATAGCGAAACTCATTACCCTCAGCATCACCCGATTTAATTCGACTACATTCCATTATCCTCTCTTTGATTTTGTTGTGTTAATCTTCTATCCTCCTGTCAAGACACCGTCCATCCGTTCATCTGCTCTTCCAAGTCTTTGATGTCTCTGACAGAATTACAATGTCATCGGCGAACCTCAAAGTTTTTATTTCTTCTCCACGGATTTAAATTCGTACTCCGAATTTTTCTTTTGTTTCCTTTCCTGCTTGCTCAATATACAGATTAAATAACATCGGGGAGAGGCTACAACCCTGTCTTACTCCCTTCCCAAGCACTGCTTCCCTTTCATGTCCCTCGACTCTTATAACTGCCATCTGGTTTCTGTACAAATTGTAAATAGCCTTTCGCTCACTGCATTTTAACCCTGCCACCTTCAGAATTTGAAATAGAGTATTCCAGTCAACATTGTCAAAAGCTTTCTCCAAGTCCCCAAATGCTAGAAACGTAGGTTTGCCTTTTCTTAATCTATTTTCTAAGATAAGCCGTAAGGTCAGTATTGCCTCACGTGTTCCAACATTTCTACGGAATCCAAACTGATCTTCTCCGAGGTCGGCTTCCACCAGTTTTTCCATTCATCTTTAAAGCATTCGTGTTAGTATTTTGCAGCCGTGGCTTATTAAACTGATAGTTCGGTAATTTTCACATCTGTCAACCCCTGCTTTCTTTGGGATTGGAATTATTATATTCTTCTTGAAGTCTGGGGGTATTTCGCCTGTCTCATACATCTTGCTCACCACATAGTAGAGTTTTGTCACATTCATTATCACGTGCATTTCAAGAAGATCAACGTGTCATTTTCTCCAGTGTTGCAGTCAGTGACTGGCGATCGAATGGTTCAAATGGCTCTGAGCACTATGGGACTCAACATCCTAGGTCATAAGTCCCCTAGAACTTAGAACTACTTAAACCTAACTAACCTAAGGACATCACACACACCCATGCCCGAGGCAGGATTCGAACCTGCGACCGTTGCAGTCCCGCGGTTCCGGACTGCAGCGCCAGAACCGCTAGACCACCGCGGCCGGCGGCGATCAAATAACCTGTTTTAGCAAGACCAGGTAACACTTGGTGTGAACCTATGGTGCGCGGATACAACATGATTTTACCATCAGGTATGACGGAAAGGGACCACATTAGGCCAACGTGACTAATTTAACTACACCTTAATTATGACATAAGGTATTAGTACCAGAAGTTTATCATGAATTCATTCGGTATGACTCTCCTTTGTCCGGGAAAAGACTTAAAAATTAAGTGACGACTGGGCTGGTTAAGAACACTGCCTGACAGTATCATAGTAGGGATATTTCTGACTAATGGATATTAACAGAATACAGGTTTCTGTTCTTGGACCATATTAGTGTCTTTTCTAAACCAACATATTTTGTACTGTCACAACTTTTACAAATGAAGATGGTTTGGTTTATTGGCATCCATCACCATTAACGGACTCTTTGGATTGCAGTGGGAAGTACAAACTCTGAAAAGCTGCAATATGAAACTAAATTCAGCTACAAACTCAGCACAAATACTTTTTAATGCCCTTAAGAAATGTAACATTCTACCAACCTTTCGTACCCTCTCCCGAAGATACCTTGATAATATTGTACTTCCACAGCTTATTAATAAGAATATTAAGAAAAATGTCAAAGATTTGTTTAAGGTACATTATTAGTCACGATCAGTTTCATTCGATATGAACATACTCAGGTGTACCGCAGTTGGACAAGACACAGATTACGCTAAAGGCTACTAAAACATGCACAAAACATATACTGACGGACAAAAGTGGTGGACTACCTCCTGTGTGTCGGGCCTCCTTTCGCCCGGTGTAGCGCAGGTAACTCGTGGCATGGACTCCACGAATCGCTGGAAGCGCCCTTCAGAAATATTGAGCCATTCTGCCTCTATTTTTTTTTATTTTTGCTTCATCAGTCAACTGGTTTAATGTGGCCCGATACCATTTCCTTTCCGATGCCAGACTTTTCATCTCAGAGTAGCTCTTGCAACTTGCAACTAACTTCCACAGTTATTTTCTGGATGTATTCCCATCTTTGTCTTCCTCTACAGCTAATGCCATCTACAGCTCCCTCTAGCACCATGGGAGTCGTTCCCTGAGGTCCCAACAGACGTCTTATCATCCTGCCCCTCTCCTTGTCACTGTTTTCCACATATTCCTTTCCTCTCCGATTCTGCGCAGAACCTCCACATTACTAACTTTATCAGTCCACCAGTTCCAACATTCGTCTCTACCACTACATCTCAAAAGTTCTTCAAACCAATCAGGAACAGTTATGGCCCAGTGACGTGGCACGTGGCCGTCCATAAAAATTTCACTGTTGTTTGGCAACATAAAGTCCATAAATGGCTGTGAATGATCTCCAGGTAGCCGACCATAGCCATTTCCAGCCAACGATCGGTTCAGTTGGACCGGAGGATCCAGTCCTTTCCACGTAAACACAGCCCACACCACTATGGAGCCACCAGCAGATCGCCTAGTTCCTTGTAGACAAATTGGGTCCATGGCTTCCTGGGGTCTGCGCCGCCATCGAATCCTACCATCAGCCTTCACCAACTGAAATCGGGACTCATCTGATAACGCCTGGCTTTTTCAGTCGTCTATGGTCGAAGAAATATGATCACGAGCCCAGGAGAGGCGATTACGGCTGTATCGTGCTGTTAGCAAAAGCATTCGTGGTCTGTTTCCTAAATCCTTTAGCACCAAATTTCGCTGCACTGTCCATCGTAAGTCGCACTAATTTTTGCGGTTTTTCACGCAGCGTTGTTTGTCTGTTAGCACCAAGAATTCTACGCAAACGCCGCTGCTGTCGACCGTTAAGTGAAGTCCGCCGACAACAGAGTTGTCAATGGTGAGAGGCAACTCCAAAAATCTGGTACTCTCGCCACGTTCTCGACAATGTGGATTTCGGAATATTGAATACCCTAACTATTTCCGATATTAAATGTTCTATCCACCATTCCGCGTTCAAAGCCGGTCGACTGCCGTCATGCGGCAATAAGCACGTTGGAATCTTTATCAAATGACTTATCTGAGTACAAATTACAGCTTCACCTATGCACTGCTCATTTATCCATTGTACACACGATACTACTCCCATCTGTAAATGTGCGTATCGTTTCTCCATGTTGTTGTTGTGGTCTTCAGTCCAGAGACTGGTGTGATGCAGCTCTCCATCCTACTCTATCCTGTGCAACGTTCTTTATCTCCCAGGACCTACTGCAAATTACATCCTTCTGAATCTGTTTAGTGCATTCATCTCTTGGTCTCCCTCTACGATTTTTACCTTCCACACTGACCTCCAATACTAAATTGGTGATCGCTTGACGCCTCAGAATATTCCCTACCAACCGATCCCTTCTCCTAGTTAAGTTGTCCCAATAATTTCTCTTCTCCCCAAATTCTATTCAATACCTACTCATTAGTTATGTGATCTACCCATCTAATCTTCAGCATTCTTCTGTAGCACCACATTTCGAAAGCATCTATTCTCTTCTTGTCTAAACTACTTATCGTCCACGTTTCAATTCCATACATGGCTACAGTCCATACAAATACTTTCAGAAACGACTTCCTGACACTTAAATATATACTCGATGTTAAGAAATTTTTCTTCTTCAGAAACGGTTTCCTGCCCATTTTGCTCCCCAAATGGCAAAACTCCTTTACTACTTTAAGCGTCTCATTTCCTAATCTAATTCCCACATCATCACCCGATTTAATTCGACTACATTCCACTATCCTCGTTTTGCTGTTGTTGATTTTCATCTTATATCCTCCTCTCAAGACACTGTGCACTCCGTTCAGCTGCTCTTCTAAGCTCTTTGCTGTCTCTGACAGAAATACAATGTCATAGGCGAACCTCAAAGTTTTTATCTCTTCTCCATGGATTTTATTTCCAACTCCGAATTTTTCTTATGTTTCCTTTACCGCTTGCTCAATATACAGATTGAATAACATTGGGGATAGGCTACAACCATGTCTCACTCCCTTCCCAACCACTGCTTCCCTTACATGCCCCTGGACTCTTATAACTGCCATCTGGATTCTGTATAATTTGTAAATAGTCTTTCGCTCACTGTATTTAACCCTACCACCTTCAGAATTTGAAAGAGAGTATTCCAGTCAACATCGTCAAAAGCCTTCTCTAAGTTTACAAATGCTAGATACGTAGGTTTTTCCTTTCCTTATTCTATTTTCTAAGATAAGTCGTAAGGTCAGCTTTGCCGCACGTGTTCTAACATTTCTACGGTATCCAAACTGATCTTCCCCGAAGTCGGCTTCTACCAGTTTTTCCATTCATCTGTAAAGAATTCGTGTTAGTATTTTGCAGCCGTGGCTTATTAAACTGATAGTTCGGTGATTTTCATATCTGTCAACACCTGCTTTCTTTGGGATTGGAATTATTATATTCTTCTTGAAGTCTGAGGGTATTTCACCTGTCTCGTACATCTTGCTCACCAGATGGTAGAGGGTTGTTACTCCTGGCTCTCCCAAGGCTGTCAGTAGCTCTAATGGAATGTTGTCTACTCCCGGGGCCTTGTTTCGACTTAGGGTTTTCACTGCTACAATTTTGGCAATGCCACATCGAATATTCCCTGACGTTATTCATGAATTAAGGTCGGGACACACAGGTTCGGGCCGTGTCAGGGCCGAGCGTCGGACGAGTGACGGTCGAGCTCCGGTCCGCTCCTGCAGGGGCCACACATGACCGGGACACGTCCGTGTCTCTGTTGTTCCTTGTAGCGACTCGGACGCGGTGATCTGTGTTTCTGTTTGTGAAAGCTGTAACACATGTTCACTAATTTTCGTAATATTGAATTAGGACTTATAGCACTTGCTTCAGACGAAGAGGACAAAGAACGAAGACAAACAAAAAGAAGAAAATTGTGGATCCACAGTGCCTGGAAAACAAGACCAGTACAGGGAGAGTTTCGAACATTATTTTCTCATCCCATATATGATGAGACTAAGTTTTATGAATATTTTAGGATGACGCAGTACACCTTCTGTGAACTTTTAAAGGAACTAGAACCAAGACTGAGAAACACGACACTTTCTAGAGAGCATCAATTTCACCCAAAGAACAACTGGCTGTTTTTTTAAGGTAGGTTAAAGAAAAGTACGCGGAACACAAATAAATCAGAAGTTTTAAGGACAGCATTTTTATTTAATTACTTTAGTAATTGAAAGATAAATACGTAAGTTATTGAATAATACAGTTAAATATCTACTACCCTAAGGAAAACAAATGAGGACTATTCAGTGAATTAGTTTCTGAAGCTGATGAGGATGCTGGGGAACTTGGAGGATGATGGCTTTGGTTATTTATATACGAATTGTGGGAATCCCCTTGCAGATCCAAAAGCTGCTGCGTAGGTTCTGTCGATTCGTTTTCCACAGGTGAAGGATATGGTGTTTGTGGTGTGCGTACTGCAAGAACTTCGGTACACACACCATCAGATTATTTGACTTGTCGCTCTAACGAAGTAGGCGAGTGTCAGCAATATGTCTCGTGGTCTTATCGTGGCGTGTTTATCTTCTGCCGTTAGGTCAGACGATAAAAATGCCACTTGCACGCTTAGAGTAGCAGATTGACGGTGACCAACTTTAAACAGAACTTGATTAATTTTCACACACATTTATTAAAATATTAACAAGCATAAAAATAACTTAACTTGATTCTGGATGCTATTTACAATTGACAACCTGAAGTTCCTTTGGTCTTGGTACGTTAATCTTATTCTCACATATCTCTGATACTTGACAAAGTGTCTATACATTTCTCTTCATGGCTATGTACAGGAATATGATAATCTTATCAGGCGCAGACTGAAACTTGACTGTAGACTGGTACAGACAAATGCAGACTAATGCATACTAACTGATCAGAGGTCTGTACACTCGTTTGAATACCTCGCGCGTTCAGGTATCACTGCGCGAGTTTGATCCGCGAGGAGAAAAGGTTCTACGTTAGCAGCAATCTCATTGGCTGCGTTACATATTAATACGCGGATCGGCGGAAGCAGAATTTGGTCCGTCTCTAAGACAGCGCCATCTCGTAGTGCGGAGACGGAGGAGCGCTGCGCCTGCGCTGTTGTGCTTAGCGGGGCGCGCTCTAGGGGGAAAGTTGTGTTCGCGCTGACTACGCGGAACTATGTAAACAACAGTGTTGAAACAGATTTTGCTGAGGAATTGGAGGATGGTGGAGTGAATTGATGGACTGATACGTCATTCATGAGTTGCTTCAGTTCAGAGTCTAGTACAATTGAAAAAATCCTACTTTTAGCTTGATGAAAAAGTAGTGATTGCAACGATTTTAGGGCTGGTGCTATACCAGCCAAAAAACATCAACTGGGTTTGTATTTCTCTCTGTTTTTCAGCTTTTTTTCTGCCAAAATGTAAGCCATGTGCTGGCTTGATGCAGATTCTTGTGGTTTAACCTCACGCTGAAATATTCGTTTAAGTGGTGGTTGCATGAACGTGTTGTTATTTGAAGTGACGGACGAATGAGCTGAGGACGTGTGGGAATGCCGAGTGCGCTCTATCAAATTCTCTGTTTCACTACCCTGGGTTTTAATGATCGAGTCTTCATCTGCAACGTCTTCTTGTTTAGACTCTTTCTCATTTTCAGCAACAGACTGCTCCTCTTGGGTATCTGTATTTGATTCTTGTTTACGCTGATTATTGTCTTGCGTGTAAGGAACATTGGAAACTGTTTCTCGTTCTATCATGTAAGGTAGCAGGAACTTTAAGAGATCTTCATACTTATATTTATGTAGATGACCAGCAGCTTGTCCTGAAATACACTCCTGGAAATTGAAATAAGAACACCGTGAATTCATTGTCCCAGGAAGGGGAAACTTTATTGACACATTCCTGGGGTCAGATACATCACATGATCACACTGACAGAACCACAGGCACATAGACACAGGCAACAGAGCATGCACAATGTCGGCACTAGTACCGTGTATATCCACCTTTCGCAGCAATGCAGCCTGCTATTCTCCCATGGAGACGATCGTGGAGATGCGGGATGTAGTCCTGTGGAACGGCTTGCCATGCCATTTCCACCTGGCGCCTCAGTTGGACCAGCGTTCGTGCTGGACGTGCAGACCGCGTGAGACGACGCTTCATCCAGTCCCAAACATGCTCAATGGGGGACAGATGCGGAGATCTTGCTGGCCAGGGTAGTTGACTTACACCTTCTAGAGCACGTTGGGTGGCACGGGATACATGCGGACGTGCATTGTCCTGTTGGAACAGCAAGTTCCCTTGCCGGTCTAGGAATGGTAGAACGATGGGTTCGATGACGGTTTGGATGTACCGTGCACTATTCAGTGTCCCCTCGACGATCACCAGTGGTGTACGGCCAGTGTAGGAGATCGCTCCCCACACCATGATGCCGGGTGTTGGCCCTGTGTGCCTCGGTCGTATGCAGTCCTGATTGTGGCGCTCACCTGCACGGTGCCAAACACGCAAACGACCATCATTGGCACCAAGGCAGAAGCGACTCTCATCGCTGAAGACGACACGTCTCCATTCGTCCCTCCATTCACGCCTGTCGCGACACCACTGGAGGCGGGCTGCACGATGTTGGGGCGTGAGCGGAAGACGGCCTAACGGTGTGCGGGACCGTAGCCCAGCTTCATGGAGACGGTTGCGAATGGTCCTCGCCGATACCCCAGGAGCAACAGTGTCCCTAATTGGCTGGGAAGTGGCGGTGCGGTCCCCTACGGCACTGCGTAGGATCCTACGGTCTTGGCGTGCATCCGTGCGTCGCTGCGGTCCGGTCCCAGGTCGACGGGCACGTGCACCTTCCGCCGACCACTGGCGACAACATCGATGTACTGTGGAGACCTCACGCCCCACGTGTTGAGCAATTCGGCGGTACGTCCACCCGGCCTCCCGCATGCCCACTATACGCCCTCGCTCAAAGTCCGTCAACTGCACATACGGTTCACGTCCACGCTGTCGCGGCATGCTACCAGTGTTAAAGACTGCGATGGAGCTCCGTATGCCACGGCAAACTGGCTGACACTGACGGCGGCGGTGCACAAATGCTGCGCAGCTAGCGCCATTCGACGGCCAACACCGCGGGTCCTGGTGTGTCCGCTGTGCCGTGCGTGTGATCATTGCTTGTACAGCCCTCTCGCAGTGTCCGGAGCAAGTATGGTGGGTCTGACACACCGGTGTCAATGTGTTCTTTTTTCCATTTCCAGGAGTGTAGTTTTCCTTTTCTGCAGGGTCTTCCTTAATTGGTCACGAACAAATGCCCATTTCTTTTTTTTTTTTTTTTTGCTTTTTTTTGCATTCCTCTATTCCACCTGTAGCAAAAATATTTTAAATCTCGTACTTATATTACAAGGTTTAAAATTCAGCAAATATTTTATAGATTATACAGTATTTCTCATCTTATACAGTTTAATTTTTTTTCAGATTCCTTGCTACAGGAGTTTCCTTTAAAACTATTTCCTTCAGCTACAGGTTGGGAAAATCCATAGTTGGAGCTATCGTCCATGACACCTCTGGAGCAGTTATCGAATTATTGTTAGGTGATGCCTGTGCCGAATGAAGAAAAATGGAATGCTATAGCTGAGGAGTTTTGGACAAAGTGGCAGTTTCCAAACTGCATTGGATCTTTAGATGGAAAGCACATTACAATACAGGCTCCAAACAACTCAGGAAGCCTCTATTGGAATTACAAAAAAACATATTCCATTGTGCTTCTTGCTCTGGTTGACCCATGTTATAATTTTATTGCAATAGACGTGGGAGCGTACGGAAAAACTCTGATGGAGGCCTTCTAGTAAATTCAGACCTTGTTAAGTCATTGGAAAAAATAGACTTAGCGTCCCAAAGAGTAAAACTTTAGCCGGAACTGATTTTGAACTTCCAGTGGTATTTGTAGGCGATGAAGCTTTTCCCCTGAAAACATACTTGATGGGACCATCCTGGCAGGCACTTAACAAATGACAAGGCTATATTTAATTATCGTTTGAGTCGGGCAAGAAGAATATCCGAAAATGCATTCGGTATAATGGAACAGAAATTTCGAATATTTAGAAGAATCCTTCAGGGAGTTCCTAATAAACTTACAATGATTGTGACGGCTGCGTGTGTACTGTAGAACTTAATACGAAAAATCGAAGGTTATAGGGTGCTCGAACAGAGGAGGCATCAAAAGGAAACTGCTGAGGGATCCGGAAGATCATCAAATCTTCGAAACCTACCTCGAATTCGTGGGAGATCAAGAGATGCTGCATTTGCTGTACGAGAACAACTCAAAAAAATTCCTGAATTCGCCACAAGCGACTGTGGAATGGCAAGAACATGTCGCCTTGGCGATATAACGATGACATAAACAAAACATCTGTTTGTAAAATAAAAAGTAAATAAATACACTCCTGGAAATGGAAAAAAGAACACAGTGACACCGGTGTGTCAGACCCACCATACTTGCTCCGGACACTGCGAGAGGGCTGTACAAGCAATGATCACACGCACGGCACAGCGGACACACCAGGAACCGCGGTGTTGGCCGTCGAATGGCGCTAGCTGCGCAGCATTTGTGCACCGCCGCCGTCAGTGTCAGCCAGTTTGCCGTGGCATACGGAGCTCCATCGCAGTCTTTAACACTGGTAGCATGCCGCGACAACGTGGACGTGAACCGTATGTGCAGTTGACGGACTTTGAGCGAGGGCGTATAGTGGGCATGCGGGAGGCCGGGTGGACGTACCGCCGAATTGCTCAACACGTGGGGCGTGAGGTCTCCACAGTACATCGATGTTGTCGCCAGTGGTCGGCGGAAGGTGCACGTGCCCGTCGACCTGGGACCGGACCGCAGCGACGCACGGATGCACGCCAAGACCGTAGGATCCTACGCAGTGCCGTAGGGGACCGCACCGCCACTTCCCAGCCAATTAGGGACACTGTTGCTCCTGGGGTATCGGCGAGGACCATTCGCAACCGTCTCCATGAAGCTGGGCTACGGTCCCGCACACCGTTAGGCCGTCTTCCGCTCACGCCCCAACATCGTGCAGCCCGCCTCCAGTGGTGTCGCGACAGGCGTGAATGGAGGGACGAATGGAGACGTGTCGTCTTCAGCGATGAGAGTCGCTTCTGCCTTGGTGCCAATGATGGTCGTATGCGTGTTTGGCGCCGTGCAGGTGAGCGCCACAATCAGGACTGCATACGACCGAGGCACACAGGGCCAACACCCGGCATCATGGTGTGGAGAGCGATCTCCTACACTGGCCGTACACCACTGGTGATCGTCGAGGGGACACTGAATAGTGCACGGTACATCCAAACCGTCATCGAACCTATCGTTCTACCATTCCTAGACCGGCAAGGGAACGTGCTGTTCCAACAGGACAATGCACGTCCGCATGTATCCCGTGCCACCCAACGTGCTCTAGAAGGTGTAAGTCAACTACACTGGCCAGCAAGATCTCCGCATCTGTCCCCCATTGAGCATGTTTGGGACTGGATGAAGCGTCGTCTCACGCGGTCTGCACGTCCAGCACGAACGCTGGTCCAACTGAGGCGCCAGGTGGAAATGGCATGGCAAGCCGTTCCACAGGACTACATCCAGCATCTCTACGATCGTCTCCATGGGAGAATAGCAGCCTGCATTGCTGCGAAAGGTGGATATACACGGTACTAGTGCCGACATTGTGCATGCTCTGTTGCCTGTGTCTATGTGCCTGTGGTTCTGTCAGTGTGATCATGTGATGTATCTGACCCCAGGAATGTGTCAATAAAGTTTCCCCTTCCTGGGACAATGAATTCACGGTGTTCTTATTTCAATTTCCAGGAGTGTATGTTTCGGGTATTAAAACTTGTATAGTTTTTATCTTACCTTTGGCTTGTAGATCTGTTGCAATTGTCTTCCAAACTCTGTCTTTGCGCTCGATATTCCTGTAGTTTTCACTTCCCTGATCGTAAAGAACAGGAAACTTACGAACTTCTTCTATTAGTCGTTCCACATCCATGTTTTGTACCCAGAACAGTCTTGCGCAGTTGCCCAGCTCACAAGGCAATTCTACCGCCAGGCCGCGTCCGTCACGTGAAAAATTAAACACGGCGAATCGCGCCAGGCCCGGCCCCGCGCCGTTGACGTTCCCAGTGCAAGACCCGGTCAAGTGGGGCCCGCTGCATTTGTTTTAAGGATGTATTTCGTTGTCCGGGTGACGGCCGATACTCGGACGTGTCTCGGTAAGGACACGGTCCGGGCATGTGTGTCCCGACCTTTACGCAAACTAGCAGAAATGTGCCGGTGTCGTGTTATTTAATCGGTTTATGAAATGTTGAAATAATGTTCTTAAAGACTGACAGCGGTCGTGGAATAACAGCTGTAGTAGCTTTCCTAACATCCTCATATGACACCATTCCGCACTTTTTCCCATGAAATCTACATGCAGACATATCTCAACCCAGCCATTTCCCACTCGCGGACAGAAAACTATTGATGCTTGTCTAAAATATGACGGCCGGCTGCCGATAGCTGTTGATCGGTGGAGGCGAGCAGCGCTGTTGAAATATGAAGAAGGAGACGGCGGAGGCAGCGAGAAGAGAGGCGCGGCCACTTGCTGCCGGTATGTGTATCACGTAGCACCGCGCCGGCCAAGTTTCGGGGGCAGCAGTTTGCGGCGTGGCTGCGCCCCGGTTTGTTTACGGCCGCCGCCCCCCGCCGCCCACGGCCGCCCACCGCCGCCCACGCGTCCAAAGTGCCGCCGCCACTCGGGCCCGGCACGCGTGACGCGCCGTCCTGATGACTCACTGGGATAAGACGCGCCCCCAACAAAATTCGTAAATACGCCCACTTCCCGTGGAAACAGTGGCGCACTGAAGCTCCGGTTGTCTGATGTCTGCTACGCCTCCAGCATTTACTTTTACTACTTGCCCTGTATCTCCGTAACCACCGCCTGTGCAGATACTGGGCGCTGAAAATAAAAACTTGACTGTAAGATTTCCTTTCTGGATGCTTTCACAGTGTAGTAATGCGTGTAACAACTGGCCCATAAAAAATGTGAGGGATCATAGTGAAGTATTAGGGTGTCGTTTACGGAGTAGTAACACACGGGGATTACAAAATTATGTACAATGGGACAGCAGTTTATTATCTCAACAATTAAAATCTTTAGAATTAGAATATACATCATGTAATAGTGGGGGCGCTGCTGTCAAGCGAACAACGCAATTAATGCGAAGGCTCAGTCACATCAATAAACACAATTACGAATGCAAGATGACAGGAGGGAAAAAAAGGATCGCTACAAGTTAATGGGCCCAAAACACGTTACGATAAACTTGATAAATAAATTGCCAGGTCCTGATGAGATTCCAGTTCGGTTTTACAGAGAGTACCCTACTGCATTGGCTCCTTACTTAGCTGGCATTTATCGCGAATGTCTTGCCCAACGTAAAGTCCCGAGCGACTGGAAAAAAGCGTAGGTGGCGCCTGTATACAAGAAGGGTAGAAGGACGGATCCTCAAAATTACAGACCAATATCCTTAATATCGGTTTGTTGCAGGATTATCGAACATATTCTCAGTTCGAATATAATGAATTTCCTTGAGACAGAGAAGTTGCTGTCCATGCGTCAGCGCGGCCTTAGAAAGCATCGCTCCTGCGAAACGAAACTCGCCCTTTTTTTACATGATACGTTGCGAACCATGGATGAAGGGTATCAGACGAATGCCATATTCCTTGACTTCCGGAAAGCGTTGACTCGATGCCCCACTGCAGACTCCTAATTAAGGTACGAGCATATGAGATTGGTTCCCAAGTATGTGAGTGGCTAGAAGAGTTCTTAAGTAATAGAACCCAGTACGTTGTACTCGATGGTGAGTGTTCATCGGAGGTGAGGGTATCATCTGGAGTGCCCCAGGGAAGTGCGGTAGGTCCGATGTTGTTTTCTATCTACATAAATAATCTTTTGGACAGGGTGGATAGCAATGTGCGGCTGTTTGCTGATGATGGTGTGGTGTACGGGAAGGTGTCGTCGTTGAGTGACTGTAGGAGGGTACAAGGTGACTTGGACAGGATATGTGATTGTTGGAAAGAATGGCAGCTAACTCTAAATATAGATAAGTGTAAATTAATGCAGATGAATAGGAAAAAGAATCCTGTAATGTTTAAATACTCCATTAGTAGTGTAGCGCTTGATACAGTCACGTCGATTAAATATTTGGGCGTAACATTTCAGAGCGATATGAAGTGGGACTATCGTGTAACGGCAGTTGTGGGGAAGGCGGATGGTCGTCTTCGCTTCATTGGTAGAATTTTGGGAAGATGTGGTTCATCTGTAAAGGAGACCGCTTATAAAACACTAATACGACCTATTCTTGAGTACTACTCGAGTGTTTGGAATTCCTATCAGGTCGGATTGAGGGAGGACATAGAAGCAATTCAGAAAGCGGGCTGCTAGATTTGTTACTGGTAGTTTTGATCATCACGTGAGTGTTACGGAAATGCTTCAGGAACTCGGGCGGAAGTCTCTAGAGGAAAGGAAGCATTCTTTTCGTGAATCGCTACTGAGGAAATTTAGAGTACACACTATGTAATCAAAAATAACCGGAGACCTCCAAATACATACGTTTGTCATATTCAGCATTTGAGGCTGACTGCAGTACAGTTTTACTGCCGCCACCTTACATTTCGCGTAAAGACCACAAAGATAAGATAAGAGAGATTAGGGTTCGTACAGAGGCATATAGGCAGTCATTTTTCCCTCGTTCTGTTTGGGAGTGGAACAGGGTGAGAAGATGCTAGTGGTGGTACGAGGTACCCACCGCCACGCACCGTATGGTGGATTGCAGGGTATGTATATAGATGTAGATGTAGATGATAACGCGAATGAAAAGGTTTGTGCATGACTCTGTTAAGATTAGCACTGGCTTGGCAGTGGAGGCGTAATTCTCAAGGTTCATGATATACCGATGTTTTGCCAGTATTTCCACCTTTCATTCAAAGTGAAAACCATTTCCCGGATCTTGGAATAGTCACTGTTGTGTTCAGCCTTGTCCGAGTTGGAGTACTAAAGGTTTCTACTCGGCTACCCTACCGGCAATCTGCTGCAGCAAGTTAACAGGTAAGTGCAGGTAATTGACGAACGTAACTGCACCGCCACAGATGGTGCATCGTCCGAGAGAACAGTTAAAAAGTCACAGAACATCGAATCCGTGGCTGTGAGAAATTTTGTCAAAGACCGTATAGTGAACGATAATGAAAAATTTTGTATATCGATGCACGAGGAATTTAGGACGGAACCCGTTTCGAGTCGCCGGAAAGACTTACATGAACGAAGATGATAAACAGCCAGAATAACAACGAGGGCGATTCGAAGCAGCAGACGGCGTCATAGCGGTACCAACGGGCAGCAGTACAGCAGGACAGCGCTGCCAACTTACACGACGAATGGAGACCCTGAAAGTTGTGCTGCAGACGGAGGAGGCTGCAGCATTTAATGAAAGATAAGTTTGTTACATTTGTTGTGTGTCTGTGTTTGCTGTAAGACTGAATAACATTGAAAGTGATAAAGATTTTAGAATGAGATTTTCACTCTGCAGCAGAGTGTGCACTGGTAGGAAACTTCCTGGCAGTTCAAAAGTGTGTGTCGGACGGAGACTCGAACTCGGACCTAGCACTCCTGGAAGAAAGGATATGGCGGAGACTTGGCTTGGCCTCAGACAGGGGGGTGGTTTCGAGAATGAGATTTTCACTATGCAGCGGAGTGTGTGCTGATATGAAACTACCTGGCAGGCTGTGGCTAAGCCAAGTCCCCGCAATATCCTTTCTTCCAGGTGTGCTAATTCTGCAAGGTATGCAGGAGAGCTTCGGTGAAATTTGGAAGGTAGGAGACGAGGTACTGGCGGAATTAAAGCTGTGAGGAGGGTTCGTGAGTCGTGCTTGGGTAGCTCAGTTGGTAGAGCACTCGCCCGCGAAAGGCAAAGTTTCTGAGTTCGAGTCTCGCTCGGGCACACAGTTTTGATCTGCCAGGAAGTTTGGTACAGATTTTGTATATACGATAAAAAGAGGAAGATATGTCATTCACGCCGGCCGGTGTGGCCGAGCGGTTCTAGGCGCTTCAGTCTGGAACCGCGCGGCCGTTCCTGTCTCAGGTTCGAATCCTGCCTCGGGCATGGATGTGTGTGATCTCCTTAGGTTAGTTAGGTTTAAGTAGTTCTAAGTTCTAGGGGGCTGATGACCTCAGAAGTTCCATAGTGCTCAGAACCATATGAACCAAATGTCTTCACAAACTAGCACACCTGAACAAAGAGAAGGAATAGATTTTAAGGTAAAAGAGGAGGTTTCCGACGATATTTCTTTGTTATTTACGGACAGTGGAGCACACACTGCTTCAAGTAAGTCAATTAATGTAACTAGTGGGGATAACGTAAATCCTGAAAGTAACATTAACCATGAAATCGGTAACCTCCTATTTAGTGATAACAGTGTTGGTAGTGTAACTGAAACAAATGTGTCAAATGTGGATACCCAATTTGGTAGACAGGAAACAGTAATGCAGAAAGTATAACCTGGAAGTTTGCACGAAATGTTTGCAGTATTAATGGATTTTATAAAATATGAACATACTAATTTGACTGAAATAATTTGCAGAAAACTGGTAAACTTGATGAAAAACTCGCAAAGCAAATTAGTGATTTTAATGAAGAACTTGAAAAGCAGACTGCTGTTTTAAAAGAAATGTGCAAAAATGATTAGAAGTAGTAAGAAAGTAAAGTAGATGGCAAAATTACTCAAGTTGAGAATAACTGCCAACAATCCATTAAAACTGTAAAAGATGAATTAACAGATGCCTTGACAAAAGTTGTTATTGGAAACCAACAAGGGGTATATCTGATTAAAGGAAGTGTGCAGGAAGCAGAGATCAAAATAGTGGCGGTAGAGTCAATATGTGTAAATGATCACAAACTGCTGAACAGTGAAATCGGTTCTCAATATGCCAAATGTGTGAATGAAGTAAAAAGTGTGTCCGACCTAGTGGGTGTGTCTGAAGAAAATATTCTTCAGCTGACTAAAGAGGTAGAAGAGGTTGAAAATAAATTGTATGAGCATAGCACTAGATTATGCCAAGTTGAAACTAACCTCAGACATGGAACTAACAGTAATTTGTGTAGTTTTGTAGTAGAATCGTCTGAAATATCATGTGTCACTAACAGCCAGTTTTTACGTTTTGATCCAAAAGGAAATCTGCAACCAAAAGAATTTTGGAATGACTTTGAAGATGTTCTACCTAGTTTGTGGTCAGACAGACAAAAAATTGAGTTTATTACGTCTAAATTCTTGGGAGAGGCTAGAACGTGGGGTGTTATCGCTACTGAACAGTACGATACCCTAGATAAATTTAATGAGGCGTTTTTTAAAGAATATTGGAGCAAGCTAAACAGCTTCTAGCATGGGGAAAAGTTTAACTCCAGAAAGGAAAGTGTAAGAAAGTTTGCGCTAAAGTGGATACCAAATTTGTCATATTTTAACAATAAAGTCGGTTGGTTGGTTGGTTTGAGGAGTTGAAGGGACCAGACTGCAAACGTCATCGGTCTCAGTAAAGTCGAGCCAGAATAAATTGATATCGGCCTGGATGGTAAACTGCCCGTACACTGGCGAAACAAAATTATTGTGGCTCCGTGGTATGACGTTCATAAGTTCATTAGTTATTCGGAGAGAGTTGAGAAGTTGTTCCAGGAGAAGGGGCATGCAAATCGTAAGGTCAGACCACCAAATAACGCAAAACCACGGCAGAATATAAACGTTAACAGAAATGGCGTGTACCATGGAAATAGCAGGAACAGAGGTGCCGGGAGGTGGCGCTATCCAGCAAATTATAAGCGAAATAATGTGGGACAGGTGCACATATATCGATCGTATTCTCCGTTGCGAAAGTATGACGTTGCGCCAAGGCGACAGCAAATAGGGGTAAACGTAAGAAATGGTACAGAATCCCAGAATTCGTCAAACTAAATACCATCTGAGATTAATTTTATATAGTCATTCCATTTTAAATCACTCCTAATGCCCACTCCCAGATAATTTATGGAATTAACTGCTTCCAGTTCCTGACCTGCTATATTATAGCTAAATGATAAAGGATCTTTTTTTTTTTTTTAAGTATTCGCAGCACATTACACTTGTCTACATTGAGATTCAATTGCCTTTCCCTGAACCATGCGTCAATTCGTTGCAGATCCTCCCGCATTTCAGTACAATTTCCCATTGTTACAACCTCTCGATATACTACAGCATCATCCGCAAAAAGCCTCAGTGAACTTCCGATGTTATCCACAAGGTCATTTATATATACTGTGAATAGCAACGGTCCTACGACACTCCCCTGCGGCACACCTGAAATCACTCTTACTTCGATATTTCGATAATTTGATCGAATAAGAAGTAGTCAGTATAGGAAGTAGGTATTGTAAAATGATGGAAGATTTAGTGGGATACAATGAGAACTGGAATGATGTGGGGTAGAACCTGAGGAATTGAAGGTGGTACAAGAAAAAATAGAACAAAAAGTAAAAGAAGTGCCAGACTTAGAGGAGCATCAAAGAGACAAACTAAAAGAAGTGAAACTAGAACAGAGTAATGTTTTCTCTGAACAACGTGGATTAGTCAAGGAATATGGATGCTACTTAAATGTAAAAGAAGACTCTACTTTTTACAAAAAACCAGTACCTATCGAAGAACGACACGAGGAAGCTGTTAGAGATATGATACAAAATATGATTAAATAGGGAATTGTTGAAGAGGCTATGAGCATATACCAAAATTCAGTGATTGTAGTAGCTAAAAAAAGATGGATCCGTAAGATTAGTGGTGGACGATAGGGCTTTAAATGTAGTGCTACCAGAAAGTGATCGGCGAGGAAACATCGACGTATTAATGCAAAAATTTAACGGATATAATTATTTTACATCCATGGGTGTGACAAGTACAGTTATCAAAGCAGATTTTGATGATGAACACTAAATTGTAGGGGTCAAGAAAAGGCTTGTTGTAATGATGAAAAGGGATATACAGTGGCCACATAGGTAAATGAGGTTTAACAAAAGTGACGAAATATATACCTGGATAGAGCTGAAGAACGTATTTTATATGCATTGTAAACATATATTGTAAATAAAAAAATTGATTTCAGTTCAATAGTGGTAAAAAATATTAAGAGGAAGCGATACAAAGAGACACTTCATAGAAGTGGCATTATAAAATGTTTGTAAATAATTGTTTTGTGTGAAATGTGCTTTTCACAATTAAATATTCTCGAGCAGAGTTAAGGAATAAGTTCAAGTTCTGCTTTCATTAGCAACTAGTTTTTAAAAAAAGTCGTTAAGTCTTCTAAAAGAAAGAACTTCTAGAAAAAATTCTGTAGCAGTGTGACCTTGCTGATTAAAGTACAATAAAGAAGCAACACTCTGCTAATTTTCTTTCATTTCAAGACAAGCTAAATGAAATATAAAATTAGTAAATAATTTCTTGTAAAAACAAGTGATTGTGTGTTAGGATGAACGTTAAGAAAGTAGTCTTAGACGGAAGTATGGTTTCAGGGACAACGTTGCATGTGAACCCTGGAAGGACAGATATGTGGACAAGGGGGGAATGTTATGAACGCTACAATACAAAGGTGCCGTAATCAAAAACCTGAAATGTATGTGACAAAAAGACGATAGTGATGTGCTGGTGCTAAAGTAAGATAAAATACCATTCTTAAATGGAAGGACACAAATCGCAGTGCCTTTAAATAAAAAAAAGTGAACAAGTAGTTAACTTCAAGAGACTTAAATAAAATATGAATTCGAAAATCTCGAAAAGCTATTAGAATGCTGAAAACTTGTTTTGAAAATGTGCATCAATTTCGTCAAGTAAGAAATGATTTTTCATAAAGAAATTAAAAGATTAGGATATGTTAGTCGTAGACTGCCAAGTCCAGAGTAAGAAATTTGTAATTTTAGTTTATAAGAATGAGAATTTTTTGAAAGTTCTAAAATTTCAAGCCAGGATCGTTAATTGTATGATTCTAAAACCAAAAAAAAAACTTTATAATCGTAGAAGGTATGAGGCTCATGTCTAGAGCCTGTGTGTCGAGAGTATGACTCTTGTGTGCACAGTGACAGGTGGTCGGAAGTGGGTCCAGTCGAGTAACGTAGTTCTAATTTTCTTCTGCTAGAGGACAGTAGCAAACAGTACTAAACAGGAAGAACTATAATGTAAAACTTCCTGGCAGATTAAAACTGTGTGCCGGACCGAGACTCGAACTCGGGACCTTTGCCTTTCGCGGGCAAGTGCTCTACCTACTGAGCTACCCAAGCACGACTCACGCTCCGTCCTCACAGCTTTACTTCTGACAGTACCTCGTCTCCTACATTGCAAATGTAGTTAAGAATTTAGACCGCCGGAGTCGAGTAGAGCACAGAGAAATTCACGAAACAGTTCAAGAGAATTTATTTGCGAATTGTTCCGTTTATTTCTTAACGACTTTTCTGTTTATTTATGTTTATACAGTGTTGTATATGCCTTTAGTAGTATGAATGATGCTTGAATGTGGTCTAAAGTAAATACGTAGATCATTGTTCTGTTGATGAACGCGTACGAACAAATGTGAGAAATTTTTAAGATAGTGTGAAAGCAGACGACGGGGAATTTTGTATCACAAAATGTTGAGTAAGTTTATGGCAAAAGGAAAGCTAATTCGAGCGCAAATGAAAATAGTTAGTAACGTGAAGTATAAACAAAATATCAGAATGTTAAATATTTATTTTGGGGAAGAAGGACTGTTCAAAAGTGTGTTATTTGTTGGTTGGCTAGTCACGAAAAGCAAGGACTAATGCGAGAGAATAATGTTTTTCTATTGGTCTTAAAGAAAACTAACTAATCAGAACGGAGTATTCTTCACGTGCCTTTTCTCTTGGAGAGATAGAATGCTTACAACAGTCTAAACAGTCGGAGCCCAGCCTTTCAAAGCTCGTGTGTTCCTATCATATATTTTTGTCCTATTATATGGCCCTATTATATATTGTTGTTCCTATTATATATCAATGACCTTCCATATACTGTGTCACAAAATACAAATTTTGTCTTATTTGCAGATGATACAAGTATTGGTACAAAAAACGGTACCCGTGATCTCGCTGAGCAATCAGCTAATGAAATATTCGTAAGTATCAATGGGTGGTTCACAGCAAATGGATTGTCACTGAATTTTGACAAGACCCAGTACATACAGATTAGTACCTTACAAAGAATACCTGACCCTATAAGTATAATGTATTCGAACTTTGAAGTTAAAGCTGTAGAAAGTGTCAAATTTTGAGGGCTACAAATTTACCACAACCTAAATTGGAAAACTCACACTCTAGACTTAATGAAACGCCCTAGTTCAGCTACATTTGCAGTACGCATGATAGGAGATATAAGTGATTTAAAAATGAAGAAGTTAGTTTATTCATCCTACTTCGATTCACTAATGAGTTATGGAATCATCTTTTGGGGAAACTCCATTCACAAAGAGAACATTTTTAAAATTCACAAGCTAGTCATTTGAATTATATCTGGTGCTACTCCTAGATCATCATGCAGAGACCTCTTTAAGGAACTTGGTATTCTAAGTACTACTTCTCAGTACATATACTCACTGATGTTCTTTGTCATTTCCAACGTCCCTTTCTACACAAATAAGTGCAAAACATGTTTATAATACAAGAACCAAAAACAATCTGTATAAGGACAGTAAAAGCTTAACATTGGTACAAAAAAGAGTCAAATACATGGGTACTCACATATTCAATAACTTACCAGAGCGTATCAAAGTTCTTGTGAGTGATAAAGATCGGTTTCAAAGTGAATTAAAGAACTTCCTGTTGGCCAACTCCGTCTATTCAATCAACTAATATCTTCAGAAGGGTTATAGCTCATAGCTCTGTCTGCATTATAATTGTACAATATCCATGTAGTTGAGTAGAAAAAAAAAAAAAAACTTTGACTAAAGTACAGAAAACCGAATAAGGTGTTTATTATTGTTCTAGTGCGATTATCTATTAAGTGTAACACGCGACAGTTTCTTGGTCTGTTAACAAGTCTTATGGTAAATGCAAATTGCAGTGAAGCGAAGCGGTATTTCAGTTATTCCCGTCATTTCCCATCTCCGCACTGGTTAATCTAAACTCATAATATTTAATTGCTTAAATATTGGAGGGAGGTGCGTGTGTCCCACATCTCAAGCGTAGCTGGTTCGATACGAAGGAGTGTTATCATTTCGCGTAATTCTAAATCAGGGAGCTATTTTTCGTCACTCAAAAATGGTTCAAATGGCTCTGAGCACTATGGGACTTAACAGCTGAGGTCATCAGTCCCCTAGAACTTAGAACTACTTAAACCTACCTAACCTAAGGACATTACACACATCCACGCCCGAGGCAGGATTCGAACCTGCGACCGTAGCGGTCGCGCGGTTCCAGACTGAAGCGCCTAGAACCGCTCGGCCACACATGCCGGCTTTTCATCACTCACCCCGATCGACTTACCGTAAAGGCAGAAAAACAACCGACCGCTCTCAGTACCCTGTAAGGACTGCAGGGGCCGGACAGTACTGTAAAATTGCTCGCACTAGCATCTTGTGTGCGATTTGCTCTTCAGATCCAGTACTCTTTCACAAAGCATTTCCAACAAATCCATGTATTAGTCTTCCCTAATCCTTTTACGTGTAACTCCAATTTTCATACGGTTTCTGCAACACCTAAATATTAATACGACGCGACGAGCTGAATGATGCACATCACTAATTCGTAATCTCATGCTGTTTCTTCTTTCTCTGTGGTACAGGCATTACCTTACATTTATACGTATGTTAAGAGACAAGCCATGATTTGCAGCAAGTGGAAAACCAGTTCAAGTCTTCCTGTATTTAATTACAACCGTGCAACAATGATACAGTGTTCAAGAGCACAGTTTTATCAGCCAACAATTTGATAGTGCTGTTGAGGTGAACCCTTTTCGAACAGCTGCTTCCATACACCGACCGATAAAAAAAATTTCGGACGTGAACAATTTAACAAAACAGTCGCACACTGAAAGCAAAGTGCTAACTCAGAAACGTGAGGCTGAGATTAGGGATCGATTCTCCTTAGTCAACCGATCAATTTAGGCAATTTTTGCGAGGCTTTCTTTCGAAAACTAATGAAGCAATCTACATAAACCTTTTTGCACTTCATTTATTGATTTTTCTTATTTATTTTGTAGAAATTTAGTCATCTTTAAGCTCCCTATCCTATTAGTTGAATACACTGTGTCTCAAGCTGGCGAAACGGATTGCGGTCTCACAAATAAACACATATTCATGAAATATCACAGAATTACTAGCCGGGCATGTTCGGAAGGGGTAATAGGCTATTTTTTATTTTAATTTATTCAATAGCTATCGCAAGAACTGCGACCGTAAACATATGACAAAATTACATCGTTGTTTCCAAAGTTCAGACATTTCATTATATTTTTGAAATTTGGAAAAACTTTGCTATTGCACCGTGCGCAATATCGTAGAGAGTAAGGTTTTTTTTTTTCAGGTAAAATTTGCACACAGCAGGACTTCCGTCAAGGACACATTTAATTTTGGACAGATCAGCTGTAGCTCCTCGGGTGGAAGGGGGCTTAATAATAACTTAATTTCTTCAAAAAGAATAAGAAAATATTCTCCGAGAATCAAAAAATGATGAGCAAAATATGTAATTTTATTGCTACAGTTTTTCTGAAAAAGATCGTAAAAGTCGCTTATTTTATAGGCTGGCTGCAATGGGACCACGAATGTTTTCCACAGCAAGAACCCGCCTGTGCCATCAACACCAGAGACGAAAACGGGAACGATACCAGTCAAAATAATTGAAATGGCTCTAAGCACTATGGGACTTGACATCTGAGGTCATCAGTCCACTATAACTTAGAACTACTTAAACCTAACTAACCTAAGGACATCACACACATAAATGCCCGAGGCAGGATTCGAACCAGCGACCGTAGCAGCAGCGCGGTTCCGGACTGAAGCGCCTAGGACGGCTCGGCCACAGAGATACCAATCTGTTAACAATTTTTTATGCTTCCAGAATGAGGTTTTCACTCTGCAGCGGAGTGTGCGCTGATATGAAACTTCCTGGTGGTAGAGCACTTGCCCGCGATAGCAAAGGTTCCGAGTTCGAGTCTCGGTTCGGCACACAGTTTTAACCTGCCAGGAAGTTTCACATTTTATGCTGCTCACGCACTACTATCGACCGCATGAGAAGGCGTATTATTTACTGAGTGAAAACAAAAGTTAAATTTTTGGTACCCTTACGGTCGTAGAAACGGTAAAGCATATTAAAAAAAAAAAGAAAACACTACCCCCCGCAGCCCAAAAATCATCCATAAAGACATGAGTCATTCATAAATTCAAAATAAGACTGGCTGTATAATTTGTGAGAAGCTATAGCGGTAGCTGAAACGCGTGTTTGCTGCTATCAGAAAGCCCACGAACAGTGTGTTTTCTCCGTTTAACTCCCCGCTCTCCACGGTTTCTCGCTGTTGTCCTCCTAAACGAGTTGCACCGCTCGCACGGCGCCACCGCCGCCGCCGCACATCCGTTCTTCACGTCCCCCGCACATGGCGTCGTCTACCGGCGCCAGCTGAAATATTGCGCGCTCGGAGGCCGAACAGCAATAAGCGGTGCGCGTCGGGCGCCCTCGTGGAATTTGCGGGCAGCGGGAGGCGCCCCGCTGCCAGACAGCTGTCAGGCCGAATATTCCGGCGGTCGGCGAGCAACGAGAAGTGCCGCGGCGCAGGCAGGATGAAACGGGATGCGGCAGGTGCGGAGGTGGGGGTAGTTTGTCAGGGCCCATGAGTCGGGAGCGCTGCCGCCCTTGTGGGTACATGATCCACTCAGCAACAGTGGCAGACCCGCTGCAGCCGGACACACGGATGTGAGCAGTTCGGTGGGCACGTCACGCTGTCCAGTGAACTGCGTCAACAAATTTTTGTCACAGCCATACCCGTATAAATCGGACAACACTAAATTACGTTTTTGTGACAGTTACTCAATGGTTTTGCTCAAATGGACCACTTTTAAACGCAGTTCATTCAAAATATTGCGCCTCCTACTAACGCAGTACGCGAAGAAGAAATAATAAACAGGGTGGAAATTGAAATGAAGCCCCGTGCTTCTTGACAGAGCGTAGGAGAATTATGCTGGAGACCCGCACAAGAGAAGGTACTAATGGAGGTGGTTTGCCGTTGCCTTCCTCCGACCATAATGGGGATGAATGATGATGATGAAGACGACAGCCGGCCGGGGTGGCCGAGCAGTTCTAGACGCTACAGTCTGGAACCGCACGACCGCTACGGTCGCAGGTTCGAATCCTGCCTCGGGCATGGATGTGTGTGATGTCCTTAGATTAGTTAAGCTTAAGTAGTTCTAAGTTCTAGGGGACTGATGACCTCAGATGTTGAGTCCCATAGTGCTCAGAGCCATTTGAACCATTTTGAAGACGACACAACAACACCCAATCATCTAGGGGCCGTAAGTCAGTTTCCAAGACCGGAGCAGCGAGCACCCCGCTTGTCAATAGCGCTCGGCGGACCGGATGGTGACCCCGCCAGGAATCGAACCCGGGACCCCATGTTCGGGAAGCAAGAGCGCTACCGCGACGCCAAGAGCTGCTGACAATAAACAGGTTAGGCGTGCATATTGATGAAAACTTGAACTGCAAAAGTCAGGCAAAAGACTTTTCTAAAGAGTAACTGCTAACTTTGGTGATAGAGAAGTCAGTAAGTTAACAAATTTTGAATTTTTGCACTTATTTATGTCTTATGAAAATTCCTCGTATAAGGAAAATGTATTCATTCCACACAAGAAAATATCGGTGGAGTTCGTACATGTACATATTGCAGGTATCTCTTAAAGTAATTGAGATTATTGATTGCATCTTCAGGGTCGATTCACTAATTTACAACATTTGTAATCACCACCCCATCTATGAGAGAGACAGAGATATTCAGAACACTAGAAAGAAAAATGATCTACCTTACGCTTTAATGAATATAGCATTGGCGCAGAAATGCGTAGATGTACCCACAGAAATTAAATGTCCGCCAAGCAGCAAATATGTTTTCATGTGTAGATTTAAGATGTGTCACCTTAGCATCTCCATTTATAGGTCGGGTGCCGATTCAGCTGTTTAGCATATCCCTAATATGATATAGTCTAGACTCTGATGACCTACACAGAAAGTAAGCTCCTCATAACGTAAAGCCAATTTTGAGGAAATGACAATATCACGCAAATAGACTATTCTGAGTGACAATTAATACGGGTAGACCAGCAAAGCATGAAAATATGGGTACCATACCATACATGGGTGTATTAATGAAAGGACCATCTACCTATAGCAGAAATAACTGCTCATTTTAACAATCACGTTTATTATCGTAAAGCATCAATATACAAATTTAAAACTAAACTTAATTCCTCCCGAACAGGCCATGAAAGCCCAACAGTACTGACCGGACGCCGTGTCATCCTACATCTACATCTACATCTATATGATTACTCTGCAGTTCACATTTAAGTGCCCATAGGCGTCACTGGATGCAGATATGGAGGGGCACGTCGTCAGTACACCGCTCTCCTGGCCGTAAGTCAGTTTCCAAGACCGGAGCAGCGAGCACCCCGCTTGTCAACAGCGCTCGGTGGACCGGATGGTCACCCATCCAAGTACCAGCGCAGCCCGACAGCAATTAACTCCAGTGACCTGACGGGAACCAGTGTTACCACTGCAGCAAGGCCGTTGGCCAGCATATAAATTACCAGCTGAAATAAGCAAATGAACATGTAGTAAATGGACAGGATATAATAACTGAGAAGTGTAACCTTGACACATTTCAGTCAGACTGATAAAAGCAAAATTCTGAAAATAATTCGCGATTTCGTCAATGGCTGCAAGAATAGATAACGCAAATGCAAGGGATAAAAACGTGGAAAAACTTGTACGAACACCAGGAAGATTCCCAACGTGCATGATGGATGGAGCTTGCGGGTTGCAAAACGTTTTAACTATGCGTTTAACCCCTCGTGGGAATGAACTAACGTTGTGTCCCTGCCAAAATAGTGATGTCAACAATTGCCCACTCTTACACACTCATACAGCGTGAAGCTGAAAAGGCGGAGATTCAGAGTCTAGGTAGCACTCTATTCTCAGAACTAAAATGAAGACATTCTTCTGTATGGCTGCAAGACACATCTCATCCGCCTCGGGACAGCAAGTACCTTCTCTTCGATTACCTAGCAGCGAATATTCGGTCTCCCAGGAACAAGTGTTTTCTATTTCAATTGTCTGAAATGTGGCACTTTCTGCCAGAATAGAAATCCTGCCAGCCTGTTGCTGCAGACATCGCGAGTTCCATCCACTAATAATTCGGTAAATAAGTCGAACAAAATCCTGTTTCCGTGTACTTCACTGTTATTAAGCAGTGGTGCTGTGGATTAGGGAGGACGTCAAAAGAGTTCTCCCACGCCATGGCATGATATTGAAGCTGGAAAAGTGAAATATTCACATAAGAAAGCACACGCTTTGCAGAAACAAACACTATGAACCATTCAGAAAACCTGTTACAAGGATTTAAAAATGTTCCTCTGTGACACGCCTGCTGAGGTGGTTCTCACACGTGAGCGTTTCTAGAGGGCTGCACATGGCTTAGATTTTTATCTTTTATACAAGGATTCTTGTCAGAGTCTCGAACAATAGTGTTCTTTTGACAGACACATGCCCCTCTAGTCAGCCGAGAGTGCCATGGACGAAGCGAATTCTAGATTCTAATACCTGTGCTAAAAGTTTGTTCTCAACAGAGAACACGTTTATGGCTTCCCCTGGCCTCTTTAAATAAACCTGCAATCTTGGCAGCTTTCAGCTCACCACAAAAGGACAATTCCCTCATCATTAAAAAGAGAGGGGAATAGAAGATGTAATTAGTTGGCCAGTCACTGGTGGTACTGAATAATGTCTGCGCTTATGAAGCAGCGTTAGAGATCAACCACACTGACCAACTGGGATGACTATATAACATCACGAAATATGCTGCGTGACTGTCTTGGGGTGACGCTGACAAGTAACAACTACCATAGAGGAATTCCCGAGTAGAAATAATAAGTCATTAAAAACTTGTTAACAACCAGCACATGTATCTATATAAATACTTTTACTTTACCTGTGGCAAGGGCCTTATCGATCATACGCCTGCTCTATGAGCCTCTTCCACTTCTGTATGTCCAATGTGCTGTTTGTCCAGTTGCTGTTGCTGTTCATCCTAGTTGTGTCCTCCCGAATGTTATCCCGCCATCTGATTCTGGGTCTCCCTCTTCCTCTCGTTCCATCTGTTGTTCTACTGAATGCCATTCTAGGTAGTATATTCACTGTCATTCCTGCTATATAACCTGCCCAATTCAACCTTTTCCTCTTGAGTACTTCGACGATGTTACGGTGTTTGTACAGCCCTCTTAATTCTTTATTTCTTTTTATTCTCCATTCCATATTATTTTCGTCGTATACAAGTCCAAAAATTTTGCTTAGTACTTTTCTTTCGAATATTAACAATTTTTCTTCATCTTTCTTTCTTAATATTAATGTTTCACATCCATATAACATCACAGGTGGTCGATTTATATAAGCGGATTTTGAAGTTACTGCTAAGTGATATTTTTCTTAGAATTTTGATGAAAGTAAAAAGTGTCTTGTTTGCTGTTGCTAAACGGGCATCTATTTCTATATCCGTTCTGTTTTTATTACTAAAAAGTCTTCCTAGCTACTTGAAGTGGTCAACAGTCTTGGAATTGAATCCATCTACAGTCAAAGGTGAATCTTTTCTGGTTTTCTTACTTATGGGCATGTAGTCTGTCTTTTCTTCATTAACATTTAATCCTGTTTTCTCAGCAATTCTGTAGTAATTTTGCATCATTCTGATTGATTCTGTTCTGGAACTACTTATTAGTGCTACATCATCTGCAAAGGCAAGTCTTGTAATGTTCACAACCTGTAGCTGGATCTCTTGTGGACTGGTTTTAGAAAATTCTCTGTCGATCTTCTCTAGGACAAGGTTAAATAAAGTAGGTGAAATGGCATCCCCTTGTCTCAGTCCGGTGTACACCTTAAAATCTTCAGTTTCTCCTACCGGTGTCTTTATGCGACATAAGGTTTCGTCTATGAACATTTTAACTAATCTGATCAATTTTCATGGTATTTGAAATTCCTTCATTATATTTATTTTCAAATATGTTTTTAATATCATGTAAATGTACTAAATTCTTTATAATGATCTTCCACGTCATAATGCGTATCATGAATTTTATCTACCCAACAAGGGACTAACTATTAAGATAACGGGTGCCGCTACAGTCGCTAAATGTCTGTGTTCTCTCCCTCGTGCTGTTAGGTTAAAATACAATAACACACAGTCCAAACTTTTCATGATTCATAGAGACATGGTACATATGACTTGACTTCCTCACGGTACCTTGACGAATATGGCATCAATCAGGGCGCAAAGCTAAATACAAAAATCTTGAAATAGCCAAACGTGGGAGGGAACACAAGGAAAGATGTGACAACATTGTGCAGTTATGGGATGGATAATGTAGTGTATGTGTAAAAGGCCTTCATATATACGGTGTGAGGTGTCGATACGGCTGTTTAGTATGTCACTAATATGCTTTAAGCCTGGTCCACCTGGAAACTACAGGGAATGAAAGCTGCCCATAACATAATGCTAATTTAAGAAAGAACCGTGTCATGCAACAGAAACGTTCTACTGAAGGCAACTACTAGGGGAGGCCAATTAAGTATAAAAGTGTGGGTACCACTTTCTTTTTTCTTTATTGTCATTTTGAAACCTGTATACAGGCAGGCCTGCAGCAGCATACTACGCCCCTCTTTCGCCGCAGAGAAACACAAAGATACAATGAAGACAATTAGAGAAAAAAGATGGTGGACATATAAACGGAGACAAATACTTTTTTAAAATACAAGGTGCCGTTGACGGGCGTAGAGTCCAAGATAAAATTGTTCAGACACTTTGACACAGACAGAAACGAAAATTGTCACACGTGAACGTAGGTGCACAAAACGAATAACACTGAACCACTTAAGCACAAAACGACGGCACACACAGAACACGAGGCATTGATCTCCGGCGCGTGAATGTTCAATAACCGTGTACGAGTCCGGGGACCTGCCAAGAGAGGAGGAGGGGGGATGGAGAGGGGAGAGCAGATGCCATGGGCAGGGGAGACAGGGGGAAGGGAGGAAGGGGGAGCGGAAGTCCAGGGAAAGAGGGGTGGAGGGAGGGGATGGGGGAAAAGGAAAAGGAAGGGAGGGAGGGTACCTAAAGGAAAGGACACAGGAAGTGGGGGGGGAGGATTAAAGTTGATTGGAGGGGTATATGGAGGGGAGGAGGACATCATCAGGGAGGGGGAGCTGGCGGAAGCCTCCTTGGGAGAGGGTAAGGAGGGTGGAGAGATGGTGACCAGGTGGGACGTGGGAATACAGGCGCGGCAGTGGGTGGGGGTGGGAGAGGATGGGTGAGACAAGCGGATGACGAGGATCGAGTTTGCAGGAGGTGTACAGGATCTGTATCCTTTCAAGGAAAGGGAGGAGGTGGGGGAAGGGGAAGAGATCGTACAGGATCTACGTGGGGGAGGGGAGACAGATGCAATAGGCGAGGCGCAGAGCATGGCGTTCAAGGATTTGGAGGGATATATGAAAGGTAGGGGGGGCGGAGATACAGGCCGGATGGGCGTAACAAAGGATAGGGCGGATGAGGGATTTATAGGTGTGGAGGATGGTGGAGGGGTCCAGACCCCACGTACGGCCGGAAAGGAGCTTGAGAAGACAGTGTCGGGAGTGTGCCTTGGCTTGGATTGTCCGGAGATGTGAAGTCCAGGAGAGGCGACGGTCGAGGGTGACGCCAAGGTACTTAAGGGTGGGAGTGAGGGCGATAGGACGGCCATAGATGGTGAGATAGAAATCAAGGAGGCGGAAGGAAGGGGTGGTTTTGCCTACAATGATCGCCTGGTTTTGGAGGGATTGACCTTGAGCAACCACTGGTTGCACCAAGCGGTGAACCGGTCAAGATGGGATTGGAGAAGGTGTTGGGAGCGCTGCAAGGTGGGGGCAAGGGCAAGGAAGGCGGTGTCACCGGCAAACTGGAGAAGGTGGACGGATGGGGACGGCGGCGGCATGTCCGCCGTGTACAAAAGGTACAGAAGGGGGCGGAGGACGGAGCCTTGGGGCACACCGGCGGAGGGGAAAAAGGTGTAGGAATCTGTGTTATGGATGGTGACATAGGAAGGACGGCGGGAGAGAAAGGAGCCGATCAGACGGACGTAGTTAATGGGAAGGGCGAAGGTTTGGAGCTTGAAGAGGAGACCAGAATGCCATACGTGGTCATAAGCTCGTTCGAGGTCCAGGGAGAGGAAGATTGCGGAGCGACGGGAATTAAGCTCGTCGGAAAGGAGATGAGTGAGGTGAAGGAGAAGGTCGTCGGAAGAGAAGGACGGCGGAAAGCCATACTGGGTAACGGGAAGGAGGCGGTGCTGGCGGTGATGCTGGTAGATGCGTCGGGTGAGGATAGATTCCAGGACCTTGCTGAAGACCGAGGTAAGGCTGATGGGACGGTAGGAGGAGACGGCGGAAGGCGGTTTACCAGGTTTAAGGTACATTATGATACGGGAGGTTTTCCACTGGTCGGGGTAGTAACCGGTGGACAGGACTACATTGTAGAGCCTGGCCAGGGTGGAGAGGAAAGAGACAGGAGCTTCACGAAGGTGACGGTAGGTGACACGATCGTGACCAGGAGCGGTGTTGCGTTTTGTGCGGAGTGCAGCAATGAGATCCTGTGTAGTGATAGGGGCATTGAGTTCCGTGTGTGCAATGTTGTCCAAGTACTGGAAACCAGGTGTGAGGGTAGGGACAGAGGTGTCAGTTCGATCGCGGACAGCCGGGAAGAGGGAGTTATCGAACTAGGGATCATCGAGGATGGAAAATACATCGGAGAGGTAGGAGGCAAAGTGATTGGCCTTAGTAAGGGTGTCAGGGAAGGGGTGATCATCATGGAGAAGAGGATAGTAGTGGGAGGGTTTAGTTCCGGGAAGGCGACGGAGGGCTGACCAGAACTTGGACGAGTTCAGAGGTAGGGTAGCAGTGGGTACCACACCACACACGGAAATATTAATGAAAATCGAAACAAACGGTGACGGTAACAATTTGGTTTACTACCACAAAATATCAATCAGTTGCATTACCCCCTAAATTATATACACTACTGGCCATTAAAATTGCTACACCACGAAGATGACGTGCTACAGATGCGAAATTTAAACGACAGGAAGAAGATGCTGTGGTATGCAAATGATTAGCTTTTCAGACCTTTCACACAAGGTTGGCGCCGGTGGCAACACCTACAACGTGCTGCCATGAGGAAAGTTTCCAACCGATTTCTCATACACAAACAGCAGTTGACCGGCGTTGCCTGGTGAAACGTTGTTGTGATGCCTCGTGTAAGGAGTAGAAATGCGTACCATCACCTTTCCGACTTTGATATAGGTCAGATTGTAGCCTATCGCGATTGCGGTTTATCGTATCGCGCCATTGCTATTCGCGTTGGTCGAGATCCAATGACTATTAGCAGAATATGGAATCGGTGGGTTCTGGAAGGTAATACTGAACGCCGTGCTGGATCCGAACTGCATCGTATCACTTGCAGTCGAGATGACAGGCATCCTATCTGCATGGCTGTAACGGATCGTGCAGCCACGTCTCGATCCCTGAGTCAACAGATGGGGACGTTTGCAAGACAACAACCCTCAGCACGAAGAGTTCTACGACGTTTCCGGCAGCATGGACTATCAGCTCGGAGACCATGGCTGCGGTTACCCTTGACGCTGCATCACATCCAGCAGCGCCTGCGATGGTGTACTCAACGACGAACCTGGGTGCACGAATGGCTGAACGTCGTTTTTTCGCACGAATCCAGGTTCTGTTTACAGCAACATGATGGTCGCATCCGTGTTTGGCGACATCGCGGAGAACGCACATTGGAAGCGTGTATTCGTCATCGCCATACTGGCGTATCACCCGGCGTGATGGTATGGGGTGCTATTGGCTACACGTCTCGGTCACCTCTTGTTCGCAATGACGACACGTTGGACAGTGGACGTTACATTTCAGATGTGTTTCGACCCGTGGCTCCACCCTTAATTCGATCCCTGCGAAACCCTACATTTCAGCAGGATAATGCGCGACCACATGTTGCTGATCATGTACGGGCCTTTCTGGATACAGAAAATGTTCTACCGCTGCCCTGGCCAGCACATTCTCCAGTTCTCTCACCAACTGAAAACGTCCGGGCAATGGTGGCCTAGCAACTGGCTCGTCAAAATACGCCAGTCACTACTCTTGATGAACTGTGGTATCGTGTTGAAGCTGCATGGGCAGCTGTACCTGTACACGCCATCCAAGCTCTATTTGACTCAATACCGAGGCGTATCAAGGCCGTTATTATGGTACTGATTTCTCAGGTTCTATGCACCCAAATTGCTTGAAAATATAATGACATGTCTGTTCTAGTATAATATATTTGTCCAATGAATACCCATTTATGATCTGCATTTCTTCTTGGTGTAGCAATTTCAATAGCCAGTATTATATATATATATATATATATATATATATATATATATATATATATATATATATTATTTATTCACGTTTGGGCCCTACTGGACCACGCGAAGTACAATCACGGGGCATTCAGTTATTTTCTTTTAGACTTTCTCTCTGCCCAAATTGTTTTCATTCTCTCGGAATGAGCTCTTTTCCTTTCATCAGACCATGTGGTTCCAGTTTTCTTTGATTTTTCAGCTTGACCAACTACCCAGTCATGAATTTTTTGCCTAAATAATTTTCTGTCTTGAATTTCATCTTGTTTTATATCTGCCTCTTTCATGTCCTCTTTTATAGCAGCAATCCATTTTATTGTCTCAAATTTAGCTTTACTTCGATTTTCGTAGAATTCCACTACTTGTTTAGTTAGTCTGGTAGCATCCATTCTTTTAATATGCCCATAAAATTTTAATCTGCGTTTTTTCATATCTGAATATATGCTGGTGTATTGTTGAATTTCACTATTTGCTCTTAGCCTGTATGTTCCTTCTTCAGTATATTTTGGACCTAGAATTTTTCTGATTACTTTTCTTTCTCTTTTTTGGATTTCTTGAATGTCCTTTTTTCTGTTTAAAATTAGCGTTTCAGCCCCATAAAGGCACTCTGGTTTTATGACCGTGTTGTAATGTCTCAATTTAGAGTACCTCGAGAGACATTTTTTGTTGTAGATGTCTTTTGTAAGTCTAAAAGCTGTCTCCATCTTTTGACAACGAATTTCATTTCCAATTTTTTCTAGACCAGTCTCTGAGATTGTTTCACCTAAATATTTGAATTGCGAAACTCTTTTGATTTTTCCATACTTAGTTTCCAAAAGTTTGGGTGCCAGTTTGTTGCTAGTCATATACTGTGTTTTTTCCAATGAGATTTGGAGACCTACTCTTTCTGCTGTTTCTTTAAGGATTTCTATTTGTTTCTGAGCAATTTGGATGTCCTGCGTTAGAATAACCAAGTCGTCTGCAAAGGCCAACCAGTCTATTCGAATATTTGTTCGTCCTAATTTCACTGGTTGGTCAATTTTGAACTCCAATTTTCGTTCGCGCCACTCTTGTATTACTTTTTCTAGAACGCAGTTAAATAGCAACGGAGAGAGTCCATCACCTTGCCTAACGCCTGTTTTTATTTCAAAGGATTCTGAAATTTCTCCTCTGAACTTTACTTTTGATTTTGTACCAGTTAGCGTGTCTCTGATAATTGCCGTGATTTTAGGATCCAGGCCTTGTTCTTTCACAATTTGGAAAAGAGATTCACGATCCACTGAGTCATAAGCCTTTCTAAAATCTACAAAGGTACAAACTAGTTTTTTATTGTAAATTTTTTGATGTCTGAGAATTAGTTTGAGGACTAAAATCTGTTCTGGGCAAGATCTATTTGGCCTGAAACCTGCTTGATATTCGCCAATTTTCCATTCAAGTTGTTGTTGTGCTCGGTTCAGAAGACATTGAGAGAGGATTTTGTATGTGACTGGAAGAAGAGAAATTCCTCTGTAATTATTAACATCCGTTTTGTCTCCCTTCTTATGAAGTGGGTGAATCAAGGCGGTTTTCCATTCATCAGGAATTTTTTCAGTTTGCCAAATGTTTTGCATGATTGAAGTAATTTCTTTAACGGTTTTTGGACCAGCTGCCTTTAAAAGTTCTGCAACAATTCCATCTTCACCAGATGCTTTGTTGTTTTTCAACCTATGAATTTCTTTAATGATTTCCTCTTCATTTGGTGCAAGTGAAACTGGATTGCATTGTTGGGGAAATTTTTTGTGGAAATCTTTCTGTGGGCTCGGGGCAATTTAGAAGATTCTTAAAATATTTAGAAAGTTCTTTGCAATTTTCTTGGTTGTTAAGAGCCAACTGTCCATTTTCCTTCTTGAAGCAAAGGTTCTGGGGTTGGTACCCCTTTATTTTGGTTTTAAAAGTTTTATAGAAATTTCTGGTATTGTATTTCTGAAAATCTTCTTCAATTTCTAAGAGTTGACTATTCTCATATTGTCTTTTTGTTTGTCTAATTAGTTTTGAAGTGTCTTTTCTAGTTGCCATGAATGTATCATATGTGTCTTCTGTCTTGTTGCTATTCCATGCTTTAAATGCCTCTTGTCTGGCTTTAATTGCATGATCACAGTTTTCATTCCACCAAGCATGTTTCTTGTGTTTTCGTAAAGGAATTTGATCTTGAGCTGTTTTGATAATCTTGTGTTTGAGTTGTTCCCAATTTTGTGCACTTGTTTTGTCAAATTCGTCTGCTAATAATGATGGTTGGATTTTACTGGTGTCAAATTTGGGGATTAATGGTGTCCTTTTGTTGAAATTTTGGGGTTTTAGCTTTAGTTTCACACGGGTTAAGTAATGGTCTGAGTCAATATTGGCGCCTTTACGAACTTGAACATTTAAAATTTCTTTGTGACATGGATACGAGATTGCAATATGGTCAATTTGGAATTCACCTATGTCCTTGTTAGGTGATCGCCATGTCTTTTGTTTTGAAGGTTTTTTTTAAAAAATGACTTGACATAATTTTGAGATTGAAATTTCTGCAAAATTCTACCAGCCTCTTTCCATTTTGATTGGTCCATTTATGTGCAGGGAATTCACCGACCGTTTTTCTAAATTTTCTCTCTTTCCCTAACTGCGCATTAAAATCACCCATTAAAATCTTTACATAATTTTGAGGAATTTTGGAGACTGTATTCTCTAACACTTCCCATGACTTATTTACTTTTTCTGGATTTGTTTTATTCTCCTGGTTGATAGGCATGTGTGCGTTAATTAAACAGTACATTTTATTTGCACATTTCATGGAAATTGTCATTAGTCTGTTGTTTACTGGATTTACTTCGATTACGGAGCCAAGAATGTCTTGCGAAATTGCGAATGCAACACCCAGATGCGGAGTGTTTTTAAGAATTCTTTTGTCTATTTTACTTTTAAACAATCGGTAGTTTCCAAAATCCATGGTATTCTCATCAGGCAACCTTGTTTCTTGCAGGGCTAAAATTTTGATATTTTGTTCTTTTAGTGTGTCTCCTAATTTATAGAGTTTTCCTGGTGTTAAGAGAGAGTTAATATTGATAGTGCCAAAAAATGTTTCGACCTTGGGCATGAGTCGGTCAAAAGACTTCGATTTACTCTGGCTTGGGATATAGCGTTTCAGCCTAGTCTCCCCAGAATCCGATAGACTAGTTGCGCCACTGATGGCGGAGGATTTGTTACCACCTGGGGTAATTTTGTAATTACTCAAACGCTCCATAATAGTACTTAGAATCAAAGGGTTGAGCTCAGAAAAGCTCAGTGGTTAAGACTGGAGTGGTTAGTTCCAGAATTTGTATTACGGCCGCACCTCTGGTGAACAGACGCCGACCACAGTGCCGCTTGTTACAAGTCAGACGCAAGGTGGATTTATTGTATTATGTGCCTCTTCCGCTAGTTCCACCGTACCGAGATTCGTTCTCTCCGCCTTCACTACCGTTGAGGTCTTCGCTGTAACCCTAGCAAGGGGCCCTGACAGAGTACTATCACCCGGGCCAGGTGAACTCTGGTTTTTTAAACGAGGTTGTTACTCCTCCCCCTCCTCCTTCCTCATCACTTGCATAATGAGGCCCCGGGCTTGGGACCGGTATAGCGGAGTATATATATATATATATATATATATATATATATATATATATATATATTGTCACTCTGGTTCCCAGAACTCATGAAGATAGACGTTGACTGTGGATACTGTATGACAGACGCAGTACCTTTGACTGTTCACAGATGTCGCTAAACCCGCCCAAAGATGCAAGCAACCTTGCATAAGCAGCGCCTCTTTGACAGAGGGGTTCTGACAGCGATCAGTTCCAGTCATTCCACCAGGAAGGAGATACACAGCTCTTGGCTGTAGTTCAACCATGCCTAGACGGTCACTACCGCTGTTCGATTGCGTCCGCAATGTTACTTTCTGCCAGGATGGGGTCTCAAGAAGGGAAGTGTCGAAGCATCTGGGAGTGAACCAAAGCGATGTTATACGGAGATGGAGGAGTACAGAGAGACAGGAACTGTCGATGGCTTGCCTCGCTCTGGCCGCCCAAGGGCTACTACTGCAGTGGATGACCGCTTACTATGGTTATGACTCGGAGGAACCCTGACAGCAACGCCACCATGTTGAATAATGCTTTTCGTGCAGATACAGGACCTCGTGTTACGACTCAAACTGTGCGCAATAGGCTGCATGGTGCGCAACTTCAGTCCCGACGTGCATGCAACCACGACACCATGCAGCGCGGTACAGATGCGCCCAACAACAAGCCTAATGGACCGCTCAGGTTTGACATCACGTTCTCTTCACCGATGAGTGTCGCATATGCCTTCAACCAGACAATCGTCGGAGACGTGTTTGGAGGTAACCCGGTCAGGCTGAATGCCTTAGACACACTGTCCAGTGAGTGCAGTAAGGTGGAGGTTCCCTGCTGTTTTGTGGTGGCATTATGTGCGATGGACATACATCGTTGGTGGTCATGAAAGACGCCGTAACGGCTGTACCATACGTGAATGCCGTCTTCCGACCTATTGTCCAACCATATCGGCAGCATATTGGTGAGGCATTCGTCTTCATGGACTACAGTTCCCGCCCCCATCGTGCACGTCTTGTGAATGACTTCCTTCAGGATAACGACATCGCTCGGCTAGGGTCGCCAGCATGTTCTCCAGCCATGGACCCTATCGAACATGCATGGGATACATTGAAAGGGGCTGTTAATGGACGATGTGACCCACCAACCATTCAAAGGGATCCACGCCGAGTCGCCGTTGCGGAGTGGGACAATCTGGACCAACAGTGACTTGATGAACTTGTGGATAGTATGCCACGACGAATACGGGTATGTATCAATGTAAAAGGACTACACCTTTGATGGTCTCGCTTTATGGTGGTACAACATGCAATGTGTAATTTTCATGAGCAATAAAAAGGGCGGAAATGACGTTTATGTTGATTTCTATTTCAATTTTCTGTTCAGGTTCTGGAACTCTCGGAGCCGAGGCGCTGCAAACAGTTTTTGATGTGTGTATATTTATATATGATATACTATTGTATTACGAATTCACTTTTCGTATATATATATATATATATATATATATATATATATATATATATATGTGTGTGTGTGTGTGTGTGTAAGGGTTGGAACTTTAACTGTGGCAACTATTTATTTACAGCTCGAACAAAATAGATACTTGTTTCAAAGTTTTACTGACCTTCAAAGTTGTCACCAGCATTGTGTATAACCCTTTGCCAGCAATGTGGAAGTCGTAGGATACTCTTAGCAGTGTCAGTTTTTGGATCACCTGCGACCAGATTTGCGAAAGAACCCCCGACACTTTCTGCGGAACCCATCCATCATTTTGCACGACAATGGGCCTGCGCATATAGCGCAAGCTACGGCTGCTCTTTTCGGTCGATGGGGCTGGGAAATACTGTACCGTCCACTATACTCCCCAGACTTAAGTCCTTGTAACTTTGACTTGATTCAGAGGATGAAGGAACCACTTCGTGGAATTCGCTTCAGATCTGTTGCATACATTCGACAGGCAGTAGTCTGTTACATTCTCATTATCAACGGAACAGGCTCTGCTAACGGTATAGTACGCCTTCCACATCGCTGGTAGCCGGTTCTACACAACGCTGGTGACTACTTTGAAGGACAGTAACAGGTGCAAACATGTAACTCTTTTGTATCGGTTGTGAATAAATAACTGCTACTGTTTAAGTTGCAGACACCACAAGATCATGAAGGTACATCCCACATTAGAGGGGTCCAACGGTTGATCGTTTAAAGAAATATGATGTGGCCTAATAACCCAAAAGATTTAAATTCTAACTAATGGGATACTTTCTAATATTGTGTCGGACCTCCTTTTGCCCGACGTAGTGGAACAACTCGATGTCGCATGGACTCTACCGAAAGTGTTGTTAGTACAGAATGTTGCGCACGAACTTATCTTTTGATTACGTCGCATAAATCTTCAATGGGAATCATGTCGGGTGATCTGGTAGGGCAAATAAATTACTCGAAATGTTCAGAATGCACTTCAGTCCAGTTGTAAACAACTGTGCCAGGTCTCACGACATCGTTGTTTGAGAACATGAATGGCTGCAGATTGTCTGCAAGCAGATGAACATAACCATTCCAGTCAATGGTAGTTTCAGTTGGACCAGAGGACCGGTCTATTCCGTGTAAACACAGCGTGCTCCATTATGGTGCCACCACCGGCTTGCACAGTGCATTGTTGAGAAGGCACCACAATTGAGCCCTACCACCAGCTTATACCAACTGAAATCGGATCTCATGTGACCAGGCCACCGTTTTTCAGTCGCCTAGGGTCCAACCGATATTATCACGAGCCCAGGAGAGGCACCGGCAGGCGATTTCGTGCGTCTAGCAAGACACTCGCGTGGGTCATTTGCAGCCGTAGCTCATTGACGCCAAATTTCACTGCACTGACCTAACGGATACTTTCATTATACAAAGGTCCTACACATCTTTATGCTGTTATTTGAGGCAGTGTCACTTGTCTGTTAGCACTAAAAGTCAAGTTAAGTGGAGGCCGTCAGTCACTGCCTTGTGATACTGGGGGCACACTTTTGACACTGTGGAACTCGGAATATTGAATTCCTCAGCGATTTTCGAAGTAGAGTGTCCCATGCGCTTTTCTCCAACTGCGACTCTACGTTTGGCCGTAAACACGTCGGAAACCTTTTCACGTTAATGACCCGAGTACAAATGACAGTTCCGCCAGCGCTCTGTCCTTTTATACCATGTGTATGCCTGACTAGCTTTTGTCACCTCAATATATGCGTGTAAGTATCTGTGTGTGTCGGGGGGTGGAGGTGGGTGGGGGGGGGGAGGCGCAGGTGTCAGCATCCTTATGACTATGTGTGAAATTTGAAGATTTCTTCTTATTATGAGAGTTATATGGGAAGTCTGAATACTCTGAAATACAGGGTGTAAAAAAACTGTGTGAAAGAATTCTATATTGCTTAGAGGAGAAAAAAGCAGCATTTTTATTGTAAAAATGTCATTGTTGCGCCATTTCCTGTTTAGCGCTTAGTTTCCCAAACACATGCGAAAGAGCAGCTGGCCTCGTCTCATCGAAAGGTTACTGCAGAAATACCAAAACTGATTGGGCAATTAAGTACACTTTGTGATCAAAAGTATCCGGACACCTGGCAGAAAACGACCTACAAGTTCGTGGCGCCCTCCATAGGTAACGTTTGAATTCAAATATGGTGTTGGCCCACCCTTGGCCTTGATGACATCTTCCATTATCGCACACATACGTTCAATCACGTTTAAAAACGGCTCTGAGCACTATGGGACTTAACATCTGAGGTCATCCGCCCCTAGCACTTAGAACTACTTAAACCTAACTAACCTAAGGACACGAACTTAGAACTACTTAAACCCAACTAACCTAAGGACACCACACACATCCTTGCCCGAGGCAGGATTCGAACCTACGACCGTAACGGTCGCGCGGTTCCAGACTGAAGCGCCTGGAACCGCTCGGCCACACCGCCCGGTCGTTCAATCAGGTGCTGGAAGGTTTCTTGGGGAGTGGCAGCCCATTCTTCACGGGGTGGTGCACCGAGGAGAGATATTGATGTCTGTCGGTGTGGCCTGGCACGAAGTCGGCGTTCCAAACCATCCATTACAGGGATAGTGCTGAATGATGCAGTCGCCATCTCCGTATTGCTCTTCAACAGTGGGAAGCAAGAAAGTGCTTAAAACATCAATATAGACCTGTGCTGTGATAGTGCCGACCAAATTAACAAGGGGTTCAAGCCCACTTCATGAAAAACACGACTACACCGTAACCCCACCACCACCGAATTTTACTGTTGGCAGGCGACGTTCGGCGGACATTTGACATACCCACACAATGCCATCGGACTGCCATTGTGTACCGTGATTCGTCACTCCACACAACGTTTTTCCACTGTTCCACCATCCAATGTTTACGCTCCTTACACCAATCCAGGCTTCGTTTGGCATTTACCGGCGTGATGTGTGGCTTATGAGCAGCCGCTCCACCATGAAATCCAAGTTTTTCACCTCCTGCCTATCTGTCATAGCACTTGCAGTGGATCATAATGTAGTTTGGTTTTCTTGTGTGATGGACTGGACAGATGTCGGTCTTTTACACATTACGATCCTCTTCAACTGTCGACGTTCTCTTTCAGTCAACAGACGAGGTCGGCCAGTACGCTTCTGTGCTGTACGTATCCCTTCATGTTTCCACTTCGGTATCACATCGGAAACAGGGAACATAGGGATGTTTAGGAGTGTGGACATCTCGCGTTCAGACGTATGACACAAGTGACACCAAATCACCTGACCACTTTCGAAGTCCATGAGTTCCGCGGAGCGCCCCATTCTGCTCTTTCATGATGTCTAGTGACTTCTGGAGACGATGATATGATTTACCTGGCAGTAGGTGGCAGCACAATGCTCCTAATAAGGAAAACGTACGTTTTTGGAGGTGTCCGGATACTTTTGATCACATAATGTACATTAATTGTAAATTCCTTGAGCAGCTAGTCACCGCATTAAACTGTCCTCCATTGCTACTGGCGTCACATGAAGTGCGAAATCCATAGCAGAGTGAATTGACTAAGCGATAATATTGCAAATGAGGGCGGAAACCTGTCTCAAAAGCCTTAGGCCTGGAAGAAGGACGCTAATTTTAGCCGTTAGACAGATGCTGTGCAGTCCTGACATCCTGGAACCAAGCGCTTCAAACTCTGTACTGCTCCGTTGCCTTCGGCTTAACATAACCACGTTTTGTCAACTGTAGGGGATGCTCGCGGTTGGCTTTGGCAGGGGAAAGTCGACGGCTAGCCCATCACGTCACCCACGCCGCAGTTGATATCGGGAGTTGGGTGCTGGGAGGTCCTTGTTCAGCGGAAAGTTTCCAAATGCAAGTCTGCAAAGCTGCAGTACTTCGTTGGGGAAGTAGCCATTCTTGGTCCGTCTCCACGGTCCTCATTTTTAACCTGCCCCACTACATGCTAATGTCGTACGTTTTAACCTGCCTCACTACATGCTAATGTCGTACGATGGTGGAATACTCAGTCATTATATTTCCCAGTTGAGTACAGAGACTGGGATAATTGTGGACTAATGCTTTTAAACTATCTTCAATAAACCCCGAACTTCTTTCTGAACTAGAGGGTCATTGATGCCAAAACGATCCTCCTTAAATCGAGAAAACCATTTTTTGCCGTGCTCTGTTCGTGGCATTATTCCCGTACATGGCGTAATGCTTCTGGCGCTCCTGTCACCCCTCTATTTAGTTCCTATTAAACTATATTTCGGAATGTTCCAAATTCTCCACTTGCTACTCCATTTTCTAACGTACACATCGGAAGTCACTATCTCCAAATAACGAAATGACGAAATGTAAACTAAAATAGGAACAGTGAACTACAAATTAAAAACGTACACTATTGGCCATTAAAATTGCTGCACCAAGACGAAATGCAGTTGATAAACGGGCATTCATTGAACAAACATATTATACTAGAACTGGCGTGATTACATCTTCACGCAATTTGGGTGCATGGATCCTGAGAAATCAGTACCCAGGACAACCACCTCTAGCCGTAATAACAGCCTTGATTCACCTGGGCATTGAGTCAAACAGAGCTTGGATGGCGTGTACAGATACAGCTGCCCATGCAGCTTCAACACGACACCACAGTTCATCAAGAGTAGTGACTGGCGTATTGTGACGAGCCAGTTTCTCAGCCACCATTGACCAGAAGTTTTCAATTGGTGAGAGATCTGAAGAATGTGCTGGCCAGGACAGCAGTCGAACATTTTCTGTATCCAGAAATGCCCGTACAGGACCTGCAACATGTGGTCGTGCATTATCCTGCTGAAATGTAGGGTTTCGAAGGGATCGGATGAAGGGTACAGCCATGGGTCGTAACACGTCTGAAATGCAACGTCCACTGTTCAAAGTGCTGTCAGTGAGAACAAGAGCTGACCGAGACGTGTAACCAATGGCACCCCGCACCCTCTCGCCGGGTGATATGCCAGTATGGCGATGTCGAATACACGCTTCCAATGTGAATTCACCGCGATGTCGCCAAACACGGATGCGACCATCATGATGCCGTAAACAGAACCTGGATTCATCCGAAAAAATGACGTTTTGCCATTCGTGCACCCAGGTTCGTCGTTGTGTACCCCATCGCAGGCGCTCCTATCTGTGATGCACCGTCAAGTGTAATCGCTGCCATGGTCTCCGAGGTGATAGCCCATGCTGCTGCAAACGTCGTCGAACTGTTCGTGCAGATGGTTGTAGTCTTGCAAACGTCCCCATCTGTTGACTCAGGGATCGAGACGTGCTGTACGGTCCGTTACAGCCATGCGGATTAGATGCCTGTCATCACGACTGCTAGTGATACGAGGCCGTTGGGATCTAGCACGGCGTTCCGTATAACCCTCCCGAACCCACCGATTCCATATTCTGATAGCAGTCATTGGATCTCAACCAACGCGAG
This sequence comes from Schistocerca nitens, assembly GCF_023898315.1. Classification (NCBI taxonomy): domain Eukaryota; kingdom Metazoa; phylum Arthropoda; class Insecta; order Orthoptera; family Acrididae; genus Schistocerca; species Schistocerca nitens. The sequence goes on from NC_064614.1 coordinate 70,827,989, forward strand.
CAGCAAATGGCGCGATTCGATTAATTGCAATCGCGATAGGCTACTATCCGACCTTTATCAAAGTCGGAAACGCGATGGTACGCATTTCTCCTCCTTACACGAGGCATCAGAACAACGTTTCACCAGGCAACGCCGATCAACTGCTGTTTGTGTATGAGAAATCGGTTGGAAACTTTCCTCATCTCAGCACGTTGTAGATGTCGCCACCGTCGCCAGCTTTGTGTGAATGCTCTGAAAAGCTAATCATTTGCATATCACAGCATCTTCTTCCTGTCGGTTAAATTTCGCGTTTGTAGCACGTCATCTTCGTGATGTACCAATTTTAATGTCCAGTAGTGTACGTTTCATAAATAGCCCCATAGCAACCGGAGTACCAACATGCAAAAGCAAAACGATACGAACTTACGCTCCAACCTAAAATCTTTATTGAAGCGGCTGGGAGGCTACGTCCAGAGCAGAGCAGCCGCCTCCAATCGAGTTACTCATTAGTGTATATCTGCTGAAGTATCTCGTGACGCTAGGCGATCTGGAACACGTAATCCAAACACAGTGCGGGGTGAGGGTGTGCTGCTACGGACGACCACCCCCGAGCAGCAGGAAATGAGCGGCCTGCAGGCCGGCACGGTGATGAGTATATTCCCATTTTTAATCAACCCGGCCGACAGTTAATATTGATAGTGGCGGCGCACGAGAGCCCGCGAGACCCTGGCAGGGGTCTTCGCCGGCCGTGATGGATGTCCAGCATTTTCATTTACGGCGCCGGCGGCTGCAACGCCTTATCGCGCGGCCGCTATCAGTGCGCGGGGATCACATAAGGGGTGTAACGAGCCACGCCACGGACACCCCTGGCCCCGTCTGTCTCTGCGGCAGCGACAGATGTGCGGCGCGCGCCTTCATTATATGCTAGCTAAGGCAACGCGAGCCGGGAGCTGACGACTATTATCGCTATCTGCCGCCGACATCTTCACAAAGCGGACGGGCGAGGCAGTCGATACAGCTGGCTGACGTGGTGGGGAAGTACTCATTACAGAGGTGACGCAGTGTTATCTCGATTGTCCTACATCCATTCGTATTATCTGGAGCGTAATTACTGATCAGGCCTATGAAATTAAAGACAGTGAGAAAGCCGTCAATTTTTTAAAGTGTTTGCTGGAGCTTACCCGTTAGGGGTCGATGTGAATTTTCCTTGTCAACAAATATGCTGTGGAGACAATGAAGGGGAGACGTCACAGACTGAAGGCCATCCAACAGGCTGCAACTCAAATACGTAACTTGAATTATTTTTGTTAGCCACAGTGACTTTTACTATTAGGATTTATTTCATAATAACCACAACTAAGTCGCAACGGATGCGTACCCACTCTCAAGTGTCTGCGATACATAATAAAATACTAACATAGCTCCCGTAGATTATGTGTATGTGTGTATGGTTTTTTTAATTGTTTTTGTTTCTCTTTAATCGATCTTTGTGCGCAGCTCGTGGTCTTGCGGAGGCATTCTCGCTTCCCGCGCACGTGGTCTCGCGTTCGATTCCTGGCGCGGTCAGGGATTTTTTTGTGCCTCAAAATGACTGGGTGTTGTGTGTCTTTCATCATCATTTCACCAACATTGACTCGCAAGTCGCCGATATGGCGTCAGCTAAAAAGGACTTGCAATTTCGGAGGCCGAACACCCCGCTTGGGGTCTCCAGGCCAACAATGACGTACGATCATTTCATTTCATTTCAATCGATCTTTCATGTTGCTCATAAATTGAAACGTCTGCTAAATTTCTCACGTTAATTGAGGCCATAGAAGCCGGACTTTTTCCAAACGTACTTCTAACCAAAAAGCGATTCTGGTAGCTGGAGTCTGAAGTCTTTGCTCATCCTGGCCTATGTGTTCTTCTGATGATATTTCCATAAAAACTTCCATCCTCTAACAAATATTTCCTTAAGAGTCAAATATAAAATTTCATATTTTTAGCTTCAAATATGTTTCAACAGAACAAAATATTTCCATAAAAATTTTCATTGTCTATTCCTCCCCCTTAAGGATTGAATTCCAAAGAACCCAGAAACAAGTTTTTTTTTTTCTTTTAATTGTAGCCGAGAATCCAAATACAAGTTTTCAATATGTTGATTCAAATATGCCTTTTTTAAAGAAATAATTCCATTAATTTTAAGTCTCTAGTTTATCCCCTTAGGGAGGAATTTCTAAAACTTTTAATTTTTTTTAGGTAGTCAAATACCAGTTTACGTAGATGTAGCTTTAAAAATTCTTTCGTGGTACTGTAATAATGATTTGCTTTCAAAATAAACTTTCAGCCCTATTTCACCCTCTTAATGGCTGAATTTCCAAAAATGCTACAGCATGTACTTCTTTGTTTCTAAAAGAGAGACCAAATAGCAATTTTTGCAGTTCTAGCTTCAAAATTGGCTTAACGGCGACGTATTTAAAAAAAAAAAAACATTTCATCTCATATTTATTCCCCTTAAAGATGGAATCATCAACAGTCTGTTACTAAAATGATGCCTAAAGTATTTGATCAACAGCCGGCCGCGGTGGCCGTACGGTTCTAGGCGCTCCAGTCCGGAGCCGCGTTGCTGCTACGGTCGCAGGTTCGAATCCTGCCTCGGGCATGGGTGTGTGTGATGTCCTTAGGTTAGTTAGGTTTAAGTAGTTCTAAGTTCTAGGGGATTAATGACCACAGCAGTTGAGTCTCATAGTGCTCAGAGCCATTTGAACCATATGATCAACAGCCTCTCCAAGTTTAAGGTTTCTATCTCACATGTTTGGGTTCGGCAGTGATGTTCAGAGGTGGCCCACCACTATCTCACTTCAACAACATTGCCAGTCGGCTGAAGATTGATATTTTAGGGCATGATATTCCGCAGTACTACATTTTCTATGTGACGTTAGCGACCTTTGCTGTGTCAGGGGTTGTGGGCAGAATGTTCTTGTAACTGAAAGTGTAATCTATAGAGAGCTTGAAATCAGGGGGCCGTAGCAGAGACGATCAAAAACAGGGAGAGACACCAAATAGGGCCCATAAACACTGTGCACAGCTACCTAGCCAAGTGAGTGATTCTGGGAAAGAGTGATCAGTGCTTCTTACATGTAGAGGGATTTCTGGCCGAAGCTCTTTCCTCCTTTCGCTTAGGGTCTGACAGGTGGCGCTGGTTCACAAAACATTTTACCTGGCCCAGGTACCAGATCGTCATGGAAAATAGCTGGATAGCTGAAAGTGGGTGCGAGAAGCAACTTGAGAGACTGCTGTGATGTGATCTTTTGTCCAACCAGAGAGAAGGTCAAAAAACTATCTGCATTCACATGTCAGACGCTGGAACGAGACAGGCACAGCAATTGGTTTATCTGACTAGTGAAGGAAGGACTGTAGCCCCGTAATGCCAGGAAGTCGCGAGGTTATTTAGTAAGCGACAAAAACATATATATTAGGGCCGCTACTGTCTCAGAAGCGTAACAGCCTTCTTTCAGAAATTGGAAATGGTCAGCCCGTTAAGATAGATCATAAACGAGGGACTTTGATCCAGTGTAGGTAGATGTATTTGCCTACCGTAACAATGGCGCGTCCCTAGTCCAATACCTTCTTTTTTCAAACAATTGATTGAAGTCACTGATGGTTCTTCTCATCATATGCAAAGTAGAGGCTTGCTCCCCATGTGTGGGAATCCTGGTACTGTTTTTTGATTGGCTAACAGACCAACAGAACAGGCAAGAGGGGAAATTCAATGAGTAGAGGGTAGTTCTAATGGTTTGTGCAATGTCGGGGTGATTTCGTTTTGCTAATTTGTGTCCTAAACCCAGCCTTGGTGAAAAGTGGTTGTGATTCTTTGTGGTCTCCATCTTCTGGTCCTCCCCTGGTGTACAACTTCAGGTGTTTCCACAGTGGTTGAGACTTGTGGTCCGCATCTTGTGGTGAATTAACAGCCTGTGGCAGTTTCCAACTGTACTGACGGTGGAACTGCATATCATCTCGCACATATCGTGTGTCACGGTGGTGAATTTATTCGTCGTGAGTCAGTCGTCTGACATTCTACACTTCCAGCACACACCGTCGTGCTCTGAGTCAAATTGCTTTGGCCAGACTAGCGGACGAATGCACCTCACACTCAAATCTGCCTGGATTTTTGGGCTCTAATAGGGAAGTACACTGGAATACGCTCTTTCAAATTCTGAAGGTGGCAGGGGTAAAATACAAGGAGCGAAAGGCTATTTACAATTTTTGTAGAAAGCAGATGGCAGTTATAAGAGTCGAGGGACATGAAAGGGAAGCAGTGATTGGGAAGGGAGTGAGACAGGGCTGTAGCCTCTCCCCGATGCTATTCGATCTGTATATTGAGCAAGCAATAAAGGAAACAAAATAAAAGTTCCTAGTAGGTATTAAAATCCATGGAGAAGAAATAAAAACTTTGAGGTTCGCCGATGACATTGCAATTATGTCAGAGACAGCAAAGGACTTGGAAGAGTAGTTGAACGGACAGGACAGTGTCTTGGAAGGAGGATATAAGATGAACTTCAACAAAAGCAAAACGAGGATAATGGAATGTAGTCGAATTAAGTCGGGTGATGCTGAGGGAATTAGATTAGGGAATGAGACACTTAAAGTAGTGAAGGAGTTTTGCTATTTGGGGAGCAAAATAACTGATGATGGTCGAAGTAGAGAGGATATAAAATGTGGACTAGCAATGGCAAGGAAAGCATTTCTGAAGAAGAGAAATTTGTTAACATCGAGTATTGCTTTAAGTGCCAGGAAGTCGTTTCTGAAAGTATTTGTATGGAGTGTAGCCATGTATGGAAGTGAAACATGGACGATAAATAGACAAGAAGAGAATAGAAGCTTTCGAAACGTGGTGCTACAGAAGAATGCTGAAGATTAGATGGATAGATCACATAACTAATGAGGAGGTACTGAATAGAATTGGGGAGAAGAGGAGTTGTGGCACAACTTGACTAGAAGAAGGGATCGGTTGGTAGGACATGTTCTGAGGTATCAAGCAATCACCAATTTGGTACTGGAGGGCAGCGTGGAGGGTAAAAATCGTAGAGGGAGACCAAGAGATGAATACACTAAGCAGGTTCAGAAGGATTTAGGCTGCAGTAGGTACTGGGAGATGAAGAAGCTTGCACAGGATAGAGTAGCATGGAGAGCTGCATCAAACCAGTCTCAGGACTGAAGACCACAACAACAACAATGATAGGGAAGTTTCCCGCATTCTGATAATGAGAAGACCAGATGGCGTAGTTTGCAATTTTCGCGGGCACATCAGAACATTACAGCTGACCCAGCAAGCGCTCCTCTCCCACTGCGCGCGGTTTTCTGCTAGCGCATTAATCAAGTTGAAGAGGTAAAGTAATGCTGCACCGACATAAGGTTGTTAAATTATGTTCACAGCTGCTTGTTCTCAAGTGAACCATAGTTCGTGGTACAGTTGATCATAGTTGATTACAGTTTAAGAGATTTAAGCCTCACAGTGGTTTCATGTAAACAAAGTCAGGCTGTCTTGTATACGGCAGTAAATCAGGGGAGAATTTGTGCAGCTTCCATCCCCAACGTATGGTTTACCTACCAAACATCATTCCTTATACGTGATTGTCCATTTTTGTGTAAGATTTATCAGGTAGTTGTAGTTACTAAAGGTTTAATAAAACTTTTCATCATTTTATGAACTTAAATACGGCATTGTTCTCATTCATAACCCTCTAATTTAAATTTGTTGTGGTGGTACATGCGCTGCTTCACTCACTAAAGCGAATGACGGCTTGTAATGTGTCAGTGATTCAGTCAGACCGTAGTTCTCCCCTTAGGGTAACACACTGAAACGTGATTATTTCTAACTCAGAAGTCAAATTTAAATTTTAGGAGATTCAGCTTTAAAGCTGCTTTCATAGTGAAATACATGGTGATTCACGAAGATATTCAAATATTTTAATATGTTATCCTACAAGTAAAACTATAGCAAAATGTTCGTATAAACTTTGTAAACATTGGTCCGCAAATGTTTGTACGTAAGTTATATGTTAACCGGGGACCTAGAAACGACGGAGGGGCTCCGCCCCCGCCGCAGCCGCAGTGGTCCACAACCCCCACGACGACTACCGCTGTCCACTTCACCCCACCGCCGCCCCACACCGAACCCAGGGTTATTGCGCGGTCGAACTTCAAGAATCCTGTGCGGCATGAGTCTGTTGGTGGCTAGCAGGCAAAGGGTGCACATCTTGCGAACTGAAAGAGGCCAGAAGAACCGCAAGATTATGTAATATAGCGTTGGATGCGGAAGTAATTCTACTTCTTATTAACGGCATATTTTGGTTAGCTCTGCATTGACAAAATCCGACGCTAACAAAACAAATTTTAGAACTTCTTACACAGAAAGAACCATGGAAACTTCTTTCTCCTTTTTCTGAATAACACAAGAGATCGACACTACCACCACTTTCACCTCAAATTAACAGTCGAGTACTGTATAATTGCATGGATCGGTTAGGGCGTTTCTGTCTCAATAATAGGTTTGTGTTCTATAAGTTTTGTACTGAGCCACCGTATTTTATCGTTAATCATTTATCTAGATAGGGTCCTGTCCTAAGTGCTACGATGAATCCGAGTATCCTATTTTACTGAATTGAAAAGCAATTATCTTCCTCAACCAAAGTTAATAAACCTTGTGGAGTTGTGAAATACATAGTTATTTAGAGAGCATAAGTTTTAAAATACTGCATTTATTTTTCATTACTGGACAGTTGAAGTTTCATCACAGTACAATTACTAAGAGAAGATTTTAAGTATTCATTTCAAAGATATCTCTTATTGAAACAATAGTGTTCACAGTTTCATGTGTTGTGTAGTTACCAGTATTTCCCAAATTTGTTGTGACCAAAATGTTCAGCCTCGATCCGAATTTACTGATAGTTTAATTTCTGGGTCCCCATGCTACACGTTCGGCTAGATGTACATGAGATATTACAATAACAGCAATCAACACTAATCCACTGGCTACAAGTTTTCAAACTATACTAGATCCAGGAACTACACGTTCCACGTGAGCTAAATAATATAAGGAATTGAATATTCCTTGATAATTCAAATAGCAATCAGTACAAAAGATACAATTACATCATAACTGTTTCAATAGTAGAAATTTCCTGTAATTAAACTGGCAAAAGAACTTCTTGTCTAAGTCAGTGGTGCTGCACGTTTAGTAGTCATTATCACTATCCTCCTGCTGTAATATTTAGATGGTAAGTGTTACTAAGAGCCGGTTGTTGCCTAACCGTATTAGTACTCCACCTATGTAGTTCGAGTCAAATCACAGGTTCCAAAACATGCTACAGACTTGTAACTTATCAGTAAAACAGACGTTCAGTATCAACTAAGACAATACCAACAGTTGAATTTTTTTATGCACCAGGCTAATACTGGGTACAAATTTGCCAAATGATTATTAATATAACATTGGTTCAATTCCCATTTGTCTTGCTACTTTCAATAGCAATCATTCCTGAATCGGAAAATAGTCCGCTACCTTTCCATTGCACACAGTCACGATCACAGGAGTGACATAATTGTCATATTATTATTTTAATATTACCGGTAGTGTTATAGGTTTAGTTCCCAAAAGTACTGAAACGAAAACACTGAAACCAAAACACTGAAACCAAAACACTGAAAAGAAAAACACAGAAGCAGGCATTTTTTTTTTTTTAAATCGAGATGTCAAACACTAATTTTCATACAGGTAGCTTTAAAAATGCTGCAGCCGTTTATTTATAATGATTTATATAAAAAAACTTTCACTCACTTTTTTTGCCTCTATAGACGTTAAATTTCCAAAAATGTATTTCTTCGTTGCTGACCTAGGAATCAAACGGTAATTTTTGTATCCTTAGCTTCAAAATTGCCTTAATAGCGATATGTTTTCGAAAACCTTTACATTCCCTACTTCACACCCTTAGCTGTGGAATTTCGAAAAATCTCTTCTTAAACGACACCTATAGTGTAAGATCAACATCATCTCATAATTTCAAGTATCTGTCATTAGCGGATTTGGCTGAGCGACGATGAATCACTCATTCAGGACATTTCAGTGTTCGGAAATCCCGTTACAAACTACTAGGACTTGAGAGGGAAGTGAGTACATAATATTTTGAATAAGAAACTTACCTTTTCCGTTCTACGATGGTTTCAATTCAGGTGTGTAACGTGGCCACGTCTGGTGAGGGAAAGCGAAATGTCTTAGAGTTGCTTGTTCTGGTATGCAATGGAGTAGATAGGAGGCCCTGCACTATGTCAGACGGTCACCTGATGTCACTTGACATCTGACTTGCAGCGAGCCCTACTGAATACCTGTGCACCTCCGATACGGTAAACACAGTTCGGAACACATTTTCGGAATAAAGAGGCATAGTCCTTGTGTATGGCGAATCTCGACGTAACGGAAGAGCTTGTAGTTCACTATATCACGAACGTTTTCCGCAACGTAACACGCCATCGCACAAACTTTTCCCCAAGTTACTCTGCGGCTCCGAGAAACGGGTAGTTTCACCGTGAGAAGGCAGGACTGTGGTGCTCCATGGCATCGTTGCACGTCTTAAGCTGAAGAAATGTACTACATCGTGTAGAAGTGTACACGTCAACGAGTTCGCGGACAGTGGAGCGTAAAGTGGGTGTTATCACAGTATCGTACTGAGTGAGCAAAAATTACATACTTACCATTTACAGTTTCGTTCTGAGTGAGCAAAAATTACATAATTTCTATTTACAAAGGGTACAGGCTACGGGTCCAACTCGCTTTATTTGTCCAACTCGCTTTATTTGTCCAACTCGCTCTATTTGTTCATGAGACCCAGAAAATATTAGATACAGGCTCCCAGGTAGATGCAATTTTTCTTGACTTCCGGAAGGCGTTCGATACATTTCCGCACTGTCGCCTGATAAACAAAGTAAGAGCCTACGGAATATCAGACCAGCTGTGTGGCTGGGTTGAAGAGTTTTTAGCAAACAGAACACAGCATGTTGTTATCAATGGAGAGACGTCTACAGACGTTAAAGTAACCTCTGGTGTGCCACAGGGGAGTATTATGGGACCATTGCTTTTCACAACATATATAAATGACCTAGTAGATAGTGTCGGAAGTCCCATGCGGCTTTTCGCGGATGATGCTGTAGTATACAGAGAAGTCGCAGCATTAGAAAATTGTAGCGAAATGCAGGAAGATCTGCAGCGGATAGGCACTTGGTGCAGGGAGTGGCAACTGACCCTTAACATAGACAAATGTAATGTATTGCGAATACATAGAAAGAAGGATCCTTTATTGTATGATTATATGATAGCGGAACAAACACTGGTAGCAGTTACTTCTGTAAAATATCTGGGAGTATGCGTGCGGAAGGATTTGAAGTGGAATGATCATATAAAATTAATTGTTGGTAAGGCGGGTACCAGGTTGAGATTCATTGGGAGAGTCCTTAGAAAATGTAGTCCATCAACAAAGGAGGTGGCTTACAAAACACTCGTTCGACCTATACTTGAGTATTGCTCATCAGTGTGGGATCCGTACCAGATCGGGTTGACGGAGGAGATAGAGAAGATCCAAAGAAGAGCGGCGCATTTCGTCACAGCGTTATTTGGTAACCGTGATAGCGTTACGGAGATTTTTAACAAACTCAAGTGGCAGACTCTGCAAGAGAGGCGCTCTGCATCGCGGTGTAGCTTGCTGTCCAGGTTTCGAGAGGGTGCGTTTCTGGATGAGGTATCGAATATATTGCTTCCCCCTACTTATACCTCCCGAGGAGATCACGAATGTAAAATTAGAGGGATTAGAGCGCGCACGGAGGCTTTCAGACAGTCGTTCTTCCCGCGAACAATACGCGACTGGAACAGGAAAGGGAGGTAATGACAGTGGCACGTAAAGTGCCCTCCGCCACACACCGTTGGGTGGCTTGCGGAGTATAAATGTAGATGTAGATTTGCGACAATGCGTTGCCTACAGTACGTGGTTCCTGCACCGCTGCGTCGAGACACTCCTGCTTCCATCACGGGGATGTTCGAAAGAACAGATACCAAGCATTCATATAATTTGTTTCACCAGGATGGGCAATGGATTCACCTTCTCGAGTGTGGATGCAAAAATACGTCCGACCCCCTGTGGCAATCTCAGAGTAGCGAGATTTAAGGAAATGGATAGCGACTGCGGATAGGTGGAGCTAGGTGTGAGTGTGGGTAGGTCGAGAGGCCCGCTCAATTGCGCCAAAGCCTGTGCCAGGGTGGCGCCAGTAGTAAACGCATGTGCCTCGTAAGCAAAAGAACACGAGCTCGAATCCAAGTTCGCCACACATTTCCACTCGTCGCCGCTGATGCCGCACAAACTCTTGATGCAACTGCACATCACTATTCCTTTCCCTTCCCGTTCCTTTCTCCCCCTCTTCCCTCAATTTAGTATGTTTCATGGTTGCGGATTCCGTGTGGTGACTGTTCTTTCGAACATGCAGTTTTTATCACCTTATGTGGTATCCCATCGATCAAGCCTCCTACAAGTCACTTCCTTCGTGGATAAGTTACATTTCCTAAAGATTCTTCGTTTGAATTCCTATGGTACAATATATGAGTGGCGGTGTAGGAGAGGGAGTGTGTTGGCCCTTTTCTGTGTTGGGCGATCGTAGAGCTTAAGTAAATTTTTCGCAACATACTAATAACTAATAGTATTACAATAATAACATTTTGTGGGAGACTCACTCACACGTTATACTACAATAAGGTCTATGACAAGGCGAAGCAGCACTTCTCATAGTCCTGCTTAGGAACTGCAAGAAGTACCAAATAAAATGATACACAATATTAATTAAATGTCACAGTATTTTCGTCATACATTTTGTTTCCTGTTTTACAGGGCATGCAGTGTCGGCCCCCTGTAGCTGAGTGGTCAGCTACCGGTTGGATCGGAGTTTTTCTCCGCTCAGGGACTGGGTGTTGCGTTGTCCTAATGATCATAATCATTTTATCCCCATTGACGCGCAAGTCACCGAAGTAGCGCCAAATGGAAAGACTTGCACCTGGCGAACGGTGTATCCGATGGGAGGCCCTAGTCACACGACATTTACATTTACACGGCATGCACTAACAGACGTAACACAAGACCACGCGCCGTCTCCTGTCTTCTTTTCTATTAAACGCAGTCATGAAAGAACCTCTGAACGTCATGAAATATTAGGAAGCCTTAAATCTAACCGTAAAAACGTGGACTCAAAACTGATGTCATTTAAGAAACATATCGTGGCTGTGGATCCTTTTGCCACTAAAGTGTTACAACACATAGTTCTAACGATTTAGATCAAAGCCACGATTTGATGTCAATGTGGTCATGTCGGGGATGTCATCGGTGGTCGGCTGAACCGCTTGAGCCAGTTAGGTAGCCAATTAAGCGCTCAAAATTTTTGGCGTCAAAATTTGACTGAAATCCAGATAATTCAGAGAAACGTTATTTATTTCTGTTTACGGCGAAAGCTATTTTACCTCCAGAATAACAAAATGCAATGTGTGGCCAAAAGTGACGGGAAGCCAGGATAACAAAATACGCAAAATGAGTGGCCAAAAGTGACGGGAAGCCAGGATAACAAAATACGCAAAATGAGTAGCCAAAAGTTATGGGAAAGCAATACGCACGTGCAGTTAGATATGGATTTCCTTCGCAATTCTTCTTCAGAATCGAGGTCAAACACATCAAAAAAATTTTGCATCACCTCTGTTCCCAGAGTTCCGGAATCTGTAGAGAAAACTGGAATAAAGATCAAAATAAACATCATTTCCGCCCTTTTCATTACTCACGAAAACCACACATTGCGACACCTTCAGAAGTGGTGGTCCAGATTGCTGAAGGCACCGGTACCTCTAATAGCAAGTAGCACGTCCGCTTGCATTCATGCATGCCTGTATTCGTCGTGGCATACTATCCATAAGTTCATCAAAGCATTGTTGGTCCAGATTGTCCCACTACTCAACGGTATTTCGGAGTAGATCCCTCAGAGTGGTTGGTGGGTCACATCGTCCATAACAGCTCTTTTCAATCTAACTCAGGCATGTCCGATAGGTTTCATGTCTGAAGAACATGCTTGCCCCTCTAGTTGAGAGATGTCGTTATCCTGAAGGAATTCATTCACAAAATGTGCACGATGGGGACGCAAATTGTCGTCCACGGAGACGGATGCCTCGCCAACATGCTGCCGATATGGTTGCGCTGTCGGTCGGAAGATGGCATTCGTGTATCATACAGCCGTTAGACGCCTTCCATGACCAAAAGCGGCGTACGTCGGCCCAACATAATGCCACCTCAAAACAGCAGGGAACCTCCATCTTGCTGCACTCGCTGGACAGTGTGTCTAAGGCGTTCAACCGCACCCGGTTGCCACCAAACACATTCCTACGATTGTCTGCTTGAAGGCATATGCGACATTCATCGGTGAAGAGAACGTGATGCCAAACCTGAACGGTCCATTCGGCATGTTGTTGGACCCATCTGTACCGCGGTGCATGGTGTCATGATTGCAAAGATGGACCTCGCCATGGACGTCGGAAGCGATGCTGCGCATCATGCAGACTATTGCGCACAGTCGTGACACGACGTCCTGTGACTGCGCGAAAAGCGTTATTCAACGTGATGGCGTTGCTGTCAGGGTTCCTCCGAGCCATAATCTATAGTAAGTGGTCATCCACTGCAGTAGTAGCCCTTGTGCGGCCTGAGCAAGTCATGTCACCGACAGTTCCTGTCTCTCTGTATCTCCTCCATCATCGTACAACATCGCTTTGGTTCACTCCCAGATGCCTGGACACTTCCCTTGTTGAGACCCCTTTATGGCACAAAGTAACAACGCGGAGGCGATCGAACAGCGGTACTGACCGTCTAGGCATGGTTGACCTACAGACAACACGAGCCGTGTACCTTCTTCCAGGTGGAATGACTGGAACTGATCGGCTGTCAGACCACCATCCTCTAATAGGCGCTGCCCGTGCATGGTTGTTTACATCTTTGGACGGGTTTAGTGACATTTCTGAGCAGTCAAAGGGATTGAGTCCGTAATACAATATCCACAGTCAACGTCTATTTCGTGAGTTCTGGGACCGGGGTGATGCGAAACTTTTTTTGATGTGTGTATTCACATGAAGCAGTTTAATCTTTAGTTGGAAATGACATCATTATTTTCGGGACATCGCAATGTTACCTTTCCAGGCAGGCAGGGACGGATTTTCATATGAATAATTACTCGTTTACGGTTTCAAATAGGCGATATATTTTGATCCGAATTTAAGACTTTAACGAAAATCAGAGGATATTTCAGGATGTATTGCGAATGGTGCAAGTATGCTTGCCTTACTTGATCGGATAGAGCGGGGAGGATATTCATGAAGTCCCAGCATCGTTGCCATTCAGTAGAAGAGATGTTTCACAACAGCGAATATGAGTAAATAATCATATATCTTAAGGTATGCATTTAAGGCCTCACAGTTTCTGGACTTTTTTTTTGTCGATATGTCTTCCTCCAGAAATATAGAAATTAAAGAGCTTATAGCAGGAGAGATGAGTTTAGCTGTATCAGGGACTGAACATGTGGCCATAGCTTGTGAGTGTGTGGGTTTTATTTTGTCAAGTTGCGCAATGAATTGATCCAACAAATACCCTTTGGCTCCTGCAAGAAACAATTTCCCCCTCACACTACTACAGACGTCAGACAGACGCTCCTAATGTACCAACCAGAACTGCTTGAAAAACATTCAGCAACAATTATCTTCTGGAGTCGTCCGATGTAAGGAAAAGACTCAAAAATATTCTATATATTCTTACATAACTAGTGGGATACTTGGGTATGGGAGTATTGCTAGTTAGTGTAAGAAAAACATTAAACGAACGAAAAATATAATTTATTTCAAAAAATTCTGAGAAATCAAGTGAAAGGTTTTCTTACAAAATAATAATAAATTTCCGGGTTCTTTTGGGAACAGTACATTGCCTCTTATGGGTAGGAATGATATTATTTTACGAAATATGGAAAGGTTCTTTTCTCCCCTTTCTTTAAGAATGTTATTTACTTGGCAGTATGGCTGAGAGCCGCGCCTACACAACTTGAATAACTTTTCTAGGTACAGTCAAGGATGTCGCATGAGAAATGTAGTGGAGTGTACTGTCAGACAGGACAGATGGGGCTCGCATACGCTGTAGCGCACAATACTGTGAGTTGTGACGACTGCTGCCTGTGTTGCTCGCTGCTGACAAATAACCCAACTACCTCTTTCTGTCTGGATTTACCTTCAAACTCTTCCCACACCTTGATGAAGTCAAGGACTCCTATCAGCCCCTAGACTAACTATTGGTGTGGTACATCGGTCAGATAACCAGTCCGCCGTGATGCCACTCAATACTCGCTCACAGGCCTTTAACTAGTACTCTGTCTGTGTTCACACTGCACAATAAGTGTGGTGGCCAGCACAGTGAACAACGCTTAATTGCGAGCGACTCAGTATAGAGTATCACTCCGATTCGCTAACGACAGAGGTGCTCTCCCAGTGAAGTACTGAGGAGAGACTTTGTTCCTCACTCTTTGCGTACACGTACGAGCGCACTCGCTCCCGTTACGTTTTCCCGCTCCAAGAACGACAACGGAACGGCGCCTTTTTCTGGAAAAGTTGCAAGGATATATCATTTCGTGCCTTCCCTCACTCCTCTGGCTGTTTGCGTCAGAAATAGTCCGCCAATCAGACTTTTTTTCTTGTTTTGGTCCATATTAGCACCTCGGAAAGCTGCCCACCCTACATTCTTGGTGAGAACAGTACTGGCCCATGTCTACATCTACATCTACATCTACATCTACATGATTACTCTGCAATTCACGTTTAAGTGCTTGGCAGAGGTTTCATCGAACCACAATCATACTATCTCTCTACCATTCCACTCCCGAACAGCGCGCGGGAAAAACGAACACCTAAACCTTTCTGTTCGAGCTCTGATTTCTCATATTTTCTTTTGATGATCATTCCTACCTATGTAGGTTGGGCTCAACAAAATATTTTCGCATTCGGAAGAGAATGTTGGTGACTGAAATTTTGTAAATAGATCTCGCCGCGACGAAAAACGTCTTTGCTTTAATGACTTCCATCCCAACTCGCGTATCATACCTGCCACACTTTCTCCCCTATTACGTGATAATACAAAACGAGCTGCCCTTTTTTGCACCCTTTAGATGTCCTCCGTCAATCCCACCTGGTAAGGATCCCACACCGCGCAGCAATATTCTAACAGAGGACGAACGAGTGTAGTGTAAGCTGTCTCTTTAGTGGACTTGTTGCGTCTTCTAAGTGTCCTGCCAATGAAACGCAACCTTTGGCTCGCCTTCCCCACAATATTATCTATGTGGTCTTTCCAATTGAATTTGGTCGTAATTTTAACACCCAGGTACTTAGTTGAATTGACAGCCTTGCGAAATGTACTATTTATCGAGCAATAGAATTCCAACGGATTTCTTTTGGAACTCATGTGGATCACCTCACACATTTCGTTACTTAGCGTCAACTGCCACCTGCCACACCATACAACAATCTTTTCTAAATCGCTTTGCAACTGATACTGGTCTTTGGATGACCTTACTAGACGGTAAATTACAGCATCATCTGCGAAAAACCTAAGAGAACTGCTCAGATTGTCAGCCAGGTCATTTATATACGAGGGCTGACCAGAAAGTAAGTTACGATTGATCGCGAAATGAAAATCACAGTGAAAATCAGAAAAGTTTAATTTGTAACACTTAGCTACACCTTTCAGCTACTTCTCTACGTAGTCGCCGTTCTGATTCAGATATTCGTCGTAGCTTTGTACCAACTTTCCAATACCATAATCATAGAAGGCAGCCGCCAGTGCTTTCCGCCAATTCTCTACGCTGGCCTAAAGCTCGTTGTCTGTGCCAAAATGTTGTCTTCACAGTCAGCGGTTCGTTTGAGCAGAGATGAAACTCAGTGGGAGACAATTACGGGCTGTATTGTGGGTAACCAAACATTTCCAATTGAAACGATGCAGGAACATCTTCATTGCCCCTGCAGAATGAGGCTGAGAATTGTCTTGAAGAAGAAACCGCACGACAGTTATGTAATGTTGGTTGCATAGCTTCAGGGGAAAATTCTCACCAGACCCTCGTACTTGTAGGGAGACACTATTTTCTATAACATCTTTACGCCCTCACTGTAACAACAACGACGCTGTACTATTCTACATATAAGTAAATTTTTTTCCATCTGATTTTTCGGTAAACTAGTGTAATTGATGTTCAGATTTCATTTCTTTTTTTTTTCATGTCATTGTGTTAAGAAAACTGTAAACAAGTTTCAATGTGAAGATTAATGTTTATGTCAAATGTCAAGCAATATTGTAACAGAATTGAAATGTAAGAAATGTAAACTGTTGTAAGATGTTTAAAATTGTAATTGTGCGTCTGGTCCATACGTAGGCAATGCGTTAGGATATGTAGAATGCAAAACCTCGGGTGAATACCCTGTCTGTAAGGGAGCGGTAAAAGGTGAATGGCAGGCTAGCGCGGGAAAATGCACGAGAGCGCTCCACGGCACAACGGGCTCAGCAGTAGTAGTTGGAGTTTGGCATTGGTCTGAGCAACACCTTCTGGAGCGAGGAGGCTCTCCTGGAAGACCTAGCTTCACTGAGCCTCGGGTATGCCGTTCCAACGCCCACACAGCATGGCAAAAGTCCATAGGCACTAAATGGAAAAGTATTGCCACGCTACGAAGAATTAAAGTGCCGATACGTCAAGAGCCATAGCTGTGGTTGTATGTGTGTTCTGTGCCTCGCCATCTCGCCGCCCGCCAACCGCCGCATCGATACAAGCAGGTTGAAACTTTTAGTACTGTATTCGTAGGGACCATAGGGTGAACTGTTCAATTATAACCTAAATTTTACCAGAACTTTCCCATCATTTAATTATCCTCACAACTAACATAGACAGGGTCCTTTCCAAATGTTGTGCAATCCGAGTGTACCGAAACGAAAAATTAAATTTTGTGTTAATAATAATTACTTGCAGACCTAGCTATGTTAGAATTGTGTTTAAAGAACTGTTTTGTTAATGAACCAGAAAATGAATAACGAAGGTCTAACAAAGTTGAAAGATAACTTTATTATTGATATAGGTATGACGTTCAATTATTTCGAGACAGATATAAAGGTATTTAAATGAGCAGTAAATAAGATAAAAAGAACAGTAACCTGTATACTGGAAATCTTGAGCGCATAATAAATTCAGTAATCAATTTTTTTTAATACAGTGATCATAACAGTCTCAGGGTCGCCCCCTTTTTTTTTAGTCATTTGAATTCTGAAGTGTTCCACATTGGTTTGACCAGCAAAAGTTAAAGTCAATATAAAAGTCAAAATTTATCAGTGTTTTATCTTTATCGAAATTGGCATTTTATGTGTGGCACGAAAGTGATATTTCTAGGGTAACCTATGCCCAATTTTAATCAGATTAATAGACAGTATAAAGTTTTGTAGTATACATTGTAGTGTAGTGTTATGTATTCATGATTTTTCCATATCAGTACAGAACGTGAAACTATCAGTTCAATAGATTTTTTGGTTCTAAAATTCTACTATATTTTGCTGTGTTACTACGTGTTGTTTTGCATGAATATACACCAACTTGTACAGGGAAGAAACTCAGTTAATGCCTAATTAGGCTGGTGACCGTATTGTTATTAAACTGGTAGCATCTTCAGTGTTGCTTTTGGTCCATCCTGACGTGTAGCTGCATTTCGGACTTGCTTGACGGATCATTGTTATTACAGAGTGGGTGTAAGTCTGATTGGCCACCATTCAGGTACACGCGGTCGATATCTATACGAAAATCCCTTATCATAAGGTGAAGCCCGCTCACTTACCATAGTACAGGCTTTAACGAGTATTGTGTACCCCACGCGCACGTTACAAGTGGCTCCCGGTGACAGGACATCCAGTTGTTGTCGGTCACAAATTAACGTGAATACCGAACAGTGGATGTTCAGTGGCACGAATTGCAATATTATTCAGTAAAGTAAATACCAGTGAACGTCAAGTACGGTAGTGAGGTGTAATTTGCGTTCGGTATGGACAAGAACGTAATCACAGTAGATGTGCCGAGCGTAATGGAAGATGCGGCTGGCAATGACAGTAGTTTACGCGGTCAGATAACAGATGGCATTAGCGGTAGACAATTGGCGTACATACAATAGCACGAACATGTTAACGAACAGATTGAAATGTCGAGAGTGCCTAGAACATAGCAAGGAATAAAACAGGAAATAGAGGATGACTTTGTAGATGATAGTGGATATGTGAACGAATCCACTGACATTTTTGATTCACCACAGATAAAGAAAGAACCGAAAGAAAATTTTGAAGTAGGATCGGAACGCACCGATTCCGTAGAACAAGACAGTATGAAAATTTTAAGCATGAACGACTTATTCGAACGATTAACCAAACAAATTACAGGACAGAGTGATCAGCTTCAAAGGCAAGTCAATAATCAGGTTAGTCAGCTCTAAACACACGTTGATGAGCAGCTTAAAACGCAAAGTAATCAGCTCAGAACATAGAATGATCAGCTTAAAACACACATTGACGAGCAGCTCAAAACACAAGTTGGTCAGCTTAAAGCACAGGTCGAAGAACAAGGAATTAAAATTAGTAAGCAAATAGAACAGGTAGAACAAAAAGTGGGTAATTTAAGTTCTGAAATAAATTCTATGAAGTCTGAAATTGACACAATTAATAAAAATATGAATACTATGCAGGGGGAAATTGACGACATTAACAGTAGGTTTGATGTTGAAATTCTCAACATCCAAGAGAAAGTGGAGCCTCTAGTTGAAACAAAAGTAGACGAAAAAGTATTCGGTCTTAAAACTGAGATCGTAAACGAATGTCAACATGGAATCTAACAGTTGAATAAGACAGTTTCAGATACAGAAAGAAATTTAGGCCAAAAGTTACTGGGTGTGTACAAAAGTGTGAACAAAATACATAGAAAATTCAAGGCAAAATTTTCGATCTCGAGAGTAAAATCAAAGATAGGCCTGGTGTTGTCTGTAATGGCACGCCACTTACGAAGCTGTTGGAAGGTGAGAAGCGCTTCGATCCCACTAAAAAACATAACGGATGGCATCCGTTGGATTTCATCAAAAATTGCGAAAGAATGTTTCCTAAACACTTATCTGGTCAGGAGAAGATAAACGTAGTAATTAGCGCCTTAGCAGGTGATGCTAAGCGCTTGGGAATTAACTTGAATACCGAACTAATGACGTTCGAAGAGTTTAAACAAAAGTTTACGGAAGAATACTGGTCCGAATAAAAACAGGATCATTTGTTGCGCGAGGTTATCATGGCGAAACTTTATGATAACAGGGGCAGGAATTCTTTGAAAGATTTCTGCGAATATTGGTACCGAAAGTTGACACACTTAAGAGGGAGAAGATTCGATTCTGAAATCGTATGGGAGCTATATAAAAAGCTTCCAGAAGATTCGAAGAGATATGTGGGAAGCAATCATCGCAGCTTCCAAGCGTTTCTCGAAAGGGTCGAAGACGAAGACCATTGGCGCGAAAGTCGTGCCAATTATCAGAATTTTAGTAACAGGAATAATCGCAATAATGACGAGAGGAATGACGGCGATGATTTTCGCGTCAACATGATACAGAGAGGTAGAGATAGAGGAAGAGGGGGTTATCCAGGTCGCGGTAGAGGGTACACTGGGCAAAATAATAACGATGCGGGAATCTGATTCCCGCGAACGTTGCGGGCCAAACGGAAGCGGACAGAACATACCGGCCCCGATTTAAGAAACATTACCGGACTGACAGTGAAGTTATGAGACAGCTTAGGGACAGGCGTGGAACGACGCAGCGTGTTGTGGTGAAGCAAGCGTCAGGTGCGTGTGCAGATGACTCATCTTCGCTGCGCACTGCGCTACATGTTAACAGGCGAGTGGAGCATCAGAGGGCAACGGCCCAGCCTAGCAGATCAGCTGTTCAGAGAGAAGCCGCTAGCAAGGCGGCAGAATTAGGCACGAACATTGCCGTAAGAACTGACGAATAAATTACAAGTGGTAATTCCGTGGCGAAGGAAATAGTGGATGGAACAGTGGATACACAGAGAGGTGCAGTTAGCAGTGTTAGCAATGAAGTAAATGGCGACAGTGAATTAGCAGAAGTAACTGATTGGCGTGTGCAGATCGACGATCTGTACAAGGGCCTCAAGCAATGTGAGTGGGAGGATTTTAAGAAGGAATATGAGGCAAGGAGGTTAATTAGTGAAAAAGGAAATAGTAGGGACGTCGATAAGGTGACATGGCCCGAATTTGAGGAGGAGGAAGTAAATTGGCGCCGCGAAAAGTACGCGTGCTGCCGATAGGACGATGGTTAAGGATAGAAAGGAATTGGAGGATGAAATCCTAAGCATTGACGAGGAAGTAACTTCTGTTAACGATCCGCCAACAGTACAAGCTGCTACCGAAAGGCACCGTGAGGAAGCGGCAGGTAATTACCTAAGAGTAACTGAAGTCCACGAGGATTACACTAAATATGAAGTAACAGTGGATGTGAGTAAAGCTGATAATGAGCTCGTTTTGCCTAAAGAGAATATTGAGTTAAAATCAAAGCCTGATGAAAATGCAGAGGAAGAACTTAGTGCCTGTCTCAGAAAAGCTTTTATGTTAGAACCTGAAAGCGATCCAGAATGGTCGGATTCTGACGATCGTTCAGGTGCAAGTATTTCGGTACTAGTGAAAGCAATGGGAATACAGCTAATTGCGATATTGTACCTACTTATGACGAAGTTTCAAAACAAAACCCAGATGTTGAGACTGAACACAGAAAAAAGGAGTCACTGGACGACTCTGTGTCTATTTTGTAAAGAGTTCAAGTAAGCAAAACCTTGAACTCCAGAAACCTAGAAAGCCACCAGATGTAAATGGATCACGGGTCAGGAACGTATCTTGGGACAATGTCACAGTCGACCAAGGTGTGTTGTGGAAAAAAACAGGAAGGAGCATGATTTAGAGCCTGAGGCAGATTTATATTGGACTTTGACAATGTCATGAACACCTTACATCATGAAACTACTGGGTTCCCACCAGAAGAAATTTTGTTAGGCAGCAGAAGTAAAAGTTTGAGAAAAAACTAGAGTTTCCATCTCGTACAAGCTTGGGATTGAGTCAAAAGAAAGAATTAGTCAGAAAAAAGGGCAATGCAAAAATCTGACTCTAGGTCTAAAAGACATGATAAAAACCTGAAAGTTTCAAAATTTAAAATTTGTGATTATGTTCTTTTAAAAACCCACGAAAAAACTAGTGAACTGAACCATGAAATTTCCAAATGTAAATATATTTATAATGGTCCGTATATAATACAGATCATTCCACACGATAATGCTTACTACCTGATCTACCCTAAATCCAAGAAACCTTTAGGTGTAAGAAACGTTGTGGACCTGAAACTGTATATTCCTAGGAGTGAGTGACCTAAGTACACTCAGAAAGCAATCTGCAGTAAATGTGCTGTATCTTACGATGAAACTATTTTATTCTAAATGTACCAATCTTTGTAAATGTATGTATACTAATGTCAGTGTGCTAATGTACTTATGTAAGTTTCAGATTACCAAATGTACTATAAAGGTGTATGGGAAACAGGGCTGAAAAGAAAAAGCAAGTGCTGCAAGCCAGATAAAAGATGGGACTGCCAAAAATCAAAGTGGGCAGTACGTGAGTCATTATGTAAAGGACTGCCAAACACCAAAGAGGGCAGATAAATAGTCAAAGGAGAATTGTAAGTGTGGTACAGGTGATGTGGTAAAATGGTGCGAAATGGACTGCCCAAATCTGAATAATAGGCAGCAAATATATGAAGTGATTTTTCTAAATAGTATTTTGTGTTTATTAGTAAATACGGAAATGGACTGCCATCCAAGCAAGCACCACGAAATTGTTTTATAGTGTATATAGGAAATTGTATATGCTTTGTAGTTAAGTGTTTGTGTTCCAGATTTTGATTTTATTTCTCTGAGAAATTTAATAACGATAAGTAATTTACTATTTAAATAATGTTCTGATATGAGGTTGGACTGTGCCAAAGGCACTTAAGTAAATGATAATTAAACGTTCTAGATATATTAAAAAGTATAGACCTCTATAATTTGAGTGAAAGGAAGTTTAGTGATACAAAATTTTATGATGGCACATTCACACAAAGATTCAGAACCACTGTATAAATATAAAGTTCAGTGTTCCCATAAAATTTGCACTTAGTGAAATTTAGTGGAAACAGGGGCATGGGTAACAACAACGACGCTGTACTATTGTACATATAAGTAAATTTTTTTTCCATCTGATTTTTCGGTAAACTAGTGTAATTGATATTCTGATTTCATTTCTTTTTTGTTTCATGTAATTGTGTTAAGAAAACTGTAAACAAGTTTCAATGTGAAGATTAATGTGTTATGTCAAATGTCAAGCGATATTGTAATAGAATTGAAATGTAAGAATTGTTGAAACTATTGTAAGATGTTTAAAATTGTAATTGTGCGTCTGGTCCATACGTAGGCAATGCGTTAGGATATGTAGAATGCAAAACCTCGGGTGAATATCCTGTCTGTAAGGGAGCGGTAAAAAGTGGATGGCAGGAGAGCGCGGGAAAATGCGCACGGGCGCTGCACGGCACAACGGGCTCTGCAGTAGTAGTTGGAGTTGGGCATCAGTCTCAGCAACACTTTCTGGAGCTAGGAGGCTCTCCTGGAAGACCTAGCTTCACTGAGCCTCGGGTATGCCGTTCCAACGCCCACACAGCATGGCAAAAGTCCATAGGCACTAAATGGAAGAGTATTGCCACGCTATGAAGAATTAAAGTGCCGATACGAAAAGAGCCATAGCTGTGGTTGTATGTGTGTTCTGTGCCTCGCCATCTCGCCGCCCGCCAACCGCCGCATCGATACAAGCAGGTTGAAACTTTTGGTACTGTATTCGTATGGACCATAGAGTGAACTGTTCAGTAATAAACTAAATTTTACCAGAACTTTCCCATCATTTAATTATCCTCACAACTAACCTAGACAAGGTCCTTTCCAAATGTTGTGCAATTCGAGTGTCCAGAAATGAAAAATTTAATTTTGTATTAATAATAATTACTTGCAGACCTAGCTATGTTAGAATTGTGTTTAAAGAACTGTTTTGTTAATGAACCAGTAAATGAATAACGAATGTCTAACAAAGTTGAAAATTAACTTTAATATTGATTTAGGTATGAAGTTTAATTATTTCGAGACAGATATAAAGGTATTTAAATGAGCAGTAAATAAGATAAAAGAGTAGTAACTTATATACTGGAAATCTTGAACGCATAATAAATTCAGTAATCAATTTTTTTTAATACAGTGTTCATAACAGTTTCAGGGTCTCCCCCCCCCCTTTTTTTATTCATTTGAATTCTGAAGTGTTCCACATTGGTTTGACCAGCAAAAGTTAAAGTCAATATAAAAGTCAAACTTTATCAGTGTTTTATCTTTATCAAAATTTGCATTTTGTGTGTGGCACGAAAGTGATATTTCTAGGGCAACCTATGCCCGATTTTAATCAGATTAATAGACAGTATAAAGTTTTGTAGTATACATTGTAGTGTAGTATTATGTATTCATGGTTTTTCCATATCAGTACAGAACGTGAAACTATCAGTTCAATAGATTTTTTGGTTCTAAAATTCTACTATATTATGCAGTGTTACTACGTGTTGTTTTGCATGAATATACACCAAATTGTACAGGAAAGAAACTCAGTTAATGCATAATTAGGCTGGCGACCGTATTATTATTAAATTGGTAGCACCTTCAGTGTTGCTTTTGGTCCATCCTGACGTGTAGTTGCATTTCGGACTTGCTTGACGGATCATTGTTATTACAGAGTGGGTGTAAGTCTGATTTGCCACCATTCAGGTACACGCGGTCGATATCTATACGAAAATCCTTTCTCATAAGGTGAACCCCGCTCAATTACCATAGCACAGGCTTTAACGAGTATTGTGTGCCCCACGCGCACGTTTCATTACTAAGAGCTCAGGAATGAAAAGAGCAACATAATTCTACCTTGAGTCATACTAGAGACACTGCCCAACACATCTTTGCAAAGCTTTATCGGATTTTCATAGTTGTTTCCATTTCGCGATCGATCGTAATTTACTTTCTGGACAGCCCTCGTGGATCAGTAACAGCAGAGGTCCCAGGACGCTTCCCTGGGGAACACCCGATATCACTTCAGTTTTACTCGATGATTTGCCGTGTATTACTACGAACTGCAGCCTTCCTGACAGGAAATCACGAATCCAGTCGCCCAACTGAGACGGTACCCCATATACCCGCAGCTTGATTAGAAGTCGCTTGTGAGGAACTGTGTCAAAAGCTTTCCGGAAATCTAGAAATACGGAATCAACTTGAGATCCCCTATCGATAGCGGCCATGTATTCCAGTGTCAGAAGTATCAGAGTGGCTTTCGCTTACAGTTTTCGACTCTGCTGTTTCCGGACTAGCAGCCAGTAACACAATATATTTTCGCTATTCATCATCACTGGAAGCTTGTAACATCATCACAGAATCACCGTGTATACATGTCTCTCTCTCTCTCTCTTTCTTTCTCTCTCTCTCTCTCTCTCTCTCTCTGTGTGTGTGTTTGTGTTTGTGTGTGTGTGTGTGTGTGTATTTGTATGTGTGTGTATGTGTGTGTGTGTGAGTGACTATATATACACTAGATCCACTCACATTACGGTGACGACCATTCGCCAGTAAAGTGGTCGCCCTCCGTGAGACGGTAGCTGGACTAGAAGCCATCGGCACCACAGTTCCACAGCGCTGGCACCGAAACCACGTTCTGCTCACCATCCTGGAGAACTCGAATTCGTGCTTTGACTGACGATAGGCCCAATACGACCACGTTTTTCTGTCTTTTTCGTACACTCACTAGCAGTGGTCTGTTCTCGTCCAGGCCACTTTTTTCCTTCACTATAGAGCTGGCGCACTGCTGCACACCTCCTCTGTACTTCCACCGTCGGAGGGTGGCACGGAACTTAAAGTTTCACCGCCTCACCTTCAGAGTGCTATGTTCGGCTGTTATTCAGCCGTTGCTTTGAGTCTCCTTTCACTTGACCACCAAGACAGTCGGACCGGATCTGAACCGGTGACGGTGTGCAATCGTAAACTGCCACAAAAAACTACTGTGACCACCATCTGTGTTCGATGTCACCGTGGAATAATCATTCACATACGGCAGGTGGCAGCACTAGTAGCCGACCGTAAGTACGCCGTTTTGGGAGGACGCAGAATACTGTGCAGTCCATGTCGTAATGAGGAAACAGAGCGAAATATCTGACCTCCAGAAGTGATCTTCATTAGCTTTCGGGCCAAGGGTGGAAGAATTTCAAAAACGGCTAAGTCTGTGAACTGATTGCTTTCCTCGATGGTGAAGGTCAACCTTAAATAGCAAAATGAAGCTGTCCAAGAGTGGCGCCGAAGCAACTCTTCTGCATCAAGGACCGTAGAAGACAGAGGTGAACGACGGCTGCGGAGATGTGTATGGCTGAATAGGCGAGCAGCCGTAGAGCAACTCACCGGCCGGATGAACCAAGGGGTTACCAGCAGTGTCTCCGCAACGACCCTTATGGGAACGATGCTGTGTGAAGGCCTCTGCTGCAGACATCCGGTTCATGTTCCCATAGTGACTGCTGCTCATCGGTGACAAAAGCTGGAATTTACGCGCCAATACCACATACCGACGTCCACTGAGTGCCGACAGGTGACCTTCTCAGATGCTCCAACGGACTGGTGGTCTTTGGAGTGTATGGCGTGAAACGTCACAAAGAATACGACGATTTAATACTGGGTATATTTATGTGATAGATGAAAATGATTTTCCCATCTTTTAATATGTCCATAGGGAGAAGAACCACCCGAAGATGCTCATACTGTTCATTTACTATCATCTTTAAAAAGACTAAAATGTTCCTTTCGATTTATATATAATAAAAGCGTAGGAAAGGACCAAGTATTGGTCATTGTGATGTACCAATTGTAACGTAACGCAGGAGACACAGAAGCTGTGCGGTCCTATCCCATACGAAGAGTGAGTGTTCAACTCCATAACAACCATATTTCCAGTCAAAGATTCTTACAGTAAAATTAATCACGATTTTAATAACAGCAATCACTGGGCTTTGGTTTCATTCATTGATGATCCATTAAAATTAATTAACCAATTTATTCATTCGTGGCAGTTCATCCCACCCAACGGAAACCACTGATGGGTTGTCTAGGTAGAGGAGCATTGAATGTTGAGGGGGGATAATTTTTCACGACCACTGCTCAATTAAATTTACAAAACAACAAGATGAACAAAATTAACCAAGCTTGTTGTCGTCAGGCGAAATTTCGGACTCCGACATTCTGTTCCATATGAATTCTAGTTTCGTCCTCGCTCGGTTACCTGGCACCACAACAGGTTAACCAATCCAAAGTCCAGGTGGTCGTGCCGCCTTGAAAGTCGGAAGCCTCAAAAACCGTTTGCACGGTAGACCCCGGTAAAGCTGGCGATAGGGACATTTTATCCTCGGAGGACGCACGCTGCTGGGCCATGTCGAAGTTTACACACACACACAAACACACACACAGACATACACACACACACACACACACACACACAGAGAGAGAGAGAGAGAGAGACTTCTCGAGTCCCCATTTGGGGGCAGATTTTTGAGGTTCCCACTTGGTTGCTGAGAGTACTGCAGAAGTTGTCGCCATGTTGGCATATTTATTCAACACTAGCTGAAAAACCAGGCATTGCCTGGATATTTATTTATAGCTGTGCCCGAGATTTTCTACTCGTGGAGTTTATTTTTTGTTTAGAAAGCTTCTTTGTATACAACGTTTGAAGTAGTATGATTGGGGACATGAACTTAGAGGTAGTTTGCTTCACTAATATGGATAAGAGCCACATCGAGATGGCTGTGAGAGAAGCAACTGACACAAAGATCCACGCTTGCGAAGTCCAGCGTCTGGCCTTGTACTTTTTTATGCCCATGACATAATACAAGCTCATTAGGAATGGTCCAGTTTCAAAGCCAAATGGTAAACAGTTAGGAACGGGCTGGAATCGGGCTACAAAAACTAGCTAGCCTGGACCACATCACTCAAAATTTCTTTTTCTATGACTTTATGTTGCAAAGAAGTAACTTCGAGCCTCAGAGTCTGAAGGGTCCGGAGGAGCGAGATAATAAAAGGCGCTCTTTGTCAAAGTTACGTCACGCTTTGCTTTTAGAAGTTTCAAAAGAGCGAGGTAAAGTCTGATGCTCTCAAGCCGCAGCAAGTCTCGACTCAAGATTCTTGAGACCAATAGTCTTAAGTAATTTAGCCGTTCTGGTGTATTCAGGATGTCTCATATGTTTCCTAGCTATTTTAATTCGGAAAGATGTAATATATAGTCACCAAAATCACCAACCAAACTTGATAAACTCGTTTTCGCTGGCAAGAACTATAAATAAATCCTACCGAAAGAAGCACAACAGAGTTTTTAAGTTTTAATACATTAAGTGAAATTAGTAAACCAATCTATCGTACTTCATTACATTCGCTGTTGATTTGTATTCATAAAAAAAGACTGCAATGCTTCATTCTGTCACTGATGTTAACTTCCGAAACTACATTTATCATTGAGTTAAAAACTACTAACATTGAAGTTAAGATCTTCTGGGTTATTAGGCCGCGTCATGTTTCTTCTAAAATGTTCGACGTTTCAACCCCTCTGTTGGGATCTTCCTCAGGATCTTTTGGTGTCCACTACTGCTAGAACACTGAGGAAGATCTCAGCAGAGAGGTCGACACGTCGAACATTTTAGAAGAAACATGACGCGGCCTAATAACGCACAAGATTTTAACTTCAGTGACAACGGCCACGAAAGCCTGCAGACTTACATAATACTAACATTGCCATTTATTGGTTCTTTGGTGTACTATGAAACTAACAGCACCATCTGTTGGTTCTTTGATGTTTCATAGTACTAAAAGTACCCTCTTTTGGTTCCTTAGCGAACCAAGCCATAATGATTAATCATTCGAACCACTAAGTTGAGCGAATGATTTTAGATAAAATCTTAAATTAGTATAACTCTTTCTTCTATGATATAATTTTGATGAAGGAAGCCTATATTTTGGACCAGCCTACGTTCAAGTTACCGATGAAAAACCCCATGAGAAATAATTTAGTATTTTTCGACATTAGCATATTCAAATAGATAAACAAACATACATGGCGGTTTTAGATAAAATTTTAAATGCGATGGTTTTTTTCCGTGATTCCATCTTTATGAAACAAAACCTGTACGTTACCACAATCTATGCTAAAGTTAGCGGTGAGAACCCCATGAAAATTCGTCTAGTATTTTTAGAGATTAGTGCGTTTAGACAGACACGACGGCTTTACCTTTTCATTATTAATACAGATATAGATGTGCTTGTTACCATCACCTTACTACTAGATCTCTTGCACGATTTTAGTACAGTGTTGGGATTCTTAGTGTTTATGTGGTTCTAACTACTACGATCGTTTTTAATTGAATGATTACGTCACTTGAATCGTGAGCAGCGGGAACCACGATTTCCTCAATGCTGACGTGGTAATATTTGTCGCACTGCGCCTGAGTTTGCTATACGAGGTTCCCTACGTCTGACCACCTTCTTTACAGTTATATACCTGGAGGAGTTCATTTAAATTCTCGAAATAGTTTACGGACCGGAAAAATGTCATTACTGTTTTATAGATTTTGAGTGCGTTTTTGTTTTCCTACAGCAAAACGGCTGCGTGCCAAGCAATCCACAATTGTGTGTTTACTACGCTCTTATTGCGTAGTCAGACTATCTCGCACTTATTCAGATCTAGATGATCAATGTACTTTGATTTTTTTATTGCTATGTATTACTTGTTTGTACGTTTCCCCTTGCCCCTTTGTTTCTTTCTAGCGTTAATTCTGACTATTGAAACACTAGCACGAAGAGAAATGATCTGATAAATTCAACGTCAGTGGACAGATTCTTTTGTCAGCTAACAGGGAAGCGGTAACACAGGATAGCTGAGTCTTTAAATCGATTTCCCAGAAGATCATAGACTTCGTACAGTATGTGCAAAATGATGGCGTGTTCTTTTGTGAGTTCCATAAGAAGCTGACAATGCATTTCTGCCGTTCTTTCTTAGATGACAATCATGTGGTCTGTGAATACAAATTTAAGTTGATTGCATAGATTCAGATTTACGAAAATGATGTTCAGTATGTAGTATGCAATAGACCTCTCTGCCGGGTTGACTACATCGCCAGTTCATAAGCCGACAAAAAATGAAACCAAATTCCAGTTGCACAAAATGTACCACGCGCCGGTGAGCATCACTTGATTCTGCGGGCCCTCGGACTGCAACTTCAGCAACCGGGGTCTGCCCTGGGGGAAGCCGCCGGCAAGCTAGATTGCGCAGCCAATCTGCATGAGCCATTGCGACAGGGACCGCAATAGCCGACAGCTCCTCAGATATGCAAACGATGGGCACGCCAGCCAAGTACCTCCCATTTCGGATGGCCGGCAGTCCCTGCCCATTGCAGTGATCCTGATCAAATGCCACTGACGCGACGTCTGCTCCAGATGCGCCTAATTTCGGGTCCTCGTGACTCTGCGACGCATTTCTAGGACGCTGCACTGTATTCAGCCCTCATATTTCTATTATAAGGCAAACATTTGCACAGTTGTAACCCTACATTTATTTGCCAGTCGTCTAGTTTACAACGAAATAGTAGGAATGCTATGTAATTTCTGAAAACAGTAACCGTATTTTTTCTACTGCAGCCGTTAACAAGTGTCTAAGCGTTTCCTATGCTTAAACACTTCTTCACGGATATAAACTTATGATATTTGATACCCAATAGGGGTAAGGGGTTAAAGAAGGCAGGACACGGAAAACTGGTCATTACGTATGTTTTTCCTTTAACAGTGCTGCTGCCTGCCGAGAAGTGGTCAAACTAGTTCCAATACACGTTCTCTTTGCTGTCACCAAATGTGACGCTGGAAGTTTGTCCCGTTATTAATCAGTGAAAACTGATCTGATATTCAGTCGTCAGATGTAGGTCATTTGTATTATTCTTGCTACCTCACTTGTAGTAAGAGTAATACTTTTTTGCAATATCAATGGTTAAACGACCTTTTTTGGTCTACGAATTTAGTACCT
Organism: Schistocerca nitens; assembly: GCF_023898315.1. NCBI lineage: Eukaryota > Metazoa > Arthropoda > Insecta > Orthoptera > Acrididae > Schistocerca > Schistocerca nitens. The sequence goes on from NC_064614.1 coordinate 70,858,304, forward strand.
TGTTGTTTATTTTAGTCTGATAGTGTCGTCTGTGAACCATTAATGCGGACATTGTGTCGGATCGGGAAAAGTGACCACACTGCATCTCGGGAAAGTTTGCTAGATTGTTTACCCACGTAAGACGTATCTACTTCCAAATAACACGCACAATATACAGACCAGACTGACACCTAAACCCTTAAATACACCAGTGTATAGTCTGTCATATTACGCGTCTGTGATGATTTTTAAGGCCTGATAGCAGAATCCCATCAGGTACTAGGATATCAAGATATCTAGAAAATTTGTCCCCTTTCGATTTCACTGTCCAAATTACCACCTTAGGTGTGGAAAAATGGGCACTATGTAAAGCATAATAAAAAGCATATAGTACCTAAGTATTATTTCCTTTCTCACTTAAAATATTTGGTGCGATATTTCATAATATGTAGCTTCAGAAAGTGACAATGGCAGGTTCTTATCGAGACCATGGATTGGTGAAAACTTGATTTTCCATAGAGTAGCCACTTGATCCCACATTCTACTACGGATCTCCATCTAAGAGCATACTAATTCCAGCTGCTATAGTAGTCTGTTTCATGGTATTTGATGGTTCAAATGGTACAAATGGCTCTAAGCACTATGGGACTTAACATCTGAGGTCATCAGTCCCCTAGAACTTAGAACTACTTAAACCTAACTAACCTAAGGACATCCAATCTATATAAATGACCTGGGTGACAATCTCTGAGCAGTTCTCTTAGGTTGTTCGCAGATGATGCTGTAATTTACCGTCTAGTAAGGTCATCCGAAGACCAGTATCAGTTGCAAAGCGATTTAGAAAAGATTGCTATATGGTGTGGCAGGTGGCAGTTGAGGCTAAATAACGAAAAGTGTGAGGTGATCCACATGAGTTCCAAGCGAAATCCGTTGGAATTCGATTACTCGATAAATAGTACAATTCTCAAGGCTGTCCGTTCAGCTAAGTACCTGGGTGTTAAAATTACGAACAACTTTAGTTGGAAAGACCACATAGATAACATTGTGGGGAAGGCGAGCCAAAGGTTGCGTTTCATTGGCAGGACACTTAGAAGATGCAACAAGTCCACTAAAGAGACAGCTTACACTACACTCGTTCGTCCTCCGTTAGAATATTGCTGCGCGGTGTGGGATCCTTACCAGGTGGGATTGACGGAGGACATCGAAAGGGTGCAAAAAAGGGCAGCTCGTTTTGTATTATCACGTAATAGGGGAGAGAGTGTGGCAGATATGATACGCGAGTTGGGATGGAAGTCATTAAAGTAAAGACGTTTCTCGTCGCGGCGAGATCTATTTACGAAATTTCAGTCACCAACTTTCTCTTCCGAATGCGAAAATATTTTGTTGAGCCCAACCTACATAGGTAGGAATGATCATCAAAATAAAATAAGAGAAATCAGAGCTCGAACAGAAAGGTTTAGGTGTTCGTTTTTCCCGCGCGCTTTTCGGGAGTGGAATGGTAGAGAGATAGTATGATTGTGGTTCGATGAACCCTCTGCCAAGCACTTAAATGTGAATTGCAGAGTAGTCATGTAGATGTAGATGTAGATGTAGATGTAGATCACATACATCCATGCACGAGGCAGGATTCGAACCTGCGACCGTAGCTGTCGCGCAGTTCCAGACTGAAGCGCCTAGAACCGCACGGCCACACCGGCCGGCCTGTGATATTTGACGATTACTTGTCACACGGAGAAAGCGGTATACGATAGATTTTTTTTTTAAAGTGGCGCCCCACAATTTCTTAGTCACTGTCGTGGGAAAGCTGCACTATGGCTGTACTGAACGACTAATTTTGACTGCTTTACGTCACCGAATTATGATTCACCCTACATGATGACAATTTCCCCCCATTGTCAGCTTTAATGACTTAGTCACTTTCAACCATTTATGAGAATGCTTACGTAAGTAGTCGTTGAATAAAGTAAACTGATATTCCAGCTTTCCATGTGCCAAAAATACACTCCTGGAAATGGAAAAAAGAACACATTGACACCGGTGTGTCAGACCCACCATACTTGCTCCGGACACTGCGAGAGGGCTGTACAAGCAATGATCACACGCACGGCACAGCGGACACACCAGGAACCGCGGTGTTGGCCGTCGAATGGCGCTAGCTGCGCAGCATTTGTGCACCGTCGCCGTCAGTGTCAGCCAGTTTGCCGTGGCATACGGAGCTCCATCGCAGTCTTTAACACTGGTAGCATGCCGCGACAGCGTGGACGTGAACCGTATGTGCAGTTGACGGACTTTGAGCGAGGGCGTATAGTGGGCATGCGGGAGGCCGGGTGGACGTACCGCCGAATTGCTCAACACGTGGGGCGTGAGGTCTCCACAGTACATCGATGTTGTCGCCAGTGGTCGGCGGAAGGTGCACGTGCCCGTCCACCTGGGACCGGACTGCAGCGACGCACGGATGCACGCCAAGACCGTAGGATCCTACGCAGTGCCGTAGGGAACCGCACTGCCACTTCCCAGCAAATTAGGGACACTGTTGCTCCTGGGGTATCGGCGAGGACCATTCGCAACCGTCTCCATGAAGCTGGGCTACGGTCCCGCACACCGTTAGGCCGTCTTCCGCTCACGCCCCAACATCGTGCAGCCCGCCTCCAGTGGTGTCGCGACAGGCGTGAATGGAGGGACGAATGGAGACGTGTCGTCTTCAGCGATGAGAGTCGCTTCTGCCTTGGTGCCAATGATGGTCGTATGCGTGTTTGGCGCCGTGCAGGTGAGCGCCACAATCAGGACTGCATACGACCGAGGCACACAGGGCCAACACCCGGCATCATGGTGTGGGAAGCGATCTCCTACACTGGCCGTACACCACTGGTGATCGTCGAGGGGACACTGAATAGTGCACGGTACATCCAAACCGTCATCGAACCCATCGTTCTACCATTCCTAGACCGGCAAGGGAACTTGCTGTTCCAACAGGACAATGCACGTCCGCATGTATCCCGTGCCACCCAACGTGCTCTAGAAGGTGTAAGTCAACTACCCTGGCCAGCAAGATCTCCGGATCTGTCCCCCATTGAGCATGTTTGGGACTGGATGAAGCGTCGTCTCACGCGGTCTGCACGTCCAGCACGAACGCTGGTCCAACTGAGGCGCCAGGTGGAAATGGCATGGCAAGCCGTTCCACAGGACTACATCCAGCATCTCTACGATCGTCTCCATGGGAGAATAGCAGCCTGCATTGCTGCGAAAGGTGGATATACACTGTACTAGTGCCGACATTGTGCATGCTCTGTTGCCTGTGTCTATGTGCCTGTGGTTCTGTCAGTGTGATCATGTGATGTATCTGACCCCAGGAATGTGTCAATAAAGTCTCCCCTTCCTGGGACAATGAATTCACGGTGTTCTTATTTCAATTTCCAGGAGTGTATTTTCTATTTAGTTTTAATTAGTACAATTAAGCCACGTACCGGTAGGCAGCATTGTAGTTCCATTTAGGTAGGAAAGATGGGTACTCAACACCGCTCGTTGACTTGTTTCCAATATATATATATATATATATATATATATATATATATATATATATATATATATATATAAATGGTAAGACGTGTAACATTTTATAAAACTCTTTCAGCAGTGTTTCTCGGTGAAAGTAGAGCGGTGCAGCTCAGGGTGGAAACCCCGTCGTTTTAGTTTAAGGGTACTCGTCAGTTTGTGACTAGTACTTAAAGAGGATGAAGACACAATTCAAAGAAGAACAGTGCGTTCCTTCACGCCTTAGAGTAGCAAATGCTGTATCGCATCGAAGACCGTCATAAAACTACTGCGGCGAACGCTGATAGAGACGTTTTATGTAACATAGAGGATTCCAATAAACTGCGTAGTCATGTTGTTTATTGACCAACTTTATGGCCTCTTACATATAGCCGTCACGGTAGCAAATATTTTCTCATTTAACATGATACCATAACCAAAACCGTTTTATCAAAGGTGAAAAAGGCAGCGGAAACCTACGCTAGAGCTGATTTCCTAACTACATGGTGATTCCGTAGTGCTGTTTCAAACTATTTTGGATCACGAAGGAGGATAAACGTGTCAATCTGAGGTGATCCGGAAACGACCGAGTCGAAAATTATAAGCGAAAATCATTCTGGCAGCTCTGACAGTGATCTGCACGCACAGGTAACGTAGTTGCTAAGGTTGTAGGGCAGGAAATCCTGGCGAGCTCTGATATTCGCCAGCGGATAAGTTACCGACATTTTTGAGCCTCACCTCGGTGTGGACTGGGGGTTCGTGAAAAACTGGCTTAACACATTTCGAGTGAAAAGTGGATAGGCAGAGGAGGCCGTGTTTCGTAGATCTCACACCACTCCATTTCTTATTGTTCCTCCATGTTGTAACCTCCCACAGATGAAATAAATTAATTATATATCATTCACATTTAGTGTAACTTCCGAACAGTTGAAAAAATATGATTATGTATAGCATTCACATTCGAGTGTAACCTCCCAACAAATAAATTCCGTAACCTACCAATAATACAATGTGACTAACCTCCTAATAAAAAATGTGATTCATGTATAACCTTTCAATAATTAACTGACTGTGAATCTAAACTGGTAAATTTGGACGTCAGCAGTGCTGCGTCATGGCCCTGAAAATTTATTCTGAATACATTGAAAAATCTTACCTCAATGAAGTCGCCGGATAACGTATATATATCTGCTCCTATAAGAAATTTTTGTGACACAGCCCAGTGCAATGGTGGCCGATAGATTTGTCATGTATAAAAAGAAACAATAGATTATTCTTTACAATAATCGGGATGACCATGGATTGGAGAAATTAGTAAATTCTTTAAATTGAGATGAATGATTGTCAAAAGTTACTTTTTATGAGAAAGATTATTATCAAGAGATTTTTTAAAAACATATACATGGGACTTGATATGACAATAGTACATATGCGCCACGCTGCTTTTACCTTGTACTACATCGCTCAGGGACAGCCATCGCTCCACACGACCGGTCCAGCCAACTCTATACACCAGACTGATAGCAAATACTTACTCCTACTGCTACACAGTTCCTACTCTTTGGTCTGAGATTCTCTTATAGCTTACATATCGCAGGCAGCGTGAGAGCAATCCATCGCAATTACATCTGCTCGAGTGCGCTAGTAACAAATTCCTTAATCATGGACCTCTTACAATGTCAAAAATCTTGTGCACGAATATCCTGACGAGACTGAAGAGATTATCCTGGCAGGGAGTCTCGCTGCCTGCGACCCGTTCAATAGACACCACGGATATTAGAACGAGTATTACAGCACTTTGAGCGACAATGTCATGCCTGCAATTGAAGCTCTGTAACGAAATTTTGGGCAGCTGTTGCAAGTGTAGCAGCTCGTGAAACTTGTGCGGGTGTATGAAATTATTATTATTATTATTATTATTATTATTATTATTATTATTGTTGTTGTACCGTAGACTTAGGGTTTTTTTTTTTTCTCTTTGACATCCAGTTATGGGTGCCGTCACTAGTCCATCTACAGGGGCAATTCTGTGAGGTGGAGAGTATCCATGGGGAATTCTGTACGTCATGGTCGGGGTTCGGAAGTTGGAGCCCTTAGCCTGAGTCCAGCGCGAGACTTTTTCGCTTGTACATTTACGACTCAGGTTTTTGCGGACTTGATTCCCCATCTAAGACTGATACACTGCACGAAACTGTGAATGCTCTAGAATATCTACCAAGCAGTGACGGAAGAATCAGTTCTTCTGCATCGATCTCTACACATATACTCAGTATACTACTTGGAAGTCAAAGGCAGAAGGCACTTGGCAGTGTTACACATGTTAGGAATTTATCCCGTTCTAATAGCTTACAGAGGGCGGATTGAATAACAGCTTAAATGCATCTGTGCTCTTTAATTAGTGTAACATATTCTTTGTGGTTGCAACGGGAGCCATATGTTGTTGTTGTTGTGGTCTTCAGTCCTTAGACTGGTTTGATGCAGCTCTCCATGCTACTCTATCCTGTGCAAGCTTCTTCATCTCCCAGTACCTACTGCAACCTACATCCTTCTGAATCTGCTTAGTGTATTGATCTCTTGGTCTCCCTCTACGATTTTTACCCTCCACGCTGCCCTCCAATGCTAAATTTGTGATCCCTTGATGCCTCAAAACATGTCCTACCAACCGATCCCTTCTTCTAGTCAAGTTGTGCCACAAACTTCTCTTCTCCCCAATCCTATTCAATACCTCCTCATTAGTTACGTGATCTACCCATCTTATCTTCAGCATTCTTCTGTAGCACCACATTTCGAAAGCTTCTATTCTCTTCTTGTCCAAACTTGTTATCGTCCATGTTTCACTTCCATACATGGCTACACTCCATACAAATACTTTTAGAAACGACTTCCTGACACTTAAATCTATACACGATGTTAACAAATTTCTCTTCTTCAGAAACGCTTTCCTTCCCATTGCCAGTCTACATTTTATATCCTCTCGACTTCGACCATCATCAGTTATTTTGCTCCCTAAATAGCAAAACTCCTTTACTACTTTAAGTGTCTCATTTCCTAATGTAATTCCCTCAGCATCACCCGATTTAATTCGACTACATTCCATTATCCTCGTTTTGTTTTTGTTGATGTTCATCTTATATCCTCCTTTCAAGACACTGTCCATTCCATTCAACTGCTCTTCCAAGTCATTTGCTGTCTCTGACAGAATTACAATGTCATCGGCGAACCTCAAAGTTTTTACTTCTTCTCCATGAATTTTAATACCTACTCCGAATTTTTCTTTTGTTTCCTTTACTGCTTGCTCAATATACAGATTGAATAACATCGGGGAGAGGCTACAACCCTGTCTCACTCCTTTCCCAACCACTGCTTCCCTTTCATGCCCCTCGACTCTTATAACTGCCATCTGGTTTCTGTACAAATTGTAAATAGCCTTTCGCTCCCTGTATTTTACCCCTGCCACCTTCAGAATTTGAAAGAGAGTATTCCAGTTAACGTTGTCAAAAGCTTTCTCTAAGTCTACAAATGCTAGAAACGTAGGTTTGCCTTTTCTTAATCTTTCTTCCAAGATAAGTCGTAAGGTTAGTATTGCCTCACGTGTTCCAACATTTCTACGGAATCCAAACTGATCTTCCCCGAGGTCCGCTTCTACCAGTTTTTCCATTCGTCTGTAAAGAATTCGCGTTAGTATTTTGCAGCTGTGACTTATTAAACTGATAGTTCGGTAATTTTCACATCTGTCAACACCTGCTTTCTTTGGTATTGGAATTATTATATTCTTCTTGAAGTCTGTGGGTATTTCGCCTGTCTCATACATCTTGCTCACCAGATGGTAGAGTTTTGTCATGACTGGCTCTCCCAAGGCCATCAGTAGTTCTAATGGAATGTTGTCTACTCCCGGGGCCTTGTTTCGACTCAGGTCTTTCAGTGCTCTGTCAAACTCTTCACGCAGTATCTTATCTCCCATTTCATCTTCATCTACATCCTCTTCCATTTCCATAATACTGTCCTCAAGTACATCGCCCTTGTATAAACCCTCTATATACTCCTTCCACCTTTCTGCCTTCCCTTCTTTGCTTAGAACCGGGTTGCCATCTGAGCTCTTGATGTTCATACAAGTGGTTCTCTTCTCTCCAAGGGTCTCTTTAATTTTCCTGTAGGCAGTATCTATCTTACCCCTAGTGAGACAAGCCTCTACATCCTTACATTTGTCCTCTAGCCATCCCTGCTTAGCCATTTTGCACTTTCTGTCGATCTCATTTTTGAGACGTTTGTATTCCCTTTTGCCTGCTTCATTTACTGCTTTTTTATATTTTCTCCTTTCATCAATTAAATTCAATATTTCTTCTGTTACCCAAGGATTTCTATTAGCCCTCGTCTTTTTACCTACTTGATCCTCAGCTGCCTTCACTACTTCATCCCTCAGAGCTACCCATTCTTCTTCTACTGTATTTCTTTCCCCCATTCCTGTCAATTGTTCCCGTATGCTCTCCCTGAAACTCTCTACAACCTCTGGTTCTTTCAGTTTATCCAGGTCCCATCTCCTTAAATTCCCACCTTTTTGCAGTTTCTTCAGTTTCAATCTGCAGTTCATAACCAATAGATTGTGGTCAGAATCCACATCTGCCCCTGGAAATGTCTTACAATTTAAAACCTGGTTCCTAAATCTCTGTCTTACCATTATATAATCTATCTGATACCTATTAGTATCTCCAGGATTCTTCCAGGTATACAACCTTCTTTTATGATTCTTGAACCAAGTGTTAGCAATGATTAAGTTATGCTCTGTGCAAAATTCTACAAGGCGGCTTCCTCTTTCATTTCTTCCCCCCAATCCATATTCACCTACTATGTTTCCTTCTCTCCCTTTTCCTACTGACGAATTCCAGTCACCCATGACTATTAAATTTTCGTCTCCCTTCACTACCTGAATAATTTCTTTTATCTCGTCATACATTTCATCAATTTCTTCATCATCTGCAGAGCTAGTTGGCATATAGACTTGTACTACTGTAGTAGGCATGGGCTTTGTGTCTATCTTGGCCACAATAATGCGTTCACTATGCTGTTTGTAGTAGCTAACCCGCACTCCTATTTTTTTATTCATTATTAAACCTACTCCTGCATTACCCCTATTTGATTTTGTATTTATAACCCTGTAATCACCTGACCAAAAGTCTTGTTCCTCCTGCCACCGAACTTCACTAATTCCCACTATATCTAACTTTAACCTATCCATTTCCCTTTTTAAATTTTCTAACCTACCTGCCCGATTAAGGGATCTGACATTCCACGCTCCGATCCGTAGAATGCCAGTTTTCTTTCTCCTGATAACGACGTCCTCTTGAGTAGTCCCCGCCCGGAGATCCGAATGGGGGACTATTTTACCTCCGGAAAATTTTACCCAAGAGGACGCCATCATCATTTAATCATACAGTAAAGCTGCATGTCCTCGGGAAAAATTACGGCCGTAGTTTCCCCTTGCTTTCAGCCGTTCGCAGTACCAGCACAGCAAGGCCGTTTTGGTTAATGTTACAAGGCCAGATCAGTCAATCATCCAGACTGTTGCCCCTGCAACTACTGAAAAGGCTGCTGCCCCTCTTCAGGAACCACATGTTTGTCTGGCCTCTCAACAGATACCCCTCCGTTGTGGTTGCACCTACGGTACGTCCATCTGTATCACTGAGGCACGCAAGCCTCCCCACCAACGGCAAGGTCCATGGTTCATGGGGGAAGGAGCCATATGTAGGGAGATGAATAATATATCAAGAGTCTTCACATGATGCTGACTTACTAACCTTTGTAATTATGCTTTCATGGGACAGTTACCGTCTATCTTCAAGAGTCTGTCAGCTCTGAATCTTCAGAATCAGCGCAGCGGATGTTGTTGCCTTTCCTAGTCTAAATTAAACATGCTCTGTTAATCCGATTCCGTATGGGTCCCACAAAATTAAACAATATGCTGACGCAAGGGTTTGTAAGCAATCTATTTCGTAGACTAATTGCATTTTCCCAATGCTCTACCAACGGATCGAAGTCTGCTAGCTGCTCTTCCCAGGATTGAACTTAAAATTTCATGCATAAATGTTTATATGACTTGAATCTAGTAGGGACTCCCAGAGGATGTAGTCAAAGGATCCTACTTTTCTTTTATGATGTGCACAGTTTTACAAATCTAGAAATTGAAAACAACTTGCCAGTTTTAATATCCCTTCAAAACTTGTGAACTGACCTGATTTTGTGTGTTCTTTCCAGACAGTACTCTATCATTAATTACAGGATAACATGCGGTCTGCCATTTCGCTTCTATACTATTCGATCAGCAATGATCCCAAAACACTTTAGTGGGAACGGCTAAATTTGTTGCCACTTCTGACAACGAATCAACGTCCAAGATAACATTCTGCGTCTTTCGTACCAGCTTTTATTTGGTTTCCCATATGATCATACTTTAGTTAATATGTGTTGGTGTCTAACCGAATAAAACTTTTTCAGGAGTCAAGAAACAATGAAATCATCTGATTATCTCGGTGCATGGCTTCCAGGATATCATGTGAGGAAAGTGCAAACTGGGTTTCATATTTACTATGTTTCCCGAATCCACACGTGTTGAGCAGGACTATGTTCTACGATTCTACAAGATACGGGGAACAGCCATACTAGACAATAGTTCCATAGATATCTTCTGCTGCCCTTCATCTAGAGGGGTGTGACCTGTACATGTTTGAAATCACTGAGCACTGATTTTTGTTCAAGGGATGTCTGTATCTCATGGTTAAAATGGCAGCTAACTCAGGTGTGTATTCTGTATAAATTTCGTCAGGGATGACAACAGGCCATGGAATCTTTAATTTTAGCGATTTTGGTCGTCTCTCAACGATACTGACACTAATATAATAATCATCTTTGCAGATGTGGAACAGTTAGGTGGGGCAGTGCTCCCGGATCTCCCTTAACAGATAAACAGTTCAAAACGAAGTTCGGAATTTATCCCTTTGCGTGACTCATTGTCTTTAGTTTTAGACAATTTTCTCCCAGGTGTGCACCTGCGTTCGGAAAGGATACACACACAGGAAAAGACTGGAATAATGTCTCTTTAGAGTTTATCGTTACATTTCAGAGGGAACTAGTGGCAAACGGTAATTAGGAAGACACAGTAAACTGAGAAAAATAATGTGAAGCCTAAAGAAAAAGGCGATGTCTGAAGAAATCGACGAGTAGCTGTAAATCTCTGACGGACTAATAGAAGTCTTTGTCGAGAGAAGTCGTTTCAGGAAGTTAGATTAATGCATTAAAAATAATGGAATCTGGGAGCTAACGACCCAACGAAGATTATTAAAGTTTCCGATACGGGTTGCATTCACCCCACAGATGACCATGAATAGCTGAAGTAATTCATTCTTTCCTTACATCTCATTTGACTTGCAATCAAAGGTCTTTTCTAAAATAAAGAACGAGGTACTTTATCATAGAAACTTCATAATTTTCGAGGGAAACGCCTTATCGTCCAAATCCTCTGATGCATTTTTTGCAGCAAACAAACCGTAAAGTGCCGAAAAAATTGTAACTGGGCTATCTTTCCAATGTAAGGTCTCTGGAAATTAATGTAATAAATATGATTAAGCTACCAAACCTTTGTAATTATTTTGTGAATGTCTTCTGTTTACACTACGCTTGTTTCCTTGTACCTATGTATGTATGTATGTTATTCTTCTCTTCCCCAAAACCTATTTAAGTTAAAATTTTCTAAGGAATGTTACGTACTAGAAACGAGAAACCGAAAGAAAGTCAAGACCGAATGACAACAAACCTCAGGAAAAATAAATGCATCAGTATCATCGGATATACCGTCCCCAAGAACAGACAACTGTCCATGGTGATAAAATATTTTATCTAAATACCATCCACAATACGGTACTATATTACTGTGTATCTCTTACCAATTCTGACTTCTATTAGCCATCTTCAACATATACGGCTTGTCATTATTCCTGTAAGATACTAAGTGTATGACAGTTTGACACAATGTAGGTAAATCTCAAGTGTCGTGTATACCTTCACGAGGTTCACGCATCGGTATCTCAAATCTATTTCCACTGTATGAAAAATATTTCTAAGAATTAAAGAAATATGGTAAATTAGTAACGAATTAAGGAAATCTCATCCTCAAACAGCGATTGTAAAACTGCACATCTGGTAAAGAATCAATGTAAGACTCATGGAAAATTAGCTAAATGGTAGAAACGTAGGGAAAAAGTAAAAGGAAACTTAGATGGTCATAGATTTAAGACAATTGCCAATTCCTGTCTTTTGGATATGAATTCTTTAACCCAACAACTTCACAATACTTTATCAACAAAACAGCTCGATATCTTCAGATGGATTTTACTTTCTAGAATATCCAATAATTTTCTAGCAGCTTCGAACATCAACAATCAGCTGAGAGTCAAGTGGTGCCTTCACTGAAGTATTTCGGATCTCGTGATATTTTCACACTGTATGCTCTGCATCACAAGAATTTCACTATTAAGAATAAATAATTTGGCTCGTCGGTACCGTGTCAGTTCATCCAAGTCTTCCCTGTAATACGAATGGTTTAAGATTTATTCTGCTGTTTTGAAGAGCACAAGTACAATAATTCTTCGTGTATCAGAAGAAACAAATGTCATATTGACGAGTCAGACACTTTTCACGTTCTATCAATCTGCCTTTCGAACATAAATTTCCCAGCACAGAAGATTCCAGAAGATACGTTTCTTCTGCTAGCTATTTAGCTTTAGGATTTGTTATACTGCAAAATATTGTGGGAAAATGATGTTAGAAACCAAGTAAGAGGTGTTAGGAGAACGGGGATCTACGAATTAGACTAGTACCAAATATAGGTCTTCATCTCATGAAGACATTTTTTGGAATATTCTACTCTAATTGTGACCGGGTTCCCTTCCTCAAGTTAAAATATTTAACTCCACTTCACTGAGGTACAAAGTTCGTGAAAAGTATATCCAATGACTGCTGGTCCGTGTCAGTTCTACGTATGTGCTTTTTTCTTCATTCTTTCAAAAATTGTTCTTCGCTGTTAGATAATGATGCGAATCGATAAACTGTGATGCTAATGCTTTTATTGCGATACCTTTAGGTCTCTGTTTCATACACTTCTGACACCAGATAAAGTCAATTAATGATTTTCATCCATTTTCATTAATGTTAATCACTCTAACAGTGTGTCTCCGATTGTTGCCCTGATCAGTAGTGTGTTCTACATTACACCCCTTGTCTTCTTCTTACACAAGTTGCGATAACTCTTCTTCAACGCTTGCAACTGATACATAACTTCGTAATGTGTCTGCCTTTTGGTTTGCTCTTAACAACAGTTCTCCACTTTCCCATCGTAGCAGATAATATTCTAATATTTTATTGTTAATGATTAGCTTTAATTTATATACTCTGATGTCAGATTTTACTCGACCTTCTCTCTCCGATTGCCTTTACGAATCTCTACAAAGTGTGCCTCAACGATACAAATAGCCACACCGTTAAGTGTAACATCAACGGAGAGACATCTGTGAAGATAACAGACTAATCCATGGATCCAGAAGAGGGTAGCAGCCACTGTCGGAGCAACAGTCTCGACTGAACCGACCTAACGTTAGTGAAAATAGCCTTGCTCTCCTCTAAACATGGGAAAATTATGGTCATCGTTTTTCCACGAGAGGAAGCAGTGCTATGCTACAGTATGGATTAATGGTGATGTCTTCTTTTTCAGTAAGATTTTGCGGAGGTAAAACATTCCAACATTTGGGCTTCCAGCAGTACGTCCTCATCAGTAAAACAAAACCATTTCTGGAAATTTACTGGTCCTTGCTTGAAATGCTACATCTCTCAATCGGGTAAGTAGGATGGGCAATTCCAAAAGATAAATGGGTCGGTGGAAGTTGGATACAGTGAGAATTAGTAAAGTATGCTGTCAGATAGAACAAGACATCTCATCGGGTAAGTTGCCACTCAACAACCAAACCGAACACGGGTACTCCAGGAGTACGTATAATAATGAAAAAGGAAATAGGAAAGCAGGTAAGTTATTACTAGCGATATAGTGGAAACCTTATCGCATTCAACACCCACTGCAGTAGTACAAGTTTACATGCCACCTAGTTCCGTAAATGCTGAAGACATTGACAAAGTATATGATAAAGGATATTATTCTGATCGTGAAAGGACGGGTTAATTTAATTGTGATGGGTGATTGGAATAGTGTAGTAAGAAAAAGCATAGAAAGAAATATAGCAAGATAACATGGACTGGGGAACAGGAAACAAAGAGGAAGCTGGATGGTAGAATTTGGCATATATCATAATTAGATCATCACTAACACTTCATTTAAGAATCATGAAAGAACAGTTTTATGTGGATGAGGCCTTGAGAGACCAGAAGGTTGAAATTGTTTATTTTGTGATGAGACAGATTTCAAAACCAGATTTCAATTTGTGAGACATTTACAGGAGCAGATGTGGACTTCGACCACAATTTAACTGTAATGAGCTGCAGATTAAAAATTAAGAAATTGCAAAACATTTGGAAATTAAGATGAGTCCTGGATAAAATGAAGGAATGAGCTTCTTGACGGTTTGAAACGGATCATTAGGCACAGTTGGACTGAAACCGAAGAAAGTGTACAATGGAAGATGAAATGGGGTAAGCAGCGGACGCTGACTTAGGCAAAAAGACATGGCCTACTAGAAATGCCTAGATAACACACAAGATATTCAATTTAATAGAGTATGAAATATAAAAACGTATCAAGCAGAATACTGTTGTCTAACAAATTAGACTGACAGAACACCTAGTGAGGAATGATTATAGGACAAATGTAAGGATGTAGAAGCACGTATAATTAAGGGAAATATAGATACCAGCTATAGGAAGTTCAAATAGACGTCTGGACCAAGGGAAACATTTATTGAATGAATGTAAAGAGCCTAAATGGCAAGTCAGTGCAAAGCACAGAAGTGAAAAGTGAAACGAAAATATAAAATAGGTCTACAATGGAACTGAAAGGGAAGTAGCTGAGACGGGAGATTGGGTACTGCGATAGGAATATGACAGTAATACAAGTCGAAACAAGGGCCCTAGATTTCACGTGCTCGCGCTGAAATATTGAAATCCTTGGGAGAGCCAGCCATGACAGATATTCCATCTGGGTCTCAAGGTACAGTATGTGAAACGGGCGAAATACCCTTAGGGGTCAGGCAGAATGCAATAATTCCATTTGCAAAGAGGACTAGTGTTAACAGGTATGAATACTGCCGAACTAACAGTTTAATACTACATTATTGCAAAATACAAATTACATATAGAAAAGAATGGAGAAACTGGTAGAAGTTCCTCTCTGGGTCAGAGAGGTAGTATTGACCCTATGACTTTACAAATACAGCAATTATAGATTTAGAGAAAGTTTTTAACGATGTTAACTGGACAGCGGCCTTTGAAATTTAAAGATATCAAGAACATAATACAGGTATTGAAAGGAAATTTGCAACTTGTGTTGAAACCAAACTACAGCTGTGTGTCGAAGAAGGTGAGAGGCAAGGCGTAGTTGAGACATGAGAGAGATGCTATTCAGTCTTTGCACTGAGAAAGCAGTGAAGGGAACCAAATTGACAATTCGAAAGAGAATCGAAGTTCAGGGAGGAGAAATAGAAAGTTCAAGGTATCCTGATGAGAGGGCAATTTTGTCAAAGCAAAGGACTTGGAGAGCAGCTGAACGGAATGAACAGCGCCTTGAAAGAGATTATAAAACAATTTTAGTGGAATTTAGTCGAATTAAATCAGATGATGATATGGAAAATTCATTAGGAAAGGAGACACAAACAGCGGTAGGCGAGTTTTGCTATTTTGGCAGCAAAATGCAAAGGGCAGTCCAGTGAAAACGAGACAGATGTAGAAAAGTAGAGACACTGTTTCTTATCTCAAAACATATGCCGTAATTGTTAATTGAATTTTATCCATAGTGGATGCTGTTGAAGTCCGTGACTGTTCCTTTATAGGGTGTAGAAAAATTTCCGCTACCAGTCACAATAAAAGATTCTTTATTTATCACACGACCGGTTTCGTGCCCATCCTCAGGTGTTTGTAATTCATGTACATGTTTATATTTCTCAGGTGTCTGTAATTCATATACATGTTTATATTGCTGGAGATCACTGTATAAATACAAAAAAATATTTACTGGTGACTTGTATCTATTTAGTCACCATCTAATAATATTTTTGTAATTATACAATGATCTCCAAGTAAACGAATGTATGAACACCTGAGGATGGGCACAAGCCCGGAACCGGACGTGTAACAAACAAATAATCTTTTATTGTGATTGGTAGCGGAAATTTTTCTACACCGTATAACTGTTAATGCATTTAGTCCACTGTGACTCAATAACGTCAGTGCCTTCATGGAAAAAATGTTGGCAGTTTTCGACAAGAACATGGTTGTACCAAGCCGTGGACATCTTCGAGCGAAGCAAATCGACGACCTTGAATGTCTTTTTCCTGGGCTCTAAAAGATGGAAATCAAATAGGAAGAAGGAAGATGTCACGGTTGTATGGACAATATGTAGCGGAAATTCAGCAGCTAACTTGAGACACATGTTGCCTAGTTTGCTTCGCCTACGATGCAGACGTCTGGCTGGGAAGCCCTTAGAAGTCCTCCATACAGTCCCGATCTCTCCCCATGCGATTTCCACATTTTTGCAGAATCGAAGGAAGACATTCGTGGCCATCGATTTCTTTCACAGGAAGAGATGGACGTCTGGGTACGGTCATGATTCCGTAGAAAAAAAGAAACGTTTTTCCATGAAGCCATTGCCCACCTTGTCTCACAGAGGAATAAATGTACTGAGAGTTACGGACATTACTTTTAAAATAGTGAACAGGTTACTTGCAATTTCTTTCGATCTCTTTCGTTTGCGCTTTGTAACTGATGATGGCCAAAGCAGAGAGGATATAAAGTAGAGACAGGCAATAGCAAGAAATGCGTTTCTGGAAAGAATGAATTTGTTAACATCTAACACAACTATCAGTGATAAGAAGACTTTTCTAAAAACATTTGTGTCTGTAGTGTACATCTGTGTCGCAGCGGACAATAAGCAGTTTAGAGAAGAAGCGAACAGAATCTACTGAAATGCAGTGCTATAGAAGAATGCTGAAGATTAGGCGACCAGATCGAATTACATATTAGGAGGTAATGAATTGGATTTGGGAAAATAGAAATTTATGGCACAACTTTACTAAAGGGGTCGGTCGAGAAGACACATCCTGAGTCATAAGGTGATCGTCTGTTAGGTGACGG
Organism: Schistocerca nitens; assembly: GCF_023898315.1. NCBI lineage: Eukaryota > Metazoa > Arthropoda > Insecta > Orthoptera > Acrididae > Schistocerca > Schistocerca nitens. The sequence continues at coordinate 70,875,152 of NC_064614.1, forward strand.
GAAAAATTGTGAGAGGTAAGATTTGTAGACCAAGTGTTGAGTACGGTAAGCAGGTTCACATGGATTTAGGTTCAAATGGCTCTGAGCACTATGGGACTTAGCATCTGAAGTCCTCAATCCCCTAGAACTTAGAACTACTTAAACGTAAGTAACCTAAGGACATCACACACATTCATGCCCGAGGCAGAATTCGAACCTGCGGTCGTAGCGGTCGCGCGGTTCCAGACTGAAGCGACTACAACCGCTCGGCCACATCGGCTGGCCCATGGGTTTAGGTTACAGTAGTTATGCAGGGATGAAGAATCTTGCACACGATAGACCACCACGAAGGGCGGTATCATACTAGTTTTGGACAGAAGAGCACGACAGCAACAGCAACAACAACAACATTTTATATTAATTTCATCATATGTTAATTTCAACCACATACGAGGGTCATTCCATAAGTCATGGTAACTACGGTACATCGCGTGAACGAGTAGCATCGCCGTAATCGCAGTAAATACACTGCAAATCCCGTGGCAGACATTACCATAATTAACCGACAGCCTGCGACTGCATGCGCCGATGGCTCGGTACGAGCTTCTCAAACATTCAGTGTGAAGATGGTCTTGCTACATGATTCTCTTCCCCTCACCAGACCACATTCAATGGGACCTCGACCTCATTCTATAGTTGAAATTATTGAATCGGAGGCGCTTTGTAAACAGGGTGAATGTAAAAAAATATTCGAACGTGTGTGGATTCCTAAGGGACCAAACGGCTGAGGTCATCGGTCCCTAGACTTACACACTACTTAAACTAACTTATGCTAAGAACAACACACGCACACCCGTGCCCTAGGGAGGACTCAAACCTCCGGCAGGAGGGGCCGTGCGGTCCGTGACATGACGCCCTAAACCACGCGGCCAGTCCGCGCGGCGGGCGAATCACCTCACAGTGGCACACATTGATGGCAACCTCAACGGCATTCAAAGCCTTCGCCATCATTGGCAACGCTGTGTGTATGCCCGGGAGGGGGGGGGGGGGAGGGAGAGTATTTTGAAGCACAGTGGTTAATTTTAATTCATTTCTTTCCGTCTGTTCCCCGTGAACAATAAATTTGCACAGATTCCAATGTGTGTGTTTTATTTCAACCTTTAACGTGACGTGTTGTACTAGAACCCTATTGTATGCTGACATTCAGATACACACTGCGATACCGGTCAATGCACAAAGTGTAATTCGCAGAATATCCGACATTTGGCTTGACTTATGGAATTACCCTAGTATTTCTTTTTCGTACGAAAATGATTTGGATTCTTTCCTGAATATTTAATGCTATTTAACCCCCGCTTTCACGGTAGCAGTAGGTACTACAGTAATCTTCTCCTTCTAAGTTAAATTTTACTCCTTTTTTAAATGACTGCCTCAGATCTTTTACATAGTTCGTTTCCACCAAACTGGAGAACACTGGTTCAGTCATATTGTGTCTTCAGTTTCCAGTATTCTACTTCATTCTGTACTCAATTTTATTTATTGTTGTGAATTTCAGAGTTTTGTCATCTCTACCAGATAGTCGTACGAAACCATGGTTGATTGTAAAATGGCCACGAATCCCGTACTAAGTCTGCAAGTGAATGCCTTCGTCTAATGTCAGTCATCATAACCATCTATGAAGTAAGTTTCGTTGATCCATTATGGACCATGGGACACCGACTGGCACGTATTTCTTGATGCAATAATTTACCAACAGCCATATGCCTTGTAGAAATTTATTTAATGAACTTCTTACGTGGTACCAGTTTCGGCATTACATTGATACCACACAGACTCTGTGTCGCCTGGCCACCATGAGCTGTTGCATAGCGATTTGATTCACGGATCCAGTTATTTGGCTCCTTCCGTGTATACCGATTTTACGACTATGACGTGTGGGGCCTGAAGATGGCATCAATGTAATGCCGAAACGGGTAGCACATAAGAAGTTCATAAAATAAATTTCTACAGTACATACGGCCGTTGGTAAATTATTGCATCAAGAGATCTATGATGTAAGTTCAACAGTTATTTTGAAAGCACATCTTGACCTACCGAGGTAGATGGCTGGTTAGCACGGAGAACTCACATGGGCACTCAGACTTAGTTTCCGTAACTTGCTGAAGTTATATGCCGAGATGATACCTTTTGAGGACTTGACCCATTTCCGTCCACATCCTTCCCCCGATCCACGCATGCACTGATGTCGTCATCGACGGCACGATAAAGTCTTCCATTCCTGCTTCTTTTGTTGGATTTTTACTGCTGTGAATGTGGTGATGAGAATTAAACATTACCTGCCACCTGTTTCGGTAACCGTAAGCAAAGGAGATGAATGCGTGCAACGAGACCGAAAGCAGCAAAGTGAAGCGTACACCGTAGGAAGTAGGTTAAACGTGTTGAATATAAGTTTAAGCAACAGTCTTTGTTCGGTTTTCATCCCGCCCCACCGGCTCTTCCTAAATACCACGCGCTGTGCGTAGCATAAAGATGTTTACATTTAATCACTGTCAGCAGCAGAAGTTCTCCCCCCCAACTGGTTTAGCCGCAGACTTCAGCCGGTGTTTGAGGACCGTCGTGGCAGGAGACGAGGCGAAGAAGTGTAATCTGAGAGATGCCAGGCGGGGAACAAACAGCGCCGGCTTCTCTTCCGGGCGGAGTGCAGGTAAATTCTGCCGGGACATGCAAATGAGGCACCGGTATGAGAGATGGAGCGCTGAAATATTGAACGAGCTCCCGAACACGGGGCGCCCGTGCTATGCTGCCTCCCGCTCACAGAGTCCTGTCACTGTCGGTAAGGGCGCCACGCGATACTCTGCCAGCCCCCCTCTAGCTGTGTAAAGTATTTTCTGTCCTCAAATTTGTTCACGTCAGTTCTAAAGCACACTGGCTGCAGTTGCCGCACTTTATGTTTACGAAAGTTAATAAATCAGTCAAGAGGGCCAGGAGAGTGTCTCTGCTAGAAAGAGTAGATAAGCAGTTGTTAACATCTCACGTAGACAATTAACTGAAATCATTCAGTTCCAGAAGGGTGGACACAGAGGAATTAGGGACAAGGTTTTTAAAGAAACGTAAATCGTGCTCTTGACAAGTATGTGCCTAGTAAGTGGATCAAGTATGGAGAGACCTCAACGGCATTCAAAGCCTTCGCCATCATTGGCAACGCTGTGTGTATGCCCAGGGGGGGTGGGAATATTTTGAAGCGCAGCCGGCCGATGTGACCGAGCGGTTCTGTGCGCGACAGTCTGGAACCACGTGACTGATACGGTCGCATTTTCGAATCCTGCCTCGGGTATGGATGTGTGTGATGTCCTTAGGTTAGTTAGGTTTAAGTAGTTCTAAGTTCTAGGCGACCGATGACCTCAGATGTGAAGTCCCATGGTGCTCTGAACCATTTTTCGAATATTGCCTCGGGTATGGATGTGTGTAAGGTTAATCAGGTTTAAGTAGTTCTAAGTCTAGGGGACTGATGACCTCAGATGTTAAGTCACATAGTGCTTAGAGCCATTTGAATTTTAAAAGACGCATCATGGTTTAATAACTGAATTCGGAAAATGCTGAGGTAGCAAAGGCTGTTGTACTCTCGGATCAAAAGAGGACGCCCAAATGACGACAAGCAAAGATTCATAGAGATTCATGCGTCTATGTCAAGATGTATGCACGGAGCATACAACAGCCACAAAAAAATATAATAGCTACCATCATACCTTGGACAAAGATCTGGAGGAGAACACGAAAAAATTCTGTTCCGTGTAAAATTTCCCAACGGGTCTAAGGATTCCATCAAGTCACTCGTTGCTTAGTCAGGTTTGGTAGCAGAAGACCGCAAAAGGAAAGCCGAAGTTCTAGGTCCTATGTTTAAGAAATCGTTCACTGATGAGAAGCGTACAAACGTACCGTGGTTTGACCTTTGCAGAGAGTAGCGTATGGATGACATAGTAATAAACATCCTTGGCGTAGAGAAACAAATGAAAGTTGCGAAACTAAATACGTTTCCAGCTCCGGATGGAATTCCAATTCGGTTTCACAAAAAGTACCCAAAGTCATTGGTGTTGTTGTTGTGCTCCTCAGTCCAGAGACTGATTTGATGCAGCTCTCCAAGCTACTCTATCCTGTGCAAGCTTCTTCATCTCCCAGTACCTACTGCAATCTAAATCCTTCTGAACCTGCTAAGTGTATTCATCTCTTGGTCTCACTCTGCAATTTTTACCCTCCACGCTGACCTCCAACACTAACTTCGAGTTCCCTCAGAACATGTTCTACCTACCGATCCCTTCTTCTAGTCAAGTTGTGCCACAAATTTCTCTTCTCCCAACTTCTACTCAATACCTCCTCGTTAGTTATGTGATCTACCCATCTAATCGTCAGCATTCTTCTGTAGCACCACATTTCAAAAGCTTCTATTCTCTTCTTGTCTAAACTATTTATCGTCCATGTTTCACTTCCATACATGGCTACACTCCATACAAATACTTTCAGAAACGACTTCCTGACTCTTAAATCTATACTCGATGTTAAAAAATTTCTCATCTTCAGAAACGCTTTCCTTGCCAGTGCCGATGTACATTTTATATTCTCTCTACTTCGATCATCATCAATTATTTTGCTTCCCAAATAGTAAAACTCATTTACTACATCAAGTGTTTCATTTCCTAATCTAATTCCCTCGACTCTTTATAACTGCTTTCTGATTCCTGTGCAAATCGTAAATAGCCTCTCTCTCCCTGTATTAGACCCCTGCCACCTTCAGAAATTGAAAGAGAGTAGTCCAGAAAACAGTGCCAAAAGCTTTTCTAAGTCTACAAATGCTAGAAACGTAGGTCTGCCTTTACTTAATCTATCTTCTAGGATAATTCGTAGGGTCGGTATTGCCTCACGTGTTCCAACATTTCAACAGAATCCAAACTGATCTTCTCCAAGCTCAGCTTCTACTTTGCAGCCGTGACTTATTAAACTGATAGTTCGGTTAATTTCACATCTGTAAACACCTGCTTTCGTTGGCATTGGAATTATTATATTCTTCTTGAAGTCTGAAGGTATTTCGCCTGTCTCATACATCTTGCTCACCAGATGGTAGAGTTTTATCAGGGCTGGCTCTTGCAAGGCTACAGACCGGAAAGCTCATGTCCGCGAATCAGCAAGGCTTCAGAAAGTATTACTCGTGCGACACTCAGCTTTCTGTTTTCTCACATGATATACTGCGAACTATGGATGAAGAGAATAGGCAGATTCTATATTTCTAGATTTCTGAAACGAAGTCGGCACGGTACGCCATTGCAGGTACGATCATACGGTATACACAGATATGTAACTGGTTCTAAGACTTCTGAAGCAATAGAACCCAGTATGTTGTCCTCGATGGCTAGTGTTCATCGGAGACGGGGATAACATCTAGAATGTCCCAGCGAACTGCGATAGGCCCGATGATATTTTCTCTATACATAAATGACCTGGCGGACAGGGTGAGCAGCAATCTGCGGTTGTTCGCTAATGATGCAGTAATGTACAGGAAGGTGTCGAAGATCAGTGACTGTTGGATGATACAAGAAGAACTAGACAAAATTTCTAGTTGGTGTGATGAATGGCAGAAGGCTCTAAATGTATAAAAATGTAAATTAATGCGGATGGGTAGGAACAACAAACCAATAATATTCGGATACTGTTCACGATAAAGGATGACAGCCATAAACAGTTGCAGGATAAAAATTTATTAAAATTCATTGACCAAGGTTTCGGTACATATAAATATACCTTCATCAGAAGTAAAAATCCTGAACAGGAAGACACTTTCATTAGAAAAGCCATAGCATCTGAAGTGAGAAACAAAAGCTTAAGTAACAGTGAAATTACCAAAGTAATACAGGCACAAAATCTTTAGTTACTTACTGAAATTACATCATGTAATGGGGATTAATGAAACAATTGTGCCAAAGGTGTCGTCAATAATTGAGACATCTTCTCCATTAGTACAACATGACTCTTGAACAGGAAGACACTTTCATTAGAAAAGCCATAGCATCGGAAGCGAGAAACAAAAGCTTCAGTAACAGTGAAATTACCAAAGTAATACAGGCACAAAATCTTTAGTTACTTACTGAAATTAGATCATGTAATGGAGATTAATAAAACAATTGTGCCAAAGGCGTCGTCAATAATTGAGACAAGATTTTTTACTTCTGATGAAGGTATATTTATATGTACCGAAACCTTGGTCAATAAATTTTAATAAACTTTTATCCTGCAACTGTTTATGGCTGTCATCCTTTATCGTGAAGAATTTCAACAGTTGCTGTTGCAGCCATGTTTAAAATCTTCGGATACCGTATTAGTAGTGGTTTTCTTGACACAGTCACGTCGTTTAAATATCTGGGCGTAACGTTGCGAAGCGATATGAACTGGTATGAGTATGTGAGAACTCTTGTAGGAAAGGCAAATGGTAGACTTTGGCTTATTGGGAGAATTTTAGGGAAGTGTGGTTCATCTCTAAAGGGGACAGCATATAGGACGCTAGTGCGACCTATTCTTGAGCACTGCTGGAATGTGTGGGATCCTCACCAGGTCGGATTGAAAGAGGACATCGAAGCAGTTGGGAGGCGAGCTGTTAGATTTGTTACCGGTAGGTTCGAGCAGCATGCCTTACGGATAAGCTTCGGGAACTCAAGTGGGAATCCCTGGAGGAAAGAGGCCACTCATTTCGAAGACCACTGCTGAGAAAGTGCAGAGAACCGGCATTTGAAGCTGACTGCAGAACTATCCCGCTGCTACCTACGTACATTTCGCGTAGGGACCACGAGGATAAGATATGAGAAATTAGGGTTGATGCGGAGACATACGGACAGTCGTTTTTCCTTCGCTCTCGCCGCGCGGGGTAGCCGTGCGGTCTAAGGCACCTTGCCTCGGTTCGCGCAGCTTCCCCCGTCGGAGGTTCGAGTCCTCCCTCGGGCATGGATGTGTGTGTTGTCCTTAGCGTACGTTAGTTTTAGTTAAATTACGTAGTGTATAAGCCTAGGGACCGATGACCTTAGCAGTTCGGTCCCATAGGAATTTACCAGAAATTTCCAAATTTACTTCGCTCTACTAGGTAATGACTAGTAGTGGTACAGCCAACATCCCCCCCGCCCCCCCCCCCCCCCCGCCCCTCGCCACGCACAGTGCGGGCCGGAGTATAGGTAGATGTAGATATTTATGGAACTGAATGTGATATTTTTTAACAGTCAGCAAATAATTTTCCAAATATTATGAATGTGCTCTATGTTTCCTTAGAATACTTATCATAATAATTGAGCAAGTTGATACAGCTCACATGTTCACCTGAAATATTTTCGTAACAGTTTACGATGACGTTATCCGGTTTTCACCAATTTGAAATGTGGGAAATATGGTCTCTTTTCATAACTAAATAATTTACAGACGCTGTATCACATAGAAATTTAGTGACCTAGTCTCTAGTATCATAGGTCTGAAAGAAAGATGAATTTAACGGCCTTTTAATCTTCAAAATTATATTAGAGGTTTAGCAGAAATTACAGTGTTGATAAACTTAGTATATATCTGTTCTAATCATAATCCCTATTGGTGTCGTATGTGGAAATTCGTGATTTAGCACCAAAACAAGAAAATAACGTCACTTCTGATAAGAAGCAAACAGAGAGTAGCAACGTCACGATACCAACACATAGTGTGAGCAAAATAAAAATAGCCCCGAATACATTTGCGCTACAACTAGCGGTTGGCCGCCACTTGTTAAGGTACATCAAGGAAGATATTTTTTTTTCGTGTGGACCCAAATACATTTCAGATGATTTGTGCCATTCTCAACGAGTTTTCTTTATTCAAAACTGTAGCACTGAAAAGTTTTTTAATTGATAAAACGTTCCTTTTTGCTCTTTTCGTTACCTTAATTTCACGACATAGGTTTATGCAGGACCCTCTGTACATTATCATGTGCTGGTAGCATGTCACCCACAAGTGAATTATGTTAGTGTGAATTTGGTTGGCAAGCTAAGTGATCGTTTACATCTTTAAGTAATTTTGTTGTGTTAAGATATTTCGCAAGCGTATTTGCGATTACTTACTTTTAGCTCTCGATAAACGTTTTCCTTCTGCATTCTCATGAGTTATTCTGAAGCATTTACAAACTCTACACATGTTTTGCAGAACTTAGTTTGTGAATAAAACCGACAAAGGTTCGCCTAAACACAGTGCAGAAGTTGTTGTGTGTCCACTCTCAGTTGGCACTCATTTGTTCTCAAGTGAGTGTGACGCCAAATCTGAATTTTGTTACCTATCTTACTCCCTCCGTCCCTCGCTTCCTCTATGTCTGTCTGTCTGTCTCTCTCTCTCTCTCTTTCTCTCCTTGCGTATTTTTGTGTGTGTGTGTGTGTGTGCCCGCGTGTGTGTGTGTTTGTTTGATTTTTGTTATTGTCTTAGGCTGTTTCTGTAGATTTCCTTTAATGTGTTGAACAGTATGTCCTTGCACGGTATTTTTCTTCTGCTAATGCCTTCTATGTATGGAAGTTTACTTATATACTACGTTCATAGTACATCGTATAGCTTGATTTTGGCATTTTAAATTTAGTTTCTGTTTTGGTCGAGTGATGATTGTAGTCAGCAGAAGAGCTATGGAAGCTGTAAGTTTTTAGAGATCGGAGGTGTCCCAAACACCTTGTTTTAAAGTTTCTGTATGTTTGCCCTAGGTACACTGACTGAGAAGTGTTGCATGTATGCTAATATGCCTGTTCTGTTGAATTTTTCTGTGCGGTGTTTCCTGTACTGTGCTTTTTCTCTGTTGTGTTATGTGTGAAGCATACTACTTGAAGTCACTGTTTTTAAATGTTTCCTACTCGGTAAATTATTTTATTATTGTAGGTGAGTGTGCGCTACTTTTGTTTTGTGTGAGAGTTATTGCTCTGTTGTGTTTTTCATGTGGTAATTGTATTCTTCTGTGTTGTTGTGTGCAAGGTCTTGTGTGCATGGGCCTGTTCGTATCTTTTCCATTTGTTGCACCTTCTCAGCCACATGGATATCGTAATCATTTTCGTTGTTATTTATTTTATTGTGTGTAGCTCTGGTGTATAGTTCACGTAGGTTACAAACTACAGAAGATGCTGGAAATGGCAACAGTTGACCTCGATGCAATGCTGTGCTCGGTTTATGAAACTGTGAGACATGCGTAGCTGCTCAGCCTGAGGGATAGGAGCAATAGAGTCCTTTTTCCTCCTGCAGCTCTTCCAGAGCGCATTACACGAGTACATCTGACTCTCCAATGTGCCCCACAGGTAAAAATAACAGAGAGAGAGGTCAGGCGATTGAGCTGGCCAGAAGACTGCACTGCCTCCGCTGATTTTAAAATACTTGACGTAGTCAACTTTGTGTAGTACGCTTTCTTAAGTTCTAATGTAATATTTATTGGCGGCTGCAGTGGCCGAGTGGTTCTAGGCGCTCCAGTCTGGAACCGCGCGACCGCTACGGTCGCAGGCTCGAATCCTGCCTCGGGTATGGATGTGTGTGATGTCCTTAGGTTAGTTAGGTTTAAGTAGTTCTGAGTTCTAGGGGACCGATGACCTCCGATGTTAAGTCCCATAGTACTCAGAACCATATGAACCATTTTTGAAAATTTATATGTGTTGCTCACACGTTACAATGTGCTGTTGTTCCGTCTTGCTGGAGTATTCACACACTCCTTCGTCTTCTTTGAACTGATCCACATGTGGATTAAGCTGTTTATGGGCATACCGTTTACCATTAACAGTTTGGCGAAAGAAGCGTGTTACGGTGCGGACACTGATAACAGAGCACTGAAGAGCAATTTTGAGACTGCGCAACTGCTTCTGGAATAGGCGCACCATATATTAACTAGTAGTGAATAAAAAGTTCAGAGAAAAGTGGTCCACCTAAATTAGCAAACATAGCTCAGGCTGAAACAATGTCTTTCTCAGAACAAGCCGACAATGCAGGTACTATCCAGTCTGTGCTGACCAATTGTGTCGACTGCTGATTAGTTTCAAAAATAAATATGCTTTACAATACAAGAGGTAGTAGATATACTACTACTTTACAGAGAGTACAGACTGAACGCAAAGCGAATGAGCTGCACACACAAAGTATCACGACAGACCGTGACAGCAAGAGTTACAATTCAGCGAATGTGCGAAATATTGCTATTGGATAATCCCTGGAGTACATGCAGAGCGTAAGGAGAAAACCTGCAACGAGTAGAGCCAACGAAATAGATGTTCGGTAAGCTGTTACTCATAATCAACATGTCTAGTTCAAAGAAACTGCGAATGCCTCTCGAATAAGTCACAGAAGAGTCGTTCACTCCATCCATATCATGTGTCACTTCACCAGCAGTTTAACCTGCGGAATTATTGAAGAGGCATGGAATTACTTTGGAGGGGTTCTAATGCGACTTAAGCACAACCTTTGTTATCAAAGAATTCTCTTTACTGGTAAAGCTGCATTTACAGATCGTGGTAAGCTGCATGAAAGAAATGTGCGTTCTTGAGCCTCACTGGATGACGCAGGTTTAACTTCAGAGTCATTGGGGTGTGAACCATTTGTGAGTTATTGTGGAAGACTAGTGTTTATTTCTTGCTTACGAAACCTTAACGGGTAATTGCACAATTTCTTACGGAAGTTCTGCTAGCTCTTCTGTAATAAGCGCCGCTTGAAACATGTATAAGGTGTCAATACAATGGAAGTCCGGATTACGACCCTACTGTGGCTACGAAAGCGTTTACCCAGCTCTTTTCAGTTCGTTGGATAGGACGGGGAGATGGTATTGGTTGGCCTGCTCGTTCGTCTGATTTCACGAGACTGGACTTCTTTTCTCGGCTTAAGTCAACGAAGAAATATAAACATAAGTAGGATTCTTGGAGCGTGAGAAATGATATCGAAAGCATGTCTCCAGTCTACCCAAAAGTCCTTGCACCACCGACGGCAAAAGGTATTGCAGTAGGACATTTCGCACACTTGATGACATAAATGGAATTTTAAGGAAGCGTTTATGACCAGATTGTTTTGTGATTTTCTTCCTGTTGCTGATCCAACTTTGATGTGTAATTATGTATCTTGACATATAACTCATGGCGCGCCGTAAAACACCTTCATACCATATAGCACTACTTTCTGCTACTGCTATACCATAACCTTAAAGTAGGAGGCAGGTCGTGAAATATAATTATCTAGTAAAACAATTATGGTATAAAGCAACAGAGCAGTGTTACCCTCTGAGAGGAATTTTGCTAGGTTGACCGTGCTGTACCTAATGGGAATGGCTTATCGAAAATGAAAGTCGGAATTACGTAAATATTTGAACAGTACGAACAAAATTTTGCCTATCTGTACTGTTCAGCTGATAAAGAAAACGGTCGCCAGCCTAACTAGGCAAGAGAATGATTAACATTCTCGTTTAAGAAAATAGTTATTAGTAATTTTAACGAATAAACACAGCCTATACTTTGTCACACGCGAGTGCAATGAACTCTGACACATACATATGTTTACGGTAAGATTGAAACTAACAGTTAGAGCAGCAGAAACTATTTACAAAATTATAAGAGATACCGAAACACCCTATTACTTTCAGGCTTTAAAGAAATTATGGTTTTTTACAATTAGTGGTCTTTCCGTTACTAATTACCCAGCACTAATACAATAGACAAACTGTGGATCCTGTTATGTTATTAATATGCACTTCCTATATACAAGAGAAACATGCACTTAGCAAACATAAGTATATAACGTTTCACAACTGCAGTTTTCCATTTTTACTACAGTGAAACACAAAATTAACATATACATAAGATACTGACTCACCTTCTGCGATTTACAACAGGCAGTAATGTGATCATTCACTAAGCAAAACTTTATAAGCCTCAATCTTAAGAACTTTTAATTTTGAAGTAGGCAACAACACATTAATAAGCAGTTTTACTAGGAAAATTATTTTCAGCAAGCATCATTAACTTTAACCCACTCTCTTGCCACATTAACTTTAACTTTCTTTTTACTATGTTCAAGAGGCATCAATTAGCAAAACTCTAGGCTTTAATTTCTTTCGGTAAGGAAACTCGGAAATCACTTTAGTTCAAACGGAGAGGAACCTGAGATATAAATTACCTTATATTTGAACACACTAACACATCCATTAAGCTGATCCTTCACCGTACATCATTATAGCATTCCGATGCAATGATTGCGCAATGTGGTGGCAACTGCATGTTGGTTGGTGGAATTGCAGGCAGAATTACTGAACTCTGTCATTTCTTGGTGGCGATGATAGATACAAATTCCAGAATAGTTCCAGCTATTTATCCATCCATCCGAGGCATTGGAAAGAAGCAGAAAAAGCCTCTCTCGGAACCACCACAATATGCATCTTTTACATGGCAGTGCACGGTTTGGAAGCTCGTCCCCGACTCGTAGCTCGTCCCCGACTGACTATCAGTTCCACCTTTTCTACCTAGGCCAACCACAATTTGCGCCCGCTACACAGTTCCGTTCCCAAGGGGAACCACTACACCTTTTACATACAAACTAACTAAGAACCCTAAGTGAGGGTCAGCAGTTTACACAACAGTAACCAAGTACATTAAATAAAACAGAACATTTGTACATATTGACATTTCTACAAAAAATTATTCACACAGAAATTACAATTACATACAGTAAGTTTTGTTCCCTCCAAATGGGACAAAGAATTTAAATGATAGATTCACTACTTTGCATAGAACCAAACCATGACATCAAAGTTAGTACAAAGAAAGGAGTATACAATTTTGTGTTATCTATTCAATCAAACACATTTACAGATACTCAATATTATAACATTAAATAAAACAAAAGCAAAATAAATCCATACAGCAGAAGAGCTATGGTGTTACAACCTTATTTCCATTTTGAAGTGTAGCGTTATTTGGTGGCTCTGTTAGTAACAAGAGCTCAACTCTTATCGTAGCTAACTGGCGAATAATCTTTAGATGTTACGTCCTAAGTCTTCTACTTGGTGTTAGGGTTCAACCACCTGTACGCAAGAGCGGTTAACTTCATTTATAACTACACTCTTCTCCATTATTCCATTTTTAAGCAGATTTTGTTAGAGGAGTCAAGGTGGATCGCCTCATCAGCCTAGCCTGGCACTTCTGTGTAACAACACGAATTTCCGCGTAAGACAGTACTCGTATTGATGTAAAAACACATAGATATAACTTTTAAATATGGTCGTTTCTCTCAAACTACTAAACGTTGTTGTCGTTACTATAGATGTGAAAGGAGTGAGGACTTATTCAGCCTGCCGCGGTGGCCGAGCGCTTCTAAGCGCTTTAGTCCCGAACAGCGCGACTGCTACGGTCGCAGGTTCGAATCCTGCCTCGGGATGTGTGTGATGTCCTTAGTTAGGTTTAAGTGGTTCTAAGTTCTAGGGAACTGATGACCTCAGATGTTAAGTCCCATAGTGCTCAGAGCCATTTCAACCATCTGAGGGCTTATTCGCAGTTCATTCAGGTGGCAACTGAGCAACAATATCTGAAATGGTTCCGGATATACTATGTGAGAAGAACAGCGTAGCTGAATAACACTTTATATCTGTTAACAATGGAAAATGTACGATCGATCTGAAAACATGCTCCGATCTCTCATCATATCTTCTCTTGCGATTGTATCAGGTATTTTACTAGCTCTGTATTCTACGTGGAAAACGAGACAAACAAGTATTAGCTTACACAAATTTTCCATACTCATTAACTTTCAACATTTAGTTTTCTTTCTTGTTATGCTACATGTATTGCAATCATAAATCCTAATCAGAGTTGAAACATAAGAACACGAAATAACAGACATACATGTATCACATGATTTTTAATGCAGAAATTAGCTGTGTTTTCATTAAACTGTATACGATTATTTATGGTTATATTTATGGTATAACAATTGTATGAAGTCTCTGCAGTTTATGAAGTTTCATGAGTAAGATGTACCTCTAATTTAGTGTTATTGGTAAATATGCAGGGGCGTCCCATATCAATATGTATGTATCATACAGTGCCTCCTCTTCTCAGATTCTGTCATGCAACAATAACAAAAAGAGTGAAACTCTCTCATTCCTTTCCAAACTATTTTCTGGGTGATTTAACGAAAGAAATAAAAACGTAAGGGCTTAGATTCTCCCCTGATCTGCACGTAGTTCTGATACTATTTATTATTAACATATCTTTAGTTTTCTATTTCGGAATGTATATAAATTAGCAGCATTGAGGACACGGAAAATTCTATACACATCTGAAAATGCTTCAGCCATCCTGGATGGTGCAGCTGGACTGCTGTTTTTGATGCATTTTCTAAAAATCAGTGTTTCGCAACTCTGAATACAGTACGTTTTCCGTGATATTACATGACAAACGATGAAACATGGTTTATCTGTTCTTAAAATTCTTACTATGTAGCGCAAAAATTAGCGGTTATGCAAAATGGTTCCTCAATTTCGTTTTTATTAAAAAGAAACTTCTGCAACCGTTCTCAAAAATGATATGTTCTCAAATACTCATTGTACGTAACGAGCTACTTTACAAATTGGACCAATCTGGACGTTTCTCTTCGGCACGTTTTTCCGTCTGACTCTTACTGACATCGGAACACGTTTTGCAGACACTTGTTGGAAGCGGTTTTGTCTCGGTACTAGGAAACTTCTAGGCTGTAGCTCCACGACCCAGTCTGACAGACTAGCACGGTCTCAACAAATAAACCTGTGCAGTAGGTGTTCGTGTGGTGTCGTCCGAAGAACGAGGTACCATAACAAAGTTGGTACATCACGACGGAATCGCAAGGAAGCACAGTCGCTGACAGACGCAGCGACGAATGAAAGACGTCGGCGTAAGCAAGCCCTCAAGAGTTTCCATACGCCGCCGCTGCTTAAGCCTTACTTCCGCTCACCCACTCTGCATTCATCGCCGGAGACGACAGCATCGACTGACTGCAAAGCAAGCAGCGTGAGAGTTGTATTAGACAGAACTGCGTAGCAAAATTCATAGTCAACGGTACATTGAGAGAATAGTCTGCTACTCTGCACTGTGTCACGTGATGTGTTAGTGTTCAGTGAGAGTAACAGATATACATAGACAGTTATGTGTAGATGGATTGTTATATCATATTTTTCAAGTTTTAATAAAGTGATCTAATACTTTATTTGTGCTGTAGTATCCACTCAGCTTCCTCTAGAAGGAAATCTAAGACCTTGCCACAGCCAGACCATCGTTTCTTTTTCGGCACAAGAGATCTTCTGCAAGGAGATACAACCAGTATGCTGACATTACAGAAGCCCCCGCCCGGAGGTTATGAAAGGAAAGCCTGCTAAACCACTATTACAGCGACAGGGTTGTGACGTTGCTGACACAACAGGGAAATGGGGGAAATGGTATAATGATTGTGCAGCGCTCAGCCTTATACATTTATGTTGTTATTACTTAGAAGGACAAGCCTCTACAGTTTCAGAAATTATAGCGGATGAGGCTTGTACATACACAAGCAGTACCATAAAAGCAACACGTAGCAATCACCAGGAGCTAGAGACGATGAGATGCCACCGCATCCATAGGTTCACAAGTGGAGCATAGTCCATTTACCTGCCCAGCCACCCTGTTGCTGATCACCGCCCCCTTAAAGCAATGCTGAATCTGGTCCTCTTCGCCTATGTTGATTCACGTCATCGCTGTACGCTGTGGCCATGTGTACTGGTTTCACTGCTTGGTCACACACGTTGTGGTATGCTCCAGACTGAGCCAGGTAACAGTGCATAGTGTATGCGACAAGCACCGTAAATTCCGCTTGAGGCGCTTATTGAGAACCTCCTCCACCGTGCTAACTGCATCGCTTCACGAGACATCGCACGCTGCCCAAGACAACAGGCCATTGCTGAGTCAACGAAGCTGTCACTGGCAGAACCCATCTAGCGACTTGGAAGTGTTGGCCACCTTTCCGGAACATCGCTGCTGTTATTGTTCGTTATGGAATATAACAAGTGCTTAACAATGCTGTTTTCATGACGGAACGTCGGACAACAGCCTGACACCTACTCAACACAGCACTGCAACCACACATAGGCTGTTGAACTACAGGATAAACCACTATAGAAGTTATCCACCCACAGTCTATGCAAGTGGTATTGGATGTGGTGGCTGTATCAGCTATCCGGGGATCAAGACGTAGTTTCTACACCACTATAAGTCTACAACCGTCATGCCTCAGTTGGGTCCTGGACTACATATTCAGGCACAGACAGCAGCATCAAGTGTGCAGTGGCGTGAGTGGACTGGTGGACTGGTGATTTATCCCTCTCCCCCTCTCCACATCCGTGTCCAAGGAAAATTCTTGGAAAAAGAGAATGTCACTGAACTCTGAGGGCGGCGTTCGTGAAGCCAGCAGAATCAGTCAGTCTGTCACAGTTCTGGGCAAGCATTAAACAAACACTAAAGAGGACTACACTAGCGTACGCCCAGTGAGCTGCACACAGTGCAGCCTATTCGGACACAACACACCATGTGCCTTTCAGCACCAGTTAAGTCTCAGATGTGCTGTCGCTAAGGTCATTTTGCTAAACAGTGTAATAATTTCATCGGATGAAAACTGCAACAGCTGCCTCGAGATTGCTTATGTTTAGTCGTAAATATTAGTAGGTGTTTGTTGGTATTGTAGTTGCCTATATTGTTGTTACTGATTTTTATCCGTTCTTGTATTCTTATTTGATGTACACCGGCTCCACAGTGTCAGAGTCTCATAAAAAAAATTTTCCTGCACAGGAAACGTTTGAACCTTTGGTAAATTAAGTAGCTTATTTAAAATCAGACAACATAGAAATGCTTAGGCAGCTTGTTGTTGTAAGAGAATATAAGGTTTCGTCGAGATTGACTGCTCCTTCGTTAGATTCAGGTGTCGCCAGTTTGGTTAATCTCTTTTAGGCATAACAGCGGAGGTCATTTTGGCATTTATAGCTGACCTATCAGCAACCGCATTGCTGGGTTTCTGGACGGATGAGCAGTTGTTACATGTGACCAAACTAATGCGAGAAACAAAGACTTACATGATGTATGACAAAGATTTGACGGATCGAAGGTTTAAGGAATATGCTTATATGTCAGCAGCTTAGAGAACTGGTGCAGAGCAGCGCTATAAGCAGCAAAACTGTTCTAGATTATTTTGTGAGCAGTTGCGTGGGGCATCGCAGAAGCGAAATGAATCAGTGGAATGTTTCGCCGGCAGTGTAAGGACGTTTAACGCTAATAAAGCACTCCGTCTTCAGGCCACAAGTGGCCCATCGGGACCATCCGACCGCCGGGTCATCCTCAGTTGAGGATGTGGATAGGAGGGGCATATGGTCAGCACACCGCTCTCCCGGTCGTTATGGTGGTTTTCTTTGACCGAAGCCGCTACTATTCGGTCGAGTAGCTCCTCAGATGGCATCACGAGGGTGAGTGCACCCCGAAAAATGGCAACAGCGGATGGCGGCCTGGATGGCCACCCATCCAAGTTCAGGCCACGCCCGACAGCGATTAACGTCGATGATCTCACGAGAATCGGTGTATCCACTGCGGCAAGGCCGTTGCCCTAACGCTAATACGAGGGCTGTTCAGAAAGTAAGTTACGATTGATCGCGAAATGAAAATCACAATGAAAATCAGAAATGTTTCCTTTGTAACAGTTAGCTGCACCTTTCAGCTACTTCTCTACGTAGTCGCCGTTCTGACTCAGACATTCGTCGTAGCGTTGCACCAACTTTCCAATACCCTCACCATAGAAGGCAGCCGCCAGTGCTTTCCGCCAAATCTCTACGCTGGCCTAAAGCTCGTTGTCTGTGCCAAAATGTTGTCTTCATAGCCAGCGATTCGTTTGAGCAGAGATGAAACTCAGTGGGAGACATTTACGGGCTGTACTGTGGGTAACCAAACATTTCCAATTGAAACGATTCAGGAACATCTTCATTGCCCCTGCAGAATGAGGCTGAGAATTGTCTTGAAGAAGAAACCGTACGACAGTTATGTAATGTTGGTTGCATAGCTTCAGGGGAAAATTCTCACCAGGCCCTCGTACTTGGCGGGAGACACTATTTTCTATAACATCTTTACGCGCTCACTAAGAGCTCAGGAATGAAAAGAGCGACATAATTCTACCTAGAGTCATACTAGAGACACTGCCCAACACATCTTTGCAAAGCTTAATCGGATTTTCATAGTCGTTTCCATTTCGCGACCGATCGTAACTTACTTTCTGGATAGCCCTCGTATCTACGACATAAGAGCGAAAGACCGAAACGAATACAGCTGTTGTTTCGAGGAAGCTGAATGTAGGACCTTATATGCTCTCCTAAGGAGACTATGTGCAGGATCCCCAGAGGACTTCGTTGCCGCCGTTAGGGTGGCATTAGAGCTTGAAGAGACATCCTGAATGGAGTCCGGGATAAAAGGAATGTTTTCTCTGCTTACATGAGGTGATACAGACGTGAACTTCCGCATCACATTCAGAGTCACTTCGACGACCAGAGTGTAAGAAATGTGGAATATTTGGCCACCAAGAGAAAGACTGCGGAAGTAGGAAACAAACCGTGGAAGGATGAAGTAAATGGTCGTTAAACACCAAAGAGATCTCGAAATCCACCGGACAGAGTTCCCATCAAATGTCAATGGTACGACTACATATGCAGAGGCTGAGTATTGCTTGGTTGGCAAAGAAACTGTTAGATTCCGCAGATTATTGTAAAACACAGAGCTCACGTCTCTGGCGAGTGTGGTTAAGAGGCTGCTGAACCTCCAAGTTACAGGTTACGTGGGGCAGGAAATAACGACATAGGGTCGCTAGATTCAGCGGTATTAGGTTTCCAGATTGGAGAGAAACAATTCTGAGAGAATATGGAAGACTTGCCCCTTGTAAGTCGAGGGCATTGCGCTATCTTACGGTTAGAGATCGTGAATAAACACCAAGCAGAAATGAATTTTTGGCAGTGCACAGCGAATCAAAGTCGGCTGTTGTTCCGGCTGGGGAAAACTACTGTCAATGACACATTGTTTGGAACGACGACGAACCACTTTAATTGCGCACAAAATTATTAAGACCAGATTCGTGTAATAATGTGCCGCAAGGCACAGGAAAATTACTTTGTGAACGTGGGAACGCAACTACCTTCCAACAGATGGTGTGTGGCGGGGTTATTAGAGGTGAATCATAAGTTAGATACATTGTGATGTTTTATATGCCTTAGTGTGATACGTGTCAAAAAGTGGATGTTTAAGCATCCGTCTCCTATTAGTGTGGGTAATCTTGGCACTGATGAAGTTGGGTTGCCGAAGTGGTTCTTGGTTGCCAGTTTAAAAATTTGAGATAAGAGTAATGTAGACAGGTCGAGTGTTGATCTTAGCTATAAGAAAAAAAGCAAGTCACTATACAGTTGCATTACAGGCAAAAACGGAGCATGTGAAGGGAGTGGAGTGGGTAGCCGTGTAGAAGTTATTATAATTCCAGGAGCTACATAATCATTGTTGCCCATTACTGGCAAACTGTGTAACACGGTGCATGATTCTGGTGGGAGATATATCTGTGTATCTGTGAATCAGAAACTATGCATGGTACCCCATCATTTCTAACTGATAATGGAAGAGTTTATGGACCAGCAATTTGAGGATGGCATAATAGGAATAAGTACTAGTCCCGGGGAGCTCCAGTTATTATAATACCTAAAACGTCATCAGGCAGGCCATATAAACATCGAATCACTTTGTTATTACCGCTATTTGAATCATAAATTTCTTACAAATGCATATATGATATCAAAAGTCACAGGTACGTTAGACAGCTTGGTACAGTGCTAAGTTCTTTTCCGCAATAGGCATAAAAAATAGGTACCATCAATTAAATGTAGATCCGGATGATCGATCAAAGATTCCATTTTCAGTCCCTTCAAGCCATTAACTGTATGCTGTTTGGTTAATAAGAAATGCGGAAACTCACGTTTCAGAATTTGCTGACTGGAGCTTCAAGGGGCTTAAACACACGACAGTGCATGATATACCTTGATGACATAACTGAATTTTCGAATATGTGGAGGAGCATGTGCAACGGACAAGACAAGTTTTGAAGAGATTTCATTTCACGTGTCTCACCATAAGCATCAAGAAGTGCCATTTTTTGTTAAGGGATGTGAACTGTTTATTTCATGTAATTACTCACTTTATTATATTTTAATTAACTAATTAATTTATTTAAGAAATTTGGTTTAAGAAAATTCTCTGTTTCTTATTTATCTTTGGCATTTTTCCTCATGATTTCCAGTGGTTTTATTTAGGTTTTAGCTTCAGTCTTTTAAAAGTTAAAGAATAGACTATAAGTATTTGGTTTTAAATACCACAGGAGCGCTAGATATATGTGCCACAGCGGCGATTTCGCTGATGCTCCTCATCGGAACTGCTCCATCTGAAATCTCTAAAATGTTTATTTCGCTACGAAGATCGATCGGCGAAACTAGGTGTCATGTTGTATGATGCATATGGATTAATGTGTCTAACTTTTTTATCTACGAAAATTTATTGCTTCTGAGGTATTCTCTCCAAGAATACTGACCGTGAAAAGATGCAGGCTTGCACTATCATTCCACACTGCACCTCCGATCGATCTACGTCACGTGATATCTGAAGAATGTTTGTCAAATCTTTTATAAATTGATAAATACACACCTTGAATGCGTATTATTTTCTTGAATTTGTTTATTGTGGCTTCGACTAACTAAATATTCACAACGGAGCTTAATAGCGTCGCACAGCAATAGCAAAATCTCTCCAACGTAAAACACGTCCGATCTCTGTAATCGCTTCACACCGAGTTCTCAAATATAAATCTTTGGTTACTTATTCGAGAGAGATGCGTCGCTAGCACAGAACATCCATTTATCGTAGGCATTTTATACTACTCTCAGGAATTATAATTCGCCGCACAAGGGTATGAAGCTCCAGTGGCTAATTGAATGTCAAGCCAATTTTAAAAACTGAAGGAGATATTAATAGATGGTTCTGTGTTAATTTTCCAAGAACAGAGTAAGGTATATGCAGTAGCTTAGCCATCATGGCAAGTGAACAAAGCTGAGAAGAACTACTCTACTACCAAAAAGGAAATGTTGAGTTTGATATACAGCAGCATATATTTCAGATGTAGCAGGTAGCTTAAAGTGCTGATAGACCACTCAGCATTAAAATAGTTCTTAGGCTTGAAAGATCTACCAAGTACGCTTACGTAAGCTGAGTGAGTTTGAAATCGTTCGTAAGTTGGGCAAGAAAAATGGCAACGTGGATAGGCTTAGCAGAACAATCGGTGTAATATGGACTCTGGACTGTAGCCCTGCTGAGAGTCAAGAGGGGCATGCATCTGACATGGAAAGAGAGCAGTTCAAAACACACACTCACTTCGGCATTCACGATGGGTTCGTATGTCGGTCAACGAAACTTGTGAAAAGTTTTATAGGCTATTAAAAGAATCACAAGATCGTTGGATATCTGGGCATGGCAGGCATAGGAGGACAGACCAGAAAGCAGCTGAGCATTAATCGTTGAAATCAAAGAAGCAAGTTGTAGACCAGTATGCAAGAAAATGTGTGTAATGCCTACAACATGTTGCAAGTGCCACTACAGCTGTTGCCAGAGACATCCGACACCTTCGACATCATTGGTGTGTGTATCTTAGGACTGTGTAATTGACACCAGCGGAAAACCGCTGTGTTCTATCAGCGATTATTTCGCAAGTCATTTTGTGATGATCAGCATTCCAAATCAACAGGTGCACACAAAAGCATACGCTGTGGTATCTAATTGGCTCTGTAAGATTCATGACCCTTAGACGATGATCACGGGCCGAGGTACCAATTCATGTCAGAGCTTATGAATCAGTTGTGTCACTTGTTACATATTTATAAACAAAGGATTGGGACTTTACATCCATAAGCAACAGGATGACAGAATGCATTCACAGGTAACACGATGACGTATTGCGCCAATAGCCTCCATAATGACTGGGATATTTACTTACATATGTTGTAGTAGCATATAATAAGAAAATATATGATTGAACTGATCTTTTGTTATATGAGGTGCTGTATGGAATGAAAATGCCTTCGCCGGTTGATATAATCAAACCGAAAGTCGGAAGGAATGGGGAATTGATACAGAATGTCAAGAGAACAGTGAGGGACGTATGGAAGTGGGTCCTAAGAGCGAATACCAACGTCTTTGAACTTCAAGAGAGAATAGGGCCTCGTAGGCGTAAATTACCGGATTTTCAAGTAGGTCAATGGTTAACGTTAACAATCCACTATAAAGGTGTTCATCGCTTGGTACCACAGGCCATAACAAGTGATTGAAATGAAATCACCGCTAATCGTCAAATTGCAATTGACAGTGAGGACAACTATTGTCCAAGTGGGGCGCCTTTGTCCTGGATTCTCTACCGCAGGTAGCAAACCAATCCCTCAGAAGGAAGCAGGAAGTTATGTGATTGATGAAAAATGTCGTATGCAATGAAAACTCCAAATCGGAAGAGTAGATTAACATGTTTTACGCTGAGTGCTTTAATAGATGAGGTTTTTTTTTCTACTTGCGTTTTATTTTCGTATGTGTGAATTTTTATTGGAAATGTTAATTAAGAGGCACATTACTGTTGTGATTAAGGATAGGAATATGTTCCTGTATTGTTGTTTCTTGGATTATTTTACAAATTCTTGCGGTGCTCATGGTTGTGATTATGTGTAGAGAAAGCACAGGATTCACAGAAATCATTGCTGGCGTTTGTATCTTTTTCATATAACTTTTTGGTTTTTCGATTCTTGTTTTGTTAAGTCGAAGTTTCTGGGTTATTCGTGTTGAGTTCTTACATTAACGGAATGACTGGGGTGGAGATTATAGCGGTTATTTATTCCATAGGACTACAGTATGCTGTAGCGGAAGGTTATGTAAATGAGGTGTAACTACGGGTGTCGATAATGAATATGGGGTCTTCTGAAGGGGGGAGGCGTTTTATTTTCGTATGTGTGAATTTTTATTGGAAATGTTAATTAAGAGGCACATTACTGTTGTGATTAATGGTAGGAATATGCTCCTGTATGGTTGTTTCTTGGATTATTTTACAAATTCTTGCGGTGCTCATGGTCGTGATTATGTGTAGAGAAAGCACAGGATTCACAGAAATCGTTACTGGCGTTTCTATCTTTTGCATATAACTTTTTGGTTTTTCGATTCTTGTTTTGTTAAGTCGAAGTTTCTGGGTTATTCGTGTTGAGTTCTTACATTAACGGAATGACTGGGGTGGAGATTATAGCGGTTATTTATTCTATAGGACTACAGTATGCTGTAGCGGAAGGTTATGTAAATGAGGTGTAACAACGGGTGTCGATAATGAATATCGGGTCTTCTGAAGGGGGGAGGGAGAGAAATTGCAACTTCCTTCCCCAGGTGCCGTTGTAATGTAATGAAACAAAAATTTTCATTTGTGACTCCTTTTCTTTGCTATCGGCGTAATGTAATAGGATAAATATGAGCCGTGACTTACATAAAAAAGAAACACACATTAATGCAATGGCTCAGCATAAAAGAGAAATAACTAATATAGGAATATTATAAACAGTGTAATATGTTGTTTTATTTAGGCGGGCGTGTATAAGCACAAGCACTCAGTAAACTAGCTCAGTTCTCAGGGTAGTTACGTAATCGACGATAATTAATTTTCCTTTTCTTATTTCCCAACACTACGGATATTATTCCAGGCTCGTGAGAAGTCGTGTGCTTGTTGTACCAGCAAATATTTGCCAAGTCTGTTCACTGTACAACGATAAATTCCGTAACTCAAAATCGTGGTTTCGTCTCGATTCCCAATATAAGATAGCAAGAGTAGCATCTACAAATGAAATTCTATAACGGAACTCGAATCCTGTAACCAGACCTTTTCTGCCTGGGATGGTATCTCGTTGTATAAGGAATATCTGTAAATAAAATTATTAAATTATTAGTAGCTGCCTCAGGTCTCATGGGATTTGAAATAAGGTTAATTGTCGTAACCGACGGCACGTCTCGTAGATGAGCTAATAGAAAAATGTTAAAGATCTTTCTAAGATAGCGCCTAACAATGAAAATTCTTTGTTAAGGCCAATATCTACTTAGGGCAATACAGGTATCAGACTAACAATAGATTGACCACATACACAAATTCTTTTGACAAAATAACCATTACATTTTTCGGGTTTTAAGTACAACTTACATTACCAGCTGGTACAGCAAGATGAGCTTTACACAATAACGTCCTCTTAGGTCCGAATCCAAGCAGATAAGATAAGCAAAAGACAAAGGAAAGATAGTTCATGCATATAAGCGCAAGAGTCCATGGAATAACATGTCCATTGTAGTTCTATCTCTTCTTATTCGGCGTCCTTGTCGATTATTTATAAAATTTATCGTAACATTTAGTTTACATTTTTTTAAAACCTCAGTTCACCCAGGAGAAACAGTACACCGTTAGCATCAAGGATGCCATGGTGTGCACCGTAGTTCTGGCAGTACTGAACCACTTTAGTGGAAAAGAAGTAGGCCAATTGCGGAACAGATAACTGGAAGGAGGGGTACTGTTCTACAGGCAGGAGGAAGTCATTTTAACCAGCCACCGCTGTACGCTAAAAGTTACATTCATTGGGTGTTAGGAGAGGAATTAGGTACAGAGGCTGGAGGAGATGTTCTCTGAGCTACACATTGAGGGAGAGAAGAAGGGAATGTTGGAGGAAGTTTGAGGGAAGTACCAAGGATTACTCTACCATGAAAGTTTGTGGGAACAAGTGAGTCAGCCCGTAGACTTGATACAACGTTAGCTACAAGGGCCTAAGAGAGGATGGTTTGACGCATATTGTAAGCTGTTGAGGACGGTATTCGGAATCGTGGATATCGACGACATCCGAGGACTTAATGATATTCTGGGATAGGTGAAGAAAGTAGCGGGCATTAACAACACTATAACTGAGTGGCAAACCATGTAATTATCAAACAAAGAACGAGGTGTACTGAAAACACTCGATCGCTACGAGAGTTAGCAGCAGAATCGACGTGTTAAGCGAAAACATCCAGTAGCGTGAAGAAACGAGATCTGTTTATGATGCGGACCCGTTTGGATTTGTTGAACACCTGGGTGGGTAAAGAGAGCTTCTTGAGATCAGTAGCTGACGGTGTAGAGGCAGTGGGTTCTGGGTTGCGACACTTGTGAGGAGCGACAGTTGTGAGTAGCGGCATTTGTGAGGAGACCCAGCCGAACCGGTAGCGGGCGGTCTACAAGGGCACCAAACAGGTAAGCGCACTGTAGTTCAGTTCTGCATCGCCACATCGCTGCCGTCACACGGGGGTGCGAAACGATCGCTGCAATGCATCAGACAAAAGCATGGGATCTGCATAAGATCCGACCGATGCTGCACGAATATTTCTGCAAGAACATCATTTGCTAATGAGTGGTGGGAGCAAAGTTTTACTTGCAGATGACGACAGAGGACCAAATGACAGGATGTTGGTGTTCGCCAGTGAAAGGGGAAAATCCTTTTTAACAGACTGCAATTCGTTCTTTGTCGATGGAACATTCAAAAGCTCCAGCAAGCAGTTTGGACAGTTATTTATTGTTCATGCCGATAGTTCTAGTTCTAAGCAGGAAACAAACACAGTTACAACCGTGTACGCCTTGTTAGCCAATAAAAAGCGAGAAACGTACGATCGATTTTTCACAGCTGTTAAGAGCAACGTACCTGGATGGAATCCTGTAACTATCATGATGGATTCTGAAGCTGCAATCATCCAATCAGTAGCATATTTGTTTCCTGATGCAAAGATTAATGGCTGAAACTACCATTTCAATCAGTGCTTGTGGAGGCAATGCAGAATTGCGGCCTTGTTGCTGCCTACAAGGAAAACGAAGAAATTCGTTTACACATATGACTGTGTTTCGCTTTGGCTCACATTCCCCTGGACATATTAGATGATGGGTGGCTATGCATTCAGGAGAGCACGCGAGATAATGAAAAACTGCAGGATTTTTAAGAACATTTTGTTGAACAATGGCTGGGTAATGAAGACATGCCAAGAGATATGTGGAACTGTGCAGGAAGGCGTCAGCGCGCCAACAACGATTCAGAAGGATTGAATCGGAGGATAATACATTAATTTCGAAGGTTCATCCAAATTTTTACTCCTTAGTAAAAATTCCCAGACAAGACGCAGAATATTATGGGCACCAATTGGACCGACTAGTTTTAAACCTAGGTGGGAAAAGAAGAAAGAATTCCGCAATTGTGACAGATGAGATAGTTTCTAAGACCGTTACAAGACTCCAAGTTGACGGCAATATAAAATCATATCTTAATTGCGTGGCCTATGCACAGAAATTACAATGAAACAGAAATGGCTGAAGCTAAAGCAACACTTGTAAATATTGAAAAGCGGTTCAGTTCACGCCGATAGCCCTATTGTAAAAATTGTCAGTAAATAATCATCTTGTAAACATTGTAAATAAACATAATGCGGGACGAAGAGAGACTACCTCCTCATGGTGTTCCCTGGAAACGACACAAAGTCGGCTAAATGTCTCTTCCAAATTATAAAAGATTCACCAATGAAGTCTGAAAAGCCACAGCTTTTCTAACAATCACAATCAGCATTTTTGTGTAGAGAATTTTAGAAACAATGCCTGTTTGAGTGGACGATAAATACATCTTGTTGCAATACATCAATCTCATTCCGTGACGCTAATTGCTAGCAGGACTCACATTAGACCTCAGTACACTTCCCTGCGTGGTATGGGAAAAGTGAGGTTTATTTCCAAATAATTAAAGAAAATGTTTCTACCGGGAACCAAATTCTTTAGTCGGCTCCTCTTAATATATGGTAAAAGGTTGCCACTCTTATCATATCAAATTTTGGGTGAGGAGTTGAAAGATGGAAAACATTTTCGGTTTCTATAGTTTCTGTAAAATACATCGTTATGTACAAGACTGATCGAAAATTATGCCCTATGTAAGATTGATTAGAATGAAAAAGGTCTAACTGTGCTGTAACTAACGGTTGACATGATATCGTGGGGGCAAAATCAGCCCCGATTAATAATTTGTCTAAGGCTACTCTTCCTTGCCCAAAAAAAATTCTGAAATAATATAACCTGGCTACACTGGAGGAGAGTGAATGTCCCTCGGCAGCTACCCGGGCCGGCACAAGCTCAGTCACACCAAGCGGCAGCAGGTAGTGGCCGAGCAGGTAGTGGCGCGGCATTTGCGACACACCCTTTGGCGGTTCCTTAGCATCCCGGATTTCTCACAAGTGTCGCCACATTCCAGTTTCTCACAAGTGTCGCGTCTCACAAGTGTCTACAACTCGTGGGTTCGCAAGAGGCCATAACCAGAAGGTGCGTTTGGAGTCAAGCCCTCGACTCTCATCTCCTGAATGATTCGTGGCTTGCTTGCAGAAGGCTGTGGAGGAACTACCGGTTGAGTTCGGTTGAGTTAGAGTTTATCGCCACACGAACCGAGCAATCGTTATCAACTGATAGGAATCGACAAAAAAAAAAAAAAACCCTGCTCGACTTAACTTGCAGTTTCTGCTTCCAGTGACGACTACCAACACACAATACAAGTGGTTCACAGAACACTTCTGCTGGGTAAAGTTGGAAGCGTTGGGGAAGAACGGCCAAGTAAAAACGGAAGAGGTAATGTTAATTTCCAGGGAATGGAATGAAAACGTTATGCATTTATGTCTGCGGATAACATCTATCGTTGTCAGAGAGAGCGACCAAAAACAGACCGGATTATACGGGGTACAGCGTAGGCTTGAGCAGTCTCCCAAGGGAAGCTGGCTACTGTATTCCATGCGCAGATATTCACAGTCAGATTGTGCACGGAGGAGGAACTACGTAGGTGCTAGATGGATTGTAGAATCTACATTCACTAACACAATCAGCCCCGAAAGCTC
The DNA here is from genome assembly GCF_023898315.1 of Schistocerca nitens. NCBI lineage: Eukaryota > Metazoa > Arthropoda > Insecta > Orthoptera > Acrididae > Schistocerca > Schistocerca nitens. The sequence continues at coordinate 70,903,174 of NC_064614.1, forward strand.
TATCAATGACCGTCGCAGAATGCCATGAGTCACTGGTGATGCTAGGGAAAGCAAAAGGGTTTACCTGCTATGGGTCTCTTGTCACTTAGGAACTGATGTTAACAAACAAGCAGGTCGGCTGGCCACAGCAGAGGTGAAGAATCCATTTGTTAGACCGGGAACTGTCTTAACCAAAACTAAAGCGATGGCGAAATCTAAACTTGGAGCAGAATCGGTACTCAGTTCGTAGAATATTGGTGTAAAAGTAAGAAAAAAAAAAACATGGAAAGCTAATGATACCGAAATCATGTTTTAAGGGAATTTCTGCCATCTTGGCCTTGAATGTGATACATATTAAACTCTAAGTAGGTCTTCGGGAAACACCTAAAAATCGATGGGTATAGAGGAACCTCCAAAGTGCCGACTATGTGGTGTGGGTCCGAAAACGCTCACATTTAATCTCCCAATATGAAGCAGTGAATGCCAAAAGACACAAAATCTTTTGAACATTGTGTCTAAAGAAGACCTAGTAAATGGCATCCTATTAATCTTCAAGGGTACTGGTTGGCTTTACCGGAATAAAGCGGAGAAATGAAATGAGCATATGGCATCAATGGCCGGGAGGCCCCAACCTGGAAAGTTCGGCCGCCAAATCTTATTTCAGTCGACGCCACGTAGGGCACCTTGCGTGCCGGTGATGAGGATGAAATGAAGATGAGGAAAACACAAAAAACAGTCCCCGAGTGGAGAAAATCTCCAACCTGACCGGAAATGGAACTCGGGCCCGCTTGCATGGGAGGCGAGCACGTTACCACCCAGCTAGGCAAGCGGACATGAAGCGGAGAAATATCTGTATCAATCACCTTAGTTAATCCAAAATACCTTATGTTTATCTTTGTCTAAATCGTTAAATTAACTCTCTCACTTTTTCTTGGAAGGTAACTGTTCAATAATTGGAGCATATTCACTCACAAATTGTTCAAAAATATATCATTATTTTTAGTGGATTAGTATTCTGTAATACTGAGCGTATAAGCCATTCCTAACCATATGTCTACACTGGGAATGGAAGAAACCTACTTGTTACAACGAATACCGGTATTTTAGTTCTGGATAACAGGTATTTTACGGTATTTGTTTGGTCTCGGTTATAACAGGAGTTTATTTTTCAATTTTTACTAATAACTTAGTAAAAAACCGAAATAAATAAATCAGAGCAGCAATGCTAAAATTTTTCTTTTTTTTAAATCACCATTTTTTTCAAAATTAGTCAGTTTTATTCGTAAAATTAGTATTGCTTTGAAATTTCGTGTTATTATAGAAAGTGGGAAAAGTGATCAGTACTATTTTAATAGTAATACCTACAGAAACGAGCAACAAACATACAAGAACTGGCAAAGCACTGCTCAGAAAATAATGTCCATGTTGCCGCACATCCTTTGTCTTAGAGAATACCACAAATTTTACTCTAGAAATATTTTTACGAAGTGAATGTAGCAAAGAAATACATTGCTTCTTTTTTTTAAAAGAATAGAGTTTTATGTGTCACTTCTTTGAAATAATAAAAGAGGAAGGAAGCTACGATAGCAGTAATAAACTAAAAAGTGAACTATACGTTCATAGTACACAACAGAATCTGAAATTAGCAGATCTGGTGCCTTTGCTTATATTATATCCCTCCATCTGCTGATGCCCATTGAAAAAGAACAAATTAAGGCAACAAACAGGGACCTCCAACATCAGTTTTCACCCTTTAGCACTGACTGTTCGTAATGCCCAAAAAGTAGTATGATACCCACTGACAACATAATTGTTGAGCAGAGTTACGAAATACTAGAACCAATAGGAGCATAGTGGTGACCTTTTGTAGTATACAACTACTATCACTTTTCGAGAAAAGCAACAGACGGTGGACGGACTGTTTTTTTTTTCATTTATTTGCATATTTATTTTAAAATTTTGATGCTATGTAACTTGAAACTGAGAAAGACAATTTTTAAAAATGTTTTTTTCGAATTCTACGTTCACTACAGGAAATGAAAACACACTTGACATCATAGCAAAAAGGAATCCTGAGTTAATAATGGGTATTAAAACGGATACAGGGATTAATGAACACAAGGTTGTCTTAGCAAGATTGAATATTGTAACCCCCAAATCCTCCAAACGTAAACGAAAAATATAGCTATTCAAAACAGGAGATAAAAATTCACTTTACGCCTTCCTGAAAGACAATCTCCATTCCTTCTAAATTAACAGTATAAGTGTCGACCATATGTGGCTTGAATTCAAAGAAATAGTTTCGGCAGAAATTTAGAGATTTATAGCAAATACATCAACAAACGACGGAGCTGATCCTCCTTGGAACACAAACCGGGTCACAACACTGTAGCAGAAACAACTAAACAAACATGTAAAATGTAAACAGACGCAAAATCCCCACCATCAGCGATCTTTTACAGATGCTGGAAATTTAGCGCGGACCTCAGTGCGAGATGCTTATAATAGTTTACACAACGAAACTTGGTCTCGAAACATGGCAGAAAATCCTAAGAGATTCTAATCGTAAGTGAAGTATGTTAGCGGCAAGCCACAATCGGTGCCTTCTCTATGCGATAGCAATGGAGATGCTATCGAAGACAGTGGTGCCAAAGCAGAGTTATTGAACACAGCCTTTGTTCTAATAAAACCCCATGTCATTCCAAGCATGTGTGTCAATTTTTACTTCTCTATCTACATTATTCCGTGGTTTATTAAGTTTTCAAATTTATACTGACTTTTTGATCACCCGGTGTATTGTATTCGAACAATACGAATTACTTCAAAGAAAACGGTCTGGTGACACAAAGTCAATAGGGATTTAGAAAACAGCGTTCTCATGAAACAAAACTAGCTCTTCACTCGCATGGATTGCTGAGTGCTATTCACAAGGGATTCCAGATTCATACCGTATTTCCGGATTTGCGGAAGACTGTACAACACAAGTGGTTTGTAGTGAAATTGCGTGCTTATGGAATATCGTGTGAGTTATGTGACTGGATACGTGATTTCCTGTCAAAGAGGTCACAGTTCGTAGTAACTGCTGGAAAGGCATCGAGTAAAGCAGAAATGATTTCTGGTGTTCCTCAAGGTAGTGTTATAGGCCCTTTGCTGTTCCTTATCTATATGAAAGATCTAGGAGACAACGTTTATAGACCAATAAAGTAATCAGAAGATCACAACAAATTGCAAAACGATGTAGAGAATATATCTGTATGGTGCGAAAACTGGCAATTGACCCTAATTAACGATAAGTGTAAGGTCAGCCACATGAGTATTAAAAGGAATCCTTTAAAGTTCAGTTACGCGATAAATCAGTCAAATCTAAAGACCGTAATTCAACTTAATACCCAGTAATTACAAGTGCAAACAACTCAAATTGGAAGGAAAACATAGGAAATGTTGAGGGTAAGGTTACCCAAAGACAGCGTTTTATTTGCAGGACACTTAGAAAATGTAACAGCTTTACTAAATAGACTATTTACACTATGCTTGTCCGCCCTCTTTTAGAATACTACTGCACGGTGTGGGATCCTTACCAGATAGGACTGACGGAGTACATCGAAAACGTTCAAAGAAGGGCAGCATGTTCCATGTTTTCTACTATCGCGAAATAGGGGAGAGATATGATACGGGATTTAGGCTGGACATCATTAAAAGAAAAACGTTTTTCCTTGCGACGAAATCTTCTCACTAAATTCCAATCACCAACTTTCTCCTCCGAATGCGCAAATATTTTGTTGACACCGACCTACATAGGGAGAAACGATCTCCGTGATGAAATAAGGGAAATCAGAGCTCGTACTGAAAGATATAGGTGTCCGTTCTTTCCGCGCACTATACGAAATTGGAATAATACAGAAGTTTGAAAGTAGTTCCATGAACACTCTGCCAGGCACTTCAATGTGATTTGCAGAGTATTCCATGTAGATGTAGAAATAATGGAATCAAAGAATCTAAAATGAGTTATTTCAGGAAACAGTAATTTTTCTTAGTCATGTTTAACTAGGATGGATAAGGAAAACCGATATAATTGAAAACTTAGTGTTTCAGCGATATCTGCCATCCCTAGTCTACACTACTTGAACGTTCGCCTAAATGTTTAACCACGACTTCGCACATGACCTAATCGTCACGTAGTTTTTGTTGATGGCTTCAATTGGCCTACGATGTACAGGTAGTATATTTTCATAGTAAACAACACGAAAAGATTTACATCACCCACAAGGCGAGACTGATCGTAAATAGTATTTTTTAGTGTTTAAAAGTTTGGTTAAGCAGTGAGCGCCAAGCAAAGAAACATAGATTTCCGTGATTTTCTTAAAGGTAGCTTCCAGTGTGTATCAGTGGCTGGTGTTCGGCTTCAGTGCTTTGAGCAGCGTTAACTACTACAACAAAAAAAGAAAAAAAAACATAGGCCAGGTTTCGATACCACAAATCTGAGGATTCCCTTGATAATCAAACCACCAGACTGCGACCCTACATGACCATTCAAGATTTGCATTTCAAGACGCATCTATAAGTTTGTGGTGTACTGTCCTGGTCTCAGCGGCAGCTGACGTTACACTTAGTGATCACTCACACAGACAAAGCGAAACTGAACGAGTAGATTATCTGTAAAGACTCACAAACATTCCTGCTTCACAGAGGTCGGTATCATATAAAGTAAAAATCTGCGGACACGAATACGGGATGTGCTAAACTCGGAAGAAAAATTATGTGTCCACCTAGTTGCTGCCAGTGATTGCGAATATCACAGTAATGAGACTCTGTGTATTGCCATCTTTCAAACACCTAGTATTTCTAGAAGCATCTAATGTGAACTGTGAAGCATCCAAATTTCAGACGAGAGGTGGATCCCGCTTGCGTAACGCTGACGTAAGATAATACGAGGGTTGTTTAATAAGTAATGCTCCACATTTTTTTCAAAAGCTATTAATATACATTGACAAACGTCCTTGCTGGTGATTCACATCTGATGTTTTTTCTGTGTGCCGGTGAAGCTTCGAACCGTTCTGGCACACGACAGCGCCGTGGCACAGCGTCAAAATAGCGTCTACGTACGACTCACGTTACAAGCAGCCTGCTGTTATTGAATTCTTGTGTGCAGAAAAAGAAATCCTGGTGAACATCCATAAAAGTTTGTGTACAGTGTATGGCGATGCTGCAGTTGATAGGAGTACAGTAGGGCAATGGCTAAAGAAAGTTATAGCCTCAGGAAATGCAGAAACAGATCTCCATGATCAGTCACGTTCGGGACGTCCTGTCACAGCCGCTGCTCCAGACATGCCGACTGGTGCTGATGCCATTATTCGTGCCGACCGGCGCATCACAATTCGACAATTGGCTATACAGTTGTCGGTCAACATTTGAAGTGCGTCTGCAATGGCTTAGACTCTCGGATATTCAGAGAGATGCTCAAGATGGGTTCCCCGAATATTCGCAGTGGACCGCAAGATTCAAAGAAACGCCATATCATTGTTGGAGCGTTTGAGACCGACGGAGAGGTCTTACTATCACAGATCGTTACGAAAGCTGGGTGCAACACTTTTCGCAGGAAACGAAAAGGCAGTCCATGGAGTGGCATTATTCTCATTCACCACAAAAGAAGAATTTCAAATCAATGCATCTGCCGGAAAAGTCATGGTGACACATTTCTGGGATTGTGATGGTGTTATTCTCGTAGCTGTGATGCCAAGAGCGTCAACCGTAAGTTCGGAGGCATATGTGAAGACTCTGAATAAACTCAAGAACCGTTTCCGCGCGGTCGATCGGACAAAAATCCAGCAGAATTCTTGATCCAAAACGATGATGCACGCCAACACACACAAGTATGACAACCCAGGAACACATGGACAAATTGGGTTGGACAACACTGCCTAATCCACCCTACAATCTAGACCTGGCACCCTCGGACTTCCATCTCCTTGGGCCGCTTAAAGATACTCTATGGGGAACACACTTTGTAGGTGACGAGAGTGTCAATCGTGCAGTGGAAACATGGTTACGCCTACAGGACAAGAGCTTTTGCCAGCAGGGAATACATGCTCTTTCGCAACGTTGGCGTACGGTCTTAGAACTTCATGGAAACTACGTAGAAGATAAGATATGTACAAGACATATTGATGTACACTACTGGCCATTACAATTGGTACACAATGAAGGTGACGTGCTACAGACGCGAAATTTCACCGACAGAAAGAGGATGCTGTGATATGCAAATGATTAGCTTTTAAGAGCATTCACACAAGGTTGGCCCCATTGACGACACCTACAACGTGCTAACATGTGGAAAGTTTCCAACAGATCTCTCATACACAAACAGCAGTTGATCGGCGTTGCTGATGAAACGTTGTTGTGATGCCTCGTGCAAGGAGGAGAAATGCGTACCATCACGGTTCCGACTTTGATAAAGGTCGGATTGTAGCCTGTCGCGATAGCGATTTATCGTATCGCGACATTCCTGCTAGCGTTGGTCGAGATCCAATGAGTGTAAGCAGAATATGGAATCGGTGGGTTCAGGAGGGTAATACGGAACGCCGTGCTGGATCCCAAAGGCCTCGTATCACTAGCAGTCGAGATGACAGGTATCTAATCCGCATGGCTGTAACGGATCGTGCAGCCACGTCTCGATCTCTGAGTCAACAGATGGGGACGTTTGCAAGACAACAATCATCTGCACGAGCAATTCGACGACGTTTGCAGCATCCTGGACTATCAGCTCAGAGAACATGGCTGCGGTTACCCTTGACGTTGCATCACAGACAGGAGCGCCTGCGATGGTGTACTCAACGACGAATCTGGCTGCACGAATGGCAAAACGTCGTTTTTTCATATGGATCCAGGTTCTGTATACAGCATCATGATGGTCGCATCCGTGTTTGGCGACATCGCGGTGAACGCACATTGGAAACGTGTATTCGTCATCTCCATACTGGCGTATCACCCGGCGTTATGGTATGGGGTGCCATTGGTTACACGTCTCGGTCTCCTCTTGTTCGCATTGACGGCACTTTGAGCAGTGGACGTTACATTTCACATGTGTTACGACCTGTGGCTCTACCATTCATTCGATCCCTGCGAAACCCTACATTTCAGCAGGATAATAGACGACCGCATGCTGAAGGTCCTGTACGGGCTTGCCTGGATACAGAAAATGTTCGATTACTGTCCTGGCCAGCACATTCTCCAGATCTCTCACCAACTGAAAACGTCTGGTCAATGGTGGCCGAGCAACTGGCTCGACACAACACGCCAGTCACTACCCTTGATGAACTGTGGTATCGCGTTGAAGCTGCATGGGCAGCTGTACCTGTACACGCCATCGAAGCTCTGTTTGACTCGATGCCCAGGCGTATCAAGGCCGTTACTACGGCCAGAGGTGGTTGTTCTGGGTACTGATTTCTCAGGATCTATGCACCCAAATTGCGTGAAAATGTAATCACATGTCAGTTCTAGTATAATATATTCGTCCAATGAAAACCCGTTTATCATCTGCATTTATTCTTGGTGTAGCAATTTTAATGGCCAGTAGTGTATATTGTCACCAAATTCTGACTGATAACAATAAATATGTTCTGAAAAAAATGTTCGACATAACTTATTGAACGATCCTCGCATTAATGTAGAGCCATGTCCAGAGAGTAGAAGAGGGAACAAGAAAAATTTAGTGGGGGGGGGGGGGGGGCGGGGGATGCGCCTCTAAGATAATTAAAACCAAGTTTGGAACACGAGGCTGTGCTTGAGGTACGCGAGAGATGGTATTGCCATACGACTTGTTACTGCACGCCTGGCTGCTGGAGGTGTCCCAAACATCGCGGCTCTCTGCCAAAATATTAATTAACACTGCAGCCGGCGTGCTGGTGGGCGCGCAGAGTCGGAGAGGACCCTTTTTTGTCGCCAGACTTATCGATATTGCCCACTGCTCGGGCAGGTCGTTTTGGAACTTGCAATTTAACCAATAATCCGGGCAGCGGGGCGAGAGACCGCTGTAGATTTTTTTTTTTGTGTGTATTCTCCCTCCTGGCCACTCGGATTGTCATGCAGCGTTAAGGGACTAATTTCAGTGGTCTCACTGGTGTGGGTGCAAATGCTGCTGCTGTTTCAGCGAAATGTAGGAATTGTTTTCAAAGCAACCCACCTCTCCCACACTACACGCCGCAGCAGATCTCTCACAGCAAAATTTTCTATATGGTCGTCAGTGGTTACTGAAGTATTTATAACTCAAGGCGATCAGTACTCTTACAGTGTTACACGAAGACTGACAGTCTACAGTACTTGTCTGCCGTCGTCATATCTCCAGTTTCGAGGGCTCAACTTAACAACACATGTTCCCTACCTTCCGAAACCCTTCTATTTGCAGCTCTTACTGACCCTTGATCGCTGCATCCATCACCCAAATTGCCAGTGAATGCCATACACAAGTAACTGTAGCTACCTTCAGGACAACATTTTTGTTGAAGTCGAGCAAAATATATTTTTGTATATTACAAGACTCTACTCGTCAGCACGCAGTAACCGCATTTTTTACACAAAACTTCGTTCCTAATGCTGCAGTGTCTCTGCAGTCCATTGAAAATTTTGGTCTATCATTATACTTTCTGAATCAAAAATAGAGTGAGCGGAGAGGACAAAGAACGGAGGTCTCATGGACAGATTAATTGAAGTTTTCAGGGAGATCACTATGTATTTTTCTCTGTCATAATATCAAAGTACAGTTCTAAGTCCTTTTATATACCTTTCTAGGTGACTCAGAACTGGTGCTCTCTTCTAGAGATTCTTCCGATGTTACTGCGCTGTTATTACTGCTGCACAGAATAGAAAAAACTCTTCAGTATGTTCGATAAGACAATTTTTGATTATTTTCGAATACCTTTTCGCCCTTTAGGCACACAGACCGGGATGACATTACCCGTAGGCCCTTGCTCCTGTACTTCGCTCACAACGAAACACACATCAATGAAACGCACTTTTCCACCGAAGATTGAACCACACGTGACCACACGATATCGCATAGAAACGCAGTACAGATCTGGATTGTGAACTGTGAACATGGGACAAAAAAGCTGTGAGACTGGCGAATCACTGCGCTGCAGGCTGACAGCACGAAACGGGTGTGGCCTTGAGTTGTCTAATTTCATGACAGCGACTTTATTTCCTACAAGTATTTATTTCCAAGTGTTACTGTAGGTTCTTAGGAACGAATTGAAAGGGAAGACACATCCCATCAAACATAATTTGCTGTTCAGAAACTGCATGTAATTCCTTATTTATAATGCAATTTCGGCTACTGCCATCACTAGATCAAAACTTAGAAATTGTAAAGTAGAGACATATAGACGGTTTTACTCACAAAACATGATCGCAGACAGATTTTTTGTGTATAAGGCACTTACAAAATTAATAGACTAAGGTGTCTTCCTTTACTTGGCAAAAGCTTTCTGTTCACGGGAGCTCACTATACTCCTTTATAAGACAATGCTGTTGGGAAAATCTTAATAGCTGCTTTCACGCCAAGGAAATAGAAACAGAAAGTATTCCCCTACTAGCGTAAAACAAGACTGGTACAATGTAAAGTGATGGAATACTCCCATATGTGAATATATGTAGCGTTGGTTAAAGGCAAATTTACATGCTGAGCTTTTATTAGCACAGAATCCAATTATAAGTATTGAAATAAAGAAATAATTTGAGCCTCAGATATAGTCCACGACTGAATAAATGTTGTATGCAGCCACGAGAAACATTTGAAAATTTTTGATCGTGAGATGATTGGAAGAAGAAGAGTCACGTATTGTTTTCTATGTCTTGTCCACTTCGGACGTATTTTGGCACACCGCCATTAATACTACATTATTTTATTAATAAATTCACGAGTTGCAGCCGAACGGCACTCGTAATTGCATAATGTAAATGTCGTACTTGAAACTGTGTTTTTATTTCAGAATATACTGTTATAGCTAACCTACATATGTTTTATTTTGTAGCTTTAGTCACTGTGAGATTGTCGGATGACTTGGCATGGTAAAAGTTTCCGTACTTCGACGCAAAAAGTAGTCCATCTCGATCCACCTGTCTTATTACGAAGTCCGATTTTAGTGAAAATACAGAGAGGAGAAACACGTTAAAAATACCTGAACGGACCTTTAGGAAAAAAAGCCATGCTCAATCATCGAGAGTTTTTATGAAACATATTTTACCAATCGGTAAACTTATTTGATCTCTATTTAATATTCATTACATTATTTACTGTATTGTCTCGATGAAGATACAAAAAAGCTAAAAGTTAAATTGGCCACTTCGTGTCTGGATGCACTGTCATATGTAGTACATTGTCTTCCTTTTGCTACATGTTTATTGGATACTACAAACTGGATACGAGACTGCAATACATTGAAGTAAGACGAATTGTATATCGATACCTGAAATTACGCTGCAATCGCGGATACAAGGTAAGGCACCGCATCATTACATCACCAATCATGCCCAAGCGCTTAGTATTATCTTAGCTTGCTTGGAAGATCTATCACAATTTTCCGTTTCCGTAGTAGTGATTTTAAGCTACATCGCTGTCTCCTAAATTATTTTCATTATTCATACAGTGCAACAATACAGTTATATCAGTTCACAATATGGGCGACTTTAGTTCTGTGCGATGTAATATGGCGTGCAGCCATTAGTGTTCAAAATTCCACCATTACTTACGAAAATTATTTTCTTGTTCAGACATTGTCGCACACTAAGATTAATTTCTATATTTATTATGATTACACATACGAGTTTAAATTATTATTCTGTCACACATTACGAGTGACAGGGTAATGACCAGAAAACAATTATTGACTATTCTGGTGACGTAAATTTAGAAAATAGACCGTCCACCAGTAATGTGCCTAAATCTAGTTCCAAATCCATTTTTGTGTCTGACGTTATGCCTAACGGCGTGGTGGGGGCGGAACAGGTGCACCTCACTATTATTGCCAGTATGTCTGATGCTATTATGAAACAGGTGAACGAACAAGAACACATGATGACTGAAACAAAAATCAGATGGAATCCATTCATAATAAAATCACACAACATAAATAGAACATTGACGCACGTATCGACCACTTTGAAAACAGCTCATGACGAGATAAAAACACAACATGATGAAAATAAATCAGATTTAGCTGCACTTAAAACGTCAAACGACACTTTGTGAAGCCGTGTTGCGGAGATAAATAACAGACTGACTGGACAAGTGTCCGACCTCAACGGGAAATTTTCAGAGCTTTCATCACTGCAATAAAACACACATAAGGATGTGACAGATATTCAAGCACAAGTAAACAATTTCAGTAAAACATGCGAGTCTACAGATACTCAGATTAAATCTGATCCGGCAGTGCATGGTGATATAAAAACGCGTATTGCCGATGTCGAAAACAAGGTCGACACAAGTGACAAACAGCTTTCTGATAAAGTAAGACTACGCACTGATAACTATCTCTCGTGCATCAACAGAGGATTTTACAGCTGGATAGAACAGATAGACAAATATTTTGACGATTGCTTACAAGAAAAACGGCCTGCTGTTGTCCACGACACTGTCGCGGAATTTATAAATAACAACAAACACGTAATCAGTCAAGCAGCACAATCTGCCGCTGCGTTATCGAAACAGTTTGGCAAGTACGTACAACCAGTGTGCAACGACGGTGATAGTAATCAAAACACACAGTTTGTCAATGAACTCAAGTACATTTATGGCACATACTCGCCGCACACTACGTACTCACAACAACAACAGTACGCACCTCGACATGACACACTGTACTTATGTCGTGATAATTATCAACAACATATTCCTTGCCATTCGCCAGTTGAACCTTACGGTAATTATTCTGGAAATAAGTATTACTATAATGCCAAGGAAGAGGAGAGCCTCATAAAACACAGAGAATTTCAGCCATTTATATCTGAAAAGAAGAACCGTATATTCTGTCATCTTTCTTAAAGTCTTCAGAAATGCATTTCCTCGTACGTGGAGTGACCGTAAGAGAATGTCTTGTGTTGTCAGTTGTCAGTTAAATCCAAGGCGACGCAACTGTATGGGCGTATAATGAAGCCGACAGATGGGTCACATACGAACAATCTGAGTGAGCCTTTTCATCTAAATTGTGGTCACAATCTGTACAGGAACGACTTCGTAGGCAGATTGTGCATCCTGAACTATTCAGTCCTAAGAAGGGCAATTGGCGTCGGTAGTTTGAGAAATATTTAAATATGGGACATTTCCTTAACGAGCCGCTTGCAACGCTCGACATCCTCCGCCCATTAAAGTGAAGACTGCCGTTTAATATCAAAGGAAAACTTCTATACATCTCAGACAACGTCGCAGAGTATTTTCTCACATTGCTCGATTCTATTGTTAGGCTTCACGAGGACCATCGTTCCGTACGGCATAACAATTGCTACAATGTTTACACCAGCGCCATGCAAAATACGCAGGCTAACCAACCCAACTCCGGCAGGCCCGATATATATATATATATACAACAAAACAAACATGCTCAGCACAACATAAACATCAATTATAACACTTCTTATTCTAGAGTCGGCAATCCAAATAAGAGACAGCGCAACAGCAACGACAACAACGTCTGCAATGGTAATAATAGTTATCAGAATGGTAACAAAAATTTTAAGACATACAAAAACATCTATCAATCCCCACAAAACCGGCACCAGACCGGGAGTAATGACAACTACGCTGCTCAGTATCAAAACACTGAGACGTCACCGCAGCAAAACAATTATACAGCAATTGGCCCCCCCGCAAATGCAAACTCAAAACTGAAATGCGTCTACATACGCATAGGTGAGTCAAAACATGAGAACGCAACGACCGCCACTGTTCGGAGATTGGAAAAAATAATACCAAAATGTAAATATTATCGCCAGCCGCGGTGGCCGTGGGGTTCTAGGCACTTCAGTCCGGAACCGCGTGGCTGCTACGGTCGCAGGTTCGAATCCTGCCTCGGGCATGGATGTGTGTAATGTCCTTAGGTTAGTTAGGTTTAAGTAGTTCTAAGTTCTAGGGGACTGATGACCTCAGATGTTGAGTCCCATAGTGCTCAGAGCCACTTGAACCATTTTTGTAAATATTATCGAAGTAATTAGTGCTACTCCACCTCCGTCTGTGCGTGCACCCACTACAAATCTGACGACGCCAAACTAAACACAGTCACTACTGAGTCCCAAGTCGTGGCTGTGGAATATTTGGGTGGGGGGGGGGGGGGGGCACTTGAAGCTAAATTTATTACTTGACGCGCCCACTTTGCGACGGCGCAATTATCATGTACCTGGCAGTTGTATACAGCAACCATTATTATTCATAAGGTATTTTCATGCCGAAAACTTGTCTCATGAACTGTCACAAGAGAACATACAACGTCTTTCATCGACCAATGAAAGTGTTTTGGCCCCATCTATGGTGTTGTGGGTGGTATTCCCACACAGGAGCGGCTGTTAGTGTCTTGTCCTCTGATTTTGACAAGAAAAGGTGTGAGTTTGAACCTGTACCAGAATATCCTGCCCAGAACTGTAAAATTTTAACTGCCGTAGGCAATAAGTCTTCTAGGGTTAAGAAACAGGTAAACAGGTATTTGTGGCAGTCAAGGTAGGTAATGGATTCGTACAATGGCTATTCCTCGTCGCCCAAAACCTGATCACTAATTGTATTTTAGGTTTAGATATATTGTGCGAGAAGGACGGCACTATGAACTTCTCCCAACGTAAATGTGTACATACAAGGGAACCTCCCCATCGCACCCCCCTCAGATTTAGTTATAAATTGACGCAGTGGATAGGCCTTGAAAAACTGAACACAGATCAATCGAGAAAACAGGAAAAAGTTGTGTGAAACTATGAAAAAATAAGCAAAATATACAAAATGAGTAGTCCATGTGTAAGATAGGCAACATCAAGGACAATCTCAGCTCAGGAGCGCCGTGGTCTCGTGGTTAGAGTAAGCAGCTGCGGAGCGGGAGGTCCTTGCTTCGAACCCACCCTCGGATGAAAGTTTTACTTTCTATATTTTCGCAAAGTTACGATCTGTCCGTTCATTCATTGACGTCTCTGTTCACTGTAATAAGTTAAGTGTCTGTGTTTTGCGACCGCACCCCAAACCGTGCGATTAGTAGACGGAAGGACGTGCCTCTCCAATAGGAACCGAAAACATTTGATCGCACGGTCATAGGTCAACCGATTCCTCCACAGGAAAACACATCTGATATATTCTATACGACACTGGTGACGGCATGTGCGTCACATGACAGGAATATGTTGTCGACCCAACTAACTTGCACACTCGTCGAATGGGTAAAAAGATTCTTCTACCTTGCCCGATTTAGGTTTTAATGTGGATGTGATAATCACTCCCAAAAAAGTGATGAAAACATAAGAGTTTGTCACATAAACTGCAACAAATGAATGCAACAATTTTACAGTCGCACAGTTTTTCCTGTGCTCTGTCAAAACATATGTTTTTTACGTTTTCAAATGTTTCCGTGTGTAGACCGTCAAATCCTGCATATGTCCAAGCAAATCTAAACATGTCCTGGAATTTTGGAGAGCGAAGTTGATTATGTGTGGGTGCCTGAACTTTAATAATTGTCTGAAAATAAAAAATTAAACTTTTCACTCGTGAGAAGATTTGAACCAAAGACCTCTCGTTCCGCACTTGCTCACGCTAACCACGGGACCATGGCGCTCGCAAGCCGATACTCTCCTAGATGTTGCATACCTTGCGCATGGCCTACTCAGTTTGTATATTTTGCTTATTTTTTTCATAGTTCCACAGAACTTCTTCCTGTTTTCTCGATTGATCTGTGTTCAGTTTTTCAAGGCCTATCCCTGTGCCAACTTATAACTAAATCTGAGGGAGGTGCGATGGGGAGGTTCCCTTGTTAGAGATAAGGGCAGTGATATTTCAATTGACTTTGATACCAGGACACTGAAGCACGGTAAATACTGTATAGCGTACAAGAATCAGTTAATACAGGACACTGATGACATTGACACACAGACACACGCACCTGTTGCCAAGTTTGAGGACTTGAAACCATTAATTATCAATAAGTTATCAGAAACCGCAGCTGTCACACATGATGAACGAAATGAACTTCATGATCTTTTGTCCCAGTATATGCAAGTATTTAGCAAACAACCAGATGTGATCAAGACATATGTCTATAAAACAGAAGTTAAGACTCACCAGATTTTGTACCACAAAACCTATAATGTGATACTATCCCAGCGACCTGCTGTGTGGGATGAGTTGAAATAAATGTTAGAGTGGAAAATCATCGAATCTTGCACGTCACCGTACTGCAGTACTTTACTTGTTTTAAAGAAACCCAACGGGAATGTCAGAGCTGTTTTGGATGATCGTGCAATTAATGAGATTATTTTACCTGTTTGCACGAAACCTGAGAATTTAGAGCAGCAACTCCAGAAATTTTTAGATTCTAAGTATTTTTCTGCGATAGATCTGACCAATTTGTTCTGGCAAGTCGCAGTCACACCAGATTCTAGAAAGTATACTGCATTTATATTCGGGGGGCGAACCTATCAATTTTGTGTTCTTCCCTTCGGTCTGAACGTCAGTTCAGGCGTGTTTGTCACCGCATTGGATACTGTACTTGGTGATGAATTGGTTGAATCAGTTACTCACTACATTGATGACCTGCTCATAGCTAGTAAGTCTTGGTCTCAACACATTGATACTTTGCAAAAGACTCTGCATAAATTTGCACAAGCTGGAGTGACAGCTTATCTCAAAAAGTCGAAACCTGCTTGAAGTAAAATTAAGTATCTTGGACATATTAATGCTCAAGGTATACGACCTGGCCCAGGTAAGTTAGACGCAATTAGGAATTTTCCTATTCCACTGACTATAAAGCAATTGAAATCTTTCTTTCAACGATTTTTACCACACCAACTTCTAAACAGCAAAGATCTATGGAACCTACTCAAAAAGAATCAGATATGGATATGGTATGACCAGTGTCAGAAGGACTTCATTAGTATTAAGCATGTGCTGGTTAACATTTTGCGTCACCCTGACTTTAATTTAGATTTTTGTTTGACATCTGACTCCTCATCCTATGGCTTAGGCTGTTGTTTGTTCCAAGGGTGTAAAGAATGGAGAACAAGAAAATGTGAAAATTATTAGTTTTGTGAGCCGTACACTTAGTGGATGTGGAAGTCCTTACTCTACCACAGAACTTGAAAAACTCTCTATAGTGTGGTCCTTTAAGAAATTCAGTTATTATTTGTATGGTAAGCACTCTAAAATTTATACTGACCACCAAGCTCTCGCATTTCTGTTAACTTGTAAGCTTGTACATCTAGATTATCACGCTGGGCTTTATCTTTGCAAAACTATTCCTTGGAAATTATATGTGGTAAGGGTAAATACAACATCATTGCCGACATTTTGTATCGCCTGCCTCAAGGCATTAATGAGTGTAACTCTGACCTGGAGAATGTGAATGATTACCGAATACTTCTTATGCAGGATAAGCTATATCACCAGTATTATATCGCCTTGTGTAGAAATTTGACTACGTTGCAGAAATCTGATCCTCTCTGGAACAAGGTAAAAGGTTTACTCACAAATTAACCTGACCATCCTCTCTCTAACCGACATTTGATACATGATGGTGTGTTGTTTTATCGCCGTCGTCCTGAAGCCACTACTTGGCGTGTCTGTATTCCTAAGGATTATGAACGCAACCTAATTTGGTACACACATTTTGTTTGAGGTCGTTATGGTACAAATAAGCGCCTAGCTAAGCTTAGTACCTTCTGTTACTTTAGTGTTATGAGGCGTAAGATCCATAGTATACTCAAAAATTGTGTGATTTGCCAAAAATCTAAACCGCTGAACTTACCTACGAAGGCTTATTTGCAATCTATTCTAACAATAAACCTCTAGAAATCGAAAGTTCTGACATAAGTGGTTCACATCCCACAAGGAGTGGTGGTGCGAAATATGCGACTACACTCCTCACGTGGGAAAACCAAAACCTACTTTATCCGAGAATGCTGCATACTATACTGGGTACAAGTGGCGTAAATTTCTCAAAAACAGTAGTATTAAGAGTATTTTTATCTCAAGGTATAGTCCCCAGTGTAATCCCATTGAACATGTGATCAGTGAGATTGACAGATTTACGAGAACTTACATTCCTACCAAACATACCAATTGGGTAACATTTTTGTCTTTTATTTGAAGAGGTACACAACAACCAAAATGTTTATGAAACTCCGTAGACTCCTACTGAGCTCATGTTCGATCGCAGAGAAGACAACGATTGGACAACGCCGTTACCAAAACATTCTTTTCAGCTAACAGCACATGACGAAACGGTAAGGGAAGTCTGTGCGATGCTGTCTGCGAAAGCCGAAATCAGGAGTAAGCATTATGCGTGCAGTGTCAAGAGGAAGCAGGAATTTAAAGCTGGTATGTTAGTGGTTTTGCGTACTCACCATAAGTCGTCTGCTCTTCAGCGGCGCAACGCGAAGTGGCGTATACTGTACAACGGTCCTTATGTTATTGTCAGCATTCCGCATCCTGATGCATATCAGCTGCAGCATCCCAAAACAAACCGAGTTATTGGACTACATGCTCACTGTGATCTTAGAGTATGCCATGTTCAACAACAAACACATCTATGGATCATGATTAAGTTATAGACAACTATCAAATACACGTACCTCACAGTACATCTGCAGAGAAGCTATGTAGTATAAGAGTTTTATTTCAGTTGTTATTGTCAGCAGCAGAAGGAGAAAGAAGAGATTCGTCTTCGCCGAATACTTACAGCAGGCACTTAAAATTCTAAAGTAAATTTTATATTAACATTTATACATGTCTGAAGAAGATATATGTTCAGCTTACGAGAGGGACTATCTGCACCGTCAGTCTTCGATTATTAACGACAGACTGAATACTTAATAATTCTACACCCTTAAACTTTCACCTTGAAACAGACTGGATACGCATCTCACCACTGAACACACACACTTACGAGTAGCTAAGGCCACTCTTACACTGCACACTTACACGCGTGCCGCGAATATTTTTTGTTTTTGATTTTAGTTCATTGTTTATTTGTAGCTGTGTGCTTGGTCTTATTGCTGGTGGTATGGCATGTTGTGTCGTGTCTAATCCTCCTCTACCTCGGGCAACATCATTTGCAAAAGCAAAATATAGATCTATACTTGTAATGAAAAAAAATTGCTCTAAGCACTATTGGACTTAACATCTGAGGTCATCAGTCCTCTAGACTTCGAACTACTTAAACCTAACCAACCTAAGGACATCACACGCTTCCATGCCCGAGGCAGGATTCGAACCTGCGACCTTGGCAGCTGCGTGGTTCTGGACTGAAACGCCTAGAACCGTTCAGCTACAGAGCCCGGATATTTGTAATGACTGCAAATACTGTAAATATTGTAA
Organism: Schistocerca nitens; assembly: GCF_023898315.1. Classification (NCBI taxonomy): domain Eukaryota; kingdom Metazoa; phylum Arthropoda; class Insecta; order Orthoptera; family Acrididae; genus Schistocerca; species Schistocerca nitens. The sequence continues at coordinate 70,921,703 of NC_064614.1, forward strand.
ACTTATGTAAAGCTATATGTTAAATATTTCTGTGTGGACAATCATCCTTGTGTGAAGACAAGAGAAGTATGTTTCTAAGTTTATGCAAAGCCAATATGTAATATGTTTTTATGTATTGGTACCTATGTAAAAACCTATATGTAATATGTTTCTCTATATTTATCTGTATTTAGGTAGAGCGAAATTATACATGCTCAATTCTATATGTTACCTATACTTGTTACATGTACCCATATGGGAAAAGTTATGAGACTTGCATAACCTGAATCTATTTGTGGACGTTTACTAAACGTCGTTGAACTTGTAACTACGAGAAACCTGGTATGCAAAACCGCATAATTGAAAAAGACTATTCACGATATATTGCTCTGTATGTAGACTGATGAACTATTTATGTTTGATATTTGTTTATAAACTGTTAAAGTAAAATCGTGTTAAAAATCGTTTGTGTAAAGACTTGTCAACGGACGTTTGTTCTACGTCACAACTACTTGTGTACGAATATTTGCACATCGCCTGACCAACTGAGTACATGAAAAAACTGTCGTAGTGAAGTGCTCCGACTCTTTTAAGTCCATCTGAAATTGACATTCACTGCGTTGCATCTCTGTATCTCTGCAAGTCTGAATAGCAAGAACTGGTTCGCTATTTCACCTACGGTCGCTTTGTTCCAAAACGATGAAGACCACTCGACGGGTGGAGGAATTTTGGACGGGTCTTCAGGGAGCAAAATGTTCTCAGAAATGAGGGACACAGTTCCCAGGTCTAACCGAGAATCGTGCCGTCCCAGGTCCTGCTTCCATGCCTTCACGAACTTATGCTGTGGAATGGGAATCCGCCAGTCTTTTATCAGACAGTGTACGACCTAGGGAAAAAAAGCAGTGAAAGCAATCTAAATAAACAGTGTGACCAGTGCAAAAATATAAACTGCGCAACGAGTGACCGCGCACACGCATCTGTGTCAAAACTGCGAACTCTGACATTTAACTGCCATAAACAACGCTCACCTTTATAATGTTATCGTACGTTTCCGGTTCATGGAACTGTGAACGACGATACATTGTGAAAAGACGTTATATCTGAAACAAAAAACACTTCAGGCGCAATACTGAGCGAAAGAGAGTATCAGCAATAAGAATTTGTAATTTCATGTTAACGAATGTTGTAACTTTAGGATTTTGTACCTGTTTTAAATGTTAATCCACATTTGAGAAATCCATGATGACAAAGGTTGACTCTGCGACGTCGTGTGCACATGAACACACGGACTGAGTATATGCTATGTGTCGCCTCTCAAGGGCCGCGCTAGTACTGAACTTTACGCGACTGCGCATGCGCGGTAGACGCGATACGAACATAAAACTATTATGGGCGTTCGCGTCGCATTCAAATACTGAAAATCTATTTTGTGTAAATATTATGTTGTGTATTATATGTACGTGTATTTGTAAACTTACGTATGAAATGTGCTTTGGAGTGAGTTGCTCGCCTGCGGGTGTGTGCTTTCTCCTCGCAACTTAGGGGGCAGTTTAGAGGCACATTTGCATGCTGTGCTTCTATTAGCACAAAACGTAATTATAAGTAACGAAATAAAGGAATCGTTTGAGCCATAGATGTAGTCCACGGCTGTATAAATACTGTATGCAGTCATTGGCAACATTTGAACGTTTTTGATTGTTAGGTGATTGGCAGAAGAGACACCATTTGTTTTCTACGTCTTATCCAGATCGGACGTATTTTGGCACACCTCCATTAACACTACATTATTTTATTAATACGCTCACGCGTTGCAACCAAACGGCACTCGTAATTGCATAATGTAAATGTCATACTTTAAATTGCGTTTTTATTTCAGAATATACTGTTATTACTAACCTATATATGTTTTATTTTGTATCTTTAGTCATTGTGAGATTGTTGGGTGATTTGGCATGGCAAATGGTTCCGTATTTCTGAGCAAGAAGCCGTCCAGTTCGATCCACCGTCGTCCTCGGGTGCTGTTTTTTTTTTTTTTCACGAAGTCCGATTTTAAACACAGAGAGAAGAAACACGGTTAAAAATTACATGAACGGACCTTTAAGAATAAAAGCCAGGCTCAAGTGCCGAGAGTTTGTATGAAACATATTTTACCATTCCGTAAACTTAATTGATCTCTACTTAATATTCATTACCATAATTCAGTGTACTGTCTCGATCCAGATACGAACGAGCTAAAAAAATAAAATAAAGTTGGACAAAAATATGGGAACACCGCGAGAAACGCATACACGCACATAAATGCAGATGCTAGTCCTGCCTGCAGGCGGCGCTGTTACATTTGACCACGAATGGCACCTTGCAATGTCCTCAATACCTTGCTAGTGTCATTCGTGTTAATAACAGTCCTCCGTGTTGTTGCGAATGCGTTATGTCTGAGCTAAGTCAAGGGGAACATACGCAAAATTGTTGGTGCTCTTTTGAAAAGTGCGTTCGTAACCAAGGTAATGGAAGCGTTTGGTGTTTTAAGAGAGCCCATACCAAAGATTTACATAGCGTACACGGCAAGCGGAAAAATCATCATCCGCAAAGTCACAAAGGAAGTGTGTAATGAGTGATCATGGCGGGCGTTGGTTGAAGAGGTCTGCGTCAAAAAATAGCAGGACGGTAACTGCAAAAGTCCCTGAAGAACTGAATGTCGCCATCACGGACACTCTCAGGGCCAAAAAAAGACGAAGGGGACACCAGAATTGCAGGACGAGTTGGACTTAGGAAACCATGCAACAATTATGCAAATGCCTGTACCAGGAAAATGTGATGCCGAAGTCATAAAAGATTTGGGGAATCATATCGCTGTATTTCATGACTCCATGGTTAATCTGCAACGTGGCCTTTTTGGCTGATCATATTCATCCCATGGTACAAGGTTTCTCCCACAGTATTGATGCTGCGTTACAAGGTGACAGGGCTCTGTTCACACAAGTCGCATCGTCCAGGGCTGGTTTTGTGAGCGCGAAAATGAATTGTCGTATCTCTTACGACCACTACAGTCACCAGTTCTCTATATTATTCAGTCATTGTGCACTGCTCCAGGGAGAAGGGTGTGTGACCGCTATCCACCTCCATCAGGAAGAATTATACAAGAGTCCGTAAAACTGTCCACAACCTGTATTTATCCATTCCAAGGCGTCTGGAAGCTGTTTTGAATGCCAACAGTTACGCTACACCGTAATAGGCACGGTAACGTGTTGTATGTTTAGTGTTCCCTTAATTTTGTTCACTCCCTGTAATGAGTGTAATGGGTAGGTGCACTACGAATGTAGTGTGTGGACATTAAGTTGGAAATGTGGGTCTCACGGGGAGCGTGCAAGGGATAAATCCCTGCGGTCGCACTTTCATCTGTGCCCTAGGTGGCTCATATGGATAGAGCGTCTGCCAAGTAAGCAGGAGATCCCGGGTTCGCGACCCTGTCGGGGAACACATTTTCAACTGTCCCCTTTGATGTATACCAACGACTGTCAGCAGCCTAAGGTCTTGATTTAATTGTCATTTCACCCTGTATCTGTCGTGAGAAGGTCGTTGAACAAGTGAACAACAGAAAAAACTTCAACTTGTTGCTCATGACATCTTGGTGCAGTCCCAAAAAGGCTAACCCACAAGAAAAAATAAAAATCTTTCTACAGTGTTGGCCATTAAAATTGCATCGTCTGTATGAATACATTGAAAAAATGTCGTATTGGTATAAGGTTTACTGCATGCTTGGGTACACAGGCGATTGTATTTCAGCGTAAACGCACATGTGGGTAGCAATTTGCCTTCTCCATTCTGATAGAAAGGAATGATTGATTATTCAGCGGGTCTCGTCTTGAGGAATTACATTCAGCAGTAAGATGTTTACGCCAAGATCATATTACCAGCCTGTATTACAATTCGTCGCAACACAGTTCTCTGAACAAAAGGGTTAAGCTCGAAAGGGGTACGACTTTCCGCTTCTTTTCATAACGTAACATTTCTTGATTTTCTAATAAATTTCTGTTGCCTTTGCTGTCCACTTGAGGTTACACAGTTGGGTAAAAGATACAATTCTATCCCCACCCATGTCCGGAATATCCGTCTGCACGATACTGATGCGTGGGAGCGTGTTTTACAAATGTAGCGAGATGGATCATAGATATTTCCTTGCTTTAGAATGTAGCAACACAAACCTAAATATTTCCGTTCCATAGATGTCGTATAATTCAGCATGCTAGAAATCCAGAGTCTTCCCGCTGTTTCGTGTCAACTCTTTAGGGCAGCTGAATGAACCCATCCTTCTTCATGCAAAACTTGAGGCTCCGTCGTTAACAGCCTCCCAGAGGCTGGTTTTTTGAATCACTCTAGCAACCATCGTTTTGACGCAAGGATGAGTGTTCCTCTGGAAAAAGATCTACTGTGAGGTTGCTTTTTGCAGCCTAGACTGTCCTGAGATGTGAGTAAATCAACGCTTTCTTGTCGAGCTAGTAAATGTTAATGCTTTTAACAAGGCTCGCACCTTCAATCACAGTACATGTTGTTGTTGTTGTGGTCTTCAGTCCTGAGACTGGTTTGATGCAGCTCTCCATGCTACTCTATCCTGTGCAAGCTTCTTCATCTCCCAGTACCTACTGCAACCTACATCCTTCTGAATCTGCTTAGTGTATTCATCTCTTGGTCTCCCTCTACGATTTTTACCCTCCACGCTGCCCTCCAATACTAAATTGGTGATCCCTTGATGCCTCAGAACATGTCCTACCAACCGACCCCGTCTTCTGGTCAAGTTGTGCCACAAACTTCTATTCTCCCCAATCCTATTCAGTACTTCCTCATTAGTTATGTGATCTATCCATCTAATCTTCAGCATTCTTCTGTAGCACCACATTTCGAAAGCTTCTATTCTCTTCTTGTCCAAACTAGTTATCGTCCATCTTTCACTTCCATACATGGCTACACTCCATACAAATACTTTCAGAAATGACTTCCTGACACTTAAATCTATACCCGATGTTAACAAATTTCTCTTCTTCAGAAACGCTTTCCTTGCCATTGCCAGTCTACATTTTATATCCTCTCTACTTCGACCATCATCAGTTATTTTGCTCCCCAAATAGCAAAACTCCTTTACTACTTTAAGTGTCTCATTTCCTAATCTAATTCCCTCAGCATCACCCGACTTAATTCGACTACATTCCATTATCCTCGTTTTGCTTTTGTTGAAGTTCATCTTATATCCTCCTTTCAAGACACTGTCCATTCCATTCAACTGCTCTTCCAAGTCCTTTGCTGTCTCTGACAGAATTACAATGTCATCGGCAAACCTCAAAGTTTTTATTTCTTCTCCATGGATTTTAATACCTACTCCGAATTTTTCTTTTGTTTCCTTTACTGCTTGCTCAATATACAGATTGAATAACATCGGGGAGAGGCTACAACCCTGTCTTACTCCCTTCCCAACCACTGCTTCCCTTTCATGTCCCTCGACTCTTATAACTGCCATCTGGTTTCTTTACAAATTGTAAATAGCCTTTCGCTCCTTGTATTTTACCCCTGCCACCTTCAGAATTTGAAAGAGGGTATTCCAGTCAACATTGTCAAAAGCTTTCTCTAAGTCTACAAATGCTAGAAACGTAGGTTTGCCTTTCCTTAATCTTTCTTCTAAGATAAGTCGTAAGGTCAGTATTGCCTCACTTGTTCCTGTGTTTCAACGGAATCCAAACTGATCTTTCCCGAGGTTGGCTTGTATTAGTTTTTCCATTCGTCTGTAAAGAAGCACAAGTCACAGTACATAGCGGAAACAATTCCTTAAGGAGTAGCCCAACAAAAAAATTTTTACTCTATCACAGCCATTACCAATTGTAGAGGGAGGGACTGTTTTATTCTTTGTTTTAATATTTATTCTGCATTTCATACATAATGCTATTTCCATTTTTATGTATCTTTTACACTGACTCTTATTTCAGAAGGAAAACAGGAACTCTCTACAAAAAAAGTGGCCATTATTATCGCTCCTGATTGCAGTTTGTTTATATTTAAGGCATACCATCGATGCTTACTTTTATTATGAGAACACCTACTAGGGTAGTCAGCTTCACGACGGTGCGCCATGAGTTATGGGTTGCCTGTACTTTAAGGTTTCACTCTATACCATATATTTCTATCACGGAGATAAAATACTATGTAAATATATATTACAGAGCTATTTTAACTGTGAAATCTAATTTTATGATCACAGAATGGACTGATGATAGTTCAAAAATGGTTCCAATGGCTCTGAGCACTATGGCACTTAACATCTGAGGTCATCAGTCCCCTAGAACTTAGAACTACGTAAACCTAACTAACCTAAAGACATCACACACATCCATGCCCGAGGCAGGATTCGAACCTGCGACCGTAGCAGTCGAACGGACTGGAGCGTCTATAACCGCTTGGCCACCGCGGCCGGCGACTGATGATAGTACTTGGTACTGAAACTAGTAGAAGTGCGAAAACTATATGTTAATGCTTATGGGCTGGAAAAACATTCCCGTAACGTTCGAATGCGGCATTATGGTCCGTGATATAGCCACATCGATTAAATCGAATGAGCACTTACTGCTCGCTTTCGTGAAGTCAATACTATCTTTCTAGGCGATCAGTTAGCCCATGAATTTATTCCATACGATATTAGCTAGTGGAATATGCAAAATACGTCAGGAGATCGATGCGTTTGTTTCCAAGATGTACACCCAAAAATATGTAGAATTCTTCAAATGGTTCAAATGGCTCTGAGCACTATGGGACTCAACTGCTGTGGTTATCAGTCCTCTAGAACTTAGAACTACTTAAACCTAACTAACCTAAGGACATCACACACATCCATGCCCGAGGCAGGATTCGAACCTGCGACCATAGCAGTCCCACGGTTCCGGACTGCGCGCCTAGAACCGCGAGACCACCGCGGCCGGCTGTGTAGAATTCTCCTCTACTTTCTGTCTCCTGCTCATGTGCTATATCAATAGTTGTTGGCATGATTCGATTTGTTGCAGAAAACTGAATAGAGTGTCCTTTATTTTTTTTTTTCAAAATTGACGGGAGTCCATTTTCAGTCAACCACATAATAATTATTGGAAAAATGTCATTCACCAACTCTTCTGTGGTGTAATGGCTACCAATTAGGCGACTGAGCCATAAACTTCCTTTGAAACTCATCTTCCGGGAAGTTGTGTTAGACGTCTGGAGCAAACGCGTTCTTAATGTAAGAAGGCCGCCTTTGTTCGGCATTTAGCACCCGGAAGGATACGACCAAACTATTACCGGCACTGAAGTCAGGAACTGATTTTGGAGTTCCGATGGTAGTCGATAAAGCCTGCGAGCAAGTTGGCCGAGAAAGTAATCCCCGTATCGGATTTCCATTAGGCAGCGGATACCTGGGGCGTTTGCAGCCTCCCTGGCCGCTCCCAGGAAGCAACAGGGCGAAATAATGCGCAGGCCTGCGGCCACGGACCGCTCGCCCCTGCTGTGGTCTCTGAAACAGCCGAGGGAAGCACCCCAGTGTCTCTGCGAATGATTCCCAATCACCGTGAGTCGCTGGTATTGCTCTTAGGACACGCTCTGCTGGTCATAAATATTGCAACGCCAGGAAGAGCTGCAAATGACGAGATTTTACTTATTAGGATCATGCAAAACAGTGGTTCATAAACATAGTTAATTGTCCATGGTTTGAAGATATAGAGTTTCGCGGTCAACAAGGATGTATACCAAGAGAAAGGACACCAACACTCAGGTCATAGAGGAAGGGATGGGAATCTTATTGAACGTCGCTTGTTGCTTTGCAGTCCTTGTAACGAATTTATTGAACATGAAAACTCTGTACTAAAATGTTACAAGCCTAAAAATAAATATCTTCTTTTTTTAGAACAATGCAATATTTTAAGGAACTCAAAGCATAAATATCTCTTTCCTTTATAACAAATAAACTTTAAGGAATACAGTTTCACTCAGGCCCCTCTTTTATCATTAGCTATGTTTCAAGACTGTCTTCTCACAATAAGGAAATATAGCAGATATGAATAAATTAAGTAGGTCAGACCGACGTCGGATCGCAGGTGGCAGAGTAGACACAGAAGTAATGAACCACAGGCACCAGACCCCGGCAGCAACGAGACAAGCAAAGTAGTCATAAAACACACGTAGCAAAGCTCTGTTAGACTATGCAAGAACACAACAACAAACCTTCGGCCGCCCTCAGGGGTACCACACTCAAGGCAAAAACAAATGCTGGAGAGGCAAAATTCAGTGCACGCACCAAAATTCAGGAATTATTAAAGCATTAAACGTAAAGGTACTGAACCCATTTTTACAAATGTAAAACTAGGTGTCAGAAAATAACCGCAACAATCTGCAAGGATACAACCATAAAACTTTTCCCCCTCCCAGTGGTACAATACGTACCACAAAAGGAAAGAAAGAAATGGGGGTGCAGCAAATAAAAAAAAAAGATTAAACATTTTTTAAAACCACGTTAAAGAAAGTAAAACTAGCCTTTAAAAAATAACCTAAACAAGCCACCAAACACCTTAATCATCGCTATATGAACGATTCTAGGATATGAACCGTTCTAGGCTTACCAGACTATCTAGACAAAATTTAAGAACGTCACTTATCATTAGAAAACGGCTGCTGGAATAATTCAACCAGAAATTTAGCAGTTGATAAAACCTTCGAAACATTAAACTGAATCTATCACAGTACGTTCTGCAAGGTGACTGTCGCACCTTAAAACACTGACTATGCTACAAAGTACAAATACGATGGCTGTCACAAAGCAGAGCGGGCCTTTCTTCTTAATCCAACACAGTTACAAGATAAGGTACTACTTCGCACCCGCTAGGTCTTAAAATAAAAACACAGGTCACAATCATTAAGTCTCAACTTAAAACTGGGTGGGCACAGATTTCTCAAGACTAACACGCTCTAACAGACAAAACCATTGCTCTACGGGAAAGAGCTGAGGACGCAATGGCTGATCGTGTAGCAAAGAACCAATCGATCACCATGCGGCCGTATGCGTACAAACTTCGAACCACTCGAGCAAAATGTAGTGTGAGGAGGGCTATGCGAGAGGCGTTCAATGTGTAAGTAGGCTGTTTATGTTTTCGTATTGGCAACGTTACGTAGCACTCTGTATTAAAATCACTGGCTGTGCTGTTTTATGCTTTCTTATTGGCAACGTTACGTAGCGCTCAGTATGAAAATCACTGGCTGTGCTGTGTGCAGTCTGTGGCTAGTTTGCATTGGTGTCTGCCATTTTAGTGTTGGGCAGCGGCAGCTTGATGTGAACAGCGCGTTGCGTTGCGCAGTTGGAGGTGAGCCGCCAGCAGTGGTGGATGTGGGGAGAGAGATGGCGGAGTTTGGAAATTTGTAAGACTGGATGTCATGATCTGTTATGTATATTATGATTTTTCAACCTTATTAAGGTAAATACATTGTTTGTTCTCTACTAAAATCTTTCATTTCCTAACTATGCCTATCAGTAGTTAGTGCCTTCCGTAGTTTGAATCTTTTATTTAGCTGGCAGTAGTGGCGCTCGCTGTTTGGCAGTAGTTCGAGTAACGAAGATTTTTGGTGAGGTAAGTGATTTGTGAAAGGTATAGGTTAATGTTAGTCAGGGCCATTCTTTAGTAGGGATTTTTGAAAGTCAGATTGCGTTGCGCTAAAAATATTGTGTGTCAGGTTAAGCACAGTCCTGTATATTTGTTCTAAGGGGACGTTTCATATGTCGACCCTTAGCCGAGGATACCTCACTGGAATCTTCTGATTTTTTCTTGTAGTTTGTGTAATTAGTGTAGCTATAGTTTATTTACTAGCGCGTAATTGTAGAGAGAATCTCCTTTGTAGTTGCAGTCTTTCATTGTTGTACAGTAAAACAGTTGTGGCATGCATGTAGATTTGCACCAAGTATTTCGCAGCTGCGCTTGCAATTAACTACATATTATTTTCAGTGCTATGTTAATGTGTTCTCCTATTTTTGCTCTTCAAATTGTGCTTTTCTGTGTTATCGTGTGAAATATTGTGACAATAATGGCGTGTGAAAAACGTAACACTATGCTTCAAAGTAAATTGAGAAATAATAGTGACGACGAGCGTAGCTTATCAGCACCACTGTGTAGTGAATTAACAGACATTCGAAGTAGTAATTTGGTAATTGTGCATAGGGAAATGGAGCGGGCGGCAAATAATGGTGTAGACAGTGAAACAGGTAGTGAACAAGGAAGCATTATCGATCGATCGGTCGGCAACAGCTCGCCTCAGGAATCCGAAATGACAGAACACAATATTGCAAATACTGTAGACTTAGGTTTTGGGTCCTCACCGTTTTCTCAAATGAGTCAAGACACATTTTCTGATTGTCAAAATGTGAATGTTGCCGGTGAAAATGCACTGCCAAAAAGCATAGAGAAACAGATTCCAGACACTAATACATTATTATTGCAATTAATGCAACAAATGGAACAAAATCAGAGACAAATGGGACAAATGCTTCAAAAGTTAGACACAATGGAACAACACCAGAAACAAACACAGCAACAGTTAGACACAATGGAACAGAATCTACAAAAGTTAGACACAGTGGAACAAAATCTTAAAAAGTTAGACACAATGGAACAAAATCTTCAAAAGTTAGACACCACGCTTGAACAAACAAGAGAAGATTTAACTACTGAGTTACATAACATCGAATCGATATGTCAAAAAGTCTGTAATGACGTAAAAACACAAATTTGTGAACATTTACAACCTATTTTTTCGCGTCATGAAAATGCATTACAGAATCACGAAGCAGCCTTAAAAGAACTGCAAACTATTCTTCATGAAAATCACGACACCTTGCAAGCTAAAATTGACTCAGTTGCATCTACCGATTCGGTTACGCAACTTGCAAAAACTCAAGAAAACTTAAAGGACACAGTAGATACGATTTCAACACAAATGGACACTCTGAAACTTGGTTCAGAAAAACACACTGAGGAAATGAGTACACTATCGGAGAAAGTAGCCGAACCTTCGGATCAGTTCACTAACTTATCTGCAAAAGTAGATGATGATCTCAATGACACAAGACCTGTAGCCATCACTGACACAGAAGAGTATGAACAAATTAAGAAATTCAAACAAAATCGGAATCAAATTAATACGCAATACAAAAGAGAAATCCGGGAAGTACAAGATCAGTTGGCACAAGTAATACAAAAATTTCATATTTCAGAGGACACTCGCGCTCCAACACGGGAAGAGGAACTTAGAAATACGGAAAAGCCACAAAATAATAACACAGGGCATTTCGTAAATTACGAAAGAAATTGGCAAGGTGCACCGAATTTTCAGACGGACCCGCCGACACGACGTAACAATGACCGATATGCTACTCGCCGATACGATGATTTTGACTATAAGCTGTTCATTACTACACGTAAATTCAAAACATTTAAAAATTCTGCCAACGACATTCATCCACAAGCGTGGCTCCATCAATTCTCTCATTGTTTTCCTCCCAACTGGTCATTGGAGCACAGGTTAGAATTTATGTGTGGCTACTTAGAGAATGAATCAGCTGTAAGAATGCGATCGGTCATTCACGATTCTCACAGTGAAGGAGAATTTTACCACGCCTTCCTCTCAGCATATTGGTCTCAAGCTACACAAGACCGAGTAAAACATAGCATCATAATGATGAAACATTTCGAACAATCTGAATTTTCCAGTCTTGTGAAATATTTTGAAGACATGTTGCACAAGATTCAGTACCTGTCAAACCCATACTGCCCCTCAGAACTCATCCGCATTTGCGTAATCAAATTACCTGAACATTTACGACATATTATTTCGGCAGGACTTTGCAAAGACGACATTGAAGCTTTTCAGGGACTCTTACAAGAATTAGAAATTGACACAGACAGTCGCGGGATGCGAAAACAGGAAAACAATCACTACAGGTCACATCCGTCACAATTCCGTGACGACAGAAATAATAACTGGACACGACAAGGCTATTCTTACAACGCAAATCGTGAACAAAACAGACACCACCCATATGACAACCACTGGCAGAGTAACAATAGTTACAGAGAAAGATCGCATTTCCGTAGTAATGAATATGACAGAGATTACCTTAGAAACAGACAATATGGGAACCAAAACAATTATTATCAAGGGAGACAGAATAACTTCAGACGCAACAGTTCAGCGTGCAGTTACGATTCAGGGAGAAGTTCTCCACCACGTGACCGACAAGAAAGAAACTATGGAATGTACCATCATGACGACAGACGATATGATCGTAACGACAGACCTGAATTTCATCAGAACTGGCGGGATTCAAACAGAGCAGGGTACTTTCGACAACGTGAATTTGTAGAAGCTAGGTCTCCTAATCCCAATAACGACGCGCGCCAATAAAGGAACAGACAATGAATGACTCGCACCGCAGGCAGCCACCTGCGCCGGCTGGCTCAGAGAAAAATAACACAGACGCTAACCTTGAGAAAAGATTTAGCATTCCTTACCGACGTATAAAACATGACAATTGCTTTTCAGTTGAAAGTCTGCGTACTAGGAAGAGTAAAGGTTTACACCACATTTCACATGTAAAACCGTTTATTGAAAGATAATCTGCTTTTTAACTTTGTCTTTGCCATATAACTTTTCACTTTACATTACTAGTATGCTTTGTCAGACTTAGAATCTGTTAACATGCAATAATGTTTGAAGTTAAATATCCAGTCAAGAACCAAGAGAACTTATTTCAACAGAAATTATGAATGCATTGTTATAGTGAACAGACGACACAATGTTGTTATTTGCACATACTTGCTTGTTAGTTGCACGATTACGTAACGACTATAAGGCTCACATACTTAGGACATTTACCAGTGTTGCTAATGAGATTTTAATGCAACATTTTGGTTTACTGGAAAATACATTCTGGATTTAAAGTACTTTCTGTGAAATACCAGATGACACAGTGGTTAGTTTATGTGACAGTTACACGATTGTATCACGACGCTACTATTGAGTGACAATTTACAATGTTGCTTTTGCGGTGTATCTGTTTTATATCTGCACAGTTTTTCTGAATTCTTCTGGAAAGTAAAACATGTTTTAGTAGTAACTTTTGTGGTATAGCTACATTGAGACGGGGTTTTCCGTAGCACAACAATACGTTACAGCACAGTACATTCTTCATCACGGCAATAAGCGTAATAACTAAGGTATCTATACGCAAAGTATTTCACTTTTGTTTATCATGAGGTAAGTACATTGACTTCTGCAGAACTTAGCTTTCTGAGGATGATAACTACGACACTTCCACAGATATTATCTTACAGCAAGACACACATTTAGCGCTACAGGACACGTATTTGAGTGATTAATTTTGTACTTAAATCATTTATTTTTAAAGATATTTGAAGTACAATGATACAAAGGTTTTCCATGATACATTTCATTCCATTGCTGTAATCTGCAACACGTGAGGGTATAATTACATTAATCCTCAGGGGGGTACATGCTTACTTTGTGTACCGTGTGTTTGGCAAGCACAAGGAGCCCTAGCTAATATGGTATTTGCTTATACAACTTTACACATCGGTACCATATTTCTCCAATACAGAATTACACAGCTACCTGATTATTTAACAGAGAAAAAAACATTTCTTTTACTACATCAGTGACACATGTTTACGCAATTACACAGTTGGGTAACTTCACATTTATGAAATTGTATTTTGTATGTACTTTGTGAACTCTTCTTATTTTTTTCAGAATCATTGTGATACTATGAGAGCTTTGAATGATGTATTTGGTATGGGTCATGATATTTAAAGTACGTTTGAGGTAGATGACACTTTTGAAATGAGCAGAGAATATTTTTTAGGGTTTGAAATTATTGCAGAAAGCTACGACGTTTATGAGATTTGACTGAGGTGTTATGATGTTATTATTATGACGACGATGTGTATTATGTTGTTGAGGAATGTTTATTATGCTACATATTTCTCATGATGAAATATTGAAGAAGTGTCGATGAATATGTATATGTATAATGAGGTAAGGAATAATGAGTAGTGGTTAGGGACTCTGATTTGTGGAAAAGGATGAAATGTGTGTAAATGCGTGAATGTACCACAATGCCGACGAAAATTTTGTGGACACTGTTATATTTACAGGATTTTGTTTCTACACATTTGTATCGAAAATTTTCGACCTGTGAAATTTTCATATGAGACTGTCACTGTAGCGGAAACTGGTGTCGTAAATATTTTGGTAAGAACGTTAAGTGACCACCTGCACGTAATGCATCGTGGGCACCCAGCTGGGCGACAGTCGCCTGGAAAAAAGCCATTAGCGTGTGCCTTTCAGAGGCACAGGTGGAGAAAGAAAAGGGAGGCCATTATCCTCGCTATTGACGTTCCTTTGTAGAAAGCATCGCAAAAATGACACGGTCGAACTTGAAAACATATGATTACACTGTGGAGCTCTTAATTTATGATATTTACTAAATTGCCTAATGAAATGACGAGGAACATTTTTACATCTATTGTCTTGCTAGTTGAGAGAAATGCCATATGGCTTGCTTTATGTATATATTTGCTCATTTCGTTTAATATCTAGTTTCTAGCTGCACTGCACCATTGGTTAAATAAAATTTTATAGATGTACTAATATAAATATTTTCTGTCTACAGATCGAGTAAATAATAATTTTTTCAAAAAAATGAGGGAGCACAAAAAGACGTTTACCTTCACAGGAACTGCATTCATAATTTTCTTTTCAAGTACTTGGTAATTTATTTTGTAGAATAAGTTGTGGGGCACCACTTTAATTACATAGACATTAAGATGTGAATAGACATTTCCCTTATCTGCATTGTTGTCTTTAGTGTACTATTTTTTCTACTTGAGCTTTCTCATGTTTAGGTATAAGTTATAGCATTTGCTGCTGCTGTTCGCCAGGCATAGTGTTACTGAATTTGACTTTGTATTACTCTGTTAAGCCAGTTTTACTACTGATTTATTTTTCTTGTTTGCTGCACAGTGCCTTATATTAGTTGTAATATTGCAATTGCTTTGCCCATTGGTATTTTTTTTGTCATTGCTATTTGTATTAATTGTTTTGTACTGCTGCATTGCCTCGTTCCTTAGTTTAGCATCTGAGCACAGTAGATTTAAGTTAGCTTAAGAGGGGGTAGACTATATAAGAGAATGTGTTGTGACGAATTGGAAGATATGCATTGAGAAGCTATAAGAATATGGTTTGGCCAAAAAAAAGTATTTTGAAAGAGGAGATGAACAAAAAAGTAGGGTTTAGAGATAACAAGTTTAGGTAGGATTTTCTTGGAAATAAATGATGTAAGATAATGGAAAATAAATAATGAGGTAAGAAATATGTGAACATATAAATACAGAAAGCATGCTTGGATAGGATGTTTTGGTGAAAACAAATGTTGAAATAAGACGAAAGATCTATGGAATGAAGTTTTGGGTTGGACTGCAGTACCAAATGTTACACTGAAAACGAACCCTGTCCTTTCCATTGTCTTATCCCCCTATGTGTTTGTGTACTCTTGTATATTTATGTTTTCCTGCCTTTATGTGTTTAGCTAGTAAGAGTTATGTTGTAGAATTTTTCTAATAATATGTTATTTACCTTGTAAAGATGTTTAGACATTATTTATTTTGTTTTGTTTTAATGCTCATGTGTGAAGTTCATGTTTCGAAAGTTATTCAGACCTTTTATGCATGTACTTATGTCATAATTCCTGTAACACTGATGTATATGTTATTTCGATTCTTTTGTAAAGCCCATATTACTACAAATGTTATCTGTACTATTATGTTCTTTAATGACGCATTTTGTACCTTTGTAATTGTATTTTCATGTTGTAAATTTATAATTGTATAGACACCAGTTCTTCAAATTAAGTTACATTTCACTGCACACGTTTCTGTTGGTCATAGTATATGGACAATATGTGAGAAGTAGGGACTGATAGTGTTTGCACGTGTGTTAATAATTCAGCAAGGGACTGGATAACAGCATTGCTGGTTCTAAGGACATTTCAAAAAAAATTTTCTGTGCGTGCACAAGTGGTGGTTTATGGACTTGCTATATTCTCCGCAAGAATCATCGATGGTGATTGTGCACCTGCACAGTCGCAAAGGACGGCAGCTAGCCATCTCTACAAGGACTACAGTGGGTCTGCATCTTTGATGGCCCACCAATACCATTATTTCTACAAGGACTACAGTGGGTCTGCACCTCTGGTGGCCCACCAATACCATAATCTCTACCAGCACTACTGTGGTTCTGCTCTGTGATCACCTACCTACCAATATTCTTCAAAACTTCGACTGACTCTGCTGTGGGTTTGCTCTGTTGTAGCCCATTACCTGTCTGCATGTCAAGAGTCAGCACTGTCTTTCCGTTGGAACGACAACACTGCTTCTCCAAGACAGCATCGAAATCCACTACTTCTGTGTGCATTTTCTTTTACTGCTCAGACTTTGAGAAAAACACTGCTATTTTACTGTGATGAACGATCAGGACTGTCTTTATGGACTGTGAGAAATTTTAGCTTTTGACCAACATTGTATCAATAAGTGTGTGCATTTGATTTCTTTGTTATTGTAATTATGGAAAATTTTATCAAATCATTATTGGCCACTGCCCAAAACAAATTGTAAAATTTTTTGTGGGGACCATGGGGGCTATGTAAGTAGGCTGTTTATGTTTTCTTATTGGCAACGTTACGTAGCGCTCTGTATGAAACTCACTGGCTGTGCTGTATGCAGTCTGTGGCTAGTTTGCATTGGTGTCTGTCATTGTAGTGTTGGGCAGCGGCAGCTGGATGTGAACAGCGCGTGGCGTTGCGCAGTTGGAGGTGAGCCGCCAGCAGTGGTGGATGTGGGGAGAGAGATGGCGGAGTTTGGAAATTTGTAAGGCTGGATGTCATGATCTGTTATGTATATTATGATTTTTCAACACTATTAAGGTAAATACATTGTTTGTTCTCTACTAAAATCTTTCATTTCCTAACTATGCCTATCAGTAGATAGTGCCTTCCGTAGTTTGAATCTTTTATTTAGCTGGCAGTAGTGGCGCTCGCTGTTTTGCAGTAGTTCGAGTAACGAAGATTTTTGGTGAGGTAAGTGATTTGTGAAAGGTATAGGTTAATGTTAGTCAGGGCCATTCTTTTGTAGGGATTTTTGAAAGTCAGATTGCGTTGCGCTAAAAATATTGTGTGTCAGGTTAAGCACAGTCCTGTATAATTGTACAAAGGGGTCGTTTCAAATGCATTCGAAAGTAATGTTCTATATATGACTCGCCAGAAAATCCTAAGAAATTTCGTCTTACGTCAAAACGGTAGGTGGATCAAAACAAAATGTCCAGACACTCTGTGACCAAAATACAGTAGTACTGAAACAGAGGATGACAGACCAAAGTCCGAAATACTAAATGACTTATTCCAAAGCTGTTTCACAGACGAAGACTGCAACGTAGTTTCTTCTCTAGATTGTCGCACAGATGGCAAAATGGTAGATATCGAAATAGATGACAGAGGGATAGAAAAACAATTAAAATCGCTCAAAAGAGGTAAGGCCGCTGGACCTGATGGGGTACCTGCTCGATTTTACACAGAGTACGCGAAGGAACTTGCCCCCCTTCTTGCAGCGGTGTACCGTAGGTCTCTAGAAGAGCGTAGCGTTCCAAAGGATTGGAAAAGGGCACAGGTCACCCCCTTTTCAAGAAGGGACGTCGAGCAGATGTCCAGAACTATAGACCTATATCTCTAACGTCGATCAGTTGTAGAATTTTGCAACACGTATTATGTTCGAGTAGAATGACTTTTCTGGAGACTAGAAACCTACTCTGTAGGAATCAGCATGGATTTCGAAGAAGACGATCGTGTGAAACCCAGCTTCTGCTATTCGTCCACGAGACTGAGAGGGCCATAGACACGGGTTCCCAGGTAGATGCCTTGTTTCGTGACTTCCGCAAAGCGTTCGATACAGTTCCCCACAGTCGTTTGATGAACAAAGTAAGAGCATATGGATTATCAGATAAATTGTGTGATTCGAGTGAAGATTCCCTAGATAACAGAACGCAACATGTCATTCTCAATGGAGAGAAGTCTTCCGAAGTAGGAGTGATTTCAGGTGTGCCGCAGGGGAGTGTCGTAGGACCGTTGCTATTCAAAATATACATAAATGACCTTGTGGATAACATCGGAAGTTCATTGAGGCTTTTTGCTGATGATGCAGTAGTATATCGAGAGGTTGTAACAATGGAAAATTGTATTGAAATGCAGGAGGATCTGCAACGAATTGACGCATGGTGCAGGGAATGGCAATTGAACCTCAATTTAGACAACTGTAATGTGCTGCGAATACATAGAAAGAAAGATCCTTTATCATTTAGCTACAATATAGCAGGACAGCAACTGGAAGCAGTTAATTCCATAAATTATCTGGGAGTACGCATAGGAGTGATTTAAAATTGAATGATCATATAAAGTTGATCGTCGGTTAAGCAGATGCCACACTTAGATTCATTGGAAGAATCCTAAAGAAATGCAATCCGAAAACAAAGGAAGTAGGTTACAGTACACTTGTTCGCCCAGTGCTTGAATATTGCTCACCGGTGTGGGATCCGTACCAGATAGGGTTGATATAAGAGATAGAGAAGATCCAACGGAGAGCAGCGCGCTTCGTTACAGGATCATTTAGTAATCGCGAATGTGTTACGGAGATGATAAACTCCAGTGGAAGACTCTGCAGGAGAGACGCTCAGTAGCTCGGTACGGGCTTTTGTTGAAGTTTCGAGAACTTACCTTCACCGTGGAGTCAAGGAGTATACTGCTCCCTCCTACGTATATCTCGCGAAGAGACCACGAGGATAAAATCAGAGAGATTAGAGGCATCCCGACAATCTTTCTTTTCACGAACAATACGAGACTGGAATAGAAGGGAGACCCGATATAGGTACTCAGAGTACCCTCTGCCACACACTGTCAGGTGGCTTGCGGAGTATGGATGTAGATGTAGATGTAGAGAGGCAAGCACCGAGCTTCCGACGACAGAAATGGATTTTTCGAGAATTTTCACAGACAACGCTCACCGTAGAGTAAGTGACGGCAACCTCGGAGCTTTGTTTCCGAGCAGGGAAACGAAGGAAGACGCAGGCCTTAGGCAGTTTGGGACAGCAAGGACATCGGAAAGCACACCGCGTCAACAACACCGCCTCGTCCAGCAAGGCCGGCTCTCGGCATTCCATTAGAGAATGCCTGAGCCCGAAGAAACAAGGACATTGCCCTTCCACGACTGGTGATACCGGCCGCTCAGTTTCGGCTTTCCCTTCTCCCTACTGTGTCTCGACCACTCCGCAAGGCTCGTGGAGGTTAGGAAATTTAGTACACAGCGCTACTGTTTATAGACGCAACAACGGCTTTCGAGCGGATACAAGTTGACTCGAGCAGAACTTTGACGACAAATACGGGCTCGTCTGTCCACACTGCTGCAACTCAGTGTCAGTGATAAGACAGCACTAAAATAGGTTTAGGGTGGTAAGGTCACAGGCCATGAAAAGCACTATTCGTACTGACAGTTTGTGACATTATTGTTCATATTTTAAAAAAAAAATTGTAAATATTTGATTGAAACTGTTAAAGCAGAAGTCGAGACATCTTGTTTGAAGTGAAATCGAAACTGAAACTCATTGATAAGATTAAAATGAAAGTATATACTAAGAAAAAGGGTGTAATATTTACTTTTCAATATTCTGAAGATGTCTATTTGTTATAATTATTAAATGTAAAAAGGTGCTATGATGTAATTATGTATGTAATAGTTACTGGCACTCACTTAGGGCTGTATGAGATATGTGTAGTATAAAAGATGGAGTAGTTCCGTCAGGAACGGAAAGGTGTGTAAGCTTTTGGAAAGGTGGGAGCAGAAACATTTAGCGCGCTTTGGCGGGCGCGAACAGTCAGTCTGTGGCCAGTGATCTTATAGGCAACACGTACAGTGCCAGCATAGTGTGGAGTGCGCCGTATTGTTGCATCTTGCCTCAGTTGGAAACTGCAGTTTATCACGGCCTGGTATGGGGAGAGAAACGGGCTATTGATTATAAGATGGATCAACGCTATGAAGAGGAAATAAGTCCGACATGGACAACTGCTCTTGGCCGTTCTGATATTAATGCTGTTGTTGCCACCAACGCCACCGTTGCTGATCACAGCTTACAGGGTACGACATTTTAGCTATGTATTATAGTGTGTGCCAGGAAGTTGAAATGTGCTTTAAGAATAATAACAATCATCCAAATTAACAATTGTGTCCGCCTGGTAATTTATCCCGCTCATAAACCAAACAGGATCCTAACCTGGTACATGAAAATTCCGAGTGACCTGTATTCAGCCAAGACCGTGAAATCTTTACTATACTGTTGGTAAATCAATGATTAATCAGTGAAATAATTGATGGAAAGAATAACTGAGAATTTCATAATTAACATTGCTATTATCTTCTGTGTTAAAATGATTACGTAAGGTTATGTCAGATTTAGAGACCACATTAGATATATTGTATGCTGCTTTCACGTTACGTATTAATGAAAGGAAATGCTAAGTTGATGATGAACGGTGATAAATAGTAACGTTAAACAGTTTATAGTTAACCAATGAAATGTTGAGTACCAAATATGTTGATGTAGAACCCCCCCCCCCCCCGCCCCCCTGCCCAAATTTACTTCTGTTTTCATGAAATCAGTCTGTTTGATTAAGCAATTGGGTACTGTAGTTTTGTTTCGAGCGGCTAAACTTTTCTAGTATTGCTGAACCATCTTTTATCTAAATCTAAAGGGAAGTCTGTTAGGTAAGTAGGGAGTTGCAATCTTTTCTGCTATACTACTCAGCTTCATTACGTGTGCCTAATTAGACTGGCAAATAATAGCGTACCACCAACCATATATATTGTTATCGATGCAGAATAGTAGTCTAACTACTGTTATATGTCATACCTCTGAACTAATGACTTATTTGAAGAAACGATTTAGAGTCTGATGCTTATTCCTTAGGTTAACACACATGGTTATTACACTTGTTTTTGTGGTTTTGCTGTCCGGTTAGGTAAACTAATTCAGAGAATACAAAATACACGCAGGTATTACATCTGGTTCTACATATCAGGACAGTAAATAACACACACAACATAAGGAGGAATATTACAAGTTTCACTAAGTTAGATCTCTCCAGAACAAATGTTTGACAACAAAGAATTTCTCAACAAACAAATCTTATCATTCAATAGAAGAGCAACATTTCAGGAGCATTGGGAAGGCCGTCATATAGCTAATTGAATTACTAAATAGCTTTTACTTGTTACCTTAATCTTCTGCCGAAGTTAAACTTCAGAACGCAGAAGTTTTTAAAAACTAAATCTCAACATTTAATATAACAACAATATTTAATAAACAAATGAGTGGCTCGGAGGAGGATCTGAGGTAATTCAATAACATTTATTTTATGACAATTCTGAGGCGTTTACATAACAAGTCGACTGGAGCTTGTAATTATAACAACAGGATAACAAGTGAAACAGGACTACACTAAGATGATAAAAGTCATGGGACAGAGATATGCAAATATATAGAGGGAGCAAGTATCGCGTACACAAGGTAGAAAAAGTCAGCGAATTGGTGGAACTGTAGGTCTAATTAATACCTAGGTTATCAATATGGAAAGGTTTCCAATGTGATTATGGCCATACGACGGGAATTAACAGACTTTGAACAAGGTTTGGCTGTTGGAGATAGATGCATAGGACATTCCATTTCGGAAGACGTTTGCGAATTCAGTATTCCGAGATCCACAGCGTCAAATTTCATGCATTACCTCTCACAGCGGGCAACACATTGTGTAACACCATGGCTCTAATGCTCTACTGATCTATTTTGTCTTTGTTTCATTTAATGTTACATCATTGAGGTTTTGTAAATGTGTCTGTTAGAATCGATAACATAAAATTGTATACTCCTTTCTTTATACAAACTTTGATGTCATGATTTGATTGTATGCTATGTAGCATATCTCTCGTTTAAGTGCTTTGCCCCATTTGGAGGGAACAAAACTTACTGTATATAATTGTAATTCTGTGTGAATAATTTTTTGTAGAAGTGTCAATATGTGAAAATGTTCTGTTTTATTTAATGTGTTTGTTTGTTGTTATGTAAACTGCTGACCTTCACTTAGGGCTCTTAGTTATTCTGTATGTAAAAGGTGTAGTGGTTCCCCTCGGGAACGGAACTGTGTAGCGCGCGCAAATCGTGGTTGGCCTAGGTGGAAAAGGTGGAACTGATAGTTAGTCGGGGACGAGCCAGCAGTCAGAGATGAGCTACGAGTCCGTGCACTGCCTTGTAAAAGTCGTATAGTGCTGGTTTCGAGAGAGGCTTTCCTGTTATTTTCCAATGCCTCGGATGGATGGATAAATAGCTGGGCTATTCTGGAATTTGTATCTATCATCGCCACCAAGAAATGACAGAGTCCAGCAATTCTGCCTGCAATTCCACCTACCAACATGCAGTTGCCACCACATTGCGCAATCACTGTAACGAAATATTATAATGATGTACAGTGAAGGATCAGCTTAATGGACGTGTTATTGTGCTGAAATATAAGGTAATTTATATCTGAATTTATGTACCTACCTTGACTTTTCACCTCATCATAACACCTCTCAGGGTCCTCTCCGTTTGAACTAAAGTGATTACCGAGTGTCCTTACTGAAAGTACGTTAAAACTCAGTTTGCTAATTAATGCCTATTGGACAGAGTAAAGTTAAAGTTAATGTGGTAAGAGAGTGAGTTAGAGTTAATGATGCTTGCTGAAAATAATTTTCCTAGTAAAACTGATTATTAAAGTGTTGTAGCCAAATTCAAATTAAAATTTCTCAAGACTGAGGCTTATAAAGTTTTGCTTAGTAAATGATCACATTACTACTTGTTGTTAATCGCAGAAAGTGAGTTAGTATCTTACATAAATGTTAATTTTATGTCTCATGGTAGTAAAAGTGGAAAACTGCATAATAGGAAATTATATGTTCATGATTACTAAGTGCTTGTCTCTCTTGTGTGCATATTAACAGTATAAAGACCACTCAGTTTGTGTAAGCCCTGAAAGTGATAGTGTTTTTCTGTACCTGTTATAATTTTTCAAATAGTTTGTGGTGCTCCAGTTGTTAGCTTCAATCTTAAAACATATGTGTGTCAGAGTTCATTGCACTCGCTTGTGGCCAAGTCTAGGTTGTGTTTATCCGTTAAAATTACTAATAACTATTTTCTTCAACAAGAATGTTAATCATTCTTTTGCCTAGTTAGGCTGGCGACCGGTTTCGTTATCCGTTAAACAGTTCAGATAGGCAATATTTTGTTTGTCACTGTTTAAATATTTACGTAATTCTGACTTTCATTTCCGATAAGCCACCTCCGTTAGGGACAACAAGGTCAGCATAACAAAATTCCTCTCAGAGTGTAACACTGCTCTGTTGCTTTGTACCATAATTGCTTTTACAAAATAGTTTTATGTCACAACCTGTTTCTAGCATTGAGGTTATGGTGCAGTAATAACAGCAGACAGGAGTGTTATACGTGGCTTTTCCGTGACAGGACTAGTTTGTTCTGTTAGGGCATAATACGTAATAAACCAAATTTGGTATTTGATTGAATAAGCTACGTAAATACTCTGTTGTAGTGTTATAAGTGGCCGACGGCCTTCACTCACCATCCGAGAGCAGCCGCTTTTGCGTAGAGTTCTCGTTGCTGAGAGACAAGCAACACTGTATAATACCGTCTTAGGTGGTTAGGTAGGTGGTTAGTGTTTAACGTCCCGTCGACAACGACGTCATTAGAGACGGAGCGCAAGCTCGGGTTAGGGGAGGATTGGGAAGGAAATCAGCTGTGCCCTTTCAAAGGAACCATCCCGGCATTTGCCTGAAACGATTTAGGGAAATCACGGAAAACCTAAATGAGAATGGTTGGAGACGGGATTGAACCGTCGTCCTCCCGAATGCGAGTCCAGTGTGCTAACCACTGCGCCACCTCGCTCGGTGCAAAACCGTCTTAGGAATGAGTGTGAGACGTACTACTAAGGATTAGTTAGGACAGTGTGGCAAAATTAAGCGTTCATGGGCTATGGCAGCAGACGACCGACGCGATTGCCTTTGGTAACTTTACGACATCATCTTCAGCGACCCTCGTGGGCTCGTGGCCAAATCGACTGGATCCTGGACGACTGGGAAACCTGGCGGGGTTAGTTAAGTCCCGATTTCAGTGGGTAACAGCTGGTGGTAGGGCTTTAGTGTGGCGCAGACCCCACGAAGTCATCGAACCAAGTTGTCAACAACGTACAGTGCGGACTGGTCATGCTTGCATAATGGTACGGGCTAGTTTTACATGGAATCGTCTGAGTCGTCTGGTCGAACTGAACAATCACTGACTACAACCGGCTATGTACGACTGGTTGGAGACTGTTTGCTGCTGTTCATGGACTTCACGCGGGCCGAAGTGGCCACGCGGTTCTGGCGCTGCAGTCTGGAACCGCGAGACCGCTACGGTCGCAGGTTCGAATCCTGCCTCGGGCATGGATGTGTGTGATGTCCTTAGGTTAGTTAGGTTTAACTAGTTCTACGTTCTAGGGGACTAATGACCTCAGCAGTTGAGTCCCATAGTGCTCAGAGCCATTTGAACCATTTGAACCATGGACTTCACGTTCCCAAACAAGGATATCATGTCACCGGGCCACAGTTGTTTGCGAGTGGTTTGAAGAACATTCTGGACAATTAAAATGAATCATTTGGCCTTCCAGATCGCCAGACATGATTCCCATTGAACGTTAATGAGACGTAATTGAGACTTTAGATGGTGCAAAAAATCGTGCGCCGGCAACACTTTCGCAATTGTGGACAGTTATAACAGCATCATGGTTCACTTTTTCCGCAGGGGACTTCCAACGACTTGTTGAGTCTATGCCATATCCAGTTGCTGCGCTACGCTGAGATAAAAAGGAGATAGACACCATATTAAGAGGTGTCCCATAAGTCTTGTTACCTCACTACATAGGAGAGAAAAACACAATTTAAAAAGAAAATTACATTCTTAAAACGCCAATCACATGAGATGTGTGTGTGTGTGTGTGTGTGTGTGTGTGTGTGTGGATTCCTAAGGGACCAAACTGCTGAGGTCACCGGTCTTTAGACTTATACACTACTTGAACTAACTTATACTAAGAACAACACACACGCCCACGCCCGAGGGAGGACTCGAACCTCCAGCGAAATACGTGACATGGTGTCCCCAACCGGCTGGCCGCTCCGCGCGGCGAGACGTTATGAAAGATCCACGAGCTGAGGTGGCTGATTAAAATATTGAACACTTTTCTCAACAGTTAGCAGCTGACAAAGAGGAAGACAACCAAGCATGTAAACTTTGAACCATAATAGGCAGAAAATTCATATGTTCAGCGTTAGTCTTCGCGTGAAGTACAATGCAAGTGTAACATAAATATATATGAAGATGGTATCTGTTCTTTTGGACTGTCCGAAAGAACAGACACCATCTTCTTGTATACATATAGTTAAGGTTCACCGGCCATTTGATCATATTCTTCTGTGCGGATGCACGAACACTGCCCGAACTCTTAAGTGAATCGGCAAAAAGCCGCGAGTAATGAGTATAATGGGCCGGGCCACTATGAATATAGTTCGGGACAATAAGTTGGGAATGTGGGTCTCACGGGAGGCGTGACAGAGACAAGTTCCTGCAGTCGTATCATCCTCCGCCGCCTCAGTGGCTCAGAGGCATACAGCGACTGCCATGTAAGCAGGGGATTCGGTGTTCGAGTCCCGGTCGGGGCACACGTTTTCAACTGTCCCCGCTGTCGTATATCAACGCCTGTATACAGCTAGGGGTATTCATTGCATTGTAATTTCATTGTAACATACATTTTCCACCGAATAATTATTTTTATGTGATCGGCCCGGAGTAATGATATAATAGCCTTCAGTGCCCTGAGCCAAGCTCAATGCGCTTAATCTGACTTCCTCCTGAAAGCGGTGCACTAAGTTATCAGCCAGTCCAGGGCTGCAGGAACGCACCAGAAGTAAAAAGGGGCGCACAGGCAATCACTTGTTCATCAACCATGGTGAAGGGCGAATAGTGGTCAATCTCCGGACAATCCATCAGACGTGTCAAAACAGTCCAACCCCCACAGTCTACTGGTAGCTCAGGACAGCATTGGCAACGTGTGATCTTGCATTGTCTTGTTGGAGGATAAAGTCACGGAGACCTCGAAGATAGAGGACAGCCACCAGCCTACAGAGTACCACCTGCTGTCCACTTTACAGGTTCTGCGAATGTACACTCCTGGAAATTGAAATAAGAACACCGTGAATTCATTGTCCCAGGAAGGGGAAACTTTATTGACACATTCCTGGGGTCAGATACATCACATGATCACACTGACAGAACCACAGGCACATAGACACAGGCAACAGAGCATGCACAATGTCGGCACTAGTACAGTGTATATCCACCTTTCGCAGCAATGCAGGCTGCTATTCTCCCATGGAGACGATCGTAGAGATGCTGGATGTAGTCCTGTGGAACGCCTTGCCATGCCATTTCCACCTGGCGCCTCAGTTGGACCAGTGTTCGTGCTGGACGTGCAGCCCGCGTGAGACGACGCTTCATCCAGTCCCAAACATGGTCAATGGGGGACAGATCCGGAGATCTTGCTGGCCAGGGTAGTTGACTTACACCTTCTAGAGCACGTCGGGTGGCACGGGATACATGCGGACGTGCATTGTCCTGTTGGAACAGCAAGTTCCCTTGCCGGTCTAGGAATGGTAGAACGATGGGTTCGATGACGGTTTGGATGTACCGTGCACTATTCAGTGTCCCCTCGACGATCACCAGTGGTGTACGGCCAGTGTAGGAGATCGCTCCCCACACCATGATGCCGGGTGTTGGCCCTGTGTGCCTCGGTCGTATGCAGTCCTGATTGTGGCGCTCACCTGCACGGCGCCAAACACGCATACGACCATCATTGGCACCAAGGCAGAAGCGACTTTCATCGCTGAAGACGACACGTCTCCATTCGTCCCTCCATTCACGCCTGTCGCGACACCACTGGAGCCGGGCTTCACGATGTTGGGGCGTGAGTGGAAGACGGCCTAACGGTGTGCGGGACCGTAGCCCAGCTTCATGGAGACGGTTGCGAATGGTCCTCGCCGATACCCCAGGAGCAACAGTGTCCCTAATTTGTTTGGAGTGGCGGTGCGGTCCCCTACGGCACTGCGTAGGATCCTACGGTCTTGGCGTGCATCCGTGCGTCGCTGCGGTCCGGTCCCAGGTCGACGGGCACGTGCACCTTCCGCCGATCACTGGCGACAACATCGATGTACTGTGGAGACCTCACGCCCCAGGTGTTGAGCAATTCGGCGGTACGTCCACCCGGCCTCCCGCATGCCCACTATACGCCCTCGCTCAAAGTCCGTCAACTGCACATACGGTTCACGTCCACGCTGTCGCGGCATGCTACCAGTGTTAAAGACTGCGATGGAGCTCCGTATGCCACGGCAAACTGGCTGACACTGACGGCGGCGGTGCACAAATGCTGCGCAGCTAGCGCCATTCGACGGCCAACACCGCGGGTCCTGGTGTGTCCGCTGTGCCGTGCGTGTGATCATTGCTTGTACAGCCCTCTCGCAGTGTCCGGAGCAAGTATGGTGGGTCTGACACACCGGTGTCAATGTGTTCTTTTTTCCATTTCCAGGAGTGTATGTCGTGTATTCCGAGACATCCAACACATTTTTGTCAGGTTCTGAGCCCGTATGACGATGAAGAATCCCATATGTCGACTTTCGCTCTCCTCGCAGCTCGCATACACTGACAGGCCCATTACGGTCCTGTATGCAGTAGCGGCACTGGTCAGAACAGATGACGTGGTATCACTCGTGTATGCACTGTTTTTATGCAAAGGTAAACCGCAAAAATAAGCAGTCTGCGGGCAGTCGGTGCTGCTCCAGATGTTACCACACTGTGGGTGTATATACTTGTCTTGTTGCAAACTAGTCCAATTACTGATGAGATACATGACGTAATCATGTGATTCCGCACGGTTAAGCAAACAATGTGTGCTCTGGGGAATTACTCGCTCGGGGCTGTTGATGTGCTGTATGGCGTTGTGTACTGCTTCCTGAACACTGTTACCGTATTCGCGTGGCTGTCGACCAACGCAAGCAGCAATACAGCCGAACTATGGCCGTCTCCACAATCCACGATCGTATCACTTTTTGATACCAACAGTTGCCAGTAGTCGTTTCTCCTTGTATGATCTTCGCAAAAGCAATCGAAAATTTAGCATGATTTTTGAATGGGAAACTAAGTAACCTTTCCCTGTATACAAAATATAGATGACGTTTCTCCTACCTACTTCGTGCATTTGCCGAGCCATGATAATAATTTGGATGCCAAAGCATCTAGTACATTTCATGCTAATTTTACGTTTTATGGATTTCCTCTCTTTGACGATGCAATTGTAATGGGCAAAACTTTAGAAAGTCTTTTAATTTCTCTTGTGAATAAACCCTGTTCGGATTGCACAACGATTTCACATGCACAAAAATGTTTTTCTCGGTTTAACTTGTTAGACCTCTTACTCCTATTGCACTCTTAATAAAAGATAGCAGAGATGATTGTTTCACAGGAAATCTGTGATACCTTTGCATCGTGGAAAATATTTGCTTCTTAAACAAAGACATTACTTTCAAAGCACATGTCTGAAGTTGCTATTGCAATGAAGAATACTGTGAAAGATTTTTGTGCCACGGATAAATATGCAGCTACTATTCGCGTGTATTTAAATTTGAAAGCTTTCTGCTTTCTTTTACAAACGCATAAGGGCAAAACAGGAATATAAAGCCGACCACTAGAAAAGCACGAAACATATTCTGCACATTTTCAATTGCACGCACTTTGACTTATTTTTCTGTATTATACAAGCAGGTGAGGAAAACAGACACAAAGTTAGCGTAGGAATAGAAGTTCAGGGAAAATATATAAAAGCTTTGAGGTTTATTGACGACAGAGCAGTTTGTGTCACCAAAGGACTTGGAAGAGCAGTTGAACGGGATGGGCCATTACTGAAAGGAGAGTATAAGATGAACATCAGCAAAAGTGAAACGAGGATAATGGACTGTAGTCGAATTAAATGAGGTGATACTGAGGGAAGTGGATAGGAAACGAGACACTTCAATTAGTAGATGGCAGCTAAATAATTGATGTTAGCCGAAGTGGACAGGATATAAAATGTAGACTGGCAATGGCAAGGGAAGCATTTTTGAAAAAGAGAAATTTGTTAGCATCAAGTATAGGTTTACGTGTTATAAAACGTCCCCTTTGAACAATTATACAAGACTATGCTTAAACTGACACACAATATTTTTAGCGCAACGCAATCTGACTTTCAAAAATCCCTACAAAAGAATGGCCCTGACTAACATTAACCTATACCTTTCACAAATCACTTAGCTCACCAAAAATCTTCGTTACTCGAACTACTGCAATACAGCGAGCGCCACTACTACCAGCTAAATAAAAGATTCAAACTACTGAAGGCACTAACTGCTGATAGGCATAGTTAGCAAATGAAAGATTTTGATAGAGAACAAACATTGTATTTACCTTAATAGTCATAATATATATAGCACTTCATGATATCCAGTATTACAAATTTCAAAACTCCGCCATCTCTCTCCCCACATCCACCACTGCTGGCGGCTCACCTCCAACTGCGCAACGCTACGCGCTGTTCACATCCAGCTGCCCAACACTACAATGGCAGACAACAATGCAAACTAGCCACAGACTGCACACAGCACAGCCAGTGATTTTCAATCAGAGCGCTACGTAACGTTGCCAATAAGAAAACATAAACAGCCTACTTACAGTGTCAGTTGCGTACAGATTGTAGTGTGTGGCCGATACCATTAGCTTTCCTTCCTGATCAGCACTGCACACGTCTGTGCAGCCATGGTCAAACTGTTGACGCTGTTTTACTGTGGATGGACGCGACACTGCATTGTCTCATACACCGCCATGATTTTATGGTGTATTTCTGTGCAGTTTAGACGTTTTCCCGCACAAGCATCGTACTGTACTATCCTGCGTGCTTCAACTTTGGACAACGTTTCAATCGTCGCGCCATTTCACTGCCACACTGTGTTAACGGTACCGCAGCAGAACTGTCTCTGCAGTAGACTCAAAACATAACATCTCTTCCCACAATGTGTCGCTATTGTTGCACAATGGTCTTAGTATGATACGATATCTGTAACTTACTTTTTGAAGACCCCTTGTAATTCGTCTGCATTCATTTGTTCTTGCTCCATTCAATCCCTTATTTTAAAACAGCACACTGTCTAGCAGTACTAGCTAGTTTCAAGAGTTGCTCATCCTCACGCACATCAGGTACGTAATAAACCAGCTCATTGAACTAGAAATGAAAATGCAGTATGTTCTAAAAATTTGAATACAGACAAAATACTCCCAACGGATGTGGATACATTAACATCGTCAGGAAGGAGAAGTAGACGCCACTGCCATGCTCAGCTACGCATAGGATGTGATTTCTGTTTTGTACTCTTTAGGAGGCTGTTCTATTCACACGTATTGTGCATTTGAGAATCTGCCACGCTCCAACCATGTTAAAAGTGAATGTTCTGTGAACAGTGATGAACAGTTAAAGTTAATTAAGGATGGGCACCACTAAAACATCAAAAACTAGTGTTATGTGAGCTTTTTTATCGACAATCACTTTCGACTGGCTTCCAGAACCTGGATTAATATGGAAAGGTCTAGGATCTGTGTACGACTCTAAAATGGTGCTCTATTATTGCAAAAGACTCTAAAGTTGGGAATTTCGTGTCTAAGAAGAAAGTAATAGAGCAAATTGCAAGACCAATATTGCGCCATCATTTCAGCATAATCTAGATTAATGTAAAAGTATGAACCAGTACATTTAAGTGTTGTTTAATTTGCAATAATAAGTCAAATTATATTAAACTGTGTGTCCAATCCTTGAATTGGTTCCTCTCATCATACCTCTTAGGATACATTCCACATAATTACTAACATCCGAGAACCCTGTATGTGAAAAACGATTGAAAATAAGTGATTGTTGGTGTTGCTTAATTCTGAATGCAACAAGATGTATAGAAATACTGTGGGTTTCGTTGAAATCAAGGGAGTTAGTTAATATTGCATTAATGAAAACCTCCATAATGTTTGATTTGCTTTAATTCAAAGTATTTGTGCTTCAATGTTTAACTGCATTTAATTCTGTAAGTGAAAATTACTAGTTGTGCTCATGACAAAAGGAAGCACGTTATTTTGAGGTTAGTGAGAGTAAAATACATTTATAGTCATACTTAAGAACCTGTATAAAAGATCACCTGTATTAACTGTTTTAAAAGTCCAGCAAGGTAATTGAAATTTGTGAAAGAGTAGTACCTAAATTTGCATCTTACAAATCGTCTCAGAAAAGTGTGTTTAGTTGAGAATCCCCACTTTAGTGTTGCTTAATATGAAGAAACATTCTTGATCAATGGATTTCTTAATTGCATTATGAAGTAATTCTAGAGTTTTGTGTTCTTTGTGTAGTGAAAATAGGAAAGGCAGTTTGAGGACGCCCACCTAAGTCTTTGCCAATGAAAGATAAGGTTACTGTAATTGCTTTTATTCATAAAAATAGGAATAAGATTTCTTCATAGAGAGTGTAAGAATCCTACTGCCAGTGACTTATAATTATCTTTTTGTTCTATATGAAAAGTAACTATTGAAACAGGACCATGTCCACGTGCAATTTTGGTTTAGTAGTGCCTTTCACAACATTTGATGATGAGATAACTTATATATATGACAACAGTATTACTATTGAGAAGAGATAAAGTGTCAATTGTTCCTGTGAGAGCTTACACATACTATTTATAGCTGTTGGTGTTCACTGTATCACTTATCTGATTATAGTAAAGTTTCATTGCACTTCTCTGGGAAAGAAGTAATGGTAGCTTTCCTTTACCAAAATTCAATACAGATTCTTTAAAAGTAATGTTCATATTACTATGCCTAATTAGCATGGTGACCATATTTTGATCATTTAAGTAAACTTGGTTACTTAAGAAATTTTCCAAAATTCAATCTTTAGCTTTCTGGTTTCTACTGTTGTATTAAATTCAGGCTCGATAATCCAAACCGATTAGGCAACTCACGGTCAATTTACTCAAATCCTCCGAGAGGGTAACATTTGCTGCTTCGTAATACCATATTTGTTAATTCGCGTTATGCCGGTATATCAAACAGAGCAGTATAGTGTTGTATTTGACTTTTCCCGTTACAGTACTATCTGTTGGGCAGTAAGTATATAAACTTAATAGGCGTCTGAGGTGGTATCTGCGGCTATTGATGGCCACAGAAGTAACTGAGCATCATGCAGACAGTTCGTAGAAAAAAGTGCAATGTGTGGAAGATCGTAGTGCCTTTAAAAATGGTACCATGGTACTGTTGCACGAGAGGGAAACGTTGGAACCCAGGATACTCGTGGCAATCATTGTATCGCCAGTGAACATAATTCACTACCAGATCAAAAACCAGCTAAAGGTTTAACATATTTTGAAATAAAGGCTATTGGAACCTAACACAAATATTCTTTTTAAGACATGTATCATATTTTGAAATAAAGGCAATTGGAACCTAACACAAATATTCTTTTTAAGACATGTAAGATGGTTCAGAGATTAAATAAAGTAATTTCATTTCCCTAAACAAATATTCCATTGTAGTAGATGGTGCACCACTGCCGAAGAATGCCTTAACCGTCCAAATGTTTATTAATGAACTATAAACAATTGTAGGATTTTATTGCCATAAGATTCTTTTACTGAAGAATTGATAATACGAGGTGTGGCTAGAAAAAAACCGGACTAGTACTGGTGAAACAATAAAACGAATGCAATAAGGCTGAAAGTCGCGTGGCCTGTCACGTGACTCTCGCTCCGCCTACTGCTCGAGTTTCATCTGCTTCCTGCACTCAGTCTGCCCGTGGCGTCTGTTTTAAGTAGTTGACGTTTTGTCTGTGCGTCGGAAAATGTTGAGTGTACAGAAAGAACAGCGTGTTAACATCAAATTTTGTTTCAAACTAGGAAAATCTGCAAGTGAAACGTTTGTAATGTTACAACAAGTGTACGGCGATGATTGTTTATCGCGAACACAAGTGTTTGAGTGGTTTAAACGATTTAAAGATGGCCGCGAAGACACCAGTGATGACACTCGCACTGGCAGACCATTGTCAGCAAAAACTGATGCAAACATTGAAAAAATCGGTAAACTTGTTCGACAAGATCGCCGTTTAACAATCAGAGCAGTGTCTGAGTTAACAGGAGTTGACAAGGAAAGTGTTAGGCAGATTCTTCATGAAAGTTTCAACATGAACAAAGTGTGTTCAAAAATGGTTCCAAAGTGTCTCACAATTTAACAGAAGGAACGCCGAAGAATGATTTGTTCTGACATCCTGGAAACTCCTGTTAACTCAGACACTGCTCTGATTGTTAAACGGCGATCTTGTCGAACAAGTTTACTGATTTTTTCAATGTTTGCATCAGTTTTTGCTGACATGGTCTGCCAGTGCGAGTGTCATCACTGGTGTCTTAGCGGCCATCGTTAAATCGTTTAAACCACTCAAACACTTGTGTTCGCGATAAACAATCATCGCCGTACACTTGTTGTAACATTACAAACGTTTCACTTGCAGATTTTCCTAGTTTGAAACAAAATTTGATGTTAACACGCTGTTCTTTCTCTACACTCAACATTTTCCGACGCACAGACAAAACGTCAACTACTCAGAACAGACGCCACAGGCAGACTGAGTGCAGGAGGCAGATGAAACTCGAGCAGTAGGCGGAGAGAGAGTCACGTGACAGGCCACGCGACTTTCAGCCTTATTGCATTTGTTTTATTGCTTCACCAGTACTAGTCCGGTTTTTTTCTAGCCACACCTCGTATCTTCCAAATAGCTTGAACATCTTATACGACGCTTACTTGTGTAGATCTCAAAACACACTGTAAAAATTTTTTTAAGAAAAGTGACGCACCACAAAGGATTGTTCGAATGTGGCGAAAATCGGCAGATGCGATGTGCTTGAGCAGACAAACGAACGATTAAAATTCAGAAGAATTGGGTGACGTATTCTAGAGAAAGAGCTTTAGTAAATGGGTAAGTCAATAAGGTGTTGGTCCACCTGTAACCCTTACAAAGGCGTTATTTGGCTTAGATGTGATTGATAGTGTTGTTGGATGTCTACCTGGGTGATATCGTGCCAGATTCTAATTGGCGCCTCATATTATCAAAACCCCCTGGTGCTTGGGAGGGGGGGGGGGGGCGTGGTCATACCCATAACGCTTCAAATCGTTTGAATTGGAGAGATATTTGGCGATCTTGTGGGCCAAGGTAGGGACTGGCAAGAACTAAGACTAGAAGCAAAAACCCTCGCTTTGTGTGGGCAGGCATTACCTTAGCATGGAATGAAGGGCAACAAAACTGGTCGTAGAATATCGTCGTCGTACCGCAGTGCTGTAAGGGCGCCGCCGTCCCAGATCATCACTAGTAGTGGTTTTCGGATCTTATGGCGCGTGAAAGTCAGGTTGATATCCTACCTCTGTCTGTGGGGTCTCCAGATACATTTTCATTGGTCACTGGGCCTGGAATTTTATTGACTGGAGTATAATTGTCTTCATTGATGAGTCCTGGTTCGAAGAAAGCCCCAACGACCAGTGAGGGCATGGTCGGAGATGCCCTAGACAGCAATGGGATACCAACCAGATTGTCACCTGCCATATGGCCGTCAACCATGATTGACGTCTAGGGTGCCTTTTCATTTCATACTAGGACCCCTTTGGTTGAATTCCGCGGTGCACCTACAGCACGTCGGTACGTCAACGATATTCTACGACCCGTTTTGTTGCCCTTCATGGCAAGCCATCCTGATATCTCAGCAAGGTAGTGCCCACCTGCACACGGCTAGAGCTTCTACTTCCTATCTTCGTAATTGTCAAATCCCACTTGGTCAGCAAAGTCGCAGGCTCGCTCTCCGAGTGAGAACATTTGGAGCATTAAGGACAGGGCTATCAAATTAGCTCGGGATTTTGATGTTCTAACGCGCCAGCTGGACTCATATGGCACGATATCGCTCAGCATATCCTACAACTGTGTCGATAAATGCCAGGCCGAATAAGCGCCAGAAAAGGGACTAGAGGTGGACACGTGCATTATTGACTTGTTCAGTTTGTAAAGTTGTTTATCTCGAATAAATCACCAAAATTTTCTGGAATTGTAATCATTTGTTTGGCAGTATATGCGTGTCACACCTGCAGATTTCCGTCCCATTCGATCATTCCCTTTATGCTGAGTCGTTTTTTGGTCTTAAGAGTGTACTTACAGATTCAGCCCGCTCACGTCTTAAAACAATACAAACAGTTGACAATGCCGGATAGTGACTATGGCGGTCTCTAGAGCGTATTCCTTCGTCTGAGTCTATATTCGGTCAGTATTTTGAAACAGCGGGTAAGAAACATGACGTGTACGTACACTATCATCAAGGTACATTAATATCATCTGGTATAAGAAAAATAGGTCATGTACGTCACACGGCTAAAAATAAATCAGGAATGAAGCAATAATGTCGCGTGTACCGATCTTTGAGAAGATCAGTGAGCCGTTTAGAACGACAAACGGAAGTGCTGGGCTTTGATTATTTTCGAAACGTAAGAGGAATCTGTAAAATAAGCGATAACTTCATGCTAACATTTCTTCCAACGGAATCGATTATGATTTGTAATGAATACGAGATTTTTGATTATAGCAACAACTTAATTCGGTCAGTGTTTCTCCACATACGCTGAGGTTTACAGGAGCTGAACTGCAGACCAGGTGGCCTAGATGTGCTACGATAATAATGGTCTCGTTAGAAAGCAATTTGTGGCAGGCTGTTGTTTAATTCCTGGAAGATGGCGTGGCGGCCACGGCGCGCAAACTCATTAGC
Organism: Schistocerca nitens; assembly: GCF_023898315.1. Taxonomy (NCBI): domain Eukaryota; kingdom Metazoa; phylum Arthropoda; class Insecta; order Orthoptera; family Acrididae; genus Schistocerca; species Schistocerca nitens. The sequence goes on from NC_064614.1 coordinate 70,957,882, forward strand.
AGAAATTGCTGAATCGGAAGCCCACTGAGCCCTTCTCACAAAAAAAGGGAAAAGGGGCAGAGGGGGCGGGAAGCAGGCAGCAGGTGGCAGGTAGCGCCTGGGGCAATTCGAGTACCCTGGCGGGGCAATGTCCGCCTTATTATTACGAATTAAGTCCGCTGCGATATCCGCAGTTAGAATGGGGTCCACCGCGTGAGGCCAGCGGCAACTTTCCACCTGTGCAGAACTTTTGCCCCCTAACGACCGCCCCTTCTATTTTTCACGCTGCTCGAGGTCTCAAAGTAGTGCCACGCTAATAAGCCGGTCAAATACTTTGTCCATCCTTCGCAGCAGGTAAACTCGTATTGCTCCAACCACTCTTTTTCTACCTTTGACGCTAGAGAAAATAACTGTTTCTGCAACGATTGTGAGCAACGACGTGAGCAGTGTAACATCGATATAGTCCTTCTAGACATCAAGAAATATTTGAAAGCTCTCACACAATGACTTAATTCAGAAATTGTCAAAAATAGGCATTCCAGGACAGATTATTTACATGACTGATACATTGTTGTGGTAGAGACAACTCTCTGTAATTGTTGATGCAATAGTTTACCAACAGCCGTATGTATTGTAGAAATTTATTTTATGAACTTCTTATGTGCCACAACTTTCGGAATTACATTGATACCATCTTCAGGCCCCATGCGTCATCGTCGTAAAATCGCTATACACTGAAGAAGCCATATAACTGGATCCGTGAATCAAATCGCCTGGCCACCAAGAGCTGTTGTATAGCGATTTGATTCACGGATCCAGTTATATGGCTCCTTCTGTGTATAGCGATTTGACGTGTGGGGTATGAAGATGGCATCAATGTAATGCCGAAACTGGTAGTACATGAGAAGTTTATAAAATATATTTCTACAATACATATGGCTGGTGGTAAATTATTACATCAAGAAATACATGTAAGGCCAGGCTGCTATTACTGAAAATTTCAGCTGGATTTGAGATGTGTGACGCAATGAGTCTCAAACACAGAAGCCTTTTGTGGCAGATGTTTGTACCCGTCGAGCAACTCTGGATCCTGCACACTATTTGCAAGTAAATTGCATAACATCGCACACTTGCTGAGTAATTGATCGGTTCTGGAAACAATCGCCTAGGCTAAAAGTAAGTCATTTCTTCGCAACAATCTAGTCACCAAAGAAGTGCAGGAGAGATTTTGAGAAGTTTTGAAAGCAGGAGAGAGGTATTGGCAGAAGCTAAGCTATGAGACCTGCTCGTGAGGCGTGACCCGATAGCTCATTCAGTAAGACCAATATCTATTAAGGTAGTGGGGCCCAACCTGCGAGTAATTACCCCTGAAGGGTAAAATTAAGATTTCTGAGGGGTAAAAACTAAACGACTCATTTCTTTTCAGTCACGAAACTAAATTATTTTCGAAAGATCATTATTATTACCACAACTTTATAAGACTGTAATATCGATTATAGAAGTTATCAATAATTACTTTCTCTCAACTAGCAGCATTAATGCGTTTACAGGTTCCTCACATAGTAAACCCACAACACACATATGTTGTGCTTTGCCCCGTACATCGCTGATTATAGAAGTGAGACATGTACGTACCAAATGCTAAACATCTAAAGAAAATTTCCTCTCCAAGTTGCAGACAGTACCTGGAGTAGCCGAGAAATTGCTTCATTACTCGCTTCGAAACAAATACGTAAGTACTGTCAGTACGACATAGCAGTAGCTACGTAAGAACTTCTATAGTGCTGTATACAGTTATTATTATTTTTAGAGTGGCTAGATACAAAGCATTAACGGCCTGAACTCGTCCAATTTCGGCCATTTCAGAGGTAAGGAGTTCAGCAATGAAGTGATTTACGAACAGTAAATATAGTGCACACATCTGAACTTGTTTGATTTTAAATGGGGTTGCAGTGAGGAGGTCAAGGAAGTGTTGCAATGAAGAGGAGTAACACAGGGAAGCATGTTTTGTAACAAATGTGTCTACCCTCACTGTTTTTTAATTATTTATTTATTTATTTATTGTTCCGTGGGACCACATTTAGGAGAAGTCTTTATGGTCATGGAACGAGTCAATACATGAAATTATAACACGATTGTAGAAACAGATAAAATGAAATATAAGAAACATATTCAGGCGACGAGTCGTTAGTTTAAAAGAAAATCAAGAATGTAACACTGGAATTTGCTTAATTTTTTAGCTCTTCCAGGAGCTCCTCGACAGAATAGAAGGAGTGAGCCACGAGGAAACTCTTCAGTTTAGACTTAAAAGTGTTTGGGCTACTGCTAAGATTTTTGAGTTTTTGTGGTAGCTCATTGAAAATGGATGCAGCAGAATACTGCACTCCATTCTGCACAAGAGTCAAGTAAGTGCATTCCACATGCAGATTTGATTTCTGCCTAGTATTAACTGAGTGAAAGCTGCTAACTCTTGGGAATAAGCTAATATTGCTAACAACAAACGACATTAAAGAAAATACATACTGTGAGGGCAATGTCAAAATTCCCAGACTATTGAATAGGGGTCGACAAGAGGTTTTCGAACTTACACCATACATAGCTCGAACAGCCCGTTTTTGAGCCAAAAATACACTTTTTGAATCAGAAGAATTACCCCAAAAAATAATACCATATGACATAAGCGTATGAAAATATGCGAAGTATACTACTTTTCCTGTTGAAATGTCACTTATTTCAGATACTGTTCTAATGGTAAATAAAGCGGCATTTAGTTTCTGAACAAGATCCTGAACATGGGCTTTCCACAACAGCTTACTATCTATCCGTACGCCTAGGAACTTGAACTGTTCCGTCTCGCTTATAACATGCCCATTCTGTCTGATTAAAATGTCAGTTCTTGTTGAATTGTGAGTTAGAAACTGTAAAAACTGAGTCTTACTGTGATTTAGCATCAAATTATTTTCCACAAGCCACGAACTTATATCATGAACTACATTATTTGATAATGTTTCAATATTACACACAAGATCCTTCACTACCAAGGTGGTGTCATCAGCAAACAGAAATATTTTTGAATCACCTGTAATACTAGAAGGCATATCATTTATATAAACAAGAAACAGCAGTGGCCCCAGCACCGACCCCTGGGGAACGCCCCATTTAACAGTGCCCCATTGGGACTGAACATCATTACCACTCTCAATATTGCGGAGGATTACCTTCTGCGTTCTGTTCTTAAAGTAGGAGGCGAACCAATTGTAAGCTACTCCCCTTACTCCATAATGTTCCAACTTCTGCAGTAATATTTTGTGGTCAACACAGTCAAAAGCCTTCGTTAAATCAAAGAAAACACCTAACGTTCGCAACCTTTTATTTAATCCGTCCAAAACCTCACAGAGAAAAGAGACTATAGCATTTTCAGTTGTTAAGCCATTTCTAAAACCAAACTGTACATTTGACAGCAAATTTTGTGAATTTAAATGCTGCAGTAACCTTGTATATACAACCCTCTCGATAACTTTAGCAAACACCGATGGCATAGAAATAGGTCTATAATTGTCAACATTATCCCTGTCTCCCTTTTTATAAAGTGGCTTCACTACCGAGTACTTTAATCGGTCAGGAAACCGACCACTCCTAAAGGAAAAGTTACAGATATGGCTAAGTACTGAGCTAACATACGTGGAACAATACTTCAGTATTCTGCTAGATACCCCGTCATATCCATGAGAGTTCTTGGTCTTTAGTGATTTAATTATTAACTCAATCTCCCTCTTGTCAGTATCATGGAGGAGCATTACAGGTAACAGTCTCGGAACACTTTTTTCTAAGAGCGCTATATGATTCCCTGTTGGGACTAGGTTTCTATTTAGTTCACCTGCTATATTCAGAAAGTGATTATTAAGTACTGTACATATATGCGACTTATCAGTAACACGGACATCCCCACTACGCACTGATTCTATATTCTCGACCTGTCTCTGCAGACCAGCCACTTCCTTTACGACTGACCATATGGTTTTAATTTTATTCTGAGACTTAGCTATTCTATCTGCATACCACATACTTTTTGCCTTCCTAATAACTTTTTTAAGCACCTTACAATACTGTTTGTAATGGGCTGCTGCATTTAGATTTTGACTGTTTCTAACGTTTTGATATAATTGCCACTTTGTTCTACAAGATATTCTTATCCCATTAGTCAGCCACCCAGGCTGCCTGTTTGTGCTAGTACTCTGTTTTGAACGTTCTAACGGAAAGCAACTTTCAAAGAGCACGAGAAAAGTCTTGAGGAAAGCATTATATTTATCGTCTACTGTATCAGCACTATAAACATCTTGCCACTCTTGTTCCTTGATAAGGTTTACAAAAGTCTGTACAGCAACTGGATCAGCTTTCCTAAAAAGTTGGTAACTATATTTAACATGTGTTGCAGCACAAAAATCTTTTAGACTTAAAATTTGTGCATCATGATCTGAAAGGCCATTCACCTTTTTGCTAACAGAATGCCCTTCTAATAATGACGAATGAACGAAAATATTGTCAATGGTTGTTCTACTGTTCCCTTGCACTCTCGTTGGAAAGAATACGGTTTGCATAAGATTATATGAATTAAGGAGGTCTACCAGCATCCTTTTCCTTGCACAATCACTTACACAATTAATATTGAAGTCACCACATATAACTAACTTTTTGTATTTCCTATAAAGTGAACGAAGAACCACCTCTAGCTTTAGCAAAAATGTTGTGAAATCGGAGTCTGGGGATCTATAAATAACAACAGTAAGAAGTTTAGCTCCACTAAATTTAACCACACCTGCACAACATTCAAACACCTTTTCAGTGCAGTACTTTGAAACATCAATTGACTCAAATGGGATACCGTTTTTCACATACATGGCTACTCCCCCACACCGCAAAGAGCTCCTAGAAAAGCTGCCAGCCAACCTGTATCCTGGTAAAGGAAGCCTCTGAATTATCTCCTTATTTAAGAAGTGTTCAGATATACCAATAATTTCAGAGTCAACATCTATAAGCAGTTCACTAACTTTATCTCTAATACCTTGTATATTTTGATGAAATATACTAATTCCCTCATTAATCGGATACCCAAGCTTTGTAGAAAGTGGTTTCTTTGTTAGAGAGACTTCCCTTAAGCAGGAATACCTATCAGCTGACTTCAATCTAAAAAAGGTACAGCTCTAACACCCACAACTACCGGAATTTTCCCATGAGTGATCCCACCACCCCCACCTATGCTGTCACCTATAAGTTTTGCCAACCTCCCCTTCCCATACCTGTTGAGGTGCAGGCCATGTCTAGTGAAACCCGTCCTGCTGATAGACTCCACCGACACCACTGAAATGTGACTCATGCCTTCTGTCATCAGCGCACCCCCAAGTCTCATGTTATTACGCCTGACGGCTGTATTAAGATGAGGCCGATCGTGACGCTGAAACAGTCCCACGAAATGCACATTCGTGTTGCCAGTCTGAGTGGCTATCTTTTCCAGGTCACCATCTATGTCATACTCCCCATCCCTATCAATACTATTACCAGCCCCACCCACAATCACTACCTGATCCTCTTTAGTAAAATCCCTACATAACCCCCCTATGTTAAAAGTCACCTGAGCCAATCCTGCATTAGGCTTCACAATGCTGGTGACTTGGTACTCACTCCCCAAAACTTCCTGCAACTGCTGGCCTACACCTCTACCATGAGAACTACCTAACAGCAGAACCTTCTTCTTCCTCTTCGACTTTGCAACTGTGCTAGCCACCGTAACTACTGAGGTCTGCTGCATACTTCCTACATCTACAGCTACTAGAGATTCCTCTCCACTAGACTCTGACAGTTGGTCATATCTATTACAAACACCAATAGTAAAACTATCTGAAAATCTCCTTCTCCTAGCAGATCTCTTGCCAACAGCCAGCTCCCATTCTCCAACCCCCTTCTCCCTCCTCATCCTATCTAGCTCCTCCTGTGCGTTTTTCAACTGCACCTGAAGGGCACAGATCTTACGCTCCTGCTCCTCTATCAACTTACTCTTGCTACATAACCTGCAGTTCCTGGAGAGGATCTCACCAGAATGCCCACTGGCTTCCCCACTGCATTCCCCCCAGTGAAAATACTTCGAACAAGTCTCACACCGCAATCCACTACTCACGAACCTACGGCAAAGCCCACACTTCTCACTCATGGTAAAATTTTACAATTTTTGAAACAAGAAAACAACTTTATCTAAGTTCCGCTACTACAATAAGATGTTAAAAACTGACTACAATAATCACAAACTTGCTCTACAATGGAAGTAACTACTATTATTGACAGTATTAATCAACAACAAATGAGAATATAACAAAATACTAATACAGAAAGAAAATCAAACGTCTAATGACAGTAACGAAACTGAAAGCAGTTCGCAAAAATTTCTTCTGAAGTTATTTCACCGGAAAACACCAAGAACACTGGTTGAAGACTACTAAAGTTCCTAAATAAACTACTATACACTAACAATTAATTAGTACTTAGCTTTCGATGCGCCGCTACAGCTGCAACTGGTCAGCGCGGAATGTAAACACGGGTAAGAGGTTAAGTTGCTCGATACGAAACACTCACAAATATCAGGCCACAACACAAGAAATGCAGAGGTGAATGAAGAAACCACTAATAAGTCACTTATATAGTAAATATTATCACAAAAACAGTTAAAATATATATCTGAAACCTAAAAATAGATGAAAACTTAGAGAGCGATCTCACACGCAGTCACACGCTTATGACGTCACACCAAAGTGAATAGTAAGCTTCCTTATCTGAGGAGTAATAGTGTGTAGCATTTTTGATGCACCACGAAATGCTTCATCATTCATTCTAAGACACACACACACAATATCATCCATCTTTCATCATTTTAAAAACAAAGTTTATTACGTGCTACAGTTGATGGTAATATGGAGTGTGCCAACAGATAGCGTGGGGAGGGGGGAAGAAGGGGGAAGCACCAGCAACTGTCTGACTGCACTCAGGGATGATGGTCTAAGAAAGGTTGCGAACCACTGAATCAGGGTCTAGGTTCAAGGTTCAAGCTCCTGTCTTGGGCACAGTTTTAATCTGCCAAGACGTTCCCTAACAGTATATACCCTGATACAGAGCGAAATATTCAATCTGAAGCTGTGATAGCACAATCAAGAATGCTGTTATTCGGATCCTACCAGACTCAGTCACTAGTCTCGCGTTGTATACATGGCGCGCCAGCGATGTACCTGAGTTGACGAACAGTATTTTCTTTTACAAGCCGACGACACCGTCTAGTTTATAATCTTTTAGAAGTTTAATTTAACTGATTTGCGTATATCTAGAGGCCCTTAACAGTTAGAGAAAATTCTGTAAGCCTAAAATTAGCATCAATGAAGGTATTACGGTCATGTTTGCTTTCTAACAGATTTTACCAACCACCCAGTCCTCTTTGGAAGCTTTATCCGTGCATTCAACCAGCTCCATGCAAGAGCAAGAATGAACAGAATGCCCAGTAAATGTTAAACAGCCTTCCGTACCACTTAAAAGATATTTTGTTAAGCCTCCGGTAGCAAATCATCCGCTCACAGAGCAATATCGGGGGAGTGGGATACAGGGTAACGTACGCGTGCGCATGCGAACTCACACACACACACAGAGAGAGAGAGAGAGAGAGACTTGTTTGTTACGGAATCAGCAATGTAGACAAAAGATAATCCGCGACCATTTGAGGCTGTAAATACAGTCTGTGTTGGTAAATTATGAACATATGTAAGGAAGTCTGTAGAATGTTTCCCCTTTTAAATTGCTCTGTTTGAAAGTGAAATGTTTGATCCATAAAATTTTGTTAAACGCTATCTTACGATATTTTCAGAACAAATTCATAAGGGTACCGCGATGATCTACAGCCTTAATGGTGAAATTCCACATCTGCAAGAAAATGACCTGACTTATGAAACACGTAAATGCCCCAAATTATAGACCAAGTCATGTGCAGTGGGCATACACGAATCAACCGAAACATTATGACCACTGCCCACTGCAGGGCTGGATGCCTCCTGGTGGCACTGAGGGCATGTGACGCAGTAAGATAAGTATGAGGGGTTTCCAGAAAGTAAATGCCGATCGGTGGCGAAATGGAAACGACTATGAAAATCCGATAAAGCTTTGCACAGATGTGTTGGGCAGTGTATCTAGTATGACCCTAGATAGCAACACGTCGCACTTTTCATTTCTGAGCTCACAGTGAGCGCGTAAAGATGTCTATCAAATAGTGTTTCCCCCCAAGTACGAGGGCCTGGTGAGAAATTTCGCCTGAAGTTATGCAGTCCACATTACATAACTGTCGCGCGTTTTTTTCTTCAAGACAATTCTCAGCTGCATTCTGCAGGATAATGAAGACGCTCCTGCATCGTTTCTAATTGGAAATGTTTGACTACCCATGAAACGTCCCCTTAACAATTTTACACGACTGTGCTTAAACTGACACACAGTATTTTTAGCGCAACGCAATCTGACTTTCAAAAAAATCCCTACAAAAGAATGGCCCTGACTAACATTAAACTATACCTTTCACAAATCACTTACCTCACAAAAATCTTCGCTACTCAAGCTACTGCAATACAGCGAGCGCCACTACTGCCAGCTCAGTAGTCATAATACACTCCTGTAAATTGAAATAAGAACACCGTGAATTCATTGTCCCAGGAAGGGGAAACTTTATTGACACATTCCTGGGGTCAGATACATCACATTATCACACTGACAGAACCACAGGCAATTAGACACAGGCAACAGAGCATGCACAATGTCGGCACTAGTACAGTGTATATCCACCTTTCGCAGCAATGCAGGCTGCTATTCTCCCATGGAGACGATCTTAGAGATGCTGGATGTAGTCCTGTGGAACGGCTTGCCATGCCATTTCCACCTGGCGCCTCAGTTGGACCAGCGTTCGTGCTGGACGTGCAGACCGCGTGAGACGACGCTTCATCCAGTCCCAAACATGCTCAATGGGGGACAGATCCGGAGATCTTGCTGGCCAGGTTAGTTGACTTACACCTTCTAGAGCACGTTGGGTGGCACAGGATACATGCGGACGTGCATTGTCCTGTTGGAACAGCAAGTTCCCTTGCCGGTCTAGGAATGGTAGAACGATGGGTTCGATGACGGTTTGGATGTACCGTGCACTATTCAGTGTCCCCTCGACGATCACCAGTGGTGTACGGCCAGTGTAGGAGATCGCTCCCCACACCATGATGCCGGGTGTTGGCCCTGTGTACCTCGGTCGTATGCAGTCCTGATTGTGGCGCTCACCTGCACGGCGCCAAACACGCATACGACCATCATTGGCACCAAGGCAGAAGCGACTCTCATCGCTGAAGACGACACGTCTCCATTCGTCCCTCCATTCACGCCTGTCGCGACACCACTGGAGGCGGGCTGCACGATGTTGGGGTGTGAGCGGAAGACGGCCTAACGGTGTGCGGGACCGTAGCCCAGCTTCATGGAGACGGTTGCGAATGGTCCTCGCCGATACCCCAGGAGCAACAGTGTCGCTAATTTGCTGGGAAGTGGCGGTGCGGTCCCCTACGGCACTGCGTAGGATCCTACGGTCTTGGCGTGCATCCGTGCGTCGCTGCGGTCCGGTCCCAGGTCGACGGGCACGTGCACCTTCCGCCGACCACTGGCGACAACATCGATGTACTGTGGAGACCTCACGCCCCACGTGTTGAGCAATTCGGCGGTACGTCCACCCGGCCTCCCGCATGCCCACTATACGCCCTCGCTCAAAGTCCGTCAACTGCACATACGGTTCACGTCCACGCTGTCGCGGCATGCTACCAGTGTTAAAGACTGCGATGGAGCTCCGTATGCCACGGCAAACTGGCTGACACTGACGGCGGCGGTGCACAAATGCTGCGCAGCTAGCGCAATTCGACGGCCAACACCGCGGTTCCTGGTGTGTCCGCTGTGCCGTGCGTGTGATCATTGCTTGTACCGCCCTCTCGCAGTGTCCGGAGCAAGTATGGTGGGTCTGACACACCGGTGTCAATGTGTTCTTTTTTCCATTTCCAGGAGTGTATATATAGCAGTTCATGACAAATTTCAAAACTCCGCCATCTCTCTCTCCCCACATCCACCACTGCTGGCGGCTCACCTCCAACTGCGCAACGCTACGCGCTGTTCACATCCAGCTGCCCAACACTACAATGGCAGACAACAATGCAAACTAGCCACAGACTGCACACAGCACAGCCAGTGATTTTCATACAGAGGTGGCGTTTCCAATACAAAAACCTAAACAGGCTACTTACATAGCCCCCATGCTCCCCACAAAAAATTTTACTTGTTTTGGACACTGGGCAATACATATTTGTTAAAATTTTTCATAATCGTAATTACAATAACAAAGAAATCAAATGCACACACTTATTGATACAATGTTGATCAAAAGCTAAAATTTTCTCACAGTCCATAAAGATAGTTCTGATCATTCATCATAATAGTAATTACAGTTTTTTTTCACAAAGTCTCATTAGTAAAAGAAATTGCACACAGAAGTAGTGGATTTCCATGCAGTCTTGAAGAAGTAGTGTTGTCCTTCCAACGGAAAGACAGTGCTGACTCTTGACATGCAGATAGGTAATGGGCCACAACAGAGCAAACCCACAGCCGAGTCAGTCGAAGTTGAAGAATATTGGTACGTAGGTCATCACAGAGCAGACCCACCGTAGTCCAGGTAGAGATTATGGTATTGGTGGGCCACCAGAGGCGCAGACCCACTGCAGTCCTTGTAGAAATAATGGTACTGGTGGGTCATGAAAGGTGCAGACCCACTGCAGTCCTTGTAGAAATAATGGTATTGGTGGGTCATCAAAGATGCAGACCCACTGTAGTCCTTGTAGAGACGGCCAGCAGCCATCTGTTGCAAATGTGCAGGTGCACAATCACCATCGAAGAGTCTTGCGGACAATATAGCAGGTCCATAAACCACCACTGGTGCACTCACAAAGTTTTTTTCTAATTGTCCTTAGAACCAGCAATGCTGTTATCCAGTCCCTTACTGAATTATTAACACACGTGCAAACACTATCAGTCCCAACTTCTCACATATTGTCCATATACTATGACCAACAGAAATGTGTGCAGTGAAATGGAACTTACAAGTTAATAATATGATGAACTGGTGTCAATTACAATTTTATAACATAAGAATACAATTACAAAGGTACAAAATACATCATTAAAGAACGTAACAATACAGATAACATTTGTAGTAATACAGGCTTTACAAAAGAATAGAAATATACATATACATCAGTGTTACAGGAATTATGGCATGAATACATACATACAAGATCAAAATAACTTTCGAAACATCAACTTCACACATGAGCATTAAAACAGAACAGATAAATAATGTCTAAACATCTTTACAAAGTAAATAACATATTATTGATGCAAATTATATTTGAGGATAACAGTATTCCTCATCATAGTGAATGTAGCTTAGGACTAGAAAAATTCTGCAACATAAATCTTATTAACTAAACACATAAAGACAGGAAGAACACAAATACACAAGGGTACACAAACACATAGGGGGATAACACAAAAGGAAAGGACAGGGTTTGTTGTACTGTAGTATTTTGCAAACAGAACTTTCTTTACTTCTCGGAGATCTCCCTTCATTCTTCATTATTTCCAAAAAGTCCTATCTATACCTGCTTTCTGTACTTTTCTCGTATAACCTCTCAGTGCATTTCTTTAAATTCATCACAACTCATTCCCTTATAGGCTACCCCCTCTTAAGCTAACTTAAATCTACTGAGCTCAGATGCTAAACTAAAGGACGAGGCAATGCAGCAGCACAAAACAATTAACACAAACAGCAATGACAAAAAAATGGAAATTTGCAAAGCAAGCTACAGCAAATCTAAATTACCAAGCGATGCAACATTACAACTAATATGAGCCAATGTGCAGCAACAAGAAAAATAAATCAGTAGTAAATCTAGCTTAACAGAGTAACACAAAGTCAAATTCAGTAACACTATGCCTGGCAAACAGCAGCTTATATCTAAACATGACAAAGCTCAAGCAGAAAAAATAGTACACTAAAGATAACAATGCAGATAAGGGAAATGTATAATCACATCTTAATGTCTAAGTAATTAAAGTGGTGCACCACAAGAAGTTATTGGTTGGTTGGTTGGTTTTGGGGAAGGAGACCAGACAGCGTGGTTATCGGTCTCATCAGATTAGGGAAGGATTGGGAAGGAAGTCGGCCGTGCCCTTTCAGAGGAACCATCCCGGCATTTGCCTGGAGTGATTTAGGGAAATCACGGAAAACCTAAATCAGGATGGCCGGACGCGGGATTGAACCGTCGTCCTCCCGAATGCACAAGAAGTTATTCTACCAAAAAAGTTACCAAGTACTTGAAAAGAAAATTATATATGCCGTTACTGTTATTAGTCCCTTCTTATTGTTCTTTCCATTCCAAGAGCTCATTTTTCGAAGAATGTGGGTCATAAAATAATTATTTAATAGAGCTGTTGACAGAAAGTGTTCACATTAGCAAATTCATTTAATTTTATTTTATGAAACCAATGCTGCAAGACAGCTGGAAACCAGATATCAAATGAAATAAGCAACTATGTACAAAGTAAAGCATAAAATAATCATTCAGTAGCCATGAGGCATTTCATAAGTTAGTAGAAATTCTCTCAATTCTCGTAGATAGACACTTGTCCTAATCAGGTGTGCATATGTATGAATGTTTCCAAGTTTGAGCGTGTCGTATTTGCGATGCTTTCTACAAAGGCATGTCAATAGCGAGGTTAATGGTCTTTTCTTTTTCTCCGCCTAATGGCTTTTTCTCAAGGCGGCTGGCACACCTGGCTGCTCACAACGCATTACGTCACGGTCACTTACCTTTCTTACCGAAATATTTACGACAGCAGTTTCCGCTACAGTGACAGTCTCATATAAAAAATTCACAGGTCAAGAATTTGCGTTACAAATGTGTAGAAACAAAATTCTATAAATATAACAGCGTCCAAAAAATTTTCGCCAGCATTGTGATACATTCACGCATATACATACATTTCATAACTCTTAAAGTACGATTCTTGGTTTCCAACAACCTTTTTCACAAACCAGAGTCCCTAACCACTACTCATTATTCCTTACCTTATTCGTCGACACTTCTTCAATATTTCATCATAACAGATACGTAGCATACTCAAATAACTCATATAGCATCAGCTTACTGATCATAAACATACCGCAACAGCATAATACACATAGTCATCGTAACAATAACATCATAACACCTCAGTCAACTCTCAAAACCGTCGTAGCTTCCTCCAATAATTTCAAAACCTAAAACAATTCTCTGCTCATGTCAAAAGTGTCATCTACCTCAAACGTACTTTAAAAATCATGTTCCCTTACCAAATACATCATTCAAAGCTCTCATAGTATCACAATGGTTCCAAAAAATATGAGCATTTCACAAAGTACAGACAAAATACAATTTCATAAGTGTGAAGTTATCCAATGGTGTAATTACGTAAACATCTGTCACTGATGTAGTAAAAAAAATGTTTATCTCTCAGTTAAATGATTAGATAGCTGTGTAATTTATGTGTTAGAGAAATATGGTACCGATGTATAAAGTTGTATAAGCAAATACCATATTAGCTAGGGTTCCTTGTGCTTGCCACACACATGGTACACAAAGTAAGTGTGTACCCCCCTGAGGATTAATGAATAATACCCTCAGGTGTTACAGATTACAGCAATGGAATGAAATGTATCACATAATACCTTTGTATCATTGTACTTCAAATATCTTTAAAAATAAATGTTTTAAATACAAAATTAATCACTCAAATGCGTGTACTGTAGCGCTAAACTGTGCGTCTTGTTGTAAGATAATCTCTGTGGAAGTGTCGTAGTTATCGTCCTCCGAAAGCTAAGTTCTGCAGAAGTCAATGTACTTACCTCACGATAAACAAAGGTGAAATGCTTTGCGTCTAGATATCTTAGTTAATATGCTTATTGGCGTGATGACGAAAGTACTGTACAGTAACGTATTGTTGTGCCACGAAAAAGGCTGTCTCATTGTAGCTATACCACAAAAGTTGCTACTAAAACATGTTTTACTTTCCAGAAGAATTCAGAAAAGCTGTACAGATATAAAACAGATACACTGCAAAAGAAACATTGTAAATTGTCAATCATTAGTAGTGTCGTGATATAGCCATGTAGCTGTCAACTAAACTAACCACCGTGTCACCTGGTATCTCTCAGAAAGCACCTTGAATCCATAATGTATTTGCAAGTAAACCAAAATGTTGCATTAAAATCTCATTAGCAGTACTGGTAAATGTTCTAAGTATGTGAGCCTTATAGTCGTTACATAATCGTGCAACTAACAAGCAAGAATGTACACACACAATAACACTGTGTCGTCTGTTCACAATAACAATGCATTCGTAATTTCTGTTGAAATGAGTTCTCTTGGTTCTTGACTGGATATTTAACTTCAAACTTTGTTGCATGGTAACAGTTTCTAAGTCTGACAATGCATACTAGAAATGTGAAGTGAAAAATTTTATGGCAAAGACAAAGTTAAAAAGCAGATTATCTTTCAATAAACGGTTTTACATTTGAAATGTGGTATAATGTTTTACTCTTCAAAGTACTCAGAGTTTCCGCTTTAACGCAATTATCATGCAGTATACGTCGGTAAAGAATACTGGAATTTTTCTCAAGGTTAGCTTCTATGTTATTTCTCTCTGAGCCAGCCGGCGCACGCAGCTGCCTGCGGTGCGAGTCATTGTCTGTTCCTTTGTTGGCGCGCGTCGTTATTGGGATTAGGAGACCTAGCATCTACAAATTCACGTTGTCGAGAGGGCCCTGCCCTGTTTAAATCCCGCCAGTTCTGATGCAATTCAGGTCTTTCGTTACGATCACATCGTCTGTCGTCATGTCGGTAGATTCCATAGTTACTTTCTTGTCGGTCACGTGGTGGAGAACTTCTCCCTGAATCGTAACTGCGCGCTGGTCCGTTGCGTCTAAAGTTATACTGTCTCCCTTGATAATAATTGTTTTGGTTCCCATATTGTCTGTTTCTAAGGTAATCTCTGTCATATTCATTATTACGGAAATGCGATCTTTCCCTGTAACTATTGTTACTCTGCCAGTGGTTGTCATATGGGTGGTGTCTGTTTTGTACACGATTTGCGTTGTAAGAATAGCCTTGTCGTGTCCAGTTATTATTTCTGTCGTCACGGAATTGTGACGGATGTGACCTGTAGTGATTGTTTTCCCGTTTTCGCATCCCGCGACTGTCAGTGTCAATTTCTAATTCTTGTAACAGTCCCTGAAAATCTTCAATGTCGTATTTGCAACGTCCTGCCAAAATAATATTTCTTAAATGTTCAGGCAATTTCATTAAGCAAATGCGGATGAGCTCTGAAGGGCTGTATGGGTTTGAAAGATATTGATTCTTATGCAACATGTCTTGAAAATATTTCATAAGACTGGAAAATTCAGATTCTTCGAAATGTTTCATCATTATGATGCTATGTTTTACTCGGTCTTGTGTAGCTTGAGACCAATATGCTGAGAGGAAGGCATGATAAAAATCTCCTTCACTGTGACAATCGTGAATGACCGATCGCATTCTTACAGCTGGTTCATTCTCCAAGTAGCCACACATAAATTCTAACCTGTGCTCCAATGACCAGTTGGGAGGAAAACAATGAGAGAATTGATGGACCCACGCTTGTGGATGAATGTCGTTGGCAGAATTCTTAAATGTTTTGAATTTACGTGTAGTAATGAAGAGCTTATAGTCAAAATCATCGTGTCGGCGAATAGCATATCGGTCATTGTTACGTCGTTTCGGCGGTTCCATTTCAAAATTCGGTGCACCTTGCCAATTTCTTTCATAGTTTCCGAAATGCCCTGTGTTATTATTTTGTGGCTTTTCCGTACTTCTATGTCCCTCTTCCCGTATTGGGGCGCGAGTGTCCTCTGAAATAAGTAACTCTTGTATTACCTGTGTCGGCTGATCTTGTACTTCCCGGATTTCTCTTTGGTGTTGCGTATTTATTTGATTCTGATTTTGTGTGAATTTCCTAATTTGTTCGCACTCTTCTGTGTCATTAAAGACTACCGGTCTTGTGTCATTGAGATCATCATCTACCTTTGTAGATAAGTTAGTGAACTGATCCAAAAGTTCGGCTACTTTCTCCGATAGTGTACTTATTTCCTCAGTGTGTTTTTCTGAACCAAGTTTTAGAGTATTTACTGTGTCCTTTAAATTTTCCTGAGTTTTTGCAAGTTGCGTAACCGAATCGGTAGATGCAACAGAGTCAATTTTAGCTTGCAAGGTGTCGTGATTTTCATGAACAATGGTTTGCAGTTCTTTTATGGCTGCTTCGTGATTCTGTAATGCATTTTCATGCTGCGAAAAAATAGGTTGAAAATGCTCACAAATATTTGTTTTTACGTCATTACAGACTTTTTGACATTTCGATTCGATGTTATGTAACTCAGTAGTTAAATCTTCACGTGTTTGTTCAAGCTTATGTTCCACTGAGTCTAACTTTTGAAGCTTTTGTTCCATTGCGTCTAATTGTTGCTGTGTTTGTCTCTGGTGTTGTTCCATTGTGTCTAACTTTTGAAGATTTTGTTCCATTGTGTCTAATTTTTCGAGCTTTTGTCCCATTTGTTGCATTAATTGTAATAACAATGCACTGGTGTCTGGAACATGTCCCTCAGTGCTTTTCGGCAGTGAATTTGCACCAGCAACATTCACATTTTGACAAGCGGAAAATGTGTCTTGACTCATTTGAGAAAACGGTGAGAACCCAAAACCTGAGTCTACAATATTTGCAATATTGTGCTCTGTCATTCCCGATTCCTGAGGCGAGCTGTTGCCGAGCGATCGGTCGATAATGCTTCCCTGTTCTCTAATTGTTTCACTGTCTACACCATTGTTTGCCGCCCACTCCATTTCCCTATGCACAATTACCAAATTACTACTTTGAACATTAGTTAATTCATTACTCTGCGACGCTAACACACTGCTTTCGTTTTCACTGTCATTTCTCAATTTACTTTGGAGCCTAGTATTACGTTTTTCACACGCCATAATTGTCACAATATTTCACACGATAACACAGAAAAGCACAATTTGAAGAGCAAAATAATATAACATAGCAATGGAAATAATGTCTACTTAATTGCAAGCGCAGCTGCGAAATACTTGGTGCAAATCTACATGCATGCCACAACTGTTTTACTGTACAACAATGAAAAACTGCAACTACAAAGGAGATTCTCTCTACAATTACGCGCCAGCAATAAACAAAATCTACACTAATTACACAAACTACAAGAAAAAATCAGAAGATTCCAGTGAGGTATCCTCGGCTAAGGGTCGACATATGAAACGTCCCCTTTTGAAATATTATACATGACTGTGCTTAAACTGACACACATATTTTTTAGCGCAACGCAATCTGATTTTCAATAATCCCTACAAAAGAATGGCCATGTCTAATATTAACCTATACGTTTCACAAATCACTTACCTCACAAAAATCTTCGCTACTCAAGCTACTGCAATACAGCGAGCGCCACTACTGCCAGCTCAATAGTCATAATATACGAGGGCGGTTCAGAAAGTAACCTCCGATTGGTCACAGTGCGGGTTGTGGGGGGAGTAGTGACGCCATCTGTGCGTTCACGCACTCAACAGGTCAGTCGGCATCAAGCCGTGGTCGAGTGACCGTCGTACCTGCGCTAGTTTAGTTTTTGTGGCAGTTTGAAATGTGTGCTGCAATAGAAAACCCCGCCAAATGTGAAGTGCGTGCTGTCATAAGGTTTTTTACAGCCAAAGGATATTCTGCAGCAGCTATTCATCGCGAGCTTTGTGCCGTGTATGGACCAAGAGTTATGAGTGAAGGAGTTGTCCGTGAATGGGTACGTTTATTTAAAAGTGGACGAGAAAACGATCATGATGAAGAGAGGAGTGGTAGACCATCATTGATGACTGACGAACTCGTTCAGACAGTTGATGCAAAAGTTCGTGAAAATCGACGTTTCTCAATGTCGGAGTTGTCTTCTGGTTTTCCACAGATTTCTAAGACTCTCTTGTACGAGATAGTGACAGCAAGATTGGGTTACCGTAAGTTCTGTGCACGATGGGTGCCCAAAATTCTTACCGACCACCACAAAACTCAAAGAATGGCCTCTGCATTAGACTTTCTGTCACGTTATGAGGATGAAGGAGAACCATTGTTAAACAGAATCGTGACCGGTGACGAAACCTGGATTAAGTACGTGAACCCTGAGACAAAAGAACAATCAAAGATGTGGGCACATTCAAATTCGCCTACCAAACCAAGAAAAGCCTCGCAAGATTTTTCTGCCAGAAAACTGATGGCAACGGTGTTTTGGGATGCCAAAGGGATGTTGTTGGTTGAATTCATGGAACGTGGTACGACCATTAATCAAGACGTGTACTATGAAACAATAAAAAAGTTACGACGGGCTATACAGAACAAACGCCGTGGTATGCTGACTTCCGGTATCGTTTTTTTGCACGATAACGCCCGTCCTCACTCTGCTCGCAGAACAACGGCCCTTCTTGAGTCCTTCAAGTGGGACGTTATCAACCATCCACCTTACAGCCCAGACCTGGCGCCAAGTATCACCTCTTCATGCATTTGAAGAAATGGCTCGGGTCACAGCGGTTTGATGACGACGAAGAGCTCAAAGATGCAGTCACAGGCTGGCTCCAGGCACAAGCGGGTGATTTTTATGCAGAAGGAATTTCAAAGCTTGTGAAGAGATACGATAAGTGCCTCAATCGCTATGGAGACTATGTAGAAAAATAGTGCAAAGATGTAGTTGTAAGATGTATATATTAAAATATTTTTATTTAACTTGGTGTATTTTTTTAAATCAACCGGAGGTTACTTTCTGAACGGCCCTCGTATATAGCAGTTCATGACAAATTTCAAAACTCCGCCATCTCTCTCTCCCCACATCCACCACTGCTGGCGGCTCACCTCCAACTGCGCAACGCTACGCGCTGTTCACATCCAGCTGCCGCTGCCCAACACTACAATGGCAGACAACAATGCAAACTAGCCACAGACTGCACACAGCACAGCCAGTGATTTTCAAACAGAGGTGGCGTTTCCAATACAAAACACTAAACAGGCTACTTACACCCACAATACAGCCAGTAATTGTCTCCGTTTGAGTTTCATCTCTGCTCACATGAACCTCTGGCTATCAAGACAACATTTTGGCACAGACAAAGAGCTGTAGGCCAGCGCAGAGAATTCGCGGAAAGCACTGGCGGCTATCTTCTATGATGAGGGTATTGGAAAGTTGGTACAACGCTACAACAAATATCTAAGTCAGGACGGCGACTACGTAGAGAAGTAGCTGGAAGGTGTAGTTATCTGTTAGAAATAAAACCTTTCTAATTTGCACTGTGGTTTCCATTTCGCGATCAATCGGAACTTACTTTCTGGACAGCCCTCGTATGTAACCCGAGCAGGGGCGGATGTTGGACTATCCTAGCGAAGATATACACTGCAAATGAAGAGATCCACTAAGATAAGCGCCTTTCCGAAATAGTACATTACTGTTAAACAAAGGCTGCGAACGAGTATCTCGAATGAGAATTTACGGAAAGTGGTAGAAGAGCAGTGAAACTATCACTAGGCACTATGTGTAGTATGCATTACCTGCGTCAGGTGGTCTGTGGTAGGAAATTTCTCTTTGTTTTAATAAGACACACTAAGGTAGATTTTTTAAGCAACTCTTGGAAAAACACCACCAGTGGTAGTGACTACTACGAAAAAGCATAATTTACTATCATAAAACTGTACCAGATGGATTAATAGCTAACAGATTAAATACAATAATAAAAATTGAAGCCTTACAATAAAAGAGGTAAAAATTCTTTCTCGAAAGAAACTTTAAGATTTACAATTCAAAACAGCAGTATACGCCTCAAATAAGCATCATTTCAGAACATTACTATATCGCCGGATAGCCGAGGTGTGCAAGGCACGCAAGAGAAATATCCAGACAAAATTTTTATTAAATATTGCGTCCAGAATGGTACAAATAGTCAGTGAGAAACTTTATGAAATTAATATAAATTAAATCTCCTGGTGTTTAGCCGGCGTAAATGAATAACTATTCAGTTGGCCGAGCAACACTTGCATAAATACATTTACGTAAATAAATATAGTAATTACTCAAATGGCAAATCAACCGGTTAACACTTTAACAGTTTACAACTAGAAATAAAAAGTAATTAAACGCGGAGGCGCTGTAGGGGGGCAATGATTAAGACACAAATAAATACACTTTGTGATCAAAAGTATCCGGACATCTGGCTGAAAACGGTTTACAGGTTCGTGGTGCCCTCCACCGGTACTGCTTTAATTCAATATACTGTTGGCCCACCCTGAACCTTGTCGACATCCTCCAGCCTAGCAGGCATACGTTCAATCAGGTGCTGGAAGGTTTCCTGGGGAATGGTAGCCCATTCTTCACGGGGTGCTGCAATGAGGAGAGGTATCGATGTTGGGCGGTGAGGCCTGGCACGAAAACGGCGTTCCAAAACATCCCAGAGGTGTGCTATAGGATTCAGCTCAGGACTCTGCGCAGGCCAGTCTATTACAGGAATTTTATTGTCGTGTAACCATTCCGACACAGGCAGTGCATTATTAACAGGTTCTCGATCGTGTTGAAAGATGCAATCGCCATCCCCGAATTGCTCTTCAACACACCAACAGTGGGAAGCGAGAAGGTGCTTAAAACATCTATGTAGGCCTGTGCTGTGATAGTGCCTCGCAAAACAACAAGGGCTGCTACCCACCTGCAAGAACAACACGACCACACCATAGCACCACCGTCTCCGAATTTTACTGTTGGCACTACACACGCTGGCAGATGACGTTCACCGGGATGACTTGAACCCTGCCATCGGATCGCCAAATTATGTACCGTGATTCGTCAGTCCACACAACGCTTTCCCACTGTTCAATCGTCTAATGTTTACTGTCCTTACACCAAGGAAGGCGTCGTTTGACATTCACCGGTGTGATGTGTGGCTTATGAGCAGTCGCTCGGCCATGAAATCCAAATTTTCTCACCTCCCGCCTAACTGTCATAGTACATACAGTGGATCCTAATGCAATTTGGAATTCCTGTATGATGGTCTGGATAGATGTCTGCCTATTACACTTTACGACCCTCCTAAAGGTTCGACAGACGAGGTCGACCTGTACGCTTTTGTGCTGTACGTGTCCTCTTTCACGTTTCCGCTTCACTATCACATCCGCCGCAGTGGATCCAGGGATGTTTAGAAGTGTGCAAATTTCGCTTACAGACGTATGACACAACTGACACCCAATCATCTGACCACGTTCGAAGTCCGTGAGTTCCGCTCTCTCACGATGTCTAATGACTACTGAGATCGTTGATATGGAGTACATGGCTGTAGCAGGCAACAAACTGCACCTAGTATGAAAAACGTATGTTTTTGCTCGTGTCCGGATACTTTTTATACACTCCCCCCACTCCACAATTAGTGATAGTTCCACCTGCTATCTGCCAGTGGTTATGGTGTAAGACGTGTATATTTCTATTGTCTATTGTTAAACCACAATTTATGAAAGATGTTTATATTTTATTAATAGGATTAAGTAGGAATAGTTAATATTTGTCATGTTGGAAATAATTGTGGTAGCAGGGAATGAGGCCGCAAATTGATATAATTTTAAAAAGGGCGGGAGAGACCGCGTATGGATACATTTTAAGAAAAGAGAGGGAGAGACCGCGCATTGATACATTTTGTAATGGTAGCAGGGACTGTCTGCACCAGGAAGCATTGTTCGCAGCAGAGACCGCACTTTAGCGTTGGTAGGAAGTCAGTAGTATGCGAGAAGTGAAGCGAGTCGGTAGCAGGTCTGAAGCAAGAGGTCGAGAGGAGCGGTGTGCCTGCCAGCCACCAGCTATGATTTACAAGAGATTATAGCCGGATGTACAGAGACATCAGTTAACTATTATCATGAGAGGAACTAATATTATTGAATTATTTTTTTGAGAAACTCAAGACTATTGAAGTTATGTTTGCGCAATGCTAGTTGTAAGACTATTGTAAAAAGTAAGTCCCATTTGAACGTTTGCAATATCATTGCATTCAGAATATAATTAATTTGTGCCAGCAATATTGCATTACTGATTATAATCCATCCCAGAAACCATCAACGTAAAACTTTGCAAAATTTTATTGTTGTCAAGAAAAAGTTTAACTATGAGTTACGTAACTTCAGTTAAATTAATTAAAGAATAACGTTAGCTTTGCTATTAAAGGATAACGCCAGCTTTAGTAATAAATACAGCCACTTATTATGACAGCCCACCAGCAGCTAATAGAGTATAGTAAAACAGAGCAAGTATATTCATGTCGCAGTTCGATGTAGCAGTCAGATGGCGATCCAGTAACAGTAAAAAAGGTAAGGAACAGTTCTGGGTTATTGCAGTTAACGACTGAGGGCCACAACGACGACACATTCTATGTTTCGTCGAAATAATCAGAAAATTACTTTTAATAGGCAGCAATTAAATTTGTATGCGAAGATTGAGAAAGAGAATAAATTTCAAAGGGAAGATTTCATTTGTTATTATTATGCAAGAGATAGAAATCCTAAGGGAAGGTTTCATAGGTTACTGTAAAAGGGAAGGTTGTTTAACAAAAGAGATATAGAAGGGATGTTTGCGTAACAAAAGGGATATAGAGGAGACGGGAAGGTTTCAATGGTTCGTTGACGTCTAACATAGGTGGTGATCTCATTAAGGTGTTTCGATCGTATATTAACGGCTTTCTGCCTAACTGCATTTGGAAAAATAACTAACTGTCCGTGTGTCTCTGTACTCATCCCAATCTCGCTTGTTCTCATGAGACTATGCAATGAGCTCCCCGCCGCCGTTGGATAAGCAACAACCAGCATCAAGTCGTACTCGTCGTACTCTTAGCTCAATTTCTTGTTTCCTAGTTTAATGCCAGCCTGTGTGGCCGAGCGGTTCTAGGCGCTACAGTCGCAGCAGGTTCGAATCCTGCCTCGAATATAGATGTGTGTGTGATGTCCTTAGGTTAGTTAGGTTTCGGTAGTTCTAAGTTCTAGGGGACTGATGGCCTCAGCAGTTCAGTCCCATAGTGCTCAGAGCCATTTGAACCTAGTTTAATTCTTAATTTATTTGCGTGTTTTTTGGTACTTGTACAGTTTAATTCACAGATTTCGGGCGTATTTGAGAGTTGTAGAATCGCGTTTTAGTACCCGTATAGTGTAAATTCGCGTAGTCGTCAGTCATCTGTTTGGTTTGAACGGCTTGTGAGATAAAAGAAAGGAAAAAAAATTAGGAGTGGATAGGAACTGCGCCTGTTGTGTACGGATTCAGGGAGGAACTGGCCACCGTCCGTAAACAGCTCGAAGCTGTGTTGGCCGTGGTCGACAGGTTCCAGGCTGTTGCCCTGGGCCGCGGTGACATTAGGAGACCCGAGGCGAGTGCTTTGGCGCCTCTGGAACCTCTACATCGCCTAGGATCTCTGATGCCACTGCGCCCTCGGATTCTGACGTCCCTGCCGGTCGAAACTTGCCTGACTGTGATTGGCGAACCGTGGCGGGGTCGCGAATCCCTGGGCGGAAGGCGAAAGTTGGTGCTGGCCGCAAGGCTGTACTCTTACGCCTCCGTAACAGGTCTGAGGTACTGCCCACTGCTGAAAGTACTTCTGAGCCAGCAAGGGCGGAATCGCCTATTGCGGCAGTGGCCGGTCTTCCTGAAAGGTCCAGACAAGAGCAGAGGGTGGGGTTGCTTGTCATTGGGTGCTCCAATGTTAGGCGGGTGATGGAGCCCCTTAGGGATATGGCATCTAAGGACGAGAAGAAAACCAATGTGCACTCCGTGTGAATACCGGGGGGAGGCATCCAAGATGTGGGAAGGCTCCTTCCGGATGCCATGAAGGGTACAGGGTGTAGCCAACTGCCGGTGGTGGCTCACGTCGGCACTAATGACGTGTGTCGCTATGGATCGGAACAGATTCTCTCTGGTTTCCGGCGGCTATCTGAGTTGGTGAAGACTGCCGGTCTTGCTAGCGAGATGAAGCCAGAGCTCACTATCTGCAGCATCTTCGACGGGACCGATTGCGGACCTTTGGTACAGAGCCGAGAGGAGGGTCTGTATCAGAGGTTCAGACTGTTCTGCGACCGTGTAGGCTGCAGATTCCTCGACTTTCACCATAGAGTGGTGGGATTTCGGGTTCCACTAAATAGGCCAGGTGTCCACTACACGCCGGCAGGGTGGTCTAGCGGTTCTAGGCGCGCAGTCCGGAACGTCGCGACTGCTACGGTCGCAGGTTCGAATCCTGCCTCGGGCATGGATGTGTGTGATGTCCTTAGGTTAGTTAGGTTTAAGTAGTTCTAACTTCTGGGGGACTGATGACCACAGATGTTAAGTCCCGTAGTGCTCAGAACCATTTGAACCATTTTTTTGTCCACTACACACAGGAGGCCGCTACACGTGTAGCAGGGGCTGTGTGGCGTGGACTGGGCGGTTTTTTAGGTTAGACAGTCTCGGGGAAGGTCAAAAAGGGCTCCAGTCTCAAGAGGTACAGGGCAAAGAAGAATCGACCAAGCAACAGTCAGTATTGTAAATTGTCGTAGCTGTGTTGTAAAAGTACTAGAGCTTCAAGCGCTGATAGAAAGCACTGAAGTTGAAATCGTTATAAGAACAGAAAGCTGGTTAAAGCCGGAGATAAATTCTACCTAAATTTTTAAATAGGCGCAAACAGTGTTCAGGAAGAATAGATTAAATAAAGTAGGTGGTGGTATGTTTGTGTCTCTTGGTAGTAGTTTATCCTGTAGTGAAGTTGAAATAGATAGTTCCTGCGAATTGCTATGGGTAGAGGTTATACCCAACAGCCGTACCAAAATAATAATTGGCTCCTTCTACCGACCTTCCAACTAAGACGATATAATAGCTGAACGGTTCAAAAGAAAACTAGAATCTCATTACAAATAAGTATCCCACTCATACAGTTACAATTGGTGGAGACTTCAATCTACCCTCCATCTGCCGGCAAAAATACAAGTTCAAAGCCAGTGGTAGACAGAAAACATCTTCCGAAATTGTACTTAATGCTTTTTCTCAGAACTAATTTAAACAATTAGTTCATGAGTCCACACGAATTGTAAATGGTTGCGAAAACACACTTGACCACTTAGCCATAAATAATCCTGTTCTGATAGAGAGGGTCATGACGGATACAGGGATCAGTGAACACAAGGCCATTGTAGCGAGGCTCAAAACCATATAAACCAAAACCACTAAAAATAAACGCAAAGTATATCTATTTAAAACAGCAGATAAAAATTCGCTTGATGCCTTCCTAAGAGAGAGTCTTCATTCCTTACAAGCTAATTATGTATGTGTAGACCAGATATGGCCCAAATGCAAAGATACAGTATCGACAGTAATAGATAGATTCATACCGCGTAAGTTAATAACAGACGGGACTGATCCACCATAGTACACAAAACACGCAAGAACCCTGTTGCAGAAGCAACGAAAAAATCTTGCCAAATTCAGAAGAATGCAGAATCCCCAAGATTGTCTAAGTTTCACGGAAGCTCGAAACTTAGTGCGGACGTCAACGCGAGATGGTTTTAATAGTTTCCGCAATGAAACATTGTCTCAAAATGTGGTAGAAAACTCAAAGAGATTTTGGTCGTATGTAAAGTACACCAGTGGCAAGAAACAGTCAATACCGTCACTGGGCGATAGCGTCGGAAATGTTACCGATGATGGTGCCACTAAAGCGGAGTTACTAAGTATAGATTTCCGTAATTCCTTCATGAAAGAAGATGAAGTAAATATTCCAGAATTCGAGACCAGAACAGCTGTTAGCATGATTTCCGTAATTCCTTCATGAAAGAAGATGAAGTAAATATTCCAGAATTCGAAACCAGAACAGCTGTTAGCATGATTTCCGTAATTCCTTCATGAAAGAAGATGAAGTAAATATTCCAGAATTCGAAACCAGAACAGCTGTTAGCATGATTTCCGTAATTCCTTCATGAAAGAAGATGAAGTAAATATTCCAGAATTCGAAACCAGAACAGCTGTTAGCATGATTTCCGTAATTCCTTCATGAAAGAAGATGAAGTAAATATTCCAGAATTCGAAACCAGAACAGCTGTTAGCATGATTTCCGTAATCCCTTCATGAAAGAAGATGAAGTAAATATTTCAGAATCCGAAATCAGAATAGCTGTTAGCATGAGTGACATAAAAGTAAATATCTTAGGTGTTGCGAAGCAACTAAAATGAATTAAGAAAGGCAAGTCTTCCGGTCCAGTTGGTATACCAATCAGGTTCCTTTCAGAGTATGCAGACACAATAGCGCCTTTCTTAGCAATCACATACAATCGCTCACTTGACGAAAGGTTTGTGTTCCTAAAGACTGGAAAGTAGCACAGATTACACCAATATTCAAGAAAGGAAATAGGAATAACTCATTGAATTACAGACCCACTTCACTGACCTCAATCTGCAGTAGGATTTTGGAGCATATACTGTACTCGAACGTTATGAATCACCTTGAAGAAAATGACTTACTGATACGTAACCAACACGGATTCAGAAAATATAGTTCTTGCGCAACACAGCGAGCTCTTTATTCCCATGAATTAATGAGTGCTGTCCACAAGGGATGTCACATAGGTTTCCCTTATTCCTAGATTTCCAGAAGGCTTTTGATACCGCTCCTCACAAGCGACTATTAATCAGATTGCGTGCATATGGAGTATCGCCTCAGTTGTGTGACTGGATTAGTGATTTCTTCTCAGAGAGGTCACAGTTCGTAGTGATGGATGGTAAATCATCGAGTAGAACAGAACTGATATCTTGCGCTCCGCAAGGTAGTGTCATAGGCCCTGTGCTGTTCCTCATTCACATAAATGATCTAGGTGATAATCTGAGCAGCCCCCTTAGACTGTTTGTAGATGATGCTGTAATTTACCATCTAGTAAAATTATCAAACGATCAATTCCAATTACAAAATGATCTAGAGAGAATTTATGTATGGTGCGAAAAGTGGCAATTGGCATTAAGCAAAGAAAAGTGCGACGTCATCCACATGGGTACTAAAAGAAATCCGATAAATTTTGGGTAAACGATAAATCGCACAAATCTAATACCTAGGAATTACAATTACGAGCAACTTAAACTGGAAAGACCACACAGATAATATTGGGGGGAAGGCGAAACAACAAGTGACCGCCACGGTCGCAGGTTCGAATCCTGCCTCGGGCATGGATGTGTGTGATGTCCTTAGGTTAGTTAGGTTTAATTAGTTCTAAGTTCTAGGCGACTGATGACCTCAGAAGTTAAGTCGCATAGTGCTCAGAGCCATATGAACCATTTGAAGGCGAAACAAAGACCGCGTTTTGGTGGCAGAACACTTAGAAGCTGCAACAAACCCATTAAAGAGACAGCCTGCATTACACTT
Source organism: Schistocerca nitens (assembly GCF_023898315.1). NCBI lineage: Eukaryota > Metazoa > Arthropoda > Insecta > Orthoptera > Acrididae > Schistocerca > Schistocerca nitens. Next base: position 70,985,510 of record NC_064614.1, read on the forward strand.
GTCCGTCCTCTGCTGGAATACTGCTGGGTGGTGTGGGATCCTTATCAGGTAGGATTGACGGAGGACATCGAGAGAGTGCAAAGAAGGGCAGCCTGTTTCGTGTTTTCGCGCAATAGGGGTGAGAGTGTCACTGATATGATACCTGAGTTGGGGTGGCAGTCACTGAAACAAAGGCGGTTTTCTTTGCGGCAAGATCTATTTACGAAATTTCAATCATCAATTTTCTCTTCCGAATGCGAAAATATTTTGTTGACACCGACCTACGTAGGGAATAATGATCATCATCATAAAATAATAGAAATCAGAGCTCGAACGGAAAGATTTAGGTGTTCCTTTTTCCCACGCGCCATTAGAGAGTGGAATGGTAGAGAAGTCGTATGGTTCAAATGGCTCTGAGCACTATGGGACTTAACTTCTAAGTCCTTTAGAACTTAGAACTACTTAAACCTAACTAAGCTAAGGACACCATACACAGCAATGCCCGAGGAAGGATTCGAACCTGCGACTGTAGCGGTCGCGCGGTTCCAGACTGTAGTACCTAGAACCGCTCGGCCATCCCAGCCGGCGAAGTGGTATGAAAATGGTTCGATGAACCCTCTGGCAGGCACTTAGGTGTAAATTGCAGAGTAGCCATGTAGATGTAGATGCAGGACGTACGATGGTGACAATATAATGATCGCAGAGTCATCTAATATCGACTCCCTACATTTCAGAAACAGGACTTCAGGAGAACTACGTCTTCCAAGAGCATTTCTGTTAAACGGAATTACGGACCTGTTACGATCCGAGCACTGTGTCCGTGAAACTAATACCAGCTGTCGTGCTGGCTTGATAAGGACTCTAAGCAACGTAACAGTTCTTTTGAACTGTTTGCACTATTGTCTTGTACGCGATGTTCTTCACAGATCCATTACCTTTTCCCAGAAACCTTCCAAATCTAAGTCCACCTCTTTACCTATCAATGATTTTCGGTGAGTGTTCCTGCCATTTCATATCACTTCTAACTGTTTCCTACTTCCCTAGTACTTGTATAATGTGGCATACTCAAGGTATACAATACCAGTCTTGCATTCAGAATCAATTGAGTTCTTTCCTCTTTTACTGGCATTACGTTAAATCTACCCAAATTGAAAGATATATGCCGTTCGTTGCATCAGTGATTCACGTAATTATTCCTTCAATAATTGCAGCAAAATAGTAGACGTGGAACAACATAACTGAACTACTTACCAGATAAGGTAGTGTCTTAGCATCACATATGTTTCTAGGCAAAATCGTCACAGACTAGACCTGGCGAAGAACTCGAAATGTATATGACATTCCTAACAGCACAATCGCAAATAACAGTACAGTCAGGAAACCCATGTGAACTCTCTGGTCGTAGTAACAATCCCGCGTGGCATATTTCGTGTTCTATACGGAATACTTTGGTAACACTTCTTTCTAAGAAGATCACTGAAACGACCGAATGTTTAACTCGTGAAGAGTGATGGATCTGTGACTGTTAGATCGTGAAAATTAGTCGGGTTGGAGTTGCAAAAATTCTGGCTGCTTTTCGAATACAGTCAGTGAATTTTGAAGATTAAAGTTTACCATATCGAATACGGACTTGATACCCATTTCATGTGTTTCCGCATGAATAAAAAGCAGATTAAATCTTAAAATTTAAATGCTTTCTGCAAGTAGACTGCATCCTCCGAACGCCAGATTTTTTAAATATGGACTTTCAGGAACTGACTTTCAACTTGAGTTACGCGGCCTCCGTGGGGTAAGTATTAGGCAATGGTTTCATCAACGCTGCCTTAGACTGCCTAGCACTTACCTGCTACAGCAAAGTGAAGGGTCCTCGGAAGGAAGGAATATCGCGAATTCAGAGAGACAACAGAGACGACCGACTCCGCCCGGCCGCAGAAGGACCTCTGTTACGTCACGTTATGTGGTTAAGTGAACCAAGTATTCCAAGCCCAATATTTCCTGTTACCAACATCCCTTCAAGGGGGCTGATCAGATTTAGGCCAGGAGTAGTCAAACTTCATTACCTACCACCCACTTTTGTATCTCTGTTGGTAGTAAATAAGTTCCCCAGTAATGATGATTTGTAAAACTTGTAAGGCAGCGTTACAGGAAATAATGCATGTAATTATTATTCGTTACAAAATATGTTATGTCAAAATTTTACGAAAATCTAATGTAAATATTTTTAAGGCCCCTACGAAAATGGCAAACATCTAACAGGCGCACTACGAATGTAGTGGTGTGGACGTGTTGGGAATGTGGTCTCGCGGGTAGCGTGCAAGGTGGAAGTCCCTGTAGGTGCACTATACTCTGTACCCTAGGTGGCTCGCCGGCACGGTAGCTCAGCGTGTCCGGTCGGAGAGCTGGTTCACCTCTGTAATGAAAAACTGAGTGAAAGGATCAACAAAACTAACTTAAACGGATGTCATGTGACGTCCGCAACGACCAAACACAACGATCGCCAACGGACAAAATAAAAAAAAAAAAAAAACGGTGGCTCAAATGGATATAGCGTGTGCCACGTAAGCAGGAGATCCCGGGTTCAAATCCCGGTTGGGGCACAAATTTTTAACATGGCCCAATGATGTATATCAACGCTTGTTTGCAGGTAGGGTGTCGATTTAATTATCAATTCATTCTAGAGAAGCTGAACGGTTATAAATGGTATTTCTTCTTTCGGGAACAGGTACTACCTTCATATATCTAAGAAACGTGTTGACTACCACTGATCTGGGTCAAACGGACACGGAGCATTGGTCGATTTAAACTAGTTCGCGGTGACAGACCGTGAATAATCGGCCGTAGCGGGCGAACGTGTGTAAACACTATACATCTTCTGATTATGAAAGGCTGCGGAAGAAACATACACCTGTCAACCGTTCGAAAGCAACAGAAATGCATTTGATCGATGTAAACCGTACTGCAGCTACAAATAGCAACGGAAAAAACATTATTCCAGTGATGGCGAAGAAATCACTTTAACTTTAAACGAAACAGAAAATTTCAGGCCTGTGGGGAAACGACCTGGAACTGTGTCAGCTTTCGCAACATTCACCACATTCACCAGCGTACGGGGGAGCACTTTTATCTTCGTCGCAAATAACTCTCTTTTCTACGGTCGCTACTGTCACCGGAGTGCTCATTATAGCAGCGGCTGAAATACTATAAAGGATGAATACTTTCGGTACATGTCGCCTGATATACAGACTTCAAAAAGGTTAACCTTCGTCCCATAGAGCGGAAGCTTGTTAAAAATAATTGGTGCACCTGAAAGACATTGCGGAACCCGGTAGCCCATAGGAGAATGCCGATTTCTTACAGGGCGAGTACATTCAGAATTTTAGGCGACGTTCTTTTAATGTTCCTGCACGGAGACGCGTCGATAGGAAGCACTCAACGCCAATTGCATCGTAAAAACCCGTCAGCTCACCCTTTTCGTCTCTGGTCGATGGAAGCGCGTAAACCAAACTATGGGACGCTGAGGATGGCTGTCGTTTTATTGGCAATATTTCCCTTCATTCCGACGTCACTGTTGTTTTAAGCGACTGTTAATGCTTTTCTGCTGAGACCAACGTTCATGGATTTCTAAATGTGCTTGGAAAACTCGACAAATCAATGATGCTTTCCTTACCTCTTTCTAGAGGAAAGCTCATTGATTTTCTGCCCAGTGTTGAATCCAGTGAATCACTGGGGGCAAGTCTCATACTCACCTGTGTAGGTGAGAGTTGACAATGCATCTAGTTTACAGATGGGCGATTGCGATGTGCCATCAGTAATGGTTAATATTTTAGGTGGAGCTACTTTTCTTGTTGACAACGCAAATGGCGAAAGTATATGCGCTCAATTTTTAGATACAGACTATAATGAATTCAGACATGAACAATATTGGTATTGTGAAGTGCTCTATTGTTGTAGAACTTTTTGTACTGGCAGTCGGTTGCAATAGCATAGGCCTTAGGTGTGTGAATAATGGGCGGGATCCGGAATGAATTTTCCCCCTGCAGTGGGATGTACGCTGATTTGAAGGTCTGGCAGGTTATCGCTATGTGCTGGACCGCTGATCATACATACAAACATACATACATTCATCCTTGTTCCATAGATCATCAAAACGACATTTCGTAATGATGTGGAACGTGTCACTTTAACATACGTTTTCTATACACAAAATAATTATTTTTACCGTTACTACTTCATATCTAAGAATTCATCTATTGAGTAGCAGGAACTGTCATTCAGAAATTCTTTTAATTTGTTTTTAAATGTTGGTTGGCGATTTGTTAAACTTTTAATACTAAGTGGCAAATGACCAAAGATTTTAGTCGCAGCATAATTCACACCTTTCTGTGCCAAAGTGAGATTTAATCCAGAATAGTGACTATCATCTTTGTTCTAGTGTTGTAGCTATGCACATCGCTGTTACTTTTTATTTGGCATGGGTTATTAATGAAAAATTTCATAAGTGAATATATGTATTGCGAAGGTACTGTGAATATCAAAAGTCCGTAAATAAATAAATAAATTTCTAAAAGGTGATCTGGGGGGCGGGGGGGTCCAGCTATTATTCTGATTACACGCTTTTGTGCAATGAATACTTTCTCTCTTAATGACGAATTGCCCCAAAATATGATGCCATATGAAAGCAGTGAATGAAAAAGGCATAGTAGGATAATTTACTGATAAGTTTATCACCAAAATTCGCAAAAACGCTAATAGCATAAGTAGCTGAACCAAACCGTTTCAGCAAATCATTGATGTGTTTTTTCAAATTCAATTTCTCATCAATGCTCACACCCAGAAATTTTGAGTATTCTGCCTTAGCAACAGACTTTATCAACAGATATTTATCAACGGTTTTATGCTATTTACTATACGGAATTGCATAAACTGTGTTTTCTCAAAATTTTGTCAGAGTCCATTTGCAGAGAACCACTTAATAATTTTCTGAAAGACATTATTAGTAATTTCCTCAGCTGATTGTTGCCTGTTGGGTGTGATTACTATACTTGTATCACCAGGAAAAAGAGCTAGTTCTACATTTTCATAAATATATAGTGGCAAGTCGTTAATATACATTAATAACAATAAGGAATCCAAGACTGAACCCTGTGGGACCCAATTCTTGATACCTCCCCATTTAGAGGACTCTGCTGGTTTTTGCAGACTATCTGTACTGTTAATTTCAACCTTCTGCATTCTTCCAGTTAAGTATGAATTAAACCATTTGTGCACTGTCCCACTCATGCCTCAATTCTTAAACTTATCTAGAAAAATTTCATGATTCACACAATCAGAAGCCTTTGAGAGATCACAAAATATCCCAGTGGACATGGTTAGTTATTCAATGCATTTAATATTTGATCAGTGAAAGCATGTATAGCATTTTCTGTTGAAAAGCCTTTCTGAAAACCAAACTGACATTTTGTTAGTACTTCATTTTTACAAAATTTGATGCTACTCTTGAATACATTACTTTTTCAAGAATTTTGGATAAAGCCGTCAGAAGCGGTATTGGGCAGTAGTTGTTAGCATCAGATCTACCCCCTTTTTTATGCAATGGTTTAGTAATAGCGTATTTAAGTCTATCTATAAAAGTGCCCTGTTTTAGTAAGCTACTACACATGTAGCTGAGAATCCTACTTATTTGTTGGGAACAAGCTTTTAATACTGTGTTGGAAATGCCATCAATTTCATGTGAGAATTTACTTTTGGGTGAATTTGTTATTTTCCTTGTTTCAGTAGGAGAGGTGGGCTAAATTTCCATTTTATTATGTTGCATAGGAACTGCCTCATCCATATAATGTTTTGCATTTTCTAATGACTAGCTGGATTCTATTTTCTCTACAACACTTAAAAATGATTATTAAAAATGTTTTCTACTTCTGACTTCCTGTTAGCAAACTTTTCATTGAGGCTGATAGAAATACGGTCTTCCTGTGCTCTCAGTTGCCCTGTTTCCCTTTCAACAATATTCCAAATTGTTATAATTTTATTATCAGATGTGCTAATCTCAGATATTTTGCACATAGTTCTGGACTTTTTAATAACACTTTTTAATACAGTGCACTAGTTTTTAAAATGTTTCACTGTTTATGAATCATTACTCCTCCTACCTGTAAGATGCATTTACCTTTTATGATTACAAGATATTTTTATCCCTTTAGTAAGCCACGGCTTTTTACATGGTTTCTTACAGGTGCATATCACTATTTCCTTAGAGAAACTGTTTTAAAATATGCTCACAAAGGTATCACGAAATAGGTTAAATTGGTATCACTTTCCCTGTACATCTCATCCCAGTCTAATTGTTGCAAGCGTTCCTTAAAATTCTGAAATGTTAAATCGTTAATTGAACGTACTATTTTGGAGGACTGTTTTACATTACTGTGCGGAACTGTATCACATACTGCAACTAGCTGTGCATCATGATCAGACAGACCATTCTTAACAGGAAAAGTTTTTAACTGACTAAATTTATCCTGGTCTGTGAAATATTATCTATCACTGTTCTGCTTTCCTGTACCACCCAAGTTGGAAATTCAATAACTGATTTCAAATTGAGAGAACCGCGTAATACTTCAAGATCCAGCTTTCTATCGGACTCCTTCAGAAAATCTACATTGACATACCCCCAAATAATAATTTTCTTTCGTCTGTCTGTCAGAGAGCACAACAAACGACCCAAGTTCTTCAAAAATAGTTGAAAATTTCCCAATGAGGACCTATACATGGCTACAATTATAAAAGTATCATTATTTAATTTAAGATCACATGCACATGCTTCTATTGTTGCTCTACGCAAAATTTTTTAGTTTCCAGATTTTTCACACGATTACAGATTTTAACATACATGGCAACGCCTCTTCTCTTCATAGTGTCTCTACATACATGTGCTGAAAGCACCAAGAACCTTTGTCTTTCCACGTGTGGATGCTCTACGACTTTTCTTTCTTTTTCCCTTTTTTATGTTTCAAAATTTTCAGTATTTCCCTTCACTGTTTTGTGAATCGAGTGTTAATGCTTTCCTATTGAAGGCAACTTTCACGCATTTCTAAATGTACGAGGGAAACTCGATAAAAAAAATATTGCTGCGCTTTGCTCTTTCTCGAGGAAAGCTCATTCATACATTTGGCAAGTTGTTTGTGACAAGTGTCAAACAATGAACTAGTTTATATGTGGGCGATTACTAGTGCCATCTGTAATGCGTAATATTTTAGAGTGACTCTTGTTGTTGAGACAGTCTATAGAGAAAGTACTGTGCTTAAATTTTAGATGCAGCCTGTTCAAATGGTTCAAATGGCTCTGAGCACTATGGGACTTAACATCTGAGGGAGGTCATCAGTACCATAGAACTTAGAACTACTGAAACCTAACTAACGACAGGCCATCATACACATCCATTCCCGAAGCAGGATTCGAACCTGCGACCGTAGCGGTCGCGCGGTTCCAGACTGAAGCGCCTAGAACCGCTCGGCCAGACCGGCCGGCTAGATGCAGACTGTAATGAATTTAGACGTAAACTATAACGGTATTGTAAAGTGCTCTATTGTTCTAGAAATTTCTTTTTTCTGGCAGTCTGTCGCAATAGTATGGGCCGTAGTAGTGAAAATAATTGGCGTGATCCCTAAAGAATTTTCCTTCTGCAATGGAATGTACGCTGATTTGAAGCTCCGGCAGGTTGACACTACATGCCGCACTGGTAATCAAACCAATGATCTTTGCCTTTCAGTGTGTGGGTCGTCTACGATTTTTCTTTCTTTTCTCTTTTTTTTTAAATTTTTAAATTTCTTAAGAGCCTCCGATCTCACCTTCTAGCCCATCCTGCCCCACCACAAATACCTTGTACAGCTAGCTTCGCACGCTATATCCCTCTTCTACGTTTTGTTAAGCTGGAACGAGTAATACTTCCTCTTCAGCGCAATAAAACAACCACGGCTCCTCTCCGACAGAAATATAAAACACCTCTTCTTAGGATTACGTTGGTTTTCTTGTGAAATAACAAATCTCGTCTCCGAGCGATTATGTATCGTATCCTCCAGATCGCGGCGACTATACATTAGCGCGCACAGACAACTGTTTCACGAAGTTGTTGTTGGAGGTAATATTTTGGTGACCAACCCCGTGCCACATATATACGTAAAGATACATTATAGGTTAAGTGAACGTTTTAGAGACATTGACATGTTAAGCCACAATATGCACAAGCGGCAACAGTCGAACAAGGAGGCAGTTTGTGCTGCAGCAGTCAGCACTTCGACAGATGAACGACCCAGCAGACGTGCTGTGCCTCCAAGGAGAACTACGATCAGCGCAGTTCGCACATCAGTGGTCAATGCTCGAGGACCTGTCAGCATACAATGGAAAGCCGACGTGTGTCTACGTTGGTCACGTTTATGCCCAACAAGAGAAGCGTACATCAACGATTGAAGAGTCAGTCGGTGCCCTAGAAACTTCGCGACGTTGGCGAAAACACCGTATTTTTTTTAATTTTTTATTTTTTTTTAAATTGACCCGTCAAGTTCCGTAGGACCAAATTGAGGAGCAACTCTCCAAGGTCATGGAACGTGTCAGTACATGAAATTACAACATAAAAGTAATAACAGATAAAAATAAATAGTAATGAACATGAAAAAAGTCAGTCCATAAGTTTAAGTAAACGCTATCTGCAATACAATAAGAATCAACTTAATTTTTCAAGGAACTCCTCGACAGAATAGAAGCAGTGACCCATAAGGAAACTCTTCAGTTTCGACTACAAAGCGCGTGGATTACTGCTAAGATTTTTGAATTTGAGTGGCAGCTTATTGAAAATGGATGCAGGAGTATACTGCACACCTTTTTGCACTAGAGATAAGGAAGTCCGATCCAAATGCAGGTTTTATTTCTGCCGAGTATTAACCGAATGAAAGCTGCTTATTCTTGGGAATGAATTAATATTGGTAACAAGAAACGACATTAAGGAATGTACATATTGAGGGGCCAATGTCAAAATATCCAGACTCGTGAACAGAGGTCGACAAGAGGTTCGTGAACTCACACCACTTATTGCCCGAACCGCCCGTTTCTGAGACAAAACTATCCTTGTAGATTGGGAAGATTTACCCCAAAATATAATACCATACGACATAAGCGAATAAAAATAAGCGAAGTAGACTAATTTTCGTATCGAAGTATCACTCACTTCTCATACCGTTCGAATAGTAAAAATGGCAGTATTAAGTCTTTGAACAAGATCCTGAACGTGGGCTTTCCACGACAGCTTACTATCTATCTGAACACCTGGAAATTTGAACTGTTCAGTTTCACTAATCATATGCCCGTTCTGTGAAATTAAAACGTCAGGTTTTGTTGAATTGTGTGTTAGAAACTGTAGAAACTGAGTCTTCCCGTGATTTAATGTTAGTTTTTTTCTACAAGCCATGAACTAACGTCACGTTCCACACTATTTGAAACCGAGCCAATGTTGCACACAACATCCTTTACTACCAAGCTACTGTCATCAGCAAACAGAAATATTTTAGAGTTACCCGTAATACTAGGGGGCATATCATTAATGTAAATAAGGGACAGGATTGGCCCCAACATACACAGCCTTTTCAATAACTTTTGCAAACACTGATGGCATAGAAATAGGTCTAAAATTATCTTCATTATCCCCTTCTCCCTTTTTATAAAGCGGCTTTACTACTGAGTAATCGCTCAGGAAACTGACCATTCATAAAGGAAAAATTACAAATACGGCTAAATACAGGGATCACATGTGCAGCACAGTACTTTAATATTCTGCTAGACACGCCATCATAACCAACAGAGTCCTTAGTCTTAAGTGATTTTATTATTGACTCAATCTCCCTCTTGTCTGTATCACAGAGGAGTATTTCAGACATTAACCTCGGGAGGGCATTTGCCAAGAAAGTTGTATGATCTCCTGTAGAATCTAAATTTTTATTTAGTTCACCAGCAATGCTCAGAAAGTGATTGTTAAATACTGCACATATATCGGATTTATCAGTAACAGAAATATTTTTACTGCGAACTGACTTTATATCGTCGACCTTGTGCTGCTGACCAGACACGTCCTTCACGACTGACAATATGGTTTTAATTTTATCCTGTGAATGACCTATTCTACTTGCATACCACATACTCTTTGATTTCCTATTAACATTTTTAAGCACCTTACAATACTGTTTGTAATGGGCTACTATAGCTTGGTTGTGGCTACTTCTAACATTTTGATATTATTCACGCTTTGTTCTACATGATATCCTTATCCCACTAGTCAGCCACCCGGGCTGCCCATTACTGCTAGTAACACGTTTAGAATATTCTAATGGAAAGCAACTCTCAAAGGGCATGAGAAATGTGTTAAGGAAAGCATTTTATTTATCATCTCAGTAAATACCTCCGAGAAACGGACATGAGGTGGTCCTTCGAGGGGAGAAAGAAGACACAAAGAAACGTCGCCTAGACGGACGGACCGATGGTTAGTCGACAGACGTCATACTTAGTACGACGACTTGGCTGCTACACTGCTCGACAGAAGAAGATTTCGGTAACGGGCCAATAGGTCGACGCAGAAGATGCCAATCCAGATGTTACCAGAAAGAAGTACGTGTGGTACTTACCCATGTGGCTGGTGAGGACGAAGGTACTGCGGCCTCACCAAAATACGTCACCTGTGGACCTAGAGGTTGATGAACTCCGCCAGAAGGCGCCGAACCTGAGCCCCAGTGGTTCGATTCCGGGACGGAACACTCCGCGCCACGCCGTAGCCGCTTGTTAACAACGCAACGAGTGAATTCACAAGAAGACCGCGCAGCCGCCGCGGTGAATCACTGGTACGGAACTGAATGGAAGAAAACGCCACCTCGCCCTCCACTGCAATACGAGCCATCCCAGCATCAGAGGTCCCTGGAATCTGCACTCTACAACTCCGCCGCTCCGCAGCCGCGAGGAATTGAGAGAGTTAAAATACACAGTATAACTATGTTTGTTTAAAGGATCTTATGTCTCAATAAATGACTGTCAGTGGAACCACCAGTGTTTCTCTCACCCACTGATCCGAGGAAAGAGCCCACTCCACAGCCCACAAAGTGTCACTTCCCTACCTCCACCCCGCCGGCCGGTGTGGCCGAGCGGTTCTAGGCGCTTCAGACGCTACGGACGCAGGTTCGAATCCTGCCTCGGACATGGATGTGTGTGAGGTTAGTTAGGTTTAAGTAGTTCTACGTTCTAGGGGCTGATGACATCAGCTGTTAAGTCCCATACTGCTCAGAGCCATTTGAACCATTTTTTCCTCCACCCCTGACAAAATAATGACCTTTGCTCCCCTCTGCCACTGACGGTCAGTATGTACTGGCACTAAATCCCGATCCACGACAATAGAAAGTAGCTGATCTTCGGCCTGCGTCTTTATACTATGCCTTTATCCTCTTATAGCCATTAATGAATGCTGATGCTTTACAATCATATACAACCGTTCGCTCAACGAAAGATCTGTACCCAAAGACTGGAAAGTTGCCCAGGTCACATCAATACTCAAGAAAGGTGGTAGGAGTGATCCACTAAATTACAGGCCCATCTACATCTACATCTACATATATATTCCCCTAGCCACCAAACGGTGTGTGGCGGAGGGCACAATTCGCGCCAAAGTCATATTTCCCCCCCCCCCCCCCCCCCTCTGTTCCACTCGCGGATCGCGCGAGGGATAAACGACTGTTTGGACGCCTCAGTACGAGCTCTTATGTCTCTTATCTTTGAATGAATGATGATCATTACGCTATTTGAAAGTTGGTGGTAATAATATATGCTCTACATCCTCGGCGAAGATTGGATTTCGGAATTTAGTTAGCAGCCCCTTCTGTTTAGCGCGTCGTCTATCTGCAAGTGTGCCCACTTCAAATTTTCTATGAGATTTGTAACGCTCTCGCAATGGCTAAATGTACCAGTCACGAATATTGCCGCTCTTCTTTGGACCTTCTCAATCTCTTGAATCAGACCGAACTGGTAAGGGTCCCACACAGACGAACAGTACTGTAAGACTGGACGAACTAACGTATTGTAAGCTATTTCCTTTGTTGGAGGACTGTATCGCATCAGGATTCTACCTGGAGTTCACCTTACCAGTTACTTGTGTAATCTGGTCATTCCATTTGAGATCATTTCGAATAGTCACACCCAAATACTTGACTGTTGTTACCGCTTCCAAAGACTGATCTTTTATTTTGTACTCATACATTAATGGGGACTTTCGCCTTGTTATACGCAATAGGTTACACTTACTAATTTTGAGAGATAACTGCCAGTCATTACACGCCGGCTGGAGTGGCCGTGCGGTTCTAGGCGCTACATTCTGGAGCCGAGCGAGCGCTACGGTCGCAGGTTCGAATCCTGCCTCGGGCATGGATGTGTGTGATGTCCTTAGGTTAGTTAGGTTTAGTTGGTTCTAAGTTCTAGGCGACTCATGACCTCAGAAGTTAAGTCGCATAGTGCTCAGAGCAATTTGAACCATTTTTAGTCATTACACCACGCATTTATTTTCTGTAAATCCTTCTGTTGAAGTTACCCCGTTCAGGACGACGTACTGCTCCCTGTCTGTAAATCCTTATTGATTTGTTCACAAGTTTCGTGTGATACTCCTTTCCTGTACACTACAGTATCATCGGCAAACAGTCCAAGGCCGCTGTCAATATTTCTTGTCAATACCATCAACCAGATAGTTTATGTAAATCGTAAAAAGCAGAGGACCTATTACGCTGCCCTGGGGCACATCTGAAGTTTAAAAAATGGTTCAAATGGCTCTGAGCACTATGGGACTTAACTTCTGAGGTCATCAGTCCCCTAGAACTTAGAACTACTTAAACCTAACTAATCTAAGGACATCACACACATCCATGCCCGAGGCAGGATTCGAACCTGCGACCGTAGCGGTCGCGCGGTTCCAGACAGTAGCGCCTAGAACCGCTCGGCCACTTCGGCCGGCTACACCTGAAGTTACTCTTGTTTCTGTTGAAGTTACCCCGTTCAGGGCGACGTACTGCTCCCTGTCTGTTAGAAAACTTTCTATCCAACCGCATATGTCACTGGATAGACCGTAAGTATACAATTTTTGTTGCAAGTGACAGTGCGGAACTGAGTCGAACGCCTTTCGAAAGTCGAGAAATATGGCGTCAACATGGGAGCCGGTATCTAGAGCATGTTGTATATCATGCACAAAGAGGGCCAGATGTGTCTCGCATGACCGCTGTTTTCTAAAACCGTGCTGGTTTCTGCAGATGAGCTTCTCAGAGTCTAGAAAGGTCATTATGTCTGAACACAAAATATGTTCCATGATTCTACAACAAATCAATGTCAGTTAAATTGGCCGGTAATTATGTGCATCCGATTTTCTACCCTTTTTATAGATTTCTATGACCCATATCGTTAACGTCGATATTCAGCAGGATTTTAGAACATATATTGTGTTCTAACATTATGAATTACCTCGAAGGAAACGGTCTATTGACACACAGTCAACATGGGCTTAGAAAACATCGTTCCTGTGAAACACAACTAGCTCTTTATTCATATGAAGTGCTGAGTGCTACTGATAAGGGATTTCAGATCGATTCCGTATTCCTGGATTTCCGGAAGGTTTTTGACACTGTACGACACAAGCGGCTCGTAGTAAAATTGCGTGCTTATCGAATATTGTCTCAGTTATGTGACTGGATTTGCGATTTCCTATCAGAGAGGTCACAGTTCGTAGTAACTGACGGAAAGTCATCGAGTAAAACAGGAGTGATTTCAGGCGTCCCCCAAGGTAGTGTTATAGGCCCTTTGCTGTTCCTTATCTATATAAACGATTTGGGAGACAATCTGAGCAGCCGTCTTAGGTTGTTTGCAGATGGCGCTGTCGTTTATCGACTAATAAAGTCATCAAAAGATCAAAACAAACCGCAAAACCATTTAGAAAATATATCTGAATGGTGCGAAAAGTGGCAGTTGACCCTAAGTAACGAAAAGTGTGAGGTCATCCACATGAGTCCTAAAAGGAAATCGTTAAACTTCGGTTACACGATAAATCAGTCTTATCTAAAAGCCGTAAATTCATCTAAATACCTAGGTATTACAATCATGATCAACTTAAATTGGAAAGAACACATAGAAAATGTTGTGGGAAAGGCTAGCCAAAGGCTGCGTTTTATTGGCAGGACACTAAGAAAATGTAACAGACCTACTAAGCAGACTGCATACACTACGCTTGTCCGTCGTCTTTTAGAATACTACTGCACGGTGTGGGATCCCTACCAGGTAGGACTGACGGAGTACATCGAAAAACTTCAAGGAAAGGCAGCACGTTTTGTACTATCTCGAAATATGGGAGAGAGTGTCACAGAAATGACACAGGATTTGGGCTCGAAATCATTAAAAGAAAGGCGTTTTTCGTTGCGACGGAATCTTCTCATGAAATTCCAGTCACCATCTTTCTCCTCCGAATGCGAAAATATTTTGTTGATACCCACCTACATAGGGTGGAACGATCACCACGATAAAATAAGGGAAATCAGAGCTCGCACGGAAAGATATAGGTGTTCATTCTTTCCGCGCCATATACGAGATTGGAATAATAGAGAATTTTGAAGGTGGTTCGATGAACCCTCTGCCAGGCACTTACATATGATTTGCAGAGTATCCATATAGATGTAGATGTAGATGAATAAATTCATTAGAAAAAGAGGGTTCTTCAACTGCAGTTTTCATTCATTAGCAATGACTACTCGTAACACTCAAATAGAAGTATGTTTCCTGATTAAAACACGGTTTATGAGCAGGGTTTAAAAAAATTAGAATTAACAGGAGAATACTGGTAATTTTTTCGTAGTATTCAACCATTTGTTTACAAATATGAAGGTATACATGTGATGTGTTATGACAGTGACAGGAACCTGTTACCACTGGAGACAGTGCCACAAGTTCCTCCAAAAAATCGTAACACAACACACACACAAATGTCATACTAACTAATGTAAATCCACCCGATGATGGAGGTTTAAACCTATGAAACGCGTCGTGGAAAAAAAAAAATAAAAATAAAACGGTGACTGGTAACAGTAAACTTGTTGTTTCATTTAATAGTATTCAACCACTTATCACTTTTCGCGAAAAACAGTGAATGCTGGATGGACTAAGTTCTGTTTTTCATGCTTATTTAATTTAATATTTTAGTTCTATGTATCTTGAAACAGAAGAGAGTCAAAATTTTTCAACCTTTGTTCTATTTCTACATTTATTACCGGAAATGACGGGAATAAAAAACCAAAAATCGGTCATTTCAGTAACCGGTTATTTTGAGTGGTTTTAATAATCAGGTCAAACTGGCGTGGGAACAAACCAATTTAACCGAAAACTGTTTGTTTCAGCGATAACACCATACCTACCATTGACTCATTCTCTGAATATGGGAGTACTTTGATTGTTAATAAACGGAAACTCGTTCAGCAGTTCTCTATCATTACTCCGGAAGGCTACATAAAATTTCACTGTGATTGGTGTATCGGAAATTATTTTATTAATTCAGCACTTTTTTGTGCTTTATTTATATGATCTGCGAAGCGTACACGTTCGCATCTGGGCCTGCTTTATGCAAGCACAGCGACGATGTATTGCATTTTATGAGTGTGGAACGCGATCTGTAGGTAAACGGGCAAGTGAGAGCAGCAAAAAGAATCTTATAGCGTCGTATTTGTCAATATATATCGCTACGTCGGTACTTAAACTTTTAGTGGCATTCTGTTGTGTTCGGTATGAGTCTTGCTTCCATTTCTGGAGGTCGCATCGGTGCGAGGTCCACAAAGGACCTTATAAAGGGTCACGCGGACCAGTTAATCTCGTAATGACAGTACCTCTGCGATTCGTGGAGAGAATAATAAACCCTATCGTCATATCCAACATAACACAGTTACCGGAAGGTGCGCTGCAGCAGATTTATGAAAGACCTTGAGAGCTATACGGCTCTTCGAATGGACGGCCTCGTACCCAGATTTTAGTAGACAGTGAAGACTGGAGATGAAATAAAGCACAAGCCATACATAATATTCCATTAGAATTTCTAAAATCATTCAGTAAAGTGGCAACCAAACCACTATTTAAGTGGATGTGTAGAATCTGCGAGACGGACGAATTACCATCAGACTTCCGGTAAAATATTATCCACGCAATTCCGAAGACAGCAAGGACAAATAGGTGCGAAAACTGTCGCACAATCAGCTTAAAATCTTTATACATCCAAGCTGCTGACAAAAACAGTACCGTATAGAATTGAATGGCAAAGAAAATTGAGAAACAGTTAGATGATGATTAGTGGTCTTTATGAAAGATACAGGCACCAGAAAGGCAATCTTGACGTTGCACTTGACAAATGGATGTAAGACTGAAGAAATATCAAGACGCACTCATAGGATTTATTAAACTAGGAGAAGCATTCAGCAGTATAAACTGGTGGAAAGTATTCGAAATCGTACGAAAAATGGGAGTAAGCTATAGGGAAAGGCGGGCAATACACTATAAATACAAGGACCAAGAGCGAACAATAAGACTGAAGACCAAAAACAAAGTGCTCGAAATGAAAGAAAGGTTCATGAGTGTAATTAAAATCCGTTGTAAAAGGATACCACTCTTTTACAGGATGTGTTGAACGGAACGAAGAGTTTGAGTACAGAATGTGTACTGGGTGTAAACCGGAAAGAGAGATAAGTAATCCGACGTAGCAGAAATGTGAATAGCCAGAAAGGTAACTTCACAATTTGGGATGAAGAAGTGGACGAAGTCGAGGAAATATGAACCTTGGAAGCAAAACGATCCATGGCGGACGAAGCAAGGAAGCCTAAAACGCAGAACGGCAGGGACAAGAGGAAATTACTGGCCAAGAGAAGCCTACTAGTCTCAAACATAGAACTTAATTCCAGGAAGAAATTTTTGGGAATGTTCGTTTGGAGCCAAGCATGGTGCGGTGGTGAACATGGACTGGGGGGAAAACGGAGAAAAAGAGAATCGAAGAAATCGTGTTTTGACGCTTCGTAAGAATGTCGAAAATTAAGTGATCTGATAACATAAGAATGAGAAGGTTCTTCGCAAAATCAGCGGGGAATGGAATACATCGAAAACACTGAAAAGATGAAGGACAGAGTGCTAGGACATGTGTTAAGACATCAGGGATTAGCCTCCACCAACCTACTAGAGGGAGCTGAAGACAGATACACGAGTGTAGACGTAGGGATAGCGTCTTTGATTACTAACGTATTTGGCCCCGGCCTATGTCCAAGAGGGCAGAGATGCGGAAAGAGGTTCAGGACCCTCTCTTGACCATGAGGCGGGAATCTGCCTCTAAAGGCGGAAGAATCAGCATTGATCAACGCCATGAGGATGCAGAAAGCAGCGGAACCCACTACTTTAAAGACGCATATTCTGTGTCCACAGGAAATGTGGCCCGTAACTTCAAACACGTCATGATCTCTCCATCGGCAAAAGATTCCGGACTAGTCCCGATTTCGGATCTCCGGGAGAGACTGCCAATGCGGAGGTGACCATGAGAAAAGGACCGGACAAAGTTCTACGAGTCGGGACGTGAAATGACAGAACTTTGAACATGGTAGAGAAGTTAGAAAATCCGAAAATGGAAATGCTAAAGAAGCTGAATAAAACATAAAATGAGGCTTAAAGAAGTGAAATAGAAAAATAACATAGATTTCTGGTCAGATGAGTATAGGGTGATACCAACAGCAGCAGAAAATAGTGTAACGGGAGTATGACTCGTATGGATTAGGAAGGTAGGACAGAGAGTGAGTTTCTGTGAACAGTTGTAGGGTTTTTCTCATCAGAATGGACAGCAAACCGACACCGACAAAGACAGCACAGGTACACATGCTGACGTTGCAAACAGAACATAAGGAGATACAGAATTCAGTTCAGGGAGATGAAAGTTTATTAGTCATGGGGGGTTGGAATGCAGTCATAGGGGAAGGAATAAAAGCGAGGGTTACAGGAGAATATGGCTTTGTAATTGGAATGAGACAGGAGGAAAACTAATTCAGTTCCGCAACAAATTACAGCTAGTAATGGCGAATACTCAGTTCAAGAATCAAAAGAGGAGAAAGTACATTTGGAAAATGCCGGTAATACGGGAAGATTTCAGTTATATCGTGGTCAGACAG
This sequence comes from Schistocerca nitens, assembly GCF_023898315.1. Lineage (NCBI taxonomy): Eukaryota > Metazoa > Arthropoda > Insecta > Orthoptera > Acrididae > Schistocerca > Schistocerca nitens. The sequence continues at coordinate 71,003,722 of NC_064614.1, forward strand.
AGATCTCCAAATCCGGTACTGGATTGTAAGGCGTACCCAGGAGCAGATATAGACACAGATCAGAACTTAGTAGTTATAAAGAGTAGGCTGAAGTTAAAAGACTTCTCAGAAGTGCAATGCAGTGCGCTACGGAACTACTAAGGAATGAAATGATACGAACGAAGTTCTCTGAAGCCACAGATACTGCAATAAGGAATAGTTCAGTAGGCAGTTCAGTTGAAGAGGGATGGACATCTCCAAAATGGACAATCACAGAAGCTGGTACGAAAACCATAGGTACAACGACGGTAAATGCGAATAAAACATGTGTAACAGATGAAATACTTAACCTACAAAAGAAGGTAGTACAAAAATATTCAGGTAAATTCCGAAATACAGAAATACAAATCACTTCGGAATCGAATAAATAGGAAATGCGAGGAATTTAAGGCGAAACGAGGGGGTGAAAAATTTGAAGAGATCGAAAAAGAAATGATTGTCGGAAAGACTGACTCGGCATACAGGTAAGTCAAAGAATGTGAGGTGAAATTAAAAGCAAGGGTGGTAACATTAGAAGCGGAATGAGAATTCCACTGCTACATGGGAGTAAAGGATACACTGAAGGTTTGTATGAAGGGGAAGACTTGTATGATGACGTGCCATAAGAAGAAATGGCTCAAATGGCTCTGAGCACTTTGCGACTTAACTTCTGAGGTCATCAGTCGCCTAGAACGTAGAACTAATTAAACCTAACTAACCTAAGGACATCACACACATCCATGCCTGAGGCAGGATTCGAACCTGCGACCGTAGCGGTCGCTCGTATCCAGACTGTAGCGCCCAGAACCGCACGGCCACTCTGGCCGGCGCCAGAAGAAGAAGAGGTAGAGCTAGAAGAGTTAGTACTATAACTAGAAGACGTAGTACTAGAAGAGGTAGTACTAGAATCAGAATTATAAACATTCCATTTGAATCGTTGGAGGTATGTAGCAAGTATGTGTCTGGCGATATAACATCTGACTTTCTGACATCATCATCCACACAATTTCGAAGGCAGCAAGAGCCAACAAGTAGGAGAATCATCTCACAATCAGTTTAACAGCTCATGCATCGAAGTCGGTGACAAGAATTGTATACAGAAGAATAGAAAAGAAAACTAGGGAAATGCTAGATGGCAAGCAGTTCGGCTTTATGAGGGGTAAAGGTACAAGATGTAACAACAACGACGCTGTACCATTGTACATATAAGTAAATTTTTTTTCCATCTGATTTTTCGATAAATTAGTGTAATTGATGTTCTGATTTCATTTTATTTTATTTTTATTTTTTATTTTTTTGTTTCATGCCATTGTCTTAACAAGACAGTAAACAGGTTTCAATGTGAATATTAATGTGTATGTCAAATGTCAAGTAATATTGTAATAGAATTGAAATGTAGTTAAATTTTGAAACTGTTGTAAGATGTTTAAAATTGTAATTGTGCGTCTGGTCCATACGTAAGCAATGTGTTAGGATATGTAGAATGCAAAACCTCGGGCGAATACCCTGTCTGTAAGGGAGCGGTAAAAGGTGGATGGCAGGCGAGCGCGGGAAAATGCGCACGGGCACTGCACGGCGCAACGGGCTCAGCAGTAGTAGTTGGAGTTTGGCATTGGTCTGAGCAAAACGTTCTGGAGCGAGGAGGCTCTCCTGGAAGACGTAGTTTCACTGAGCCTCGGGTATGCCGTTCCAAATCCCACACAGCATGGCAGGATTCCATATGGAAAAGTATTGCGACCCTAAGAAGAATTAAAGTGCCGAAACGTCACGAGCCACAGCTGTGGTTGTATGTGTGCTCTGTGCCTCGCCCATCTCGCCGCCCGCCGACCGCCGCATCGATACAAGCAGGTTGAAACTTTTAGTACTGCAATCGTATGGACCAGAGAGTGAACTATTCAATAATAACTTAAATTTTACCAGAACTTTCCTATCATTTGATTTTCCTCACAACTAACCTAGATAGGGTCCTTTCCAAATGTTGTGCAATCCGAGTGTCCCGAAATGAAAAATTAAATTATGTGTTAATAGTAATTACTTGCAGACCTAACTATGTTAGAATGGTGTTTAAAGAACTGATTTGTTAATGAACCAGTAAATGAATAACGAATGTCTAACGAAGTTGAAAGTTAACTTTAATATTGATATAGTAATGAAGTTTAATTATTTCGAGACAGATATAAAGATATTTAAATGAGCAGTAAATAAGATAAAAAGAGTAGTAACTCATATACTGGAAATCTTGAGCGCATAATAATTTCAGTAATCAATTTTTTTAATACAGTGATCATAACAGTTTCAGGACCACCCCCCCTTTTTTTTCATTTGAATTCTGAAGTGTTCTAAATTGATTTGACCAGCAAAAGTTAAAGTCAATATAAAAGCCAAAATTTATCAGTGTTTTATCGTTATCGAAATTGACATTTTGTGTGTGGCTCGAAAGTACTATTTCTATGGTAACCTATACCCGATTTTGATCAGATCAATAGACAGTACGAAGTTTTGTAGTATACATTACAGTGTAGTGTTATGTATTCATGGTTTTTCCATATCAGTACAGAACGTGAAATTATCAGTTCAATAGATTTTCTGGTTCTAAAATTCTGATATATTATGCAGTGTTACTACTTGTTGTTTTGCATGAATATCTACCAACTTGTACAGGGAAGAAACTCAGTTAATGCCTAATTAGGCTGGCGACCGTATTATTAACAAATTGGTAGCATCTTCTGTGTTGCTTATTGTCCGTCCTGACGTGTAGTTGCATTTCGAACTTACTTGACGTATCATTGTTATTACAGAGTGGGTGTAAGTCTGATTTGCCACCATTCAGGTACACGCGGTCAATATCCATACGAAAATCCTGTCTCGTAAGGTGAACCCCGCTCACTTACCATAGTACAGGCTTTAAGGAGTATTGTGTGCCCCACGCGCACGTTACAAAGAGAGGCAGGTCTGACAACGTGGCTGACAGTGAAAGCAAGACTAAAGAAAAATTAATACACGCTAATAGGATTTGTCGACCTGGAAAAAGCTTTCGACGACGTCAAATAGTGCAATATGTTCGAAATTCTGAGGAATTGTGGAGTAAGCTATAGGAAAGACGATTAATATACAGTATGCACAAGCGCTAAGAGAGTACAGTAAGAGTGGAAGACCAGTAACAGAGTGCTAATATTAATAGGATGCAAGAAGCAATGAAGGGAATAAAATAAGGGTTCAAGAATTGAGTTAAAACTCAAGGTGGAAGGAAGTCAATGAAAAGACTCGCTGGTGGCATTTCTAGCCTTTGTGAAAGTAAAGAAGAATTTCAGGATCGGCTGGATTGAATGAACACTCTAATGGCTACAAAATATGGATTGAGAGTAAATCGAAGAAAGACGAAAACTTAACACCAGGACTGGTGATCACAAATTAGATGAAGTTAATGTACTCTGCTACAAGAGTAATAAAATAATTCATCGCGGACGGAAGAAGGGGGACATAAAATGCAGATTAGTAATGGAAAAAAGGACATTCCTGGATAACAGAAGACTATTTGTTTCAAACATAGGTTTTAGTATGGGGATAAAATATACGAGAATGTTCATTTTGAGCACAGCATTATGTAGTAATGAAACATGAACGGTGGGAGAACGAGAACAGAAACTTTTGGGATGTGCTGTTACAGAAGAATCTTGAAAATAAGGTAGACTGATAATCTAAGGAATGAGGAGGATCTCCACAGAAGTGGCGAAAGAGAAATATACGGAAGACATTGATAAGAAAAAGGGACAGGGTGATAGGACATCTGTTGACACATCAGGCAGAAAATTCCATGCTACTAGAGAGAGCTGAAGAGGGTAAAACATGTAGAGGACGACAGATATTTAGAATAAGTCCAGAAAATAACTGAGGATGTAAGCTGTAAGTGTTACTCTGAGGTAAAGAGTTTGACACAGGTGAATTGTATCTGGCGGACCGCATCAAACCGAGTAGAGGACTGATGTCTCAAAAAAAAAAAAAAATAAACAAATAAATAAAAAATTGAAAAATAAAGACGAGGAAATTCGCGGCGGGCCGCGTCAAACAAGTCAGAACACCAACGACTGAAAAAAAAGAGCAAGTCTGGGATGCGATGCGAAGTTGTATACATCCATGCAACCAGCCAGCCAGCAATCTAAAGGAAATGGCACGACATATGTTTGAGTAAGTCAAAAATCTCCCGAGGATTTTGTTTCGGAAGCTGTCTTTACCTCAGTGGAACAACAAATACAAGACTATATTCATGCCTGTGATAGCCGCATCTCACGCAGATGTTGATGATGGAAACCAGTTCTAACTGTAATGGAGGTTTAATCATGTAATAGTCGTTAGTTGATGACCATCTCCAAAAAGTATGACAAATGTAGGACTGGTTCTTCGTCGTGTAACTTTCCGTTTCCATATGTGTGCTTTCGAGAATTATTATTTATTCTGATGAACTGTAACTAGCGTATATTTCTGTGAAAAGGGAAAAGACAGATTTCTTCAACAGATCCACTGCTTTAGAATGCCAAAACAGAAGCAGGTGGGCTTTCGGTCCCCGGGCATGCAAGGAATGTGCGCTGTTTTTCCCCCTCTGCTTTCCATTCGTCTTGGCTGTTTTTTGCTTTAAAGAGCGCGGCGCGCGCAAGACGGATGGGCCGCGGAAGTTTGGGGTTTCCGGCGGCAGCCGGTGGGTGTTCCGCTTGATAGCGGACGCGCGCCAACACAAACGACCGCCGCCTCACACCCACAACCGTACCTCTCTCCGCGGCGAGGGCGACCACTTGGAGCATTGAGTAGCGCCGCAATCGGTTTCCCTGACAAGACTTATGTGCCCCCTGGGGATGAACCTCCCGCAGACGAAAAACTCCGGACAAGATAAGGAAGAGAGCCGCAGAAGATAGGGAAAAACGTAGAACTGATCGGAAGGCAGTGCTACGGAAACATATGTTCTTGCACATGCAGCGTCCTCCGTGCATCTTAAGAGCTGCGCATTGCCAATGAGGTTCCTAATCCCGCCCATGTCGATACTGTACAGATACGGACTCCACCGATGTTCCATCACACCTTCCAATTCTTTGAACGCCATGCAATCTTCCTTACCCTGCCCCTACTGATCCTGTACCACCGCGTCAATTTTCCACCTCTCCTCACTCACACTGCGTACATGGCGTACTATCCCAAACTCCAACAATCCCATTCCCTCCCGTCTAATTTCGAAACAAGGTACGCTGCCGAGCCTGTACTGACATATTCCACTTAATGTGCACCATATCTCCAACATCAACCGACTCCCTTTGCCAGACAGTGAAATCCGTCGCGGCAGTTACCTGTCCTTTACCCAAGTGCATGAACGCTGATCAGCCAGAACATCGTGACCACCGACTACTATCGATACTAACCGCTCCTGGCGATAGCAGCGTCACCTGTAGAAGAATGACTGCCAGTCAGACACAAGCACGGTTCATGTAGTATCATTGAGGGTGCTGTCTGTGTACTCTGCCACACACCGCTTGGTGGCTAGCGGAGTATATATGTAGATGTAGAATGAGCAAGGCGGGGGGTCGATGTGAGTCCGAGGGCAGATCGTGATGGCTCGGTGGCTCGACAGCAGCATTTCTAAACCAGCACGCCTTGTCAGGTGTTCGAGGAATGCTAAGAAGAGCGTCTTCAAAAGGTGGCGAAACCACGTTCGTACTCCTAGGGGTTCAGCGACCATCCCTCATTGTACTACGATATAGGACGTCTTAGGCTGGGAAGACTAGAGGTGTGTCTAAACACACAGTGCACCGAACACTCTTAACTACGGGCCTACACAGCCGACGACCCATCCATGTGCCGATGTTAGCATCAGGACATCGGTACTTACAAGTGACATGGTCACGTGACCATCGGCTTCGGACATTGGCGCAGTGGCAGAGCATTGCATGGTCTGATGAATCCCGATGCCTTCTTCGTCATGTCGATGCGAGCATGCGAATCCGTCGTCCTCCAGGAGAACAGCTGCCAGACAGCTGAGCTGCAAGACGAGACAAGGTGGCTGCGGCTCTGAGAAACATTGATGTGGGCATCCATGCGTCCAGTGGAGCTCGTGCGAGGCACCGAACGGCCATGGAGTACTGTACACAGGTTGCAGACTACGTACGCCCCTTCATGACGATAAAGTTTCCCGACGGGGCGGCAATGGCATTTTACAACAGTATAATGCTCCATATCACAAGGATTGTGATAGAGTGACGAGTGCAAGAGAGTGGCGAGTTCCAGTTTGAAGCGTTGGCTCCCTAACTCACCAGATCAGAACTTGAAAGAACACAAGTGGGATGTGGTTGAAAGTGACTGTAGAGCTCATCGCCCCAATACCCTCTCCAGAATTAACGGCAATGTGGTGAGGTGTGCGCAGATGTGGTGCCATACGTGGTCATATTGTTCTGGCTGATACACTACTGGCCATTAAAATTGGTACACTCAGAAGAAATGCAGATGACATTGGACAAGTATATTATACTAGAACTGACATGTGATTACTTTTTCACGCAATTAGAGTGCATAGATCCTGAGAAATCAGTACCCAGAACAACCACCTCTGGCCGTAATAAGGGCCCTGATACGCCTGGGCATTGTCAAACAGAGCTTGGATGACGTGTACAGGTACAGCTGCCCATGCAGCTTCAACAGGATACAACAGTTCATCATGAGTACTGACTAGCGTATTGTGACAAGCCAGTTGCTCGGCCACCATTCACCAGACGTTTTCAATTGGTGAGAGATCTGGAGAATGGGCAGGCCAGGGCAGTAGTCGAACATTTTCTGTATCCAGAAAGGCCCGTACAGGACCTGCAACATGTGGTCGTGCATTATCCTGCTGAAATGTAGGGTTTCGCAGGGATCGAATGAAGGGTAGAGCCACGGATCGTAACGCATCTGAAATGTAACGTTCACTGTTCAAAGTGCCGTCAATGCGAACAAGAGGTGACCGAGAAATGTAACCAATGGCACCCCATACCATCACGCCGGCTTATACGCCATTATGGCGATGATGAATACACGCTTCCAATGTGCTTTCACCGCGATGCCGCCAAACACGGATTCAACCATCATGATGCTGTAAACAGAACCTGGATTCATCCGAAAAAAATTACGTTTTGCCATTCGTACACCCAGGTTCGTCGTTGAGTACACCATCGCCGGCGCTCGTGTCTGTGATGCAGCGCCAAGGGTAACCGCAGTCACGGTCTCCGAGCTGATAGTCCATGCTGCTGCAAACGTCGTCGAACTGTTCGTGCAGATGGTTGTTGTCTTGCAAACGTCCCCATCTGTTGACTCAGGGATCGAGACGTGGCTGCACGATCCGTTACAGCCATGCGGATAAGATGCCTGTCATCTCGACTGCTAGTGGTACGAGGCCGTTGGGATCCAGCACGGCGTTTCGTATTACCCTTCTGAACCCACCGATTCCATATTCTACTAACAGTCATTGGATCTCGACCAACGCGGGCAGCAATGTCGTGACACGGTAAACCGCTATCGCGAATGGCTACAACCCGACCTTTATCAAAGTCTGAAACGTGATGTTACGCATTTCTCCTCCTTACACAAAGCATCACAACAACGTTTCACCAAGCAATGCTGGTTAACTGCTGTTTATGTATGAGAAATGAAATCGGTTGGAAACTTTCATGTCAGCACGTTATAGGTGAATGTTGTGTGAATGCTCTAAAATGCTAATCATTTGCATATCACAGCATGTTCTTCCTGTTGGTTAAATTTCGTGTCTATAGCACGTCATCTTCGTGGTGTAGCAATTTTAATGGCCAGTAGTGTATGTGTAATCGACGTTTTAACGAATGTGCAGTGCTTGTTCTTAGATAGTAGCCTGTCATCAACGTGTTTGAAACACCTTTTCGTTATTATTTTAAATACTGTACTGTATTGTATTGAACCGGGGACCTAGAAACTACGAAGGCTTCGTCCCACCGATGCCCTCAGTGGTTCACGACCCCACAATAGGCCACAGGAGTCCAACCACCCCACCGCTGCCCCACACCGAACCCACGGTTATTGTGCATTTCGGCCCCCAGTGCAACCCTCTTCCCCCCCCCCACCCACCCCCGGGAAATTGTTATACCAGACGAGTGTAACCCCAATATTTGGGTGGTAGAGTAATTATGGTGCACGCGTACGTGGAGACAGTTTGGCGTAGCAATCGCCGACAGAGTATAACTGAGGAGGAATAAGGGCAACAATCCCGCATTGGCTGAGGTACATGGAAAACCGCCTTAAAAACCATCCATATGCTGGTCGCTACACCGTACCTCGACATTAATCCGCCGGGCGGATTCGTGCCGGGGACGGAGAGGGCATCAAACAACAATGAAGAAAAAATCGGACACCTGCAAGTAGGACTCGCTCTCTGAGGGTCGTTATAGGTAAAACCTGGCGGTTAAAATTGATACCTGTATTTTACTTCTCGTTAAACGGAATTTTCGCTATTTGATTGGGCTGTATTGTATCAGTTCCTTTTCCTTTTCTACTTATAACTGGGTCTAAAAACTGGCAATCGATTTGCTGTAGCGGCAGTGCTAGGACGTTTGGTTTTTAAATAAAACCTTCTTCAAATATTAGTAAATTTTGTTTGCGAAACGTCCCTTGCTTTTAAATACTGGCTTATTATAGAAAATGGAAAAAAAAACGATCAGTGCTATATTAATAACGACGCCGGCAGTTAAAAACGAGAAACAGACATATGAAGGGCTTATTTTAATAGTGGTACACGTCCATTACCTTCACTTTTCTGTCTATAATGCTTCTGCAATTAATGAGCCAAACAAACAGAAATAAAGGTTTATCTCTAGCAAGAAGACATACGCTTGAATTTTTCTGGTATCTCAACTGCAGATTTTTCAGTGCTCATTTAATTAAGGACTCTGTATCTCATTATGAACAAAAATACACTTGTACCACTATTGAAATAAGCCCTTCATAAGAAATAAGAATTCGTACAGCTCTGCAGAGCTAGTAACACAGCTGCTACCGTGTGGCTTGGCCTATTAGAATACGTATGCACGTTGAATGTGCGGAACTTACACACTCCTGGTCCCTGCCGTATATTCTCACTTTCGTCCTCATACATCGATTGTATTGCAGAATGGCATCATCTCTGGTTTGGATAAACTTCACGAAGTGTGACAGCAGCGAAGTACAGTGCTCCATTTGCTTTAAAAGGTTAAAAACGGGAGGAGGCACAACACACTTTCGGCATCGTACACGGAGAAAATACCCACAATGTTTCTCGGAAGCGAAGGTGAATTTGATTGATTTACCTATAATTTTGTTGACGTGCTATAAACTCAATATAATAACTGAACCTTTCAGTTTGTGGTTGCTTCAGCGTGAAAAATTGATACCATCAAGAAGTGTCGATGCGGTCAGGTCGTTAACTTGTGACCTTTCTGTCTCGCCGTCGCCGCGCGTTTCCTTCACTTTCGCCATCTTTGCTGGAAGCGCTTACGTAAGGACTTTCTGACACAGCCGCAACTCCATATCGATTAGATGTCTACATATTTCATTTGAATTTTTCGATATTTATTCAAAGTCTATGCTTATTACTACAAAAATGGTTCAAATGGCTCTGAGCACTATGGGACTTAACTTCTGAGGTCATCAGTCCCCTAGAACTTAGAACTACTTAAACCTAACTAACCTAAGGACATCACACACATCCATGCCCGAGGCAGGATTCGAACCTGCGACCGTAGCAGTCGCGCGGTTCCGGACTGCGCGCCTAGAACCGCTAGACCACCGCGGCCGGCTGCTTATTACAACAAATAACAGCAGTAAACAACAGAAAATTGTTAGTTCCGAAAACAGTTATTTTGAGGGTTTTTAACTGTCAGGTTCTGTGCAAAATTGATACACAGGTCATAACAATAATTTCGTGTGCATCAATGATCTGATGCTAGTCTTTGTACTGGACGCCACTTCACCGACTCCAGTGTCACTAACCTACCCCAGTAATGCAAGCAGGAAAATGGGACCTACAGTTTAACGTGGAATGGGAATAGTAAAATAAAAACCCGAAATGTTAAGGGGAAAGACCTACACAGACAGAAAATTGTAACCGATAATGTAAGATAAGAGCAAGTTAAATATTTCAACTATCCAGGATGTGACGTTGCAAATGGACATAGAGATACAGAAAAGAAACTACCAAAACTGAGAAATGTAAGTGTGCAGCAATAAATGGGATAGAGATGTGATGGAAATTTTATGAAATCACGGATGTTTTTGTACGAAAGTGAGTCACGGGTCGCTTATGAGTGACAAGAGAGTAGAATTCAGGCAGCAGAACCGAGATTTCTCTGGGCAGTAAATCAATGTAGTAGATTAGATACGATGAAAAATGATGTTATTAGGTATGAATTGAAAGCTTAAACTTAGAAAACGATTTCCATGAAAACAAAAACATGGAATGAACACATTAAAATGAACAATTAATAGAAAGAGTAGCCATTGATTAACATACACAAACAAATGATAAAAACCGAAAGAGAGAACTCAATGAAGGTGGAGGAGATGATGGGTTTCAGATCAGACGAATATGAAGCACAGTAGAAGAAGAAGCTTATTTTTAAATAATGGTATCCGTGTATAACGCAGATCTGTATGTTGCTAATTTGTATAAATGCCAGTGGGAAAATGACGTTTAATTTCGGAAAACATTCTCAAAATGAGATTTGTTTTGCCAAAACAGTGGACAGCGCGTCGCCTCATCCGGGATTACTTGCCGCTGTCACAATCCTATGGCACTCCACGAAAAAGGTTGTGGGATTTATTTTTTCTTCTGACTACAGGTACAAAACGCCGTGTTGCGCTGCTCGTCGCTCATCGCTCGCTGTGGCAAATGACCGCCCGGTGGTTTGAGCCACGTCCTCTGCGGCGACTTCCGCCATGCAAAAAGCGGCCCTTCTCAGCACTCGCACCAATAAGCCTCACTTGCCTCAGCTGTGGCTGCCCGACCAAAGACCAGTGCTCGTCTCCTCCAACTCGACCAACTGCTGGCTTCTGGCTATCATTGAATTCGCATTGGAAACACTGTTAACCTTCTCTAATAACACGTTGACCATAGAGCACGTGATTATCACATCATTTCAGTAAATAAATGGAAAGAAAGGGGAGTTCAAAAGATCTGCCGTGTTTAAGGTGTCAGTCTAAGCAAGGCGTCTCATTTATTGAGATCTCCCATGCCATCTCACCTACCAGAGACTGAAAGAACTGAGGGAATGTGCGTTTCCTGGAATATCAGTGCAGCGTCTGGAAAAAGGTGTAGGGGGCTCCAGGAATCGTACTCGGCTATAAAGATCGGCCCGATAGCCATAATGGTTCACAGAATTGTATTCGTTTAGGCAACGCGCATGCGTAACAACATAGCCCACAACACCGGAAAAGACGACAGCGTCGGTTAACGGAGAACTGTGCATAAATCTAGAATGAATACTTGAAAAAAGAGACAGCATTGGTCGTATATTTTTACTATTGCAGAATCGATTTTCTGTCACTGAGTGACCATCTTCAGTGCTATATTGTATAACTTAAATTGGGATGCACTGTTGACACTATGCATTACGGCGATCACATAGAGTCTATGTGATCGCCGTAATGCATAGTGTCAACAGTGCATCCCAATTTAAGTTATACAATATAGCACTGAAGATGGTCACTCAGTGACAGAAAATCGATTCTGCAATAGTAAAAATATACGACCAATGCTGTCTCTTTTTTCAAGTATACCTGTTATCTGGTCGTTGTGCACAAGACATGGAGTCGCCAATCAATCTAGAATGAACATGTCAACTTAACAACCGAGAGCAACACGTTACTGCTAATAACTAGACACCAGTGCCTACGACCTCATACTGTTTCCTGCATCCGCTAAGATCAGTAGCATCTTGGTCGCCAAAAACATTTTGCGTCAGTACTTCTCGTGGCTGGACAGAGGCTGGATGAGAATGCTGTGGCATTTAAGTCACAAACACACACACACACACCCACACACACACACACGCACCTGACTGTACAGACGTCGACTGGACTGCAGTCCGTGACGTCATAAATCGTCACAGCGGATGCCTGTCGATGCGCTGGGATTAGAGGAACAATTTTTCCCCCCTCGTACGGAGAGAAGCTGTATGGAATGTGAAGTGAAACTTAATTGACAAGTGAGTTTTTTCAAAGTTTTCAACTGACAGTTTTGGTTTTCTTGGAGAAAACTCCACATACAGTTTTTCACGGCCTGGGAGACTGTAGTGTCTAGGAACCCTGCATACTCGGACCGCTAGACAACCGATCACACCAATCGTATTAATGAGTTTTATTACAAAAAGAATATTTACAATACTTAACTTTTGCAATTACACAGATGTGTCGCAAGCAAAGGGCGACATACGTAATTAATCAATCTTCTTCAATAGAAAGAAATATCCCTTCTCATTTAGCTATAATATAGCAGGTCACCTCCCCCATTAACCATGGACCTTGCCGTTGGTGGGGAGTCTTGCGTGCCTCAGCGATACAGATGGCCGTACCGTAGGTGCAACCACAACGGAGGGGTATCTGTTGAGAGGCCAGACAAACGTGTGGTTCCTGAAGAGGGGCAGCAGCCTTTTCAGTACTTGCAGGGGCAACAGTCTGGATGATTGACTGATCTGGCCTTGTAACACTAACCAATACGGCCTTGCTGTGCTGGTACTGCGAACGGCTGAAAGCAAGGGGAAACTACGGCCGTAATTTTTTCCCGAGGGCATGCAGCTTTACTGTATGGTTAAATGATGATGGCGTCCTCTTGGGTAAAATATTCCGGAGGTAAAATAGTCCCCCATTCGGATCTCCGGGCGGGGACTACTCAAGAGGATGTCGTTATCAGGACAAAGAATATTGGCGTTCTACGGATCGGAGCGTGAAAGCAGATGGCAGTTATAAGAGTCGGGGGGCATGAAAGGGAAGCAGTGGTTGGGAAGGGAGTGGGACAGGGCTGTAGCCTATCCCCGATGTTATTCAATATGTATATTGAGCAAGCAGTGAAGGAAACAAAAGAATAATTCGGAGTAGGTATTAAAATCCATGGAGAAGAAATAAAAACTTTGAGGTTCGCCGATGACATTGTAATTGTATCAGAGACAGCAAAGGATTGGAAGAGCAGTTGAACGGAATGGATAGTGTCTTGAGAGGAGGATATAAGATTAACATCAACAAAAGCAAAACGAGGATAATGGAATGTAGTCGAATTAAGTCGGGTGATGCTGAGGGAATTACATTAGGAAATGAGACACATAAAGTAGTAAAGGAGTTTTGCTATTTGGGGAGCAAAATAACTGATGAAACTTCCTGGCAGATTAAAACTGTGTACCCGACCGAGACTCGAAATCGGGACCTTTGCCTTTCGCGGGCAGGTGCTCTACCATCTGAGATACCGAAGCACGACTCACGGCCTCTACTCACAGCTTTACTTCTGCCAGTATCTCGTCTCCTACCTTCCAAACTTTACAGAAGCTCTTCTGCGAAACTTACAGAAGTAGCACTCCTGAAAGAAAGGATATAGCGGAGACATGGAAACATCCCCCAGGCTGTGGCTAAGCTATGTCTCCGCTATATCCTTTCTTTCAGGAGTGCTAGTTCTGCAAGGTTCGCAGGAGAGCTTCTGTAAAGTTTGGAAGGTAGGAGACGAGATACTGGCAGAAGTAAAGCTGTGAGTACAGGGCGTGAGTCGTGCTTCGGTAGCTCAGATGGTAGAGCACTTGACTCGCGAAAGGCAAAGGTCCCGAGTTCGAGTCTCGGTCGGGCACACAGTTTTAATCTGCCAGGAAGTTTCATATCAGCGCACACTCCGCTGCAGAGTGAACATCTCATTCTGAAAATAACTGATGATGGTTGAAGTACAGAGGATATAAAATGGCAATGGCAAGGAAAGCGTTTCTAAAGAAGAGAAATTTGTTAACATCGAGTATTGATTTAAGTGTGAGGAAGTCATTTCTGAAAGTATTTGTATGGAGTGTAGCCATGTATGGAAGTGAAACATGGACGATAACCAGTTTGGACAAGAAGAGAATAGAAGCTTTTGAAAATTGGTGCTACAGAAGAATGCTGAAGAGTAGATGGGTAGATCATGATGTGTCGGCAGCTGGGCCAACACCTTGAAAATAGAGGTGGCTTAAAAAGCACGCGAGACTAACGCAGACGGGCGTGAAGTACTGGAACAGGATATGTAATTAATGCTATGAAGAAAAGTATGTAGCTGGTATAATACTTAACTTTATTTTCTTCTTGTACATCTCTATGGTGAACACAAGTGAGACTCTAATTACAATCACTGTAAGGCTAATGGCGCCTTGCTAGTTCGTAGCCATTAACTTAGCTGAAGGCTATTCTGTCTCTCAGCTAATGAGAGAGAAAGGCTTCGTACGTCTAGTCGCTAGCTCTGTCGTCCGTACAACTGGGCTGAGTTCGAGTCAGTCTCTCGAGACCTGCCTTGTGGTGGCGCTAGGTTTGCGATCACAGTGGCGACACGCGGGTCCGACATGTACTACAGGACAGCGGCCGATTTAAGCTACCACCTAGGACGTGTGGTGTCTGGCTGTGACACCACATTCCTCCCCCGCAAATCGGCGAACGGTCGTGAGATAAGGCTTCCACCCGCCGTGGGGAGGACCCCATGTTGACGCATGCGATGAGGTGGGGAGCCTAACAACAGGCGAGGCTGTGCCACCCGCACCAGGCCATTCGGTCCGAGGGGAGCTAGGAAACGCCTGAAAACCTAGTCCAGGGTGCACGTCAACATGCGGTGTATGCGCCCGTAAAGAGACAGGAGGGGCCGAAGGGTCGACCTCCATGTGGTCGGAGAATCCGACGCGCGATGACGACATCTGGTCCGGAGCGGGCAAGAGTTCCATGGCGGAGGACAGCTGGTCACGGGAAGCGATCGGCGGCGCGGGACCCAGGGAGGCGCGTGGCGGCTGCAGCGAAGCGTCCACTGCGGGCGGCGCCGGAGGCGGCTGCGGCGGCTGCGGCGGCTACGGCGGCGGCGCGACGCCATGAGGCAAAAGGGAAGGCAGCGTCGGTAACACCTGGGGATGAGGCGAGCCAGTAGATGGGTCCCCAGGGCACTGACCTGACGGCTCCGTCGCTGAAAGCAGACGGGGAGCGGCAGAACCAGGGCGACGACAGAGGCGCAGCTGATTGAGATGCCGACGCACCTCACCAGAGGCCCCCAAAACCAAATACATCGCGCGGCCGAGGCAGCGAAGAATGCGCCCTGCGAGCCAACGCCGTGAACCGCGATAGGCGCGATAGAAGACAACGTCGCCAGGAGCAAAAGCAGGAGGCTGCCGCTGCACAGGAACCTGATGCGGCGGATGCAGCAAAGACATCAAGGTTCGATGAGAACGACCATGGAGCAACTCAGCCGGCGAGCGACCATCGCAGGGCTGAGAGCGATACGAGGACAAAAAGAGCAATAATGCGTCCTCCCGAGAATGCGACTCTTTCAATTTCAACATCTGTGACTTGAAAGTCCGGACCAATCGTTCCGCGGCACCGTTTGACTGAGGCGAAAACGGCGCGGACGTCAGATGTTGAATACCATTGGCCTTGCAGAAGGACTGAAATTCTGCGGACATGAATTGTGGGCCATTGTCGGAAACAATAGTCTGCGGAAGACCTTCAATGCAAAAGATAGCAGACAAGGCTTGGATTGTGGCAGAAGACGTCGTGGAAGACATCCGGACATCAAAAGGAAAATTACTGAAAGCATCGACCACAACCAACCAACGAGCATTCCAGAATGGACCAGCAAAATCGATGTGCAAGCGTTGCCAAGGGGAAGTGGCTTTCGGCCATGCAAAGAATTTCCGCAGCGGTGCGGATTGTTGTTCGGCACACGCCACGCAAGAGGAGCACATATTCGTAATCGCAGCATCGATTCCGAACCAAGTACAGTGCTGACGAGCAAGTTGTTTCGTACGCACTATACCCCAATGTCCGTGGTGAAGAAGCCGTAAGGCAGAGGACTGTAACGAACGTGGGACCACAACTCGGGACTGATCATTCACAGAACGCAACAACAAAACACCACGTCGTACAAAAAGTCTCTCCTTGTGAGCAAAAAATCGGCGAACCAGCGCATCCTCGATCCGTGACTTGGACAAGGGCCATTGCGTAGCAACAAAACGCAAAACAGTAGCAAGGACAGGGTCAGCAGCTGTGGCTGTAGCGACACGACGAAAATCAATCGGAAACGATTCGACCACATCATCGGTTTCCGCATCAATGAACATGCAAGCAAGTTCGGAAGAATCGAATGCTTTATCCTCGGCAACAGGCAAACGGGACAACGCATCAGCGTTTCCGTGCTTAGCAGTGGACCGATACAAGATATCGTAGCGGTACTGCGAGAGGAAAAGAGACCAGCGAATGAATTTCTGCACCGTACACGGAGGTACCGGCTTGTTCGGATGAAAAAGCGATGTCAAAGGTTTGTGGTCCATGATGATGGTAAAGTGACGACCATACAAGAAATCGTGAAACTTAGTAACACCAAACACGAGAGCTAAAGCCTCTTTCTCTATCTGTGAATAATTTCTTTGCGCAGATGAGAGCAATTTTGACGCAAAGGCAATAGGGCGATCATGCGATCCATCTGTGTGCGCAAGCACAGCACCGATCCCGAAATCCGATGCATCAACCATCAACAAAAGGGGTTTCTGGGGATCGAACGGCGTAAGGCAAGTATTTGAAAGTAACGCCGATTTCAACTGGCGAAAGGCGCGTTCGCATTCCGTCGTCCAGACAAACGGAACACCTTTACGGCGTAAGCGATGAAGCGGAGCTGAAATGGAAGAAGCATTGCGCAGAAATTTATGATAATAATTTATTTTACCCAGCACACTCTGTAGTTGTTTCAAGGTCTGCGGTGACGGCAAATCCTGTATGGCACGGAGATGCTCTGGACTCGGATGGATGCCCTGGGCCTTTATTACATGGCCCAGGTAGGGTAAATCCCGAGCAAAGAACACACATTTGTCCTTCCTCAAGCGAAGACCATTTTGGCGCAAGACCTGAAATAATGTTCGGAGATTTTGCAAATGTTCGGCTTATGTCTTTCCGGAGATCACAATATCGTCCAGATAGTTCGCAGCAGTAGGGACCGACGCACAAATAGTTTGTAAATATTGCTGAAACAACGCAGGTGCGGACGCACACCCGAAAGGCAGTCTTTTGAAGCGATACAAACCAAGATGCGTGTTTACCACCAAGACGCGCTGGGATTCTTCGTCCACCGGTATTTGCAAGTACGCATCTGCTAGGTCCAACTTTGAAAAATATGTTCCCGGGCACAGTTTGTCAAAAAGATCTTCCAGGCGGGGGAAAGGAAAAGTAGCAGTCACTAGTTGTGGATTCACAGTTGCTTTGAAGTCCACACAAAGTCTCAATTTTCCGGTAGGTTTTGGCAAAATTACTAAGGGTGAGGCCCAGAGAGAAGCCTGCACACGTTCAATTACACCTTGAGATTCTAAATCGTGTAATGTTCTGGCGACCTCATCACGCAATGCGTGGGGAACATTGCGCGCTCTAAAAAACTTCGGTTGCGCGTTCACTTTCAGGTCCAAATGTGCTGCATAATTCTTAGCGCAACCAAGGCCCGGTGCAAAAATGTCTGCAAATTCCTCACATAGACTAGAAACACTGGCGGAAGGCACAGTCTGTATCACTGAGAGGACCTGATTTACTATAGACAAATTAAACAACTGAAATAAATCTAAACCAAACAAGTTCACTGCAGTAGAAGAACGAAGAAAGTAAAATGACACAAGTTTTGTTTGTCCCTTGTATGTTGCAAGAAGGCTGCACTGTCCTAATACTGGCATTTTCTGGCCTGAGTAACTATTGAGATGAACATTTGTGGCACGCAACGGAGGTTTGCCCAGTTGGTTGTACGTGTCGTGATTGAGCAATGAAACTGCAGCTCCGGTATCGAGCTGGAATGGTATCACTTTGCCTGCAAAGTCTAAGTCTACAAAAAGTTTATTGTCCTGCTGACAACAAAAGCGACTGTGTTGTGCAACGGGAACAGACACTGGGACAGAATCATGGGCGACGTGACGGGACTTCCGTCGACGGCGACGCACACTTTTAGTGGAATGAACATTGTCACCGGAAGGGGTGGAATGAACGACATGAATATCCATGGGCGAAGGTTCACGAGCCTGAGTTACCCTGGTTCGATTCCGGCGCGAAGCAAAGGGCCTGGAATTGGTGGGAGTGTCTGATCAGAGCTTTTTCTGGCAAACACTTTGGACATGTCCTTTCTTATGACAGTAAAAGCAAATAGCTTGGCGTGACGGGCAATGTTCACGCGAATGTCTAGTTGCACACCGCGGGCATGATTTCACTGCATTAGCTTGCTTACGCGGTGCACGTGTTTGCGAGCTAGGCTGCCGCTGCGCTGACGGGCGCGAGGGCCGCCTAGCGTCCCGTGCAGCGGGCCCGGCGGGCCAGTTAATGTGACACACTGCCGGCGAAGTTGCAAATGAGTCCTGAGCAAAGTCAAGTGTGTCTTGCCTGTCCAATATGTCTAGCACTTGTTGAAGGGAGGGATTAACTAGTTTCAAAATCTGTTCCCGTATGCGAACATCAGAAACGTTCTGTGCAATTGCATCACGCACCATAGTATCTGAATAAGGAAGTCCACATTCGCATTCAAACGCACACTCCCTAGTACGTCCTTGCAATGTCGCAACCCATTCCCTATTAGTCTGACCGGCCGTACGTTTTGTACGAAAGAACGTATACCGTTTTGCAACGACATTTACTGTTTCCTTGAAATAGGCATCTAAAGCAGACAAAAGTTCTTCGTAGGACAGAGTTGCTACGTCGCGCCGGGGAAACAACTTCACTATCACTCGGTAGGTGGACACACGGACACAAGAAAGCAAAAACGGCTGCCGCTCATTACCTTGAATTTGTAGGCTGCTAGGTGGAAGTCGAACTGACGGGACCACTCGTGCCATGACTCGTGGGTGGCATCAAAGGGTCTGAATTGAGGTGCAACAGCATGTTGTGGCGGCGGTAGCGATGAAGCGGCGGCGGCCGCATCGGTGTGCAGCGCACGTTGACCCTGGACGAGCTGTCCAAGAGCATCCAATAACGCCTGCGTCTGCTGATTCTGCAAGCGATAAAATTCGGACAGTACATCTGGAGATTGTGGCGAAGCCATGACACAAAGAAATTAGGGCAAAGGAAAACACAAGAGCCTTTGTAGACTCGTCGCCATGTGATGTGTCGGCAGCTGGGCCAACACCTTGTAAATAGAGGTGGCTTAAAAAGCACGCGAGACTAACGCAGACGGGCGTGAAGTACTGGAACAGGATACGTAATTAATGCTATGAGGAAAAGTATGTAGCTGGTATAATACTTAACTTTATTTTCTTCTTGTACATCTCTATGGTGAACACAAGTGAGACTCTAATTACAATCACTGTAAGGCTAATGGCGCCTTGCTAGTTCGTAGCCATTAACTTAGCTGAAGGCTATTCTGTCTCTCGGCTAATGAGAGAGAAAGGCTTCGTACATCTAGTCGCTAGCTCTGTCGTCCGTACAACTGGGCTGAGTTCGAGTCAGTCTCTCGAGACCTGCCTTGTGGTGGCGCTAGGTTTGCGATCACAGTGGCGACACGCGGGTCCGACATGTACTACAGGACCGCGGCCGATTTAAGCTACCACCTAGGACGTGTGGTGTCTGGCTGTGACACCACAGATCACACAACTAATGCGGAAGTACTGAATAGGATTGGGGAGAAGAGAAGTTTGTGGCACAACTTGACTAGAAGAAGGGATCGGTTGGTAGGACATGTTCTGAGGCATCAAGGGATCACCAATTTAGTATTGGAGGGCTACGTGGAGGGTAAAAATCGTAGAGGGAGACCAAGAGATGAATACACTAAGCAGATTCAGAAGGATTTAGGTTGCGGTAGGTACTGGGAGATGAAGAGGCTTGTACAGGACAGAGTAGCATGGAGAGCTGCATCAAACCAGTCTCAAGACTGAAGACCACAACAACAACAATATGGCAGGTCAGTAACTGGAAGCAGTTAATTCCATAAATTATCTGGGAGTACGCATTAGGAGTGATTTAAAATGGAATGATCATATAAAGTTCATCGTCGGTAAAGCAGATTCCTGACTGAGATTCATTGGAAGAATCCTAAGGAAATGCAATCCGAAAACAAAGGAAGTAGGTTACAGTACGCTTGTTCGCCCACTGCTTGAATACTGCTCAGCAGTGTGGGATCCGTACCAGATAGGGTTGATAGAAGAGATAGAGAAGATCCAACGGAGAGCAGCGCGCTTCGTTACAGGATCGTTTAGTAATCGCGAAAGCGTTACGAAGATGATAGATAAACTCCAGTGGAAGACTCTGCAGGAGAGACGCTCAGTAGCTCGGTACGGGCTTTTTTTGAAGTTTCGAGAAGATACCTTCACAGAGGAGTCAAGCAGTATATTGCTCCCTCCTACGTATATCTTGTGAAGAGACCATGAGGATAAAATCAGAGAGATTAGAGCTCACACAGAGGCATACCGACAATCCTTCTTTTCCACGAACAATACGAGACTGGAATAGAAGGGAGAACCGATAGAGGTACTCAAGGTACCCTCCGCCACACACCGTCAGGTGGCTTGCGGAGTATGGATGTAGATGTAGATGAATAGAGGCAGTGCCAAGTCTGTGTTGCATAGAGTGTACATTCGAAGTGTCTAGCGTTGACGCTGCTGTACAAATGGTTAATCTTGAAGCTGCTACTGCACTGGGCCGCCACCAGTAGCACGCGGCACTTATGTCCTCTTCACATAGGTGACGCTGCTGCCGCGTTGTCGTCCTAGATGGAGGTCAGCTGAGCGTGCGAAGGGTTGACATCTCCTCACAGCCTTCTCTTCCTTGTCGTTTCCGAGTGGCGTGCCGGCGCTTGACCTTACGCCCTAACATTCCTCTGCTATTGTATACGGAGTGGGACAACGGTGGGCGAGGCATTAGCGTGAACGTCCTGATGGACTGGAAGCCATTGCTGCAGGGGACATAAGGCTTCCGGTTGTACCTCACCATCCGGCCTTCGCTCTGAGGAAACGTCCCCCGGAAAACTCCCAGAAGGGTCCACTTCGTGAGGCCATACGAAGATGTAGATGGCGTCGGCTGCTGTGGCGTTGGCGGGTTCAGTTCCATCAGATGGACGAGAGAAGGCGGAGGAGGCGAGGGCTCCGTGTCCATGGGGTAGTCCCGCGGGGTCGTGACGACACCCTCTGGCGGCTGCTGTGGCCGCGCTGAGCTCGGGATCCGTGAATCTGGGGGAAGAGATACAGAAGGTTCACCGTGCACATGACAGTGGCGAATTTGATTGTGGCGTCGGCACTACAATCCGTCTGGGCCTGAAATAAGATAGATGCATGCGCAATTCGACGAAGCATCTCGCCTCGGCCCACCGTCTGCTGCCGCTAAAAACTCTGACAAGGGAACCTCCCGATCGCACCCCCCTCAGATTTAGTTATAAGTTGGCACAGTGGATAGGCCTTGAAAAACTGAACACAGATCAATCGAGAAAACAGGAAGAAGTTGTGTGGAACTATGAAAAAAATAAGCAAAATATACAAAACTGAGTAGTCCATGAGCAAGATAAGCAACATCATGGAAAATGCGAGGTTAGGAGTGCCGTGGTCCTGTGGTTAGCGTGAGTAGCTGTGAAATGAGAGGTCCTTGGTTCAAGTCTTCCCTCAACTGAAAATTTTATTCTCTACTTTCGCAAAGTTATGATCTGCCCGTTCGTTCATTGACGTCTCTGTTCACTGTAATAAGTTTAGTGTCTGTGTTTTGCGACCGCACCGCAAAACCGTGCGATCATTAGACGAAAGGACGTGTCTCTCCAATCGGAACCGAAAACATTTGATCGCAAGGTCATAGGTCAACCGATTCCTCCACAGGAAAACACGTCTGATATATTCTATACGACACTGGTGACGGCATGTGCGTCACATGACAGGAATATGTTGTCGACCCACCTAACTTGTACACTTTGCGAATGGGTAAAAAGATTCTTCTACCTTGCCCGATTTAGGTTTTCTTGTGGATGTGATAATCACTCCCAAAAAAGTGATGAAAACATAAGAGTTTGTCACATAAACTGAAAATAAAAAATTAAACTTTTCACTCGAGGAAAGACTTGAACCTAGGACCTCTCGTTCCGTAGCTGCTCTCGATAACCACAGGACCACGGCGCTCCTAAACTCCTACTGTCCTTGATGTTACCTATGTTCGTATGGACTACTCAGTATGTATATCTTTTTCATAGTTCCACACAACTTCTTCCTGTTTTCTCGATTGATCAGTGTTCAGTTTTTCAAGGCCTATCCACTGTGCCAACTTATAACTAAATCAAAGGGGGGTGCGATGGGGAAGTTTCCTTGTGAGAAACACAGTATCATGCGGCGCGAAGCGGTACTTGCGGCCTTCCTTCGGCGCCGGATACTGATGAGTGTGGAGCGAACGGAGCAGTGTCCGATGGCGGCGGCCGTGAAACATTTCTCACGGTAATCGCCCATTCTCGTGGATGCAAACGAGAGGAGGCGAGTAACAGTTGCAATGCTTGATCCATGGTGTGTGAGGTGCGAAGTTTGGCCATCTGCTGCTTGAAGGTTCTTCGCCGTTTGACTGTGGATGCACTAGTTAAATACTGTATGCCATTGCGTTCACACAATATTTGAAATTCACTTGACGTGCTCAGAGGGCTATTGTCCGACACTATGACTGCAGGCAGACCTACGAGGCAAGAAGTGGAATACAACGCCAGAATTGTGCGACGTGACGTTGTCGAGTTCATTGGCACGGCAAAAGGAATCTTACTATAAGAGTCTACCACAATCAATCAACAAATGTTTCAAGAAGGACCCGCAAAGTCTATGTGCACAAGATTCGATGGTGATTGCGACTTAGGCCAAGCAGAGAATTTTTGTGGTGGAGTGGACTAATTTTCCGCACATATGTGACAGTGTGACATCATTGTTCTGTTTGGGTGTCCATACCCTGACAAGTACAGTGTCGATGCGCTAACTGTTTAATACGAACAATCCCCCTGTTTCCTCGGTGAAGTAACTGCAACGCTTTTGTTTGCAAAGCTTTGGGGATCAACACACGCGACTGTCCACTGCCATTCTGAATAAAAATCACACCTTGCTGTATAGCGAGGCTACGCCAACGTGCAAAGTATCGGCGCACCAAAGAGATCTTTATTTTATGCAGTGAGCGAGGCTAAGATGGGCGAATGTATTGTAGCAAAATGTTCACATCTGAATCAGCTTCCGTGGGCTGTGCAATTTTCCTATAGTTCATTGGAAAAGATTGAAGCAATTCAGAATCCTGAACATCGATGTGACAGCAAGATCCGGCAGAAACGTCAAAGTCTGTATTAGGACCAATCGAAAGACGTGAATGTGGGCCCGCATTACCATGTTGAGCTGTCGGACGATACACAATCTCATATTGGTTTTGAGACAACAACATAGCCCATCTTTCCAATTTTTGGGCAGTTCGTGCAGGAACCGGTATCATCGGATGAAACAAGGACTGCAATGGCTTATGATCTGTTGATAAGCAGAATTTTTCTGCCATACTGGTTAAATTTGGTGACACAATACACAATAGCCAATGCCTCTTTCTCTATTTGTGAATAGTTACTCTAAGTTTTGGACAACACTTTTTATGCGAAAGCAATAGGACTGTCTTTATCACAAAAGTGCCTTGCCTTTATTAAATGATTTAAGCTCCTTTGCTACATCGAAGATATCTACTTCCATGTTTCTCATCTTGGCAGTTCTTCTTGATCGGAATTAAGGAATATTTACTTCGTCTTCTTTGGTGAAGGAGTTTCGGAAAACCGTGTTTAATAACTCTACTTTAGTTACACTGTCATCAGTGACTTCACCTTTGTTATCGCGCACTGAAGGTATTGATTGCGTCTTGCCACTGGTGTGCTTTATGTATGACCAGAATCTCTTTGGGTTTTGTGCCAGATACCGAGACAGAGATTCGTTGTGGAAACTTTTAAAAGCATCTCGCATTGAAGTGTGCGCTATATTTCAAATTTCAGCAATACTTTGCCGATCTTGGGCATTTTGCGTTCTTTTAGATTAGGCACACTTTTTTCGTTGCTTCTGCGACAACGATCTGACCCGTTTCATGTACCATGGGGGATCAGTACCATCACTCATTAATTTATGTGGTATATATCTCTCAATTCCCGTCGATACTATCTGTTTGGAAACTTTCCACATCTTTTCTACTCTTACTTGATCAGATCGGAAGGAGTGCCGACTGTCTCTTAAAAAGGCGTTAAGAACATTTTGATCAGAATTTTTAAGTAGATGTTCTTTGCATTTCGTTTTGGTTACGGTGTTCAGCCTAGTAGCAACTGGCTTGTGATCGCTAAACCCTGTATTAGTCATGATACTCCCTATTTGTCCAGGATTATTTGTTGTTGAGAAGTCAAGTATGCTTTCGCAACCATTTACGCTTCGTGTGGCTTGATGAACTAATTGTTCAAAATAATTTTCGGAGAAAGCATTGAGTACAATCTCGGATGACTTTTTTTTCGTAATATCTGTATCTCACGAACCATTTAATGTTAGATTAACCGCAAAGGAAAATTAGTGATATAAAATCGGCATGTGGCTGAAACATAACACATAGTTAAAACAACATTCTGCTACCGTATTCGTTTCGCAAGAGCGTAGCGGTTTTAATTTTTCGTGTGTCTTCTGTCTCGGCTGCCTTAGCGATAAGAGGCATATTATTGTAGGTTCACTGGATGCTACTTTACTTCGATAGCATGATTAAATATAAGGCAAATGTAAAGAAACTCTTCGTTATCAGTGAGGGTACTTACATGATCGGACACTAATTAACAACGTGTCAGATCGTTTTGGCGGAAATAGCGAAGTCGACAGATAACTGTGAAGTAATGTAAAGGCAGAACGCGCACTGTGATCAGTCATTAATTTATTATGTTCTAAGAACATTGCGGACCTGTGATGAGATGTCGATAATTTCATGCTTCTTGCACTTATTACGTGCAAGCAATTATTACGAATTATTCGGTCAGTCGCCTCCGATCACTAATTCTCTCCGTCTACCGTTCCGTTAGATGCCAGCCTCACTAAACAATACTGATGGATTCTGGTTGATAAAACGTAGCTCAGTTATTTGCTGGTAACATATCTATACCCTTTATCGAGGGGGCACTCTACGGTGTCATACCCCACACAATAGTGGTACTTTATTGAGTTCACATTCCCACCATCCAAATCATGTGTTGCTCTCTCTCTCTCTCTCTCTCTCTCTCTCTCTCTCTCTCTCTCTCTCTTTCTCTCTGTCTCTCTTCTCCGTGGAGACAGTTGCATCTTTGTCGAAGAATTTCATCTAGATCAGTTACTGTTAAACGACCAAGTTTGCGAACTTTGCGCTAAGCCAAAACTATCATTATTTTATAGAAGAGAGCAACACGTCAACATGAAAGAACGGTTGTTAGCGGTTATAAACTAAATGGGATATGCCAGTAAACACTGATCTCCAGTGTTATATTCGGGTAAAAGAACAGTTATATTGTGACCGACTATTAGAAACAGTATAGCGTTAATTCAAAAAAAAAATGGTTCAAATGGCTCTGACCACTCTGGGACTTAACATCTGAGGTCATCAGTCCCCTAGAACTTAGAACTACTTAAACCTAACTAACCTAAGGACATCACACACATCCATGCCCGAGGCAGGATTCGAACCTACGACCGTAGCGGTCGTGCGGTTCCAGACTGTAGCGCCTAGAACCGCACGGACACTCCGGCAGGCGGGGAAATAAAACACACATTTCTAGATACTATGGAGTAACCGAACAGTAATTACAGACTCTGCTCCTATGTAAAAGCGAGTTTAGTCAAAAAAAAGGCCAACATATTTTAGGAGAATTACTTGCAAGAATCTCTTCGGGATCACCTGAAATGCGAATACATTTCTCGGGGTCACTAGCTGTGAAATCTATGTGGTTGTTGTTCGTCGAGGTGTTCGGGCAGAACACCGTGTGAACTTTGCTTGCACGTGAGAAAGGCAATAGCACCCCGATAATGGGATATTAAATTTTAAATTTCCCTCTCCGGGAGTACGGAGCTTCCTGCTACCTTTAAACGCACGTCCTCGCCAGACGTCTGTGCAAAGTGTGTGCGACCAGAATTTATGAATGACTCCACCACATCTGCAAATTACACACCGGTGCGAGTATTCCTGGCGCGTTCAGGGCAGAGTGCTTCTGTATTATCCGCAAGGGATGCTCGCCCCCTACGCCCTTGTTTACGAAGCCGGCGGATGCATATTTTATGCGAGGGCGGATTGGTCGATAGTCGCGCTTGACTCGCCTTGAACGATTCGCTAAATCGAGCTATCGCTATCAGCTATGCGACGACCACTGTCATTTTGCGCAGATATGCGAACTGAAGAGGATGTTTTATTGCAAAGCATTCGACCAGTATATCTTTTCACATGTACAGGTGAACTAAGCAATGTCGCCCATTAAAATTACGCTTCTCTGCCACGGCCTGCACTGAACATTTTTTCCTAGTGATTGCTAGTTTCTATCTAACGTGAACACCATTATATCTATGTAGCTAACTGGAAATGTTCTTTGTAGACCGTAACTAAAAACAGCGTAGAAGTGAGACAATTGAGGCGGTGAGAAATAATTAGTCCAACTTCAGCTTTATATTCTTGTTAGACAACAAAAAACAACGTAAAAGTTTTGTAACTGAGGCGGTAGAAAATAAAGAATACGTTTAGCATCATAAAGAGGTTGCTACTCTCTTACCGAACACTACTTATTGTTATTTCCTTCATTTATACTTTATTACGACCACAATGAAACAATTGAATTGCACTATATACAGAGTGCTCTACAATGTATAAGTTAGGCACTTTGTTTTCGCCTGTCTTAGTTCGACACATTCTTTTTGCCAAGTTTGCTTTCCATGTTTTCCGCTGCTTATTTATTGCTTGTAATATATAGGACAACCCAAAAGAATGTATTCACTCTATGAAGCAGAATATCTCTTTGATTAAAGGAGACAGAAACACAATTTTTGTGGGTAATAATTTAGAAGGCGGTGGAAAACATAAAATGCTTTTTTTTTGTTTCAGGATTGTCAGCAAACATGGCATTATCGTTTGAACAACGGAAATGCGTGCTATTGGAAAGCAGAGAGTGTGAGTGCACTACACCGACGTTGGGGTGTTGAATTTGGAACACCACCACCGACAAGAGTAACAATTACAAGAATAGAGATAAGTTTTAAGTCGAAGGAACGGTGCACGATATGAAGAAGGCACATGGCGGAGGAAACATAAGCTCAACAGACAATGAGAGCGTTGAGCAGTAATCCAGGCATACACACGATCCCCGAAGAAATCTGTAAGGTAATGCTCTCGTGAGACTGGCATCTGCAGAAGCAGCGTTCTTAGAATTTTGCGGTCTCAGAACTATAAGCCTTAAATTCCAAAACTTCTTCATGCTCGTAACGAGGATGATCCTCATACGCGAAGCGAATTTTGTTCAAATGGCTCTGAGCACTATGGGACTTAACATCTGTGGTCATCAGTTCCCTAGAACTTAGAACTACTTAAACCTAACTAACCTAAGGACATCACACACATCCATGCCCGAGGCAGGATTCGAACCAGCGACCCTAGCGGTCGCGCGGTTCCAGACTGAAGCGCCTAGAACCGCACGGCCACACCGGCCGGTGAGAATTTTGTGAGTGGTTCATTAACACAAAATTGTTAAGGCTTTCGTGGCCACTTGTTGACAGATATGAAGTAGAGCAACGTTTACAAGATCGAATTCTTTGGTCAGATAAAGCGACGTTTAAACTTGATGTAACAATTGACCGCATAATTGCGTGTACTGGGCCAGGGAGAACCCATACATAACCGAGCAAAGGCATGTTAATCTACGAGGAGTAACAGTATGTTGTGGTCTGTGTTATAAAACGTTAATTGGGCCGTACTTCTTTGACAACACTGTCACGGGCGACTTGTAATTGGAAATGTTAGTAATGATAACACCTGGTCTTAGCGTTGTGTTTGGGAATGAAGATTATTACTTTCTACAGGGTGGAGTGCCACCTCACTTTCACCTGGATGTGAGGGCATTCCGTGCCAGATGGATAGCACAAAGAGGAAATGGGGAGTATCCCGCTCGATCGCCAGATTTAACTCCTCTAAACTTATTTCTATGGGGAACTCTCAAGAACACACTGGATGATGTTAGAGACCAAATTCAGCAAGCCTGTGATGCTACTCCGTTTGAAACAACGAAGTTGGCATGTCGCTCAGTTGTAAGTCGTTGTCGACGGTGTATTGCGATGGACGTACACCAGTTTAAACATTTACCACCTTAAGTCGGACTATGAGGCACCTAACACCACTAAAATTGTATTTCTAACCCCTTTCATTAAAGAGATGTTCGTTTCAAAGAGTGTATACATTATTTTGGGACACCCTGTATAATTTCTTTCCGAATGCAATCTGCATACTTAATTTTTCAGCAACTTCTTTTAGCCGGCCGGTGTGGACGAGAGGTTCTAGACGCTTCAGTCTGAAACCACGCGACCGCTACGGTCGCAGGTTCGAATCCTGCCTCGGGCATGGACGTGTGTGATGTCCTTGGGTTAGTTAGGTTTAAGTAGTTCTAAGTTCTAGGGGACTGATGACCTCAGATGTTAAGTCCCATAGTACTCAGAGCCACTTGAACCACTTGACTTCGTTTAATTTTTCTAGATTGTTTGTGATATCAAAAATCAAGACTGGGAGATCATCGCCAAAGGCAAGGTAATATATCCCTAATTTCTTCGACTCTGTCGAATTTGTGTGGCTAGTTATGGTTATGGATACAGCTTTGCTTGTGCCACTCTGTCATTACTCTCAAGAACGCAGTTGAACAACAGTCATTCTATTTACCTTATTTTTGATGGTTTTGAAGTTTTGTCCATATGAGATTGTTATTATTATGATATGAGATATAAATTTTAAAAAATGAGCGAAAACAACACACAATTAGTGATAAATGAACACCACACAAACGGAAAGAACGAAAATATTTTGAGAATAGAAGAGGGTCCAATAAGCTAAGCACTTTCGTAAATAACTGAAGAAAATGGAAGCTAATAACATGTGATGTAAGGAATTGGAGACAGCATACTGTATCGCCCGAAACATACGACAAGAAGTGCAATTCCGTCACTAAACAAGGGTGTCTATTTGGTATTCGAACACCGATTTTGAATAATAAAGGAAATGTTGAAAGCACTGAAAAAAGTGCATGAAAAGTTATTTCAAAAATCTGGGACCAAAATCTATGGACTATCAAGCAACAAAAAATCGAGCACAGAGCACAGATAATGAGGGATATTTTGATTGAAGACTAGTGGCAAAACGTATGATACAGGTGGACCACGAAAGTGTTATATGTGCGATGATTACATTTAAGAACAATTAATTTGTGCCACATTTTTAATAATAATACAGTGTTTTGTAATAGTTAAGTGTACAACAATGCCGTAATGCAGATTTTAAACTACATTATTTTGCTGTGAATGTTTTACTGACATTTTCTGCAATGGAGTAGATGTGCTCCAATTAACACAAAACACTGTATTAAAATCGAAGCAATCACTGAAAACAGAAGTTACCGTTTACTGTTAAGTGGAGAAAGACAAAGCGTGGCAGAACTTTTTGTGTTATCATGAATTTTTGTGTGGTTTTGCACTTGAGTTAACCTTAATTTATCAATGGAGAAATACTGGAGATAAAAGACATTACTGCCTGAAATAGGAATACTGAAAAAAGTATCACTTCGCTAGGGAAAGAAAGTTAAATTTAAACATCAAACAACGAATCAGTCAGCGTAAAATCTGTTTGTAACTTGTAAATGCTACAATTTGGTGAGTACCTCTTTAGGAATACCATTTTTTATATTTCCGAAGAAAATTATAAAAGTGAATAATAGCTTCAACATAAATTAATGGATGTGGTCTTTATAATTGATAAACGATTTAATTTGGTAGACAATGTGTTTTTTGGGGCTGGAATTTCATTATTAACGGGAAGATGTTCGACGATAGAAAAATTAGGTGTGCAAGGTAAGAGCAAGAGAACTCGATCCACCCGAACATTCGTTTTACGATGGAGGTGGAAGAGGATGGTTGCCTTCCCTTTCTCGACGTGTTGGTTAGGAGGAAGGATGATGGATCATTGGGACAGGCAGTCTACAGGAAACGTACTCACACCGACTTGTACTTACAAGCTAATAGTTGTCACCATTCGGCTCAGCCCGAAGGGGTGCTTCGTACCTTGGTACACAGGGCACATGTCGTTTCTGACGCTGAGACTTTGCCAGCTGAGCTGTCCCATCTTGATGTTACATTTCGTGAAAATGGTTATAGTGATAGACAGATTGAACGTGCGTTGCGCTATCGACCAACTGTACATCGGGTGATTGATGATAATTCTGAGTCAACACCTAAGTCTACTGCCTTTTTGCCTTACGTAGGAAACACGTCCAATAAGATCGGTCGTATTTTACGGAAATACGATGTGAAATGTGTTTTCCGACCTCCATCTAAAATTAGAGCACTTTTGAGTTCCGTTAAGGATGATCTTGGACTGCGTAAGGCGGGTGTATATCGTATTCCTTGTAGCTGCGGCATGGCATATATTGGTCAAACTATCAGGACCGTGGAGGACAGATGTACTGAGCATAAACGGCACACACGATTACAGCAGCCAAATAGATCTGCTATTGCCAAACATTGCCTGGATACTGGTCACCCCACGTTATATAATAACACCGAGATATTGGCATGCACGTCCAGCTATTGGGACAGTGTCATTAGGGAGGCAGTTGAGATTAAATTAGCGAGCAACCTCGTTAACAGGGATGGAGGTTTCTGTTTAAACTCTGTCTGGAATCCGGCTCTCTCCCTTGTCAAAAAACGGAGGAACAGAGTCAATGCTGCCTCACCTGCGAATTCATAGTCTCACTATCGATAGCTCTGACTTTGGTCATCTTTGGTGGCACTAGTGTTCAGTGTGTGTGTGTGTGTGTGTGTGTGTGTGTGTGTTATCTTTCCTGCTTCTGTCGGAGAACCGAGGTATTAAATTTGCATGTACGCCGCCTGTCCGTTGCAGTTTGCCTTGAAAATGGCGGGGTGTTCTCCCGCCGAAATATCGGCGGTCGCTGAAAGTGTTACCTGGCTGAATTCCCGGAAGTTATTTGAAAGCTAAACTGTTTATATAATCATTTTCGTCAACTTAAATGTCACTTTCTTAAGTTTTGTATATAATATTAGGCGACACCTTGTAACGTAGAAGACAAATAAGGATTCAATGTCCTGTTGACATCGAAGTCCATAGAGACGCAGCAAAAGCTCGGAACGATTCTAGGATGGGGAAGAAAATGGGCCGTGTCCTATCAAACACCAACTCAGCATTCGAATGTAGTGTAACTGGGTTTTCTCTTTTGATGCTCTTCAATTGTCAGGATGAGCATTACTGCAAAGGGCATTTGATTCTAAAGCATTATGTCAGGATGAAAAACACTAAATAAATTACTTTTTCTCTCTTAACAACATTTGGCAGAGTGGGTTCTTCCTTGGCTCGGGTATGAGGTAGAATGAAACAGCATTTTTACATAAGATAACTTTTATTGAAAGTTTTGTACAACTGTTTCCTTACTCGATTGTTCTGGTTGGGAGAGCGGCAGCTGTGTCGTTTGCGAAGCCTCTGCTGCTGCAGCGGCGGCGTATGATTACGCCTGGCGGTGCTTCTGTGTACGAAGTAGTCTCTTCCTGCATGACGGTCTTCAGCTCCGAAACTGAACTGAAAACTACTACTCCTGTCGGGCCCACTGCGTCTTGCCTATTTATTCACTTCAGTTCACTGGAGGTGAACGACTTCACGGTCTTTGCCTCTTCTGTCACGTTGAAAATCTTCTCGAAGAGTCTTCTTAACGTCGGTCACTGGCTCTTGGAATGTAGGCGAGGGCCTGTGATCACATGTGACAACTGAGAAACACGTGAGCCAGTCGGGCGATGCCCTGACGGCTGAATCGACAGCTTCCGCTTATGTGGGGAGGGCGATGGCTTCTCTTGAACGTGCTGACTCGCAAGCGCCGGCCGTTGCCACTGCTGCTATGTCCGTTGTTTTCCAGTGTGTAATTCTTCTAAATTGAACTAAGTTTTTCATTTATTTTCTAATTTCTACTTCACTTCACATTGATTTCACTAATTTATTTACCTATCTTAAGTACCACTCAACACATGATATTCTGCGAAACATGGAAGAAGTGCAACAGGTAGACTGCATCTCCCTAGATTTCTGGAAAGCATTTGACACAGTGGCCCCACTGCGGACTGTTAACGAAGGTCCGAGCATGCCGATTAGGTTCGCAGATATGTGAGTGGCTCTAAGATTTCTGAAGTACTAGAATCGAGGACGTTGTCCTTGACCACGAATGTTCATCAGAGACAAGGATGCAATCAGTAGTGCCCTAAAGATGTATGATAAGACCACTCTTATTCTCTAAATGATGTGACGAACAGTGTATTTAAACATTATGAATCATCTCGAAGGAAACTGTCTATTTACACACAGTCAACATGGGTTTAGAAAACATCGTTCCTGTGAGGCACAGCTAAGAGGGTGAGTCAAACGAAAACCTTAAATTTGTAATAACAAATCAAAGTTTCGCGTCGTTACCTTGTAAGTTGGTAAGCATGCTATAAACAGCGTGCAGAATGGCCTGTAGGTGGCAACTTAGTGCAGGTGCACACATACCGTCGCAGTATCAGTATAAAGATGGCCGCACCACTTGCGACTTGCACCAGGGAAGAACAGCGTTCTGTTATTCGGTTTTTGCGTAGTGAAGGCGTGAAACCTATTGAAATTCATCGACGAATGAAGGTTCAGTACGGTGGTGCATGTTTCTCACAGGAGCAAGTGTGCGAATGGAGTAGGAAGTTCGCAAATGGTGTGACTTCAGTGGAAGATGCTTCTCGTCCAGGTCAGGCACAACGAGTTGTGACTCCACAGAACATTGCAGCAGTTGAAGCCATAGTGAAGGAAAACCGCCGAGTGACACTGAATTACACTGCAGCATGTTTGCAGTTCAGTCATGGGTCATCACACCACATTGTGCATGATGTGCTCCAGTTTCACAAAGTGTCTGCAAGATGGATGCCACGGCATCTGTCTCCTGAAATGAGAGAACGACGTGTTGATGCTTGTGAAGAAATTCTTCGGCGCTTTGAACGAGAAGGTGAAGGCTTCCTTGCAAGAATCGTTACTGGGGACGAAACCTGGGTTCACTTCCACCAACCGGAAACCAAAACCAAAGAAGTTTCGAACAGAACCATCAGCAGGGAAGGTTATGCTGACTCTCTTTTGGGACGAAAAGGCGTCATTTTGGAGCATTACAGGCCTAGGAACCACTGTCACCAGTGCATCATACACAGATCTCCTAAGAAATCATATGCGGCCTGCAATCAAATCAAAGCGACGTGGATTGATGTCAGTAGGTGTCCTTTTGCAACATGACAATGCAAGGCCCCACACTGCCCGTACAACAGTTGCAGCAATCACAGACCTGCATGTTGAGTGTCTTCCTCATCCACCATACTCACCAGCCCTTGTCCCAAGTGATTTCCATATGTTTGGACCACTCAAAGACGCAATGGGAGGAAAGAAGTTCTGTTCTGATGAAGAGGTACGCCACGCGGTGCATGCGTGGTTGCGCGGACTACCAAAATAATTTTTTTCTACAGGAATTTATGCACTTTGTAAGCGCTGGAGGACTTGCATTGAGCGTGGGAGATATTATGTAGAAAATTGATAGAGCGTTGTACCACTCCTGCACAATAAATAATATTTAAAAAATATTTACGGATTTCATTTGACTCACCCCCGTAGCTCTTTATTCAGACGAAGTGTTGAGTGCTATTGACGAAGGATTTCAGATCGATTCCGTATTTGTGGATTTCCGGAAGGCTTTTGACACTGTACCACGCAAGCGGCTTGTAGTGAGATTGCGTGCTTATAGAATATCGTCTGAGTTATGTGACTGGATTTGTGATTTCCTCTCAGAGAGGTTACAGCTCGTAGTAACTGGGGAAAGTCATCGAGTAAAACAGAAGTGATTCCTGGCGTTCCCCAAGGTAGTTTTATAGGCCCTTTGCTGTTCCTTATCTATACAAACGATTTGGGGAACAATATGAGCAACCGTGTTAGGTTGTTTGCAGATGACGCTGTCGTTTAACGACTAATGAAGTCATAATTGAAAAACAATTTAGAAAAGAAATCTGAATGGTGCGAAAATTGGCAGTTGACCCCAAATAACGAAAAGTTTGATTTCATCCACATGAGTGCTAAAAAGGAATTCCTTAAACTTCGGTTACCCGATAAATAAGTCTAATCTAAAAGCCGTAAATTCAACTAAATACTTAGGTATTACAGTTACGAACAATTGAAATACGAAGGAACACATAGAAAATGTTGTGGGGAAGGCTAACCAAAGACTGCGTTTTATTGGCAGGACACTTAGAAAATGTAACAGATCTACTAAGGAGACTGCCTACACTACGCTTGTATGTCCTCTTTTAGAATATTGCTACCTGGTATGGGATCCTTACCAGATAGGAATGACAGAGTACACCGAAAAAGTTCAAAGAAGGGCAGCACGTTTTGTATTATCACGAAATATGGGAGAGAGTATCACAGAAATGATACAGGATTTGGGCTGGACATCATTAATGGAAAGGTGTTTTTCGTTGCGACGGAATCTTCTCACAAAATTCCAGTCACCAACTTTCTCCTCCGAATGCGAAAATATTTTGTTGACACCTAACTATATAGGGAGAAACGATCTCCACAATAAAATAAGGAAAATCAGAGCCCGTACGGAAAGATATAGGTGTTCGTTCTTTCCGCGTGCTATACGAGTTTGGAATAAGAGAGTATTGTGAAAGTGGTTCGATGGACCCTCTGCCAGGCACTGAAATGTGATTTGCAGAGTATCCATGTAGATGTAGATGTAGAATCTGCAGCTGTTGGCTGATGACGCGGTGGTGTAAGCGGAGGTGTTGTCGTTGGGTGACTGTAGAAGTGTAGGAGGCTATATGATGAGTTACACGAAATTATTGTTTCATATAGTGAATAGCAGCTTTCTCTAAATGTAGAAAAAGTAAGTTTATGCAGATGAGTAGGAAAAACAATTGTGCAATATTCGAATACAGCATTAGAAGTGTGCTGCCTGATCCACTCTCAGCTATTAAATATCTATGTGTAACGTTGTGAAGCGGTAGGTAATGAAATGATAACGTAAAGACGGCAGTATAGAGGGCGAGTTGTCATATTCGGTTTATTACTGGAATTTTAGTAAACCGTAGCTCATCTGTAACGAAAACTGCGTATAAAACACTAGTGTGAACCATTCGTGAAGTCTGAATGAAAGGACTGAAGGAAGACATCGAAGCAATTCAGAGGCGTGCTGCTAGGTTTGTTACCGGTATGTTCGATCATCAGACAAGTACCACGGAAATGCTTCGTGAACTCAAGTGAGAAACCTTAGAGGGGACGTGGCCGTTTTCAAGAAACGTTATTGAGAAAACTCAGAGAACCTGCACTTGAAGCTATCATCAAACGATTCTACTGCCGCCAACGTACATTTCGCATGAAAACCGCGAAGATGATATAAGGGAAACAATGGCACGTACAGAGGCATATACACAGCAGTTTCCCCGCGTTCTATTTGCGACTGTAACTGGAAAGGAAAGGAGTTATACTGGGACAAGGTCCCTTCAACCTCTACTAGCAATGCCGCGATATTGCTAGAGTAGCATTTATTTAGATACACTCCTGGAAATGGAAAAAAGAACACATTGACACCGGTGTGTCAGACCCACCATACTTGCTCCGGACACTGCGAGAGGGCTGTACAAGCAATGATCACACGCACGGCACAGCGGACACACCAGGAACCGCGGTGTTGGCCGTCGAATGGCGCTAGCTGCGCAGCATTTGTGCACCGCCGCCGTCAGTGTCAGCCAGTTTGCCGTGGCATACGGAGCTCCATCGCAGTCTTTAACACTGGTAGCATGCCGCGACAGCGTGGACGTGAACCGTATGTGCAGTTGACGGACTTTGAGCGAGGGCGTATAGTGGGCATGCGGGAGGCCGGGTGGACGTACCGCCGAATTGCTCAACACGTGGGGCGTGAGGTCTCCACAGTACATCGATGTTATCGCCAGTGGTCGGCGGAAGGTGCACGTGCCCGTCGACCTGGGACCGGACCGCAGCGACGCACGGATGCACGCCAAGACCGTAGGATCCAACGCAGTGCCGTAGGGGACCGCACCGCCACTTCCCAGCAAATTAAGGACACTGTTGCTCCTGGGGTATCGGCGAGGACCATTCGCAACCGTCTCCATGAAGCTGGGCTACGGTCCCGCACACCGTTAGGCCGTCTTCCGCTCACGCCCCAACATCGTGCAGCCCGCCTCCAGTGGTTTCGCGACAGGCGTGAATGGAGGGACGAATGGAGACGTGTCGTCTTCAGCGATGAGAGTCGCTTCTGCCTTGGTGCCAATGATGGTCGTATGCGTGTTTGGCGCCGTGCAGGTGAGCGCCACAATCAGGACTGCATACGACCGAGGCACACAGGGCCAACACCCGGCATCATGGTGTGGGGAGCGATCTCCTATACTGGCCGTACACCACTGGTGATCGTCGAGGGGACACTGAATAGTGCACGGTACATCCAAACCGTCATCGAACCCATCGTTCTACCATTCCTAGACCGGCAAGGGAACTTGCTGTTCCAACAGGACAATGCACGTCCGCATGTATCCCGTGCCACCCAACGTGCTCTAGAAGGTGTACGTCAACTACCCTGGCCAGCAAGATCTCCGGATCTGTCCCCCATTGAGCATGTTTGGGACTGGATGAAGCGTCGTCTCACGCGGTCTGCACGTCCAGCACGAACGCTGGTCCAACTGAGGCGCCAGGTGGAAATGGCATGGCAAGCCGTTCCACAGGACTACATCCAGCATCTCTACGATCGTCTCCATGGGAGAATAGCAGCCTGCATTGCTGCGAAAGGTGGATATACACTGTACTAGTGCCGACATTGTGCATGATCTGTTGTCTGTGTCTATGTGCCTGTGGTTCTGTCAGTGTGATCATGTGATGTATCTGACCCCAGGAATGTGTCAATAAAGTTTCCCCTTCCTGGGACAATGAATTCACGGTGTTCTTATTTCAATTTCCAGGAGTGTACAAATACAGAAACTTCTAAGTAGGTAAGCCTACAAGTTTCAGAGAAAAAAATTAGACTATCGGGTGGTTTCGCAGCAGGAGACCATTCAATGAATAGTGAATGATTTTTTCTGGGATCACTTAACATGAGCTATACGGAAAACTATTTATAAAAGATGTACAGAAGAGAGAGCTAGCGAGTCCCCACTCCCTCTATATCATTACGTCACAAGGAACACCCAAGCCTGCTTCAAAACATTATAACGGCCCTCCCGCAGCATACCTTTCCAGTTAGTGACGAAGCAGCGTGTATTCACGCCCGGGGAGTCTTTATTGTCCACTAAATGCATCAACCCAGCACGAATACGGAACTTAGCAAGTAATATAACTAAGCAGACGAACAGTATTTACGAAAATCACTGCATGGAGCGCTACAATGATATACGGGGAACTCTGTGGCCGTTGTGCCGGCCGCAGTGGCCGAGCGGTTCTAGGCGCTTCAGTCTGGAACCGCGTGACCGCTACGGTCGCGGGTTCGAAACCTGCCTCGCGCGTTGATGTTTGTGATGTCCGTAGGTTAGTTAGATTTAAGTAGTTCTAAGTTCTATGGGACTGATGACCTCAGCTGTTAAGTCCCATAGTGCTCAGAGCCATTGAACTATTTTTTGTGGCCGTTGTACCGTCCATCCAGGAAAAAAAACTTTCCCCTTTCCCGCCACAAGTGCTCTTCACTCTATAGTTTACACACTATAGATTGTAACGATAACATTAACAACTGTGAAACATTTAAAGGAGTTGTTTCTAAGTGCAACACATCATCGTCCAGCCCAAACCACTAAGAACAGAAATTTGAAAATTTCTGAGTGTATTCATATTCTACTGTTAGCATCCTTTAAGAACACATTTTTAGGAATTCTGCCACTAAGGCGATTTTGAGGCTATTGGTATTTGGTTTCTCGGTTGGAAATAAAGAAATACATGTTTAGCATTTTTGGAAATTTTATTCATATGAAGGTGAATTATTAGGTCAAAGATTGTCTGAAAATAAATTAGTATTACAGGACTACTAAAGTATTTTTAAAGCTGTATCTATGAAAATTTATATTTGGCTTCTCATTTACTAGTTTATCAAATATGTGTTCCATTGTTTTACGAAATTTAACGCCTAAGGGAATTACAGATGGGATGTGGTATGGAAGTATTTCAATACAAGCGTTTTTGAAGTCAAATCAATTAAAACTTTTATTTTGCTTCTCTGTTGTAAACAGAATACCTACTTTACTGTTTTTCCTGTCAAATGGGGGTTGAAATGTTGTATGCAAATTTCCCAGTGTGTGAGTATTTTTAATGCTAAACCTTTGAAAACTGCCATATCGCTTTGAAATGAAAAAATACCCGTTTCATTGTTTTTGTAAATTCATCCCCTGTGATGGTGAGACAGGGCCATCTGTTTCTCTGAATCATCGCCAAGCCCAAACCGCTACGGATAGAAAATAGAAATTTGCTGAGGTAGTAAATCTTATACTGTAGGCATTGTTTAAAAAAGAATTTTACGAAATCCCGCCCTTGAAGTGCTGAAATAGGGAATGAAAAGCTTTTTGGAAGTACTCTGTTATTATAGCAAATTGGCTTTTGGTTTCTTAGAACTAAAGAAAAGTGTTTCAGCATTTTTAGAATTTCAACCCTAAAGGAGGAAAAATAAAGAATTAAAAATTATTTTAAAATTATTTCGTTACATTAAAAAAATTTTAACGCTAAGTCTACGAAAACTGCATTTTCACTTTCGGTTAGATATAAAGAAATATGTGTTATGGGAAGAAAGTTACTAAGGAAAAATCACGAGAAGAAAGCAAGAGGGATGATTAACAAATACGTTTGATTTCTACTACAAGATTCGTTTTGGTTCATCAGTACATTCGGAAGAGACAATGCTTCTATAGCTTCAAATGGCGTGAAAAGTTTAGAATGTGTTGGAATTTATGAACAATATAAATACTCCATTAATGAAAATCAAAAAAAAAATCAATGCAGAAGTGAAGCAGAGGGCGCTGAGCTAGTTAATAAACAAAAAAATTAAGAAAATTCTTCAAAGTGTTTGTCAGACTGGAGGCAGAACAAGAAGTCAGTGTACAAGTTACTGTAACAAGTAATCTTAATTACCATGTTGTGACCGTTAATGCATAAGCTGCATGTACATTTTACAACCCCATTTTAAATGTAGCAGTAAAAATAGTATTGTATGGTTCACAAATTTAGACAACATTGTCTGTGGAGGGCAGCGACCTGCTGCTATATTTAAGTTAAAATGAACAGTCAAGATCGAAAAAATATTTGTTTATTGACCGGTTTCGGCTTATGTAAAAGCCATTTTCAGATCGTACCGAGGAGCCGCCAGCATCAGTCATAGAGGGCCAAAAATTCTGAAGATGGCTTTTACATAAGCCGAAAACGGTCAATAAACAAATATTTTTGCGATCTTGACTGTTCCCTTTAACTTTTATATGGCTCAGTTGAAGAAGGAAGAGAATATAATAAAAATGCCATTGCACAAAGATATTAACAGAATTATAAAAATTCTAAAAACGTAAAACTCGTATAGTGTTAATGGAATTCCAGACAAAGTTCCAACTTAATAAGTAACGTCCTTACCGACATGTGAAATGCATCAATGACACAGGGAAATTTTACAGGCAGGTTAAAATACACAGTTGTTAACACCTCTTCATAACAATGGTGACAAGACACAGATAAACAATTCCCTACTGATATCATGTTCCAAAATGTTCTAAAATGTAATGTTCACAAGAACAGTCTCACACTTAACTGGAAGAAACTTTCTTAACGTGCCACAGTTTGAGCTTGAGAAGGGTTGCTCCATTGAGAATCTGTATATATATTGACTCATTAAATAGCACAAACCTTAAATAATAATATCTCACTAAGTGGTTTCAGTCATACCTAACATACAG
Source organism: Schistocerca nitens (assembly GCF_023898315.1). NCBI lineage: Eukaryota > Metazoa > Arthropoda > Insecta > Orthoptera > Acrididae > Schistocerca > Schistocerca nitens. The sequence goes on from NC_064614.1 coordinate 71,044,146, forward strand.
AATCCAAAACTTTATGCTGAATAATAGAATGTCATAAGGATAGAAAATTTTAGTGTGTGGAAAGAAATCACAAAGGAAGTCGCAAATCGTTCAATTTTAGGTCAACGCCAATTACTTAATTCCTGAATGATCCTCAACATAACATGTAACCAGCAGAACTGGTATTTTTTGCAGTTGATGCTAGTGTTAAAATTAACCCTGGTGCTGATAAAGCAACAGAAGGGATGGTAAGCGATATTTTTCAAAGAATTGTAAACGTGATTCTCAGAAAATGAATTCTCTCTAAATTTATAAAATATATATATATATATATATATATATATATATACATATATATATATATATATTCAGTTCTGTGCAACAAAAGGTGTCATACCAAAATCTGATGTAGCACTTGAGCTGAAGACAGTAAATAGGGTAGAATGCTCCAAACTTTTCGGTGTAAATATTGATGAAAACTTGAACTTGGGGAAGCTTATTACTGAACTTCTCAAATCACTAATTTTGCTCTCCGTGTAATTATTAACCTCAAAAACAAACGAATCAACATCCTGATATATTTTGAAAATTTCCATTCAATAATGTCTTATAGAATGATTTTCTGGGGTAAATCATCACATAGGAAGAAATTATTGATTACACAAAGGCAAGCAGTAACAATAACATATTGTGCTCACCCAAGGACGACATGTGGTACCTCTTCAAGTACTTAGGGATTTTAATTGTGCTGTAACCATAGTTACATTACCTAATGAAATTCGTCATAAATAACAGTGGTATCCATATCTACAATATTTATTGCCGATTATTGAAGCTGTCAGTGGGTCATAAGGGAGTTAAATTTTCACGAGTAAAAATATTTGACCATTTGGCCAGCAATAAAAAACGTTTCAGAGGCAGCAAAGGAAGTTTTAAATCTAACTTAAAATCATTTCTCCTGGACAAATCCATCTTCTCCACTGAGAACTGTTACCTGTAGAGTTGAAGATTGCAATAAGTGCAACGGTCGGGGGATGCCTTTGTTTATAATGATGATGCTGATAGTGAAAGAAATAATGAAGGCTAAGAAAGCAATGATAATAGAGAACAGTTAAAAAATGTAGTAATGACTAATCCTCTTTTCTTACCTCTTCCAAATTACACTGGCTGAAAAATAATCGCAATACAAAAAAAAGTGTAGTGTAACAAAATTTCAGGAATTCCTATGCCTAGGTAATATATGAAAACGATTGACCCTGCACTCTCACGGGTTACTGTATGCACCAAATAAGCTTTTGCTAATGTGAAATGCTTTTCCAGTAATAACTAGTGTGTCTACCAGATTTTTGATTGCAAACATGCAAACACGCATGCATTATGTTGCACATGTGCCGGATGTCATTTTGTGGAATGCAACTCAATGCGTTCTGCACTTGTTCGGTGGATGGTTAATGCTGTTAGTGGATGACGCTGGAATTGTCGTCAGATGATATCCCATACGTGCTCTATTGGAGACAGATCTGGGATAGTGCAGGCCAAGGCAACATGTCAACACTCTGTAGAGCATGTTGGATTACAACAGCTACGTAGGTGTGAGCCTTAGCCAGTTAGAAAACACCCCCTGGAAAGCTGTTCATGAATGGCAGCACAACAGCTCGAATCACCAGATTCATGTACGCATTTGCAGTCAGGGTGCGTGCGATAACCCGGGAGTGCTACTGCTGTCATACGAAATCGCATCCCAGACCATAACTCCAGCTGTAGGTCCATTATGTCTAGGACGCAGACAGGTTAGTTGCACATCTTAAACTGGACCCCTTCTAACCAACACACGGCCATAACTAGCACGGAGGCAGAACCAGCTTTCTTCGGAAAACACAAGCAACTTCAACCCTATTCTCCAATGAGTTCTCGTTTGACGCCATTGAGGTAGCAAATATTAGTTTGGGCTCAGTGTGAAACGTCCCCTTAGAAAAATTATATACGTCGGTAAGGAATGCTAAAATTTTTCTAAAGGTTAGCGTCTATGTTATTTTTCTCTGAGCCAGCCGGCGCACGTGGCTGCCAGCGGTGCGAGTCATTGTCTGCAATCTCTTTGTTGGCGCGCGTTGTTATTCGGATTAGGAGACCAAACTTCTACAAATTCACCTTGCCGAGAGGCTCCTTCCCTGTTTGAAACCCGCCAGTTCTGATGAAATTCGGGTCTGTCGTTACGATTATATCGTCTGTCGTCATGTCGGTAGTTTCTGTAATTAATTTCTTGTGTGTCACGTGGTGGAGAACTTAAACTGACACACAATGTTTTTAGCGCAACGCAGTCTGACTTTCAATAATCCCTACAAAAGAATGGCCCTGACTAACATTAACCTATACCTTTCACAAATCACTTACCTCACAAAAATCTTCGTTACTCGAACTACTGCAATATAGCGAGCGCCACTACTGCCAGCTAAATAAAAGATTCTAACTACTGAAGGCACTAACTACTGATAGGCATGGTTTGCAAATGAAAGATTTTGATAGAGAACAAATTATGTATTTACCTTAATAGTCGTAATATATATAGCAGTTCACGACATACAGTCTTACAAATTTCAAAACTCCGCCATCTCTCTCCCCACATCCACCACTGCTGGCGGCTCACCTCCAACTGCGCAACGCTACGCGCTGTTCACATCCAGCTGCCGCTGCCCAACACTACAATGGCGAGTATTACAACAATGCCAACCAGCCACTGACTGCACACAGCACAGCCAGTGATTTTCATCAGAGCGCTACGTGGCGTTACCAATATAAAAACCTAAACAGCCTACTTACATAGCCCCCATGCTCCCCACAAAAAAATTTGCAAATTGTTTTGGGCAGTGGCCATTAACGATTTGATAAAATTTTTCTTAATTACAATAACAAAGATATCAAATGCACACACTTATTGATACAATGTTGGTCAAAAGCTAAAATTTTCTCACAGTCCATAAAGACAGTCCTGATCATCCGTCACAGTAAACTTGCAGTGGTTTTTTTCTCAAAGTCTGAGCAGTAAAAGAAAATGCACACGGAAGTTGTGGATTTCAATGCAATCTTGAAGGAGTAGTGTTGTCCTTCCAACGGAAAGACTGTGCTGACTCCTGACATACAGACAGGTAATGGGCCACAACAGAGCAAACCCACCGCAGAGTCAGTCGAAGTTTTGAAGAATATTGTGAGGTAGGTTATCACAGAGTAGACCCACTGTATTCATGGTAGAGATTACGGTATTGGTGGGCCACCAGAGGTGCAGTCCCACTGCAGTCCTTGTAGAAAAAATGGTACTGGTGAGTCAGCAAAGGTGTAGACCCACTGTAATCCTTCCAGAAATAATGGTATTGGTGGGTCATCAAAGATACAGACCCACTGTAGTCCTTGTAGAGATGGCCAGCAGCCATCTGTTGCGACTGTGCAGGTGCACAATCACCATCGAAGCGTCTTGCAGAGAATATTGCAAGTCTATAAACCACCACTTGTGCACGCACAAAGTTTTTGGAATTGTGTTTAGAAGTCTTGCAGACAATATAGCAAGTCCATAAACCACCACTTGTGCACTCATCAAAAATTTTTTTTGAAATGTCCTTAAAACCAGCAATGCTGTTATCCAGTCCCTTGCTGAATTATCAACACACGTGCAAGCACTAACAGTCCCTACTTCTCACATACTGTGCATATATTATGACCAACAGAAACTTGTGCAGTGAAATGTAACTTACAAGTTACTTAATTTCATGTACTGGTGTCAATTACAATTTTATAACATGAGAATACAATCACAAAGGTACAAAATACATCATTAAAGAACATAACAATACAGATAACATTTGTAGTAAAACAGGCTTTACAAAAGAATAGAAATAAACAGATACATCATGAGTGTTACAGGTGTTATGACATAAGTAAATATATAAAATAATGAGAATAGTTCTCGAAACATTAATTTCACACTTGAGCACAGAAACAGAACAGAGTTAATAATGTCTAAACATCTTTACAAAGTGAATAACATATTATTAATGCAAATTATATTTGAGGATAACAGTATTCTTCATCATAGTGAATGTACCTTAGTACTAGAGAAATTCTACAACATAAATCGTACGAGCTAAAAACATAAAGACAGGAAAAACACAAATATACAAGAGTACACCAACACATAGCAAAATAACAGTGGGGGAAAGGACATGGTTTGTTTTACTGCAGTATCTTGCAAACAAAACTTTCTTTACTTCTTGGAGATCTCCCTTCGTTCTTCATTATTTCAAAAAGTGCTATCTATACCTGCTTTCTGTACTTTTTTCGTAAAACTTCTCAATGCATTTCTTCCAATTCATCGCAACTCATTCTCTTATATAGTCTACCTCCTCTTAAGCTAACTTAAATCTACTGAGCTCAGATGCTAAACTAAGGGATGAGGCAATGCAGCAGCACAAAACAATTAACACAAACATCAATGACAAAAAATTCAAATTGGCAAAGCAATTGTAATATTACAACTAATATAAGGCAATGTGCAGCAAACAAGAAAAATAAATCAGTAGTAAAACTGGCTTAACAGAGTAATACAAAGTCAAATTCAGTAACACTATGCCTGGCAAGCAGCAGCAGCAAATGCAATAACTTATACCTAAACATGACATAGCTCAAGCAGAAAAAATATTACACTAAAGACAACAAAGCAGATAATGGAAATGTCTATTCACATCTTAATGTCTATGTAATTAAAGTGGTGCACCATAAAAACTAATTCTACAAAAAGTACCAAGTACTTGAAAAGTAAGTTATATATGCAGTTACTGTTATTAGTCCCTTCTTATTGTTCTTTCCATTCCAAGAGCTCCTTTTTCGAAGAATGTGGATCAGAACATAATTATTTAATAGATCTGTTGACAGAAAGTGTTCACATTAGCAAATGCATTTAAGTTTATTTTATAAAACCAATGCTGCAACACAGCTGGAAAACAGATATCAAATGAAATAAGCAATTACGCAAATCAAAGCATAAAAACATCATTCAATAGCTATGTGGCATTTCGTAAGTCAGTAGCTCTCAACTCTCGTAGAAAGACACTTGTCATAATGAGGTGCGTAGACATAAAAATATTTCTCGTCATTTCATTAGGCATTTCAGTAAATATCATAAATTAAAAGCTCCACAGTATAATCATATGTTTCCAAGTTTGAGCGTGTCGTATTTGCGATGCTTTCTACAAAGAAATATCAATAGTGAGGATAATGGCCTCTTTTTTTTCCACCTGTGCCTCTGAAAGGTACACACTAATGGCTTTTTTCCAGGCAACTGTCGTGCAGCTGCCCACGATGCATTACGTGCATGTGGTCACTTAACTTTCTTACGGAAATATTTACGACAGCAGTTTCCGCTACAGTGACAGTCTCATATAAAAATATTTCACAGGTCAAGAATTTGCGTTACAAATCTGTAGAAACAAAATCCTATTGATATAACAGAGTCCAAAATATTTTCGTCGGCACTGTAATACATTCACGCATTTACATACATTTCATAACTCTTAAAGTACGATTCTTGTTTTCCAACAACCTTTTTCACAAACCATAGTCCCTAACCACTACTCATTATTCCTTACCTTATTCGTCGACACTTCTTCAATATTTCATCATAACAGATACGTAGCATACTCAAATAACTCATATAGCATCAGCTTATTGATCATAAACATACCGCAACAGCATAAAACACATATTCATCGTAATAATAACATCATAACACCTCAGTCAACTCTCTAAATCGTCGTAGCTTCCTCCAATAACTTCAAACCCTAAAAAAAATTCTCTGCTCATGTCAAAAGTGTCATATGCCTCAAACATACTTTAAAAATCATGATCCCATACCAAATATAACATTCAAAATTCTCATAATATGACAATGGGACAGAAAAAATATGAACAGTTCACAAAGTACAGACAAAATACAATTTCGTAAGTGTGAAGTTACCCAACTGTGTAATTGCGTAAACATGTGTCACTGATGTAGTAAAAAAAATGTTTGTTTCCCTGTTAAATAATCAGGTTGCTGTGTAATTTTGTGTTGGAGAAATATGGTAACGATGTGTAAAGTTGTATAAGCAAATACCATATTAGCTATGGCTCCTTGAGCTTGCCACACACATGGTACACAAAGTAAGCGTGTACCCCCCTGAGGATTAATGTAATTATACCCTCAGGTGTTACAGATTACAGCAATGGAATGAAATGTATCACGGAAAACTTTCTTTGTAATTCAAAAATCTTTAAAAATAAATGTTTTAAGTATAAAATTAATCACTCAAATACGTGTACTGTAGCGCTAAGCTGTGCGTCTTGTTGCAAAATAATTCTGTGGAAGTGTCGTAGTTATCATCCTCCGAAAGCTAAGTTCTGCAGAAGTCAATGTACTTACCTCATGATAAACAAAAGTTAAATGCTTTGCGTATAGATATCGTAGTTATTATCCTTATTGGCGTGATGAAGAAAGTACTGTACAGTAACATATTGTTGTGCCACGAAAAAGGCTGTCACATTGTTGCTATACCACAAAAGTTACTACTAAAACATGTTTTACTTTCCAGAATAATGCAGAACAACTGTGCAGATATAAAACAGAAACACCGCAAAAGCAACATTGTAAATTGTCACTCATTACTAGCGTCATGATAAAACCGTGTAGTTGTCACATAAACTAACCACTGTGTCGTCTGGTATCTCACAGAAAGTACTTTAAATCCAGAATGTATTTTCAAGTAAACCAAAATGTTGCATTAAAATCTCATTAGCAGTACCAGTATATGTTCTAAGTATGTAAGCCTTATAGTCGTTACGTAATCGTGCAACTAACAAGCAAGAATGTACACACACAATAACACTGTGACGTCTGTTCACTATAACAATGCATTCGTAATTTCTGTTTCAATAAGTTCTCTTGGTTCTTGACTGGCTATTTAAGTTCAAACATTGTTGCATGTTAACAGATTCGAAGTCTGACAAAGCATACTAGTAATGTAAAGTGAAAAATTTTGTAGCAAAAATTAAGTTAAAAAAACAGATTATCTCTCAATAAACAGTTTTACATGTGAAAAGTGGTGCAATTCTTTACCCCTCCCAGTATGCAGAGTTTCAACTTGAACGCAATTATCATGCGGTATACGTCGGTAAGGAATGCTAAAATTTTTCTAAAGGTTAGCGTCTATGTTATTTTTATCTGAGCCAGCCGGCGCACGTGGCTGCCAGCGGTGCGAGTCATTGTCTGCAATCTCTTTGTTGGCGCGCGTTGTTATTCGGATTAGGAGACCAAACTTCTACAAATTCACCTTGCCGAGAGGGTCCTTCCCTGTTTGAAACCCGCCAGTTCTGATGAAATTCAGGTCTGTCGTTACGATTATATCGTCTGTCGTCATGTCGGTAGTTTCTGTAATTAATTTCTTGTGTGTCACGTGGTGGAGAACTTCTCCCTGAGTCGTAACTGCGCGGAGGACCGTTGAGTCTAAAGTTATTCTGTCTCCCTTGATAATAATAGTTCTGGTTGCCATATTGTGTGTTTCTATGATTGTCTCTGTCATATTCATTACTACAGAAAGGCGATCTTTTTCTGTAACTATTACTCTGCCAGTGGTTGTCATATGGGTGGTGTCTATTTTGTTCACGATTTGCGTTGTAAGAATAGCCTTGTCGTGTCCAGTTATTATTTCTTTCATCGCGGAATTGTGACGGATGTGACTTGTAATTGTTTTGTTCCTGTTTTCGCGTTCCGCGATTGTCAGTGTCAATTTCTAATTCTTGTAAGAGTCCCTGAAAAGCTTCAATGTTGTCTTTGCAACGTCCGGCCAAAATAATATGTCGTAAATGTTCAGGTAATTTGATTAAGCAAATGCGGATGAGTTCTGAGGGGCTGTATGGGTTTGACAGGTACTGATTCATGTGCAACATGTTTTCAAAATATTTCACAAGACTGGAAAATTCAGATTGTTCGAAATGTTTCATCATTATGATGCTATGTTTTACTCGGTCTTGTGTAGCTTGAGACCAATATGCTGAGAGGAAGGCATGATAAAATTCTCCTTCACTGTGACAATCGTGAATGACCGATCGCATTCTTACAGCTGGTTCATTCTCTAAGTAGCCACACATAAATTCTAATCTGTGTTCTAACGACCAGTTGGGAGGAAAACAATGAGAGAATTGATGGAGCCATGCTTGTGGATGAATGTCGTTGCCAGAATTCTTAAATGTTTTATATTTACGTGTAGTAATGTACAGCTTATAGTCAAAATCATCATGTCGGCGAGTCACATGTCGGTCATTGATACGTCGTTTCGGCGGTTCCATCTCAAAATTCGGTGTGCCTTGCCAATTTCTTTCATAATATCCGAAGTTTCCTGTGTTATTATTTTGTGGTTGTTCCGTATTTCTAAGTCCCTCTTCCCGTGTTGGAGCGCGAGTGTCCTCCGAAATATGTAATTTTTGTATTACTTGTGCCAACTGATCTTGTACTTCCCGGATTTCTCTTTTGTGTTGCGTATTAATTTGATTCTGGTTTTGTTTGAATTTCTTAATTTGTTCATACTCTTCTGTGTCAGTGATGGCTACAGGTCTTGTGTCATTCAGATCATCATCTGCCTTTGTAGATAAGTTAGTGAACTTATCCGAAAGTCCGGCTACTTTCTGCGATAGTGTACTTACTTCCGCAGTGTGTTTTTCTGAACCAAGTTTCAGAGTATCTACTGTGTCCTTCAAGTTTTCCTGAGTTTTTGCAAGTTGCGGAACCGAATCGGTAGATGCAACTGAGTCAATTTCAGCTTGCAAGGTGTCGTGATTTTCATGAACAATGGTTTGCAGTTCTTTTATGGCTGATTCGTGATTCTGTAATGCATTTTCATGCCGCGAAAAAATAGGTTGAAAATGCTCACAAATTTGTGTTTTTACTTCATTACAGACTTTTGACATTTCGATTCAATGTTATGTAACTCAGTAGTTAAATATTCACGTGTTTGTTCAAGTGTGGTGTCTAACTTTTGAAGCTTTTGCTGTGTTTGTCTCTGATTTTGTTCCATTGTGTCTAACTGTTGCTGTGTTTGTCTCTGGTGTTGTTCCATTGTGTCTAACTTTTGAAGATTTTTTTCCATTGTGTCTAACTGTCGCTGTGTTTGTCTCTGGTGTTGTTCCATTGTGTCTAACTTTTGAAGCTTATGCTTTGTTTGTCTCTAATTTTGTTCCATTTGTTGCATTAGCTGTAATAACAATGCATTAGTGTTTGGAATCAGTTCCTCTACGCTTTTCGGCAGTGCATTTGCACCGGCAACATTCACATTTTGATAAGCAGAAAATGTGTCTTGACTTATTTGAGAAAACGGTGAGGACGCAAAACCGTATTCTCCAATGAGTTCTCGTTTGACGCCATTGAGGTAGCAAATGGTGGTTTGGGCTCAGTGTGAAACGTCCCCTTAGAAAAATTATATACGTGACTGGGCTTAAACTGACACACAATGTTTTTAGCGCAACGCAGTCTGACTTTCAATAATCCCTACAAAAGAATGGCCCTGACTAACATTAACCTATACCTTTCACAAATCACTTACCTCACAAAAATCTTCGTTACTCGAACTACTGCAATATAGCGAGCGCCACTACTGCCGGCTAAATAAAAGATTCTAACTACTGAAGGCACTAACTACTGATAGGCATAGTTAGCAAATGAAAGATTTTGATAGAGAACAAATTATGTATTTACCTTAATAGTCATAATATATATAGCAGTTCACGACATACAGTCTTACAAATTTCAAAACTCCGCCATCTCTCTCCCCACATCCACCACTGCTGGCGGCTCACCTCCAACTGCGCAACGCTACGCGCTGTTCACATCCAGCTGTCGCTGCCCAACACTACAATGGCGAGTATCACAACAATGCCAACCAGCCACTGACTGCACACAGCACAGCCAGTGATTTTCATCAGAGCGCTGCGTGGCGTTACCAATATAAAAACCTAAACAGCCTACTTACAAGTGGAATGCACACTACGCGCGTCTGGCTCGGAGCTGCCGTTGAAGTAATCGATTTGTAACGGTTCATTGTGTCACTGTGGCGGCAATGTTGCTAAAAATTAGTGCTTCAGATGCGCCAGAGTAATACGCCAAACACGGTAGAGTTATCTCCAGTGTTCATGCGGCCGTACAAATGTTCAAATGTGTGTGAAATCCTATGGGACTTAACTGCAAAGGTCGTCAGTCACTAAGCTCACACACTACTTAACCTAAATTATCCTAAGGACAAACACACACACCAATGCCCGAGGGAAGACTCGAACATCCGCTGGGACCAGCCGCGGCCGTACATTCTCATGATTACTGCTCCCAGCAATCATGTACAACGGCTACATTCCTGCCAAATCTTTCTTTACTATCGCAGAAGGAACATTCATAACTCGTAGCCTTATTGCACGTCCTACTTCAAACTCAGTTGGGTGTTCATAATGCAGTCTTTGTCGGCGTAAAGGCATTCTTGACTAACATCAACTCTCCTCGTCCAATCTCAAAGGTAACGAGCGCTCATTACCGTTACAGAAAGCCTGATTTGAATTCTCTTAGTGGCGCTACTAGTACCATCGTATTCGACAGGTGCGAAATTTAAATAGACATCTACAGATGTATAAAAACGCCGACCAACTTTCGTTTATGTCGCACAACTCGTTCTTGGTGTTGCGATTTCTTTCTCCAATGGTGAATGCCTCTCAGTTACCCCATTTATTTTTCGCGACTAGTGTCTCACAGATCATAAGGAGTTTTAAAAAGAAGCCACGAGCTGCCGGCAAAAATATTTCTTTATTTACTACAAGTTTCGGTTACCTGATCATCATCAGATCTCATAATTTTTTTTACATCAGCATTCAGTCATAATCCCGTTACCATGTATGCCGCTGTAAATTACACTGGTGTCCAAAAATGAAGCAAAACCACCATTTTCCAGTGCCGTGTCTAACTCACAGGGTGATCATACAGAATGTCAACAAATGTCAGTACGATCGTGTTCTGCACAGAAGACGACATTCCGGTCAATGGATAACCACGTCAACGATGACGTCAGGGCACCTATCAGACGGTTAATGTTTACCGGGTAGTCCCACATTCACAATAGCTGTATATACATCACAGACCGTGCAGTATGGCACAAAGAAGACGCCTAGCAGGCTCTCTGCGGTGCAGGGCCATAAGAGCTGATGTGACACGAAGGCATTATGTGAATCACTCTGTTGTTTATCGGCTGTGGCGAAAATTTATAGAGACCGAAACAGCATCCCGAACACCAGGACAGGACCGCCCGCGTGTGGTATCAAAAATTTGGCAATAAGCGCGCGATGGTATGGCCTTAGTACTGCACGGTAAATGGCATCAGACCTCGCAGCATCCATTGGACGTTTCGTATCGAGACAAACGGTGTAGCCGACCGTTGTGGCCGAGCGGTTCTAGGCGTTACAGGTTCGTCTCCTGCATCGGGCATGGACGTGTGTGATGTCCTTAGGTTAGTTAGGTTTAAGTAGTTCTAAGTTCTAGGGGACTGATGACCTCAGAAGTTAAAAAGTCCCATAGTGCTCAGAGCCAAGCAAAACAGTGTACAGAAGGATTCGGCAATGTAGCTTTTATTGTCGGAGGCCTTCTGTATGTGTATCTTTGATGCGTCTTCGCAAAAGGGAACGTCTACGGTGGAGTCATGAACATGGCACCTAGACAGTCAAACAGTGGGCCAATGTTCTTTTCGCTGTTGAGTCCCGACTGCGTCTGGAGAGTGATTCGCTACGCTTTCTCGTCTGGATGGAACGTCGGACACGATTTCGGAATCCAGGCATTGTAGAAAGAGACCGACATCGAGGAGGATCCTTAATAGTCTGGGCAGGGATTTTATTGACCAGTCGAACGCCTCTTCATGATGTTGTATGGTAAATTGGCAAGATTTAACTGCAGTCAGGCATCGCGACGAGATCTTGGGACACCATGTGCGGCTGTGGTGGTGTGGGCCCAGACTTCGTATTGGTGGACGATAATGCTCGACCTCATAGACCACGGGTGTTTGAAGTTTCTTGGAAACGGAAGGTACTGTACGTGTGGAGTGGTCTGCTCGCTCTCCCGAATTGAATCCCATAGGGCATATCTGGGATGCACTAGGCAGACAGGTTGCATTACGTCAACATGGACCTACTAGTCTCCAAGACTTGCGAGTAGCCCTGCAGGAAGAATGAATGGGCTTTATTTCCTCAACATGAGACTCATAACATCGATCACAGCATGACCCATCTTTGTCAGGCCTGTATTGCTGCTAGAGTTGGTAACACCCCTTACTGAGCACATTAACCGGTTCTCGAAACGCGTATGCAAATCCTTTAAGCTCAAAAAAAAACAAAAAAAACGAAGAACGTATTTATCTACCCTTACTCATGTTACAGAGGTTTACGTTGTGAGTTCTTTACATTTTCTACTTTACTGTCACCTATTCACACTGTTTTGTGCAAAATAGCCGCAACCATGTAAAATTACCTTTTGTTGCTTTAGTTTTGGACACCATTGTAATTTGTGGTTCCTGAAGATGATCAGATGTTCGAAACATGTAGTAAATAAAGAATTATTTTTACAAGCGCCACTTATCGGTTCTGAAATACGACTTTTTCCAAATAATTACCCCCAGGGTGGAAACTACTTATCTGAACTTCAATCACAGAAAAATCTTGCATTTTTGTGGAGGATACGAACAGGAAGATATTTACCTCGTTTATGTACTCATTTTCTAGATCATGTGCAGCTTTCTCCACAGACAAACTTGAACAGACACAAAACTGCCAGGCAGTTAACACGCAGTTTATACTCTTTGTTGTCTTGAGCAACACGGTGGAGTGGGCAGGACGGCAGCGGGGAGACACGCAAGCGAACAGTGGCCTCATGAGCAACGCATTCCTCCCTCCGGCTTGGCGCGGTAGGCTGCTGTTGCTGCGTATGTTATATACTTCCTTCCTGCCGCGCTGTGCATAAATCTGGTAGGACGACGGCGCCGGAGCGGAGTCTGCAAAGTTTACTTGTTAAGAGCACAAGGCGCGCTGCTGCTGCCGGCGCATTAAGTTTTAATACTGGGAACTGGGGCAGGGCTGGGAACAGCCGGCCCAGGCCCCCCGAATCGCTGCCGGGGGCGGTCGATAGCCGCGTCTGGTGTCCCTGCAGCGGGGGCGGCTAATGTCTCCAGCCGCGGACACTGTGCGGGTGGGCGGCGGTGGCGGCGGCGGCGGCGGCAGTGGCGGCGGCGGAGGCGGAGGCGAGGGCTAATCCTGCGCCATAATGAGGCGAGCCTCCCGCCGCCTCACTCCCTGTTTATTTACGACGGGGACAAGATGAAATTTTTTTCAACTTTTTCTCATTATCGGGCCAAACGCGACAAAGTTACCTCCCCCTTCAACTTTTGCTTATCATTCTTCGCCGGAGTACCCTGAAGGCTTCCCCCGCGATTCCCTAAGAGTGCATTTAACAATTCTCCCGTCGCTGCTTCGCATTGATAATTCTTTTGGATTTATAATGGGGATTATCCGTCTGAATAAGTCTTCTCGAGCAACTTGCACACTGACTTTCTCCAACACACAAATAAATATTCTAAACCACATGGTAGATCTTCCAACTAACGCCTTAGAGTATCTGTTCGTCTTCAAAATAATAAAAACTACCAGTTGTTATTTCTTTTATGTTACCTTGAAATATATCTTCCATATGGTAGATAGGAGTAAAGCTCAGTAACTTCCAGTATCTCTAATACTATGGTCAATGAGGAGTATATTTCCCACGATTTCAGACTGAACGCATAGGCTGAGATGTTTCTTACAAGCCACCAAAATTCCAGCTGTGTCTGAATATTAGTTACACAGAAATTTATAGTTCAGATAAAAACAAAAGTTGTAGGGCTTTACCCCACAAAATGTTGTAAATCTCCGCAGTGCGGGTCTTTACCCATTTGAGATAAACATAGACCAAAGCGGATGACTGCATAATTTAAACGCCTGAAATAACTCTTTGGGCCGTTGCTGTGCTGTAGTCAAGTTAACCAGCACAATGCTGAACTGAAATTTCAAGTAAATCTGAACGTAATTCTTAAAAATACTTATCCAAAAATAATAATTTCTTCTCCAGGAAAGAATAGTTAACAGAATTACCTAACAGAGTTCATTTACTGAGGCTAACCTATCTAGGTACCGAGTAAATAGCGTTATTTGTTAAGTTATCTGATTCTTCCTTGAAGTCCCAGGCTCTCATTCTTCGCATATATTAAGTCCACATCTATATCTGAGGTACTCTCATAATGCGAGAAGTCTGAATCTGAAGACTGATCAGCTGGCGGTATGATCTGTTTTCTTCCTTTTTTCGCATTGATGTATTGAACTCTAGCTTACGTCGTTTCATTTCAATAGCACGCTTTTTTCTTTCGTTGGTATGCCTTAATTTGTCAATAGCAAACTATTATTTTTCCGAGCATTAGATAGTTGCTTAGTTCAATGGATAATTTAGGACGATAGATCGCAACGATGTGGAAGAAGTCATTTTACATTCACATCGAAAATTTGTACATACGGCAATTAAATACCGCCTTGTTCAGGACACCTTTGTAGCTTCATTCTCATACAAGCATGTTTCAGCACTTTTTGCACTAACTTCAGTGGGCTTGTTTGTTTATTTTCCTTCTGCAAAACTCTCACACGTTAATCTCGAAAGAAACTGTTTGTACAAATTACTTACATTTGGAAAATGAGCTGACATTGTCAAATATTTTTTACATTGGCTTGCATACAATACAGATTTGAGGCAAGTATTACTGAGCTGATGCATTCTGTGTTGTTTATTTACGACATGTGTTAAGTTTCTAGTATTATAGTTCAAAAATGGTTCAAATGGCTCTGAGCACTATGGGACTTAACATCTATGGTCATCAGTCCCCTAGAACTTAGAACTACTTACACCTAACCTAAGGACAGCACACAACACCCAGTCATCACGAGGCAGAGAAAATCCCTGACACCGCCGGGAATCGAACCCGGGAACCCGGGTATTATAGTTCATTTGGAAATAAAGTGGAAGTATGAATTAGTTCACATACCTCGCATGGAGCTTCTGGACGTTTATACTAGGAGCTTTAAGTCGACAACACAGACTAGAGCTTTTCATCTGCAAAACAGAAAAACGTTATTTTAGTTTTCTGTTTCTTATGAATGCATCCATAACTACCACAATTTAGAATATAGACTGTTACTGTAAAGAAATATCCAAAAATTCTCCAAAATATTTTTTAAGTAAAAGAAAATTCTTCAAGGCCGCATTAGGTGTATAAAGGTTCCTAAAGGCAACGCAACCGGTTTCACACCATTATAGGTGCATCTTAAGGAAATAATCTGTAATGAACGGAAAAAAAATATTTTTATACAATGCAGTTAAAATATGGTTTATAGTACCGAGAAGACGTATAGGTTTTTACTCATGACGTTTCACATCATAAGGCTAGAGACTCTGTACGACGTTCCGACACTCAAGTTGTAAGCCGATTTATTGAGTACCTCGTAAAAACTGATCATCGAACGGATAAACTTGTAATTTATACGTTGTAAGGTGAGCGTCTTAAGCGTCAAACCCATGCTCTGATAAAATTCCTAGAAAACGAGAGCAAATCACTGCAAATTAGAACATATATGGCGAAACGTTGCAAATGGCCAGCCTATAGTGAAGAAATTGCATTCATTTTCAAAAACAAACAAAAATGAAGTTTTAAGAACATTCCAAGAAAATTTGAAAATTTCTTTAAAGCAACAAAATTCTACACAGTATTAGAGATATTTACATGACACGTGAACAGTTCGAACTCATTTCTGTTGTCCTTGGAATAACATACAGTCTTTTACTATGGAACATGTAATACTCGCAAATGAACTGAGTTCCTTTAATATCCTAACAATTTCAAGTGTGCCGAAAATGGAAATTTGTCTTAGTTTCCAATATCTTCTATTTAGAAATGTATTTATCTTGTAACTGGTCTCTGATAACACACTGAAGCGCCAAAGAAACTGGTATAGGCAGAGATACGTAAACAGACAGAACACGGTGTTGCGGTTGGCAACGCCTATAGACAGCAAGTGTCTGTCGCACTTCTTAGATCGGTTTTTCCCTGCTACATTGGCAGGTTATCAAGATTTAAGTGGTGTTATAGTCGGCGCACGAGCAATGGGAAACAGCATCTCCGGGGTAGCGATGAAGTGGGGATTTTCTCGTACTACCATTTCACGAGTATAATATGAATATTAGGAATCAGGTAAAACATCAGACCTCCGACATCGCTGCGGCCGGAAAAAGATCCTGCAAGAACGGGACCAACGACGACTAAAGAGACTCGTTCAGCGTCACAGAGGTGCTGCCCTCCCGCAAATTGCTACAAATTTCAGTGCTGGGCCATCAGAAAGTGTCAGCGGGAAAACCATTCAACGGAACACCATCAGTATGGGCTTTCGGAGCCGAAGGCCCACTCGTATAGCCTTCATGACTGCACAGCACAAAGCTTTACGCTTCGCCTGGGCCGCTAAAGACCGACATTCGGCTGTTGATGACTGGAAACATGTTGCCTGGTCGAACAAGTCTCGTTTCGAATTGTATCAGCAGGGGACCGTTCAAGCTGGTAGAGGCTCAGTGATGGTGCGGGGTGTGCGTAGTTGGAGTGATATGGGACCCCTGTTACGTCTAGAAACGACTCTGACAGGTGACACGTACGTAAGTATTCTGTCTGATCACCTACATCCATTGATGTCCATTAGATTAGATTAGATTAGATTTACTTGTGCATTCCGATGGACTTGGGCAATTCTTGTTGTTGTTGTTGTTGTGCTCTTCAGTTCTGAGACTGGTTTGATGCAGCTCTCCATGCTACTCTATCCTGTGCAAGCTTCTTCATCTCCCAGTACCTACTGCAACCTACATCCTTCTGAATCTGCTTAGTGTATTCATCTCTTGGTCTCCCTCTACGATTTTTACCCTCCAAGCTGCCCTCCAATGCTAAATTTGTGATCCCTTGATGCCTCAAAACATGTCCTACCAACCGATCCCTTCTTCTAGTCAAGTTGTGCCACAAACTCTCTTCTCCCCAATCCTATTCAATACCTCCTCATTAGTTACGTGATCTACCCACCTTATCTTCAGCATTCTTCTGTAGCACCACATTTCGAAAGCTTCTATTCTCTTCTTGTCCAAACT
Source organism: Schistocerca nitens (assembly GCF_023898315.1). Taxonomy (NCBI): domain Eukaryota; kingdom Metazoa; phylum Arthropoda; class Insecta; order Orthoptera; family Acrididae; genus Schistocerca; species Schistocerca nitens. The sequence goes on from NC_064614.1 coordinate 71,061,418, forward strand.
GGTTATCGTCCATGTTTCACTTCCATACATGGCTACACTCCATACAAATACTTTCAGGAATGACTTCCTGACACTTAAATCTATACTCGATGTTAACAAATTTCTCTTCTTCAGAAACGATTTCCTTGCCATTGCCAGTCTACATTTTATATCCTCTCTACTTCGACCATCATCAGTTATTTTACTCCCTAAATAGCAAAACTCCTTTACTACTTTAAGTCTCTCATTTCCTAAACTAATCCCCTCAGCATCACCCGATTTAATTTGACTACATTCCATTATCCTCGTTTTGCTTTTGTTGATGTTCACCTTATATCCTCCTTTCAAGACACTGTCCATTCCGTTCAACTGCTCTTCCAAGTCCTTTGCTGTCTCTGACAGAATTACAATGTCATCGGCGAACCTCAAAGTTTTTACTTCTTCTCCATGAATTTTAATACCTACTCCGAATTTTTCTTTTTTTTCCTTTACTGCTTGCTCAATATACAGATTGAATAAAATCGGGGAGAGGCTACAACCCTGTCTCACTCCTTTCCCAACCACTGCTTCCCTTTCATGCCCCTCGACTCTTATAACTGCCATCTGGTTTCTGTACAAATTGTAAATAGCCTTTCGCTTCCTGTATTTTACCCCTGCCACCTTCAGAATTTGAAAGAGAGTATTCCAGTTAACGTTGTCAAAAGCTTTCTCTAAGTCTACAAATGCTAGAAACATAGGTTTGCCTTTCCTTAATCTTTCTTCTAAGATAAGTCGTAAGGTTAGTATTGCCTCACGTGTTCCAACATTTCTACGGAATCCAAACTGATCTTCCCCGAGGTCCGCTTCTACCAGTTTTTCCATTCGTCTGTAAAGAATTCGCGTTAGTATTTTGCAGCTGTGACTTATTAAACTGATAGTTCGGTAATTTTCAAATCTGTCAACACCTGCTTTCTTTGGGATTGGAATTATTATATTCTTCTTGAAGTCTGAGGGTATTTCGCCTCTCTCATACATCTTGCTCACCAGATGGTAGAGTTTTGTCATGAATGGCTCTCCCAAGGCCATCAGTAGTTCCAATGGAATGTTGTCTACTCCGGGGGCCTTGTTTCGACTCAGGTCTTTCAGTGCTCTGTCAAACTCTTCACGCAGTATCTTATCTCCCATTTCATCTTCATCTACATCCTCTTCCATTTCCATAATATTGTACTCAAGTACATCGCCCTTGTATAAACCCTCTATATACTCCTTCCACCTTTCTGCCTTCCCTTCTGCCGGCCGAAGTGGCCGTGCGGTTAAAGGCGTTGCAGTCTGGAACCGCAAGACCGCTACGGTCGCAGGTTCGAATCCTGCCTCGGGCATGGATGTTTGTGATGTCCTTAGGTTAGTTAGGTTTAACTAGTTCTAAGTTCTAGGGGACTAATGACCTCAGCAGTTGAGTCCCATAGTGCTCAGAGCCTTCCCTTCTTTGCTTAGAACTGGGTTGCCATCTGAGCTCTTGATATTCATACAAGTTGTTCTCTTCTCTCCAAAGGTCTCTTTAATTTTGGCCAATTACAGCAGGACAATGAGACACCCCACACGTCCAGAATTGCTACAGAGGAGCTGCAGGAACACTCTTCTGAGTTTTAAACACTTCCGCTGGCCACCAAACTCCCCAGACATGATCATTGTTGAGCGTATCTGGGATGCCTTACAACGTACTGTTCAGAAGAGATATCCACATTCGTACTCTTGCGGATTTATGGACAGCCCTGGAGGATATATAGTGTCAGTTTCCTCTAACACTACTTCAGACATTAGTAGAGTCCACTCCACGCCATGTTGCGGTACTTCAGCGTGTTCGAGGGCGCCGTACACAATACTAGGCAGGAGTACCAGTTTCTTTGGCTCTTCGGTGTTCTTCTGCTTATTTCATTTAACTTACTGATTACTGGTGTGTGGCAGGGTAATAATATGAAACACAACATTGACAACATTTTGTCTAATGCAACGCTTTTCAATTTCCATCAAATATTTGTTCCTAGGTACAAGATTATGTTGCACATTGGAAAACGTTTTCACATTTGAAAAAAAAAATCTTAAGTATCAGGAGTAATATTTCTACCACCAAAAAAAAACCGATTGCAGCATATAAAAAGTAAATGCCATTATTTAAAAATGGAATAAGAAAAGTGTGAAAAATGTGGCAAGGTATCACACTCTTCAATAGTAGGTAACGGTAGTCTAGGCCGCATCTTAGTAAGTTGATTTTCACTGCTTATTGTCCACAGAATTAAGTATTATTCACTATGAACTCTTTGGAATACAAGAATTCCGCCAGATGCCAGGATGTTCAGTGCAACTGATGTGCACTGTATGCAGTCAGCACATCCACAGTCAAATAATTATAATTCCGTGCGGCTTAACGGCCTGGTGTTGCTCTTTCAAATATGCACTACATAGGTGACATGCGTGATCCCAAAGTACACAGTTTCTCCAAAGGGGGACTGAGGGCCTGCTGTTTAACGAGAAATCGGAACCATGAACAGCTCCTGGCGAATATTTGAATCACTAAGAAGTAGAGGCTAGGTTAAGAGCAGACTGTAATATTTGGTACTCCGACAAGGATGTCGTCCCACGACCCTTCGGTTTCCAGGCTAGCGCTTTTATACACAAGCTGAGTTTTCTTGCTGCCTGCCTTTAAAATATTTTAAGTAGAACAAAAAAATCACACTGTCATTTCTATTGGTGTTAAAAATGCTGAAACTCGAAAACACTTCAAATTACAGGCTCACGGACAAGAGGGCAGTGGAAACTTCTGTGGAACCTTGCTAGAAGGAAAACATACGAGGTCAGTTCAATAAGTAATGCAACACTTTTTTTTTCTGAAACAGGGGTTGTTTTATTCAGCATTGAAATACACCAGGTTATTCCCCAATCTTTTAGCTACACAACACTATTTTTCAACGTAATCTCCATTCAATGCTACGGCCTTACGCCACCTTGAAATGAGGGCCTGTATGCCTGCACGGCACCATTCCACTGGTCGATGTCGGAGCCAACGTCCTACTGCATCAATAACTTCTTCATCATCCGCGTAGTGCGTCCCACGGATTGCGTCCTTCATTGGGCCAAACATATGGAAATCCGACGGTGCGAGATCGGGGCTGTAGGGTGCATGAGGAAGAACAGTCTGTAACACCATAGCTCTAATGCTGTAATGATTTATTTTGCTTTTTGTTCATTTTATGTTTCATCATTGAGCTTCTGTAAATGTGTTTGATTGAATAGATAGCACAAAATTGTATACTCATTTCTTTGTACAAACTTTGACGTCATGTTTTGGTTCAATGCAAAGTAGTGTATCTACAATTTATATTCTTTGTCCCATTTGGAGGGAACAAAACTTACTGTATATGATTGTAATTTTGTGTGAATAATTTTAGTAGACATGTTAATATGTGCAAAGGTTCTGTCTTATTTAATGTATTTGTTTGCTGTTATGTAAACTGCTGATCCTCACTTAGGGCTCTTAGTTATTCTGTATGTAAAAGGTGTAGGGGTTCCCCTCGGGAACGGAACAGCGCAACGCGCGCAAAATGTGGTTGGCATAGGTGGAAAAGGTGGAACTGATAGTCAGTCGGGGACGAGCAGTCAGTCGGGGACGAGCCAGCAGTCTGAGATAAGCTACGAGTCCGTGCGCTGCCGTGTAAAAGTTGCATAGTGCTGGTTTCGAGAGAGGCTTTTCTGTTATTTTCCAATGCCTCGGATGGGTGGATAAATAGCTGGGCTATTCTGGAATTCGTATCTATCTTCGCCACCAAGAAATGACAGAGTCCAGCAATTCTGCTTGCAATTCCATCTACCAACATGCTGTGGCCACCACATTGCGCAATCGTTGCAACATATCACTATAATAATGTACAGTGAAGGATCAGCGTAATGGATATGTGATTGTGCTGAAATATAAGGTAATTCGTATCTGAATTTATGTACCTACCTTGACTTTTCTCCTCATCATAACACCTCTCAGGGTCCTTTTCCGTTTGAACTAAAGTGATTACCGAGTACCCTTACTGAAAGTACGTTAAAACTCAGTTTGCTAATTAATACCTATGGGACAGAATAAAGTTAAAGTTAATGTGGCAAGAGAGTGAGTTATAATTAATGATGCTTGCTGAAATAATTTTCCTAGTAAAGCTGATTATTAATGTGTTGTTGCCAACTTCAAATTAAAATTTCTCAAGACTAAGGTTTATAAAGTTTTGCTTAGTAAATGATCACATTACTACCTGTTGTTAATCGCAGAAAGTGAGCTAGTATCTTACATAAATGTTAATTTTATGTCTCATGGTAGTAAAAGTAGAAAATTGCATAGTAGAAAATTATATGTACATGATTACTAAGTGTTTGCCTCTCTTGTGTGCATATTAACAGTATAAAGACCACTCACTTTGTGTAAGCCCTGAAAGTAATAGTGGGTTTCGGTAGCTGTTATAATTTTGGAAATAGCTAGTGCTGATCCAATTGTTAGCTTCAATCTTAAAACATAGGTGTGTCAGAGTTCATTGCACTCGTGTGTGGCCAAGTTTAGATTGTGTTTGTCCGTTATAGTTACTTATACCTACTTTCTTAATCGAGAATGTTAATCTTTCTCTTGCCTAGTTAGGCTGGCGGCCGTTTTCTTTATCCGTTGAACAGTACAAATAGACAAAAATTTTGTTTGGTACTGATTGAATATTTACGTAATTCTAATTTTCATTTCCGATAAGCCACTTCCGTTAGGTACAACACGGTCAATTTAACAAAATTCCTCTCAGAGGGTAACACTGCTCTGTTGATTTGCACTATAATTGCTTTTACAAAAGAGTTTTAAGTCACAATCTGTTTCTAGCATTGAGGTTATGGTGCAGTAATAACAGCAGTTAGGAGTGTTATACGTGGCTTTTCCGTGACAGGACTAATGGTTCTGTTGAGGCATCGTATGTAATAAACCAAATTTGGTATTTGACTACGTAAGCTACGTAAATACTTTACTTTAGTGTTATAAGTCCACTGACGTTTTGTGAGCTCCTCTTGAGTGCGAAGACTTGTGTGAGGTCTTGCGTTGTCATGAAGAAGGAGAAGTTCGTTCTGATTTTTGTGCCTACGAACACGCTGAAGTCGTTTCTTCAATTTCTGAAGAGTAGCACAATACACTTCAGAGTTGATTGTTTGACCATGGGGAAGGACATCGAACAGAATAACCCCGTCAGCGTCCCAGAAGACTGTAACCATGACTTTACCGGCTGAGGGTATGGCTTTAAACTTTTTCTTGGTAGGGGAGTGGGTGTGGCGCCACTCCATTGATTGCCGTTTTGTTTCAGGTTCGAAATGATGAACCCATGTTTCATCGCCTGTAACAATCTTTGACAAGAAATTGTCACCCTCAGCCACATGACGAGCAAGCAATTCCGCACAGATGGTTCTCCTTTGCTCTTTATGGTGTTCGGTTAGACAACGAGGGACCCAGCGGGAACAAACCTTTGAATATTCCAACTGGTGAACAATTGTGACATCACTACCAACAGAGGTGTCAAGTTGAGCACTGAGTTGTTTGATGGTGATCCGTCGATCATCTCGAATGAGTGTGTTCGCACGCTCCGCCATTGCAGGAGTCACAGCTGTGCACGGCCGGCCCGCACGCGGGAGATCAGACAGTCTTGCTTGACCTTGCGGCGATGATGACACACGCTTTGCCCAACGACTCACCGTACTTTTGTCCACTGCCAGATCACCGTAGACATTCTGCAAGCGCCTATGAACATCTGAGATGCCCTGGTTTTCCGCCAAAAGAAACTCGATCACTGCCCGTTGTTTGCAACGCACATCCGTTACAGACGCCATTTTAACAGCTCCGTACAGCGCTGCCACCTGTCGGAAGTCAATGAAACTATACGAGACGAAGCGGGAATGTTTGAAAATATTCCACAAGAAATTTCCAGTTTTTTCAACCAAAATTGGCCGAGAAAAAAAATGTGTTGCTTTACTTATTAAACTGCCCTCGTAGTTATTATTGTTTATGATGTATAGTAGTCAAGAGTTGTGTACAATACTCACAGTAGTTAATCTGGTTGTAGTATAATAGGAATAGTAGATACAGTTATGCACAAGAATTATGACGTTTTTGGAAAATGAACATCTGCTCTATAAAAATCAACACGGATTTCACAAACGGAGATCCTTCGAAATTCAGCTCGCTCTGTTCCTCCGTGAGATCCACAGCGCAGTGGACAACGGGGCTCAGGTTGATGCCGTGTTCTAGACTTCAGTAAGGCATTTGACACCGTCCCGCATTTGTTTACTGAAAAAATACGAGCTTATGGAGTATAGAGCAGACTTGCGACTGGCTTCAAGACTTCCTTGCAGACAGAAGTCAGCACGTCGCTCCTAACTGAACAAAATCGACAGATGTCAAGGTAATATACGGAGTACCACAGGAAAGTGTGATAGGACCGTTGCTGTCTATAATATATAGTAATGATCTGGTAGAAATCGTCGGATGCTCTTTAAGGCTATTCGCCGATGATGCAGTTGTCTATAACAAAGTAGCAACCCCAGAAGATAGTAAGAATTTTCAGAACGACCTGCAGAGAATTGATGAATGGTGCAGGCTCTAGAAGTTGACCCTGAAAGTAAATAGATGAAATATACTGCGCATACATAGAAAAAGAAATCCACTACTGTACAGCTACACGACAAAGAGCTGGAGACAGCGTCTGCCGGAAAATATTTAGGCGTAACTATCCAGAGCGACCTTAAGTGGAATGACCGTATGAAACAGATAGTGCGAAAAACAGACACCATACTCAGACTCATCGGAAGAATCTTAAGGAAATGCAACTCATCCACGAAAGAAGTGGCTTATAAGGCGTTTGTTCGCCCGATTCTTGAGTACTGTTCATCTATCTGGGATCCGACATGATTGAGGATATAGAGAAGATCCTACCAAGAGCGGCGCGTTTCGGCACGGGATGGTTTAGCTGGCGAGAGAGCGTTACGGAGATGCTAAACAAACTGCACTGGCAGACGTTACAAGAGAGGCGTTGTGCATCATTGAGAGATTTACTATTGAAATTTCGGGACAGCACTTTTCAGGAGTAGTCGAACAACATTTTACTTCCCCCCACATACATCTCGCGTATCGCCCTCGAGGAGAAAATTCGAGAAATTAGAGCCAATACAGAGGCTTACCAACAATCATTCTTCCCACGCACTATTCGCGAGTGGAACAGGGTTGGAGAGATCAGATAGTGGTACTGAAAGTAGCCTCCGCCACACACCATTACGTGGCTTGCGGATTATGATGTAGATAGTTGGTTGTAGCAGTGGACCCAGTTATAACTCTAGAAATATATCGATGGCAAGAGCATTATAATAACTGAGTAGCTAATGTTGATCCGTTACTTGCCGGCCTAATAATATAGTAGATTTATTATTTGTTGTCATTAACATTATAACTATATTTCGGTTATAGGTAACAGGTTAAAATGTAAGGTCTAAATAAATAAATTTTGAAAGTGGAAGCGCTGAAGAAAAATTGAACACTATGGTCAATAAAAACAGCAAAGAAAGTAAACAGCAAGAATTATTCGAAGAAGTAAAACATTTTAGGAAGGAGGAGTCTTGTAAAAATTGAGGGAAATTTTTCATACAATATACCGGTGATTTTTATCTGCATCTCCATGACTAGTCTGCAAATCACACTTAAGTGCATGGTGGAGGATAAATCGAACCACTTTCACACTTTCTCTACCGTTCTTTTCTCAAATACCGTGTAGGAATAGTGAATACTTACATCTCTCCAAGCGGGCTCCAATTTCTCTTTCTCTATTACGAGCAATATTTCTTCCAATACAGGTGGTCACCAGTAGAATATTTTCGCATTAGGAGGAGAATGTTGCTGATTAAAATTTCCTGAAATGTTCTCGTCGCAATAAAAAATATCTTTGGTTTAACTATTGTCACCCAAACTAGCTTATCATATCCTTGTTGCTCTCGGTCCTATTTCGCGATAGCGTAAAACGAACGGACACTTCTGAATTTTTTTTATGTTTTCCAACAATCCCATATTCTAAGAATTCCATACCGCACGACGGAAAAGCTACACGAAGGCAGTATCTTTCATAGATTTTTTTTGCATCTTCTACGTTTTCTGAAATAAAACGCCATCTTCTGTTCACTTTTCCCACTACATTGTCTACATGATCGGTCCAGCTTAAGTTTTTCTCAATTGTATTCCTTAGATATTTATTTCAATTGACAGATCTTACATTTGTGTGAGTTATACGAAAACAGAAATTTATGGTATTGTCTAAACCATTTTGGAATCGGTTTTGATTCCCTGGTGATTTCACTAGACAGTGAATGACAGCATCATCTGCAAACAGTCTAAGAGGGCTGCTCTGATTCTCTCCGACATTATTTATGTAGAGCAGGAACAGCAGAGGACTTATAACACTTACCCGGACGGCGCCAGATATCACTTCTGGTTAACTCCATGAGACTCCGTCAGTTACGGGGAATGTGACGTTTCTAACAGGAAATCCAGTTGCATAACTGGAATGATGGTCCATAAGGACAAAGTCAGCCGCTTGCGAAGAACCATATCAAAAACATAGAAATCTCAAAGTACTGAGTCAATCTGAGATCACCTGAATGTGGCATTCATTACAGGGAGGGACCGAAGAGCTAGCAGTGCTACACACGAGTGATATTTTTTGAATCCTTGCTGTCTATGTGTCAATACGCCGTTTTTTTTTTGTTTTTGTTATTTTTTGACGTAACTCATAATGTTTGAACACAATATATGTTCCAAAATCCTACTGCGAAACAAAGTTTGTGACATCGCTCTGTAATTTTTCTGTTCCTTGAGTAGTGGTGTGACTTTGATCGGAACCTGACAGGTATACAATCAGGAACGTAAAACTTATCTTTATTAAGTGAGTAGCTTCGCTGCACTGAGGATATCTACTGCTACACATAATGGCAGCTGTTCGTGACTCAAATTCTGAAATATTTACTTCGTCTTCTTTGGGGAGCGACTTTCCGGAAACTGTGTTTAGTAAATAAAATTTCGCAGTACTGTCATTGGTAACATTACCAACACTATCGCTCAGCGTCTGGTATTCTTTACATACGACAAGTATCACTTTGTATTTTCTGCAAGATTTTGTGACAGACTTTCATTGCGGAAATTATTAAAAGCCTACCGCACTGAGGTACACGTTAAATTTTGTGCTTCTGTAAAAGTACGCCAGTGTTGCCGATTTTGCATACCTTTTCCTTTCGCGTGCATTTTTCATTCCTTCTGCAACAGTGTTCTGACCTGTCTTGTGTATAGTGGGAGATAATTTCGGTCTCTCATTAATTTATCTGGTATAAGACTCTCAATTCCTGTCAATAGTATTTCTTTGAATTCGAGCATCTGGTCTATGCTTACACAGATCGTTCGGAAGGAATGCAGACTGCCCCTTAGGAAAATATCAAGCGACATTTCTGGAGATTTTAATTTTGCTTTTATTATTGGTGCATTTGGATATTACTGTAATCAGTTCCGCTACAACGACCTTGTGCTCACTAATACCTGAATCCGTGATTATGCATTCTATTTCTTCCAGATTATTTTGTTGCTAAGTTTGAGTTTTCGCAGCCATTTACACTTCGAGTAAGCTCCCGAAATACTTGCTCAAGATAATTTTCGGGTAAAGACTTCAGCACATTATCGGATGCTGTTTTATGACTACCACAGTTTCTGAACATGTATTGTCGCCAGCGTATCGAGGGTATGTTAAAGCCACTACAAAGTACAAGTGTCATGTTTGAGGTATCTATTTGAGATGTTACTCATATTTTCTTTGAATCCGTCAATAAATGATGCGAGTAATTTATTGTAGCAGTCAAGCATACCTTCTGCACATATTACGCGACCGACCATTGCTGACTGGCGCATCACATGTGCCAATCATAATATGATTTATAATCATTACTATCTGAACTCAGTTCTTGTTACTTACAGCTAGTAAAATTCTTACCGATTCTAATTAATAACGACAGTAGTTCCCACAAGAAGTTGTCTGCCACATGTCAGTGCCTTCTTCTACTGGTGGATGTTTTGCCGTTATTTTCTCTGTAGCTCACTTGAATGTGTGGTGAGATAATCCAAGAAAAGAGTTTGAAAATAGATACTGCAGACGAAAGAATTAAAAAAAATGCGTAGGACATACGTAGTGACTAAAGTCCTTTACAATAATAAATGCCTGTTTAAAAATGGAAAAATTAGGCACTATAGTACGATAGGAAAGCCATAATGTATGTTTGTTTACAAGCTGCAGTCAATCATTAGCAAAATATTAGGCCCAAGAAAAGCTATGAAAATTTGGAAATTACCAAGTAACGATAAAACGTATCAGGAGTAATGAGAAAAGACTGGTATTTTTTGGATATTTATATTCGATGCAAAGCAGTATATTAGCTAAAGTGTCTAGAACAATATAATACAGAAGCTGAAGAAACAACTCATAGAAGTGTTTGAGGAAAAAGTACCGAATATAGAAGGATTCCAATGTAGGGGAGTAAAAAGAAAAACAGGAAGAAGCAGCAAAGTGAAGAGATGAATTAGTACCGGACGAAAAAGAAAGACCAACAAATAGGATCTGAAACTGGCATATGGTCCTCAGCTGGCGCTTCCGAGAAGAAAAAGAAAGAAAACAAATGTTACATTTGAGAAAAAGTTGACACCGACGTATGTCTGCTTAATACTGGCATTGCATGAATCTAAGCGTAACTTTTGAGAATATGCTTGCAGTTAACTGGGTGAAAGCAGTCTTAGGGCATCTTGTACAGTTCCTGGAATATTTTAGAGGTTTAATTTACGTGACTCCCTATAGATTTATAGCACTAGGCGAACGCTGCCAGAAAGGTATGTGGATATAGTGATGGAAGTGGCAGGAATAGCTGCCAGTGAGAAGTATATGGGGAATAAGAAAACCAAAAACTAGTGGCAGGTCGATGTCATATTCAGAACGGAGTGATAGGTAACTGCGCACTAGTTTGTGATGAACATGTGGTTTGTTCTAAATCTTTTATCTATGTAAGAAGTAACTTGGCCAATTGGACATTGTTTCTCTTGTCCTTTCTGTTACAAAACCAGACAGATTTCGCTCCGAGTTGCTTACTTTGACCTCCAACCACTTGGAGAGCAAATACGAAAGTGTGCTGGCGATGCATAACAGACTGCGTGCGACGTTTTATATTATGAAAATTCAGGTTCTGGTCTGGTTTATATCTGTAAATATTAGTTAAGTGTAAATTTCTTGAATGAAATCAGTTTGCTGTACTGTGCTATTGCTAGGATTAAGCGATAATTTTATTTTATGTTATTCACTTGTGCGTAGTTTCGGCCGTGCAACCATTGCCAAGTGTGAAGTATACTTATTTTAATGGCATATACTTGGATTGCGAAATGCAGTCGGGTTTTACTTTACATTTGAGAATAGTTACAAAGCGTGTTCTACAAAAGGATGGCTTATTCCTGATAACAGAAGCCGGTGCAGAAAAATGAAGTCAGTCAAGGCTGTGGACGTAATTAGTAAAACTAAATCTTCAGAATTTTTTCGAGCAACCATCGTCAAAAGTCCTTAAGTATTTGGGCCAACAAATATCCACATTGCAACAAGGAAGGACTTTCTTTTCTAAACGATACATGAATGGCAAGAGGTGGTAAGAGTGTAAAAGTTGTGGAAGTGTAGGTAACGGTCGTGTATATGAGAAAACTGGAGGCAGATGCGCTGTCGTGTTTATGGACAACTCGTGTAGCGCGGGCTGCGTCGGCACAGGCGCTGCTTCGTCCCTATTTAGCGCAGAGCTCGGCACACGTGGCCACCTGCACGGCGCTGTTCTGTCGATAACGGTGTGCCGGCAGCTATGCGGTGTCATTACGCAGTGATTAATTGCCGTTAATTATGGTGATTGATGGTGATTGTCGCTGGAGGTTACCGGTCGCTGGAGCTCGGGTCAGTGCAGGCGAAGCGGCCTGAAGGGACGGGTCTGTTGGCGTCTCGTAAAGGGCACCACACTGTTCGTCGGCCGCTAGAGAGAGCACCGAGATCGAATGCTTAGGCAGACATTTTCCCGTCACTATTTAATTGAAATTTACTACCCACGAGAAACGACATTCTTTAACTGAAATTTGCCGCAGACGTGAAATTACGTATTAAATGCGGCCATTCAGGATACTTGATGCGTTTCTCTATCATGAAGTACGCTCTAAGGGAAACTAGCACACATACTCAGTATGATTTTGATAAGATTTGCAAATATTGGCTACTTGTTGAAAATGCGTAGAGATGTAAAGTTAAACATTTCATGAAAAGCAAAAACGTGCCTTCTCATCAACTTCACTGAGTAGCAGTTTGAAAAAAAAGTAATATATATATATATATATATATATATATATATATATATATATATATATATGTATAGGTTCAAACTGCGACTCAGTGAAGTTGATGAGAAGGCACGTTTTTGCTTTTCATGAAGTGTTTAACTTTACAACTCTACGCATTTTTGAAAAAAATAATATTATTTGGTTCAAACTGCGGCTCAGTGACAGTGAATATGAAAGCACGTTTTTGATTTTTATGAAGTGTTTAACTTTACATCTCTGCACATATTGGCAACTTGTTTAAAATGCGTAGAGAAGTAAATTTAAACACTTCATGAAAAGCAAAAACGTTCTTTCTCATCAACTTCACTGCGTTGCAGTTTGAAAAAAATAATATATATATATATATATATATATATATATATATATATATATATATATATATATATATATACTATTTGGTTCAAACTGCGACTCAGTGACAGTGAATATGAAAGCACGTTTTTGATTTTTATGAAGTGTTTAACTTTACATCTCCGCGCATTTTAAACAAGTTGCCAATATTTGCAAATCTTATCAAAATCATACTGAATATGTGTGCAAGTTTCCTTTAGAACGTACTTCATGATAGATAAACGCATCATAGTATCCTGTAACCATGTAATTTCACGTCTGCAGCTAATTTCATATATGCGACAATTAGTGAACTATGTAAAACCTTCATAATTTCTGAACTGTTGACATTTGGTAGCTCAAACTGCACGGTTAGCCGAGGGGCATGATGGCAATTAGTATGATCTACATGGTTTGGTTTAGCGACGAAACGCACTTTCATTTGGATGGGTTCGTCAGTAAACAAAATTGGCGCATTTCGGGAACTTAGAATACGCATTTCGCCATCGAGAAGTCTCTTTACCCTCAGCGGCTTAGTGTGTGGTGTGCAATGTCCGGTCACGCAATAATCGATGCGATATTCTTTGATAGCACGCTGACTACAGAACGGTTCGTGAGGATTTTGGAAGATAATTTCATCCCCATTATATCTAAGTGACCCTCATCTCGACAAGACGTGGTTCATGCAGGGGGGATCTCTAACTGATCGAAGCAGGAGAGTGATTGATGCCCTGGAGGAGCACTTTGGGCACCGCATTCTGTCTCTGGGGTACCCAGAGGCCACTGGTAAGGGCCTCGATTGGCCGCCATATTCTCCGGATCTCAACACACACGACTCTTTTTTGTGGGGCTTTAGTTAAAGACAAGGTGTACAAGCAATAACCGCAACACCATTGCTGAAATGAAATCAGCCATTCAGAAGGTCATCGACAGCATCGATGTTCTGACACTTCAGCGGGTCATGCAGAATTTCGCTATTCGTCTGCACCACATCTTCGCCAATAAAGCCAGGTGTATCGAACATATCATAAACTAGATCCGAATAACCGTAGTGTCTTTTACATGTTGAGTAAAGTGTGTCCCTTGATGTGGATATAGCCGCTTGTCGGAAAGGGCATTCTTCCTCTGCACAAATAGACCTCTTTCCTTATCAGAGGGTAGCCAACTCTCCCACGGGATCTCTTCTATTCTTCTGAATTCTTATGCCAAAATCCGTCTTCCTCTTTTATTTTATCCCGGATAATGTATCTCCCACATTTGAGAAAATGACATCGATTAACAATTAAACCTGCCGCATATTTTTCAGATGTCGTTTCTGGATGATAATTAGAACATCGATTAATCGATATGGCGAAGTAATATCCGTACAATGACTACATTGATATATAGTGAATTCAAAGCAATATTTGACACGGCGTAGCTTCGCGAGTCATGTTGACATTAACTTGTTTCTTGTTAGAAAGCTCTCGTATTATTTTTCGTTCCTCCTAATCAGAGTAAAGCAGCTTGGCGAACCCAAATCTTTGCCTGAAAGGAAACAAAAATACTTGTGTAAATATCAGAAGGAGTAGGAATAAAGACATTTATGGGTTAGTTCAGTATAAGGTAACAATCAGAAAGCATATTGCTCCCTTTGCAAACATGAGATCAGTCTAGCACACGGCGGTAACAAAGACTCACAAAACAGAATGAAACAAAATAGCAGTTAAGGGACAGAGGCACAGAGCCACCCAGCTATTGCCAGTGACCAAGTCATGGTTCTATTAGTGGCGAGTTCGACACAGCCGGTGTAGGTGAGATAGTCACGGCGTATCATACAGTTAGAGAAGCATGGACTTTGCAAATAAACTTCCAAAGAACATATTTGTGGACTCTGATGTCAACAAAAAATGGATTTTGGTAGGACGAAAGCATTGCAAAAAATTTGTTAACGCGAAGAAGTGTAAGTGATTTCCTAGATGTGCTTAATGATTCAGAGAAGTGACCGTTTTTCATTAACTAGCTTTTGTAAAACAAGTACAAGAAAGTGCTAGTGTTATTCATGCTTTGATACAAAGCAATCTTGAATTTCATTCGTTAAACGTAAACAACATTTCATCATCAAGAGCAGATAATGCTAGAGTCAATTATTGCTAAAATAAATTCATGATGAATCTCTTAGATGAGGATTATAACAAAATAGACGGTGTTTAAAAAAAATACACATTTTACCTAGTATAATTTTGTCCAAACTATCGATCGTTGCGCCTCAGTTCGGCTATTGGAGAAACGAATACGTAGTCTAGTTTATACTAATAGCCGCTAGATGTCAGTTGTCTTGTGTTTTGCTTGGTAACCGTCATACGTTTGAAATGGCTACCCCGCAGCAGACATCATTTTGTGTTCTCGAGTTTGCGAAGTGCAATTCTGTGATTACAGTGAAATGACGTTTCAGGTTTAGGTACCAAAGTGATCCTCAGAATGGGTGGAACATCCCCAGATGATATCGAAAGTTTCTAGATACAAGATATGTATGTAAAGAAAATAGTCCTGGCCGCCCTCGTGTTCCTAAAGAAAATGTTCCTCGAATGCAAACTGCTTTCCAAAGTAGTCCTTCAAAATCAACTCGTCGTGCCAGTCTGGAGCTACAACTGCCTACAACAATTATTTGGTGTCTTTAGAGACGTCGATTGGTTATGAAGCCGTGCAAGTTACAGCTGTTACAAGCTCTGTGTCCTGATGACAAACGCAAATGTGTGGCATTTTGTAACGAGATTCTTGATGCTACTTACAACGATAACACTTTCGCACAACGCATCGTTTTCGGTGATGAAACGACTTTCAATGCTAGTGGATAGGTAAACAAACACAGTGTTCGAATTTGGGGCCTACAGAACCCACATGCAGCCATTGTCCATGTACGAGATTCGCCCAAAGTCAATGTGTTTCGTGCGATATCCCAATCATCTGTTTACGGCCCATTCTTCTTTGATGGAAACACGGTTAACGGGCAGCAGTATACCGCTATGTTACAAAACTGACTGTTTCCGATGCTACACGAAGACAGCTTCATTTTTCAACAAGACGGGGCTTCTCCCCACTGGAGTCTCCAAGTGCGAGAATATCTGAATGAAACTCTACCGAACTGTTGGATTGGTCGTCAACGAGCTGACTACTTAGCATATCTCAACTGGATTCCACAGTCACTGGATTTGACACCTCTGACTTCTTCCTGTGCGGTTTCGTGAAAGACAACATTTATGTACCACCACTCCCACAGAACCTGGAAGAGCTGAAGGACCGGACCCGTACTGTCATAACATCAGTGACGAAGGACATGCTTGCCCGAGTGTGGGAGGAATTTGAGTATCGATGTGATATTGTTCGTTTCACTGAATTTAAACCAAACTGCACAAATCACGTAATCTTTAATGGCACTAAATGTGCTAAAAAAATGGTTCAAATGGCTCTGAGCACTATGGGACTTAACATCTATGGTCATCAGTCCCCTAGAACTTAGAACTACTTAAACCTAACTAACCTAAGGACAGCACACAACACCCAGCCATCACGAGGCAGAGAAAATCCCCGACCCCGCCGGGAATCGAACCCGGGAACCCGGGCGTGGGAAGCGAGAACGCTACCGCACGACCACGAGATGCGGACACTAAATGTGCTTCTGATGTGTTACATGTAGGTATATAAATGGTTGTTGTTAAGGTTTTTGGACACATTTCACAGTCAGAAAAACGCAGGAAAGAGTTGAGGCTTCCTTGTAATTTTATTGGTAGCGAACGACGTGAAATTTTACGGCATTGCCTACTACATGGCTGTCCTTCACACCAGCTGTTGATATGCTAACAGATAACTGGGAGCTAATAATAAGTTATTTTCAAAACACAAATGAAACACCTAAGGTTTCGAAATTATGTATTAGTGATAAGAATCCAGATGAAATGTTAATCATTGAAGCATATCTCCAGTTTTATCTTATGTCATAAATATTCTTTTGGAACATCTAGAGATTTCAGACTTAACGGTAATGGCTTGCCGTTATGTGAGAGTTGTGTTGCATCTTGTTTATAGAGTGTAGGTAAGTATAATGGATGGTTATGTAATGTAGTGGTGCGTTTGTGTTACATACATGACGATGAGAGAGGGGATGGGCTGAAACCCGGAGCATGCACATTGACTACTCGTCTCGAGTAACACCAAGGGCGCCGCCGAGCTCAACTTCCCCATTTTACAGACGGAACACCAGTAAGTGTCTCATCCCCTCCCTTCATCAGACACTGCAGAGAGGTTTGAAATTTAATCCGGGACAGTCGTGCTAAACATTAATCAAAGTTCTGTAGAAGCTAACCGAGAAGACACCTGGAGAAGAACATCAGCTGTCGGTCGAACCTACTTATTAGCGAAATTGAAGATAAAGTTTTAAGTAAAGTAGCCATGAATATACTGCAACTTCCTATTTACTGCTTCCAAAGGGACCACAAGAACACGCTTAAACTAATGATGTAGTGCACAGAGGCGTTTAAATAGTAAAAGAAACGCAACGCATATCTATTTAAAAAAGCTGATATAAATGCTCTAAACGCCTTTTTAAGAAACAGTTTTTACTCGTTCCGATCTGAACATGTAAGCATTGAAAAGTTGTGCTATAACTTAAAAGAGATAATATATAAGCGATTGAGAGATATATATACTACATAAATTAATAAGTGATGGTACTAATCCGTCATGTTAAACAACTGATCGCTCTTGCAGAAGCAGAGAGAAAAGCATGCCAAATTTAAAAGAACGCAAAATTCCCAAGATTGGAAAGGTTCTGCAAAAGTTAGAAATATAGCTCGTACTTCAATGCCAGTCGCTTTTAATAATTTCCACAACGAAATTTTGTCTCGAAATGTGGCATAAAACTAAGAGATTCTGGTAATTCATAAAGCACACCAACGGCAAGATGCAATCAGTACCTTCACCGCGCGATAACAATGGTGAAGAGACTGATGACAGTGCCACTAAAGTAGAGTTATTAAACACGGATTTCCGAAACTCCTTCACCGAAGAAGACGCAGTAAGTATTCCTGCACACCAGTCAAGAACAACTGCCAAGATGAGAAATATACAACTATATACCCTCGGTGTAAAAAAGCAGTCGAAATCACTTAATAAAGCTAAGGCCTCCGGTCCAGATTGTATACCAGTCAGGTTCCTCCCAGAGTATGCTGATACAATAGCTCCCTAATTAGCAAATAAGCACAACCGCTCGCTCACGGAAAGTTCCGTACCTAAAAACTTGAAAATTACTCAAGTCACACCAATACCCAAAAAGAGCAATAGGAGTAATCCGCTGAATTACAGGCGCATATCACTAACGTCGATTTGCAGTAGGCTTTTGGAACATGTGCTGAATTCGATCATTATGAATTACGCGGAAGAAAACAATTTATTGACACATAGTCAGCAAGGATTCAGGAAACATCGTTCTTGTGAAACGCATCTAGCTCTTTATACTCATGTGCCAGAAGGCTTTCGACACTGTTCCTCACAAGCATCTTCTAACCAAACTGCGTGCCTATGGAATATCGCCTCAGTTGTGCGGCTAGATTCGTGAATTCCTGTTAGAAAGGTCACAGTTCGTAGTAATAGACAGAAAGTCATTGAGTAAAACAGACCTAATATCCGGCGTTCCCCAAGGAAGTGTTACAGGCCCTCAGTTGTTCTTGATCTATGTCAAAGACATAGGAGACAATCTTAGTAACCCTCTTCCATTGTTTGCAGATGATACTGTCATTTGTCATCTTGTAAAGTCATCAGATGACCAAAATGAATTGCAAAATTATTTAGGTAATATATCTGTGTGGTGCGAAAAGTGGCAATTAACCCTGAGTAAAGAAAAGTGTGAAGTTATTCACATGCGTACTAAAAGAAATCCGCTGTATTTCGATTACGCGGTAAGTGACACAAATCTGAAGGCTTTGAATTCAATTAAATACTTAGGGATTACAATTACAAATAACCTAACTTGGAACGATTGTATAGATAATGTTGTGAGTAGAGCAAACCAAAGACTGCGATTCATTGGCAAAACTCTTAGAAGGTGTAATAGAGCTAGTAAAGAGACTACTTAAACCACACTTGTCCACCCTATTCTGGAATATTGCTTGCGGTGTGCGATCCGCATCAGGTGGGACTGACGGATGACATCGAAAAGGTTCAAAGAAGAGAGGCTTGTTTCGTATTACCGCCAAATAGAGGAGATAGTGCCACAGACATGATACGTCAATTGGAGTGGCAATCATTAAAACAAAGGCGTTTTTCGTTGTGGCGGGAACTTCTCCTGAAATTTCAGTCAGCAGTTTTCTCCTCAGATAGTGAAAACATTCTGTTGGCACCCACCTACCTAGAGAGAAATGATCATCACGATAAAACAATAGAAATAAGGTCTCGCAAAGAAAAATTTTATTGCTCATTTTTTTCCC
Source organism: Schistocerca nitens (assembly GCF_023898315.1). NCBI lineage: Eukaryota > Metazoa > Arthropoda > Insecta > Orthoptera > Acrididae > Schistocerca > Schistocerca nitens. The sequence continues at coordinate 71,080,654 of NC_064614.1, forward strand.
GCGCTCCGTTCGAGTTTGGAATGGTAGAGAGACAGCTTGAAGGTGGTTCATTGAACCCTCTGCCAGGCACTTAATTGTGAATAGCAGAGTAACCACGTAGATGTAGATGTAATAAATAGGAAGTGCGGGGCAGGCATGGCAAAATGAGGGTGATGCAAACCTGTTTTTGATGTGTGTATAATATTACGTCGAAGCAGCTCAGTGAATGAAAAAAAAAAAAAAAAAAAACTGCTGCTCAATGTAAAACAAAGAAAACCACTTTGTTTTAAACTTTTTATAAGAAGCGCCAGGTATCAAATTATAGTAGGAAATATGCTAGTGAAAAGGTTCATTGGAAGGTACAGAAACTTGTGGAAGAAGACGGCACATTTGTACTAGAAAAACAATTCCCATCACAACTGCAACCGTCTCCTCGCGTCTGTTAAGTGAGCGAGATGCTTTTATGTAAGTGATGGTTACCGTGTGGATCTTCACACTACAATGTCCTTCAGATGTGCTAACGTGTTTGACGGAACAGACACTGCTCTGACGATTACAGCTGCTCAAAATGGTTCAAATGGCTCTGAGCACTATGGGACTTAACATCTATGGTCATCAATCCCCGAGAACTTAGAACTACTTAAACCTAACTAACCTAAGAACATCACACAACACCCAGTCATCACGAGGCAGAGAAAATCCCCGACCCCGCCGGGAATCGAACCAGGGCGTGGGAAGCGAGAACGCTACCGCACGGCCACGAGCTGCGGACTTACAGCTGCAGTTCCTAAACAATAGGGATGTATAATTCATGAACGAACTAGTTCGAACCCATACCGGGAAGCATCTAATCGGAGGACTGAACTATCATTCATTAATTCCTCACTCCCACAACCCACTGACAATTAATATGCGACTGCACGGATCTCAACTCCCACGTCGAACGTTCGCTTCCACGTATTCACTCGAACAACACTCACTACACGTCAAACACAACCACACACCGAATGGACACTGGCCAGAACGACAGTTAGACGCTGTAACAATCGCTGATGTTTATGGCAGCGCTCAACATATATTTTATGACTTTCTTTAAGTAGCTGCGAGAACAATAATCTCTCTCTCTCTCTCTCTCTCTCTCTCTCTCTCTCTCTCCCTAGCTCTTACCCAGCAGTTCGTCCCACCTCAAGAGGCCCACTCTTTTCATGGTTTAACAAATATATTTTTAATCTTAACGCTGGAATTAATCCAGATGAACTATCCACCTGTGATCGCGGAAACTTTTTCTTTATTGTTATCGTACATTAAATGCTGATGTACCGCATTCTTTGAGACGGACATTGCGGCCAGCCCATTTCATATCTACGAGATCGCGAGAAAACCGTTAAAAACAAAACTTAGAATAACCATTGTACCAGCCCTACATTTTTTAATTTCACTTCGGATGTTTTCTTATGGGTATTACACAGATATCTCAACATTTTCCATACGTGTACTGGAAATGTTTTGACACCAGTCATGACATAACAGGAATAACGAAGGAGAAAACAATAATACGTATTTTACCAATGCACAGAAGAACAGTAATTTCATTTCGCGCATAGAAGCTATGTCTTTCAAGTTCCACACTCATGGTCCTCTTCCGTTGGTAATATTTACAGTCGGAGGTTCGTTTGACTACATGTGGGAAGCCAAGTCGACGTAGAGGGATGCATGGTTCGTCTGGAAGGCGCAAATTTCTTCTCAGATCTTGATGCATTGTGTTGCTGAATTTTGATCCTGATAAATTTTTTTTTGGTCCATGTGAATGTGTGCTGTGTCTGTGTCTGTGATTACGGTGCTCTCTACATACTTTCACGTTTTCCTTGTTTTCTCTTATCTTGATCCGTTAAATAAGTTGTGAACTTTAACTTTTCACGCGTGTCGCAGGTTTTGCGTGTACTATTTTGAGGTGCATCTTCACAAGATTTCCATTTCTGTGCTATGGATGATGACAGTTTTTCAGAGGGTCGGTTTCACACAAAGGGTCCACCGCATCAGATTGCTACCGCATGTCTCTTCCCCGCAGGCTCTGTTCCCTCGATCGTAGAATCTTGCTGCGAAGGATTGCATCTTGAAGTTTCTGGATGTTTAGGTCTCTGACTCGCTAGTTACTTTATTGTTGCACCGTGTTAGGAAGACGTATGCAACAGAAATGTGCAAAGTGATCGGGTGATCTAGCTGGTGAACGACATTTATTGGCTATGGGGATCTGGAGTTTACTGGACAGCACACAGTTAAAGTTGCCTCAGTTGTGTTTTTCAAGCGGTTTGCACACTTCTCTACGGAGGGTGGGGCTCTGATGCCGTAGGCTTCAGCCAACTCGGTAAGCATTGTTGCAGTGTTGTTAGTCTTCAGGCCTAGAAAATAAATTACAGCAAATACTTCCCTTCGTTAGCGAGGCTGTCAAGTTTGTTTCGCCTCTTCTCGCAGTGTGCTATGTTACTTTAGGAATGACTGCTATCACTGATTGAACCGGTCTTCGGTAAAGTCGCATTATTTACAAAGCCAGTATAACCTGCCTGTCGAAACGGCTCAAAATAACCGCTTTCTGAAATAACCGATTTTTGCCTTTTATTCCCAATATTTCAAGTAAAGCACGTAGAAATCGAACAAAAATTTAAAAACTTTAACTCTGTCAGTTTCTTGATACATAAAATCAAGATATTAAATAGGCAAAAAGAAAAAAGAAAACGTAGTCCGTCCACCGTTCGCTGCTTTTCTCGAAAAGTGATAGGTGGCTGAATACTACAAAAACTCAACAATATTCCCCAATTGCTTTTACTTATTGAAACTCTGCTCGAAAACGATGTTGTAATCGTGGATCCTAATACAATTTGCTCATTACGAATAATGAGTAGTAAAGGGTGAAAACTGAGGTTGAAGAAATCTAATTTTCGTGTTTTGTGTATCTAAAACCAGGTAAAGGCGTATTGCGTAAACACAGGCAGCAGATAAGTTACTTTCTGCTTTTATTGTAAAATATGAATGAATTGTTAAGTTGTTAATTTATTACTCTTACCATAATTTCGTCCCACTTTTAGTATTTCATACCATGGCAGAGAAATCTTTTATCTTTCGAAACAACTAAAGCATTGTACCTGCTACATCGCTTCATAAAGTATTTCCAGCGTATGGCTGGTGTCACTCTGCAATACAGCGGATGTCTGGCGATGATAGCAAGAAGCTATCGTATAGACCTGGTGAGGCCAAGTCTTGCCACTGCGCGTAAGCGAGTAACTTACGCCATGACACACGGCAACAAAGACATTTTTGTCTCAGCAGTGCTGCACCATTCCTTATCTATTGTGTTTGTTGCTTGTTTGTGTGGACATTGTTATTAAAATACACTGATCGCTTTTTCCGTTTTTTTATAATAGAGCAACATTTCAAACTACTGCAAATTTTACGAATGAAGATAACTCTCTTATTAAAGAAGGTTTATTTAAAAACGATAAATTTTAGCACTGCTGCTATGGCTAACTGATATATCATTTCTTTACTCAGTTATTTGTAAAAAAATAAAAAATAAATCCTCTTGTAAGTGAGACAAAGCAAACATAGAGAAACGCCGGTGGACTAAAATACAGATATCGGTTTTAAATGGTCGGTTTTTCTCACTGTTACGTTACTGTGGCACGGGAATTTCAATATTTACTTGTGGCGGTTTAAGATGGCTGCCCTGATGAATTGTGGGGCCTTTATTCACAATCTGTTCTCATAATTTTAAATGATATTTTTAATTCCATATAACATATGAAGGAACGTCTGATAAATAACAATAACGAAGTTGGGGTTGCGATGATTCAAACAAAGACATTTTTCTTCTGGCGAGATCTTTTTACGAAATTTCAATAATCAGCTTTCTCTTCTGAATGCGAAAATTCTTTATTGGTTCGTGCCTACATAGGAAGAAATAATCTTCGTAATAAAGTAAAAGAAATCAGATCTCATACGGAAAGATTTAAGCGTTCATTTTTTCCACGTACAGTTAGAGAGTGAAACGTGAAGAAATAGTCAGGTGGTGCTTCGATGACCCCCTGGCCAGGTGCTTACGTGCGAACTGCAGTGCTCGGTGCGGCCTTAGATGTTGTTGCAGAATCAAGTTTCATTGCCCTAGTTTAACCACCTTCAGTTTTCAACTACCATGTGCGCAAACTTCATCAGCGTTACTCAAGACTGCAAAACTAGCCGTCATAGTTGTTTCTAATTACTGTAGTCGCATTTACACAAAAAGAAAAATATTCATAGCACTGAAATAATTTTTTTGCGCCACAGCTTACATACGACATGCGCGCAACGGAACTGAGAAACAACCATGGTGTTATTACTCTTGATTTTCTATGTAGAAAGAGTAGTAGTAAACAATATTTCAGCTTAGTAACGTCTCAGATTATGAGAGATCGGAAATGATAAATTCCTGTTGTAGCGGTCGCTAACGTGTGCAGACTGTCCTGAAATAACATACAAATCACTGAGGTAAAACGTGACATAATGTAAACTTTAAAGTATAGATCTCTCGGTAAACATAATTTCACGACACGCTCCATAGCTTCACTAATTTTGCCAAATCCACAAACACATACCGACCCCATGAGTGTATGCGATAAACCAGACAAGGAAACGAGTAGCTAATAGATGTCCTTCGACAAACATAATGGTTGCACTGATGTATATATAATCACCTACCGACACTATAATCAGATTAAAGACATAAAAACTGCTCAGGGAACACAATGACTGCAGTAACGTGAATGGTACTCGCCAGGCCCGTAAATTATATGCCATTTTATTTAACATTTAGCTCTTCTATTTACAAGGTAGTATTGAGGGAAGATTCACATAAGTGAATGACACAATCATTGTTGCAGATGAGCTGCTTTCCCTTGATGAACTACACAGTTACGTGTTATGAAGATCTCGGACAATCTCGTTCAAATTTGTAGGCACTATTTTCGGCCAATGATGCTACACTGACTGAAAGAAGAATTCCAGAAATGAACTGGCAAGCAAGCAGTTCCTCATGTTATTAGGTATTTGGCGAGTGAGAACTAGAATGGAAGGAAATGATCGTATAGCAATATTGGCCGGAAGACGCCGTGTGACGTTTTGCGGCTAGCCTGGTGCAGGTATCTATTTGACGGCAGTTCGACATCTTGCTTGTCGATGGTGATGAGACGAAATGATTAGTGCATCACAAATACCCAGTTCCCGAAGGATGAAAATCTCGAACCGTGACCTAGGGATCAAAAATGGTTCAAATGGCTCTGAGCACTATGGGACTTAACTTCTGAGGTCATCAGTCCCCTAGAACTTAGAACTACTTAAACCTAACTAACCTAAGGACATCACACACATCCATGCCCGAGGCAGGATTCGAACCTGCGACCGTAGCGGTCGCGCGGTTCCAGACTGTAGTGCCTAGAACCGCTCGGCCACAACGGCCGGCTACCTAGGGATCAAGAGGAAACAGATAACCACTTTTATTTCATTGCTTCATTGTCTTTCTTTTGCGGCGAGTACGGTCCTTACCCGACGTCGCAAAACGTGTCATAGACTCATAAAGTTTAGCAATGACATCTTTGCCTATTTTTTCTTTAAGATTTTTGTCTCTGGGAACGACGTTGAAAGGTCAAACCACGAATATAGAGTAAGCCTTGGTTGTACGTAACTGTTCGTCCTCATATAAAGAACGATGGCCTATTTTCTGAGATGAAGAATTATGTAATTGAAAAAAACTTATTAATGAACACATTTAACCATGATTCATGAAACAGATGCTCGCTGAGTAAGGAAGTCACTAGTATAGCAAAGAAATTTCTGTCATTCGCCTGTTTAGGGTGTTTTTGTGTGTAGCTATAGAAGGAGAACCATTACGATATCTCTGAAAACTCACAATTTCTTCTTCCTTTTCATGAGTGTGAGATATTGACAATACATCGTGAACACCTACACCTGTAAGCCAGTGTACAGTACCAGTTTGCCAGTTTTCCATCCTCTTTCATTCTACACGCTCCAGTCACATGCATGTGAGCACCTGTCAGAAGCCTGAATAACATCCTTTTCCTGCGCGGACGTGTAGGAATAAAGTCAACGAAGTTCTGGAACGTACCGACAGGGGTGTAGAGAAGAGCCGACCCCAGTGTCGCGACCAGCTATGCCTGGTTACGTGATTAGAGTCCATTGCGCGAGCAGCCCGATCGAGGTGGTCCCACAGATTCTCGATTGGGTTTAGTTTCGGGGCTTTTGGTGGCCAGGGGAGTAAGGTAAACTCACTCACGTGTTCTTCGAACCAACAACGTACATTATTAGCTGTGTGGCACATTGCATTGTCATGCTGGAAAATGCCATAGTTTGAGAAGAGCCAGATTGCATGTAGGGGTGGACATGGTCATCAAGGACAGATGCACAGTCGTGTTGATTCATTGCGCCTAGAAGAATGACGAAATCACCCACCGAATACAATGAAAACATTCACCAGACCATAATATTCCCTCCTACAGCCTCGGACGTTTCACGCGGTACATGCCAATGGACATCTGTTTCTCAACAGAAGGACGTCCATTTGCATACATTTTCGCAGCCGTCGTTCCCTCTAGTTACCTATTGCCCGTTGTGCACCACAGGTGCATCGGCGGCGCTTTTCGATAGCGCCATTTTGCCATGCATAGCATACTTTAACCACAGTGACACGCGAACAGTTTACGAACATAGTCGTTCTGCAAATACAGGGTGATTCAAAAAGAATACCACAACTTTAAAAATGTGTATTTAATGAAAGAAACATAATATAACCTTCTGTTATACATCATTACAAAGAGTATTTAAAAAGGTTTTTTTTTCACTCAAAAACAAGTTCAGAGATGTTCAATATGGCCCCCTCCAGACACTCGAGCAATATCAACCCGATACTCCAACTCGTTCCACACTCTCTGTAGCATATCAGGCGTAACGGTTTGGATAGCTGCTGTTATTTCTCGTTTCAAATCATCAATGGTGGCTGGGAGAGGTAGCCGAAACACCATATCCTTAACATACCCCCATAAGAAAAAATCGCAGGGGGTAAGATCAGGGCTTCTTGGAGGCCAGTGATGAAGTGCTCTGTCACGGGCTGCCTGGCGGCCGATCCATCGCCTCGGGTAGTTGACGTTCAGGTAGTTACGGACAGGTAAGTGCCAATGTGGTGGCGCTCCATCCTGCTGAAATATGAATTGTTGTGCTTCTTGTTCGAGCTGAGGGAACAGCCAATTCTCTAACATCTCCAGATACTGTAGTCCAGTTACAGTAGCACCTTCGAAGAAAAAGGGACCAAAAACTTTATTGGCTGAAATGGCACAGAAAACGTTCACCTTAGGCGAGTCACGTTCATACTGAGTTGTTTCCCGCGGATTCTCAAAGCCCCATATACAGACATTGTGACGGTTGACTTTCCCATTAGTGTGGAAAGTTGCTTCATCACTAAACACAATCTTTGAAACGAAAGATTCATCTGTTTCCATCTGAGCAAGGATAAAATCACAGAAATCGATTCTTTTAATCTTATCAGCTGCAGACAGTGCTTGAACCAATTTCAGACGATAAGGTTTTATAACTAACCTTTTTCGTAGGACTCTCCATACAGTTGATTGTGGAATTTGCAGCTCTCTGCTAGCTCTGCGAGTCGATTTTCCTGGGCTGCGAACAAATGCTTGCTGGATGCGTGCTACATTTTCTTCACTCGTTCTCGGCCGTCCAGAACTTTTCCCTTTGCACAAACACCCATTCTCTGTAAACTGTTTATACCAACGTTTAATACACCACCTATCAGGAGGTTTAACACCATACTTCGTTCGAAATGCACGCTGAACAACTGTCGTCGATTCACTTCTGCCGTACTCAATAACACAAAAAGCTTTCTGTTGAGCGGTCGCCATCTTAGCATCAACTGACGCTGACGCCTAGTCAATAGCGCCTCAAGCGAACAAATGTACAACTAAATGAAACTTTATAGCTCCCTTAATTCGCCGACAGATAGTGCTTAGCTCTGCCTTTTGTCGTTGCAGAGTTTTAAATTCCTAAAGTTGTGGTATTCTTTTTGAATCACCCTGTACTTTCACCCTCTTTCAGAAAACCAATGATTATGCCCTTTTCATTCTGGCGTAACCACAAGCGTTGGAACGAAGATTCGGAACGTAAGAGCAGAGAAGTCGGGAGGAAACATCGGCCAATGGTGCGCGTAATTGGACCGAACCGCGACAAGGACGACACCTATAAGACCTGAATATAAACTCCGTTCCTGCTAGTCTCAGCCGCTCAGATTGGCCCAAGGCAGCAACATGGTTAGTGCTACGCTGTCAGGTTGTCGTCATGCGTATCAAGTGTTTCCTTGGACTCGGTGTATAGCAAGAACGGTACTGTTTACATGTCACCTCTCGCTAGCGACATTTGCTGTAGTAACGTTAAGAATTGTCAATTTACTTTCTAGAAGTAAAACTACTAATGTTATTTGTTTGAATTTTTGTATAGTATTCCGAGAACGCAACGTCTCTTAGGTACTCTATTAGTGATGAGTGGGCAAGAACCCACACTTCTAGACGCCAGACAAGTCGCTCTATTTCTGCATTACAATAAATATTGCGCTGGTTTCCGCCACCTACCGACACTTTCCGTACGATAATATTGGAGATGGCAGCTGGAGTATATCGCGAGTATGGTATTCCTAAAACTAAAACTCCGTCCGAACAGGCCTTGGAGGGCCCAGCGGTACCGACTGGCCGCCGTATCACCCCATCGTCATGCCGCAGGTGCCACTGGATGCAGATATGGAGGGACATGTCAGTACATCGCTCTCCCGGCCGTATGTCATGTTACGAGACTGGAGCCGCTATTACTCAATCAAGTAGCTCCTCAGTTTGCCTCACAAGGGATGAGTGCACCTCGCTTGCCAACAGCGTTCGGCAGACCGGATGATCACCTATCCAAGTGCTCGCCCAGCCCGACAGCGCATGGTATTTCTGCTACAAAACAAATAAACTGTGAGAAAAAGTATCTTAAGTACAAACAGTTCAGCGTTTACAGTGAAAACATGTACTTGGTGTCATAGTACAACGAAAATAGGTGAAATAAAAGCGAAGGACAAGATACTATTTCCATAGCAACCACGTCCCACAACAGTGAACTGGAAACATTTCTCGATTGCAAATATTGTTTCTATGAAAAACGACCTTACATAGGTATGACATGTCTAAAATGTAAAACAGTATTCTATTTTCAAAGTGCAAACACAACTTCGAAATGCAAATTAGGGTTGTTTGCAAAATGTGACCAAAATCAATTGATCATTAAACTTTGACATTAAACTTAGAAAGGACTGTTAAAACGAAACTATTATGGCAGTAATAGAGGAAATACAAATTTTAAAACATATTTTTGGTCACATTAGAATAGAAAATCAGAGCTCAATGTGCAGTGAAAAGAAGAGTGGGTACTAGCTCCGAAATTTCGTCTCGTAGATGGTGCGAGAAAAACGTGAACATGGTAAACGTGGTCTCAAGTGCATCGAATGCTACATAGTATTTCACTTTCGATGTGGAAAAGTGGACCCATCCCTGACACAAGGTGCGGAATTGTTGACGAATTGGAAATGTGAGGAAAGTGCGACAAAAGCCGATATTATGTTTGAACATGAAGTTCATTCTACTGATTTTGCGACTTAAATGAGCCAGATAACCCACGGGAATCCATACAGTTCAACAAGGAAGCACAGTAAAAATTTGAGTAGTGGCGTTGACACAATTTTTTTTTTAATTCCTGTTCATAAGAATAGATATTCTGCTCTTACTCATGGAACCAACGGTGGCGATGACCAAGTATCAGGAAAAAGAGGATATACGAGTGCTCCGTAAGAAACTGTGATAAAACGCTTTCGTCAGTCTGACAAAAACCTACTAAAAAAAGAACAAAAAAACAGACTACCGTTGCTTTATAACCTAAACGTTTTATGGGATAGTTTCGGGAGAAAGTCCACTATAAAAATGAAAATAGATGACGTAGCAAACGTTTTCAAAATTCAGCAAACAGTGAAACCAACTGCACGATTCAGTCACATTTTCGACAGTGTTGAAGAAGACTGCAAGTACTTATCTCCTAAAGCATGTTGTTGTTGTTGTTGTTGTTGTGGTCTTCAGTCCTGAGACTGGTTTGATGCCGCTCTCCATGCTGCTCTATCCTGTGCAAGCTTCTTCATCTCCCAGTACCTACTGCAACCTACATCCTTCTGAATCTGCTTAGTGTATTCATCTCTTGGTCTCCCCCTACGACTTTTACCCTCCACGATGCCCTCCAATACTAAATTGGTGATCCCTTGATGCCTCAGAACATGTCCTATCAAACGATCCCTTCTTCTGGTCAAGTTGTGCCACAAACTCCTCTTCTCCCCAATCCTATTCAGTACCTCCTCATTAGTTATGTGATCTACCCATCTAATCTTCAGCATTCTTCTGTAGCACCACATTTCGAAAGCTTCTCTTCTCTTCTTGTCCAAACTATTTACTGTCCATGTTTCACTTCCATACATGGCTACATTCCATACAAATACTTTCAGGAATGACTTCCTGACACATAAATCTATACTCGATGTTAACGAATTTCTCTTCTTCAGAAACGCTTTCCTTGCCATTGCCAGTCTACATTTTATATCCTCTCTACTTCGACCATCATCGGTTATTTTGCTCCCCAAATAGCAAAACTCCTTTACTACTTTAAGTGTCTCATTTCCTAATCTAATACCCTCAACATCACCCGACTTAATTCGACTACATTCCATTATCCTCGTTTTGCTTTTGTTGATGTTCATCTTATATCCTCCCTTCAAGACACCATCCATTCCGTTCAACTGCTCTTCCAAGTCCTTTGCTGTCTCTGACAGAATTACAATGTCATCGGCGAACCTCAAAGTTTTTATTTCTTCTCCATGGATTTTAATACCTACTCCGAATGTTTCTTTTGTTTCCTTAACTGCTTGCTCAATATACAGATTGAATAACATCGGGGAGAGGCTACAACCCTGTCTTACTCCCTTCCCAACCACTGCTTCCCTTTCATGTCCCTCGACTCTTATAACTGCCATCTGGTTTCTGTACAAATTGTAAATTTTGAAAGAGAGTATTACAGTCAACATTGTCAAAAGCTTTCTCTAAGTCCACAAATGCTAGAAACGTAGGTTTGCCTTTCCTTAATCTTTCTTCTAAGGTAAGTCGTAAGGTCAGTATTGCCTCACGTGTTCCAGTATTTCTACGGAATCCAAACTGATCTTCCCCGAGGCCGGCTTCTACTAGTTTTTCCTTCGTCTGTAAAGAATTCGTGTTAGTATTTTGCAGCTGTGGCTTATTAAACTGATTGTCGGGTAATTTTCACATCTGTCAACACCTGCTTTCTTTGGGATTGGAATTATTATATTCTTCTTGAAGTCTGAGGGTATTTCACCTGTTTCATACATCTTGCTCACCAGATGGTAGAGTTTTGTCAGGACTGGCTCTCCCAAGGCCGTCAGTAGTTCCAATGGAATGTTGTCTACTCCCGGGGCCTTGTTTCGACTCAGGTCTTCCAGTGCTCTGTCAAACTCTTCACGCAGTATCGTATCTCCCATTTCATCTTCATCTACATCCTCTTCCGTTTCCATAATATTGTCCTCAAGTACATCGCCCTTGTATAGACCCTCTATATACTCCTTCCACCTTTCTGCTTTCCCTTCTTTGCTTAGAACTGGGTTTCCATCTGAGCTCTTGATATTCACACAAGTGGTTCTCTTATCTCCAAAGGTCTCTTTAATTTTCCTGTAGGCAGTATCTATCTTACCCCTAGTGAGAAAAGCCTCTACATCCTTACATTTGTCCTCTAGCCATCCCTGCTTAGCCATTTTGCACTTCCTGTCGATCTCATTTTTCAGACGTTTGTATTCCTTTTTGCTTGCTTCATTTACTGTATTTTTATATTTTCTCCTTTCATCAATTAAATTCAATATTTCTTCTGTTACCCAAGGATTTCTACCAGCCCTCGTCTTTTTACCTATTTGATCCTCTGCTGCCTTCACTACTTCATCCCTCAAAGCTACCCATTCCTCTTCTACTGTATTTCTTTCACCGATTCCTGTCAATTATTCCCTTATGCTCTCCCTGAAACTCTGTACAACCTCTGGTTCTTTCAGTTTATCCAGGTCCCATCTCCTTAAATTACCACCTTTTTGCAGTTTCTTCAGTTTTAATCTACAGGTCATAACCAATAGATTGTGGTCAGAGTCCACATCTGCCCCTGGAAATGTCTTACAATTTAAAACCTGGTTCCTAAATCTCTGTCTTACCATTATATAATCTATCTGATACCTTTTAGTATCTCCAGGGTTCTTTCATGTATACAGCCTTTTATCATGAGTCTTAAACCAAGTGTTAGCTATGATTAAGTTGTGCTCTGTGCAAAATTCTACCAGACGGCTTCCTCTTTCATTTCTTAGCCCCAATCCATATTCACCTACTACGTTTCCTTCTCTCCCTTTTCCTACACTCGAATTCCAGTCACCCATGACTATTAAATTTTCGTCTCCCTTCACTATCTGAATAATTTCTTTTATTTCATCATACATTTCTTCAATTTCTTCGTCATCTGCAGAGCTAGTTGGCATATAAACTTGTATTACTGTAGTAGATGTGGGCTTCGTATCTATCTTGGCCACAATAATGCGTTCACTATGCTGTTTGTAGTAGCTTACCCGCATTCCTATTTTCCTATTCATTATTAAACCTACTCCTGCGTTACCCCTATTTGACTTTGTGTTGATAACCCTGTAGTCACCTGACCAGAAGTCTTGTTCCTCCTGCCACCGAACTTCACTAATTCCCACTCTATCTAACTTTAACCTATCCATTTCCCTTTTTAAATTTTCCAACCTACCTGCCCGATTAAGGGAACTGACATTCCACGCTCCGATCCGTAGAATGCCAGTTTTCTTTCTCCTGATAACGACATCATCTTGAGTAGTCCCCGCCCGGAGATCCGAATGGGGGACTATTTTACCTCCGGAATATTTTACCCAAGAGGACGCCATCATCATTTAATCATACAGTAAAGCTGCATGCCCTCGGGAAAAATTACGGCCGTAGTTTCCCCTTGCTTTCAGCCGTTCGCAGTACCAGCACAGCAAGGCCGTTTTGGTTATTGTTACAAGGCCAGATCAGTCAATCATCCAGACTGTTGCCCTTGCAACTACTGAAAAGGCTGCTGCCCCTCTTCAGGAACCACACGTTTGTCTGGCCTCTCAACAGATACCCCTCCGTTGTGGTTGTACCTACGGTACGGCTATCTGTATCGCTGAGGCACGCAAGCCTCCCCACCAACGGCAAGGTCCATGGTTCATGGGGGGGGGGGGGGTCCTAAAGCATATGAAGTAATTACAGAAGGTGTCAATGATGTATATCATAATGGAGCAGTTGCAGCTACAGAAGCTTTGAAAGAGTCATTAGATAAGCTAACAGATACTAATGTAATAGCGGCTAAAATACTTCACCGGTACGACCTAACAGAACAATCATGTGCGAATAACGAAATAAAAGGAATATTCAAGTTCCGTGATTCAATACGTAAATATTTGAAAAATCTAACAGTGACTGACATTAACGATATTTCGGTCTGCCGTGACAGCATTACTGTGTCCCTCAGTAAATCTTGTCATTGTAACAGAGGTCGCCATACTAAAACCTAAATCGCTTAGGAAAATCACTTCTAAACAAAAAAAAATTCATGTGGCTCTAAAAAACAGATTAAACTATGCAAATAAAACGATACCTAGCCTTCAGTTTAAAGAGTGAGCACAGGGAAACTCCCAGTAGTTACGAAGCCTGAAACATGTTGGATTTGGTCACAACAATTTGCAGTGAGCAGTAAAGAAAATGCAGTGGAAGGGGCAGTGAGTATCTGCCCCCCCCCACCCTCCCACAGTATCAATGTAGATTTGGTGTTGTTACATGCTAATGTGCAATCCCTAAGAAGTAAATTACAGTACTGCTCATACAAAATAACTGCAGCATATTATGTATTCATGAGCACTGGCTGCAAAACTAAGAAATAGGCTCGTTTACCATATGGGTACATATTATCCACAAGCTGTTGTAGAACTCATAACGCATGTGGTCGAGTGGCCATTTGCATAAAAGAAATTCTACATTTGCAGCATTCAGTGAGAGACCTATGAAAATACTGGGCTGAAGGTGAATTTGAAGCAGCAGCTGTAATATTGCACACACTCAAAATTATCATTGCTTCTGTCTACTGTAAGCCAATTTCTGATGAGGAAGTCCTCATAGATAAACTTCATGCGTAATCAAACTGTTCACTAATCACAAAAATCATAAAACTTTTAGTGCAGAAGACTTTCACACAGACAAAGTAAATTAGAAAAACTGCAAATAACATAATTAACTGTGGTGTCACCGCTAGACACCACACTTGCTAGGTGGTAACTTAAATCGGCCGCGGTCCTGTAGTACATGTCGGACCCGCGTGTCGCCACTGTGTACTCGCAATCCTAGCGCCACCACATGGCAGGTCACAAGACACGGACATGACCTCGCCCCAGTTGTACGGACGACATAGCTTGCGACCACACGTATCACGTCTTCCTCTCATTTGCCGAGAGACATATTAAATAGCCTTCAGCTAGTCCATCGCTACTACCTAGCAAGGCGCCATGTGTATCATTGCTAATTGCTTACTACTATGCAAGAGATGTATTTCAACAAGAAGAACATTATTAAAAGTTAAGTAGATGACAATCTCTCTTCTTTTCTTTATAGTTTTTCATCCAGTCTCCTGTTTCAGAATTTACGCCCGTCTGCGTTAGTTTCGCGTGCACCTAGCCACTCATTGTGTCGAGACCTTAGGGAATCGACACAACAATATTTTGGCGCCGAGGAGTGGTGCCGCGCCCACGTTGCAGTCTTTGTGTTATATTTGCTATAATTTGCTAGTGTCATGGCTTCGCCGCATTCTCCAGATGTACTGTCCGAATTTTTTCGCTTGCAGAATCAGCAGACGCAGGCGTTATTGGAAGCCCTTGGACAGCTCGTCCAGGGTCAACGTGCGCTGCAAACCGATGCGGCGGCAGCCGCTTCTTCGCTACCGCAGCCACACAACGCTGTCGCACCGCCATTTAGGCCCTTCGAGGCCCATAACGAGAGCTGGACTGAGTGGGCCGATCAGTTCCGGTTCCACCTCACAGCTTATGGAATTCAAGGTAAAGAGCGGCAGCCGTTTTTGCTTTCTTGTGTCGGTGTGTCTACCTACCGTGTGATAGTGAAATTGTTTCCCCGACGCGACGTAGCAACTCTGTCCTACGAAGAAATTTTGTCGGCTTTAGATGCCTATTTCAAAGAAACAGTAAATGTAGTTGCAAAACGGTATACGTTTTTTCGTACAAAACGTACGGCCGGTCAGACTAATAGGGAGTGGGTAGCAACTTTGCAAGGACTTACTAGAGACTGCGCGTTTGCCTGTGAATGTGGCCTCCCATATTCAGATACTATGGTGCGTGATGCAATTGCACAGAACGTTTCTGATGTTCGCATAAGGGAACAGATTTTGAAGCTAGTTAATCCCTCCCTGCAACAAGTGATAGACATATTGGACAGGCAAGACACACTTGACTTTGCTCAGGAATCATTTGAAACTTCGCCAGCAGTGTG
This sequence comes from Schistocerca nitens, assembly GCF_023898315.1. Classification (NCBI taxonomy): domain Eukaryota; kingdom Metazoa; phylum Arthropoda; class Insecta; order Orthoptera; family Acrididae; genus Schistocerca; species Schistocerca nitens. Next base: position 71,096,382 of record NC_064614.1, read on the forward strand.
TCACATTAATCGGCCCGCCCGGCCCGCTGCACGGGACGCTAAGCGGCCCTCGCGCCCGACTTCGCTGCGGCCGCCTAGCTTGCAACCACGTGCGCCGCGTCAGCAAGCAAATGCAGTGAAATCTTGCCCGCGGTGTGCAACTAGACATTCGCGTGAAACTTGCCCGTCGCGCCAAGCTATTTGCTTTTACTGTCAAAAGAAAGGACATGTACAAAGTGTTTGCCAGAAGAAGCTTCGATCAGACAATCACACAAATTCCAGGCCCTTTGCTTCGCGCCGGAATCGAACCCAGGACAATCAGGCTCGTGGACCTTCGCCCATGGACATTCATTTAGTTCATTCCCACCCGTCCAGTGACACTTTAGCTAACAGTGACTGTGTTCGTCCCACCCAAAGTGTGCGTCGACGTCGCCGGAAATCCCGTAAAGTTGCAAGTGCTTCTGGACCTGTATCAGTTCAAATTGCACGAGACAGTCGCTCTTGTCGTCAACAAGACAATAAACTTTTTGTGGACTTAGACTTTGCAGGAAAAGTGATACCATTCCAGCTCGATACCGGAGCTGCTGTTTCATTGCTCAATCACGACACGTACAAACAACTGGGCCAACCGCCATTGCGTGCCGCAAATGTTAAGTTAACTAGTTACTCACGACAGCATATACCTGTGTTAGGACAGTGCAGCCTTCTTGCAACATACAAGGGACAGACAAAACTTGTGTCATTTTATGTTCTTCGTTCCTCTAGTGCAGTGAACTTGTTTGGTTTAGATTTGTTTCAATTGTTTAATATGTCTATTGTAAATCAGGTCCTATCAGTGAATCAGACTGTGCCTTCCGCCAGTGTTTCTAGTCTTTGTGAAGAATTTGCAGACATTTTTGCACCGGGCCTTGGTTGCGCTAAGAACTATGAAGCGCATTTGGAACTGAAAGATAACGCGCAACCGAAATTTTTCAGAGCGCGCAATGTTCCCCACGCTTTGCGTGATGAGGTCGCAAAAACATTAGCCGAATTAGAATCTCAAGGTGTAATTGAACGTGTGCAGGCTTCTCTCTGGGCCTCACCCTTAGTCATTTTGCCTAAACCTTCCGGAAAATTGAGACTTTGTGTGGACTTCAAGGCAACTGTGAATCCACAACTTGTGACTGCTACTTTTCCTTTGCCCCGCCCGGAAGATCTTTTTGACAAACTGTGCCCGGGAAAATATTTTTCAAAATTGGACCTAGCAGATGCGTACTTGCAAATACCTGTGGACGAAGAATCCCAGCGCGTCTTGGTGGTAAACACGCATCTTGGCTTGTATCGCTTCAAAAGACTGCCATTCGGGTGTGCATCCGCCCCTGCTTTATTTCAGCAATATTTACAAACTATTTGTGCGTCGGTCCCTACGGCTGCGAACTATCTGGACGATATTGTGATCTCCGGAAAGACAGAAGCGGAACATTTGCAAAATCTCCGAACATTATTTCAGGTATTGCGACAAAATGGTCTTCGCTTGAGGAAGGACAAATGTGTGTTCTTTGCTCGGGACTTACCGTACCTGGGCCATGTCCTTAACGCCCAAGGTATACATCCGAGTCCAGAGCACCTTCGTGCCATTCAGGACTTGCCGTCACCGCAGAACTTAAAACAGCTACAGAGTGTGCTGGGTAAGGTAAATTATTATCATCGATTTGTGCGCAATGCTTCTTCTATTTCAGCTCCGCTTCATCGCTTACGCCGTAAAGGTGTTCCGTTCGTCTGGACGACGGAATGCGAACGCGCCTTTCGCCAGTTGAAATCGGCGTTACTTTCAAATACTTGCCTTACGCCATTCGATCCCCGAAAACCCCTTTTGTTGATGGTAGAGGCCTCGGATTTCGGGATCGGTGCTGTGCTTGCGCACAAGGATGGCTCGCATGATCGCCCTATTGCCTTTGCGTCAAAATTGCTCTCATCTGCGCAAAGAAATTATTCCCAAATAGAGAAGGAAGCTTTGGCTCTTGTGTTTGGTGTAACAAAGTTTCACGATTTCTTGTATGGTCGTCACTTTACAATCATCACGGACCACAAGCCGTTGACATCGCTTTTTCATCCGAACAAGCCTGTACCTCCTCGTACAGCGCAGAAATTCATTCGCTGGTCTCTTTTTCTCTCGCAGTACCGCTACGATATCTTGTATCGGTCCACTGCTAAGCACGGAAACGCTGATGCGTTGTCCCGTTTGCCTCTTGCTGAGGATAAAGCATTCGATTCTTCCGAACTTGCTTGCATGTTCATTGATTCGGAAGCCGATGACGTGGTCACATCGTTTCCGATTGATTTTCGTCGTGTAGCTACAGCCACAGCTGCTGACCCTGTCCTTGCTTCTGTTTTGCGTTTTGTTGCTACGCAATGGCCCTTGTCAAAGTCACGGATCGAGGATCCTTTGGTTCGCAGATTTTTTGCTCACAAGGAGAGACTTTTTGTCCGACGTGGTGTTTTGTTGTTGCGTTCCGATAATGATCAATCCCGAGTCGTAGTCCCACGTTCGTTACAGTCCTCTGTCTTACGGCTTCTTCACCAAGGACATTGGGGTATAGTGCGAACGAAACAACTTGCTCGACAGCACTGTACTTGGTTCGGAATCGATGCTGCGATTGCGACTATGTGCTCCTCTTGCGTGGCGTGTGCCGAACAACAATCCGCACCGCCGCGGAAATTCTTTGCATGGCCGAAAGCCACTTCCCCTTGGCAACGCTTGCACATCGATTTTGCTGGTCCGTTCTGGAATGCTCGATGGTTGGTTGTGGTCGATGCTTTCAGTAATTTTCCTTTTGTTGTCCGGATGTCTTCCACGACGTCTTCTGTCACAATCCAAGCCTTGTCTGCTATCTTTTGCATTGAAGGTCTTCCGCAGACTATTGTTTCCGACAATGGCCCACAATTCATGTCCGCAGAATTTCAGTCGTTCTGCAAGGCCAATGGTATTCAACATCTGACATCCGCGCCGTTGTCGCCTCAGTCAAACGGTGCCGCTGAACGATTGGTCCGGACTTTCAAGTCACAGATGTTGAAGTTGAAAGAGTCGCATTCTCGGGAGGACGCTTTGTTGCTCTTTTTGTCCTCATATCGCTCTCAGCCCCGCGATGGTCGCTCGCCGGCTGAGTTGCTCCATGGTCGTCCTCATCGAACTCTGATGTCTTTGCTGCATCCGCCACATCAGGTTCCTGTGCAGCGGCAGACTCCTGCTTTTGCTCCTGGCGACGTTGTCTATTATCGCAACTATCGCGGTTCACAGCGTTGGCTCGCAGGGCGCATTCTTCGCTGCCTCGGCCGCGCGATGTATTTGGTTTTGGGGGCCTCTGGTGAGGTGCGTCGGCATCTCAATCAGCTGCGCCTCTGTCGTCGCCTGGGTTCTGCCGCTCCCCGTCTGCTTTCAGCGACGGTGCCGTCAGGTCAGCGCCCTGGGGACCCATCTACTGGCTCGCCTCATCCCCAGGTGTTACCGACGATGCCTTCCATTATGCCTCATGGCGTCGCGCCGCCGCAGCCGCCGCCGGCGCCGCCAGCAGCGGACGCTTCGCTGCAGCCGCCTCGCGCCTCCCTGGGTCACGCGCCGCCGCTTGCTTCCCGTGACCAGCCGTCCTCCGCCATGGACTTCTTGCCCGCTCCGGACCAGATGTCGTCTTCGCCCGTCGGGTGCTCCGACCACATGGAGGTCGACCCTTCTGTCTCATTACGTGCGCATACACCTCATGTTGACGTGCACCCTGGACTAGGTTTGCAGGCGTTTCCTAGCTCCCCTCGGACCGAATGGCCGGGTGCGGGTGGCACAGCCTCGCCTGTTGTTAGGCTCCCCACCTCATCGCATACGTCAACATGGGGTCCTCCCCACGGCGGGCGGAAGCCTTATCTCACGACCGTTCGCCGATTTGCGGGGGAGGAATGTGGTGTCACCGCTAGACACCACACTTGCTAGGTGGTAACTTAAATCGGCCGCGGTCCTGTAGTACATGTCGGACCCGCGTGTCGCCACTGTGTACTCGCAATCCTAGCGCCACCACATGGCAGGTCACAAGACACGGACATGACCTCGCCCCAGTTGTACGGACGACATAGCTTGCGACCACACGTATCACGTCTTCCTCTCATTTGCCGAGAGACATATTAAATAGCCTTCAGCTAGTCCATCGCTACTACCTAGCAAGGCGCCATGTGTATCATTGCTAATTGCTTACTACTATGCAAGAGATGTATTTCAACAAGAAGAACATTATTAAAAGTTAAGTAGATGACAATCTCTCTTCTTTTCTTTATAGTTTTTCATCCAGTCTCCTGTTTCAGAATTTACGCCCGTCTGCGTTAGTTTCGCGTGCACCTAGCCACTCATTGTGTCGAGACCTTAGGGAATCGACACAACATTAACAGTCCAAAAAAATTTAACTGCTACTGTAAAAATCTAAACCGTACTAGATTAGATGCCATCCTGTAAATATAATTAGTAATCAAAATAGAGTTCAACTAAAATATGATATGATTATGCTGAAGTTATCTGATTATGATGGATTTCAGTCAGAAGAGCAGTATGACCTCTGAGACTAGTGAACAGTTAGTAACATACAGAACATCAAATGAGAGAAATATTCGGCAATTGAAACATGAAATGAAGGTAGCAGATTTGCCAAATGTACCGCATAAAAATAATCTTCATGAATGTGGTACCTCCCAACAAGGACTGGGACAGTTTTAAGGAAATGCATATCAAAGATAAAGCGACATATTTCGTCATTTGTCATTTAATGGAATACACTTAACTACTTAATAACAATTATTAAGATAACAAACTAAAAACGCTGTCAAAAATGAATAACAACACTCACAATAATTTAAAGAACATTAACAGAATCAGTTCATTGATAAAAAAGATTTATACAATTACTAATAGGGCTTGAAACCAGGAATACACATAAGTCCCCAAATACAAGTAAGAAATCACATCACCGAGGTGTGACAGCAAGCTGGTCCAACAAACAGAGATTTATCAGTAAACTGAATTACAAATGACTGCCACTAAATGTAATAACAATTCCTAAGCATGGAAAAAATTGCAACACCCACCCAAAATACAGAAAGGATATCAAGTCACCCACTGATTGTGGCTATTGGAAAGACCTTAACAATTTTTAAACCTTATGTAAATCCCTTAAGCAATAAAATACACAATCGCCCAAAATACAAGAAAAGCTGATAAGGCATACAATTTAAATATGACTCCCAGCTGGTACAAACAAGAAGAAACATTACTAATGACCCTTAAATAAATACATACATAACCACTCAAAGTACAAGAAAGGCGACAAATTACAGCAACCAGTTGTCACAGTGTACCGGCAGCAACACGCAAGTTTGACAATGAATGGAATTAGTTATCGACTCAGGATGAAAATTCAACAGTTCGTATTCATAAGTAAAAGGCTTTAGAACGTAACATTCCAGAACCATCAAAATAGGGTCTGCATGGTTTAAACAAGTTGTTACAGCGCAAATGTAGTCACAAGAAACAGACTTGCGCAACGCACCTTAAGGATTATGTGCTATCGCAGCTCTCACTATTTAAAGAGATCAACCATTTCGAATTTAATTGGGTGACATTGTACCATGACACGTACAAAAACGAGCAGCTTACAGTGGTGCTAACTGCAGGTAGCTGATAGAGGCACCTTCCTATGGGCAAAACCAGACATTGTGTGACGACAGAAGTGTCACCACAGCGTGAAGACAACACGTATCTGCTCTAAGCCAAGGAGACAGGAACGCGTCGTCCGCTGCTAGGACTACCCTGCCAACATGCACCAGAAAGGAATCAGTAATCTTCCCAAATAAGTCTACAAAAGACAATATATAAGACGTAGGAAATATTGACTTATTGTGGAAGTGGCTACACATACAAGTCACCAGCTTGAGTCTCTTTAATATTACATGAAATTTAACTTTGCAAAGGCTATACAGCAATCCCAATTACAATGGAGAGTGTTGGCAGAAATGGCTCTGAGCACTATGGGACTTAACATCTGAGGTCATCAGTCCCCTAGAACTTAGAACTACTTAAACCTAACCAACCTAAGGACAGCACACACATCCATGCCCGAGGCAGGATTCGAACCTGCGATCGTAGCGGTCGCGCGGTTCCAGACTGAAGCGCCTAGAACCGCTCGGCCACACCGGCCGGCTGGAGAGTGTTCATATACTTGCAATGAACATAACCTTGAAAAAGGAGTTTAAAATCAGTTACTGGTGACCGTCGACACAATCACTCTGAGGTATGATGGTCATGACGAGTCCAATCCAACATTAACATACGCGTGTGTTTACGATAACAAGTACCAATAACTCCACTCAGGTTCGAAGAAGCCATGACTTCCAGGATTCTAAGCAGAGGAGTTATCGCCTCCAATCTGTGCAGGTGATCTACAATTACCATAATGTTTAAGCCTCCAGGGTTGACGTGGAGCTTGCTGACCAGATTGCACGCAGTGTCAGCTGCTCTTCCCACGACTCGTCGCCATGAATGCTTAATCCAACTGGAAAGCTTAACATGTCAGAGCTTCACGAACTCCGTGCCCAAGCAGCAGGAGGGCCGCAAAAATCAACTCGCCAGCCACGTGGCCTCCTGCTAACTGTCGGTACCACGGATCGTTAAACCCATCAACACATTGTTTGACAAAGACCTTAGACGTGGCGCATGACCTTGCCCGATATTGGAATTCCCGCCAAAATTAAAGCTACCACGGCTCAGAATGCTTCTGTGCGTTTTATCTATAATCAAAAATGCAGTAGACAGGCTCTGCCCATGTCTCACAAAAAGATTCGTCCCTAGTAACAGATAGAAACAGCAGCACTCTAACACGTTGTGCACTCTAAAGCTTGAGGAAATGAGGATATTGCTATGTACGGAAAGAAAGAATGGTAAAAGTGATGAAGTCAGGCAACAGTATGACATATAAGAAGTTATACAAATATGAAATAAAATCAGCTAAACGTAAAGTAAATGATTAATATATTACAGGCTCAAAAATAGCTGTAGAGAAGCTTGGAATATTAAAAAAGAGAGATCAATGTGGGCAAAGGGCAAACCACAGTCTCACTAGATTTGAATATCGCCTAATTAATACTTTATAAAATTTGCTAGCTCCCATTCTTCATGCACTACTGTTTTAGCCATTGTTAAGCTGCTGCAACTCCCCCTAAGCAAAAAAAAAAAAAAAAAACGAGCAACAAAAATTGTCTTGTACAACTATTACCTCAGGTACCATCATAAAATCTACAAATAAACTTAAAAACTGAAGACCAGGGGATCACTATGGGGTTAGTAACAATATTATTAAATACATGGCCTCTGCTGTCATGGGGCCACTGACATGGTACTTAGAAGATAATTAAATATGATACTATTGTATATGTGATTAGTATTATTGTTATTACTATTGTTGTTATTAGTGTTATATTAACACTCCGGCCATTCTGATTTAGGTTTTCTGTGATTTCCCTAAATCGCTTCAGGCAAATGCCGCGATGGTTCCTTTGAAAGGGCACGGCCGATTTCCTTCCCCATCCTTCCCTCACCCGAGCTTGCGCTCCGTCTCTAATGACCTCGTTGTCGACGGGACGTTAAACACTAATCTCCTCCTCCTTATATTAACACTGTATAGTACCACAGTGTGTGTGATTAATTTATTGTCACTATTATTTCAGCATGCAAATCTGCTTGCCCTAAACATGCATATTTATATAACTGTTTTGTTTTGTGTAGTGGAAACTTGATGAAAAACAAACCGAAAGGCAAATAAAGATTCTATTCTGTTGTATTCTATACTCCACTGCTAGTGCTGCCATCTGTTGGCGTCAAATAAAGACTATGGAATGGACGTTTATGAACCCAAATACAAAGAGACGAACTGAGGCATTTTTAATATATTTTATCGGTGTCCCATGGGTATAAAACTGACACAGAAATTTAGCGTCGAGGCACCTCTCCGGACAAAAAAGAAAAAAGAGAAGTGTTATAGAGCATAAAACAAAGAACGACTTGGTATATTGAGCTTATTATAAGGAGCAATTTACATTAATTACAACAATTTGTTATAGAAAGAAATGTAGTAGTCAAAACATTCGTTGGAAGATGGAGAAATTCGTGGGTGAAAGACTTTCGAAGAGGGCACGGCTGTACAAGAAATAATCCCATCAAAATTTTGAGCACCTACTTCGGTCCGTTGTTGACGAATTGCTACATAACGTATTCACACCACCACTTTACAATGACTTCGTATTGTGTAGTGAAGGATAATGATACCACTCGTGGTACCTGACGCTGACATTTAAACTATTGGTTGTGGAACAACTCATCTCCAGGTTGGCGCAGTCAACGATTCTTGGAAGAAAACGCGTTTCTGCCAATGAGCGCATGACGTCAAAGGAGAACACTTAGCGACGATATTTCTATGTTGAAGGGTGCGTGAGGGTTTACTTTACTTTTGCCTTGTGGGTGATTTGCAGGTGTAACTGGTTTTAATTTGAGCAAGAAAGGCGAGGGCGTGCTGTTTTTGGTTGTAATTGTCACAATCGCAGTAAAAGCATCAAAGTAATGCTTCACGCTTTTCCTCGCGATGCGAATTCGCAAAATACTTGGATGTGGAAAACCCTATAGAAAAGACGCTGTGAATGTTGCAATTGCTAGAAGGCGAACTCGTCATTTCAAAGGAGCTGATTATGTTAACACTTTTGTTCGCGACTGCTAAATTTACAGCAGAAACGACCGCTTAAGAGCGATGCATTTCCGTCGCGTAATTTTTCTTGTACCAGTAGCGCTAGTGGTAGTTGTCCACGTGCAACAGAAGAAGTAAAGGAATGTTTCAACACTTTATGTCCATAAAGAAGCATAGAGATTTTAAAAAAGCTTACAACGCCGAGGGAGACTGCTGATAAATGTACCTTTACAGAGGAAGCGTTTTGTAACGACAGAGATAAAGTCAGTCCACAGAATTCCGTGGTCCCAGTACAATGGAGAAGTGCCCTTCTGAAAAAATATGAGCATGAAACTGTCAGCATGTAATAAGGATCTTTGATTGTCAACAACGAGACGCCTACACGATGAAGAAAGTGTTGAAATCCCACTTGCGTCTAGTAAAATTAATCGAATACTGAGCAAAATATTTTCATCCACTCAAATTAGAAGCCCGTTAAGAGGTCAAGAATCGTCAGATCTTCTACAGGTCACAGACATTTTCAAGTGGATTACTTTGCGCACCGTTTCGTTGAAATGTTACAATTTTCTCGGGGAAAAACTCGACAGTCCTCTAGGGGCACTAAAAACCTCTCCTTCTTGGATAAATTGCAGTGTCAGTTTCTACCCAAATGTTTTTAAGGATGTTTTAGGAAGATTGGCTAATACAAATGGTTTCTGCGAATAAGGCAGTAGCATAATTTCTTGAGTGAAAGCGATAGTGTCCACCTATTAATCGAAGTTCTTTTAAAATTATGACGAATACAAAATGAATATGAATGTTTTATAGCTTTTGCTTCATTGTTAAAACGTTTCTCACAGCTAGTTTAGAAAACTGCATGCCCACTTTACTTCGACAGACTACTGAAAAAACAGGCTACACTTTGCGCTTGCTTCGAATGTTTCGATTCGATAGCTGCCTGACCTTTTTTTAATCAACAGGATCTGTTTACAATCTGGACCAGTAACCAAAAACAGCAGTAACATTCTGGCAATGACAGAATAGCAATTTACATTTCATCATTTCAACTGAAAGTAAGACGTACAACAAATAGTGGCTACTATAAATGAAAATTGGTAAGGCTTATTTGTCTTCACAGCCATGTATATTAAAACGTATTACGAGTAACAACATGACTGATGCATGAAGAGAACCGTGAACTCAATAATTTTGCATTTGGCAGTCTACAAATGTTCTGTGAGTGCCACTCTGGCCACACCACACACGTTGAAACGGTAGTCAAATTAGCTCCATACCTCACACTACAAGTTGCTTTCAATGAACATGACAGCATCAGTGATGCATTCTCGGAGCTGTTCCAGTGTTCTTAGCATTGGCAATCAGTAAGAAGGGTCATTAACGTATCCCTATACGAAAAAATGACAAGGCAGCTTGGGGCGGGGGGATGCAGTGGGACAAACGAACAGACCCATATCATCTTCAAAACTATGCCCAATCTAGCGATGCGGAAGTTCCTCGTATAAGTAGCGACGTACATCAGTTTTCTAGTGAGGGGTTGTCCTGTCCTGATAGAAGATAAAATTCTAGTAATCAGCAGTCAGTTGTGGAAACAACCGTAACTGCAACATAACGTGGCAAGGGGTACCCGTCACAGTCTTCCCTCACACACTCCAAAATTGCAACATGCACACCTGCTCGACCGGTACTTCTCTGTCTGCACTGACAACTAGTGTCGGTAAACTGCAGATAGCAAAACTCACTACATTGTTTACATCAGGGTTTCTTCGCATAATTCCTTCTGAATTGGACGCACGTTGTCCTCGATGGTGAGTGTTGATCGGAGGTGAGGGTATCATCTGGAGTGCCCCAGGGAAGTGTGGTAGGTCCGCTGTTGTTTTCTATCTACATAAATGATCTTTTGGATAGGGTGGATAGCAATGTGCGTCTGTTTGCTGATGATGCTGTGGTGTACTGGAAGGTGTCGTCATTGCGTGACTGTAGGAGGATACAAGATGACTTGGACAGGATTTGTGATTGGTGTAAAGAATGGCAGCTAACTCTAAATGTAGATAAATGTAAATTAATGCTGATAAATAGGAAAAAGAATCCTGTATTGTTTGAATACTCCATCAATATTGTAGCGCTTGACACAGACACGTTGATTAAATATTTGGGCGTAACATTGCAGAGCGATATGAAGTGGGACAAACATGTAATGGCAGTTGTGGGGAAGGCAGATAGTCGTCTTCGGTTCATTGGTAGAATTTTGGGAAGATGTGGTTCATCTGTAAAGGAGATCGCTTATAAAACACTAATATGACCTATTCTTGAGTACTGCTCGAGCGTTTGGGATCCCTATCAGGTCGGATTGAGGGAGGACATAGAAGCAATTGAGAGGTGGCCTGCTAGATTTGTTACTGGTAGGTTTGATCATCACGCGAGTGTTACGGAAATGCGACAGGAACTCGGGTGGGAGGCGCTCTTTTCGTGAATCGCTACTGAGGAAATTTAGAGAACCAGCATTTGAGGCTGACTGCAGTACAATTTCACTGCCGCCAACTTATATTTCGCGGAAAGACCACAAAGATAAGATAAGAGAGATTAGGGCTCGTACAGAGGCATATAGGCAGTCATTTTTCCCTCGTTCTGTTTGGGAGTGGAACAGGGAGAGAAGATGCTAGTTGTGGTACGAGGTACCCTCCGCCACGCAGCGTATGGTGGATTGCGGAGTATGTATGTAGATGTAGATGTAGAAGAATAAGCGTCCGTATAGATACTCTTTTCTCGTTATACTCGTAACAGCATATGGCAGGCATAATGCAAATTCGGTGAGTTTAGGGTTCTATTCATGCATCAGTCACACTTGTCCGCTCAACCACTTTCGAAAATCCAGAACTTCGAAAACCAATGAATCACTGACGGTAGCTAGCCGGCCGGAGTGGCCGAGCGGTTCTAGGCGCTACAGTCTGGAACCGCGAAGGATTTTTGCGATTCATACTGTTGATCGCAGGTTCGAATTCTGCCTCGGGCATGGATGTGTGTGATGTCCTTAGGTTAGTTAGGTTTAAGTAGTTCTAAGTTCTAGGGGACTGATTACTTCAGAAATTAAATCTCATTGTGCTCAGAGCCATTTGAACCATTGACGGTAGCTATACTCAACCCGCAGGCGCGCAATCGAAGCTATTCTCATCACTTTGACCACTGGCAGCGAGGGCCAGCGACTCCCCATAATTGCTTACTTCATCCCTAGGTGGATCGTTCTTTTAACACAAGATGCTCTGTCTCCACACGCGAGCGGTTGTCGTGACACCAGCGTCACGCCGGTGAGTTAATGATTCTGTTGGTGCATTTATCACACCAGTTCCCCCAATCACTTTGGGAAATCCAAAACTTCGATAGCGAATGAGCTGCGTTGATCACTGGCGACGCATGATTTTTGCGATTCATACTGTTGATCACTTTCTGTTCATTGGTACAAGAATTAGCCTTTAACGAGATTTCTTTTTCTATAATATTATCGCAAGCATGCACTATATTGACACGTTGGACCTTATCAAACCTGAGGGAGTCCAAACCAATTGTCAGATAAACTACAAAATTGGTAATAACAAACTAATCATTGAGCCTTTGACCTGCATTACACTTGAAGAAGTTACGTAAGTTTCTGCTGTCATCTTCCGTAAAATACGTTTTAGTGCTATTTAGTACTCTATGGAAAGAACAGTGCTTTTCAGTTGTGGAGCCAATGGCTGATACTATTTCAGAAGACTTCGATTTGATAACTGAACTTTCAGACCATACGATTATATATAAAAATTATCTTTTTCCAGCAGTCCTATCAGACAGAATTTGCTGAACTAATTTCTTCCTAACGGACAGCCAAAACTGTTTTTACGATTTTAAACGTAACTTCCGTATATTTGGATGCAGATTTGGACACCTGGGAAGGCATAAATTTATAAATTATAAACATGGCTGCGCTTCAGCAACAATGTCGAAATTTGATACAATTGGAAAATAACAACCAACAAGTTGCAGAATTAAAAGTCTATTTACCCTTCACTATAGTTTCGACAAATATAAAGTTGTCTTCTTCAGAAGCAAAATGAGTCTAATGAACAAGTTATGACAAATCGATATAAATTTCAGCGAGAGAAACAATCAAATTCGATAAGCAATTAGATTGTTTTAGAAGAGGATAGTAACTGGTAAAATCACTTATTGACATAGACGGATGTTGTAGCCTTAAGGCTCTTGTCTGGTATCATGTGTAAATAAATACGGGAACGTGCCATGTAACAGTATAGGAAACCAGTATGCTTCGTAAAACATGTTAACGTAAGGTGAAAAAAAGGCATATATGCCACGCAGAGTAGCCGCGCGGTCTGGGGTGCTATGACACGGTGCGTGCGGCTGCCCCCGTCGGAGGTACGAGTCCTCCCTCGGGGCATGCGTGTGTGTTGTCCATAGCGTAAGTTAGTTTCAGTTATATTAAGCTGTGTGTAGGCTTAGGGACCGATGAACTGAGCAGTTTGGTCGCTTTAGATCTTTCCACCAATCAATCAAAGGCATAAATACGTAGAGCCGTTTTAATCAGCGTTTAAATAACATGAAAGAGAGGTACTTATAAGGAGGAAATTAACAGATTAAAATACAAGCAAAAAGGTTGGGGGGAGGCAGGGGTAAGGAGTTGGTAATTATAGCATGACAAGTAACAACTAAGGAAAGTGGTCGTGAATGATAAGGCACATTGTGTAATGAAAACACTAAGAAATTTTCAGGATAATAGAGCCGCATAGAACAAAGATGAAAATAATTTGTCTATCACTCCCTTTTACGCAATTTGACCCTCGAGATAAAACGTCCTCTTGGCTACAAATATAAATGTAACGTAATGTATTCTACTGCTAATAACTTAATGAATAATCTTGTGCACACTCTCAAATCTGTTAAAGGCATCTATAAAATGAGTTATAGTAACTGTCCCAGTTAACATACGAGGGTGATTTGAAATGTTCTCGGAATCACCACAAGAGGTCAGCGGTAGCGTAACCAGTTCTTCACTTTATATTTATTGGACTGTTGCCTGTAAACACGTCCCACGTCAGTGCTCTCGGAAGAGAGCTGTGGTGGTGACGTGGTTCTATTGTTGTTCCCGCGTAGTGATTTGCGAAGATGGAAAAAAATCTATATTCGAGCAGGGATTAAGTACTTCGTAAAGAAAGGTATGAAAGCAAAGGACATTCATGCCGATTTCCAGAATACATCAGGATACTCTGCTCCTTAATGTTCAACTGTTGCCAAATGTACAAATGCATTTAAGTTTGGTCGGGAGAGCTTAGATGATGATCCGCGCATTTGTCGGTCAAGATGTGCCACTACGCCAAAAATCATTGCAAAAGTGCACAAAATGATCATGGAGGATCGCCGATTGAAAGTGTGTGAAACTGCTCACGCATGACGTGTGTCATCTAAAAGGGTGTATCATATTTTAACCGAAGAATTAGAACTGAAAACTTTATTTGCAAGATGAATGCCGCGACTTTTGACCCTTAATCAGAAACATGTGCGTCGCCATGGCAAAATCACACGAACTTAGGTATGAATTGTTCCCACACCCGCATTATTCACCTGATATGGCTCCGTCAGACTTCCAGCTCTCCCCAAAATTGAAAATTTTTCTTGGTGGACGAAGATTCACTTCAAACGAAGAACTGATAGCCGGAGTTGACAATTGTTTTGCCGGCCTGGAGGAAACTCATTTTCGAGATGGGATCAAGGCACTGGAACATCGTTGGACCAAGTGCATTAATCTAAAAGGAGACTACATTGAAAAATAAAAAAAGTTTCAGTGATGTAAATACTTTTTTCTATTCTGTTCCGAGAACTTTTCGAACGACCCTCGTATATGACATAAGCGTAGAGCAAACAAAAGTTTGGTACATAGAATATCTGTTAGGAAAGAAACGCTGTAATGAACACAATTCCTCATTCGCATAACATTTACTTATTGCTAATCATTCTCCAAGGAATTTAGAGGACACCGTAATTCTGCACCAAGACTTTAAGGGGTGGAGATTAGATTTATGGGAACAGCTTGAAATTATTAAAACACTTAGCCAATAGAAGATAGCAATATTTTGAACGATCAGTTCAAGCTTGAAAGTAACAGTCCCTTAAAGTATTTCAGCGACAACTTCTGGGCGCTTAGCCAAGTTCGCCACTTGCTGTTAGCTCCTGTGTCATGTCTTTTTTATTCAGAATTCTATTTTCATTTATGAAGCCTACTCCCAATTTTGTAATTTCATGTAGCATACTTTGTCATGCATAGCTACTTTCTCCCTTTTAATATTTCATACTTAATGTACCCCAGACTCCCACCTCCACGCGCCCATTTTTTCGTCGCTTTTTAATCTGCTTATATCTTTTTTTTAAGTATCTTGTTCTTTCAGATTATGTTCGTACAGCTCACTGCGGTTTTACGTAGTTTTCTTTATATTCACTATCCTAACAGATTACGACGCATTGGCTTTGCTTTTGCCAGAACACTACTTACACCACGTTTTAATTCGTTCACGTAGCATGCTTTATCATTCACGGTTACTTTCTCTAGTGGTTCCGTCACAGATTATAATTAATTCCCCCGTCCCCAACCCACCTATGTCTCTTTGCTTGTATTTTAATATGATAATTCCTTCTCAGAAGTATCTTTCCTTTCTTGTTAGTTACGGGATGATTAATACGGCTCTACGTATTTATGCCTATTTTCCATTATGTTAACATGTTTTACAGAGTATGTTGGCTTTATATACTTTTATTTGGCATGTTCACGTGTTTATTGACAAGTACTTCTCGTCCTGCTTTATGCACGCATACGCAAATACTTAACACTGTTTACGTCAGCCTGCTATCTCATTACATGCCATGTGACATTAACGCCTCCGTCTCCCCTCTCCCCATGCCGTCTTTCCTAATTTTCATTAGTTTCATTCTGTATTAAGCCGTTAAACATTTTATTTGCCGAAGCAGGCATCGGCTACTCAAACAGCTATAATCAAACTCGTTCGTGCAGTGGGCGCCACCTACCATAGTTTAACTACAGCCAGTTACTGCATATCTTAGAAGAAGAGGCCACGTCATTGGGATCACAAATTTGCGCCAAACCTTGTAGACTTTTAGGAGGCCATTAAAACAACATAATGTGCACGTAATAAGGTGCACTGCTCTGGCAATTTCGAGAAAATCTCAAGAGAAATTTTACGAGTCCATTATGTACCGGATGCATCTGTGCGTAGGTGCTGGATGTTTGAGTTCATGGTAGTCACTTGGTTAGTGTACAACGTCCGCAAGATGAATGTGTATGAGACGAAGTTTCGACCCCCGCCGAAACTTAATACTTAACTCCATTATTTTAAATCACTGGTCATCTTATTTAATTTATACGATGTTCTTGAGAGGTAATATAATTTAAAAACTCACATGTAATCGTATGAAGATTAGTGAATTTTATGTTGCTTGACTACTTACTATTTTCAATTAAATTAATTGTTAGAACAACCATATTATAACCATCGTCAGATAAATGAAGAACCGCATGTAGTTTCCCTGAACATGTATGCCTGTCGTGATTTACTAAATCCCTTATACATGCTTTGCTAACGTAGAAAGAACGAACAGAGTAGGTGCAAATTTTTTGAATATCACAGAAGTTACACTTGTACTACAAATATGCCTGTTTTAACGGGAGTCGAACCGTCGCCTCATGCACATTCGCCTTACGAAGCTCAAACGCTAACCACTTTTTTGTTTCTTTTTTTAAAAATAATTCGCCCCTGGACACGAAAAGGAAGTTACAAAAAAAAAAGAGATCTCCTTGCTACTGCCACTTGTGTCCTACGAAAAAAAGAGAAGAGTAGCTCTTCAGGCGTTGGCGCCTATCTACCGCCATCGCAAAACAACTAACCTATAACTAAAATGGGGCAGGAATGAAGAAAGTTGGGGGAGAGAACACAGAGGAGCGATGAAAGTGAAAGTAATTTTGTAGGGGCTTTCTTTTGTTATATAATTTCTTTACTAGAATTTCTGGAGTCACTCATGCCTTCGGATGGTGAAACATCCAAACGTGTCTTCTCGAAATTTTTGAAGGAGATTCCGTTTGTAGATCGTTCAGAGCGTCATGTCGGCAAAACAAGCATCAGCATCTCATCGCTTGGACGTTCCAGCTGAAAGAAGGATAATGAAAGGCACTTCATAGAAAATTGGAAATGTACTGATTGTATCTGGGATTGCGAATAAAGGCACAATATCGATCATTAAGGTACGTCCAATAACCCAGTTCCGACTTCTCGTCGGAACCAATAAGGAAGCGGACCGTATGGACGGGTACCCAACCGAGAGCATTAGTTTTCGTCGCAGGGTAACGAATCACATCAGGGAATAAAAGTGTCTGGCAAGTGATGTGAGTGGGTGTCTGTCGAGTAATGAGAGCCAAGATGCGCTGTGCGATCCTCCAGACATCAGACGACGGACCACTTGAGAATGGGTGGGCGTCTGTGTCGTCGACAACGCAGTGAACCCATAGGGGTGTGTCAGCGGATGCGGTGCAAACGAAACTGATTTACTTCTTTGCCACTAACGGAGATATACCAGCCTGCATTCATCGCTTTCTACACTTACTGCGTAAGATCTGGGGAAACATGTTCGAATGGATTGGGGCAGCGATGCATTTGTAACGTTGTAACACTCCCGGGGGTACAAATGGGTGGGGGAACTCTTTCACTGGTCCGTGCGCCCTGTCCACACCACGTACCTGATAATCCCGCGGTCGCCATACTGTTCTGCTCAACACTGCTGCTGGCTTGTCTGAAATTATGTATCTAAACATGCAAGCCACTCAACATTAAACACAACACTGTCCTACGTCTGGTACGAACAACTTTATTCTGAGACTATAAGAAAGTCGTAGGTGGCACTGTTTACATTCTAAGTCGTAAGTGTTTATCCCAATTAGCATTCTAGATGATTATCTGTCCACAATAGCACTTGGACGAACGTACGTGTAACCGACAGGACGCGGGTGATTGTTGAAGATGCGGAGGCCGAATGATCGAACGAAAGTTCTTACGCTCGTCACGCTTACACAGATATTTACTAACAGTCCTCCTTAACAATAGTAATGATATAACACTGTTCATAAAGTTAATTTTTTCTCTGTTCTCACCTGTACGAGCATGTGCGTAACCATCACGACGCGGCTGATTGTTGCTGATGCGGAACGCAATGACCGAACGCACGTTCTCACGCTCACTAGAAGACGCTGGCACTGGATTGCTCTCTTTCGTGGTAAACGTAATTGCTGATCAACATTAGTTAATTCTGAGAGGCCGAACGCGGCGCGGATGATTGATGTACGGCGCGACACGCAACGAGAGGATACGGCGGCACTGCTTATTTTTAATTACATCAATACGCACCTTCCTCTGAATCACTTTCATATTTCGTCACTTTACTATAATAGCACTTGTAGCAACACTCGAACTTCCATAATAACAATGCCTCTCACATGCAGAGCTACCCACAACACAACAGTTCCTTGTCCCGTGCTCGACTCAGCAAAACGCGCTGCCCGCAAAGATACTCCGCAACTAAGCCAGCGATATGACAGTATTTTTACAATCTGTCATGTACAGTCTTTGTATACAGTAGTAGCGTAAGTGGTGAGTAGTGGAGAATGTAACTTAATTCCAGAGAGAAATGGCAAAAGTGATAAAAGGGGAACGGAATGACTGGGGCTGCCATTGGGACCGGCGCATAATCTTGCAAAAGGAATCTGGTGAGGCTCGTAGGACAACGGATGCAAAATTTTAGTTGGGAGCTAACAAAAAGTGCCGTAACTCTGTCTGGCACGTGGAGTAAGCCAACCGCACCACGTTATTGTGGGAGGGAAAGGGAGGAGTATTGAAATTTAAATAACATTACGGTATAGACAAAGGATCCCATCGCCATCGACATAAGACGAGCGATGGTAATCGGGACCGGGAACACTTTCAGCCACATCGGGGATCCGAGAGACGTGGTCAACATGCATGTATTGCGCACGCTGTACAGTGTCGACGGATCGAAGATGGTTTTCCTCGAGGCCGGTCCTGATCTTTTCTAGACGACCTGCTGTTTGTTACCGAGGCCGTACAACAGAAGCGGTGTCCATGCAATTTGAGGACCATCAGGCGTTTGCGACCTCACTGGAGTAGGGGTTCTAGCGCCAGAGTATATACACACATCAAAAAAAGTTTTGCATCATCCCGGTTCCCAGATAGACGTTGCCTGTGGATATTGTGTCACAGGCACAGTCCCTCTGACTGTTCAGAGACGTCACTAAACCCGTCCAATGATGCAAAAAACCATGCATGAGCAGCGCCTATTAGACGGAGGGGTTTCCACCGCCGATGAGTTCCACTCATTCCACCAGGAAGGAGGTACACGTCTCGTGTTGTCTGTAGTTCGACCATGTTTAGACGGTCAATACCGCGGGCGATCGCGTCCGCATTGTTACTGTGTGCCAGGAAAGGCTCTCGACAAGGGAAGTATCCGGCTTCTCGGAGTGAACGAAAGTGATGTTTTCGGACATTGAGGAGATACAGAGAGACAGGAACAGTCGATGACATGCCTCGCTCAGGCCGCCGTCGCCCAGGGGCTACTACGGCAATGGATGACCGCTACCTACGGATTATGGCTCGGATGAACAAATGGTTCAAATGGCTCTAATCACTATGGGAATTAACATCTAAGGTCATCAGTCCCCTAGACTTAGAACTACTTAAACCTGACTAATCTAAGGACATCGCACAGATCCATGCTGGACGCAGGATTCGAACCTGCGACCGTAGCAGCCGCGTGCTTCCGGACCGAAACACCTAGAACCGCTCCAGCACAGAAGCCGGTGCTCGGAAGAACCCTGACAGCAATGCACCATGTCGAATAATGCTTTTCGTGCAGCCACAGGACGTCTTGTTACGACTCAAAAGAGTGCGCAACAGGCTGCATGATGCGCAACTACACTACCTGACGTCCATCTTTGCAACCACGACACCATGAAGCGTGGTACAGATGAGCCCTACAACATGCCAAATGGACCGCTCAGGATTGGCATCACGTTCTCTACACCGATGAGTGCCGTATACGCCTTGTCAGTCTGGTCTAGGGATGCCGGCACGGTAGCTCAGCGTGTTCGGTCAGAGAGCCGGTTTGCCTCTGTAATAAAAAAACTGAGTGGAAGGAACAACCACCGAACTTCAACAGGATGTCTTGCGACGTCCGCAACGACCAAACACAACGATCAATAACGAACAAAAAAAAAAAAAAAAAAAAAAAAAAAAAAAAAAAAAAAAAAAAAAAGGGGGTAGCATCTTTGATTCATAATCAAAACGTCTTCGGTCCCGGGTTCGATCCCCGCCACTGCCAAAATTTTGATAAATAATCTGCATTGGCGGCCGAAGACTTTCGGCAAAAGAAGTCAGCCTCGTTCTGCCAACGGCCTTGTCAAAGAGGGCGGAGGATCGGATAGAGGTTCAGGGCACTCTCTTGTCCTAGGGGTGGGAAATTGCCCCTAAAGGCGGAAGAATCAGCAATGATCAACGACATAAGGATGCAGAAGGCAATGGAAACCACTGCATTAAAGACACGTAACGTGTATCCACAGGAGATGCGGCCTGTAATTGAAGAAGTGTCTTGATGATCTCTCCATTGGAAAAAGATTCCGGAATAGTCCCCCATTCGGATCTCCGGGAGGGGACTGCCAAGGGGGAGGTTACCATGAGAAAAAGATTGAATAATCTACGAAAGGATAACGTTCTACGAGTCGGGGCGTGGAATGTCAGAAGCTTGAACGTGGTACGGAAACTAGAAAATCTGAAAAGAGAAATGCAAAGGCTCATTCTAGATATAGTAGGGGTCAGTGAAGTGAAGTGGAAGGAAGACAAGGATTTCTGGTCAGATGAGTATCTGGTAATATCAACAGCAGCAGAAAAAGGTATAACAGGTGTAGGATTCGTTATGAATAGGAAGGTAGGGCAGAGGGTGTGTTACTGTGAACAGTTCAGTGACCGGGTTGTTCTAATCAGAATCGACAGCAGACCAACACCGACAACGATAGTTCAGGTATACATGCCGACGTCGCAAGCTGAAGATGAACAGATAGAGAAAGTGTATGAGGATATTGAAAGGGTAATGCAGTATGTAAAGAGGGACGAAAATCTAATAGTCACGGGTGACTGGAATGCAGTTGTAGGGGAAGGAGTAGAAGAAAAGGTTACAGGAGAATATGGGCTTGGGACAAGGAATGAAAGAGGAGAAAGACTAGTTGAGTTCTGTAACAAGTTTCAGCTAGTAATAGCGAATACCCTGTTCAAGAATCACAAGAGGAGGAGGTATACTTGGAAAAGGACGGGAGATGCGGGAAGATTTCAATTAGATTACATCATGGTCAGACAGAGATTCCGAAATCAGATACTGGATTGTAAGGCGAACCCAGGAGCAGATATAGACTCAGATCACAGTATAGTAGTCATGAAGAGTAGGCTGAAGTTCAAGACATTAGTCAGGAAGAATCAATACGCAAAGAAGTGGGATACGGACGTACTAAGGAATGACGAGGTGCGTTTGAAGTTCTCTAACGCTATACATACAGCAATAAGGAATAGCGCAGTAGGCAGTACAGTTGAAGAGGAATGGACATCTCTAAAAAGTGCCATCACAGAAGTTGGGAAGGAAAACATAGGTACAAAGAAGGTAGCTGCGAAGAAACCATGGGTAGCAGAAGAAATACTTCAGTTGATTGATGAAAGGAGGAAGTGCAAACATGTTCCGGGAAAATCAGGAATACAGAAATACAAGTCACTGAGGAATGAAATAAATAGGAAGTGCAGGGAAGCTAAGACGAAATGGCTGCAGGAAAAATGTGAAGACACCGAAAAAGATATGATTCTCGGTAGGACTGACACAGCATACAGGAAAGTCCAAACAACCTTTGGTGACATTAAAAGCAACGGTGTTAACATTAAGAGTGCAAAGGGAATTCCACTGGTAAATGCAGAGGAGAGAGCAGATAGGTGGAAAGAATACATTGAAAGCCTCTATGAGGGTGAAGATTTGTCTGATGTGATAGAAGAAGAAACAGGAGTCGATTTAGAAGAGATAGGGGATCCAGTATTAGAATCGGAATTTAAAAGAACTCTGGAGGATTTATGGTCAAATAAGGCAGAAGGGATAGATAACATTCCATCAGAATTTCTAACATCATTTGGGGAAGTGGCAACAAAACGACTATTCACGTTGGTGTGTATAATATAAGTCTGGCAATATACCATCTGA
Organism: Schistocerca nitens; assembly: GCF_023898315.1. Taxonomy (NCBI): domain Eukaryota; kingdom Metazoa; phylum Arthropoda; class Insecta; order Orthoptera; family Acrididae; genus Schistocerca; species Schistocerca nitens. Next base: position 71,118,449 of record NC_064614.1, read on the forward strand.
CTTTCGGAAAAGCATCATCCACACAATTCCGAAGACGGCAAGAGCTGACAAGTGCGAGAATTATCGCACAATCAGCTTAACAGCTCATGCATCGAAGCTGCTTACAAGAATAATATACAGAAGAATGGAAAAGAAGAAATTGAGAATGCGCTAGGTGACGATCAGTTTGGCTTTAGGAAAAGTAAAGGGGTGAGAGAGGCAATTCTGACGTTACGGCTGATAATGGAAGCAAGGCTAAAGAAAAATCAAGACACTTTCGTAGGATTTGTCGACCTGGAAAAAGCGTTCGACAATATAAAATGGTGCAAGCTGTTCGAGATTCTGAAAAAAGTAGGGGTAAGCTATAGGGAGAGACGGGTCATATACAATATGTACAACAACCAAGAGGGAATAATAAGAGTGGACGATCAAGAACGAAGTGCTCGTATTAAGGAGGGTGTAAGACAAGGCTGTAGCCTTTCGCCCCTACTCTTCAATATGTACATCGAGGAAGCAATGATGGAAATAAAAGAAAGGTTCAGGAGTGGAATTAAAATACAAGGTGAAAGGATATCAATGATACGATTCGCTGATGACATTGCTATCCTGAGTGAAAGTGATGAATAATTAAATGATCTGCTGAACGGAATGAACAGTCTAATGAGTACTCAGTATGGTTTGAGAGTAAATCTGAGAAAGACGAAGGTAATGAGAAGTAGTAGAAATGAGAACAGGGAGAAACTTAACATCAGGATTGATGGTCACGAAGTCAATGAAGTTAAGGAATTCTGCTAGCTAGGCAGTAAAATAACCAATGACGGACGGAGCAAGGAGGACATCAAGAGCAGACTCGCTATTGCAAAAAAAGGCATTTCTGGCCAAGAGAAGTCTACTAATATCAAATACCGGCCTTAATTTGAGGAATAAATTTCTGAGGATGTACGTCTGGAGTACAGCATTGTACGGTAGTGAAAGATGGACTGTGGGAAAACCGGAACAGAAGAGAATCGAAGCATTTGAGATGTGGTGCTATAGACGAATGTTGAAAATTAGGTGGACTGATAAGGTAAGGAATGGGGAGGTTCTACGCAGAATCGAAGAGGAAAGGAATATGTGAAAAACACTGATAAGGAGAAGGGACAGGATGATAGGACATTGCTAAGACACGAGGGAATGACTTCCATGGTACTAGCGGGAGAGGTAGAGGGCAAAAACTGTAGAGGAAGACAGAGATTGGAATACGTCAAGCAAATAATTGAGGACGTAGGTTGGAAGTGCTACTCTGAGATGAAGAGGTTAGCACAGGAAAGGAATTCGTGGCGGGCCGCATCAAACCAGTCAGTAGACTGATGACCAAAAAAAAAAGTTACGTTTCCTCTTGTTTGTACCAGCTGGGAGTCATATTTAAATTATATGCCTTATCAGCTTTTCTTGTATTTTGGACGATTGTGTATTTTATTGCTTAAGGGATTTACATAAGGTTTAAAAATAGTTAAGGTCTTTGCAATAGCCACAATCAGTGGGGTGGCTTGTTATCCTTTCTGTATTTGGGTGGGTGTTGCAATTTTTTCCATGCTTAGGAATTTTTATTACTTTTAGTGGCAGTCATTTGTAATTCAGTTTACTGATAAATCTCTGTTTGTTGGACCAGCTTGCAGTCACACCTCGGTGATGTGATTTCTTACTTGTATTTGGGGACTTATGTGTATTCCTGATTTCAAGCCCTATTCTTAATGGTATAAATCGTTTTTATCAATCAACTGATTCTGTTAATGTTCTTTAAATTATTGTGAGTGTTGTTATTCATTTTGGACAGCGTTTTTAGTTTATAATCTTAATAATTGTTATTAAGTAGTTAAGTGTATTCCATTACATGACAAATGACGAAATATGTGTCTTTATCTTTGATATGCTTTTCCTTAAAACTGTCCCAGTCCTTGTTGGGAGGTACCATATTCAAGAAGATTTTTTTATGTTATGCGGTACATTTGGCAAATCTGCTACCTTCATTTCATGTTTCAATTGCCGAATATTTCTCTCATTTGATGTTCTGTATGTTACTAACTGTTCACTAGTCTCAGAGGTCATACTGCTATTCTGACTCAAATCCATCATAATCAGATAACTCCAGCATAATCATATCATACTTTAGTTGAACTCTATTTTGATTACTAATTATATTTACAGGGTGGGCATCTAATCTAGTAGGGTTTTCATTTATACAGTAGCAGTTAAGTGTTTTTGGACTGTTAATCATGTTATTTGCCTTCAACCAGAGAATAGTCGGAGACGTGTTTGGAAGTAAAGCGTTCAGGATGAACGCCTTAGACAAACCGTCCAGCGAGTACAGATAGGTGGAGGTTCCCTGCTGTTTTGGGGTGGCATTATATGGGGACGACGTACGCCGCTTGTGGTCACGGAAGGCGCCGTATCGGCTGTGCGATACGTGAATGCCATCCTCCGACCGAATGTGCAACCATATCGGCAGCATTTTGGCGAGGCGTTCGTCTTCGTGGACGACAATTCGCGCCCCCATCGTGCTCATCTTGTAAATGACTTCCTTCAGGGTAACGACATCGCTCGACTCTAGTGGCCAGCATGTTCTCCAGACCTGAACCCTATCAATCATGCCAGGGATAGATTGAATGGGGCTGTTTATGGACGACGTGACCCACCAATCACTCTGACGGATCTACGTCGAATCGCCGTTGAGGGGTGGGACAATCTGGACTAACAATGCCTTGATGAACTTGTGGATAGTATGCCACGACGAATATAGGCATGTTTCAATGGAAGAGGACGCGCTACTGGGTATTAGATGTACCGGTGTGTATGGCAGTTTGAATCACCATCTCCAAAGGTCTCGCTGTATGGTGAAACAACAAGCAATGCGTGGTTTTCACGATCAATAAAAATGGATGAAATGATGGTTATGTTCATCTCTATTCTAATTTTCTGTACAGGTTCCGGAAGTCTCTGAACCGAGGTCATGCTAAACATTTTTTGATGTGTGTAGTATTGTGGAAAGTATGTACACTGTCGGACAGAGCCCTCGTTTTTGGGGACATGAGTTCACGACAGATGGATGTCTAAGTAGGTAGCAACAGGTAACTAAAACACTTGTAAAATTAGAGAGGGAGGCCGGCGTGTTCTGGGGACTTATTGTCAGCTCACACCTTGATAACTTGCAGGGCTTCATAAGTGGACACGTCTTCCTGAACTTCTTTTCTCATATCCTCTGGTACGTTGTTGATGGTCAGTGCTGCTACCTCCTCTATTAAGGTGGGTGTTTTAGAACGGCAGTGTACAGCGGGGTGAAATGGGAATGGAATACGTGACCAATGGCGCTTGGGTAGTATATCGTCGTCCTTCTACATCGGTCAGGTTGAGTATGAGAACTCGACAACGTCATCGGCGTTCTGTGAGGAGGTGTTACATCGATAGCGTTTCGTGAGGTATACGGTCGTGGGTGCAGGACCTGACAAGCGTCCCTTCCAAGCATTGTTGTGTGAGTGAGGCGATCGGCGTTTTGGACGATGCACAATCGCCTGGTGGACGGGGGAAAATGTATCGAAGTGCGATCAAATAGGGTCGAGTATAAATGTCCATGGTGCACGCCTGCAAAGCCTTGATGTCTTCGCCATATCCCATCATCGCCCTGTGTAGAGCCAGTTTTGCGTAGGATAGCCACCAGGATAGGGTGCATGTGTAGACGGGGCGACGTCGACGACAGAGGGCCCTCGAATCCTGAATATTAATGCGACACTCAGCCACAGTGAGAAAAGTTTAATTTCCACAGGCCACGACTGTGTCTCACCTGTTGATGGGTGACATCGCAGATGCAGGCCTCATGGTCGGAGAAAGTCAGAGGCCAAACTTCAGCACGTCGAATGTCGCTGGCAAGGGAACGTGCCCGCTATATACGGTCGAGACGACGAGTGCTCTGTACAGTATGCAAAACGTGCACGAGTGTCGTGAACCTTCATCCTTGTGTCGATAAGCTGAAGTCGATCATGACAGAGAATGCCACACACAGGGAATTTAGCGAAGGTTGATCAGTAAGCCCTTGTGTGGAAGTCGCCACCAAGGTGCATGTCATGCAGGGGATTTCAAAAAGTGGCGTTACCTCGTCAGCAGAGAAGGTGTGTGGTACGTGACATAGACTGGAGCTGGACGGCGCAGACGCAAAACTGTATGAGAGCCATACCCCTAGTATTAGGAACGTAGATTACATCTTCAGCTAGGAGACCAGAGACATAGGAGATTTGGGTCCAGTAGCCGATGGGGGCCTGTAAATCATCGACGATCACTTCTTGGAGGAGGGCAGCTGCGTAATTGGTGTCTGACAACATAGCCAGTTTATATGGAGCCCGAATGTGGTAGTGTTGCGGATGTGCTCCCATTACTGTAATGGAGCGTCCTGCAGAGATGTCCAGCTGGCGTGAAACATGTGGCCGAGTGGTTCTAGTCGCTTCAGTCTGGAACTGCACATCCGCTACGGTCGCAAGTTCGAATCCTGCCTCGAACATGGATGTGTGTGATGTCCTTAGGTTAGTTAGGCTTAAGTAGTTCTAAGTTCTAGGGGACTGGTGACCTCAGATGTTAAGTCCCATAGTGCTCAGAGCCATTTGAACCATATGAAACATCTGGCGCAGCCACTGTAGTCGCCATAACTGAGTGGCAGCTACGTCGGGGTCCATCATGGGGCACTCCTCGATGGGTGGACCAGCATACAGATCTGCTCCGTCCCACTGCCTGTGATGCCATATGAAGAAGTGTGTCGCCGAGAGCGTTCGACTTCACTTCTTCCGTTTTTTGACAACCACTGATTTTGGAGGTGCTATTGCATGTCGGAGTGCGGACGTTCATAATACGATGTTGTGCCTGTCAGAAGGAAAGCAGAGGTAGGTACCATACTTGGTTTGATGTCCATCGCAGCAGTCGGGCCCTTCATCGAGCTCTCGAGGCCGTCAGAGGAGACGATGCCAGTGAGGTCACAGCCGCCCCGTCGTTCCCGAGGGGGAGTGCCGGCGGTTGAAATGGCGCTTGCTGAGGTGATTCATCTGGGATGCGCGCGGCCAAGGCATAACTGTCTGGTAAAGAAGTGGCCGTCACTTTGGGAGCTGCGTCATTGGTAGCAAACGGCGATGGAGAAATCCGTCCTAACATTGCCCTCTTGTCCACATTCTGGACACATCCGTGGCTGGCCATCACACATGAAGATGGCTCGCACGAAACCTGTCAGCAGACAGGATGGTACGTGTTTGGGCAATTCGATCTTGATCTGTCGGACACCATTTAACACGTGGTATGTCGTGAGCGTCCGCCATATTTCCGCAATGTGGCCCACAACATTGCCGTAGCGTCGGAAGGTTTCGACGACCACGTCTTATGGTACTTCGAAGGGGAGCTCAAACAACCAAATTGCTCGAAGGCCGAAACCACCTGGTCAACCGAAACCTCCCTAATACATCCGTCAGCCCGTCTGAATACTTAAACTTTAGTTCGTGTGCGTCTGTCGAACTACCTCAGCACATGCTTCCTCCGTCGTCATTTTGATGTAGAATATACGGATGGTGATACAGAAGTGAATGCCTACGACTTTTTGTGGGTCCTAGCGCAGGTCTTCGCGAATGAATAGTTCGATTTCATAAGCGCGTGGTCGTGCATGTTTGATTTGGAATGTTACTTTCAGTGTCGCTCTGCGTAAGAGTGCGCCATGGGATACACTATTGATGGACGCTACACAACGCAAATACCGCTATGAGGCAGCCCTGACGCCGGCTACGAGCGCTTTTCGCTTGCTGTGTTGCAAGATAAGTAAGTTAGGTAGTAATTAATCGTTTTTACTGTCTATTCTATAGTACTTACGTGCATTAGTGTCAGATAGACGTGATAAATTGAAGGTTTCTGTTTTTATTTGCTTCTGTATGAGATAAGCGAAGTTTCTGTTTAGCACAGTTCCGCGTTTACACAAACGTTTGTTTACATTCTTAACTGACGTTAAATAGGTGGAATCATAAATTAATTCAGTTTTCAATACTCAGTATCTGCGATTATTAGTGTCATTTAGACTCGAAACATTGAAGGTAGCACGTTTTATACGTTTTATTAGGAATAGTGATACAGACAGTGAATTCTAACCTCATTTGTATACGTTCGACTAGGGCAACCTGCGACCGTTAACAGTTAATCAAACATAAATACGTGGTAAATTAGTAGTAAACTACAATATCTGAGTAAATCAGTGTTACAATACTACTTTTGAGCCCTTCATACATACCGTTTAGTTAGTAGAAAGCTAAAACTCACCTCGCCGTTTGCTTAAATTCCTTAGCTTGTTTTGGGCTTTAGTGATCGTGTACTGTAAGCCCATCGGTTCCTATAAAATAGAGTTAGTATTTGTGCTTCACTTTCTGAACTCTTATTGCCAGCTAAGGTTTTGTTTTGTACCTGCATCTGTCAGTGTACAATACTCAGTATTTACGTTTATTAGTGTCATTTAGACTCGGTACATTTAAGGCACCAATTTTTATAGTTTTATTAGGTCACATCCGCATGTACATAAACGCTTGTTTAAATTACAAATACGAGGGATAATCAGTACGTGCAGCTTACCGTAGGCCGTTGTTTAATTCGTTAGTAATATTCACTAGATAGCCCCTAGCAGTTTACTGTAGGTTGTAACGTCCCAACAAAAATTCCGAAACCTACCAATAGTAAAAATATTTATATATAGCATTCATATTCAGCGTAACCTCCCAATAAAAATGTGATTTATATATAATCTTTCAATAATTAACTGACTGTGAATCTAAACTGGTAAATTGGGACGTCAGCAGTGCTGCGTCATGGCCCTGAAAGATCATACTGAATAAATTGAAAATTCTTACCTTAATGAAGTCGCCGGATAACGCGTATATATCTGCTCGTATAAGAAATTTTTCTGGCACAGCCCAGTGCAATGCTGGCCGATAGATCTGTCATGTATAAAAAGAAACAACTGATTTTTCTTCACAAAAATCGTGATGACCATTGATTGGAGAAAATAGTAAATTCTTTAAATTTAGATGAATGATTGTCAAAAGTTAATTTTTATAAGAAAGATTATTACTGAGAGATTTTTTTAAAAACATTTACATGGGACTAGATATAACAATAGTTCATATACGTCGGGCTGTTTTTACCTTATACTACATCGCTTAGGCACCGCCATCGCTTCCCACGACCAGCCCAGCTAACTCGATACATCAGGCTGCTCGCTGCTACTAACTCCTACTGCTACTGCTACACAGTTCCTGCTGCAGTCAACACTGCTCTTTGGTCTCAGACTCTCTTATAGCTTACATATCGCAGGCATCGCGTGAGCAATCCATCGAAATTACATCTGCTCGAGTGTGCAAGCAATAAATTCCTTAGTCATGGACCTCTTACAAGGTCACTGTCTTATTCTTTAGTATTCACTATCTTGCCCCTAGCAAGAAAATAAGCGCCAGATCTAGCTTCTATCACATATATTTTTATTTTCACTATCGACTGTCCTTTTTGCCAACGAATAACGGCCTTCCCCCAGTGGTTCCCGTGAGATCACCGAAGTTAAGCGCTGTCGGGCGTGGTTGGCGCTTGGATGGGTGACCATCCGGGCCGCCAGGCAATGTTGCCATTTTTCGGGGTGCACTCAGCCTCGTGATGCCAATTGAGGAGCTACTTGGCCGAATAGTAGCGGCTTCGGTCAATAATTCCATCATAACGACCGGGAGAACGGTGTGCTGACCCCACGCCCTGCCAATCCGCATCCTACACTGAGGATGACACGGCGGTCGGATGGTCCCGGTAGTCTACTCGTGGTCTGAAAACGAATTCCTTTTTTTTCTGCCAACGAGGGTATAGCTGTTAACCTTGTGTGGCAGTAGGTTTCTTTAAGTTTGTATAGTAAATTAGTTATTAGCTAGATGGATAGGGACTGTGTCTGTTGCGTGCGGATGCAGGGGCAGTTGGCCGCAGTCAAACGCAGCTGGAAGCTTTGTAGGCCACAGTCAACAAGCTCCAGAGTGCCTTGTCCGGGATGTGGAAGAAACTCTTCCGGCGGCTATCAAGCGTGTGGGGTGCAGCCAGCTGCAGGTTGTTGTACATGTCGGCACCAACGATGCCTGTCGTCGGCGTTCCGAGGAAATCCTTGGGTCCTTTAGACGGCTGACTAAATTGGTGAAGGCGTCCTCCATCTCTCCAGGACTGGAAGCCAAGCTGACGATCTGCACCATCGCACTCAGGGTAGACCGGGGTCCACTGGTTTGGAGTCGAGTGGATAATCTAAACCAGAGGCTACATCGACTCTATGACGAAAATGGTTGTAGATTCCTCGATCTACGCTATGGGGTGGAAGGTTGTAGGACGCCCCTCGATAGATCAAGGGTGCACTACACACAGGAAGCAGCAACGTGTGTAGCACAGTACTTTTGGCGTGCACATGGGGTTTTGTTAGATTAGGTTCCTCCCCACGGGAGACAGACCGTTGGCCTGAAAAATTACCAATTCATGTCACTGATGTGCGTGTGCCATATGTAAAAATTATTAGTTCGGCTAAACAGGTCATTTCAAAGAATTTAAATATGCTTACTGTCATGCTAGTAAATTGTCGAAGTGTCTGTAGCAAGATCCCCGAATTAATCTCCGAAATCAACAGTAGCAATGCTAATATTGTATTAGGTACCGAAAGTTGGTTGAAACCAGACATAAAAAGCAGTGAAATTTTGAACACGGATTGGACAATGTTTGGGAAGGATAGGACTGATGCTATGGGAGGTAATGTGTGCATTGCAGTTAAAAGCTGTTTAAACGCAGTTGAGATCTGTACTAGGTCGGATTGTGAAATAGTCTGGATAAAGCTGTCAATAAGACAAGGATTGACCATTGTATTAGGTTGTTTTTGTAGACCACCAGCATCCGCAACAAACGTCGCAGAACGTTTCAGGGAAAGTCTTGAGTACATAGAAAGTAAATATCCAAATTATCTATTAGTTATAGGTGGAGACTTTAATCTGGCATCCACTGACTGGGAAAATTACACGTTTATCACAGGGGCAGAAGCAAAGATTCGTGTGAAGTTATTGTAGAATCGCTCTCAACCTTGAGCAATTGGTTAGAAAAACCAACTCGAGATGGGAACATATTAGATATTTTGGCGACAAACAGACCTGATCTTTTTGAGAAAGTTAATCTAGAAGAAGGTGTCAGTAACCATAATGTCATTGTGGCTTCTATGTCAGTGGAAGTTGAAAAAAAAAAACTAAAACAAAGAAACAGCGTAGAGTTTTCTTGTTTGGAAAAGCAAATAAAAGTGTCATTAATGAATATCTTGATAGTCAGCTCCAAGTATTCACCGCAGGACACAAAGATATTGAGCATCTTTGGTCTCAATTTAAAGGTATTGTCCACCATGTGCTAGAGAAGTATGTGCCTAGCAAAAATATATGGGAGGGAAAGGATCCACCTTGGTACAACAAACATATTAGAAAGTTGCTGAGAAAGCAGAGAATTTTGAACAGTCGTTTTAAACGTAGTCACTGCCCCGTTGACAAACAGAAATTATGCGAAATGAAAGCAGCTGTCAGAAGGACTACGAGAGATCCTTTTAACGAGTTTGGAAGCAATATTTTATCTGCAGATTCTAAAAATAACCCCAAAGAATTTTGGTCGTACGTAAAATCTATGACGCTACAAATAATTCAACACCTTCTCTTGCCTATAGTACGGTTAATGTAACATGATGATAAACAGAAGGCCGAAGTTCTAAACCTAGGTTTCAGAAAGTCGTTTACGGTAGAGGACTGCAGCACCATTCCCCCTTTCAATTCAACAAACGCAAGGATGGCTGACATAGTGTTTATTGTATCTGGGATTGTAAAACATTTAAAATCCTTAGATGCCAGGAAGGCATCTGGCCCAGACGCAATTCCCGTAAGATCATATGTTGGCTATGCTACAAATATAGCACCATTCTTATCCATCACCTATCAGAGATAATTGGAACAGCGCAAAGTTCCTCGGGAATGGAAGAAGGCCCAGGTCATAGCAATCTATGAAAAGGGTAGAAAATCGGACGCGCTTAATTACCGGCCAGTTTCACTGACATCGATTTGTTGTAGAATCATGTAACATATTTTGTGTTCAGACATAATGACCTTTCTAGACTCCGAGAAGCTCATCTGCAGAAACCAGCACGGTTTTAGGAAACACCGGTCATGAGAGACACAGCTGGCCCTCTTCGTGCACGTTATACAACAGGCTCCAGATACCGGCTCCCAGGTTGGCGCCACATTTCTCGACTTTCGAAAGGCGTTAGACTCAGTTTCACACTGTCGCTTGCTCCAAAAAGTGCGCGCTTACGGTCTTTCCGATGACATATGCTGTTGGATAGCAGGTTTTCTAACAGACAGGGAGCAGTATGTTGTCCTGAATGGGATGACTTCAACAGAAGTAAGCGTAACTTCGGGTGTGCCCCAGGGCAGCATGGTGGGTCCGCTGCTTTTTACGATTTACATAAGCGATCTGGTTGATGGTATTGACAGCGGCCTTAGACTGTTTGCCGATGATGCTGTAGTCTACAGGAAAGTAGTATCAAACCAAAGTTGTGAACAAATCTATGAGGATTTGCGGGAAATTAATGCGTGGTGTTATGACTGGCAGTTATCTCTCAATATTAGTAACTGTAACCTACTGCGTATAACAAGGCGAAAATCCCCATTACTTTACGAGTACAAAATAAATGCCCAGTCTTTGGAAGCGGTAACATCCGTCAAGTATCTGGGTGTGACTATTCGAAATGATCTCAAATGGAATGATCAGGTTACGACAAGTAACGGGTAAGGCAAACTCTAGATTTCGGTTTATTGGTAGAATCCTGAAGCGATGCTGTCCTTCAACAAAAGAAATAGCTTAAAATACGTTAGTTCGTCCAGTCTTAGAGTATTGTTCGTCTGTATGGGACCCTTACCAGTTGGGTCTGATTCAATAGATTGAGAAGGTCCAAAGAAGAGCGGCAAGATTCGCGACTGGTTCATTTAGCCAACGCGAGACCGTTACAAATATCATAGAAAGTTTGAAGTGGGCCACATTTGCTGATAGAAGGCGCGCTAAACGGAAGGGGCTGCTAACTAAATTCCGAAATCCGATCTTCACCGAGGATGTAGAGCATACATTATTACCATCAACTTTCAAATCGCGCAGTGATCACCATTCAAAGATAAGGGAAATTAGAGCTCGTACTGAGGCGTTCAGACAGACTTACCTAAAGACTGTTAGCTCAACTAAATGCCTAGGGAATGGAATTCGGTTAAACTCGAAACGGTCCCATGGAATAGATAATGTTGTGTGGAAGACGAACCTAAGACTTCATTTTATTGGAAGAACCCTTAGAAGATGCAACAGTTCTACTAAAGAATTACGACGCTACGGTTGTCCATCATCTGGTGGAGTATTACCGTGCGATATGGGACCCTTAACAGAGAGGACTGACTGAGGACATCTAGTAAGTTCAAAGTAGGGGAGCAAATATTGGATTATCGGGAAATAGAGGAGAGAATTTTACAGACATGACACAGGATTTGGGGTGGAAAACAAAGGCGTTTCTCGTGACGAGGAGAATGCGGCGGGGCGGGTTAGGTTATGCACCATAATTGTTTGACACGGTCTCTCGCCGTACTGTGCGCTACAAAAGTTCCACCTACCTCAGTACGGCGTCTGATCACCAGTCCCTTTCTCTGCACACGTAGATACTGTCCAGTCTGCGTTAAAAGCAGCGTTGAAGAAAACCATCGTCACGTTTGCAAAGTCCGCTTAAAGTCATGTAGCAAACTATCCTGTAATACCATATAACAAATTTCTGGTGGAGGGCGATTGCTTCATCTCTTTAGAAAAATGGCAAAATTCTGCAACGAGTTCTTTTATTTTTTGGATTCAAAATTAAACTCTTGCCATCAGCCCGTAATTATTTAAACGATTAATATCAATGTCCTTAGCTCACTGTTCATACAACCCAGTAAACACGCAAGACAGCCAGAAATGTACTTAAGTCCGACCCGAATTATTACGTGATCTACAGTCGATGCTACGTTTCACATTCGGTCTTTTTTTCTGTGGAGTTCTAATAAAGACACTTCTCACCAACTATTCCATAGATGAATATGAAACACGCCACGTGGAATTTTACAAAGGCCGAAAGTTGACACGCGTTTATCTTTGCAACTAAACACTTCACAAAGCTCAAATTTCCACAATGTGTCCGTAAATGAACTGCTTTCACGGCAAAACCATCCGAACGCGAAATACCAGTAACTGCTTCACTTTACCCATAACATAGACGAACACGACCAACATGACCTGCATCTCCGATAGCTAGCCAGCGACTGAATGCTGCTCCTCTCACAGCCTATAACTACCTGCAATGCCCGGGAAATGCTTAACTCTGATTGGTTGATCAAAATGACCAGCCAATCGAGATTATTTTCGCGCAAAAACTGTCTTACGGCAATCATTAATCACAGATGTATTTACGTCACTTCACCATGCAAATATTCATAAAATGTTTAACAAAACCAAACGACAAGAAAACTAATCTTGAAATAACTTCAGAAAACTATTACCCTGCAAATGGCTGTTCAGGCTGCCTTCTTACAAAAGCAAGTACCCTTCGACATTCGTCATCAGCACGAAGGGGAAATTAAATTTTTCATTGCAACTTGCTTGCTTAACATTTTCTCATGACATAGTTACGTATTGTTTAATATAATATTGAACCTTATCGTACGTCCCACCTACACACTCTCACTCATTCTTATCTACACACACAACAACACATTAAGTAAATACTGATCTTTTCTGAATTTTATATTACGAAAATGAAAAATAGTTAACGTTTTTAATTATGAAAATATGAATAAATTGACCTAACATTTTGTTATCTTCAGTAATGATTCCAAAAGATACTAAAAGACAAGCTGTTATGAATCGTAACCGATTTTAATCTTACAAGTGTCGGTTTGGGGTGTTTCAGGTCATTTTTACACAATCTTCTTTTTAATAACAAAGGGCTGCGTACTGACTTTTATCTAAGCTGAATAATATTTAATAAAGTTTATTTAGATTCTAAGCGGCTTGACTACTCTGTCGCTCGAATTGACACAGATACCGCTTCCTGCGTCTGGGTTAGCGACAGGAGCGAATAAGTCACGCTAAGGTACAAGCGGCTGTTTCTATCACCGCCAACGGTTCCAAAGCTACAGTCGTACTGCAATGTAGTTTACTGCAATAAAATGCGACTGCGTATTGACTCGTGACGTTACAAGATATACGAAATTATTGAAACGATATCATAACTAACAGCATAGCTACGATTAATCTTCCCTAGACTCCGGTACCGAATGAATGAAAACTAATGCCCTTGTACTTCAGGACAAAAAATTGGCAAAAGCATAGTTATCAGGAAGAGGAAAGGAACGGCAAGAAACAGTACCAAAGAACCGTAAACAATAGGAAGAAAACTTTTCAAAAGCAAAACAATAAATATAGAAGCTGAAGAACAATGACAAAGGAAAGGAAAATACGATGTGAAACGAAGATGTAAAGGTACTGGAAAAAATAGAATTTGAAGTTGTTATATGACCCCAGTTAGTCAATTCGCAGGCAACAAAAATTTTCCACCTACGCTCAAATCATCAGAAATTAATTACGCAGCGAAGTTTTTCGAGGTGGTCGTTAATCTTTTACTACTCCTTGTGAACGCATTATCAGATTTGGTTGGAAATGTCCGTTCATCTGCTTCTACATCTACGTGAGTAATCTGCAATGCACACTAAGTGCCTGGCAGAAAGTTCACCGAACAACCTTCACAATAGTTCTCTATTAAACCACTTTCGAGCTGTGCGGAGAATACGAACACCTATGTCTTTCCATGCGAGCGCTGACTTCCCTTATTCTTTTATGATGTTCGTTACTCCCTAAATAGGTAGGCGTCAACAAAATATTTTCGCATCTGTAGGAGAAAGTTGGTGATTGATATTTGGTGATGGGATCCCGCCTCCACTAGAAACGCCTTTGTTTTCCACTCAAAATCCTGTGTCATGTCTGTTAAATTCTTTCCCCTATTTCTCGATATTACAAAATTTGCTGCCCTTCTTTGAACTTTCCAGATGTCCTCAATCAGTCCTCTCTGTTAAGGATCCCACGCCGCACGGTAATACTACAACAGTTGATGGACAACCGCAGTATAGAAACTCTAGTAGAAATGTTGCACCTTCTATGTGTTCTTCCAATAAAATGCACTCTTCCACACAACGTTATGTATTCCATGAGATCGTTCCGAGTTTAACCAAATTCCTTTCCCTAGCTACGTAGTTGAACGAACAGTATTTAGTTATGTCTGATTTATCGTGTAACCGAGATTAACAGACGCCTTTAAATGTTTATGTGAATGATCATACACTTTTCATTATATATATTTGTCCGTCCCCGGTAGCTGAGTGGTCAGCTCGACAGAATGCCAATCCTAAAGGCCCGGGTTTGATTCCCGGCTGGGTCGGGGATTTTCTCCGCTCAGGGACTGGGTGTTGTGTTGTCCTAATCATCATCATTTCATCCCCATCGACGCGCAGGTCGTCGAAGTCGTCAAATCGAAAGACTTGCAGCCGGCCAACGGTCTACCCGGTTGGAGGCCCTAGTCACACGACTGCACATGCAAATTATTTATATTAAATTGCCAATTGTCACCCCGTACAAAAAATTGTGCAACTGGCTCTAAGCACTATGGGACTTAACATTTGAGGTCATCAGTCCTCTATACTTAGAACTACTTAAACCTAACTAACCTAAGGACATCACACACATCCATGCCCGAGGCAGGATTCGAAACTGCGACCGTAGTAGCAGCTCGATTCCGGTCAGAAGCGCCTAGAACCGCTCGGCCACAGCGGCCGGCAACACCGTACAGATGTCGTGTCTAAATCAGTTTGGAATTGGTTCTGACCTTCTGTTGACTTTACTAACGGTAAATAGCAGCAGGATCATCAGCAGGATCATCTTCAAACAACTTAAAACAGTTGCTCCTAGATCACTTATATAGTTGACAGACAGCCTGAAGTCACTACTTTCGCGAAAGCGATACTGCGAGAAATAGCGCGAAATTGCCAGGTTTTATCGGAATAAAACTAAGTAGGTGACATTTACGAGATCTTGTGAGACATCTCCAGCATAAAATCTCCGAAATGACAACGAAACTAGTGAGGAATTGGACAAAAAAAAACACGGTGTATGGAAAAAAGATCCCTTACTTTGAAAAAAATTGCAGGTTTTATCTGAATAAAACGAGATAGGTGATATTTACGAGATCTCGTGAAACATCTCCAGCATAAAATCATCGAAATGACGACAAAACTAGTGAGGAATTCGACAAAAAAGAGCGCAGTGTATGGAAAAAAGATCCCTTACTTTGAAAAAAATTACAACGTTTCGCAAAAAAACCATGGCAAAATCCCCATGGCAATAATAAAAAACGCGGAATTTGGCAAAAAAAGGGAAGATTAATTTGCCAAGAAAAATTCAATATGGCCATTAATAATACAGAATATGGCGAAATGAACAACACCTCAGTTTTCTAAATAAATAAAACAGAATGTGGTAAAAATTACATCAAACATGGCAAAAAATAAAACAGAGTTTGGCAAAAATAGCGACGCTGGTAAAAGTAAAAATCTGGGAAAAATAACAAAGAAAACGGCAACAAATTACAACGAATTTAGCAAAAAGAAACACAGTATTCAGCATATAATAGAATTGGGGAGAAGAGGAGTTTGTGGCACAACTTGAGAAGAAGAAGGGACCGGTTGGTAGGACATCTTATGAGGCATCAAGGAATCACCAATTTAGTATTGTAGGGCAGCGTGGAGGGTAAAAATCGTAGAGGGAGACCAAGAGATGAATGCACTAAGCAGATTCAGAAGGATGTAGGTTGCAGTAAGTACTGGGAGATGAAGAAGCTTGCACAGGAGAGGGTAGCATGGAGAGCTGCATCAAACCACTCTCTGGACTGAAGACCACAATAACAACAAGTAATAACACTGACTTTGCCGCTGTGGCCGAGCAGTTCTATGGGCTTTAGTCCGCAACCGCGCTGCCGCTACGGTCGAAGGTTCGAATCCTGTCTCGGGCATGACCGTGTGTGATGTCCTTAGGTTAGTTAGGTTTAAGTAGATCTGAGTCTAGGGGACTGATGACCTCAGATGTTAAGTTCGATAGTTCTTAGAGCCATTTAACACCGACTTTGCTCGCATATCATGTCGTTTCTGGAAACGCAGAATCTACTCTGTAGAAATCAACATGGATTCCGTAAACAGCGATCGTGTGAGACCCAACTCGTTTTATTTGTTCACGAGACCCTGAAAATATTAGATACAAGCTCCCAGGTAGAAGCTATTTTCCTTGACTTCCGGAAGGCGTTCGATACAGTTCCGCCCTGTTGCCTGGTAAACAAAACAAGAGCCTACGGAATATCACACCAGCTGTGTGGCTGGATTGAAAAGTTTTTACCAAACAGAACACAGCATGTTGTTCTCAATGGAGTCTACAGACGTTAAAGTGACCTCTTTCGTGCCACAGGGGAGTGTTATGGGGCCATTGCTTTTCACAATATATACAGGGTGAGTCACCTAACATTACCGCTGGATATATTTCGTAAACCACAGCAAATACTGACGAATCGATTCCACAGACCGAACGTGAGGAGAGGGGCTAGTGTAATTGGTTAATACAAACCATAAAAAAATGCACGGAAGTATGTTTTTTAACACAAACCTACGCTTTTTACAATGGAACCCCGTTAGTTTTGTTAGCACATCTGAACATATAAACAAATACGTAATCAGTGCCGTTTGTTGCATTGTAAAATTTTAATTACATCCAGAGATATTGTAACCTAAATTTGACGCTTGAGTACCACTCCTCCGCTGTTCGATCGTGTGTATCGGAGAGCACCGAATTCCGTAGGGATCCAAAGGGAACGGTGATGGACCTTAGGTACAGAAGAGACTGGAACAGCACATTACGTCCACATGCTAACACCTTTTTATTGGTCTTTTTCACTGACGCACATGTACATTACCATGAGGGGTGAGGTACACGAACACACGTGGTTTCCGTTTTCAATTACGGAGTGGAATAGAGTGTGTCCCGACATGTCAGGCCAATAGATGTTCAATGTGGTGGCCATCATTTGCTGCACACAATTGCAATCTCTGGCGTAATGAATGTCGTACACGCCGCAGTACATCTGGTGTAATGTCGCCGCAGGCTGCCACAATACGTTGTATCATATCCTCTGGGGTTGTAGGCACATCACGGTACACATTCTCCTTTAACATACCCCACAGAAAGAAGTCCAGAGGTGTAAGATCAGGAGAACGGGCTGGCCAATTTATGCGTTCTCCACGTCCTATGAAACGCCCGTCGAACATCCTGTCAAGGGTCAGCCTAGTGTTAATTGCGGAATGTGCAGGTGCACCATCATGCTGATACCACACACACCGACGCGTTTCCAGTGGGACATTTTCGAGCAACGTTGGCAGATCATTCTGTAGAAACGCGATGTATGTTGCAGCTGTTTGGGGCCCTGCAGTGAAGTGAGGACCAATGAGGTGGTCGCCAATGATTCGGCACCATACATTTACAGTCCACGGTCGCTGTCGCTCTACCTGGCTGAGCCAGCGAGGACTGTCCACGGACCAGTAATGCATGTTCCGTAGATTCACTGCCCCGTGGTTTGTGAAACCCGCTTCTTCGATAAACAGGTAGAACTGCAACGCATTCTCTGTTAATGCCCATTGACAGAATTGCACTCGATGATTAAAGTCATCACCATGTAATTGCTGATGTAGCGACACATGAAACGGGTGAAAGCGGTGACGATGCAGTATGCGCATGACACTACTTTGACTCAGTCCACCGGCTCTCGCAATGTCCCGTGTACTCATGTGTGGGTTCATGGCAACAGCAGCTAACACACCAACTGCACCCGCTTCTCCTGTGACGGGCCTGTTACGGACCCGTTTGCGTGCTACGACCATACCTGTTGCATACAGTTGGCGGTAGATGTTTTGCAACGTGCGGCACGTTGGATGCTCTCTGTCCGGGTACCGTTCTGCATACACCCTGCAGGCTTCAGCTGCATTTCGTCGACACTCGCCGTAGATGAGTATCATCTCCGCCTTTTCTGAGTTAGAATACACCATGGTCACAGTTCCTACAACACTACACTATCACAGACGTCTGGTAACACGGTGTACTACAGTTAGTCTGCGTGCGGAGACGAATGCAGAATAACAATAGCAGCAAGCGCTACATGCGGACACTGCGACAGCTAGACCAAACCACAACAGTGCACTACAGCCAAACTCGTAAACACGGTCGTCATCGTAAACACGTCTCTGCAGATACTGCTCGCCGACCGTGGCCCGTGTTTGTTTCAACACGCAACTGAACGTCGGAGGTTTCAAGCGTCAACTTTAGGTTACAATATCTCCGGATGTAATTAACATTTTACAATGCAACAAACGGCACTGATTACGTATTTGTTTATATGTTCAGATGTGCTAACAAAACTAACGTGGTTCCATTTAAAAAAACGTAGGTTTGTGTTAAAAAACATACTTCCGTGCATTTTTTTATGGTTTGTATTAAACAATTACACTAGCCCCTCTCCTTACGTTCGGTCCGTGGAGTCGGTTCGTCAGTATTTTATGTGGTTTACGAAATATATCCAGCGGTAACGTTAGGTGACTCACCCTGTATAAATGACCTAGTAGATAGTGGCGGACGTTTCATGGGGCTTTTCGCGGATGATGCTGTAGTATACAGAGAAGTTGCAGGATTAGAAAATTGTAGCGAAATGCAGGAAGATCTGCAGCGGATAGGCACTTGTTGCAGGGAGTGGCAACTGATCCTTAATACAGACAAATGTAATGTATTTCGAATACATAGAAAGAAGGATCCTTTATTGTATGATTATATGATAGCGGAACAAACACTGGTAGCAGTTACTTCTGTAAAACATCTGGGAGTAAGCGTGCGGAACGATTTGAGGTGGAATGTTCATATAAAATTAATTGTTGGTAAGGCGGGTACCAGGTTGAGATTCATTGGGAGAGTCCTTAGAAAATGTAGTCCATCGATAAAGGAGGTGGCTTACAAAACACTCGTTCGACCTATACTTGAGTATTGCTCATCAGAGTGGGATCCGTACCAGATCGGTTTGACGGAGGAGATAGAGAAGATCCAAAGAAGAGCGGCGCGTTTCGTCGCAGGGTTATTTGGTAAGCTTTATAGCGTCACGGAGATGTTTAGCAAACTCAAGTGGCAGCAAGAGAGGCGCTCTGCTTCGCGGTGTAGCTTGCTGTCCAGGTTTCGAGAGGGTGCGTTTCTGGATGAGGTATCGAATATATTGCTTCTCCCTACTTATACCTCCCGAGGAGATCACGAATGTAAAATTAGAGAGATTCGAGCGCGCACGGAGGCTTTACGGCAGTCGGGGACAGAAAAGGGAGGTAATGACAGTGGCACGTAAAGCGCCCTCCGCCACACACCGTTGGGTGGCTTGCAGAGTATAAATGTAGATGTAGATGTAGAAAATGAAACTATTTTTTCCTTTCCCTACCTACAACACTTCGTTGGGGGACGCCAGATATCTCTTATGTTTCACTCGATGACTTCCTGTCAATTACTACGTCCTGTAACCTTCCTGACAGGAAATCTGCTCTCGACCGCCAGGTTCCCAGCAGCAGTCGGCGCGCTGACCTGCGCAAGACGGGCGAAGGAGAATTTCACCCGGCGACGCAGGTGAGTCGGCAGGAGGCTGGCGTGCGTGGGAGCCGTTGCCGCTGACGGGCGGGCGTGGGCCGCTAGCATGCCGCCGGAACATCGGCCGGCCGGCCGGGCTGCCGGCCGGGCTATCTCGTCACAGCGGGACGCTAACGGCGCCATCTTGACAGGACAATGGCGGCCCTCCGTGCCGGCGGCCGGCGCTGGCGTGTGCATAACGAGATCGTCCGGGGCGGCGCGCCGCGGGGGGCCGAGACGTCACGCCAGACACACCCCGCCGCATTAAGCCGTCACACGTCACACGTCACGCCCCGCTGCCGGAGCCGGCCAGGAGGGTCCGTCAGCCCCCGGAGAAAAGTGCGCGCCCTGCCCTTATCTCCTCCCCTCCTCCTCGCTGCCCGTAAACTATTCCGGGACGACTGGCGCGTGACTGCCGCCGTCTCCTGGCTACCGAGCAAGCAAGTCTGCCCCTGACAAAGGGGAACGCCTCAGACACAGCCAACCTACTCGGCTCAAATTTGGCAGGTCGCTTCTACACAACATAAAATGAAAGACAGCAAGGTGTTTTGGCTCGAAACTCTCCCATTTCTCACAAAACCACCCCCAACGCACCTTAACTCATAACTGACGGGATCATTGGATATTTGAAAATGATAATTTTTCATAATCCTATATGTGACCCACAAACGCATACTTTCGTAGAAGTTGAGGAAAGAACCTTTTCAGACCGGCGCTTATGCATAGAAAAGGTAGCGTAGCGAACAGGCAATCTCACTTGGAAGGAGAGAGCCTGTGTTCGATTTCTCAGTGCATTCTTTTTTTTCCATTTCGAGTTTCGTACGAATAAGAGGGTTAATACGGCACGTAAATCATCAAGGTATAGAAACAAAATGCCGACACGTGTCAATACTACCGAACCATGAATTTATTAAGTCATAACAGCAAACCACTTACACGAATTACTTACGTAAGAATGGAAAAACTGGCAGAAACTTACGTCGGGGAGAATCAGCTTGGATTTCGGAGAAATACAGGAACATGCGAGGTAGTGCTGACCTTACAACTGCTCTTACAGCCGGCCGGTGTGGCCGAGCGGCTTTAGGCGATTCAGTCTGGAACCGCGTGACCGCTACGGTCGCAGGTTCGAATCCTGACTCGGGCATGGATGTGTGTGATGTCCTTAGGTTAGTTAGGTTTAAGTAGTTCTAAGTTCTAGAGGACTGATGACCACAGATGTTAAGTCCCATAGTGCTGAGAGCCATTTGAACCATTTTTGCTCTTACAACATAGGTTAAGGAAAGGCAAACATACGTTTATAGCATGTAGACTTAGAAAAAGCTTTTGACAACTTTGACTGGAATATTCTTTTTGAAGTTCTAACGGTAACAAGGGTTTACAGCCAGTACAAAACCAAACCGCAGTTGTAAGAATCGTGAACAAACTGTAACGAACCGTGTTTAGCAGTTTAACTATGGGCACGCAGACCTCTAGCGTCTTCCACTCACGCCACAGCATCGATGTGCACTGCTCGACTGGTGCTGTCAGAGGATCACTTGGATGAAGGAATTGTGGGGCGGCGGATGGAATTTATGTTGCTGTTATATAATTTGTTTGCTTTGTAAAATGTAAAACCAGTTCCTTTTCCGGCCGATGCACCATATGTGGGGCGGCGGGTGGAAATGATTGATGTTAAATGTTCCTATTATTTATGCTGTCTTTTGCCGTTCTCAACACTGGCCCTCTAACTACAATATTGGCAACCAGAAAGTGATTAGCAAAACGTGAAGCCTGTAATTAGAATTCCTAGTGCCCACTTCATCTGAGAATACACTTATAGTTACAGCTTATAGCTCTGGGGAATAGGAGATTGTCTGGGATTCATAATCAAAAACGATTTTCTAAAATAGTTGAGTATATTCTGAAAGTCACGGATGAAAAAAAAGAATCCACACAATCTAACTAACAGAGCAGTTCAGAGTCTAATGCGCTGATGCCACTATAACTGTCCAAATTAAATGTTTAAATGAATGCTCGCCAAAATTTGATGATTAGGTTCACCAAACGCCACGCTAAATAATGGTAGAATGTTTGTCCCGCAGTGGCACGTGAAAATACAATACGCAAACTGAAGATCGATAATTATAGTCATCCCAGAATTAACACTTCACTCGAAAATGATTTCATGGTTACGCGTATCCCGAGTAACGTAATACAGCATCCGAGGCTGTTTGTAGCAATGATACCGACGCGACGCGACTCCCGACACATATGGCGTGCTATTCAGCGTCTGGAGAGAACTGGGGCTTTGCTTCCTCGCGCAGCGTTCTTATATATAAAGCCACGGTGTGGACGGCTAAGGGAACGCCTGATCAAATCGGCTCTCCCGACTAGCCGCTGGGCTAGTAATGCACCACTTTAAGTTACCTAATAAATCATAGCTTCTCTTGCTGATGGCCGATGAAGCTCTTAATTTAAATGTGCATTCAGCACGCAGGTAAGTATTGATAATAAAATTTTGATGTGGCTAAGTTAAATATTTTGGGCGAGAGAATTAATTTAATTACACTGCACGCAGTAGACGAGCTCTGAACTAGCCCTTTGGAGATACGCTATCGCTATAGTTTTATAGGTATTCAAATGAAACTTCTCACATCTTCATAGTTATAGCGGATCTCCAACCTACTTAAATATAAACATCCTAGCCGTATTTATTAGCCTACTTGATCTTTCTTGCTTCCTTAAGTTTTTAAGACAAAAACCATAAAATATTGAATTTCAACTAAAATCTTAAATTGTCAGATCCAGAAGACTGTTTCTATTAAATATTTATGAAAAAGGAATCTAATAATAAATTTTGAATTCACTAGCTCTTTTCTGTTGCGCCAATGATTTTTACAGAAAAACGTCCAAATTTCGAAAATGGCTTAAGTTATCGAACTGATATTCAACACATATTAATTTAGTATTACTCCTGACATGCTAGAAACATTTTAGGTTATTTATTTGATTTTTAAAGTATTGCGCAACATTTATGACGTCAGAGCTAGTTACAGCGGACTGGCTGGCACACAATGGAAAGACTGATGTGAATTTACTACAGCGTGAGTAGGCTGCTTCCCTACAGAATGGCACGCCACGGTCTTCAACGATGGTCGTTTGTGCGTACGACATAGGGACGGCGAATACTGTCACATGGACTACATTCGTCCAAGACACACTGGCGTCTTATGGTCTGGGGTGCGGTAAGCTACAACTCTCGTTCACCTTTGGTGCTGCAACTCGTGAAACAGGAAGGTTATGTGTTGTTCCAACAGGATATCGCTCGACCACACACTGCCTGTGTAACTCAACGTGCTCTTTAAGATGTGCAGTAACTCCTGGGCTAGCACGGTCTCCGGTCTTGTCTCCAATCGATCACGTATGGAAGATGATGTAGTGAGAAGACACTCGTGCGCCTCGTCAACCAACAACTGTTACGGAACTACGTGAACAGATAGAGCAGGCGCAGCAGTACGTACCGCAGGTCAGTATTCGCCATCTGCACGATCGACGACACACTTACTTGTCGTGGTGCGCAGACAGGCGCTTTGGTTGCTGGTCCTAAGCTTCCATGCGTTTGTTTGACTGGCTGTGATACCCCATGACTGATTGGCCCGACCACCACACATTTCTGCTCCCATAATTAATTGATGGCATCTAAAGTTGAAGCCTTAAGCTCCTAAGACAGCTGTGGAGTAAATTAAGAAAATTACTGACAACAAAATCGGATTTTCACCCATCCTCAGTTGCGGATGTTAACTTCGTCAAATATTTTGCATGCTTAACTCCTAGAGATGGGCCAACGTCTTATTGACTTCCTCAATTAGTCAAGCTCTTTCTTTTGAATAAATCATCCCGTTTCTCTGAAAGTGTATTCATTTGTTTGTCTGTACCTGTCCACCACGTCTATAGAGTTTTGTCCCATTCGGATAATTCCTGCAAGGCGTGTTGGTTTTTTCCTTTCTTTTTCTTTTCTTCCCTTAGACAATACATCATTCCATGCGAACTACGTACTTGTTGACAAGCTCTAAACATTGCTTGAATGAATTACCTACGGCACACCACAATGAACTGTACGGTGGACTTTTTTTCTTTTTGGATGCGTCCCCAAATGATGGACTCGTTCACATGGACTAAAGTGAGCTGCGAACTCGGTCTTAATATTTACTTTGGACCCTTTTTCGGTATCCTTGAGCCTACTTCTTCTCTTTGCAGGCTCTGCAGGCTTCGCTCGCTTCGCTAACTGGCGATGTTGGTTTCTCTGTTCGTGCCTGCCCTAAACGCGCTGTCCTGTGTACTCAAGTCCAGCCGTGGCTGAGTCAGTTATGACAAGCCACTTAGTTCAAACTTAAATATCGCCACTGTGTATACTCTCATAGTTATTCTGACTTTACTATGTTATTGTAATAATATCGTGAATCAATTAACATGTTAACCAAATATTTTTGTGTGTTGAAAATAATTCTTAATGGTTCACATTTATAGTCATCAGTTCGTGCATTCACATTGTTATGGCTGGACACTGCCACGTCTCAAGAGAACCTTGAGAGGTGGCATGAGCCCCCTCTCATATTTCTATCTTACGATTCTCCTCTCTAGTTGCATGCGGTGGAGGGTTGCTTTTCCTTAACACGCGTACTTCCCACGCAGCGTCTCTCGTCACCCGGGTGGGCCGGTGACAGGCGGGCTCTGTGGAACTGGAGAGAGTTAAGCCGACGTGTGTGAGGCAGTCGAGTGAATGCTTTTCAGACGCCGACATTGTCAAGAGACACGCCCGCTGGGGTGTGAAGTAGCGGCTGGGCTAGAGGTTCCGTTACTTCAGAGAAACTTTGCGAAAACACTTTCTGGCGGGCTACCAGCGAGGCGTGGGAATGACTTGTGTACCCACGCAGTTGTGGCGGGAAAATTCCCGCACTTTCTGCAAAATCAGCACAGAAATTGGCGCCAAGAATCTCCATTGGTGGAATGGTAGTGCTCCGGCAATGGAGTGGAATTTCCGCCGGTTTTCGAGTTGCTGATTGGAACGTAACCACGGCCACTGTCGTGGGGGCGGGAATGTTCGGTGTTCGGCCTGTGCGGGTGCTCTGCGTAGTCGGCAGTCGCCTTTCGGTCGAGGACGTCGGAGCAACCAGCCCTCGCCTGCGGTACGCCAGATCGTGTTCTGGGAGATAAGAAGACTGTTGGTAATGTACGTCCGCAGCACCGGCAGATAGGGATTTTCCTAGGTGATAATCAGAGCTCAGCAGAGCGCGCCTGTTCATCCTTTTCTAACTTTGTTCAGTTTCGAGTAGCAGCAATTACTATTGGGTTAGCTGTGTGTCTCTCTTGAGATTTGAGTGGAAAGGAATTGGCTCCACATACCACTTCGTCTTAAACCTCACGATCTAAGTTAGGGACAACTTCACCTTTACTGTGTTTGTATGAATCTCCAATTTTAGCCAATTTGATGTTTTATATTTCCTGTGTCTCTTTTACTATTCTGCGTTTAATCTTAATAAATCATATTGTTATTTTGGACAGAACTTTCTTTCTGTTAATCAATAGAGCAACCCTATCATTCCTCACTATGCTAATGTAACCTTTGTTTATTTAACTTATTTATCAAATTAAATTAGTGCAGGTGCCAAACTCTCTTCTACTCCACTAGCAGGGTTGATTAGAGTCAGTTCGCGTATTTGTTTTATCCTTGTGCAACAGCAAAAGTCGGAGTTAGAATAGGGGGGGCTTAGAGCATGATTTACACATGTGGATTCTAGTAGAATTTAGTGATAAATACACTACTAGCCCCGGCACCTCGCAACCTGTCGTCTTGAAACACAGCATCAGTATTGGAGAACCAACATTGAACCATGGAACGGACTCGAGCAGCCAAAATATTGACGTAATCCTTGACTGTAATGCGATCTTCCAGAGGAACCATGAGGCCCATGAAATAAAATGATGTGGGTATCAAGATCATCACTGAACCCACTTCATGTTACATTCATGGGACATAAAATCAACCATTAGCTGGAAACTCATCCGACCAAATGACATCCTTCCATAGCGCCTTAGAGCAGGTTTTACGGCTTTGGCGCTACGTTTTCATGTTACAGGCGTTTGCATCACTGATGAACGGTGTTGGAAATACAGCTATCTTTGCGATCTCTCAGTTTGGAGCTTCCCTTGTGTTGTTTTTATGCTGATAGCGTCCGCGCGTGTTCCTTAACCAACTTTTGCAGTTGTCGTCCACTTATTTTCCGTCACAATTCGCTTCAAAGACCGTCTGTCAGGAATACTCAACACACACTGTCGTCCGTGTTGTGACTTAGCGAATAATGTTTTCCGCTCTTCCTGTATGCAGTATAAATCTTCTATATGGTGCCACTCGAAATAAAAAAAAAATTGTGGCTTCCAATAACTTTATCTTGGAACTCTTCCATTTGGTCCGTGTTTGCAGAGAAAAACAACAATATCGGAATTGAGTCCGCCTTGATGGAAAACATCTTGTTATTTGTTTAGTTATTTATTTCCCAAATTAGTTTCGGTGACAACTATCACCGTCATCAGAAAAACTGAAACAAATGAGCCGTCCGTCACTATAATTTTTAGTCTTATCGAGCAGGTTTCAACAATTCTAAGAGCGCCTTCATCAAACCTGTGGCTGTACAGTCACGAGAAGCCCATAGTGGCTCGCCTTCATGCATTCCTTTATATATATATTGAGAGTAAAGCCCTTCTGGCCTGTTAATTATTCTATATGTGACTGTAAGTACTGCCTCTGTCTTTTATTGTTAGTCAGTACTTACACTTTTTATATAAAATGTCTTTGCCTATAAATTTGTAACTATGTTAAAGGCCATTTTAATTGTTTTAATTCTGATGAAGGCACTTAGAACTGTTGAAATCTGGTCAATAAGACTAAAAATAATAGTGACCGAGGGCTCATTTGTTTCAATTTTAATTTAGATACGGTCACTGAAAGGAGCAGCCATGTTTAAAACTTGACCATCATCAGTGGTTTTTTTTAAGGGGCTCCGGAACGCCATATACTTGCAATGTTAAAATAACGCTTATAAATTACATTTTTCCTCACAAAGTATTTGAGGTAGGAAGTTGAACTTTTTACAGATTATTTATTGGAATATGGGCTACAACTTAACACAGGGATTTTACAAAATTTTAGTTCAGTTATTAAAGATGATTTTTTTTTCAATTGTAATGAAAATTCACAACATTTGTTTGCAATTTTTTATTTATATATTCAAAAATATACAGTTTTTTGGAAAAAGGCTGTGTTAAATTGTGCAGAAGGTACTGTGTAACATTTACTGAAAGTTTGAAACAAATATGTTTGGAAGATCCTTAGAAAACATGTAATTAGTATGAGAAAATAAAAGTTTTTTGAATCGAGAGACAAAGATTGGATTAACTTTTTAGTGCATTCCAGGTCCATAGGATGGATTATCTTCATCCTCTGCAAACTCCTAATCCAGCTTCCTGTTGTTCCTCCTCCTGTTTACTCTTGCTTGTATTTCTAGACTCTTCACAGCCCTGTCTGCAGCCCGAAGGCGTTCCTTGTCTAAAGCAAGCATCGCTCGTTGTTGTGTTCGTAGATTTTGCTACCATTTTCTTCAGTTGCAGTTACTGCAACACTGTTCCAAAAGGTGGTCATGTATGAACACTTATCACATTTCAGTGGTATTTCACTAGCAAGTCCTACGTGCTTTATTATGGAGAGTTCCAGACCAACTTCACTACAATGAATACATCTTACACAGTTTGAAAAAATTCCTTTGAGAACCGACATATCAAATATTTCATTCACATCCGATTCGCCCATAAAACATTCATAGTTTTCACTCATTGAACCAAGCTTCTTCTGTGAAGTATTTTCTTTCCCATTTTGACTGCTATGGGCAGGTGTACTTGAGAGGTTAGGTTCACTCACTTGGTTATCGTCTTTATTGTTTACAGTAATAACACATACCTTTGGCTTTCCAACATTTCTCCTTTTCTTAAAAGCCTTCAGAGGATTTCTAATAACTTTACTTTTAGTCATTATTATACTTCAACAAAACAGAGACTCAAGAAACAGAATTAATTACGAATATTTTCGAGATAACGACAGAGTAAATAAACATGAAACAATCGACAATCACACCAGCGATATATATTGAACCATCACAGGTTAGCCACAACAAATACTTTATCTCACATCACTAAAATATACCTGATGAACACGGACGTTAATAATAACACCATTTGACAGCAGTTTAACAGCGCCACAGTGGGTCACGCCCATGTAGAACACATTTCAAAAAAAATTTAAAAATAGTTGTAGTCTTCGGAATTGAATAAATTATATATCTATTAAAAGGTAATAGTCTGCAGATTCAGAAAACGCAAAAAAGTAAAAATTGAACTTTTCATGATTTTGAGCCTTTCCGGAGCCCCTAAATCTAAAATATGCAGAAAATAGCATAGTTATACAAACACAGTTCCACATTATTACATTTTTACTGTTCGGTTTTTGAAATATATTTTTCTAAGGATACTTTTATACTACCTTATTTATTGTATGTTACGGCATGTTCTGAAGAATTATTGTCGCTGTTTACAGCATATTTTCTGTGCTTTTTCTGTTGCCCTTTTTCTCAGTGTACATCATGTCATCTGCAATTGTGTGAGTGGCTGTCAGTAAACAATAGTAAAAGGTGAACTTAGTACGTCAGCTTTATACACTTTTGATTGCGGTAGTATTGTGGAATACAGTTTTGGTGTGCACTGGGCTGTTAGTTAGTTATTAGTGTACTCACGTTCATTGTATGGCATGCTGCTGGTTCAATAAACATAAAAACAAAACTTTCGCAGTTTGTTTATGATCAAGAACGTTACCCCATCCTGCTGTACGCGCGTGTCGCGAGAGGTGTACCGCACGTTGCAAGAAGGCTATATAAACTGTAGTGGTAGTTATGATGACTTCTGTTTCTTATTTATGTCTCTGTCTGTGATGGGGAAGTGGTTCTTTTGTGTGTGTGTGCTTTCTGTTCTGTGTCCACGGTCAGTTATCTCAGAGCGGTAAAGAGTGTGTTGTTGCAAAGTGTTGTGTTTTTGTTTATTACATTTTTCTCTTCCATTATAACCTTTTGTATGAAATTTTCTTCTATTGTTAGTTGTCGGTGTAAACTGTTGCTCTGTTTCAGAATGTGGAGATCGTTTTCAGTATTAGTGGGGTTATGGTTTTTGTTGATTAGGCTTCTTTTGTTACGGAGGCACCCACCATAAGATCAGCAACAGTTTGCCCAACTCACTTAACTCCTACACAGTGCACACTGTTCTGACTGTGACCAATAATTGCAACGTGTTGAGAACATTACTCAGGTGATATTTGTGCTCAAATACTGCAGCCCAACCTATAGTCCTGGCAATCATCTGAATTTGTGTTCAAGTATGCACATCTCACGGAATTTCCATATTTTTGTCCAATAGCTGTAAGTTAGCAGAATAGAAACTGCAATAAATTTGTCTTATTCACGATACGCGTACAGTTTTAAGCGATATCTTGTGTATACTATGTTTTTGCAAGGATATCGCTATCTGTAGAGCTCCTCTGACAAGGGAACCTCCCCATCGCACCCCCCTCAGATTTAGATATAAGTTGGTACACTGGATAGGCCTTGAAAAACTGAACACAGATCACTCGAGAAAACAGGAAGAAGTTGTTTGGAACTATGAAAAAATAAGCGAAATATACAAACTGAGTAGTCCATGTGTTTGATAGGGAACATCAAGGCTAAAGTGAGATCAGGAGCTCCGTGGTCCCGTGGTTAGCGTTAGCAGCTCCGGAACGAGAGGTCCTCGGTTCAATTGTTACCTTCATTGAAAATTTTAATTTCTTCATTTTCGCAAAGTTATGATCTGTCCGTTCGTTCATTAACGTCTCTGTTCACTGTAATAAGTTTAGTGTCTGTGTTTTGCGACCGCACCGGTAAACCGTGAGATTAGTAGACGAAAGGACGTGCCTCTCAAATGGGAACCGAAAACATTTGATCGCAAGGTCATAGGTCAACCGATTCCTCCACAGGAAAACGCGTCTGATATATTCTATACGACACTGGTGACGGCATGTGCGTCACATGACAGGAATATGTTGTCGACCCACCTAACTTGTACACTTGGAATGGGTAAAAAGATTCTTCTACCTTACCCGATTTCGATTTTCTTGTGGATGTGATAATAACTCCCAAAAGAGTGATGAAAACATAAGAGTTTGTCACATAAACTGAAAAAAAATTAAATTTTTGACTGGAGGGAAGACTTGAACCAAGGACCTCTCGCTACGCAGTTGCTCACGCTAACCACGGAACCACGGCGCTCCTGAGCTTACAGCAGCCTTGATGTTGCCTATCTTGTACATGGACTACTCAGTTTGTATATTTTGCTTATTTTTTCGTAGTTCCACACAACTTCTTCCTGTTTTCTCGATTGATCTGTGTTCAGTTTTTCAAGGCCTATCCACTGTGCCAACTTATAACTAAATCTGAGGGGGGTGCGATGGGGAGGTTCCCTTGTGAGTAGCATTATGCCTCTCTCTGACCACAAGTTACTTAGTACTGGTTTAGCAAAAGTCAGTATCTTCTTTATAGAAGCATAAGTCCATGTTACATCCAAAAATGTACATATAGTATGTATTACAAATAAAGTTTAACATATTAATGATTTACATTAAATGAATCACATCTCGTATATGTCAAGCTGTTGTGACGGCGGGAAGAAAACGTATAAGCGCATGTAAAATGTGAAAATTAGACAGTTCCCTTTAGATATGGGAATCACCTGCCATATTTTTTCAAACGTATTATTGACCATAAAGAGCCAAAGCATTATCAGCGCCTGCTTAATGGCTTGTTTGTCAATGTTTGAAATGAAATACATCATTGATTCTCCGTATCATGGTCCGACAGTTTGTTGGTAAGTTTCTGGAGGTATATGGCATTAAACGTCTAAGCACGGGTCCCGTAATTCGCGTAAATAACGGACCGTTGATTTGCGCACGCGGCGATGGCGCCAGATAGCGACCCAGATGAGTCCCCTAGGATTTACTTCAGCCGGATTTGGTCCCGAGACATCAACGTGAGTTCACTATAGCGCTCCTAAAACCACGGTAGCACGGTTCTCGCTCCGAGACACAGACAATTACATGCTCTAAGATTATATCACTGTAGCGAAAGACATCAAACATGAAGGGACGCAGGTGGTTCGCAGCTGTCAGGATGTCTTCGATTACTACTGCACGTTCCATGCAAGGGCAGGGGAATGTCTGCCATAGCATAATACTGCTCCCACCTGCCTCGGCCCATGGAGCGCTGCATGTTTCGAGCTGCCCTTCATCTGGATGACGGCGTTTGTGGAGGCGACCACCCACCTAGTGTAGCAAAAATGGACTCACCAGAATCGCCGACAGGTTCATTGGTCGACATTCGACTCCCGAGGATCCCGTAGCCACAGCATCGTAGCTGACCTTGTCGTTGGGTCAACATTTGAACACGTAGGGGTCTACAGCTGCGGAGCTCCAAGTTCGACGATCGGTGTGCTTCAAACCACACGTGCGTGCACCAGCACTGTGTTCTTTCGGCAGAGATACCACATCTCACTGTCTATCCTAATGTAAAGAGAAGACAAGCCTCCGAATCGCCCTTTCTGTGAAGACTTGCGAACCTCTAACCATTGAGCGCCTAGTGCTAATTTCACCGTCCTGCCCTTTCCGTGTACGCTCACGACAGTTCAAAGTGAACATTCGACCAGCTTCGACGTTTTCGAGATACTCGTTTATAGGCTCTGCGTAATAATAGTCTGCCCTTTGTCAGAGTAACTTATGTCAGTCGATTTCCCCTTTTGAAGCCCATATCTTCGCCAGGGTGATCCCCGTCCGTGTCTGCTCCGCTTACATGTTTTTGTTACCGCTTCAATTGCTCGCAACACCACCAGGCGGCATCCAGTGTCACAGTGGGCAGTGGTCGTGATGTTTTGGCTTAACAGTGTATGACATCCTTGTATGCCTTAGTTATACTTTTTATATGAACTTAATACATATTCCTTGCTGCTGCCACAACAGCTAGACGTATACATGGATTTCATTCACTTTCTGTACAGCTTCAGTCTCTCAATATGTGTTTGCAATAATCGTATACAACATGTTCATTTTTGGACGTATCACGCAATTATTCTTCTGTGGAAAACATACTGATACCTACTAAGCCAATAGTAAATAAGTTTCTATGATACACTTCTTTGCATAAATGTATGGGCAATACCCCTAATTTTGTAACTTTCTGAAGATGGCAGATTAATATGTCAAAACTGTCAAAGCGAAATAAAAATATCTGTGCCAATTACGAGTTAGTTTTATTTTGAAATATATACTACAGTTGCTGTAATATACTACTGGCCATTAAAATTGCTACACCATGAAGATGACGTGATACAGACGCGAAATTTAACGGACAGGAAGAAAATGCTGTGATATGCAAATGATTAGCGTTTCAGAGCATCCACATAAGATTGGCGCCGGTGGCGACACCTACAACGTGCTGACATGAGGAAAGTTTCCTACCGATTTCTCATACTCCATCAGCAGTTGACCGGCGTTGCCTGGTGAAACGTTGTTGTGATGCGTCGTGTAAGGAGGAGAAATGCGTACCATCACGTTTCCGACTTTGATAAAGGTCGGATTGTAGCCTATAGCGATTGCGGTTTATCGTATTGCGACATTGCTGCTCGCGTTGGTCGAGATCCACTGACTGTTAGTAGAATATGGAATCGGTGGGTTCAGGAGGGTAATACGGAACGCCATGCTGGATCCCAACGGCCTCGTATCACTAGTAGTCGAGATGACAGGCATCTTATCCACATGGCTGTAACGGATCGTGCAGACTCGTCTTGATCTCTGAGTCAACAGATTGGGACATTTGCAAGACAACAACCATGTGCACGAACACTTCGACGACGTCAGGAGCAGCATGGACTATTAGCTCGGAGACCATGGCTGCGGTTACCGTTGACGCTGCATCTCAGATAGGAGCGCCTGCGATGGTGTACTCAACGATGAACCTGGGTGCACGAACGGCAAAACTTTTTTTTTCGGATGAATCCAGGTTCTGTTTACAGAATCGTGATGGTCGCATCCGTGTTTGGCGACATCGCGGTGAACGCATATTTGAAGCGTGTATTCGTCATCGCCATACTGGCGTATCACCCGGCGTAATGGTATGGGGTACCATTGGTTAGACGTCTCGGTCACCTCTTGTTCGCACTGACGACACTTTGAACAGTGAACGTTACATTTCAGATGTGTTACGACCTGTGGTCTACCCTTGATTCGATCCCTCTGAAACTCTACATTTCTGCAGGAAAATGCACGACCGCATGTTGCAGGTCCTGTACGGGCCTTTCTGGATACGGAAAATGTTCGACTGCTGCCCTGGCCAGCACATTCTCCAGATCTCTCACCAATTTAAAACGTCTTGTCAATGGTGGCCGAGCAACTGGCTCGTAACAATACGCCAGTCACTACCCTTGATGAACTGTGGTATAGTGTTGAAGCTGAATGGGCAGCTGTACCTGTACACGACATCCAAGCTCTGTTTGACTCAATGCCCAGGCGTATAAAGGTCGTTATTACGGCCAGAGGTGGTCGTTCTGGGTACTGATTTTTCAGGATCTATGTACCCAAATTGCGTGAAAATGTAATCACATGTCAGTTCTAGTGCAGTATATTTGTCCAATGAATACCCGTTTATCATCTGAATTTCTCCTTGGTGTAGCAATTTTAATGGCCAGTAGTGTATTTTTGTAACCGCGTCACGTGCTCGCAACGCTACCGGGCGGTATCCAACGTGGCAGTGGGCAGTTGTAGTTATGTTTTGGCTTAACAATGTATAATATTCTTATACACCTTAGTTATACCTTTTATAAGAATTTATACAAGTTCCTTACTGCTCCCACAACAGCTAGACATATACATGGATGTCATTCGCTTACTGTACAGCTTCGGTTTGTCAATCTGTCTTTGCATTAATCATATACAACTTGATCATCTGTAGACGTATCACGGTATTAATCTTCTGTGGAAAAGATACTGATAACTACTAAGCCAATACTAAGTAAGTTTCTGTGATACACTTCTTTGCATAATTGTATGGCCAATACCCCTCATTTTGTAACTTTCCGAAGATGGCAGATTAATTTGTCGAAACTGTCAAAGCGAAACAAAAATATCTATGCCAATCACGAGTTCGCAGCTCGTGGTCGTGCGGTAGCGTTCTCGCTTCCCGCGCCCGGGGTCCCGAGTTCGATTCCCGGCGGGGTCAGGGATTTTCTCTGCCTCGTGATGACTAGGTGTTGTGTGCTGTCCTTAGGTTAGTTAGGTTTAAGTAGTTCTAAGTTCTGGGGGACTGATGACCATAGATTTTGGGTCCCATAGTGCTCAGAGCCTTTTGAACCAATCACGACTCAGTTTTATTCTGAAATATATACTACAGTTGCTGCAACATAACAGCTATAAATAATATATATGTAGGGCAAATTGAAGACTCATGGAGGAAGCCAGTGTTCAGTGGAGCAGAATTAACACCTCCGCGGCTCATCGTACCCATCACGAATCGCTCAGTCGCTGGACGGAAGAGGCACATTTCCGGCCGAAGAACATCTATCGGCGGCGGCCGAGACACAAATCCCGAATTCCGGGTGAGGGCCAATTCCCACCGCGACCACACCGCCCGTCCTTTCCTCCCTCACCCCGCCTGACAATTTGTTGCCCTAATTTGACAAGCTGGCGGTTTTATTGGCGATAGCCGGACACGGAAGGGGAGCGAGAGGGAGGAAGGGGAGAAAAAAAGGGGGAAGGAAAAAAAGAGAGGAGTCACGCAGGTGGGGGCGGCGAGATCGATTGCCCTATCGGCCGTGGTCAGTGCCAAAGGCGGTAGGTCTTCGGCAAGCCGCCGCCGGGCCCCGAGGACGGAGAGCCAAGGAGCGAAACTCGCGCCGCGCCGAGCAAGAAAAGGCGCCGGAGGGCAGTTTGGGTTCTGGTTCGCTGCCGGGACTGGGGACCGGTCGCTCGCGAAGGCCCTGCGCCCAAACTTCTTCCCGGGACGCAGTGACAGATAGCATTCATAACGTCTCCGGCCGGCGGGCCGCTGCTCAGAGGAGATTTAATTAAAACTTTCGGCGTTTCGGACAAAGCGTCAGATAGCGCGTCCGCGAGAGCCAAGCTTCCGGGTTTTCACTGTGTGCTCTAAGAATATCACTATGGGAAAGGAGTCGTTGTGGGTCACTGTAGCCTGCAGCATAGACATTTCTCACCTTGTAAGTAGGCTGTTTAGGTTTTTATATTGGTAACGGCACGTAACGCTCTGTATGAAACCCGCCCCCCCCCCCTTCGAAAAATTAATGAATTACTGTGCAGATAAACCTCTTACGTTATTTGATTTTCAAACAGCTGAGAAGAACTGAACGTACTCAGACATTTCTCTCTTTACTTATTCTGATCAACACTAAACTGACACACAATATTTTTAGCGCAACGCAATCTGACTTTCAATAATCCCTACAAAAGAATGGCCCTGACTAACATTAACCTATACCTTTAACGAATCACTTACCTCAAAAATCTTCGTTACTCGAACTACTGCAATACAGCGAGCGCCAATACTGCCAGCTAAATAAAAGATTCTAACTACTGAAGGCACTAACTACAGCCTCCCAGGTAGATGCAATTTTCCTTGACTTCCGGAAGGCGTTCGATACAGTTCCGCACTGTCGGCTGATAAACAAAGTAAGAGCCTACGGAATATCAGACCAGCTGTGTGGTTGGATTGAAGAGCTTTTAGCAAACAGAACACAGCATGTTGTTATCAATGGAGAGACGTCTACAGACGTTAAAGTAACCTCTGGTGTGTCACAGGGGAGTGTTATGGGACCATTGCTTTTCACAATATATGTAAATGACCTAGTAGATAGTGTCGGAAGTTCCATGCGGCTATTCGCGGACGATGCTGTAGTATACTGAGAAGTTGCAGCATTACAAAATTGTAGCGAAATGCAGGAAGATCTGCAGCGGATAGGCACTTGGTGCAGGGAGTGGCAACTGACCCTTAACACAGACAAATGTAATGTATTGCGAATACATAGAAAGAGGGATCCATTATTGCATGATTATATGATAGCGCAACAAACACTGGTAGCAGTTACTTCTGTAAAATATCTGGGAGTAAGCGTGCGGAACGATTTGAAGTGGAATGATCATATAAAATTAATTGTTGGTAAGGCGGGTACCAGGTTGAGATTCATTGGGAGAGTGCTTAGAAAATGTAGTCCATCAACAAAGGAGGTGGCTTACAAAACACTCGTTCGACCTATACTTGAGTATTGCTCATCAGTGTGGGATCCGTACCAGATCGGGTTGACGGAGCAGATAGAGAACATCCAAAGAAGAGCGGCGCGTTTCGTCGCAGGGTTGTTTGGTAACCGTGATAGCGTTACGGAGATGTTTAGCAAACTCAAGTGGCAGACTCTGCAAGAGAGGCGCTCTGCATCGCGGTGTAGCTTGCTCGCCAGGTTTCGAGAGGGTGCGTTTCTGGATGAGGTATCGAATATATTGCTTCTCCCTACTTATACCTCCGTAGGAGATGACGAATGTAAAATTAGAGAGATTCGAGCGCGTACGGAGGCTTTCAGACAGTCGTTCTTCCCGCGAATCATACGCGACTGGAACAAAAGAGGGAGGTAATGAAAGTGGCACGTAAAGCGCCTTCCGCCACACACCGTCGGGTGGCTTGCGGAGTATAAATGAAGATGTAGATGTAGATAGGCATAGTTAGCAAATGAAAGATTTTGATAGAGAACAAACAATGTATTTACCTTAACAGTGTTCAAAAGTCGTAATATATATATCAGTTCATGATATCCAGTATTACAAATTTCCTCTTTCTGGCGAACATACGGCCAGATCGTCCGCTCTTAAAATTCTGCCATCTCTCTCCCCACATCCACTACTGCTGGCGGCTCACCTCCAACTGCGCAACGCTACGCGCTGTTCACACCAACTGCTCAACACTACAATAGAGAATATTTCAACAATGCCAACCAGCCATAGACTGCACACAGCACAGCCAGTGATTTTCATACAGAGCGCTACGTGGCGTTACCAACATAAAAACCTAAACAGCCTACTTACAACCTTAGTTACATAATGTAACTGAAACGAATGAAGCGCTTGTTTCAGAAACCACGTTAGTCGGAAATGTGTTGTGGCATGTGTGGTTCAGCGATAAACATTTCACCTGATATTAAGGGGACCGAAGAATGTCTTCGTATTAAATATCATATTATTCCAAGGTTGCAGAAAAAGAAAGAATGCTGTCTTTTTTTTTTATCCATAATGGTTAACAAACTTCACGTCGATGTAAAGTTCACTATCGAACCTGAAACCGACAGTGGCATAAACTTGCTTTAAATATAGAACAGCATATACAATGGCAAACATAAAATTTAGAAATACTAAAAGTGACTTTACAACTAATAACGCTCCAACAGAAAATGTGACAGCTGAGGAAGGTACACGACAATTAATTGATCAATTTAATTAATCTGCATATAAATTTCGTATCAAAAGTGTTCTAGCACTGCAATCTCCCTTCCACCTAGATGAGTCCCGTAGGATTTACTTCAGGCGAATTTGGTCTCGAGTCATCAACGTGAGTTCACTAGAACGCTCCTAAAACCACTGTAGCGCGCTTCTCCATCCAAGACACAGACAATTATAGGCTCAAAGATGGTATCACCGCCGGGAAAGAGATCTGTCATGAAGGGATGCAGGTGGTTCGCTGCTGCCTGGATGTCTTCGAAGGCACACGACATCCTCCAGGAGAGGTGGTGCGGTGGGTGTGTCAGAGGTGGGAGTCAGAGGTGGGTGTAATTGATTGATCAATTTAATTAATTTGCATATAAAATTCGTATCAAAAGTGGTCTAGCACTGCAATATCCTTTCCACTTTGGAGGTCGTTTGAATGACATGTAGTTTGTAATATCAGATAATGTCAGCAGTAGAAGTTTAAAGAAAAACCTGGAACGTAATTACATCTGTCATGCAGTAACGTTTATAGTAAACTAGAGAAACGAAAAGAAAAACTGTTTTATTTTGTGATTATTATTTCGTATAGCATGAAAAGTAAAGCTAATGTAGAATGCTCTGCAGTGTAGTCTGAGGAGCCTTGTGACGGTTCGTGCGGCTCCCGCCGTCGGAGGTTCGAGTCCTCCCTCAGGCATGGGTGTTGTGTTGTCCTTAGCTTAAGTTAGATTAAATTAGACTGAGTAGTGCGTAAGCCTAGGGGACCGATGACCTCAGCAGTTTGGTCCCATAGTCCTTGTTGTGGATTGACCGGAGAGCCAACCCACGAATGTTAGAGGAAGCCGAAAGGCACGCGTTTAAGCTCTCGCAGGCTGGCGTGAGGTCAGGAACAGGACAAGGAATTTAGACTTCAAAAAAAAAGGAGGTAACTGGTGGAATACTTAACTTTAATCCATTCCTGTTGAACGTAGCTCTTGTCTGTACATTATTTACAATATCAATAGTAGCTGAATATGGCGCCTTGCTAGGTCGTAGCAAATGACGTAGCTGAAGGGTACTAACTATCGTCTCGGCAAATGAGAGCGTATTTTGTCAGTGAACCATCGTTAGCAAAGTCGGTTGTACAACTGGGACGAGTGCTAGGAAGTCTCTCTAGACCTGCCGTGTGGCGGCGCTCGGTCTGCAATCACTGATAGTGGCGACACGCGGGTCCGACGTATACTAACGGACCGCGGCCGATTTAAAGGCTACCACCTAGCAAGTGTGGTGTCTGGCGGTGACACCACAGTCCTTACCACAAATTTCCAAAATTTCCAGTGCTGTGCAACAGCACACAAACAGGTACGTAAGTATTAATGCTGTACAGAATTAAATGGTTCAAATGGCTCTGAGCACTATGGGACTTAACATCTATGGTCAGCAGTCCCCTAGAACTTAGAACTACTTAAGCCTAACTAACCTAGGGACATCACACAACACCCAGTCATCACGAGGCAGAGAAAATCCCTGACCCCGCCGGGAATCGAACCCGGGAACCCGGGCGTGGGAAGCGAGAACGCTACCGCACGACCACGAGCTGCGGACTACGGAATTAAATTGTAATGAGCAACATGTAATTAAGTATTTCTACAGTTGGATGTTTAGATTCCTTAAACATTTGTGATAATGTCGTGAGACTGATGTTCATTTTACACACTACCAGACGTGAACTGTTGTCCAGCGGCCGAGAAGTTGGATAGCGGGCGAGGCACTCATCCGTTAGTTCCAAATAAATCTTTTCATATAGTGGTTGTATCACAAAATCTCCGATATCCACAAATCTCCCTATTCGAGTATTTCTGGACACCGAACTTAACTTGCACAATACCTAGGCCTCTGAAGCACTAACGAAAGAGCCACATGGGATAAGGTCCTTATGCGACTATCGGATAACCATAAACAACTCTCTGTTTCCTGACTCCGTCAAACAGTACAAAGAAGTTTGAAACTTTTTCTGGCACAATGCCGCACATTGTGGTGAAGTTAAATCTAATTTCTTTCAATTGTTGATTATAATCAACCATAAATATAAATTGTAAAGATAACCAATCAAATTTTAAGTTTAAATTATTTTAATACGTAGATTCTAACAAGTTTATCCAGCCAGTGTTCTTGTGAGGAGATAGATACAACAAGATGACTCTACATTACTTAGTAATATAGGTGTTAAAGCCCTAATCCCGATCACATAGCACTGAACACAAGGAAAGTAGTTCATTATTATGTCCCAGAATCCTTCCAATTAGCTAAAATCTTTATATTTGTTTGGAAAATTGTGGCATATTTAGCTGAAAACCGAGGCAAATGAGAGAGGTACATGTACTTTGATTTAATACCCACTAAGTTGCCAGAGGCAAGCACTTTGACATCTTTACAGTAAAGCAGTCATTGCGTAGGTAATACCCTTCAATATTTACATATATGTTTTGACTGTTTTGACACTTTAACAGCTACTGATAACATATCTATAAATTTTTATAATGAATAAGAAATAGATATTCAGCTAAGGTACTATGAGCAGCACAGAGAATGCGTTATCGTTGCCACAGTAGTACAGGTTTACGTGCCAACTGACTCTGCAGATGATGAAAAGATCGAAGAAGTGTGCGATGAAATAAAAGAAATTATTCAAATACTCAAGGGAGATTTAATAGCGATGAGGGACTGGTATTTGATAGAAAGAAAAGTAGTAGATGAATATGGACTGGGGCAAGGAAAGAAAGAAGAAGCCACCTTGTAGAATTTTGCACAGAGCATGATTTAACAGTCGGTAAAACTTCGTTTAAGAATCATGAAAGAAAGTTGTGTACTTGGGAGAGACCTAGATGCTGGAAGGTTTCTGATTGATTAAATAATGGTAATACAGATATCTCGGAACCAGATTTTAAACTGTAAGATATTTGCAGTAGCAGATGTTGACTCTGACCATAATTTATTGGCTATGAACTGTTGATTACAACTGAAGATATTGAAAAAAGATACTAAATTTAGGAGATGGGTCCTGGATGCAATGAGAGAATCAGAAATTGCTGAGAGATTCAGACGGAGCATTAGATAACGGTTGACTAGAAGGGGGGAAAGGAATTCAGTAGAAAACGAATGGGTAGCTTTAAGAGGGGGAATAGTGAAGACGGCAGAGGATGAAACAGGTAAAAAGACAAGATCTAGTGAAAATCCTTGGATAACACAGCAGATACTGAATTTAATTGATGAAA
This sequence comes from Schistocerca nitens, assembly GCF_023898315.1. Lineage (NCBI taxonomy): Eukaryota > Metazoa > Arthropoda > Insecta > Orthoptera > Acrididae > Schistocerca > Schistocerca nitens. The sequence continues at coordinate 71,159,189 of NC_064614.1, forward strand.
GGAGAAAATATAAAAAACAATGAACTGAAACAGGCGAAAGACGACACAAAAGTCTAAAAAATCATCCTGAATGAAGTGCAATATGGCTAACCAGGAATGTTTAGGAGACAAAGGATTTAGAAGTATTTTTCACAATGGGAAAGATAGATACCACCTATAGGAAAATTGAAGACGCCTTTGGAGAAAAGAAAGAAGCTCTATGAATATCAAGAACTCAGATGGAAAAACAGTCCGAAGCAAAAAAGGGAAAGCTGAAATTTGGAAGATGTGTATAGAGGGTCTATTCAGAGGAGATAAACTTTAAGGCAATATTATAGGAATGGAAGGGGACGTAGGTGTAGATGAAACGAGGGATATGATGCTGCGAGAAGAGCTGGACAGAGCACTGCAAAACCCAAGTCGAAACAACTTCCTGGGGTTGATGAAATTCCGCCAAAACTACTGATAGCCTTGGAAAATCCAGCCGTGACAATACTTCCATGAAGTGCAGAAGATGTTTGAACTGGCGAAATACCCCAACACTTCAAGAAGTATGTCTTAATATGAAACGTCCCCTTTTGAACAATTTTACGCGACTGTGCTTAAACTGACACACAATATTTTTTTAGCGCAACGCAATCTGACTTTCAGAATTCCCTACAAAAGAATGGCCCTGAGTAACATTAAACTATACCTTTCACAAATCACTAAATCACTTACCTCACAAAAATCTTGGTTACTCCCACTACTGCAATACAGCAAGCGCCACTAATGCTAGCTAAATAAAAGATTCAAACTATGGAAGGCACTAACTACTGATAGGGATAGTTAGCAAATGAAAGATATTAATAGAGAACAAACAATGTATTTACCTTGATATCATCATTTATAAATATATATAGCAGTTCATGACAAATTTGAAAACTCCGCCATCTCTCTCCCCACATCCACCACTGCTGGCGGCTCACCTCCAACTGCCCAACGCTACGCGCTGTTCACAGCCAGCTGCCTAACACTACAATGGTTGAGTATTACAACAATGCAAAGCAGCCACAGACTGCACACGGCACAGCCGGTGATTTTCATACTGAGGTGGCGTTACCAATAAAAAAACCTAAACAGCCTACTTACATAGCCCCCATGCTCCCCACAAAAAATTTTACAAATTTTGTTGGGCACTGGCCAATACATATTTGTTAATTTTTTTTTCACAATTACAATAACAAAGAAATCAAATGCACACACTTATTGATACAATGTTGGTCAAAAGCTAAAATTTTCTCACAGTCCATAAAGACAGTCCTGATCGTTGATCATAGTAAAATAGCAGTGATTTTCTCAAAGTCTGAGCAGTAAAAGAAAATGCACACGGAAGTAGTGGATTTCCATGCAGTCTTGAAGAAGTATCGTTGTCCTTCCAACGGAAAGACAGTGGTGACTCTTGACATGCTGACAGGTAATGGGCCACAACAGAGCAAACCCACAGCGGAGTCAGTCGAAGTTTTGAAGAATATTGTTTGGTAGGTCATCACAGAGCAGACACACTGTAGTCCTTGTAGAGATTATGGTAATGGTGAGTCAGCAAAGACGCAGACCCACTGTAGTCCTTGTAGAGATGATGGTACTGGTGGGTCATCAAAGATGCAGACCCACTGTAGTCCTTGTAGAGATGGCCAGCAGTCATCTGTTGTGACTGTGCAGGTGCACAATCACCATTGAAGAGTCTTGCGGATAATATAGCAAGTCCATAAACCACCACTTGTGCACTCTCAAAGTTTTTGGAATTGTCATCAGAACCAGCAATGCTGTTATCCAGTCCCTTGCTGAATTATTAACACACGTGCAAACACTAACAGTCCCTACTTGTCACATATTGTCCATATACTATGACCAACAAAAACGTGTGCAGTTAAATGTAACTTACAAGTTGCTTAATTTGATGAACTGCTGTCAATTACAATTTTATAACATAAGAATACAATAACAAAGATACAGAAAACATCATTAAAAACATAATAGTAGAGATAACATTCGTAGTAATAGGGGCTTTACAAAAGAATAGAAATAAACATATACATCAGTGTTACAAAAATAATGACATAAGTACATACATAAAGATCAGAATAACTTTTGGAACATCAACATCACACATGAGCATTAAAACAGAACAGATAAATGTCTAAACATCATTACAAAGTAAATAACAAAGTATTTGAAAAATTATACAACATAAATCTTATTAGCTAAACACATAAAGACAGGAAAAACACAAATATAAAAGAGTACACAAACACATAGTGAGATAACACAAAAGGAAAGGATAGGGTTCGTTTTCAGTTTAACCTTTGGTACTGCAGTATTTTGCGAACAAAACCTTTTTTGTTCTTGGAGATCTCCCTTCGTTCATCATTATTCCCAAAAAGTCCTATCTGTACCTCTTTTCTGTATTCCAACCATATTTCTTTCAAAATAGTTAGTTCTTAGTGCACAATACTCATTTTTGCCAAATCTGTTTCTTATATAGTCTACCCCTCTTACGCTAACTTAAATCTACTGAGCTCAGATGCTAAACTAAGGGACGAGGCAATGCAGTATCACATAAAACAATTAATATAAACAGCAATGAAAAAAAACGCAGATTTGCGAAGCAAGCAGCATTAAGAAATTAGCAAAGCAATTGTAATATTACAACTAATCTAAGGCAATGTGCAGCAAACAATAATAATAAATCATTAGTAAAACTGGCTTAACAGAATAATACAAAGTTAAATTCAATAACACTATGCCTGGCAAACAGCAGCAACTTATACCTAAACATGTCATAGCTCAAGCAGAAAAAATATTACAGTAAAAATGGCCATGTTTAAAACTTACGTCACATCTTAACACTAGAGTGATGCATCACAAAAACTTACTCTACGAAAAAAAATTAACAAGTAGTTGAAAAGAAAATTATGTATGCAGTTCCTGTTATTAGTCCTTTCTTATTGTTCTTTCCATTCCAAGAGCTCCTTTTTCGAAGAATGTGGGTCATAAAATAATTATTTAATAGATCTGTTGACAGAAAGTGTCCACATTAGCAAATGAATTTTTTTTTTATAAAACCCATGCTGCAACACACCTGGAAACTAGATATCAAATGAAATAAGCAACTATGAAAGGCAAAGCATAAAAATATCATTCAATAGTCATGTGACATTTCATAAGTTAGTAGAAATTCCCACAACTCTCGTAGAAAGATGCTTGTCGTAATCGGGTGTGCAGATGTAAAAATATTTCTCATGATTTCATTAGGCATTTCTGTCGCCATATGGCATTTCTCTCAACTAGCACGACAATAGCCGTGAACTGTTGCGATGCTTTCTACAAAGGAACGTCAATAGCGAGGACAATGGCCTCCCCCCTTTTTTTTTCTACCTGTGCTGCTGGAAGGCTAATGGCTTTTTTTCGGGCGGCTGTCGCCCAGCTGTGTGCCCGCGACGCATTACGTGCAGGTGGTCACTTAACTTTCGTACGGAAATATTTACGACAGCAGTTTTCGCTATAGCGACAGTCTCATATAAAAATATTTCACAGGTCAAGAATTTGGATTACAAATGTGTAGAAACAATATCTTATGAATATAACAGTGTCCAAAAAATTTTCGCCGGCATTGTGATACATTCACGCATTTACACACATTTCATAATTCTAAAATACGATTCTTGGTTTCCAACATCCTTTTTTCCCTAACCACTACTCATTATTCCTTACTTTATTACACATATACATATTCGTCGACACTTCTTTAATATTTCATTATATGAAATACGTAGCATAATCAAATTCCTCATATAGCATCAGCTTCTTGACCATAAACATACCTCAGCAGCATAATACACATCGTCGTCATAAAAATAACATCATAACACCTCAGTCAACTCTCAAAATCGTCGTAGCTTCCTCCAATAATTTCAAAACCTAAAAAAAATTCTCTGCTCATTTCAAAAGTGTCATCTACCTCAAACGTACTTTAAAATCATGCTCCCTTACCAAATACATCATTCAAAGCTCTCATAGTATCACAATGGTTGCGAAAAAATATGAACAGTTCACACAGTACAGACAAAATACAATTTCATAAGTGTGAAGGTATCCAACTGTGTAATTGCGTAAACATCTGTCACTGACGTAGTAAAAAATGTTTGTCTCTCTCAGTTAAATGATCTGATAGCTGTGTAATACTGTGTTGGAGAAATATGGTACCGATGTGTAAAGTTGTATAAGCAAATACCATATTAGCTAGGGTTCCTTGTGGTTGCCACACACATGGTACACAAAGTAAGCGTGTACCCCCCTGAGGATTAATGTAATTATACCCTCAGGTGTTACAGATTACAGCAATGGAATGAAATATATCTCGGAAAACTTTCTTTGTAATTCAAAAATCTTTAAAAATAAATGTTTTAAGTACAAAATTAATCACTGAAATACGTGTCCTGTAGCGCTAAACTGTGCGTCATGTTGTAAGATAATCTCTGTGGAAGTCTCGTAATTATCGTCCTCCGAAAGCTAAGTTCTGCAGAAGTCAATGTACTTACCTGATGATACACAAAAGTGAAATGCTTTGCGTATAGATATCTTAGTTATTACGCTTATTGTTGTGATGAAGAAAGTACTGTGCTGTAATGTATTGTTGTGCTACGGAAAAGGCTGCCTCATTGTTGCTATACCACAAAAGTTACTACTAAAACATGTTTTACTTTCCAGAAGAATTCAGAAAAACTGTGCAGATATAAAACAGATACACCGCAAAAGCAACAAGGTGAATTGTGTCACACATTAGTAGCGTCGTGATATAGTCGTGTAGCTGTCAAATAAACTAACCACTGTGTCACCTGGTATCTCTAAGAAAGCACCTTGAATCCATAATGTATTTGCAAGTAAACCAAAATGTTGCATTAAAAAAAAAGCAGATTATCTTTCAATAAACGGTTTTACATGTGAAATGTGGTGTAAACCTTTACTCTTCCTGGCAGGGTCGCCATATGAAACGTCCCCTTTTGAACAATTTTACGCGACTGTGCTTAAACTGACACACAATATTTTTTTAGCGCAACGCAATCTGACTTTCAGAATTCCCTACAAAAGAATGGCCCTGAGTAACATTAAACTATACCTTTCACAAATCACTTACCTCACAAAAATCTTGGTTACTCCCACTACTGCAATACAGCAAGCGCCACTAATGCTAGCTAAATAAAAGATTCAAACTATGGAAGGCACTAACTACTGATAGGGATAGTTAGCAAATGAAAGATATTAATAGAGAACAAACAATGTATTTACCTTGATATCATCATTTATAAATATATATAGCAGTTCATGACAAATTTGAAAACTCCGCCATCTCTCTCCCCACATCCACCACTGCTGGCGGCTCACCTCCAACTGCCCAACGCTACGCGCTGTTCACAGCCAGCTGCCTAACACTACAATGGTTGAGTATTACAACAATGCAAAGCAGCCACAGACTGCACACGGCACAGCCAGTGATTTTCATACTGAGGTGGCGTTACCAATAAAAAAACCTAAACAGCCTACTTACAAATAATAAAGGAGACATATGATGAGAACTGTGAAAATTACCGAATTATCAGTTTAATAAGTAACGATTGCAAAATACTAACACGAATCCTTTAAAGAAGAATGTAAAAACTGTTAGAAGCCGATCTCGGGGAGGATCACTTTGGTTTCTGGAGAAATATAGGAACACGCGAAGCAGCACTGACCCTATGATAGGTTAAGAAAAGGCAATTCTATTTTTATAGCATTTGGGGTCTTAGAGAAGGCTTTTGACAATATTGACGTACACTTTCTTTGAAATTTTGAAGGTAGCAGGGGTAAAATACTGGGAGCGAAAGGGTATTCGCAACTTCTACAGAAACCAGACGGCAGTTATAAGAGTCTAGGGGCACGAAATGGAAACAGAGGTCGAGAAGGGAGTGAGAGATGGTTGTAGCCTATCCCAGATGTTATTCAATCTGCAGATCGAGCAAATAGTAAGGAAAACCAAAGAAAGATTTGGAATATGAACTACAGCGAAGTTAGAAGAAACGAAAATTTTGAGGTTTACCAATGACATTCTAATTCTGTCAGAAACAGCAAAGGAGTTGCAAGACTGGAAGAGCCGTTGAGCGGAATGGACAGAGACCTGAAAAATGGATATCAGATGAACATCGACAAAAGCGAAACAAGCATAATGGACTGAAGTCGAGCTAAATCAGGTAATGCTGAGGGAATTGTATTACGGAACAATACATTTAAAGCAGAAGATGATTTCTGTGATTCGGGCAGCAGAGTAAAGTATAGAGGGTACAAACTGTGGACGGGCAATGCCAAGAAAAACGATTCTGAAGAAAAAAAATTTGTGTACATAGGATATAGATGGAAGTGTTCGAAAGTCCTTAATGAAGGCATCTGTCTAGAGTGTGGTCTTCTATGTATGTGAAACGTGGATGATAAACAGTTTGACAAGAAGAGCATAGATGTTTTTGAAGTCTAGTGGCTACAGAAGAATGCTGAAGATTAGACTGGTAGATCAAGTAACTAATGAAGAGATACTTAATATAACTGGGCAGAAATGAAATTTGTGGTACACCTCTAACAAGAAGAAGGAATCGGTTGAAAAGACGCATTCTGAGACATCACGGAATCAGCAATTTACTATTACAGGGATTTATGGGAGTTTAAATTGTAGATGGAGGCCGAGACATGGATACAGCAAGCATATTCCGAAGGACGGAAGCTGCTGTAGTTATCTGAAGATGAAGAGGCTTGCAGAGGATGGAGTAGCACGGAAAGCTGCATCAAACCAGTCTTCGGACCGAAGAACCCAACAGCAACACCATCTATAAATTTTTGGGAAACCTCTATTTCTGCCTCTAGAAGAGACAGCAAAAATGAATATAGCAGACAGACTTTGAATGACTGTACTTTTGAACAAAACACAACATTTTTACCCAATTTAAGTTTCGGCGAGGTTTTATCATCATCAATGGGTTGCCGTTTACACCAACCTTCAAACTGAAGGAAAATATGCAAGACTTAAATATTGTTGCAAAATTTCCAAATACGCTTAATATTTAAATATTGCGATAGACATGACAGCATCCGACTACTGTCGCCCGGATTCCTGTAGATAGTGAGCAGAAACAAGAAGGCAAGTGCCATTTAAGCTGTGGAATGCGAGAGTGTGAGATATCGAAAGAGACCAGCTTCTTGTTGCTTTCGGCACCTGGAAAATGAGGAAAGCCTGCAGTTACTCCTGATTTATTTTGCTCTGATTGTGTTATTAAAATTCACTGTATGTCCCCACGTATTTTCTTTGTTAACGTAACAGTTTAATATACAGAAGGAGAACATATGCGCATCGCAGTAAAAAAAAAAAAGTCATTCAGAAGAATATAAGGAATGAAGGAAAACATCAAGTTGCGTTGAAAACAGCAATAGGAAAACTATGTGTTGGTGCTTCGCCGAGCAGACAGAAAAAAAGAAACTGAAAAAAAAAGAAACGTATGTAGGGTAGAAAATTTACAGTATTAGAGATATGGGATGTTCCAAGCATTTGTGATGGTGACGATGTTAATTAACATATCAATTTACTGCCGCACTGAAATTAACTATCTACATGCAGCAAAGTACTTACAAGAGAACTTCCCATCGCACCCCCCTCGGATTTAGCTATAAGTTGGCACAGTGGATAGGCCTTGAAAAACTGAACACAGATCAATCGAGAAAACAGGAAGAAGTTGTGTGGAACTATGAAAAAAGTAAGCAAAATATACAAACTGAATAGTCCATGCGCAAGATATGCAACATCAAGGATAGTATGATTCCAGGAACGCCATGGTCCCATGGTTAGCGTGAGGAGCTGCAGAACAAGAGGTCCTTCGTTCAAGTCTTCCCTCGAGTGAAAAATTTACATTCTTTATTTTCGCAAAGTTATGATCCGTCCGTTCCTTCATTGACGTCTCTGTCCACTGTAATAAGTTTAGTGTCTGTGTTTTGCGACCGCACCGCAAAACCGTGCGATTAGTAGACGAAGGGACGTGCCTCTCCAAGGGGAACCGAAAACATTTGATCGCAAGGTCATAGGTCAACCGATTCCTCCACAGGAAAACACGTCTGATATATTCTATACGACACTGGTGACGGCATGTGCGTCACATGGCAAGAATATGTTGTCGACCCACCTAACTTGTACACTTGGCTAATGGGTGAAAAGATTCTTCTACCTTGCCCGATTTAGGTTTTCTTGTGGATGTGATAATCACTCCCAAAAAAGTGATGAAAACATAAGAGTTTGTCACATAAACTGCAACAAATGAATGCAACAGTTCATAATCGCACAGTTTTCCCTGTGCTCTGTCAAAACATATGTTTTTAACGTTTTCATACAACGTCCCCATACCATGGCGCAGTTACTTCGCCTCGGACGGACAGATAATAATTGTCTGAAAATAAAAAATTAAACTTTACACTCGAGGGGAGACTTGAACCAAGCATCTCACGTTCTGCAGCTCCTCACGCTATCCACGGGACCCGACACTCCTGGGTTCACTTTGTCCTTGATGTTGCGTATCTTCGATATGGACTACTCAGTTTGTATATTTTGCTTATCTTTTTCATAGTTCCACGCAACTTCTTCCTGTTTTCTCGACTGATCTGTGTTCAGTTTTTCAAGGCCTATCCACTGTGCCAACTTATAACTAAATCTGAGGTGGTGCGATGGGGAGGTTCCCTTGTTAATGAGCTCCGTTGAATCTGTGGACATGTAAGTGTAGACAAAGAATTGTGGTTCAGCTGCGTTGGATACTCAGCTTGGAATCACGCGCATTTCAGAAGACTCTCAGAGACTGTGTTTGTGATGACTGCTCCAAGGAATTAACACTCTAAAATGTGATGAAATATGAAAATGAAGACGATTTAATGTTCCACTATATTCTTTCAATACATTTCCATAACACAATTTCGTATTTTTATTACGAGTTTCCCATCTCAAGCGGACAATTCCCGATGCACTACGGATAATTATCGTTATGGATTGTCGAGGGCAGTCGCGTCTTTGTGACATTCGTAGTTAATCCTCATTGAACTGTTTTCTTACACTTCAATTGATCTAGTATAGTAAATATAGAGAAACTGTAGTACTCTTAAGAGCGGTTATAGGTTACTTATTATGAATGTGCAATTAATAATTTTTGCTTCATTTCAAAATACATCCGCACTTGCCTTATAGTACACTTCGTTTCTCTTAAATCGAAAAATTATGGCTATTTGCACAGCATCAGACGTTCCCAGCTTATAAATATAAATAAATGACGTTCATTATAAATCTACAAACAGTAGTGTAGACGGTAATTGGTAACTTATTTAGCATACATCTGAGAGTTTATCGTGTAACTAACAATATTCCTCATTAAAGGAAACAGCAAAATTACATTAAGTAATCAGTATTCCACAGGCAAAATCCAGGATTACTTCTATTGAGAGGCACACGGCCCAAAGGGCTACATTTTTCCCCCTGCTCGAAGATATAGCTTCACTCGGAAAACAAAACAATTAAATTCGAAGTTAATCTCGGCGGTTCTTTCTTTCCAACGAAGCTAAAGGCGACCTAGCAGATAATTGAGACTAATGGTCTCCCGGAGGAAAGTAATTCAATTACCTGGACGATCCTGCGCCCAATAGCTGAAGAGGGACCAATAAGAAACTCGGAGCTACTTATAGGAAAAGCTTTTTGCTTTCTGATTGCCAGCAGAAGTGGTACTGAAGCTCCAGCATCAAACGAATTGATAATCATTTATATTTCTATTCTTAGCTATTTCTGTTTGAATTCTGTGTCATATACATACTAGTGACTCTCCGAAACGCAGCACCGTCAATTCGAATGCTTCACAAACCCCGCTGACATTTAATTAATCAATAAGACGACATAGCGTAAATCAGACATGACCTGACTTAGTAATAACGAAGAGCCATAGATAGCATCACGTCAATTAAAAAGTGAATCTCGGTAAGTTAAAGAAGTCTGAAACTGTGTAAATGGAAGATAAGGAAATTGTAGTAGGGCTTTCTCGTGGAAACGTATAGTGATTTCAATGACAGCTTTATTTGCAAAAGGAAGTCCGTTCCCATAGCTGACTGGTCAGTGAGTCTAACTGCCATGCAGCGGGTCCGGTTTCGATTGGCGCCCTGATCGAAGATTTTCTTCTCTAGGCCACTGGGCACTGTGTTGTTCCCATGGAAACTTCTTTATTTAAATGTATATGTCTGTACTTAAATTTCTGAATGTCTGAGAAGATGAAACTTCTACGTTATTTGATTCTAAAACAGCTGAGTACAACTGAACGTACTAAGCCTACTTTCTCTTTACTTTTCCTTATCATGTCAACACTGACCCACGATATTCTAGCGCAACGCGATCTGACTGCTCAAAAGAAAAAAAAAATAATAATAAAAAAGAAAGAAAATAAAATAAATTAAAAAAATTACAACCTGGCTTCAAATAATTAATTCAAAAGAATGGCCTTGACTAAAAAGAAATTTTTAACAATAAACTTAACATTTCATTAAGCACTTACCTCACAAAAACCTTCACTACGCGAACTACTGCAATAAAGCGAGCGTTAGTACTGCGAGTTAAATACAAGATTCTAACTACTAAAGCCACTAACTACTAATAGGCATGTGGTTAGCAAAGGAAAGGTTTTGTTGAAAATCGAATACTGTATTTTTTACTTTAATAATATGACATCCAATTCAAACTCGAATACAAATCGTCATTGACATCCAGTACAGAGATATATAATCATTAATAATGTTCAATCTCAAAGTCGGTTACTTACACATCGTTAGCCTACGCTAACACTATAGACCTCTACCCTCCATCAATACTAACTTTTCACATTTAACATCCATCACTGCTGGCTGTTCACCTCCAACTGCCCAACAGTACTTCCATCACTGCTGGCGACTGCCTTACAACTGCCCAACACTACTGGCGATTAACTTCCAACAATGAGTCCAACTAGCCACAGAGTCTCTTACAAAGTGCAGTCAGAGAACCAATGCAAATCGCTACACAGCGCTGCCAACACGAAAGCAGCCCACTTACCCCATCACCATTTCAGTATCATCGACACTTAAGTTAACCAGTCGGCTTCGGCTGATAAGACCTGCAAATCGGCTGTCTAACTTCCCCAGGTGGGGACTCCTGGGCATCAGTGCCATATGATCATCATCATTTGTCAAAAAGAGCAAATCATTATTTCCGCAGATAATACATCAACTACGAAGAACTTCCATGGAAATCTGTTCAGTATAATGGCTGGTTGGATTATGAAGTTCGACAAATTTATTTGGCTTCAGTACAATAGTAAAGCCACAGTTGAAATAAATTACAGAGACTTTACATGACCAGTTATGGTGAAGCTCAGTCACCGTTATTAAATGTAACAAGTAAGAAAAGAGTCGGCTATTAATTATGAGAACCTGAAATATATGTAACATCTAACCACAACACCTTTGGCATAGGAAACGATACTGAAAATTTATCAAGTTAAATTAAACCTCATTGTGCAGTAATGGTAAAGAAACAACTTTATTGCCATTGAGCACTGTGAGGCCTTTCTCTATACAGAACATCAAAATATTAACGTCGTACATATGTATACAACATTCTTTCATGATTCTTAAACCAAGTGTTAGCTATGATTAAGTTATGCTCTGTGCAAAATTCTACCAGGCGGCTTCCTCTTTCATTTCTTAGCCCCAATCCATATTCACCTACTATGTTTCCTTCTCTCCCTTTTCCTACACTCGAATTCCAGTCACCCATGACTATTAAATGTTCGTCTCGCTTCACTATCTGAATAATTTCTTTTATTTCATCATACATTTCTTCAATTTCTTCGTCATCTGCAGAGCTAGTTGGCATATAAACTTGTACTACTGTAGTAGGTGTGGGCTTCGTATCTATCTTGGCCACAATAATGCGTTCACTATGCTGTTTGTAGTAGCTTACCCGCATTCCTATTTTCCTATTCATTATTAAACCTACTCCTGCATTACCCCTATTTGATTTTGTGTTTATAACAACAGTTCGTACATATTGGATAAGGGTCGACGTTGTCCAACTACTTGCACAACGAACTTGACAAGTGAAAATCTTGTCTTATTAATCTTAACAGTTCTGCTGCTATTCTGAAACATACATCGCTCAACCAGAGTCGAACCATAAACTCAATTATCAGAACGCACCTGCAAAAATTAACACTCATCAATAGTTTATAAATAGTAAAATTCCCTAATAAGATGATAGTTATCCCTTGTGGTAAATAAATTTCCTTACATAGCGCATAAAATTATACCTTGATAAAGTCAATGAAATAATAACATCCATGCATGAGTACTGCATATTATTATCTATATATATTGTCTCTAAACCAGTTGGTCAACTCTGAGACAAAAATCTCCACATCTGCAAAATAAAATGAACATCATAATAATCCAAGTATAAAATGTGGATAAAACATTGCCAACCGTTATTATAGTCTCACCTCAACGTCTTGAAGTTGAAAATACATAGCCTGTAATCTTGAACACTGTACTCAGTAGCACCTTGGTCAAGAAACAGCTGTTTACATGGAGGACACACGCGCAGCTGAGGTTATCATATGACTGACCAACAACGATGGATGCTGCCTGTTTACTAATTCTCGCAACACGCCGTCAGGGTGCACACCTGACCAATACGCATAAAGAAGACACTAACAGCTGTATGGGTTAGGCATAAATGCATTCATCTTACGAGAACAATAACCACAACAGTATCCAACCACTACAAAATTGCTTACAGTTATTTAGTAATGTAAAGATACGTAATTAATGCAATAACATGAGCCCTTCGCTCGTTTTTGCATTTATACAAAACTATGTTACAAGGTACTCATCACTTCAAAGATGCTGGGTACACGTAACATCATTTAGCGACAAGGAATGAGATGAAAAATATTGTCCTAGGATCAGGACAATAATAAAGGTAGTCCATAAACCACATAAGAACATTGTTATATATACTTGCTCCGGACACTGCGAGAGGGCTGTACAAGCAATGATCACACGCACGGCACAGCGGACACACCAGGAACCGCGGTGTTGGCCGTCGAATGGCGCTAGCTGCGCAGCATTTGTGTACCGCCGCCGTCAGTGTCAGCCAGTTTGCCGTGGCATACGGAGCTCCATCGCAGTCTTTAACACTGGTAGCATGCCGCGACAGCGTGGACGTGAACCGTATGTGCAGTTGACGGACTTTGAGCGAGGGCGTATAGTGGGCATGCGGGAGGCCGGGTGGACGTACCGCCGAATTGCTCAACACGTGGGGCGTGAGGTCTCCACAGTACATCGATGTTGTCGCCAGTGGTCGGCCGAAGGTGCACGTGCCCGTCGACCTGGGACCGGACCGCAGCGACGCACGGATGCACGCCAAGACCGTAGGATCCTACGCAGTGCCGTAGGGGACCGCACCGCCACTTCCCAGCAAATTAGGCACACTGTTGCTCCTGGGGTATCGGCGAGGACCATTCGCAACCGTCTCCATGAAGCTGGGCTACGGTCCCGCACACCGTTAGGCCGTCTTCCGCTCACGCCCCAACATCGTGCAGCCCGCCTCCAGTGGTGTCGCGACAGGCGTGAATGGAGGGACGAATGGAGACGTGTCGTCTTCAGCGATGAGAGTCGCTTCTGCCTTGGTGCCAATGATGGTCGTATGTGTGTTTGGCGCCGTGCAGGTGAGCGCCACAATCAGGACTGCATACGACCGAGGCACACAGGGCCAACACCCGGCATCATGGTGTGGGGAGCGATCTCCTACACTGGCCGTACACCACTGGTGATCGTCGAGGGGACACTGAATACTGCACGGTACATCCAAACCGTCATCGAACCCATCGTTCTACCATTCCTAGACCGGCAAGGGAACTTGCTGTTCCAACAGGACAATGCACGTCCGCATGTATCCCGTGCCACCGAACGTGCTCTAGAAGGTGTAAGTCAACTACCCTGGCCAGCAAGATCTCCGGATCTGTCCCCCATTGAGCATGTTTGGGACTGGATGAAGCGTCGTCTCACGCGGTCTGCACGTCCAGCACGAACGCTGGTCCAACTGAGGCGCCAGGTGGAAATGGCATGGCAAGCCGTTCCACAGGACTACATCCAGCATCTCTACGATCGTCTCCATGGGAGAATAGCAGCCTGCATTGCTGCGAATGGTGGATATACACTGTACTAGTGCCGACATTGTGCATGCTCTGTTGCCTGTGTCTATGTGCCTGTGGTTCTGTCAGTGTGATCATGTGATGTATCTAACCCCAGGAATGTGTCAATAAAGTTTCCCCTTCCTGGGACAATGAATTCACGGTGTTCTTATTTCAATTTCCAGGAGTATATATATATATATATATATATATATATATATACATATATATATATATATATATATATATATATATATATATATATATATATATATATGTGTGTGTGTGTGTGTGTGTGTGTGGCAAAATATGGTATTACAGCGGTGAAAGAACAACGACCTTTGTGTACTACGGATGTGACGAGATGTGAAATGTCTAGATTAGAAAATGTAGCTCTAGGTCTAGGTAATGCATTAGATCATTTATACAAAGAAAATGTAGATGACAGCAAACAGCATTACATACATTAAATTGTTTGGATCAGTATACAAGTCAAATCCAGCAGACATTGTACATTCTAATGAATGGGGAAAGACATGTTGTGTTTGCGTATCACAAGATATGAAAGACCATAACTCTAAGTGTTGGTTAAACATTATAAGTTTATAATGTGGATTAATTAAGCTTGATAAATTGACAGTATTGTTTCCTATGAAAAAAGTGTTGTGTTTAGATGTTACACGGTTTTCAGGTTCTCATAATTAATAGCCGACTTATTTTATACTTGTTACATTTGATAATGGTGACTGAGCTACAGCGAAACTAGTCATGTAAACTTTTTGTAGTTTACTGCGACTTTGTGGCTTGACTAGCGTACTGAAGTCAAATAAATTTGAAAGGAACTTGCATATAGTCGCGCTCCAGTAAAACGGTCAAGTCTACTTACAAACTTAACAAAACTGAACTCTATATATTTGCCAAACATTGTGGTCTAGAATCATCTTTCACAATATCGGCCCATGTGACACACCCAAGGAACCTAATCCTATAATATGCTCTCTTCCAGGCCTCAAAAGCAGCCAGGATTTCTTGACTGTACTTCGGAGCCCTGATGCGTCAGAAACAGCGCCTGAATGAATATACAATTAAATGGACTTACTGGGCCATGTCCAGGTCTTAGGTAACCCATGGCTTGGGGGACAGAAACACTTTCTTCTAAACGTTTTGTCCTCGTCGCAAATGTTTAATATTGTACTCTCAAAATTATGTTGGGATCAAACACATACAGCGCGGTCCATTGATCGTGACCGGGCCAAATATCTCACGAAATAAGCGTCAAACGAAGGACCTACAATGAACGAAACTGGTCTAGCTTGAAGGGGTAAAACCAGATGGCGCTATCCTTGGCCCACTAGATGGCGCTGCCATAGGTCAAACGGATATCAACTGCGTTTTTTTAACCCTTTGTTTCCTGACATAAGAAAAAATTTACTTTTTAAAATTTTCTTTGCAGAATTTATGCTATTGTGGCCTCAAATGACGGTAGGATTTTTGTAAAATTTTATTTTATTTTTCACAACTTTTTTCTCTCCTGGTACTCAGAAGTACCGTCAGACTCCATGGACAGAATCACAACATTCACAGAAAAATGCTCCAATTTTTATAACTTGTACTTTATTCCACATAAATATTACATATTTTTACATTAGAAAATTAATTAACAGAAATATGATATTTCTGAATTTTTTTTTTAATTTCGCATAAATTTATTCTAGAGTTACTTCACAATACATAGTAACTTAGCTATACATTTTTGACAGTATATACATATCACATATTTAGTGATACCTCATGAAATTGTAGGAAACAGTTCTTTTTCTCATTGCAGCACACATACACTTTACGTGTACTACATTGTGAATGTGGTCTCGACTGAATTTTATTTTTCGCACACATTTCGCAGCGTCCTCTTTTACGACTGAACGCTACAAAATGGTTTCCTCGGTTGCCAAGACGTACATTCTTCGGAACAGAAAAGTTATCCTTCCTTCTCTTTGGGAGAGTTATTTCATCTTTACCAGAGTTTCTCTTTTTGAGATTTGGCACTTGCTGTTCATTCATTAGCCCTAGTGCCACAGCACGCCTGAATTCCAGCAGTGGCAGTGCCCCATGTAGATCACTGAAAATGACGTAAGCATTGACAAAAGCAATTTGTATTGCTCCCCAGAAGAGACGGTGCCACCATTTCTTTGATCGCTTGTCAAGACCATAAATTGAACGTAATCTGTCTGCATGATCCACACCACCCATGTTTTTATTGTAATCACATACAATAACTGGACATGGTATAGTCATACTACTTCCATCTTTCTGTTTTCTTGTCACTACGGTCTGTTCAGTGCCATGGAAGTTTGACGCAAAATACACTAATTTATTTTCCTTCCATTGAAATACTGTTAGGTCTAAAGATGACTCTCTGTGATTTGATTTAGACATTTTTCTTTATGTAAATTCCCTAGCAAACCTTTCCTGTTTGTTCTAATTGTTCCACAGGCAAATGTATTTACCGATTTCTGTGTGAGAAAAAGTGGACAGAACAACTAGTGAGAGGTAACGCTTTGTTGCTACAATAAAGTGTTCGCACAACCTGACGGTACTAATAAGTCCGCCTTATATTTTCCACTTTATCTCATTCACTTGTAACGTAATGCTTCAAACTATTATAAAAAAACAAAGAAGGTAAGTACGTACAATGGAAAACTCAACGGAAGTTTCAATAAATTGCGCACAAATTCAGACAACACCATGGAAACAAGCACATACAATCTTCTGTTATCACAGCAGCGCGCGAAAAACAATTTCAAGCTCTGACCGCCAGAGAGGTATATGTATTGCACAATAACATCTATGAAACAGTAGAGCAGAGTTACTGTTACGTACCGACAGGCTCTCAGATCACGAAACTGCACCACGAGAAAATAATGAGAGTCAAAACTTACTGGTACTTTTAAGTACCGTCAGGCAACAAAGGGTTAAATAGCAACCCTAGTTTTTTATTACATATCCGTGTAGTACGTAAAGAAATATGAATGTTTTCATTGGACCACTATTTTCACTTTGTGATAGATGGCACTGTAATAGTGACAAACACATGGCTAGCATTTTTAGACGAACACTTGGTAACAGGTAGGTTTTTTAAATTAAAATACAGAACGTAGGTACGTTTGAACATTTTATTTCGGTTGTTCCGATGTGATACATGTACCTCTGTGAACTTACCACTTTTGAGAACGCATGCTCTTACAGCGTGATTGCCTGTACATACCACATTAATGCAATAAATGCTCCAAATGATGTCCGTCAACCTCAATGTATTTGGCAATACTTGTAACGACATTCCTCTCAACAGCGAGTAGTTCGCCTTCCGTAATGTTCGCACATGCATTGACAATGCACTGACGCGTGTTGGCGTTGTCGGCGGATCACGGTAGCAAATATCATTCAACTTTCCCCACACTAGTAAACACTGGGACGTCAGATCCGGTGAACGTGCGGGCCTTGGTATGGTGCTTCGACGACCAATCCACATGTCATGAAATATGCTAATCAATACCACTTCAACCGCACGCCAGCTATGTGCCGGACTTCCATCAATTTGGAAGTACATCGCCATTATATCACGCAGTGAAACATCTTGTAGTAACATCGGTAGAACATTACGTAGGAAATGAGCATACATTGTACCATTTAGATTGCCCTCGATAAAATGGGGGCCACTTATCCTTCCTCCTATTATGCCGCACCATTCATTAACCTGCCAACGTCGCTGATATTCCACTTGTAGCAGCCATCGTGGTTTTTCCGTTGCCCAGTAGTGCATATTATGCCGGTTTACGTTAGCGCTGTTGGTGAATGACGCTTCGTCGCTAAATAGAAGGCGTGCAAAAAATCTGTCATCGTCCCGTAATTTCTCTTGTGCGCAGTGGCAGAACTGTACACGACATTCAAAGTCGTCGATATGCAATTCCTTGTGCATAGAAATATGGTACGGGTGCAGTTGATGTTGATGTAGCATTCTCAACACAGACTTTTTTGAGATTCCAGATTCTCGCGCAATTTTTCTGCTACTGATGTGCGGATTAGCCGCGACAGCAGCTAAAACACCTACCTGGGCATCATCATTTGTTCCAGGTCGTGGCTGACGTTTCACATGTGGCTGAATACTTCCTGTTTCCTTGAATAACGAACCTATCCGGCGAACGGTCCGGACGCATGGATGATGTCGTCCAGGATACCGACGAGCATACATAGCACACACCCGTTGGGCATTTTGATCACAATAGCCATAAATCAACACGATATCGACCTTTTCCGCAGTTGGTAAACGGTCCATTTTAACACGGGTAATGTGTCACGAAGCAAATACCGTCCGCACTGGCGGAATGTTACATGATATCACGTACTTATACGTTTGTGCCTATTACAGCGCCATCTATCACAAAGCGAAAAAAGTGGTCCAAAAAAAATGGTTCAAATGGCTCTGAGCATTATGGGACTTAACTTCTTTGGTTATCAGCCCCCTAGAACATAGAACTACTTAAACCTAACTAACCTAAGGACATCAGACACATCCATGCCCGAGGCAGGATTCGAACCTGCAACCGTAGCGGTCGCGCGGTTCCAGACTGTAGCGCCTAGAACCGATCGGCCACTCCGGCCGGAAAAAGTGGTCCAACTAAAACATTAATATTTCTTTAAGTACTACACGAATATCTAATAAAAAATGGTGGTTCCATTTTTAAAACATCGCACTTAATATCCGTTTGACCTATGGCAGCGCCATCTAGTGGGCCAACCATAGCGCCATCTGGTTTTTCCCTTCAAGCGAGACAAGTTTCGTTCTTTGTAGTTTTTTCGTTTGATGCCTGTTTCGTGAGATATTTGGCCCGGTCACTATCAATGGACCACCCTGTATATGTGGCTGAACAGAATCACCTACCACAGAAAGTAGTTCCTGTTAAAACGTGGCTTCCTTGTACACAGCAACTATACAGCTTTGCAAACGGCCGAATAGTGTTAGCCAGAAGCAATGGTAAAAACAGATGGCAATACTAATTATCAACAGATAACTGTTAATTAGTAGAAGTTCTTACAATACTTATCCGAAGTCTGATGGTGGTGTGTAGTGATGGTGACAAATGTTTACTTGCACTGACCTGTCTTTAAAACTGGTGTAGTCCTACACCCAATAAATAATGACAGACATCCTCTTGTTGTCGATTGTAGATAACTGCTGAGATACTGCTTAACTAGCTAAGTGGAACTCTGTATCTGCGTATATTCACGTTTCTGCGATGGTTGTCTACTTGGGAACTATTTGTGCCACGTTACGCTGATGCATAATCTAAGTCACGTCATGCACCCCCTACTTGGTGCCTGACCATATCTCTGTTGCACGTGAGTCGAGGGCTCCTTGGCGCTCCGCTGCCCTTACCAATTACTGTCTCCCTTTAAAGTCGTTCAGCACCTACAACTGCTGCCTAGATTGTGGCTATATTGTATATGAACTTTCGCTCTATGTATTTTATCCCGGAAAAATTCGTAATTTCAAAGAGTGTGTTACAGTCTAAATTGTCGAAAGATTTCTCTAAAATCTACAACTGCTTTATATATAATTTTCATCTATCTTGTAAATATAATGGGGAATATCACCTCGCATGATCCTACACTTCTCCTGTACAAATACGCTGTTCTCACCTACAATGATTATTGTACCAGATATGAATGCAGCGGCCGGCCGCTGTGACCGAGCGGTTGCACGCAGTTCAGCTCGGAACCGAGTTGCTGCTACGGTCGCAGGTTCTACTCCTGTCTTGGGAATCGATATGTGTGATGTCAATAGGTAAGTTAGGTTTAATTAGTTCTACGTCTATGGAACTGATAACCTCAGATGTCCGATAATGCTTGATGCCATTTGAATTTTTATGAATGCAGCATCTTCTACATACACAAAATGTAAATGTTCGTTTCTACAAAACTGTAAATCGTTCGGAAACGCGCGTGGTTTTGTATAGCTGATGGAGCGACATATGGTACACAAATCATATATATAAAAATGTTATGCATAACATATATGTACAGTACACCATTGGCCATTAAAATTGCTAGAACAAGAAGAGTTGCAGATGATAAACGGGTATTCATTGGACAAATATATTATACTACAAAAGGCATGTGATTACATTTTCACGCAATTTGGGTGCATAGATCATGAGAAATCAGTACCCAGAACAACCACATAGCCTCGGCATTGAGTCAAACAGAGCTTGGATGGCGTGTACAGGTACAGCTGCCCATGCAGCTTCAACACGATACCACAGTTCATCAAGAGTAGCGACTGGCGTATTGTGACGAGCCAGCTGCTCGGCCACCATTGACCAGACGTTTTCATTTGGTGAGAGATCTGGAGAACGTGCTGGCCAGGGCAGCAGTCAAACATTTAATGTGCTAAGGTCATCAGTCCCTAAGCTTGTACACTACTTAACCTAAATTTTCTTAAGAACAAACACACACGGTTTCGCGGGGATCGTATGAAGGGTAGAGCCACGAGTCGTAAAACATCTGAAATGTAACGTCTACGGTTCAAAGTGCCGTCAATGCGAACAGGAGGTGACCGAGATTTTTAACCAATGGCAATCCATACCATCACGCTAGGTGATACGCCAGTATGGCGATGACGAATACACTCTTCCAATGTGCATTCACTGCGATGTTGCCAAACACGGATGCGACCATCATGATGCTGTAAACAGAACATGGATTCATTCGAAAACATGACGTTTTGCCATTCATGCACCCAGGTTCGTCGTTGAGTACACCATCGCAGGAGCTCCTGTCTGTGATGCAGCGTCAAGGGTAACCGTATCCGTGGTCTCCGAGCTGATAGTCCATGCTGCTGCAAACGTCATCGAACTGTTCATGCAGATGGTTGTTGTCTTGCAAACGTCCCCATCTGTTGACTCAGTGATCGAGACATGGCTGCACGATCCGTTACAGCCTTGCGGATAGGACGCCTGTCATCTCGACTGCTAGTGATACGAGGCCCTTTGGATCCAGAACGGCGTTCCGTGTTACCCTCCTGAACCCACCGATTCCATATTCTGCTAACAGCCATTGGATCTCGACCAACGCGAGCAGCAATGTCGCGATACATAAACAGCAATCACGATAGGCTACAATCCGACCTTTATCAATGTCGGAAACGTGATGGTACGCATTTCTCCTCCTTACACGAGGCGTCACAAGAACGTTTCTCCAGGCAACGCCGGTCAACTGCTGTCTGTGTAAGAGAAATCGGTTGGAAACTTTCCTCATGTCAGCACGTTGTATAGGTGTCGCCACCGGCGCCAACCTTGTGTGAATGGTCAGAAAAGCTAATCATTTGCATATCACAGCATCTTCTTCCTGTCGGTTAAATTTCGCGTCTGTAGCACGTCATCTTCGTGGTGTAGCAATTTTAATGGCCAATAGTGCATTAATATACTATATGGCACATCAGAAGGGATATAAGAACACATGCGTAATCGAATGCAACGTAGTGTCGAAATTTATAAGTGTTGGTGAACTTTTGTTTGTTTAAAATGTTTGAATTTCTATATACATTGCAGGAAAAAAATGAGTACACCCATTTAGGGGTCTCCTATTTACTCAATATTTATTGTTGCAACAGTGCATATGGAGTACATGGAATGATTACATTTGCAGATCAGTAGCAGAAGCGGTTCTGAGGTACCAGGTATGCACGTATGCTGAGACGCCCGTGTTTGTATGTGGTGTAGCCTCCTCGGGTGGCAATGCAGGAGGTGCCTCTGGCATCCACTCAATCGTACAGCTGGCGAACAGTGGTCTGGAATACGTTATGCCACTCCTGCTCGACCTGTTCGAGTATGGGGCGACTAGTGACACAAATCACTTCTCGACCCACCGTATCCCATATGTGCTTGACTGGAGACATGTCCGGAGATCGTACTGGCCAGGGATGTTCCTATACGTCTTGCAGAGCATGTTAAGTTTTTACGAGCAGTCTGTGGGCAAGCATTATCCTCTTGGAGCAACACAATTCACTTCTGTTGCACGAACGGTGAAAGAACCGGTCTGACAACATTCTGCGCGCACCAAACGCTTGTTAGCACCCCGTCCAGGGACACACAAGGTGAACGTTGCGTTTCGCACCCAAGAGCATAAGGCCTGGGGTGAAGCCAGCGTGTCTTGGACCACCGCACTCTACGAGACGGCGCTGACCAGGTGCACGTCGTACGCTCAAACGGCCTTCACCTGCATTCAGGCAGAATATCCTTTCACTGCTGAATACCTGGGCATGCCATTCCGTCTTCCAAGTGATCCTCTGACGGCATCAGTCCAGCCGTACATTCGATGCTGTTGCTTGACAGGGGGATGCCGCCAATTGTGAAATTCAGATTCGATTCATACTGCGCATAATAAAAGGTCATGGCCAGAGGTGTAATGTGGCAAAGCACCAAGATGCACTTCTCAGCCGTTGTCGAGAAAATCGACAGTTAAAAGAAACCGTTGCGGTGAAATACTCTCTACGATTAATAATTCTCTACAGCGTCGTGGCGCAGCGGTAAGCGCTCGGGTTCGTCATCCGAAGGTCGCCGGATCGAATCTCGCACCATACAACACTTTTTTTAATATTTGTTTTTTTTGTAATTCACATATATATATATATATATATATATATATATATATATATATATAATTCCCGGCAATCAGTTGCAACAATTATGCATTAATAAGTTGTTGAAAGTCGTTTGTCGTGGAAAAACTGGCGACTTCGAACATCATTATGTTTTCCGCAAACAAAGTTGTATTTCACAAATGTTATTAATTGTCTTCATAATGTTAACCACGTATAGTTAACGGAAGACGTAGAAACGTTATTCCGAAACGAATACGTATAGCGTAAGTCAAACGTTCGAATTAGAATAGAGACCCCACAAACACAAATTTGCTGCGGCAGGTATGAAATATAAACTCCGTTACTCGCTCGTTACACTTGAAGGACAGATGTTGAATTGGCCGAAACGAGCCGCCGCATAATAGCGTAGTTGCCTGCTAACTTCGAAAGAAGGCAGATGCGGTCCCTAGCGCAACTTATAACATCGTCGAAAATCAGTGCGGACGGGAGAGCTTTGGTACACCCTGTTAAAAAAACGGAATAATGGAGGCGGTACAATTGGAGAGCGATCCGCCTTCACCAACATGCATAAGCAATTCATTAATAGTTATATATATATATATATATATATATATATATATATATATATATATATATATATATATTTGAATTACGAAAAACTAAAAATTAAAAAAAAATTCAAGGCGCGAGGTTCGATCCGGCGACCTTCGGATTACGAACCCGAGCGCTTAGCGCTGCGCCACGAGGCTGTTGACAACTACTAATCGTAGAGAGTATTTCACCGCAACGGTTTCTTTTAACTGTCGATTTTCTCGACAACGGCTGAGAAGTGCATCTTGGTGCTTTGCCACATTACACCTTTGGCCATGAGCTTTTATTATGCGCAGTATGAATCGAATCTGAATTTCACAATTGGCGGCCTCCCCTTGTGAGTGGAAGACTGGCAAGAGGGGTGCATACCTATAGCGCCACTCTTACTAACTGGTTCGCTACAGTTGGTGTTGACATGTCTGGGCTCAAAAGCGCTCTTAAACGTGCTGTGAGAGTTGTACAATCTGCCACCACTAGACTTACAGTACGATGGTCCTGGCTGGCACATGTGCTGCGTGGATGTCCAGAACGTTGTCTACTGGTGCGAGTATATTCACTTGGCCACTGATACCAGCATCGTTGCATATCCGACGCAGCACGTTCAACTTGTGTGGCAGTCCCCCGAAAGGACTATACCGCCATTCGAATTTCACCACCTTCAAACTCGCTCATTTGCCTGTAGTAAACATGATTGCGTCCCTTTGGCATGCCTATCTACCAGCTTCACACGTTTAAACAACACTGAGCCTTCTGTGTGTGAGCATTACGCACTGAAGGGTAAACCGAGGTGGTTATCTAGTAGCTATGCCGTTGCACTATCTGCTGGCAGACAACATTGAAACCATTATCAATATATTTACTATCTCCCAGGTGGCGTATGTCGTCATCGGATCAATATCGACGTCGTCTATCGACGTGCGCCAACTTTACTCCGGCAGCAAACAGGAAAGGCGTGTTTAGTGCTAATCAGCTTATGATTAGGATACTATTATGGAATTTCAATATGCAGTAGCAAAAAATAAGGCTCCAGTTCAGAGACAGGTGGGAAGAAGAGATGTACAGAGGAATGGGAGGTAATGCAGGTAGAGGAAGAGAAAGATGGTGAGGAGGTGATGAACAGAGAAAGGTGTCAGGAGGAGGACATGGACAAAGATAGGGCAGAAGAGAGAGGTGAGAAGAGGTGATGTACAGAAGAGTGGGAGGTAATGCAGATAGAGGAAGAGAAAGATGTGAGGAGGTGATGAACAGAGAAACGTGGAAGAGGAGGACATGGACAAAAATAGGGCAGAAGATGGTCAGAGACAGGATGGGAGAAGGAGATTAGAAATATCTTAATTTCCCATACGTTTTAGAAATATGTGATTTCTGGTTTCTTTCTTTTCCATTTAAGTGGACTAAACCACTGCAATGCGAGACCAGGAACACCTAGTCCTATAATATGAAGTTTATCGCTATCACCAACAATGGCTTTCAGAAATAACAGCAAACGAAGACACCAAACCTGACTATTCCGTTGGAGCTGAGATCTGGTTTAGGACGCAAATGCAGCTTCTCTCTGCTTTAGTAATTTCGGAATTAATTGTGACACACAACAATATTCAGGAAGTATTTTACATACGTGATAACTGAAACTATATTCGTCAATAATTAGCGTTTGAGTCAAAATTACGTTTCACAAACTTTGCATGCTCATTGTCCGTCCCCAAAGTAACTAAACGGAAGTATTCAGAAAAAAAATAGTCACTGCAGGAAAGTGTAAGCATAAGAGGAGGCGGTACGTTTACAATCAGGATCAGAAATCATCACCCAAGACGTCTCAAATGCCCTTCCATTCCTCTACAAATAGTTCATGTTATCAGCCATGACTTCATAAACTGAAGATACGATAACATCGTACTTGGAATAAAAGTTACGTATAGCCAAAATTTTCCTTGTTGCGACATTTTTTTAATAAACTTCCAACTGTTATAGCCCGTTAGGCTGTTGGATGCGTCAGTAAATCTTGAATAAGCTAGTGGTGTATCAGACGGTTTACCGATCATAGCATGATTAGCGCATCCTTCAGCGGCAGTGGTGGTCATTAGGTAAATGGGGATGCGCACAATTACACGACAGTGGGTATTCCACGTGGGTGATCAAAGGTATGTACGGTTACGACAGAATCGCTGAAACCCTTCCTGTTTAGTTAATGGGCTGCTCTGCCAAGTGCGTATCACATAAAGATTGAACTGGACAGTCAGATCGATACGGAAACTGTTGCTGGCATTAGCGCCTTGCTTTAGAGACATGTACTAAATCTCTTGTATCCATAAAGAAACTATATTTACAAACACAAATATCGTTAGAAGAGACGAAAGTAAATATTTTCATGTTGCATAACATCTTGAAGACAACAAACAAACGTCACCGCATGGTGGGCCACGCACACCGGATCATTGTGCGCATGACGAAGCCATAAATGCTGTTTCTTTGGGCTTTCAAATTTTCCTCTAGCCCCCTCCTTTTATTCACTCTGTGCCTACTTCCTGCGTCTCAGGCGAAGAAACCATTGCTTGGAAGATATTTCTAAAATTACAAAGAGGTTGTCTTCTAATTGGATTGTTTTCTGAAAAGATCAAGGTGTGTGTGTGTGTGATGAGGAAGTCGATATATTCTGGTGATACGCAGTATAAGTAGTGGCCAAGAAACAAATTTATAACGCTGTCTCAGTCGAAAACGTTTAGCAAGTAATTACACAGTACACACTTTCATATAATCCAACGCAGTGGATGAGACAAGGGCTTCCATGTTGTAAAATAATATAGAGTGCAAAAACAACTTCGTAAAAGCAACAGGTTGATCAAAAGATTGTTGAAACACGTCTCGAAGTGACAGATAAGTGATACAGATTATTGACAAATTTTCGACGTTGCTTGCACATTTTATTTCTGGCTCTTAAGTATTTCTTTAGATAGCTTCAAACACAGGCGCACTACGTGAAAAATAGTGTGGAGTGATGTGTGTGGAAATGATGATGAATGGAGTCTCAAATAAGAGAAGACATTCCTACTTAAGATATTATTTTAACACGAACAGAGAAACATAAGCAAAATCCCTCCTATGCCTTTCGATACCGGAATGAAGGATTGACTTCCGAGAACTGAACAAAATTTGAACATCCTGGAAGGACGGATGACCAGCCCTCGACAAATACAGGGTGAGTCACCTAACATTACCGCTGGATATATTTCGTAAACCACATCAAATACTGACGAATCGATTCCACAGACCGAACGTGAGGAGAGGGGCTAGTGTAATTGGTTAATACAAACCATAAAAAAAATGCACGGAAGTATGTTTTTAACACAAACCTACGTTTTTTTAAATGGAACCAAGTTAGTTTTGTTAGCACATCTGATCATATAAACAAATACGTAATCAGTGCCGTTTGTTGCATTGTAAAATGTTAATTACATCCGGAGATATTGTAACCTAAAGTTGACGCTTGAGTACCACTCCTCCGCTGTTCGATCGTGTGTATCGGAGAGCACCGAATTTCGTAGGGATCCAAAGGGAACGGTGATGGACCTTAGGTACAGAAGAGACTGGAACAGCACATTACGTCCACATGCTAACACCTTTTTATTGGTCTTTTTCACTGACGCACATGTACATTACCATGAGGGGTGAGGTACACGTACACACGTGGTTTCCGTTTTCAATTACGGACTGGAATAGAGTGTGTCCCGACATGTCAGGCCAATAAATGTTCAATGTCGTGGCCATCATTTGCTGCACACAATTGCAATCTCTCGCGTAATGAATGTCGTACACGCCGCAGTACATCTAGTGTAATGTCGCCGCAGGCTGCCACAATACGTTGTTTCATATCCTCTGGGGTTGTAGGCACATCACTGTACATATTCTCCTTTAACGTACCCCACAGAAAGAAGTCCAGAGGTGTAAGATCAGGAGAACGGGCTGGCCAATTTATGCGTCCTCCACGTCCTATGAAACGCCCGTCGAACATCCTGTCAAGGGTAAGCTTAGTGTTAATTGCGGAATGTGCAGGTGCACCATCATGCTGATACCACATACGTCGACGCGTTTCCAGTGGGACATTCCGCACATTCCGTAATAGAAAACGGAAACCACGTGTGTACATGTGCGTCAGTGAAAAAGACCAATAAAAAGGTGTTAGCATGTGGACGTAATGTGCTGTTCCAGTCTCTTCTGTACCTAATGTCCATCACCGTTCCCTTTGGATCCCTACGGAATTCGCTGCTCTCCGATACACACGATCGAACAGCGGAGGAGTGGTACTAAAGCGTCAACTTTAGGTTACAATATCTCCGGATGTAATTAACATTTTACAATGCAACAAACGGCACTGATTACGTATTTGTTTACATGTTCAGATGTGCTAACAAAACTAACGTGGTTCCATTTAAAAAAACGTAGGTTTGTGTTAAAAACATACTTCCGTGCATTTTTTTATGGTTTTTATTAACCAATTACACTAGCCCCTCTCCTCACGTTCGGTCTGTGGAATCGACTCGTCAGTATTTGATGTGATTTACGAAATATATACAGCGGTAACGTTAGGTTACTTACCCTGTATAAAAGCCAGTTTGCAAAAATAGATTTTAGTGGCAGTACGAAATAGGAGTTGTCAAAATAGGTTGTCCTTTCTGTAAATGTCAATTTAATTGGTTGAAACCGGCAATGAATGTAAGGCAAATAAAAAAAAACGACGTGTAGTTGGGTGTAAATAGTCCACCACTGTTCAAAACAGTAACAATGATATTCATGTCATAACTCTGGAAGGAAAAAGATGACGTTCATTACCCCATAGTAAGGTTGTCTTTAGCTCAAAATGATTTGTACAATGGTGCAACAAAAAATTTTGGAAACTTACTCAGTGCTACAAAATGACAGGTTGCAAAGTAAAATTTAAAAGCAGACTAAAAAAAGCTTCTCTTTACAACTTCTATTCTGTGGAAGAATTTGTGTGACTTTAACGTGTAAAAGCTGGAGGGTAGTAATTAACAACTCACTTATGTAGGTATTTAAAATAAGTTAAATTTATAAATGTTCAACTTGCAACCATATTTAACGATTAAGTTCCAGTGTGTATGTAACATGTCTCATTCCATATCATTACGATTTATCGTGAAAATTATCCCTGGGACATGAAACTAACTATCAGACGAAATACTTTGGCAGTACAATTTTATCTTTACACTTGCCCTCATAATGAAGGTATCAAGTTCCACATGAGCTCCATTGGAACTAATGTATGTGCTGCCCTTAACCAGAAATGTGAATACGGTTTTCAGTAACATACTAACAGTTGTTTAGTACATGGTGTACCCATGGACAATAACACCTAAACATCTCGAAAAATATGTACGAACAACTTTACAAATAAAATTTTGCAAAAGGAACAGCTGTCGGTGCTAAAACAGGCCTTTCCTCCACCGCCCCTCCCTATGGGGGTCCAACTTTTTATGTTAATATAAAATTTAATTTAATATAATTTAATTTAACATAATTAATATATTTATTTAAACCCTAATTGTTATTTATTATTCGGATTCGACGCCAAAAGAAACCCATGATTTATAGCAAATGTTTTTTCCATTCTTTATAGTTGGCGCTATAATCGACAAAATTAAATTTTTTGACGTTTCCAAATGACAACAGCCTCATGTAAATCTCCACTACATGTGCGATGAATAAGAAAATTTCTTCATTCCAAACAGTTTCGTTAAAAACTTAATTTAGCTTAGAAAATTTTGCACTTTCATTATTTCTGTTCCCCATAACAGCAATTCTTTGAGTTTTGTTTCTAGGTGTCACACTTTCTTAGAAATTAAATTGCTGTACAACGTAAGATCATGGCCCATCAGCAAAATGTTCGGCATGAAGAGCACCAGCAGTACACCAATCTACTGTAGCCACAACACAAACTGAAATTATTTCAATATTTTGTTCTGTGGGTAAAACATCCATTACTTCAAATGAACCCGCGAAGGGCAAAGGTCCCGAGTTCGAGTCTCGGTCCGGCACACGGTTTGAAGCAGCCAGGAAGTTTCATATCAGCGCACACTCCGCCTAAAAAGTTCCGATGCCTAGTCGTTTGGTGTTCAAGGCTATGAAGGCTCCGGCACTGCGACGAGGCAGCCTGTATGGTGTGGCTTTGAGGAGTGAGTTAGCGTGTGAGAGTTCACTCGGAATCCTGTGTGTATATCCGTGGCTGGTGGGCCTGTCAGTATTATTATAAACATTCTTCCTCACCATGGCTGACGAAATGTATTCCTCCGCTAACTCCTAGAGGCTGATACGAGATGGAGGAACACACCGGGCTCAGTCACTATGATAGTGAGATTCGAGGGGACTAACCGAAATCAAACATGCCAATGGTGTGAGGACTCTCAAGTCAACCCTGAAGGAAGAAACACTACGTAATGTTAAAAGTAGCTTATTTTCCAGTCTTTTGAATGCCTGATCGTAAAAGGTTTACTACACAAACAAATTTCCATAATTAAATTAAATATTTAACAAAAATATCAACTATTTGGAAAAAAAACGTTTAAATTTTCATCGTAAATGCAGTATATAATCAAATGAGTCCATTCGTAAAAGCAAAAACCGGAACATTTTAGTATTGCCCATTGCACTGCCGAATACAAAGAATGGAAAATGATTTTCGGGTAAACTCTTTAAATGTTCGATATGATCAAGGTTGAACAATAATATGAAAGTTCTAGACGACGTACTTTGCAGGGTGCAGATTCTCTATCGTATCTTGGAACACCTAAATATCTCGAAAAATATGCGTGGTATGAAAAATATGTTCTATACGAACATCCGTCTGTGCCGAAACTGGGCACCTCCCAGCCCTCTCTCCTCACCAGATGGGACGTCAATTTTTGTTTTCCAGTGGCACCGTCCACCCATTTAACTGCATATTCGGTTTCTATGCCATATCAAATTATGTTATACTGCCTAAATCTGATTCTATCACCAGGTATATGTTTTCTCCTGCTATAATACGTAGTAGAAGTACCACATCTCTGTGTGCGAAAACAGGTGTGGTCTGCTACAAAATAACCAGAAGAGCGTCAGTGATACTACAATTACTGCGGTAATGCTGGTGGACAAATCAGCCATGAAGAGAAACTATGTTGATACTACAAACCAGAACGCCAGTTCAATTGGCGTGAGCAGAATAACCACGTTTGATTTAAGAAATCAACTTGCTAACTGCACTGAAGGGACTTCCGAGGTAACAAATTTGGCGTGTTATGTCGGTATGACTTTCTTCAGTTCAGAAACATCGTTGCGTCAACGCTGTTTATCCTTCGCTGTTTGTTCTTGCTGTAAAGGAAGTTCAGAGGTCCAGCATAAAAAGAGGCGCAGTGCGTAACGATGAAATTGCGTGCATGCCCTGTTTAGGATTACGGGTCCACAAGGTTAAAGCATGAACGAAAAGTCTTCTGGTCATATTTAGATGATAGTTTTGAAGCACAGCCTCACAACAGAGAAGAACTATCACGATTTTTTACGACGCTTACATTCCATTCTCGAAAATATTCAGTGGTCTGTGTGATAAAAACGGCCGGTCTCTATGCCTTCTGCGTCAGTGGGCATTGACCCTATCGTTATCTGGCAGCAGAGGAATCGCAAAGGGAACGCGAACGAGCCATACAGAGGTCACTATGTGTTAAACGGGATGAGTACAGTCTTATATAGGTAACGATAGGAGTCAGTTGCAATCTCTCGCTGTGTGAATTCCTCGTAGCAAGTGAGATGGCATGCCTCAAATGACTGCATTCGTTAAAATTTGTGGCGTAGGTGGAACAATTTTATCAATTTATATCAATTCATGATGGTTGTCGT
Organism: Schistocerca nitens; assembly: GCF_023898315.1. Lineage (NCBI taxonomy): Eukaryota > Metazoa > Arthropoda > Insecta > Orthoptera > Acrididae > Schistocerca > Schistocerca nitens. The sequence goes on from NC_064614.1 coordinate 71,190,599, forward strand.
AACTGGTTTGCCATGTGATGCCGCAATGAAGCTTAAACTGACTTCATTGAAACGCGTCTCAGATTTCCGAAGTTTGCACGATCTTTTATGTACCGCTTGCATGGAGCACAGTGTGGCGCGTGCAATACTACAAGAACATCTCACTCTAGAGTGCACAGAAACAACACTATAACGCTATATACTCACAGTTAATGTCATCATTGGTTAGGAATTGTGGGTCTAAAGTATTTTTCTAAGTCAAAACGTGCCAAGTACTATGAGAAATGTATAAGACCTTTTTTTCAGTTTGTAAATTTGTTTGTGAATACAAATCAGTTACATCGGAATGATAACGAAATTGAATAATGGAAGGAGAGTAACTTTCACCAATATGCATACCGCATTTCCATATTGATCAGAACAGGAAAGTATCTCTTTCAGCGTGGTTTTGTTTCTGCCTAAGTTGATTTTCTTTTTTTTGACTGAAATAAGACTTTGTTGGGGAGGTGATATACTAGGTGTACCGGTATCAAATGAGCGTTTTTTTGTGAATATGAAACGCTAATTTTGAATTGAGAAGTAAAAGAATTTTATTCAAAGTACTGATTATTGCTTTCTGTACATTTTGACCACCTTTCTGGCAATTTGTGGACACCATGCCAATAGAAATGTTCGTCTTTTGAAGCAAACCAATCACACACCCAATTTTCGACTTCTTCGGAGGAATCGAAGTGTTCCTCAGCCAGTGTGTGTCCCATTGATGAAAACAAATGGTAGTCGGAAGGGGCCAAGTCTGGTGAATACAGCGGGTGGGGTAGCAGCTCCCGGCCAAGTGTTTTGATTGTATCTTGAACCAGTTTTGCTTTGTGTGCAGGTGCATTGTCGTGTAAAAAAAGCATTTAAAAATGAATGTGTATCACAGAAGACAAGGATGGCAGTTCTCAATAACTACACTGCTCAAAAGAATTTGAGGATCACTTTTTCGAAACCACTTATTTCACACCCACCTCGACGTTTAAGTTTGAACTTTGGATCAAAATTGCGTACTGTCTTCGTCTCTAATCGTGCATATGCGTGGAGCACTGAGACGTCACTCTCGGGCTCGACAACACTTCATAGAAAAAATTGCCGACACAGGCGAGAAAGACCATAGCTCAGTTCATGTGACATGTAAGATGGGTTAATGATGTCACATTGGAACCGAATTTCACCACAAAAATGTTCAAATGTGTGTGAAATCTTATGGGACTTAACTGCTAAGGTCATCAGTCCCTAAGCTTACACACTACTTAACCTAAACTATCCTAAGGACAAAGACACACAACCATGCCCGAGGGAGGACTCGAACCTCCGCCGGGACCAGCCGCACAGTCCATGACTGCAGCGCCGCAGACCGCTCGGCTAATCCCGTGCGGCATTTCACCGCACTTCTTCCCAGTGGCACTGAGACCGTGTGACACGATCGGTAGGTCTCCACATCCCCTGTGACCAACTTTCACCCCTTCTTTTGACGCCTCTGCGACGCCTCTGCCACGCCCAGCGTTGAATCACGCAGTTTTCTTGTGAATGGCCGAGGAAAACATACCAGACACGCTGTCTCGAAGAATCGGAACGAAAAGGCCTCAGGCGGTGGCATAAAGGGCGTCAATAAGGCCACCCTTTTCCTGGGACATTAATTCCCACACATTTCGCAGTCGTAAACAATAGCTTGTATTGTCATGAGCAACAGGAAGACGTTCTTTGCAACCTCTGACACTGCTGATACCGTTGAGTGTTTCAATCCTTCTCTAATGACATCGTGCGGTTGAATCCTCTTCGAACATGATCGCACTCGTTTCGAGCACAGCACGACCGAACGTTTTACTCTCGTACACGGATTGGAACCACAAGCGTCCTCTGAAAACCATTCGACGAAATCTGAATGAGATTCGAAGTGCAAAGGTTGTAAGTTGGCATGGTCTCCTGTCCTTCATTTCTTACATTTTCCGTCCTCACAATTGTATTCTGCACATCAAGACGCTTCATTTGAACCCAAACTCGATAAGGTAGAGTAAATTTTGTATGAATTGATGTAATCTATATGCAAATCTAATAAGTAAATCGCAAGCGCGCACCGGGGTTGAAGAAGTCAAGGCTGGCGTGCACAACATGACGGCCACAGGAACTTTCGCTCTAAAGAGGAAACCAGCCTGCTGTGAAGACCGTCCCTTCAGAAGGCTGGGTCAAGCACATACCTACTTCGGCCAAAGCGACCGCCCAGAGAGAAAACAGCTTTTGCCAGAGCGAAGGGATAACTTCCCCCATGTTCGACTTAAAAGCAAATTCTGCCACATTGTGTAGGAGCGCTCAGAAGATGCATTTTTTTCCAGATCGACTGCGTAGTGACGGGGTTCTCACAAGAAGACAGTAAATTCTTAAAGGAGATGCTACAGATTTCCGCATTGGTCGACTCAAACGAAACGCCACTCTCCCGTTTAAAAGAGCAACGTTGATTGGCGGAATATCTCTGACATAAACAGCCAGAGGAGTGAGGGAAGACAGCGAATGATATACCTATGCAACTTTTCCAGAAAAGGGGCCCTTCCGTTGTCTCTCTTGGAGCGGGAACATGGTACGACAACGAGTACGCTCGTTCGTGTACGCAAAGAGTGAGGAACAAAGTCTCTCCTCAGTACTTCTCTGGGAGAGCACCTCTGTCATCGGTGTCAGAGTGAATCTCTATATTGGGTCGCTCGCGAAAAAGCGTTGTTCACTGTGTTGGCCGCCACACTTATTGTGTGGTGTGAACACGGACAGAGTATTAGTTAAACGCGAGCGAGTATTGAGTGGAATTGCAGTGGACTGGTTATCTGACCGGTGTACCATGCCAATAGTTAGACTAGGGGTGGAAAGGAGTCTTTGACTTCATCAAGGCATAGGGAGAGTTTGATTCGCGAAGGTCAATCCAGATAGAAAGAGATAGTTGCGTTATTTGTCAGCAGCGAGCGATGTAGGCAGCAGTCGTCGCAGCTCATGGGATTGTGCGCTACAGCGTATGCGAGCCCCATCTGTCCTCCATAACAGTGCACCCCATTACATTTCTCACATGACAGCCTTGACCGTACCTAGACAAGTTATTCAAGTTGAGTAGGCGTAGCTCTCAGCCATTCTGTCGAGTAAATGACATTTCTTAGAGAAAAGGGAGAAAAGAACGTTTCCATACTTTGTAAAATAATAGCATTCCTACCCATAAGAGGCAATCTACTGTTCCGAAAAGAACCCGGAAATTTATTATTTTTTTTATATAAGATAACGTTTCACTTGATTTCTCAGAATTTTTTGCGATAAATAATATTTTTCGTTCATTTAATGTTTTTCTTACACTAATTAGCAATACTCCTGTACCCAAGTATCCCACTAGTTACGTAAGAATATACAGGGTGTTTCAAAAATGACCGGTATATTTGAAACAGCAAAAAATTAAACGAGCAGCGATAGAAATACACCGTTTGTTGCAATATGCTTGGGACAACAGTACATTTTCAGGCGGACAAACTTTCGAAATTACAGTAGTTACAATTTTCAACAACAGATGGCGCTGCAACTGATGTGAAAGATATAGACGACAACGCAGTCTGTGGGTGCGCCATTCTGTACGTCGTCTTTCTGCTGTAAGCGTGTGCTGTTCACAACGTGCAAGTGTGCTTTGGACAACATGGTTTATTCCTTAGAACAGAGGATATTTCTGGTGTTGGAATTCCACCGCCTAGAACACAGTGTTGTTGTAACAAGACGAAGTTTTCAACGGAGGTTTAATGTAACCAAAGGACCGAAAAGCGATACAATAAAGGATCTGTTTGCAAAATTTCAACGGACTGGGAACGTGACGGATGAACGTGCTGGAAAGGTAGGGCGACCGCGTACGGCCACCACAGAGGGCAACGCGCAGCTAGTGCAGCAGGTGATCCAACAGCGGCCTCGGGTTTCCGTTCGCTGTGTTGCAGCTGCGGTCCAAATGACGCCAACGTCCACGTATCGTCTCATGCGCCAGAGTTTACACCTCTATCCATACAAAATTCAAACGCGGCAACCCCTCAGCGCCGCTACCATTGCTGCACGAGAGACATTCGTTAACGATATAGTGCACAGGATTGATGACGGCGATATGCATGTGGGCAGCATTTGGTTTACTGACGAAGCTTATTTTTACCTGGACGGCTTCGTCAATAAACAGAACTGGCGCATATGTGGAACCGAAAAGCCCCATGTTGCACTCCCATCGTCCCTGCATCCTCAAAAAGTACTGGTCTGGGCCGCCATTTCTTCCAAAGGAATCATTGGTCCATTTTTCAGATCCGAAACGATTACTGCATCACGCTATCTGGACATTCTTCGTGAATTTGTGGCGGTACAAACTGCCTTAGACGACACTGCGAACACCTCGTGGTTTATGCAAGATGGTGCCCGGCCACATCGCACGGCCGACGTCTTTAATTTCCTGAATGAATATTTCGATGAACGTGTGATTGCTTTGGGCTATCCGAAACATACAGGAGGCGGCGTGTATTGGCCTCCCTATTCGCCAGACATGAACCCCTGTGACTTCTTTCTGTGGGGACGCTTGAAAGACCAGGTGTACCGCCAGAATCCAGAAACAATTGAACAGCTGAAGCAGTACATCTCATCTGCATGTGAAGCCATTCCGCCAGACACGTTGTCAAAGGTTTCGGGTAATTTCATTCAGAGACTACGCCATGTTATTGCTACGCATGGTGGATATGTGGCAAATATCGTACTATAGAGTTTCCCAGACCGCAGCGCCATCTGTTGTTGAAAATTGTAACTACTGTAATTTCGAAAGTTTGTCTGCCTGAAAATGTACTGTTGTCCCAAGCATATTGCAACAAACGGTGTATTTCTATCGCTGCTCGTTTAGTTTGTATTGCCGTTTCAAATATACCGGTCATTTTTGAAACACCCTGTAGAATATTTTTGTGTGTTTTCCTTACAGCGGACGACTCCAGAAGATATTTATTGCTTAATGCTTTTGAAGCAGTTCCTGTTGGTACATTAGGAGAGTCTGTCTGACTTCTGTAGTAGTGTGAGTACTTCTGTAGTAGAGTTCCTGTATAGTCGTGTGGCGCGTTTTTTGAATACTTCCTTGAGGGTATCAAGGCAGTATTCATGGTGAAGATCCACGGTGCGTGTGTAGCGTGGAGCGTTGCTAATGATTCGTAGCACCTTGTTCTGTAGTGTAAGAGCTGCATATCCCCAGACGTGTCCCACTCAGTGCTCCTAGTTTAGAAATACCTTCAGTGGCGTCTAACCACCTTTGTCGAGCATTTTAAAAACTCTCCTATACTGACAGAACTCGTGACTAAGGCCTACATGTTTGCTGATCGACAACCCCTTTGACAATATCCAGTTCTGGATGGCCTGTATCAGGGATATGAGCAGCAGAGTGGGGGCGAAATGGCAACAGTGTAGCCTGCCTGCAGGCGTCTAAGTCTCGTGTCGTGGGTCTGTCCACACAGCTGCATTTTTGAGGTGATGAGCAAAGGCAGGTGTGTGGCACCGAATGTTTTTCCGAACTGGGGGATCCCACAAGGAGCCTTTGTTATATTATTCATGCATGTGTCAGTATCTCCCCACTCCTCCCCCCACCCTACATGACCACGCCACAGGCGGATGCGAAATAGGATGAATAATAATAAAAACCCTTTGCTGCCTCGGATCACATTCAAATATCGTGGAATGGTGTTGAGCGGTTGCTAGTGGGTCCAGCCAACACACGTGAGCAAAAATTGCTATGGCGCTGTGTTCCAAGGTGATCAGATCATGTTTAATGGGATGTAGCCCCCCCCCCCCCCAGTGTCCTTAGAGAAGGGTTAAAAGGTCCGAGAGTGTCGGTAATATCAAAGGTTGTCAAGAAGTCTTTTTGTTGCTAATCGCACTGCGAACTGTCAATTTCGATAGTGAAATGGGTGAGAGTCAATGCCCCACGGCGGCCGAAGTGGCCGTGCGGTTAAAGGCGCTGCAGTCTGGAACCGCAAAACCGCTACGGTCGCAGGTTCGAATCCTGCCTCAGGCATGGATGTTTGTGATGTCCTTAGGTTAGTTAGGTTTAACTAGTTCTAAGTTCTAGGGGACTAATGTCCTCAGCAGTTGAGTCCCATAGTGCTCAGAGCCATTTGAACCATTTGAAGCAATGCTCCACGCAAAGCGGTATGTCACTCAGGTCCTGTAAGCCAACTCCTGAGGCCGTTTTGTGCCAGTTCGGAGCGTCAGTGTGTCTGGAATGTTTTCCTTGGCGTTATTTCAACACTGTGCGTCGTGATTCTAACCTCCATCGCAGCAGCGTTAAAAGAAGTGGTGAAACGCAGATAAGACCTTCCTATCGTGTGACATGTCCACAGTGGTGGACAGAATTGTGGTGAAATTTGGCGCCAGTTTGAGGTTACTAACTAAACCTTACACGTAATATTAACTTCTGAGCATGTCTCGACACCTTGGTGTTTGAAACGTCGTCGATTTGGACTCCACGCTTTTGCACCGTTACAAAGGAAGGCTGTCCAATTTCAATTTTAAGCGTCGCAATGGGTACGAATTACGACGTATCGAAAAGCGAGCCTTTTTTCTATTGCTCAGTGTATTACGCATACGCGTGATCAACGGCTACCGCAGATGTGCAATGTAAAGTCAACACAGTACCATACCGAAAGAATTTAAAAATTTACTTGACAACGAAACGTAAAAAATTACAAGGTTCGGCAGACGTTTTACACGGTATTCATTGTCTTGCAGTTTGTGATAGTTTGCGGCCATGGAACACTCGATGGAATTGGTAGTATGCAAAATAAATTTTTTGAATTCGCTTGCACGATTCTAATGTGTTATCATTTGCAATTGTTTTCGCCGGAAATGAATGAAGCTTACGGATACGTCAAGTATTACGTTTGATATGGTAAGGTGCTAACTTAGTGTGTTTACTTTTTCTTTTTTTAAATTTAAGATCTGATATTGCTGAATTTCTAAGGGAAAAAGGTAAGCTATAACAAAAATTAGAAGGTCCGAGATTTATAGCATACCTCGCCTTTTAAATGGAGTAGACTGCAGACTGCCCTCAGTAACACATTACAAGTTAATATGGAACTTATTTCTGACTTCAAGGAGAAAGTGTTTGTATTTAAAAATCTCTTTGCGGAAGGGACCACTTCTGACATAAAGAAACATCCATTTCCCTAAGTTCACTGGAGTTAATTTATTGTGGCACATATAGGATTGGAAGAATATTTTCATAAAGGTTTTGAGGACACTGTTAGTGTTGCATCCATTCCGTATTGTATGCATTGTGTTTGGATGTTAATTTGCTACTAAATAAGAAACGATATACTTTCTGCTCTATTATGGTTACAAACCGAAACTCGTCGGAGAAGTCACTCTCACGAGGTTCTTAATCTCCCATTACTTCCGTTGCATCACTTTTACTGCCGTAATTTGACATTACGGGGCAAAAAGCACTTAAGTAACGATTGCAATAACCGAGGGAGACGTTGTACATGTATATCTTGCGCGGGCTGTGGCTCTCACCGCACCAAATCTTTCATTGGTGCCAGTACTACAAAAAAATTAGAAGATACACGAGCGTCACATAATATCACTGTAGCGCAAGGAAATGGTGATAATCTAAATATTTTTTTGATAATTTTCTTTCTTAGCTGAACTGTAATCGAACTCTTTTCTCTTTCACCGCCAACCGCCTTACTATATACTTTCAACGCACCCCCCCTCCCCCCCTCCTGGAGCAATTACCGCCGTTGGTATGGATTAATGTTTATCAATCATCGATTGGTCCTTCTGCCTACGATATGTACATCTATCGAATTCCAAGCATCGTAGCGACTCGTCTGGGTATTTGACTTTCCCTACACCTCCACGTGCAAAGTCCCCCCGGGAAGGTACGACGAAATGGTTCCCTCTACCCTGTAACAGACTGCGCAGCACTGAAATAGCTTACCATCTGTGGTTTCAGTACATTTCTCGCTTAATTAGAAACTGACTATGTAAACATTATACGAAACGGAACTGAAGTCTGTCCATGGAGGGCCGTTTCACTATTTGCGTGTCGTAATCAAATTATGCTTTCTTTTCATTTTTATTTTTTGCTGCTTTTGCAGGATATGGACATTTAGTTTATTCTACTGATTAATAGGAGTAAAATTTGCCTGAATGAGTATAGGGCTCGTCTATCTGACGCACAGATAACATCGCTAAATGTAAAATTAGTTCCTTCCATATAAAATCTCGAAAGCTTTTGGAAACAAAGTTAAGACAAGAGAAACCCAAAAGCAAATTATATTTACTACTAGCAGTATATGCCTTAGGTTCCTAAGTCATTCTTTTGTCACACTCTGTCCCAAGTGCGCTGTGACAGACTGCAGTGTTTAAATAGCAACAATAATTGCATTCTGCATTTTCTGCGAAACAGTTCAGATTTTTATGTAAAGGGTTACATTAATACCACACAAGAAATATTTTTAAATAGCGTTTTAAAGTTTTTTCACCAAAATAACGCGTTTAAATAAAACACTGCAGATAATGAACATTATACACTACTGGCCATTAAAATTGCTACACCAAGAAGAAATGCAGATGATAAACGGGTATTCTTGGACAAATATATTATACTAGAACTCACATGTGATTACATTTTCACGCAATTTGGGTGCATAGATCCTCAGAAATCAGTACCGAGAACAACCACCTCTGGCCGTAATAACGGCCTTGATACGCCTGGGCATTGAGTCAAACAGAGCTTGGATGGCGTGTACAGGTACAGCTGCCCATGCAGCTTCAACACGATACCACAGTTCATCAAGAGCAGTGACTGGGGTATTGTGACGAACCAGTTGCTCGGCCACCATTGACGAGAAGTTTTCAATTGGTGAGAGATCTAGAGAATGTGCTGGCTAGGGCAGCAGTCGAACATTTTCTGTGTCCAGAAAGGCCCGTACAGAACCTGCAACATGCGGTGGTGCATAATCCTGCTGAAATGTAGGGTTTCGCAGGGATCGAATGAAGGGTAGAGCCACGGGTCGTAACACATCTGAAATGTAACGTCCACTGTTCAAAGTGCCGTCAATGCGACACAGAGGTGACCGAGACGTGTAAACAATGGCACCCAATACCGTCACGACGGGTGATACGCAAGTATTTTTGTCGATGTCGAATACACGCTTCCAATGTGCGTTCACCGCGATGTCCCCAAACACGGATGCAGCCATCATGATGCTGTAAACAGAACCTGGATTCATCCGAAAACATGACGTTTTACCATTCGCACACCCCGGTGCGTTGTTGAGTACACTATCGCAAGTTCTACTGTCTGTGATGCAGCGTCAAGGGTAACCGCAGCTATGGTCTCCGAGCTGATACTCCATGCTCCTGCAAACGTCGTCGAACTGTTCGTGGAGATGTTTGTTGTCTTGCAAACGTCCCCATCTGTTGACTCAGGGATCTAGACGTGGCTGCACGATACGTTACAGCCATGCGGATAAGATGTCTGTCATCTCGACTGCTAGTGATACGAGGCCGTTGGTATCCAACAAGGTGTTCCGTATTACCCTCCTGAACCCACCGATTCCATATTCTGCTAACAGTGATTGGATCTCGACCAACGCGAGTAGCAAAGTCACGATACGATAAATCGCAATCGTGATAGGCTACAATCCGACCGTTATCAGAGTCGGAAACGTGGTGGTACGTATTTATCCTCCTTACACGAGGCATCGCAACAACGTTTCACCAGGTAACGCCGGTCAACTGCTGATGGAGTATGAGATATCGATTGGAAACTTTCCTCATGTCAGCACGTTGTAGGTGTCGCCACCGGCGCCAACCTTGTGTGAATGCTCTGAAAAGCTAATAATTTGCATATCACAGCATCTTCTTCCTGTCGGTTTAATTTCTCGTCTGTAGCACGTCATCTTCGTGGTGTAGCTATTTTAATGGCCAGTAGTGTATTAATGATAATACTAATGCTATGAAAACTCAGATACCCTGCACTCTGAGTTTTACTTCTTGATATATTTTTATTGTTTATTAAGCATTTAATAATGCAAACATAGGAACTCCCAAAAAAATTCAAAAAGTGAAAATTACTAGGATAAGTAATAGTTTTCTTCTGAGAGGTCGTCTTCCCACTCGTTGGCACTTTTTCTAGAGAAATCAAATTAAAATGGATTCTTGCAACAATGACAAACATAAGACATCTTTCTCTTCTTTTTGGGTCACAGGTGGTGCATGTTTTGTGTTTTTCCAATCGTTCTACAACGACTTCTAGCCGTGGTTCTGCTACACCGCAAACGCGGTGAGTGGATATACGATGTTCGCATGCTACGTAATAGTTGTTGACTCGTTTTTTGTCTGTGGTGTTACCAACGGGCTTCTAAGCTTCTTCGAAAACTTAAAGCGGCTCACCTGAGTAACGTCTTAGTAGGAACTGTGAACGACAAACGCTTTCACCCGACTTATGTCCAACACGAAGAAAAATTATGCCATTGGAAGAGGTTTCAACGACCAGCGATATTTGTTTCAACGAAATATATTTCTAGCAGAACCTTTAGGTAACGATTCAGTCTGTACAATTCTTACTTCAACACTTTGATCACTTGTTTCATTCAAGGAGTTCACAGGTGGAAAAACAAATACGTCTCCACTTTTCAACTGTTCCTATTCCGAATGATGTTCAGCTTCAATTTCGTTGTCACTATCTAATCCAACACCACTTCCTAAATTGTACTCAAACCGTTTTTTAAAAAAAAATCTTCATAGTCAGGGTCCATAACATGAACAACAGATGGAGAGTTGTTGTTGTTTTTGGCAAAAATGGCTCTGAGCACTATGGGACTTAACATCTATGGTCATCAGTCCCCTAGAACTTAGAACTACTTAAACCTAACTAACCTAAGGACAGCACACAACACCCAGCCATCACGAGGCAGAGAAAATCCCTGACCCCGCCGGGAATCGAACCCGGGAACCCGGGCGTGGGAAGCGAGAACGCTACCGCACGACCACGAGATGCGGGGTGTTGTTTTTGGGGGAGGAGACCAAACAGCGAGATCATAGGGGTCATCGGGTTAGGGAAGGACGGGGAAGGAAGTCGGCCGTGCCCTTTCAAAGAAACCATCCCAGCATTAGCCGGGAACGGTTTAGGGAAATCACGGAGAAACTAAATCAGGATGGCCGGAAGCGTGATTGAACCGTCGTCCTCCCGAATGCGAGTCCAGTGTGCTAACCACAGAGCCACATCGCTCGGTAACATATGAAGACGTGGCTACTGAATCCATAACTCAAAGTCCCCAGTGAGGTCTCAGGGGCCGCTAGCACGAAAGAAGCAGTAATAGTACAAGTTGACGTCGCATTAGAATGGCTACTGACAATGAAATTCACTGCAGCTTCGGGAAATGACAAGTAGATAACACTGTAATCTCCTACCCGACCCCTATGCATTAGCAACACAATAACAATGAACGCTAGCGGTCTGTGAGACCGCATCTGGAACGCTGAAGCATATACTGATGCTGGTTACAAAGCTATATATTCACAAAAAGGTACAGAAACCATTTCATTTCAATCATACTGCCGTTTCCATCACAAATGATGAATTATGGAATAAATTCATTCACATAATGATGTTAGTACAATTAGTCAACCCGTGCACAAATAACAAATAATCGTGAGATACATGTAGTTTTTACTTTCAATTAAAGCATAAAATAGCATCTGAAATTCGTAATTTTAGAGCCGTTAACTGATTAATTAGTCTCTTGTGCAAATCAGACTATATGTACGTTTCTCCAACGGTTATTGGTTGTGGTCATCACTCATGATGGAGGAACTACTCTTTGTCCACCATAACATAATCTGCATGAACTAATATTTTTATTTTTTAATCGAGTTGTAATTTATGATTCTCACAATCTGCTAGCTGAGGTCATCATTGGGTACTGCTGAAATTTCACAATTTCGACATTGGTATGTGCGGGAGTGCCCACACCTGCCGGGTTATCCAAAATCTTATATCGTCCCTCACTTTAATAATAATTTTCTGTTTCAGGTTGAAAACGCCCAGGAAATAAAAGAGTAAAGGTGTTCCCGGACAGTGGAATATTGAAGGTAAGGGTGAAGAAACAAGTGAAAAATACCTTCAGAAAATAAGATGCCTCTTGCTACTGGCCCGAAACGACTGCATCTGTAGCGAAATGTTATGAGTTCATGTCGGATCACAGAGATTACAAATCCAAGTAAAAGTGGCATAAGTACGACAAAGGCAAGAAGCACAAGTTGGTCATTCGCCGTCTTCTGATTCATCTCAGGGGCCAATATATCTTATTGGGTGGGGTTAGGCAATATTTACAACATTTTAGAAGACACTACTGTCGCCTTCAATTTTAAAATTGCTTCTCTGTAAACGCCACTACCTGAATATTGACTCTTGGCCCTCTTGAAGAGGAACATTTAGAAATTTTGCGTCTGCATTCATAAGAAGTCTAGTCCTGCGTTGCTGGTTCACATATTTCCATAGTCCGATCAGGTACTGAGTGCCTATAATAACGGAAACTAATGCCATCGACAGCAAAAACTGCCATGGTCTCAAGTCCAAGGAAAGCGTTGTCAAAAGTGTCTCAAATACAATGACCATCTAGCCTTAGAATGTAAATTATTACTGTCTCTCTGCATCGCAAATGTCCACCTTCACAGCACAGTGTTTAACATGGCTGACTGCCGAGTGGCGGAACCAGGTCAGATTCGCGGTACTGTCAGAGATTTTTCCTTGGTTGGAGGACTGGTTTGGGAGGTACTCTACCTTGTGAGACCAACTAACGAGCTACTCGACTGATTAGTAGTGGTAGAGCAGTGTGCTGACCACATTTCTCTACACAGTGCATCCAATGACGCCCCTCACAGAGGATGACAAGGTGGTCGGTCGGGCCCAGTTGGCCAGAACGTAGAACTTCACTTTTTTCCACTGCAGGTTCTGACCCGTCCAGTGCTCGGTTGAATACAATAATCATATTAATAAAAAATGGCAAGCATTGCAAACTACTGATTTCGCATTCGTTTTCTTCACAAATACATATTAGTATGAGCGAGTAGGATAGAATAATCAAACGTTATTATTTCTGCTTAAGTTTGTTAGTGTTGAAATTGTTGCTGGTCTGTTTATCTAAAGGGAGATTCACCTTCCTGCTTCTTGTGGAAAATAATTGGTTTTTAACTTTGAAATATTTATATTGAAGTAGTATTTTGATGTAGTTTACTTTAGATACACAAACTTTTTAATGAATGTCAAACTACTTTTAACACTGGGTAACACATCTCAGTTCTGAATAACAGTTACTCCATAACTACTTCCTCAATGACAAACTGGTCAACAGAATCAAACTACTTCCTGATAACAGCAAATATATATAAAATGTACTCATAAGAAATACATGTAAAGTCGACATAATGGTTGTTTTTTAGCCCAAGGGACATAGTTTAGTTAATTTTTCCTAGACAATATCATTTTATTACCAATTTTACCCTTTTCAATAATTCTGGAACGCAGTAAGTGTGATTAAAAACTTTAAAATATAGTACATCACCTACTTTGACACTTCAAGGAAAAAGAGGTGTGTTGTGCAGTTCCACTACAAATATCATTAGCAATGTTTTTAACAGCAGATAAGAGCATGTACATAGTTTTCCCATTATAAAAAGCGGTACAAACTCCAAACATTTCTTCACTTTACTTCATAGCTAAGGCTCAAACATGTTAGGTGGGCAGCATGATCGGCATTGCTACAAGTGTCTTCGCGTATTCATAGACACACAGGACGAGAGGTTGTTGGGCTCAAATATTCTATATTCCATATTTCAGCAGTGGAACAATTCTCATACTGTCTTGTGGATTAAGTTATCTCTAAATACTCATGCGATTCTATCGTAACAGTTGTAAACAAAAAAAAAAAAAACAAAAAAAAAACAAAAAAAGCACTATTTCAGAAAGACAATGTATGGCCACCTATGGCAATGAATGCGTACGCCGAGAGTGAAGAGATTGGTAACACTGCCTGCTACACGTGTCACTATCTTTGCTATGGGTACGAAGAGTTTCGCGAAGGGGACCTAGGATAAACAAGTCGATAGACATTACGTCACTCACCATTTTGCGAGAAAAGCAGTAGCATCAAATTGCATCCTTGTTTATTCTACATTCACTTGTCAGATCTGAGAAATAGGTTGTCATTATACCGCTGTTATGGATCTGATCGTACAGTATAGATTCACTTTATTAAAAAAAAAAAAAAAAAAAAAAAAAACAGGTTGCACGTACACTCACGGATCATCATTTTAAGAACTTCTAGTCGTTGTATGGTAAAATGTAAATAAATTGTATTGTTAGCGTATCTCAGTGTATTCGAAAAGGAAGTGCCAGATGCGTCACGCTGTGCTTGTGTACTTAGATTCGTAAGGCACAGACAGAATGCTGCGAAACGAACACCCGAAGGTGTGCCTTTTAGTGCCACGAACCCGATAGTTATGCAGTAATAAAGGACGTAATACCCAAGATAACTTCAACACATTGCAATGTGAAGCTGCTGGTAAATTCTAGGTGCACGCTTAACTAATAACAGAGTTTTCAGAAATGAGCGTCGCAAGGTTCGTCTGGAAGTCGAAGTTTATGCAGAGTAAGATACAATCCGTGCCTTGGGAGCATTTCCATAATTCGATTAGCCTTCCGCGGAAGGCGGCCGGCTTCGTGACGGCAAATGGCCGCGAACCATGATTACGGCATATCACGGTATTATTCTGCCCCGCGAGAGATGCATTACCCGCCGCATATCTGGATGCATTAGCGACGTAATGGACAGCCGGCTGCAGCAGCCGCAGGAGGCTGCTTGCCAGCCACTCGTGCCCGGCCGTTCCTCTCCGCCGAGTGGAGATAACGCAATAATGGCGGTCGCTTGAGCGGCCCCGAGCATCGATCAGCGGACCGCTAATTGGCAGACCTGCAATTATTACGAAAATGTTCTCCCGCGGCGCTTAGCTGCATCCCGCGCGCGTATGTTTCACTTAGTCGCCTACCACAGTTGGTTGTATTAAATTTTTCTCGCTGTGGTCCGAGCTCTTACCGAATGCCCTCCTCTTCTCACGCACAGTGAATGCCTCCTTAGATACTACACCATCCTCAAAACTAGAACTATCATCCCTGTTGATTACTCTCTAATTTCCTATCACAGCTCGCTGCCTACATCTACATCTACATAGATACTCTGCAAATCACATTCAGCTGCCTCGTAGAGGATTCATCGAACCACCTTCACAATTCTCTATTATTCCAATCACGTATAGCGCTCGGAAAGAATGAACACCTTGTAAGGTGGCTGTTTAGGTTTTTATGTTGGTAACGCCACGTAGCGCTCTGTATGAAAATCACTGACTGTGCTGTGTACAGTCTGTGGCTGATTTGCATTGTTGGAATATTTGCTATTGTAGTGTTGGGCAGTTGGATGTGAACAGCGCGTAGCGTTGCGCAGTTGGAGGTGAGCCGCCAGCATTGGTGGATGTGGGGAGAGAGATGGCAGAATTTTGAGAGCGGACGATCTGGACGTGTGTCCATCAGAAAGAGTAAATTTGTAATACTGGATATCATAAACTGATATGTATATGATGACATTTGAACGTTATTAAGGTAAATACATTGTTTGTTCTCTATCAAAATCTTTCATTTGCAAACTATGCCTATCAGTAGTTAGTGCCTTCAGTAGTTGGAATCTTTTATTTAGCTGGCAGTATTGGCGCTCGCTGTATTGCAGTAGATCCAGTAAAGAAGATTTTTGTAAGGTATGCGATTCATGAAAGGTATAGGATATTGTTAGTCAGGGCCATTCTTTTGTAGGCATTATTGTAAGTCAGATTGCGTTGCGCTAAAAATATTGTGTCAGTTTAGTGTTGATCAGAATAAGTTAAGAGAGAAATGTATGAGTATGTTCAGTTCTGCTCAGCTGTTTGAAAATCAAATAACGTAAGAGGTTTATCAGCACAGTAAAAAAAATGGCCGTGAGCACTATGGGACTTACCTTCTGAGGTCATCAGTCCCCTAGAACTTAGAACTACTTAAACCTAACTCACCTAAGGACATCACACACACCCATGCCCGGAGCAGTATTCGAACCTGCGACCGTAGCGTTAGCGCGGTTCCAGACTGTAGCGGCTACAACCGCTCGGCCACCCCGGCCGGCTATCAGCACAGTAATTCATCAATTTTCCAAAGGGGATGTTTCAACCTATATCTTTCCGTATGTGCTCTGATTTCCCTTATTTTATCGTGGTCACCGTTCCCCTCTATGTGGGTCGGTGGCAACAAAATGTTTTCGCATTCGGAGGAGAAAGTTGGTGACTGGAATTTCGTGAGGAGATTCGGTCGCATCGAAAAACGCCTTTCTTTTAATGATTTCCAGCCCAAACCCTGTATCATTTCTGTGACACTCTCTCCCATATTTCGCGGTAGTACAAAACGTGCTGCCTTTCCTTGAACTTTTTCAATGTAGTACGTCAGTCCTATCTGGTAAGGATCCAACACTATTCTAAAAGAGGACGGACAAGCGTAGCGTAGGCAGTCTCATTAGTAGATCTGTTACATTTTCTAAGTGTCCTGCCAATAAAACCCAGTCTTTGGTTAGCCTTCCCCACAACATTTTCTATGTCTTCTTTCCAACTTAAATAGTTCGTAATTGTAATACCTAGGTATTTAGTTGTATTTACGGCTTTTAGATTAGACTGATTTATCGTGTAACCGAAGTTTAACGACTTCCTTTTAGCACTCATGTGGATGACCTCATACTTTTCGTCGTTTAGGGTCAACTGCCACTTTTCGCACCATTCAGATATCATGCAGTTTGTTTTGATCTTCTGATGACTTTTTTAGTCGATAAACGACAGCGTCATCTGCAAGCAACCGAAGTCGGCTGCTCAGATTGTCTCCAAAATCGTTTATACAGATAAGAAACCGTAATGGCCCTGTCCTACTTCCTTGGGGAACGCCAGAAATCATTTCTGTTTTACTCGATGACTTTCCGTGAATTACTACGAACTGTGACCTCTCTGAAAGGAATTCACAAATCCAGTCACATAACTGAGACGATATTCCATAAGCACGCAATTTCACTACGACCCGCATCTATATCGCCTCATTCCAACAACTCTTCATCTACATACTTTCCATATTCATTCTCAACGAAACTTCAACGAATCTCTTCTCCAACCAGTTACAATTTCCCACAAATCACACACCACATAAGGGCACCCTCTTCCTATTTCCCCTTTCCCATTCTTTCCTCTTCGTAATTCGGGCTTACATACACTCCTGGAAATTGAAATAAGAACACCGTGAATTCATTGTCCCAGGAAGGGGAAACTTTATTGACACATTCCTGGGGTCAGATACATCACATGATCACACTGACAGAACCACAGGCACATAGACACAGGCAACAGAGCATGCACAATGTCGGCACTAGTACAGTGTATATCCACCTTTCGCAGCAATGCAGGCTGCTATTCTCCCATGGAGACGATCGTAGAGATGCTGGATGTAGTCCTGTGGAACGGATTGCCATGCCATTTCCACCTGGCGCCTCAGTTGGACCAGCGTTCGTGCTGGACGTGCAGACCGCGTGAGACGACGCTTCATCCAGTCCCAAACATGCTCAATGGGGGACAGATCCGGAGATCTTGCTGGCCAGGGTAGTTGACTTACACCTTCTAGAGCACGTTGGGTGGCACGGGATACATGCGGACGTTCATTGTCCTGTTGGAACAGCAAGTTCCCTTGCCGGTCTAGGAATGGTAGAACGATGGGTTCGATGACGGTTTGGATGTACCGTGCACTATTCAGTGTCCCCTCGACGATCACCAGTGGTGTACGGCCAGTGTAGGAGATCGCTCCCCACACCATGATGCCGGGTGTTGGCCCTGTGTGCCTCGGTCGTATGCAGTCCTGATTGTGGCGCTCACCTGCACGGCGCCAAATACGCATACGACCATCATTGGCACCAAGGCAGAAGCGACTCTCATCGCTGAAGACGACACGTCTCCATTCGTCCCTCCATTCACGCCTGTCGCGACACCACTGGAGGCGGGCTGCACGATGTTGGGGCGTGAGCGGAAGACGGCCTAACGGTGTGCGGGACCGTAGCCCAGCTTCATGGAGACGGTTGCGAATGGTCCTCGCCGATACCCCAGGAGCAACAGTGTCCCTAATTTGCTGGGAAGTGGCGGTGCGGTCCCCTACAGCACTGCGTAGGATCCTACGGTCTTGGCGTGCATCCGTGCGTCGCTGCGGTCCGGTCCCAGGTCGACGGGCACGTGCACCTTCCGCCGACCACTGGCGACAACATCGATGTACTGTGGAGACCTCACGCCCCACGTGTTGAGCAATTCGGCGGTACGTCCACCCGGCCTCCCGCATGCCCACTATACGCCCTCGCTCAAAGTCCGTCAACTGCACATACGGTTCACGTCCACGCTGTCGCGGCATGCTACCAGTGTTAAAGACTGCGATGGAGCTCCGTATGCCACGGCAAACTGGCTGACACTGACGGCGGCGGTGCACAAATGCTGCGCAGCTAGCGCCATTCGACGGCCAACACCACGGTTCCTGGTGTGTCCTCTGTGCCGTGCGTGTGATCATTGCTTGTACAGCCCTCTCGCAGTGTCCGGAGCAAGTATGGTGGGTCTGACACACCGGTGTCAATGTGTTCTTTTTTCCATTTCCAGGAGTGTAGATTCCGAACTACTATTCTTTACTTTCACACCTGCGGATACTACCCATTTGACTCCGATGCTTACACTCATGCTGACTATCCTACAAATCACGTAAAATCAGATGGAAATGGAAATGCCGTGTGGCTAGGGCCTTCCGTCGGGTAGATCGTTCGCCTGGTGCAAGTCTTTCGAGTTGACGCCACTTCGGCGACTTGCGTGTCGGTGGGGATGAAATGATGATCATAAGGAGAACACAACATCCAGTCCCAGAGCGGAGAAAATCTCCGACACTGCCGGTAATCGAGCCTGGGCCGCTAGGTATGACATTACGTCGTGCTGACCACTCAGCTACTAGGGGCGGACTTTGGACGGCGATTGATGTAGAGTAATGAACTTTCGGGAATACGTTTTTTTAGGTATCTCATTTAAGTAAATAACATTGCTGGATCACAGGTTAGTTGAAGCACGAGATAAGCCATGGAATATGTGGAATGCTGGTACATTAATAACCGATGAAACTGCCAGAACGTTAGATTCAAGTACTCAAACGTTCATACATTATGTACAGGTGCCAAATGTCAGATTGTGGGATGGAGCTCCTAGCCTGTTGCACTTTGTCGGTCAATACAGGGAGGGTTAATGCAGTTTGTGGATGACGCTGGAGTAGTCGTCCGATGATATCCCCATGTATGTTCAGCTGAAAGCAGGTCTGATAATCAACCAGGCCAAAGCAAACCGTCGACACCGATGTACAGCATGTTACAAAAGAGGTACGTGGGCGAGCGTAATCCCGCTGAAAAGCATCCCCCGCAATGCTGTTCATCAGTGGCAGCACAACGGGTCGAATCACCTGACTGACGTACAAATCTGCAGTCAGGCTGCGTGGAATAACCATGAGAGAGCTCCTGATGTCTTACGGAATCGTGTCCCAGGTACAGGTCCATTGTGTCTAGCATGCCGGCATGTTGGTTTCACACAACTGGCCTGCCAGTAAACGACATAGCGCAGTCGCTGGCACCGAGGCGGAACCAGCTTTCATCATAAAACACAACAGACCTCCACCCAGCTCTCCAATAAGCTCTCGCTTGACACCGTTGAAGTCGCAAATCAGGTGATTTTGGGTCAGTGGAACGTGTTACACCAAAAATGCAGGTGAAATACCTGCTGCAGCGCCGGCCTCTGTGACCGAGCGGTTCTAGGCGCTTCAGTCCGGAACCGCGCTGCTGCTACGGTCGCAGGTTCGAATCCTGCCCTTGGCGTGGATGTGTGTGATGTCCTTAGGTTAGTTAGGTTTAAGTAATTCGAAGTCTAGTGGACTGATGACCTCAGATGTTAAGTCCAATAGTGCTTAGAGGCATTTGAACCTGCTGCACTGTCCAAAATTTTCGCCGTGTAGTGTCCGTTGATACCTTCTACTGTACTTCTGATTCTGAACGTGTAAGCTCTATTACAGAAACTATTTTTAATACGTAATCGGTGTAATAGAGTATTTATTTCTGACTGTATATAATTCATTGTAATTATAAGGAATACTGTAAATTGGTGGGTAATAGCCAAAAGAACATTATTTAAATGTACCGATGGCAACGACGAAATTAGAGTAGCTGTGCCGTTGTTTGTCTTTGCGTATGGAGAGTCTCTGTGATTTTGCGAGCAGAGAGGATGCAGAGCAGCTGTAGCGATGAAGGAGTGCGTAAGTGTTTTTTGGGCGTTCCCGCAGATGCGGTGTGTATAATGTTCGCGCCAATGTAGATGCTCCTGATTCGTTACTCGAGAGTATTGAAAGCACGGTAGGAGTGGACAGACAGATGAAGCTGCAGTTGTATCGCCTGCCCCATAGTTATCTGTGGCCCTGTAGATGACTCGAGATTCTCAAACAGCAGCAGCAGAAGCAGCAGCGGCAGTTCAGCATTGTCGTCGGCTACATTCTTCGTTGTCCACACAGCTACAACGTCGTATGACTTAACTGATAGATATAGCACTATAGAGGCTTTAACCAGTTACATTTCTTTAACGAAGTATGACTAACTTGAATAATAACCTGCAGTAGTTAAAACCTGCAGGGCTCCTGAGATGCGTTGACATTATAACCAAGCAGGGTCCTTTTTCTTTCCACACAATCACCGAGTGTCGTAAATATACGAAAATGATTAACTATTTACTGCCAGTTGTGTCTGTGTGCTCCAGTTTAAATTTTCTGCCTCGCTAACTGTTCATTCTTGTACTGCATAACACAGGCTTAACTAA
The DNA here is from genome assembly GCF_023898315.1 of Schistocerca nitens. NCBI lineage: Eukaryota > Metazoa > Arthropoda > Insecta > Orthoptera > Acrididae > Schistocerca > Schistocerca nitens. Next base: position 71,211,620 of record NC_064614.1, read on the forward strand.
TTTGCAGTTTTGAGTGTTAACTTCATTCACTTAACGTGACGCAGAATTTCACTGGAAAAACTAATAATTAAAGGTACGGCCCAAATTAAGAGTGCTCGGTATCATTTATTCTGTATTTAGCTTAGCGCGTGACTTCTACTGTCCTGATAAGTATTTCCCTGTTGTTATTTTAAAAGTAAAATCAGTTGGTCAAGTAAATTTAGTTTAGTCTTTCGATGATCAAAAGTGAATTGCTTGCCTTCATCTAAAATATGCATTACGTTAACGGAGGTAACGGAAGGTAATTTTTTTTACATAACCAAGTTTTAGCTACATTTATTTAACCACTAACCCCACTTAACTTTACTTTCAAAATTTAGTATTTTAGAATAAGTTACTGCAAAATCAATGCTTTCTGATTCATTTATTTTCTAGTGAACTGTTGTGTTGTGGAAAACCGTGACAGCCTTCTGTTGACACGCCAGTGACTATTTTCTTAAATTTCTTTGCCATTATCTTTCTTAAGATTCTGAAGACTCATGTCATGGCGGGCTGGAAACCGTTTAATAATCCCCTATTTAGATAACCAGTGTTTTCTTCGTATTATCAGTATTTTTTTAAATTAAAGATTACGTGGTACCATTTATCTCCCTGTGTGGTTCGTGAGCGGCTAAAGTATATTCCACCCATTTCAAAATTATCATTAGTATTTAGATTAGGTTCAGAAAGGATTCTTGCTTCACAAGGGTCTGTTTCACACTTTCCTCCCACTAACCGGTGTTATTTTCCTTCGGTAACGACAACCTTACTCACTGTAAAATTTCCTTAGGTTTATGCAGTCCCGGGCAGTTATATGGAATTACAATAGGCCGATGAGGAAGGGGATGTAGAAACACACCTTACAACATTCGTTTATGGCGAACGACTCCTCCTTGTTCTGCGATTTTTTTCGGTTACTACATAATGGGGCAAATGATAGCTTACATTAACAGTTTACAAAATGACGCGTCTGTCGACATACAGAACAATGGCTATAAAGTTAACTTGCGAAAATAACTGCCGAATAAACAACCAGAAGACAACTCTGATTTAATTACGTCGATTTACAATGTTTTTGTTGTATTCTTCAGTCCTGGGACTGTTTTGATGCAGCTCTCCATGCTACTCTATCGTTTCCAAGCTTCTTCACTCCCAGTACCTACCTCAACCTACATCCATCTGAATCTGCTTAGTGTATCCATCTCTTGGTCCCCCTAAATCAAATGGCTCTGAGCACTATGGGACTTAACATCTTAGGTCATCAGTCCCCTAGAACTTAAAACTACTTAAACCTAACTAACCTAAGGACACCACACACATCCATGCCCGAGGCAGGATTCGAACCTACAACCGTAGCAGTCCCGCGGTTCCGGACTGTAGCTCCTAGAACGGTACGGCCACCGCGGCCGGCTCCTGGTCTCCCTCTACGATTTTTACCCTCCACGCTGCCCTCCAATACTTAGTTGGTGATCCCTTGATGCCTCACAACATGTCCTACCAACCGATCCCTTCTTCTAGTCAGGTGCCACATACTCCTCCCCAATTCTTTTCAATACCTCCTCATTAGTTGTGTGATCTACCCATCTAATTTTTAGCACTCTTCTGTAGCACCACATTTCGAAAGCTTCTATTCTCTACTTGTCCAGACTATTTATCGTCCATGTTTCACTTTCATACTTGGCTACACTCCATACAAATACTTTCAGAAACGACTTCCTGACATTTAAATCTATACTCGATGTTAATAAATTTCTCTTCTTCAGAAACGCTTTCCTTGCCATTGCTATATTTTATATCCTCCCTACTTCGACCATCATCAGCTATTTTGCTCCCCAAATACCAAAATTCCTTTACTACATTAAGTGTCTCATTTCCTAATTTAATTCCCTCAGCATCAGCCGACTTAATTCGACTACATTCCATTATCCTCGTTTTGCTTTTGTCGATGTTTATCTTCTATCCTCCTTTCAAGACACTGTCCGTTCCGTTCAACGATTTACAACAGCACTTAGCTAAATATATATACTAATCAAAAGAAATAGTATCTTAAATTTATTTTTATACTGGCGATGCCTACAGTTCTACTGCGTAGCTTGAGATATATACTTCCGATGGGTGCAACAACCTAAGTCAGTCGCCATCAACTGGCTGTGTTATGGATTACAGTATCAGGTAACCCTCAGAACTAAGTGGCTACCGATGTCCCATTGTTGTCTTGTGAGGTACACGGACGGCAGTTGTTAGTTGTGGATGTTATAGTCAGCCAAGCATATGCAATGGGACATCTTAATACAGTGTAATTTGCAAGGGTAATATGTTTGATCCAAGAAGGATGGACCTTCCGTCGTTTTGCTGCTGACGCCACTGTCTCTTCATCAGTCATCCATAGATTTTATACGCGTGTTGGTTGGTGCACAAGGCGGACTGGACACTGTCACCGACGCGTTAAAACTGCAAGTGAAGACCGATATCTCGGTGTCTGTGCTGTGGCGTCGTATGGCTACCGCCAGGGTACTGTAAGCCGATCTCAGAAGAACCACTGGAATCGCTGTGCCTGGTCGGCCTGCAAGGAACAGGTTAAAAGAAAGGTCCTCACGATCCAGACGCCCTGATCGAGTACCTGACTTGCAACATCTCTCATTTCTTCAGTTCTTCCGTTGCCATGTCAACTGAAAACACCGTACCAGCGAAACGTGTTATCGACAGAAGAGCCCACATTTCCTCTGTCTCAAGACAATTTCTGTGCTCGTGTGCGGAGACGCCGTGGTGAGCGGTACCTGCGTAGTGGTATCCAGGACATTGTCAAACGGCCACGCGGAGTGGCCTTGCGGTTAGAGGCGCACTGTTACTGTTTGTGTGGCCCATCCCGTCGGAGGTTCGAGTTCTCACTCGGGCATGGTTGTCTGTGTGTTGTTCTTAGCATAAGTTAGTTTAAGTAGTGTGTAAGTCTATGGACCGATGACCACAGCAGTTGAATCCTTTAGGAATTCACACACATCTGAACATTGTCAGATTGATGTTGATAGGAGGCGTAAGTATAGACAGCTACAGGATCTTGCCACTGTCAACGGTAGGTCAAGTAGAGTATATGTGAGACAGACATGTTCGTGGTCGTCCTGTACCATCAAGAAATCTGAAGGGTTATCATAGAAGAAAAGCATCGGATACCGCAGGGTGACATCTGCATACTCATACGGAACTGTTAATTGCTAACGGAGGGTGTACACGTTATTGAAGTTCTCAAACTCCAACGAAAAGCACCCAGGATGCTGGGATGAATCATTGTTTCCGCCTTGCTTACTACATATGCCTAAAATTTCAGTTCTTTTATGTAAAGAAACGAGGATATAATGATGTTGTCTTGTGTACTTAATTTGTGAAACATGAAGGTGTCATTTGGGAAGGTACCTAATCCACTATTATTATTCAGTAGAGAATGGCAGACGCCCAAATTCATGTTCCCATAACTGTTTTGAACAGTGTAGATCTACGACCACTTTCATCACCAACTGGTCACAAATGTTCAAATGTGCGTTAAATCTTATGGGACTTAACTGCTAAGGTCATCAGTCCCTAAGCTTACACACTACTTAACGTAAATTACCCTAAGGACAAACACACACACACCCATGCCCGAGGGAGGACTCGAACCTCCGGCGGACATAGCCGCACAGTCCATGACTGCAGTGCCGTAGACCGAACTGGTCACGGAAGCGAGGTTACTATGAAACACACAGGACTGCCCTCGCAAATTTCTCAGTACAGTTTCCTATATACGTCACGCTCTCAGCATTATAATAACAAGATCGTCTTCTGTACAACAGCACATACAAAATAAGTCATTCAAATAACAGAATCAATTTAGCTCTCACTTAGATAAAACATCCACAAGCCCCAAAATCCACCACATACAACCATAACCACCAAATTGTACCGACGGACTGTCCGTGAGGAATGCAATTACCCACTAGTGCGAATGCACAGCCTGAACTCTTCACTGTACACTTTGTTGCATACCAATGTACTGCTTCAGTCTGGAACCGAGCGACCGCTACGTTCGCAGGTTCGAACCCTGCGTCGGGCATGGATGTGAGTGATGTCCTTAGGTTAGTTATGTTTAAGTAGTTCTAAGTTCTAGAGGCTGATGACTTCAGATGTTAAGTCCCATAGTGCTCAGAGCCATTTCAACCATTTTTGAACCAATGTATTGTTGTACGTCACTGAAGGGCCCACTTAGAGCTTCACTTGTAATATGGAATCCCCCTAGTCTGCATTTCCACTGGAATTTTCATCCCCTCACCAAGAGAAATCGCCAACCTCCCTACTGACTGGATGATTTGTGCCTACACACTGGCCACGCACTGCGCCGACCGTCAGTGAGGTCCTGTAGACAGCTCGTTGGCGTACCAGCTTGGAGAAGACTTCCCATTCTTGGCTCTTCATCAGCTCAGTGACTCGAAATAATCCGTGAACAGCCCCTGGACTGCGTGGAGCTGGGGATCTTGCCTGCCACGGAAATACGACAACATTATGCTGACAGTTCATACACATACGCCCCACATGCACAGTAATGCAGAGTAATGCACAGTAATCTTAGATGACAGCTAACATGTAAGGCTGTAGAAAGTCCGTCGTGCCATCAGAGATCCCTTTGTCACTACTTGCTATGCTCTGAAGTCATACTCTATGGCTCCCACCAACTTGACACCAAAAATAAACTCGGTACGCCTCTACAGATAAATGTAAAAATGATACCTCTCCCTTGAGTCACATACAAGTAGTTAGAAAATGTAACAAACAGAAGCCAGAAACAAATGGTTCAAATGGGTAATGCACAGTAATGTTAGATGACAGCTAACATGTAAGGCTGTAGAAAGTCCGTCGTGCCATCAGAGATCCCTTTGTCACTACTTGCTATGCTCTGAAGTCATACTCTATGGCTCCCACCAACTTGACACCAAAAATAAACTCGGTACGCCTCTACAGATAAATGTAAAAATGATACCTCTCCCTTGAGTCACATACAAGTAGTTAGAAAATGTAACAAACAGAAGCCAGAAACAAATGGTTCAAATGGCTCTGAGCACTATAGGACTTAACATCTCAGGTCATAAGTCCCCTAGACTCAGAACTACTTAAACCTAACTAACCTAAGGACATCACACACATCCACGCCCGAGGCAGGATTCGAACCTGCGACCGTAGTGGTCGCCCGATTCCAGACTAAAGCGCCTAGAACCGCTCGGCCACCAACGGCCGGCTAGCCAGAAACAAAAAGCTTTTCTATAAAGTACTCGGAGTACAAATGCAGTGCCTTGGACGTTGGTCGGCAGTGTTAAGTGATACAATAACACGAGACACTCGCGCAACCCGTTTATCCTTTCTCTGGGTAACTACTACCACAACCATAGATGGAACCATAACAGACCAAAGACATTACTGGCTAGGAACTAAACATCTATGGTCCATAGAACGCTAACACGACAGTACTGGCGAGCCCCTGCAACACAGTTATAACTGGAAACCCAGATGTGCGACTAGCCGAAAAACAGGCAACCGCAGGGAAACCGTACTGTACACAGCACGCAAACCAGCCACACACACCCCATACACCGTCTGTGAGCCGATCTATGACCGATCGCCCACTAATCTACAACGACCTTGAACTGTTGCAGGGACGCAGCAACTGCAGCAAGCGCCGCAACAAACTCCAACAACGACAAAGGTAACGATGCACGATACCCCTAACACAACCACACCTTGCATGCACTGTCGCAGATAGCAAGCCGCTACTGCCCTTACTACCCGTCCTACTGTCGCAAAGGTTTTTTTCCCTTGGCTCTTGCCTTGGCATCTTTTTTCCTCTGCCCTTACAACCGCTACCCTTCAACCGTTTTCGACCACTTCTATCTCCTGATGGACCATGTTAATGAGTAATCTTACCCAGACGCATGGGCAACATCACAGCCCGCATCCTGTGACGCCTGATTCAAAAACTAACATGTTACGGAGGTGACAGTAGAACTTTTGGTTTGGTCATCACGTTGGTGTGGGCGTGGAGGGGCCCCATCCAAAAACAAAAAAAAAAAAAGAAAAGTGTTAAGTGGACTCACGAGGCATCACGTAAGCGCACATGGAGAAGCCGCGAGGCTTGGCAAGGCATTGGTGAGGACCATAATGATCACATACGAGGTCCCAGAGAGCGGTGGCCGGAAGCAGCAGTGCGGAAGGGATGACGCAGCCTGCCAGCAGCACGACCGGCAGTAGAGTTCGGTACAGACAGCAACCAAGGAGGAACGTCCGTATAGGTCATGCCCGAGGCCTGGACTCATGGCATACGCTCAGCCCGCGCTCTTGCTTAGCCGCATACCTCCCTACATACGATTTTACAATCGGGATTAGTGTACTTTCCTGAAAGTCATTATCCAATTCTTACTCAGATGAGCGATTAAAGATTGTAGTTATTCAAGTCTTGTCTTCGCTGGATTGTTCTCCGACCGAGTTCTATAACTCTTCCAGGGCTGCAGCTAGCCATCTCCACATTAGCTGAGTGGACGGACATTCTTCAGTCTCCAATGCCACTGAGTGTCTATACCGCTCGCCGGCGGGTCCCTCCGATCAATTATGTGGCATGACACAGTATATAGCAGGCTGACCATTCCGTGTTTTCGCATGTCGTGCAGATCTGAAGGTTTTGCGATGAGCTTGGTGAACAATATGGCGATGCTTCATTATGGTTGTTGGATGTTCACCACAAAGTTGGACTATGAGTACTCCTGCCTTCTGTTTCTATGCAGTCCATGGTCAGGCTGAATGTATGCCCTCGGAACTTGTAACTTAGAAAATGAAATGATGGCCTCAACTATGTGCCCACAGACTCAGAGTTGATATACACTCCTGGAAATGGAAAAAAGAACACATTGACACCGGTGTGTCAGACCCACCATACTTGCTCCGGACACTGCGAGAGGGCTGTAGAAGCAATGATCACACGCACGGCACAGCGGACACACCAGGAACCGCGGTGTTGGCCGTCGAATGGCGCTAGCTGCGCAGCATTTGTGCACCGCCGCCGTCAGTGTCAGCCAGTTTGCCGTGGCATACGGAGCTCCATCGCAGTCTTTAACACTGGTAGCATGCCGCGACAGCGTGGACGTGAACCGTATGTGCAGTTGACGGACTTTGAGCGAGGGCGTATAGTGGGCATGCGGGAGGCCGGGTGGACGTACCGCCGAATTTCTCAACACGTGGGGCGTGAGGTCTCCACAGTACATCGATGTTGTCGCCAGTGGTCGGCGGAAGGTGCACGTGCCCGTCGACCTGGGACCGGACCGCAGCGACGCACGGATGCACGCCAAGACCGTAGGATCCTACGCAGTGCCGTAGGGGACCGCACCGCCACGTCCCCATTAGGGACACTGTTGCTCCTGGGGTATCGGCGAGGACCATTCGCAACCGTCTCCATGAAGCTGGGCTACGGTCCCGCACACTGTTAGGCCGTCTTCCGCTCACGCCCCAACATCGCGCAGCCCGCCTCCAGTGGTGTCGCGACAGGCGTGAATGGAGGGACGAATGCAGACGTGTCGTCTTCAGCGATGAGAGTCGCTTCTGCCTTGGTGCCAATGATGGTCGTATGCGTGTTTGGCGCCGTGCAGGTGAGCGCCACAATCAGGACTGCATACGACCGAGGCACACAGGGCCAACACCCGGCCTCATGGTGTGGGGAGCGATCTCCTACACTGGCCGTACACCACTGGTGATCGTCGAGGGAACACTGAATAGTGCACGGTACATCCAAACCGTCATCGAACCCATCGTTCTACCATTCCTAGACCGGCAAGGGAACTTGCTGTTCCAACAGGACAATGCACGTCCGCATGTATCCTGTGCCACCCAACGTGCTCTAGAAGGTGTAAGTCAATTACCCTGGCCAGCAAGATCTCCGGATCTGTCCCCCATTGAGCATGTTTGGGACTGGATGAAGCGTCGTCTCACGCGGTGTGCACGTCCAGCACGAACGCTGGTCCAACTGAGGCGCCAGGTGGAAATGGCATGGCAAGCCGTTCCACAGGACTACATCCAGCATCTCTACGATCGTCTCCATGGGAGAATAGCAGCCTGCAATGCTGCGAAAGGTGGATATACACTGTACTAGTGCCGACATTGTGCATGCTCTGTTGCCTGTGTCTACGTGCCTGTGGTTCTGTCAGTGTGATCATGTGATGTATCTGACCCCAGGAATGTGTCAATAAAGTTTCCCCTTCCTGGGATAATGAATTCACGGTGTTCTTATTTCAATTTCCAGGAGTGTATTAAGAGGTTTTGGCTGGCTTCGTTGTCTAGGGGCTGGGATACGTATTTGCCGCATTACAAGCCAAATGCTGTTGAGTCTACAATATGCAATATGAATATACACATGAATCGAATCGTCGAAGGTTCCTATTACTCGGCAATTGCGAATTTTGAATGTTATATAGAAATTTTTAAATGAAAGATTGCAGTTAAGTAAATTCATGAGGTAATATTTTAACGACTTTAAATGATGGGTATGATAGCAGAAGTACCTTTAAGAATGCCCTTTATTATTGTAAAACACTTATTAGTGTCGCTGGTCCGCAATTAAATAAAATTTAAGTTGAATTACAGGGAAACAATAGATTTCTACTGCACGTAATTAGTTATGAACAACAGCATAGCTCGCGAGATATTCACTTCTAAACGTATACTACGTCTTCGCTGCAGAAGCCACGGAAATCTCACAAGTGCACAGGTCGGCACTAAGAAATATTTCTGTCTCCCGCCACCACACGCAAACGGCTCCACTCTCCCAGTCTTTCCTGCGACCGTGCGTCCGTCGCGCCATACTGTCTTGGACTCTCTCCTGTCCTTTCCCGTTCTGTCGCTCACGCCGCACTCCATACAGTCCCTCCGCGTGTCTCTTTTTGGAACGATCGCTGTGATTGGCTAGAGCGCTCCCGCCCTGTCTCCAAGCCAATGCACCCTCACAAACATAATGAAACACATTCGAAATACTGGATTTATATTTAAACAACTTGAAATTAAACAAATATTCTTACGGATGGACCAAAAACATGCTCTAACACACATTATTAAATACATAAACAAATTACTTAAACATATATCAAAGGAATAGAACAGAAGTAAGCCAGTAGTCTAATGTCTCTGTGCTTCCTACAACACAGTAAATAATTGACCAATTTCTTCATGAATAGTATATATCGGATATAAACAAAGATACGAAAAAGGTTAGTTATGAAACCTGAACGTCAACTACCCGAGGCGATGGATCGGCCGCCAGGCAGCCCGTGACAGAGCACTTCATCACTGGCCTTCAAGAAGCCCTGATCTTACCCCCTGCGATTTTTTCTTATGGGGGTATGTTAAGGATATGGTGTTTCGGCCACTCTCCCAGCCACCATTGATGATTTGAAACGAGAAATAACAGCAGCTATCCAAACTGTTACGCCTGATATGCTACAGAGAGTGTGGAACGAGTTGGAGTATTGGGTTGATATTGCTCGAGTGTCTGGAGGGGGCCATATTGAACATCTCTGAACTTGTTTTTGAGTGAAAAAAAACCTTTTTAAATACTCTTTGTAATGATGTATAACAGAAGGTTATATTATGTTTCTTTCATTAAATACACATTTTTAAAGTTGTGGTATTCTTTTTGAATCACCCTATATTTATAAGCAGGCTGCTACCGTATTTTCATGTAACTGTGGCGTACTTATGGCCTGACGCCATCGTTAGTAAACGGCCAGTTTCACTCATGTACTATTCAAGTTACATGCCTGTAATTTATACTAATTTAGATTTACACTAATAGCATTCCAAAGACACATCGATCGTAAAAATCGGATGAACCGGTTAGATTTTGGAAATTCGTTGCTGGGTGTTACTTGTACACTACTGGCCATTGAAATTGCTACACCATGAAGATGACGTGCTAGAGACGAGAAATTTAACTGACAGGAACAAGATGCTGTGATACGCAAATGATTAGCTTTTCAGAGCATTCACACAAGGTTAGCGCCGGTGGCGACACCTGCAACGTCCTGACATGAGGAAAGTTTCCAACCGATTTCTCATACACAAACAGTAGTTGACCGGCGTTGCGTGGTGAAAAGTTGTTTTGATGTCTCGTGTAAGGAGAAGAAAGGCGCACCATCACGTTTCCGACTTTGATAAAGGTCGAACTGTAGTCTATCGCGATTGCAGTGTATCGTATTGCGACATTGCTGCTCGCGATGGTCGAGATCCAACGACTGTTAGCAGAATATGGAATCGGTGGGTTCAGGAGGGTAATACGGAACGCCGTGCTGGATCCCAACGGCGTCGTATCACTAACAGTCGACATGACAGGCATCTTTTCCGCATGGCTGTAACGGATCGTGCAGTCACGTGTCGATCCCTGAGTCAACAGATGGGGACGTTTGCAAGACAACAACCAACTCTACGAACAGTTCGACGACGTTTGCAGCAGGATGGACTATCAGCTCGGAGACCATGGCTGCGGTTACCCTTGTCAGACAGGAGCGCCTGCGATGGTGTACTCAACGACGAACCTGGGTGTACGAATGGCAAAACGTCATTTTTTCGGATGAATCCAGGTTCTGTTTACAGCATCATGTTGGCCCGCATTCCTGTTTGGGGACATCGCGGTGAACGCATATTGGAAGCGTGTATTCGTCAGCGCCATACTGGCGTATCATCCGGCGTGATGGTATGGGGTGCCATTGTTTACACGTCTCGGTCGCCTCTTGTTCGCATTGACGGCACTTTGAACTGTGGACATTACATTTCAGGTGTGTTACGACCCGTGGCTCTACCCTTCATTCGATCCCTGCGAAACCCTACATTTCAGCAGGATAATGCACGACCGCATGTTGCAGGTCCTGTACGGGCCTTTCTGGATACAGAAAATGTTCGACTGCTGCCATGGCCAGCACATTCTCCAGATCTCTCACCAATTCAAAACGTCTGGTCAATGGTGGCCGAGCAGCTGGCTCGTCACAATACGCCAGTCACTGCTCTTGATGAACTGTGGTATCGTGGGCAGCTGTACCTGTACACGCCATCCAAGCTCTGTTTGACTCAATGCCCAGGCGTATGAAGGCCGTTATTACGGCCAGAGGTGGTTGTTCTGGGTACTGATTTCTCAGGATCTATGCACCCAAATTGCGTGTAAATGTAATCACATGTGAGTTCTAGTATAATATATTTGTCCAATGAATACCCGTTTATCATCTGCATTTCTCCTTGGTGTAGCAATTTCAATGGCCAGTAGTGTATAATTTATACAACTATGGTATGTCACCACTCTCACGTGTTCTACACACCACCGTTAATAGTCTTTTTGTTGCCACTTCCCCCAATTATTTTAGAAATTCTGATGGAATGTGGTCTATCACTGCTGCCGTATTTGATCTTGTTTTCCGAAGTTCTCTAAAATTCTGAGACTAATACGGGATCCCCTGTCTCTTCTAAATAGACTCCTGTTTCTTCTGTCACATCAGACAAATGCCACCGCTCGAACGGGCCTTCAGTGCACTCTTTCCACCTATGCGCTGTCACCTCTGGATTTATCAGTGGAATTCGTAATGCAGTGTTACCTGGTATGGATCCCATACTAATGAACAACATTCATGTAATGGTCGAACGAATGTTTTGTAAGCTACCTCATACTGTATTTCCAGGATTCTTCCAACGATTCCTAGTCTAGCATCTGCCTTTCCTACGATTAGTTCTATGACGTCGTTACACATCAAATCACTCCGTACGCTTATTTCTAGATATTTTACGGCAATAACTGCTTACAATGATTGTTCTAAAAGCATGTAATCACACAGTAATGAGTCATTCTGTCTTTATATTCACAACACGTTACATTCACCCTGTTGAAATTCAATTGCAGCTTCCTGCATGGGGCGCTAGGAAGGCCTGCAGCTGTGGCCGAGCGGTTCTAGGCGCTTCAGTCCAGAACCGCTCTGCTGCTACGGTCGCTGGTTCGAATCCTGCCTCTGGCATGGATGTGTGTGATGTTCTTAGGTTAGTTAGTTTTAAGTAGTTCTAAGTGTAGGGGAGTGCTTACCTCCAATGTTAAGTCCCATTTTGCTTAGAGCCATTTGAACCATTTGTAGGCCTGCATTTCGGTACAAATTTCTAGCGCTGAGACTTCTTGTGTAAAAAAATATCGTCACCTAAAGGCCTCACGGAACTTCCGACGTCGTCTACTAAGTCTTTTATATACCCCGTAAAAATGAATGAGCCTATGGCACACTCATGGCGTATGCCCTAAGTTACTTTTACGTCTGGAGACTTCTTTCCGTTGAGAATGGCATACTATGTTCTCTTACCAGGAAACGTTTCACTGCAACCATTTAGTTGGTCTGATATTTCGTACTCTCGTATTTTGTTCAATAGTTGACAGTGCGGAATTGTGTCGAACGCCTTACAGAAGTCTAGGAACACGACATCTACCAGGGCGCCAGCACTATGGGACTTAACATCTGTGGTCATCAGTCCCCTAGAACTTAGAACTACTTAAACCTAACTAATCTAAGGACATCACACACACCCGTGCCCCTTGCAGGATTCGAACCTGAGACAGTAGTGGTCACGCGGTTCCAGACTGAAGCGCCTAGAACCGCACGGCCACATCGGCCGGCGAGCAGTTTTTCACATGATCATTGTTTACGCAATTCATATTAACTCCTATATAGGAGAATTTACGTATCCAGAAATTTCATAGTACGCGAGCGCGGAATATGTTCCAAAATTCTACAATATACCGACGTCGGACTTACGGGTCTATAGTTCTTCTTGAAGACGGACCCGCCAGTGTAGCCGTGGGCTGGTCGACACGTTCCGCCTCAGTTACACGACTCGCCGACGTCTGAACACGTTCGCACTATTCCATGAATTCCACTAGACGCAGACAGCTGAGGTACACTAATTCACTCTCGGGGGGTACGGGGTGGCGGCAGGAAGGGCATGCGGCCACCCCTTCATACTAACCTTGCCAAATCCGTTCCTAACAATGCCGACCCTGCGTCAGTGTGGGAAATGGCACCAGTGAAAGAAAGAAGGAGAGTTCTTCTTTAAGACGGGAATGACCTGCGCCTTATGCTGGTGCAGTGCGATTTTCTTCTGTGGAAGAGTTTTGGAATAATAAATTTAGTATTTCGACCTGATATCTGTCATCCTCCTCTTCCCTGCTCGACAAACGGTTTCAAAACGAAATGACTTTCGCTTGAGTGATGAATTGAAGTCTGTGTTTGAAGCTCATTTAACTGAACTCAGTTATCTACATCTACATCCATACTCCGCAAGCCACCTGACGGTGCGTGGCGGAGGGTAGCTTGAGTACCTCTATCGGTTCTCCCTTCTATTCCAGTCTCATATTGCTCGTGGAAAGAAGGATTGTCGGTATGCCTCTGTATGGGCTGTAATCTCTCTGATTTTATACTCATGGTCTCTTCGCGAGATATACGTAGGAGGGAGCAATATGCTGCTTGACTCCTTAGTGAAGGTATGTTCTCGAAACTTCAACAAAAGCCCGTAGCGAGCTATTGAGCGTCTCTCCTGCAGAGTCTTCCACTGGAGTTTATCTATCATCTCCGTAACGCTTTCGCGATTACTAAATGATCCTTTAACGAAGCGCGCTCCTCTCCGTTGGATCTTCTCTATCTCTTCTATCAACCCTTTCTGATACGGATCCCACACTGCTGTGCAGCACTCAAGCAGTGGGCGAACAAGCGTACTGTAACCTACTTCCTTTGTTTTCCGATCGCATTTCCTAAGGATTCTTCCAATGAATCTCAGTCTGGCATCTGCTTTACCGACGATCAACTTTATATGATCAGTCCATTTTAAATCACCTCTAATGCGTACTCCCAGATAATTTGTGGAATTAACTGCTTCCAATAGCTGACCTGCTATTTTGTAGCTGAATGATATGGGATCTTTCTTTCTATGTATTCGCATCACATTACACTTGTCTACATTGAGATTCAATTGCCATTCCCTGCACCATGCGTCAATTCTCTGCAGATCCTCCTGCATTTCAGTACAATTTTCCATCGTTACAACCTCTCGATATACCACAGCATCATTAGCAGAAAGCCTCAGTGAACTTCCGATGTCATCCACAAGGCCATTTATGTATTTTGTGAATAGCAACGGTCCTACGGCTTTGTGAATTACTTCCCACGAGGATATGATCTGCGCAATAAGATTAAATATCTTTAAAGTTCAGAAATTCCAACAACACTTTCCACTGTAGGATGAGGAGAATTTTCTGATATTTCTTCAGGGTCCCTGCAGGTTCTATTCTTTCCGGGTTTCGAAGGCCGTGCAACGTTTTGCGCCGCCGAACGTTTTCCCCAGGGCGACAAGTCCGGTGACCACGGTCCTGAGGGCCCTAATAGCCGCCCCGGCAGGAGTGGCCCTTACGCGCGGTACGCGCCCGGCGTTTCCTGCTGGCGCAGCTCATCCGCGCCGCCTATTAGCTCCGCAGCGCCTCTAATTTCCTGTGCTTGTGCCACGGCTGCCGCTGCCGGCTGCCGGTCTCGCATTAAGGGCTGCCGGAGCTGCGCACACGCTAATGACGGATCGCGTGCTTTCCTCCTCTCGCTGGGCCGAAAACAGTGTTTCACTTGCCTCTGCCTAGGGTGGAGCTCACTCCGTGATTCGTCGTCAGCGTTCGACCGTCAACGTGTAGGATTTTGGAGCGTATTGTGACGCCTCTGTCGCACTGTACTGTTGTTGTTGTTGTGGTGTTCAGTCCTGAGACTGATTTGATGCAGCTCTCCATGCTACTCTATCCTGTGCAAGCTTCTTCATCTCCAAGTACCTACTGCAACCTACATCCTTCTGAATCTGCTTGGTGTATTCATCTCTTGGTCCCCCTCTACGAGTTTTACCCTCCACGCTGCCCTCCAATACTAAATTGGTGATCCCTTTATGCCTCAGAATATGTCCTACCAACCGATCCCTTCTCCAAGTCAAGTTGTGCCACAAACTTCTCTTCTCCCCAATCCTATTCAACACCTCATTAGTTATGTGATCTACCCATCTAATCTTCAGCATTCTTCTGTAGCACCACATTTCGAAAGCTTCTATTCTCTTCTTGTCTAAACTATTTAGCGTCCACGTTTCACTTCCATACGTGGCTACACTCCATACAAATACTTTCAGAAACGACTTCCTGACACTTAAATCTATACTCGATGTTAACAAATTTTTCTTCTTCAGAAACGCTTTCCTTGCCATTGCCAGTCTACATTTTATGTCCTCTCTACTTCGACCATCATCAGTTATTTTGCTCCCCAAATAGCAAAACTCCTTTACTACTTTAAGTGTCTCATTTCCTAATCTAATACCCTCAGCATCACCGGACTTAATTCGACTACATTCCAATATCCTCGTTTTGCTTTTGTTGATGTTCATCTTATATCCTCCTTTCAAGACACTATCCATTCCGTTCAACCGCTCTTCCAAGTCGTTTGCTGTCTCTGACAGAATTACAATGTCATCGGCGAACCTCAATGTTTTTATTTCTTCTCCATGGATTTTAATATCTACTCCGATTTTTTCTTTTGTTTCCTTTACTGCTTGCTCAATACACAGATTGAATAACATCGGAGAGAGGCTACAACCCTGTCTCACTCCCTTCCCAACCACTGCTTCCATTACATGCCCATGGACTCTTATAACTGCCATCTGTTTTCTGTACAAATTGTAAATAGCGTTTCGCTCCCTGTATTTTACCCCTGCCACCTTCAGAATTTGAAATAGAGTATTCCAGTCAACTATTGTCAAAAGCTTTCTCTAAGTCTACAAATACTAGAAACGTAGGTTTGCCTTTCCTTAATGTCTCTTCTAAGATAAGTCGTAGGGTATAACGATATGTTTACGTAATGTGTATACATAAACATACAGTTATAAATGTCCCCGTTCGTAGTCTCTAATTATAACAATATGTTACTTTTGTGCTGTAACATATAGCTATAATCAGCGGCGGAAACATATTTGCGAACGCCGACCGTGTGCGGCTGTTTGTTGTTGGATCGTCCGATCAGTCGGAAGTTGCATTGCAGAGGAGAGCAAATGCCTATTTAAAATATAATTATTTTGGATAGCCCAACATGAATTTCCTAAGGGACCGTAGTCCATCATGCATTTACCAATAGATCATGGCGCGGAGAAAACATTTCACCGCATGCAACTTCCGTCCGAACTCGACGAAAGAATTCGCGACTGTGAACTCTCCATTTGGCAGAAACATATAAAAAATTAAATAATTTCACGAATAAGTGAGACATAGATTCTACAGTAAATGAATAGTCCATACACCAGTTCCATTTAACTCTGAATTTATGGCAATTAATAGACGAACTTACACTGCAATGAAGGATTTAACATGGATGCCGTTTTGACTGGCACTTCTCTTAATGAAAACAATTCCTTTGACGTTTTCACATACACGTCGCACAATAAATCTACTGCTAGGCACTTTTAGTATTACACATTTACTTTACACTAGAACAATATTAATTTTGACAATAATAATACGGCGGCAAGACATGCGCGTCCGACACAAGTTACAGGAGACAACAGAAGAATGAGTAACTGTTCATCGAGAATATCTCGTACCTCAAAAAAAAAAAAGTGTAAAAAAAGTGTTCTTCTTCTGTCCGTTTTTCGCGCCGCGGTTTTCAAAGTCAATAACTCACAGTATCTCTGACGGCGCTTCGACAATAAACAAGTTACATCACAGGTCGTTCACCTTTTACATTTTCGCAACATTATTTGCTAACTGTAGCTGTTGCCGAGCGACTGCTCGATTAGTGAATGATTTAAAATGATAAGGCAATCACATAATGTTACATTGCCTTCCATGAGAATCTTGGAAATCAAGGAGATTACCAAGATTCACATGTCGCCGTTAACATTATGGGATTGAGTACTTTACAGATTTACATTGATCAAACACAGTATTCCTGTCATTTGATTATTAGGATTACACAAATATGGTGATCTCTCATTCATAGACAAAGTCAGTTCTTAAGGTAAAGATACACAAAAAAATTTAAAAACTAAGACAGTAAATCTACGTAGTTTACAATTATACTCATTACAGTCTTTTTTTTTTTTTTACAGAGTTCATAACGACCATCTTTGTAGCCTCAAGTTATTGTCCAGAGCTCATAGGCTCTTTGCTCCTGAAAGAAAACACATAGGATTCATCTTTTTATACACACATAATTCTCACACATGGAATTTCTCACACGTGTCCATTTTTATACACATATACTTCTCACACATGGAATTTCTCACACGTGTACATTTTCCATTGCTCACTAGTTGTTATAATTTTTACGCTTTCATTGTTTGTGTATTGACAGGAAAGTTAAAATTTGATTCTTCTCCAGGTGAAGCTTATGTCTTGAGAAGTTGGATCGCTACTTTGCGGTCTCCGAGTAGAAAACTTTTCACCAGCTCTGGCGGGCGAGTCTCACTCGCACGTTACGTACACACGTTACATGTAACAAAAAATATAAATACCCATTAGTCTAAGAACTAAGCTTAAATCTATTTTAGGACTTGGGATTCATAGGAATTTGACTTTGTCACAATTCGCGTGTGGTTTGGCTGTTCGCATTTCATCCACGGGATATAACATTAGCATAGTATGTGATATGTTGTGAACTCATATAAGAGTCTTTTATTTTGGGAGCGGCTTTCATGGAATGTCCGTTTCGTCGAACTGCAGCGGGAGTGCTGTGCAAGTACATCACTTTAAATTTAACGCGTTTGTTGCGTCGATGGACGTTGACACAGGCTGATTGTTAGAGCTGAATCGCAACTCGAGGCGCTCACCAGCCTCCACGCGGTACTTCAGCTTTTCCGCGCACGGTTCAGTGAACACGTTGCGTCGATGGTGTTGTGGTTTTTTGTGGTTTGCTGAGCTGGTGTGGAGGGACGAAGATTACCAGGGACAGAGACTCCATTGAAACCATCCCTGTCTCCACATTTTCCAGCCGATTTTGAAGATTTTAAGGTAGGCTAGCGCTCGCACTTTGCAAAGCAGCTAACACACTTGATTTCCGATGCACTGCACGTAATCACATCACCGCCTTCGGTTACACAACCGGACTATCATTGTCCGTCGGCCTATCTGCACGTTTAACACTTTTTTATCTTCATCGTGTCTGTGGCAGACTTCCACACCATTTTAAGCCTTCACTTATACACTACTATGTACACAATTTTTTTTACAGTTTATAATCAAATAGTTTGTCTCACTTTGAAGCTTGCTAATTGAGAGCTTCGATTATCATGTCCATTTCAATTTCTGTTACTTTGTTGGTAACTATCTTTAACATTTCGCTTTACATTGTTCCTCATCTTTCTCTAAGACTAATTATGCTTTTAGTTCACAGTCACAATACATTAGTTTCTCCGATCTGTTAGCAATTATTATTATTTTAATTCATTTCAACCGTTCTTTCTATTTATTAGATTCATTAAAGTTATCACTGTCATTTCAACAAAAATTCTCTTTTTACTAGATGTGAGGATCAATCAGTCACATTTGATCGCCCTCTCACATGAGAACAGAACACCATTCAAGAAAATATTCAAATTCCTTATCGCGATCTCGGTTTCCGTCTCGGATTGACTTTAAAAGGAAAAATAAAGACATTTCAAAACTAGCTTTTCCCGATTTCATTCACGCATTTCCTTTTGAAAATCGTATGCCAAACCAGCCTTCCACGTCAACCGCATTTCTCAATCTGTGACGTCAAGTCTACGGGACGGGTTTAGGCGGGTTAGGATATTTACACAAATTCAGAAGAAAGACATAGATATAATAGTACATAGAAGAAGAAATCTAGCAAACAACTCCTTGTTCCTTATGACTTAGAAATTAATTTTCCTTTGCGCCGTACGTCTGCGTACGCGCTCCAATTACAAACTAGCTACTTTGTGTTGCCGGCGGTTTCATCGTCATTTTATTCTCGCCTTGACGCCTGCTTGCGCTACACTGCATTGGCCTCTATATATGACCTTAAGTCATAATTGCTTTGTCCTTGCCACTTACGCTCTTATACTTGGTATTTATTTCACTTATGGCTTTGAATGTATCTGTCCTGTGTATTGCAATTACAATTAATGCTACTTTGTTTATCTAGCCGAAGGATAGCGCTTTCGTGGTGATGGTGGTACTTACAAGTAACTCAGATGCTTCGTGAACATTACGTTATTTTATTGCAGAGATGAACCTGTTCCAGATTTCTATGTACATTAGAACTTAATCTAGACATAGCTGACTTAGAAACTAGTTACTTGTTTTCCTTTTTAGTGGGATCAGGAACCAATAATTGTGAAGCGACCCTTGTCTTTGACG
This sequence comes from Schistocerca nitens, assembly GCF_023898315.1. Lineage (NCBI taxonomy): Eukaryota > Metazoa > Arthropoda > Insecta > Orthoptera > Acrididae > Schistocerca > Schistocerca nitens. Next base: position 71,231,076 of record NC_064614.1, read on the forward strand.
AAACTAAATTTCATTTCTCGATCATTGCTCCTTGAACTTAAAAAAAAAATTCTTACATACTATGTTTTATTTTCACTTCTTTAGCATTTCATATCGCAGAAGCCGGCTTGTTAGGCACATCCTTCGCTCTATATTTCATTTTTCTCTCTTAAATATTATCTCCTTAAAACTAAATCTTAAAACTAGAGTTCTTGGAGTTGATCACTTTCTTTGTTAAACAAGAATTTGTTTTTTTATTATTTATCAGCTTGTCTGTACTTAAATTATGGCTCAAGATAACATATTTTAAATTCTCTGCTGTATAGCAAGATAGACTCACTGTCGTGTAATTTATTCTAAGCATTTTTTTTAACGAAGTCAGATCAGTTGTCACTTAGTCACTAGCGGCTAACCTTCTCTTGCCATTATAAAGCTTTCCTTTTGACTTATTCTGTAGCATGATACTTTTTAAGATCAGAGTGATGGTATAACCCTTTTATTTTTTCATTTGCGGGATCAGAAATCAGATAACAACCTGTGTGCGGTATACGAAGGATCTCGTAAGGTCCCTCAAAAAGACTTTGCCATTTTCGATTTTTGCGTAAGAGCAACGATGGTTTAAAGTGTGTTTTTAGCAAGACCTTTTCGCCTACTTTATAAGTTAACACCTTATCTCAGTACAAGTACGTCATAGTTAGTCTCTCCGTCGAAGTGGTAGCCCCATTCTGTCTCACAGCATCACTTAGGGAGTTTTCAGATGCTGAACTTAGTTTTCCTGTTTGTGTGGTTTTGATTGGCCTTCATCATTAGAAAGTTCGACCAATCTGACATTATGAGAACACTGAGGAACAAAATTACTGTTATGCACAAACCTCGTGTCAAAATGTTGCTGCGTCTGTTCTGGTGTCCAATACGTGTTACTGTCTTCCGCGTTTGCGAAAAATACAGGGGGATTGTAATGCCTTCGCGGGGTCTGATGATTTTTATTACTATTATGATTTCCGGAATTGTTACTGTGAAATCCACCTTCACACTGTGGTTTTCCGTTAAACTGTGTGTTTCTGTACATTCCCTGCGCTTGATTTTTACTAGGCGCGGAGTTGTATTGGTATGAGTGGGCGTTATCAGCTGTTTGTTGCTGCCCGTAATCTGAGTGTTGGCTGCGCGAGTACGGTGCATTCCATTGCGATCCGCTCTGCTGTTGCCAACCTTTTTGACTGAAACCGTTTCCAAACTTCTGCTTGTACGATTGATTGCCGTATTGGTTACCAGTCGTGTTATACACGGGATTGAATCGGTTGTGTTGATTATGTCTATTCCTTTTGTACGGATACCCATTGCCTTTATTTCCGTTTTGCCAATCGTTACTATTTTTTGAACCGTTCTCTGGCTTTTCATAGCCGTTACTGTCGTAATGTTGTGGCCAAGAATTGTGCGGAGTATTGCACGGTTTGTTAGCTCTCATGTGCTCATAGATCAGGTCTAGGGAATCTAATATCGACAGAAAGGTATCTGGATCATCATCTGGTATGGCTATCAGCTTTTCACGAATCGAAATGGGTAATTTAGACTTGAGAATCATAATTACATCTTTACTATTGATAGGGTTATCCCAATACCTAATTTTGCCAAGATATTTTTCGAAGTACATTCTCAGGCTACTATTCCTGGGGTCAAATTGTTCTGCATTATAGACTTCTTTACGAAGGCGCTTCTGAACACCTTCGCTCCAAAATTTGCTGAGGAAACAGTGCTCAAACTCCTCATATGTTCGACACTTATCAACCATTTCTGTTCCCCATATTGCCGATTCGCCACCTATATATCCGGTAACAAATTGGATACGCTGTCTATCAGTCCACGAATTTGGAAAAATGCCGGAGAATCCACGAAGAAAGACAATTGGGTGGATATTTCGTTTTTCCGGGTTAAAGGTTTGAAAAACTCGATGCTTTATCATGCTTTCTTCCTTCATCATTTTTACTAATGAGTCAGATTCTTGGTTTCGTTGACTAACTGGAATATGTGGTGGTGAAGTGTGTTCATTAGATACAACAGGTATTCGGAATTGCCGAAATAATTCATCTTCTTCCTCTGAGGCTAAAGAGTTAGGATAATTCGGTCTCTGTATTCGGGAACTACTACTCACTTGTGCCTTCAGGTTATTTAGCTGTTCCGTTACCTCTTGCTTCCAATTTGGTAATTCTTGCTGAAGGGTACGCCTAATGCTACCGAGTTCAGACATTACGGTATCTCCGGAGCTTCCAGGAGCTGACAAGATACCAAGAGTGGTTGCTTTCACCGTCTCTACTAGGTCTTTGTTAATTTTATCTTCGACAAATTTGTCCTTTCCAGCAATCCAGTTCTCATACTTTTCTCTAAATTCTCTCTCATGACTATCTAGCCTCTCCTTTACTTTCGTTTCCGTTTCCAGAGTCAAGTTTGACATTCCCTCGGTTAATTTTTCTACCTGCGTAGTTACTCTGTCTAATCTGTGATTAACCGTGGTTACGGTGGAATCAAGATTCTTGGTTGCGTTTCGGATGTCAGCTGTCTCGCTTTGCATGGTAGCTAAAGTGTCATTCAGTTCGATAATTATTCCACTTCGCATTTGAGAAACAGCATCCTTAACTTGCTTTGCTACTTCTTTGGCTGCATTTTCTCTAACAGTTTTTATTTCTTCTCTTACTGTAGAAAGTTTATCTTCAATCGAGGCTAACATTTGTCTATTTTCGTATTTCAAATCATCTTCAAGTGAGGCTAACATTTGTCTATTTTCGTCTTTCAAATCATTTTTAATGGAATTCACCATTTGGCGATTTTCCTCTTTCAAATCATTTTTAATGGAATTCACCATTTGGCGATTTTCCTCTTTCAATTGGCTATTTCCGTCCTGCATCATTTGACTTATTTGACTCAGTAGCTGTTTGAATACATCGTCTGTCACTACCCCTGAATTGCTTTCACCTGCCTCCCTTGTAACCGGTATATGGCTACGGCTACTAGTGGCAGAAACTATGCTGGCATTGTCTAGTTCAGTACCGGTAACATTATGGTGTGAGGCACCAAAGTCCGTAAGATTTCCCACTTCACTTTCTACAATTGATCCAATTGGTGTCTCAGCCCTACTAATTATCGTGCGGGACCGTAAGCGACGCGACACTTCACTCGTTTCATTCTGTTCATCTGAATCTAGTGATGACATTTTATCGTCTGCCATAGCTCACTTATTTACAAACAGTAAGTCAATGAAGTTCGTTTGAGCTACGGGTGTCAGCTGTCGACAGAGATGTAATTTATCGGTTGCGAGTCGGTTGTCACTGCTACGTCACAAGATCGGAATGTCGGGAGATGCACGTCACGAGAACAAGAGACTATTCTGGACCGTAAAGAAAGTATGGCTGCACACTGTTCAAAATAAATGAAAACTAAGGCTGGTCAGCTCCGTGAACAGGCAGCGGACATTTAAAAACAAATGATATGCAATACACAACAATGGAATTTAAACAGTACTTGAAGAAATTACTAATCTACTAAATGCAATCTACTGAATTCAAAGCAAATTTTTACTGCAACTACTAAAGATCGTCACAAATTGATTAATGTCGGCTGAAATTAAGGAAGCTTGGCTACGGCTAACGAAATTTTAACTTACGTTACTGATGACTGCCTTCGGCGTTGCAACTAGATTTTCGCACAAATTCTGTTCCAAAAAAAAATCTCTCTTCCGTAATTTACTCTGAATATCTCGTTTCTTTCGCTCAATGGAAATTTTATTGGATGGTGTTTGATGCCATGTAACAAATAAAAAGCACAAGATTAGCTACAGTTATTTATGAATATTCCATAATGACTATCTTACATAAATTTTTATTCCTTTAAGTTTTTTTTTTAATTCGGGTCCCTGTTCGGGCGCCAATTATAACGATATGTTTACGTAATGTGTATACATAAACATACAGTTATAAATGTCCCCGTTCGTAGTCTCTAATTATAACAATATGTTACTTTTGTGCTGTAACATATAGCTATAATCAGCGGCGGAAACATATTTGCGAACGCCGACCGTGTGCGGCTGTTTGTTGTTGGATCGTCCGATCAGTCGGAAGTTGCATTGCAGAGGAGAGCAAATGCCTATTCAAAATATAATTATTTTGGATAGCCCAACATGAATTTCCTAAGGGACCGTAGTCCATCATGCATTTACCAATAGATCATGGCGCGGAGAAAACATTTCACCGCATGCAACTTCCGTCCGAACTCGACGAAAGAATTCGCGACTGTGAACTCTCCATTTGGCAGAAACATATAAAAAATTAAATAATTTCACGAATAAGTGAGACATAGATTCTACAGTAAATGAATAGTCCATACACCAGTTCCATTTAACTCTGAATTTATGGCAATTAATAGACGAACTTACACTGCAATGAAGGATTTAACATGGATGCCGTTTTGACTGGCACTTCTCTTAATGAAAACAATTCCTTTGACGTTTTCACATACACGTCGCACAATAAATCTACTGCTAGGCACTTTTAGTATTACACATTTACTTTACACTAGAACAATATTAATTTTGACAATAATAATACGGCGGCAAGACATGCGCGTCCGACACAAGTTACAGGAGACAACAGAAGAATGAGTAACTGTTCATCGAGAATATCTCGTACCTCAAAAAAAAAAAGTGTAAAAAAAGTGTTCTTCTTCTGTCCGTTTTTCGCGCCGCGGTTTTCAAAGTCAATAACTCACAGTATCTCTGACGGCGCTTCGACAATAAACAAGTTACATCACAGGTCGTTCACCTTTTACATTTTCGCAACATTATTTGCTAACTGTAGCTGTTGCCGAGCGACTGCTCGATTAGTGAATGATTTAAAATGATAAGGCAATCACATAATGTTACAAGGGTCAGTATTGCCTCACTTGTTCCAATATTTCTACGGAATCCAAACTGATCTTCCCCAAGGTCGGCTTCTACTAGTTTTTCCATTCGTCTGTAAGGAATTCGCGTTAGTATTTTGCGGCCGTGACTTATTAAATTGATAGTTCGGTAATTTTCACATCTGTCAACATCTGCTTTCTTTGTGATTGGAATTATTATGTTATTCTTGAAGTGTGAGGGTACTATGCGATATTAATTCGTTTTCCGCCACTATTTTAGTAAGAAAACTGGAGCATTGTACTTAGAGATGGAGTCTTGCGTTCTCGTTGGTATGTCGATGAAAACGTCTCTATGGACGCCTTTGCCGGTGGAAGGCAGTCAGTCAATCTCTACGCTGAATCACCGTATGCCAGGATGAATACAGGCTGGCATCAGTACAAGAGGACGAGCTACTGGGTATTAGAAGTACCGGCGTGTACAGCAGTCTGGACCACCACCTCTGAAGGTCTCGCTGTATGGTGGTACAATATACAATGCGTAGTTTTCATGAGCAATAAAAAGGGCGGAATTGATGTTTATGTTGATCTTTATTCCAATTTTCCGTACAGGCTCCGGAACTCTCAGAAACGAGGTGATACAAAACTGTTTTTGATGTGTGTTTCTTAACATAATTTCCATCGTGTCAGTATAAACTATGCATTATGGTGTTCAAGGGGAAGATGTCTACACAAACATCTACATATAAGAAAAAAAAATACATTTTAAGAAAAGAAAAAAGAAAAATATCTACATACTCCATTAGGCCTGGAATCCAGAAGGCTCGTCTGCTACACTATTCTGTGCTTTTGAATCACAGATTTTGTAATGTATAATTCTGATTTGCACTTCTAAACTACACTATACGAGATTACTCTAGCTGCTATCAGAACTAAGTTAAGTTTCTCATTTTCTGTGTTTTGAAATACCCCAAAGAAAACGATCTAGTGACATATACTCAGCAGAGCAGATGATAACCTGCAGCGTAAGACAAACGGAAAGCCTACCAACACGAAAAAGTATTTAGACTTCACTTCGCACCACCATCCATCGCAGTCTAAGTTGCTTTCCCCACGCCCTCTTTTGTAACTTTATGAATGACTGACAGAAATCGGAATGAGACCTATAAAGACAAACATTGATGACCATCGGTTATGTAGGTATTTACACAGAGAGGCTCTTAAATTCATCTAATAAGTGTAAAAAATAGATTGGCGAGATGCGTACTTCCTGCTCTGTATGGTTCAAATGGCTCTGAGCACTATGCTACTTAACTTCTGAGGTCAGCAGTCGCCCAGAACTTAGAACTATTAAACCTAACTAACCTAAGAACATAACACACATCCATGCCCGAAGAGGATTCGAACCTGCGACCAGAGCGGTCGCTCGGCTCCAGACTGTAGCGCCTAGAACCGCACGGCCACTCCGGCCGGCCCTGCTCTGTAATGCTGCATTGTGTTTGCAGGGTAACTCACAACACGGTAAAAATTGTACATACGATACAGAAAGTATATTTTCCAGTTAAATATAAAAGACATTCTCCGATGCACTACGGATCCAGTTCATCGTCTATGGTACACGTTGCGGAAGGAACTACAGTGACGTGTGGTTACTGTGGGACACATATAAGGCAAACTAGGAAGTCACTGGAAGAAATTAAGTAAAAAAAATTTAAAACACGAACACCACACACATTTTCAATACAGTAGTAAAGAAGCGGAAAGTGACGTTTGCCAGGGTTCATTCAGAACACGCATGTACCGGCGAAAGAATGAAACATTCACTAAATAGAAGTGCTTGAAACTGCAGCTATCATTAAACCAAAGGAATCTATCTATAGATAGACAACTAGGTCCTAATTCTCGGGAATTAATGGGTGAGGTCCACGGGGGATCTCAAGTTGACTCCATATTTCTAGCGTTGCAGAAGACTTGTGACGCCGTTATTTGCAAGAGGTTTAGAATCAAAGAAATTCCCCACGAAGTATAGTTCCAGTTGTGCGACTGGATTCGTGATATCTGTCAGAAGGGTAACAGTTCATAGTAATTGATGGAAAGTTATAGAATGAAAGAGAAGTGATATGCGACGTTCCCCAAGGAAGTATTGTAGGCCCTCTGCTGATGCTAGCCTATGTAGAGAATGTGAGCAGTCGTCTTAGATTATTTGCAGCTGATGTTGGCATTTACCGTCCACTAAAGTCGTCAGAAGATCGAAAAAAATTTCAAAATCATTGATACAAGATATCTGTTCGGTGCTGCAATACTGACTGACCCAAAACAATATAACGCCTTAGGTCTTTCACATAACTACTGAAGAAAATGCGTCAATTTTTGGCTACACGACGAATTATACAGATTTAAAGGTTTACGATTAAACTAAATACGCAGGCGTTACAATGAAAACAGCTTACACTGGCAGCATCACATAGAATATGCTATGGGGAGTGAGAACCCATATCTGTCCCTTATTGACTGAACTCTTCGAAAATACAACATATCTATTAAAAAGACTGCGACCGTCGGTCCTCTTCGGATAGTGCTGCACGATATGGCACCTTATAAGAAACAATTAATGCAGGACATGGAAGAGTTGAATGGCAGCCCGTACTGAATTACGCGAAACAAGGGAGAGTGAGTCAATGAAATGATACCGAGGTTGGGGTGACAAAAATTAAAACAAAGGCGTTTTCCGTGGTGGCGAAATCTTTTCATCAAATTTCAGTCACCAAATTTGTACAGTGTCGAAAAAGTGTTCTATTTTCCATCCTCCAGAGATTCCTCTCAAGTTGTGTGTCGTTCTGGTGTCGTGAGGAGGGGATGGAGTGTCTTGTGATGGACGCGAGCTCCGCCGTGACCAAGCAAGGGACAGACACGGACAGAGGTGGGCAGTCAGCTGGAACGATCAGAGCCACCAAAGTATCCCTCATGCCAGTGCCCCATTCGTTGTCGATGGCTGCGGCGCGCCGTCGGCAGTCAGGGTGTGGTGCAAAGGGCTGTGATGACGGCTGAATGTGCCTGCTCGGGCTGGCGTGAGGAGCCTGTAGGTGAATGCCACATTGTGTCACTTAACGTTCTTCGCTGGCCTCCTTGTCGGCTTGGTCTCGATATGTTTCCCCGAGTTTCCCACACGCCCCCGTACCCAGAAAAATGGTACCTGCTTCCCCTCCCGGATGCCAGCGTCATGTCCTTGGTCAGTGCCTGTGGTGCACTGTCGACAGTCTGCGTGGGGTGAAAAAGACTGTGGCAGTGGCTGACTCTACCTGTTGGGTGTACTTGTAGATAGGCGGTGAAGTGACGTCTATAGCTGTACAGTATTTGAGCCGGAAGTGCCAGTGAGAACAGTTGTTGTAGCGACAAGTGGAAGTTATTCAGACAGAATTTTAGCTGGCTAAACGGTTGGTGTCTTAGTTATGGGGTGTCGGTAGCAATAATGTAATTAGAGGATATACACTGAAGCGCCAAAGAATCTGGTATGCGCATGCGTATCCAAGCAAAGAGTTATGGAAACAGACAGAATACGAGGCTGCGGTTCCCAACGCCTATATATATAGATCGGTTACTGCTGCTACAATGGCAGGTTATCAGGATTTAAGGTAGTTTGAACATTGTGCTATAGTCGGGGCACGAGAGATGGAACACAGCATCTCCGACGTAGCGATAAAGTGGGGACTTTCCCGTACGACCATTTCACGAGTGTGCCGTGAATTTCATGAATCCGGTAGAACTTCAAATCTCCGATACTGCTGCGGCCGGAAAAAGATGCTGCACGAACGGGACCAACAACGACTGAAGAGAATCGTTCAACTTGACCGAAGTCCAACCCTGAATGGTTGCAGATTTCAATGCTGCAGATTTAAATGCTGGGCCAACAACAAGTGTCAACGTGCGAACCATTCAACGAAACATCATCGCGAAGGGCTTTTGGAGCTGAAGGCCCAAGCGTGTACCCTCGATGACTGAACGATAGAAAGCTTTACGCCCCACCTGGGCCTGTCAACACTGACATTGGACTTTTGGTAATGGGAAACATGTTGCCTGGTTGGACGATTCTCGTTTCAAATAGTATCTAGCGGATGGACGTGTACGGAAATGGAAACAACCCCATGAATCCACGGACCCTGTATGTCAGCAGGGGGTTGTTCAAGTTGGTGGCGGCTGTGTAATGGTGCGGGGTGTGTGCAGTTGGAGTGATATGAGACCCTTGCTACGTCTAGATACGACTATGACAGGTGACACGTACGTAAGCATCTTGCCTGATCACCTGCATCCATTCATGTTCATTGTGCATTCAAACGGACTAGGGCAATTCCAGAACGACAATCCGACTCCCTACACGTAGAGATTTGCTGCAGAGTGGCTCCAAGAACACTCTTCTGAGTTTAAACACTTCGGCTGCCCACCGAAATCGACAGAGATGAACATTATTGAGCATATCTTGGATGCCTTGCAACGTGCTGTTCAGAACAGGTCTCCAATCTCTCGCACTCTTCAGGATTCATGGTGTCAGTTCCCTTCAGCAATCCTTCACGTATTAGGCAAGTCAATGCCACGTCCTGCTGTTCTACTTCTACGTGCTCGCGGGGGCCCTACACTATATTATGGAGGTGTACCAGTTTCTTTGGCTCTTCAAAGTATTATTGATCCTGAATACGTTAAGTACTGATATAATTTCTTAGGCTTCCATGGCCAGTATCATTTTGTATAAAATAATTTTGGGTACTGGGCCACGTCATTGCAACTACTGAAACGGCTAACTCGCCGACGGTTAACCTTCTTGCTGCAGTTTTCTTCAGGGCGGTTCAGTGCACCCTGAGAATCATGAATATGACGTAGCAATACCGTAACATCGTCCGCGTACCCTCGCTCCGAGAGGTCTTCTCCCAGTAACTTACAGCCATTTTACTGAGCAGCAGTACGACGAAGTAGAGGTTCTAGGAACATGACAAAAAGCGGACATGAAGACGGGGCTCCCCTGCAGTAAGTGCCGTTGGATTGTAGTGTGGGCAATAAGTTGTCCGTTCATCACAACAGACGCTTGAATACCAGTAAAAACCTGACACTCAATAGGATTGAGACCGGTCGCTTCGAACACTTTCACCAAAAAACTGTGACTGACCCGGTCAATTGCCTTATTAAAAGCAGTCGAAAGTAAGGCGCCAAAAAGAAGCAGCTGCAGCAACTGAGTCTACGCCCCGCCGTTCGAATCTCCAGGCACGCATCTTTGATGAACTACAAGAATTTTCCCTAGGAATACTGACAAAGGGCTATTAACCGCAAACGAAATTAAGGAAAATGATCGGGTAGAATTTATAATTGTCTGGACGTCCGGTTGTCTTCGTAACTAGAACGATTTTACCAATCGTGAAAGGGACAGGATTAAAACACCTACCCACCCCCCCACCCCCCCCCCCCGGCCTTATAACGTTCTTTACCAGGGGCGTAATGGTGTCACCTATCAGAAGCCAAAAATGTACATAAAATTCCTTAGGAATACCGTTCAATCCTGCTGATTTTTGTGATGGTGAACCAACAATAAGGCGATTCCAATCATCTTCGGTAAAGGCAGTTAGAAATTCTCCGTTTAATATAGGAGTAACTACGGAGCCCAAGTGGGGGATAAATGCATCAGGTAAAATGTTATCAGTAGCATGGACGTCAGTATTGTCGGTAACGTAATTCCAGATCGCTTTGGAAATGTCACGTTGTAATGACAGTACGCTGTACTGTTTCTCCTGGGTGGACTTGGGTTAAAAAAAAAAAAAAAAAAAGTAATCGACAAGTACGCCAAAGAAGAAGAGATAGAAATACAATGGACATGTTGTTCCATGGACTCTTGCGCTTCTATGCATGAGCTATATTTCATTTGTCATTTGCTTATCTTATCTGCTTGGATTCGGACCTAAGAGGACGTTCTTGTGTAAAGCTCATCTTGCTGTACCAACTGATAATGTAAGTTGTACTTAAAACCCGAAAAATATATTGATTATGTTGTGAAAAGAATTTGTGTATGTGGTCAATCTATCGTAAATCTGATACCTTTATTGTCTTAAGTAGATGTGGGCCATATGAAAGAATTTTCATTGTTAGGCGCCATCTTAGAAAAATCTTTAACATTTTTCTTTTAGCTCAACTACGAGACGTGCCGTCAGTTAGGACAATTAACTTTGTTTCAGATCCCACGAGACCGGAAGCAGCTACTAATAATTTACCAATTTAATTACAGATTTTCTTTATATATCGAGATAACATCCCAGGCAGCAAAGGTTTGGTCTCAGGATTCCAGTTCCATTATAGGATTTCATTTGTCGATGCTACTCCTGTTATCTTATATTGGGGAATCGGCACGAAACCACGATGTATCGACGATTACGTAACTACCCTGAGAACTGAGATAGTTTACTGAGTGCTTATACACGCCGGGCTAAATTAAACGACGCATTGCACTGTTAATAATATTCCTACATTAGTTATTTCTCTTTTATGCTGAGCCATTGCATTAGTGTGTGTTTCTTTTTTGTATAAGTCACGGCTCATATTTTATTTTATTACATTACACTAATAGTCACAAAACAAATGAAAATTTTTATTTTATCACATTACAACGTGACCATCGGGTTGAATGAGGGACGCGATACTTGGTCTTTTTCGACGCGCCCGTGACCGGATAAGATGATATAAGGAGGTCAATTGATCCTGTAGGTATGAGCGAGATTTTGATCGCACCCCGAGTCCTCCCATTTGTCGCCTCTTGAACTGAAGAAGCTTCGTCATAATACGGCGAAGATCCATAATCCGTAAGGGACCTTGTCTGGCACCTTCATAAAGTTGTCGTAAGACGGAATGATAAAATTTCTGAGTCTGGCGGAGATCTTTCGCTCTCACAGCGCCGTAACGCCTGAACGCCTTCGGGAGCAGCGGTTTTGCATCCCCTGATAACCATTCCGTAAGAGAAGGATAAAAATCCTGGGAACGCAAGCTGCGAGTCCAAACCTCTCGAACGATAATCTCGGGTGAAAGGTTCTTAAAGAGAGATGTGTTCAATAACCAGGTGAGGCGATATGATTTTACTGGTTGCGGCATATGATTTAAGTTACGGCTCTACCGTAGAGCGCTTGCCCGGGCAAGGCAAAGGTCCCGCGTTCGAGTCTCCGTCCGACACACAGTTTTAATGTGCCAGGAATTTTGTATCAGTGCACACTCTGCTGCATAGTGAAAATCTCATTCTAGAAGTCGATATCACTTTTATCGCTAATAGTTGCCCACAAAAATAATTAGAAAGATAAAAACGATCATGTCTGCTGTTGTAAGTAGCTGTAAAATGCCTATACCTGACGAGAATGGGACAGTGTCAGATCCATGTATCGCGTATTTGTGAAGAGCATATCAGATAATTTAGATCCCTACCGAAATTAAAACTGGGGGTCTCATCCACAGGAACGCAAGACAAAATTAAAATATCTTCCTAACAGAGGTTTCCACGGAGTTTAGGAAATACAAAAACTATTCCCAAAAGCGCTCCATCTGTGGAACGGTCAGACCAGAAAGAAGATTTAAAATAATGTTACAGAAACTGCAGCCTATCCCTCGACCGTTTTCAAGCACGCTGAAGACGGCAGAAAAGCTTGAACAGAAAAAGATCAAATAACCCATCTTGTATAAATATCATGTCTGCTCGTGAATCATAAATAAATTGTCGCTGCGGCACAAGTCTAAGATCGTATCTGATTCTGTTCACATTTAGGGTTACAAAAGTATAGGCCCACATGCAGTTGTTACCAAAACAATTCAGATAATTACTTGAAAGTCGTATATCAGAGTCCATGGCCAGTCAATATACAAATATGAATTTAATGTGCTAGATCCCCCTTGTCCACCATGTATTTTCTTTTTTCGTGACACCGTAGGCTCAGGTTGAAAACACTGTTTATTGCTGGTTTGCAGGAAAGCGACTGTCGAAAGAGCTAACAATGGGGAGTCTTGCGGAAATTCTGTATCACACGCAGAGGAAGGAGTAGGCACAGCCCAGTCCTTCACATGTGGGCGGTGCAGCTACGACCACGGATGGACATAAAAACTGGCTGTGTGATGAGATCTTCTCGGGTGATCGGATTTCATCACTGAAATATGCCGAGGAGGTCTGCCGCCACTAAACTGACGTTATATCTTTTACCGTCAACCTGTGTTCCTCTGACACCCTTCTGCATATTTGGATCTGATCATCAGTGGCCTGTGGCATTCTTCCCCCACCCAGGAGTGCAGAAGCAGGGTGGGAATACAGACTCACTGACGCCATCGATACAGTACGGAGCTCCGGAACACGTCGATCCTCATGCTATCCCGAAGAAGTGGTATTGGGAGATACAACGGAGGGTTGTTGGACGCTTCCGAATCTTGATTAGCAGTTGACATCCTATGATCCGGTCTGAATAAGGTGAGCGGAGAGGCATCCTCCAACGGAATCATTTCATTAGGACAGAGAAGGGAAGAAGAATCGTCTGACATCTCATCATCTTGCGTCCGTCTACGCTTGTTTTGAAGTGAAAGTAGGGACGACGCGGAAACTAAACCACATTGGCAAAGTCTCTATGCGTGGTTAACGGAGGAGATTCACTAGACGCATCAAGCCATGGCCCCCGTTGCTCTTCAGGAACTTAGTTGGGCACAACTGCTGTCACGCTGGGAGCGAGGTCCGATTAAGTTTTAAGATGTTCATAAGTGGATTCTAAGACGGACGCGGGCAATTTTTGCGAATGTATCCACTTCAGGAACTTAGTTGGGCACAACTGCTGTCACGCTGGGAGCGAGGTCCGATTAAGTTTTAAGATGTTCATAAGTGGATTCTAAGACGGACGCGGGCAATTTTTGCGAATGTATCCACTCTCCTTACTTATACGAACAGACCCCTATTCGTCCTTTGTAGATTATATGTACTCGGTATCCACAAACCTGCAAATGAGAAGGGATATTTTGTTTTCCATTAGATGCATGCATCGAACGCTCCTATAAACATGTAAATAATTCTGAGTAGGCCACTGTTCCCTCTATATGCTCTCTATGTTCCCGCACGGAGGCACTATGGTCTTGAGGATAATATCATCAACTTTTGGCGGAAGGTTAAACATCCTGACTTCGTATACTAAACCTCCGCGTTTGCCAGAATAACTATACTATTAGAAACATCGCGATTAGTGCCGAAAAGGAGCCTGTCAAGCTGATGTGTGTCTAGAAACTTAACATAAAGTATAGACGATTCAGAGCCGAAGTAAGTCGTATGAACCTGTTCCGAATTGACTGTGTTCGTGTCTACAGGCCAATCATGATTTTCTAAAGAACCCGGTTGCCCACTTGTGAAAACAAAACCTGACGATACCGGCACAGGAAATGTTCCTGGGAGCCATGAACGACATCACGGCGCAAGACATTACCTCGTCAAAATCGGTTCACAAACACAAGACGCTGAGAGACAAAGATACGACGCGACAAGGACTCACGCAACACTAAAGGGAAAGAACGATGCTCTCGAGGCACTGTGATAGAAGCGGAATTAGGCACGGATGGGCGGAGTGGGAATTCTACACCCAGAGTGCAGGGTATATAGCCTTATGTAGCGGCATACCTGGGCGTGGAGTCAAATGAACCTTGGATGATAGATACAGATGCATCATCCTGGGTTGCTTCAACTCTGTTCCAGGGTTCATCAAGTCCAATAACGTGTGAGTGATGCTGTTCTAGTGACTCGGCAATGACCAGATATTAAGAGATTTGAAACTTGTACTGCCCAGGGCCAAAATCGGATACCCTCTGCATCAAGACAGGTCAGGCTTGTCGTATTACTTATCGATACAACCCGACGGAGTTCATAGCAACGGGACTCCACGTTTTCATCTGACTCCGATGGTGGTCGCGTGAGAAATGGCGGTCCCAGTGGTGCGCACTCGCTGAGCGATGCTCGCACTGGGTCTGTACCACAAACTCCCTCTGCCACCAGGTGTAGCATGGCCGGCGGCAGCCACACAGCCCATTTGCATTTGGAACCTCAGGACTACGACATCATCGTTCGTGCTTAGCACCGTGAGCCTCATCCTAGTTACTACTGTCTGAGATGGACTATACTATGTGTAATGAGTTTCCGTATGCTTGGAGAAATACAAGTTAAGAAAATATTCTGCTTGTTGTGTTAACCTGTTCGCTGATCATTTCTGCTCCTGTCCACGTTTCCTACGATGCAAATTACTGCATTACTCTGTCGCCTACCTCTCCTCATCGATATGTATGAAGTCGTACACAACAGAGACACCACCGGCAAAAATTTATATTGCAAATGCGTTATTTCTATGAAAAAGAACCTTACGGAAGACAAGGTAGAGCCACGGAAGTTATAACTTATCAAATATAACACCTGCTGACAGAATCATCTTCTATGACAACCAGAGGTGATAGTGTTGTATACCTTACAGCATTTAATACAAACAAGCCAGTGTTGGGCCCATGTCGGCGGCTATCGTCGTAGCCTCCGCATGCGGATACGTCCGTCGAGGTGCTCTACGCAGAACTGTCATTCCAGGGGGAAGATAAAGTGTTCAGTGCTGTTGTCGGGCATGTCACTGTTAGTGTGTCGGTTTACGCTAGCGCGTAAGAGAAGCCGGAACGATTATCATCGCACTGGCAGCCCATGACGGTCCAGGTGTCACATTGGAGTAGGTACTTGTCTTACTGCAAACAAGAAAAGAAATAAGGCTGCTTCACATGGGACGATTTTGAACGCATCTACTTGACTACCAGGAAGTAATTGCTTCACCTGACGAAGTAATCGCTGCTGCTAACTCGACTACCAGTAACTAAAAACCAGCGACCACTGGATTTGAGCATTTTCGATTCCGGAACATGCGTGTGGCGGTAATGTGAGAATAGTCCCACATGAACAACGCTGTTGTCGCCTAGTCTGACAGCTCAACCGCTAGTCGCTCTCTTGTTGCGACGTTTAGCCTTTTTTTTTTTTTGTCCTTTGGTTTTGTCTAGCTTATGTTTTCTTACTACGATGGTGATACGTGGTACTTACTGGAATTAAAGAAAATATAACACCAATATAACTTTTTTTCTTTTCACACAACCTGTTTATTTAACAATATATAAACTATGTTTTACAGATAATCGAAGCATTTAACCATGATATCTTTTTAACAAAATGAAGAAATTTGAAAAATTTTTTTGACCTTGGACCTTGAACCTTAAGTTGAATAAGCTTTTAATTTTTGTAAAAGAAGTCTGAAGTGCTGTATTGCAAAACAGCAAACAATATGACAATGATTACAAGACGGCCGCACCTGTAGCCCGATCGTTATCGGGTGACAAAGTGGTGTTTCCAGAATGAGATTTTCACTCTGCAGCGGAGTGTGCGCTGATATGAAACTTCCTGGCAGATTAAAACTGTGTGCCCGACCGAGAAGTAAAGCTGGCAGAAGTAAAGCTGTGAGTACCTGGCGTGAGTCGTGCTTCGGTAGCTCAGATGGTAGAGCACTTGCCCGCGAAAGGCCGAGTTCGAGTCTCGGTCGGGCACACAGTTTTAATCTGCCAGGAAGTTTCAAAGTGGTGTTTACTACCGCGCTGGACACAGTCTGGCCGGCCTGAGTGGCCGAGCGGTTCTAGGCGCTACAGTCTGGAACCACGCGACCGCTACGGTCGCAGGTTCGAATCCTGCATCGGGCATGGATGTGTGTGATGTCCTTAGGTTAGTTAGGTTTAAGCAGTTCTAAGTTCTACGGGACTGATGAACCAACTGACTTAACTTTTAATTTGAAAGCGCTGTATCTAAAGGTTCGGGGCTAAGATGCTCACCTGTGCTTAAAGGTTAAACAGATTAGCAAACAATATGACAATGATACGGCTTACTTCACAGCAACCAACCTCTTAATTTCAATCGGCAATCAAGGTGGAACTGGACCCCAACCCGTCCCTTCTGACAATTGACTGAAGCGATGGTGACAGTTGAATGTTAATATTTTAAAGGGTAAACTGTCAGTTTAAGACCGCTCTGAAGGAACGCCTTAACACATCACCTGTGAGCACTTATTACCAGAGAAATCACTCGACGGAACCACAAGATCCACCTAAAATACATTAATAGTGAGCGGGTCTTTCAAAAACAGAAACGATTAGCTGATTACAATAGGTTTTTCAGATTATAACTAATGTCTGGGAAATGCAATTAAAATCAAAGAATTGAACTGGTTAACAGCTAAATGTAACCACAAGGTCCCTCTTTTTTTTTAACGGCAACCTATGCCTTTGTGCAATTGTCCTGGCTGATTAATTAGAACATTAATGATCGGGTGCTTACAAGAAGGAAATGCCATATAATAGTGGGACATATTTTCAAACGACAACTAGTGTCTTAGTACAATACTACTTCCTATATCTATGACCAAAGAGCCGACCGAGTGAAACTCTGAGGGTCGGGTAGGAACCAGAAATAATAAGGAGGGCTGGTAGATAATGGAACAAATCAATACGAGGATTACAGAATGTTACTCCCCTTTATGAGCAAGCAGTTCCCATGTCCATGGTGCGTCGCAGCGGTTACTGAGTGGTGTCGATGAAAGCCAGGTCGAAGACGGCATCCAGGCCACGAGCGGACGTTCGACACGAATGTTGCCAACCAACCGACGGGATATCGGCCGGCTGCTTGTAGTCGACGCTGACGCCGGTGAAGTGGTCCGGTGTCATCGCTCTACGCAGGCCCCCCTTGCGCAACTCGTGGCTTCAGCCGCTCGGAACTCGTGACCCCCTCTTGTCGCGACGCTACCGCCAATCCGCAAACTTCCCGCCTCCCTCTCGGGCCAGCGAACCCCGTATATATATATATATCGGAAGCAAAGACCTTCTAAGGACACAGCCCACAGAAACCAACTCTTCCTCACATACAGGATGGTCCATTGATTGTGACCGGGCCAAATATCTCACGAAATAAGAATCAAACGAAAAAACTACAAAGAACGAAACTCGTCTAGCTTGAAAGGGGAAACCAGACAGCGCTATGGTTGGCCCGCTTGATGGCGCTGCCATAGGTCAAACGGATATCAACTGCGTTTTTTTTAAAATAGGAACCCCATTTTTATTACATATTACGTAAAGAAATATGAATGTTTTAGTTGGACCACTTTTTTCGCTTTGTACAGCTCTGCCATTGGGCACAAGAGAAATTACCGGACAGGTTTATCTATTTAGCGACGAAGCGTCATTCACCAACAGCGGTAACGTAAACCTACATAATATGCGCTATTGGGCAACGGAAAATCCACGATGGCTGCGACAAGTGGAACATCAGCGACCTTGGTGGGTTAATGTATGGTGCGCCATTATGGGAGGAAGGATAATAGGCCGGCCGGTGTGGCCGTGCGGTTCTAGGGGCTACAGTCTGGAACCGAGCGACCGCTACGGTCGAAGGTTCGAATCCTGCCTCGGGCATGGATGTGTGTGATGTCCTTAGGTTAGTTAGATTTAATTAGTTCTAAGTTCAAGGCGACTGATGACCTCAGAAGTTAAGTCGCATAGTGCTCAGAGCCATTTGAACCATTTTGAAGGATAATTGGCCCCCATTTTATCGATGGCAATCTAAATGGTGCAACGTATGCTGATTTCCTACGTAATGTTCCACCGATGTTGCTACAAGATGTTTCACTGCGTGACAGAATGGCGATGTACTTCCAACATGATGGATGTCCGGCACATAGCTTGCGTGCATTTGAAGCGGTATTTAATAGCAATTTTCATGACAGGCGGACTGGTCGTCGGAGCAAATGGCCCGCACGTTCACCGGACCTGACGTCCCCGGATTTCTTTCTGTGGGGAAATTTGAAGGATATTTGCTATCGTGATCCACCGACAACCCCTGACAACATACGTCAGCGCATTGTCACTGCATGTGCGAACATTATGGAAGGCGAACTATTCGCTGTTGAGAGGAATGTCGTTGCATGTATTGCCAAATGCTTTGAGATTGACGGACATCATTTTGAGCATTTATTGCATTAATGTGGTATTTACAGATAATCACGCTGTAACAGCATGCGTTCTCAGAAATGATAAGTTCACAAAGGTACATGTATCACATTGGAACAACCGAAATAAGCCGGCCGCGGTGGTCTCGCGGTTCTAGGCGCGCAGTCCGGAACCGTGCGACTGCTACGGTCGCAGGTTCGAATCCTGCCTCGGGCATGGATGTGTGTGATGTCCTTAGGTTAGTTAGGTTTAAGTAGTTCTAAGTTCTAGGGGACTTATGACCACAGCAGTTGAGCCCCATAAAAAAAAAAATAAAAAAAAACCAACCGAAATAAAATGTTCAAACGTACCTACGTTCTGTATTTTAATTTTAAAAACCTATCTGTTACCAACTATTGGTGTAAAATTGTGAGCCATATGTTTGTGACTATTACAGCGCCATCTATCACAAAGCGAAGAAAGTGATCCAACTAAAACATTCATATTTCTAGACGCACTACACGAATATATAATAAAAATGTGGGTTCCTATTTTAAAAAACGCAGTTGATATCCGTTTGACCTATGGCAGCCCCATATAGCGGGCCAATCATAGCGCCATCTGGTTTCCCCCTTCAAGCTAGACAAGTTTCGTTCTTTGTAGTTTTTTCGTTTGTCGCTTATTTCGTGAGATATTTGGCCCGGTCACAATCAATGGACCACCCTGTATATTGGCAATGGGGCCGCAAGAGGGATAATCGATACTACACCCGAGCCAGTGTCGCCAGACACAACAGTCTACTGACTCAATGGCGCCACGACTCAGATAGAAAACCAAGAAGGAAATCTATACAAGCGGTCAATAAATCATGTACTGAAATTTTTTTGATGTTTATCAGAAACATGAAGGTCTCTTGGGAGCAAACAACAGTAATTACAGAGGAACACTGCACGGCAGAGTAGTTGTAGAAGATTACTTGTAGACTTGAAAGAAACTGGACTGAACACTCCCTTTGAGGAACTTGAGAAAAGCTTAAGAACATTAAAGGCGCGAACAGAAACGAATTAAACCAAGTGAAGATATCTTTTAAATCGTTAAGCGAGCTGAAAACCTGTAGTATATGCGCAAGTTAAATTTGTTCAAAGAAGCGGATTCTTGTTTGAAGAATATCATGACTGGTCGTCAACCCTACTCAAATTTGGTAAATTATATACTATAGAAATAATTGTAGATTTTAGGAGGCACACTTTTAGTTGGGCGATTGCACCCACAAACCAATCATCACATGCCGGAACCTATAGAAGCTCTTCAAGCCGACTACTTCCTTTGCCCAGTTGTTGCCAATATCGACAACATAACTGTTGTGGCACTATCAGTCACTTGGGATTATAATAGTCTTATTTTAATTTCATATACCCTACTACAAATAAGTGTCACGTTTGAAGATGACCGTAGGCTGAATGTGTTCACAGATCCGTGTTGCTTACGTGTGTAATGGTTACTAAAGCAACTCGTTGATGTACAGTGCATACACCCGTAAGTTGTCATCCCTAGGAGAGAGGCGTTAAAATCTTTCTCCTCTCACGTTCCTTCACCTCGTAGCAAACATGCTATTTTTCCCCCTGTGCCCCACATACGATTACTAGTTTGTGACCGACTTCGATTCGTACTCGTCATCAGTGCACCTTTTCTTTAAGTTGGGGAATAAGCAATTTACGTAATTCATCGAATTTCAGTTCAGTAAACCGTCGAATCTTTCTATAAGCATCGTATCATACGAACTTAGTTCTCTTAAAGCAGGGGCGGGCAAACGTTGCACGCGGCTCATGAGCGCACAGCGCTGCACGTGTGCTGCTCGCGTGCAGGCGTCGACCGGGGCTGTGGCGACAGCCGGCAGGTTGCGGCAGTGTAGTGCCAGGCTAAGCTGCGGACGTTGATGCGAAGCGAGCACTATGTAGTGAACGTTGTATTTCAAGAAACGGAGAAGTGGAGATTTGCTATCTTTTAAAAAGTAATGGGAGAATCATTTTTTCTTTGTGCAAAAACGTGAAAATTCGAAATGTTTAATATGTGTCAGTATTCTCGCTGGTCACGGAAGTTTAGTATTGAAGGCCATTATAATAAATTTCACAAGGACGAGTACAATTTATTGTCGGATTCTGAGCGGATGGGGAATTGACTAAGCTTAAGAAGACCGACCTGACGATACCAGATGAATCTGTC
Source organism: Schistocerca nitens (assembly GCF_023898315.1). Classification (NCBI taxonomy): domain Eukaryota; kingdom Metazoa; phylum Arthropoda; class Insecta; order Orthoptera; family Acrididae; genus Schistocerca; species Schistocerca nitens. The sequence continues at coordinate 71,252,178 of NC_064614.1, forward strand.
GTAGTTGGCTGGCCGGAGTGGCCGAGCGGTTCTAGGCACTACAGTCTGGAACCGCGCGACCGCTATGGTCGCAGGTTCGAATCCTGCCTCGGACATGGATGTGTGTGATGTCCTTAGGTTAGTTAGGTTTAAGTAGTTCTAAGTTCTAGGGGACTGATGACCACAGCAGTTAAGTCCCATAGTGCTCAGAGCCATTTGAATTTGTCGTAGTTCCTGTTGTCACGAGAGATCTGCGACTTTCTCTCGTCATGTCTCTCATCTAACTGATCTAACATTTTATGGAGCACTGTTTTCAAGTTTTCAGGACGACAGCAATAATAGCCCAGCGGTATGTGCAAGTTATAAGACTGCGCTTAATATAGCGAGAGCTGGAAAACCATTTGCTGAATTAATAAGTCTCGGTTAAGAGCAAACATCAGTGATGAAAATTTGCGTAACTGTTTGTGTTTGTCTGTATGTAGAAATTTTGTTCCAGATATTAAACTTATTGTAAACTCCACCTGTGATAATTAAATAAAACGTATCGTAGGTAATAGGTACTCTTTCAAACCATGATTTCTTTCAAGCAGTCCTACTAACCTTATTGATTCACTCTATAAAGCAAGCTAGGAAACAAAACGCATTACAGAGGAAGGAACGGGCAGAAGGTATGGTAGCCGGCCGCGGTGGTCTCGCGGTTCTAGGCGCGCAGTCCGGAACCGTGGGACTGCTACGGTCGCAGGTTCGAATCCTGCCTCGGGCATGGATGTGTGTGATGTCCTTAGGTTAGTTAGGTTTAAGTAGTTCTAAGTTCTAGGGGACTGATAACCACAGCAGTTGAGTCCCATAGTGCTCAGAGCCATTTGAACCATTTTGAAGGTATGGTGGGGATGGGAGATAAGCGGGTGGCCAGCTTGCCCCTGTGTGCACGCGGAACACCTGTTAACTGCACGCGTGCAAGTGCACCGCACATGTGCAGGATTCCGGCCCGCCCCTGTCTTAAAGCAAAGCACAAACGCCCGTTTTTCTGTTCGACACATCCAGCCGAATCAATTTTTTCCCAAAGTATTTGCACGTCACTAGTTTCGAGCGAATCAATAGTTTCAGAACTGTACGAAAACGTTTGTTCGACATTATACACGAAGAATAAGCTTTGTACGACATTGCATTAGCAACTACCTACTCGTACAAACCCACAGATGTTTGTTATTAGTTAGCAGTGGTTACATGAAGTGGCGACTACTTTCTGTGAGCAGTGCCAGCGACAAAAACCGCCTTTTTTCCCAGGTACTGGTCACACAGAGCGACTCAGCTCTCACATGACGCTGATCATGGTATGTCCCAACCCATGAAACCATTTTAGGACGTTAATCTTGGTATCCCGACCAACGCGATCAGTAGCACCGTAGAACGATAAACTAAATTTTCGACAGGCCGTGATACTGGCGCTGTCTAATTCACTGCCAAGTGGAAGTTCTTCCTTCGTACACAGACCGTAAGATGGACGTGTCACAAATTATCAACATTCAGATGTTATTTCTAAGCAAAGGTACCTTCATGGTAGCGTAGTTTTAATGACAGTAGCGTAATTTTTGTTTAAGCGGTGTTTGTAGAAAAGATGTCCTGTAGTGGAAGAAAAATATTTTTAAAAATGGATGCATTAATTTGAAAGCCATCTGTTATAAACGACTTTCACATCCTGCATTCACTGCTTTTGCACTTGCGTGACTGAAAGACACAATATTAAATATTTATGGCTGCTGAGGGTAGCTTAAACTCTGGTGGGGTACTGCAAAGCACGTTTCTACCGAGTACTTTGAATGTCGAGTTGCATTGGCCATATTACTTAGCGCCGAGGTTTGAGATCACTAGGGTAACGTGAACGAGGAACAAACCACTCTTCTTGTCCGCCTGGAGCTGTGGGCGTCTGCTGCCAGCTGCAGACTTTTAAAGTATAGAGCTGTGATACTGAAATGGGAAATTTTCCAAGTAACATCCTCCAGGATTGTTGGTAAGAAGCTTACATGCCCGTTTTGCGCTATTTTTCTATATGTTACGTCTTTTTTTTCGGGACGTACTTCGTAGTTGTGTTCCATGTGAGTAATATTAGCTCTCTGTTCAGTTCACACCTTTGTTAGAAAACTTGAGGATCAGTATTTGCTTTTCTTTGAAACTTCCTGGCGTATCAGTGGATATCAATGACTTACTACGGTGGTTTTCCACTCAATTATTCAAAATTGGTGATAGTTACCAACCGTGCACAGGCAGGGTGACGACTCCAGTGAGCGACCAAATGGTGTAAATTGCCCTGAAGATGACCCCATCGCGGGTTGAAACCGGTTGGTGGCAAAATAAATAATGCGATTGTGACTGACATTTTAAGTAAATTAATCACTGAAATTTCCTGGCAGATTAAAACTGTGTGCCGAACTGAGACTCGAACTCGGGACGTTTGCCTTTCGCGGGCATGTGCTCTACCATGTGAGCTACCCAAGCACAACTCACGCCCCCTCCTCACATCTTTACTTCTGCCACTAGTAGGAGACGAGATACTGGCAGAAGTAAAGCTGTGAGGAGGGGGCCTGAGTCGTGCTTGGGTAGCTCACATGGTAGAGCACATGCCCGCGAAAGGCAAACGTCCCGAGTTCGAGTCTCGGTCCGACACGCAGTTTTAATCTGCCAGGAAGTTTCATATCAGCGCACACTCCGCTGCAGAGAGAAAATCTCATTCTGGAAATTAATCGCTGTTATCTCCACACAACTATGTTGTCTAAAAAGGTTTTCCACTCCTTAGATAATGTTACGTGGGTTATTTTGAATACGAGTCCGTCCCCGTAGTTTAGTGGTCAGGACAGCTGGCAGTCACGTGGAGGGCCTGGGTTCGATTCTCCGTCGTGCCAGAGATTTTGCCTTGGTGCGAGAACTTCTACAGGGTGCAGTTAGTCTCATGAGGCTAACTGAGGCCCTGCTCGAGTGATTAGTAGAGTCTCCAATGTCAAGAAACTTGACAATGACTGGGAAAACGGTGTGATGACTACAAACACCTCCACACCGCATCCAATGACGTCATTGGCAGAGGATGACGAGGTGGCCGATCGAGCCCTAAGGGCCCAGCTAGGGAAAGAATGCGAATTATTTTAAATGTGTGGCTACATTTCTGTCTTTCATAAATGTGTGGTTCTGTACACCCACGTGAATGTGTTGTTTACAAGCTTTATCCCTATTTTCTGAATGATAACTGACTTTAATTTCAGCTGTCTCATGAATTATCTTCCTCAAAGAGTCCGATCTTTGACGCTCGTCCATAAAAGCGCTCATTCAAATTTTGTGCATGAATGCGCCACCATCATTCATCCGAACAATTTCTTGAGCTGCACTCGGCAAAGGCCTGTCTGATTTCAAATGTAATTATCACCTGATGTAACTGTTAGTTTCATTAACTGGATACGATCTGCAGCGATGAATACTTCGATACCTTACATTCAAATGAATCCTTTTTCAATCATTGGACAGTAGAAAATACACCGTACACTAACATCTACATCATTCGTTTAAGTTCTGTGAGGAGTGATACATTAACACTGGTTGGTTGTAATGGAACCATCACAGATTTGGTTTGCAGTTTTATCTCAACTTAATTCATGTTAAATAGCCTTCTATTATTCCGTTACGCTTTAAAAATCGTTTCACTGCAACATCCACTTTATTATAACCATATATGATATGCATGTACATATGTGCTACATCTTCTAAACACTGGATCTATTTCATCCAGGCTTGGTACACATATCACACAAGAACTTCATGATAACATAAACTCCATCCACCCACAAATACAATTCACCATAGAAACACAGACAGATGAAAAACTTAATTTCTTAGATCTCACTATACACAAGAGAAACAACAAACATGAATTCACAATCTACAGAAAACCCACACTCACCAGCACTATTATTCACATAACCAATCCAATCACCCCATAGCTCACAAAGAAGCCAGCGTCAGATATTTACTTCACAGGCTGAACAAAATACCCATGAAGAAGCATGACTACACACAAGGACTGAACACGATAAAACAAATTGCACAGGAGAATGGATATGGCGCAAAGAGAGTAGACAAAATAAACCACAAAATACAAAAACAAACAGCAGGTAACCATGAAACACACACGCATACAAACAGAACTCATCACACAACAAATCAGCAGTCAGGAAGCAACAAATGGCACATAATGACTTACAACAACAAAATCACACACAGGCTGGGTGATATACTAAAGAAACAAGGACTCAGCATACAGAACCAACAACACAATGCAGAGCAGACTCGGAAGAAATACCACCAACACTGACAAATACAGCCAGATAGGTGGAGGAATACATTGGCAGGTAGATGGGAGATTAGGATGTGGGCTGAGAGGTGGGGAGAGGAAATGGACAGTGAATGGGAAGAAGAAGAGATGAACAGTGAGACGGGAGAGGATGAGATGGAGAGAGAAAGGAAAGAAAAGGAGATGGACAAACAGAAGAGGAGATGAAGAGCGGGAGGGGTGGAGGAGAAGATCGACAGGGAGAGTGGACAGGAGTTGATGGACAGAAGAGGAAGGGGAAGATGGATGGAATGGGGAGAAGCAGTTGAACACAAAGTGGGTAGAGGAACATATGGATAGGGAGAGCAGGAGAAGGAGATGGATAGGCAGAAGGATATGGACAGAGAGGTGATGAAATATACGGATAAAGAGGAGGGGAAGGCGGACAGAGAGAGATAGAGAGGAAAGTAGAAGAGGGAGTAATAGAACACTGGAATAAATGTAAAGTTCGTGCTCTGCTAGAATTTGAAACGTCCCCTTTGAACATTTATACTAGACTGTGCTTAAACTGACACACAATATTTTGTTAGCACAACGCAATCTGACTTTCAATAATCCCTACAAAAGAATGGCCCCGACTAACATTAACCTATACCTTTCACAAATCACTTACCTCACAAAAATCTTCGCTACTCAAGCTACTGCAATACAGCAAGCGCCACTACTGCCAGCTAAATAAAAGATTCAAACTACTGAAGGCACTAACTACTGATAGGCATAGTTAGCAAATGAAAGATTTTGATAGAGAACAAACAATGTATTTACCTCAATAGTCATAATATATATATATAGCAGTTCATGACAAATTTCAAAACTCCGCCATCTCTCTCCCCACATCCACCACTGCTGGCGGCTCACCTCCAACTGCGCAACGCTACGTGCTTTTCACAGCCAGCTGCCTAACACTACAATGGCGAGTATTACAACAATGCAAAGCAGCCACAGACTGCACACAGCACAGCCAGTGATTTTCATACAGAGGTGGCGTTACCAATAAAAAAACCTAAACAGCCTACTTACATAGCTCCCATGCTACCCACAAAAAATTTAACAATTTTTTTTGGGCACTGGTCAATACATATTTGTTAAAATTTTTTATAATTACAATAACGAAGATATCAATTGCACACACTTATTTATACAATGTTGGTCAAAAGCTAAAATTTTCTCACAGTCCATAAAGATAGTCCTGATCATTCATCATAATAGTAATTACAGTTTTTTTTTCACAAAGTCTCATTAGTAAAAGAAATTGCACACAGAAGTAGTGGATTTCCATGCAGTCTTGAAGAAGTAGTGTTGTCCTTCCAATCGAAAGACAGTGCTGACTCTTGACATGTTGACAGGTAATGGGCCACAACAGAGCAAACCCACAGCGGAGTCAATCGAAGTTTTGAAGAGTATTGGTAGGTAGGTCATCACAGAGCAGACCCACTGTAGTCCTGGTAGAGATTACGGTACTGGTGGGCCACCAGAGGTGCAGACACACTGCAGTCTTTGTAGAAATAATGGTATTGATGGATCATCAAAGATGTAGACCCACTGTACTCCTTGTAGAGATAATGGTACTAGTGGATCATCAAAGATGCAGACCCACTGTAGTCCTTGTAGAGATAATGGTACTGGTGAGTCAGCAAAGACGCAGACCCACTGTAGTCCTCGTAGAGACGGCCAGCAGCCATCTGTTGCAAATGTGCAGGTGCACAATCACCATCGAAGAGTCTTGCGGACAATATAGCAAGTCCATAAATCACCACTTGTGCACTCACAAAGTTTTTTTTTAATTGTCCTTAGAACCAGCAATGCTGTTATCCAGCCCCTTGCTGAATTAGTAACACACATGCAAACACTATCAGTCCCTACTTCTCACATATTGTCCATATACTATGACCAACAGAAACGTGTGCAGTAAAATGGAACTTAATTTGAAGAACTGGTGTCTATACAATTATAAATTTACAACATGAAAATACAATTACAAAGGTACAAAATACATCATTAAAGAACATAATAGTACAGATAACATTTGTAGTAATATGGGCTTTACAAAAGAATAGAAATAGACATATACATCAGTGTTACAGGAATTGTGACATAAGTAAATAAATAAAATAATGAGAATAGTTTTCGAAACATTAATTTCACACATGAGCATTGAAACAAAACAGAATTAATAACGTCTATAAACATTTTTACGAAGAAAATAACATATTATTAATGCAAATTATATTTGAGGATAACAGTATTCCTCATCATAGTGAATGTAGCTTAGTACTAGAAAAATTCTACAACATAAGTCTTATCAGATAAACATATAAATACAGGAAAAACATAAATACCCAAGGGTACACAAACATATAGCGCAATAATACAAGGAAAGGACAGGGTTTGTTTTACTGCAGTGTTTTGCAAACAAAACTTTCTTTACTTCTCGGAGATCTCCCTTCGTTCCTCATTATTTCCAAAAAGTCCTATCTATACCTGTTTTCTGTACTTTTTTCGTATGACTTCTCAATGCATTTCTTCCAATTCATCGCAACTCATTCTCTTATATAGTCTACCCCCTCTTAAGCTAACTTAAATCTACTGAGCTCAGATGCTAAACTAAGGGACGAGGCAATGCAGCAGCACAAAACAAATAACACAAACAGCAATGACAAAAAAATGGACATTGGCAAATCAATTGCAATATTACAACTAATATAAGGCACTGTGCAGCAAACAAGAAAAATAAATCAGTAGTATACTGGCTTAGCAGAGTAACACAAAGTCAAATTCAGTAACACTATGCCTGGCAAACATCAGCTTATATCTAAACATGACAAAGCTCAAGCAGAAAAAATAGTACAGTAAAGATAACAATGCAGATAAAGGTAATGTATAATCGCATCTTAATGTCTATGTAATTAAAGTGGTGCACCACAAAAACTAATTCTACAAAAATTACCAAGTACTCGAAAAGAAAATTATATATGCAGTTACTGTTATTAGTCCCTTCTTATTGTTCTTTCCATTCCACGAGCTCCTTTTTTTTAAGAATGTGGATTACAAAATTATTATTTAATAGATCTGTTGACAGAAAGTGTTCACATTAGCAAATGCATTTTATTTTATAAAGGCAATGCTGCAACACAGCTGGAAACTAGATATCAAATGAAATAACCAACTATGAAAAGCAAAGCATAAAAATATCATTCAATAGTCATGTGGCATTTCATAACTTAGTAGAAATTCTCTCAACTCTCGTAGAAAGACACTTGTCCTAATCAGGTGTGCAGTTGTACGAATATTTCCCATCAATTCATAAGCATTTCAGTAAGTAGCACAAAATACGAGTAATCATATGTTTCCAAGTAATGAGCGTGTCGTATTTGTGATGCTTTCTACAAAGGAATGTCACTAGCGAGGTTAATGGCCTCTTTTTTTTTTACCTAATGGCTGTTTCTCCAGGTGGCTGGCACAGGTGGCCACTCAAGACGCATTACGTCAAGGTCACTTACCTTTCTTACCAAAATATTTACAACAACAGTTTCCGCTACAGTGGCAGTCTCGTATAAAAATATTTCACAGGTCAAGAATTTGCGTTACAAATCTGTAGAAACAAAATCCTATTGATATAACAGTGTCCAAAAACTTTTTGTCGGCAGTGTAATACATTCACGCATTTACATACATTTCATAACTCTTAAAGTACGATTCTTGGTTTCCAACAACCTGTTTCACAAACCAGAGTGAGTCCCCAACCACTACTCATTATTCCTTACCTTATACGTCGATACTTCTTCAATATTTTATGATAACAGATACGTAGCATACTCAAATAACTCATATAGCATCAGCTTATTGACCATAAACATACTTCAGCAGCATAATACACATCGTCGTCGTAAAAATATCACAACACCTCAGTCAACTCTCAAAATCGTTGTAGCTTCCTCCAATAATTTCAAAACCAAAAAAAAAATTCTCTGCTCATGTCAAAAGCGTCATCTGCCTCAAACGTACTTTAAAAATCATGATCCCATACCAAATATATCATTCAAAGCTCTCATAGTATCACAATGGTTCCAAAAAATATATGAACAGTTCACAAAGGACAGACAAAATACAATTTAATAAGTGTGAAGGTATCCATCTGTGTAATTGCGTAAACATCTGTCACTGATGTAGTAAAATAAATTGTTGTCTCTCCCAGTTAAATGATCAGATAGCTGTGTAATTTGTGTGTTAGAGAAATATGGTACCGATGTGTAAAGTTGTATAAGCAAATACCATATTAGCTAGGGCTCCTTGTGCTTGCCAAGCACATGGTACACAAAGTAAACGTGTACCCCCCTGAGGATTAATGTAATTATACCCTCAGGTGTTACAAATTACAGCAATGGAATGAAATGCATCACGGAAAACTTTCTTTGTAATTCAAAAATCTTGAAAAATAAATGGCTTAAGTACAAAATTAATCTCTCAAATGCGTCTCCTGTAGCGCTAAATGTGCGTCTTGCTGTAAGATAATTCTGTGGAAGTGTCGTAGTTATCGTCCTCTGTAAGCAAAGTTCTGCTGAAGTCAATGTACTTACCTCATGATAAACAAAAGTGAAATGCTTTGCGTATAGATATCTTAGTTATTACGCTTCTCGTTGTGATGAAGAAAGTACTGTACTGTAACGTATTGTTGTGCTACGGAAAAGGCTGTCTCATTGTAGCTATACCACAAAAGTTACTACTAAAACATGTTTTACTTTCCAGAATAAGACATAAAACTGTGCAGACATAAATCAGAAACACTGAAAAAGCAACATTGTAAATTGTCACTCATTAGTAGCGTCGTGATAAAAACGTGTAGCTGTCACATAAACTAACCACTGTGTCATCTGGTATCTCACTGAAAGTACTTTAAATCCAGAATGTATTTTCAAGTAAACCAAAATGTTGCATTAAAATCTCATTAGCGTTGCCGGTATATGTTCTAAGTATGTGATCCTTATAGTCGTTACGTAATCGTACAACTAACAAGCAAGAATGTACACACACAATAACACTGTGTCGTCTGTTCACAATAACAATGCAGTCGTAATTTCTGTTTAAGTAAGTTCTCTTGGTTCTTGACTGGACAGTTAACTTTAAAATATCGTTGCATGTTAACAGTTTCTAAGATTGAAAAAGAGTACTAGTAACGTGAAGTGAAAAATTTTATAGCAAAGACTAAGTTAAAAAGCAGATTATCTCTCAATAAATGGTTTTACATGTGAAATATGGTGTAACCCTTTGCTCTTCCTAGTACGCAGAGTTTCAACTTTAACGCAATTATCAAGTGGTATACGTCGGTAAAGAATACTGGAATTTTTCTCAAGGTTAGCGTCTATGTTATTTTTCCCTGAGCCAGCTGGCGCACGCGGCTGCCTGCTGTGCGAGTCATTGTCTGTCTCTTTGCTGGCGCGCGTCGTTATTGGGATTACGAGACCTAACTTCTACAAATTCACTTTGAAGAGAGCCCCTGCCCTGTTTAAATGCCGCCAGTTCTGATGCAATTCAGGTCTGTCGTTACGATCATATCGTCTGTCGTCATGTCGGTAGTTCCTGTGGTTTCTTTCTTTTCGGTTAAGTGGTGGAGAATTTCTCCCTGAATCGTAACTGTGCGCCGAACTGTTGCGTCTGAAGTTATTCTGTCTCCCTTGAAAATCATTGTTTTGGTTCCCATATTGTCTGTTTCTATGGTAATCTCTGTCATATTCATTACTACAGAAATGCGATCTTTCTCTGTAATTATTACTACTCTGCCAACGGTTGTTATACGGGTGGTGTCTGTTTTGGTCACGATATGTGTTGTGAGAATAGCATTGTCGTGTCCAGTTATTGTTTCTGTCGTCACGGAATTGTGACGTATGTGGCCTGTAGTGATTGTTTTCCTGTTTTCGCATCCGGCGACTGTCTGTGTCAATTTCGAATTCTTGTAAGAGTCCCTGAAAAGCTTCAATGTCTTCTTTGCAACGTCCTGCTAAAATAATATGTCGTAAATGTTCAGGTAATTTGATTAAGCAAATGCGGATGAGTTCTGAGGGGCTGTATGGGTTTGACAGGTACTGATTCTTGTGCAACATGTCTTCAAAATATTTCACAAGACTGGAGAATTCAGATTGTTCGAAATGTTTCATCATTATGATGCTATGTTTTACTCGGTCTTGTGTAGCTTGAGACCAATATTCTGAGAGGAAGGCATGATAAAATTCTCCTTCACTGTGACAATCGTGAATGACCGATCGCATTCTTACAGCTGGTTCATTCTCTAAGTAGCCACACATAAATTCTAACCTGTGCTCCAATGGCCAGTTGGGAGGAAAACAATGAGAGAATTGATGGAGCCACGCTTGTGGATGAATGTCGTTGCCAGAATTCTTAAATGTTTTGAATTTACGTGTAGTAATAAACAGTTTATAGTCAAAATCATCGTGTCGGCGAGTAGCATATCTGTCATTGTTACGTCGTGTCGGCGGTTCCATCTCAAAATTCGGTGCACCTTGCCAATTTCTTTCATAATTTCCCAAGTGTCCTGTGTTATTATCTTGTGGGTGTTCCGTATTTCTAAGTCCCTCTTCTCGTGTTGGGGCGCGAGTGTCCTCTGAAATACGTAATTCTTGTATTACCTGTGTCAGCTGATCTTGTACTTCCCGGATTTCTCTTTGGTGTTGCGCATTAATTTGATTCAGATTTTGTTTCAGTTTCCTAATTTGTTCGCACTCTTCTGTCTCATTAAAGACTACCGGTTTTGTGTCATTCAGATTATCATCTACCTTCGTAGACAAATTATTTAACTGATCCGAAAGTTCAACTACTTTCTCTGATAATGAACTAATTTCCTCCATGTGTCTTTCTGAACCAATTTTCAGAGTATCTACTGTGTCCTTTAAGTTTTCCTGAGTTTTTGCAAGTTGCGTAACCGAATCGGTAGATGCAACTGAGTCAAATTTAGCTTGCAAGGTCTCATGATTTTCATGAACAATAGTTTGCAGTTCTTTTATGGCTGCTTCGTGATTCTGTAATGCATTTTCATGCCGCGAAAAATTAGGTTGAAAATGCTCACAAATTTGAGTTTTTACGTCATTACAGACTTTTTGACATTTCGATTCAATGTTATGTAACTCAGTAGTTAAATCTTCACGTGTTTGTTCAAGAGTTTGTTCCAATGAGTCTAACGTTTTAAGATTTTGTTCCACTGTGTGTAACTTTTGAAGCTTTTGCTGTGTTTGTCTCTGATTTTGTTCCATTGTGTCTAACTGTTGCTGTGTTTGTCTCTGGTGTTGTTCCATTGTGTCTAACTTTTGAAGATTTTGTTCCATTGTGTCTAACTGTTGCTGTGTTTGTCTCTGATGTTGTTCCATTGTGTCTAACTTTTGAAGATTTTGTTCCATTGTGTCTAACTTTTGAAGATTTTGTCCCATTTGTCTCTGATTTCGTTCCATTTGTTGCATTAATTGCAATAATAATGTATTAGTGTCTGGAATCTGTTTCTCTATGCTTTTTTGCAGTGCATTTTCACCGGCAACATTCACATTTTGACAAGCAGAAAATGTGTCTTGACTCATTTGAGAAAACGGTGAGGACCCAAAACCTAAGTCTACAGTATTTGCAAGATTGCGTTCTGTCATTTCGGATTCCTGAGGCGAGCTGTTGCCGACCGATCGATCGATAATGCTTCCCTGTTCACTACCTGTTTCACTGTCTACACCATTATTTGCCGCCCGCTCCATTTCCCTATGCACTATTACCAAATTACCACTGTGGATGTCTGTTACTTCATTACACAGTGGTGCTGATAAGCTACGCTCGTCGTCACTATTATTTCTCAGTTTACTTTGTAGCCTAGTGTTACATTTTTCACACGCCATTATTGTCACAATATTTCACGATAACACAGAAAAGCACAATTTAAAGAGCAAAAATAAGAGAACACATTAACATAACACTGAAAATAATATGTAGTTAATTGCAGCTGCGAAATACTTGGTGCAAATCCACATGCATGCCACAACTGTTTTACTGTACAACAATGGAAAACTACAACTACAAAGGAAAATCTCTCTATGATTACGCGCTAGCAATAAACAATAGCTACACTAATTACACAAACTACAAGAAAAAAATCAGAATATTCCAGTGAGGTATCCTGGCAGGGTCGCCATATGAAACGTCCCCTTTGAACATTTATACTAGACTGTGCTTAAACTGACACACAATATTTTGTTAGCACAACGCAATCTGACTTTCAATAATCCCTACAAAAGAATGGCCCTGACTAACATTAACCTATACCTTTCACAAATCACTTACCTCACAAAAATCTTCGCTACTCAAGCTACTGCAATACAGCGAGCGCCACTACTGCCAGCTAAATAAAAGATTCAAACTACTGAAGGCACTAACTACTGATAGGCATAGTTAGCAAATGAAAGATTTTGATAGAGAACAAACAATGTATTTACCTCAATAGTCATAATATATATATAGCAGTTCATGACAAATTTCAAAACTCCGCCATCTCTCTCCCCACATCCACCACTGCTGGCGGCTCACCTTCAACTGCGCAACACTACGTGCTGTTGACAGCCAGCTGCCTAACACTACAATGGCGAGTATTACAACAATGCAAAGCAGCCACAGACTGCACACAGCACAGCCAGTGATTTTCATACAGAGGTGGCGTTACCAATAAAAAAACCTAAACAGCCTACTTACAAATTTCAATACAAATATTCGGAAATCAGTATTGTTAAACCATGGTCCAAATTTCTTTCAAGTTTATAGGAAATTACAACCAGTAACATATTCTATGTGTACTTTGTACTCATATGCTAACGTTAGAAGGTAGTGGGCGCTCTAATATCGTCGTCTGGACGTGCAGTATGTGCAACCCGGGCAGCTGTCAGCACGATTGCAACTTCTGTGCGGCGGCCGACAGTGTGCGGTCCGAGCTCTGCCTACAGTGGCTGGTTTGGCTGCGTGGCCGGCGTTAATAATGCATTACCCTCAGGGAAATCATTGCGCGCCGCCAGAGTTGGAGCAACAAGCGGGGGCGCAGTGGTCAGCCGGCTGTCGGCGTGGGCCCGCGCGCTAGCACGTGTCGCGGCTGACCTCTGTCAAAGAGTCGCAGGTCCGTGGCCGGTGCGCCTGACAGGTGGTTCCCGCAGCGACTCGCTACCCGTTCTTTTCCTTCCATACATCAGTCTTCTGACTAGTCTGATGTGACTCGCAACGAGTTCCTCTCTGTGCAGCACTTGCGACCGAATCTGCATTGCAGGGACTCTTGATAAACAGTAAACTACGACACCAATCCATGCTGACGAAATTTGCGATTCCACTCATTCTTCAGCTGTGTTTAATGTAAAATAGCAAATCTGATATTCGTAAAGGAGCCTATGGACTCGATGGATTGTATGGAAAGATTTTCTTAAAATTTCAATCTTTTCCATGTTTTCTGTAATAGTTAGAACTCTTTATCTCTGATTTTAGAGAGATACCGTATAGTCTATTTATTTCATTTGATTTTGTTGTTGTTGTAGTCTTCCGTCCTGAGACTGGTTTGATGCAGCTCTCCATGCTACTCTATCCTGTGCAAGATCCTTCATCTTCCAGTACGTACTGCAACCTACATCCTTCTGAATCTGCTTGGTGTATTCAACTCTTGCTCTGCCTCTACGATTTTTACCCTCCACGCTGCCCTGTAATAGTAAATTGGTCATCCCTTGCTGCCTCAGAACATGTCCTACCAACCGATCCCTTCTTCTAGTCAAGTTGTACCACAAACTTCTCTTCTCTCCAATCCTATTCAGTACCTCCTCATTAGTTACGTGATCTACCCATCGAATCTTCAGCATTCTTCAGTAGCACCACATTTCGAATGCTTCTATTCTGTTCTTGTACAAACTATTTATCGTCCATGTTTCACTTCCGTACATGGTTACACTCCATACAAATACTTTCAGAAACGACTTCCTGACGCTTAAACCAATACTAGATGTTAGCAAATTTCTCTTCTTCAGAAACGCTTTCCTTGCCATTACCAGTCTATATTTTATATCCTCTCTACTTCGACCATCATCAGTTATTTTGCTCCCCAAATAGCAAAACTCCTTTACTACTTTAAGTCTATCATTTCCCAATCTAATACCCTCAGCATCACCCAAGTTAATTCGACTACATTCCATTATCCTCGTTTTGCTTTTGTTGATGTTCATCTTATATCCTCCTTTCAAGACACTATCCATTACGTTCAACCGCTCTTCCAAGTCCTTTGCCGTCTCAGACAGAATTACAATGTCGTCGGCGAACCTTACAGTTTTTGTTTCTTCTCCGTGGATTTTAATACCTACTCCGAATTTTTCTTTTGTTTCCTTCACTGCTTGCTCAATATACAGATTGAATAACATCGGGGAGAGGCTACAACCCTGTCTCGCTCCCTTCCCAACCGCTGCTTCCCTTTCATGCCCCTCGACTCTTATAACTGTCATCTGGTTTCTGTACAAATTGTAAATAGCCTTTCGCTCCCTGTATTTTGCCCGTGCCACCTTCAGAATTTGAAAGAGAATATGCCAGTCAACATTGTCAAAAGCTTTCTCTAAGTCTACAACTACTAGAAACGTAGGTATCCGAGAACGTATTATTCAGAAGACTCGGATACCATGAGGGCTGACGTCATGGCGTTACTGGGATCGTTCTTACTATGCCCTCGGACTGTCTTCAATGATGTAAGGCTCTATAACGTCATGTAGCGAACTTCTAATAAAACATAGCTTGGAAGGAAACACTTTAATCAAAAATGTTAGTTGTCCTGCCAGTAATGTTGTCATCTAATTAAAAGGATATCTTAGGGCTAGGTGTTGTGCCTGATGTCTGTTGCAGATCGTAGTAAAGGACTGTCATCGTTCCTCCCACGCAATAGGATTAGACAGCCACAGAATGGGCTCTCTAACTTGGGGTTCTATAACTTTCTTAAAAACTACTGCCGGTTCTAGCGCACTGTGGCGTGGACGGCATATAGACATCGTCCCCATTAGTACCTCAATGGTCTGGGCGATTTTGACTGAGAAAAAATCAACGCGAATAGCACGTGGTGGTCGGCGTCTCCTCCGACGCGGGATTGCAAGCGCGCGCGGGCATTCACACACACACACACACACACACACACACACATACACACACACAAAATGATGATCTACGACGGTGATAAAACTGCGACCTACTTCCCCAACTAGACGCTCCAGCTGACTTCATCAGCCCTTGCTAATCCAGATTGTCACAAGCCACATTCTATTCTCTTTCCATTGCCACCTTATTGGGCAGGGCGCAACATGTGTCGCTGCAGCATTTGTAATGTTGGTATTTGTCATGCGCAGACTCACCCCAAAAGCTTCGTCACTGATACTTCGATACACGGAAACGCGCACATCTGTGTGCCGTTTCAAATGCCACCTGCCTCTTTAATTGAAATTTTCACGATATTGGTCCGCTAGACAGCGTAATATGCAGTACATTGCCAAGAACTTCATCATTTTTCTCTCCAGCATTCGTGTTAATCAAAATTGTTAAATAAGCACCTTACAAGACTGCAACGAAATGAAAAGCATGAATTAAGTTATTCATCATTATTATGCACAAGATACACACTGCAAAAACTGAAAAGAAAGGGCATCGTGAAACAAATTACACCAGAATTTCTCAAAACATTGGCCGTCGAAAAAGTTACTTAGTTCCTAGGTAGCACAATGTGGGCACCTTGCTTCTCGTACTTGTCGTCCTGTGCTCTTTCCTCCTCCACATGGTAGGTCTTCGGACACACTCTACTATCAGCCTTCTGTTTACACTTGCGCGCGGCGAGCTTAATGCTGTCTCTGCCTCGCTTCACTGTCCACTGACGCCGAAATTGTCGTTGCGGCGGGAAGTCAGTGCTGTTACGAATCTCATTCCGGGGCAATATGCTGTGCTGAAAGAAACAGTAATGGTCAATAGCCTTCCCCCTCGACGACCCTGCGACTTTCTTGAATATCGGACGCGGCTCATAGCATGCTGAAACCCGCAGTCCGTGATAGCGCACTCGTGTTAGTTGTGGACGGTCGATTATGGCCACAACCTTTCGTCATGTCCAGAAACTGGATGATGCACTCGGCTCCACCTGTCCCACTCACTGTGACCGCTGCGCGGGTTAGCCGCGCGGTCTGGGGCGCCTTGTCACGGTCCGTGAGGCTCCCTCCGTCGGAGGTTCGACTCCTCCCTCTGGAATGGCTCTGTGTATTGTCCATAGCGTAAGTTAGTTTAAGTTAGATTAAGCAGTGTTTAGGCTTAGGGGCCGATGACCTCAGCAGTTTGGTCCCATAGGACCTTACCACAAATTTACAAAAGTTTTCAGAGTGCCTAACGTTTCTGACACTTCCAGACGCCAATGGCGGGGTTACTCGGACATTATTTTCTCCCGGTGCTTGAGGATAATGTTGGTATTTCCTTGCAGCTCCGTAAGTCTCACTCTTCCTGATACTTCTCCTGAGTCGGAGACTGGCACTGCAAAGTTATATCCCATCCTGTTTCTATGTTCTTTACTGACTCTTTGGCTATGTATTCTCTTTCAGCTACTGTTTCTAGCCCCTTCATTTCTTTGTACCGAGTGTAAAATTCTGCTTTCTTCGTCGCTCTGAAGCTGTTCTATCTCAAAAACTATTTGTTATAATTGCTGGACTTCCTTAATCTGTTACCACACTTTCTAAACTGTTTGCTCGTGGATCTCAAGTGCATCTGGAACTCCATTATTAATTTCCGTCTGTTTCGCCTGCAAGGCCTTGTCGATTTTCTGGTGTTCCTCGGTGTTTTTGGTATTGTTATTTACTTGTTTCTGGACTGCCCCAGTAGCTGCCCGTAAAGTCGCCTCAGTCGTCATATTACATGCCTCCATAATCATGTTACACTCTCTAGCCCGTTGTTTCAGTAACTTCCTATTCTCCTTGCTGTCAACCATGAGTTTCTAGAGCGTGTTCTATATGTCCTCGCCTCCACATGCTGCTCCTTCAGCTGGTGAAATCGTCACCGCTGACTGATTCTATTGCATTTCCGTGCTCTGCGCGCTTTCCACGCTATCACCCATCTCGTCGTTGTCATCACTGTGGATGCCTAACCGACACAGTAGAGTATCTTCCATAATAAAATAATGTACCCCTTGAAATTGCTCCCCCCCCCCCTTGCCTGGTTCCTAGTCCTCAATCGCTGTGGTCAACATCTAAAAGCTGTCAAAGAAATTTACTCTACTATGAAAAGCTCTGCACAATGAAGTAACATAAAATACATACCACCAAAAAATTTAAACATATTCATTAGCAGTTGCGTGCTCCTGTCCGTAATTCAGTTGATTGTTCTCTTTATACCTTTATTTAAGTGACCTGTTCGGAAAGTAGGTCCGATCGGTCGCGGAATGGAAACCACAATGAAAATCAAAAATTATATATTTTGAACAGTTTTCTATAACTTACAACTACTTCTCCACATAGTCGTCGTTCCGACTGAGACATCTGTCATACCGTGTACACGATTTCCAATACCCACGTCATAGAAGGCATCAGTTTGTGCTTTTCACCAATTCTCTGCGCTGGTCTGCAGTTGTATTGTCCGTGCCAATGTGTTGTATGAAACTAGGCGTAACCTCTCATCGGGCATCGATGCTTGATGCACTATTGTTCTAAGCATCGTTAGCTGATCACTTTTGGCTCAGAACTGAAAACTGCGGCGTGACACTGTCGACAGGCATACTGGAGACAACGTCCGACTTATGTGTGTGAAGTTTCATCGGATTTTCACTGTAGTATCATATTCGCGGCCTACCCGATTTTAGTTTCCAAATAGCCCTCGTGTGGGATTCGTTACAAGAAGATTCCTTGTGCGTCACCGAAACCTAAAACTTCAAGAAATGGCAATGTGTTGTCAGATTAGCGCTCCACTGAATCCATAAAATTTTAAGAACTGGCAAGGTATCGCCAATTTACGGTGACAAATATAGTTGTAACTGACCCGTCAGAAAAAGGAAGCAAGTTCACATTCTCTACCGCTCATAATAAAAGGCCTGGCAGCTCGTCCATTTATGCCAGAAGCCGGGTGTGCAGATTCGGTTGATGCCGAATCTATCACCCCAGATCACACGAAATAATAAGTCACCGCCATGAAGTTAACAGCTACTTGAAATATCAACTGTCGCGCACATTGAAACTGCGGTTTGATTATTCCTGAACGTGTCAGGGGCCTCGCCTATTGCTTGTGGTTGGAGTACCTGGCCGTTTCAGGTGATGATTTACTTTAATGGCTGCTGAGTTGTAGAGTTTGATCTGGTAAAGCAAAATTTATTCAAGCAATCTGCAAAAATTACTCTGGACACACGAACGTAGAGGTTGCAAAACAATTTGGGAGAAAGTACGTTATTAAAAGAGAACAATGATAATAAAATAATTGGTTATTAGGGTCACCGCTAGAATGATGCTGGACAATTACGGTTGCGATGGAGTCCAGTCACATAATGAACACAAATTACACTTTCACCAGTGATTGAAAAACTATAAAATTAGACAAAAAAGGCATAGATTCGAACAGAGCACGCGACAGATCAATGAATAAAGGAAGAATGAGAAAGATACATAACCAGGTGAGTGAGCTCCAAAGAGTTAACTCGATAACGAAACAAAACGTGAGTGATTAGAAAATGTTCAAATATGTGTGAATTCCTAAGGCACCAAACTGCTTAGGTCATCGGTCCCTATACTTACACACTACTTAAACTAACTTATGCGAAGAACAACACACACACCAATGCCCGACGGGAGGAGGACTCGAACTTCCGGCGGGAGGGGCCGCACAGTCCGTGACATAGCGCCTCAAACCGCGCGACCACTCCACGCGGCTGAGTGATTACGGAAAAGATCCTCTCTGAAGCACGAATTAAATTGCAGAAAAGTTGACATACAAGTTCGTCAAACTTGTAGATGAAGCTAGGAAAACTGGAAATAGAAACCAGGGTGGAACTCTTCTTCCCTCAGTATATCGCGATTTCCGAGGTCGGGAGTAGCCTACGCATTGTTCTTGATCAGCAGTGGTATTCTTCCGACTTGGTTCTTGTTCATATTGTACACCACCCGTCTCTTCCTATAGCTTACTCCTAATTTTCTCCGAATTAGATCTTGCATTGTGTTACATTATCGAACGCTTCCAGGTTGACAAGTCCTATGAACGCGTCTTCATTTTTCTTCAGTATTTCTTCCATTATCAAGCACTGCTTCAGAAAGTCCTCCCTGATGCCTTGCTCAAGTACTGATCGTCTTCTTAGAGATTTCCAATTTTCTTTTCCATTCTCTTATATGTTATTCTCGTCAGCAGCTTGGAAGTATGAGCTGTTAAGCTGATAGTGCATCTAGCACTTAACGGCCCTTTCTGTCTTCGTAATTGTGCGGATGATGTTTTTATGGAAGTCTGGCGGTATGTCACCAGTACCATGGATCAACTCACCGCCTTAAATAGCCGTTTGGTTGCGACTTCTCCAATGATTTTAGAAATTCCTATGAGAAGTTCCCCTCCCCTTCTTCCTTATTTGATCTTAGGTCTTACAAAGCTCTTTTAAATTCTAATAAATGATCCCCTATGTTTTCCATATCGACTCCAATTTCTTCCTCTATCTGCTATCATGTCATCAGAAAAATGCACCACCTAATATTCCTTCCACCGAACCGCTCACTCTTCCTCATTTAAAAGCGGAATACCCATCGTTGATGCCGTGTTTGCCTTTAATTTCGCCGGAGGTTGCTTCGGCTACGTGCTGAGTCAGTTCTACCGACCATCATTAAATTTTCTTTTTCGATTTCTTCACATTTCTCCTGCAGCCATTTCGCCTTGAGATTCATGCCTTTTCTGTTTATTTCACTGAAAAGTGCTTTATTTGCTGCATTTCTGTGTTTGAATTAATATTTCTTTTACTTCTTTCTTTCATCGATTTATTGACGTATTTCTCCTGTTGCGTAATGTTTCTTTGAAGCTACCTTCCCAGTATCTATGTTTATCTTTCCAGAATCTGCGATTCCTTTCTTTGAAACTGTCGATTCCTCTTCAACTGAAGTACCTAATGTGGTATTCCTTACCGCAGTATCCACATCTTCAGCGAACATAAAAAGCGTCTCATCCCTTCTACGATCTTGAGTATCCCTTTTCCTTCATCGCTGATATTTCCGTGCGTTTATTTTCACGTCAATCTACTCTTTGTCAATACTACAGTGTGATCTGGATCTATATCTGCTTCTGAGTTCGCCTCACAATCCCATATCTGATTTCAGTCTTACTTGTCTGTAAAGAATTGCGATCTATTATGTTCCTCCGTTATTAGTCGCATGTCGTAACAATTATGCTGTAGCTTACCAAACAAATAGTTTCAGTCAATCCACATTCTCTGCATGTTATGCAATGAGAACATCAGTGAGCACATTACTTCCCGCCGTGAGAGTCTTTTTCAGTCGATATTCACAACATCGTTTTGTCTACCAGCAACGCCTGATAAATTCTAAAATCGCGTTCTCATATATAAAATAGGTTCAGACGGTTGATTACTTTACAAATGAGTCAATGTGAAAATGATTTATGGCCAAGAAACTCAAATCGTCTTTGTTTTATTAGTTTGTGATTATTCATCTGTAGACATAAAAGTCATACCAAAACAGTGCAACTTGATAAACTTATTTCCTTTCATTATTTTGTGGGGGTGTCAGGAAGAAAAACTTTCGAAAAGGTTTATGATCACGGTGTAAGTAGGCTGTTTAGGTTTTTATGTTGGTAACGCCACTTAGCGCTCTATATGAAAATCACTGACTGTGCTCTGTGAAGGCTGTGGTTGGTTTGCATTGTTGGAGTTATTTTATGCCTACAGATCCAGTAAATAATAATTTTATGATCTACTTTCAAAAACACGAGGGAGCACAAAAAGACATTTCCCTTCATAGGAATTGCATACATAATTTTTGTCAATGACTGGGTAACTTGTTTAAGAGATTAAGTCAAGGTGATGCATCACTCTAGTGTTGAGATGTGACATAGTTATTAGTCATTTCCTATCTTTAGTATAATATTTTTTCTGCTTGAGCTTTGTCATGTTTAGCTATAAGTGATTGCATTTGCTGCTGCTGTTTGCCAGGTATAGTGCTACTGAATTTCACTTTGTATTACTGTGTTAAGCCAGTTTTACTACTGACTTATTTTTCTTGTTGCTGCACATTGGCTCATATTAGTTGCAATATTGCATTTGCTTTGCTAATTTCGATATACTGCTGCTTGCTTTGCCAATTTGCATTTTTTTGTCATTGCTATTTGTGTTACTTTGTTCTGTGTTGCTGCATTGCCTCGACCCTTAGTATATATATACGAGCTCACTAGATTTAAGTTACCTTAAGAGGGGGTAGAGTATATAAGAAACTAACTATGGAGGATGGGGAAAGAATGCATTCAGAAGTTATACTAAGAATGCATTCAGAAGTTATACAAATAAAGTTTGTAAAAAGAAAAGGTACTGTACAATGAAGAATAATTATTCGGAAAGAGGATATAAATAGAATACAGAAATAAGGTATAGATAGGACTTTTTGGGAATAATGATGAATGAGGGGAGATCTCCAAGAAGTAAAGAAAGTTTTGTTTGCAAAATACTGCAGTAAAACAAACCCTGTCCTATCCTTTTGGGTTATTCCGCTATGTGTTTGTGTACTCTTGTGTATTTGTGTTTTTTCCTGTCTTTATGTGTTTAGCTGATAAAAGGTATGTTGTAGAATTTTTCTAATAATATGTTATTTCCTTTGTAAAGATGTTTAGACATTATTTATTCTGTTTTGTTTTAATGCTCATGTGTGAAGTTGATGTTTCAAAAGTTATTCTGATCTTTTATGTATGTACTTATGTCATAATTCCTGTAACATTGATGTATTTGTTATTTCGATTCTTTTGTAAAGCCCGTATTCTACAAATGTTATCTGAATTGTTATGTTCTTTAATGATGTATTTTGTACCTTTGTTATTGTATTCTCATGTTATAAAATTGTAATTGACACCAGTTCATCAAATTAAGTAACTTGTAAGCATTCATTTCACTGCACACATTTCTGTTGGTCATAGTATATGCACAATATGTGAAAAAAAGAGGACTGTTAGTGTTTGGACGTGTGTTAACAATTCCGCAAGGGACTGATAACGGCATTGCTGGTTCTAAGGACAATTCCAAAAACTTTGTGAGTGCACAAGTGGTGGTTTATGGACTTGCTATATTGTCATCAAGACTCTTCGATGGTGATTGTGCATCTGCACAGTCGCAACAGATGGCTGCTGGCCGTCTCTACAAGGACTACAGTGGGTCTGCATCTTTGATGGCCCACCAATACCATTATCTCTACAAGGACTATAGTGGGCCTGCATCTTTGATGGCCCACCAATACCATTATTTCTACAAGGACTGCAGTGGGTCTGCACCTCTGCTGGCCCACCAATACCGTAATCTCTAACAGGACTACAATGGTCTGCTCTGTGATAACCTGCCTAACAATATTCTTCAACTTCGATTGACTCTGCTTTGGGTTTGCTCTGTTGTGGCCCACTAACTGTCTGCTTGTCAAGAGTCAGCACTGTCTTTCCGTTGGAAGGACAACACTACTTCTCCAAGACTGCATGGAAATCCACTACTTCCGTGTGCATTTTCTGTTACTAATGAGACTTTGTAAAAAAAACTGTAGTTACTATTGTGATAAATGATCAGGACTGTCTTTATGAGAACAATTTTTGCTTTTGACCAACAGTGTATCAATAATTGGGTGCATTTGATATCTTTGTTATTATAATTATGAAAATTTTTTCAAATCTGTATTGGCCACTGCCCAAAACAATTTGTAAAATTTTGTGTGGGGAGCATGGGGGCTATGTAAGTAGGCTGTTTAGGTTTTTATGTTGGTAACGCCACGTAGCGCTCTATTTGAAAATTACTGACTGTGCTGTGTGAAGGCTGTGGTTGGTTTGCATTGTTGGAGTATATGCCATAGTAGTGTTGCGCAGTTGGCTGTTAACAGTGCATAGTGTTGCGCAGTTGGAGGTGAGCCGCCAGCAGTGGTGGATGTGGGGAGAGAAATGGCGGAGTTTTGAGAGCGGATGATCTGGACGTGTGTCTGTCAGAGATAGTAAATTTGTGAGACTGGATGTCATAAACTGCTATATATATTATGACTTTTGAACGCTATTAAGGTAAATACATTGTTTGTTCTCTAACAAAATCTTTCATTTGCTAACTATTCCTATCAGTAGTTAGTGGCTTCAGTAGTTAGAATCTTTTATAGCTGGCAGTATTGGCGCTCGTTGTATTGCGGTAGTTCGAGTAACGAAGATTTTTGTGAGGTAAGTGATTGATGAAAGGTATAGGTTATTGTTAGTCAGGGCCATTCTTTTGTAGGGATTATTGAAAGTCAGATTGCCTTGCACTAAAAATATTGTGTCTCAGTTTAGTGTTGATCAGAACAGGTAAATAGCGTAATGTCTGAGTACGTTCAGTTCAGATCAGCTCTTTGAAAATCAAATAATGTAAGAGGTTTATCAGCACAGTAATTCATTAATTTTTATAAGGGGACGTTTCAACGGTATATGGAAAATTTCTTGGTAGTCCCTAAGTGTTTTCATTTACTTGATGAATATAGTCTGGGTAATTTGCGCCCTGTAGCTTACGCTGCCTCAAGATGTATACACAGTTTCCAGCTTCAATAACTGACTTTCTACGTTAAACGTTTAACGTAAGATCACAGATCATAATGAGATAAAGTCGATCACCTACAGAATGCATCTAATTTGGTTGGAGGAATGTAATCAGCACTGTCTGAGAAGAATCTTTAGAAGAAATGGCAAGTTCCATGTGTCAACGTCAGTTGTCCTGAGAAAATAAAAGGTTCGACCATTGAAGCAACTGGAATGAGACATCATTTTCGGTGTTGTGGACATGTGATCCACGCCAGACTCTCCTCTCCTAAATGAGATCATGTACTCTCAGTTAGGCAGGGAAGAAGGCATACAAGATAAAACTAAGAAATGTTTGATGCAAACTGGAAAGTGGAAGGTTATATCATTAATCAACTAGCAAAAATCAGTAATCAAGTGGATTTGATCATGAGGGTCCTCTAAACTACAAAAGGGCACGTCTGAACATTGAATATGAGCGACGAATTAATTCCCTTTAATGTACTGAAGTGGATGAAAATGTCAAAGTTGTGAAGGAGTTTGTATACTCCCTGAAACCACCATTTCAACAGTGGAAAGCCCGTTCACGATTCACTACACCCTTTGCAAACCACATTTCCGTATCTTTTGCACTAATGTAATGGATCATGTTAGAGATGGTCTCCTTTAGTGCTCTGCGATATCAATTACTTTCTCATCATTTACACTAAATGCTGAATAGGTGGGATGGTAGCTTACTGGAGGTTAGAGTAATGCCTCATGAAGTTTTTTCGGACATACCTGGATACTGCCGCTGCAGTATTGTTTAGGATGCGTCACGTGGTCTTATTTCTTACTTATGCTTTGGTGTGATTCAAAAACACACCAGTAGACCCAGAAGATGGCGATTGTAACCGTGACCGAAACGCTGGTTTCATCAGTAATAGACTTTTATAGTACGTTGCGGTTTCATACCCAAAAAACTTTTAGTTCAGCTGACTTTGGCTTCGGAAGTCTACGCAGATATGTCCTCCATGCTGTGTAGGAATTCGTATTTGGAATTTGTAGCAAATGTTTTTAAACGTGTTTCATAATTTTATTTTACAGTTTTCAGGAGCTTTATAAATGTGGGTAAAATATTATAGTTGTCAATCTACATCTGCATCTACATCTACATGATTACTCTGCAGTTCACATTTAAGTGCTTGGCAGAGGGTTCATCGAACCACAATCATACTATCTCCCTACCATTCCATTCCCGAACAGCGCACGGGAAAAACGAACACCTAAACCTTTCTGTTCGAGCTCCGATTTCTCTTATTTTATTTTGATGATCATTCCTAACTATGTAGGTTGGGCTCAACAAAATATTTTCGTATTCGGAAGAGAAATTTGGTGAATTAAATTTCGTAAATAGATCTCGCCGCGACGAAAAGCGTCTTTGCTTTAATGACTTCCATCCCAACTCGCGTATCACATCTGCTACACTCTCCCCCCTAATACGTGATAATACAAAACGAGCTACCTTTTTTGCACCCTTTCGATGTCCTCCGTCAATCCCACCTGTTAAGGATCCCACACCGCGCAGCAATATTCTAACAGAGGACGAACGAGTGTAGTGTAAGCTGTCTCTTTAGTGGACTTGTTGCATCTTCTAAGCGTCCCGCCAATGAAACGCAAGATCTCGCCGCGACGAAAAGCGTCTTTGCTTTAATGACTTCCATCCCATCTCGCGTATCATATCTGCTACACTATCCCCCCTAATACGTGATAATACAAAACGAGCTGCCCTTTTTTGCAACCTTTCGATGTCCTCCGTCAATCCCACCTGGTAAGGATCCCACACCGCGCAGCAATATTCTAACAGAGGACGAACGAGTGTAGTGTAAGCTGTCTCTTTAGTGGATTTGTTGCATCTTCTAAGTGTCCTGCCAATGAAACGCAACCTTTGTCTCGCCTTCCCCACAATATTATCTATGTGGTCTTTCCAACCGAAGTTGTTCGTAATTTTAACACCCAGATACTTACTTCAATTGACAGCCTTGAGAATTGTTCTATTTATCGAGTAATCGAATTCCAACGGATTTGTTTCGGAACTCATGTGGATCACCTCACACTTTTCGTTATTTAGCGTCAACTGCCACATGCCACACCATACAGCAATCTTTTCTAAATCGCTTTGGAACTGATACTGGTCTTCGGATGACCTTACTAGACGGTAAATTACAGCATCATCTGCGAACAACCTAAGAGAACTGCTCAGATTGTCACCCAGGTCATTTATATAGATCAGGAACAGCAGAGGTCCCAGGACGCTTCCCTGGGGAACGCCTGATATCACTTCAGTTTTACTCGATTATTTGCCGTCTATTACTACGAACTGCGACCTTCCTGACAGAAAATCACGAAATTACTCGCTTTAGGAGAGCCAATAGTTATACTTAGGTCATTATCTTCTGTTTTCTGTTATCATTAAAACTGATAACTCCAATTTCAGAAAACCCCTGTACTTTCGTGTTTCAATGTCGTAGACCTAATCGTGTGCTGTTGTGTCGTGGTCTTCCGCTATTTATGGTCCGTGGGGGAGGAGGAGAGGACACCTTCTGGCTGAATATCGAAATGTCAGCAAGAAATGGTGGTGAACTAGAAGGAGACAGCGACAGCTCTGCTCTTGGCTGTAGGCTCTACCTGACCGCCAATGACAGACAACAACCCCAGAGTGCTTCGCCCAGCTGTCTTGGCGAAGGGGAAAACACGTTCGTGGTGAATCTCTGGCATATATCATCCTAACTCTTACGTTGCTGCTTCATATGCAGCGAGGAACAACGCACGCGTGTTATAAATTTTTCAGGTGACACACAGATCTGCGTGCCACTCAAATTTAGGTTCTCCTGCGTTGGAATTATTCAGTAGCATGTAGGCCACGTTTCTACATCGGAGGAAAGTTCCCACAGTCGTGAAAATAATAAAATTTCAATACTGAGCAACCATTCAGGGCGTCGAAGTTAACGGGCAACGTTGTAAAAGATGAAAACATCTGAAAAGGGATCTAATTGGCCTAAACGGGTATTACACAGTATTACTTCAAAACTTTGATTCTAATGAATATTCACTTCGAAATTCTGCTTCATCTTTGGACTAAATCTATGTTTTCCCTTATTAATATAAATGAAATGTGTGGCGAGGCTCTCTCTGCGGATAGACTTGATCGCCTTGTGCAGGTCTTTTGAGGTGACGCCACCTTTGGCGACTTGCGCGTCAATGAGGATGAAATGATAATGATGAAGACGACGCAAATACCTAGTCCCTAAGCGGAGGAAATCTCCAACCTAACCGGGTATCATTACCGGGCACCCCGGAATTACAATCTGGCGCACTGTCCACTCAGGTACGGTAGAGTATTTTCCCTTAAAAAAAGGAAGCATGATTGTAGTTTGCGTTCTCAGTCGAAATCAGTGTAACTGGAAAATCAGATTGGTTGTCGAAAGGTGCCAGTTGACTAAACTGTGGGATCCATCGAGGACGTAAAAGAAAACAGAGGCATTGTCAATACGACAGTTTTGGCAGTTAGACCTACTTGAAGGTAGCTCCACGGGAATGCAGAGGCAGAACGATAGATGAAGTTACAGCGTTAGATTGAGGTGAACAAGAGTAGCGAGCACTTCATGTTTACACAGAACAGCGCAGTCGGTCGACCTGTTTGCTCAAGTAGTGCGTCAGTGTTTCTGCACGAACTTTGGCTCCATCCGGCTTTTCGGTAGCTGATTATCGTTTCACAGCTGCTCTCTGAGATACATAATGAGTAGCAGCTTATACGGAGAAAATGGTGATCCACCCGTTTCGCAGTGTTTGAGACAGTTGTCAGGGAGCTCTATTCAAGTAGTTAGTCAATTCCAGGTTCCATAGATCTTTTAAATGATTCTTCTATCAACATGGGGTGGAGCGGGTCTGTTTACCGGATATGTGTACGTGATTAGTGTTATCATTAATGAACACGGAAAACTGTTTTCGCAGGACAGAGCGGACCAGGTTGTGGAAAGGGGACACGGTCAATTACACTTATACAAGAACACACACAACTTTATTCCTCAAACCAGTGCACAGTTTTCTCTTTAAAACAACAAAGATCAATTCACGGCTGAGGGCCCAGGTAACTTCTCCAGAATAAGTTTAAATGATTGCTTTTAAAACACCAGGATTTAAAGTAACGGCTGAAGGCCTTACTTAAGTAAAATTACAATATCTTCTCGGCCAAAGGCCGAAATAATATTTCAGATCAGCTAAGGAAATTCTTTAAAAGCCAAGAATTTTCAAATTCCGGCTACAGGCCATATTAAGGAAAAATTCATGTTAATTCTTCGGCTGAAAGCCCAAGAAAAAAAAATTTCTTTACATAATAAAAAAGAGGCCTTAAAGATAAGCTTTTACACAGTACAATAGAAATCTTAAGAAAACTTCAAGTATCTTGTCGGCTGAAGGCCCAAACAGTTACTCAAGAATAATTAAAGAGAACCTCAAGATGATCATTTACAGAACACGGCTGAAGGCCGTTTTAAGAATCCGCCGGCCAGTGTGGCCGAGCGGTTCTAGGCGCTTCAGTCTGGAACCGCGTTACCACTACGGTCGCAGGTTCGAATCCTGCCTCGGGCATCGCTGTGTGTGTTGTCCATACGTTAGTTAGGTTTAAGTAGTTTTAGGTTCTAGGGGACTGATGACCTCAGATGTTAAGTCCCATAATGCTCAGAGCCATTTGAACCATACGCTCAATAATGTTCACGTCTGGGGAGTTTGGTAGCTAGTGGAAATGTTTAAGCGCAGAAGAGTGTTCCTGGGGCTACTCTGTAGCAATTATGGACTTGTTGCGTGTCGCATTGTCCTGCTGGAATTGCTTGAGTCCATCCGAATGCACATTGTACATGAATGGATGCAGATGATCACACAGGATGCTTACCTAAGGGTCACCTGTCAGAGTCGTATCAAGACGTGTCGGGAGTCCCATATCACTCCAACCGCTCACGCACCACGCAGTTATAGAGCCTCCACCAGCTTGAACAGTTCCCTGGTGACATGCAGTGTCCACGAGTTCATGAGGTTGTCTCGATACCCGCTCACGTTCATCCGCTCGATACAATTTGAAACGAGACTCGTCCGATGAGGCAACATGTTTCCAGTCATCAGCAGTCCAATGTCAGTGTTGACGGGCCCAGACGAGGCGTAAAGCTTTGTGTCGTGCAGTCATCAACGTTACACTAATGGGCCCTCGGTTCCGAATGCCCGTATCTATGATATTTCATTGAATGCTTCGCACGCTGACACTTGTTGATGGCCCACCAATGAAATCTGCAACAGTCTGCATAAAGGTTGCACTTCTGCCACGTTGAACGATTCTCTTCAGTCGTCGTTGGTCCCGTTCTTGCAGGATCTTTTTCCGGCTGCAGCGACGTGGGAGATCTGACGTTTCAGTGGATTCCTGATATTCACGGTACACTCGTGAGATGGTCGTACGGGAAAATTTCCACTTCATCGCTACCTCGGAGATGCTCTGTACCATCGTTCGTTCGCCGTCTATAACACCACATTCTAAATTACTATAAGCTTGATAACCTGCAACTGTAGCAGCAGTAACCCATCTAGCTACTGCGCCTTTGTAGAAGTGGAAACCCTTCACGCCCACACCGGTATGGTGGCCAACTCATGATGTCTACTGCCATCTCTGCATAAGAGTTAGTTTTCACTAAAGTGAGGTATCGCAGGATGTGGGTATTGCGATGTCTGCATACGTGTCGTTATGGTTAACCATTCATATGCGCTCATATGGAGATAGATTGTGTCGAACGCCGTTTAGTGGTTTGAGGGGCGGAGGGCAAAAAAGTACCAAGGGAAGCGCCAAGGGAAAAAGCCTGTGCGATAATCAGGTCGGGTAGTAAGAGCAGTATCGGATGTCTTGCTGGTTGCGACAGCTCACGCAAGAGTAGGTTATGTTAATAGCGGGTATAGTGCAAGAAGATGCCGTGTCAGTGCCACTTGTCGTTATAGTGCGTTTCCTTGAACCCTCTGCTGTGCCGTGTCGTCAGTGACTTGGCACAGCATCGTCAGGCTGGTGCTGAATGCCGGCAGCTCGCTGTTGGTCGGCGTCCCTGTTACTGCCTAGCGCCGTTCTGCCGCAGCTCCTTCTCGAGCAGTTCTGCTTGCTCGGCATACTGCACCGCAGTTTCATCGGAGGGCTGCAGGCCGTTCTCTCGCGCATGCGCGATGTAGGCCGCCCTTTTGATTTCTCGATCTCTTGCGGGGGTGCCTTTCCCTGCGGCGCTGCTGGGGAGGCCGGTGAGGCAGGCACACTAACGCCCTTCTGCGAGGTTGCAGGAGCGTTCGCAGGGGTTCGAACTCCTTCTGCTGCAGACTTTGGGCAAGGATTGCACGTAGCTACCTCAAGGCCTCTTCCTTCTGTGCAGCCACGGCTTTGAGGGCTGCTGTGGTTTGCACGGCGGTGCTGATGTCGACGCCGCTGCTCTTCTCAGGGGCGGGAGCTGCATCCCGACCGTCCGCCTCCGGGCAGTCGTCCATGCTCTTGGGCGTGGCGGGGGGGGGGGGGGGGGGGAGCTGCCTCCGCGCTGTCGCTCAGCTGGACCGGGCTGGCCTGCGCCCGTCCTCGTCGCCGACGTCTTCTCTTCCGCTGCGTCGGTGCGGCCACCTCGCCGCCTTCGGCGCGACTATGGCTTGAAAAAGCCGGGCAGCCGCGTCAGCTGGCGACGTGCGGGCCGCCACACCGGGTGCAAGTCGGCAAAGCTTCTCTGCCAAGGTCGCAGGCGCGGCTGTCGTGCTCGCCGGAGCACTTGCACCGCACTGCGTTGTGGTAATACTCCGCGACATGGCCCTCGCCCTGACACTTGAAGCTCTGGGGCTGGTGGTCTATGGCGGTCGGGAGAGCCCCTGTCGTAACCGGGAAGCTCAGCACCTTCCGCAACCCGAAGATGTCGCCCTCGCCGTCGGCCGTTTGCACGGTCATGGCATGGAGTGGCGCCCTCTTCTTTTTCGTCCGGTTGTGCACTCTTGCGGTTGCGTTACCGAACCTGGCTCGTAGCAGCCCTTTCCGTACCACTGCTTCGTCACAACACCAAAGCAGGCCCCTTAGGAGTGCCTTGGTCGTCTTCTTATTCCCTGCGGAAGGTGTCTCCTGATGCGGTGCGTCGACGATGTGGGCGGCCGGAGCGCTCTTCATCACCCTGTGATCGGCAAGGTTTGCCGCCAGAACGCAAATCAGCGAGTCTGTGTCGACAGACTCTTAAGACCACCTCGTTCTTGGGGCAGGTAGTCATCAAGTCGAACAGCGCTGTCCACCCGCCTCTGCACGTGGCGTACAAAGGCGGCACAGGCTGCGACTCGTCTTCTCGGGTCTTCCTTGCTTGGTCAGCAGACTCAGAGAGTCGCACAACACAAGGATCCCTCCTGGCAGCAGGTTTCTTCTGCGAGTTCTTGCCCATGCTGTGCGGCGCAGAACACGACAATTTGCTGGTGTTGAGAAAACAACAGGTGACAATTTGCTTCTCGCGGCACCCACAGCACAGAACTACTCCTAGGGCTCTCCTCAGGCGAGAAGCTGTAGCGCGCAGCGGCAGCGATGCGCACACGTCGCTGGCTCAAGCTGAAACTCAGAATCAGGTACTTTTCGTCTTATATAGGCGTTTCCGACTGCAGCGCCGGATTCTACCTGTTTACATACAGTTCAAATGGCTCTGAGCACTATGGAACTTAACTTCTAAGGTCATCAGTCCCCTAGAACTTAGAACTACTTAAACCTAACTAACCTAAGGACATCACACACATCCATGCCCGAGGCAGGATTCGAACCTGCGACCGTAGCGGCCGCGCGGTTCCAGACTGTAGCGCCTTTAACCGCTTGGCCACCACGGCCGGCTTTACATACAGTACTTTTGTATCTGATTAGGCATGCCTACACCAGTTCCTTTGCCAAAAAAAAAAAAAAAATGGTTCAAATGGATCTGAGCACTATGGGACTCAACTGCTGTGGTCAAAAGTCCCCTAGAACTTAGAACTACTTAAACCTAACTAACCTAAGGACAGCACACAACACCCAGCCATCACGAGGCAGAGAAAATCCCTGACCCCGCCGGGAATCGAACCTGGGAAACCGGGCACCGGAAGCGAGAACGCTACCGAAAGACCACGAGCTGCGGACCTTTGATTCTCGCAATGACAAACGGCCCAGTGGAAAAATCACTGAATGTAGTGTTCGGTAGTAATAAATGAGAAATTTTAGTCAATCATGATTGCATATTGGCATGTAGTAATTTGGTACGAAGTCTGTTTACAATAAACAGAAAATACACGTTCGATTAAAGGTTGGGCTTAAATTTTAGTTTGTAGCGGTACATTAATTGAACAAATTGTAAAGCATTTATGAGCCAATTTTTCTCATTGAAATTCGCTACATTCATACCAATCAATCACATCAGTCTTATTAATTTATTGTCGCACTTCGTATATGCAGGGGAACCACATGAATTTGGGCATGAAACTGATAATTTTCTTTACGAAGTATTAAATTTTAAGATTTTTTGCATAGTAAATGACAGAGGAAACCCATGGAACATTAAAGACATCCACCTGATCCAGAGTATGGCAACCCGTTGTGCGACCTGTGTACGTGTGCATGGTGATCATATCCCATATTGATGTCGGGGTACATGCGCAGGTAACAGTGGCGTTTTGTAGCACATAGGTTTCGGGACGGTTTTCTCAAATTATCACATTAGAGATCTGTGTCGTGTGTGTTCCATATGTGCCTGTTTTACTAGCGCCAGTTTTGTGTAGTGCCACGTTGTGTGGCACCACATTCTGCAATTATCCTTAATTTATAATCATGAATGTATATTTCATTGGAAAGAGGACATTCCGTAGATTGAGATTGATGAAAAGAAGGAACATGGGAAATTTCAAGATTTCAGCCTGTCCAGAACCCGTTCACCACGTTTTCATATAGTAAGATATGGGTGATATACAGTATAACTGCTCATACCTTCCCACTCGAGACTGCGTGAGTCAAGTACACCGTTTCCTATATTACCTTAAAGAATCGACACATAGTACTTCTTCCTATCTGCTCGCCGTAGATCTCTCATTGAAGTAGTCACTTAAAGCAGACCTGGAAGCACGTTAGATTTGTTCGGAGATCCAAACAGGTGAACTGTATGGCTCTAATTATGGACTGCAGGTAGCTAATCTATTTTAATCAAGTTCTAGGTGTCATTACGGTGCATTTATTAACAAACACCACAGAACAGATTACAATGAAATAGCTGAAAGAATTCATCACACTGAATTCCTAAAATTCAAGGGCATGTTTAAGACGACTTGTTCAGAGAACAATCTCGATATACCGGGTGATCAAAAAGTCAGTATATATTTGAAAACTTAATAAACCACGGAATAATGTACATAGGGAGGTAAAAATTGACGCACATGCTTGGAATGACATGGGGTTTTATTAAAAAGAATACCCCATATTGCTACACGCGTGAAAGAACTTGCTTTGCCTCCCAGGTCCCCAGACCTCAGTCCGTGCGATTATTGGCTTTGGGGTTACCTGAAGTCGCAAGTGTATCGTGATCGACCGACATCTCTAGGGATGCTAAAAGACGACATCCGACGCCAATGCCTCACCGTAACTCCAGACATGCTTTACAGTGCTGTTCACAACATTATTCCTCGACTACAGCTATTGTTGAGGAATAATGGTGGACATATTGAGCATTTCCTGTAAAGAACATCATCTTTCCTTTGTCTTACTTTGAAATGCTAATTATTGCTATTCTGATCAGATGAAGCGCCATCTGTCGGACATTTTTTGACTGTTTGTATTTTTTTGGTTCTAATAAAACCCCATGTCATTCCAAGCATGTGTGTTAATTTGTACCTCTCTATCTAAATTATTCCGTGATTTATTCAGTTTTCTAATTTATACTTACTTTTTGATCACCCGGTATATTCTATCGCCGACTGGCGAGACTGGCACAAAACGTAAGTATCCTGCATATTTCGTATAAGTTTGTAGTTATTCTTATGTGATCCATAGTAGATTATAATTTGTTTGTAAATTTACTTGATTTAGTGCATAGTGTTAATGTAGCATTATGTCTTTAATGTTCCATAGGTTTCCTCTGTCATTTACTATGCAAAAAATCTTAAAATTTAATACTTCGTAAAGAAAATTATCAGTTTCATGCCCAAATTCATGTGGTTCCCCTGCACATACGAAGTGCGACAATAAATTAGTAAGACTGATGTGAAAAAAAATGTTGCTTACCATTTTAGTCAAGTTTAGTGTTGTCTCCTTGTAAGTAGTTTGCTTCTGATTGCCAACACTTTTTCCAGCGCTTCTGCCATTGGTGGTAACATTTCTTGAACTAATCTTCTGTAATATCCTCCAAGACCCTCGTCAAAGCTTTTTGGACATCTTGTGTTGTTTGAAAATAGTGTCCCTTGAGCGCCATTTTGACTCTTGGAAATCGAGAGGTATATGGTGAATAAGGTGGCTGTGGTAGAACTGAAATTTGTTTTGAGGTTAAAAATTGCTCTACTGGCAGAGCAGTATGGGATGGCGCATTATGGTGATGCATTTTTGCTCAAATCTTTCTCATACCAAGATCTTCAGTTAATATTAGACGAACCATTTCTCGATTGATGTTTATTTTCACGTATAATCTTCGATCAGATCGTACGAGTTCACGCACCTTGGCCATGTTGACATCTGTCCATAAGGTTGATGGTCGTCCACTGTAGTCTTCATCTTCAACATTCGTTCTGCTTTCACTAAATATTTTATGCCAACGAAAAACTTGAGCTCTTGACATAACCTCCTCTCCAAAATCCTGCTGAAGCTTACTGTGAGTGCCGGCCGGAGTGGCTGAGTGGTTCTAGGCGCTTCAGTCCGGAACCACGCGCCTGCTACGGTCGCAGGTTAGAATCCTGCCTCGGGCATTAATGTGTGTGATGTCCTTAGGTTATTTCGGTTTAAGTAGTTCTAAGTTCTAGGGGAATGATGGCCACAGCAGTTAAGTCCCATAGTGCTCAGAGCCATTTGAACCATTTACTGTAAGTGGTTGTCCCGTGTGCACCCAATTTAACGCAAAAAAATTGCATACTGTTGCACAGTATTATGCGGTTCCATTTCCGTGACGAGAGGCACACACACGTGTTAGCTTATTACAGCACAACTCGCGACTGAGCAGTTTCATCGATGTGTCACTTGGACTAGAAGCAGCTTATAGACCAAGGTCAAAGTTATTGTGCCTATGCAAGACTGCAGGGTTGCCATATCTTGCAAAGAAAATCAGTCTCATTACTTTATTGTCGCACCTTGTAGATCGCCAAGCAAGATTCTTTTTCATGCCTCCTGTACATTTCCTCAATCAAGTTACTCACTTCTGTGACATGTGGTCCAAGCAACAACAGTGCTGGCGAGAGAAACAACTCAATGTGTGTCGTCATTTTGTGCAACATTGATTAAGGCGGTGAATTAGTTCTGCTGGCTGCATCGTACTGATAAAGCACAAAATTTAGAAAATTGCTGGTTTCTTTTATTATTCGCGGTTTTCTAAACAAACTTCCAATTTTGAAAGTGAAAGGATAATAGTATTAACACTCGTAGACGCAGCCTTCAAATTTTGTTTCTATATCTTTTTCAATGCCTTTGATTGTAGCCTTTCTTAAGAATGAGCGGGTATACAATGTCATTACGAATGGCGCTAAACCAATTGTCTTTTATAAGATTTACCACAAATAAATAAACTTTACAAATTTGTAGCAATGTATCAAAGGCATATTAATTTCTTGCTCCTTCAGATTACTATAATATCCAAATATTGTTTACCATTCTCCTCATTCTTAATAATAATTACCATTTTGTATTTTACGGATAAAGAAACACCACAGAATGAACACAGAACATGCCGTATTTCGTAAACAATACATAAGAACGTATATACACTTTTCAAACGAAAAATTCTATTTTCATGCAGAATGAGACCATGTAATTCTTTCTTATAAGGTCCTTCTGCAGCTATACAATAAATCAAAATTTTAAATATTTTTGCTATGAAAAGTCTGACAGCATGCATCATTTACACATCATATTTTACCTTATTCTGAATGTACAAAATATGTATTTTACTTATTTTTCTCTTTGGTCTAGCGACCATCTTGTATTGAGTACGCTTCATCATTTGATTATCATACTAAGAGAAAACAATATTTATTATATTTTTAAGTGTAACTTATTACTGTTCGAAATACATGGTATTTTCACTTTTCTCCCAACTTCACTGCAACTCACGGCCATACACTACAGCTTTTTCATGGAGCAAATGAGACTTTACAGTCGTTATTTTAGAGCACACACCACTGTAAAGATTTATTCATTTTTAAGCAATTATTTGATGAATCTGGTGATCCTTGTTGTTGTGGTTGTGTTATGTTTCAGGGTTGGAAGCCATCATTATGCAGTTTCCCACTGTTGCGGTCATCTGGTTATTATGGCTTCAGTTATGCCACAATTCCCAGCGATTCCCGGCATCATCAATAGCATCATGTATACATCTAACAAAGAGTGTGTTTTAGACATGACTTAATAATAATCTTTTACAATTTCCAAATTGTTCACATAATATTAACTTTCTCTCTCTGCCCAAATGGTACACGAACAATTTCAAAATCTCAAATAATTAGTTAGGAATTTACTATCTTTAATCATAAATAATTATTAGCCAAACAATTTCTTAAATAGTGAAGCATTAGGGAGCTGGTTCGGCAGTGCGAAAGTACTGGAACAACAAAGTAAAGTGTACTAGAACAGCGATTTATTATCACAACAAAATTAAACCTTTTATGGTGAGTAAACAAACAGTTAAATAAATCCTTGAAATTCATGAGAATAGAATGATAATTATAAACAACGCAGGTCAATTCGTGTTGGAGGGACGACATGAACTTACCAAATATGTCAATTGCTAAGTCGTTTGTAAGGGGTTGTTAATCGCCGTACACCATTGCTGGTTGAGATTATTCAGGAATCTCCAGTGGCTACACTTGGCAACTGCTCAAACGGCTTGGGTCCCATTGCGAAGTGTCCAATGTTAAGTAGCTTCCACGGTGACGACAAAAATAAACTTTAAAGTAATTGCCGTGTTACAGGCCAAAAGCAATCAAATATTATTCTTAACATAGACGCGATGATAAATGTCTAACATTTCAAGCAATAAAATTTTACACGAGTTTTCATTGAGGAATTTATTACCTTGGCCATAACACCAGTTCACTGGTAACAGCTATCAAACTTTATGGGACACAATTAAACCTCAAAGAAAGTTAACAGTATGGGACATATACGGGGGTAACAGAATTAATGGTTGGTGGGCACGTAACTACTTTAAAATTGTTGAAGGTGCTTCGGGAGTTACAGAAACTGACTGACTCTTCTGAAAATAATCTGTCACCAATACCACATTTCTTTCTAACGTATGATTTTTGTCGTCTTGCATCGACCT
This sequence comes from Schistocerca nitens, assembly GCF_023898315.1. NCBI lineage: Eukaryota > Metazoa > Arthropoda > Insecta > Orthoptera > Acrididae > Schistocerca > Schistocerca nitens. Next base: position 71,289,828 of record NC_064614.1, read on the forward strand.
GCCTCCGGTCATAAAATACTGTAACAGAATAGAACACATTGGGAAAGATTGGTAGTGTTACGAGAAGTAACCTCCGCCACACACTATATGGTGGCTCGCGATGAAAGACTGTAGACGAATATTTTTTTTTCTCGGGTGGACTGAAAACTTAGCAACATATTATATGTTTACAGTTTCCACAGGAGTAAGTTACACGAAACAACCGTTTGAGTAATATATTTACTGAATGCTGAAAATCTCTTAAATGTCATAGTACCAACAATAGTAACAAATCCAATACCGCGTGAATTTATGCGAAATCCACGGTGAAAACGCCGTATTAAAATTTCATAGGCTCCGATATTGCGTGAACGGAATCACGGCATTATACGAAACTGCGCTACTAATATGTTTGAAAATCGTGTAAAGGACTTTTTTTTTTACCTTTTGCGAAGTATGTAAGTAGGAGTACTCTCTCATTTGCATGCATGGGGTTGTATCAAAAAGCCAGAAATGTCGGCAGAATTAATCCCGGATCAGCAAAAATGTTCGTATTTGTTACACCGGAGGGCTGGCCCGTTGCAGCGGAATCGCAGCCGTTTACAGTAGCTGGCTAACGAAGATAATACGCTTCGTGACCAGCGTACACGGCAGCCTTTGGCGAGATTTCCTTCCGAGGCTTGGGGTTGCAAAAGTACGCCTGAGATACTCCGGTAAAGAAGCCAGGGGATCGTGGCAGATTTACAGGCAAAGTTATCTGGGATTCTACAGCGGTAAGACGCGAGGGACTCGTAATTTATTGACGACCGACAGCAGCTGTTTTTCCGGATCCGGGCGGTGCGCTGTGTGTTTCGTCGTGCGGCCGGAGGGCGCTGTATGAGCGATGTGTCTCTTCCGCTCCGAACCATCCGACTCGGAGAGTCCCGTTCGAGCCGCAGGTTGAATTACAGTTGTTCTTTGTATCTGCTGGAATGCAATAGACCCTCTCCGAGAGCTTTTCCCGGCGGTTCCCTCTTGTGGAGTAGTATAAATCAAGACACCAGCTGTTATTTCCCATCTAACATCGATAACTCTCATTTTCATTGCAGTCAAGGTGTATGTACGCGTGGGATACACATATTGAATGAAACGTGTTGTTGTGGATAAGGAGGTCCTCTATTCCTGAAAGTAAGGTCCGTAGCTTCTTTGATATACATACATATTATAAAAAAGGATGTGTGTGTTTAGCCGGCCGCGGTGGCCGTTCGGTTCTGGCGCTGCAGTCCGGAACCGCGGGTTGCTACGGTCGCAGGTTCGAATCCTGCCTCGGGCATGGGTGTGTGTGATGTCCTTAGGTTAGTTAGGTTTAAGTAGTTCTAAGTTATAGGGGACTTATGACCTAAGCTGTTGAGTCCCATAGTGCTCAGAGCCATTTGAACCATTTGATGTGTGTGTTTATGTGTGTGTATCCCACATGTCGTCCTAAATCAATGGACCGATTTCAACCAAACGTAGCAGACATATCCCTTACTCTCTGGCAACGATCGCTGTCGGGGTAAAATCCCTCTATTTATCGTAGTTCAGCAGACATGACGTCATAAACAGTGACATTCGTGAAAACTTGCAGTGTCATGTATCACGTTTAAATTTATTACTTCTGTGCTACTAACCATATTCACGATAAATTGAGCACACTACATGCATGTATGCAACTAAATGCACCTAAAAAATAATATCACGATACCCGTCACAGTTCAGGAGATATGACGTCATAAGCACTGAGAAGCTCGGAAAACTGCCGCATAGTGCGTGACGTTTAAATTTATAGCTTCTCTGCTACCAACTCAATTCGCAACACATTTTGCAGGTAGTATCAACATATGACGCTAAATGTATCTACTCACATGTATCATTGTATGGCGCATATATCAAGAGATATGACATCATCAACACTGAAATGAGTGAAGTAATGCCGCAGCACGTGTGAATTTTTAATACAAGGGGCGTTCGGTAAATAATGCAACACGTTTTTTTTTTCTTAAAGCAGATTGGTTATACTGAGAATTTCAATACACCATACTGTTCCCTTCTGTTATGGCTAGAAAACTAGTTTTAAACATAATCTGTCCGACACAAAGGCCTTAATGCCACCTTACTGGGAGAGCCTCCATGCACACGTGATATCGCTATACTGGCCGACGTCGGGGCCAACGTCTTGTAGCATCAGTAATCTCCACGTCATCCACGTACCGCATCCCGCGTGTGTATCCTTCATGGATGGAAGTCGGAAGGTGTGACTTACTGGCTGAGTTCCCTTTGTGGCAGCAGACTTGCGTGAAGCCTTGCATAGTCATGGAGACGCATAAAATCGTTTGTATTCGTCGATAACCTCGAATGAGTGTGCCCACACGTTCCAACAATGTATGAGTCACAGGGCGGCTGGCACGCGGCAGCTCGGACAGGTTTGCGCGAACTTGTTGTGGTGACGACGGACGCCTCGCCCAACGAATCGGCGTGCTTTTGTTCAAGGTCAGGTCTCCGTAGACGCTTTGAAGCGCCTATCAAATTCTGCGATGCTCCGCCAGAATAAACTCAATGACAGCTCTCTGTTCGGAACGCACCTCCACTACAGGCGTCATTTTCAAGGCTATGTACAGCTCTGCCACCTGTGAGAACTCTATGAAACTATAGATTCTGAAACGGGAATGACCCATGATGCCCCACGACAAATTCCTCACTTTACAACCGAAACTGGCAGGGAAGAAATATGTGTTGCGTTACTTGTTGAACGCCCCTCGTACCTTTGTTCTTCATAACTAAGACAGTACTACAGTCGAGCAACTTAGGAAATCCCTGACTCCTGGCAGCGTTTCTGACAGCTTTCAACTGCGAAGCGCAAAGGGTGTAGGCGAAAACAATCGAAGACATGTTTCCATAGAGAGGTTCATAAAATTCCATTGTCGGCACACGAAGCGGCTGCGCCCAACCCACGGAAACTGGAATGTCACTCTACAAACACAGTTAATTCTTTGTTTCCGCTTCTAACAGAAAATTGGCGACACCCAGTTTGTCAGTATGTATTCTGAAAGTATCAGATTTCTTCTCAGTTAACACAAGCCGCTTTTGCTAGTTAGTATGTATGACGGACGTATCAGTTTTATTCTCTCTTAACTTTGGTACAAAATTCCGTTCTCAATGAACACTTAACTTCTGTATACAGCTTTGCGTAGCTGTGGATCTTGCATTTAACTGTAACCGTTGGTTTCATTTGTCAACGTACAGCCATCGACAACTAGTAATCCATCCTTTACAAAGAAGCGCCACTAACAAGGGAACCTCCCCATCGCACCCCCCTCAGATTTAGTTATAAGTTGGCACAGTGGATAGGTCTTGATAAACTGAACACAGATCAATTGAGAAAACAGGAAGTTGTGTGGAACTGTGAAAAAATAAGCAAAATATACAAACTGAGCAGTCCACAGGTCGCATAGGCAACATCATGGACACAGTGAGTTCAGGAACGTCGTGGTCCCGTGGTAGCGAGAGCAGCTGTTGAGTGGTAGGACCTTGGTTCAAGTCTTCCCTCGAGTGAGAATTTTATTTTCTTTATTTTAGCATAGTTATTATCTGTCCGTTCGTTCATTGACGTCTTTGTTCACTGTAATATGTTTAGTGTCTGTGTTTTGCGACCGCATCGCAAAACCGTGGGATTAGTAGACGAAAGGACGTGCCTCTCCAATGGGAACCGAAAAAAATTTGATCGCAAGGTCATAGGTCAACCGATTCCTCCACAGGAAAACACATCTGATATATTCTATACGACACTGGTGACGGCATGTGCGTCACATGACAGGAATATGTTGTCGACCCACCTAACTTGTACACTTGGCGAATGGGTAAAAACATTCTTCTACCTTGTCCGATTTAGGTTTTCTTGTCGATGTGATAATCACTCCCAAAAAAGTGATGAAAACATAAGAGTTTGTCACATAAACTGAAAATAAAAAATTAAACTTTTCACTCGATGGAAGATTTGAAGTAAGGACCTTTCGTTCCGCAGCTGCTCACGTTACCACGAAACCACGGCGCTCCTGCTTTCCTAGTGTTCTTTATGTTGCCTATCTTCCCATGAACTACTCAGTTTGTATATTTTGCTTATTTTTTCACAGTTCCACACAGCTTCTTCCTGTTTTCTCAATTGATCTGTGTTCAGTTTTTCAAGGCCTATCCACTGTGCCAACTTATAACTAAATCTGAGGGGGGTGCGATGGGGAGGTTCCCTTGTAAGTACACATAAAAACTGTTCAAGTAATTTTGCCATGAGAACGCTTCTAAATTGTTAATTTCATTAAATGTGAGTCTATACATTGGCTCAAAATAGAGATTCACGTTTCACTTGGGTGAGCACGTAACTCAGGTCATGTTTTGGTTTGATTTTACTGTTCACTTTTTCTGTGGTAAATGAAGTATGCAGCGACTTTTTGACAATATTTTTCCACACATGTGACTAATCATTTGGCGACCACCCCCCCTCCTGCCTCCTCCAACCCTATTCGCTCGTACACTTTCAACGTTATAAGTTTGCTCAGCCGGCCGCGGTGTTCTAGCGGTTCTAGGCGCTCAGTCCGGAACCGCGCGACCGCTACGGTCACAGGTTCGAATCCTGCCTCGGGCATGGATGTGTGTGATGTTCTTAGGTTAGTTAGGTTTAAGTAATTCTAAGTTCTAGGGGACTGATGACCACAGATGTTAAGTCCCATAGTGCTCAGAACCATTTGAACAATTTTGATGTTTGCGCAACTAATAGTGATAACGCTTTGTATACTAATCTTGCACTCGCAGCTTGGCATCCCATCCGGCTACCACTAATCGCGAAACGTCCTTCACAGAAATCTTGATTATTTCGTTATTCGTCGTTAAAATACTGTTGAAGCTAAATGACTCGATTATTGGTGTAATATAGCAGTTTCTAGAAGTCTAACATATGTATAAAAGTGTATGGTAGGATATCCAGATGGGATGGAAAGTAAATCCTGACAGACATCGGTGTCACTCATGTAAGATCAAACACGCAGTTTATTTTTCAGCAGAAGGATGATGGTTAGTTGATTATTATTCAACCATGAATTAGACTATCATACCATCAGGGGATCACAAATTTAGCATTGGAGGGCAGCGTGGAGGGTAAAAATCGTAGAGGGAGACTAAGAGATGAATACACTAAGCAGATTCAGAAGGATGTAGGTTGCAGTAAGTACTGGGAGATGAAGAAGCTTGCACATGATAGAGTAGCATGGAGAGCTGCATCAAACTACTCTCAGGACTGAAGACAACCACCACAACAAACCATGGAAACAAAATAACCCACGGACGAAGCGAGGAGGACGTAAAACGCATACTAGCACAGGCAAAGAGAGGGAATTCTTGCCGAAGAAAAGTCTTCTGGTATCAGACACAGGCCTTGATTTGATGAAGAAATTTCCGAGAATGTGCGTTTACAGGACAGCGTTCTAAAACAGTCAGTCATGGACAGTGGGAAATCTGGAGCAGAAGAGAATCGAAGTGTTTGAGATGTAGTGTTAGACAAGAAAATTATAAAGCAGCTGAAGTAATACATGCAACAAGGAGGTTCTCTGTAGAACAGACAAACAAGGAACATTTAGGAAACACTGACAAGAAGAAGGGACAGGACTGTACGACATCCGTCAACACATCACCGAATAGCTTCCATTGTACTAGAGGGAGCTGTGTAGGGTAAAAACTGATTGGGAAAGGCAGAGATTGGAATACAGCCAGCAAATAATTGAGGACGTCGGATGCAAGTCCTAGTGTGAAATGAAGAGTTTGGAGAGCAAGAGGAATCTGGGGCGGCTCGCATCACATCACTCAGGAGACTGATGACACAAAACAAATACCCCCACACTGTCAATATTTCTAAATTCGTACCCTACAACATTATTCATATGAAAGGCTCACCAAACTGTAACAGTTTTCTCTGAATAATTGTAGCACACCACAAATACGCTCTGTACCAGTTTCTTTTTAACACTAATGTCGACCACCGACAGACTGTGTCCACTTTATACCGTTTCCCACACGCATAATTAATTATTAATCGCTTTATTATAGATTTTTTTCCTCTAGAACATCCCATCACCAGCCAAGACAACAAACGTCGTTGCTATCTTCCGCACATTGACCTTCAGCTTTCTGAGTTCCCTGTCCCTGTGGTAGTACATCAAATTTAATTTCTTTGGCGTAGTGTTTATACCATAGAAAATAGACATTTGCCGTAGTTTATGTACAAATGTACATATGCTATACAACATAGATCGTCAAATGAAGGATAAGAAAAAAGCAGTAAATAATCAAACAAATATAATTCTGTTAGAATATGGAGAAAAAAAGTGTTACGTTATTACGTGGTAGTACTGTAATGTGAAATACTGTGATACAATATAGTAATTATACTAAACTTATTATAATAATATTATGTAATATGTAGAATAATGTAGTCACAAATACGTATGAAAGTCGAAATTTAATTGAAATACTGACACAGTCATGAACTGCCATTAATATTCTGTTTGTTAATTGCGCAAGGAATTGAGAACGACTTTGAGGGAGCAGTTTGCAGATTTCATTTCATTTATCAGAACTATGGCTATCAGTATCTGAAGGCAAGACAGAAGTCACAATCTTCCTGCATAATGTTGCAGATTGCTACCACGGCTGATATATTCATTAGAAAACTTGGAAACTGGTCCACTGAAGCAGCACAGAAATCAGCCGTAGAGGAGGGAGGAGGTGTAATCCCTACATGTGAACATGCTAATAGCAGACAAAGGAATGAATGCAACTGATCGGCTGTCGAAACCGTTCCATCCAATAGGCGCTGCTCATGCATGGTTGTTTATATCTTTGGGCGGGTTTAGTGACATCTCTGAACAGTCAAAGGGACTGTGTCTGTGATACAATACAAACAGTCAACGTCTATCTTCGAGAGTTCTGGGGAACGGTGTGATGAAAACCTTTTTTTGATGTGTGTATGTTACAGGACATATGCCTATTTTAAGCTACAGAAATTTGGTCAGCGCAAAGGAAAAGCTTCAATAAGAATTATGACAATAAACGGACATTAGATTACTGTTCGTGTAAAACGTTTACATAGTAGTAGGCCGAGGAGTTACAGTTAATGAGGTTCCGGGCTATTGTGCGGCGGTCGAATAGATTTCACCTTAAAACCCAATTTTTCATCCCCATCTGCGGAGGACGTTTTCCAGGAGAATGATTTCCTGAAAGTCCGATTCACTCCTTGACTCGCTGCTGAGTATCGTTCAATGGGGTTCCCATGCTGATACCACTTAATTCCATTTATGCACGACACTGAAGCGAGTACTGAAAAATGACGAAGTTGTTACGAGCTAACTGCTAAACTGGGCCAGGCAGTGGTCATTCAAGGAGTGTTCAACGATCGAGAAAAGACAGTGGTACGTGCACTGGGGGAACAATTAACCTTATCATGCCATTAGCCTGCTTCGGAAATAGTACGTACAGCAGATTTCACAAGATAGAATGACTACGTACAGCTGTAAAGTTTTCACACCACTAGAACTCATGTAAACTTATTAACAGATAGCAGAGCCTATGTGAGTTTGATTTAAGCCGCCACAATAAAAAGGAAGAATAGCGACTCGAGAAAAACAATGACAATTCGAACCATAGCAAAAAATGGCTCTGAGCACTATGGCACTCAACTGTTGTGGCCATCAGTCCCCTAGAACCTAGAAATACTTAAACCTAACCAACCTAAGGACATCACATACACCCATGCCCGAGGCAGGATTCGAACCTGCGACCGAAGCAACAGCGCGGCTCCAGACTGGAGCGCCTACAACCGCACGGCCACCGCGGCAGGCGAACCATAGCAAATGAAGAATCCGAATAGGGGGACAAGCCAAGATAAAGCTACGTACCGAGAAGGACACAGAATATGCTGACGATTTTCAGATTATAGAAGCAAGTATAGATCTAATTCTTTGCGGGCTACTAGGACAGGAGATCCTACGAAGACAGAATTGTGCTAAACTATGCATGCAGGAGAATTCTATTACTAGAAGAATGAGCAGAGCAAAGGGAAGCCAATGAAGATGCAAAGGTATCAAGACTGACCATTGTACTGAATACAACAACCGATACTGGTAGAGTCAGTTAGGCATTTGTAACCAAATATGGACATGCGAGGGACTCCGAGCCAACACATAGAGACACTGTGAAACAAAGCAGAGGGCACGATAAGGCACTGTAAGACGCCTCAGGCAACAGGAGCTGAGGTTTATATAAGAGCACAAAAACAGCTCCATTACAAGGTCAGCTCCCCAAACGTTCTCACTGACGGCACCAACGAACGACAGAAGGAAAGCAGTGTACCTCCTGCCAAGAACGATAAGCTGAGAAATACTGATGGGAGAAAGCCCAGTCAGCAGCAAACACTGGCGCTTAAGCGTGGAGGAGAGATTTTAATGAATTTCAATGAGGAACATTTTGTGAGAGTGCATGCAGAGCATGTTTGGCTACAGAAAGGAATTTGAGCTGACATGTAGATTCCAGAGGCTCGAAGCATTCACAGAACCAATGCGTGCCCCCCCTCACCCTGCCCCCACCCACCATCCCCGACCACAGTATTTGCAAAATTCGACAGTTAACCACCAAGCAAAAGGTCATGACGAAGTTAATTCTTAGCATGCTCAAGGAAAATATCCAAACAGTACATATACAGGGTGTTTCAAAAATGACCGGTATATTTGAAACGGCAATAAAAACTAAACGAGCAGCGATAGAAATACACCGTTTGTTGCAATATGCTTGGGACAACAGTACATTTTCAGGCGGACAAACTTTCGAAATTACAGTAGTTACAATTTTCAACAACAGATGGCGCTGCAAGTGATGTGAAAGATATAGAAGACAACGCAGTCTGTGGGTGCGCCATTCTGTACGTCGTCTTTCTGCTGTAAGCGTGTGCTGTTCACAACGTGCAAGTGTGCTGTAGACAACATGGTTTATTCCTTGGAACAGAGGATTTTTCTGGTGTTGGAATTCCACCGCCTAGAACACAGTGTTGTTGCAACAAGACGAAGTTTTCAACGGAGGTTTAATGTAACCAAAGGACCGAAAAGCGATACAATAAAGGATCTGTTTGAAAAATTTCAACGGACTGGGAACGTGACCGATGAACGTGCTGGAAAGGTAGGGCGACCGCGTACGGCAACCACAGAGGGCAACGCGCAGCTAGTGCAGCAGGTGATCCAACAGCGGCCTCGGGGTTCCGTTCGCCGTGTTGCAGCTGCGGTCCAAATGACGCCAACGTCCACGTATCGTCTCATGCGCCAGAGTTTACACCTCTATCCATACAAAATTCAAGCGCGGCAACCCCTCAGCGCCGCTACCATTGCTGCACGAGAGACATTCGCTAACGATATAGTGCACAGGATTGATGACGGCGATATGCATGTGGGCAGCATTTGGTTTACTGACGAAGCTTATTTTTACCTGGACGGCTTCGTCAATAAACAGAACTGGCGCATATGGGTAACCGAAAAGCCCCATGTTGCAGTCCCATCGTCCCTGCATCCTCAAAAAGTACTGGTCTGGGCCGCCATTTCTTCCAAAAGAATCATTGGCCCATTGTTCAGATCCGAAACGATTACTGCATCACGCTATCTGGACATTCTTCGTGAATTTGTGGCGGTACAAACTGCCTTAGACGACACTGCGAACACCTCGTGGTTTATGCAAGATGGTGCCCGGCCACATCGCACGGCCGACGTCTTTAATTTCCTGAATGAATATTTCGATGATCGTGTGATTGCTTTGGGCTATCCGAAACATACAGGAGGCGGCGTGGATTGGCCTCCCTATGCGCCAGACATGAACCCCTGTGACTTCTTTCTGTGGGGACACTTGAAAGACCAGGTGTACCGCCAGAATCCAGAAACAATTGAACAGCTGAAGCAGTAATCTGCATGTGAAGCCATTCCGCCAGACACGTTGTCAAAGGTTTCGGGTAATTTCATTCAGAGACTACGCCATATTATTGCTACGCATGGTGGATATGTGGAAAATATCGTACTATAGAGTCTCCCAGACCGCAGCGCCATCTGTTGTTGAAAATTGTAACTACTGTAATTTCGAAAGTTTGTCTGCCTGAAAATGTACTGTTCTCCCAAGCATATTGAAACAAACGGTGTATTTATATCGCTGCTCGTTTAGTTTTTATTGCCGTTTCAAATATACCGGTCATTTTTGAAACACCCTGTAAATAGCGAGTAGAAACGGCCCCCCAGCAGACATGTGCTGCATATAACGATATATTTCATTTGCCTGGGACCTTTTAACACACTGGGGAAGCACAATATACCCCTGATACCGGAGGCAGAGAGGACAACCACAAATCAAGGCCGTACCGAATACTGCAAACCCAGGAAGTGGCCCTCCAGACACAAGTCGAGTGAATGTTAACCAGTGGGTTATCATCATACAGCACAAATGACTGGTATTTCCCTCTAACAATGGTACCTAAGAAATTAAACGCCAATGATCGACAGAAATGGCAAGGAGTAGCTTACTGTAGCAAAGTCAGTAACATTTCCCTCAACATGGTATATCCCTCCCAAGGATAATGAGATCCTGGATACTGTGCGTAAAGCAAATTACTTCTAATGGTAGATTTAGCAAAGGGCTACTAGCAAGCGTTAAAATTCACACTGAAACATTCTGCTGTCATTTATTTTGCACAGTTCGCTGTTAGTTTCGATCACAGACCGTTATCAATCTTAGCTGCCATAAACGGCAGGAAACTTACACCATAATTCGAATAAAAGTGATTTACAATGAAATGAAAACCCTTAGCTGCTTACAGGCGTTGACATACGTAAACGGGGACAGATGAAAATGTGTGCCCCGACCGGGACTCGAACCCGGGATCTCCTGCTTACATGGCAGACGCTCTATCCATTTTTTTAAAAGTTTTACCTCCTGCACCCAAAGCAGGAATTACGAAAAAGTCGCACGTTGGTAGGTACAATATCATGAACAACTTAGTACCACGAGGACGTCACTTCCATCGGGAAAATCGGGAGGCTGATGTTAGACCAAACAATCTTCCAGTTCGTTTCTGGTGACAGGGCTTCCACAGAGGGAATACTATGAGGAACTGGCCAGCGGCTGAACAGCATTTTCAGGGAGAGATTCGCTTGGGAAAGGATATTTACTCCTAAATAACTGACCTCAAGAAAAAATTCCTTGACGTGCCGTAATTTATAACTAATCCTACCAATATCTACTGGAGGCCTTAAACTCGCCGGTCGGATACAGTCATAAAGGAGAGCTGTAAGTGACTGGGGGCGCGTTGACACGTTAAAACGGTGCGATGGATGAATAAGGCAGAAGGCCCAAACCTCCCTGCAAATGAGGCCGCGCCATGACACCATAACGCAAGCGAAATACAGAGTGGCACCAGATAAACCTGCCAGTTAACCTTTGCAACTTGTGGGACATCATCGCAGGAATTGGAAAGATTTGTGCAATAAAATAAGCCTTACTTAACACATACGTTTCCATGGCCCGAACCTTATGAAGAAGTCAGAGGGAGCGACGCTCGTGTTCAATGATTGCACCCTGAATCTTATCCGTGAAAGACTTCCAGTTTATCGTAGCCATCTTTAGCGGACAGCTGTCAATTATAACACCCAACGATCGATATCGGATTACCTTCGAAGCCCATGGAATTTCAACAGCGTCAAATCCTCGCAAATTGAGTAAACGATATTTCTGGTCATTAACGTCATGAGCATATGCACAAACGGTAAACCTTCCTCCGAGCAGCGACCAGCCACTCAAACGAGCAGCTATAGTTCGCAATAATGGTTCCAGAAACATCACGTAGAGCGACATTGATAATGGACTCCCTTGAAGGACGCCCTGACACACCGCGATGGGGGAAGCAAGACGGCCATTTACGTCAATGGACGCCCGAATACCGTTGATGAGAGAGCTAAACAGCCGTCGTGTAGCATTGTTAAAACCAACAGTCGTCAATACTCGCATAAGGAATCCATGACTGACGCGGTAGAACGCTTGATGAAAATCAATGAAAAGCAAAGCGCTTGGCACGGGAATGGTGGAAGCAGTCGAAATTAAGTCTCGACATTCAGCAACGGGAGTCAGGAGAGTACGACCCGGAAGACAACTTTGATGGCTCGCGATGATGGTAGGCAACAATACCGATAGTCGGCTATTGACCGCTCGCGCCAATATTTTATAATCATAGTTGAAGAGGGTTATCGGGCGGACCTGATCCACACGCAAATGTCCCCCCTTTTTGGGAATCAGGACTATTTTAGCAACCTTAAAGAGAAGGCCTCCTTGGAACACTTCATTCACCATGGAAGTTATCGTATCTCCTATTATGGGCCTAAATCGAATATAAAATTCTTTGGGAAGGCCATCGGTGCCACGTGATTTATGGGAGGGAGAACGAGCCACAATATCAAGTAAATCATCGCGATGGAATACAGAGAAAAACTCTTGCTGGAGAGCTGGTGTAACAACACGATCAAGGAAGGAGGTGAAATCAACAGACGGTGGACCGTCTGAAACCACTTCAGCATAAAGCTCTGAAAAGTAGTGGTAAAGTTCACGCATAATATCAGATTGGGAGGACCACTCACGCCTATCTAGAGAAAGAATGTTAGAAAGACACGTCCTTTGAGATCGCTTGTGAAGCCGGAGAAGATGATAGAGAGAGGTCAACTCATCCTGTACAATTGAACGAGGCTAGGAATGCAGTCGGACCCCATCCATTTGCCTACGTTTCAGTTGTTTGAGCCACCGAGGACACAGAGGATAGTGCGACTGCAGGGATTTATCTTTGACGCGCCTCCCGCAAATCCCACATTCTCCACGTATTGTCACGCACTACATTCGTAGTGCCCCCGACCATATACTCATTACTCGCGGCGCGTTGCCGATTCCCGTAACAGTTCGGACACTGTGCATCCGCACAGAAGAAGAAGATGGTCAAGTGGCCGGTGAGCCTTAACTATATATAAACTAAGATGGTATCTGTTCTTCTGTATTGAGAACAATAAATCTTTGCTTCACGCAGGTCGCAGCAGATGCTATCGACAGCCGAGCGCCCAGTGCGATACACAGGATTCGTTGTTGGGGACTCGGAGCAACTAAGTTGTTACCTGCTAAGCGAGCAGGGCCGACTGCGTTTACAGCTGTTTAACGGCTGTGTGTGTCACCTAAAGCCGTGGGCCTGACATCCAGCAAATACGTTAATGGCGTTAATTGAGTGATTTGTTTGATGTGTTTAAGTGTTCATTTGTGCACCGTGATTACGCGACAACCGCGCCGGATACCCACAAATTGGATTGCAACGAGGATCGTGTATTCACTTCCAGAAGAATAACATTGGCGTGTGACGACATCAATAAGCGACATGTGATAAGTTAACCGTTATTATTTTGCCAGACGATGGGAGTAACTGCCTCGTTCGTGCTTTTTAGACGAAGGATACAGAAAATTAAGAACAAATTATGCACTGATTATGGCTACCTGACATTCTAAGTAGCTTTGATAGATTTGATTCGAAATAACTCCCGTGCAAACATTAACCGATCAGCCTTTATGAGTTGCACACGGTCAAACTATTTTAAACTGTTAGGCTATAATCCATTAGTCAATAAAGTTGGGGTTAATAGAGAATGTCAATGTAACTCCGTCCGAACAGGTCTTGGAAGGCCCAACGGTACCGACCGTCTGCCGTGTCATCCTCAGCCAACAGGCGTCACTGGATGCGGATATGGAGGGGCATGTCGTCACCACACCGCTCTCTCGGCCCTATGTCAGTTTACGAGACCGGAGCCGCTACTTCTCAATCAAGTAGCTCCTCAGTATGCCTCACAAGGGCTGAGTGCACCCCGCTTGCCAACAGAGCTCGGCAGACCGGATGGTCACCCGTACAAGTGCTAGCCCAGCCCGACAGCGCTTAATTTCGGTGATCTGACGGGAACCGGTGTTACCACTGCGGCAAGGCTGTTCCAACGTAAAGGGAGATGAAAATCTAATAGTCACGGACGGACTCGACTGCGGTTGTGGGAGAAGGAGTAAAGACAGGGATCCGGGAGAATATTGGTTTGGTACTCGGAAGGAGAGAGAAGAAAGAATAATTGAATTCTGTAATAAATTTCAGCTAGTAACAGCAAATACCCTGTTCAAGAATCACACTGTGTTCAAGAATACTTCAGAAAAGTCGGAAGATACGGGAAGATTTCAGTTAGATTACATTATGGGCAGACAGAGATTCTGGAATCAGATACTGGATCGTAAGTGTCAGTGAAAGAACAGAGATAGATTCAAATTACATGTAGTAGTGATTAAGAGTAGATTGAAGTCCAAGAGATTAGTGAGGAAGAAACAGTACACAAAGAATAGCGGCCGGCCGCGGTGGTCTCGCGGTTATAGGCGCGCAGTCCGGAACCGTGGGACTGCTACGGTCGCAGGTTCGAATCCTGCCTCGGGCATGGATGTGTGTGATGTCCTTAGGTTAGTTAGGTTTAAGTAGTTCTAAGTTCTAGGGGACTGATGACCACAGCAGTTGAGTCCCATAGTACTCAGAGCCATTTGAACCATTTGAAAAAAGAATAGCGATCCAGAGGTACTAAGAAATGAAGAGACACTCTAGAAGTTATCCGAGGCTGCAGATACTATGATAAGGAATAGTTCAGTAGGTAGTTCAGTGGAAGAAGAATAGACATCTCGAAAAACAACAATCACGGAAGTTAGGAAGCAAAACAAAGTTACAAACAATTTAACTGCGAAGAAACAGTGTGTAAGAGAAGAAATACTTTAGTTGATCGATGAAGGAAGGAAATATAAAAATGTTCGCGATAATTAAGGAATATAGAAATGCAAGTCGCTAAGGAAGTGCAGGGAAGAAATCGAAAAAGTAATGATTGTCGGAAGGACTGGCTAATCATATAGGAAGTCAAAATAACCTTCGGTGAAATTAAAAGCAAGGGTAGGGACATTAAGGCTGCAACGGATATAAAATATGTTCTAATGTGTGTGAAATCTTATGGGACTTAACTACAAAGGTTATCAGTTCCTAAGCTTACACACTACTTAACCTAAATTATCCTAAGGACAAACACATACACACACACACACACACACACACACACACACACACACACACACACAGACACGCAGGACTCGAACCTCCGCCAGGACCAGCCAAACAGTCCATGACTGTAGCGCCGTAGACCGCTCGGCTAATCCCGGGCGGCTGCGACGGGTATACCACTGTTAATTAGAGAGAAGAGAGCGGACAGGTGGAAAAAGTACACAGTAAGCATCTGTAAGAAAAAGATTTGTCTGGTGTGATAGGAGTAGAAACATGAGGTGATTTAGAAGAAGTAGGGGATCCAGTAGTGTAATCAGAATTTAAAAGAGCTTTGAAAGATTTCAGGTCAAATAAGAGAGATGGGATAGATAACATTTCATCAGAATTTGTAAAATCATTGAGGGAAGTGGCAACAAAACGACTATTTGTTTTGGTGTGTAGAATTTAAGAGTCTGGCGCCATATCATCTGACTTTCGGAAAAATATCATCCACACAATTACGAAGACTTAAAGAGCTGACAAGTGCTAGAATTATCGCATAATCAGCTTAAGAGCTCATCCGTCCAAGTTGCTGACAAGAACAATATGCAGAGGAATGGAAAAGAAAACTGTGGTGTTAGATGACGGTCCGTTTGGCTTTAGGAAAAGTAAAATTACCAGAGAGACAATTCTGGCGTTGCGCTCGATAATGGAAGCAAGACTATAGGAAAATCAAGACCACTTAATAGGATTTGTCAACCTGGAAAAAGCGTTCGACAGTGTAAAAGAATTGTACAAGATGTTCGAAATTCTCGGAAAAATAGGGGTATGCTGTGGGGAGTGACAGGCAGTATACAAGAAGGAATAATAGGCATGGAAGACCAAGAACGAAGTGGTCGGATTAAAAAGGATGTAAGACATAGATGTAGTCTTTCGCCTCTACTGCTCTCTCTACACATCAAAGAAGCAATGATGGAAATAAAAGGGAGGTTCAGGCATAGAATTAAAATTCTAGTGGGAAAGGATATCGATGATAACATTCACTTATGACGTTGATATTCTCTATGGAAGTGAAGAAGAGTTACATGGTCTGCTGAATCGAATGAACAGTCTAATGAGTAGAGGATATGGATTGAGAGTAAATTGAAGAGAGACGAAAGTAATGAAAAGTAGCAGAATTGAGGACAGCGAGAAATTTAACATCAGGATTGATGGTCTCGAAGTAGAATCTAGGCAGCATAATAACCACAAACGGACGGAGCAAGTACGACATCGAAAGCAGACTAGCAGTCCTAGCTAAGTGGAGTCTACTAGTATCAGACGTAGGCCTCAGTCTAAGGAACGTACGTTTGAAGTACAGCATTGTATGGTAGTGAAATGTGGAGTGTGGGAAAACGTGAAGAAAAGAGAATCGAGGCGTTTGAAATATGGTACTGCAAACGATTGTTGCAAATTAGGTAGGCTGGGAAGGTAAGGAATGACTAAGTTCTGTACAGCATCGGACAGGAAAGTATTATGTGGAAAACATTGTGCTGCTCTAGTATTAGTGTTAGTAATTTTGTTAAAATTCAGTAAAGGCGCGGTTGGGAGATGAAGTCTGAGGCAGCTGGCAGTGTGTGGTAATAATCGGCAGCCATTAGGCCAGACAGGGTAAACATGGCACGGAGCTGTAGCGGCGTATTGCACATAAGATTTTTTTGGTGTGAAGCAACAGCGAGGCAGGGAACTGCCGTGTTGCTTGAAGTTATTGTGATGTATGAGGCGGGGGCACTAGGCCAGAGCCAGGAGAGCGATGTCTAAATGGCTGACGTATTTGAATTTACCCCTGCCATAGTTTCTGTCTCTCTCTTTGACACCAAATCAGAAGTGAGGGGAAAAGCAGTATAAACAGTCAGGCACTTTTAGCTTGAGGGGGTGCCATGTCAGTCGAGAGTCGGGTCGGATCTGTGCTGGTCTACACTTATAGGGACCAGTCTGGCAGCGATGTTGTAAATGTTCTATGTAAACCAGTACTTTATATCTATGTACTTCTTTGGACTGTACTCCACCTCTGGGGACACAACACTATTGCGTGCCAGAACGGCAGCCGGGTACTTGGAGATTGCTTGGTCTGTCTGAAGGAGGGCAGAGAGCGGTCTGTAACAGGTCCAGGACGGGCCACGTTCGCTTCCCACCTGGCGAACCTGGGTCCGGGAGAGGTGTTGTCTGGGGTGATGGGAGGGGGGGGTGTTGCGGCGCTGCAGAGGCGGAGGCGGGTGTTGTCATCTCCGATGCACCACTAGCGGCAAGTTGCGGCACTGCATCCACGAGGGCTCGGGTTCGAGTCTGGTCCTGTCGTGGGAGCAGAAGCGGCCGAGGGCCACAGGTGACCAGTACAACCACTTTCATCCCATGGTCGGACAGAGCAGGCCAAACGGCGCGGAAGGCAGCAAGGACCAGGGACTGTGACAGTCTCCGGAATCGCAGGCAGCTACACAACGCAAGACGCGACGTCTCGGCGAGCGGCGACCGGGCAGGGCGCGGGCACCTTCCAGCTGAGCGGCCTTGATGACTGACAGCGGTATCAGCATACCAGGAGTTGCTGAGCCGGGTTGACTCGCAGGAATCCTGCCTCGGGCATGGATGTGTGTGATGTCCTTAGGTTAGTTAGGTTTAAGTAGTTCTAAGTTCTAGGGGACTGATGACCTCAGAAGTTAAGTCCCATAGTGCTCAGAGCAATATTAACCATATGACTCGCAGGACAACGCTGCGGGCGGCACGCCAACACTACGCTGCACCCATCGTAGTACTGTGAATTGTGTGAATAAAGCAATAAAGAACTACTGATGGCCTTGGGAGAACCAGTCATGACAAAACTCTACCATCTGGTGAGCAAGTTGTATGAGACAGGCGAAATACCCACAAACTTCAAGAAGAATATAATAATTCCAATCCCAAAGAAAACAGGTGTTGACAGATGTGAAAATTACCGAACTATCAGTTTAATAAGTCACAGCTGCGAAATACTAACGCGAATTCTTTACAGACGAATGGAAAAACTGGTAGAAGCGGACCTCGGGGAAGATCAGTTTGGATTCCGTAGAAATGTTGGAACACGTGAGTTAATACTAACCTTACGACTTATCTTAGAAGAAAGATTAAGAAAAGGCAAACCTACGTTTCTAGCATTTGTAGACTTAGAGAAAGCTTTTGACAACGTTAACCGGAATACTCTCTTTCAAATTCTGGAGGTGGCAGGGGTAAAATACAGGGAGCGAAAGGCTATTTACAATTTGTACAGAAACCAGATGGCAGTTATAAGAGTCGAGGGGCATGAAAGGGAAGCAGTGGTTGGGAAAGGAGTGAGACAGGGTTGTAGCCTCTCCCCGATGTTATTCAGTCTGTATATTGAGCAAGCAGTAAAGGAAACAAAAGAAAAATTCGGAGTAGGTATTAAAATTCATGGAGAAGAAGTAAAAACTTTGAGGTTCGCCGATGACATTGTAATTCTGTCAGAGACAGCAAAGGACTTGCAAGGGCAGTTGAACGGAATGGACAGTGTCTTGAAAGGAGGATATAAGATGAACATCAACAAAAGCAAAACGAGGATAATGGAATGTAGTCAAATTAAATCGGGTGATGCTGAGGGGATTAGATTAGGAAATGAGACACTTACAGTAGTAAAGGAGTTTTGCTATTTAGGGAGTAAAATAACTGATGATGGTCGAAGTAGAGAGGATATAAAATGTAGACTGGCAATGGCAAGGAAATCGTTCCTGAAGAAGAGAAATTTGTTAACATCCAGTATAGATTTGTCAGGAAGTCGTTTCTGAAAGTATTTGTATGGAGTGTAGCCATGTATGGAAGTGAAACATGGACGATAAATAGTTTGGACAAGAAGAGAATAGAAGCTTTCGAAATGTGGTGCTACAGAAGAATGCTGAAGATAAGGTGGGTAGATCACGTAACTAATGAGGAGGTATTGAATAGGATTGGGGAGAAGAGAAGTTTGTGGCACAACTTGACTAGAAGAAGGGATCGGTTGGTAGGACATGTTTTGAGGCATCATGGGATCACAAATTTAGCATAGGAGGGCAGCGTGGAGGGTAAAAATCGTAGAGGGAGACCAAGAGATCAATACACTAAGCAGATTCAGAAGGATGTAGGTTTCAGTAGGTACTGGGAGATGAAGAAGCTTGCACAGGATAGAGTAGCATGGAGAGCTGCATCAAAGCAGTCTCAGGACTGAAGACCACAACAACAACAACAAAGCAATGCTACCGAATACCGCTGTATCACTCTGCACTGCCCCTCGACGCTATTGAACTTACTTAGCCTCCTGACGTAAAGCGGCGCGGTGGGTCCCGGCTTCAGCTCGGCCATGTGGAATCCTGGCTACGATCATCGACGCCCCGCAACCATGACAAAAAGAAAGGACAGGATGATAGTACATGTGTTAAGACATTAGGGAATAAGTTCCATAGTGCTAGAGAGAGTTGTAGAGGGTAAAATCTGTAGAGGAAGGCAGAGAATCGAATACATTCAGCAAACAACTGAGGACGTACATTGGAAGTGTTACACCGAGATGAAGAGTTTGGAACAAGAGAGGAATTCTTGTCTCATTGTATCGAACCAGTTAAAAGACTGATGACTCAAAAAAGGATGTGACAACTGCCAGAGGAATAAAAACATATAGGTGAAAACTAAGCAACCTCACGAATTATCATCTACGCTTGAATTTATATTTGCACGCTTCTACACAGTTATCACGGACCTCCTACCGCAGTAGAACTCAGGAAACAGTAAGTTATATTTTACCATTCCAGAATTTTCTCGCTGAACCAATCTAAAGACAATACAGGGTGATTCAAAAAGAATACCACATCTTTAGGAATTTAAAACTTTGCAACGACCAAAGGCAGAGCTAAGCACTATCTGTCGGCGAATTAAAGGAGCTGTAAAGTTTCATTTAGTTGTACATTTGTTCGCTTGAGGCGCTGTTGACTAGGCATCAGCGTCAGTTGATGCTAAGATGGCGACCGCTCAACAGAAAGCTTTTTGTGTTATTGAGTACGGCAGAAGTGAATCGACGACAGTTGTTCAGCGTGCATTTCGAACGAAGTATGGTGTTAAACCTCGTGATAGGTGGTGTATTAAACGTTGGTATAAACAGTTTACAGAGAATGGGTGTTTGTGCAAAGGGAAAAGTTCTGGACGGCCGAGAACGAGTGATGAAAATGTAGCACGCATCCAGCAAGTATTTGTTCGCAGCCCAGGAAAATCGACTCGCAGAGCTAGCAGAGAGCTGCAAATTCCACAATCAACTGTATGGAGAGTCCTACGAAAAAGGTTAGTTATGAAACCTGAACGTCAACTACCTGAACGTCAACTACCCAGGCAGCCCGTGACAGAGCACTTCATCACTGGCCTCCAAGAAGCCCTCATCTTACCCCCTGCGATTTTTTCTTATGGGGGTATGTTAAGGATATGGTGTTTCGGCCACCTCTCCCAGCCACCATTGATGATTTGAAACGAGAAATAACAGCAGCTATCCAAACTGTTACGCCTGATATGCTACAGAGAGTGTGGAACGAGTTGGAGTGTTGTTGTTGTGGTCTTCAGTCCTGAGACTGGTTTGATGCAGCTCTCCATGCTACTCTATCCTGTGCAAGCTTCTTCATCTCCCAGTACCTACTGCAACCTACATCCTTCTGAATCTGCTTAGTGTATTGATCTCTTGGTCTCCCTCTACGATTTTTACCCTCCACGCTGCCCTCCAATGCTAAATTTGTGATCCCTTGATGCCTCAAAACATGTCCTACCAACCGATCCCTTCTTCTAGTCAAGTTGTGCCACAAACTTCTCTTCTCTCCAATCCTATTCAATACCTCCTCATTAGTTACGTGATCTACCCACCTTATCTTCAGCATTCTTCTGTAGCACCACATTTCGAAAGCTTCTATTCTCTTCTTGTCCAAACTAGTTATCGTCCATGTCTCACTTCCATACATGGCTACACTCCATACAAATACTTTCAGAAACGACTTCCTGACACTTAAATCTATACTCGATGTTAACAAATTTCTCTTCTTGAGAAACGCTTTCCTTGCCATTGCCAGTCTACATTTTATATCCTCTCTACTTCGACCATCATCGGTTATTTTACTCCATAAATAGCAAAACTCCTTTACTACTTTAAGTGTCTCATTTCCTAATCTAATTCCCTCAGCATCACCCGACTTAATGTGACTACATTCCATTATCCTCGTTTTGCTTTTGTTGATGTTCATCTTATATCCTCCTTTCAAGACACTGTCCATTCCGTTCAACTGCTCTTCCAAGTCCTTTGCTGTCTCTGACAGAATTACAATGTCATCGGCGAACCTCAAAGTTTTTACTTCTTCTCCATGAATTTTAATACCTACTCCGAATTTTTCTTTTGTTTCCTTTACTGCTTGCTCAATATACAGACTGAATAACATCGGGGAGAGGCTACAACCCTGTCTCACTCCTTTCCCAACCACTGCTTCCCTTTCATGCCCCTCGACTCTTATAACTGCCATCTGGTTTCTGTACAAATTGTAAATAGCCTTTCGCTCCCTGTATTTTACCCCTGCCACCTTCAGAATTTGAAAGAGAGTATTCCAGTCAACATTGTCAAAAGCTTTCTCTAAGTCTACAAATGCTAGAAACGTAGGTTTGCCTTTTCTTAATCTTTCTTCCAAGATAAGTCGTAAGGTCAGTATTGCCTCACGTGTTCCAACATTCCTACGGAATCCAAACTGATCTTCCCGGAGATCAGCTTCTACCAGTTTTTCCATTCGTCTGTAAAGAATTCGCGTTAGTATTTTGCAGCTGTGACTTATTAAACTGATAGTTCGGTAATTTTCACATTTGTCAACACCTGCTTTCTTTGGGATTGGAATTATTATATTCTTCTTGAAGTCTGAGGGTATTTCGCCTGTCTCATACATCGTGCTCACCAGATGGTAGAGTTTTGTCATGACTGGCTCTCCCGAGGCCATCAGTAGTTCTAGTGGAATGCTGTCTACTCCCGGGGCCTTGTTTCGACTCAGGTCTTTCAGTGCTCTGTCAAACTCTTCACGCAGTATCTTATCTCCCATTTCGTCTTCATCTACATCCTCTTCCATTTCCATAATATTGTCCTCAAGTACATCTCCCTTGTATAAACCCTCTATATACTCCTTCCACCTTTCTACCTTCCCTTCTTTGCTTAGAACTGGGTTTCCATCTGAGCTCTTGATATTCATACAAGTGGTTCTCTTCTCTCCAAAGGTCTCTTTAATTTTCCTGTAGGCAGTATCTATCTTACCCCTAGTGAGACAAGCCTCTACATCCTTACATTTGTCCTCTAGCCATCCCTGCTTAGCCATTTTGCACTTCCTGTCGATCTCATTTTTGAGACGCTTGTATTCCTTTTTTTTATATTTTCTCCTTTCATCAATTAAATTCAATATTTCTTCTGTTACCCAAGGATTTCTATTAGCCCTCGTCTTTTTACCTACTTGATCGTCTGCTGCCTTCACCACTTCATCCCTCAGAGCTACCCATTCTTCTTCTACTGTATTTCTTTCCCCCATTCCTGTCAATTGTTCCCTTATGCTCTCCCTGAAACTCTCTACAACCTCTGGTTCTTTCAGTTTATCCAGGTCCCATCTCCTTAAATTCCCACCTTTTTGCAGTTTCTTCAGTTTCAATCTGCAGTTCATAACCAATAGATTGTGGTCAGAAACCACATCTGCCCCTGGAAATGTCTTACAATTTAAAACCTGGTTCCTAAATCTCTGTCTTACCATTATATAATCTATCTGAAACCTGTCAGCATCTCCTGGCTTCTTCCACGTATACAGCCTCCTTTCATGATTCTTGAACCAAGTGTTAGCTATGATTAAGATATGCTCTGTGCAAAATTCTACAAGGCGGCTTCCTCTTTCATTCCTTCCCCCCAATCCATATTCACCTACTATGTTTCCTTCTCTCCCTTTTCCTACTGACGAATTCCAGTCACCCATGACTATTAAATTTTCGTCTCCCTTCACTACCTGAATAATTTCTTTTATCTCGTCATACATTTCATCTATTTCTTCATCATCTGCAGAGCTAGTTGGCATATAAACTTGTACTACTGTAGTAGGCATGGGCTTCGTGTCTATCTTGGCCACAATAATGCGTTCACTATGCTGTTTGTAGTAGCTAACCCGCACTCCTATTTTTTTATTCATTATTAAACCTACTCCTGCATTACCCCTATTTGATTTTGTATTTATAACCCTGTAATCACCTGACCAAAAGTCTTGTTCCTCCTGCCACCGAACTTCACTAATTCCTACTATATCTAACTTTAACCTATCCATTTCCCTTTTTAAATTTTCTACCCTACCTGCCCGATTAAGTGATCTGACATTCCACGCTCCGATCCGTAGAATGCCAGTTTTCTTTCTCCTGATAACGACGTCCTCTTGAGTAGTCCCCGCCCGGAGATCCGAATGGGGGACTATTTTACCTCCGGAATATTTTACCCAAGAGGACGCCATCATCATTTAATCATACAGTAGAGCTGCATGTCCTCGGGAAAAATTACGGCTGTAGTTTCCCCTTGCTTTCAGCCGTTCGCAGTACCAGCACAGCACGGCCGTTTTGGTTAATGTTACAAGGCCAGATCAGTCAATCATCCAGACTGTTGCCCCTGCAACTACTGAAAAGGCTGCTGCCCCTCTTCAGGAACCACATGTTTGTCTGGCCTCTCAACAGATACCCCTCCGTTGTGGTTGCACCTACGGTACGGCCATCTGTATCGCTGAGGCACGCAAGCCTCCCCACCAACGGCAAGGTCCATGGTTCATGGGGGGCGAGTTGGAGTATCGGGTTGATATTGCTCGTGTGTCTGGAGGGGGCCATATTGAACATCTCTGAACTTGTTTTTGAGTGAAAAAAAACCTTTTTAAATACTCTTTGTAATGATGTATAACAGAAGGTTATATTATGTTTCTTTCATTAAATACACATTTTTAAAGTTGTGGTATTATTTTTGAATCACCCTGTATATGGATACGGATTACATCCCAGGGTCTCTTCAGAAAAAAATCCGCTAATGTTATCTATATTTATGATGACTACGAACAGAGATGCACCAGAGAATGCAAATTGTACATGAAGATGCCAAGGCCAGTACGCAAGATCACAAAAAATGAAGGAAGGCCCTCAACGATAAAATACAGAATTCCAAGACTTTCAGAAAGAATGACGGAGTGCTCTTACTCGATGAAACCGTAAGAAGATCCCATTCAAGGAAGTTCTACAGCCATTGCTAAGGACCATACTTTATGACTGATGTAAAGGGATCTAATGTAGTAATTAAAATAAAGGGGAAAAATGTGTGAAGGCTCACGCAAACAGACTAAAATAATTCTTCTGAATACATATGGCCGGAATGCAGGCACTGTGCAGAATGATAGTTATTGGAAGCACTATGGTGACCTGCCCAGTGGAATCAAGGACACCACAGCGAGATGTACATGCGAAATGTTTCCAGTCTGCTCCAGGAATTTATTGCGCTAATCAAGGGACGGTTCGTTTGTACAGTACCTTAAGAGAACTGCATGACAAATCTGAGAATACTCAACAAGTTGTGGCAAGGGAAATATCGCATTTTATGACAAGGGTGAACGAAGTAAATTTACTCACAGTCTAGTGTCAGCAGAGGGAACAGGTTGTGAAATGGCATGTGGAAAAGATAACCGAGGCTAAGGAGTTTATAGGCCAACTGGGCAAACACGAGCATGCACATCTGAAAACAGGTATTCTGAATCTCATTGAAGAAACAAGTAAGATATTTTCCGGTACCCTCATTATTTAAAACCATGACAGATGCTGTGGGCCAACAAAACCGAAAACTTTTGAGATTGACAAAAGAACAGGTGACAATTGTTAGACCATCGTTAATGGTGTTCAGATAGACTATAATTACAGTTACGAAAAATGAAAAAAATCACAGCAAATGTGTCGCCTGGAAGCTAAGTACCGGCATGGAAGTGTTCGAAAATATCACAAGTAAGTAAATATAGAATGTGATGTAACTAATAACAATCACTGAACATTTAGTACTGCGGACCATAATGTTTATTAATTACCGATGAGCGGGATTAGCCGAGTGGTCTTGGGCGCTACAGTCATGGACTGTGCGGCTGGTCCCTGCGGAGGTTCGAGTCCTCCCTCCGGCATGGGTGTGTGTGTTTGTCCTTAGGATAATTTAGGTTAAGTAGTGTTTAAGCTTAGGGACTAATGACCTTAGCAGTTAAGTCCCGCCGGCCGGTGTGGCCATTCGGTTCTAGGCGCTGCAGTCTGCAACCGCGTGACCGCTACGGTCGCAGGTTCGAATCCTACCTTGGGTATGGATGTGTGTGATGTCCTTAGGTTAGTTACATTTAAGTAGTTCTTAGTTGTAGGGGACTGATGACCACAGATGTTAAGTCCCATAGTGTTCAGAGCCATTTGAACCATTTAGTTAAGTCCCATAAGATTTCACACACATTTGAACAAATTAATTACCGCCATTGTAAATGCACAGAAGGGTCTGCTGGAATCACATTTGATCAGCCTGGTACAAGTTATTAAACATTTGGAAGTAATTAAAGAAAACCTAAGGGGCAAGAAATTTCAGAATAGAGTTACCAAGGACCAAGGCTATCAATCATTGCGTATAATAGACTTAGATGTATTCTTAGCTGGCAGTACTTTATGTAACAGATATACCTTTAGTTGATAGTAATGAGTATACTTCACACAAAATATGGTCATTACGCATGGATTCCGACAAGACTAAGCGTTTATTCGCTTACAATGCTCCACAAAAAAAAATCTGATGATTGATGAGGCAAAGAGGCAGTATGAGCAGCTCTGCAGGGACAAACTGTCTTTGTAAAAATATCAATAGAAAACATGAGATATGACAATAAAACTCTTTGCCGATGTTCACTTAAGAGGTTGAAAGGTGCGAACGAGATACCACAATATTGCAGATTGAAATATTCTGTGCCAATCGAAAGTATCTTGACACGGAGACAGTAGAACGAGTGGTTGGTTGTCGTTCCGAAGGACGTTAATGGTACGAGGGTCACTCGAAAAGAAATGTACACTTTTTTTTTTTAATCCGTCCTTTATTCTACATGTTTGAAAGTTTTACAGTGTGTCGACACATCCTTTAGGAACAATATTTTCATTTCTCCACATAATTTCCATCCCTCTCAACTGCCTTGAACCGAGCGAGGTGGCGCAGTGGTTAGACACTGGACTCGTATTCGGGATGCGATTTGCCGGCCGCGGTGGTCTAGCGGTTCTGGCGCTGCAGTCCTGAACCGCGGGACTGCTACGGTCGCAGGTTCGAATCCTGCCTCGGGCATGGGTGTGTGTGATGTCCTTAGGTTAGTTAGGTTTAAGTAGTTCTAAGTTCTAGGGGACTTATGACCTAAGATGTTGAGTCCCATAGTGCTCAGAGCCATTTGAACCATTTTTCGTATTCGGGAGGACGACGGTTCAATCCCGCGTCCGGCCATCCTGATTTAGGTTTTCCGTGATTTCCCTAAATCACTCCAGGCAAATGCCGGGATGGTTCTTTTCAAAGGGCACGGCCGAATTCCTTCCCCGTCCTTCCCTAATCCGATGAGACCGATGACCTCCCTGTCTGGTCTCCTTCCCCAAACCAACCAACCAACAACCAACTGCCTTGCGCCATCTTGGAACCAGCGCCTGTGTACCCGCACGATAAAATTCTGGACCAACGTGTTGGAGCGACTGTTTGGCACCGTGCACAAAGGACTCATCATCTTCAAACCTTGTTCCACGAAGAGAGTCCTTCAGTTTCCAAAAAAAAAATGGTTCAAATGGCTCTGAGCACTATGGGACTCAACTGCTGAGGTCATTAGTCCCCTAGAACTTAGAACTAGTTAAACCTAACTAACCTAAGGACATCACAAACATCCATGCCCGAGGCAGGATTCGAACCTGCGACCGTAGCGGTCTTGCGGTTCCAGACTGCAGCGCCTTTAACCGCACGGCCACTTCGGCCGGCCCTTCAGTTTCCCAAAGAGATAATAGTCACATAGAGCCAGCTCAGGACTGTAAGGAGGATGTTTCAGTGTTGTCCATCCGAGTTTTGTGATCGCTTCCATGGTTTTTTGACTGACATGTGGCCGTTCATTGTCGTGCAACAGCAAAACATCCTGCTTTTACCTATGTCGTCGAACACGGCTCAGTGGAGCTTGAATTTTCTTCAGTGTCGTCATATTTGCATCAGAATTCATGGTGGTTCCACTTGGCATGATGTTCACAAGGAAGAGTCCTTCGGAATCGAAGAACACCATAGCCATAACTTTTCCAGCAGAAGGTGTGGTTTTGAATTTTTTTTTTTTTTTTTTTTTTTTTTTTTTTTTTTTTCGTGGGTCAATTTGCATGATGCCACTCCACTGATTGCCTGTTCGTCTCTGGTGAAAAATGATGGAGCCATGTTTCATCACCTGTCACAATTCTTCCAAGAAATTCATCTCCAACATTCTCGTACTGGTTCAAAAGTTCGCTGCATACCGTTTTTCTTGTTTCTTTATGAGCCATGGTCAACATCCTGGGAACCCACCTGGCAGAAATCTTTCTTAACGCCATCACTTTCAGTATTCTGCAAACACTTCCATCCCCTATCCCAACGTAGCGTGACATTTCGTTCACTATGATGTGTCTGTCAGCAGTCACCAATTCGTTAACTCTCTGCACATTGTCTGGATTGTGTGCAGCATGAGGCCTGCCGCTGCGAGGACAGTCCTCAATATTGCCTTGCCCGCTTTCATCACGGAACCCGCTTGTCCACCGACTAATTGTACTGCGATCGACAGCAGCATCTCCATATACCTTTTTCAACCTGTTGTTGATGTTTCCCAATGTCTCGTTTCCACAGCACAGGAATTCTATGACAGCACGTTGCTTCTGACGAACGTCAAGTGTAGCAGCCATCTTAAAGACATGCTGTGCCACTCACGGGAACAGGTTGAACTAATTTTGAAAACAAGTGGGAAGGATGTATCTACACGCTGTAAAACTTTCACACATGCAGAATGAAAACTGTATTTTTACGAAAATAGTGTGCATTTCTTTTGAAGTGACCCTCGTATTTTGCTGTAATTTGCCACCCATTGACCTCATTGTAGAAGGGACAGGGAAGTTGAAGTTTCTGAATAAATGTAAGAGTTATGGAGTACCAATCATGTTACAATCGGATCTTGATCTGTTCTAATACCAGTACGAAGGATATGGTACATACTTTCAATGTATACTAAGACTGTTGTATAACAGAAGACGATAAGCAGAACATATCTTAGAGACATACGATTCTGCCAGTCGAATTTTTAGTCCGACACGTGGACGATTTAAAAGCTACAGGACACAAAACTGAAGATCTACAGAACGAAATCAAGTATCAGTAAAGAACTACATTCCGATGATGATCAATGTTGGACTATTCTGCGTGGGGATATGCGGTATCTGTTATGTGTACTAATTTTAGTCTGTTGATCATGCATGTACTGAAAATGATGTAGAAGATGCGGCAAAGATATGTGTGATATAAGTGGAGGATGCTGTGCCATAATCGATGTAATGGTTAGTGAATATCTGTTCTGTGTACAGATACTCATGATCTATCATGATCTGTGAATTAATTTTGATCTGTTTTTAGCGTACAAATTGTAAAAGGTGAGACAAACACTTGTTTGATCTAAGTGGATGATGATGTGCCAGAATCTGTGCAATCAATACGCTCGTGAGTAGGAGACCTCAAACAGGTCAGGTATACGCACATTCATAGCCCCGAAACGTATGATGATGTGGAGGAGGAAACAAGTTCGATTAGACTTTTGCCGTTCCCGGACAAATTAATGTGAAGAGAGTGAAGTGAGATACACGGACCTCCATGGAGGTAGAACCTGATGCGCCCAAAACTATGCACAGATAGAAGATAAACCTCACTCCTAGCGTAATAAGAAAAGTAGAATTTATGGGAGGTGTGGCTAGAAAAAAACCGGACTAGTACTGGTGAAACAATAAAACGGATGCAATAAGGCTGAACGTCGCGTGGCCTGTCACGTGACTCTCGCTCCGCCTACTGCTCGAGTTTCATCTGCCTCCTGCACTCAGTCTGCCCGTGGCGTCTGTTTTAAGTAGTTGACGTTTTGTCTGTGCGTCGGAAAATGTTGAGTGTACAGAAAGAACAGCGTGTTAACATCAAATTTTGTTTCAAACTAGGAAAATCTGCAAGTGAAACGTTTGTAATGTTACAACAAGTGTACGGCGATGATTGTTTATCGCGAACACAAGTGTTGGAGTGGTTTAAACGATTTAAAGATGGCCGCGAAGACACCAGTGATGACACTCGCACTGGCAGACCATTGTCAGCAAAAACTGATGCAAACGTCGAAAAAATCGGTAAACTTGTTCGACAAGATCGCCGTTTAACAATCAGAGCAGTGTCTGAGTTAACAGGAGTTGACAAGGAAAGTGTTAGGCAGATTCTTCATGAAAGTTTCAACATGAACAAAGTGTGTTCAAAAATGGTTCCAAAGTGTCTCACAATTGAACAGAAGGAACGCCGAAGAATGATTTGTTCTGACATCCTGGAAAACATTGAAAGTGATCCCACCTTCTTACAAAATGTTATTACTTGCGATGAATCGTGGTTTTTTACTTACGATCCCGAAACTAAACGCCAATCGATGCATTGGAAAACTCCTGGTTCTCCACGACAAAAAAAAGCACGAATGTCAAAATCGAAATTCAAGGCAATGATGATTGTTTTTTTTTGACATCAAAGGGATTGTGCACATTGATTGGGTACCAGAGGGACAAACAGTGAATCAGCATTACTACATTAGCGTCCTGGCTACCCTACGTGAGCGAGTACGGAGAAAACGGAACGATTTGTGGAGAAAAAAGTCATGGATCCTTCACCAAGACAATGCCCCAGCTCACAGTGCGTTGTCAGTGAAGACGTTTTTGGCAAAACACAACATTCCCATCTTAGATCATCCACCCTACTCACCTGATTTGGCCCCCTGTGACTTTTTTCTTTTCCATAAAGTCAAGTCAGCTTTGAAAGGAACTAGATTTGAGACTGTTGAAGCAGTAAAAGAAAAAGCGACGGAAGTAATGTATGGACTTACCGAAAATGATCTGCAGCATTGCTACGAACAGTGGAAAATTCGTATGGAGCGGTGTAGAGACCGAGGAGGAGAGTACATTGAAGGAGATAACATGAAATTGTAAATAATTGTAAATAAATGTTTTTTCCAGCATCAGTCCGGTTTTTTTCTAGCCGCACCTCGTAGTAAGTTCTGATGTAAATGCATCACTTATAAAAAGGCTAACTGTGAGCGAAAAGCGCTCGTTAAATGACAACAGTGTAATAAATGTGTTGTACCAGTGGTAAAAATAGAGCAGGTTGTGAGCAGAGTAGACTCACTATATGGGCATAGCTTATTGTTGTATAATAAATATTAAATGTGTTCAAGAAGACTGTATGTATTACGTGAGATTCGTACAATGTGAAACGGATTTGTCACCATGGTGGAACCGTACAGTGCTGTGCAGTGTATTTTTCGTCATGTGTACTACGTAAACAGTGTATCCTGTTTTGAATACACTAAAAGGAGGACTGCTCCAATGGCAGTGGAAATAGGACAAGAAATTTTGTAACGTCTGATGTCAGAGCTCATGAAATTTCCCTGATGGATGGGAGGTGCTACGAATCACAACCCCGACAGACATATTTATTAGAAATCATGAAAACTGTTCCACTGAAGCAGCACAGAAACCAGCTGCATAGGAGGCAGTAGGTGTTGCCCCAACTTTTCAACACAATAGTAGCATTGGGAAAACCTCATGGTGCTGTGTGACAAACAGATCTACACACACGGCTATGTGATCCATAGTATGTGAAGACTCAGGCAGCAACAGCAGGAAGTTTCCAGACCCGGCCTAGTATGGTACTGAAAGCATATTGTATGCTTCACCGGCAACGCCTAACACGGCACAAAGTGTTCTGGAAGCCTCCTCGCTGCAGCTAGCCTATGGGTCACATAAACAGAAGCACATCAGCGCACAAAAGCAAAGTAGGAAACAACAATCTCCAGTCGGCACCGTCTCTGTGTTACATGTCGATGGATGTCGGACCAACGTTGTTTTGCTAGCCTCGGCACCTGACGTTGCTATGGAAACAGATTCAGAGCAGCAGATTCACTATGGATGGGAAGCTAGGTTGAACGATTGTGCCAGATGTATGCTTCAAGTCATTTGTCAATGACAAGATCTAGAATTTCTAACCAGCTTCCTTAGTTATCTTCACCGAGTTCTGAACTCGGCACCACATTCAGGATGTTTCCGTAAGAGCGAGCAAAAATATAACAGGACATAGAGAATGCTCTACTGAACCATTTTAGGCAGGGAACCTGGAGTCGGAGAAGCCAAAGCCACCTTAAGGAGATATGGAAAAGTAAACTTGTCCACCGCCTTGTCTAGCATTACTGTTTTCCAGATTAATTACAATTTATATCTACTGTGCTGCTTATTTACATGTACATTATTTCCTGCAAGAAAATAAGGAGGATGAACCTGATTACAAGGAAGTCATGATGCAGGTTTTGTTTAGTTCACTTGTCCAACCCCCCCCCCCCCCCCCCCCTTGCCTCTCCAGGTGGTAGACTAAAGGATTACCATGCTGGTGCTAATGGTTTGATATCAATTTGGAATAAGACACAGAATCCGAAGCGAAAGCAAAATGGTTCAAATGGCTCTGAGCACCATGGGACTTAAGTTCTGAGGTCATCAGTCCCCTATAACTTAGAACTACTTAAACCTAACTAACCTAAGGACATCACACACATCCATGCCCGAGGCAGGATTCGAACCTGCGACCGTAGCGATCTCGCGGTTGCAGACTGTAGCGCCTAGAGCCGCTTGGCCACTCCGGCTGGCAAGCGGAATCATTACCCGGAAGAAGTCAGGCGCTGTCATAACTTGATCGTTATTGTGTACAGTATGTACAAAATAATATGGAAACTAGGTACTGAAATTTTGGTCCGAAATGATGAATTATTGTTGACGCTGTTTGGAAATTACTGTAAACGAACGGTCGTCACCTCACTTAGTGTGAGCGAAATTAATCAGAACTCTTGACTTGGAAATTAAATGACGTTACTATTGTAGCATGCTGACAGGTGTGGGCAGCCGCAAGGGCACTGACTCATGCTCATTACCAAAACACAATGATCACCTAGAAAAGATTCAGTAATGGACAAAAACAAACTTACAACTACTTCATGAAATTAATCACTGGTATTTTCGGCTACCAGTTACGTAACAAATGAGGTGCGTGTCTCACTGTAACGCTAACTGCTATTAAACTGTTTTGCAAAAGGTAAAGTTTTCGTAAAGAATAATTTTAGTATTTGAATTGACTGTTCTACAATAATAGCTGGTGTTTACGGAGCTCGCTACGTATATTACTTCTCGCGCGTAATTGTCTAAATACACTCCTGGAAATGGAAAAAAGAACACATTGACACCGGTGTGTCAGACCCACCATACTTGCTCCGGACACTGCGAGAGGGCTGTACAAGCAATGATAACACGCACGGCACAGAGGACACACCAGGAACCGTGGTGTTGGCCGTCGAATGGCGCTAGCTGCGCAGCATTTGTGCACCGCCGCCGTCAGTGTCAGCCAGTTTGCCGTGGCATACGGATCTCCATCGCAGTCTTTAACACTGGTAGCATGCCGCGACGGCGTGGACGTGAACCGTATGTGCAGTTGACGGACTTTGAGCGAGGGCGTATAGTGGGCATGCGGGAGGCCGGGTGGACGTACCGCCGAATTGCTCAACACGTGGGGCGTGAGGTCTCCACAGTACATCGATGTTGTCGCCAGTGGTCGGCGGAAGGTGCACGTGCCCGTCGACCTGGGACCGGACCGCAGCGACGCACGGATGCACGCCAAGACCGTAGGATCCTACGCAGTGCCGTAGGGGACCGCACCGCCACTTCCCAGCAAATTAGGGACACTGTTGCTCCTGGGGTATCGGCGAGGACCATTCGCAACCGTCTCCACGAAGCTGGGCTACGGTCCCGCACACCGTTAGGCCGTCTTCCGCTCACGCCCCAACATCGTGCAGCCCGCCTCCAGTGGTGTCGCGACAGGCGTGAATGGAGGGACGAATGGAGACGTGTCGTCTTCAGCGATGAGAGTCGCTTCTGCCTTGGTGCCAATGATGGTCGTATGCGTGTTTGGCGCCGTGCAGGTGAGCGCCACAATCAGGACTGCATACGACCGAGGCACACAGGGCCAACACCCGGCATCATGGTGTGGGGAGCGATCTCCTACACTGGCCGTACACCACTGGTGATCGTCGAGGGGACACTGAATAGTGCACGGTACATCCAAACCGTCATCGAACCCATCGTTCTACCATTCCTAGACCGGCAAGGGAACTTGTTGTTCCAACAGGACAATGCACGTCCGCATGTATCCCGTGAAACCCAACGTGCTCTAGAAGGTGTAAGTCAACTACCCTGGCCAGCAAGATCTCCGGATCTGTCCCCCATTGAGCATGTTTGGGACTGGATGAAGCGTCGTCTCACACGGTCTGCACGTCCAGCACGAACGCTGGTCCAACTGAGGCGCCAGGTGGAAATGGCATGGCAAGCCGTTCCACAGGACTACATCCAGCATCTCTACGATCGTCTCCATGGGAGAATAGCAGCCTGCATTGCTGCGAAAGGTGGATATACACTGTACTAGTGCCGACATTGTGCATGCTCTGTTGCCTGTGTCTATGTGCCTGTGGTTCTGTGAGTGTGATCATGTGATGTATCTGACCCCAGGAATGTGTCAATAAAGTTTCCCCTTCCTGGGACAATGAATTCACGGTGTTCTTATTTCAATTTCTAGGAGTGTATGAATGAAATATTGTTAACTATAGTACTTTTTAAAATTATTTCTCAACAATGAGCTCTTAATTACGAAGCCCAAAAAACCTAACTGTCTTTTTGTTCACTTTCATTTGAACTACTAATCCATTCAATAAACTTTTACTCATCTTATCATTTACGTTCAGTTCGTTAATGAGACACTCTGTTAGTTATGGATATGGAGAGGATCCTGTCAGGTAGATGCTACTGAGGATTTCACACATTAACACCCATAAGTTGTTAAGGTGTTGGTTTGTGGACTATTCGCAACTAACACTGGCGAGCCTTTTACAATCTTAAATGATAAACTTGACGGGTCTTACTTCATAGCGGTCCGGTCGGTGAGGGTGGGTCCATTATACTACCACTTCATACGGCCACAGGCTCTTCACTACAATTAATTATGGGCCCCGGGCCCTTCTTAAACACTGCTTAATCTTAACGCTTTCCGCTGTGGCAAGTTACTTCTCCACATTGGGCCTGCCCATAACGTGTTATCTTGCAGTGCAACCGGTCCTGCAGCAGAATTTCTCCTTTGCGTTACGCCCGCTCTTTCGCAACTAACCGACTGTCTTTACCACCTGACGCGCGACTGCTCCGGTCGCAGGTTCGAATCCTGCCTCGGACATGGTTGTGTGTGATGTCCTTAGGTTAGTTAGGTTTAAGTAGTTCTAAGTTCTAGGGGACTGATGACCACAGATGTTAAGTCCCATAGTGCTCAGAGCCATTTTTTTTACCACCTGACAGACTGCCCAACTGTGCCGTGCTCCTGCCCAGCGGCAGTAAGACGATAACAATAACCACTTTGGTTTACATAACGATATTAACTGACTTGGACAGTGCGTCTACTACAATTTTTATACTCCCTTTCATTGGTCCTTTAGCACACACAAAATTATTACAACATAAACACATCAAAAAATGTTTTGCATCACCTCGTTTCCGAGAGTTCCGGAACCTGTACGGAAAATTGGAATAAAGACCAACATAAACATTTTTTCCGCCATTTTTATTGCTCATGTACCACCGTACAGCGAGACCTTCAGAGGTAGTTGTCCACATTGCTGTACACACCGGTACCGCTAATGCCCTGTAGCACATCCTCTTGCATTGATGCACGCCTCTATTCGTCGTGGCATACTATCCACAAGTTCATCAAGGCACTGTTGGTCCAGATTGTCTCACTCCTCAACGGCAATTCGGCGTAGATCTCTCAGAGTGGTCGTTGGGTCACGTCGTCTATAAACAGCCGTTACGGCGCCTTCCACGACCACCAGCGGCGTACGTCGGCCACACATTATGCCACCCCAAAATGGCAGGGAACCTCGCTGGACAGTGTGTATAAGGCGTTCAGCCTGACCCGGCTGCCTCCAAACACGTCTCCGACTATTGTCAGGTTGAAGGCATATGCGACACTCATCGGTGAAGAGAACTAGAGGCCAATCCTGAGCAGTCCATTCAGCTTGTTGTTGGGCCCATCTGTACCGCGTTGCACTGTATCGTGGTTGCAAAGATAGACCTCGTAATGGACGTCTGGAGTGAAGTTGCGCATCACGCAGCCTATTTACCACAGTTTGAGTCGTAACACGACGTTCTGTGGCTGCACGAAAAGCATTATTCAACATGGTGGCGTTGCTGTCAGGGTTCCTCCGAGCCATAATCCGTAGACGGCGGTCATGCACTGCAGTGGAAGCCCTTGGGCGGCCTGAGCGAGACATACCATCGACAGTTCCTGTCTCTCTGTATCTCCTTGATGTACGAACAACATCGCTTTGGTTCACGCCGAGACGTCTGTACACTTCCCTTGGTGAGAGCCCTTCCTGGGACAAAGTAACAATGCGGACGCAATCGAACCGCAACACTGACCGTCTAGACATCGTTTAACTACAGACAACACAAGCCGTCTACCTCCTCCCTGGTGGAATGACTGGAACTGATCGGCTGTCGGACCCCCTTCGTCTAACACGCGCTGCTCATGCATGATTGTTTACATCTTAGGGCGGGTTTAGTGACATCTCCGAACAGTCAAAGGGACTGTTTCTGTGATACAATATACACAGTCAACGTCTGTCTTCAGGAATTATGTGAACTGGGGTGATGCAAAAAAACCTTTTTTTGAAAAAAAATATGTTCATGGTGGTGTGAAATCTTATGGGACTTAACTGCTAAGGTCATCAGTCCCTAAGTTTACCCAGTACCTAACCTAAATTATCCTAAGGACAAACACACACACCCTTGCCCGAGGGAGGACTCGAACCTCCGCCGGGACCATCAGCACAGTCCAGGACTGCAACGCCTGAGACCGCTCGGCTAATCCCGCGCGGCACTTTTTTTGATATTTTTGTATACCTCACAATAACATACACAACATATCTACATACTCCATTTAAATGTACATTGTTAATTAAACAGGAAAGAATTTATATGTAGGCACTGTGTTCTTGTGCTACAGGCTCTACTGTATCGTATTTACATTGTCCGATAACAGAACGTGTTATGAATCAACGATAGACCCATTCATTACTCAGACGTACAGTTCAATACGATGGAACAATACGGCACAGTTTTGCAGAACTCGCTGGCATTCACGTTTCAATGCTCTCACTGCTGAAAGGCTGTACAGGGAACAATTTCCTAACAGGCATCATCCGTCAAGACCACTGGTTATTTCTCTCGATCGGCAAATGCGAGGGACGGGTTCATTGGAAAGAAGAAACTAGGGACCTAGCAGCAGGAGGACCACTCGCACACCCGATTTTGAAGAGGTGATGGAACATGTTGCAACGGACCCCACTATAAGTACTAGAAATTCTGCATGTGAAATCGGCTCTACACGTACTTGCGTATGGCGAGTACTCCACGAACAAAAAGTACACCCAGATTACCCATGCAATGCTTCTGACTGACTTGGCACCAAGGGTCGCACCGTGTCAGTGGTTGCTCCAACAGTGGATTGATCGACCACATTTCCTCCAAATCGTGCGGTTTACTGACGAGGCCTCGTTTGATCGTGATGGTATTTCGAACAGCAGGAATGACCATGTGTGGGATGGGAAAAATCCAGAAGTCGTAGTAAAGGCACACCATCAAGTACATTTTGCTGTCAGTATTCGGGCTGGCATTCTAGACGACAAACTCACTGGGCCATATCTTCTACCTGGCCATCTGAATGGCCACCTGTACTTATAGTTCGTACAAAGAGTACTGCCCATGTTGTTGGGGAACGTACTCTTGGCTGGATGTAGTTACAAAAAGACGGTGCACCGCCTCACTTCAGTGTGGATGTTCACAGCTATCTCAGTGCTGTGTTCCCTGGTGGTGTGTTTCGAAGAGGGGGGGGGGGGAGTGTCCTACCCCTATTCCTGCGAGGTCAACTGACCTTATTTCCTATGGGGATATCTAAAGTCACTTGTGTGTGAGGCCTCAGTGGATACGGAGATGATTGCCAGAATTGTAGCTGTCTGTGATGTGATTTGAAAAACATCAGAGATATTCGACAGGGTGGGTCAGACACCTGCTCGTCGATGTCACGTTTGGACTGTGGCTGATGGCCGACAGTTTCAGCACATTTTGTAAGACACAGTACAAGCGGTACTTTCATTGTGTCAGTGGAGTTATTTGTAGTTAACTGTAACTAATGTAAATAAAAAAGTACACAGTAATTTCATTTTATTCCTGTTATTTTCTTAAGCTGGCTTCTCCAACCCCAGGTTACCTACCTCTAATTGTACACTTGAGCGTCCTCTATGGTCTATTAATTTTTACACGCTTTTACGGAAACACCCAATATAGTTTGTATCCACCACCTGTCGAAATTCTACAGGGCGCCGACGCATACCTCCGCTCATTGAGTGAGTCGACCCATGTCTATTAGCAACGTGTCTTCCGAAGTCTCTCTCGGGGCACGACTATAGGGACTCTATACAATAAGAAACACGCAATCAAACATAGTCAGAATGCAAATATCTACGATGTATCTTAACCGCTATTAGTGGTACTGACGCCACAACAGAAATACTGCATTTCATTGAGATGTATGGTACAACATAAAAATTCCTCGCTAACAAGAAACAAAAGGATAAAATTTTACGAAGCGTAAAACTTCAACAGCAGCCGAAAGTTTGCTGATAAAGGAAAGGTCGACGAAATGATAACAAGCCAAATGAGAATTATGTGAAAAGCTTTCAATGAAGTCGAAAACAAGACCTTACACTCTAAAAAGTACAAGTGCTGTATAAAATACGTTACTGTTACAATATTGACGAAGAATGGTTGTCCAAACTGGCACTGAAACGGATATGGTTAAATGATAGGTGCCCTACTAAATTCTGTTCAAAATGGTTCAAATGGCTCTGAGCACTATGGGACTCAACTGCTGAGGTCATTAGTCCCCTAGAACTTAGAACTAGTTAAACCTAACTAACCTAAGGACATCACAAACATCCATGCCCGAGGCAGGATTCGAACCTGCGACCGTAGCGGTCTTGCGGTTCCCGACTGCAGCGCCTTTAACCGCACGGCCACTTCGGCCGGCCTAAATTCTGTGATACGGAGGTGTTTCACTGAGGTATATTACAGCCTATTTCCTGCGGTTCGTCTTAGGACGTATATGGATGTCAGCCTACCACATTAGAGAAATAAAGTTACCTGTTAAATTAATAAGAAGAGCCACATAAGCCATGCTAGGAACTATCACCCTATCTAACCGACCTCACGTTCTGGAAGAATTATGGAACATATATCGTCTTCGCAAGCACTGATCTGCAAGGTGTGGTCATGTAAAATCTTTTCAGCTTTTCTCTTCTTATCCAGAAAGCATTAGACTGTGGATACACTTGATGCTCCGTTTCTTGACTTCCAGAACTCCTTCGATGGGGTTTCACACAGTAGTCCTACGAACAATATTTAAAGTCTCTATATTGTCATCTTTTATATTACCAACATCTGAGTCAGTTCCTTCATCAGCCGGCCGAAGTGGCCGTGCGGCTCTAGGCGCTACGGTCTGGAGCCGAGCGACCGCTCCGGTCGCAGGTTCGAATCCTGCCTCGGGCATGGATGTGTGTGATGTCCTTAGGTTAGTTAGGTTTAATTAGTTCTAAGTTCTAGGCGACTGATGACCTCAGAAGTTAAGTCGCATGGTGCCCAGAGCCAGCCAGTTCCTTCACCCAGCAAGGTCTGCTGCAACTCCGGTAGTCCATATTCAAACTTACTAGAGTGAGCACGCACCTGTTTCTTCATCCACAGCTCGCACAACCTTCAGACAACATCCCAATTTCGGTTTATTATTTATTCCTTGGGTAACAGAAGAGATATCGAATTTAATTGATGAAAGGATAAAATTAAAAAATGCAGTAAATGAAGCAAGCAGAAAGGAAAACAATCGTCACAAAAATGAGATCGACAGGAGGTGCAAAATGGCTAAGCAGCAATGGTTAGAGGATGTAGAGGTCCATATCACTAGGGGTAACATAGATACTGCCTACAGGAAAATTAAGGAGACCTTTGGAGAAAAGAGAACCACTTACACGAATATCAAGAGCTCAGGTGGAAACCCAGTTCTAAGCAAGGAAGGGAAAGCAGAATGGTGGAAGGAGTATATAGAGTGTCTGTAAAAGGGCGCTGTTCTTGAGGACAGTATTATAGAAATGGAAGAGAATGTAGATGAGGATGAAATAGGAGATATGATACTGCGTGAATCGTTTGACAGAGCACTGAAAGACCTGTGTCGAAAAAAGGCCCCATGAGTAGACAACATTCCATTAGAACTATTGACAGCCTTGGTAGAGCCTGGCCTAACAAAACTCTACCTTTTAGTGAGCAAGATGTATGAGACAGGTGAAATACCCTCAGACTTCCAGAAGAATATAATAATCCCAATCCCAAAGAAAGCAGGTGTAGTCAGAAGTGAGAATTACCAAACTATCAGTTTAATAAGCCACGGCTGCAAAATACTAACACGAATTCCTTACAGACGAATGGAAAAACTGGTAGAAGCCGACCTCGGAAAAGATCAGTCTCTATTCCATAGAAATGTTGGAACACGTGAGGCAATACTGACCCTACGACTTATCTTAGTAGCTAGATTAAGAAAAGGCAAACCTACGTTTCTAGCATTTGCAAACGTAGAGAAAGCTTCTGACAATGTTGACTGGAATACTCTCTTTCAAATTCTGAAGGTTGCAGGCCTAAAAATACAGGGAGCGAAAGGCTATTTACAATTTGTACAGAAACCAGATGGCACTTATTAGAGTAGAGGGGCATGAAAGGGAAGCAGTGGTTGAGAAGGGAGTGAGACAGGGTTGTAGCCTATACCCGATGTTATTCAATCTGTATTTTGAGCAAGCAGTAAAGGAAACAAAATAAAAATTCGGAGTAGGAATTAAAATCTATGGAGAAGGAATAAAAACTTTGAGGTTCGCCGATGACATTGTAATTCTGTCAGAGACAGCAAAGGGCTTAGAAGACCAGTTGAACGGAATTGATAGTGTCTTGAAAGGAGGATATAAGATGAACATCAACAAAAGCAAAACGAGTATAATGGATTGTAGTCGAATTAAGTCGGGTGATGCTGAAGGAATTACATTAGGAAATGAGACACTTAAAGTAGTAAATGAGTTTCGCTATTTGGGGAGCAAATTTACTAATGATGGTCAAAGTAGAGAGGATATAAAATGTAGACTAACAATGGCATGGAAAGTGTTTCTGAAGAAGCGAAATTTGTTAACATCGAGTATAGATTTAAGTGTCGGGAAGTCGCTTCTGAAAGTATTTGTATGGTCTGTAGTCATGTACGGAAGTGAAACATGGACGATAAATAATTTAGACAAAAAGA
Source organism: Schistocerca nitens (assembly GCF_023898315.1). Lineage (NCBI taxonomy): Eukaryota > Metazoa > Arthropoda > Insecta > Orthoptera > Acrididae > Schistocerca > Schistocerca nitens. The sequence continues at coordinate 71,330,792 of NC_064614.1, forward strand.
GAATAGAAGCTTTCGAAATGTGGTGCTACAGAAGAATGCTGAAGATTAGATGGGCAGATCACACAACTAATGAGGACGTATTGAATAGAACTGGAGAGAAGAGAAATTTGTGGCACAACTTGACTAGGAGAAGGGATCGGTTGGTGAGGCATATTCTGAGGCATCAAGAGATCACCAATTTAGTATTGGAGATCAGCGTGGAGGGTAAAAATCGTAGAGGTAGACTAAGAGATGTATACACTAAACAGATTCAGAATGATGGAGGTTGCAGTAAATACTGGGAGATGAAGAAGCTTGCACAGGATAGAGTAGCATGGACAGCTGCATCAAATCAGTCTCAGGACTGAGGATCACAACAACAACAACAACATTTAACCCGTAATGGTGTTGTGGAACGACAGTTGAACAGTTACGTCCAACGCGTGACGTTCTCCGCCGCCAATAATTCAAGCCTAATTCTGAAAATTCGTACCATGGACTCCTTCAAGGCTCCACAAGAATGCTGATCTCTATCCTTCCCCTGCGTTGTCTATCAAATAAAACCAAAATTTACGAAAGAGTAGCATATAACTATGAGCTGCAGTAAGACTCTGAAAATGACGAATATTAAAGTAAATAAATATAATTTGGGATATGTCCTTGTCTACAACCGCATTAAATACAGGATGCATGAAAATTGAGTTTCTACATGGTATAAAAAATCTGTTTTAGTGATACCACTTGCAGTGAAGCTGTTTTGGCACAGGGTGCAAACAGGCGTACTAATAACGTACCACGCTTGACGACTTGTAATATTACGAGACTACTCATAAAACATTGAGCTGAAATTAGTGATCCTAAAGACATCATATTTCTTTTTCGGTAAAGTCCACGACTGACACGTTGCAGTTGCAATGACAACTGTCTTGTTTTTAGAAGTTTACTACAGCAAAAATATTTCTTCATAATTAAAAACGAAAGAATCTTGATATTCGAATATTATACAAAGGAAGGAAAAGTTTCTCTGCTACTCAAATTAGATTCGAAAGTGCACTGATGAACCAAAACCTTATGACCACCAGCTTAATAGCTTTTTTGCTGTCTCTGGGACGAAATACACAGCTGATGATGCTTATCATTGATCCGACAGTTTGCTGGTACGTTTGTGGAGGTATATGGTACAAGAAGTTTGCGCACAGGTCATGTAATGCGCCTAAATAACGGGCATCTGATTTGCGTACGCGGTAATGGCGCCGCATAGTGACAGAGATGGGTTCCATAGCATTTACATCAGGTGGCCCGCTGCAGGTTTCGAGCCGTCGTTCGCCTCGATGATGGCGTTGGGTCAATGTGTGAGCAGATAGGGGTGGTCTGCTGCGAAGCTCCACTTTCAACAATGTAAGATGAATGTTGTGCTCCGTTACACTTGTGCGTGCACTACCATTGCCAGGAGAGATGCCACAGATCACTATCTGTCTTACTTTACAGAGCAAACAAGCCACTGAACCCCACGTTCTGTGAAGAGTCATGGACGTCCAACCGTTTAGCGCCTACTGGTAGTGCCACAGTCCTACCTCTTTTAGTAGATGCTCACGACAGTAGTAAGTGAACATTCGACCAGCATCTCCGATTTTAGAGACTCGTCCATAGGCTCTCCGTAATGATAACCTGCCCTTTGTCAAAGTCGCTTATCACAATTTATTTCCCATTAGCAGCACATATCTTCGCTAGGATGATACCCCGTCGGTGTCTGCTCGGCTTACATGCTTGCTACCGCGTCACGTGCGGCATCCAACGTCGCGGTAAACAGTGCTTATCAGTATACAATGTGAACGCGTTGCTGATTTGTATATCACTAAGAAAATTTTCCGTTACATCTGCCAAAAACCCTTTCGAATACAAACGTAGGATATTTCAAGAAAAGTACAAGAGTAAATGTACTCCCGACAGTAAGACAGACAAAAATGATTGTAAAATACTTTCTATCAACCGAGTATTCAAATGCTGTACCATAATTCACATTCCATTAGTATTAAATTATTTTACAATTGCTGCACACAGTTCGTATTTATACGCCTATATCAGTTTTCCACGAATTTCTGGTTTCTGTGACACACAGTAACGAATATTACGTGAATCCAATTAGTTTTCAGCATTTTCTTGACTCTCATTCTGGCTTTATAATGATTCAGATTGAAGTGGTATGTCACGTGTATTACTTTCAGTACCGATTTCCTTTCGTGTGATCTTAAACTGCAGTTTCACAGAAAAGATATATCCTGTACCATGCGACCATTTTTTAAATGTATGATTTCTTTGACACACTCAGCGGAATACCATAAGGAAACTGATTGAGTTACAGGCTTCGTCGAACTAATCACTGAAGCGTGCGGCTCGTGGTCTAAGCGGTCTAGAGATTACATTTGGTCTGAATGCATAAGGAATGGTCTAGTTGGTCGCTACTGGCAGTCTCACCTTTGCATAGTTTCTACGGTATTTTGTTCGCGAAATAAAGTAAAAACTGAAAGTGGCACTTCAAGAGACAACTTTCAGCATTAATTCATCTAGATTTGATATTGCTTCTGAATTCATCGCATTCCCGTTTGGTGAGATTCTTCCAGTATTTTTTATGCACATAGATTTTCTTTTGTTCAGGTATTTCACATACAGTGATTCATTTTAGCACGTATTTTACACGAGGCTGCTGTGTGCATCGGGTGGCTTGATTCGTCATTTAAAAGTAATTATACATTTTCTTATATGAAAGCCTTTGGTCTATTCTGACCCCTTGCCATTAATTTAAATTTCTGTGATATTCTTGACTGAATTGTTGAGGCTTTCGTGGCCACTTGTTGACAAACTGCCTATTGGCTTCTGTCCCGGGTTCTTCGGCCGACGTTCATCTAATGATTTTTCTGACGTTTCGCCAGCACGAGTGGCTGGCATTGTCAAAGCTTCACCCTCCATTGCCGGTGGTGAACTGGAGCCGAGCTGTAGAAATACAAAAACACGCGAACAGTTTGAACAAGAAAGAGGAAAGCCTTAAGGTCAACGGATCCTGGCTTCCCGTACTGCAGCGAACGACCGTCGCAGGTAGCAAGAGGAGAACCGCACCGGAAGTGACCGCGGAGAAGCCCTCGGACGTTGGCGCGCCAGGTACATATAGCCTGCGCCCGCGAGCTCGGCTCCAGTTCACCACCGGCAATGGAGGGTGAAGCTTTGACAATGCCAGCCACTCGTGCTGGCGAAACGTCAGAAAAATCATTAGATGAACGTCGGCCGAAGAACCCGAGACAGAAGCCAATAGGCAGTTTGTCATTCTTGACTGAGTGTCTGAGGTGTACTTATCCGTCGGTATTGAACTTGTTTGTGTAATGTTTTGTCTGCCTTCAGCAGAGATATAGTTCCTTTTGAAATACTGTTATAAGCAACATTTATATTGGAAAACCACAGTGAGTGAACAACTTTTCCGTGCTTGCTCTTACTGAACCAGAGGAAAGTCAGTCGTTGCACTCGAGGGGTGCTGCCGGTTCTTGACTTTATATAAAACGTGACTGTTTTTTTTTTTTTTTTTTTTTTGTAATTGAATTCGTTTATTCTAAACAGATTGAACCAAACATGTCCAATGCACGTACAGGATTTGGACAAAAATATGGGAACACCCGCTTGGGCATAAATCCAGATGGTAGCTAAGACTGCGGATTGTGCTATTGTACTTGACCAATAACGCCATCTGTGCAGTGCCCTCAATATGTTGCAAATCGTCAGTCGCGGTCGGAACAGTGTTTTGTGTAGTTAAAGTGTATTGTATCGGAGCTAAGTGAATTGGAACATGGGACACTTGTCGGCGTTCATATGGTGGGTGTTTCTGTAAGCAAGATAGCCGAAATATTTGCTGTTTAAAATGGCACGATATTGAATATGAATACGGCGAAGGCCTACAAGGAAAGTGGAGAAAAACGATCAGCCAAGTCACCACTACATCGAAAGTGTTTGTTGTGAGATCGTAGTAGATGCTCATTGAATAGGAATGTGGCGAAAAATAAAAGAACGACAAAAGCAGAACTCCAGATGCAGCAGTCACTATGAAACTGATTGTCACACTCGCGGACCCTGTCAGCACCAAAACAATACGGCGCTCCATATGCGAGGAATTGCTCAGTTCATTATTCATCAGTGATTCAAATGCCTGTAAGGGCAAAACGTGATGTCGAAGCCATAAAACTTGGGCTGTGGAGCAGTGGAAGCACGTCATTTTGGTCAGATGAATTTTATTGTACACTTTCCAATTTCTGGTCGAGTTTAGGACCCAAGTGTGAAACATGGCGTGGGTTCGATGTTGATTTGCGCTGCAATGTCATGGTTTTCCATGACCCCATGGTTACACTGCAAGGTCGCAAGACTGGCAAGGATCATGTGAAAATTTTGGCTTATCAGGACCATCCCACGTAAAATGTTTGCTACCCAGCGGTGATCCCTTGTTCCGAGACTGCAGGAATCGTGTCTACACTGCTCGCATCGTCTAGAGCTGTTTTTGTGAGCACAGGGATGGACTGTAGCATCTTGCCTGTCCACCACAGTCACCGGATCTCAGCATTATTGACAGTTGGTAGTCGACTTTGTAAGGAAGTACGTGCGAACACTATCCACCTCCATCATTGTTACCTGAGCTTACCATTATTTTGCAAGATGAATGGTATACGATTCCCTTTAGAGCCATATAGCACCTATATTTATTCATTCGGAGACGAGTAGAAGCTGATTTGAATGCCAAAGTGCTTTCTACATCGTATTAAACACGGTAATGTGTTTTTGGTGTTTCAATATGATTGCCCAGCCTGGGTAACTTATTTACAGGCTCTGTTACACTTTATTCATGTCAGTTCATATACTTATCACAGCTTAGCATGCTCACAAAATTCGATCAGTTCCTTATTTATGACCATTACTAATACGGTGGGCAAAATAAGTTAATTTTACTTCATTTTTGTCATATTTCTCTAAAGGTGCAGTCAGATAGCGTTATTATGTGATGTCGTAGGGCTAATCTTGTATGGAAGAGGGCATTTTATTCAGGTTATATTTCAGGAACCACATTTGCGTATAATCCGAATTTGAAAAAAGATCAGGGGCTTACAAGTTAGTGACTTCCAATATCTAATTTGATCAGTACCGTTCAACAACACCGACAAGTGTCCAGCTAGGAACAAATACAAGTCATTTTGTGTTAAAATCAATAGAAGTATACCTTAAATATACGCCGTATAAAAATCATATCGCTCGTGGGAAACAAGCGTAGTTTATGTCTGACGATGTATCACATCGCAGCGAAGATAATACTGATTTTTGTCTCCACATCGTGCTAAAGGTTTTGATGTTCAGTGACGACGTGGACAGACAGAACTGTCGTTGACCTTGATCTATCGTTGTTGTTGTTGTTGCGGTCTTCAGTCCTGAGACTGGTTTGATGCAGCTCTCCATGCTACTCTATCCTGTGCAAGCTTCTTCATCTCCCAGTACCTACTGCAACCTACATCCTTCTGAATCTGCTTAGTGTATTGATCTCTTGGTCTCCCTCTACGATTTTTACCCTCAACGCTACCCTCCAATGCTAAATTTGTGATCCCTTGATGTCTCAAAACATGTCCTACCAACCGATCCCTACTTCTAGTCAAGTTGTGCCACAAACTTCTCTTCTCCCCAATCCTATTCAATACCTCCTCATTAGTTACGTGATCTACCCACCTTATCTTCAGCATTCTTCTGTAGCACCACATTTCGAAAGCTTCTATTCTCTTCTTGTCCAAACTGGTTATCGTCCATGTTTCACTTCCATACATGGCTACACTCCATACAAATACTTTCAAAAACGACTTCCTGACACTTAAATCTATACTGGATGTTAACAAATTTCTCTTCTTCAGAAACGATTTCCTTGCCATTGCCAGTCTACATTTTATATGCTCTCTACTTCGACCATCATCAGTTATTTTACTCCCTAAATAGCAAAACTCCTTTATTACTTTAAGTGTCTCATTTCCTGATCTAATCCCCTCAGCTTCACCCGATTTAATTTGACTACATTCCATTATCCTCGTTTTGCTTTTGTTGATGTTCATCTTATATCCTCCTTTCGAGACACTGTCCATTCCGTTCAACTGCTCTTCCAAGTCCTTTGCTGTCTCTGACAGAATTACAATGTCATCGGCGAACCTCAAAGTTTTTACTTCTTCTCCATGAATTTTAATACCTACTCCGAATTTTTCTTTTGTTTCCTTTACTGCTTGCTCAATATACAGATTGAATAACATCGGGGAGAGGCTACAACCCTGTCTCACTCCGTTCCCAACCATTGCTTCCCTTTCATGCCCCTCAACTCTTATAACTGCCATCTGGTTTCTGTACAAATTGTAAATAGCCTTTCGCTCGCTGTATTTTACCACTGCCACCTTTAGAATTTGAAAGAGAGTTTTCCACTCAACATTGTCAGAAGCTTTCTTTAAGTCTACAAATGCTAGAAACGTAGGTTTGCCTTTTCTTAATCTTTCTTCTAAGATAAGTCGTAAGGTTAATATTGCCTCGCGTGTTCCAACATTTCTACGGAATCCAAACTGATCTTCCCCGAGGTCCGCTTCTACCAGTTTTTCCATTCGTCTGTAAAGAATTCGCATTAGTATTTTGCAGCTGTGACTTATTAAACTGATAGTTCGGTAATTTTCACGTCTGTCAACACCTGCTTTCTTTGGGATTGGATCTATCGTTATGATAATAGAAATACAAGCATTCTGATATATGGGGATCGCGACAGCATTGCAACTGTTTCCTGTAGTGTTACTGCACGTGAGAGACTAATGACGCTCTTTTGCGGGCATTGATTAGCTTGATGTGTGACTACTGACGTTGTCTCTATTATGGCCAACGGAACGGGAACGAGCAGTTTATGGCACTAGAGGGAATATCAAATCAGCTTGCGGATTATCAGCTAACCTACTGTCGTGAGAGTAGGTGCCAGCATATGTCAAGGCAATGTAGCCCTTTATGGATGACATACGACTGTCTATAATGGAATACACTCTTGTAATACACTACTACCTATCATAGGCATTAGTACTTTTAGAGAGGTAACGCTATACGGAAGAAGGTATTTCGACGAGGACAAAGGCAGATAACGATGAGACACTGCAAGAGTAAACTAGATTACTGGGGAAATGGTTACATACTACCATACATCACAGTCTCAATCAAATTTTGGTTGTACAGTAATACTTCACTAGTTTTTCAAGGACACCGTGAAAGAACAATCGTGTTATCACATCTTCTTGTCTGAAATTTCCCTCACTTTCAGACTGTTCCTACTGTATACCCAACAACTGTACTTCTGCTCGTTTACGTAGTTGAACTAGTAGGTTTCTTAACCGAATGCGCATCCTTTATTCGCTGCTTTCCTAAAACCTCCATCTGTAAGTTTATTTTTTAGCCAGATCACATGTAAGATTCTCACTGAATTCAGTAAGTTAAGTGTAATACTGTAAAGATCTGGAATAAATGTCGACTATACGAGAACTACTGAAGATATGGCGCTACAGGCACACAACTCATAAGCTGTCGCTATAGAACGGGTAGACGAGACCGCGGTAAAGATATGATTCCGAACACTACAATACACGACGTAATCGACATTACATAGGAAAACCGAATCGAACCACGCTCGAAGTACCACGTGTGGATTAATGAAGAGGATTTAGAAATTCAGTACAAATGCGACAGATAATATCAACAGAGATAATGAGAAAAGCTTTACACTCGTAGAAAACGGCTACGAAGATGCTGACAGGTTACCTTCTGTATTGATATTTCTGGAGAAAATAACTGAATGAAGACAAAATGGTTCAAATGGCTCTACACACTATGGGACTTAACATCAGAGGTCAACAGTCCCCTAGAGTTAGAACTACGTAAACTTAACTAACCTAAGGACATCACACACATCCATGACCGAGGCATGATTCGAACCAGCGACCGTAGCGGCAGCGCGGTTCCGGACTGAAGCGCCTAGAACCGCTCGGTCACAACGGTCGGCTGAATGAAGACAAACTGCGCCATGCTACCGTAACAAAGTCAGAAGAAGTGAATGCCATCGGATGCATCTCACTGAACGAGGAACATCCGCTGAAGAATCTGTGGGGAATAAAACTATCAAAAACACACACACACGCACAAACACACACACACACAGAGAGAGAGAGAGAGAGAGAGAAAGAAAGAAAGTCACAGAGATAGATGGATAGATATCTTGTGCACACATGACATACAAATATGACAGTAACATTCACTGACCTCGGACAACAGGTTAACCAGATAAACTGAAAACGTTGTCACAAATACAAAAAGTCAATGTCAGCGTTTTTACATACTGAAAATAAGAGCTTCAAATCCCGACAGCGAAGAAAATACTACAATATGTGGAATCATGAAACAAATATTTAGAGCCAGGAAGAAATAAAAAATACACCAAAAGCAAATGTAACTGAATAACAATACTCAGCAGGTTAGATATAGAATTAAAGCAACTTTTAGATCAAATTCAACAAAACGATTTAATAACCGGAAAAAGAGAGACACCCTGTAAAATATTTGAATAATATTAATCTGAACCCGAAGTGTTGCCTACGAAACAAACGAGAATGAGGCACAGTATAGTAATTAATCGAATTACTCGCATGTCGGTAGATGTGATGTATATCAACGGACAAACAGATGATTATAATTTCAGAGAAATTAGGTGATTTATTGAAGAGAAAGAGCTTCACAAAATTGAGCAGATCAATAACACGTTGCTCCATCTCTGGTCCCCATGCAAGCATTTATTCGGCTTGGCATTGGTTGACAGAGTATTTTATGTCCTCTTGAGCGATTTCGCGCCAAATTATGTCCAACTGGCGAGTTAGATCATTAAAATCTCGGTTGGAGGGCTCTGCTCATAACGCTCCAACCCCCCTCAAATGGGGAGACCTTGCTGCAAAAGGCAGGGTTAGGCTAACGCGAAGATAAGCTGCAGAAACTCTCGCCGTGTGTAGGTGGGCATTACCTTAATGAAATGTAGGCTCAGGATGGTTTGCCACGAAGGGCAACAAAACGAGACGTAAAATATCGTAGACATACCGCTGTGCTGTAAGTGTACCACGGATGGTTCATATGGCCCTGAGCACTATGGGACTTAACACCTTAGGTCATCAGTGCCCTAGAACTTATAACTACTTAAACCTAACTAACCTAAGGACACCACACACATCCATGCCCGAGGCAGGATTCAAACCTGCGACCGTAGCAGTCCCGCGGTTCTGGACTGTAGCGCCTAGAACCGCACGGCCACCGCGGCCGGCGTACTACGGATGACCATCACACCTGGTTGCTGGGCCTTACGGCGGGCGACAGTCGGGTTGGTACCCTACTGCTGCCCGAGGCGTCTCCAGCCACGTCTTCGCTGATCTGATCAAAGTAGGACTCATCACTGAAAACATTTCTACTTAAGTCGGTGAAATTCCAGGACGAAGCATATCTGAAGAAGCTCCATATGGCGGTGGGATACCAATCTCACTGTCGCCTGCCATACGGCACGACAGCCAGGATGAATGGTGTGGAGTGCCATTTCTTTTCATACCAGGACCCCTTTAAATGTCATTCACGGCACCCTGCAGCACAGCGGTACGTCGATGATATTCTACCCCCAGTTTTGTTGACCTTCATGGAAAGCCATCCTGGGTTTAAATTCAACAGGATAATGCTCGCGAGCACATGCAAGAGTTTCTATGCTTGTCTTCTTTCAAAAAATGGTTCAAATGGCTCTGAGCACTATGGGACTCAACTGCTGAGGTCATAAGTCCCCTAGAACTTAGAACTACTTAAACCTAACTAACCTAAGGACAACACACACATCCATGCCCGAGGGAGGATTCGAACCTGCGACCGTAGCGGTCGCGCGGTTCCAGACTGTAGCGCCAGAACCGCTCGGCCACCAGCGGTCGGCGCTTGTCTTCTTTCTTGCTAAATTCTAGCTTGGCTACCAAGGACGCCCTAACCAGTTGAGAAAGCCTGGAGCTTATAGGTAGGGTTTCCCAACCAGCTCGGGATATTCTCAGTCTTATAAGCAACTAGGACAAAATTTGCAACGATATCGCTCAGGAGGACATAGAAGAACTCTGTCAATCAATGCCCGCATATGGGCCAGAAGTGGACAAACGCATATCTGAGTTACTCAATTTGTTAAGCTCTTTCTCTTGAACTAATAATACATTTTGTTTCGATTCTGTAATCATTTGTTTCTCTATACTTGTACGTCTCATGTAACAATTTCTGTCTCATTTGGATAATTCTTTCGTTGTGTATATTTTTGTCTTCAAGGGTAGGTTTTTTGATAGATATTCCAATCTAAATGACGCATCTACAGTTGCCACAATTCTAAGCCTTTCGTCAATTCCACACAACAGCAAGCTACACCTCTTTCTTGGCCTTCCATTTCCATAGCTGTGAGTTCGTCAAAATACCTATTGTTGAAAGCCACACCGCATTTGGAACATTAGTCTACCTAGACTGTAACCTAGGACGGACAGACGATGTGGATTTGGGTAGCCATCCCTGCAGCATCATTGCTTACGACGATACCACGTGTGCTACGCAGGTCTTAGCTAATGGTAGGTTCAGTAAGTTATCATAATGCTGTGGGCATTTTGCCTTATTGATCATAAATATATTCCGTCCCTTCCTCGATGTTACATTATTCACTCCTTTAAAAGAGCTCACTGTTTGACGGAGCATTGTAGACGATATAGAACTGGTACGAAGTAGTCATGTGACACTCCATCGACGGCGTAAGCTGTGGTAGTGCAGTGGTGCCTAAATGGTAATCGTTTCATATAATCGGCACAGTTCAGATGGTTGGACTTAGAGCCGCGAGTCAATGGCAGAAAACAGTTATCATGTCTTGGCGTGTCAATAACTGCACCATGAATAGTGGGCCGATTTGGTTGTGTGTTAATGCGGACTGTACTAGCAACAAGGAATAGTTTACCAATCACAGCCCTGTAACACGACGTATGACCGTCATTGTGTTTCGTATTAGGACTTCGGTCTACCCACCCAGGCTACCTTGAGCAAGTGCCAGGATGTTTGCTTAGACGTTCGCAGCGACTAAGTTTTCAGTATGCTGCTGCACCTACGGTCCTCAAAGTCGCATATCTGCCAAATATGTTCTTCATATGGGGAATGTTCAGAAAGACTACCACAGAAAATGTCTGGGACTATTTGGAATCTCGGGGAAAACTTGTCAGTCAACATCCTCACATTATCGTAACTATACGGCAGTTTATTATCAGTGAGTGACTTCGGCTGGATATGAGATACCTGGAAGAGCTTGGGATCTGCCTTCTTCTCCGAACTGAGACCATTACCAAGGCTAGGCGAAATATTACACAGTATTGTTTTCTATTGTTCTTAATTGTATCCTTGGTTTGACGGTTACGAGAAAATTTTTTCTGTGTGTTGTGGCGTCGCAACTACTGCGCGATCGCCCATTTGTCTATTAAAAGCTTTACTTCAGAATGTATGTGGGCTGCAATGTAAGCTGGTAGAGTATTATACGGTCAGTAACGGACGAGTTGTGTCCTGCATGTGAAAGCAGTGGAGTAGTGCTGGCAGGCCACTTACATTATACGAAACTGAAACTATTAATAACTAATAAAGGAATAACCTGAGGAACGTCAGATTTGATGTACACCCTTCTGTTGTGAAAACAAACAATATGCCTACGTCTGAGATCAAAAATAGGTGTATTTTGGAACTTAGTAAAATTCCATAAAAAAACGTGATTTTCCGACAGTCAAGAATTTAAATAAATACAGTGATGTAATAGTTCACCTTCAGTGACTATGCACGATGATCTGATAACACTTTCAGTTTTCATATACAAATTTGAAAAGTTTTTTAGTTTCACAAAACCTCTGTAACTTTTCTATAATAATAATTTCAAGAACTCTAAGTAAATATGTGTATTGTGTGTTAGGTGCGTGTGAATGAGAATGCGTGCGTGAGAGTATGTGGGACGTTCGGCATTATCAAAAATCATTCATGTAATTCTCTACAGGAACTGGCAAGTGTTCCAACTCTGTAACGTGGGAACGAATCCACTAGTGGTTCCCCTACTAGTGAATGTCGGATGTCCAAGTATGTATGTTTATGTATAAGACAGCCAGAACATTCGCGACTACATAATAAATTTCCAGATGTAAAGCTTATAGTTCATTTTGTTTTGTTTATTTAATTAGAGAGTTTTGTATTACTTAATTTGATGGTGTCAATGAGCCTAGAGAAGTGGTTGGTACTTGCTAGATGTTGGCGCGAGCCGCGCCCTTAGAAGTGAGTTCTCACTGGTCGTAAGTGCTGACAGCCAATGAGAAGCGAGACGGTTGGCCGCCTAGCGAGGAGATATAGTTTTGAGTGTGGAAGAGTGAGAAGGGAGTCGCGAGCTAGCTTTGATTGCAGGCGGTTATGCTGGATGTGACTTTTCGCATTATGTGGAAGATGAAGTCTTGGGATGACTTCCGCGTTATGGTCCAGTGTTAATGGTATCTGGTAGTGACCAGAAACTATTTATGAAAACTTTAGAGTGTTGTGATAATTCGTTCCGACGAAAATCGCGAGTGCACTTTGAATTATATAGCGTGCAGGAAGATGTGCTAAAGTACAAGTTACTGGAGATGTAATACATTATTATAGAAATGAAAATAAATCATATATTATCGTATATTATCTTTTTATTAATTTTACCTTTCCTAATTTAAAAAAAACCTACATTGATCTTGTCAAAAGCCGAGAAGCGATTCTTCTTAGTGTTGTAGCCCTCTGGGGCACTCTGGGATGCTCTCAGTGTGAGTCACCTCTGTGTGCTCAATGTTCTCTGGCGCTGTGCCAAAGCTGCGTATTTTATGGCAAGCATATACTTTTACTAAAGACAACCACTGAATATCATCTGCAGAAGTAATTGGCCGATCACTGACTGTGTTACAAGTAATTGGTTTCGGAATTTGGTAAGGTAAAATTTCTGGCTGTTTTAGGTATGGTGATAACTGTGAGCAGAAACTTGAGTAATTTTCGTAAATGTGGGCTGATGATCTTGCTTAACGGCAATTAAGATCTATTGAAGGTTTAAATTTGAACTTCATGTTTAAAGTACGAGTGAAATCCCCTTTCCGAATCATTTCTTTGAAGTACAATTTTCTGCAAAATTTAGTTATAGCGGCCTCCGGCGTGTAGCTATGAGGTTACAGTTTTCTCTACACTGCTTTTCGGTGATCTCGTAAGTAACTGCAGTCAGGAGTTTACATGGAAGATCTACCGCTCTAAAGAGGTAAGTGAACAAAAATTATAAAAGAAATTGCATTGCAGCAGCAACGTAATAATCCGTCGCAAATGGTGCATCGCACGCACGCACGTAAAAAATCCACCGCAGTGTGTACGTAAACATTAATGTAAACGAAAAAAACCACTCACGGATTAGATCATTAACCTATTTCGATTTACAGACTACTGCCTACAAGACGGTACGAGGAGCGATCTGTCTTAGCGTGATATATGGTCAGATTCTCACCAGACTCTCCAGCCAGTAGATGAATGCTGATGTTAATGCTGCTGCATCTTTTTTATTCTAGCAACTCCTGATCGGACCTCACGTGGCTGGGTGGACCCAGTTCGAGACTTCCCTACGACAGAAAAGTCATTGGAGGTACTTGGTAGGGATGGTGGTAATCGTTGAAACAATCAGTTTTCGGGTATATCGGTATTATTCCACACCGGTATAAACTCACTGTTCAAACCGCTGAAAATAACCGGTTTTTGAAATAACTGATTTTCCATTTTTATTCCTGTTATTTCCTGTAATAAACATAAAAATCGAACAGAGACTGAAAACTTTTGGCTCTCTCAGCTTCAAGATACATATCAACACAATATTAAATTAAATAAGCAAAATAAAATGAAATTTAGTTGTCCAACGATCGCTGCTTGGGGCGAAAAGTGAAAATTGACTGAATACGACAAATAAATCTGCTATCTGGTATTGATTCTAACTTTTTGAAATTATGCTCAAAAATAGTGCTATAATCGGGGATCATTAGACTATTTGGGCTTTACGAATAGTCAGTGTTAAAGTGTGAAAACGAAGTTTGTAGAACTCTTTTTTTTGGGTTAATCTGTCCGTTTTCAAGGACTCCAAGCAAATAAAGGCATATTATGTAGACACAGTCAGCACCTCAGCTACTTTCTATTTTCATTATACACTATGAACGAATTATTAAGTTTTTAAAGTATTACTGTTACCATAGTTTCCTTTCTCTTTTATTATATCACAGAAACGGCAGAGAAATCTTTTATCTTTCAAAGCAAATGGAGCGTTGTACTTCATTGCTACGTCACTTGGCAAAAGTACGCACGGCGACGACAGCGAGAAACTACTGTGTTGACCAAATACGGGGGGAGGGGGTGGGGGCAAGTCCAGCTTACTTCACGTACATAAGTACCGTAAGACAGAACGCACGGCAACAGGAACATTACTGTCCCAACAACGCCGTACCAATTCTTATGCCATGTTTTTGTTGCTTGTTTCTTGGTTCAAATGGCTCTGAGCACTATGCGACTTAACTTCTGAGGTCATCAGTCGCCTAGAACTTAGAACTAATTAAACCTAACTAATCTAATGACATCACACACATCCATGCAGGATTCGAACCTGCGACCGTAGCGGTCGCTCGGCTCCAGACTGTAGCGCCTAGAAACTCACGGCCGCTCCGGCCGGCCTTGCTTGTTTCTGTCAGCATTTTTACTAAAGTAGCAATGATCGCTTTTACCATTTTCTATAATAACGCAGTACTTCAAACCCATGCAAATTTCACGAATTAAAATTACTCAAATTACTCCTTGTTTTAAAAAAAGTTTTATTTAAAAACCAAAAACTTTTTTCACTGCTACTACGGCTAATTGATATTTCGCGATTTTTACTCGGTTATTAGTAAAAAATAAAGGAACACATGATTTAACCGAGGCCAGACAAGTAACGACATTTACTGGTTCTTCAGAACTAAAATACCGGTATCGGTTTTAACACGTCGTGGCCGGCCGCGGTGGTCTAGCGGTTCTCGTCGCTCAGTCCGGAGCCGCGCGACCGCTACGGTCGCAGGTTCGAATCCTGCCTCGGGCATGGATGTGTGTGATGTCCTTAGGTTAGTTAGGTTTAAGTAGTTCTAAGTTCTAGGGGACTTATGACCACAGATGTTGAGTCCCATAGTGCTCAGAGCCATTTGAACCATTTTTTTTAACACGTCGTCTTTTGCCTACCCCTAAAACTTAGAATTGAACGCGGGTTCCTTCTGCACCGCAGGCAGCAATGTAAAACTGTTTTTTGCCATCTGTTAAGAAATTATTGCTTAATTTGTGTGATACATGCACTGTTGAGAATTAAATGATCATGATTTTGCCTGAAACTTCCTGGCAGATTAAAGCTGTGTGGCGGAGGGAAACTCAAAGTCGAAACCTTTGCCTTTAGCGAGCAATTGCTCTACCAACTGGGCTAACCAAGGACGTCTCACGACCCGTCCTATTTTTGCCAGTACAGTTTTAATCTACCAGGAAGTTTCGTATAGCGCACACTCCGCAGCAGAGTGAAAAACTCATTATGATTTGGCTTATTTTATCTCATCACTGTTTTACATCGCGTTCTCCTTGTCTTGCAACGTCCTACAGCAATCTTAGGGGACATTCACGCCCAGAAATAGTAGACCTGTCTCTACTTCTAAATCTCTGAATCCAGTCTATTGCCGCCTTATATGTTACTGCTACTTTAGGGACGTCGTATTGTGAGATTTGATAAATTTCCCGAATATCTGGGGTTTTTGTCAGTTTAAAATCTATGGCACTCTCTCAGCCTGCTTCTGATTGATTGAATGAGATGAAAACTCCTTTGTAAAGTATGACTTAAACGTTGCGTAATAAACCTTGGTTCCGATTGAACGTAACAGATACTTTTGGTATTACATAAAATTCCTCTAATTATATTTGCCGTACCACATCAGTCTTTTTACCTGTATTCGCTCCATCAGTTCTCTTTTCTCCTGCTTGGTTTTTGATCAGAAATTGCTCTCAACTTTGCTAACATATACTGGAGTTCGAACCACTTTTTATTCGTTAAGGGTTTTATGCGAGATAGCTTTCATAAGCTAATCCTGCGAAGCCTGATACGAGGGCTCTGCTCAACTTAATTTTGACACTTTCGCTTAGGGGAGCCTTTTGAAGCAAGTGAGGATCTGAAGCACGACGTCAGTATACCTCGATTCCGATTAATAGTTTTTCTTAAATGCCGTTTCTTAATTACTGCTAATTCATTAAAACATCTGTATAATTTCATCAATAACATTCGTAATACTATTCCCAGACTATATTCAGTTTCAGTTCTGTCATCCTCTAGTGAATAAGAGTCGTTTGATATACATACAAGATGATTGTTTTTGTTTTTCTTTCAGCATTTTTCAGTAATTTTCGTTTTTGTATATAATTAGCTCTACCATGCCAGTTTCAACCCGGTTCCATCAATATGCTATAAACACATTTGGAGTGCGAATACATTCAGCAATTTCCGAGAAGCCCCCTGTATCATTTACATGAATTACCAATATAACTGACTAGCGTAACTTAAACCTATATGAAACTTAATGAGATTCCTAGGATACGTTGCAGTTCTGAGTACGGCTTGTTTGCCACCATGACAGTGACGTAAAAGGGTTTTGTTACGGCAGTTCTCTTGAAATTTCAGTCACTAAATTTCTCTTCAGAGTGTGAACCTACCTATACAGGGACGAATGATCATCGCAATGAAATGACAGAAATCGGAGCTCCCAGACGTTCGAGAGTGGAACGGTAGGGAAATACCCTGAAGATGGTTCGATGACGCCTGTGCCAACCACTAATTGCGAACTGCAGAGTAATCATGTAGATGTAGCTGTAATAGGCAGACACTTCGGACACTCTGACAGCAACAACTGTGCATATTATTCCAATATCCTGCACAAAGAAGCACTTTGTTTATACTAATGAAGTGTGTTACCTTGCACATACTAAGTAGTCTATCATCAAAAATATACGGAATAGATAAATATTAAATATTTAGAATACATCTTGTGTAATGAGAAATATTGGGTGATTCTCAGCTTTTACGTATTCAATAAAGGACATCTTGTGGCACCCCATCAGCTGCACCTCAAAAGTGTTGAGAATACAGTAAGTTTTGTGTTTGTTTAGGGGGCATAATATATCTTCAGATTAGACAAACCAGGCGTATAAATCAGTTTCAGATTCTCCCCCTTCTTGGATAATATTCTGCGGACGTACATTCATTTAGCTGACTACAGTCATTTCTATCTCTCCACATTCAAGTAATTTCAATGTCTGGTGTCAAGCATCAGCTCTACTTGGAGTTAGTCGTGTCTCGTCTTGTTCTGCCCCATGAAGTCTAGATATGCAATAAAAGCCGGCAGTTGAAGTAAGACAGAAGTAAGACTGATGTTTCACTTCGCGTCTCACCTGTCATTTGTTTCCCGTCGCCTGTCTCGCCCTCGGCTATCGCCGTCGCGCTCTGCCTCGGAATTTATTAGAGTGCGGGCCGGGTCCGCGCGCCTGGCTGGAACATCTGTCGCTACCCCAGCACCTCCCCCGCTCACTCTGACGCGCCCCACTGCCGCCTCCCTCCACCTTTCTGCGACGGAGGCGGCGGCGTCGGCGGCGTCGGCGGTGGCTGTCCGGCGGCTGCAATGCATTATTCAGCGGCCGGCGGGCCGCGTGGCTAAACACTCCTTTATTCATGGTGGCGTGTGGCGGCCGTGGGCGCGTCTCACAAAATGTTGGCGCTCATTTCCAGCGGCCTGCCCTGCTCTGCAGGTGTCTCGCAACCACTCGCGTCCCGTCCATACTAAAGGCGTACCGCAGTAAGTCTGTTATGAATGGCGGACATGTAATGTGAAATGCGAGAGCTACGACTGTACTGTATGATTCTCCCAGAGCTCCTGAATTACTAACTCGGTTTAAGATGTTTGTGGTTTCGAACGAAAAATCTGCGAAGGAATCCTAAATATTCTATTTTTACAAAAATTTCCGCCGTTTTGCTGTTAATTGTTCATTTACTTTGCACAGTCATGACTTCGGCTCGATAGGCACTCTCAAGTGTCTGTCGAACTGAAAATACTCAGAGCGCAGATATAACCATTTTAGATTAAAAAAAAAAAAAAAAAAAAAAAAAACAAGGGAATCGCATGATTACAATCTCATGATTCACTGTTGCAAGGAGACTTATACACAAAATGTTATCCTCGTCCTCTGGAACCGAAGAACATCCCCATACGCACGGCTTGGTGAGCTGTTACGATATTTCTTTCGTTGGGGACGACAGTCATGCAGAAATTTTCGATAGAAATTTCCATCATTTGACTGTTAATTCTTCATTTATTTTACACAGTCACGATTTCCATTTTATATTTTTTAGTTCAAAGTGGACTTGGGAATAACTATAGCGCCGAAATAATGATTGAGTAAAATAAATGAACAATTAACAGTCAAAGGGAGAAAACTGCTTTGAAATGCATACTACATGACTGTGGTCTCCCAAGATGGAAATAAATCTTAAGTGCCACACTGGATTCTCAACAGAAAAGTCCTATAAAAGCACATTTTTGGGAATTTTGGGAGCACACTACTACAGGTTAATTTCTACAAAAATTACACTCTGGCCATTAAAATTGCTACACCAGCGAAGATGACGTGCTACAGACGCGAAATTTAACGTACAGAAAGAAGATGCCGTGACATGCAAAGGATTAGC
Source organism: Schistocerca nitens (assembly GCF_023898315.1). Lineage (NCBI taxonomy): Eukaryota > Metazoa > Arthropoda > Insecta > Orthoptera > Acrididae > Schistocerca > Schistocerca nitens. The sequence continues at coordinate 71,349,684 of NC_064614.1, forward strand.
TTTTAAGAGCTTTCATACTAGCTTAGCGCCGGTGGCGACACCTACAACATGTTGAAATGAGGAAAGTTTCCAACAGATTTTTCATACACAGACAGCGGTTAACCGGCGTTGCCTGGTGAAACGTTGTTGTGATGCCTCGTGTAAGGAGGAGAAATGCGTACCATCACGTTTCCGACTTTGATGAAGGTCGGATTGTAGCCTACCGCGATTGCGGTTTATCGTATCGTGACATTGCTACTCGCGTTGGTCGAGATCCAATGACTGTTAGCAGAATATGGAATTGGTGGGGTCAGGAGGGTAATACGGAACGCTGTGCTGGATCCCAAAGGCCTCATATGACTATCACTCGAGATGACAGGCATCTTATCCGCATGGCTGTAACGGATCGTGCAGCCACGTCTCGATCCCTGAGTCAACAAATGGGGACGTTTGCAAGACAACAACCATCTGCACGAACAGTTCGACTACGTTTGCAGCAGCATGGACTATCAGCTCGGAGACCATGGCCGCGGTTACCCATGACGCTGCATCACAGACAGGAGCGCCTGAGATGCACTCAACGACGAACCTGGCGCACGAATGGCAAAACGTCATTTTTTTTTCGGATGAATCCAGGTTCTGTTTACAGCATCATGATGGCCGCATCCGTGTTTGGCGACATCGCGGTGTACGCACATTGGAAGCGTGTGTTCGTCATCGCCATACTGGCGTATCACCCGGCGTGATGGTATGGGGTGCCATTGGTTACACGTCTTGGTCACCTCTTGTTCGCATTGACGACACTTTTAACAGTGGACGTTACATTTCAGATGTTACCACCCGTGGCTCTACCCTTCATTCGACCCCTGCCAAACCCTACATTTCAGCAGGTTACTGCACGACCGCATGTTGCAAGTCCCGTACAGGCCTTTCTGGATACAGAAAATGTTCGACTCCTGCCCTGACCAGCACATTCTCCAGATCTCGCACCAATTGCAAACGTCTGGCCAATGGTGGCCGAGCAAGTGGCTCGTCATAATACGCCAGTCACTACTCGTGATGAACTGTGGTATCGTGTCGAACCTGCATGGGCAGCTGTACCTGTACACGCCATCCAGGCTCTGTTTGACTCAATGCCCAGGCGTATCAAGGCCGTTATTACGGCCAGAGGTGGTTGTTCTGGGTACTAATTTCTCAGGATCTATGCACCCAAATTGGGTGAAAATGTAATCACATGTCAGTTCTAGTATAATATATTTGTCTAATGAGTATCCGCTTATCATCTGCATTTCTTCTTGGTGTAGCAATTTTAATGGCCAGTAGTGTAAAAAGCAGCCCTTAGCCACTATTAGTAATACTATTTATTAAACACTAATAGCGTCGTTACCGATTTCAACGGACAGGTTCATCGTCAGACGGCTGTTGAGTTTTCTATTTCTTTTTATAATATTTTCTGTATGTAATTGGTGCCACACAGTTTGCGGTTATCTGTCGACAGTCGTGTTCTACTACCTCAGTCAGCGGCAGTCAACATTTGTATTATTGTTTCGATGTTTAGTAATCATCGTCAGGCAACGTCCTGCAAACATGAAAAGAGCTTTCTAAAATTAAGAAGGAGCAGTGTTTATACTCTTATAAAATATGTAATACTTACAGGTTTTCCATTCACAAAACCTGTGTGGATATATAGACTCTAAGTAATGTGAAAAAGAACAATTGCAGTATGGAACTCAGTACTTTGATATAACGATGTTTAGGTGATTCCGTACGCCAGTAATGTAAAATAGTACACTGCATCCAACGTCTCGAGAGCTGGAAATTTTTCGGATTGTACCACTGTTAGACGTCTGAACTACGACTGAAAGAACATAAACAAAAATTCTCTCTCATTCTGTGTGGAACAAAATTTTCAACAAATTATCATTTCCTCTGAACATTAGATGTGACCTGCTTTTTGTTGCGTTGAAAGTTTCTTAGGGTACTCATCGTCCCCTGCTGCAAAAACCGATAATAGGGAATTTCATACGAAAGGAGTATCCTGCGTATTTTACTCTTAGAACGGAACGTACGTTTGACAGGCGGATATGGTTTACGTTGGTTCCACTGCAGTTCCCACCTGTTTAGAGTCGTAGTGCAGTGATGGTCAGATGCTTCGTCGTACCGATTTTTCCAACAAAACTTGCTTCCATTACAGACCCGTACTGCAGAGATTCACCGGCTTTACAGACTTAAGTTCCTGAACTCCCACTATTGTTGTCCTGCCTTGCGGATGGATAATACAACTTATTCTTTAATATGTTTTATTTGAAATTTATAGTTACCTGACTAGGGCACAGCTTAGTTTATGTTTCAGTAAGTTTGCTTAGAGGAACATGGAGCGAATAACCTTGTTCAGAAAATCACAGCAAGCTACTGCCGCAGTCACCGTAGTGTATTGGTTATGATACTAGATTGTTAGATGGAGGGTGGTGAGTTCAAAATCCATCTGAATTGTAAAATTTTAATTTCTATATGCCGTTCGAGTAAATTCTAGAAGTATCCACAAATGGCAAGAATCATTGTACTGGAATGTTCTGTAGCTGTATATATGACGTATGCGTTCTGGCCGGAGGCAGTTCGTTCCGCGCTCTTGTATGTAGAAGTGCTGAATAAACTTTCATTAAGTGAAGTTTGTGTTCCTCATTCATATTCTTACACCTTCCTATACGTGACAAATATATAAGTGCAGTTTCAATTCGTTTTAATGTAGTTCTCTTTGTTTAAAGAAACTGCAGTTCTGCTCATTCAAAACATTATTTGTAAATAAGTACGTACTTTATACAGTATTAGTTTTGATTTAATTTGTTTTGGTACATTCATTTTACCATTGTTTCTTGACTATTCACTGCCGGCCGCTGGTGGCCGAGCGGTTCTGGCGCTACAGTCTGGAACCGCGCGACCGCTACGGTCGCAGTTTCGAATCCTGCCTCGGGCATGGATGTGTGTGTTGTCCTTAGGTTAGTTAGGTTTAAGTAGTTCTAAGTTATAGGGGACTTATGACCTCAGCAGTTGAGTCCCATAGTGCTCAGAGCCATTTGAACCATTTTGACTATTCACTAGTCTGCGAAAATAGACAGGCACTCATCATACAACTTCTTTCACTAATTACATTTAACAAAAAAGTCATAACATGCATTGCTTCTTAACTCAGACAGCGAAGTAGTTGGAAAAATACTTGCAGATACGTCTAACAGAAGCAGAATAATTAATTCAGATCACAGAAGAGATGTTTTCTGAAGATTCTGTCTCTGAAGTTGACTCCAGTGATTCATATGTTCCTGAAGAAAGCAATCAGTCGAAAATAGGCATATAAGAACCGGATGAGAAGGTTTTATATGAAAAAAAACCACTACCCCACTAATCTCGAATATCACCACCCAACTGGAAAAAGTGAGAAATCACAGTTCCATTGATGAAGTGCCAGATATGATAAAAACAGAATGTGGCCCTCCAGTTTCAAGAAGTGTTCCAAAGTTCTCTGTTAGTTCATCTTGGACTATCAAAGTTCACTTTTAAAAGATCCAGGGGACGCTACATATAAAAACACAAAACATGACAGAGATGAATGCTCTCTTGGGACTTCTGGTGCTCTCGTGTTGCTTCAGATCCTCTAAAGAGTCACTCAAATCGTTCTTTTCTGTATGTCGCACACTACGACTAGTATTCTGATGTCTAATGTCTGAGGAGCTGTGTCTAAGAGTGGCATTTATCAAACGCAGGGTCTGTCTCAAAATGTTAATTTGCGAATAAATCACTATGCACTCTACGGCTAAACACACTAACAGTTTTTATAAGGGTCCGGGGATCCAACATCGAACAAAAGTTCGTAAACGATATTTACCTTCTTTTTCACAAATAAAATTTTCATGCAAACTTACCTCACCTAAAAATTAAAAAAAAAAGTCTCATCGGCATTCCTATCACCAACAATTGCAAGGAAAACATAGATGCTCCTTTTTCCCACAGCAAAGAGCGTTGTCGTCACAGCAAGAGCGTTATCGTCTCAATTACGGCAGCGCATCATCGCTGATACTTGCAGCCGCAATATTACAATCATATTACATTGCGTAGGGCCATTAGATGGCCTTAGTTATTGAACCCATTTAGTTGTTATTCTCCGATAGCTTCAATAAGCATAATAACTTTCTCGGAAATGGATTGTACAATGCAAATGGGGCCTATCCACGCGCGCGCGTTTCGAGGGGGAAACTGGAGGTCATAAGTCCTCAATCGGCCTCGCCAGACCGGTTGTAGTTATCATATTTAACATAACAGCGGAATTTTGAACCAAACATGTTGGTTTTCAGCATGAATATTGAAAAAGGTGTTACACAGACATACACATAAAAATACCCAGAGCTAGTTATAGAAAATTTTTTGAATCCTTATGAACCCTTTATTTTCAATGTCTTTGGATACACCAACAGATACGCACCTGTATGCAGCTGTTTTGTGATAACACATGGTCCATGGTATACTCTTTGCGACTAATTGGTCCTCTTCTCTAGAAGTGAAGATCTTGGATGAGGTATCAATAGTACCAAATCCCCAACATTATAATATTATCTTGTCTTTAATCCGTCGTCGTGTCTGTCTCATAAAAGCTTTCTCTTTCATGTTAAGGCAAGTATCACGAATTTTTCTTTCCAGGAGATCCCATGTCGGGGTATCTTTGATAATGCTTGAACCAACTCACTATATGCATCGGTTTTTAGGAGTAATTCTTCCGGAGTGTAACCAGTAGTTCTGTGCAGTAGGTTATTCACGATTGTAGCGAAGTCTTGCAACAGATTAATCCACTTGGTTTGCTCTGTTGAGCAGTAGGTTCTCATAAAACTATTTAACTCTCTAAATACACGTTCAACGGGACTCGCTCCAAGATTGTAACATGACGCTTTGATATGTGGAATATTTGCTTCCCGTAAAGCCTTCTTCCAAGTGTAACACGTGAAAATCGTAGCATTGTCTGTTATAATCGTTCTTGGCTTCCTAACAGATGGAATAAAATCAAAAAACAATTTCTTGTAACGGACTTGCTGATGGCTCATCGAAGTGGGTGCAACATCACGTACTTAGAGAACGTATCCAAAAATCCAACTATGTATTTACTAACTCCTCGTGCCCTCGTAACTGTCCCACATACTGTATGTCCACAGAGATTAGATCTAAGGACTTATGTGGAATGATAGAGTGCGTCTCATATTGTGTATCTTTGTTACACGGCTTAGTCAGCTAACAAACTTTGCATTTCTTCGAAACCTGCTGAACTCTTCTCCTGATATTCGGAAAGTAACAATAGCTACCGATCTTGCTTGCACATTTAAATACGCCAAAATGTTCCCAAACATACTGCGTGTGCCGTAATCTTCTGGTGTACATACACACCTTCTATCGGAAGTATCAGACCTCCTGTAGAACAAAACCTTGTCAACTACTTTGAAAAATCTTCGAAGTTGCCCTTGGTCTGGCTGATTCAATTTATACACAATTATAGACCAATGATCATCTTGTTGCTGGAGGACAGATAGGTTTCTGCACATATATAAATAATATCTCCTGGATTCCAAATATTTCATCGGCAAGACCCTATGCTGCTTCTCCTCATCTTCCACAGTGGTAATGTTCTCCAAAACTTCAAGTAGTCTAGATAAAACATCTGCGATCTGGTTATGGTGTCCCTTTATATATACAACTCTGAAATTATATTCTTGAAAAGCCAAGGTCCAGAGTGACTTGTCCTTGATCTGAAACGAACAGCAGCCTAAACCAACACACGGTTACTCAAAGTTATACCCGGGTGGTGTAACAATTTTGCATTCGCAAAAGTGTTTTTGATAAGCTGGAATGCAACTTCACAGTCATTTGGCCACCTCCATCGTACGTTTTTTCGTAGAAGGTGGTGTAAGGGCTCTGCATTCATCACCTGTCTGTTTAAAAATCGTCTATGGAAGGTCGTCATTCCTAAGAAAGATTTTAACTGCTTCTTGTTTAATGGTGTGGGAAAATCCTTGATAGCGCTCACCTTTGCTGAATCCCGCATTATTCACTTATTGTCTACTATATGCCCGAGGAAACGGATCTGTTCGAGTGAAAAATGAGATTTTTTCAGTTTTGCTGTCACACCTGCTTTACTAAATGCACTTATGGTTCTGTCCAAGAGGTTAACGTGTTCTTCCCAAGAAGATGTAGCAGTGAGAAGATCAATGACAAAAAGCATAAGTTGACTACGCAGTTCAGGTCCTAAAACAGCATTCAGTGCCTGGATGAACACACCAGAGCTAACATTTAGGCCAAATGGAAGAATCTTGAAGTGATAGCTTCTGCCTACATAAACAAATGTTGTGTACTTCCTCTATTCAGGACATAGCATTATCTGCCAGTAAGAGCTTCTGAGGTCACAAGCTGAAAAGAATTTATTGCCATGAAACTTATGTATGAGCTCATCAATATTTTCTGGATGTGTGTGGACAGGAACTATAATCTTATTTATCAGTCTTGCGTTCAAAACTAGTCGAAATTTGCCCTCTGATTAAGGGACAACTAATAAAGGACTACAGTATGGGCTTGTGGATGGTTCAATCAACTTCCAATCCGATATTCGTTGCAATTCTTCATCGACAGTTGTCTTGTGACAGCCAGAGCGAGAGCACCAGCAGCGGCGAGTACTGTTTGTATAAAGCGTTTATTTTGCATTTTGTTTACGACCTTCCACTAAGGAAGGGATTCTATTTGTGTTTATCTGCTCTGCATAGAAACTAACAGTTCTTGATCGTTAGGAGAGAAATTTATTTTGTACTTATTTGCTGCGCTTAGCTTTTAATTAGTTTTTCTGGGAAAACCTAGCGTAGTTTTCGCGTCTCGTATTTCAGTGAGTGTTTCTTGATTATCAGAGTAGCTCATCAGAAGATTATCTTGGGAATTTGTCACCGTATAGAGTAGGGTAAACATAGTCATGTGTAGGGACTGTTGTTGTTGTGAGCGGACGCAAGGAGAATTGGCCACTCTTCGGGGGCAGGTGGAGGCTTTGTCTGTTAGGCTCATCGAGCTCGAGGCGCAGGCGTCGGCTCGTAGTGGCGTTGGGGCAACTGTGGTGAGACCTATGCCTACTTCGGTGGCCTTGGAATCACATGGAACCCCTGATGTCGCTGCGTCTTCCGGCAGTGAGCATCTTACCGGTCAGCCATCACTCCAGGGTGAATGGCGGACAGTGGTGGGCTCGCGTGTGCCTGACCGAAAGGCGAAGGTGGGATCTGGCCGCGTGGCAGCTGCCTTACCCATTTCCAACAGGTACGGGGTGCTTCCTAGTGGTGATGACATCGTTTCCGAGCCACCACAGGATGCCTCGCCTGTTGGGCCAGTGGCCGATTCTCCGGCAAGGTCCCAACAGTCACAGAGGGCGGGCCTATTAGTTATAGGGAGCTCCAACGTTAGGCGGGTTATGGAGCGCCTCAGGAAAATAGCGGGTAGGTCGGGGAAGAATGCCAGTGTGCACTCGGTGTGCTTGCCGGGGGGTCTCGTCCGTAATGTGGAGGAGGCCCTTCCGGCAGCTATTGAACGCACTGGGTGTGACCGGCTGCAGATAGTAGCACATGTCGGAACGAATGACGCCTGCCGCTTGGGTTCTGAGGCCATCCTTGGTTCCTTCCGGCGGCTGGCTGATTTGGTGAAGACAACCAGCATCGCACGCGGAGTGCAAGCTGAGCTTAATATCTGCAGCATAGTGCCCAGAGTCGATCGCGGTCCTCTGGTTTGGAGCCGTGTGGAGGGTCTAAACCAGAGGCTCAGACAACTCTGCGACTATAATGGTTGCAAATTCATCGACCTCCGTTATTGGGTGGAGAACTGTAGGGCCCCCCTAGACAGGTCAGGCGTGCACTACACACCGGAAGCAGCTACTAGGGTAGCAGAGTACGTGTGGCGTGCACACGGGGGTTTTTTAGGTTAGAGGGACCCCCCCTTGGGCGAAACGATAAAATACCTGACGCCTTACCAGAGAGAACATCAGCATCGTTGATAAAGAACGTCCGTCCTCAGAGACCAAAAACAGGAAAAGTTAACGTAATATTGGTAAACTGCAGGAGTATCCAGGGCAAGGTTCCTGAATTAGTATCGCTTATTGAAGGAAATAGTGCGCATATAGTATTAGGAACGGAAAGTTGGTTAAAACCGGAAGTGAACAGTAACGAAATCCTAGACACAGAATGGAATATATACCGCAAGGATAGGATAAACGCCAATGGTGGAGGAGTATTTATAGCAGTAAAGAATTCAATAATATCCAGTGAAGTTATTAGCGAATGCGAATGTGAAATAATCTGGGTTAAGTTAAGTATCAAAGGTGGGTCAGATATGATAGTCGGATGCTTCTATAGACCACCTGCATCAGCAACCGTAGTAGTTGAGCGCCTCAGAGAGAACCTGCAGAACGTCGTGAAGAAGTTTCGTGATCATACTATTGTAATAGGGGAAGACTTCAATCTACCAGGTATAGAATGGGATAGTCACACAATCAGAACTGGAGCCAGGGACAGAGACTCTTGTGACATTATCCTGACTGCCTTGTCCGAGAATTACTTCGAGCAGATAGTTAGAGAACCAACTCGTGAAGCTAACGTTTTAGACCTCATAGCAACAAATAGACCGGAACTTTTCGACTCCGTGAATGTAGAAGAGGGTATCAGTGATCATAAGTCAGTGGTTGCATCAATGACTACAAGTGTAATAAGAAATGCCAAGAAAGGAAGGAAAATATATTTGCTTAACAAGAGTGATAGGGCACAAATCGCAGAATATCTGAGTGACCACCATCAAACGTTCATTTCTGAGGAAGAGGATGTGGAACCAAACTGGAAAAAATTCAGAAACATCGTCCAGTACGCCTTAGATAAGTTCGTACCGACTAAGGTCCAAAGCGAGGGGAAAGATCCACCGTGGTATAACAATCATGTACGAAAGGTACTACGGAAACAAAGAAAGCTTCATCATAGGTTTAAGAGTAGTCGAATCATAGCTGATAAGGAAAAGCTGAACGAAGCGAAAAAGAGCGTAAAGAGAGCAATGAGAGAAGCATTCAACGAATTCGAACATAAAACATTGGCAAACAATCTAAACAAGAACCCTAAAAAGTTTTGGTCATATGTAAAATCGGTAAGCGGATCTAAATCCCCTATTCAGTCATTCGTTGACCACGATGGCACCGAAACAGAGGACGACCGAAGAAAGGCAGAAATACTGAATTCAGTGTTCCGAAACCGTTTCACTGCGGAAAATCGTAACACGGTCCCTGACTTCAGCCGTCGCACGGACGCCAAAATGGAAAATATTGAAATAAACGATATCGGAATTGAAAAACAACTGCTATCACTTAGTAGCGGAAAAGCATCCGGACCAGACGAGATACCCGTAAGATTCTACAGTGATTATGCTAAAGAACTTGCCCCCTTTCTATCAGCAATTTATCGTAGATCTCTGGAAGAACGTAAAGTACCTAGCGACTGGAAGAAAGCGCAGGTCGTTCCCATTTTCAAGAAGGGTCATAAATCAGATGCGAATAATTATAGGCCTATTTCGCTTACGTCAATCTGTTGTAGAATAATGGAACATGTTTTATGTTCTCGTATTATGACGTTCTTAGATAATACAAATCTCCTTCATCATAACCAACATGGATTCCGCAAACAGAGATCATGTGAAACTCAGCTCGCCCTATTTGTCCAAGAAATTCACAGTGCCGTAGACACTGTAGTGAAAAACCGGGTATGTGAAAGGCTATGTGTGTAATTTACAAGTGTACCGACATAGTACATACTGCCAAAGTTTTTATCCTGTACCTTGGCGACTTCGACGATCTACATCTACATCTACATCTATACTCCGCGAGCCACCTTACGGTGTGTGGCGGAGGGTACTTATTGTACCACTATCTGATCCCCCCTTCCCTGTTCCATTCACGAATTGTGCGTGGGAAGAACGACTGCTTGTAAGTCTCCGTATTTGCTCTAATTTCTCGGATCTTTTCGTTGTGATCATTACGCGAGATATATGTGGGCGGTAGTAATATGTTGCCCATCTCTTCCCGGAATGTGCTCTCTCGTAATTTCGATAATAAACCTCTCCGTATTCCGTAACGCCTTTCTTGAAGTGTCCGCCACTGGAGCTTGTTCAGCATCTCCGTAACGCTCTCGCGCTGACTAAATATCCCCATGACGAATCGCGCTGCTTTTCGCTGGATCATGTCTATCTCTTCTATTAATCCAACCTGGTAAGGGTCCCATACTGATGAGCAATACTCAAGAATCGGACGAACAAGCGTTTTGTAAGCTACTTCTTTCGTCGATGAGTCACATTTTCTTAGAATTCTTCCTATGAATCTCAACCTGGCGCCTGCTTTTCCCACTATTTGTTTTATGTGATCATTCCACTTCAGATCGCTCCGGATAGTAACTCCTAAGTATTTTACGGTCGTTACCGCTTCCAATGATTTACCACCTATGGCATAATCGTACTGGAATGGATTTCTGCCCCTATGTATGCGCATTATATTACATTTATCTACGTTTAGGGAAAGCTGCCAGCTGTCGCACCATTCATTAATCCTCTGCAGGTCTTCCTGGAGTACGTACGAGTCTTCTGATGTTGCTACTTTCTTGTAGACAACCGTGTCATCTGCAAATAGCCTCACGGAGCTATCGATGTTGTCAACTAAGTCATTTATGTATATTGTAAACAATAAAGGTCCTATCACGCTTCCTTGCAGTACTCCCGAAATTACCTCTACATCTGCAGATTTTGAACCGTTAAGAATGACATGTTGTGTTCTTTCTTCTAGGAAATCCTGAATCCAATCACAAACCTGGTCCGATATTCCGTAAGCTCGTATTTTTAGCACTAAACGTAAGTGCGGAACCGTATCAGACATCGATATTCTGCTGCAATAAGTCTGCCACTTGTTTTCGCTGCCGATCGTGCAAACAGATTCAGAACCCTTTTGAGATATAATATCGCTTAATGAGCGTTCTTGATAAACCCTATTCTGCATCTGATCTCCGATTCTTCTTGAAACACCTTAAAAGCTTCATTTTTGAACCCCGACTATGTCTTCCGTGGCTACCGTTTTCTCCTATCAGCTCCACAAACATACATTCTCAGCATGAATTTTAAAATAGGCACGGCCAACAGAGAAGTCTAATTTTACGTCCTTCTTCTGGAAACTCTCAATACACGAAATACAGTCCTCAATTTATTTATTACTAGGAACGTGCATAAAGTCGCTACATTTCCTATTCTTAATTCAATAAGAGTCTCTATCATTACGTTCTGTGCCCTGGTACCGATTGCACCTATAACTTCACAATTACTAACAGGAAAGGCACTGATAGTTCCCAGTGTCGTGTGAACCTCTTAAACAGTGTTGCGGAGACTGCATTCACTTTTGCACCTGTACCAACAATTACTTTAATGGTTTGGCCATAGACTCCTGCATATACCGCCAGTATAGGAATACTCATAAGCCTTACTGTATAATGCTGGACGTTATGCGTAAGTTCATCTACTAGTCGCTGTCCGCCATTGCATTGGAACAGGACAACTCTCTTGCCAGAGACCCTTACATCACAACCGATCGTTTCTCCGGGGCACGATCCGGTTGTCTTCAGTTTAACAGATGGGTTCTGGGTTCGTTAGTGACATCCGTAATCACTGGCGGTTGCCCTCTCCAGTCACGTATATTCGGAGACTGCTGATTAATACTTTGTGGTTGCCAGTTCTGGTTATTCCCCTGGAATTGCCGATTATTCTATGTTGGTTGTGGTTATTTTGATTCATGATTTGCATCGGGTTGAATCTTTACTCGTTAGGTCTATTTTTCGCCCAACTGGGTTGGAACTGTACAGCATTGGCATTCAATCTTTGGCCGCCGTTCAGCTGTTGTTTGTCATGCTGATCTTGGGAGCCTGAGCTCTGCTGCGCTGTACTCTATTATTGCCGCTCGGTCCTGAGTAATATGCAAAATTCTTGTTTACACTAGTCGACGACCCATTCCCATTATTTGTGCCTCTTAAGTCTTCGTGTAATAGGTCGATAAGGTCGACTACAGAGGGAGAGTCTTCAACATTGTCTTCGGGAGCGTACATGTGTTTTTCACGTATCTCGACCTGTAACTTTGACTTAATAATCTTCAAAATAACTACCTGTGGGACTAGAGTATCCCAATATCTACTTTTATTCAGGTGCTTCTCAAAGTACCGAAGAAAGTTCCCACTCTTGACTCAAAATGGTTCTGGATTATAAACCTCTTTTTTAGTCGTTCTTGAATTCTTTTAGACCAATACAAGAACGCTCGCTCAAAATCCTCCTATGTGCCACAGGTTTCCGTAATATCCGTGCACCAGAAATTACCTTCCCCTGGTACGTAGCCAGCGACAATAGAAATGTTTTATGCGTCAGTCCAGGCACCTCTAAACCCGCAAATGAAAACGACAGGGTTAACAGTTTTCTTCTCTGAACAGAAGGCTTGGAACTGCCGGTGCTTTAGGAGCTTCTCCTCGATTAACTTTTCAGCGTATAAAATGTTGGGTGGGGATATTGCCATAAATAGTCAGACACCACATGTGCACATTTTGTCTTAGGCGTCAGGCTACTCATCACTGACGCCGAATTCATCACATTTTGCTTCGGTTCGTCGGAAAATGAGACATGTGTGTCAGAACCACTTGCACCTGTTTCCTTTATTGACCTGGAACATTCTTCACTCTGTTTAGTTCTTTGTCTTTCCACTTCAAGAACTCTTCACCAAATTGTTGGCTTATTACATCACTATCAATCTCAATCCTTATGGAATCCGACACATTAGCCAGTTGAACGTTTTGTACACCTTGTTGCAGTTGTTCATTAACACAATGTGTCACCCCACTTCTATAACTGCCGGCAGTTGTGGCCGAGCTGTTCTAGGCGCTTCACTCTGGAACCGTTCGTCCGCTACGGTCGCAGGTTCGAATCCTGCCTCGGGCATGAATGTGTGTGATGTCCTTAGGTTAGTTAGGATTAAGTAGATCTATTTTCTAGGGGACTGTTGACGTCAGATGTTAAGTCCCATAGTGCTCAGAGCCATTTGAACCATTTTTTTGTTCTATAACTGCGACACGGTCTGATTTTACAAGTTCCAATTTGGACACAGGAGAATCTATGGTTATGGCTACATCTTTTACTTCGGTTTGGATTTTCGAGATTTTCTCAGGAACGTTTTCCCTAGGATAGCTTAACATTTGCCATTTCCGTAGCAAGATCACTTTGCTGAATGATTAAATGATAACTTCTAAATTTCAAACTCTCAAAATCTTGTTCGGTTGGCAATGACTCAACCATAGCAATATAATCTTGCATAGATAGTGTGATATAGTTAGCCTGATATTTGCTTGTTTAGTACTAGTGCCTCCTGCTGCTTAACGGGACCGTCTTGTCTAGCAGAGAGATTTGCCTGTTCTACTGCTACAGTGTGAACTATGGTGGAAATTTTGTATTGTTCCGCTGCCATTGATGTTTGTTCGGAAGCTGTCCTCGACAGTTCAGTTGCTACAGATTGCAGTTTAGCAGACATCAATTGTTGATTTGCAGTTATCGTCTGCTCCACTTGGGATGTATTTAGTAAAAGATCTTGAACGTTTAACTCCTCAGTCCTAGCTGTGGTCATTACAGGTGCTGAACTATCAATGGGAGTGACAGCCTCAACTGGTTGTATATTGTCCATTGTATTCTATTCACGTTTCATTCTATACTGGGCGTGTATCATAACCATAAATCTCTAGAAAGAAAATCTTCAGACGACCCACATAGTTTCCAAATATACACATAAAATCAGTACAAACCTACACATGATTTAAAATATATATATATGTCTATAACTATTATAAATAGGAAAACTCTACAGAAATGGACGGTATTAGATTCCAGACGGACAACCTTGCTGTTGCTAGCCTGCAGCCTGGGCATTCAGGTGATCTGTTGAGATGAACCATACAGCATCAGTCTGCCCGCACCTCTGTCCCCATTATGGTTTCAAACAAGGATAAGGTATGCAACACAGAAACACACGTTATAGTACTTTTCTCATCAGTAGCATACATACAAGGAAATGATACAAAATCCTAACGAGTTCCCTAACTTTGCAAGCAGTCCTGTCACGGTCGCCACTCTAAAATGAAATTGCAACGTTGTAAAGAAAAAGATTAATTAATTAACTTGCTCATTGACTTTTGTCTCCCACACAGATAAGACAGGTATTGGATTTAAACTCTCTTTTGATTCTTTTTCCTAGATGCATACATTCTAAAATTTTTTACCTGTCTAATATAAATAAGCTGTTAAAAAAATTTGAGTATAGATGAATATGTTTTCTTTGTGGCTGCCGTAAGGAGAGAACGGGTTAGATACAGGACGAGTTGCCGCTTCTCCGGTTCCCAGAGAACGCCAGGCAATTTTATATTCTTGATAATTCCGATCAAAAGTTGATCTCTGCACTTCAAATTACTTCCATATGCAAAATTACCTCACTTCAAAAAAACACATTGTCCAATCGACTTTCGTATCTCCAACAATTGCAAGAAAAACATAGATGCTCCTTTTTTCCACAGCAAAGAGCGTTGTCGTCACAGCAAAGGGTGTTCTCGTCCTAATTACGGTAGCGCATCATCGCTGGTACTCGCAGCCGCAGTATTACAATCATATTACATTAAGTAGGGACATTAGAAGGTTATGGATAACGTAGAACATGAGTTTAAATTTAGTGTTAGAAAACTGGTTATTTGCCACAGTTGAATCATTTGGCACTGAGAATCAACTGTCGACAGAGCATTCTTTGTTACCGCCGTACCCTGTGGCGGCCGCCCTCAGCATTGCACCAAGCTGCGCACCAAAAGCATCAGCCGTGCCTGTGCTTCACCCATAACCGAGCGGTAGCCGGGAGCTGATGTGGCAACACTGTAGCCTCGTGTGACGGACGTCAACTACCACGCAATTGTAAGTTGACCATAGGCATTGCAGTTTTGGACGAAAAATGCTTCCAGATCGATCGGTTCTACTGACACAAGTACGGCAGCGTCTCTAAGCTCATCTGCAATGAAAAGGCCTCGGAAGCCCCAATGGTACCGACCGACTGCTGTGTCATCATCAGCCGATAGACACCAGTAGATGCTGAGATGGAATGACATGTGGCCAGTACACTGCCGCACCGCTCTCCCGCCCATTGTTACTCTTCGTGACCGGAGCTGTTACCCCTCAATCAAGAGCCTCATTCTCAGTCAAGGAGCTCCTCAATTGGTCTCACGAGGGCCGAGTGCACGTCGCAAGCCAACAGCGTACAACGGAACCGGACGGTCATCCATTCGAGCGCTAGTCCAGCCAGAGGATGGGGATCAGTGTTACCACTGCGGCAAGGCTGCTGGCTAAAAGGGATAAACTAGTGTCTCGAAAACGTTGCTGTTATTATCCTTACCATAAAAATCAGGTAACACCTTACAAATGTTGAACTACAGCACCCTGAACTGCCTTCGGTACTCAAAGAAATTGTGCGATGCTTGTTTGATGAAACTGTGCATTTAGAAAACTAATATGTAGATTTTTTTTCACTTTACTGTGACTGCCACTAAACAATTCGATTTGTGATACCAAGTTTGGATTATCATGTTTGCTTAACCAGAACGTGTCGACTATCCACATGTTCCAAACACGTTAATGTGACCTCTGCCAATGTTCTACGCCAACGTGCAGTAACCACTCACAGACGGCAGGTGGCAGCACTACAAGTGGAGGGTATAAAGGGTGACAAAGCCAACAATCTGCAGGGGCGGATTCCTGACTGGAAATGGAAGAAAAAAGACCCTATGAAATACGTCGTTGCCACGGTAGGTGACTCTGACGAATGAAAGTTTCTCTGACCACGTGCCGTGTGTTCATCTCTTGTTGCAGGCTGTGTGATTGACGCAGCGTACTGTAAACAGTAGAATGGTCCGGTATTCATGTCGGGAACAAGCCGAGATGGTAATCGTGTACGGCCAAGCAGCTGGGAACGGTCAGCACGGCTGTAACAGAACAAACACCCTCACAGACACCAACAACATGACACAATATTTGAAGGCCTTCTTGGGCTTTTTTTATAATCACAGGTCCTTTCAGACAGACGATCGTGCAGGGAGACGGCAGGTTTGGAGGACCGGGTCCGACAGTATCTTGTAGAATTCCTTTCATACCCTTCGACATTTATACCAACCATCTAGTGTCTATATAACCATTCGTTGCATCTGTTTTATCCCTGCTACCTTCAAAATTTCAAAGAGTGTGTTCTAGTCAAGTGCGTTCCTTTAATTCTACAAGTGCTTCAAACATAGATTTTCCTTTCTTTAACATCTCTTCAAAGATAAGTAGTAGTGTTCCTACATTTCGCCGAATAGGTTTTTGACAGGTTTAATATCCCTGTGGTGAGCTCCAGCCACCGCGTTCAAATACTATAATTACTTTCTGAATTTACACTCCCTTCTCATTTCTTGTACTGTTAAATTTGCCATGTGCACTGTTGTGTGTCTTGTTAACGGAGACATTTACTATGAGCTAACCTGAGTATTCATTTCGATTCGTCTCTGAAACAATCACAAATATTTACTTTAGTTGTGTTTCAAGCTTCGTTATTGAAAAAGGGAGAAAAATAATTTAAATTCTCCTATTTAGCTTTTGGTCTGTAGAAGCAGTTTACAAGCAAATATTAGTTCAGCACGCGTAATATTGAAACGAAACTTTTCTGCACTATTTTCCACAGAAATGATGCTTTTTAATTGTTCTACGTGATATACAATTCATCACACGCCACCAATTAATTTTTAAGATGCGGCAGTTCACTAGTTCTCAAAGGGGAAAAAATGCTTCCGTAACCAAAAGGCTTTCCTATTACGAGTGATCGCAACTGAAATAAAGATGCATCAACTGTCTATATGAAGTTCCTTGAGAAATTGAAACAGAACCGCTTATGAGCTTTAGTAGCTTCATATTTTCGAAAATCATAACTCCTCTTCATGCCTGCTCCCACAAAATAACTTCAGATCGCCAGGAAATTTTATTCTAGCTTATATGATGTACGATTCATAATGAGTCGCAAGCGATTATTACTTAAAGCGCCGGAAGAGATAATTTTACTTTAAGTGGAAGAGTAATTCCTATGATGTCGTTCCTCATGGCATATTACTATTAAAAAGAGCGTACTTCATGTGACCCAAATCACTTCATGAGTAAAATTATGAAGAGTTTTTGAAAAGGCCTGTCTCGTGTATCTCAGTAACAGTAACAGATAAACATAATATTGTATCCATCTTCAGCATCTGTCGCTGTATTTATCGAAATGATAAACAATTAGTTGCATAAAAGAAATATTATTTCCTCATTCGGTTTCAGGTGCTTATGCATTGCGATTATGTCTGTAGCCAAGTGGTTTATAATTCCTGTACAGAAGCAACATAAACAAGCCAATCAACAGTACACTTGTACACAGCCGACAGAGGAGATCAGAATAACCAGGACATCCCTCTCTGCTTACAAAGACTGGGGTAGGACGTCTCTTTCTGCTGGGTGCCAGGAAAAACATTTTTTTTTTCTGAGTCATAAACTCTTCAGACTGGTCAGAAGACTTTTACTCCTCTGGCAACTTTTTCATCTCAGAGAAGCAGTTTCAACCCATGTCCTCAATTATTTGCTTCATGTATTCCAATTTCTGTCTTCCTCTAGAGTTGTAACTCTCTACAGCTCCCTCTAGCATTATGGAGATGGTATCCTTATGTCTGAACAGATGTCCTACCATCCTGTCCCTTCTTCTTGCCCATGTTTCCCATACATTCCTTTCCTCGCTGATTCTGCTGAAAACCTCCTTATTCCTTACCTTCTCAGTCCACCTAATTTTGAGCATTCTGCTGTAGCACCAGATTTCAAATGCTTCTGTCCGCATTTTCCCATAGTCCATGTTTCACTACCATACGATGCTGCGCTTCAGACGTAAGGTCTCACAAATTTCTTCCTCAGCTTAATGCCTATGTTTAATATTAGTAGCACGTCTTTGCCAGGAATGTCCTATTGCCCGTAGTAGTCTGCTTTTTGTGGCCTCCTTGCTTCGTCCATCATGGGCTATTTTGGAAATTGGAGCATAGGTGGCAGAATTCCTTAACTTCGTCTACTTGGTGAACCTCAGTTCTGATGTCAAGTTTCTTGCTGTTCTCGTTCCTGATATTTCTCATTACTTTTATCACTCTTCCGTTCACTGTACTCATTAGAACATTCATTCAGTTCAACACATCCTGCAATTCTTCTTTACTTTCATCGGCGAATCGTATCAATGATATCCTTTCGCTTGGAATTCCCACTCTTGAACCTCTCTTTAATTCTATCAAGGCTTCTTCGATATAAAGATTGACAGAGCACTTCTCTCTCTTACACCCTCTTCGATCTTCGTCTCCCAGTCTTATGGTTCCCTATTGGGTCTTGTACACTTTGTATATTACCCGTTTCTCCCTGTGCTTACCCCTTCTTCCCAGAATATCGAAAATCTTATACCATTTTACGTCGTTGAACGCTTTTTACAGGTCGTCAATTCCAATGAACCTGTCTTGATTTTCCTTCCGTCTTGCTTCTAATGTCATCCGCAACGTTACACTGCCTGTCTGGTGCCTCTACCTTTCCAAGAGCCAAACTGATCATCAAATAACATATCCTCATTTTTTCCATTCTTCTTTATATTATTCTTGTCAGAAACTTGGATGCATGAACTGTTAAGCTGATTGTGCGGTAATTCCCGCATTTATCAGCTCTTGTCGCCTTTTTGTAGTGTGAATGATGCTTTTCGAAAGTCTGATGGTATATCGCATCTCATACTTTCTACACACCAATGAGAATCTTTAGTTGTCCAAAGCTCTTTTAAATTCTGATTCGAATGCTGGATGCCCCATCTCTTCCATGTCGACTACATTCTTCTATCACGCTATCAGACGTACCCTCCATTTTCAGTATACTGTTTCCATCCTTTCACTCTCTCCTCTGCATTTAACAGCGAAATTGGCAATGCACTCTTAATCTTACCTCCGCTGTTATTAATTTCACTAAAGGTTTTCTTGACTTTTCTGTACGCTGTGTCAGTCTTCTGTCAAGCTTTTCATGCATCCATTTCGCCTTAGCATCCCTGCACTTTCTATTTATTTCATTCGTAAGTGACTTGTATTTCTGTATCCATAAACTTGTCTGAACGTTTTTATACTTCCTTCTTTCGCCTATCAACTGCATTATTTCTTCTGGTACCCATTGTTTCTTCCCAGTTAATTTCCCTGTGCCTATGTTATTTTTCAGCTTCTGTGATTGTCCTTTTAAAAATAACTTTAAGCGTATCTCTTCATTCCTCAATACTTCCGTATTGCTCCTTCTTGCAAATTAATTTTTTCTGCCTAGTCTCTTAATCTGCAACCAACTCTTCATAATCACTAAATTTTGATCTGATTCTATCTGCTTTTGGGTACACCTTACAAAGCAAAATCCGATTCTGGAATCTCTTCCTGACAATGATGTTATCTAACTATAATATTGCTGTATCAGATGGCGTTTTCCCAGTAATCTTCCTCCCCTTGATTTTTAGCTTAGATTAGATTTTTAGATTACATTAGATTAATTATTCATTCCATAGATCCATTAAAGAGGGAATCCTCCTGGGTGTGGAACATGTCAGATAAACACATTACAAAAAATGTAATTAGAAAAACTTGAGTTACATTAATTTTAATGATCCTCAGTCAACAAACAGTAAAATTATGTACAAGAATTAAATTTAAACTTATAATATTTACAGGTTTAATACTTACATCTGCTTTCATTAAATCCATCATTCAGACATTTGCTAGTTTCTTGGCTATTACAACCAAGTATTGTCAAAAATTAAAGTAAATTATTCATTTCAGTGATCCTCAGTTAAGAACAGTCTGATTATATACAACATTAAACTTCCACTATTTACAGACTTAAGACTTACATCTGCTTTCCATACATCCATCATTCACACAGTAGGTAGTTACTTGGCTGTTACAACCAAGTATTGTCAAAAATTAAAGTATAATAAATTTCCATTTAAATAGTCTGTTGCACTTGTTCTGAAACTCATGGTTGGAACAGAAGGAGTGAGCCACCAAAAATACTTTTAAATTACATTGAAATTGTGCCTTGCCTGAAAACTTATTGAAAATATGCATTGCTAAATACTGGACTCCTTTCTGGGAAAGAGTAGGTGATTTTAAATCTTTATGTATATTGCTCTTATTCCTTGTATTGATACTATTTACTAAGCAGATAGTTGGAAAAAGAGATGTATTATTTACAACAAACTTCATTAAGGAATAAATATACTGAGAAGCTGTGGTTAATATGCCCAATTCTTTGAATAGGTTTCGACATGATGTTCTTGGATTTAGACTACTCATTACTCTTATTATACACTTTTGTACTCTAAAAATTTTTTCTCAGTTTGTGTAGATGCCCCAAAATATAATGCTATGCGACATAATGGAGTGAAAATAGGCAAAATATGCCAGGTTTTTTATATTTATATCTCCTATGTCTGACATCATTAACACGGAAAACACAGACTTGTTTAGGCGCTTTAGGTTTCGACATGATGTTCTTGGATTTACACTACTCATTACTCATATATACGCTTTTGTACTCTAAAAATGTTTTTTTCTGTTTGTGGAGATGCCCCAAAATATAATGCTATATGACATAATGGAGTGAAAATAAGCAAAATATGCCAGTTTTTTTATATTTATATCTCCTATGTCTGACATCATTAGCACTGCAAACACAGACTTGTTTAGGCGCTTTAGCAGTTCGTTAGTATGTTGCTCCAAACTGAATTCATTATCAAGTTGTAATCACAAGAATTTTACACTCTCAACTTCTCCTAATTCCATGTCATTATATTTTATACACACACCAGAAGGAAATCTCTTCGAAGTTCTGAACTGCATATAGTGGGTCTTTTCAAAGTTAAATGACAGTGAATTGGCTATGAACCACTTATTAATGTCTGTAAAAATTTGATTAGCTGCCCTTTCTAAATTTATATTTGAGTTACTATTTATTGCAGTGTTTGTATCATCTGCAAATAAGACAAAGTTGGTATCTGGTAATGTAACAGATGACAGGTCATTAATATACACAAGAAACAGTGGTGGGCCTGGTATGGAACCTTGGGGAACACCACATGTAATTTCTTCCCAGTCAGATGATGTCTGATTGCCTACTGCTGAAGTGTTATGTAATGACACCCTTCGTTTTCTGTTAGTAAGATATGACTGAAAACACTTTGCAGCACTACCAGTGTACAGAATATACACTATTGCTAGCTGAAATGTATAGCAGAACTCAGTTATATAAATTAAAGGTGGAGGGGGACAGGGAAAAAAGAGAGAAACGGGAAGGGTCTAATGATATCAACTGCACCGGAAATGTATGCAAAATAGTCCACGACGAGTGAAAATGTGCAGCGGACCGGGTCTCGAGCATGGGATCTACTGCTTCCCACCGATTCAAATTACTGCCTAGTGCCACCTATTAGCAGTCCCCCTCGGTTTCTCCATGCCTGCTAATT
Organism: Schistocerca nitens; assembly: GCF_023898315.1. Lineage (NCBI taxonomy): Eukaryota > Metazoa > Arthropoda > Insecta > Orthoptera > Acrididae > Schistocerca > Schistocerca nitens. The sequence goes on from NC_064614.1 coordinate 71,371,357, forward strand.
TTGCATTCCTGCTGGAGGTCGGACGTAAATGTTTATCAGCACTGAAGGTTGTGAATTCACTGTCCATCGACACAAATCAATTACATGAATGCGTGGCATCTGTTCTTTCGGAACTTCAGTGCGGATGCGAATTTTTGTTCAGCTTGCAATGGGAATGTAAAATGAGGAGACTGGAAGATTTGGACTGGGACTGACGAGATAGTCCGCTCAATGGCGATAAACATTGTGTCTGTATGGTGCAGTGGTTAACGTAACTGTGTAGTTAGCTTGAGATACCAGGTTCGAGTCCCCGTCCACCACACATTTTCATTCATCGCCAGTTTCCGCATGAAGTCCGGATGCAACTCATGTCATTAGGCCCTTGCCGCTACTTTTCTTTCTTGCCCCCTCCTCCTTCAGTTTACATCATATGTATCGCAGCTGCGAATGTGACCAGAAGAGCAGAACATATGAAAGAACGTCGGTATGTATACCTAAACTGTTGCTGTCGGCGTTGGTTTGCTGTCGAACAGCCGTTTCATTGAACCGTTGACAGTAACCCACTTTCTGCCCTACCTACCTATTCATAGCAAATGCTTCTCTCATAAACCCTTTAGTGACCAGTGGGAACTATAGATCCCACTTATTTGTTTTCGCTGTAAGTTCAGCGGTAATCCATGTTCCCACTTCTAACTTGTGCTACCATCTCTGTTAGATTGGGCTAACTATGTGTAGATTGTCAACAGTTAGGCGAAAGCTGTTGTATTTCTACCTTGTGAGTCAATCAATGCAGAAGCGCAGTTCCCGCGTGAAAACTAGCCACTGTTTCGACAACTACACCGTTTTTTGGATAGTGTGCTTTCCTTTTGCGTGTGAAGTGACTTGTATTGTATTTATCTACTTTTATATTTATGAGGGAGATAGTATTCGTGTATATTTGCTGGATTTGACTGAAAATTACATAAATATTACAAGGTAGGTTAGTGGAAGCAGAAGGGAAGTATTCTGCCCATTGGCTGTGGCAGAGTGTAATAAAATAATGGGGGGAGTGGATAGTTCTGATCAGCTGTGTGAACGGTATGCTGTAGGCCGTCATTCATGGAAGTGGTGGCACAACCTGTTTTTCTTTCTTGTGGATTTGGCAGTTGTCAATTCCTACGTTATTTGGAAGCTACAGAAGACAGAAGCAGACCAGCTAACATTTAGATTGTTCTTGGCAAGGCAGTTTATCTCTGGCTTCTCAAGTCGTAAGAGAAGAGGAAGGCCTGTTCATTTTCAAACACCAAAAAGAGTTGTGTCTCGAGCACCAGATGAAGTTTGTCTGAAGAAAGTTGGAACTCATTTCCCTACAAAAGGTGCAACAAACAGAATATGCCGCCAATGTAACACTAAGAACAAAGATAATGTGTAACAACTGTCGTGTACCTTTGTGTGTAGCACCACGCTTCTCTAAGTTCCATAGTACCTTAGTGGACTCAAGGAACAGTATGAACTAATACAGATATAAATGTAATGTTTAACATGTTTTTGTACTAAAAAATAAAGAAAATATATATTTTTTTAATTTAGCAAGTGAAGTTAGTCCAGAGTTCGGTGGGAACAATAGTTCCCACAAATTTTTTTATACTCGTAGGCTAAACTGTCACTTTCAAGATTTAAACTATGATTTTATGAACGGTTTCATAGCCCAATAAAGTGTTAGTAAAAAGTCTGCAACTTCCGGAAATAATTTGGTCACTAAAGGGTTAAATCTCTTTCTGTTTTTGTTGACATTACTCTACACGCGACTGACCAGAAGTCTTTGTCGTCTTCCCATTTCATTTTTCTGACTCCTCACCCACTATATCTACATTGAGCCTGATCAGTTTACATATTTTCTAGCTCACCCACCACGTTCGGATTTCTGACATTCCACGTCCCGACTCGCAGAACGTTATCTTTTCGTAGGTTATTGAATTTTCTTATGATCTCATCCTGGGGTTACGAATAGGGTATTAGTATCGAATCGTTTGCCTATGAAGAGATCATCATTACACTTTTTCAAATACAGGCCACATGTCCGTAAGATATATAGTATGTTTCTTTAATGCATAAGTTTCCTCATGCACTTGATCAGTTCTGGTCCTTCTGCCTTTTAGGGGCAGTTGTCCACCCAAAGGGCAAAGGAATGCCCTGAACCTCTGTCCGCTCCTCCGCCCTCTTTGACAAGTCCGCTGGCCGAAGGAATATGCCGGAGGTCACCATTGATGATGATTTTTATTCAAAATTTAAGCAATGGTGGGGTAGGAACCCGAACCGAAAACCTTGTCGTCGTTGTCATTAAAGGAGAGAAATTTAGCACTCGCAACACATCACATATGCTTCATTGTCCGCAAGTTTGGATATAATTCTTCATAGATGACTAGAGTCTTTAGGCCGTCCGATCACGAGTACACGACCTGGGACTCCTCCTGTTTAGACCCATCCGTACTTATAGCTATATAACAGTGGTCCTCCGTGAAAATCTCGTACAATGAATCAAAAGTATATGGAGATGTGCACAGTCTTCCATACCACATTAAATCTAAAATTACACTAGGCCGCTGCTATAATCAGAATGACAGTCGGTTAAAACACTGGATTTTGTGCTTTACTTGCCTCACACCAAACGACTACATTACACGCTTCTGGTTGATGCCAAACGACCTTCTTGTTCATGGCCGTCTGAAGAAAAGAGTTCCATAGCTGGACGAGCAACAGGGTGGTACGCTGGTAAACTGGGAGCAGCGAGGAACGTACATGCCGGACGCACTATGAGGAGGTGGTGCCCGATTTTGAACGGCGGTTCACTAGGGACGAAGACTGGATATGAGGCTAGTCCGGTAAGCACTCGTAGCCCGTCTAATCCCTTCTTGACGGACAGCGTCAATGATCTTCAGGTAAGGAGACACTGCTGATCTATACCACTGTGCATCCATACTCCAGCCGCGATCGCACGTAAGCCCTTTACAACCGCAGCATACACGTCCTGTCCGCTTATCAGTACGTGTGGATACGTAACTTTCGTATAGTCAGTCCTTTCTGGGCTTTGGTCTTCAGGTCCTTCAGCTGTGGTAACCAGAACAGTTTGAAATGAAGAAAGCAAAAATAGGCCCAGAAGCCGTACCATGTCTTTAAAACTTAGAGTGGTGTCCCTCACATGCTTATCGTTAAAATTAACGACGAGAACAATTGAAACGAACACACACGCATTTGTCTATTGCATGGGTCCTTAATTTAAAAAAATTACAATAAAAGTAATTTTAGTTAGCTGTATGTCTGGTTACGAAGTCTCGTAACCGGTTGGCCCTGACTAGTATTAGTACGCAATCTGACTGCATAAAATAACAATAAAGAATGAAAGGAAATTTCCGTTAACACAATTGATTAAGTCCCTGCAACTATAAAAGCTACGAAACAACAAAGCACAAGTGTAACTGTTCTTGCGTGTGGTAGTGTGGTTCAACGTGCATGTATCTGGCACGGTTCTTCCTCAATACGACAAGAAATTTTAAACACCATTTACAATGAACTAATTGAAAAGCCAGAAATACTATCATTGCACACATAAACCAGAATTACAGTCTAATACATGAACACGAGTAAGTGCTTTGTTGACTGAACCTGTGACCAAGAGGCATTGTTACTTAGGAAATTTGAAATAAAAATTTTTTTGTTATCTCCATATATAATGACGAAAAATACACTGTGATCATGGCAACATCTTCTATATATACATTATACCAACCGAACAGCATCAACTGTCTCGGCCAGCAGAAGAACAACTGCTCTCAACTATTACTCCTCTCGACATCCTCTCAACAAGCACTGCCCACGGCGACCTCTGAACTACAACGGCCCTCGACATTCTCTGAACAACTACTGCGCCAGTGGAGGCGGCGGAATAATATTCTTTGGAGCAATCTCTGGCGCTGTGACCCAGTGTAGCCACCTTTCATATGCCCCTCCTCCACAGGCTTGAATTTGATGCTATTTTTGCCAGCATTGGTGGTGAAAATACCACCAAATTCGTCCAAAAAAAATACAGACAGAAATAAAAGGTAATATTAATAAGGAAATATCACATAACTAAATAAAGTTTGGCCTTGCACTGACCCTTCAATAACCTAATTTATAAAATACAGTGAGGAATACAAATGCTTGCATACCTGTGATTTTACATAATAGTTTACACAAGTATTATTCAGTCAATGGCACCAGCAATGACGAATAGGTGCAGGTAAGAGTCACATAACATTTCATAAACAGTAAATACAAAAAGAAATCTATTTATACAAATAATCACATAAAATCTTTTCAATAGTTCAATAAACAAGTACCACTCCTCAGAGTAGTTGACAGTTCCAACAGCGGCACCCAGCAATGGCGAGCAGGAGCAGACACCAACAAGTGACATCATCTCAGTAGAAGCAGTTCCATCAGTGGCACCCAGTAATGTTGACAGGTGCAGACACCAACAAGTGACATCATTTCATTAGAAGCAGTTCCATCAGTGGCACCCAGCAATGTTGAGCAGGTGCAGACACCAACAAGTAAAATTATCTCAGTAGAAGCAGTTCCAACAGTGGCACCGAGCAATGTTGAGCATGTGCAGACAGCAACAAGTGACTTCATTTCAGTAGAAGTAGTTCCATCAGTGACACCCAGCAATGTTGAACAGTGCAGGTAACAGTCCATAATATTCACTATCACTAATTAGACAGTTCATCAGAGTTCATCTGCAGTAATTAAACAGTTCCAAGTGGCACCCATCAATGTTGAACAAGTGCAGGTAACAGTTCATAATATGCACTATCACTAATTAAACAGTTCATCAGAGTTCATCAGCAGAAATTAAACATTTCCAAGTGGCACCCATCAATATTAATACGTGTAAGCAGGCACAACAGTTTAATTGCACACACAATTGCTTTTACAAAATTATTATCAATGCTCTTACACTAAATATACAAATTATAATAAACACACAAATGATATCAGATAATTGGCGTATTAACTATTACAAATACACAAATATCAGTAAACCTATAATATTTATGGGTGTCAGTGTAAGCCACAACAAACAAGTAAAATAATATTTAGGAGATACGTCGGTACCAATTATTTGGGATTAGGAAAGAAAAACACACAAAACACACTCACGCATCTTTCATCCACATTTAAGTACTACTGTGTAATTGAATAGTGGTAACTGTGTAAATGCAATTCCATCAAAATTTGAAGTTCAACATGTGTATCAAGTAGTAGTGGTAACAGTGTATAACAGTCAATAATAGTTAGTCAACGTCACAGTCATCATGTGAAGACCAATGTTTGCCAAGCCAAATCAAAATGTAAAGTTGCTGAACAACAGTCAGTGTGCCAAGATATGCAAATACTTCCTCTCTCCAAAAAAAAGTATATACTGCTTATTGATTTAACAAAGTGTGTGTGTAGACATTCTTCCATCTACTTGAGTGTTCTAGTCTGCCATCTTCATCCTCCTTGTTCCATATAAACCAACAACAGAAAAATATGCTCCTCACTTACTTTACCTCTTATCCACCAAAACTCCAATAATCATCAGCATCACATAATCTTAATACTTAAATAATACCTCTTACGTCGATACATATAAACCTTATCATCAATATCTTTTACCTTACCTCTTGTCCACCAAAACTCCAATAATCATCAACTTCACACAATCTCAATACCTCAATAATACCTCTTCAATACGTCGATACATATAAACCTTATCATCAATATCATTTCACTTCCATAACATCTCTTTCCTCTAGTCAGTCTCCTCAAACAAGTAGAGACAAAATCCTATTGCAAACTTCAATTCATCATCCCATACAATCCGAAGACACAATGTTCACACACAACTTCTGTGTAATCCATCTGACCCAAATCGTCTACTCATTGTCAATTATAAAATACATTTTTGTTACCTTGTCCATCATTAAATAAAAGAAATGCATACATGACCTCTAACAGCCTTTAGTTTGAATAACTTTCAGTAAGTAAGTACAAGTACGGAGTGTGAATGATCGTAATATTTCACAGTGTGTACACCACTTCAAGAATCATGGCAAAACAGAAGCAAACATGTGGAGTATTTTTTTTTTTTTTGTGTCAAGTGTCACTTGCTATTTCAATTGTCTTTAAGAGTGCAGTGTAATAACTGTCAATGGTCTAAACCTAGTGTTGGTATTTCATGTCGTTAGCTTCCTTTCTATTAGCATAAATTTATACAGCTTCCATAAAACCTCCAGCTCATGTGACTTCAATGAAGTTTCTTGTACCAATGTCGTTCGTAGAATTATAGCAGTTCATTTCCTTGTCTTAAAATATAAAGCACTGAGCGTAAGCAAAACATGCAATAGCGAGTAAATATAGCAGTAGAGAATAGAATGTTAACAATTGGATGCAGCACAATCCCTATAACGAGGCTCTGCCAAGCGAACAACCAAAATTAATACCATAGTGTGACCTAAACTCCATGTTCGTACACAGTATATCAGCATTTCTATGTACCAAATTAAAAAGTAGTTATGACAACAAAACAGAAATGAGAAAATATGCAATCCATACGCAAAGCAGCAAATATATATCTTACATAATAAACAGGTCATTCGCATCAAAGCAGCATAAGCAAATAAATGTTCATATGTAATCTTAATAAGTAATCACAACGCATAACTTATATACATAACCATATCAGCACGACTAATCAGGTGACAATTATAATTTAAATAAATAAGCACAGCATGCACATAATAAAAAAAATATGACATCAGTGAAAAAGCAGAGCAGCCGAGCGATGCATAATATACATAAGTAACAACCCTGTTCATTAATAAAACATTGACAAAAATCAGCAAATGTACGCAAGCACGTCGCTTCACAAGTAAATTCATAGAAGATGAAATTTAGCACAAAGTATGAATCACGTAATCGCGAGCAGTAAATTACGTCTAAAGTACGTACCTAAGTGGAAAAATGTTACCTGAAAAATAAACTCAATTAATAGTTACCTTTTTAGTTTATTACTTCGCAATTACATTCTTCCTGAAATTTTTTCGATAGCAAGTCCTCTTATCGTCGGACGCACAGAATTTACCTGAAGTTCGTAAATATTTTATACAACTGTATCCTATAAAAAAACTGAACGTTAGTAACATAATTTATCAAGTCACTATAGCTTTATACTGAATTTATTCGGAGAAATTAGACTAAGTATTTGTTTACGGCTGTCAGTGCATTCGCACTGAGCCCTCGATCAGCTGTAGGTACGCGTGACGTAGGAAGTAATTGTTTGCGGTCAACGACTGCCTTGTGCAGCGCGCAGACTTGACTGTTGCTTTGTGTATGTGCCGCCGCCAGAACACGGCGCGGTATCCTTATATTCTCTGCGTGTTTACGTATAACTGTTAGTTTCTCAAAAGTATGTCATTCCACAAAATTTTAACGTTCGATGTATGATGTATTCCCTCAGAGCTCCGAGATTTAAGAGTTTCTACTTCGACAGTGTTATCATGAATAATTTTGCGAACTCTATACAGACCGTTATAAAGCAGAAAAAATTTGCGACCCAAGCCTTCTCCCTTGTGAGACAAACGATGAGACTTAATTAACATCTTTTGACCAACTGAAAAGGTTTTTAAACAACCAAGACGTTTAGCTGATTTCTCTCTTCTAGCAGCCGCAGATGCAATATTTTGTAGAGCCAGGTTGACAACTTCAGAATGCCGTAGTTTCCATGTAGGCGGAAAAGGAACGATTTCAGAAATGCGATTTGTCGGCGTTTTATTTTTTAATATCAATATAGGCCGTATAGAAGTTGAATCATTAGGGAGTTCATTCAGAATGTTTTGAAAAATATGAAGATACTGATCCCACGTTCTGTGATTCTGATGACAATAAAGACGACACAATTTATTGATTTCCTTCATCCATCTCTCTGAAGCGTTAGATTGAGGGTGACAAAGTGAAATGAAAATTGATTTAATCTTACGACGCCGTAGAGTACGAAGCCAAATTTTAGAGCGAAACTGTGATCCATTATCTGATATAACTTTATCAACATGACACACTTCTTTAAGAAAATGTTTGACGAAAGCATTACATACTGAACGACCTGTTGCTTTGCGTAAAGGTGTAAAACACACATATTTTGATGTAAATTCCACTGCTACCAAAATGTACGCAAAACCATTTGTAGAACGAACCACTGGACCAAACAAATCAACGGCAGCCATCTCCTTTAATTTCTCTGGAATGACAGGAAACAACGGCGCTCCGTGAGAAATAGTTGGCGGCTTCACCTTTTGACATAATTTGCATTTGGCAAGAACAGATCGAATACGTTTTTCCATATTACTGAAGTAGCAATTTTCTCGTAATTATTATATTCTGGGACCAAAGTGTGCATAACTGAAATGTGTATACCAAATCAATTTATTAACCCACTCATCAGGAATGCCAACTAACCAAACAGAGTTGTCAACCAATTTTAGTTTAAAAAGAATATCAATGCGAACTAAATAATACTGTCTAATCGCTACGCTTTCCTTTCTCCTCCTCTTCTCCTTAATGTCCTTCCAGATTGGATCCTTGTTTTGCTTCTTAGCGATGTCCTCGAGTGAAGACGAAATAAAATTTTCAAACGCAACACCTTGAATATACATCAAACAATAATTGTTTTCTTTGCATTCCTCCTCAGCACTTTGTTTTAAACCCATAGGTGCATGTGATAAAGCATCAGCAATAATATTTGAAGAACCCTGTATGTAAACAATACTAAAGTCAAATTCCTGTAGATACAGCGCCCATCGTGACAATCTTCCATGTGTTAATTTTGTTGACATAAGAAATTCCAGAGCTCGATGATCGGTGTAAACCTTAGTATGTCCTCCATACAAAAAGATGCGAAATTTTGTGAAAGCCCAAACAACAGCCAAAGTTTCAAGTTCCGTTTTCGAATAATTCTTTTCTGATTTAGAGAGAACATGACTTCCTAATGCAATAGTTTTCTGTACTACAACGCCGTTTTCTTCTATCTCTTGTAATAAGTGTGCACCTAGGCCTTTGTATGATGAGTCCATCGCAAAAAAAAAAAAATCTTTAGATAAATCCGGATGTGAAAGAAGTGGAGCAGCAACTAAAGCATCACGAAGTTGTTCAAATTCTGATTGAGCTTTCTCATTTCAACACCAATTGGAATTCTCTCCAGATAGTTCACATAAACGAGGTGTGGCTAAATTGTCCAATGTAACGAAGCGTCTAAGAAAATTACAGACACCAAGGAAACTACGAACATCACGTTTTGTAGTAGGAACAGCATAATTACGAATAGCATCTACTTTCTCTGGATCACGAAGAATACCTTCTGTAGAAATAATATGACCAAGAAATTTCACCTGAGAAAGACTAAATTCAGATTTTTCCAAGTTCACTGTAATGCCAACTCTTGCAAAAATACGTAATAATGAATCCAAAATTTTGTTATCCTCACTCTAAGAACGTTTAGCAATAAGAATATCGTCAACATATGAAGTAATATTATCACGAAGATAAACAGGTAAAATTTCGTTTAAACTACAAATGAATGCTGCAGAAGATATAGTAGGTCCAAACGATAATTTCCTAAATATAACAGTTACCAAAGGCTAAAAAAGCAGTGTATTTTCTACAATCAGGGTGGAGTTCTATTTGCCAAAAATTTGCGCGCATTTCAATCGTGGATAAAACTTTAATTCCATGGAAATGTTGAAGAAGTTCATCTAAATTTTGTGGATGGTCAGTTTCAGGAATGATGATATTATTTATCTGTCTGGAACCCAGAACCAAACGAACTGACCCATCCTTTTTTTTAAGAACGACATGTAATGGGCTGGTATAAGGACTGACTGCTGGCTCAATAATGCCTTGATTTAACATGCATTGAAGTTCACTCTTAACCTTCTCTCTATAAGCCAGAGGAATAGCGTACGTTTTTCCTCGAAATGATGTGTGTTCTTTTACTTTAAATAAATATTGTAAGCCTTGTATAGTTCCTGTGTGATGACTAAATAGTTTAGCATGTGAAGTCAAAATTTGGTGCAATTCTTCTCTTGCAACGTCATCTGGCACTTCAGCTTTGTTAACCTTTTCATTAATTAATTCTTCACTATTAATTATATCATCCATCGCGTCTCTGTATCTCTTGTCGTTGTCATGAATGAACACACTGTCGTCATAATGCTCAGCGAAAACATCAGAAGTAAGAAACCTGAAACATTTTGAGTCTGATTCAGATTTCGTTAAGTACTCGAAAACTTTCAAACACCTCGGCATTCCGGCAACAGTCAAGTTCACACTTCCTTCCTTAAAGTTTAAAATGGCCTTATATGTGTTAAGAAACTCCATACCTAATATAATTTGTGTGCTGAGTAATGGAACAATAATAAAATCAGCAGAAAATTCATATCCTTGACAAATGGAATTTAAGTTGGTCTGTAGTTTGACTTCCACAATTTTTCCAGAAATAGCTCCTCGAATTGCAGTTTTAGAAACAGGTAACACAGGACAGGCAATATTTCTTACACATATACGAAAAACTGATTCACTAATTTCATTCAATGGGCTCCCAGAATCTAAAACCGCAGTGAACTTATTCTTACTCACACATACTTCAATATCAGGATCTAAAAATGCGTCTACATTATTTTCCTTTTCGTGTAGCAAAATGTCACTCATGTCTTCCAGGCGCACGTAGTGTAAAGTCGTAGTGTCATTATTTTCTGAACCGTCTATATTGCTGCCAAAAGCCGAAGCTACAAGTCATTGTCGATTGTTTGCGTCATGTCTTTGATTATTCGCGTCATTTCGCGAATCAATTTCTACGATTTGCACTTGTCTCTCTGAAGTTCTGTCACGTGGAGGATGCCAATTTGATCCCTCCTGTCTGTTACATGTAAATTCTTGGTTATGTCTATTACTAAAATTTCTGTTTTCCTGGCTATCTTCATGATACTTCTTGTGTAAATTCGACTGTCACTTCTGAAATTATTGTTATATTTACTACCCTAGTTATTTGTTGTTGTTGTTGTGGTCTTCAGTCCTGAGACTGGTTTGATGCAGCTCTCCATGCTACTCTATCCTGTGCAAGCTTCTTCATCTCCCAGTACCTACTGCAACCTACATCCTTCTGAATCAGCTTAGTGTATTCATCTCTTGTTCTCCCCCTACGATTTTTACCCTCCACGCTGTCCTCCAATACTAAATTGGTGATCCCTTGATGCCTCAGAACATGTCCTACCAACCGATCCCTTCTTCTGGTCAAGTTGTGCCACAAACTCCTCATCTCCCCAATCCTATTCAGTACCTCCTCATTAGTTATGTGATCTACCCATCTAATCTTCAGCATTCTTCTGTAGCACCACATTTCTAAAGCTTCTATTCTCTTCTTGTCCAAACTATTTACCGTCCATGTTTCACTTCCATACATGGCTACACTCCATACAAATACTTTCAGAAATGACTTCCTGACACTTAAAACTATACTCGACGTTAACAAATTTCTCTTCTTCAGAAACGCTTTCCTTGCCATTGTCAGTCTACATTTTATATCCTCTCTACTTCGACCATCATCAGTTATTTTGCTCCCCAAATAGCAAAACTCCTTTACTACTTTACGTGTCTCATTTCCTAATCTAATACCCTCAACATCACCCGACTTAATTCGACTACATTCCATTATCCTCGATTTGATTTTGTTGATATTCATCTTATATCCTCCCTTCCAGACACCATCCATTCCGTTCAACTGCTCTTCCAAGTCCTTTGCTGTCTCTGACAGAATTACAATGTCATCGGCGAACCTCAAAGTTTTTATTTCTTCTCCATGGATTTTAATACCTACTCCGAATTTTTCTTTTGTTTCCATTACTGATTGCTCAATATACAGATTGAATAACATCGGGGAGAGGTTACAACCCTGTCTTACTCCCTTCCCAACCACTGCTTCCCTTTTATGTCCCTCGACTCTTATAACTGCCATCTGGTTTCTGTACAAATTGTAAATAGCCATTCGCTCCCTGTATTTTACCCCTGCCCCCGTTAGAATTTGAAAGAGAGTATTCCAGTCAACATTGTCAAAAGCTTTCTCATAGTCTACAAATGCTAGAAACGTAGGTTTGCCTTTCCTTAATCTTTCTTCTAAGATAAGTCGCAAGGTCAGTATTTCCTCACGTTTTCCAGTATTTCTACGGAATCCAAACTGATCTTCCCCGAGGTCGGCTTCTACTTGTTTTTCCGTTCGTCTGTAAAGAATTCGTGTTAGTATTTTGCAGCTGTGGCTTATTAAACTGATTGTTCTTTAATTCTCACATCTGTCAACACCTGCTTTCTTTGGGATTGGAATTATTATATTCTTCTTGACGTCTGAGGGTATTTCGCCTGTTTCATACATCTTGCTCACCAGATGGTAGAGTTTTGTCAGGACTGGCTCTCCCAAGGCCGTCAGTAGTGCCAATGGAATGTTATCTACTCCGGGGGCCTTGTTTCGACTCAGGTCTTTCAGTGCTCTGTCAAATTCTTCACGCAGTATCGTATCTCCCATTTCATCTTCATCTACATCCTCTTCCATTTCCATAATATTGTCCTCAAGTACATCGCCCTTGTATAGACCCTCTATATAGTCCTTCCACCTTTCTGCTTTCCGTTCTTTGCTTAGAACTGGGTTTCCATCTGAGCTCTTGATGTTCATACAAGTGGTTCTCTTATCTCCAAAGGTCTCTTTAATTTTCCTGTAGGCAGTATCTATCTTACCCCTAGTGAGATAAGCCTCTACATCCTTACATTTGTCCTCTAGCCATCCCTGCTTAGCCATTTTGCACTTCCTGTCGATCTCATTTTTGAGACGTTTGTATTCCTTTTTGCCTGCTTCATTTACTGCATTTTTATATTGTCTCCTTTCATCAATTAAATTCAAAATGTCTTCTGTTACCCAAGGATTTCTACTAGCCCTCGTCTTTTTACCTACTTGATCCTCTGCTGCCTTCACTACTTCATCCCTCAAAGCTACCCATTCTTCTTCTACTGTATTTCTTTCCCCCATTCCTGTCAATTGTTCCCTTATGCTCTCCCTGAAACTCTGTACAACCTCTGGTTCTTTCAGTTTATCCAGGTGCCATCTCCTTAAATTCCCACCTTTTTGCAGTTTCTTCAGTTTTAATCTACAGGTCATAACCAATAGATTGTGGTCAGAGTCCGCATCTGCCCCTGGAAATGTCTTACAATTTAAAACCTGGTCCCTAAATCTCTGTCTTACCATTATATAATCTATCTGATACCTTTTAGTATCTCCAGGGTTCTTCCATGTATACAACATTATATCATGATTCTTAAACCAAGTTTTAGCTATGATTAAGTTGTGCTCTGTGCAAAATTCTACCAGGCGGCTTCCTCTTTCATTTCTTAGCCCCAATCCATATTCACGTACTACGTTTCCTTCTCTCCCTTTTCCTACACTCGAATTCCAGTCACCCATGACTATTAAATTTTCGTCTCCCTTCACTATCTGAATAATTTCTTTTATTTCATCATAAATTTCTTCAATTTCTTCGTCATCTGCCGAGCTAGTTGGCATATAAACTTGTACTACTGTAGTAGGTGTGGGCTTCGTATCTATCTTGGCCACAATAATGCGTTCACTAAGCTGTTTGTAGTAGCTTACCCGCGTTCCTATTTTCCTATTCATTATTAAACCTACTCCTGCATTACCCCTATTTGACTTTGTGTTTATAACCCTGTAGTCACCTGACCAGAAGTCTTGTTCCTCCTGCCACCGAACTTCACTAATTCCCACTATATCTAACTTTAACCTATCCATTTCCGTCTTCAAATTATCTAACCTAACTGCCCGATTAAGGGACCTGACATTCCACGCTCCGATCCGTAGAACGTCAGTTTTCTTACTCCTGATAACGACATCCTCTTGAGTAGTCCCCGCCCGGAGATCCGAATGGGGGACTATTTTACCTCCGGAATATTTTACCCAAGAGGACGCCATCATCATTTAATCATACAGTAAAGCTGCATGCCCTCGGGAAAAATTACGGCCGTAGTTTCCCCTTGCTTTCACGCGTTCGCAGTACCAGCACAGCAAAGCCGTTTTGGTTATTGTTACAAGGCCAGATCAGTCAATCATTCAGACTCTTGCCCTTGCAACTACTGAAAAGGCTGCTGCCCCTCTTCAGGAACCACTCGTTTGTCTGGCCTCTCAACAGATACCCCTCCGTTGTGGTTGTACCTACGGTACGGCTATCTGTATCGCTGAGGCACGCAAGCCTCCCCACCAACGGCAAGGTCCATGGTTCATGGGGGGGGGGGTTATTTATATAGTATTTATTTATATAGTAAGAATTTCTATTATTGTGTGAATAATTTCTGTCCTGATGAAATCGATTACTGTTTCCGTATGATTGATCATTCCGGTAGGACTCCCGTTATTATAGTTGTCTGTGTAATTTCTGTTAGAACGTTTGTTATTGTAATAAGCCTGATATCTATTGTCCTGTGTGTTTCGTCTGTCATTTTCAAAATTACCACTATAACGTCCGTTCCGATCATTACCCCTTTTCACTGAAAGACTATTGCGATTACCGTTACTGAAAAAATTACATGAAGTCCCGTCGCCTTGTCATACTCAAGTTCTTGTAGCAAAGTCTTAAAAGTTTCAATGTCGTCTTTACATCTTCCGGCTAAAGCAATTTGTCTTATCCATTATGGTAGCTTAGTTAAACAAATGCGAATTAATTCAGTTGGGATATAATAGTTGAAAAGGAATTCATTCTTTCGAATCATGTCTTCAAAGTATTCTGCCGGCGTGCGGAACTCAGACTGTTAAAATTACGCTGCATAATAAGACTGTTTGACTCTGTTTTGCGTGTTTTCGGACCAATATGTAGATAGAAATGAATGATAAAAATCATTTAAATTATTACAATATCTAACAAGTGCGCGCATTCGCTTCGCCGGTTCGTTTTCTAAATATCCACACATAAATTCCAGTTTGTGACTTAGTGGCCAATTTGGTGGAAGTGCGTACATAAATTGATCTAACCATGAACATGGATGTATGTAATTCTTAGAATTGCGAAAGATCTTAAATTTCCGAACAGTTAAAAAGTGTTTATAGTCAAAGTTTTCGCCTCGTGGCGACAAAGACCCACCGCGTCTGTCCCTTTCCGATTGTCGATTATTGTCAAGTTCGCGCGCCTGGCGCTCTCTTGTTGCATCTCGTAAATGAAATAAATTATTTTCTTCAAAACTCGCTGCTATCTGTGATTCTAAATTTCTTCTACTGTCTTTTCCTATGATTTCGCTTTCAATTTGTTTAACTTGCTTTCGTAACGCCTCAAATTCCCTTTTAACGCGTTCATTAAATTTTCCTCGAATTTCAACATGTTTACTTAAGTTCTGGTACTCTTCTGTTTCTGCAAATGGCAATGGAGCTGTATCATCTGAATCACTGTCGCCATTTAAACTAAGACTTGTCAATTTATCTGAAATCTCCCCAACTCTTTCTGATAAGTTACCTATGTGTTCTTTCTGTTTATTTACGTCTTCCGTAAGTGTCGCGACTTGGGTTTCAGTATTGACACATTTAGTAGTTAACTGTTCATACTGTTGTGTTAGGTTATTTATTCTGTCATTTGGTACGGATCCCTCGATTCTTTCAATTTTTGTTCCTTATCGTGTGCACGTTGTAAATTTAGCTCTAAATTTTTTTTAACTATAACGCGATCTCTTTCTTCCTGTTCTCTATCCTGTTCCTTTTGTCTAATTTCTATTGAAATTAATCTGTTATTGTGAGCATTCAAAATCGGTTGTACGTCTTCTATAATTTCTTTCTTTAATTCATCTTTCATGTTTTTAAAACATGTCCCTATTCGTGAGTCTAACCGTGTTTCCATTGTTCCCATATCAGTTTTAATTGTTCCTATTTTGTGTGTCTAACGTGTTGCCAATGTTCCCATATCAGTTTCTAACCGTGATCCCAAATTTAATATTGCACTCATCAACTGCTCCATATTAAGTGGTTCGAAATTCTTTTCGCCCCTAACATTTCCCGTAAAACTAACTTCCTTCGTCATAGCAGTAAAGCTATCTGTGTTCGATACTAGTCCAGAATCTTCTGTCGTTAATCTCGTATTCTGAAAATTTTTTGATTGTGAAAAATTTTGAACTGGTTTCGGACTATTTTACCGGCTTATTAAATAGTTTTCTACTTCATTATTCATCATTCTGTTCTCCTGTGTTGGCGAGTTCGCCATCTTAACAATTTCGTCATTCTGACTATCCATCGTTTTTGCCTTTTTCATCGATCGCAGAATCATTTACAAAACATACAAAACTCGTCACTATACGAAAATTACACAATGTAGCACTTTATCACCAACAATACCATTCACACGAAAGGCTTCCCGACAGCACGCCTAAGGAACAATTAAAACCTTCACAAATGCACAAAATTGTTAAACCCGTATACGACTCATCAAAAATTCCACAAAAATACCACCAGAAGAATTACAAGACTACTATAAATGTTCAATTACAAAATCTATACGTGCAATATAGACTACAATTACTAAACTACAAATTACTACAACAATACTACTGTCTGCTTTTTTCACTGTCAAAAGAATTCCAAGGGACGATACGAAGCAGCGGTCGCCACGTGCATGGGGGCTTAATTACAAAAAAAATTGCAATAAAAGTAATTTTAGTTAACTGTGTGTCCGGTTACGAAGTCTCGTAATCGGTTGGCCCTGACTAGTATTAGTACGCAATATGACTGCATAAAATAACAATAAAGAATGAAAAGAAATTTCCGTTAACATAATTGATTAATTAAGTCCCCTGCAACTATAAAAGCTACGAAACAACAAAGCACATGTGTAACTGTTGTGTGTATGGTAGTGTGGTTCAACGTACATGTATCTGGCACGGTTCTTCCTCAACACGACAAGAAATTTTAAACACCATTTATAATGAACTAATTGAAAAGCCAGAAATACTACCACTGCACATAGAAACCAGAATTACAGTCTAATACATGAACACGAGTAAGTGCTTTGTTGACTGAACCTGTGACCAAGAGGCATTGTTATTTAGGAAATTTGAAACAAAAAATTTTTTGTTACCTCCATACATATTGACGAAAAATACACTGTGATCATTGCAACATCTTCTATATATTCATTACACCAACCGAACAGCAGAAGAACAACTGCTCTCAACTATTACTCCTCTCGACATCCTCTCAACAAGCACTGCCCACGGCAACCTCTGAACTACAACGGCCCTCGACATTCTCTGAACAACTACTGCGCCAGTGGAGACGGCGGAATAATACTCTTTGGAGCAATCTCTGGCGCTTTGACTCAGTGTAGCCACTTTCACTATAGAAAGCTGAAAACCAATCTTTGTAGCGCACTCGTATACCCTCTGCACTATATGTTGCAACTGACGAGTTGGTGTTGAAGTATTGGACGAGGAACAGTAAACAGAAAAATCGTCGAAACTCCTAAGAAGCGTTATACAGGACCGTTTCACCATATATGTTTTACTATTGGCTACCGCAACACTTAAAACGTTTCCTCGGGGAATACCAATCTCATGCTCAAAACTATTTGACAGCCAGTCACCAACACCATACGTAAAAAAGAGCTTAGATATGAAAAACCATGTGAATATGAGGAAGGGGCCACGAAAGCCTCTTTGGAGGAGCTGCTTTAGAACACTGTGTAACCAATACACTTTATGGGTATATTGTAGAATACATCTATAGACTGCTGTTTAAATAGAAAATGCTGCTGGATAGCCGCTTCCAGCAGAATCAGATTGTCGACAATGCAACCAGACTGAGAGCGGGTATGGAGCTGCCTGGCGTCTAACATCCAGACCATGTGACAGTTTTCCATTCTCTCCAAGGACTTTGCTGCTCGATCCAGCAGCTAAGAGGACACGTTCTGTCCTATCCCGGTTTGAGGAGACGTATCAAAATTGCTTGTGTCTACAAGTTGGGGAAGTGTTCTGTCTGCTGTATCGAATTAAAACATTCAAGGACGACTTCCTCTGACGCGGCTTGCAAGTGCCGCAGAATTCTGTGCTGGATCTGGTCGTTACCGGGTGCAGTATGGCAAGCAACGGGCAGTGACGAATGCAGCTCCCACGTGGAGAAACGGCAGTTCGAAGAAAGCTTTGTTGGGTCTGCAGTCCAAATCTCCATTCTGCCTGATCATACAGCATCGGCGCAATGCTTGAACTTGTCTGGCAGTGGCAGAATAGTAAAACGCTGTGCAGTGTCTAGGAGTTGTCTCGAAACGCCACTACTTCAGCACCGCTGCTGTTTTCAAACGATTACATTTACCGGAACCTCCTAAAGGTTTCTCATACTTTCATAGAACAACTCATTGTACGTCCATTCTTCTAATAGATGTTTATAGGGACATTGGCTGTTGAGTATGAAATGAAAATTTGAACACCTGCAGTCGTCTCTTTGCATTTAGTTCCTTTTTGCAACCAGTGATAGAGGACAAGTTAGTCTCTCACCTAGTTTTCGTATACAGAAAATTATTAAAGATTTTGTTACAACCTGTCACACCTTGAGCGAGGCTCTAGAAAGTTAACGGCCTAAGCCGACGTTGATGGAGCCTGGTAGGGCGCTAAAACCGTGAGGTATTTTTTTGGTTCTTAGCTTGTAGAAATGGCATGTTGGGACTTGAAATCAATTGGCGGTGAGCCCATCCCTCAGTAAATCTTACCGGACAGGTCCACAGCCGTACAGGGCAAACAGAGCAACCTCTTGTCGAGATATGTCTCCAGCAGAACAATGCTGCAATACCTGCCATGGCGCCGGCCAAAGCCTGGGCTTGGGGCGACGGTCTGAAGGAACGCATCTACGCAGTAGAGTCATAAACCAGGCATTGTGTGCAGAGCCATGTGTAATAAAAATAGACAAGTTTTCGTGTTCGCCAATACTGCAAATAGGCCTCTGAACCACTTCCATTGGCCATCTCAGTTGTATAAGGAACTCCAGCATCTGACAGACGTTTGGAGATCTTTATTACACAAAATAGGTAGTACTAACAAGCTCCAAGGCACAGGCGATTTGGATAAAGATCTTTAAGATTGTATTTGTTCACTTGTTACTGTGGGAAATGACACGAATTTGGAGAAAATCATATTCTTCCTCTGCATGAACTTAAAAAAGGCAATAATTGGCGATTACTTTTTTCTTCCAGAGACGCAGGTTTCTTAACTCTTGCCCTGGTTCGACGTGAGTCTGTGCTGTTGCGTGGGAGGGGAGATTTAGCGCCGCTAGAGCCCTGTGATTGGCTCAAGATGGGGTGAAGATAGTGTCGTTCGTGCGCTTTGCTGGAAAACGGTATTTCTTCTGGAGAGGTGCAAAGCACTAGGCTTTATGGTCTGGTAAGCACTTCTGGTCGAAGCTCTGGCATGTGTGATTGGTACTTGGGACCTGTACCAAGACTGACTTCACTTGCGAGTAGTTTAGACTGAGGAGACATTGCAGCATTAACAAATTACAGCGAAATGCAGGAGAATCTGCAGCGGATAGGCGCTTGGTGCAGGGAGTGGCAACTGGCCCTTAACATAAACAAATGTAATGTATTGCGAATAAATAGAAAGAAGGATCCTTTATTGTATGATTATATAATAGCAGATATAACACTAGTAGCAGTTACTTCTGTAAAATATCTGGGAGTATGCTTACGGAATGATTTGAAGTGGAATGATCATATAAAATTAATTGTTGGTAAGGCGGGTGCCAGGTTGAGATTCATTGGGAGAGTGCTTAGAAAATATAGTCCATCAACAAAGGAGGTGGCTCACAAAACACTCGTTTGACCTACACTTCAGTATTGCTCATCAGTGTGTGACCCGTACGAGGTCAGGTTGTCAGAGGAGATAGAGAAGATCCAAAGAAGAGCGGCGCGTTTCATCACAGGGTTATTTGGTAAGCGTGATAGCGTTACGGAGATATTTAGCAAACTCAAGTGGCAGACTCTGCAAGAGAGGCGCTCTGCATCGCGGTGTAGCTTGCTGTCCAGGTTTCGAGAGGGTGCGTTTCTGGATGAGGTATCGAATATATTGCTTCCCCCTACTTATACCTCCAGAGGAGATCACGGCTGTAAAATTAGAAAGATTCGACCACGCACGGAGTCTTTCTGGCAGTCGTTCTTCCCGCGAACCATGCGCGGCTGGAACAGAAAAGGAAGGTAATGACAGTGGCACATAAAGTGCTTTCCGCCAAACACCGTTGGTTTGCTTGCGGAGTATAAATGTAGATGTGGATGTAGATGTAGCCTGTGGTGAAGTTTTTACTGTACTGACAGTGTGACTTCAAATGTCTCGGACTGCTTGTTTGACAGGGGCACACTTATTCATGTTTGGTTTACCAGTCTTGACGTTTGGTATCCTTGTGTGCTCTGTTGTATAAGTAGGCCAAACGGGTCCTTGGCATGACCAGCGAATGGGTGTGTCACACACTGAAATCTACTTTGATTTCAGGGCTCTGGTAGAGAGTAAATTGATATCCGTCTGCCTTATCGCTAGACCGTGAGATTTTTGCATTTCTTTCATAGCTACGATCAGTTCACAGGCGCCGCCTCCACGTCTCACCTCCGCCACAAGCATCTCGCCAGCTGCTGTTTACAGCGCCACACGAAGCAAACAGGGTAACATAATGCTTCTCCGGCATTGCCAGGGCGTACAGATCTCAAATGCCACTTGCTCTCAGCGGCATCTATATAGAGAAACTTTAGTAGATTTGATCAGTCCGTCTGCTCAGCGACATATCAATTCCGATTGCGTCATCCACATTTTTAGGGCCAGAGATAAACCGTCTTTGCCAACCCAGGATCACTGTCCAGTGTAGTCTTAAACCACCTGTTAGATGTTTACGATATTCAATACATAACTTGTTTAGCATAATTTGTGGCTGTTTTTTTAGAGAAAAAAATAAATGTTTCCAGAATGAGATTTTCACTCTGCAGCGGAGTGTGCGCTGATATGAAACTTCCTGGCAGATTAAAACTGTGTGCCCGACCGAGACCCGAACTCGGGACCTTTGCCTTTCGCGGGCAAGTGCTCTACCAACTGAGCTACCGAAGCACGACTCACGCCCGGTACTCACAGCTTTACGTCTCCCAGTACCTCGTCTCCTACCTTCCAAACTTTACAGAAGCTCTCCTGCGAACCTTGCAGAACTAGCACTCCTGAAAGAAAGGATATTGCGGAGACATGGCTTAGCCACAGCCTGGGGGATGTTTCCAGATTGAGATTTTCACTCTGCAGCGGAGTGTGCGCTGATATGAAACTTCCTGGAAGATTAAAACTGTGTGCCCGACGGAGACCATGTCTCCGCAATATCCTTTCTTTCAGGAGTGCTAGTTCTGCAAGGTTCGCAGGAGAGCTTCTGTAAAGTTTGGAAGGTAGGAGACGAGGTACTGGCAGAAGTAAAGCTGTGAATACCGGGCGTGAGTCGTGCTTCGGTAGCTCAGTTGGTAGAGCACTTGCCCGCGAAAGGCAAAGGTCCCGAGTTCGTGTCTCGGTCGGGCACACAGTTTTAATCTGCCAGGAAGTTTCATATCAGCGCACACTCCGCTGAAGAGTGAAAATCTCATTCTTGAAACATTCCCCAGGCTGTGGCTAAGCCATATATTCGCAGTATCATTTCTTTCAGGAGTGCTAGTCCTGCAAGGTTTGCAGGAGAGTTTCTGTAATGTTGGGAAGGTAGTAGACGAGGTACTGGCAGAAGTAAAGCTGTGAGTACCGGGAGTGAGTCGTGCTTCGGTAGCTCAGTTGGTAGAGCACTTGCCCGCGAAAGGCAAAGGTCCCGAGTTCGAGTGTCGGTCGGGCACACAGTATTAATCTGCCAGGAAGTTTCAAAATAAATGTTGTTTGAACACTAAAATGATCCCAACACAATCAATCAATTTAAACAGTCCCCACCAGCGTTACCTTTCATTGTGGCGTCCCATGCCAGGATCTCGGATTGATGGCACCTGATGTGACTGTCAGATCGCGTTGCATAGCGTAGTCATTCAATTTGACGTCCCTTGCGCAGAATTTTGAATAGATGGCATATTCTGAGACCATCAGATCGTAGATAGTGTTGCATAGTGAAGCTTCTGTTCCCCAAGTGTAATGTGGTGAAATGGGTAGAATATATTCAAGTTGGTGGCGCCTAGACATAGTACTAATAATTTGTGTATGTGTGCGTTTTCATGTTGTGGTTGTGACTTCTTTGTCACTTGATTGTTCCTGACAGCGAACGGCGTTGTACTGATTTGTTAGGATAGATTGAGATTTTCGTTTGTGAATATAGACAAGCGTGCTCTTATTTGAATTCGTAGTCAGGAGCTAGGAATCAGTAGCTCACGGGTGCGTAATTTACATTAGAATCCGTGTGGAGTAGGAATGTGTAGTGTTTAAATTCGTTTGGGTCAGGATGAGAGTTCATGCTTACAAGAAGCAAGGCACGTTTGCTACAGAGAAGCGGAAGTCATTGTATTTTGTTAACCATGGATTCACAACAGATTATTAGCGGTACCCAGGCTGATATTACATGGGATATCAGGTAAATGCGGTTGCGGACCGGGCAGAAATATCAAACGTAGAACCTGCAGAGAATGACGACATGTCTCATTCAGGTGATGAAAGTTTTGTTCCTGTAGCCTTGTTGCAGATGTCAGTGACATAGTCTTGAAATGTCAATCTCTTTTGCAGCTTGATGCCAAGATACTTGGCAGTGTCTGACCATGGGAGATTTTTATCACTGAACCTGATGCAGAGGTGTGCTTTTGTACGTGAAGAGTATGACCTGCGTCTTCTCTGGTTCGATGGTTATTTTCCACTGGTTTGTCTATTGCTCATTGTGTTGTTCTATTTTTCTAGTTATCTATTCTAGGTTGGAACTACTGTGGTGCACTACAGTGTCATGTACATATAGAGACAAGTGACTTCCTTGTTACTTAAGAATATCATGTGTAGATAGAATAGAATATGGGTCCCAACACTGAGCGTTGTGGGGCTCCAGCCTTTATTGATCTAGTATTACTTGCAAGTCTTGTTGCAACCCTTGTTCACTAAAGTACGAGCAGCCCTTAGCGGCTCGCCATCTTAGTTACAACTATTCATGACATCTTTTTTAATATGTGACTTGTAAGTACTGCATCTTTTTCCAGTCAGTGCAAACTTTTATTTTATTAATGTATTATATACTTATTATGCTTTAGAACAGTTAGTCTTATTCTGAAGACGACGCTCATAGTAACGTCGTAACCTGGTCAATTTTGACTTAATATTTGTGACCGAGCCGGCCGTGGTGGCCAAGCGGTTAAAGGCGCTACAGTCTGGAACCGCGCGGCCGCTACGGTCGCAAGTTCGAATCCTGCCTCAGGCATGGATGTGTGTGATGTCCTTAGGTTAGTTAGGTTTAAGTAGTTCTAAGTTCTAGGGGACTGATGACCTTAGAAGTTAAGTCCCATAGTGCTCAGAGCCATTTGAACCATTTTGAATTTGTGACCGAGGGCTTATTTGTTCTAATATAATTCTCATTACAGTTACTTTGCACCGTACAGTCATCTGTTTGAGATCTATGCCAACCTCAGTGATCTAAAATTCGTGACAGAAGTGTTGGTTTTACAATGTGTGCGTAAGGACTTTTATTTCGAATATTTAAATGTACAAGTGAGTATGGGACACCATAATAAAATTTAATAAGTAATTTAAATGTATCCTTGCGCATGATTTTAAAGTGTCTTGTTACAAGCAAGTACCACATTCGTAAAAGACCGTCTCTGAAATGCGCGTTCACGAATCCATTATACTCGCGGCGGACTGTGGCGACCGTCCCGCCGCCAAACGAGTGGCGGTGGAGGCGCGGCGCCTTTGATGCAGGGCTCGCTTACACTGTTAGAGAGATGTAGTCGGGCAGGCCGCTCACGCTTTTAGGCGCTACAGTACGCCGGCGAGTGGTGTCTGCTGCCTATACCGTGTAATTTATATGCAAGTGACCAGAGGAGACACACAGGCATCTGCTCCGCAGACTGGATTGGTATGAAACATAAAACATCGCTTGTTAGAACACTGTATTCATGACCCATGCATACATTGTGCACGTATGTACTTGCAACTGTGACCTGTAGATGGTTGTAATAAATGAGTGCAGGACATAGGGCTTCACAGAAGCATCACTATGGAATAAAGACTGAGCAATGCAGTCAACGAGAAGGCAGCAAATATAACCTATTGAATTTTGCACATGATATGGTACAATTCCAATGATGGATGTAAAGCATCAACAGGAAATAGAATGCAAAGTAGATTCTCAGACGGTGTGGTATGCCGGCTGGCGTGGCCGAGCGGTTCTAGGCGCTACAGTCTGGAACCACGCGACCGCTACGGTTGCGGGCTCGAAACCTGACTCGGGCATGGATGTGTGTGATGTCCATAGGTTAGTTAGGTTTAAGTAGTTCTAAGTTCTAGAGGACTGATGACCTCAGAAATTAAGTCCCATGGTGCTCAGAGTCATTTGAACCATTTGAACGGTGTGGTGTCATACGTTGATGAGACTTTAATCAAGTTTTCACTTTCTGTGATTGCAAGCCTTCGTTAGAGACAAATCTGTGAGTTTGAAAGATGTCTGCGAACTTCCATACATTATGTTTACCACCTACCTTCTACAAACGGGTAACCTTTACTGTAATATCTGCGCCCATAGTTCGATTTCCGTATGTTCACTGTTGCTTGAGCTAAGCTAGTTCGTCAGCCTAAGATCTTGAAGTGAGAGCTGCATCGGCCAATCAGGTGCTAGAGTGTTGATAGGCTCTACATGGCGTCCTTCTTCGTGTCTATACTGTCTGAGACGGTGAAGGTGTGAATTTCTCTTTTTGTGATATGTTGTGCTTATGAACCTGGCATTGAATTATACTAGGGAAGAGAGAGAGCTGGATGTGAAAGGAGCTATGAGTAAGTATTGGTGAAGATATAACCGGAACTATATACACCTCTTCTCCATTCTACTCATACAGAATATAGCATAACGTGTTTCTACAGCTGTATGTTTGACGAGCCATGTGAGGATGGTGAGGTATGTCGAACACTGATCTCAAATGAATAACATAGTGTAAACCTTAATATTATTGGTATTCAATAATAATTGAAAGGTTAAAAGAAATCTCGGATACTTATTTACGTTTCACTCCCACTTCAATTTACGTAAATGAAATACACAGATAAAAAAGTTTTGCATCACCCCGGTTCCCAGAAATCCTGAAGATGAGATGTCACTAAACTCGCCCAAAAATGTAAGCAACCACGCATGAGCAGCGCCTATAAGACGGAGGGGGTCCGACAGCCGATCAGTTCCAGTTCCAGTCATTCCAATAGGAAGGAGGTACACGGCTCGTGTTGTCTGTTGTTCAACCATGCCTAAACGGTCGGTATCGCGTCCACATTTGTGCCAGGAAGGGCTCTCAACAAGGAAAGTATCCAGGCGTCTCGCAAGTAACCAAAGCGATGTTGTTCGGGCATGGAGGAGATACACAGAGACAGGAACTGTCGATGACATGCCTCGCTCAGGCCGCCCAAGGGCTACTACTGCAGTGGATGACCGCTATCTATGGATTATGGCTCGGAGGAATTCTGACAGCAACGCCACCATGTTGAATAATACTTTTCGTGCAGCCGCAGGGAGTCGTGTTACTACTCAAACTGTGCGCAATAGGCTGCATGATGCGCAACTTCTCTCCCGACGTCCAAGACGAGGTCCGTCTTTGCAACCACGACACCATGCAGTGCGGTACAGGTGGGCCCAACAACATGCCGAGTGGACCACTCAGGATTGGCATCACCTTCTCTTCACCGATGAGTGTCACATATGCCTTCAAGAAGACAATCGTCTTAGACGTGTTTGGAGGTAACCCGGTCAGGCTGAACGCCTTAGACGCACTGTCCAGCGAGTGCAGCAAGGTGAAGGTTCCCTGCTGTTTCAGGGAAGCACTATGTGGGGCCGACGTACGCCGCTGATGGTCGTGGAAGGCGCCGTAACGGCTGTGCGATACGTGAATGTCACCCTCCGCTCGATAGTGCAGCCATATCAGCAGCATATTGGCGAGGCATTCGTCTTCATGGACGACAATTCGCGCATCCATCGTGCACATCTTGTGAATGACTTCTTTCAGGATAACGACATCGCTCGAGTAGAGTGGCCAGCATGTTCTCCAGACATGAACCGTATCGAACATGCGACCCACCAAGCACTGAGGGATCTACCACGAATCGCCATTGAGGAGTGGGACAATCTGGACCAACAGTGCCAAGTTGAGCTAGTGGATAGTATGCCATGACGAATACAGGCATGTATCAATGAAACAGGAGAGTGTATTAGAGGTACCGGTGTGTACAGCAATCTGGACCACCACCTCTGAAGGTCTCGCTGTATGGTTGTACAACATGTAATGTGTGGTTTTATTGAGCAAGAAAAACGATGGAAATGATGTTTATGTTGATTTATATTCCAATTTTCTGTACAGTTCTGGAACTCTCGGAACCTATAACACTAGCCTACCGTGAAATAAGCTAATGTGAACCTCTGAGAGGATTTGGGAATTTTGACCGCATGCATATTTAATGAATAAAGGTATCGGACTGTAATATTGAAGATATTGCAATTAATAGAAAAACAGCCTTTAATTTTTGGTGTTTAATGAAAGGAGTAAATTTCGTATACGAATGAAAAAATGAACGGTCGCCAGCCAATTAGGCACATGAATGTGGAAATGTATGTTTAAAAAATTAAAGACTGGTTAATGAAGTTACTTTCATTAATATTTCCCTTTGAATAGTACACAGGATACAAGTGGATACTGCACGTACTAGTAAACATAGTAATCAACTCACACTAATAAGAGTTACACTCAAGATGGTTACATGAATCAGTACTGAAATGTTACTGCAAGAAGTGTAGAACTAAATTTGGCCAGGAGGGGTTCTGACTTAACTGACATATAAATACCACATCAAAAAATAAGTAATACCACAACTACACTGTTTATTCTCCCATTTGTAGAAATGAATCAGATTTCCTTAGCAGCAATAATATTCCAATTACCTTTCTAATATCAGGAGAATATGGTGGGGATCCACAAACTGATATTGTATCACTAGTAAACTCTGTGATTATTTTATTAGCAGAATTCAACTGAACTAAATTTAATTCTTAGCTTCATTTGGAATAGTTTGTTTTTACTTTTCAAGGCAAATTATTCAACACTGAGCTCAATTAACTTCAAAAATTCGTTCACGATAGTTATCAAAGCTAAATTAAGTTTCAAATGAGTATAACTTATTTGCCTTTTTTCATCACCCGTGAAGCAGGTATCTGAGATAGTAACATTTACACAGTCAGGCACTGAATGTTTGTAAAACGATACTTTGCAATAAGTTGGGACTATTTTAGCAAAATTCTGACTAGCTTCACTTTTAGTAATCCTTGCACATCTGACAAACATAAATAAACAATAATAGCGGATTTTAAATAGGATACTCGGCTTTATAAACACTTAGGAGGGGATCCTGCATAGGTTCATTATCAGGATAAAAGATATGGTTCTAAACATGTGTTTATAGCACTTGGATTGTTATTAAAACCACTCACACAAATTCACTGGTCCGTGCTCTAATATATGTGTGTATGCATGAAGTTGGTAGAGCAGTGGCGTAGTAGTTGTGGGAGCGACGTGGCGGTTAACTGTACTCACGGCCCTTGATGTTTGACTACTCTTTACAATTTCTTCTTGGCGACGGATTTTTAATGTGTTAGAGCCATTCCTTATTGTCGAGAGTACCATGCAACAGCCAAATCCACATCCGAGGCAAAATTCCTTGTAAAGCCGCTTCCAATTGCCTCCCTTGGCACCGTCGATGTTTACCGTGCAACGGCTAGCCACCGACTACGTATCGTTTCCACCAAGTAGCCGCCCATTTCGACCGCCGATACCACCTTTTACTTCGCGTCCAGCCACTTCCGTTGCGAAGGGACTTCCCTACGTCTTTTACCTATTATAAACACAAACTCCCATTGCATGAATCACCTTCCAATATATAAGTTTTTCTTCTAAATATACACGTATTATAAAATTTCATTATTTTAACACTTACAGCACGGTGCCCGTACGCCATACGGGCGCGGCCGTCCTGACGTTGGCGACGGTGCCCGTATACCGTACGGGCGAGCCTTTATTTGGCTACGTAAGCGCGTTTAGCGGGTCTCCGAATCAGTTTCGTCAACTAATGTGGACGTATTTCATTCTTCTTCCGCAAGAGGCAAGCACTTATTGGCTATCTCATCCTGGGAGCGGCTGTGAGCACTGCAAAGTCGAAGTTACGTGCAGTTCATTCACTGGTGTTTACGATCGTGAAAATATCGCGCAGCGTGTTGACGGAGGCAGAGATCTTAGATATTCTTTATGGAGATGAAGGATCTGAAGTTGGTGATTCTGACAAAGAGGATTCGTACTCTCCAGCCGAAAGTACAAGTGACGATTCAGGTATGTGTATGACTCAATTTTTCACAAAGAGCCCGTTTGCCCGAAAAACTTTGAGTGGTGGTAAAAGCTGTTTTTACAATTGTTTATAGTGTCAACTGTCAATAGTTTTATTTTATATATAGAGAACACTAGGTAGAATGTGTTCCTCGTAGACTTCATTCACAGAGTGGGGAAGAAATTGGCTGAGAAGAGCGGAAATATTTTTCAGCAACAAGCCGCTTCATCCTCACAATTTGAGAGGACATTTGCAAGGCACTCTCCAGAGAAGGTCCCACCCACTGCAAACAAGGTGAATGCTACTAGGTATTGCAAAGTATGTTCAGACAGAGGGTAGGAAGAGACGGGTAAGCGCATCAGGAAGGAAGTAGATGGTGGTGCAAGGACTGTGGCGTTGGCCTTTGCGTCCCACAGTGTTTCCAGAATTTTCACACGAAGGCTAACTACATCTGAACTATTAAAATACTCTAGTTTACAGGTACCGGCGGTTAGACAGTCAAGTGATATTTTGTTTTAAATTTAGATCCAGTAATAATGGCATTACTCAGGAGAGAGATCATGTAAAACTTTTTTATCCACGATATTTTTGTATTTTCTTTTTTTAATTATAACACCCATTTGTATTTTATATTGTAAAATAAACTCACTATCATGTAAAGCTCTTACTTTTTCCTTTTAGATGATGCAAGAACTATATTCCTATCATTTTCCTGCTCTTTGCAATCTAATTTCCAACATTCATTAAATATGCCGGTTCACAGCCAAGTGCCTGGTGTAAAGAGGGCAGTGTTGAAAGTGTTAAACATAATTTAGCTTTTTCCATATATACATTACAATACTTTAAATTTCCTGTCACAAATCAATGCCCTTAATGAACAAAGGACATACACTTCTTAATTACAGATACACAGTTATATAATATAAACCTACTTCTAATCGATATAAGTGTTACAAACCGAGGTGATGCAAAACTTTTTTTGATATGTATATATTTTGTTGTCATGATGGCACTGACCATTCAAGTGCCTAGCTCCAGTGCCTCAAACATAAGAGGTGATGTCGTGCTTTTAACAATCAACAATTCAATGTGTCTGACACAAATTATTTAGTTGGAAAAAAGAAGAGATTCTTTGCTATTGGTAAGTTATTTTCAAATAACGAAAGGTAAGTTTGTCTCTAGAACGTCATGCCAGCGGCTAATTCATCCTGGTAATATGCTTTATGATAATATTATCTTACTATCTCACAACAACAAAGTGCCACAGATGTAATAGTTGTAGATTTAATATTTATTTCCTGCAGATTAGATGAAAACTAAGGGTTCACCATAGAATTCAAAATTACGTTCAGATGCGAGAAGGTACTCAACGACCAATACCCAATCATTTCTAATTCCAAACCTTAACCGTTGCGTGAAGTACGTGTGTCTGTGAAGAATTACGCCTGAGAGAAGTCAGACTGCACAATGAAATTCTTTTGTTTGGGGTTTTATTCTCTTACAAAGAGGGCATCATTAATCTGGACTATTTCAGGTCGAACTCTGACATCAACTACTGTAAGCAGAGGCTTTGGCCTTGTCATTTTTCCGCAGGAACCATACAGGTTGATACACTTCGCTTTTTTTCAGTAATTCCATACAAAATTGTACTCGTGAGTGAGTCATCTTCTAGGTAGGAAGACTGCATTGCGTAACACCGTATCGTAAGAACACTTTCGGTCACCTTGTAGACAGGCAAATAAGAATTAAAGAATTTTAATTACAGCATCACATCGTGAAAATTGTTATTAGTCGATTAGAATTCAGAAGGAATTATGACAGCCATAATTACAGTAATAGGAGGAAAAATGACTAATGTTATAATTTGTTTTAGTTGAGAATGACGTAAATATTTCAGCTACCAAAATATGTGATTACTTATCCAATGACATGGATTGGTTGACAAGTAAAGTTCCATCTGGGCAACTCATTCTATTAAATCGAAGAATTTTTACGTGGAGACATGTAGCTTCTTTATTTTCACAGTGTTACGTACTATTCTATTAAAACTAACTGTTTTCGTTTATACAACCTCGTTAGTGTCATCGTCGTAATCAAGAGAAACAACGATTCGGGTAGAGCTTTTTTTTCCATTTTATTTTATCCCAGTGGTCATTAGAGAATATGATTTCATTATCAATTGTAACTGTTAGGACAGTGTTCAGATTTCAGTGTCACTGCATGAAAAGCCCATGAAATGAAATCAATTACGCCAGCAGGACGACGTCAGCTAAAATCAAATATGCAATACATCGAGCATAGACAGAAGTAAATACTTAACATGTCACACTGTATCTCTGGACATGATCGATGTATTACACCTTGCTACTTTAATTGTTTTTATTCTATGGTGAGTTTACTTACTGACATTCCGATATACAGAGGGTCACAGAATGAAACCAATACGCACGTTTGCGTTCAAGCACCGGGATGAAAGAGAATGAGAATCATTATCTGTAAATGGTCAACATGTGGTCAAATTTAGATACCAGTTAAAAGCACTATCTGATCAAACATATCCCGATGCCCCTACGCAATGCCGAAATGGCCATTAAATATCACGAGAGGGGGACCCGCCAGCATAAGGAGGTGGAGGAGGATTACTGTGTTGCCAGTAGAGACGCAGCAAACAACAGAATGGGACCGTCAGGGGAGCTCAGTGATTTAGAACGTGGACTAGTCATTGGTATACACCACTTCTAACACCGCACGCGTTTGTCAGCACACAGCAATTGGCTACGCCAGGAAACATTGCGATTGGTTTTCCCAGGAAAACAGCGATCCCAGCCTACGGCTCCATTAACTAGCAAGCCTTTAATAAACCCGGCCGCCGCCGCAAACGACAGTTCTCATCGAGAAGTGCAGTACGCCGTGTTCCAGCTGCTTGTGGATGACTCGCCGCACCACTCGAGGTTACCTGGCTGCTCGGCGGAAACCTTGCGACATCACTCGGAGAGACTGAACTTCACTGGACTTGGGAATAATTACGGAACGTGCACCCCACCATGCACATTTGGACATTGGTATAACCAAAATATAATTATGCATTACTTCTGAGTGTGAGCCTGGGTAGACTCTTGGCTAACATAATTGTTAAAAAGTGATTTGTGATTTTATAAACCAGACTGAAGAGGTTATTGTGTTATTCCTGGTTATAACACAATAAAAATGGCGACGAGCACGCACCAGGAGACGTTGGAAGATCTCCTCAAGAAACTTCTCCAGCAGCAGGACGAGAACCACAGGCTGCTACTGACCACCTTCCAGCCACTTATACAAGGGTTCATGCAGACGCAGGCCACGCAGCAAGTACCGCCGTTTCCGTCTTTTGAAGAAACGTTAGAGAACTGGGGAGCCTGCGAATCCCGATTGCTGGAACGTTTCCGTGCTTTCAAGGTAACTGACGTTGGCCTCATGAAATCTTTGTTTTTGTCTTGGTCTAAACCTGAGATTTATCGGCTCTTGTGCAAACTGCCCACTTGTCACAGATATGCAAAAATGGGTTTCCTTTCGAGTGGACGCCGGCATGCGACCGCGCCTTTCACAGGTTGAAGTCCCAATTACTGCAGGCCCCGTGCCTCGCACTTTTTGACCCTACTAAGCAAATCGTCATTGCAACGGATGCCTCGGATACAGGCATCGGGGCGGTCCTGGCTCACAGGGAGGCAGATGGGTCGGAGCACCCTGTGGCCTATGCATCGAAAACATTAACCGATACGCAACGCCGGTATTCCCAAATTGAAAAAGAGGCACTGGCCATCATCTTCGCCTTAAAGGAGTTCCATGTTTTTGTGTGTGGTACCAAGTTTCACCTCATTACCGATCATAAACCCCTCATATCATTATTCAATTATGCAGCAAAGACCCCTGACCGGACTGCTCACCGTCTTCAGCACTGGGCTTTGTTTTTGGCACGATACCAGTATGAAATCCATTTTCGCAACACAACCGAGCATGCCAACGATGATGCCCTCTCCCGCCTTCCATGGGGACCGGATTTGGATTTCGACAAAGAGAAAATTCTGTGTTTTCACGTAGACGAAGAAGCACAGGCCGCAGTAGAGGCGTTTCCCATTACCAGCTCTCGGGTAGCGGACGCAACCAGTAACGACGAGGTGCTCCGACAAGTCTGTCGTCACGTGCGTAATGGATGGCCCGAACAACCGCCTCCCACGGCTTCTGCGGCGTTTCGTCAGTTCTTTACTGTCCGCCATCAGCTTCAGTTGGTTGACGGGGTCCTTCTACTTCTTTCGGACGACGGACATCCACGGGTCGTCATTCCACAGTCTTTACGTCAGCACGTTCTGCACCTGTTACACCAAGGTCATTGGGGGCTTTTGGCTCACCGGTTCACATACTGGCCCTCTATGACTCAGGAGATTGAACGCCTCAAGCAGACGTGTCCCTCCTGCCAACGCCAGCAGGCAGCTCCACGACATTCCTTTGCCTCTTGGCCACCATGTGCTAGCCCTTGGGAACGGGTGCACGTTAATTTTGCTGGGCCAGTGTTTAATGCCATGATTTTTATTGCCGTCGACGCATATTCCAGGTTTCCATATATTGTCCGCTGCAGCTCCGTTTCCACCTCCACCACTATTGCCGCCTTAGAAAAAATATTTGCCATTGAAGGTCTGCCGGAGGTTCTCCTCTCGGATAACGGTCCGCAGTTCCGCAGTGAAGATTTTCGGGTTTTCTGTGCCCGGCATGGCATTCGCCACATTCCGACGCCCCCTTCCATCCTCAATCTAATGGCGAGGCAGAGAGGATGGTCCGCACCTTCAAAACGCAGATTAAGAAATACCTCCAGGATCACTCCCCCGACGCATCTCTTACTTTTTTCTTGAGCAGTTACAGGTCCACGCCCATCGGAGATAAAAACTCGGCGGAACTTCTTCACGGACGGCAGCCCCGCACCCTCTTGAATCAGCTTCTGCCGACACCTCGGTTGGCTCCGTCGCTGTCTGCTTCTCGTTTCCGCCCAGGTATTCTGGTGTGGGCGAAGGGATTCGCCCGACAACCAGCCTGGATTCCGGCCACCATAATCCAGGGCAGGGGCAGGAAAGTCTTCCGGGTTCAACTTCCCGACCGGGAGGTTCTTCGACATGCCACTCAGCTTCGCCCTCGCCTGCCTTCCCCATCGTTTTCCTCCTCCACCCCCCCTCCCGGCATATTCTCCTCCCGTCCCCTGCTTCCCCTGATTCCCCACGCCAACCAGAGGAGGACACGCCAGGGTGGTCCTCGCAGATGGCCCCCGGTCGGCTCACGGACGACGTCTCCAAGCCAGGGCTACTTTCCCCGGACGTGGACCAGACCCAGCCACAGCCAGCCGGGGACTGCGAGGTCTCCCCTGATCGCCACCCCCAGGTCACTCCGGATGCCGATGAAGACATGCCACTGGTTCCTCCTACACTGCCTCCTCTGCTGCCGCGGTCCGCACGCTACAACCTTCGCCCCCGGCCGGGGCGTTTTCGCCCGTATGCTCCTGTTCCCAGTCTCACCGCCGACGCCGAGGTTTCGGAGGAGGAGGACGCCATGGACGTGGCGTTCATTCGCAGCCAATGTTTCCACGCTTCCCCACGGGGGAAGGGGTGTGGTATACACCATTTCTAACAAACACCGAACAACGCGCTCCAGTACGCGGCCGCCAAATACATCGCTGGCCGCACTTCTCTGGGCGGCCCGCTGCTTCCTTCGCTGGCCGTCTTCACACGCACGCTTCCTTACGTGGCCGAGAAATACATCGCTGGTCGCACTTCTCCGGGCGGCTCGCGGCTACCATCGCTGGCCGCCTTCGCGCGCGCGCGTTTGTCAGCACACAGCAATTGGCTACGCCAGGAAACATTGCGATTGGTTTTCCCCGGAAAACAGCGACCCCAGCCGACGGCTCCATTAACTAGCAAGCCTTATATAAACCCGGCCGCCGCTGCAAACGACAGTTCTCATCGGGAAGTGCAGTACGCCGTGTTCCAGCTGCTTGTGGATGACTCGCCGCCCACTCGAGGTTACCTGGCTGCTCGGCGGAAATCTTGCGACTTCACTCGGAGTGACTGAACTTCACTGGACTTGGGAATAATTACGGAACGTGCACCCCACCATGCACATTTGGACATTGGTATAACCAAAATTTAATTATGCATTACTTCTGAGTGTGAGCCTGGGTAGACGCTTGGCTAACATAATTGTTAAAAAGTGATTTGTGATTTTATAAACCAGACTGAAGAGGTTATTGTGTTATTCCTGGTTATAACAGTCATCGGATGTTGCCTGAGTAACACGTCTATCTGGGACATTTCAGCCTTCTAAAGTGGCCCAAGTTGACTGCTAGTGATGTGACCGCGAAGTGGAAACGTTATGGAAGAACCAAAGCTAAACCAAGACATTGCAGACCCTATTCACTGACGGACATCTGCCATCGACCATTGCGGAAGGTTGTTTAAAAAAAATCAAATAAATCAGCAATAGGAATCACTCGTTAGTTTCGGAGTGCTACTGCTACTTCAGGTACCACATTATCTGTGCGTAGGAAGTTATGAAGAGTGGAGGTGCAATGGTCGAGCAACTCCTCATGATCAACACATTTTAGTCAGTGCTAAGCAGTACTTTAAACTGCGTAAAGAGCGACATTACTAAAAGCGACATGACTAAACAGTGGATGACGCGAAACGGGTCATTTTAAGTGATGACTCACGCTTTACCCTTTGGGTTTGGCCTATGGAACGTTTCTTTCGTTCACGTTTAGTGCCAGCACTGAAGCAGGCAAGAGACGGTGTTTCTCGTGATTAGGGTGTGATACTTATACCGCGATTAAGAAGGCGCTAAAAGTAGAAGGAAATGAACACATTGTGTACAACAGAGCAATAGTTCAGATACGATGATTGTATCAGCATGACAATGAGCCATGTCATAAGGCAGTATCCGGGAAGCTATGTTTTGTGGACAATAAGACTCCTGAAATGTACTGGCCTGCTCAGAGGGCCGACTTTAAATGGAATATTTCTGTCATACGTTAGAACGTCGACCTCGCTCCAAACGCAGCATCCTGCCTTCTCTGATTTGAACTAACGCGAGGGCTATACGGAGAGTAAGGTCCGATCGGTAGCGAAATGGATACTAAAGCCTAAATTTAAAAAATCGAAAGTGTTTTTATTTGCAACAGCGTACTAAAGTTTCCAGGTGCTTCTCTACAAAGTCGGCGCTCCGACTTAAATATTTGTCGCAGCGTTCTACCGACTGTCCAATAACCTCGTCACAGAGGGCGGCGCCTGTGCATTCCGCATTTCTACGATGGTCTGCAGCTTGTTGTCTGTGCCAAAATGTTGTCTTCATAGTCAGCAGTTGACGGTAGCAGCCAAGTCCGGGCTTTGTGGTGAGTGATCGAACGCTTCACATCGAAAACGCTACATTGCTCCTGTACTGTGCGGCAGAGAATTTTCGTGAAGAAAGAAACGTGTTGCAGGCACGTTGTGCGGAGTTGCATGAAATCAGGCGAAACTTCACAATGAGTACTCACAATTTGTGGTACACAATATAGTTCTAGAAATATTTACTTGTTCAATGTGTACTTAGAACTGAAAAGAGTGAATTGATGTGATCGACAGGCATACTACAGACACTGTCCGACACATCCATCTGTGTAAAGCTTCATCAGATTTCCACTGTCGACTATCGGACTTCAGTTTCCTAATAGCCCTCATACTAAACTGCTGTGGCTGTGTTATTCTAGAGTACGTTGCAATGTTCTTCAGACATGCATGCCTTCAAAATACTCTTTCTATAATTATTACACCGCTCCCAACGCCGTTTCCGCTTCCGGAAGCAGTCTTGGGACACCTCTTGGTGGATGCCACGAAGCGCAGTCTGCGGATTTTTTCTCATCTATCGTTGCAAATTTTCATCCTTTCAATGGGATTGTGAACTTTGGAAATAAAAAAGTCCATAGGAGCCACGTCCGGAAAGTTCGGAGGATGAGGGAGCACAGTGATTTCGTTTTTTGTGTAATAGTCACGAACCAATGCGGGTGCATTATCGAGATGCAAGAGCCATGAATTGTCTCGCCATATTTCAGGGCATTTCCTTCTCATATTTGCTCGCAGGCGTCGCAACACGTCTCGATAGCACCATCAATTAACTGTTTGTCTCTGTGGCACGAATTCAAGATGAACTAATCCTTCAAAGTCAAAGAAAACCAGCAGCATGGCTTTGATATTTGACCTGACCTCCTCTCGCCGGAGGTTCGAGTCCTCCCTCGTGCATGGGTGTGTGTATTGTTCTTAGAATAGGTTATTTTAAGTAGTGTGTAAGTCTAGGGACCGATGACCTAAGCAGTTTGGCACCTTAGCAATTCACACACATTTAAACATTTTTTGGCCTGACCTGAAAAGCTATTTTTGGTCTTGGAGAACCTTCCCCGACACATTGTGAACACTGA
Organism: Schistocerca nitens; assembly: GCF_023898315.1. Classification (NCBI taxonomy): domain Eukaryota; kingdom Metazoa; phylum Arthropoda; class Insecta; order Orthoptera; family Acrididae; genus Schistocerca; species Schistocerca nitens. The sequence goes on from NC_064614.1 coordinate 71,408,450, forward strand.
ACCTTTATATCAACATCAAAACCGTAGATCCACGTTTTGTCACCAATTACGATTCTCTTAACGAACATTTCGTATTCATTTGAGCTATCAAAAAGCGCTTCAGAGATTGCGAAGGGAAGCTGTATCTGGTCTTGACCCATGAGCCTTCGGACGAACTTGGCGAGAACACGATGCTGTGTCAGGATTTCATGACATAATCCAACCGAAATATTACATTCTTCTGCAATCTCTCAGTCTCTCAGTTTTCAAGTGGTACACTCAATGTCGTTGACGTATACTTTTTGCATCATTTGGTGTGTCTCTGAAAATGTTTTTTTGAGTTTTACGCAAAAAATAAGTCTGCCATCTCGAAATTCTCTAACTGTGCGACTCAACGTTCTACTTAATACAGAACTGAATAATAACTGAGAGACAGGCAGTTATACAATAGACACAGGCGCGTGCAAGGATGCCAAACTTATTTCGTTCCAACAGATCATTGGCGCGACATTACGAAAGTTCCGGAATTTCTTGAACAGATCTCGTACATTACAACAGTACAAGCACTACAGTCTAGTGTTGGATGCCTAATAACTTGGCTTCGACTTAAACCATGCGTCTCCTCCCGTTCGGGACTCGCAGTATCTGTACGAGAGTAGGCTGTGTACGAAAGAAGGAGTGTTGAAAGACGTGCACTTCGTTCAACATTCAGAGCTCGCATTTCATATTTCTAATCCCAGCATTCTGGTGCTCGGTAATATAATAATTCAGGCCATATTAATAGTCTCTATGGGTTGCCTAATTTATCTGACGATGTTTGTCACACAGTGATCTGTGAGAGCAGCTCGTCGCTAGGAATTTTCTTTATTTATGGGCCAGGGCAGCAGTCTTCCTAGCAGCTATGATGGCTTCCCATCCTTTTTCCGATCCCCAGGGTAGCACGTGGTGTCGTTTGAACGTTCAGTAGTGGCCAAAGTTTCTCCTGTCTTACCAACCTTGTAACTGTTATTTCTGCTCCATTTTAACGCCGCGAGGTCGCCTCCCTGTCAGATTCCGGTCCTCTGATTGGCCAGTTCAGGTGCGCGCCCGTTTTTCGCGGGTGGGCGCCAACCGCCCTCCGCGGGTGGATAGTGGACAAAGGGGCAGTAGAGCAGTTCTAGTGTGACCGGCCTGAGACTGGAGGTGCTGCTTCCGGAAGATGGAGTGTGGGTAAGCATGAGCGCCGACGTCAGAGGGAGGCTTATAGGTCATTTTACTGTTGTGCGGCCCGCATCTCGTGGTCGTGCGGTAGCGTTCTCGCTTCCCACGCCCGGGTTCCCGGGTTCGATTCCCGGCGGGGTCAGGGATTTTCTCTGCCTCGTGATGGCTGGGTGTTGTGTGCTGTCCTTAGGTTAGTTAGGTTTAAGTAGTTCTAAGTTCTAGGGGACTTATGACCACAGCAGTGGAGTCCCATAGTGCTCAGAGCCATTTTTTGCCCGCATCTCGTGGTCGTGCGGTAGCGTTCTCGCTTCCCACGCCCGGGTTCCCGGGTTCGATTCCCGGCGGGGTCAGGGATTTTCTCTGCCTCGTGATGGCTGGGTGTTGTGTGTGATGTCCTTAGGTTAGTTAGGTTTAAGTAGTTCTAAGTTCTAGGGGACTGATGACCTCAGAAGTTAAGTCCCATAGTGCTCAGAGCCATTTGAACCATTTGAACTGTTGTGCGTTCCTTAAATTACGGTTTACGCCATTTTGCGGGTTATAAGACAACAGGTTTTCCTTGTACAGTTGGGCATAATGTGCGCGATGTGTTGGTTAGTCACGGTAGCTTGCAGTTCGGCAGTAAAGTGTATACTTTCATGCTCACTTTTCCGCTTCGTCTGGCAGTAGCTCTTTCAGTTCTCCCGTGCAAGATTTGACTTAGAATTTAGGTTTTCATAGCTTCAAAACTTGTGCCCCTTGTCCTACGCCACGTGGTGAGTGTCTGGCGCCCCTTCATGTTTCTTTAACGTGGTCGGACCGCGAGCCAAAGTTATCTACTATCGCCTGTATGAATAGTTTCGCGTCTTGTTGGTTTTACTCCTCTAGTACAGGAGGCTATCTAGCGATTCACCGCCAGCAGCATCTTTCTTAGTCTTAGGCTGATTCATGGTGGTGGTGGTCGTTGAATGCCTGCAACCCCTTCCTTTAGTAAATCGAACTCCATTTGATAATAGGGCGATCGTTCCTTCCTTTTCTCCTGCTATCGTGGCTTATTATGAACGTACGTGAAGAAGAATTAAATATTCTGCTGAACGGAATGAACAGTCTAATGAGTACACAGTATGGTTTGAGAGTAAATCGGAGAAAGACGAAGGTAATGAGAGGTAGTAGAAATGAGAACAGCGAGAAACTTAACATCAGGATTGATGGTCACGAAGTCAATGAAGTTAAGGAATTCTGCTACATAGGCAGTAAAATAACCAATGACGGACGGAGCAAGGAGGACATAAAGAGCAGACTCGCTATGGAAAAAAAGGCATTTCTGGCCAAGAGAAGACTACTAATATCAAATACCGGCCTTAATTTGAGGAAGAAATTTCTGAGGATGTACGTCTGGAGTACAGCATTGTATGGTAGTGAAACATGGACTGTGGGAAAACCGGAACAGAAGAGAATCGAAGCATATGAGATGTGGTGCTATAGACGAATGTTGAAAATTAGGTGGACTGATAAGGTAAGGAATGAGGAGGTTCTATGCAGAATCGGAGAGGAAAGGAATATGTGGAAAACACTAATAAGGAGAAGGGACAGGATGATAGGACATCTGCCAAGACATGAGGGAATGACTTCCATGGTACTAGAGGGAGCTGTAGAGGGCAAAAACTGTAGAGGAAGACAGATATTGGAATACGTCAAGCAAATAATTGAGGACGTAGGTTGCAAGTGCTACTCTGAGATGAAGACGTTAGCACAGGAAAGGAATTCGTGGCGGGCCGCATCAAACCAGTCAGTAGACTGATGACAAAAAACAAAAAACAAAAAAAAAAACGTTGGGGCAGGCTGCTGAACTCAATTCTTTCCTCCCCCACCCCCATTTGATTGTATTATTGTTCAATTTTCAACTGTTAACCTTCATGCGCTCGCGCTAGATATAGTCACGCGAGCGCTCGCGCAGGCGGTCGACCGACCGTCCGAGAGTTTCCTTCAATCTCTTGAGGTTTTCCGTGTTTGAATGCCATATTTCCATAAAATATCGACATAGGATATCTCACACAATATTGCATACACATTTGTAATCAAAATTAATTATTTAACAATAAAATATAGAATGGAATACAAAAAGGAAGCCAAATACCCGAATGAAATATAAGAACATTTTTTTAATTGCAATGTTTTGGGACTATATAATGTAATACTTAAGACTAGAATTATTCACTGTCTTAACTCGTCAAAAGAAAAGCAAATTTTGCTTTGAAAAAAGAATTTTTGATTGAAAACGTCACAAACATCTCTTTTAGGTGAAAAATGCTGAACAGTCTGTATCGATTTCATTTTCGTTTTGAGGCCGACAACAATTATTGCACGTAACTGTTTTGGTTGAATGTCGTGGACAGACGTTTCTTCCACATTCACCGCATTCTCTCTTTGCTTTTATATTCTTTTTTGAGCCACACAATTAACATATTCCTCTCCTTGTAGGGGTTGATACAGCTGGATAAACTATGTCACTCTCTCTGTAATTTTCCAAAAATCCTAACAAATCTTTTGGTTAATGCTTCAATTTAGCTCTTTCTTTCAGGTTTTCGCTCATCAGTTCCAAAGATAACTCAGGTAAGAATTGTCTTCTCGTTTTTTCTTTCATTTTACCTGTGTTGAATTGAAAAATGCGCAACGAATTTATTCCTGTCAAGTCAAGTAATCGGAAAAATATACATGCAGGCCATCTTTGTGTTCTTATTGATGTTGAAATTCTGGAGCACGTGAAGTCGACAGTATGAACTCCACGTTTGGTTGGATTATAGTGTGTGATTTGTACAGTTTTTCTTTTTTTTTTTTTTTTTTGTATCTTCATCAGTGCTGTTGGCATCATGCATTGTGGAGAGCACTACTACAGCTTTCATTTTTTTTTTTGTAATCATAGAAATTAAAGTATTGTCATCTTGACAACCGAACATGTAGTCTCCTGCCAATGCATTTCCATTTACTGTCACAAATTCTGGGGAATTTCTTTTTTATTTTTTCTCATTGTACGTAAAAAAGTGAGGCCTTTGCTGAGGAGGTATTCAGCCAACGGGTAACTTGAAAAATAATTATCAGTTGTTACATTTCTATTTGTTCCTTCTATACATTCAACCAATCTAGCGACCAAGTCGTATGGTTTGTTGGAGAGTACGTTAGGGCCTGGCGCTTGTTTTGCGCAGTACACTTCTAAATTGTATGTATAAAAAGTGCGTGCATCACACAATGCATGCATTTTTAACCCGTATTTGGCTGGTTTTTGAGACATGTACTGGATGAATGAACATCGTTCTCTAAACGCAATCAACATCTCATCAACAGTGACAAATTCCACTAAACAGAATTATTTTTGGCTGTTAGCAATGAAAGAAGACAAAATTTCTCGTATAGGAGCAAGTTTGTCCGTTGCTTGACGTTCCAATCTCGTGTTTAGGTCATCAAATCTTATAGCTCGTAGCAAAAATCTAAATCTATTTAGGCTGAAATTGGCTCGCAAAATTGTCAGACCTGTTCCATTGGTATTGAAATATTCAAAGAAATTTGCACGGTTTCCTCTTTTGACCGCAATCAAAAACAGAGCACCAAACAATACTAGCATTTCAGCCGTTGTTGTCGGCTTATAATCCCTTTCACGTACTTCAGAGTTACTGCTTCCTTCTGCCAGAGCTTGACGTGCCAATTTTTTCCTTTCAATACAAATATTCGTGTACCTTACGATCCCTTCTACCAGTTATTAGACACTGAAAACTTTCCAGTCGAGTTTCACATTGTCTGGCTTGTCCTCTAGGACCTGGTAGAGTTTTGATTACATTTTTTGACTTTGATTTTGTGCTGGTAATATTGGCACTATGGCCCAAATAGTTTCCATGTCCTTACCTATATAAAATCTGATGTAATTTGTTGGTAGCTTCTGTTGATCTATGTCATTTTCTCCCTCGTTTACCAAATTAGTTTCCGACTCACTTTGATGTATATCACCTTCAATCCCTTCTTGTTCATAATCTGGGTCATCGGAAACGTCATCTTCTAGGGATTCCTCACGGCCTTTCCCCTCTGCTTCCTCTCTCTCCATTTCAGCCAAGATTCTATGTATGTCATCAGACGTACGGTTTCGTCGTTCCCTTTAAAAAATAAAAATAATTGTTACTTTTGCCAACAGAAATTTCTTAGAATGACGAAGTGCTAAAGTAGAAAGAAAAACAAAATTTGTGAATGGCAAAATTTATAGAAAGTAATGCATATTCACTAGAGAATTGGAAGAGTCTATAAAATTGAGGAAATATAGGGGAATTACAAAAAGAAATACTTACATTCCGAAGTAGAAGAGTAGAACAAAGTCTCGTAAGCGCTCGCAAGGCGGTAATCTGACCGCCGAACGTGTTCGGGCCTATTTGAACTTGTCCCGAGAGGCAGAGAGGTGCGACTTGGACGAACTTTGAGCAGCATCTGTCGGAAAAAGGTGCAACTAGAGAATACATGTCCCTGCCGCCACCTCGTTACCTTTGTGGAGTAAGTATGGTGCGAAATTGCAAAAAGGCGGACACTTCACCGCCCGCGCGAGCGTGTGAAGGTTAAGTAAATGAGTCGTTTAATTTTTACATTCTCCCTTTCATTACGTGAAATCACCCTTAGTGTGACAGTAGAATAATGCAGAACTATATCGGTTGCTGTAAGACCGGCCAGGATAGCCGAGAGCGCTAACGCGCTGCTTTGTGGACTCGGGTAGGCGCGCCGGCCCCGGATCGAATCCGCTCGACGGATTAACGACGATGCCCGATGTGCCGGCCAGCCTGGGTGTAGTTTCTAGGCGGTTTTCCACATCCCGCTAGGTGAATACAGGGCTGGTCCCCATGTTCCGCCTCAGTTACACGGCTCGCAGACATCTGAACACTTTCGCACTATTCCATGGAGTACACTCGATGCAGACAGTTGGGGTACAGTAAATCCGGCCCAGGGGGTACGGGGTGGCAGCAGGAAGGGCATCCGGCCACCCCTTAACCATTAACATGCCAAATCCTATTAACGATGCCTGACCCTGCGTAACTGCGGCACAAGGCTCAAGCGGTAGAATATCGGTTGCTTATAATGCCGTGCAGGTCTCACGCCCTTAACGATAGGATAAAGATTCAAGATCTCTCATCTGGAACGATCTTTGCCCGCGTGGTGCCGATAATAGAATAATAATTTTCAATTATCCCCCATTGATAAACTGGGAAGTGTTCACGGCTCAGTGTGATTACCTGAGCACTAAATCCTCTTGATGTGGTGGAAGTATTGGCTGATTTAGAAAAAAATATCAAAATTACAGCACCTACAGCAACGGACAGTAACTTGCAAAAGAAAATGAGCCACCGATTTCAGTATGCTCGGGTAGCCGAGAGAGAAGGCGACAGCTCACGTCAAGTACAAGATCCAGGTTCGAGTCCAAGCCCGGCACGAATTTTCACTGCCCTCAATTCAGAACGCAGACAAAGTTTAGCCGTTGTTGTTGTTGTTGTGGTCTTCAGTCCTGAGACTGGTTTGATGCAGCTCTCCATGCTACTCTATCCTGTGCAAGCTTCTTCATCTCCTAGTACCTACTGCAACCTACATCCCTCTGAATCTGCTTAGTGTATTCACCTCTTGGTCTCCCTCTACGAGTTTTACCCTCCACGCTGCCCTCCAATATTAAATTGGTGATCCCTCGATGTCTCAGAACATGTCCTACCAACCGATCCCTTCTTCTAGTCAAGTTGTGCCACAAGCTCCTCCTCTCCCCAATTCTATTCAATACCTCCCTATTAGTTATGTGCTCTACCCATCTAATCTTCAGCATTCTCCTGTAGCACCACATTTAGAAAGCTTCTATTCTCTTCTTGTCTAAGCTATTTATCGTCCACGTTTTACTTCCATACATGGCTACACTCCATACAAATACTTTGAGAAACGACTTCCTGACGCTTAAATCAAAACTCGATGTTAACAAATTTCTCTTCATAAGAAACGCTTTCCTTGCCATTGCCAGTCTACATTTATATCCTCTCTACTTCGACCATCATCAGTTATTTTGCTCCCCAAATAGCAAAACTCCTTTACTACTTTAAGTGTCTCATTTCCTAATCTCATTCCCTCAGCATCACCCGACTTAATTCGACTACATCCCATTATCCTGGTTTTGCTTTTGTTGATGTTCATCTTATACCTCCTTTCAAGACACTGTCCATTCCATTCAACTGCTCTTCGAAGTCCTTTGCTGTCTCTGATAGAATTACAATGTCATCGGCGAACCTCAAAGTTTTTATTCCTTCTCCATGGATTTTAATACCTACTCCGAACTTTTCTTTTGTTTCCTTTATTGCTTGCGCAATATACAGATTGAATAACATCGGGGATAGGCTACAACCCTGTCTCACTCCCTTCCCAACCACTGCTTCCCTTTCATACCCCTATACTCTTATAACTGCCATCTGCTTTCTGTACAAATTGTAAATAGTCTTTCGATCTCTGTATTTTACCCCTGTCACCTTCCGGATTCGAAAGAGAGTATTCCAATCAACATTGCCAAAAGCTTTCTCTAAATCTACAAATCCTAGAAATGTAGGTTTGCCTTTCCTTAATCTTTCTTCTAAGATAAGTCGTAGGGTCAGTATTGCTTCACGTGTTCCAACATTTCTACGGAATCCAAACTGATCTTCCCCGAGGTCGGCTTCTATCAGTTTTTCCACTCGTCTGTAAAGAATTCGCGTTGCTATTTTGCAGCTGTGACGTATTAAACTGATAGTTCGGTAATTTTCACATCTGTGAACACCTGCTTTCTTTGGGATTGGGATTATTACATTCTTCTTGAAGTCTGAGGGTATTTCGCCTGTCTCATACATCTTGCTCACCAGATGGTAGAGTTTTGTCAGGACTGGCTCTCCCAAGGCCGTCAGTAGTTCCAATGGAATGTTGTCTACTCCGGGGGCCTTGTCTCAACTCAGGTCTTTCAGTGCTCTGTCAAACTCTTAACGCAATATCATATCTCCCATTTCATCTTCATCTACATCCTCTTCCATTTCCATAATATTGTCCTCAAGTACATCGCCCTTGTATAGACCCTCTATATACTCCTTCCACCTTTCTGCATTCCCTTCTTTGCTTAGAACTGGGTTTCCATCTGAGCTCTTCATATTAGTCATATTCGCAAAATGCGAATATGATTTTCGTATTCTCTGGTTTCGGATCTAGAGGAAGACCGGTTTGTCATTTCTCCACAGACTTTCAGACTCCTCATAGAAACTATCCGCCAGCAGAGATCAACGGTCACGAAGGTGACACCCCATGTTAAAGTGCACTAATAAGTTTATGGAGAAGTTGGTCACATAGTGTGTCCTCTCCAATGAGTCATACATCGTCATTGCAGACAGATATGCCCTTGGAAGACGCCGGTAACTAACTAACAACAACACTGGGTGTTTATGGATCTAGACTGCTGGTATCTGAAGTCACGTGGCGTGCAGAAGCCCACTGAAAGTCGTTCCCTTACTTACACTCAGTGCTGTTTTTCTGGGAGAATTCTGGGGGATGCGTACCCCTAAACTTTTTCGTCTACAAAGTAATTTTTTTACGATGTTGAGAACTTGGGAGAGTGCCAAAGATGTATTTCACGAACGTAAATTTTTTGTTTCATTTTTTCGTGTTGGTAATTGCAACACGGAACGATACCAGTCCATTTTTTGGTGGGAAAAATGATGTCATTGACTGTTTCAATCATTTCGAAGCTGCGGCAACCGACAAGCGTGTAGTTCCCTCGCCCGCTAAATAGTGGGCGATGGTAGTGCTAAACGGATATACGTACGCTCAAACGCCGAGCTACCGATAGATGTCTCTACGGTCCCGCTACCATGATCCTTCGCGATTCATTGCTGTCTTTGTTTTGTTGTTCTTTATTCGTTTGCGCTTGCTGTTACGTTCTTGTCGGTTGTGCGAAGTTTTACAAAAAATGTTTCAAATGGCTCTGAGCACTATGGGACTCAACATCTTAGGTCATAAGTCCCCTAGAACTTAGAACTACTTAAACATAACTAACCTAAGGACATCACACACACCCATGCCCGAGGCAGGATTCGAACCTGCGACCGTAGCAGTCCCGCGGTTCCGGACTGCAGCGCCAGAACCGCAAGACCACCGCGGCCGGCGAAGTTTTACAGTGTGTGCTGTCCTTCTTTGCAACTTTTAAGTCAAGTTGGACGTGAGAGATGAGCATAAAACTAACAAACTGTGCTTCATTTGAGGTATTCCATACCACATTCTCTTGTATGTTTGGATGTTTCTCGGTATCGCCTGCTTCATTTGAGCTAAGTAAGCTGAAGAGTCCGATAACTTTTTTTTTTAGTTCGACATGTTTATGACGTCATGCCTAAAAACAGACGGGTGGTATCCCATGCTCCAGTTATAAGTAATTTTCGCTGCATTATGTCCAATGTTGGAGTACCCTAAAACTTTTTTTTAGAAAAAAAAGCACTGCTTACACTCAACCAAGGACAGCCCACTAGAGGCCTCGAAGCGCTTCCTTGGGCCGACGTTGCCCTTCGCTAGCACAGAAGTAACGATGTTCCGGTGTGGGTGCTACCCGTTCGTACCAGGCCAGTTTCCGCTAAAAGATTTCTCTTGTAGCGTGCGGGCCGCACAGCTTTGTGGAGGGTTGATTGACGAGAGAACGCTTTTCCGTTAGCATTGGGCGGAGGCTTTCATGTTGTTTACCGCCGTGGGACGCTTCGCGGCAGGCGGCGTCTCGTCGCGGCGTTCGTGCTGATGACAGCAGAGTGTCGCTGGAGACGCCGGCGCCGCCTCCACCCACTGCGCCTGCGCACTCTCTCGCTCCGCCACTCAGGTCCCCGCGGTGCCTCACAGCGCCCGCTAATGTTTCTCGCGATGTTTCCAGGTCGTCGGCTGCCGATGCCGCTGCCGCACAGCTTCGTCACGCCGTGATGCCGAGAGTTCCGTAGACGGCGAGAAAAGTACAGCGTTTGCCATAAATATTAGGCTGGTGCTTTAGCGTTTTTGGCTGCATGTTGATATTCCGGCTGATATGTGTTTATTGATCGGTTGTCATTTTAAATTTGTTCTTCGTATATCCATAATTGAAACGGACGACTTGGGACGTAAGCTAGTATAATATATGTTAAAAAATGACGAAATGCCTCTAGCTGTATTAAGGTGTTGGTGTTATTGGCTACTAGTTTCGATGTTACAGCACCATCTTCAGGCCCAAACTTGTTGACAGCAACCGTGTGTGTCTAACACCAGTAGTCCATACGAAAGGCAGGTGAGTTACTACTTGCCTTCCGCATGCAACACGCCAATCTCACCACTTACTACTAGTGTTAGACGCATACGGTTGCTGTCAACAAATATGGACCTGAAGATGGTGTTGTTACAATATCGAAACTAGTTGCCAATAAAACCAACACCTTAATACAACTGGAGTAATTTCGTCATTTTTTAACATTTTTTTTAATTTGTAGTTTACTGTTTGAGTTTACACTGTTTGAGTGTACATATTGTTGTATTTCTTTGTTTGGATTTGGTGAGGGGAGCTGTGGGCACTAGAAAATGGAATACCAAGTGGAGTAATCGAAACATTTCCGACGTGTTTTTTCTGGCTGAATTCAGTAGGAGGGGGGGGGGGGGGGTGACAGCAGGGGAGGTAGCCAGCAACGCGTGCGCCATGAATGGGGATAATACCACTGGATAGAGCACGGCAAGAAGATGGCCATCTCTACGTTCAGGAAGACGTTCAGTCTTTGATGAAGATAGTTTAAGCGCATTAATTAACAATGTTCCACCTTAGTGTACTCGAGAACTGGCAAGTGTGATGATCTGTCGTGATTCCACCATCGTACGACGTCTGAATACAATGGGGAAGGTTCTAAAATCGGATGTGTGGGTACTGTACGCTCTAAGCCGAAACCACAAAAATATCTGCTTCATCGTCATGAATTGGCTCGTGAACAACACCGACCATTCGTATCTTGAGCCGGCTGCGGTGGCCGAGCGATTCTAGGCGCTTCAGTCCGGAACCGCGCGACTGCTACGTTCGAATACTACCTCGGGCACAGATGTGTGGGAAGTCCTTAGATTAGTTAGATTTAAGTAGTTCTAAGTTCTATTGGACTGATGACATCAGACGTTAGGTCCCATACTGCTAAGAGCTTTTTCAACCATTTTAATATCGTGTATCGTTACTAATGACGGGTCATGGTGTCTTTATGTTAACGTAAGGAAATGATAGGAATGGTTGAGCCAAAACAAAGCAGCGACTCCACGCACGAGACGTGCGTGCGTCCTCAAAAGATAATGTTATGCGCTGGTGGAACAGCGACAGTGTGATGTACTACGGATTGCTTCCAAAAAGATGTAACCATCACAGCTGACATTATTGCCAAGAACTGAGGCGTCTTGCAGACTCAGTCCAAGAACAACGACCATGAAGACTGGATGAAATAATGTTAGTCCACGATAACGCCGGCCCACATTCTGCTAGGATAATAGAAAACGCCACACAAAGTTGGATTGGGAAGTCATTTCGCTTCAGCCTTACTCATCTCATGTTGCGCTCTCAGATTTTCACCTTCTACGCTCTCTGTCCAATATTCTTCAAAAAATTGCCTTTCCGAGTGAAAATGATCTCCGAACATAACGAGACGAGGTTTTCGCCTCGAATCCAGGTGATTTCTACCATCGTGTTATCGAAAAGTTACCCCATTGTTGGCAGAGTTTTGTAAATACTAAAAGAGAAAATACATTGATAACTTAAGTCTCCGTTATATGTGTCTATTGTGTTTATTAAACTAACTGAAAAACGCTACGTACTTATGCACCAACTTAATAAATAGACACAGGAATACAAAAAAGCATGTTACATGTAATAACGGTAACACAGCAAACTGTATTCATTGGTTTTATTCATGTGCAGCCGGTTTCGGTGTTACAATACACCAACTTCAGGCCCTTTATAGCTAAGCTTGATTACGTTGATAAAAGTAATCACTAACATACATTTGTAGAAGATCGAAAAATATCGCCATGTTCTGATCTTCTTATCGCCATTGGTGCGTACTTTAACGTAGTCAAATGAAAAAAGGAACACGTCGACAAAAGTAAATAAACTGTTTATTATTTCGAAAGTAGTCGCCATAACTATTGGTCCATTTATGCCACTGCGAGACACTATAACGGTAGAGCCTCACCCTAGATCCATTTGAAACGTCTGATACAACTTTTTTAAGCATCCGGGTGGTTTTGGGACGAATCAGAGCTTCCTGGAGACTTTCGTGTGTGTTTGGATGCATTATTCAGTTCAGTTTGTCAAAATACAATTTATTATTTGTAAACACGTGTAGAATATTCTGGAAGGAAATATATTATGGTAATTGTGTATCGATTGTTGTCATTAACAAAATTATGTACAGGTTATAAATCAAAAACCTAGTTGAGAAGTTTAAGTAAGAGATATTTAGTAACAAAAGGGGCTGTGGAAATGTTGGCTGGTGCCTGTAATTACCTTAATTGCAGTTGATTGGTGGGTTGATAGAGAGAACCTCATTATCTTGAGAAACGGCTTAAAAATTTTTACCAAGTGATGTATTTTCATTTGTTATCTATTTTTATGTCCTCCACTGTAATTAATATCCTTTGTAATTACATTTCAAATTAACTCTCCAATTGTTTACACCACATAACTTTCCGATTTTCAGAACTTTTACGGATAAAAGACGAGATTTGTAGTGTCATTGAATGTAATTACTTACATAACTAAAATAATATAAGAGACATTATTGTAATTAAAGTTCAGATTGAATTTTTTATATTTAAAACTACAGATAATACTAAAAATTTATGTAATACGATATTGTATTTTATACCTTATTCGGCTGTAACATCAGTTTCTTTACTTTTTGTAAGTTTTAATTGTAACATCAAAATTGTACATAATTAATAATGGGCTATTTTGAAATTTATTGTTAAAATTCTAAATAAATCGAAGCAGCGGGGCTGAAAGTTGGTTGTTGAGTTGTTGTTCTGTCAGTCAGTCAAAGAGGTCTGTGAAGTATGTCAGTCAGTATGAGATATCTACTCTGCAGCGGAGTGTGCGCTGATATGAGACTTCCTGGCAGATTAAAACAATCTGCCTGACGGAGAACTAAAGCTATGAGGACGGGGCGTGAGTCATGCTTGGGTAGCTCAGTTGGTAGAGCACATGCCCGCGAAAGGTAAAGGTCCCGAGTTCGAGTCTCGGTCCGGCACACGGTATTAATCTGCCAGCAAGTTTCAGGTCAGTCAGTGTTTTGTTAACGTGACGAGTATGCAGTTCAGTTGTCAATACATTTTGTGAAGTTTCATCAAATGAACTCCAGGACAAGTTAATTTAAGTAACGTTCAAGAACAAAGCATCGACACGACGGTCGACGCCTTCATGGAAAAAAGTCTGTGGTGGCCTACGGGACCATTATTTACTGTACTCCTATTCGTTCAAAGAAAATCGATGACCACAAATATCTTTCTACGGGGTTCCAAAACTAAGAAAATCGCATGGGCAGGAGTCTGTACCGTATGGAGGATGTTATGCGATAAGGGCTTTCCAGCGAAAATTTCGCAGCATACTCGAAAGAATCATACTGTTTAATTAGGTTAGCTCAGAAACAACTATGACAACATGGGGGCGTGTCCAAGGGTTATCAAGATTCGAGTAAGCTGCAGATATTTCTCGTGGGAGCCTTTTTGATCCTCCAGACAGTCTCGATGTCCCCCGATGCGATTTCCATATTTTTTTGGAGCCCTGAAGAAAGACGTATGCTCGTCGATTTGCCGTGGACGATAACTGGGTGCAATCATGGTTTCATAGGTAAACATTGTTTCATGATGGCGTTGACCATCTAGTTTCAAAGTGGGATAAATTTATTAACTGGTATGGCGATTACTTTGAAATAATAGTTACTTATTTTTTCCATCTACTTCGTTTTCATTTGCTTGAACCTTTTAAAATCACTCACCACTGCCATTCGGCGCTAGCGGTTATTAGTAATCTTATTTGTCTAGCAGAGTCACCAATTAAAATCACCACGATGTATTAACGAATGTGCCCTTAAACATATTTGTCTAGTTTGCTAGCTTCAAAATATGTTTGTATGATTGTAAAGATACTTGCAAAAATGTGTATTCAGAGAGAGCAATTAGAAGTAAATTAGTTAGCATTAAATGGTAGGAAGTCATTGTTTGTAAGAAATTGGGTTCTTGATGAAAGTTAAAGTGTTGAAGTAGAATCAGAAGACACTAATCTCTGATGCGATGAAGTGCTAATATTGTGGAGCCGGCACGTAATAATCAAATGGTCATTACTCCGTTATGTCATTATGAAAATTCTTTTAAACTGTCTGTGCGTGATTTCCACCTACATCCACCGTTTACAAAAACCTGAAAACTATTTTTGCTCTAATCAAAATATCCACGGGTGTACTGCCGGTCTACAGTGTCCACCGGGCACAATATTTCGGCGATCATACATGTCGCCATCATCAGATGAACTGACGGACTGAGCTCCTATGAACGTGCCGGTACGGAGATCCATACGCTATGGCTGCTCAAGGGGAACTGGGTTCGATCGCGGCGGCGGCCGATTTAAATACCCTCCACCCGCGGCACACTCCTTCCGCCGTCCGCGCCCCGCGCCACGGTCGCGCGGTGGAACAGATTGCGACGGCGTCTGAGATGACGTCGGTGTGATGGCTCTGTCCGCCGTGGTCGTCACAACTATACGTTTGTTCGATTTATTCTTGATTAACCCAATCGCTGGTTCCCAAGCCTTGCTGAGATTATAGCCACAGTCACCATTTATGAGGTCGTCATTGGTGCGAATTTCGATGGCCTCTCTAACAACCCTGTCCGAGTATCTCGACGTCTGTACCAGAATCCTCGTGCGCATAGCGTGATTTTCCGACAAACAATGTTCAGCGACCGCCGACTTGCTCGGATACATCAGTCGAGTGTGCCTCTGGTCTTCACGGCATCGATCCTCGACGGTACGCATCGTCTGACCAATATACGACTTGCCACATTGACACGGAATCTGGTACACGCCGGCCTTCTTCAAACCGAGGTCATCTTTGGCGCTCCCCACCAGTGCACGAGTTTTATTCGGAGGACAAAACACAGTTCCGACCGGGTGTTTCTTCAAAAGAGGGCGATTTTCCCCTAGAGTGCGCCTGTATATGGAATAAACGCAGTGCCTACCTCCTCCCTCGTTATTTCATCATCTCCACAGGTTGTGCTGTAGTGGTTGCGCGGAGAGCACGTTGAATCTGCCACTCTGAGTACCCGTGGATATTTTGATTATCAAATACGCCGAGAGAAACTCAAGAATCATATTTTTGCTCTTATCCAGAAAGTGATGTAAAACGCAATGAACATAATCTCCAGTTTACAAGTCCACATTACTATCTTTGCTCTCTGAAAGACAATGTTCTTCTTTAGTTATCCGGTGTGATCAGCAAGTATGAGACTACAAACAAAAGTTTTGAGTTTTTACTGAATGATATATTCTGTAAGTCTCATTCACAAAATATAATTATTTTTATTGTAACTAATATCCCTATTGGAAACAGCACCATTAACAGTTCAGAGGCGACCTCTATCGGAAGTTCCAAGTTAAATGGTCTATCGCACCGACTTCTAGTCACCAAAAGTTAATTACTCGCCTTAAAAGTGGAAAATAATATTGCCACTTGCCACACGGTTTCGTCAACAATATGAGCGGCACACGAACAGTTACTTCTGTGAAACCAAGGCGATCCCCCACAGCTTATAGTCCTTGCGAGCTCACTTCTTACTTTTACCGAAAACACATTAAGTCTGCCCAGCTCTGACGTCATCCGAGGCACAGTGCATGGAAGCGTCTGACTGACGCGAACAGGTTGACATCTGAGAGATGTGTCCTACCACTTCCTGTCCCGCTGTATTTACATAGGGGTACAGTGGACCAGCAACCGGAAAATCTTTTATCAACCACTCTACGCACAGGTATCAGTATCTAAATGGTTCCTTTCTCGAAGATGTATTAATTAACAGCTCTGTAGTTTCACAATCTTCTTCTTTTACATGAATAGAGTTAAGTTTGCTTTAGTTAATGAAAAAGTTTTTGCTCGATTGCATTGAAAATTTGCCGGCTAGAAATTTTCTGATGGAACTGACAGTGGGACATGACCTCTGGACTGCTTCCTTAAGATTTGTTGTAACGTTTGTTATTTACAATACAGTCTTGAAACTTTGTACAGTTGTATTATTTCGTATATGTTATCGAGTAATGTAATTAGAACTTTCAATAACAAATACAAATGACATTTAATCTACCATGAATAAGGACGTTTTCTTTCCAAATTTGGTTTTTCTTAAATAACTCGTAAACTAATAGAGGTAGCTTATTGGTGTCATGTATTTAATACTTTTACATGAAACTGAGGCTACATACAAATTTTCAGCTTTCTGAGTCTAATATTTTGTGGCATTAATTATTAGCAAAAACGCCGATTTCAACCAAATATTGCTCTGATCAAGTCGAGAGTTGTAACTTTTATCTGTTACCGACGTCAGCATATTCTGAGCGATTTCTAGCTTTCTAGTTTTATTATTCACCTCTTGTTATTTTTTCTTATCATCATATACTTCGCCCATCAGGTTTATTTGATCATTCTGAGATTTTTCAGTGTTAACATTAATACACTTAAGCATATACTGACGAAGATTGGAAAAGTTATTTTAATTCTTAATTTCGCTATTAAGGTATACTGCAATCCTTTTTATGTTAAGCACCGGCGCTTTTTGATGATGTGGAGCTGGTAGCAGCGATCTGGGATAAGTCCTAGCACACTTACTTTCCTTTGTACCTCTTCAATGATACAGCGCTTGTTTCGCCTCATTTCCACCCATCCATTTCTTTTAAATAAATTGTCTTTGAACAAAATCAAGTGTTATAAGGAAGCGATGTTACTATAGCCGACTTCTTTTAAATGCAACTGACATAAGTTAAATTTTCCTTGACACTACACCTACGACATTAACCTTACATATCTATACACAGATAAATATAATATACTGGTTTTTACTTCGACTGCTACAGAATTAATTTTGTGATTTAGAATTTTTCACTCTTTGCCCGAAAGAGAAACGCAAAAAAATATTTCGCTTTTTTATAGCTTTTCAGCACCCTCTCATTTAATCCCAACTGTACATGCCGTGGTGTGTGTCACTAAAATATTTAAGGTAGGGGATGGACTGTCGCTATGGTTGATGTCCTTATCGAGAGACTGTTACAAAGAGGTGAAGGTGAGAAGTCGCTATGGTTCGTGTCCTTTTCGCTTCCTTCTACATTCAGCTTTCATGAAACCTCAATACCCCTGAGAAACAGATAACGTTGACTAAGCTTCTGCTCTCAGTTTATATCTAAGGGAGGACAAAACATATTATGTACTCTGTTTTCACGTATAATTTAAGAAATAATTTGAGAATTTATCAAACAGAATTTTCTTTGTAAAAATTTCTTATTTGGGACATTACTTTTACATTATTATGCTCTGAGAATATACATATTTTTTTTAAAATACGCACATTTTGGGCTAGTTAACAATTTATTTCATTGTCGTACATATAGCTTTACTTATAAAATAGAGTAATCCTTTTAAGCTTTATCTTCATATGACTGAATTATTTTACAGATTAGTATGATATAGAAGTTCTTTTGCTCGTCAGGACTTACTTTGCATCGTTACACACATAATTAAAAGCTGTTTTTATCATAACAGACCAGCACTCTATAATCTTATAATCTACATTTTTAAAACATTCGTTTATTTGTTTTGTTGTCTGTATGTGTCAATATTTATCTACTAATTGGCCGTCTGTCTTAAGCAAGATTGCTCGTTTCTCAAT
The DNA here is from genome assembly GCF_023898315.1 of Schistocerca nitens. NCBI lineage: Eukaryota > Metazoa > Arthropoda > Insecta > Orthoptera > Acrididae > Schistocerca > Schistocerca nitens. The sequence goes on from NC_064614.1 coordinate 71,426,567, forward strand.
CCTTTTTGCGAGACATGAAGGAATTACACATCAATTTTCCACTATTTTACCTTATATATCAGCCTACTGAATACATTACTCCCATTTCTCCCTATTTTCATTTATCCATATATTTCACTTTCGTAAATGCTTTGATGCTTCTTTCTCCCATTTACCTTCGTCAGCCTACTAACTTCCTTACTTACAACTATTTTTGGTGTGATCCTCACACTACTTTCACATATATCCTTTAATTAATATCAAAACACTTGTGCTTCTCTCTATTGTCACCATGGTATCACATTCTCTTAACCTACAGACAACCTTACTTTCAACATGAAAATTAGTAATTAATAGAGAGTTTATTCTTTCAGATTTTAGGAATTTTCAGCTTCGATTATAGGTATCTGCATTTTGATGTCACTAATCATTTTTGGTGGATCTCGTTTATTATTTGTTTACTTTAGCCATATTTTTCTATCTTTGGTGGTCATAAGCTAGATATTGTTCTCTTAACATGTACAATTAACTAGTGCAAACTACCTCTGATATTCACTTACAATTCATCTTTTGGGTGTAATTATTATCGGGAATGATTCTTATTTACGAGGAACATATTACAAACTAATAGTGTATGTATATTATGAAGGCTTATGTACCTTACTTTCTATAGATAGAACAGAAGAAGAGAATGGAATTTCATCCAGCTGGAACTGCACAGTACGCCAAACCGAGTATTTACCAAAAAGCGGAAACTCACTACAAAATCTGATTACTGTTGATTTTGAAAGGCTTCGAATCTACAATATTTCTGTCTTAAATTTCGGGTATTCAAATCGGTATGCATTTGCAAGAGGTTTCTATTATCCTTAATGGTCATTGATGAACATGCATAAATTTCTTTTATTCCGCAGAAATTTTTTTAGATTTTTCTTTCGTTTTGACTAACACTAGTTCACCACTGTTAAAACTAGTGTGAGGAGATTTTGCGTCTTCCTGTCTTTTTCTGTCCTCGGCTCTTTTAAGTATGTTTGCCCCAGCCTGTACTTTCTTTTTATCTACAGGGCTCTGAAAGTACTACTGGAAAATTGGGTTCCTGGTTAAACGTTAGTTCACAAAGAGAAAAACCTGTTGCATCATGTTTACGGCAGTTAATGATTTCTTCAATGTTTTTGATATGATCGGCCCAAGTTTCATGCTTTCTGGCACAATAATTTCAACACAGTCTGTTTATCTCTGCGCCATCTCACTCACATTTCCCTGCGGAAAATACGCCGAAACCTTCATATGACAAATTCGGACTTTTCTAGACATTCTTTAAATTTTTCAGATACAAATTGCGGACTATTATCCGATAACAGACTCTTAGGTTTGCTAACATTTATGAATCAGTCCTTTTACAGCTTATGTAACAGCGTTTTGCCATTAGCTTTCGTTACTGGAAATCGTACGACGTAGTTCCTAAAACCGCCACTCAACGCAAAAGCATGAGTACGTTCTCCTTTGGATTACGGGAGGGGGCCCAAAAGATCGGTTACACATAATTCCAACGGTTCAATTAGTTTTACATATGGAATATATCTCTGCACTGTACTTTTTGCTGCACATACAACGTAGAATGCTAGGTTCCTTGCTGATCTGCGATGCATACGGTCCAAAATCATCTTTTCACTTAATTTAGCAGTACAATAGCCGCATCGCAGATGCACGTAATCACCAGAGCCACATTTTGTCATGGAAATCGTATCTTCCATTCTACTGAATCTAATTTCCTTCTTGCGAATAGAATTCCATTATGGAGGCAATGGTACTGCGCTATTTTCGACTGATTAGTGACTCATAAATTGCTTTAAAATAATCTGAAATGATCATCATCATTTTGCTCCCTTCTTGAATTTTTACATACTTTCTTTAAGGGACTTTCCTCCTTGACTCATGTATGGCCAAAGTGCATATCTCATTCCTGTCTGCTCTAATTCCCTCCTTAACACCTCTTGATAGCTACCAGATTGTTCTTCCCTTGCATGTATTCAATCTCAAGATAGAACTGCTGAAGATACATAGCCCCTTGTTAGCCTTGGATGTCTCAATTTGCAAGTTTTTAAAAGCGTAAGTGCCTTGTGATCACTATACATTATCAGCTTATGGCCTAACAACTAAAGCTCAAATATTTCCATACCAAACACGATATCGAGTGCCTCTAACTTCGCTGAGCAGGTTGCAGTGAACGACTCTCAGATGCGATGGTTTTATTTATCACTTGGTTGTCTTCTGTCTCCGTCTGAAGCACATCCACAGCTACCCTGTAATTACCCGGTATTTTTCGGTATTGTCGGAAGTCAGTGACAGTATGAATATCCAACATTATGGCCAAATACGTTTTTGGAAGACAAGGCATATGGAATAAAATCTGATAACAGGTTCAGATGAAACGTGGTAGTTCTATGATAACGCCCTGAAGCCTAAACCAACAGGAAATACGCTTATTCCGTCAGTGTAATAATACAGAAATCTGTCTCCCATGTACGTCACAAACTGGTTTGTCCTCTATCCGGAGAGTGCGCCTTTCCTTCATATTACAGTGGCCTACCTAATCAACTGACCTGGGTGAGATACGAATGTTTCTGCATTACACATTACTATGTCGGACACGCTAATAGCTCAGGTTGTTCTCTCCGAACGGTTGCATGTGGAAGGTCACACTGATTAATTCACAAAGTAAGCTTCGTCCTTTCCAGGCTGCATAAAATGGGAGGTTTCGTTATTTCACGTCTTCTGACCCTCGCAAACCAATTGATTTTCAGTAAATTGAATTTTCTCATTTTCAATAAAGTGTAATACCAACCTTAAGAAACGAAAGAAATTAAAAGTTGTTAACTGTTGTTGTCCTATATTAACCACATACTTTCTGAAGAGTTACTGATGTGCTAGGCGCGTTCTGAACTCGGAAACATACTTAAGCATTTTTTAACAATACCAACGCACTGTCAGTAAAGTGTATTACCTTGGGAGAGGATACTATGTGACTATAAGGAAAAATTTTAACTGGAAATTAGTTAATTAATGTTGGCTTTCACTCAACCACACTTTTTAAAGAGACGTCGATGTATGAGTGGAGTCCTCAACTAAGTACGATCCTAACTTGAAAATAATGAATATGACATTCATTGTGAAAAGTGACTTCAACTACCAAGACTAAATTTGTGTTTAACAGAAAAATTTAAAACAGTTGTGGAATCTGGTAGAAAGTTAAAAGCAAGCTTTTTTTTTCAAAATTTTAAAATATAAACTACCTAACTAGATTACAATGCTTTCAAGAGTACAGAAGTAATACCACGCACCTCTTCCCCCCCCCCCCCCGCCCACCATCTTCCCCCCATTGCTGCTGCAAGAGTCACTCGAAATGACAGTATTCCATCTGACTGAATTATCTTACTTCAACAATTAGAATAACGAATATTCACAATAAAAAACGATTTGGGAATCATACGCTCATAAATTTCAGCCTCCAGATCCTTGAACTGTAATTGTCATTTGTGTAGCACCATGAAAGTTCCCTCGAACACACCTATACGATTTTGATGGCAGTACGATGAAAACTCCAGAAAGTGCCACTTCATAACTTTATATCTGAAGTTCGAACAGAAACATGTACCGAGGCAGGATTGAGCTTTAGATCTCTTGATAACGTGAAATAGGGACTCGTAACAACAATATGGGGTCCGCCATATAGTGCGTTAGAGAATGAGTAATGAGCTAGCCTCTTTCGGGAGTATCCACTCCGGACGCGCTTGTGACTGGTTGGTGCAGTCAGCAAATGATTTAATCTTTAATCAGGTTTTGAGCTTTGAACTTGAATCTAGAGTTAATTGAAATCATAATTAGAAATCCGTCAGAGTGGATAACGACATCAGCGTAGTTGGAACTCTGCTTAAACATTTAAACAGCTCATATGTACAATTAATGTTACGCGCTTCGGGCCGAGCCTAGGAGGCGATTCACCGCCCTCTTTATACGCTCTAGCGCTCCACTGCTGCCGTACACACCACCCTTTCCATGCTTCGTGACCAACTTTGGGATGGGTAGGTCTACCACTCTTACCTGTGCGCTGACTCTGAGCGATATGGGCCTTCAGATACTGTATGATCAATTTTGATGAAGCGTGATTACGACCGCACGATGGTAAGTAAAAGCCTTTGAACACGGAATGGTAGTTGATAGATACATGAGACACTCCTTTTCGGAAATTGCATAGGAAGTCAATATTCCGAAATCCATAGTGTCGAGAGTGCGCCGGGAATACCAGACTTCACAACGGACAAAGCAGTGACTGACGATTTTCACTTAACGACCGAGAGCAGCGGCGTTCACGTAGAGTTTCCAGTGCTAACAGACAAGCAACACTACGTTAAATGACTGCATATCAACAGGAGACACATGACGAACCTTGACGTCGGGAGAGTGCTGCGAAACGTGGCTATGGCAGCAGACGACCGACGCAAGAGCCTTTGCTAACAGCACAATATCGCCAGCAGCGCCCCTCGTGGGCTCGTGACCATATCGGTTGGAACCTAGACGATCGTAAAACCGTGGCGCCGTCGAAAGAGTCCCGATTTCAGTTGGTATGAGCCGATTTGATAGTGGCGAAAACCTCGCGGAACCATGGACCGAGGCTGTCAACAAGGTACTGTGAAAGCGTTGGTGGCTCCTTAATGGCCATGAACCATGGACCTTGCCGTTGGGGGCGGGGGGGGGGGGAGACTTGCATGCTTCAGCGATACAGATAGCCATACTGTAGGTGCAACCACAACGGAGGGGTATCTGTTGAGAGGCCAGACAAACGTGTGGTTCCTGAAGAGGGGCAGCAGCATTTTCAGTAGTCTGGATGATTCACTGATCTGGCCTTGTAACACTAACCAAAACGGCCTTGCTGTGATGGTACTGCGAACGGCTGAAAGCGAGGGGAAACTACAGCCGTAATTTTTCCCGAGGGCACGCAGCTTTACTGTATGGTTAAACGATGATGGCATCCTCATGGGTAAAATATTCCGGAGGTAAAATAGTCCCCCATTCGGATCTCCGAGCGGGGAATACTCAGGAGGGCGTCGTTATCGGGAGAAAGAAAACTGGCGTTCTACGGATCGGAGCGTGGAATGTCAGATCCCTTAATCGGGCAGGTAGATTAGAAAATTTAGAAAGGGAAATGGATAGGTTAAAGTTAGATATAGGGGGAATTGGCGAAGTTCGTTGGCAGGAGGAACAAGATTTTTGGTCATGTGAATACAGGGTTATAAATACAAAATCAAATAGGAGTTATGCAGGAGTAGGTTTAATAATGAATAAAAAAATAGGAGTGTGGGTTAGCTACTACAAACAGCATAGTGAACGCATTATTGTGGCCAAGATAGACACGAAGCCCACGCCTACTACAGTAGTACAAGTTATATGCCAACTTGCTCTGCAGATGACGAAGAAATTGAAGAAATGTATGATGAAATAAAATAAGGGAGATGAAAATTTAATAGTCATGGGTGACTGTAATTCGGTAGTAGGCAAAGGGAGAGAAGGGAAAATAGTGGGTGAATATGGATTGGGAGTAAGAAATGAAAGTGGACACCGCCTGGTAGAATTTTGCACAGAGTGTAACTTAATCGTAGCTAACACTTGGTTCAAGAATCATAAAAGAAGGTTGTATACATGGAAGAAGGCTGAAGAGACTGACAGGTTTCAGATAGATTACATAAGACAGAGATTTAGGAACCAGGTTTTAAATTGTAAGACATTTCCAGGGGCAGATGTGGTCTCTGACCACAATCTATTGGTTATAAACTGTAGATTAAAACTGAAGAAACAGCAAAAAGGAGGGAATTTAAGGAGATGGGACCTATTTAAACTGACTAAACCAGAGGTTGTACAGAGATTCATGGAGAGGATAAGGGAAAAATGGATAGGAATGGGGGAAAGAAATACAGTAGAAGAAAAATGGGTAGCTTTGAGGAATGAAGTAGTGGAGGCAGCAGAGGATCAAGTAGGTAAAAAAACGAGGGCTACTAGAAATCCTTGGGTAACAGAAGATATATTGAATTTAATTGATGAAAGGAGAAAATATAAAAATGCAGTAAATGAAGCAGGCAAAATGGAATACAAACGTCTCAAAAATGAGATCAACAGGAAGTGCAAAATGGCTAACCAGCGATGGCTAGAGGACAAATGTAAGGATGTAGAGGCTTATCTCACTAGGGGTAAGGTAGATACTGCTTACAGGACAATTAAAGAGACCTTTGGAGAAAAGAGAACCACTTGTATGAATATCGAGAGCTCAGATGGAAACCCAGTTCTAAACAAAGAAGGGAAAGCAGAAAGGTGGAAGGAGTATATAGACGGTTTATACAACGGTAATGTACTTGAAGACAATATTATGGAAATAGAAGAGGATGTAGATGACGATGTAATGATAGATATGGTACTGCGTGAAGAGTTTGACAGAGCACTGAAAGACCTGAGTCGAAACAAGGCGCCGGCCGAAGTGGCCGTGCGGTTAAAGGCGCTGCAGTCTGGAACCGCAAGACCGCTACGGTCGCAGGTTCGAATCCTGCCTCGGGCATGGATGTTTGTGATGTCCTTAGGTTAGTTAGGTTTAACTAGTTCTAAGTTCTAGGGGACTAATGACCTCAGCAGTTGAGTCCCATAGTGCTCAGAGCCATTTGAACCATTTTTCGAAACAAGGCCGCCGGGAATAGACAACATGCCATTAGAACTACTGACAGCCATGGGAGAGCTAGTACTGACAAAACTCTACCATCTGGTGAGCAAGATGTATGAGACAGGCGAAATACCCTCAGACGTCAAGAAGAATATAACAATTCCAATCCCAAAGTAAGCAGGTGTTGACAGATGTGGAAACTACCGAACTATCAGTTTAATAAGTCACAGCTGCAAAATAACAACGCGAATTCTTTACAGACGAATGGAAAAACTAGTACAAGCCGACCTCGGGGAAGATCATTTTTTATTCCGTAGAAATATTTGAACACGTGAGGGAATACGGACCCTACGACTTATCTTAGAAGCTAGATTAAGGAAAGGCAAACCCACCTTTCTAGCATTTGTAGACTTAGAGAAAGCTTTTGACAATGTTGACTGGAATACTCTCTTTCAAATTCTGAAGGTGACAGGGGTAAAATACAGGGAGCGAAAGGCTATTTACAATTTGTACAGAAACCAGATGGCAGTTATAAGAGTCGAGGGACATGAAAGGGAAGCAGCGGTTGGTAAGGGAGTGAGACAGGGTCGTAGACTCTGCCCGATGTTATTCAATCTGTATATTGAGCAAGCAATGAAGGAAACAAAACATAAATTCAGAGTAGGTATTAAAATCCATGGAGAAGAAATAAAAACTTTGAGGTTCGCCAATGACATTGTAATTCTATCAGAGACAGCCAAGGACATGGAAGAGCAGGTGAACGGAATGGATAGTATTTTGAAAGGAGGATATAAGATGAACATCAACAAAAGCAAAACCAGGATAATGGAATGTAGTCGAATTACGTCGGGTGATGCTGAGGGAATTAGATTAGAAGTGAGACACTTAAAGTAGTAAAGGAGTTTTGCTATTTAGGGAGCAAAATAACTGATGATGGTCGAAGTAGAGAGGATATAAAATGTAGACTGGCACTGGATAGGAAAGCGTTTCTGAAGATGAGAAATTTGTTAACATCGAGTATAGATTTAAGTGTCAGGAAGTCGTTTCTGAAAGTATTTGTATGGAGTGTAGCCATGTATGGAAGTGAAACATGGACGATAAATAGTTAGACAAGAAGAGAATAGAAGCTTTCGAAATGTGGTGCTACAGAAGAATGCTGATGATTAGATAGGTAGATCACATAACTTATGAGGGGGTATTGAATAGGATTGGGGAGAAGAGAAATTTGTGGCACAACTTGACTAGAGGAAGGGATCGGTTGGTAGGACATGTTCTGACGCATCAAGGGATCACCTATTTAGTATTGGAGGGCAGCATGGAGGGTAAAAATCGTAGAGGGAGACGAAGAGATGAATACGCTAAACATATTCAGAAGGATGCAGGTTGCAGTAGGTACTGGGAGATGAAGAATCTTGCACAGGATAGAGTAGCATGGAGAGCTGCATCAAAGCAGTCTCAGGACTGAAGACCACAACAACAACGTGTTTACATGGAATGGACTTCGTCCTGTGGTCCAACTGAACCGATCATTGACTGACAGCTGTTATGCTCAGCTACTTGAAGACCAGTTGTACCCGTTCTTGAACGTCATGCTCCCAAACACTGATGGAATTTTTATGGATGACAATGCACCTTACCATTGGGCGACAATTGTTCGCTAATGGTTGACGAATATTCTGGACAGTTCGAGCGAATGATCTGGCCACCGAGATCGCCCAACATGATTACCATCGACCACTTATGGGATAAAATTGAGAGCTCAGTTTGTGTACAAAATCGTGTACCGTTAGCCGGCCGGCGTTGCCGAGCGGTTCTAGGCGCTACAGTGTGGAACCGCACGACCGCTACGGTCGCAGGTTCGAATCCTGCCTCGGGCATGGATGTGTGTGGTATCCTTTGGTTAGTTAGGCTTTAGTAGTTCTAAGTTCTAGGGGACTGATGACCTCAGATATTAAGTCCCATAGTGCTTAGAGCCATTTTAACCATCTGTACTGTTAACATTTTCGCAGTTATGGATGGCTATAGGGTTACAGCAGCAGCATGTCTCAATATTTCTGCAGGGAAGTTCCAACGACTTGTTGAGTCCATACCAGATCGAGTTGCTGCACTCGCCGGGCAAAAGAAGGTCCAAAAAGATCATAAGAAGTATCCAATTGTAACACGCCCGGGTGGATATGAGGTAGATATTCAGTAGTAATAAAAGCTAGGCCTTAGCACTCGAGACTGTACAACACTCCCTAGACACGGGAAGGGGGCTGGATATTTAACGACCGTGTGCGTAAACCCACGCACCCCTTTCTTCCCTCAGCGGTTGATCTGCACTGCCTGCTACGATGTGTCCTGTAGTAACTGTTGTCTAGCAGGGAGAGGAGCGACTCACACCAAAAATACCAAGTTGATCTGATAGAAATCACTGTATCCTGTTAAACATTCGCACAGGTTTGGGCTGCACTGTACACAGTTCCACAACGGACGTGATCAGTATTTGTACTGCAAGTACGTGTCCGTTGTGACGTATATGGTTGCTGTCTAAATTATGGCATCCTATGGAAAAACACGGTGCATAGTCACTGTTCAACAGATGTTTTATCAGTCGACGATTGGCACAGTTCTTCCAACAATACTAATCGATTCAATAGCTTATAACAAGGGCGTGCGCGGGACCGAATCGCGACACGGATCCTCCATAAAATATCGGGTAAGATATACAAACGAGAAAGTACCTGCGTTCGTGATATTCCGCCAGTCAAAACGATATGTGTTTTCTTTTCACTTAGAACTTGCAATTAGGATAATACCAGTGCACAATATTTTTCCGTAACCGTCGCGAAGCGGTTGATTGTTGTTCTCCTAACACGACACACGAGACCGAGCAACATCACCTTTTGCATAAACATTGATACTAAGTCGTGAACACTGACATTCAACGAAAAACTTGTGTGGCAAGCTTTTTCAATTACCTCACCTCAAGTTGCAAGATACGTGCTGCAGCCACGGCGTCAATACAACACTCCACCCACGCTCCACGAAAGCTACGCCACGACTCCCCACTGTTGCTCTGGGCTCCGCAGAGAGGCGACTACCGATAGTCAACGATACAAATCTATGTTTACACCATGACTTTTGTCACCTCAGTGTAATGCTCCCGTTACCATGAGAGTGATGTCAAAAGACAGATGGCCGTCATAAACAGGGGCTTAAATTCCATGTAGACATCTTATGAGGACATCAAGTAGTGCAGACTGACTGTGGGAAGTGCGATTAAGACAGATCAGATATTCTTATTAACTTCCTTACATGCTCGCTGTTGGGTTACACGTCAGAACGCAATATGTCATACTCAATGGAGAGAAGTCTTCCGAAGTAAGAGTGATTTCGGGTGTGCCGTAGGGGAGTGTCGTAGGACCGTTGCTATTCACAATATACATAAATGACCTTGTGGATAACATCAGAAGTTCACTGAGGCTTTTTGCGGATGATGCTGAAGTATATCGAGAGATTGTAACAACGGAAAATTGTACTGAAATGCAGGAGGATCTGCAACAAATTGACGCATGGTGCAGGGAATGGCAATTAAATCTCAATGCAGACATGTGTAATGTGCTGCGAATACATAGAAAGAAAGATCCTTTATCATTTAGCTACAATATAGCAGGTCAGCAACTGGAAGCAGTTAATTCCATAAATTATCTTGGAGTGATTTAAAATGGAACTATCATATAAAGTTGATCGTCGGTAAAGCAGATGCCAGACTGAGATTCATTGGAAGAATCCTAAGGAAATGCAATCCGAAAACAAAGGAAGTAGGTTACGTACATCCGTTCGCACTCTGCTTGAATATTGCTCACCAGCGTGGGATCCGTACCAGATAGCGTTGATAGAAGAGATAGAGAAGATGCAACGGAGAGCAGCGCGCTTCGTTACAGGATCATTTAGTAATCGCGAAAGCGTGACGGAGATGATAGATAAACTCCAGTGGAGGACTCAGCAGGAGAGACGCTCAGTAGCTCGGTACGGGCTTTTGTTCAAGTTTCGAGAACATACCTTCACCGAGGAGTCAAGCAGTACATTGCTCCCTCCTACGTATATCTCGCGAAGAGACCATGAGGATAAAATCAGAGAGATTAGAGCCCACACAGAGGCATACCGACAATCTTTCTTTCCACGAACAAAACGAGACTGGAATGGAAGGGAGAACCGATAGAGGTACTCAAAGTATCCTCCGCCACACACCGTCGGTTGGCTTGCGGCGTATGGATGTAGATGTAGAGTACGATATATTCTATTAATAAAATTAGGTTTTTTTTTAAATCGATGCTGCAATAAAATAAACCGTCTACGTCTACATCTAAGACTATACACTGCAAGTAAAGGGTACTATATGTACCATTGTCACTCCCTCTTTTCTTGTTCCAGTGCTGAATGGTTAACGGGAGGAGCGATTGGCGGTATGTCTCGGTGTGGGCCCGAATCTCTTTGATTTTACGTTCATCGAGTTTTCGCGAGATCACGCCGTGATGCAGAGCGACTCTCATGTAGCATCTGCCACTGGAGCTGGGTGAACATTACGTGACGCTTTCGCACTTACTAAGAGAACATGTTATGGAACGTGCTGGTCTTCTTTGGATCTTTTCTATGAATCATATCTTGTACAGCTCCCAGACTACCGACCAATATTCATGCGTTGGTCGAAAGAGGGTTTTGCAAGGTACCTCTTTCCGTTGACGGACTATATTTCATGACGATGCTTCCTATGAATCTGTCTGGAATCTGCCTTATCAGCAATTAATTTTATGTAGTCGCGCCACTTCATATCGCTCCTTACGCAGACTCCTAGATATTTTATCGATATACCTACTTCCAGTGAATTTTCTGTAATCGTGTACTCATATGATAATGGGTCTTTCTGTCTATGTACACGCAATACGTTAAGTTTTTTACTGTTAAGGGTCAATTGCCACTCACTGCACCAAGGGTCGATCCGCTGAAAGTATTGATGTACGTCGCTAAAATCTTATAACGTTATGTTTTCTGTGTAAATAGCAGTATCATTCGTGGAAACGTCGAAATGGCAGATATTGAGATACCGGATCGCGGAATTGAAAATCAGGTACAATCGCTTAGGAGTGAAAGGCGGCAGGACCTGATGAGATACTTGTAAGGTTCTATAAAGATTATGCGAAACAACTTGCTCCCCTTCTAGCAATAATTTATCGTAGATCGCTTGAGCAACGAAAGGTACCTAACGACTGGAAAAAGCGCATGTCATTCCCGTTTTTTAGAAAGACCGTGAGACAGATCCACACAGTTAAACACCTATATCGTTGACATCAATCTGTTGTAGAATTATGGAACATGTGTTATGCTCAAGAATTATGACGTATTTGGAAAATGAACATATTCTATATCAAAATCAATATGGACTTCGGAAACAGAGATCCTCCGAAACTCAGTTCGCTCTGTTCATCCATGAGATCCACAGCGCAGTGGACAACGGCCTTCAGGTTGATGCCGTGTTCCTTGACTTCAGCAAGGCATTTGTCACCGTCACTCACTGCCACGTAATGAAAAAAATACGAGCTTACGGAGTATCGGAGCAGATTTGCGATTGGAATCTAGACTTTCTTGCAGATCGAACTGAACACGTCACTCTTAATGGAACAAAAACGAGAGATGTAAAGGTAGCATCCGCAGTACCACAGGGAAGTGTGATAGGACCGATGCTGTCTACAATATATGTAAATGATCTAGTAGAAAGCATCGGATGCTCTTTAAGGCTATTCGCAGGTGATGCAGTTGTCCATGCTAAAGTAGCAACACCAGAAACTAGTAAGAATTTGCAGAACGAAACTCTGGTAGTTGACCCTGAAAGTAAATAAATGTAATATGTTGCTCATATATAGGAAAAGAGATCGACAGCTGTACAGCTACACTATTGATGACAACTGGAGACAGCGTCTGCCCTAAAATATCTAGTCGTAACTATCCAGAGCGACCTTTAGTGCAATGACCAGATAAAACAGACAGTGAGAAAGCAGCTCACATTCATCGCAACAATCTTGAGGAGATGTAACTCATCCACAAAAGAAGTGGCTTATAAGACGCTTGTTCCCCCAATTCTTGAGTATTGTTCATTATCTCGGATCCCTATAAGGTAGGAGTGATAGAAGAGACAGAGAAGATCCAACGAAAAGCGGGGCGTTTCGTCACGGGATCGTTTAGCTGGCGAGAGAGCGTTGCGGAGATGCTAAACAAACTCCACTGACAGACGTTACAAGAGAGGTGTTGTGCACCAAGGAGTGATCTACTATTGAAATTTCGGGACAGCCCCTTTCAGGATGAGTCGGACAACATATTACTTCCCCCCACATACATCTCGCGTATTGCCCACAAGGAGAAAATTCGAGAAATTACTGCCAGTACAGAGGATTACCGACAATCCTTCTTCCCACGCAATATTCGCGAATGGAACCGGGTTACAGGGATCAGATTGTGGTACCAAAAGTACCCTCCGTCATACCCCATTAGGTGGCTTTCGGAGTGTGATGTAGATGTAGCTGTAGAAAACTTCATGTAAGTTTCAAGGTTATCTACTGGGTTGTTCATTTACATTGTGAGAAGTAATAGTGCTATAACACTCTCTTGGGGTTCAAAATGGTTCATAAGGCTCTGAGCACTATGGGACTTAACATCGGAGGTCATCAGTTCAAAATGGCTCTGAGCACTATGGGACTCAACTGCTGAGGTCATTAGTCCCCTAGAACTTAGAACTAGTTAAACCTAACTAACCTAAGGACATCACAAACATCCATGCCCGAGGCAGGATTCGAACCTGCGACCGTAGCGGTCTTGCGGTTCCAGACTGCAGCGCCTTTAACCGCACGGCCACTTCGGCCGGCGGAGGTCATCAGTCCCCTAGAACTTAAAACTACTTAAACCTAATTAACCTAAGGACATCACACACATCCATGCCCGAGGCAGGATTCGAACCTGCGACCGTAGCGGTCACGCGGTTCCAGACTGAAGCGCCTAGAACCGCTCGGTCACATCGGCCGGCTCTTGGGGTTTGCTTATTTTTACATGTGAACAATTCTCCCCGCTAAGAATCACATTCTATTCTATGCAGTCACACGGTGAGATATTCCACACGATCGTATCTAGTTTACTAGGTGACAATGCGGAGCTGTATTGAGCGCCTTCCAAAAGCAAGAAAGACGCCATCTACCCGACCGCTTGTTCCTATGTGTTTTCTGGGTCTCATGGACGAAGAGAGTGGGCTTGGTTTCACACGATCTTTGTTTTCGATATTCATGTTTCTTACAGAGGAGAACGTCGGTCTCCAGAAGTGTCTCCTAAGCTGAATTGTCAGCACGTCTCACTGTTATGCAGTGGGCCCGGGTTCGATTCTCGGACGGGTAGGTGATCTTCTCCGCTGGGAAACTGAGTTTTATGTTGTGCTTATCATTATTTCAGCCTCATCGAAATGCAAGTGACCCAACGTGGCGTCAGTTGGAAAGACTTATAACTCGGTTATCGAATTTCTCCAGGTGAAGACTCCAGGTCATCAATGTTATACAATCATTTCATTTTTCCAGTCTCCAGGAATGTCATAACACACCAGCATAAAATAAGTTCCAAAATTCTACAACAGACCGAGGTCAGAGGTACAGGCTTACGGTTTTGTGCGTCTGTTGGAAGAAATTTCTTGGAAACGGTAATGACCTATGTTTCTCCCCTAATCATTATAAACATTCACTCCTCCAGAGACCTACTTTTCTCTGCTGCTAGAATGGGGGCCAATTCTTTCACATGCTCCGTACAGAATCGTGTTGGTATACCATCAGGTCCAGTGGCGTGTCCTCTGTTTTTCGATTTCAGTTGCTTTTCTGTCTCATGGTCACTTATTTCGATATCTGTCTCTTTTTAGGTCGTGCGACGATTTAGAGGAGGAGCTGATGTGCGATATTCCTCTGTGAAACACATTTGGAAGAAGATATTTAGTATTTTGGCATCACTGGTGGCGTAGGAAATGCTCTTGAGCAGATTAATTGATAGAGCGGTTAATAGAATAACTGTGTTAATAAAACCAAAGATCAACATGCTAAAGCCATGAGGTTTAACTGCAAAGATATCAGAGAAGTCAACCTGAATCTGAATTGCGTCCTCCTCCTTGCCGATGTATAGTTGCAAAGATAGACAGTGCATAGATGCTTAGCAGGAGAAACAGTTTTCACCACTAAGCTATCATTCGATCATTACTTCGCAATACATTTTTCGCGATTAAATGAAGTTACTTACGGCTACTTCCGAGTTCAACGTGTGTGAGCTGTGCTGAATTATTTCTCTGCCTACTTTCATCCACCTGATTAAACACGACTTTTATGTTTGGTCGATTCACTAACGCTCTGTTTTGGACCCCTAGATAGCCTCGTAAGGTGGCAACAAGGCTCGTCCTAGTTTCGGTACCGTTACCAGTATGACAACGAGCACGTTTAGCTGACTGGCATCTCGCAGTTCGTGTGTGAAAGCCAGTAAGTAACTTGTTCTCCTCTTTTCTTTTTTTTCTATTTTTCTTTTTTTTGGTTAGTTAGGCACATGCACGTAGATCATCTGAATTATGCTATTCTTGAAATGTTGTTCAACGAGTCAGTGTGCAGGATGCATATATGTATGCAACATTCAACTACTTTTAAATAGAAATTCGTCAATGGAATGGAAGGAGTTGTTCAGGAGAAACGGATTTAACTTTGATTTAGAACTTGCTTTTCTACCTACTAGACATTTTATGCTGTTGCACAAATTAGCAATGATTGCTAGGTATTGAACTCTTTTGTGAACCACTGACAGCTTTAACAATGAATAGTAAAGGTCATCTCCCTCTAGTGTTGTAGGTGTGGACATCACTGTTCTTTTCAAACTGTGAGCTATTACTTACAAGGAATTTAATTTGTGAATTTATATATTGTGATGGCGTAGTTAAATGCCTATCTACTTGAAGAAACATCCAACTAACGTCTGTGGGTGAACCCTACATGTTACTCTTACTGCTCGCCTTTTTGCGATCAGTATTTTCTTTCTAATTGATGAGTTACCGCAGAACATTCTTCCGTAAGACATTATTGAGGGGAAATATGAAAATATACCAGGAGGCTGATTCCTTTGTTTCTAATATTATCAATTACACGAACAGCAAAAGTAGCTAAACTTAATTGGTTGAGAACCGCAGTAACATACACATTCAAATTCAAGTTTTCGTCAAGACGAACACCGAAAAAGTTTAGGGAGAGTCCATTTTCTGAGAACCACTTACTAATAATGATTCTTTGGAGAAAGTCACGCCGGCCGAAGTGGCCGTGCGGTTAAAGGCGCTGCAGTCTGGAACCGCAAGACCGCTGCGGTCGCAGGTTCGAATCCTGCCTCGGGCATGGATGTTTGTGATGTCCTTAGGTTAGTTAGGTTTCAGTAGTTCTAAGTTCTAGGGGACTAATGACCTCAGCAGTTGAGTCCCATAGTGCTCAGAGCCATTTTGAGAAAGTAATTTGCAATCTCTGCTGTTTCAGAACCACTTGCTAATAATAATTCTTTAGAAAACATAATTTGCAATCTCTTCTGTTGCTTTCTTTCTAACGGGATTTTGATACTAGTATCACTGCAGATCGTACTAATTCTGCGTATAAAATTTTAAGCGGTAGGTCTTTCACATATTTAAGGAATAGGAATGAAGCCAAGGTCGAACCCTGTGAGATTCCGTTTCTGATTTCTCCCAATTCACTTAAATTTTCTACCCTTCCCACATTGTTTGAATCACCCAGCACAACTTTTCCCATTCTGCTTGTTGAATATGACACAAATCGGCTGTGCATAAAACCATCAATGCTATAAAACTTAGTTTTTCCAACAGCGTGCCATTATATATGTCACTTATTTGCTTAGAACAACTTTTCTAAATTATGTCTGAAATTCCGTCGCCATTACATGAGCTTTCTGTTTTTAGAATTTTTATAGTTCTATTAATTCCACTGAAGGATGTTGGTGCTTGAAGGTTCACAGAACGCTGTTCTTGATATATTCTCTTGCTTCTTCAACTCAACAATTTAATCCTGTTTTTGGCGGTACATTTTGAAAGTGATTACTAAAAGTACTCACAGCCGGTCACAAAATTGTCATTTAGTTTAATTGTTAGTCATCAGCCTTCTGACAGCTTTCATGAGGTCTGCAACTCTGTGCCAACCTCTTCATTTCATGGTAGCATTTGCCCCTACACACTCAATGATTTGTTGGATGTATACCAATCTCTATCTTCCGCTAGATTTTATCCCCTACTAACGTGGAAGTTATTCCCAGATGTTTTACACATGTCCTACCATCCTGCTCCTTCTTGTTGTCAAATGGTTCAAATGGCTCTGAGCACTATGGGACTCAAGTGCTGTGGTCATAAGTCCCCTAGAACTTAGAACTACTTAAACTTAACTAACCTAAGGACAACACACATATCCATGTCCGAGGCAGGATTCGAACCTGTGACCGTAGCGGTCGCGCGGTTCCAGACTGTAGCGCCAGAACCGCTCGGCCACCAACGGCCGGCTCTTGTTGTCAGTGTTTTCCATTATGTTACCTTCTTCACCTCCTCTTTCCTTACAGTAGCATTCCATCCCATTTCCAACATCCCCCACAACACATCAGAAACGCCTAGATTCTCTTCTTTTCCACCCTTTCCACCGTCCACGATTTACTACTGTAAAACCTTGTACCGAAAGCGTGCTTTTTCCGGTATTTCTTCCTCAAATTAAGTCCAATGTTGGATAGTAGTATACTGCTTTTGGCCAGGAATGTTCACTATATCCGTGTTAGTCTGCTTTTCATGTCCTCGTTTCGCGCACCATGTGTTGTCATGACAGCAGAATTCCTTAATTTCATCTTCATCGTGGACGCAATTTTCAATGTTTGTTACTAATCACATTCCTAGTATTACGCATATCTTTCGTCTATTCGGATTACTCGCAATCCATATTTTGTAATAACTAGTCTGTTCAAATGATTCAAATAGCTCTAAGCACTATGGGACTTAACATCTGAGGTCATCAGTCCCCTAGACTTAGAACTACTTAAACCTAACTAACCTAAGGACATCACACACATCCATGCCCGAGACAGGATTCGAACCTGCGACCGTAGCAGCAGCGTGGTTCCGGACTGAAGGGCCTAGGACTGCTCGACCACAGCGGCCGGCTAACTAGTGTGTTCATTCCATTCAACAGGTCCTGCAAATTTTTCTACGCTTCAGCTAAGGACAGCAATGTCGTCATGGAATTGTATCGTTGATATTCTTTCGCATTAATCTTTAATTCCACTCTTAAAACTTCCAATTGATTCCGTCATCGCTTCTTCGATGTACAGACTGAACGGCAGGGGAGAAAGACTGCATCCATGCCTTACACTTTTTTAATCCGAGCACTTCGTTCTTGGTCTTCCATACTTACTGTTCCCTCTTGATTCTTTTACATACTTTATATAACCCATGTTTACCTAAAGCTTATTCCTATTTTTCTCAGAGTTTTGAACGTCTTGTACTATTTTTTACTGGCGAATGATTTTTCTATTTCTCCCTATCCTATTTAGTTTGACCTGATTTTCGTTAACTCTTGTTTCCATTATCATGTACAATGTCCGGACTCTCTCTCTAGTGCCTTTAACTTTCCGACAGGGAGACTGCTCATCATTTAACATATCTTCTGTTCCCTTTTCCACTCTCTTCTGTGTTACTTTCATCAGCAGCTTGGGTGTATGAGAAGTTATGCTGATTATGCTGATTAATCTGCCCTTTCTGTCTTCTGGATTCTGTAGAGAATATTTTTCCCAAAGTCTGATGAAATGTCTCCAGTCTGAAAGAATCTACACATCAAATTTAAAGTCGTTTGGATTGCCCCGCTATCCATTTATTTAAAAAATTGCGAAGGAATTTTATCTATCTCTTCAGCTTTATTTAATCCCAAATCTTGCACAGCTCTGGTAACTGTGACTAATACTAGATGGCCTATGTCTTCCATGTCGACTCTTATGTCATCAGACATGTCTTGACTCTCGTAGACACGCTCAACCTGCTCTTCCCACCTATCCACGGTCGCTTTCGCGTTTAACCGTCGAATTCAAATTTCGCTCATAATGTTTTGGTTTCAATTTCACCGAACTTTATATGACTTATTGATATTCTGAATCAGTTCTCACGATAACCATTTCTTTTAGATTTCTTCACGTTTCCCTGCCATTTTTTGTCTTGGGTTTTTCTGTTTATGTCGTTTCTAAGTGACTTATCCCGTCACCCCAACCAGTTTCGAGACCGAGTAAAAAAAAAAAGAAAAGAAAAAAAAAAGATTAAAGAAGACGGTCTTAATGCTTCAGGTGATCTACAAGACAAAATATGTTAATACATCCGTGAATAACCGACCGAAAATTCCTTCTGTGGGATGTTGTTCAGCTTGGCATCGGCATTTCAGTCAAGTCGCAGCTGGTGTTCGCACATAGTTGTTTTTGTTCGAGAGTCAAGGCGTGCAGGATAGACTTCCCACACACTTATCTCTTCTTCAAATATAGATGACAATATCTTGAATATGTGATTTGAAGCTTTTGCTGCATTGAGATTTGAGACTTTGTGGTATAACAACGTTGAGACACGGAGTCATACGTCGACTATTTAACACTGCCTGCTCACAACTGACTAGTCGAATTCACATCTGTTGTTCACTGTTGTTAGTTCAAGCGGATACCGTAGTCACAGCGCTGACATTGGTTACAACCAGCAGCAATATCTGTCTCGTACCTTTTGGGGTCGACAGTGTATATTTCTGTATTCCTATCATTCCCTTACCATTTTCTTCTTTCATCGACCAGTGGAAGCATTTCGTTATCCAAGGTTTCTTCGCCGTTACCTTTCATGCAGCTGTGTTTCTCTGTCCACCTGCCCTTTCGAGAGATGTCCATTCCTCTTCAACGGTACTGCCTAATGTGGTACTCGTTTATTGCCTCTGTTTGTTCTCACACAGATTCTTCGGAGCGAATATATTGACTTTCAGTCTAGTCTTCGTTATTAACAAAATGTAATCTGCTCCAGGGTACATCTTGCAACGAAATATCTGATACTGGAATATCTGTCTGGTCATAATGTAATGCAGTTGGTATCCTTCAGCGTCACCCGCCGTGGTACAAGTACATCTCTCCCTCGTGTGATTTGAGAACAGTATGTTAGCTATCAGTAGAAAATTTTTCATAAACATATCCGTCTGGTAACGTGTCAGTGTCAGTTATTAAACTTTGTAAATATAATTACATCTCTATCACAGTGTTCTTTATCTGTCATACCAGTTTCTGAGGATTAACCGTCTTCATACACTCTAACGTGAGCCGGGGTAAATGTTGTGCTGTAATGATGCTGTATCGGCTCTTGATGTTAATGATTTGAATAAACAAGACCGCTGCGACCGTTAGAATTCTTTTTTGGAGAACACGATCGGTTTCGCGAAATAAATTTGCATCTTCAGGTGCGTCACTGTATACAAAAGAATAAAAGAACGTATCAGAAATTTAGCCACGTCAAGAAACGGACAATTAAAAGCGATAAGGTCTGCGTCTACTTACAGTTAAAATATTAAAGATTCCGCTTAAACCGGATAAAGCCATTCCCAACAATTTTATCCAGGTATTTAAAACTTCTGCCTCACGAATGTGCAGCCGTCTATGATAAAACGTATTGGGGGCTAAGGCCATCGCATACCTACAAAAGAACCCAGTAATAACACCGAAGTACGAACTAGTAACTATTAATGTAACTTATAATAAAAAATAATTAAAATACTAAGCAAAAACGCCGCGTTTGTAACATTAAAAGAGACACAGCTGTCACTAGTGGCACACTTTACCTCCGCTTGTACACAGCCTTGAGATGAAGCGTTGCTGTTGTCGGTGCCAACTAACCGCTATCTTTAGCGAGGCCTACGTGGAAAGCCGATGGTGCGCAGTGACACAAATATTAAGTAACCAGTTACCTTAACTGAAATGTTGGGGACTAGCTGCACATTTTAAATTACCAAACTGCAATAAAAAGGAGTAATACACTCTGTTTGTGAGTCGCATAAGGCAGAAGTAATTTCGAAAGACTTCCTGAAAATGTCTATGGTCCTACATGTCGGCACTATCCAATGTAGTCTCCTTAGAATTAATAAAAGTCTTTTCACAACTGAAAAACCTTTTAAATAAATAAAAGACAATGGTGGAGCTCGAAAACATCATACACTTAGACAATCAAGATTGGCTAGGTCGTTTCTGCGACGTAAATCTGTCTGGAAATTGAGGTTACTTTCTGGGGCTCTTTTCAGTTCTCAAAAAAATCTCGGATTCTTCACAAATGTTTAGAACATTACACTTTTTATCGTGATGAAGTATTTGAAGACTGGTGGCAACATCAGAAACTTTGTGTCCCATCTTCCCCTCTCCTGAAAGTGTGCACTCAAAGCTTACTTTGTACTGGAGATAGCAGTATGCTCCCTAAAGCTTACATAAAAACTTCTTCCCGTCTGGTCTATCTATTTTTAAGGGTAGCTGCCACAAGAAATACTGCACGCCCCCAGAGCTTTGAATAACTCCCTTTTTGATTGCACTCTGTGTTGATGTTAATCTGGTAATATTATTGGTGGAAATCACTATGTCTAAGGCGGAATTTTATATTTCTCTCTCTTGATCAGGTGTGTTTCTTCTCTAACGACGTTGTTGTCAACCAACGTTTGAAATGCAACATCTGTATCCATTCAATACAGACTTAGCAGTATCAGGGCGAATCTGCTTTATTTATGTATGCACACGAAACTGCCAGCTCAAAAGAAAGCACAGAATTCACACGTAAGTCACGACCGTAAAGGTTCATTATATTTACCTTCATCAGCGCCCTCTTCTTGAATACAGGGTGAGAATTTTGTGTCAGTTTTTCGGTTTATGGAAATCGCCGAGTATTCTAACTATCCATTGAGCTGTGCCTCTTTATAGTCGCATAATTTTCTAGTTTAGTACAGTCTAGTTTCCGCGTCAGCCACATAAAGTTTAAGTGTACATAAAGGGGGAACGTCTGGGTGCTGGCGCGTTGCTATGAGGCAGTTCGACTTTGCCCTCTAGGGAGAGGCTCAGAAGTCGCGGCTGCAGTTTCGTTTAAGCTCTTTGATCGCCTGGCTGCGTTCGCCTGTGGAACGTTCCCGAACTCCATTTAATTTTCCTCGTAAACTTATGTAATTGAAAACCAAGCCTCACGGAATCCGAGAAGGAGCGTTAAGGCCGGGAATATTAGGTGCCCGGTGTTCAAAGTGCGCCGCGGAACTCGTGAGTGCTCCTGCGGCTGCAGTGGCGCGGCCTTTCACAGGCGCACAGCCGACCTCTGTATGCGCCGCCCTGGAAAACCTCCCAGCGGCCGCACAGTGTTTGTCGATTTGGGTGTATTCCGCAGCACAGCGCGTGGCGTTCCGCTCTGCTCTGTTTTTCGTTCTCGCGCGACGTGAAATGACAAACAAATATGCTCGTTGCCTGACTGGGCAAGCAAAAACGTTACGTGGTGCTTGTCGTCTGGTTTCGCTACTATTGTTTGTAAGTGGAGTGCGACAGTGTTTGGTGGCTCTGTGTGCTCTGACAATTTAGTAATGGTATTTAATGTTTATTGTAATTCGTAGGCAAATATTGCTGGTTTTCCTAGAGTTCAAAGAACCCAGCCGGACAAATATGAGTGCCACTGTCGTTACCGTACTGACGATTAACAGCATGCTAAGCGATCGGAAGTTCCAGGTAATCACTGGAAGCAACATAAGTAAGGAGAGGAAGCTGAATAACGGATTGCCTCAAGGATCAGTTCTCTCACCATTACTGTTCAACCTATATCTATCTGATATACTTGACACTTCGTCCAGATAATACTGCTATGCCGATGACCTGGCTCTATCCGTACGACACCAGGAAACGAAGACAGCAGGAGAGATTCAAACCAACGACCTGTCTGCAGTAGATAATTACTTCAAAATCTGGGGCCTCCAAACCAGTGTGAGTAAAACAGAATGTGTTGCTTCCATTTAAATAATCGGTTGGCGAACGTAAAACTGGAATTAAGTTTCAGAGGCAGAATTCTTCGTCATAATTGGGACCCAAATTATCTTGGTGTCATCCTGGACCGTACACTATGCTTCAAACAACACCTTCTTAACTTAGCTCGAAAGTTGAGGACTCGAAACAACATCCTCCATAAGGTATGCAGAACTACCTGTGGATCTTCAGCAACCACTCTGCGATCTTGAGCTCTGGGCTTGGTGTACTCAAGTGCTGAGTATTGTGCACCTGTTTGGAGAAACAGTCATCATACAAGGCTTGTTGACGCACAGGTGAACGCCCGTAATATCTGGAGCCATCAGATCTACTTCAGTTTATTGGTTTCCACTGTTAACCGATATAATGCCTCCTGATCTACGCAGATGTACTGCCTTTATGAGAGAATTCCACAAGATCTCCAGGAATTCTAGCCTACCCGTGCATAGCGACCTGCCACTTTTAAATCGTAAGAGACTGAAATCACGCCATCCAACTCTGTGCGATGCTGCTCACATGGTTGCTAAGGTTTTCAAACCTCTCGAAGAAAGGAAGGGTCGGTTGGGTAGAAGTGACAGATGTGCGCCTGCATAACATCTTCTCAGGTGCTAAACTTCCAAGTAGATTCGACCTACCACGCAAGACCTGGACTACCCTCAACAGAATCCAGGCGGGGTCACGGATTTTCTCTGCCTTGTGATGACTGGGTGTTGTGTGATGTCCTTAGGTTAGTTAGGTTTAAGTAGTTCTAAGTTCTAGGGGACTGATGACCATAGATGTTAAGTCCCATGGTGCTCAGAGCCATTTGAACCAGAATCCGTACCGGCCATGGCCGATGCAGGGATGCTCTCTTTAAGTGGAAGAAGCTGCCTAATCCAGCCTGTGACTGCTGGGCTCCATACCAGACTGTTCACCACATTGTCAGTGAATGCGGGATTCGAGCCTATCACGGCGTTAAACAGGACTTCCTGCTAACAACTACAGATGCAGTGCGTTGGATTGAAGGACTGGATAGTCAGTTGTAAAGACAAACTTAAGTTTCTTGTGTGTCAGTATGTACATATGTATATGTAATTTAATTTTATGATATGTCTTTAGTAGCCATATGCTAAATAAGTAATACCCATTGCTGAAAATATCTGTTTATTATACAGATGAGTACCTGCAACCTTGCTACAGTGAAAAGGCACAACACCAGGACACTGTCATTAAAAACAGCAATAAATAACAATGTGCACATTATTTTGAAGAAGACGTCGTCTCAGCCTCAAAAAATTCCAAGTTAAGTGGAATCTAGTTACCTTCCTTTAAAAAATGGAGGTTAAATGGCAGTAAGGTTTCAGATTGTAAGAAGGTCACACAGTATCGAATGTGTTACTATCAAAACACTGTGTTACGTAATTCAAATACGTTGACAATATGTTTAACTTGGGAAAAATCGCCAACAGCCTTCCACAAGGCTCAAATATGGGCCACGTCTCTGTCGTACAGTAAGGCGAAAACCTTCAATTTAACGCAAATCAAATAGAATTCGCGTGATTTAGAAATGAGGTAAATATTATAAGTTATCAGTTTAGACGGACAGCGCCATAAAAATTATATTATTTCTTTAAAATGTTTGTTTTCTGGATTTTTGCAGACTTCTTCTAGTGCAGTATGTTTAGTTGTTAACATTACGCGCGGCCGCTATGGTCGCAGGTTCGTATCCTTACTCGGGCATGGATGTGTGTGATGTCTTTAGGTTAGTTAGGTTTAAGTAGTTCTAAGTTCTAGGGGACTGATGACCAAAGAAGTTAAGTCTCATAGTGCCCAGAGCCCTTTGAACCATTTTTTGTCAACATTAAACTTTAGTACAACGATACAAAAAGCAGCATGTAGAGAAAAGTTATTACCTTAGAAGCTATAAAATATTTGGCTGCATTTATGAAGTATAACATACACTCCTGGAGATTGAAATAAGAACACCGTGAATTCATTGTCCCAGGAAGGGGAACCTTTATTGACACATTCCTGGGGTCAGATACATCACATGATCACACTGACAGAACCACAGGCACATTGACACAGGCAACAGAGCATGCACAATGTCGGCACTAGTACAGTGTATATCCACCTTTCGCAGCAATGCAGGCTGCTATTCTCCCATGGAGACGATCGTAGAGATGCTGGATGTAGTCCTGTGGAACGGCTTGCCATGCCATTTCCACCTGGCGCCTCAGTTGGACCAGCGTTCGTGCTGGACGTGCAGACCGCGTGAGACGACGCTTCATCCAGTCCCAAACATGCTCAATGGGGGACAGATCCGGAGATCTTGCTGGCCAGGGTAGTTGACTTACACCTTCTAGAGCACGTTGGGTGGCACGGGATACATGCGGACGTGCGTTGTCCTGTTGGAACAGCAAGTTCCCTTGCCGGTCTATGAATGGTAGAACGATGGGTTCGATGACGGTTTGGATGTACCGTGCACTATTCAGTGTCCCCTCGACGATCACCAGTGGTGTACGGCCAGTGTAGGAGATCGCTCCCCACACCATGATGCCGGGTGTTGGCCCTGTGTGCCTCGGTCGTATGCAGTCCTGATTGTGGCGCTCACCTGCACGGCGCCAAACACGCATACGACCATCATTGGCACCAAGGCAGAAGCAACTCTCATCGCTGAAGACGACACGTCTCCATTCGTCCCTCCATTCACGCCTGTCGCGACACCACTGGAGGCGGGCTGCACGATGTTGGGGCGTGAGCGGAATACGGCCTAACGGTGTGCGGGACCGTAGCCCAGCTTCATGGAGACGGTTGCGAATGGTCCTCGCCGATACCCCAGGAGCAACAGTGTCCCTAATTTGCTGGGAAGTGGCGGTGCGGTCCCCTACGGCACTGCGTAGGATCCTACGGTCTTGGCGTGCATCCGTGCGTCGCTGCGGTCCGGTCCCAGGTCGACGGGCACGTGCACCTTCCGCCGACCACTGGCGACAACATCGATGTACTGTGGAGACCTCACGCCCCAGGTGTTGAGCAATTCGGCGGTACGTCCACCCGGCCTCCCGCATGCCCACTATACGCCCTCGCTCAAAGTCCGTCAAATGCACATACGGTTCACGTCCACGCTGTCGCGGCATGCTACCAGTGTTAGACTGCGATGGAGCTCCGTATGCCACGGCAAACTGGCTGACACTGACGGCGGCGGTGCACAAATGCTGCGCAGCTAGCGCCATTCGACGGCCAACACCGCGGTTCCTGGTGCGTCCGCTGTGCCGTGCGTGTGATCATTGCTTGTGCAGCCCTCTTGCAGTGTCCGGAGCAAGTATGGTGGGTCTGACACACCGGTGTCAATGTGTTCTTTTTTCCATTTCCAGGAGTGTAGTCTAACTTCTGGAACATTTCCATCCCATTTCATCTTCTTCGAGAACGCAATTACCAGACCGAAATGAATCAGTACTTCCTAATGGATTCGCATTTGCGAATCCCCATAGACGTCAGCTGTTTGTGACAAATGAAACTTAGCGCTGGACCCGGGCTCGATCCCGGATTTCCCGATTATTGTGAGCGGTTGCCTGAACTATTTCGGCTGTCCGAGCATCCCTCCAGGCCTCGACCCAGACTTCCGCATGTCGTAGACTACCCAGTGCTTAGGTTCGCACATTTCGTGATTCCGCCGCAGGAAGAGATTAATATTCTATCGTAATTTTAGCCCGTCGCAGCTTGGATACATCATTGGTGGTTACTATCGCTCAAGTCTGAAGACATCGCAATGTGAAGATTCAGACAGTCTGTAAAGACAAACATTGTAACCATGATGGTATAAATCAGTACATCAGGATCCTTCGCATATGTTCTTTTTAACAATTAGTAATTAAACGGAATTTTGGTGTTACCCATCTTTAAGTGGACTACGTAAGACGGTGTGGGTACAAAATACTGATTTATATTTTTTGTGGAGAACCCTTGCTTGGAGTTTCCTTCTTAATTTTAGCTACGTTTCGTTGATTTCGGATGCATGTAAGTAATTTCAATTTGCTTTTACCAATATACTGCACAATAATTTCTACAGTTTCTAAGAGCACGTGTTCAGTTACGACTAGATATCTCGGGAATTGTTTGTTCTAGAAGGCGATAATTTATGTGACTTATAGTAATCATTCTGCTGGATAGGTTGACAACTTAGGTTGTTGTGATATCACATCTTGGTGGTATAATGCATGGTATCGTCCAGCTTCTCGCACATGTCTGTTCTTGATATCTTCGGAACTCTGTGGATGATGATTTTTCGAAAGTCTGATTATGTATTGCCAGTCTCATGCATTCTAATCACTAACGTGAATAGTCATTTTGTTACCACTTCTCGCAGTTGGTTTAGAAATTTTGCTGGAATGTTGTCTTTATCTCATGCCACATTCAATCCAAGATTCATCCAAAGCTCCACTGTGTAATAGCACACAAACTAATTTAGGTATTCACATCATGTTTGGCTTATGTGACAGACAATCAAAGTTTTGTTTGTATTTGTTTCAGGTCCTCATGAGTGAAATATAATGACGGAGGTTCAAGAAAGTGCTGAGTGTGTTGAACACTTTGTTCGGATAAAATCGGACACGGTCCTAAATAACTTCCGAATACGGTTTAGGAATAAACCAGCCTCGCGTACTTTGATATGCCGGTTTTACAGGAGTTTTATGAAGACAGGGAGCGTTAATGTTCTAGACCTGGTATTCCCAGATCGCTGGATTGACAGGTGTGGTCAAGTTAGGTCGCCATACACTACACATATGGGTTTCTTTCTATGAGAATATGTCAAAGGTATAGGCTATCAAACGTCTCTCAACAACATCAGTCATTTAAAGAGCCCATTCTCTTCTTCATTGCTATAGCTGATGCAGATATGTTGATGTAAGTGCCACGTAAGGCGCACATAATGAAATTGATTGAGTCGCATAACAACTTTCTGAGACAGTGTGTCGTATAAGCCAAACCCGGTGTGAATATCTCAATTAGTTCGGGTGCCAATACACATTAAATTTGTGCCATACCTTTTGAGGCACCCAGTGAATCGTTTTCTAAGTTGCACTGGGCAGACTGCCGCAGCGCACACTTTTTCCTATTAAAAAAGTGTAAAATTAAAAATACTTTCAGCCGTCAATGTAATCTATTTATGCCACTAGTTACGGCATTTCATTACACCATTTGCAGGCCCTTGTGTAAAGACAACAGTAATAATGACGGGCAAACTATATAATAACAGCGGCGATGTAAAATTAAAGAAATAAATTAAATACAGTGGTAATATGTAGCAAACATTTAACAATAACCAAACTCTACAGAGTGTAACATCAGAAATGATAAATTAAGGAATAACAGGAGCGTACAGTTGCTCACTTTAAGAATACGAACTAGGGAACAATATATATAAAGTGATCCTTCTAACCGGAGTTTAAAATTACAGGTCATTCATAGATGACTACAGGGTCAAATGTTGACAAAAATCTAGTATGCAACGCTGATGTGAAGGCGAGTTAATGAATCCAACCAAAACCATCACAGCTGTATACTGATGAACACACTATGAGGGTAAATTTTTTATTTATACGTTGTCATATAAGACTAAAATGTAGAACCATTTATCGTAAATCACCCCCACGTTAACTGCATGTATCATCATGTACTATACGCTACTAAAACTAATAAAAACGAAAATTTCATGTTACGTCAAAATAATGTATCAGCCACAGAACTGGTAAGGTGCCATCTATTTAATGTAAGCTACGGTGAAGCTAACGCAGTATGCAATTGTTACTCGTTTTATTCCTTAAAAATCAAATGCTTCAAATTCCTCTGAGCACTATGGGACATAACCTCTGAGGTCATCAGTCCCCTAGAACTTAGAACTACTTAAACCTAACTAACCTAAGGGCATCACACACATCTATGCCCGAGGCAGGATTCGAACCTGCGACCGTAGCGGTCGCGGGGCTCCAGACTGTAGCGCCTAGAAACGCCCACCGTATACAAATGCTTTCTTACATTTTTATACCAGCTGTGTTATTATGTAGTTTACATTGTCATCACCGTTGTTGTCTTTGCACCAGGGAGCAGTAAATCACCGAAACTGGTCTTATAAGTAAATTAGATTCAAAATATAGATGGCTGAAGGTGTTTTCTAATTTACACTTCAAACTGAACCTCTAAAGTCCCTCAACCATATTCTACACAGTGACTTGAACACTGTTTATATCGATAGGGTGACTTTCCCACGTGTACTAGATATGCAAGTATCTGGTACACGCCCTTTCAGCGATTCAATCCCAAAAGAGAGAAGCATGGACTCGGAGCCTCGTTCAACTTCAATGAGAACACCACCGTGTATCGAGAGCGACAGCACAGGCGTCTCCGCAAGATCGAATACCCACATCATCAATGTCTAAATCGTCCCGCCGGATTCTGACTGGCGTACCTCAGTCGTCAGTCATATTTCTCTCCCTTTTAATATTCCATCGCCCATGACAGGCGTCCCACGCCCGTGCAAATCACTTTCGCCGCAAACAGCGTTATTACTTCAGTGAAGGATGGACCAGGTGAGAGATCTAAAGGCGGCTTAAAAAATACGCGGGAGCGCGACTGATTTGTTACTTTAATTCGGCGCGTTCAATTTGCAGCGGGCGCCCGGCGCCTTTGATTCGAGCCCTTCATCAATCACCAATCAGCGGGTAATTATTCAACCACCACGAGCCGCGCGCGGCATTGTGGGGGCGTCGGCCGGCCGTGCCACGCGACCGATGGCTCCGCCACGCCACCCACCGTTAATTAAAAATGTATCTCTGTCCACAGCGAAAATTTTGTGTTAAAAAAAACAAAAAACAAAAAAAACATGAAGTTAATGAAGAGTAGGGGAGAACTTCAATGTGTGCGCCAAAAATACTCACAGACGCAATCATTAACGAAATGATTGCTCAATATTACCCAATCTGCATATGCCCAAAATGTTTCTATGAAGTAACACGTGCTCAGCTCCTGTTCAGGGGCATGATATTAAAAAACTAACAGATCTGTAATCAGGGAAAGTGAATCGTGTCGCTGTGGACAAAGAGGCACTGCCGTAACTTTCCACTGCAGTTATACACCTCTACGTTCAAAACAGCGTGTTGGTAACAGAAGTGCGAAGCATCGACAAAGAAACAGTATATAAAACTTACTTATCACATGAAGGCTGCCTTGTGATTACAGTGTTCACATTACGGTTTCGTCACTCTATTGACATCTTCAGATGTGATTAATTTACTAATGGTATCGTCATACCATACGGGGTGTTTCAGGACCTCACCGACAAACACTGAGGGTCGATAGAGCGCCGAAAGACGATCATTTTTATTGTTTCGTGTCTGTCTGTAAAAATTGTATAATCGCTTTCTTAACCGTCTGTTAAGAATCCCTTTTCACAGGAAAATTTGGAATTACGTCACATATTAGAGCCTATGGTCCCTTGGCACAGCGAAAATTCTAAGATTCTAGTTTAATTTAATCATAAGAGACAGCCACTTTGTCAAGTATTTTGATACTCGAAAATTCACTCATCATAACCTATAGGGTATTTCTCGTAGACCAAGGATCAGGAAATTTGCCGAGAAGCACATTTTCCTATCACAAGTAAATGAAAAAATCCTAATATTGCTAATTTGTAATTATGCCACAAGAAAAGAATGTGTCTTTATCATTTTAACTATCTCTCTGTCTCTGTTAACACCCCTTTCTCTGGAACAGGTTGGCGTATTAAGTTCAGATTTATGCCACATACTAAACTCTATTAGCCCTTGGCAGTATACAACATTTAAGCTTGTAAGTCAGTTGAATCAAATGATTCGGACATTTACGTTACATATTTTGAAACTCGCAAACTCACTCATCAAAATCTGTAGCGTACTTCCCGTTGATGTAGAATCATGAAATTTACCAAGAAGCAAGATTTCACAGTACAAGTAAAATAAGAACATCAGAAAACTGTTAAACTGTAATTACGATTATATCACTTTTACCATTATATTATACATTGCATTCATCATCGGTCAGAAGCGTAATAGAAGACCAGTACTGCATTCAAAGATAAAATTTAGGTAGTGGTCATGTTTTAGTAATTAAATAAAAATATTTTATTAAATCCCAGAATGAGATTTTCGCTCTGGAGCGGAGTGTGCGCTGATATGAAACTTGATGGCGGATAAAAACTGTACGCCGGACCGAGACTCAAACTCGGACCTTTGTCTTTAACGGTCTATTCCAGTGATTTCATGACTTTTAACAGTTTTAGTTTTTTTTGGTTTATAACTTTCTTTGTTACTGCAAATTTTGTCACAAGGTTACACATTTACCTTTGGCTCCCTATGGCGGTAATTCGACCACTTCTCACAGATATGCAGTTCACCTTAAATTTTTTGTCCCTTTTGTTAGTCAACAAACATAAACTTAATATACAGATCACAATGCTGCTGTAGAGTGTTTAGACAGATGTGGTACTAGTTTGTCACCTGCAACTATTGGTACCGTTTTGGTAGAGGGAGAGGAAGAGATGAGTAAAATGTTACAATTAATTGTAAAATATAAAATTCATTTGATATTAGTTTCATAGCTTTTTTCATAATATCTAAATGGTGCACATATTGCAGTACAAAATAAAGGAGAGCTGAGAGTAGTCGCCTTGAGTTTGGGACTAATGGAACGGTATGGGTAAGTATTCCATTTGAAACTGTGCAGGAAGGATGAGTCAGCAAAATGTTATTCAAGACACTCCCTGGGGGGGGGGCCATGTTCTTAGGGAAGAAAACCCATCTAGTGCAATTAGCGAATTCACAAGTGAAAATATATTGCACCTGGTGAAAAAATGCAGTGAAACAGAAGCACTTGGTGTACTCGGTGATAATTTGTGTAGCTGGAAGCATCTATAATCATGTAACCATTTTTAAATCTTGCAATCTTTTCGCTTGAATGTCACAGCTACCAGCCAGTAAACGTAAATAAGCAAACATGCCTTGCTTGCCACCTGATATATGGTAAATATTAATAGATAACTACACTGCATGCTGCAACCCATTTGAATTCCTAGCTGTGAATGAGCAGTTATTTCCGACAAAATGCTGGTGTCCTTTCATTCATCATTTGACTGCCATACCTGGTTAGTATGGCATAAGTATTGGCTGCTCAAAGACGCTGAAGTTAGATATATACCACATAGTTCTCCTAATTTGGGAAGAACTGAACGACACATGCTGGTAGTAGCCCGGGAGAACACATTATGCCTCCTTCCATGGAACTTCTCATATGTTACAGGGTAAAAGCATGATTAGTTAATAATAATTCTATGACAATAACGTTTTATTTAAGAAACAAACACTGAAAATGTAAGTAATGTATGAATCTCTAACACACTGCCACATATAGTGTAACATAAAAAATAAAATTTAGCTTCTTAAAAATAAAAATGTATTAGTACAACTGTTACACACAACAAAAGAATCAGAAGCAACGTTACAGACTATAAATACCAAATATCGTCACATTTTGTTAAGAAAGCTTAAAATGAAGTAAAAAACGTAGTGATCAATAGAAATACATTGGGCGTTCTAAGGAACTGAGAGGTTGAGAATACAAGTGTTACGCGTAATTGCTCAACAAAATTGAGTAAATGACAGCCAAAGTTACATGGATATTTATAATAATGTGAATTACTATCAAATATCAAATATTTATAGCTTATGGTAAGGTGTTGTGTGGTCACAGATTGTAGTGCCTATGTATTATTGTTTACATTTTATTAAAAATACTTATCTACCCTGCTTTTGTAGTACAGGTATTAGTGTAAAAAAATTTCATATACTGTGCCATGATTTGAAGATTTCTTTTGGTACATCACGAGTGATATAGCATGTACAATACATATTTATTATAAAACAAGGATATGTAACTAATGAAAGCGGAATTAATATTACAAGATGAAAAACAACAGGTAAATAGCATACAAAATTAATACATCAATAAGCAAATATAATGGTGGATTCCAACATATAACTCTATTATATAAACATTCATCAACTTTATATTTTTTTCTTTTTGTCTTTCAATTTTATCGCAATGTAACTGTGATATGCAAAAATTATTTGCAAAGTGTGATTTATGTGATGTTAGAGTGCTTTAAGAATGTATATTTGTAATTTATGTAAAGAAAAAACCAAATGTATAATTTACTAAACTACATTTCTTCATGGAATAATGAAATGAAAACATTTGTGTGTGTAATTTTGTATGTTTGCGCAAAATGTCATTTGTATAAAATA
This sequence comes from Schistocerca nitens, assembly GCF_023898315.1. Classification (NCBI taxonomy): domain Eukaryota; kingdom Metazoa; phylum Arthropoda; class Insecta; order Orthoptera; family Acrididae; genus Schistocerca; species Schistocerca nitens. The sequence continues at coordinate 71,459,669 of NC_064614.1, forward strand.
GTACACGCTTAGGAACAATGTGTAGAACATGTATTACATAAAAGAAGGAGTATTCTTGTACTATACGAAAGTTACTGTGTGAAACGTAAATCAGCCCATACTTCAAGAAACTTGTATGTCATACTGTGAGCAGTGTAGCCGCAATTACTGTTCACCAGACACAACGACTACAACCAACAGTTTACGAGCAGTATTATTAGAATTGTTCAAGTGTGAATGATTAATTCACTTTTTTGAATAATTATTGTGTTGAAACATAAAATTTCGTTTGTCCTGTTATTTATTCCTGGTCATTCACCTATATAGAGCCCTTTCCTGGTGTCTGATTATTGCAAGTATACCCATACAAAAACATTGGAAGTGCTTTATTCAGTACTTATGAGCACTGATGTTCTTCATTGAAATGTAATGTCTGAAAATAATTGTTTTGAATTAAAAAGTGAATGTGAATAAGTAAGTTTCGAGTAAAGTAGAAATAAAATTGTTTCCATTGTAAATGAAATTCAGTAAAGTACAAAGAATTATGAAAAAAAAATTGCTTATGTGGCTCAGTAACACTGAAATAGGGATGCATAAAAACACTGACTGCCAGTAAAGAGTGAACACACCCTCCCTACCTTTGCCTTTTGACATATCATTTATTAAGAGAAAGATATAAATGAAGTGTCTTAATAAATTTAAATGTGTGCATTATAATATTAGATTACTTAAGTATTTGATTACTTGGTTATACAAGTTTTTTTAGCACGAAGTAATGATTAAAAATTGGTGGCTTTTCTAGATCAAAACTAAATGTTTACAGACACAAGGACCTTTTAGCCACAACTCCCAAATTTTGGGTGTTGTGGCTAAAATGTTTTTGTGTCTTTTTCAGAACTATGTCCTCAAAGTTATATTTATGTTCGAAGTAGCATTATGGAACAGCAGGAAATTAGGAAAATTTACTTCTTCTCTTTTTCTGAAACTTGGCCAATTCTTTGCCTAGATAACCTGGTGACATTAAATCCAGTAGACAAACCACTTAATGAATTTTATACAGAAAGGTCTTAGATTCAGTATTATTTCATTTTTACTGCGTTTCTTTCTAACACCCGGAAAACTCTTAGGAAATGGAACTAACGATCTGAGTTCCATATCCATTAATCACACATCACGGGCAGGTCCTGTGAAAAGGTTAACATTGTACTACATGCACAATTCCCCGTATAATAGCGTTATAAGTGGTTCCCCTTGATAGGACATTCGTTAGCTTCTCACAAAGTGAAATTCTTTTCACAGGTGTAACATTATCGGAATAGTACTAATATAATAATAACCGATAGTGTTATATGCGGCTTTTCCATTAGCAGGAATATTTGTTCTGTTAAAGTATAGTGTTATAAACACACGAGAGATTATCCATAGTCAGTTTCTATAGTCTCCTCAGAGTCACAATTTATAGAATCATATTGATTTCTTACTGTGGTATCTCTCGAAGAATCTCCTTCCTTGGTAATATTCTTGAGGCTCTATCAGCCTTCCTCGTCCTTCTTCGCATGGCCACTCGTCGCAATTCCACTGCCGACTGCTCATAGTTAGTTCAGTATCGAGTTGTTGTTGTTCGTTTCGTTCGCTCCGCGCGCCAGTTCTAGATCTGTTTCAAACCTTTTTTGAACTCTGAACTGCTGATTCTTTTCATATTCTATTCAGCGTCCACGACCGGCAATTAAAATGTATTTTGTGATTACGTAAACTACATAAAAATTACGTGGTATGTAAAATATACATCTTTTCAGGTAACAAAACGGCGTATCAGCTTACTTCACTATTTCGATAAACAGCAGAAGAAATACTTGTAAAAAGGCAAGATTTTTTGTTATTACACATCCAAAGGACGTCGGCACGGCAAACACGAGTGGCCATTTTCTGTCATTTTTTGATCCATGGTAAAAGAGCATGTTAGTTTTTATGGAAGGTAGACCGACTTACAACCGAATGAAGCCCACGCTTCGTAATTGAGTGCATGGTGTCCCATTTTGTAAAGAGAATATGATAACTCCAACAGTATTACTTCAGTGGAGCAGTGTGGTGCACGAAAAATCGGCCCCAAGTACTAGACTGCTCATTTTCGCTTACCAATCGTCATCTATTGTTTCGAAGTTGTTTGCATTAGCTTACTTTTTATATCTTCAATGCTCAATTATTACATGTTTATCTCTTGAGCACGTAACGGTCAACAAATCGTGTGTAATTGGCGATCACTCTGTACTCGAGGCCGGTTTTTCGTGCGCCACGTTATATTATTTCACTGCGATCAGCCAGATAACGCTACAGTTGGCTAAATGAGATGTTTTGCAGAATCATGAAAATTACAAGTGTGTGAGAATTCTGTTATAAATAAAACTCTGTACTCCAGGGAGGAGGCAAGTCCCCTTCTTGGCGCCTTGCATCTTAAGTCACTAATTTTCAGTTTTTCATAAGAACCATATTCCAAGCACAATGAACGGTGAACAAGTAAAAATGAACTGTTCCCAAAAAAGAGCGATCACCCGTGAACTAGTTCCCAAGGATGAACGACTTTTGCCATCTCTAGTTTGTTTTTTGTCCTGAGGAAGACGGGTTTAAATCAGTTGAAACCAAGGTAAACGACAATTTCAAACCGCTATTTATTGCAACTGGTTGCCTGTCTAAATTAACTAATACTCCTGAACCGTTGCTGATGTACAATCGTGTTCAGAATATCGTTAAAAATTGGAATTGTCCCGTAAGCTCGTTATCTACAACAAAACTGTTATTCCCAGTAATGACAACAATAATTTCTATAAACTGTAACCAGTAACTTCTTTGTAACTGTCAAACTATGCTCTACGTGCCCTAGCACCGTCGTTTCTCGCGCACCCCATGTTATTCCTGACGCAGCTGCCAATTATCGGGAAGCCAACACCAGGCTGACGGAACTAGATACACACTAGAGCAGGAGTTCGGTCATTAGTTCGAACTGTTTACCCTGCAGGTTCATCGCATCAACTACATGATACCTCCCTTTACGGAGAACTATGAAAACAAACACAAAGACAGCGCTGCGTCACGAGCAACTCATTAGCTTCTGGGGAACCGTTCTCCAGACCATAGAGTTTCGGAGTTCCACGGAGAGCGTGTAACAACTATACTTTGCCTGTTGATATACTTTCCGGGATGTGAGGTCGTGGTCCAAGAACTTTTCTGCTCCTTACGTTTCGTCCAGGACTGCGCTGGACTTCCTCAGCGGAGCAGCGCCTCTGAGAAGTCCACCGCAGTCCTGGACGAAACGTAAGGAGCAGAAAAGTTTTTGGACCACGACCTCATATCCCGGAAAGTATATCAACAGCCATGTCACCCGGTCGTGAAAGCCTTCATTCTACAAACTATACTTTGGTCCTCAGTTTGGAGCGACAGGCAAACTGTAACCGCTAATAACTTTTTACCTTTCTCAAAGACTGCGACAACGAAAACGACAGAACGTCGCGGATAGTAGTAGAGTGTAACTGAGTTAAGGCAAATTAACAAAAACAATTAAATATCTAATCAGCAAATGAAAAGAGACAAGAAGAGAATTGAGAAAGCTTTACTTTACAGGGTCTATAAAAATTTTCAGGTTCGCCGATGACATTGTAGTTCTGTCAGAGACAGCGAAGGACCTGGAAGAGCAGCTGAACGGAATGGACATGGTCTTGAAAGGAGGATATAAGATGAACATCAACAAAAGAGGAACGAGAATAATGGAATGTAGTAGAATAAAATCGGTTGATACTGCGGGAATTAGATTATGAAATGAGACGCTTAAAGTAGTAAATGAGTATTGATATTTGGGGACCAAAATAACTGATGACGGTCGAAGTAGACAGGATATAAAATGTAGACTGGCAATGGCAAGGAAAGCATTTCTGAAGAAGAGAAATTTGTCTGCATCGAGTATAGATTTAAGAGTCAGGAAGTCATTTCTGAAAGTATTTGTATGGAGTGTAGCCATGTATGGAAGTGGCACATGGACGATAAATAGTTTACACAAGAAGAGAATAGAAGCTTTCGAAATGTGGTGCTACAGAAGAATGCTGAAGATTGGATGGGTAGATCACATAACTGATGAGGAGGTATTGAATAGAATTGGAGGGAAGAGAAATCTGTGGCACAACTTGACTAGAAGAAGGGATCGGTAGGTAGAGCATATTCTGACGCATCAAGGGATCACCAATTTAGTATTGGAGGGTAGCGTGGAGGGTAAAAATCGCAGAGAGAGACCAAGACATGAATACACTAAACAGATTCAGAAGGATATAGGTTGCAGTAGGTACTGGGAGATGAAGAACCTTGCATGGGATAGAGTAGCATGGAAAGCTGCATCAAACCAGTCACAGGACTGAAGACCACAACAACAACAACTTTACAGAAGAAATGTTATGCTACATATCAGTATCATAAAATTTCCTATCCAACAACAAAACCCACAACCCAGGAGAGTAATGTCAAATGTACAGAGGCAGGCCATCAGCCAATGCATGTAGAAGTTCTGAGAAGATAAGACGAAATAAAAAAAAAACTAATGTACCGTACTCCTACGTCAACAAGGCTCAACAACTGGCCAAATTCTGTAATTAAACAAAAATAAGGGGCAGTCAATTGAAAATGGAAAATATGAAACAAAAGTAAATTAATTATTCATTTTATCGAATCTGAGGGTCATAACTGTTTCATAACGGTTAATACATTTATCCCACTGCGAGACAAGGTCAGTGTCTCCATAGAAAAATGTTTCCCGGTGATTACAGAACCGTGAATGCGCCGCGGAGTGCACCATTAGTCCGAAGCAGATCAACTGCCACGAAAGTCCTATTACTATTATTATTTGGAGCTTTTCCTCATTACAGAATGTTATCTCTAACATAATAATTTACTCGGAAATTACAATATAAACAATAAACGTTCTTAAACTATATTTTCAAAATATTCATCCTGGTGTTTCGATCTTGTGTGTCCTCTTCCTCTGCGCCCAATCTCCTCATTGTGTGCTGTACATTTTGGAGCCAGGTGGTCATAGGTCGTCCTCTTCTTCTTCTCCCCTCCGGTTCCCACTCCAGTATCAATTTTGGTATTCAGGTTTTCTCCATTCGTCGTACATGCCCGTACCACTGTAATTTCTTCCTATCCATTACGTCACATATTCTTTCTTTTATTTCCATTCTCCTTATTTTTTCGGTGTTCCTTAACTTTTCTTTCCTGGAGATTCTTGCCGATCTTCTCCAGAAGTCCATCTCTAGAGCTTGTAATTGTTTAATGTGCTTCATGTTAATTGTCCAGGTCTCCGTTCCATACAGAACCACACTCTCTAATATGAATTTGTATATTAATTTTTTAGTTCTGCTCATTACATTCCTGCTCCATAAGACTGAGTTAAGCATCCCAATGACCCTCCGTCAGGGACCTTGCAATATCAGTCTGGAGTGTCTGAAATATGGTGGTGACAAAATTGTGAAACTGATAACACAGCTCTTCAACAAAATGATACATTAAGATTGAATACCCAACGAGATGAAGCTAGGTTACATTAATACAATATTTAAGAAAGGGGATCGCAAAATTTGTTCAGACTATCGAGGAATTTGTGTTACAAACATATTAATGAGAATTTTTGCGAAAGTAATTAAAAACAAACTGGAAAAATAATTTAGAACCCAAGAAGAACTACGTGGATTCACGGCTTGGAGATCATGTGTAGACAATATTTTCACATTACGACAGATTTAGGAGAAACATAGGAAAAAATCAAAAAATATACGATTAATTTTCATAGATGTGGAAAAAGCTTATGATACTGTTCCAAGAAATTACTTTGGAGAGCAATACACATGGCAAACATAAACCGTTCTTTGATTAAAGTAATACAACAGATGTATAAAGATAAGATTTGCCAAGTGAAAGTTGGTAATAAACTTTCACAGAAATTTAGGACAAGCAAAGGCCTTTTACAGGGCTGTCCTATATCACCATTATTATTTAAAATCTATATAGATATTAGCATTGGAACATGGTCTCGTAAATGTAATAGTATGGGATTTGAAATAAGAGATGGATCATTTATTGTTTGCTGATGATCAAGTAGTCGTAGCACAAGATGGGGAGGATGCTAAATATATGTGCAATCAACTAGCAGTAGCATACAAAACTTGGAGTTTGAAGACTAATTACCAAAAAACAGAATTCTTGACTAATGATTCAGATGAGCTATACATAGAAGTAAAGAAAATCAAAAAGATGAACACTTTTTGTTATTTGGGATCCATTTTAGAAATCGAGGGAAAATCAGAGTCAGAAATCAATAATAGAAAGTTCTTCTTAAGGACTTTATATATTAGAAATCTCATAGTGAGAGATCGGGGCCATATGGAAGATGTGTAAGGGCTTGTCGCGACACTTCTGCAGCGTAATGGAAACACCCTCGGCAATATGTGGGCCCACCGTCTAGTCACAAAATGTAATAAATGTGTTAACTGTTACCGCTATTACATTTGAAATGGTAAACAGTCCGCTTACTCTCTATCGTTTTCATTTCAGTGCCCCGTTTAGAATGACGTGACAAAATTCATGCGCACTAAGGAGACAAAAGTCGTGGGATACCTCCTAACAATATGTCGGACCTACATTTGTCCGGCGTAGTGCAACCGTTTGTAACATCACAGTAGGTGTCGTTATATGACTAAGAAAATGAGTGATGCAACTACTTAATCTCAGCCCCAACAACCGCATGCCTGTAGAAGCAATATGGGTCTACACATTTCGATTTTTTTTTTAATTCTTATGTGCATATCCCGTGTTCTGGTTTCCATTTTTCGCCCTTCCTGAAAGTGTGTGGTCAAGTGTGCATGATATGAATGCAGCAGCAGACGAAACAGAGAAGTGGTAGGTTTCTTAATCTTCTACTAAGCTAAACGGTGTCAGTGGAAGACAGAGAGCAGGAACAAGAGGGCTTGGGCAGAGATGAGTAAAGGAAAACTTTTTCCTAGCCGAGGTTGGTCATGGGCCTCCCCCACAACCTCGCGCGGTTCAAGAGAGCTCCGCGCGACGGTTACAGGTTGAGTTGTTCTGAAGACGTTCCCTCAGAACGTCTGTGTCGAACAAGAGACACAAGGTATTTGAATCTGTTAATAATAATTTGTTAATCTGAACAATTTCTTCTCCTAGCCGTTTTTTGAATTACCATTTAGGTCCTGGCTACAATTTTTGGTTCGGTTAATCAGTGTCATAATAGTGTGATTTCCGTTGGGCGCGACCACGCGGTCTACCGATTCAAAGCGCAGCCCAAGCGTTAAAAGTTACTATCTGCCATTTTATTTTATTTCTGCGGGTCACTTTAAATTATCAGTAAAACTGTACCGAGAGTATCTTCGTCAAGATGAATCGAATTGACTCCAAGCACTTCACGCAAAGATATGCAGCCACCAAAATCCTGCTCGATGCCTGTCACGTGGTGCATACAGTTCTTCCCACTAATAAATGCTGTCGACATTTTGTTTGCCGTGTGAATTAGTGCATGTGAATGTCTGTGTTGCAAACTTGAGCAGTGACCACGTGCTCCCCACATTTTCCCACCCCACAGGACTCTACAGATTAAGGCCAACGTGGCTTGTTATTCTCGTATGAGAAAGCCATTGGATCGTATATAAATGTACCAGGAATGTTCTGTCCATCTATTAAATAAAAACAGATTACTGTTAACATGCGAAATATTAGTCAAAAATAAATATTTTATCATTTGAAGCTGTTTTCGTAATCGTTAACTTATTTTCAATACATCTGAAAATAGTGTCACATATTGTAGTATTGATGATTACACTCCTAAAATCCAAAGTGCTTGGCTCAAGTTTAGCTAACGGTACGTAGCTTTCTCTGACTGCCCCATCGAATACCATTGCGGGTAATTCGTTGCGACCTTAATAAATTCAATCAGTAAAGGAATTGTCCCTAAAATTTAGATGGGCCTAAATCTATTTCAACTAACGGGCAAAACTATTCAGAGAAGGTTACGTTCGAATCCTGCCTCGGGCATGGATGTGTGTGATGTCCTTAGGTTAGTTAGGTTTAATTAGTTCTAAGTTCTAGGCGACTGATGACCTCAGAAGTTAAGTCGCATAGTGCTCAGAGCCATTTGAACCATTTTTTGAAGCCAGAAGGTTACGTCGCCAAAGAAAAATAGGAGAGGAATGTGGACAGGATATGTTATCATAGCAGGCTGGAACAAAAGGAATAATAATAATCAAAAGCAGCTCTTGCTAGTGAAAGTAAGTAACCCCCCGTACACTGCCACTCAATGAATAGTAAGAAACCAGTGGTGAGCTACAAGTTTGACGTGTCATGGTCTCAACATATTGTTCGAAATCCCCTGAAGAAATACTGAGGGCTGCTGTCTCTATAGCCGTCCACAAATGAGGAGATATTGCCTGATCTCTCGATTATGTTCATTGGGATTCATGTCGGGTGATTTGGGAGTTCAAATCACTTGCCCAAATTATCCAGAATGTTCTTCAAACCAATTACGATCAATTCTGCCCCGGTGACATGGCACGTTGTCGTCCATAGAAATTCCACCTGTGCTTGGGAGCATGAACTCAATGTTTGGCAGCAAATGGCCTCCAAGTAGTCGAACATAACAATTTTTATACAATGAACTATTCAGCTGTAGCAACGGCCTTGCCGCAGTGGTTGCACCGGTTCCCGTGAGATCACCGAAGCTCAGCACTGTCTGGCGTGGTCGGCACTTGGATGGGTGACCATCTAGGCCACCATGCGCTGTTGCCATTTTTCGGGGTGCACTCAGCCTCGTGATGCCAATTGAGGAGCTACTCGACCGAATAGTAGCGGCTCCGGTCAAGAATACCATCATAACGACCGGGAGAGCGCATAGTTCTCTGAGGATGACACGGTGGTCGTATGGTCCCGGTAGGCCACTCGTGGCCTGACGATGAAGTGAACGATTCAGCTGTACCAGAGGATCCAGTCCATCCCATAAAAACACAGTCCACGCCATTATGGAGCCATCTCCTATCTGCATCCTCCTCTGAGGATGACACGGCGGTCGGATGGTCCCGGTAGGCCACTCGTGGCCTGACGACAGAGTGAACGATTCAACAGTACCAGAGGACCCAGTCCATCCCATGAAAACACAGTCCACGCCATTATGGAGCCACCACCAGCTTACACAGAGCCATGTTGACAACTTGCGTCTATAGCTTCATAGGGTCTGCACCACACTCGAACCATACCATCAGCTCTTATCAGCTGAAATGGGGAGCGGACGACGGTTTTGCAGCAGACTAGGGTCCAACCGATACAGTCATGAGCTCAGGAGAAGCACGGCAGGCGATGTGGTGCTGCTAGCAGTGTTACTTCGTTAGCACTGACAATTCTACGCTGACACCGCTGCTGTGGGTCGTTAAGTGAAGGCCTTCGGTCACTGTGTTCTCCGTGGTGAGAGGTAATGTCTGAAGTCTGTTATTCTCTTCACACTTTTGACACTGTGAATCTCGGGCCGGCCGTTGTGGCCGTGCGGTTCTAGGAGCTTCAGTGCGGAACTGTGCGACTGCTACGTTCGTAAGTTCGAATCCTGCCTCGGGCATGGATGTGTGTGATGTCCTTAGGTAAGTTAGGTTTAAGTAGTTCTAAGTTCTAGAGGAGTCATGACCTCAGATGTTAAATACCGTAGCGCTCAGAGCCATTTGAACCATTTGTATCACGGTGTACGGAATTCCTTAACGAATTCGCGAAAGAAGCGTCTGGTGCGTCTAGCTCCAAATACCGTTCAGTGTTCAAAATCTTTTGATTCCCGTCGTGCGCCCATGATCACGTCGGAAACTTTTTCACATGATTCACCTGAGTAGAAATGCCAGCTCCGCCAATGCACTGTCCTTTTATAGCTTGTGCACCCGATGCTACCCCAGCTGTGAATGTGCATTATGCTACCCCATGACTTTTGCCACCTCAGTGTATAATACACGAATGTGAAAGAGACCACTGTGACACATTTACCCAACACCACCGTTTCTTCATAGCGTTCCCTCGTTAATGGTTTTCTTATTGTGCCTGGAAAGTCTTAGTTTCCTTTCATGCAGTTTATATATTGGACTGAATAATCAAAGAAAGTTTAGTATGAAGTTCCTAACACCACTGTTTGCGATTTTTCTGCAACTGGTTTCATTATCAGCAGTCTGTATTTATGATTGCACACACTCCCAATGTACACTAAGGAGCCGAAACAAAATGACGAGCGGGCTGGCCCACCTATGGACCGCAATACAGAAGCGAGTATGTGTGACACGCATTCGGCAAGAGCCTTGTAGGCTTGTGGAAGTATCTGGTACCAGATGTCCACGCACAGATCTTGCAGTTTGGCCGGCGGTTTGTCGGCGCAGAACTGGATCCACATGTGTTCCATCGGGTCCCGATTAAGCGAATCATGTGGCGAAGACAATTCGAGTTCACTAACATGACCCTCAAACCAGTGCAGCATGATTCTTATCTCATAACACGGACTGTTATCCTGTTGGAAGACGTCTTCGCCGTCTAGGACGACATCAGTCATGAAGGGTTGCAGGTGGCGTGCAATAGTGATCACGTAGTCAAACTCTCATCCTGCGTTTGACTACTGTCAAAGGTACCGTAGAAGGACAGGTAAATATCCTCCACAATTTTTCTCTAACGCCCTAGGCCAGAATTAGTGTCGTGGAGCAGCGACGCAACTGAATGGCCAAGTAACCGAACATTACATCAAAATACTGACATCATTTAGAGGAGATGTGGAATATAAGAACTGAAGAGCCGTATTCCGCTTGTCTATGAGGCAATGAAGCATTACAAGTGACTCGAAAAATGCTCTTAGGTCATTCCCATTTTCAAGAAGGGACGTCGCACTGACGTGTGTAATTACCTCTAACATCAGTCAGTTCAGGAAATTTGAAACATGTGGTATGCTCAGAATATTATCATCTTTCTGGAGACCGAAAATTTTAGGACCCAACATGGATTCCACGAATAACGATCGTGTATAACCAAGCTTGCTGTGTTCGACCACATTGCCAGTTCACGCCCTGTTCCTTGACTACAGGAATTCGTTCAATAAAACTCTCACTGTCGTCTTATGAACAAAATGCAGTACCGACTATCGGACCAGGTTTTTCATTGGACTGAAGTATCGCTAGAAAATGGAAAGCCGCCTGTCATTCTTAACGCAGAGAAATCTTCAGATGTAAAAATAATTTCGGATGTACCCCAAGAGAGTGTTATGGGACAATAAGTTTCTCCAGTACATACAAATGGCTCAGTTGAGCCCCTCGGAAACTCTAATACGTTGTTCTAGTATTTTCTTATCGCTCACAAATTCGCAACAGCATATTTCAGAAGCAATGGCCAATACTCGTGGATATGACAGGAATGTTCATTCTAGACAAAAATGTAAACATGGGCTCTAGAACGCCTACCTTAAGAGCTATGAGCAAACCTTGATTTTCAGTACTGTGAAACAAATCTTTTCTACTACAAGTTCTTGGCTTCCCATATTTTGGAAAGTGTAAGGATGCACAAAAACAAGAAACATGTCGAATAAACATATGCTAAGTATGCACCCTTAGTCTAGGGTCAGTGTCTCTGATTAGCAATCAAAACGTCCTCGGTCCCGGTTTCGAAACCCGCTACTGCTTAATCGTGATTAATGTTCAGCATTGGCTAAAGACTGCAGCCATAAGAAGTTACCCTCATTCTACCAATGGCCTTGTCAAAGAGGACATAGGAGTGGATGGACGTCCAGGGCGCTCTCTTGTCCTTAGGGTGGGAAACTGCCCCTAAAGAAGGAAGAATCCACAATGACCAAGGGCATGGGGATGCAGAAGGTAATGTAAACCACTGCATTAAAACCACAAAATGTGTTTAAGTTAAAATTAACAGTCGAGATCGCAATACTATTTCTTTATTGACCTGTTTCGGCTTATATACAAGCCATCTTCAGAATTTTTTGGCCCCTACGGGTGTTGATGACGGCGCCTGTCTTGGTTCCAAGATCGTACCAACGAGGAGCCGTCATCAACAGCCATAGGGGTCCAAAAAATTCTGAAGATGGCTTGTATATAAGCCGAAACAGGTCAATAAAGAAATATTATTTCGATGTCGACTATTTGTGTTAACTGAAACGTAACATCAGGTTGCTGCTCTCCGTAGAATATGTTGTCAAAATTTATCCACGTAACGTGTTTCCACAGGATGTGTGGCCTGTTGCTTAAAAAAGAGTCATGTTGCTCTCTCCATTGGCAAAAGATTCCGGAATAGTCCCCCATTCGGATTAGGCGTTGACTGTCAAGGGGGAGGTGACCATGAGAAAAGGACTGATTGACCAACGAGAGGATAAGGTTTTACATGTCGAGACCTGGACTACCAGAAGCTCGAACATGGTAGGAAAGCTAGAATACCTGAAAAGGGAAATGCTAAGGTTCAGTCTAAATATATAGAGGTCAATGAAGAGAAATGGAAAGGAGAAAAGGATTTCTGGTAAGATGAGTATAGGATAATATGAACAGCAGCAGGAAATGGTATAGCGGGAGTAGGATTCGTCATGAACAGAAAGGTAGGGCAAAGAGTTTGTGACTGTTAACAGCTCAGCGATAGGATAGTTCTTATCAGAATCGACAGAAAACCAACACCATTAAAGGTAGTTCCTGTATGAATGCAGGCATCGCAAGCTGAAGATAAAGACATAGAGAAACTAAACGAGAATGTTGAAAAAGTAATACAGTATGTAAAGGGAAATGAAAATCTAACAGTCATGGTGGACTGGAATGCAATTGTAGGGGAAGGAGCAGAAGAAAATGTTATAGGAGAATGGAGCTTGGGATTAGGAACGAAACAGGAGAAAGACTAATTCTGTAATAAATTTCACCTAGTAGTAGCGAATATCCTGATCAAGAATCATAAGAGGAGGAGGGACACTTGGAAATGGCCAGGTGTTACGGGAAGTTTTCAGTTTGATTACATCATAGTCAGATACAGATCCGAAGTCAGATACTGGATTGTAAGGCGTACCTCGGAGCACATATAGATTCAGATCACAATGTAGTAGTGATAAAGAGTAGGCTGCAGTTTAGGAGACTAGTCAGAAAGAATCAACATGCAAGAAAGTGAGCTACGGAAACATTAAGGAATGAGGAGCTATGTTGGAAGTCTGTAAGTCTATAGATAAAGCAACAAGGAGGAGCTCAGTAGGCGGTATGGTTAGAGAAGAATGGGAATCTCTAAGAAGGACAGCCACGGAAGTTAGACAGAAAAACATAGGTACCCGCCGGGTGCAAGTCTTTCGATTTGATGCCACGTGGGCGACTTGCGCGTCGATGGGTATAAAATGACGATGATAAGGACAACACAACATCAAGTCCCTGAGCGGAGAAAATCTCCGACCCATCCGGGAATCGAACCCGGGCCCTTAGGATTGACGTTCTGTCGCGCTGATCACTTTCTTTTTTTTTTGGTTCGTTTTATTTCGTCGTAGCGGACGTCACATGACATCCGTTGCAGTTCGTTGCTGATCTTTACACACAGTTTCTTTATTCAAATGGTTCAAATGGCTCTGAGCACTATGGGACTTAACATCTGTGGTCATCAGTCCCCCAGAACTTAGAACTAGTTAAACCTAACTAACCGAAGGACATTACACACATCCATGCCCGAGGCAGGATTCGAACCTGCGACCGTAGCGGTCACGTTGTTCCAGACTGAAGCGCCTAGAACCGCACGGCCACACCGGCCGACCGTTTCTTTATTACAGAGGCCAGCCAGCTCTCTGACACCACTCAGCTACCGGGGACGGACGGTCTCGGATTAATAGGGGTGTGAAACAGGAATGTAGTCTTTCACCCCTGGTGTTGAATCTGTACATCGATGAAGCAATGATGGAAATAAAAGACAGGTTCAGGAGTGGGATTAAAATTCAAGGTGAAAGGATATCAATGATACGATTCGCTGATGACATTGCCTGCCTGATTGAAAGTGAAGAAGAATTACATTGTATGCTGAATGGAGTGTACTGCCTAATGACCACAAAATATTTCGACAAGAGCACACCCTGCCATTCAAGGCATAACTGCAGCAAGTAAGCGCTATTCAAGGGAATTGAGAACCTCGGTTGGCGGGGAATCTCAGGAAAGACACACACATGATTCAAAAAGAATACCACAACTTTAAAAATGTGTATTTAATGAAAGAAACATAATATAACCTTCTGTTATACATCATTACAAAGAGTATTTAAAAAGGTTTTTTTTCACTCAAAAACAAGTTCAGAGATGTTCAATATGGCCCCCTCCAGACACACGAGCAATATCAACCCGATACTCCAACTCGTTCCACACTCTCTGTAGCATATCAGGCGTAACAGTTTGGATAGCTGCTGTTATTTCTCGTTTCAAATCATCAATGGTGGCTGGGAGAGGTGGCCGAAACACCATATCCTTAACATACCCCCATAAGAAAAAATTGCAGAGGGTAAGATCAGGGCTTCTTGGAGGCCAGTGATGAAGTGCTCTGTCACGGGCTGCCTGGCGGCCGATCCATCGCCTCGGGTAGTTGACGTTCAGGTATTTACGGACAGATAAGTGCCAATGTGGTGGCGCTCCATCCTGCTGAAATATGAATTGTTGTGCTTCTTGTTCGAGCTGAGGGAACAGCCAACAAATGCTTGCTGGATGCGTGCTACATTTTCATCACTCGTTCTCGGCCGTCCAGAACTTTTCACTTTGCACAAACACCCATCCTCTGTAAACTGTTTATACCAACGTTTAATACACCACCTATCAGGAGGTTTAACACCATACTTAGTTCGAAATGCACGCTGAACAACTGTCGTCTATTCACTTCTGCCGTACTCAATAACACAAAAAGCTTTCTGTTGAGCGGTCGCCATCTTAGCATCAACTGACGCTGACGCCTAGTCAACAGCGCCTCAAGCGAACAAATGTACAACTAAATGAAACTTTATAGCTCCCTTAATTCGCCGACAGATAGTGCTTAGCTCTGCCTTTTGTCATTGCAGATATATATATATATATATATATATATATATATATATATATATATATATATATATATATATATATATATATAAACTACCGCTATCACACAAAGCAAAGACGACAGGCGTCAGAAGTTATCGATAGTGAGATTAATAATCTGTCGCTCCGTTTTTTGACAAAGGGTCCACAAGGAGAGTATGCAGAGTTTAAGCTTCGTTAATAACACTATCCCAAGAGCTGAAAATGCATGATGAATCTCCTTGTTGTTATATTTCATAGGATGACAAATGCCAAGATAATGTTCTGCAATGGCGGATAAAAGTAGACAAGTACTTATAAAAACAAAAACCTTGTTGACATGTGTAACTTATTGCTACGTAAACAAAACACCAACAGAATGAAAAAGATACTAAAGTGCTGTCACCGGCCACTGCGCGATACTATGCTCAGGCCACCACTGTGGTGTCGTCGGCCACTGAAGGATACTACGCACACGACACCACTGTATTGTTGCCGGACGGCAAAATGTTGCAGGTGCTGATGGAGGTGGTTTGCCGTTGTCTTCCTCCGACCGTAATGGGGATGAATGATGACGATCTGTCAGCGCAACATAAGGCGCAAAGTGTAGGCATCTCTCGTAAACATTTGGCCCGTTATCGTAAGGAGGGAGAAGAATTTTTACAGCACATTTTTACTGTAGAAGAAACGTGGGTGCATCATCACGAACCGGAAAGAAAGGCAGCGAGCATGGTTTGGGAACACCCATTATCACCAGAACGTAAGACATTTAAACGTCAACCATCAGCTGATAAGATTATGGCGACACTAGTCTGAAACACGGAACTTGTGGTAGCTGTTCATTTCACCCCAAGAGGCGAAACTGTGAGCAGTGAGAACTATTGTAATGTGCTGCGAACTAATGTGAAACCAACAATTAGATAAAAACTTCGAGGAAAACCGAAAAAAAGTGTCATCCAGCAGCAAGATAACGCTCAGCTACATTGTGCCGAATGGACGGCCTAAACAATAAAGCATTTGGGACTCGAATTGCTGGAACACCCGCCATACAGCCCAGACCTAGTTCCAAGCGATTTCCATACCTTTGGACCATTGAAGGAAGAGCTCAGAGGAAGAATATTTGCAACCGATGCAGAAGTCATTGATACGGTCCAAAATTAATTACAGGTGCAATCAAAAACCCTTTTTCAGACAGACTCAAAAAACTTGTAAAACGTTGGACAAAGTGTGTTGAACCGCATGGAGGTCATGTAGAAAAGATATGTTTCAGTTTTCTTTCGTTAGAATAAATATTCCCTTTCTCAAAAGTCCCTTTACGTTTTGACTTTCCCTCATAATTGAACTCGCTCGACATGAAATGACAACGTCGGACAGAGCGCGGCCACGTGTCAACACATGCACATATAAAGATGCAAAGAGCAGCAAATCAATGTAGTTGAACACTTGTTTGGATAATATGGGCTGAAAGTAATTTCTCACTTTCGTTATGAAGTTTTGACAAGATGTGGTCTGAATGTAGCCATGTTTGAACATTTTATTACGTAAGAATGAAATATCGTACGTTCAGGCAAAAGTGGCCGTTTCGTTACACACATCACTGCGAACGCGGCAGAAGCGATACGGGCTGCGGGAAACATGAAAACGCGTATAAAGTGTGGCATACAGCGGTAACTTCAGGGAAACAGCAGATAAGAAAGTGTTGACAACCGAGTACTAAATTTATGCTACCAGTACACAGAAATAATGAACGCTCTTACCAAGTTACGAGCGCCATTGGCCATTAAGTAAAGTATTATAGCGTTTTGTGTATGTATATAATAATATACTTCATACATAAAGAATCGTGCTTTAAACTTATGACACGCACTTTTAATGGACTATGTGAAACTTAACTTGCATTCAGCAAAGTACCAGGCTAGTACACTGAACTCATAGTCCTACGGAGATTGGTTCTAAGGCCTTCGTCTGATATATTGATTTAGACTTAAATTCATCACTTCTGGAAACTGCTTCAACGAGGCAGCGGATGTTATCCTCCATCTGCTTTATACCATTTTCTAGAACTCGGTCGAGAACAGAACATTAAAAGTTAACTTCCTGACTTTTCAACAACACGTCGTGTGAGAAACAAGACATGAGAATTTTTCAGCGAGTTTGACGTTGTCGTCTCAATTGCAACAAAATTACAACATGGTCTTCATGAAAGAACGGGATCACAATATTTTACAAGGCGTCTCGCTAATTTACCTTGATGTCGTGATGTCCTGGCAGCGATAAATTACTGTTCTCAATATTCTTTAACCAATTTTTCACTGAGGATTGCCGAGAAAAACTTAGCAAAAGTACAGGCCCCTAAATTTTCAGTGTATTGAATTTCTAATGTAATGTAGGACAGGCTGACGAATGGAACAAAAGGGTTACACAGAGCCACGACACACGTAACGAGACTTTTCTGACTGGCACAGGTACGGTTCAGATGAACTGTTCGCTAAACTCTAAAACGGGTGCCCCTTTTAGAAACGAACAGCTGAGGATAAGGCGCCGATCTCCGAATGCCTGAGACACTTCAGTGAGCACTTAAAGGCATTCCTGTTAGAAACAAATTGTCTTGTTGGAACGTTGGAACTTCCTTTACAGCTCAAAAGTGCAGAGAAACAGCTATAGGAATTCTCAACTGGTGTTACAATGAAAGCCGTCATGTAGCCTGCTAGCGAACTAGCAGCCAATGGTGGTAGGTTACATAATGGGGCAGTGTGGGGAGGACGCCTGAGTTTCCGAGTTACGTGCTACTTCTGCAGGCTTTCGTGGTCCTTGGCACTAAAATCAAAATCCACTGGGTGTTCTGGCCGCCGTCATATTTCCTTCTAAAATAATCGTCGTTTAGACCCCTCTGCTGGGATCTTCTTCTATCTATCTACATCTCTCTATATGGTTATTCTGCAATTCACACTTAAGTGCCTGGCAGAGGGGTCATCGAATCATTTTCATATTACTTATCTACCATTCCACTCTCGAATGGCGCGTGGCAAAAAGAACACCTAAATCATTCCGTTCGAGCTCTGATTTCTCTTAGTTTATTATTATGATCATTTCTCCCTACGTAGGTAGGTGTCAAGAAAATATTTTCCCATTCTGAAGACAAAGTTGGTGATTGAAATTTCGTAAACAGAACTCGCTGCAAAGAAGACCGCGTTTGTTTCAGGGACTGCCACCCCAACTCGTGTATCATATCAGTGACACTCTCACGCCTATTGCGCGATAACACGAAACGAGCTGCCCTTCTTTGCACTTTTTCGATGTCCTTCCTCAATCCTATCTGTTTAGAATCCCACTTCGCGCAGCAGTATTCCAGCAGAGGACGGACAAGTGTAACGTAGGCTGTCTCTTTAGTAGGATTGTCGCATCCTACGCCAACAAAGTGCAGTCTTTGTTTCACCTTCCCCACAATATTACCTATGTAATCTTTCCAATTAAAGTTGCTCGTAAGTGTAAGTCCTAAATATTTTGTCCAATTGACAGCCCTTAGATTTGTGCGATTTATCGTATACACAGAATTTATCGAATTTCTTTTTGTACCCATGTGGATGACCTCGCACTTTTCTTCGTTTAGTGCCAATTGCTACTTTTCGCACCATACAGAAACTCTCTCTAGATCATTTTGTAATTGGAATTGATCGTCTGATGATTTTACTAGACGGTAAATTATAGCGTCATCTGCAAACAATCGAAGGGGGCTGCTCAGATTATCACCTAGATCATTTATGTAAATCAGGAACAGCAGAGGGCCTATGACACTAACTTGAGGAACGCCAGATATCACTTCTGTTATATTATACTCGTTGATTTACCGTCTATCACTACTAACTGAGACCTCTCTGAGAGGAAACCGCGAATCCAGTCAGACAACTGAGACGATATTCCATATGCACGCAATTTGATTAATAGTTGCTTGTGAGGAACGGTATCAAAAGCCTTCTGGAAATCTAAGAATAGGGAATCAATCTGAGATCAATTGCCGACAGCACTCATTACTTCATGGGAATAAAGAGCTAGCTGCGTTGCACAATAACGATATTTTCTGAATCCCTCTTGGTTATGTATCAATAAGTCATTTTCTTCAAGGTGATTCATAATGTTCGAGTACAGTATATGCTTCAAAATCCTACTGCAAATTGAGGTCAGTGATATGGGTCTGTAATTCAATGGCTTACTCCTATTTCCTTTCTTGAATATTTGTGTGACCTGTGCTACTTTCCATTCTTTAGGAACAGGCCTTTCGTCAGGTGAGCGGTTGTATATGATTGCTAAGAAAGGCGCTATTGTGTCTGAATACTCTGAAAGGAACCTGATTGGTATACCATTTGGACCGGAAGACTTGCCTTTCTCATGTGATTTGATTTGTTTCGCAACACCTAAGATATCTACTTTTATGCCACTCATGCTAACAGCGGTTCTGGTTTCGAATTCTAAAATATTTACTTCGTCTTCTTTCGCGAAGGAATTACGGAAAACTGTATTTAGTAACTCCGCTGTAGTCGCACCATCATCGGCAACATTTCATCGCTATCGTGCAGTGACGGTATTGACAGTTTTTTGGCGGCTGAGGTACTTTACATACTACCAGAATCTCTTTGGGTTCCCTACCATATTTTGAGACAATATTTCATTGTGGAAACTATTAAAAGCTTTTCGCATTGACGTCCTCACTAAATTTCGAGCTTCTGTGAAACTTAGCCAGTCTTGGGGATTTTGCGTTCTTCTGAATTTGGCATGCTTTTTTCGTTGCTTCTGCAACAGTGTTCTGACGTGTTTTGTGTATCATAATGGATCAGTCCCCTCTCTTATTAACTTATGCGGTATGAATCTATCTATTGCTGTCGATACTGTACCTTTGAATTTGAGCCATATCTGGTCTACATTTACATAATTAGCTTGGAAGGAATGTTGCGGTGTCCACAATTGCTAGGACACTGCTATAACACCGCAACATCCCGAAGAAGATCGCAGCAGAGGGGTCGAAACATCGATTATTTTTTGACGCGAGCTAAAAATCCAGAGGGATTTAATTTTATATGCTAGTTACTGCCCAGAACCTTTTTGAAACAAGATCGGAAACATTGGTACCGTGTACAGAGAGTGTAGGGGAACTTTCACAGCGTCAATTGCCCACTACATGACATTGTAAATTCAGCCCACCAATGCCAAAAACGATATGACGGCTAACTCGGAGCCCTGAAAGACGGATTGGGGGCCATCTCGAAATCAATAATTCGGATCAGTGAGGCCACTCATTGAGCCAGGAAGCATTGTGAGCTCATGGAAGAGCCGATAATTCTACACCGTTTCTGAGATCATTCAGAGTTCACGCTTCGGAGCAGTGATAGAAGATTGTAGTTGACTCTGAGGTGATTCGAGAATCGCGAAGTGGTTCCTTTAAGATTTTCATGGATCATGCTAATCCGCATACTGCTTCACAGAACGCAGTCTTTATCTTCTGGAGGCATAAAAGCCTATTTTCTGCTCAGTTTTCATGCTTTAAGTCTTGCTCCTGTCTTTTATCACTTTATTACATTCTCAGTTTCCATTCCACATGAGATGATTTTTCTTGTGGTCCGGTGCTTGAATCTGTAAACATGCAACTGTATTTCTATTGCCTGGCCTCAACCTCAAAGTGCAAAATTGACGCCGCCTCTGTAAGCTAATTACAGCAGACACTGTGAGCATGTTAGGAGCCCGAGATTACCCTCTTCATTCCACAAGAACAATAAAACCATTTCCGGCGCTGGACGTCAGTAAGTAAGGCACTAAGTAAGGAGTGCGGGAGAAGGAATGAGTTAAGATGCCCAAAGTTGTGGACCCGACGATAAAAGATATTGGCTATTAACGAATGGTCACGCAGCATCACAAGAGATCCTGCATGGGACTACACAGTGCGTCGACTGTATACTCAGCTGCCCTCGCTTGTCAGTAACACCGACTCTCTCCTATGGCGGGATAATGTGGCTAATCCTGCTTACGTGCCCAGTTTACTGAGTCGTGTCTATATTCAGTGAAATCAGCCCTAATTTAATTTTTGTAATGATGATGTTGGAAAGATTGCATTAAATGTAAATATTTCCTTGCTTCAGCATTTTGTTTTTCATGGAGCTCACCGAGGGGCCATTTGTATTTCAGTTCCTCAGTTTTTACTACATTTGGTGCCCTACACAGGTCCATAAGTAACTGCGTTCCTCAAATGTTATTACGCTTTGACAGCAAATGTGGAGTCATATTTAGTATTTCAGTAGCTCATTTATTACTGTATTTTGGCACCCAGCATGGTGATATCTGCATTTCAGTTCCTCAGTTATTATCTTATTCTGGCATCCACCATTATGCTACTAGCATTTCAGTTCCTCAATGTTTACTACACTTCTTTTGAATCTACTCCAGAAGGCCATGTACGATGAGTATTAGCTAGTAAAGAGTGCAGGTATATCTTATTGTGATCTTCATACTTCGTTCGCTGGTGATACACTGGAAGAAGGGACAAGAAACAAAGATCAGCGTTAAAACACTCCGTCGACAACGAGGTCGTTAGAGACGAGGCACGCCAGAATATGTTAGCGGCCTGGACATGTCATTACGCGAGATGTAGTACCCACCAGGGGTCGCGTCTGTGACTAGTAATCAAAACGTCCTCGGCCCCGGTTTCCAACTCCGCCATTGCTTAAAATCTGAATAAAAGTAATCTGGCATAAGAAGTTACCCTCATTCTACCAACGGCCTTGAGAAAAATGGCGGAGGAGCGGACAGAGGTTCAAGGCACTATATGGCACTTGGGGTGGTAAGCAGCCCCTGAAAGGCGGAACAATCACTTATGATAAACAGCACGGGAATGCAAAAGCCCCTGTAACTGAAAAGTGTGTCATTACTGTCTCTTCATCGGCAAAAGATGCCGGCTAGTTTCCAAGAAAGAGGTAACCACGAGGAACAGATTCAATAACTAACGAAGGAATAACGTTCTGTAAGTCGGGCCGTGGAATGCCAAAATTTTGACGTGATGCCGACCAGAAAATGTGAAAATAACAGTTTAAGGGCAAAATCTTTGTATAGTGGGAGTCAGTGAGGAGGAGTGGAAAAAAGACAAGAATTTGTGGTCCGATGAGTGTATGATACACTACTGGCCATTAAAATTGCAACACCACGAAGATGACGAGCTACAGATGCGAAATGTAACCGACAGGATGAAGGTGCTATGATATGCAACTGATTAGCTTTTCGGAGCATTCACACAAGGTTGGCGCCGGTGGCGACACCTACAATGTGCTGACACAAAGTTTTCAACCGATTTCTCATACACAAACAGCAGTTGACGGTTGTTGGCTGGTGAAACATTGTTGTGATGACTCGTGTAAGGAGGAGAAATCCGTACCATCACCGTTTCCGACTTTGATAAAGGTCGGATTGTAGCCTATCGCGATTGCGGTTTATCGAATCGCGACATTGCTGCTCGCGTTGGTCGAGATCCAATGACTGTTAGAAGAATATGGAATCGGTGGATTCAGGAGGGTAATATGGAACGCCGTGCTGGATCCCAACAGCCTCGTATCACTAGCAGTCGAGATGACAGGCATCTTATCCGCATGGCTGTAACGGATCGTGCAGCCACGTGACGATCCCTGAGTCAACAGATGGGGACGTTTGCAAGACAACCACCATCTGCACGAACAGTTCGACGACGTTTGCAGCAGCATGGACTATCAGCTCGGAGACCATGGCTGCGGTTACCCTTGACGCTGCATCACAGACAGGAGCGCCTGCGATGGTGTACTCAACGAAGAACCTGGGTGCACGAATGGCAAATGTAATTTTTTCGGATTAATCCAGGTTCTGTGTACAGCATCATGATGGTCGCATCCGTGTTTGGCTACATCGTGGTGAACGCACATTGGAAGCGTGTATTCGTCATCGCCATACTGGCGTATCACCCGGCGTGATGGTATGGGGTGCCATTGGTTACACGTCTCGGTCACCTCTTGTTCGCACTGACGGCACTTTGAACAGTGGACGTTACATTTCAGATGTGTTACGACCCGTGGCTCTACCCTTCATTCGATCCCTGCGAAACCCTACCTTTCAGCAGGATAATGCACGACCGCATGTTGCAGGTCTTGTACGGTCCTTTCTGGAGACAGAAAAAGTTCGACTGCTGACCTGGCCATCATATTCTCCAGATCTCTCACCAATTGAAGACGTCTGGTCAATGGTGGCCGAGCAACAGGCTCGTCACAATACACCAGTCACAACTCTTGATGAACTGTGGTATCGTGTTGAAGCTGCATGGGCAGCTGTACCTGTACACGCCATCCAAGCTCTGTTTGACTCAAAGCCCAGGCGTATCAAGCCCGTTATTACGGCCCGAGGTCATTGTTCTGGGTACTGATTTCTCAGGATCTATGCATCCAAATGGCGTGAAAATGTAATCACATGTCAGTTCGAGTATAATATATTTGTCCAATGAATACCCGTTTATCATCTGCATTTCTTATTGGTGCAGCAATTTTAATGGCCAGTAGTGTACAATACCGTTCAGGGAAATTCAGGAATACATACAATGCACTTCAGTTCAGGAAAGATAATGCGAAATGCCTACATGACAAATGTGATGAAATCGGAACGGAAGTGATGGGACTGTTTCAGCAACTACAACCTTCGGTGAAATTAAAAGCAAGGGCTGTAACATTAAGAGTGCAATGGGAAGTCAGCTGTTAAATGTAGAGGAGGGGACGGATGGGTGGAAACAGTACGCTGACTGCCTCTATGGTCGTAGGGTGGGGGTAGGGGAGAACTTACTTGATGTCGTTATAGAAGAAGAAACAGTAGTCTGTAGGGAAGAGACAGAGGATCTATTATTAGAATTTAAAAGAGCTTTAATTAGTAGATACTTCGAACAAATGATGATTCGTGAAAGGAAAAAATGAAAGTAGCGTATGGCATTGCTGGCCGGGAGGCCTCGTCTGGTGAACTTCTGCCGAGAGGTGCAAGTCTTATTTCAGTCGACGTCACGTTGGGCGTCAAGCGCGCAGCAGATGAGGAGGAATGATAATGACAACACAACACCCAGTTCACGAGCGGAGAAAATTCCAAGCCGGCCGGGAATCGAACCTGGGCCCGCTTGCATGGATGGCAAGCACGTTAGCACTCCGATAAGCAGGCGGACATGTACAATAATTTTGCGTACAACTGCCACGACAGGTGGTCTGCGTAGGTCCTTCATGTTATTCAAATTCTCACTCAGGTTTCTTGCCGGATCAAACACGATGTCTTATAAGATTTATGCTGATGCGATGTGTGACCTTTTTTTTACGTATGACAGGACGAGCATGCGCAACATCTATCTTCAAGGAAAAACGAGCCATCTAAAGTGAACATGTCATTCGGCAGGATCTCAGGACCCAACATTCGCACGTTGTGTACAGTGTCTACTGAAACGTATCCAGACATTAATACTCTGCTGTGAACACTTTCAACGAGTTGTCTGAGTCTCATGAGGAGGAATGGCTGCCCATTTTTCGTCAAGAGCCACACTTAGCCAGAGAAGGTAGTGGTATTGGATGCTGATGTCTGAAGCCAAGTTGACGTTTAACTCACGACGAAGGTGTTCAAATGTCTCCATGTCGAGACTCTGGGCACGCCACTCGATTTTAAGATTGCTGTCATCCGTAAATCATGGCCTCACAGATGTTTATTTATGGCAGGGTGCACTGTCATGCTGATATAAACAACCATCGTCTCCAAACTGTTTCTCTACATTAAGAAATATATTACACTGTAAAGTCTTTTTATGTCGTTCCTCACTAAGCGAATTCTTAAGAACAATAATGGGACGTCACCCTAACTACAAGAAACGTCCTCGTGACAGCACCTTCTCCACACTTCACTGCTGACACTACACATGGTGACAGTTACAGTTCTCCAGGCATTCACCAGAGCCAAACCCTTCCATTGCCACAGGCTACAGCGTGACACATTGCTCCGAAACCCAAACCCTTCCATCAGATTGTCACAGCCTCCAGCGTGATTCATCAGCCCGAATCACCATATTGCAGTGTCGGTGTTATTCCGACGTCAATGCACTGCAGCGACCACAGCCGTTACTTAAATCGTCAGACGAATTCGAAATTGCGTATAATGACCACCGTCAGTTGTAGAATGGAATGACAACAGTGAAAATTTTTGCCGCGCCGGTACTCGAACCCTGCTTGCCCGCTTATAGCGAGAGGTCGCCCAACCATTCTTCTTTTTTTGTGATTTCATTTTGTTCGTGTTTTTTTCGTTCGGTCTCTTTGTTCGGGGCCGAAGTCCCATGACACTTCTTCAAGTTCGTCGTTGAGCGCATAACTCAGTTTTTTTTTTTATTACAGAGGGCATTTAACCCTCTGACCGAACACGCTGAGCTACCTTACTGGAGACCATTTGGCTATTCGTGCATGACTCACGGCCAGACCCCAACTTCCGCATGTTGTCAAGCTTATTTAATATCGGCCAATCAACACAAGAATTCCGCATCATGAGGGGTGTCCAGCAATGTGATCCTATCTCCCAAAACCTGTTCTCAGCTGTACTGGAAATGGCTATGTCAAAGTTGAGCTGGGAAGGTAAGGGAATTAGAGTTAATGGAAGAAGACTTACCAACTTGAGATTTGCTGACGATATTGCCTTAGACAACGACTTCGCAGAGCTCCAATACTTAGTTACAGAGCTTGCATTAGAATATCAGTTGGTTGGCTTGAACATGAACCTTTCCAAAATAAAAGCTGTGTCCAACAAATGGATCCCAGCTGGAGATGTCAAGGACAGTCCATTAGAGGAGGTCAGTGAATATATCAACCTTGGCCAGATTATAAATATGAAGGGAAATGTACGTTCAGAAATCTATGCGTGCACTTGTCTGGCAAGCATTTGGGAGGAATTCGACAGCATTCAGATCAAAAATGCAAGTAAATATGAAGAAAATAGTATTTGATTAATACATTCTTCCTGTGCTGACGTATGGTTGCGAGACATGGACACTGAACTCATTTACAAAATGGAAACTTAGGACAGCACAGAGAGCCATGGAAAGATCAATGCTGGGATATACAGGAAAGGATAGGAAAAGGGCAGATGACATCCGGTCTGTGACGAAGGTTAAACCAGCCGCAGTGGCCGAGCGGTTCTAGGGCCTTCAGTCTGCAACCACGCCACCGATACTGTCGCAGGTTCGAATCCTGCCTCGGGCGTGGATGTGTGTGATGTCCTTCGGTTAGCTAGGTTTAAGTAGTTCTAAGTTCAATGGGACTGATGACCTCAGATGTTAAGTCCCATAGTGCTCAGAGCGATGTGAAACATTTGAACGAAGGTTAAGGGTTTCTTAGAGACAGTAGCCTTCTTGAAACGGCAGTGGACTGGCCACGTCACGAGAAGAGAAGACAGCAGATGAACGAAGGTAGTAGTCGATTGGAGTCGTGCGAGAGAGCATCGGAAGCCTAGCGGAAGACCACCGGACAGATGGGACAAAGATTTCAAGAAGATCGCTGGTAACACCTGGCAGAGAACTGCCCAAGACCGTTCCACTTGGAGAGAACTGCTGAAAGCCTACCTGAATCCACGACTCGAAGAGGGCACATCATTTAATGATTGAATTCACTGATGATGATGATACGTCTACGACGTATACTCGCACGTCCGCTCCGTGTATTCCTGTACAAATCAGACGTTCGCGTCAAAGTCGCAGGCCCGGTATCGGCGAATAAATACCATATTGCAGTGTCGGTGTTATTCCGACGACGATGCACTCCGACGACCACAGCCGTTACAAAACACATCAGATAAATTCCCAATTGCGAATAATCACCATCATCAGCTGTAGAATGGAGTGGTTGACGGCATATGGAAGTTTGGGTGTGGCCGTGAGATCGTGCAGGGAGGGCAACATGGTAAGCCCACCGCTCGCGATTAGCGGAAAATCCGAGTTAGAATCCCGATCCGGCATAAATTTTTACCGTCCTCAGTCCATTCTACAGCGAACTGATCTGACGTGTCACCCCGAATCAGTCGTTTCCGGCCATCCGCTATCCAGCGACGCTGCTCCTTGCGGCAGTTCAAGCGCCACTCATCACTAACTACAGAAATATTACTCACGAGGAGCAGCCTGACCATTGTACCGAGTACTCTTTAACTCCGTACGCACAGTCAATGAGCTGGATGGTGTGCTGGTAGCCCTTTAGATTTCACGAGTCTGTGATTCCACTGATCTCGTGCGATCGGTTATCACCACCCCCTGAAATAGTCGACGGTTGCTGCCTATTAGTATAAGAGGTCTCCCTGGTCATGGTTTAGCTGTTGTTCCTCCGTGTTCCCAAATGGAGACGACATCACCAAGAGTCGACTCTGGGAGCTGTACAACGTTCGAAATGTGCCTGATGGATTTATTGCTCTGTTGGAATCGAAAGGCTAGTCGACCTCCTGACCGACCCAATCCTCTGTTACTGCTTCTTTTCTGGCAACACAATACAGTCTGTGTAGTTCTGTACTGACCCTTCGACTCTCGTGACATCTTATGCTCAGTTCCGCTTCCCATGGGGGTGTCTGAACACTTTTGATCACACGGTGCACCAACAGTTGGCCCTGCTGAGCCTGACAACTTTGATTCTACCCGGAACGGTTGTGCACAACGACTGTATATTATAATATGAAAGTCAAGTTCGCTTTTTATTAATCTCGCGTATCCAGATTGTAGCTAAAAATGGCCCTAATCAGTGCTAAAATACAAGGAAATTACTGGATCTTAATCGGTTTACGTAAAGCAATAATTAAACAACCACACTCATCCATAGAAATGAGCCGGCCGGAGTGGCCGAGCGGTTCTAGGCACTACAGCCTGGAACCACGCGACCGCTACGTTCGTAGTTTCGAATCCTGCCACGGGGATGGATGTGTGTGATGTCCTTAGTTAGGTTTAAGTAGTTCTAAGTTCTAGGGGGGACTGGTGACCTCAGAAGTTAAGTCCCATAGTGCTCAGAGCCATTTGAACCATAGAAATGATCTATTTTAGCCAACACACAATTTGAATGAGTTGTAATCCTACAACTTCCCAGCAGTACCTGTCACCATACGACTTTATGGCTGTACAGAAAGAAGGAAACTTAGGATGTTGTTTACAACGTATACCCGCAGTTTCCGTCATGTTGTGTAAATAAAGGGAATATTCATCGACGGAGGTACACTGCTACCTGCGGTCATCTGACGTTCACCTGCTCAATGAGAATGTACTAAGTGAACAGGCAGGCCGTTTTGTCAGTTCTTCGATGGTTCTTTGCTTCAGAGAAGAATCTGCCACGATTCAACAGGGAATAAATTTTGGAGAGCCGGCTAGTGTTAAATATGACAATACTAGGTGTGGTAGTATGTTGGTTCGTATTAAATATGACAATACTAGGTGTGGTAGTATGTGAGAAAATCTCATTATTGCTAATGGATCGGTTTTTCTTCCATTTTATTGGCACTGTCCAATGCTCAATAGGTTTTACTGTAAAACATGTAAACTGTCAATCAACTTTCAGCCTTAGGGTATAAGGCAATGTGTTATATCGTTATTTGAAATAGCGCACCGCAACTCCTGCTACAGCAAACGTTACGTAAGAAATTTGCTTCCATAGAGGGTATTAGTATGTTTTATTAATTGTACCTGGTTAAAGTATCCTTGTCACGTTTGTGTTCGGTACTTTACGAGGATTGTCCAGATGGTAATGCACCGCATTTTTTTTTCTCAGCCGAAAACAATGCTACGAATGCCAAACGTTATTTATGTATTATCTGAAGTCTCCCGAGTGAGCGCGCCAAGTTTCAGTCACTTCCGACAGATAGCGTAGCTGCGGGAGAGTTTCAAAATGGCGTCTGTAGGTGGTGTACGTTATAAGCAACGTTCCATCATTCAATTTCTCACTGAAAAAAAAAAAGAAACTGTGGGGAATGTTCACAAACCCCTGTGCAAAAGGGAGCATCTGCTGTCGACAGAAGTACAGTTAGTCGCTGGGCATGCAGGGTGAGGTCATCAGAAGGCGATTCGGTGGAGCTCCACGATTTGCAGCGGTCGGGGAGAACATCCACGGCTGTCACATCTGACACACCTGACCTAGCCCCTTCAGACTTCCTCTTGATTGGGCCATTAAAAGATGCCATTCGTGGAAGATATTTTGAGGACGATGAGGAGGTGACAAACACACAGTGAAACACTGGTTCCTCCAACAGGACAAGGTTTGGTACCGACTGGGCATACACGCCCTTGTTTCGCGCTGGAGGAAGGCTATCTACATGGATATGAAACTTCCTGGCAGATTAAAACTGTTTGCCCGACGGAGACTCGAACTCGGGACTTTTGCCTTTCGCGGGCAAGTGCTCTACCATCTGAGCTACCGAAGCACGACTCACGCCCGGTCCTCACAGCTCTACTTCTGCCAGTACCTCGTCTCCCACCTTCCAAACTTTACAGAAGCTCTCCTGTGAACCTCGCAGGACCAGCACTCCTGAAAGAAAGGATACTGCGGAGACACGGCTAAGCCACAGCCTGGGGGATGTTTCCAGAATGAGATTTTCACTCTTCAGCGGAGTGTGCGCTGATATGAAACTTCCTGGCAGATTAACCCTAGATGCATATATAGGGCCTCCGAGGCCCTTGTATGTTTTCATTTTTCAAAAAATTCTGTAATTTTGTTTTTATGTCAAACTGCTTTCCAGTAGTCTTTCACTAACACTGTGACATTCCTCCTATCAAGTCTGAATGAGATATCTTTTTAAGTTTTTTGTATAATTTAATATGTTTACGCACACACACCGTAAATGCATAAGCAGGGCTTCAGAAGCCCTCACAAATTTATAAATGTTCTTTAGCCTATATTGTCTTCAACATTTGTTTGGGAGCAGTTATTAATTCAACAATATCTGTAATGGTATTTCCAGCAACAGGAGTGCCAACTGCAGCAGTAGCTGTAGTAGTAGTAATAGTATAACTAAAAAATAATACACTCTTTCACACATTGGCTATGACGGTGTATTATTGATCTTTTTGCTATCAGATGTTTTATTATTGCTTAGCATTGTTATCCTGTGCTGCTCTTGTCAGCCTCATTGTTACTGTAGTTTGTTTGTTGCTGCAAGGCCCATATAGTCAAGAGTATGACTCGTTTGGTGCTGCACAAGCTGCTGTTCGAGAGACACACCTTTTTCTATGGCTTCGACACTCAAAGCAAGAGAGTCAGTACGTGCAAATGCAGCCAATTTTGAAACTGTTGTGGCTTAGTGGTTTGAAGAAGATGATTCTTGCAAGGAAGGAAATACTCTTGATGATACAAGTGGTGAAGAATCAGCCAATGAACCTGCAGATGTGAATATTGATGCAGATGACAGTCCTTCCGATAATATTACTTCATCAGTCTGAAAATTAAGAACCACCACAAAAAGAAATAGAAGACCACACATACATTAGTCGGAATGGAACGATTTGGAAATTAGATCCTCCTGCAAGTTTTCGTACGCCTGAC
The DNA here is from genome assembly GCF_023898315.1 of Schistocerca nitens. NCBI lineage: Eukaryota > Metazoa > Arthropoda > Insecta > Orthoptera > Acrididae > Schistocerca > Schistocerca nitens. Next base: position 71,490,306 of record NC_064614.1, read on the forward strand.
CATAATATTGTGAAGATGGCACCTGGTCCAGCCCGTGGTTTGCAAAACCTGTAAACCTAAGGAAGCCTGGGACTATTTCATCTCCAAGGAAATACTAAAGGAAATCATCAACTGCACAAATATTGAAGGCAGAAGAGTGGCTCTTTACATGATAAAACGTCGAAAAACGTTTCGATTGCTGAAATGGAGGGTTTTCTTGGTCTTTTACTGCTTTCTGGCGTTGAGAAGAGTTGGGATGTCCCTTTCAGAGAATTAATCTTGGATGAAAAGGCAAATCCTACATATAAGGCCACCATGTCAATAAATAGATTCGAGGATATAAGGAGAATGACTAGATTTGATGACAGGCATACCTGTGAAGCTTGATCTGCACATTACAAACTTGCAGCTGTTCTCTATGTATGGGAACTATTTCTTGACAAGTGTAGAAATAGAATGATTCCCAACGATTCGCTCACAGTTGACGAACAGCTAGTCCCATTCCGTGGAAGATGCAGCTTCACCCAGTATATGCCCTCTTAACCAGCCAAGTACTGCATTAAAATATTTTGGTTATGTGATGCTACATCTGCATATGCTTTAGACGGAAATGTTTACACAGGAAGGAAGCCCCATGAACCTATTCAGAAAAATCTTGGATTGAATGCGATGAAAGATCTTGCTAAAGCGTTGAAGAATCATCAAAAAATATTATTGTTGAAAACTTCTTTACTAGTGCGCAGCTGGCAGAAGAGATACTTCAGAAGCAACAATCAAACAAAATAAACCAGAAACTTCTAATGAGATGAAACCATCTGCCTCAAGAGCGATTCATTCCTCTTTGTTTGCATTTATAGGTGACACTACAATGGTGAGTTAAGTTCCCAAAAAGAAAAAGTCTGTAGTTCTCATTAGCACAATGCATCACGACAGAAACATTGATGGAACTCATGCAAAAAAGAAACCAGATATAATAAAGTTCTATAACTCTACGAGGTGTGGAGTACATCAAATGGACCAGAAAATTCATTATTACACTTGCAAGAGACGAATAAGATGATGGCCATTTTCATTATGGATGAATATGATGGACGTCGCAGCAGTGAACAGTGAAATTTTATTTTCCGCCAAACATCTGACATACCATATTCGAAGAACTGATAAAAGGTGTTTGTTCCCAAGAGATTTAGCAGAGGAAATGGTAAGACCACTAATGGAACTTCGTATTGAGATCCTTAATCTTCCATAGAAAATCGTTGATGCCATGCAAAGATGTGGTGTAAAAAAAGATGTAATATTGCCGAACCAACTACCTGTTTCAGGAAAGAGAAGAATATGCAATTATTATCCGTATAATAAACACAGGAAAAAGGCTATGACTTGCATTAATCGTAAAACCAACATTTTTAAGGCACATAGTGGCGTTCTTTGTGCTTCTTGTTTGTAACATGTTGAAAACTAAGAAAAATGCAATATTATGTGAACGATGAATAATAACTTTTTGTCAAAATATTGCCTAGATACATAATATTGGGAATAATGAGTATATTTAATTGAAGAAATTGGTAGTAATAAATATTATAAAATGTAAACTGCAACTTATAAGTGAATTAATAAAATTATTTGTATATGTTGTATGTAAGTGGTTGTAACTAATAAAAATTAACTCTTAGAGTTTTTTAAAAAATTAATAAAATCTTAATCAGGCCCACCAAGGCATGTTACTATATCCTAGGAATCTTTCAATACGTCAATAAATTTGACAGAAATAAATTTAACCCCAAAGAATAATTATATAAAAAGAGGAAAATTTTATATTAGGACAGAGCCTTGGAGGCCCTGCATATGCATTCATGTGTGTTTTCGGCACCATGCATCCTAGGGATAAAACTGTGTGCTCGAAGGAGTCTCGAACTCGGGACCTTTGCCTTTCGCGGGCAAGTGCTCTACCATCTGAGCTACCGAGCACGTCTCACGCCCGGTCGTCACAGCTTTACTTCAGCCAGTACCTCGTCTCCTACCTCCCAAACTTTACAGAAGCTCTCCTCCGAACCTTGCAGGACTAGCACTCCTGAAAGAAAGGTTACTGCGGAGACATGGCTTAGCCACAGCCTGGGGGATGTTTCCAGAATGAGATTTTCACTCTGCAGCGGAGTGTGTGCTGATATGAAACTTCCTGGCAGATTAAAACTGTGTGCCTGACCGAGACTAGAACTCGAGACCTTTGCCTTTCGCGGGCAACTGCTCTACCATCTGAGCTACCGAAGCACGACTCACGCCCGGTCCTCACAGCTATACTTCTGCCAGTACCTCGTCTCCTACCTTCCAAACTTTACAGAAGCTCTCCTGCGAACCTTGCAGGACTAGCACTCCTGAAAGAAAGGTTACTGCGGAGACATGGCTTAGCCACAGCATGGGGGATGTTTCCAGAATGAGATTTTCACTCTGCAGCGGAGTGTGCGCTGATATGAAGCTTCCTGGCAGATTAAAACTGTGTGCCCGACCGAGACTCGAACTCTGGACCTTTCTCTTTCGAGGGCAAGTGCTCTACCATCTTTTTTCCCCTTTTTTTTCACAGATGGGATAAAAACGTTACAGTCTGCGAGACTGGAACCTCAAACCATAATAAACACTTCGTCACAGCTCAACACGTCACCACACAGCTTTTTTTGGCCTAGAATTGCTTTTTTTTCCCTAGACCTCTTCCACTTCAGGCGTTGGCCCATATCACCCATATCACCCCCAAAATCCTATCGAACATAAAAGAAAAATCTGTTGCCACCGCCTCTTTCACCCTAACTTTACCTGCTCTCTTTTTATTTTATTTTATTTATTTTTGTTTTTTTTAATTTTTTTTAAAATAATATATAAAGAAACTTAGTGAATCTTCTTTCTGTGACAAACTGTCCAATACCCGTAAAGCAGAAGAACACGTAATCAAGCAAGCACTTCCGATTTGTTTTATGTTACAGTTTCTGGCAAAATTAGTTTTCCTGAGACACTTTGATTGCCGTACTACAAAAATAAATAAATAAATAAATGCCAACTTAATTATAATGAAGCAAAATTAGTATCGACTTGCTGTAGTGTTGTGCATCAACCAAAAATTGCCGCTTCATATGGCAAAGTGTGAAGTAAGAAATTTTGAAACAAAACTTTGTATTTTCGACTCGTTTTATGGTTGTGGTGCTCCTCCACTGTATGTACTCGTCTGTACTCGCTTGCGTATTCGTAACTGCAAAATATGCAAACTGGCCGATAATCCAAGTGTAGCTATTGTGCTTTGTTGCAGGAACGAAATGCCATTCTGGTTGAAGTACATCTTTAAGTGGTATAGCAGAGTCTGTAGTTCTAGTAATTATTGCGAGTTTTTTTCTAGTCCAGTTCCATATGTGGTATTGGTCTCGGCAAATGAGAATGTGTGCCAAGGTATCTACCGTATGGCAATGATTGCAGTATGGACTCTGCTTCATTTTGATATTGTGCAGCTTTTCACCTGTGGGAACCTTCTCGTTTACAATGTCATACCGTGTGGACACTACTTTGGAATGGAGGATGGGATTGTTAATGTTTTTCCAGACGTTACTCCAGTTGACCGCTGGACATTTCGCTTCCATTGGGTTTTGCCTATGGTGTCTCGTGAGGTGATAATAGGTCCTCTTCTGGTGTTAAGCAGCTGTGAAGTATCTTAAATATAGCTCATTTCCAGGTAGTAAGTCCGGACGTAATCGAGTTGAGCGCTGATTCGACCAACATCGACTGGGGCCTTTTTGCTCGTTGGGGCTAACCTGTTTAATAACGTTTTTGTAATTGTCGGATGGGGTGTCTGCAGTATTTTACGGATTCGTTCCATATACATGGCAGTGCATTGGTTCTTGATGTCTTTGACGCCCAAACCACCAGCGGCGCGGGTTAACACTATGGTTGGTATGGTGACTTTAAAGATGTTTCCGCTCCATATGAACCAATATGCTGCAGCTAAAAGCTTTCGTGCTGTATCCTGGGGTAGTGGTAACACTGCTGCGATGTGATATATTTTGCTTAGAGCATAGCTGTTAATCAAGAGAGCTCTCTGTATTCGATTGAGCGTTCTGGTTTTGTGTTCACGGAGGGTAGCCCTGAATATATGTAGTTTATGGTCCCAGTTGGCTACTGTCATCTCTCTTGGGTTGGCCATTAGAATCATACCTAAGTGGTTCGTCTTCTCTGTCCTTTGTAGCCATGTTCTTTGAATTGTATCCATATGGGGTCCGACAGGTAAAATTTTTGATTTGTGTTCATTGAGTTTGGCTCCGGAAGAAGTGGCGTAAGCGTGGATTATTTGTTGAACGACTTCCATTTCTGAGTGCGTGTTAACTACTACACTGATGTCATCAGCATAAGCGTGACACACGGTTTTTGTACCCAACACCTGTAGGCCTTGTAACCTATGATGTAGGGTTAACAGTAACGGTTCTACGGCGATTGGGTATAGTGCCATAGAAAGGGGGCAGCCTTGTCTCACTGACTGCTTGATCGGGACTGGTGAACTTAGCTGACCATTAATTTTGATTCGAGAGGAAGTTCCGACTATACATTTGCGTATGATCTGAATAAAATGAGCACTGAATCCCATCCGTTGCATTACACTTAGTAGAAAGTCCTGGCTGATGCAGTCAAAAGCGTTATCGAGGTCTAAAAACATGAGACCAACATCGCATTTACATAGCCACGACAAATATACAGGGTGATTCAAAAAGAATACCACAACTTTAAAAATGTGTATTTAATGAAAGAAACATAATATAACCTTCTGTTATACATCATTACAAAGAGTATCTAAAAAGGTTTTTTTTCACTCAAAAACAAGTTCAGAGATGTTCAATATGGCCCCTCCAGACACTCGAGCAATATCAACCCGATACTCCAACTCGTTCCACACTCTCTGTAGCATATCAGGCGTAACAGTTTGGATAGCTGCTGTTATTTCTCGTTTCAAATCATCAATGGTGGCTGGGAGAGGTGGCCGAAACACCATATCCTTAACATACCCCCATAAGAAAAAATCGCAGGGGGTAAGATCAGGGCTTCTTGGAGGCCAGTGATGAAGTGCTCTGTCACGGGCTGCCTGGCGACCGATCCATCGCCTCGGGTAGTTGACGTTCAGGTATTTACGGACAGATAAGTGCCAATGTGGTGGCGCTCCATCCTGCTGAAATATGAATTGTTGTGCTTCTTGTTCGAGCTGAGGGAACAGCCAACAAATGCTTGCTGGATGCGTGCTACATTTTCATCACTCGTTCTCGGCCGTCCAGAACTTTTCCCTTTGCACAAACACCCATCCTCTGTAAACTGTTTATACCAACGTTTAATACACCACCTATCAGGAGGTTTAACTCCATACTTCGTTCGAAATGCACGCTGAACAACCGTCGTCGATTCACTTCTGCCGTACTCAATAACACAAAAAGCTTTCTGTTGAGCGGTCGCCATCTTAGCATCAACTGACGCTGACGCCTAGTCAACAGCGCCTCAAGCTAACAAATGTACAACTAAATGAAACTTTATAGCTCCCTTAATTCGCCGACAGATAGTGCTTAGCTCTGCCTTTTGTCGTTGCAGAGTTTTAAATTCCTAAAGTTGTGGTATTCTTTTTGAATCACTCTGTATTATGTCCCTATACTCACATAATGCAGTCGACATTGATCTCCCTGGGAGAGCACTCATTTGATAAGGGCCAAGTACTTTCGCCAATACCGTCTTCAGTCTACAGTTGATGAGGGGGGGTGAAGATTTTATAGTCGGAATTTAGCAGTGTTAGTGGTCGAAAATCCTTCAGCGTAGTGCTACGTGCTTTTTTGGGAATCAGGACAATCAGTCCTTCGGTAAACTGAGATGGCATCTGCACGTCTCCCAATAATTCATTGCACATTTTGGTGAATTCCGGTCCTATGATGTGCCAAAAACAAGCATAAAAGTCTATGGGTAGGCCATCTAAACCAGCAGATTTCTTTGTAGGCGAATCTTTGATTATGGCACATACTTCTTCCTCAATTATGTGGGCTACAAGGTCGGCGTTCTCAGTCGGATGGACCGTGGATTGAATGCTGGATAAAAGCGGCTCACTTGCCGTCACATCAGTCACCGACGCGGCGTAAAACTCTGTATAATGTTGCACCACGTAGTTTTTTACTGTGACTTGTTGATCGTATTCGTTCCCCTGTTCATCACTGAGAGTGTGGATTAACTTTTGTTTACCTCTCTTGGCTTCCCCTATCACGTGATATACGGACGTATTCTCCTGCGTCAGTTCAATCGGAGGACGTGATCGAACTTTTTTCCCCTCTAGTGATTGTCACACCAACGCCGTTATTCTTGCTTTAGTGCGTTTTATTCTAGGGCTGTTTGCTACTAATCCCATGGGGTCATCATATAGTTCGCGGAGGCAAAGAAAGTGATACTCCAAGGTGCGTTTTCGCCAGTACGCTTTCATGCGACCATATCGTGCAATGCGTTTTGTTTTCTGTGGTTTCGCAGACTGTAGCCACCACATGATGCGTGTTGGATATCTGGATTGCGTCCGAAGACAACGCTGCCATGTATCATGGATCTCCTGTTGCAGTACTGCGTCCTCCAAAAGTGACACGTTTAGCTGCCATACGCCCCGTCCCAGGAATGTTTTTTGTTTAGTGTGCTGCGCGGTTATATGAAATGCGCAGTGATCCGAGAAGTGAAGAGGCCAAATTTCGCAGTCAGTTACATTATGAATAAAACCTTTCGTTACATACAGCCTGTTTAGTCTGTTTGCCGATGTACTGGATACGTACGTGTATCCTCTACTGTGCGGGCGAAGACGGCACCAAGCATCTATCATATCTAGTCCGTTAATTAACATCAACAGCTCCTCACAAAAGTTGAAGTTTGGGACTGGATCTTCCGGACGCGATACGCAGTTAAAATCTCCACCCAAAATTATGTGCAGTCGAGGTTCCGTTATTAATGGGACAATTTCGTCCCGGAACAGGTTGCCCCTTGCTCTTTCTCCGCTGGATCCAGAGGGAGCATATATATCAACAAGAAGCAGATCATATATTTGTGCAGTGATGCCTCGTCCAGATTCAAGTATTGCTTTTGCTGTACATGGTATGCCGTGTTTGAACAATACTCCCGTTCCACATTCATTGCCTATGTTTAAGATAGCCTCATATCCGTACACATCCGCTATTTTGGTCGTAACTACGTCTTGTAACATCGGTATGTCAATGTCGGCGGCATATAGGTAGTCCTTCACAGATTGTAACTTTACTTCCGAAACTATTCTGCTTACATTAAGCGTGGCGATTTCATACGCCTGCGTCATTCGGTAGTCCAACTAAGCGCTTTCAGTGTCGTCATACAATGCTGTCCCCGTATCAGGTCCACAGCGGTCAACAGTGTCCATTGGTTCTTCAACTGGAAGGGCGAAGTTCATCTGTACATCCTGATTCGGGTTGGGGATGTCGCAAGCTTAATAAAAAATATAAAAGAATAAAAGTCACCACCTAAAAAAATTAAAGCTAATAATATTCCGATGTCTGCCACGCCTTGCTTTCCGCTTCGATCTGTTTTAAGGATTTTTTTGGTACGGGAGAGTTTTTTCCAGTTCTTGAATCTCTTCAGGGCTCTGTTTTCGTGTTTGCCGTTTAGGTTGCGCCGGCTGCTGTCTGATGTTGTCTTCCTCAGCATTCTTCATATCTTCTAAGCGGGAGGTGTTTCGAGCCAAATTGTCGACCGTGCACTTGGTGGATGATGGTGTCAATAGAGCAATCGGTTCACTATGAGGTTGCTCATTCCGGGATGGTTCTTGCATGTCATTCTCAACGGCGGAGGAATCGGAGAATTTGCTGTGGCTCCCAATATCTTTCGGTGTCTGTTGTGTTGAAACCGTTACAGCTGTCACGATTTCCTTAGGTTCGGGTGGTGTAGCTTCTGTTGTGCCATTTCTGGCAATCTGGGCTTCTTCTCGGGGTGGATGGTTCTCCGTGTTCACATTAGGGCTTGGGGTCAGGACTTGGCCGCGGGCAGCCGTAGCGTAAGTCGCTGTCAGCGCAGTCATAGCCGGCGGTCGCGGCGCCTCGCCAGCCGGCAGCTGCGCCACTCGCCGCTGTAAACACTCAGCGTGCACGTGGCCGGGAGAGTTGCACGCCGCGCACGTCCTCGGCTGGCCGTCGTATATAACGGTACCTCGGTATCCACACACGCTGATGTATGACTGTGCATGCTTGTGCAAATCGACTTTTAATTGTCTCACTCCGTTGAGAAGTTGGAATTTGCGTGCGTTGGCCCACCGTTCAGCAACATTGCGGAGAACTTTACCGTACGGCGCTATCACTGCGTTTATTTGTTCCGCCGGTACTTCGAATGGTAGTTCGAATATCCTGATCGTTCGTATTCCAAACCCTGCATGTGTTACGGTGACTTCGCCTACGTTTCCATCTCAATGTTTAAACTTCATAATTCCTCCGCAAGACTCAACTATTTTGTCACACGAGTTTGCATTCCTCAATTTCACAAAGACAACACTGCACACTATCGAAAGATGCATTCCAAGGACATCCTCTGAATCAACTTTCACTTCATATTCCAAACAATCTTCAATTTCGTGTAGTTTAGGTCGGGCGTAATTACGATCAAACGAGAATTTCAAAGTATCTTGTCTGTTCAGGTGGGCCATCACGAATTCATATTTCAAATTTCAATATGCGTAGAATTTCTGCAACGATGCAAGAAGCACTGCGACTTACCACGCCGAAGCACAGCAGACGGCGGCGCACGAAACTCAGCACGTCCGCACAGCACGGCTGAAGCGGCGAGACTGTACCTCGTCTCCTACCTTCCAAACTTTACAGAAGCTCTCCTGCGAACCTTGCAGGACTAGCACTCCTGAAAGAAAGGATATTGCGGAGACATGGCATAGCCACAGCCTGGGGGGTGTTTCCAGAATGAGATTTTCACTCTGCAGCGGAGTGTGCGCTGACATGAAACTTCCCGGCAGATTAAAACTGTGTGCCCGACCGAGACTCGAACTCGGGACCTTTGCCTTTCGCGGGAAAGTGCTCTACCATCTGAGCTACCGAAGCACGACTCACACCAGGTCGTCACAGCTGTACTTCTGCCAGTACCTTGTCTCCTACATTCCAAACTTTACAGAAGCTTTCCTGCGAACCTTGCAGCACTAGCACTCCTGAAAGAAATGATACTGCGGAGACATGGCTTAGCCACAGCCTCGGGGATGTTTCTAGAAAGAGATTTTCACTCTGCAGCTGAGTGTGCGCTCAGATGGTGGAGCACTTGCCCGCGAAAGGCAAAGGTCCCGAGTTCGAGTCTCGGTCGGGCACACAGTTTTAATCTGCCGGGAAGTTTCATGTCAGCGCACACTCCGCTGCAGAGTTCGAGTCTCGGTCAGGCACACAGTTTTAATCTACCAGGAAGTTACATATCAGCGCACACACCGCTGCAGAGTGAAAATCTCATTCTGGAAACATCCCCCAGGCTGTGGCTAAGCCATGTCTCCGCAGTATCCTTTCTTTCAGGAGTGCTAGTCCTGCATGTTTCGCAGGAGAGCTTCTGTAAAGTTTGGAAGGTAGGAGACGAGGTACTGGCAGAAGTAAAGCTGTGAGGACCGGGCCTGAGTCGCGCTTCGGTAGCTCAGATGGTAGAGCACTTGATCCGCGAAAGGCAAAGGTCCCGATTTCGAGTCTCAGCCGGGCAGAAGGATTTAATCTGCCGGGAAGTTTCATATCAGTGCACACTCCGCTGCAGAGTGAAAATCTCATTCTGGAAACATCCCCCAGGCTGTGGCTAAACCACGTCTTCGCAGTATCCTTTCTCTCAGGTGTGCTAGTCCTGCAAGGTTCGCAGGAGAGCTTCTGTAATGTTTGCAAGGTAGGGGACGAGGTACTGGCAGAAGTAAAGCTGTGAGGACCGGGCGTGAGTCGTGCTTCGGTAGCTCAGATGGTAGAGCACTTGCCTGCGAAAGGCAAATGTCCCGAGTTCGAGTCTCGGTCGGGCACACAGTTTTAATCTGCCCTAAAGTTTCGGGGTACTGGCAGAACTAAAGCTGTGAGGACCGGGCATGAGTTGTGCTTCGGTAGCTCAGATGGTAGAGCACTTGCCCGCGAAAGGCAAAGGTCCCGAGTTCGATTCTCGGTCGAGCACATAATTTTAATCTGCCAGGAAGTTTCATATCAGCGCACACTCCGCTACAGAGTGAAAATCTCATTCTGGATCTACATGGATACTCAGAAAATCACATTTAAGTGCCTGTCAGAGGGGTACGAGCTCTAATTTCCCTTATTTTGGCTTGGTGATCGTTCCTCCCAAAGTAAGTCGGTGTCAACAAAATATTTTCGCATTCGGAGGAGAAAGCTGGTGATGGGAATTTCGTGAGAAGATTCAGTCGCAACGAAAAACGCCTTTCTTTATAATGTTGTCCATCCCAAATCCTGTATTATTTCTGTGACACTCTCTCCCATAATTCGCGATAATATAAAACGTGTTGCCTTTCTTTGAACTTTATAGATGTACTCCGTCTGTCATACCTAGTAAGGATCCCACACCGCTCTGCAGATTTCTGAAAGAGTACGGACAAGCGTAGTGTAGGAAGCCTCCATAGTAGGTCTTTTACATTTTCTAAGTGGTCTGCCAATAAAACACAGTCTTGGGTTAGCCCTCCCCACAACATTTTCTATGTGTTCCTTCCAATTTAAATTGTTTGTAATTGTAATACGTAGGAATGTAATTGAATTTACGTCTTTTAGATTATACTGATTTATCGTGTAACCGAAGTTTAATGCGTTCCTTCTAACACTCATGCGGATGACTTCACACTTTTCGTTATTTAACGTCAACTGCCACTTTTCCCACCATTCCGATATTTCTTCCAAATCGTTTTGCAGTTTGGTTTGATCTTCTGATGACTTTATTAGTCGATAAACGACAGCGTCATCTGCAAACAACCCATGTCGGCTGCTCAGATTGTCTCCCAAATCGTTTACATAGATAAGGAACAGCAAAGGGCCTATAACACTACCTTGGAGAACACCAGAAATCACTTCTCCTTTACTCGATGACTTTCCGTCTATGACAACGAACTGTGACCTCTCTGACAGGAAATCACAGATCCAGTCACATAGCTGAGACGAAATTCCATAAGCAAGCAATTTCACTACGAGCCGACTGTGTGGCACAGTGTCAAAAGTCTTCCGGAAATCCAGAAATACGGAATCGATCTGAAATCCCTTGTCAATAGCACTCAGCACTTTATGTGAATAAAGAGGTAGTTGTGTTTCACAAGAACGATGTTTTCTAAACCCATGTTGACTGTGTGTCAATACATCGTTTTCTTCGAGGTAATTCATTATGTTCGAACACAAAATATATTTTCTAAAATCCTGTAATTTAGTGGACTACTCCCACTACCTTTCTTGAATGTTGGTGTAACCTGTGCAACTTTCAAGTCTTTGGGTACAGATCTTTCGTCGAGCGAACGGTTGTATATGATTGTTAAGTATGGAGCTAATGCATCAGCATACTCCGAAAGAAACCTAATTGGTATACAGTTTGGACCAGAAGGCTTGCTTTTATTGAGTGATTTAAATTGACTCACTACACAGAGGATACTTACTTCTACGTTACTCATGTTGGTAGCTGTTCTCGACTCGAATTCTGGAATATTTACTTCGTCTTCTTTTGTGAAGGCATTTCGGAAGGCTGTGTTTAGTAACTCTGCTTTGGCAGCACTGTCTTCGATGGTATCTCCATTGTCATCGTGCACAGGAGGCATTGATTGTTTCTTGCGGCTAACATACTTCACATATGACCAGAATCGCTTTGGATTTTCTGGTATGTTTCGAGACAAAGTTTCGTTGTGGAAACTGTTATAAGCATCTCGCATAGAACGGAGTGGAGATTATGTGGAAAAATAGGGTGTGTAGATAAAAATTATTCTTTCGTGTGTATGATTCTCATTATGTTCAATAAAGAACTGTTGAAGAAAAAATCAGTGCATTGCTTTCTGGGCAACCCTCGTATACTATGTAAATAGATCTTCAAAAAAGGATTATTATGGACGTGGGGTTGGGTTGTTTTGCGGAAGGAGACCATACAGCGAGGTCATCGGTCTCATCGGAATAGGGAAGAATGGGGAAGGAAGTCGGCCGTGCCCTTTCAAAGGAACCATCCCGGCATTTGTCTAGAGCGATTTAGGGAAATCACGGAAAACCTGAATCAGGATGGCAGGACGCGGGATTGAACCGTCGTCCTCCCGAATGCGAGTCCAGTGTGATTATTATGGACTTTTAAGTTTCTTTTGAATTAATTATTTGGTGTATCACCTAAGCAATATGACACTAGCGACTGTGCTAGATTTTAGCTTATGCTGAATTTCAGTTCTTCTGTAAATATATCTTATCAAGAGGATCTTCAAAAACATTTTTATTTTTATTTCTAATGTGATGTAACCATAATCTGTAGCGGGCATCTGTATGAACCATTTAATGATCTCTTGCATAATATTTGGTGCAGCGCTTCAAAAGTAACATTTGAATAAATGCATTGTCAATCGACATTGCTTGATGCACTTTAAAGGTGATAAGCAAATACACTGTAGATTTTATTTACTAAGAAGTGGTTTTTAAACTACTATTGCGGAAAGGAGCGGTGTTAGTTAGTTTTCGGAGTATAGAGGGTGTTACTTACACTACATGATGCCAACTAAGTCTACCGTATTCTTGTAGACCACAACTTCAGTTTCCATATGCCTGTACAGTAATGAAGTCAAACAGTGGCATGTACGGCTGGAACTTTCTAGAATGAGAAACATCCCCCAGGCTGTGGCTAAGCCATGTCACCGCAATATCCTTTCTTTCAGGAGTGCTAGTTCTGCAAGGTTCGCAGGAGAGCTTCTGCAAAGTTTGGAAGGTAGGAGACGAGGTACTGGCGGAAGTAAAGCTGTGAGGACGGGGCGTGAGTCGTGCTTGGGTAGCTCAGTTGGTAGAGCACTTGCCCGCGAAAGGCAACGGTCCCGAGTTCGAGTCACGGTTCGGCACACAGTTTTAATCTGCCAGGAAGTTTCATGCTGGAACTTTGTTGGATTCCAACTCGTCATGTGGTACATTGGCTTAAATGGATTATCTGTTGGGCCACATTGTGTTTTACCTATCGTTTTCTGTAAATCAGTTCTGATTCTGTAATTTCGTTGCATTTTAGCACCGAAGTTGGGTAAGATACGTGGGTATGCAAGAATAATAATTAATCAATTATATATGCGTCTGACTGAAGCGTTCCTATTCTTTCTTATATTAACTTACTTAAGTTCTAAATTCAACTAATGGCGTTTTTATAGCCTCTGAGGATGTCTCCAGTATTAGGAGATGAAACTCCGTGCTCAAAAGCATCCCTTACGCTTCGGCCTGATAACTAATAACAAAAAACACCAAGGATGATACCGAAGTCTCAACCACAATCTTGTGGCGAATGTGTTAGATTATTTCAGTTGCCCAGTGTATGTTGTATTGTAGTTACTTTTGTTTGTGCATGCGATCTGTGCCTCGTGTGCGGAATTCAAAAGCTGCTCACAGAGGGTAGGGCTTGCCCGCCGGGCGACAAAGGCCCGCTCGCTGACCCGCTATTAAATCGCTACTGCCATTTGCGCTGCCCTACGCCAGACCACCCAGCCCCTGACATTTAATGCGTGCCGCCCCACTTACCGTTAAGGCTTTCAGCTGATTGGCGCTGTTAGGAGCGATAAAGGACAGCAGTAAACCCAAAGTCGCTCACACCCCTTCTCGGGAGAGCGCTGGAGAGTTGAACTCTTTCCACTGCACGACATAAATCACCTTTGTTTTATATAATATGAGACGTGTGAGAATAGCGTTTCCAGGTGTTATGCAGTTATCGAGTACCTCTGATGTTAATTCCAATTAGCTTTCAATATAAAAGGCGTTTAAAAAATTATCATCCGATTTCACAACGTCGCATGCCTACATTATAAAGTAGTGTAATCCAATATACTTCTTCAAATCAATAATTAAGAAACATTTGTGTAATAGGTTAACGTGTAATGTAAACAAAATTCGGTACCATGTGTGAGGATAAATTCACACGCCATTGTGCTTTATTTACTTATTCTCGCAGTTGATTAAATCCCATACTCGCGGGACACCACAATATTAAGAGTAATCTTCAATAGGAGAAAGACGCAGCTGAACAGAGTACAATAATTCAGGTTACTAGATAAAATGAGAAATGAATATACGTTAATTTATGTTTATTTTAATACTCCAACAAATACGTCTAAATAGCGTTACATAAATCACTACGTCCCTGAGAATCGTACTCCATTCCGATGTACTTATACACCAACGAAAATGTCGGAAATACATTCGTCTGGGTACTCTATTTAAGTGATTAACGATGCAGGACCATAGGTTAATTGTAAGTGCGAGATAAGGTATTCCAAATGTGAAGTGTAGGTTCATTAATTACCAGTGTAACCGTCAGAATACTGAATGCAAGCAACAAACGAGCACACATTGTGTTCCGTATCAGTTGCACTTGGTCGGTCAATACACGGACGGTTAATGCTGTTCGTTAATGAGGCTGGAGGTGTCGTACTATGATGTCCGACAGGTGCTCGACTGGAAACAGGTCTTGTGATCGAGCAGGCCAAGGCAACATTTCGACACTCTGTAGGAGGTGTTGCGTTACAATAGCCGTATGCGCGAACGTTATCCTGTTGGAAAACACCACCTGGAATGAAGACCAGCATAACAAATGTTTCAAATGTCTCTGAGCACTATGGGACTTAACTTCTGAGGTCATCAACCCCCTTGAACTTAGAACTACTTAAACCTAGCTAACCTAAGGACATCACACTCGTCCATGCCCGAGGCAGGATTCGAGCCTGCGACCGTAGCGGCCGCGCGGTTCCAGACTGAAGCGCCTATAACCGCTCGGCCATCCCGGGCGGCGTGAGCATAACAAGTCGAATCACCAGATGGACGTACAAATTTGCCGTCGTGATGCGTGGGACAACCACGAGAGTGCTCCTACTGTCATACGAAATCGCACCCCAGACCATAACTCCAAAGTGTAGGTCCAATGTGTATAGCACGCAGACGGACTGGTTGTAGGCACTCAACTGGCCTTCTACAAACCAGCACAGGGCCATCACTGGCACCGAGGCAGAACCAGCTTTCATCAGAAAACAAACAGTCTCCACCCGGCCCTTCAATGGGCTCTCTCTTGACACAACTTAAGTCGCAAATAGCAGTGGTTTCGTGTCAGTGGAATTATTTGTTATTTATTTACTTCATTAACGCTACAGAGTAACTCACCGCTTTGAAATGTAAGGTGGGTCGGATGTTTCTGAATCTAACAGCACGTACTTCTCATTATTACAATCGTATTCGAATACACCCCCCATGAACCATGGACCTTGCCGTTGGTGGGGAGGCTTGCGTGCCTCAGTGATACAGATAGCCGTACCGTAGGTACAACCACAATGGAGGAGTATCTGTTGAGAGGCCAGATAAACGTGTGGTTCCTGAAGAGGGGCAGCAGCCTTTTCAGTAGTTGCTAGGGCAACAGTCTGGATGATTGACTGATCTGGCCTTGTAACAATAACCAAAACGGCCTTGCTGTGCTGGTACTGCGAACGGCTGAAAGCGAGGGGAAACTACGGCCGTAATTTTTCCCGAGGGCATGCAGCTTTACTGTATGATTAAATGATGATGGCGTCCTCTTGAGTAAAATATTCCGGAGGTAAAATAGTCCCCCATTCGGATCTCCGGGCGGGGACTACACAAGAGGATGTCGTTATCAGGAGAAAGAAAACTGGCGTTCTACGAATCGGAGCGTGGAATGTCAGATCCCTTAATCGGGCAGGTAGGTTAGAAAATTTAAAAATGGAAATGGATAGGTTAAAGTTATATATAGTGGGAATTAGTGAAGTTCGGTGGCAGGAGGAACAAGACTTCTGGTCAGGTGACTACAGGGTTATCAACACAAAGTCAAATAGGGGTAATGCAGGAGTAGGTTTAATAATGAATAGGAAAATAGGAATGCGGGTAAGCTACTACAAACAGCATAGTGAACGCATTATTGTGGTCAAGATAGATACGAAGCCCACACCTACTACAGTAGTACAAGTTTATATGCCAACTAGCTCTGCAGATGACGAAGAAATTGAAGAAATGTATGATGAAATAAAAGAAATTATTCAGATAGTGAAGGCAGACGAAAATTTAATAGTCATGGGTGACTGGAATTCGAGTATAGGAAAAGGGAGAGAAGGAAACGTAGTAGGTGAATATGGATTGGGGCTAAGAAATGAAAGAGGAAGCCGCCTGGTAGAATTTTGCACAGAGCACAACTTAATCATAGCTAACACTTGGTTTAAGAATCATGATAGAAGGTTGTATACATGGAAGAACCCTGGAGATACTCAAAGGTATCAGAAAGATTATATAATGGTAAGACAGAGATTTAGGAACCAGGTTTTAAATTGTAAGACATTTCAAGGGCAGATGTGGACTCTGACCACAATCTATTGGTTATGACCTGTAGATTAAAACAGAAGAAACTGCAAAAAGGTGGGAATTTAAGGAGATGGGACCTGGATAAACTGAAAGAACTAGAGGTTGTACAGAGTTTCAGGGAGAGCATAAGGGAACAATTGACAGGAATGGGGGAAAGAAATACAGTAGAAGAGGAATGGGTAGCTTTGAGGGATGAAGTAGTGAAGGCAGCAGAGGATCAAATAGGTAAAAAGACGAGGGCTGGTAGAAATCCTTGGGTAACAGAAGAAATATTGAATTTAATTGATGAAAGGAGAAAATATAAAAATACAGTAAATGAAGCAGGCAAAAAGGAATACAAACGTGTCAAAAATGAGATCGACAGGAAGTGCAAAATGGCTAAGCAGGGATGGCTAGAAGACAAATGTAAGGATGTAGAGGCTTTTCTCACTAGGGGTAAGATAGATACTACCTACAGGAAAATTAAAGAGACCTTTGGAGATAAGAGAACCACTTGTATGAACATCAAGAGCTCAGATGGAAACCCAGTTCTAAGCAAAGAAGGGAAAGCAGAAAGGTGGAAGGAGTATATAGAGGGTCTATACAAGGGCGAT
Source organism: Schistocerca nitens (assembly GCF_023898315.1). Lineage (NCBI taxonomy): Eukaryota > Metazoa > Arthropoda > Insecta > Orthoptera > Acrididae > Schistocerca > Schistocerca nitens. Next base: position 71,507,437 of record NC_064614.1, read on the forward strand.
GTACTTGAGGACAATATTATGGAAATGGAAGAGGATGTAGATGAAGATGAAATGGGAGATACGATACTGCGTGAAGAGTTTGACAGAGCACTGAAAGACCTGAGTCGAAACAAGGCCCCCGGAGTAGACAACATTCCATTGGAACTACTGACGGCCTTGGAAGAGCCAGCCCTGACAAAACTCTACCATCTGGTGAGCAAGATGTATGAAACAGGTGAAATACCCTCAGACTTCAAGAAGAATATAACAATTCCAATCCCAAAGAAAGCAGGTGTTGACAGATGTGAAAATTATCGGACAATCAGTTTAATATGCCACAGCTGCAAAATACTAACACGAATTCTTTACAGACGAATGGAAAAACTAGTAGAAGCCGGCCTCGGGGAAGATCAGTTTGGATTCCGTAGAAATACTGGAACACGTGAGGCAATACTACCCTTACGACGTATCTTAGAAGAAAGATTAAGGAAAGGCAAACCTACGTTTCTAGCATTTGTAGACTTAGAGAAAGCTTTTGGCAATATTGACTGGAATACTCTCTTTCAAATTCTAAAGGTGGCAGGGGTAAAATACAGGGAGGGAAAGGCTATTTACAATTTGTACAGAAACCAGATGACAGTTATAAGAGTCGAGGGACATGAAAGGGAAGAAGCGGTTGGGAAGGGAGTAAGACAGGGTTGTAGCCTCTGCCCGATGTTATTCAATCTGTATATTGAGCAAGAAGTAAAGGAAACGAAAGAAAAATTCGGAGTAGGTATTAAAATTCATGGAGAAGAAATAAAAACTTTGAGGTTCGCCGATGACATTGTAATTCTGTCAGAGACAGCAAAGGACTTGGAAGAGCAGTTGAACGGAATGGATGGTGTCTTGAGGGGAGGATATAAGATGAACATCAACAAAAGCAAAACGAGGATAATGGAATGTAGTCGAATTAAGTCGGGTGATGCTGAGGGTATTAGATTAGGAAATGAGACACTTAAAGTAGTAAAGGAGTTTTGCTATTTGGGGAGCAAAATAACCGATGATGGTAGAAGTAGAGAGGATATAAAATGTAGACTGGCAATGGCAAGGAAAGCGTTTCTGAAGAAGAGAAATTTGTTAACATCGAGTATAGATTTAAGTGTCAGGAAGTCATTTCTGAAAGTATTTGTATGGAGTGTAGCCATGTATGTAAGTGAAACATGGACGGTAAATAGTTTGGACAAGAAGAGAATAGAAGCTTTCGAAATGTGGTGCTACAGAAGAATGCTGAATATTTGATGGGTAGATCACATAACTAATGAGGAGGTACTGAATAGGATTGGGGAGAAGAGAAGTTTGTGGCACAACTTGACCAGAAGAAGGGATCGGTTGGTAGGACATGTTCTGAGGCATCAAGGGATCACCAATTTAGTATTGGAGGGCATCGTGGAGGGTAAAAATCGTAGGGGGAGACCAAGAGATGAATACACTAAGCAGATTAAGAAGGATGTAGGTTGCAGTAGGTACTGGGAGATGAAGAAGCTTGCACAGGATAGAGTAGCATGGAGAGCTGCATCAAACCAGTCTCAGGACTGAAGACCACAACAACAACAACAACATTCGTATACAGTTGTTAATGCTTTTTTAAATAATATAATGAACATAATATACGAGGCCTGTTCAGAAAGTAAGCTCCGATTGATTGCCAAATTGAAACCACAGTGAACATCAGAAATGTTTTACTTGTAACAATTAGCTACACCTTTCAGCTACTTCTCTACGTAGTCGCCGTTCTGACTTAGACTTTTGTCATAGCGTTGTACCAACTTTTCAATAGCCTCATCATAGAAGGCAGCCGCCAGTGCTTTCCGCCAATTCTCCACGCTGGCCTACATCTCGTTGTCTGTGTCAAAATGTTGTCTTCAAAGACAGCGGTTCATGTGACAAGAGATGAAACTCAGGGGGAGACAATTGCGGACTGTATTGTGGGTAATCTCACATTTCCATTTGAAAACGATGCAGGAGCATCTTCATTGCCCCTGCAGAATGCGGCTGAGAATTGTCTTGAAGAAGAAACAGCACGACAGTTATGTAATGTTAGCTGCATAGCTTCAGGCGAAATTTCTCACCAGGCCCTCGTACTTGGCGGCAGACACTATTTTCTAGACATCTTTACGCACTCACTGCGAGCTCAGAAATGAGAGGAGCGACGTGATGCTAACTGGGGTTATACTAGAGACACTACCCAACACATCTGTGCAAAGCTTTATCGGATTTTCATAGTCGTTTCCATTTCGCGACCGATCGGAGCTTACTTTCTGAACGCCCCTCGTATAAAGATTTATCTGAGGTTACGTCGAACTGAATGCTTAACAATTGTTAAATGATTCCATATAATCTGTTACTACCTAGTTGATGAGAATATAATTTATATAATGCAAATGTCAAACAAAAAGAAAAAGAAAAAAGAAAATGTAGTACAACGAGTGTGGTGAAAATAATTTGCAGTTTGTACTGGGAAGTGATATGCTGCATTTGGATGTGTAATATTGTCTAAGTAGCATGTTGGTTGATAATGGGCTATTTCTACCTATTTCAGACGAGAAGGTCTCGGTACAACCTCGAGCTATTCTCATCTCAAATGGTTTGTGCTAATGTATGTTTACACAAATTGTACAGATTAAATACTGACTGAGTACTTCATACATGGAATACATGAATTTTAGCTTTACATCAGAAATAAACTTACTTCTGTAATTTGTAAGCAGAAATAGAATATAGTTCATTGCTACTTGAATGCACTATGCCTTAAATAACTTAATACGTTACTGATACATAAAATTCATTGATTGTAGCTTTGAATATAGAAGAGAATATACTTCTGTCTGCACACAGTAAGAGGAGCAATACATTACTGCTTGTGTGCAGTATACTTTAAACACTATGCAGGATGCCATTTGGGAGGAGGAGCCTCGGAATAAAAGTTCTTCGAGCCTTCTCCTCCCAACCTACGTTACCTAATTACTACAGTCTTTGTGTGTGGTGCCGGTGTTTATTCGTTTTATGATAGTTGTGTTGTTTGTGTCTGTGTTGTGCACGCAGTGTCATGCATTGTTGGTTCTGGTCCCTTACATGTTGATCCCCTCTGACTCATGTTCACTTAGTGTTCCTTCCTCGGTTTCGGAAACTGTGATCGTGTTTTTGTCCTCTCATGTGGTTTGTTGTGTTGATTGTGCTTGTCTACGTCTCTTTCCATATTGGCTTTGGCGCTTGTATTCATCGTGCTGAGTGTTTGATACAATATGGACTACGCTAATTATTGTGTTCCAGTCATCGGGATTACGTACTGTTCTGGCGATGTCATTGTCGTTCGGTATAGGTCTCACTTGTGCTAGGGTGTTGCACAGCAGTGTGACATGTTCTGGTGGCCCAGTTTCTCCTCATACGCATACTTCATCGTAAGTTAGTACCATACGGTTTAAATTTCAGTGCAATGCACGCTACAGGGCGCCTGGCTCGAAAACGTCCTTGAAGTAACCGATTTGTGACAGATTGTTTTGTCACTGTGGTGTCACTGTTTGCCAGTTTGCTGCTACAGATGTATCACAATGCGCCAGAGCCATACGCCAAACACCACGGTCTTGCCACACAGTCTTCTTGCGACCGTACGTTATCATGAGTAAGGCTGCCAGCAGTCACCTACAGTGGCTACATTCCTGACAAGTCTTTCTAAAGTATCGCAGAAGGAATATCCAGCTTGGCCCTGTTACACGACCTCGTTCAAACTCTCTGAGGTCTGATAATGACGCCTATGTCGCGTTAAAGGCATTATTGACTAACATCAACTCACCACGTCCAGTCTCGACTGGCGAGAAAATTGAACTGAAATCATCTTTCAGATATAGAAACACGCCTACAAACCTCTTGGGGTTCAGATTTTGTTTTCTGTCAGTATTTTAGGCATGTAATGTGTACTTAATGACAGCAATCAGAACCGTGACCTGCTCGTAACAATGACGATACTTAACGAAGTTGAAGAGAGAAGACTAAAATCACAAACATCCTGACAGACAAATGATATACGAAATTCAGTCAGCGTTGTGGTATAAAAGGCTGTAACAGCATTTGTGTTGCATGAAATACTTACCGAATGTAATGCATTATTATTCAAGAAAATTAGAAGAGAATACTTTAGATATAGCAATGAGACAATATCTTCCGTACGATTCCAGTATTAACCTGAACAGCGTTCTGTACGAAAAGTGATGATCTGGCAACAGTGATGAGTTGCTGCGTTAACTGTTGTGTAGAATTTTATGTATACTTTTTTCAGTCATTGTCATGGATCTTCGTTTGACGTGCTTTACCTAAAGGCTATAAGGTGGTCGTCTCATAATTATTGTGGCGATGTAGACACATTAAAAAAGTTCTCTGCAAGCTACTGGCAGCCGTCAGTGAAGGAGTGCTCGAGGGCAATGTTTCTAACAAACGTCAGAAATTAAAATTTAACTATTCTTATATTACCGTAGTCGCTTACCGAGAGTTTCGTAAGTTTCCCACAGCGCCACACACCTTCGTGAAGACTGGAAAGCACAACACCAGTTACCTGCGCCCATCATCACTTTTGAAATTAAACATATTCGTAGAGATACCTCTATACCTAAATCTACACGAGTGCTCAGAAATCTGTACTTACACCTAAGTGCTTGGCAAGAAGGTTCATCGAATCACCTTCAGAATATTTCTCTACCATTCTAATCCCGAACAGAGCTTGGGAGTAACGAACACTTAAATCTTTCCGTGAGAGCTATGATTTCTCCTATTTTATTACGAGTACTAGCCACATTCTCCCTATGGAGGTGGGCGTCAACAAAATATGTTCTCATTCGAAGGAGAAAATTGATGGTTGAAATTTCGCGGGAAGATCTCGCAGCAACGAAAAACACCTTTGTTTTACCGATTGCCACTCTAACTTGCCTATCATATTCGTGGCACACACACACACACACACACACACACACACACACACACAAACACACACACCAATTTTTGGGGTTAATACTGGAGTCTCATTGTGAAAATTCAAATTCCAACAATGTAACAGTAACGACTGCAGGACCGTAATCTGCAACCTCTTCATGACATGCTTCCATATTGTGATGTAATTAGCGTCTATCACGTAACCAGAGGCTCTACTTCCAAAACGACAGAAATCGGTGTTTCGTTTCAATAGCGTGCTATCACCGAATTCCTGGTTAAAGAGGGATAATGAGCTGCCGAAATTCACCTCGGACTTCAAAGTGCCTATGGAAATGTATGCGTGGGTGCTAGCACTGTTCTGAAATGGATGCAGCATTTCAAAGATGGGGAAACGAATATCCAAGATGAGCCTCCACGAAACGCGACAAGGAATGAGTCGGTTAGCTCATTAGAGAAGACAGGCGTGTCACAGTGCATGAAGTCGGTGCTAAACTTGAGCAGGACACAGTGCAATATAAAAAAATGATCCACAGCTTATGTTATCGAAAAGCTGGTGCCAGTTGGGTCCTACGTTTATTGACCGAAAACAAACTTCAGAGAAGAACCATGAGGCAAAGCCGTCTTCAGAGATTTCAAAATGAAGGTGATGGTTTCTTTTGCAAGTATTGCGGCAGGCTATGAAAGCTGTAAAGAAACAGGATATCAGAAAGAATTGCTGCAGTGCCTTAATGCAGTTGGACAAACATGCAGGACAATGCGAAAAATGTGTGCAAAGAAATGGACACTGTATTGAAAAGTGAGAAAGTCTGCAGATTACGATGATATACTATGTTTCTACAAAAAATAAAAAGAGTTTTGAAAACTGTTGCTCACTGTTTTCCATATGACCTCCGTACGAAACGTGTTGCCCTTCTCTGAACATGTTCGATGTCCTCCGTCAATCTTATATTATGCTAAGGTTCCTATACGGCACAGCAATACTGCAGAAGAGGACGGACACGCGTAATGCATGTAGGCAGTCCCTTTGGTAGAACTGTAGCGTCTTCTAAGTCTTCCGACAGTAATACGCAGTCTTCGGTTTGTTCCAATTTAAACAGTTCGTAACGACACTGGAGAGCCAAAGAAACTGGTATACCTGCATAATATCGTGTAAGGCCCTCGCGAGCACCCAGAATTGCCGCAACACGACGTGGCGTGGACTTGACTAGTGTCTGAAGTAGTTCTGGACGGAAATGACACCATGAATCCTGCAGGGCTGTCCATAAATCCGAAAGAGTACTAGGGGGTGGAGATCTCCTCTGTACAGCACTTTGCAAGGCATCCTAAACATACTCAATATTATTGAGTAGGTGCCTGAGTAGTTTGGTGACCAGCGGTAGTGTTTAAACACAGAAGAGCCACTCTATAGCAATTCTGGAGATGTGGGGTGTCGTATTGACCTACTGGAATTGTCCAGGTCCAACGGAATGCACGGCGGACATGAATGGATGCAGATTATCCGCCTGTCAGAGTCGTATCTAGCCGTATCAGGGATCCCATATCACTCCAACTTCACACGCCCCACTCCATTACAGAGCCTCCACCGGCTTGAACACTCCCCTGCTGACATGCAGATCCACGGTTTCATGAGGTAGTCTCGATAACCGTACATGTAAGACCAGTTAACATGCGTCTAGCCATCAACAGTCCCATTTCGATATTGACGGACTCAGGTGAGGCTCAGTCATCAAGAATATATAAGTGGGTGTTCAGTTTTGAAAGCCCATATGGATGATGTTTCGTTGAATGATTCACACGCTGACACTTGTTGACAGCCCAGCATTGATATCTGCAGCAATTTGCGGAAGGGTTGCACACCTGTCACGTTGAATTATACCCTGCAGTCGTCGTTGGTCTCGTTCTTTGCAGGATCTATTTCTGGCCGCTGCTTTATTTCATGACATCCCGCCTTTTAGCGGTGTTTAGTTCTGTTGGCTGTGCGGCTGGTCTCAGCGGAGGTTCGAGTCCTCACTCGCACATGGGTGTGTGTGTTTGTCCTTAGGATAATTTAGGTTAAGTAGTGTGTAAGCTTAGGGACTGATGACGTTAGCAGTTAAGTCCCATAAGATTTCACACACATTTGAACATTTGAGTTCTGATGGACAACGAATAATGGGTAAAAAGTTCTCTGTTTTTAGCTCTAATGTTTCAGCTACGTGAGTTAAAATATTTTAATATTCTTATGTAAAAGTTATTAATAGTTTCTAAAATTTTTAAATCATAAAATAATTTTTCAATATTATCATATTAGTGAATGTCTCAGGGGTGTTATTCCTTCTGGATTGATTGTTACAGATGTTCAATTGAAGATGTGGCTTTTAGAGTCACCAACCGACGAGGATCTAAAAATAAAAGAATAAATAAAGCTGGAGCGGTTTATTAATGCCCAAGATCTTTTTCATTGTTTAGAAAGTGTATGTTCCGTATCGTGACTCTGAAGAATTTTGCCTGCGTAGTCCCTTACAATGCTAAAACCCTAAGCACACGACACCCTTACAGACCGAGAAGAATGCACCCTGTCCGTCGTTTCTTACACTCTTAATCGTTTGGACGGCTTGTCCATGAAAATACGATTAAAGCCAATAGCCACCAGTAATTGAGTTCATTATCCCCGTTCTGGTTTCAAGTTGTTGCTGTCACTAATGAAGGAAATACCTCAAGGTGGCATGGCGAAAGCCACTTACTCTGAGATGGATGGTGGTGCGAAGTGATGGAAGTATGTATGCCAAAGGTAGAATTTCATAATATTAAATCTCTAGTGGACAAAGAAAAGCATTAAAAGCCTGAGTAAGTTATCTCCCGGTCCATAAAACTTACTTTCTCCTGTTAAATTTTAGTACTGAACAGGACACATAAAATTTCTAAAACTTAGTTCAAAAGAGCAATCAGTAAGCCAGAATGGATTAGTTTAGGAAATTCCTTAATGACATGAATGGAAAACGCAACAAATGTTTTTACTTTACTTGAAAATTGTTTTCCCCCTAAACTAACCACGATTAGTCCTAGTTCTACAAAAGCTACGTGGATTATGTACGGAATAAAATTCTGTGATGAAGAAACAGCACAGACATTTGTGCTGTAGCTCATTACAAGGCACTTTGCTGTATACTGAATATGTCACATCTGGTAGCAAAATGAGTTAGTTAGTTAGAACAATAGTAGTTTATGGCGAAAGAAACTGTTGGAAACAGAAATGAGGAGAAATATGTAGCTTTTTTAGCGTAAATGGTGTACTGGTAACAGATGAATACAATGCTGAAAAAATTTTAGTCAGCATTTCATGTTTGTTGCTAAAAAGACGAGATAGTCAGATTCCGTACATGCTGCCGTATAGTACCTCACTCGAACTATTGAAAATACCTTCATTACTAAGAATATGACCATCACTATAGCAGGAGAGGTAATTTTAAATTCACAATAAAATGTTGTTGTTGTTGTGGTCTTCAGTCCTGAGACTGGTTTGATGCAGCTCTCCATGCTACTCTATCCTGTGCAAGCTTCTTCATCTCCCAGTACCTACTGCAACCTACATCCTTCTGAATCTGCTTAGTGTATTGATCTCTTGGTCTCCCTCTACGATTTTTACCCTCCACGCTGCCCTCCAACGCTAAATTTGTGATCCCTTGATGCCTCAAAACATGTCCTACCAACCGATCCCTTCTTCTAGTCAAGTTGTGACACAAACTTTTCTCCCCAATCCTATTCAATACCTCCTCATTAGTTACGTGATCTACCCACCTTATCTTCAGCATTCTTCTGTAGCACCACATTTCGAAAGCTTCTATTCTCTTCTTGTCCAAACTGGTTATCGTCCATGTTTCACTTCCATGCATGGCTACACTCCATACAAATACTTTCAGAAACGACTTCCTGACACTTAAATCTATACTCGATGTTAACAAATTTCTCTTCTTCAGAAACGATTTCCTTGCCATTGCCAGTCTACATTTCATATCCTCTCTACTTCGACCATCATCAGTTATTTTACTCCCCAAATAGCAAAACTCCTTTACTACTTTAAGTGTCTCATTTCCTAATCTAATCCCCTCAGCATCACCCGATTTAATTTGACTACATTCCATTATCCTCGTTTTGCTTTTGTTGATGTTCATCTTATATCCTCACTTCAAGACACCATCCATTCCGTTCAACTGCTCTTCCAAGTCCTTTGCTGTCTCTGACAGAATTACAATGTCATCGGCGAACCTCAAAGTTTTTACTTCTTCTCCATGAATTTTAATACCTACTCCGAATTTTTCTTTTGTTTCCTTTACTGCTTGCTCAATATACAGATTGAATAACATCGGGGAGAGGCTACAACCCTGTTTCACTCCTTTCCCAACCACTGCTTCCCTTTCATGCCCCTCAACTCTTATAACTGCCATCTAGTTTCTGTACAAATTGTAAATAGCCTTTCGCTCCCTGTATTTTACCCCTGCCACCTTCAGAATTTGAAAGAGAGTATTCCAGTTAACGTTGTCAAAAGCTTTCCCTAAGTCTACAAATGCTAGAAACGTAGGTTTGCCTTTTCTTAATCTTTCTTCTAAGATAAGTCGTAAGGTTAGTATTGCCTCACGTGTTCCAACATTTCTACGGAATCCAAACTGATCTTCCCCGAGGTCCGCTTCTACCAGTTTTCCCATTCGTCTGTAAAGAATTCGCGTTAGTATTTTGCAGCTGTGACTTATTAATCTGATAGTTCGGTAATTTTCACATCTGTCAACACCTGCTTTCTTTGGTATTGAAATTATTATATTCTTCTTGAAGTGTGTGGGTATTTCGCCTGTCTCATACATCTTGCTCACCAGATGGTAGAGTTTTGTCATGACTGACTCTCCCAAGGCCATCAGTAGTTCTAATGGAATGTTGTCTACTCCCGGGGCCTTGTTTCGACTCAGGTCTTTCAGTGCTCTGTCAAACTCTTCACGCAGTATCTTATCTCCCATTTCATCTTCATCTACATCCTCTTCCATTTCCATAATACTGTCCTCAAGTACATCGCCCCTGTATAAACCCTCTATATACTCCTTCCACCTTTCTGCCTTCCCTTCTTTGCTTAGAACTGGATTGCCATCTGAGCTCTTGATATTCATACAAGTGGTTCTCTTCTCTCCAAAGGTCTCTTTAATTTTCCTGTAGGTAGTATCTATCTTACCCCTAGTGAGACAAGCCTCTACATCCTTACATTTGTCCTCTAGCCATCCCTGCTTAGCCATTTTGCACTTCCTGTCGATCTCATTTTTGAGACGTTTGTATTCCCTTTTGCCTGCTTCATTTACTGCATTTTTATATTTTCTCCTTTCATCAATTAAATTCAATATTTCTTCTGTTACCCAAGGATTTCTATTAGCCCTCTTCTTTTTACCTACTTGATCCTCTGCTGCCTTCACTACTTCATCCCTCAGAGCTACCCATTCTTCTTCTACTGTATTTCTTTCCCCCATTCCTGTCAAATGTTCCCTTATGTTCTCCCTGAAACTCTCTACAACCTCTGGTTCTTTCAGTTTATCCAGGTCCCAACTCCTTAAATTCCCACCTTTTTGCAGTTTCTTCAGTTTCAATCTGCAGTTCATAACCAATAGATTGTGGTCAGAATCCACATCTGCCCCTGGAAATGTCTTACAATTTAAGACCTGGTTCCTAAATCTCTGTCTTACCATTATATAATCTATCTGATACCTATTAATATCTCCAGGATTCTTCCAGGTATACAACCTTCTTTCATGATTCTTAAACCAAGTGTTAGCAATGATTAAGTTATGGTCTGTGCAAAATTCTACAAGGCGGCTTCCTCTTTCATTTCTTCCCCCCAATCCATATTCACCTACTATGTTTCCTTCTCTACCTTTTCCTACTGACGAATTCCAGTCACCCATGACTATTAAATTTTCGTCTCCCTTCACTACCTGAATAATTTCTTTTATCTCGCCATACATTTCATCATTTTCTTCATTATCTGCGAGCTAGTTGGCATATAAACTTGTACTACTGTAGTAGGCATGGGCTTTGTGTCTATCTTGGCCACGATAATGCGTTCACTATGCTGTTTGTAGTAGCTAACCCGCACTCCTATTTTTTTATTCGTCATTAAACCTACTCCTGCATTACCCCTATTTGATTTTGTATTTATAACCCTGTAGTCACCTGACCAAAAGTCTTGTTCCTCCCGCCACCGAACGTCACTAATTCCCACTATATCTAACTTTAACCTATCCATTTCCCTTTTTAAATTTTCTAACCTACCTGCCCGATTAAGGGATCTGATATTCCACGCTCCGATCCGTAGAATGCCAGTTTTCTTTCTCCTGATAACGACGTCCTCTTGAGTAGTCCCCGCCCGGAGATCCGAATGGGGGACTATTTTACTTCCGGAATATTTTACCCAAGAGGACGCCATCATCATTTAATCATACAGTAAAGCTGCATGTCCTCGGGAAAAATTACGGCCGTAGTTTCCCCTTGCTTTCAGCCGTTCGCAGTACCAGCACAGCAAGGCCGTTTTGGTTAATGTTACAAGGCCAGATCAGTCAATCATCCAGACTGTTGCCCCTGCAACTACTGAAAAGGCTGCTGCCCCTCTTCAGGAACCACATGTTTGTCTGGCCTCTCAACAGATACCCCTCCGTTGTGGTTGCACCTACAATACGGCCATCTGTATCGCTGAGGCACGCAAGCCTCCCCACCAACGGCAAGGTCCATGGTTCATGGGGGAAGCACAATAAAAACTTTAGTGTTTATGATAAAATACCAAATGATTAATTACTAGGTGTTCTATTGAGTTCAATAGAAAATTGTTTGTGGAACCAGTCGTGTATCCTTCGACTTTTTCTCGAGTGACTGAAATATGCTAAAGCTAATCCATTGCACAAGAAAGAAGACAAAGACATACTATAAAATTTCCGCCCAATTTCACTGTTGCCAACATTGTCGAAAATTTTTGAAAAATAATGTGTCAATGGCTTCTTGACCATTCGACCGCAAATATTATATTATCACAATCAAAGTTCAGATAACTTAAGTGTACCAATATTGAGAAGGCCTTTTATGTACACAGTGAAAATGTACATAATTCGGTACATAATAAATTACAGACTACTGAGATATTTTGTGATTTGTAGAACGCATTTAACTGTATAAATGCCTATTCCCTTTATTATTGTGTATCAGGAAATGCACAGTACGTTTCAGATCATATCTCATTAAATGTAAACAAAGGATATCAAACGAAATGAGTCCTGTATCAAGCAAACATTCATTATCCAAATGTGAACTAATTACATATGATGTCCCACAATGTTCCATCTTATTGCTCTTACTTCTTCTCATCATCATCATCATCTTGGACAGTTTCCAGCCACTGGCTGGGTCTGTCGGGAACACAAGCCTCTCCATCGCGTTCTGTCTTTCCACCATTCCCCCTCTTCCACCTTCATCCAGTTCTCTCCTCTTCTCATCACACATTCCTTCACTCCCTTCACCCATCTATCTCTTGGTCTTCCTCTGGGCCTCTTCCCCTCCAGTTGCAGATCAAACATCCTCTTTGGAATTCTTCCCTCATCCATTCTCTTCATGTGTCCATACCACTGCAGTCTTGATTTTTCTATCCTGTCCTGTACTGGTTCCTCCTTTAGTCTTTCCATCACATACACATTTCGCAATCTGTCTCGTCTTGTTACACCCAACCTGCTCCTCTGGAACTTCATTTCACTAGCCTGTATTCTACTTTTGTCACTTTTGTGCATTACCCATGTCTCACTTCCGTATGCTAATATGGGGACACAGTAGGTTCGGTATATAATTCCCTTGGATTTCTGTGGCACCTCCTTGCTCCAAATAAGCCCCCTAATGCATTTGTAGAACTGCCCTGCTTTTCTGCACCTTTCATTTATTTCCATTGCGTTTCCCCCCTTACTTTCAATCACGCTTCCCAGGTACTTGAAGTTCTCTACCACTTGTAGTTTTTCCCCTCCACAAGTTATATCCACATTTGGCCTATTGTTCTTCCTTGTTGTGACAATTATTTCACTTTTCTTTGCAGAGAAATGCATTCCATATTGTGCTGCCGTTGCCTCCCATGCATCTAACTGCTCTTGCACCTCCTTCTCGCAATTTCCCCATAACATCAGGTCATCGGCAAAAAGCACTGCTTTCATTTTATGATCTCCAATTGCATCTGATACTTGCTGTAAGATTTCATCCATAACAATAATAAACAATAGAGGCGAAAGTGCACTTCCCTGTCGCAGCCCATTTTCCAGCTTGAACCATGCAGTACGTTCCCTCCCCACTTTCACACAACTCTCACTTCCCTCATACAATTTTCTGACTTTTCGTGTTATCTCTTCATCTATCCCTTTTGCGTTCAGCACATCCCAGAGCTTGTCCCTACAGATACTGTCGTACGCCTTCTCAATATCTAAAAAGGCCATGATTAAGTCCTTCCCGTACTCATAGTGCCTTTCCTGCAGTTGCCTTACCGCAAATATGAGGTCCGTTGTTGATCTTCCCGGTCTGAAACCGTACTGCTCCTCTTGCAGTCTACTTTCAATACTGCTTCTTATTCTCTTCTCCAGGATCTTTTCATAGATTTTTCCACAGTTGCATAGCAGGGTGATTCCTCTGTAGTTCTCACATCTCTTTTTATCCCCTTTCTTGAAGGTCGCGACTATAATTCCTTTCTTCCAATCCTCAGGAATTCTGTTCTCCTTCCACACCACCCTCAGCACTCTGTATAGCCACTGTGTTCCTACTTCTCCTGCTGCTCGTATCATATCCACTGTTACTTCGTCCCAACCTGGTGCCTTGCCCCCTTTCATCCTCTTTATGGCTTCTTCCACTTCATTCCAAGTTAGATCATCAATTTCCCCACTATTATAATCGTCTGCTGCCTTAGGCTCTCCATCGCTGTTAGTTACCCGCTTGGCGGCATTCAACAGATCTTCAAAGTACTCCTTCCAAATCTTTTTGAGCTCATGCATTTCCTCCACAACTCTTCCATTATTATCCATGACCCTCAGGCACTTCTTCTCATGTCTATTAATGAATTATCATCAGTAACCTAACCTCATGCTGAATTTATGTTGTGAAGATGTTACAAGCATTGCCATAAATGGCCAATTCTTCATCAGTTTAAAAAGGCAGAACATATGTTTCGTTCAGAATGTGTATTGTGTTTCCTGCATGTACACTTCAAAATATGATGTCGAGCTGATACATGAGGCTGACAGTGTTAAATTTTTGGAATAAAACTTTGGAATAAATTCAATTGGGAGGAGCACCCCACTGAACAGCTGATTTTTTAATAATGAATTACGTTTTGAAAACAACAGATAATTTCTGGAATCAAAGCTAGGAATAACAATGTTCTTCATAAATATTTCACATCAATTTCATTTTATAGAAACATGGAATTTCAGCAATTTGTCAGCAGCCACACCACTTAACTATTATTAACGTTCAGTTTAAAAGGAACCTAATGGATTTAGGTGGGGTCATTCCCTACACCCCATTGATTAGTCCTTATTGTTACCGATTTACTCATAAACGTTAGATCCTGATGTCTCAATACATGCCATATAACCATATCCCTGTAAAGCACTCCTCCGTGACACCACATCTCAAACATTTCGATTCTCTTCCTGTTTTCTCACGACCTCGATTGACTGTCTTGCAGTGTTCTTGTTGATACACACGTTCCCCGATATATCTTCCAGAAATTAGGCTTTTTATTTGATACCCTTGAAAGGTCTCTGTTGGATTCCTTTCATGTTGATTTCTTAACTCTGTTGTTATTTACGGCATAAATTCCTCTTCTAAATTTACTGTGATGTTTCTGACTATCTGGGAGGAGACTGAGCAGTGAAACGTGTTACTTTACACATAAACAAGAACGATCTGTCACACTACTACACTTTAAAACACAGTTTATATGTAATTCATGTCACACAGTCTCATAAGGAACCTACATCCGCTTTCTTTTATATACTGTATATGATAAAATACTGTCATCCCCCTTCCCTTCTGTGTGAGAGGATGAATGAGCAAATGTATTTGTAGTTGCATGCTGGATGGTAGCAGACAAGCCTGTCTGCTAGAGAACAGTAGGACCAACGTCGGAACAGGTAGCTACGCTTTCTAAAAGCAGAGAGGTTTCTATGCTTAGTATGGTCCTGTCTGTCCCTTGTTATGTTGGTATAGAAAGCTGCCTCTCTGGTCACTTCCGTTTGTATTTGGGAAGCACGCTCGGTAGGAGCGCAGGTCAGTCTGTCCGTGGCGAGCGTCTGAAGTGGTAAGATCTCCGGCTAAGCGCGTGTCTGCTAAGTTCAGCCTAACTGAAAATTTAATCACCTTTATTTCAGGTTTAGCTCTAAAATATCTAATGTTATCTTAAATTGCAGCGCAGTGTAATTCTCGTGTGAAGTTCAGATTATTTTGCGGTAGTTGCTTTGTCACTACTTTGTGAGTAAAGTGGAACCACGTGTTGATCAGTAACTCTAACTAAGATCAATCTTAAATGCGAATTCTTGTGTGATTATAACGTCTCGTCTTGACAATATTTTTCAATATAGCAACTTTTCTTCATGTTCAACCCACGTGGGGTGTACTTTGCGAGACCAGTACCACGTGCTTATATAACTGTTTGACCCATCAGGTTAATAGTAAGACGTTAGTAACCAGTTCGATGTTTTTCTTTTGTAAATTGCTTTTCGATCTAATTTATTTTAATTATCAAAATTATTGTGGAGTTATACGCTTTGTGTAAACCAAGTTGACCACGTGAAGCATGTGGTGTAATCATCAAAGTAGCCCTCAGCTATTCTTTTTGGGAAGATTTCACAGAGAGTCAGTATGAATTTAGTATACCAGTGTGTGGTAATTACATGACGGACAGGATTGTGCTACGAACGTAATTTCTTTGGGTGAAAATTGAATCGGTTGGTTGTGGTTAATTTCCTCTTGCATATGTTTCAACGTTCGTCGTGTGTTATTTTATGAATGCAGTGTTGTATGCAGTCTCCCAATCTTGGCTCCATATTTGATGTGTTCCGTAAGATTACTATCTCACATTTTCACAATCCTAAATAAGGCACCAGCTTAGTTATGAATCGCGTGTAATATGCTGAAATTTCAATGATCAATCTTAAAATAAATTTCCAAATATAAACTGATTTCTTTCTTTTTATTTAAATTCTCTTTTATATATATATATTACCGGTTGTTGTATGACTATTAAAAGATTATAATTAATGTTAGTCTGTTTGGGAATTTGGTAAACCTAGACTAGATACCTGGTGAAACAGTTGCGCAGTAATGCACGGTTAACTTCCACAGACAGCTCACAGCTTTTAACCCGCTTTTATTGTCCATCATTACCGCTTTCATAGCAAATTAAAGTAACAACCTTACACCCTTTTTGATAGTAGTTACAACGAAATTATTCCATGACGCCTTAAAGACGTGTCCTAAAATTTCTTCCCTTTCTCTAGTGTTTTCTACACATTCATGTGTTCACGGATCCTATGGGGAGACTCTCAATTAACTGTGTTGTCAGTCGACTTAATTTGCAGCATCATACTTTTACTCCACTTCTCGAACAGTTTCTCTTCTTTTCTAGTTATCCTACTATCTGTGGTTCACTTGCGTGCGGTGCTCTCCTCCTGGGTGTACGACCTCTTAGTTTACCTAGACCACATTGGAAGGAGACGAATGTTTTTGGACTGCTCATAATATTAACACTAGCAACCACTGGGACAGGGGGATCGATCAGCGAGAGAATGCCGAGATGTGCTGGCAGTATCGGACTGAAGATATTTTGTTTATCATAACTTTACATAAACGGAATTTTAAGTACTTTTTTTTAACATTACGTTCTGCTGGAGAGATATGAGTCGATGTAACTGTGGTAGTCACAGTTATACAGTATATAGTGGTTAGCACATCTGCCTAGTAAGTAGGAGACCTAAGTTCAAGTCCAGACTGTAGCATGAATTTAAAATCACTGCTTCACTTTCTGTCCTATTCGAACACTAAGTTGAGACTCACATGTCTCCAGGAAAACGTAATTTCACGATGTCATATATGCCTCAGGCACAGACACGATTTCCTCTTTATGTAAAAATCTGGGTGCTATTCGTGTCGGAGAACCCTGGCAATACTGACGATGTAAGAAATTTTTTTTTTTTTGGGGATGGCGTTGCACTGGGTTTGCCCATACAGCTATCGTAAGCACAGTGCTACAGTGACACGCAATGCTACTGCGAAGTAGAGGTTTAGCTCATTTGCTTAGTAAGAACGGATCTAGGGCTCAGTTCCCAACCAATTTTAAATCGGTGCTTCCAGATCGTATGATAGATACACTCCTGGAAATGGAAAAAAGAACACATTGACACCGGTGTGTCAGACCCACCATACTTGCTCCGGACACTGCGAGAGGGCTGTACAAGCAATGAGCACACGCACGGCACAGCGGACACACCAGGAACCGCGGTGTTAGCCGTCGAATGGCGCTAGCTGCGCAGCATTTGTGCACCGCCGCCGTCAGTGTCAGCCAGTTTGCCGTGGCATACGGAGCTCCATCGCAGTCTTAACACTGGTAGCATGCCGCGACAGCGTGGACGTGAACCGTATGTGCAGTTGACGGACTTTGAGCGAGGGCGTGTAGTGGGCATGCGGGAGGCCGGGTGGACGTACCGCCGAATTGCTCAACACGTGGGGCGTGAGGTCTCCACAGCACATCGATGTTGTCGCCAGTGGTCGGCGGAAGGTGCACGTGCCCGTCGACCTGGGACCGGACCGCAGCGACGCACGGATGCACGCCAAGACCGTAGGATCCTACGCAGTGCCGTAGGGGACCGCACCGCCACTTCCCAGCAAATTAGGGACACTGTTGCTCCTGGGGTATCGGCGAGGACCATTCGCAACCGTCTCCATGAAGCTGGGCTACGGTCCCGCACACCGTTAGGCCGTCTTCCGCTCACGCCCCAACATCGTGCAGCCCGCCTCCAGTGGTGTCGCGACAGGCGTGAATGGAGGGACGAATGGAGACGTGTCGTCTTCAGCGATGAGAGTCGCTTCTGCCTTGGTGCCAATGATGGTCGTATGCGTGTTTGGCGCCGTGCAGGTGAGCGCCACAATCAGGACTGCATACGACCGAGGCACACAGGGCCAACACCCGGCATCATGGTGTGGGGAGCGATCTCCTACACTGGCCGTACACCAGTGGTGATCGTCGAGGGGACACTGAATAGTGCACGGTACATCCAAACCGTCATCGAACCCATCGTTCTACCATTCCTAGACCGGCAAGGGAACTTGCTGTTCCAACAGGACAATGCACGTCCGCATGTATCCCGTGCCACCCAACGTGCTCTAGAAGGTGTAAGTCAACTACCCTGGCCAGCAAGATCTCCGGATCTGTCCCCCATTGAGCATGTTTGGGACTGGATGAAGCGTCGTCTCACGCGGTCTGCACGTCCAGCACGAACGCTGGTCCAACTGAGGCGCCAGGTGGAAATGGCATGGCAAGCCGTTCCACAGGACTACATCCAGCATCTCTACGATCGTCTCCATGGGAGAATAGCAGCCTGCATTGCTGCGAAAGGTGGATATACACTGTACTAGTGCCGACATTGTGCATGCTCTGTTGCCTGTGTCTATGTGCCTGTGGTTCTGTCAGTGTGATCATGTGATGTATCAGACCCCAGGAATGTGTCAATAAAGTGTCCCCTTCCTGGGACATTGAATTCACGGTGTTCTTATTTCAATTTCCAGGAGTGTAGTTGCTCACGTCTTGGGCCGCACTGATACTTGCTTTCGACGGATTGGACACCCCTGCTCTAATCGGAAAGTACGTTCTCTGAAACTTGCTCCTCATATTATTTCATATTAAAAGATCGTTTTCCTTTCCCCCGAAGAGTGCTTTCTCTATATGAGCTAGACTGCTTCTTATTTCGTCCTTACTTCATACATCACGCGTAATTTGGCTTTCAAGGTGTACTTCGTGTTCCCCAATACTGATGTTACATTTGCTGCTAATCTCATTTTGGCTGCTCCTCAGTACATTCATTTTGGCTTGTCTTACTCTGAGTCCATATTCCGTGTTCAGTAGACAGCAGATTTGATTCAGTTAAGTCCTGTAATACGTTATTACTTTATGTCCTATACATTGTTTAAAGAAAGAACGCTGTGTTGTTGAAAACATTGTGAAGGCTATACGTGTCCACTATACAGGGTATTTCAAAAGGAATTCAAAACTTAAAAAATTCATATAAATTTATTGAAAGGAGATATAGAGCTGGGTTTAGTATTATTTTCTAGCGAACAAATACATCGAGTCTTTTACCTTAAATTAAAGATGTTGTATGTGGCTCCCATTGGTTATCCTGCACACCTACCATCGGAAGTAAATTTCTTCCCAAACTTGCAGGTGTTATTTGCACAGTGGCGGCGTAAATTCTTGTTCGAAGTTCACGTAGAAAAGGCGGCACAGGACGTACAAACATGATATCCTTGATGAATCCCCATAAAAAATCATCGAGTGGTGTCAGGTCTGGGGAACGTGGGAGCCATGCAGTTAGCGCATCACGGCCAATCCATTGACCTGCAAAATCGGTCACTGAGAAAATGCCGGACGTCAGCCAGGTAGTGGGGTGGCACACCATCTTGCATGAACTAAAAATTTCGTTCTTGGTCATCCTCATCGATATGTGGTATCAAAAATTGTTGTAACATGTCCAGGTACACTACCACGTTGACAGTTCTCTCTCGGAAAAGAGGGTTCAAATGGTTCAAATGGCTCTAAGCACTATGGGAATTAACATCTGAGATCATCAGTCCCCTAGACTTAGAATTACTTAAACCTAAATAACCTAAGAAGAGCACACACATCCATGCGCTAAACAGGATTCGAACCTGCGACCGTAGCAGCAGCGCAGATCCGCATTGAAGCGCCTAGAACCTCTCGGCCACAATGGCCAGCGGAAAAAAAGGGGCCATACACTTTATTCTTGCACAACGCATGAAAAACGTTCAGTGTTGGGTCATCAGAAACATGCTGCAATGTCAGATGCGGATTTTCACTGGTCCAAATCCTACAGTTATGTTTGTTAACCTTTCTACTTAAGTGAAGAGTCGACTATTCAGAGAAGATGATTTTGTCCAAGAAACGTTCATCCTAATCTAATCGATTTAACATATCCGTACAGAAGTTCTTGCGAACAATTTTATTGCTTGTACTATTGTCAGTATGAATGGTTTCAAATGCAAACGGTTTCTCAACACACGCAAAATAGTTGTAAGTGGGATTTGCAGTTCGCGAGATGCACGCCGGGTCGGTTTCGGAGGGCTGTTGACAAAACGTTGCTCACTCGCTCAGTGACATCGTCAGATATGCTTGGGCGACCTGATGATTTCCCATGTCTTACCGAGCGCCCTGTTTCTACAAAACCTTCATGCCACTTATAAACTGTAGGGCCGGCCGCGGTGGCCGAGCGGTTCTAGGCGCTTCAGTCCGGAACCTTACGACGCCTACGGCCGCAGGTTTGAATCCTGCCTCGGGCATGGATGTGTGTGATGTCCTTAGGTTAGTTAGGTTTAAGTAGTTCTAAGTTCTAGGGGACTGATGACCACAGATGTTAAGTCCCATAGTGCTCAGAGCCATTTGAACCTACTAGGAGTATCTTTAGCGTACTTGGCACGGAAACACTGAACTGTTGTCACCGAATTCGATTCTTCAAACCAAAATACACAAATAGCACGCTCGGCTCAAGTGAAGACAGCCATCTCTAACGCAACTGTCGTTAGCGCTCCTTACGGTGCGATTCGGCAATAGCGAACTAAGCGAGACAAAACTTGATGTATTTCCTTACAAATTGACACTAGTGTCACCTTTGTAGGTATTATTAGTTAATTTATACGAATTTTCAAAGTTATAAAGTCCTTTCGGGACACCCTGTATAATCCGGCGAGTTCCCTTGCGAAAGAAAGGTCACCGGTCCCCTGACTGTCCATCGGGCGACGGTCCCGCCAGCCGGTGTAAGCCGCAAACCGCCCACTGGCGGCAGCAAACACCTGCTGTTTGCAGGCAGCTCAGCCGGCACGCCGCACTTGACTGTTTCCAGCTGGGAGCAGCCGCGCGCCACCGGCCGCGCAGCACTGTTAACGGAAAGTGAGCCCACCGGGCCGAAAGTAATACCAAACAAACTGTGGGCCGGCAACCGCAGCGAGGGAGCTAATTTGCTACAAAAGGGAAACGAGGGAGGGAGGAAAAAAAAAAAGGAGGGATGAGTTTCGCGCTAGCAGGGTGGCAGGCAGAAATGGCTGGCAAAAAAGAGTTTCGAGTCTCTCAAATTACATGTAAATTAAACTGTTGCGTTTCGTTTTACTTCGGCGGGTCCATAAATAGTTAGGGAGTCGCAATGAAGGACGGGCAACTGCTGGAGCTTCCTCTTCTCTCTGGGCGCGGAGTGAGCGCTGCACGAGTAATTTTAAATCAGCCTTAGTTAGCCCGTGACAAGGAGTGAACATGCTGAGTAAAGCGTTTTTTGGTAACTAACTATATCTGCTCTGGTGCCTGTTTCTGAGATGAGACCTTGTGCTATCAAGAACACAGACAACTGTTACGCCCCGCTACATTTACTTTACTTCACTATTACAAAAATATTTTAAAAATTCAATGAACTGAAATGGAAATAAAGGAAAAATTTAGGTCGATGTCATGGAATTTACAACCTCTTGTGTTCATTAACTGTTATTCTGTAGGTCCTACACACCCCTAAATTACTCCAAATATACCACTGTTGAAAATTGCGAATCCTGACACAAGCAACAGAACGTAAACATCGAGACAGTTCAGAGTGTGGAAATAGAATGTAGGCTAAAATGAAAGAGAGCAATGGACTTCGGTTGTAGTAGGGGAATGCCGTCAAATAAGCGTTAGCACCAAAACAACAGTTCGATTAAAATAAACCACCATTGCGCACGTGGACAACAAAATACAGAACAGGCCATAAGATTACAATACAATAACAAGTGCCAGCAGATGCTTAATTAGCTTCCTACCTGAGCCTGCAAAGTCGCCAAATCTCTTCCCAAATGAGAACGTGTGGAGTAATATGTGAAGGGCCCTCTAACCAGCTTGGGATTCTGACGATATAACCTGCTAATTCGACAGAATTAGGCTCGATATCCCCCAGAAGAACATCTCACAAGTGTATCAATCAATGCCAAGCCGAATACACACTTGCATAAAGACCAGAGATAGAGCAACGCTTTTTTTTACAAGGCTATGCATTGTGTAATTTGGGGAGAGCCCATCTGCACCTGAATAAGGGGGAAGTCTTCCCCAAACTACACACTGCATGCCCCACCACTAAAAAAAATTTAAAAAAAAGTGCTGATCTATATCTGGTCGTTATTCAAGTATTTATTCGGCTTAGCGTAGATTGATACACTTGTTAGATGTACTCCTGAGGGATATGGAGCCTAATTCTGTCGCATTGCACGGTTACATTGTCAAAATCCCGAGCTATTATAGGGCCCTGCACATATTGCTCCGAACGTACTCAGTTGGGAAGAGATCTGCCAACCTTTCTAGCTCAGGTAGGATTTGGGATGTTCTCAGTTGAGAAGAGATCCGGAAACCTTGCTGGCCCAGGTAGGATTTGGGGAGCACTAACACAAGCACAATAAACACTCGTCGTCTACTGATGGGCATTAAACCGTTGAAATGCAAGCCCAGGATACCTTGCCATGAAGGCCAAAAAACTTGGCGCAAAATACCGGGGATGTAGCGCTGTGCTGTAAGGATACCTCGGATGACAACCAAAGGGATTCTACCATGGGAAGAAATGGCACCCCAGAGAATCACATCTGTTTGGCGGGAAGTTTGGTGGGCGAAATTCAGATTGGAATCCCACAGCTGCCCGGGGCGTCTTCTGACCGGTATTCGGTTTGGAAGCCCATTAAGTGGAGAAGAATTGTCTTCAGCAATGAGTCCTGCTTCGAATTGAGTCCTGATGACCTGCGAAGGCGTACCTGGAGATGCTCGACACAGTGGTGGCATATCAACTTCGGCCTGACAGATATGGTCTGAGGTTCCATTTATTTTCATAGCAAGACTCTTCTTGTTGTGATCCACAGCACCCTTACATCACAGTGATACGTCCCCATTTTATGGCCCGTCATGCCAGCACATCCCGGGCTACTTTTAAGCAAGCTAATGCCATCTGGAGATGCTCGAGACAGTGGTGGTATATCTTCAGCCTGACAGATAGAGTCTAAGGTTCCATTTATTTTCATAGCAAGACTCTTCTTGTTGTGATCCGCAGCACCCTTACATCACAGTGATACGTCCCCATTTTATGGCCCGTCATGCCAGCACATCCCGGGCTACTTTTAAGCAAGCTAATGCCATCTGGAGATGCTCGAGACAGTGGTGGTATATCTTCAGCCTGACAGATAGAGTCTAAGGTTCCATTTATTTTCATAGCAAGACTCTTCTTGTTGTGATCCGCAGCACCCTTACATCACAGTGATACGTCCCCAGTTTATTACCCGTCATGCCAGGACATCCTGGGCTACTTTTCAGCAAGGTAATGCCATCTGGAGATGCTCGAGACAGTGGTGGCATATCAACTTCGGCCTGACAGATAGGGTCTGAGGTTACATTTATTTTCATAGCAAGACTCTTCTTGTTGTGATCCGCAGCACCCTTACATCACAGTGATACGTCCCCATTTTATGGCCCGTCATGCCAGCACATCCCGGGCTACTTTTAAGCAAGCTAATGCCATCTGGAGATGCTCGAGACAGTGGTGGTATATCTTCAGCCTGACAGATAGAGTCTGAGGTTCCATTTATTTTCATAGCAAGACTCTTCTTGTTGTGATCCGCAGCACCCTTACATCACAGTGATACGTCCCCAGTTTATTGCCCGTCATGCCAGGACATCCTGGGCTACTTTTCAGCAAGGTAATGCCATCTGGAGATGCTCGAGACAGTGGTGGAATATCAACTTCGGCCTGACAGATAGGGTCTGGGGTTCCATTTATTTTCATAGCAAGACTCTTCTTGTTGTGATCCGCAGCACCCTTACATCACAGTGATATGTCCCCATTTTATGGCCCGTCATGCCAGCACATCCCGGGCTACTTTTCAGCAAGCTAATGCCATCTGGAGATGCTCGAGACAGTGGTGGTATATCAACTTCAGCCTAACAGATAGAGTCTGAGGTTCCATTTATTTACATAGCAAGACTCTTCTTGTTGTGATCGGCGGCACCCTTACAGCAAAGTGATACGTCCCCAGTTTATTGCCCGTCATGCCAGGACATCCTGGGCTACTTTTCAGCAAGGTAATGCCATCTGGAGATGCTCGAGACAGTGGTGGCATATCAACTTCGGCCTGACAGATAGGGTCTGAGGTTCCATTTATTTTCATAGCAAGACCCTTCTTGTTGTGATCGGGGGCACCCTTACAGCACAGTGATACGTCCCCATTTTATTGCCCGTCATGCCAGGACATCCTGGGCTACTTTTCAGCAAGGTAATGCCATCTCGCACACGATGAGGGTTTCTACTCCTTGTATTCGGGCTTGCCTAATCTTGCAATGATCATCAAAGTCACCGGATCTCTCCCAATTGAGAATGTTTGGAGTAACATGGGCAGGACCCTGAAAGCAATTCGTAATGTTAACGTTATAATGCGTTATTTGGAGAGAATTTGGAACACTATCCCTCAGGAGGGGATACAACAACTGTTTAGATAAATTCAAAGCGGAATAACTCCTTGTCTGCACAAGTACATCACGTATACCCATATCTGTTCCATTCGGTTAATTATTTCGTCGTGCGTTTTTTTTTTTGTCTTATAGTACATACGGTATTTACATTAACCTTTCATGATACTAATGAATAATCTAAGCCCAAAAAATAAAAATAAGACCAATCAAACTATTTTACTTGTGCCTGACAGCAATAGTATTAACTTTTCAACAATAAACTGGAAATAACACTTCCTGGTAAACCCAGTTCACAACGTCAGAACTACGATGTTGCAGGGCTGGTGTTATTCTGATGACGATGTACTGCAGCGACCACAGCCGTTACTAAACACATCAGATGAATTCGTAATTGCGAATAATCACTACCATCAGCTGTTGAATGGAATGACGGCAATGAACATTTGTGCTGGACCGGGACTCCAATCCGGACTTCCCCCTTATCGCGAGCGGTCGCCTTACCATTTGCCTATCCGTGCACGACTCACGGCCAGACCCAAACTTCCATATGACCTCAGTTACCATTAATGGTAAGGTGACCGCTCGCGATAAGAGGGAAATCCAGTTTCGAGTCCCAGTCTGGTACAAATCTTCATTGCCGTCATTCCATTCTACAGCTGATGATAGTCATTATTTGCAATTGCGAATTCATCAGATACATTAGAACTAGGTTCAAACTTTCAGGAAACAAAGCTAATCCCGGAAGACTAGTCATATAGAACTATGCAAAGATATAGCATCAACCAAGCTGTACTACCAAAAAATTCATTTAAAAAATCGTAAAATCAGACACAGTCACTGAGCGAAATCAGACCTGCTGTACCTCTTACATTTGTTGTCCACAACTACAATGGTAGCCAAACCAATAACCGAGCAGTTTCAACATTAAGACAAAGAACATTTACTTCCGACGTGTGATAACAAGAACAAATTAGGAGGCGGAAACTATTTAACATGAAACAGCTAATAATTCACTCTGTCCATATATGTTAGCATCAAGTAAGAAGACGTACTGCACCTCAGTCGGGAGTAAGGTCCAGTAAATAGCAGCAGAACAGATTCAACTGTTTGTTAATGTCAGCTCCGCAGCAGAAGCGCACAGCAAAAGGCAACATCCGGGAACTTGTTGATCAAGCTCAGTTCTTCTAGAACAGGGACTATCTCAAGTGGCAGCACACTGGACTCGCATTCGGGAGGAAGACGGTTCAGACCCGTCTCCGGCCACCCTGATTCAGGTTTTGCATGATTTCCCTAAATCATTTCAGGCAAATGCCGTGATGGTTCCTTTGAGAGCGCACGGCAGCTATCCTTCGCACTCCTTCCCTAATCAGAGCTAGTGCTCCGTCTCTAATGACCCCGTTGTCGACGGGACGTTTAACACTAATCTCCACCTCCCACCCAAGTGGCAGCTACCCTCGACCTGACGATTCCTTCGCCCGATGTACGGTTGCCCAAATCGCCTCCTGTCTACATGTTCGCGTACGACCCAACGCCGACGTCGTGCAGTCGGCGACGAACTGCTCTAAAGGTGGCCGCATAGTTTGTATGCTACGCGTCGAAACGGTGCGCTCGTTAGCAGCCGGAAGCTTCGTCCGTGGCCCCCAGACGAGAGCCCACCACGCAAGCCGGGTGCGCCTGAAAAGGGCTTCAAACTCGCCATGCACACCGTCCGTGGCGCCAGGCGAGAAGCTGTTGTTTTGTAATGGTCAAAGAGCATAAGCACGGGCAATTTTAATGGTTAAAGAGAATAACCACGTGCAATATCGGTAAGAGTTGACACGGTTCAATTATATCAAACATGTGACAACGTATGGTACCTTGAAAGGATCAGCAGCTTCTTCAATAGTTCCACGGGCAACAGTTCGATCGATTTGTCTGATCTTATAACATTAGCCAACAAGGCTTTGCTATGATGGAGGTGCAAGGGGTTGAAAGCAAAGTGAAATATTACTGCATTGGTTAACGTTGGTGGTATCTTCTCAGGTAAAATACTTCAGAAGTGAAATAGTCCTCCATTCTGATCTGTGACTAGATACTACTCAGGACAACGTTGTCACAACACAGGCCGGAGAATGGAATGTTAGATCACTTAATTCTATAGGCAGGATAGAGAATCTCAAACGAGAAATTGAAAGATCAACATCTGATGCAGTGCAAATTGGTAAAATACAATGGCAGGGAGAACTGGGATACTGGTCGTTAGAGTGCAGGGTTATAAGTAAAACATCACATAAGGGTAATACAGGTATAGGTACAGAATTGGATACAAAAACCGGAATCTGCATTAACAGACCCATTACAGATCCAGAACGAACGCCCATCACACTTATTCACTTGTACGCCGTCGGCTCCGCAGATGAAGAAGAGACTGGAATTATTCAAAGGGAGATGAAAGTTAACAGTGATGCGGGACTCAAATTAACTGTCAGGGAAAGGGAGACAAGGAGAATATGTTGTGGGGGAAAACTGCCTGGTGGAATTTCGCACCAAATGCAACTGAATCCTTAAAGGCGGTTTCACACATGGAAGAGATCTGAAGGCAACGAAAATTTTAGACACCTTACAAAAAATAAGACAAAAACTTTGAAATTAGTCTTCGGACTGAAAACCACAACAAAAATAGTGGGATATGTGTTATAAGTAACTTTTAGAGACAGATGCTCGTGTTTGTCGTGGAATGTCTTGGACGCCCAACACTTACACAACTGATTATCTCAATCGGTAAGTCATGATTGAAGTCTTCTCCAATGAAGCCACTATGATTGGGTCATCTCTAAAGTTTTCGGTGAAATCTGAGGGTGAGTCTGGTGATGGAAATCACAATCCAGTTGTGAGTTTTACGCTCCCACCATATTAAGTCTAGCAGAAAAAAATTCACATTTAACTTCAATTTATATTTGTTGATTAGAGTTTTCTGTACAATGCCCCGAATACAGCACCTGCATCTGGTGATATACGACATTTTTACGTACACCCTCATTTGTTCCTAAAATATCACTCTTGCACATACGGGTTAGAACGTACCTAATTTGTGCGCAGCTATTGGTAAGCAGTATTTGAAGGACTGCGAGGGAAAGATAAAAATATCTCTCCCTTTTAGGGATATGGCATTCATGCCAATGAAATATGGATTCTGTGAAGCGACAGTAACCGATCACAACTACAGAAGTTAGCAGCCGGTTCACTGCCAAATGCTTGTAAATAAAAGATGTTACTAATTCTTTAAGTTTTTTAAATTTTTATTTTCTTGCTTCTATCCTGTAAACTGGAAGTAATTTCCTTACAACTTGGCTGCAATGACGGAAAAATAAGTGAGTGTCATCATTAATGTTTTTAATAAAGTTTCGTCATTTCGTTTCCACATTTTTAATATTGTATCATCACCAGTACAAACTTAGTGCGTTTTCTTTTATGCAATGATACACAACATTAATTTTTTCTTTCGCTAGTATTTTTTGTTGTATTTATTTGTGCTATATCACCTTCCTGAGATGTCAAACGCTCCAGTCGACGAGTTTGGTCTACATTGCCTTCTTCGCTTTCCTGTGTTGTTCGCTGCACTGATGTCACTGGAATATTTGTTCCCCGAGATTTTTTTGTGAAATACGATAGCTATTCGTATCTATTGGCTTAAGAATTTTCTGAAGTAGGAGAGTCCATTCCTAATTTGCTTATCTTCAAAATTTGCTTATCTTCAACACTTCGTCTTCTTCGTCACCTGTAAATGGAAGCTATATTAGTTACAAGTTTTCATTTTTTAAGGTTCTTTGCTACAGGAGAAAGTAATTGACTTTGTCATTTGCATCACGTATATCGCGGTCTTACATGCCAAGAACTGTGAAATATCTGCTGAAGGATTTAAGAATGAGACTGCGCCTACTGATTCACATTTCAGACGTACTGAACAAAAATATTGGCATCAATGGAATATACGTAATTGCACTGGTAGTACAGATGTAAAACACGTTCGTATAACAGCACCAGAGAAGAGTGGATAGCTGTGTGTTCCCTATAAACATTTCTTTTCAACTGATTTGTTGGCTGTTGTGGATGCCAATTGTTAATTCTTTGACATTGACGTCAGCGCTTACAGAAAATAGTCTGAAAGCGAATTATTAAAAAAAAAAATCGGCCATCGGGAGCAAATTAGCAGCAAAGAAGTTTAATATGCCTCCCATCGAAGACTTTGCTGGGCACAACTTTAATGTTACCTCATTTGCAGACTGGAGATGAAGCTCTAGCTCGTTGTGATTGTTTGATGGAACCTTTTCCAAAAACAGTTGCTGCACGATAGCGAGATAAATCTATAACTATAGATTATGGAGTGATAGCCTTTGAGTTATTAAGGCCAGTGTTTAGAGTCTTTTAAAGTCCAACTGCAGTGACGCTTGAAGTGGCTGGAGACCTGATATTGTTGATGTTGTGTATTCAGTTTAATTCTGGACGATTTCCTTAACGAGGAAGGTACTCCCTTTTATAGATGAATCAACAACCCAAAACAAGTTCAGCCTCTTTCTTTGTGGAGAATTAGAAAACAACAACGGATCTGAAATTAGAGGCAAACTTAAAGATTTCTTCTCCAATGAATATGGTTTTGTGGCGTGGCAGGAGGTAGCCGTTAACAATACGAGGTGCATTCAAGTTCTAAGGCCTCCGATTTTTTTTTCTAATTAACTACTCAACCGAAATCGATGAAACTGGCGTTACTTCTCGACCTAATCGCCCTGCAGACATACACATTTTTCACAACGCTGACGCCATGATTCCATGGCAGCGGTGAAGGCTTCTTTAGGAGTCTGTTTTGACCACTGGAAAATCGCTGAGGCAATAGCAGCACGGCTGGTGAATGTGCGGCCACGGAGAGTGTCTTTCATTGTTGGAAAAAGCCAAAAGTCACTAGGAGCCTGGTCAGGTGAGTAGGGAGCATGAGGAATCACTTCAAAGTTGTTATCACGAAGAAACTGTTGCGTAACGTTAGCTCGATGTGCGGATGCGTTGTCTCGGTGAAACAGCACACGCGCAGCCCTTCCCGGACGTTTTTGTTGCAGTGCAGGAAGGAATTCGTTCTTCAAAACATTTTCGTAGGATGCACCTGTTACCGTAGTGCCCTTTGGAATACAATGGTTAAGGATTAAGCCCTCGCTGTCCCAGAACATGGACACCATCATTTTTTCAGCACTGGCGGTTACCCGAAATTTTTTTGGTGGCGGTGAATCTGTGTGCTTCCATTGAGCTGACTGGCCTTTTGTTTCTGGATTGAAAAATGGCATCCACGTCTCATCCATTGTCACAACCGACGAAAAGAAAGTCCCATTCATGCTGTCGTTGCGCGTCAACCTTGCTTGGCAACATGCCACACGGGCAGCCATGTGATCGTCTGTCAGCATTCATGGCACCCACCTGGATGACACCTTTCGCATTTTCTGGTCGTCATGCAGGATTGTGTGCACAGAACCCACAGAAATGCCAACTCTGGAGGCGATCTGTTCAACAGTCATTCGGCAATCCCCGAAAACAATTCTCTCCACTTTCTCGATCATATCGTCAGACCGGCTTGTGCGAGCCCGAGGTTGTTTCGGTTTGTTGTCACACGATGTTCTGCCTTCATTGAACTGTCTCACCCATGAATGCACTTTCGACACATCCATAACTCCATCACCACATATCTCCTTCAACTGTCGATGAATTTCAATTGGTTTCACACCACGCAAATTCAGAAAACGAATGATTGCACGCTGTTCAAGTAAGGAAAACGTCACCATTTTAAGTATTTAAAACAGTTCTCATTCTCGCCGCTGGCGGTAAAATTCCATTTGCCGTACCGTGCTGCCATCTCTGGGACGTATTGACAATGAACGCGGCCTCATTTTAAAACACTGCGCATGTTTCTATCTCTTTCCAGTCCAGAGAAAAAAAATTGGGGGCCTTAGAACTTGAATGCACCTCGTAGATCAGAAATAATGATTTATAAAACATACATACTCTTCCTTTCAACATACTCGTATAATAATTATCATAAACTACTACGACTACTAGTACAATAGACGTATAAATGTAATAGATTTGTAAGTACATTGTATACTTACTTTTTTTAGTTATCACTTGTGCTACAGCTTCCCACACATGAGCTTTCACTGGAAACTTTTTGTATTATTCGTGTCCTGTGTCATAAATTACAGAATATTTTGCCAGAGTGTTTATTAAAGTTTCTTCTTTGGGTTTGTTTGCAACCTGACAAATATCCATCCTGAAGAAGGCTAGAGACAGAGAGACGACTTTGTGGTTACAAATTCCTTTATTATGGCTCTCCAGAACATTTCGCTGCAAGCAGCACCAGTTCCTCATTTAATATACAAATATTTAATAAATCACTGTATCAGATTTCTCTCACAATTGCATTTGCACAACATGTTTGTGAGTTGAGAAGGCCAAAATGTCAATGTGTTTTGGCAAAAGTAGCAAATTTTAACATTGCAGCAAGAGAAATGTGTAGGTTTTACTCAAAATCAACCACTCGTGATGCTTCTGAGAAAGCTACAAATGGTTCATAAGCTAGGCGAAAATAAATCGCTGTATTTTCGGCGTAATTCTTTCTAGGTACTAACCAAAGTAGAAGAAACAGGTCATTTCGAATGGGCACCATACAGGTATGGGCGTGGAGGAACCCACTTAATATTTACAAAGAAATGTGAGTGTAGACTTCAGTTCAGAACTTCACTTCTCCTCCAGCGTTCGGCATTTCCCCAAAGCACCTTCCCGCAGCCCCCACCACCACCACTCTCTCCACGAGTGCCGCGCCATCTGCACATCTGCTGGACATGGTATTCTCCAAGGATTCTACTGAGATGAGCACTACGTCAAGGAGTGTTCGCGAATGCTTGAACATATTTGTCCATTAAATTCACGGTACCGTACTTGAATATGGCTGACCGAATTGTATCATACAGCTCACACCATGGTAATACCAGAGAAGGAATACGGTAGGTACTTGCTCCATGAAAATTTAACTGAGAGGAAGCTTAGTCTATGAAAAATATACCAATTATCGAACTCTAAACAAATTGAAATGAGAAAACGAATGGCTCAGCAAACATTGGATCAGTTTGACGAAATCGTATGCAACCGTATACGACTGTTTGTTATCGCTGATAAGGTCTCTGAACCGCAACGCCATGACTGTGGTTGCATACCTGACGGACTGACTACGTATAGTGCACTCCACACAGAGGAATGGAACAAGAATAGCATAATGAGATTAGTTAACTATGTTAATACACTTTACTTAAAACTTCCGGGCTGATAGGCCGTGGTCGAAGTATAAAACTGTCTCCTAACGTTTCGTCTCCGACTGCGGGAGACATCTTCGGAGGTAAAGCGGCGAACTGCGAAGAGGACTCGAGGAGGCGCTGATTATATAGGCAGTACAGAGGGCGCCACTGTCGATCACGTGGCGTCGGCTATGAGATTGTCTCTGGTAATGCCAACATTCTCGATTGAAAGTAATCGATGGTCACGCTTGCGGTGCAACGCTGACATCCAGATTTTATCCAGTTTAACACCTTCGTCTTTCCTGTTAAAATTATTACGATGTTTATCAATCTCGATAGCCTCTCTATACAAGCGTGCATAATAATACGAGGTTTTTGATATGACGCTCGTCTCGCTGAATTTTATTTCATGATCACCTTCCTGGTAAACATGTTCCGCTACGGCCGATTTATCCGTGTGACCTAGGCGGCAATTCCTCTTATGTTCGACAAGACGGGTGTTCAGACTTCTCTTTGTAGTACCGATGTAAACCTGTCCACAACTACAAGGAATTTTATATATCCCCGGTGTAGCCAAAGGGTGCCGTGCATCTTTTGCTGACCTTAAAAATTCTTTTATTTTCCTAGTAGGTCTGAAAATAGTTTCCACCCCATACTTGCCTAAAACTTTCCCAATACGATCTGTGACCTTGCTAATGAACGGAAGAAAACCTTTGCCCATGGATGACTGATGTTCGTCGTTACTCCCGATTCTCTGCCTAGAGCGAAGTGCTCGATCTATATCCTTGCTAGAAAAGCCATTCTTCACGAAAGCTGACCGTAGATGTTCAATCTCATCTTTTAAATAAACAGGTTCACAAAGTTTGTGCGCCCTGTCTACCAATGTTTTCATTACACCTCTTTTTTGTCTAGGGTGGTGGTTTGAATCTTTGTGTAGATAACGATCAGTATGTGTGGGCTTTCTATACACCTTATGGCCCAACGTTCCGTCCGGTCGTTTAATCACAGACACATCCAGGAAGTTCAATTGCCCATTCCTTTCTGTCTCCATAGTGAACTGGATTTTCGGATTAATGCTGTTTAAATGTGTCAGGAAGGCATCCAAATCCTCTGCTCCGTGTGTCCATACCACGAACGTGTCATCGACATAGCGATACCATCTGGCTGGTCTCTTACTGGCCGTCTGCAACGCCCGTTGTTCAAAAGTCTCCATAAATATGTTAGCCACAGCAGGACTGAGAGGACTGCCCATAGCCACCCCGTCAATCTGTTCATAAAAGTCACTATTGTATTGAAAGTAGGTTGTGGTGAGGCAGTGTCGGAATAATGCCACAATATCGGTGGGAAAAATATCCGCTATGCATAAGATAGCTTCGTTTACCGGAATCATGGTAAATAACGACACAACGTCAAAACTGACGAGGATATCGTCCGGGCCCACGCTCGTTTCCTTTAACTTGTCAATGAAGTGAGCTGAATTTTTAATATGACTGTCCGTCCTACCAACATAAGGCTGCAGCATTGAGGCAAGGTGTCTAGCTAACTCGTGTGTTGGTCCGCCTATAGCACTGACAATTGGCCTCAACGGAATCCCAGGTTTATGAACTTTGGGTAAGCCATAAAGTCTAGGTGGGTACGCTTCTGTTTTACAAAGCAGCTTCTTATCGTCGGAGCCAAATGAAAACGCTTTCACCAGTCGATTTGTCATTCTTAAAATCATCATAGTCGGATCTTTCTGGAGCTTTTTGTAATTGGAGGGAACCAAAATATCATTGATTTTTCCATGATAGTCCTCACTGTTCAGTATGACGGTGGCATTACCCTTATCTGCATTAAGAACAATAATGTTTTTATCTCCATTTATATCCCTCAGCGCCTTCCTTTGAGCCTGCGACAAATTACTTTTAGGTGGCTTACATGTGCGTAAAATCCTAGCCGTTTCCATCCTAATTACGTCAGCGGACTGCTGTGGAAGCTGACGGTTACCGGCCTCAATATTTGCTACAATATCCTCTGTGGGTACGTTTTGGGGCGTCACAGCAAAATTGCCTCCTTTCGCTAGTACAGAAATTTCAACTTTTGACAAATCTTTATCGGACAGGTTAATAACAGTTCGAGAATTGTCCTCAACTGAACCCCCAGGAATGTTGTTCTGTAAGTTATTGAACTTCTTCTTCTGCCTGTTTGCTGATATTTCTGCACTAACTTCCATAGTTTTGAATGTTAGACCGTCAATCTTATTCCAGTCACCACACTGCATAGTATTACTAAGAAACAAGTGGAGACGAAAAAGTTTACTGCTGGTTACCGCCAGTGCTCGCCGCGTCTGATGAATCCTCTCACGTAGCATTGCAGACTCCATACGGTTGTAAATCCGATGTGCCTGGGCCGAGCGAAACATCCTCTTCACCTTCAGAAATTTCGGAACCGTCGAAGTGTCCCTGCAGCGTAACAGGAAGGTGAGGGTACACAGTTGTTGTGCTTTCTTCTTGCGCATTCCTTCAAATCGTCGAACAGATACTGACATATCCTCCCCGTAAAGGCGTTTGATCATACAATGTAAACTTTCACGGCCGGTGTTGTCTTTACTTAAAACTTCCGGGCTGATAGGCCGTGGTCGAAGTATAAAAAGCGTACCCACCTAGACTTTATGGCTTACCCAAAGTTCATAAACCTGGGATTCCGTTGAGGCCAATTGTCAGTGCTATAGGCGGACCAACACACGAGTTAGCTAGACACCTTGCCTCAATGCTGCAGCCTTATGTTGGTAGGACGGACAGTCATATTAAAAATTCAGCTCACTTCATTGACAAGTTAAAGGAAACGAGCGTGGGCCCGGATGATATCCTCGTCAGTTTTGACGTTGTGTCGTTATTTACCATGATTCCGGTAAACGAAGCTATCTTATGCATAGCGGATATTTTTCCCACCGATATTGTGGCATTATTCCGACACTGCCTCACCACAACCTACTTTCAATACAATAGTGACTTTTATGAACAGATTGACGGGGTGGCTATGGGCAGTCCTCTCAGTCCTGCTGTGGCTAACTTATTTATGGAGACTTTTGTACAACGGGCGTAGCAGACGGCCAGTAAGAGACCAGCCAGATGGTATCGCTATGTCGATGACACGTTCGTGGTATGGACACACGGAGCAGAGAATTTGGATGCCTTCCTGACACATTTAAACAGCATTAATCCGAAAATCCAGTTCACTGTGGAGACAGAAAGGAATGGGCAATTGAACTTCCTGGATGTGTCTGTGATTAAACGACCGGACGGAACGTTGGGCCATAAGGTGTATAGAAAGCCCACACATACTGATCGTTATCTACACAAAGATTCAAACCACCACCCTAGACAAAAAAGAGGTGTAATGAAAACATTGGTAGACAGGGCGCACAAACTTTGTGAACCTGTTTATTTAAAAGATGAGATTGAACATCTACGGTCAGCTTTCGTGAAGAATGGCTTTTCTAGCAAGGATATAGATCGAGCACTTCGCTCTAGGCAGAGAATCAGGAGTAACGACGAACAACAGTCATCCATGGGCAAAGGTTTTCTTCCGTTCATTAGCAAGGTCACAGATCGTATTGGGAAAGTTTTAGGCAAGTATGGGGTGGAAACTATTTCCAGACCTACTAGGAAAATAAAAGAATTTTTAAGGTCAGCAAAAGATGCACGGCACCCTTTGGCTACACCGGGGGTATATAAAATTCCTTGTAGTTGTGGACAGGTTTACATCGGTACTACAAAGAGAAGTGTGAACACCCGTCTTGTCGAACATAAGAGGAATTGCCGCCTAGGTCACACGGATAAATCGGCCGTAGCGGAACATGTTTACCAGGAAGGTGATCATGAAATAAAATTCAGCGAGACGAGCGTCATATCAAAAACCTCGTATTATTATGCACGCTTGTATAGAGAGGCTATCGGGATTGATAAACATCGTAATAATTTTAACAGGAAAGACGAAGGTGTTAAACTGGATAAAATTTGGATGTCAGCGTTGCACCGCAAGCGTGACGATCGATTACTTTCAATCGAGAATGTTGGCATTACCAGAGACAATCTCATAGCCGACGCCACGTGATCGACAGTGGCGCCCTCTGTACTGCCTATATAATAAGCGCCTCCTCGAGTCCTCTTCGCAGTTCGCCGCTTTACCTCCGAAGATGTCTCCCGCAGTCGGAGACGAAACGTTAGGAGACACGGCCTATCAGCCCGGAAGTTTTAAGTAAAGACAACATCGGCCGTGAAAGTTTACATTGTATGATATGTTAATACATTTTACTCTTACGAGTGCTTGGCTCACATTTGTCATTTCTGTAGTTCCATCGTCCACAGATTATTAATGAAATACATATAACGTTCATATAACTCCTATTACTAAATTCTTGCACAAATCCCTCTTTTACTTAACCTCTAGCTCTTTCTTGTGGTAATGATTTCGAAATACTGACGGTCAGAGATTCTACGTACTTCAATCCATAGCCTCTGACTAGGTGATACAGAGCAGGAAACGGCAGGCTAGTCAGAAGACTATGACTATGATCATACCGTTAACCCCTCCTTCCACAAAAGAACGGGTAGTGCTACTCGTAATATTACATTCTCTTTTTTAAAGAAGACCATGATGGACTGATCTAAAAAAATACTTTCAGTTTCAAGTATTGTCCCATTATTAACTCGTTATCACGATTTCTTTTTACTTCAGACCGTCTTCCTTTGAAATAGTAAGCATCTGATGGTCTATACATCCCTCTGTAAAAACTCTGACTAGAAGATATGGAGAAGAAAATTGGTAGACTGGGGAGAAAAGTACACATAAACGAGAAGAAACCACGAATTACTTGTATTAAATTCAAGGAACTGATACATGGGTACCCAGTTTCATTAATGAACTGCATCATGAAATATTATCACCATATCATTCATACAATTATAAATGTTATTACTGATTTGTCTGTTCATAGACGTACCTCAGTGACCGGGGACGTAGGAGTGTGCGACAACCCTCCCATCTTTTAATCATAGAACATTTAAATGTAGGAATCTTAGAAATGTCTTTAATTATTGGCTACGTTATTTAGCTAAAACGCACTTCTCTTAGCAGTAGTGGCACTAGTGTAGGGTAGGTAAAATGTCTGAGAACGAAGGTCGCATAATAAAAAATGTTACTACTTAACTGTTTCTTGTGGCTCCCCAACGAAAACGTGGCTCTCTGAAAGAACGATATATGTCTAGGTGGTATGATTCAGGTTTTGATGTTCAGATAACAACAGCGCGTGTTTAAAAGCATTCATGTGTTGACCTATTGCCTTCGTTTCACAGTAAAAGTTTTCATGTTTCCACATTGTCTTAATATTTAGGACTCTTTCATCGCAATCAGTCACAATGGTCCCACCTTCTCTTCGAAATAAAGATTTCTGTAAGTAAAACAATGCACTGATGAGCAATTACCCTCAGAATTAACTTCAAAGAATAAAATCATGAAGTTACTACTTTCGAACTTGATAGGAAGTGCTAAAATCCACGTCTCCTTTCCACAAACATACGACGTCGTATTACTAACCGAGAAGAACAAAGATTATACATGTATCAAAGAATTTATTTTACGTGAGAAATCAACTACTTAACGACTGGACTTTCACTGAAGTTAGTAAAAAGTATACAATTAATCACTTCAATGCGGATGACGTCAAGTGGAAATGAAATTGCGTGGCCATATTTCGAAATATATCCAATATACGAAAAATTTGCTAGCTGCGAGTATGAATAACGCACTGGCTGTTTCTTATAAACTCAATTGTATACACTAGTGAGCTGAAACTTTATGGCCATCTGGTTCATAGCATGTTTGACCGTCTTCGGGACGAAATACATCGCCAGTTCTGCGTGACGGGATTCAGACCGTGTGTTGGTAGGGTTCTGCAGCTATGTGGCACCAGATGCCTAAGCACAGGGTATGTAATTCGCTTAAACAACAGCGATCATCATGTGTGATAGCTGTATACAGCTATACATGCCGACGTCGCAAGCTGAAGATGAACAGATAGAGAAAGTGTATGAGGATATTGAAAGGGTAATGCAGTATGTAAAGGGGGACGAAAATCTAATAGTCCTGGGCGACTGGAATGCAGTTGTAGGGGAAGGAGTAGAAGAAAAGGTTACAGGAGAATATGGGCTTGGGACAAGGAATGAAAGAGGAGAAAGACTAATTGAGTTCTGTAACAAGTTTCAGCTAGTAATAGCGAATACCCTGTTCAAGAATCACAAGACGAGGCGGTATACTTGGAAAAGGCCCGGAGATACGGGAAGATTTCTATTAGATTACATCATGGTCAGACAGAGATTCCGAAATCAGATACTGGACTGTAAGGCGTACCCAGGAGCAGATAGACTCAGATCACAATATAGTAGTCATGAAGAGTATCCTGAAGTTCAAGACATTAGTCAGGAAGAATCAATACGCAAAGAAGTGGGATACGGAAGTACTAAGGGAATGACGAGACACGTTTGAAGTTCTCTAACGCTATAGATACAGCAATAAGGAATAGCGCAGTAGGCAGTACAGTTGAGAGGAATGGACGTCTCTAAAAAGGGCCATCACAGAAGTTGGGAAGGAAAACATAGGTACAAAGAAGGTAGCTGCGAAGAAACCATGGGTAACAGAAGAAATACTTCAGTTGATTGATGAAAGGAGGAAGTACAAACATGTTGCGGGAAAATCAGTAATACAGAAATACAAGTCGCTGAGGAATGAAATAAATAGGAAGTGCAGGGGAGCTAAGACGAAATGGCTGCAGGAAAAATGTGAAGACATCGAAAAAGATATGATTGTCGGAAGGACAGACTCAGCATACAGGAAAGTCAAAACAACCTTTGCTGACATTAAAAGCAGTGGTGGCAACATTAAGAGTGCAACGGGAACTCCACTGTTAAATGCAGAGGAGAGAGCAGATAGGTGGAAAGAATACGTTGAAAGCCTCTATGAGGGTAAAGATTTGTCTGATGTGATAGAAGAAGATACAGGAGTCGATTTAGAAGAGATAGGGGATCCAGTATTAGAATCGGAATTTAAAAGAGCTTTGGAGGACTTACGGTCAAATAAGGCAGAAGGGATAGATAACATTCCATCAGAATTTCTAAAACCATTGGGGAAAGTGGCAACAAAACGACTATTCACGTTGGTGTGTAGAAAATAAGTCTGGCAATATACCATCTGACTTTCGGAAAAGCATCATCCACACAATTCCGAAGACGGCAAGAGCTGACAAGTGCGAGAATTATCGCACAATCAGCTTAACAGCTCATGCATCGAAGCTGCTTACAAGAATAATATACAGAAGAATGGAAAAGAAAATTGAGAATGCGCTAGGTGACGATCAGTTTGGCTTTAGGAAAAGTAAAGGGACGAGAGAGGCAATTCTGGCGTTACGGCTAATAATTGAAGCAAGGCTAAAGAAAAATCAAGACACTTTCATAGGATTTGTCGACCTGGAAAAAGCGTTCGACAATATAAAATGGTGCAAACTGTTCGAGACTCTGAAAAAAGTAGGGGTAATCTATAGGGAGAGACGGGTCATTTACAACATGTACAACAACCAAGAGGGAATAATAAGAGTGAACGATCAAGAACGAAGTGCTCTTATTAAGAAGGGTGAAAGACAAGGCTGTAGCCTTTCGCCCCTACTCTTCAATCTGTACATGGAGGAAGCAATGATGGAAATAAAAGAAAGGTTCAGGAGTGGAATTAAAATACAAGGTGAAATGATATCAATGATACGATTCGCTGATGACATTGCTATCCTGAGTGAAACTGAAGAAGAATTAAATGATCTGCTGAACGGAATGAACAGTCTAATGCGTACACAGTATGGTTTGAGAGTAAAGCGGAGAAAGACGAAGGTAATGAGAAGTAGTAGGAGTGAGAACAGCGAGAAAATTAACATCAGGATTGATGGTCACGACGTCAATGAAGTTAAGGAATTCTGCTACCTAGGCAGTAAAATAACCAATAACGGACGGAGCAAGGAGGACACCAAAAGCAGACTCGCTATGGCAAAAAAGGCATTTCTGGCCAAGAGAAGTCTACTAATATCAAATACCGGCCTTAATTTGGGGAAAAAATTTCTCAGGATGTACGTCTGGAGTACAGCGTTGTATGGTAGTGAAAGATGGACTGTGGGAAAACCGGAACAGAAGAGAATCGAAGCATTTGAGATGTGGTGCTATAGACGAATGTTGAAAATTAGGTGGACTGATAAGGTAAGGAATGAGGAGGTTCTACGCAGAATCGGAGAGGAAAGGAATATGTGGAAAACACTGATAAGGAGAAGGGACACGATGATAGGACATCTGCTAAGACATGAGGGAATGACTTCCATGGTACTAGAGGGAGCTGTAGAGGGCAAAAACTGTAGAGGAAAACAGAGATTGGAATACGTCAAGCAAATAATTGAGGACGTAGGTTGCAAGTGCTACTCTGAGATGAAGAGGTTAGCACAGGAAAGGAATTCGTGGCGGGCCGCATCAAACCAGATGACAAAAAAAAAAAAAAAAAAAAAAAAAAAAAAAAAAAAAAAAAGCTGTAATAGCGCTAATGGCGACCCTGACGGGTTTCAAAGCATTTACATCAGGCGAATTTGGTAGAGACGTGAACGTGAGTTCACAACAATGCTCCTCAAACTTCTGTAGCACGGTTCTGGCTCCGAGACACAGACAACTATGTTGCTGAAAGGTGGCATCACTGTTAGGGATGACACGAAGCATGAAGGCATGCAGGTGGCTCGCAACTGTCAGCGTGTCTTCGATTACTACCACAGGTCCCATGCTAGAGCAGGAGAATGTCTCCCACACTATAATATTTCTCCCACCAGTGTGCGTCTGTGGGACGCTGCACGTTTCAAGCCGCCGTTGACCTCGATGACACTGTTTGTGGAGACGACATCGACCTACCGTAACAAATATTTCATTGACCTAAAGAGCCGACACGTTTCTTTTGATCGAGCGTCAAATCCCGATAGTCCCGTCGTCCACTGCAATCCTAAATGACGATGTCGTTGGGTCAACATGTGGACACGTAGGGGTGGTTGCTGCGAAGCTGCCGCGTGGGATTAGCCGAGCGGTTTAAGGCGCTCCAGTCATGGACTGTGCGGCCGATCCCGGCGGAGGTTCGAGTCCTCCCTCGGGCATGGGTGTGTGTGTTTGTACTTAGGATAATTTAGGTTAAGTAGTGTGTAAGCTTAGGGACTGATGACCTTAGCAGTTAAGTCCCATAAGATTTCACACACATTTGAACATTTTTGCTGCGAAGCTCCGTGTTCAGCAACGTACGATGAGCGGTGTACACCGAAACATTTGTGAGTGCAGCAACACTGTGCTCTTTCACCATGTATCCTACTTTATAGAGCAGACGAGCCTCCGAACACCACCTTCTGTGAAGAGTCGTGGACGGCCAACCATTGGACGCGTAGTGGTATTATCACTGTCCTACCTCTTTCTGTAGATGCTCATGCTCGCACGAATTAATGGCCGCTATCGACAGGGGATCTAAAGTTGATTCCGTATTTCTAGATTTCCGGAAAGCTTTTGACACCGTTCCTCACAAGCGCCTTCTAATCAAGCTGCGGGCCTTTGGGGTATCGTCTCAGTT
Organism: Schistocerca nitens; assembly: GCF_023898315.1. NCBI lineage: Eukaryota > Metazoa > Arthropoda > Insecta > Orthoptera > Acrididae > Schistocerca > Schistocerca nitens. The sequence goes on from NC_064614.1 coordinate 71,549,122, forward strand.
GTGCGACTGGATTCGTGATTTCCTGTCAGGAATGTCGCAGTTCGTAGTAATACACGGCAAATCATTGAGTAAAACTGAAGTGATTTCAGGTGTTCCACAGGGAAGCGTCCTGGGACCTCTACTGTTGCTGATCTATATAAATGACCTGGGTGACAGTCTGAGCAGTTCTCTTAGGTTGTTCGCAGATGATGCTGTAATTTACCGTCTAGTAAGGTCATCCGAAGACCAGTATTAGTTGCAACGCGATTTAGAAAAGATTACTGTATGGTATGGCAGGTGGCAGTTGACGCTAAATAACGAAAAGTGTGAGGTGATCGACATGAGTTCCAAAAGAAATCCGTTGGAATTCGATTACTCGATAAATAGTACAATACTCAATGCTGTCAATTGAAGTAAGTATCTGGGTGTAAAAATTACGAACAACTTCAGTTGGAAAGACCACATAGATAATATTGTGGGGAAGGCTAGCCAAAGGTTGCCTTTCATTGGCAGGACACTTAGAAGACGCAACAAGTCCAATAAAGAGACAGCTTACACTACACTCGTTCGTCGTTAGAATATTGCTGCGCGGTGTGGGATCCTTACTAGGTGGGATTGACGGAGGACATCGAAAGGGTGCAAAAAAGGGCAGCTCGTTTTGTATTATCACGTAATAGGGGAGAGAGTGTGTCAGATATGATACGTGAGTTGGGATGGAAGTCATTAAAGCAAAGACGTTTTTCGTCGCGGCGAGATCTATTTACGAAATTTCAGTCACCAATTTTCTCTTCCGAATGCGAAAATATTTTGTTCAGCCCAACCTACATAGGTAGGAATGATCATCAAAATAAAATAAGAGAAATCAGAGCTCGAACAGAAAAGTTTAGGTGTTCTTTTTTCCCGCGCGCTGTTCGGGAGTGGAATGGTAGGGAGATAGTATGATTTTGGTTCGATGAACCCTCTGCCAAGCACTGAAATGTGAATTTCAGAGTAATGATGTAGATGTAGATGTAGGTGACAGAATCACGTGAACACTCGACCAGCTTCCCCGTTTTGGAGATACTTGTTCACAGGCTCGGCATAACAATAATCTGCTCTATGTCAAAGGCATTTATCTCATTGGATTTCGACGTTAGCTGTCCATATCCTCGCTATAGTGATCCCCTGTCCGTGTCTGCTCCGCTTACATACTTTTGTTAGCGCGTCACGTGACCCACAACGTCACCAGGCGGTATCCAACGTCGCAGTGGGCAGTGGTCATAATGTTTTGATTCATAGTGTATATAGTGTAACCTCCCCGCAGAAATGTTAAATGAAAAATGTGAAATGGAGCCAAGCGTAAACTCCCCACAAAATTGATAAATGAAAATTGACCATAAACCCGCGGCGAAACATTAAAGCCTGGTTGACCTTGTACATTACATTGTTGGCTAGGTATGCTAACCGGTTGGTTTTGTTGCTGTTGTTGGGAAAAACGTCCATTGTTGCCAAAATGTGGTTCCTCTTGCTGATAATTTTGACGATACTGATAATTAAAATTTTGTCTGTTATTAAAGTTCTGGTGGTTGTCGTTCCTAAAGCGTCTATTACCTTTGCTATTGAAATTACGTGGCTGATCATAATTGCTGTATGTTTGTTGACCTTAGTTATTATATGAAAAATTTTTGTTTATAAAAGAATAATCCGATCGTTGCACTTCTAAAAGGTGTAACAGATCCCTGAATGCCGAAATATTTTCCTTCTGCTGACCCGTTAAAAGTGACACTCTTAATGATTGTGGTAATTTAGAAATACATAATTGAATAAGTGCAGATTCACTGTATGGTTCACTTAAGTGGAAAAATTTGAGTTCTCATAATTTGGTAAACTAATTAATTGATCCTTGATTCCGCGCTGTGTCGTCTTCGACCAATTCGCTGACAGAAAAGCATTCTGAAATTCTTCTACCGAGTAACATTGTCTCGCGATCGGTCTCATACGAGTTGCCGGTTCGCCTTCCAGAAAACTGCAAATAAATTCTAGTTTGTGCGTTACGGGCCAAGTCGGTGGAAAAGCAAAGCTAAATTGTTGTATCCAATCCAACGGGTGAATCTGTGTTCTGTCATTTTTAAATACTTTAAATTTTCTCACGGATAGAAAATGCTTGTAATCAAAATTATCGTCTCTGTATGTCTGAACAGGTTCACGATTGTATGAGAATCTATTTGTCTGTGACTGTTCGGAACCTAACTCACGTACTCTCTGTAAATTACCCAAATTATACTGACTGTGTAAGTGTGACAAATGATCAGAATGTGCCGTATGCTGTGACGTGTTGTTAACTGAAACATTTTTCATCTCTGTCACTTCTTGCTGTAAAGTTGACAACTTTCAACGTAATGTATTATTAGACGAATCTATCACACTGATTGTCTGCTGTAAATTTTGGAATTCAGGTGTTTGGTTAAACAAAATCGGTGAAGTATTGTCTGATTTGTTGTCTTTATTACTTTCAATAACGTCAATACGACTGGCCAATTCATCATATTTTTCAGTCAGTATTTTTACCTGATCATCGGTTTTAGTGTCACAAGCATTAATTTGTTTTTGTATTTTACGTGTGGTTTCGTTCAATTTTTTAACGTCAGCTTTGATGTCATCGGAATCCTGTGTTAGTTCTAATTGTTCGAGTCTGTCTGTCACTGTCTGAAAGTCTACTGTGTGTGTATCTGTTTTTGATTTAAGATCAGAAATTTCATCACGCAATTCGGTGTTCAACTGCTTGATTGTATTAATTTCGTCCAATACTGTAGCAATATCGTTGTCTACTTATGTTTTTGCTTTCGTAAACAATTAACGTTTATCTTCCTGTCTCTGTGCGGTAATTGTTTCCATGACTTGTCGTTTTACTTTATTTTGTTCCTGTGTGAATTTACGGTAACGCGTTTCGCTGTTTTGTAGGTGGTGATTAAAACGTTCGTCAATTTGTCTGTTCTGTTGGTCGAATTTCGCATCTACTTTTGCATCCAATGTGCGTGAAAATTCTGCTGTCATTAATTTAAACTCGTCGCGTAACTGTGTTGCTTTTTCAGAGAATTGTTTACCGACTGCACTAATTTCGCCTCTAAGTGATTCTGTTGTAGCTGTTTGCATATCCCTTAATTCTTGAGCAACAGATCTAATTTCTTCACTACTTTTCCTAGCACAAGCCTCAATTTCCTCACGTAACTGTTCTTTAGTATCATGACACTGCGTGGCAACAGCTGCAATCTGTTCACTAAGCTGTCTGGAATTGTTGTCTAATTTTTCATTCAACTGTTTGGAATTGTTGCCTAATTTTTTATTGAGTTTGTCATGATTTTCATTAAGTTGTTTGAAATTTTCACTATTTTGTTGTTTAAGATTCTTGTTAAGTTGTATAATTAAAGCTATGACTCGATCCATGCCAAAATTAGCTACTGTATTCTTTGTGCTGTGTGATGGCATACCTGCAATTGTCACGTTTTGTGTAACCATTCGGTCATTTTGTGATTCTTGAAATTGTTTGCTAATCGGATGTGCACTGTTAGTCACTACACCGGAATTAAATAAATCTGTCGTACTCTGATTACACTGTTCATTTTCGTTAGAAAAATTTGTCTGTTCGTTACGTAAATTTTGCAAACTGGGTGTGTCAAGCTGGGCAGCGTTCATTGTAACAGAATGTCCCGCGTCATCATTTGTCGTCAAATTAACAGAGGACACAATTGAATTTGCTTGTTCATCATTAGCAATAAAATCATTACCGGTGATCAGTACGCACTGATTGTCTGTAAATGGGGAACTGTCATTATTACACTGCGTGTCGCAAGTACTATCGGTCATATTATTTAAGTCATCTATTTCACTCATTATACTTCGCGATGTACTATTAACAGTTTTTCGCGGCATTTTTACACAAATCAAAATTATTCACAAATGTAATAAAGACAATGCAAAATGCAACACACACAAATACAACAAAGAGCCAAAAAATTGCCGATGATCTGTGAAAGAAAGAGTGACAAATTAGTAAATGCGTTGCACCAGATGCGAACTACGTTTAAGTAATTAAGAGCAGATATATGACTACTTATCAGAAGATTCACAAAGAAATACGATCCTGGCCGGATGTCGCCAAGTGTAACCTCCCCGCAAAAATTAATAAATGAAAAATGAGAATGGAGCCAAACGTAAACTCCCCACAAAATATTGTTAAATGGAAATGGAAATGTGCCAAGTGTAACCTCCCCACAAAAATTAATTAAATGAAAATTTGAAATAGAGCCAAGTGTAACCTCCCAACAAAAGTAATGTGCAATAATAATGCAAAATGGAGCCAAGCGTAAACTCCCCACGGAATTAAAAGGAATGGTAATTGACCATAAACCACACAATAATATTAATTAAATAATGAACCATGAACGAAATGTAACCTCCTAACAGAAATAATAATACCTGGTAAATTTTATAAGGACAGCAGCGCTGACCTTCGGCCCTGTATTCTGAATAAAAAAGCAAAAATTCTTACCTCAATAAAAACTGTTATTATATCTGCTCCTAATTATACATTCTTCGACACAGCTTCGTGCAATGCTGGCGTATATTTTTTTTTCTTTTGATTCTTGGAAGCAATGATAATGCATTGGAAATTGAAATGAATGATTTTCTTTAAAAGAGTTACTTTATATTATAAAAATTATTATTGGGACATTTTTTCTGAACAAAATTAATTACAATTAACATACATTGCTAAATATGCGCAAGGCTGCTTCTTTACCTTCTACAACAATACTCATCCTCCAGATTCCTGACCAGAGTCGCGACCAGAGCACACAGCCGACGCATGCTGACTCCCGCAAACTACTACTGTCCACTCGCTACTAAAGCCGACCGAATACTACTGTATCCGACTGACTACTACTGTCGACTCGCGCAGACTAGCGCAGACTAGCGACAAGCAACAACTAACAATAAACTACTCTCTGGTCAGAGATTCTGTCATGCCTCGCCCATCGCCGGCGAAGCATACGCCTTACAATAGGCAGTTCATCCATACCGGGAATTGAGAATGTTGACGATTTTTACCTGTTATGAACATTGATATCGGCTATATATAGAGTTTCCAGAGCGTTTTAATTTGAAGTCTGGTAACAAATGGCTGAACAAATATTTTTCTCGAGTCATATACTTACAGATTAATAATTTCTGATTGTTTCCTTTACTTGTACTCTCAAACTTTGCTTCTTGCAAAACTTCGTGACTCTAGGTCAACGGGAAGTAGCCTGCAGGTTTTGATGTGTGAATTTCCGAGTACTGAAATACGTGACATAAACTGCCGTGTCTTTTGGTTGCGCCGACCGCGGTGGCCACGCGGTTTAGGCGCTGCAGTCCGGAACCGCGCGACTGCTACGGTCGCAGGTTCGAATCCTGCCTCGGGCATGGATGTGTGTGATGTCCTTAGGTTAGTTAGGTTTAAGTAGTTCTAAGTTCTAGGGGACTGATGACCTCAGATGTTAAGTCCCATAGTGCTCAGAGCCATTTGAATTTTGTCTTTTGGTTGCATTGGCTTAGAAGGTAATGTTTAGTATACAGCCAAGGATCATAGCTATTGGAATATGATACAAATGTCAATTTGATACATTTCTGAGAAAAAGGGTTTTTAACTGTCGGACAGACAGACAGCGGACAACAAAGTGATGTAAGGGTTTTTACCGATTGCAGTACGAAACCCTAAGAATCAAATAAGTCTTTGGAATAATATTTATAATAATACTACGTATATCAGAGCAATGATTTGAATACATATCTTGTCTATAAGTGTACAAAACTATTTTACTGATGACATTAAATGCACAAAATATGGAATTACGATTTGTAACTCGTTTGTGTAATATAATGAATTTGTATAGTGTACCGCACAGTCCATTTCCTTAACTGTGTCTAGAAGTACTATAAATAAGCTATTGACCACTCCTATTATAAGGGGGACTGAAATATTGCCACAAAAGGGGTGTTTTGCATGACGGCACGTGTGGCCGCTGCGAGACATGCGCTAGCTGTTAGATCTAACAGTCCCGCATCCATCTCTGTGAAGGACATATATAGCGTCGTATTCTGTCTTCTTGTTCCAACAATTTTCACTGCGGGTGCTCTAGCTGGTAATGACTTTAAAGTACCAATCGTCAGAGAATCTTCAAACATCTCTCCGGAGCATCTGACTGTATTAAATGCAGAAGGAAACATTACACTACAGAGAATACTGTGCCCAAAATAACAGTCTAAGTGTGGAATAATCGGGTCTACTGCCGGATGTTTGTGTCGCTCTGGCACAATATTTCGGACACGTAACTCGTTGCCTTTCTTCAGGTGCGCCGGCCGAAGTGGCCGTGCGGTTAAAGGCGCTGCAGTCTGGAACCGCAAGACCGCTACGGTCGCAGGTTCGAATCCTGCCTCGGGCATGGATGTTTGTGATGTCCTTAGGTTAGTTAGGTTTAACTAGTTCTAAGTTCTAGGGGACTAATGACATCAGCAGTTGAGTCCCATACTGCTCAGAGCCATTTGAACCATTTTCTTCAGGTGCTACCTGAGACTGCCGTATTGGAGGATCTTGTCCAGTATTTATGGCCAGAGGGCGCTGGGTGCTCTCTCTGCCGTCTACGCCCGCCTGGCGCTGCTTAATGTGTTGTCTCTTGCCCGGTGCTCCCTCGGACGTCCGCGCCCGACTTGGTCGCCATCTGTGGCAGCTGTCTGACGCCCGTCCTGTGTCGTGCGTTCCGTTCGCGGTCCGCGCAGCACCAGGCGAAATATAGTGCCAGAGCGACACGAACATCCGGCAGTAGACCCGATTATTCCACATGTCAAGATCTCACCGGGAAAGCCTGAAGAGTTACAATAGTCTAAGTGCTAAGAGAGGTATCCCTAGTCGTATTTTCCTGGCACTGCAAACTGGGACAGTTAATTTCCGCTGTTGACTCAAGACTCTTTGTTGACATCAGTATTACGTGTTACTTCCTCTGGTCTAAGTGCAGCGGCGCCTCACCTGCGGCAGGTTTGAGATGCGCCCCGCTATGCGCGCCGTGTGCATGGAAACAAGCGCCGCGCGCCGCGCCGCGCCTCGCCGCCTTATTGCTATTCGGCCGGCTCATTTGTAATTCTAAATTGGGCGCGCCTTGGCCGGCCGACCACGCCCCTTCCGCCGCTGTCTCCCGCGGCCTCGACCGGCTTTAATTAAGGCGCCTCTCCCAGGCGCAACCGGTTGCCCTGAATATTTAAGTAATCTCCTTTTCCGCATAATTTGAGAATCGATAAACACATCTCCGTATAGCTTCTGCAATTTGAATAAAACAGACGTCTTGCTACTTTCTATTAAAAAGTGAGAAAGAGGTTTGCGAAGTTGGATTCAGCCGACGTATTCACCAGTGAACAGATTTTTTTTGGACAAACGTAGCCTTTCACAATCACGACAAGGAGTTTAGAAATTTAGTGTCTCTCGAAATTATGCAAAACAGTGGTCATATGTCTCCAATAGAAAACGAAGGCCATCTACGTAAACTGAAGTATAATCCTACTGAGGGGGCAGTGCTGATCCCTCCAACTGCTTTTATGACGGCAGGGTGTGGACGACACCCGGCTCTTGGATTGGTCATTCTGAAGTCGTATCATACTGACACTGAGTGAAAAATGGCGAGTACTCACAACCGTTATATTTCCATAATGTGAAAGGACAATTACGGAGTCCCAGCTTTGGGGAGATATCCACCTTAAAGATTCAAACCACTATGGTGTGTTGTCGTATTGAAATTGAACACACCTTATATCACTACAACAGCGTATTTACGTAGCTTATACTATGAAATACCAAGTTTGGTTCATTACGTAGTATGCCCCAACAGAACAAATAGTCCTGTCACGGAAAAGCCACGTATAACACGCCACTCTGCTACTGCTACACCATAACCTTAAAGTAGGAGTCAGTTTGCAAAACAGAATTATTTTGTTATAGCAATTATGGTATAAAGCAGCAGAGCAGTGTTACCCTCTGAGAGGAATTTTGTTGTTTGACTGTGTTGTTCCTAACGGAGATGGCTTATCGGAAATGAAAGTCAGAATTACTTAAATAATTAAACAGTAACAAACAAGATTTTTGCCTATCTGCACTGTTTAACATATAAAGAAAACGGTCGCCAGCCTAACTAGGCAAGAGAATGATTAACATTCTCGTTTAAGAAAGTAGGTATAAGTAACTATAACGGACAAACACAACCTAGACTTGGCCACACGCGAGTGAAATGAACTTTGACACACATATATTTTAAGATTGAAGCTAACAACTGGAACAGCACAAACTATTTGCAAAATTATAACAGGTACAGAAAAACACTATCACTTTCAGGGCTTACACAAACTGAGTGGTCTTTATACTGTTAATATGCACACAAGAGAGACCAACACTTAGCAAACAAGAGTGTATAACGTTTCACAACTGCAGCTTTCTCACTTTTACTACATCGAAACACAATGTTAACAAAATTGCAAGAAACTTACCTTTTAGAATTTACTACAGATATCAAGGTGATCGTTAGCTAAGCAAAACTTTAGAAGCCTCAGCCTTAAGAACTTTTAATTTTGCATTTGGCAACAGCACTTTAATAAGCAGTTTTAATAGTAAAATTATTTTCAGCAAACAAAATTTACTTTAGCTCACTCTCTTGCCACATTCACTTTAACTTTCTTTTTACTAAGTTCAAGAGGCATTAATTAACATAACATTGGTCATAAAAGTTCTTTCAGTAGGGACACTCGGTGATTACTTCAGTTCAAACGGAAAGGAACCTGAGAGGTGTTATGATGAGGAGAAAAATCAAGGTTGGTACATAATTTCAGATATAAATTACCTTATATTTGAGCACAACAACACATCCATTTAGCTGATCCTTCACTGTACATCATTATAGTATTACGTTACAGTGATTGCGCAACGTGGTGGCAACTGCATGTAGGTAGGTGGATTCGCAGACTGAATTGCTGGACTCTGTTATTTCTTGGTGGCGACGACAGATACAAATTAGAGAATAGTTCCAGCTATTTATCCATCCATCCGAGGCATTGGAAAGTAGCAGGAAAAGCCTCTCTCGGAACCAGCACCATATGCGTCTTTTACATGGCAGTGCACGGACTCGTAGCTCATCTCCGACTGCTGGCTCGTCCCCGACTGGTGGCTCGTCCACGACTGCTGGATCGTCCACGACTGCTGGATCGTCCCCGACTGCTGGCTCGTCCCCGACTGGTGGCTCGTCACCGACTGGTGTCTCGTCACCGACTGACTATCAGTTCCACCTTTTCCACCTAGGCCAACCACAATTTGCGCGCGCTACACAGTTCCGTTCCCGAGGGGAACCACTACACCTCTTATACACAAAATTACTAAAATTCCTAAGTGAGGATCAGCAGTTTACATAACAGCAAACAAACGCATTGAATAACACAGAACATTTGCACATATTAACATGTCTACAAAAAATTATTCACACAAAAGTACAGTTATATTTAGTAAGTTTTGTTCCCTCCAAATGGTACAAAGAGTTTAAATGGAAGATATACTACACATCATAGAACCAAACCATGGCATCAAAGTTTATATAAAGAAAGCAGTATACAATTTTATGTTATCGATTCAAGCAAACACATTTACGGAAGTTCAATGATGTAACATTAAATGAAACAAAGGCAAAATAAATCAGTAGAGCAGTAGAGCCATGGTGTTACAACCTAAATGATGCATGACTGCTGAATGAGCCGGGCCTAAAGAAAACCGGGAAAATTAATAATTAACGGACACTAGAGTGAATGGGCATAAAATGCCTCTAACCTCGAGTAAAAATATCGTAAGTACATGGGAAATATGATGCATAATATAATGCTCTGTATGGAACCAAAGAAAGAAATCTGAAAATTAGCGGCGGCAGCTGTGGTCGAGCGATTCTAGGCGCCTCATTTCGGAACCACGCGGCTCCTACGGTCGCAGGTTCGAATCCTGCCTCGGGCATGGATGTGTGTGATGTCTTTAGGTTAGTTAGGTTTAAGTAGTTATAGGTCTATGGGACTGATGACCTCTGATGTTAAGTCCCATAGAGCTTAGAGCTATTTGAACAATTTTTTTAAATTAGCTCACTGGATAACACCACATAGAATATAAGACCGGTAGACACCAGCCGTTTTTAAAGAATAAAGTAAAACTTGAAATCCCGTAATGCACGTACTTCCCCCAAATTGATAAAAGGCCGATGTGGTAACAGTCTGTGGTGGCTAACAGTACACTGGAAGGCGGAAGGCCACGGTACTAAGAAGACACACACGAGCAGCTGCAAGGACGAAATCATAAGTAGGAAAATAACCGAAGGGTGGGAGCCAAATTACCTTTAAAAAATCCATAGCTTATTGTAGACAAAAAAAATAAACTCTGCCCTAACAGGCCATGAATGCCTAAGGGTACCGGCCGCCTTGTCATCCTCAGCCCACAGGCGTCACTGGCTGCGGATATGAAGCGGAACCGATGTTACCATTGCGGCAAGGCCGCTGGCATTGTAGATATAAAATGGAAAATAAAAGATAACCTGCTTTACAACAGTACTTCAAGTAGTATAAAATTAGCAAATAATTAGTATGTGTGTATTATACAGTTGCTAAATTAACTTGAAATCGTCCCATTAGCTATTGGCGACAATTCAAATAATCCATTTTCGGTACGATGTTCTAGTCCCTCAGTTCATTCTGATTATTCAGTGCTGGAACTGGGGCTTAGTTGAATGTGTTCATGATATGCATTTCTTCGAAAACATTGTAGTCCATTCACTAGAAGTTACTTAATTTTTAGGGATCTTATCCCTGTTCACAGTAGAGTTCCCTTCATTATTAGTCTTTACCCCGCTTTTTCCTAGGCCTGGCTCACTCAGCTTTCATGTTTTGTAGATTCTGACAAACATCTTTGCTTGTATTCAATGTTATTATGAGAACCCATCAATGCAGTGGTTTGGAAAACTTCCAGAATACTATGACCCTGTAATTGTCCATCTACATTATGTAAATGTAATCATTGTAAGTAAGTTCATTGTTGTTCATTGAATTCCAACAATATTGATCTGTATTTCTACCATTTCAAAAACTTCACACAGTGAATTGTATTCTTGATAGATGAACCTGAAGATATGTCAAAATTGCCGGGAAACCACCAGCTGCTAATTAAGCAGTTTCATACAGCTATGGGGTTTTTAGAAGGAGCTGATCATTCTTGACTTTTTCGTTGTATAATTTTTATGATAATTTGAAAGGTTATTGTGTGTTGAGTGTTGTTCTCGTTATTCACAGTTTGAACTAAGCACCTGTTTTCTTCAACGATGCACACCATCTTGGAACTTATGTAAAGGATTTGCCTGGTTTCTATTTAAAATAATTGATTCAACCCTCCTATAATCCTGTATTTCAGCACACATCGGTGGATTTAGAATACTGAGAAAATCTGATTTAGGCAGGAAAAGGCTACAGCGGATTTGGTGGGTAGTCAACTAGAATACAGCAACGAATCGGAGCGTTTGCAACCGAGAAATGCACACTAAAACACAAAAAAAAGATTAAACATGAGCAAATAAATTATATAGCAACACACAACATAAACTCACTACTTCAGACCGGAAAACTCAAGGATCTCACAGATGAACTAAAGAAACAAAAAAATTTAATAACAGAGATCCAAGAAATGTGAAACACCACAGAGGACCCATTCGAATCACAGGGATACAGAATTTATAATGGGAAACCAGGACCGAGGGCAATGAAACAATGTCCCCAGTTTGGAACAGGGTTTTTAGTAAACATAAAATTAATAGATTTGGTAACGGATTTCCAAGCAGTATCACCAAGAAATGCGACTCCAAGCTTTAAAACAATGAATAAAACCTATACAATAATAAATGCTCATGCCCAACAAATGAAAAAAATTGTGTAACAAAAACAAAGGAAGAGGTAGATAAATTTTCGGACCTTCTAGAACAAACTGTGAACAGAGTAAATAAAAATAATGTAAAAATCTTATTGGGAGATTTCAATGCTCAGTTGGGAAAAGAAAGGAAATATAAAGATATAATTGGAAAATGGTTGTTGTTGTTGTGGTCTTCAGTCCTGAGACTGGTTTGATGCAGCTCGCCATGCTACTCTATCCTGTGAAAGCCTCTTCATCTCCCAGTACCTACTGCAGCCTACATCCTTCTGAGTCTGTTTAGTGTGTTCATCTCTTGGTCTCCCTCTACGATTTTTACCCGCCCGCTGCCCTCCAGTACTGAATTGGTGATGCCTCAGAACATGTCCTACCAATCGATCACTTCTTCTAGTCAAGTGGTGCAACAACTCCTCTTCTCCCCAATTCTATTCAATACCTCCCCATTACTTATGCGATCTGCGCATCTACTCTTCAGCATTCTTCTGTAGCACCATGTGGCGGTTTTTGTGTATCATCAACATCGACAAGTGCAATGAGTATGGATGATACGATACTCTATGGTATTTTGCGGTTTGAATTCACTCTGTTTTTTTTCTTTTTTTTTAGCAATTGGATTGATTTGATTTTGTAAATGATACTGACAATATTATACACATGTATAATGCATTATTGAAACTACAACTTCTCCCGGATACTTATTTTGTTCAAATTGCACAAGAATTCCACCAGACGTAGTGTAATAATGTTGACTGTAAGCTGTGTTTGTATCACCAAAATTACAGATCGTACATCAGAGCTTTTATAATTATTTTGTCTTCGATGGATTTAATTATTCTTAGCAAACTGATCATGAAAAGGAACTGCAGAATACCATCCACACACAACACTGACGTATGCTACCAGAAATATTTTTCTCCATGATTCGTGCGTAGTTTAATTTTGGCCTCATACATCAGCAATGAAATCTTGTTCAACAATAAATACCATCAGCACTGTTCTTAGAAAATGCAGTCTGATTCGATTAATTTTTTTCTTTTATAAATAGAGTTCAGTACCAGCGGTGCACATTTATTTCTTACACATCGGAATATTGAAAGTTTGCAGTTTCAAGTAATTTCAATTTGCCGCTGTAATAAAAGTTAAGATGGCGGCCAATAAAAGATAGAGGATTTCTTTTTTTATTAAGATTTTCCTTTTCCCAATAAATCATTTAAATCATTTAAATTGATGCTACCAATAAGAAAAATGATTAAATTGTTTTTCAAATTAGTTTAACACAAAGCCTTGCTATTTTCAACTAGAAGTACAGACGAAGTTGCTATATAATCGCAACTAACAATGGCTGCGCTTCTTGCACCTATGATGAAACAATTAATACAAAAATTATAATTAAAACAGGAAGTGAATCTTCAATAATTAATCATAAATAGTTTTAACGTATTTGGCTCTATTTGTTTTTATCAGCAAATGAACATAAAAGTATAATAATTTAACATTAATAATTTTTCATTTAACAGACCTCAAATCAATTCGCATCTTCTGATGTACATCAGAAGAAGACGACAAAAAGGGTACAAAACAAAAGAAAAGAATTACATAGATTAACAAAGAATGTGAGACAAATATTGCCTTTGTTTTACATAATTATCATCTTTTAATGAAATAATTACATAATTGAATGAATATTATCCACACGTTCATATCGTGGATGTTCCAACCACATTTCGAAAGCTTCTATTCTCTTCTTGTCTAAACTATTTATCGTCCATGTTTCACTTCCATACATGGCTAATGAAAGGAATGGAAAATGGAGTCCACATACATTTACAAACAAAAACGGTCAAAGACTTGTAGAACTCTGCAGAGAACACAACCTTATATCTAAATCAACGTACTTTAAGAGGAAGCATAGTAAACTTAAAACATGGAAACATCCAGACTGGAGGAAGGAGGAGTGGCAGCTACACCATGTCTGTATGGACAAAAATTTTCATAAGGAGATCCACAATGTTAAAGTACTCAGAGGAGTAGATATAGGATCAGACCATTATATAGTTAAAATTAAAATCAAATTCACTCCATTAAAGAAGAGGACCGGAGAAACTAATAAAATAAAAAGGAGGTTTGACCCACATCAGCTAATTAAAAATAATAAATAGCAATAAATAACACAAACCATCAAATTAACAGATGATCTAGAACAACTAGTGCCGAATCTTAAAAAAGAAGCAGAGAATCTAGCTCCCTTGAACCCACGAAAGAAACATGCATGGTGGACATCTGAATGTGACAAATTCCATGAAGATAGACACCAAGCATGGTTAAAGTTTCAAACACATAAAACTGAAGAAAATGCCATCAACCTAAAAAATGAAAGAAAAAAATTAACACAAAATATTAGAAGAATCAAGAGAGGATTCCATAAAGATATTATAAACTCTATAAAAGGTAATTATCATAAAACCAACTCCAGGAGCTACTATAAAATCTTTGGGAAACAACTACAACAATATGAGGCCCCTACACTAATACTGAAAGATGAAGATGGAAGACTGACACACAGTAACAATGAAAATGCAAAAATTATGGCAAAAGCATTTAACAAACTTCTGAACTGCACAGAACCCAAAGAACCCTTACAAATCAACATAAATACCCCAATAAAAGCCAAACCTAGCAAACTAGACCCTACAACTTTCCAAGAAGTATAAAAAATTCTAAAAGAACAAAAAAATTATAAGGCATGTGGAGAAGATCAGGTTCTTGTTGAAATGTGGAACTATTCAAGTGACACAGTCAAGACCGCCTTACACATTGCTCTAACAAAAATCTGGGTAACAGAACGATTCCCCGAACATTGGACCACAGCTATCATCCATCCACTACACAAAAAGGGGGATAAGAGCAACCCAGTCAACTACAGAGGAATCTCTCTCCTAGATTGCACATACAAAGTTCTATCCAAGATCCTATATGAAAGAATCAAGGAGCAATTAGAACAGGAGTTAGGGAAATATCAGGGAGGTTTCAGACCATGGAGAAGCTGTGCAGAGTAGATAATTAGTTTAAAATTGATTATGGCATACTACAAGAAATGGAACAAACCTCTGGCGATAACATTTGTAGATTTTAAGAAGGCATATGACTTTCTCCACAGACCTTCAGTATTGAAAATTTTAAGAAGTCTAGGACTCCATCCAAAACTAATTAAAAGAATACAACTCACTCTAACAAACACCAAATCAAAAGTGAAGTTCAGAGGAGAAATTTCGGAACCATTCCTCATAAAAAGAGGTTTAAGACAAGATGACTGCCTATCACCATTACTGTTCAACTGTGCACTGGAGTACATAATGAGAGAATGGTACAAGGACAATCCAAAGATGATAAGAATTGGAAGTGCAAAAGATGATAATAGCTTAAACTGCTTGGGATTCGCTGATGATCTTGCTCTCCTAGCCAACACCGCTCAAGAAGACAGGCAACAAGTGAAATCACTATATGAAATAGCAGAGAAAGTAGGCCTTAGAATATCATTTGAAAAAACGGAGATTCTGCTAACTGATCCACCACTTCCAAACAAAATTACAATAGGAGAACAGGAAATCAAAATTGTTGATAAATTTAAATATTTATGCAAAATAATAACATACAATGTAAATGAGAAGCCATCATGGCAGAATAGAATAAAAAAAACTGAACTACGGAAATTACATTACCAAAACTACATACAACTAAAAAAGCCTTACTATAGATGCAAAATTAAAACACTATAAAACAGTTACACAACCAGAAATAACGTATGCAGCTGAAACTATCTTCAAAACAACTAATACAGCAAAAATTGTCAGAATATTAAAAATAGAAAGAAGAATAATTAGGACATGTATAAATAGACAGTATAAATAAATGGACATTGGAGAATAGCATCAGATGAAATAGTATATAAGAAAATAGAACCAGTCATGAGTACGATCAGGAAGAAACGCATCTCATTCATTGGAGATCTGATGAGAACTCCAGAAAACAGAATTAGTAAAAAAATTATACAAAAATTGTGGAATAGCAAGAGCAACATTAAATGGATCACAGAAATTAAGGACGATATAAAAGAACTCCAAATTACAGTAGTTGACCTAAAAAACAAGACAGAGAAAACCAGAATATTGCAAGACCCGCAAACCAGACTACAAACGAAAATCAATAAAAGGAGTACAGGAAGATGAAGAAAGAAAGAAAGAAAATATCTGAAAGAATGAAGAAATATTGGGCAGACAGAAGAGCAAAACACCTTTCATATAAGAATAGACTCTAATAATTATGTTACCTAAATATCGTATTAAGTTATTGTTGAACCAAATTGTATCCCTGTATAATAACTTGTTTACAAGTTACAGTAGTCCACATAAAGAAACCCTGTCTCGAAATCTGGCAGGAAACCCTAGGAGATTTTGTTCGTAAACTAGCGGCAAGCCGCAATCTATACCATCACTGTCCAATAACAATAGTGATGTTGCTCATCATGGTGCCACTAAAGCGGAGTTTCTAAATACCTTTCCGAAATTCCTTCACCAAATAAAACGAAATACATATTCCCGATTTCGAATCAAGAACCGCTACCACTATAAGTAATTAGAAGTAAACTCTTGTTTGTAGCGAAGCAGTTTAAATCACCTAAAAGACGCAAAGCGTCCGGTGCAGATTGTATGAAGGTTCCTTTGTTACAGTATGCTCATACAGTAGCTTAGTGTTTAGCAATCCTATACAACCGCTCGTTCGTCGAAAGATCCGTGCCGGCCGATGTGTCCGAGCGGCAATAGGCGCTTAAATCTGGTACCGCGCAACCGCTACGGTCGCAGGTTCGAATCCTGCCTCGAAATGGATGTGTGTGATGTCCCTAGGTTAGTTATGTTTCAGTAGTTCTAAGTTCTAGGAGACTGATGGCCTCCGATGTCAAGTCCCATAGCGCTCAGAGCCATTTGAACCATTTTTTGAAAGATCCGTACCTAAAGACTGGAAACTTACTTAAGTCACACGAATACTCAACAAAGGAAATAGGAGAGTAATGTTCTGAATTACAGACCTGTATGACTAACGTTGTCTCGGAAATAATGAATTACATCGAAGAAAACGATTAACTGACAAATAGTAAACACGGACTGAGAAAATATCGGTCTTTTGAGAAAACTAACTCTTTATTCTCACAAAGTAATGAGTGCTACCGACAGGGGATGTCAAATTAATTCCTTGTTTTTAAATTTCCGGAAGAATTTTATCACTCTCCCCGTGAGACCCACATACTCAACTTATAGTCCACACACTACATTCGTAGTGCCCTGCCATTATACCCATTAATAGCGGTAGACAATCCACCGAGTCCCGTAAGAGTTCAGACAAATCGTGTGCATCCGCAGTGAAGAAGGTCATCAGCCGGTTAGCCTTAAACGACATGAAGATGGCATCTGTTCCCTTGGACATGTCCGAAAGAACAGATGCCATCTTCATATCGCTACATTTCGGTTACACGATAAATCACAGAAATCTAAGGACTGTAAACTCGATGGTCAGAGATTACAATTACGAAGAAACAATAACATAGTTAACGCTAGGGGGAAATCAAACCAAAAACTGTGCTTTATTGGGAATTAATGCAGCAGGTCCAATAAGAGACGTCTTACACTACGCTTGTGAGCCCTCTTCTGGAGTACTGATGTTCGGCATGGAATCCCCAGCCGGCCGGAGTGGCCGGCTGTACGGTTCTAGGCGCTACAGTCTGGAGCCGAGCGACCGCTACGGTCGCAGGTTCGAATCCTGCCTCGGGCATGGATGACTGTGATGTCCTTAGGTTAGTTAGGTTTAAGTAGTTCTAAGTTCTAGGCGACTGATGACCTTAGACGTTAAGTCGCATAGTGCTGAGAGCCGTTTGAACCCATTTTTTGGGATCCCCATCAGATAATATTGAGGGAGGACATCCACAAAGATCAAAGAAGGGCACCTCGTATTGTATTATCACGAAATAGAGGAGAGACTGCAACGGATATGAAACGCGAATGGGAGTGGCAATCATTACATGGTTTTTTTCGTTTTGGCAGGACTTTCTTATGAAATGTAAATCACCAAATTTCTGCTCAGAGTACAGAAATATTTTTTTTTTTTTTTTGTGCACAATTCGAGAGAAATGGCCCTCGTAATAATGTAAGAGAAATTGCAGCCCTCACGGAAAGATATGAATGTTCGTTTTTCCCGCGAGCTCTTCGAGAATGGAGTGGTAGAAAGAAGGTTTGAATGTGGTTCGATGAACTCTCTGCCAGACACTTAACTGTGAGTTTCAGAGTAATTGTGTGGATGGAGATGTAGACGTAGGAGGTATACGATTGTGTGCTGAAAAGCAACACCTCAGAATTTTTTAATGTGAAAGCTCTTAAGGGTTTTAAATTAAACATATCTACATACACTCCTGGAAATGGAAAAAAAGAACACATTGACACCGGTGTGTCAGACCCACCATACTTGCTCCGGACACTGCGAGAGGGCTGTACAAGCAATGATCACACGCACGGCACAGCGGACACACCAGGAACCGCGGTGTTGGCCGTCGAATGGCGCTAGCTGCGCAGCATTTGTGCACCGCCGCCGTCAGTGTCAGCCAGTTTGCCGTGGCATACGGAGCTCCATCGCAGTCTTTAACACTGGTAGCATGCCGCGACAGCGTGGACGTGAACCGTATGTGCAGTTGACGGACTTTGAGCGAGGGCGTATAGTGGGCATGCGGGAGGCCGGGTGGACGTACCGCCGAATTGCTCAACACGTGGGGCGTGAGGTCTCCACAGTACACCGATGTTGTCGCCAGTGGTCGGCGGAAGGTGCACGTGCCCGTCGACCTGGGACCGGACCGCAGCGACGCACGGATGCACGCCAAGACCGTAGGATCCTACGCAGTGCCGTAGGGGACCGCACCGCCACTTCCCAACAAATTAGGGACACTGTTGCTCCTGGGGTATCGGCGAGGACCATTCGCAACCGTCCCCATGAAGCTGGGCTACGGTCCCGCACACCGTTAGGCCGTCTTCCGCTCACGCCCCAACATCGTGCAGCCCGCCTCCAGTGGTGTCGCGACAGGCGTGAATGGAGGGACGAATGGAGACGTGTCGTCTTCAGCGATGAGAGTCGCTTCTGCCTTGGTGCCAATGATGGTCGTATGCGTGTTTGGCGCCGTGCAGGTGAGCGCCACAATCAGGACTGCATACGACCGAGGCACACAGGGCCAACACCCGGCATCATGGTGTGGGGAGCGATCTCCTACACTGGCCGTACACCACTGGTGATCGTCGAGGGGACACTGAATAGTGCACGGTACATCCAAACCGTCATCGAACCCATCGTTCTACCATTCCTAGACCGGCAAGGGAACTTGCTGTTCCAACAGGACAATGCACGTCCGCATGTATCCCGTGCCACCCAACGTGCTCTAGAAGGTGTAAGTCAACTACCCTGGCCAGCAAGATCTCCGGATCTGTCCCCCATTGAGCATGTTTGGGACTGGATGAAGCGTCGTCTCACGCGGTCTGCACGTCCAGCACGAACGCTGGTCCAACTGAGGCGCCAGGTGGAAATGGCATGGCAAGCCGTTCCACAGGACTACATCCAGCATCTCTACGATCGTCTCCATGGGAGAATAGCAGCCTGCATTGCTGCGAAAGGTAGATATACACTGTATTAGTGCCGACATTGTGCATGCTCTGTTGCTTGTGTCTATGTGCCTGTGGTTCTGTCAGTGTGATCATGTGATGTAGTTGACCCCAGGAATGTGTCAGTAAAGTTTCCCCTTCCTGGGACATTGAATTCACGGTGTTCTTATTTCAATTTCCAGGAGTGTATTTATTTCATAACGTAGTCACCATAGCGCCCAACACATTTTTCCCAACAAGAGACCATTTCCTTGATACTGTCACTGTAAAATGTCTGACTTGCGCTTGCACCTCTTCATCACTGCCAAAGTGAAGTTCTCGAAGTTGTTCTTTAAGTTTCGGAATCAGACGAAACTCCTGTGTGGCCAAGTCGGCATCATATGGAGGACGATCGGCGTCGGATTGTTGCAGATGTCACAGCACTAGTGTGTGATCTGCAACATCATCCTGAAAGAGAGTGTGCTCTATGTGTAAACTAATTCTTCTAATTCGTGCTTTGTTCTCTGGGGTTCTAGCAGTACCATGCAAAGTTTGTAGAGGCACCTTTAGCTATGGTTCCAGTTGCACCACACCTTGAAAACCCCATAACAGGGGAAGCATGACTTTGCCTACTTATGGCAAGTCTTGAGCTTTTTTAGCGTTTGTGTCGGAACACTAGATGAGGTTAGCAACATCGTTTACTTCGTTTCTAATACGGATAACCCAACGTCGCACTCACTGATAAACATACAACCATCATACACAGTACTCATACTCCTATGGATTTCAATTGCCCGCATCTCGTGGTCGTGCGGTAGCGTTCTCACTTCCCACGCCCGGGTTCCCGGGTTCGATTCCCGGCGGGGTCAGGGATTTTCTCTGCCTCGTGATGGCTGGGTGTTGTGTGCTGTCCTTAGGTTAGTTAGGTTTAAGTAGTTCTAAGTTCTAGGGGACTTATGACCACAGCAGTTGAGTCCCATAGTGCTCAGAGCCATTTGAACCATTTTTTGATTTCAATTGGAGGCATGTTTTCTGTGGTTAGAAATTCGATTACAGCACACTGTTTATCACGCAGCGACATAGTTATGTTACACACCGCCGTGTTACACGCTGCAATACGGAGCCGTCTAGTGGTAGATGGTTGCAACTCACGTCAGTGAAGCGGGAAAATCGACCTAGTAACCTGCATAGCATGTAATACCTCAGCCGTTATTCGGAACAGAATAAAAAATTCCGAGCCAATACTCTTATGTACATTGTTGTACTTAGAAAAAGTCTGGAGACACAGAAATGTTCCAGCTGTGTTACGTCATGGTCAGACGGAGGTTGCGAAATTAGGTATTGGATCGTAAGGCGTAGCCGGGATTAAAGTTAGACTCTTATCCGAAGTTGGTATTTAACGGTAGATAGTATCATAAATCGATCGTCCGGAAGAGCTGATGCGGACAATAGTCATCTATTGGACTACAGAGGAATGGTGAAATATATTTAAAGTTCTCTAAGTTGTAGATACTGTGAATACCAACGCAGAAAGTTCTGTTGAAGAGGACTGGATAGCTCTAAACAGGGTGGTCCCAGCCTTGGACAGAAAAACATACAATGTGTGATCAAAAGTATCCGAAAACCTGGCTGAAAATGACTCACCCTCTATCGCTAATGCTAGAATTCAATATGGCGTTGGCCCACCCTTATCCTAGATAACAGCTTCCAGTCTCGCAGTCATAGGTTGAATCAGGTGCTGGAGGGTTTCTTGGGAAATAGCAGCCCATTCTTCACGGAGTGCTGCACTGAGGACAGGTATCGATGTCGTTCGGTGAGGCTTGGCACGAAGTCGGCGTTCCGAAACATCCCAAAGTTGTTCTATTGGATTCAGGTCAGGACTCTGTGCAGGCTAGTCCACTACAGTGATGTTATTGCCGTGTAACCACTCCGCCGCAGGCCGTGCATTATGAACAGGTGCTCGATCGTGTTGAAAGATGCAATCGCCATCCCAGAATTGCTCTTCAACATTGGAAAGTAACAAGCTGCTTAAAATATCAATGTAGGCCTGTGCTGTGATAGTGCCACGCAAAACATCAAGGGTGCAAGCTCCCTCCATGAAAAACACGACAACACCACAATACCAGCGCCCCCGAATTTTACTGTTAGTCTACACACATTCACCGGGCATTCGCCATACCCATACCCTGCCATCCGATCGCCATATTGTGTACCGTGATTCGTCACTCCACACAACGTTTTTCCACTGTTCAATCGTCCAATGTTTACGCTTCTTACACCAAGCGAGGTGTCGTTTGGCATTTACCGGCGTGATGTGTGGCTTATGAGCAGCCGCTCGACCACGAAATCCAAGTTTTGTCACCTACCGCCAAACTATCATAGTACTTGCCGTGAATCCTGATGCAGTTTAGAATTTCTCTGTGATTGTCTGTCAGTCAACAAACGTCGGCCTGTACGCCTCTGTGCTGTACGTGTCCCGTCACGTTTCGACTTCATTATCGCATCGGAAAATGTGGACCTAAGGATGCTTAGGAGTGTGAAAATCTCGCGCACAGACGTTTGACACTAGTGAGACCCAATCACCTGACCACGTTCGAGGTCCGTGAGTTCCGCAGAGCGCCCCATTCTGCTCTCTCACGATGTCTAATGATTACTGAGGTCGCTAATATGGAGAAACTGGCAATAGTCTGCAGCACAATGCACCCAATATGAATGATATATGTTTTTTGGGGTGTTGGAGTGTAAAAAGTGTAGAGGAAGACGTAGATTGGAATACGTCCTGTATATAATTAAGGATATAGACTGCGTATGGTGTTGTAGGTTGCTAATACCACTCTGAGATAAAGAGGATAGCGGAAAGCACAGGAGAGGAAACGTGGTGGGACACATCAAACCAGTCAGATGATATCAAACCAGTCAGAAGCATAATGACTAAAAAAAATTGGAATCTATAAAGACACCTTGGGTAACAAAAGTAGAACTTCAATTAAGTATATTAAGTAGAAGAAGTTACATAGGAATGAAGCATATAGGAAGTGCAGTAAAGTCAACGCGAAATGGCTGTAGAAAATATCTGAAGAAAACGAAAAGGGTCATGGAAAGGACGGATTTAGCACACAGAGAAGTCAGTACAACCTTCGATGAAATTTAGAGAAATTTCGTCAACATTAGAATGCAGTGGGAATTCCACAGTTGAACGATAATGAGGGTGCAGGTAGTGAAAACAGTATACCGAAGGCCTCTAGGCATCTACGAGAGGTCGAAACTGGCGTACGACGTGACACATGAACAAATAGGAGTCGACATGGAATACTTAGAGAGAGAGAGTCAGAGATTCGCAGAGCTATTGGACAGCTGGTAAGAAAGTTATAGATATCAACGCTACGGCATTTCTAAAATCGTTGGTGGAAAGCGCCACCAAACAGTATTCTAGTTTCTGTGTGAAATCCATTGAGACGGGAGACTTACCATCAGACTTGGGAGAGAAGTATCATCCACACAAACATGAAGATAGGAAAGTTAGGTATGCGCGAGAGCTACCGCCCAGTGAGCAGTAGCTAACATTTATGATATTCAGAGGAATGGAAAAGAAAAATTACGGGGTGTTAGTTGAACATGAATTTAGTTTTCCGAAAGGCAAAGGCATTGGAGTAGACGTGCTTGCTTAAGGAGACAAGACTTAAGCGATATGAAGGCACGTTCATAGGCTCTGTCTATCTACAAACAGTGTTCGTCAATATAAAATGTGTCAATAAGTTCGAAATTCTGTGAAGAAAGGACAGATAATTCGCAATAGGGGCAAGAACGAAGAGAAAACAATAATAAGGCTAAAACTTTTAAGTGCATGGATTAAAATGGGTGGACGATAGAAATACCGTCTTTCATCGCTACTATTATTCAAGAAACAATGTTTGAAATAAAGAAAACTTCAAGAATGAGATTAACATTTAGGGTGGAAGGTGATCAGAGGCAATATTCGCTGATGACAATGTTATCATCAGTGAAAATGAAGAACAGTTTCAGGACTTGCTGAGTGGATTGAACAACGTAAAGGGTGCAAAACATGTAGTGATATTTAACTGAATAGAGAACTAAGTAATGAGGAAAAGCAGAAATGAGGCTAGAGACAAAATTAACATCAAAAGTGACGACTTAGAAGAAGGTGAAATTAAGGCATTCTGCTATGGTGGTAGCTCAAGGCTGACGAATGCTAGGACGTAAGAAGTTGATTATGACATTCAAAGAGGGCATTCTTGTCCAAGAAAATCCTACTATTATCAAACATAGGCCCTATTTTGGAAAGATGTTGCTGAGAATGTACGTTTGGAGCACAGTCTTGTGTAGATGTCAAACATGACAGTGAGAACACGTAAAAAGAAAATTGAAGACTTTAAGATGTGGTGCTATTGTGAGACGTTGAAAATAAGGTAGACTCATAAATTAAGGGGTGAAGAAGTTCTCCGAAGGATAAGCGAAGAAGGTAACTTTCGAAAAAAACTAACAACAGAATGGGACAGGACAAAGGCCATGTGTTAAGACCTCACGGAATAACTTCCGATGTACAGGGTACAGTCAGTATGTGAAGAGAGACTGAAATACATCCAACAAATAACTAAAGACATAGAGGAGCAACTGCTATTCTGAGATGAAGAGAGGAATCTGTGATCTGTGTCGGCCCACGTCAAATCAGTTAGTAGACTTACAAGTAAACAGAAAGAAAGTTCTGCATAAGTGTGACACAAATGATGTAGTGTGATAACGACGCAGTAAGTCCTGTTACTGAGTTCTTGTGCCAACCTCTCATCTACCACTATCCTCATTTCTGCTACTTTCCATTACTCTCGTCTTTCTTCGGTTTATTCGCGAACCATTTTGTTTGCTCGTTCGACTGCTCAGTATGTTCACTACCTATCTCACAAATTTTTTCCGCGAAAGAAATGTCTTGCAAAATACTCATTCGGCTGATTGTTGAGTATCGCTCGTTTGTCTGGGACCGTTAATAGTCGAACTACAGATGATCCAGCGAAGAGCGGCTCGTTTCTTGAAACGCTCATTTACTAAGTGCGACGTCATTACGTAACCCGCTTACGTAGTCGAGGTCGCTAACGTACACTTGTTCGGTGGCACTCGACTCGGAAGTAAGTCGCTTCGATCCTTGTTGGTGGGTGAAATTTTCACTGACAGTATTTCTCCAGCAAGGGAGGTTGGGGAGGGGAAAGGTCGTAGCGTGAATTTCCTAACTGCCAATATGCCAAACCTTTTGTTAGTGTCTCATGCTGTAAGGACATGTGCCACTGATAATGGTAATCAATCCGCCGCATGGAGATACTAAGCTCTGTGGCCCAACTGATGCTATTCGAGAAAAGTAGGCTGTACGCCGACTCCTGGTCTCACCCTCCCCCTTTTCTCATCATCGCGATATAACACACACATATCAGTACACTACACATGCCTCCACTACCCCCTCCCTTCCCTCATCCCCACACACACGTAAATACATATACTAATGACGCTGGCGTATCCGCTATGAAAGGGAATAATTTTCGCTGAGGAAGTACAACCTTTCCCACAGGCTGCTGAACCCACCCCGTGGGGCATCAAAGCCAACAATGCCATCGGTATTTTATATATATATATATATATATATATATATATATATATATATATATATATATATATATATTACGAAAATGCGTAAGAAACTCCACTGCCAGACGCTACAAAAAAGTCCTTCAGCTTCCAGGAAACGTGATTGTTAGTATTTACAGAGCATGGATTCGAAGTCAGGGAACAGATTCCTTCCTGCCACATATATCTCAAAATTAACTACGACAAGGAAATCAGAGCAATCATAGCCTTCGCGGAAGAGTGTATGTAGTCATTCTTTACAAGCCCTCCATTTGCAAATGGAACATGTGAAGGAGGGAGGAAGGCGATGCGACAGTAGTAAGATTGTAAGATTTTTCGCAGAATGTAGATAGTGGCGTAAATCTGATATCTAGCATGTTGCAACTGACCAGTCTGCGTACCTGAATCCTGACAGGTGGTTTAATTGTCACACAGGTCATTTCAGTGTTATGGTACTTATTCCCTTCAGCATGTTTATTTGTAATTTACCGCTGTACGTATCTGACGCATCACAGATGATTTAACTTCCTTTCAAGGCATTTCAGTTTCACAGAATCTCGTACCTTCAGGAGTTCCCTCTAAAGGGAGGCTCGTCATCCAAATTTGCCACTTCGGTGACTCTTTTCAACGTTACTACGAGCTACCAACTTTCTTGGCTGCAGTTAGTTGTAACCAAGTAATTCTTAAAACAATGCCGGAAAAGTAAGAATCACCAGTAAAGCAACATGCGCCCCAAAATATTAAGACTAGTTTCTAGTCGAGGCCGATGAAAAAATGAATTTTTTTACTTGATTTGCAAGCATGAAGTATATAAATTATGCCTGCAAAGTGATTTTCTGATTGTGAAAATATTTTGGCAAGTTATATCGTGCTGAATGAAGATGTGGGACGACCTAAATATAGGTAGCTGTAGGCGCACCGGTGCCACTACGTAAAATGACAACGGGAGCTTCTATGTGTGCATTTGGAAACTGGCATCGCAACATCATCATTGTAGGGCAGAAGCTCTAGACGTACCAGCATATATAGTTGCAAGCATATTCATCAGAGTTTATTCATCTATTACGAAGACTATGAACGTGTTAGGCATCTTAATAGTGACGAACAGCTAAAGCTTTGCGGAGCTGTCTGACAGGAAACACATGGCCGCCACGGAGCAAGTGATGTCTCAGGTTTGTTAACGGTGACCGGACTGAAATAAAAACTCAGCGTTAAATTCAGACCCAGAACATGTCTTAGGAGGAGGAAGGAAGCCTCCATGGTCTTGGCATAGCAAGAGATTAACTGTAAGTTTTGAAACAAGGTCTCTCTTGTTACTACAAACTCTAAACTCGTTTTTCTGAAAACAACATTCTTCAGTGCACAATACGCTCTAGAACCTCGAGTGATTAATAATTAGATTAATGGGGACTTAGCTACAGCTTTTCTAATTCGCATTTTAATTTATTTAAACATTTGAACTTAGAAAAACGCGCCAAAAAGCTGCCTCTTTTTCGAGATATTTTCTTAGCCTGATCGCGGTAACCGCCTGATAGGCGTTCGAATTTAAGTCTTTTCTATTTTTTACGTGTTTCAGACATACTAACGATTCTTTACAAAGCTTTTCGCGAAGCAGGAAAGGCCGCGAGGTGCAAACTTCGACAGGGGCTGCAGCCGTAATTTTTAATTTGTTATGAGATAAGTATATTTTTTTCATGCACGAAAGTATGTGCAATAAAGTGGTAAAAAGCATCATTTTAACACAAAATCAGTCCTGTATCAAAAACAAAATTTTAAATTTCTCCCATTTTTCGGCGTCTCGAACGGACTCTTCCCTCGATTAACTCAGCCGTCCACAACAGTATCTTGTTCTTTTGAAGTACACTTTGGAAAAGCTTACCAGTAATTTAAATTTCTTTCTTTATTACGGCGCTCCCAGCGGCAGACAACAATACGCTTTCCGAGCGCTTAGTAAAAGCATCCGCTTAGTCTTATTTGGAAAGGAGTTTGCGTTTGACTACAACGAACTATAGCAATTTTTGACGCGGTTCTCTTTGGCAGGTGCGCGAGACCAAACCGTCGGCGTCGGTTCACCGGCATTTCACGCGGTGTCTGCAGCTGCGGATCAAAGGAATTAATATGTAAGCGGGCGAAAACCTGCTCACAAAGCTTGTCGGGGTAGGGGGTGGGGGTGGAGATGGAAGGGGGTGGGAGGAACGTTCGCCCTGCCACGCTTGCTCGCCGCGCCATCTCGGCCGCACGGCCCGATACGACCTGCTTTCAAAGAAACGGTAATTGGTTATCGGTATAAACAGACGGCTAATGCTTGCCGAGCGCGTATTAATTTAAATCACAAAGGCAACACAGCGCCCGTAACGGCCGCCTTTGAAAGAGTTGCTAATTGGCAGCAATTAAGTTCAAAGTGGCAGCTGCCTCCAGAGCGCGGCGCGGCGCGGCGCTCTGTTTGCGTCGGCGCCGGCGCCGGCGCCGGCGCCGGCGTCGGCGTCGCTGCAGAGGGACGCTTGTGAGCACGCGCACCGGGCCAGCCAGCCGCCACCCCCGGAAACTCCTCCACCCTGCCGCAGACAGAACGGCACCGCGCTCCCGCGATCCCTGGCATCAGGTAGGATCGTTTGGTGGATACGAAAGGCGGCAAAGAAAGCTCCCGAGTTTTGTTCCTACCTACTGAAACCATTATATCAGGCTGGTCTGTGTGAGGCCCCACTGAACGCTGGCTCTCCAAGCATTTCTCTTCGGTACCTCAGTAAACGTAATGGACACAACCGTCTGGGATCAGTCTTGCAATAATTTTTTTCTCTCACCCATGAATTTTCATTTACTTCAAGATCAGGAAACCAAGGGAAATTTGGAAAGGGAATTAAGGCTCAACGAGAGGAATTAAATACTCTTAGGTCTGCCAACGGCACTGTAATTCTGTCAGAGACGGAAAAGGATTTGCAAAAGCCGTTGAACGGAATGGATGTTGTAAATATCTTGTAAATGGACTATCAACAAAAGTAAGACAAGGATAATGGTTCAAATGGCTCTGAGCACTATGCGACTTAACTGCTGAGGCCATCAGTCGCCTAGAACGTAGAACTAATTAAACCTAACTACCCTAATGACATCACACACATCCATGCCCGAGGCAGGATTCGAACCTGCGACCGTAGCGATCGCTCGGCTAGAACCGCACGGCCACTCCGGCCGGCCAAGGACAATGCAGTGCAGTCGTATTAAATGAGGTGAAGCTAGGGGAATTAGATTAGACAATGAGACACTTAAAGCAATAGACGACTTTTACTATTTGGGTAGCCAAATACCATACGTTTGCAAAAGGAGAGATGGTATACAATACAGACTAGCTATACCAACAAAGGGATTTTTATTATAAATTTAAGGTTATTGTATTGCAATGTATGTTAACCGGCGGCCTAGAAACGATGGAGAGGGTCTGTCCCTGGCGGCCATTGTGGCCGTGCGGTTCTAGGTGCTTCAGTCCGGAACCGCGCTGCTGCAACAGTTGCGGGTTGGAATCCTGCCTCGTGCATGGATATGTGTGCTGTCCTTAGGTTAGTTAGGTTTAAGTAGTTCCAAGTTATTGGGGACTGATGACCTCAGAGCCATTTGAACCATTTGAGTTCCGTCCCCACTGCAGCCGCAGTGGTCCACAACCCCACGACGACTACCGCAGTCCACTTCACCCCTCCGCTGCCCCACACCGAACCACTCTTTAGTGTTATTCTGCGGTTCGGCTCCCGGTGCCCCCACCCCCCGCCTCCTCCCCCTCCCCCCTCCGACCCCCACCCACCAGGGAACGTCTCACACCACACAAGTGTAGCCCCATGTTTGCTTGACAGAGTAACGGTGGTGTTTGCGGACTTGCTCAACTTGTTTGCACAGCAATCGCCGACATAGTGTAGCTGAGGCGGAATAAGGGGAACCAGCCCGCATCCGCAGAGGCAGATGCAAAACCACCTAAAAACCATTCACAGAATGGCCGGCTCACCGGACCTCGACACAAGTCTGCCCAGGCGGATTCGTGAGGGGTCCAGGCGCTCCTTCCCAATCCGGAAAACCGTTAGTTAGACCGCACGGGTAACGGGGCGGCCAATTTAAGGTGAAGGAAGTTTTTACTGAAGGTATTTGTATGAACTGAAGCATTTCTGAAGTGCCATTTCGACGATAAGAATTTGAGATAAGGAAACAGAAACTTTGAAATTTGGCACTAGAGAGGAATATTGAAAATCAGGTGTGTGGGCCAAAGACTAAAAGGGTGGGCTGAAAGGTAACGCATCCGAATTCTTTATGTGAAAGCTGTTAAGGCTTTGTGAATAAAACAAAGCTAATAACGTTCTATATCTTTATTCTACACGTGTGCGTATTTATTTGTCAACATAGTCGCCCTGGTGATGTACACATCTCTCTCAACGAGACGCCAGTTTTCTGATAGCGTCAACGTAGAATGTTTGACTTGTTCACGTAGCCACAACCTCACCTCACATATGAAGGGCTTATTTCAATAGTGGTACAAGTCCATTTTTGTTCATTTTGAGATACAGAATCCTAAAGTTAAATGAGCGCTCAAAAATCTACAGTTGAGATATCAGAAATATTCAAGCATATGGCTTCTTGCTACAGATGAACCTTTAGTTCTGTTTGTTTGGATCATTAATTTCAGAAGCATTATAGGCAGAAAAGTGGAGGTAATGGACTTGTACTACTATTGAAATAAGCCCTTCATATGCTTGCAGAGATCCGTCATTGTCAATGTGAAGTTCTCGAAACTGTACTATAGGTTTTGGAAACAAGCGGAAACTGAATGGGACGAAGTTAAGGACTATATAGAGGATCTCCGATGACGGTAAAACCACGGCGTCGCATTACTGCAGATGTCGCACCACTCGTGTGTAGTCTAGCACCGTAGTGTGAAGTAGAGGGTACTCCAAGGGCGGACGAAATGTTCTATGGTTAGAAACTCACAGCACGTTGTTCCCTACATACCGTTCCTCGTTACACAACGTCATGTTACACGTAAGAGTATAGATTCGTCTAGCGTCAGAGGATTGCAAATATACAGATGTGAAGAATAAAATGAACAATATTGAAACGTTAGTTTTTTTTAAATTTTAAGTGTTTTTTACGTAGAATATTTGAAAGCATGAAAAACATTGTATTAAAGACACGTAACGCGTATCCACAGAACATGTGGCCTGTAACTGCAAAAGTATGCTGATGATCTCTCCATAGGCTAAATATTCCGGACTAGTCCCCCATCCGGATGTCCGAAACGAGTCCTCAAAATGGAGGTGACCGTGAGAGAATGGCAGAACAACGAACGACAGGGCAGTGTTCAACGAGCCGCGACGTAGAAAGTCAGAATTTTGAACATGAAATCTAGAATATCTGAAAAGAGATATACTAAGGCTCATTCTCGATATAGCTGGGGTCCCTGAAGTGAACTGGGAAGAAGGCAAGGTTACTGGTCGGACGAGTATAAAGTAATATCAACAGCTGCAGGAAATGGTGTATGCGAATTAGGATTCGTTATGAAAAGGAAGTAGCGCAGAGAGTAAGTTGCTGTGAATAGTTGAGTGACAGGTTTGTTCTAAATCTACATCTGTATCAATATGGCTACTCAGCAAATCACATTTAAATGCCTGGCACATGTTTCATCGAACCACCTTCACAATAATTCTGTTTTATTCCACTCTCTAACAGCGAGCGGAAAACGAACACCTACATCTTTCCGTGTGAGCTCTGATTTCCCTTATTTTATTGTTATGATCGCTTCTCCCTAAGCAGGTCGGTGTCAACAACATATTTTCGGGTTCGGAGGTGAGTTCGTGATTGATATTTCATGAGAAGACACCTCCACAACGAGAAATACCTTTGTTTTAATGATGTCTGATTTCTACCCCAAATCCTGTATAATATCCATGACAGTCTCTCCCCTATTTCTCAGTAATACAAACAGTGGTGCTCTTCTCTGAACTTTCTCGATGTACTCCGTTCATTCTATCTGGTAAGGATCCCATACCGCGCAGCACTACTACAGAAGAGGACGCACAAGCGTAGTGTAGGCAGTCTGTTTAGTAAATCGTTGCATCTTCTAACTGTTCTGCCAGTAAAACGCAGTCATTGGTTCGCCTTCCCGACAACATTTTCTACGTGTTCTTTCCAAATTAATGTTGTTCGTAATTGCATTTCCTGGTATTTAGTTGAATTTACGGCCTTTAGATCTGATTGATTTATCGTGTAACCGAAATGTAGCGGATTCATTTTAGCACACATGTGGATGACATCACACTTCTCATTATTTAAGGTCATTTGCCAATTTTTGCACCATTCAGGTATCTTACCTAAATTGTTTTGAACTGGTCTTCGTCTTCTGATGACTTTACTGGACTTTAAATGACAGCATCATCTGCAAAAAACCTGAGACGACGGCTCACAATGTCTCCCAGATATATAGACAAGGAGCACTATCCTGGGGAACGCCAGAGATCACTTCTATTTTCTCGATGACTTTTGACTTTCCGTCACTTACAACGCTCTGCGACCTCTCTGACAGGAAATCACAACCCTGTCGCATAACAGAGGCGACATTCTATAACCACAGGATTGATTACAAACCGCTTGTGAGATACGGGGTGGAAAGTTTTCTGGAAATCTAGAAATACGGAAACAATGTGAAATCCTTTGTCTATAGCACTCCACAATTCGAGTGAGTAAGGAGCTAGATTTGTTTCACAATAGAAATGTTTTCTAAATGTACGTTGACTATGTATCAATAGACTATTCTCTTCGAGGTAGTTCATTATGTTCCAACACAATATACGTTCCAAATTCCTGTTGCATATCGCCGTTAATAACATGGGACAGTAATGTAGTGGATAATTGCTATAAACTTTCTTGAATATTCTTCCGCATTTTTCCAGTCTTTTTGTTGCAAATGACTGTTAAGTATGGAGCTACCGCTTCAGAATGCTCTGAAAGGAGATTAACTGGTGTACAATATGGACTTGCTTTTATTAAGTGATTTAAGCTGCTTCACTACTCCAGGGACGTCTACTTCTAAGGTACTCATGTTGCCAGATATTTCTTCATTCGAGTTCTCGAATATTTACTTGCTCTTCTTTTGTGAAGAAATTTCGGAAGGCTATATTTAGTAACTCTGCTTTAGCAGCTCTGTCATCCATAGTATTTCCATAACTATCACAACGTGAAGGCGCTGATTTTGCTTTGCAGCAAGAAGACTTTACATACGACCAGAATCTCTTTGTATTTTCTACCAAATTTCTAGATAAAGTTTCGATGTGGTATCTATTATAAGCACCACGCACTGAAGTCCGTGTTGAATTTCTAGCTTCTGTAAAAGGTCACCAGCTCTGCAGCTTTCTTGTTCTGTAAATTTGACATGCTTTTTTTCGTTGCTTCTGCAACAGTTTGAGCCATGCCGGCCTGCGTCCTATCGATTCTCTTCCAGAGACCGTACCCTTCCAGCACTCGTGATGCGGTCGCGAGGTGGAGCGCACGAGAGAGGTGATCGATCGAGCGAACATACGGAGTAAGGGGCAATTAGTAACAGCGTGTGGTTCGTAATGAGCACGAAAGGCAACCTTAGCGGCGAATACTGTCGCAGTGAAAATGTTCATGCGGGTCGGGGCCGGCGGTATTGGGCGCTCTTTGGGATGGACTGCGTAGCAAAGAAGTTTGGTGATCGTTAGCCGATACAAGTCGTTGGGGATGCTGACTCGTGATAAACCTTTCCGATGCTGTTGGACACGGACTTCTAACGTGAAAAGGTGACACTGTATGTACGCCATTCGATAAAGACACATTTTCTGCCCTCCGGGTTGCAAGTGTGTTGAAGGTGAGATAAATTACGGGTTGACTCCCCATCACGGAACTTTGTGTACAATTTAGCTTGTGTTTTCGCGCTATGAAACTTGATGTGCAATTCTAACTGTAATAATTCGTGTTGGCGTCTGATTGCGTCGATATTGTGATTTACCATTTAACCGTTGGAGGCTACTCTGAATTATGTCTTAATCTTAGAGTTTAGTCTGTTTCACAAAGCACTGTGTACACTGAACAGACCGGAGCACCAATGTATGCTCATTCCGCCAGACATTTCTGCAGAGTCTGCAGAGTGTATGGGTCCATCGAGGACGTTATTTCTTGTAAGTCTAATTTATCGTTATATGCGTTCCTTAAGGTAATCTTATATCAGTTTGACTTGAATTGCTTGTTTTAAATACCTGACGTCTGAGTGTGATTTGGTTAGCTCTGGGAGGCAGCGTCAATTTGTTTAACGTGTTTTGGTGCTAGTTTGATGTTTTATCTAATACTGTTTTAAGTGCAATGCCTTGGGTTGATTAGGGTAGGATTATTTATTTAAGACTTTTAAGTTGTGGCGAGTTGTTATCGTATTTGGACGCGCGATTTATTGGATCATAATTTCTTATGATTTGTTATATCTCCGAGCCTGGATCGTGGGTCTGACCTACGCCTTCGGGCTCTTGCGTGTCTTTCTTATTTAGTAGATTCGAACGTTCTTTCTGTGCTCCAGGTACACTCTGCAGCAGTTGCCTGTTCTGAAGTTAATATTGTTTGAGGGAATATATGTGAGACAAAGTAGGCCTGAGACTTGTATACCTGGCACTATTGGTCAGGCCGACAAGTGGTGATCGAGCGCTGCCTGTTGTGTACGACTTTCATGGCTATACCTGGTTGGTGCCTGGAGTTCAGGTATATTTATAAACTAAATGTCGTGCATCAGTCCATGGTTCACAAATTTGAAAAGAATTTCTGTATACGTAATTATTGCCTGCGCTTTTCAAGCGTTAGCTTCATTTGTGCTTCAGATGATGGACCTGCATGTTTCAAGTTTCTTATTCCATGTTGCCAGTTATGAATGCATTTGCCAAAGGTGTCATTTATTGTCCGTAACTCAATTGTGTCACTGTTTCTACCTTATCTGAACACAATAAGGTTCTTTGAAAAAATTTCTTTTGAACGTATCTCGGCTTTAACCAGCTATTACGATTTGAGGGTCAGTGCTTTCTATTGGATCATTTAGCTCTGGTACTTTCCCAACACAGCTATGACAGTTTCCCACTGTCATAACGTTGGTCCCTAGATCTACGCTCCTTCTGTGTTCGACCTGAATCCTTTGAGACTGAAGCACTTCCTGTGTTTCCCCGAGGCT
The DNA here is from genome assembly GCF_023898315.1 of Schistocerca nitens. NCBI lineage: Eukaryota > Metazoa > Arthropoda > Insecta > Orthoptera > Acrididae > Schistocerca > Schistocerca nitens. Next base: position 71,583,581 of record NC_064614.1, read on the forward strand.
AACTAAAAAGAAAAAAAGAAGGCCAAGTCTACGCCACACCGCCCCTGCTACTCTTGTAGTCGCCTTGTGTGTGATACAGACATCTGACAATTCAATTTAGCGGACACCGGAACCCCCCCCCCCCCCCAGCAACTTAGGGCACAAGTGGGTGAATCTGCAGCCTATGCGGTAACAAAACCATCTGAGCCTCTGATTCAGCCCCCCAACTCGACTCTGTACAAGATGTTCGCAATAGGTGCTGTCGCCTATGCTGCTGTTTTCATCTCGCAAGCAATACTGGCAGCCTTTACCACTTCTGATACCACTTATGATAGACACTCGAAACCAATCTCTTCGGATTTAAAGCGACACTAGTCTTCACGTTAATATGAGCCACCACCTCCAGTTGGCTGCAACATTTGATATACTGGCATCTGTAAGAACCCATTCCACGTCTGGAATGACTCCAAACTGAGTGCATATTGAGCTTTCTTCTCCTCCTTGGCAGCCATGTCCCAAAAGGGCCCCATAACACGCCTAACAATGGAGCTCACAGCTACCAATGATCCCACCCTCTGCGACTGCCCAATCTTGCAGGCTGAGAGGTTTCCTCTAAACAGGACAAGCAACTGTAATGGCTGAAAGATAACGTCAGCCACAGAGAGCACCAGGACCTTTTTGTCTAACTGGAGAGGCCTTACATCTGACTTCCCAGTAAGTTTTCTTCCAGCCTGCCACACCCCGAGGTGCCCTTCCACTCGACTACAGGTGAGGTGTCAACATCAATGCGAGCAGTAACTGGGCTGGCCACTGTTGCAGACCGATCGGCGGAATCGTGGGTCGTGCTGGAAGTCGTTGGATCGCCACAGCCGGTCCCCAACAGTGATCCCCATCCACAGCAGCCTCAAGGTGCATAACGGAAGCCAGCATGCCTGGAGATGATAGCCAAGTGTAAATATCTCATTTCGCATCTGCATACGGCAATCAGAGTCCCTATTCATACTAAAGACGGTGGAAAACTACACAGACAAACAAAGGACAATCGACACGCACTACGGAATTCTAGCGAAGACACAGAGGAAGCCCAAGAACTGAGGTACGCAGATATTCAAAAGCTCAACCACCAAAGCACTCAGGTGAGACTAAATAACTCGCTAATCTTTTTTTTCTGTTGAATCATCAGTATGACTGGTTTGATGCGACCCGCCACAAAATCCTCTCCTGTGTCAACCGTTTCATCTCAGAGTAGCACTTACATACTATGTCCTCAATTATTTACTGGATATATTCCAGCCTGTCTTCCTCTACAGTTTTTACACTCCACAGTTCCCTCTAGTACCACAGAAGTCATTTCCTGATGTCGTCTCCTTAAAACCTTCACATTCTCCTCAGAATCTCATCAGTCCACCTAATTTTCTACAGTCGTCTGTAGCGTCACACCTCATATGCTTTTCTCCTCTTCTGTTCCCGTTTTCCCATAGTCCATGTTTCACTACCATTTAATGTTGTGCTCCACACGTAAATTCTGAGAAATTTTTTCCTCAAGTTAAGGCCTATGTTTGATGTGGTAGTCTTCTCTTGGCCACATTCCTGCTTATGAACTTGTAAAATGTCACAAAACCGGGCCGGCCGCGGTGGTCTAGCGGTTCTAGGCGTTCAGTCCGGAACCGCGCGACTGCTACGGTGGCAGGTTCGAATCCTGCCTCGGGCATGGATGTGTGTGATGTCCTTAGGTTAGTTAGGTTTAAGTAGTTCTAAGTTCTAGGGGACTGATGACCACAGATGTTAAGTCACATAGTGCTCATAGCCATTTGAACCACAAAACCGGTTACTTTGCGACACAAACGAAAACGCGGGAATTTTGTCTAGTAAATATTAAAATAACAAGTAAAAATTCAAAACCTCAGAAGCACAAAGATGAATCTATATAATTCTCTCCTGGTTAGGAATTCGTAAATCGTCACAAAATCGGTTACTTTCCTGTTGCTACGTATCAGAATTCACAACAAATCAATTACAACTACAATAGTTCAGGTACACATCCGAAGTCGCAAACAGAAAATGAAGAAATAGCGAATATTAAGAATCAGTATGAAAGTTGATGAAAATCCAATAGTCTTGCGGGAATAGAATGTAGGATGCAGTAGAAGAAAGCGTTACGTGAGAATATGGGATTGGTGGTATGAATGAGAGAGGCAAAAATCTAAGTTATGCAAAAAATATCAGATGGTAATAGCGAACATGTTCAAGAATCACAACCGGAGGAGCTGTACTTGGAAATGGCCGGGAGATACAGGAAAATTTCAGTTGGATTACATTAGGGTCAGGCAGAGATTCCAAAATCAGATATTGTATTTTAAAACGTACCCAGGAGCAGATATAGACCCAGATCACAATTTTGTAATGATGGAGAGCAGGCTGAATTTGAAGAGAGTAGTCAGGAAGAATTAACACGCAAGGAGGTGGATACGGAACTACTGAGGAATGAAGAGATATGCTTGAATTCCTCTGGTGCTGTAGCTACTGTGATAATGAATAGTTCAGCAGGCAGTTAATTTGAAGAGTAATGTACGTCACTAAAAAGAGCAAACACAAAAGTTGCAGAGGAAGTCGTAGGTAGAAGGTAGGAATGTAAGTAACTGCGAAGAAACCGTGGGTAATAGAAGAAATACTTCAGTTGTTTGGTACAACTAATACAAAAATGTCCAGTGGCATTCAGGCATACGTAAATATATGTCATTTAGGAATGAAATAAACAGAAAGTTCAGGGAAGCTAAGACAAAATGACTATATGAATAACACGAAGAAAAAGAAATGGTTGTCAGAAGAACTGACTTAGTACAGAAAAAGCCTGCTGAATGCAATGGTCTAATGAGTACAAATTATGAGTTGAGAGTAAACGGAAGAAAGACGGAAGTAATGAGAAGTAGTAGAAATGAGAACGGTGAGAAACTTTACATCAGGTTTGGTAATCACGAAGTAGGTGAATTTAAGTAATTTTGCTAATTAGGCAGTAAAATAACTCGTGACGGACGTAGCAGGGAGGACATAAAGAGCAGACTATCATTGGCAAAAAGAGTTTTCGTGGCCAAAAGAAGTTCGCTATATCAAATATATGCATTAATTTGAGGAATACGTTTATGAGAATGTGCGTTTGGAGCTCAGCATTGTATAGTCGTGGACTATCATTGGCAAAAAGAATTTTAGTGGCCAAAAGAAGTCTGCTATATCAAATATATGAATTAATTTGAGGAAGAAGTTTATGAGAATGTGCGTCTGGAGCTCAGCATTGTATAGTCGTGGACTATGGAATGTGGCAAAAACCCGAACAGAGGAGAATAGAAGTAGAAGGGAGGACATAAAAAGCAGACTATCATTGGTAAAAAGAGTTTTAGTGGCCAAACGTCTGCTATACCAAATATAGGCATTAATTTGAGGAATAAGTTTATGAGAATGTAAGTCTGGAGCTCAGCATTGTATAGTCGTGGAATGTGGAATGTGGCAAAAACTTGAACAGAAGAGAATAGAAGTATTTGAGTTGTGGTAGTACATTAGGATGTTAAAATTAGGTAGACTGATAAGGTAAGGAGCGAGGACGTTTCCCATAGAATCGTCGAGGAAAGAAATATTTGGAAAACTCAGACAAGAAGCAGGTATAGGATGGTAGGACATCTGTTAATACATCAGGTGATAACTTCTGAAGTACTAGAGGGATTTGTAGAGGGTAAAAAGTGTAGAGGAACACAGAGACTGGGATACATCCCGAAAACAATTGAGGAGATAGGTTGGAAATGAGACTCTTACACAAAAAAAAAATTTCACAGGAGAGGAATTCATGGCATACTGCATCAAACCAGTCACAACAGAAAACTGATGACTGAAAAAATTACATTCTCGTCGATTACCGAGTGCAGTCAGTCCTTTTCCTCTCTCTCTCTCTCGCTCTCGCTCTCGCTCTCTCTCTCTCTCTCTCTCTGTCAGACACACACACACACACACACACACACACACAGAGAGAGAGAGAGAGAGAGAGAGAGAGAGAGAGAGATACTGAAACTTCTTTGTGTCTGTCCACTGAAATAATTTAGTATGTGAAACTACTTTGTGTTTGCACTTCTTTGTGTTTACTTAAACTGCTGAGTTAAACTGAACCTAATGTCTCGTTACTTATTTTTATCATTTCAAGCTTCCCTGACAATGAAAGCTCAAACTTAACCTATTGATCTGTTACCCACAATATACAAGCCCAACGCAATCCGACTGCTCTACAATAACAACATGAATTCAAATAATCAACACAGAATAATGGCCCTGATTTGGAATAAATCCTACCAATAAGCCATACTTTTCATCAGTCCCTTACCTCACAGAAAATCTTCATATTACAAACTACAGCAGCTACAGTAAGCAGCAACTGCAGCCAGCTAAAAAAAGATTCTAACTATTATAGGCTCTATCTATTAGGAGGCATATGTTAAGCAAAAGAAAGATTTTGTTGAAGAGCAAACAATGTATGCAGCAGATAATACTTTATTCATTTGACATCCAGTTCCAAAATATATATAGTCATCAATAATTCCACTACCCAAATATTACCAACTACATCCATCATCATTTTACAATGCATGTCCTACCAACACTGAGTGTCCTTGAAGGACACATGTCCAAGCTAACTAACTGCTGACTGCTAGTCCATCCAACCACAAAGTCTCTCATCGAGGGCGCAGAGCGCTGTCAGCGATATTAATTACAATCTGTAGCGCTGCCAACATACAAACAGGCTACTTACTGTAGATAGTCCATCACCTCCTATGTCTGTCTCGCTCACTCATTAACACACGTATAAACGCACCCAATTTGGTAATTCCTGATTGATTATATTATCTTCCAGAATTTTTCCGCGTGGTTGATTATGATGTGATTTCAGGTTTTCTTTCTATTTTTTATCATCTTTCGTTCACGATATTCCTGTCCGTATTCTGTGCAGGTCCTGCGGAGTGTATTATTGTGCGTAATCGCTGGAAGCGCTCTATCAAGTCATGAATCTCATTCTTCGGCTTTATTTTGATTTCCCATTAAAGCGGCAGGCCGGCAGAGGATAACACTGATCTCCAACCAAAAGTTTCGCAAGTATGATGTTTCTATGGAGACCGAAATAAAGTTGTTTTTAAGTATATACGTTGGTGAATGTGTTTAATGGAAGTTTAAATCTTTAGATGATTTTGCAAAGCTAGAAAAATGTTGTGATATTAATGTACTGAGGTGTGATGTTGATGCTGGTTGTTGTTGTTGTTGTTGTGGTCTTCAGTCCTGAGACTGGTTTGATGCAGCTCTCCATGCTACTCTATCCTGTGCAAGCTTCTTCATCTCCCAGTACCTACTGCAACCTATATCCTTCTGAATCTGCTTAGTGTATTCATCTCTTGGTCTCCCTCTACGATTTTTACCCTCCACGCTGCCCTCCAATGCTAAATTTGTGATCCCTTGATGCCTCAAAACATGTCCTACCAACCGATCCCTTCTTCTAGTCAAGTTGTGCCACAAACTTCTCTTCTCCCCAATCCTATTCAATACCTCCTCATTAGTTACGTGATCTACCCACCTTATCTTCAGCATTCTTCTGTAGCACCACATTTAGAAAGCTTCTATTCTCTTCTTGTCCAAACTATTTATCGTCCATGTTTCACTTCCATACATGGCTACACTCCATACAAATACTTTCAGAAACGACTTCCTGACACTTAAATCTATACTCGATGTTAACAAATTTCTCTTCTTCAGAAACGATTTTCTTGCCATTGCCAGTCTACATTTTATATCCTCTCTACTTCGACCATCATCAGTTATTTTACTCACTAAATAGCAAAACCCCTTTACTACTTTAAGTGTCTCATTTCCTAATCTAATCCCCTCAGCATCACCTGATTTAATTTGACTACATTCCATTGTCCTCGTTTTGCTTTTGTTGATGTTCATCTTATATCCTCCTTTCAAGACACTGTCCATTCCGTTCAACTGCTCTTCCAAGTCCTTTGCTGTCTCTGACAGAATTACAATGTCATCGGCGAACCTCAAAGTTTTTACTTCTTCTCCATGAATTTTAATACCTACTCCGAATTTTTCTTTTGTTTCCTTTACTGCTTGCTCAATATACAGATTGAATAACATCGGGGAGAGGCTACAATCCTGTCTCACTCCTTTCCCAACCACTGCTTCCCTTTCATGCCCCTCGACTCTTATAACTGCCATCTGGTTTCTGTACAAATTGTAAATAGCCTTTCGCTCCCTGTATTTTACCCCTGCCACCTTCAGAATTTGAAAGAGAGTATTCCAGTTAACGTTGTCAAAAGCTTTCTCTAAGTCTACAAATGCTAGAAACGTAGGTTTGCCTTTTCTTAATCTTTCTTCTAAGATAAGTCGTAAGGTTAGTATTGCCTCACGTGTTCCAACATTTCTACGGAATCCAAACTGATCTTCCCCGAGGTCCGCTTCTACCAGTTTTTCCATTCGTCTGTAAAGAATTCGCGTCAGTATTTTGCAGCTGTGACTTATTAAACTGATAGTTCGGTAATTTTCACATCTGTCAACACCTGCATTCTTTGGTATTGGAATTATTATATTCTTCTTGAAGTCTGTGGGTATTTCGCCTGTCTCATACATCTTGCTCACCAGATGGTAGAGTTTTGTCATGACTGGCTCTCCCAAGGCCATCAGTAGTTCTAATGGAATGTTGTCTACTCCCGGGGCCTTGTTTCGACTCAGGTCTTTCAGTGGAACTCTTCACGATGTTATCTCCCATTTCATCTTCATCTGCATCCTCTTCCATTTCCATAATATTGTCCTCAAGTACATCGCCCTTGTATAAACCGTCTATATACTCCTTCCACCTTTCTGCCTTCCCTTCTTTGCTTAGAACTGGGTTGCCATCTGAGCTCTTGATATTCATACAAGTGGTTCTGTTCTCTCCAAAGCTCTCTTTAATTTTCCTGTAGGCAGTATCTATCTTACCCCTAGTGAGACAAGCCTCTACATCCTTACATTTGTCCTCTTTGGACTTTCTGTCGATCTCATTTTTGAGACGTTTGTATTCCCTTTTGCCTGCTTCATTTACTGCATTTTTATATTTTCTCCTTTCATCAATTAAATTCAATATTTCTTCTGTTACCCAAGGATTTCTATTATCCCTCGTCTTTTTACCTACTTGATCCTCTGCTGCCTTCACTACTTCATCCCTCAGAGCTACCCATTCTTCTTCTACTGTATTTCTTTCCCCCACTCCTGTCAATTGTTCCCTTATGCTCTCCCTGAAACTCTCTACAACCTCTGGTTCTTTCAGTTTATCCAGGTCCCATCTCCTTAAATTCCCACCTTTTTGCAGTGTCTTCAGTTTCAATCTGCAGTTCATAACCAATAGATTGATGCTGGTGGTACACTGAAATGATCATGTTCGCTTCGGAGGTGAAACGATAGGTACCACACTGTGAGCCGTAGGAAGTTAGTGTTATAAGGGAAAGAGGATATAAAGGCAGGAAACGAAAGGATGATCTGTAGTTTCCAAGACAGCGTAATAACGTAGCATTTTGAAATAAAGATTTCGCAAAACCGAATAAAAGGTATCGGAGGTTACGATTTACGCAAGCTTTGGACTGTGTGTATCGGCCCGCACCCCACCGGACGTGCAGCCGGCCCAGGTGACTGATGCCTTCACCAGCATTGAGTGTAGGTTAGCGGCGCTTAGCTCGTTAGCGTCCTTTTGAAACTGGAGAGCTTTCACGCTCGCAGATTAGTAGAATGAGGACATGTATGGTGCACTACGCTAACAGAGTTCAGGATTTGCCTAGCTTCATGAACATGATGTGTGCTGTGGTCAGCTCCAGGGCTCAGTAAAGGAAATGGTTGCGAGAATGTAGATGATAAGTAGTTGTGATAGTGATGCTGAGACAGTTAGTGTAGCTGGAGGTAGTGACTGTGTTAGCAAGGAATCCTGTGCTCCCTTTTCTCAGTTGTTTACTAAACTATCCATTCCGATAGGAAAAAGGAAATCTGTGGTAAGGTGTTACGGGGCCAAACAGCTGTGGTCATCGGTCCCTAAGATTACCCACTACTTAAACTAACTTAAACTAACTTACGCTACGGACAAAATATCTGAATCAGAGGCTCAGGCTGCAGAACTTTGACTTGCGCCATCGGGTGGTGAGTTTCCGGGTTCCGCTTAGTAGGTCAGGAGTCCACTACACACAGGACGCGGCTACACGGCTAGTAAGGGCTGTGTGGAAGGGACTGATTTTAGATTAGATGTCCTCAGGGGACCACAGAAAGGTCGTTCGTCTAAAAGTTGGCAGATAAAACACAGAAAGTTAGTTCTAGAAACGATCGGTATTACACTTGTAAATTGTCGTAGATGTTCGGGAAAGAACCAGAGCTACAAGCCCTAATAGAAAGAACTGAAGTTCAAATAGTTATAGGTACAGAAAGCTGGCTAAAGTAGGAAATAAGTTCAGCAGAAATTTTTTCTAACGATCTAACAGTGTTCATAAAGGATAGATTAAATACATTTGGTGGTGGAGTATTTATTGCTGTCAGAAGTAGTATGCCTTGTAGTGAAATTAAAGTAGATAGTTCCTGAGAAATAGTATGGGTAGAGGTTATACTTGACTAAACTATTATTCGAATCGTTTTACCGACTCCCCGACTCAAAAGATGTAGTTCCTGAGCAGTTCGAAGAAAATTTTAGTCTCATTTCAAATAGGTACCCCACTCATACAATCATAGTCGGCGATGGCTTCAATCTACCCTCAATATGCTGGAAAAATTATACGTTTAAAGCCTGCGGCAGGCATAAAACATGTTCCGAAATTGTAATGAATGCTTTCTCAGAATATTATTTTGAACCATTAGTTCATGAACCATCTCGAAGCGTAAATGGTTGCGAAAGCATACTTGACCTCTTAGCAACAAATAATCCTGAACAAACAGTGAGTATCGTGATGAATACAGGGAAAAGCGGCCACAAGGCAGTTGCTGCTAGGCTGAATACCGTAACTCCTACAAGCATAAAAAAGAAACGCAAAGTATATCTATCTAAAAAAGCTAATAAAAATGCTATTAACGCCTTTTTAAGAGACAGTCTGCACTCCTTCAGGTGTGATCATGTAAGCGTAGAAAAGCTGTGGAATGGTTCGAAAGAGATATTATCGATAGCAATCGAGAGACATACATACCACATAAATTAATAAGTGATGGTACTGATCCCCCATGGTACACAAAACGGGTGAGATCGCTGTTGCAGAAGCAGCGAAAAAACCATGCCAAATTTAAAAGAACGCAAAATCACGAAGACTGGCAAAGTTTTGCAGAAGTTCGAAATATAGCGCGTACTTCAATGCGAGAAGCTTCCAGTAATTCCCACAACGAAACTCAGTCTCGAAATCTGGCAGAAAACCCAAAGAGATTCTGTTCATACTTAAAGCACACCAGTGGTAAGACGCAATTAATACCTTCACTGCACGATAACAACGGTGAAGTCATTGATGACAGTGCCACTAAAGCAGAGTTATTAAACATATTAAACACGATGTTCCGTAACTCCTTCACTAAAGAAGACGAAGTAAATATTCCTGAATTCCAATCAAGAACAACTGCCAAGATGAGAAACATAGAAGTAGATATCCTTGGTGTAACAAAGCAGCTTAAATCACTTAAAAAAGGCAAGGCCTGCGGTCCAGATTGTATACCAGTCAGGTTCCTCTCAGAGTATGGTGATAAAATAGCTCCATATTTAGGAATTATATACAACCACTCGCTCACAGAAAGATCCGTACCTAAAGATTGGAAAATTGCTCAAGTCACACCAATACCCAGAAATGGAAGTAGGAGTAATCCGTTAAATTACAGGCCCATATCACTAACGTCGATTTGCAGTAGGGTTTTGGAACATTTACTGTATTCGAACATTATAAAGTATCCCGAAGAGAACGATTTATAGATACGTAGTCAGCACGGATTCAGAAAATATCGCTCTTGCGAAATACAATTAGATCTTTATACTCATGAAGTAATGAGTGTTATCGACAGGGGATGTCAAATGGTTTCCATGTTTTTAGATTTCCAGAAGGCTTTCCACACCGTTCCTCAAAAGCGTCTTCTAACCAAGCTGCTTGTCTATGGAATATCGCCTCAGTTGTGATTTCCTGTCAGAAAGATCACAGTTCGTAGTAATAGACGGAAAGTCATCAAGTAAAACAGAAATAACATCGGCGCTCCCCAAGGAAGTTTTATAGGCCCTCTATTGTTCCTGATCTATATTAACGAGAAAGGAGACAATCTGAGGAGCCGTCTTAGATTGTTTGCAGATGATGCTCTCATTTACCGTCTGGTAAAGTCATCAGATGAGCAAACCGAATTAGAAAATGATTTAGATAAGATATCTGTTTCGTGCGAAAAGTGGCAATTGACCCTGAAGAAAGAAAAGTGTGAAGTTATTCACATGATTACTAAACGAAATCCGCTAAATTTCGATTACATGATAACTCACACATATCTGAAGGCTGTAAAGTCCACTAAATATTTGGGAATTACAATTACAAATACCCTAAATTGGAATGATCAAATAGATAATGTTGTTGGTAGAGCCAACCAGAGACTGCGATTCATTGGCAGAACCCTTTGAAGGTGCAACAGATCTGCTAAAGAGGCTGCTTACACCAAACTTGTCCGAACCATACTGGAGTATTGCTGTGCGGTGTGGGATCCGCATAAAGTGGGACTGACGGATGACATCGGAAATGTACAAATAAGGGCAGCTCGTTTTGTATTATCGCGAAGTAGGGGAGATAGTGCCACCGACGTGATACTTGAATTGTTGTGGAAGTCTTTAAAACAAAAGCGTTTTACTTTGCGACAGGATCTTCTCATGAAATTCCAATCACCAGTTTTCTCCTCCGATTGTGAATACATTCGGTTGGTACCCACCTACATAGGGAGAAATAATCACCATGATAAAATAAGAGAAATCAAGGCTCGCACAAATATTTAAGTGCTCGTTTTTCCCGAGCGCCGTTCGAGATTGAACGGTAGAGAGAGAAGGTGGTTCATTGAACCCTCTGCCAAGCACTTTATTGTGAATAGCAGAGTAATCCCGTAGATGCAGATACACACCCATGCTCGAGGGAGGACTCGAACCTCCGACGGGGGGGGGGGGGGGGGGGGGGAGCTGCACGGACCGTGGTGACAATGCACCCATGACCGGGCGGCTACCCAGCGCGGCCCAATCCGCTAGGAGGAAAGCTGCAACAAGCTGAAGTAGCATCAGCGATGATGAGCGGCGTCTGTACTTTTTGTTAGAGTTGCATGATCGTGGGGAGATGTTTGGTTTCAATGACGTGGAACTATATCAGATACTGTGCTCTATGGTTAAGGGCCGTTTGGAGCAAACCTTGAAGGACGCGATGCGCAGTCCCCTGCCATTCTCAGAGTTTAGAAGAAAAATCTGTACGGACGAATTTTCTGCACGCGTCCATAAGCAGTTGAAAGAGAAAAACAACCTTGCGGTGCAGAGCCATGACGCGTTACTGGAAACCTACGTGAAAGGGGTCAGTGATACCGTTAGAAGCTTGTGTTTAGATTTTTAGAAACACGTAATAATCAGTAGCACCTTGGAAGGGATGCGGCGTAGTGATGGATCTAGAGTCGCTTTTAGCGAATGATCGAGGAACTTCCGACAGCTGGATAGGTTGATCTCGAAGATGGAAAGTGCGAGCTAAATCCCCAAAGATGTTCGGACTCACATGTGGTTCCTCTTCGTCGAAATGTCTTGGCTCAAACTCGTCTAGGGGTTGAACCGCACGCGTCGCATTACACGCCCTAAAATAGACACTTGTGACCCTTTGGTTAAACTATTTGACTGATGGCAAGTTTGCGAAATTGCATGAAATATAAAAGGTTAATATAACATATAATAACAATAATAATAGTAATATCGGGAGCTAATTCATGACCCCCCCCCCCCCCCCCCCCCACTTTTCACGGAGCTGGAGCCCCCCAGTAATAGCTACTCTGTTTAATGTTGTTGGTAGCATGGTGCTACAGGGTGTGACAGCGTGACTAATGCCAGCGTACGACTTCCAGAGTTATTCACCCCTGGACGTGTGGTAGTTCGATTCTGGCTCCAGCGCCCCGAGTGGCGCCTCCAGCGGCCGCAATGACTGAGAGGGTGCCTTGCCTTGGTGACCCATTGGAGTAGTCGGGGCACATGGTCGGTCAACTGAAGGCCCCAAGCCGTTGTTGAATCGAGCGGGCATCAAGAGTTGCAAGAAGGGTCCGCTAGAACTACTGCATGTCGCCATTTTCTAAATTGAGGACACTGAGTGCCGTTAAACAGCCACATAATAAAAAGGTGATGTTGGTGCATCGAGGTTATTCTATTGTGCCCACATAATTTTGGACGATCGTGCGCGTCTTGACAAGAACTATATTAATTACGTTGAATACTGTGCATCTTGTTATTCATTTGATTACTGTTGGATAAGGACGGCTTTGTATGGGTAATGTGTGTGCGCTATCACTTCAGAGTAGTAATGGAACTGTCTATTGTTTAAGCATTACTTGTGGTCGTTTTAATAATATTTATTCCGAAATGCAGGACGATGAACTCAGTACGCAGATTTAAATCTTTCCTGTTAACTGCTGGTGAGAACAGTGCGATTTCAGTCTGCCATGTTTGTTAGTGGGATTTGTTCCTTATTTAAAAATTATTAGTGGGTGCTTTAAAAATGTTTGTTCTAAATGAAGGAAGGGGAGCACAGCACTTAATTTGAAAGGTGTTCTGGGTGGTCGAAGTACGCTTATGTCAAGCTGGTTCATTAGCTTCTGTCTTAATGTTAGCTGTATCTTAAAGATAAAACCGAGCGAGGTGGCGCAGCGGTTAGCATAGAGGACTCGCATTCGCGAGGACGACAGCTCCTTTCCTAGATCAGCAAATGCCGGGATGGTTCCTTTGAAGGGGCACGACCGATTTACTTCCCCATCCTTCCCTAATCCGAGCTTGTTCTCCCTCTCTAATGACCTCGTTTCCGACGGGACGTTAAATCCTAACTTCCTCCTCCTCTTCTTAAAGGTAAAAGGGAACTGAAAGTTTAAATTCATATTTGCCCTGTTCATTGATACTAAAGCTCGTGTTTAAAAAGAAAAACATTGTGTGGTACAACTGTTTTATCGATTCCCTTGTAAGGCTAATTGGGGGTTAAATAATTGTGTGTAGTAAAAGCGTGAAACTTTGTTTATTGGAATGTCATTATGTATGCCTGTAAACCCCAACACTACCACGCTATTGTTACGTGTCACACTAACAGTGCTACCTCACAGTTTTACTTCCGTCACCACCTCATGTCCTACCTTTTAAACACTATGGTGTTCGAACAAACCTACCGACCGATCGAGGTGGCACAGTGGCTAGCACACTGGACGATGGATCGAATTACTTTTAGGCCATCCACATTGACATTTTACCTGAATTTCCTAAATCGGGAAAGGAAAATGCCATGGTGGACCCTTTCAGACATCCAAGGCCGTTTACCTTCCCCATTCTTCTCTAAGCCAAGTTTATGTTCCGTCTGTAACGACCGCGTTGCCAAAGGGACTTTAAATACGATGGCTACTCCGATAGTAAGGTCCGATCGAGCGCATAATAACAACCACTGTGAAAATCCGATGAAGTTTTGCACGGATGCTTTGGGCAGTGTCTCCAGTAAGCCTGTAGATCGCGCTGTGTCGCTCTTCTCAGACATGAGTACGCAATGAGCACGTAAAGACGCCTATAACTATAGTTTCTCCTAATTCATGCAACTCCACGTAACGTCCCTGTCATGCATTTTCTTCTTCATGACAATTCTTTGCAGCACACTGCAGGAGTAATGAGAATGCCCTGCACCATCGTTTTCGATGGGAAATCTTCGACCGTCCATCATAGAGTCCGTGCGTGGTTCGATCTGACTTTCATCCACGCTCACATGCACCACTGTCACTTTGGCACAAACAACGAGCTGCATATCAGAACAGGTAATTGGCGGAAAGCACAGGCGGTTGCCTTCTATGAAGAGGGTTTTGGGAAGTTGGTACAGTGCTGCGTCAAATGTCTAAGTCGGCTAAGTCGGAGCGGCGACTGTGTAAAGAAGTAAGTGGAAAATGTAGCTAACGCTTGCAAATAAAACATTTTTATTTTCCCAGTGGTACCCATTTCGAGCGCGATCGGACCTTACTTTGCGACTAGCTCTCGTACAAATATTCCTTCTCCCAGTCTTAGGAACTATTTACCTTTTGCTATAGTTAAAACATTATCACTGAATAATAAATGACAAGTATTTTAAATATAGTTGTTGATTCTTTCTAGACGATTATGTCAGCTGTAATAAAACCAGTATGTGTCCAGTAGAAATAGGGGAAACGCGAGACACCTTCAGAAATATCGCTCGAATGGCCCAGCCGGTAAACAAGTTTCTCACGAAAAGCTTGGGTTCCAGGTTCTAGTGCAGTACGTAGATGTGATCTGCCAATACTTATCGTTACAAGAAGTATTTCTTTTCCTATGAAATTCCCTCGTCGACTTTGCTCCGTATTAAAAAGAAAAAAATGAGAATTTCGACTCATTAACAATGTTGGCCGTCTTTAGTCGACTTCTTTATATACGATGTCCAAAACGTTTGGTAATACAGATGGTAAAGAATCTTGAAGCCATTCCTTAGAGATAAGGAACTAACGGTCGGATATCAGTATTTAGTGTTTTGCTGATACAAAAAAAGGTAACCATTACAGCAAGAACTTAAAGCCCAGAAGAAGCGGTCAGGCTGCCGATGGCCAGTCGCAATGAATCGAATACGAGATAACTGTCAGAACTGAACTATGAGATCAGTGTCACTTTGCTCCATCTTCGTCGATACTGATTCCAGTGTTATGAGAGTGGTGACATTTTGTGAACTGTCAGGCCTCATTCCTAAATTGATGGTGAAAATGCATTATGAACTACTGCGTATGTGGTGACAGCCTTCGTCCCACTCATGAGATCAGCATGCTGACTTTTCGTCAGGGCGATGAAGACCGTCATGTTAAGGACCCTCACCTAAAATCATCATCACCAGTATTCTCCACACTGAGTACACAGTAGCATTTATTTCACAGAAAAGTTGATGGTTGCTTGTTGAATCTTTTCTTGCAGTATCCAACAATAACACCTCAACTTTCTTTAGTCAGCTATCTTTTGATTTGACGACATAATTTTCGTAAGTTTTTATCTATGCTATAATCTTTTTTCTAAATTTTTGGCCCCTGCACCGATACCCTCCTCTCCACATCCGTTTTGTTTTTCGGGAATTACATTCTGTTGCATCATAAACTGAATGTAAATCTTCATGTTCCTGTAATGAGTAATGCTGGCCTATCATAAATAACCAGACTTGAAGTGTAAACGGTGAGATACGTTTTGGTCCTTGACTTACCAAAGACGATTGTTGTGCTCGAATCAGCAATTTCGTTGCTACAGGCAGATGTTTGTAATGAAACATAAGCTGTTTGCAAACGTATGGTTCACGCATATGGCTTATTCAAGGCTCGTAGATTAGGAAACGTTTATTTCTATTGTTTCCCAACTCTAAATTTTGTTGTTGTTCTGGTGTGGAGCGCGAAGGAAGGTTTTATAAAGCTCTCCACATTTGCCTATCCATTCAAGCCTCTTCATCTCTGCGTGACCTCTGAAACCTACATGCTTTTTGAACCTGTTCTCGGTAGCTAAGCCCTGGTGCCCTTTGTAATATATACACTCCATCAGTCCCCCCCCCCCTGGTCCTCCTCCCCCACCCCCTCTGCTTATCCAACTTATTTCACTATTTTATGATGCCTTTGGATGTGTCCTATGCATCGATCGCTTATATTTCTTTTCTCATCGAATTAAAACTATGTAATTATTTGTCCAACCTGTCCATTTAACCTTTAGCATTATTATGTAGCGACACATTTCAAAAGTTTCAATTCTCTTCTTGTACAAATAATTTATCTTCGACATTACACTCCCATACAAGGATACATTCTTTAAGAATATTCATGAACAACTTCCCAGTGTATAAATTTATATTTGATATTTACGAATTTCTCTTTTTTCTGAAATATTTCTGTAACTAATGCCAGTCTGAAATTTACATTTTCTCTATTTTGGCCACCGACAGTTGTCTCGTTAAACAGATAAAAAACTCATCCACTTCTATGGTATCTCATTTTCTTATCTAATTTCCTCAGCATTGCTTGATTTAATGTGAATCTATACCATTACCCTCGTTTTAACGCTTGTTGATTGTCATCTTATAACTTCTCGTCATAGCGCTGTCCATTGCGTTCAAGCGCTGCTTCGTCCTTTGTGGTCTCTGATGGAACTAAAGTATCGGTTTCAAAAGTAGCTCTTTTCCCTGAACCTTTACTACCTTACTTCATACTACCTTACTTCATATATCGAAGTACGTATATCCATCAATTATAAAACATACTACCATATAATACCATACTTAGTTATTGTATCGTTTTATCTGATTTATGTCGTGGTAATTCAAAGGGATAGTGGAAGGCATATGAATCACTGCAAGTCAGTACTACAGCTGCGGTGACAGTGTATTTTATTTATTTGTTTATTAATTCTGCTCCGTGGGACCATGGAGGCGAAGGCAAGCTGGTCATGAGACGAACCCGTTTATAATTTGTGAAAAATTTATTAGAAAATTTCTGAGCAAAAAAATTTCAAGTCCATGAAACAGGAGAAAGTACGAGAGACAGTACCTGTATCAGAACAAACAGCACATCACGTAGGAAAGCTCTCCATTTCTACGAGGAACTGTTGTGCGGAATTTAAGGAGTATAGCACACTGGTACATTTTACTTAGATTTCAATGGTCAGTTTTCTTCCATTCTTCTTGGAAGCTATTGAAAGTGAAACCTACGTTTAGGGAGGAATATTGCATAAGCAAGTGATTTCCTTGTGCATATCGTTTTACCTTCTAAAGTGAACTACACGACTATTGCAATCAAATTACTCCAACAACAAATCACATGACAGAACGTATGTACAGGGATAAAGGAGTTAGAACCCAGAGACTGCAGAACTACACCCTACACGATGTTAAGGACCTGATGTGGCAAATAATTTTGGCCATCCTATTCTGGGTTAAGAATAACCGTATTGGTGAGTGCCCAGAAGAGCCTCAAAATATAAAATCAGTCTAAATAACAGAGCGAAAGTAAACAAAGAGTATATCACGTTTCAGAGACAGTGGGGATTATTCATACAGTACAGACGGTGGAATTCAGAGCCTGCACAAGATATTGAACGTGATAGTTCCAAGAAGTTCTTCATCTGTGCTTATGCCTGCGAATTTCTTTGATCGATGACACTAACTCCACTTGCGAGTGGAATAGGAAAGGAAGTAACTAGCAGTGGTACATAGTACTCTCTTCCACACACCATATGGTAGCATGCGCAGTATGTACACTACTTGTTATTAAAATTGCTACACCAAAAAGAAATTCAGATGGTAAACGGGTATTCATTGGACAAATATATTATACTAGAACTGACATGTGATTACATTTTCCCGCAATTTAGGTGCATAGATCCTGAGTAATCAGTACCCAGAACAACCACCTCTGGGCGTAATAACGGCCTTGATAAGCCTGGGAAGTCAAACAAAGCTTGGATGGCGTGTACAGGTACAGCTGCCCATGCAGCTTCAACACGATACCACAGTTCATCAAGAGTAGTGACTGGCGTATTGTGACGAGCCAGTTGCTTGGCCACCAGTGACCAGGCGTTTTCAGTTGGTGAGAGATCTGGAGAATGTGCTGGCCAGGGCAGCAGTCGAACATTTTCTGTATTCAGAAAGGCCAGTGCAGGACCTGCAACATGGGGTCGTGCATTATCCTGCTCAAATGTAGGGTTTCGCAGGGATCGAGTGAAGGGTAGAGCCACGGGTCGTAACACATGTGAAATGTAACGTCCACTGTTCAAACTGCCGTTATTGCAAACAAGAGGTGACCGAGACGTGTAACCAATGGCACGCCATGCCATCACGCCGAGTGATACGCTAGTATTGCGATAACGAATACACGCTTCCAATGTGCGTTCACCGCGATGTCGCCAAACACGGATGCGACCATGATGATACTGTAAACAGAACCTGGATTCATCCGAATAAATGACGATTTGCCATTCGTGCATCCAGGTTCGTCGTTGAGTACACCATCGCAGGCCCTACTGTCTGTGATGCAGCGTCAAGGATAGCCGCTCGACTGCTAGTGATAGCAGTGATGCCTTTGGGATCCAGCACGGCGTTCCGTATTAGCCTCCTGAACCCACAGATTCCATATTGGGGTAGCAATCATTGGATCTCAACCAACGCGAGCAGTAATGTCGCGATACGATAAACCGCAATCGCGATAGGCTACAATCCGACCTTTATCAAAGTCGGAAAAGTAATGGTACGCATTTCACCTGCTTACACCAGGCATCACAACAACGATTCACCAGGCAACGCCGGTAACTACTGTTAGTGTATGAGAAGTCGGTTGGAAACTTTCCACATGCCAGCAAGTTGTAGGTGTCGCCACCGGCGCCAACCTTGTATGAATGCTCTGAAAAGCTAATCATTTGCATATCACAGCATCTTCTTCCTGTCGGTGAAATTTCGCTTCTGTAGCATGTCATCTTCGTGGTGTAACAATCCTAATGGCCAGTAGTGTATGTTGATTCAGAACATCTTACGAGAGTAAAACTTCGCTTTTACGAGAATTCCTTGTCAGAAACTGTACGTAGTGTATTTTATTGCAAATGAGCATTAATATGGTACTAATGTTATGCACTATTAAAACTGTGTGCCGTACCGAGACTCCGACTCGGGCCCTTCGCTGCAGCGGGCAAGTGGTCTACCGGCTGAGCTACTCAAGCACGACTCACATCCCATCCTCACAGCTTCAATTCTGCCAGTACCTCATCTCCTATCTTCCAAACTTCACAGAAGTTCTTCTGCGAATCTTGCAGGACTAGAACTCCTGAAAGAAAGGATAATTGCGGAGACATGGCATAGCCACAGCCTGGCGGATATTTCCAGAATGCGATTTTCACTCTACAGTGATGTGTGCGCTGATATGAAACTACCTGGCAGATTAAAACTGTGTGCTGGACCGAGACTCCAACACGGGCTCATTGCCTTTCACCGACTGAGCTACTCAAACGCGACTCACGACCCGTCCAAAAATCTTCACCGGTTGTGCATGGGCAGCTCAGACGTTAGAGCACTTGCCTGCGAAAGGTAAAGGACCGTAGTTCGAGTCTCGGTGCGGCACACAGTTTTAATCTGCCAGGGAGTTTCATATCAGCGCACACTCCGCTGCAGAGTGAAAATGTCATTCTGGTTACGAAATATACTGTTAGCTACATCACTTGCATTACATTCCACCTCTTTCATAACTGTGTTATCAGCAAATAATCATATCTCACGTTTAGAGGAAAATCACTCATGTAAATCGCAAAAGTAGTGGACCCAGAGCAGAACCCTATGGCACCCCCTTACTTTATATCACCACAGTTACGTTTTTATCTCTTTCATGTCACTGGAAGACAATCCTCTGCTTCTTGTTTTCAAGATGTTGTATGGATAAATGTTGAGGTTTTTCTGTCATCTCAGTATGCTGTTGTTGTGGTCTTGAGTCCTCAGACTGGTTTGATGCAGCTCTCCATGCTACTCTATCCTGTACAAGCCTCTTCATCTCCCAGTACCTACTGCAACCTACATCCTTCTGAATCTGCTTAGTGTATTCATCTCTTGGTCTCCCTCTACGATTTTTACCCTCCACGCTGCCCTACAGTACTAAACTGGTGATCCCTTGATGCCTCAGAACATGTCCTACCAACCGATCCCTTCTTCTAGTCAAGTTGTACCTCAAACTCCTCTTCTCCCCAATTCTATTCAATACCTCCTGATTAGTTATGTGATCTACCCATCTAATCTTCAGCATTCTTCTATAGCACCACATTTCGAAAGCTTCTATTCTCTTCTTGTCCAAACTATTTATCGTCCATGTTTCACTTCCATACATGGCTACACTCCAAACAAATACTTTCAGAAACGACTTCATGACACATAAATTTATACTCGATGTTAACAAATTTCTCTTCTTCAGAAACACTTTCCTTGCCATTGCCAGCCTACATTTAATATCCTCTCTACTTCGATCATCATCAGTTATGTTGCTCCCCAAAAAGCAAAACTCATTTACTACTTTAAATGTCTCTTTTTCCTAATCTCATTCCCGCAGCATCACCCGACTTAATTTCATTATCCTTGTTTTGCTTTTGTTCATGTTCATCTTATACCTTCCTTTCAAGCCACTGTCCATTCCGTTCAACTGCTCTTCCAAGTCCTTTGCTGTCTCTGACAGAATTACAATGTCATCGGCAAACCTCAAAGTTTTTATTTCTTCTCCATGGATTTTAATACCTACTCCGAAATTTTCTTTCGTTTCCTTCACTGCTTGCTCAATATACAGATTGAATAGCATCGGGGAGAGGCTACAACCCTGTCTCACTCCCTTCCCAACCGCTGCCTCCCTTTCATATCACTCGACTCTTATAACTGCCATCTGTTTTCTGTACAAATTGTAAATAGCCTTTCGCTCCCTGTATTTTACCCCTGCCACCTTCAGAATTTGAAAGAGAGTATTCCAGTCAACATTGTCAAAAGCTTTCTCTAAGTCTACAAATGCTAGGAACGTGGGATTGCCTTTCCTTAATCTTTCTTCTAAGATAAGTCGTAGAGTCAGAATTGCCTCACGTGTTCCAACATTTCTACGGAATCCAAACTGATCTTCCCCGAGGTCGGATCCTACCAGTTTTTTCATTCGTCTGTAAGGAATTCGCGTTAGTATTTTGCAACTGTGACTTATTAAACTGATAGTTCAGTAATTTTCACATCTGTCAACACCTGCTTTCTTTGGGATTGGAATTATTATATTCTTCTTGAAGTCTGAGGGAATGTCGCCTGTCTCATACATCTTGCTTACCAGATGGTAGAGTGTTGTCAGGACTGGCTCTCCCAAGGCTGTCAGTAGTTCTAATGTAATGTTGTCTACTCCCGTGGGCTTGTTTCGACTTAGGTCTTTCAGTGCTCTGTCAAACTCTTCAGGCAGTATCATATCTCCCATTTCATCTTCATCTACATCCTCTTCCATTTGCGTAATATTGTCCTCAAGAACTTCACCCCTGTATAGACCCTCTAGATACTCCTTCCACCTTTCTGCTTTCCCTTCTTTGCTTAGAACTGGGTTTCCATCTGAGCTCTTGATATTCATGCAAGTGGTTCTCTTATCTCCAAAGGTCTCTTTAATTATCCTGTAGGCAGAGTCTATCTTACCCCTAGTGAGATAAGGCTATAAATCCTTACATTTGTCATCTATCCATTCCCGCTTAGCCATTTTGCACTTCCTGTCGATCACATTTTTGAGACGTTTGTATTCCTTTTTGCCTGCTTCATTTACTACATTATTATATTTTCTCCTTTCATCAATTAAATTCAATATTTCTTCTGTTACCCAAGCATTTCTACCAGCCCTTGTCTTTTTACCTACTTGATCCTCTGCTGCCTTTACTCCTTCATCCCTCAGAGCTACCCACTCTTCTTCTACTGTATTTCTTTCCCCCATTCCTGTCAATTGTTCCCTTATACTCTCCGTGAAACTCTGTACAACCTCTGGTTCTTTCAGTTTATCCAGGTCCCATCTCCATAAATTCCTACCTTTTTGCAGTTTCTTCAGTTTTAATCTACACTTCATAACGAATAGATTGTGGTCAGAGTCCACATCTGCCCCCGGAAATGTTATACAATTTAAAACCTGGTTCCTAAATCTCAGTCTCACCATTATATGTCTGAAACCTTTTAGTATCTCCAGGGTTCTTCCATGTATACAAACTTCTTTCATGATTCTTGAACCAAGTATATATTGAACAAAACAAACGAGGCGAAAGTGTTATCAGACAGTCGGCTCGCGAAACACAACAAGCAAAATATATCTTTGACCGTCATTAAACAACATTTCCCCATAGCTGCATCGCGTCGCTCGTGACTTATGAACTTAGGCGTGTCCCAGGCGCGCGACCGCCCTCGTGGGACGCCGCTGACAGACGTAGTGTGCTGTGCTGTACTGCGACGCGCCGTCCCTGCCGGACCGGGCGGCGAGCATTAGTTTTGGAGGAGGGCGTCAGGCGCAGCGGCAGAGTGGCCGTGGGCGGCCTCCGGCCTCGTATTTCAGGGGTGGGCGGCCGCGCCGATTAATAATGGCCGACGCTAATGTGATGAATGAAGTGCCATCGCTCACAATTAGACGCTCGCCAGACCGCCGGCTGCGTGCACACGCACGCGCCTAGCGTCCCCGCCGTGCGATTCATCACCGCCGTCGCCGGCAGGTGCGGCGCGACGCGTCAAACCGCGCCCAGCGACCGGCGCGACAGCCCGCCGTCAGGGGTCATCGCTGCAGTCTGTCCGGAGGTGTACGAACTCGCCTTCCAGCCCGCCTGCCCCTGTCTCTGTCGCACCCACTAGAGCAGCTCAACCTGCGGTAGCGGAACTTTAAGAGTACGTCTGTACTGAAGCGCAGCAGTTGGAACAGACCAACTTGGGTTTCCGGAAGCTGCGCGGGATTAGCCGAGCGATCTAAGGCGCTGCAGACATGGACCTTGCAGCTGGTCCCGGAGGAGGTTCGAAAAAAATGGTTCAAATGGCTCTGAGCACTATGGGACTTCACTTCAGAGGTCATCAGTCCCCTGGAAAATAGAACTACTTAAACCTAACTAACCTAAGGACATCACACACATACATGCCCGAGACAGGATTCGAACGTGCCACCGTAGCGGTCACGCGGTTCCAGACTGTAGCGTCTAGAACCGCTCGGCCACTCCAGCCGGCCGCGGAGGCTCGAGTCCTCCCTCGGGCATGGGTGTGTGTGTTTGTCCTTGGGACAATTTGTACAGAAACTTGATAGCAGTTACAAGAGTCGAGGGACATGAAAGGGAAGCAGTGGTTGGGAAGGGAGTGAGACAGGGTTGTAGCCTCTCCCGGATGTCATTCAATCTCTATATTGAACAAGCAGTGAAGGAAACAAAAGAAAAATTCGGTGTAGGTATTAAAACCCATGGAGAAGAAATAAAAACTCTGAGGTTCGCCGATGACATTGTAATTCTGTCAGACACAGCAAAGGACTTAGAAGAGCAGTTGAACGGAATGGAGAGTGTCTTGAAAGGAGGTTATAAGATGAACATCAACAAAAGCAAAACAAGGATAATGGAATGTAGTCGAATTAAGTCGGGTGATACTGAGGGAATTAGATTAGGAAATGAGACACTTCAAGTAGTAAAGAAGTTTTGCTATTTGGGGAGCAAAACAAATGATGATGGTCGAAGTAGAGAGGATATAAAATGTAGACTGGCAATCTCAAGGAAAGCATTTCTGAAGAAGAGAAATTTGTTAACATCGAGTATAGGTCTAAGTGTCAGGAAGACTTTTCTGAAAGTATTTGTATGGAGTGTAGCCATGTATGGAAGTGAAACATGGACGATAAATAGTTTGGACAAGAAGAGAATAGAAGCTTTCGAAATGTGGTGCTAGAGAAGAATTCTGAAGATTAGATGGGTAGATCACATGACTAATGAGGAAGTATTGAATAGGATTGGGGAGAAGAGAAGTTTGGGGCACAACTTGACTAGAAGAAGGGATCGGTTGGTAGGACATGTGCTGAGGCATCAAGGGATCACCAATTTAGTACTGGAGGGCAGCGTGGAGGGTAAAAATCGTAGAGGGAGACCAAGAGATGAATAAACTAAGTAGATTCAGAAAGATGTAGGTTGCAGTAGGTACTGGGAGATGAAGAAGCTTGCACAGGATAGAGTAGCATAGAGAGTTAATCAAGCCAGTCTCAGGACTGAAGACCACAACAACAACAAGTACTGTGTAAGCTTAGCGACTGATGACCTTAGCAGTTAAGTTCCATAAGATTTCACACACATTTGAACATTTTTTTTTGTTTCCGCAAGCCTGGCAAGCTTCACGGGACCCCGTCAGCCAGCTGCACCTGACAACAGGTTGCGAGGACCGCCCAGCGTGACTCGAGGATAGCCTAGTATATGGTTGATTGGGTAGTTTCACTGCAGCTCATTTGTCATAACTTGCGCAAGCATCAAAATGGCTAAACTAAAATTAAAGATGTTTGAGGAGAAATTATGACTTGGGGAATATATGACAGTTACGAAATGGAGTCCAAGTCCAGAAGGGAAAAAGTTTTCGTATGTTTATGCGGCAACTTCAAATAAATCGGTAAATGTGTCGCGATGCAACTTGCGTAAAAAGCTACTAAACACCCATTCTGGAACATTGAGCATGTTACATGTTTGTAAATTAGACCAGTAGCTTCCTCACTTCATATTTTGAAAGAGGACGGAGGCTTAGTGAGTCACAAGTGCACGGAAATGTGTGTCAGGAACCTCAGGCACTTTAACAGCGTATAGGCTTTCCAAATTTAGGGAAAAACATTGGTTAAAATAGGAAAAAATACTGCTGTAGTGTGTGCAAAAAACTAAATTCTGGTAGTAAGGAATGTCGTGCTGGAAAGCTTAGTAAGAAAAAAAGCGACTTCTATGCATATACTGTTAGGTTAACGTAATATGAAAAACGAACTTCTTGTTTGCCAAAATGCCTTTAGGGAATTTGGAATGCACTATTTTGACGACTTAGAATGAATTCAGTGAACACGGAATACACATCGCCGAAAAATGAGTTAAACCCTCTATAAATGGTGTCACACTTGGCTGAAACACAACTAAGGTTACATAAACTATACTTTCAAAATGTTAATTTAGTTGGCGTTACAGTGTAACAGACATCTCCAGTTCCTTAGGTGCAAAAGATTTCGATTTTGAGAGGCGGTTCTACTTCCTACATGTATTAGAGGTGACCTGATCGTAGTTCGACTTGAGAGTAGACAATTCTCGTTGAAAGAGGGTGAAGATGCAGAGAAAACCGTTTGTATTAATACAAATAAGTAAGCCTTAAATGCATCGAAAAAAACGACAAGTAAATTCATTCATTTTGAGGCATAAAGTTACGCCAAATGCGTATGTATTTCATTTAGTCGCATCTTGTGATACTGGAGTACAGAAAGACTTTTCATCAACTTATGAACCATATTCGTAAGACTACAGTGAAAGCGCACAGAATAGGATGACGGGTAGACTGGCAAGCCAGGTTCCTTACGGGTTGGACATAGCTGGCTTAGGAAGTGAAGCAGCTTGCCTGTTCTGCTCATAATGTGTGGCAGCTAGACTGCCTGGCTAACATACAAGGACGGGCAGGTTAACAGCGGTTGTAACGCTACCTCCCTTTACGGACGTACGTTAGCTGTATAAAGCCTGTACTGTAATAAGTTCACGGGCTTCACCTTATAAACAAGGATTTTAGTACATAAATTGACCGCGTGTACCTAATAGAAGCAAGATCGGACTTGTAATCAGTAAATAACTACAGTGATGCGTCAAGCATATGTGAAACACAATCGCTCGTTCGCATGGATCAGAAGTATCCACAGTAGATGCTACCTATAATTAATAATTCGGTCGCCAGCCTACTTAGGCAATGAGTGAGCTTTTCCTTGTACAAGTTGTTACATGTACAAACATAGTCACGCGTAGTAATGATGCGTTATATGGCAAAGTTTGGGCCCGGAAAAATCGACTGAACTAAAGCTTTCTATCTTGGTACTAATTTGGACGAGACAAATTCACACAACACCACACATCAATGATTACTACAAATTGCATTTTTGTATATTGATCAGACTGAAATCGGGCATAGATTTCCCTAGAATAAGCAGTTTTGAAAGCACACATACAATGTCACTATTGAAATTGAAAAACAACACTAATGCACTTAGGATTAATGTAGAACTTAACTTTACTGGTCAAATCTGATCAGCACATTTCAAGGTTTGAAAGAATGAACAAGAAAAAGGGGGGGGGGGCCCTGAAACTGTTATGGTCGTTATACTGAAACTGTTAATTACTAAAAGTCAAATTAACACTCAAATTTCTCAATCAATGGATAACTAATCTTTTGTTTTACTTCTGAATAATTTAACTGTCATTAGTTCTGTCTCAAGTTAATTAAATAGCATCGATAACTCAATTCAAAAGACTATCTTTCAGTTTATTTATACTTCTACCAACATTTGCAATAGTTCACAGAACTATTGCATTTCTTTATAGCAAAAGTTTGATTGCTGATAATTCTCATTTGCACTAATTATAAACTTTCAGTTCAGGATACTCGGGTTGCACAATACGAGGTAAGGATCCTGTCTAGGTCAGTGATCAGGATAAGTCATGGCTAAAGCAATTCTGGTAAAATTCACGTTATTATTACACAATTAGAAACAGTTTCGACACTGGTCCACACATTTACACTTCTAAAGATGAAATAAAGGTTTGACCTGTGTAAGTCGGTGCGGCGGTTGGCGGGCAGCGAGGTTACGGGCAGCACGGCACACATACAAGCGCGGCTAAGGCTCACGCTACATAGGCACTTTCCATCTTCTTAGCGTCGTAATCTTTCCAATATTGTGCCTCATAATATAGCCATGCCAGGTAGTCGTCGGAGGCTCAATGTAATCCACTTTTCCTAGGTAGCCTCCTCGGTACAGTACTGGTTCCTCGGATCAATTTACCACTCCGACTCTTACTGACTCTCGCCTCCGACTGACCGCTGTACCCGTTGCGCCGAACCGCGCCCAGTGTGCGTTTTCCCGCGCTCGCCTGCCTCCACCTTTTCCCGCTCCCCTACAGGTAGGGTATTCACCACAGGTTTTCTATTACACATATTCTAATGCATTACCTACGTATGGACCAAGTGTTTAAATTACAATTTCCACATTTTACAATATTTTTAACATTAAGTACACTTTCTTTTGATTATCACATTCTCTGAAATCTAATATAAATAATAATATTCATTACAAAAGTTACTCGCAGTTTCTTTAACATCACTATACGAGCCGAAAAAGAAGTTCAAAACCCTGCCAACATTAACTTATCTAAATTCATAGAGGAAAAAATTATTATAGATACAGTTGTCGTTACACATGCCCCTGTTTCCAGTAATTTTCACAACGTGTAAATTTAATGGGAACACTAAATATTACATTTATACAGTTGTTCTGAATCCTTTTTACGTAAATATCCAAAATTTTATACCACCTACTTCCTTTCACTCACATTATATAGGTCTATATTTTTTAACATTCCAAAAACATTTACTTGTCATTTACTCAAGTGCCTTTTACACAGTCCAACTTATCATCATAACATTAATAAAATAGTAATTTAATTATTTTTCCTAAATTTATCAAAGAAATAATTTAAAATTATGGAATACAAACATTTAATTACAAAACAATTGCATATTTTGTACACACTATAAATTAATTTGTCGCTGCTTGTTTTGAATAGCAGTCCATTTCCTTACTTGCTAAACAAAGTACACACACACATATTGAAAAAATTTAAATACACCTATTTGCTGCCTATTATGCGGATTTGGGCAGTCCTTTTCACTTCATATTGTCCCTTCTTCTGGATCATATTTACAATTTTCCATCGACTATTTATCTGCCCTCATTAGTATTTGGCAGTCCTTCATATCATGATTCATACACTGCCCATTTTCCTTTTTGACAGGCCCATCTTTTATCTGGCTGATAGCATTTATCCTTTCCTTTCAGTCCCTTTCTCCATATATTTTTACAGTTACAGTACAATTGGTAATCTGAAACTCACATAACTCCATTAGCACATTTTCAAGGGTATACAGACATTTACAAAGATTAGTTACACTTAGAATAACTTAGGTCCAGCATAAGATACAGCACATTTATTGCTAGTCGCTTTCTGATTATTCTTATCTCACTCATTTCTAGGAACATACAGTTTCAGGTCCACAATATTTCTTACACCTAAAGGTCTTTTGGATTTTGGGTAGATCAGGTAGTAAGCATTGTCGTGTGGAATATTCTGTATTATATATGGTCCATTATAAATATATTTAAATTTTGAAATTTCATGGTTTAGTTCACTAGACTTTTCGTGGGTTTTTAAAAGAACATAATCTCCAATTTTAAATTTTGAAACTTTTAAATTTTTATTGTGTCTTTTAGATCTAGCTTCAGCTTTTTGCTTTGCCCTTTTTATCACCAATTCTTTCTTTTGATCCAAACCCAAACTTGTACAAGGTGGAAACTCTAGTTTTTCTTCAATTAAACTTTTACTACTTCTGTCTAACAAAATTTCTTCCGGTGGAAACCCTGTAGTTTCATGATGTAATGTATTCATGACATTCTCAAAATCCGATATAAATCTGCCCCAGGCTCTATGATTGTGACTGCAGTATGTTCTACACAATCTCCCGATTTCTCGCATGTACCTTTCAACCGGGTTGCTTGCAGGATGGTAGGCGGCAATATATTTAACCTCCACACCAACTTTCTCCATTCCCTCCTTCCAAATTTTGGATATGAACTGGGGTCCATTGTCAGATAGTACTGCTTTGGGTTTCCCGATGGTCCTGAAGTATTCGACCATCCTACTAAATACAGCTTTTGCTGTCGCTTTTTTCAAGGAGTATAATTTCACAAATTTTGAAAATACTTCCAAAATCACCAAAATATATGCACAATTTCCCGAAGTCTTTGGGAGGGGACCATATAAATCCACTGATAATAAGTCTAGGGTGTCTTCAGGCAACGTACTTTGCATTAGTCCCCTACTAGTTTTATTCGGCACTTTGGCCTTTTGACAGACATCGCACGACTTAATTCGTTCCTTTACCTTTTTACTAACACTACCAATAATCACTACTACATTATTCAATTTATCCAAACACTTCTTTGGCCCACTATGCCCCAATGCTAAATGAAAATAGTCTATGACCTCGGTATCAAACTGATTTGGCCAACATACTCTCCATTCCTCAGTAACTAAATCTTTCCTCCTATATAAAATGCCTTTGAAGATTTTGTAATATTTCTTAATTTGAGGATACTGCACATTGTCAAAATTTACCTTCACTGATTTCCAGGTTGAATCCTCATTCTGATGGTATCTCATATTTTTACATATCTGCTCAATTTTCCTCTTTCCTGAAACCTCTTTCATATACCTTATCTGAAAAGTACCCTCTTCCCCATTTTCATCTGGCACTTCACTCATACCATTAGGCAATCGAGATAAAGCATCTGCCACATAATTCTCAGTACCTTTGACATAATAAATTTCGTAATCAAATTGTTGTAGGTATAACGCCCAACGAGTTAGTCTACCATTTAGTAATCGGCAATCTTTAAGAAAAGTTAAAGCTTTGTGGTCAGTATGTATGACGAGCTTATGGCCCCACAGATAATTTCTAAATTTCTTTAGCCCCCATATAATGGCTAAAGCTTCCTTTTCCGAAATTGTGTAGTTTCTCTCGTATTTTGTTAGAGTTCTACTCGCAAATGCGATAGTCCTGTGTTCGATTTCTTCGCCATTACAGATTTCTTGGAAAATTTCTATACCAATTCCATACGCACTGCTGTCAGTACTCATATGGAAAGGTTCCGAGAGTATGGGGTGATGCAAAATATTGTCACTCAAAAGTTCGTATTTTAATTTTTCGAAATCCCTCATACACTCTTCAGTCCACACAAAAGCACTATTTTTCTTAAGTAGATTATTCAAATGAGGACTATTAAAAACTTGCCCTTTGACGAATTTTCTATAGAATCCACATAAACCTAAAAAGGCTTTCAATTGTTTTCTATTTCTAGGAACTGGACACCCTGATATTGCACTTAACTTTTCCGGATCTTTCCCAATGCCGTTTGTAGTAATAATGTGCCCCAGAAACTTTATTTCCGATTTTACAAATTCACATTTCTTCCACTTAAGTGTCATGCCCCCTGCTTGTAAAGCAACAAAAACTTTTCGCAATAACTCGCAATGCTCTTGCCATGTTTCTGTAGCAATCAGTAAATCGTCTACATAAATGGTTAGCCGGGAACTCAGTTCTCTCCCCAACACAAAGTCCAGTGCCCTAATAAATACTGCCACAGATGTGCTAAGCCCGAACGGCACTACTTTATACTGATAGCATTTCCCGGCAAATAGAAAAGCAGTATATTTACGGGATTCTTTACTTAATGGGATTTGCCAATATCCGGCTGTCATATCTAGACTGGTTAAATATTTCACGTTATAAAATTTTTGGAGCATTTCGTCCAGATTTTCAGGTCTGTCAATTTCCTTCTTTACAATTTTGTTTAAAGTCCTGGCGTCGATAACTACTCTCACTCCCCCATCCCTTTTGTTCACTATGATAAGGGGACTATTATACTCGCTGCTACTTCGTTCGATTACCCCCACTCTATCATTTTATCTATTTCTACTTGAACAGCCTGCCTCTTTGATATGGGTATCGAAAACGGTCTTACGAAAAAAGGTTTATGCTCTATGGTTTCAATCTGGTATTCAAAATCCTTAACTAGGCCAGGTTTGTCCGAAAATACGGGGCTGTTATTATCTAAAATTTCAAGCAATTCTGCTTTCTGTTCGGTAGATATTCCCTCTAAATTTTCCACCATCCCCTTAAATTCATGCCCCTGCTCGTCACTCTCATTTAATATTCTCTGGACATGGTACACCTCGTACTTGTTTGTCAACCCATCATTCCCTTGGTCGATTTCTAACAACAAAGAACCGATCTCAGACTCAAACACTTTCCCACTTTCCTCAAAATTTAATTCCACATTCCTAAATGTACTATTAATTTTGATCACTCCCTGGCTACAATCAATGATAACCTTTTCTTTATCCAACCAATCTATCCCCAAAATCATTTCAGCACTCAAGTCTGGCACAACCAAAAAATCGTGTTCAAATTTTTGTCCTTTTATACTAAGTTCAACCAAAATCTGGTTCTTTACCGGCTTACTAGCCTTACCAGTTGCACCAACAATTTTTACACCTGTCACTGACATAATTACTAGCCCAGGCTTATCACAAATGTGTTCGAAAAATGACTGAGAAATTGCACTTATCTGAGACCCAGTATCAAGAAGTACTTGCAATTTCACGTTATAAATTTCAACTGGTATTATAGTTTGTCTAACCGTCGCATGTTTTTCATTATCGTGGTCTTCCTTGAGCAAATCCGGGTCGACGATAGCATCGTCCCAAGATATGCTTTTCACATTCACTTTGCATATATCTGGCGGTTTCTTGGGTTCCGGAAGTTCAAAGTTATTAATAACCTGAACCCTCTGCGAAATACACCCTGAGTTGTCTGGTGGTTCTTTCTTTCTCTGTTCTGTTTCAACGTCTGGATTTTGTTTTGATACGTTGTCATCGTTAGGTACAATATCGACATTAATTGCACCTCCTTTACTTTCACTGATTTTCTCATACCCTCTTTCAGTAAAAGTATATTTACTTTCGTCTACACCTAAAAATTCATCTTCACTAGAATCACCACTACTTTCTCCCTCAACATCAGATTCACTTAAGTACGCTACTTTTGCACAATAGTGAGAGTTAGTACATTCATTTTCGTCCGTATTTGCGTACCTTTCATCATCCGAACTATCGTCGGAATCCGACCATTCCGGATCGCTTTCAGGTTCTAACATAAAAGCTTTTCTGAGACAGGCACTAAGTTCCTCCTCTGTATTGTCGTCAGGCT
The DNA here is from genome assembly GCF_023898315.1 of Schistocerca nitens. Classification (NCBI taxonomy): domain Eukaryota; kingdom Metazoa; phylum Arthropoda; class Insecta; order Orthoptera; family Acrididae; genus Schistocerca; species Schistocerca nitens. The sequence continues at coordinate 71,615,392 of NC_064614.1, forward strand.
TGGATTTTAACTCAACCTCCTCCTTAGGCAATACGGCCTCATCCTCAGCTTTATTCACATCCACTGTGACTTCATATTCGGTGTAATCCTCGTGGACTTTGATTACTTTCAGGTAATCACCTGCCCCTTCTCCACGGTGCCTCTCGGTAGCAGCTTGTACTATTGGCGGACTGTTAGCAGAAGTTATTTCTTCGTCAATGCTGAGGATTTCATCCTCCAAATCCTTCCTACCCTTAATCTGCATCCTATTGGCGGCACGCGTACTTTGCGCGGCGCTATTTATTCTCTCCTCTTCCAATTCGGGCCACGTCACCTTATTGACGTCCCTACTATCTCCCTTTCCACTAACTAATTTCTTTGCCTCATATTCCTTCTTAGCATCTTCCCACTCACATTGCTTCAGGCCCTTGTACAGATCGTCGATCCGCACACGCCAATCAGTTACTTCGGCTAATTCATCCCCGCCTTTAATTTCATTGCAAACACTGCTAACCACACCTCTCTGTGTATTCACAGTTTCCTTTATCGTTTCCTTTGCCACGGAATTATCACTCGTAAAATTTTCATTAGCCCTGACGGCTATGTTCGTATCTACTGCTGCCGTATTTCTAGCGGCTTCTTTCCTAACAGATGTTCTGCTAGGCTGGGCCGTTGCCCTCTGATGCTCCACTCGTCTGTTAACATGTAGCGTTCTGTGCGGCAGAAATGACTCATTCTGGCTCGCAGCTGACGCTTGTTTCGCCACAACACGTCGCGGCGTTCCGTGCCTGTCCCTAGCCTGTCTCATTACATTACGGTCGGTCCGGTATCTTTTCTCAACTCGGGGCCGGTATGTATTGTCCGCTTCCGTTTGGCCCGCAACGTTCGCGGAAATTAGTTTCCCGCGTCGTTATTATTTTGCACGGTATATCCTCTACCGCGACCTGAATTATTTCCTCTACCTCTTCCTCTGCCTCTTCCTCTCTGTATTACATTGACGCGAAATCCATCGCCGTCGTTTCGTTCGTCATTGTTTCGGTTATTACGGTTACCAAAGTTTTGATAATTGGCACGACTTTCGCGCCAATGATCTTCGTCTTCGACTCTTTCGAGAAATGCTTGGAAGCTGCGATGATTGCTTCCTACATACCTCTTTGAATCTTCTGGGAGCTTTTTATATAACTCCCAGATAATTTCCGAATCTGATCTTCGGCCTCTTAAATGCGTCAATTTCCGGTACCAATGCTCGCAGAAATCTTTCAAAGAGTTCCTGCCCCTGTTATCATGCTGTTTGGCCATGATGAACTCCCGCCATAAGTGATCCTGCTTTTGTTCGGACCAATATTCTTCCGTAAATTTCTGCCTAAATTCTTCGAACGTCATTCGTTCGGTGTCCAAATTAATTCCCCAGCGCTTAGCGTCACCTGCTAAGGCGCTAATTACAACGTTTATCTTTTCCTGATTAGACAAGTGTTCAGGAAATATTCTCTCGCAATTTTTGATGAAATCTAACGGATGCCATCCGTTGTGTTTCTTGGCGGGATCAAAGCGTTCCTCGCCTTCTAACAGCTTCGTAATCGGTGTGCCATTACAGACAACACCAGGCCTATCTTTAATTTTATTCTCAAGGTCAAAAATTTTGCCTTGAATTTTCGAAGAATTTTGTTCACATTCGGTAACTCTCTCGCCTAAATCTTTTTCAGTGTCTGAAACTGTCCTTTTCAACTGTGAAATCCCGTGTTGACATTCGTTTACGATCTCAGATTTGAGACCGAAAACTTTTTCGTCTACTTTTGTTTCTACCAGGGGCTCTACTTTCTCTTGGATGTTGAGAATTTCAACATCGAACCTACTGTTAATGTTAACAATTTCCCCCTGCATAGTATCCATATTCTTGTTAATGGTATCAACTTCAAGTTTCAGAATATTTACCACAGAATTTAAATTACCCATTTTTTGCTCTACCTGTTCTATTTGTTTACTAATTTTAATTCCCTGTCCTTCAACCTGTGCTTTAATTCGATCCACGTGTGTTTTAAGCTGCTCATTCTGTGTTTTGAGCTGCTCGTCAACGTGTGTTTTAAGCTGATTAACCTGATTGCCGACTTGTTTTTGAAGTTGCTCATTCTGTGTTTTGATTTGCTCGTCAACGTGTGTTTTAAGCTGTTCATACTGTGTTTTTAGCTGATGGCCCTGCGTTTTGAGTTGCTCGTCTACGTGCGTTTTAAGCTGTTCATTCTGTCCTGCAATTTGTTTGGTTAATTGTTCAAATAAGTCATTCATACTTAAAATTTTTATACTGTTTTGTTCTACGGAATCCGTGTGTTCCGATTCTACTTCAGAAGTTTCTTTCGGTTCTTTCTTTATCTGTGGTGAATCAAACATGTCAGTGGATTCGTTCACGTATCCACTATCATCTACCAAGTCACCCTCTACTTCCTGTTTTGTCCCTTGCTGTGTTCGAGACGATCTCGACATTTCAATCTGTTCGTTGACGTGTTCATGGTACTGTATGTACGCCAACTGTCTTCCGCTAACGCCATCTGTTATCTGGCCACGTAGACTCCTGCTACTGCCAGCCGCATTCTCCATTTTGCTTGGCGCATCTACTCTGCCTACATTTCTGTCCATATTGAATGTCAACTACACCACACTATTATACTTGACTCCCACTGCAGTTTATTTTACTGTCTTTTATTGCTATTCGTGCCACTGAACATCCACTGTTCGATCTTTACATTAATTTGTAATCGACAACAACTGGATGTCCTGTCACCGGGAAGCCACATGTAACGCTACCTCCCTTTACGGACGTACGTTAGCTGTATAAAGCCTATACTGTAATAAGTTCACGGGTTTCACCTTATAAACAAGGATTTTAGTACATAAATTGACCGCGTGTACCTAATAGAAGCAAGATCGGACTTGTAATCAGTAAATAACTACAGTGATGCGTCAAGCATATGTGAAACACAATCGCTCGTTCGCATGGATCAGAAGTATCCACAGTAGATGCTACCTATAATTAATAATTCGGTCGCCAGCCTACTTAGGCAATGAGTGAGCTTTTCCTTGTACAAGTTGTTACATGTACAAACATAGTCACGCGTAGTAATGATGCGTTATATGGCAAAGTTTGGGCCCGGAAAAATCGACTGAACTAAAGCTTTCTATCTTGGTACTAATTTGGACGAGACAAATTCACACAACACCACACATCAATGATTACTACAAATTGCATTTTTGTATATTGATCAGACTGAAATCGGGCATAGATTTCCCTAGAATAAGCAGTTTTGAAAGCACACATACAATGTCACTATTGAAATTGAAAAACAACACTAATGCACTTAGGATTAATGTAGAACTTAACTTTACTGGTCAAATCTGATCAGCACATTTCAAGGTTTGAAAGAATGAACAAGAAAAAGGGGGGGGGGCCCTGAAACTGTTATGGTCGTTATACTGAAACTGTTAATTACTAAAAGTCAAATTAACACTCAAATTTCTCAATCAATGGATAACTAATCTTTTGTTTTACTTCTGAATAATTTAACTGTCATTAGTTCTGTCTCAAGTTAATTAAATAGCATCGATAACTCAATTCAAAAGACTATCTTTCAGTTTATTTATACTTCTACCAACATTTGCAATAGTTCACAGAACTATTGCATTTCTTTATAGCAAAAGTTTGATTGCTGATAATTCTCATTTGCACTAATTATAAACTTTCAGTTCAGGATACTCGGGTTGCACAATACGAGGTAAGGATCCTGTCTAGGTCAGTGATCAGGATAAGTCATGGCTAAAGCAATTCTGGTAAAATTCACGTTATTATTACACAATTAGAAACAGTTTCGACACTGGTCCACACATTTACACTTCTAAAGATGAAATAAAGGTTTGACCTGTGTAAGTCGGTGCGGCGGTTGGCGGGCAGCGAGGTTACGGGCAGCACGGCACACATACAAGCGCGGCTAAGGCTCACGCTACATAGGCACTTTCCATCTTCTTAGCGTCGTAATCTTTCCAATATTGTGCCTCATAATATAGCCATGCCAGGTAGTCGTCGGAATCGGTGTACCCGAGGCTCAATGTAATCCACTTTTCCTAGGTAGCCTCCTCGGTACAGTACTGGTTCCTCGGATCAATTTACCACTCCGACTCTTACTGACTCTCGCCTCCGACTGACCGCTGTACCCGTTGCGCCGAACCGCGCCCAGTGTGCGTTTTCCCGCGCTCGCCTGCCTCCACCTTTTCCCGCTCCCCTACAGGTAGGGTATTCACCACAGGTTTTCTATTACACATATTCTAATGCATTACCTACGTATGGACCAAGTGTTTAAATTACAATTTCCACATTTTACAATATTTTTAACATTAAGTACACTTTCTTTTGATTATCACATTCTCTGAAATCTAATATAAATAATAATATTCATTACAAAAGTTACTCGCAGTTTCTTTAACATCACTATACGAGCCGAAAAAGAAGTTCAAAACCCTGCCAACATTAACTTATCTAAATTCATAGAGGAAAAAATTATTATAGATACAGTTGTCGTTACACGGTATCTGACACCTCTGAATCTGTCCCAGCATTGCGTCGGAATACGTCACGATAACCTCATCCACATTTACTTGATGTGACAGAAAAGCAGTAACTAGCAGCCGGCCCGAGTGACCGAGCGGTTCTAGGCGCTGCAGTCTGGAACCGCGCGACAGCTACGGTCGCAGGTTCGAATCCTGCCTCTGGCATGGATGTGTGTGATGTCCTTACGTTAGTTAGGTTTAAGTAGTTCTAAGTTCTAGGGGACTGATGACCACAGAAGTTAAGTCCCATAGTGCTCTGAGCCATTTGAACCAAGTAACTAGCAAGTAACACAGAAATGTGTGTCTACTCCCCTTCAACTTACTGTTCGTGATGTGCAGTGCCTCCAGCGATCACTGTCGGACTTCTCTGGGGAAACTTTAGTGCCCCTGAAGTTCATATGGTTCATATGGCTCTAAGAACTATGGGACTTAACATCTGAGGTAATCATTCCCCTATACTTAGAACTACTTAAACCTAACTAACCTAAGGACATCACACACATACATGCCCGAGACAGGATTCGAACGTGCCACCGTAGCGGTCACGCGGTTCCAGACTGTAGCGTCTAGAACCGCTCGGCCACTCCAGCCGGCCGCGGAGGCTCGAGTCCTCCCTCGGGCATGGGTGTGTGTGTTTGTCCTTGGGACAATTTGTACAGAAACTTGATAGCAGTTACAAGAGTCGAGGGACATGAAAGGGAAGCAGTGGTTGGGAAGGGAGTGAGACAGGGTTGTAGCCTCTCCCGGATGTCATTCAATCTCTATATTGAACAAGCAGTGAAGGAAACAAAAGAAAAATTCGGTGTAGGTATTAAAACCCATGGAGAAGAAATAAAAACTCTGAGGTTCGCCGATGACATTGTAATTCTGTCAGACACAGCAAAGGACTTAGAAGAGCAGTTGAACGGAATGGAGAGTGTCTTGAAAGGAGGTTATAAGATGAACATCAACAAAAGCAAAACAAGGATAATGGAATGTAGTCGAATTAAGTCGGGTGATACTGAGGGAATTAGATTAGGAAATGAGACACTTCAAGTAGTAAAGAAGTTTTGCTATTTGGGGAGCAAAACAAATGATGATGGTCGAAGTAGAGAGGATATAAAATGTAGACTGGCAATCTCAAGGAAAGCATTTCTGAAGAAGAGAAATTTGTTAACATCGAGTATAGGTCTAAGTGTCAGGAAGACTTTTCTGAAAGTATTTGTATGGAGTGTAGCCATGTATGGAAGTGAAACATGGACGATAAATAGTTTGGACAAGAAGAGAATAGAAGCTTTCGAAATGTGGTGCTAGAGAAGAATTCTGAAGATTAGATGGGTAGATCACATGACTAATGAGGAAGTATTGAATAGGATTGGGGAGAAGAGAAGTTTGGGGCACAACTTGACTAGAAGAAGGGATCGGTTGGTAGGACATGTGCTGAGGCATCAAGGGATCACCAATTTAGTACTGGAGGGCAGCGTGGAGGGTAAAAATCGTAGAGGGAGACCAAGAGATGAATAAACTAAGTAGATTCAGAAAGATGTAGGTTGCAGTAGGTACTGGGAGATGAAGAAGCTTGCACAGGATAGAGTAGCATAGAGAGTTAATCAAGCCAGTCTCAGGACTGAAGACCACAACAACAACAAGTACTGTGTAAGCTTAGCGACTGATGACCTTAGCAGTTAAGTTCCATAAGATTTCACACACATTTGAACATTTTTTTTTGTTTCCGCAAGCCTGGCAAGCTTCACGGGACCCCGTCAGCCAGCTGCACCTGACAACAGGTTGCGAGGACCGCCCAGCGTGACTCGAGGATAGCCTAGTATATGGTTGATTGGGTAGTTTCACTGCAGCTCATTTGTCATAACTTGCGCAAGCATCAAAATGGCTAAACTAAAATTAAAGATGTTTGAGGAGAAATTATGACTTGGGGAATATATGACAGTTACGAAATGGAGTCCAAGTCCAGAAGGGAAAAAGTTTTCGTATGTTTATGCGGCAACTTCAAATAAATCGGTAAATGTGTCGCGATGCAACTTGCGTAAAAAGCTACTAAACACCCATTCTGGAACATTGAGCTTGTTACATGTTTGTAAATTAGACCAGTAGCTTCCTCACTTCATATTTTGAAAGAGGACGGAGGCTTAGTGAGTCACAAGTGCGCGGAAATGTGTGTCAGGAACCTCAGGCACTTTAACAGCGTATAGGCTTTCCAAATTTAGGGAAAAACATTGGTTAAAATAGGAAAAAATACTGCTGTAGTGTGTGCAAAAAACTAAATTCTGGTAGTAAGGAATGTCGTGCTAGGAAAGCTTAGTATGAAAGAAAGCGACTTCTTCTATGCATATACTGTTAGGTTAACGTAATATGAAAAACGAACTTCTTGTTTGCCAAAATGCCTTTAGGGAATTTGGAATGCACTATTTTGACGACTTAGAATGAATTCAGTGAACACGGAATACACATCGCCGAAAAATGAGTTAAACCCTCTATAAATGGTGTCACACTTGGCTGAAACACAACTAAGGTTACATAAACTATACTTTCAAAATGTTAATTTAGTTGGCGTTACAGTGTAACAGACATCTCCAGTTCCTTAGGTGCAAAAGATTTCGATTTTGAGAGGCGGTTCTACTTCCTACATGTATTAGAGGTGACCTGATCGTAGTTCGACTTGAGAGTAGACAATTCTCGTTGAAAGAGGGTGAAGATGCAGAGAAAACCGTTTGTATTAATACAAATAAGTAAGCCCTAAATGCATCGAAAAAAACGACAAGTAAATTCATTCATTTTGAGGCATAAAGTTACGCCAAATGCGTATGTATTTCATTTAGTCGCATGTTGTGATACTGGAGTACAGAAAGACTTTTCATCAACTTATGAACCATATTCGTAAGACGACAGTGAAAGCGCACAGAATAGGATGACGGGTAGACTGGCAAGCCAGGTTCCTTACGGGTTGGACATAGCTGGCTTAGGAAGTGAAGCAGCTTGCCTGTTCTGCTCATAATGTGTGGCAGCTAGACTGCCTGGCTAACATACAAGGACGGGCAGGTTAACAGCGGTATCTGACACCTCTTAATCTGTCCCAGCATTGCCTCGGAATACGTCACGATAACCTCATCCACATTTACTTGATGTGACAGAAAAGCAGTAACTAGCAGCCGGCCCGAGTGACCGAGCGGTTCTAGGCGCTGCAGTCTGGAACCGCGCGACAGCTACGGTCGCAGGTTCGAATCCTGCCTCTGGCATGGATGTGTGTGATGTCCTTACGTTAGTTAGGTTTAAGTAGTTCTAAGTTCGTGGGGACTGATGAACACAGAAGTTAAGTCCCATAGTGCTCAGAGCCATTTGAACCAAGTAACTAGCAAGTAACACAGAAATGTGTGTCTACTCCCCTTCAACTTACTGTTCGTGATGTGCAGTGCCTCCAGCGATCACTGTCGGACTTCTCTGGGGAAACTTTAGTGCCCCTGAAGTTCATATGGTTCATATGGCTCTAAGAACTATGGGACTTAACATCTGAGGTAATCATTCCCCTATACTTAGAACTACTTAAATCTAACTAACCTAAGGACATCACACACAGCCATGCCCAAGGCAGGATTCGAACCTGCGACCGTTGCAGCAGCGCAGTTCCGGACTGAAGCGCCTAGAACCGCTAGGCCACAGCGGCCGGCTCCTGGAGTTCCTCATGGGTAGTCACATTGGTCTTTACCATTCACGGTATACTTCAGCTTGCATTGTTAAACACGTAAGACATCCTTTTAGGAAAGCTCATCTCACAAGGAATGACAGAGGAGTTACTTCAATCTCCTGTCGATGACAAAAGGCAGGGAAACTTCTTGGTCGAATTCATTTGAAAGAAGGCCCACTTAAAATATTTTTTTCCACTAATATACGGGGGTAGGTCAAAAACTATCCGCAACGTTGATATAAAAACGGGAATGACCTGCATTTTTTTTTCCAGTCGTTAGGTACTTTTCGTTGCTGAAGCAATCTACGATAAATTGCTGCTAGCGGAGGATCAAGGTGTTTCGCATAATGTTTATAGAATCTTATAGGTATCTCATCTCGCCATGATGCCTTTCCACTACTAATCTATTGTAGCTGCTTTTCAGTTCCACAATAGGTGATCTCAATATCTGCCATTCCGACGTTGGTACGACAGTTGAAAGGAGTGTCAGTGTTACGATCTTCCGTGTTGAAACAACATCGGAGGACCGAATTCACTAGGTCGGCCTTCTCTCTGTTAGCTTCTGCTTCGGTGCCGGTGTGGTCGCTGAGAGAATGAAAAGATGATTTTGACCCACTTACTGATTTTACATACGACCAAAGTCTCTTAGGGTTTTTACTCAGGTCGGTTGACAACTCTTACTTTCGAAATCATTGAACGCTTTTCTCATTGCTCTCTTTACTCTCATTTTCGCTTCTTTCAGCTTTCGTTTGTCAGCTAAATATTTACTTCTCTTGAATCTGAGATGAAGTGCTCTTTTTTACGTAGCATTTTATTGACATGACTATTCAACTGTGGTGGATTTTTCCTTAATCGGAACATAATGGTCTAGTGCATATTGAACGATGCATTTGAATTTTTTTTATTTGTTCTCCACATCCTCGTTCTCATCAGCGAATATTTTATACTGACTGCTGAGATATTCTGAAATTTGTATCCTGTCACCCTTGCTGCGCAAATATATCTTCCTGCCTTTCTTAACATTCGTTGTAGGACCCGTCGTCATAGATGCTGTCACAGCTTTGTTATCACTGATACCCCCCTGCGTTAACTGATTCGATAAGTTCGGGTCTGTTTGTTACCAGGAGGTCTAAGACGTTACCCTCACGAGTTGGTTCTCTATCATCTCAAGGTAATTTTCGGACAAGACATTCAGAACAATGACACAAAAATCCCTGTCTCTGGCGCCAATTTTTATGGCACAACACTCCCAAACCGTACCTGTCAAGTTGAAGTAACCCCCTATTACAGCCGGCCGTTGTGGCCGAGCGGTTCTAGGCGCTGCAGTCTGGAACCGCGCGACCGCTGCGGTCGGAGTTTCGAACCCTGCCTTGGGCATGGATGTGTGTGATGTCCTTACTTTAGTTAGGTTTAAGTAGTAATAAGTTCTAGGGGACTGATGACCTCATATGTTAAGTCCCACAGTGCTCAGAGCCCTATTACAACGGCATGATCAGGAAAATTACTAATGATATTCTCCAAGTTCAATCTGAAGCGTCTACAACTACAGATCCTGACGCAAATGGCCTATAAAAGCATCCGATCACCATTTCTGATCGTTCTTTGATTCTCAGTTTCACCTAGATTATTTCACATTCGGAATCCGTCATAACCTCGTTAGATTTTATCGAATTTTTTACTGCAATGAACACTCCGTCACCAAATGCCGCTGCTCTTAGTAGTTAAGTGACAGCCGTCGACCACTGTTTTGTCCGTGGTGGGAGGTCCTGCCTAACATCTGGTATTCCCGGACACTGTTGACAGTTGGATCCTGGAATATTTGATTCACTAACGATTTCCGAAATGGAATGTCCCATGCGTCTAGCTCCATCTACCATTCCTCGTTGAAAGTCTGTTAATTCCCGTACTGCGGCCATAATGACGTCGGAAACTTCTTTACATGCGTCACCTGACTGCAGATGACACCTCTGTCAGCGCACTGCCCTTTTATACCTTGTGGACACGATACCATCGCCATCTGTAGATGTTCATATCACTTCCCCCGGACTGTGCACGGGAACAACGCGCACTCATCATCGCGGACCTATACGCCATGTGACTTGAAGAATTTTTCCACAATAATAAAACAGAGTAACAATAAATGATAATTAATTGAAACCCTCAGCTGATGAGAGGTGTTGTTGATATACGTCGATGGGGACAGCTGAAAATGTGGGCCCCGACCAGGACTCGAACCCAGGATCTCTTGCTTATATGGCAGACGCTCTATCCATTTTTCTCGAACCCAGGATCTCCTGCTTACATGGCAGACGCTCTATACATTTTTTTTTTTTTTCGAGGATCGAAGGATCAGGAAGAGGATGTATTGGGTTTGTCCATGTTGTTTTATTTGTTTATTTCTTTAATTTTTTATAACATTTTTAAATTTTATTAAAAAAATTCAATTTGTATTGTATTTACAGATTTATTTTTGTGTCATTACAAAAAAAAACATGGTACAACTGCCGTAGCCGAGCGTCCGAGTCGTCTTCTCGTCTGTTGGTAGGGGTTCCCCCCTATTTCGTCGGTAGAGGTTCAATAGGCTCATATGCTCCAGGATTCTACTTAATTTTCAGCGTCTCATACGCGGAACGCCCTAGTGAGCAGGAGGATCCGCAAATAATGAACCTAAATAATTTGCGAAACGAGTTATGTACTTCGGGTGGCGGCTGAAAGCTGCATGTGTCGTCATCAGTAGGGACCAAAAGTCGAGTGTGCCTTTGGAAGCATCGCAGAATATGTAGTAAATGGCCTTGCCTTTTAGCCAGTTAACGGCGTTCGTCCTGGTTGATGGACAGTATACGTCGTCGGGGCGCAATATATCATCTGGGGAGATAGACTCCGGCAATCGAAGCAAGAGTAAAGCCAGCAGGCGCTGCGTCAGTAGCCAGCACTCGCTGGTCGCGGCACAAGTCAGACGGTGTGCGTCCGAGTCAACGACTGAGCATGTCGGACACAAGGGGTCGTCCGTCAGATGTGTGGAATGTAGCCTCTGACGAGTAGCGAACTTCCCATTCACAACCACGTACCACAATGAACCTACCGTCGTAGGTAGAAAAGGTGTGTGTACCGCCCGCCACACCGTGTTCCAGGCAACTTCAGGATGTCTGTGGGCGACCGTATTTACAGGTTGCTGCTGTTGATAGAGGCGATAATAGTCTTTCGTGGCGGGCTTCCGTGTCGTCGGAAGTTCTGACCGTAAGTAGCTGAAGTCAATAAAGAACTCTCTGATGTGGGTGAGTGCCGGTGAAATGTGTCCTACAGAAACCGGGGGATGCAGAGAGTGTGGTGCCACTTCCGCTATCAGGGTGCCCGTCAGAGTGGCTTGGGCAGAGGTCCACTTGCGACGCATAGTGTTGAGATAAAGCGATCGCGCACGGTTATATACATGAATTAAACCGATACCGCCCGCCCGCTGCGGCAGTGTCAGGATGGCGTATCGGACTTTAAAAACAAGACCGGTGCTTACGAAATGTCCATATGCTGCTTGAAATCTGTCGGCCATCGTAGCCGTCAAGGGAAGGATATGCGCAAAATAGTTCAGTTTTGAGACAAGATAGGTATTGACATAACGTGTTCTGAGGAGCATATCCAAGCGACGCAATTTGTAGTCCTGCAGCAGAGCACATGTCTGGTGTAGGAGCCGGCGGTACGTAGCCGCCGCCGTGCGGCGGACATTGCTATAGAACTGCGCTCCTAAACACTTGAGTACGGGCACCTTGACAAAGAGTACCGCCGTTGCGTGGGAAAGCCCCCTCCGACATCCATGTATTTTGTCTTCTTCACGTTGATGACGCTCCCAGCCACTGTAGCGCCATATGCATGTCATCCTCTGATCTGGCCAGGAACACCACGCATCTGAGCCACCGAGGACACACATAAATGGCGCGACTGCAGGGACTTATCCCTTGCACACTTCCCGTGAGACATTCCCAACTGTCCACAATCTACATACGTAATGTACCTAATAGATATTTGCCCATTACATGTGCACACTAAGGTGACGATTCATGTAAGAGTTCGGGCAACTTGTGCACATTCGTACAGACGAAGGTCAGTGGCTCGGTAGCCTTTAACTACATACATATATGAAGATAGTAACTGTTTTCGAAAGAACAGATACCACTGACGACAGTGCAGCTTCTCTAGAAAAACGATAATTAATTTAAACCCTCAGCTGCCGAGATGTGTTGTTGATATACCTCGATGAGGACAGCTGAAAATATGGGCACCGACCGGGACTCGAACGCGGGATCTCCTGCTTACATGGAAGACGCTGTATGCTCCCTGAACAAAAAGCCCTGTGCAGTAAAGTCCGGCCTGCGAGGGAGCCCAGGTTTTTTGAGAGGACACGGTTTCCAAAAAACCTCTTCCAGAGGTCAGAAGTGTTGTTAGCTGTGTGTGTTGTGGCGCCATCTTGTTGCAACCATCAGATTTCCATTAGATGGCCAAAGAAATCGTGAGTCATTAACTGATAACGCACGCTGATGGCAATTTCTTGAAAAACTAAAGGATCAATAATGTGCTGCCTGGATATTACCAACCCTCACTCCAATTTTCTGATCATGCAATGGCGTTTCAAGCACAGCACGAGTATTCTCCGCTGACAATAATCGTGTTTTTCATGAGTTAACATGACCAGAGACGTGGAACCAGGCTTCGTCCCTGTAAAAGGTGACATGGAGAATATCAGTGGCATTCTTCTCAGTAAAGGATATAAACCATTTGTAGTAACGGATTCGTTTCTCATGATCCGTATATTTTAGTCCTCGCACTGCTTACTTTAAATGGGAACAATGTAAATGTTTGCCTAAGCGTTTTATGCGCAGCTGCGAGTCCGATAATTTTTTCCCGCAATCTGCTCAGTTATTTTGCTGGGCTCCACTGCATAGAGCGAGAAATGTCCAACAGCTTCTGTTCCATGAGTATGTATGGGTTTTGAGTCCGTTCGGCATCCAACGCTCAGCCTGTCTCTCAAAATTTCTCATGTTGTCGATGAACCACATTACGATGAGAAACAGCAGTTCCGGAAATTTTTGAGCAGATGCATCCTGCACTATATCCTATGTTCAATAAGATGAATACGTTTCTTAGCTGGAAGCACTCCAATTTAAAAACAAACCGAATATCTAAACACTACATACATCATTCGATGGCTTGTATCAATTGAACCAATCAGTTAAATGTTACGCAATAGTAGAACGAATTAAAATAACAATTGCGTATCTATGAAAAACAGTTCTGTCAGCTTGTATTCTGCCAACTTAGTTACGAACTTCCAACATAACTACACCCACAATCTGTAATTCAGTGCAGAGCGACTGTAGTATGATACTAGCATTATCTTGCACTTACGAGGTGTGGCTAGAAAAAAACCGGACTAGTAATGGTGAAACAATAAAACGAATGCAATAAGGCCGAAAGTCGCGTGGCCTGTCACGTGACTCTCGCTCCGCCTACTGCTCGAGTTTCATCTGCCTCCTGCACTCAGTCTGCCCGTGGCGTCTGTTTTAAGTAGTTGACGTTTTGTCTGTGCGTCGGAAAATGAGTGTACAGAAAGAACAGCGTGTTAACATCAAATTTTGTTTCAAACTAGGAAAATCTGCAAGTGAAACGTTTGTAATATTACAACAAGTGTACGGCGATGATTGTTTATCGCGAACACAATTGTTTGAGTGGTTTAAACGATTTAAAGATGGCCGCGAAGACACCAGTGATGACACTCGCACTGGCAGACCATTGTCAGCAAAAATTGATGCAAACATTGAAAAAATCGGTAAACTTGTTCGACAAGATCGCCGTTTAACAATCAGAGCAGTGTCTGAGTTAACAGGAGTTGACAAGGAAAGTGTCGAACAAGTTTACCGATTTTTTCAATGTTTGCATCAGTTTTTGCTGACAATGGTCTGCCAGTGCGAGTGTCATCACTGGTGTCTTCGCGGCCATCTTTAAATCGTTTAAACCACTCAAACACTTGTGTTCGCGATAAACAATCATCGCCGTACACTTGTTGTAACATTACAAACGTTTCACTTGCAGATTTTCCTGGTTTGAAACAAAATTTGATGTTAACACGCTGTTCTTTCTGTACACTCAACATTTTCCGACGCACAGACAAAACGTCAACTACTTAAAACAGACGCCACGGGCAGACTGCGTGCAGGAGGCAGGTGAAACTCGAGCAGTAGGCGAAGCGAGAGTCACGTGACAGGCCATGCGACTTTCAGCCTTATTGCATTCGTTTTATTGTTTCACCAGTACTAGTCCGGTTTTTTTCTAGCCACACCTCGTATACATATTTAAAGAAAGCGTTCATTTAGTACAGAAGCTGAAGTTATGTTTAAGTCAACAACAAGAAATTACTTGTTGTTGGTTGTGGTCTTTAATCTGAAGACTGGTTTGATGCAACTCTACCGGCCACTCTGTCCTCTGCAAGCCTCTCCATCTCTGAATAACGACTGCAATCAACGTCCTTCTGGATCTTCTTACTGCATTCTTCTTCTGGTCCCCCCCCCCCACCCCTGCCCTACTTCCCAACAATGCTATACTAACGATTCTTTGTTGTCTCAGATGTGTGTCATATCAACCGTCTGAACATCCGAATAAGGGACTATTTTACCTCCGGAGTAATTTACCCAATACGAGGCAACCATCTTCTAATCATACAGCAGAGCCTCATTTCTTCGGTAAAAATTATTGATGTAGTTTCACTTTGCTTTCAGCCGTTCGCAGTACCAGCACAGCAAGGCCGTTTTTGTTGGTACTGAATGCGAGATCAGTCAACCATCCTGTTGCCCTGAGACTACTGAAAAGGCTGCAGCCCCATTCAGGAAGTACACATTTGTCTGGCTTCGCAACAGATATCCCTCCGTCATTGTTGCACCTAGGGTATGGCTACCTGTATTGCTGAGGAACGCTAGCCATGATCTTCCAAAAACACTTGTTTGCAATGGACAACAATATCGTCAGCGAACAACAGTAAACTTATCTAATTTAATTTTTATGCGTACTGAGATCATCAGATGTCCTACTATGCCTCTTTGGGGTTCACCAGGTATTATCCTCGTTTCTGAAGTCAATCCCCGCCTATTATAACTAAAATTCATTGAGTCAGAGGAGTAGATTGGAACAAGAGACGTCTGATACAGCATCTATATTTACACCAGAAAGTAAGGACAAATATTGGAAATGAAATGTCAGAAGGAAGCAGCATTGGACGATGTGTTAGACAAGGTTGTTGCCTTTCTCCACTGCTGTTTTACGTATACCTTGAAGAGATTATTGCGAAAGGCTTACATGGGAGAAGAGGAATATGTGTTGGTGGAAAGAGAATAGAATGCATAGGATTTGCTAATGACATCGTATTAGTGGCAGAAAGTGAGCGGATAGTGAATAACATGCTGAAAGATCTGAATGAAGCTTGTGTGGAATATGGGATGCAAATAAACACAGCAAAAACAAACAGTATTGTCATCAATACAAGACGCAGACTGTCCTTTAGCCAAGTAAGTGCATTTACATATCTTGGAAGTACAATAACTGAAGACGTGAGATGTCACCAACTCGAATTGCCATAGCGAAGGAGGCATTCAACAGAAAGAGGAGACTCTTACGTGGCAAATCAAATAAAGGTCTAAGGAAAAGGCTTGGAAAATGTTTTGTCTGGAGTGTGGCACTATATGGGGCAGAAACATGGACACTAAGACGAGAGGATGGAAAAAGGTTAGAAGAATTTGAGATGTGGATGTGGTGGAGAATGGAGAGAATAAGCTGGATGGAAAGAGTGAGTAATGAAAATATTAAAGGTTTGGTGAGAGAAGATGTCTGCTAAAGGTTGTAAGAGAAAGGAAAAAGGACTGGTTGCCACATTCATTAAGAAGGGAGTGATTGCTAGAATACGCTTGGGAAGGATTGGTTTCTGTGAGAAAACTGAAAGGAGGAAGGAGATACAAGATGATAGACGACATAAAGGGAAGAGAAAATTACGTAGGCATGAAGAGGATTGCAGAAGACCGGACAGCCTGGAGAACTATCAAGTGAAAACCTGCATTTTGGGAGAACACTGATGATGATGATGATGATGATGAGTCAGTCGTATACCACGAGCATCCCAAAAATGTCGGATAAAGCCTGAAAAGTCGTATAAAGTCTGACGTCTGTAAAACCCAGACTTATCGATTCAGATTGTCAGAGTAGAATACTGCTATCATAAGAAGTTTTCCCTTACGATTTATAATCAGTAAATTTAATGCAAAACTAGTTAATACGTTTTTATGCAATGAACACCTAGATATTTTATTTTCCTGTCTATGGCCATATTCCACGAAGAGGGCAAATAACGATGAGCTCATACACCGAGTGCAAAACGAAATAAATAATTCTTTTGTCAGGTCTACTAGTGACGGATCAGATATTGCCGTGTTGGAGCTCATTTCCTGTGCCCTGAATCCGAGGGCAGCGGAAAATATATCGAGCCAGTGTTGTATGACGTCTGACTCACGCAATAATCCTATTATGGGGGACACCAGGGAATATTTTCTGTGAGCGGAGAACGTCCCGAGGGGATCTCAGTAAATACCTGCCACAATGCCCCACGGATAGAATTTCATCGGACCATGCCGAGGGAGGGGCTCCGCGTTTCCAGAAGAAACCGACTCCGATATTTATTCCGCTGGGCGCAGTCGTCTCTAAGAAGAAAATAAAAAAAAGCACCCACAATGAACTATTTATGAAATACGAGCACGATACAGGAAATGAGATTTCTGTTCGAGTAAAAACTTTCCACTGAAAATTTTGTGATATCTGATACAGATTGAAAAATTTTTCTATCTATTAACGCATTTACATTTTACATTCCAGGAAGACTAATCACAGTGCACAACCCACATCCGTTAAAAAAAGCATCCCCTCATGGCGTTTTGTATGTAGGGTGGTCCGCATCATATATAACAACCTTTTATTTACTGTCTGGTGCGAGATACCGAAACCAGGTTTTTCGCGAATGATGGCACCCGTGGAGGGGGGTGGGCGGGAGGGAGGGGGTGTACTTAACTTCGTTATGTTGTTAATTATCGTAACTCTTGTATCAGCCGAAATATAGAGCGTCTCGAATGCCATTATGAGAGTAAACCATCGCATTTAAATACATGAAGGTTCTTGCTTTATTATAACAATATATACAAGAGTTAACAGAATACCAAGTGTAATGCGATAGTTCAGTCTCTTGAGCATACTTTATCACAAAATAAACCGATTGTCAGTGGCTTGTAGCAAAAACAATTATCATTTCCTTCTTTCTTAATTTGTGTCTTGTTACACTGAAAATCGCAGTTCGTCAGATATTCGCTTCGTGCTAACTGCAGTTACATGCTCATATATCATCATCATGTTAATATGCTGGGTTTTAACGTTGTTGGCTTCTTTTTCACAAACAACATTAGATCACAATACACGTCCACAGGGTTTCCTTTATACAGATCCAATGGCTTTCATTGATACATTTCCAGTGGCTTTCAATTATACATATCCAATGGCTTTCAATTAAGGGAAAATGTGTAGTGGTTAGTGCCATTTTGCAAACTATAAATACTCAGTGTATGTGGTCATACATAAACACCAAATAATTTCAAAAGTTTTGTCATGAGTTGAAGCACAATATTTTGGCAGTACTTTATTTGAAAATGGCCTAACACCAGAAAAAAAAATTGTGGATGTTGGCATTCACAGGTGCTCATCAGATAATCTCGATATCCAATTTGATCGTTGTTGATAAAACTTCAGCAGTCTAGAACAAAAAAGAATATAGGAACGGCTGATAGTGCAGAAGGGTTATTACGTAACTAAGCTTTCACCATGGAAACTAAAGCAGAACAAGCCATAGCTTAGCAGCTATTGTGTATCCGTAGCATCCGTCGTACGCTTTATTGACCTGAACAGGAGCGTACTATTATATTTCCCCTACTTTCATGATCGACTGTAATTAGCCGGTATCGAAATGCTGCTACAGGAAGTTAGGCGTTTCTCAGTAACAACTACGTATAATAACACATTACGGGGACTCCTCCAGTATAATTATAAGTCGTACACTTATTTTCCATTACATATCATCACTCTGTTTCATTTGGTACTTTCTCCTGGAACACAAATTGTCCTTCGTTTTGGATGTTGGTTAAATGTTATGTTTATTTATTGATCTTTTTATGCACCCTGACCAGATAAGGACTGTCAAGCATTCTCTCACACCGGACAGAGAAATAAATATACGAAAAAACAAACTAGAACGTTCATTGTGAATTTCAGTGCGCATTCGTAGTTGAGTTATGTAAACCTGATGTACTACTATGACAATAATTATTGGTATCAACTCAAATAATAATAGTGAATAGTAATAATAAACAAGTAATAAATAATATTTGCAAATGTTGAGAGTAAGAAAAATATTTACTAGTTTATTACTTTTGAAGCCATGCTTAATATAAGTAGAAACAGAAGGGATAATAGTGAAAGGGGTGACAGATCGAAATATCACTAACAGTATCGGTTAAGAAAGAGGGTGCAAAAGTATGAGACTGCCGACATATTACCTGACTTTTGGGAAAATATCATCCAATCTATGTCTAAGATTATAGAGCCGACAAATGCGAGAATTATCTTACAATCAGCTTAACATCTCATGCATCCAGGTAGTTGAAAAGCTACATGTTACATGACGATCAGTTAGGCTTAGAAAAGATAAAGTCACCAGACAGGCAATTCTGATGTTGCGGTTGATTATGGAAGTTAAAATAAAGAAAAATTAAGAAACGTTCTTAGGATTTGTCAACCTGAAAAAAAGTTCGATAAAGTCAAATGGTGCAAGGTGTTCGAAATTCTGAGAAAAATAGGGGTAAGCTATAGAGAAAGACAGGTCTCATTATGTACAAGAACCAAAAAGCAACAATGGGAGTGGAAGATCAAGAACAAAGTACTCAGTTTAAAAAGGGTTGTAAGACAGTGTTGTAGTCTTTAGCCCTACTGTTTGTAACCTCCCCCTCTCTTATCGACCTACTGACAGTGAAAAATTAAACCGCGTGTACCTAATGGAAATTTGGGAAAAGCAATCGTCACCGAAGTTAATCTGTCGGTAAAGAGGGAGGAAAGGGTTACATCTAAATGAAAGGAAAAATGCAAATGAAACTGGTGGAAATTAATTTTGAAAAGGGGTAAAGTTAATAAAGAAAGTAAATGTGCGGCCGTTACGTTAACAATTAACTAGCGGTAATTAGATATTTGAGATTTGGGGGAAATTACGGTCGCCAGTCCTAAGGACAATAACTATAGTAACTGAAAAAGAAAGGTAATTACACATATAATTAGCACTAGAAGCGTGACAACTGAAGGTTGACACGTGTAGTGTGAAAACTGAAAGTTTGTCAGAAGTAATAAATTTCGCTGCACTCTGACTTAATTTAGCAAAAGAATTAATAAAACCGGAAAATTGAAAGTTAATTTAGTGACTGAAATTAATAAGAAGCTTTCTTTCTTAAGCACATCGAAATTCAGTAAAATACGGTTAGTCTTGGACTACCTCAACAATCATTTCAAAAGCTACTTGAATCTACGCAATTTAGAAATAAGAGATTTAGCTTTGAACTTGAATTAAATGATTCAGAACAATTAACAATAGTAAAATTTGTACGTACCAAGCTGAGCTGCAGTCACAGGTAAGCTAAAATACGGTAACAAAACTCGCACTCTTAATTTGTGCTTGTGTAATCTAAATATTGTAGCCAGCTATGACTACTTTAACTGAACTTTGAAATTAAAGCAGTGAAATTATATTATTTTAATGCTGGCGTTTGAATTTCAACGACACTCGGGTTCATTTCGGAAAAGGAAGGGACCCTGCTTGGCAATGCAATTGGGACAATGAGCAACAGAGGTTCATGCTAAGTTGCTGTAATTTTGTGAATGGAACAATTTTAAAAGCTGAGGTCTGTCATACAGTTCTGAAACTTTACGTGCTTCCAGTCTTCCTTGTTGGTTGATTGAAGGTTTGAAGCCGTCGATCGAGGAGGTGGCGACAGTCACTCATTGTCGGCCGTCGCTGTTCCAGAAGCTGGATGTTGGCGCGCCTTCTTCTCGACACGGTCTCCAGCCGAAACGGGCTCTTGATGTGTGCCAGCTAACGCTTCCCGTCTGCGACACCATGTCCGAAACTATCATAGCAAGTCGAGCGCAATTACACGCTGCCAAACCCCGAAAGCGCGGCAACTCGCGGGAGCGTCACACAACGCACCTGCTCCACTCGCACTCCAGCCAGACTCTCCCAGGTTCTGCCCGCGCTACACGCGGCAGAGTTAACAGTACCAAAGATCCTACACACTTTGATTCTTCACACGACCTATCGATGTAATCGTTCGATAGCAGTTTTCCCTAGGCAAGACCCAGCGTAAAAATACAAATAATATTTACGAAGCAAACCAATTATACATCGACATAAATGCATAAATATATATATACAAATAGTAAAACAATTACAATATGTAAAGACACAGAAATGTCATATATTCAGGTAACAAAAATAAGGAAAAAAAATATAGTACAATAGATGGAAATAGGAGGATATGCATTTCCGGCGTTACATGTTCAATCTGTAAATCGAAGAAGCAATGACGGAAATAAAAGGAGGGTTCAAGAGTGGAATTAAATTTCAAGGTGAAAGGATATCAATGACAGGATTTCCTGGGGAGACTGTTATCCTCAGTGAAAGTGAAGAAGAATTGCATGATCTAATGAACAGTCTAATGAGTGCAGAATATGAGCTGAGAGGAAATCAAAGAAAGAGGAAAATAATGAGAAGCAGCAGAAGTGAGACCAGCGATACACTTAACATCGGAACTGGTGATCACAAGATGGATTAAGTTAAAGAATTCTGCTAACAGCAAAATACCCAGTGAGGAGTGAGAAGGTTTTTCGCAAAAACACCGAGGTAAGGAATATATGGAAGCCGTTGACAAGAAGAAAGAACAGGGTGGTAGGACATCCGTTGAGACATCACGGAGTAAGTTCCAAGGTCCTACAGATAGCTGTAGAGAGTAAAAACCTTCAAGGAAGTCGTAGACTGGAAAATATCCAGCAAATAATTGAGGACGTAGGTTGTAACTGCTACTCTGAGATGGAGGTTGGCACACCCTGAGATGAAGAGGTTGGCACAGAAGAGGAATTCATGGCGGGCCGCATCAAACCAGTCGGAAGACTGATGACCCAAAAAGAAGTGCACTGACATATTATTACACCCTGATGCTCTGTGCTGAGTCTAGTCTAGGTGATGACCCAAAATTATCTCCAAGATCTAAGCAGAAGAAAGAACGAATTGTTTTTTTATCCTACAGAATTGAGACTGAGATCGATTATCTGAAACCAAAGAATAATAAGTCTTTTGTGAGCGACTAAAATCACTTGTCATGCGGCATTTATGGTAACCCTTGCCGCAGTAAGCAGAAGATCTGTACCGTTCGTCGCAGATTCTATTCCGATCAGGACGTCAGATTTCCTGTGAGCATGGAAATAACCGATTCTAGGTGGTTTACATCCTGTTACAATCATTACATATCTTCTTGTACAGCGAACATGGTTTGCCTACGAGACAGAGCTTAATTATTACGTCATTCGTGTTGCGGCTAAAGGAAGTAAAAGATTAAGGAACGCGGCGAACTTCTCCAGAAAGTCGTGGGGCTGGACAGCTACCCAGGAAAGAATATTATTGTAAGATGCTTTTATGACTGCGTTGTCGACGGCAGATGTCCTGGTATCTATTCACGCTATAGACAGTTATGAGAAGATTATAAATGTAGCAAATGTTTCCATGTGTCTCGTGGCCGAGAGAGTCTTGAGATTTGATATTCGTTCAAGGAGAGGTCCAAGAAGAGTTATGGAAAGAAAACCATTTCGAGGAATTACAATGTCTATACGGAGACAGAAAATTACTTTCTATTTCACTAGAACTTTTTTATTGAATATTTCTATGATGAAAGAAAGAATTAGAAGCAGTAGAGATGTGAATGGGGGGAGGATAACAGGTCATAGAGGGTCGAAAGCAACATAATCAATATATTATATATATTACACGAATTTTGTGTGATAGGTACGCTGGTCAATACAGTTGAAAGATCTATCTTTAAACTAAGTAATAAAGATTTGGATGTGAAGGATAATGATAAAAACATCCCATATAGAGAGACAGTCAAGTGCGTAAGAACTTCTGGCAAGTAGCCAAAGAGCCATTTTTCGAAAGAGCACTGGCAAACGAAATATCTCCATGAATAATTATTTTAGGAAAATATTATAGACGAATGCAATTAGTGGAACGAATTCCTCCAGGTATACTAACTGGCAAAAGTGGCGGAGAGGAGGAAGAAACTTACACTTTAAAGACACTTAGCCTAGCAGATAATGTTAACCTATGGACCACTGAGATCTGCTATTATTTACTAAGCGGCATAGCGACATACTGGTGTAGACAATGAAATGCGCAGAAAGCTATTCCCCACAACCTCTTCGTATGTTAACGTCTCAGATTTTTCACATCGTGATTTACCGTAATGCAATTTAAGAATCTAAATATTCAGTTTACTAAGACCAAAAATAGCTTAACTTTATAAGACGCTGAATGAAGTTAAATAGCTTATTCTTAAACTGGTTGCTCCTGAAATGTTAGTTCCTCTGCAGAGCTATCTGAAACTCCTCGGGTGAAATAACTTTGTAGGTCTGGGATAATTAATCCTGTCAGGTGCAGGAGTATCCCCGGCACTCCGATGAGAAAAATGTTGCCTGCGTTTCCAGAAGTGAGGGGGGAGTCCCTCTCGCTTTCTTTCCGTCCCTCTTGATCGACGACTGGAGAGAGCAGTTACCTCTCTGAACCAGACAGGGCAGAGAAAATTTATTGATTATCGCCGAGATTGAATGCCTAGCACACACAGTTAGGAAAGTTAGTGAGGTGTGTGTCAGACGATATTAAATCCTTTGTGCGTAGTCGCTATGTAAAGACGAAAAATGTGGCACAAAACAGAATAGGTGGGAAGTCAGCATTAAACAATTCGAATTGCTGATGACTTGAAAAACAAAAAAGTCAGTTTGTTCTTGTAAAAGCTGCCTAGCCTGAATTTAGGGTACCTTTGTGAACGAAAGAAAGTGAACGCATATGAAGTCTGCTTACAACTCGATTTCTCTGTCGCTACAGTACATTCCCTGTTGTTGTTGTTGTGGTCTTCAGTCCTGAGGCTGGTTTGATGCAGCTCTCCATGCTACTCTATCCTGTGCAAGCTTCTTCATCTCCCAGTATCGTCTGCATAAACAGACCCACCTATGATCTTCAAAACTGAGCTCGATTTGCTGGACCTTTCTTCCTCAGGGCCTTTTCGGTCACTGAAACATCATATAAAAAAGCTTAACAATTCTACTAATGCCACATTTCAATTAAATGATACATGGCAGTCATATCTTACAAATTCTTTACTTCTGTATCTACGAAAATGTTTCTTCCGCCATTCGCGAGCACAGTGTCGCCAGACGAAACTGGTTACTTTTCCTTTGTGTTTGCTGAAAACAAATGGCATTACTTTGTTGAGACTGCTGCAGATTTCTGTATCATTATTTCATACTGTATAAGAATATTCTTTATGTTAAGGTTGCCGCTTTTTACACTATTAGTTTGAGGTGTCATTTGGAAGATTTCTTAACAGCAGTGTTTGTCAAATGTGTTGGCCAGTGCATCATTGTTTCCCATATGATGCCCAAATGTACTTTACGTATCTGATCGTTCTTATATACAGCTCTATTCACGTATCTGATCATTCTTATATATAGCCCTCTTCGAGTCCTCGCTTAAGCTATACTGGGATTAAAAAATAGAAATTGGCACATTACCGAAAAAAAAACGTTTTATTACACGAAGAATCTGAATTGTTTATTGCTAAACAACGTTTCTTTCCTCTTTCTATTTCAAGTACTAAACGTAACAGTTCATAAGAAACACGTAGAAATATACACGAAGTGCTCATGTAACTGTGCACTAACCGGTCCGTAGTTGCTAATTTCTTCCTATTGAACGACGAATTTCAAGTTAATATGTATCACTGTACACACGAATTGATGTGCACACCGCCATAAACTAAGGCGTACTATCATAATACCGTTGAGGTAATCTATTATTACTCAGTAACCGATGTCAAAAACAAATAGGTGGTTTGTATTATCACGCTTCAGAGATGCAATGGATATCGTTAGCAAAATAATCAGACTACATAGTTTTAGATTAAATAATGCATATAAGAAAGTAAAGTGACACCATAAAGAAATTATTGAATCTTTTAGAAAACATTATAGAGTAGTCGCAAGCCTATTTTTCTGGACGAAGTATAAAACTGCTTCAGATTCACTTTGTTCCTTCTCTAAACTGGATTTATTGAACTATAATTTGGCTTGCGCCTCAAAGCTTGACGAAACGTAATTTTTTGCAGATTCTACTGAACAGAGTATCCGATACCAGTGTGTACTTGAGGTCGGCGATAGGCACTGCATATGTTTTTCAGATAAAACACAGTGAATTCACAAAAGCTTCCACATAGCCAAAGTGTGAGAATTATCTGCCGCGGATTACTTACTTGTCTGTACAATTGCCTGTCTGCCTCATTTCTGTTAGCTGCAAAGTATAGTAACTGACACAACTCAATATTGATCTCTTAACGCTGAAGTTAATTTCCTTTTTGTCAGGCTAAGTCGGATGATGTTTTAGATGAGATTAGATTAGATTAGTACTTGTTTCATAGATCATGAATACGTCACTTCTTAATGATGTGGAACGTGTCAGGTTAATAAAAGGTGTCTATACAAGATCTTACATTACACAAAATATTACATGACACTTAATATTTTTAATTTTTTGTGGGGGTTGGGCAAATTACCGACTTACTATATCCAAAAATTCATCTAATGAGTAGAAGGAGTTGCCATTAAGAAATTCTTTCAATTTCCTTCAAAATGCTGTATGGCTATCTGTCAGACTTTTGATGCTATTAAGTCAGTGGCCAAAGACTTTTGTGGCAGCTTAATTCACCCCCTTCTGAGCCAAAGTCAGATTTAACCTAGAGTAGTAAAGATCATCCTTTCTCCTAGTGTTGTAGCCATGTACACTGCTATTACTTTTGAATTCGTTCAGATTGTTAATAACAAATTTCATAAGTGAAAATATATATTGTGAGGCTACAGTGAAGATCTTTATCTCATTAAATAAGTGTCTGCAGGATGATCTTGGATCAGCTCCAGAAATTATTCTGATTACACGCTTTTGTGCAATGAACACTCTTTTACTCAATGATGAATTACCCAAGAATATGAAGCCACACGAAAGCAGAGAATGAAAATAGGCGGGATTAGCTTATTTACTGAGATGTATATCGCCTAAATTTTGCAATGACCCTAAAAGCATAAGCAGCTGAACTCAAACGATTCAGCAGATCCTCAGCGTGTTTTTTCCATTTCAACCACTCATCAATGCATCATACACCTAAAATTTTCGAATATTCTACTTTAGCTACCGATTTCTGAGCGAAGTCAATATTTATTAATGGTGTCATTCCATTTACTGTGTGGAACTGTATATACTGTGCTTAGTCAAAGTTTAATGAGAGCCCATTTGCAGAGAACCATTTAATGATTTTCTGAAAACAACGTTCACAATTTCACCAGTTAATTCTTGTCTGTTGGGTGTGATAGCTATACATGTATCATCAGCAAAAAGTACCAGCTTTTGCATCTTCGTGAATATAGAATTGCAAGTCATTAATAGACAGGGTGAATCACCTAACGTTACCACTGGATACATTTCGTAAACTACATCAAATACTGACGAATCGATTCCACAGACCGAACGTGAGGAGAGGGGCTAGTGTAATTGGTTAATACAAACCATAAAAAAATGCACGGAAGTATGTTTTTTAACACAAACCGACATTTTTTTAAATGGAACCCCTTTAGTTTTGTTAGCACATCTGAACATGTAAGCAAATACGTAATCAGTGCCGTTTGTTGCATTGTAAAATGTTAATTACATCCGGAGATATTGTAACCTAAAGTTGACGCTTGAAACCTCCGACGTTCAGTTGCGTGTTGTAACAAACACGGGCCACGGTCGGCGAGCAGCATCTGCAGGGACATGTTTAAGATGACGATCGTGTTTACGCGTGTGGCTGTAGTGCACTGTTGTGGTTTGGTCTAGCTGTCGCAGTGTCCGCATGTAGCGCTTGCTGCTATTGTTATTCTGCATTCGTCTCCGCACGCAGACCAACTGTAGTACACCGTGTTAGCAGATGTCTGTGATAGTGTAGTGTTGTAGGAACTGTGATCATGGTGTATTCGAACTCTGAAAAGGCGGAGATGATACTCATCTATGGCGAGTGTCGACGAAATGCAGCTGAAGCCTGCAGGGTGTATGCAGAACGGTACCAGGACAGAGAGCATCCAACGTGCCGCACATTGCAAAACATCTACCGCCAACTGTATGCAACAGGTATGGTCGTAGCACGCAAAGGGTCCGTAACAGGCCCGTCTCAGGAGAGGCGGGTACAGTTGGTGTGTTAGCTGCTGTTGCCATGAACCCATACATGAGTACACGGGACATTGCGAGAGCCGGTGGACTGAGTCAAAGTAGTGTCATACGCGTACTGCATCGTCACCGCTTTCACCCGTGTCATGTGTCGCTACATCAGCAATTACATGGTGATGACTTTAATCATCGAGTGCAGTTCTGTCAATGGGCATTAACAGTGAATGCATTGCAGTTCTACCTGTTTACCGATGAAGCGGGTTTCACAAACCACGGGGCAGTGAATCTACGGAACATGCATTACTGGTCCGTGGACAATCCTCGCTGGCTCAGACAGGTAGAGCGACAGCGACCGTGGACTGTATATGTATGGTGCGGAATCATTGGCGACCACCTCATTGGTCCTCACTTCATTGCAGGGGCCCAAACAGCTGCAACATACATCGCGTTTCTACAGAATGATCTGCCAACGTTGCTCGAAAATGTCCCACAGGAAACGCGTCGACGTATGTGGTATCAGCATGATGGTGCACCTGCACATTCCGCAATTAACACTAGGCTGACCCTTGACAGGATGTTCGACGGGCGTTTCATAGGACGTGGAGGACGCATAAATTGGCCAGCCCGTTCTCCTGATCTTACACCTCTGGACTTCTTTCTGTGGGTACGTTAAAGGAGAATGTGTACCGTGATGTGCCTACAACCCCAGAGGATATGAAACAATGTATTGTGGCAGCCTGCGGCAACATTACACCAGATGTACTGCGGCGTGTACGACATTCATTACGCCAGAGATTGCAGTTGTGTGCAGCAAATGATGGCCACCACATTGAACATCTATCGGCCTGACATGTCGGGACACACTCTATTCGACTCCGTAATTGAAAACGGAAACCACGTGTGTACGTGTACCTCACCCCTCATGGTAATGTACATGTGCGTCAGTGAAAAAGACCAATAAAAAGGTGTTAGCATGTGGTCGTAATGTGCTGTTCCAGTCTCTTCTGTACCTAAGGTCCATCACCGTTCCCTTTGGATCCCTACGTAAGTCGGTGCTCTCCGATACACACGATCGAACAGCGGAGGAATGGTACTCAAGCGTCAACTTTAGGTTACAATATCTCCGGATGTAATTAACATTTTACAATGCAACAAACGGCACTGATTACGTATTTGTTTATATGTTCAGATGTGCTAACAAAACTAACGGGGTTCCATTTAAGAAAACGTCGGTTTGGTTTAAAAAACATACTTCCGTGCATTTTTTTATGGTTTGTTTTAACCAATTACACTAGCCCCTCTCCTCACGTTCGGTCTGTGGAATCGATTCGTCAGTATTTGATGTGGTTTACGAAATATATCCAGCGGTAACGTTAGGTGACTCACCCTGTATATTAAGAACAGCAGAGGACCTAAGACCGAACCTTGTGGCAACCCATTCTTGATTGTTCCCCAGTTTGAGAAATCACCAGCTTTTTGCATATTATGTGAACTGCTTATTTCAATTTCTGCACTCTTCCACTTAGGTATGATTTAAACAATTTTAGCACTGTCCCATTCATACCACAGTACTTGAGCTTATATAGAAGTATTCCATGATTTACATAATCAAAAGCCTTTTGAGAGATCACAAAAAATCCCAACGGGTGACTTCCGGTTGCTCAGAGTACTTTATATTTCATTAGCGAAAGTATATATAGCATTTTCCGTTGAAAAACCCTTCTGGAAACCGAACTGACATTTTGTTAAAACTTTATTTTTACAAAAGTGTGAAGCTACTCTGTAGTACATTAAGTTTTCAAGAATTTTGGATAAGGCAGTCAGAAGAGAGATTGGGTGGTAGTTGTTGACATCAGATGTATCCCCTTTTTTATGCAGTGGTTTAACAATGGCATACTTCAGTCTATCTGGAAAAATACCCTGCTTCAGAGAGCTATCACGTATGTGGCTAAGAATCCCACTTATTTCTCGGGAATAAGCTTCTATTATCCTGCTGGAAATGCCATCATTTCCATGTGATCTTTCATTCTTGAGTGTGTTTATTGTCTTCCTAATTTCAGAAGGAGAGGTGGGTGGAATTTCAATTGTATCAAATGGTGTGGGTAAGGCATCTTCCATTAACTGCCTTGCTTCTTCTAATGAACATTTAGATCCTATTTTCTTTGCAACATTTAAAAAATGATTATTAAAAATGTTTTCGATTTCCGGCCTGTTGTTTGCCAAGTTTCCATTCCCTTTGATGGTAATGCCGTCATCCTGCACTCTTGGTTGTCCTGTCTCCCTTGTAATAACGTTCCAAATTGTTTTGATTTTGCTGTCAGAGGTATTAATCTCAGAAATGATGAAACGGTGCTAATCGGTCGCAGAACTAAGTACTGCATAATTCACGAAACATAAATTTAAAAAATTAATAAACAAAACAACAAGTTTTAAGGTAGTGCATGCAAGTAAAACTTCTATCGGAAATCTGTTAACTACAAAGCTCATGAACACAATTGGTCACAGAACAAAGTACTACATAATTCACGAAACACAAATTTAAAAAATTAACAAACAAAAAACAAGATTTAAGGTAGTGCATGCAAGTAAAACTTTTATCGGAAATCTGTTAACTACAAGGCTCATGAATACAATATACAGGCTTTGCCTTATGTTAACAGCTCAACTTAAACTTGGAAATCTAATATACTAGGTTTATAATGAGTAGGTTCAGAGATGTATAATCACGACACACTTGAATGCCGGTCTGCAGGAAGTTCACGAATCGACGCACTGGTCGTTCTTCCTATTTGTATATACGAATGTTTTCTGTCAATACACATTTCAGAGGTGCCTGATTTCGAGTCTAATGAAATGTCAATTGCTGTCATGTTATAAGTTGTTAACGTCGACAATTATTTGAGGAAAAACGCTGAAAGATGACGAGTTCGTCCATGCTACTTCATTTATCGAATATGAGATACTATGGCGAATAGATGTCTATCCAACACTGTAAAAGAAATGAAATATTCTATCTTATGCTATTTTTAAATTATGGGATTCACTGTTTATGTGTGCAGTGTTTTTTCTGATATCGCAGAAATTACTCCGTATAATTAAAGTTTTTTGAAATGTGACTGTATGCTCCAAGGTTATCATGGTCATCTAACGTGTTCCACTGAAATTTAAAAGAGTTACAATCGAGAAAATCTTGTCCATATCGTATTTAATCGTATAGCGGTTACATTATTACTCTGTTACACACCAATAATCACAAAGTGAAATGAAACTGAGCAGAAGTATTATCAAAAACCAGTTCCAAGTTAACCACATTTGGTAACTGAAGCTATAGGGCACTTAAAAGATTTCCAAAATTATTAAGAAATTAAAGGAACTCAGTTAACTTGAAAGTATAACACGATCCATCGTAAAAGACATTTTTCTGTTTCGAGGTACAAGATGATGCACAACTGCCGAAATAAGTCGTAACTGTTTACATGTTATACAAATAGCTCTACAAATATGTAGTATTTTACTCGCCATGAAATTCTGTACCTGAGGAATGCATATATACTAGAAAAATGTGCGGTTATGTGTGTGTGTGTGTGTGTGTGTGTGTGTGTGTGTGTGTGTGTGTGCTCCACTGTTGTGCTGTTGTGTAGTCTTCAGTTCGCAGACTGGTTTGATGCAGCTCTCCATGCTACTGTATCATGTTCAAGCTCCTTCATCTCCCAGTACCTACCGCAACCTACATCCTTCTGAATCTGTTTAGCGTATTCATCTCTTGCTCTCCCTCTACGATTTTTACCCTCCGCGCTGCCCCCCAAAGCTAAATTTGTGATCACTTGATGCCTCAGAACATGTCCAACCAACCGATCCCTTCTTCTAGTCAAGTTGTGCCACAAGCTCCTCCCCAATTCTGTTCAATACCTCCTCATTAGTTATGTGATCTATCCATCTAATCTTCGGCATTCTTCTGTAGCACCACATTTCGAAAGCTACTATTCTCTTCTTGTCCAAAGTATTTATCGTCCACGTTTCACTTCCATACCACACATGTGCTCCTAAACCACATAGTACACATATTCATTCTGTCTGGCAACAATCGCTGTCGGTGTTAGAGCCATCTGCTTATTATAGTTCGGGAGATTTGAACTCATAAACAATGAGACACGTGAAAAACTGCCGCGTCATTTATCACCTTTAAAATGATTGATTCTATGGTATCAACTCTAATCACAATGCATTTCGCAGAGAGTATACTCTTACAGAGATAAATGCACAACAAAATTGTATCATAGTGGCCCTCATGGTTCAGGGGATACGACGACAAAAAACAATGAGATCCGTGAAAAACTGCCGCATTAAGCAGGACTTTTACGCTTTTACTTCTTTGCTGATAACTCTGTTCGCAACTGATTTTGCAGCTGGTATCAACGTATGCCACTTAATGTTTCTACACAAATATATCATAGTGCTACTGTTGAAGATATATGACGTCATAAACACCGACATGCGTGAAAAGATGCTCATCATGCTTTACGTTTTAATACACTTATTCTTTACTAGTGAGACGCTAGTACAGTCAGGTCAACTTAAGGAAATCCTCTGACACCTGGCAGCGCCTTTGACAGCTTTCAGCTGCAGATGGCAAACTACTGTAGGCGAGAACACTCGCCGTCTACAGAGCTATGAAGAGACGTTGCCATAGTGACGGTTACAAAACCTCTTTGTAGACACGCGAAGCAGCTGCACGAAGCGTGCGGCAACTGTCCGGGACATTAAATTACAAACACAATTCATTGTATGTTTTCGTTTCTAATTGAAAATTAACGAGGTGAATACCTGAGCAATGCCGGGTTTGTCAGCTAGTTAATAATATATCCCAAATTAGCGTTAATGTGTTTATACAGCATTTACACTACTTGCTATTAAAATTGCTACACCAAGAAGAAATGCAGATGATACACGGGTATTCATTGGACAACTATATTATACTAGAACTGACATGTGATTACATTTTCACGCAATTTGGCTGCATAGATCCTGAGAAATCAGTACCCAGAACAACCACCTCTCGCCGTAATAACGGCCTTCAGACGTCTGGGCATTGAGTCAAACAGAGCTTGGATGGCGTGTACAGGTACAGCTGCCCATGCAGCTTCAACACGATACCACAGTTCATCAAGAGTAGGGACTGGCGTATTGTGACGTGCCAGATTCTCGGCCACCATTGACCAGACGTTTTCAATTGGTGTGAGAACTGGAGGATGTGCTGGCCAGGGCAGCAGTAGAACATTTTCTGTATCCAGAGAGGCCCGTACAGGACCTCCAACATGTGGTCGTGGATTATCCTGCTGAAATGTAGGGTTCCGTAGGGATTGGATGAAGGGTAGAGCCACGGGTCGTAACACATCTGAAATGTAACGTCCACTGTTGAAAGTGCCGTCAATGCGAGCAAGAGGTGACAGAGACGTGTAACCAGTGGCACCCCATACCATCACGACAGTATGGCGATGACGAATACACGCTTCCAATGTGCGTTCACCGCGATGCCGCCAAACACGGATGCGACCATCATGATGCTGTAAACAGAACCTGGATTCATACGAAGAAATGGCGTTTTGCCATTCGTGCACCGAGGTTCGTCGTTCGGTACATCATCGCAGGCGCTCCTGTCTGTGATGCAGTGTCAAGGGTAACCGCATCTAGGGTCTCCGAGCTGATAGTCCATGCTGCTCCAGGCGTCGTCGAACTGTTCGTGCAGATGGTTGTTGTCTTGCAAACGTCCGCATCTGTTGACTCAGTGATCGAGATGTGGCTGCACGATCCGTTACAGCCATGCTGATAAGATGCCTGTCATCTCGACTGCTAGTGATACGAGGCCGTTGGGATCCAGCGCGGCGTTCCGTATTACCCTGCTGAACCCACCGATTCCATATTCTGCTAACAATCATTGGATCTCAACCAACGCGAGCAGCAATGTCGCGATACGATAAACCGCAATCGCGATAGGCTACAATCCGACCATTATCAAAGTCGGAAACGTAATGGTACGCATTTCTCCTCCTTACACGAGGCATCACAAGAACGTTCCACCAGGCAACGCCGGTCAACTGCTGTTTGTGTATGAGAAATCGGTTGGAAACTTTCCTCATGTCAACACGTTGTAGGTGTCGCCACCGGCGCCAACCTTGTGTGAATGCTCTGAAAAGCTAATCATTTGCATAGCACAGCATCGTCTTCCTGTCGGTTAAATTTAGCGTCTATAGCACGTCATCTTCGTGGTGTAGCAATTTTAATGGCCAGTAGTATAGACGTTAGAATGCGAAATACTGACAAGCGCTGCGCAAAATACAACACGTCTAACGGCAAGAAGAACTGTAGAAAATATCTGAAACCGCTTACGGCGATGTAGTGGAAATTCCTTCACATGATCCTAAAATCAGTCACTAGTCGGAAATACTGACCAAAAAATATCGCGTCTTCCAGGGTTCGTTATTCTCTACGTACAACATTCGCCACTTCTCTAGTAGGAGAAGAAGAGACTGTTGATTAAATTCTTATTATAGTGTTCTAAATATTTAAATTTGCAGTAAAACTGACTTTTTTTAATTCGTTAGTATCAATAATTTTGAAAGAAGTTGCAAGAGAGCAAATTAGAAAAATGTAAGGCAGTCGAGCGCATCGTGCTGCTATGACTTACGACAAGTAAAATCGGAATTAGTAGCTGGCATGCGTTGTTTATACATGGCGATCCATATTTTTGGGAGCTTTGTCGTGGTACGGTAAAACTTGGTACACGCCGGAGGGCTTGGAAATGAACAGAGCGAATTAGCATTCGCGGTATCCGGCAGTCTTAACTACAACCCTCTTGTATCTGTGAACAAGCTGTGGGGCGGCGAGTTTTGGTTTCGAAATTAATCGTTTGCTGTATAAAAGTTTGCATGTTGTATCAGTTTCTGGCTTTTAGAATGTTGTTAATGCTGTCTTTCGCCGTTCTCAACACTGGCTCTCTATTTACTTTTTAGCCCCCAGAAAGCGATTGAACAAAACGTGAAGCCTGTAATTAGAGTTCCTAGTGCCCACTTCATCTGAGAAGAATATTATAGCTGCAGCTTATAACTCTGAGGAATTAGGAGATTGTCCGGGATTTCTAATCAAAAACGATTTTCCAAAATAGTTGAGTATATTCTCAAATTCACAAATAAAAAACACAAGTATCCCTACAACCTAACTAAAAGAGCAGTTCAGAGTCTAATGCGCTGATGCAACTATAAATGTCCGAATTAAATGTTAAAAAGAATGCTCGCCATAATTTGATGAGAGTATTTCATCAAACGCCACGCTAAATAATTGGTACAATGTCTGTCCCGCGACGGCACGTGAAAATACGACAATACGTAAACTGAAGCTAGATAATGAAAATCACCCCAGAATTAACACTTCACTTGAAATGATTTCATGGTTACGCGCATCTCTAGTAACTTAATACGGCATCCGAGGCTGTTAGTAGCAGTGATACCGACGCGACGCGACTGCCGACACAGATGGCGTGTTATTCAGCGTCTGGAGAGAACTGCGGCCTTGCTTCCTCGCGCAGCGTTCTTATATATAAAGCCGCGGTGCGGACGGCTAAGGGAACGCCTGATCAAATCGGCTCTCCCAACTAGCCGCTGGGCTAGTAACGCACCACTACAAGTTACATAATAAATTACAGCTTCTTTTGCTGATGGCCAAAGAAGCTCCTAATTTAAATGTGCATTCAGCACACAGGTAAGTACTGATAATAAAATTTTGACCTGGCTAAGTTAAATATTTTGGGCGAGAGAATTAATTTAATTACACTGCACGCAGCAGATGAGCTCTGAACTGTCCCTTTTGAGATCCGCTATCGCTATAATTTTATAGGTATTCAAAAGAAACTTTTCACATCTTCATTGTCATAGCGGACCTCCAACTTATTTAAATCTAAATATCCTAGGCTTATTTACTAGCCTAGTTAATCTATCTTGCTTCCTTCAGTTTTGAGATGAAAACCACAAAATCATGCATTTCCACTAAAATCTTAATTTGTGAAATCCAAAGTACTGTTTTTATTAAATCATTATGAAAGATGAATCTAAATATAAATTTTGAAGTCACTAGCTCTTTTCTGTTGCGCCAATGATTTTTACAGAAAAACGTTCAAATTTCGGAAATGGCTGAAGTTATTGAACTGATATTTAACACATATTAATTTATGATTACTTCTCACATGCCAGAAAAGTTTTAGGTTATTTGCTTGATTTTTAAAGTATTGCGCAACATTTATGACGTCAGAGCTAGTTACAGCAGACTGGCTGGCACACAATGGAAAGACATGTAAATTTACTACAGCGTGAGTAGGCTGCTTCCCTACAAAACGTTTGCACAGGAAAGGGTGGAAGAGAACGTGCGATAACGAACATAGCCTATAAAAGCTGCGTTGCTGTTTTTCCGCACTAGCAGTCAGCCCACGGATTCAGTAGCACATCAGTTAGTAGTGCGATGCAAAACTTTTCTTTTCAGGGGAGAGTGCATTGCATGGTGAGCACACTGGTTTTGGCAAAATAAGAACAATGCCGTAGAAACACAAATTTCTGGCGTCTGTTTTGTACGTAACTGTGAAATTTGTGGCAGTAGTGTACGTAATGCTGAACAGCAGCTGCAGCCTACGTAAGCTTTCCAAAAACTCGTAGAAATGTCGGTTTATGCTCTTCACTGGCTTCTTATTAAACTGTGGAGGAAATTTAAAAGTAGAACACTAATTACCCATGACCAACATTACTTGAAGGAAGAATAAAACTTGCACTCCGACAATTTACATCTGGAGACATTTACGTTAGTGACAGATCTGCATTTCAGTAGTTGTTATATTTGAGATACATTCCAATATCTTCAGTGAAATAATAGCACATAAATAATTCAATTAATATAATGGTAAGGAAGATAATGTGAATAATATGACTAATGAAATGTGATCTGTCACATAGGCTACTTCATAAAATCTGCTATATAGCTGCTGAGAGGGTAGACAGCGTGATCCTGGGTAAGGAATTTTTACTTGTCATCATAAACGTCTAACATAACGGTGATACATCAGCCTTGCAATTCCAGTTACCACGAACGACAACGATCAAGTCCTCTGTAATATTTTTATTTAAATCAGCATGACAAATATTGGCAGTGGCTTACTTTTAAAGAAATGAAATGTGATTTTCTGGTTTACTAAAAGGAAATATAGAACTTATGCTTAGTCAGTCTCTTCCCGTTTAATGGAAACATTTAATGAATATATAGCCTTTTGAGGTTCAAAGTTATACCTGTGAGTGCTTCATAAATTTTCTACCAAACACGTTTATTTTTCTTCAGCATTTGTGATGTGGTTCTCTCGGATCCTGGAAGTACCTCTGCTATCTGAAATCTTCTGTCAGCCACATTACATCCTCTTCAGATGACTTCATCGCTCACGTAATTCATGCTAACAAAAGAAGTGGAAAAGATAACAGAAGAAAACTTTCTGTATTGCCAACGCTGAAGTGGAGAGGACGCGAAATTCGTTTCCTGATTCGTTAAATGACCAAAAAGACCAACACTAGAGAATGCGAACCGTATACGACCGAATGAAGTTTGTTCGCGCTTGCTCGCCTACCGTTTGCACAAGGGTGAATTCTGATTCCCTTGTGTTCGGCCGGCCGAAGTGGCCGTGCGGTTCTAGGCGCTGCAGTCTGGAACCCCGCCGGTTCGAATCCTGCCTCGGGTATGGATGTGTGTGATGTCCTTAGGTTACTTAGGTTTAACTAGTTCTAAGTTCTAGGGGACTAATGACCTCAGAAG
This sequence comes from Schistocerca nitens, assembly GCF_023898315.1. Taxonomy (NCBI): domain Eukaryota; kingdom Metazoa; phylum Arthropoda; class Insecta; order Orthoptera; family Acrididae; genus Schistocerca; species Schistocerca nitens. Next base: position 71,652,102 of record NC_064614.1, read on the forward strand.
TTGAGTCCCATAGTGCTCAGAGACATTTTGAACCTTGTGTTCGTTGCGTGCAAACCAAACTTAAGAGTAGGCGAAGACTGCAGCGATGGAAAGCTTTAACAGCTGACGTATACCGTTTGCTGCAAGTATTCCTGTTTAGGGCCGTTGGCAGATAGAATTCAAGTCAGACTCAGAGGTGGTCATGTGGTTGAATGCTTGTCCTTAGTGGACTCTGTCCACAATTTGTAGCCCCCGTTTAGGCAAAAAGAACGTTAGCAAAACACTACTACCTAAGTGAATAGGACCCTCACCGCATCTCAATAAAATCTGCCCTTGTTGCCTTCTGCCCAATGTTGATGATGATCTGAACACATTGCTTCTTGAATCTTCCTACTTTTCACACCTCCGAAGACGAGACTCTCCTAAAGAACATGTCAATACAAACACTGGGCTGTAGATTAATATAAGACTTTTCTCTTCACGGATAAATCTCACCTTAAGTTAGAAATAAATACGAGCCGTGTTGATTTTTAGAGGGAAGTTATCATTACCACCGAGCGAGGTAGCCAAGTGGGAAGACATATCGTATTCATAAGGACTGCAGTTCGAATCTCCCACCACGTCATTCAGAAATATGTTGATCTTGTTTTCCACAAACGTATTGAAGCAAATGCTGGAATATTTCCTGCGAAAAGGACACGGATGATATCCTTCTCCATGCTTCCGCAGTTCGAGCTTAAGCTGCGTAGCTAATAAACATGTCGCGAGTTGTCTATCGTTAAGGAAGGGACGTACCAGTTAAGCAGCTCAACTGTATGTCCACATTAAACACTTTTGTGTTTCTCTTCGAGCTGGGTTCACGTACATCAACTCGCTCGTAATGTCAGGTGGCTTTTATTCCTAACCGCGGCTAAATTTCACAGCTTTAAGAGAGTCGGGTACTAATGAATGTGTTTTAGCATAAAATTTGTCTTGATAACACGTTTATAAAATGATCATTGGGTCCAAACTGTCTCATTTTGCTACGTGTGATGCACTTATGAAGATGTCTGTCACAAAAAACACGTATAAGACGGATTATCAAGTATGAGTGATTAGTACGGGATCGTTATGTGGTCGAATTAATAGGGGGAAGAGGACATCTTACGAGGTATGTTAGAGGAGTGTTACCTAGATGATCAACATACTCCAATGGCAGACGTTGCAAGATAGGCGTTGATCATCAACAAGCAGGTTAGTGGTGAAAGCGGTAAACACCCAATTCTTTAAAGAATCGAACTCCCGTGTATAAAACAATCAAACGCCTGATTGTTTTACAAATGAATTATGTGTCAAATATTTAAATTAAGCATTTAAGTGAGAAAATGTTTAGAAAAGGTTTGAGATTACGCATAAAGTTTGTTGGATGTAGCTAAATGCTCTAATTGTGGAACACTGGATTAATATAGGCAGTGTAATTTTGGGCTCCATTTTAAGCAAAAGCAAATTTTTGTGTATGTATCTCAATGTCTATGACCTCATACCTCTTGAACTGTGTGCCACACAACAATACAATTTTGCACCGACATTCAGTCGTATATGTGGATGCTGTATGATAACTGTGTTCGGGGCAGAGTTAATAGTTCACATGCTTAAAATGGCTCTGAGCACTATGGGACTTAACATCTGAGGTCATCAGTCCACTAGAATTAGAACTACTTAAACCTACTTAACCTAAGGACATCACACACAGCCATGCCCCAGGCAGGATTTGAAGCTGTGACCGTAGAAGCAGCGCGGTTCCGTACTGAAGCGCCTAGAGTTAGTAATGAAAGATGTAATAACGTAATATGTCCTGTCTGGTGCTGAAGCTTTCCTGCATGAACAGCGAAAATACGGCAAACGATAAACTTTGTTTTTCATCATTTTGTGGGTGTATCAGGTTTGAAACTATGTGTAAAGTTTGTTGGAACTCAATTAGTGTTCTCATTCTCAACTACAGCATGAATAAAGTTGGGGTCTTTGCACCCTGCCATTAACACTACCCCATGAAAAACAATCTCTAACTGTAATACATATCTTACTATGTTTAATTTTAAAATAAAATTATGTCTCCTGATGAATAAATTTGGACATCATCTTAGATTTTTAAATTATGTCGATAATTATTTGAAGTACAGAAGTTTTTGTTGTCCCCTGAGGCTCTTAGCTAGGCAACCTGAAACTGTTATCTAGGCTGCCTGCAACTGATACCAGGTTCCAGTTTCAGTGACAGACGCTGAGTACTATGAATCCCAAGAAGCAATGAACAATATATTACTTCCTTCCACATATTCTTACAATGGGACCAGCACCAGAAAGTGTGAGAAATTTGAATTCTGATCAAACGTCTCTCATCCTAGGCACCATTTACCAAGGAAAGTGTTGGAAAGGGGTGTGGGTTGCGGGTAAAGCAAAAATGGTTCCTGAAGTACCCTCTTGTCACACACCAGGAAGTGGCTTACAGTGTGTATGTGTGGATATAGATCCAGATGCGCAGGGTATGCCCATAAACAACACACGCAAAATAGTTTGTAGGGGATAGTACATGGATCCAATACGTGGTGTAATAGGTATATTTGCGATTATTTTTGTATGTAGTACTCCAATATGTACAGTGTGTTGCTTGTTTTTTATCTGCATTGAACAGTCTTAAAAATGAAAGAAAGTTTGGGTTTAAGGACTAGGTTTAAAGATTGGGTTTAACACCCACATCGACATTGGGGACATTAGAGCTGGAGCTGAAGCTTGTATTGTGCCAAGGATGGGGAAGGAAAGTCGACTGTACCTTTTCGAAAGAATCATCCTGACATGTGCCTGGAGCCATTTAGGCAACTCACGGGGAAGCTAAATCTCCATGGCCGGACGTGGAGTTGGACCGTCAGTCAAAAATGGCTCTGAGCACTATGGGACTCAACTGCTGTGGTCATAAGTCCCCTAGAACTTAGAACTACTTAAACCTAACTAACCTAAGGACAGCACACAACACCCAGCCATCACGAGGCAGAGAAAATCCCTAACCCCGCCGGGAATCGAACCCGGGAACCCGGGCGTGGGAAGCGAGAACGCTACCGCACGACCACGAGATGCGGGCGACCGTCAGTCTCCCGAATTCGAGTTCTGTGTGCTAACCACTGCGGCACCTCCCTCGGTCAAACAGTCTGTAACCCCTTGGATTAGACACTACATACCTTTTGTTGATTCATTTTTCTTTGTACTTTGTTCAACACTCCATTGTTGAGCTTCTGTAAATGTTTGTTTCATTGAATCGATAACATAAAATTGTATACTCCTTTTCTGTATAAACTTTGTTGTCATGGATTGATTCTATGCAATGTAGTGTATCTGTTAAGTTAAAAAGTTTCTGTGCTGTTGTATGTGTGTATTATTATTTTTTAAGGCCATACCTATTCTACTAATGTGTAGATTATTTTGTTTACTGTTTGTCTATTATTTGGACTGTATGGGTATGAAATGAACATGTTTAAAGATATCTTGTTTAATGATGAATTTTTTGTTTCCTAAAATGATATAAAGATGACTTGTTTTCGGTAGTAATGGAAATGTATGTAAATGACTTATTTTGGAAATGTTTTGGAAGAAATTTATTTCTTAGTGTATATACTGTATGTCTGTAATACGTGTATTTTTTTTTCTCCCGATTGAAGTTGGACGGTATAATTTTTTTTGGATCCAACACCACTTGGGTGTTATAGATGTTTTGTTGAACTATCCCTTACGGGAAATGTCAACGAAACATGAGTGATGTGTAACCACATATATTAGACACTACATACCTTTTGTTGATTCATTTTGCTTTCTGTTTTGTTCAACCTTTCATTGTTGAGCTTCTGTAAATGTTATTTCATTGAATCGATAACACAAAATTGTATACTCCTTTGCAAAAACAGACATAATGTCTGATGGGATAGCAGCAATCAGTGATTGTATAATGTTACTTATAATCCGTCTTAATTGCAAAATTTTTTATTCATATGACCAGTTTCGGTTTATTCCGAATCATCTTCAGATCTGATATTTCAGTTACAGGAGTAACCCGTCCAAATCCAGCAACTTTCACATGCGTGATGTAGCATGTGAAAGTTGCTGGATTTGGACGGGTTACTCCTGTAACGGAAATATCAGATCTGAAGATGGTTTGGAATGAACTGAAACCGGTCATATGAATAAAAAATTTTGCAATCAAGATGGATTATAAGCAACAGTATACTCCTTTCTTTGTAAAAACTTCGATGACATGGTTTGATTCTATGCAATGTAGTGTATCCGTCATTTAAATTCTTTGTCTCATTTGGAGGGAACAAAACTTACTGTGTATAATTGTAATTTTTGTTTAAATAATTTTTGTAGAAATGTCAATAAGTGCAAATGTTCTGTTTTGTTTAATATGTTTGGTTACTGTTATGTAAACTGCTGACCTTCACTTAGGGTTCTTAGTTATTTTGTATGTAAAAGGCGTTGTGATTTCTCTATGGTACGGAACTTGGTAGCGCGCGCAAAATGTGGTTGGCACGGATAAAAAGGTGGAACCAAGAGTCAGTCAGGGAAGAGCTACCAAACTATCAACTGCTCATCTAAAAGTTGTGTATTGTTCTGGTTCCGAGAGACGCTTTTCGTGACGCTTCCCAATGCCTCAGATGGATGGATAAAGAGCTAGAACTATTCTGAAAATCGGTTTATCATCGCCAGCAAGAAATGACAGAGTCCATCAATTCTACCAGCAAATCCACCTACCAACATGCAATCGCCACCACGTTGCGCAATCACTGAAAACTAACAAAGGAATTATAAAAATGTACAGTGAAGGATGAGCTCAGGTGGATGATTTATTTGTTTTCAATAATAAGTGAACCAAAAGACTGTTTTTGAAAATTTACCTTGATTTTTCATCTGTCACATTTCCACTTAGGATCCTTCCCATGCTAAAGTGATTACCGAGTGTCCTTATTGAAAGAACATTACAGCTCAGTGTTTTACTAATTAATGGCACTTGAAGATAGTAAGAAGAAACTAAGTTAAAAGTTAATGTAGCAGAACTGAGTAATATAGTAAATGATGCTTGCTGAAAATAATTTTTCTATTAAAACTGCTAATTAATGTCTTGTTGCTAACTTATATAGTGAATGTTCTCAAAACTGTGGCTAATAGATTTTTGCAAATTAAATTATCACAGTGCAGTTTGTTGAAAATCACCAAAACGTGAGCTATTGTCTTATAACCACATCAAGTTGTGTTCTACTGCAGTAAACGTTGAGAACTATTACTGTTGAAAGTTACATGTTCATGTTTGTTAAGGGCTGGTTTCTTTAGTGTATTGAAAGTGTGTTTAGTTTGCTCTACTACAGTGGTCAAGATTAAGAGCCCCCTCCATTGAAAGTAGTTCAAATGCACGAAATTACTTAATTATAGAATGTTTTAATTACTCTTGTTATTCAAGTCCAATTCTGTTCAATATTAGGTTCCTCTTGTGTATTAAAAGTGCATATTAATGATGTAACAGGATCCACAGTTTGTCTATTATGCTCATGCTAGATAACGATTAATAGAAAGACCACTATCTATGAAAACAATAACTTCTTAATTCAAAAGACAGTGAGAAATAATCTATTAGTGAATTCCATTTGATTTTCTTTCTAATTAGAAAGGTGTTTAGTAGTGAAAGACTTAATCTATGCACGATAACTAATTTTGCTGTGACCCATATCCATATTTCATGTCAGATAGGAATATGTTTGAAAAGTAATACTGAACCTATGTCCAATTTACGATTCTACAGTGAATATTAACAGTAACATTATTGAGACCCTTCAGTTTGATAACATTATTGAGACCCTTCAGTTTGACTAAGTCCTGAAGGTAATAGTGTGTTTCGTTATCTGTTATATTTATGCAAGTAGTTTGTTCAGCTCTGTCAGCTCCAACTTTAACGTGAACGTATGCAGGTGCCAGAGTTCATTGCACTCTCGTGTGATAAAGTATGTACTGTGTTTTCTCATTGAAGTTACTTATTTTCTATTTCTTGAACAAGAATGTTACTCATTATTATGCCCAGTTAGGCTGGCGATCGTTTTTATTATCATTTGGACACTGTGGATAGGTAAATTATTGTTTGCTACTGTTTAAATATTTATGTAATTCTGACTTTCACTTCCGATAAGCCACCTCCGTTAGGTACATCGTGGTCAACATAACAAAATTTCCTTTCAGAGGGTAACACTGCTCTGCTTCTATATACTGTAATTGCTTCAATAAGAATAATTTCATTATACGAACTGCCTGCAGATTTGAGGTTATAGTATAACAGCAGCGGACGGAAGTGTTATACGTGGCTTTCCGTGACAGGACTATTTTTCTGTTGGGGCATAGTACGTAATGAACCAAATTTGGTATTTTATTACACAAGCTACGTAAATCCAGTTGCAGTGTTATATGTCTACCCATAAACATTAGGACCTTATGTTTTCTGCATAGTCGTAACTGTACTCCTAAGAGGACGGCGCCTATTAATAGAGACGAACCGTTTTGCTTCCATGTGTTCCCACTTAACCTCTGACCTGCTGCCCAAGCGAAAATAAGCATTGAGGTCGTGCTCTTGTCGCACAAACTTGGAGGTACCTACTAACCAACCTAACAACATACGGCATGTAATAGCTATAATAATTATTCTGCAAACGACGTACTGACGTAATATTGTTCAGTACACTGTTCCCAGTCACCAGTAGAAATATCTGCACTTAATACCTGTTATACTCTGTATAGTAGGAGTCCAGCACAGAAGTAGCAGCCGCAGTGGACCATAAGGTCGTGTGCTCGGTGGGAAAAGAAGAAGAACAACGTAAACGGTCTAGCTTTGATCACGCGACTATTTCTTACCTCGGGAGGTCTTTGGACCGGGTCCTAGAGGACGCCCCGTCCAAACACCGTGCGTTATTTACCGCGCCACCTAGGACTGCCGTTCATTGGCTCCGGACCCCCGTTATTTACGGGACTTGGGGCTCTGCAGCGCCTCGCCAGAGATAATGATTTTCTGTCCCGCCCGGAGGGCGGAGGGAGGGCACCCTCGTTTGCCCATTACTAACCGTAGGCAAAATAAAACGCCGCTCGGAAATCCACTCTGATAATGAAATATCGCAGAACGAGATTAAATCCGCCGTTCATTACGTTGCCAGGTTGCCGGCCTGCAGCGAAAATGGGCGTAATAGGAGCTTTAAACGTCGCGCCGCGCAACCTCATTTCGGGTGCGCGCCGCTTGCTATTGTGGCCAGATTTCCACGAAGATGCGCCCTCTCCGGTGGAGCAGTATTATTAGCAACCGGCCGGAGGCCTGCGCAAATAACCTCACCAGCCCGCCAAGTAAGGGAAGCCCATCCTAATTTATGGAGTCATTGATAAAACAAGCTAACCTGATGTTTCCCCATCAGCGCCCGAGTTACTATAATACGCTGTAATCATTGTGCAGCAGTATTATTGGTGCGAGGAAGCGGTAGAATTTTATTTCCTTTCCTGGCATTTCTGAAGTTTCTGAATCTACCATTTTTCCTTATTCGCCCATGTGACCAAAATTTTAACACCATATTAATTAGCCCTCTAATAAAGGTACTGAACCCACGTTTATATTACTTCATTCGAAAAAAAAGAAAAAAATGCAGAATGCAATGAAAAAGGGAATTAGTATCGGGTGGAACATGCAGCAAATACAGTGGTCGTGATGGTCGTAGGAATTTTAAGATATACAGGACATAAAATCCCGCCTGAGGCCTGCGATTATTTTTATATTACTAATTGGTAACCAGTGCTGCACAATCGTAATAAAGTCATGAGATGTTCAATTGATCCTTTTATTAGAACATATTACTCGTTTCGGGATTACACTCATCTTCAGACATTTGTTACAAAAATGTACAAAAGATAAGTGAACAGCACACTCCACACGTCTCAACGTTACAGAAAATGAGATAGGGTGATAAGAGTTACATACCATAAACTTCAACTCCTTCCTAACCAACCAGGCGCACAGCTTTGAAACTCAAACAAAGTGTCCAATAGTATTTGGCTCTATAATTGTGACACAAGCAGTCTTGAAGCAAAGCGTATACATACGCCAAACAAGTCAACTAGCAGCGAAGCACCCTTAGTAGGGCGCGTTGAATAGTCATGTGCTCCATGCGTTCACATCTTATTTAATAATAATATACTCAGCACATAAAATCTAACAGGGTGTAATTACAACTAGCAACCGGAATGGTACTTCCGTACACGTTAACACTAAATGACTTTTTTTAAATTTTAAATGCTCTTTTTTTTTACCTTGGCATACTATAGCTATAGCCAGTAGTGACACTAAGCACAACTCAAACCATATTTCAATATAAAATAAATAGTAGGGGGGGGGGGGGAGGAGTTCGTGAATAAACCTTTCAACCTCACAAATCTGTAAAAGAATACCACCAAATTAAATATAACCAACGTTATCCATCATAAACTAAAACCCCGTGATCAGCTCATGAAAGAACTCTCACCCCCTATTATTTATTTTATATTGACATAAGGTTTCAGTTGTGCTTAGTGCCATAGATACAGTATGACAATGTAAAAAAAAACTTTGGAGCATTTACAATTTAAAAAAAAATCCTTTAGTGTTAACGTGTACGGAAGTACCATTCCGGTTGCTAGTTGTAATTACACCCTGTTAGACGTTATATGAACATCTCATGACTTATTGGAATTTTAAGAATTGCTTTGATTTCTTAGAGAGACTGAATTCATGAGTTTTCAGCAAATACGTGAAATAGATAGTTTCCTTAATGATGCACATCTACGCGTCATATTTATACTAAACTAGACAAAAGGTATAAGCCTTTATTTACAACAACGTTTAAGCCATGATCACATATAAACTTAGAACGCGTAAAAGAAACTATAGTGCCAATTTCAATGAAATGTATGCGTCTCCACCCACTGTTATATAGGTTATATTGACACTTTCACTGAACTTTCAGTCAGTATTGTTTTACTTGTACTTTATGAGATAACGGCAGCAGCCTTTATGTCGTTATAAATAAAGATACATATTGGGTGCACATTAATAAAAGAGACAAATTGCACGGACGGATTCTTGATTAGAAGTGGAAGGAAGAAGCTACTATGAACATGTTTACGGAAATGGACGGTGTGCGTGCAACGAAAAAAAAAATCGCCCCGGAAGATAGCATCGCATCCAAGTCACAAGAGATGTTCAAAGTGGCCTCCCTGGAACTGCAGGTGATTGGGATGGTGATGATTGTCATGCAGGATACCCATAAACGTACTTAGGCTTAAGCGTTGTTGGCGGGCACCTTACCTGGAGCTTTTACTATGTGTCGCTCAATATGCTGTAGAACTCTGTCCTCCAAATCTGGTGAACGCACGGTACGCCCCTCCTTGCACGTTCGTCTGTCTAGAAGAACCCATGATCACACAAGTGGCCAAAAGGACTTGAAATGTGTGATTTGGTTGGCGTCTGTGAGGATACTTGTGTGTGGAGGTACTTGTTTCGGATATCCATGCTGCCTCTCGACCGTTTCCATCTGCTTGGCCGTACACAAACACCATCTCGGCTTGTTCCCGACACGAATACCGGAGCATTACCGGACCATTCTGCTGCCAACAGGACGCTGCAACAGGCGAGAAACACACAGCACGTGGTCATAAGAACTGTCATTCGTCATCGCCATCTACTGTAGCTGCGATGGATTTCCGGACACTTGAGCTTCTTCCATTTCCAGTCAGGAGTCCGTCGCTGCGGTTTGTCGGTTTCGCTAACGTCCAACTTGTATACGAGGGTTGTCCAGAAAGTAAGTTCCGATCGGTCGCGAAATGGAAACCACTAGAAAAATTCACTAAAGCTTTCCACAGATGTGTTGGGCAGTGTCTCTAAGATGCCCGTCGATCGTTTCGCGTCGCTCCTTTCAGTTTTGAGTGAACAGTGAGCACGTAAAGATGTGTAGGGAATAGCGTCTCCCACCAAATATGAGGGCCTGGGTAGAGATTTTGCCTGTGTCATGCAGCCCACATAACGTAACTGTCGAGCAGCTCCTTCTTCATGCCATTTTTCGGCCGCACACTGCAGGGGCAATGAAGACGCTCCTGCAGCGTTTCTGATGAGAAGTGTTTAATCACCCACAATGCAGTCCGTAATTGGCTCCCTCTGAGTGTCATCTCTAATCACGAGAAGCTCTGGCTATGAAGACAAAATTTTTCCACAGACAACGAGCTGCAGACCAGTGCAGATAAATGGGCCGAAAACACAGGCGGCTGCTTTCTCTGACGAGGATATTGGAAAGCTGATGCAACACTATGTCAAAATTCGAAGTTGGAGTGGCGAATATTTAGACAAGTAGATGGAAGCTGTACCTAAGTGTTGCAGATAAAACTTTTCAGGTTTTCACTGTGGTTTCCATTTCACGACCGATCGGAACTTACTTTCTGGACAACCCTCATATTACGCGATCTAAGCGGCTTGGTTTGCGAAAATTCATAACGTTCGCGGTAACATTCAAGATACTTATTTTGGTTTAGTAATGAAAACCTCTAAGGTCATAAGCCTTAGCGACAGGACTCCACTGTAATAAAAGTCTTCATGTGCGTAACGGTGCTGTCATGTGACAAAACTACCAACGTTTCGGCTATTACTGCAAGCAGCCTTCATCAGGGTGACGCGGTGACAAATTCACACTCATGACTTCCTGCAATGTCGGTTGTTTTAGCATGAGGCACTCCCACAATGAAATCCAGAAAATGTTTACTGGAGAAATTGGATGTTTTGCTCTCGAAGTACAACCGACGATGCCATCACACAAGAGTGGCTTGGGAACTGCTAAAATTTCCGACGACCACACTCTAAATTGGCCCTGAAATAAAACTGAGTCATAAAAAAGTTGGTAATAAAGTAGATTTTTAACATTCGCGGCAGTTTGCTTTATCCGGATTTCTTGTGTCTTATGTGAAATGCCCTGTTACATCCGCCAGACAGGACAGATATAATAAATTGTGGAAAGGGGCCAAAATAAGACGCTGTCAGTTACACTCGAACATACTACTTTATTATTTGGTCAAACAACAGCCCAAAAAATTTTTGAACCACACAGCTTTAATCTTTGGACTTAATTACCGACTGAAAGCCACTTTAATTTAAAAACGGCTGAAGACCAATAACAATAACTCAAGCATAATCAGAAATGTAAAAGGCAAGCCTTATCTTAAAACAGTTCTTTAGTTAGGCTGAAGTGAACAAGTTAAATTCAAATCTTCTGAAGGCCAAAGGCTTAAAAATTAGTCCGGAACCGCGGGACTGCTACTGCACAGGTTCGAATCCTGCCTCGGGCGTGGATGTATGTGATGTCCTTAGGTTAGTTAGGTTTAAGTAGCTCTAGGTTCTAGGGGACAACCTCAGGTGTTAAGTCCCACAGTGCTCAGAGCCATTTGAACCATTTTTTGAAAAAAAATTATAATGCTAAAGTGCTTACGTGAAACAGTAATATAAACTAGGCTGAAGGTCTTAAGAGGAAAACAACTCTAATTTAAAACAAAAAATCGGCTAGAAGCCATACAAGTACCAAAAACAACAACAAATTAAAAAAATAAGCAGTACACACAAGGCTGCCCAGTATTCGAGGGTCGGCCTGTAGTTTAAACACTAACGCCCGCTTACGTCAGACAGGCAGTCGGGCCAACCATTCACGATCCGACGACACCCAACCGACCGACAGTCAGCGGACCCACCGACAACATAATTTCCTCTTCACCCTACCAGGGCACAACAGGGAGTTCAACGGAACAACGTAGAAAATATTGGCGCCCACAAGCAATCATACACGGAGTTGTCAAACTACACACCGTGCTGGACAGCAACAACACGATGAGGAAACTACGCTGCCTTAAATTTACGTCAACGCCCAGAGCAGGTAACCGGAACGTTAACGGCCACAAGGCAGAAGATTCCGCTGGTGCTTTTCAGTTCAAATAATCAAATACAGTGAAACTCTTCCAGAGGGTGGCTAGAATTTTCCACCTTGAAAACCACGTTGTTGCTCGCGCGAATATCCCAACAGCCGACAACGAACTCCAAACCACAAGATGTGAACAGTCTTGACGTGCTGGTAGGTTAAATCAAAACTCAACGTACGTGTCCAGGGTCGGTGAGCCACGGACCTCGTAGCAATGGGAACACCGCCATACTCTCCGACACCGCCCCTGCCAATCTACGCTCCACGCCAACCGACCGACTCTACACATTAGCACGGAGACAGCACTAAAATAAGTGAGCAGTCGGCATCAGAAGCTACACACAGTTCCACGAACACTTGTACAAAGAACCAGACAATACTAACGGCAGGGACTGTCCAATAACAAGGACGAATCACGAGTCGGCACAAGCAGGCAACGCAAAAGCAATTGCCGGCCAACATACACGTCGTCCGACAAGACGACCGACTGACGACCAACCAAGGTGGTCCACAATCAAGTGATACGATCGGAAACCGCCGGGCGAGTTATGGCTGTCCGGACCTCACTGCAGCCGCGCCCCGACTGAACTTCTGCCGCGTCCTAAGTCAAACACTGCCAGGTCCAAACTGCACTGCTAGCACTCCCAACTCACTGGCAGATCCGATCTAACTTCGAACACACGACAACCGGGGAGTAATAGAAGTCAGCAAAGATAATACGCCAGGGCTTATATCGATAAGCGCCGCTGCAGCCGCTCACAGGCAGCCAAGGCGGCAACTTAGTGACACCAGTAATTGAAACTAACATAACGAGGTGGTAGTACAGTAAAAACAGGACGTCAAATGAGAGATGGCACGAACACGAGCCAGGCACGGCTCAATATGACTACAGGCCTTGGCACTTGAAGCAATACATGTGTTTTGGAGCAGATGAAAGAAGGTTAAGATCGAGGACGAGAGCTTTGGTCACAGTGCAAAAGGCCTTGCTACACTATAATGTTGCAGGAAGCAACCACCACGCAGTCCGCTCTAATTCATCAGCGGAAACTAAGAAAAACCTAGCTCTCGTCACCTGAACAGGCATTTACATCCAGTTCCAGCTGAATGCGCGACTATTTCTTTAGGGTCATGTCACTGGCTTTGTTTTCTTTTTCCATTGCTGTAGTATTCAGTGCTTTGGATACTTAATTGGTGCAAGTTGTAAAATAAAGGAAATCAAAAAGGTGATCTCGAGATGCGTTCCTGGTCGGACATAATTCTGCCCGTAGGCTGTTGTTACGCCACCGGAAAAGTGCTTTAATAGGTACGTCATACAGATAGCTGCAAGGAAGATACAGTACATACTTATGGTAAATCCAGAGCTGGGGTTTCAGCGATGTGCTTAGTACTCTTCGCATCTCGTAGGTGTTGCGCGTACTGGATGAAAATAAGGTTTGTTTTGCATGTGGTTGATTATTTGATCTAGGGACTGAGGTATAATCATCTTGAATTAAAAAAAAGTTATATATTCGAGGCATCGCAAAGTATGGGCTCATTGAACTGCAAATTTGATAAAATAATATCCATTCAATCGCTCACATCATCACTTTAGCCCTCTTACTATACAAAAATCACTCGTGATACGTCATAATATCAAAAATTTTGCTGAACTCAGTCACTGATCAACTTAGTTGCACAAATAATCGGCATACTATTACAAGCTCAGACCAAACCCACGTCTTGACTGACGTCATAGATCACTCAATTTCATTTCTCATATTCGACAGTTTTGGTTCCACCTTAGGCTGTTTTCAGTTCCAAGACACTTCCGTAATTGTTTCATTAGAACTTTCAGTTTCCCTTGCAATTAATAACTAAAAATAAAAGCAAAATATTCTATATAAAACAGCAGATAAAAATTCGCTTGATGCCTTCCTAAGAGAGAGTCTCCATTCCTTCCAAGCTAATTATGTACGTGTAGACCAGATATGGCTAAAATTGAAAGATACAGTATCGACAGCAATAGATACATACATACTGCATAAGTTAATAAGAGGCGGGACTGATCCACCATGGTACACAAAACACGTCAGAAAGCTGTTGCAGAAGCAACGAAAAAAGCAAGCCAAATTCATAATAAGGCAAAATCCCCAAGACTGGCTAAGTTTCACGAAAGCTCGAAACTTAGTGCGGACGTCAATGTGAGATGCTTTTGATAGTTTCCACAATGAAACATTGACTCAAAATATGGTGGAAAAACCCAAAGAGAGTCTGATCGTATGTAAAGTACACCAGTGGCAAAAAACAGTCAATACCGTCACTGCGCGATAGCGATGGAAATGTTACAGATGATGGTATTACTAAAGCAGAGTTACTAAATACAGTTTTCCGTAATTCCATCACGAAAGAAGACAAAGTAAATATTCCAGAATTCGAAACCAGAACAGCTGATAGCATCAGTGACATAAAAGTAGAGATCTTAGGTGTTGCGAATCAACTCAAATCACTTACGAAAGGCAAGTCTTCCGGTCCAGATGGTATACCAAACAGGTTCCTTTCAGAGTATGCAGACACATTAGCACCTTTCTTAGCAATGATATGCAACCGCTCACTTGACGAAAGGTCTGTTTCAAAGACTAGAAAGTAGCCCATATCACACCAATATTCAAGAAAGGAAATAGGAGTAAGCCATTGAATTACAGACCCAAATCACTGACCTCAATTTGCAGTAACATTTTGCAGCATATACTGTACTCGAACATTATGAATAACCTTAAAGAAAATGACTTATTGATACATAACCAATACGAATTCAGAAAATATCTTTCTTGTGCAAAGCAGCTAGCCCTTTATTCCCATGAAATAGTGAGTGCTGTCGATAAGGGATCTCAGATCGCTTCCATTTTACTAAATTACCAGAAGGCTTTTGATACCGTTCCTCACAAATGACTATTAATCAAATTTCGTGAATATGGAGTATCGTCTCAGTTATGTGGTTGGATTCGTGATTTCCTTCTCAGAGAGGTCACAGTTCGTAGTGATAGACGGTAAATCATCGAGTAGAACAGAAGTGATAACTGGCGATCCGCAAGGTAGTGTCACAGGCCCTCTGCTGTTCCTAATTTATAAGTGATCCATGTGATAATTGAAACACCCCCCTTGGATTGCTTGCAGAAGATGCTGTAATTTACCACATAGTAAAATCATTAAACGATCAACTCCAATTACAAAATGATCTGGAGAGAATTTCTGTATGGTGCGAAAAGTGGCAATTGGCACTAAACAAAGAAAAGTGCGAGGTCATCCACATGGGTACTAAAATAAATCCGATAAATTTTGGGTGTAAGATAAATCGCACAAATCTAAGGGCTGTCAGTTCGACTAAATACCTAGGAACTACAACTACGAGTAAGTTAAATTGGAAAGACCACATAGATAATATTGTGGGAAGGCGAAACAAAGGCTGCGCTTTGTTAGCAGAACACTTAGAAGATGCGACAAACCCACTAAAGAGACAGCATATATTACACTTGTCCGTCCTCTGCTGTAATACTGCTGCGCGGTATGGGATCCTTACTAGGTAGGATTGACGGAGGACATAAAAAAAGTGCAAAGAAGAATGTTATCAAAAATCAAATGGTTCAAATGGCTCTGAGCACTATGGGACTCAACTGCTGAGGTCATTAGTCCCCTAGAACTTAGAACTAGTTAAACCTAAGGACATCACAAACATCCATGCCCGAGGCAGGATTCGAACCTGCGACCGTAGCGGTCTTGCGGTTCCAGACTGCAGCGCCTTTAACCGCACGGCCACTTCGGCCGGCAAGAATGTTATCGCGCAATAGGGATAAGAGTGTCACTGATATGATACCCGAGTTGGGGTGGCAGTCACTGAAACAAAGGCGGTTTTCTTTGCGGCGAGATCTATTTACGAAATTTCAATCACAAACGTTCTCTTCTGAATGCGAAACTAGTTTGTTGACGCCCACCTGCGTAGGGAGAAATGATCATCATAATAAAATAAGAGAAATCAGAGCTCGAACGGAAAGATTTAGGTGTTCCTTTTTCCCACGCGCCATTCGATAGTGGAATGGTAGAGAAGTAGTCTGAAAATGGTTCAATGAACCCTCTGCCGGGCACTTAAGTGTGAATTGCAGAGTAATCATGTAGATGCAGATGTAGATGCTTTTCATTATTTGGAGTCAATTTCCACTCTTGTGTAAGTCACTTAACAACTGATTTTGAACCTCAGATGACTTTACAAGACTGTAGATGACAGTATCATCTGCAAACAAAATAATAGTGCTCCTCATTCGATCTCCTTAATCGCTTATATAGATTAAGAACAGCAGAGGGCCTATAACACTTCGTTTGGGGACCGTCACATATAACTTCTGTTTTATTCGGTAACTTTCCATCAGTTTCTAAGAACTTGTACCTTTCTAACAGGAACTCCCGAATACTGTCACATAACTCGGGCGATACTCCATAGGCACACAATTTCATTAGAAGTCTCTTGTGAGGAACGATGTCAAAAACCTTCTACAAATCTGAAAATATAGAATAAATTTTACATGCTCCGTCGATAGCACTAATTATTTCGTGAGAATAAAGTGCAAGAGCTACTTGTGTTTCAGAAGAACGATGTTCTCTGAATCCGTTTCGGTTATTTTCTTCGATGTAATTCCTAATGTCCGAACATAGTATATGCCCCAAAACAGTACTGCAAATCGTCGTTTGTGACATGGGTTTGTAGTTCAGCGTATAACTCGTACTTACCTTCTTGATAATGGTGTGAGCTGTGCAGCCTTCCACTCTTTAGGTATGGATCTTTCGACGAGCTAACAGTTGTGTATGATTGCCTTGTATGGAGCTTTTATATCAGCGAACTTAGAGGAACGTAACTGTTATACAATCTGGACCAGAGGAACTGCCATTATTAAGTGAGTTATGCAGCTTCGATACCCCGAGAATATCTACGTGTAAGTTATTTATCTTCACAGCTGGTCTTCATTCGAATTCTGGAGTGTTTAATACTTCTTCTTCAGTGAAGGCATTTCGGAAATTGTCATAACTAATCGCAACAGAAAACGTCTTCTATCATTGTTTCTAAAAGATATAAAAGGGACAAACGTTATGGGAGTAAAAAGGAAATGGTGAGGCTGTAGGCAACATCGCCGAGACGCAAGTCTCCCGAGCTAAGCGCCGGGGTTTTTCAAGCGCCCGTCACTACCCTGCAGCCGAGGCGAGCGCTGGCACCACCTAACGCGCGAGCGGCGTCCAGTCGCAGCTACTGGGCGTAAGTCCGTGCTCGTGGCCCGGACTGGCCTACGCTGCCTCCAGGGCTCCATTGCGGACGCGGTCCCTGCTGTTGACACCGCGTCCACCTCGCTTATTCATGAGTCAGCGGCAGGTTGCGCCGCCGCCTGCTGCGTAGGCATCCCGCTCGCCCAAACTACTGTACTGCCGCTACAGCCCGGCCGAGCACGTGTAGCACGATTAATAAACACTGCTGCCTGCTACCGACCCCACTCCAGCACGACAAGGGGTGGCGCATAAAAATAGCCGAGGGATATGCAAGTGCGCTTGTCCGTGACAGCTCGTTTAGGTGTTTTAATTTCCAATTTATATTTACTCAGTGTGATTCAAAACGTCGAGCACAACGTAATGAGTTGATAGAGGTGTCAAAACACAGCTTTCGAGGAACTAATGGTCTTCGAAGTATTCCTTAGCGATTCAAACTTTCTGACTTCAGAAATAATAATCAGAAACTATGAGCAAGTGCCGTAAGTTCGACAAAGATAATGTTCTGCTTCTGCATAGCAGTACGTACAGTTGCTTTTCATTCAAGCACGTTTGGTCTGCTGTCATTTCGTTGAAGTCTTATGTATCAGTTGCTATGAACGTACGTCGCATTTTCGTTCGTGCAATCTGAGACAAGTGGGTTGTTTGAGTAGAACTACTGCTATTGACTGGGAGTGTACACTGATGGATTACAAAATGCCACTGTGCTTGTGATACGTACGGTACTTTCCTAAATGCTTATTTATTTAATCGTATGGCTAGGGTCCCCCGCCGGGCAGGCCGTTCGCCGGGTGCCGGTCTTTCAATATGACACCACTTCGGTTACCTGCAGTCGATGAGGATGATAGGATGATGATGACGACAACACAACACCAAGTCCCTGGGCGGAGAAAATTTCCCGACCCAGCAGGGTATCGAACCAGGGCCCAGAGAATAGATAATCTGTCACGCTTACCATTCAGCTACCGGGGGCGGACGTCCTAAATGCTAAGGTACACACTTGCCGAACTGCATTTCATGTTCAAATGTGTGTGAATTCCAAGGGGACCAAACTGTTGAGATCATCGGTCCCTACACTTACACACTACTTAAACTAACTTATGCTAAGAACAACACACACAACCATGCCCGAAGGTGGACTCGAACCTCCGGCGGGAAGGGCCGCGCAATCCGTGACATGGCGCCTCAAACCGCACGGCCACTCTGCGTGGCGGCATTTTATGCGTGGCAGAGCTTATGGTGACGTACACGAAGCTCAACACCTGTACCGCGCTCAGCACCGGAATGTACATCACCCACAGCGCCGGACGATTCCAACTGTTCAAAAAATGGTTCAAATGGCTCCGAGCACTATGGGACTTAACATCTGAGGTCATCAGTCCCCTAGAACTTAGAACTACTTAAACCTATCTAACCTAAGGACATCACACACATCCATGCCCGATGCAAGATTCGAAGCTGTGGCCGTAGCGATCGCGCGGTTCCGGACTGAAGTGCCTAGAACCGCTCGGCCACCACGGTCGGCAACACACCATTTGAGTGAGTTGTAATCCAACTACTTCCCAGCAGTACATGTCATCATACGGCTTTATGGCTGTACAGAAAGAAGAAAACTTAGGTAGCAGCAGCGCGCTTCCGGGCTGAAGCACCTAGAACCACTCGGCCACAGCGAGCGGCTCCAACTGTTCACCACTGGCTCGGTGAGAAAGGTGCATTACGTCCAACGTACCACGCAGGCCGCTCTACGATTATTCTAACAGTCGATAAGGAAGATGAGGTACAGTACTTGTCCACTTTACAGCTAGAAAGCAGGCAAGTGCTGAATGAAGCAAAATATAACTTAACTCTGTCGCAGGCCATTTTAACCCCGAAACTCTGTGAAGTACAGTTGTCTGACTTCACAAAACGGTTACCACAAGAGACCACTAGAGAACACTGCTCATTATGGCAGTCATTCCGGATGTAAACTAATACAGCAATGCAACAAATATTAGAAATCACGTTATTAGGGATGAGGCAGTCCGTAACGGTTGTAAATTAAATGTTATTACAATCAGTGCACTTCAGAAGTCTCATCACACTCATCAAATGACACACCGAGTTGTTGTTCGCGATCCGAATTTGATCCCACTGTTAACTAAACAGAGCTTGCATTTCTGATCAAGGCTCGACTAGAAAAAGAGAAGTAAAATATTAGAGTGTTCCTAGTATCAGTCTACGGAGCCGAATGTCCGAACCTGGTAATAATGATATGTTTAGCGTAGGCTCGGGAATCTCATGAAGTTTATATTTTCCTTGAGGAATAACTACGAAAGGAATGTAACAAAGTGCATTCCACAAGTGTGAAACGCCATGGAGGAAGTTGTGCTGATGGACGGGGGCCGGCCGAAGTGGCCGTGCGGTTAAAGGCGCTGCAGCCTGGAACCGCAAGACCGCTACGGTCGCAGGTTCGAATCCTGCCTCGGGCATGGATGTTTGTGATGTCCTTAGGTTAGTTAGGTTTAACTAGTTCTAAGTTCTAGGGGACTAATGACCTCAGCAGTTGAGTCCCATAGTGCTCAGAGCCATTTGAACCATTTGATGGACGGGGAGTGCCCGTATGAACTGTTAACTGAGCATGATCAGATGTTAAGTATGTTCACCAACAACATGGTAAGGGAACTTGAAACGATGATAAAAATGAATTCTCCTGACATGTATTCGAATACAGCACCTTTCGCTATTGTCTTACAGCTAAGAATAGAAATGGAATATTTATTGTTTCTTCACCAGTATCAAGATGTGCACATGTACGGCTAGATGTAATGCAACAAACTGTTCTGTTCTGTCTGGGACTCGAACCCTGCATATATCGTCGTTGTTGACCCCACACGAAGAGGTGTCAACAATAAAATTCTCTACCACTGGTAGTTAGGATCGTGCCGTCCATAGATATCTGAAGGGGTTTAGCATCGTGAAGAAACAATGAAATGAAAGTACAGTATCGCCTTGAACGGCTCAAATCCAGAGAAAAGTTGAAATCAGAGCTCGAAACTCACTCCCGTGTCAAAATTTTCAAAACCTCAAGCTCACTTAAAATAAGAAATGAAAGTCTTGTAACCTTACAGGTCGACTGGTTCGTCAAGTAATATAACATTACTAGTGTAAGGAAGTTTAATAGAGCAAGAATTTCTGCAACAGCGACGTCCGACTCTGACAGCCACAAGTTATGAATCTCTGTTGCAGTCAGTAGCGAATGGGCATTTTCTTTGGAATGACAACAAAGTCCTGTGTTCTTTACTTGACTTTACTGGAAGTGAAGAGCGTATGTTTGTGGCTGATAAAAACTGGTTCCCCAACTGGTATCTAACGATACCTTAGCCACGACAAGCTCGGGCACCCTGGCCGGCCAAGTAAACAACACATTATCTTCATTAAAGTTAATGGGAGTGTCTGTAAATTGCCCTTGTGGTTCCCAACATTCTAAAGCTTTCACTGGCTCAGGTTGATTTTTAAGACAATTAGTTCCTTCAGTTCCTTCAATGTTTGGTTAACCTTATGAATTACTCTGCATGCAGCACGTCATCGATGCAGGCGTTCCCCACTAGGAACGAGAGCAACTATGTGAAATTTAACATCCACGAGATAAATTTTTGGCTACAGTGCGACGAGAGGAAATTGTGCCTCTGGCAGTTGTAAACATTATCTATACGACATATGAAAAAATATTGAATTAATTATTTATATAATATTCTATGATGTATTTGGACATATCGATGTGTATCATACAAAGACAATGATAATTGTAAATTCCTTTTATGATCTGCGTTTGTCTTCCTTTGTTTTTACCTTTCGTTGGTTGGGTTTTGTAAGTTGCGGACGCATATCAAACTGAGGTCTGTTAAGAAATTGTAATTATTTTTAATTATTACTTGAAAATAGAGTTCATTGTTATTATAAATATGAGTAATTAATTATTTGCAACTCTAATTCCTCTCTCAGTAAGCATTATCCGTGTTAATTATTTCTTTCCGCTGCAACGAGCGCAGCCATTGATGATAGCGATTTGTATCGCGTGTTTGTCTGTGTTTTCCTTAGAAACAAATCAAATGTTTGCTTGGTGAAGTCCAAAATGGTTCACAATACGAAAGTAGATTTTATAGCGTTTAATAACCATTTTAAATATTTACTTATTTGCTCCAACAATAGAAAGTCTCTATCAATTGTCTGCCGCCATCTTAACAATTATCTCAGCGGCAAATTCAAATTTAAATTACGCAACTCTGCAGAATAAATGCCGAAGGTGATACAAATGTGTAAAAATAAATGTGCACCGGTGGTCCCGAACTCATTCGAATGAAAATAATTCGAATCAGATTGGTTCTTTAAAAACAGTGCTCATAGCACGATCGTTATTACAAACTTTTCTACCTGATGTGTGGAGCAGAAATTAATTACGCATGAGTTGCGAGGAATATTGTTTCAGGTAACATACGTCAGTGTTGTGCGCGGCTGATATTCGGTGGTTTTAATGATCATTTCGCTGAAGATAACTGCTTCCATCTTAATCAATAGTTGTAAGGAATCTGTTGTATGAACTGTGATTTAGTGACACTTACACGACTTACAGACAACACTTTAACACGACGTTAACTTGGAGTTCTTTAGCAACTTGATCAAATCTTTAGCCGGGAGAAAAATTATTTAGTAATTACTCAATGTAATAAAATGTGGTTGTTGTTGTGGTCTTCAGTCCTGAGACTGGTTTGATGCAGCTCTCCATGCTACTCTATCCTGTGTAAGCTTCTTCATCTCCCAGTACCTACTGCAACCTACATCCTTCTGAATCTGCTTAGTGTATTCATCTCTTGGTCTCCCTCTACGATTTTTACCCTCCACGCTGCCCTCCAATGCTAAATTTGTGATCCCTTGATGCCTCAAAACATGTCCTACCAACCGATCCCTTCTTCTAGTCAAGTTGTGCCACAAACTTCTCTTCTCCCCAATCCTATTCAATACCTCCTCATTAGTTACGTGATCTACCCACCTTATCTTCAGCATTCTTCTGTAGCACCACGTTTCGAAAGCTTCTATTCTCTTCTTGAAAATAAGATTATCATTTCCGTTTACAAATTACTTAAATACCAAACCACTGAATAACACAGCAAACGCCACAGAAACTTTCTTCAACTTGGCCTCTTACAAGCTTACCAGCGTCTCCCACGGTAGTCGAAAACTGTATTTAGGCCTACTCACGTGCGTTTCAAGCCTTCCTAAGTTTTCGTATTCTTTCATTACATTTTTTCCTGTTTTTCTGTCTATATCATCAACTCAAATAAAACAGTTGCCAAATAACTGTTCTATCTACGATCGTAGTTATTACTCCTTTTCAGAAAACGATATTTCAATTGTGGTTCCTGGTGAGTCATTCGAAGAGTGTACAAAGAGAAACATTTGCCTTCACAAATAGCGCTTTCTCTTATGACAGCCACCGTGACTACTTCTGAGAAACTAGAGATAGTGAAAATGAATACGTGTTGCCTGAGAGCTTCATGAGGTGTCGTGATCATGTTCTTAACTTAGAATGAAACTGTCTGCTTCCAGAATGTCAGGAAGCTTTAAACTGTCTGCTTGATCACATACTTGTTATTTTATTGTTTTCCTTAACCTTTTCGGTGTTATGACATTGTCAAAGGAACAGATCACTGTTGAACGAAGGAATGCGTCCAACTTCCTCCTACTAAGCATCTTAAAATCCGACATTACTTGCATACGACAATAAATACCGTAAGATTTTGAGAAAAGCCATTAAATTGTCCAGAACTACAAACCCATCAAGTATTACGAACCTTGAATAATAACATTCCGCCATTTGATATTTTTTGTGAACTTTCCAAGCCCTGTCATTATGTAAATTAGGTTATCTGCTTAGGAAAAAGGTCAAGTTTTGGAAATTATGGCATTACTAAGAACCCTTTGGAATTATAATTAAGAAACAGAATACAAAAAGTAGTCATGAATAATTCAAACAATGCCGAGGAGAGAAAATTTTAGTGACTGGAGAAAAATCACATAGGGAGTCCCACAGTTTCTAGTTTTGGGTCCACAGCTATTATTTATATACGTTTATGACTCCACTTAATATTCAAGGAGAATTGGTACCTTTTGCTGACAACACTAGCGTTCTAATAAATCCCTTTAGCTAGAAATCAACGAAAAAGTTGTAAACAATATTTTTCAAGTAATTATTAACTGCTGTGAAAAGGGACTTTCCCTAATTTTGAGAAAACTCGTTCCAATTCTGGACAGCAAATAGAATAATAACAACAGCTGGTGTAGAAATGAACGGTAGTCAGTAGGGAGGATAAAATGTTCAAAATTCTTATGTGTGCATGCTGAGGCAAAACTTGAAGTGGAAGAGGCATGTTACTGAACTTCTCGAACAGTTAAGTTCATCTACTTTTTGGTCTTGTTACAGTTTCTGTTCTTCGAAAGAAAACGACTCAGTCTCCTGGCATATACTGCATATTTCCACTCTGTAATGTCTTATGGGATAACTTTCTGGTGTAACTCATCACTTAGAAACAACTGGTAATACATAAGCAAGCAGTAAGAACAGAAGATATGTGGTGTTGTAACGTTGTAACATTATTTTGCTATGTTAGCGTTACTGCTTGCCAATAAAAGCGGGTTAAAAGATGTGAGCTGTCTGGGGAAGTTAATCTTGCATTACTAAGCAACTGTTTCACCAGGTATCTAGTCTAGGTTTACCAAATTCCCAACCAGACTTAGGATTAATTATAATCTTTTAATAGTCATACAACTACCGGTAATATATAAATAAAAAAGAGAATTTAAATAAAAAGAAAGAAATCAGTTTATATTTGGAAATTTATTTTTAATACTGATCATTGAAATTTCAGCATATTAAACTTTATTCCTAACTAAACTGGTGCCTTATTTAGGATTGTGAAAATGTGAGATTGCAATCTTACGGAACACATCAAATATGGAGCCAAGATTGGGAGACTGCATACAACACTGCATTCATCAAACAACACACAAAGAATGTTGAAACGTATGCAAGAGAAAGTTAACCACTACCAACAGATTCAAATTTACACCCAAAGAAATTACGTTCGTAGCACAATCCTGTCCGTCATGTAATTACCACACACTGGTATACTAAATTCATATTAACTCTTTGTGAAATCTTCGCAAAAAGAATAGCTGAGGGCTACTTTGATGATTACACCACATGTTTCATGTGGTCAACTTGGTTTACACAAAGCGTATAACTCCACAATAATTTTGATAATTAAAATAAATTAGATCGAAAAGCAATTTACAAAAGGAAAACCTCGAACTGGTTATTAACGTTTTACTGTTAACCTGACGGGTCAAACAGTTATATAACCACGTGGTACTGGTCTCGCAAAGTACATCCCACGTGGGTTGAACATAAATAAAAGTTGCTATATTGAAAATATTGTCAAGACGAGACGTTATAATCACACAAGCATTAGCATTTAAGATTGATTTTAGTTAGAGTTACTGATCAACACGTGGTTCCACTTTACTCACAAAGTAGTGACAAAGCAACTACCGGAAAATAATCTGAACTTCACACGAGAATTACACTGCGCTGCAATTTAAGATAACATTACATATTTTAGAGCTAAACCTGAAATAAAGGTGATAAAATTTTCAGTTAGGCTGAACTTAAGAAATCCATTGTCCTACGGACTTAGCAGACACGCGCTTAGGCGGAGATCTTACCACTTCAGACGCTCGCCAAGGACCAACTGACCTGTGCTACTACCGAGCGTGCTTCCTGAGGGTGGCTCCCAAATACAAACGGAAGTGGCCAGAGGGTCAGCTTCCTATACCAACATGACAACGGACGGACAGGACCATACTAAGAATAGAAACCTCTCTGCTTTTCGAAAGCGTAGCTACCTGTTCCGACGTTGGTCCTACTGTTCTCTAGCAGACAGGCTTGTCTGCTACCCTCAAGCATGCAACTAGAAATACATTTGCTCATTCATCCTCTCACACAGAAGGGAGGGGGGATGACAGTATCTTATCATATACAGTATATAAAAGAAAGCGGATGTAGGTTCTGTATGAGACTGTGTGACATGAATTACATATAAACTGTGTTTTAAAGTGTAGTAGTGTGGCAGATCGTTCTTGTTTATGTGTAAAAGTAACACGTTCCACTACTCAGTCTCCTCCCAGATAGTCAGAAACGCCACAGTAAATTTAGAAAAGGAATTTATGTCGTAAATGACAACAGATTTAAGAAATTAAACATGAAAGGAATCCAACAGAAACCTTTCATAACCCCAACGCTCCGGGGAAAGACTGTGCAGGGAATTTTCTGGCCATGCTAGGACATTCCCAAGCAGGTTTCTCACACCCTACTTAAACCGAAAGTGTAAAGAAAAGGCAAAAGGTCACCAGCTACTTGCTAAAACACAATAATTTCAACAAATCTTTAAAATCTACTAATTTCAAACAGAAAAAAAGAACACAATCTGTGACACCCATTTAAAAGATAGTGTAGACCTAATTCGGTCAGCAAGTAAAAACAATGGTTCCTGTGTCATTAATATGAAAACAATTTCTGGTTGTTACTCTTATGGAGTTCACCAGTATTTGCTCATTGCAAGAGCCAACTGATCACAGGAAAATTTATGACTGTTTATTAACAAGCAAAATTTATGAAAATAGCAATGGTGCCACTGCAATTAAAAAAGAACATGAAATAACATCAGTATTATAAAGCTGAACATTACAATGCACAATCCGCAAAAGCAAAAAAAATATAAGAGAAAAAACATGTTTTACAAAGTGGTTATCGCAAAAAAATTCTGTATCTTACAAAACTAATAATTTGTAGAATTAAAATAACTATGTGGCACTAATTTAATCACTCTACTATATTTCAATTAGTTAGCAAACAATGAGCACTGTGTCATTATACTGAAACTACAATAATTATGTGATTGTTACCGTTAAGGGGTTCCTCACAATAAATATGCCCCATGCAAAGGCTAATCGATCACAGCCCAATGAGAATGAATAGCAATCTGACTGATAAACGAAGCAATGCCACTTGAATGAATTTACGAAACAAAATATCACAAATCTAATACATCACACAAGAACAAACATTGATCAATAAAACAGTACAATAGTCAACATCTAAAAAAAAACACCAATAAATAAAACACCTGCAAAATACAAGAGTCAAAGTCTAAAAAAAAACAATAAATAGAACACCTGCAAACTACAAGAGTCAGTCTAATAAACACCAATAAAACGAACCCCTGCAAAACACGTGAGTCAAAGTTTCTGTGACAGAAACACACATATATGCATTGAACTAAGAACCGTATAATCACTGTTCACTGATACACTCACTAGTTCCACTGTTCCGAGGCACAATATAAGGGGTGGGGGAGGGGGGTTCGTCGCCGCAGCTGTCAGTAGGGATTTTTGTCCATCTGTTGCGTGCGATCCCGCCGTCTCTGCCCTCTCATGAAGTTTCTCTAGGTGGCCCATGTCACGTACATCTCGATTTGGTTCCATGTTTGTGTTGTCAAATTCGTGCGGTATCCTCGATTGACACACCAGGTTGATATTCCTGGGCAAGGATGACACTTAATGGCTCTTCTTTTGTGCCACCCTTAGCGACCAGAGAACATCGAACCATGATTTACTGTCGCTTGACAGTAGGCATCCGTCAGGAAATGTCGATAGGCGTCGTTGACGTCTGCAAGTTTCTCTGGAAAGTACCTGTCAAAAGGCTCCACGCCCTTTTATCCCCTGTCTTTTGTCGTTTCACCGCGGCCGTCTCGTCACGGTCGCGTGAGTGTGGTGCGTTGCCAGCAGATGGATCTCCGTGCGGTGGACCGCTCGCCCATCTCAGGTCATCGCCTTCAGGAAGGGTCGCACGGGGCGGCCGCCCATTAGCTCAAGGTGCAAGGGAAAGTGTTTGTCGCGGGCCCTTCTTTTGTTGTCGACCGCGCTCCCAAAGTGGCCCGGTTGACAGCGTGTCCTGCTGGGAAACCCGCCAGTTTACAACTAGTCCGGCTGCTCCCGCTGTCTCGTAAGAGTTTAGCCAGTTCGCTTTCACGTTCTCAACTGCATTCACAGAAATTTTTTATCATAGTTATGTGATTACACAATGTCATACATAATACCACTTAGTATTGTCTATCACAATTTTTAAGAACAAAAGTGAGACTAAATTTTTTTTAATAAAAAAATTAGATGAATCGACAATATAAAATAAAATTTAAATGACTTGACAATGTAAAAAAATAAAAGTGAAATGACTTGACAATGTAAAAAAATAAAAATTAAATGAACTGACAATATAATATTTAAATCCACATCACTAATGTGGTTCACTTACGTTTTAATAAATCAAGTGCTATTTATTAATTCACTAAAATGAATAGGATTATGCCTTGTGCAAGTATAGGTCAGGACAGCATAGGGTTCACATGTTATTTACACACACACACACACACATGCACACCTGTTGTCTATTCTACAAACTAACTACCCATAAACATGCATTACTCAAAATTCTACTTCTATCCACTACTAGTTAATCCAACAAGCTACTTCAATGCTACTTCAACAAAGTTTTTATGCCACTATAACATTGTTCTAATTCGTCCTCTTCTTGACACTCGCGGCATATTTCTTGTCACATGATAAATATGGAGAACATTCCTTAAACATACACAGTAAAAAGAACAGTGGTTATTTACACGCCTAAACATTTATACCAGTTGACACTCCTGATAAGAGACTCGCAACTATACATTAATCATACTCATATGTTTTATGTATAAACAGTAAGACAATTTCATCTAAAATTACGTTATCACAAGAGTTAATCACGCAGATGACTCTGAGAATGTTAATTTTTTTTTACAGGTTATACTACATTTTCTTACCCATTTCGTTCCTTCTTTAAGTTACCTCTCGCTTCCAAATCAGTTATTTCGCCTGTGGTGGTCATTCTGGATTCATTTCTCATGAATGGCAAAATTGTGGTCACCTCTATTCTGTAAAACAGTATCATCTTAATATGTTGAACTTACAACAGACACAAAAGATCCGAATCCTCCTGTAGTTTAAATGACAAATGTTTTGCTTCATCCTTATTACCTTAAACCAAGCTTTCCTTCGGTCCCATAATCAAAATTATTTAATCTTCCTCTACCTTCAAGAGGGAAGTTTCCTCAGTACAAATCATATAGGCTGCAGTGCATCCCGCACCAGCGAAAACAGTAAGCTGTAGTGCTCACAGCACCAGCAAAACACATAAACGTCGCTTTTCTGGGACAAGTATTAACGCAGAATAAGTTTTCCAGGCTTTGGCTCAACATCAATCAAGACTACAAAAAGGATCCACATTTCCGTTCCACTCTCCATTTGCTGGAAAACTGCTCGTATTTGACTGCCACAATAATATTTCAGGGCGACGTAAATTACACAAACCACAATTCTTCTTTCACCTTGAAGGGAATCAATATACTTACGAAATCCACAGACAGCACTTTACGTACTCAGCTATAAAGAACGAAAACGACATATATCATCAATATTAACATATCATCGCATATTGGGAAGCCAATGGTTAAACAATCGTATTATTGCATCCTGTTTTCAAGAATCTAAACTTACTCATTCCTTTCTCAGCGTTCTCCTATCTTAAAATATTCATACGGCACGCATACTATAGTAAAAGATCCTCATTTATACTGACAGATATAGAATAGTAATAGATAGATAGTAGCACTGAAAGCAGAAAATCGGAAACAAGGCTACTAACAGCTGGGGACCTGGGTTTGCCAGACCCATAATACCCACAGATCGGATATTCCCCTGAGTTTAGCATTAATTCAACACAGATCTTGCTTCTCTCAGGAGCGACTCTTTTCAATTTACACAAAAACAAAAAAAAAACATAAACAGCATTTGACTCGTTCACAAAGGAAACCTTTTATGTTCACATTAGAACCAACCTAAATCCTAATTGCACAAGGAAAGAAAAAATTAAAACATCACTTCAAACCATCACATAGAAACATCTTAATCATTAATTTTTACCAACATATTATTCAAAATGCATACGTCACAAATTTAAACTAATCAATTCTTTCTCCTCACCGTCCTCTCTACTTATTTGCCATGTCGCTCATTTGTTCCGATTGTGCGCCTTCTGCGCTGATCGTTTGTCATTGCCGATTTTGTTCATTTCCATTTGCCGGATTATGTCTAGGGTTGGCCGGCCGAATTTCAACATTACGTGGTGCTCCGCCTACAGTCCTATTCCCGTACAGTCCTATTGCCGTACCTGTAACGTTCACGATCTTGTCCACGTCCTCGATCATTTCCGTTGTTCCACTTGTGTCCGCGACTGTTACTCCAGTTTCTATACGGCCGGTCCCGATTATTGTTCCGATTGCGTCGCGACTACCAGTCACGCCGTTGATTAGTACTACGGCCACGACTGAGATCGCGCTGCTGTGCCCCGTAATAACTTTGTGCCTGATTAGGCGGGCATTCTGCTGTATTGTATTCCAACTCTTGGAGAAGTGTCTTAAACGTTTCCACGTCCTCTTTGCATCGTCCCGCAAGAATGACGTGGCGCAAGTGCATCGGCAATTTGGTGATGCATATCCTAATTAGTTCCGCAGGCCCGTATGGGTCGTATAAAAATTGATTTGCCTGCAGCATGTGGTCGAATAGGCGTGCAGGGCTGCCGAAACCAGACTGGTTCAAATTTGGCAGCATAATTATGCCATGTTTGACCCTATCTTGTGCCGCTTCCGACCAATAGGCGGACAGAAAGGCTTGTCGAAACTCCCGAGTGGAGTTGCAGTGACGCGCTGCCGACCTCATGCGACTCGCCGGTTCGCCTTCCAAATAGCCACACATATATTCTATCTTATGTGAACTTGCCCAGTCGGGGGGAAGACAAAACTCAAATTGCTCGAGCCATGCTCGTGGATGTATTCCTTTTTGCGAATTTCGGAATATCTCAAACTTTCTCACCGTAAGGAAATGTTTGAAATCAAATCCCCGCATTTCCTCCTGGCGAGGCCCTTTAATGTTTCTATTTTTTCATGTCTGCCCCTCAAATTACATTCTTCTCTGTCGTCAAAATCTCCCTCGTGGCCGGAGTCCCTCTCTGCACTGTTCGTACGGCTATTTTTAGTGCTATTGGCGAGTTCGGAATCACACGCCATGCGGTTTTCCAGATGCGCCACGCGTTCTTGTGATTCGCCTATTACAGCTTTGTGCCGCCTGTTCACTTCGAACTGTCCCTTCTGAAATCTAAGAAGCGAACGCACTTCTTCAGTCTCTGCGGCCGCTACCGGTGTAGTATTGTTCTCGCTTTCCGTCAGCTTCATCGTGCCTACAATGTCCGCTAATGCCGCAATCTTATCATGTATTTGTCTCTTGTCCTCCGCCCCAGTCTGCTTCAATTGTTCTACTTGCTGTTCCAACGCGTGAATCGCTAAACTGTTGTCCGCTATTGTGTTGCTAACGGACCAACTGACCTGCGCTACTACCGAGCGTGCTTCCTGAGGGTGGCTCCCAAATACAAACGGAAGTGGCCAGAGGGGCAGCTTCCTATACCAACATGACAACGGACGGACAGGACCATACTAAGAATAGAAACCTCTCTGCTTTTAGAAAGCGTAGCTACCTGTTCCGACGTTGGTCCTACTGTTCTCTAGCAGACAGGCTTGTCTGCTACCCTCAAGCATGCAACTAGAAATACATTTGCTCATTCATCCTCTCACACAGAAGGGAAGGGGGATGACAGTATCTTATCATATACAGTATATAAAAGAAAGCGGATGGAGGTTCCGTATGAGACTGTGTGACATGAATTACATATAAACTGTGTTTTAAAGTGTAGTAGTGTGGCAGATCGTTCTTGTTTATGTGTAAAAGTAACACGTTCCACTACTCAGTCTCCTCCCAGATAGTCAGAAACGCCACAGTAAATTTAGAAAAGGAATTTATGTCGTAAATGACAACAGATTTAAGAAATTAAACATGAAAGGAATCCAACAGAGACCTTTCAGTGTCTCAAGCAGAATTCACTTAGAAATTTTAGCTGCGCTACCAGAATAGATATATTCCCTAATTTAATTCGTCATGTATGATCTACCACAATACGTATATTCGTTAATGAAATTATTCATAAATAACCCATCACACTTTGAGAAGAATACAACACTGTAAGAAAAGTTGACCCCTGTTACCCAGTGTTTCAGCTGTCAGTGGCGAGGGAAGGAGCTCAATATGCAGCAACAAGAAGGTTTTGATCATTTGTCCACCAATATAAAATTTCTGGTAGGTAGCAAAGAAAGTATTAAATCAAACTTAAAATAATTTATCCTGGACAACTCCTACTATTGTATGATCAATTTCTATTTAGAAACTGGTAGCCTAAAAAAAGTAGTCTTTAAATGTAGTTGCCCCAGTAGGAATAAAAACGTAATGTGTTTATTAATGTTAAGACTAACCATGTACGTCAACACCTCCTGTAAACTGACTTTTTCCACACAATTTCGATGAAACAATGGTTCAAATGAACTACGCAACGTACAACTAATAACTAACTTTCAATCAAAAATCACTATTTACACTGCAGGTGGACATTTTACTTTTGACATTAATTGTCTTGTGTCATTCTGCGAATGGACATTAGTCGTAAGTGAAATAACAGGTGGACTTGACGAGTGAGCAAGTGTCACACACACGCTGGGATGAGACAACATGTAAACAGTTGCCAGCGCAAGCAAGCGTCCTAAAGCAGAAATATATCTAATTCTCTGCCTCCCCTGATATACAACTCTTAGGATTTCGTCACGCAATAACCCTAAGTAAAGTGCGACGACTATTAATACAACGATAAATGTAAAATACTCTGTGGAATGAAA
Organism: Schistocerca nitens; assembly: GCF_023898315.1. Classification (NCBI taxonomy): domain Eukaryota; kingdom Metazoa; phylum Arthropoda; class Insecta; order Orthoptera; family Acrididae; genus Schistocerca; species Schistocerca nitens. Next base: position 71,684,356 of record NC_064614.1, read on the forward strand.
GCATCTACGTGTGAACTCGGTAACAAAGATATACAGACTGTATTAAGCTACGGCAAAGACATAATTATTCCTTGCAGCACATTGGAGGAGAGATGCTCTATGTCGGATGGAGAGGAGATTGTTGAAAGCCGCCATTAAGGCAGTAATCTATTTTTTATGGTATTGAAGAAAATAAATACATATAAAAGCACAAAAGGAGTGTCAGGTGTGTAGAGTTCATAACCCTTAATCTTTTCAAAAGAAACATTCAGTGATTATAAAGACGCAAGACGTTCGGAAGTGTTGTGTGGTTTGATGGTGCGATTTGTCGAAAATATTTCTCCGAAGACCTAAATAATTTCACGCCACATCCCATACACATGACACAGCATAGCATTTGGCTGTCCCGATCGATTTCCGCAGAGCGATAAATTATCTTCACTGATTTCAGGTTGCGAAGTTCCAGCAAGGAGACTCAACGAGATCTGCTGCTGCGAAGCGCATATGGTATTACCGTATTCTTTAACTTACGGAGAACAGTAAGCAATACAGACTTCATAACCACCGCAAACGTAGTTCAAAGGAGCAAGCAGTAAAAAGGAATCGCTAAACCAAACCATAAACAAAAATCGGTTAATAATAATACCCAATCGCATTAGTAAAACACTCATTAAATAATAAAGAGAATAAATTGATGTATAAATCTGATACTTCCCTAATTCTATACTTCGTCATCGTTAGGAAATATCTCCTGGGATTAATGTTTACCTACCACATATTTGTGATACTAACGATGAAGTCCAGCTGTAGCGGCTGAGCACAGTCACAATTTTAGGAACACCGCATGGGCAATATAAATGCAGCTGGTATACTTACCTTAAGGAACCTGACTCGGTTTAGAAAATACGGGGCCAGTAACCTTCACGGTCGCTAAACACGACGGAACGGCCCCTGCCTAATTACTTTATACAGCAGACAGGTCTTGGAGCTAAGTCGTTATAATTCATTTTCTCTGGAAACTGGGCATCCTCACGCGAGCCTGCTATTATTCCGTTAGAGAGGATGCGATAAGTCGAGACTTAATTAGCGACTCGTGCACAAATGCTGTTATTCTGATTCAGTTAAGGTAATTGTAGCGCATTCATTCAGGATATGCCAGGGTCTGTTTTCAGCACCACTGCATCTTCATTCAGCAGTATCTAATACGTGAAATTCATTCGTCCTCCAGTGCTCTAGGACACTAATGTGTGTTTGTCGTTACTACTTTTTACGCATGAATTTTCCAACTCAGCTATTCTCGGACTCTTTAACCAGCAGCGCTAGACACAGCACGTTAGATTAAGTGCTACGTGAAGTTGATGTATCTCAAGATGATGTGTAACGCGATTTCGTCAATCATATCCCATCAATATATCATGCTTCTTCATTCCCCCCTCCTCCTCATCCACTCACTAACGCGGGATGTAGCTCCCCCCCCCCCTCCCCCCCATCTCCAACCGCTTAGACACACACACGGACTCTCATTCCCTTCCTGTAGGTGTCTCTATGTGTGACTCTGTGTGTGTTTCTGGCCTGTCACGACTTGCATATAAAATAATTCCGTTTTTTACTGTCGTCTGCTGTAAAAATGAAAATTATGATGTATGTTTAAGCTGTAAATGTGTTACAATTCGAAATAAAAACAATAACCAAACGTGAATGGCTTGCAAACAAATCGCCAATTTCAGTTGCAGAACACATGATAATATAAATCCAATGAATTGCTAGGTACATTCAAGTCTCGTGCGCATCATTCATCCTACAGTCGCAACTGCGTTTTCGCGTCACCGGGTATAGTATCAGGTTGAAATGATGGTGCTTTATTTTACTAATACTGTAAGATGCATATCCGGATGTAACTGACGCTTAAATATCTGCACGAATGCGGATATCCGCCGATACATCCACATATATCCGTGGTAATAATGACTATGTGACTGAATGTTAATCTACAGTATCAGTATTTTTATACTATTTTCAAGATTTTACTTCTGATCAGAGTAACTGCTTAAATGGACAATGTGCGTCTGTTATAAGAGTAACTGGAAACTTGCGATTTATGAGCATTCCTGAATTTTTTTCAGAACCCAGGTACAGTGGAAGTCGGTTTCCATTCTCAGTTTCTAACTACCACAGATCTGTTACTCGACAAAGAGACTGGCAATAACAAGAACAATTCTAGTCACCTCAGAAGGCGCAGTCACGTCGCAGTCCGACGCAGTGCATGGTGTTAAGTGGCAGTGCAAACGAGCGAAAAAGTGCCTGTTGGTATTGCTGGGTTGGGCCCTTGAAGGTAAACGTTACGGTCGAGTAAGCTGATGGTGTGAAAACCACATAGAGATGGAAAAGTATTGTGAGGAATGTGACTCGAGTGGCTAGACGCAAAGGGAACACATTAAAAATGTCAGTGTCGATGTAGGAAAATGAGTTGCCAGACAATACTTTCTGCAGTATTACACTGCCGGGAAAAAAATGCTTCACCCTCAAGGACTGCGATCAGTGGCACCAGGGACTGATACGTGCATATTGGCAGGTTGTAGTAATTCATTTGTCACGGCCATGAGCAATCAGATGGCGCTCAGGGTTTCGCTCTGCAAGCAGTAACTGTGCTGAGTTTAGAGGCGAACAGAGGCTGCAACCTTTATTCTTAGGTACTGCCATACCCCGCCGACGAGTACGTCCTCCAACTATTACAGACATTTGAACAGAGTCACTCTCTGGGCTAGCGGGAAGCTGGATGGATACATCGAAGGATTGCTACACATGTTGGGAACAATGAATCGGTGGTATGTCGTGGCTTTCAGCACTGGTTAGTGGATCTTTCCCACACACGCAGACCAGGTGCTGGATGATCGCGTAGCACGTACGCCCGTCAATATCGAAGCACTGTGCGAACAGCGGTGTCCAACGGAACATCATCCAGGGGAAGAAATCCACTCGTCATAAGGAAACATCTCCTTGCAACAGGACTAAGATCACACGTGTTTCTGGCCAGGCTGCTGCTGACACGACACTTGCAGTCATGAATACGGTGGTGTCGTGAAAGACTGGAGAGTACAATGGCATTCGGTCGTCTTCGTAGATGACATTGGCTTCTGTCTGTGAGTGAAGGACGTACACCTAACGACGAAGACCTGAGAAGCGGCCTATTCCACAGCGTGGGGGACCATCAGTTACAACTCGCGGCCACAGCTTGTGGTTCTGCAAGGCAAAGTAAACAGTGCCCACTACACTGCTTAGTTTGTTGGATCCATACTGCTGACACATATCGACATAGCAGATTGATTCATCGATGTTGGATTAAGAAAAGTTTTGAGTGCAGGAGACCAGTAATTAGGTCTGTTCGACCTTTAAATTCTTACATGATCTGAATTCAGACTGGCTTGGGCCATGTCGGTTTCTATCCTAAGACTATTTATCCACATTAGTACGAACGAACAGCAAGGTAGTGTGCTTTTTCAGCAAAACAGTGCACGTCTACACACCGTTTATGCGACGCATCGTCTTCTTCGAGGTGTACAACAACTGCCCTGGGCAGCAAGATTACTAGGTCTCTCGCTTGTCGAACATGTATGGAACATAGTGAAATGAGATTCGCTGAATTGGAACAAGAAATGCAAGGTCGTTGAGACAAAGTGTCGGAGGATGTCTTTCGGTATATGTATGATCGATTTCATACGGGAGTACACGACTGTGTACTGATGCGACAGTTTGGTCACTGTTTAGTGTGACACATCACTTGTCATTAAAATGACCTGGTCCTCGAGGGCGTTGCATAAGAAGTATCAACTACCCGATCCCAAAAGTTTTGTGGCAGACAGCTGGATTTCAACGCGAGCATGGGAGCTCCCAGGCTGAAAGAGGGCTGTACGTACGATAATAAACTTTCATAACTTTGTTTTTACTGCTTCAGCATGGCCGATGTACCGAAACACAGAGACGCTTTTAGTCTATATGTACGCCGCAGTTAGGCCAATATTAGGGCTTAAGGCATGTTTGCATCAGCCTTCTCTCTTTCGTGAGAGGAGTGGGTCGAGGAACTTCGACATTCGTTGCAGGAAACACAAATAAACGTTTCGTGTGAACAAGCGCTCTTTTGGTAGCCGCAAGAGAGAGGGACTTGCCGTCATAGTGTAGTGGCGCTACACACTATTTTAGGCAACAGTATTAAGTCTTTAGTGTGAGTGAGTGAAAGCAGCATGGAGGCCGCTTCGGAATATTGTACTCGTAGTAACAGCGCTGAGCGTCAGCAACGCTACGCTGACAAGTAGGACACAATAACAGAGTTGCAAAGTATGGATAGCTAAGCGCAGAGGTAAACAGCGCAGCGAAGAATGATGCAGTAAGCGGGTCGTTGACACCACACAGGAGCGAGTCTCTCTCATATGAGAGAGGTTATTTGACACCATGTTTTAGAGAAACAAATTGGCAGTAATGGAGTGTAAATGAGGCTCAATTTGAGGGCAGGACGTCATAAGATTCGATTGGTTGGTTGGTTCAGGGGAGGGGACCAAACAGCGAGGTCATCAGACCCAACGGCTTAGGGAGAAATGGATAAGAAAGTCGGCTGTGCCCTTTTAAAGGAACTAACCCGGCATTTGCCTGAAGCGATTTAGGGAAACCACGGAAAACGTAAATCAGGATGGCCGGACGAGGGTTGGAACCGTCGTCCTCCCAAATGCCAGTTCAATGTGCTAACCACAGCGCCACCTCGCTCGGTAAAGGTTCGGGGACTTTGCCATCCCTCAGTAATATATTTAAAATACATTGGTAGTATATATAAAATATATTGTGTACTAGAAAGGAATGCAGCTGAGAATCAGGAACATGAACGGCAGATGACTGAATTGCCTTATACTGACTGAATTGTGTAAAACGGACAGAGAGATTAGCGAATGAAGTGTGCTCGTTAACTATGGACGGCATCATAAAGGAAGTTCGCCAAGGGTCAACAGCACGTGATATGAAAATCATAGAATATGCAGATGACGTGATGATTTGAGAAAAAATGAGCAGAAATCGGGAGAACAACTAAATACCTGGCAGAAAGTAATTGAAGGAGCAGGCTTGCAAATAGGTTAAAAAATTAAAGTAATGAAAATCAGCAGGGAAAATTAAAAGATGAAGAATGTAAATTGTAATGGAAAAATTATTAAAAATGTAGATGCTTTCTAATATCCACGAAGGCAATTAACCAAAAAGGAAGGATCAAGGATGAAATTTTGGAGAGAACAGAAGATTGTTCAAAATTTCATTTTTGCATATCGGGCTTAATTAGGAAATGGAAAATACCTGCTAAAGCCCTACAGTCTGGAACCGCGCGACCCCTACGGTCGCAGGTTCTAATCCTGCCTCGGGCAATTATGTGTGTGATATCCTTAGGTCGTTATCAGTTATCAAGAGAAAGAAAACTGGCGTTCTACGGATCGGAGCGTGGAATGTCAGATCCCTTAATCGGGCAGGTAGATTAGAAAGTTTAGGTTACAGTTAGATATAGTGGGAATTAGTGAAGTTCGGTGGCAGGAGGAACAAGACTTCTGGTCAGGTGACTACAGAGTTATAAACACAAAAAGAAATAGGGGTAATGCAGGAGTAGGTTTAATAATGAATAGGAAAACAGGAATGCGGGTAAGCTACTACAAACAGCATAGTGAACGCATTATTGTGGCCAAGACAGATACGAAGTCCACGCCTACTACAGTAGTACAAGTTTATATGCCAACTAGCTCTGCAGATGACGAAGAAATTGAAGAAATGGATGATAAAATAAAAGAAATTATTCAGATAGTAAAAGGTGACGAAAATTTAATAGTCATGGGTGACTGGAATTCGGTAGTAGGAAAAGGGAGAGAAGGGATCATAGTAGGTGAATATGGATTGGGGCTAAGAAATGAAAGAGGAAGCCGCCTGGTAGAATTTTGCACAGAGCACAACTTAATCATAGCTAACACTTGGTTCAAGAATCATAAAAGAAGGCTGTATACATGGAAGAAGCCTGGAGATACTAGAAAGTATCAGATAAATTATATAATGGTAAGACAGAGATTTCGGAACCAGGTTTTAAATTGTAAGACATTTCCAGGGTCAGATCTGGACTCTGACCACAATCTATTGGCTATGTCCTGTAGATTAAAACTGAAGAAACTGCAAAAAGGTGGGAATTTAAGGAGATGGGACCTGGATAAACTGACTAAACCAGAGGTTGTACAGAGTTTCAGTGAGAGCTTAAGGGAACCATTGACAGGAATGGGGGAAAGAAATACAGTAGAAGAAGAATGGGTAGCTTTGAGGGATGAAGTAGTGAAGGCAGCAGAGGATCAAGAAGGTAAAAAGACGAGGGCTAATAGAAATCCTAGGGTAACAGAAGAGATATTGAATTTAATTGACGAAAGGAGAAAATATAAAAATGCAGTAAATGAAGCAGGCAAAAAGGAATACAGACGTCTCAAAAATGAGATCGACAGGAAGTGCAAAATGGCTAAGCAGGAATGGCAAGAGGACAAATGTAAGGATTTATAGGCTTATCTCACTAGGGGTAAGATAGACACTGCCTACAGGAAAATTAAAGAGATCTTTGGAGATAAGAGAACCACTTGAATGAACATCAAGAGCTCAGATGGAAACTCAGTTCTAAGCAAAGGAGGGAAAGCAGAAAGGTGGAACGAGTATATAGAGGGTCTATACAAGAGCGATGTACTTGAGGACAATATTATGGAAATGGAAGAGGATGTAGATGAAGATAAAATGGGAGATGCGATACTGCGTGAAGATTTTGACAGAGCACTGAAATACCTGAGTCGAAACAAGGCCCCCGGAGTAGACAGAATTCCATTAGAACCACTGACGTCCTTGGGAGAGCCAGTCCTGAGAAAACTCTACCATCTGGTGAGCAAGATGTATGAAACAGGCGAAATACCCTCAGACTTCAAGAAGAATATAATAATTCCAATCCCAAAGAAAGCAGGTGTTGACAGATGTGAAAATTATCGAACTATCAGTTTAATAAGTCACAGCTGCAAAATACTAACAGCAAAGGACTTGGAAGAGCAGTTGAACGGATTGGATAGTGTCTTGAAAGGAGGATATAAGATGAACATCAACAAAAGCAAAACGAGGATAATGGAATGGAGTCGAATTAAGTCGGGTGATGCTGAGGGAATTAGGTTAGGAAATGAGACACTTAAAGTAGTAAAGGAGGTTTGCTATTGGGGGAGAAAAATAACTGATGATGGTCGAAGTAGAGAGGATATAAAATGTAGACTGGCAATGGCAAGGAAATCGTTTCTGAAGAAGAGAAATTTGTTAACATCGAGTATAGATTTAAGTGTCAGGAAGTTGTTTCTGAAAGTATTTGTATGGAGCGTAACCATGTATGGAAGCGAAACATGGGCGATAAATAATTTGGACAAGAAGAAAATAGAAGCTTTAGAAATGTGGTGCTACAGAAGAATGCTGAAGATTAGATGGGTAGATCACATAACTAATAAGGAAGTATTGAATAGGATTGGGGAGAAGAGAAGTTTGTGGGACAACTTGACTAGAAGAAGGGATAGGTTGGTAGGACATGTTCTGAGGCATCAAGGGATCACCAATTTAGTATTGGAGGGCAGAGTGGAGGGTAAAAATCGTAGAGTGTGACCAAGAGATGAATACACTAAGCAGATTCAGAAGGATGTAGATTGCGGTAGGTACTGTGAGATGAAGATGCTTGCACAGGATAGAGTAGCATGGAGAGTTGCATCAAACCAGTCTCAGGACTGAAGACGACAACAACAACATCCTTAGGTTGGTTAGGTTTAAGTAGTTCTACGTTTTAGGTGACTGATAACCTCAGAAGGTATGTCCCATAGTGCTCAGTCCCATTTGAATCATTTTTGAACCTGCTAATGCCAAGATCAGATCATGACGTATAAGTCATATTATCTGTCAATTTTGAGTTATGTATCGAAGTGCTGGACAAAAACTGATCTGAGCAGAATACAAGCAACTCTGGTGCGCTTCCTACGAGGGTTCCTGGGGAAGACGAGAAGGGACGGGATAAGGAACTAGAGAATAGGGAACACCATTCATTTTAAACCCCTAAAAGAAACTATGTAGAGAAATAGACTTAAATTGTTTTGAAAATAAATCCGCTTCAGCTGTGCGTTATTTATAAGCAGCATTTTACTTGCACCTGATATGCAGCTAAATTGCAGTCAAATAAGTCGTGTTCATAAATAAAGAACTTACTGCTGAAACGGGTTCACCTTCAAAATAGTGTATTCAATCTGTAGCGGCGCTGAATAAAGACTTCCAAGAAGAATCTTATAATGCACAGAATCTGGACGAAGACCAATTGGGAGATCACGAACAAGACGGAGAGACCAGGTGATAGATGATCAGAGCCAAAGAAGACTGCAATGGGAGATGATGCTGAAAGACTGTGGAAGCTTGGAACAGACTCTGTCAACGACCTGCATAAGCAGAAACGTTTCAGGAAAAAGAAAAAGATAGAGAAGACTACAATTAAAGGGGTGATCTCGGGTACATCTTATGGTAGTTGAGGACATAACCGTGGTCCTCATATTCGCAATATCCCTCAGTTTAAGACATTACTCTGTTCGCTAAAGCTCCAGTTCTAGATGATTATCACTACCTACACCAAAGTATTTGGACAATTTGTCTAAAATTCACAGGATAACTGAAACGCTGTTAGACACAAGATTAGGTCTGCTCATTTACACATTATGATATCATGAATGTCCCTAATCCTCCTACAAATGTGTCTCTTAACTGTCACATCCGATCGATGACTCACTCACTTGGTGACACTGCCGTCGTACGATTCTTTGAGCATCCTTGTCGCAACGTGACATGGCTTATGAGTTTGGTATTGATTACGTCCTCGGTAATAGGAGAGTTTGTTATTCACTTCATCGCATATGGCTGGTTCGGGAACTGCGCGACACGTTGTACTGAAACTTGGCTCGTTACACCCTCATGTGCTGCTCAATACGGCTGTTTAGCCAAGTCGTAAATTAGCTACCGACTGACCCTTGAACCAGGTCACCTGTGAATTACCCAGTGGAATTAGAAGCGGAACACCTTTATCTTTACGAGAGGTTGCTATGTATAAAGATACGTTCCAAATGATAGCTTCTGACATCACGCGATCCCAAACTGGAAACAAATACGTAGCTGCCTAATTCACGTTTATATCTCTGTGTCAGTAACATTAATGAAAGGATAGGTGGGCCATATAAAACTTCTCCAAAAAATATTTCTTTTGCCCTTGATGCGGCTGATGTAAGTTGACTTGGGTATTTTAATGTGTGCGAAATATTTTCAACGCCAGTTTTACTCTGCGTAGCCTTTGTGAGGAAAATGATGGTACATCACGATATGTACGAAGCATAATACAAGTAAGATAATTTTTTATAACTTGTGTAGCAGTGAAAGGGAAATAGATATCAGTGCTGAAATTGCCAAACAACATGTTTTCTAATTGAAAAATGAAATGGGCAGAACACATGCTGAAAGCGATGGGCAGCATACTTTACACATAGCTTATGCTGAGGACAAAACATTATTATGTGAAAGGGACGCATAACTGTAAGCAAAGGAAAAAGTATGAACAATATCAAACTCGGAGAAGGTACAGGCCAAAGGAGTGAAAAACATTGTGCTGTAAAAATAGAAAGATCACTCATGATGACTAAAGCAACGGAAGCATACAAAATAAACCGGCGGTTTCGAAGGCAGCATTTTTCAAAAAAAGGGGCTTTGGTGACAAACTTACAAGTGGAACTGAGAAATAAGTGAAGGAAACTATACCGCACGGATAGAGCATTGAAAGGGAGTAATATTTTAGCTTTGCGGAAACAAGAGAAAAGGTAACCGTAAGAATCTCAGGGACAGTGCTATAGAAGAGGGTCAAAATTGAGCACATTAACTATGAAATGTACAAAACGTAGAAAATAAACACATACACAATCACAATATAACAGGAGACATGTTACTGGGACATTTGCGATGTCATCTACAAATATTATAAACGTTTTGGAATGATTAGTAGAGCGGATTGGTCAAAAAGCAAATATACGTACGAGATAACGGAAGACGTTAAATTTAATTATAAGATTAGCACAAGTTAGAAGGTGCTTATGGCAAGATCGACAGTAATTCATCGTCCACTGGTTGATTAAAGAAGTGCTCGAGATTTTCCGATGCATTACTGTCTTCAGCTACAAGTAACCACGTCTCTCCTGAATGTGTATTATGGAGAGCGCAAGTACAGAATGGGAAAGTATGTTTATTTTTTTACAGAGCAACTATACAGACGTTCGTTTTATGTGATTTAGAGAAACCACGGGAAATATAAATCTGCGTAGTCGAAGGGATGATTGAAGCGCTGTGTTTTATCAAGGTGCCATATTGCTCATTCCGTATGTAATGTGCCTACGTATGTAATTCTTCTTCACTTTCACCCAAGATAGCAATATCATCAGAGAATCTTATATTGGTATCCTTTCACCTTGAATTTTAATTCCACTCCAGAATATTGCTCTTATTTCCGCCATTGCTTCTTCGATGTACAAGACTACATCCCTGTCTTACACCCTTTCTGATCCGGACTTTTCGTTCTTTGCTGTCAACCCTTATTACTCCCTCTTGGCTCTTGCACATATTGTATATTATCCGTCTAGCCCTATAGCTTACCCGTGTTTTTCTCAGACTTTCGAACATCTTGCACCATTTTACACAGTCGAAATTTTCCCAGGTGGACAAATACAATGAACATCTCTCGATTTTTCTTTAGTGTAGCTCCATTATCAACAGCATCGTCAGAATTGCCTCTCTGGTGCCTTTACCTTTCCTAAAGCCAAACTGATCGTTATCTAACATATTCTCAATTTTCTTTTCCTTTCTTCTGTATATTATTCTTGTCAGCAACTTGTGTGCATGAGCTGTTAAGATGACTGTGCGGTAATTCTCGCACTTATCAGCTCTTGCAGTCTTCGAAATTGTGTGAATGATACTTTTCCGAAAGTCAGAGGCTGTGTCGCCAGACTCATACATTCCACACACCAACATCAATTTCCGTTCCGTAGACACTTGCCCCCCTCATTTTAGCAGTTCTAATGGAATTTTACTAAACGCTTCTACCTTATTTAATCTTAAGTCTTCCAAAGCTCTCTTACATTCTGGTCCTAATACTGGGTCACCTGTTTCTTCTACGTCGACTCCTGTTTCTTCTATCACATCAGACAAATCTTTCCCCTCATAGAAGCCTTCAATGTACTCTTTCCATCTATCCGCTCTCTCCTCTGCATTTAACAATGGAATTCCCGTTGCACTCATAATGTTACCAACTTTGCTTTTAGTTTCACCGAAGGCTGTTTTGACTTTCCTAAACGCTGAGACAGTCCTTGCAACCATCATTTCTGTTTCGAATTCTTTAGATTTTCCATGGAGTCATTTCGGCTTGGCTTCCCTCTATTTAAGGTTTATGTCATTCCTCAGCGAACTGTACTTCCGTATTCCTGAATTCTCTGAACATTTTTGTATTTCTTTCTTGCATCGATCGACTGAAGTATTTCCTCTGTTATCCATGGTTTCTTCGCTGTTACCTTCTTCGTAATGTATGTTTCTCTTTCTATCTTCCGTGACTGCCATTTTTAGAAATGTCCATTCTTTTCCAACTGTAATGCCTACTGAGTTATTCCTTGTTGCTGTATTTGTAGTTTAGATAACTTCAACTGTATCTCTTCATTTCTCGGTACTTCTGTATCACATATATTTCCGTATTGATTCCCCTTGAGTAATCTCTTAAACTCCAGCCTACTCTTCATCATTATTACATTGAGATCTGAGTCTATATCTGCTCCTGGGTACGCCTCACAATCCAGTATATGATTTCGGAATCGCTTGTAAGTAGGCTGTTTAGGTTTTTATGTTGGTAACACCACGTAGCGCTCTGTATGAAAATCACTGACTGTGCTGTGTGCAGTCTGTGGCTGGTTGGCGTTGTTGAAATATTCGCTATTGTAGTGTTGGGCAGTTCGATGTGAACAGCGCACAGCGTTGCGCAGTTGGAGGTGAGCCGCCAGCAGTGGTGGATGTGGGGAGAGAGATGGCCGAATTTTAAGAGCGGACGATCTGGACGTGTGTCCGCCAGAAAGAGTAAATTTGTAATACTGGATACCACGAACTGATATATATATATATATATATATATATATATATATATATATATATATATATATATATGTATGACGTTTGAACACTATTAAGGTAAATACATTGTTTGTTCTCTGTCAAAATCTTTCATTTGCTAACTATGCCTATCAGTAGTTAGTGCCTTCAGTAGTTAGAATCTTTTATTTAGCTGGCAGTATTGGCGCTCGCTGTATTGCAGTAGTTCGAGTAACGAAGATTTTTGTGAGGTAAGTGATTTTTGAAAGGTATAAGTTATTGTTAGTCAAGGCCATTATTTTGTAGGGATTTTTGAAAGTCAGATTGCGTTGCGCTAAAAATATTGTGTGTTAGTTTACTGTTGATCAGAATAAGTAAAGAGAGTAATGTCTGAGTACGTTCAGTTTTGCTCAGCTGTTTGAAAATCAAATAACGTAGAGGTTTAACAGCACAGTAATTCATTAATTTTTCTAAGGGATGTTTCACTCTGTCTGACCATGATGTAATCTAACTGCAATTTTCCAGCACTACACAGCTTTTTCCAAGTATAGCTCCTCCTCTTGTGATTCTTGAGCAGAGTATTTGCTATTAGTAGATGAAATTTATTAGAGAACTCAATTAGTCTTCCTCCTCTTTCATTCCTTGTCCCAAGCCCATATTTTCCCTTAACCTTTTCTTCTACTCCTCCACTATAATTGCATTCCGGTCGCCAATGACTATCATATTTTCATCTCCCTTTACGTACTGTATTACCCTTTCAATATCCTGGTAGATTTTCTCTGTGTCTTCGTTTTCAGCTTGCGATATCGCCATGCATACCTGAACTATCGTTGACTGTGTTGGTTTGCTGTCGATTCTTATAAGAACAACCCTATCACTGAACTGTTCACAGTAACACACTTTCTGCCCTACCTTCCTATTCATAACGAATCCTACCCCCGTTATACCATTTTATGCTGCTGCTAATATTACCCTAAACTCGTTTGACCAGAAATCTTGGTCTTCTTTCCATTTCACTTGACTGATCCCTACTGTATCTAGTTTGAGCCTTTGCTTATCCCTTTTCACATTTTCTAGCTTCCCTGCGACGTTCAAGCATTTGACATTCCATGCATCGACTCGTAGAGCGTTATCCTTTCGATGATTATTCGCTCTTTTTCTCATGATCACCTCCCCCTTGTCCTTCTCCTCCCGGAGATACGGATGGGGGACTATTCCGAAATATGTAGCCAGTGGAGATATCATCATGAAATTTTTCAATTACAGGCCACATTTCCTGTGGATACACGTTATGTGTCTCAGTGCAGTGGTTTTCATTGCCTTCTGCATACTCATGACGTTTATATTTGATTGTTCTTTCACCTTTAGGGACAGTTTCCCAACCCAAGGACGACAGAGTGCCCTGAACCTTTGTCCACTCCTCCGGCCTCCTTGACAAGGTCGTTGGCAGAATGAAGATGACTTCTTATACGAAAAGCCCTCAGCTACCAATGCTGATAAATATCCAAAATGTAAACGGTTGGGAGTTTCGAACACGGGACCTACGACATTTTGATTTCCAACCGAAGACGCCGGGGTATTATGAACAGTTCTTTCGGCAACGTGTGATCTCAACAGTAAACAGTTCAGGGCGATGAATGTATCAGCATGACAAAACATCCAGTAATAAAGCAGTATCTGTAAGACAACAGTCTTTGGAAAAAAGATCCTGAAATGGACTGATCTGCGCAGAGTTCGGCACTGAACACAACGTAACACCTTTAGGATGAGTCAAGATGTCGAAATCGCTCTAGACCACAAGTCCAAATTAGTACCCTCTCTGGTTTCGGTCATTCCTCCATAGACATCCACACGCCTCACTGAAAGTGTCTACACCAGAATTCAAGGCGTCATAAAGGTTAAAGGTAGATATATTCCACATTAACGTCGACTATTTGGTGTACAGATACTTCTGATCAGTGAAGAAACAAACAGTCTTGGTTGCAGGGCTGTAATCATTATTTATTTTCTTTTCATTAGGTTGTGTACGTCTTCTCTTTGATTCCCAAATAAATCGAAAAGGTACGGCGATCTCTGTTCATATATTTTTCAAATGGCTCTGAGCACTATGGGACTTAACATCTATGTTCATCAGTCCCCTAGAACTTAGAACTACTTAAACCTAACTAACCTAAGGACATCACACAACACCCAGTCATCACGAGGCAGAGAAAATCCCTGACACCGCCGGGAATCGAACCCGGGAAACCGGGCGCGGGAAGCGAGAACGCTACCGAACGACCACGAGCTACGGACCTTTGATTCCCGCAATGTCAAACGGCCCGGTGGAAAAATCACTGAATGTAGTGTTCGGTAGTAATAAATGAGAAATTTTAGTCAATCATGATTGTACATTGGCATGTAGTAATTAGGTACGAAGTCTGTTTACAATAAACAGAAAATACACGTTCGATTGAAGGTTGGGCTTAAATTTTAGTTTGTAGCGGTACATTAATTGAACAAATTGTAAAGCATTTATGAACGAATTTTTCTCATGGAAATTCGCTACATCCATACCAATCAATCAAAACCAATCTTTTCAATTTGGCGAACTTAACTGACTTGATGTAATTGCAGTGAGGGTACTCACAACGCACAGTGCTCAATATAGCTGCGTCGCTTTTGTTTCAACAGTTCATTCAAGCAAAGAAGGTACGTGATACGTAGTTCCACATGCTGATGCAACCCTTAAAAGATTTGCTGGAACCAAAGCGTACCTCCTCAGGTTTTCTCTCTTGTTCCGTTCCAAAATTGTTTCCATTTTCTTTTGTCATTTTTGTCCAGCCTGCATTCTGTATTTCTCACCCTCCCCCTCCCCCCTCCCCTCTCACCCCAATGAACCATGGACCTTGCCGTTGTTGGGGGGGAGGCTTGAGTGCCTCAGCGATGCAGATAGCAGTACCTTAGGTGCAACCACAACGGAAGGGTATCTGTTGAGAGGCCAGACAAACATGTGGTTCCTGAAGAGGGGCAGCAGCCTTTTCAGTAGTTGCAGGGGCAACAGTCTGGATGATTGACTGATCTGGCCTAGTAACATTAACCAAAACGGCCACGCTGTGCAAGTACTGCAAACGGCTGAAAGCAAAGGGAAACTACAGCCGTAATTTTTCCTGAGGGCATGCAGCTTTACTGTATGGCTAAATGATGATGGCGTCCTCTTCCGTAAAATATTCCGGAGGTAAAATGGTCCCCCATTCCGATCTCCGGGCGGGGAATACTCAGGCGGACATAGCTATCAGGAAAAAGAAAACTGGCGTCCTACGGATCGGAGCGTGGAATCTCAGATCCCTTAATCGGGTAGGTAGAAAATTTGAAAAGGGAAATGGATAGGTTAATGTTAGATTTAGTGGGAATTAGTGAAGCTCGGTGACAGGAGGAACAAAATTTCTGGTTAGGTGAATATAGGGTATAAACACAAAATCAAATAGGGGTAATGCTGGAGTAGGTTTAATAATGAATAAAAAAATTGGAGCGCGGGTAAGCTACTACAAACAGCACAGTGAACGCATCATTGTAGCCAAGATAGACACAAAGCCCATGCCTAGCACAGTAGTGCAATTATGTATGCCAAGTAGCTCCGCAGATGAGGAACAGGTTGAAGAAATGTATAATGCACTGAAAGAAATTAGTCAGAAAGTTAAGGCAGACGAGGAAGTACTATTCATTGGAGACTGTAATTCGATAATAGGGAAAGGAAGAGAAGGAAAAGTAGTACGTGAATATGCACTGGGGGTAAGGATTGAAAGAGGAAGCCACCAAATTGAATTCTGCTCAGAGCATAGCTTAACTGTAGCTAATACTTGGTGTAACAAGGTTATATATGTGGCAGAGGCCCGGAGACACTGAAAGATTTCAGATAATAGTAAGACAATGAATTAGGAGCCAGGTTTTCAATTGTAAGGCATTTCCAGGGACTGAGGTGGACTCTGACCACAATTTATTGGTTATGAACTGTAGATTAAAACTGAAGAAACTGCAAAAAGTAGGAATTTAAGGTGGTGGGGCCTGGATAAACTGAGAGTACTAGAGGTTCAATTGAGTTTCAGAGATGGCATTAGGGAGCGATTGACAAATGCAGGGGAAAGAAATACAGTAGAAGAAGAATGGGTAGCTTTGAGAGATGAAATGGTGACGACAGCAGGGGATCAAGTAGGTAAAAGGACGAGGGATAATGGAAATCCTTGGGTAACAGAAGAGATATTGGATTTAATTTATGCAAGAAGAAAATACAAAAATGCTGTAAATGAAGCAGGTGAAAAGGAATACAAACGTCTCAAAAATAAGATCGACGGGAACTGCAAAATGGCTTAGCAAGGATGGTTAGAGGACAAAAGTAAGGAGATAGAGGCATATATACCGATGGGTAAGATAGATACTGCCCACAGTAAAATTAAAGACACCCTTGGAGAAAAGAGAACTACCTGTATGAATACCAAGAGCTCAGATGGAAAACCAGTAAAGACAGGAAAGCAGAAAGATGGTAGGAGTATATAGAGGGTCTATATATGAACGATGTACTTGACAGAAATATTATTGAAATGGAAGATGACGTAGATGATGATGAACTGGGAGATATGATACTGTGTGAAGAATTTGACAGAGCACTATAAGACCACCTAAGTCAATAAAAAGCTCCACGAGTGTACAACATTCCATTAGAGCCACTGATAGCCTTGGGAGAGCCAGCCATGACAAAACTCTACCGTCTGGTGAGCAAGATGTATCAGATGCCGCAATACCCTCAGACTTTGGGTTCCGTAGAAATGTTGGAATACGCCAGGCCATCCTAACCCTACTACATATCTTAGAAGGTAGATTAAGAAAAGGCAAACGTATGTTTCTAGCATTTGTATACTTGGATAAGGCTTTCGACAATGTTGACTGGAATATTCTCTTTAAAATTATGAAAGTGACAAGATCAAAAAACAGAGAGATATTTACAATTTATACAGAAACCGGATTGCGGTTATAAGAGTAGAGGGGCCTGAAAGGGAAGCAGTGGTTGAGAAGGGAGCGAGACCGGTTTGTAGCCTCTCCCCGATGTTATTCAATCTGTGTATTGAGCAAGCAGTGAAGGAAACTAAAGAAGAATTTGGTGTTGGAATTAAAATCCGTTAAAAATAGTAACAGTATTGAGGTTTGCCGATGACATTGTAATTCTGTCAGAGACAGCAAAGGACCTGGAAGAGCAGTTGATCGGAGTAGAGAGAGACTTGAAAGGAGAATATACAATGAACATCAACGAAAGTGAAATGAGGATAGTGGAATATAGATGAATTAAATCAGGTGATGCTGAGGGAATTCGATTAGCAAATGAGGCACTTAAAGTAGTAGATGATTTTTGCTGTTTGGGTAGCAAAATAACTGATGATGTTCGAAGTAGAGAGGATATAAAACGTACACTGGCAATGGCAAGGGAAGCATTTCTGAAGAAGAGACATTTGTTAACATCGAGAATAAGTTAAATTGTCAGGTAGTCTTTTCTGAAAGTATTTGTATGGAGTGTAGTCATGTATTGAAGTGGAACATGGACGATAAATAGTTTAGACAAAAACAGATTAGAAGCTTCGGAATGTGGTGCTACAGACGAATGCTGAAAATCAGATGGGTAGATCACGTAACTAATGAGGAGGTACTGACTGATTTGGGGGCCAGAGGAAACTGTTTCACAACCTGAGTAAAAGAAGGGATCGGTTGGTAGGACTCGTTCTGAGCCATCGAGTAATCACCAATTTAGTGCTGGAGGGCAGCGTGGAGGGTAAGAATTGTATGGGGAGACTAATAAGTGAATATACTAAGCAGATTCAGAAGGTTGTATGTTGCAGTAGTTACTCGGAGATGAAGAAGCTTGCACAGGATAGAGCTATTGAGAGCTGCATGAAACCAGTCTCTGGACTAAAGACCACAACAAGACCAGCAACAACATCAAAATATATATATCAGTGCGTTCTTATTTTGGACAGAACTGACATAGTATGGCTATTAGACTATCGCAACATCAATATCCAATATCATAATCAATAAAGCTAGTGACATTTTTCGAGAATATCTGACTGACACACTGACAAGAGGTCAGTTTCAATTTTAGGTTATTACGTCCAGATCCAGATTGCAATCACTCTTGTCCAGATTCCTCAATCCGAAGCACCATTGTGATGCTAATTCCCGACCAGATGTTCGAGAAAGTGGAATTCAAACTTGGTGATGTGCCTCTTCATGAAACTTTGCAACTTGTGCACTCGTTTCAGATAGATAATTCAGCTTTGCGTCTTGTGTTAGAAACCAATGTAGGTGGCATCAGTCTAAGCAACATCCCAGTCTGGCGCATCTGGATACTCAATCCTTTAATGATCGCTTTCATTGTCATGTACTGTCATGCACTAGAAGCCTGAAACAGAATCTGATCCATTAGACGATTCAGGCTTGAACGTTTCGTACAAAAACATGTCATAAGAATTTATCTTAGTTGTGCTAGTGTACCACGGACGCCCACGTGCTGTCTGTCTTGAAAAAGGAAGAGGTTTACATGAGTACATCAAGCGGTCAAACATCTTTAGCAGACGCTTTGAATCTCTTTGTGTATTCAGCAGCAAAATATTAAATTTAAAGGGTCAGTTGCAGACAGTATTACTCATATAATTAATTACAAAAAAGGAATATTAATAGTCACCATCATCATTATCACATTCGTCCCAAGTATTAGGCTTTTTGACATTCACAGTCTCCCTGAGAAATACTCCTGCCATCTTTTCATTGGTCGATGCAGCGAACTTACAGCTTTGGGTGGTAGTATACCATGGATTTTCGGGTCCTCTTTGCGACCATTCATTATAGATGTTTTCTCCAGATGTTTATGTAGTTCATATAATGTGTATATGGGTTCCATTTTAATCTCCTTCAACACAACTATTTTTATTTTGTGATCTTATTTGTTGTAACAACCTGTTCGTCTTAGTAATTTCATTTCACAAGCTGTTGGAGCACAGTTCAAGTCTTACTGAGGCTTTACGAAGCATGTTCTGGGGTCGTCTGGAGTATAAAGCATTTCATTACATTGTTAATGAGTCACACATTTTTTGTCTACCCTTCGGCGTGTTCAGCTAGGTCTGCTTTTTCCGGGGAAAATAGGTTGTAGCCTAATTAAGTGAATGTATTCGTTGTCTCTAGAATTTTATTTTTGAAACAGGTCTTACTCTGCATTCAGTATTCTCCGCAGAAGATAATGGTTTTTGGTTTTTCGGTGTTGATGTCCATGTTCTATTTCTCGCGTATAATCTGTGTACAGAGCGCCGCGGATCATCCTGTGTAAATACTACATGAACTAAGACATCTGAAAAAAGTAACCAAGATAGCTTTGTGTATCTATTGCTCTGAAGGAAACCGAGAGGCATGTGTCTCCACTATTGAATGCGTTTAAATGTGTAAATAATAAGATTGGTGAAAGGCTGCATCACTTTTATAGTCCTCCATATATTTAGCTCCGTTCTGATTATTTGACCTTTTTCTGGGAGCAGATTAAATGAATAGTTACTATTGAATTAGATAAGATAAAGCTTGCTTTAATTTTGTTTTACTCTGCGTGAAGTTTGTACAAAATACGGTCTTCAGGTTCTCCTTAGTTGGGGAGAGTTGCTTGTCACTCAGAAAACAGTCACACTAGCCTGTTTACTAACTGCCTTTGTCCGTCGACGCCCTACACTGTTTCCCTCTGAAGGCACGTAGCGTAGTAGCAACCGCCGTTATGTTCTTCCTGTGAACCTCTGCAGAAAATCTGTCGCGACCATTTGTCATCTTACAACCGTATACTTCGCTTAAAGTATTCCACGCTATTCCTTCCTGATGTTGCAATTTTCGGATTCTCTCTCTCTCTCTCTCTCTCTCTCTCTCTCTCTCTCTCACACACAAACACACACACACTGTGAGGGCGAGCGAGCGCTACCATATACACACGTAGTTGTCATATGTGCAAACAAGGGTCACCAAGCAGATCAACAATAAATAACTGACCACTGTTATCAAAGCGTGGTGCCACACAGTGCTTTTTGTGTATAGTATAAATTACTCGGATGTTAAAGTAGTTTAGCTAAAACTAATTTCAGGCGTTAAATCGTTTATAAAGTATCATTTGATTGTAATACGAATAATATCAAATAATTTTGTGTGAAAGCTTTTGATTTACCATTTAGTCGGTCTCGTCAGTTAATTATAAGGCTTTGTGTTATTTGCTTATGATAACATTTTGCGAATAGTTTTAACTACAGCCTACGAATTAAGCTGTAGCTTTGTTGCTACATCTTGCTTAGAAGCCTTTGACGATCGTCGTGCTGTTGTGTAGTAATTATCATTACAATGACTGTTTTTGAACTTCAGTTTAATGGAACAGATACTTTTTATATCACTCACGTGTTATAATTCCTCGTGTTTCTTCAAAACAGTTTCATATATGTTTATACGTACTTCTGGTTTAGTAATAAAGTCCTCTGCTTTCTTCGGAACATCACAGTCTTGATGCAGTTGGACTGAAGTCTCCCTCTGTACGTTTCAGAAAAAATTA
This sequence comes from Schistocerca nitens, assembly GCF_023898315.1. Classification (NCBI taxonomy): domain Eukaryota; kingdom Metazoa; phylum Arthropoda; class Insecta; order Orthoptera; family Acrididae; genus Schistocerca; species Schistocerca nitens. The sequence continues at coordinate 71,705,141 of NC_064614.1, forward strand.
TTGAACGATCACTTGATTCAATTACTCTAAAGAAAAGATATCGCTTACTGCAGTTTCCCAGTTCCGGCTGTCACCTAAGAACCTATGGAAGTCTCTCGAAAATCTTGGACTCACTTGTGTGTGTAGCTGTTTCTTCCGTCAACTTCTTTACTTTGCATCTACGGCGATATCAGGAACCATAAATTTTGAATACTTTTTACTGTGTACCGAATAATACAACACTCGCCCCTTTACGTACCGTCATCGAAGAAACCCTTCGTATTATTTTGTGAGACGATTACACAGTACTTGATTTCATCATATTGTGTAACACTCTTGCTGAATCCAATTTCTGAAGCGGATTTTTACGTGTTTTCTCCATCTAAGACGAATAAAATTAACTATATCCTGTAACAGACAACCCATACCTTTAATTTATATAGTTTCCCCACTCCTTTACTCAATGGTGTACACAGTAAACAGAAAAGGTACTGCACAAAGGCGTAACTACACGCCATCGGTAAACTTCCTGCTAACAATTCCGAGCCAGCTGGATTCATTTCATTATTACTTTGTAATGAAAAACGCAATATTGCTGAGATCAAACACTAAAAGAGTTCTAGGACACAGGTATGCTGCTCAGAGGAGTCGGTAGATAATTGTTTTTCGCCTGGCATGCTGAAACACACCAGGGAAACTATTTTCCCTTTAGATAATAAGGGAGTGACGTTAGATTCTGTTGCACAGCACTTGTCAGGAAAAATTGCTTTATGTTTATTTCTCTTACAGAGGCGTTTTATTTCAGTAACATTTTATCGTTTACCGTCCGTCCATACGTTGCACTGCTATTTCTTCAACGTTAGTATCGCAGTGCTCGGTTATTAATACTGCTAGTATAATAGTTTCTGTAACACATCGTGTTTAACTCAAACTTGGACATTTTGATGTGATGTAACGTTTGTTCGTGAGACTTTCTGAAATATTTAGGTAGTACTATTTTCCTTTTCTCAGTGAAGGGGTCAAGTTCTGTGCATCAAGAACGTAAGCAGCTGACGAAAATTCATGAAATCATCAGGAAAAATGTCGTTGCTAAATGATGTATATTTTTCTACGAGAGATTTTTCAACGTACTTAAAATAATTTATTGTAGAGTTTTGTGACTTTTGGTACAGAAATTTAGCGATAATGTGACTAAAATCGATGTTTTGGAGACAACTGCAAATAATCTGAGCGTTCAGAGAATGAGATTTTTACTCTGCAGTGGAGTGGGAGCTGATATGAAACTTCCTGGCAGATTAAAACTGTGTGCCGGACCGAGACTCGAACACGCGACCTTTGCCTTCCGCGGGCAAGTACTCTACCGACTGAGCTATCCAAGCTTTAATTCTGTCAGTACCTCGCCTCCAATATTCCAAGCTTCACAGAATCTCTTCTGCGAACCTAGCAGAAATAACACTCCTGGTAGACATGATATTGCACAGCCTGGGAGATGTTTCCAGAATATAATCTTCATTCTGCAGTAGAGTGTGCGCTGATATGAAACTTCCTGGCAGAGTAAAACCGCGTGCCGGACCGGGACTCGAATAGCAAAGGTCCCGAAAATGGTTGAAATGGCTCTGAGCACTATAGGACTTAACTGCTGAGGTCATCAGTCCCATAGAACTCAGAACTACTTCAACCTAACTATCCTAAGGACGTCATACACATCCATGCCCGAGGCAGGATTGGAACCTGCCACTCTAGCAGTCGCGCGGTTCCAGACAGTAGCGCCTAGAACCGCTCGTCCACAACGGCCGGCTCAAAGGTTCCGAGTACGACTCTCGGTGCGGAACACAGTTTTAATCTGTCAGGAAGTTTCAATCTGAGCCTTATTGATGAAGCCCTTAGCTGACAACTGGTTTGATACTGCTCTTCATGACAGTCTAAATGGTGAGATCATCCCACTTTAGCGTAATCGCTTCAACCTACAGCCATTTGAGCTTTGTTACTATATTCAAGCCATCGTCTGCCTCTATACCTTCTACCTCTCTACTCGTCCTTCACCTTCATATAAATTCTGAGATGTCAGCAGCCAGACCACGGTACCCTCGCTTATTACATCGGCGATTAAGATAGGTTAAACAGGTGTCGACTGACACATGGCACACGGCTTTCAGACAATCGTCGATGTTGCTCTTACAGATGAAGAAACATGGCAGGTACGCATTAGATCTTCACATTCGCCTAAGACGTAATGTCCCTGCAGTAAATTAAATGTGTCTACTCCGATAAAGGTTTTCAGGAGGCTTACGTTGTTTCCGAGCTAAATTCGCGAATGAGAAATCATGTTCCTAATATTCCCAATTATGATCACCTCGTCCGACCGCCATCTGGAAAATTGTGGGCTGTACACTTGTAGTATATGAAGGAGCCTGCTCCATCTTTAGAGGTAAGGAATCAAATGATTAAAATAGGAGAAAAAAGGAGCCGTCAGAAGATCATCGCATAGAAGATCGCAGTCCGGAGCAAATCATATACCAAGCTTTATTTTTCACTAATACGCCTTCAACGAGAAAAGTAGCTACAGTATGTTGTTATGCCGCTGGACTAGCCATACCCGAAGGTGATTGCGTTACAAACTTTTGTTCCAAAGTGTGCTTCAGGTTTTATCTTCCTCTGCGTACACAGTCGTGGGCTTGTAATTGTTTCAGAGTAGAGGTAACTAGGCGTCGATGGTTAAGCTTGTTAGGCTGAGTTAGTATTTAAGAACTCTTTCGTACTCGAGAAGATATATTGAGCTACATGAGGCACACAATTGTGGGTTCATGCACACAATACCCGTAATTGCTTCCGAATTACTCCGGAGGAGTGCGATCTTCTGTGTTATAGTATCACTGGGTATACAAACAATTGTAATTGGTTTAATTGTTAAATTTCGTAGCTTCCATTTTGATTCTGGTTAAAGCATCAATGCATTTTCTTGGGGAACACTTTTAAATCCTTAATAACTATAATTTAGGACTGCTTCAAGAAGATACTTCTAGCACACATCCTTAAGTGTAAAAGCGACAGAAATACAGAATGGAGTTGCCTTTGTTTTAAGTTAAAAGTTCAGCCAACAAGGATTGAGAGTTCGTAGTCCTTCGACACAGTGCGTGTCTAATGAATTAACTAACATTTTAAGAAGAGATAAAGTTTACTGCACGTAAATTTCCATCCACAACTTCTTCCCTCTCATTCCCTTCCCTCCCACCAGCACAAAGTGTGCGAGTTGTGCCGATCTTTAACAGTGTTTGTCCTTTTCAGTGTTTTATTCACTTCTTTATGAACCAAAGACGGAAGGGTTTGCATAGCAGTAATGGCACACAGACTTTTCCTTTGTATCAGCCTTATCTGTGACCGGCCTCAATAGTGTCGCCATTTGCGACCAAGCTCTGTTATCGTACATACTCATATAAAACAGTGTGATGTTAGCGGTTGAGCTGAACTTTACAACTGCACTATTATAGACACTCCAAGCAGCATTTATTCCTTGCTTTATTCTACGATTATTTCTCGATATATTTATACAATATTTGTTTTACATACAGGGCTATTACAAATGATTGAACTGATTTCATAAATTCACTGTAGCTCCATTCATTTGTAACACCACAGCTCTTATGCTGTATGGATTTTTGTTTTTGTTTTGCTTTATATAATGTTACATTGTAAATGTGTTTGAATCGATAACATAAAATTGTGTACTCTTTTCTTTGTCAAGCCTTTGATGTCGTGATTTGATTCTATGCAAAGTAGTGTATCTGTAACTTAAAATTCTTTGTCCCATTTGGAGGGAACAAATCTTACTGTATATAATTGTGATTTTGTATGAATAATCTTTTGTAGAGGTGTCAATATGTGAAAATGTTCTGTCTTATTTAATGTATTTGATTGCTGTTATGTAAACTGCTGATCCTCACTTAGGGCTCTTAGTTATTCTGTTTGTAAAAGGTGTAGTGGTTCCCCACGGGAACGGATCTGTGTAGCGCGCGCAAATTGTGGTTGGCTTAGGTGGAAAAGGTGGAACTGATAGTCAGTCAGAGGCGAGCTACGAGTCGAGGACGAGCCAGCAGTCAGAGATGAGCTACGAGTCCGTGCACTGCCGTATAAAAATTGCATAGTGCTGGTTTCGAGAGAGGCTTTTCTGTTATTTTCCAATGCCTCGGACGGATGGATAAATAGCTGGGCTATTCTGGAATTTGTATCTATCATCGCCACCAAGAAATGACAGAGTCCAGCAATTCTGCCTGCAGTTCCACCTACCAACATGCAGTTGCCACCACATTGCGCAATCTTTGCAACGTAACACTATAATGATGTACAGTGAAGGATCAGCTTAATGGATGTGTTATTGTGCTGAAATATAAGGTAATTTATATCTGAATTTATGTACCTACCTAGACTTCTCTCCTCATCATAACACCTCTCAGGGTCCTCTCCGTTTGAACTAAAGTGATTACCAAGTGTCCTTATTGAAAGTACGTTAAAACTCAGTTTGCTAATTAATGCCTATTGGACAGAGTAAAGTTAAAGTTAATGTGGCAAGAGAGTGAGTTAAAGTTAATGATGCTTGCCGAAATAATTTTCCTAGTAAAACTGATTATTAATGTGTTGTTGCCAAATTCAAATTAAAATTCCTCAAGACTGAGGCTTATAACGTTTTGCTTAGTAAATGATCACATTACTACCTGTTGTTAATCGTAGAAAGTGAGTCAGTATCTTACATTAATATTAATTTTATGTCTCATGGTAGTAAAAGTGGAAAATTGCATAGTAGGAAATTATATACTCATGATTACTAAGTGTTTGTCTCTCTTGTGTGCATATTAACAGTATAAAGACCACTCAGTTTGTGTAAGTCCTGAAAGTGATAGTGTTTTTCTGTACGTGTTATAATTTTGCAAATAGTTTTTGTGCTGCTCCAGTTGTTAGCTTCAATCTTAAAACATATGTGTGTCAGAGTTCATTGTACTCGCGTGTGGCCAAGTCTAGGTTGTGTTTGTCCGTTATAGTTACTTATACCTACTTTCCTAAACGAGAATGTTAATCATTCTCTTGCCTAGTTAGGCTGGCGGCCGTTTTCTTTATCCGTTGAACAGTGCAGATAGGCAAAATTTTGTTTGGTACTGTTCAAATATTTACATAACTCCGACTTTCATTTCCGGTAAGGCATTCCCGTTAGGTACAACACGGTCAACTTAACAAAAACCCTCCCAGAGGGTAACACTGCCCTGTTACTTTATACCATAATTGCTATAACAAAATAGTTTTATTTCAAAGCCTGTTTCCAGCTTTAAGCTTATGTTACAATAGTAGCAGACAGGAGTGTTATACGTGGCTTTTCCGTGACAGGACTAGTTTGTTCTGTTATGGCATAATACGTGATAAACCAAATTTGGTATTTCATAGTATAAGCTACGTAATTACGCTGTTGTAGTAGTGTTATACATTGACATATGGTCACGACACACTACAGATACGTAGAAAAACTCATAAAGTTTTGTTCGGCTGAAGCCGCACTTCAGGTTTCTGCCGCCAGAGCGCTCGAGAGCGCAGTGAGACAAAATGGCGACAGGAGCCGAGAAAGCGTATGTCGTGCTTGAAATGCACTCACATCAGTCAGTCATAACAGTGCAACGACACTTCAGGACGAAATTCGCAATTCACCAAAAGTTAACGTGTTTTGTGCAATCTCACGGTTTAAAGTTTACGGCCCCTTTTTCTTCTGCGAAAATAACGTTACAGGACACGTGTATCTGGACGTGCTGGAAAATTGGCTCATGCCACAACTGGAGACCGACAGCGTCGACTTCATCTTTCAACAGGATGGTGCTCCACCGCACTTCCATCATGATGTTCGGCATTTCTTAAACAGGAGATTGGAAAACCGATGGATTGGTCGTGGTGGAGATCATGATCAGCAATTCATGTCATGGCCTCCACGCTCTCCAGACTTAACCCCGTGCGATTTCTTTCTGTGGGGTTATGTGAATGATTCAGTGTTTAAACCTCCTCTACCAAGAAACGTGCCAGAACTGCGAGCTCGCATCAACGATGCTTTCGAACTCATTGATGGGGACATGCTGCGCCGAGTGTGGGAGGAACTTGATTATCGGCTTGATGTCTGCCGAATCACTAAAGGGGCACATATCGAACATTTGTGAATGCCTAAAAAAAACTTTTTGAGTTTTTGTATGTGTGTGCAAAGCATTGTGAAAATATCTCAAATAATAAAGTTATTGTAGAGCTGTGAAATCGCTTCAATCATTTGTAATAACCCTGTAGATATAAGTTTGAGTTGAGTTCTGCCTGTAGAGATATTAATTTCTAACTTCTGCGTTAAAGTGTGAAAATAAGTTGTACGAAGGCGAATGAAGAGGTACGCCACTGTTGCCTATGGAATTGTTTGGATACAAGAATAGAAGGAACAAGAAAATGTTTCTATAGTCCCAATGCTGGTGAGGCTAAATTTCTACGCCTGCTCATTTCACTAATTAGTAAAAAAGGTTCCACATCGATGGCGCGAGCATTGTAGGAAAACGCCAGTTCAGCGGACGAGCCCGCAGAACACTGTCAGTTGTGTTTCTCTACGCCGCTGCGAGAACAGCGACTTCCATATCGGGAAATGTAGTACATCTGCCAAGATAATTTGCTTCTATTTTCAGAACATCTAGAAAAGGAACGTTTATTTGTTACGAAAATCGAAACTGGCTAAATTACTATAAAAGTAGTGAAGGTCAAACAATTTACCTCCACTGGCAATGTTGCGACGCCAAGCTGTTACAGCACGCCTCTGATTGGAGATGTTTTAGTTTCTCGTATCTGATCAGGAAAGGAGATATGATGCAGCAATGCTCTGGGCAGGTCCTAAAATTTTTTCCAGCTACTGAAAGTGTCTTCAGGTAGGAAGAGTTATAGCATATGTTTAGTAGACGTAATGCGGACTACGCAGCACAGATTACGGATTGAGATTATATTGAAGAAAGAGGGAAGTATCGAGGGGTTGCAGGTATGAGATTAGCGATAAGCTTAAGATCAGCACTAGCAGACATAGTAGTAGAGGAAGTGAAGAAATTCGGATACTTTGGAAGCAAATTAAGACACTATGGACGAATCAATTAGAAGGAGACTAGCACAGGCAAAAATATGATTCCTCACTAAAAGCAGTCTAAATAAGCCTTAAGAAGAGAGAATGTAAGTCTACGTATGGATCACAGCATTTTATGCAAATGAATCAGGGACTGTAAGAAAGAGGAAGAGAAGAAATTTGAAGCATTTCAGAAGAAAGTACGCTGGAAATTAAGTGGAGTGATATGATAAAAATGGGGAGTTCCTCCGCAATGTCTGTAAGAAGAGAAATAAGTGGATAACACTAATTAGAGTAGCGGACACGACGACAGGACAGACGTTGAAACGCATGACAATTATTTCCATGGCTCTAGAGAGAGACTCTTTAGGAAAAAAGCCTTAGGGTAAGACAGAGGTAGGAATACATTCAAAACGTAAGAGATTTTCACAGGAGTGGCTGTCGTGACATCAACCGGGCGAGTTACTACACAGAAAAGACACTTCTGATGTTGAATTGTTCGTCGAAAGGAAACAACAAGTAGCCCGGCACCCTTGATGTTGTTCGAGAGTAGTAGGTGACGTTCTTGCAGTGTCTTCTCTCATTATCATGAACGAAAGAATGTAGACAACATATTCTCCATGCCTCAGGCAGTCACATAGTCACTTGCAAGTAATGTATACACGTAAGGTACGGCACCCACCCATCAGGGAAGCAATCCATCGATGTCAGTCACGGGAGTGTATCTAATTTGTTTTACCCTTCTGGCTCTCATTAGTAATAACGTTACACTACTACATTTTTTAATTCCTTCGAAGTTTAAAAAAATCCTCTTTGAAAGAATAAAGGAATAGAAATTTACTAAACAACATTCCTGCTACCTTGTGTGTAGTCAGTCTTTTATCGGCAAATTCTCTGTCTGGCTTCACAGAACCAAAACAGAATTTTAGAGGAATTTTAATGATCCTATGTGATAGTTTTGACATCTCACTCTCTCAATCTCCGTAAAATTCCAATGTCGATGAAACTGATGACGAAAGTCGACATTAGGCACTGGTGGTTTCCACAAAGAAACATGTTCTCATTAAAGAGCTGTGGATGCCGTCAACTGAAGGAGAAAGGAGTTGGATATTTATACCTTAAGTCGATATATGACATTAACATAAATTAGTGAAACGTTTAGTTTTGCCCCTTAAGGTCACGATTTTACCGATTTTTGGACAGTAATTTATTAGCTGAAACGAATGGTCGTTCCGGTAGTATTCACTTTTCCGTCATACCGCTGTTAGTTGTCACTTTATTACTGAGCGAACAGTGCAGCATTCCAGCAGAGATTCGGCCCCACATGTGCAGGACACATGAGTTATGTACCATCATGTTATCTGCAATCGATCCTGGTCATGTGAGGTGTTTGCTTCAGGCGAGGAAACACCACATATATCAAGGGTGGTTAGCACATCCGTGTGTGCACAAGGCCACTACACAGTGAGACATCGTTCTTACTCGTACATACAGGCCTGATAAGCGAATTGCTCCCTGTGTTAGTATGATATGTGTCCGTGCATTGACCCTGAGCTTTTATGTGGACAGGAAAGAGAGGTAAAAAGTATAATTCTTTACTTGATGAATACATGGTACCTGCACATCACGCTACAGATAAGACTGTGTATTTATCATATCTTTAGCACTGCATAATAACATAAATTCATGTAGTGCAATTTTACTAGAGTGAAAATACTTTTTTCCTTTTTTATTCTTGGCTTTACTCAGTCGCTAAAGGTTTATGGTATATAAATAATTGATTGCCCTTTTTCTTCACTTGTGAGTGAGAGCAAGGTGTTTGCATACTTGCAACGACCTATGTTGACCAAGAGTTGGTGCTTAGGCACACAGCACCGAGTAAATTTTAGCTTGCAGAACAGTTTAGCTTTATCCGTGACATCTTGAGAACACCTGGAGTTAAAAATCAGTACTGCGCCGAGAGGCCACAAGAAGACGTATTTAGTAAAAGAAGGTCAGCTAGGTGCTACAGACTACGTTACAATGGTTCAGTGAACCAAACTATTGACACCAAGGGTCTTGAAGCTATAGGAACTGAGTAGTTCAAATGCTAGAAAATTTGTACCATCTGTATTTTATCATTGTTGTGATCCATTCTCCACTGTCTACATTCTAGACCTTAGACACTAAGATTCCGTTGTTCTATAAAGAAACTGTATGCCATACCGTCACCATGAAAAGCGTCCATGAACTAAATTATGCCTTCTTCCCTCACATTGACGAGAGTTACACCATACCACGTAACGTGTTAGACGAAAATGTTCTCGACTGAAATGTGCACCTATAAAATATCTTCCTTGTTCCTTTTCTTTGGCACAACAGACCTATTTCTTAGAGCCAAGGACGCTTGTCTTTCTTGCACTCTTTGTATGACGTTTAAATCATCCAGAAGAATCAGTCACGAGTTCCGTCTGAAAACTAAATTACAAAAGCTATGACAGAGCGATAGATGACTTTACTGTAGTATTCTAATGCGAAAAAAGTGCCCCTGTACTGGATTTTGTTTTCTTCTGTAATGCTTCTATATTGGTATACGGTCGTGCAACGGTTTCTTTGTTTATACGTATTGAAAACACACACCGAGGGTAATTAATTCACCTACATGAAGCTGCTCCTTTTATAAGCGTCCTTAGCAGTATATATATAAAACAAAAATTAATCCCATTCTACGATAAACATCAAATTTGAGACAATAGTGAAATCCTAATACATTTAAATTACTACCTATTAGTTCAAGGAACGTCTCGACTAACGCCGGATCCATTTTCTTTCTTTAGATTAGTTTTTAAAATTTTGTTATAATCTCTATAAACGTTGTTAAATGTTAATCTTCATTTGTGAATTTTTAACTGTCCTCACGTGCATGTAAGTGTTTTAGAACGATAAAACGGACATATAGTCTAACACACTACGTTTACTAATTGACAGCGGGCACACACTCGTTTTACCGCTGGAGCTACGGCCCTAGCGGGCGTCCGTTTCCTTAAATCGTCGACACACGAGACGAGACAGCTAACGCTCACGTGCAAGCAGACAGGATATCCAACTTCGCGAGACACACTGCCGTCGGGATCACGAGACGCTGTTGATAACGTGATTTTGCGCTCTCAGGCCCTCATACCTCTGCAGTGGCAGTTGGGGCCTGTATTTGGCTCGCAAACGGTACATTTCGCTCCCGAGAATGGTCGTCGTAAAATTCTATTAAAACTCACATTTTCTCCCCTATCCATATGCCACTCATGGTTCTGTCTGTGGTAAGCTTAAATAAAAACTTCAATATCTGTAAATATTTAATGAGACATTTCCAAGCGGTTTGGACATAAGAGTAAAAATGTTCACCAAATCTAACAAACTAATTTCTGCCAGAAAGCGCACTTACATTTACATAACATCAAATATTACACAAGTTGCTTCTATCGACCTAGTATGTGCTCCGTTATACAGTGTCCCTAGTAACCACGCTACGCTATAGCTTCATAATGCGCGACTTTGTATTTTATGCTGTAGACTTCCACAGGCTTTCATCGCCGAAATGTTATTAATTTACATTTAATTATAACAAACCTTAATAAAAAGGAAACGTTTTTGGTTGATCTTCAATATGCATTTGCCTTAATACGGCCTTCTCTCCTAACATGCGAGATATAATGCGATAGTAAATAGTACGAAAATACTTTAACCACCAATATCACTTTTCCCGAAACCTCATAAGCTGAACATGATCTTCAGGTATACACTTCTTTCTTAACAGAAACGAGTGTTGGGTCGTTTCGTGCACGACCCTGTAGATTCTGAGGGCACCGCAACCATTTAGATAAATGGATGGGACTCCTTTCATATTGTCTTTATGTCACTGTCCGGCTTTTTAATAATTCTAAATGTCTGTGATTAGGTTCTGTAAGTTTCTGTTACTAACGCTTCTTAGTGACTGGCATTTTAAACGATGAGGCGTGGCGAATACATTGCGTAATAGATACAGTGGCTGGTATAGTGTGTCTTTCTGTCAGCTGTATGGATGTAGCTATACTCATCAACCTGCTAAAGCATACTAAACGTCTTACAGGACGTATTATTGGTTAAAACTAGAAAAATTATACAAACTGATGTTTGGAAATTAAAACTTGTTGATAACCGTACTCTGGCCTATAATAGTTATCTGAAATAAAAACGGGAGTGCGACAGGGGGATGGGCTATCACCGTTGCTGTTCAATTGTGCGCTTGAGAAAGTAGTCAGAGGATGGATCACAAATATTAAAAGTGATATAAGACTTGGTTGCAAAAAGAAGAATCTTAAAGTAAAGTGCATTGCATTTGCAGATGATATGGCCCTGTTTGCTGAAACAATGGAAGAAGCACGGGAGCAAATCCTTGAACTAAAGAAACAAGCAGTTGAAATAGGTCTTCACATCTCCTTTGAAAAAACTAAGACACTGACAAACATCAAGCACTCATGTAAATACCTCAAAGTTCAAGAACAGAAGATTGAAATAGTAAAAGAGTTCAAATATCTTGGAGAATTGATTACTTGGAATGCTGGGGAAAACAAAGCAATGGAATACAGAAAACATAAACTTGAATTGGCATTCCAACTAACAAAAAATACATACAACAAAAAAATCCCTTTCATGGGGGTCCAAAATTACACATTACAAGACAGTGATTAAGCCAGAAGCGCAGTATGCAGCAGAAACAGTTAACATGAATTTCAAAAGCCTAATGGAGGAACTAGAGCTAAAGGAAAGAAAAATTTTAAGAAAAATCATTGGGCCAAAATTTCAAGACAATAAGATTATATACATCAAAAATGAAACTCTCTACAATAAAATTGAAAAATTTCAGATGCTATGCGAAAAAGGGGAATAAATTTTTATGGTCATTTTCTCAGAATGAATTCAAACAGATTAACTAAACAAATCTTTGACTTTTTCCGTAACTGCAACACGAAACCCAACTGGCTTAAAGAAACTGCGAGAGACCTAATATAATTAAAGATTTCAGAAAATTCACTTATTGATCGAACAGTTAAATTAATTGAAACTTCCCCTTTGAACAATTATACAAGACTGTGCTTAAACTGACACACAATATTTTGTTAGCGCAACGCAATCTGACTTTCAATAATCCCTACAAAAAAATGGGCCTGACTAACATTAAACTATACCTTTCACAAATCACTTACCTCACAAAAATCTTCGCTACTCAAGCTTCCGCAATACAGCAAGCGCCACTACTGCCAGCTAAATAAAAGATTCAAACTACTGAAGGCACTAACTACTGATAGGCATAGTTAGCAAATGAAAGATTTTGATAGAGAACAAACAATGTATTTACCTCAATAGTCATAATATATATACCAGTTCAAGACAACTTTTAAAACTCCGCCATCTCTCTCCCCACATCCACCACTGCTGGCGACTCACCTCCAACTGCGCAACGCTACGCGCTGTTCACAGCCAGCTGCCTAACACTACAATGGCGAGTATTACAACAATGCAAAGCAGCCACAGACTGCACACAGCACAGCCAGTGATTTTCATACAGAGGTGGCGTTACCAAAAAAAAAAAAACTAAACAGCCTACTTACATAGCCCCCATGCTCCCCACAAAAAAATTTTACAACTTTTTTTTGGGCACTGGCCAATACATATTTGTTAAAATTTTTCATAATCGTAATTACAATAACAAAGAAATCAAATGCACACACTTATTGATACAATGTTGGTCAAAAGCTAAAATTTTCTCACAGTCCATAAAGACAGTCCTGATCATTCATCACATTGCAGCGTTTTTCTCAAAGTCTGAGCAGTAAAAGAAAATGCACACGGAAGTAGTGGATTTCCATGCAGTCTTGAAGAAGTATCGTTGTCCTTCCAACGGAAAGACAGTGCTGACTCTCGACATGCAGACAGGTCATAGGCCACAATAGAGCAAACCCACAGCGGAGTCAGTCGAAGTTTTGAAGAGTATTGGTGGGTAGGTCATCACAGAGCAGACCCACTGTAGTCCTGGTAGAGATTACGGTATTGGTGGGCCACCAAAGATGCAGACTCACTGTAGTCCTTGTAGAGATGGCCAGCAGCCATCTGTTGTGACTATGCAGGTGCACAATCACCATCGAAGAGTCTTGCGGATAATGTAGCAAGTCCATAACCACCACTTGTGCACTCACAAAGTTTTTAGAATTGTCCTCAGAACCAGCAATGCTGTTATCCAGTCCCTTGCTGCAAACACTATCAGTCCCTACTTCTCACATATTGTCCATATACTATGACCAACAGAAACGTGTGCAGTGAAATGTAACTTACAAGTTACTTAATTTGATGAACTGGTGTCAATTACAATTTTATAACATAAGAATACAATAACAATGGTACAAAATACATCATTAAAGAACATGACAATACAGATGACATTTGTAGTAAAACTGGCTTTACAAAAGAATCGAAATAGTTATATACGTCAGTGTTACAGGAATTATGAGAAAAGTAGATAAATAAAATAATGAGAATAGTTTTCAAAACATTAATTTCACATATGAGAATTGAAACAGAACAGAATTAATAATGTGTAAACATCTTTACAAAGAAAATTACATATTATAAATGCAAATTATATTTGAGGATAACAGTATTCCTCATCATAGTGAATGTAGCTTAGTATTAGAAGAGAAAAAAAATTCTATGAAACAGTACACAGAGACAGGAAGAAAACAAATACACATGGGTACACAAACACATAGTGGGATAACACAAGGAAAGGACAGGGTTTCTTTTACTGCAGTATTTTGCAAACAAAACTTTCTTTACTTCTCGGAGATCTCCCTTCGTTCCTCATTATTTCCAAAAAGTCCTATCAATACCTGCTTTCTCTACTCTGTTCATATTTCTTTCAAAATAATTACGGATCATTGTACAATACTCATTTTGGCCCAAAACGTTTTCATATACCTTCAATGCATTTCTTTCCATTCATCACAACTAGTTTCTTATATAGTCTACCCCCTCTTAAGCTAACTTAAATCTACTGAGCTCAGATGCTAAACTAAGGGACGAGGGAATGCAGCAGCACATAAAACAATTAATGCAAACAGCAACGACAAAAAAGTGCAGATTTGCAAAGGAAGCAGCATTTTAGAAATTAGCGAAGCAATTGCAATATTATGACTAATATAAGGCAAAGTGCAGCAAACAAGAAAAATAAATCTGGCTTAGCAGAGTAACACAAATTAAAATTCAGTAGCACTATGCCTGGCAAAGAGCATAACGTATACCTAAACATGACAAAGTTCAAGCAGAAAAAGTATTACACTAAAAATGGTCATGTCTAATACCTATGTCACATCTTAACACTAGAGTGATGCATCACAATTTATTCTACAAAAGAAATTAACAAGTACTTGAAAAGAAAACTATGATTGCAGTTCCTGTGAAGGTAAATGTCTTTTTGTGCTCCCTCATTTTTTTTGAAAAAATTATTTACTCGATCTGTAGACAGAAAATATTTATATTGGTACATCTATAAAATTTTATTTTAACCAATGCTGCAGTGCAGCTAGAAACTAGATATCAAATGAAATAAGTAATTACGCAAACCAAAGCATAAAAATATCATTCAATAGTCATGTGACATTTCATAAGTTAGTAGACATTCTCTCAACTCTCGTAGAAAGACGCTTGTCAGAATCAGGTGTGCAGATGTAAAAATATTTCTCGTCATTTCATTAGGAATTTCTGTAAATATCATAAATTAATAGCTCCACAGTGTCAACATATGTTTTCAAGTTCGACCGTGTCGTTTTTGCGATGCTCTCTACAAAGGAACGTCAATAGCGAGGATAATGGCCTCTCTTTTTTTTTTCTACCTGTGCCTGGAAGGCACACGCTAATGGCTTTTTTTTTTTTCGGGCGGCTGTCGCCCATCTGGGTGCCCACGACGTATTACGTGCAGGTGGTCACTTAACTTTCTTACGGAAATATTTACGACAGCAGTTTCTGCTACAGTGGCAGTCTTATATAAAAATATTTCACAGGTCAAGAATTAGCGTTGCAAATCTGTAGAAACAAAATCCTATAAATATAAGTGTCCAAAAAAAATATTCGTCAGCATTGTGATACAGTCACACATTTACACACATTTCATAACCTTGAAGTACGATTCTTGGTTTCCACCAACCTTTTCCACAAGTCAGAGTCCCTAATCACTTTTCATTACTCCTTACCTTATTACACATATACATATTCGTCGACACATCAATCTTGCGACGACACTTCACTATTTCATCGTAATAAATACATAGCATAATCAAATTCCCCATATAGCATCAAATTGTTCATCATAAACATACCTCAACAGCATAATACACATCGTCGTCGTAAAAATAACATCATAACACCTCAGTCAACTCTCAAAATCGTCGTAGCTTCCTCCAATAATTTCAAAACCTAAAAAAATTCTCTGCTCATGTCAAAAGTGTCATCTGCCTCAAACGTACTTTAAAATCATGATCCCATACCAAATACATCATTCAAAGCTCTCATAGTACCACAATGGTTCCGAAAAAATATGAAGAGTTCACAAAGTACTGACAAAATACAGTTTCATAAGTGTGAAATTATTCAACTGTGTAATTACGTAAACATCTGTCACTGATGTAGTAGAATTGATATTTGTCTCTCTCAGTTAAATGATCAGATAGCTGTGTAATTTGTGTGTTAGAGAAATATGGTACCGATGTGTAAAGTTGTATAATCAAATACCATATTAGATAGGGCTCCTCGTGCTTGCCAAACACATGGTACACAAAGTGAGCGTGCACCCCCCTGAGGATTAATGTAATTATACCCTCAGGTGTTACAGATTACAGCAATGGAATGAAATATATCACGGAAAACCCTTGTATCATTGTATTTCAAATATCTAAAAAAAATAAATGTTTTAAGTGCGAAATTAATCACTCAAATACGTGTCCTGTAGCTATAAACTGTGCATCATGTTGTAAGATAATCTCTGTGGAAGTCTCGTATTTATCGTCCTCCGAAAGCTAAGTTCTGCAGAAGTCAATGTACTTACCTCATGATAAACAAAAGTGAAATGCTTTGTGTATAGATATCGTAGTTATTACGCTTATTGTTGTGATGAAGAAAGTACTGTACTGTAACGTATTGTTGTGCCACGAAAAGGCTGTCTCATTGTTGCTATACCACAAGAGTTACTACTAAAACATGTTTTTCTTTCCAGAAGAATTCAGAAAGCTGTGCAGATATAAAACAGATACACCGCAAAAGCAACAATGTAAATTGTGTCACACATTAGTAGCGTCGTGATATAGTCGTGTAGCTGTCAAATAAACTAACCACTGTGCCATCTGGTATCTCTCAGAAAGCACTTTGAATCCATAATGTATTTTCAAGTAAACCAAAATGTTGCATTAAAATCTCATTAGCAGTACTGGTAAATGTTCTAAGTATGTGAGCCTTATAGTCATTACGTAATCGTGCAACTAACAAGCAAGAATGTACACACACAATAACACTGTGTCGTCTGTTCACTATAACAATGCGTTCGTAATTACTGTTTAAATAAGTTCTCTTGGTTCTTGATTGGATATTTAACTTCAAACATTGTTGCATGGTAACAGTTTCTAAGTCTGACAAAGCATACTAGAAATGTGAAGTGAAAAGTTTTATGGCAAAGACAAAGTTAAAAAACAGATTATCTTTCAATAAACGGTTTTACATGTGAAATGTGGTATAAACCTTTACTCTTCATAGTACTCAGACTTTCAACTGAAAAGCAATTGTCATGTTTTATACATCGGTAAAGAATGCTAAAATTTTTTCTCAAGGCTAGCGTCTTATGTTATTTGTCTCGGAGCCAGCGGGCGCACGCGGCTGCCTGCTTGTGCGAGTCATTGTCTGTCTCTTGGTTGGCGCGCGCCGTTATTGGGATTAGGAGACCTAACTTCTACAAATTCACTTTGACGAGAAGGCTCTGCCCTGTTTAAATCCCGCCAGTTCTGATGCAATTCAGGTCTGTCGTTACGATCATATCGTCTGTCGTCATGTCGGTAGTTTACATAGTTTCTTGTTTGTCGGTCATGTGGTGGAGAATTTCTCCCTGAATCGTAACTGCGCGCTGAACTGTTGCGTCTGAAAGTATTCTGTCTCCCTTGATAATAATAGTTCTGGTTACCATATTGTCTGTTTCTATGATTGTCTCTGTCATATTCATTACTACGGAAATGCGATCTTTCCCTGTAATTATTACTACTCTGCCAGTGGTTGTCATATGGGTGGTGTCTGTTTTGGTCACGATTTGCGTTGTAAGAATAGCCGTGTCGCGTCCAGTTATTATCGCGGAATTGTGACGGATGTGACCTGTAATTGTTGTCCTGTTTTCGCAACTGGCGACTGTCTGTGTCAATTTCTAATTCTTGTAAGAGTCCTTGAAAAGCTTCAATGTCGTCTTTGCAACGTCCTGCCAAAATAATATGTCGTAAATGTTCGGGCAATTTGAGTAAGCAAATGCGGATGAGTTCTGAGGGGCTGTATGGGTTTGACAGGTACTGATTCTTGTGCAACATGTCTTCAAAATATTTCATAAGACTGGAAAATTCAGATTGTTCGAAACGTTTCATCATTATGATGTTATGTTTTACTCGGTCTTGTGTGGCTTGAGACCAATATGCTGAGAGGAAGGCATGGTAAAATTCTCCTTCACTGTGGCAATCGTGAATGACCGATCGCATTCTTACAGCTGGTTCATTCTCTAAGTAGCCACACATAAATTCTAATCTGTGTTGTAATGACCAGTTGGGAGGAAAACAATGAGAGAATTGATGGAGCCACGCTTGTGAATGAATGTCGTTGGCAGAATTCTTAAACGTTTTGAATTTACGTGTAGTAATGAACAGCTTATAGTCAAAATCATCATGTCGGCGAATCGCATATCGGTCATTGTTAGGTCGTGTCGGCCGTTCCATCTCAAAATTCGGTGCACATTGCCAGTTTCTTTCATAACTTCCGAAATGCCCTGTGTTATTATTTTGCGTCTTTTCCGTATTTCTAAGTCCCTCTTCCCGTGTTGGGGCGCGAGTGTCCTCTGAAATACGTAATTCTTGTATTACCTGTGTCAGCTGATCTTGCACTTCGCGGATTTCTCTTTGGTGTTGCGTATTAATTTGATTCAGATTTTGTTTCAGTTTCCTAATTTGTTCGCTCTCTTCTGTGTCATTAAAGACTACCGGTTTTGTGTCATTCAGATTATCATCTACCTTTGTAGATAAGTTAGTGAACTGATCCGAAAGTTCGGCTACTTTCTCCGATAATGAACACATTTCCTCAGTGTGTTTTTCTGAACCAAGTTTCAGAGTATCTACTGTGTCCTTTCAGTTTTCCTGAGTTTTTGCAAGTTGCGTAACCGAATCGGTAGATGCAACTGAGTCAAATTTAGCTTGCAAGGTCTCATGATTTTCGTGAACAGTAGTTTGCAGTTCTTTTATGGCTGCTTCGTGATTCTGTAGTGCATTTTCATGCCGCGAAAAAATAGTTTGGAAGTGCTCACAAATTTGTGTTTTTATGTCATTACAGACTTTTTGACATTTCGATTCAATGTTATGTAACTCAGTAGTTAAATCTTCACGTGTTTGTTCATGCGTGGTGTCTAACTTTTGAAGATTTTGTTCCATTGCGTCTAACTGTTGCTGTGTTTGTCTCTGGTGTTGTTCCAAGGTGTCTAACTTTTGAAGATTTTGTTCCATTGTGTCTAACTTTTTAAGATTTTGTTCCATTGTGTCTAATTTTTGAAGCTTTTGCTGTGTTTGTCTCTGATTTTGTTCCATTGTGTCTAATTTTTCAAGCTTTTGTCCCATTTGTTGCATTAATTGTAGTAACAATGCACTGGTGTCTGAAACATGTTCTTCAGTGCTTTTCGGCAGTGAATTTGCACCGGCAACTTTCACATTCTGACAAGTGGAAAATGTGTCTTGACTCATTTGAGAAAACGGTGAGAACCCAAAACCTAAGTCTACAGTATTTGCAATATTGTGTTCTGTCATTCCCGATTCCTGAGGCGAGCTGTTGCCGACCGATCGATCGATAATGCTTCCCTCTTCACTAATTGTTTCCCTGTCCACGCCATTGTTTGCCGCAAGCTCCATTTCCCTATGCACAATTACCAAATTACTAATTTGAACATCAGTTAATTCATTACTCGGTGGCGCTAACACACTGCTTTCGTTTTCACTGTCATGTCTCAGTTTACTTTGGAGCCTAGTATTACGTTTTTCACACGCCATTATTGTCACAGTATTTCACACGACAACACAGAAAAACACAATTTGAAGAGCAAAAATAAGAGAACACATTAACATAACACTGAAAATAATATCTAGTTAACTGCAGCTGAGAAATACTTGGTGCAAATCTACATGCATGCCACAACTGTTTTACTGTACAACAATGAAAGACTGCAACTACAAAGGAGATTTTCTCTACAATTACGCGCTAGCAATAAACAAAAGCTACACTAATTACACAAACTACAAGAAAAAAAAATCAGAAGATTCCAGTGAGGTATCCTCGGCTAAGGGTCGACATATGAAACTTCCCCTCTGAACAATTATACAAGACTGTGCTTAAACTGACACACAATATTTTGTTAGCGCAACGCAATCTGACTTTCAATAATCCCTACAAAAGAATGGGCCTGACTAACATTAAACTATACCTTTCACAAATCACTTACCTCACAAAAATCTTCGATACTCAAGCTTCTGCAATACACCAAGCGCCACTACTGCCAGCTAAATAAAAGATTCAAACTACTGAAGGCACTAACTACTGATAGGCATAGTTAGCAAATGAAAGATTTTGATAGAGAACAAACAATGTATTTACCTCAATAGTCATAATACACTCCTGGAAATTGAAATAAGAACACCGTGAATTCATTGTCCCAGGAAGGGGAAACTTTATTGACACATTCCTGGGGTCAGATACATCACATGATCACACTGACAGAATCACAGGCACATAGACACAGGCAACAGAGCATGCACAATGTCGGCACTAGTACAGTGTATATCCACCTTTCGCAGCAATGCAGGCTGCTATTCTCCCATGGAGACGATCGTAGAGATGCTGGATGTAGTCCTGTGGAACGGCTTGCCATGCCATTTCCACCTGGCGCCTCAGTTGGACCAGCGTTCGTGCTGGACGTGCAGACCGCGTGAGACGACGCTTCATCCAGTCCCAAACATGCTCAATGGAGAACAGATCCGGAGATCTTGCTGGCCAGGGTAGTTGACTTACACCTTCTAGAGCACGTTGGGTGGCACAGGATACATGCGGACGTGCATTGTCCTGTTGGAACAGCAAGTTCCCTTGCCGGTCTAGGAATGGTAGAACGATGGGTTCGATGACGGTTTGGATGTACCGTGCACTATTCAGTGTCCCCTCGACGATCACCAGTGGTGTACGGCCAGTGTAGGAGATCGCTCCCCACACCATGATGCCGGGTGTTGGCCCTGTGTGCCCCGGTCGTATGCAGTCCTGATTGTGGCGCTCACCTGCACGGCGCCAAACACGCATACGACCATCATTGGCACCAAGGCAGAAGCGACTCTCATCGCTGAAGACGACACGTCTCCATTCGTCCCTACATTCACGCCTGTCGCGACACCACTGGAGGCGGGCTGCACGATGTTGGGGCGTGAGCGGAAGACGGCCTAACGGTGTGCGGGACCGTAGCCCAGCTTCATGGAGACGGTTGCGAATGGTCCTCGCCGATACCCCAGGAGCAACAGTGTCCCTAATTTGCTGGGAAGTGGCGGTGCGGTCCCCTACGGCACTGCGTAGGATCCTACGGTCTTGGCGTGCATCCGTGCGTCGCTGCGGTCCGGTCCCAGGTCGACGGGCACGTGCACCTTCCGCCGACCACTGGCGACAACATCGATGTACTGTGGAGACCTCACGCCCCACGTGTTGAGCAATTCGGCGGTACGTCCACCCGGCCTCCCGCATGCCCACTATACGCCCTCGCTCAAAGTCCGTCAACTGCACATACGGTTCACGTCCACGCTGTCGCGGCATGCTACCAGTGTTAAAGACTGCGATGGAGCTCCGTATGCCACGGCAAACTGGCTGACACTGACGGCGGCGGTGCACAAATGCTGCGCAGCTAGCGCCATTCGACGGCCAACACCGCGGTTCCTGGTGTGTCCGCTGTGCCGTGCGTGTGATCATTGCTTGTACAGCCCTCTCGCAGTGTCCGGAGCAAGTATGGTGGGTCTGACACACCGGTGTCAATGTGTTCTTTTTTCCATTTCCAGGAGTGTATATATAGCAGTTCATGACAACTTTTAAAACTCCGCCATCTCTCTCCCCACATCCACCACTGCTGGCGGCTCACCTCCAACTGCGCAACGCTACGCGCTGTTCACAGCCAGCTGCCTAACACTACAATGGCGAGTATTACAACAATGCAAAGCAGCCACAGACTGCACACAGCACAGCCAGTGATTTTCATACAGAGGTGGCGTTACCAAAAAAAACCTAAACAGCCTACTTACATAATTACTAAAGATGAAAACATATGGTTCCAAGACAAATCTACATAAAAGTCCAAACCTTTCATCTCGGAAGAAGAGAGGAAAAGAAGATCAGAAAGAGTGAAGAAATACTGTGCCCTAAGGAAAGAACAACGCACAAAGAAATGATTGATCCAGCGTGCCCCAAAGAGGGTGAAACGAAAGAAGAAGAAGTTATCTGTTTGTCGATCTAGAGGAGGACAGTATGGATATTAGTCATCTTTACATATTCTTTTGCTCTCCGCCTCAAAGAACAGCGAACTTATCCGAAAGCTCCTGGGACCTTCAGACGTTCTTTGCACAACAGTTTTTAGCATGGATAGGGACTGCAACTGTTGTGTTCGGATGCAGGCTGAGTTGGCATCCCTTCGCTCCCAGCTTCAGGCAGTGTTGGCTCCGGTCACACAGCTTTAGGCCGTTGCCAATGGGCATCACTGTGGGGGTCCGGATGGGGGTTTGTCGGGGACGGCCAGCTCGTCCCACGCATCCCCCGATCGGGCTACAACTGTGGCTGCCCGGGATACTGCCCACATTGAGGCTGATCCCTCACCTGTGTTAGAGTGGGAGGTCGTCTCGAAGTGTGGCAGGGGACGAAAGACGTTCCCTAGGGCTGAACGGAAGGCCTCTCCAGTTTGTCTGACGAACCGGTTTCAGGCTCTGTCTCAGGCTGATACTGATCTTCGGCCGGACATGGCTGCTTGTCCTGTTCCAGAAGTTGCCCCTCAGTCTGCAAGATCCGAGCGGTCGCAGAGGGTGGGCTTACTGGTAGTTGGGAGCTCCAACGTCAGGCGCGTAATGGGGCCCCTCAGGGATATGGCAGCAAGAGTGGGGAAGAAAACCAAAGTGCACTCTGTGTGCATACCGGGGGGAGTCATTCTAGATGTGGAAAGTGTCCTTCTGGACGCCATGAAGGGTACATGGTGCACCATCTGCAGGTGGTCGCTCATGTCGGCACCAATGATGTGTGTCGCTATGGATCGGAGGAAATCCTCTCTGGCTTCCGGCGGCTATCTGATTTGGTGAAGACTGCCAGTCTCGCTAGCGGGATGAAAGCAGAGCTCACCATCTGCAGCATCGTAGACAGGACTGACTGCGGACCTTTGGTACAGAACCGAGTGGAGGGTCTGAATCAGAGGCTGAGACGGTTCTGCGACCGCGTGGGCTGCAGATTCCTCGACTTGCGCCGTAGGGTGGTGGGGTTTCGGGTTCCGCTGGATAGGTCAGGAGTCCACTACACGCAGCAAGTGGCTACATGGGTAGCAGGGGTTGTGTGGCGTGGACTGGGCGGTTTTTTTAGGTTAGATGGCCTCGGGAAAGTATAGAAAGGGCAACAGCCTCTAAGGGTGCGGACCAAAGTCAGGACATGCGGGGACGAAGCAGCAATCGGTATTGTAATTGTAAACTGTCGAAGCTGCATTGGTAAAGTACCGGAACTTCAAGGGCTGAGAGAAAGCACCGAAGCTGAAATCGTTATAGGTACAGAAAGCTGGCTGAAGCCAGAGATAAATTCTGCCGAAATTTTTACAAAGGCACAGACGGTATTTAGAAAGGATAGATTGCATGCAACCGGTGGTGGCGTGTTTGTCGCTGCTAGTAGTAGTTTATCCTGTAGTGAAGTAGATGTGGATAGTTCCTGTGAATTATTATGGGTGGAGGTTACACTCAACAACCGAGCTAGGTTAATAGTTGGCTCCTTTTACCGACCTCCCGACTCAGCAGCATTAGTGGCAGAACAACTGAGAGAAAATTTGGAATACATTTCACATAAATTTTCTCAGCATGTTACAGTCTTAGGTGGAGATTTCAATTTACCAGATATAGACTGGGACACTCAGGTGTTTAGGATGGGTGGTAGGGACAGAGCATCGAGTGACATTATACTGAGTGCACTATCCGAAAATTACCTCGAGCAATTAAACAGAGAACCGATTTGTGGAGATAACATCTTGGACCTACTGATAACAAACAGACCCGAACTTTTCGACTGTATATGTGCAGAACAGGGAATCAGTGATCATAAGGCCGTTGCAGTATCCCTGAATATGGAAGTTAATAGGATTATAAAAAAAGGGAGGAAGGTTTATCTGTTTAGCAAGAGTAATAGAAGGCAGATTTCAGACTACCTAACAGATCTAAACGAAAATTTCTGTTCCGACACTGACAATGTTGAGTGTTTATGGAAAAAGTTCAAGGCAATCGTATAAATGCGTTTTAGACTGGTACGTGCCGAGGAAAACTGTGAGGGACGGGAAAAATCCACCGTGGTTCAACAACAAAGTTAGGAAACTACTGCGAAAGCAAAGAGAGCTCACTCCAAGTTTAAACGCAGCCAAAACCTCTCAGATAAACAGAAGCTAAACGATGTCAAAGTTAGCGTAAGGAGGGCTATGCGTAAAGCGTTCAGTGAATTCGAAAGTAAAATTCTATGTACCGACTTGACAGAAAATCCTAGGAAGTTCTGGTCTTACGTCAAATCAGTAAGTTGCTCGAAACAGCATATCCAGACACTCCGGGATGATGATGGCATTGAAACACAGGATGACACGTGTAAAGCTGAAATACTAAACACCTTTTTCCAAAGCTGTTTCACAGAGGAAGACCGCACCGCATTTCCTTCTCTGAATCCTCGCACAAACGAAAAAATGGCTGACATCGAAATAAGTGTCCAAGGAATAAAAAAGCAACTGCAATCACTCAACAAATGAATGTCCACTGGACCTGATGGGATACCAATTAGATTCTACACAGAGTACGCGAAAGAACTCGCCCCCCTTCTAACAGCCGTGTACCGCAAGTCTCTAGAGGAACGGAAGGTTCCAAATGATTGGAAAAGAGCACAGGTAGTCCCAGACTTCAAGAAGGGTCGTCGAGCAGATGCGCAAAACTATAGACCTATATCTCTGACGTCGATCTGTTGTAGAATTTTAGAACATGTTTTTTGCTCGCTTATCGTGTCATTTTTGGGAACCCAGAATCTACTGTGTAGGAATCAACATGCATTCCGGAAACAGCGATCGTGTGAGACCCATCTCGCTTTATTTGTTCATGAGACCCAGAAAATATTAGATACAGGCTCCCAGGTAGATGCTATTTTCCTTGACTTCCGGAAGGCGTTCGATACAGTTCCGCACTGTCGCCTGATAAACAAAGTAAGAGCCTACGGAATATCAGACCAGCTGTGTGGCTGGATTGAAGATTTTTTAGCAAACAGAACACAGCATGTTGTTATCAATGGAGAGACGTCTACTGACGTTAAGGTAACCTCTGGCGTACCACAGCGGAGTGTTATGGGACCATTGCTTTTCACAATATATATAAATGACCTAGTAGGTAGTGTCGGAAGTTCCATGCGGCTTTTCGCGGATGATGCTGTAGTATACAGAGAAGTTGCAGCATTAGAAAATTGTAGCGAAATGCAGGAAGATCTGCAGCGGATAGACATTTGGTGCAGGGAGTGGCAACTGACCCTTAACATAGATAAATGTAATGTATTGCGAATACATAGAAAGAAGGATCCTTTATTGTATGATTATATGATAGCGGAACAAACACTGGTAGCAGTTACGTCTGTGAAATATCTGGGAGTATGCGTGCGGAACGATTTGAAGTGGAATGATCATATAAAATTAATTGTTGGAAAGGTGGGTACCAGGTTGAGATTCATTGGGAGAGTCCTTAGAAAATGTAGTCCATCAACAAAGGAGGTGGCTTACAAAACACTCATTCGACTTATACTTGAGTATTGCTCATCAGTGTGGGATCCGTACCAGATCGGGTCGACGGAGGAGATAGAGAAGATCCAAAGAAGAGCGGCGCGTTTCGTCACAGGGTTATTTGGTAACCGTGATAGCGTTACGGAAATGTTTAGCAAACTCACGTGGCAGACTCTGCAAGAGAGGCGCTCTGTATTGCGGTGTAGCTTGCTCGCCAGGTTTCGAGGGGTTGCGTTTCTGGATGAGGTATCGAATATATTGCTTCCCCCTACTTATACCTCCCGAGGAGATCACGAATGTAAAATTAGAGAGATTCGAGCGCGCACGGAGGCTTTCAGACAGTCGTTCTTCCCGCGAACCATACGGGACTGGAACAGAAAAGGGAGGTAACACGTAAAGTGCCCTCCGCCACACGCCGTTGGGTGGCTTGCGGAGTATAAATGTAGATGTAGATGTAGACCTCTCTCAGATTTGCACACATTTGTGGTACACACCACTGTGACCTGTGTATGTGGACTTCATCAGTACCTTCAAATGTCACATGGGCAGTAAGAGTCTAAAGGTGAACACAGAGGTCACGTTACAGCACATACTCTACCTGTCCATAATTTATGCTTCATCATTATTCCCTCGACAAGGCTGATGAAAATGAAATTCACTTTATTCTTGAGAGGTTAGCTGTTACGCGTTGGCAGGCTAATAAATAAGTAAATTCGGAATATAAATCATTTTATATCGGTGCAACGTCTAGCTTGGGGACCCAGTTGAGAGGTGAATGGATACTACGTCTTTTTCCACTGCATTTTAATCACATTTGCTTTGGTTTTTCATAGCGTCAGATATTCAGTAGGTTTGTTATTAACGTGATTGCGATCGTAGATTAGTGGACGTGAGTGGGCGGTGTTTTTGAGATAACAGCGTGCTGCCCACTCTCACAAAACACAATGCATCATTGTCAAATTCGTAATACGGAAAGAACTGTAGTAACAGGGCGAAAAAGAAAAAAAAGGTATTATCGTCCATCACGTCTGACAGAGCATTGCTTAATTACATATAATCTCGTACCTTAAATACTGACTCCCGCATGCCCGCCTCCGATGTCCGTATGAATAGCAATTATCTTTTCACTTCTCTCCTTCCTTGACGACAATAATTGACTCACCAACTTCTCCTTCATTCTTGATCTGTGTTTTTACATCTGATAGATTGTTTGAGCGTGTACGCTAAGCCGTCCAGTAGCTTGGAACATTGCTACAGCATGTATCATTGAGTCCTTCAATTCTTACAATAAACGTGTTACATTTCTTTGTTCATTACAGTAAAAAGATTTTTAATTTATCCGCAGTGAGTTGTAATGATGAAGAATGAAATTGGGTGCCATCAGTACCTTGTACTACCACACTGGCCCGAAAATAAGCCCCCACCGTTATAAGTCGCACACCTATTTTTGGAGGAAGAAATAAAAACAAGTTTTGCGTGAAAATGAGCCACACAATGATACAGGAGAGGAGAGTTACTAATTTTTTTTTTTTGTACTTACATGTAGCTACGTACCTTAAACATGTGGTGCAACGTTTGATGCAACATATTGGCAACAAGCGTTGCGTTGTCACCCAGCCCTTTCCTTGGCAACGAATTACTAAGCCCACAGAAAATTTTTCATTCGGTGTGGTTTTTTCAACAGAAAAACATAAGAGGGTAACTTTCTCCGATCAGCTAACATCACAGTTATTCAAATTTTTTCATTCTTGGTTCCTCTTAATGAGATCCCTTTTGCCCCTTTCATGTGAATTGTTGTATTACTCGGAATTTCAAACAATACTGGCGTTTTGTCAGTATTGCCAATGTTATTAAAACCGTATAAGTGACATTTTCGGAACTGGGCGATGTAAAGCTGGAAGTTGACCAGCTTCTCCTTGAAATCTGCTGACATTCTTTGTGTCGTAGTGTGGTATTTCGTTGAAGAGCAAGATCATTTCTCCGCATAAACCGACGACTCCATCCGGTAATCCGACGAGATCTGGTTGCCGCACGTTTGAGGCAAGATCTTCTGTTGGAAATTTCTTGTGAGATGGGCATCCAGTTCTTCTCTTATCTTGCGCATAGGAAGCAACGTTATTTTCATGTTCCGGATATTTACCATATTTCGGTCCCCTGAACGCTTTTCTTGTTGGAAAAGTGCCTACAGCCATTTTCCTTCTGAAGCAACCCAACGTCGCACGATAGATTCGAGGAGGCCACACTTTCTTCCGGCCTCTCCATTGGTTGTGGTTTTGGCATTACGCACAACCGTAAGTATGAAGCTTGTATCGTAACTACGACGAATAACATTACTCGATGATTATTTTCGCTCTAAGTGGTGTCCCATATCGGCAAAAATCAGACTTTCCTACCAGTATCGAACTGAAAATGAATTATAAGCTAATGCAGCAACACTGATAGATTTACACAATGATGAAGCCAATAAAACACACGGAAAAGTTTGCACTGTTGCGTAGTAAAGTAACTTACCGCTAAATTCGGCTACAACGCAAGGTTTCATTGCTGTAAATAAGCTTAATTTTTGTAAAGGAATTGTTTGTAAAATGACAAAGTAGCGGATATAAGCTGTGGTGTCACCGCCAGACACCACACTTGCTAGGTGGTAGCCTTTTAAATCGGCCGCGGTCCATTAGTATACGTCGGACCCGCCTGTCGCCACTGTCAGTGATCGCAGACCGAGCGCCGCCACACGGCAGGTATAGAGAGACTTACTGGCACTCGCCCCAGTTGTACAGCCGACTTTGCTAGCGATGCTACTCTGACAAATACGCTCTCATTTGCCGAGACGATAGTTAGCATAGCCTTCAGCTACGTCATTTGCTACGACCTAGTAAGGCGCCATTACCAGTTTATATTCAGTGTAATAACGTCTAAACAAGAGCGATGTTCTCCAATTGTGGATTAAAGTTAAGTATTCCAAGAACTACGTTCTTTTCTTTATAGGGTAATTACTTTACCTTGTTCCAGACCTCACGCCAATCTGCGTGAGCTTAACGCGTGCCTTTCGGCTACCTCCGAGTGGCTTGGCTGTCTTGCTACGCCACTACATAAGCAACACCCTGACTCTTCGAGTGTGAAATTTGGATAGAAAGTGTGGTTTGTTGCATGTCAAAACTGTAAATCCATAGGATAGTGTTTACTCATGGTGGAAGCAAGTGAAGTTAATTTGTGATTAAAATGATGAATGACAATGCAACAGTCTCCGTAAATAATGTTATTTTGTAGTAACATTAACCAGATATCGCTGTCTCTACAGGACTTTGTTTTACGGCTTCTTTAGCTATGCTTCACTTCGCACTCTCAGATATTGTCCATGTGCTTACATACCACTTTCCAGTGTCCTTATAAGTCTATCTGTACAGCTGTTGTCGATTATGTATCCTGGACGAAGGAATATTTTGAAAGATCTGGTGTTGGTAGAGCACATAGTTTTAATCTGCCAGGATCTTTCATAGCAACTCACATTCTGTTGCAACAGGAATGATCCATTCCGTAACCATTTTCGTTATATTACACATTAGTTGAATTGAACGATTTAGAGTATCGAACTCTAAGTTCGTTATTTTTAATGATTATTACTCTTAGATGAATAGTTTAACGCGCAGCAGACAGTCTTGGAGAGCCGCATCAAATTACTCATAAGACAGACAAAAAATATGTTTTCAGGAATCCGTGGAATGGGTTATGCAGTGAACGTCCTTTCACTGTTTTGTCACTTGGTATCAGAGAGTAATAAATTACGACCAATTAATGATCCAAGAATTTCACCAACACGACATTACTTGTCGGTACATGTATGTGCGCAGCTTGCATCGAACTATATAACTGGTAGCAGCAGAGAAAATGCGTTCTTTCTTCAGTGGGAATATATGTATTATGTTCTGCTGTAGATGCCGACGCGTCACATCGAACGTTGCACTGTCAATTTCGCACATCTATTCCTGTAACAAATGTAATGAAAAGTGTGGTGTCACCGCCAGACACCACACTTGCTAGGTGGTAGCTTAAATCGGCCGCGGTCCATTAGTACATGTCGGACCCGCGTGTCGCCACTGTCAGGATCGCAGACCGAGCGCCACCACAAGGCAGGTCTCGAGAGACGTACTAGCACTCGCCCCAGTTGTACGACGACGTTGCTAGCGACTACACTGACGAAGCCTTTATCTCATTGGCCGAGAGACAGAATAGCCTTCAGCTAAGTTAATGGCTACGACCTAGCAAGGCGCCATTAGTTACTTCATGAATCTAAAGATAGTCTCACTTGTATCATCCAGAATGCTGTATACCAAAGGACAATATAAAAGTTAAGTGTTCTAGTAGCTACGTTCTTTTCTTTATCACATTCATCACGTATCCTGTTCCAGAGACTTAACGCCAGACGGCGTGAGTTGACGCGTGCCCTTTCGGCTACTTCACTGTGGACTGGCTGCCTTAACAGTCCACAACAAAAAGTTTATGCCCTCATTATGAAAATGAAATGAATTACAGCTCGTTCATTCCACTGATTATTAATTCATATTCTATAATGACTTTCGTTTGTTTTTAAACTACCTGGATCTTTACATACAAATCATATATTCAATGCATATGTCGTGAACAATGGTAAAAATCAAATTTCCGTGTTTTTATATATTCAGTTCCTTTATCAGATTAAACAGAATATGATTAATTTTTTATTTTGGTGATCCGTTGATAAATCACACTGAGAAGTTTTGGTAATTTAGTTATTCCTGCTTTTCGTTTCGTTGCCGAATAAAACTGAATACTAATGTATTCTAATATATTCCTGCTTCACATATTTTCGAAATTATTTGAAATAGGCAATTTCACTTTCGTGTTATACCGTCCACTGTTACTTGCAGGTATCATTGGTAACACTAGCTCTAAAACTTACTGGTGGATTAAGACTAAGCGCTGGATGGAGACGCTAGTCTGGATCCTTTGCATTTCAGTGCCAAATGCACTACTGATTTTACCCAGGGAAGACTTACGAATCACCAGTTCTTTGATGATGACTGCTGCCTCCTTGATTTATTGCTTCTTCTGTGCTTCTGTGTCGGTCCTTCTGATGAATTGAGCAAGTACAATTGAAAAGTGAAAAGTGGTCCTGATTTTGTGCAAGAGACCAAGTAAAATATTTCACTCAACGATTATTCATTTATGTACTTAAAAATCACATTAACTTTTAATTATAGACGCATTTGTACAAGAAAATAGCGGTCAGCATCTACACACATTCAATTTATTCATTAGGATTAGTTAAGGAAAAGGGACTCTCATCATTAAGCCTTCGGTAAAAGAGTGTAGGTGAAGTTATCTCAATATTAATCGTATGAGTAATGTACACACTAGTATATGAATTATCGAACCGTTTCATGCCCAGTTGTCTGGCGGATGTGCAGAAAAATAACTGATTTTATTTACTACGTCCATAATGTACACATGGAGGAGAATCGAGTGTGAGATACAAGTCTACATTTGTATAGCAATATACATGCAATCTCCAACGTGTTGGGAATCAAAAAGAAATGCCAGTTAAATCGCATCAATTCCGCTTACATCGTTATTGAAACAAAGATGAGAAACGAAAATCCACGTGACATCCAGAGGTCTACCTAGTACCACATGTGTCGGTCAACAAAGAAATCTTGGTAAAGACTGAGAAATTGCTCGCGCAATTTGACGGAAAGAATGTTGCATTGGTATCTTCTCCAATTGCGTCTCCTTGTCTTTGTTGATGATTCCAAAATCATGACTCTTCTTTTAATTAGTATTTCACTGCAACAATGCTTCGACCGTAATTTTCTGGCAATTTCTGCATCTTGCTAATCCCCGCACGTTCAATCTGTTTCCACAGTCTCCTCCGAACTATAGTTTTCTTCTCCGCATTACACGTTCTGCTGTTTCTCTCAAGTAAACTGTCTCGTTTGTGCAACTCTATTACTGTTTTCCTCTAATTACAAGATACGTTCATCACATCTGTAATTACACATTAATGTCCCAGCAACCATTACCTTTGATTTGTCCCTTCCTACTTAACAGAATTTTTCAGACATTACATTCTTCCTAGTGGACCAACGCGATTCCTTTCAGAGGCACGTAGAACACGAAAACATGTGTGCAATATACATTGCTTTTATTTACATTTAAATAGAAATAAAACAAATTAATAATGTGTAAATTATGTATAATTATCTTGACACATGTCGTTAATCGTTGAAATATACAGGGCTTCATTAATAGTGGAGGATATATCCCTTATAATCCATAAAATCAGAAAACATGTACCGCATATTACCTTGGTAGTTCGCCTCTTACAAACAAGTCAGTAGACTTAACTCATCACTTCGTAAAACGGAAACTATGGAGTTACAGGAAACATCTAGGTATGGTACTTTGTTCTAATTTTGCACTAAAAATACGATCCTCATACACCATCGACTATATTCTATATACCCTGGGCAATGAGGACATAAAATCTTGAAGCTGCAAATACATACTGCATACTAATAAAGTTTTAGATTTACTGAGTATCTCAAGGATAACACTGGTATGTTTTCGTTTATTAGCGTTGCATTCAGATGGTTTTTAACTTCACTCATGAAAACTTCCATCACATTTAAAAGCATTTGGCGTGGTAGAAAATCGAAAATTAACTTTCCTATTGTTATATTAATATATAATAGAATGTGGAAAAACTCATTGGGAATCACCAGTTCTCGATAGTGCTGAAGAAAGTATCGATTTTGCTATGGAGGAGGAATGCTAATTTGGTCGCCAAACCTCAACTGCCCCACAAATGGAATGACAGACATAAAATCTGACTTGCAAATTCAACGATTCGGAGTATTTCGGCGTACCGGAAAGATGTAAATGCAGACCCCGACTTAGTCACTCGGGGTTGCCGAACAGAACAAACTCTACATTCAAATTTCGAGAGATATATGTAATGGGAAGCACTAGCACAAGTTTATAGCTACTACTCTGAGCGTTATGTAATCAAGAAAGGCTCTTATATGAATATCCAGAACTGTCAAAAGACAATTTTTTTTTTTTTTTGCTTTCAAGGATAGCGTTTGTAGGTCTTTACGAGGAGAGTATTTTAGGTTATCCCTCTTTGTAAAATAACGTTTAAGTATTTGCATCAAACAGGCTGAATGCTTTATCAACTAATTTTTCCTACGTCCGCGTAGGAGACAGTTTTGGCCGACGCTGTATTACTGAACGCAACATTTAAATTTCCTGTCTGCGTCACTGTGCATACTTTCGAAGTTGAATAAGTGAAAATTCGATGGGGATATGAAGGAAGTTTATTCTGCACATCATTCGCAGTAGGCGTCTGAGGATGTGGCAACAATTCCCAGTAATTGATGGCTAAATCAACTGATCTATTTTATAAAGGATACAGCCGGAAATATATCTTGTATTATAAAAGACAAAACCAAATGTTAATCAACAAACCAAGCAGTATTGCATGATGTACTGCACTTTTCTTTTTAGCATGCTCTATTTAAGTTCGACATGTGAACGGAAAGTGCAAAGTAACACACTTCGTTTTCTGCTCCATTCCTTCTCGAATTCGACATCGAAAGTATGACCTCTACATCTGCATCTACATGGATACTCTGCAAATCACATTTAAGTGCCTGGCAGGGGGTTCATCGAACCACCTTCACAGTTCTCTATTATTTCAATCACGTATAGCGCGTACGAGTTCTGATCTCCCTTATTTTATCGTGGTGATCATTCCTCAATTTGTAGGTCGATGTCAACAAAATATTTTCGCATTCGGAGGAGAATGACTTCTTACATATAAATGTGTGAGCACCCAGTAATCCAGAATGGGTTCATCTCCACGATTACGGGAGACGAAGCATTTAATAGCCAGAAAATATCCACATATTTCTACTGGAAAAGAACATAAATAATCAAATTACCAGGCATTGTTGCTTCAATATTTCTGCAGTACCTAGGAAGTGAGAGGAAGACTTGTCTGTAGACCCTCAGTTTCCCTTCCTTGAACGCCAAATACTCATTGCACACACATCAAAATAGGTTGTTACGGCGAAGAACAGTTTAAGTTTCAGATTACCTTACCAATGAATCGCAGCCATCTACCTCATTTACTCGTGGTAACATGTACCATTACTCCAGATCGTATCTCTCCGTACCTTATTTCTAAGCACCCCAGTGAAATGACTGTAGTATAACTGATTAACGGTTCAAAACATACACTAAATATTTCATGAAGTATTACGTTTATTTGCAATACCACGGTACCTAACAGTAATTTTACTACTGAATTACTTTTATAAACAGCGTCCCATACGAAGAAACCAGTTGCGTCTTTACCTGTGTTTTTTTTTTCTTAAAAGTGAAACTCTTCCAACTGTGCTTAAATTTTTATATTTATTTGGCTACTAGTTTCGACGTTGCGTCAGCGCCGTCTTCTGGCCCGTACACTTTGATGAAATCAATTGTGTGTGGCTCAGTACTAGAAGTCCGCGGTGAGACCATCACCTGCTCCACATCCATGTGAAGCACGTGTTGGTCTCACCGCGGACTTCTAGTACTGATCCACACATAATTGATTTTATCAAAGTGTACGGGCCTGAAGATGGCGTTGACGCCACGTCGAAACTAGTGGCCAAATAATATAAAATCTTAAGTACACCTAGAGGACTTTAATTATAAACAAAAATTAAACCAGCTGTGTCCCACCTTCATACAATTTAAATATGGATGTACGACGGTTACCTGTGGTTAGTCGTACTTTAGGCACCTAGAATACGCAGGGTTCTCCTTAAAAAGAATAGCTCGATGTAGTCATAGGATCGAGGTGCGTATGTCTGCATTCATGTCCACATCTAATTCGCAACAAATATAAACTTGTAGCTTCGATCCAGAAGTAAAATATAAGCATATGCGTTGCCTAGATTTGGAAGTCATTGAAATCACAGAAATACAAAACAAAAGCCACTGAATAATTTAATAAGAAGGGTTTGTAACGCCGGAAATGCGTATCCTCCTATTTCCATCTATTGTACTATAAATTTTTTCCTTACTTTGTTACCTGAGTATATGACATTTCTGTGCCATTATATATTGTAATTGTATTACTATATATATATATATATATATATATATATATATATATATATATATATATATATATGCATCTATGTCGATGTATAATTGGTTTGTTTTCTAAATATTATTTGTATTTTTCGCTGGGTCTTGCCTAGGGAAACTATGCTATCGAAGTAATACATCGATAGGTCGTGTGAAGAACCAAAGTGTTTAGGATCTTTGGTAGTGTTAACTCTGCCACGTGGAGCACGGGCAGAGCAGAGTCTGGCTGGAGTAGGGCGGTGGAGCAGGTGTGTTGTGTGACGCTCCCGTGAGTTGCCGCGTTTTCGGGGCTTGGCAGCATGTAATTGCGCTCGACTTGCTATGATAGTTTCTGACACGGTGTCGCGGACGGGAAGCATTAGATGGCGCACATCAAGAGCCCGTTTCGCCTGGTGACCGTGTCGAGAAGAAGGCGCGCCAACATCCAGCTTCTGCAACAGCGACGGCCGACAATGAGTGACTGTCGCCACCTCCTCGATCGACGTCTTCAAACCTTCAATCAACCCATCAACCACCAAGAAAGACTGGAAGCACGTAAAGTTTTAGAACTGTATGGCAGACCTCAGCTTTTCAAACTGTTCCATTTTCATAACTAAATTACAGCAACGTAGCATGAACCTTTGTTGCTCATTGTCCCAATTGCATTACCAAGCAGGGTCCCTTCCTTTTCCGGAATGAACCCGAGCGTCGTTGAAATTCAAACGCCAGCATTAAAGTAATATCATTCGATTTCACTGCTTTAATTTCAAAGTTCAGTTAAGGTATTCATAACTGGCTAAAATATTTAGATTATACAAGCACAAATTATGAGTGCGAGTTTTGTTACCATATTTTAGCTTACCTGTGACTATAACTCAGCTTGGTTCAAATGGTTCAAATGGCTCTGAGCACTATGGGACTTAACATCTATGGTCATCAGTCCCCTAGAACTTAGAACTACTTAAACCTAACTAACCTAAGGACAACGCACAACACCCAGCCATCACGAGGCAGAGAAAATCCCTGACGCCGCCGGGAATCGAACCCGGGAACCCGGGCGTGGGAAGCGAGAACGCTACCGCACGACCACGAGATGCGGGCATAACTCAGCTTGGTACGAACTAAATTTTACTATTGTTAATTGTTCAGAATCATTAACTTCAAGTTCAAAGTTAAATCTCTTATTTCTAAGTTGCGTCGATTCAAGTAGCTTTTGAAATGATTGTTGAGGTAGCCCAAGACTAACCTTATTTTATTGAATTTCGTAGTGCTTCAGAAACAAAGCTCACTATTAATTTCAGTCACTAAATTAACTTTCAATTTTCCGGTTTTATTAATTCTTTGCTAAATTGAGTCAGAGTGTAGCGAAATTTATTACTTCTGACAAACTTTCAGTTTTAACAGTTGCCATGCTTCTAGTGCTAATTATATGTGCAATAACCTTTCTTTTTCAGTTACTATAGTAATTGTCCATAGGACTGGTGACTGTAATTTTCCCCAAATCTCAAATATCTCATTACCGCTAGTTAATTGTTAACGTAACGGCCGCACATTTACTTTCTTTATTAACTTTACCCCTTTTCAAAATTAATTTCCACCAGTTTCATTTGCATTTTTCCTTTCATTTAGATGTAACCCTTTCCTCCCTCTTTACCGAAAGATTACCTTCGGTGACGATTGCTTTTCCCAAATTTCCATTAGGTACACGCGGTTTAATTTTTCACTGTCATTAAGGTCGATAAATGAGTGGGAGGTTACAGGTTCTATTGTAACGTCTGCAATTGATGTAGACGAGGGCATCATTTTGAATAATATTTATTGAAAGGAGGACATCTCAAATAAACGGGAAGTGATCGTACGATATTCAGTTAAAATACAGACAAAAAATACCCCATATCACATGCAGTAAACTTACGATGAGATGGTACGAGAACGATTGCAAAATTTCCAAACTTAACTGTAATCGAAGGTACACGGGACCGGTCGTGGTGGCCGATCGATTGTAGGCGCTTCAATCCGGAACCACGCGGCTGCTACGGTCGCAGGTTCGAATCCTGCCTCGGGCATGGATGTGTGTAATGTCCTTAGGTTAGTTAGGTTTAAGTAGTTCCAAGTCTAGGGGACTGATGACCTCAGGTGTTAAGTCCCATAGTGCTTGGAGCCATTTCAACAATTTGATTTGAAAATACGCGGAACCTAAGTCCATTTCGTGATAAATCAAGAAATAAAATATATGCAGGTACATAGGATTCAGAGATGATAGCTGTAGTACAATGCTATCATCTGAGATAATATATGCTGAAATCGCATGAAGCGTTTAAAAGCTGTTTATTCAGACATTCACTGTGGGAACGTTTATTCGCTGTGAAATACTGACCTGTTATTTTAAAGATCTTGAAATATTGTTACATCATTGTTGAAGCACCTCATTCTTGTGACATCGCAGATGTATTCAGATGTGCTTTAATACTTGAATTCGAATGAAGAGTTTTAAGAAACCATCGTTCAGCTTGTCTGAAACTCTGCCACTTCTTGGAGCACTATTTGCCCTGTTAAGTGTCAAAATATTCATTTCCAGCCACACTGAACCCACCAATCCTGTTCCACTCGCGAATTAGCACCTGGGAAGAATGGTTGTAGGTAAGCCTCTGTATTGGCTCTAATTTCTCGAATTTTCTCCTCATGGTCGTTACGTGAGACGTATGTGACGGGAAGTAATAAGTTGTCCGACTCTTCCAAGTTAGACGCCCGATTGAAATTTCAATAGCATTGCTAAATGCCTCTCTTGTAATGTCTGCCAATGGAGTTTGTTGAGCATCTCCTTAACTGTCTCGAGCCTACTTAAAGGATCCCACGACGGATCGTGGTGCTCTAGGTTGGATCTTCTCTATCTCTCCCATCAGTCCTACCTGGTAGGGATCCCTGATTGCCGGCCGGGGTGGCCAAGCGGTTAAAGGCGCTACAGTCTGGAACCGCGCGACCGCTACTGTCGCAGGTTCGAATTCTGCCTCGGGCATGGATGTATGTGATGTCCTTAGGTTAGATAGGTTTAAGTAGTTCTAAGTTCTAGGGGACTGATGAACTTAGAAGTTAAGTCCCATAGCGCTCAGAGCCATTTGAACCATTGTTGATCCCAGACAGGAGAAAAATAAGAATGGATATTACAAGTCTTATTAGCCACGTCTTTTGTGGTTGAATCTGATTCCGATTCCTGTGAATCTGATTCAGGCATCCGCTTTTCCCACTATTTGTTTTATATGGTTGTTCCACTTAAGATCGCTCCAGCCCTAAGTGGATGAATAACTAGCCTACCTATTCGTAACATGACCCATTTCCACTTAATGTGGCCCATTAGTTCCATTGGCTCATTAAATCGCACCAAATTTGATGCACTTACGAGATAAGTAAGTACACAACATACATAAATAGAATACCCCACATACAAGTCAGAACAATAGTGCTAGTATATTTGTAGTGATGTATGAAACAGCGTGTACCTCGTAGGTCCGTCATAGCACCATATCATCAGGCATTTACTACATTTAACACAAATCATAAAAACCACTTCATATTAATTTATCTGGTCAAACGCATAACTTTTATGTAACGTTCAAGTCTGCCCAATCCTTTCAAAAGTTATTTCGAGATTTTGCTCTCATTTTATAGCTCATTTTTGCTCTGAACATATCGTAGCACTTCACCACTATCAACGCAGCACACGATCGGTTATCTGGGATCGAAATTTAGATGTTCGCGGTTCAACTGACTCTCTCGAAATTAATGACACCTTTGCCCACATATTGCGCTGAAACATACGTCAGTCCAGAGTCGCCGACAGTGCTGGAGCAAAATAGCTGTCGAAATACGATTGTGGTGTAGTTGCCAGTAGTTATACGACTTTCCGAACGAATCCCCATAGATCAGGCACTCGACGCCGCCTCCCCCCCAACTCCCCTCAGTGGAATCGATACATTTGCAAACAGGAAAGCGAACAAAAGCAGATTTATAGCGTAGGCAAAACGGATTTGATTCAGATCGACATTTAGAACAATCTGTCCATGTTCCCACTAAAAATTACATCTTTCTTGCCATGAAATGTGCTCGCCACGATAAAACAACTTACATTTTATAATATCTCCACAATTTCACATTTTATAATTAGAAATATTGAAACTAATACTACCTTGTGCAGAAATCGGCCAATTATTCTCTTAAACAATTTACGAAGTTGTCTCCAAAACTTTTACATACAAATCTATTCAAAAATCTTCCAAACATAATAAACTACAAAAAATTAGCTTATACTTTGCTCCTTGTTAAAATTTTAGTGAGGTCGAAGGATCTCCATGCACCAAAGTTTCTGCGAAAAATAATTACAAATGAATTACACATATTACACGAGAAACCCACCCAAAAGACAAGTAACACACTTAAATAACCCCTTGATGTTCCTCACCTCCCACCAAGTCTGGCATACAGTACGACTTATATTTAACTTTTTTGTAAATTAGGGAATTACTTACTTTCCGCCAACTACGCTCCACCAAGAGTTGCGTGAACAATTTACACTCACTTCTTGCATTAAATTTTGCCTTCCTATTCATCACAGACATATTAAGTTCACCAAGTTTGCCCTTTACACCATGCAAGTAACTCCACAGGCTTCTTACAAACAACATGTGAAATTACATTTATACGTACTCTTACGTTTATACACACTCCATTCACAAGAAATGCCGCCATTGGCTCTTACAGTATTCTTCTCGCCAGTGTGCGTACCTTTTAAAACTCTGCGTTTTCGAACTACTCTAACTCGAGGCCTCGTTTCTTGTTCATCAATGGACCCCTACGTTTACAGCAAAATTTCTTACAGCCGCTGGAACATCATGTTTAGTTTCGAGAGATTCGCACTTTCTTTCTTAACAATTTATGAAACACTTCTTGCTGCTTTATACTTGTCCTGTGCACACCAGTGAAGTAGTTATGACTTCTATATTTTTCCATACCATCTCCAATCAGAAATGGAGTAGTCAATTTCTTCCTTGCCATACTCTCCTGTACAAACATCTCCGAAACCAAATTTTTCCCATTACCCATTTCTTTATTCTTTCGATCTACCACTACATTTTCTGTAGCATTTAAACCGCTTGCAAATTCCGTAGTTCCAACGTCTTCTTCAGAATTAAATATACTGTCTCATTACTCCAATTAACGACATCAGCAGCTGAACATTCTCACAACTAACCACACAACCTTAAGCAAAATCCTCATTTTGTTGTGTACATAGTTCCGCGTAGCCAGCGCGTACACAACTTTCCCACTAGAGCGCGCCCCGCTAAGCACAACAGCGCAGGCGCAGCGCTCGTCCGTCTCCACACTACGAGATGGCGCTGTCTTAGAGACGGACCAAATTCTGCTTCCGCCGATCCGCGTATTAATATGTAACGCAGCCAATGAGATTGCTGCTAACGTAGAACCTTTTCTCCTCGCGGATCACACTCACGCAGTGATACCTGAACACTTGAGGTATTATAACTAGTGTACAGACCTCCGATTAGTCAGTCTGCATTAGTCTGCATCAGTCTGCATTAGTCTGTAGTCAAGTTTCAGTCTGCGCCTAATAAGATTATCATATTCCTGTACATAGCCATGAAGATAAATGTATAGACACTTTGTCAAGTATCAGAGATATGTGAGAATAAGATTAACATACCAAGACCAAAGGAACTTCAGATTGTCAATTGTAAACAGCATCCAGAATCAAGTTACGTAATGTATATGCTTTTTATTATTTTAATAAATGTGTGTGAAAATTAATCAAGTTCTGTTTAAAGTTGGTCACCGTCAATCTGCTACTCTAAGCGTGCAAGTGGTATTTCTATCGTCTGACCTAACGGCAGAAGATATACACGCCACGATAAGACCACGAGACATATTGCGGACATTCGCCTACTTAGTTAGAGCGACAAGTCAAACAATCTGATGGTGTGTGTACCGAAGGTCTTACAGTACACACACCACACATTTATTTCCCCAGATCACTACAAAAATCCTTGCCATACAGTTCTGTACAAACATCTCCGAAACAAAATTTTCCCCATTACTCGTTTGTGTATTCTCCCGATCTACCACTACATTAGCTGTAGCACTTAAATCACTTGAAAAATCCGTAATTCCAACGTCCTCTTTAGAATCAAATATACTGTCTCGTTACTCCGAATTAACGACATCAGCAGCTGAACATTCTCTCAACCAACCACACAACTTTAAGCGTCGTCTCTCTTAAACAAATCCTCATTTATTTCCCCAGATCACTACGAACTTTATCACAACCAACTCCTTTCACATCTACTGATAACTTCTTTACTTAAAACATCCAATATATACGTCAGTACATTCTGGAAATCATCACCAACAATTCCATCAACCTCTACAGATACAACACAGAAATTGCCCTTACTGCATCATTTCATATTAGAATCCACAGTACCCTCGAACTGCACAAACCTTGACTCTATCTTACTCTCCGTTTCATTTACTCTCAGATTGTTCCAACACTCTGCACTCTCATATACTACCTAACAGCTTACTTTCACATTCAGCCTTTCATAATTTATGCTTTCGCCCAGAAGCATCCGTTCATTTCCATGAATAGAAATAAATGCACAAATTCCTTCCTCCGAAATATCTAAATCAGCACCATGAACCTTCGCAACTTCAGCACCTAAAATGCCACCTTGACCTACATTTAACAATAAAACTCCCACATCCGCCGATACATAAAAAATTAATCATCAATCGCTTTTAGAAATACCTCCGTAAATTCCGTTTATACACCACCAAATCTGTTTCCTGCTGATATTACCACAGCTTCGCCGCCTTCACAAATAGCTTCACCTACTTCCTCCGATACGACATTACTTCCATGTGTGTTACTATAATTGCTACTATAGATTAGTGTCTCATCAGAATTACTCATACGATCAATCACCACCATATTCAGACCCACCTCAGACTCTTTCCTGATCAAAGAGTCTTTCAACAAACAACATCCAGTCTATCATTCACTTCCCATTCGCAAAATAAATTTTTCAGCCCCAAATTCCTATTATTTCTCTACACATTTTTCAAACATTTTTGCACCCTGTTTACGGATTGGTTGTTTAAAATCGCTCCCCTTTTTATTCTCGCTTCGTGTAACTTCCAGCTGCAACATCTGTGACTTCTTTGCCAAATTTTAGACAACCATAAAGTTTTTAAATTATGACCGTTTCAAGGACGGTTTATTTCTCCACTTCCGGACTTGAGATAAGGCGTTCTCTAATTTTCTGGCCTCGTATTCTGGCGTTACATTTCGTGAGGCTCCTGCCTCTCAGATATTTGATCCCGGTTGTGATATCCGTTATGAGAATTCCCTTTTCCATTTCCCCAATTATTCTTACGGTGACAATTATTTCTATTGTGATAATTAAAATTATTCTGGATATTACTATCAATCCTCTTCTGATCCCCATTTCCCTCTCTGTTGTTCCAGTTCTGGTGGCTTGAATTTCAACGACTGTTCAAGTTTCTCAATAGACTCCAAAAAATCGTCGATGGAATTCGCTGGTTTGTTGACAAGATACCATTGTAAAAATTTTGACTGAGTCATGAATGAGCCTTCAGAGAAACAGCATAATATTTGTGCAATATTGTTGATCCTAACAGCGCACCTATAAACAATCGCTAATTGTCCAACTCTGTTGGCCCAGGCTGCAACTTCTCACCGTATTCAGCACTCAGTAATGTGGCCATTTGCAAGTACCACTACCTGTTGCAAATGGCTACACATCAGCTGCCAGTTGCTGGAACAGCCCTTCTCTGAACCTGCAGACGGTGAACCTTACCATGTGGCGAAAACAAATGTCCAGTTCTGTGCCCCCAGCTGCAGTGTACTCTTCACGAACCCCAGACAATGTGGGTTCTCTACGAGCAACGCCTCCTTTCCCCTCTCTACAAACCCATGCAAATTCGTATGACCAATGAAAAATGCCGTGCAAATCGCTGGACATTTTTGTTAACAGGGTAACTATCTCCACTCTTTGCAAAAGTGTACAATATTAACCGGTCGTCTTGCTGCTACATACACAGTTCCTGAACGAATCTGAATTAGTCTCTCAGTCTTCAACTGAGTTTTCCACTTCAGACAGTATACTCATCTCAATATCCGTTTTTCTCGGAATCCGGCGTCCTGGTATCCCATTCTCTGCAATTTTTGTAAGATTAGCCAATGAGCAGCCCTCTAACAATTTTATATTCTATATCCTTGAATAGCTTTTGTCGCAGTATTCACGTGTCAGACAAATACTCCCATGTCAAAATTCGTCAATTTTCGGATTCTCTAATTTTACATAAGATGGGGTGGAACCTGCAGTAATTTTTTATTCATCTGTAAGTTAGTACGGGACATTCCAGTAAAAAGTTGTCTGTGTGGACCACTTTTTTCTTACCTTTTATGAGATGCAACGCCAGTGTCTCGTGTTTGCTAGGGTAACCCCTGTCTCGTAAGTTATCCGTTGCGTGGCAACGTTAGTTAAATGGACTTGACTCCACGTGGAGCGATCTGAATGTCGGTCAATCCACGCAATGTAGATCATTCTTATCCATGTGGGAATGTAGAAAGCTCATCTGCACCCCGCATG
Organism: Schistocerca nitens; assembly: GCF_023898315.1. Classification (NCBI taxonomy): domain Eukaryota; kingdom Metazoa; phylum Arthropoda; class Insecta; order Orthoptera; family Acrididae; genus Schistocerca; species Schistocerca nitens. The sequence goes on from NC_064614.1 coordinate 71,748,402, forward strand.
TCTGTGGCCTCGCTGCTGTGTGTGAGGTTTACATGGATGATTGGGTATCAGGATACGAAGTCAGAATGGATTAGCGATAAACATGATCCACGAAGTAACAAGATTTCCATTGATCCACATTCCAAGCTCAGTGAACTCGTGGCCACTGCAATCGTAGCGGACGATGTCATTGGTCAGCATGGAAAATGAAGGGATGTTTACTGTGGAGCCGTATGTTCAACAACGCGCACCAAACCGTGTGCTTCAGGACACTTTTACCCGCAAGAGCATTGTACACCACCAACGGCCTTGCTGCAATGGTTACTTCCCATCGGACCACCGAAGTTAAGAGCCGTCGGGCTTGGCTGGCACTTGGATGGATCTGCCGAAAGCAGTTGACAATCGCGGTAATGCCTCTGAGCACTATGGGACTTAACATCTATGGTCATCAGTCCGCTAGAACTTAGAACTACTTAAACCTAACTAACCTAAGGACGTCACACACATCCATGCCCGAGGCAGGATTCGAACCTGCGATCGTAGCAGTCGCGCGGCTCCGGACTGAGCGCCTAGAACCGCTAGACCACCGCGGCCGGCAGTCGGGGTACATTCAGCTCTTGTAATGCCAGCTGAGGGGCTACGTGACTCAAAAGTAGCGGCTTTAGTCACGAAAACTGGCAACGGCTGGGAGAGAGGTGTGCTGGCCACATGCTCCACCAAGTCTGCATCCAGTGACACGGCAGACGGTAAGTACCGCCTGGAATTCCGAGGTCTTTTGGACGGGGTTAGGCTGCACCGTACACTGTCGTCACGTCTACCTCAGATAGCCACCGAACCTGCTTTATACAGCTGGTAAACACAATCTTTAACGTGGCGTGTTCGTCCCACAGCTTGTAGCCCACTCTTTGTTTTCCATCCTTCAACCGCTTTCCGCGGATACATACGACAGTACAAAGGTCATAACTGACAAGCTTCGCTGCTTCCAAGATACTCGTTCCCAGGCTGTGAACCATTATAATCTACCCTTTGTCAAAGTTTCTTACGAGAGTGGATTTTCTTGTTACTAGCCCGTATAATATCCAGGCATGGACTGTGGTAAAGCCAGAACAGAAGGAAATCGAAACCTTTGAGATCTGGTGATACAGAAGAATGTTCAAAATTGTGTGCGCTGATAAGTTAAGAAATCAAGAGATCCCCCGCAGAATCGGTGAGGAAAGTAACATAATGCAAACACTGACAAGAGGAAGGGACATTTGTTAAGACAATCAGGGATTAACTCCCATGGCACTAGAGGGAGCTGTAGAGGGTAAAAACTGTACAGCAAGGCAGAGATTGGAGTATATCCAGAGGATACAATTACTGTTCTGAAATGAGAAGGCTGGCAGCCTGGTAGCATCAAACTTGTCAGAAGACTGATGACAAAAAAAGATCGTCTCCAGAATGAAGAATAATTCCCCATTTGCTTCTGACACACTTATGTACCTTCCTTACAACGTCACGTGCATGGAATGCCAAGAGCCAGTACTGAATGTCGCAGTGAAGGGGAGGTAATCCTGTTTTGGTTCGTCAGTGTAGGTATATGATTGTACAGCTATAGTCATCCATAGTTCTTTTAATTTCCAGGTGCATTGTCGGTTTTGGAGCCCCTTTTATCTTTAAACTGTTAATATAAAACATGATGAAGCTATCAACAGCGATGCTGTTACAGGCAGTGTGGAAAACAAGTTATAGATTTTGACCACTGATGCATATAATAGCCGGCCGCGGTGGTCTCGCGGTTCTAGGCGCGCAGTCCGGAATCGTGCGACTGCTACGGTCACAGGTTCGAATCCTGCCTCGGGCATGGATGTGTGTGATGTCCTTAGGTTAGTTAGGTTTAAGTAGTTCTAAGTTCTAGGGGACTGATGACCACAGCAGTTGAGTCCCATAGTGCTCAGAGCCATTTGAACCATTTTTGATGCATATAATACACGGATGGTGTTAATTCCTCAGCGTCAATTAAGGCCTGAAGATGACGCCACTGGAGCATCGAAACTGGTAGCCATACAACAAATTACCTAATAAGGACGGCTGTAGGTCTTCCATTTTATTATACAAGCCAACGGCCGAAGCCCCTCAGACCTGCAATCACAAGAACGGTCATACAAAAGATTAAATCTGGAATTAGATTACATTACATTAGATTATTTTCATTCCAATTGATCCATAGTGAGGAGGTCCTCCAGGATGTGGAACATGTCAGAAAAACAATAATACACGACAAATATTTACAACTGAAACAAAGAAGCTAATGTACGTTCCACAGGTCCCAAGTGGAATTATCGTCTTTTTTTAATGAACACAATATGAAAGAATCATTTTACAAAGACTAATGCACTGAATTTAAAATAAGAAAGGTTCTTTAATTATGAGGTAATAAACATGTAATAGAGCTATTAGAATGCTTATTTAGAATGAACACATTACTGCACTGAAATGGTGCAGAAGTTATATTATTCTTATATATATAAATCAATTGGTCCTACTGAGAAATTCATCAATGGAATAGAAGGAGTTGGCCACCAATAAATCCTTTAGGCTTCTCTTAAACTGAATTTCATTGATTGTTAAGCTTTTTATGGCTGCTGGCAAGTTATTGAAAATGGGTGTCCCTCAATAATGCAAACATTTTTGTACAACAGTGTGGCTTCAAATCCTTGTGAAGATTATTCTTATTTCTAGTACTGATTCCATGAATTGAGCTCTTTGTTTCAAAAAGTGATATATTTTTAATGACAAATTTCATGAAGGAATAAATATATTGGGAAGCAGTAGTTAGTATCCCTAGTTCCCTAAACAGGCTTCTGCAGGATGTTCTTGAGTTCACACCACATACCGGGTGATCAAAAAGTCAGTATAAATTTGAAAACTGAATAAATCACGGAATAATGTAGATAGAGAGGTACAAATTGACACACATACTTGGAATGAGCAGAGGTTTTATTAGAACCAAAAAATAGAAAAGTTCAAAAATGTCCAACAGATGGCGCTTCATCTGATCAGAATAGCAATAATTAGCATAACAAAGTAAGACATAGCAAAGATGATGTTCTTTACAGGAAATGCTCAATATGCCCACCATCATTCCTAAACAATAACTGTAGTCGAGGAATAATGTCGTGAACAGCACTGTAAAGCATGTCTGGAGTTATGGTGAGGCATTGGCCTCGGATGTTGTCTTTCAGCATCCCTAGAGATGTCGGTCGATCACGATACTCTTGCGACTTCAGGTAACCCCAAAGCCAATAATCGCACGGACTGAGGTCTGGGGACCTGGGAGGCCAAGCATGACGAAAGTGGCGGCTGAGCACACGATCATCACCAAACGACGCGCGCAAGAGATCTTTCACGTATCTGGCAATATGGGGTGGAGCGCCCTCCTGCATAAACATCGTACGTTCCAGCAGGTGTTTATCAGCCAGGCTGGGGATGATGCGATTCTGTATCATATTGGCGAACCTCTCACCCGTCACGGTAGCAGTTTTGCTGTCCAACGCCATCCGTCGGACATTTCGTGAACTTTTTTCTTTGTTCTAAAAAAACCCGATGTCATTCCAAGCATGTGTGTCAATTTTTACCTCTCTATCTACATTATTCCGTGGTTTATTATGTTTTCAAATTTATAGTGACTTTTTGATCACCCGGTATAACTCTTACTGCACGTTTTTGTTCCCGGATAACTTTAGCTTGGCTTGATGAAATGGTTCAAATGGCTCTAAGAATTATGGGACTTAACATCTGAGGTCATCAGTCCCCTAGAACTTAGAATTACTTAAACCTAACTAACCTAAGGACATCACACACATCCTTGCCCTAGGCAGGATTCGAACCAGCAACCGTAGCGGTCAGGCGGTTCCAGACTGCAGCGCCCAGAACCGCACGGCCACACCGACCGGCTTGAAGAATTACCCCAAAAAATAATCCCATATGACATTATGGAATGAAAGTAAGCATAGTATGTCAGCTTTTTCATTTTTATATCCCCTATATCTGACACAATTCGCGTTGCAAATAGAGATTCGTTATGACGCTTCAGCATTGCTGTGGTGTGCTTCTCCCAGTTGAATTTATTATCAAGCCGTAATCCAAAGAATTTAACACTGTCCACTTCTTTTATCTGCTTGTCACAGTGTCCGATGGGAAGAAAAACAGTAGAGAAGTTACCGTACCATATCCTGGGAATGTATTCTCAGCCAGGTGTACTTGTCGGCGACTGATCAGTGCGACTTGAGGGTACAGCGATCTGGGAAAGGAAAAAATGACCACAAAAATCGCAAGAAACAGCCCCGGACGACGTCGGACAAAAGGCGCAAATGAACCGTCGATAATGCGGGCTTCTGCTCCGTTTGCTTCGGGGGCGCCACCAGCCGAGCGAGAAATGGTCCGGCGGCGGTGGTGGTGGTGGAGGGTGCGCGGCAGTGGCGCGCTGCCCTGCTGCTTGCCACTTTGGCGGCTGGCAGGCGGCTCGGCTGGTGCAGACCTGCACAGTGGCGGGCTAATGGGCGCCGGCTGACAGCGGCGTTGTTTGCAGCCGTAATCTGCGGATTACCGCCAAGTATCAGCCGCCGACAAACGGCCAAGGTGCGCCGGCCGGGCCGGGCCGCGCCGGGCTGAGGTGAGGCAACAATCTCATGGCCCAGCGAGCTGGCAAATTAACACGCGGGAGCCCTCAAAGGCGGTGGCGCCCACGCGTGCACTGGATGTGGGAGAAACGGGTGGGGGGTGGAGAAGAGGGGGGTGATAGCGAAGCGGGCAGCCACGGTCGGCTGACGGTGCAGCAGGGGGCGCCTGTCAAAAACGGGGTGTGCACCTCGACTGCTGCCTACGCCTTGTTACCTAAACGGCCCCACCGATATTGACATTTAGGAGCTTCCAGCTAGTGATTTACGGTGAAGCAGGCATATCCTATACCGGTTCCGCTTCAGTACCCTCTGACACCATCACACCGTGTAATATTGTCGACAAGCACTGCACAGTTGAAAATCAATGATAAGATTTGCAAATGACATTGCTGTGCTCATTGAAAGGGAAGCAGAATTGCAGCATCTGAAGATCGGCATGAACAATAATGAGCACAGAATATGTATTGAGAGTAAATCGAAAAAATACTAAAGTAATGAGAAGTAGCAGAAATGCTACTGCCTAGGCAGCAAAATAACGAAGTGACAGACAGACCAAAGAGAACACAGAAAGCAAACAGTCTCTGGCATAAACGGTAACTCTGGCCAAGAAGAGCGGCGCGTTTCGTCACAGGGTTATTTGGTAACCGTGATAGCGTTACGGAGATGTTCAGCAAACTCAAGTGGCGGATTCTGCAAGAGAGGCGCTCTGGATCGCGGTGTAGCTTGCTCGCCAGGTTTCGAGAGGGTGCGTTTCTGGATGAGGTATCGAATATATTGCTTCCCCCTACTTATACCTCCCGAGGAGATCACGAATGTAAAATGAGAGAGATTTGAGCGCGCATGGAGGCTTTCAGACAGTCGTTCTTCCCGCGAACCATACGCGACTGGAACAGAAAAGGGAGGTAATGACAGTGGCACGTGAAGTGCCCTCCGCCACACACCGTTGGGTCGCTTGCGGAGTATAAATGTAGAGGTAGATGTAGATGTAGAAGTCTGCTAGTATCATACATAGGTCTTGAGGACAAAATTTCTGGCAATTTACACTACTGGCCATTAAAATTGCTACACCATGAAGATGACGTGCTATAGACGCGAAATTTAACCGACAGGAAGACGATGCTGTGATATGCAAATGTTTAGCTTTTCAGAGCATTCACACAAGGTTGGCGCCGGTGGCGACAACTACAACGTGTTACCACGAGGAAAGTTTCCTCATACACAAACAGCAGTTGACAGGCGTTGCTGATGAAACGTTGTTGTGTTGCCTCGTGTAAGGAGGAGAAATGCGTACCATCACGTTTCAGACTTTGATAAATGTCGGATTGTAGCCTATCGCTATTTCGGATAATCGTATCGCGACATTGCTGCTCGCGTTGGTCCAGATCCCATGACTGTTAGCTGAATATGAAATCGGCGCGTTCAGGAGGGTAATACGGACCGGCGTCCTGGAACCCAACGGCCTCGTATCACTAGCAGTCGAGATGACAGGCATCTTATCCGATGGCTGTAACGGATCGTGCAGTCACCTCTCGATCCCTGAGTCTACAGATGGGGACGTTTCCAAGACAACAACCATCTGCACGATCAGTTCGACGACGTTAGCAGCAGCATCAACTATCAGCTCGGAGACCATGGCTGCGGTTAGCCTTGACGCTGCATCACAGACAGGAGCGCCTGCGATGGTGTACTCGATGACGAACCTGGGTGCACGAATGGCAAAACGTCATTTTTTCGAATGAATCCAGGTTCTGTTTACAGCATCATGATGGTCGCATCCGTGTTTGGCGACATCGCGGTGAACGCACATTGGAAGCGTGTGTATTTGTCATCGCCATACTGGCGTATCACTCGGCATGGTGGTATGGGGTGCCATTGGTTACACGTCTCGGTCACCTCTTGTTCGCATTGACGGCACTTTGAACAGTGGACGTTACATTTAAGATGTGTTACGACCCGTGGCCTTCCCCCATGAACCATGGACCTTGCCGTTGGTGGGGAGGCTTGCGTGCCTCAGCGATACAGATGGCCGTACCGTAGGTGCTACCACAACGGAGGGGTATCTGTTGAGAGGCCAGACAAACATGTGGTTCCTGAAGAGGGGCAGCAGCCTTTTCAGTAGTTGCAGGGGCAACAGTCTGGATGATTGACTGATCTGGCCTTGTAACATTAACCAAAACGGCCTTGCTGTGCTGGTACTGCGAACGGCTGAAAGCAAGGGGAAACTACAGCCGTAATTTTTCCCGAGGACATGCAGCTTTACTGTATGATTAAATGATGATGGCGTCCTCTTGGGTAAAATATTCCGGAGGTAAAATAGTCCCCCATTCGGATCTCCGGGCGGGGACTACTCAAGAGGACGTCGTTATCAGGAGAAAGAAAACTGGCATTCTACGGATCGGAGCGTGGAATGTCAGATCCCTTAATCGGGCAGGTAGGTTAGAAAATTTAAAAAGGGAAATGGATAGGTTAAAGTTAGATATAGTGGGAATTAGTGAAGTTCGGTGGCAGGAGGAACAAGACTTTTGGTCTGCTGATTACAGGGTTATAAATACAAAATCAAATAGGGGTAATGCAGGAGTAGGTTTAATAATGAATAAAAAAATAGGAGTGCGGGTTAGCTACTACAAACAGCATAGTGAACGCATTATTGTGGCCAAGATAGACACAAAGCCCATGCCTACTACAGTAGTACAAGTTTATATGCCAACTAGCTCTGCAGATGATGAAGAAATTGATGAAATGTATGACGAGATAAAAGAAATTATTCAGGTAGTGAAGGGAGACGAAAATTTAATAGTCATGGGTGACTGGAATTCGTCAGTAGGAAAAGGGAGAGAAGGAAACATAGTAGGTGAATATGGATTGGGGGGAAGAAATGAAAGAGGAAGCCGCCTGGTAGAATTTTGCACAGAGCATAACTTAATCATAGCTAACACTTGGTTCAAGAATCATAAAAGAAGGTTGTATACCTGGAAGAATCCTGGAGATACTAATAGGTATGAGATAGATTATATAATGGTAAGACAGAGATTTAGGAACCAGGTTTTAAATTGTAAGACATTTCCAGGGGCAGATGTGGATTCTGACTACAATCTATTGGTTATGAACTGCAGATTGAAACTGAAGAAGCAGGCAAAAGGGAATACAAAAGTCTCAAAAATGAGATTGACAGAAAGTGCAAAATGGCTAAGCAGGGATGGCTAGAGGACAAATGTAAGGATGTAGAGGCTTGTCTCACTAGGGGTAAGATAGATACTGCCTACAGGAAAATTAAAGAGACCTTTGGAGAGAAGAGAACCACTTGTATGAATATCAAGAGCTCAGATGGCAACCCAGTTCTAAGCAAAGAAGGGAAGGCAGAAAGGTGGAAGGAGTATATAGAGGGTTTATACAAGGGCGATATACTCGAGGACAATATTATGGAAATGGAAGAGGATGTAGATGAAGATGAAATGGGAGATACGATACTGCGGGAAGATTTTGACAGAGCACTGAAAGACCTGAGCCGAAACAAGGCCCCGGGAGTAGACAACATTCCATTAGAACTACTGATGGCCTTGGGAGAGCCAGTCATGACAAAACTCCACCATCTGGTGAGCAAGATGTATGAGACAGGCGAAATACCCACACACTTCAAGAAGAATATAATAATTCCAATACCAAAGAAAGCAGGTGTTGACAGATGTGAAAATTACCGAACTATCAGTTTAATAAGTCACAGCTGCAAAATACTAACGCGAATTCTTTACAGGCGAATGGAAAAACTGGTAGAAGCGGACCTCGGGGAAGATCAGTTTGGATTCAGTAGAAATGTTGGAACACGTGAGGCAATACTAACCTTACGACTTATCTTAGAAGAAAGATTAAGAAAAGGCAAACCTACGTTTCTAGCATTTGTAGACTTAGAGAAAGCTTTTGACAACGTTAACTGGAATACTCTCTTTCAAATTCTGAAGGTGGCAGGGGTAAAATACAGGGAGCGAAAGGCTATTTACAATTTGTACAGAAAGCAGATGGCAGTTATAAGAGTCGAGGGACATGAAAGGGAAGCAGTGGTTGGGAAAGGAGTGAGACAGGGTTGTAGCCTCTCCCCGATGCTATTCAATCTGTATATTGAGCAACCAGTAAAGGAAACAAAAGAAAAATTCGGAGTAGGTATTAAAATTCATGGAGAAGAAGTAAAAACTTTGAGGTTCGCCGATGACATTGTAATTCTGTCAGAGACAGCAAAGGACTTGGAAGAGCAGTTGAACGGAATGGACAGTGTCTTGAAAGGAGTGTATAAGATGAACATCAACAAAAGCAAAACGAGGATAATGGAATGTAGTCTAATTAAATCGGGTGACGCTGAGGGGATTAGATTAGGAAGTGAGACACTTAAAGTAGTAAAGGAGTTTTGCTATTTAGGGAGTAAAATAACTGATGATGGTCGAAGTAGAGAGGATATAAAATGTAGACTGGCAATGGCAAGGAAATCGTTTCTGAAGAAGAGAAATTTGTTAACATCGAGTATAGATTTACTTGTCAGGAAGTCGTTTCTGAATGTATTTGTATGGAGTGTAGCCATGTATGGAAGTGAAACATGGACGATAAATAGTTTGGACAAGAAGAGAATAGAAGCTTTTGAAATGTGGTGCTACAGAAGAATGCTGAAGATAAGGTGGGTAGATCACGTAACTAATGAGGAGGTATTGAATAGGATTGGGGAGAAGAGAAGTTTGTGGCACAACTTGACTAGAAGAAGGGATCGGTTGATAGGACATGTTCTGAGGCATCAAGGGATCACAAGTTTTGCATTGGAGGGCAGCGTGGAGGGTAAAAATCGTAGAGGGAGACCAAGAGATCAATACACTAAGCAGATTCAGAAGGATGTAGGTTGCAGTAGGTACTGGGAGATGAAGAAGCTTGCACAGGATAGAGTAGCATGGAGAGCTGCATCAAACCAGTCTCAGGACTGAAGACCACAACAACAACACGACCCATGGCTCTAACCTTCATTCGATCCCTGCGAAATCCTACATTTCAGCAGGATAATGCAGGACCGCATGTTGCAGGTCCTATACGGGCCTTTCTGTATACAGAAAATATTCCGCTGCTGCCCTGGCTAGCACATTCTCCAGATCTCTCACCAACTGAAAACGTCTGGTCAGTGTTGGTCGAGCAACTGGCTCGTCACAATACGCCAGTCACTACTCTTGATGAACTGTGGTATCGTGTTGAAGCTGCATGGGCAGCTGTACCTGTAAACGCTATCCAAGCTCTGTTTGACTCAATGCCAAGGCGCATCAAGGCCGTTATTACGGCCAGAGGTGGTTGTTCTGGGTACTGATTTCTCAGCATCTATGCACCCAAATTGTGTGAAAATGTAATCACATGTCAGTTCTAGTACAATATATTTGTCCAATGAATACCCGCTTATCATCTGTATTTCTTTTTGGTGTAGTAATTTTAATGGCCAGTAGTGTACATGTGGAGCACAGAATTGTGTAGTGGTGAAACATGGACTGTGGGAAAATCTTAAAAGAACAGACTCGAAGCCCTTCAGAGGTGATGTTGAATGTTGAAAATTAGGTGGATTGATAAGGCAAGGCACGGCGAGGTTCTTCGCAGAATCGGCGTAGAAAGAAGTATATGGAAAACACTGACAAGAAGAAGGATGATAGGACGTGTGTTAAGACATCGGGGAATACTTCCCGTGATACTAGACCGAGCTGAAGAGTATAAAAATTTTAGAAGAAGGCAGATATTGGAATACATCCGGGAAATAATTGAGAATGTAGGTTGAAATCTGCTACCTTGACATGACAAAGTTGTTACTGGAGAGGAATTCGTTGCGGGTCGCATCGAACCTGTCAGAAGATTGATGATTTACAAAAAAGCGGAGTTAAGGGAGTAGCCCTCTTGGAACACATGATAAATTGATGATAATCATGATTCATTTTCAAGCAAAATAGAAAGTAATGCTAAATCAGATAATGTAGCTTTATTTCTCACACTTTTGTCTTTGGTAAATGGTTAATGTGGAAAAAGTACATAGAGGTTTTATACAAGGGCGATGTACTGGCGCCAATATTATGGGAATGGAAGAGGCCGTAGATGAAGATGAAATGGGAGATACGATACTGCGTGACGAGTTTGACAGAGTACTGAAAAACCTGACTCGAAACAAGGCCTCGGGAGTAGACAACATTCCATTAGAACTACTGAGAGACTTAGGAAAGCCAGACCTGACAAAACTCCATTTTCTGGTGAGCAAGATGTATGAGACAGGCGAAATACCCTCAGACTTCAAGAAGAATACAATAAATCCAATCCCAAAGAAAGTAGGTGTTGACAGGTGTGAAAATTACCGAACTATCAGTTTAATAAGTGACGGCTGCAAAATACATACACGAATTATCTACAGCCCAATGGAATAACTAGAAGAAGCCGCTCTTGGGGAAGATCAGTTTGGATTCCTTAGAAGGAAAACATGAGGCAATACTGATCCTGCGACTTCTCTTCGATTAAGGAAAGGCAAACCTACGTGTCTAACGTTTGTAGACTTAGAGAAAGCTTTCGACAATGTCGACTGGAATACTCTCTTTCAAATTCTGAAGGAGGCACGGGTCAAATACAGGGAACGAAAGGCTATTTACAATTTGTACAGAAACCAGATGGCAGTTATAAGAGTCGGGGGGCATGAAATTGAAACAGTGGTTGGGAAGGGAGTGAGACAGGGTTGTAGCCTACCCTCGATGTTATTAAATTTGTATCATGAGCAAGCAGTAAAGGAAACAAAAGAAAAATTTGGAGTAGGTATTAAAATCCATGGAGAAGAAATAAAAACTTAAAGGTTTGCCGATAACATTGTAATTCTGTCAGAGACAGCAAAGGACCTGAACAGTCGAACGGAAAGGACAGTGTCTTGAAAGGAGGATATAAGATGAACATCAACAAAAGTTAAACTATTATAATGGAATGTAGTCGAATTAGATCAGGTGATGCTGAGGGAATTAGACTAGGAAATGAGACACTTAAAGTAGTAAAGAAGTTTTGCTATTTGGGGAGCAAAATAACTGGTAATGGTCGAAGTGGAGAGGAAATAAAATGTTGACTGGAAATGACAAGGAAAGCGTTTCTGAAGAAGAGAAATTTGTGAACATCAAGTATAGATTTAAGTGTCAGGAAGTCTCTTCTGAAAGTATTTGTGTGGAGTGTAACTGTGTATGGAAGTGAAACAAGGACGATAAATAGTTTAGACAAGAAGGGAATAGAGGGTTTCGAAATGTGGTGCTACAGAAGAATCTTGAAGATTAGGTTGATAGACCAGGTAACTAATGAGGAGGTACTGAATGGAATTGGGGAGAAGAGGAATTAGTGTCGCAACTTGACCAGATGAAGGGATCGATTGGTAGGACATGCTCTGAGGCATCAAGGTATAACACTTCTGTCCGCTACTGTTATACCATAACCTCAAAGTTGGAAGCAGGTCGTGAAATAAAACTATCTTGCTAAAGCAATTATGGTATAAAGCAACAGAGCAGTGTTACCCTCTGAGAGGAATTTTGTTATGTTGACCGTGTTGTACCTAACGGAGGTGGCTTATCGGAAATGAAAATCAGAATTACGTAAATATTTGAACAGTAACAAACAAAATTTTGCCTATCTGCACTGTTTAACTGATAAAGAAACCGGTCGCCAGCCTAACTAGGCAAGAGAATGATTAACATTCTCGTTCAAGAAAATAGTTATTAGTAACTCTAATGGATAAACACAACCTATACTTGGCCACACGCGAGTGCAATGAACTCTGACACATACATATGTTTACGTTAAGACTGAAGCTAACAACTGGACCAGCACAAACTATTTGCAAAAATATAACAGATACCGAAACACTCTATCACTTTCAGGTCTTGTTCAAACTGAATGGTCTTTATATCATTACTATTAACATTCACTGAAGGATCATAAATTGTACGTAGGTGAATGCTCTCTCAGTTAAATACTTTACTATTTAAAATGAAAGTTAATTGGAATCCACTAACAGGTTGCTTCTCACTATCATTTGTATAAAGATATTATGGTTTTCCTAATTAGTGGTCTTTCCGTTACTTGTTACCGAGCATTAACACAATAGACAAACTGTGGATCCTGTTATACTATTAATATGCACTTCTAACACACAAGAGAGACAAACACTTAGCAAACATGAGTATAGAACGTTTCGCAACTGCAGTTTTCCACTTTTACTACCGTTAGACACAAAATTAACATATATGTAAGATACAGACTCACCTTCTGCGATTTACAACAGGCAGTAATGTAATCATTTACTAAGCAAACCTTTATAAGCCTCAGTGTTGAGAACTTTTAATTTGAAGTTGGCAACAACACATTAATAAGCAGTTTTACTGGGAAAATTATTGTCAGCAAGCAATATTAACTTTAATCCACTCTCTTGCCACATTAACTTTAACTTTCTTTTTACTATGTTCAAGAGGCATCAATTAGCAAAACACTGGGCTTTAATGTACTTTCAGTAAGGACGCTCGGAAATCACTTTAATTCAAAAACGGAAAGTAACTTGAGAGGTGTTATGATGAGGAGAAAAATCAAAGGTAGGTACATAAATTCAGATATAAATTACCTTATATTTGAGCACACTAACACATCCATTAAGCTGATCCTTCACTGTACATCATTGTAGCATTCCGATGCAATGATTGCGCAATGTGGTGGCAACTGCATGTTGGTAGGTGGAATTGCAGGTAGAATTGCTGGACTCTGTCATTTCTTGATGGCGATGATAGATACAAATTCCAGAATAGTTCCAGCTATTTATCCATCCATCGGAGGCATTGGAAAGTAGCAGAAAAAGCCTCTCTCGGAACCAGCACAATATGCATCCTTTACATGGCAGTGCACAGTTTGGTAGCTCGTCCCCGACTCGTAGCTCGTCCCCGACTGACTCTTGTTCCTTCTTTTCTACCTAGGCCCACCACAATTTGCACGCGCTACTCAGTTCCGTTCCCGAGGGGAACCACTACACCTTTTATACATTAAAGAACTAAGAACCCTAAGTGAGGATCAGCAGTTTACATAACAGCAACCAAATTCACTCAATAAAACAGAACATTTGCACATATTGACATTTCTACAAAAAATTATTCACACAGAAATTACAATTATATAGAGTAAGTTTTGTTCCCTCCAAATGGGACAAAGAATTTAAATGACAGATACACTACATTGCATAGAACCAAATCATGACATCAAAGTTCTTACAAAGAAAGGAGTATACAGTTTTGTGTTATTGATTCAAACGAACACATTTACAGAAGCTCAGCGATGTAACATTAAATGAAACAAAAGCAAAATAAATCAGTACAGCATTAGAGCTATGGTGTTACAAAGGGATCACTAAGTTAGTATTGGATGGCAGCGTGGAGGGTAAAAATCGTAGCGGGAGACCAAGAGATGAATACAGTAAACAAATTCAGAAGGATATGGGTTGCAGTAGGTACTGGGAGATGAAGAACCTTGCACAGTATAGGGTAGCATGGAGAGCTGCATCAAACCAGTCTCTGAAGACCACAACAACAACAACATGCAGGAACTCAAAGCGGTACACTGGAACTCAACGTAGTCGATCGTTCTTGGAACATCATGAAAACCTCACGAGTCCTTTGCTCATTGATTAGTGCTCCCGACTCCACGTGGGTAGTCGGAAGTCAATGAAATATTTTTAAATTTGTGGTACAGATTATGGGACCAAACTACAGATGTCATCGGTCCCAAGGCTTACACCCTACTACATCTAACTTAAAGACACACACCCATGCCCGAGCGAGAACTCGAACTTCCAACGGGGGTATCCGCGCGGATAGTGACAAGGCTCCCTAGACCGAGCGGCTACCCCGCTCTGCGGAAAGTCAGTGGCTTTTATATTTACTCACTCGTGAGGATCGCTATGGGTTTTATTGTAAAACTGAACTTCACACGCATTTCTTATCTGACACTAATTAAAATGCAGGTGGTGAAAATCTCCTAGCAGAGCTGCTCTCATGGCAGTGTGGAGACAATGTCCAGCAGACCATAAATATAGAATAAGGAAATAATTTCACACGCCAGATTAATTATGCATCTCACACAATTCTCACGCAAAATGCATAACAAGTAATCGGAAAAGAAGCTGGTGTAGTTATGCATATTGAAATGCAGATATACGTAAACAGGCAGAATTAGCGCAGCAGTCGGCAGCTCCTGTATAAGACCACATGCGTCTGGCGCAATTGTTAGATCGATTACTGCTGCTGCAATGGTAGATTATCAAGTTTAAATGAGTTTGAAAGTGGTGTTATAGTCGCTGAACGAGCGATGGGACATAGCATCTCCAAGGTAGCGATGAAGTGTGGATTTTCCCGTACGACAATTTCCCGAGTGTGTTGTAAATTGCAGGAATCCGGTGCAACATCAAATCTCCGACATCACTGCTGCCGGGAGAGGATCCTGCAAGAACGGGACCAATGACGACTGAAGAGAGAAGTGCAACCCTTCCACAAACTGCTTCAGATTTCAGAACATCAACAAGCGTCAAAGTATGAACTGTTCAACGTAACATCATCGATACGGGCTTTGATGACTGCACGACAGAAAGCTTTACGCCTCGCCTGGGCACGTCATCACTGACATTGGCCTGATGACGTCTGGAAACATGTTGCCTGGTCAGACGAGTCTCGATTCAAATTGTACCGAGCGGATTGACGTGTACAGATATGGGGACAATCTCAGGAATCCATGAACCCTGCATGTCAGCATGGGACTTTTCATGCTGGTGGAGGCTCTGTAATGGAGTGGGGCGTATGCAGTTTCAATGATATGGGACCCCTGATACGTCTAGATATGACGCTGACAGGTGACACGTACGTAAGCGTTCCGTATGACCACCTACATCCATTCATGTCCATTGTGTATCCCGGCGCACTCCAGTAATTCCAGCAAGTCGATGCGACACACTACACGTCCAGAATTGCTGCGTGGTGGCTCCAGGAAGTCTCTTCTGAGTTTAAATACTTCCGCTGGCCATCAAAATCCCCAGACATGAACATTATTGAACATATCTGGGATGCCTTGCAACGTGCTGTTCGGAAGAGATCTTCACCTCCTCGTACTCTTACGGATGTTTAGACAGCCCTGCAGGATACAGTTTGTCAGTTCCCTTCAGCACTTCTTCAGACATAAGTCGAGATCATGCCACGTCGTGTTTCAGCATTTCTGCATGTTCATGTGGGTGCTGCACGATATCAGGCAGCCGGCCGGGGTGGCCGAGCGGTTCTAGGCGCTACAGTCTGGAACCGCGCGACCTCTACGGTCGCGGATTCGAATCCTGCCTCGGGCTTGGATGTGTGTGCTGTCCTTGGGTTAGTTAGTTTTAAGTAGTTCTAAGTTCTAGGGGACTGATAACCTCTGAAGTTAAGTCCCATAGTGCTGAGACCCATTTGAGAACAGCTGCAAACTTCACAGCAGACCCGAATGGCACCCTCACGAACCTGTCAGCACCAAACCAACTCTAACGGAGATCCTTAAGCTAGCAACTTCAGGGCGAGCTCGAATTTCAAAACTGCACGTCAGTGATGTAAATGCCCGTCACAGGAAAACGTGGCACCGAATCCAAGAAAACTAGGCTATGGGTTAATAGAAGAATGAACATTTTTTCGTACTATTTTCAACTTCTGGACGAGTTAACGTCTGTTGTACGCCGAACCAAACCTACGATGCAGACACCTTGCTGCCAAGGGTGAAACATAACGGGGATTCGGTGGTGAATTGGACAGTTATATAGTGGTATTCCATGGACCTCTTGGTTACTCTGCAAAGCTGCGTTACGGTCGAGGATTATTGTACCGTTTTGGCCTGTGTATCGCTCAGGCAAGCAAATCTTTCCAATCACAGCAAGGTCTATAGTACGTTAGTCCTTTGGGTGGAGGAGGGGGATTGGAGGGGGGATGAGCGGAGGCTGCGGATGGGGGAGCGGAACCTTCAATTAACTTGTCAAAATTGAATTCACTTCGGTGTTAGGAATGTAGTGTAATCTTTCCTACACACCTTCACCAACAAAAGCAGCCTAGGTTAACCAATAAGACGAACGATGTCTTGATTTGTACCTCTAGATTTGAGGCTGGATGAAACAGAATCTCTTTCTTTGGGTTCCGCGTGTTAGACGAAGTGAAGGACGGATTAGTAGTACTACCACACAATACTTCTAAAAAATAAAAATAAAAATAAAAATAAATACTTCATCACCAAGGCGCCGGCCGTTGTGGCAGAGCGGCTCTAGGCGCTTCAGTCGGGAACCGCGCGACCGCTACGGCCGCAGGTTCGAATCCTGCCTAGGGCATGGATGTGTATGATGTCCTTAGGTTAGTTAGGTTTAAGTAGTTCGAAGTTCTAGGGGACTGATTACCTCAGATGTCCCATAGTTCAAATGGTTCAAATGGCTCTGAGCACTATGAGACTTAACTTCTGAGGTCATCAGTAACCTAGAACTTAGAACTACTTAAACCTAACTAACCTAAGAACATCACACACATCCATGCCCGAGGCAGGATTCGAACCTGCGACCGTAGCAGCCGCGCGGTTCCGGACTGAAGCGCCTAGAACCGCTCGGCCACCGCTAAGTCCCATAGTGCTCAGACCAATCACCAAGGCAATTTGCAGGTGAATGTCGTTCATTTTAACTTTAAGACTGTTTCTGTCGCTACATTAATTTCTGAGAGATAATTTCTATTTCAATGTGAGTGTATTTTTCATTCACTATTTTTTTTAAATACATATCCTTTTCCATGCACTTGATTTCCTGCACGAACACAGTTTCACATTCTCCTGCACCCACAATCAAAATGTTAGAATTTCAAAAGTACACGTCACGTGTGATGTATGAGTTCAACAAAGGAAAAAAAAATTGGAAATCTGTGGTAAGGACTATGGGACCAAACTTCTGAGGTCATCGGTCCCTAGGCTTACGCACAAATTAATCTAACGTAACCTAACTTACGCTAAGGACAACATACACACCCACGAACGAGGGAGGGCTTGAACCTCCGACGACGACAGCCGCGTGAACCGTGACAAGACGCTCAAGACCACGCGGCTACCCCGTGCGGCTGGTTCAACAAAGCAGGTTAAAGACGCCAACCGAACTGGACATGCCTTCTGACAGCCACAAGGATCTGCACCAGATGGTCCTGCCCTCCTTGAAATCACATGTGGCAAAGAGAAATGTCGCGCAACGGAATAGCGTGACGAGAAGGGTGGAACAGAAAATCAGTGCGGGCTTTTGTTCTTTCTGAAAGCATTAATAAACTGTTTTAAAAGGATGCTCATGTATGTACTGAAGTAAATATTTGTCCAATTTGACCCAGACTTACTGCATACCTTGTTACCAACTACACAACAAGAATTGTTAGACAAAACAGAAAGCCGGCCGCTGTGGCCGAACGGTTCTAGGCGCTTCAGTCCGGAACCGCGCAACTGCTGCGGTCCCAGGTTCGAATCTTGCCTCGGGCATGGATGTGTATGATGTCCTTTAGTTAGTTAGGTATACGTAGTTCTAAGTCTAGGGGACTGATGACCTCAGATGTTAAGTCCCATAGTGGCTCAAATGGCTCTGAGCACTATGGGACTTAACATCTAAGGTCATTAGTCCCCTAGAATTAAGAACTACTTAAACCTAACTAACCTAAGGACATCACACACATCCATGCCCGAGGCAGGATTCGAACCTGTGACCGTAGCGGTCGCGCGGTTCCAAACTGACGCGCCTAGAACCGCTTGGCCACACCGGCCGGCTAAGTCCCATAGTGCTCAGAGCCATTCGAACCATGTGAACAAAACAGAAGTGATATCGAAAAGAACTCTATACACTCTAAGACCACGAATATCGGTAGATGTGATATAGATGTACAAACAAACAATCAGAGTTCAAAAAAAAAAAAAAAAAAAAAAAAGATTATTTATCCAAGAGAGAGACCTTCACAAACTTAGCTCGTCAATAAATCCTTGGTCCACCTCAGGTCCGTACGAAAACAGTTATTGGGCTTGTCACTGATTGACAGAGTTCTTGGATTTCCTTGTGAGTGATATCGGGTCACATTCTGTAGAATTAGCACTTCAGATCGTCAAAATCCCGGGCTGCTTTAAGGGCCCTGCCCACAATGCTGCAAACGTTCTCAAGTGGCGAGAGATCCTGCGACACTGCTGAATAAATTAGGGTTCGGCAAGCACGAGGACACGCTGTAGAAACTCTCGCCGTGTGCAGGCGGGCATTGTCTTACTGAAATTTAAGCTCAAGCTGGCTTGCCTTGAAGGGCAGAGAGCAGAATATTGTCGATATACCGCTATACTGTAAGACTGCCGCTAATGACAACCAAAGCTGTCAGGCTACGAAAAGAAGTGGAACGCCAGAGCATCATTCGTTGTCGTCGGAATATATGATGGGTGACAGTTAGGTTAGTATCCCCCAAGGAACCCCAGCCACCACCATAGAGATTCCGAAATTTTACTCGAAAGCGCGTGCCTAGCGGACGATTGATAACTCTCATTTTCGGTCCCCTGTGCCCCACATTCGGTCCAACTGCAAGCTGAAATGTGGACCCTTGTCCACAGATTGGCTGCTGGCACCGCATTTCTTCCAGCGCTGTCGAACCAGAGTCCACTGTTAGGGCTGTCCTCACCGCTCCGAAGCCTGAATCAGAGTGAGTCAACATAACTCTGTCAGCTCTTGCTGTCGCTAAAGTTCTCATAAACCTACGTTCATTAGTGCAAAGACTCGCTCTGACTCTGATCTACAGATATGTTTCTAGGAAAAGTGTAACGAACAGTTTCTCCCTCGCAGGAAAAAAGTTTATCCCCCATTCAACAGCCTCTGACTCCGCTAGAACAGTTCCTAGAAAGACAAATTTCCAATCATCATAAATGCAAAATTACGGCCAGTCTCGGATTCTCGATATTAATTCTTGGAAAGCGGCCTGTTATTTCCTATCTCTGGTTTTTTTTTTTTTAAACCCAGCCACTGGAAATTCATACCGCTCTTTCTACAACTCGAGAGGGCATTCGCACCGCAAGGGCATTACATCCGGTGCGATACCTAAAACAAGTACCGCTATTTTTTTCCCCACGAATAAGCCAGTGATTTTTATATGCGGGTGGCATCTTATTCTCTCGCTTTCCGCGAAGGCCCCTCGCCCACAGCAGACAACTAGTACAGAACGGTGTACTGACCGCGTAACTTTGCTTTGTAAAAGTGGACAGTTTTCGCCACAGGTCCAAGTCTTTCGACATGGATCATTATACTGTCCATCTAACACCTGCTTGGTGTCTGAAGTCTTCCTAGACACCAAGGCTGTTTACCCTACAAAGACACACTTCTAACGATGGCTGCACTTCGTAACCTCCATGTATATTTTTAATGGACTTTTTGTTATATCTGGACAAAATATTTATGCTTATAGCACAGTTCGAAGTGTAATAATTTGAAATTTTTACAGTGGAGTCAGAAAATTCCCCGTATGTAAAATGAATTTTCACTATTATATTTCACTTCATTACGAATTTAAAACTTGGCAACTTCTACACCGACATACGTCATGTTTTGTAACCGTTAGTAGAAAATATATACATGCAGTTTGGTGTAACAAGTTGAAATTTGGGAATTGCGTTTTGTGGAAGTAGGGCGTGTTATGTTATTGTATTCACAATAGATGATGACGTACACTATGGAAGGGGCTGCGGTCTCGAGAAAGCGCAAGAGCGATAGTGATAATGAATCAGAATTTGGAAATGAGGGCGAGAGTGATATAGATGTGACTGAACAAGATCTACAGGTGGGTATATGAAGTGGATATATATGAATCTGAAGAAGATGACAACAGTGTTCAGGAAACTAGTGAACCTACAGCTGTAGCTGTAAGTGGACAGATAACACGTGTCCCAGTACCATCTGATGTGAACAAGTCTGTTTCCAGGAATATAATACGTGAAACGGTACGTATTCCTCGTCACCTTAGACCACAGTTACAGACAAGGGCAGATTGTCTCAGACTTTATACGACGAACTACATTCGTAGTGTGCAGTAATGCATGCAAATTATTGTGGAAAAGACAGTAAATTTCTGCACTCATATGTTGAACGTATGACTGAAATTGACTCTACTGAATTACACACATTCTTTGGGTTGCTTTAATAGCTGGTTTACACAAGGCACGTAGAAAACCGTTGAGTGAATTTTGGTGGGATGCGTTCAAGATTTCATTATGTTGACAATGGAAGAAAGAAATGGTGTTCCTGGATCAAATGCTGAAGCTATAAGGGCTGCGTTTGAAATGTTGGCTGATGCATCTATGTTGTCTGATATCCCTGGGCCTTATGTTATAGACGGTGACCACCTGTGGACCTTCAGGGGACGTTGTCCACTGAAGGTGTACGTTCTTTCAAAACCTGTGAAGTATGGCAAAAGTTTGAGCAACTGTAAATTTTGAGACTAATTATCTCATAAACGCACAACTGCATACAGCGAAACTGCTGAATCAAAGAGAGTAAATGAAGGGAGGTGAGGGGAGGTGGTTACAACATTACCACGTATTGCCGTCAAAACAAAGGGCTCCTTTATCGATTAGTTTCGGGTGCACACAGAATACTGGTTTAGCTTCTTGTGTGCCTACAAAAAACAAATCTGCCATTTTGTTGCCTACTCTACATCAAACGTTTGAAGTAAATGAGCATGAACACAAAAAGACCTAAAACAATACGTTCTACAACCCAACGAAGACACGAGTTGATACGGTTGATAAGTTGACTAGACTTTATTCACAGGAACGTGGCCACTTGCTCTGTTTCTTTCATATTCTTCATTTAGCCTGTCTCAATACTTAAAGAGTTCTTCTTATGGGGCACCCGCATCTGAATAAGTCCATTTCGTAAAATGAAGAAACCACAAAACAGTTCTTTAATCGAGATTTGAAACATCTACATCGCCCTTATCATGTTGCTTGCCCTTTAGAAAATCTGAGAAATCTGAATAAACTATAGCTTAATGAATGACTTCTGTTCTCCACTGACGGTAAAGAATTCTTCTTTCAGTGTGAAGTTTGAGTAGCTGCGACAGGATCTCTCCTCTTGCGTTTTAACCTCTCACAACATGTAAAAATTTACATTACAGAAAGTAAGCAATGAGAAATGAAGAAATCACATAGCAGTTGCTTAATACACAATATTTTATTGTGTAGGCGACGGGTTTCGGAACACTTAAGGTTCCATTATCTGCTGTAAATTGTAATAATAAAAATATTGTATTTCACAGGAACGGGAGGGGATGCTAAATTTTGAAATATCGGTGAAGGACCTATGAGGATAAAATTTTTAAATTAAAATAAATTAACACAGAAAACTGGAAGTTACTTTCAACTGAAGTCACCTAACCATTGAACGTCATTCTCACCCCAGTGATGTCATGGAACCAACGATTCATCGTCAAAAAGGATAAAAGGGACCTAAGAAAACCGAAAAAACGGACATCATAACCGTACACTAAAATTCATCAGAATCTTGAAACATGTAAAATGAAATATAAAGGAGGCGGGCGTGGAGGGTGAGAAATCACATACTGCGTGGAATTACTTACAAAAATTCAATAAAAACCATTTCTCCATGTTGCGCGACTGGGAACACGCACAGAAAAACTATATAATAGTAAATAATAGCTGTGAGTACAGAGGAAGAGATTGGTGAATTGTTTGGACCGGAAAAGCAGGAAGCAACAGCAGAAAGCCGACGGAACCATCACAACATTAAGAAGGAAGAGAACTTGTACGTTAAAAAAAAAAAAAAAAAAGAAATGTATTATGTTTTATGGACACCTCAAACAGACAGGACAATACTTAACTAAAGTCTTTTTACATGAATGGGTGACATATGTTCTTTTGGACATGGGCGAAAGAACAGACATCTCGCATTGATATTACTGATTCGCCTACATGGCCAATGAATCCAACACCTTCGATGCGGATGCACAATTACGTTAGACTTCCTGCAGGAATCTCAAAGTAACGAGCATGGAGGAGATTGATGAGGACTGCGAATAAGCGACACTGGGCGGGAATGTGCGTCGGCCAGGTGGCGTGCAGAGATCTTTCGAGCAACTGATGAGAAGGTTCTCCCTCTTGCCGCATCTATCATGGCGCTATGGGATTTTGCTTTTTTGTCCTCCGTGTCGACTGATTCATTGTGTGGGGCTCATTGTTGTTTGTCTCTCGGCATCTCGCCCGCCCCCAAATTCTGTAAGTCTCTCCAGATCCTCGAGCGCCATTCACTCTGCCTCGCCTTCCATATACGCCTCCCGTCCCCCACGCAGATCCTCTATGATCTGATTCCTTTCCCCCATCTGCTCCTATTCCTCGAACATATCCACATACTCTACACGTCTCGCCGCCTTGATCCCCCTCATCCCCTGGTTGGTCCTCTCCAACCCCCTCCCTCTGCTGCACCTTCACTGTTGTGCCCCCCCTACACTACATCTCTACACCCTTCATCTCCTTTCCCAAGGCGGTTTCCGTTAACTCTCCCTCCTGGATGATGCCCTCTCTCCCTCCATTTACCCCTCCTATGAAATCTGATCCTCAACTCCCCATCCTTTCCTCTGTCCTTTCCCCGGGCTCCCTCTTCCCCCCCATTCCATCCTGTTTTTCCCCACCTACCATCTCTCTGCCTCCCTTCGCAGCCCCCCCCCTCCTAGTCGTTTAGCACTCCCCTCCTGTGCCTTTCCCCACTCACTCTCACATCTGCCCAGCCACCCCTCCCCCTCTTATGTGTCCTAATCCTCCGTCAGCTCCTTCCCCCCCCCCCCGCCCCCACTTCGTTTTTCCTCTCCTTCCCCCTTTTATTTCCCATCATCTGTCCAGGTTCCCCCCATCTGCCCTCTGCTGCGGTGTGTCTTATTTGTGCCAACTTTTTAGAGTAGTGTTTTAAGTGAGTGTTCAGTGTTGTGCGTCTCTTCCAAAGTGTTGTGCACAGAAATCATGCTGTCACTGGGTGTGATTTTTATACCTCTTGCGAACAGAAACCAGACTGTCGCCGTGTTTTTTAATTGTCTGTCTATTATTTTACCTATCTGCTTCCTGTGTATTTTATTGCTATCACCAACCATTTGTCTTACGTTTTAAGTTCCACAATTTTCCGTCATTTTACCATTTAAGTCACCGATTTTATCGCCTCCTTTCATTATTTATTATCTTCATTTAAAAAAAAAAATCTGTAGGCTGGGGAGCGGCGTACTAATCTGCGGGCAGCCCGCCCTCTTCGGGGGGAATCGAATCTCAATAAAGGAAAAAAAAAAAAAAAGAAAAACAAACTCGGCGTCTCGTGTTTGTGATTCGATTTTGAAGCGGCGTTGTGTTGCGCCGTGATGTCGTCCATGGTTCCATGAACATTCCACACACAGGTGCTGAAAGTCTTAGTTTTTTGCAGTCCATGCATCATGTGCAGTCTAGTTCGTTAGGAGTTCTTGATTGTCTTGTAGAAACTATCAAGGTCTCTTCAGGACAGGTTCACAGGTTATCTCGTATTCTGAAAAGTATATATTTTATGGCAAGTTTCTTGACCCGCATCAGGCTGACAGGCTCAATTTGCGGTATGCGCGTCAAGTCTCTAATGACATGGTTATTCTGGCGAAAGGAGTGGTAGAATGCACAAATTTTAGGTTTTCTAACCTTTCGTCCAGAGTTGATGACAGTTTCCTCAAGACCATACTGTTTCCGGTTGAGGATATACGGAATATACGGCGGGAACACTGGTCTGCACAACATCGTTTAAAAGATTATAATGGGATTCAATCCATGGACGTGGTGGTGAAACAGAATTGCATGTGTGTGGATTATTTTAAAAACCACTTGTGAACAACTTAAGAGACTAACTGTAGCGGATCTTGTTACCCAAGTGACAGCCATTGTGCCAACCTAGTTTCTAACGGCAAGGCGAGCCATTACGTGAAGGTCCTAGCGCATTTCCGCTGATAACCTCGCCTAGGGACTTTGCTACTATAGCATCCGTGCCGTCACCACCTCCACTACAAAACAATCGTAGACGGTCGCAGTATGGTGAGGTGTCATACCATTCCTCTTCGCTTCTGCGCTGTACCGAAAAGATTTCGATGGAGGTGCTCTCTCCCCTTCCTGAGTTTACACCGGATGCTAACACGTCAGCTGCTGTTCAAGATTCCAAACCTTCCAGCACAACCTCCGACCAGACTCCCGAGACTGAAACCGCCTCTTCGAATCCACATGAGGATAGACCTATTCCGGAGCTCCGTACTATATCTGAGGACATGCCAGACATCCCTGAGTCTCTAACGAATTCCTACATCTACATCTACATACATACTCCGCAATCCACCATACGGTGCGTGGTGGAGGGTACCTCATACCACAACTAGCTTCTTGTCTCCCTGTTCCACTCCCAAACAGTACAAGGGAAAAATGACTGCCTATATGCCTCTGTACGAGTCCTAATCACTCTTATCCTTGTGGTCTTTCCGCGAAATTTAAGTTGGCGGCAGTAAAATTGTACTGCAGTCAGCCTCAAATGCTAGTTCCCTAAATGTCCTCAGTAGCGATTCACGAAAAGAACGCCTCCTTTCCTCCAAAGACTCCCACCCGAGTTCCTGACGCATTTCCGTAACACTCGCGTGATGATCAAACCTACCAGTAACAAATCTAGCATCCCGCCTCTGAATTGCATCTATGTCCCCCCTCAAACCGACCTGATAGGGATCCCAAACGCTAGAGCAGTACTCAAGAATAGGTCGCATTAGTGTTTTATGCGGTCTCATTTACAGATGAACCACATCTTCCCAAAATTGCTCGATATAATTTTAAAAGAATCTTTCGTGTTCGAGGATAAGTTTTCAGTCACTAATAATTCAGCTTTGATAATGAAATTAAGGATAAATCTATCGCTGACGCGGCCCGCCTAGTATCTCTAGACATTAAAAACCTTTATGCGAACGTGCCGGTAAATGAGGCCGTTAAGGTCATCAAAGAAAATTTGCTTAAGTACAAAACACTGCTTCAGCAAGAAATAGTCCAATGCATCGAACTGTTAGAATTAGTTCTGAAACATAATTATTTTTCTTTTAACAACAAATTTTATACGCAAAAAGATGGGCTGGCTATGGGTTCCAGTTTTTCTGGAACCATAGCAGACATCTTTATAAATCATTTGGAAAAAAGACTCCTCGTTAATCCGCAACATCCCGTGGATAAAATTGTATATTACAAACGCTGTGTAGATGATACGCTGCTTCTTATTGATGGACAAGAAAAAGAAGTTGCAGAAATAGTAAATAAATTTAACGAGTCACACGGTAAAATTAAATTCACTGTGGAAGTAGAGAAAAATGGTTAACTGCAATTTCTCGAGCTAAGTATTAGGAAACAAAATGGTAGGTATGCTTTTAAAATATTTAGGAAACCAACCACAACTGATGTGTTGATACAAAATAATTCCTGCCATCCTAATAGCCAGAAACTTTCTGCTTTTAGATCTTTGATAGATAGAACCTTTAGAGTCCCTATGAATGAAGAAGACAGAATGACTGAGCTGAACATGGTGAAACAAGTAGCCAGAGCTAACGGATATCACCAAAACGTTGTCAATAAATAAATACGACAGAAACTGCAAATAATATTACGGGAGTCATATTACCATACTTCGGTGATATTTCGCAAAAAGGGGCTAACATTTTCAAACGTTTTTAAATTGATACCGCTTTTCAGACCAATAATGGGCTGCGATTTAAACTAAGAAATAATTTACAGCAGGAAAGCAATAAATATGAGAGAGCTATAAAATTCTATAAAATTCAGTGTAACACGTGCAAGGCAAGCTATGTAGGCCAAACTTGTAGGTCCTTTAAAGTACGTTACAAAGAACATAGCGATGCTTTCCGGCTTAATAATTTCGAAAAATCAGCTGTAGCCACGCATATTTGGGAAACGGGACACCCCATGTTGGGAATAGATCAGGATCTCGTTATTTTACACAGACAGGAGAAAGGCAAAGAGCTGGATCTACTAGAACAACTGGAAATTACGATACATAGCGTGGATAATCAGAACACACTGAATGAACAGCTAACTGGTGATACAAGTAACGTTTTCAAACGTTTCACTGGTTTCTTTTAGTAACTATATTTTTAGCAATTGGCAGGATACCATCATTTCATGAGGTCCTTGGAACATGTATACGTCATCTGTTTGTATGGACATCTCTGTGACTTCCTTGTTTACTTTCGCGTGAGCTCACTCGCGTTTCAGTGTCCTGTTTGGCTGCGTGGTGTGTGGTATCAACGAAGACGCACGGGCGGTTTACGAAGATAGAGGAGATAGCCATGTGGTTAGATGTTGAACACCATAGGCGGCGCCATTTTAGATTTTTTTTATATTTTGACGACTGTGCAGAGATGCACCTTGGTAGACACGGCTGCAACAAGGCAAGTAGCCACGATGTTTTAATTTTATCAGTTTTATTGTGCCTGGTGCATGTTCCATTTCAGCGAGTTTTAACAGATTCTTTTACTTTTTATTATTGTGATGATGGTAGCTTGATTTCCGAAACGCGTCAATCCTAGTGTTTTAAGCTATAAACAAGTGGTTGAGCCGATATATTTTTTAACATTGAAATTGACAACCACGGCCTCTGATCCAGTATGGATAAAATCAAACTACTAATGGAGTATTCAACCATTACAGGATTCTTTTTCCTATTCATCTGCATTAATTTACATTTATCTATATTTAGGGTTAGCTACCGTTCTTTACACCAATCACAAATCCTGTCGCCGGCCGCGGTGGTCTCGCGGTTCTAGGCGCGCAGTCCTGAACCGTGCGACTGCTACGGTCGCAGGTTCGAATCCTGCCTCGGGCGTGGATGTGTGTGATGTCCTTAGGTTAGTTAGGTTTAAGTAGTTCTAAGTTCTAGGGAACTGATGACCACAGCAGTTGAGTCCAATAGTGCTCAGAGCCATTTGAACCATTTTGAACAAATCCTGTCGAAGTCATCTTGTATCCTCCTACAGTCACTCTACGACGACACCTTCCCGTACACCACAGCATCATCAGCAAACAGCCGCACATTGCTATCCACCCTATCCAAAAGATCATTTATGTAGACAGAAAACAACAGCGGACCTGCCACACTTCCCTGAGGCACTCCAGATGATACCCTCACCTCCGATGAACACTCACCATCGAGGACAACGTACTTGGTTCTATTACTTAAGAAGTCTTCGACCCACTCACATACTTGGGAACCAATCCCATATGCTCGTACCTTAGTTAGGAGTCTGCAGTTGGCACCGAGTCAAACGCTTTCCGGAAGTCAAGGAATATGGCACCCGTCTGATACCCTTCAACCATGGTTCGCAAGATATCATGTGAAAAAAGGGCGAGTTGCGTTTCGCATGGGCGATGCTTTCTAAAGCCGTGCTGATGCATGGACAGCAACTTCTCTGCCTCAAGGAAATTCATTATATTCGAACTGAGAATATGTTCGAGAATACTGCAACAAACCAATGTTAAGGATATTGGTCTGTAATTTTGAGGATTCGTCCTTCTACCCTTCTTATATACAGGCGTCACCTGCGCTTTTGTCCAGTCGCTCGGGACTTTACGGTGAGCAAGAGATTCGCGATAAATGCAAGTTAAGTAAGGAGCCAATGCAGTAGAGTACTCTCTGTAAAACAGAAATGAAATCCCATCAGGACCTGGCGATTTATTTATTTTCAGCCCATTCAGCTGCTTCACAACCCCAGGGATGTCTATCACTATGTCCTCCATACGGGAATCTGTACGAGACTCAAACCGTGGTACGTTTGGACGATCCTCCTGCGCGAAAGATTTCTCAAATGTTAAATTTAAAATTTCAGCTTTCGTTTTGCTGTCTTCCGTTGCCAGGCCAGACTGATCAGTGAGTGACTGGATGAAAGCTTTCACCCCGATTACCGATTTTAAGTAAGACCAGAATTTCCTTGGGTTTTCAGCAAGATCTTTTGCTAAGGTATGACGGTGGTAGCGGTTGAATGCTTCGCGCATCGCTCTTTTTACAGCAGAACGAATCTCTGCTAACTTTTGCCTGTCCTCATTCTCCCGATCTTTCTTGTACCGCGAGTGCAACTGCATTTGCTTCCTGAGCATTCTCTGAATTGCGCTGTTAAACCACGGTGGGTCTCTTCCGTCCGTAATCCACTTTTTCGGCACATACTTGTCCAATGCGTGATTTACAATCTTTTTAAAATTTGCCCATAATTCTCCCACGTCCATCGTACCGGAAGTAAACGAAGTCGATTCATTTACTAAGTGGGATGCTAACAACTGATTATCTGCTCTTTGTAGCAAGAATACTCTCCTAGCCTTCTTGACCGACTTTTTAACTTTCGTAACCATAGTCGTAATGATGACATCATGATCACTAATCCCTGTCTCAACACTGACACCGTCGATGAGGTCTGGTCTGTTCGTGGCTACCGGATCTAAAATATTTCCATTACGCGTTGGCTGTCGATTTAGCTGCTCAAGACAGTTTTCGGATAATGTGTTCAAATGTGATTCACACGACGGCTTGTCTGTACCACCTGTAATGAATCCATAGACATCCCAGTATATACTAGGTAGGTTGAAGTCGCTTCCGACTAATACAGCATGATCCGGGTACTTCTGCGATACAGAATGTAGACTCCCTTTGAATGATTCTAGAACTGTCACGGTGGAACCTGGTAGCCGATAATAACACCCAACAATTAACTTCATTTCCCCTAGCTCTGTTAAACGTGTCTAGATAACTTCAAACACACTCTACTTCGTGTTAAACGTGTCTAGATAACTTCAAATCACACTCTACTTCGACCTCAGTAGACACAATATTTTTGTCAACTGCAATGAAGACACCACCTTCTACGGTGTCTAATCTGTCTTTCCGATACACGTTCCAACCCTCACTAAATATTTCAGTACTTCCTATCTCAGGGTTCAGCCAGGTCTCAGTCCAAAGAATAATTTGCGCGCCACACGCCTCCTGGAGGGCAGTAAAATCAGGAACTTTATTCCGAACACTCTGAAAATTTACTGTTAATATCTTGATAGCTGAAGTGTCTTTACACTGAGAGCGTCCTGATTTCCCTGCCTGCACGTCGACTGGTGAGTGTTCATCAGGACACCTCGCACTACTGCCTAGCCTAAAAAAAAAAAAGCCATGTGCACGCCACAAGTACTCTACTACCAGAGTAGCCGCTTCCTTTGTGTAGTGCACCCCTGACCTTTCAAGGGGCGTCTTACAATTCCCCACCCAATAGCGCAAATCTAGAAATCTGCAGCCAAGACCGTCACAGAGTCGACGAAGCCTCTGGGTGAGACCCTCCACTCGGCTCCAAACCAAAGGAACCCGATCCACTCTGGGAACGATGCTGCAAATAGAGAGCTCTGCTTGCAGCCCGCATGCGAGGCCAGCGGTCTTCACCAAATCCGCCGGCCGCCCGTACGAACTGAGGATCGCCTCAGAACCCAAGCGACAGGCATCATTGGTGCCGACGTGAGCAACTACTTGCAGACGACTGCACCCCGTACGGTCGATAGCCGCAGGCAAGGCCGCCTCCACCCTTCTTCAACGTCCCCGGATAGAGAAC
The DNA here is from genome assembly GCF_023898315.1 of Schistocerca nitens. Classification (NCBI taxonomy): domain Eukaryota; kingdom Metazoa; phylum Arthropoda; class Insecta; order Orthoptera; family Acrididae; genus Schistocerca; species Schistocerca nitens. Next base: position 71,778,754 of record NC_064614.1, read on the forward strand.
TGATGCCACAAACCACTGCTGATCAGAACCAAATCGGCCAAAGTGTGCCAGTGAAACATATGGTGACGTTAAAAGACATATCGTCATTTTCTCGTTTCCGTAGATTTCGAGAAGCCGCGCCCCCCATCTGTGGAAGAGTTAAATCTCGCATTTCCCACCCACGTTGCCCCATACGGCAGACGTCTTCCCGCACAGCCACAACATTGATCACTAGGCCATAACTGCAAATTTAGATCATGTGCCGCAAACAGTAAAATTCTATCGCTTCACTGGATTCTGAACACGTCCTTGTTAAAGTATCCATCTGTCGGGATTATCATTCGAGAGATTTGGGCCCGTAGCTTGCTTTCGCAGGACCGTTACCCTTCTCTAATCGAATATTGGTCAGGGCCCGCCAAACCTTTGCTCCGGCCAGCGTCAATGCTTTACGGCGCTGAAAGGGCGAGGGATCCCCGTCGGACCCAGGAATTTTATTATTCCTTTTTGTGTCAACTTTATGACGATGCCATACGAACTCCCGTGTCGATTATGGATGTCCGCCACGTTAAGGCAAAGCTTCTTCAGTTAAAGAGGCAACAAGTGAAAGAAATCATTGTGCGTTCAAAATACCGCTTCTTCCTATGAGCTGAACTGAACTCCTTGTATCACCCTCTCGAAAATGAGCATGGAACACGCCCCTCAGTCACACCGTTCGTCACATACTGACATCCCAACTTGACATTTTCAGAGCGATCTATAATTACTTTACCGAACATTATGATGTTTGTGCTACTAATGCGATTGTCCTTGATGGATTTACTCCTTTCCTGGATTGCCTGGTTACTCCCGCATTAAGTGATGACTACCTAAGTGACTTTACTTCCGATAACATATATCGGCTTATTGTTTATTCACCATCGCAAAAATCACCGGTGCTCGACGGTACTCGTAAGGAATTTTTTGTACAGTTTTGGCGTCTTGCGGTTGTTACCATTACGTCACTGGTGAATGAAGTGATCCGGGTTGGAGGGGGAAGGGGTTGGTTCCTTACTCCTTCAAGGTTGGTAACATCGTTTTAATTCCGAAGACAGCAGGACGTCCAGACATTAATAAATACTGGCCGGTCACACTACTTAATTACGATTACGCAACTGTGGCCCGGGCAGTTAATAGTTGTTTCTCGATACTACTAGAGAAAATTCTTGGTGTCCACCAAAGTTGTTTGCCTGGTCGCACTATACTGACTTCTGTAGCCCAATGACGCGACGTTGTCTCCATGGCCGCAGTGAATTCTATCTCTGCAGCCTTGCCTTTTATTGATTTTAATAAGCCTTTTGAGCGGATCGGTCACTGTTTCTTGATGCAGGTCTTCTAGGCGACCCGTCTCAGTCATACTGCATGTCAGGTATTATCTACATCTACATCTACATCTACGTGATTATTCTGCTATGCACAATAAAGTGTGTGGCAGTGGGTTCAATGAACCACCTTCAAGCTTTCTCTCTACCGTTCCACTCATGAACGGCGCGCTGGAAAAACGAGCACTTAAACTTTCGTGTGCGAGCCCTTATTTCTCTTACTTCATCGTGATGATCATTTCTCCCTATGTAGGTGGGTGCGAACAGAATGTTTTCGCAATCGGAGGAGAAAACCGGTGATTGAAATTTCATGAGAAGATCCCGTCGCAACGAAAAACGCCTTTGTTGTAATGACTGCCACTCCAATTCACGTATCACGTCTGTGGCACTATCTCCCCCACTTCACGATAACACAAAACGAGCTGTCCTTTGTATGTTTTCGATGCCATCCGTCAGTCCCATCTGAAACGGATCCCATAGCAATAGTCGAGAATAGGGCGGACAAGCGTGATGTAAGCAGTCTCTTTAGTAGAGCTGCTGCACTTTCTAAGTGTTGAAAGGTGGCTATACTGAGCCACAGCGCCAGAGATCGCGCTAGAGAGTATTGTTCCGCCGCCTCCACTGGCAGTGATTATTGAGAACTCGTAGTGGGCAGTGCTTGGGGAGAACTCGTAGTAGTCAGTGCTGAGATGTCGTAGTGAGGAGTGTTTGTTGAGATGAGCTAGTAGGCAGTGCTTGCTGAGATGTGATACTGAAAAGTTCTTGTTGAGATGTGATAGTAGCGAGTCGGTGTGGAGAGATTGTAATGTCTAGAGTGCTTTTCATCAATATAAATTAAGGTAACAAACTACTTTTCTTTTCTTTCTCATTATTTCAATGTCCTGAATAATGCGTCGTTACAGGTTCAGTCAACAAAGCATCTGGCTTGTGTTCTTGTATTAGAGTGTAATTCTGGTTTTCTTGAGTAATTATGGTATTTCTATTTTCTTTAATTAATTCAGTATAAATGATATTTAAAATTTCTTGTGTTGTTGAAGAAGAACCGTGCCAGATGCGTACGTTGAGTCATACTTCCACACACAGAACAGTTACACTTGTGCTTTGGTTTCGTAGGTTTTATAGTTGCTGGGGACTTAATTAATTAATTGTGTTAATGAAAATTTCCATTTCATTCTTTGTTGTTGTTCTATGCAGTCAGATTGCGTAATAATACTAGTCAGGGCCAACCGTTACGAGACTTCGTAAGCGAACAGACAGCTACTAAAGCAAAAAATTAAACAAAATTATTTGCATTATATTTTAATTAAGCCCCCATGCACGTGGCGACCGCTGCTTCGGATCGTCCCTTGGAATTCTTCTGATTGTAAAAATAGTTGGCAGTAGTATTGTTGTAGTAATTTGTAGTTTAGTAATTGTAGTCTATTTTGCATGTGTAGATTTGGTAATTGTCATTCTTCTAATGGTATTTTTATTTTGCAAAATTTAATTTTGTTATCTTGTATACGGGTTTGACAATTTAGTGCAGTTAGGAAGATTTCAATTGTTCGTTAATCGTGTTTGAGGGAAACATTTCGTGTGAATGGTATTGTTGGAGATAAAGTGTCATTGTGTGTAATTTTCATATAGTGACGAGTTTTGTATGTTTTGTAAATGTTTACGCGATCAATGAAAAAGGCAAAAATGATGGATAGTCAGAATGACGAAATTGTTAACATGGCGAACTCGCCAACAGAGGAAAACAGTATCATGAATAATGAAGCGGAAAACAATTTAATAAGTCGGGAAAATAGTCCGGAACCATTTCAAAATTTTTCTCAATCAGAAAATTTTCAGAATTCGAGATTAACGACAGAAGTTTCTGGAATAGTATCGAACACAGATAGCTTTACAGCTATGACGAAAGAAGTTGGTTTCGCGGGAAATGTTAGGGGCGAAAAGAATTTCGAACCGGCTATTATGGAGCAGTTGATGGGTGCAATATTAAATCTGGGATCACAAATGGGAGCAATGGAAACACGGATGGGAACAATGGAAACACGGTTAGGATCTGAATTTAAAACAGAGATGGGAACTTTGCGATCTGAAATTAAAACTGATATAGGAACAATTAAAACTGATATGGGAACAATGGAAACACGTTTTGACTCACTGGGACCACAGTTAGGATCTGAATTAAAAACAATGGAAACACGGTTAGATTCGCGAATAGGGACATGTTTCAAAAACATGAAGGATGAATTAAAGAAAGAGATTAGAGAGGAAGTACAACCGATTTTGAATGCTCACAATAATAGATTAATTGCAGTAGAGATTAGACAAAGGGAACAGGATAGAGAACAGGAAGAAAAAGATCGCGTGATAGTACAAAAATTTTCAGAATTAAATTTACAACGCACACACGATAAGGAAGAAGTATTTGAGAGAATCGAGGAATCCGTACCAAATGACAGAATAAATAATCTAACACAACAATATGAACAGTTAACTACTAAATGTGACAATACCGAAACCCGAGTTGCGACACTTACGGAAGACGTAAACATATCGGAAAGAGTTGAGGAGATTTCAGATCAATTGACAAATCTTAGTTTATATGGGGACAGAGATTCAGATGATACAGCACCATTGCTATTTGCAGAAACCGAAGAGTACCAGAACATAAATAAACATGTTGAAAATCAGGGAAAATTTAATGAACGCGTTAAAAGGGAAGTTGAGGCATTACGGAAGCAAGTCAAAGAAATTGAAGGCGAAATCGTAGGAAAAGACAGCAAAAGAAATTTAGTATCACAGATAGCAGAGGGCTTTGAAGAAAGTAATTTGTTTCATTTACGGGATGTAACAAGAGAGCGCCAGACGCGCGAACTTGACAATAATCAACACTGGGACTGGGAGAGACGCGGTAGGTCTTTGTCGCCGCGAGGCGGAAGCTTTGACTATAAACACTTTTTAACTGTTCGGAAATTTAAGATCTTTCGCAATTCCAAGAATGACATACATCCATGTGCATGGTTAGATCAATTTACGTACGTACTTCCGCCAAATTTGCCACTAAGTCACAAACTGAAATTTATGTGCAGCTATTAAAGTCCTCAGGGGATTCACTATACTAAGTGAATACGTGCCGTAGCGTTCACAAGGCCCCGAGCTGTAGTGGTGCTATTTCCCTTTTAGTTTTCTGCACCGCTCGCTACTCTTTCACTATTCTTTGCATCTATAAAAACAATTCTTCTACTATCCATCTATCTAGACAGTAGGTAAAGAATAACCGAATTTGACGATTTTACCCAAAAGTGACTTTGGAAATTACCGTTTGGACTTACTGTATCTTCTGCAGCATTCATTCGTAGCTTAAATGAAATTTTACCTGTTTAGCTTCGTAACAATATTACTTCATATGTTGACGATATTCTTATTGCTAAATGTTCTTGGAGTGAACACAACAAAATTTTGGATTCATTATTGTATATTTTTGCACGAGTTGGCATGACAGTGAACTTGGAAAAATCTGAATTTGGTCGTTCTCAGGTGAAATTTCTCGGTCAGATTATTTCTACAGAAGGTATTCTTCCTGATCCAGAGAAACTAGACGCTATTCGTAATTATGCTGTTCCTTCCACAAAACGTGATGTTCGTAGTTTCCTTGGTGTCTGTAATTTTGTTAGACGATTTGTTAGATTGGATGATTTGGCCACACCTCGTTTACACATTTCAGTTATGCATACTTTGGTCCCAGAAAATGCTTTCATAAATTACGAGAAAATTGCTACTTCAGTAATATGGAAAAACGTATTCGTTCTGTTCTTGCCAAATGCAAATTATGTCAACAGGCTAAGCCGCCAACTGTTTCTCACAGAGCACCGTTGTTTCCTATCATTCCATGGAAATTAAAGGACATGGCTGCAGTCGATTTGTTCGGTCCAGTGGTTCGTTCTACTAATGGTTTTGCGTACATTTTCGTAGCAGTGGAACTGACATCAAAATATGTGTGTTTTTCACCTTTACGCAAAGCAACAGCTCGTTCAGTATCTAATGCTTTCATCAAACATTTTCTTAAAGAAGTGGGTCATGTTGATAAGGTTATATCAGATAATGGATCACAGTTTCGCTCTAAAATTTGGCTTCGCACTCTACGGCGTCGGAAGATTAAACCAATTTTCATTTCACTTTTTCACCCTCAGTCTAACGCTTCAGAGAGATGGATGAAGGAAATCAATAAATTGTGCCGTCTTTATTGTCATCAGAATATTTTTCAAAACATTCTGAATGAACTTCCTAATGATTCAACTTCTTTACCGCCTATACTGATATTAAAAAATAAAGCACCGATAAATCGCATTTCTGAAATCGTTCATTTTCCGCCTTCACGGAAACTGCGGCATTCTGAAGTTGTCAACCTGGCTCTACGAAATATTGCATCTGCGGCTGCTAGAAGAGAGAAATCAGCGAAACGTCCTGGTCGTTTAAAAATCGTGTCGGTTGGTCAAAAGGTGTTAATTAAGTCTCATCGTTTGTCTCATAAAGGAAAGGGCTTATGTCGCAAATTTTTTCTGCTTTATAACGGTCCATATAGAATTCGCAAAATTATTCATGATAACACTGTTGAAGTAGAAACTCTTAAATCTCGGCGCTCTAAGGGAATACATCACATATCTAACGTTAAAATTTTTGTGGAATGACATACTTTTGAGAAACCAACAGTTATACGTAAACATGCGGAGAATGCAAGGATACCGCGTCGTGTTCCGGCGGCGGCAGATACTCAAAGCAACAGTGAAGTCTGCGCGCCGCACAAGGCAGTCGTTGACCGCAAACAATCACTTTCTACGTCACGCGCCTACAGCTGATCGAGCGCTCAGTGCGAATGCACTGACAGCTGTAAACAAATACACAGTCTAATTTCTCCGATTAAATTCAGTATAAAGCGATAGTGACTTTATAAATTATGTTATTAACGTTCAGTATTTTTCAGGATACGGTTGTGTAAAATATTTAAGACCTTCAGGTAAATTCTGTGCGTGTCCGACGTTAACACGACTTGCTATGGAGAAAATTTCAGGAAGAATATAATTTCGAAAAAAAAGAAGTAAAAAACCAAAAAGGTAACGATTAATTGAGTTTATTTTTCAGGTAACATATTTCCACTTAGGTACGTACTTTAGACGTAATTTGCTGCTTGTGATTACGTGATTCATACTTTGTGCTAAATTTCATGTTCTATGAATTTACTTGTGAAGCAACGTGCTTACGCACATTAACTGATTTTGACGATGATTGATTAATGAACAGGCTTGTTATTTGTATATATTATGCATCGCTTGGCTGCACTGCTTTTTCACTGATGTCATATTTTTCTATTATGTGCCTGCTGTGCTTATTTATTTAAATTATAATTGTCACCTGATTAATTGTGCTGACTGTAGTTAGGTATGTAGGTTACACTTTGTGATTTATCTGCTTGCGCCTTCATGTTTACTTATTAAGATTACTTATGAACATTTATTTGCTTATGCTGAATGATGCTAATGACTTGTTTATTATGTAAGATATATGTTTGCTGCTGTGCGTATGGATTGCATATTTACACACTTCTGTTTTGTTGTCATAACTATAAGTTGGTATATAGAAATGCTGATATACTGTGTACAAACATAGAGTTTAGGTCACACTATGGTATTAATTATAGATTGTTCGCTTGGCAGAGCCTCGTTGTAGGGATTGTGCTGCATCCACTTGTTGACATTCTGTTCTCTACTGGTATATTTACGCGCTATTGCATGTTTTGCTTACGCTCAGTGCCTTATATTTTTAAGATAAGAAAATGAACTGCTATAATTCTACGAACGACATTGGTACAAGAAACTGCATAGAAGTCACATGAGCTGGAGGTTTTTAGGAAGCTGTATAAATTTATGCTAATAGGAAGAAAGCTAACGATGTGACATACCAACACTAGGTTTAGACCATTGACAGTTATTACACTGCATTCTTCGTGAGCAATTGAAATAGGAATTGACACTTGACACAAGAAATACTCCACATGTTTGCTTCTGCCATGATTCTTGAAGTGGTGTACACACTGTGAAATATTATGATCATTCACACTCCGTAATCGTAATTAATTACTGAGAGTTATTCGAACTAAGTCTGTTAGAGGTCATGTACGCATTTCTTTTATTTAATGATGGACAAGGTAAACAAAATGTATCTTATAATTTATAATGAGTAGCAGATTTGGATCAGATGGATTACACGAGAGGTTGTGTGTTGACATTGTGTCTTCGGATTGTATGAGATGATGAATTGAGGTTTGCATTAGGATTTTGTCTGCACTTGTTCGAGGAGACTGACTAGAGGAAAGAGTTGTTATGGAAGTGAAATGATATTGGCAATGAGGTTTATATATATCGACGTATTGAAGAGGTATGATTGAGGTATTGAGATTATGTGAAGTTGATGATTATTGGAGTTTTCGTGGACAAGAGGTAAGGTAAATGATATTGATGATCGACGTATTGAAGAGGTATTATTGAAGTATTGAGATTATGTGATGCTGATGATTATTGGAGTTTTGGTGGATAAGAGGTGAAGTAAGTGAGGAGCATATTTTTTTTGTTGGTCTATATGGAACAAGGAGGATAAAGATGGCAGACTAGAACACTCAAGTAGAAGGAAGATTGTCTACACACACACTTTGTTAAATCACTAAGCAGTATATACTTTTTTTTGAAGAGAGGAAGTATTTGCATATCTTGGCTCACTGACAGTTGTTCAGCAACCGTACATTTTGATCTGGCTTGGCAAACATTGGTCTTGACATGATGACTATGATGTTGACTAACTATTATTGACTGTTATACATTGCTGCCACTACTACTTGATACACACGATGAACATAAAATTTTGACAGAATTGCATTTACACAGTTAACACTATTCAATTACACAGTAGTACTAATGTGGATGAAAGATGAGTGAGTGTGTTTTGTGTGTTTTCCTTTCCCTATCCCAAATTGGTACCAACCTATCTCCTAAATATTATTTTACTTGTTTGTTGTGGCTTGCACTGACACCCATAAAAATTATAGATTTACTGATATTTGTGTATTTGTAATATTTAATATGACAATTATCTGATATCATTTGTGTGTTTATTATGATTTGTATGTTTAGTGTAAAAGCATTGTATGTGTATTCAAACTATTGTTCATGCCTGAACTGTGTGGTTAGTGATGGTGCTGCACTTTTCAACATGATGTGTGACATTTAGTCATGTTTAATTTCTGCTGATGAACAGTGTGATTAGTGAAAGTGAATATTATGGACTGCGGTCAGCACCTGTTCAACATTGCTGGTGCCACTAATGGAACTGCTTATACTGAAATGGTGTTACTTGTTGATGTCTGCACCTGCTCAACATTGCTGGGTGCCACTGATGGACTGCTTCTACCGAAATGATGTCACTTGTTGGTGTCGGCACCTGCTCAACATTGCTGGGTGCCACTGATGGACTGCTTCTACTGAAAAGATGTCACCTGTTGCTGTGTTCACCTGCTCAACATTGCTGGTGGCACTAATGGAACTGCTTATACTGAAATGGTGTTACTTGTTGATGTCTGCACCTGCTCAACATTGCTGGGTGCCACTGATGGACTGCTTCTACTGAAAAGATGTCACCTGTTGGTGTCTGCACCTGCTCAACATTGCTGGGTGCCACTGATGGATTGCTTCTACCGAAATGATGTCACTTGTTGGTGTCGGCACCTGCTCAACATTGCTGGGTGCCACTGATGGACTGCTTCTACTGAAAAGATGTCACCTGTTGCTGTGTGCACCTGCTCAACATTGCTGGTGCCACTAATGGAACTGCTTATACTGAAATGGTGTTACTTGTTGGTGTCTGCACCTATTCAACATTACTGGGTGCCACTGATGGACTGTTTCTACTGAAAAAATGTCACTTGTTGGTATTTGCACCTGTTGACCATTGCTGGGTGCTACTGCTGGAACTGTCAACTACTTGTTTCTTGGGCTATGGAAAGCGTTTATGTGAATAATTGTATAAACTGATTTTTTTGTGTATTACTGTTGTGAAAAGTTATGAGACTCTTACCTGCACATATTCGTCATTGCTGACGCTATTGATTGAATTGTTTAACCACATAACACTTGTGTAAACTGTTATGTAAAGTCACATGTATGAACGAATTTGTATTGCTTACTGTATTTTATATATTAGGTTATTGAAAGGTCAGTGCAAAGCCAAAATTTTATCTAGTTATATGATATTTACGATTTTAAAATTATAATTTATTTTTGTCTGTATATTTTTTTGGCGAATTTGGTGGTATTTTCACCACCAATGCTGGCAAAAATACCATCAAATTCTAGCCTGTGGAGGAAGGGCATATGAAAGGTGGCTACACTGAGCCACAGCGCTAGAGATCGCGCTAGAGAGTATTGTTCCGCCGCCTCCACTGGCAGTGATTATTGAGAACTCGTAGTGGGCAGTGCTTGGGGAGAACTCGTAGTAGTCAGTGCTGAGATGTCGTAGTGAGGAGTGTTTGTTGAGATGAGCTAGTAGGCAGTGCTTGCTGAGATGTGATACTGAAAAGTTCTTGTTGAGATGTGATAGTAGCGAGTCGGTGTGGAGAGATTGTAATGTCTAGAGTGCTTTTCATCAATATAAATTAAGGTAACAAACTACTTTTCTTTTCTTTCTCATTATTTCAATGTCCTGAATAATGCGTCGTTACAGGTTCAGTCAACAAAGCATCTGGCTTGTGTTCTTGTATTAGAGTGTAATTCTGGTTTTCTTGAGTAATTATGGTATTTCTATTTTCTTTAATTAATTCAGTATAAATGATATTTAAAATTTCTTGTGTTGTTGAAGAAGAACCGTGCCAGATGCGTACGTTGAGTCATACTTCCACACACAGAACAGTTACACTTGTGCTTTGGTTTCGTAGGTTTTATAGTTGCTGGGGACTTAATTAATTAATTGTGTTAATGAAAATTTCCATTTCATTCTTTGTTGTTGTTCTATGCAGTCAGATTGCGTAATAATACTAGTCAGGGCCAACCGTTACGAGACTTCGTAAGCGAACAGACAGCTACTAAAGCAAAAAATTAAACAAAATTATTTGCATTTTATTTTAATTAAGCCCCCATGCAGTGTTTTGCCCATGAATAGCAGTCTTTGGTTTGCTTTACCCATAACATTATCTATGTGATCGTTCCTATTTTAGGTATTTATAATTGTAATCCCTAAGTGTTTAGTTGAACTTACAGCGTTCTGATTTGTGTGACATTTACAGCCTTCTGATTTGTGTGACTTATCGCATAATTGAAATTTAGCGGATTTATTTAGTACTCATGTGAATAATTTCACACTTTTCTTTTTTCAGGGTCAATGTTTTTACTGGTATTCACGCATCTGTCGTACTCCTCATATCCCCATATGATGGGGCTTACTGTAGGCTAGACCTCTCTCGATGTTGCTTTTTGTCTTGTCCTTAGAAACACTGCTTCGCCTTATTGCTGATCAATTATGTGGCTGGTTGGTTGGTAGATATTAGGAGAAACCTCGCGGTAAGGGTGTATGTGGATGATGTTATGGTTTTGCCACGTCATATCGGTGACAAACCCGCCGCGCGGGATTAGCCTAGCGGTCTGAAGCGCTGCAGTCATGGACTGTGCGGCTGGTCCCGGCGGAGGTTCGAGTCCTCACTCGGGCATGGGTGTGTGTGTTTGTCCTTAGGATAATTTAGGTCTGATGACCTTAGCAGTTAAGTCCCATAAGTTTTCACACACATTTCAACATTTTTGATGACATATCCTTGCTCAAGGGCACACTCGATTACTTTTGTTCTGTCTCTGGTGTCCGGATTACTGAAAGTAAATGTACCCTGTTGTCATTTCAGGATCTTCTACACGGTCTCCTTCCGTGGGCATCGGTGGTGGCTCACCACAAACCTTTGGTTTTCGTATATTCATAATTGAAGCGGGCGGCTTGTAACAACAAACTATCTGCCAATAAAACCAACACCTTAATAAAGCTGGGGGAATTTCGTAATTTTTCAACATACAAACCTTTGGGGATTACAGTGGATCGCTGCGCGATGGAAGTGGCTGCACTCAGTTGGCAGGAAGTGACGAATCGAATTCAAGTGTCAGTTCGTGAACACGAACGCCGTTCCCTTAGTCTTCTTCACAAAGTGCGGAGCAAAGTGTACTATGTTGCACAAATATTGCCGCTATCCGGGATGATGGCAGGTAAATTGATGCAACTGTCCGATACTTTACTTTGGATAAATCAAATTTTTCTATTTCTGTATGACGTGGTTAAAAGGCCGCGTCCCCTTGGAGGGTTGGACTTCCCACTATCAAAATCATGCCTTCATTATTGTTTGAGAGCACAAGGCATCCGTCCAGCAATAATTTCTTCAGGTTTGTAGGATTTCCTGAAGGGCAAGCAACGAGATAACCATGAAGCATATGTTCCAAATCTGAAATAAAAACAGGGTGATTCCTGTCCAAGTGAATAAACAATGTCATGAGTATCGCAAGTATGTCTGCAAAGAATTTTCCAGAGTAAGAGTGTTGTGTAATGTGTGTGTAATATATCAGGTGGAGTACCAGTAGATGTTTATTTCTACCATAATTCTTTGTAAGTGATAATAGCCATTATGTGTATTATATTAATTAATTACACTATTGTTACCTAGGGTGTGGTAAACGAATATTATGCGTTAAAATAATTTTTGGAGGTAAACAATCTAAGACAGTATATATGTTTTCATGTTTCGAACATAGCTAGTAAAAAATTACAACTTATGCATACCTTAATTATAGCATGCACCATTTGAGTTATAGTTTCAACAATGTGCTCGGGTGTCACAATAAACCATTATTTCGTTTGTGGAAGTATTTTACGTTTAACTTCCTCAGAATATCTAGAATCACTTCGGGATCAGAAAGAACATACATGAATAGAATGTAGCAAAAGTTACTGTTTTTGAAAGAGAAGATGGTACACTAGGTGAAACAAGCAAACGCTTTAAGACTGCACACCCGTTTATGGTTCAACGATGGTAGGGATGCCGGTGGAGGAGGATTGACGCATGCGCATGATGTCGTAGAAGAGAGGGTAGCAGCAGATGAGCGTGCCTGAGGTTATTCGATTACACGATGGCAAACGGGCTTGTGCTGACAATGTGACCGCCAATGGAAGTTCGTGGTATTACGCGGTAATAATGTGCACATGCGACTATTGTATCCGTCAGCCATAAGCTCCTACAGACATGTTCCTCCATGTCCACATATAACACAAATGCTAGAGTACATTACAAGGTGTTAAATGACAAGCCCATAACAGTGTCACGTGTACCGTTCACACTGCATATTGGCTGTGCTCTAGCCCATGATGGTTCAAATGGCTCTTAGCACTTTGGGATATAACATCTATGGTGAACAGTGTCCTAGAACTTGAAACAACATAAACAACTTCCTAAATTAAATATATATTGCGAGATAGTGTATTTCGACTGCGGGAGCGAAACATGTACTCTTTGACATCGCGGTGCTCCAAAGCGAGCGAAGATAAATAAGAAATTCGGAATGTGACTGGACTTTGTTACGAAACAAGATAACGAGAGGACTTGTGGAAATTGTGTACAATGAAACAGTTATTGTTAGACACCGTATTATATAATTTGTGGTTTTGATATTCACAAGCAGTAAGAATGTTAATGTGGAGTTAAGTAACGGTCAGAATACAGTTTGTTGCACTTTAAACATAATGACGCGAATTTAATATTTATCAAAGATTCTGTGGGGAATTATTATGCACCACAAGCTTGTATAGGAGGGGGGGTTGGGTTGTTTGGGGAAGGAGACCAGACAGCGAGGTCATCGGTCTCATCGGATTAGGGACGGATGGGGAAGGAAGTCGGCCGTGCCCTTTCAAAGGAACCATCCCGGCATTTGCCTGCAGCGATTTAGGGAAATCACGGAAAAACATAATTCAGAATGGCTGGACGCGGGATTGAACCGTCGTCCTCCCGAATGCGAGTTCAGTGTGCTAACCACTGCGCCACCTCGCTCGGTGCTTGTATAGGACTTCGAACATTTAGTGGTCGATGTTTGCGGCAGAAACTGCTTCTATGACACGGTCAAAACATAAAGAAAGATTTCTCTGATAAAAAGAACTCATTTGACTCGCAGACAATCATCAAATGACCAAATGTGAATGGCAGCGTTCCAATTCGACAAGATCCTTTAGAGGTTTACTTTCTCTTACATTCCAAGAATATTACAGGCAAACGACGGAGTCGGCAGCTGCTTCTCCACCACACGAGTAACTTGTCTACTTGTACAAAATTACGTACACTGGGGGGATCGTCGATGCCGATAAGGATAGTGTTCTTCACCGACATAAAAAGAGAGACACTACACACACTAGTTCAGTAACAACGAGATTAACGTAACCAGCTTGAAAACATTAACTCTTCTTTTGAGCAGTAATATGCTATAGTCCTATCGGTCTTTCAGCTGTCCCAACACTGAAAATCGCACTCTCAGGATGTCACTTACAGACAAACACTGACGTAGAGCAGGTCGCATGGATTACCTTGAAGTCACCGATACCCATCTGCCCTTTCCTTAATTCAATGTGCCTCCCAGACACACACACCTAAAGAAATTTTCCATGTGCATGAGCTGTCCAGAAAGGAGATAAAATAATAACGGAAAAAATGTTCAAATGTGTGTGAACTCCTGAGGGATCAAACTGCTGAGGTCGTCGGTCCCTAAACTTACACAGTACTTAAACTAAACTAAACTAACTTATGCTATGAACAACACACACACCCATGCCCGAGGGAAGACTCGAATCTCCGGCGGGGGGAATCGCGCAAATCGTGACATGGCGCCTCAAACTACGCGGTAATAACGGGAAATAACGACTTAATCGTCGCTATCATTGAGGTACTACGTACTCGGCACTGAATTATTTAACTTAAACTTATAACAAAAGATTAAATTCATCTGCTTGAACACGATAATCTCCAAAACTACTAAACGAATTTTCTCGAGGTTTTCACAGGTAACTTGGGCAACAAATAGGCTTTACTACATCAAAATCGGATCACGGAAGAAAAGTATCATAATATCATGTTTTAGGAATCTGCTTAGCTTGAAAGTTCGGATGTTTATCTTAGTGACGACGCAGTACACCAAAGAACCCATAGATGGGACTATTTTTTTTTTTTATCTCTGTGACGGAAGTATTTTCGACTTTTGCGTTAGTGGCGGAACTAGGCGACGTAATCGTATGTTTATGAATAAAAAGTGACACTGAATTTACTTGGCTAGAATATACGGATTTACTGATATGTCTTAGCGTATTAAAAACATAAAAAACCTGCCAGGAAGTTTCATAAAAAACCTCTTTGCTTCTATCGATAGTTTTCATTTACTTCTGTCGATAGCTTTCTTTCACATTTAACGACCTTTCTAGGAAAACCGAATTAATTCTCTAAGGCTTCACTAGTCCAGGCGTTGAACCCCACAAAGTTACGGCATGCTGATGCTCACCCGCAACTAACAGTATTGAAGTATAGGCATGTAGCCAGTTGGCACGTAAACATCTCTAATCCATTTGTGACATAAAGAAAACTGTGAGAAACTGAAACGAGGAACTTTAGAACAAATCACCGCATTCCACAGTGCACTGCTGTGATTATTATTGTTGCCTCCCAACATTAATTAGTATAACATAGCGCGTTCACAAATCAGAGGAATGTAGGATACATGAAATGATTATCCACTACAGTAAATGTATTTAGTTGTCTAGTATGGAGAAATTAGAAATTCGGGTTTTGTGAGAACTATATTTTGTGTGCAAGCGAAATGTATGTCAAAATTTACGTAACTTTCGGCTCTGAGACAGAAGATATCCAGCTTTTAGGAATCAGCTTTTTACTAACGTTGTGCCTACAATCGACTGTTTACATTTGAAAGTCGGCAGATAGTTGGAATTATATCGCAAAACGACGCCTCGCCAAATGTACTTCTGTATGCAAAACGAGAACCATGGAAATAACACAAGAGGAGAGATATGTATTAATGAGTGCAGTTTCATAATTCAAACGGCGTTTAACGATGCAGGAATGTTCATTTTTTATCGATGATATTCTTTAACAAGTGTCAAATACAACATTCAATTTCACGCTCACTTTTCAGCTGCCATTTCAGTACGGAATACAGCATCGAGTTAAATAATGTACCGATCTGCATGTTTTAGCTGTACGTCCGCCCTTGACAGTTAATCAGTAACAGGGGAAAAGCCACCTCTGCAACCGTATATCCTTCCATTCGATGGCATATTGCGTCAAATACAGTGGCGAGAAGGGAATCCTCTGAGAATGGAGCAGACACTTTCTCTTTTCCCTCAGGCAGGTACTGATTTATGAGGCGTTGTTTCTCTTGCAGAGACCACCGTTCTTCCGTGTTAGCCCTTCTGACGTATTGCAAAACTTTCCGTTCTCCTACAAATCATAAAAAAAAAAAATCGCCGGGAAAGTAAAGAAACCCAGGAAGCTGGCTCTCGTCCACATTTTTCTCTCACTCTTATATTTCCTTATCTCAGCTTGAGAAACCGAGGAGGAACTCGTGACAGCTATCGACTGTACATTTCGAGCTTTGTTTATGGAGCTCCCATACAGAAGACGTATCGCTCGCGACTTTTAGGGGTTGCAAAAGCAGATGTGACTTCTAACTTTAAATGGCCGTTTCAGGTATTGTTACTTCGGAGTATGCATCAGAAAGTGATGTTTGCAGCTCGCACTTCAATCTGCACGTTATGCTCTCGACTATGCTCTTATCTTTTATATTACAGTGGATTTAAGTGAATTTTTGTAATTAGTACGATACGAAAGGGAAATTGTGAAAAAGAAATTGACAACTGCAGTTAACTGATTTCTCTAGTAATATAAGCAATGCGTCGTTGTAAATCTGTTAAATATGTGTAATTTACAAATCGTCACCTACTCTTTTTTTTTAAGATAATATGTGAACCCATTTCACTGTTTGGTTGAAAGCAGATGTCAGATAGTCTATCGTGAAGCATCTAGTATGATAGGTAACTGGAAATGATGATGATGATCATCATCATGATCATGATCATAATAATGATGATGATGATGTTCTTTATCATTCGTCCCACCCTTCCACTCAAGTGTTCTTAATTTTCATAAACTCTATTTCGTGTGTAGGCCTCCAAACCAATTTCGTCTTCACACATGTTCTGCGCAACTCTTCTTAGATCTCGCTGCTTATCAAGGCTTATAAACTGACGATAATTCGGGGAAGTTGCTTATTTACAACGTTTTCTGTGCTGACGCATGGGTTTCTATGGTCAGTGAGTTGTTGTATTAATGACACTGTTACGTTTACTGTGCCTTCTCCCTTAACTTAATCTTCTCTTTATCTTAGTGATCTGATTTTGGCAGTCTGTATTCTGCCAAAATGTCTTCCTACGTAGCTGCAGCTTCAGCGTGTAACATTTCATAGCACCACGGACGTTTGTCGAACACACAGAATTTGGCAGACGATAACAAAATAGGCAATTGACTATCTGGCTCACATGCTTTAGAACAGTTGTGTTTGAGCCATCGTGGAGGCGAGCGAA
Organism: Schistocerca nitens; assembly: GCF_023898315.1. Classification (NCBI taxonomy): domain Eukaryota; kingdom Metazoa; phylum Arthropoda; class Insecta; order Orthoptera; family Acrididae; genus Schistocerca; species Schistocerca nitens. Next base: position 71,795,781 of record NC_064614.1, read on the forward strand.
AGTCTTATCTTCATCGCAACAGCTTTGCAATCCAGTGGAGCAACGGCGGCGCTGCAGCAGCAGATGCAGGATGACGTCATCATTCCTCCTCTTCAATAAGACTTGCTCTTTTCTGGGAAGTAGACAATTTGGAGAGCTTCTAATCCAGCACACAGGTATTTACACTTCCGAAGCACAGACCAGTATTTTACTGTCCAATGTCATTTCTGTGCTTCTGCAGCCACACGCTTTTCCTGAAAATACGCGAATTAGAGAGCTTCTCAGCCAACTCACATGTATTTTCCTCTCCCAGTCACAACCCAGTATTTTATCAGCCATTTAGATGAATTAGCCAATCACAGCCCAGTATTTTACACGCCATTGAAACGAAACAGCCAATCATTTTCTCTCACAATCTGTCATCTTTTTCTATGAACTCCACTTGATGACGATTAAAGTTCACATTTCTACCTAAATCGGTGCACAGCACGATGTACCTTCAAATTAAATATCATAATGTCATTTCCATGTCTAAATTGTCTCTATTATTCATCAAAATACGTTACGATATTGACAATTCTAGCGTAGCTTGTGGGTTAAGATGGAGTTGGCACTTAGAACAAGACTGTTGACTCGCAACATAACTTTTTTCCCTTGTAGCAAGTAAGGAGGAAGAGATATTTAAATCTTACAAAAAGTGTGCAGTGCAATGGTAAAGGTTCGTCTTGGGAAAGGCACATCGCAAATGTGCTGGCACAATGTATTTAATGCTGTAACACATCAAAAAGCACTCAGGTTTTTGTTGTACTGAATCAGCTTCATCATACCTTTATGTCATCAGGAACTATGATCCTTTGGTGCATCAGGCCCTGGTGGCCACTGTACACAATCATTGTTTGAAAGCTTGCTGACCGTGAGAATGCTACAGCTACTTCCCTGTACAATGTGGTAATGAGTAATTAGATCGGACATCATATAAACAGATCTGGAGGTTTGGTGTGTTAATAATACAATAAATAAATGACATGAATGACATGACGCAGTAAGCAATCATTCGTCTGCTTTCCAACAATATGTGTATAATTCCTGCCACATTCATCTGGAAAATTAGAGCTCACCAAATAAAATTAACATAATAGTTATCAAGGGTTTTTATGTAAAGAGCAGACAGTATTAACTGCTAGTATGATAGTTATTATTCCACAAATCAGTTACTTTACAGAGCTTAGAACATGTATATTTTCAGGTTTGAAGACAAGTTTATAAGTAGCTAACAAGAGGAGGAAGTCCTCACTTCTGTATCTTTTGCATGTGAGTACAGAGTTTCCTTTACATTCTTGTACACACTGTTTGGGAGTTATAATTAATATTAATTTTATAATCTTTGGTGTTATATATGTACGTTACCGCCAAAGCCGGAAATCCTAAATCAGCCAAAGGGGGAACCGGCCGCCAAGTTGCAAAGAAGCGACCAATGTCGAATAAATAGGCCTTCCAATGTCCGATCTTTTCTTGATTTCCGTATTTGGCCGGTCAGTTCGCTAGGAGGTTGGGACCGATCGACCAAACTCTGAAGAAAAAAGCTAAGCAGATTTGATTGGACAATTTCAAATTGTATAAGTCAGGAAATGACCTGACATCGCTGAAAATTGACCAACCAGTGTCCGATCTTTCCTGAGGTGCCGGACCTGGTTGACCAATTTGCGAAGTGGCGTAGAGAGGTAGACCAGAATCGGAATGTGAATAACGAGCGATTGAATATGTATAATTTTAATCTCTACGCAGTTTGTTTATTTTATTAATCTCATTTATAAAAAAAATATATAAGCTTTATGAAATCTATTCACTTTTTTATTATTTTTATAAAACCAGTATTGACTTATTGCAACAAGTTAAGCTTTTATCCTATATTTTATTATTTCAGCATTTGCAGCGGGTTATGGTGTATTTATAGGACCAATTGCATCGATTGTATCCTTTCCCGCTGGTCAGTAACTCTAAGGACGATGTGATTTGTAATAATTTTTCTTCGTTGGCCACAGATTTCAGCAGTTTCTCCTCCAGGATAGAGAACTAGTTTCTAGAATATAGTTGCTTGAGAACATCATGTTCTGTTCCCAGGTTGTAGAAAGTTCCTTCGACGTTCATGACAATTGCGAGAACGCTTCTTGGATCTCTTCGACCTCTATTGTCGTCTGGTATACGGATGCGAAGATTGTCTCCAACTTTGGCAGATGAGAGTTATGCATATGAATTTTTAAGCATCTTTGCGCCTTGTGATTGCATACTGTCATGAGCTCGTGCCATCTTCTTCCTGATTTCTTATTTGTTGTTACATAATTGCGAATAATTTTCTCTCCATATCGTTTCGTCTGCTTCATTACTTCGTCCACAAATTGTATGTACATTTTTGCCGTAGGATATACCACAATGAGCTGCACTACGCTCTTCTTCACAAACAGCATACAATATTTTGTGAGGTAACAGGCGAGTTGTGGTGCCGTGAAAATATTTTAAGTTCGGAGTTGGTGTGGCCACGCTGGGGCCTCTCAGTGGGCCTCATGATGCCGAACGTTAGCTCGGGTCCAGGCCGGCCACGTGGCTGGGAATTGCTTAGTGACAGTGTGTCGATGAAAGAGATGGCAGACTTTGTGAAACCATTGTGGCAGACATTTCACAGTTCTTACAGAAATTAATACTAGCCAGATGAATGATGATACCTCAAAAAGAAACATGTACATTACAATTATTTGCACGAAGATTCTGATGATGTAATCAGATTTTCAATATCTCTATTATTTTAAAGTTTAGTATCTGATGATAGATTATAAAAGTAGCAACCAGCAAAGAATTTACAAAATCTAAACGGTTCATCCGATTTTGTCGATCGACATGTCTTTAGAAGTCTGTTAGTGTAGACCTAAATTGCTGTAAATTACAGGCATGTAACGTGAATAGTACATGAGTTATTGGAGGTCAAAGTGGCCGATTACAATTAATCATGTCAGGCCATAAGTACTACACAGTTACTCGAAAAAAAAGCGATAGCAGCATGCTTATAAATATATTTATTCGTCTATGTCTTTGGTTATATCCGCTATTTACTATTTATGAAGAAAGTGGTCTGTTATTTATTGTGTTTTAGAAATCACAGAGACATTAGGCTACTGGCTCACTTCTATTCTATTCCTTTGAAATATGTTTATTTAATTTGTTTATGTATTTAATAATGTGAATTAGAGCGTGTTTACGATCCAGCCGTAGGAATATTTATTTAATTTCAAGTTAGTTAAATGTAAATCCAGAATTTCGAATGTGTTTCATTGTGTTTGTGAGCATGCATTGGCTTGAAGAGATGGCGGGAGCGCTCTAGCCAATCACAGCGCTCGTGAATGGGGAGACAGGATGGATGTGGCAGAAGAGTACAGGACAAGACACGGGAGGGTTCTGGACAGAATGGCGCGACGGATGCACAGTGGCAGGAATGACTTGGAGAGTGGAGCAGTTTGCGCTTGGTCACGGGAGATAGAAATATTTCGTAGTGCCGACTTGTGCACTTGTGAGATTTCCGTGGCTTCTGCAGTGAAGACATTTAGAAGCGAATATCTCGCGAGCTATGTTGTGGTTCGTAACTAATTACGTGAAGTAGGAATCTATTGTTTCCCTGTTATTCAACTTGTATTTTATTTAATTACTGGACCATCGACAACAAAAGTGTTTTACAGTAATAAAGGGCATTCGTAAAGGTATTTCTGCTATCGTAATCATCATTTAAAGTCGTTAAAATGGTACCTGCCGAATTTATTTATTTGCAGCCGTTCATTTATAAATTTCCGTATAATGTTCAAAATTCTCAATTGCGGAGTGATAGGAACCTTCGACCAATTGATTCATGTCTATATTCATATTGTATACTGTAGATTCAGCAGTATTTGGCTTGTAATGCGGCAACTACGTATCCCAACCCCTAGACAACGAAACCAGCAAAAACGTTTAATATTTCAACTCTGAGTCTTAGGGAACGTATTTGAGGGCCAACGCATCACATCATTTTATGTGAAAGCCCGCAATTTTCACGTTATTATTGTCAGGTAACTGGCCTCGTCTTTCCGGTGGTTCGACCTCCACGGCGACAGTTTCTTGTTTCGGAATCGTCCCTACGTTTATAGCACCCTACATTTATTATTCGACCTTCTCGAGGTCTTTCTATGTCACTATGTTATCAAAAATTCTTTAGACAGATTTGAAGTACTCAGCCCCACTTTTGCTTTGCAGCCAAACATTGCTTCGTATGGCGACTGCTGATGAATTCCTAGATGAATAGAATGGTTTTTCATCATTTGGATGAATCGAAGATTATTAGCCCAATGCGCTGAGTTATTTGTCTGCGTCCATGTCGTTATCATATATTTACACCTTGGTTGGCCCGTTCGATGGAATTTTGGCTTTGGCTATGTCTGGGTTTTCCATGTACCAATTTCAGTTCAGGCTACATTGTATTTACCTCATTTATAACTTGGTTCGTAAACGCTCTACCATCAACTGACTGCAGCACTCTTGGAGCACCTATCGTGGTAAAGATGTAAAACAGAGGGTGAGCAACTTCTTTTGCTCTTTTGCTTTTCAAAGTTCGCAATAATATAAACTTGGTTAAGTGATCTATGTGTCAGAGTTACTTTGCGTGTCTATAAGATTTAATTGGCATCTTGAATTAAATTCTTAAAATATTAGACGTTCAGAAACTAGCACTTTCTTTGGATTAGGCAATTTAGTCTGACAGAGTCTGCATAAGAGAAGATTCAAAGTAATGACCTCTTTGGTTATATTTTCGTACTGAAACTGCAGTTCCTTTTCCGTCAGTGTGCGACCTACACGTCTACATCTACATCTACATCCATACTCCGCAAGCCACCTGACGGTGTGTGGCGGAGGGTACCTTGAGTACCTCTATCGGTTCTCCCTTCTATTCCAGTCTCGTATTGTTCGTGGAAAGAAGGATTGTCGGTATGCCTCTGTGTGGGCTCTAATCTCTCTGATTTTATCCTCATGGTCTCTTCGCGAGATATACGTAGGAGGGAGCAATATACTGCTTGAATCTTCGGTGAAGGTATGTTCACGAAACTTCAACAAAAGCCCGTACCGAGCTACTGAGCGCCTCTCCTGCAGAGTCTTCCACTGGAGTTTATCTATCATCTCCGTAACGCTTTCGCGATTACTAAATGAACCTGCAACGAAGCGCGCTGCTCTCCTCTGGATCTTCACTATCTCTTCTATCAACCCTATCTGGTACGGATCCTATTTTCTAGTCAGTGTCGTGCAATATTTCGAACAGTTCTTCTGTATGGACATAGTTCAAACTAGCGTTGTTGTCTCCTATTACTGGTGCAATAAGTTTTTCTTTTCCGTCAACTTCAATAACGCCATATTTTCTTAGTCGACGACAGTCATCACTCTCTTTTTCTCTGTTTTTCTTTGGCTAGTTCAACGTTCTCTATAAAAGAACAGTATCTATCTCTTGCTTTTTCTTGCAGCAGCGTATTCAGAATGTCTAAGAGCCTACTTTTCATAACAAATGTTATTTCCGCAATTTGCATCTATCCCACCTTCATCGTGAATATCGTTCCCGTATGAAGTAACCATAGGTCAGCCTACGGAAGAATGATATGAACAACTGAAATCAAATGCCATTGCATGTGATCAGCCTAGGTCCTACTACAAAACAGTGAGTACTGGAATGTTCGATTACCGTTTGGGGCATGTCCATTAATTACGTGAGCTGAAAAGGGAGGAAATTAGTCTGACAAAACATCAGCAGTTCTCTTTTAAATGGGAATGTCAAATAAAACCTTAAGTTAACTTCTTGATTCAGAAAGCCATAGTTTTTATAAAAGATACCGTTTGGTTTTATAAAAATCAGTCCCGAGCATAGACAGTATTAGAGTATGCACCAGTCTTTAAGTAGACTGTGATTTGATCTGAATGCATTATAAGTGCATATGCCGGGTATTCCCCGATACGAAAGGCGTACCGCACAAGTGCCAGGTTTAATTTGAGAAAGAGTCGTGGTAAGTCTGCAACTCACAAATGTATGTTATCGGGTATTAAATGAGTTTCTACCAAAATTTTTATAATGTGCGTGTTAAATGGCATGCTGACAAGTCGAAACAAGGGTCCCAGAGAGGGGTTAATCTTTAGTGAAAGTAAACTAAGCTCAAGTTACCTGACATGTCACAGATTTAGAAATCGCGAAGGTACGTAACGATAAGCCTCGAAACACGGTACTAACAATATTGTCTTTGATGTGAATAGTAAGGTTCAGTGACGTTAGTCTATATCATAAAGGTAAGGATTCTTTTTGTCGGTCTGTCTGACTGTTATAAACATGAAAATTAGGGCCTATTCAGGGTTGGTGCGTTTAAAGCAACGGGTTTTCACGTCTTAAAAGAGTGTTTAACAAATTAATCTACAAAAACATGTTTTATTATTTATTTATTTATTGTTCCGTGGGACCAAATTAAGGAGAAGTCTCCATGGTCATGGAACGAGTCAATACATGAAATTATAGCACTATATTAGAAACAGATAAAATGAAAAAAATGGTTCAAATGGCTTTGAGCCCTATGGGACTCATCTTCTGAGGTCATCAGTTCCCTAGAACTTAGAAATAGTTAAACCTAACTAACCTAAGGACATCACACACATCCATGCCCAAGGCAGGATTCGAACCTGCGACCGTAGCGGTCTCGCGGTTACAGACTGCAGCGCCTAGAACCGCACGGCCACTTCGGCCGGCAGATAAGATGAAATATAAAAAAAAAACATATTCAGGTGACAAGTCGTAAGTTTAAATAAACTCTTGTTTCTTGATAAGGTTTACAAAGATCTCTACAGCAACTGGATCAGCTTTCCTAAGCAGCTGATGACTATATTTAACACGTGTTGCGGCACAAAAATCTTTTAGAGTTGAAATTTGTGCATCATGATCTGAAAGGCCATTCACCTTTTTGCTAACAGAATGCCCTTCTACTAATGAGGAATGAACAAACATGTTGTCTATGGTTGTTCTACTGTTCCCTTGCACTCTCGTTGGAAAGAATACGGTTTGCATAAGATTATACACTCCTGGAAATGGAAAAAGAACACATTGAGACCGGTGTGTCAGACCCACCATACTTGCTCCGGACACTGCGAGAGGGCTGTACAAGCAATGATCACACGCACGGCACAGCGGACACACCAGGAACCGCGGTGTTGGCCGTCGAATGGCGCTAGCTGCGCAGCATTTGTGCACCGCCGCCGTCAGTGTCAGCCAGTTTGCCGTGGCTTACGGAGCTCCATCGCAGTCTTTAACACTGGTAGCATGCCGCGACAGCGTGGACGTGAACCGTATGTGCAGTTGACGGACTTTGAGCGAGGGCGTATAGTGGCCATGCGGGAGGCCGGGTGGACGTACCGCCGAATTGCTCAACACGTGGGGCGTGAGGTCTCCACAGTACATCGATGTTGTCGCCAGTGGTCGGCGGAAGGTGCACGTGCCCGTCGACCTGGGACCGGACCGCAGCGACGCACGGATGCACGCCAAGACCGTAGGATCCTACGCAGTGCCGTAGGGGACCGCACCGCTACTTCCCAGCAAATTAGGGACACTGTTGCTCCTGGGGTATCGGCGAGGACCATTCGCAACCGTCTCCATGAAGCTGGGCTACGGTCCCGCACACCGTTAGGCCGTCTTCCGCTCACGCCCCAACATCGTGCAGCCCGCCTCCAGTGGTGTCGCGACAGGCGTGAATGGAGGGACGAATGGAGACGTGTCGTCTTCAGCGATGAGAGTCGCTTCTGCCTTGGTGCCAATGATGGTCGTATGCGTGTTTGGCGCCGTGCAGGTGAGCGCCACAATCAGGACTGCATACGACCGAGGCACACAGGGCCAACACCCGGCATCATGGTGTGGGGAGCGATCTCCTACACTGGCCGTACACCACTGGTGATCGTCGAGGGGACACTGAATAGTGCACGGTACATCCAAACCGTCATCGAACCCATCGTTCTACCATTCCTAGACCGGCAAGGGAACTTGCTGTTCCAACAGGACAATGCACGTCCGCATGTATCCCGTGCCACCCAACGTGCTCTAGAAGGTGTAAGTCAACTACCCTGGCCAGCAAGATCTCCGGATCTGTCCCCCATTGAGCATGTTTGGGACTGGATGAAGCGTCGTCTCACGCGGTCTGCACGTCCAGCACGAACGCTGGTCCAACTGAGGCGCCAGGTGGAAATGGCATGGCAAGCCGTTCCACAGGACTACATCCAGCATCTCTGCGATCGTCTCCATGGGAGAATAGCAGCCTGCATTGCTGCGAAAGGTGGATATACACTGTACTAGTGCCGACATTGTGCATGCTCTGTTGCCTGTGTCTATGTGCCTGTGGTTCTGTCGGTGTGATCATGTGATTTATCTGACCCCAGGAATGTGTCAATAAAGTTTTCCCTTCCTGGGACAATGAATTCACGGTGTTCTTATTTCAATTTCCAGGAGTGTACATGGAAGATAAGCTTTAAGTACGTTTAGTAAATATATTTTCTGTTTAAAGAGGCCAGCGTAGACTTCAGCTGAAAGGTAGTGGCGATGGGAGGGTGTGGGGGGGGGGGGGGGGGGGGAGCGGTGCGGCGGTACATCACATTTCACGAAACTTCATAAATGGGCGAATTAGGATAAAATGAGTAGAAAAGAGGACAAACAAAAATGTACCTCACGTAATTAACCGACTTTCCCTTACCACATCTGAAAGGTGCACAAATACCACAAACTACGAGGGCAGTTCAATAAGTAATGCAACACATTTTTTTTTCTGAAACAGGGGTTGTTTTATTCAGCATTGAAATACACCAGGTTATTCCCCAATCTTTTAGCTACACAACACTATTTTTCAACGTAATCTCCATTCAATGCTACGGCCTTACGCCACCTTGAAATGAGGGCCTTGTATGCCTGCACAGTATCATTCCACTGGTCGATGTCGGAGCCAACGTCGTACTGCATCAATAACTTCTTCATCATCCGCGTAGTGCGTCCCACGGATTGCGTCCTTCATTGGACCAAACATATGGAAATCCGACGGTGCGAGATCGGGGCTGGAGGGTGCATGAGGAAGAACAGTCCACTGAAGTTTTGTGAGCTCCTCTCGGGTGCGAAGACTTGTGTGAGGTCTTGCGTTGTCATGAAGAATGAGAAGTTCGTTCAGATTTTTGTGCCTACGAACACGCTGAAGTCGTTTCTTCAATTTCTGAAGAGTAGCACAATACACTTCAGAGTTGATCGTTTGAACATGGGGAAGGACATCGAACAGAATAACCCCTTCAGCGTCCCAGAAGACTGTAACCATGACTTTACCGGCTGAGGGTATGGCTTTAAACTTTTTCTTGGTAGGTGTGGCGCCACTCCATTGATTGCCGTTTTGTTTCAGGTTCGAAGTGATGAACCCATGTTTCATAGCCTGTAACAATCTTTGACAAGAAATTGTCACCCTCAGCCACATGACGAGCAAGCAATTCCGCACAGATGGTTCTCCTTTGCTCTTTATGGTGTTCGGTTAGACAACGAGGGACCCAGGGGGAACAAACCTTTGAATATCCCAACTGGTGAACAATTGTGACAGCACTACCAACAGAGATGTCAAGTTAAGCACTGAGTAGTTTGATGGTGATCCGTCGATCATCTCGAACGAGTGTGTTCGCACGCTCCGCCATTGCAGGAGTCACAGCTGTGCACGGCCGGCCCGCATGCGGGAGATCAGACAGTCTTGCTTGACTTTGCGGCGATGATGACACACGCTTTGCCCAACGACTCACCGTGCTTTCGTCCACTCCCAGATCACCGTAGACATTCTGCAAGCGCCTATGAATATCTGAGATGCCCTGGTTTTCCGCCAAAAGAAACTCGATCACTGCCCGTTGTTTGCAACGCACATCCGTTACAGACGCCATTTTAACAGCTCCGTACAGCGCTGCCACCTGTCGGAAGTCAATGAAACTATACGAGACGAAGCGGGAATGTTTGAAAATATTCCACAAGAAATTTCCGGTTTTTTCAACCAAAATTGGCCGAGAAAAAAAATGTGTTGCATTACTTATTGAACTGCCCTCGTAAAATACCAGAACACGTAACAGTGCTTACAATTAATCCATTTTGTCACGAAGAAAAACAAGGAGCAGTGGCAGAATCTTCTCCGAAAATCAGTGCTACCACGTGCACGGCACGGTTAACACTGAAATTGAGAGTACTGCCCACCGCACGTTGTTGCCTCATCGCAGTACGCAGTGCGAAATAGGGATTCCCCGACGTATGTGAAATCTCCGATCAATTCGCGAAATGGCTGGCCGGAGTCGGATACACGTCCATTCTTTCAAGTAACCGGACTTCGGTTAACCCTGTCGGCGATAGTGCGAAATGGACGGCCAATTCGCGGCCTGGCCAGTATTTTGACTTTGACCGTAACAATTAAAAAAATACAGCCTTCACAAGATACGTTTCAGGCTGTCAAATTAAAATGCCACCATGTTATTTCCATGCCTAAGTATTCTGTATGATGTGTCAAAATACGAAAAAATACTGACAGTACTTGCGTAACTTAAAGGGTAAAATGCACTTGGCGCCTTAAATATGACTTTCGGCTCTCAATTAAGTACTGTTGCTCCCAGTTTTCTGTACTGGTGTTCTACATTGTCTCCCCCCACCCGAGTACAACGCACAGAACTTCCATAGAGCCAAGTCAATCTGTCAGAAAGGTCATTCTTTGGTATATTGTTCAACTCGCACGTCACGTTTGCTTGAATGTCCTAATGTCATCAAGGCGTTGACCCTTCATGAAAATGTCTGAACTTTGTAGTTTTATGGTACATTCATATTGATAACACCAAGTCTCATAATCCACAATGATTTTTACCAGAAAGGAATCGTCCACGTTTTGCATTTCAGCCCAATCGTGGTAGGAACTCATCTCTTCTTCGAGTCGTTCTGGAGAATCTCTTGAACATCTGATTTAGATATGCGGTTCCATGGGGATTTGTGACACGACAACGTTGACACACTGCATCCGAACGTCCACTATTTAACATTGTCTTCTCACCCCTCTCTAGTTGAATGCACATCTGCTGTATGCAGTTTCTAGTTCATGTTGCCACCGTAGTTCCTGCTCTGACGTCGCTTATACGCCAGGAGTAAAAGCAGTGTCGGAAAATTTTGGATGGAAGATGTAAGTCAGGAACGAAATTAATGTCGAGTGCAGGAAAGCCTGGAAATATGCTGCAAAAATATGCGAAAAAAGCGAAGACGAAATGGTGGTCATTGGAAAGACTGATTCGGCATGTAATAAACTCAAAATAACCTTCGGTCGCAATAGGACCAAACGCGGCGACTTAAGGATACGAAGATTAATCATATTTTCAATCGTAGAGGAGTTTATGGGTAAGTGATAAGAGTTCGAGGAAGTAAAGGGGTTGGATGGCTGATACATGAAGAAACCAGAAACAGATGTGGGAGACATAGGGGCGCCAGTACTGGAGTCAGGGTCTGATTTGAAAGACTTGAGATTAAATAAGGCAGAATGCATTGGTTGACTTCGAAAGACATGCGATTAAATAAGGTGGAAGGCGTAGGTAACAGCCCTTCCGAAATTCTAAAATAATTGGCAAATTGGAATAATCTAGTTGGTTTGTAGCATCTGTGAGTTTGAAGAGGCTGAATCCAATTTTAGAAAATATAACTCCACACCATCCCGAAGTAAGCTAAGACAAATAAATGCGAGAACTATCGAACTATCAGCTAACAGCTCATATATCCAAACTGATAACTAGAGTAAGGTACAGAATTCAAGAGACGTTCATAGGAACTGTCGATCTAGAGAAGCGTTCGACATTGTAAGATAGTGCAAGGTTTCCAAATTACAAAGGTTGATGCAGATGTTAGTGAAAGAAGGGAACTATACAGCATGTATAAAAACAAATACTGAGAGGAAGAATAAGAAAGGAAGACCAAGAACGAAGTGCTCACATTAAAAAGGGTGTACGACAGCTGTGTAGTCTTTATCCCTGCCGTTCAATTTCTACAGCAAAGAAGCAAAGACTAAAGTAACGCAGTTTCATGATTGGCATTAAAATTCAGATTCACTGGTGACGCAACTAAGGTTAACGAAAGCAAGTATTTTTGCACATACTGAATAGAATGAACAGTCTCTAGAGCCGAGTATTGATTTTAAAAAAATTATTGGTGAGTAGCAGAAATGAGATTAATCTGCAAGTGAGCATTAAATTTAGGGGCCACATATTAGACTATGTGAAGTAGCTACCTTGGAAGCCTAATAACACTTTACGGAAGAAGCAAGTAGTAGATAAAAAGCGATTAGAATAAGCAAAAAAGGCATTCCTAGCTACCTTGCGAGCTTCATAACACTTTACGGAAGAAGCAAGTAGTAGATAAAAAGCGATTAGAAGAAGCAAAAAAGGCATTCCTCACCCAAAGAAGTGCTCACATCCTACTTTGGTAAGACATTGGCCATAACAGCGGTAAAGCGCTTGACTGGAAACCAAGATGTCGTGGAATGGAATCGTAATTGGATCTTGGATTCTGGGGTCTGCGTTTTAACCAAGCCATCACCTTCAACGATGTGAGGAGTCTCCAGAAACGAGAAGTGATAGGGATTAAAAGTTAAATTGTAGGCCCCATTTACCGGCTGGATACCGTGGGTAAGTGACAGATAAGCAAGTCGCCGAAGTGGCGTGCAGTAGAAAGACTCGCATCAAGACTAGTGAGCCACAAGAAATTATTATCAGTCTGAGGAAATACGTTTGGAGCGCAGCATTGTAAGCAAGTGAATTGTGGACAGTGGAAAAACCGGAAAAGAAGAAAAATGAAGTATCTGAGATGTGCTGCGGTAGAGGGATGCTGAAAATAAGGTGGTTTGATAAGATAATAAATAAAAAGGTTCTCCACTTCTCCGTAGGATCGACGAAGAGAGAAACATGTGGACAACGTTGCCAAGAGGAAAGCATCGCATGTTAAGACATGTGTTAAAACATGGTACTGGAGGGAGCTGTAGGGACCAAAAACTGTAGAGGAAGAGAACGACATGTGAGAAATAATTGAGGACGTTAAGTGCAAGGGGAGGTCTGAATCGAAGAGGTCGACAGAGGTGAGGAATTCGTGCTGAGCTGCATAAAAGCAGTTATCGTGTGGGATGGGAATTGAGCAGCAAGATAAATTGAACGAATTTTGTGAAACACGATTAATTCATGCTATCGCCGATAGTTAGTGAAATCGTCCACAAACTTCAGGTACTGGGAGTATCTGTCTAGAACGATTTATGATTAGCAGATTGTCATGGATCGGTGGCTAGCTACGAGCATCTCGCAAACGGCAAAGCTCGAGGGTAGTTCTGTTGCAACAGTGGTGAGCATCTCTTGAAAGTAGTTGATAGACGCAGAATGTGAAAGTTGCTATGTTTGGACTGGTTACTCCTGTAACTGAAATATCAGATCACAATATGGTTCTAGAGAAACTGAAACCGGTCATATGAATAAAAATTTTGCAATCAAGACGGATTGTAAGTAACATTGTAAAATCACTGATCGCGGCTATCCTATCAGACATTATGTCTGTTTTTGCAAAATCCTCGGTTCCCGTCTGCCTATACGCCAGTAAAACCATAAGGTGACATGTAATGTGGCAAGCTGTCGGATGGTATTAACTCAAATGCACTGAAGATGGCTTTTTAGAGCTGAAATCTGGATATGCAAGAATTAATAAAAAGCAGAAGGATTGCGATTAATTGCTGTATTCCTGTCCTTCCATAATCAATCTATGATCACTGGTCACAACGGTTCGTTATAAAACCAAGTGAAACTATGTTCTTCTGGCCACAACTGCGGGATTTTTTGATTGCTCTGGGAGAAGGTGCATTAAATCAGAAGACATGAAATGCTAGTTCAATTATTACATGACTGAACAAAAGTTTCACTTTGACGCAGATCTTTGCCAAATGAGTAATGGATAATTTATAACTATCATTGACTGGAAAAAGATCACTTCATTCACACAATCACAAACTTTTTACTTAAAGTACAGTGTTTACATTAACACAACTACATGTTTGACTGAGACATCGACTAACACTGTCGTACTGGATGATGTTGAGTGCCGAAGCAAAGGACTTGAACTGGGTTGAGCTCTTACATGCTCAACACCGTACTGATCTCAGTGTGAAGGTGCTGTTATGTTGAGAGGAAGACGTGGTTTTCTGGAGCACCTCCAATACGTCGTTGCAGACTGCATTTGCAGTGATCCCTTACTAACGTGTGAGACATCGATTCATGTTGCTTACCGCACGGCGATCTCTGGACTGTAGCATGAAACCAAAGTTGGAAGTCCACTTCTCATCACAGAGCGTTGAGGTCGGATCCTTGCTCGGTCGGAAAACCAGGATGGGTGGTTCAAATGGCTCTGAGCACTATGGGACTTAACTGCTGAGGTCATCAGTCCCCCAGAACTTAAAACTACTAAAACCTAACGAACCTAAGGACATCACACACATCCATGCCCGAGGCAGGATTCGAACCTGCGACCGTAGTGGTTGCGCAGTTCAAGACTGTAGCGCCTAGAACCGCTCGGCCACTTCGTCCGGCAAGGATGGGTGGCGACCTATAGCGTATCCGATAGCTTACTACAATGCTGCTGCTGGTAGTTTTGTAGCACACTGTTCGTTGTACATTACTGAACGTGCGGCTTCTCACCAGATGAGCTGCATGCGCTCACATTTTAATCAAACGACTTTGTCAATTAAGATTGCAGCGGGTACGAGGTAGTCGCGGTTCAACGTGCATCAATAATAGGATGAATTGTATTTCTTATTACTATACGTTGATGGTCATATCTGGATGTACTGTCATTCAGGTCAACAGCTCATTGGAACATCATTCCACCACGGAAGCAGACCAGTAGAGGTAGTTTTAAGTATTGGTAGATACTTTCCGTTCTTGCTGTCCAGCGTACATGTTTCATAAAGTGAGACGTTACTTAAAGTGATACATGGACGATCACAATCCAAAGTCAGCCACACGAATCGATGCCATGAGTTACTGCTACAGGTCGCATGACAGAGTTATCGTGGGACCTGTGATAGTAATCCATGGTATCATGAAAGATGTGAACTACGTGAAAACTTCTGCAGACCACCTACATCCTTACCTATTTGATACACTCCTGGAAATGGAAAAAAGAACACATTGACACCGGTGTGTCAGACCCACCATACTTGCTCCGGACACTGCGAGAGGGCTGTACAAGCAATGATCACACGCACGGCACAGCGGACACACCAGGAACCGCGGTGTTGGCCGTCGAATGGCGCTAGCTGCGCAGCATTTGTGCACCGCCGCCGTCAGTGTCAGCCAGTTTGCCGTGGCATACGGAGCTCCATCGCAGTCTTTAACACTGGTAGCATGCCGCGACAGCGTGGACGTGAACCGTATGTGCAGTTGACGGACTTTGAGCGAGGGCGTATAGTGGCCATGCGGGAGGCCGGGTGGACGTACCGCCGAATTGCTCAACACGTGGGGCGTGAGGTCTCCACAGTACATCGATGTTGTCGCCAGTGGTCGGCGGAAGGTGCACGTGCCCGTCGACCTGGGACCGGACCGCAGCGACGCATGGATGCACGCCAAGACCGTAGGATCCTACGCAGTGCCGTAGGGGACCGCACCGCCACTTCCCAGCAAATTAGGGACACTGTTGCTCCTGGGGTATCGGCGAGGACCATTCGCAACCGTCTCCATGAAGCTGGGCTACGGTCCCGCACACCGTTAGGCCGTCTTCCGCTCACGCCCCAACATCGTGCAGCCCGCCTCCAGTGGTGTCGCGACAGGCGTGAATGGAGGGACGAATGGAGACGTGTCGTCTTCAGCGATGAGAGTCGCTTCTGCCTTGGTGCCAATGATGGTCGTATGCGTGTTTGGCGCCGTGCAGGTGAGCGCCACAATCAGGACTGCATACGACCGAGGCACACAGGGCCAACACCCGGCATCATGGTGTGGGGAGCGATCTCCTACACTGGCCGTACACCACTGGTGATCGTCGAGGGGACACTGAATAGTGCACGGTACATCCAAACCGTCATCGAACCCATCGTTCTACCATTCCTAGACCGGCAAGGGAACTTGCTGTTCCAACAGGACAATGCACGTCCGCATGTATCCCGTGCCACCCAACGTGCTCTAGAAGGTGTAAGTCAACTACCCTGGCCAGCAAGATCTCCGGATCTGTCCCCCATTGAGCATGTTTGGGACTGGATGAAGCGTCGTCTCACGCGGTCTGCACGTCCAGCACGAACGCTGGTCCAACTGAGGAGCCAGGTGGAAATGGCATGGCAAGCCGTTCCACAGGACTACATCCAGCATCTCTACGATCGTCTCCATGGGAGAATAGCAGCCTGCATTGCTGCGAAAGGTGGATATACACTGTACTAGTGCCGACATTGTGCATGCTCTGTTGCCTGTGTCTATGTGCCTGTGGTTCTGTCAGTGTGATCATGTGATGTATCTGACCCCAGGAATGTGTCAATAAAGTTTCCCCTTCCTGGGACAATGAATTCACGGTGTTCTTATTTCAATTTCCAGGAGTGTATGTGATGGTCGTCAGCTTCAATTTTGCCGTTGAGAAAGAGTAAAATGGTCACGTCTTCTGTTCCATTATTACGATGCGCGAGAGTAATCAAGCGACCGTAGACTTCCTCTGAAATGTTTGTATGTGGATGCAGGTTATTTCACTGCAGTGCTGTAGATATATTAACCATATGAGTGTCGTCAGCCTCACTTCTGCGCTCGATAAAGAGTTAAAATAGTCACATCTTCCGTACTATTAGGCAGTGCCCGTAGCAACCCACAAACTTTGAAAAGTCTCTCAGATACGGCCACTGCATTGAAAAACGAACACCAAAGACAACCACTGCACAGTGTCTAGCCGCAATATAATGTCTTCTTCAAAAAGAAAGCTGAATGACATCCTAAAGCTGAAAGGGAGAAAGAAATATAAGATAACACCAAAAATTTCCACCGGGGAAAATAGAATTTGTCTTCTATAACATCTCACCGAGTCTGTATCATTGTTATCACATGCTAACTTCAGCTAGCAGATGTCTCCACGTTCTAATCTAACCTAGGTAACGCTCACTTATTAAGTTGCCCCCTTCCCCACAAAGCAGAAAAGAACTGTGTTGATCGCATGGGATCATTCACTGCCTATTTCATTCTTGCAACAATCAGTTCCGCCCCATAGGGTCCACTACTCCCAGCTTATTCTCACTAAGGCTGCTGGCTGAGGTATAAAACTACACGAAATCACTTTAACATGCAGATCTTTCACTGAATCAGCCTCCGTGGCAGAATGTAATCACTTCAGTTATCCATTTCCTGTAACAATAACAGCAAATGGTATAAGGAGCTCCTTGGTCTTCCTACTCCTTCATAATATGCCAGTTGTAATGGTTGTGAATGCAGATATTTGGTGGCTGTACAAAATTACATCAATATTTACGTCATGTTTATACTAGTAAATATTACACGTCGTATGGTTTTAGGATGGTCAGGATATCCAAGCACAAATGGCAAGAGCAAGCCAGTAATGCTTGTTTATCCTGTCAGGTGCCGATGAGTGTACGTGTGGACGTAAATCGTTTAATCTACTTACTGGTGCAGTCATGGCAATGTTAGAAGCATCTGGCCGTAAAGTTCCTGACATGTTTGTGAGAAACTGTTCCATGCAGAGGAAAACAACACACACTTATATATATATATATATATATATATATATATATATATATATATATATATATATATATATATATATATGGTGTGTGTAGTCACAGCTGTAATGCAGATACCGGTAGAACAAAAAGTTCAAATGTTTACTTTTACAACGTAAATAAAATGTAGAATCAAATGTGTTGATTATTAATTACAAAAGCAGGCACAATTGATATTTATTGATTACAATGGCATCTACCAAGAATGGGAAACACTGTTCTGAGTAAACTGTACGTATTTTTTGGCATAGAATACGTATATACAGTAAAAATTGTGTGTTTCCATTTGAAAGTACGAAGTTGACCCCCGATTACGTGGGAGGGAAGTTTAGGAGGTATCCAGTTGGAGCACAGGCAGATGTTCCCAGTACTAATATCAGCTTCCTACACAGAACGTATTTCTTTTTCCTTACGATGCGTCATATTCGATATACAGGATGTTTCAAAAATGATGGTCAGTATCATGGATATGACAGGAATGATCATTCGAAACAAAAGTCAGGCAAACATGGGTTCTAAAACGCATACCTTAACAGCTATGAGCCATTCTTGATCTTCGATACTGTGAAACAAATCTCTTCTACTGCAAGCTCTTTGCTTTCCATATTTTGGAAAGTGGTAGTATGGAACAAAACAAGAAACAAATGCCGAGTAAACATGTGTTCTGTATGCATACCTCAAACGTTATAAGCACTTGTTCATTAGAAGAGTTGTGTATTAAATTTTCGAAGAAGAACAAGTGCTCATAGCTCTTAAAGTATGCATTTTAGGGCACATGTTTACTGGACATTTTTTTTCTTGTTTTGGTCCGTACTACCACATCCCAAAACATGGTAAGCAAAGAGCTTGCAGTAGAAGAAATTTGTTTCACAGTATCTAAGATCAAGCATTGCTCATAGCTCTTGAGGTATGCGCTATAGAACCCATATTTACTTTGGTTTTCTGTTTAGAATGATGGTTCCGGTCATATCCCTGAATATTGACCATCACTTCCGAAACACCATGTATTTAGTTGTCTCCAGATGAAACAAACTCCCTCTATTAATTAACGTTTTATACCTGGGATTCAGAGTCATGTAGAATTTTATGAAAGAGATCATATTTACGCCAGTGACTGTAACACTTTATTTTACGATTGGAATTTCGGCCTTAGGCCGTTGTCAAGTGCAACGTCACGAAAGTATTTAATAGTAATGACAACGACATATAAATGTGTCAGCTCATTTTAAGTTGACATAAAAGCCACAAAAATCTGCACTTGATAATGGCCTAAGGCCGAAATTGAAATCGTGAAATAAGGAAAGTGTTACAATCAGTGGCGTGGATATGATATCTTTTATAAAACTCCCACCATGTGTAGATAGGAAGATAGAAGAGGAAGATAGAGAATAGATAGAAGAAAAATGGACTATCACAAGATATCTATTATCACTGAAAATAATGTCGCACTTTATGAAGCATGTACGCTGGACTGCAAGAACTGAGAATATCTACCAGAACGTTTATACCATAAATACGGCGGAAGATGCCATTACTCTCTAAGAAGCAAGACCTCCGGCAGGTGGGTAGCGGGCGCTCCCTAAATCACTGCTGAGCGAGCCTGCCGCAGTATCGACGGCGAGAGGGGCAACTCGTTCCGCTGGCGGCATTGGCGGCGTGGGCGGACTTCCGGGCCCAACTGCAGAGCGCGGGCGTCGCGACCCGGAGATTAATTGGCGGCGCGGCGTGCAGGCGCCGACAAGGGACGCAGTCTATCACGCGAACGGCACAGTGGGGGACTCCAGGCGGCAGCCGAGCACTCGGTCGCAGCGCTCCTTAAGGCAGCTGCACAGTGCCTGCAAACAGCCGCACGCACTCACGCAAAGAGAATGCGGGGTGTTGGTGTGGCTTTGTGTGATAGAAAGGGAGAAGGATGCGTGGTGGGAGGTTGAGTGAGATATGCCATTCACTGTTTAAAGGGGTAAGTGATTGGAAGCAGGAAGCGGGGAGGGAGACACAAAGACCAAGATATAACAAGCTAATTCGAATCACTCTGTGACACACAGGTGACGACACGTCAATATTAGGCATACGCAACATGTACTTTCTATGCGTACGGAAAACCAACCAGTGCACAGATAATGCTAACGGAAACTCACAAACATTATTATGAAAACTGAAGAAGGAGGGGGCAGAAAATGAAGGAACTAATGACATCAGATGCACTGTGATTTCATGTGGAATCAGCTGCGACGAGTGAACTTGTGTGCTGGACCGAGACTACAACTCGCGACCTCCGACTTACTAGGTTTGCTTTAACCACTGCACCTCCGGAGCACAGTGTTTTTCAGAAATGCGTGGACGTTCTCGGCACATTCCCTGGACGATCCACATTGACAAGTTGCACCACCGATTCGCAATCCTATTTCGTATTCTCCTTGTTCGCTAATTTGAGACTCTCGTTGGGCGTCGAAAGTTAGTGTACATCGACAGTGAAGGTTGCGAATACTTTGCCCATGTAGGTGAATCAATTATATGAATGCGTGGTGTCTGTTCTTTTGAACGTGTCCGAAAGAACCGACACCACACGTTCATATAACCGATTTGCCTTGATGGGCACTGCGTCCACATGTCTGAAAGAACACACATCACACATCTATGTGATTGATTTGCCTTGATGGGCAGCGAATCCATAACCGGCAGTGAGGATGCACGTTTATGGTCGACCTCCAGCGAGAATCTAAATTTTAGTAAGCTAGGACTGCAGATAGGTGGCGCTAGTTCTAAATGTCAATAGGCATGTGAGAGTGCCGAGACGGTCCAAGCATTTGGGATAAACATTGTGCCCAGATGGCGCAGTGGTTAACGAAACTGCCTAGTAGGTAGGCTCGTCTGGGTTCGAGCCCCAGTCTAGTTCACATTTTCACTCGTCGCTGCTGATTTCGCATAAAGTCCCGATGCAGCTGGTGACATTAGTTCCTTTCCTTTACCTTCCTGGTTTTCATAACTCCGTCCAGGTATATGTCTCGATGATTCCATTGAAACGGCACGGCCGGATTCCTTCCCACGCCTTGAAACACGCCGAGCTTGTGCTCAGCCTCTAATGACCTCGCTGTTGGCGGGACTTTCCCTGATCTTCCTATCACCCTTTTCTATACAGTGAAGAAGGGACGGCAGCATTCTGTTATTTGAGACTGCACGCCATCTACCAGCACCGAGACATATTACCTTTTATCGCCAGTAGCATTCTTACTACACTACGTCTGCCAGTATAGTGTTACTGTAGGCGTTTCACTACACATTTCTGTTTCCATGAACTTCTTTACAGTGATATAAAGCTGTGCTGCAGTTCAACTTTTAGTAATAATAATAATAATAATAACAGTAAGCCTAATAATTACAAATTGTACTGGTACAAGATAGAGTAACGCATTCTTTTAATTTTATCTGTCATATTCTTTCAAATGAGCGCGGAAAACACAATAGGCCGATAGGATTCTCAAGATTCATTACTGTGGAGACGAAATTGGTGGTGACGGGCGAGACGTACGTGCTCGCAATGAAAGAGACGAAGATGAGAACACTTGTGACGGTTTCGTTGAAGAGGATGAAGTGATATTTAAGCGAAGAACGTAAAGTTAGACCCCTACCAACAAGTCCAAAAGGGATACTCCGTCTCGTTTCTCTCAGGGAGAACGGCTGAGAGAAAACGGTTTAGTTTGAAAAAAGAAATAGATTTACTTGCAGCACGCTCTAGTTGTATTATCTGATACCAGATTTAATTATTGACTCGATTGTTTAACAACAATTTCATAGCAGTAAGACATGTATTTCCACCACTGAAATAGTGATTTTAATTATCTTTATAACTGGGGTGTACTATCCTGTAGAACACAAAATATTAATCACAATAGCAGAAAACTAACTAAATAATGTTGAAACGATATCAGCGTTATGATTTCATGCGTCACCATCACCTGGACGAAGCGAGTTGGTCGAAAAATACACAAATATTTTCAGCAGAAACCACGCCAAACACAATTCTGCAGTGTTGGATCAAAAGCAGCCACACACCTACTAGAGCACATTAATATGAGATGTGGAGAGCAGTCACCTTTACGACGGCTTGAACTTCTTTGTACTTGAGACTTTCAATAATTTGTCTGTATGCTTATGCAGACCCGAAACCACAGAAGGTTTTGATGTCTGATGATGACGTCTGGAACGACGTCGACGTTCTAACTCACCACAAAGGTGTTTAATTGGGTTCTGGGTGAGATTATGGGCGGGGCAGTCCATTTAAAGAGTATTACTGCCGATGAAATTTCGCCGGACATATGCAGGTTTTATGACAGTGTGTCTTGGCACGCTGACACAACCATCGTCTCCTAACTCTTCCTTTACCGTGTGAAGTACGTAATGCTATACGAGTAAAATGCGTTAATATCCTCCCACATTTAGCATATTCTTAAGCTCAACGAATAAACCATAGGGCCAACATAGAACACACCACAATGTTGTAACACAATCTCCTCAGTACAGTTGCAGTAGTAGTAGTAATACACTGCTGGCCATTAAAATTGCTACACCACGAACATGACGTGCTACAGACGCGAAATTTAACCGACAGGAAAAAGATGCCGTGATATGCAAATGATTACCTTTTCAGAGCATTCACACAAGTGTGGCGCCCTGCAACGTGCTGACATGAGGAGAGTTTCCAACCGATTTCTTATACACAAACAGCAGTTGACTGGCCTGGCCTGGTGAAACGTTGTTGTGATGCTCGTGTAAGGAGCAGAAATGCGTACCATCACGTTTCCGAATTGGATAGAGGTTGGATTGTAACCTATCGCGATTGTGGTTTATCGTATTGTGACATTGCTGCTCGCGTTCGTCGAGATCCAATGACTGTTAGCAGAACATGGAATCGGTGGGTTCAGGAGGGTAATACGGAACGTCGTGCTGGATCCCAACAGCCTCGTATCACTGGCAATCTAGTTGACAGGCATCTTATCCGCATGGCTGTAATGGATCTTGCAGCCACGTCTCGATCCCTGAGTGAACAGATGGGGACGTTTGCAAGACAACAACCATCTGCACGAACAGTCTGACGACATTTGCAGCATCATGGACTATCTGGTAGGAGACCATGGCTGCGGTTACCCTTGACGCTGCATCAGAGACAGGAGCGCCTGTGATGATGAACTCAACGATGAACCTGGGTGCACGAATGGCAAAACGTCATTTTTTCGGATAAATCCAGGTTCTGTTTACAGCATCATGATGGTCGCATCCGTGTTTGGCGACATCGCGGTGGACGCACATTGGATGCGTGTATTCGTCATCGCCATACTGGCGTATCACACGGCGTGATGATATGGAGTGCCATTCGTTACACTTCTCGGTCACCTCTTGTTCGCGTTGACGTCACTTTGAACAGTGGACGTCACATTTCAGATGTGCTACGACCCGTGGCTCTACCCTTTATTCGATCCCTGTGAAACCATACATTTCAGCAGGATAGTGCACGACCCCATGTTGCAGGTCCTGTACTGGCCTTTCTGGATACAGTAAATGTTCGACT
This sequence comes from Schistocerca nitens, assembly GCF_023898315.1. Taxonomy (NCBI): domain Eukaryota; kingdom Metazoa; phylum Arthropoda; class Insecta; order Orthoptera; family Acrididae; genus Schistocerca; species Schistocerca nitens. Next base: position 71,819,175 of record NC_064614.1, read on the forward strand.
GCTGCCCAGGCCAGCACATTCTCCAGATCTCTCACTAATTGAAAGCGTCTGGTCAATGGTGACCGAGCAACTGGCTCGTCACAATACGCCAGTCACTACTGTTGATGAACTGTGGTATCGTGTTGAAGCTGCGTTTGCAGCTGTACCTGTACACGCCATCCAAGCTCTGTTTAATTCAATGCCCAGGCGTATCAAGGACGTTATTACCGCCAGAGGTGTTTGTTCTGGGTACTGATATCTCAGGATCTATGCACCCAAATTGCGTGAAAATGTAATGACATGTCAGTTCTAGTGTAATATATTTGTCCAACGAATACCTGTTTATCATTTGCATTTCTTCTTGGTGTAGCTATTTCAATGGCCAGTAGTGTAGTAGTAGTAGATTTAATCATCCGTAGATCTCTTTTTTCAAAGATATATGACATATCAAAGTATTTACAAGTTTAGACTAATTTAAAATACGCTAATTCGTATACACATTCATTTACAGACTTCTAGCTAGAGACAATCATCACACCTACTCCTGGTACAAATAACTTATTAAATAATGTAATGCCACACTATTCACTCATATTTCACTATCAGTCGCTGCACACTCTATACACACATTCTTTCATAACACTTCACTCACTACACACAAACACATACACACACACACACACACTGGTGATCTCTGAGCCATTTTCTGTACCGCAACTTTCCATTTGCTATCCTCAAAAACTGAGTCAGCATCCCTCTATCACGAGTGGGATTATGAGCTCAGAAAGAGGAAGAGGTTTATAAGAAACTATCAGCCCCGATTGCAGTAATGAAATCAACCTTTACCTAGGTTTCAGCCCAAGTAATTGAGCCTTCTTCACTAATTAAACCTGATTCTATGATATGGCTACGAGGGCATGGCCTATAAATAAAAGTAAAACAGCCTCAATAGGCGCAGTCACATTTTAAAAATGCGGTAGATAGGTACTAAAATGTGACTACGCCTATTCAGGCTGTTTCAGTTTTCTTTCTTGACCATGCCCTCGTAGACATAGTATCAGGTTTATCTTCTGAAGAAAGCTCAATTACTGGGGTTGAAACCTAGGTAAAGTTTGATTTGATTACCGCAATCGCGGCTGATAGTTTCTTATATATTAGATTATCACGATTGCTGACTGGGCTGCAATATTGAAAGTAATAAAGAGGAAGAGGTGTTAGTATTGTGCTATGCATAGCTTGGGGTAAGTTTTTCTAGAAAAGAAAAAAAAAGAAAGAAAAAAAACATAATGTGAAGGCGTTATGTGTATTTTGGATGTTTTATAGTCATTATTATTACTTATTTGTGTAACTATTTTTTTTACCAAACCCCTACTCTGTTTTATCTACAATAAGTAATCTTTCAATGTATAAAATGGATTGCATGACATGTACTTTTAGCTCCTTTTTAAAATGATTGTAATTTTTAAATTTCTTTAATCTCTTTGGTAATTTATTATACAGTTTTATTCCTTGGTAGAAAATGCTGTTTTGAGTTTTATATTTATTTTTTCCTTAGTAAAAATAAGCTGAGTCTGGCTCTAGTTCCATGCTCATAGACAGAGTTCTTTGTGCAGTAACTACCAGTGATATTTTTGAGTGTACAACTGACTGGTAAATCTATTCACACGGAGCAGTTAAAATACCCAGTGTTCTGAACAGACCTTTACAATGAGCTCGACTACTATTTTTGGTTGTTATTCTTATGGCTCCTTTGTGGAGTTTTAAAACTGTGTGGCTTTACAGTTGATGATACACTATGTTATCGAAAGTATCCGGACACCCCCACAGATATACGTTTTCCATATTAGGTGCATTGTGCTGCCAGCTACTGCCAGGTATTCCATATCAGCGACTTCAGTAGTCATTAGAGATCGTGAAAGAGCAGACTGGGGCGCTCCGCGGAACTCACGGACTTCGGACGTGGTCATGTGATTGGATGTTACTTATGTCATACGTCTGTACGCAAGATTTCCACTCCCCTGAACATCCATATGTCCACTGTTTCCGATATGATAGCGAAGTGGAAACGTGAAGGGACACGTACAGCACGAAAGCGTACAGCCTCGTCTTTTGGCTGACAGAGACCGCCGATAGTTCCAAACTGCATCAGGGTCCACTGCAAGTACTATGACTGCTAGGCGACAGGTGAGAAATCTGGAATTTCATGGTCGAGCGGCTGCTCATAAACCACACGTCACGCCGGTAAATGCCAAACGATGCCTCACTTGGTGTAAGGAGCGTAAACATTGGAATATTGAACAGTGGAAAAACGATGTGTGGAGTGATGAATCAATGTACATCATGTGGCGATCCGATGGCGGGGTGTGGGTATGGCGAATGCCTGACGAACATCATCTGCCAGCGTGTGTAGTGCCAACACTAAAATTCTTAAGCAGTGGTGTTATGGTGTCGTCGTGTTTTTCATGGAAGGGCTTGCACTCCTCGTTGTTTTGGGTGGCACTATCACTGCACAAACCTTCATTGATGTTTTAAGCACTTTCTTGCTTCCAGATGTTGAAGAAAATTTCAGAGATGGCGATTGCATCTTTCAAGACGATCGAGCAACTGTTCACAGTGTAAGGTCTGTGGCGCAGTGGTTACACATCAATAACATCCCTGTAATGGAATGGGCTGCACAGAGTCCTGACCTGAATCCTATAGAACACCTTTGGGATGTTTAGGAACGCCGACTTCGTGCCAGGCCTCACCGACCGACATCGATACCTCTCCTCAGTTCAGCACTCCATGAAGAATGGGCTGCTATTCCAGGAAACCTTCCATCACCTGACTGAAAGTAAGCCTTTGAGAGTGGAATCTGCCGTCAAGGCTAACGTTGGGCCAACACCATATTGAATTCCAGCAAAACGGATGGAGGGCGCTATAAACTTGTAAGTCATTGTCAGCCAGATTTCCGGATACTTTTGATCACATAGTGTTTGTAACGTTCTCCAGGAATTCGCCAAATCCAAACCTCTCTATCAGATTTGCCACATGACACTGCGTGTTGCATCACTGCATATCGCTCGTTTTGAGTCATCCACTATCCAATGAAGTCGTTCTTCAAGAACCCCAAGTGTCGCTTAGCAGTGATTGTAGAAATGTATTGTTTATGAGGAGTTGCTAAGAGTTTAGCTACCTGCGCACTGTCAACGTGCTATCTGGGCTACTGGTAAAATGTTTAGTACTCACGACTGTTTCCTTCCTTTGATTACATGCGATACTCCACAACCACCGTCCCCACCGCTCGACAATCTCTGGCCTTCCTTGCATGAGGTCTGTGTAGTCTTGGTTTAGTTGTGATTGTTCGGGTTTATTCTCGACGCTCACACCGCCAACAGTCAATTTGTCAACCTGTAGGTGGATTGAAATGTCCTTGATGGATATGTTACTCAGAGATTATCTAATAAGTAGTGCACTTTCGAAGTCACAGAGCTGTCCTGATCGAGCCATTATACAATTCATGCTACTCAAATGACAAAACAATACTCCCCGTCTCTCTTTACACTGGCGAGTGCGCCTTTAGAGACGTCTTGAGGTCAGTTCTGCTCTATTTGTGTTTGGTGTCAGGATACTTTCGATCAAACATTGTACTTCCTCTAGACTCGTGATTACCGAATATAGACTCTACAGACAAAAACTTTGACTTCAGTAATTGACTGAACAGTTGTCCAAGTACAAAGTCGAATGTGGAATGTCCTCCTGAAACTTATCTGTGTTTCCTGTAGAGCACATTTTCACAGGTATCAAAAGAATCCCAAATAATGTGTTCCTTCGATGCTAACACAATCTTTCAGAAATGGTAGGGAAGGGCTAATATTTGAATTTGAACAAATGTTGCAGCAACAACCCAAATGTTAGAAACTAAGCAATGGAATACAAGAAACTACGAATTGTGGTTTTTAGAACTGCTATATTTGATCTGTGGCTGTTAATATTCTAGAGGAGATGAAATCGATTCTTAGGGTGCATCATGAGCGGTTGTGCCAAGAAACTCTATTATTGCGCTGCACTACATCTTCATATACATGTACATTTACGACATAGAGGAGCCACAGATTAGGAACACCTGCATTGTACGCTTCGTGTAGCGAATGGCTGGTTCTGATTCATCGCCAGCTAGATAATCAGTGAGTTATTCACAATAATTAGTTTGTTAGTTATCTGTATATTCATGGATTATTACCTTAACTTTGGTGGAGAGGTCTGTGTGTCTCAGTGATCCACTGAGCTGCGCTGGCGGGAACAATGCACGTGGCAGGGCCACCCTTGGCAGACTGGTCAGTTGGTGAGATTCCAGGCAGAGTGTAGTCATCCTAGGGGGTTCCTTTCTTGGGAATAAAGCAAAGTCTGAAATTACTTACACTCTCTTCTGTCTGGATTCTTTTATTTTTCTCTTCCCTGTCGGCGTCCATGCTTTTCGAGCACAACGGAATTGTGTTAGGAGGCCTGAGGCTATCTTTCATTTTCCTTTTCCTTTTCTATCTCTAAAGGTCAAAAATTTACAAAGGATCGAAGAATCTGTCCAGGCTGCCTATTCATGGAGAGAATCAAAACTCTGCGGATCATTCCCTGCAAATTGATGAATGAATCAGACCTTGAAGAATTCAAGGCAGCTCTGCCAACAAGCCCTACGGCCACGCCCAAGAAGACCTGAGGTTCTTGATCCCTGCTCATTTCATGGCGTATAGGGGCTGTACGTTTAGTAAACAGCAGACGATGAAAGGCGAGTTTTTAAGGCGCCTTTAAATAACCTCCAAGCCTTGGTGCTCCTAGAAAGGGGGTAACACTCCCGGTAAACCCACTGTACTCCTAATACCCCAAGGAACCTCGTAGATAGGATGGTCTCAAAGGTAAACGACAATGCTACGAAAAAGGACAAACGAAAATGGGTCAACAGACATATCTAAGCAGCAACCTGGAATGTAGAGGAATTTCTCAGAAAGAGATTTAACTAAGAAAATTATCAAAAGAAATAGTTATTGGCGCAGTAGAAATCACAGAAACAAAAATAAAAATGTGAGGGAGGTAATAAATATGTGATCGAGTACCTCATGTTCCGTAGAGGAGTCGAGCAAAACGAAAGAGCAAGCAGATATGTGGCATTACGACTGCAGAAGAGACGGGAAAAAGAGATCAAAGATTGCACATATATAACCGAAGGAATAGTCATAGACTGAAGTTGAGAAGAGACAACGCCACCATTAAAAAATGTAAGTACCAGAAGAAGAAAGAAAGCATGTGTCTGGAATCTTCTTTTAAGAACTAATATATACAGTGCTGTTGATTAGATTATTGTGATAAGTAGCTTCAGTGTCAGTATAGGAAATGTTATACGCTCTTCTGGAGAACTGGTATGCAATGAAATTGGAAAAGTGCCAAGGGATTTTGCCACTTATAATAACCTGCTAATGACAAACCCTCTTACAAAGAAAAATTAGATACATAAGTATACTTGGACCAGTACAGGTCTTCGATCAATAACTGACAATATTTTAGTAAATGATAAGCTTGCGGGTAAAGTAAGGGGTATAAGAGTTTATAGAGGAAGAGATATAAGATCATTTTCTTTTAACCTCAGAGTAGATAGAATGAGATTTTCACTCTGCAGCGGAGTGTGTGCTGATATGAAACTTCGTGGAAGATTAAAACTGTGTGCCGGACCGATACTCGAAATCAGGACCTTTGCCTTTTGCGGGCAAGTGCTCTACCAACTGAGCTACCCAACCACGCCTGATGCCCCCTCCTTACAACTTTACTTCTGCCAGTACCTCGTCTCCTACCTTCCAAACTTTACAGAAGCTCTTCTGACAACCTTACAAAACTAGCACTCCTGAAAGAAAGTTCTGCAAGGTTCGCAGGAGAGCTTCTGTCTGGCAGAAGTAAAGCTGTGAGGAGGGGACGTGAGTAGTGCTTGGGTAGCTCAGTTGGTAGAGCACTTGCCCGCGAAAGGCAAAGGGTCCCTAGTCTCGGTCCGACACACAGTTTTAATCCGTCAGGAAGGCGCAGTGTAGATATTTTTTTATGAAATGGGTGAAAATCACAAAACAAACTAGTTTCATAAAAAAGTATACTTGCTTGAAGAGGACAGTATCTAATATATTTACCAAAGGAGGTTAAAAAAAGAGCTAGCAAACTTGCAATCTAAAGATAATATGGAAGAAGAAAGGCAGGATTTGAACATGTTATATACACAATATCAGAAGAAGTTATCGATAAAAAAAAGGAATACAAGGTCCTAAAAATTAGGAATGAAGATGTAAATGAAGCCACTGAAGAAAAACAATAAGCATATTTAAAATACTCAAGCAACCCCAGAGCTGAAATGATTAGGTCCTATAACGATAGAATGAACATTGCTGAATGTGTAGCAACAAAACCACACCAAGAATTTTGGGACAGATTTATTTCTAATATCGAGAGTGATATTCACATGAAACAAGATAGGGGCCGTAAGGTTTCAAAAACTTTAAATACAATAGAAAAAGTGAAGATAAAAATAAACAATAGCGAAGAAGAACAACGGGTAAATTATTACAAGGGATTATCGTATGATGATGATGAACACGAAACTGGAATTGAAACAGTAGATGAGAAGGGATTAGATGAAATACAGTCTGATCAAATAACATCTGCCTTAACATCACGGAAGAACAGGAGACCGGTTGAACTGCTAAAATAAGGAGGAATGATGCTATATCTACAAATGCTACATCCTTTAGACGAATGTTGGAAGAGCAAGAGTATCCTCAAAGAGTGAAAGATTACTGTGCAGTAACCCTAGCAGATAAAAGTCAGAACCTTCACAAAGGAAGTTACTTACTGAAATAAATTAGTGCGAAATGGACGTGGAGATATCTACAGAAATAGAGAAGTCAATGGCCTTCACGAAAACAGAGCGTATTTCAACGAAAATAGTCGTAGATCACAAGATCGTAGAGCAAGTCAACCACTTCTGTTACCTAGGGTGTGAGGTGGCATATGGCTACAGCACAGATATAGAAAATGGGTGTTGTTCTTGTGGTCTTCAGTCCAAAGTCTGGTTTGATTGAGCTCTCCATGTTACTCTATCCTGTGGATCGCTCTTCATCTCTCTTCTAAACTGCTTATCGTCCATGTTTCACTTCCACACATAGCTGCACGTCATCCATTTACTTTCAGAAAGGACTTTCTGACACTTAAATCTATAGTCGATGTTACCAAATTTCTTTTCTTCAGAAACGCATTTCTTGCCGTTACCAATCTACATTTCATATCCCCTCTACTTCGGCAATCATTAGTTATTTTGCTGCCCAAATAGCAAAACTCATTACTCCTTTAAGTATCTCGTTTCTAAATTTAATTTCCTCAGCGTCATCCGATCCTATTCGAATACATTCCAATACCCTTGCTTTGTTTTATGTCCTTTCAATCCACTGTCCATTCTGCTCAACTTCTTTTCCAAGTCCTCTGCTGTCTCTGGCAAAATTACAATGTCATCGACAAATCTCAAAGGTTTTATTTCTTCTCCTCAAACTTTGATTTCTGATCCAATTTTTTTTCCTTTATTGCTTGCTTAGTGTACAGATTGAATAACACCTGGAATAGTCTACAGACCTGTCTCACTCCCTTCTCAACTACTGCATTCCTTTCATGTCATACGTCTCTTATAACTACCGTCTGGTTTCTGAACAAGTTGTAAATAGCATTTCGCTTCTTGTATTTTACCTCCACTACTATTAGAATTTCGAAGAGAGTATTCCAGTCGACAATGTCAAAAACTTAACAAATGCTACAAAAGTAGGTTTGCCTTTCTTTAACCCGTCTTCAAAGAAAAGTCGTAGGGTCAGTAATTCCTCGCGTATTCCATCATTTCTCCACAATCCAAATCAGTCTTCCCCAATTTCGGCTTCTACCACTTGCGCCATTCTCCTGAATAGAACTGGTGTTAGTATTTTGCAACCATGACTTATTGAACTGAGAATTCGATAATATTTACATCTGTCGTCCCCTGCTTTCCTTGGAATTGGAATTATTATATTATTATTGAAATCTCATGCTATTTCGCCTGTTCCAAACATCTTGCTCACCTGAGGAAAAGTTTTGTCATGACTGGCTCTCCCTAGGCTATAAGTAGATGTAACGGATTGTTGTCTACTCGAGGCCATGTTTCGACTTAGGTCTTTCAGTGCTCTGTCAATTCTTCTAACAGTATCAAATCTTCCATCTCATCTTCATCTACGTCCTCTTACATTTCTATAATATTGACTCAAGCACATCACCGTTGTATACACCTTCTATATACGCCTACCACATTTCAGCTTTACTGGTTTTCCGTCTGAGCTCTTGATATTCATACAGACGCTTCTCTTTTTTCCCAAGGCCTATTAACTTTTCCTTTAGGCAGTATTTATCCTTCGCCAAGTGATACATGCATCTAAATCCATACGTTTGTCTTCTAGCCACTCCTGCTTAGACATTTTGCAGTTCCTGTCGGTCTCATGTTTTTGAGGCTCTTGTGTTCTCTTTCGCCTACTTCAGTTACTGCGTTTTATATTTTATCCTTTCATAAGTTAAATTCAACAGCTCTAGTTTTACCCGAAGATGTCTACTAGATTCCCTCTTTTTACCAATTTGATCCTCTGCTGCCTTCACGATTTAATCTCTCAAAGCTACCCGTCCTTCTTCTATTGTATTGCTTTCACCTGTTGTTTTCAATCGTTCTCTAATGCTTCTTCTAAAACTCCCAACAACCTCCGACTCTTTCAGTCTGTCCTGGTCCCATATTTTAAATTTCTGTCTTTTTGCAATTTCTTCAGTTTTAATCTATAGTTCATAACCAACAAATTGTGGTCAGAGTCCACATTTGCCCCTGGAAATACATTACAACTTAAAATCTGGTTCTAAAATCTGTATCTCACCACTATATAATCATTCTGAAGCCTTCCGGCGTCTTCAGGGCTCTTCCATATATACAACCTTCTATCATGAATCCTAAACTATGAATCAGCGATGATGTGCTTCCTTTCTCTTCCTTCTCCTATTATCGATTTTGAGTACCTCATGACCTTAAGTATCTAAAAAATTTATTTTATCTCACCATAAAGTTCTTCAATCTCTTCACCATCTCCTGAGGTAGTTGGCATATAAACTTGAGCTACAGTGGTGGGTGTGGGATTTGTGTCTATCTTGGCTCCAACAATGCATTCACTATGCTGTTCATAGTATCTTACCAGCGTTCCTTTTTCCTTGTTCGTTATTAAACCAACTTCTGCATTACGCCAATTTGATTTTGTATTTATAGCCCCAGATTCATCCGAGCAGAAGGGCTGTTCTCCCTGCCACCGAGATTCAGTAATTTTCACTGTACCTAACTCAAACCTAACCATTTCCCTTTTTAAATTTTCTAACCTATCTACCCGATTAAGGGAGCTGTCATTCCACGCTCCAATTCGTAGAATCCCAGTTTTGTTTCTCCTGATAACGATATCCTCCTGAATAGTCCTGCCCCAGAGATCCAAATGGCGAACTATTTTACCTCCGGAATACGTTACCCAAGAGGTCGCCATTATCATATGTAACCATACAGTAGGGCTGCATATCCTCGGCTTTATATTCGCCTTGCTTTCGGTCGTTCTCAGCAGAGATAGGACAGCTTCGTTGGTTTTACAAGGCCAGATAAGTCAATTATCCAGAATGTTGCCCCTATAACTACTGAAAATTCTGATTCCCCCCTTCAGGAACTCCACGTTTGTCTGGCCTCTCAGAGGATACCCTTCCATTGTGATTGCACTTACGGTACAGCTGTCTGTATCGCTGAGGCATGCAAGTCTCCCCACCAATGGCAAGGTCCATGGTTCATGAGGAGAAGATATAGAAAATGAGCATAGGAAATTCAGCCTGATATGTGGAACAATTAGCAGGAACCTTAAAAGCGAAACTAAGAAAGATCTTCAAAATAAATTGTACAAAACCTTTACAGCGCTACCGTGACCTACGGAAGCAAGACCTCCGTGATTAGCAAACAGCAGGAAGGCCGTATTCAAGCTCAAGAAATGGAATTCCTGAGACGAGTTAAAGGCTACACAGTACAAGAGAGACTAAGGAATCAAGATATTAGAGAAGAATGAAAAACTTTTATGTAAATGGTAAAATTCTAGATTACAGGAGAAATTCGAAAGAATGCCTAGGACGACTCTAGAGTTACAGACTCCCCTTAACGATAGAAATTATAAGTACCAAGGAAGAAGAGATATAGGAAGACCGCGGCAACAGTGGATATAGTAACAGGCAATTTCGCCTAATACCTGAATAGAAAAAGAAGTACGTTATATGCATGACCTGTACTCTGTAGTTGCGAACTCTTGCTAGGATGCGGAACTTCTCAGCAAATTTAAAAATGTAATATATTTTTCCAATGATAAATACGGCAACTGGCTCATCTACGTGAATTCTTACTATAGGGTAGCCTAAAACGTTTGTGTACTAGATACGTATTGAGTTGTAAGTTGAATCTCCCTGCTTATGACATCGTTCGGAAAACAGCGGGGTTTTTTGAATAGGTAGGAAATATTTTTGTAGTAATAATAAGCTACGCATATTCGCAAACTGTAATAATAAATAAAAATATTTCCAAAATGTGTACTGATAATTTCATTAGTTTCGGCGCATTCAGTGAATTCCCATGTACAAATTGATAAATTTATCCTTTTCCTCCATCATTTAATGAGTGTCCCTTCGCCATCATCATGCAATAAGTTTGTATATTATAAATGTGACATAAAGGCATTCCTCGCCTGATGTTTCACTTTAACCATTGCGACCCAGTCAACGTGAACACAGAACTACCGATTATTATAATATATAGGTTTCTATTAAGTCGATGACTTGGTAATTGCGTGATAAAGCTTTTTTTTGTTTTGTTTTGATTTCATCAAGATGACGACATGGGATTTGGATGGATGTATGGTTGGTTTTGGTGCCCAGCAGCAAGGTCTTTAGCACCCGGTCGAAAACAGTAGGACACGAGTGGCAGCAAAATATACTTAATAGGAGTAGAAACCAGCAACGGAAATTAAAAGCAACAAAATTGCGGCAAACCATGAGTGCACGCACTATGCAGCAGGAAAAGAAGAAATCACGTCAAGATTAAAACTTTGACTGAAACAGGTGGAACTGGTAGATGGAGTTAAAACAACATATCAGATGGCTGTGGCTGACCGATCGCAGGAGGAAAAGGAATGAGCATGCCATTCTGCAACAGAATCAAACCTGCAGCCTAAAAGCTGTGGCTGGAAACCAGACAAATCATAAAACAGTATAACTTAGACCACACTCCCCTCATCATCAGCTGAAACGGAGGGCAGTTCCCCACCGATATTGCATTCCGCCCTCTCATCACGATAGAGAATGCGCTCAGTTAACATAAGGCACGGTTTGCGCGCTACAGGCATCACAGAATTTTGGCGGGGTCCTCCCGCAAGACAAAGAAACGATGTGTAAGGGCCAGTGCCCAATTTGGAAACGTATTACCATCACTTCACTCGCCTCAGTGACTGGCAGAAGGAATGTCAAAGTCGGAAAAAAGATTTCAACAACAGTAACTCATTGAAACTTCCTTGCAGATTAAAACTGTGTGTCGGACTGAGACTCTAACTCGGGAGCTTGGCCTTTCGCGGGCAACTGCTCTCAGCGCACACTCCACTGCAGAATGAAAATCTCATTCTGGAAACAGTAGCTCATTGTTTGTCACTGCCAACCATTCCTGCTTCCACAACTGCATAGACCTTTCAAGTCACATGCAAATGACAGCCAGATCAATCGACTTGTCCATTTCCCTGAATCACCACAGGCTTTGTCCGCAGCTCGTGGTCTTGCGATAGCGTTCTCGTTTCCCGCGCACGGGGTCCCGGGTTCGATTCCCGGCGGGTGCAGGGATCTTCTTTGCCTCGAGATGACTGGGTGTTGTGTGTCTTTCATCATCATTTTCCAAGACCAAAGAAAGTTCGTCAGGTCAGGAAAAATTTCAAAGCCATACTGATAGTTTTCTTTGACTTTGATGAATTCTTCTCGGATTATCAGCCGAGTGTTGGCGTCGTCTTGTCGCTACGTTTCAATGAGTTTCGTACCCATCATCTTCTGGTTTTGACTTTGAAGCATTAGTTCATCATGAATTCGTGCCGCAGACACAAACCGTTAATCGGTGCTACTATCGGGACGTGTTGCGACGCCGGGGAGAATATGTGGGAGGGAAACGGCCTGAAACGTCACCAGAGAATTCATAGCTCTTTCATGGTGATAACGTACCCGCACATCCATCCCTGTTGGTACGTGACTATTCCACAAAACGAAACCATTGCGCTCTGTCGTCCTCTGAACTCTCCAGACATTGTTCCTGCGGACTTTTCTTTATTTCCAGAGTTGAAAACCCCGTTGAAAAGGGAAAGATATGAAACGATACACGAGATAAAAGAAAATTCGCAGGCGGTGCTTGCCGCAACCCAGCAATAGTCGTACCAAGACTGCTTCCGACGTGGAAATGGCAATGGGAGCGGTGTATCAATTATAGGCGAGAGCATTTCGAAGGACCATGCACAGTAAGTAAAAAATAAGCGTAGAAAAATTTTGTGGACAAGTACAGGCTCCAATTGGTTACGCTCCCGATATGAAAGACGCTTGTTTTGCATTGTAAAATAGGAAACCCTTGACTGGTGTATTACCAGTAACATTAATCTGACACACAGAGATTAGCTTACAACATTGTCACGTGAAATACAGTGTATTTTGTGTTTTTGCGACAGTTGTACTAAGATACATTGCACCAAGCGGACGCTTATCAATGCAAAATTCACTTCAGACCGGAAAATGCAACATAATTAAAGAAGGAAGAACAACATGATATGTGGAAGTTATCCATTGTGGTTTTTTTACCTATGTAAGAAATAAATGACTGAATTTTGTTCGTCCGAAGTTACAAAAACTTTTGGAACATGAACATCTTAATAAATGACGCATAAGTGAAGTAAAAATAGACAGAAAATGGTGGAGTGCCAACAAACGTTCTTCGAAGCAGAATGGAAAATATGGGAATCTGGTGGGCAATTTTCAACGGTCCTCTTCGAGACTGTGTTATTATATGGATTTACAGCTACAGTTCTTATGTTCTTAGTTGGTCTGCCATTCCAAAAAATGTATTCCTTGACACGTGTCGTTTGTTGATCCGAATGGACCCCATAGATACCACTTGACGTCACTGATTATCCAGAACCCAAACTTTCTGAGCTTCTTTGCGTTTGAAACTTATATCTGAATCGTTACAGGTCATGATCAGGTCTCCAGCATAAGGAGACAAAGCATTAGGCACAATACTCTTGTGGCAAAAATGTAAAGGAAATGGGAACACTTCGCAAATATGTCCATATTTGATAGAGAAGTTATAAAATTGAAAAAGGAAAATGAAAAAGCTGACTCTGTGTATTCTATAGGCCAGTGAAATGAAAGGAAACAAGACAAAGATATATGGTCAGATGATCACCCTCAGAAAATGGTAAAACAATGGTTTTTACGAAACAAAAGTAGTCACTTTTATGTTTACCACCACAACTCCTAAAATGCCACAGAGAGCTGTAATTCATTAAATCAAGGAAATGCAACTAAATAATTAAATGAAAGAAAGTGAGGTGGCTTTCAGTGGATCCTTGCAGTTATTATCATTAATTGTTACAGCATCATACAGATATCTCATGAATAGTTTAATAGACGATAAATATGGAACGCATCAGCCCAACATTTCGCTGAGGCGTTTCAAGAGTCCGAAAGCTAAAGATATAATACACTTGCAATGTAATATAAAAAAGTCTTTCGTAAAATCTGAAGATTTTATTAACAACAGTAGTCTTCATTATGAATAAGACAATGGGGAACGTCCGCAGTTGAAGATGTTATTAACAATCTCTGTTGATACATCGTGGATTATTAAGAAAATTATTCTCATAGAAAACAAAAATAATTCAAGGTGAATAACTATGATCACCTTTACAGGCAAAAAGAATACTTCGTTGAGAAATGATCGATGCTGCGGCCAAATGAAACGCAAATATACTGGAAAAAATTGAAGGAAAAATTACGTGAGAATATACGCTTGGCATTAAGGGTTAGAAAAGAAAAGGTCTGCTAGAGTATTGCAGTATATTTGTGGTAGTAATAGCAAATTCACCGCTCAGTCGCAAGACGAGATATTGTCAGGAAAGAACAGGAGACACACAGAGATAGAATACAAAGCACATAATTGTCAGGCAAAGTTCCAGAAATCAAATATTACATTGTAAAACGTTTCTAATAGGAAAAACTGGTTCATTTCACAATTTAGTGATGATGATGAGTGCTCTCAGCTTTTAGAGATACGTCATGTAGGATGAACGTACAAGGAAATGGGATACGAAATAGTGACAAATGTATATATGACGACAGTAACTGTTCTCGAAAGAAACAGATTCTGTAGATATCTGTCTATAAGGTACATTACAAGGTAGAATTGTGGACAGTTGAGAATGTGAGTCTCACGGGAAGCGTTCAAGGGGATAAGTCCCTGCAGTCGCGCTATTCATCTGTGTCCTCGGTGGCTCAAATGGGTATAGCGTCTGCCATGTAAGCAGGAGATCCCGGTTCGAATCACGGTCGGGGCACACATATTCAGCTGTCCACATCGAGGTATATCAACAACACCTGTCGGCAGCTCAGGGTTTCAGTTAGTCATCATTTATAGTGACAAATGATGCGCTTTTGGGTTCTGAGACACTGTACATGCTTTGAAATTATTTAAGGGGGCTATATTCCTGAAAACTGATTCTAGGCTATTTCAGAATAATACATTATAAAATACGTTGCAGTTCACACCAACAGTAATATATGCTTGTACACCTACTGCCCAGTAAATAAATAATTAATATTATAATAAGTAGTACCCATGAACATTTACTCTCAGCGTATGTTCATTTTGTACATGATGGAGTTCGTAGAGCTGTACATACTGAATAACACTTCCGTTTTACAATGCACGCCGTGGAAGAGTCACACGGTTTCCTGTTGGTAAAGGAAACTGGAAAGTGAACTTTACAAGTCCACCAATGAAATCAAACGTGGTCACCACCTATGTATTGTATAAGTTGCACCTGAAGTCTGATAGCTGCGACCAATTCCACTCTTGATTAGCGTTCCAGTTAATTTACTCACGATTGCACTGAGAGTGTGCCTTTCATATAAAAATTCAGCCACCACCTGTTAAAATTTAATTTTTGTCCTTTATTTGCCATGTGGCTTATTGGTTGCCCTTACAATTTACGACGACATTTCGCTGCTAAGCGTCTTCTTCTTATGCCTTACAAGGTGGATTTTAGTAGTCAATGAAAATGTTGATGGATTCCTGCATGAACATCAATTGCGAGGGAGAAGCATCTTCAGTGCTGTACCATTCAGCAATGCCTTGGAAACCACAAAACGCGGTAAAACCTTGTTACCAAAAAAAGTAAGAACATGCTACTTAGAAATTGCCGATTTAGTTCATAAAAATCATTAGAACTGATTATGGCCGAAATAGAGAAGAAGGTAGATGCATAATAGGTGTAGCACGAAACTGTTTGTCAAAAAGAAGAAGTTGTTAACATCAAATACAAATTAAAAGTTCTGATAACTATTCTCAAGATATTGGTCATGAGTGTAGCCTCGATAATGAGGTGAAGTGTGGCCAATAAGCAGTTCAGACTAGCACAGCTTTTGAAATGTGTTGTTACAGAAGAAAGCCGCGCGGGATTAGCCGAGCAGTCTCAGGCGCTGCAGTCATGGACTGTGCGGCTGGTCCCGGCGGAGGTTCGAGTCCTCGCTCGGGCATGGATGTGTGTGTTTGTTCTTAGGAAATTTATGTTAAGTAGTGTGTAAGCTTAGGGACTGATGACCTTAGCCGTTAAGTCCCATAAGATTTCACTCACATTCACATTCGCAAAAAAAGCTGAAGAGTAGATGGTGAGCTCGAGTAATTAATGTGCAGGTACTAAATCAAACTGGAGAAGAAAGAAAATTTATGGCACAACTTCACTGAAATAAGGAATCTATTGGAAGAATATATCCTAAAGGTCGAATGGAAGGAATTGTGAGGAGTAAAAATTGTAAAATAAGACAAGGGTATGAATAAAGTAAGCAGGTTAATTAGATGCAGTGTGCACTGTTAACTTAGATACAGAGACAGTTGTACATGATTGAGTATCGTGGAGGGGATCATAAAACCAGGCTTTAGACTGAAGATTACGGTAACAAGAATCACCGAAGTTAATCACGACAACTGTGAAAGGATTGCGAGGTATTTTCCGGGTGAAATAGATACCCTGAGAAGAAATCGAATCGTCTCATTTTCAAAGTGGACAAGAAATGAAATAACCGCTCCATCTTTGAGGACGGATAGTCACTAACGCAAACAGTGTAATGCATGTGAAGGAACAGGGCGAAAACGAGTAGTCTCACGTTTTAGGCGACGCCTGACAAAAAGTGCGCTCAGCCGCTTCACCAGTGTGTCAGCTCTTTTTTTCCTCTCTCTCTCGGAGACGCCGTGTCATGGCACATAAATCCGGGTCAGGACGGCAGTGGACGAGGGCGGAATGGCACTACTGTACAAGGCACGAAGCGGCCCCGGGCGACGTAGCGGCGGGGTCGCTATCAGGAGATGCGGCTGCCGAGGCGGGGGAGGCGTGGTACGGGTTGTGGGTGGCAGGGGGTGGGAGGGATGTGGACGGAGTTGCAGGAAGCAGCCGAGTGCAGGAAGTCCGGAGGCGGCGGCGGACAGGTGGCGGCGCCGAAGTGCGCAGAACTCGCGCCGAGCTGACATGCCAACTTGGCCAGGGGTCCCCCGGCAAAGTTTGTCGTCGCAAGTTGAGACACACTGACATCCCCAGGCCTGCGTTATTTTCTTTTCTAGCTCTCAGCCACCTCGCGCTCGCCGTAGAACCAAATACACCGGGTGCGCCAGGAGTGGCTTTTCTGACCGGATTCTGTGATGCTGAAACGGACCGCCGGAATCGCAGACCTGCGGCCTCCTACTGAGCAACTCAGTGCGATGGATGCGGTAGACCCGCACAGTAGACTCAAGGTGTTCATTCTATGTACAAGTGTAGCATTCCCATGATAAATACGCTACTGGCCATTAAAATTTCTACACCACGAAGATGACGTGCTACAGACGCGAAATTTAACCGACAGGAAGAAGATGCTGTGATATGCAAATGATTAGCTTTTCAGAGCATTCACACAAGGTTGGCTCCTGTGGCGACACCTACAACGTGCTGACATGAGGAAAGTTTCCAACCGTTTTCTCATACACAAACAGCAGTTGACCGGCGTTGCCTGGTGACACGTTGTTGTGATGCCTCGTGTAAGGAGGAGAAATGCGCACCATCAAGTTTTCGATTTTGATATGGGTCGGAATGTAGCCTATCACGATTGTGGTTTATCGTATCGCGACATTGCTGCTTGTGTTGGTCGATATCCAATGACTGTTAGCAAAATATGGAATCGGTGGGATCAGGAGGGTAATACGGAACGCCCCGCTGGATCCCAATGGCCTCGTATCACTAGCAGTCGAGATGACAGGCATCTTATCCGCATGGCTGTAAAGGATCGTGCAGCCACGTCTCGATCCCTGAGTCAACAGATGGGGACGCTTGCAAGACAACAGCCATCTGCACGAACAGTTCGACGACGTTTGCAGCAGCATGGACTATCAGCTCGGAGACCATAGCTGCGGGGACCGTTGACGCTGCATCACAGACATGTGCGCCTGCGATGGTGTACTCAACGACGAACCTGGGTGTGCGAATTACAAAACGTCATTTTTTCGGATGAACCCAGGTTCTGTTTACAGCATCATGATGGTCGCATCCGTGTTTGGCGACATCGCGGCGAAAGCATATTGGATGCGTGTATTCGTCATCGCCATACTGGCGTATCACCAGCCGTGATGGTATGGGGTGTCATTGGTTACACGTCTAGGTCGCCTCTTGTTCACACTGACGGCACTTTGAACAGTGGACGTTACATTTCAGATGTGTTACGACCCGTGGCTCTACCCTTCATTCGATCCCTGCGAAACCCTACATTTCAGCAGGATAATGGACGACGGCATGTTGCAGGTCCTGTTCGGGCCTTTCTGGACACAGAAAATGTTCGACTGCTGCCCTGGCCAGCACATTCCCCAGATCTCTCACCAAGTGAAAATATCCGGTCAATGGTGGCCGAGAAACTGGCTAGTCACAATACGCTAGTCACTACTCTTGATGAACTGTGGTATCGTGTTGACGCTGCATGGGCAGCTGTACCTCTACACGCCATCCAAGCTCTGTTTGACTCAATGCCCAATCGTATCAAGGCCGTTATTACGGCCAGATGTGGGTGTTCTGCGTACTGATTTCTCAGGATCTATGCACCCAAAGTGCGTGAAAATATAATCACGTGTCAGTTCTAGTATAATATATTTCTCCAATGAATACCCAATTCATCATCTCCATTTCTTCGTAGTGTAGCAATTTTAATGGCCAGTAGTGTAATTCACCCCACGGTGGAAAGACCTGTGGCACTAACAGTATGTCGTGATATTGCTGATACGGATAGGAACTCAGTGTCTTGGTACCTGTTGTAACAGCAATGATAGGAAGGATTCAAAAAGTTTGTCGTATTTTAAAACTATCTGAAATCTCGATACAGAAGTTTCGAATATAGAGACTATATCCAGTCGAAAACACACACATACACACACTTATATATGCATAGTTTTGTTTCTTCTCCTTGTTCTTTAATTCTCTTTCCAAAATAGTACATATTTATCTTTGCTGAGAACTCCGTGGTAAACAGCGCTTTGATATTCTTTGGCATATCATACGGACATTTCCAAGTTTCTCGCTTTTTCGAATCTTCTCATTCTCTGCTATTTTCTCGAAGAGGAATAGCCTTTAATTGCCCATTGAGTTTTATGAGTAAAATAATGGTAGTCAATTACAAATTTATCTACTTCACAAGATTTTTCAAGTTAAAATATTTCTAATCGTGTTTGTCAGAAATCTTCACCGCTAATGTGTCACCTTACGAAACCCTGAAAAAAATGTTGGAGGTCAAGTGACCTTCGTTGGAGCCATTTGAGGCCATAAAAAATGGTAATTGCAGTTTTGACGTATCGTTAGGTGTTTTCTAACACTAGATTTATACATGATATTTCGTACTGAAATCTAAATTTAATCGATAACTTGGTAATATTGGAGCCTAAGTAGTAGAGTCAAGCGGTGAGTAATCAGCTATCGTGTCTTCAACATTCGGTTTATTATACAATGGACTCGAGGATTCTACCAAGCCTGGTACAATTAATGTTGCTATTGGTAATGCACTATGCTAGTGAAACCGGATTGGCGTACTACTTTGTCTACTGGCCTAGAACAATAATGGGGCTGAGATTAGCGTTAAGATCAGCCCACTCCTGTGGGCAAGGTGGCTCATATGCTGTGAGCTGTCTGCGTTGTACTTATGATGTCAGTAAGAACCAAATATAAATGTTTCACTTATCTGCTGCATTGTTACCCTCATTCACTCACGCGTGAATACCGCTTATTGTCTGGTTAACTAAAGGGCTAAGTCCCTGCTGTCGCGCTAATCATGTGTGTCCTCGGTGGCTCATATGGATAGAGCGTTTGCCATGTTAGCAGGAGATCCGGGTTCGAGTCCCGGTCGGGGCACAAATTTTCAACTGTCCACATCGAGGTATATCAACAACACCTGTCGGCGGCTGAGGGTTTCAGTTAGTCATCATTTCAATGGGTTTTCTATTTAATTTTTTCTTTCTTTTTTAGCTTTGAACAATGCTGCTATTCAAAAATGGTGAATGCAAATGAATGATCTGAGAATATCAGCCAGTCAGTAGCAGGTATGTAGATTTATGAACAATTATTGAACATGGTTTCATCAACTACAAAATTATTTTCTTGAGAAGTACATGGATCTGTTGATGCATTTTTTGTGTCACAGTTGAAAAAAATTGTTAAGGTGTAACAGATGTACAAAACCACTGGATAAAAATGTAATAAACCAACACTACTTACAAGTAAAATTACACATGATACAAACATTGAAACCAAAAAAAAAATCCAACTTTTTTTCACAAGAGCTTCTTCTCCCTGAAATTTATCTTCACGATTATGTTATTTTATATGCTAGTAATTTTTGTTTATTATATTTTTTCTAGTGGTTTTATACCTGCAACTGGTAGGCAGATTTTCTCGAATCATTGATTTTCTATGTGACAGACTTACGGACAAGAAGATATGGGGAGAATCTAACTTCAATATGTCGCTACGTAACTTACTAGTTTCTAATAATCCTTCTGTCCCAACCACAGGTGAATTGTAACATAGAGCACGATGAAACCTTTTTTTGTTGACCAGCTTACCTCTTATTTGATGCGTGCCACCAAAAATTCTTTGATTTCTTCTCTTGTGCCGATATGCAGCTCCATTATTTATAGGATATATTACGTAATGACCCTCTACAGTATTTTGCCCTCTACATTCTCTCCAGTATCATAGAATTTATTCCTTCCTGTATGAGCCGCGCGGGATTAGCCGAGCGGTCAGAGGCGCTACAGTCACGGCCTGTGCGGCTGGTTCCGGCGAAGGTTCGAGTCCTCCCTCGGGCATGGGTGTGTGTGTTTGTCCTTTGGATAATTTAGGTTAAGTGGTGTGTAAGCTTAGGGTCTGTTGACCTTACCAGCTAAGTCCCATAAGGTTTCACACACATTGGAACATTTTTTTTTTAAGTCCCCTTCCTGTATGAATATATGCTTTAGCTTTCTACCGCTTTTTTGAGTCTTTCGTACACCGATTCTGCAGAGCACCTCCTTATATCTCATCTCATCAGCGCCGTAATTTTCAGAATCTCTCTGCAACATCCTCATTTCAAGCGTTTCGTTCTCTGTTTTTCAGTTTTCTCACAAACCATACAGTGCTGTGAGCCACATGCGGATTCTTACAAATTTCGTCCACAGATTTAGGACCATGCCCAATCCAGTAGACTTCTATTCGTGATTGAAGGCATTATCCACGCATTTTAATTTCATCTCGTTATTGTTCTCAAACAGGATAACGTAGCACCGAATTTTCCCAAATGGTTCAAATGGCTCTGAGCACTATGGGACTCAACTGCTGAGGTTATTAGTCCCCTAGAACTTAGAACTAGTTAAACCTAACTAACCTAAGGACA
The DNA here is from genome assembly GCF_023898315.1 of Schistocerca nitens. Taxonomy (NCBI): domain Eukaryota; kingdom Metazoa; phylum Arthropoda; class Insecta; order Orthoptera; family Acrididae; genus Schistocerca; species Schistocerca nitens. Next base: position 71,840,451 of record NC_064614.1, read on the forward strand.
TCACAAACATCCATGCCCGAGGCAGGATTCGAACCTGCGACCGTAGCGGTCTTGCGGTTCCAGACTGCAGCGCCTTTAACCGCACGGCCACTTCGGCCGGCAATTTTCCCATCATTGGCTGACAATAAATTCGAAATTGCACGTGGTTAATGAACTCATTCGCAACATTTTCAGTTGCGATGTAGTCTTTCATAGTAGCTATAGTGACTACACTTGTGTACTCCAAAATAATGAGCAAATAATATGATAAAACACTCCCTGCGCTGCCTTTTCAACAGTGTATTCTCTTCGCCACTTCTGGAGCACCCCTTAAAATCATGATGAGGTTGTGACTCTAGCTGTACACTGAGAAAGAAAAAAAAAACCCTGTTGTAGAGGCTAACTTCTCCAACCGAGACTTCGATAACCGCCGTATTACTTTTGAACGAACCGGACGTTTTACAGTGGTTGACCGCGATGTGGGCGACCGTGACAGGGGCCCCGTTTCATTTCCGAGTATCACCCCTCCTGCCACCTGAGAGGCTTCCAGGATTGCGGAACCGGCGGCCAGAGGCCCGGCTGGCATCGGGATGCCCTGCACAGCAGTGGCCCGCTATCGGGTTACTGATCCACTACCCAGCGCAGCGGTGCGGCCGTGCCCGCAGGTGACTCCTTTTGTGCTGCCGGAAATGAAACCTCATTGTCCTCGAAGACCAACAAATGAAGCTGTCCTTCTTCCTGCTCGGCGTACATCCGGTCTCACTCGTCAACCGAATACGGTGCAGGTGCTTCGCAGTCGTCACCGGCGCTTTCTTTCGCCGTTGCGCTTCTCCAAAACGACAACCGGGATTCATTCTGTACACATTTTGTGGGTCTGCCACGCCTCAGAGTTACAGCTTAGTATAGAACATGCATCACCGCACCGGGTGCACAGTATTAGAATCTACCTTTCCAGAAATACTTACCAGTTTTCGGCAGTTCATATGCATCAGTAGGTATCTGTGGATACTGCTTGAAAAACTGAATAAAATCGGGATTGACAGAAGAGACAAAACGACTCTCAATCGGTATAAAAATCAAATTAAAAAGCGGGACAGTCGAGGAGATGTGACAGACAAGACTGTCCTCTCTGACATTATTTTTTTTAAAGTTATTTGTAGAAAGTGTAATAGAAACAAATGAAAGAACCGCCAAAGGAATTAAAAATGGTTCAAATGGCTCTAAGCACTATGGGACTTAACATCTGAGGTCATCAGTCCCCTAGACTTAGAACTACTTAAACCTAAGGACATCACACACATCCATACCCGAGGCAGGATTCGAACCTGCGACCATAGCAGCTGGGCGGTTCCGGACTGAAGCGCCTAGAACTTCTCGGTCATAGCGGCCGGCAAGGAATTAAAGTTAGAGGCAAACAAAATCACTGTATTCCATTCCTGACGATCCAGTAGTCTCAAGAGATTCTGACTAGGACATGATCTTTATCTTAAAACTGTTATTTGACACCATGGGTTACCACAAACCGAAAATGAACTCCAGCAAGACTAAACTAATGACGATGAATAAGCCGCACTGTCCAATAAGAGCAAACAGTAAGGTTGGAAATAAAAGGCGGATGCAAGTAAACGCGTTTACCTAAAGGGGAAGTTCGGTAACAGATGACTATAGAAGAGCCATGCACGTTAACAGAATTGCAATGATTAAACGATAAATGGGACTAATTTACTGACGAACATCCTCTTCAACAGATAAACAAGACATAAATTCATCAAAACCCTTATTCGGAACATTTTAAGCTGTGTTTGTGAAGGACGGGCTCAGGGGAAACAAGAAAAATAAAATAGAACACTATGGATCTGAATGTGGAAAAGAGCCACAAAAGGTATCCTGAACGTGACGGAAATCTAGTACACAAGCACTACAAGAAATTAATGAGCAGATGACATTGATTAATATTGTACAGAGAAGAGAAAACAAATTATTTGGACAACCAATTACACATAACAACTTGACAAAAATTCTTGGAAGGAAATATCCTCGCTAAACAACGTAAACAACGAGGCCCAAAATGTCCATGTTAAGAAATATTATCAGTGAAATGAACTAGAGCAACCACAGTCAGAAGGTACAGAAGACGACGGACAGAGAAGAACGGCTGCATCAAAATGGCGTTGCGTTTAGTGTATGATGATGATGATGAATCTGTGAAGACTGGGATTAAAATGCAAATGCAATTACTATCAAAGATATGTCTCACCGATAGCATTGGTATGCACCGTTAGAATGAGGATTAATTACAGGAGCAGCTGAATGGAATGTTGACGATCATCATAAATTACTTCACCTGTCGACAGCAAAATCGGAGACCACCTAGTAGTCGAAATAGCTCTGCTAACTTGAAGCAAAATAACGCATGATGGACGAACCAAGGAAAACATGGGAAGAAAAGTAGCACTTGCAAAGCAATCAGTCTTCGCGAGATTCGTCAACAAAAATGGACTTCAATTTGCCAGGATGTCAACAAGGCGTGCGTTAAGACATCAGGAGTAACTTCCACTGTAGTACATGTAGCCGTACGTAGCAAAAGTCGTAGCGAGAGAGCCGTATCAAACCTGTACGATAGTTCAGTACTCAGAATGTAACGCACCAGTCGTCGTAAATGTGTGATAAACTTAACATAATAGGTTTCGGAATTTCATTACCCCAGTAACAAGTTCTTTAAGTTAATGGGATAATTTTAATTGAATTAACTGTGAGTTCTTGGTGAAACATTGTAAATTAAGCAAACAAACACTGTTTTTCGGCATGTTTCACAATTTATTATTAATGTTACTGCACAACCTAGGTTTCGGATTCTAAGCCCACTTTCAAGTACGCTAGTAATAAATTGTGAAACAAGACCAAAAACAGTGTTTATTTAGTTAATGGGACAATGTTGTGAGAAATAAATCACACTTTTACGACCACATTCACACTACCGATTTGTGATACAATTCTATAATGGCTTCACAACAGATAATAAATGATAACTGATGAAAAAAATTAAAAAGGCACTCTCATTGTTTCTTATGTGTTACTTACACTTTTTACCACGTATTTATAAAAACGTAGGAAACGTGCGTTCCAGTTTCAATATGCAAGAGGAAACACACATGCTTAAGAGATATTTTGAAAATGAAAGTCAGCTAGAGAATGACGGTAGGCGGTACCGTAATAAATAGGACTAGGAAGTTGAGCTAAATGATATAGTTTTAAATTTAGATAGAGGAAAAGAAGTTTGTATGACCTCCTGTCTCTCTCTCTATCCCTCTCTCTCTCGCTCTCGTATTTTATGTTTGTTTGTGTGCGCGAGTAAATGTGTGTGTGTGTGTGTTCTGTGTGTGTGTGTGTGTGTGTGTGTGTGTGTGTGTGTGTGTGTGTGCGAGTTTAGTTCATCGACAACTTGAAGGTTTTGTAAGATGTTGACACTATTTAATTTTTGCATGCTCAGCTATTAGCGTAAACTTATATTTATTGACGATACACATTTTACATTTCATGTTAATGAGTTCTACACCTACTGTAAGTACGATATTTGATCACATGACTGCAAACATCCCACTTAAGCTGTAGTAAAATTTAAGGTACAGGTAGTAGCTGGGTCGTGTATATTCAGCCAATAGTCGTTTAAGCCCATCTGCACCACTAGAGACAGACAGTGCAATGAAGTCACCTAGATGAAAAAGGTTCCAAAATATTTTCCCCCACATTAAGGATCTGAAAGCTTCCTCCTGGTATGTTGATGTCAGTACTGATACTGAATATTTGTGACTGATTCAACTTTTGCCTCTAAATTTTTCAATATGCTAATGAAATTAAATAAAAGCGGTAAGACTGATATTCTCCAACAGGGTGACATACTTTGAGTCTATAGAGTGTTTGTCAAGAGCTGTCAGTACACTGCACTTTGAAACTGAGTAAAATATCTTTTAAAACTACATTCATATACTCCCTATTTCATATTTCGGTATGTGCCAAAAGTTACTTCTGATAGCACTGCATTTTCCGCTCTACCTTCTACCAAAGAGCTTAGGAAGAGTGATTGACACAAACTTCCTTATGAACTCTGATTATTCCAAAATAGTCATTTCATAAGACATTTGTGGGATGAATTAGTCTGTTGTCCGAATCTTAAAGCAACGTACGCTCCCAGCATTTGGGCATTAAGCTTCTCCGTCATGCACAACGCTTGTCTTACAGAATCTGTCATTGGAGTTCGTTGAGCTACTTCGCAATACTCTCGCATCGAGTAAACGACCCCGTGATGAAATTTGCAGTTCTTCGTAAGATCTTTTGTACCTCTTCTATTAATCTACCATGGTAAACGATCTGACGGACTTGGTACGCAGCAGTCTGTGAGTGCTGATGACGGTGCAGTGTATGAGAAAGTGTTATTGTTGAGTGACTATAGGAGTGGCAGCCTGCTTCTAATGTTGAAAAACATAAACTAATGCAGCTGAAAATAATTCTGTAATGTTCGAATACAGAAGTAGTAATGTGTTGCTTGACACAATCACTTCGTTTAAGTATCTGGATGTAATGTTCGAAGGCGACATGAAATGAAGGGAGCACGTAAGGTTTGTTGTAGGAAAAGCGAATGGTCTGTTTCCATTTACTAGGAGACCTGCGTATCATGTATAATGGAGTCCGCATGTAGAACACCTGTGCGACTAATCTTGACTTCTACTGGAGTACCTGGGATCCCCACCATAGCGGATTAAAAGAAGACACCGAAGATATTCAAAGATGGCTGCTGGATTTCGTTATTGATATGTTCGATCGATCCGCGAGTATTACGGAAATGCTCCGTGAACTCAAACGCGAATACGTGGAAGGAAGACCTCTTTTAGCGAAACGCTATTGAGAAAGTTTAGAGAATTGGCATTTGCGACCCGATTACAGAATGATTCTGCTGCCACCTACGTAATCTCACTTTAAGAACCGCGAAGATATGAGAATTCTGGGCTCGTACCGAGGCATATGGACACTCCTTTTTCCCTCACTCGCTTTACGAGTTGAGCTGTAAAGGAAACGTCTAGCTGCGAAGCAAAGTATCCTCCGACATGCACCAATGGCGGATTGCTGAGTACTTAAATGTTGTTGTAGATGTAAGGATGCCAGACTAGCGAGTAATACCAAATAATCAGCTAAAAAACGTGTCACGGCTTTCGTGGACAGTCTTTTTAAGAAACTTCCGCCAGTTGACAGTTAATTGTTCGTTTATTTTACACAGTCATAATATCGGGTTTATTGGCGTTCTCAAGTGTATGTTGAAATGTTAAATATGTCTGATCTGTCTGTCACAAGTCATCGTCGAAAAAAAACAAGTTTCTGGCCTTGTAGACAACTGGTCTGGGGTTTCTGTTCCCCAGGTGGCGCATAGGGGATTTCTCTGCAGATATGCGGGGTAGGTGGAAAATAAAATACCAGCGGCAGACCAACACAGAAATCAAAATCCATAGGCGGCTCTCCCAGGACTGGACGACCTTTGGTTAGTGTCAGTTCCCCAGGTTAGCGGGTGTGGGGGCGGTGAAAACCTCCGAGGCTAACTACTATGGTCGTAAACCAGTGGCTCTAACAGTAGCAGCGTATCCATACATAATGTTAACAATCATGGAAGAGGGTGATGGACGCAAATTACGCCAGGTGAACAATCCACGACACCGAAGTGCGCAAGCAGACAGTCGGATTCCGGGGACCCTTCAGCACTACACAAAGACGAGTCGGAACGTCTGAGAACCTCATTCAAGATTACGTATAGAAAACAAGTTACAAAACTGCATTCAATGTAAATTCTCTTCAAAAAATTGGAAAAGTAAAACATCTTACATACACCCTCAAGAGCCACCTAAGTCTCACAACGGTCCTACAAGAAAGCAATTTTGATTCTGGTGGATTTAGAATATACAAAGAAAAGGTAGGCAAAAAGTTATGAAAAACACAGAGAACCTTGGAACTGGCTTCATAGTAGATAAAAATATTTTGTGCTCCGTTATCAGCTTTGAATCACAATCAGAAAAACTCTCTACACTTACCTTAAAATTTGGTAACGAAGTATACACCATCGTGAACGCACATTCAACATAAATAAAGACAATAAAAGGGATAAAGAAAAGGTGGAACGTTTTTGGGACCAACTCGATGATGTGCAAAAGATCCCAGAGAAGCAAGATGTCCAAATAGAGAAGGAGAAGATGTACAAAGAAAAAAAAAAGAAAATGTTGGAAACTACCCAGCACGTAACAGAACTAAGAAAAACGATATTAGACCCGTAGAACTGTGTCAAGCACACAACATGATGCTTAAATCCACAGCCTTTAAAAACCTACCTCGAAAACATGAAATATGGGTCTCATGAAACCGACACCTACGTGAATTCGAACTTGTTCACGTGGCTGTAAATCTGAAGTCCCATAGCGAAATAAACAATGTCAACGATGACGAGGAACCAACCTACATTCCGATCACCACATTTCTAAAAAAACTCAAAATCATCCAAAAAAGTAAAAGAAGAAAATGTGAATCAGAAAATATAATAAACTCCTAGGAGTTTCCGCTTGCACTAAAGATATTCAAAACAAGAAAGGGATCAAATAAAAGGAAACCAAATATGTAAAGCCGAACAATTAGGTCCCACAAACAAGCCTGGAGGACAGAAGAATATGGCACACTCCTTGAGCTAATAAGGAAAGCATGGGAACAGAAGCAATCATAGACAAATGGACACAGCAGACAAAACTTCTTAAAAATAAGAAAATCAGTGAGCAAAATTACTAGCAGAATAAGAAAAGCCCAAGAGGATCAGCTCCTCTTTCAGACCAATGAATACTACAGCAAAAACGACACCAGGAACTTTTATAAGACCTTTCAACAAAAAATAATCAAATACAGGTCACCGACTCTACAGCTCCAAGACAAAAACGGATATACTGACCACAACATGTATAACTGCAAAATATAAGAAGAATATTTAAGAAAAATTCTCAATTGTGAAGAACCCATAGAAAAATGGAGTTTAGGATCTCAACAGTTACCAACCATAATTATCTAACATTCTCCAGTGAGGATCTACAGATGGCCGTTTCAAATCTTAAAAAATAAGAAGTCTAGAGAGAAAACCAAATCACCGCTGAACTGCGGGAAAAATGTCAACAAAAATGCCTTAGATTCTGGGAAAAATCTTCGAAGAAATTTGGACAAATGAAAGAATCCTATACGAATGGACGACGGCTCTGAACCACCCACTCCATACAGATCCCCAACGGCTACAGAGAGGTCTCATTCGTAGACGTAACATACAAAATATAAGGCAGAAACCCAATTAGAGCATCAACTTGCAAGTAATCAAGAAGTTTTCAGTAAAGGGAGATGCTGATCAGGACAAATCGTTATCCTCAAAAACCTCATGGCCTACCAAAAATCAAGAGCAAAATCGTATATTATCCCTTTCATTCACTTTCAGAAACCATGAGACTCAACAGACCGGGAATCGATCGTCTCTATGCTAACAGAATCATAACATAGACAACAAAACCACAAACTTAATCAGATAAACCCCATTAACATGTACTCCAAAGGAAAATTCATCAGAGAATTTGAGACGAAAACTGGTGTAAGGTTATGAGATAGACTCTCTCTACTGCTATTTCACTGCGTCCTAGAAAAAGTAGTCAGAGACTGGAACACGAAGGTCCATACTGGAATCCGACTAGGAACAAAAAACAAAGGCATCAAAGTCGATTGTTTAGCTTTTGCAGATGATAATCCCTTATTAGCCGAGACATGGGTAGCATCCTCAGAACAGACTTCCGAACTACAAACACAAGATAAAAAAAGGTCATAAAATTTCCTTTGAAAAGACGAAGATAATGACAAATATAACAAGCCCAACAAAATATATTAAAGTGATATTAAAGTGGGAGAATAAAAAATTTATATCGTCAATGAATTCAATTATCTTGGAGAATGGATCAGCTGGAATGCGCTCCAGAAAAAGGATATGTGATCCAGAAGAAGTAAAGGGAGCTGAGATGAACTCGCTTTCCACTTCACCAATAATACATATAAAGAATTCAGAAATAAGATTTTACGGTACAGCAATCATACCGGAAGCCCCGTATGCAACCGAAACATCGTCCATTACCAAACATGGTCCGTGTGAAGGGCTGGATACCAAAGAAACGAAGATATTAAGAAAAACTCTTCCGTCCAGGTTACACAACAACAAAGGTTCCACAACAACAAAACTAACTAATTCACATCAAGTTACCGAAAAACTCTCAGACACAATGAGGAAAAGAAAAAATGAGTTTTATGAACACATCCTCAGAATGTACAAACAGATTAACAAACAAAATTGTGACTAACTCCGCGCAAAAAGAATTGGTTTAAAAAATTTAAATCACAGAAAATATGCTCACGGATAAAATTGTAAAAAATAAAAATAAAAATGAGAAGTCACCTTAAAAGAGCTGTGCTGTCAAATTAAATTGGTTCAAATGGCTCTGAGCACTATGGGACTTAACATCTTAGGTCATCAGTCCCCTAGAACTTAGAACTAGTTAAACCTAACTAACCTAAGGACATCACACACATCCATGCCCGAGGCAGGATTCGAAACTGCGACCGTAGCAGTCGCGCGGTTCCGGACTGCGCGCCTAGAACCGCGAGACCACCGCGGCCGGTGCTGTCAAATTAAAAAGAAAATGAAACAAACAGTCCAAGTCTTTGGACAGGAAAGGAAAGCAAGATCAAAGAGAATGATTCAAAACTGGGGCAATAAAAAGGCAGAGAAAATTATAAATTGATTATTTAACGTACCCCAAAGTAGGACGAAACGAAGAAGAAGCAGCACACAACTGATCTTTCAAAAGATTCTATAGACTGTGGTCCTCCACAAAGGAAAATCATTAACTACTTTGTGTGGTTTAGATAATTATAAGTATTTTGCATTAATTACTGTACCAAGCGAGTTGTTGGCTGTAGTGGTATTGAGCAGCGTTTCATGTGAACACACTATTTGAGTTAATGATGAATCAGATTACTAATATGTTGTGTAATGAAAACGGCAATATTAATGCCGTTGATAAAATATTTTGAAATATATAGTAGTGATAGTGGTAAGGTCTTATAGGACCAAACTGCTGAGGTCATCCGTCCCTTAGCTTACGCACTACTTAATCTAACTAAAACTAACCTATGCTAAGGACGACACACACAGCCATGCCCGATGAAGGACTCGAACCTCCCACGGGGGAAGTCGCGCGGACCGTGACAAGACGTCCAAGACCCAGCGGCTACCCCGCGTGGCGAAATATGTAGTAACGGCTCTGTCACACTCTCTTGGGGTATCCTGAAATTTCACTAACTTTTTGTTCCGTTGAGAATGACATGTCGAGTTAAACCTCCAAGGATGTCCTGAATCCAATTAGAAATTTTATCCGACACTAGGTAACTTCATATTTTATTCAGTAGTCGACAGAGCTGAACCGCATTATATGCCTTCCTGAAGGCAAAGAACTCGGCATGTAAGTGAATATAAGTTTCTCAGACGAAGCGGTAGTTCCTTCACGGTCCCATCGCAAGGCTATTAAGTATTCCAAATTTGTTAAATATTACGTAGTTTTTATTGCTCGATATTAATTTTATTACGTCCAGCAGACGAAGTATTATCCCAAAATGTATATTGTCGTTGCAGAACAGTTATTTTAGACCCTACATACATTATAATTAATATCGTTATTGTTATCGATATCACCATAATCAGCTTTGAGCGTCCACTCTTGGATGAAGGCCTCTTCTGACGTATAGATTAAACTGTGGGGTTCAGTTGTAAACCTCGATGTTGCACTCTTATGATTCATCCATCCACTTTCCAATACGTCAACTCGATTTTCTTTTATCTCTTTGAATCCACCAAGGACCTTCCTTGGTCTATTTACCATCAATTCACGTGGCTACTTCAATGTATATATATATATATATATATATATATATATATATATATATATATATATATGGTTTTATACTACCTCTCATACATATATTTTTTCCCTTTTTCTAATGTCCTTGTATAGGTGAATGTCCGAAATCTCTCAATTCGTATCTGTGATGGCTCTTTCTAATTTTATTTTCAAATACGGAGTTTATACGCCACTGATGTTTAAGTGTTGGTTATTCGGGTAACTGTATGTCATTCGAAGATAGTTTCAACACTTACAACATCCAAAAACCATGTGCACTTGATAAAACCAATGCAATAAAAAATTGTTTCTCTACACATTGATATAACTTCTTCGAAAGACCTAATTCACATCCTTCTGAAAAACTCTTGTGTAATATTTCAAAAGTTATTCTTATTCAAAGTTTTAGTGCCTAGAATGTTCGAATCTATAAATGCTACTCTTTCCAAAAATCATTGTCATCGTACTGTAGCCTCTACGTTTCCGAATCCGAATAAAAATAAATTCACTAAAACAACATCTGAATTAAAGAAATATTCACACTAGAAATTCCACATTGCGACTGAAATGTTGGAGAGTTTCGATGGTCAATTTCCACAGACACAATTACGCGTCGTAAGAGTGTAGTATTAATTTCTGTCATTTTGGGATTATGCAGTTTTCAGTTGAACGGAATCTGCGTTTTAGCTAGTTTCTACGTCTTCTAGATAGTCAGTGAATGTATAAGGAAGCTGTAATTTCAATTATCGTAAGTCTGTTTGATATAAAATAAATTTAAACGACATAAAATTTAAAATCAAATATATTACTTCAAGTTACTTGATATATATTCCGTAAAGAAAACTTACGTTGCAGTGACACGTTGCACATCATTACGAAGTATCATATTCATGATCTGTCTAACAAGGATTAATGTATGTATGTATGTTTGCACCATTCAAAGCATTTATTTGGTACTCTGCGTGTCGAGAAGACGGTATGGAATGTTTATGAGACACCGAAATAAACAGGTCAGTAAACCTAGACGTTCCACAACCACTACACTTTCATTGTACTGATAACTGCCTCTTTTATTTTAGACTGTGACACATTTATTTGTCTTCTTTCCCGTAATAATTCGCATAATGTACCTCTTCTTTGTCTGCTGACCAACAGTCAGTTTTTACATTACTTTCACATTAAAAATTCTTGTTTCTCTGCTGAAAGTCAGCATAAAATACTCGCAGATTGCAAAACATTCATCTGAAGACACACTGGAAGTTTGAAAGCCCATACTTAGTTTGCATTTATCGTGAGTCATTCGCCCAAAGGAAAGTCCCCAGCAACTGGATAAAGGCGCTGTTTACTCTCATATATAAGAAGTGTAGAAAAGGTACCGTACAATTACAGATCAACATATTTCATGTCTCTTGTTCGAGAACTCTTGAGAAGATTTTAAGTTCGGAAGTTACAAATTTCCGGAAGAGGTAATATTTTTTTCCCGTTAAATCAACACGTATTGTAGAAAGTACCGCTCGTGTGAAACTCAGTTTGGCCTGTTCTTGCAGGCACATGCGATGTTCCTAGGTTTCCGGAAACTATTTGACACAGCTCCACACTCCAGACTGTTAATAATAAATATCCGAGCATACGGAATAGCTTCTCTGGTCTATTTGCTAGTCGAACATTTGAAACAATGACTAACAACGGCACATGGTACACTCCGCCATGCACCATGTGGTGGCTAACTGAGTAGGTATGTCAAGATATATGTACAAAAGCGCATTTAATTTACCAGAATCACTCCAAGGCATTATTACTCTTCTATTTTTTGTTATGGTATCCATTAAGTCATAGTCTTCATCTACCTAGTTATGAAATCTCATCAACTGCTTCTAAGGCATCATTGTTAATTTCTAAGATTTTCTCTCCGAGCAGCTGAGTATGTATTATTTTTGTCATATTGTAAACAATTTTAAGTCCTGCTGTACGCAGTTGCACATGTATTTCATAAACACGTATTTCCCTTGAACTTTCCTAGTTTAAGCATATGGAAACTTTCTTTACGACTGACGAAAATGGTGTGGAAATTATGCAATCTAAGAGGAATTCAGAACTAAGAACGTAGTGGACTCTAATTCCAGTTTAAAAAATCTCTCTTCTCGGAGGAAATCATGAAGTATAGCTTTGACGTAGGCATGCCTATTCTTCATTATATTGACAGACCGTTAATCATACCCTTGGCACTCAAGGGACATTTCCACAGATTTTGTTTGAAGTGATTTAAAAGCTACAAATGAATGGTAGAAAAAGTTGATGCTTACACTGATTTCTCCATTTAGGAGCCACTGAGCAACAGCCGGTTGTATAAAGAAAAAAAACTCATACAATTTTTTCTTTAAGCTGCTGCTGAGCGATTATTCATATCTCTAACATGTTGCAGCCACGCAAATAAGAACTGAGGGTGCTCGCTTCCAATGTGTGAAACAATTCAGTAAATAAGATAATACGCTATCTGTAAATTAAATACAAAAAATTTTGCATCAAAAAGCATTGACTTCAATCTTACTAGTGATTACTGGTTTCGGTCATATAAAATCTACCATCTGGCCAATTTCCAGCTCTCGTGAGGAGCCAGTTCCCAAAGTCGTTTTGCTATTAGCAAGTGGTTTTCGCCACCGACGTAGTATTAAGTAGAAACGTCACGAGGCAACACATAGTTAAATCAATCTTGCCACCTTTAGCTTATAATTTTTTTATATGGATAGTGATATTTTTATGCGTATTTTGTAACTTACTAATTCGTCTCTACAAAATAAGTAGTACATGCACTGACTCGTTTCTGGTCCAGGGAATAAGATAAATTTCGTTGTATAGTGTTAACTAACATCTCCGAGAGCAGATGAGAAAGCTGCATCATTCACCTGCCCCAGGGTAGGGTTCTGCAACGAAGGAACACGGCACAACCGGCTGCAGGCTCTGCTTAGGCAGGGAGAGCATTGGGGCATTGTCTGGCCCCACCCTGGGCGTCCATTGTTCTCGACAACACGGGTCTCATTCCCTTGATGTACAAGAAAAGACATCCAGCACTGACTTGGAGTTCGTCGAAATGTTCGCTTGTCACGGAAGGACAGCCAGCCGCGCAAAATAGCGAAGCCATTCTCGCAAGTCTACTGCCGATGCGACCGGGTTGGTCTCCCAGTATACAAGGACAACACGGTGACTTGCGAGTGGAACGTTTCCCCAACAATTTAGAAAATAGGCTACCACCATTAATATTCCTCTTTCTATTTATTTCTTGTGCCAAACACATCACAGTATTAAAATGACACAAATGCGAATTTTAAAAACTTAATGCGTTATGTACCTAATGTGGTAATTACTACCAACTACACAAAACACTCATAAAATAGTGGATGATACGATGATTAAAAACTTACAATGTGTTGTGTGCCAAATGTTATAGATACTACCAGACACAACAAAATTTCTTAAAATCTAGGATACCTACGCTTATTAAGACCAAAAATTTACTACGTCAGGAGCGAAAGGTGTGGAGTTCGTTAGACGAGACACAAAGGCTGTAGTTGTATAACAAAAGTTTATTGGGGGAGGGGGGGAGGGGGAGGCTCTCCTGACCCTCGTATCACCGAAATGAAATTAGACACGATCTAGTAGCCGTGTAGCGAAATTTAAAGATATTTCGATTTTCAATCATACGTCGAAAAAGGGATGCGTGTTGTCGATAGTCAACGAGGCAATCGATGGATTTAAATCGACATATCGATAGCAGTATCAGCTATCGCACATACTTACATTAGTCAAGAGCTACTCCCTCACATTGTTGGCCTTACTTGAGCTCAGTTGTTGTTTTGGTAATCGGTTCAGATCTTGAATGCACTACCACTTTGCTCGCGAAAGGCAAAGGTCCCGAGTTCGAGTCTCGGTCCGGCACACAGTTTTAATCTGCCAGGAAGTTTCGGTTCAGATCTTACTTGCAGTTGAATTTAACATACGTGCTGCCGTTTCTGGCTTTTTTTCTGTGTGTCTATGTGATGTTGTGATAGTTCATAAATACAGGTAAGTTTTAAACAAGAAAGAAAAGGAAACCCATTCTGATTCATGCACTTGCATTATGATAGTTAAAAATATGTACACAATACTACAACAGCCTAATTAGCTATCAATAACAACAGTGTAAACACTGGAGTTGTTACTTGGAGACCTGTAGAACTTTGGTGTTGCGATACTTCAGTAATTCACAAGGAGTGATTAATATTACTAGAAATAAAATAACCTCGAACATAAAAACACACTTCCATTTGAGCTATTGGTCAATAAAAATATCGCCGAAATGGCGGTAGTTACATTTCTTTAAAAAATTTGCTCGAAATTCTGTCGTTAGTGGCCCAAATGTCAAAATACCCATTCTGGTCGTCTGGGAGGAACTTGATTATGCAATTCCGATACGGAATGACGGGAAGGGGTTTGTGGAGAGCAGAAGGGGTATGCAATGGCAGCATTTTCTATAGTTTATTCGTTTTTAATATATTTCCAGCGGGTTGTTTGAATTCGTCAGAGATGATTGCGCCATGCATCCCCAGTCCCGAGCCCTCCCCCTCCACCCCTTTCAGTCACAATCTATTTACTCTCTAGTAATACTGTAACAACTGAAGCCATTTCAGACAGTCTATGATTATCTGCAAATATTAATGCGCTTAAGTTGTAGAAACAATTACGCAAAATTTTTTTCTTCACTTTCGTAACAGTACTTACCTTGACGTGGGGAATAGTTATTTATCTCTCAGGGACGCAGTGCTTAATTTTAATGTTAGTTTGCATAAGATTTCGACAATACGCATATTTCAGATGTATATACGAGGGCTATTCCGAAAGTAAGGTCCAATCGGTCACGAAATGGAAACGACTATGAAAATCCGATAAAGCTTTGCACAGATGTGTTGGGTAGTGTCTCTAGTATAACCCCAGTTAGCATCACGTCGCTCTTCTCATTTCTGAGCTCGCAGTGAGTGCGTAAATATGTCTAGAAAATAGTGTCTGCCGCCAAGTACGGGGGCCTGGTGAGAAATTTCCCCTGAAGCTATGCAGCTAACATTACATAACTGTCGTGCTGTTTCGTCTTCAAGACAATTCTCAGCCGCATTCTGCAGGGGCAATGAAGATGCTCCTGCATCGTTTTAAAATGGAAATGTGAGATTACCCACAATACAGCCCGTAATTGTCTCCCTCTGAGTTTCAGCTCAGGTCACATGAACCGCTGGTTATGAAGACAACATTTCGGCACAAGACAACGAGCCGTAGGCCAGCGTAGAGAATTGGCGGAGAGCACTGGCGGCTGCCTTCTATAGCGAGGGTATGGGAAAGTTGGTACAACGCTACGATACACGTCTAAGTCGGGTCGGCGACTATGGAGATAAGTAGCTGCAAGGTGTATCTAACTGTTGCAAATAAAACATTTTTGATTTTTACCGTGGTTTCCATTTCGCGACCTATCGGACCTTACTTTCGGAATAGCCCTCGTACATTGGAAAGAAACTAGCGACTGTAGCTACGTATTATGTATCTGTGCATAAAGGTGGCTCACTTGTGAAACGACGAAATATCAAGTATTCGGGTTGTACTGAGAGAAAAGTGTTCTACTGTGAAATGCTTTATTCATAATATACTTGGAACTGTGAGTCCAACCTGCAAATCACTATCTTATTGTCTGAAATCCCTGTCCAGACAGAATAGGGCAGACAGAATAGGGCAAACGACAATCATTTTGTCGCTATTGTTGTTGTTGTTGTTGTTGTTGTTACTGTCGTGGTCCTCAATCCGAAGACTGGTTTTATGCAGCTCTCCATGCTACTCTATCCTGTGCAAGCCTCTTCATCGCCGAGAAACAACTACAACCTACATCCTTCTGAATTCTGTTACTATACTCATCTCTTGGCCTCCCTCCACGATTTTTATCTTCCACTCTTCCACCCAGTATTAAATTTCTGATCCCTTGATATCTCAGAACGTGTTCTACCAAGCGATCTCTTATTCTAGTCAATTTGAGCAATAAATTTCTTTGCTGCTCAGTTCAGTACCTTCCCCTTTAGTTACATGATATACCCATATAATCGTCAGCATTCTTCTGTGTTACCATATTTCAGAATCTTCTATTCTCTTTCTATCTAAACTGTTTATCGTCCATGTTTCGCTTCCATACTTTGCTATACTTCGTACGCATTTCACAATGCCTAGCCCATGTTCACTGCCCGGAGAACGGCAATAAAGTTAGTTTCTGCAATTAGCAGCAGGTCAACTAACACTTAATTAAGGGTACTTACCTCAGCACACAACTGACTGGGCTACCTGCGCAAAATTTATCAATACATTTTCCTGTACAATGTGCATCACAAAGTACTTCACTCACATGGGATAAAATACACTCCTGGAAATGGAAAAAAGAACACATTGACACCGGTGTGTCAGACCCACCATACTTGCTGCGGACACTGCGAGAGGGCTGTACAAGCAATGATCACACGCACGGCACAGCGGACACACCAGGAACCGCGGTGTTGGCTGTCGAATGGCGCTAGCTGCGCAGCATTTGTGCACCGCCGCCGTCAGTGTCAGCCAGTTTGCCGTGGCATACGGAGCTCCATCGCAGTCTTTAACACTGGTAGCATGCCGCGACAGCGTGGACGTGAACCGTATGTGCAGTTGACGGACTTTGAGCGAGGGCGTATAGTGGGCATGCGGGAGGCCGGGTGGATGTACCGCCGAATTGCTCAACACGTGGGACGTGAGGTCTCCACAGTACATCGATGTTGTCGCCAGTGGTCGGCGGAAGGTGCACGTGCCCGTCGACCTGGGACCGGACCGCAGCGACGCACGGGTGCACGCCAAGACCGTAGGATCCTACGCAGTGCCGTAGGGGACCGCACCGCCACTTCCCAGCAAATTAGGGACACTGTTGCTCCTGGGGTATCGGCGAGGACCATTCGCAACCGTCTCCATGAAGCTGGGCTACGATCCCGCACACCGTTAGGCCGTCTTCCGCTCACGCCCCAACATCGTGCAGCCCGCCTCCAGTGGTGTCGCGACAGGCGTGAATGGAGGGACGAATGGAGACGTGTCGTCTTCAGCGATGAGAGTCGCTTCTGCCTTGGTGCCAATGATGGTCGTATGCGTGTTTGGCGCCGTGCAGGTGAGCGCCACAATCAGGACTGCATACGATCGAGGCACACAGGGCCAACACCCGGCATCATGGTGTGGGGAGCGATCTCCTACACTGGCCGTACACCACTGGTGATCGTCGAGGGGACACTGAATAGTGCACGGTACATCCAAACCGTCATCGAACCCATCGTTCTACCATTCCTAGACCGGCAAGGGAACTTGCTGTTCCAACAGGACAATGCACGTCCGCATGTATCCCGTGCCACACAACGTGCTCTAGAAGGTGTAAGTCAACTACCCTGGCCAGCAAGATCTCCGAATCTGTCCCCCATTGAGCATGTTTGGGACTGGATGAAGCGTCGTCTCACGCGGTCTGCACGTCCAGCACGAACGCTGGTCCAAGTGAGGCGCCAGGTGGAAATGGCATGGCAAGCCGTTCCACAGGACTACATCCAGCATCTCTACGATCGTCTCCATGGGAGAATAGCAGCCTGCATTGCTGCGAAAGGTGGATATACACTGTACTAGTGCCGACATTGTGCATGCTCTGTTGCCTGAGTCTATGTGCCTGTGGTGCTGTCAGTGTGATCATGTGATGTATCTGACCCCAGGAATGTGTCAATAAAGTTTCCCCTTCCTGGGACAATGAATTCACGGTGTTCTTATTTCAATTTCCAGGAGTGTAATAAGATAATTTTCGGTAAAGTGACATAAACAAAAGCAGTCACGCTCACAGGGCAATAATAACTTCACTTTTTGCACAATGGCAAATAGAAAATAAATCACGATTGCACCGTTTAAACAAAAAAATCAATATGGCTCTCATTTTTAAATAAAACATCCTCATATCCAGCTTGCGCAACTCCACAACCATAATACGCCGCACTGTACCAATTGACCTTCTGGGTGTAATATTACTGATCGTCCATACTCTTTACTGTACAGTACGTTGCATCACTCGACCGATCAAAATAGTGCTCTAGCCACTAAAGGACCCAGTCTATGCTCCTCTTGTAATCGGCAAACCTCTTCGTCCGTCTCCAGTGGAATCAGTGAGGTCCCATAGACATCTTCTTCTTGTACCAGCTTGTCTCTGGACCCACTGACTGCACTCGTCCACAGAACCTCCCCTCTCATCAAACAAGTGCGTGGGCAGCCCACCCTATGGTGGCATCGGTGCTAGAAGCTCCAAGCCTAACTCTGGCCAGGGCGAAACGAATGTGCCTGTCGACACCGCACACCTTAGTTGTTAGATATGTAATATGGGAAGCCCTTCTACGAATTCATCCCATAGGGGACTCTATTTTCTACGACTATAGTTCTGACTGGCCAAAGTGGTATGCTGCATGGAGGTATCGGATTTAGTCACAGAAGACGTGAAAAAATCTTCATCCAGGTCACTTGACTAATTTCTCTATCAATGTCTCTAACTCAGCTAACAACTAAAGCAACACTTCCGTTCGTTCAGAAATTTATCAGGCGCTTTGCGTGCAACCCTCATCACACCCATCTACTTTGGTCTCTTCCGAGATATTGTTCTCTTTAAGTGTTTCTCGCTCGATGAAATAACGATAGCAAGCTCTTCTTTTCTTTGTGGGTCGCCGTATCTTAGCTGCGGAAAAGAAAGTTCAGTGGTCAGTTAAAAGAAGGAAGCAAGATTACTGTTTCATGTCCCATCGATGTCGAGGTCATTAGAGACGGAGCATAAGCTCGAATTCTTTCAAAAATGGTGAAGGACGAAAGCCGAGTCCTTTCACAGGAACAATCCCATTTCATCCCATCCCGATATTAGCTTGTAATGACTAGAGATATCTCAGAAAACCTGCGGATATTACGGAAAACCTAGCTCTGGATGGCCGCACGCAGTTTGGAACCATCGTCCTCTTAGATGCGAATCAAGTGTGAAAACCACCGCGCGACCTCGTTCGGTCTGACCACTTAAAGACAAGTGCATACTTTAAGAACAAATCTTTTTACATTCTTTGATTCGTTACACACAAATAACATTTCCAACATGAAACTCAAACTTTCGGAACATCATCCGAACAAAAGCCCGTTTGAAAATCTATAGGAACAATATTCCTGTTTTATAAATAACCAAACTACTCTCTTACAGGTAGAAATTATTTTCCTTTTGTGCGGAATCCCTTCAAAATGTTTGGATTATAGTGGTTAGTCCGTTTTGCAACTCAATAAACGGAAATGCTTATTATTTGTTCTATAGGCTTTCCCTCCTGTGAAAAGTAACTAGTGATTTTCGTTGCTTTACACTCACTTTTACTACCGCATTTCTTCATTTTCGGCTTCAAAAGCTTACTTCGCATTTGCAATGCAATTTAAAGTCCTAATGTTGTAAAGATCTAAAAGATTGTGAGACCTACTTATCAGTATCTACATTTTAATTTTATGACTGTGCTATGACAGGTATTTAATAAAAGGAATTCACTGTCATTTAGTTTCAGGGTCAAAGCATTGTGGTAGTCGGGAAATGAGGTTTAGTGCATTCTGATCTTTCTCTATGTAATGCAGTACTTGCAGACTGGTTTGCGGTGAGGATATGAATATTTGCTGGGGTACTCTCCTCTTATTACCCTCCGTCCCCCTTTACGTCATCATTAAATTCTCTGCTGTAGCATAGAGTCTAATTATAGCCTTCCAACAATATGCGTCCTATTTTTGACAGCACTCAAAAAAGTTTTACTTTTTCATGCCACAGTGCAAAAGCTTCAACACGACTTCGTAAATGCTAACATTTTAGGATGTGTCTCTCTCAAGCGCAATTCATATTGATTACAAGTGCCATTACTGTGTCTTTCCTGCAATTGCTGTTTAAAATTCATGACGTTACTCTTCAAAACTTAATGCGATGCATAGCTGCACGAGACCCAAACACTCACCGTATACATTCCATACACAACTCAGACGTCACAAACTGGAAGACTTCTGTTGCAGTGTCACATTTGACGCACAGTGGCATTATTTTCTCCCCAGTATACACAATGCATTTCACGTTCTCCTCTTTAGACACCTACCCAGTTTTAACGATAGCAAATAGATCTTTACCCTATTACATAAGCGTGTTACTTATATTACGGCAGTCAAATGACATTTAACACTTTGATGTTTCATACGTAGTCCTTAGTTTATGCTTATAACTAGCACAATATTGCTAACACCGGGTATCTCACGGTCATTTTTCCAGTCCATAACATGTACTCTTGGAAGAAGCAAACGAGTTGGCCTTATCATATCTTAGTCACATACTCTTAGATTTATCACAAAAATGCAAATGAAGTTTTCACTGCCCTGTTCTCTGTTTACGTGACGAATGAAAGAAGTGTTTTGGATGTCTCTACAAACATTTATTTATGTGTTCTATTGATGAATCTCACTGTAACCGCTATGATGTGGAATTTGTCAAGTGCCTAGGAAATTCACACATGAATCAATGTCCTTATTTATTTAAGCTTAAAATTTTTATTACCTACCCCATTCCCTTAAAAGGAGCAAAATCCAAAATTGTACCTACATTATTTATCCCTTTTCAAGAATTCATCTATATTATAGAACGAGTTGCCAAGGAGAGATGATTTCAATTTATTTTTGAAACTATTACTGCTGTCTGTCAGACATTTTATTTCATCTGTCAATTTATTGAAAAGTTTTACAGCAACATAATTTAGCCCTTTCTGTGCCAAAGATATGTTAAGTAGAGGATAGTTTAAGTCTGTCTTTCTTCTGGTATTATAATCATGAATGACACGGTTGTTTTTAAACTGGTCCATGTTGTTGTGAACAAATTTCATAACTCAGGGTATGTACTATGAGGCTGTTGTAAGAACTCCTAACCTTTCAAACAGATGCCTACAGGATGTGTGACTGTTAGCCCCAGACACTGTTGTAACCACTTTCTTCTGAGCAGTGAATACCTTTTACCTGATGTTGAGCTACCCCAAAATATTATTCCGTATAAGATCAGAGAGTGAAAATATGCAAAGTATGTTAGCTTAGCCCGCCTGGTTAGCCGTGTGGTCTAAAGCACTGCTTTCCGGTGGGGAGGGGGGGAGGGGGGGGAAGGCGTGCTGGTGTGACCGCCAGCCTGTGGATGGTTTTTAAGGCGGTTTTCCATCTGCCTCAGTGAGTACGGACTGGTTCCCCTTATTCCGCCTCAGTTACACTATGTCGGCGATTGCTGCGCAAGCACTATCTCCACGTACGCGTACACCATAATTACTCTACCACACCAACATTGGGGCTACACTCGTCTGTTGTGAGACGTTCCCGGGTTGGACCACTGGGGGCCGAACCGTACAATAACCCTGGGTTCGTTGTGGGTTGGCGGTGGGGTGAGTGGACTGCTGTAGCCTGTTGTGAGGTTGTGTACCACTGAGGGCAACGGTGGGGACGAAGCCTTTCCATCGTTTCTAGGTCCCCAGTTCCATACAATACAATACAATGTTAACTTACTAATTTTTATATTCTCAAATTGGCAATTATTCTGATTGCAAAAGTTGCTGAACCTTGTCGCTTTAGTAGCTCCAAAACATGAATTTTCCAATTCGGATTTACATCTACATTGACACACAAAAACTTAGTTTGCGCTACTCTCTCTACTGACTTCTGTTGATGTGTTACATTTACTGAAGGAACTATACTGCTTGCTGCAGAAAATTGGAAGTACTGTGTTTTTTAAAGTTCAGAGCAAGCCAATTCGCAAAGAAACTAATGAATAACTTTTCGAAAGTCATTATTTGTATCTTTCTCTATTGTAGTTCTTTTACTGGATTAATAATGATGCTGGTATCATCAGCAAACAGTGTCAGTTTAGTTTCTTGTTTCAGATAAGAATGGAGGTCATTCACATATATCAAGAACAGAAAGGGATCCATGATCGAACCCTATAGAACACCTAATTCACCCCTGTTAGATGAATTTCCTGTTCTGTAGATATGACTTAAACTATATTATGCTGTCTCTTTATACCACAGAATTGTAATTTCTGTAACATAACGTCATGTTTCACACAATCAAATGCTTCGGAAAAGTCACAGAAAATTCCTATTGGTGACATTTTAGTATTTAAAGATTCTATTATGTGGGCAGTGAAATTCTATATTGCTGTATCAGTGGAGCAGCAGTTTTGAAATCCGAAATATGATTTACTAAGTATCCCATTATTGCTGAGACGGCTAACCACTCTCGAGGACAGGACCTTCACGACTGTTTTTGAAAATTCTGTAAGCAAGAATACTGGCAAGTAATTATTAACATCTGTTGTGTCCCCTTTTTTGTAGAGAGGCTTGACCATGGCATATTATAACTTGTCTGCGAAAATTCCTTGAGTTAATGATGCATTACATTTGTGACTTAGAACGTCAGCTGTTACTGCTCCACACTGTTTTAATATCTTGTTAGAAATGTCATCTACTCCAACAGAACATTTCGAGTACAGCACACATCCGGAAACTCATTGGGAGTTTATGTGTGAGTGTTCCTGCTGGGTTACAGTTACTGCACTTTGTGAAAAAAAACACAAATTATTTACAAACTATGGCGTACCCACACTTCATTCAACATGTAAACGGCACTACACATATTCGGATTCAGATGATGTGGTGCAGACGAATGGCGAAATTCTGCATGACACGCTGATGTGTCGGAACATCGGTGATGTCGATGTCTTCCTAAATGATTGTTTTCTGCTCAGCAATGAGTCTGAGGTTATTGCTGAACACCTTGTCTTTAATACAGTCCCATGAAAGGAGTCGCATGCTTTCAGATCCGGAGAATATGGTGGCCAATCGAGGCACATGCCAGTGGCCTCTGCGGTCGCCAAAGTGCTCCTGCAGGACATAAAACACTCTCCTGCTTTAATGAGTTCGAGCTTCGCCTTACATGGTGAGCCGTGCGCGGCTCGGGTTCATGCCGTCTATTGCTTGACGGATTGTCTTTGCGGTGCTACCGTCTCGTTTTTTATTCGGTTTACTTGCGCACTAGCCGGCCGGAGTGACAGAGCGATTCTAGGCGCTACAGTATGGAACTGCGCGACCACTACGGTCGCAGGTTCGAATCCTGCCTCTGGCATGGATGTGTGTGTTGTCCTTAGGTTAGTTAGGTTTAAGTAGTTCTAAGTTCTAGGGGACTGATGACCTCAGAAGTTAAGTCCCATAGTGCTCAGAGCCATTTGAACCATTTGAACTGGCGCACTAAGTTGTCTGGTTTTCTTGCCCATGAATGGCAGCAGCAGCGCTTATCGATAAGTGCATTGTCGTACTATCTCTGGACCGACCGCTAGTGTAACGTGCGCGCGGGGCACACAATACTCATTAAAGCCTGTACTATGGTAAGTGAGTGGGGTTCACCTTACGAGACGGGATTTTTGTATAGATATTGACCGCGTGTACCTGAATGGTGGCAAATCAGACTTACCCCACTCTGTAATAACAATGATACGTAAAGTAAGTCCGAAATGCAACTACACGTCAGGACCGACAAGAAAACAACACAGAAGATGCTACCAATTTGTTAATAATACGGTCGCCAGCCTAATTAGGCATTAACTGAGTTTCTTCCCTGTACAAGTTGGCAGATATTCGTGCAAAGCCCCAAGTAGTAACACTGCATAATATAGTAGAATTTTAGAACCAGAAAATCTATTGAACTGATAGTTTCACGTTCTGTACTGATATGGAAAAACCATAAATACATAATACTACACTATAATGTATACTACAAAACTTCGTACTGTATATTGATCTGATTAAAATCGGGCATAGGTTACCCTAGAAACAGCACATTCGAGTCACACACACAATGTCAATTTTGTTAAAGATAAAACACTGATAACTTTTGACATATATATTGACTTTAACTTTTGCGAGTCAAACCAATTTAGAGAACTTCAGAATTCAAATGAATAAAAAAAGGGGGGGGGGGGACCTGAAACTGTTGTGATCACTGTATTAAAAAATTTAATTACTGACACCGTTATGCGCTCAAGATTTCCAATATATGAGTTACTACTCTCTTTATCTTATTTCCTACTCATTTAAATACCTTTATATCTGTCTAGAAATAATCAAACTTCATTACTAAATCAATATTAAAGTTATCTTCCAACTTTATCAGACTTTCGTTATTCATTTACTAGTTCATTAACAAAACAGTTCTTTAAACACCATTCTTACATAGTTAGGTCTGTAGGTAATTATTATTAACACACATTTTAATTTTTCATCTCGGGACACTCGGATTGCACAACATTTGGAAAGGATCCTGTCTAGGTTAGTTGTGAGGATAATTAAATGATAGGAAAGTTCTGGTAAAATTTAAGTTGTTATTAAGTTGTTATTGAACAGTATGGAACAAAAGTAACACTGGTCCATACGAATACAGTACTAAAAGTTTCAACCTGTTTGTATCGATGCGGCGGTTGGCAGGCGGCGAGATGGCGAGGCACAGAGCACACATACAACCACAGCTATAGCTCTTGACGTACCGGCACTTTATTTCTTCATAGCGTCGCAATACTTTTCCGTTTAGTGCCTATGGAATTTTGCATGCTGTATGGGCGTTGGAACGGCATACCCGAGGCTCAATGAAACTACGTCTTCCAGGAGAGCCTCCTCGCTCCAGAACGTGTTGCTCAAACCAGTGCCAAACTCCAACTACTACTGCTGAGCCCGTTGTGCCGTGCAGCGCCCGTGCGCATTTCCCCGCGCTCGCCTGCCATCCACCTTTTACCGCTCCCTTACAGACAGGGTATTCACCCGAGGTTTCGCATTCTACATATTCTAACACATTGCCTACGTATGTACCAGACGCACAATTACAATTTTAACATCTTACTACAGTCTCAACATTTGTTACATTTCAATTCTATTACAATATTGTTTGACATTTGACATAAACATCAATATTCACATTGAAAATTGTTTACAGTTTTCTGAACACAATGGCATGAAACAAGAAACCAAATGAAATC
This sequence comes from Schistocerca nitens, assembly GCF_023898315.1. NCBI lineage: Eukaryota > Metazoa > Arthropoda > Insecta > Orthoptera > Acrididae > Schistocerca > Schistocerca nitens. The sequence continues at coordinate 71,865,573 of NC_064614.1, forward strand.
AGAACATCAATTACTCAAGTTTAACGAAAAATCAGATGAAAAAAAAATTATTTATATGTACAATAGTACAGCGTCGTTGTTGTTACACTAGCATTTCCGGCTAGTGGTCTGTCGGAGTTCAATCGGGACGCAGCGTCAGTGAGCTCCGGACGGCCAGTAATCGCCCGACTGTTGCTGACACACGTGACTTGGGTGGGGACGAACTTGGTTGGTCGTTCGGTCGGTCGTCTCAGCGGACGACGTATATTTGTTCGCCGACCGCTACGGGTTCTCTGTATCTGTCGACTTGTCATTCGTCCTGGCTGTTCCAAAGTGATTGTTTTTACGATTGTTCCAGTTATTGTGGAAGTGTTTTCGTGGAACTGTGTCTAGCTTGTGTAATTTCGTCTGAGCAGTTATGCTAATACTGTCTGCGTACTGGAGTAGGCAGTCGGTCGGCTGGGACAGTGCAGCGAGGAAGTCTCCGCGGCGAGGGCATTAACGTAGTGTTCCGCAGTGTGTTTTTCCTTGCCGTGTTGATGGTGTCCGTAGCGAATGTAGTTTGACAGCCTTTGGTGTTGTTCATATTTGTGAGTGTTTATTGTGCCTTGGGTGTTTTGAGACACCAATTTTGAAGACGTAGTGCTGCAGGTATCGTCGCCTTCGGCTGATATTTTCCGTTGTCATGCCGTTGGTCGGCGCAGCGGAATTGATTAGGTTGTTTGTCGCCCCTTCAGCCGTCCCTGGGTAAGGTTGCCATCTGATTACTTAATCTTATTCTTGGCTGCCTATCTCACCTAACCGTACGTTAGTTACCCCCTCAGGCCGACCCTTGGAACACTTCTGAGCACCATTGTTCTGTTCTTTTTAGATTGTGCTTTTGTCTCAAGTACGTTGCGATGCCTTCAGCCGCCTATTAATTTAGTTTGTTTTAATTTTAAAATAAGGCCTTCCGCCTTATTAAGTTAAAACTTTTAACATTCTTGTTTGGACTAAATTTTTTAAAAAGAAAAATGGGGAATTTTTCTCTATTGCAAATCCTTGTTATCCAGGTGTTAAGCCTCAGTTCTTTTGTGTCGACGCGCGGGATTAGCCGAGCGGTCTAGGGCACTGCAGTCATGTACTGTGCGGCTGGTCCCGGCGGAGGTTCGAGTCCTCCCTCGGGCATGGGTGTTTGTGCTTGTACTTAGGACAATCTAGGTTCCGTAGTGCGTATTCTTAGGGACTGATGACCTTAGCAGTTAAGTCCCATAAGATTTCACACACGTTTGAAAGTTTTTTTTCTTTTGTGTCCAGTATGTGGTCCTGAACCGAATATTTACATAAGATTTTCTTTTTTAAGTAATTACTTAAAGCAATTGTAATAACTTGTGTTCGGGCTTTCAGCCATATTGCTTTGAACGGTTCTAGGCGCTTCAGTCTGGAACCGCGCTGCTGCTACGGTCGCAGGTTCGAATCCTGCCTCGGGCATGGATGTGTGTGATGTCCTTAGGTTAGTTAGGTTGAAGTAGTTCTAAGTTCTAGGGGACTGATGACCTCAGATGTTGAGTCCCATTGTCCTCAGAGCCATTTGAACATAATTGTTTTGAATCCTTTTAAGGGCGTGTGTGATTAAGTGTTTTTAGGAAAACAAAGTTTGTGTGTTTTTTGCAACTGACAGTAACTGATTTTGACCCCTTTCCATAAGCATAATTTGATCCGCTCTGTCCTGCGAACCCAGATTTCACATGAACCATATAGTTTTCGAAATAAGGGTCACCTTGGATAATGGGGGTTCGGTAGTCATCGTGCTGTCGGGCAAGATCACTCCGACTTTTCCATGACTGGATATGGACACAACGCAGTCATCCCTGAAGGTGAAGAGATTTCTCAATCGCGAAATGTGGGTTCTCAGTCGCCTAAATGAGCCAATTTTGCTTATTGACGAACCCATTCAAATGAAAGTGGGTTTCGTAACTAAACGAAACCATGCATGCACATACTAATGTCCATCATATCCCGCGATGAACTGCACAGTTTCAACGTCCGAACGCAAACCGTTCAGAAGTTAAGACGATTTCATTTCACGTAGTTCACCCGTGGTGTAGTGCTAGCGTCTTTGACAACTAATCAAAACGATCATGGTCCCGAGTTAGAAACCCGCCACCCCTTAAACTTTGTTTAATAATTAGCATTGGCGGCCGAAGACTTCCGGCGTAAGAAGTCACCCTAATTCTGAAACCGGCCTTGTCAAAGAGGGTGGAGGAGCGGACACAGGTTGAGGGCACTCTCTCGTTCTTGGGATGGGAAACTGCCTGTAAAGGCGGAAGAATCAGCAATGATCAACGGCATGAGCATGCAGAAGGCAACGGAAACCACTGCATTAAACACACTTAATGTGTATCCGAAGGACATTTGGCCTGTAATTGAAAAAGCGCCATGGTGATCTCTCCATTGGCAAAACATTCTGGAACAGTCCTTCATTCGGATCTGCGGGAGGGGAATGCCAAGGGGAATGTGACCATGAGCAAAAGATTCAATGACCAAAGGAAGGATAATGTTTCACGAGTCGGGACGTGAAATGTCAGAAGCTTTAACGTGGTAGGGAAAATAGAAAATCGGAAAAGGGATATTCAAAGGTTCAATCTAGATATAGCAGGGGTCAGTGAGACGAAATGGAAAGAAGACAAGGATTTCTGGTCAGATGAGTACAGGATAATACCAACGGCAGCAGAAAATGTTATAACGGAAGTAGGAATTGTTATGAATGGGAAGGTAGTGCAGAGAATGTGTTACTGTGAACAATTAAGTGATAGGCTTGTTCGTATCAGAATCGACAGCAAACCAACATCTTCAACGATAGTTCAGGCATAAATGCCGACGTCGCAAGCTGAAGATCTAGTGAAAAAAACGTTCAAATGTGTGTGAATTGGCTTGGCATAGACAAATATCGGACTCAACATCTTAGGTCATCAGTCCCCTAGAACTTAGAAATACTTAAACCTAATTAAGCTAAGAACATTACACATCCATGCCCCAGGCAGGATTAGAACCTGCGACCGTACTGGCCACGCGATTCCAGACTGAAGCGCCTAGAACCGCACGGCCACACCGGCCGGCTGTGTGTGATTTCGTAAGGGACCAAACTGCTTACGTCATCAGTCCCTAACCATACACACTACTTAAACTAACGTAAACTCTCTTATGGTAAGAGAGTTGCCTAGGGAGGACTCGAACCTCCTGGGGGAGGGGCCGCACAGTCCGTGACATAATGCCTCAAACCGCATGGCCACTCACGCAGCAAAGTAAGTGAGGATATAGAAATAGTAATGCAGTACGCAAAGGGAGAAGAAAATGTAATAGCGTTGGAGGACTGAAATGCAGTTGTAGAGGAAGGAGTAGCAGAATGGGTTACAGAAAATATGGGCTTGGGACAAGGAATGAGAGAGGAGAAAGATTAATTGAGTTCTTTATTAAATTTCAGCGAGTAATAGCGAATACTCTGTTCAAGAATCACAAGAGGAGGAGGTATGATTGGAAAAAGCCACATGATAGGCTAAGATTTCAAGTAGATTATATAATGGGCAGACAGAGGTTCCGAAATAAGACAATGGGATGTAAGACGTACACAGGAGCACATACACACTCAGATCACAATGTAGTAGTGATGAAAAGTAGGCTGAAATTTAAGAGATTAGGCAGGCAAAATCAAAACACAGAGAAGTGGGTCACGTAGGCACTAAGGTATAACGAATTAAGCCGGGAGTTCTCTAAGGCTACAGATACCGTGGTAAGGAGCTGCTCAGTAGGCAGTACAGTTGAAGAAGAATGGACATCTCCAAAAAGGACCGCTACAGAAGCTGGAAAGAGAAACATAGGTACAAAGAAGGTGATTGCGAGGATACCATGGGCAACAGAAGGTTCAACATGGTTCAAATGGCTCTGAGCACTATGGGACTTAACTGCTGTGGTCATCAGTCCCCTAGAACTTAGAACTACTTAAACCTAACTAACCTAAGGACATCACACACATCCATGCCCGAGGCAGGATTTGAACCTGTGACAGTAGCTGTCGCGCGGCTCCAGACTGTAGCGCTTATAACCGCTCGGCCACTCTGGCCGGCTCGGCAACAGGCGGAATACTTCAGTTGATCGAAGAAAGAAAGACATACAAATACGTTCAAGGAAAATCAGGACTATAGAAATACAAGTCACTGAGGAATGAAATAAATAGGAAGTACAGGGAAGCTAAGATGAAATAGCTGGATGAAACACGTGAAGAAATCGAAAAATAAATGATTGTTGGAAGCACTGACTTAGCATATAGAAAAGTCAAAACAACCTTCCGTGACGTTAAAAGCAAGGCTGGTAATATTAAGAGTGTAGAGAAGAGAGCGGATAGGTGCAAAGAGTACACTGAAGGCCTATATGAGGGGGAAGATTTGTCTGATGTCAGAGAAGAAGAAACTGGATTCGATTTAGGGGAGACAGGGGCTCCAGTATTAGAATCAGAGTTTAAGAGAGATTTGGAGGACTTAAGAACAAATAAGGCAGAAGGTATAAATAACATTCCATCAGAATTTCTAAAGTCATTGTGCAACGTAACCTTCCAGTACTGGTGGTTGTATAAGTCCACATAAGTAGGTAGATTTCCGTCGTTTTGACACGTCCTACCGCTCCTGCAAGCTACCGTCTGTAGTAAATGGTTTTTTAAATTCGTGTGGTCCACGAAATTACTGGCCCCTGCGAGTTATTGCTGGGTATTAATAATTTCTAGCGGAAGGTTTTAACGAACCGGTAGAAATTTGAACGCATCGGATAACGCATTTTTTGAACCACTACAGAGGGCACTTATACAGGGCTTAATAGGCATTATATAGCTTTTATTTGCTTTCATGACCCAGAATTCGACTGTGGTACTGACTGCCACCTATTCTTTATGATGGAAGGAGTAAATAATCAGGCGAGGGTAGAGATTAATTGATGTCTATTCAGTACCGATGGTATTTCAACAAGTAGTCGTGTTTCTCTTGCAATGTACATCATCATAACCAGTCTCTAGCTAACATGGTTCAGTTTCGCCACGTAATTATGGAATGGGACAGAGGAGCGCAGACCTGGCTTCAATGTAATTCTGTACAACCGCACAATTATACCTAAACCCTCGGTTATTACATTCAGTTACTATAGATTACTCTGAACAAGTTCCGCAAAGACAATACAAGCAGGGAACGTCACTTATTCCCAACATGTTGACAGTTGTTGTGGACGACGTATCAGAAGGAATTCGAGATAAGGCCCCAGCGTGTACGTTGTTTGCAGATGGTATTGCTCGGTGCAGCGTCTGCAAATATGGTGTGGGGTGTAACCTGAAAGACTGGATGTGGGCACGGGAGAACAGAGCACTTAAAACGATCGAAAGGAAATCTGAGGAAAGTGGTACATACAGTGTGTGGAGAGAGTAGATCGCTTCCAGCAGCTCAGATCAGTTGTGGTGAGTAATGGGAATCTGCATTCTGGGATGGATAACGCAGTGGACTGTCCATGGAGAAATTAAAAAAGATTGTCTGAATTTCCTGTGACAAGAGCCCGTAGCTCGTGGTCTAGGGGCCAGCGTTGCTGCCTCTGTATCACGGGGTCCCGGGTTCGATTCCCAGCCGGGTTGGGGACTTTCTCTGCCCGCGGACTGTAAATGTAGATAAATGTAAATTAATGCAGATGAATAGGAAAAAGAATCCTGTAATGTTTGAATACTCCATTAGTCACTACCGCTTGACACAGTCACGTCGATTAAATATTTGGGCGTAACATTGCAGAGCGGTATGAAGTGGGACAAGCATATAATGGCAGTTGTGGGGAAGGCGGATAGTCGTCTTCGGTTCATTGGTAGAATTTTGGGAAGATGTTGTTCATCTGCAAAGGAGACCGCTTATAAAACACGAATATGACCTATTCTTGAGTACTGCTCGAGCGTTTGGGATCCCTATCAGGTCGGATTGAGGGAGGATATAGAAGCAATTCAGAGGCAGCCTGCTAGATTTGTTACTGGTAGGTTTGATCATCACGCGAGTGTTACGGAAATGCTTCAGGAACTCGGGTGGGATTCTCTAGAGGAAAGGAGGAGTTCTTTTCGTGAATCGCTACAGAGGAAATGTAGAGAACCAGCATTTGAGGCTGACTGCTGTACAATTTTACTGCCGCCAACTTACATTTCGCCGAAAGACCACAAAGGTAAGATAAGAGAGATTAGGGCTCGTACAGAGGCATAAGCAGTCATTTCTCCCTCGTTCTGTTTGGGAGTGGAACAGGGAGAGAAGATGCTAGTTGTGTTACGAGGTACCCTCCGCCACGCATCGTATGGTGCCTTGCGGAGTATGTATGTAGATGTAGATGTATAAGTATCCGTGTTGTCCTCCTCCTAATCACCATCATTCCTGAGAGTTTCGAGACTGGACTGCGTAGGAAAATTGGACTGTGTAATAAGTGGGGCTCTGTACAGGCGCTATTGACCACAAATCAGACATCATCATCATCAGTAACCTCAAATTCAAAGAATACCATACAAGGCGTCCTTAGGGCTAGCGTCATTGTATGGAACAGAGACATTGGCAACAACTCACAAGCAGTGAAACAGACTGGATGTAGCTGAGATGGTATCGTTGAGAGGATTGAATTGGATTGGATTGTTTGGGGGAAGAGGCCAAACAGCGAGGCCATCGGTCTCATCGGACTAAGGAAGGACGGGGAAGGAAGTCGGCCGTGCCCTTTCTAAGGAACCATCCCGGAATTTGCCTGGAGCGATTTAGGGAAATCACGGAAAACCTAAATCAGGATGGCCGAACGCGGGATTGAACCGTGGTCCTCCCGAATAAGAGTCCAGTGTCGTTGAGAGGAATGTGTTGAGTAACTATAATGGAGCTGATGCAACGTGAGGAAATCTTAGATACCGTGACGTTTGTTGAGCTGTCCAGCAAAGTTTAGGAGAGAAGTCTCCAGTGGTTTCACATATAATGAGAAGAGACTAAACTCATGTTTGAAGGAGAGTGATGGAAATGGCATTGGAAGGCTCCAGGGAAAGAGGAAGGCCTAAAAATGGATGATTGGGCTGCATTCGAGAGGACCAGAGGGAACAAACAACTGGTAGAGGATGACTCATGAAACTGAAAAAAGTAGAAGAAACTCTCCAGAAACGTCGACCATGTGTAAGACAAATAACCGCATTCAAGAGGAAGAAAATACGATGAAAAGTAGGAACAGATGTGCCTTTTGATCTGATGGAAACAACTGCCCAGTTCACTAGGATTTACATACGTTTTCGCTGAGGACTTTGGAAAGGAGGTGAACTGGCAACGTGGTATTAGCCTCATGTAGGCAATGACGAACATGTAGTAACAAACAATGACAATGGGATTTCAGGAGGATGCAGCAGTTATAATAAGAAATTGCATTTTTTTCAGATGTAAATTAGAAAATTTCTTTAGCTTGACGATAAAAACCATCAGAATATAAATTAATCTCCAGCTTTTGAAACAGCATAGTGTTGATATTTTCACCCTAAAATTATTTTCCACGGTCTACTCCTCCTTATTCTGCCTCGGGAAAGAGACGATACGCGGAAGCACTGAAGTGTAATTCTATAGTCTCGTCCATAGAGCGTAATCTGAGAATAAGGAATCAGGATTTGCGAATCTCTTCATCCAGAAAAAAAAGTGTGAGACAAGCCCCGTAGCTGCATTTTCTTAAACCAGGCTCGTAACCACGATAACGGATTGCGGACTTATTCCGCGAGAGTGCGGGGCCGTGTTCCAGACAGCGCTTCGGGGCATCCGATATTGCTGGCGCAACTTTATTTACTGTTGTTAATTTCGCTGAACGTTTATTATGAGCGCCAGCGTCCGCATTTATAAGGCCCGGTGCTGCGGGTAGGCAACTTAATATACGCTGGCGCCACCGTTATGCAAAGTGTTCGTGCACCCGCGTGAAATGTAGGCCGTCGGAGGGTATCTAGAACCACCACCAGAGGCTTCATCCCCGAGCTATACTCTCCTCTCAAAGGTGTGCGTATTGCCTAATAATATTTACCCGCTGTACCTTCAGTTCATAGCAGCTTGACAACTCCGTGTAATACACAGCTAAATTTCGTGACAGCTACCAATAAGCAATTCACTGTGACCTCTTACAGACCCTTTTTTTATGAGTTTTATTGATTATGGGTCTACAGTTGCTAAGAATCTTGCAAGTGATTCGACACTGCCAGTAATGTTATTTTTACTTTATTTTCGTACTACTGCTCAATTTCAACTTTACTTCATCTTTCATCCCGAAATTGTAAAATAGTTGAAAAACACAAATTAACAATAGCTGGAAGCGTGGTATAATTTTTAAACAAATCACAGGAACTGTTTATGCAGGTTAAAAAAGTCAGGCACTGTATTATCTTTGCAGCAAAGTCAAGCTATTGAAGGCTATGAAGACATCAAGTTTAATAAACGATCTTTGCGAAACAGAGCCACGATTAAACACATATCCTGTTTAGAAACTGCTTTTAACTTTTAATTAAAAAAGTGTTAGCTAAAGATGTAACAGTGTTTCATAAAAAAAGACTTTTTCCTTGGTGCTAGAATCTGGCCTAAAGCCCAAATTGTGAAATAGAACGAAAATAAACCAAACCTTAACCGCCCGAGGAAGCATGGAACCCGTCGAGGAAACTTATTGATCGTTAAAGATATTTGCGATATTATTTAACTAGATTAAATAGCAAAACATTGACCAATCTCTCTGCGTCATCTTATTGACTAACGAAACAGAAACGATAGCTCTGTGCTTCATTTTAAAGTAAATGGTTTTTGATGGCTCAGAATACCAACCCCAGTGACAAAAATTAGGTGACATTTTTTCATTAGTATGGTAAGATATTAAGCATAAAATATGATTTTGACAACTTTCACAACTGATAAAAATGTTCACTGAATAGAAAATCCGCTGAAGTGGTAAATCATGTATCGTTTTCCCGCACGACTAGTTTCGAAAGCTTGTTGCTCCACCATCAGGTGCCACACACTGCAGGCAGGAAGGGTGGGAAAAGTGCGAAAAGAAGTGTGGGTTAAAGCTCTAAAAGCGAGGTAAAGACATGACTAATGGCACTGATATTATAATTTATTATTTCATTGATGCGTGGAGGTTGGGTCAGTCAATCATAAAAGAACAAACACCTGCCTGTACGACACATGGTACTGTAACAGTATATTAAGGCGAGAAACAAGGATAAAACGAATAAGGCAATTAATTCAATGAGCAAGCGCTATTAGGTTCGATACAGTGAACAGACGCTTGCTTTGACACCCAATAAGGAACCGAATGTAGTGGCCCGTACTGTCTCCTCTCGTGCATGCGTTCTAAGTTGTTACATAGACATTCATTTTTCGATTGTGTATCTCAGGGACGCTGCATTTTCGTTGTATCCACAGGAGAGCTGTACAATGATATACAGTTTTCGATAACGTCATCTTTCTTTAATGTTATACGGAGGGAGGACAGAATTCCGTTGTCTTTGTGAATTTTTTTGATACTGAATTTAAACAACAAACAGTTCTACAGTAGGAAGCTGTCCAACGTATAAAACGCTACATTTTCATCCTTTATATGGAAGAGCATCAGATTTGAATTAAATATCTGTTGTCTGCTGGTCGAGTACAAAATTTCTAAACCTTCAATTGAAATTTATTTAAGTAAAGGCGAATAGCGTACCGGAATGAGATCCAGAGATATCTATTATTGGGAAGAGAAGCAACTCACCCCAACTAAATTTGAAATCACCTTCACTTAATTGGTCACTTTAAGGTATCTCGTGAACTACTTTAAAGAAAATAATTTTATCTTCAGACTAGTTCATTTTTCCCTCGTAGCCCGTACAATGAACGTTAACATCAGACTCAATTCAAAGTCGTTTCAGAAGAATGAACAGCAGTTATTGTAATAATAGCAGCGACAGTAACAGTAACCGAAATTATATCTTACATTAATATATATACTGAAAGAAAACAGTGTACTTATTACAGCTACATATTCCTTATACCTACAGGCTCTTAGTGATTTTAATGATCTTTAATATTAATCTTGGTTTCATGCACATTGAAATTAATTTTTCTGTGTGTAATAAATAAATTTATAAACTAAAATTTCTTTTCGACAAAATGAGTGGTTGCAAAGCCCTCCAGACTGTGGGCAGTATATATAAAAGTTTACTTTACTAATCACAGTCCATAAGTTGCAGCTTCAACACGATGCCACAGTTCATCAAGTGTAGTGACTGGCGTATTGTGACGAACCAGTTGCTCGACCACCATTGAGCAGACGTTTTCAGTTGGTGAGAGATCTGGAGAATGAGCTGGCCAGGGCAACAGTCGAACAATTTCTGTATCCAGAAAGACCCGTACAGGACCTGCAACATGCGGTCGTGCATTATCCTGCTGAAATGTAGGGTTTCGCAGGGATCGAATGAAGTGTAGAGCCACGGGTCGTAACACATCTGAAATGTGACGTCTACTGTTCAAAGTGCCGTCAACGCTAATAAGAAATGACCGAGACGTGTAACCAATGGCCGGCCGGTGTGGCCAAGCGGTTAAAGGCGCTACAGTCTGGAACCGCGTGACCGCTACGGTCGCAGGTTCGAATCCTGCCTCGGGCGTGGATGTGTGTGATGTCCTTAGGTTAGTTAGGTTTAAGTAGTTCTAAGTTCTAGGGGACTGATGACCACAGCAGTTAAGTCCCATAGTGCTCAGAGCCATTTGAACCATTTTTTTGTAACCAATGGCACCCCATACCATCACCCGCGATTTCGCCAAACACGGATGCGACCATCATGATGCTGTAAACAGTACCTGGATTCATCCGAAAAAATGACGTTTTGCCATTCGTGCACCCACGTTCGTCGTTGAGTGGACTATCGCAGGCGCTCCTGTCTGTGATACAGCCGCAATCGCAATAGGCTACAATCCGACCTTTATCAAAGTCGGAAACGTGATGGTACGCATTTCTCCTCCTTACACGAGGCATCACAACAACGTTTCACCAGGCAACGCCGGTCAACTGCTGTTTGTGTATGAGAGATCGGTTGGAAACTTTCCTCTTGCCGCCACCGGCGCCAGCCTTGTGTGAGCTCTGGAAAGCTAATTATTTGCATGTCAGAGCATCTTCTTCCTGACGGTTAAATTTCGCGTCTGTGGCACGTCATCTTCGTGGTGTAGCAATTTTAATGGCCAGTAGTGTATTATGATCACCTGCTTAATAACTTGTCGGTCGACCTCTGGAATGCAATACGTACCCGATTCTGCGTATTATCGATTTGTCAGTTTGTTGTTTGTTTCGTGGATGTATGTCGCACCAGATGTCCCCGCGCAGATTATGTATTTTCCTTAAACAGCGGGCCACTGATTTGTGTACGTGGTGAACACGCCTAATAACGACTGAAATGGGTTCCACTGGGTTCACAATAAGCAGATTTCGTGGTCAAGACATCAACGTGAGTACACTATCACGTTGCCCAATCCAGTGTAGCACGGTTCTGGCTTTGGGACATGGACCGTTATCCTTCTCGAAGATAGAATCGCTGCGGGCAAGACGTCAAGTGTGAAGAGGTGCAGGCTGTGTACAGCTGGTAAAAGTCTTCGATTACTACCAAAGCGTCCAAGTGAGCTCAACAGAATGTCCTCCACAGCGTAATACTCCTCCCATCAGCCTTGACGCGGTTCAGATTTCCAACCGCCGTTTACGCGGACGAGGGTGTTTGTGAAACGACCTTTAGGCGGCGCATTTCCTTTGATCCAGGGTCCAATCTCAATAATCCCGTGGCCACTGCAATCCCTACTGACGATGTCGTTGGGCCAACGTGTAAACACGTTGGCGTCGTCTGCTGCGGAGCCCCATGTCCAAGAAGGTACGATGTGTTCTGAAACAACTATGAGGGTGCCAGCATTGTGCTCTTTCGGCAGAGATGCCATCTATCGTGCTTTACTGAGCGGTAAGCCTCAAAATCCAGTTTATCATCCAGTGGTAGTTTCACTGTCGTTCTACGACTTTCCATGGATGCTCACTGCAGTAGCATGTGGACATTCAACCAGTTCTGTCGTTTTAAAAATTCCTTTGTCAAACTCTCTTATGTCAGTAGATTTCCCTACTAAGAGGCTGTGTTTTCGCTAGAATTATTCCCAACGTATCTTTGATCCACTTCTGTACTTCCCTCACCGTGTCACGTTCCCGCAACGCCACCAGTTGACATTCAGCCTCGCGGTGAGCAATGGTCTTAACGTTTTAGTATGTCAGTCTTATATTATCCCCGGTTTTTCAGCAAACACCTCAATTTATCTACTTAATAAGTGGTATACTGTTTCTGTTGACCTTGCGTTAAATATTCTGATTCAGCTGCTTTGCTACCAATGAAATTATCCTTATTTCGTACGCTATGTTCTTGACCTGAATTTCCGAACAAAAATCAGTCATGATGTGTAGCAACTTAGATCCAACTCGTTGTACATTAATATGCTGGCATTATTTACGATGCACCTCCGGATTTTTCACCAAATCCAGTCTTATTCGTTTACCTTCACCCTCTGCATAACGATGTCCTGTCTCGAGGAATATTATTGCTCTCATCTCGCAGAGAAAAATCCATTTTCAGATACAATCTAAGGCCAATTTTCTTACGACCAAGAAGTTGCATTTTACTTCTTCCTCCTTGACAAATACGCCCACTTGTATTTGAAATCTGATAGTCTGTACTCCGAAAGCTCCAGTAACACTACAGATCTCAACTGGCAAAACCATGATCTTATTATGACTAACTTGTATGAAAAAATTGTGAGTCATAGGCTCGTGAGAGCTGCAGTATCCCAAATTACACTACTGGACATTAAAATTGCTACACCACCAAGATGACGTGCTACAGACGCGAAATATAACCGACAGGAAGAAGATGCTGAGATATACAAATGATTAGCTTTTCAGAGTATTCACACAAGGTTGGCGCCGGTGGCGACACCTACAACGTGCTGATATGAGGAAAGTTTCAAACCGATTTCTCATACACAAACAGCAGTTGACCGGCTTTGCTTGATGAAACGTTGTTGTAATGCCCTGTGTAAGGAGGAGCAATCCGTACCATCACGTTTCCGACTTTGATAAAGGTCGGTTTGTAGCCTATCGTGATTGCGGTTTATCGTAGCGCGACATTGCTGCTCGCGTTGGTCGAGATCCAATGACTGTTAGCAGAATATGGAATCGGTGGGCTCAGGAAGGTAATACGGAACGCGGTGCTGTATTCCAACGGCCTTGTAGCACAAGCAGTCGAGATGACAGGCATCTTATCCGCATGGCTGTAACGGATCGTGCAGCCACGTCTCGATCCCTAAGTCAACAGGTCGGGACGTCTGCAAGACAACAACCATCTGCACGAACAGTTCGACGACGTTTGCAGCAGCGTAGACTATCAGCTCGGAGACCATGGCTACGGTTACCCTTGACTCTGCATCACAGACAGGAGCACCTGCGATGGTGTACTCAACGACGAACCTGGGCGCACGAATGGTAATACGCCATTTTCTCGGATTAGTCCAGGTTCTGTTTACAGCATCATGATGGTCGCATCCGTGTTTGGGGACATCGCGGTGAACGCACATCGGAAGCGTGCTTTCGTCATCGCCATACTGCCGTATCACCCTGCGTGATGGTGTGGGGTGCCATTGGTTACACGTCTCGGTCACCTCTTGTTCGCACTGACGGCACTTTGAACAGTGGTCATTACATTTCAGATGTGTTACGACCCGTGGCTCTACCCTTCATTCGATCGCTGCGAAACACTACATTTCAGTAGGACAATCCACGAACGCATTTTGCATGTCCTGTACCGGTCTTTCTGGATACAGAAAATGTTCGACTGCTGCCCTGACCAGCACATTCTCCAGATCTCTCACCAATTGAAAACGTCTGGGCAATGGTGGCCGAGCAACTGGCTCGTCACAGTACGCCAGTCACTACTCTTGATGAACCGTGGTATCGTGCTGAAGCTGCATGGGCAGCTGTACCTGTACACGCCACCCAAGCTTTGTTTGACTCAGTGCCCAGGCGTATCAAGGCCGTTATTACGGCCAGAGGTGGTTGTTTTGGCTACTGATTTCTCAGGATCTATGCACCCAAATTGCGTGAAAATGTAATCAGATGTCAGTTCTAATATAATATATTTGTCCAAAGAATACCCGTTTATCATCTGCATTTCTTGTTGGTGTAGCTATTTTAATGGCCAGTAGTGTATCTCAGTGGGTACCTACTTAATAGTTGCTTTATTTACAGCTTACGTTAACTTACCTTTGCCTAATTTGCACTGTCTTGGTTCGGTACTTAATTCCTTTCTAACATCTAATTCATCGTTATTGAAACGGTACAGTAGTTACCGCTCCATAAGCAGCAGGTTTCCCTGCTCGCTCACACCTGGAATACAAACTGAAGCGGCTCCACCGCCAATTTATTCCACGACGTGGCCGGCCGCTGGTGCAGCGGAACCCCATGTGGACTGATGGAGAACGTGTTAGGCTTCATTATACATATTTATATATGTCATGTATCATGTATTACTTGTACTTGTTTGTGAATCATGCACGTGAACATTCCTAATCCTCCTCCCACCTTTCCAAAACGCGTGGCCAAATACTAACTGGTAAACAGCAAAAGTAGTTCTGTAGTGTAGTAGTGCCCACCTTGCTGCTGGGTAGAGATCAGAATGCGGCACAGGCAGGTCGAAGTCAAAGACGTTTCAGTATCATAAGGTTTGGGGTGGAGAGGTTGGTCACGGCCAAGTGGTTCGGCCATCCCCTCCACTGGGGCCCAGGAAGACCTCCGGGTGACCGCCATATTCTAGGAGTTCTACAGAAGACGGGTAAGTGAGCAGATGTGTCCTCAGTGCATCTGTCTCGGTGTTCACCGGAAGAAAGTTATTTGAATATTTGTACTGATTGTATTTTATTTCCAGTTTCAGATTATGTAGGGAAACGAATCTACCCACTGAGTGCTTTCTCGTTTATTTCGGAAATTTTGTGTGGAAACAGAGTAGGCTCCCATCCTTTGTACAAAGTCAAGTGGTGTCGTAAGCTACAAGTCTCATCAATAGTTCCAATGTATAAATTTAATCGCGCAAATCGAGTGCAAAGAAGTATATTCAAAAGTGAGAGATTTATTTTGGTCGAAAACTGAACAGTAACAATGTTTCTTTGTGCGAAGGGGGTCTTAGAGCACGTAGTTTTTCCTCATGCTAGTAATAGTGAACGTGGTTGATCATTTGGTAGCCAAATTATAACATCGAACGGTCACATCGTAATTCGCTGCCTCACGGCATAGTTAAACTGATTGCCGTTTCCACTTCCTTTGTAGTTGGATGAACTGTAATTCCACGTGGTCTATCGTTCTTTGCGCGGAGGGCACAAGTTCAAATAGCGAAAAAACAGAGATCGCTCCGCTAAACTCCTTCGACCCCCTGTGTTAATGTGTCTGGTCCCCAGCTTATCCGTTATCTTCCTCTCACATAGTGGATGTTCTGAACATACATCTCCATCTACATTTATACTCCGCAAGCCACCGAACGCTGTGTGGCGGTGGGCACTTTACGTGGCCCTGTCATTACCTCCCTTTCCTGTTCCAGTCGCGTATGGTTCGCGGGAAGAACGACTGCCAGAAAGCCTCCGTGCGCGCTCGAATCTCTCTAATCTTACATTCGTGATCTCCTCGTGAGGTATAAGTAGGGGGAAGCAATATATTCGTAACCCCCTCCAGAAGCGCACCATCTCGAAACCTGGACAGCAAGCTACACCGCGATACAGAGCGCCTCTCTTGCAGAGTCTGCCACTTGACTTTGCTATCACGCTTGCCAAATAACCGTGTGACGAAACGCGCCGCTCTTCTTTGGATCTTCTCTATCTTCTCTATCTCCTCTGTCAACCCGACCTGGTACGGATCCCACACTGATGAGCAATACTCAAGTATAGGTCGAACGAGTGTTTTGTAAGGCACCTCCTTTTTTGATGGACTACATTTTCTAAGGATTCTCCCAATGAATCTCAATCTGGCACCTGCCTTAGCAACAATTAATTTTGTATGATGATTCCACTTCAAATCGCTCCGTACGCATACTCCCAAATATTTTACGGAAGTAACTACTACCAGTGTTTGTTCCGCTATCATATAACCATTCAATAAAGTATCCTTCTTTCTATGTTTTCGAAATACGTTACATTTGTCTATGTTAAGGGTCAGTTGACACTCCCTGCACCAAGTGCCTATCCGCTGCAGATCTTCCTGCGCTTCGCTGCAATTTTCTAATTCTGCAACTTCTCTGTATACTACAGCATCATCCGCGAAAAGCCGCATCGAACTTCCAACACTAGGTCATTTATACACTCCTGGAAATTGAAATAAGAACACCGTGAATTCATTGTCCCAGGAAGGGGAAACTTTATTGACACATTCCTGGGGTCAGATACATCACATGATCACACTGACAGAACCACAGGCACATAGACACAGGCAACAGAGCATGCACAATGTCGGCACTAGTACAGTGTATATCCACCTTTCGCAGCAATGCAGGCTGCTATTCTCCCATGGAGACGATCGTAGAGATGCTGGATGTAGTCCTGTGGAACGGCTTGCCATGCCATTTCCACCTGGCGCCTCAGTTGGACCAGCGTTCGTGCTGGACGTGCAGACCGCGTGAGACGACGCTTCATCCAGTCCCAAACATGCTCAATGGGGGACAGATCCGGAGATCTTGCTGGCCAGGGTAGTTGACTTACACCTTCTAGAGCACATTGGGTGGCACGGGATACATGCGGACGTGCATTGTCCTGTTGGAACAGCAAGTTCCCTTGCCGGTCTAGGAATGGTAGAACGATGGGTTCGATGACGGTTTGGATGTACCGTGCACTATTCAGTGTCCCCTCGACGATCACCAGTGGTGTACGGCCAGTGTAGGAGATCGCTCCCCACACCATGATGCCGGGTGTTGGCCCTGTGTGCCTCGGTCGTATGCAGTCCTGATTGTGGCGCTCACCTGCACGGCGCCAAACACGCATACGACCATCATCGGCACCAAGGCAGAAGTGACTCTCATCGCTGAAGACGACACGTCTCCATTCGTCCCTCCATTCACGCCTGTCGCGACACCACTGGAGGCGGGCTGCACGATGTTGGGGCGTGAGCGGAAGACGGCCTAACGGTGTGCGGGACCGTAGCCCAGCTTCATGGAGACGGTTGCGAATGGTCCTCGCCGATACCCCAGGAGCAACAGTGTCCCTAATTTGCTGGGAAGTGGCGGTGCGGTCCCCTACGGCACTGCGTAGGATCCTACGGTCTTGCGTGCATCCGTGCGTCGCTGCGGTCCGGTCCCAGGTCGACGGGCACGTGCACCTTCCGCCGACCACTGGCGACAACATCGATGTACTGTGGAGACCTCACGCCCCACGTGTTGAGCAATTCGGCGGTACGTCCACCCGGCCTCCCGCATGCCCACTATACGCCCTCGCTCAAAGTCCGTCAACTGCACATACGGTTCACGTCCACGCTGTCGCGGCATGCTACCAGTGTTAAAGACTGCGATGGAGCTCCGTATGCCACGGCAAACTGGCTGACACTGACGGCGGCGGTGCACAAATGCTGCGCAGCTAGCGCCATTCGACGGCCAACACCGCGGTTCCTGGTGTGTCCGCTGTGCCGTGCGTGTGATCATTGCTTGTACAGCCCTCTCGCAGTGTCCGGAGCAAGTATGGTGGGTCTGACACACCGGTGTCAATGTGTTCTTTTTTCCATTTCCAGGAGTGTATATAGCAATGGTCGCATAACACTCCTCAGTGGCGCGCCAATAACGCTCCCCTGTAAAGTAATGGTAGAATTTGGTGGCACACATTCTGGCCAAACGCAGCTCCGTCTTGTCCGTAAAACAATAATGTGCGTGCAGATTAGCTTACAAGGTAGCCAAGCCATGCGGTGTAAAACTGTAATCTGTGTAAAGTGGAATAACTACTGTAATTGCTGTAAAGTGGAATAATTATGTTCAAAATAAGTAGGTTATGAATGAATATCATTCTTTAACATTCTCTGAAATCACAGTGAAGTCAATTTAAAGAGAATTTGTTTGTAGAAGGAAGAGAGTTATAAAAAAATGTACAACAAAGGGACCCACACATCAGCGTTTGACCCCTTCAACCCCTTGCTTAGTAACGTGCAAAATAGGACACGCTCTTTTCTCTAGGTAGCGCTCACAAGTTCCCCTCCCCCAAATTATCCGCTACACCATTTACATTCAGAGCTAATTGCAATGATTACCTCTTTTATAAATGCCGATGTCAGGTGTCGGTTTCCGCCTTGTTGTGGACCAGTATAGAAACTAGAAAATCCACAAAAAATCACAAAGGCTGCGTAAAGCAGAAATACGAGCGTTGCCAGAGGGTTTTAAGAAAGTACAGCTAAAACGATAGTTTTCTCTCCTCCCCAATAATACGGTTTACTTTCATCTGGCGTCTTCTGCGAGGTTTATTGTAAGAAAGTTTGTTTAATTCCCACAGTACGCTTAACTTTCATCTGGCGTATCGTTTCCCAGTATTCTTGCAAATACGGGTAGACTCTGAGAAACCAGCCATGAATTAATATTCAAATAGATTATGGTATGTTAAAGATTAGGCGATTTTATTTGGATAGTTAGGCGCGTAAATTACAACGTGGCTACTCATTTAGCGAGTACAGTAAATTAGGATGTGCGTACGACGCGCTCCGAAGCACGTAGCTTAGCAAACATGGAAGACGGTGTCTAAGGAAACATCAGCTTGGCCGAACCCGGCAGCGTGCTAGAGCTCACAGTGCCTCAATGGACCGGAAACCATTAACACCGGAAGAACTCCCTCACGCATGGCGACAGTCTCGGACAACAGCGGTAACCCTGAAGCCGCACCCTCGCACGAGCAATGTGGAGCGGGCTGGGCAAACCCTGTGCCAGACGAATAACTGATGAACAACACAGTCGTAGGAACCATAGAAGCTACACGTGACACATCGAATAACAGCCTAACGATGGACGTACTAACGGTACTGCTCACTGAGCAAAAGAAACGGCTCAATGAACGTTTCACTGCGTTCGGGGAACGCCAAGACAAACGTTTTACTGAGCAACATGAACGCTTCAAAACGGACGATGAACGTTTCGCCGAATTAAAACAGCAGATAGGGAAGAAAATCAAACATGACTTGGAGGAACAGACAACCCCCCCCCCCCCCCCCCCGCGCCAAGGAGCATTCGATGCTCGGTTTAACGAGCACGAGACAAAACTGATCGAACAGTCACGAAAGCTTCAAGAACCTGAAAGTCAAGTGGGAGCGCTGGTACTGGTTAATCAAATGAGCAATGAAGTTGTACGAACTGAGCTCACGGAAGAGCGAAAAGGCGTGAACGAGGCCGCAGAAAGAAAAAAGACACGAATGGCTACGATTGTATGATTTGTATTGTATGTTAACCGGGGACCTAGAAACGACGGAGAGGCTCCGTCCCCGCCGCAGCCGCAGTGGTCCACAACCCCACGACGACTACCGCAGTCCTCTTCAACCCTCCGCCGCCCCACACCGAGCCCAGGGTTATTCTGCGGTTCGGCCCCCGGTGGACCCCCTAGGGAACGTCTCACACCACACGAGTGTAACCCCTATGTTTGAGTGGTAATGGTGGTGTACGCGTAGGTGGAGAACTTGATTGCGCAGCAATCGCCGACATAGTGTAATTGAGGCGGAATAAAGGGAACCAGCCTGCATTCGCCGAGACAGATGGTAAACCGCCTAAAAACCATCCACAGACTGGCCGGCTCATCGGACCTCGACACTTCTTTCATTCCATAATGTCATATGGTATAATATTTAGGGGTAACTCTTCAAGTCAAACAAAAGTTTTCAGAGTCCAAAAGCGTGTAATACGTATTATTTGTGGAGTAAATTCACGGACGTCCTGTAGAAACCTCTTCAAAGAACTGGGTATACTAACTACTGCCTCTCAGTATATTTACTCATTAATGAAATTCGTCCTAAATAATATATCTCTTTTCCCAACAAACAGCTCAGTTCATAGATACAATACCAGGAACAAAAATGATCTGCACAAGGACTTAAAAGCACTTACTTTAGTTCAAAAAGGGGTCCACTACTCAGGAACACACATCTTCAATAATTTGCCAGTAAACATAAAAAATTTAGTTACAAATAAAGATCAGTTTAAAAGGAGCCTGAAAGACTTACTAGTGGCCAACTCCTTCTACTCCATTGACGAATTTTTTAATAGAAACAAATGATGTATTGTATATATTCATACTATTAGTATTGTTATTTCAGCTTAAAGAAAAAAATTTACATGTTCCACATCCACGAGAATCTCCTCAGCACGGATCTATGGAACGAAAAAGTAATCTAATCTAATCTAATCTAAAAGACACGAATCCGCCGGGCGGATTCGTGCCGGGGACCAGGCGCTCCTTCCCGCCCGGAAAGCCGTGGGTTAGACCACACGGCCAACAGGGCAGCTTACGGCCATGGTAGAACATGATCTCGTAGAAACGCAAGAAGTTGTAGTTACCCAGAGATCATAGAAAATACAGTAAATATTATTTGCGAAGAGCAACAACAAGCTCTCGAAGAGATGCGGCAGCAAGTCACACAATGTGAGACAGCACTGCAGAATCAGTTGGGCGATGTGCGAAAAAGAATAGGGGTGCTCGCCTCAGCAGTCGAAAATTGCAATTCACGCGTGGAAGAGAGTTCGGATCGCGCGGCAAGAGCGACGAAGTGCAATCTTTGTTGCGTTTCAAAGAAACGCAAACTACAATAAATGAGTGGATCCTCAAGAAGATGAGGCTCCGATGTCAGAGCGAGACGTGCAAAACAACCGGAACCGAGCGTGATCTCAACAGACGGAGACGATGAATTACGGAAACTACAGGAGCGTTTATGCACTCTGCGGAGAGCAGGCGCAGACCCCGCTCCCACGCGCATTACCGAAAACACGTCAGAGAATGACGAAGAGTGCAAGAAGCACTTTGTCTCGCTGCTGAAATACTCCACGTTCCTCGTCCCCTTAAATCCGCAACATGTCAAGGCGTGGGTTTCGCAATTCGACCACACACTACCGGATTCATGGGGAGAGGCGCTCCGAATTCGTTTTGTGTACAATCATCTCAGAGATGAAGCAGCCATAAGGATGCAACCAATGCTAAACTTATGTAAGACGTATGCGGAGTTCCGTGCTGCATTCATTAGAGAGTTCTGGTCTGCCACAGAACAAGAGAGACCGAAATTCGCGATATAAATGCAACCGGATTACAACGATTGTACGCACCCTGATCCTACCATCTTCTTCAGAGACTTGGTGCGAAGGAACCAGTATCTTGACGCGCCATATCCAGCGCCGGAATTAATCAGGATCTGCATGACAAAGTTACCTCCGAAACTTCGGCGGGAGATAACGATTGCAGGCAGAGGGTTGCGCGACAATACCTCCTTCCTCCATTTCTTGCAAGAGCTAGGTAAGCCTAGAATGCAAGAAAATAATAATCAAAGTAGAAGAGACGAACCCCGGCCTCCACTGGCAGAGGCACAACAGTCAAGGGAAGGCCAAAACGGATTACGTGGAGTCACGGATCAGACCGCGAAATTCGGAACGCGCGGCGCCTGCAGAAAACCACGAATCGCGAGAAGTAGCCGAAGTACGCTCTCCCGATCCTCGGTGCAATGAGGAAACGCAAGAGGAGAAGACAAACGCGCAGCAATGACTGATAGAAAGCACGGATCGAATAGAAAGCGAAAGAACGGAGGTAGGAAACAGTACTGGAATATTCTTCTTTAATTTTGAAGATATTAGGGGAGCTTGAAGAAGGGGACGAGATAGTATCCGTAAAGTGCCAAGTAATGATCATTAACATAAATAACGTCACCGTACCCTCTGTGCTACACTCAGGCAGTCAGGGCTCAGTCATCCGAGAAGATATTTTACAAAGATTCACAGAACGCGAGTGGCCGTCACTGCTGTTGCAACGCAACGAAAGTACGTGGTGCAGTACAAAGTAGATGTGTAGGTGTAAAGCGACAGGTACAGATCGACTTTAGCTGCCAGTCACGGTCATTCACAGCAGTTTTCTTGGTGGTTCCGTCGCTTGCTGTGGAAGTAATCCTCTGCATCGACTTTCTGTGTGCACACCAAGCGTGCATAGATTTCCGCCTAAACTGCGTAACATTAACTCTCGAAGGAGAGAATGTCAGGCTAGATTTCGAACAAGGGCACTGATCTGTTTCACCTTGACACAGAGGCGGGCCAATACCCGAAAAATCTAGGACTCACTTCAAAAGTACGTCTAGACACAGAGAGCACAAAAAAGGACGTAGATGCGCTAATAGTAGAAAGAACAGGTCACATAGAATCGTAGCCAGGATTGCGTAGGATTCTACGACAGAACAAGGCAGTGTTTTCGGACAGAACGGGCACGATTCGCGATTTCAAATACAAGTTCCGTGTAAAACCGCAGCGAACGTTTGTCGTACGACCTAATGGCGTACCAGCAATATACAGAAAAAGGGTGGCCAAAAATAACGGATTGGCCGGAGACAGACGGACCCGAATGTTTAGACGAACTCCTACGCAAATTCCATGGGGTGAGAGTGTTGACCTCAGTCGACTTGCGAGGGAGCTTCTGGCAGGTGGAACTGGACACCTCCTGCCGAAAGTACACAGTCCTCTTGTGCTTCGGGAGGTGCTTGGAATTTCGAAAGTTGCCGTTTGGACTTTCCATCGCCTCATCTGCATTTGTACTGGCACTGAACGCGGTGATACGCGATTCACTCCTTAAAAGAATGACCCTGTACGTCAACGACGTAATAATTGCCGAAACGACCTGGCAAGAACACAACACAATTCCTGACGTCCTCCTGAAGGCATTCAGCGAAAAAGGGGTCACTGTTAATTTAAATAAATCCGATTTCGGAAGAACGGAATTACAACTTCTCGGACGCATTGCATCAGCAGACGGAATTCGGCCAGACCCGGAAAAAGATCACAGCAATTCAAGACTTCCCCACGCCCAGGGTGTAACGTCAGTCACGTGGTTCTCTAGGTCTCTGTAATTTCTGTAAAAAGTCCATAAAATACTATGCATTGCCACTCCACGGCTGTGCACTCTCACAGGAAAGAAAACTGTCAGGAACTGGGACGAAGTCGCCCAGTCCGAATCCGGACAATTAAAGTCGTTACTGTTCACCGTCCTACTTCTTGCGCACTCTTGCTTAAGCAGAGAATTCTGTCTGTGTGCAAATAGCTCGCGGGCTGGATTGGGCTTAATCTTGTTCCAAGAATACGAACAGGACGGAACAATTATTCCGAGACCCATTGCTTTCGCCAGTCGCGTTTTAATAAGGCTGAGAGAAATTACACCGTCATGGAGTTGGAGGCTTTGGCGGTCGTGTGGCCTTTCACAAAGTTCGAATGTTACATATTCGGGCGATTTTCGAACGTCTACACCGATCACAAGGCTCTCCAGTTCCTGACAGCCAAGTTGACGCACGGCAGGCTACTGCGGTGGGCCCTCTACATGCAGCAGTACCGTTTTAAGGTCATTTACATTCACGGCCCGGAGGACGTCGTAGCAGACGCGTTATCCCGGAATCCCGTTGGTTTAGTGGATGGCGCAGATGATTAAATGAACGAGCACCGGTTTAACCTCCTGTACATTAGGCAGGCACCGTATGAATTCACGGCCAGCAATGAAGTCTTTAACATTGCCAGGGGGCAAGACAGCGACGAAATTTGGGGACCAATTAAAGACCAGTTTCGGAAGAAGGCCTTCACCGTTGCACAAATACTATACGCTAAAGAAAGATGTATTGTTTAGGCAGAAGGAATCAGGGACCGATTGGCTTTTATGAGTGCCGGATGAGTTAACTAACAGGCTCATTTGGTATTACCAGCTTAGCCACGGACACTTCGGTGCACCTGAATGTTGCGACAAGCTAAAGGAATCCGTGCACATACGAAATATGAGTAGACGCATAAAACGCGTCCTCAGCAGACTGGGGACTTGCCAGAGGCCCAGGCCACCCACATACTCATTTAAAGGGCAACTGAACCCTACAATTCCTAAATGGTCAAAGAAGATGGCCGCCACAGATATATTCGGGCCACTTCCCGAGTCAATTAATGGATATCGGTACGTGTTGGTGACTGTTGAACTCGTCTCGAAATTTGTAACTTTCACCCCGTTACCAAAGACAACAGCAAAGACTGCCGCGGAAGCCGTTGTGCGGTATTTCCTTCGAGAAGTGGGGCATGTTCGAAAAGTCATCCCCGACAACGGATCGCAGTTTAGATTCAGACTGTGGAAACCTATTCTGGCGAGACGGGATATTTCCCCGATCTTTATATCCAGATACATGCCTAACACGAACTCCGCAGAAAGGGTTATAAAAGGGTTAGTACGGCTATGCAGAATTCATTGCCACAAGCATCACAGAGAATGGGCGATGTACGTGAGTGACTTTCAGGACATCGTAAATAGCATGCCACACGGGTCAACAGGAAACAGCCCCGTGACAGTGATCAGAAATGAGCCTTCCCAGGATAGAGTAAGAGAATTAATCGAATTTCCACCCCTGAGGACACAACAACACTCGCACATAGTGCGACAAGTCATAGAACAAATGACAAGGGAAGTAGAAGGTCAAAAGCGACTACTCAAAGGGCCGTTCAGAGAAATCCATCTCTACAGAGGCACGAAAGTTGTTGTGAGATCCCATAGGTTGTCGAAGAAACACGGGCACCTATGCTGTAAATTTTTTCATTTTTATGTGGGACCATTTCGTGTACGACGCGTCGTACCACCAAACGAGATGCAAATAGAAACAATACGAACGAGGAAGAGTCGTGGATTGCAAATGGTTCAAATGGCTCTGAGCACTATGCGACTTAACTGCTGAGGTCATCAGTCGCCTAGAACTTAGAACTAATTAAACCTAACTAACCTAAGGACATCACACACATCCATGCGCGAGGCAGGATTCGAACCTGCGACCGTAGCGGTCGCTCGGTTCCAGACTGTAGCGCCTAGAACCACACGGCCACTCCGGCCGGCTTCGTGGATTGCACCACATTACGAACATAAAGCTGTGGACAGCATAAAAGTAATAATGCATCTCCTGGTAGCGTAGCCAATAGACAATGTCGAAACGTAAACAGCGAAGATCACAATTGGTTCAAATGGCTCTGAGCACTATGGGACTCAACTGCTGTGGTCATTAGTTCCCTAGAACTTAGAAATACTTAAACTTAACTAACCCAAGGACATCACAAACATCCATGCCCGAGGCAGGATTCGAACCTGCGACCGTAGCAGTCGCACGGTTCCGGACTGTGCGCCTAGAATCGCGAGACCACCGCGGCCGGCGAAGATCACAATTAATACAGCACTCTGATCATATATAGACCATTACTGGCATGTAAATTAGTCCACTGAATCGATTATTTCTTTGGTTTCGTTCCGACAAGATGTGTCGTAATAAATCTTCAGCCTCCAAGTTTAGTCTAGACAGGCTTGCGATGTGGAAGTACTCTCAAATAGGTTGCAACCACGCAGGAACGGGATGCACTGTCACAGATACTCTACTAGAGGGGAAACGGAGAAGTGAACATACGCAATGTGGTTTAGGTAATGCTGTAGATGAGCCGCATTTTTCCCTCATAGCACGTAAAATGAACATAACTTCAGACTCAATTCAAAGTCGTTTCAAAAGAAACAACAGTAGCGAGAGTAATAGTAGTACTAACAGTGGTAGTAAACCACACAGTGCCTTACACCGGTATACGTAATGGAAAACAACAGCACACTAGAATGAGATTTTCACTCTGCAGCTGAGTGTACGCTGATATGGAACT
Source organism: Schistocerca nitens (assembly GCF_023898315.1). Classification (NCBI taxonomy): domain Eukaryota; kingdom Metazoa; phylum Arthropoda; class Insecta; order Orthoptera; family Acrididae; genus Schistocerca; species Schistocerca nitens. Next base: position 71,891,512 of record NC_064614.1, read on the forward strand.
TCCTGGCAGATTAGAACTATGTGCGGGACGAGGCTCGAACTCGGGACTTTTCTTTGCCTTTCGCGGGCAAGTGCTCTGCCATCTGAGCTACCCAAGCCCGACTGACGACCCGTCCTCACAGCTTTACTTCCGCCAGAACAACGTCTACTACCTTCCTTACTTCACACAAGCTCTCCTGCGAAACTTGCAGGTCCCGAGTTTAAGCACTGAAGAAAGAAGTTTTAGCAGTAATATAATGCATCCTAAAAACTAAGAACAAATTATCTCAATGCAGAGGCCACGAAAAGCTTGACGAGCAGTATATATCAGTGTTATTGTGGGAGAAAGGATATCTAATTTATACAGGGTGTTACAAAAAGGTACGGCCAAACTTTCAGGAAACATTCCTCACACACAAATAAAGAAAAGATGTTATGTGGACATGTGTCCGGAAACGCTTAATTTTCATGTTAGAGCTCATTTTAGTTTCGTCAGTATGTACTGTACTTCCTCGATTCACCGCCAGTTGGCCCAATTGAAGGAAGGATTGTGCAATCACGTCATCAACACAGATTTTCTGTGAACGTTTGGGCATGCATTGTTGGTGATGATTGGGCCCCATGTTCTTCGACCTATGCTCAATGGAGCACGTTATCATGATTTAATACGGGATACTCTACCTGTGCTGCTAGAACACGTGCCTTTGCAAGTACGACACAACATGTGGTTCATGCACGATGGAGCTCCTGCACATTTCAGTCGAAGTGTTCGTACGCTTCTCAACAACAGATTCGGTGACCGATGGATTGATAGAGGCGGACCAATTCCATGGCCTCCACGCTCTCCTGACCTCAACCCTCTTGACTTTCATTTATGGGGGCATTTGAAAGCTCTTGTCTTCGCAACCCCGGTACCAAATGTAGAGACTCTTTGTGCTCGTATTGTGGACGGTTGTGATACAATACGCCATTCTCCAGGGCTGGATCAGCGCATCAGGGATTTCATGCGACGGAGGGTGGATGCATGTATCCTCGCTAACGGAGGACATTTTGAACATTTCCTGTAACAAAGTGTTTGAAGTCACGCTGGTACGTTCTGTTGCTGTGTGTTTCCATACTATGATTAATGTGATTTGAAGAGAAGTAATAAAATGAGCTCTAACATGGAAAGTAAGCGTTTCCGCACACATGTCCACATAACATATTTTCTTATTTGTGTGTGAGGAATGTTTCCTTAAAGTTTGGCCGTACCTTTTTGTAACACCCTGTATACGGTATGTTTTTGTACATTATAACTGGGGTTAGATGGCGAGTTCATTTATTACCTTGTGCTGGTAATTATCTGAAATTGTTATTTTCAAGTATTTTGCACTGCATTTGACAAAAGGCTCCCATTCGGGTGGAGTTGGTTCACATCTTCGTATGGAGATCGTTATTTACGTTTCTTATTGTATTCCCTAAATCACTTAAGATGATCGGCCGGGATGGTTGCATGCAAAAGGACGGTGGAGTTAGTTCCTCAGTCTCGAGTCCGTGCTCTCTAATCATTACGATGTTCTGCCTTAATCTTCATTTCTTCAGCGTGGATGAACGTGGAATAACCGCGACAGCACTAAAGAGGAAACCGCTCTGAACTCAGTTCTGTTGCTGTACACCTATTTTGGTAACTTTTCTTTAGGCCACTATCCTGTTAACGAGTCTTTATTAACGAATTCGTCATTCACCGATATGATTTACGCTTTTCTAATGACTCAGTTTGCAAATTATTTTACGAATATATTCTGTAAATGGCTTATGGCACATGACGTAACTAACCTACGTGGACTTTAATTTCACTACATTAATTTCCCGCGAAATGTAACGTATAACTAATGCGTATCTGTGTGAAGGACTCTACCTTTGCGAGCTGTAGCATTCTTTTCGATTCGAGATTATCAGTACAAACTCCGTAATTAAAGAAGATGGAAGAATTAATGGCCACAAATTGGGAATCCCGCTGATTGACAAGGAACTGAATGTGACAGTCTGGCGCCTGGGAATGAGTATATGGAAACCATCGAAGTTCTTCGGCTGCATCAATCGTCGTGATGGTCTGTGGGAAGAATAGGAAGATAGGGAAAATACTATGAGGCGAAAAGTTGCTAGAGGTCGACTCCCCATAGCAGAACGTGATGATCCGGGGCTTTCCCGCCCATGAAAGTAGTAAAGGCGCCAACCTGCTTCATATCTAATGATAGGTTATAATGTTGATGCACGCACAGTTGGTTTGGAGGACACCGTTAGGATCACAATGTTGAACTTGTGAGTCCGCAACCGCCCGCATCTCGTGGTCGTGCGGTAGCGTTCTCGCTTCCCACGCCCGGGTTCCCGGGTTCGATTCCCGGCGGGGTCAGGTATTTTCTCTGCCTCGTGATGGCTGGGTGTTGTGTGATGTCCTTAGGTTAGTTAGGTTTAAGTAGTTCTAAGTTCTAGGGGACAGATGACCATAGATGTTAAGTCCCATAGTGCTCAGAGCCATAGTCCGCAACATTATCATTTATGACTGCAATGACCACGGCTTCATCTACATCCGTATGAATCGCATGGCCGTGTCTGCATAAGCTGTCATCCAGGCTCCACGGCCACAGATCAGTGGGGCTACGATTACATTACCTGAGAGATTCACCCGGGCTTCAAAGAACCTGTGTTACATTATCGTGGATCACCTGCATCGCTTCATGCTTAATGGGTTCCCTTATGGCCGATGCCATCGTCCGGCTGAATAGCTGTCAGTGTCACAATGCCAGTGGTTTGCGGAGCTTGATAGTAAACGTACTCTGATGCCTTGGCCTCCAACAGGATACAACATGAATAAAAACTGACATCTATATATAATACATATACACGGTCAACAGTTCGTTGTTCCGCTGGACATAATTCAGAATCATACGAAACAAAGTAATGCACGAAAGAATCCTAACAGTAACTCCGGAAAACCCACGTAATTGCACATGGAAACGATGAGAGCAAAATTAACTCACAATTTTTGCAAAAAGTAGTAACTTTTTGAGGTTCAATAAAATGTAAGTCCTTCACTAAATTCCTGTTGTAGTCTTCTTTAGGAAAACTTTTTATTTGCCCATACTGCAAGGAAGGATACATTCATTACTAGTTTAGACCAGTTCAATGGCATCATCAGATCACATAATATAAAGCAGTTCCTATATCGACTACTGAAGCAAGACGCTTTCTCACTATCATGTATACATTTGCGAACTCAAAAACTGCGGTTACAATATATGCCTTTTCTAGGTACGTTATGGAGCATTTCATTTATTGTATAACAGCTACATTATAGTGTATGATGAAACATCATGGTATCTGATGAAGCCGGCCACTGTCGCCGAGCGGTTCTAGGCGTTTCAGTCTGGAACCATGCGATCGCTACGGTCGCAGGTTCAAATCCTGCCTCAGGCATGGATGCGTGTGATGTCCTTAGGTTGGTTAGGTTTAAGTCGTTCTAAGTTATAGGGGACTGATGACCTCCGATTTTAAGTCCCATAGTGCTAAGAGCTATTTGAACCATTTTTTTTTATCTGATGAAGCTTTGCACCTGACAGCAATAGACTACTCTTTTCGCGAGAAAACCAAATATTTACATCCGCCAGACTGGCTGATGGAGAAGACTTTTGTTGCAAAGTCTACAGCTCAAAGTGCGATACACTTAACTCGCCAAGAATGTGTCGTCTTCCTACTCTACTTACAAGTCAAATGGTGATGGTTTTCACAAAAAAGTTGGCGAACATTTCCGCTAACTGACGCTGACGTCACATTACCTCTCCTAACAAACGAAGTAATGTATGCATGACCTGATTCCAAACGTTTCCCTGTCTCTGGTTTATCTATGATATGAGGTAGTCTCTGCTTCAACAGAGATTTTCATTAGCTGAAGCAGTAAGAGAACAGTGAAGAAAATTCATTTTTGTATACCGTGTGGTGAGAAACAATCTGAAAATCTTGTAACAGATTTTCAGTATACGTTGTGAGAAATAGCTACTCCGTTTACAGGGAAGTTAGGCAATGAAGCCGTTGCGAGCGCAGATTCAAGCAAAAAAATGGTTCAAATGGCTCTGAGCACTATGGGGCTTAACATCTGAGGTCATCAGTCCCCTAAAAGTTAGAACTACTTAAACCTAACTAACCTAACGACATCACACACATCCATGCCCGAGGCAGGATTCGAACCTGCGACCGTAGCAGTTGCGCCGTTCCGGACTGAAGCGCCTAGAACCGCTCGGCCACAGCGCCCGGCGCTGATTCAAGCAGCCCGCCAGATAAAATTATTGTCCGTTGTTCACATGACGCAGATGATAGCGCATGAGACTACTCAGCCTTTGGCTCGTGTTCGATCCTTACTCTCGTCCCATGTCCAGTTTCTGTATCGCTCTCTTGTACGGTTCTGTGAAACCAAACGAAGAGAACGTTTCGTAACAAAGTCTTTGGCAGCCGCTTCAATTTGAGCTTGCAACGACCTGATTGGCTAACTCCAATACATATAAAATCGGAAATACGCAGCGTATCGAATTTTTTTCTTAACAAATATTTCCCAGCGCAATTTTCCTTGCAACACCCTTAACAGATTTTCGGACTGTTTCTGACCACCCTGCTTACAGTCACCATACGAGTAGTTATATTCAGATTACCAATAGACATAAAGGGGAGACGAAGAATCGTAATAAAGTCTATAAGATCAGCCGAATAATTGGCTGCAAAGTGATAAAAAGGAGCATGATAATTTTCTATGAATTTTATAAAAATTCGTTGTCTCTTCAGCTTTGAAAGTCAGAAGACGAAGAATCATAATAACACTGTATAAAATCTTGCAAGTCGTTGGCCACATAATAATCAAAAAGAATATGAGACATTTTATGCATTTAATGGTGATTTTTGGTTTCTGAAATTTATACACTGAAAGCCTGAGCTGAACACTGCCTAGTCTAAATTGGTAATTGTCACTGGAAAACGCTCATTTGTTTGTGTGGTATTAGATATAAAAAAATAAAAGAACATAAGCAATGCATCACCTAATCTCCACTGACAGTATGACATCACAGTACATCACTTAAAATACGAGAGTCGTTCACTAAGAGCCGGCCGGAGTGGCCGTGCGGTTCTGGGCGCTACAGTCTGGAACCGAGCGACCGCTACGGTCGCAGGTTCGAATCCTGCCTCGGGCTTGGATGTGTGTGATGTCCTTAGGTTAGTTAGGTTTAATTAGTTCTAAGTTCTAGGCGACTGATGACCTCAGAAGTTGGGTCGCATAGTGCTCAGAGCCATTTGAACCATCGTTCACTAAGTTCTGCAACACGTTTTTTCCCCTAATGGTAGGTTGGTTTCATTCTAGTATACAAAATTATGTCCCACTCTTTTGAATACAGGAGCTGTTACTCAACATAACCTCCATTTGGTGGAACAGCCTTACGCCACCTTACCGGGAGGGAATGTATGGCCGGATTACAACACCCCATTGATTGACGTCGGAGTCAATGTTCTTGCTGCATTAATAACCCCCCCCCCCCCATCTTCCACGTACTGCTTCCCGCGGAGTCCGTCCTTCTTCGGGCCAGACAGATGAAAGCCTGAAGTTGCAATATCGGGCTGTAGGCTGCATGAGGAAGAACAGTCCAGTGAAGTTTTGTGAGCTCCTCTCGGGTGTTCAAATGTGTGTGAAATCTTATGGGGGTTAACTGCTAAGGTCATCAGTTCCTAAGCTTACTCACTACTTAACCTAAATTATCCTAAGGACAAACACACACACCCATGCCCGAGGGAGGACTCGAACCTCCGCTGGGACCAGCAGAACAGTCAATGACTGCAGCGCCCTAGACCGCTCGGCTAATCTCGCGCGGCCCCTTTCGGCTTTGCAGACTTGTGCGAGAACTTGCACAGTCATGGAGAAGGAGAAGTTCTTTTGTCTTTTTGTGCCGACAAACACTTTGCAGAAGTCACGGCCGTGGGCAGCTAGCCGGCACGCAGCAGATCGGAACGTTTGCGCCACCTTGTTGCGATTATGTCAGCGCTTCACCGTGCTTTCGTTCACTGTCATGCTTCCGTAACATTCTGCAAACGCCTACACATATTTGCGATCCTCTGGTTTTCCGCCTTAAGAAACTGAATGAGAGCTTTCAATTTGGAACTCGCCTCTCTTCCACACACCTTTCTGAAGGCTTCGTAAAGCGCCGCCACCTATCGGCACCTCATGAAAATACAGGATCTAAAGCGGAAATATTCCACTCAGTTCCACAACTAAACATGCTTTTTTCCAAACCGAAATTGACCGATAAACAAGCATTTGTTTCATTGATTATTGTTGGTTCCTTATTTGTAAATAAATTCGTGCGGAACAGTTATTTAACGTGTTAGAGAGAACTGTAACTGGTAACAATTGTAGAGGGAGACCAAGGATTCATTACAGTAAAATGTTCCTGTGAATATACGCTGCAGCAGTTTCTTTGTCTAACGTTGTTAATTAAAAAATTTTTGGTTTTGTTTGCCAACGAATATGCAATGAGTAATGTTTGTCTTACGGAAATTTACTGTGTGATGTGTTGTTGAGCAAATGACTTAATCTGCAGTTTTCATAATGAAATCAATACCTCCGACATTTACTCAGTCTCGTGAGTACCGAGTTCCATGACTCGTACAAAAAAAAAAAAAAAAAAAAAAAAAAGGACCAAGCAACCTGTGCAATTAAATTTTCTTTAGCTCGGGAGTAGCAACGGATGTAATCTTGGTATTCTGTTCTTTCCACAGTGGGCATAGAAAATATTCAATCTTGGCACGGTGAAGTGCATTGCCGGCCGTAAAATAACTTCTAACAAATAATATCAGTATATTGGCTGCTACATGAATAACCTTGTAAATGTTCAGTGAAAATATTCGGTATTGGCTCAGTGCTGTACAATGCCCCCCGCATTGGAACTGTTACAAACATTAATACTTTTCTGATTCTGGGACATTAATTTTTTTTCCTCTGATTGAAAAATCATTTCTCTTAAAAAATATTCATAGAATTAAAATAAACAGGAATGGAAAAGGATGAGGAAGTGGTAAGTTGATATGCTAAGACCGAATGACTCAGTTTGAAAATTTTATTCAGATTAAGGTTTCACCTTCACAAAATCTGATATGGAACATTTAACATTAACTTCAAAATCAGTCAACTTCTAAACTGTTTTACAATTCTCACTTTATGACCAACACTTGGATTGTTACATAAGAAAAAGTCTGACTTCGTTTGACAAAATAGATACCAAAATTTCACTGATACAATGAGACTTCGGTACACTGGTTCTTACAAATTTCTTCCAGTTCCTTTCCCTTTGAGTTACAGTATCATTAATCACTTCATTTTATAAAAACTGTCTTATGCTGTGCCCATAGACCAATAACAAATTTCTCACAGCTAGCCACTAGCTTTATGTCTTACATCCTACCTATAACAGAACTGCGACTGCGCTCCGTGCTCGCCTACATACAGTACAATCGATTCTGCCACTCAAGCAACATCTTTGGTTTAGTGGTGTCAAAAATACAATGTCTTGTAGACATGACAATCAAATGGTTCAAATGGCTCTGAGCACTATGGGACTTAACTGCTGAGGTCATCAGTCCCCTAGAACTTAGAACTACTTTAACCTAACTAACCTAAGGACATCACACACATCCATGCCCGAGGCAGGATTCGAACCTGCGACCGTAGCAGTCGTGCGGTTCCAGACTGTAGTGCCCAGAACCGCTCGGTCACTCTGGCCGGCATGCGACAATCGTTTCAGGTCATTTTTCTTGAATTATATTACAACATCGGGCTCCACGTACAAGTGGATCGCTCACACTGGCAACGTAGAAGCTTGCGCAGGATACATCATCGCGGAGAGCTGCGTCAAATCAAAGAAATTCCCGGAGTTAAACCTGCTGCAATAACTTAGCTGACTGTCAGAAATCTTGTCGTGGTTATAGTTCGGTTGAGCTGTCTGAAACTACAGCAGAGAAAATAAAATAAGTGAACAGAAGTCACGGTTGAGTTAAAACCCTGTAGTTAAACGTTGTGAACAGCACCGGAGATTAACGAATCTGCGTTTTCGAGGACGGGGAGCCGCGCAGCTAATGACTGCGTGCCCTCGCCCCTGCAGACACTTGTTGTCAGCGCGATAAACGCGCGGCCGCTGCGTGTGTTTTCGCCGCTGGGCTGTGTTTACGCGCAAAATTGCCGGCAGCGCCCGCTAAGCCAGTCGGGAGCGGAGAGGGCGCGCGTCGTCTGCCGCCGGACCAGCCGGTGCCGCCCTAATCCTCCGCAATGGATAGCCCGGCAATTAGTTTGCCCTCCCTTCCGCGCGACTTAGCTCCTTTACCTCTAACGCTCCACTAAGGATTATTTTTTCCTTCTTCCACTCCCCTCTTTTTTTTTTTTTTCTCCTCCCGGAAATGCACTCGTCGCCGTTTCGCTAACAGCCGCGCGGGGGCTGTATTAAGCGTTCACTTTTAATGGGCACTGACGGAAGAGAGAGGCCTCGGCGTTGAGTGTAGATATCTGGCTACTTCGCTGGCACGTAAAGCCACACTGCGAGCCTTCACACTAAAAAATTACGAGAGACCTCTTAAACGGAGCTGAAAAGTGGTGGATGTACACGTTGGTTGTATTTAAACTTTCGCTACTTGAGAGGGGCCCGTGAGAAAGGAGTGATCGTAGGACAGTGAAACTCTGTGGAAACATTCGTAAACACATTTCGAAGAGAAGTAACAAACAAATCATTGAGACAAACAGATTTTAATTTCTACATCAGACGGTAACTTTCGTTAATTGGGCAGCGTGTTTACGTTCCAATTTACCAACGTTGCTCAGTGTGACGACCATCTTCATTCACAACAGCCTGGAGCCGCACTGGATGCACCAGTAGTTTTCTAACGGTAGACAGTGGAATGTCCAGCTGTCGTGACACAACTTGTGCTCTGCTTAAAGAGCAAAGAACAGCCAGTTAATTCTAACTTCCGAATCACGTTCTTCCACACCGGTGTGGGAAGAGGGCCATATTCCTGTAACGCGTCGATACTCGCCAAGTGCAGCAACACTTTTGAGAGTCTTTGATAGTTTTACGTTTAGGGCCCTGCTCATCGTGACCTGATCCATGTTGACAGTCTGTAACTGGAATGCACACTGAGGCCTGTGTTACAGTCCCACGCCGCCATACACATACCGGAGCGTAACGACAAGTCAGGAACCTAACAAAACTTTACAATTTTTTTGTCATCATGTAACCTCCCCCTCACTTATCGACCTTAATGACAGTGAAAAATCAAACCGCGTGTACCTAATGGAAATTTGGGAAAAGCAATCGTCACCGAAGTTAATCTGTCGGTAAAGAGGGAGGAAAGGGTTACATCTAAATGAATGGAAAAATGCAAATGAAACTGGTGGAAATTAATTTTGATAGGGGGTAAAGTTAATAAAGAAAGTAAATGTGCGGCCGTTACGTTAACAATTAACTAGCGGTAATTAGATATTTGAGATTTGGGGGAAATTACGGTCGCCAGTCCTATGGACAATTACTATAGTAACTGAAAAAGGAAGGTTATTACACATATAATTCGCACTAGAAGCGTGGCAACTGAAGGTTGACACGTGTAGTGTTAAAACTGAAAATTTGTCAGAAGTAATAAATTTCGCTACACTCTGACTTAATTTAGCAAAAGAATTAATAAAACCGGAAAATTGAAAGTTAATTTAGTGACTGAAGTTAATAGTGAGCTTTCTTTCTGAAGCACATCGAAATTCAGTAAAATACGGTTATTCTTGGACTACCTCAACAATCATTTCAAAAGCTACTTGAATCTACGCAATTTAGAAATAAGAGATTTAACTTTGAACTTGAATTAAATGATTCTGAACAATTAACAATAGTCAAATTTAGTACGTACCAAGCTGAGCTGCAGTCACGGGTAAGCTAAAATACGGTAACAAAACTCGCACTCTTAATTTGTGCTTGTGTAATCTAAATATTGTAGCCAGCTATGAATACCTTAACTGAACTTTGAAATTAAAGCAATAAAATCGAATGATGCTGGCGTTTGAATTTCAACGACACTCGGGTTCATTCAGGAAAAGGAAGGGACCCTGCTTGGTAATGCAATTGGGGCAATGATCAACAAAGGTTCATGCTATGTTGCTGTAATTTGAAAAGCTGAGGTCTGCCATACAGTTCTAAAACTTTACGTGCTTCCAGTCTTCCTTGTTGGTTGATTGAAGGTTTGAAGCCGTCGATCGAGGAGGTGGCGACAGTCACTCATTGTCGGCCATCGCTGTTGCAGAAGCTGGATGTTGGCGCGCCTTCTTCTCGACACGGTCACCAGGCGAAATGGGCTCTTGATGTGCGCCAGCTAATGCTTCCCGTCCGCGACACCGTGTCAGAAACTATCACAGCAAATCGAGCGCAATTACATGCTGCCCAACACCGAAAGCGCGGCAACTCGCGGGAGCGTCACACAACACACCTGCTCCACTGCACCACCCCAGCCAGACTCCCCTCTGCCCGCGTTAACACTACCAAAGATCCTAAACACTTTGGTTATCCACACGACCTATCGATGTAATCGTTCGATAGCATAGTTTTCCCTAGGCAAGACCCAGCATAAAAATCCAAATAATATTTACAAAACAACCAATTATACATCGACATAAATGCATAAATAAATATATATACAAATAGTAAAACAATTACTATATATAAAGACACAGAAATGTCCTATCTTGAGGTAACAAAACAAGGAAAAAAAATTATAGTACAATAGATGGAAATAGGAGGATATGCATTTCCGGCGTTACAATCAGTCTTCTGACCTTTATGAACCGGCCCGCCACGGATTGTTCTTCTGTGTCAACGACTTCATCTCAGACTTGTAGCTGTAACATTCGTCCTCAGTTATGTAGCGGATGTATCCCAGTCTCTGCCTTCCTCTACACTTTTTATTCTTTAGAGCTCCTCCTGTAACGTAGAAATCATTCCCTGATGTCTTACCGTGTGTCCTATCTCTGTATCCCTTCTTGTTCTGTTTCCCGTGTTCTCCTTTACTATTAGATTCTGCGTAGAGCCTCCTCGTCTCTTACCTTATCAGTCCACCTAATTTTCCACTTTCTTCCACATATACATATCTCAAATAGATCGACTCTCTTCAGCTCCGGTTTCCCACAGTCCATGTTTCATTGACGTACAATCCTGTGCTCCAAACCTACTTGCTCAGACATTTCTTCCTCAAAGGAAGACCTATATTTGATTGTTGTAGACTTCTCTTGGTCCGTAATGCCTTTTTTGCCTGTCCTAGTCTGCTTTTTATGTCCTTACTCCGCAAGTTATCGGTTATTTTGCGGCCTAAGTAGCAGAATTCCTTAATTTCTTCGCCTTCGTTATCACTAATCGTGATTCCTTATGTTCTCGTTTATACTACTTCTCATTACTTTAGTTTTCCTTCGATTTACTTTCAAGCCATATTCTAACACTACCAACAACATAAACCCTGCAACGCTTAGTCTGAACATCATTCCTATAAATTTGGGTACTGTGGTGTGCAATACTCGGAATCTGTTGAATGCTTTTTTGTTATCCACTTTGTGTTGTGCGTACTGTAAGACCTTCGGTACACACACCATCAGATTGTTTGACTTGTCGCTCTAACGAAGTAGGCGAGTGTCAGCAATATGTCTCGTGCTCTTATTGTGGCGTGTTTATCTTCTGCCGTTAGGTCAGACGATAGAAATGCCACTTGCACGCTTAGAGTAGCAGATTGACGGTGACCAACTTTAAACAGAACCTGATTAATTTTCACACACATTTATTAAAATAATAAAAAATCATAGAAATTACTTGATTCTGGATGCTATTTACAATTGACAATCTGAAGTTCCTTTGGTCTTGGTACGTTAATCTTATTCTCACATATCTCTATTACTTGACAAAATGTCTAGTCATTTCTCTTCATGGCTATGTACAGGAATATGATAATCTTATTAGGCGCAGACTGAAACTTGACTATAGACTGGTACAGACAAATGCAGACTAATGCGGACTACTGCAGGCTGACTAATCAGAGGTCTGTACCCTCGTTATAATACCTCGAGCGTTCAGGTACCTCTGCGCGAGTGTGATCCGCGAGGAGAAAAAGTTCTATATTATCAGCAATCTCATTGGCTGCGTTACATATTAATACGCGGATCGGCGGAACCAGAATTTGGTCTGTCTCTAAGACAGCGCCATCTCGTAGTGCGGAGACGGACGAGCGCTGCGCCTGCGCTGTTGTGCTTAGCGGGGCGCTTTTTATTTGTAAATTTGTGTATGCGCTGACTACGCAGAACTATGTACACAATAGGTACCCATACGGTACCCATAATAATTGTACTACAGTGACCTATAACGACCTTCCCTATAATCAAAGTACATGATGGCACACCTTAGAGCATTTGGCATAAATACATATTGTCGAGACGCGTCCCTAAACTGACGCACTAAATCATCCAAATTAGGCTTATAATGCCACAATTCTTCCAACACTACAACAGCTGTTGAATACTTAATTAAAATTTAATAACAAGTTCGTCAATCCTCTGCTGACTATTAGGAACAAGGAAGGAGAGGCGTAGATCGCCCGGGTAATTTCCGATATGGTCCCAGTTGGCATAAAAAAACTCCAACGCAGACATTAGCTGTAAACAAATACCTTTATTCAGAACGTTACATTACCTTTCCTCTTATAAAATGTCATATAAACTCTATTTATTGCAATAAATGTAACATATTTTACTTCACTCTGAACATTATCATTTTTCTCAGGTTCATCACCAGCAATCTGTAGTCCAATATAAAATGGGTTAGTACCTTGAAAAAGTCGATTTTTAAACTTACACTCTTTTTCTAGATCTGTCCAGGATTTCACTTTCGTTATATCAGCACTTTGTTCCGGCTTAGAATACGTTACAAACTTAAACCTATTCCTTCTAGTATATTTACGCCAAGGTACACCAGACGACCTCTGTGGATTTAAATCAAAAGCACCCATCTTATTGCTGCAGGCTATACGAACTTTCTCCAGTGCAGCCGGATCTTCAAATATCTTCTTGCTAGCTTTATCATCAAGCGTTAGTCTCTCAATCCTTATATTCACCCTATACACATATGTTTCGCGTGTACTGGCTCAAGAGGCGAAAGTGCAATTATAACCTTCCTGCATATCTTTCTCGGGACACAGTCAACTGAAACATGGTAGTTCACACTTAAACCATTATGAATAGTGCCTCAATAACATAATGAGTCCTTGCTTTTTTCCGGTAAACAGTCAAGATATTCCTCGTTGTGAAACACATTTACAGAATATTTGCATTCTACACAGAGACAAGAGTGATCCAAGACGAGACTGTGACCTGTCATGGGAAATCCACCAAGACATTAACAGGAGAACGTAGGTAAATGTAATAAAGCAGTGTAATAAATCATGGCGTGATTATGTAACTGCAACAGATCATATACCTGATAATCCCAAAATCATTGAACTGTCATTTCATTCTGCGAACTAGTGCTGTTTTATGAGAGGACTATCGGAGAAACCATTAAAAAACCACGTTAATGGATTCTTCCGAAGCCTTTGTGGAAGCAATTTCCTATTTATTAAAGGAAAATAAACAAACGACTTCATTCTACTAACAGTAGTATACACTTACACAGCAACGTAGAATAGTAATAACTAATGATTCACCAACTTATTAATAAAAGAATTCGAATTATGGTTCCTGTAATATAGAGGATACTTGAGATGCATTTAGTAAGTTGTGTAAATCTTACTTGAACTAACGCAGTATAGATTATCTGACAATTCGTGAGCGTCCATTGCCCGATATCAAATATGCGCGACTATTTGGTGATATTAGCAGTTGAAAAATTTGGCTATTGTGATGCGAAATTCTCTATGACAGTAGTACAACGCACACACAGTCTTGTGATTTTCGGGGAGATCTAACCACATTCGATGAGTCTAGCCACCAAAGCAAGGCAAATACTAACCTGGCGTCACCATTAAATTATTCTATTCATACGATCCTAGTGGTCTCATGTCCAGAGGACGACCCGGCCGAGGATCTGGAACGCCACAACCAATTCATAGTTCTCCAGACAGTAAATTCACGATCGAATCCACAATATTGCGCTGATTGAGCCGTGGCGACTGGTTTCGAGTCGATTTCCGCGAAAAGGATAATCTTCGCGCAACTGTGGAACGAGGAAGCTAGGTGACGCTCGGCCGAAGGGAGGTGGCTGTCGCGGAGAGAAAGGTAGACGGCAATCGGTGGAGTGGACTTAAGTCCGCACAAGGCAGCCGGGGAAGGCGCGTATTCGGCCGTGCAGTGAGGGTATTTCAGCCGTGTTTTGCTGGGGGCTGCCAGTGGACTCGCATGGTCGCGGTCTTTATCTCGCTACAGTGGATTTGTCGCACGTTGCATTGGTCGTTTTGCGCAGACGTGTTAGTGAACATTTCTACTATATGGAAACGGAGGTATTAAACGTTTCTTATTCCATAATTTGTAGTCACATCTGGCGGAAAGATGATTTGCTGGTTGTGTAAGAAAGAAGATGACCTATATGTTGCTGTGAGGGGTTTGCTCTCCGATATACACTGAAGCGCCAAAGAAACTGGTACAGGCAAGCGTATTCAAATACAGAGATATGTAAACAGGCAGAATACGGCGCTGCCGTCGGCAACGCCTAAATAAGACAACAAGTTCAAAAATGGCTCTGATCTCTATGGGACTTAACTTGTGAGGGCATCAGTCCCCTAGAACTTAGAACTACTTAAACCTAACTAACCTAACTACTTAAACCTAACTAACCAGACTGTAGCACCCAGAACCGCTAGGCCACTCCGCCCGGCAGACCACAAGGGTCTGGTGCATTTGTTAGATCGGTTACTGCTGCTACAATTGCAGGTTATTGGGATTTAAGTAAGTTTGAACATGGTGTTATATAGTTGGCGCACGAGCTACGGGACAGCTTCTTCGCGGTAGCGATGAAGTGGAGATCTTCCCGTACGACAATTTCACGAGTGTACCATGAATATCAGGAATCCGATAAAACAAGAAATCTTCGACATCACTGCCGACGGAAAAAGATACTACAAGAAAGGGACTACGAAGACTGATGAGAATCGTTCAACGAAACAGAAATGCAACCCTTATGCAGACTGCTGATTTCAATGATTGGCCAGCATAAATTGTCAGCCGGCGAACCATTCAACGAATCATCATCGATACGGGCTTTCGGAGCCGCAGGCCCACTCGTGTATCCTTGATGACTGCCTGGGCCCGTCAACACAGAAATTGGGCTGTTGATGACTGGAAACATGTTGCCTGGTAGGACGAGTATCGTTTCTGATTGTATCGAGCGGATGGAAGTGTACAGGTATGGACACAACCTCATGAATCAATGGATACTGCATGTCAGCAGGGGACTGTTCAAGCTGGTGTAGGTTTTGTAACGGTATGTGGCGTGTGCAGTTGGAGTGATATGGGACCCCTGATACGGCTAGATACGACTGTGACAGCTGACACGTACGTAAGCATCCTGTCTGATCACGTGCATCCACTCATGTCCATTGTTCTTTCCGACGGACTTGGGCAATTACAGCAGTTCAATGTGACACCCCACACGTCCAGAATTGCTACAGAGTGAATGCAGGGACACTCTTCTGACTTTTAACAGTTCCGATAGCCACCAGCCTCGGCAGACATGAACATTATTGAGCATACTTGGCTACAATACGCTTGTCCGTCCTGTTTTAGAATACTGCTGCGCGGTGTGGGATCCTTACCAGGTAGGATCGTGCAGGAAGTTTTCGTTGTGGGAAGCATTCCCGATGAACTCGTACAGCTGCCCTCGCCAAATCTTTTGTCTCGCCATAAATTAAATGAAAATGGTTCAAATGGCTCTAAGTACTATGGGACTTAACATCTGAGGTCAACAGTCCCCTAGACTTAGAACTACTTAAACCTAACTAACCTAAGGACTTCACACACATCGATGCCCGAGGCAGGCAGGATTCGAGCCTGCGACCGTAGCAGCAGCGCGGTTTCGGACTGAATCGCCTAGAACCACTCGGTCACAGCGGTCGGCTAAATTAAGTGAATATTGCGTAGTTCAGTAATGGTAAATCTCCCTTCCAGCCTAACGTTTAACGGAATTGCAACAATATCTGCACATGTAACTCAACGACTGCCGACGATCGGCGTATTACAGCGACTCAGCCACGCAGGTCGTTGTGGCCTACGTGTTTGAGACTCGCACTCGTGATGTCAATAAGCTCAACGTTAATGTCTACTTTTCACAATATGAACTGTTTTTTTTTTCTTTGACACCGTAAGAAATGGACAAAATTATTACTAGAAGTTTTAAATCAGTTACTTGCATTCTACTACTGTGTCTTTTTTGGCAGCTCATACCATTTACATCCGATACATAAAACGTTGCATTGGTTCCTACAGCACGAAAAAGCACCACGTACAGAACTAGTGAGACATGCCGACTCGGCGCGCGTCACTAGTTTTGTACGTACCTCACTTACTTTCTGTAAAGTCTGGAGCCACGTTTTTTTTTTTTTTTTTATTTCATGTCATATGTATAGGCTACAAATCTGTCAAGTGGCACACTATACGTTGCTGTATCCAATGTCAATATGTGATATTTTAAAAATGTTGGGATATAGTTTTACAGTAGAGTGTCACTAGTTTTAAATCATGTATTATAAATGGTGGTTAAATAGATGACATGCTCCTGTACTAGACGGAGTCAACGACTCATACAACGGATATAGATAATGTGATTCCATGTACATTACTTCTTTTGAAGATAGTTTCAAAGCTGTCGAAAACATGGTCAAGATTTAATAAATATGTATTGTTTTACTGGTTGGCTGTTATTCCCAGTCCACTGAAGCTGTCGCATGCACAGTTGCTGAAGTGCAGCTACGCGCAAAATCTTAGATACCGATCTCTGCCCTCCATATGAGGCAACGCATCTGCGTTTTGGATAGGAATACTTTTCTCTTTGTGAAGCAGTGGACTTTCTCGAACTGTTTTACGTGCGGTGAAGAAGATCTCGTCTTAGTGGGCTCCCCATTGGTAAATCTTACAAAATAGCAGAGATGGCGAAGTCAGAACGACTGTTTGCAAGAAATGCGGGCGAGCAGTAAAACGTAGCTGAAGAATGGTAGTCTATCTCAACTTTTTAAGAACTGCGTGCATGTGAGTCTAACAGTTCGTTAATGTGGAAAACTTTTGTTAGGGGGAGGTAGTTGTCTCAATAATTAAAGTATCACTGGCCAGCATTCTGCAGAGCCATTTTCATTGCCACGTGGCGAATGCACTGACGTGTAGAAAGGAGAAAGAAGTCGGTACTGGTAGAAAACACATTTCACTTGAGGATCGTGAAGGGAACACTGTTGGTGGAGACACGGAACAGGACACTTCGTTTGTCGAAACAGATGAGAGGACAGCATCTGGAGACATAGAGATGCGCTATTACAGCGATTGTTAACAGAAGTGTTGCAGTCAGCAGCACGTCACGCACGCATGCACAAATTTGCACGCTACTGAGTGCTCAGTATGAGAAATTGCATCTTGGGAGCGCAGCTATAAAAAGAATCAAACGTTTATAGGTTGGCTGTTGGGATCAAATACAGGATTATTATATGAATCGAATGCTTTCCTCAAGCGACAGAGGTCACTCGCGATTCGATCAGAGATGTTATTTTCACGCGGTAGTTTTTCATTCTCATTCATCAAAAAATCGAGTCCTTCCCATGACATTCAAGTGGTAGTTTAGTACTACTGCATGTCAAAAACTGTCAGTTTTTTTAGTCTCGGAATTTCTTAAGATCGAATGAAACGTGTAATAATTTTTCATTATTGTGTACCACAGACCTTTCTAATCAAGGGGGATTAATGTGGACCAATGTGTCAGTTCACGGCTAATCACCCTAATTCTTAACTTCTATGGCAAGCAACATATGTATCATGTTTTCTGGGGCTACTCCTGTCCTATTGGTTAACCAATGTATAACACGTTTTATTAAGTGCATGTGAGCACATGGGGAGTGATTTTACTACTGGCCAACCGAACCGATTTGGATCATTCTGATATCCACAGATGTGCCGTTCAGCTGTGCCGTCTCATAAGGAACTGGTGATGGCCATGCAGGATTTCAATTACTCTGGACATTCTTATCGGCAGATGGAATTTATAGCAAACATTTAGAATCATGTGCAGATTTAGTGAAGTTGTTGCATCTAAGCAATTACCGTCACCGGGTTGAAATATGTAATGAATTCTTGTTGTAACTTTGGAAACCAGCAGAAATTCTGGAAAAAATGTTCTGCTGCTTGCACACTTATCAATGTACACTGCTTCCAAAATTCTGCTGTAGTTTAGTAGTTTGGTTAATCCATCATGGTGTATAACGTGTAGTCTGCATTATATTTTTGAAGGGGTAATTGCTGCAGTGGTTATAGAAATTAAAGTGATTCTGAGTGTGAGGTAATGAAATCATTGCCTTCTTTCTTCCTTAGATTTTTCTACTCAAGCGTTAGGTGTATGTCTCGTACAATAAATTTGTAAACTGCTATTAAACATAAGCATGAGCAAGAGTTTAGTGTAATGGAAAAGAATATTTCTAATTTAGAGAGCGGAGACAGCGGGACTAATAGCGAGATTCCTAAGGAAACAGATTAGCAAGCTAGCTTTAGCAAATTATGGGAAGTTAGTTTACTGACCTTAGACAGTGAGGTGGGAGCCACTGGCAGCGCAAAGTGTTATGGATAGTTCAGGGGCCCGGTTCAGCAGTTAATAAGGACTGTGGTGATGTTGCTCCGAGAATATCAGAACCCGCCTCTATTGCTCACGAGGACAAAATAACGACCAGCATCGTGGGTTGTGAGTCGACTTCCCCTGTACCCGCTGCGTTTGATTTGTAGGATTTTATTACTTGTGAGTAAAGAGAATACGGAACAACTAAAAATTGTAAAGAATATGATGAGAAAAACAAGAGGAATGAGTATAGAAACAAAGCTTGAGCGCAAGACAACCAAGTCCAGTATAATTCAACAAAGAAAACTGATCAACAATCACAAGAATTTAATCACAATTTAGACTCAAAAGACGCGAGTGACCACAGAAGAATTAAGAAAAGAAGCCACAGACATACGAACATATTTTGAACCAGGATGAAAATGCAGAACAAATAAAACTCATTAACGACGGACAAGTCACTTGAAATGAAAAACTTGGACATCGAATGTTTCTATTAGATAAAGGGGCCACTATATTTCGCTTTGAGACGAGGAAAATTGCACAGCAGGTCGCAGTGCTAAGAAAAGCATAGAACAGCACTCGCTATGATTTGATGCACAGTATAATTGAACAGTTCCAGTCAATACAGGAGAACATGAATGAATAAAACTCCAGTTCAGTGAAACTCAGGCAAAAATTAATTGATGAAATCACGAGGCGCTACTTCAAATATAGACAGATAAGGGACATAGTAATAGTTAAAGCGTTAATTCAAATTGTGTAGTATAGGGTGTGAGTGAGGCAGAGAAGAGAAGAGGAGGAACTACGCGATATATGTGAGCAACTTCGTTTGCATTAGGAGCAAACTGGTTCAGTCATCAGTTTATGATGGCATAAATTATGATGATTGTGATATGAGTTCATGTCAGTGCTAAAATATTCTTGTCAGACCCGTCAAACGATTTGCCACCAAAGATATGGATCGACCTGGACTAGGATGCGCTGCCAGTGTCTAGAGTATTTTCAGAAAAGCAACTGAGATGTCACTAGCTTCTATGACTTCCAAAATAATACTAGTATTGACAACCACTATTGAAGAAAAGTAATGCAAGAGGAGGATGTCCCGTTACAAGTGCTTAAGCAAATATCTTGTGTAGTGTCTGGATGGGGTATCTGTATTTACAAAAGTTTAATTTATGACTTGGAAGCCTCTTTGGCATTGTAGAGTCTTTAGAAATTCATTATTTTGTGTTAACAGGTTCAGGAGCGCATCACTATTTAACAATTGCTTATGAACTAATTTCCTGAATAATGAAGTTCCTTCTAGAAATGCCTTACAATGTTTTCTACTCTGTGGTGTCGAAAATTATTTGACAGCCATAATCTTTACTGGATCAGGTAGAATACATGTGGGAGAAATAATGCAGCTAAAAGTTGTATTTTTCTCTTCCAATTGTGGACTTTTAGAAGTTAAGTGTAGCATCATACTTAAGAAACATTTTCAGTACCTCCTCTAACAAATACGTGTTCTCTCCATGAACACATTGCCATCAATATATCTTTGACATATGTGGTGATTCTCTTGTGAGCACTAGTCTCAAAACAGTGCTGTTATAAAGACACACACTCTAACACTGAGTCTGAAAAGTAATACACAAAAACAGTAACTCTGGCTGGATCATACAAAGCATTATATTTCGTAGTATCTGGATGTAATGACACTTGCCAGTATTAAGAGCACAAATCTAGTGAAGCTAAGGACATAACACTTAGAAACTGAGGATGTGTTAGATGACGAGCAGTTTGGCTTTAGGAAAGGTAAACACTCCAGCAATTCTGACGTTGCATTTGGTAATGGAAGCAAGACCAAAGAAAAATCAAGACACGTTCATAGGAGTTGTCGACTTGGAAATAGCGTTTGACAATACCAAGTTGTGCAAGATGTTCGAAATTCTGAGAAAAATAGGGGTAAATTACAGGGAGAGACGGGTAATATACAATATGTACAAGAACCAAGAGGGAATACTAAGAGTGGACAACCAAGAACGAAATGTTAGGATTAAAAAGAGTGTAAGACGTGGATGTAGTCTTTCGCCCCTACAGTTAAATCTCTAAATCGAAGAAGCAATGACGAAAATAAAAGAAAGGTTCAGGAGTGAAACTAAAATTCAAAGTGAAAGGATATCAATGATACGATTTGCTGATGATATTATTATCCTGACTGGAAGTGATGGTGGCCGAGCGGTTCTAGGTGCTTCAGTCCGGAACCACGCGACTGCTACGGTCACAGGTTCGAATCCTGTCTCTGGCATGGATGTGAGTAATGTTCTTAGGTTAATTAGGTTTAAGTAGTTCTAAGTTCTAGGGAACTGATGACCTTCGATGTTAAGTCCCATAGTGGTCAGACCCAATTTGAAAGTGATGAGGAATTACATGATCTGCTGAATGGAATAGTCAGTCGGATGGGTAAAGAGTATGGATGGCAGTAAATCGAAGGTAGATGAAAGTAATGAGAAGTGGCAGAAATGAGAACAGCGAGAAACTTAACATCAGGATTGATGTTTACGAAGTAGATGAAGTTAAGGAATTATGTTACCTAGCAAAATAACCAATATCAGATGGAGCAAGAAGGACATCAAAAGTCTAGCACTGGCAAAAAGAGCATTCCTGGCCGAGAGAAAACTACTAGTATCAGATATAGGGCTTAATTTGGGGAAGAAATTTCTGAGAATATACGTCTGGAGCACAGCATTGTATGGTAATGGAATATGGACTCTGGGAAAACCGGAACAGAAGAAAATCGAAGCGTTTGAGATGTGATGCTGCACACGAATGTTGAAAATTGAAAGGACAGATAAAGTAAGGAACGAAGAGGTTATGCGTAGAATCGGAGAGAAAAGGAAAATGTGGGAAACACTGACAAGGAGAAGGGACAGGATGATACGACATTTGTTAAGACATCAGGGACCGACTTTCATGGTACTAGAGGAAGATGTGGAGGGCAAAAACTGTAGAGGAAGCAGAAATTGGACTACTTAAATAGCAAGTGCTTTTCAGAGATGAAGAGGTTGGCACAGGAGACAAAGTCGTGGCGGGCCTCATCAAACCATCCAGAAGACTAATGACACAAAAAAAAGTTCCTTGCTCCACTCCTCCTCGTCCTTTACCTCTCAAGTCGTGTTTCTCATCGTGCCTGAAAAAATGTATAGTTGCCGAATGTACCGGCCTACATCCAGGATCTGCCGGGGTAACATTTTCAGGTGGTGGCATCAGAATACTCTCATTACTATTAAACACCTCAACTATTTGAATTGGATGCTCCTGTGGACTGCAATTACTGTTTCTACTGTTCTGAACAGTCGTTTGCCCTTGTTTAATATTATTACTTGACACTCAGTTCGTGTGAGGATTTGGATTTCCTTGATAGCCAATGCTGTTCCTTAGATTCCCGTTGGAGGGTACTCCTTAACGGTTATTTTGTCTGTTCCTTCTACTACGGTTGCCTTCGATGTTGTGGTAACCAGAGTTATCTCTATTCCACGTCCTTTTCTGTGTGTCTGCACATGCTTTAAAATGATAACTGTCGGGTGTGTTATCTAATGTTTCTGGCTGCTGCAACCCCTGCTGATAGTATGCCCTTCCATTGTACTACCACGAAAATTTTGTGGCGAATCAGTGTTTCTTGTTTGCGTATGCCACTCCTCGGAAATGAGGTCGACGGCATCAACCACAAGTGGAAATTGCTCTAAATCATTTTCTGGTATAATGACCAGCTTCTCATATATGTCTGCAGGTAGTGACATTGGCTTCATCCAATAACGAGTGTTATTCAGAAATTTTTCATAATATTTCCTTAGACCACATTGTCTGTTATTAGAAGGCTCGACGTCAAAACTTCGTGTCTTCAGGCGTTTCTTTACGCCAGGTGGTCAAAACTTACCAATGAAACTTGTTCAAATTGGTCATAGGTCTCGCAATGTTCAGCTTTGTCCGCAGCACACAGCAAAGCGCCCCCTTGGGTATATTCTACTACGTATCGAATCTTTTGCTGTTCATTCCAACTACACGATAGGCTATCTCGAAAAGATATCATGAATACTGCCGAGTGTACCTTCTCTGTTTCTATAGAAAATACCTGGAATTGCTTTTACGCTTCAATAGGCTTTCATCCATCAAAATCGTATTATCACGTATTATCATGTATATGTAGTACAGTTATCCGTGTCAGATATGGAACTGCCCATAAGCCCGATACACTCTTTCGCTCAAATTATGTGTGATACTGGGTGAAACATTATTATTCATATTATTTACTGTTTAATTATTTGTCTTGCTGTTATTAGCATCACGAACGGCGCGGCCCCTCCCGCCGGAGGTTCGAATCCTTCCTCGGGCATGGGTGTGTGGGTTGTTCTTAGGATAAGTTAGTTTAAGTAGTGTGTAAGACTAGGGAGCGATGACCTCAGCAGTTTGGTCCCTTAGGCATTCACACACATTTGAACATTATTTTGATACTAGCAAAAATGGTTCACTTGAACCCTAGATTCTTACGCCTATTTCAAACCGGATTTGTTGAATTGCATTCATCAAATTGGTATCGAGTTCAACAATTTCGTTCTCCTTTTGAATTACTATCCTTTCTATTTCAGCGAGGTGAGTGTGGCGTTGCCCTACAACCTTTCCTCCAAGTGTAGAATTACTGTCAAATAATCCAACATCAGAAATATCGCTTTATTTTTGCATGTCATTGCTGTTCTGCTGTAATTTCAGAAATTTCATACCCTCCGATATATTTCGTATTTGATGCGGTAAATCACCGTTGTGTTGTGAAAATTTGACATTCTAGTTAGCACCACAGATACTATTTATGCTAAGGTATCACGTTCTCTCTGCAAATTATGTTGTTTTAGGATAAGCTCATCTAATCGATGAGCGGCTTTCATCTGCTCATCTACAAGTTCGGAAATTTTTCATCGAACTTGTAGTCAAACTTTTGCACAAAAATCGAATATTATGTCTATAAACTATAAAATTTCTGCTCAAAGTTACTTTACAATTGTTTCATCTGCCTGTTCGTCGAAACTTCTTACACATCTGATAGGGATACTGTAAAACAATACGGTCACCTGCACATGCCAATAGGCCTAGATTTACATACGAGTATCTTTGTCGTCGTTATTTCCATTGGATACTGCCTGTTCCGCTATCTGTGACTAGGAAACCTGTATGATTTACGTAAATCTTTACGATAAAAAATTTTTGTTTACTCACTTTGAGCCACAAGAGGCGATCTGTGATAATGAATTAGAGAAGATAATCTTCGTTGTCAAGGTCGCTAATAATAACATTTATTCTCTATAATCGGTTTCGGTAATAGAAGTTATCTTCAGAACTGGAAAGTAGTTATACAGCGTATCTATACACGAAGCAATTGTAATATACAATATCAAGCATAACAAAAAACAGGCGTGTAAGCGAAGGCTTCCGCGGCCGTTGTCATCTTCAATAAAATTCTTCAGGGTATCAGACCGCATCGTCATAATTTAAAATGCGCCAACGTTTCGGCCAGCGTTGCAGCTAGCCTTCATCAGGGCCTTACGTTAAACTGCTAAATGAATCACACTTGGTTCCTTAAATAGCTGCACGAGAAAACCGTGTCGTTACTTGATTGGCTGTAGAAAGATGAGGAGGAGGGGTGGAAGGTATGCTTTATTGGTGTTTCCTTTATTATCTGTCATTGGTTGAAATAGCTGTTTTCTATTGGTCTTTACATTAATCCACCCCATTGGAGGAGACGGACGAATAGCGAACAGGTGATGGCTGTGACGTCACACTGTTTACATGCTGTCCAGGAGCCGGCTGCGGCGTGCCATTGCTCTGTGTGCTCGCGACCACTACTGCGGCTCTCCCCGTGTCTGCATGGGCCGCCGCGGCTCTGCCGCCGCTCCGTAGCCCTGCTATTGCAGGCAGCCAAGACCTCGGAAGCTTGTATCCGTCGTCTCTATTCATGTTGGCGGGTCTTTTGGCTATTTCTATCGCCTCTCTAATCTTTCTTTTGAAAGTGAGAGGCTGTTTTGCCAGGACGCGGGCTTCTTGAAAAAATATTGGTTTCCCGCACTCGTCTCGGTGTTCCGCCACTGCTGACTTAGTATGTTGTTTCAGGCGGATATATCTTTCATGTTCCGAGAGCCTTGTGCTGATCGGACGTCCCGTCTCACCTATGTAGACTAATCCACACGCACAACCAATTTCATACACGCCAGCTGTGTGTAGTTTGTCAACTGCATCCTTGGTAGAACCGAGCATGTCTGATATTTTGTTTCTGCTTCGGAAAATTGGTTTGATGTCGGCTTTTCGTAGAATTTTGCCAATACGTTCGGTGACCCCTTGTACATATGGTAACACAGCAATGCTCTGCGCCTCCTTCTCCTCTTCCCTATTATTCTTCTCCCTTGTCGACATGGTGCTGTCTATCATCTGCTTCCCATAGCCATTAGTTCCGAATATGGACCTGAGGCGTTCAAGTTCTGTCTTCAGATGTTCTTCGTCGCTTATCCTGTACGCTCTCTTCGTTAGCGTGTGCAGGGCGGACTTCTTCTGCGTGGGGTGATGGTGGGAGGAGGCGTGAAGGTACCTGTCCGTACTGGTAGGTTTCCTATACACTTTGTGGCCAAGTTTACCATCAGGTTTCCGATAAACTTCCACGTCGAGAAAAGGTAGCACCCCATTCTTCTCTGTTTCCATTGTAAACTGAATTTTCCTATGCTGTTGGTTAAGGTGCTTGTGGAAGTTCTGTAACTCCTCTTCTCCGTGGGGCCAGATGACGAAAGTATCATCGACATAGCGAAGCCAACAATTTGGACGTAATGGTGCGGACTGGAGGGCTGTTTCCTCAAATGCCTCCATGAAGATTTCTGCTGCGATAGGCGATAGGGGTGAGCCCATAGCTACACCGTCAGTTTGTTCATAAAATTGACCTCTCCACTTGAAATAGGTGGTCGTCAGACAGTGGCGCACAAGCTCACATATATCAGGTGCCACGCGTTCTTCTAGGATGTTCACAGTATCTGACACTGGGACATTCGTGAATAGGGATTTGACGTCGAAACTAACCATCAGATCTTGGTCCGTAACACGCATTTCCTTTAGTAGAGACACGAAGTGAGTGGAATCCTTAACGTAGGACTCCGTTTGATGCACTAGGTGTCGGAGCCTAGGTGCCAGTTCTTTCGCTAGGTAGTAGGTCGGCGAATTTATACTGTTTACTATGGGCCTTAAGGGAAAGTCGGTTTTGTGTACCTTCGGTACTCCATATATCCTTGGTGCCTGTGTCACTTGCGGGATGAATCTTCTGGCCTTGTCGAAGTTGATTCTGGAGTGCTTGAGCAGTGCCTGCGTCGTTTTGATTACCTTGGCCGTCGGATCTCCCTGAAGTTTCTTGTAGATAGGTTCTGCGAGAATATCTTCCATTCGTTTGTTGTAATCAGTTGTGGTCAACCTCTCCAGCCACACCTTGAGCGAAACAACCACAGCAATTCTGGCCAAGGGAATGAATTTCGCAGTCGCACCTAAGCGAGTTCCAAAAGAAGATATCATAGAATCCGTAGAGGCTTCGGTACGTCATCTGCCACAGGCCGAGGCGGAGAAGATCCGGCAGGAAACGGTCAGAGTTCTGAATAAAGCAAAGCCACCGAAGCAAAACATCAACGCTGAGGAATACCATGCCATCAAGGAACTCAGGGACAACCCCCACTTAGTAGTGGTACAGGCAGATAAGGGCAACGCCACTGTAGTCTTGGACACAACTGATTACAACAAACGAATGGAAGATATTCTCGCAGAACCTATCTACAAGAAACTTCAGGGAGATCCGACGGCCAAGGTAATCAAAACGACGCAGGCACTGCTCAAGCACTCCAGAATCAACTTCGACAAGGCCAGAAGATTCATCCCGCAAGTGACACAGGCACCAAGGATATATGGAGTACCGAAGGTACACAAAACCGACTTTCCCTTAAGGCCCATAGTAAACAGTATAAATTCGCCGACCTACTACCTAGCGAAAGAACTGGCACCTAGGCTCCGACACCTAGTGCATCAAACGGAGTCCTACGTTAAGGATTCCACTCACTTCGTGTCTCTACTAAAGGAAATGCGTGTTACGGACCAAGATCTGATGGTTAGTTTCGACGTCAAATCCCTATTCACGAATGTCCCAGTGTCAGATACTGTGAACATCCTAGAAGAACGCGTGGCACCTGATATATGTGAGCTTGTGCGCCACTGTCTGACGACCACCTATTTCAAGTGGAGAGGTCAATTTTATGAACAAACTGACGGTGTAGCTATGGGCTCACCCCTATCGCCTATCGCAGCAGAAATCTTCATGGAGGCATTTGAGGAAACAGCCCTCCAGTCCGCACCATTACGTCCAAATTGTTGGCTTCGCTATGTCGATGATACTTTCGTCATCTGGCCCCACGGAGAAGAGGAGTTACAGAACTTCCACAAGCACCTTAACCAACAGCATAGGAAAATTCAGTTTACAATGGAAACAGAGAAGAATGGGGTGCTACCTTTTCTCGACGTGGAAGTTTATCGGAAACCTGATGGTAAACTTGGCCACAAAGTGTATAGGAAACCTACCAGTACGGACAGGTACCTTCACGCCTCCTCCCACCATCACCCCACGCAGAAGAAGTCCGCCCTGCACACGCTAACGAAGAGAGCGTACAGGATAAGCGACGAAGAACATCTGAAGACAGAACTTGAACGCCTCAGGTCCATATTCGGAACTAATGGCTATGGGAAGCAGATGATAGACAGCACCATGTCGACAAGGGAGAAGAATAATAGGGAAGAGGAGAAGGAGGCGCAGAGCATTGCTGTGTTACCATATGTACAAGGGGTCACCGAACGTATTGGCAAAATTCTACGAAAAGCCGACATCAAACCAATTTTCCGAAGCAGAAACAAAATATCAGACATGCTCGGTTCTACCAAGGATGCAGTTGACAAACTACACACAGCTGGCGTGTATGAAATTGGTTGTGCGTGTGGATTAGTCTACATAGGTGAGACGGGACGTCCGATCAGCACAAGGCTCTCGGAACATGAAAGATATATCCGCCTGAAACAACATACTAAGTCAGCAGTGGCGGAACACCGAGACGAGTGCGGGAAACCAATATTTTTTCAAGAAGCCCGCGTCCTGGCAAAACAGCCTCTCACTTTCAAAAGAAAGATTAGAGAGGCGATAGAAATAGCCAAAAGACCCGCCAACATGAATAGAGACGACGGATACAAGCTTCCGAGGTCTTGGCTGCCTGCAATAGCAGGGCTACGGAGCGGCGGCAGAGCCGCGGCGGCCCATGCAGACACGGGGAGAGCCGCAGTAGTGGTCGCGAGCACACAGAGCAATGGCACGCCGCAGCCGGCTCCTGGACAGCATGTAAACAGTGTGACGTCACAGCCATCACCTGTTCGCTATTCGTCCGTCTCCTCCAATGGGGTGGATTAATGTAAAGACCAATAGAAAACAGCTATTTCAACCAATGACAGATAATAAAGGAAACACCAATAAAGCATACCTTCCACCCCTCCTCCTCATCTTTCTACAGCCAATCAAGTAACGACACGGTTTTCTCGTGCAGCTATTTAAGGAACCAAGTGTGATTCATTTAGCAGTTTAACGTAAGGCCCTGATGAAGGCTAGCTGCAACGCTGGCCGAAACGTTGGCGCATTTTAAATTATGACGATGCGGTCTGATACCCTGAAGAATTTTATTGAAAAAAAAAACAGGCGTGTTATTGCATATTTTTTAAAATAGCAGAAGGGGTACTCTTTCTTATGCCTTGGCAGGTACATAACAGATTGATGCATCGGCATGTCAGAATCAAAACAATTACATACCCAGTTATCCACCACATGCACCTCTCGTACGCCACTCATAACAGAGCAGATGATTGCAGCCAGTGCGCTGGTAGACTGGCAGGCGTGATCAGTGAAGGACATGCATTGATAATTGGGCCGAGAGGTGTCGCTAGTGTAACATGTATAAATTTATATAATTACATTACAACGTGCCAAAAAAGCGAGGACGAAATTAAATCTGAACACGTGTTTAACAAATTATTGACAATATTAATTAAAGCAGACTCTAAAGCATTATTCTTATAGCCTTATGTACGCAATATACTTATGAGAAAGCTGAATCGATATTTCGTACATTTACCGCAAACTGATTTGAGCTATTACTAAACACTCGCTTTCATTGTTCACAAAAAAAGCAGACACGAGTACACAGTCACTAAAATATTTAGAAAATATTAAAAATTTTACAAATCTTGTAAAGCAGAGGTACATATGAAAGTCTATGATTACAATATCACTGAAGTAGCACTGCAAGCCGTAAGAAATGTAATTATGAGCACGACTTCCACAAAGTCATTAGGGTCATCTAGGATATTACAACGTCATTTAAGTAACAGTACACACTATGGTTACGTTCAAAGTAACAAAATTCTATAGTATCAGAGTTTGACAGAGCACTGAAAGACCTGAATCGAAACAAGGCCCCTAGAGTAGACAACATTCCATTAGAACTACTGACAGCCTTGGGAGAGCCAGCCCTGACAAAACTCGACCATCTGGTTAGCAAGATGTATGAGACCGGCGAAATTCTGCCAGACTTTAAGAAGAATTTAATAATTCCAATCCCAAAGAAAGTAGATGTTGGCAGATGTGAAAATTACCGAACTATCAGTTTAATAAGTCACAGCTGCAAAATACTAACGCGAATACCTTACAGACGAATGGAAAAACTGGAAGAAGCCGACCTCGGGGAAGATCAGTTTGGATACCGCAGAAATATTGGAACACGTGAGGCAATACTGACCTTACGACTAACCTTAGAAGAAAGATTAAGGAAAGGCAAACCTACGTTCCTAGCATTTGTAGACTTAGAAAAAGCTTTTGACAATGTTGACTGGAATACTCTCTTTCAAATTCTAAAGGTGGCAGGAGTAAGATACAGGTAGCGAAAGGCTATTTACAATTTGTACAGAAACCAGATGGCAGTTATAAGAGTCGAGGGACATAAAAAGGAAGCAGTGGTTGGGAAGGGAGTGAGACAGGGTTGTAGACTCACCCCGATGTTATTCAATCTGTATATTGAGCAAGCAGTAAAGGACACAAAAGAAAAGCCGGCCGCGGTGGTCTCGCGGTTCTAGGCGCGCAGTCAGGAACCGTGCGAGTGCTTCGGTCGCAGGTTCGAATCCTGCCTCGGGCATGGATGTGTGTGATGTCCTTAGGTTAGTTAGGTTTAAGTAGGTCTAAGTTCTAGGGGACTAATGACCACAGCAGTTGAGTCTAATAGTGCTCAGAGGCATTTGAACCATTTGAAACAAAAGAAAAATTCGGAGTAGGTATTGAAATCCATGGAGAAGAAAGAGAACTTTGAGGTTCGCCGATGACATTGTAATTCTGTCAGAGACAGCAAAGGACTTGAAGGAGCAGTTGAACAAAATGGACAGTGTTTTGAAAGGAGGATATAAGATGAACATAAACAAAATCAAAACGAGGATAATGGAATGTAGTCGAATTAAGTCTGGTGATGCTGAGGGAATTAGATTAGGAAATGAAACACTTAAAGTAGTAATGGAGTTTTGCTTTTTGGGGAGAAAAATAACTGATGAAGTAGAGAGGATATAAAATGTAGACTGGCAATGGCAAGGAAAGCGTTTCTGAAGACTAGAAATTTGTTAACACAGAGTACAGATTTAAATGTCAGGAAGTCGCTTCTGAAAGTATTTGTATGGAGTGTAGCCATGTATGGAAGTGAAACGCGGATAAGAAGAAAACAGAAGCTTTCGAAATGTGGTGCTACAGAAGAATGCTGAAGATTAGATGGGTAGATTAAATAACTAATGAGGAGGTATTGAATAGGATCGGGGAGAAGAGGAGTTTGTGGCACAACTTGACTAGAAGAAGGAATCGGTTGGTAGGACATGTTCTGAGGAATCAAGGGATCATCAATTTAGTACTGGAGGGCAGCGTGGAGGGTAAATATCGTAGAGGGAGACCAAGAGATAAATACACTAAACAGATTCAGAAGGATGTAGGTTGCAGTAGGTACTGGGAGATGAAGAAGCTTGCACAGGATCGAGTATCATGGAGAGCTGCATCAAACCAGTCTCGGGACTGAAGACCAGAACGACAACATCAAAGTAAAATTAGAATATAAATAAAAATGAAATAATTCTTTATTTTTTAAAAATCTCCAAGCCGGTAGATCATGTGTTGACCATATTTTCACATTACGACAGTTGGTGAAACAGAGGGAAAAATCGAAAAATATAGCATTAATTTTCATAGATCTAGAAAAAGCGTATGATACCGTTCCAAAAAAATTACTTTGGAGAGCATTACATATGGCAAACATAAACACTTCATTGATTAAAAATACCCAACAGATGTACAGAAGATAACATTTTCCCAGTGAAAGTTGGTAATAAACTTTCACGGAGATTTAGAACAAGCAAACACCTTTTAGAGGAGTGTCTCATGTCACTATCATTACTTAAAACCTATATAGATATTAGCCGTGGTATACGGTCTCGTAAATGTAATAGTATGGGATTAGAAATAAGAGATGGAAGTTACATACATCATTTATTGTTTGCTAATGATCAAGCAGTCGTAGCACAAGATGGTGAGGATGCTAACTACATGTGCAATCTACTAGCAGTGGCATACAAACCTTGCGATTTGAAGATTAATTACCAAAAAACAGAATACTTGACAAATGATTCAGATGAGCTATACATTGAAATTAAATAAAAATCAAAAAGATAAACACTTTCTGTTATTTGGGATCTATTTTAGAAATCGAGGGAAAATCAGAGTCAGAAATCAATAAAAGAATTAGTAGCGGACGGAAGGTCATTGGGATGCTTAACTCAGTCTTATGAACCTGGAATGTAATGAGCTGAACTAAAAAATTTATATACAAATCCATATTAGAGAGTGTGGTTCTGTATGGAACGGAGACCTGGACAATTAACCTGGAGCACATTAAAAAATTACAAGCTCTAGGGATGGACTCACGGAGAAGATCGGCAAGAATCTCCAGGAAAGAGAAGATAAAGAACACTGAAATAACTAGGAGAATGGAAATAAAAGAAAGAATATATGACGTAATGGATAGGAAGAAATTACAGTGGTACTGGCATGTACGACGAATGAAGGAAGCCAGAATTGATACTGGGTTGGGAACCGGAGGGGAGAAGAAGAAAAGGACGACCTATGACCACCTGGCTCCCAAACGTACAGCACACTATGTGGAGAATGGGGGCAGAGGAAGAGGACACACAGGATCGATCTGGAGGAATATTTTGAAAATATAGTTTAAGAACGTTTATTCTTTGTGTAGTAATTTCCGAGTAAATTATTATGTTGGACATAAGCCTCTGTAATGTGGAAAAGTCAAAATAAAATAAATTAAAGAAGCAGGACACAGTTGCCAGTAGTGCTTTCACATCTCTTCGGGGTAGCTAACCATGTGAGCCAAAAAGGAATGATCCATACGTTGAAATTACATTACAGTGTGAACGCTAAAATAGTGGAAGAAGTCTAAAGGTATGTTTCGAAAAGTTATTTCCAAATAATTATTGTTTGCAAAAGCAATAAAACTGCTCTTGTAGTGGTCATTACTTACGTACTTATATTGAGGCTGGGCTAATACTTGATGCAGTTACCAGAACTGGTATACGAATGATTACTTAATACACGTTTAGTGATTTGTAAAATCAACAGACATAAGTATACATCCATCAAAAACCTATAAAAATCTTCACAGATTTCTTTTACACTCCACAAACTATATAGGAACGTAACAGCCATAACGTCATTTGAACAGCAGTGAGCGCTGCGGTTAGTCTTAGATAATTAGATAATCCTATTTTTTTTTAATTTTAAGTTAATATCTGTTTCCTTTTCTTGCGCACTAATTACCGATTGAGATTTCAGTGTTCTTCAAAAAGAATCGTGTAATTTTAGATGTTAGCCTTTAGCAGGTGTTGTGCGTTTGAACGATGTACTACAGACTGTCCCGCGAGTACCAAGTTTCAAAAACTATCTCTATCCAGAGACAACAGAGTGGCCGATGGCCTTCCCTTAATGACCGAGAACAGCGGCGACTGCGTAGAGCTGTCAGTGCTAATAAACGTGAAAAACCAGCATCAATCAATGTGGGACTGAAGACGGAGGTATCTATCTGTAAGTGCTGCGAAACTTGGCGATAATTGGCTATGGCAGCAGACGACCGATGCCAGTCCCTTTGCTAACAGCACGACATCGCCTGCAGCGCCTCTCCTAGACTCCAGATTGCGGTTGATGATAGCTGTTTGTAGGCTTAGAATGTAACGCAAATCCTACGAGCCCTTGGACCCAAGTCTCAACGAGGTACTGTGCGTGTTGGTGGTGGATGCATAATGATGATCTGAAGACCATTTGCAGGCATTCGCAGTTTTCAGAAGATGGAATTTTTATGGATGACACTACGCCATGTCACTGGGCTACTTCTGTTCGTGACTGATTTGTGAAACATTCTCGACAGTTCGAGCGTTGGTTTGGCAACCCAGATCGTCCGACATCGCATAAAACATTTATCTAACATAATGAAGATGTCAGTTCGGGCAAAAAATCCTGCACCGGCAGGGTTCCGCAATTACGGGCGCTGTAGAGGCAGCGTCGTTCAGTGTTTTGCAGGTGACTTCACGTAGAGTTTGCAGACCTAAGCAGGGCGAAATGGGGTCTAATACGATATTAGGTGGTGTCCTGTGACTTTTGTTATCTGAGTGTATGTAAGAAACTTACAGACTGAATTAATTCTTGGATATAATAAACGATTAGCCAAAAGGAGGAAAGGATAACGCTGTCTAAGTCTCCGCAGAAAGATAAACGAGACAAAGGGTAGCCAACAACTGACGGTAATTTGAGCTCATGAAGGTGCCGTCGTTACGGCTTCGTAAGTGTTTGGCCAAAGCATGTTATGGAGTAGTGCCCATGTCAAAGACGAGACAGTTTCGATTTATCACGGATCGCTTCTAGGTACTTTTACAATTTCTGAACACATAGAGGTGGTGTCTAAATAACAATAAATTCTCAGTTAAAAAGAAAAAACATTTAACTCTGACTGAATTTTCAGTGATGATACGCAGGACTTGTACCGTGCGTGCAACATGATTTGGGTCACAGGAAAGACAGAGAATTAAACTGTATACTTCCTTTATTACTTCACTCCAGGAAGTAGAACCTTAAACGTATGACATAATTAGCCATGCCTTGTACTGTTTCTAGATGGCAGCAGAACTACTGAGTGCTAAGAGATGGCACAATTAATTTTTTCTCGTGGGCGTAGGGAGCTCGAACCTTCTTTCTGAGGTTGATTGTTGTTGCTGTTGTTATTGGAGTCTTCAGTCCTGAGACTAGTTTTATGCAGCTCTCCATGCTACTCTGTCCTGTGCAAGCTCCTTCATCTCCCAGTACCTACTGCAACCTACATCCTTCTGAATCTGCTTAGTGTATTCATCTCTTGGTCTCCCTCTACGATTTTGACCCTCCACGCTACCCTCCAGTACTAAATTGGTGATCCATTGATGCCTCAGAACGTGTCCTACCAACCGATCCCTTCTTATAGTCAAGTTGTGCCACAAACTCCTCTTCTCCCCAATTCTGTTCAATACCTCCTCATTAGTTATGTGATATACCCATCTAATATTCAGCATTCTTCTGTGGCACCACATTTCGAAAGCTTCTGTTTTCTTCTTATCCGCGTTTCACTTCCATACATGGCTACACTCCATACAAATACTTTCAGAAACGACTTCCTTACACTTAAATCTATACTCGATATTGACAATTTTTCAGAAACGCTTTCCTTGCCATTGCCAGTGTACATTTTATATCCTCTCTACTTCGACGATCACCAGTTATTTTGCTCCCCAAATAGCAAAACACCTTTACTACTTTAAGTGTCTCACTTCCTAATCTAATTCCCTCAGAATCACACGACTTAATTCGACTACATTCCATTATCATCGTTTTGGTTTTGTTGATGTTCATCTTAATCATCCTTTCAAGACACTCTCCATTCCATTCAACTTCTCTTCCAAGTCCTTTGCTGTCTCTGACAGAATTACAATGTCATCGGCAAACCTCAAAGTTTTTATTTCTTCTCCATGGATTTTAATACCTACTCCGAATTTTTCTCTTGTTTCCTTTACTGCTTGCTCAATATAAAGATTAAATAACATCGGGGACAGGCTACAACCCTGTCTCACTGCCTTCCTAACCACTGCTTGCCTTTCATGCCCCTCGACTCTTATAACTGCCATCTGGTTTCTGTACAAATTGTAAATAGCCTTTCGCTCCCTGTATTTTACCCCTGCCACCTTCAGAATTTGAAAGAGAGTATTCCAGTCAACATTGTCAAAAGCTATCTCTAAGTCTACAAATGCTAGAAACGTAGGTTTGCCTTTCCTTAATCTATCTTCTAAGATACGTCTTAGGGTCATTATTGCCTCACGTGTTCCAATATTTCTATGGAATCAAAATTGATCTTCCCCGAGGTCGGCTTCTACCAGTTTTTCCATTCGTCTGTAAGGTATTCGCGTTAGTATTTTGCAGCTGTGACTTATTAAACTGATAGTTCGGTAATTTTCACATCTGACAAAACCTGCTTCCTTTGGGATTGGAATTATTATATTGTTCTTGATGTGTGAGGGTATTTCGCCTGTCTCATTCATCTTGCTCAGCAGATGGTAGAGTTTTGTCAGGGCTGGCTCTCCCAAGGCTGTCAGTATAGTTACTATAAAAACTGGCAGGACGGGACAGGAGTTGCACGTTTCTGTGGCGCTATTTTTACGGAAACTGGCAGAGGAGTCCTACCTACAATCATCCTAATGAGCCCATGGTGCGCTATAATATTATAAGTTTGGAAAACGTCCTGTATTTGATTATGAGAAGAATGCGATGTATAAATTTTTTTCCTGGTCTGGTGTAGATGAATTAATTTTGAAGTTTGGTGTAAGAGAATGCAGTAACACTTTTTCAAACAAATTGTAGTTTTAGGGAGTTGTGACAGAGTTCAGGAATTCATTCTCACTGTTTCCTACCCATATATTTGATCAACCCGGTTATGATGTTATCTGCACCCACCCTGTCATCTCAATCTGGAAACGAGTATATGCACTTATTAGGTGATCATTTCAAATCATTATTTCAGCTCTGTACATTTTTTCTGAGAGTACTCATTTCAGCGTATGGTCTCCTACAGAGAAATAAGCAGTCAAATTCTGTTGATGTGTAACAGGGAATCACAATAAATATAACAAAACGTGCCTAGCTGAGATATTCTGTATAATGACTAGCAACTGAATCGTATGAAAAGTATAACTGGCCAATCATTGAGTACCATTGGTCATTAGGCTAAAGTGTATACCGAATAAGTATCTCCGCTTTCATTCAGTCGTTTTCTTTTATCAAATGGATTCTAAAAATTCCGGCGATCTATTGCCATCCGGCGGGAACCCACGGACACTTTTCCGCCTTGCGCGAAACGGCAAGCACGGGCCTTTTCGGAGCAGACCCTCCATGCCTCAAGTGCGTACTCCAGAACGGCGGCGTGTTTTATCTCGTTGGGTTCTGCACAGGAGGATCTAAGGCGCGGGCGGCGTGGGATGCGCGGACGGTGCGTCGGCCCGCTGGAACTCATCGCTGAGAGTACACGCGAGGGTCGGCAGGTGCGCCCTTTCAGCGGTATATCCCCCTCTGTTGGTTCCTCCCTGGCTATCGGCATTGCCTCAAGTGTGGCTTATTGGAAGCGGGGCGGCGACCGGCCCTCCGTGTATCTGAGCGAGGTAAGGCTTCAGGCGTGTTAGATGTTGGACGCGCACAGTCGTGTGTGTGTGTGTGTGTGTGTGTGTGCCACACACATGGCACGGATGCTCTCCACCACGTACTGGGTATCCATGTCCATTCCCGACGCAGCTTTGCTTTTCTCCTGTGTGTTCCTTCCGTTTCCTCAGCGATATTGCCGGATCTGTAAAAGGATCACCATCCGAACGTGACACATCTTCTGAGTGTCTTGCGAGCACCTCGCCCATCGAACAGTATGTGTGCGTGTGTATCATTCTTTTGGCTGTCAACATGTAGAGTAGTGAGTAAGCTTCCTGTATGCATTGTTCTGGTGTTCCTTGTGAGTTAACCAGCATTTCGCTCTCATTTAAATACATGGCTGAAAGAGTCAGACTTCAGGAATTGTGAAACGAACGTCCAGGACCGTGTCCCACAAAGAGCGCAGTTTCAGAACGAAATACGGAAACTCACAGACGTTTATAGCGCTGAATGAGGCCTAAGCGCTGCCGTGTGCGAGTGACACAGTCGAGAACCTACGTCATAGAGAAACACTGTATATGCTGTTTGTGACCAAGGAGGAGTAGCAGTGCTAAATATAATGGACCTAAGATCTGTCATAATGAGAACCATTTATGAAAACTATTTAATTAAATAGTAATTCAGGGAATAAAGCCACAGTAATTTTAATTTACAATCCTTCATGAATCTCCACGGTGATCCCAATAAAAGTTGAATATTTACCATATCTCTAATAGTTTTAGGATTTACTTTTAAAGTGAAATTAGCAAGTTTTGTAACAACCCACTATGGTAGCCGGGAGCGCCAATGCGCTGCTTCCTGGTCTCGGGTAGCCGCGCCAGTCCTGGATCGAATCCTCCCGGCGGATTACTGACGAGGGCTGGTATGTCGGCGAGCCTGGATGTGGTTTTTAGTTGGTTTTCCACATCCTGCTAGATGAATACCGGGCTGGTTCCCACGTTCCGCCGCCGTTATACGAGTTGCAGACATTTGAAAACGTTCGCACTATTTCATGGCTTACACTAAATGCAGACAGCTGGGGTACACTAATTCCGTCCTGGGGCGTTCGGGGTATTTACAGGTAATCACGCTGTAACAGCATGCGTTTTCAGAAATCATAAGTTCACAAAGGTACATGTATCACATTGGAACAACCGAAATAAAATGTTCAAACTTACCTACGTTCTGTATTTTAATTTAAAAAACCTACAGGGTGTTTCAAAAATGACCGGTATATTTGAAACGGCAATAAAAACTAGACGAGCAGCGATAGAAATACATCGTTTGTTGCAATATGCTTGGGACAACAGTACATTTTCAGGCGGACAAACTTTAGAAATTACAGTAGTTACAATTTTCAACAACAGATGGCGCTGCAACTGATGTGAAAGATATAGAAGACAACGCAGTCTGTGGGTGCGCCATTCTGTACGTCGTCTTTCTGCTGTAAGCGTGTGCTGTTCACAACGTGCAAGTGTGCTGTAGACAACATGGTTTATTCCTTAGAACAGAGGATTTTTCTGGTGTTGGAATTCCATCGCCTAGAACACAGTGTTGTTGCAACAAGACGAAGTTTTCAACGGAGGTTTAATGTAACCAAAGGACCGAAAAGCGATACAATAAAGGATCTGTTTGAAAAATTTCAACGGACTGGGAACGTGACGGATGAACGTGCTGGAAAGGTAGGGCGACCGCGTACGGCAACCACAGAGGGCAACGCGCAGCTAGTGCAGCAGGTGATCCAACAGCGGTCTCGGGTTTCCGTTCGCCGTGTTGCAGCTGCGGTCCAAATGACGCCAACGTCCACGTATCGTCTCATGCGCCAGAGTTTACACCTCTATCCATACAAAATTCAAACGCGGCAACCCCTCAGAGCCGCTACCATTGCTGCACGAGAGATATTCGCTAACGATATAGTGCACAGGATTGATGACGGCGATATGCATGTTTGCAGCATTTGGTTTACTGACGAAGCTTATTTTTACCTGGACGGCTTCGTCAATAAACAGAACTGGCGCATATGGGGAACCGAAAAGCCCCATGTTGCAGTCCCATCGTCCCTGCATCCTCAAAAAGTACTGGTCTGGGCCGCCATTTCTTCGAAAGGAATCATTGGCCCATTTTTCAGATCCGAAACGATTACTGCATCACGCTACCTGGACATTCTTCGTGAATTTGTGCCGGTACAAACTGCCTTAGACGACACTGCGAACACCTCGTGGTTTATGCAAGATGGTGCCCGGCCACATCGCACGGCCGACGTCTTTAATTTCCTGAATGAATATTTCGATGATCGTGTGATTGCTTTGGGCTATCCGAAACATACAGGAGGTGGCGCGGATTGGCCTCCCTATTCGCCAGACATGAACCCCTGTGACTTCTTTCTGTGGGGACACGTGAAAGACCAGGTGTACCGCCAGAATCCAGAAACAATTGAACAGCTGAAGCAGTACATCTCATCTGCATGTGAAGCCATTCCGCCAGACACGTTGTCAAAGGTTTCGGGTAATTTCATTCAGAGACTACGCCATATTATTGCTACGCATGGTGGATATGTGGAAAATATCGTACTATAGAGTTTCCCAGACCGCAGCGCCATCTGTTGTTGAAAATTGTAACTACTGTAATTTCGAAAGTTTGTCTGCCTGAAAATGTACTGTTGTCCCAAGCATATTGCAACAAACGGTGTATTTCTATCGCTGCTCGTTTAGTTTTTATTGCCGTTTCAAATATACCGGTCATTTTTGAAACACCCTGTATCTGTTACCAACAGTTCGTCTAAAATTGTGAGCCATGTGTTTATGACTGTTACAGCGCCATCTATCACAAAGCGAAGAAAGTGGTCCAACTAAAACAATCATATTTCTTTACGTACTACACGCATATGTAATAGAAAATGGGGGTTCCTGTTTAATAAAACGCAGTTAATATCCGTTTGACCTATGACAACGCCATCTAGCGGACAACCATATAGCCAGCTGGTTTCCCACTTCAAGCAAGACGAGTTTCGTTCTTTGTAGTTTTTTTCGTTTGACGCCTATTTCGTGAGATATTTGGCCAGGTCACTATCAATAGACCACCCTGTATATTACTGTACCTTAGTGTGACTTCACTACGCGCGATTGTAGAATTTAGTATAATAATCTGTCGTCAAACATCAGCTGATGTACGCTGAGTAACTCAAAGTCTAGGTTGTGGTCTAATGTATTAAGTATGTTATCTGTGGTTCAATGATGATGACCTCATCCTGGGTAAAATATTCCGGAGGTAAAATAGACCCCCATTCTGATCTGCGGGCGAGAACTACTCAGGAGGCCGGCCGCTGTGACCGAGTGGTTCTAGGCGCTTCAGTCCGGAACCGCGCTGCTGCTATGGTCGCAGGTTCGAATCCTGCCTCGGGCATGGATGTGTGTGAT
The DNA here is from genome assembly GCF_023898315.1 of Schistocerca nitens. Taxonomy (NCBI): domain Eukaryota; kingdom Metazoa; phylum Arthropoda; class Insecta; order Orthoptera; family Acrididae; genus Schistocerca; species Schistocerca nitens. Next base: position 71,931,695 of record NC_064614.1, read on the forward strand.
GTCCTTAGGATAGTTAGGTTTATGTAGTTTTGAGTCTAGGCGACTGATGACCTCAGATGTTAAGTCCCGTAGTGCCTAGAGCCATTTGAACCTACTCAGGAGATCGTTGTTATCAGGCGAAACAAAACTGGCGTTCTACGGATCGGAGCGTGGAATCTCAGATCCCCTAATGGGGCAGGTAGGTTAGAAAATTTAAAAAGGGGATAGGTTAATGATAGTTATAGTGGGAACTGGTGGAGTTCCGTGGCTGGAGGAACAAGACTTCTGGCCAGGTGAATACAGGGTTATAAATACAAAGCCAAATAGGGGTAATGGAGGAACAGGTTTAATAGTGAATAAAAAATAGCAGCGCGGTTAAGTTACTGCGAACAACATAGTGAACGCATTATTGTAGCCAAGACAGACACGAAGCCCACGCCTACCGAAATAGTACTAGTATAGGTACCAACTAGCTCCACACTTGACGAAGAGGTTGAAGAAATGTATGAGAGGTAAAAGGAATTACTCAGATAGAAAGGGAGACGAAAATTTAATAGTCATGTGGGACTGGAATTTGATAGTAGGAAAAGGAAAAGAAGGAGTAGTACGTGAATATGGAATGGGGGTAAGGAACGAAAGAAGAAGCTGCCTTGTAGAAATTTGCACAGAGCACAACTTAATCGTAGCTTACATTTGGTTTAAGAATCATAAAAGAAAGCTGTATACGTGGAAGAGGCCTAGAGAAACTGGAAAGTTTCAGATACATTATATAATGGCAAGACAGAGATTTTTGAACCATGTTTTCAATTGTAAGACATTTCCAGGGGCAGATATGGACTCCGATCACAATCTATTGCTTATGAACTGTAGATTAAAACTGAAGAAACTGCAAAAAGGCGGGAATTTAAGGAGATGGAACCTGGTTAAACTGAAGGAACCCGAAGCAGTAGAGAGTTTCAGAGACAGCATTATGGAACGACTGATAAGAACAGGGGAAAGAAATACAGTAGAAGAAGAGTGCATAGCTTTGAGAGATGAAATAGTGAAGGCAGCAGAGGATCAAGTAGGTAAAAAGACGAGGCCTGGTAGAAATCCTTGGGTAACAGAAGAGATATTGAATGTAACTGATGAAAGGAGAAAATATAAAAATGCAGTTAATGAAGCAGTCAAAAAGGAATACAAACATCTCAAAAATGAGATCGACAGGAAGTGCAAAATGGCTAAGTAGGGATTGCTAGAAGACAAATGTAAGGATGTAGATATATATATCACTATGGATACGATAAATACTCCCTACAGGAAAATTAAAGAGACCTTTGGAGGAAAGAGAACCGCTTGTATGAATAACAAGAGCTCAGGCGGAAAAACAGTTCTAAGCAAAAAAGGGAAGGCAGAAAGGCGGAAGAAGTATATAAAGAGTCTATACAACGGCTATGCACTTGACGGCAATATTATGGAGATGGAAGAGTTCGTAGATGAAGAGGAAGATATGATACTGCGTGATGAGTTTGACGGATCACTGAAGGACCTATGCCGAAACAAGTTCTTGGTAGTAGACAACATTCCATTAGAACAACTGATAGCCTTGGGAGAGCCAGCCATGACAAGACTCTACCATCTGGTGAGCAAGATGTATCAGATAGACAGAATACCCTCAGACTTCGAGAAGAATATAATAACTCCAATCTCAAACAAAGCAGGTGTTGACAGATGTGAAAATTACCGAACTATCAATTTAATAAGACACGGCTGCAAAATTAACACGTATTATTTACAGAGAAATGGAAAAACTGGTAGAAGCCGACCTTGGGGAAGACCGTTTGGATTCCGTAGAAATGTTGGAAGACGTGAGGCAATACTGACCCAACGACTTATCTTAGAAGGTGGATTAAGGAAAGGGAAACCTATGTTTGTAGAATTTGTAGACTTGGAGAAATCTTTTGAGAATATTGACTGGAATACTCTCATTCGAATTCTGATGGTGACTGGGATAAAAAAAAACGGGGTAAAAGACTATTTTTAATTTGTACAGAAACCAGATGGCAGTTATCAGAGTCGAGAGGCATGAAAGGGAAGCGGTGATTGGGAAGGGAGTGAACAGGGTTGTAGCCAATTCCCGACGTTATTCAGTCTATATATTGAGCATGCAGTAAAGGAAACAAAAGAAAAATTTCTAGTAGGAATGATAATCCGGGAAGCAGAAATAAAAATTTTGAGGTTTGACGATGTCATTGTGATTCTGTCAGAGACAGCAATGAATCTGGAAGAGAAGTTGAACGGAATAGACAGTCTATTTAAAGGAGGATATAAAATGAACATCAAAAAAATCAAAACGAGGTTAATCGAATGTACATCAGGTGATGCTGAGGGAATTAGATTAGGATTAGGAAATGAGACAATTAAAATAGTCGATGAGTTTTGCTATTTGGGTAGCAAAATAACGGATGATGGTTGAAGTAGAGAGGATATAAAAGTAGACTGGCAATGGCAAGGTAAGCGTTTCTGAAGAAGAGAAATTTGTTAACATCATGTATAGATTTAAGGATCAGGACCAAACTGCTCAGTTAATCGGTCCCTAAGCTTACACACTACTTAATCTAACTTAACTTACTATAAGGACGATACACACACCCATGCCCCGAGGGAGGACTCGATCCTCCGACGGGAGGGGGGGGGGTTGTGTGGGGGAGGGAGAGTCGCGCGGACCGTGACAAGACGCCCTAGACCGCGCGGCTAACCCGCGCGGCCCGGAGGAGAGACTGAATAGAATTGGGGAGAAGAGGGATTTGTGGCACAACTTGACTAGAAGAAGGGATCGGGAGGTAGGACACGTTCTGAGGCATGAAGGGATCACCACCGTTGGAGGTAAAAATCGTAGAGGGACACCAGGAGAAGAATACACTAAGCAGATTCGGATGGATATACGTTTGTAGTAGGTACTTGGAGATGAAGGAGCTTGCACAGGACATAGTAGCATGGAGAGCTGAATCAAACCAGTGTCTGGACTGAAGACCAAAACAACAACATCTGAGTCATGATATAGGTTACGTTAAGTGTTACATATTAACCCATTACATAAAAGTTTCGAACCAAACTCAGTCTTTAAACTTAAAAGAGAGAGAAATAGTGCACGGTGAAACCATAAAAATATCATAGTTGTCATGTCATTAAAGTCATGCCACCCATGGTATATAATCCTTCCGCTTTACTCTTTACATTTTATTTAGAAGACATAATCGAATGTTGTGACGGATTGCCGTCATCTGGTGGCGACTCATAGCAGTTCCCTATCAGATGTCAACAAGGACACAACCTGAAATCACTTTAAAAACGTCTTACGTATTTTATTTATAACTACTGTGAATTGTTCACACAGCTATTCTCCTATTGTATGAGGAGGGATGGTACTGCGGAATTTCGTCTTTATATGGTATGTTTATTTTGTATTTGTGTGTGATTTATGTTGATTTGACGTTAGAATTTTCCATAACCGTACCTTCACATACATTGCAGTTGTGACCAGTTAAGGTAAACATTCGACGAAATCGATTTGCCCTATAAAAAGCTTTTCTACACAAATTATCTGAAGATGAAGATGGCTATTCAGTTTCACTGAAACTTGTAATCATTGTGTATTTTCATGCGATATGGGCGAAAAACTTCTGCAATAAGAAGAAAACCGTGATTAGATTCTGAGATTGTCTCCAATACAGTCGAGGCAATGTCAGGTAATCGTCATAATTGAAACAGATTGTAGATGGTGTTCTGGACAAGTGTGTGTCTTGGAAAAGATCCACAGTGGTTTAGTAACGAAATTCGGAAAATGCTGAAGAAGCAATGCCGTGCGCTCTCCGGTCAAACTAGAAGGTACGAACGACTACAGCCAAAGGTTAGTAACACACGTTCGTCTATGCAAAGATCTATGCATGAAGCAAACAGCGACATGTGGCGTGTGTGTTGGCTGACTGGGTGAAGAGCTCAACCTATCGCTGGGGTGTCTGTCATTTTTCATTTTAAGATTCTGAATTAATTGTACCGACTGTCATTGTTCCCTAGCAGATCCTCACCTGCAACAGATCCTCACCTGTAGCAACACCACAGACGCAGCGATCTTAGTTGCAGCGAGCTTCGTAATTGCAAACATCAAGAGCAACTCGTGGATGGTTAACATAAGGCTGTTACCAAGGTAATGGACGACAACACTTGCCACAAAATGGCTGTTACTGTTGCATGATGGACCTCACGATGTGGGCAAGTTACCGAGTATAGACTGGAACGCCTACGGGTTCACTGCGTGGGGGTTCAGACAGTCTAGAGAAGACATTTTTAACATGTTTTCTGAAAACAGACTTGAGAAGCTAGTTCAGCAGACCACTCGCAATGGAAATATCTTAGAACTTGTAGCTACAGACGACCCGGATCTTATCGGCAGCGTCAGTATAGAGACATGGATTAGTGATTATGATGTCTTTAATGCGGCTACGGTTACGAAAGTTATTAAATCATTCAAGTAAGAAAGGAAAGTGTTTCTGCTGCAAACAGAAGATAAGCAGTTGTTAGGATATCACTTAGACAAGAAGTGACATCTCGTGATTTCAGTACGATGGACGTAGATGAATTATGGGCAAAGTTTAAATAGATTGCAGATCGTGATCTGGGCAACTATGTGCCTAGTGGGTGGATTAAGGACGCTGACGCTGACGAAACATAGGCTGTTTCACTCCCGGTTGAAAAGAGAACGTGCAAATGGCGAGAAAGTTTAGTTAAGATTCATACGTCTCTGAAATGATCTGTGCGTAAAACATACAATACTCATCAGAAGTTCTGGTCGAGAACCCAAAGAAAACGGTCCTATGTAAAATCCGGTAGCGGGTTTAAGGCTTCCATATAGTCACTCGTTGATCAGTCTGCTGTGGCGGTATAAGACAGCAAAACAAAAGCAGAAGTTTAAAAACTTCGCATTTGAGATATCGTTGACGCAGGAGAATGGTACGAACATATCGTTGTTTGACCATCGCGAACAGTCCTGTATGGGCACTACAGCAGTAAGCATCCCTTGGTAGAGAAGTAGCTGAAAGAGTTCAAAGGAAACAAGTCGCCAGGTCCAGAAAGAATCTCAGTTCGGCTTTAGAAAGAGTACTCTATGGTATTGGCAGGCCCCTTACACGTATTTGTCGCGAATCTCTCGCCCTGCGCAAATTCTGAAGCGACCGGAAACCGCACAGGTGACTCCTATATTTAGGAAGTGTAAAAAAATTAACCCGCAAAGTTACACATCAATATCCTTAACATGGTTTTCAGTTGAATTCTAGGGAATACTTCGATTTCCACTGTTATAAAGCTACAGATCAATATCCTTAACATCGGTTTGTTGCTGAATTCAAGGACATAATCCGATTTCCACTGTTATAAATTTTCTAGAGAGCAAAATCTTATGTCCACATATCAACACGGTTTTGGACAGCATGGTTCGTGTGAAACCAAGTTTGCCCTCTTCTCACTTGATATACTGCGAACAATGGATGAAAAGCAATAGGCAGGTTCCATATTTTTGGATTTCCGAAAAGCATTTGACATGGTTTACCCCTGCAAACTATTAACGAACATATTAAGTAAAAGAACCCATGTAATAGAGCCCTCTTACTGAACTACGTGAACAGGTCCAGCAGGCGTGACATAATGTATCGCAGGACAGTATTCGCCATCTGTACAATGGTTGGATGCCAGAGTCAGCGGCTGCAATGCTGCCTGTGGGCGTTTCTGTGTAGGTCGGTAACTGGTACCTCAGAACCGCTTGTGCTACTGATATACAATTGAAATCAGTTCATGTACTCAATATGCACTTTTGCAACAACAAATCTCGAGTGAATTTGAAACCTCTAAAAGGGTGTAATAATTTTTTTCCAATGAGTGTATAAACAAAGTTGAAATAAGGAGCCTTGGTGCAAGTGCTGCATTGAAATGAAGAGGTTGGCCACAACTGGTAAAGGCTAACTTAAAAATAAAAGAAAAAATAGTCGACAGGCTCAAACGATATCCCTGAACGCTCGGAAGGATAACACGACTGACGCTACAGACCATGTGCAAACAACGTGTGTGGCGCCGCTGTGCTGTGCAGAGACCGCCAGAGATAAGCGCCGACGGTCGGTTTGCGCGACCGCCGTGTTGTGACCGGTTGCCCGCCTCACCTCACCTAGCCGCAGCGCAGCGCAGCTCTGGACGTCGCGTGTTCGCCCTTAGTTTGCGTGCCCGGCCCGCCGCCCAGATGCAATCAGTATAATTGATTCCGAGCCACCAAGACGAATAAACGTCGATGTAAGCCGTATTGCTGCTACCGGCTCAGCCCACGAAAGGAGGTCTCCGCGTCGCGTTAATAAATTCATATATTCCCGACAGTTTCACCCTTACGACCTAGTGACCCGTGAGGGAGGCACTGAAAGGACAGGTTGTGATACGGAGCGGCGGATAAAGCACGGTTGAGTGCCACGGAATAAAATGTATATCGCAGTTCAGTGTTTACAAGTGAATCCACTGTGTGGGATGTAAATAAATTCCCGCTATCATTTAAAAAAATTATACTGAAAAGTAGTTAAGTTTTAATTTTAGCTGTATGTGGTGCCCCACTGGGAAATCTTTAACTATGTATGAGTAATCTGGATTCTTTACTGTACTATCTGTCAGACGGCAACCATCAGTTTTTGGTCTGTTGTGACTTCAATGTAGATTTTATAAATCATATTCATAAGAAAAATAACGTGGAAACCTTATTTGGATCCTGTAGTTTGATCTCAGTAATTAACGTTCCAACGTGGGTGGATGAAGATAATAGGATCCTAACTGACAACGTTTCTTTGACGAATGTTACAAATGCTACAAATTCTCTTTCTCATCATGGTGCACAGTTAGTTAGAATAAATAACATAGTGGCTTACAGTATGGACACTCCTCAGTGGAAATCAGTTACAATAATTAACGACTCCAGACCAATAATTTTACGCATGGTTTGCAGGAGATGACCTGGGATGTAATTTATAATGTACCAAACGCTAACATAAAATTTAATATATTCCATGGTAAATTCTTAGCATTATTTGAAAACAGCTTTCCACATAAGGTAATCAGACAGGACACTAAAAAGCCCTGGGGGATTAAAGTATCTCGTGAAAGGAAAATGGAAATGTATCTTTTGGCAAGAACAAGTATGGATACTGCAGTACTTGCACACTACAAGACCTACTGATAATTATTATGAAGTTTTATTAAAAAGTCAATTAAAATGCACATAATGTCATAAATCAGTACTTCCGACAACAGGCTTTTTGGCATGTAGTGAAACAATATTGTGCTGAATGGAAAGACGGCAAATGATGAATCACAGGTAACAGATGCATTTAATAATGATTTTTTGAATATACTAGAAAGCAGACGGTCAAACACTTCAACAGCATAACCATATCAGTATTGTGAAAATGCAGCTCTCATAAAATTCAGTCAAATGAATATATCAGCTACTTCTCCTTATGAAATTAAGAGAATTATACTTTCTTTGAAAATTAAAGTCTTACCTGGTTTTGATGGTGTTTCGAATAGAGTACCAAAGATTTGTTCACGTATCAGAATCATAATTTACTCGAAATATTCATCACTAAGTCACGGCATTTTTCCAGAGGGACTAAAATATACCATTGTCAAGCCCCTCTTTAAGACAGATGATAAAAGAGATGGCAATAACTACCGACCTGTTTCACTGCTGACATCATTCTCCAAATTTTTTGAGATGGTGATGTATTCTAAAACAGAATCTCGCCTTAGCAACAATGTACCCTTAGCAAGTAACAGTTTGTGTTCCAGAAGGGTTGCTCTACTGAGAAAGCCATTTACATATTCACTCACCAGATTTTACAGGCATTAACTGACAGAATAGCGTTGGTTCCTATTTTCTGTTACATCTCTAAGGTATGTGATTGTTTGAATCACAGTATTCCCCTACATAAATTAAATTTTATGGGATTGATGATATAGCCAACAAATGAATAATATCTTATCTAACCAAAAGGATGCAGAATGCTGTACATAGTAATTCAAGAAATATAGTGCAGGGAAATATTTCTCGCTTTGGGGGAATCAAGTATGGAGTTCCTCAAGGTTTAATCTTCGGTCCACCTATGTTCCTCGTATATGTAAACGATCTTCCATCTAATATCCACCCATCAGAATTAGTTCTTTTTGTGATGACACAATTACTGTAATCAATCGAAGCATACATGCAGAGACAGAAGAAATGTAAATAGACTTTTCAAAAGTATCATTGATAGGTTTCCTGCAAATGGTCTCACCCTCAGGTTTAAAAAGACACAACATATTCATTTCTCCACATCTAGGGATTCTACACCAATGATAAGTGAAACACTCGGTGAGCAAACAATATATAGGGTCGAAACTTCAAACTGTTTAGGGGACCATATTGATGAGAATTTAAAATGGAAAGAAACGCATTTCGGAACTCCTAAAACAAGTCAGTTCCTCAATATCTGCGCTTAGAATCATTGGAAATCTTGAGAATAGACAAATCAGCAAGTTAACATATTTTAGATACTTTCATTCAATAATGCCATATGGAATAATGTTCTGGGGAACTCACATTTAAGAAAGAAGTCCTCATTGCATAAAAACGTACTGTAAGAATAATATGTGGTGCTCACCCACGATCATAATGTGGACATCTGTTTAAGGAGTTGGGCATTCTGACAACTGCTTCGCAGTATATTGATTCCCTCATGAAGTCTGTTGAAAATAATCCAATAAAGTTCAAATGGAACAATGAGGTGTATAATTACTACACCAGCAGGAAAATGACATTAATTACCCCAGTTTAAGGCTGCCTGTACCACAAAAGCCGGATATACATGGTTTGCCCCATTCGTCGCTCACACAACATGAAGATGATATTGAAGTTCTGCCCATGTAGGGGTCAGTACTGCAGTATCATGGCTTCACTGATTCGTGCACTAAGAGTAGCAATGTCACTGACTGGAGTTGTGCAGACAAAGTAACCCTACGAAAAGGAGTTTAAGGGCATGACAACGGGAGAGCGCGGGTGCCATGCTATGAGACCTTCACGGCCCGTCCACGCCTCAGAAAATGTCCCTGTTACTACAATCTGCATATTCAAACTCCGGTGTGGTGCTGCATCATCAATCCGGAAAATGATGGATGGCGGCAACTCTGCTCGTTTTGGGTACAGGAGTGTTACGAGCAAGACCAGGTGTATATTTCCTCGTATGGTTTTCCTCGCAAAGACAAACTTACCTATTACCGTACAGTGACACCAAATATTCAGTTTCGTGCTACCATGGTTGTGCTCACGTGTGTTGTATGGGTTTTTTGGAGCCCCAAATCCTTATGTTGTGAACATTCACGTGGCCAGAAATATGGAACCTGAAAATAGGCACTCTTTCAGATAGTTGTCAGCGCCTATGGAGACCAAGGCGAAATACGCTAATGCGTATCACAGAGGACGACCGTTTCGCTGCAATGCTTGAACCATTTGTGTTTTGTACGCGAAAAGGCGTAATCGCCTGTGTAGCACATTACGAACGGTTCATCCTGTTTCGAATGTTGAATGGGTAACTGAATTCTTGGGGCAGTGTAGAAATGCAAGTCTGCAGTACGTCTACAGATGCTTGAGACGAAGTGGACGTCCACTTCGAGCAATGTGTTTGACATTAGCTTTCTTGTTAATGATTTAGCCCCACCTTACTATCCTTGTTTTGGCCGGTGGTGCTATCCCATACTGGAGTCGATAATACCCAGTATCTTTGTCACAGGTTTGTATTCTACATATCAAATGACACATAGCGCCTTCTCGTGATGTCTCACCATTTTCATACACTTCCAATGAAAATGGCAACAAATGACGTAGGAAGAAAACTTTCAGAGCAGCTAAACGTTACACAACAAACAACGTTTCTCTGTCTTTAACGAGTTTTCAAGTTCTAATTTTTTGAAATGATAGAGGAACTTACTGGACACCCAGCGCATTATTTGAACGTTGTGACAGAATGCTGAACTTGGCTTCTGATCATAGTTCTGTTAGTGCTGAACGTTACATCTGACTGACCTTGAATATTTAAACTCAACTAGCTGAACTACTCATTCAAGTGCGAGTGTTTAATTTGAATATTGAAATGCAATCGTATCACGTTTGACATTACGTCTGACTAAGAGTAAATATATTCCGTCTGACTAAGACTGAAATATGTAAGCGTTACGGAAAATAATTTTATTCACCATTGTGTTCATCAGTAAGGAGCTCTAGAATTCACCAATGAAGAAGTCATGTTCACAGTATAATTATTTTACTGTTCTCTAAGAAAACGCATGAGTTGGTAATGGCTGCATAGAAACCATTCATACTACCTGTTGTTGCAGTCTGTAGGAAACCATCTCTGGAAGATCGTAACAGCACTGTGACGTTAGAGTACATTTGCCACCTTCATGTGAACTTCATAGTAGACTGCTTACATCAGAATCGAAAACTGATAGAAAGATACGTCAGAGCAGAAAACAGAAAGAGAGGTGACGCTGTGCTACGTCCTGAACAAGTGACAGAGCAACATAGTACTTGGTCCTGGCCAAGTGGTTTCGAAGATTTTTTTCGTTTCAGTCTGAGTATTCTCCACGTTAAATATCTACATGTAAATTTCAGTAAATATTTCAATTATCGTGCCCAAGAATAGTGATGCACAACAGTGATGATCTAATTTTGAGAAAGAACCTCAATTTTTACTTAACAATCAAGTAATTCAACTTTCGCTGCTCACATGACACAGAGATAAGCGTCAGTGAGAACCTAGAGATATTAAATTTGACCGAAAAAGGAAAACAAATGAATCTGTCAGAAGGATTGTAAATATAAAGCCACATTCACAGTAAATCTGACTGCAAAATGAATGATCAACTAGAATTAAGAAACAAAGTGTCTCCAAAATTTCACACAGATCTTACAATTTCAAATAATAGGAATAACAATGAACTTATAGAGAAAATATTCTTCATTAGCCATTACCAGCAGCTTTCAAAAGAAAATAGTTAAATGTAAAGCCTTAAAATGCTATGTACTAAAAAGAAATATCTTCGCAGTAGTTACAGAATTATGAAATATCTGTACACATATCATGTTCTTTGGCACATAAAATCTGCAGACAATATAAACAGATGTATTTTCCACTTTGTAGTTAAACACATGGAGAAACATGGACTGAGAAAGAGAATCAAAGCTCTCTTTTACGAAATATGTAGTACAATGTATAACCTTGTTTTGTGTAATCACAGACCTTTGTTGTGTTTTACGATGAAAATGTGAAACAGTTTTGAACTATGTAATCACAACGTGTTGTTATATTTCAGAACATACAAAAGTGGCCATCAAATCAATCCTAACAGCTGACAGTGGGCTCAGGTCCGGAACAGTACAGATACAATAAAATCATTCTTAAAAACCTTGTGGCTGGCTGCAGTGTTTCCTACAGTGTAAGTTAAGAAAACAGTGGCAATTTTCTCTAACCATAATGGATAAAATAATGTAAATAGGTGTTTTCTTAATCTAAAAACATGTTCCAGGGTAAAACCAGGTCATGAATGTAGGAACAAATATTCTAATGATATTTAACGGCGCTGAAATCAAGAAAACTTCATCAAAATTGTATTTAGTCGTCTATCTGTTCCACTGTTACTCAACTACACCCAAATAATAAGTAAATGAAATAAAATGGAACAAAAGTACTGGTAAGAACCAGTTACCACTGAAATACATTTTTAAGTTGAAGCAATTAGAAAAAAAAACACAAATTTCCGTCTTCAAGGCATCGAAAATTGTTAAGACATTAACGAAACAAAATTAATTTGCAAATATCCCATGTTCCAAGATACAATGCATTCTTCTGTTGCAAGCTACAAAATGGTGCAGAGCAGATGAATTGTGGCCTTAGCGTGCTCACATTATACAATTAATTCTAAAAATATGTAGAACTTTAATTGCCGTAAAATTCTGTAATATATTGTACTTCAATGTGTAGAACTCGAAGTACAAAGAACACAGCCTCGTGTCTCAGAACAAGAAGAATTGTAGAAAATGACAGAAACTGCTTATTACAATGATTCTAAACTCCGTCATTAGACTGAAGTACCAAGCATAAAGCTTCACACGTTACACACTACCCTCTAGATACAATGCTCCCGCTACTAAGATCTTTGGCTCATAATAATTAACAACCAAAAGAAACTTTACTAAATAATTTCCTAAGTTTAAACAAGGTCATCGGAGTAGACGATATTCTGTCAGAACTACTGACACCCTTGGGAGAGCCAGCCATGACAAACTTCTTCAACTTCGTGTGCAAAAAGTATAAGACAGTCGACATATACTCTTGTTTGAAGAAGGAAACGTGTAATAATCCTAATTCCAAATAAACGAGGTGCTGCCAAATATGAGAATTAACGAGCTGTCAGTTTAATAAGTCATGGTTGAAAAATACTGTCACGAATTTGTAACAGAAGAATGGAAAAACTGGCAGAAGCAGACCCCGGGGAAGATTAGTTAGGATTCCAGAGAAATTTGGAAGCATGCAAGACCTTAGTGACCCAACGACATCTCATAGAAAATCGGTTAAGGCAAGGCAAACCTATGTTTATAGCATTCGAAATCTTACGGAAAGCTTTTGACAATGATGACTGGGGTACTTTTTTTTTCAAATCTTGATGGTAGCAGGCTGAAATTCATTGAGCCAAAGGTTAATTACAGCTTGTATAGAATCCAAATGCCAATTATAAGAGTCGAGAGGCGCGAAAACGAAGCAGTGATTGAGAAGGTGCGGCGACGCGGTTCCTTCCGTCCCTTTACGACGAACCTGCACCTACCTGTGAACATTGCCTCAGCATATCATCAGTAGGGAAGCCGAGTAAAACCTACTGTACTTCGACGTGAACCAGGCTGTAATTAAAGTCACTAATCTACGTTTCGGGAGAAAGTTTTCACACAAAATGAAAGGTTGGAAATTTTGTCCTCAATTAATATATTCTGAAATTTAGGTGCACAAGTACCACTGCCAAGCCCGTGCTAGCCTCACCACAGTCACTCACAATCCCTTTCACTCACGTTAGCAAGTTTATGGTGTTGCATTTCCCGAAAACGTAAGTCTGTCGGTACCAAATGCAGTCACAGTTTTTATCCACCGACCTGCTCAATACGTCACGCGGAATATATGTCTTTTCTTGTCACAAAAATCACTTAAAAAATCCGAAATTTCTACACACCCATCGGAATTATTATGCCGTCACTTTATAACACTTTTGATGTATGTAACACTGCTAAATCCGGCAACATCGTTTCCATCGGAACTACTACTACACACGTCCGAACTGTTTCATGGCTAGGCTCCAACTCCTCCTCTAGAATACTCTAAGTCTTCTCTACCAGCAGAGAAAGAAGCGCGAAGAATATTGCTTTACCATTGGTCAGTTTACTCAACGGCCAATAGCAAAACAACATTCTCCCGCGTCAATCCGCGCTTTTCATCAATAACCAATCGTAATATAGTAAACCTAACGACTGCACTTTTTACCGACGTAATTATCTAATATGCTGAAGTTTTGCTTATGCATAAAGTTATTTACTATTGTTATTTATACGTGAATTAACTTTCCCTTTACCGTAAACTTACTTTACAAATGTATTCTACAAAAATCCCCTTTGTCCATATCTATACATCTTCGAAATGTTCCCACACTACATCCAACTACACAACTCGTTAAACAATTATCTTCATGTTAACCTTAAACCACATTCACGCATCATTCATTCTGATAAAACACATTTATAACATTTTACATGCACAAAAAGACATAATAACACTTTATGAAAATATTAGAACAGTTTATGAAAAACATTCTATTACTTTAGTGCACTCTAGTGGGCACAATCGAAACTAAAATCACAGTCCCCCTATCCAATATTGTCCTCTATCGGCTGATACATAAACTACGTGCGCGTCCAGTCTGTCACTACCCAGCTCTGAGACACATCACCCACTTAACCGCCTCCAAGGCAGGATCGTTATACAGCGTTACACCTCAAAGGGAATGAGACAGGCTTGCAGCTTACCGCTGATGTTGTTCAGTCTGTACGTCGATTAATCGGTAAAGGATACCAAAGAAAAATTAGGAGTAGGAATTAGAGTTCAGAAAGAAGAAATAAAAACTTTGGGGTTTATCATTGACATTGTAATTCCCTCGGAGGCAGAAAAGGACCTGGGAGACCAGGTGAAGGAAAGGGACAGATTCTTGAAAGGAAGAAATGAGCAAAACAAGTACAATGAAATGTCGAATTAAATCAGGTGATGCTGAGAGAATCAGATTAGAAAATGAGACATTTAAAGTAGTAGATGAGTATTACTATTTCGGCAGCAACATAACTGATGATATCGAAGTGTAGAGGATATAGAATATAGAGTTAAAATGGCCAGAAAAGGGTTTCTGAAGAAGAATGTTAACATCTAATATAGATTTAAATGTCTGAAAGTTTATTGTGAAAGTATTTGTATGGACAGCAGCAATGAATGGACGTGAAACATGGACGATAACGGTTTGGACAAGATGAAAATGGAATCTTTTGAAATGTGGTGCAACAGAAGAATGGTGAAGATTAAATCGGTGCCTCAAAAATGGTTCAAATGGCTCTGAGCACTATGGGACTTAACATCTATGGTCTAGAACTTAGAACTACTTAAACCTAACGACATCACACAACACCCAGTCATCACGAGGCAGAGAAAATCCCTGACCCCGCCGGGAATCGAACCCGGGACCCCGTGCTCGGGAAGCGAGAACGCTACCGCGAGACCACGAGCTGCGGACTCGGTGCCTCACATAACTAATGAGGAGTTACTAAGTATAACAGCAGAGAAAAGAAATTCGTGTCGGAACCTGTCTAGAAGATGGAACTGTTTGACAGGACACATTCTGAGATTTCAGGAGATCACAAATTTAGTACCGTTGGGGTAAAAATCTTAGAGGGGAGCAAAGATGTGTATACAATAAGCAGATTGAGAAGGATATAGGTTGCAGTACTTACTTGTGAATGAAGAGTCTTGGATAGGATAGAGTAGCATGGAGAGCTGCATCAAACCTGGCTTTTGATTGAAGACCACAGCAATAACAACAACATCAACACGGTTCATCACGGTTTCAAGTTGTTACTGTTTCTCACGTCGCTTTCATCTGAAAAGATTTACGGATTTCAGGGTTCACTACTGAAAGGCGTTTGTACTCGTTGGCAGCGATGATGAGGCATTGTAGAATCTCTGACCAGAGCAGTTGCGCTCGAAGCGCAGTGCAGTACAGTAGTCTGTTGGAAGTAGTAGCCGAGTGAAGTTGCGAATGGCAGTCTGTCAGTAGTGGTAGCGCAGAGCAGTCGGCGGGCGTCGGCACCGCAATGGTCGAGATTCAGGACAAGGTATATTATTAAGCAGCATCGCGCTCAGCTAGTAATGTAAATTAAATGTAATGAACTTTAAAGAATCGCCCCAATAATAATTTTGATTTAAAAGCAAATTTTTAACAAAGAATCATTCGATTTCCTTCCATTTCCTTTAAACAAAAAAAAATTCAATTAACTTCAAAAAATTTAGTTATTGGGATACATCTGCTGCAAGCTGTGGCGCAGAATAAGAGCAGAATTTTGACATGCAGTTATATTAAGGTAAGAAATTAATTCTGATTTTTGCACAGGGCCAAAGACCGACATTTCGGTTAAGCTGAGTTTTGATTGTCACTGTAGTTCCATTGTCATGGGATCATGTTTCATTATTTTATGGGAACTTATAGTTGGGTCAGATTGCTATTTTCATTTAATTGTCTTTGTCTTTAATATTTTTACGGGAAGGCTACACTTGGCTCCATTTCTAATAAATATTATCATTTAAATTTTCCGAGGGGAGGTTACACTTGGCGACACCCAGTCCAGGATCGTATTTCGTTGAGAATCTTTTGAAAAACAGTCAGATATCTGCTCTTATTTGCTTAAATATAATTACAATTTGGTGCAACGCTTTTACTAATTTGTGACTTTCTTTCCTCAGATCATCGGCAATTCGTTGCTCTGTTGTATTTGTGTGTTGATTTTGCATTGTGCTTATTTCCCTTTTTTGTGATTAATTGTGACTATTGTAAAAATGCCGCGAAAGACTGTGAATAGTGTATCGCGAGGTATTTTGAACGAAATTACCGACCTAAACAATGTGACCGATAGTACTTGTAACACGCAGTGTAATGATGACAATGCTGCGTTCACTGACAATCAATGCGTTCTAACCACTAATGACGATTTTTATCTTACTGATGAACAAACGAACTCGATTGTGTCTTCTGTTGATTTGACGACAATCGATGACGCGGGGCGCCCTATTGTAATGAGCGCTGCCCAGCCTAACACACCCGGTTTGGAAAATTCAAATAACGTACAGACAAATTTCTCTAATGAAAATGAGCAGGATACACAAAGTACGACGTATTTATTTAATTCCGAAATAGTGTGTGACAGTGTACATCCGACTGATGACCCTTTTTGTAAATTACAGAATGACCAAATGGTCACACAAAACGTGACAATTGCATGTTCTCCATCACAGAGCACTGAGAATGCAACAGCTACTTTGGGTTTGGATCAATTTATGGCAATAATGCTACAGTTTAAGAACGACCTTACTGCAAATTCCAAACAACAGAATGAAAATCTCAAACAACAGTTAAATGAAAAATTAGACATTAATAATGAAAAACAAGATAAACTTAGTGAAGATTTCAGACAACTTAGTGAACAGGTCAGACAACAGAGTGAAGATAGCAAACAGTTTAATGAAAAATTAGACAAACAGAGTGAAAAATTAGATAACAATTCCAAACAGCTAAGTGAACAAATTAGAGCCGTTGCTGCGCAGTGCCATGACACTAAGGAACAGTTACGCGAGGAAATCGAGGCTTGTTCAAAAAAAAGTAGCGAAGAAATTAAGTCTGTTGCTCAGGAATTAAGGGAATTACAAACAGCTGCAACAGAAACACTCAGAGACGAAATTAGCGGAGTCGCTAAACAATGCTCTGAAAAGGCTACACAATTGCTCGACGAGTTTAAAGCAATGACTACAGAACTTTCGCGGACAATGGATGCTAAGATAGATGCGAAATTCGATCAACAGAACACACAGATTAACGAACGTCTTAGTCTTCACATACAGAACAGTGATACGCGTTTCCGCAAATTTATTGAGGATCAAAATAAAGTAAAACGTCAAGTAATGGAAACAATCACTGCTCAGAGACAGGAAGACAAACGTAAGATGTTTGCGAAAGTAAAAACATACGTGGACAACAATATTGCTACAGTGTCCGACAAAATTAATACCATCGAACAGTCAAACACAGAATTACGTGACGAAATTTCTGATCTGAAATCGAAAACAGACACATACATAACAGATTTTCAAACAGTGACCGACAGACTCGAACAATTAGAACTAACACAGGATTCCGATGTTGTCAAAGCTGACGTTAGAAAACTGAACGAAACTACACGTAATTTGCAAAAACAGATTAATGCGTCTGATTCTAAAACCGATGATCAGGCAAAAATACTGACTGAAAAATATGATGAATTGGCCAGTCGTATTGATGCTATCGAAAGTAGTAATGACAGCAAATCAGATGATACTTCACCGGTTTCATTTAACCAAACACCTGAATTTCAAAATTTGCAGCAAACAATTAATGAGATCGATTCGTCTAATAACACGTTGCGCAGAAAGTTGTCAAGTTTACAGCAAGAGGTAGCAAAGATAAAAAATATTTCGGTTAATAACACATCACAGCAGACGCCACTTTGCGAACATTTGTCAGACTCGCGCAACGCGTATAATTTGGGTAATCTACAGAGAGTGCGGGAGTTAGATTCCGAACAACCACAGTTCAATAGATTCTCTTACAATCCTGAACCTGTTCCATCACACAGAGACGATAATTTCGATTACAAACATTTTCTGTCAGTGAGAAAGTTTAAAGTGTTTAAAAACGACAGAACGCAGATTCACCCGCTAGATTGGATCCAACAATTTAGCTTTGCTTTTCCACCGACTTGGCCTGTAACGCACAAACTGGAATTTATTTGCAGCTTTTTGGAAGGCGAACCGGCAACTCGTATGAGGCCGATCGCGAGACAATGTTATTCAGTAGAGGAATTTCAGAATGCTTTTCTGTCAGCGTACTGGTCGAAGACGACACAGCGCGGAATTAAAGATCAGCTAATTAGTTTGCCAAATTATGAAAACACAAATTTTCCCAGTGTGACGCAATTTTTTGAGCACATGGTCCAGCAAAATCAGTATTTAAGTGAACCATACAGTGAATCTGCACTTATACAATTATGTATTTCTAAATTACCGCGGTCATTAAGAGTGTCACTTTTAACAGGTCAACAAAAGGAAAATATTTCGGCATTCAGGGATCTGTTGCAGCTTTTAGAAGTGCAGCAATCTGATTATTCCTTTGTAAACAGAAATTTTTCGTATAACAACCAAGGCCAACAAACGTACAGCAATTATGATCAGACACGTAATTTCAATGGTAGAAGTGATAGACGCTTTAGGACTGACAACCACCAGAACTTTGGTAAGAGTCAAAATTCTAATTATCGGTATCGTCAAAATTATGAGCAACAGGAACCACATTTTGGTAACAATAGACGTTTTCCGCCACAACAACATGAAAGTCAGCCGGTTAGCATACCTAACCAACAATGGAATGCACAAGGTCAACCAGGCTTTAATGTTTCGCCGCGTGCACGAGTAGTCCCTGATACAACAAATAGTAACGCACGGCAGCAAGGAAATAACTACGTACAGAGAAGACAGTATTTCAATTCCTATCGCAATGCACCGTATAGGAATGAGTATCACGACAGACGTAAAAATGATGAGCACAATTATCAGCGTACGTTTAATAACAGTCGGTCATACCAACAGCAAAATTGTCCACAAGAACCTATTCTCATGAATGAACCCGACAGTAGGTATCATCCAGAGCGTAATGCGTCTGGAAGAAGTAATAGAACTGTTCAAATTGTACAAATGCCACAACATCCTCCTGATAATAATAACACGTCAGATAGAATCTGACTAGATACTGTACAGGACGCATCTTCCAATAACACAAGCACTACTTTTGACACGCAAAATGTTGTTCACGAAAATGTTATTACTTTCGACGACATTCGAGACACTCTTTTACAGGAAAGACCAGTTGTTCAGAAAACCATTTCACATCCTGTCATCGAAATTAAAATTGGTTCATCGAAATTTTCAGCAGTAATCGATTCCGGATCACCTATGTCAGTAATAAATGAGGAAACTTTTAACGAGTGTAACAAAGAGAATACATATCCTACATTACCATTAGGCAAAACGAAAGTAAAAGGAGCAGTATCGAGTAAAGGAGTAGACGTTAAATTACAGACACATTTATCATTTTGTATTGGAGGTCATATTTTTCACTCAAATTTTTGGATTGTTCCTTTATTGACAACAGACGTAATTTTAGGTACTAATTTTCTCGTACAACACGACGCAGTGGTTGATTTTCAAAATTCTTATTTAATGTTAAAAGATGAAAATGTGCAATTAGCTTTAGAATTTCAGCATTCACTATCTGCAGAAGAACAAACAATTAACTGCACAGAGGTCATTTCCGCAACACGTAACATAGACTGTAAGCCCGCATTGTTCACGGATACGTACGTACATAACTATAATACTCCAGACGAAACTGACTACGACGTAATGCAGATGATTTCCGATAAAGTTAAACAGAGCAGTGCAAATACAGACGATGACCGAACGCAATTACACAAAATTCTTTTACAGCAAGCTCCAGTTTTCGACAACGTTCCTGGTACTATGTCCGGTTTTATGTATGAATTTCAAGTGAAACAGCACGATACATTTAAAGCTAAGCATTATCCTATTCCGTATATTCATAGAGAACAAGTTAAAAAAGAGTTGCAGGATATGCTCGATCAAGGAATTATTGAACCAGCAGTTAGTCCGTACATAAACCCGCTACATATTGTTAAGAAAAAAGATGGCTCACTTCACCTTGTACTTGATTCACGTCACATTAATGACATTATTATTAATGAAACAGATCGACCACAGACATTAGAGGAACTTCTACAGAAATTTCACGGTACAGCTATTTATTCCACATTAGATTTGAAATCGGGATTTTGGCAAATACAACTTCATCCGAATTGCAGAAAGTACACATCTTTTCTCTGTTTTGGTGACTGTTATCAATTCTGTAAATTACCATTCGGCTTAACTATTTCTTCTGCAGCTTTTATTCGCGGTTTGAACACAATACTTCCGACAGAACTTAAAGACAGAATTACGACGTACGTAGACGACATTCTTATCGCAGAAGCTAACTGGTCTGAACACAATCTGATTTTAGAACGACTGTTGCAAACTTTTCATGCACAAGGACTAACAGTTAACCTCAGTAAATCGCATTTTGGCAAAACTTCTATAAAATTTCTTGGACACGTAATTTCAGCAGAAGGCATCGCGCCTGATCCGGAAAAACTTCAAGCTCTACGTGACATTACTGTTCCTACGACGAAGAAACAATTACGCAGTTTTTTGGGCTTAATTAACTTTTTTCGCAAATTTATTCATCACTCTGCTTTAGACACACCTAGATTATGCCAATTAACAGGTAAAAACACTATTTGGTCATGGGATAAGCAAGCATATTCTGAATTCGTGAACCTGAAAGATGCTTTGTTGAATGCTCCACTTTTATCGCACCCAGATCTTACTCGAAATTTTTCTATTGCCACCGACAGTTCTAACACAGCTTTAGGCGTACACATTTTTCAGGAAATTGAAGAAGATGGCTCAACAGTAATTAAAAACATCGCATTTGCAAGCCGCATTTTGTCACCTGCTGAACGAAATTATTCCGTTACTGAACTAGAAACATTATGTGTTGTATGGGCTTTTACGAGATTTAGGCATTTTCTTTATGGAAGACACACGACCGTTTACATAGATCACAGAGCTATTCAATTCTTACTTTCGGCTAAATTCACTCACGACAGGTTAAGTAGATGGAAACTTTATTTGCAGGAATTTAATTTTACGATTGTTCACATTCCCGGCACACAAAATGTTATAGCAGACGCACTTTCTCGTTCTCTCAGCAACAATCAGCAAGACGTAGCAACCAACTTCTGCAAAGCAAATTTCAGCGTCATGTACATTCAACAAGTTGCATTTGAAAATTTTATTTCATCGTCATTACAAGACATAGCACGAGAGCAAAGCAAAGACAATGTGTGGAAAGAAATTAAACACCTTTGGCAAGATAAGAATAATGTTACGATTAGGAACCACTACACTGTACGCAATGACATTCTGTTTCGCCGCTCTCATCCAGACAGCAACAATTGGTTATTGTGCATTCCTGACGAACTTGTTAACAAATTAATCTGGTACACTCATATAAGTTATGCACATTACGGAGCCAGAAAATGTTTTCTTATACTGAGACAGAACTGTTATTTTACAAACATGGAAAAACGTATACGACGAGTTTTAGCGTCATGTAAAATTTGCCAGAAAGCTAAGTCTGACACCACTTCACATATTCCTCCATTGTACCCCATTGTACCTGTTAAATTAAGACATATGGCCGCAGTAGACATTTTTGGTCCAATTCCGAGAACTAATAGAGGTTTTTGCTACATCTTTGTCGCTGTTGAACTCACTTCAAAATTTGTTACCTTCACTCTGTTACGCAAAGCTACTGCTAAAACCGTTTCGAAAGCATTTGTAAAACATTTTCTATGTCATGTAGGTCATGTGATGAAAGTAATTTCTGACAATGGACCACAATTTCGTTCTGCTATATGGACACGCATGTTACGAGCTAGAAACATTTCTCCGATTTATATATCCAAGTACCACGCTTCTTCGAACCCTTGTGAACGAATAATGAAGGAAATTGGTAAACTGTGTAGAATATATTGCCACAAAAGACATGTTAATTGGGACACACACATACACTCATTCCAAGATGTAATTAATTCCATTCCAAATGAATCCACTATGCTATCTCCGTCTGTAATACTGAAAAACGTTGAACCACCAAACAAAATCAAAGAATTAGTAACATTTCCTACATCTCGTCGATTACGACACCACGAAATAATTGACATTGCGCTGAACAACATCAAACGTGCCGCAGAGCGCCGGAGAAGACAGCAAAAACAGGTTTGTAGACGCCGAGACTTTCACGTTGGACAGAAGATATTAGTACGTACACACTATTTATCCAGCAAATTAAAAGGTAAGTGCAGTAAATTTGAACTTCTATACGCAGGTCCATATCGGATTCGCAGCATTCCTCACCCCAATGTTGTACACGTCGAAACTTTGAGAACCAGAAAATCGAAAGGCAATCACCATATCTCCAATGTTAAACCGTTTATGGAATGAACATACTTTATGATTTATCACACTGTAATACATTTTCCAGATATTTATGTGAACAATTATTGATGATTATCGTATTTTTTCTTGGCAAGTGCCTGGCAAGGTAAGGTTAGCAGGTCGCTCTTCTTGTCGTTACACATCAGACCGTGCATATTTTCCAGATGAACTTACACTTTTTTATGACCACTTATGCAATTATAATTATATGACTAATTACTGATGATGACTATCGTATTTTTTCTTGGCAAGTGCCCGGCAAGGTAAGGTTAACAGGTCGCTTTTCTTGTCGTTACACATCAGACTGTGGACATTTTTCATTTTTTTTTGTGTATAATTGTTTTCCCGTTTTGTTTGTATACATTATGAAATAGCTAAGGTATAACACACACCAGTTGACTTTGACTTTTTTTCTGCCCTATGATATCTCAACATCGTGACTATTTTTCTTTTTTTTGCTACTGCATTATGATATTCTCTGTACACTTTTTGCCTTTAAACACTGTCTATGCTTTTGACATATTACGTTTTCTGTCATGTTATGCTGTATGGTTAATTGTGTCACCATTAACCAGTCATTATTTAAAGGGTATATGATTTAAATGCAAGACGTTAATCTTTGTTCATCAATTTCAGAAAGAAATGATGCGTAAAGGAAATAAATTCAACAGAAATGGGAATTTCACCTACGGAATAAACGAAAGAAGATGCAATAACTTTATGAAGAAGAGTAAATGGATTAGGATTAACAAGTATTAACAAGAATATACTATACACATCGCAGAATAGTAGTCTTAACTAATTTTTTCTTTCAGAATACATGGCGATTGATGCAAGCTGTCAGACAGAACTACACATCTTAGTTTTAAGTGATGAAATATGCTAGAGATAAGGAATAGTTGTGTGATGAATAATGAAGTGATTTTTGCAGATGATAATGAATGCTGATGAAGAATAATGATGAAGAATATGCTACTATGAATAATGAAGTTTTTTTCTTTACAGATGATGATGATAATGAAGTTATGATAATATGGATAATGAAGTTTTTCTTTACAGATGAGGATAATGTTGAAGTTATGAATTTATGCTATGTAGTTATTTAAGTATTTGTTGCAGTTTGCTTGACAGCAGGTGTTATATTGCACAGTAGGATGACTGAAGGTTTTGGAAAGGACAGCTATGGAACACATTTTTTATACACATTTCACTACCTGTTAATTCGAAGTTCACTACTTTTCAGCATAGTCTGCGTTTCTTCTTTCAGCCCAATAATCCATTTTGTATTTTTTCCAGGAGAAGCTTTTCATGATACTTACTAAACTTGTTACTTATTATACCTGTTCTAATACTTGCAATTTTTTTTACCCATTTGTGTATATCATTTACACATGTGATCACATATACTGCCTTGTCGCATAACCTTGCTACAGCTGACTCATGACGAATGACGTTACACATTTTTCATTTATAGGAACAACCTAGAAGCAATTTTTTCTCTTATTTCTTCTTGCTTTCCCTTATAATTACCCAAAGCAATGCATTGCTAGCACAAAAACAAAATGTATTACCAGTCTCATATAATGTCACTAGTTTATGACAATTCTGAATAATACTGATCAGCTCTGAATAGTATGTCACTTTAATAATGACTTCTTAATTATCTGAATAATAATACTTTGTAACCGGTTAATAACTGCCACTGTTTATTGTAATGAGACTACTTATAATGCCCATGATTATTAATGCTATGATTGTAATTGTGTAACTGGCTAAAAATTGCCACTGTCTATTGTAATGAGACTACTTATTATGCCCATGATTATTAATGCTGTGATTGTAATTGTGTAACTGAACAAAGATTGCCGCTGTTTATTGTAATATGACTACCCATGATGGCAATAATTTAATTTTATGAATATTATTCTGTAATACTAAAATACTTGGTACAGAAATGTTCAATGACTAGAGTATGGATGCCACAAACTAATTATGTAATCACTAATCAAGACTTGTGTAATGTCCTTCACCTTCTGACCTAACTACCTGAAATTATTGTAACATCCATTTGTCTTGTCCATCCTCATTATCATGGAGCACTATATTTGGTTTTTGCACTAATTCTACGTTGGTGTGCCTCTTAAGAATGTGGTGTTGACACGACATGCTGTCCACCACTGTAAGCGATGAAGACGTTATTATGGTCCCACTGTTTGGTGTACCTGGTATACTGCCAAATGATAGCATGGAATATTACTACGACGTTTCAGTGTCTTGATACGCTGATAAATACTTCTGGGAACGGAACTGCAGATTGTATCACTTAGTGTTGTGATTCTGTGGAAAGATATGGACTTTCAGTGCAGCTGTGTGCAAACTAAAGTGCTACAACCATGATGCAATCCTTTCCTTTCCTATCCTAATAGAGAAAATCATTTTTAACTAACACCATTTATGTTCATGGCCTATACATTTTTTCTCGATTTGTTGAACTCCAGTGCGAGTGCACTTGTGTCACTTGTCGCCATGATTTTTTTTGCCATTATGTTTATTTATTGTGAAAATACTAAAGACATTTTTCGATTTGTTCTGAAGTGCAGTATGTGTGCACTCTTGTCATCTATATTGTATATACTTTTTGTGATTTGATGATTTTCCTACCCTTGCGTTTATTTGTTATAAAAATGTTCAAAAGTTTTCAGTGCATGTGCACTTATGTGAATATGTTTTCTACTGAACTCCAGTGCCTGTGCACTCTTCTCAATTTTCAATATGATTTGTGTTCATTCTGCATACCTTTTATGATTTATGTCATTTGTTACTCATTGTATATACATTTCGTCTTTTGCTGATATGTTCTCCACTGCAGTGCATGTGCACTCATGTCTCTTGTCAACATGATTTTGTTAAAAAAAAAAAATGCTACAGAATCTTACAGTGCGTGTGCACTTTGTTATTTGTCAAATAATTTGTAAATACATTTTTCTGATTTGCTGATACGCTCTCTACTCATTGTACTTATATTTTGTCTTGTCTGTAATGTTTTGTAATCGGTGCATGCGCACAACATTTAATTCATGTATTACATCCAAATATTTTGTAAATGTTAATTAATTAACAGAAAAATTTGTTACGATGGCAAGTCCAAATGACTCACCATCGCTGCCAAATTTTTTGCCCCCCAGTGGAGGGTTATGAAAGGCGTTTGTACTCGTTGGCAGCGATGATGAGGCATTGTAGAATCTCTGACCAGAGCAGTTGCGCTCGAAGCGCAGTGCAGTACAGTAGTCTGTTGGAAGTAGTAGCCGAGTGAAGTTGCGAATGGCAGTCTGTCAGTAGTGGTAGCGCAGAGCAGTCGGCGGGCGTCGGCACCGCAATGGTCGAGATTCAGGACAAGGTATATTATTAAGCAGCATCGCGCTCAGCTAGTAATGTAAATTAAATGTAATGAACTTTAAAGAATCGCCCCAATAATAATTTTGATTTAAAAGCAAATTTTTAACAAAGAATCATTCGATTTCCTTCCATTTCCTTTAAACAAAAAAAATTCAATTAACTTCAAAAAATTTAGTTATTGGGATACATCTGCTGCAAGCTGTGGCGCAGAATAAGAGCAGAATTTTGACATGCAGTTATATTAAGGTAAGAAATTAATTCTGATTTTTGCACAGGGCCAAAGACCGACATTTCGGTTAAGCTGAGTTTTGATTGTCACTGTAGTTCCATTGTCATGGGATCATGTTTCATTATTTTATGGGAACTTATAGTTGGGTCAGATTGCTATTTTCATTTAATTGTCTTTGTCTTTAATATTTTTACGGGAAGGCTACACTTGGCTCCATTTCTAATAAATATTGTCATTTAAATTTTCCGTGGGGAGGTTACACTTAGCTCTGGCTCCATTTCTATTAAGTATTGTCATTCAAAATTTCTGTGGGGAGGTTACACTACCTCGTGTTGACAGCACTGGTCGAGTTGGAATTTTCTCCTTGTCCTAATTTTGACGCTCTAGAGTTTGTAGATGACTGTTAATATAAGGCCCACATTTCACACTCAAATTATACAGTGTGTCCCGGAAGGACTCTCGTCAGTAATCAGGTATATCACAGGGGCGCTCATTTCATACAAAAAGAAAGCTTTATGTGGACATATGCCCTATTGAGAATTGTTTCCGAAATATAAAATGTTCAAATGTGTGTGAAATTTTATTGGACTGAACTGCTAAGGTCATCAGTCCCTAAGCGTACACACTACTTATCCTAAATTATCCTAAGGACAAACACACGCACCCATGCCCGAGGGAGGACTCGAACCTCCGCCGGAACCAGCGGCACAGTCCATGACTTCAGCGCCTGAGACCGCTCGGCTAATCCCACGCGGCTCCGAAATATAGTTTAATGGTGTAGTTTACTTATTCAGGCAACACACTGTGACTTTCTGAACGCATCAGTGTTCAATGAACAAGTGTATGGCGAACATTGCATGCCCGCATCTCGTGGTCGTGCGGTAGCGTTCTCGCTTCCCACGCCCGGGTTCCCGGGTTCGATTCCCGGCGGGGTCAGGGATTTTCTCTGCCTCGTGATGGTTGGGTGTTATGTGCTGTCCTTAGGTTAGTTAGGCTGAAGTAGTTCTAAGTTCTAGGGGACTGATGACCATAGATGTTAAGTCCCATAGTGCTCAGAGCCATTTGAACCATTTTTTTTTAACATTGCATGCGGAAAACTTTTACCCATTTCCAATCCTCACGATATCGACAATTCCCCACAATTTCTATTTTGTCATCGGGGAAATGACAATCGTCATTTGCCTCCATTAATACTATTCACTACGGAAACCACGTTTACAAGTAAAGACATCAACAACACAGAATAATCACTGATGGTCGCAGGAAGATCAAGACGTTACAGTTGAAACCAACATCAGAGTTCGTTTTTCGACCTATATTTGGTGCGTCATCATCAGTAACATCTTCAAAGGTCCAGTCATTTTAGAAGAGCGAATGACAGGACAGAATTATTTACATTATTTGGAAAATTCGTTTGCTGAACACCTAGAGAACGTCCGCTTGGCCACATGGACTGCAATGTATCTTCAGCTTGACGGGGCCGCTCCACATATAACCATACATGTGAGGGAACATCTCAACTAGACTCCCCTATTCGCCGTATTGGCCGTCGTAGTACAACTCAGAGGTCATCCGGATCGCCAGATCTTACCCCAATTGATTTTTGTTTATGAGGTTGGATGAAATCTGTGGTGTACAAACGAAAGGTAAATACGTGAGATGAGCTGCTTGGTCACATCTTGGACACAACTGGGCCCATTAGAGAACCTATAGAGGCATTCAGATAAGAAACACATGTTCTCAGAAGAATGCGCAAATTCTATGCAGCTGAAAGTGGGAAACCGAACTTTTGTTGCGGTCTGTACAACAGCTATAATGTGGCGTGTGCTATGATTAGAGATAAATGTGTCAAATGTACAATATGTGATCAAAAGTAAACGGACACCCCCTAAAACATACGTTTCTAATATTAGGCGTATTGCGCTGCCACCTACTAGCAGAACTCCAGATCAGCGACCTCAATAGTCTTTACACATCGTGAGAGAGCAGAATGGGGCGCTCCGCTGAACTCACGGACTTCGAACGTGGTCAGGTTATTGAGTGTCACTTGTGTCATACGTCTGTACGCGAGATTTCCACACTCCTTAACATGCCTAGATCCGATGTGATAGTGAAGGTGAAACATGAAGGGACACGTACAGCTCAAAAGCGTACCGGCTGACCTCATCTCTTGACTGACAGAGACCGCCGACAGTTGAAGAGGGTCGTAATGTGTAATACGCAGACATCTATCCAGATCATCACACAGGAATTCCAAACAACTTGAAGATCCACTGCAAGTACCACGACAGGCGGTAGGTGAGAAAACTAGGATTTCATGGTTGAGAGGCTGCTCAAAGCCGCACACACGCAGGTAAATGCCAAATGACGCCTCGCTTGCAGTAAGAAGCGTACACATTGGACGAATGAATATCGGAAAAACGTTGTGTGGAGTGACGAATAACGGTACACAATGTGGCGATCCGATGACAGAGTGTGGGTATGGCGAATGCCCGGTGAACGACATCTACCAGCGTGTGTAATGCCACCAGTAAAATTCGGAGGCGGTGGTGAAACAGTGTAATCGTGTTTTTCATAGAGGGGGCTAGCACCGCTTGCTTTTTTGCGTGGCACTATCAAAGCACAGGCGTACATTGATGTTTTAACCATCTCCTTGCTTCCCACTGTTGAAGAGCAATTCGGGGATGGCGACTGCATCTTTCAACACGATCGAGCACCTGTTCATAATGCACGGCCTGTGGCGGAGTGGCTACACAGTAACATCCCTGTAATTGACTGGCCTGTACAGAGTCCTGACCTGAATACTACAGAACACCTTTAGGATGTTTTGGAACGCCGACTTCGTGCCAGGCTTCACCCACCGAGATCGATACCTTTCCTCAGTGGAGCACTCCGTAAGAATTGGCTGCCATTCCCCAAGAAACCTTCCACAACGTTCAGCATGTCTGCAAGAGTGGAAGCTGTCATCAAGGCCAAGGGTGGGTCAGCGCCATACTGAATTCCACTATTACCGCTGGGGGCCGCCACGAAATTGTAAGTCATTTTCAGCCAGGTGTCTGCATACTTTTCGTCACATAGTGTATGTATTTTTCAATTGCTGCTTTGTAAAACGCAATTTGTAGTACGCTCCTGGAAATTGAAATAAGAACACCGTGAATTCATTGTCCCAGGAAGGGGAAACTTTATTGACACATTCCTGGGGTCAGATACATCACATGATCACACTGACAGAACCACAGGCACATAGACACAGGCAACAGAGCATGCACAATGTCGGAACTAGTACAGTGTATATCCACCTTTCGCAGCAATGCAGGCTGCTATTCTCCCATGGAGACGATCGTAGAGAAGCTGGATGTAGTCCTGTGGAACGGCTTGCCATACCATTTCCACCTGGCGCCTCAGTTGGACCAGCGTTCGTGCTGGACGTGCAGACCGCATGAGACGACGCTTCATCCAGTCCCAAACATGCTCAATGGGGGACAGATCCGGAGATCTTGCTGGCCAGGGTAGTTGGCTTACACCTTCTAGAGCACGTTGGGTGGCACGGGATACATGCGGACATGCATTGTCCTGTTGGAACAGCAAGTTCCCTTGCCGATCTAGGAATGGTAGAACGATGGGTTCGATGACGGTTTGGATGTACCGTGCACTATTCAGTGTCCCCTCGACGATCACCAGTGGTGTACGGCCAGTGTAGGAGATCGCTCCCCACACCATGATGCCGGGTGTTGGCCCTGTGTGCCTCGGTCGTATGCAGTCCTGATTGTGGCGCTCACCTGCACGGCGCCAAACACGCATACGACCATCATTGGCACCAAGGCAGAAGCGACTCTCATCGCTGAAGACGACACGTCTCCATTCGTCCCTCCATTCACGCCTGTCGCGACACCACTGGAGGCGGGCTGCACGATATTGGGGCGTGAGCGGAAGACGGCCTAACGGTGTGCGGGACCGTAGCCCAGCTTCATGGAGACGGTTGCGAATGGTCCTCGCCGATACCCCAGGAGCAACAGTGTCCCTAATTTGCTGGGAAGTGGCGGTGCGGTCCCCTACGGCACTGCGTAGGATCCTACGGTCTTGGCGTGCATCCGTGCGTCGCTGCGGTCCGGTCCCAGGTCGATGGGCACGTGCACCTTCCGCCGACCACTGGCGACAACATCGATGTACTGTGGAGACCTCACGCCCCACGTGTTGAGCAATTCGGCGGTACGTCCACCCGGCCTCCCGCATGCCCACTATACGCCCTCGCTCAAAGTCCGTCAACTGCACATACGGTTCACGTCCACGCTGTCGCGGCATGTTACCAGTGTTAAAGACTGCGATGGAGCTCCGTATGCCACGGCAAACTGGCTGACACTGACGGCGGCGGTGCACAAATGCTGCGCAGCTAGCGCCATTCGACGGCCAACACCGCGGTTCCTGGTGTGTCCGCTGTGCCGTGCGTGTGATCATTGCTTGTACAGCCCTCTCGCAGTGTCCGGAGCAAGTATGGTGGGTCTGACACACCGGTGTCAATGTGTTCTTTTTTCCATTTCCAGGAGTGTATTTACTAACTGTTGCGCATGCTTAAACTTGACAACGTATTGTATAATAAAGAAAGTAAATAACAGTGTACACTCATGTACATTTACATACCTTCAATACATTGGGGGATCAGTACTGTTGTGGCGTAACAAGCTAGCTACGCCACACTGAGAAGTAGCCGGAAGGGTACGCGTCAACTCTCGCCGTCTAGCGTTAAGTCTGAAACAGGATACGTGATGAAAGCTATAAAGAAAAGAACGGAGCTTCTCGTATACTTAACTTTTATTCACTTGCAGTACATCGCTCTTGATAATACAAGTGAGACTCTCTCCAGATATGGTTAATGGCGCCTTGCTAGGTCGTAGCCATGGACTTAGCTGAAGGCTATTCTAACTGTCTCTCGGCAAATGAGAGAAAGGCTTCGTACGTGTAGTCGCTAGCAATGTCGTCCGTACAACTGGGGCGAGTGCTCGTACGTCTCTCTAGACCTGCCTTGTGGTGGCGCTCGGTCTGCAATCACACAGTGGCGACACGCGGCTCCGACATGTACTAATGGACCGCGGCCGATTTAAAGCTACCACCTAGCAAGTGTGGTGTCAAGCGGTGACACCACAAGTACCATCACTTATTAATTTATGTGATAGACAGGGTGGTCCATTGATCGTGACCGGGCCAAATGTCTCACGAAATAAGCGTCAAACGAAAAAAACCTACAAAGAACGAAACTTGACTAGCTTGAAGAGGGAAACCAGATTGCGCTATGGTGTCCCGCTAGATAGCGCTGCCATAGGTCAAACGCATATCAACTGCGTTTTTCTAAACAGGAACCCCTATTTTTTATTACATATTCGTGTAGTACGTAAAGAAATATGAGTGTTTTTTTTTGTGACGGCCTTCGTAGCGACAACACTTCGCTGTAGAAACGGCCTACGAAGTCACCGCCACACTTTTAATAGCGGGCCGACCGGTCCGCTGGAACAGTGAACAGAAAGATGAAAACCCAAACACTCGGATTAAATGAAAGTCGGTACTTATCTTTATTAACGACGATACAGAACACAGTGGTGAACATGGTCTACAGAAATCTGTCTAGTTCGAGTCGGAGTGGCTAGGTCAGCGTCGGCTGACGACAAACAACAACTCTGCTGCGATGAACACAATAGCAAGTACACAATTCGGTGGCGAGTATACAACTGAGCGGCGAATACAGAACTGTCCTAGCGCTCGCGACTCCAGCGCTTAACAAGCCAGAAGCCAGCGGTGGCGCGCGCAGACTTGCGGCGATTTCCTGTATCGCTGGCGCTGCTTATGCGGACGGCGTCCGGACTTTGATGCTGCCAACCTTTTTGGCAGCGGGCTCGGTTGCCATTACTGGCTAGGATATAACACTCCTCCCCCCCCCCCCAAATCGCCGCACCGTCGTTGAATAATGACGTGGCGAGCGTCGACGGCGGGGGAGGGGTCTGGCCGCAGACGTAGCAGAAGAGACCGGGGCGGAGACTGTTGTCGGTGGCAGTCCCCGGTCCGCACCCCAGCATTGGCTGCGCGGGGCCTCGGGAAACACCGACTGAAAACCGAGGTCAGGGTGCACGCCTGTGACCACGGGCGCAGCTTCTGGTACTGGACGCGACGGGGCGTCGGGACCCACGAAGAGAGGCAGCGTCTCCTGACGCTGCGTCGACGGCTGCTGAGTGGGCGCCGGACGAGGCGCTGCGGTGTCAGACTCCTTGGGGGTGCCCAAGGAAAGCGGCTGCAGTACAGGCTGCACAGCCACCGCTTGGGAAGGCGGCCCGGCTGAGGGGTCGACGTCCATCAGCTCCGAAGGCGGTGGCGACTGAAGAGGGACCGCAGGCGCCGGAGCGACCACCCGGGGCGCTCCCGTATGAAGCTGCGCGGGAGGCATCAACGGGACGGGCTGTCGGCGTGGTAGCGGCGACGGCTGCTGCTGCTGCCCTGGGGGCGGCAGCGAAGTCGGAAGGCGCGGCTGGAACCCGCCGCGGACCAAATCTGTGGACAAAGAACGAGCGGCAGAATCCGGGCGGCCAGCGCGGCGCAACTGGTTCTGATGCCTCCTGTGCACCCCAGTAGCACCTTGAACAATATAAAAACCGCGACCCTGGACACTTATCACGGTACCACGTTCCCAACGACGGCAACCGTGATAAACTCTGAAAAAAACGGCGTCGTTGCGCTGAAAACGCGTGCGATGCTCAGAAGCGGCGGGTCGATCCGGGGGGTTCAACAACCGTAGTAGGGTGCGATGACGACGGCCGTGGAGAAGCTGCGCAGGCGAAGGGCCGTCACGTGGCGTGGTCCGGTACGACGACAGGAACGTGATGAGGGCTGATGTGTCGGCAGCTGAGCCAACACCTTGTAGTTAGAGGTGGCTTAAAGGCACGCGAGACTAACGCAGACGGGCGTGAAGTACTGGAACAGGATACGTAATTAATGCTATGAAGAAAAGAACAAGTGAGACTCTAATTACAATCACTGTACGGCTAATGGCGCCTTCCTAGTTCATAGCCATTAACTTAGCTGAAGGCTATTCTGTCTCTCGGCTAATGAGAGAGAAAGGCTTCGTACGTCTAGTCGCTAGCTCTGTCGTCCGTACAACTGGGGCAGAGTTCGAGTCAGTCTCTCGAGACCTGCCTTGTGGTGGCGCTAGGTTTGCAATCACACAGTGGCGACACGCGGGTCCGACATGTACTACAGGACCGCGGCCGATTTAAGCTACCACCTAGGACGTGTGGTGTCTGGCTGTGACACCACATTCCTCCCCCGCAAATCGGCGAACGGTCGTGAGATAAGGCTTCCGCCCGCCGTGGGGAGGACCCCATGTTGACGTATGCGATGAGGTGGGGAGCCTAACAACAGGCGAGGCTGTGCCACCCGCACCCGGCCATTCGGTCCGAGGGGAGCTAGGAAACGCCTGAAAACCTAGTCCAGGGTGCACGTCAACATGCGGTGTAGGCGCCCGTAAAGAGACAGGAGGGGCCGAAGGGTCGACCTCCATGTGGTCGAAGAATCCGACGCGCGATGACGACATCTGGTCCGGAGCGGGCAAGAGTTCCATGGCGGAGGACAGCTGGTCACGGGAAGCGATCGGCGGCGCATGACCCAGGGAGGCGCGTGGCGGCTGCAGCGAAGCGTCCCCTGCGGGCGGCGCTGGAGGCGGCTGCGGCGGCTGCGGCGGCGGTGGCGCGACGCCATGAGGCAAAATGGACGGCAGCGTCGGTAACACCTGGGGATGAGGCGAGCCAGTAGATGGGTCCCCAGGGCGCTGACCTGACGGCTGCGTCGCTGAAAGCAGACGGGGAGCGGCAGAAGCCGGGCGACGACAGAGGCGCAGCTGATTGAGACGCCGACGCACCTCACCAGAGGCCCCCAAAACCAAATACATCGCGCGGCCGAGGCAGCGAAGAATGCGCCCTGCGAGCCAACGCCGTGAACCGCGATAGGTGCGATAATAGACAACGTCGCCAGGAGCAAAATCAGGAGTCTGGCGCAGCACAGGAACCTGATGCGGCGGATGCAGCAAAGACATCAAGGTTCGATGAGAACGACCATGGAGCAACTCAGCAGGCGAGCGACCATCGCGGGGCTGAGAGCGATACGAGGACAAAAAGAGCAATAACGCGTCCTCCCGAGAATGCGACTCTTTCAATTTCAACATCTGTGACTTGAAAGTCCGGACCAATCGTTCCGCGGCACCGTTTGACTGAGGTGGAAACGGCGCGGACGTCAGATGTTGAATACCATTGGCCTTGCAGAAGGACTGAAATTCTGCGGACATGAATTGTGGGCCATTGTCGGAAACAATAGTCTGCGGAAGACCTTCAATGCAAAAGATAGCAGACAAGGCTTGGATTGTGGCAGAAGACGTCGTGGAAGACATCCGGACAACAAAAGGAAAATTACTGAACGCATCGACCCCAACCAACCAACGAGCATTCCAGAATGGACCAGCAAAATCGATGTGCAAGCGTTGCCAAGGGGAAGTGGCTTTCGGCCATGCAAAGAATTTCCGCGGTGGTGCGGATTGTTGTTCGGCACACGCCACGCAAGAGGAGCACATATTCGTAATCGCAGCATCGATTCCGAACCAAGTACAGTGCTGACGAGCAAGTTGTTTCGTATGCACTATACCCCAATGTCCGTGGTGAAGAAGCCGTAAGACAGAGGACTGTAACGAACGTGGGACCACGACTCGGGACTGATCATTATCAGAACGCAACAACAAAACACCACGTCGTACAAAAAGTCTCTCCTTGTGAGCAAAAAATCGGCGAACCAGCGGATCCTCGATCCGTGACTTGGACAAGGGCCATTGCGTAGCAACAAAACGCAAAACAGTAGCAAGGACAGGGTCAACAGCTGTGGCCATAGCTACACGACGAAAATCAATCGGAAACGATTCGACCACGTCATCGGTTTCCGCATCAACGAACATGCAAGCAAGTTCGGAAGAATCGAATGCTTTATCCTCGGCAACAGGCAAACGGGACAACGCATCAGCGTTTCCGTGCTTAGCAGTGGACCGATACAAGATATCGTAGTGGTACTGCGAGGGGAAAAGAGACCAGCGAATGAATTTCTGCGCCGTACACGGAGGTACGGGCTTGTTCGGATGAAAAAGCGATGTCAAAGGTTTGTGGTCCGTGATGATGGTAAAGGGACGACCATACAAGAAATCGTGAAACTTAGTAACACCAAACACGAGAGCTAAAGCCTCTTTCTCTATCTGTGAATAATTTCTTTGCGCAGATGAGAGCAATTTTGACGCAAAGGCAATAGGGCGATCATGCGATCCATCTTTGTGCGCAAGCACAGCACCGATCCCGAAATCCGATGCATCTACCATCAACAAAAGGGGTTTCTGGGGATCGAACGGCGTAAGGCAAGTATTCGAAAGTAACGCCGATTTCAACTGGCGAAAGGCGCGTTCGCATTCCGTCGTCCAGACGAACGGAACACCTTTACGGCGTAAGCGATGAAGCGGAGCTGAAATGGAAGAAGCATTGCGCAGAAATTTATGATAATAATTGATTTTACCCAGCACACACTGTAGTTGCTTCAAGTTCTGCGGTGACGGTAAATCCTGTATGGCACGGAGGTGCTCTGGACTCAGATGTATCCCTTGGGCGTGGAGTACATGGCCCAGGTAGGGTAAGTCCCGAGCAAAAAACACACATTTGTCCTTCCTCAAGCGAAGACCATTTTGTCGCAAGACCTGAAATAATGTTCGGAGATTTTGCAAATGTTCGGCTTCTGTCTTTCCGGAGATCACAATATCGTCCAGATAGTTCGCAGCAGTAGGGACCGACGCACAAACAGTTTGTAAATATTGCTGAAACAATGCAGGTGCGGACGCACACCCGAATGGCAGTCTTTTGAAGCGATACAAGCCAAGATGCGTGTTTACCACCAAGACGCGCTGGGATTCTTCGTCCACCGGTATTTGCAAGTACGCATCTGCTAGGTCCAACTTTAAAAAATATGTTCCCGGGCACAGTTTGTCAAAAAGATCTTCCAGGCGGGGCAAAGGAAAAGTTGCAGTCACAAGTTGTGGATTCACAGTTGCCTTGAATTCCACACAAAGTCTCAATTTTCCGGAAGGTTTTGGCAAAATTACTAAGGCTGAGGCCCAGAGAGAAGCCTGCACACGTTCAATTACACCTTGAGATTCTAAATCGTTTAATGTTCTTGCGACCTCATCACGCAATGCGTGGGGAACATTGCGCGCTCTGAAAAACTTCGGTTGTGCGTTTGCTTTCAGTTCCAAATGTGCTTCATAGTTCTTAGCGCAACCAAGGCCCGGTGCAAAAATGTCTGCAAATTCTTCACATAGACTAGAAACACTGGCGGAAGGCACAGTCTGAATCACGGAGAGGACCTGATTTACGATTGACATGTTAAACAACTGAAATAAATCTAAACCAAACAAGTTCACTGCAGTAGAAGAACGAAGAACGTAAAATGACACAAGTTTTGTTTGTCCCTTGTATGTTGCAAGAAGGCTGCACTGTTCTAACACTGGTATGTTCTGGCCTGAGTAACTATTGAGCTGAACATTTGCGGCACGCAACGGAGGTTTGCCCAGTTGGTTGTACGTGTCGTGATTGAGCAATGAAACTGCAGCTCTGGTATCGAGCTGGAATGGTATCACTTTGCCTGCAAAGTCTAAGTCTACAAAAAGTTTATTGTCCTGCTGACGACATAAGCTGCTGTGTTGTGCAACTGGAACAGACACTGGGACAGAATCACGTGCGACGTGACGGGACTTCCGTCGACGGCGACGCACACTGTTTGTGGAATGAACACTGTCACCGGACGGGGTGGAATGAACTACATGAATATCCATGGGCGAAGGTTCACGAGCCTGAGTTTCCTTGGTTCGATTCCGGCGCGAAGCAAAGGGCCTGGAATTGGTGTGAGTGTCTGATCTGAGCTTTTTCTGGCAAACACTTTGGACATGTCCTTTCTTACGACAATAAAAGCAAGTAGCTTGGCGTGACGGGCAATTTTCACGCGAATGTCTAGTTGCACACCGCAGGCAGGATTTCACTGCATTAGCTTGCTTACGCGGCGCACGTGTTTGCGAGCTAGGCTGCCGCTGCGCCAACGGGCGCGAGGGCCGCTGAGCGTCCCATGCAGCGGGCCCGGCGGGCCGGTTAATGTGACACACTGCCGGCGAAGTTGCAAATGAGTCCTGAGCAAAGTCAAGTGTGTCTTGCCTATCCAATATGTCTATCACTTGTTGAAGGGAGGGATTAACTAGTTTCAAAATCTGTTCCCGTACACGAACATCAGAAACGTTCTGTGCTATTGCATCACGCACCATAGTATCTGAATAAGGAAGTCCACATTCGCATTCAAACGCACACTCCCTAGTAAGTCCTTGCAATGTCGCAACCCACTCCCTATTAGTCTGACCGGCCGTACGTTTTGTACGAAAGAACGTATACCTCTTTGCAACGACATTTACTGTTTCCTTGAAATAGGCATCTAAAGCAGACAAAAGTTCTTCATAGGACAGAGTTGCTACGTCGCGCCGGGGAAACAACTTCACTATCACTCGGTAGGTGGACACAAGAAAGCAAAAACGGCTGCCGCTCATTACCTTGAATTCTGTAGGCTGCTAGGTGGAAGTCGAACTGACGGGACCACTCGTGCCATGACTCGTGGGTGGCATCAAAGGGTCGGAATTGAGGTGCAACAGGATGTTGTGGCGGCGGTAGCGATGAAGCGGCGGCGGCCGCATCGGTGTGCAGCGCACGTTGACCCTGGACGAGCTGTCCAAGAGCATCCAATAACGCCTGCGTCTGCTGATTCTGCAAGCGATAAAATTCGGACAGTACATCTGGAGATTGTGGCGAAGCCATGACACAAAGAAATTAGGGCAAAGTAAAACACAAGAGCCTTTGTAGACTCGTCGCCATGTGATGTGTCGGCAGCTGAGCCAACACCTTGTAGTTAGAGGTGGCTTAAAGGCACGCGAGACTAACGCAGACGGGCGTGAAGTACTGGAACAGGATACGTAATTAATGCTATGAAGAAAAGAATGGAGTTTCTCATATACTTATCTTTAATTTCTTCTTGTACATCTCTATGGTGAACACAAGTGAGACTCTAATTACAATCACTGTAAGGCTAATGGCGCCTTGCTAGTTCGTAGCCATTAACTTAGCTGAAGGCTATTCTGTCTCTCGGCTAATGAGAGAGAAAGGCTTCGTACGTCTAGTCGTTAGCTCTGTCGTCCGTACAACTGGGGCAGAGTTCGAGTCAGTCTCTCGAGACCTTCCTTGTGGTGGCGCTAGGTTTGCGATCACACAGTGGCGACACGCGGGTCCGACATGTACTACAGGACCGCGGCCGATTTAAGCTACCACCTAGGACGTGTGGTGTCTGGCTGTGACACCACAAGGGCCTGCTGACGAGAGTGCGTAGCACGAAGGCGGTCCATATGATCCTTGAATGTGCGTACAAAACGTTCCGCTGCACCATTCGATTGAGGGTGGAACGGCGGAGTAAGAACATGGCGAATGCCATTGGCAGAACAAAAACCTTCAAATTCAGCAGAGGTAAATTGTGGACCATTGTCAGACACTAAAACTTCTGGAAGACCCTCAATACAAAAAATTGAAGTCAACGCCTGTATAGTTTGTGCAGACGTTGTAGACTGCATGGGCACAACAAACGGAAAATTACTAAATGCATCTATCACGATGAGCCAACGAGAATGCCAATATGGACCAGCGAAATCAATATGTACTCGCTGCCAGGGACCGGCAG
Organism: Schistocerca nitens; assembly: GCF_023898315.1. NCBI lineage: Eukaryota > Metazoa > Arthropoda > Insecta > Orthoptera > Acrididae > Schistocerca > Schistocerca nitens. Next base: position 71,970,713 of record NC_064614.1, read on the forward strand.
GGCGTGCCCACTCAAAATAGCGTTGAGGCGGAGCAGCTTGGTGTTCGGCACACGTCGAACAATCTGTAGACATCTGCGTAATCTGCTTATCAATGCCGATCCATGTACAATGACGGCGACCAAGCTGCTTGGTGCGGACCACTCCCCAATGACCTTGATGCAACAAGTCGAGGACCTTGGATTGGAGCACTTGGGGAACCACTACACGAAGCTGGTCATTCTCGGTGCGTAACAGCAAAACTCCGTGCGAAACAGACAACAGATGACGTTGCAGATAATAGCGACGAACCACAGGATCCGATATGTCCTTTGCCTTGGACGGCCAACCACGTTGAACAAAACGTAATAGTAAACTCAGATGAGGATCCGTAGCTGTCTCACGTGCCACCTGACGATAATCAATCGGAAAATCCCGGAGGGATTGATGCTCATCGGCGTCAATCTGATGGCAAGAGTCGTCAGAGGAATCGAAGACCTCATCCGCAGCAATCGGCAATCGAGAAAGCGCGTCAGCGTTTGCATGCTGAGCTGTAGGGCGATACAGTATCTCATACTGGTATTGTGATAACAAAAGAGCCCAACGTTGTAGTCTCTGAGCTGTCCGCTGAGGAACTGGTTTAGACGGATGAAACAGTGACGTAAGGGGCTTGTGATCTGTTACTAAATAGAATGGTCTACCATAGAGGTAGTGATGGAATTTTGTGACACCTAACACAATAGCCAACGCTTCCTTGTACAATTGGCTATAATTACACTGAGCTTTGTTTAGCAATTTAGAGGCGAACGCAATAGGACGTTCGGTGTTACCGACTCGGTGAGACAACACAGCACCGAGGCCGAAAGAAGAAGCATCACAAGCTAACACCAGAGGCTTGTTAGGGTCGTAATGGACCAGACAACGATCATTCAATAAAGCCTCTTTAAGCTGCTGAAAGGCTGATTGGCAATCAGCTGACCACACAAACGGAACATTCTGACGGCGGAGACGATGCAACGGTGCAGCAATCTGTGATGCATTAGGTATAAACCTAATATAATATGTCAATTTGCCAAGAACTGCTTGCAATTCATGCAGATTGCGAGGGGCGGGCAAATCACGAATAGCTGCTAAATGTGACTGGGAGGGATGAATGCCTTGAGCATTAATAACATGTCCCAGATACTCCATCTCCGTAAGGCATAATGAACATTTATCGATGTTGCAACGTAGGCCTGCCTGAGACAACACTGTAAACAAACACTCCAAATTACGGAAATGTTCAGCAGGCGTCCGACCGGACACAACAATATCGTCTAAATAGTTGCAACACGATGGCACATTAGCCAGAAGTTGTGACAAAAAACGCTGAAAAACAGCTGGAGCTGACGCACAACCAAAAGGCAAACGCAGAAAACGGAACAACCCCAACGACGTGTTTATGACAAAATACTGTTGTGATTGCTCGTCGAGGGGCAATTGCAAATATGCTTCACGGAGATCAATTTTGGAAAAGAAACGAGCTTCCCCTAACTTATCCATCAGCTCGTCCGGTCTAGGCAAAGGAAAAGAATCAATGACAGTCTGAGGATTAACTGTCGACTTAAAATCAGCACACAAACGTAACTTGCCAGACGGTTTCTTTATAATAACTAAGGGAGAAGCCCACTGGCTCGCTGAAACGGGTTTAATAACACCGTCGTTTTGCCAACGACGAAGTTCATCTTCTACAGGTGCCCGGAGGGCGTGAGACACTGGACGAGCACGAAAAAATCGAGGCTGAGCATTATCTTTTAACGTAATATGAGCGGCAAAGTTCGCAGCACAACCGAGTTCGTCTTTAAATATGTCACTGTATCGTTTACACAAATCGGTTATGCTGTCTTGAGGAACAACAACAGAATTAAGTTGCAACACATTGTCTTGGATAGACAGGCCAAACAAGTCAAAACAGTCTAATCCGAAAATGTTTACACTATCTGTAGCGCGGAGCACTGTGAATGAAACTGTTTTTGTGTTGCCCCGGAATGTGGCTGGCACGCTACATACACCTAACACAGGAATGTGTTCGCCACTATAAGTAGCCAAAGAATGTTTTGCCGCTGAAAGTTTAGGGCGGCCGATAGCCGCATACGTAGCACTATTTATGAGAGTCACAGACGCACCAGTGTCTAATTGAAAATTGAAGGTCTTATCCTGGATGCGTAGCTTCACAAATAGTTTATTACACTGTCTCTGGATCGGTGCAGCGGAGGCGGAAGACACAAAATCAGCGCGTTTAGCGCGTGTTCGCTGCCTACGACAACTCGTGGGTTGGGCGGGTGGAACAACAACTCCCGCTGCACTTGCAGTCTGTACATTACGTGTTACAGCGTTTGAATTACGCTTGGGTCGCATAGCAGAGGGCCGGGTGGGTGGCTTATTGCGAACAAGTTTATTACCCACACGAACCGTGGAAGAGTCTTTAAACCCGACCTCCTGGGCGGGCTGGCTTTGAAGAACATGAATATCCATGGGCTGGGCAGCACTAGAATTGTTCTTGCGTTTACGCAAACAAACAGTCTGGATGTGTCCTTTCCTTTGACAAAAGTGACAAAGCGCGTTTCGTAACGGGCAACGTTCACGCGGATGAGCAAGAACACACTTAGGGCAAGACTTAACTCTATCATTTTGCACACGCGGCTGACGAATGTGTTTAACATGACGCGGCCGGCTAGTGTTTACAGTCTGACTCTGCCGGTGGGGCCGCGGGCGTGACATAACTTGCTTAGCACAGGCAATTTGAGAAATACATGGCTGATCTAACTCACTCTCAGCATAGTCAAAAGTATCTTGGGCTTCAATAATGTTCATCACAGTCTCTAATGACGGGTCAGGCAACTTTAAGATAGCAGCACGAATACGAGAATCTGCAATGTTTTGAGTAATAGCGTCTCGTAACATGACATCACTGTAGGAAGCTCCACACACACAATTAAATCGGCACTGACGGGTGAGGCCCCGTAAATCTGTTAACCACTGTTTATTAGATTGATGTGGCAGTTTCTTTAATCTGAAGAACTTGAATCTGGCTGCTGCCACATGAACTCGCGACTCGAAATACTCGGCAAGCTTGTTAACAACAACGTCATAGTCTAAAGCTTCTGGCTTGGATTCCGGGAACAACTTACAAAGTAGTCGATAGACTTCCACGCCTGCAGTGGAAATTAAATAAAGCTGCCGCTCATTACCTGTGATTTTGTAGACTGACATGTGCGCCTGCAACTGCGCGAAATATTCTTGCCATTCTTCTCGTGATGCCTCAAATGCACGAAAAGGCGGTGCTGCCTGTGCTTGTTCCTTGTGTGGTGGTGGATTAGCCGCTTGTTTGGCGATTGCTTCCACCAGACTTTGTATTTGCTGACTCTGTAACAAGATCAACTGTTGTAATTCGGCAGACATAGTGAACACAAATTAAACCAGCCCCCAAAATTTTATCTCAAGAACAAGTTGAACCAGCCCTGCACACGAGTTCGGAAGTCCTCGTCGCCAGTTTTGTGACGGCCTTCGTAGCGACAACACTTCGCTGTAGAAACGGCCTACGAAGTCACCGCCACACTTTTAATAGCGGGCCGACCGGTCCGCTGGAACAGTGAACAGAAAGATGAAAACCCAAACACTCGGATTAAATGAAAGTCGGTACTTATCTTTATTAACGACGATACAGAACACAGTGGTGAACATGGTCTACAGAAATCTGTCTAGTTCGAGTCGGAGCGGCTAGGTCAGCGTCGGCTGACGACAAACAACAACTCTGCTGCGATGAACACAATAGCAAGTACACAATTCGGTGGCGAGTATACAACTGAGCGGCGAATACAGAACTGTCCTAGCGCTCGCGACTCCAGCGCTTAAGAAGCCAGAAGCCAGCAGTGGCGCGCGCAGACTTGCGGCGATTTCCTGTATCGCGGGCGCTGCTTATGCGGACGGCGTCCGGACTTTGATGCTGCCAACCTTTTTGGCAGCGGGCTCGGTTGGCATTACTGGCTAGGATATAACAGTTTTAGTTGGGCCACTTATTTCGCTTTGTGATAGATGGCGCTCTAATAGTCACAAACGTAACAGTAAGTTGTATCACGTAACATTCTGCACTGCGGACGGTATTTGCTTCGTGATACATTACCCGTGTTAAAATGGACCGTTCACAATTGCGGAAAGATCGATATCCTGTTGATGTATGGCTATTGTGATCAAAATGCCCAACGGGCGTGTGCTGAGTATGCTGCTCGTTATCCTGGACGACGTCATCCAAGTGTCCGGACCGTTCGCCGGATAGTTACGTTAGTTAAGGAAACAGGAAGCGTTCAGCCACATGTGAAACGTCAACTACGACCTGTAACAAATGATGATGCTCAAGTAGGGGTTTTAACTGCTGTCGAGGCTAATCCGCACATCAGCAGCAGACAAACTGCGCGAGAATCGGGAATCTGAAAAACATCGGTGTTGAGAATGCTACATCAACATCGATTACACCCATACCATATTTCTATGCACCAGGAATTGCATGGCTACCACTTTGAACGGCATGTACACTTCTGCCACTGGGCACAAGAGAAATTACCGGACGTTGACAGATTTTTTGCACGCGTTCTCTTTAGCGACGAAGCGTCATTCTCCAACAGCGGTAACGTAAACCGGCATAATATGCACTATTGGGCAACGGAAAATCCACGATGACTGCGACAAGTGGAACATCAGTGACCTTGGCGGGTTAATGTATGGTGCGGCGTTATGGGAGGAAGGATAATTGACCCCCATTTTATCGGTGGCAATCTAAGTGGTGCAATGTGTGCTGATTTCCTACGTAATGTTCTACCGATGTTACTACAAGATGTTTCACTGCATGACAGAATGGCGATGTACTTCCAACATGATGTATGTCCGGCACATAGCTCGCGTGCGGTTGAAGCGGTATTTAATAGCGTATTTCACGACAGGTGGATTGGTCGTCGAAGCACCATACCGTGGACCACACGTTCACAGGGTCTGACGGCCCCGGATTTCTTTCTGTGGGGAAAGTTGAAGGATATTTGTTATCGTGATCCACCGACAACGTCTGACAACATGCGTCAGCGCATTGTCAATGCGTGTGCGAACATTACGGAAGGCGAACTACTCCCTGTTGAGAGGAATGTCGTTACATGTATTGCCAAATGCATTGAGATTGACGGACATCGTTTTGAGCATTCATTGCATTAACGTGGTATTTACAGGTAATCACTCTCTGACAGCATACGTTCTCAGAAATGATAAGTTCACAAAGGTACATGTACCACATTGGAACAACCGAAATAAAATGTTGAAACTACCTACGTTCTGTATTTTAATTTTAAACAACCTACCTGTTACCAAATGTTCGTCTAAAATTGTGAGCCATATGTTTGTGACTATTACAGCGCCATCCGTCACAAAGCGAAAAAATTGGTCCAACTAAAACATTCATATTTGTTTACGTTGAAAGGTGGCTACACTGAGCCACAGCGCCAGAGATCGCGCTAGAGAGTATTGTTCCGCCGCCTCCACTGGCAGTGATTATTGAGATGTCGTAGTGGGCAGTGGTTGTCGAGAACTCGTGGTAGTCTGTGCTCGCTGAGATGTCGTAATGAAAAGTGTTTGTTCCATGTTTTTTGCAGTTGTTTGATGGGATAGACAGCAGATGTTGTTCTAATTGAGATATTGTAATGATCAGAGTGCTATTCGTCAATATAGATGAAGGTAACATAATTTTCTGTTGTTTTTTCATTATTTTAATGTCGTAAATAATGCGGCATTACAGGTTCAGTCAACAAAGCATCTGGCTTGTGTTCTTGGATTGGAGTGTAATTCTGGTTTTCTTGAGTAATTATGGTATTTCTATTTTCTTTAATTAATGTAGAATAAATGATATTTAAAATTTCTTGTGTTATTGAAGAAGAACCGTGCCAGATGCGTACGTTGAGTTACACTTCCACACACAGAACAGTGACACTTGTGCTTTGGTTTCGTAGGTTTTATAGTTGCCAGGGACTTAATTAATTAATTGTGTTAACGAAAATTTTCATTTCATTCTTTGTTGTTGTTCTATGCAGTCAGATTGCGTAATAATACTAGTCAGGACCAACCGTTTACGAGACCTCGTAACCGGACAGACAGCTACTAAAAGCAAAAAAATTAAAAGTATTTGCATTTTATTTTAATTAAGCCCCCATGCACGTGGCGACCGCAGCTTCGGATCGTCCCTTGGAATTCTTCTGATTGTAAAAATAGTAGACAGGAGTATTGTTGTAGTAATTTGTAGTTTAGTAATTGTAGTCTATATTGAATGTGTAGATTTGGTAATTGTCATTCTTCTAATGGTATTTTTTTTCCAGAATTTAATTTTGTTGCCTTGTCTACGGATTTGACAATTTAGTGCAATTATTTCAATTGTTCGTTAATCGTGTTTGAGGGAAACATTTCGTGTGAATGGTATTGTTGGAGATAAAGTGTCATTGTGTGTAATTTTCATACAGTGACGAGTTTTGGACATTTTGTAAATGATTACGCGGTCGATGAAAAAGGCAAAAATGATGGACAGTGAGAATGACGAAATTGTTGACATGGCGAACTCGCCAACACAGGACAACAGTATGATGAATAATGAAGTTGAAAACAATTTAATAAACAGGGAAAATAGTCCAGAACCATTTCAAAATTTTTCACAATCACAAAATTTTCAGAATACGAGATTAACGACAGAAGATTCTGTAATAGTATCGAACACAGATAGCCTTACAGCTATGACGAAGGAAGCTGGTTTTGCGGGAAATGTTAGGGGCGAAAAGAATTTCGAACAAGTTAATATGGAGCAGTTGATGAGTGCAATATTAAATTTTCGATCTGAATTTAAAACTGAGATGGGAACAATGGGATCACAGTTACGATCTGAATTTAAAACAGAGATGGGAACTTTGGCAACACGGTTAGACTCACAAATGGAAACACGGTTAGACTCACTGGGATCACAGATGGGAACTTTGGCAACACGATTAGAAACTGATATGGGAACAATGGAAACACGGTTAGACTCACTGGGATCACAGTTGGGATCTGAATTAAAAACAGTGGGATCACAGTTACGATCTGAAATTAAAACAGAGATGGAAACAATGGAAACACGGTTAGACTCACTGGGATCACAGATGGGAACTTTGGCAACACGATTAGAAACTGATATGGGAACAATGGAAACACGGTTAGACTCACTAGGATCACAGTTGGGATCTGAATTAAAAACAGTGGGATCACAGTTACGATCTGAAATTAAAACAGAGATGGAAACAATGGAAACACGGTTAGATTCACGAATAGGGACATGTTTCAAAAACATGAAAGATGAATTAAAAAAAATAAATTAGAGAAGAAGTGCAACCGATTTTCAATTCTCACAATAATAGATTAATTGCAGTAGAGATTAGACAAAGGGAACAGGATAGAGAACAGGAAGAAAGAGATCGCGTGATAGTACAAAAATTTTCAGAGTTGAATTTACAACGTGTACACGATAAGGAAGAAATATTTGAGAAAATCGAGGAATCCGTACCAAATGACAGATTAAATAACCTAACACAACAGTATGAACAGTAACTACTAAATGTGTTAATACTGAAACCCGAGTCGCGACACTTACGGAAGACGTAAATAAACAGAAAGAAAAAATAGGTGACTTATCGGAAAGAGTTGAGGAGATTTCAGATAAATTGACAAATCTTAGTTTACATGGGGACAGAGATTCGGATGATACAGCTCCATTACCATTTGCAGAAACTGAAGAGTACCAGAACATAAATAAACATGTTGAAAATCAGGGAAAATTTAATGAACGCGTTAAAAGGGAAGTTGAGGCATTACGAAACCAAGTCAAACAAATTGAAGGCGAAATTGTAGGAAAAGACATCAAAAGAAATTTGGAATCACAGATAGCAGAGGGGTTTGAAGAAAATAATTTCTTTCATTTACGGGATGCAACAAGAGAGCGCCAGGCGCGCGAACTTGACGATAATCGACATTCAAACTGGGACAGACGCGGTAGGTCTTTGTGGCCACGAGGCGAAAACTTTGACTATAAACACTTTTTGACTGTTCGGAAATCTAAGATCTTCCGCAATTCTAAGAATGACATACATCCATGTTCATGGTTAGATCAATTTACGTACGTGCTTCCGCTAAATTTGCCACTAGGTCACAAACTGAAATTTATGTGCAGCTATTAAAGTCCTCAGGGGATTCACTATACTAAGTGAATATGTGCCGTAGCGTTCACAGGGCCCTGAGCTGTAGTGGTGCTATTTCCCTTTTAGTTTTCTGCACCGCTGCCTACTCTTTCACTATTCTTTGTGTCTATAAAAACAACTCTTCTACTATCAATCTATCTAGACAGTAGGTAAAGAATAACCGGATTTGACTATTTTACCCAAAAGTGACTTTGGAAATTACCGTTTGGACTTACTATATTTTCTGCAGCATTCATTCGTAACTTAAATGAAATTTTACCTGTTTATCTTCGTGACAATATTACTTCATATGTTGACGATATTCTTATTGCTAAACATTCTTGGAGTGAGCACAACAAAATTTTGGATTCATTATTACGTATTTTTGCAAGAGTTGGCATTACAGAGAACTTGGAAAAATCTGAATTTGGTCGTTCTCAGGTGAAATTTCTCGGTCACATTATTTCTACAGAAGGTATTCTTCCAGATCCAGAGAAGCTAGACGCAATTCGTAATTATGCTGTTCCTACCACAAAACGTGATGTTCGTAGTTTCCTTGGTGTCTGTAATTTTCTTAGACGCTTTGTTAGATTGGATGATTTGGCCACACCTCGTTTACACATTTCAGTTATGCACACTTTGGTCCCAGAAAATGCTTTCATAAATTACGAGAAAATTGCTACTTCAGTAATATGGAAAAACGTATTCGATCTGTTCTTGCCAAATGCAAATTATGTTAATAGGCTAAGCCGCCAACTGTTTCTCACAGAGCACCGTTGTTTCCTATCATTCCAGCGAAATTAAAGGACATGGCTGCAGTCGATTTGTTCGGTCCAGTGGTTCGTTCTACTAATGGTTTTGCGTACATTTTCGTAGCAGTGGAATTAACATCAAAATATGTGTGTTTTACACCATTACGCAAAGCAACAGCTCGTTCAGTATCTAACGCTTTCATCAAACATTTTCTTAAAGGAGTTGGTCATGTTGATAAGGTTATATCAGATAATGGATCACAGTTTCGCTCTAAAATTTGGCTTCGTACTCTACGGCGTCGTAAGATTAAACCAATTTTTATTTCACTTTTTCACCCTCAATCTAATGCTTCAGAGAGATGGATGAAGGAAATCAATAAATTGTGCCGTCTTTATTGTCATCAGAATCACAGAACGTGGGATCAGTACCTTCATATTTTTCAAAACATTCTGAATGAACTTCCTAATGATTCAACTTCTTTACCGCCTCGATTGATATTAAAAAATATAGCACCGACAAATCGCATTTCTCAAATCGTTCCTTTTCCGCCTTCACGAAAACTGCGGTATTCTGAAGTTGTGAACCTGGCTCTGCAAAATATTGCATCTGCGGCTGCTAGAAGAGAGAAATCAGCTAAGTGTCCTGGTCGTTTAAAAACTTTTTCAGTTGGCCAAAAGGTGTTAATTAAGTCTCATCGTTTATCTCACAAAGGAAAAGGCTTGTGTCGCAAATTTTTTCTGCTTTATAACGGTCCATATAGAGTTCGCAAAATTATTCATGCTAACACTGTTGAAGTAGAAACTCTTAAATCACGACGCTCTAAGGGAATACATCATATATCTAACGTTAAAATTTTTGTGGAATGACATACTTGTGAGAAACTAGCAGCTACGTAAACATGCGGAGAGTACAAGGATACCGCGCCGTGTTCCGGCGGCGGAGCGTACTCAAAGCAACAGTGAAGTCTGCGCGCCGCACAAGGCTGTCGTTGACCGCAAACAATCACTTCCTACGTCACGCGTCTACAGCTGATCGAGCGCTCAGTGCGAATGCACTGACATACGTAAACAAATACACAGTCTAATTTCTCGGATTAAATTCAGTATAAAGCTATGGTGACTTTATAAATTATGTTTTTAACGTTCAGTATTTTTCAGGATACGGTTGTATAAAATATTTAAGACCTTCAGGTAAATTCTGTGCGTGTCCGACGTTAAGACGACTTGCTATGGAGAAAATTTCAGGAAGAATGTAATTTCGAAAAAAAAAGTAATAAATTAAAAAGGGTAACTATTAATTGAGTTTATTTTTCAGGTAACATAATTCCACTTAGGTACGTATTTTAGATGTAATTTGCTGCTCGCGATTACGTGATTTATACTTTGTGCTAAATTTTATGTTCTATGAATTTACTTGTGAAGCGACGTGCTTGCGTACATTAACTGATCTTGACAATGTTTTATTAATGAACACTGTTATTACTTGCGTATACATCGCGTATACATCGCTTGGCTGCTATGACTTTTCACTGATGTCATATTTTTTTTATTATGTGCCTGTTGTGCTTATTTATTTAAATTGTAATTGTCAACTGATTAATTGTGCTGACTGTGGTTATGTATGTAAGTTATACTTTGTGATTTATCTGCTTGCGCCTTCATGTTTACTTATTAAGATTACGTATGAACATTTATTTGCTTATGCTGATATGATGATAATGACCTGTTTATTATGTAAGATACATATTTGCTGCTTTGCGTATGGATTGCATATTAACACATTTCCTTTTGTTGTCATAAGTACTCTTTAATTTGGTGTATAGAAATGCTGATATACTGTGTGCGAACATGGAGGTTAGGTCACACTATGGTATTAATTATAGATTGTTCGCTTGGCAGAGCCTTGTTGTAGGAATTGTGTTGCATCCACTTGTTGACATTCTGTTCTCTACTGGTATATTTACTCGCTATTGCATGTTTTGCTTACGCTCAGTGCCTTATATTTTTAAGATAAGAAAATGAACTGCTATAATTCTACGAACGACATTGGTACAAGAAACTGCATAGAAGTCACATGAGCTGGAGGTTTTATGGAAGCTGTATAAATTTATGCTAATAGGAAGGAAGCTAACGACATGACATACCAACACTAGGTTTAGACCATTGACAGTTATTACACTGCATTCTTTGTGAGCAACTGAAATAGGAAGTGATACTTGACACAAGAAATACTCCACATGTTTGCTTCTGTTTGCCATAATTTTTGAAGTGGTGTACACACTGAAATATCACGATCATTAACACTTCGTAATCGTACTTAATTACTGAGAGTTATTCGAACTAAGTCTGTTAGAGGTCAGGTATGCATTTCTTTTATTTAAAGATGGACAAGGAACCAAAATGTATCTTATAATTTATAATGAGTAGAAGATTTGGGTCAGATGGCTTATACAGAGGTTGTGTGTGGACACTGTGTCTTCGGATTGTATGGGATGATGAATTGAAGTTGCACTAGGATTTTGTCTGTACTTGTTCGAGGAGACTGGCTAGAGGAAAGAGTTGTTATGGAAGTGAAATGATATTGGTGCTGAGGTTTATATGTATCGACGTATTGAAGAGGTATTATTGAAGTATTAAGATTAAGTGATGATGATGATTATTGGAGTTTTCGTGGACAAGAGGTAAGGTAAATGATATTGATGATAAGGTTTATATGTATCGACGTATTGAAGAGGTATTATTGATGATATTGATGATAAGGTTTATATGTATCAACGTATGAGGTATTATTGAAGTATTGAGATTATGTGATGCTGATGATTTTTGGAGTTTGGTGGATAAGAGGTAGAGTAAGTGAGGAGCATATTTTTTTGTTGGTCTATATGGAACAAGGAGGATGAAGATGGCAGACTAGAACACTTAAGTAGAAGGAAGATTGTCTACACATACACTTTGTTAAATCACTAAGCAGTATATATATATATATATATATATATATATATATATTTTTTTTTTTTTTTTGGAGAGAGGAAGCATTTGCATATCTTGGCACACTGACAGTTGTTCAGCAACCGTACATTTTGATCTGGCTTGGCAAACATTGGTCTTGACATGATGACTATGACGTTGACTAACTATTATTGACTGTTATACATTGCTGCCACTACTACTTGATACACATGATGAACATAAAATTTTGACAGAATTGCATTTACACAGTTAACACTATTCAATTACACAGTAGCACTAAATGTGGATGAAAGATGAGTGAGTGTGTTTTGTGTGTTTTCCTTTTATAATCGCAGAGAAGTGATCCCAACCTATCTCCTAAATATTATTTTACTTGTTTGTTGTGGCTTGCACTGACACCCATAAATATTATAGGTTTACTGCTATTTGTGTCTTGTAATAGTTAATATGACAACTACCTGATATCATTTGTGCGTTTATTATGATTTGTATGTTTAGTGTAAGAGCATTGATAATAATTTTGTTAATTGTGTGTGCACTCAAACTATTGTTCATGACTGAACTGTCTCATTAGTGATAGTGAATATTATGGACTGTTACCTGCACTTGTTGAACATAATGGGTGCCACTTGGAAATGTTTAATTTGTGCTAATGAACTTTGATTAACTGACTGATTAGTGATAGGGAAATTATGGACTGTTATTTGCACTTTTTCTACATGATTGGTGCCACTAGGACATGTTTAATTTCTGCTGATGAACAGTGTGATTAGTGATAGTGAATTTTATGGACTGCGGTCAGCACCTGGTCAACATTACTGGGTGCCACTGATGGACTGCTTCTACTGAAAAGATGTCACCTGTTGCTGTGTGCACCTGCTCAACATTGCTGGTGCCACTAATGGAACTGCTTATACTGAAATGGTGTTACTTGTTGATGTCTGCACCTGCTCAACATTGCTGGGTGCCACTGATGGATTGCTTCTACTGAAAAGATGTCACCTGTTGATATCTGCACCTGTTCAACATTGCTGGTGCCACTAATGGAACTGCTTATACTGAAATGGTGTTACTTGTTGGTGTCTGCACCTGTTCAACATTACTGGGTGCCACTGATGGACTGCTTCTACTGAAAAGATGTCACCTGTTGCTGTGTGCACCTGCTCAACATTGCTGGTGCCACTAATGGAACTGCTTATACTGAAATGGTGTTACTTGTTGATGTCTGCACCTGCTCAACATTGCTGGGCGCCACTGATGGACTGCTTCTACTGAAAAGATGTTACTTGTGGGTGTCTGCACCTGTTCAACATTGCTGGGTGCCACTGATGGACTGTTTCTACTGAAAAGATGTTACTTGTTGGTGTCTGCACCTGTTCAACATTGCTGGGTGCCACTGATGGACTGCTTCTATTGAAATAATGTTACTTGTTGGTATTTGCACCTGTTGACCATTGCTGGGTGCTACTGCTGGAACTGTCAACTGCTTATTCTTGAGCTATGGACAGCGTTTATGTGAATATTTGTATAAACTGATTTTTTGTGTATTACTGTTTGTGAAAAGTTATGAGACTCTTACCTGCACATATTCGTCATTGCTGACGCTATTGATTGAATTGTTTAACCACATAATACTTGTGTAAACTATTATGTAAAGTCACATGTATGAAAGGATTTGTATTGCTTACTGTATTTTATATATTAGGTTATTGATAGGTCAGTGCAAAGCCAAAATTTTATCTAGTTATATGATATCTACGCATTAATATCATCTTTTATTTTTGTCTGTATTTTTTTTGACGAATTTGGTGGTATTTTCACCACCAATGCTGGCAAAAATACCATCAAATTCTAGCCTGTGGAGGAGGGGCATATGAAAGGTGGCTACACTTAGCCACAGCGCCAGAGATCGCGCTAGAGAGTATTGTTCCGCCGCCTCCACTGGCAGTGATTATTGAGATGTCGTAGTGGGCAGTGGTTGTCGAGAACTCGTGGTAGTCTGTGCTCGCTGAGATGTCGTAATGAAAAGTGTTTGTTCCATGTTTTATGCAGTTGTTTGATGGGATAGACAGCAGATGTTGTTCTAATTGAGATATTGTAATGATCAGAGTGCTATTCGTCAATATAGATGAAGGTAACATAATTTTCTGTTGTTTTTTCATTATTTTAATGTCGTTAATAATGCGGCATTACAGGTTCAGTCAACAAAGCATCTGGCTTGTGTTCTTGGATTAGAGTGTAATTCTGGTTTTCTTGAGTAATTATGGTATTTCTATTTTCTTTAATTAATTCAGTATAAATGATATTTAAAATTTCTTGTGTTATTGAAGAAGAACCGTGCCAGATGCGTACGTTGAGTTACACTTCCACACACAGAACAGTGACACTTGTGCTTTGGTTTCGTAGGTTTTATAGTTGCCGGGGACTTAATTAATTAATTGTGTTAACGAAAATTTTCATTTCATTCTTTGTTGTTGTTCTATGCAGTCAGATTGCGTAATAATACTAGTCAGGGCCAACCGGTACGAGACTTCGTAATCGGACATACAGCGACTAAAAAAAAAAATTAAAATTATTTGCATTATATTTTAATTAAGCCCCCATGCAACGTACTACACGAATATGTAATAACAAATCGGGGCTCCTATTTAAAAAAACACGAATTTGATATCCGTTTGACTTATGGCAGCGCCATCTAGCGGGCCAACCACAGCGCCATCTGGTTTCCCCCTTCAAGCTAGACAGGTTTCGTTCTTTGCAGTTTTTTCGTTTGTCGCTTATTTCGTGAGATATCTGGCGCCGTCACGATCAATGGACCACCCTGTATATCTCTCAACTGCTGTCCATACTATCTCTTTAAAAACATTCTACATCTTTTCTACACTTACATGATCAGATCGGAAGGAGTGAAGACTGTCTCTTGAAAAGCCATTAAGAGTATTTTTATCAGGTTTTTAAATTGATATACTTTGCGTTTCTTTTCGATGGCTGTAGGTGTTACGGTATTCAGCCTAGCAGCAACTGCCTTGTGGTCGCTAATCCCTGTATTCGTCATAATACTCACTATTTGTCCAGGATTATTTGTTGCTAAGAGGTCAAGTATGCTTTCGCAACCATTTACGTTTCGAGTGGGCTCATCAACTAATTGTTCAAAATAAATTTCTGTGAAAGCATTCAGTACAATTTCGGATGACGTTTTATGCCTGCCGCCGGCTTTAAACGTATAATTTTTCCATCATATCTAGGGTACATTGAAGTCACAACCTACTATAATTGTATGAGCGGGGTACTTGTTTGAAATGAGACTCAAGTTTTTCTTTGAACTGTTCAGCAACTTTATCTTCTGAGTCGGGGGTCGCTAAAACTATCCAATTAATAGTTTAGTCCGATTGTCAGGTATAACCTCTACCCATACTATTTCACACGAACTATCTACTTCAATTTCGCTACAAGGGAAACTACCTCTGATAGCAATAAATACTCTACCACCAACTGTATTTAATCTATTGTTTCTGAGCACTGTTAGATCATTTGAAAATTTCGGCTGAACTTATTAAATATGCTCTTCAAATTCCTATCATATGCCCGAAGAATCATGAAAGAAGGTTGTACACATGGAAGAAACCTGGAGATACTAAAAGGTATCAGATAGATTATATAATGGTAAGACAGAGATTTAGGAACCAGGTTTTAAATTGTAAGTCCTTTCCAGGGGCAAATGTGGACTCTGACCACAATCTATTGGTTATGACCTGTAGATTAAAACTGAAGAAACTGCAAAAAGGTGGGAATTTAAGGAGATGGGACCTGGATAAACTGAAAGAACCAGAGGTTGTACAGAGTTTCAGGGAGAGCATAAGGGAACAATTGACAGGAATGGGGGAAAGAAATACACTAGAAGAAGAATGGGTAGCTTTGAGGGGTGAAGTTGAAAGAAGGTTGTACACATGGAAGAAACCTGGAGATACTAAAAGGTATCAGATAGATTATATAATGGTAAGACAGAGATTTAGGAACCAGGTTTTAAATTGTAAGTCCTTTCCAGGGGCAAATGTGGACTCTGACCACAATCTATTGGTTATGACCTGTAGATTAAAACTGAAGAAACTGCAAAAAGGTGGGAATTTAAGGAGATGGGACCTGGATAAACTGAAAGAACCAGAGGTTGTACAGAGTTTCAGGGAGAGCATAAGGGAACAATTGACAGGAATGGGGGAAAGAAATACACTAGAAGAAGAATGGGTAGCTTTGAGGGGTGAAGTAGTGAAGGCAGCAGAGGATCAAGTAGGTAAAAAGACGAGGGCTAGTAGAAATCCTTGGGTAATAGAAGAAATATTGAATTTAATTGATGAAAGGAGAAAATATAAAAATACAGTAAATGAAGCAGGCAAAAAGGAATACAAACGTCTCAAAAATGAGATCGACAGGAAGTGCAAAATGGCTAAGCAGGGATGGCTAGAGGACAAATGAAAGGATGTAGAGGCTTATCTCACTAGGGGTAAGATAGATACTGCCTACAGGAAAATTAAAGAGACCTCTGGAGATAAGAGAACGACTTGTATGAATATCAAGAGCTCAGATGGAAACCCAGTTCTAAGCAAAGAAGGGAAAGCAGAAAGGTGGAAGGAGTATATAGAGGGTCTATACAAGGGCGATGTACTTGAGCACAATATTATGGAAATGGAAGAGGATGTAGATGAAGATGAAATGGGAGATACGATACTGCGTGAAGAGTTTGACAGAGCACTGAAAGACCTGAGTCGAAACAAGGCCCCCGGAGTAGACAACATTCCATTGGAACTACTGACTGCCTTGGGAGAGCCAGTCCAGACAAAACTCTACCATCTGGTGAGCAAGATGTATGAAACAGGCGAAATGCCCTCAGACTTCAAGAAGAATGTAATAATCCCAATCCCAAAGAAAGCAGGTGTTGACAGATGTGAAAATTACCGAACTATTAGTTTAATAAGTCACAGCTGCAAAATAATAACACGAATTCTTTACAGACAAATGGAAAAACTAGTAGAAGCCAACCTCGGGGAAGATCAGTTTGGATTCCGTAGGAACACTGGAACACGTGAGGCAATACTGACCTTACGACTTATCTTAGAAGAAAGATTAAGGAAAGGCAAACCTACGTTTCTAGCATTTGTAGACTTAGAGAAAGCTTTTGACAATGTTGACTGGAATACTCTCTTTCAAATTCTAAAGGTGGCAGGGGTAAAATACAGGGAGCGAAAGGCTATTTACAATTTGTACAGAAACCAGATGGCAGTTATAAGAGTCGAGGGACATGAAAGGGAAGCAGTGGTTGGGAAGGGAGTAAGACAGGGTTGTAGCCTCTCCCCAATGTTGTTCAATCTGTATATTGAGCAAGCAGTAAAGGAAACAAAAGAAAAATTCGTAGTAGGTATTAAAATCCATGGAGAAGAAATAAAAACTTTGAGGTTCGCCGATGACATTGTAATTCTGTCAGAGACAGCAAAGGACTTGGAACAGCAGTTGAATGGAATGGACAGTGTCTGAAAGGAGGATATAAGATGAACATCAACAACAGCAAAACGAGGATAGTGGAATGTTTTCGAATGAAGTCGGGTGATGCTGAGGGAAGTAGATTAGGAAATGAGGCACTTAAAGTAGTAAAGGAGTTTTGCTATTTGGGGAGCAAAATAACTGATGATGGTCGAAGTAGAGAGGATATAAAATGTAGACTGGCAATGGCAAGGAAAGCGTTTCTGAAGAAGAGAACTTTGTTAACATCGAGTATAGATTTAAGTGTCAGGAAGTCATTTCTGAAAGTATTGTATGGAGTGCAGCCATGTATGGAAGTGAAACATGGACGATAAATAGTTTGGACAAGAAGAGAATAGAAGCTTTCGAAATGTGGTGGTACAGAAGAATGCTGAAGATTAGATGGGTAGATCACATAACTAATGAGGAAGTATTGAATAGGATTGGGGAGAAGAGAAGTTTGTGGCACAACTTGACCAGAAGACGGGATCGGTTGGTAGGACATGTTCTGAGGCATCAAGGGATCACCAATTTAGTATTGGAGGGCAGCGTGGAGGGTTAAAATCGTAGAGGGAGACCAAGAGATGAATACACTAAGCAGATTCAGAAGGATGTAGGTTGCAGTAGGTACTGGGAGATGAAGAAGCTTGCACAGGATAGAGTAGCATGGAGAGCTGCATCAAACCAGTCTCAGGACTGAAGACCACAACAACAACATGCCCGAATACTGACCATTCCTATGTAACACTCTGTATGTGTTGACTGTGAAATTTGGACATAATATTGACTTGTCGGGGAAGAAAAAACTACATTTAGCTGGAATACAGTGTGCAGAATTGAAGATGGAAAACTATATCTTAAGTTCTTCAAAAAAACGGACGTTGTACATAATATATATATATATATATATATATATATATATATATATATATATATATATATATATATATATCCTAATTCTCAAACGTAGGTATTCACTTTCTGTGAACTATAGTTGCAAATAGGTCACTGTCACCCTCACATAATGCAATATGTGATTATTTCGCAAACAAGTATTCAGTTACTTCCTACTTGTATTCACATGAAGCTTCCAGAGGATCACATAGTTATTCTCAAAACAGGATGCTGGTCTTGGAAGCAGTTTCACAGTAAAAACAAATCGCAAAACCCTTAACTGAAGCACTTTGTATGTATTTCTCGTGTAAACTGTGTTGAAATTAGAACTTTTGTAGTAAGCGAAGTGCCTCAGGCAAAACTGGTGCATAAACGCATACCTCATCTTCATATGAACGGGAAAGTGCTGGAAAACCAATAGGGGAAACTAAAACTAAAAACACCAAACTTGTAAAACTTCAATCAAAACTGGAAGATTTACGCGTAGACTGTATCAGAACAGTAGTACATAGATCATCTCGCCTTAGTGTAGTGACTGTCATGTTGAAGGGTTTATCGTTCACTATATCTTAAAAGCAAGATCTGTAAAGTTCTGAGAAGAACTTTCTCCAGCTATGCTAAATGTATACACCACTGGTGGCGGATGAAGGAAGACAGAGCCTCTAAAGCGAAGCTATGCTCATGCGCCTCACAGATTAGCTTGCGTAGAACGTCGCGGTTCGTAATTTTCCCTGTTTGCTCTACGCACGCGCCGCAAAGCCTGTGTACTCAACATGTGGATGAACGAAAGCGCTTACAAATTCTCGCTTACAGAGAAAATTATCCAACCTTATAAAACGGTGTGCAAAGTTAAAGCCTAGTCCTCCGGCCTTTCATACGAGACGGTAGAGCAAATATGGGCGCTTACAAAGCTACAGCATTTCAGCAAACGCCGTTTGCGTCGCTGTGGGTTTACTAGATACATCGAATGCAGGTAGTGTTGCGATATACGTGGCTCACATTCCATTTTCACTAGATCAAACGGAGGTAGATATGTGAGATATGTGATGTTTCCATGCTCTGATTCGAATAACTGTTGCTACTTGGTGGAATTTATTTTTTAGGAAAAAGAGAGTGTGACATAAACTGTGAAATTACTTGAAAAGCAACAGTCAGCGCATTCCACGTATTTAACTGAAGCATAGTCTGCCGAAAATATGTTTCCTTGCAACTTCACTTAGCCCGGGCAACAGCATCGTAAAACTAATCCCCAAGCAACACCAGTTCGTTGCATTCTGACGAGTACAGGGCGTGCATATGAGCTTAGATTTTAACACGACACATAAAGTCAAAATGAGTTCCGCCATGCGCTGTTCCCTTCTGCACATATAAACGCACGAATTATTCACGAAACTCCTTAGCAGTATTAACAAACGAAATAATTAAGTAAATGAACATATGGATAGTGATAATTACAAGAAGAACTTTAATAAAATATCTCGTCGGATAATAATGTGGGCTACAACAGGCTATCCCTCATTGTAGCTTTATTCAGATAATGGCACACAAGAATGGTGATCTCACACAGATTATTATCTCATCACGATTAAATAAAAATATTGCAGAACGTTAAGTTTGTAACGTAAGCGGAGCATTTCGCAGTCAGCAGCAAGCGAGGTCTAATTGTAATGAAAGAGCAACCTAATCACAAAAATGTTTACAGCGATAACCAGAAAGTTGAACATCTGCATACAAGTCTGAAAGACTAACAAATTTTATAGCGGTCGAAATCTTTCAGTCATAGTTTAAGAACTAGTCTTAAAAACCAGAGTTTAATTGTAGTAAAATTAGTATTTAAAATAGAACTTCAGAGTTATTGAGAAACCTGACGAGCATATGTCATAATCTTAAAAATATAATATTTAAGAACGATAACTTTCCTCCGATAACGAACTTTGATGGTTTCGGTTTGCGGTCCTAGATAGTCTTGCCCAAATCTTGCAGTTATTAAAAGTCTACTTGGTTCCGTTACACATGCTGAGTAGTTACGTTATAATCTTGGTTGAACAACCAATCGTCTTCCCCGTGTACATATTGTCCGGAAAAGAACTGAGTATTCCCATTTTTGAAAGCCGTAGTTTCCCCCATTGCGAGATGGAACTGTGATAATTGGCTCAAAGGTGCCCACAACCTTTCTCTGCAATGCTACAAAAGCGTTCTGCCTTGCGACGTCATTCTAGGGTTCGGCGATGCTTCAAACTGAAAAACAAAAAAGAAGCAAACAAAACCAGCCTTAGATGTTCATGTGAATGCAGTGGGCTAAGGATGTCGCATTGGTACCAAATCAACATAATTCTGTACAACACCTCCGTGAACGTGTACGTGTCACACTATAGGAAAGTCGTTACACCCACCTTATCCTCATTTCATCCCTTCATTTGACTCCTTAGGCAGTGGAGGTCAGAACCGCGTCACCCAGCATTGAAATCAGACGGCTTTCTTATGGGTGACCAAGGGAAACGTTTCTTCACATCGCTGCTCAGAATCGACACGGACAAGGCCTTAGCGGATGTCATAAAGGATGTCGATGAAACTGCTCCTTTCCTTGGGGCGTTCATTTACACACATTTTGCACTCTAAGACGAAACTTCACAGTGTGATGTGAAAGAGAATAATCATCTTGACAACCTTTGATGGTCCTGACAACTCCCGGACGAATCAGCCCTTCTCTAAGAACATCTTGGTGCTGCAACCTCAGTGAGCGTCGTCTGACAGTTTGGGTCGTAATGCAATCGCAATTCTTCCCCTGATCTGTAGGGTGGACTTTTCAAAATTTTTCCGACGAAATCTGAACGTGTTATGAAGCAGCAAAGGGTATTTATGCTTTTTCAGCCCCTTTGTTTCGCCCTTTTCAGCAGTTTAGTTTATACCACAGTTAGCGATAACCTAGGATTTTACCTGAAATGGTTCAATAGTACACTATTGGCCACTAAAATTGCTACACCAAGAGGAAATACAGATCATAAATAGGTATTCATTGGACAAATACATTATACTAGAACTGACTTGTGATTACATTTTCACGCAATTTGGGCGCATAGATCCTGAGAAATCAGTACCCAGAACAAACACCTCTGGTCGTAATAACGGCCTTGATACGCCTGGGCATTGAGTCAAACAGAGCTTGGATGGCGTGTACAGGTACAGCTGCCCGTGCAGCTTCAACACGATACTACAGCTCATCAAGAGTAGTGACTGGCGTATTGTGACGAGCCAGTTGCTCGGCCACCATTGACCAGACCTTTTCGATTGGTGAGAGATCTGGAGAATGTGCTGGCCAGGGCAGCATTCGAACATTTTCTGTATCCAGAAAGGCCCGTAAAGGACCTGCCACATGCGGTCGTGCATTATCCTGCTGAAATGTGGGGTTTCCCAGGGATCGAATGAAGGGTAGAGCCATGGGTCGTGACACATCTGAAATGTAACGTCCACTGTTCAAAGTGCCGTCAATGCGTATAAGAAGTGACCGAGACGTGTAACCAATGGCACCCCATACCATCACGCCAGGTGATACGCCAGTATGGCGATGACGAATACACGCTTCCATGTGCGTTCACCGTGATGTCGCCAAACACGGATGCGACCATAATGATGCTGTAAACAGAACCTGGACTCATCCTAAAGAATGACGTTTTGCCATTCGTGCACCCAGGTTCGTCGTTGAGTACACCATCGCAGGCGCTCCTCTCTGTGATGCAGCGTCAAGGGTAACCGCAGTCGTGGTCTCTGAGCTGATACTCCATGCTGCTGCAAACGTCGTCGAACTGTTCGTGCGGTGGTCTCGCGGTTCAAGGCGCGCAGTCCGGAACCGTGCGACTGCTACGGTCGCAGGTTCGAATCCTGCCTCGGGAATGGATGTGTGTGATGTCCTTAGGTTAGTTAGGTTTAAGTAGTTCTAAGTTCTAGGGTACTGATAACCACACCAGTTGAGTCCCATAGTGCTCAGAGCCATTTGAACCATTTTTGAACTGTTCGTGCAGATGGTTGTTGTTTTGCTAACGTCTTCATCTGTTGACTCAGGGATCGAGACTTGGCTGCACGATCCGTTACAGCCATGCAGATAAGATGCCTGTCATCTCGACTGCTAGTGATACGAGGTCGCTGGGATCGAGCACGGCGTTACGTATTACCTTCCTGAACCCACCGATTCCATATTCTGCTAACAGTCATTGGATCTCGACCAATGCGATAAACCGCAATCGCGATAGGCTACAATCCGACCTTTAGCAAAGTCGGAAACGTGATGGTACCCATTTCTCCTTCTTATACGAGGCATCACAACAACGTTTCACCAGGCAACGCCGGTCAACTGCTGTTTGTGTATGAGAAATCGATTGGAAAGTTTCTTCATGTCAGTACGCTGTAGGTGTCGCCACCGGCGTCAACCTTGTGTGAATGCGCTGAAAAGCTTATCATTTGCATATCACAGCATCTTCTTCCTGTCGGTTAAATTTCGGGTCTGTAGCTCGTCATCTTCGTGGTGTAGCAATTTTAATTTCCAAAGTGTAACATGCCATGATGACTTTATTCGCTGAAGAATTTAATCTGATTACTTATCGCTAGTTCATTTGCGAAACAAGCTACAAACATATACTGTGAAATGAAACAGCTCCATGTCTCAGGCTATGTTAGGGCAGAATTAGTAAAAACATCAGTGTCTCATCGAAGCACTATATTTGTATGTATATTGTATTCACATTTACTTGCAAGCCACACAATTACTTACCTTACGCAAAATGTAAGAAACCTCAAACACAACTAAACACTCAACACCGATGAACCATACGTTCCAAAACTCCAATTGTGTATTCTTCGTGGCAGGACACTGTACCACCCCCACTGCTGACTTCACTGCATTGTGCACTCACTATTCACCACGAACTCCGCTCATAGAGAATTTCCTCCACGGGCCTCAGTTCGGCTAGATGTCACTCTTTCGCTAGAGGAAGGATACATCTAAGCCTCAGCGACACGAAGATCCACAATAGTGCTAACCCTGTTACGTAAACGAAATTAGTGCCACCAATAGGACATCATTCACATTGGTAGTTATTCTTTACACAGTTCCTGTCGCTAACACTACACACTGCAGGACCCTGAGACAGAAGGAAGAGTATCTTACACATAGTCCTATATAGTCGACTAGAGACTATGCAGTTCCATACATTCAAAAAGTTGTAATAACATAGAAATTTAGGACATTATTTCGCTGTCTTTGTAGTCACCTTACGGTGATTTAACAATGCCTCGAGTCCAAGATAGACGAAGGCCACTTACAGAAGAAGAAGAAGAAATATAGCTCCTTACTTCATCAAAATTGACTATGAATCCGATGATCCTTGTGATAATTTTGAACAAGCGGACAGTGATGGAGGTAATGTTAGGCTTTTCATATCGTACGGTATCTTGTAAGTTGTGTAGCCTAGACGCAAAGATCGCTAACTGCATGATAAGTGGCACTGAGATATTCACGAAATATGCGTCCCATCCAAACGACAATGCATTGGCAGCGACAATGTTATCGTTGCGTACGAATTTTGTTACCTAGCAGCCAACCTAAAAGTGAATAAGAAAAATATCCATTCGAATCGTAACTGAATGAAAGGTGGCTTTGAATGTCCAGATTGGTAAGTCTGATATCTGCTCATATGCTTTGCATCCGGACATGGCAGGACAACAGCCACGCCTATTGGGCATTTAGCGGGCTTTGCACCCGAAGACAACATGCAGTTAGCTACTCTTGAAACCGAACACGATTTTCGACAACCATTTTCGACGGTTTATAGCCAATTTTGCAACCTGAAACATTTTCCATCATGTAAGCACTGACAGAATCGATACAGCCGTGTGCCCACATCAAAATAGACATAAAATGAACTTAGCGGCATTTTCATCTGGGCTATTCAGACGTGCGTGTTTATGAGCATCTTTTACTATGGGTTCTGGGGACCCCATTACCGTCAGAATGAGGTATCCTAAAAATAAACCTCATGATTTGCTTCACTTTACGGCAAGTGAGGCTAAAGTACTGACAAAAATAGATACGCCATCTTCCAGGAAAAAGAGGTGTCACACTAGTGATAGTCCAATGCCATCTCTAAGTACTTCAAAACGAGCCAGTTCGGAAGTCGTCCAGAAGCTGATGTTCGTTTCGACAATGTTGGCCATCTTGCAGTGGTCAGCGACAAAATATCATTTGACAGGTGCAAGAAACCGGGTTGCAAAGGCAAAACCAAATTTTTTGTGTAAAATGTAACATTCACATTGAAAAAAAAATGTTTCTTTGATTATCATTCTTCTCAAGTATAAAACCACAGTTTATGCATATAATCATTAAGTAAGCTTTGCGTAATTTATGTATGTTGGTGACAAAAGAATAAAATGTTCTGTCGCACCTTGGGGAGCACCTCAGAATATTTTATACATTTGAAAAATCATAATTTATGTCGAAGAACTGGACAACAAAGCCATGATTTTTTTTTCAGGAAAAAAATAATTCGTGACCGAAATGGATAAAATTATATCAAATCCTCCTCCATCCTCGATTATTGGGTATGTGCTTAAGTTCATAGCGTTTGTGTTGTGTTTAATGAAATTATTTATTTATCGATGAATTTATTTATCGCTCGTCATTTTTTGTTAGTTTTATTCAATCGTGTGGTGATTTTATACAATATACAGTTGATACAAGGCAAATGATTTTATACAATATGCATATGATATTAGACAAGATTAAACCTTAAAGTCCGCGTTTTTAAACCAGTTAATTAAGCTGAGGGTGAGAGTGAACATGTCATCGGGAATTCCAGGGTATGAATGAAGTGGACAGCATTGGACTAAATGTTTCAGTTGTCTGTTCTTGTTCATTACATTCACACATTGGTGAACTGATCCAGCCCAATTTATACCTGAAGTACCTACAACAACCATGTCTAGTCCTTAACCTTTTGAGGCGGCACTAAAGGTTCCTCGTTAGGTCAAAACCTTTTGGCTTCCTTGTGGGATTAAGGTGATGGGCTCTTGTTCCCAATATTTTTGTTGACCATTCATGCTTCCAGCTTTCATTTAGATCAAAATCATCAGCGACGAGTTGCTGGTCTTCTTGATCGCAATCGTTGCTGTGGCGGATGACAGAATTCCTGGTGCAGTGGTAGGAAGGGTGATGCAGAGATTTTCTTGACCTCCCTCAGTCGAACTTGTTTCCGCCTTAAGTGAGGTTGTGGGATGTGACTCAGTACAAGTAACCAGTGGCATGGGGTTGATTTGATGGAACCAGTAATGCAGCGCATTGCGTCGTCAAGTTTTGTGTCTACCTTCTTCACATGTACACTTTCCAACCAGACAGGTGCACAGTACTCGGCAGCAGAGTAACAAGACTGATGCCAGCTAAACGCAGACAGTCAGCAGGGGTTCCCCAGGTGGTACCACTGAGCTTATGTAGTATGTTGTTCCTTGCAGCAACTTTATGAGAAAGCTTGGTGATGTGCTCTCTGTAGCTCAGGGTTCTATCTAGAGTGATTCCGAGATAAAAGGACTGTACCTCAACGTTTGTCCATTGAGCAGGACTCTTGGTTTGTAGTTCGCAGCACGATTCGCTAGATGCAAACAAGAGACTTCAGTTTTTGATTTGCTTGTGATCAATCTCCAGGTCTTAAAGAAAGTTGATATCTTCTCCAGATCCTCCGTAAGAATTCGTTCACCATCTTCGAAATTACTGCTCTGTGCTACTAGTGCGATGTCATCAGTATAGATGAATTTAGTAGATATTGTGGTAGGTAAATCAATAATGTATAAATTGAATAGTGATGGGGCTAAAACAGATCCCTGTGGTAGTCCATTGTTTAGTTTCCGTTTGTGACTTTTAGAGCTGCCTAGGAACACTTCCAATTGCCTTTCACGTTTTATTAGTACTTCAATATTGTTTTTTGAATCCACATATTGTCATTTTCTCATTTGCAGACAGTGAGTTGGTGTAGACGTTAGAAAATGGAGTGCCAGGTGGAGAGATCGGAATATTTTCGATATATTCTTCACTTTTCGTTCAGTTAAGCGCTGACTGCAGGGGAGGCAGCCAGAAATATGGGGATAATGTCACTGGACAGAGCATTGCAAGAAAATGTTATTTCGTTTTAAGGAGGATCGTGTTGACAATAGCTCACATGTTGACAACAGTTCACACAAATCATTTAAACGCATTAATCCACAATGATCCACGTAATTCACTCCAACATAATGCGACATTTGTATGCAATGGGGAAGGTTCAAAATCGGGTGTACAGGTACTGTATGCTGCAAGTGAAAACCACAAAAATCTGCGGGTGGCCGCATGTGCATCCCTCCTTGCTCGTTATCAACACCGACAACACCTATCCCGTACAGTGACTGGCGAGGAGATATGACGTCTTTATTCTAACTTAAGGAAAAGAAACGAATGGTTCGGCCCAAACGCTGCAGCGACTCCCTGTACAACGACCTGGCCACATCTATAAAAGATAATGCTATGCAACTGGCGGAACAGTGAGGTGCTGTGTACTACGAAAAGCTTCCCCGGGATGTAACCATCACTGCGGACATTTACTGTCGTCAACTGCGATGTCTGCAGACGCAATTCAAGAACAACACCTGCTCGCATTCCGCTACACTGGCACAAAAACTCTACACAGGAACTGGTTTGGCCAGTCTTTCCGGACCCACGTTATTGACCTGATTTTGCACCTACCGATTTTCATATCTTATGCTCCCTATCGAAGAACCTTCAAGGAACCTCCTTTCCGAACATGGCTTGACGAGTTCCTCGTCTCAAAACTACGTAATTTCTACAGTCGCAGAACTTAGGTGTTATCCCAGCGTTAGCACACTGTTGTAAATAGTGAACGACAATATACAACCGATGACTAAAAATCTCCATTATGGGTATCTATTATGTTTATTAATGTTATAAAGGGAAGGCAGAAAGGTGGAAGGAGTATATAGAGGGTTTATACAAGGGCGATGTACTTGAGCACAATATTATGGAAATGGAAGAGGATGTAGATGAAGATGAAATGGGAGATACGATACTGCGTGAAGAGTTTGACAGAGCACTGAAAGACCTGAGTCGAAACAAGGCCCCCGGAGTAGACAACATTCCATTGGAACTACTGACGGCCTTGGAGAGCCAGTCCTGACAAAACTCTACCATCTGGTGAGCAAGATGTATGAAACAGGCGAAATACCCTCAGACTTCAAGAAGAATATAATAATTCCAATCCCAAAGAAAGCAGGTGTTGACAGATGTGAGAATTACCGAACAGTCAGTTTAATAAGCCACAACTGCAAAATACTAACACGAATTCTTTACAGACGAGTGGAAAAACTAGTAGATGCCGACCTCGGGGAAGATCAGTTTGGATTCCGTAGAAATACTGGAACACGTGAGGAAATACTGACCTTACGACTTACCTTAGAAGAAAGATTAAGGAAAGGCAAACCTATGTTTCTAGCATTTTTAGACTTAGAGAAAGCTTTTGACAATGTTGACTGGAATACTCTCTTTCAAATTCTAAAGGTGGCAGGGGTAAAATACAGGGAGCGAAAGGCTATTTACAATTTGTACTGGAACCAGATGGCAGTTATAAGAGTCGAGGGGCATGAAAGGGAAGCAGTGGTTGGGAAAGGAGTGAGACAGGGTTGTAACCTCTCCCCGATGTTATTCAATCTGTATATTGAGCAAGCAGTAAAGGAAACAAAAGAAAAATTTGGAGTAGGTATTAAAATTCATGGAGAAGAAGTAAAAACTTTGAGGTTCGCCGATGACATTGTAATTCTGTCAGAGACAGCAAAGGACTTGGAAGAGCAGTTGAATGGAATCGACAGTGTCTTGAAAGGAGGATATAAGATGAACATCAACAAAAGCAAAACGAGGATAATGGAATGTAGTCAAATTAAATCGGGTGATGCTGAGGGAATTAAATTAGGAAATGAGACACTTGAAGTGGTAAAGGAGTTTTGCTATTTAGGGAGTAAAATAACTGATGATGGTCGAAGTAGAGAGGATATAAAATGTAGACTGGCAATGGCAAGGAAATCGTTTCTGAAGAAGAGAAATTTGTTAACATCAAGTATAGATTTAAGTGTCTGGAAGTCGTTTCTGAAAGTATTTGTATGGAGTGTAGCCATGTATGGAAGTGAAACATGGACGATAACTAGTTTGGACAAGAAGAGAATAGAAGCTTTCGAAATGTGGTGCTACAGAAGAATGCTGAAGATAAGGTGGGT
This sequence comes from Schistocerca nitens, assembly GCF_023898315.1. Classification (NCBI taxonomy): domain Eukaryota; kingdom Metazoa; phylum Arthropoda; class Insecta; order Orthoptera; family Acrididae; genus Schistocerca; species Schistocerca nitens. The sequence goes on from NC_064614.1 coordinate 71,999,383, forward strand.
AGATCAAGTAACTAATGAGGAGGTATTGAATAGGATTGGGGAGAAGAGACGTTTGTGGCACAACTTGACTAGAAGAAGGGATCGGTTGGTAGGGCATGTTTTGAGGCATCAAGGGATCATAAATTTAGCATTGGAGGGCAGCGTGGAGGGTAAAAATCGTAGAGGGAGACCAAGAGATGAATACACTAAGCAGATTCAGAAGGATGTAGATTGCAGTAGGTACTGGGAGACGAAGAAGCTTGCACAGGATAGAGTTGCATGGAGAGCTGCATCAAACCAGTCTCAGGACTGAAGACCACAACAACAACAACAATGTTATATAAAAACTCTACCAATTTTTGCACCAGCTTAATACATATCCTTAAATGAAAACGAAAATTCCTTCTTAGTGCGGCACGTCCGCAATCCGAACACCTCACTCTGCCCCGACACATCACTTTCTCTCGTTCTCTACGACTCGACGCCCACTGCCAACAACTGGAACATGATTATGCTCCATTCAGTACCACAATCTCTGGTAGCCAAAGAGTACGTCACTCCTGTGTTCTCTAATGTAAAGATAATCGTAGCTCCAACATTCCGAATAAACTGATATTTCTCACGGTATTTACTTTTTCACTACCGTTTCTGGTAACGAGTACACCTTTCGAAGTAAAGCATACACTGAAGTGTCGTACCTCCTTTTGCCCGGAGTAGTGCTGCCACTACATGTGGCATGGACTCAACAAGTTGTTCGAAGACTCTGAAGAAATATTGAGCCACGCCGCCTCTATAGCCGTCCATAATTGCGAGTGTTGTCGGTGAAGGGCTTTGTGCACCAATTAATCTTTCGATTAAGTCCTACAAAAGTTCGATGGCTTTATGTCGAACGATCTGGGTCACTAAATAATTTCCTCGAATTGTTCAGGAAACACTTCAAACCAACCGTGAACAACTGAGCACCAGGGAAGTGGCGCATGGTCGTCCATAAAAATGCCGTCGATGTTTGGGAACGTGAAGTTGCAAAAGCTCTCCAAGTAACCGAACATAACAAGGACCCAGTCCATTCTGGTGTAAACCACAGTGCCTTGTTGACAACTTGGGTGCCTGGCTGCGTGGGGTCTGCACCACAGTCGAATCCTACTATCAGCTTTTACCAACTGAAATCGGGGCTCATCTGACTAGGCCATGTTTTTTCAGTCGTTTACGGTCCAAACAGCGAAATTGCGATCCCAGGAGAGGCGCTGCAGGCGGTGTCGTGATATTAGCAAAGACTCGTGTCTGTCGTCTTCCACCAAAGCCTAAGAACGCGGAATTTCGTCGCACTTTCGTAACGGATATGTTCGTCGTACGTCGCCCATTGATTTCTGTGGTTATTTCACACAGTGTTGCTTGTCTGTTACCGCAGACAACTCTATGCAAATTCCGTTGTTCTCGGTCGTTAAGTGAAGCCGACAGCCACTGCATAGCCCATGGTGAGAGGTAATGGCTGAAATTTGTTTTTCTCAGCACACTCTTGACAATGTGGATCTCGAAATACTGAATTCGCTAACGATATGCGTAATAGTATGTGCCATGTAACTGGCTCCATCTAGTATTCCTTGTTCAAAGATTGTAAATTCCCGTCATAAGGCCATAGTCACGAGGGAAAGCTTTTCACATGAATCATGTGAGTGCAGGTGATAATTCCACCAATGCACTGACCTTTTATATCTTGCGTATGTGATACTGCCACCATCTCAATATGTGCATATCGCTATCCCATGTACACCTTTTAAGTATAAGTGAAGGGACAAAGATAATTACACTACTGGTCATTAAAATTGCTACACCACGAAGATGACGTGCTACAGACGCGAAATTTAACCGACAGGAAGAAGGTGCTGCGATATGCAAACAATTCGCTTTTCCGAGCATTCGCACAAGGTTGGCTCCAGTGGCGACACCTACAACGCGCTGACATGAGGAATGTTTCCAACAGATTTCTCGTACACAAACAGCAGTCAACCGGCGTTGCCTGGTGAAAAGTTGTTGTGATGCCTCGTGTAAGGAGGAGAAATGCGTACCATCACGTTTCCGACTTTGATAAAGGTCGGATTGTAGCATACCGCGATTGCGATTTATCGTATCGCGACATTGCTGCTCGCGTTGGTCGAGATCCAATGTTAGCAGAATATGGAATCGGTGGGTTCAGGAGGGTAATACGGATCGCTGTGCTGGATCCCAACTGTAACAGATCGTGCAGCCACGTCTCGATCCCACAGTCAACAGACGGGGTCGTTTGCAAGACAACAATCATCTGCACGAACAGTTCGACGACGTTTGCAGCAGCATGGAGTATCATTTCTGAGACCACGGCTGCTGTTACCCTTGACGCTGCATCACAGACAGGAGCGCCTGCGATGGTGTACTCAACGACGAATCTGGGTGCACGAATGGCAAAACGTCATTTTTTCGGATGAATCCAGGTTCTGTTTACAGCATCATGATGGTCGCATCCGTGTTTGGCGACATCGCGGTGAACACACATTGGAAGCGTGTATTCGTCATTGCCACACTGGCGTATCACCCGGCGTGATGGTATGGGGTTGGTTACACGTCTCGGTCACCTCTTGTTCGCATTGACTGCACTTCGAACAGTGGACGTTACATTTGAGATGTGTTCCGACCCGTGGCTCTACCCTTCATTCGATCCCTGCGAAACCCTACATTTCAACAGGATAATGAACGGCCGCTTGTTTCAGGTCCTGTATGGGCCTTTCTGGATACAGAAAATGTTCGACTGCTGCCCAGACCAGCACATTCTCCCGATCTCTCACCAATTGAAAACGTCTGGCCAATGGTGGCCGAACAACTAGCTCGTCACAATACGCCAGTCACTACTCGTGATGAACTGTGGTATCGTGTTGAAGCTGCATGGGCAGCTGTACCTGTGCACGCCATCCAAGCTCGGTTTGACTCAATGCCCAGGCGCATCAAGGCCGTTATTACTGCCAGAGGTGGTTGTTGTAGGTACTGATTTGTCAGGATTTATGCACCGAAATTGCGTGAAAATGTAATCAAATGTCAGTTCTAGTATAATATATTTGTCCATTGAATACCCGTTTATCATCTGCATTTCTTCTTGGTGTAGCAATTTTAATGGCCAGTAGTGTAGAATACCGAACACGTAACTGACAATTCACTCTGGGTACAACACACACGCATTGAAATCCTTATACTAAAATAATTAGTAACTAGTGGCAGCGACATATAAAGCTTAAAGAAAAATAACCAAATCAGCCGTGTCTCTATAAAAACATATCAAATCCTCCTGTGTCGTTAATTAAATATCGTGGTACATCTCAAATGAAAATTCCTTCTTTATGCGGCACCTCACTTTGCCATGACAGAACTGCCTCTCTCGTTCTCTATAGCTCGATATCCATTGCTGACACCTGTAGCTTGACTGCGCTCCATTCAATAATACAACCTCTGGTATGCAAAGAACATGTCACTCATGTGTTCCGGCTTGCGGAGATGCTCGTAGTCGCAAACACTCCGAACAAACTGGTATATCTCACGACGTTTACATTTCTTGCTACCATTTCCCATAATATTTATACCTTTCAAAGTAAAACGTAGCTCATCTTCCCTAGCACAAAGGCTTGCTGAAAATTTCAAAGATTCCAGCATTGTCCTGCAGTAATGGTGTGCGAATAAGCACGAGCCTCCCAAACCAGACTACCGAAATCCCTGTTGTATACGAGGTACGTGAGTGGGAGGAATTAGCAGGCTGGAGAGGATTATCAGCTCGGACCAAGTGCGCAGACCGCAGCGCGCGGCGTCCGGCGTCTGCTGGCAACAATGGCGGCTGCGCACAGTAGTTGGCGTCCCCAGGGAGGGCCGGCGCGGACAGCATGGGCGGAGGGAGTCGACGGCCCCAACTTGCAGCCGGCTAATATACGATTAGGCGGCCACTGCGCGCCGCCCGCAGCTGCCGGCTGCCACAAAGGCGCAGAGGAGAGGCGCGGCCCTTGATTAGCATCGCTGTCAGACGTCGGCGTGTCGCCGCGCGTCCCAAATCCGTGAGGCGACCGCCCCTAGTTAGGACACTTTGTCCCTTTGGGAATTCCATACCAGGCGATTAACTCCCGCACAACAGCAGACCGGAAGCTGCTTTCGAGCCACCACCGCCACACGTCCCGCTTGGGTGTGTTCCATTATTCATCCTTGTCCACCACCCCTGTAAAACACAATGACACGTGCTTCATCGTTTGTGAGACCAATTTTCTTTGTCCTTACTATCCTCGTTTTTCCTCTGGGAATACTGCAGACGATGGTGTAATTTTTCTCAGGTGGCTTCGAGGGTCATTTTCTTTACACTGCTCTGATTTTTAGTGTATCTTGTTTACTAAGGTCACTTGAAACAAAATTCATGGTGATAGCTTACGTAGTGTCACATTAAACAAAATACAGGTTATATATTGTTCAGTGTGGCATGGAGCACAGGATACAAGATGGGTGGGGGGGCGTGTCATGGAACTTTGCCATTCATCGAAAAATGCTCTCCGACATAGAGTAGTATGGCTACAAGCCTTATGGCTCACTTTGCACTGAATGGGTACTGAGGTACGCAATTGCAGTGACATCACAATCCAAGATGTTGTGCCTGTGCACTTTTCAACGACAAGTGGTATGGCAGTGTACTGCCTATTTCGACCAATCGTCGGCCCTGCAGTCCCAGTGCTGCATTGTGAGAAGCAATTAATTTCAAGAATGCAAGGTGGCAGGAAATAAAAACAAATTTTTAAAGACTTAAGATGGCTGATGTACTCTAGTTGTACATGGTGGCGCAGGGAAACGGGAGATCTCGAAATAACGTCATTTCCATGAATAAATTCAAAAAACTAGTAATTTATTAACGAAAGTAAATGTATTCAGTATGTCATTATTCAGTATGTCTTTACAATCAAAATGTCCAAAAGTGTCTCTTTTCTTTTTAAAGATGACATCGGAAAGATGTGCTCCCATTCGGCGTTCACACTCTAACAGCCTGTTATGAAAACTCTGGAATGCGCGGTGTAGCAAATCTTGGGGAATGGCAGTGATTTCGTTTTCAATGTTCTCCTTCAGTTCATGGATTGTTGCAGGACGTGTACGGTACACCTTGCCTTTAAGATATCCCCACAGGAAGAAGTCGCACACACTAAGATCAGAGGATCTCGCAGGCCATGCAATGTCACCGTCACGTGAAATAATGCGTCTTACAAACAATTGTCGAACTGCAGCCATCGATTGTCGAGCAGTGTGAGACGTGGCTCCGTCCTGCTGAAACCACATGTTTTCGACGTTAAGATTAAGCTCGTACAGTCTCGGTGTAAAGAATGTTTGAAGCATTTCAACATATCGAGTGGATGTTACTGTCACTGCAATACCATCCTCACGTTCAAAAAAATAAGGGCCGATAACACCACGACATGATACAGCACACCATATTGTGACCTTGGCGCTATGTTGTGGTCACTGGTGAAACTCTCAAGGATTGTCCTGTGCCCAATAACGAAAATTCTGTTTGTTCACGAATCCATTCAGGTGGAAATGGGCTTCATCTGATATCCATAAGTTACCAAGGAAATTCGCTTCCTCTTTGATTTTAGCCAATATCTGGCTACTAAACTCCATACGTAACGTTGGTTCTCGTTCGTGTAAGTGTTGCACAATCTGCAGCTTATAGGGATGGAAGTCTAATTCGTGCAGTATTCTTTGTAAGCTTCGTCGCTTAATCCCTAGCAAAGATGCATGCTGTCGAACGGAGCGGCGAGGACTCCTCTCGATTGCAGTTCTAGCAACTGCAATGTTCTCTGGGGTACGTACCGTTAGAATGCCACCTGGAGGTTTCTTTTTCAAGGCAGATCCTGTTTCTTAAAAATTACGTACCCACGTTGTAATCGCATGCGCAGATGGGACACGTCCATGACGTCCAAGCTGGTAATGCTGTCGAAATGTTCTCTGCGCGGCAGTCGCACTATCACCATTTTTGTAAAACGCTCTCACAGCTACTGCACGTTCCGCACCAGTCCAATTCTCCATGATTACTAAATGGCAATGCGTTCACATCAATTGTGCAAAGTTTCGAACATCTGCCGGCGCTACAGTGCTGCCAACAGTAACGTTCAAAATTTCCCGTTCTCCTGCGCCACCCTGTACTTTCTACCTTCTTCCTAACTTTATTTTTATCTTCGCAATAACCTGTAAATTTACCATGATTACATCCTCAATTTGTAATACGCACACAACTGCAGCGCCAACTAGCGGTGGCCCAATTTGTACGTTGGAATGCTACTTCACAGCTATTGAGAATTGACTGGAAATGTACTCTTACAGCTTCACCTTTGCCAGTATTTTCTCTTGCACCTACTGAACTTCTGAAAAGTTCTCCTACATACCTTGTGAAGCTAGCACTACTGGGAGAAGTTATACTGCATAGCAAGGGCCTAGGGTATTGTTTCCTGAAAAAATTTTCACTTTGCACTGTAGTATATGCTGATACTAAAATTTCTGAAAGGTGAAAACTGTGTGCTAAATGGAAAATGAGTCATGCTTAGACATATGTATCTGTAGAACATTTCTCCGAGTAAGAGAAAGGTCCAAGTTTAGATTTTCCATTTAGCACACAGTTTTGTTGTTGTTGTGGTCTTCAGTCCTGAGGCTGCATCAAACCAGTCTCAGGACTGAAGACCACAACAACAACAAAACTGTGTGCTAAATGGAAAATCTAAACTTGGACCTTTCTCTTACTTGGATAAATGTTCTACAGATACATATGTCTAAGCATGACTCATGAACGGTCTTCACACGTGGTAGAGCACTTGATTATGAAAGGCCAAGGTACAAGGCTCCAGTCCTGGTGTGCCAACATAGTTTTAATTTGGTAGGAAGTTTCCCCTTCCGTGTGGAAGTTGATTCAGTAATGCTGAAAGATTTATAAGATTTCATATAAAACTCTTGCACTGTGAAAATTCATTCTGTCATGGCGAAATAGTTTTGAGATTCCACAGCAAACAGCTCTGGGTATGGGGACAGCTTAGTATCTATGTCATGATCTCGGTTTCTTCAAACAACATGGAAAGGGGGAGGAGGAAACAATAAGATCTGAGCCGGCCGAAGTGGCCGTGCGGTTAAAGGCGCTGCAGTCTGGAACCGCAAGACCGCTACGGTCGCAGGTTCGAATCCTGCCTCGGGCATGGATGTTTGTGATGTCCTTAGGTTAGTTAGGTTTAACTAGTTCTAAGTTCTAGGGGACTAATAACCTCAGCAGTTGAGTCCCATAGTGCTCAGAGCCATTTGAACCAATAAGATCTGAGAAGGGAAACGGTAAAATTAATTATGGATATCATGGGAGTTAATGAACTAAAAGATAAACAGAAAAAGCTGAATTGAGGGTGATATCAGGGGAAGTAAAAACATTGCAAGATTTCGTTATGAATAGAAATGTAGGTCTGAGAATGACTTACAGCGATCTACATGAAACTGACGGCAACATCACAAGCAGAAGATGAAAATATAGAGGAAGTGTATGAGGATACTGAACGTGTAGTTCAGTTTGTTAAACGGAAATGGAAGCCTAATAACCTCTGATGATCGGAATGCTGTAATAGGGAATGAACAGAAGACTGATATAGGGGAGAATATGGGCTGAGTTGTGGGAATAAGAGAGAAGAAAGGCTTAATCAGATGAGGAATACATTTCAGCTGGTAACAGGGAATATGCTAAAAATCAGGAGAGAGGAGGTATATTTGGAAAAGAAATTTGGGCTCGAAAAGATTCCAGGTTGATAACAACATCGTCAGAGATTCCCATATCAGATATTAGGTTGTAAGGCGTAGCCCTGGAGCAGATGTAGACTCAGGCCACAAATTCCTAATGATACAGACCAGACTGAAGTTAAAGAAATTCCTGCAGAACAGCCACTTTGAAAGAAAGTGGGATGCTGGGATTGTGAGACATAATGTACTGTGTTCGAAATTCTTTGAGGCAGTAGTCACTGTGTTAATGAATGGATGTCGTAATTTGCACTTTAATAAAAGGGTAGTGACTTCTGTATAGAGCACATACTGGTACAGTCCAAATAATCTTTGACTTACAGAAGAAGTACTGCAGTTGATTGATGAAAGGAGAAAATACAGACAGTTTCAGGAAACGGCAGGAAAATTGCAACATAAGTCACTTAAAAAAAAGCATTCCGCCTTCAGGCCACGAGTGGCCTACCGGGACCATCCGACTGCCGTGTGATCCGCAGAGGAAGATGTGGATAGGAGGGGTGTGGGGTCAGCACACCGCTCTCCCTGTCGTTATGATGGTATTCTTGACCGAAGCTGCTACTATTCGGTCGAGTAGCTCCTCAATTGGCATCATGAGGGTGAGTGCACCCCGAAAAATGGCAACAGCGCATGGCGGCTAGATTGTCACCCATCCAAGTGCCGGCCACGACCAGCAGTGTGTAGGGAAGCAGCCTACTCACGCTGTAGTAAATTCACATCAGTCTTTCCATTGTGTGCCAGCCAGTCCGCTGTAACTAGCTCTGACGTCATAAATGTTGAGCAATACTTTAAAAACCAAGCAAATTACCTAAAACTTTTCTAGCATGTCAGGAGTAATACTAAACTAATGTGTGTTGAATATCAGTTCGATAACTTAAGGCATTTTCGAAATTTGGACGTTTTTCTGTAAAAATCATTGGCGCAACAGAAAAGAGCTAGAGACTTAATAATTGATAATTAGATTCATCTTTCATAACAATTTAATAAAAACAGTACTTTGGATTTCACAAATTAAAATTTTAGTGGAAATTCATGATTTTCTGGTTTTCGTCTCAAAACTTAAGGTAGCAAGATAGATTAAGTAGGCTAATAAATAAGGCTAGGATGTTTAGATTTAAATAGGTTGGAGATCCGCTATAACTATGAAGATGTGAAAAGTTTCATTTGAATACCTATAAAACAATAGCGATAGCGTATCCCCAAAGGGCCAGTTCAGAGCTCATCTACTGCGTGCAGTGTAATTAAATTAATTCTCTAGCCCAAAATATTTAACTTAGCCACGTCAAAATTTTATTATCAATACTTACCTGTGTGCTGAATGCACATTTAAATTAAGAGCTTCATCGGCCATCAGCAAGAGAAGCTATGATTTATTAGGTAACTTAAAGTGGTGCATTACTAGCCCAGCGGCTAGTCGGGAGAGCCGATTTGATCAGGCGTTCCCTCAGCCGTCCGCACCGCGGTTTTATATATAAGAACGCTGCGCGAAGAACCAAGGCCCCAGTTCTCTCCAGACGCTGAATAACACGCCATCTGTGTCGGGAGTCGCGTCGCGTCGGTATCACTGCTACAAACAGCCTCGGGTGCCGTATTAAGTTACTCGAGATGCGCGTAACCAGGAAATCATTTTCAAGTGAAGTGTTAATTCTGGGATGATTTTCATTATCTAGCTTCAGTTTGCGTATTGTCGTATTTTCACGTGCCGTCGCGGGACAGACATTCTACCAATTATTTAGCGTGGCGTTTGATGAAATATTATCATCAAATTATGGCGAGCATTCGTTTAAACATTTAATTCGGACATTTATAGTTGCATCAGCGCATTAGACTCTGAACTGCTCTGTTAGTTAGGTTGTATGGATACTTGTGTTTTTCATCTGTGACTTTCAGAATATACTCAACTATTTTAGAAAATCGTTTTTAATTATAAATCCCGGACAATCTCCTATTTCCTCAGAGCGATGAGCTGCAGCTATAATTGTATTCTCAGATGAAGTGGGCACTAGGAAATCTAATTACAGGCTTCACGTTTTGCTAAATCACTTTCTGGTTGCTAAAGTGTAATTAGAGAGCCAGTGTTGAGAACGGCGAAAGACAGCATAAATAACATTAGAAATAATAGGAACTGATTTTACATTCAAACACTTAAACAGCAATTATATTAATTTTCAATACGCCGCCCCACAAGTGCTTAACTTCGGTCATCTCACGGGAAGCGGTGTATCCACTGCGGCAAGACCGTTGCAAGTCATTTAGGAATACAGTAAATAACCATCATTGTGATTAAAGACAATGGCAGCACCATTAAGAATACAAGTGGAACGCAGAAGAGGGAGTGGCTAGGTGGAGGATGTACTTTGAGGGTCTCTGCTATGGGAGGCAGTGTCTGATGACGAAATGTGAGTCGTTGTGGATAACACAGGCCATACAGCGCTACAGGTAGAGTTTAGCACAAGCATTTAAAGACTTACCATCGAATAAGCTCAAGGAAATGATAACTTTCTACCGAGATTCTGTAATCATTGGTGAGAAATCACAAACAAACGGTTATTCAAGATGGTTTCTAGAATCTACGAGACTAGAGAAATATCATCAGATATCAGGGGCAAATAAGTGCAAAAGCACAATATGCTCAACATTTCAAGCATTCGAGTTAACAAAGGAATAAAATAAGGAGGAATGGAAAATAAAACTGAGGATGTGTTAAATGGGCATCAGTTTTACTGTATAGAAGCCGTTCTTACGTCATTGTTAATTACGTGATTGCTAAATGAAAGCTGGAAATAAGAAAAATCAAGACATTATCATAGGATATGCAGTTTCAGAAAAAGCATCCATAACACTCAACAAAATGGGTGTAACACTTATAGATAGACGGATAATATGAAATAAATACAATAACCAAGAGGGGGAATTACGAAGGATATAAGAGAGGGATGTAGTCTTTCGCTCCTACTGTTCGGTCTATGTATCGAAGAGGCAATGACGGAAATATAGATCCAGGAGCGGTTTTAAAATGAACTGCGGAATGCTGCTAATGATAAGTTTCATTCATGACTTTGCTGTCCTCAGGGAAAGCAAGGAAGAACAGCAATACTTGTTGAATGAAATAAGCAATTTAATGTACACACGCTATAAATTGTAAACTGAAGAAAGACGAAAGTAATGAAGAGTAGAAGGAACAGTAGATGAGATAAGATTAGCAACAAACTTAACATCAATATTGTGGATGAGGCGAAAGCCGCAGTTGGGATGTAGTCATACGTTAGAAGCAAAATAACACATGAAAGACGAAGAAAGACGGCCGTAAGCTTACTGGCACCAGCAAAACGGGCATTCCTGGACAGAAGAAGTCTAGTAGTACCAAAAATCAGCCCTAATCTGTGAAATAAATTTCTGAGAACGTATTTTTGGAACACACGTTGTTTGGAAGTGAATCGTGAACTGTGGGACAACCACAAGAGAAGAAAATTGAAGCATTTCAGACGTGGAGCTACAGAAGGGTGTCTAAGATCAAGTGGACTCATAAGATAAGAAGTGAGGAGATTGTCTGTAGAATCGGCGTGGAGAGAAACGTGTATAAAACTTGGACAAGAGGAACGGATAGATGATAAGACACATGAGCTGATATTAAGGAATAACTAATAAGTATCGTGGTACAGTACTTGCCGCAGCCGCTGAGCGTTAATGCTGCAGGGAAAAATGAGGCTGCAATGTTTCTAACAAATAATTAACGATGTTTGGCATAACTGCTGTTTTGAGATGAAGAATTTGGCACAGGATAATAAACATTCTTAGCGTGCCGCAGCAAACCAGTCACAGAAGCGACGACCTCTGATAATAAAAATAACAACATTAATAATAGTAACAGGAATAATTAAAGTACACTTACGCTTAAAGATATATTTGATTTATTATTCATCACAGCAGTTGCTGTTGTATAAGCTTCAGATGGCACTCGTCCTCTATTTAACACTGTTTCAGTAAATTGATATTAGTGTTGCGGGCTGAATGAGCCACTTCTAATATTTAAATGCGTTTTGCCGTACCTGGTTTTATGACATCAGACGATGAGTCCTGAGAACTTTTTTTCCGTATAGTTCTGTTTAATGTATCTATATAGTTTGGAGAGTACGGCAGATCTCATATATGTGACATGTTTGGTGGAGAAAAAACCCTCGCGATACGGTCAGTCCACGTTACATGAAGTCGAATCGAGCGATGTTTTCCAATGACTGTGGGTTGGGTACGCACCGTTGAGGAGCAAAGGCCATAGAACGACAGCCAGTCCGCTAAGTAAACAGATGTGAGAGTTACTAGCAGTGTGGTTTTGTCCGGTTAAGCCTAGCTACTGTACTAGCTACAACAATACACAAAAGAAATGAGAAAGGCTGAAGTAGAAGAGGCAGCGAATTGAACCTTACAGGGTTTCAAATGTCATGTGATGTTATTTTACTCATTGCAATACTGAATGAAATTTACAAAATAAAAATAAAAACTTGACATAATTGGCCTGTTATTGTGACGATGCACCTCCTCTGTGACCATGAAGAGAGTTGGATATCTTGCTCCCACAGCAATGTCTCAAAAAAACAAGTTCTCTTTTGTGGACGAGCATTGTTGTGTTGAAAAATAGCGCCACATTAGTATCGCACGAGAGGTAACACATGAGGACGCAAGATGTCTGTGGCATATCATCACACTGTCACAGTTTTCTCGGTCACTAACAGCCATGAGCTGTAGTCATACCAAATGGTTTCCACTCAAAACACAAGGAGTAAAATGGCTGTGCCGTTTCAACACCTTAAAAAAATAGTATCTCTCCACAGGCCACAGCAATAGTCGCCGATAGTAGTCATCTGGGTTAGTGCAGAAACGCTACAGCATTCATCAGCTGTCTACACATCCCTGTCATAGAACCATTCCAGACGCACCCATTTGCATGGTGGTGTTAACGACAGCCTGTGCACGTGATAGTAATTGCGAAATCCTGCACCTGTTAGTCTTCGAGCAATGGTGTGGGATGACACAATCAGCCGATAGACAGTGACAGTGAAAACTCGAAACACTGAACTTGGCAATGAAGAGGCCGACGAAAACAGAATCCTTGCAGGTGACAAACTGTAAAGAAAAACAGACACTATAAGAACGCAATACAGTAAGAAAACCACAACATGTGGTAAGAAGCCATAACAATAAAAAAAAACACTGTTGATACTGCAACTGCAGTGAAACCTAGGTGGAGCCCACTCAATAACATATTTTATGGAATGCTGAATCATAGCTAGTGAACAGAATGCTGAATCATTGGAGATGGTCAAATCCACAGATCAGTCATTCACCAGAAAGCGCAGTCGTGAGCGAGTCCTCGGTGAGTCCGCTTGTTGTTGCTGTGGTCTTCAGTTCTGAGACTGGTTTGATGCAGCTCTCCATGCTACTCTATCCTGTGCAAGCTTCTTCATCTCCCAGTACCTACTGCAACGTACATCCTTCTGAATCTGCTTGGTGTATTCATCTCTTGGTCTCCCTCTACGACTTTTACCCTCCACGCTGCCCTCCAATATTAAATTGGTGATCCCTTGATGCCTCAGACATTTCCTACCAACCGATCCCTTCTTCTAGTCAAGTTGTGCCACTAACTTCTCTTCTCCCCAATCCTATTCAACACCTCGTCATTAGTTATGTGATCTACCCATCTAATCTTCAGCATTCTTCTGTAGCACCACATTTCGAAAGCTTTTATTCCATTCTTGTCTAATCTATTTATCGTCCATGTTTCACTTCCATACATGGCTACACTCCATACAAATACTTTCAGAAACGGCTTCCTGACACTTAAATATATACTCGATGTTAACAAATTTCTCTTCTTCAGAAACGCTTTCCTTCCCATTGCCAGTCTACATTTTATATCCCCCCTACTTCGACCATCATCAGTTACTTTGCTACCCAAATAGCAAAACTCCTTTACTACTTTAAGTGTCTCATTTCCTAATCAAATACCCTCAGCATCACCCGACTTAATTCGACTACATTCCACATTCCATTATCCTCGTTTTGCTTTCGTTGATGTTCATCTTGTATCCTCCTTTCAAGACACTATCCATTCCGTTCAACTACTCTTCTAAGTCCTTTGCTGTCTCTTACAGAATTACAATGTCATCGGCGAACCTCAAAGTTTTTATTACTTCTCCATAGATTTTAATACCTACTTCTAATTTTTCTTTTGTTTCCTTCACTGCTTCCTCAATATACACATTGAATAGCATCGGGGAGAGGCTACAACCCTGTCTCACTCCCTTCCCAACCAATGCTTCCCTTTCATGCCCGGCCCTTAATTCAAACTTAAGACTCTCAACTGACCGCACGACCCTCAGTCTCGGCTCTCGTCATCGGCATGGCTCATCCGGATGTATAAACCTTCAATGCCTCGGACTTGCACTCACGGTCACGCACCGGCTCAGCTGTTTACACTGAAAGCTTGCCTCCGATACAACTCCAACTGCATACCCTAGTCCCACCCTGCCAAACATTTTCGTTTCCGCCAACTGTCATCACCTCTCGCGGTCGACCATCCGCTACGAATATTCGAACGTGCCACTATATCTGTGTTAACCTCCAAATACATCGGTATAGCTGACGCACGGCACAGTTTTGTTGATTTATTGCTCATATGTTATCCAGTAAACCTCATACGAAGTTCCTGTCCTACGTAACCAGAAACGGACAGAAGCTTTAACTGTTGAGCTGAAACCTTTACCTTAAGCTACTTTAATTGCTAGCTGTCATTTTTAAAATAGCAAGTAATATATTAGTGAAGTCAGTTTCGATAGCAAAATGTTTATTCACATGACCGGTTTCGGTTCCTCTATAACCATCTTCAGATCTGAAATGACAATGGTACTAATTTACTATTTGACAAATGCAAGGCTATTTCGTCCTATCTGATCAACATCAAATGTACCAGAACGTACCTGCAATTTCGGTTATAGGAGTAACTCGTCCACACTCAGCAACCTTCACATGTTGCGTCAAATTTAATTGGTTGGCGGAATGCACGTCATTTATATTAATTATAAAACTCTTACCGAGAGGTGGCGTCTGGTACATTTGTTACGTTACATATGCACATACTGTATTAAGCAGATTTTTCTAATTTGCTTTTATCTCTAAAAATACTTACTTAAGATCAATAGTTGTCAAGCTTAAAATCTGTACTTGTCAAAATTAAAATAAATAATAAAATTATCGTTCTTGTACGATCGAAAACAAAGGGCGATTTCTATATCCATGGCGCTGGTGTAGACTTGTTTTCCTCCATGGTCTGCTTCCATGGTTCCCGCTATTTCGGTGTTGTGTCGCGATCCGTTCGGTACGCATCTTCCAGCTGTTTCCCCGTGCACCGTCTCTCATCCTCCGGCTTGGACTTCTATTCGCAACAGGGATCATTCCAGTAAGTGGTCATAAACACTAAAATAGGCATTATGATTGAGCTCGCTTTGCCCGTTGAGGATTAAATCCGGGTCTTTCTTTTTGTGGGTGTATATTTCAACTTCTTCTAAAATGTTAAGAAACCGTCCCTTATGAGCTCTATGTAGGATTTCTATCTTCAATATTCGTGACTGAGTGCTTCAAGGCAGCCATATGTGCCCCAAACGCTGTTTTGTTTTGAGAGTAGGTGTGCTCACTGAATCTAGTTTCAAAGTTTCTACCTGTCTGCCCTATGTATTGTCTACAGCAGTCATCACATTTGATCTTATCGACACATGAATCCTGGAAAATCTACTTAATACAGTATGTGCGTATGTAATGTAACAAATATACCAGACGCCACCTGTCGGTAAGAGTTTTATAATTAATATAAAAGACGTGTATTCTGCCAACCAATTTAATGTGACGCAGCATGTGAAGGTTGCTGAGTGTCGACGGGTTACTCCTGTAACCTAAACTGCAGGTACGTTCTGGTACATTTGATGTTGATCAGATAGGACGAACTAGGCTTGGATTTGTCATTTCAGATCTGAAGATGGTTCTAGAGGAACCGAAACCGGTCATGCGAATAAACACTTTGGAATCAAGACGGACTATAATTAACATTGTATAAAAAGTGTTTGCGGTACCCCGCAGAAATTATGTCTGTTTTTGCGAAGTCAGTTTCACTGTACATACTTCCGCACGTTGCTACTGATTAGCTATCGTTTTCCGTGCTATGCTTAGTGAAATAATTTTTCCCATTGGACGTTCCCTTACTTGCTTTAATTTTATCAGGATGTCTATCTCCACTTTTATGTGCAGCCATTGTCTGTGCAAAAAATGTTCTGAATTCTGTCTTTGAAATGGTAGCTGCAAGGTCATGCATTCATCACTAATGTTGCTGAAACTATAGCTTTATGAAGCTCTTTAGCAGCGGTCTCAGAATGTGGCAGGTGAGTGACATTCCAAATGCGGCGAATTAAAAGTACGGGAGCGGTCCAGCGACGTCTTTTGCTCTCCGGCTGTCAGTCCCGGTGACGACGAAGCCTTCCATTGTCGGACGAGGCTCGTGACAGAGCCGGTCGGGTCTCTGCTCTGCTCAGCTTTCTTCCGAGGAAGGCGACGTCGCCTTGACAGGAGGGGCGCCGGGGATCAGTCCAGAAATTAATTAACTGCGGCAGCCACGAGCTTCCCTGTGTTAATGTCAGGCCTCCTCTCTCTCGTCGGGAATTAATGCTAAGCGAGACATAAAAAGCAGATCCAGAGATATTCCGAGAGGCGAAACCTCCGAGCGACTTGCGCTGCGTAATAGGGTCGTTTCACGGTTTTAATTTTTCTGTTAAAGGCAGCGGATAGAGAACTATTCGCGAGGAGAGAAATGTTGGACTGGAACATCGCGCACAGTACTTGTACTGTAATTCCTCATGGCAAAAAGTCAACTAGACACCTAATGAAAGATTCATTCAGCCGGGAAGGAAGATCCTTCGTAATTTTTTCTGACTTAAAATTACATGAATGATGAGTACAGTCTGTACTGTCTCTACTGTAATTTTAACCTTCGATGGGCGTAATAGTAAACCAATAAAGAAGAAAAAAATTGGTGCCATATTTGTGATACTAAATGTTCACTATATATTGTAATTATTATTATTATTTACGTC
Source organism: Schistocerca nitens (assembly GCF_023898315.1). NCBI lineage: Eukaryota > Metazoa > Arthropoda > Insecta > Orthoptera > Acrididae > Schistocerca > Schistocerca nitens. Next base: position 72,016,299 of record NC_064614.1, read on the forward strand.
GAGACCCTTTAGGATTACGCAAAGCATTCTGCCTCATTTGAGCGTTCTTTTTGATCTTCCACTATTCAATCATTTTTTCTCCATGGAGTCTCTTTCTATTCAGTCTACTTTCGCAGAGGTTGAAAATACCGCTTCAGTTGTAAATTACTTTATTTTCACACGACCGGTTTCGGACTGTTTTAAGCCCATCCTCAGGTGTCGTAGCTGTGCTGTGGTCCCCGACCTCCGCGTGTACCAGGCACTGTGTACTCCTTATGAGCGCATAACTCTGTCCCTGGTTTCTTTCCGACTTCATTTTCTGACCTCACATTCCACTTGTGTATCTTGTCCCTGTCACATTTCTTTCTTGAATATCTATTGGATTGATGTTTGCTGCTTCTAGGTACAGTTTGACTTGTGTGATTCATGGTACTGCTGATCTGACCCCTTGTATGTATGCTAGAATTCTCTTGGTGAGTCGTTTTGGCGATAGCCTGATGATGTGCTCATAGAACATCAACCTTCATTTTCTAACATCTGCTGCTATGTTTGAAATATTCTCAGTGGTTTTCCTAAACTGTAATCTCCATCCCTCATCTGTTACCTTTGGGCCGAGAATTTTCTTCATGATTTTCCTTTCCTCCTTCAGTATGCTTTCCATGTCACTTTTCGTATGGAGTGTTAACGTCTCACTTGCATACAGTATTCCAGACTTGATTACTATCTTTTAGAAGCTGACTTCTGTGTCAATGGCTCTTAAAAACCTTTTTGTTGTGAAAGGTGTTCATTTTACGTTGAACCTCACACGTAGTTGTCAAGTGGAAGAAAAACAGCACATCATAATGTTTGTCATAACTACAGAAATTAAAAACGGAAAGAATTCTCTAATATGTAACTTTTGAGAATATTTATCGTGGAGAACATAGATTTTTCTTAGTACTTATAATGAACATAAACAAACTCGATCGCAAGAAACCTTTATTTTTGTGGTTGCGGGTTTCGGTCAGTTACTGACCACATTCAGACCTCATACCGTAATGGTAGGCGATGGCGGAGAACTGAGCAGGCATTACCAACTCCACGAATGTGCTTATTTCCATCCACTTGACAACTTGGCGTGAAATTTAAAGTAAAATGAATACGTTTCGAAACAAAAAAAAAGTTAAGATTGAAGGTAACAGCAAAATCTGTCGAAACCTCTTGTCATAAAGAAATAAATATTTTATGCGTTCTAGGCTAATGAATGCTTTTTAGCCAGTAAAATAAATCGGAGCTTCAGCACTCACTCTGAGAATTTCTAACAACTCCTTGTCGTCTTTCCATTTAATTTCACTGACGCCCGCGACACTTACAATGAGCATTTGCATTTCGGTTTTCAGACTTCTGACATAACACGCCCAGAGTCGTAGAACATTATCCTTTCGTTGATTGTTCTTTTTCTCATAGTCACCTCTCCTTTGGCAGTCCCCTGCCGGATATGCGAATGGGGTATTATTCCGAAATCCTTTGCCAAAGAAGAGACAGTAGTGTTGCTTTTCAATTACTGGCCACATATCCTGTAGATACCCATTATGTATCTTTAATGCTTTGGTTTTCATTGCTTTCAGCATCTTTCTACAGAGTACCCTGGACTTCTGTCCGCTCCTCCTGCCTCTTTAACGAGACCGATGGATACATGAGGGTGACATCTTATGCCGGTAGTCTTCGGCAACCATTACTGATGATTTTTATTCAAAATTTAATCAGTAGTGGGTTTCGAACCCAGAACTGGCGTTTTGATTACTAAACGAAGATGCAACCCCTACACCACGGGAGCTGATTCCGACGTTTTATGGGAACAAAATAAGCGCCTCAGACGCTGCATTGGTACTTGAAGAACTATGATACCACAAGCCTTACTGCGATGATTTAACAGGAAAACGTATTTATTTCTGCGAAACAGTGTTAGATGTTCACATAGGTAATACAAGCTAAGTGAAAGCCTTTTTGATATGTGTATTTCATCCTCAGTAGATGAAAACTTCAAAGTCTTTCTAAGACTCACTGTCGAATGCTTTCCTAGGAAATGGCATCTTGAGTACGGAGGCCTGCTTGTCAGAGTGAAAACTGTGGGCTTCGATTCAAAGTTGCAACGATAGAACTAATTGTGTGTGTACATGTGTCAGCGAGTGGTGCGAATACTTTTTGAGGAGGACAGTGCTTATTTTTTACCTAATACTATCGTTTACAGGAAGGGGAAACGGTTACATTCTGTGGCTGGGACCACCCGTAAAGGTAACTGGCGGTATTCGTCAGAAGAAGAGGTAGAACATTGTGCAATTACTGTCTCGCCTTCAAGATGATATGAAAACTTAACTGCATCTCACAACGTCCAAGGTGTCTGCGATTTTCTGTTTCTCACCTTGCTAGTCTCTCTTCTTGGGTGATGGAGAATTATCCATTTACTCTGCGCACCCATAGATGGCCCTGAAGGTCCCGTTAGAATCTGACGATGTAGGTCGTATAATAACGTTTTGTCAAAAGCTTGACGAGTCTATATGGCTCGATTTAAATGCATTAAAGATAGATACTCAACAGCTGAAACCTAGATCTGTAATTAAATATACATATTGGATTTGTATATATTTGCTGAAACCCTTTTTCTTTTTGGAACGTACTGTACACTCGCTGTGCACAACGGTTCCAGTAGAATCAAGTTTGATTCCTTTATCCAGTATAAATATTCAGCATGGACTGTAAGGCAGTGAATCATGCCTCTAAATGGATATGCATGGTTCATAAGCAGCCTCTGCTTGATGTTTGGAAAAGTACCAGCATGTGTGTATGTACCACCATATCAGAGAGCCTTACTGTATGGGCGCTGTGGTTTTTGCTGTCAATGGCCGTGGTAGAGGTGCAGCAGAGTTGGTTGGTGCAGGTGCTCAATCTCGAGTTGGCTTACGAACTGGAAGGAAACACATGGTCCGCTAAAGTGCCTTGGCTAGCTGTCAGCTAGTGTATGGGAGTTATGGCCACTACCATGAGCGACAAGGGCAGCCCTGAACGCAAGCTGTTTATTTGTGTGCCACATGTCCATGGCACATATGCAGTATGGCGCCCATATGGATGTTGTGGCGTAATGTGCACCGAAGGCGGGCTTCTGTCTGTTACGGCTCCGGTGTCTTGAACCAAACACAACACCTGGACAGACTCTCAGGACCCAGGTGTAAATGGTGTAAGCTTGCCACTTTCTCGTAGTTGTGTGTGGGGTACATCGCCCGGTTAAATGCCACGCTTTTTCATGTGCATATTGGTGTGAATGAAGTCACAGCATCAGATTAGCATGGTGCTCAGCTGCCACTAGAAGAAGACGATCATGTGTGTGAGCATGGCGTTCTGTCAACTGTTGTTGTTCCGTATGGCGTTGTATTCTTTTCTAGTCATTGTTGACTGTGTCACTGAGTTTTGCTATCCTTGCCTGCCGTGCCTGAGCTAGTGTTCGTGCTAAACTGTGTATCCCAGGACGTAGGGCTTCCGTACAAGTGAGTAGCCTGTTTTCAAACGTGTTACTCATTTTCTTATTTGCCCCTGTCGGCGGATTTCAGTTTTTAGTTCGGCTTGTCGTTTGTCTACCTATGTCTGTATCCATGGGCAATAGCGTTTTATTGAGAGGTTAAACTGTGGAGCTTACTGCCACCGCAATACGTTTAATTGTTTGTTACGATGGTGGTGCTGAGAACGTCCATTACATGTTTCCACATTTGTAGAACTACACTACTGACCATTAAAATTGATACACCAAGAAGAAATGCAGATGATTAACGCGTTTTCATTGAACAAATATATTATACAAGAACTGACATGCGATTACATTTTCACGCGGTTTGGGTGCATAGATCCTGAGAAATCAGTGCCCAGAACAACCACCTCTGGCCGTAATAACGGCCTTGATACGCCTGAGCATTGAGTCAAACAAAGCTTGGATGTCGTGTACAGGTACAGCTGCCCATGCAGCTTCAACACGATACCACAGTTCATCAAGAGTAGTGACTGGCGTATTATGACGAGCCAGTTGCTCGGCCACCATTTACCAGACTTTTTCAATTGGTGAGAGATCTGGAGAATGTGCTGGCCAGGGCAGCAGTCGAACATTTTCTGTATCCATATAGGCCCGTACAGGACCTGCACCATGCGGACGTGCATGATACTTCTGAAATGTAGGCTTTCGCAGGGATCAAATGAAGGGTAGAGCCACGGGTCGTAACACATCTGAAATGTAACGTCCACTGTTCAAAGCACCGTCAGTGCGAAGAAGAGGTGACCGAGAGGTGTAACCAATGGCACCCCATAACATCTAGCCGGGTGATACACCAGTATGGCGATAACGAATACACGCTACCAATGTGCGTTAACCGCGATGTCGCCAAACACGGATGCGACCATCATGATGCTGTAAACAGAACCTGGATTCATCCGAAAAAATGACGTTTTTCAATACGTGCACCCAGGTTCGTTGTTGAGTACACCATCGCAGGCGCTCCTGTCTGTGATGCAGCGTCAAGTATAACCGAACCATGGTCACTGATAGTTAATGCTGCTGCAAACGTCGTCAAACTGTTCGTGCAGATGGTTGTCGTCTTGCAAACGTCCCCATCTGTTGACTCAGGGATCGAGACGTGGCTGCACGATCCGTTACAGCCATGCTGATAAGATGCCTGTAATCTCGACTGCTAGTGATACGAGACCGTTGGGATCCAGCACGGCGTTCCATTTTATCCTCCTGAACCCACCGATTCCATATTCTGCTAACAGACAATGGATCTCGACCAACGCGAGAAGCAAAGTCGCGACACGATAATCCGCAATCGCGGTAGGCTACAATCCGACATTTATCAAAGTCGGAAACGTGATGGTACGGATTTCTCCTCCTTACACGAGGCATCACAACAACGTTTCACCAGGCAACGCCGGTCAACTGCTGTTTGTGTATGAGAAATCGGTTGGAAACTTTCCTCATGTCAGCACGTTGTAGTTGTCGCCACTGGTGCCAACCTTGTGTGAATGCTCCGAAAAGCTAATCATTTGCATATCACAGTATCTTCTTCCTGTCGGTTAAATTTCGTGTCTGTAGCACGTCATCTTCGTGGTGTAGCAATTTTAATGGCCAGTAGTGTATTAATCTCAGGCTGCTACTGTGCCAGTGTGTAGGGTTCAATGCACCAGTTGCACTAAGGCTATTCGTAGATTTAGGTGTTTGTTAAACTAACTGATGTTCATTCGGATTACCGAAGAATAAATTTGCCCTTTGCAATGGAACCACACTCGCGTCTGACTGGAGCTGTTTAGGGAAATCAATGACAAGGTACATTTGGATGGCCGGCCGGGGATTTGAACAGTCGATCTCCCGAATGAGACTCCATTGTGCCTAACCACTGCGCTACCTATCTCTGTTCGTTAGTACAGTAGAATCTGAATAAAAGGTATTGGATCGTGTGTGAGAAGAGTCGTGAATGGACTACAGATGTGTCGTCGGTCCAACTTCAGCTACACTTGAAGGTCGCGTCTGATTCTAGTAAATGATCGGCGACCACATTTTCGTCCACGTGCACTAATGTGCTACATTTGTTTGTGGTCAGTCAGCTCTCAACATTTGGACAAGGCTCTGATAATCTACGAATCCCTTTATATTTCATATTCAGTTCTAATGAAGCTATCTCGCTCTTTAGTGACAACTACGTCTCAGTGAAGAGCGTCATTAGGCTACAGATGCACCTAACCAGTTTATACATATCGCTAACAGCGGCCGACCCATTAGAGCACCGTCAGATTCACTTCAGATGATGAGTCTGATTTTTTTTTTTTTTGGTCATCAGTCTACTGACTGGTTTGATGCGGCCCGCCACGAATTCCTTTCCTGTCCTAACCTCTTCATCTCAGAGTAGCACTTGCAACCTACGTCCTCAGTTATTTGCTTGACGTATTCCAATCTCTGTCTTCCTCTACAGTTTTTGCCCTCTACAGCTCCCTCTAGTACCATGGAAGTCATTCCCTCATGTCTTAGCAGATGTCCTATCATTCTGTCCCTTCTCCGATCAGTGTTTTCCACATATTCCTTTCCTCTCCGATTCTGCGTAGAACCTCCTCATTCCTTACCTTATCAGTCCACCTAATTTTCAACATTCGTCTATAGCACCACATCTCTTCTGTTCCGGTTTTCCCGCAGTCCATGTTTCACTACCATACAATGCTGTACTCCAGACGTACATCCTCAGAAATTTCTTCCTCAAATTAAGGCCGGTATTTGATATTAGTAGACTTCTCTTGGCCAGAAATGCCTTTTTTGCCATAGCGAGTCTGCTTTTGATGTCCTCCTTGCTCCGTCCGTCATTGGTTATTTTACTGCCTAGGTAGCAAAATTCCTTAACTTCATTGACTTCGTGACCATCAATCCTGATGTTAAGTTCTCGCTGCTCTCATTTCTACTACTTCTCATTACCTTCGTCTTTCTCGGCTTTACTCTCAAACCATACTGTGTACGCATTAGACTGTTCATTCCGTTCAGCAGATCATTTAATTCTTCTTCACTTTCACTCAGGATAGCAATGTCATCAGCGAATCGTATCATTGATATCCTTTCACCTTGTATTTTAATTCCACTCCTGAACCTTTCTTTTATTTCCATCATTGCTTCCTCGATGTACAGATTGAAGAGTAGGGGCGAAAGGCTTCAGCCTTGCCTTACACCCTTCTTAATACGAGCACTTCGTTCTTGAACGTCCACTCTTATTATTCCCTCTTGGTTGTTGTACATATTGTATATGACCCGTCTCTCCCTATAGCTTACCCCTACTTTTTTCAGAATCTCGAACAGCTTGCACCATTTTATATTGTCGAACGCTTTTTCCAGGTCGACAAATCCTATGAAAGTGTCTTGATTTTTCTTTAGCCCTGCTTCCATTTTTAGCCGTAACGTCAGAATTGCCTCTCTCGTCCCTTTACTTTTCCTAAAGCCAAACTGATCGTCACCTAGCGCATTCTCAATTTTCCTTTCCATTCTTCTGTATATTATTCTTGTAAGCAGCTTCGATGCATGAGCTGTTAAGCTGATTGTGCGATAATTCTCGCACTTGTCAACTCTTGCCGTCTTCGGAATTGTGTGGATGATGCTTTTCCGAAAGTCAGATGGTATGTCGCCAGACTCATATATTCTACACACCAACGTGAATAGCCGTTTTGTTGCCACTTCCCCCAATGATTTTAGCGAAATATTGTCTTCTTTTCATTTGGAAGATTTCAGTTCGTTCGGATGTCTGTTTACAAATTTTGTATGTTCTTCTTTTGTTTACTAGGCAACGATGAGACACCATACCGAGTTTTCGTTTATTGACGTTGTCGGAACTCACACCGAAACAGATACCAAAGGATGTGTCTGAAACAGCATAAGTAGAAAAATAACTGCCTTTTAGTGTAAATGAATTTAGTGTAACATTAGGTACTATAATACTAATCTGAATCAGAAACTAAATTTTGTCGTTAAATTATTGCAAGTGTTTACGGAAAATATGTGCAAATTTTCACCAATGCAGCGATGACGTACAGACGCTTTCCTTGTGAAACCTTCAACTCTGCCCTCCATTGACAGCTAGGTGATAAACTAAAAGAGGTACACCACCCGAAAGATCTATGTACGAATAGAAAATTGAGTTGTAGAGCCAAAAAAGGGTTGGACTTAAACAGAGGAATAAAATTTTGTTACTGAAGCCGACGTTGGTAAGCACCACTGGCATAAGGTGGCCTAGGAGTGGAACAACCTGACAAAGTAAAGACTGAACATTATTCGTATCAAGAGTTTTATTAGCACATTTCAGGAAAAGTAATTTTACCAATTAGGTTGACAAGACCTTGCCATATTAACACAAAACAATACTATTTAATAAAAGTTACTGATAATCGATCAAGTGAGATCAAATAGCAAGGAACTTGTAGTGTTAATTGAAATACTTGCACTCAAATCTCCAAAAGTCATTCAAGGGGATATGAGGGAAAATAGTTCAACTTTACTACAAATGTTACACTCTTTCCAAAAGTATAAAAATTTTGTGTGGCGCATGTTACTGTCGTTGAAATATTTACAGCAAATTTCAGTAAGAAAAGCTAGATTATATTTCACCAGTTGAAGTCAAATTATAATCTCTTCAAAGCTTCTAAGGAAACAGTCTTCAAAACAGGCCAGCCACAAACTTCCTTAGAATGTGTGGCTAAAATACAATAAAAAATTCAGGTTTATGAGAAAATCAGTTCATTTAAAGCAAAGAAATACAATCAAGGCTGGTTGATATGGATCCAACACGAATCGCACAGTGTGGTCTGATCTTTTGTAAGCAACCAGCGAGAACACGCCCCAAGACGTAAACGTACAATGATAGTCTTATGAACAGCGATGTAACCTTTAACTAAAATTAATAAAAGCCTAATGCATGAGATTACACGCAAACAGCGTAGCCAAAACAGTTATGAAAAGTCGCCAAAAGATAAGGTAATTGGGCTACACAACCACCCTCGCTTACATCGAGCAATAAAGAAATTCAGCGGCCAATCGAGATTGAGCTTCAAATTGATTGCTGATGAACCTCACCTTCGTAATCACAAGCTTTGCTTGGAAGTATAACCCGCCAAAATTCATGCAATAAGATTCGCCCCGGTACGGCGCAAAAGCTTGAGGGTTCCCAATAAGAAAAGAAGATGACATGGTGATTAAGTGCATAACGTGATTGGCTCTGAAGTATAACCCGCCAAAATTCATGCAATAAGTTTTGCCCCGGTACGGCCGAAAGCTTGAGGGTTCCCAATAAGAAAAGAAGATAACGTGGTGATTAAGTGCACAACGCACCAGGCAAAGAAAGGTGTCTTGGACAAAGAAAAAAAAGTGGCACTTCGAACATAAAGGAAATTTACAAAAACCCTAGAGCTTAAAACACGCATTCAAAGCACAACTCTTTCAGAATACTAAATGGAAGCTGCTGTCTTTTGGTGCAGGCGACACGCTCCTCAAATCGCCTGGCCAGACACAAGAACAGGGAATAATAACAACAGGACGCTGAACCGATTCCGATACAGGAACAGCAGGGCACAAACACGCGCAGGAAGCGAACTTGTCAAAATTATCACGCTCACAGCGGGTGACAAGGTCAGTATTTACGAATGCTCCGTGGTCTCGGCATCGAAGCAACGAAGTAAAAGTAGCTCACTGTGAATACAGCGCCGCTGTGCGATGACAGACAGTGGAAAACTTGGAGCTCGCTCCAGATTAGTGGATGACGACGACACATAGCTCGCCTCCGGTCCGAGTCGCACAAAGGAATAAAATATTAAATGTATTCGCAACTGCGAATATGGACAACCACCAGCTGTAGAATGGAATGACGACAGTGAGAACAGTGAGAATTTGTGGCGGCTCGGAACTCGAAGCCCTATTTTCCACTTATCGCCAGCGGTCGCCTGACAGTTTGATTATTCGTGCATGACTCACGACCAGACCCAGACTTCCATGTGACTTCAGCCATGCGTCATAAAGGAATAATGTATTCACTTTTGTTTCCGGTGCGTGTCTCTCGTGCTCAGCCAGACCAAGTTCTAAGTCACGCTGGCGGTACGACAAACAGCTAGCCTGTCGCCTCGCAGACCTGCGCCATCCGTGCTGTTTTACTGGCTGCCTCCACCGGAAAATGGCCTCAACGACGCTGGCGGCAACAGTAACTCGTCCTCTTCACGTCAAAGATTGTGTTCCAGGAGACGGGCACGAACCATCAATCGCGCAACGGTTCGGAAGTCCTGCTAATTAAGATGTTCTCAATTTATGAGTCATAGTAGGGACAGCCCACTAGAGAATGTCTTTTACTAAGGAACAAGGGTTGTTCTAAAGGCACTGAACGATATGATATTGTAAGTCCCGTAACCATGACAGAGATTGTTTTCTATGATTGGCACAAGGATTACGTTAATAGCGAGTAAGGACGTTGGTTTATTGTTACTTGTGCTCTTTTAAAATGTGTGCCAATATTAATTATGCCACTCAGTGTGTGCTTCGTAATGAAATGCGGTTTCTAAATACAAAAAATGTATAGACAGATACCTGGCGGTTACTGAAATGTGATGAATGAAGGTTTAGTTTGAAGTTAGTGCATCATGTTTCATGACGAATGAACGAATATTCATCATGAGGAAAGTTCTAACCGATCTTCAATTGTGACTGACGAACTCAAATCAATGACGGAGAAAACATTCATTAGGATACCTTGAGCTTGTTTCTTTGAGTTTCGACAAATGAACGCAATAAACAACGATTGGGAGGTCCATTGACTTGCCTCGTTCCAACAACGATAGCGTAGAACTTTTGAATCGAATTATTAATAGAGATAAAACATGGTTTTCGCCAGAATAAATCCATATATATAGCGCCAATCATTGAAATGGCACAATTCACGATCCTCAACAATAATAAAAAATGGCCAAACAATTTCCAAGTACCAAAAAAGTTATGTCTTCAGTGCTGTGGAAAGAAATAGTCGTCCTGTTCATCGACTCTCTACCTAGTGGAAAGACTATAAACGAACTGATCTACTGCCACACCCCCCAGCAACTACGTGGCATCGTTCGAAAAAAAACGGCGTGGAAAATTGTCCACCCTCACCGTTGTTCTTCAGGGTAACGCTCGTACGCATTCCGCTGCGATGACGAAGAATTTGCTTTGGCAGCTTAAGAAGGACGGTTTTGAACGCGTGTGTTTTAGACATGTCATGGTCTCGAGTGCTTACCATCGTTTTCGCAAATTGAGACTTTTTTTTTTAACGAGAAGCACTATGATGATGTCAGTGAGCTTAAAGAGGATGGTAATGGCTTGTCAGCAACTCGGCTGCAACTGCTTAAGTAAAGGCATTACAAACCTTTGAAAGGCGTCTGCTATAGATGTATTTGGCGCTACGTATTCACACGTATATCGATAAACACTTGCCGATCTGGAAGAACCTGTACTTATATTCCGTCCGCTAGAGTAGCTTCAGCTCTGGTTAACAACTGTAAGGGTACGTCTTAGGCACGTCGTTCAAACTCTGAGCTTCGCAGCCAGTCGCATTACTTGGCGAGGAGAAACAGCAAGGCTCCACAACGATTGTGGACAGAGGTAGACGCTTCGCTTCGGCTTGCTGCCGTGAACACGCTCCTCTTACCAGGCTGGACGTGTCGCACTGTATACATTGGCGCTTTGTCTTGTTATATTGAAACGGGTCGTTGAAGCAACGACTTCCAGGATTGTTGTGAAATGGTTGGTTGTTTACTTGCGCGGCCTTTTTTGTAGTTATACGTTACGTGGTTTTTTAGATTTGCAATTGAATTTTATGTGACCAATACTAGTTCCTTTGACCGCTTTCACAGTTGCAATGGAACATATGAAGATCAATATCCGTATTCTGTTCGGTCATCCGAATCCGGAAGTCATTTATCTCATTGCTTTCCCACTCGTTTAAATAATGTTATGGGCGTTAATATGAATATAGGACTATCTTTCTGCCTTTTGTAAATGTACCGTGGTTTAAAGTCACGTGGGTCGATGAATGACATTTGTTTGTAAGGCGAAACTTTCTATTAATTTTCTGTAGAATATGCTCATGCTAATTTGGTATTTATATGGTTGGCGTCCCTCACGAAGCTATTTTCCTTTCCTCTGATCTTTATTCAAATCGTCACTTACACTTAACAATCTCGCTCACGAGAGTGTTACATTCAGTTTCGTTATATTTCAAGACAAAAGAGAATGCATTACCTTCGGCAGAAATGACATTTCCAATTTAAATGGAATTTTCGGTTAACGAGGTAAGTGGATGTTGCAGACTCGTTTCAACGCACGTGTTTGCAAATGATGTAGACGTAGTCATTTAACTACCCAATTTATTATTTGTTATAGCATATTTGCTAGAAGGAGTGATTCAACAACACAGAACGAGGATATCTACGTAAGACGCGTTGCAAAGATTATGGTTTCAGTTTTATTTAGTTTAAACTAATTAAAATCTGCAATGATTCCCTCAATGCCACGCGATGTCGCTTATTTTAAATCTGCCTTTCATCCCTAAGCGCCATGAGCAGGTTCCTAGTCATTGTATAAGGTAAAGTTACTCAGAACACATTATTGTTCACTTTGACATGCATCAGACACGTTTGAACTGATACGTTTCGTATTTCCTTACTATTAAATCAGTTTATCAAAGATCCGTATGACGATTGCACTGTGTCATAGATATCTGTGTTAACTCATGGACCTATCAATGACGCAAAATGGCTCAAATGGCTCTAAGCACTATGAGACTTAACATCTGAGGTCATAAGTCCCCTAGACTTAGAACTACTTAAACCTAACTAACCTAAGGATATCACACACATCCATGCCCGAGGCAAGATTCAAACCTGCGACCGTAGCAGTAGCGCGGTTCCAGACTGAAGCGCCTAGAACCGCTCCGCCACAGCGGCCGGGAATCACGGAAAAAACGAGCAACTAACTGGCATATGAGTTGCTTTTTTATTTCGTACATTTGGTTTAGTTGAATGTCGTCTATTTACCGAATTGCACTACTCGGCAGAGGCGAGTGTGGGACATATCAGGCTGCATAGTAGAGGCGACTTGTAAAGCAAGGGGTGCTGGTAATGGCAGAGGGCAAGCTGCAAAGGACGTTTAGCATTGTCTGCTACGTTGTGTAAATGGTCCGCCTAAGTCGTTGATATCTTGCTAATTGCTGTAAACGCACTATTTCACTCCCATTTACGGAGCTTGTTAGCACTTGATGTTAGGTTGGCGCCATTACAATGTATTGTATTGTAGTAATCGCTGCTGCTTGCTGGATCGCTGCTGTGTCTCGTTGCTGATGCTGGCTCTAAATCTGGTTGTCTAGGGTAAACACATGAGGTCCCGTGTTTTTCATGTGCTTTTGATGATAAAGAACGAGCGAAACCAACACATATGTAAATATCAAATATTTATTACTTTAGTGGCCATATTAATTCCACTGTCCACCAAAGACCATAACACAACACAAAGTAGTACTTTCTTTACATGTTCTTTGCATTGTTTTGCCAAACAATAACACAGAAACACACTTCACCAAAGTGACATTCCGACTGCCCTCGACTGCCTCCGACTGGTTTTCGACCCTTCTTGCTGCTTGTATTTATAACATTGTCAAAGAACTACTAAAAAGAGATATAGTTTATAAGTCACATGTACATCTGTTATCATAATTTGTGCAGAAAAGTTATTAATTTGCATCGAGTGACATAATTTAACATGTTATTAAAATGACAGACAGATTTGTTGACTTGACAGAATAATTCTTTGTTACAAAAAGGCCGTTTTTTAGAAGTTTGTCAACTGACTTCTCTAATTTGCATAAATAAGTAAGTAACATGAATTATTAAGAATTACATTGGTTTTCGTCTAAAATAGGATTGATTACGTGAATACTGAGAGAAAACGCTCCTAGTGAACAAATAGGTTTCACTGGGTGATTTTTATTTAAGGAGATCCAAAATACTTAAGTTGGCCACTATTTTTCGTACTTCATATTAATTATTTAAGATGAACTTAGTGTTTTTACATGATGACATTTGCTGTATCAGTGATCAAGTGATATTAACTTTTGTGTGGGTCAGTTATTCAGTATAATTTAATGGGTTGACTGTTTATGGAGACATGTTATGCAATCATTGTTAACATACACAATAACTTTTCTATAATCATAAATACTCATTAAACTGGTTGAATTTGGAAGGGATCGCATACTTCATTCAAGTAAAGCCTTTAATATGTTCCGTTACAATACCCCCCTCGGGTAATATCATTTACAGTATGTTAATGATATTAGCCGACTAGGACAAATGTGTCAAATGGTTAAAATTTGGAAAAGTACTACTTTAATAATTTTTTGTTTGTTTTTGTTTTACTATGCATAATGTGTATGTATACAATGACCGTTACATCGTTTCAAAATGACTTTTTCCTGCAAATATTTTAGTTGTGTTGTTTCAAATGCACTTTGTGTTATGGCTCTCAGTATGACAGCATAATAAAAATATTTAGTAATATATGAAAGCAAAAAAAAACTGTTAATCTTTGCTCCCAGTGAGCCACATGGAAAATGATCAAAAACAGACACAAATATATCACATGCGATTTTAAGATATATAAAAAATATATGTAAATTATTTCAAAGTCAGCTCTCATTGAGTCACAGAATAATCAAGATAATAGAAGGAACATAAATATATTACATAGATGGACAGGTCAGATGTCCATAGGAAAATATTGCAACTGTCTGCTCGTTTAGAGCCACATAATGGAAATGAAAACAAAGAACATAATTATAAGTATGGACATGATATATAAACACAAACACTAGAGAAGTCACATGTATGAATATAATATGCAATTTAAAAAAAAAGAAAATATTTAAAAAAACTTGTCTCCCATTGATACACATAGTCAAGATAGTACAAGAACATATTAATACCAAAATTGCACACTTAATTTGGTCACAACATAACACAAACATCAAACTTGGTAAACATCTGATTGGCTGTAGAAAATTGTACACAAATCTTATGCCTAAGAAAAGAATAGTAACAAAATGATGGGTCTTGCACAACAATTTTTACATTGTCTTTTATATTTGGTGCAGGTATGTCCCATATTCAACAATACAAAAAGAAAGTAATAAATGTTGGTCACCTTCTTGCCCATTGCAAGTAAAGAAGATATCACAATGTTTAATATTCAATAGTGACAATAAAAATATAAAAACATTGTCTCAGATATCTGGAACTTTTCCAGGGTCTGTAGGATGAGTGGTAGTTGCTATCTGACACACCCAGTAAATCTTTCGCTGATAACATGCTTTACGGAAAATGGGTAAGTAACTGTATTCAAACAGGGAAATGTGCTTAATCATGTTTAAATGGTTTCAATTCAGTGATGTTTCTTAATCCAAATAACCTTCTTGATCTGGGAAAGATTAGTCTATACGCATTAGGATGTGGGCTTTCTTTTATTTCAAATGGACAACCTAGCTCAACATCTTTGTCTATTTCAGTATTCTCAAACAATAGATCATTTTCAATTTCTTTAGTTCCTAAGTCTAATGTCTCTTTCCTACACTTAGACACATCCCTCTCTGTTTGCAAAGCATTGACATTTAAACATAAACATTTGTTTTCATCTGTTCCTCTTAACACTGTGTTGCCACTCAACAAATTATTGTTTTCACCCCATTTTTTATAAAGTCCACTACGGATTCGTATCCACCATATAGGATACAAGGTTGCACTTACCTTTGCTAATACTTTCCAAAAGGCATCTTTGTTTATACAGTTTCCATAGTTGTTCCACAAAACTTCTAAAAACTTTTCCCCTTTTTCTTGAAAACACACATTTACATTCCATCCCTTAATATTTTCTTTAATATTATTATTATTACCATTCTCATAGATTAGCATTTCATAAGTCCCAATAGGCAATAGCTTGTCCTCAGATACACATTCCCTAGTCTGCATTTCACTTAAATTAACCTCATTATTACCCATGTTCGTCACATCACTTACCTTTACCACATAATCACTTTTCAATTCTGCAAATACTTTTATTTCTTCCTTCACACTCTCATCAATAACATCACTTGATTTAGGATCATTATTTAAATGTCCCTCTATTACTTCTTCCTCCTCCTCCACAACAACCCCATCTTCAGTTTCCCCCCTATGTATCTGAATCTCAGCAATTGAGTCTTTGGCTCCATTAAACACATCGTCATCCCCCTTCTTATCAAATAAACCCCCCAAAATAGATTCTACTTGTGGTGTGTCTGACTTGTTATTCACACCAGTATCCTTTTCAGCCCAACTATGGAACTTTGCAATACCTTCAACTTCTGCACTTTCACTAACTACCTGTGCTTGAACACAGTTTTTATTAACTGTATCACTTTTACTCATAGTATCCCAAAACCTTTTATTAAATTCTAATTTATTCATTCTAACAACTTCAGTATTTTCATGGTATTTACTCTTTACATTGTATCCTCTCCTTTTCCAGTTTCGGTTATGTGTTGTCCTGTCATAATATTGTCTAGCCCCAAAACTACGGACATCTAGTGGGACTGTCCACCGTTTCCCGGCTGGTTTCCTCGGTCTGTCCGTTTGTAGTTGTCGTTTTGTTCACTAGTTTCAACAAACCCCCTTCTCTCTTGTTCTCTTCCCCAATACCTATTTCTATCATTCCTGTTATCTCTCCTCCATCCTCCCTCCTGTGTATAGTTTTTGAAATCATTTTCATATCTCCTATCTCCCCTATTTGGAGCATTATTTCCAGAATTTTCAAAGTCTCTCCTCCCATAATAATAATCTCTATTTACATTCCTGTTCCACCCCCCATACTGGTTGTTGCCAGAGCCAAAACTTTGGTTACTTTCTCTTTCCAAGGCCCTATCTAATATATCTACAAATTTCAGGAACTCTTCCATTGAATCATCTGGTCCATGGACCAATTCCCACTGCAGTCTCTCTGGTAACCTTCTTTTTAAAACATCAATTTGTGTCATAATATCAAAAGAGTTATTTAAATGAGCAAGTTTTTTCAATTGATCTCTGCAAAATTTTTGCATTCCCCCTACTTTCCCTCTATACACTGGTCCATTTAGAAATTCTGACTTTAATCTGGCTTGTATGGATTGTGACCAAAATTTGCAAATAAATTTAGCTTCAAACTCTTCAAACGTATTCCAAGAATCATTATTCTCATTTGCCCAGGATAGGGCCTCCCCTTCTAGAAACCGTTTTACTAACTTAATTTTTATGTTATCTGACATTCCTACAACAAACATATCTTTACATTGGTGAATAAAGTCAATAGGGTGCAGATTTTCACCAGGAAAGCATTTCACTTGGATGTGTCCATACATTGTATTTTGATTGTAAAACATTTGTTTTGACATCAATGCATCTTCCAATTGTGTATATTTAGTGTGTATATTTTCTACTTTTGTATCTACATTAGTGGTGTACAGGTTGTATTCCTGTTTAAGGTTTTCTGATGTTTTGTCTATTCTCTGATCTAATCTTTCAACTTCAGTATCTACTCTGTTGTAGATGACAGCAATGCTGTCTGTGTTCGCTTGTATGTTTTCATTTAAATTTTCAACTTTAACTTGAAATTCTTTTCTGAAGTGTATCAACTGTTCGCTAGTGTTCTTACTGAGGGTAGTTTTAATTTCCTCACACTTCTCATTGAGATGGGTACTTAATAGATCAAAATCCAAACTTAACTTATCCAGTCTATCTGTGTTTTCTTTAAGTTTCAAACTTACTTGTTCATTTGATTGTTTAAAATCCAAACGTACTTGTTCACTTGATTGTTTGAAATCCAAACGTACTTCTTCACTTGATTGTTTAAGTTGCGAGTTTATTTGAGTTGCAAACCCTGCTAGCCACTCTGTTAAGTTTAATTGTTCACCACCCCCTGGTTCAATTTTTACATTTCCTACGATCTCATCCCTCTCAGGTAGAGACATGTTCACTATTAATTATTTTAAATGACAACAACAACAAAATACCTTGCTTTATGGCTATGCTATGATGTCGTGGTCGGTGTTCTTGTTGGCTTTCTTCACTTATATTCGGTTTTATTGAAGCTGAAGTCTTGATTGATGAAATCCATTGACATAATCCAGACGTTAATCTTCCGAGCGGTGTGATGATAGTTTTTCGTAGTCGCACAAACACACTTTATTTATTTATTTATTTTTGACATATTTTCACTGTTGCCACAATGCACAAATAAAACTTTTTTTGGAGTGCCAAGCACTTACGAAATTTATCGCTGCACTATTATCATCGATGCACTTAAAGATCCCGGACGAGCCCCCACTTTTGTAAATGGTCCGCCTAAGTCGCTGATATCTTGCTAATTGCTGTAAACGCACTATTTCACTCCCATTTACGGAGCTTGTTAGCACTTGATGTTAGGTTGGCGACATTACAATGTATTGTATTGTAGTAATCGCTGCTGCTTGCTGGATCGCTGCTGTGTCTCGTTGCTGATGCTGGCTCTAAATCTGGTTGTCTAGGGTAAACACATGAGGTCCCGTGTTTTTCATGTGCTTTTGATGATAAAGAACGAGCGAAACCAACACATATGTAAATATCAAATATTTATTACTTTAGTGGCCATATTAATTCCACTGTCCACCAAAGACCATAACACAACACAAAGTAGTACTTTCTTTACATGTTCTTTGCATTGTTTTGCCAAACAATAACACAGAAACACACTTCACCAAAGTGACATTCCGACTGCCCTCGACTGCCTCCGACTGGTTTTCGACCCTTCTTGCTGCTTGTATTTATAACATTGTCAAAGAACTACTAAAAAGAGATATAGTTTATAAGTCACATGTACATCTGTTATCATAATTTGTGCAGAAAAGTTATTAATTTGCATCGAGTGACATAATTTAACATGTTATTAAAATGACAGACAGATTTGTTGACTTGACAGAATAATTCTTTGTTACAAAAAGGCCGTTTTTTAGAAGTTTGTCAACTGACTTCTCTAATTTGCATAAATAAGTAAGTAACATGAATTATTAAGAATTACATTGGTTTTCGTCTAAAATAGGATTGATTACGTGAATACTGAGAGAAAACGCTCCTAGTGAACAAATAGGTTTCACTGGGTGATTTTTATTTAAGGAGATCCAAAATACTTAAGTTGGCCACTATTTTTCGTACTTCATATTAATTATTTAAGATGAACTTAGTGTTTTTACATGATGACATTTGCTGTATCAGTGATCAAGTGATATTAACTTTTGTGTGGGTCAGTTATTCAGTATAATTTAATGGGTTGACTGTTTATGGAGACATGTTATGCAATCATTGTTAACATACACAATAACTTTTCTATAATCATAAATACTCATTAAACTGGTTGAATT
This sequence comes from Schistocerca nitens, assembly GCF_023898315.1. Taxonomy (NCBI): domain Eukaryota; kingdom Metazoa; phylum Arthropoda; class Insecta; order Orthoptera; family Acrididae; genus Schistocerca; species Schistocerca nitens. Next base: position 72,035,288 of record NC_064614.1, read on the forward strand.
TGGAAGGGATCGCATACTTCATTCAAGTAAAGCCTTTAATATGTTCCGTTACAGTTGCCAGTCATATGCATGCACCCAAAATTCTTTAGAACTGCAGTCCCTTTATGTGCAGTCATGGACGTCGTCTGAAAAGTTCTCTCTGAGGGACAATGACACGCTTCCGGGTCTAAGCTAAGTAAGCTATTTTAAAAGTCGGAATCGCTGGTGCTGTCTTCGGCGAATGGCATTCCGAGAAAACTGAGGGAAATGGGGCTGGTAGAGACATAGCCATCTTGTTGCCTTCACATGGGGAGTTAGCGGCAGTAACTGTAAAAGATACCATTTTCCTACTTGTGGGGGTTGTTCGTGAATTCAGATGCCATTCCACTTGAAGTGCAAATTTCTGTCGCTCACAATGTGTGTGTGTGTGTGTGTGTGTGTGTGTGTGAGAGAGAGAGAGAGAGAGAGAGAGAGAGTGGGTGGGGGGAAGGGGAGGGCAGGTGAACGGTTAACTATGAAAAATTGCAGCAGGATCTACTATGTGGGATGCTGGAGAACAGCTGAGAATAATCTTATTGATTAACCATTGACTGAACCATTCCAGTTAGTGGATGTTCATTTGTCCAGACATTTGTGAAGCAGAAAGGAAATGCTGAATTTCTTAGGACGCTCTGCATAGGTACGCGGAAAATAATACCCTGGCTAGAATCACGGAAGGACTCTGGCTGGAGGTCCAGAAGTAGAAGGGCTCTCTGTGCAGAGGTAAATAAGTCGACAGACTTGGCTGAGGAGCACATCCTGCTATCACAAGACTCAGCTCATCGCAGCCTCACTGACAAATAGCTGTTGCTGACAGCTGCAGCACATGGAGGGCTCATAGCCTTGGGTCGTTGAGTCAAGTCAGAACAACCTGCGGAATGGGTTATCCTGAGAGGACAATGGTAAGGTGTTTTCGACTCATTTCGTATTAAACTTGGTTAGTCAGTGCGATATAATCTCTTGTCTCATAGTCGAGGGCTCATTTATGACCGAGTGGGTTTAATCATTTGAATGTAGAGTCTACGCTTTGTCTGCTAGTACAGTCGGAGAAATCATTGTGATTCCAGCCACGATTATGCATTATACCTTATCTATTGCTTGAGACCTTTTCAAACTGATTTAGTACTTAGTTAAATCGTTTCAGCTTTCAGTATTTATAATTCCTTTTGTTTGTTCTTGCTCCCTTATTATTCATACTGATGTATAGTTTTCCTTTTTTATGTGTGCATTGACGAAGAGCAAATAAAACTATGGTGGTTTGAAAAGTTTGACCGTGCATTAACCTAACAGACAGAGGGTATCGAACGAGAACTTTGTAAGGGTGGCAAATGGTAGAAAGCAGAAAGACTATCATCTAGAAAATATTGAAAGTAGTAAAAAAATTACGCAAATTAAACAAAAATAAAACGGTCACCAGCCTAATTATGCATAATAATGTGAAACATTATTCTTAAAGAATTTAAATATACTCTTTTGAAAGGGGACTTTCATTAATTCTTTCTTAGTAAAGTGCAATGAGCACTTACAACGAGCAGACGAACTACACAGTGGGTAGCAGTAGTTATCAACAGCGTAGGTTAGCAATCACAGAAATGTAAGAGAGACTTTACCCCTATTAACTACAATCATTACTTCAGCCTTTAACTAATTCAGCACAAAAATGTTCCCAAAGGCAACACGAGACTAAGTAGTACCTGACCAGAGTTCAAGCTTAGCTAACTTACATATACACATCACAAAAGCAATAATATGACAATGAAATAACGCATTTCATATTCATTCCACATTGGTACTGTTTCAGATTGATGAGCAAAAACCAGATTGAAATTAACTTTCTCCTGCTGGCAAAATTTAAAGTAGGGGACCTTAAACTGTTCCTTCCTTTATCATCAACTATGAACATCAAGTTAAATTTCAAATAAGATCAAAATTAAATGCCTTATAACACCACTTGTGAAGCAAGTGATTTTAACTAACCACAATTATGTTCATTAGTACTAAAACTTTGGCATTTTCAATGTATAAACAGTTCATAGCAGATTAAAGCTTATCGTAAGTTTAATATTGTGTGCCTCTTTTATTACTTATGAAGCAAGTAGTTATAACTAACAACATTTATGGTCTTTAGCACTGAAACTTAGGCACATTTAAATTAAAAATAAATTATTAGTTCTTCACAAACAAGATACTCGGTCTTTAGCACTGTTAGAATAAGACCCTACTTGGTATCATGAAGTGGACAATTTCAATGGCCAAACACAAATTCTGAAACACTTGAATTATTATTGCAAAAACACACACATGCACACTGGTTCATACTGGTATACGTATCTGTTTTCCAAAGTAGTCGAAGCAGTGGTGCAATAGCAATGGCAAGCACATGGCACCTATCTGGTCTCTTATCTGGCTCTAATTCATTTCTTCTTGGCGGCGAGGTAATCATTTTGAGAGCAAATCCAAATACGAGAGGACCATATTACAGCCGGAACCACATCCGAGGCCTTTCCATCATAGATTTGACTTCAGAACGCCTCGCTTGGCACATTCGGCGTTGACTATTCGACTGCTGGCCACTGACTGCCTAACGTGCTCTCTCTCTTGCCGCCAAGGTAGACCGCCACTTTCTTGCGCGCCAAGCCCCTTCTGTAGGGGATTGGGTTCCCTACGCTTTTAAGTTACATCTTATAATTTCCCTAAGTATGAACCAATAATTTAGATACAATTTTCTTTTAACAAACAGGCATATTTAATAAAGATTTCATTATTTAAACACACAGTTAAGCTGAACACATTATACGTCATAAAGTTCCATTTCCCTCCAACAATTCAAAGATCTTAACTCGTAAAGAATAAATACTACATTGTTACATACAAATAATTACACTGTAACAATTACTCACAATCGGAAATGGTGTTACACCCTCCGAAAGATAGTGTGAGAACCGACACCAAGGACTCATTCTGAGGGGCCAATTTTTGTCATTATTCTATCCGTTGTACGACAGTTTCATGGGGACCAATCTGGAACCGATAATAAAAATAAGATATTGCAGTGCCTGTGTTATTCTGATTACGATGCAAAGCTCCTTTGGATAGGCAGCCGATGATTGTCCTTATTCGCAATCGCGAATACATTTAACCTAGATAACTAAAACGACTGAAGGGATTGTTAGCTTGTGTCGGCTTCTCAAATCTTAAAGCTCACATTTAATTTAAAGAGGATGAAACCTTCCCGTCTTCTCTATATCTCTTTTGTTACGCAACCTTCCCTTCTACAATAGCCTATGAAACCTTCCCTTAGGATCTCTATCTCTTGCTTAGTAATAACACATGAAATTTTCCCTTTTAAATTAATTCTCTTTGTCAATCTTCGCATACAAATTTAAATGCTGCTTATTAAAAGTGATTTTCTGATTATTTCGACGAAACATAGAATGTGTCGTCGTCGTGGCCCTAAGTCGTTACCTGCAATAACCCCAAACTTTTCCTTACCTTTTTTACTGTTACTAGATCGCCATCTGACAGCTACATCGAACTGCGACATGAATATACTTTCTCTGTTTTACTATATTACCTGCTGGTGGGCTGTCATAATAAGTGTCTGTATTTATTACCAAAGCTTACGTTATTCTTTATTAGCAAAGCTGACGTTTTTCTTTAATTAATTTGACTGAATTTACGTAACTCATAGTTAAACCTTTTCTTGACAACAATAAAATTTTGCAAAGTTTTCCGTTGATGATTTTTGTGGTGGATTATAATCAGTAATGCAATATTGCTGGCAAAAATTAATTATATTCTGAATGAAATGATTTTACAAACGTTGAAATGGGACTTACTTTTTACAATAATCTTACAACTAGCAATGCGCAAAAATACCTTCAATAGTCTTGAGTTTCTCAAAAAAATAATTCAATAATATTAGTTCCTCTTATGATAATAGTTAGCTGATGTCTCTGTACATCCGTTTATAATCTCTTGTAATTCATAGCTGGTGGCTGGCAGGCACACCGCTCCTCTCAACCTCTCGCTTCAGACCTGCTACCGACTCGCTTCACTTCTCGCTTACTACTGACTTCCTACGAACACTAAAGTGCGGTCTCTCCCGCCAACAATGCTTTCTGCTGCAGACAGTCCCTGCTACCATGACAAAATGTATCATTGCGCGGTCTTTCCTGTTCTTTTCTTAAAATGTATCGACACGCGGTCTCTCCCGCCCTTTTTAAAATTATATCAATGTCCGCTCTCTCCTGCCAACAATACTATGGTTCAGACATTTCCTGCTACCACAATTATTTCCAACATGACAAATATTAATTATTCCTACTTAATCCTATTAACAAAATATAAACATCTTTCATAAATTGTGTTTTGACAATAGACAATAGAAATATACACGTCTGACAAGGAATGTTTCAGGGCATTCACATCCGCAACAAGGTATCTTATGATTTCTCAGGTTAAGGCATAATGTACTGAGGTTTACATGACAAAATGTATAAAATGGAGAAATGAGCTTGTGTCGGCTTCTGAAAACTTAAAGCTGACATTTAATTTAAAGACGAATGTTTCAGGGCATTCAAACCGGCAACAAGGGATCGTATGATTTCTCAAATGGCTCTGAGCACTATGCGACTTAACTTCTGAGGTCATCAGTCGCCTAGAACTTAGAACTAATTAAACCTAACTAACCTAAGGACATCACTCACATCCATGCCCGAGGCAGGATTCGAACCTGCGACCGTAGCGGTCACGCGGTTCCAGACTGAAGCGCCTTTAACCGCACGGCCACACCGGCCGGCTATGATTTCTCAGGTTAAGGCATAATGTACTGTGTTTTACATGACAAAACGCATAAAATGAGGGGACGATAATGGCTCTAGTACTATAACCGACAGAACTTGACGTCAGTTTCCTGTACCTAAGAAAAGGAATCCGGATTTAAATATAGTGGCATTCAAAGAGGGGAAAAGCGAAAATGAGGTGGAAGATGAGCTGTATTTTCTGTACCTCGTTACAATGTTTTGATTTTTTTTTTCCATTGAATCTAACGAATGCTGCCTGAGGGGTAGGCGCCACACTGTGCCTTCAGCATTTGTAGTCTGGCGCGCACGCCAGTGGCGTGTGGTAATGGGTGATTAGAGGCAGCCCTGGACCCTACAGAAGGGGGCGGCGCAGGGGGTTCGCGGCTAACGACAGGGAACCGCGCGGAACAGCGCCGGGCGCCACCCTACGCCAGCCGTGAGTGGTGGGGGATGACACGCGACGTCAGTCATTTCCCCACCCCCCCAATCCACCCACTGCCAGATCACGCAACGCAGTGACGCACTTCCGCACGCAACACGTAGCTCCCCCAGCTCTGGGCCCGCAACTCCCCGCGCTGTTATTAGGGGAAGGGTCCGGTGTACTCAGGCGAAATAAGGGTGGCGCACGCAGGTCCATCCGGTAGCGGCCGCTTTCAACTTCATCACCGCACCAGGGTGGATTGACTCCCGCCTAAACAGGCCGGGGAGATAGGCTGTGCGGAAACCCTGCCTATTGACTAATAACTTTAAATAAACAAAGCCCCCTGCAGGCAATGCACATCATTCTCTCTCTCTCTCTCTCTCTCTCTCTCTCTCTCTCACACACACACACACACACACACACACACACACACAGTGCACTGACGTGTATGCCTAAACGTAAAACTTCAATTTCACTTAAATGAAGTCATTTTGCTGCATGGAATGTTTTATTATTCCGAAATAAATACTTCACTTGATTATTTAGCGGACAACTAATTTCACCCGCTTTGGCTTAAGCAAGCTAAAGCTTAAACATATATCACGTTATAGTCCACACATGCTTATGGGTAAAGTGACATGACAGCATCCGTAATAAGGCTTTAGCAGACCATGACAGTTACCCCCATAACTGAATAAAATCTTCTCTGTTTTCATGCCGCGTCAACTCGAATAAAATTCTCGAGCTTTCGTTGTGTATCACCACCGTCGTCGTCAAGAGTGAAACTACTGACAACGGTGTTCATTCCTGACGACGACGGCGGGGATAGACATTGAAAGCTCGAGAATTTTATTCGAATCCACGCGGATTGAAAACCGAGAAGTTTTTGTTCAAACATGCCGCCGTGAAAGACTCCGACGACACTTCCATAACTATCCCTCGCGTGAAGTCAGTATACATAGTAAAACAAGAATCTATACGCGAACAGAGGGAGAAATGACTTTCTTTAAGAAATGTACTTCTTTTGGGGATGTGTACATACAAAACAATATTTGTACGAGTTTCGCCCTTTCCGAGATGATCGTTACCAGACGGAGGTCCTTAGCAATCTGCCCTTTGTCAAAGTCGCTTATGCCAGTGGATTTCCCACTTCGAAGCTACTATCATCGCTTCAACGACTCTCAGTTTGTCTCTACTCCGTTTATCCACTTTTCCTTACCACGACACTTGTTCACAAAGCCACCGTCTTGCACTCTCGTGATGGGCACTTCTCAAAATGTTTTGGCTCCTCGTTGTAAATAACTTCGTATAGGATTCTGATTTATTATATATCTGTGACTATCTCGTAGGCAGACTGTATTAACATCGTAACCTGTTTCCGGGTTATACGAGGGCTAATGGGAAAGTAAGGGTCGATCGGGTGCGAAATGGAAACCATAGCGAAAAACCGATGAAGTTTTGCACAGATGTGTTGGGCAGAGCCTATAGTATGCCCATTCATCGCGTCGTGTCGCTCTTTTCTGCCGCGAAATATCAGTGGCACTCTGCAGGGTCAGTTAGGATGGGAAGTGTTTGATCACACGCTATATGTCCGGTAACTGTCCTTCCACCCGGAATTTGATCTCTCCTCTTATGAACCGCTGGTTGTGAAGACAACATTTTAACACAGTCAACGAGCTACACCAGCGCAGAGAATTGGCGGAAAGCACAGGCGGATGCCTTCTATGGACGAAGGCATTGAAACGTTGGTACAACGATCCACACATGTGTAAGTCACAGCGGCGATTATGTAGAGAAGTTGCTGGAATTTGTCGCTAGCTGTTGCAAATAAAACGTTTTTTTTATTTTTCTAGTGCTTTCCATTTCGCTCCCGATCAAACCTTACTTTTCAAATAGCCCTCGTATGTCCCTTCATTGGTCTAGAACAAAGTGATCATTTGCTCTTGCCTGTGTCGCATGAATTATATTAAAGGTGGTATCGTATTACTCACTATTCTCCACTCTCCTTACAACCAAATTGATATTTTGGGAACCAGTTGTGGAGATGAAAACATACTGCAGACTGGTAACGAATCTTTTCGATAACACAACCTGCGTGAATGAGACACGGTTTTGTTCGAAACATGAGTTTTCCCGAGCTGCTGAAGGACGCAGTAGGAGAACCAGTTTACCAAATAAATGCCGTAATATATTCATGAAACGGGAGTAGAATACGTCTAAGATATGAAAGCCCGTCATATGGAAACCTCATACACATTCATATTTTATTTTATTTCATTTATTTTGTATTCATAGGTGTTGGCTTTGGTTTTTGGCTCGCCACGAATTTCTCCCCTGTGCCAAACCTTTCTTTTCAGAGTAGCATTTTAACTCTACATCCTCAATTATTCGCTGTATGTATTACTATCTCTTTCTTCCCCTTGCAGTTTTTGCTCTATACAGCTCCCTCTAGTACAATGGAAGTTATTCCATCACTTCTTAATGCCCTATTATCCTGTCCCTCCTTCTTGCTACTGCTTTCCACATGTTATTTTCTACACAGAATCTGCGTAAAATCTCCTCATTCCTTACCTTATCAATCCGTCAGATTTTAAACTTTTTCCGAAGCACCACTACTAAAGCGATTCGATTCTCTTCTGTTCTGGTTTTGCTACGGTCCATGTTTTACAGTTCTGTACTTCAAACGCACATTCTCTGAAAATTTTCCCGAAATTAAGGCATTATGTTTGATACTAGAGGACCTCGTTTGGCTAGCAATGTTCTCTTTGCCTGTCCTAGACTGCTCTTCATGTCATTCCATAATTCACCAACACCCTCACTGAGGATAGCATGTCGTCAGCGAATCTTGTTACTGATATTGTTTCACCCTCAATTTTCATCCCACTCTTCCGTCTTTGCCTTCTCGATGTACAGATTGACGAGTAGCAGCGAAAGACAGAACCTCTATCTTACCCGTATTTTAATCGAGCAATTCGTTCTTAGTCTTCCAGTCCTGTTGTTATCTTTTAATTCTTCTACATACTCTATATTGCTAGTCTGTGCCTAGAGCTCACTCCTATTCTGCTCAGAATTTCGAACATATTGCATCATTTTACATCGTCCAACGCTTTTTCTAGGTCAAAAAATGAGTTATGAGCGTGTCCTTGGTTTTTCATCTATCTTGCTTCCGTTATGAAACACAATGTCAGATCTGCCTCTCTGGTGCCTTTACTTTTCCTCCAAACTGATAGTCATGTAACAGCCCTTCAATTTTCTTTCCTATTCTCCTACTTCTGATTGTTGTCAGCAACTTTAATGTGTGAAGCATCAAGCTGATTGCTTTCTTCGGAATTGAATGAATAGTTTTTTTCCAAAAGTTTGATGGCATGCCACCGGTCCCTTAAATCCAACACACCAACTTGAACAGTCGTTTGGTTACCACTACCTGCAATGACTTTAGAAATTCCTATGGAATGTAATCCCTTCTGTCTTATTTCGTCTGATGCTCTGTTTTATCTCCGTAAATAAAAGAATCTAATTCTAATGCTTATTACTGTTGTCCAGGCTCTAATGTCGGATACAGCCAAGAAATTCAAGCGATATGTGCATCTGAGTCAGCCTTGCGTTCAGGCAACCAGCGAGTCCAGAGCGTGCTGCAGTTTTTCGGGACTCACAGGGGATCGTTTTTCGCTCCAGTAGCGAGTGATAAAAGAGAGATAAAAGAAATTATTCAGGTAGTGAAGGGAGACGAAAATTTAATAGTCATGGGTGACTGGAATTCGTCAGTAGGAAAAGGGAGAGAAGGAAACATAGTAGGTGAATATGGATTGGGGGGAAGGAATAAAAGAGGAAGCCGCCTTGTAGAATTTTGCACAGAGCATAACCTTATCATAGCTAACACTTGGTTCAAGAATCATAAAAGAAGATTGTATACCTGGAAGAATCCTGGAGATATTAAAAAGTATCAGATAGATTATATAATGGTAAGACAGAGATTTAGGAACCAGGTTTTAAATTGTAAGACATTTCCAGGGGCAGATGTGGATTCTGACCACAATCTATTGGTTATGAACTGCAGATTGAAACTGAAGAAACTGCAAAAAGGTGGGAATCTAAGGAGATGGGACCTGGATAAACTGAAAGAACCAGAGGTTGTAGAGAGTTTCAGGGAGAGCATAAGGGAACAATTGACAGGAATGGGGGAAAGAAATACAGTAGAAGAAGAATGGGTAGCTCTGAGGGATGAAGTAGTGAAGGCAGCAGAGGATCATGTAGGTAAAAAGACGAGGGCTAATAGAAATCCTTGGGTAACAGAAGAAATATTGAATTTAATTGATGAAAGGAGAAAATATAAAAATGCAGTAAATGAAGCAGGCAAAAGGGAATACAAACGTCTCAAAAATGACATCGACAGGAAGTGCAAAATGGCTAAGCAGGGATGGCTAGAGGACAAATGTAAGGATGTAGAGGCTTGTCTCACTAGGGGTAAGATAGATACTGCCTACAGGAAAATTAAAGAGACCTTTGGAGAGAAGAGAACCATTTGTATGAATATCAAGAGCTCAGATGGCAACCCAGTTCTAAGCAAAGAAGGAAAGGCAGAAAGGTGGAAGGAGTATATAGAGGGTTTATACAAGGGCGATGTACTTGAGGACAGTATTATGGAAATGGAAGAGGATGTAGATGAAGATGAAATGGGAGATAAGATACTGCGTGAAGAGTTTGACAGAGCACTGAAAGACCTGAGTCGAAACAAGGCCCCGGGAATAGACAACATTCCATTAGAACTACTGATGGCCTTGGGAGAGCCAGTCATGACAAAACTCTACCATCTGGTGAGCAAGATGTATGAGACAGGCGAAATACCCACAGACTTCAAGAAGAATATAATAATTCCAATACCAAAGAAAGCAGGTGTTGACAGATGTGAAAATTACCGAACTATCAGTTTAATAAGTCACAGCTGCAAAATACTAACGCGAATTCTTTACAGACGAATGGAAAAACTGGTAGAAGCGGACCTCGGGGAAGATCAGTTTGGATTCCGTAGAAATGTTGGAACACGTGAGGCAATACTAACCTTACGACTTATCTTAGAAGAAAGATTAAGAAAAGGCAAACCTACGTTTCTAGCATTTGTAGACTTAGAGAAAGCTTTTGACAACGTTAACTGGAATACTCTCTTTCAAATTCTGAAGGTGGCAGGGGTAAAATACAGGGAGCGAAAGGCTATTTACAATTTGTACAGAAACCAGATGGCAGTTATAAGAGTCGAGGGGCATGAAAGGGAAGCAGTGGTTGGGAAAGGAGTGAGACAGGGTTGTAGCCTCTCCCCGATGTTATTCAATCTGTATATTGAGCAAGCAGTAAAGGAAACAAAAGAAAAATTCGGAGTAGGTATTAAAATTCATGGAAAAGAAGTAAAAACTTTGAGGTTCGCCGATGACATTGTAATTCTGTCAGAGACAGCAAAGGACTTGGAAGAGCATTTGAACGGAATGGACAGTGTCTTGAAAGGAGGATATAAGATGAACATCAACAAAAGCAAAACGAGGATAATAGAATGTAGTCAGATTAAATCGGGTGATGCTGAGGGGATTAGATTAGGAAATGAGACACTTGAAGTAGTAAAGGAGTTTTGCTATTTAGGGAGTAAAATAACTGATGATGGTCGAAGCAGAGAGGATATAAAATGTAGACTGTCAATGGCAAGGAAATCGTTTCTGAAGAAGAGAAATTTGTTAACATCGAGTATAGATTTAAGTGTCAGGAAGTCGTTTCTGAAAGTATTTGTATGGAGTGTAGCCATGTATGGAAGTGAAACATGGACGATAACCAGTTGGGACAAGAAGAGAATAGAAGCTTTCGAAATGTGGTGCTACAGAAAAATGCTGAAGATAAGGTGGGTAGATCACGTAACTAATGAGGAGGTATTGAATAGGATTGGGGAGAAGAGAAGTTTGTGGCACAACTTGACTAGAAGAAGGGATCGGTTGGTAGGGGATATTCTGAGGCATCAAGGGATCACAAATTTAGCATTGGAGGGCAGCGTGGAGGGTAAAAATCGTAGAGGGAGACCAAGAGATGAATACACTAAGCAGATTCAGAAGGATGTAGGTTGCAGTAGGTACTGGGAGATGAAGAAGCTTGCACAGGATAGAGTAGCATGGAGAGCTGCATCAAACCAGTCTCAGGACTGAAGACCACAACAACAACAGCGAGTGAGACACATCACAGAGTCATAACTTACCTCTTTACTTCCTGGAAGCAATACTGTATCACAATGCCGGTTGATTCCATTCTACATTCTTGAAAAAAAAACTGCATTCGCATAAAAGAAGCTGGTGACACATATCCATTCTTAAAGTTTAGAACTAATACAGGCAAATTAATGCCAAGGAACTGATTATTCTGCTACACCAAGTACTTCCTTTCTGGTCTTTGATTAAAGTATTCATTTGGAAAGGAAAATAACATAAATGATTGGCAAATATTTTCGATCATATATAATGATTATCATCAGATTTAGAAATTACAATAAAATAACAGTAATAAGCTGTTTAAATAGATAAACAAAAAGATGAACCCTTTAATTAACTTTCATATTCTAATAAAACCTGGGTTTTCATCGCTGGTGATTCGTAAAAATCTTTTGGGAAATGGAATCAGCTTGGGATTACACAATAAAGAAATTTAATCTCTCCCGCATGAAATTGCTAGAATCTGTTCCTCTTACTGAAGAGATTACACCTATCACACGTGACGGATAAAGTAGGAGTTGGCAGTTGAGAATATAACACGGGGAAGCTATAAGCCACGATTACGTGTAGAGAAAGAAAACAAAATTGTTCGCCGTGAGAAAGCCATTCCTGAAAGAAAAAAGTTATAATAGTATCGTCAAAGATATTCCAGTCCAATCACCATAACGTCACTTATTACAGGCCATACTGAATGCCTAACCCTCTATCGTTAACCTACATACTGTTTGTACAAGAGAAAATAGCCATTCTTCAAGTTGGAAGCTCATAACACACAACTATGAAAATTGAAAGCTGTGTGTCATTCAATACCTTCTGGTCCGCGACGCTTTTGTGATGAACGGCATATTAGAGTGAAAATCGCAATGTTTTTCCTTATATGCTCAACGAAATAAAGATACTTAATTGTTATTGAGTTTTTTACGCTTTTACGTACAGGTCTTCAGTCCTGATAGTACATACTGAAACCTCCACTCCCTATTAGACTAAAACGCCGCTATAGAAGCCAAAACAAAGTTGAACTTTACCATGTTGTTTCAGCTCCTCTAGTGGCCTCCTAGGTGAATGTGGCGCTGATACGATGTTTGTCTAGAAAGTAAGTTCCGATCTGTTGCGAAATGGAAACCACAGTGAAAACCATAAGCGTTTTATTTGCAACAGTTAGGTACACCTTCCACCTACTTCTCTACGTAGTCGCCCCTCCAACTTACAGTTTTGTCACAGTGTTGTGTCAACTTTCCAATATCCTCGTCATAGAAAGCAGCCGCCTGTGCTTTCGGCCAGTTATCTGCACTGGTCTGCAGCTCGTTGTCTGTGGAAAAATTTTATCTTCGTAGCCAGCGGTTCTTGTGAGCAGAGATGAGACTCAGAAGGAGCCAATTGCGGACTGTCTTGTGGGTGATCAAACGTTTCTCATCGGAAACGCTGCAGGAGCGTCTTCATTGCCCTTGAAGTGTGCAGCCAAGAATTGGCATGAAGAAGGAACCGCTCGACAGTTATGTAATGTTGGCTGCATAGCTTCAGGCGAAATCTCTAACCAGGCCCTCATACTTGGCGGGAGACGCTATTCCCTACACATCTTTACATGCTCACTGTTCACTCAAAACTGAAAAGAGCGACGCGACACGATCGACGGGCATACTAGAGACACTGCCCAACACATCTGTGCAAAGCTTTACAGGATTTTCCCAGTGGCTTCCATTTCGCAACCGATCGGAACTTACTTTCTGTACAGTCCTCGTATCTTTGTGTGTATTATCAAGATTACATACCTAATAATTTTTTTTACAAAACCTTTTTAATATAACACGCTTTTAAAACGCACTGTAAAGTATAAAATAATTTGTCCCAGCACCACAAAAATTCCTAGCTGCATGCGGATAGTCCTGAACATTGACGCTGATGAATTTTAAGTGGCTTTGACAGTACTTGGAGAATGTAAAACGGGGTGTGTGTAATAGATAATGAACTGTTATTTGATTGTTCTCAGTGACATCTATTCTGTACAATCCTTACTGCTATCTGTAGCATGCACCCCACGTCTATCCTTATTTTCTTTAACTGTTTCGTAACGTATGGCAGCAACCCTCTGTTTAACGAACCCCCTGTCCTGTTTGTCGCAAGATGACAGATCATTACTTCGGGCTGTCTACTCCAAAAATTTAGCCTACCGGGCAGAACCATGTCCAACCGTTTACCAGAAAATACCTCAACGATATTCTCTAACGGCAATAGCTTAATGGGCTGGTGCTACATGCTTTCGGAACCCTACACTTTCGAGCAGTTCCCGGTCTTCCAGATGTCGAATAAACGATTCGCAGAACCATGAAAGAAATGCGGATCTACGAAGTGGGTTTGCTAAATTTCAGCCAATATCATGACATATGGTGGGTTGTGTCAAGTTATCCAAAAAAACGTTGGTTTTCTTTACTCCAGGAATAAATGTTTGTCACTTTTGCACTGCACTATACGTTGTATACTCAACCGACCAAAACACTTATCCCGATGGAGGGAGGGTTGCAAAGACATCGAGCGTTCACCCACAAGCATGAAGACGTCTTTGCATCACACAATTCGCTTAGAAACAAAGGTTCAAATGCTTTTAACTTCAAATCGTTCTTCATAAGTTTTGCAAAATGTTGAGTATGAAACTCCCAATTCCTGTGACGGCTTAAGCTTTTGGAAAATGTTTCCATTTGTGATTATGGCCGTACTGAGATGGGTTTATCTTTTGTGCAACAAGCTGCAAAGAGGTTTTTCCCCCACAGTAGAATGGTTGGTTTTCTTGGAGCAGGTTTCTGAAAATGTATAGTGATTTCATGCTGAATGTCTCTCAATGATTTTCCTGCAGGGTGTCATTTGCGAGCCTTCGCGCTTATTATGAGCCCTTCCTCCATGGTTTAAATGGACTCATCAGCCATTATTTTGATGTTTATCAGAAACTGCAACAATAAGATACAAAAAAATACATTAATATCTGCGAAATACATGGAGTAATGTGACTTTGTGATCACTGAGTATGTGTTTCTGAACTACGATTTCTTGGAAGTTATCCTACAGTGACGTAATCAGCACTGATGTAGACAAATTATTATTGTTTTAAATCATTTAATCCACTTTTGCACTTTGGAACTTTGGCACGTTAAAAGTGGGGACGGCAGCATAGCATATTCAATGCTGGTGTTTGGCGACTGGGTGGTAAAAAAGCGGTGACCTGTGACCGAACCCTACATTCACACCTGGTTTTCAACCTGCCGATTCATTTGCAGCGTATAGAGTCTTCCGATCCTTGCCAACCTACCAACGTTTCCTGAGCTCACAGTATCTTCTTATTTATAATTCTTACGTTTTCTTCTTAATGTAGTGAAGCTGTATCGTTCCTCGTACCTTTTTTGTGGTGGCTTTCGTTCTATGATTTGAACAAGAGAGGATAAAATGTATACAGTTATCAAATAAATCGAACCTTTCATTCCTTGGTCGACTTCCAAAGGGTATTTTCCCCTCCTATGATACTGAAGACATGATTTATTGCTCATTCTATCTGTCCGCAAGATATGTAGGACTCTTATCCAAAACCATGGCTCGAAAGCCTTTCGAAGTTTTAGTTCTCGCTCCCTCATCCGCTGTCCACGACTCTGAGCCACGCAGAGTAACGTTTTAAACAAAATTGTCAACATACTGTCCCGCGATCTTCCAATTAGTACTGTTCTTGATATTACAGGGTGTTGCTTTAGTATGTGCATCTCTACATTAAATTTCCTATTAGGTTCTACCATCTTCGGACACTTTACTCTCCATATACTTAAACTCTCCGTCTTGTTTCTCACCTCCTCTGTCATAATCTACGTCTGTTGCAGATGACTTAATGTAGATGATTAACGTAGAACACGGTGACGAGTGCGTGTACAGAGCCATAATATAATTCCACTGGTGACAATGTTAGAGGGCGAGACATGTAGTGCACTGAACAGCAATCCTGTCTCCTATGTAGACACTCACATCAGTTTTATAAAACACTTGTTATAGCAGTCTCAATTGCCATGAGTCGCACTTGATAAATATTTTCGATCGTAGTTAATAATCACCTTCAGATGTCATTAATCACGTGGTGTGCGCAGACAAAACGCTTTTAACAATGAACATAGTCGTAAACTGTAACACAAAAGGAATAGCACTGCAATACATTTGTGACAACATTCCGTGGCATCAAGTACCAGTAGGCACTACACAGTAGCTCAGTGAGCTGGCTCCTCACGTCATCTGGAGTGGCTATTTGAAATTAAAAACAAATAATTGATGGTTACCCGCACTCATTTTTATTATTAAATTTGTTTTCCTACATGCAATAGGTTAGCTGCCTAAAGAATGAAGGTCGCGAGGTGCACGTGGTGTTAGTCGTCAGAATCTCGTAAAGAGGTAAACAGTAGTTACAGCTTTCAACGTCGTCACAGGTGAAGTGGAAGAACATTTTTCACGTTCTGGATGCGATTTTTGTTCAAGATCCGATCTTTCCTCTCTTAAGCCACCCAGGTCTTCGATTTCGTGTAGCGCCACCACGCCCGTTTTTTCAAGGACGCCATTGAAATTCGTAAACATGCCAATAGTCTGAGGAAGAAAACCGAAAGTCTAAACATATATTGATCCGGCATTTCCACACTGCAGTGCAATACCGTTGCCGGTAACAAGGGGACAATCTTACCACAAGACTATACAGAAACTCCAGACATTCGCAGAACCCGATTATTCTGAATCTGGGGAACTACGACCACAACCATAGATGAAAACATAAAACACCAAAAGACATACTTATAAGGACCTAACATCTATGGCCAAGTACACGCAAACACAACAGTACAGGTGAACCCCTGTTAATCAGACACCATTATTGGATATCCAGCTGGAACACACTTGCCGAATAACTGGCACCACGCAGGAAAGTCGTACTGTACACTGCATGCAGATAAACTCCACACACACCCCCACACAGTGAGATGATCTATGGCCGATCTCCCACTACTATATAACGATCTTGATTGTTCCAGGAATGCAGCGGCTGCAGCAAACTCGGATACATCGCCATCGCTTGCCACGGTAATGATGCATGATACCCATACTAACAAACCCAACCTTGCATGAACTAACGCAGCTAGTAAGCCATTACTGCTCTTGCTACCCATCCCACTGTCGCAGAGGTTTCTTTCCCTCGGCATGAGCCTTGGCACTTTTTTCCCTCTGCTCTTCAAATTGCTACCCTTATTCGCATTTCGTCCACTATCACCTTATCGACCGTGTTAATGCGTAGTCTTACCCAGGCGCACGGACAACATCACAGCCCAGCATCCTGAGATCCACCTATTAGATAACTAACATGTTGACGGAGGTGACAGTAGAACTTTTGGTTTGGTCACCATGTTGGTGCGGGCGTGGAGGGGCCCCATCTCTTTAAAGGGACAATCACAGCGGTAATGATCAGGTAAAGGGACTAAGATGGCACGAGAAGTACTATACTCTCCTTCTACTAGCTCCGCTCCATCACCAGCCATGGGAGGGTGATTCGTTGAGCACGTCAGCCACTCGTGCTTGCGAAAAATCATTGAAATAACGTCAGCCAGTGGTTTCGATGCAACAGGCATATTGTTAACCGGTGGTCACGATAGCCTCGACAAGTTTTTCCTATGGATTTCGCCTATATGCTCAGTTAGGCTATATGGAGCGCGCGCACAGGCTTTCCGGCAGTCGTTCTTCCCGCAAACATTGCGCGAGTGGAACAGGAAAGGGAGGTAATGACAACAAATGGTTCAAATGACTCTGAGCACTGTGGGACTTGGCATCTGTGGTCATCGGTCCCCTAGAACTTGGAACTGCTTGGGTCTGACTAGCCTGGGGACGAAGCGCGCACCCGTGCCCGGGGCGGGGTTCGGGCCTGCAACCGTGGCGGTCGCGCGGTTCAGGTCTGGGGCGCCTGGAACCGCGCGGCCACACCGGCCGGCGAGGTAATGACAGTGGCACGTAGAGTGCCCTCCGCCACACACCGTTGGGTGGCTTGCGGAATATAAATGTAGATGTAAATGTAGAATGTAGATGTAGGAAGTATTCTAGAAAACTGCTCCACATCAGCGGCACTAGTAAGTATGGAGCTAGATGAAGTTACGAAATCGCAAGCTTATCCGCCGGGTGGTCACTCGAACGTTTCGTGGAACAAGGAAGCGAACAATCACGGTCGCTGCGGTCGTTGTTTGTCGAGCAATTTTCTCTACTTATCGTGGAGGCGGCCGGTCGGAACCGCAATCATCAGAGATTTGGCGCGCCCGTAATTGGACGAGGCGCGTGCCATTAGCTAATCAGCGGAGCGCGGCGTTTAGCTGATCGATTAGAGCGGCGGCGGCGGCGGCTGCGGCCCTTGTCGGCGCCAGAGGGAGCGCCGAGAGAGCGCCGCGGCGCCCCTGCCCGGCTGTGTGGGCTGCGCTGGGCGCGGCATAGCGCCGGCGCGTTGCCACGGCGACCACCGCCGCCGCCGCAGCCGCCACCTCAATGACCGCCGCTTGCCCTCAATCAGCGCAGCGACGGCGGGGCTAATAGGGACGGCCAAACACCGGCTCTCGGGCCACTGCGCCGCCTGCTCGGCGGTACCACTTGCTGCCCTAAGCGGTGGAGGCCGTCGTAGCTCGGACACGGTCCGAGACCAGATTTCCATTTCCTTATGACCTTTCTTTCATAACTGCAGTCGCCGCAGTCAGCCAATAAAAGTCCTTTGAGGGGTTCCTGAGCAATAGGAAAACATTTTGTATGACGAAACTACATTCTTTATGCTGCAGACATTCACGATATGTTTGCCAGTGTCATTCAAATATTACAATCCATAGACGACGTACGCATCTGTTACGAAGACAGTACCCTTCAGTCCCGTTTGTAGGGCGACGCCGGTCGCGGTGGTCTCGCGGTTCTAGGCGCGCAGTCCGGAACCGTGCGACTGCTACGGTCGCAGGTTCGAATCCTGCCTCGGGCATGGATGTGTGTGATGTCCTTAGGTTAGTTAGGTTTAAGTAGTTCTAAGTTCTAGGGGACTGATAACCACAGCAGTTGAGTCCCATAGTGCTCAGAGCCATTTGAACCATTTTTTTGTAGGGCGACGGGTAAAAGTTTATCATTAATTTGTTTGTTCGCCATTTTTTTCACGCGAGCCTGGCAACTAATTCAGTGGTCAGGCAGAAAACGAAGGGAAACATACTGACCTTAGTTTCCAGTCTGCACGGCCACATTCTGGTCCCGGCCCCTGAAAGAAAAGTTTCTATCCTCCTATTTCTTTGCGGGATCAGGACTTCGATTTTAAATAAAAGTATAAAGTTCCAATCAAAATTATACTGCATAAACTTTCTCCCATACAACCCTAGAAAATTCACTGTTTTCAATTCAAATCAAGTCTTTTCTGTTCTAACAGCACATTTAGCAGTTCAGAGGCGAGCTCTACGGTACGTTCCAACCGGATTGTCTTTCGCCCTGACTAAAATTATTAAATGAAAGTTTGCAATAAATGTTGAAAATTAATGCTCGCCACGGAAGTGGAAAATAAACCATCACTTGCCAAGCGGAATTGTAATTCTCACGGACGGCACACTAACAGTTACTTTGGCAAATACTTAGCTATACCGGAGGGTGTACAGTCCTTGTGAGTTCACTATCCGTCTTTACCGCAAAATACGCGCTTTGACACAGTTCGGCTCTGACGTCATTTGAGGCAGACGTGCATAATACCGTGGCTGAGTGAGAAATTAACCTTATTTATATAGGTGCCGGAGCGGACGGCTGACGGAACATCTGTTGTCTACTGCTATCTGCATACTGCTGCAGCCTCCCAACGACCGCTTTCTCGGGCACATAAACTTTAATAATATAGTTAGAAAATTATTTAAGAAAATTATTAATTTTTATTTGAATTCAGTTAAGTTGTTTTAAATCACCGAAAAAGTTTCAACTCGCTAAAATGAAAACTTTGCCTTCCACAATTTTTATAGTGGAACTAACGACAGATCGTTACCTCTGAACCATATGTTTACTAACACTTATCTCAGCTGTTATTAATACTAGAGCTCTTAAATTTAGTATAGCTCTATCAATTGGTATGTTGTATCATCCATTTTAACCAAAATCCTTTATCATTAAAATCACAGGTACCGTACTTAATCTACAACAATTGGGTACATTTTCGTTACAAAATTTATTTTTACTTAATCACACTAAAACTACAAGAGGTAGCTTATCGTGGTCTTTCAATTATTATTTATGGGGTGAACTGAAGCATAAAACAAATTTTCATGTTTCTAAGTACATTATTTAGCGCCTCTGATTTTTCCCAAAAGCGTGGATTCCGGCGTTAAGTATTGTTATATGGTTTTGGAAACCTGCACCAAATATTTATGAGCTCTTACTGCACATTCAGATCAAATTCAGGCTTTCTAGTTTCATTATTCAGATCCACTTATTTTTGTCTTAAGGGGCTCCGGAAATGCTCAAAATCATGAAAAGTTCAATTTTTACTTTTTTGCGTTTTCTGAATCTGCAGACTATTACCTTTTAATAGATATATAATTTATTCAATTCCGAAGACTACAACTATTTTTAAATTTTTTTTGAAATGTGTTCTACATGGGCGTGACCCACTGTGGCGCTGTTAAACTGCTGTCAAATGGTGTTATTATTAACGTCCGTGTTCATCAGGTACATTTTAGTGATGTGAGACAAAGTATGTGTTGTGGCTAACCTGTGATGGTTCAATATATATCGCTGGTGTGATTGTCGATTGTTTCATGTTTATTTACTCTGTCGTTATCTCGAAAATATTCGTAATTAATTCTGTTTCTTGAGTCTCTGTTTTGTTGAAGTATAATAATGAGTAAAAGTAAAGTTATTAGAAATACTCTGAAGGCTTTTAAGAAAAGGAGAAATGTTGGAAAGCCAAAGGTATTTAGAAATATGGGAATGAAGGTAGGTTCTAACATGGTACGAGTGATGCTTGCTTTAGACAAGGAACGCCTTCGGGCTGCAGACAGGGCTGTAAAGAGTCTAGAAATACAAGCAAGAGTAAACAGGAGGCGGAACAAGAGGAAGCTGGAGGAGGAGTTTGCAGAGGATGAAGATAATCCATCCTATGGACCTGGAATGCACTAAAAAGTTAATCCAATCTTTGTCGCTCGATTCCCAAAACTTTTATTTTCTCATACTAATTACATGTTTTCTAAGGATCTTCCAAACATATTTGTTTCAAACTTTCAGTAAATGTTACACAGTACCTTCTGCATAATTTAACACAGCCTTGTTCCAAAAAACTGTATATTTTTGAATATATAAATAAAAAATTGCAAAAAAATGTTGTGAATTTTCATTACAATTGAAAAAAAAATCATCTTTAATAACTGAACTAAAATTTTGTAAAATCCCTGTGTTAAGTTGTAGCCCATATTCCAATAAATAATCTGTGAAAAGTTCAACTTCCTACCTCAAATACTTTGTGAGGAAAGATGTAATTTATAAGCGTTATTTTAACATTGCAAGTATAGGGCGTTCCGGAGCCCCTTAAAACATCATTTTTACGTAAACTATTAAGTCTACAACACAAAGACTTGATATTTAGAACATTATAACAACTATATTTTAACAAAGTTTTAAACACAAATTTTTGTTTTTAATAGCATACTTAACTGTGGTGCAAAATACTTGCACGCTACGAGCAGACGCGTTAAGGTGACGTGGAGCAACTATCAGTGAACTGGGGTAAGACCCAGCGCACTCGCTCACCTCTGTATCTCACACACGATACAGCGATTGGCATGCTTCATGTTATCTGAAAATGCACACAGTACCAACATGTCTGAATGGTTGGGTACAAAAAGTGGCTTCAAAATATTTGATAGCAAGTGTGCTCTTATGATATTTCCTCGGCATAGAATTCCGTTGCCTCAAACAATGCAAACTGGAGCAACATACTTTCCAGTTGCGAAAACAACACATGTTTTACGATAATTATCGACGATTAACTAAGACGGGCTCCTCGTATCCCACATATCATTAGCCCAAGTCTGAAACCTTATCAGAGCTACGAATTGAGTGTGTTAGGGCTCTGATCGGCGGACAGCAATGACTTTATACCGGTCATAACTAATGACACACTTTGATTATGGACACATGTGCTCCGAATCAGCACCAGACAGCACCCTCCAGAGACTCGACACTATGTATTACAAGGCTTTGCGTATAGTTACTGAGGCGTCCTTGTCAACCCAACCAATGCATTACTCGCTGAAGCGAATGAACCACTGGGGAAGCTGCCGTGAAGATTCCTCTATAACAAATTCCTCGTGCGGTTCTGTTCCGACGAATACCAGACCCTTCACCAAAAAGAAACCGGAAGTTAGTATCCTACAGCGTGTACGGAAGGTACTGGATAAATGAGCAACTTCCACCCGTCGCAGCTGAATATATGGGGATGGAGACCATAAGAGACAAGGTGCGCCAATGTCCTCTTCCACCACACTACAACGGTCCATACGAAACGTCGATTCTGCCGATCAGTGTCAGGATCAGTCTGACGTTTAAAAACCAGGACCCACCTAACATAACGGCAATGGAATTCCTGGAATTCCTGTCTCACTGTCACGACGCATGCGTGGTGTATACAGATGGGTCCAAGTCAAGTGATGGCGCTGATAACGCCTATTGGATGCCCCGAAGCCAACGACAAGGGGTTCAAAAACTGAGTTCACTTCATTACTGACAGCCCAGCTGATTGCCATTTTGGTAGCCCTGCTATTCCCCCCCTACGACCACAGCGGACGCAGTAGTCATCAAAATGTCGAATAAAAATACCTTCAGCCGTCTAAATTGCGGGTTCAGCGCTACGTAACACCATCTTCTGGTCCTCCGACCGACGTGTAGCAAAAATCCCACCTCTGATCCAGCCAAACCAGGAGCCAGACTCAGTGACTGGTGCCCGTAATTTTTGACACGGCGTTCCCTTCCATTATCAGCTGCCGACTATCTGACCAGGCCACAGCTTTCCAGTCATCTAGTGTCCAAACGATATGGTCACGAACCCAAGAGAGGCGCTGCAGGCGATGCCGTGCTATGAGCATAAGCACTCGCGTCGGTCGTCTGCTGCCATAGCCCATTAACATCAAATTTCGTCGCACTGTCCTAACGTAAACGTAAGCGTACGTCAGAAGTCTCACATTGAACTCTACCGTTATGTCACGCAGTGTTGTTGTGTGTCTATTAGCATTATAAACCCTACGGAAACCTCGTTGCTCTTGACCGTTAAGTACGGACAGCCGGCAACTGCGTTGTCCGTGATGAGTCACGCCCGTGTTTGTATTGCTGTAATACTCAAATCTAGAATTTGTAACTGTTTTCAGGTTCTGTCTTAAAGGTATTCTGCAAAAACATTCAATTCTCTATCTGCAGCTGTTGAGAAAATTCTTACTCTGTATAGAAAAGAACATATATTATTTCGATTTATAGTCAGTAATATGGATTGAATCTATAATATACCAGTGTGTACCAGTGACGATTTATGATACCTCATTGTGTTTTCTTTGTTTGTAAATTCCTATGCTACCAAATTGCTAAGGTCATCGGGCCCTAGGATTACACACTACTTAACCTAACTTAAATTAACAAGCCAACGACAACAGACACACCCATACCTGAGGGAGGACTCGAACCTCCGTCGGGGGTAGCCGCGCAGGCTGTGGCAAGGCGCCTCAGACCGCACGGCTACCCCGCGCGGCCTTATTGTGTTACCAGTAGTATTTTTATAGCATAGTACCTCTGTACACCCTGTGTTACAATTTCTTCTCGTCTACTCTATCCAATATACTATTGACGTAAAATTTGTATTACATAGGAACATGTCCTTTGTTATGCCTATTCACCTTCGTATGAGGGTTCGACTTTAAACTTATGTATATTATGAATTGTTAAAAACAACTGATGTGTAAGATTTCCACTTCAGTCCTGAGCTGCTGTATAGACACGTTCTGAGAAAGAGAAAGTAGGACTGAGAGGATAATAGAGATAGGAAGGCTGCAGTCAGATGCTGCTAGAGCGAGATGTTATTTTGACGCAACTCGTGCAGTTTTATAGCAGTAGCACTCGTGTTAAATTAGACTCACGTTCTGCACTGAGAATACTGTGGTGCCTACGCTCTTTTCCCAAAAAGAAGTTGAGCAGCCTCATCATTCAGTACAGAATGGGAACTGCTCCACTTTTTCGTGTCGCTTGAAGGCAGTGCCAAGTGGTAATAAGTCCTCATAATATTACGATGTAAAAACTGTCACTGAAACGTCATTGACAAAGACGATATGATGCACTTGTAGTTTGACGAACCAGAGCATATGCTGCCTGAAGTACGTAAATGGCTCTGAGCACTATGGGACTGAACATCTGTGGTCATCAGTCCCCTAGAACTCAGAACCACTTAAACCTAACGAACCTAAGGACATCACACACATCCATGCCCGAGGCAGGATTCGAACCTGCGACCGTAGCAGTCGCGCGGTTCCGGACTGAGCGCCTAGAACCGCGAGACCACCGCGGCCGGCGAAGTACGTAAAGATGTTATAAATTCCAGTCGTGTCCCTCTCCTCCCTCTCCCTCTCTTGATCTTGTGTCTGTATGTTATCTCTAACCGCAAGAAATACTGTAGGAATTTTGGTACGGTGTTCGGTAATTGACTGATCAATGAGTAGGGTATACATATTACAAACAAGCCGTCAGGCCGTCGATAGTTAGTGGTACCCGTGTGAAGAGGGGGCGTGTCGCTGGTAACTAAATAAATGCAGTAGCAGAAGAAAGCCACCAACACAGGTGGAATATAATCATCACTTTGTGTCCTATTTACAGTTAAATCGATTGAAAATGTACAGTTGGTTTTTACAGGAGGAAGACGACGGAAGTGTCCGTAGGTACAGTGAACTACAAAACTGCTCTCGAAGTTAAGGGAGTGGAGTGTCGTTTTGTAATGTATAGTAGTTAACGACTGTTTAGTAGAGGCAATGGAGATCCAGCAGATGTATCGACGTTCGTTGAAGTAGCACGTTCTCATCATACAGTGTAATGTGCAATTCCGATAAGGTATCAGATGTAATGCGTCAGCTGATACAAAGAGCGAAGTTCGCAGCATTTTACATCACAACTGACAAATCCACTGACGTGTTGGAACCCTCAAAGCTGGCGGTTTTCGTGCGTGGAGTAAATGCAGCACTAGATGTGACGAAGAACTTCTTGAGCACAATTTCACTTAAGAACGCTAATACTAGCAGTGTCATTTTTGATGTTGTGGAGATTATAATTGACTCTTTGGAATGCAGTGTAAATGGCTGGCCACCAACACAGCAGACTTTTAACAAAAAAATTCAGCAAAGAGCAAGGTTAACTGAGAAGGTATTTTATTTTGTTTTTGCTATCAGTCTCGGCAATTTAGTATGAGATTTTTAGGCCTCATATGTATATGTAAAAATTATCGATATTGGCATGCTGGGGCCAACAGTTTATGGATGTCGTGTTTTCTCAAGTGTTTCCTTCGAAGACAGTTGCAGCCAAGTCTTCAAAGGAAGTACTTGATAATTCACGGCATCCAGAAACAAATGGTCCCAGTATGCCAATATCGGTAACTTAGGGGTGCATGGCATACTGAATTGCCGAAACTGGTAGGTAAAATAAAATAAACAACTTCTCGATTTACTCTGCTGTTTCTAGAATTTCTTTGTTAAATATTTGACCAGCCGCTGTCCCACGTCCACAGCTGATCAGCAGACACACAAGAGAAGTTTCACCGTCAATTTTATTCATTTATTTATTGCCAAATTATAAACCTTTTGCCTGATGTTTTAAAACAAGTCGTACATCTGACAATTTTCGCTTTTCACCTTTTTACAGTTTTCTTTCCTTTGCTTTTGTCTACAGCATTTACAAATAATAATACTTTTCAAATAATAATAATTTAAGGTTGAAATATAAATAAAATGTTGTTGTTTTTTTAAAGTAATGTTTAAATGTGAATGTATGCTTTCCCGGCGTATACAGCTGGCGAAGAGTTCTCGGGCTTCCAGCCGGGTGGCTGTGTCTTCAAACTGCGACGTTTCGACGAGTGACATACTCATCATCTTCTGGCGAAGTGCCGAGACTTGCGGATGCCGGTCCCTTTATACCTGCGGTGTGCCCCCCACCACCTGGCCGCGGGAGGCTGGGTCCAGAAGAGCCGGCGGGCGAGGTGGAGGGGGAAGTGGGTGCGCCGTTCGTGTCTCCGTCAGAGCATTGTGATCGCGTCTCGTGAGCTGGACGGTTGTTGTTGCGTTCCTGGCGTATTGCGGCTAATGCTGGATTCCAGGCCGCGCTCAGTTGATAGCCTTCGTCCCTGTTCACAAGATTCTCGTGGACCCGTATTTCTATTGATTCTTTAATGACGCTATCCCAATAGCTCCCGGCTCGGCACAGCACCCTGGTGTTTTCGAAGTCAAAGGTGTGGTTTTCTTTGATGCTATGTTCACATCAGGCATGTTCGACTTGTACAGATAGAGAAATCTGCTATAGCTGAACATAGCATCAAAGAAAACCACACCTCTGACTTCGAAAACACCAGGGTGCTGTGCCGAGCCGGGAGCTATTGGGATAGCGTCATTAAAGAATCAATAGAAATACGGGTCCACGAGAATCTTGTGAACAGGGACGAAGGCTATCAACTGAGCGCGGCCTGGAATCCAGCATTAGCCGCAATACGCCAGGAACGCAACAAGAACCGTCCAGCTCACGAGACGCGATCACAATGCTCTGACGGAGACACGAACGGCGCACCCGCTTCCCCCTCCACCTCGCCCGCCGGCTCCTCTGGACCCAGCCTCCCGCGGCCAGGTGGTGGGGGGCACACCGCAGGTATAAAGGGACCGGCATCCGCAAGTCTCGGCACTTCGCCAGAAGATGATGAGTATGTCACTCGTCGAAACGTCACAGTT
Source organism: Schistocerca nitens (assembly GCF_023898315.1). Lineage (NCBI taxonomy): Eukaryota > Metazoa > Arthropoda > Insecta > Orthoptera > Acrididae > Schistocerca > Schistocerca nitens. The sequence continues at coordinate 72,061,770 of NC_064614.1, forward strand.
TGAAGACACAGCCACCCGGCTGGAAGCCCGAGAATTCTTCGCTAATGTTTAAATGTTTCGTGCAGCGTCAATGCAAGGAGACTGAAGTCGTTGTATTTGCTCTATAAGTGAGAGACTGGAATCTGCTGGTGTCTCGTTGACAGATGCGGTTCATTGCCTGATGCATTACGAGGCTCTTTGGCTCCCAGTTAAAGAAACTGAACTAATGAATGTTGAGACTACATTGCACTATATTTGGCCACAAAGACCGAGACACCAAACTTGTCATAAATTCTTCACTGTCGAAGCCGACGTTCCACACCATTCTGAAGATTGGTGGTTAAGTTCAAATGGCTCTATGCACTATGGGACTTAACAAATGGTTCAAATGGCTCTGAGCACTATAGGACTCAACTGCTGTGGTCATAAGTCCCCTAGAACTTAGAACTACTGAAACCTAACTAACCTAAAGACATCACACACATCCATGCCCGAGGCAGGATTCGAACCTGCGACCGTAGCGGTCGCGCGGTTCCAGGCTGTAGCGCCCAGAACCGCTCGGCCACTCCGGCCGGCATGGGACTTAACATCTGAGGTCATCAGTCCCCTAGAACTTAGAACTTGTCAAACCTAACTAACCTAAGGACGTAACACACATCAATGCCCGAGGCAGGATTCGAATCTGCGACCGCACCTGCCGCGTGGTTCCGAACTGAAGCGCCTTGAACCGCTCGACCAGTGGTTAAGTCTCGGTCAAAAAACTGAAGAGACTACTTTGCGAAAGGAGATCGCAGCATTCCTAGAGATGAATGAAGGGAAGAGGAAAGGAAGAAAATTATGGTTTTTCTGTCGAGAACGGGGCTTGGAGACGGAACACAAGCTTAGATTGTTTCGGCCATACTGTTTCAAAGAAACCATCCAGACAATTACATACAAAGATTTAGGGAAATCGTGGTAAAACTGAATCTGGATGTCTACCAGCAAGCGAGCCCAGCGTGATAAACACTGGGTCATGTCGCTCTGTGAGAAAAGTCTAAAAGTAGGCAACCAGCTCCGTGACCCTCACTGAATTTCTCGCGTCGCTTTTGCTGTCGACATCACCATCTATCTACATTTACAAGGACATTCCGCAAATCACACTCAGGTGTATGGCGGAGCGTACATCGAACCAACGTCACAATAATTTTCTTTTATTCCAGCCTCGAACAGAGCATGGAAAAAATGAACCCCTATATATTTCCGTGCGAGTTCTGATTTTCCTTATTTTATTATGATTATCATTTCTCTCTATGTATGTTAGCGTCAACAAAATATTTTGTCATTCGGAGGAGAAAGTTGGTGACTGAAATTTCGTGAGAAGTTAAGCAGCAACAGATAATCCGTTTGCTTTAGTGATGTCCTCTCCAAATTCTGTATCATATTAGTGACGCTCCCTCCCCTATTTCTCGATAATACAAAACGTTCTGCTCTTCTTCGAACTTTCTCGATGCACTCCGTTAATCAAATCTGATAAGGATCCCACACCACGCAGCAATACTCCAAAAGAAGACGGACAAGCGTAGTATAGGCAATCTCTTTAGTACTTCTGTTGCATCTTCTAAGTGTCGTGCCTATAAAACGCAGTCTTTCGTTCGCCTTCCCCATGTATTACTCTAATACAAGAATCTGTCAGTTCAATGGATGATTCATTTGGTAACAAATGCGGCTGAGAAGATTGATCCTTTACACAAAAATTATATATTCCGTTTATATGTTCACGACGTAGAGCATTTCTCGAAACTCCAGCCGGCCGCTGCGGCCGAGCGGTTCTATGCCCTTCAGTCCGGCCAGTACGGTCGCAGGTTCGAATCCTGCCTCGGACATGGATGTGTTTGATGTCCTTAGGTTAGTTAGGTTAAATTAGTTCTGAGTCTAGGGGCTGATGACCTCAGATGTTAAGTTCCATAGTGCTTAGAGCAATTTGAGCCTAAACGCAAGATAATCCGTTTCGACTACACTAGTTTCCGTAATTACTTATCGCGAAGTTTTCAAAGAGATTACAAGACTTTGCACGATTTTAAGACTGATTTCGCTTTATTTGCCTGTTCTCGCTTTTGGCTGCTGATTAATTTAAAACTGAGAGACCTTCGTTGTTGCACCTTTTCTTGTCTTAAACAGGAATTTAAAGACTTTTATAAATGTTATTCCAAGAGCAATATCCTCGCTTTTGGCTGCTGATTAATTTAAAATTGAGAGACCTTCGTTGTTGCACCTTTTCTTGTCTTAAACAGGAATTTAAAGACTTTTATAACTATTATTCCAAGAGCAATATCCTTGATTGCACAGAGAAGCTCATAAAGCTGTTTCAGTATTTGATTCAACATACGGGAACGAACTTTTTTTCTGTTATGAAAACGACAAACTACCACCAACGTTCTGGATTAACAGATTTGAATATGTGCATCTCCATGCGTTTCGTCGTATCACGAACCGTACTTTGAAATGACACAAAATGGGAATGTATATAGGCAGGCCTTGTACGCATCGCAACCAAGTTGTAAATGCTTGTGTGCAAATTCTTTTCTTTGATAAAAAATGTGTGATTTCTCACCGTATTAACACTGTCCTACATTCTTTTTTTGTCGTGTAAAGTTTGTCAAAATCGTGCCTACAAAACTGTCTAATAACATTCGCCTGTTAGAATTAGGTCCACTGTGTTGAACACGTCTCCATATGTTTACGCTTGCGTAGCTTTCAACATGTAGCCATCTGGCTCACTCCAGCAGGGAAAAGCAGAGTGCTAGGAGGAGCCGGAGCACTGGGCAGACTTGGTTGCGGGTAGGCCTGATTTAGAGCCTATTAGCATAGAGCCAGTTTTGCTACTTCTCGTTGTATAGTACATTAATAGATAGTTGGGTATGTTTCAGAATGTTTAGACAAACGTCGGCCGGTGTGGCCGAGCGGTTCTAGGCGCTTCAGTCTGGAACCGCGTGACCACTACGGTCGCCGGTTCGAATCCTGCCTCGTGCATGGACGTGTGTGATGTCCTAAGGTTAGTTAGGTTTAAGTAGTTCTAAGCTCTAGGGGACTGATTACCTCAGATGTTAAGTCCCATAGCGCTCAGAGCCATTTGAACCATTTCTTTGTTTAGAAAGGCGTAATATATTTTACAATGATTAGTGAAAACATTACGACCACTTGCTTAATAGTTTGTTTGTACTTGTTTGGGACGAAATACATCACTGATTCAGCGTACCAGGCATCCGAAAGTTTGTTGGTAGGTTTGTGGAGGTATGTGGTATTAGATGTCTACGCACAGTTCATGTAATTCACGTAAACAACGGGCTGCGGCCAAGATGGGTCCCATAGGATTTACATTAGGCGAAATTAGTCACCGAGGCATCAACATGACTTCACTATAATGCTCCTTAAATCACTGTAGCACGGTTCTGGCTCCGAAATACAGACAATCATACTGCTGAAAGTTGTTACCGTACAAACTGTGGCGGGAATTTAGAGCGGCAGTTTCCCGCCAGAGCACGTGGCTGGCGGTTGCTACGCGACCGTGGTGAGCGGCTAGCGTGTACGCGCCGTTGGAAAAACCAAAGTGGACGCTTGGCAGGGGAGTATATGGCCGCGTTGGCGCTCTTGGAGAAATTTATATGCCAGAGAAAATGGATAAAAACAGAACTAAGAGTGACACGGATGTGCAGGTTGTCACTCAAGGATAGAAAAGTATGGAAAACTAGATTATCTAAACGCGCCACAAAAATATATAATAGTTTAAAAGTTATTGTGGTCTTAAAAATTGTAAATTTAAGGAAGTTCAAAAGCTAAAATCTCGAATATGCATTGGCCGATTAATATAAACGAAGTGTCTACGGATGCAGCTAGTAGAGCTGCATCGAGCAGTCATAGCCGATTTAGCAAAACATGTGCCATTTTTGAATGAGAGGTCGGAATACGCGATTCGACTGAGAGAAACTGTGTTTTTGGTAATAAATAAATTGAAAGATACGAAACTAGCGGCAGCATTCTAAAGATCAAGGAGGTAGATGAGTAATGAAGTATGTATTTGAATTTTTTTATTTACGTTTCGTATCAAATATCCGGGAGAAGCAATATCACACCACAAGAACATTATTTGTGAAAAAACGGTGGCAGACACTTAAAATTGGACCCTAAATTGTTATTGCCTGGAATTGTACCATATTTTTCAATGTATCAGATGCGTTTCTGTGTTTAGTTTTAAAATATTCGTAATTTCTGTCAAACATTGTTTTGAGTTAGGCAGTTGTTTCGAGGGTGGATGGGGCGGCCACCTTTCAGGACAGTACAATTGGTTCTGAGCAACGCGAAGATCCGGAAGTGCCACGCATCTGGGTATAGTAGTGGGTTTGTAACCGCGTTCGGGGACAAGTATGTATGTAGGGAGGTTCGAAAGCGGTCGAGCGTAATATAGTGGTTTCGTACAGCAGGCAAGAGTGTATTTTGTGAATTGTGAACGGACTGTCGAGTGCCGTGATCACGACATATGAATTTTATTGTGAAGTGTTGTAGCGTCAGTTGTTAAAGGCCGCCCTTAGGTAGAAGTCCCTCAGACAACATTTTGAGTGTTTAGTGAATATATTGAAGAAAAATAAACTACTTGTTAAAATTGTAAATCAACGAAAGTGAGTCAATATTTTAAAATTCACCGCAATATCTGCCTGCATTGCTTTGTTATATATTATTTCAGTTAAAAAATTTTGCTTACGACAGGTGTGAGCTGGCACCGTATGACGAAAACGTAGCTAAACACTGGGAGCAGCCATACCTCTGGGATACTCAATCCAGATGAGTTAACAAGTGTATATATCTTAGTGCCATAGCACGTGAGGGTTCGAGCCAAACTATTCAAACTTCCGTCGTAAAGTTGACTTCGCCGTCGGGGAAGACATCAAGCATGAAGTGATGTCCGTGGTTCGCAACTGTCAGCGAGTCTTCGATTACTGCCACTGGTTCCATGCAAATGCAGGGGAATGTCTCCTATAGCATAATACTGCTCGCACCTGCCTGCGTCCGTGGCGCGCTGCGAGTCTGGAGCAGTCGTTCAGCTCTATGACGGCGTTAGTGGTGACGATCATCGATCCAATGTAGCAAAATTATGATTCACCCGAAGAGCCGAAACTTTCAAGTGATCGACGGTCGAATCCCGACAGTCCCGTTCCCAGTGAAATCGTAACGATGTCCTTAAGTTAACATGTGAACACGTAGAGGTGGTCTGCTGCTGAGCTCCATGTTCAACAGGGTACGATGAAAGGTGTGATCCCAAACACTTGTGCGTGCACCAGCATTGTGCTGTTTCGGCAGAGATGCCACAAATCATGATATATCCTACTTTACAGAGCACACAAGCCTATTAGCATAGAGCCAGTTTTGCTACTTCTCGTTGTATAGTACATTAATAGATAGTTCTGTTAAGAGTCGTGGACGTCCAACCATTTAGCGCCGTGGTAGTTTCACTGTGCTACCTCTTTCCGTAGGTTCTCACAACAGTAGCACGCGAACGTTCGACCAATTTCGCTGTTTTCGAGATACTCGTTCACAGGCTCTGCGAAATAATAATCTGCCCTTTTTTCAAAGTCGCTTATCTCAATGTATTTCTCACTTATCTCAATGGATTTCCCCATTTGCAGCCCATGTCTTCGCTGGGGTGATTCTCCGTCCATGTCTGCTGCACTTACAAGCTTTTTTTACCTCCTCACATGCCCGCAAAGCTACCATACGGCATACAACATCGCGGTGGACAGTTGTCATAATGTTTTGGCTTATCAGTGGACAATAGACATAATTTACTGCTTTTTCTCGTTCGACGTGACTACAATAATTCTCTCGTCTGCCAAATGGACTAATTCTGTCTCTAAGTCGAGTAGTTCCATAATTCGTAAAGAATACATTGATTACCCAGTTGCCGAAACTAGTATTTCACATAAAATCGTAAATTTCTTTATTAGAAGACGTGACCAGAGCGAGAGCCACCTTCGGAATTCCCCGAGACGGAACCGCCTGGCGGATGACTCAGCAACGTGGCGGCCAATCAGGGCGGCTGTCCGGGTATTGTCTGGCTCCTCCGCCGGCGTAATGCAATAATCAGCACCGCTTAGTTGTCAGCGGTTGACGACGTCACGAGGGTGGCATTGTCACGGCCTATTACTGTGACGGGCTGTTAGGGGAGCGTCGCGACTGGCGGAATTCTGAGGAATGTAGCGAAACCCGAGCAGTGTCTTAGGAGACAGGACTTCCAGTTCTCATCAGACACCCGTCTGGAAATAAATGCTCCTCTTACGACTCTGTGGAGCACTTTTTACTTCGTATATGCTCGAAGATCGAAACGATTAACATCATATATGTAGGGGGATGTGAAATAATTTTGCAAGATGTAGGCAGTTTTCCGTTTCAGTGTACCATTAACTCCTATTTTGTTCTGGACCATTCTTGTGATAACGAACGACCATTCCGATGTGTTGAGGAAATCCTGTTTACATAAATGAATAAAAAGGGGAGAGTTGCCTATACTGAATAAGCTCATATTATTTAACACTATTATAAATCCATACCTCTTATACTAACAAACATTTAGTGAGGTCATAGTGAAGTACGTACTTCTTGGAGCCATATTGCGAGCTATGAGCTCTGTGTGTGTTGAGGAACAGATCGTCTTAAGACAGCACTGATTTTGTTATAATTTCCTACTAATATTTTGTGTGAATGGGGAATAAAACTACTGTTGTAAGCTGAGTGACAACATAATGTACTGAAGTTAAAATCTTCTGTGTTATTAGGCAACGTCATATTTCTACTAAAATGATCGCCCTTTCGACCCTCTGCTGGGATCTTCCTCATTATCTTATTGTGTCCACTTATTCCAGAACATAAATAGTACATAATGTAATATTTATGGGTGAATGGGCATAAAATAAGCTTTGTTTTCAGACGGTGTTGTACGTTTTTAGGTAATTAAGTAATAGAAAATGGCGACGTTTCCTATAACGTACTAAAGTAGGTTTCCGTACAATTTTACAAAACCTGCTTGTCTAGCGGGCTTTAAGAAATGCGTTTAGCGTTATTAGTGCAACACAATGTTTAGAAAATGTGATGCATTTTCTTATGTGATCGTTTTTCTAAGTTATTAATTAAATAATTATTCTGTATTGTAGAAAGGCAAAAGAACGGCGTTATGGGAAGTGGAACACTGATGAATTGCATTTATCTGTAACAGAATATCTAAATAGGTATCATGGATTAAATGAATGTGCCCACACATAAAGTGACTCTTAGACAACAATTAAGAGGCATGCTGAAAATAAAAACGAAATTGGAAAGTGGGATATAAAAATTTTTGCGATAGTAACGTAATTTCCACAGAAGTTGAAAACGAAATGGAAGTGCGTATTCTTACTTTTGAGGGGTTTAAGCATGTCGGATGTAAGAAAACTTGTTTTCGGCAGTGTAGAAGGAAGAAACCAAGAAACCTGTGAGCTGATGAGAAGTAGCAGTGTAGACGACCAGAGAAACTCATTCGTAAAATGGAGGAATGTTACTGTGAGTTGCACAAGGAAGATTGAATGTGAGAAACGATCAGCTGCATGAAATCCAAAATACGATTTCATGCAAACTGTTCAGGAGTTGGGGGAAGGAAGGAAAAATTTATTTTGCAATGTATGCAAGTAGCGATGTAAGATAGACCAGCACATATCTTTAAGCTCAGTTTATAACGGTGGTAAAATTTATGCACTCAGTGAAGTAAACTGGTACACCAGATTCCTAATTTGTTCCACTTGTAGGTGTTTGGAAATTAACTACAGGGTCTTTATTTGTCTTAGAATTACCGTTCTTTAAATTAGATACCGAAAACAACAACCAGCAGTTGGGTGCGGCAATATTTAAATAATTTTTTACCTTGCTGTCTAGGCTATAATAAATAAAATCTCCAAATCGGTACATTTCAGGCCACCCTCCCATGTTAATTGTGACTGAACGGCGAGAAAATTATTTGCGGGGCTATTTTCTTCATGCTACTGTATCATGTGCGAATACGTTATGATGAAGTTCTTTTCGAGGGTTGTTTCCAATGCCATGTAATGAAATACAGTTTCATTTAAAATGACAAAGTCACTGTTCAAATTCAGTTGCTACACACGCAAAAAATTACTTGTGTTCATGAAATAATTCGCTGTAATGTCCACTACGACTTGCCGAAAAGCTCACCTCGGTTAAACTCATTCGTTATGGATATGTTCGGGGCAGACTAAACATTGCTTCACCCTGTTGAGGGGTATCCACACCCAGTTGCTGTAGAGAAGAATTGCCCCCCCCCCTCCAACCCTCCCATTCTATCGCCAAAGTTACTACCCTAGGCTAATGGCACGCCGGCCGCGGTGGTCTAGCGGTTCAAGGCGCGCAGTCCGGAACCGCGCGACTGCTACGGTCGCAGGTTCGAATCCTGCCTCGGGCATGGATGTGTGTGATGTCCTTAGGTTAGTTAGGTTTAAGTAGTTCTAAGTTCTAGGGGACTGATGACCACAGATGTTAAGTCCCATAGTGCTCAGAACCATTTGAACCATTTTTGCTAATGGCACGTTACTGTCCGGATCCTCTACTAGTACCAACGCCATTAGAACTGCGTTTCTGTAGCAACGGCTCATCCTCGCATTCCTACCAAGTGCTCATGTACAAACCTGTAGCCTGCTGCTAAAGAATTATGATCGACACAATTCTTCCAAAAGAACCCCGCTAAAAGCTCGGCACCGGCTACTCAACACGTCCTGTAGTCTGAAGATATCTCCTAGAGCTTCACATAACAGAAAAATTTGGTTTAAGTACCATTACCTTGCCAAAATTTCATCCAGCATGTAAACTGTTTCTTATGCAAAACTGACGCTAAACAAATGGATTCCAATAAACTTTCCTCGGGGAAGTATGGACTTAGTTGATAACGTATACACATTCCAACTCAGACCCTGAAGATATTCCTAAAAGTTACGGCGATGGACTTGCAACACAGTTGAAAGTGTTAGCATTTTGTTTCTAAGGATTTGAATCTATTATGTCAGGCAGTAGCAGCTGACCGAGACAGACGCAGCAACAGGGGAGTAACCGCTTTTGTGACATTTACGAGTTCCTAACAAGAAGCTAGTTTTATTATATCATCTGTGTGCTTTAATAGTTTCTTGAATTTTTGCGTGTAAATTTATTATATAATAGCTGCAGTTCTCGCGTTTCGTTTGAGTTGGAAAGTAAACCGATTTTGTGACATACTGCAAGTTCCTAATCAGGGGCAAATTATTTAGTTTCACCTGAGTGCTTCGGTAGTTATGTTTATGAATATCTGCATATTATTAGACACAGTTCCTGCATTTTCGTCAGGATCTACAGTAGAGTTGAGCAGCACGTGCCAATAGTCCGTTTACCTGCATAGTTTAGTTTTCCATGGTCTTTAGTGTGGGCAGGGACTGTGATTGCTGTGTGCGGATGCGAGCCGAGTTGGTGACACTTCGCTCTCAACTTCAGGCTGTGATGGCTTCGGTTACACAACGAGGCTGCAGTGGATGGGTACCATTGTTGTGGGCCAGCGTGGGAATCCATTGGAAGTCCAGCACGTCCGAGTCCTCCGATCGGTCCTCACCGGTGGCCACCCAGTTACTTCTCGGACTGAGGTTGACCCCTCACTTGTGGTCGAGTGGAAGGTCGCCCTAGGGCGAAGCAGGCGGCGAAAGACATCCCAGGCGGCCGCACGAAAGGCCTCCCCAGTTTGTCTGACAAACAGGTTCCCGGTGCTGTCTGTGGCTGACATTGTCTCTGAGCCAGATGCTATCGCCTGTCTTGATTCAGAGGAAACCACTCAGCCTCTATGATCCGGGCAATCACAGTGGGTGGGATTATTGGTAATTGGGAGCTCCAACGTTAGGCGCGTTATGGGGACCCTTAGGGACTTGGCTGACAAGAAGGGAAAGAAAACCAATGTGTACCCCGAGAGCATACCGGGTGGAGTCATTCCAGATGTGGAAAGGGTCCTCCCGGATGCCATGAAGAGCACAGGTTGCAGCCAACTGCAGGTGCTTGCTCACGTTGGTACCAATGATGTAAGTCACTTTGGATCGGAATAGATTCTCACTGGTTTCGAGCGGCTAACAGAAGTGGTAAAAGTTGCCAGTCTTGCTTGAAGGTGAAAGCAGAGCTGACCATTTGCAGCATAGTTGGCACGACCGACTACTTACCTCTGGTGCAGAGCCGAGTGGAGTGTCTGAATCAGAGGCTCAGACGGTTCTGCAACCATGTGGGCTGCAGATTCCTTGACTTGCCAAAAGGATGGTTGGGTTTCGGGTACCGCTGAATAGGTCAGTGGTCCACTATACGCAGGAGGTGACTACACGCGCGGTAGGGGCTGTGTAACGTGGAATGGGCCTTTTTTAAGTTAGAAGGTCTCGGGAAAACACAAGAAGGTCTTCAATCAGAATGGGTGCAGGCTAAACACAGGAAGAACCTAGATAGGAACCATTGGTGTAACTGTTGTAAATTGTAGTAGCTATGTTGTGAAACTACAAGAGCTCCAAGCGCTAATAGAAAACACTGATGCTCAAACCGTTATAGGGACTGAAAGCTGGCTAAAGCCGGATATAAGCTCAGCCGAAATTTTTGTGAAGAACCTAACGGGGTTCCGAAAGGATAGGCTAAACACGGTAGGCGGTGGCGTGTTTGTTGCTGTTAGAAGTAGTTTAACTTGTCGCGAAATTGAAGTACATACTTCCTGTCAGTTAATATAGGCAGAGATCATTTTTGGCAACCTGAACAAAATAATAATTGGATCCTTTTACCGACCTCCCAATTCAGATGATACAGTTGCTGAAAGGTTCAAAGAAAACTTGATTTTGATTTCAAACATGTACCTGACTCATACGGTAATAATTGGTGATGACTTTAATTTACCCTCGATATGCTGGTGAAAATATATTTTCAATTCCCGAGGTACGCATAAAATATCATCCGAAATTGTGCTGGACGCATTCTCTGAAAATTATTTCGAGCAGTTAGTTCATGAGCTCACGCAAATACTAAACGGTTGTGAAAACACAATTGACCTCTTAGCAACAAATAAATCTGAGTTAATAATGAGCATGAAAACCGACACAGGAATTAGTGAACACAGGGTTGTCGTAGCGAGGCTGAATATTGTAATCCCCAAATACGCCAAAAATAAGCGAAAAATATACCTATTCAAAAAAGCAGATAAAAATTCATTTGGCGCCTTCCTGCGAGACAATCTCCACTCATTTCAAATTAATAATATAAGTGTATACCAGGTGTGGCTTGAATTCAAAGAAATAGTATCGGCAGAAATTGAGATATTTATACCAAATAAATTAACAAAAGATGGAGTTGATCCTCCTTGGTACACAAAATGGGTTAGAACACTGTTGCAGAAACAACGAAACAAACACGCCAAATTTAAACAGACGCAAAATCCCCAATATTGGCGATCTTTTACAGAAGCTCAAAATTTAGCGGGGACTTCAATGCGAGATGCCTATAACAGTTTCCTCAACGAAACTTTGTCTCGAAACCTGGCAGAAAATCCAAAGAGATTCCGGTCGTATGTGAAGTATTTTAGCGGCAAGAAACAATCAATGCCTTCTCTGCGCGATAGGAATGGTGATACTATCGAAGACAGTGCTGCCAAAGCAGATTTATTAAACACAGCGTTCCGGAATGCCTTCACAAAAGAAGACGAAGTAAATATTCCAGAATCTGAATCGAGAACAGCTGCCAACATGAGTAACGTTGAAATAAATATCCTCGGAATAGTGAAGCAACTTAAATCACTTAATAATGGCAAGTCTTCTGGTCCAGACTGTATACCAATTAGGTTCCTTTCGGAGTATGCTGATGCAATAGCTCCATACTTAACAATCATATACAACCGTTCGCTCCACGAAAGATCCGTACCCAAAGACTGAAAAGTTGCACAGGTCGCATCAATCTTCAAGCAAGGTAATAGGAGCAATCTACTAAATTACAGGCCCATATCATTAACAGGATTTTAGAACATATATTGTCTTCGAATATCATGAATTACCACGAAGAAAACGGTCTATTGACATACTGTCAACATGGCTTGAGAAAACATCGTTCCTGTGAAACACAACTAGCTCTTTATTCACGTGAAGTGTTGAGTGCTATTGACACGGGATTTCAGATCGATTCCGTATTCCTGGATTTCCGAAAGTCTTTTGATACTGTACCACACAAGCAGCTTGTAGTGAAATTGCGTGCTTATGGGTTAATGTCTCAGTGATGTGACTGGATTTGTGATTTCCTGTCAGAGAGGTCACAGTTCGTAGCAATTGATGGAAGGTCATCCAATAAAACAGAAGTGATTTCTGGCGTTCCCCAAGGTAGTGTTATAGGCCCTTTGCTGTTCCTTATCTATATAAAGGATTGGGGAGAGGCATCTGAGCAGCCGTCTTAGGTTGTTTGCAGATGACGCTGTCGTTTATCGACTAATAAAGTCATCAGAAGATCAAAACAAACTGCAAAACGATTAGAAGAGCAATCTGAATTGTGCGAAAATTGGCAGTTGATTCTAAATAACGAAAAGTGTGAGGTCATCCATATGAGTGCTAAAAGAAATTCGTTAGACTTCGGTTTCACGATCAGTCAGTCTAATGTAAAAGCCGTAAATTCAGCTATATACCTAGGTATTACAATTACGAAAAATTAATTGGAAGGAACGCACAGAAAATGTTGTGGGGAAAGCTAACCAAAGACTGCGTTTTATTGGCAGGACACTTAGAAAATGTATCAGACCTACTATGGAGAGTGCCTACACTACGCTTGTCCGTCCTCCTTTAGAATAGTGCAGCCAGATGTGAGATCCTTACTAGATAGGACTGACGGAGTACATCGAAAAAGTTCAAAGAAGGGCAGCACGTTTTGTATTATCGCGAAATATCGGAGAGAGTGTCACAGAAATTATACAGGATTTGGGCTGGAGATCATTAAAAGAAGGGCGTTTTTCGTTGCGACGGAATCTTCTCACGAAATTCCAGTCACCAACTTTCTCCTCCGAATGCGAAAATGTTTTGTTGACACCGACCTACATAGGGAGAAACTATCACCACGGTAAAGTAAGGGAAATCAGAGCTCGTACGGAAAGATATAGGCGTTCGTTATTTCCGTGGGCTATACGAGATAGGAATAATAGACAATTGTTACGGTGGTCTCATGAACCCTCTGCCAAATGTGATTTGCACAGTATCCATGTAGATGCAGACAACATAAAATACCTTCTTTTATTTTATCGCCGTCCTACTTTTCTGGTTTTAATATTCTACTTCATTAAAATATGCTGTTTGTCTGATGACAAATTACATTCCAGGCCGCTTCCCCGGGACGGTGAAGCAGACAGAAAAAAAGTTTAAAACTAGTGAAAAACAGTCTAGGTCGTAAAGGTTATTTTATTTAAAAGGACCAGTTTCGGCCTAGTCTCAGGCCATCTCCAGAAGAGCACTGTGAATGATAGAAATCTTGCTAGCTACTTAAAGAAGTCAGTGAATTAAAAATAAAGTAATTTCTACTTATTAAACTCAAAGAGGCGTTACTAATCAGCTGGCGTTTACGATGTCCAGAACAGGCAGTAGACCTCAGTCGCTGAAACTTCAATTTAGTAAGTATAAATTACTGTATTCTAAGTAGCTGACTTCTTTACGTAAATAGCATGATTTCTACCCTTGACAGAGCTATTCTCAAGATGACCTAAGACTACGCTAAAACAGGTCATTCTTAATAAGCATTGCAATCTAGAATGTTTTCCACTAATTTTAGGTATCTTACAAGATCGTTGTTCTCCGCAAATGTTACCAAAAATTTTCAATAGAGAAAAGAATCTAGTACAATTATAGAATGCTCTTTAGAAGACTAATACCAGACGTCACAACAAAATTGCTCTGCTTTTTATCTTCTCTGCACTGTATCAAGACATGGCTGCATAGTCAACATTTTCATAAATTAGACACCGCACACAAGGTGATATGCATATACTAATTACTGCGTAAGCTAAACAGTATCGTACAGTTATTACTTCAGATTACACTTTCAGATTTAAAGCGTGTTTCCGTCTATACGTACAGCACTTCTATGTTCAAGGCCCAGTCTTCGTCTGATGGTGAGGTTCTTTTTTAACTTACCGCTAACTTTCTCATCTGACCGTGTCAAAGGAAAGAAAGAAGTATTAAGCTGAAACGCCCCACACACCGGATACGATGAAACAAAAGCTTGCTAAATGCGAAGTGGTGGGCTAGCTTCCGTTTACTATCACAAATTCCTGCCCACTTTACAGATTACTCGCGACAAAACGTCATTTATCAGAGCGAAAAGCCAGTAAGCGGAGGCCTTTCATATTCCTTCACTTTGGATTACTTGCGCAGCGGAAACTCTGGCCACCGAAAGGAAAGATAAGCCTAGCCAGAACTCTTCACTGCTCGCTACATGTTCGTAAGCAACAGTGGAAGGAAAAAATAAACCGAAACGAGGAACCTGGAGTAGCGCACAAACGGAAGAAAGAAAGCGCTGAGATGCAAGCTTTGAAAAATTGTAAAGGCGGAAGCGAGCCGGGAGAAAAGACTACATTAACCCGGGCATGCATAAGCATTAAGATTTTTCTCTCCAGAAAATGGTTGTCGTCGCGTGGATGAGACAGGGGAAGGTTTGCGCGGGAGATGGAGCGTCGTCCTTTGTCAGGGTGCACTCGCGAGAAATGAGTGTTCTGGGTCCCCGCCGTGGACGCCCCAGCGCACAGTGGTACCTCTGTTTTCATTAAGCCCACTGGCAGTGACAACGGAACACGGCTGAGCATCGCTCAGGCCCCGCTTCCCCCCCCAACCGCCACCCTCCCCCCACACTTCGCCAACACGAACTGCGAAATGTTCACCGTCGGGTACAGCGTGCAGCCCGATACGTCATAGCGTCGACTCCACGGTTAGCTCTGGCGGGCTTCCAAGTTCCCGTCACTCCTTTACATCTCAACCAGGCTTGTGTTTCTGCGGCTGCAGGGTGTGTCATACTAACGGCGAAAACTGAAAATGGTACATTCATCCATACATTCGAGGGTCATTTCAAAACTTCTGCACGCTGTTAGACAGAATTGAAGATAACAGTTTACTAAATACCTCTATAGGTCTTCAATATAACGTCTATTCTAGCTTATGACAACTTCCCAACAGTTTGGCAACTTCTGTATTCCGGATAAGCCACCTGCGGTTACTGAGATGACTGATTACTCGGTTCACCTCACTGGAAGGTTTATCATTTGTATCAATCCTGTCTCCACCGAGTAGCTCCTTCAGTTTGGGAGAAAATTCGATGCCTTCTGGGGTGGTATAAGCACTGTATGGTGGGTGGGGAAATATTTCGCACTTATACATGTCGAGAGTTTGGCTCAAATGGCTCTAAGCACTATGGGACTTAACATCTGAGTTCATCAGTCCCCTAGACATAAAACTACTTAAACCTAACTAACCTTAGGAGATCCCACACATTCATGCCCGAGGCAGGGTTTGAACCTGCGACCGTAGCAACAAGGCGGCTCCGGACTGAAGCGCCTAGAACCGTTCGGCCACAGCGGCCGGCTTGTGTCGAAGGTTTTTCTCTATCTGGTACGGCAGTATGTGGTTTTGCATTATCGTACAAAATGAGGACACCAGCTGGAAGACTTTTTAACGAAGTTTCGGGCCCTCAGCGTTTTGCAGAAACAGCTTGTTGTACGCGCCTCTTACAGACGTTCTACAGGACACTCTGTTTTCATCAGTCCTCTCTCAAAATGGTTCAAATGGCTCTGAGCACTATGGAACTTAACTTCTGAGGTCATCAGTCCCCTAGAACTTAGAACTACTTAAACCTAACGAACCTAAGGACATCATACACATCCATGCCTGAGGCAGGATTCGAACCTGCGACCGTAGCGATCGCGCGGTTCCAGACTATAGCGCCTAGAACCGCTCGGCCACACCGGCCGGCAATCCTCTCTCAGAATGTCATTAACAATAACCTGAGAGGTGTAGCCTGTAGCAGTTGGTGGCCTTCCACTTCTTGGGTTGACCTCAGCGATTACCGGACTTTGACTGAAACGAGCAGACCACTACACTATTCGCATACACCTCTCTCAAAGCGTAGTAAATTTCTGTTGGATCTTTCCACGTATGGATTCTATTTGGCTGTAGGAAGGCTGGCCGCTACTTGCAATCCGACCTGACTCGGTATCTGCTTCCATTTTAAAACTTACGACACAACTAGGGGAACTGGAAAGTCTGGCTCACTCATAACTGACATGAATATCGACGTGATCTCGCCACCGTAATGGTCGCGCATGCGCAGTGTGCACGACTTTTGAAATGACTTCCGTATTATGAAAATGGATTTGTTTATTTGTGTATGTGTGTGTGTGTGTGTGTGTGTGTGTGTGTGTGTTCTCTACATCTGCTCATAAATCACTCAATCCATTTCAGCCAAATTTCGTACAAACGCTCTTACTGTCAGACAACAATCGCTGTAGTGCCAAGAACCACCCGTCATAGCTAAAGACATATGACGTCATAAACAATGATACGCAAAAAAAGAAATGCCGCATTATGCATGAAGTTTTAATACTATTATTCGTTACTACTAAGACGTTCCGACAATAGAGTCAACTTAGGGAAATCCCTAACACCTGGCAGCGCTTTCGACAGCTTTTAATTGCGAAGCGGCAATGGCTATAGTTGTAAACGACAGCCGTCTATTGAGCAGTGGAAAGGCTTTGCCATGGTGACTTTTATGATATTTCGTTGCAGACACGCAAAGCAGCTGCACCTAGTGTACAGAAGCTGTCCGGGATCATGTGTCTTAATTTGTATACTGTACACATACATTTTTCCGTTAAGCATATTTCTTGGTACGAAAGCTAAATAATTTTCAAATGTATTTTAACAAATACTTGGAAATGAAATTTTTGCGATAATTCACTATCAACTCATTTCATTTTTTGTCTTCGTTTTTAGTAAATAATTGGCAAAATGAACATCTGGGCAATGCCGGATTTGCAACTAGTATAAGATGAAAGAAGCCAAAACGCTACATTACAAATGGACGGTTACGAAACAGCTGTAGCCTCTGTATGACACTACGACTATGTACAATGGTTGGCTGGTTGATTTGGCGGACGGGTCCAAACAGCAAGGTTATCGGTCCCACTGGATTTGCGAAGGATGAGGGAGGAACTCGGCATTTTCCTGAAGCAGTTTACGGAAATCACGGAAACCCTAAATCGGGATGGCCGGGCGCAGGTTTGAACCGTAGTCCTCCCGAAAGCAAGTCCTGTATGCTAACCACTGCGCCACCTCTCTCGGTTATGTACAGTGTTTAGAAGCCACCATGATGTGCATGGTGCAGGTTATTTCGTGCCGGAGCATAGCAAGATAGCATAGTTCCATTGGTGTACAAACCCATTGCTTAAACAATTTTTTTCTTTTATGTTTTCTATTCCATGCATGAAACGTCTACTTACGTTAGATGAAATGTTCAAATTCTTACATGGTAATTTACTTTGTTATTCAATATTTAGTCTTCAGATAATTGATGACAACTGTGTAATTAGTTTTTGAGAAAATATTTTGTATAAAGAAGTAACGACTATTTAAGAGGCATGTAAATAACAAACCCTTGAAAATGCGACTCCGCTAAAAACTGTCTATTTTTGGTAGTGGCGTTCCTTGTTTCAGCGCAACAGTTTCCGTCTTTCTTAAGAAGATCATACCTTTTCTGAAAAACATGTAGCCCAAAACACATCTTTCTTTAAGGCTATTGATCTCTACAATGTTTAAATCTTAAAATGCAATCCTTTCAAAATTTGATTGTTATTGCTTCGTAGTCTTAAGTTTTATGTTTCCAAAAAGGTATCATTTTCCTAAAACAACATTTTAATTTGTGACATATTTCAATTAGAAAATTTTACTTCCCATAAAATTTCTTGGTAGGCTTTTCTAAGACGAAGTTTCCAACGAAGCTTCCATCCAGTTAAATAGAACCAATTAAGTTTATCAATTTATGAGATCACAGTTAGTAGTTAAGTATACTTACTTCACTTCCTAATGTGTTTTTGTAATTTTTGCTTCCAGTGACCATTATATTAATATCCAGAAGGGAAATAGCTCGACATTATAACATTTTGCAATATCCGTCCTACAGGTATCTTCAGATAGTGGCCGCGAACGCAGTACTAGGCATTCAGCAGGAAGCATTTACAAAGTGAAATTACTGTGAGTAAATTTTTTTGGCTGTCAGAATATCTTTTCGCATGTCGAAATGTTAAGTGACAAGGATTATTACAGTATAGTATTTAATCGTTTATCTAATGGCGAACGCCATTTGTTAAATTTTGCTAGGCTGCTCAGAGTCTATTTGAACTGCAGTCATGCATTACAGTATAGAACGGCTAAGTTACGAACTGAAAGCTGCAATCGTGTGTTTGAAAAACAATAAAGTGAATGAACTGAAAAGTAAGCTCGACAGGGTTGAGAAGAATGACAGTGATTTAAATGAAATGACTATCATCGAAAGGGCTGCACCAGAAGGAGATCGATGAATTACACGATACAGAAAAACACGTCGGCACACTTACGTACTACTGCTTCTCATTCCTTCCCTGTTACACTCGCAAATGGAGCAAGGGGAAGACGGCTGTCTGGATGCATCCGTTCGTGTCGTGAATAATACTGTCCCCGTGGTCCTTTTTCTAGATGTTCTTTGGTTTCAGCAGAATAGTTCAGCAGTCTGTCGTGGATGTCGGTTCTCTAAACGTTCTCAATAGTGTTTCGTGAAAAAGAATATCTTCTTTCCGCCAGGAAGCCTCATTGGCGCTCGAGGAGCATTTCGGTAATATAAACGTTTTCATCACACGTGCCTGTTGTGAATTAAGTAATTTATAGCTTCGACAGCGATGTTGATCTTGTTGCCTTGGTGATGATTACTAAATTTAGGTATATGTCACCTTAGTAAATAAAACTAATGCTGTTGTTGCCGATATATTAATCGGAATTAAATGATGCTAGGTTGAACGAAGATGCTGCGATGAAATAAAGTCCCCCAACTACAAATATAATATTTATTGTTCTTTATCGCACATACGGACGAAGACTAGTGATTAAGCTGCAGTTGAGCGAATTGAAGTTACTCCACGCACCGAAGATAGTGGTTGGCAGACTACATAAATAAAATAACAAAAAAGCAAATGTTCACTGTTTAAACTGACAAAGTCACATCAGCACAAACACAATAAAACGCAGGACTGATAAACACCTGATGTAACGAGCCTTAATGTTGGCCAGCGTTGAAATCAAAGAACCTCAGTAGCTAAGTTAAAGTAAGAGTCAGTTACAATTATTCCAAGCCCACTTTGCCTAAAACCGTGATATGTACAAGTTGCATTCAGCAACTCGCAAACCACTAAACCACCCATTGTAAGGTGTCAGGCAAATCCAACACCTTCCATGAAAACCCTGACATGATAGCAAATTCGGCAGTATGTCACATAGCTCCGAATAAATCGTGACATTAAATTAACCAAAGTATTACAATCAACGAGTGAGCAAATGGAATACCACAGACTAACACAAGAACGCCTAAATGCATGTCATCCCTTCCCACCGTGAAACAGATACAGTTCCGAGGGGAGAAACGAGAACAGAAGCCGAGAGCAGAGTCGTGCAAGCTAGAAGGCCCTACGATAAGGGATGGACACCCACATCGCAAAGAGCAGCCCCCAGCCCATGTTAAAAGATAGAGCCCTCCAGAAGAACAGTATAGATCTTACGATAACACTAAAAGGGCCACACCAGCTGCAGGTTTTAGCGTGAGACTATACGCGTCTCTGTTACATTGCAAACATTAAAAGCATTGCCCCACCACGAAAAGTATAACGTTTCTCATTGGATAGACAGAATTTTTGTAGGCGGAGCTTAAGGTTGACATTGAGACCCTGATTGGTCAGTTGAAAACACAGCTAGATACCGTTTTCTTAAACTCACTTCAGTAAATTGTAGTAAAGAGAAGCTAGGGAGAGTTGCTTCCGAGACGGCGAGGTGTGAGTAGCTGCGCCGCCCGCTGTCCCCTGACGCTGCCTAACCAACGACAAGGTAATGAACGCACACGATGCTGCATAAGAGCGCATAAGGTTTCACTCACAACTGCATAAGTCTCATCTGTTACATCCCCTTTTAGCGTAATACTAGTGTCGATCGTCAATTAAAGCCCATGGTATTCACATTTGCTGCTTGAAGTTAAAATCTGAAACGCGATGATTTTTCTGTTATATAATTATTGAGAAGCCACATCAGCCACTGTAATTTACGACAAGTTAAATAAGTAATTAAAGATAATTGAGGGTCACAGTAGACCATTTTGATAGCTTTCTCTTTTATGAAACTTAATTTAAACCTAGATTATAGATGTGATACGGCATAGGTCATCCTTCGATACATTATAAAACTTGGAAAGCAATTCAGGGAATATTCGTTCACATTTTTGTTGAACGCTGTATTAAAATATTTCCTTTTATCAATAGTGCAATTTATAAACAATGTTTTGTGAGTAGAATAAAAATTCCAATGGTAAACTTAACTGATTTTTGGACGTTATTTTACCAGATAACTGAAAATAGGAAAGCCTTGACCCCTTCCACTAAATTTAGTTAGTATTAAGATTCTTTTACAGGGATTGCAGTGGAGCTGACGCTGAAATCATCAAGTATTTGATTATATCATCGCTAGTCTCAATGAACTCTTCTGAACTCTACATGTCATGTGTGGTCTGACGTCTCCTTACCAGCAACAGGTCCCAGGTTCAAACTAGTCAATTCCCTAAAACACAAGCCCAGAGCGTCTTTGCGCGAAAGTGGTAGGGAGACACGACTTAGAACTAACAGAAACCACGCAGAGTGTTAGACCGTGACCACTGCAGATTTTTCTATTGCCGAATGACTCCCAAGTACCGAGACCGTTGTGCCGGAAAAACGGTTTAGTCCTAAAAGCGTACGTCTATACTACGAGTACCACCTATGCCGGCAAAGCTCTTGCTCTACAACTCTATCGACAATAGTGCGAAACAAGCAAAATGCATGCGCCTTATATAAGTTAGGTACCCCATTTACCAGAAATTACAAGCATCTACATCACTTAACGTTTACAGCAATCTCCAGCCTTCTTTTACTGCTCCTTATACAACCTCAAACGCCACTTTATAAGTACGCAACGAAGCTGAAAAAAGTGACCATACTCGACTCTACGCAAAATAGTTCGCTGATATACTAAAAATGTAATTAATATTTTTAATGCAGCGGTCGTATTCGGTTAATGTCCTCTATATCTGGTGTTATTATTGAAAATACATTTAAGGCATCGCTTTCTTACAGGAACTGACCAGTTCCATCCACTGCCGCAAACAGACTTCATGTTCCTCTAAACATTTTCAAATCAAGGGCCAAAGTACGCCACATAATAAACAATAATTAAAAGTAATAAATAATCACATAAGTCTCAACAGTGAATGTTGTTGGTGATGTGCATATGTGTGTGTGTCGGCAGATACTATCTTGCATAGTGTGTAACTGTCTTGAATTAAAAAAAAAAGTGTTGCTTTTAATCAAATATTTAATCAAAACGTCTCTCGAAGGTTAATCGTTCAAATAACAGAATTTTTAACTGGCTCAGTCACTGGGTTTCCACAAACACTGCTTTTTGATAGGTAGATCCCCCTTACGCAAGGAAATTTGCAATGTTGTAAATTGTTTACTAATTTTATGTTGAAAGAACCTTCTCGGCACTGTAACTTCTTTCATACGTTATTCCCATTGCATATCCACATACCGAATGAGCTATCCTTTTCTCTTCTTTAAAATGGTGTAACGTGCTTTACTATAAGAACCACTGCTCGCGGCGCTCATGCACAAATTTGTACAGGGACATTCATCTTTTTTTTTACTACAGCCGAGCGGAAATGTCGTCACGTCCTGGTAGCCCGTAGATAATTTAAAAAAAAAAAGCGTGGCCCGTGCCACAGCGGCCCACGGCCACCATACTCTCCAGCCAGCAGTAGTGACGCTATAGCTTCGGCACCACAGCGCGTGTAAGTCAACAATCATGCGGGACAAAAACAATGACTTCAGCTTTGTTTATACTATACCGTGTCACATGGCGTCACATCTGGCAGCATCTGTGTCAAATGTTCGGACGTCTTCTTTAATTCCACCTGGTGCGGATCCTAAACGCTGCAGAATGCATTGCAAAAGTGTACTGTATGCGGCACACTTTGCAGGAAGTCTCCCAATAAACCGAATTTGTTCATTTGACTTCCTCATAATCGAACTTACGAGTTCGTTCCATTTCACTTCACTTGACAAGTTACATTCAGATATTAAGCGAACGTGATTTTGATACGCTGCTCACCACTAACACTGTATTAGAAATCATGTGTTTATTTATCCCACTCGTTTCTTCTAATTTATAGTTCCCTGCCTTTCGAGAAAGCTGCCTTTTATTACACCAACAATTACGTCCAAGCCATCCTGTATACTCGCACAGTCACTCAACGACGGCCCTCCTGTGTACACCACAGCAAACAGCTTCTAACCCTGTTCTATCCAGCACTGCACTCGTTACAAGGCTGACTGAAATGAAAGCTTTAAAAGTTCCATAAAATTTCGTGGAGTTGTGTGATGGAGGTGGCAGATGGCAGCAGTAGGGTTGGAGGTTCAGAAAATGGCCGACTGGTGGCTGAGTGATGCTGGAACGAGAATGGCCACCACGCTCACAACATGCATCGCCATTGAGCACCGAACTGCGGTGCGTTTTTTTGTGCTTTTTGTGTTTATCATGGCAGCACGTTTACAGCGGGTAGGAAGTTTAAAAACGGTGTAACTACTGTGGGGATTCCCCAAGGCGTCAGTGGAAGAGCTTGTAAACGAGGACAAATGCGTAACCCTCAACGAAATAGCCACAAGTCTGAAGATTAGTATTGATTCATAGATGAATATTGTTCACAATGTACTGCTGTTCAGTGAGGTGTTTGCAAGATGGCTGCCACGTCAGTTGCCTGCTGAACTGAACGACTGTCACGTCACTTCCTGTGAAGAATGTTAGCAACATTTGTAAACTTAACGTGATGCATTTCGAGGACAGATTGTTATAGACGGTGAGACTTCGGTTCATTATCACCAACCAGAAAAGAGAAGGTCAAGCAAAAAATGACGCCATAGCTCATCACCGAAACCAAAAATATTCTGCACTCAATCATCTGATTTAAACGTCATGCTCATTCTCTTCTGGGATGCAAAGGCAGTAATTCTGGAGCATTACATGGGTGGGGTAGTGATGGTGATCAGTACTTATTCAGGGATGTTGAAAAATTCACTCTGCTCTGCAATCAGGAGTAAACGAAAAGGACTTCCACCTTACGAAGCGTTGCTATAGCTTGACAACGCTCTATTACATACCACCCATAAGATATTTGAGACTACTCGTGAAATTAAATTTGAATGCTTGGTACACCTCCTTATTCACCAGCCCTCGCCCTCGGTGACTTGCATCTCTTCGATGCTCTCAAAGAAGCCGTTGGACATGCGCGCTTGTCAGTGTGGTGGTGGCCACTCTCATTGCAGCATCACTCTGCCACCTGTCGGTCATTTTCTGAATGTCAAGGCACACTAGGGCCACCTGCCAAACTCCATCGCCCAACTTTTCGAAATTTTATGGAACTTTTAAATTTTTCATTTGAATCAGCCTCCTGACAATTGCAGTACTGGATGGAATAGGGTTAGAAGCTGTTTGCTGTGGCGTATAGAGGAGTGCCATCGTTGTGTGAATGTGGGAGAACGCAGGATGCCTTGGACGTACTTGTTTGTGTAATAAAAGGCTGCTTTCTCTAAATGCAGAAAACTATAAATTAGTAGAAACGAGTAGGATAAATAAACACGTCATCTAGAATACACTGTTAGTGGTGTGCAGCATGTCAAAATCACCTTCGCTAAATATCTGAATGTAACTTTCAAGTGAAGTGAAATGGAACGTACACGTAAGTTCGCTTACAAGGAAGTCAAATGAACAAATTCGGTGTATCGGGTGACTTCTTGCAAAGTGTGCCGCATACAGACGTGACGAAGAGGTGAAAACCACGGTGCATCACAGGCTACACAGTCTAGCAAAAGAATTGTTTCATCGTGTTATCTACGCACTTCTGAAGCAGAGCAAAGTGTGCATTCAGTGTCGTTAACACTACTTCGAAAAATGAAGTGTATTATTAACTCCACTCCTAGCTGGCTGCCAGAATAGCTGGAGGGAGCTCTTCTCGTATAACGACGGTGAGTGTGGTAGAAGCATGAGGAGACAGCGTCAAACACTGCATGCCAATATGGCTCGAAATGTACAGATAGAGTGGTGCTTATAAATTCGCCCCCAACTTCAGCTGACCACAGTCATATGTTTTTCTGCCAGAGTTCAACCAAAATGAGAAGCATACACCATTCGCATCGGTGAGGCTTTCGATACGGTTTGATGCTTCAATTTTGTACTGTAAATCTGGTAGTGGTACTTGCGTGTGTCCGTTCAGAAGCATCTCCACCTGTTTCTCTGCTGCTCGTGGAATGGTGGCTAGCATCACATCTTTGAACTACGGGGTCCCTGGTTCAAAATCGGCAGTGACAGAATTTTCTTCAGACTGGGCTGGGTGTTTGTGTTGTCTAACCCACTTCATCTCATTTGCGTCATAAAAACGGGTAATTCGCTGAAGTTGAGTAAAATGGAAAGACTTGTGCAAGGTGCCTAACAAAACCATACGATCACTTAGTTTCATCACTCGTCTTATAGACCACAAGTCATTGTCGTCTGTGCCGCACAGATAAATCGGTCGTAGCAGATCGCGCAATAACTGCAAGTGGAACTAAAGTGTAA
This sequence comes from Schistocerca nitens, assembly GCF_023898315.1. NCBI lineage: Eukaryota > Metazoa > Arthropoda > Insecta > Orthoptera > Acrididae > Schistocerca > Schistocerca nitens. Next base: position 72,086,738 of record NC_064614.1, read on the forward strand.
TTAGTGCTTCCGCAATCTCGTTACAGTTCAGGCAACGAGCAAGAGTGAAACCACCGTTTGGAGGACCTGAATCGGACGAACTGAGAGACAGTCAAAACATTATGCGCAAAATGGCGTCGACAACAAGAGTTGTTTCACGGTGCTGTATGGACTGCAGATGTTCAGTTTTTATTGACCTGTTTAATAGAAAAATTCTGTATCGAAAACATCCTTCGGCAGCTCTCAGTTAGGTAAGATCCACGCCTAAAGACTAGTCACAGAGGCCAGATCAGTGCACGAGAAAGAAAATGAAAGTAATCCTCCGTTTGCATAAACCCGTATCGTGTTGTTGTTGTTGTGGTCTCCAGTCCAGAGACTGGTTTGATGCAGCTCTCCATGCTACTCTATCCTGTGCAAGCTTCTCCATCTCCCTGTATCTACTGCAACCTATGTCTTTCTTAATCTGCTTATTGTATTCATCTCTTGGTCTCCCTCTACGATTTCTGCCCTCCACGGTACCGTCCAATACTAAATTGGTGATCCCTTGATGCCTCAGAACATGTTCTACCAACCGATACCTTTTTCTAGTCAAGTTGCGCCACAAATATCTCTTCTCACCAATTATATTAATACCTCCTCATTAGTTATGTGATCTACCTATCTAATCTTCAGCATTCTTCTGTACCACCACATTTCGAAAGCTTCTATTCTCTTCTTGTCTAAACTATTTATCATCCATGTTTCACATCAATACATGGCGACACTCCATACAAATACTTTTAGAAAACACTTCCTGGCACTTAAACCTATACTCGATGTTAACAAATTTCTTTTCTTCAGAAACCCTTTCCTTGCCATTACCAGTCTACATTTTATATCCTCTCTACTTCGACCATCATCAGTTATTTTGCTCCCCAAACAGCAAAATCCATCTACTACTGTGTCTCATTTCCTAATCTAATTCCCTCAGCATCACCCGATTTAATTCGACTGTATTCCATTATCCTCGTCACTGAAGTCGATTTGTAGTAGGAATTCGCTAGATGTGCTCTATTACGAAACACCTCAAAGAAAACAATATATTGGCCTGTAACCAGTACGGATTCAGAAACTATAATTCTTTTGAAACACAACTGGCCTTTAATTTAAACGAAATAGTGAGTTTTATCGAGAGGGTATGTCAAATTGGTTTTACATTTCTAGCCTTCCAGAGGACGTTTCTCACAAGCTCCTTCTAATCGAATTGGGGGCTTTATGACTGGATTGGTTATATGGCGTCAAAAAGGTCAGAGGTTGCAATAACTGACGTGAAGGCAAGTAATAAAATCCAAGTGATATCTCGCGTTGACAAGGAAGTCTTTTAGGCCCTCTGATGTACTTAAGCCAAGGGCCTTGCCGTAGTGGTAATACAAGTTGCTGTCAGTTTACCGAAGTTAAGCGCTGTAGGGCTTGGCTAGCACTTGTATGAGGCATCATGTGGGTCTGCCGAGGGCTGTTGGCAAGCGGGGTGCTCTCAGCCCTTCGGATGCCAATTGAGGAGCTCCTTGATTGAGAAGTAACGGCAACTGTCACGAAAACTGGCAACGGGCGGAAAAGCTGTGTGCTGACCGCATGCCCCTATGTAATCGTATCCATACACGCCTAAGGATTGACGATGACCCGGTGGCAGGTCGATACCGTTTGGCCTTCAAGGACTGTTCGGAGCCGGTCGGGGTGGCCGAGCGGTTCTAGGCGCTACAGTCTGGAACCGCGCGACCGCTACTGTCGCAGGCTCGAATCCTGCCTCAGGCATGGATGTGTGTGATGTCCGTAGGTCAGTTAGGTTTAAGTAGTTCAATCTGTACATCGAGGAAGCAGTGATGGAAATAAAAGAAAGGTTCAGGAGTGGAATTAAAATACAAGGTGAAAGGATATCAATGATACGATTCGCTGATGACATTGCTATCCTGAGTGAAAGTGAAGAAGAATTAAATGATCTGCTGAACGGAATGAACAGTCTAATGAGTACACAGTATGGTTTGAGAGTAAATCGGAGAAAGACGAAGGTAATGAGAAGTAGTAGAAATGAGAACAGAGAGAAACTTAACATCTGGATTGATGGTCACGAAGTCAATGAAGTTACGGAATTCTGCTACCTAGGCAGTAAAATTACCAATGACGGACGGAGCAAGGAGGATATCAAAAGCAGACTCGCTATGGCAAAAAAGACATTTCTGGCCAAGAGAAGTATGCTAATATCAAATACCGACCTTAATTTGAGGAAGAAATTTCTGAGGATATAAGTCTGGAGTACAGCATTGTATGGTAGTGAAATATGGACTGTGGGAAAACCGGAACAGAAGAGAATCGAAGCATTTGAGATGTGGTGCTATAGACGAATGTTGAAAATTAGGTGGACTGATAAGGTAAGGAATGAGGAGGTTGTACGCAGAATCAGAGAGGAAAGGAATATGTGGAAAACACTGATAAGGAGAAGGGACAGGATGATATGACATCTGCTAAGACATGAGGGAATGACTTCCAGGGTACTAGAGGGAGCTGTAGAGGGCAAAAACTGTAGAGGAAGACAGAGATTGGAATACGTCAAGCAAATAATTGAGGACGTAGGTTGCAAGTGCTACTCTGAGATGAAGAGGTTAGCACAGGAAAGAAATTCGTGGCGGGCCGCATCAAACCAGTCAGTAGACTGATGACCAAAAAAAAAAAAAAGTTCTAGGGGACTGATGACATCAGAAGTTAAGTCCCATAGTGCTCAGAGCCATTTGAACCATTTTTTTTGACTGTTCGGACGGTGATTTATTCTGATGAACTAACGATTTAGAAGACAATCTGAGCAGACCACTTAGACTGTTTGAAGTCATGTGCCATCCAATGACTTCATCACAAGATTTAAATAAATTGGGAAATGATTTTAATAAGACATCTATATGCAGGGAAAGTGGTAAATGACCCTAAATATTGAGTTCTAAAAAAAGGTTAATAAAATTTCTGAGCCGTGCTGCGGCTCACATTGGTGCTGTTTGTAGGATTACACCCTATGTTGAAGGCCAGACGGTATCGTTTAGTTGGCACGGTTGCAGTTCTTTGTCTTCTCCTCGTGTTGACTGGCGCCACCCGGTTTCACAAGAGTTGTTTGTCCGCTAGTGGCAGCAGCGGTGGTTATCGGTATGTGGTAACTGTTGCCGTATCTTTGAGGCGACGTCGTTGTTTTTCCGGGTCGTGTGAGTGGGCCAGTTCGGGATGGGACCGAGGAGGAGCTAGGTCTGCCCAGTGCCAGAATACGCCGGGACCTCTGGCGGCATGCATGGACTGCCGAATGGAAGGGCTGTGGTCACGAGGGTGCACGACCTCGTCCTAAACTGGATCCAGTAAGCTCTAAGATGAATGCATTGCAATCCAAGTAGAGAAACCTCCAACACTGTGATATCTCGCGATTCTCCAGTGACTTGGGTTCATGTTGCTGCTCGTAGTGCCGCCGAGGCGAAGAGCATTCCTCGACTTCTTATTATTCTTCTACTCGGGTGGTAGTGGTTTTTGCCTCGTTCCGGGCACTCTAAGCACAGTATTCTGGGAACGTAATGTAGACTGCTGGTTCCGGCTTTGGCGTATTGTTCCATCGTTACATTTGGTTTATTGAACATCAGGTAGCTTCAGCAAGATCATCTTTAGTCATTCGTTAGACTGCCACTAGACCGTTACCATCTTGTGAAGTGAATGCAACTCTTGGCTGCCTATCTCATCGCTCGCGAAAGTATTTGTTGCCAGACCTTCTCAGTTGCCGATTCCTGGAGTACCGTCTGGATCAGTTGCTTTATTTATTTTTTTTAAAATTAACTTTTGCTATTGTATGTGCCCTTTTACAGCAGGTTTCAATTTTTTTTAATAGTATTGCCATTCCTGGCGTGTAAGGCCTTCAGCCATGATTGTGATCATTGGCCTTAATATTTTAATTAGGTATTTGCATTTTAGCAGAAAGCATTAAAACCTTACTTACTGCTATTCCTGGCGTCTGTTGCCTTCTGCTGTGTTTGTGCCGACTTACCTTAATGTTTCAGTACCTGTAAGTTGCAAATTGCAGCTAGTTCTTAAACAGTTCTTAATTTATTGCCATTCTTGGCGTGTAAGACCTTGAGCCTTGATTGTGGTCGCTTGCCTTAAAATTCTAATTTGCTATTTGTGTCTACATCTACATCTACATCTATACTCCGCGAGCCACCTTACGGTGTGTGGCGGAGGGTACTTATTGTACCACTATCTGATCTCCCCTTCCCTGTTCCATTCACGAATTGTGCGTGGGAAGAACGACTGCTTGTAAGTCTCCGTATTTGCTCTAATTTCTCGGATCTTTTCGTTGTGATCATTACGCGAGATATATGTGGGCGGTAGTAATATGTTGCCCATCTCTTCCCGGAATGTGCTCTCTCGTAATTTCGATAATAAACCTCTCCGTATTGCGTAACGCCTTTCTTGAAGTGTCCGCCACTGGAGCTTGTTCAGCATCTCCGTAACGCTCTCGCGCTGACTAAATGTCCCAATGACGGATCGCGCTGCTTTTCGCTGGATCATGTCTATCTCTTCTATTAATCCAACCTGGTAAGGGTCCCATACTGATGAGCAATACTCAAGAATCGGACGAACAAGCGTTTTGTAAGCTACTTCTTTCGTCGATGAGTCACATTTTGTTAGAATTCTTCCTATGAATCTCAACCTGGCGCCTGCTTTTCCCACTATTTGTTTTATGTGATCATTCCACTTCAGATCGCTCCGGATAGTAACTCCTAAGTATTTTACGGTCGTTACCGCTTCCAATGATTTACCACCTATGGCATAATCGTACTGGAATGGATTTCTGCCCCTATGTATGCGCATTATATTACATTTATCTACGTTTAGGGAAAGCTGCCAGCTGTCGCACCATTCATTAATCCTCTGCAGGTCTTCCTGGAGTACGTACGAGTCTTCTGATGTTGCTACTTTCTTGTAGACAACCGTGTCATCTGCAAATAGCCTCACGGAGCTACCGATGTTGTCAACTAAGTCATTTATGTATATTGTAAACAATAAAGGTCCTATCACGCTTCCTTGCGGTACTCCCGAAATTACCTCTACATCTGCAGATTTTGAACCGTTAAGAATGACATGTTGTGTTCTTTCTTCTAGGAAATCCTGAATCCAATCACAAACCTGGTCCGATATTCCGTAAGCTCGTATTTTTTTCACTAAACGTAAGTGCGGAACCGTATCAAATGCCTTCCTGAAGTCCAGGAATACGGCATCAATCTGCTCGCCAGTGTCTACGGCACTGTGAATTTCTTGGACAAATAGGGCGAGCTGAGTTTCACATGATCTCTGTCTGCGGAATCCATGTTGGTTATGCTGAAGGAGATTTGTATTATCTAAGAACGTCATAATACGAGAACATAAAACATGTTCCATTATTCTACAACAGATTGACGTAAGCGAAATAGGCCTATAATTATTCGCATCTGATTTATGACCCTTCTTGAAAATGGGAACGACCTACGCTTTCTTCCAATCGCTAGGTACTTTACGTTCTTCCAGAGATCTACGATAAATTGCTGATAGAAAGGGGGCAAGTTCTTTAGCATAATCACTGTAGAATCTTACGGGTATCTCGTCTGGTCCGGATGCTTTTCCGCTACTAAGTGATAGCAGTTGTTTTTCAATTCCGATATCGTTTATTTCAATATTTTCCATTTTGGCGTCCGTGCGACGGCTGAAGTCAGGGACCGTGTTACGATTTTCCGCAGTGAAACAGTTTCGGAACACTGAATTCAGTATTTCTGCCTTTCTTCGGTCGTCCTCTGTTTCGGTGCCATCGTGGTCAACGAGTGACTGAATAGGGGATTTAGATCCGCTTACCGATTTTACATATGACCAAAACTTTTTAGGGTTCTTGTTTAGATTGTTTGCCAATGTTTTATGTTCGAATTCGTTGAATGCTTCTCTCATTGCTCTCTTTACGCTCTTTTTCGCTTCGTTCAGCTTTTCCTTATCAGCTATGATTCGACTACTCTTAAACCTATGATGAAGCTTTCTTTGTTTCCGTAGTACCTTTCGTACATGATTGTTATACCACGGTGGATCTTTCCCCTCGCTTTGGACCTTAGTCGGTACGAACTTATCTAAGGCGTACTGGACGATGTTTCTGAATTTTTTCCATTTTTGTTCCACATCCTCTTCCTCAGAAATGAACGTTTGATGGTGGTCACTCAGATATTCTGCGATTTGTGCCCTATCACTCTTGTTAAGCAAATATATTTTCCTTCCTTTCTTGGCATTTCTTATTACACTTGTAGTCATTGATGCAACCACTGACTTAAGATCACTGATACCCTCTTCTACATTCACGGAGTCGAAAAGTTCCGGTCTATTTCTTGCTATGAGGTCTAACACGTTAGCTTCACGAGTTGGTTCTCTATCTGCTCGAAGTAATTCTCGGACAAGGCAGTCAGGATAATGTCACAAGAGTCTCTGTCCCTGGCTCCAGTTCTGATTGTGTGACTATCCCATTCTATACGTGGTAGATTGAAGTCTCCCCCTATTACAATAGTATGATCACGAAACTTCTTCACGACGTTCTGCAGGTTCTCTCTGAGGCGCTCAACTACTACGGTTGCTGATGCAGGTGGTCTATAGAAGCATCCGACTATCATATCTGACCCACCTTTGTTACTTAACTTAACCCAGATTATTTCACATTCGCATTCGCTAATAACTTCACTGGATATTATTGAATTCTTTACTGCTATAAATACTCCTCCACCATTGGCGTTTATCCTATCCTTGCGGTATATATTCCATTCTGTGTCTAGGATTTCGTTACTGTTCACTTCCGGTTTTAACCAACTTTCCGTTCCTAATACTATATGCGCACTATTTCCTTCAATAAGCGATACTAATTCAGGAACCTTGCCCTGGATACTCCTGCAGTTTACCAATATTACGTTAACTTTTCCTGTTTTTGGTCTCTGAGGACGGACGTTCTTTATCAACGATGCTGATGTTCTCTCTGGTAAGCCGTCAGGTATTTTATCGTTTCGCCCAATGGGGGGTCCCTCTAACCTAAAAAACCCCCGTGTGCACGCCACACGTACTCTGCTACCCTAGTAGCTGCTTCCGGTGTGTAGTGCACGCCTGACCTGTCTAGGGGGGCCCTACAGTTCTCCACCCAATAACGGAGGTCGATGAATTTGCAACCATTATAGTCGCAGAGTCGTCTGAGCCTCTGGTTTAGACCCTCCACACGGCTCCAAACCAGAGGACCGCGATCGACTCTGGGCACTATGGTGCAGATATTAAGCTCAGCTTGCACTCCGCGTGCGATGCTGGTTGTCTTCACCAAATCAGCCAGCCGCCGGAAGGAACCAAGGATGGCCTCAGAACCCAAGCGGCAGGCGTCATTCGTTCCGACATGTGCTACTATCTGCAGCCGGTCACACCCAGTGCGTTCAATAGCTGCCGGAAGGGCCTCCTCCACATTACGGACGAGACCCCCCGACAAGCACACCGAGTGCACACTGACATTCTTCCCCGACCTACCCGCTATTTTCCTGAGGGGCTCCATAACCCGCCTAACGTTGGAGCTCCCTATAACTAATAGGCCCGCCCTCTGTGACTGTCGGGACCTTGCCGGAGAATCGGCCACTGGCCCAACAGGCGAGGCATCCTGTGGTGGCTCGGAAACGATGTCATCACCACTAGGAAGCACCCCGTACCTGTTGGAAAGGGGTAAGGCAGCTGCCACGCGGCCAGATCCCACCTTCGCCTTTCGGCCAGGCACGCGCGAGCCCACCACTGTCCGCCATTCACCCTGGAGTGATGGCTGATCGGTAAGATGCTCACTGCCGGAAGACGCAGCGACATCAGGGGTTCCATGTGATTCCAAGGCCACCGAAGTAGGCATAGGTCTCACCACAGTTGCCCCAACGCCACTACGAGCCGACACCTGCGCCTCGAGCTCGATGAGCCTAACAGACAAAGCCTCCACCTGCCCCCGAAGAGTGGCCAATTCTCCTTGCGTCCGCTCACAACAACCACAGTCCCTACACATGACTATGTTTACCCTACTCTATACGGTGACAAATTCCCAAGATAATCTTCTGATGAGCTACTCTGATAATCAAGAAACACTCACTGGAATACGAGACGCGAAAACTACGCTAGGTTTTCCCAGAAAAACTATTTAAAAGCTAAGCGCAGCAAATAAGTACAAAATAAATTTCTCTCCTAACGATCAAGAACTGTTAGTTTCTATGCAGAGCAGATAAACACAAATAGAATCCCTTCCTTAGTGGAAGGTCGTAAACAAAATGCAAAATAAACGCTTTATACAAACAGTACTCGCTGCTGCTGGTGCTCTCGCTCTGGCTGCGCAGTAAGCCTTTAGAACCTTATTTACTGCCGTTCCTGGCGTCTGATGCCGTCCGGGTTGTTTCTGGCGTCTTGCTTTTAATATGTCAATACCTTTTAATATGTCAATTTGTAAGTTGCAGCGAGTTTTAAGCAATTTTTAATTTATTGCTTTTAAGATGTTATCTGTTGTATCTGTATTTAATGGTGATTTGCTAAACTGTAACTCACTGTAACCACTATTATTTACACTCTTGTTTATTCCTTCATTAATAACGTGTGTTATTTTTTTTAAATTTATTGTTGAGTTTGGATTTACTATTTTAAAAATAAATGTGTGTAACTGTAAATGGCAACCAATAGTAACTGATTACGGCCCCGTCCACAATCGTAACCGACTCCTGCCTTCCCTTGACTACCAGGTTTCAGTTTCGGTCAGAGGAAAATTACACAAATTTAGAGAGGTTCGTTCCAACTAAACACCAAGGGTTTGAAATTTCGAACAACTTAAGCTCTAACCACCACACTAGGAATATTCTGCGTGGGGCGGACACATGTCTGCGTTTTACTGCCAATACTCTTAAGCAGGTGCAACAAACGTATTAAAGAGATTGTCTACACTACGGTTATCAGTCGTGTTCTAGACTACTGTTCCGCGGTGTACGATCGTTACCAGATCACTACGACAGAGGGCATCGAAAAAGCTTAAAGTGAGATGCTCGGTTACTAACATGAGATAAGGGAGAGAGCGCCATGGATAAGATAAGCGGGTTGGATTGGCATTCATTTGAAAGTATGCGTTTCTCGTTGCGGCAAGATTTTTTGACGGAATTGTAACCACCAAGTTCCTCCTTCGAATGCCGCAATAATTTCCTAGAAATGGACATCGTGGTAAAATAAGTAGAATCGGAACTTACTTGGAACGATCTAGACTTTCATCTTTTCCTCGAGCTCTTCGAGAGCGGAACCGTACAGAGATCGAATGAAAGGGGTTCAGCGAACACTCTGCCAAACAATAAAGTGCGAAATGCAGAGAATTCAAGTAGATTCAGATGCAAGGCATGCATCTACACGTATTGACGAGTACAATAAAACATCGTAACTCCGACAGGCCCCTTATTTCTTCTACGCCGTTCTCAGAGAAACCGAGCACGCTAGCACGTCGGCAGTCTCGTTAATAGCCGATCTCCGGCTTTTAGTACAATATTTGAAGCGCAGTTATCTCTCTGGGGGCCGCTACACGTATAATCCGGCTCTCGCGAAAGCTTTTATTGGCTCAGCCACGCCACTTTGATCTTGTATGCATCACTCACACGCGTCAGTGCAGTTGAATTAGTCAGCGCGCGCTCAACGCAGCACAGCTAGGAAGGCCGCGATCCGGCCATTCCTCACACAGCAACGGATGATAAAGCCTCTCATCACCATTTATGTCAGTAGCATGTGAGGCCCGGCATCCGGGCAGATAATTGTGAAATTGCTCTTACCCAATTTGGTACTCTACCAAAGTTACTTATTTATGATCTGTGATCGTCACTGCAGCGCGTAATTCCTGTAAACACCGCACATTTGCAGCGCTAATTACACGTGCCCTCGTGGCTGCAGCTGCTAGGCCTAACGTATGAAAGGTGATTTACAAGCAGAACACCTTCGAAAATAATTAACTCAACATTAGTGAAGAGATTATACCTCCTAGGAGGAACTCTGCCTGAAGAAAAAAATGTTCAAATGTGTGTGAAATCCTATGGGACTCAACTGCTAAGGTCATCAGTCCCTAAGCTTACACGCTGTTTAATCTAAATTATCCTAAGGACAAACACACACACCCATGCCCGAGGGAGGACTCGAACGTCCGCCGGGACCAGCCGCACAGACCTGAAAAAAACCGCGGCATTCCTAGTTCGGAATGAATGAAAGTAAATATAATCTCCAATGTGAGAAATAGGCCCACTTTTGTTAACATTCTGCAAGTAAGTAATACAGAGCTGGCAGTGGAGGCTCTTGGGTGTATAAAAGTTTACAGATGACATTTGTTAACCCTTAACGTTTCTGTAAATTTGACGAAATCCACAATTGAAAATGTAATTCGGAAGTACGTCTAGGCCGTTTATAGTTCATCCAGGGGGTTTCAAAAAGACTTTTACAGACTATGGGGAAATTTTCCTTATACCCAAACAAGCAAAAAGGTTTATCTAAATATACCATCATACCTCAGAATAACTTTCTTTTTCGAGTTATTACTGTTATGAATGTTGACCTTCTACAATTTTCCAACAGTTAAAACACTCAACATTCAACAACCATTCAGAATACCATAAAAATTGTAACAATTGATAAAGTCAAGAACGATGAGGTATTACCGAAATATCAATTTGCTCTATTCGCAACTACCGGTTCCACGTCAGTATAGACGCACCTTCAGGTGTGTAATAGTACATTTTCATTATGTAGATGAACAACATTTTCGAACAACATTAAGAAAATACAACCATAATAAAACTGAAGAGGTGTCTATACTGGCGTGGAAAAGGTAGTTGCGAATAAACTACCTTCATACAACTATGCGGCTTTTGGAATCAAATCATCATTCTCGACTTTTTAAATTGTTGGAATCCGTATGAAAATCTAAACAGTTATTGAGTGCTGAGTGTTTTTTTTTTTTTTGTTTTGTTTTTTGTTTTTCAGAGTCTCTGAGCTGTGGTTGCACTCCGCAGAAAGTTGTCTGCAACTTCACATACCCCTGCACCTGTTTGACTCATTGTATCCTAGATGGCGTTGTGTTGCCAGAGTACCTTGTTTATATTCGTCATACGTCTGTCGTCCAGGTGTCCTTGTGTACCAGCACTACTGGTAGGTCTTTTTTTCTGGGTCATCACTCTTCTGACAGGTTTGATGCGGCCCGCCACGAATTCCTCTCCTGTGCTAACCTTTTCATTTCAGAGTAGCACTTGCAACCTAAGCCCTCTGTTATTTGCTGGATGTATTCCAAACTCTGTCTTCTTCTACAGTTTTTGCCTTCTACAGCTCCTTCTAGTACCATGGAACTCATTCGCTCACGTCTTAACAGATGTCCTATCATCCTGTCTCTTCTCCTTATCAGAGTTTTCTACACATTCCTTCCGATTCTTCGTAGAACCTCCTCATCCCTTATCTCATCAGTCCAACTAACTTTCAGCATTCGTCTGTAGCACCACATCTCAAATGCTTCGATTCTCTTTGATTCCGGTTCTCCCACAGTCCATGTTTCACTACCATACAATGCTGTACCCCAGACATATATTCTCAGAAATTTCCTCCTCAAATTAAGGCCGATATTTGATATTAGTAGACTTCTCTTGGCTAGGAATGCCCTTATTGTCATTGCTGGTCTGCTATTGATGTCCTCCCTGCTCCGTCTGTCACTCGTTATTTTATTGCCTAGTTAGCAGAATTAGTTATCTTCATCTACTTCGTGACCATCTTTCCGGATATTAGGTTTCTCGCTGTTCTAACTTCTACTACGTCTCATTACCTTCGTCTTTCTTCGATTTACTCTCAATCCATACTCTGTACTCATTAGACTGTCAAACCAATTCATCAGCTCATGTAATTCTTCCTCACTTTCACTCAGGATAGCAATACTGCTCACCGGTGTGGGATCCGTACCAGATAGGGTTGATAGAAGACATAGATAAGATCCAATGGAGAGCAGCGCGCTTCGTTGCAGGATCAGTTAGTAATCACAAAGCGTTACGGAGATGACAGATGAACTCCAGTGGAAGAATCTGCAAGAGAGACGCTCGGTAGCTCGGTATGGACTTTTGTTAAAGTTCCAAGAACGTTCCTTCACCGAGGAGTCAAGCAGTATATTGCTCCCTCCTACGTACGAGGGCTATTCCGAAAGTAAGGTCCGATCGGTCACGAAATGGAAACGACTATGAAAATCCGATAAAGCTTTGCACAGATGTGTTGGGTAGTGTCTCTAGTATAACCCCAGTTAGCAGCACGTCGCTCTTCTCATTTCTGAGCTCGCAGTGAGTGCGTAAAGATGTCTAGAAAATAGTGTCTGCCGCCAAGTACGGGGGCTTGGTGAGAAATTTCCCCTGAAGCTATGCAGCTAACATTACATAACTGTCGTGCTGTTTCGTCTTCAAGACAATTCGCAGCCGCATTCTGCAGGGGCAATGAAGATGCTCCTGCATCGTTTTCAAATGGAAATGTGAGATTACCCACAATACAGCCCGTAATTGTCTCCCTCTGAGTTTCAGCTCAGGTCACATGAACCGCTGGTTATGAAGACAACATTTCGGCACAAGACAACGAGCCGTAGGCCAGCGTAGAGAATTGGCGGAGAGCACTGGCGGCTGCCTTCTATAGCGAGGGTATGGGAAAGTTGGTACAACGCTACGATACACGTCTAAGTCGGGTCGGCGACTATGGAGATAAGTAGCTGCAAGGTGTATCTAACTGTTGCAAATAAAACATTTTTGATTTTTACCGTGGTTTCCATTTCGCGACCTATCGGACCTTACTTTCGGAATAGCCCTCGTATATCTCGCAAAGAGACCATGAGAATAAAATCAGAGGCATACCGTCAGTCTTTCTTTCCACGAACAATACGAGAGTGGAATAGAAGAGAGAACCGACAGAGGTACTCAAGGTACCCTCCGCCAGACACCGTCAGATGGCTTGCGGAGTATGGATGTAGATGTAGATGAGAATGTCATCAGCGAATCGTATCATTGATATCCTTTCACCTGGAACTTTAATTCCACTCCTAAACCTTTCTTTTATTTCCATCATTGCTTCCTCGATGTACAGATTGAACAGTAGGGGTGAAAGACTACATCGCTGTCTTACACCCTCTTTAATATGAGCACTTCGTTCTTGGTTGCCCACTCTTATTACTCCCTCTTGGCTGTTGTACATATTGTATATGACCCATCTCTTCCTATAGCTTACCCATTTTTTTCAGAATTTCGAACATCTTGCACCATTTTACACTGTCGAACTCCTTTTCCAGGTCGAGAAAGCCTATGAACGGGTCTTGATATTTCTTTAGTCTTGCTGTCATTATTAACCGCAACGTCAGAATTGCCTCTCTCGTGCCTTTACTTTTCATAAAGCCAAACTGATCGTCATCTAGCTCATCCTCAATTTTCTTTTCCATTGTTCTGTGTATTATTGTTTTAAGCAACTTGGATGCGTGACCTGTTAAGCTGATTGTGCGATGATTCTCTTACTTGTCAGCTCTTGCCGTCTTCGGAATTGTGTGGATGATGTTTTTCTGAAAGCCAGATTCATCCATTTTACACACCAACATGAACAGTCGTTTTGTTGCCACTTCCCCCAATGATTTTAGAAATTCTGATCGAATGTTATCCATCCCTTTTGCCTTATTTGATCGTGAGTCCTCCAAAGCTCTTCTAAATTCCGATTCTAATGCCGGGTACCCTATCTCTTCTAAATCGACAGCTGTTTCTTCTTCTATCACATCAGATGAATTTTCCCCATAATAGTTGCTTTCAATGTATTCTTCCAACCTATCCACTCTTTCGTCTGCGCTTAACACTGTATTTCCCCGTTGCACTTTTAATGTTATAACCCTTGCTTTTAACGTCACTGAAGGTTGTTTTGACTTACCTGAATGCTGAGTCAGTCCTAAAACAATCATTTCTTTTTCGATTTCTTCACATTTTTCATGGAGCCATTTCGTCTTAGTTTCCCTGCGCTTCCTATTTACTTGATTCCTCAGCGACTTGTATTTCTGTATTCCTGAGTCTCCAAGAACATTTTTGTACTTCCTCCTTTCATCGATCAACTGAATTATTTATTCTGTTATCCCTGGTTTCTTCGCAGTTAGTTTCATTGTGCCTATGTTTTCCTTCCCAACTTCTGTAATGGCCCTTTTTAGGGATGTCCATTCCTTCACAACTGGGCAGCCTAATGAGCTATTCCTTTTTGCTGTATGTATTAGCCTTAGAAAACTTCAAGCGTATCTCGTCATTCATTAGTACTTCTGTATCCCGTATTGATTCTTCCTGACAAATGTCTTAAACTGCAGCCTACTCTTCATCACTGCAGTGATATGATCTGAGTCTATTTCTGCTCCTGGGTACGCTTTGTAATCCAGTATCTGATTTCCGAATCTCTGTCTGACTATGATGTAATCTAACTGAATTCTTCCCGTATCACCCGGTCTTTTCCAAGTATACCTCCTCCTCTTATTATTCCAGAGCTGGTAGTAAGTTAACTTGAAAGTGCTCCATTCAAATATGGTAGGAGAATAATTTCGTGTGCAGACAGGCATGAGTTTAGTGTATAGTCGCGCGAATGGCACAGGATACGAGATAATAGATACGAGACACATGTCTGTATCAGACGTCGTTTCCTGACCGGAGACAGCCGAGTCTCCAAACGTTGGTGCTGTGTATCGTCGCCTCCTCGAGACAGGATAAACAGCAACAGAGACTATGGATAGAGGAGGTACTCGTGTTGCTCGTACACCGAATCACGTATAGCACGTTCTAAGGGCTGTCGATGAACAGCCAGGTGTCAGTGCAAGACAATTGGCCCTGCCATGTCGTACATCTCAGCATGGAGAATACTTGATGAGCAACTCATGTACCATAACATCCTCATCACGTCCGATGCATTACGCCTTTCGATCACCCACCTCGGGTAGTTGTTTGTTGCATATTGCATAAATTGCCAATCCGCTTCTCGTCTCTTCACTTTTCTTTACAGACGAGACGAATTTCCGCAATCGACACGTTTGGGCCGATCGCAATAGAGGCTAGACATGAGCTTCAATTAAAGATTAATGTGTAGGCTGGAATAGTAGGTGACTGTCTAGTAGTGCCATACTTTCTCTAAGCACACGTTACAAGTGCTAACTATATCGCCTTCATTCAAAACATCCTCCAAGACCTACAAGAAGATACACCCCTGAAAACTAGAAGGGGCATGTGGTTTATGCATTTCAGTCTCTATATTCAAGATACACTGACTGGTATCTACTATGGGTGTTGGATAGGTAGGCGAGGGACAGTTCCGTGGTTATAAGAGTTTTTTTTTCTTGTTTAGATGTAAAGAACAGGTCCGTAAAGTTTGAAAAAGTATTATGATACACCCTGTAAAAATGTTCAATTGAATAATGTCGGGAGTCCATGAGGCTGTTCGAATGAAGCACCGAAGAAAGCAAAATTGGTGACTCTAATCAGGGAGAATAGAGAAGGATGGAGAGAAAAATAGAGGAGAATGACCGCACAAAACTAACTTTAGTAAAAGTAGATGCCAAGCTGAGATACATTAGAAGAATCTCAAGGAGGTGTAATTCATCCACGTAAGATGTGACTACTGAAATACTTATGTTAACGATTCTGGCATCCTTTCCAAGTTGTATTAATAAAAGAGATGAGGAAAACTCAACTAAGAGCTTCGCGTTTCGTTGCGGAATCGTTTTGTTAGCCCGAGAGAGTTACGGAAGTGATCAACAAATTCTAGCTGAAAATAACACAAGAGAGGTGTGTATCTCGAAGATGTTTACTATTGGAATTCCAAGAGCGTAAGTTCCAAGAGGAGCGCCACCAGAGATAGAATATTTGTATTGTCAAATGCACTTTAAAAAGCGTTACAGTTCATCACCAAGAGCTGTTTAAAATATTAGTTTATTTACAATAAGTTTCAGTCTTCGGATCACCATCAGACATCATAACTCATTTAAAACAACTTATGGTGATAACCCATGATATCAGATAGCATCAAATACAAGTCACTCTTGTGATGTAGTAAAATGTATTACACTGTCGATAGTAAAATGTATGAAGTTTGACAGTGTTTGTTGCATTTTATTATTATTCTACTACATGACAACCGTGACTTATGATCGAATTTATGCTATTTGAAGTCATAGGTTTCGTATCACAGAGTAAACTATTTTGAATTTTTTATGCATGATGAAGGCCTGAAGACTCAAACTGGTTATAATAAACAATTATTGTTTTAGCTTTAAATGCCTACTAACTGGTCGAGTCAGTAACGTTGGTGTAGACCATTTGCTTTTTATCTCAGTTTGCTTTGCTTGGATACTATCAGGATTAACTCAGTACAGAATTGGGAACATCTGATACGGACACTACGACAGAAGGTCACTGCAAACATAATGTTCATTGTACAACGTTTATTAGATTGGGAACACGAATGTCGGCCATAACAACATAATCTGGTTTGTATGTGGTGTCACCTCCTACTGTGCGATCTGTATAGCATACCATAGATTTGTTACATAAATTATTTTCTCCTTTTATCAAAGACATTTTAAAACTGATTTTTTGTCATATCCATTACGTTTCATTTATTTAAAATATCGCAACTGGTATAGTTTTTGCCTGATTTCCACGTATAACTGTAAGCGTCAATTACTTGTCAATTTTGCAGGTATTCCTGTGTCTGATACATGTGATATTGGTCTAACATCACCTTGTTTTACAGCATCACATATACCTTAAGGCGAAAAACGACGAATTGTGGCACAACTAATGTTTGTTTACCCTCACAGATATATAATTTATGCTAGGTATTTTGAAATTACCCTAACACACTCAAAATGCACACGCGTTTTGTATCGCAATAAAAGTCGAATATGAGGTATGACGGAAACGTACTACAATCATTTCTCGGCAATTACGAATTTATTCACAATACTTTTTAGAAAACAAACACCAAGCTGTAAACACTGGATTCTTTCACTCTTGTTGCATTACAAGTGAAGCATTCCTTGCATCGCATGAAAGTACTCGTAAAAACATGATGGGGATGGAAAGTTACTCGATTTGGATATGCTATGCAATCGGTATCTGAACGCGAATAGACGTCGTCATATTTCTCACTAGAAAGCCTCTTGAACTTCTGAAGAGGAGTAAACAAGACTACTGCGAACGCGGACGACGACTAATTGTACATAGCCTGAACTTACGACTTCAGAGTCGTTGTTCAAGTGAAACGTAACAACATGAGTGAAGTATAACTGTCGACCAGCGACCAATTCAGCAGCCATTTCTCCACTTGTTGACGTGACGACTAGCGAAGTGGTACACATATTCCAGGAATGTAGCTCCTGGAGGGACGCCTTCGGAAGTGCTTCGCTACATTGCAGAGAACATGCGTTTCAGAGTGCTGTGTGTCTAGAGCACTCCATGTGAATAAGGCAGTATTTACGCACGACAAAGTAAACAGACTGCTGCCTAGCGCTGTGCAGAATAAATACTATAAATGAAAGGCTCTTAGAGAAATCGGACATGGGGGACCAATGCCGAGAAAATTTGACTTAATTGTAATGAATGTCGCGAATATTACCATATACGACAACACACTGGGAAACAGCCAAAGTTCGAAATAATACACTATTCTCAGTGGATATCAGAGTGAAACATTGATGAGACTGGGGGTCGATAACAAGGAAGGTAGGAACAGAGTTTTTGTAGTGTTCAAGAAAGCCCCGGACCACTTTACGTAGCTCGATGTCGCGATGCAGAGGATTTGATGCACTTCTTAATCCGAATGTGGCAAGCACGAGCAAAATCAGGCATCCTATAGAAAAATTTACTACCTCGTCAGTGTAAGAAGAACATAGTCTAAACCCATAAACGCTGACGTTTTACATCTCATTACGACGGTGGTGACAATTATGAGCAACCGAAAAACATTATTTTATTTTACTCACTGTGAGTACTGAGAACGTTTTGTTGAATTACAACGTTATTAAGTTGCATAGTAGCTAAGGGAACATAGGTTAGCAAATAATGAAATCAAACTACTTCTTCTAACTCCTACGTCCACCTTGTAAGTCCTGTTCCACATAGGCCTCCCACCTCCTTTTCCATATAACATCCACATCAGTAATCTACCACATCACAATTGCTACCCACAATTACCAAGAGCATCAATACGATCATCCTTGTAATAGCGTAGGAGGGGCGTTTACTAATGAATGCAACACATTTTATTCTGAAAGTAGGTTGGTCAATTCCAACACGCCATATTATTTCCCACTCTTTTGATTACCCTGCCCTATTTTTTAAGATAATTTCCGGTCAATGCGAAGGTCTTACGCCGCTTTACTTGGAGGTCCTGAACGCCCGCTTGGTACCGCTCTACGAGTACTGGTCGACGTCGGGGGCAACGTATTGCTGCGTCAATAACCACCCCATCATCTACGTACAACTTCCCGCAATGTGCATCCTTCATTGGGCCGAACAGATGGAAGTCGGAAGGAGCGAGATCTCAGCTATATGGGAATGAGGAAGATCAATCCAGTGAATTTTTGCGAGCATCTCTCGGGAGCTCAGACTTGTGTGCGGACTTGCGTTGTCATGGAGAAGGAGAAGTTGGTTTGCATTTTGGTGGCGACGAACACGACAGACTCGTGTCTTCCATTTCCTGAAGGTAGCACAAAACAATTCAGAGCTGATCGTTGCACCACGAGGGTGGACATCAAATACATTAACCCCTTGAGAGTCCCAGAAGATCGTCGCCATGACTTTACTGGCTGAGGGTGCAGCTTCGAACTTTTCCTTCAGGGGAGGGGATACTCCATGGATTGCCGTTTCGTTTCCGATTCCAAGTGATAAAACCGTGTTTCATAGCCTGTGACGATGGTCCCAAAAAATTGTCACAGTTAGCCTCGTAGTGTGGAAGCAATTCCTCCTTATAGTCTTCTGTTAGGCAGTAAGGAACCCCGAAAGCACACACCTTTTGTGTATCTCAACTGGTGCGTGAGTGTGTCAGCACTGCCAACAGAGAAGTCGAGTTGTGAAGCGAGGTGTTCGACTGTTGATCACCTCGAAAGAGAATGTCCGCACACTCCAACATTGCAGGAGTGACAGCTGTGTGCGGCCGGCCGGCCAGTGGAACGTCGCAGGTTTGTGCGCCTTTGTTACGATGATGACAAATGCCTCACCCAACGACTCTTCATGCTTTTGTATACCGCTAGGTCTCCGTAGACATTCTGCAAGCGTCTATGAATATCTGCGATGCTCAGTTTTTCTGCCGTAAGAAACTCAGTGACAGCTCTCTGCTTCTAACTGTGTTCCGTTACAGATACCACTTTGGAGGTTATGGTCAGTGCCGCCACCAATCGCAAATTCATGAAATTTTAGAGGTTGAAGCGGGAAGACTGCACGATGTCTCACAACAAATTTGCCATTAATTCAACCAAAACTGGGTGAGGAAGGAAAGTGTTAAATTACTTAATGAACGCCCCTCGCATATTACATCACCAGCTTCTAATCATGAACACCATCATTGTTTGACCACTTGTAAGTAGGATGTTCAGGTTTTTATGTTGGTAACGTCACGTAGCGCTCTGTACGAAAATCGTTAACTGCACTGCGTGCAGTCTGTGGCTTGTTGGACTCATTGTTGGAATATTCGCTGGTGTAGCGTTGGGTAGTTGGATGTGAACAGCGTGTAGCGCCGGGCAGTTGGAGGTGAGCACCAGGGGGTGGTGGATGTGGAGAGAGAGATGCCAGAGTTTTGAGAGGTTACAATGAGCGGACGATCTGGACGTGTGTCAGTCAGAAAAAGGAAATTTGTAAGACTGGATGTAATGAACTGATTATATATATATATATATATATATATATATATATATATATATATATATATATATATATATATATATTTTACAACTTTTAAACACTATTAAGGTAAAGACATTGTTTGTTCTCTATCACAATCTTTCATTTGCTAACTATGCCTATCAGTAGTTTGTGCCTTCAGTAGTTAAAATCTTTTATTGAGCTGGCAGTATTGGCGCTCGCTGTATTGTAGTAGTTTGAGTAACGAAGATTTTTGCGAGGAAAGTGATTCATGATAGGTATAGGTTATTGTTAGTCAGGTCATTCATTTGTAGGGATTATTGAAAGTCAGATTGCGTTGCGCTAAAGATATTGTGTGTTAGTTTAGTGATGATGAGGATAAGTAAAGAGAGAACTGTCTGAGTACTTTCAGTTTGGCTCAGCTGTTTGAAAATCAAATAACGTAAGAGTTTTCCTGCACTGTTATTCTTTACATACAAAGGGGAAGTTTCATACTAAATTATTTTATATTAGGTTTAAAAGTTATGTAAGCAAATGGCTGAAAGACGAATTTTGGCCACTGCTAACCTGCTCCCAGGAAATAAATATAATGTTGCGCCACAAACATTTAGCTCTTGTTACTGAATAGAGGAGATACGCAGCGACATTTGGTGCAAGAGCAGGTCAGACTGGGTCTGACGAGGCGACGTTGCATCAGTAGCGACCTGTCGATGCAACAAGTACTGTCACCATGCTAGTGGGCAGTGTCGACAAAGCTGGCGCAGCAGGCAGACTGGAGTCATTATGTGAACGCAAAAAAATGACAGAGCCGCTGTGGCGTTGCTTAGCTAATCGTTACATGGTCTAGCTGTTGCTCTGTTGTGACTTCTGGGATGGGAATCGCGGTCTTGGCAAAACAAGGACGACCCAAGCCTGTATAACCACACCTCATTTCTAGATACATGTATGTAGCCTTTTACCTGCCAGCTTCAAAGGGATGTCTGCACCAGAGTCAACAAACTGCCACCACTGGACATGATGTCCAATAGCTGCAGACCTAGCATCCACACTACGTCTGATGTGCTGACAGCGCTTTCAGCTGGTGTACCACCTGTGAGCCTCCTTCCAGTCGCTGCGTGCCTCCTACCCCTGTGGGATACAGTTCCCGCTAATTGCCGTGCAACCTAGCCTGCCTTCTGTTGTGTTGCAGCCAAACCTCTGCTGTTGTCTGACTCCCCATGCTTGGACAGGTGCCGTCCTCTCCACTGGGGTGACCACGGCGTGACTTTTTATGACCCGCCCCGTGCTGCATGGCTGCCTCTAGTCTGTATGACTGCCGTCTCAGGCAGCCATCCGCTGGAGTCAGCAGCCTTGCTGAGTCTCAAACGTAATGATATCACTAACCGAAGGACGTCGCAAGTTGCCACTGTCAACAGTGCACTTGCAGATGGCGCTGCCTCCGTGCACTGCTTACGCCTTAGAGGCATCAGCGACCTTGTGTTCATGACACTTTATCATTCAACAGACAGAGAGCCACCCTCATTTCCCAGCCTACAAACTACTGGCTACTTGACCTCTGACAACCAAAGTCCACCACCTGCTCTACACGTCAGCCGCTAAAGTGAGTACCTATCAAATAAATTAAAAAGATCTTTAGCAAAAGAGCACCAGTCGCCCCTGACTGCATCGTCTGCTGTCGGCAACAACAAACGCATAATGCCCTTCAGAGGGCACGACCAAAAGCATTAACACAAAAAAGAAGTCAAGGGGGGGGGGACTCTAACCAAAAGAATGAACGAATTAGTGTGATGTCGTCAACAGCATCCAGAAAAAGTGGTTATATATAGTCATATGTGATAGTGGAATTCCTAAAACTTCAGACCAACCAGCAAACCAAAAGCATCATTGAAAGAATGTTTATAGGGAAACAAATGCTCAACATAACCGTCCTCATCCTTCTTTCAATAGTATCTGAGCTCCCTTTTGAGCTTTACATGTATCATAGGAGTCCAGACCCAGTCTCCAGCAGTAGTCAGGAAAGAGCTAGGTGGGATGCATTGGTGAGCACCAAGTTACGCTCGAGAGCACCAGGAAAACATCATTGACACTAACGCATTTATCGGGCATTTCCAAAGCCACGCGCCACAGCCCGGCCGGCGGGGCAGCGCTCTGTCAGCAGTGGGAGGCCAGCGTGTGCTCGTTTCGCAGTACCGCCAGGCCACCAAAGTGACGGGTCGCAGCTGTTCCGTCATGGGGAGGCCGTCGACCCATGTCATCCGGCTCTATGAATCGATCTCCAAAGTGCACTCGCTGACGTCGAAACTTTGCACTCAGGAGATACGACCCAGGTTCACTTGAAGTACTTGTTGGCTTGCAGGGATCGGCTGTCAGCCTCCGTTTAGGAGGCGGGAGCGAGCAGCATCGGCATCTGCGACGGGAATGGGAAGAGCAGTTGCAGTGCCTCCTCTTTTCGAAGGTGGATGACGGACGACGTCCTGGTCACTAAGGCTGCAGTAGGCTTGCAGATTGGTGGCGGCCTCCGTACCCCATAAGCGCTGCCTT
This sequence comes from Schistocerca nitens, assembly GCF_023898315.1. Classification (NCBI taxonomy): domain Eukaryota; kingdom Metazoa; phylum Arthropoda; class Insecta; order Orthoptera; family Acrididae; genus Schistocerca; species Schistocerca nitens. The sequence continues at coordinate 72,109,207 of NC_064614.1, forward strand.
GGAAGTTGGCAGTGCCACCGCCAGCAGCAGCATCCTTCCAGCCAGTCTCATGGTTCCATGGACAATCAATGGTCGACCTACATAACCAAACCTGCCCCTGGATAGCTGCAACTGATACAACGAGTGAGACTACTCTCTGGGCAGTCGGCATTAGCACTCAGCAATTCGACACTGGCTATGAAGGGAGGGGGAGGATACTTACGTTAGCGCTTCCCATGCGCTCTGTGGCGGTGGGGATGGCCACGATACAATATTCACTGATTCTCCCTCGTTGTCAGATCTCCTAGTGACCTCAGACTTTTGCAGCTTCACCTTTCGGACGCTCTTTCCTGTCTCTAGTATGATGGTATCTCTCGGCTTCCGAGAGGGTTTGTTATAAAAAAAAAAGTAATGAACCGTAAATTTACTATCAAAATCTTTTCTTAAAGAAATTACTTTATTTACTAGCGATTCATCAAGAACATTAACACATTTAATCACACTAGGTGAGCGTGGAAGTAGTTGCCAGGAAGTAACTGATGAAAAATGAAACTACTCTTAACAAATGCGAAATTTATTCCTAAAAGCTTTTTCAAAAACAGATTTACAGATATAAGCAGAAAAGCACCTTCGAAATATCAAGCCGGCCGGTGTGGCTGTGCGGTTAAAGGCGCTTCAGTCTGGAACCGCGTGACCGCTACGGTCGCAGGTTCGAATCCTGCTTCGGGCATGGATGTGTGTGATGTCCTTAGGTTAGTTAGGTTTAAGTAGTTCTTAGTTCTAGGGGACTGATGACCACAGAAGTTAAGTCCTATAGTGCTCAGAGCCATTTGAACCATTTTTTTCCGAAATATCAAGTTACAATTTCATTTAGAGGCACAAACAACAATATTAACAGTATGAACCTTCGGGCTGAGAAGCTTGCCTGCTCCCTTTCAACACGGCCGTAGTCATGCCCGCTCACAACAACCTCTGAAAGAGTACACTGGTGAAAATCTGCAACACACCAGATTACTTTAAACTAAAAAATTTTAACAATTCACACAAACACGTAACTATGCACCCCGTAAGAGGGATGGAAATGGTACAACACTCAAATAATTTGCCACCGAAAATACAATTTTTTTTTAAAGGACTCTTACTGTGGAAGGGTGGCAACCTTATAACCTAAAATGACTACTTAAATAAAACCCATAAAATGCAGACTTACGTAAAATATACAGCATGCTCTACATTACACATACCTCGCAAGATGATAGGCAAGATAAAAACATATTTCAAGAATTCTGCCTTTAAGCAATAAATTCGTTAACACCGAATCCGACAAACATGACAGAGGCAGCTATTAACGTATGGCAGATTGACAGTGGCGGGAGGGGGGGTTACTAAACGACCCGAACGGCAGATTGCTCTAAGCCTCCCCAATTCCACAAGGGAAAAACGGACCTTCCCGCGGGTAGGCAAACGGAGAAGAATGGTGGGACAACCCCAAAACAAAGCGGCTGGTGACCTCACCAAGAAAACAAGTAGAATTTAACAAGTAAATGAAACAACATATCTCCAATCACTTAACCTTTAATAAACTGCGATTTCTGGTGAAGACTGGCGCAGCACCCACAACGCTCTCCCGAACCGTTCGCTGCCAGCCGCTTCAATGGACGCAGAAAGGCGCGCCGATCTCCCGTCTCACGGCGTCGCAGCTCGCCCCTGCCAGCCCGATGTCGAGTGCCGCTCCTGTTGCTTTCGTGTGAGCCGCGAAGTCACTACCCCTTTCTATACGGCGCTGCCCACTGGACTCACGTGGGGACCTCACATGCGCTGACGCTCAAGGCGGACAAGTCACCTCGTGTCTCAGTGCGCGACCGACCAACCGACCGATCCAACCGCCAATGACCGTTGCCCGAGCAACTCGCGCAGACTGGCGGCCTAACGTGCAGACTAAGATGCCGGAACTCAGCCCCGACCGGGCGACCACTAGCTGAGTTCTGTTACTGGCGGAGTGGCAAAACTCTCATTTTCTAGCTTTAAAGTTTGATCCAAACGACAGACATATTCGCACTCCGACAACAGACAGACACTAACTGCCGCACAAATGCAAACGAGAGACAGACCAACAACTGGTGGCGCGAGACTGAGATAGCCTCACTCCGATTGACCACCTGCCGAGCTGATAGCGTCCCTTAAATGCACGTGAACAGGCAACCTTTCCGCATTCCCACGTGAGGGAGACACCAAAGCTGCGATTACCACAGCGGCGCCACCGCCAGAAACGGAGGGCGACTGCTTCACACAACGCGCTGCGGCGCGCTCTTCAAAACAGCAGTATTTTACGACGGCTCAGGCAGCATGAGCGAGGGATGTCACCGACAATTCCTGTCTACCTATACCTCCTCCATGTCTGAACAACACCGCTTTAGTTCACTTCGAGTTGGGTGGACAGTTCCCTTTAAAGAGCCCTTCGTGGCACAAGTAACAATGCGGACGTGATCGAACCGCGGTATTGACCCTGTAGGCGTGATTGAACTACAGACAACATGAGTCGTGTACCTCCTTGCTGGTGGACTGACTGCAACTGATCGGCTGTCGGCCCCTCTCCGTCTAATAGGCGCTGCTTGTGCATGGTTGTTCACATCTTTGGGCGGGTTTAGTGACATCTCTGAACAGTCAAAAGACGGTGTCTGTGATACAATATCCACTGTCAACGTCCATCTTCAGGATTTCTGGGAACCGGGGTGATGCAGAACTCTTTTTGATTTGTGTATATATCATTATTAATTAACAACCGCTCTACTTCTTAACTCAGTTCTTCCTCTCAAAACTGTCTTTCGCTTTTATTGTACACGATAACCATCTTTACGTACTGATAACCATTTCTTGCTCCGTCACCCAATTACCGGCACGCCCGTTCGTTACGCAAGTGCGACCCGACAATCGTTCCGCCGTTCCGCCGAGAAAAGACGCTTAACCTGCCGCAGATTGCTAGCATGATAATCAGAGTTCGAGTGTGGCAGACCCTTACAACTATTCTTCCCTTTTTTCACATAAGGTTGGTTTAGTGAGAAACTAAATCCATATTTTTTTCCTATACTTTCTTGTTTCTCTTGAAAAAGAACCGACGCATCACGAAAGAATTACCCGAAAAGAGCGGAAATCGATAGACGTAATTTACATACACAGAAAAACAAATTCTTACATTTTCAGAAAAAATTGATGATTTATTCAAGAGAAAGTTCTTCACAAAGTGGGCAGGTCAATAATGCGGTAATCTACCTCTGGTCTTCATGCAAGTAGTTATTCGGTTTGGCATTTATTGAAACAGTTGCTGGATGCGCTCTTGAGAGACATCGTGCTGAAGTCTGCCAATTGGCATGTTAGATCGTCAAAATCCCAATATGGTTGGAGGGCCGTTCCCATAATACACCAACCGTTCTCAATTGGGAAAAGGTTCAGCGATCTTGATGGCCAAGGTAGGATTGGCAAGCATGAGGAAAAGCTCTAGAAACTCTCGTCGTGTGCGGCAGAATGGGCATTGTCTTCCTGAAACGTAGTTCCCAGGATGCCTTGCCATGAGCTGGCCGATGTGGCCGAGCGGTTCTAGATGCTACAGTCCGGAACCGCTGAACTGCTATGGACGCAGGTTCGAATCATGCCTCGGGCATGGATGCGTGTGATGTCCTTAGGTCAGTTAGGTTTAAGTAGTTCTAAGTTCTAGGGGACTGATGACCTCAGAAGTTAAGTCCCATAGAGCTCAGAGCCATTTGAACCTTGCCATGAGGGACAGCAAAATAGGGTGCAGAGTATCGTCGACGTACCGCTGGGCTGTAAGGACGCCGTGGATGACACCTCAGACTATCAGTCCTGCTTGTCGGGCAATATGGCAGGCGACAGTCAAGTTGGTAGCCCACCACGCGCGTGGTGACTTCACACATGTCTGCGGTGACCGTTTGGCCTCAGTTCGAAGCGGAACGCGTCAGTGAAGACAATTATACTCCAGTCAATGAGATGAGAGACCGAAGACATGTTTGGAGACGCCCCAGCAACGTTGAGATACCAACTCGATTGTCGCTCGCCATACGGGCAGACAAGCAGGAGTGATGATCTGGGGTGCCGCTTCATTTAATAGCAGGACGCCTTTAGTTATCCGTGGAAACCTTTCAGCATAGCACAGCGGTACGTCGACGATATCCTAAGACCCGTTTTGTTGCCCTTCATAACAAACCATCCTGAGCTTACATTTCAGGATAATAACGGCCGGCCGCATACAAAACACAAAATCGACGCTCCACGAGAAAGTTATGCCATTGGGCCACAAACTGATATTCATACAGTTGTCGACGAAAAATACAAAACTTTATACTTTGGCGGACGATGGTTGATTGTGGGACGCAGCAGAGCAATAACTCCGAGCATTTTGCAAAGATAGTAAACGGCGGACATGTCGATACCGGGACATAAAGTCGTTGGGAATTTCATTCCATGTACTCACCTGGACAGTAACTATACCTCACAGACAGGAGCATGTACAACGTCATCATTTGAGAGAGGACGTTCAGTTGGGCTCAAGGAAGCCGGTTGGAGCAATCGCTCGACATTTGTGTAGGAGAGATTCCACTATTCGACAGTGATGGCAGGAATAGGTGAACCTTGCCGAACACAGCCTCAAGAAGGATGCCGTCGTCTTACAGTGTCGAGAGAAGGAGAAGAAGGAGCAGTCATCAGAGAGGCACTCAGAGAACCGAATTCATCTTTCTCATCGATCCGACGTGCAACTGGTGCTTCATTGACCACAAGGATCATTCTTAGGCGATTCACATGAAAGGAGCTAAGCTGAGCTCAAGGCGCCGATTATGCTAACTACCATTGACATCTGTCCACCAATAATCTTCTTTACAGTGGTGTCAGGCACATTTGGCCTAGAATCTTATCGACAGGAGTAAATGTAAATGTCGTGTGACTAGTGTCTCCCGTCGGGGAGACCGTTTGCTGCGTGCAAGTCTTTCGATTTGACGACACTTCGGTCGGTGACTTGCGCGTCGATGGGGATGAGATGATGATGATTAGGACAACACAGCACCCAGTCCCTGAGCGGAGAAAATCTCGGGAATCGAACGCGGGCGCTTAGGATTGACATTCTGTCGCGCTGACCACTCAGCTACCGGGGCCGGACCATCGCCACGAGTAGAAGCGTCTTCAGTGATGATGATGAGCGAAGGCGGGTCTGGAGACAGACAGCAGTGCGACACCAGTCTGATCACCGCTTGTCATACGTCCAACAACCAGGAGTGGTGGTCTGAGTTGTCGTTTCAGAGCAAGACCCCTGGGTTGTCTTTTGCATGGCCATCCTTTTAGCATGACGTCTCTGGGATGACGTCGGTTTACTAGACAAAAAATAAAACACCTACAGCCGTCCTTGTGATTTTATTTTATTTCGTAGCTACCAGTTTGGATGCTTCATTGCGTCATATTCAGGATATTTAGATGCGGTACAGGTGGATACGATCCCCGTGCATAACCCATCAGTTGCCAGCCTTACTGGATACGCAGATAATCTGACTCTCACGCGTCAGCACTCCAATCATCAACTGCCAAACCTTGGTTGTCATCTGCGATGCCCTCACAGCACAGAGCTACGTCGAGAATATTCTATGCTCCCCTCTGTTGCCTTCGTGGCAAGCACTCCCGGAGTTACATTTAAGCAAAATGAAAGCTGCCCGCACACGGCGAGAGTTTCCACAGCTAGCCTTCGTGCTTAAACCCTATATTGGCCAACAACGTTGCCGGGTCTCTTCCCATTTGAAAACTTTTGGTGTATTGTGGGTAGTGACCTCCAACCTGTTCGGGATATTGACGGTCTAACTCGCCATATTGACTGACTTTGGCTCGAATCCATCAGGAGGACATCCATCAGCTCTGTCAATCAGTTCCAAGTGGTGCCCAAGTGGTGCCCAAGTGGTGCCCAAGAGTTTCTGATTTGCTCCGTTTGTGAAGCTCTTTCTCTTGCACAAATCATCCAATTTCTCCGAAATTGTAATCAGTTGTTTGTCTGTACATGTACATCAGATTTACCAATTTCCGTCAAATTCGCATAATTCGTTCTTGGTGTGCCACTTCTTTTTTCTTACACTTTACTTTTTGCTGTTTCCGATGTTGGCAGGGAATATACATCACAAAAATTTTCCACTGCTTATGTAACAATAACTTTTTAACTTTCTATAATATGCATGTTACTTAAGTTCAGTTAGCTACAGTATACTATGTAAGAACAGCTGCCAATGCCTGTGCTCCATATTTTAATCTGGATGGACGTTTAGGGTTTAGCATCATGTCGGCAACGAGGTCATTAGAAACGGAGCCAACATTTGGGATCAGGAAGAACTGGGTTTGAATTCAACAGTGTTCTTTCATGGGAATCTTTCCACGTTTCTCCTTTATCGATGAGGTAGCGCGAAAAGCAGAAAATAGCTGTGGATTAGAACAGAAGACGTCCAAAATGTGAGTCCCTTTCCTATCGACATATTTTGCTAATGGAAAATACGAGCTGCCGTTCTACTTAGATGCAGATGATACTTTCTTGAGCAATAATACATACATTCTGGTCATACATTAAAGTATAAAACGTCTAGATTCTTAAATCTCAAAACTGAGAAGTACTTAAGTGGTGCTGGGAGGGAAAGTACGTGTTTTACACTGCCAAATGATCTGTATGGGCGCTAACTCTCTAAACAAAGAAACAGAGAAGGTGAGGGTCGTATATTTTACGATTACTGCAGATGAAAAAAACCCTGCGCCGACCCATGAAAGCCGCTGTTTATGGACCTCGTCTCGGATCTCTAAAATTATGTTTCCTCTGTTGGTTTTACGACTGCGCTTCTTCTTCTTTTCGCCTTGTGAATGTTAACGAGCGCCGTAGCAACAATAAACTCGCAGGATTTTCTTTCCGCAGGGCGGCGACTGTTGTGCATATTAGATATGAGAAGACAAGTAATTCCTGTCCGTAAACACTGCATTATACCAAGCCGCCATTTCTGGTTGACGAACATCTTTAGTTACGTTTTTTAAAAGTATGACAGACTTCAAGTATCGAACTGATGCACTGATGCATTCTCCTCACAAATCAACTGAAAACCTGTAAATCAAATCATCAAAACAGCGTAATAAAACAGGCTGTACGATTCACACTAGCACACAGTCACTTTCATTAGTAATCGTCAATCCGAGGTGAATGCAAGTGTAAATGATACGTTTCTTGAAGGAGACTTAAATTCCCATACTTCATAACGTCCTTCAATCAGAAAACAAGTATGAACAAGAGAAATGATTATTTCGCCCCTGGTACTATATGAATCAATAAATATAGGCGGCCAAAATTCTGCGCTACTGAATACAGGGAGTTAAGCATGCAATTACCGGAACAACAATAGAACACAAAGGTATCTTAGAACTTATTTCATGACAAGATGAGTCGCAGAATACGTTACTCCTGTGACTAGCATCACAGATGCGAGCCTTTCAAACAAAGCCAGACTTTTCTGTGTGATGGATGTACAATGTCTTGGCTTAAGTTATAAGCAAATACCAGACATTAGACAGAGATCACCTTGATTACCTTTTCTTTAATAATTTGCAATGCATTTCGAATCCACTGGTTTCATGTTCACTGTCTGACTACAGAACGAATACAAGTAACATTCAGGGAGCAGCCGTCAGCCGAGAGGAGCAGCAACAGGGAAGCAAACGATTTTGTGGCGTTTAACGAGTTTCTCACCAGGAGTGATTATATACTTTCATCTGTGTGTGTTTTGTATTTGGCTGTCCAATGTGTGCGTGGTAATTTAATATTTATTAGACCCAGTTCTGGCGTTTTCTTTTGTGTCGGAAAGCAACCGACCTTGTGACATTTTAAAAGTTTCTAATGCAGAGCATATAATTTAGTCTCATCTGTGTGCTTTGGTAGTTTAGTTTTTGAATTCATGTCACTCTAATTTACTAGACTAAGTTCTGGCGTTTTCGTCAGTGTCTACAGTAAGAGATCCGCTCCTCATGTCGATAGTCGTCTGTGTAGTGTAGTTTTCCACCGTCTTTAATAGAAATTGGGACTGTGATTGCTGTGTGCCGATGTGAGCTGATTTGGTGACACTTCGCTCTCATGATCAGGATGTGTTGGTTTCGATTACACAGCTTGAGGCTGCATTCAATGAGTGTCACTGTTTTGGACCGGCCGAGGTGATCCAATGGACGTCCAGCAAGACCCACGACTTTCGCTGATAGGTCCGCACCGGCGCCCAGCCCGCTTACTTCTCGCATTGAGGTTGACGTCTCAGCCGTGGCCGAGTGGGAGATCGCCTCAGGGAGTGGCAGGCTGTGGATGTCTTCCCGGGCGGCTGAACGTAAAGCCTATCCTGTAAACAGGTTGCAGGTGCCGTCTGTGGCTGACAGTGTCGCTCAGCCACATGCAGTCGCCTATCCTGTATCAGAGAAAACCTGTCAGCCTGCAAGATCTGGGCAGTCACAGAGGGTGACGTTACTGGTCGTTGGGAGCACCAATATCAGGCGTGTTACTGGGTTCCTTAGGGACTTGACTGACGTGCAACGGAGCAAAGCCCGTGTGCACTCAGTGTGTATACTGGATGGAGTCTTTCCAGACGTGGAAGAAGGGCTTCCAGATGTCATGAAGAGCATAGGCTGCAGTCAGCTGCAGATGGTGTCTCACATAGGTACCAGTTACGTGTGTCGTTTTGGATAGGAAGAAACTCCAGCTTGTTTCGAACGGCTATCCAAAGCGGTAAAGGCTGTCAGTCAAGAACAACTTCAGCCTTAAAGGGTGCAGGGTGAACACAGGACGAACGTACATCTAGAAACCATCTGTATAACAGCTGCATATTGTCTTAGCTTCGGAACGTCCCAGAGTTCCAAGCGCTAATAGAAAGTACTGATACTCAAATCGTTATAGGCACTGAAAGCTGGCTAAAGCTAGACATAGTCTGAGCTGAAAGTTTTGCGGAGGACCTAAGGTGTTCAAAGGGATAGGCTAAATACAGTTGCCGGCGGCGTGATTGTTGGTGTTAGTAGTAGTTTAACTTGTAGCTAAATTGATATAGATAGTTTCTGTGAATTAGTATGGGTAGAGGTCATTCTTCGTAACCAGAATAAAGTAATAATTAGAGCCTTTTACCGACCTCCCGACTCAAATAATACAAATGCTGACAGTTTCAAATAAAACTTAAGTCTAACCGGACTTAAGTCTAACCTGACTTAAGTCTAACTTGACTCAAATTATAGTACGTGGTGACTTCAATTTACCCACGATATGTTGGCGAAAATGCATATTTCAATAAGTAGGTACGCATAAAATGTCATCGGAAATTGTGCTAAACACATTCTCAGAAAATTATTGCGAGCAGTTACTTTATGAGCCCACTCCAGTAGTAAGCGGTTGTGGAATCACACTTCACCTCTTTGCAACAAACAGTCCTGGGCTAATAACGAGCATCAAAACGGATACAGGGATTAGTGAACACATTGTTCCCTTTACGAGACTAAATATAGCAACTTCCAAAATTCCTGCACCAAAGAAGATGAAGTAAAGATTCCAGAATTCTAATCAAGAACAACTGTCAACAAGAGTAACTTAGAAGTAGATATTCTCAGAATAGCGAAGCAACTTAAATCACTTAATAAAGCAAGTCTTCCGCTCCAGACTGTATACCAGTAAAGTTCCTTTTAGAGTATGCTGATACAATTGCTCCACAGTTAACAATGATATACAACCGCACGCTCGACGAAAGATTCGTACTCAAAGACTGGAAAGTTACATAGCTCACACCATTATTCAAGAAAGGCAATAAGAGTGCTCCAGAAAATTACAGACCCATATCTATATAACATCGACATACAGCAGAATTTTGTAACATATATTTTCGTCGAACGTTGTGAATTAGTTCGAAGAGAACGATCTGTTGACACGCAGTCAACACGGATTTAGACAACATAGTTCTTGTGAAACAAAACTAGCTCTTTACTCACTCGAAGTGTTCTGTGCTACCGACGAGGGATTTCATATCGATTCAGTTTTCTAGATTTCCAGACGAGTTTTGACACTGTACTTCAAAAGAGGCCTGTAATCAAATTGCACGCCTGTGGAATATCGTTTCACCTTCGTGGCCACATTCATGGTAACTGACGGGAAGTTACCGAGTAAAACGGAAGTGTATTCTGGCGTTCCCCAATGTAGTGTTATAGAACCTCTGCTGTTCCTTATCTACATATAAGACTTAGGAGACAACGTGACCAGCCCCCTCAGGTTGTTTGAGACGATGTAGTCATTTACCTCCTAATAAAGTCAACAGAAGATCAAATAAAATTGCAAAACGATTTTGACTCATCGACATGAGTGCTAAAAGGATTCCATTAAGCTACGGTTACACGATAAACCAGTCAAATCTAAAGGCTGTAAATTCAAGTAAATACCCAGGAATTACGATTAAAAACAACTTAAATTGGAAGGAACATATAGAAAATGTCGTGGGGAAGGCAAACCAAGGACTGAAATTTGTTGACAGAACACTTAGCAAATGCAATAGAATCTAAAGAGATTGCCTACACTACGCTTGTCCGTCCTTTTTTGGAGTACTGCTGCGCGGTGTGGTATCCTTACAGGATAGGGACAGAGTACATCGAAAAATTCCTGATGGTATTTTCGTTCGGTCCTTACAGCTACAAGAAAATGTATTTCGCCTTGTTGATGTGAAGCATCATATGTGACCAGTACTTATGGTGATTTCTGCTTGGTTTCTTGCTTATCGTCAGGAAACGCCGTGTGCTAGCACGTCTTTAGTGTCTCTCTTCATTAGTCACTTATGCTTGTAACCTCATCTTTCGCTGCATTTATTACGTTTCACACAGCAAACTTTATCGTATACCACTGTTTAGTGTTTACTTTTGTACTTCAGTCTGTGTATTATGTTCTGTAGTGTTGCCAACATTGCCACTAGTTTGTCTTTGAATTTACTTTTTTTTAGTTAACTGTATGTATGTTATTCAATTTCATTATTGTTCTGTGTATTTATATAGTGTGTAAGAGTAATGAAGGAATAGTGATGGAGTGTTTTTCTTCGTTTTCTTCTTTTTTTATAGATTGGTGGGGATGGGGGGTGGGGGGTGGGGAGAAGGACGAATAGACGTAAGTCTCCTCTATTCCCAAGAATATTTCCACAGATACAAATCATTGACACAGAATAAACAGTTCCTCGATAATCAAATGAATATTGGAATCCAGACACTGTAAGTAGTAATGGAAACAAATCAAATGAAAAAGAAAAGAACCATTTCCTACCTTCACTCACTCCCACCCAAGCACCCCACACCCTCAATTTCATATCACTTCTTGCTCCTCACCTTTTCATCCAACTCACTCACTATCGCACTACTATACACTTACGTCCACTCAACTTTGCTTCTCCCTCCCACAACTACCCAACTATTAAAAAACAACATTTAAACACTACTCCTTAATTACTCTTACACAGTATATAAATACGCAGCAACATAATGAAATATGCGGTTCTAGGCGCTACAGTCTGGAGCCGAGCGACAGCTACGGTCGCAGGTTCGAATCCTGCCTCGGGCATGGATGTGTGTGATGTCCTTAGGTTAGTTACGTTTAATTAGTTCTAAGTTCTAGGCGACTGATGACCTCAGAAGTTAAGTCGCATAATGCTCAGAGCCATAATGAAATAGAATAACAAAAGAGAAACTAAGGGGAATCTTATATTGGTAACCCTAACAAACATGATACTCCCTTAGAAGTATAAAAATAAACAATAAACAGTGGCACAAGCAAAAGTAAGTTGTATAAAACGGAAGAATTGCGTAGTTTTGCAGAGCAACGGAAAATTAGATTACTGGTGTCAGTCTATTGAAGAAAGACACCAAAGACGATTTAGCACACAGCATTTCCTGATGTAGGCGAGAACCCAAGCAGAAATGAAAACCAAAAAATTGATAACAATCTGCTTTTCGATATTAAAAAGAAATAAGATAGTAAATATCTTTAATTACATACGATGATGATGCTTTACCTCAATAAAGCGAAACGCGTCCGGTGAGAAAAACACGCATTTTCTCGTACTTGTAAGGATGGAACGAAAATACCCCCCAGAACTGTAAAGCAACTGTGGCAATATGGCCACACGCGTGAAGAATTTAATTACATCGAAAAAGTTCAAAGAAGGGTAGTACGTTTTGTGTTATCGAGAAACAGAGGAGGACTTGTCCCGGACTTAATACAGAATTTGTGATGGATATCAATAAAACGAAGGTCGTTTCTCGATGTAGCGGAAACTTCTCAAGAAATTTCAGTCGTCAACTTTCTCCTCCGAATGCAAAAATATTTTGTTGATTTGCAGAGTAGATGTGTACATACGGGTGTAGACTCTTTAACAACGAATGTAGTTTTAAAACAGTTATTGTCTGTTTCTGTTGCATCTGCTTTTCCGACGTCCTTTCACATTATCGTTAAGAAAATGTGATCCGAAGAGTGAGCATGCCTTTCCTTACACCAGGCGAAATCAAATTACACCTGCTGGTCTGACGTAGTCTTGTGCCCGGTGTGGTATAGATACCGCTCCTTTGCTACGGCCATCTTTCTGGTCCAGTGTCCTTCTGCTTGTGGTCGCCTCCCACTGCCATGTGCTGAGCTGGGCAAGCTCGGCCGCTCAGGAATCATCACTTGCCACTGGGACACTGTCTGTCTTATGTAAGTCTGCAGGCTTTCGTGGTCGTTGTCACTGAAGTTAAAATATTCTGGGTTATTAGGCCGCGTCATTTTAACTTTATTGTCTGTTTTGCCTGTATGAGTTCTTGGGCTGAACAGATACAATGGCTGTAAAAGAATTGGAGCATCAGAAGACATGATTGGATGTGAACGTAACTTTGTACATGTACACACGGTCGGCAGGTAGGTAAATAATTACACTTTTAATTTTCTGCCAAAGGTAGAACATTCACCAAAGTGCATTAGTCTTGTTCATCTTTAGCGTTGTTGCTAGACCTGATACAAAATATAAGGACAGTTAACAGCATCAGGTGTTCAGTGATTAGTGTGAAGGACACACACATATGTTATTGATACCTGACAGTGTTTCAAATCTGCCTCACTGCAGGTTCCCATTTAGGTGGCTGATGGTATCGCGAAATTTCGAGGTCTTTCGAATGTAATAGTGGGCCAGTGGGGAATGCAACCTCCTCCTCAGCGTTCCAGTCAAATGGCTCTGAGCACTATGGGACTTAACATCTGAGGTCATCAGTCCCCTAGAACTTAGAACTACTTAAACCTAACTAACCTAAGGAAATCACACACATCCATGCCTGAGGCCAGACTGAATCGCCTAGAACCGCTCGGTCGCAACGGCCGGCCAGCGTTCTGGTCGACCATATCAAACCACCACAGGGGAGCATCAGAGTACTGCTGTACTGACCATCTGGGCACGGTTGAACTACAGACAACACGAGCCGTGTACCTTATTCCTGGTGGAATGACTGGAACTGTTCAGCTGTCTGACCCCCTCTAACACTGCTCATGCATGATTGTTCACATCTTTGGTCGGGTTTACTGACATCTCTGAACAGTCAAAGGGACTGTATCTGTGATACAATATTCACAGTCAACGTCTATCTTTTGGAGTTATGGGAACCGGGTGTGTAGTTGTAGCGTTGACTTATTCTGAAACTTGGGACATACTTTTGAATAAATCCATCTGAGAATCTCTGAGCCTCACAACCAGGTCGCATTATATTTGTTCGAAAAAACAATATGCATTAATGGACTGTATATCAGTTGGTCCGTGATTATCACACCATTGGAGGAATCAATAAATGAAGAACTAGAAAAGGAAACGATACGGAGGTGCTTTTAACTTATGTGTTTGGAACATCTCTTTAGGCCTGGGAGGCAGAATTTCTTACACCGTGGGATATGGATGTGTTAGAGCGGCGTTTCAATGCTTAAAAAATTATATTTTCAGGCAACGGCAAGGGTTCTGAGAGATTTAGTGCTGTATCTCAATAGGGGGCGTCGACAGATAGGCAGCCAGCCAGACCTGCTTTACATAACGACCACATAGCCTGCCGGCGACTGGCAGAGCCGACTGCTCAAAGTGGATAACGGCCGCTGGTGAATCAATGCTGCCGAGCCTGCAAGCAGTGCGAAAGGCGATCGTCTGGCAGCTAGGCCCAGGTCTGCAGTGGCCAGTTGCTCCGTCTCACAAGGAGACCGTAAGATCTGTTAAACTCAGGTTTATAGAGTCTTAGGTACGTTGCAGAGATACCAGTCCTCAGTACCTGGCCAGCGACTTTCCATGCGACAGCTCCTATGTTGAGTGGTACTTAAGTAAATAAATTAGTGAAATCAAAGTGAACTAGAAATTAGAATATAAATGAAAAACTTGGTTTAGTTTAGAGAGTTACATACTCGCAAACAGCGGGCCGAACAGCAGAACAGAAGAGACAATGACCGTGAAATCAGCAAGTTCCACATAAGCGGGCGCTGTCGATTCAGCCGTCAGGGCATCGCCCGACCGGCTCACGTGTTTCTCAGTTGTCGTATGTGAGCAAAGGCCCTCGCCTACATCCCAAGAGCCAATGACCGACGTAAATAAGATTCTTCGAGAAGCTATTCAGCGTGACAGAAGAGGCAATACCCGGCTCACGTGTTTCTCAGTCGTCACATGGGATCAAAAGCCCTCGCCTACATTCCAAGAGCCAATGACCGACGTTAAGAAGATTCTTCGAGGAGCTTCTCAACGTGACAGAAGAGGCAATGACCGTGAAGTCGTTCACCTCCAGTAAACTGAAGTGAATAAATACGCGAGACGCAGTGGGCCAGACAGATGAAGACGGAGACGGAGATGAAGACGGAGGAAGACGGAGATGGAGACGGAGACGAAGAAGACGAAGAAGTAGCAGTAGTTTTCTGTCAGTTTCGGTGCTGAAGACCGTCATGCAAGAAGAGTCTGCATCATGCACAGACGAAGCAAGTCCGCCGCTGTAATGGAATAGCAAGCAGCAGCCGCGGCGCCAGAAGACAGTAGTTAAAAGGTATTTGAAGTCTGGTTTTTACATACCCGGGTGGCTCGTGAGGACGGGAAGGAGACGGCCTCACATGAGTAGTCACCTGTGAGATGGGATGAAGACCTGACAGCCGAAGACTGGCAAGCGGGAGTCCGTGGTTCGAGTCCGCCACACTGGCCTTCCCCCGCCGCGCCGCTCCGCTGGCCGACGCAGAACACACGCGGCCGCTTAGAGAAGAGAAACACTGGGACGCCACACCCAAGGTATCATCCGATGCACGATTTCGCTCGCAATAATTAAACAGGCCACCTCGCGCTGCGCGTCTCCAGTCAACTGGGCGAGACGGCGACACGAGATACACACCGCTACGCGTAATCAGACGCCGCCGCCGCCGCCGCCGCCGCCGCCGCTGCCGCAGCAGAAGACTTCACAAACGACACAGCTGCCGCTCTCCGAACCAGAACATTCCGTAAGATACAGTTGTACAAATCTTCAATAAAAGTTATCTTATGTAAAATGATGTTTCATTCGACCTCATACCCGAGCCAAGGAAGAACCCACCCTGCCCACATGTTGTTAAGGGAGAAAAGTTAATTTATTTAATATTTTCACCCTGACAGAATGCTTTAGAATGCTCATCCTGACAATTGACTTGCATCAAAAGAGAAAACCCAGTTACATTTAGTGACAGAAGTGTCACATTTAGTAACACAACTGTTACACCTAGTTTCCGAGAAAATCGAGGGTGAATATTTGTGAGTACAACCTATAAAGGCAACGGCCTTTCCGCAGTGGATACACCGGTTCCCGTGAGACCACCGAAGTTAAGCGCTGTTGGGCGTGGCCAGCACTTGGATGGGTGACCATCCATCCGCCATGCACTGTTGCCATTTTTCGGGGTGCACTCAGCGTTGTGATGCCAATTGAGGAGCTACTCGACCGAATAGTAGCAGCTTCGGTCAAGAATACTATCATAACGACCGAGAGAGCGGTGTGCTGACTCCACGCGCTTCCGATCCGCATCCTCCTCCGAGCCGCCCGTGGTGGCCAAGCGGTTCTAGGCGCTACAGTCTGGAACCGCGCGACCGCTACGGTCGCAGGTTCGAATCCTGCCTCGGGCATGGATGTATGTGATGATATTAGGTTAGTTAGGTTTAAGTAGTTCTAAGTTCTAGGGGACTGATGACCTCAGAAGTTAAGTCCCATAGTGCTCAGCGCCATTTGAACCATTTGAACCATCCTCCTCTGAGGATGACACGGCGGTCGGATGGTCCCGGTAGGCCACTCGTGGCCTGAAGACGGAGTGTGAGTGACAACCTATAAATGTAGCATTAGTCATATTCCATAAGTCAGCGTAGCGCAGTCCAAGGTTCACAATTACTACGCTGGTCGTACGGAATAGCAGACCCTATTATGTTTACTTTCACCGCAGGTTAAAATTTTCACGGAAAACATACGAAATGTCCCCGATTTGTTACAATCTAATGGGGAAATCGCTTCGAAGGGAGATTCCATAAAGATACATACATTAAATCGGCATCAATGTAGCACACTTGCTTTCACAAAGATGATCAAATTGCGTGAATCTCATCGAAGTTGATCGATGAAGGAAAAGGCGCTTTGAATTCAAACCAACTGTGTTTTGCGGAATGGCTGCCGAAAAATCCGTGTGCCGGCAAGGCATTAGCTTTTGTTAAATGTGCGTGGTGGTCTACGTATTTGTGTTTCGGTTGCCATTATCGCTTTCTGTAACAAAAATTCGGTTCCAGAACAGCAAGCGATGTAAACGATAGCGAGTAACACGATTTTGTAATCTGTATAAACGGAATACACTTTTCAAGAAAATTTGCTGTTATAATTGATTTATTAATGAAATTATTACGGTGAAAATGATTAATTTTGCATGACTTACACTATTTAATAATATTCTGCACGTTGCACTCGAAAAGAATTGGAGAAGAGTGTTTCACCCATCATCACCAGTTTGGTAGTCATGTTTCTTAACCACTAAGCCACGCTCGTGGTTTCGATACTTCGCGAACATTACAGTATAGAAGGTACCCATAAAACTCTGACATCGATTTTCTCGGAAATTAGCGGCAATCTCATGAGACGCCTTTAGTAAGGGACCCAGGACAGGTCCCTCCACAATACGCCCAAGACTTAATCCGTGAATAACTTTTCTGGTAGTCCCCTTGTCAGCAACAAGGCTTGGGGAAGGAAGAACCTGTAAAGATGCTTGGTGGTTTGCCGAGCGTACGGCGTTTACCTGAGGACACAGTGAAATATCATAGTTGAGACTAGGATTTCCTTGGCTACTTTCAATACGTTTAGCTAGCACCATTACGTTTCCCTAGAGTGAGAATGAGCATGTGTATTCATGAAAACGTTTAGCAAAACAGTACCGACCACAGAAGGGCAAGCACTTACAAATAGTCAGGCAGATACGCAAGAATGGGTAGCTCAAATGTCCTCATTTACTTTTGATTTCCTTTTTTCAGGAATGTCTTCATCTTAAACTAGCTTGGCCCTTGTGGTACGTTCTCGTATTAAAGAAATTTTTCTTACGTCTTATCAGTCAGCCCGTTCTTCAACTTGGAGTTCTGATAAATTCATTTAGTTGCCGAATCTAGACGTTTTTAGTTATCATTACTCTCAAAACTGAGCAACCGTTTCGAACACTTCGAGTCTCTCCTCTTCCGATTTTATCACAGTCAGTAATTCAAAATTCTCAGAAAATGAAACTGACCTATGTGTCATAATAGTAGGTTATTTTCTTTGAAAAGGAATTTTGTCATTGGTTCTGGTGGTCTCCTTCTTACATCCTCTATTCTTCTTCAGTCTTACATTATTCTTCTTCTAACGTAAAGGAGTTCCTTCATTTTGTTCACCAATGCTCCTCAGTTTTGATGCTAAGTTTTTCATTAATGGTATTTCTGCCACACTTCAGTTTTTGCTTCTTTCTTTGGTTTACACTAAATTCATATTACTGGGATCCATATCCTGTACGTTCCGCTCAGCATGTTCAATATTTTTGCATTATTTTCACAGGAAACACTAAATTGATGTTGAACTCTTGTACTGTCGAACATGAGAAGCTGATTAATATTCATCAGACTGATTAGGCGTAGTTAACGAATTCATTACTAATCTTGTTACTTTGAGAGGGTAAGTAATCGGTAACCCTCTCATCTTTTTCATACAGTCAGCTAACAAATTCATTGCGTAAGTGGCTACTCTGAGAAGTTAGCTGCTGCTCGGTATTTGGTAATTTGGAATAATTGTGTTTTAGATCCTTCACGTCTGATTTTCATTGCATTACGGCCTTAGGTAAAACTTCGCTCGAGATTATTAAATCAGCTAATTCCGTCGATACCGTTTCTAAGAACGTTGAAAATCTTCACCCATTCGTTGTTGGATGCCAGTACTAATTTGAATTTATTTTCGAACTGCTTGTTCATTTGCAAAACGTTCCAAATATTCGTCCGTTTCTGCTGTTTGTAGACGAAATTGCGTTCATATGAGCTTATGTCCCTTCGCAAGATGGACAAAATTTTTATTCACATGAACTGTCTGTCCCTGCGCGTGGTGAATAGAATTTTGTCTTAAAGAGATTAAACTTTTACACAGTTCACCAAATGGACCTGATAACTGAGATGGTAATTTGACTTTTCCTTCGAATTCGGCCGGTATTTGTGTACTACTCGCGGCAGACCTCGTGCTTTCAGTGGCTTGATCCGGAATTTCCTTCTATTTGGCATTTAATTCACTATCGCATTTATATACTTTTTCCTATTAATGAGCATTTTATTTACCTTCTGTATTTCCATTAATTTTGATTAAGTAATTGATTTTAAAATCTCAGCTTATCCCCAATACAAATTCTATCACAAAAAGAATAATACTTTACTTCATCAAAATTAAATGAAGAAAAAAGGACCGAAAAGCTCCCTTAGCGTGAACATAACTCCGCCATCTTGTGGCACTTCACACTAATTGGCGGTTTCTGATAATTAAAATTTAAAAGCTTCCTCAAAATTTAGAAAAATGAAAGAAAGGCCACGTTCATCTACTATTGATTCCCTAATTTCTTTGCCCAAAATTTTTGTCTTGGTCAGTAGCTTTCTCACCTGAAGGACTGCGATCTATTATTGTCGTATTTTTCTTGATATTATTTACTCCAATAATTTTCTTTCTTTTCTTTTCCTTATTTATTCATTCTGTGATACATCTCATTTGTTTGGAGATACATGTGAAAGAAAACGCATAACAAAATTGTAGAACATTCAGTTTCAAAATCTATATACATTACATATTCTCATAAAAATATACTTTACTGCGAGTCTACGTCCGAGGTCGTCAATTGTATCATTGTCTCCTATAATTTTAGCAAAATTGAACTTAAATTCAGAATATAGTTGTCAAAAGCATTTACTAACACGTAAAATTATTTATTAAAACTCTGTCTTTCGCGGTAATGTTACAAGATAACTGGGATCAAATTATACCTCTGATTAATTCTCAATTGTATTCCAAAAGAAGTATTAATAATACTTAACATTCCTGAAAAACTGCAAAATTAGCTACGGCCCACAGTTAGCTTATAAATAATTCGTTTGATATTTTGGTTGACCATGAAAAGTAATGAAGTTTCTTTTCGTCAGAATTATAAGCAAATATGTATCTGATTTCGAGAAAATCAATGACTGCAGATTCTAATGAACGTAATAAATAAATGATAATTCCGCACAAAATAGCGCTTGATATCATAATGAATCAAATGGAAAGTTTACTCTTTAACTATTTCATTTTTAGTGCAAATAGTTAACATCTATTCCGATCGGCAGAGGAAAGGTCTTTGAAGTCGACTAGTCATAAAGCAAGAAATATTATAGAATTTTTAAATATTTATTTGATCTGCACTCGAAAATAAGTCTCTCACTAAACAACACAGCTCAGCGATAATAGGCATTGATCAAGCGACACCGAAGAAGTGTCTTTTTTAGCATTTATGCGTCGTACATATAATTAATTAATTAATTAATACTAATGTTTTTGTTTTTTACAAACGATAATGATGATGATCACAAAGTGCACATATCGCTGTATTTCACAGTCGACGAATTACCAACAAATTAAATATTATTTCAATTATGGGTGCGTGACGCTGTCGCTACACGGATATTCATCTGGATAAAAGGGATAAGTTTTTGAATACGATTGTGATGTCACACCAGGAGGGCAGTGTGTTGACCACATGCCCTTCCATATTCGCATACAGGTACCATTGGGTCTTCCGAGGCCTGTTCAGACTGAATTCAGTTTTTGACTTAAATATAAAATAATGTGAAATCTTAACTAACAATGAACATATATAATCGATTGAAATGTTTTTGTAATTAGAGCAGTTGAGGGCAAGGCAATACTAACGGCAAGGAGAACGTCACGTGCAATCCGATCGATAGATTGAATGCTAAACTTCTCACGTATATGAAATTAGATCTGTGGATATTCTCATGTCTGACGTATGATAGAGAACCATTGATTTTCAGTACAAAAACAAGTCGAAGAAAATTGGTTGCTTAGCGGACAGTTCAGAGATGGGTTACTAGATAGACAAAAAACAAGTAAATGGTTCAGGTAACAGAGAGGGAGAGAGATGCTGAATACCAAAGATAAGAAACGAGTCAGACTTTTTCATGCGTCATCAGTCTTCCGACTGCTGCGAATCGGTCTGTACTAATTTCCATCTTGTGCCAACCCATTCAGCTCTGACTTAAACATACGTCCGCGACTTCAGTTATTTCTTGGGTGTATTCAATGTCTGTCTTCCCCTACAGTTTGTACCATCTACAACAGTAACATGGAAGTTGTTCCCCAATGTCTTAACAAATGTCCTATCTTTTGTCCCTTCTTCTTTTTAGTGTTTTTCTTATGTTCCTCTCTTCGTCAATTTCGCGGAGAACTATTTCATTCCTTGCCGTCCGCAGTGGCCGAGCGGATCTAGGCGCTGCAGTCTGGCACCGCGCGACCGCTACGGTCGCAGTTTCGAATCCTTCCTCGGGTATGGATGTGTGTGATGTCCTTAGGTTATTTAGGTTTAAGTAGTTCTACGTTCTAGGGGACTGATGACCTCAGAATTTAAGTCCAATAGTGCTCAGAGCCATTTGAACCATTTTTGAACTTCATTCCTTATCAATCCACCTAATTTTCCTCTTCCTTTGGTAGCATCAGATCTCAAACGCTTCCGTTCTCTTCTGTTCTGGTTCTCCCACATTCCACGATCCGCTACGATACAACGCTCTGCCCTAAACCTTCATTTTCAAAAAATTGTTCTTCATTTTAAGGTTTAGATTTGATACCAGTAGACTTCTCTTAACTAGGAATGCACTCTTTGCGTATACTTACCTGCTCTTTATTTCTTTCTTGCTTTGTCCGTCATGCGTTAGAAATTCTTCCAATCCATATGTGACATACAGCAAACCAGTGCTTAATAGTATTGGTTAAAACAGTCTTGGTTGCAATTTTGGATTTTTATTTTTCAGGTAGGCGTTTCGCCTTATTTAGGAGTCTTCAGGTTATCTTGATTTGGTATTTCTTAGAAGGATTCTTTAGTCAGTGTAGCCAAAGGGCATCGTCGAATACATCAGGCCAACATCGCCTTCGTTAAACTCAGTAAAATCTTTTCTAGATAGACGCGAGTGACACCAAGATCTGTATAACGCGTTCCCGTTCACCGGAGCGAGTAACTGTTACTCGCGATATTGGCCTGATATATTCGATGATGCTCTTTGGCTACACTGGGCTAAAGGATCCTTCTAAGAAATACCAAATTAAGGTAACCTGAAGACACCTAAATAAGGTGAAACGAGTAGTTGAAAGGTAAAAAACTAAAATTTCAAGCAAGACTGTTTTTAACCAATACCGTCACGTGTTACTTTACTTCCAAGGTAGCGGGCATATTTAACTTCGTCAGTTTCTTGGTCCGCAAATTTCATGCTAAATTTGTTGCTGATCTCGCTTCTGCACCTCCTTAATGCTTTCATCTTTCTTCCGTTTAGCGCATGTTCTGTACTCACTAGACTGTTCATTCCACTCCACACGTCTTGTAACACTTATTTACATTGAGGTGACAAAAGTCGAGAAGTAGCTCCTAATCTCCTGTCTGGACCTCCTCTATCCCAGCGTAGTGCAGTATCCAGACGAGGCATGGGCTCAATAAGTCGCTGGAAGTCCTCTGCAGAAACACTGAGCCATTCTGCCTCTCTAGCCATCCACAATTGCGAAAGTGTCGCCAGTGAAGGATTTAGTGTATGAACTCACCTCTCGATTATGTCCTATGTATGTTGACTGGGATTCACGTCGGGCAATGTGGGTGACGAAATCATTTGCTCGAATTGTTCACGATGTTCTTCAGACCAACAGCGAACAATTATGGCCCGGTGACACGAAGTCCATAAATGGCTGAAAAAGGTCGCCAAGTAGCCAACCATAGCCATTTCCAATCAGTGATCGATCCAGCTGGAGTAGAGAACCTAATCAATTCAGTGTAAAAACAGCTCACACCAATATGTAGTCACCACAAGCATGCCCAATGCCTTGTTGACAGGTGTGGCCGAGCAGTTCTAGGAGCTACAGTTTGGAACCGCGTGACCGCTACGGTCGCAGGTTAGAATCCTGCCTCAGGCATGGATGTGTGTGATGTCCTTAGGTTAGCTAGGTTTAAGTAGTTCTAAGTTCAGGGGGACTGATGACCTCAGATACTAAGTCCTATGGTGCTCAGAGCCATTTGAACCGATTTTTGATCCTTGTTAACATCTTGGATCCATGGCATCGTTGAGTCCGCACCACACTCGAAACTTACCATCAGCTTTCACCAACTGAAATCTAAATACATCAAACCAGGTCATGGTTTTCTAGTCGTCTAGTGTGCAACCAATATGGTCGCGAGCCCACCAGAGGCGCTGCAGGCGATGTCGTTTTGCCGCGCGGGATTAGCCGAGAAGTCTTGGGCGCTGCAGTCCTGGACTGTGCGGCTGGACCCGCCGGAAGTTCGAGCCCTCCCTCGGACATGGCTGTGTGTGTTGTTCCTACCATAACTTAGTTTAAGTAATGTGTAAGTCTAGGGAGCGATGACCTCAGCAGTTTGGTCCCTTAGGAATTCACACACATTTGAACAGTTTGCTATCAATGACATCGGCAAGTTTATCATTGATATCGTTTCAACATATACGCTGAACACACTCTTCAAATTATCTTTCGAGTGGTAAGGATATATCGAGTCCAGCCCACTTTACATTTGTCACGTCACACGTACCAGCAATTACATAATACACGACGTCAAGAGCCGCGCCCATTTCTATGACATCGTTGTCACGATTTCGCTAAACACCTCCCCCCGCCCTCCCCCTTGCCATGATGTCACGATAGCACTACACCAGCCACTAACACGAAACAGTGAATCGTAGATCATTATTTTACTCGCCGTTAAAATAAAACAGCCAACCACAGTGCAGTACTTTACGACCCATTAAAAATAAAACAGGACAATCGGTATGTAGCGCCATCTATATCCAAAGGTATTCACCGACCCGAATTTCGTGCCATTTTCAGAAATTTTTAATTATTTATCAAAAATAAGTGCATTTCCCAAAGAACGTCTGGTGTCTGAAACGTAGATGGCGTACACCCCACATTTTTCATTTGTTCTACTTTTACGCTATGGTCTGGGCACACGTGCGACACTTTTATTGTACTTGTTGCTAACACGGTTGATTGATGGTGGACGAGGCACAGGCAAGGACAATACTAGGGCACACCATGTAGATAAAGAAGAGCAAAGTGGAAACCTCCGCCAAAACCATCTCGACAGCCTAAGAATAAAGAGAGACGCAGTCCGAATCGCGACGTGAGAGAAAGACCAAGTGCCAAACGATGTTTTTTTTCTTTATTGTCATTTTTTACCTCATACAAGGTGGGCAGGCAGCGGTAAATTTTACACCGCTCTTCAGCCACAAGCAGTACAATAAGTGAAAAAACCAATGAAGACATAAAAGTAACATAATGGTGGTTAAAAACGGTAGATACAGTAATTAAAAAAAACATGAAGCCGTTCACACTCGACGAAAAACAAGGAAACTGTCGGCACCGTGCACAAACACTGACGATTTAGACCACACATGTGAACGAAGGAGCGTGGGCGGCGAAAAATACTGAATCACAAACACGACGGCACACACACGAAAATACGGTCACAGTTTCGAATCCTGCTTCGGGCATGGATGTGTGTGTTGTCCTTAGGTTAGTTAGGTTTAAGTAGTTCTAAGTTCTTTGGGACTGATGACCTTAGAATTTAAGTCCCATAGTGCTCAGAACCATTTGAACCATTTTTTGAACACCCACGAAAAACTGATGGCGATGATCTCTGGTGTGCGAATGTCCACTTAATGTGTGTGAGTCCGGGGACCTGCCAAGAGGGTGAAAAAGGTGTTGGGGGGGGGGGGGGGGAGGGAGAGGGGCCGGCCACGGTGGTCTCGCGGTTCTAGGCGCGCAGTCCGGAACCGCGCGACTGCTACGGTCGCAGGTTCGAATCCTGCCTCGGGCATGGATGTGTGTGATGTCCTTAGGTAGGTTTGTTCTAAGTTCTAGGGGACTGATGACCTAAGATGTTAAGTCCCATAGTGCTCAGAGCCATTTGAACCATTTGAAGGGAGAGGGCAGAGTGGAGATGCCAATGGCAGAGGAGATGGGGGGAGGAATGAAGGTATGGGGGATAGGGGAAGCCCAGGGGAGGAGTGGGGAGGAAGGAGAGAAGGGAGAGAGGGTGCCCTGAGGAAAAAACACAGGATGTGGGAGAGGAGGATCAAAGTTGACAGGAGGGGTATATGGAGGGGAGGAGGGCATCATCAGTGAGGGGGAGCTGGTGGAAGCCATCTTGGGAGAGGGTAAGGAGAGTGGAGCGATGGAGAGCAGGGGGGATGTGGGAACACAGGCGTGGCACCAGGTGGGGGTGGGAGAGGATGGGAGAGACAAGTGGGTGAGGGGGATCTAGTTTCCGGGAGGTGTAGGGGATCCGTATCTGTTCGAGGAAAAGGCGGAGGTGGGGGAACGGAATAAGGTCGTACAGGATCCGCGTGAGGGAGGGGAGACGGATGCGATTGGCGAGACGGAGAGCATGGCGTTCGAGGATTTGAAGGGATTTGTAAAAGGTAGGAGGGACAGAGATCCAGGCAGGGTGGGCGTAGCAGAGGATAGGGCGGATGAGGGATTTATAGCTGTGGAGGATGGTGGAGGGGTCCAGACCCCATGTGCAGGCAGAAAGGAGCTTGAGGAGACAGAGTCGGGAGCGTGTCTTGGCTTGGATTGTCCAGTGATGAGGGGGGGGGGGGGGGTCCAAGAGAGGCAACGGTCAAGGGTGACGCCAAGGTACTTAAGGGTGGGGGTGATGGCTACAGGACGGCCATAGATGGTGACATAGAAGTCGAGGAGACGGAAGTACGGGATGGTTTTGCCTACAATGACTGCCTGCCAAACGATGTTGTCATCCTATAATATAGTATAGCGATGACAGGAAGCGATAGGATGGGACGAGAGTACAGAAATG
The DNA here is from genome assembly GCF_023898315.1 of Schistocerca nitens. Lineage (NCBI taxonomy): Eukaryota > Metazoa > Arthropoda > Insecta > Orthoptera > Acrididae > Schistocerca > Schistocerca nitens. The sequence continues at coordinate 72,134,855 of NC_064614.1, forward strand.
ACAGACCATTGTTTTTAATTTCAGTTCCCCACAACGAGGGTGGGTTGGTACTGACTGTTCGTAGGGCGGCCTTATTTATAACGTCCACGAGGAAGAATATTGCGCTGTGAGGGAGATGGGGTGCTAACACCGCGAGCGCATCGCTGCCGTGTGATTGTGCCCTCTAACGGCCGTCTACGTTCATAATCTCCGCCTGATATTCAGCTCTGGGTGGGACGGTTAGCAGACGTGTCTGCGATATTCAGCGTTTCCCAGAGTTACCTACTGCACAGAACGTACCGTACTGAACTGTGCTGAGGAACCACAACAGACTCTAATATACATGGGAACTACAACTGCATTAAATTTTTAAGATACTAACTATGAAGTAGCTAGAGCTTGTGTATTGTATTGTGTGTTGAACCTGGGACCTAGAAACGAGGGAGAGGCTTCATCCCGACGTAGCCTTCAGTGGTTCACAACCCCACTACAGGCAACAGGAATCTCCCCACCTCACCGCCGCCCCACACCAAACCCAGGGTTATTGTGCGGTTCGGCCCCCAGTGGACCCCCGCCGGGAACGCCTCATACCAGACGAGTGTAACCCCAAATGTTTGCGTGGTAGAGTAATTATGGTCTACGTGTACGTGGTGACAGTTTGGCGTAGCAATCGCCGACGTAATGTAACTGTGGCGGAGTAAGGGAACCAGCTCGCATTCGCCGAGGCAGATTTAAAACCGACTAAAAACCATCCACATGCTGACCGGCACACCGGACCTCGACACTAATCAGCCGGACAGATTCCTGCCAGGGACCGGCACGCCTTCTCGCTCGGGAAGCACCGCGTTAGACCACGCGGCTAGCCGGGCGGGCTTCTAGCTAGCGTTTACTGGAGGATGTTTTCTTGCAGATTTTCATCTGCCGTCTGAAAATAGACTTTTTCATGAATTTTCGCAATTTTTAAGAAGGAAATTTTATTAATTTATTAAAATCCGTTACTGGTCCTCTGGAGTTTCCTTTCGGTTCTGATTAGCGGAGAGCTGGTACGATTTTCATTTTGGATTAGTTTAATGTAATTTGTCTCACATAATATAATTCGTTAGAGATTTTTCCCAGTTTCATTTACGTTCGTATTGAAGAGGTGCGTATTCCATGCATACTGTAGAAAAGGATGTTTGTATGTGTGTATGTGCATGTATGTTCCACATCTCCACCTAAAACATGGAATCGATTTCAACCAAACTGTCACGCTGCAATCGCTGCGGCGTTAAGCAGCGCCTGCCTATCAAACGAGAGACAGAAGGGGTGAAAATGAAGCGTAGTCCACGACGCGTGAATTACCAGAATTTATTCATCCAATATTTGAGAATGGGAGCCCTTAGCGAATTGCAATAAACTTTTTTTTGTTCAATTTATGTAGTCATCCCAATAGTAATGTCACTTATTACGATACGAATCAAGAAGAACACAACACCTAATTCCCGAGGGGTGGAAATCACCGACCCGATCGGGAATCGAACCGTTTCAACAAACTTTACACATAACTTAAAACATTTACGAAAATATTTTCTTGCTGAAAACCACTGTAAAATGATAAAAGGAAAAATGTTTATCGCCAACTACTTTTCTACTGCCCGTGCAGTAAAAATACCACACGACGAATGACACTGTAATCTATTACTTCTTTACTACTAACTGTATTCGCGGGACATTTTATAAACAGTACGCACGTACGCTACGAAACGAAAGTACTAAATGCTATCATTTTACCATGCCTAGTTCAGGAGCAATGATGTCATCAACAATGCGATGTGTGGAAAACTGTCACGTTAATTGTGATATTTAAATTTGTTACTCGTTTGCTACTCACTCTATTAGCAATAAATTTCCCAGATAGTATTCACATATGCTGCTGAATGTACCTACAAAATATGTGATTGTATAACACATAGTTCAGTGGACATGACCTCACAAACATTAAGCACAAGGCCAGACTCTGTGTAGTACGGGCGCTGTGTGGTGTCTGGCGTAAATAAACATCTGGGCAACGCCCGGTTTCCCCGCTAGTATCTAACATGTTTTATTCACATGTAATACCAAATTTGTTCCAACTCCCTTACCTGAATGCAAGCAGAGGTGGAGAGATAAGCGTTACAAACCACGGGTATCTCTGTTTTCAGACCTATTCTTGAGTATCTGTCAAGCCTGTGAATCTCCACCAATTCCACATGGCATAAAATATGTACAGAATTATGTGTGTATAAAATAATTTCCTCAATGTGATAGATTGATGGTGAGTGTCGTATTTTTTTCCAGAATTGGAGGATGTTTGTTTGCTCACATTAAATTGACCACAAGTTGTTTGCTGCCACGATTTGTGAAATTCTTGTAGGCTACCTGGATCCGGAACAAACGTCTCCTTTGTTTGTGCGGGTGAAGGGTGGAGAGGTGGAGAGGTGAGGGGGGGGGGGGAGGGTGGTCTGGTTACTGTTTCTGTCACGCTTCCCTAGTCACCAGCAATGGCCTTCGAAACACAATTTTTTTTTTCCTTGGCTGCGTTTGTATATCATGAAACTAATTTTACTGTTCCCTCGATCTGCGGGTAGATTGGTAAGAGAAATAAAAAAAAAAGATAAAGATAAAAGAGCTGTGTGCTGGGTTCGAAGCCTTGGTGTGACACACTCCCTAATAGCGCCATATCAGGAATATCAGGATAATGGTGTGTTGTCCAGGGTACAGACCTTGTATCTCGTAAGTAGAGTTTCCAGGATATGAGAAGAAATATGTGTACTATGTAAGTGTGCAGGCTTTCGTGGCCGTTGTCACTGAAGTTAAAATCTTCTGGGTTATTAGGCCGCGTCATGTTTCTTCTAAAATGTTCGACGTTTCGACCCCTCTGCTGGGATCTTCTTCAGGGATCTTTTGGTGTTCACTACTGCTAGAACACTGTCAGAGACGAGTGTCGCGTCCACTTATAAATGGCGAATTTTCTGGCGTTCGTTCTGGAGAAGTAATAGTATTGGTTAAAATACATGTGGCTACCATTGGTGGGCCATAGTTATAGGCGAATATAGACGAAGGGGCGTTGGTGGCTCATCTCCTGTGGATACCATTGGCGGTCATCGTCATTGGATAGAAAGGCACTGTTCCACACTTATGCTGGAGAAGGGTATTTGGTTGAAATGCCTGCTACCGCTATTGCCTGGTCGTCACCAGTGACTAGATTCGAAACGAACAGAGCAAAATATTATTGTCCGCCGAGGTGACTTGCAGCGCGTTGTTTATGCCGGTCACACTCCGCGGCCGCGTATTTACTTCCTTGTTGGCGGGAGCCACGATGCCGGAAGCCTATGGCCGTCCTCTCTATTGAATTAGATGAATTCTTACAAGGGAACCTCCCCATCGCACCCCCCTCAGATTTAGTTATAAGTTGGCACAGTGGATAGGCCTTGAAAAACTGAACACAGACCAATCGAGAAAACAGGAAGAAGTTGTGTGGAACTATGAAAAAATAAGCAAAATATACAGACTGAGTAGTCCATGCGCAAAATAGGCAACACCAAGGATAATGTGAGCTCAGGAGCGCCGTGGTCCCGTGGTCAGCGTGAGCAGCTGCGGAACGAGAGGTCCTTGGTTCAAGACTTCCCTCCAGTGAAAAGTTTAATATTTTATTTTCAGACAATTAGCAAAGTTCAGGCAGTCACACATAATCAGCTTCGCTCTCCAAAATTCCAGGACATGTTCACATTTGCTTGGACATGTGCACGATTTGACGGTCTACACACGAAAAAATTGGGAAACGTTAAAAACATATGTTTTGACAGAACACAGGGAAAACTGCCGACTGTGAAACTGTTGCATTCATTTGTTGCAGTTTATGTGACAAACTCTTATGTTTTCATCACTTTTTTGGGAGTGATTATCACATCCACAAGAAAACCTAAATCGGGCAAGGTAGAAGAATCTTTTTACCAATCGCCAAGTGTACAAGTTAGGTGGGTCGACAACATATTCCTGTCGTGTGACGTACACCAGTGTCGTATAGAATATATCAGACGTGTTTTCCTGTGGAGGAATCGGTTGACCTATGACCTTGCGATCAAATGTTTTCGGTTCCCATTGGAGAGGCACGTCCTTTCGTCTACTAATCGCACGGTTTTGCGGTGCGGTCGCAAAACACAGACACTACACTTATTACAGTGAACAGAGACGTCAATGAACGAACGGACAGAACTTTGCGAAAATAAAGAAAGTAAATTTTTCACTCGAGGGGAGACTTGAACCGTGGACTTCTCGTTCCACAGCTGCTCATGCTAACCACGGGATCACGGCGCTCCTGGGCTCCTCAGTTTGTATATTTTGCTTATTTTTTTCATAGTTCCACACAACTTCTTCCTGTTTCCTCGATTGATCTGTGTTCAGTTTTTCAAGGCCTATCCACTGTGCCAACTTATAACAAAATCTGATGGGGGTGCGATGGGGAGGTTCCCTTGTTAGAAATTTCAACCGCTTCTCGGAACTTTCTTCTATAAATGTTTGTTTCTTTAGCCAGTACACGTGCGTCATTAAAATCGATGTCAGAGCCACAGTTCTCATGATGTTCCGCTACTGCCGATTTAGCACTTTGATTTAGCCGCACGTGCCGTTCGTGTTCCTTAATGCATTCTTTCACAGTTCCTCCCGTTTCGCCTATATACACTTTGCCGCAGCCACATGACACTTGATAGACACCTGCACTGTGGAGGTAATCAGGTGCATCCGTTTTCCGTCGGAAAAAGTCTTTTATTTTGTTTTGACTAAAGAAAGATGTCTGAATACCATTTTTCTTTAAAATTCTGCTTATGCGGTCAGTGACCCCAGAAACGAACGGTAACCTGACGGAGTTTGAAGGCGGTTCCTCGTCATTCTCATTAGCGGTACATTTTAGAAGAAACATGACGCGGCCTAATAACCCAGAAGATTTTAACTTCATTATGTGTACTGTTGACGTATCGAGTACAGAAGCATAAAATTATCAAGATTGTGACATGAACCTCCCCGCGTAACAGCATATCGCTGGAGAACGTATTCGTATCGTGACGAACAATTAGGACAATGCAGGGAATTAGAATTTCTACTAGTCTGAAAAATATCTGTCCCCAGACATATTTCGTGTAAATAGCAGGTTCACAAAATGAAAACGATCAGATAACAACAATGATGGCTTGACTTGTGCTCTAATTACTAGCGTTTATTCGGAGAATTATACCTATATTCACCGGTTCAAATTAAATTTTTTTTGCTATTGAGGTTCCATCAGGTGTACATAAAATCTGAAACACGTGCGGTTTTAACTGAAAATACCCACTAAAAAAATGTCTCTGAGCACTATGGGACTTAACTTCTGAGGTCATCAGTCACCTAGGACTTAGAACTACTTAAACCTAACTAACCTAAGGACGACACACACATCCATGCCCGAGGCAGGATTCGAACCTGCGACCGTAGCGGTCGCGCGGTTTCAGACTGCAGCGCCTAGAACCGCTCGGCCACTCCGGCCGGCATACCCACTAGATTAATGTGTCGCAGAGAAAGAAAAACAATGAAGTTCAATACTATTATCATATTTAAACGGAAGATTTCTTAGAGTATAATGGATAAATGTCTACGGACTGCCGCAGAAAGGAATCATATGATTTAATAATGCCCCCCCCCCCCCATTGACAAAAGGTGGGTTTTTGTCCCGACCACCGCCTCATTAGGCGCTATGAGAATCGTATCACGAGACAGATACGCATCCATCGTCCACTCTCACCGTTACGAAAAGCGCGACGGAGGACAGCGCTACACAGTCTGCAGCTCCATTTGAAACACGGAGAAGACGGGAACGGCGGCTGCTCATTAAGTGGAACAGCTCACAGGAACGCATGACAGCTATAGAGCTTGTCAAGATTCCCATTTCCGCGGTCTTTTGTACCCGGATTTTAAATTTTACCTCGTTGGCGGAAACGCAAAGTCAGCGAGACAGGTCTGTGGTAAAAGAACATCGCCCTTTTTAGAGGCGTTCATTTGCGAGAGATCACTGTATGGGAATTTTTCTGTTCTCGACTGGGCGTAGAAAACCATAACGGGATACTACATGTCAGCTGGCATCCAATCATCATACGCCTTGATTGAGGCGTTGTTCGACAATTTAGAGAACGAAGAGTACACAACAGAGAAGAAAGACGCTGAAATAGATTTCAAATACCGCAACTATGAGGTAGCCAGAAACGGAGAACACATCCAAATTGTAAACCTTGACAGATAAAACTCTTTACTTTAAAACTGCTTTTCCACCGATCCAGTCACTCAAAATATAAACAAAATTGACTGACTTGATTCATATTTCGATCTACAAGACGAAAAAGAAAAAAAAACTACAAACCAAGGAAACTGTAGCACTGGTGTATATTTTCATCTATACCTTACCGTTACTTGTTTATCCAAAGTCGTTGTTACATGCCGTCGAAGATGTTTCTAAGAGAGCATGTTGATTTGCTCGTTTAAAGTGCAGAACTTTGTTGTGTGGTTGCCTGTACTTACAATGAATATCTTAAACATTAGGGGCATGAAATAGAGCGATCGACTTACTTTAGGTCTAGGCGGCCTCCCGGCTGCTGTAGTAGATAACATAATGGGCTCATTCTGTTTTGGGGAATTGTCTCACTCTACAGACAGTCCTTAAATTATTTTGAAAGTTTCTCTTATTTCATCTTCATTGTAAATTTTATCAGCTGAACACTACCAACTTCCTTGTGTATGTTACCTGGTATTGGTTTCTGAATGTCATGATTACCGCTTTTAATCACATTTGTTTCTGATTCCGCTCTTTAACTATACAGGTATTTCAAACAAATACGAACCAACTCTCTTGATAATTAACATGCCTTCAGACAACTTAACAGATTCATTGTGACGTCTACTTATCACGAATTCTGTTTTCTTCTCAGTGTTATCAGCTGTCACTCTAAACAAATTTTCATTTTAATTTATATTCTAGAAATGATTTCTGAATAGATTTGTTTCATTCCTCATAATCGTTGTTGCATTTAGCGTTTGCTGTAAACATTCAGCTTTATTTGTTAACTTGAGATTTACAGTCTTCATAGTTAGCTGTTTACCTACGAACCTATGCTAAAAACTCATTTTTTTTTATCTACGACTACATAATTTTCATTTTCTATAATGCTGAAGTTAAAGCCAAATTTAATCTGCTACACCTCCAGGTTCTAAGGAAATTTCTAGATTTCTTTCTGTTGAGTTCTTTCTATATTGTGCCTGTACTCACAAGAAACTGTAGAAAGATTTCGAACCTTCATTTCCGTATATTTTCATTTTAGTTCCGTTAGAACATGTGCACTTCCAATTTTTGTTCTGGAAGAAAATGTTGAGGGGTAGGATAATCTTTTCGTCAAGTTTACTTATGCATTACTTCTTCTCTCTTTTCTCTAGTATTTATGCCGTGTAATAAAGGGTCTGCTTTTCCAGAATATGGAAAATTTTACTTCACTGAACATTGTGGTTGGATGCTCTCCTGACGCTACAGTTGTCAGGGTAACCTAAGGGCTCGAAGTAGTATGCGTCGTTTATCAATCGCATGAACTTTGCATTGTACGTATTTTAAGTGTTTCTGAAACGTATTCTCTGTGCCAAAATTTGAGGAACAGCACAGCATTTGCCTACATGAGCAAGGGAAACCGTGTAAAACTAGAGTCAGTTCCGCTGGTGTAGGAGCCTATGGGTGATAACCCGCCAAGAAGAAACTTTTCAGGTGTGGCTCACCTCCTGCAAACTAGCGTGGTGCGTGTTAGAATATATGAGCATATGATTGTATTACCTCTTCTACGTATACAGTATTGACAATTGTTTTTCCACTGAAGAATCAGTAATCGACGTTATTTATGGTGTTGCTATTTAGTGCACCATACTCATCTTGGACAGAAATCAGTCGGTTTAAGTTACCCTTTGTACAAGTATAATAATGCAGTCACATCAGCATTACTCTAAGAAAAGTGCAAAACCAAAGCGTATCGATATCTACAGCTGAGTACAAATAAATTCGTATAAACACATATTCATAAAAATTCTGTTGTATCATATTTATATGTTCATATTATACATATTTGAATTAATGTTGAAGAATTGTATTGAAATTTTTGTAATATCAATTGTATTAAATGTTTCATATATGTCGTTGTTGTTGTGGTCTTTAGTCCAGAGACTGGTTTGATGCAGCTCTCCTTGCTGCTCTATCCTGTGCAAGCCTCTTCACCTCCGAATAACTACTGCAACCTATATCCTCCTGGTCTTCCTCTACGATTTTTACCCTCCACGCTTCCCTCCTATAATAAATAGGTGATCCCTTGATGTTCCGGAACGTGTCCTGCCAGCCGGTCCCTTCTTCCACTCACGTTGTGCCACAAATTCCTCCCCAATTCTATTCAGTCTCATTAGTTATGAGATCTACCCTTCTACTCTTCAGCATTATTCTGTAGCACCACATTTCGAACTATTCTCTTCATGTCTACACTAGTTAGCGTCCATGTTTCACTTCCATACAGGGATACACTACATACAAATACTATCTGACACTTAAAGGTATACTCGATGTTGAAAAAATTATTTTCTTCAGAAACGTTTTCCTTGCTATACCCAGTCTACATTTCATATTATTCATACTTAAACCATCATCAGTTATTTTGCTCCCCAAATAGCAAAACTCGTCTGCTACTTTAAGTGTCTCATTTCCTAATCTGATTTCCTCAGCATCACCCGACTTAATTCGACTACAGCCCATTATCCTCGTTTTGCTTTTGTTGATTTTCATCTTATATCCTCCTTTCAACACACTGTCCATTCCGCTGAACTGCTCTTCCAGTTACTTTGCTTTCTCTGACAGAATTACAATGTCGTCGGTGAACCTCAAAGTTTTTATTTCATCTCCATTGATTTTACTTCCTATTGCAAATGTTTCTTTTCTTTCCTTTACTGCTTACTCCATATACCGATTGAATAACATCGGAGACAGACTACATCCCTTCTAAACAACTGCTTCCCTTTAGTGCCCCTCGACTCTTATCCCTGCCATCTGCTTTCGGAACAAATTGTAAATGGCCTTTCGATCCCTGTATTTTACCCCTACCACCTTCAGTATTTGAAGGAACGTATTCAACATTGTCAAAAGCTTTCTACAAATGCTAAAACCGTAGGTTTTCCTTTCCTTAACCTATCTGCTAAGATGAATCGTAGTGTGAATATTGCCTCGTGTGTTCCAACATTTCTACGGAATCCAAACTGATCTTCTCCGAGGTGGGCTTCTAAACGTTTTTCAATTTTCCTGTAAAGAATTCGTGTAATTCGTGTTAGTATTTTGCAAGAGTGTCTTATGAAACCGATAGTACGGTAATTGGTGGTGGTGGTGGTTAGTGTTTAACGTCCCGTCGACAACGAGGTCATTAGAGACGGAGCGCAAGCTCGGGTTAGGGAAGGATTGGAAAGGAAATCGGCCGTGCCCTTTCAAAGGAACCATCCCGGCATTTGCCTGAAACGATTTAGGGAAATCACGGAAAACCTAAATCAGGATGGCCGGAGACGGGATTGAACCGTCGTCCTCCCGAATGCGAGTCCAGTGTGCTAACCACTGCGCCACCTCGCTCGGTAGTACGGTAATTATCACTCCTGTCAGCACCTTCTTTCTTTGGGATTGGAATTATTATATTCTGCATGAAGTCTCATACATCTTGCTCACCAGAAGGAAGTGTTTTTTCATGGTTGGCTCGCCCAAGGCAATCAGTAGATCTAATGAAATGTTGTCCACTCTCGGGTCGTTTTTTCAGCTTAGGTCTTTCAGTGCTCTGTCAAATTCTTCACACAGTATCATATCTCACATTTCATTCATCTACGTCCTCTTCTATTTCCATTATATTGCCCTGAAGTACATAGTCCTTGTATAGACCCTCTGTATACTCCTTCCACGTTCCCGCTTTCCCTTCTTTGCTTAGGACTAGTTATCCATCTGAGCTCTTGATATTCATGCAGGTGGTCTCTTTAATTTTCCTTCTCGCGTCCGTCGGCCGTCGTAATTTAATATATTATTATTATTGTTTTCATTGTTGCCGACTTACGTGGTGGGCCTTAATAAAAATGATATTTCATTCAATTTTGATTTACGGTTAAATGCTTTTGTGAAGTTCTTCTTTTTAACAATATTAATCTTAAATTATTTGTTACGTTAATGAATGTTAGACTCGCTGAATCTTAAAACATGAGCATCTAAGTTGAACGAAACTTTTCATATTAATTTCCTCGGCTAGTCAGTCCATTTTAAAGCAAAAGATCTTTAGTTATTAATTACAATTGCGGCCCACATACGCGTGAGAGTATTTTTTCTTACCTCCGTTAACCATTGTATTATAGTCGTAGTTCTGGCTCTGGCTCTCGGCTATGGTACTGAAAATAAGAATCTTAAAGCTACGCATTTATTGCGAGGTCGGGCGGCTGTGGAGAAAAATTAATATTATGTTAATAGCGGGCGAGTTTTTCGCTTCTGCTAATTTTTCATAAGTTAATATCGCCACGTAATGGCGTCGTTGGCTGCATCGGCCGCTGCGATTGTTGAAAATTTGCAGGTTAATTCAAGGAAGGCGGACATGAAATCGGGATCACCTCTTTCAAATTAAAAGTGCACAATAATATTAAATCAATATATTATCTGCTTAACTCATACAAATATGTTTACATTTGCCAGCACTCGCAAGATGTCCGTCTACACACAACCAAGACAAGAGAAGAAGTGAAAACGACTAAAAAATTAACAAAAGAGCGTATCTTGTCATCTCTTTAGATCATTTTGTTATATTTCTTTGCACTCGAAACCTACACAGAGAAATTATTATTTTACGGCTACATAATAAAAATATATTATTCAATTTTTAAATGTCTCATCTTTATAAATACTGTTTTTAAGTCTTTTCGTAATATAGCACTGAGGACGCTATATTGCCCCCCGAAATGTTTATGTGATAAAAAAATGTTCGTGTTTTTTGACGTAAATATTTCCTACTTGATGTCCATAGTGTCCACACGCAGATTTTTCTTTCACAGTTTACATCTGTCACATCATATGTTTTAGTCGTTGTACTTAATGTTTGTTGCACACGAAGTGTAATACAGATGATGTTATTTACATAACAATGTAATATACAATTGGTTACGAATATAGTCATGTACAAATGAAAAGGACGTAGAATACAATTAGTTTCATTTTGGCTGCTTCTTTTTAGGGTTGCAACTTTTGCAGTGTTCAAAGGTATACAATCACGCGTTAGTCCGTAATACTTGAAGTCCCAGGGGCGTCAACTGTTCGCTCCCAATTTGGTGCGGCCGTAGGGAAACCCTGGGAAAACCTCGGCGGAGCGACAGACTAACTGCTTTGGTTACTTTCACTTAATTGTTTCTGGGATGTCATTGGAGTACAGGATGTGCATTCATTACAAATAACTTTTTGTTGCACTAAATGAGGTCATTATAACAATATATCGCCGTTATTGAATACGGTGTCGTTGATGGTCTACGCCGCGACGTTTAGCTCGCGACGGCGCCGGGTGGTGTGTTCGGTGCTCGGCGTTCGCGGCGGCTGCGGAGAGGTCAACGCCCGCTCGACGCCAGCATGTCTCTCACCGTCGCGGAACGTCAGAACCAGCTGATAGGGTGCACGGTTGGCGATGAGCTTCTGTCTAGCCCGGGCGTGGCGGAGTGCGATGATATTCGCCCCCCGCGCTTGTTGGCAGAAGTCAGCTCTGCTACGCATCTCCGACGTAGTACATGAAACATACACACAACCAACGTAATATTTGTTTCCCGCTGCAGATGGTTACGCTAGTGGGAAAGAAGCATTTATTAGTGCGGCAGTTGTTAAGTTTTCGCCAGTTTCCGTGTCAAGCTAGCACTGTCTTGCAGAATACATGACATGGATCTTCTCCCGTGAATGAAGTTTTGATGCGCCACTATTTCCATTACACGTCAGTTTTTGTGTTGATAAAATTATTTATGTTTTCGCCGCACTCGCAGGCACTGGTGAGTGTCCCAGTACGAGCTTAGCACAAACATTCGCCGTTTCTGCGGTCGCTGTTTTGCGTTAGTCCACGCATCGCATTCCAATCTCGCATTATTGTACTCACTGAAATTACAGTCTGTCCCAAACATATTGACTGTGGGTTCACTTCACGTTAACAGTTCACATTTATAAGCAAATTCACACTTTTTCGTGCGTAATATTGGCGTTTGGCGTCCTTACCGCTGTTGAACGTAAAATACTAGCACTTCACTGTCCGTATCACAGTTTCACCTTCACAGTTTTTCACACTGCTTAAAGTAACTGTTTCGATTAGTTCACAAACACTAATGTATTTCATTCAGTCTGAACTGGATTTTGGCTCGTGCTGGATTTCACCAGTCTCTCGCACTAATTATCTCTTTTCATTTTCCACTTAGAGTCGTACTTGCCTTCAGATTTTTTGACTATGCAATTGTATTTCTGTCTCATCTGAGGTAAGTCCGCATGTCATGTCTGCCCACTCATTGCGTACTTGCCCTCCAGAGCCAGGCTCGACTTTACAAAACTTTGCCTCTCGCATTATTGCACACATTTTATAATCTAGGCCTAGCGTGCAAGTTTCTAGGTTAGTGTTAGATTTGTGACTTTTGTTTACACGATAAATTCGTGCAAATCTCTGCCTTAGCAGATGGCAATATATTTTGACAGTGCTTAGCGGTAGTCGCGTTTAAGGATTTGCTTTGTACCTTGTCCACAACACATGAGGTACCTTGGGTGATGTACACCCTGCTCTCATGTTGTTTAGTAAATTATGACTGAGCATATTTCAAGATCGGTATAAACATAAATACATGGAACAACATATACACTATAATATTGAATTTCATAAGTTTCATTACTTGCATTACAAACTAATGATAAATTCCTTCATCATTACATGTTGTTGAATTTTTTTTTAATATTTTTAAAGCATTTTTAAAAATGAAATTTGTAAATTATTCTTAAACCTACGTTCATTTTTTCTTTCAAAATACAATTGCTTAAAAGTACTGTTATTCCTTAACATCTACAAAATTGAATCACACTAATTTTGTGTGCCTCACTGTCTTTAAATGTTACACTAAAATCTGAACATTTACTCACAGAAAAAAATACACTATAAACTTAACGTACTACTCATATATGTAAACGTTGCTCTACTGAGCGAACTTCTTAAGTCTTTGTATGGATAGAGTCCTTTGATCTCCTCCGATTCTACGTCACCCAACAAATAGCTACATCCATGTGGTATGTCTATGATTTTGTAGGGCCCGGCATACACCGGTTGCCATTTCTTATTCTATTTCGCTAACAGAGATGACTTGGGATGAGTCCTTATTAGCACCAAGTCACCTGGTTGATACACTGTTACCTTCTTTATTTTCTTGTCATGCTTCTGCTTTCGGCGCTCCGCGCACCTCGTTAAGTTATTTAAAGTCTCAGCTATAATTTGTTCGTGAGGTACAATTTGTCGTGGTACAGTTGGTAATGGTGACAGCCAGGTGTCGGTTTCATACTTTCCAAACAGGACTTCTAGTGGAGTACAACCGGTGGCTGAATGTGGCAATCTATTGTAGAGTTCCTCAAAAGTCGAAACGTATTCTGCCCACTTGGTGTGGCGATTCTGAATGTAACTTCTCATGAACCTGTTCAACTCTTTAAAGGTACGCTCTACAAGACTGCTCTCTGGGTGAAATCGAGCTAAAAAAATGTTTTTAATACCTTGCTCTTGTAGAAACGTTTTCCATTTGAGACCAGTAAAATACACTCCTGGAAATTGAAATAAGAACACCGTGAATTCATTGTACCAGGAAGGGGAAACTTTATTGACACATTCCTGGGGTCAGATACATCACATGATCACACTGACAGAACCACAGGCACATAGACACAGGCAACAGAGCATGCACAATGTCGGCACTAGTACAGTGTATATCCACCTTTCGCAGCAATGCATGCTGCTATTCTCCCATGGAGACGATCGTAGAGATGCTGGATGTAGTCCTGTGGAACGGCTTGCCATGCCATTTCCACCTGGCGCCTCAGTTGGACCAGCGTTCGTGCTGGACGTGCAGACCGCGTGAGACGACGCTTCATCCAGTCCCAAACATGCTCAATGGGGGACAGATCCGGAGATCTTGCTGGCCAGGGTAGTTGACTTACACCTTCTAGAGCACGTTGGGTGGCACGGGATACATGCGGACGTGCATTGTCCTGTTGGAACAGCAAGTTCCCTTGCCGGTCTAGGAATGGTAGAACGATGGGTTCGATGACGGTTTGGATGTACCGTGCACTATTCAGTGTCCCCTCGACGATCACCAGTGGTGTACGGCCAGTGTAGGAGATCGCTCCCCACACCATGATGCCGGGTGTTGGCCCTGTGTGCCTCAGTCCTGATTGTGGCGCTCACCTGCACGGCGCCAAACACGCATACGACCATCATTGGCACCAAGGCAGAAGCGACTCTCATCGCTGAAGACGACACGTCTCCATTCGTCCCTCCATTCACGCCTGTCGCGACACCACTGGAGGCGAGCTGCACGATGTTGGGGCGTGAGCGGAAGACGGCCTAACGGTGTGCGGGACCGTAGCCCAGCTTCACGGAGACGGTTGCGAATGGTCCTCGCCGATACCCCAGGAGCAACAGTGTCCCTAATTTGCTGGGAAGTGGCGGTGCGGTCCCCTACGGCACTGCGTAGGATCCTACGGTCTTGGCGTGCATCCGTGCGTCGCTGCGGTCCGGTCCCAGATCGACGGGCACGTGCACCTTCCGCCGACCACTGGCGACAACATCGATGTACTGTGGAGACCTCACGCCCCACGTGTTGAGCAATTCGGCGGTACGTCCACCCGGCCTCCCTCATGCCCACTATACGCCCTCGCTCAAAGTCCGTCAACTGCACATACGGTTCACGTCCACGCTGTCGCGGTATGCTACCAGTGTTAAAGACTGCGATGGAGCTCCGTATGCCACGGCAAACTGGCTGACACTGACGGCGGCGGTGCACAAATGCTGCGCAGCTAGCGCCATTCGACGGCCAACACCGCGGTTCCTGGTGTGTCCGCTGTGCCGTGCGTGTGATCATTGCTTGTACAGCCCTCTCGCAGTGTCCGGAGCAAGTATGGTGGATCTGACACACGGTGTCAATGTGTTCTTTTTTCCATTTCCAGGAGTGTAGGTGGCATTATCGGATAATATGATCTGTGGCTTGCCAACATTACCGAAATAATCTGTTCGTAATTTCTGAATGAGGGGTGTGGCCGTTGAAGCTTTTACAGGATACAATTTTAGAAATTTGGAAAAGGCATAAAATACAGCAAATATATACATCACACCACCTCTGCCAGTGGGTAGTGGCCCTAGAATGTCAAGAGAAACCAGTCGTAATGGTTTGTTAGGAACAACAGGGTGCAATTCACTTACAGTGGGCAGATTTGTAGGTTTCGTCCTTTGGCAAACTACACATGTCCGTACAACATTCTGAATTATTCTTTTCATATTCTTAAAATGACATTGTCTTGCGAGAAGTGCTCTACATTTTTCAATGCCCACGTGTCCCCACGAAAGGTGCACGTGCCAGATTAAATCACTGATACATACTTCCGGTACACAGATACACCACAAGTCCTTGTTAACATCCTTCCGGTAATATAATACCCTATTTTGCACAGAATAATGGCTACCTATCTGATTTCCACTCGAAGCTAGGAGTTCTTGTTTGAGTTTTCCCAAGGCGGGATCTTCATCCTGTAAACTAGGCAGTTGCTTGCACGCCTGCAGGAACTTTTTTCGACAAGTAGGGTCTTTCATAACTAAAATTTTGTACTCTGTTGCCTGTTCTAGTATTGTTGTTAGCTCAGGCAGACCTTGCGGCAACAGGTACTACGTTGTCACAACCTTTTATATACACTATTTGAAATTGATATTCCTGCAGAGAAAGCACCCACCTAGTCAACCTGTCGTGCATTAACTTGCATGTCAACAAAAAACTTAAGGCCTGATGATCACAGAAAATTTTTACATTTTTTCCGTACACATAATATCTGAACTTCTTCATGGCCCATACTACTGCTAGTGTTTCGAATTCGGTGACTGTATACGATCGTTTACAACTTGACAACACTCGGCTTCCGAAACCGTTATTCTTACGTTCTTGTTTCCACCTTCCTCATCGATTTGTAATAAACAAGCGCCTAGTCCGACAGTGGAAGCGTCTGTAGCAAGGCAAAATTCCTTTGACATGTCAGGATGTGACAGTAGATTAGCATTTAGAAGGGCTTGTCGTATTTGCTCAAATGACTGCTGGCACAGTTCATTCCATATCCAGGGTGTATTCTTTCTCAACAAGTATAACAGGGTATTATCATTTAAAAGCTGGTCAGGTATGAATCGTCTGAAAAATGACACTAGACCCAGAAATGCCTTTAACTGTTTCTTGGTTCTAGGAGGAGGGAAGTTCTCAATTGCTGCCATTTTCCTCGGATCGGGCACAATACCTGTAGGTGATATTACATGACCAAAAAATTTTATTCTCTCCCTGCCAAATTTGGATTTTGCGAGGTTTGCTGTTACGCCTACCTCGGAAAATCTTTTTAGTACGCATCTCAGCGTGTCCATGTGGCTTTCCCAATCGCGAGTAGCTATTAATAAGCCATCGGCATACAACGTCACTCGGGCCAACAAATCTGGTCCTAATACTGTATCGAGCGCTGCAATCAAGTCACCTGCACTAACATTTAATCCAAATGGTAAAACTTTAAATTGGTAACTTCTGCCGGCAAACACAAAGGCAGTGTACTTTCTTGATGATTCAGTTAGTGGAATTTGCCAATACGACGAACGCATATCGACAGAGGTCAGATATTTAACTCCATAAAACTTCTGTATCTGTTCATCCAGGTTTTCTGGTCGCGTTCTGACAGGTACAATTATTTTTGTTAATATCGTTCGCATCAAGCACGAGACGTATACTGTCGTCCGCTTTCGCTACTTCCCAATCAAACATTTTTGTTATTTCCTTCGTAACTGCCTCCTTCTTTGACCACGGGATGGTGTAGTTTGCGTGACAGAAAGTATCGTGAGGTACCACTTCGATGTTATAGGTGTAGCCCTCGATAACACCGGGTTTTTCCGAAAACGCATTCTCATAATCTGTAAGTAGCTGAGTCAATTCGTTTTGTTGTGCTTCAGTCAAACGTTCTGACTCCCTGACTTTCATGGCTATCAGTTTCCCTTTTTCCTCTTTGTCTTCAGTAATAAATTCTTTATAATATGCTTGTCTTGTACTTAAGTCTTTTATGGCCGTCTTCCGTGAATGTGCCCTCACTACACCATCTTGCAGCCAACAACGGAGAGCGTATTTTGCCTGTCGTTAGTTTAACAGATGAGCATTAGTTGGTTGACAGTTGTCTGTCACTTCCACTAACCTCACATTGTGGTTCTGGTTGTTGTTGTTGCTACTGTTGGGTTGGCCGTCCTGCCTCCCCGATGGCGTATTTTGATACTGTGTATGGCCCTGGTTTTGCGGTGGTCGGTTGTAACTCCCTGCCATGTTCTGTGATGGACCTGGGTTGGCGTTCCATTGTGGCGCTGTGTTTTGTTGCCACTGTGGTATCGGTTCATTACTACCACGCCACTGGTTTCGGTTGTTCCGCCATTGCGGATTGCCGTTACCACTATATCCATTAGTCATGCGTCCATCATGATGTCTCTTTCGATTTTGACGATTATAACCGTTGCCGTTACAACCATTGCCATTGTTTGTGCCTCGATTCTGTTGCCGGTGCTCTTACCCATTCCCGTTACCATTTGGTACTATGTTACTACCGTTACTGTGGCTGCCACTGTAACCGGCTTTTTGTTGATTACCGCCTGCATGGTTCCACTTGTTTTCGGTTTTCATATCTTCGATCAATAAGTCAACAGAATCCACTATTTCCATGAATTGTTCTATATCGTATTCCGGCACATTGATGAAATATCTTTTAATTTCACTGGGCAACTTCATTTTTATTAATCTGATTATGTCACTATCGGACATTGGCTCGTCCCAGTACCTGGTTTTGTTTATATACTTTTCAAAATACTTGCGTAACGTTCCCATCTTAGGATTGTACATTTGTGGACTGTACAACTCCTTGCGTAGTCTTTCTTGGACGCTATCGGACCAGAATTTTTGCAAGAATGCACCTTCAAACTGTTGCATCGTTAGACATTTTTCGGACACGTCGGTGGCCCACAGTGCCGCGTCACCTTGAATAAGGGAGACCACGAACTGTATTCTTTGTCTTTCCGTCCATGTCCTGGGAAACACATTCCTGAAGCTCTTAACAAATACCACGGGGTGGACATTTCGTTTTTCGCTATTGAAGCTTGGAATGTCCTGTGTTTTATTACATTGTCCTCTTTTTTGCACATCTGATTGCAACATTCTGTGACATTCATTACTTCGTGATGTGCGCTGCACGGTATCGCATGTTGTTCGTGCCCGTAATACACATTAGGTTGCGGATGCGCACTCGTACCCTGCATACAGTCTGCGTTATTATAGTAGTCAGTACGCGGAGTCGGATTCATCTGTCCGCCACTGCTTACATTGCTTTTCAACGCAGACAGTCTCCGCGCGACCTCCTGTTGCCAATTTGGCAACTCCGCTGTCACACGGGATTTGATCTGTGTTCATTCGGCATGTAGTGCGGCAGCGCTAGCATCAGTATTTACACTTGCGGCCGCAGTCGCTTGTTCTACAGCTGTTTTTACGTCGCTTTCAATCTTAGCAGATATCTCGCGATCCATTACTTCTAGCCACTCATTAAATTCTTTTTCGACTTTTTGAGCTTGCACTTCCAAATATGTATCAATAATTTTCCGTGCATCTATCTCCACATTATCCACGCGGCTGGTTAAAGTTTGGACATTGTCT
Organism: Schistocerca nitens; assembly: GCF_023898315.1. Taxonomy (NCBI): domain Eukaryota; kingdom Metazoa; phylum Arthropoda; class Insecta; order Orthoptera; family Acrididae; genus Schistocerca; species Schistocerca nitens. The sequence continues at coordinate 72,153,872 of NC_064614.1, forward strand.
TCAAGCCTAGCCTGCGATATCTGTAGTTTTTGCATCTCGCCGGCTAAGCTTTGCACAAGATCGAGTATTTCTTTGCACGCGTTCCGCATCTCTTCAAGTTCGCTTTGGATACGATCTAGTTTCGCTTCACTGCGCTGCTCTTGCTCACTGAGCTTTTGCATAAATTCTTTCCCTTTCCCTTAATTTTTTCTCCTACTCATGTAGCATCCCAGTTTCTCGTCTCTTTCCCTATCTCTTTCTTCGAGCCTAAGCAGAAATTCAGCAAAAGGGTCTGCAATCGGTGAGCATACTGGTACGCCGCTTAATCTAGCACTCGATTGGCCCCCCTGCCCAGGCAGTGGAGTTGTTACTCTATTCCCATTCTGCTGTGGAGCGTCATTCACTATCCACAGATCCTCGCACCCTGCTCCGGAAATTATGTTACCCGAGGCGATGCCTTGGGATTCGTTTACTTTTTGCAAATGATCCTCACTTTCCATATAACAGAATTTTGTTCTTCTGGTACGGATGCTTTAGGTTGTCCTATCTTACCCATACTAAATTCACTTTAAGCCACGGACAAATCTTTAACACTGATACACACACGAATAATTATCCCCTCCAAAAATAAACATACAAATACACAAAGATTAATTTGCACTTTACTTACTGTTTTTTCACCGAAGGTATCTCATGTGCATATGGGTTCGATATTCCGCACAGAGATACACAGGATGCTTGCACAATAGGCCTTACCTTTATTTTTCTTTCTCGTAATCCTTTTTCTTTTCTACACTTTTTCTTCTCCAGCTCTCCTCAGGGTGTGGTTTTGTTGTTGTACATGTAAAAGAATTCATATAGGCATTAATATTTTACAACAATTAGACACATACATAATTACACTCATTACAATAGAGTCAGATTTAGTAAATTTCGTATTTTCTTTGATCGGGCCCCGAAGTTGCGGCGCCAATCTCGCGTCCGCCGGCCGTCGTAATTTAATATATTATTATTATTATTTTCATTGTTGCTGATATTCATCCAGGTGGTGCTCTTTCTTCCAAAGGTCTCTTTAATTTTCCTGTAGGCAGTATCTGTCTTGCCCTAGTGATACCTACTTCTACTTTCTTACATTTGTTCTCTAGCCATCCCTGCTTAGGCATATTGTATTTCCTGTCGATCTCATTTTCGAGATTTTAGTATTCCTTTTCGCCTCCTTCGATTACTGCATTTTTATATTTTCTCCTTTCATCAATTAAATTCAATATCTCTTCTGTTACCCATGATTTCTACTATCCCTCGTTTTTTACCTACTTCATCCTCTGCTGCCTTCACTATTTCATCTCTCAAAGCTACCGACTCTGCTTCTACTGTACCTCTTTCGCCTGTTGTTGTAAATCGTTCCCTGATGCTCTCTCTCAAGCGCTCTACATCCTCTAGTTCTTTCAGTTTTTCCAGTTCCCATCTCCTTAAATTCCTACTTTTTTGTAGTTTCTTCAGTTTTAGTCTACAGTTCATAACCAGTATATTGTGGTCAGAGTCCACATCTGCCCCAGGAAATGCCTTACAATTCAAAACTTGGTTCCTAAATCTCTGTCTTACCATTATATAATCTATCTGAAACCTTCCTGTGTCTCCAGGCCTCTTCCATGTATACAACCTTCTTTCATGATTCTTAAACTGTTAGCTATGATTAAATTATTCTCTGTGCAAAATTCTACCACGCGGCTTCCTCTTTAATTTCTTACCCCCAGTCTATATTCACCTACTACTTTTCCTCCACTTTCTTTTACTACCACCGAATTCGAGTCCTCCACGACTTTTAAATTTTCGTCTACCTTAACCATCTGAATAATCTCTTTTATCAAATCACACATTTCTTCAATCTCTTCATCATCTACGGAGCTAGTTGGCATATAAACATGTACTGCTGTGGTAGGCGTGGGCTTCGTGTCTATCTTGGCTGCAATAATACGTTCACCTTGCTGTTCGAAGTAGCTTACCCATGTTCCTGTTTTTTTATTCGTTATTAAACCTACTGCTGCATTACCCTTATTTAATTTTGTATTTACAACCCTGTACTAATCTGACCAGAAGTCTTATTCCTCCTGCCACCCGACTTCCGTAACTCACACTGTATCTAACTTTAACCAATCCATTTTTTAATTTTCTAACCTACCTGCCCATTTACGGGACCTGGCATTACACCCTCCAATCCGTAGAACGCCAGTTTTATTTCTGCTGCTAACGACGTCCTCCAAGAAGCCCCCTATACCGCTACCGCCCCAGGTCGGGACAGTCTCAGGTATACTTACGATGTACTAAACGAATATGACGGAAAGAGTCTAAGAAGATCTTACCGCCTAACTTTACTGATATTTACACCCGGAAAGAGGGTGAATAGAGCACTTATTTGGCAGAACGGACACAAGAAAGAATCATGATAATATGAGGGACCGTAATCTATACTTTCGTAAAATAGTTTCCGAGCTCTCATTATTCAAAAATGCGCGACTCACCGCCTTTTTAATACTGAATTGATTGATTTAGAATTTGTTAAATTTGATATCTGCGTGGAGCGTTCATAGTGGCATAAAAAAACCTTACGTAATCTCATGGATTATATTCGTGTTATCAGATTAAAATATTGCTGCAGGATATCTTTACTGTAGTGAAATTTAATTAAAAGGAATCTTTCAATGAAAGAACTTCCCTTTTTTTAACGTAATAATCTTCGTCTTGATGAGAAGCGGCCAATATCTGAACTTAACTGAATGTTCTTAGTTTTTACCTTAATACAACATAAATTAGTATATTTACTTTCTTTTCCTTAATAATTAGGTGCGAGTCTTTTAAAGCGTCCGCTGACGACGGAAAGCAATGAAATTATAATGTAATTTTTCCTATGCAAAATGTCTGCCAAGAATGGTCGATTGTTCAACCGTTCTTGTCGTTTATCCAGCGTGCTGAAAACCTTACAAATAATATTTTTACTTCTGCATGACGGTCACAAGCCATATGAAAGAAAAAACGCACAATCAGCATAAATTACCATGTATGATTTAAAAATTACAACTTGCAATGCGAAATAGCCGGCATAGCGTGCGTTAGCTTCGAGACTAGATCAGAGAAGGAGTAATAACGCTGGTCTTTTTCGTTTCTTTCACCACAAAGATCCTACACAGTTATCTTATACAGTCTTTTTGAACCATTATTATTTCATTTCATTATAAATTACCGTTATGACAGCTAACTGCAGACACATTTTCAGAATTCCTTTTTACGATTTTCATTTTACTTCATTTTGTGTATGACTTGTCGTCGCACGATTTAATATTTTGTGCCGTGTATCGGTACACCCGCCCTGAGATCAGATTGGAGGACTATTTTAACTCAGGAGTATTTTACCCAAAACGACGCCATGCATGTTGTGGCGGAACCGGTTCATAGTATTTCGTGACTTTAATGACTTATAAATGATATTTCAGGTAGATCAAGAAAATATAAAACCAGTTACCTATTGTCAGCGTGACAATTAGTTTGATCTCAAATATGAATATACCGGCTAATATTTGTCACTCTGCTAAAGAAATCTCCACTTCACGTTGTGTAGAAATGTTGTCTGTAAAGTCGTGTGAGTGGCACTAAATTGCATATCATTTATCAGATTTTACACAACTGTTACGTAAGATGGAACCTTTTGTCTCTAGCAAAAGGAACATTTAGTCACAAAATACTACCCGCGCACAACACTGACGTATGCCTAGTATTAAAATATTTCATGTAAATCGTCAGAAATTATTAAGCTTCATAGATCAGCAAATAAGAAATTGATACTACGTAATGTGCTGTGAACACTATTTCTAAAGATTCAATCTAAGTTGAATTCTATCAGTTAAAGCAGATTCGGGATCACCGGTGCACATTTATTTCCATTCATTTATTTCTAACAACATTTATGTTTCTTAAAATTCTCGATTCAAAACTGCCGCGGAGATATTTTTGCTAAGATAGCGGCAGACAGACGATAGTCAATTTGTCTATTGTTATTCTCGATTTATGTTATCAAGGTAAGATATATAGATAAAAGTCTTTAAGCCCTTTATCTCTATTCTTTAGCATTTAAAATCATTTTCAATGATAAATACCGACATATTTTTTATACCAGCTACTAGTAAACTCCGCTGCAAATTACTAGCGCTAATGGCTGTGTTCCTAATTGCGGAACTGAAAATTAACACTTAAAAACATTAATTAGATTGGATTATAATTGCAATAAATACAAATCCACGTTTAGACAATAGCGACTCTATTTTTCAAATAATAATTAACAGTATATATAGTTACAGGTTTTCTCTTTACAGACCGCACACGTCTCACACCGAACAGTTCATCCGATACCACAGGAAGAACAACTGAACCACAATTATCACAGATAACAAAAAAAGATTATAATTGTCGTTGTCTATGAGTGTAGTTCTCTGACAATAATTTTGATTCACACAGAAATTAAATTATTACAGAAATAATAAAATAACTATCGTCATTTTTACACGATACAGTCCTTTTATACGTAGTATCGATAATATTTGTTGAAGTTTGAACACTTAGTTCATTTTTACATCTTTTGGCTAGAACGTATTGTCGTGGATATTACAATGTCCTCGTGAAACATTACGGCTGTAGTTTCCCCTTTCTTTCAGTCGTTCGCAGTACTAGCATATATGTAGCAGCGGTTATTATCGACAAAGTCGTAAACTCTTCGTTTTTATATTACATATCTGTTATTCTCCCTTGTGCATAGCCTTTGCTGGAGAGCAGTTTTGACTGACAGTCTGAGCAGGAATGTTTGTGAAGAGAACCGCCTTGGCTGGAAGGTTATTTTAAATACAGTTAATGTGTTTCTGTGATACAGGTTAGTTCGTTGGTTGATTTCGGTGGAGGGGGGGGGGAGGGGGGGAGTGGGGAGCAGGATTAGGAGACAGAGCAGCGAGGTCATCGGTCCAGTCGGATTAGTGAAGGATGAGGAGGAAGTCGGCCGTGCCCTTGCAAAACAACCATCCGGGCATTTTACTGAAGCGACTCAGCGAAAGCACCGAAAACCTAAATCAGGATGGTCGGACGCGGATTTGAACTGTCGTCCTCCCAAAAGCAAGTCGAGTGTGCTAGCCACTGCACCACCTCGCTCGGTTTTGCGATACTGCTGATGGCAGAAGTATCTTAACAATTCAGTGTGTGCAAATATTAGTGAATATAGTTGTTTCAATGTTTAGAAAACCCTGACTAAACACAAGGCTTTCACTAGTGGAAGTTCCTCTATCAGAAACAGGATCCACGACCAGCACTCTATCCCACAAAAGACAACGAGCCTACCCCACGAAATAAAACGATAGACAGATCATTGAAAATTAAGCACTGAAGAACCCACTACAGTGCTATAGCTTCTAATTGAAGTGGGAGAACTTAGCCGAGTTAATGAATTGCCTAGCAAGGTAAGCAGGGGTTCGGCAGTGATAAGATCTGGTGGCCGTAAAACAAATTTAAGATTCTCATAAGACTTTTATTCTAATCCAGCGATGTGTTGGAGGGGAATCTGACGTGTTACGACAACAAATAATATTATATGTTTTTAGCAAATCTAAAAAAGAGGATGATATTTTTACCCTTGTTTGCACCAAATATGGTAGCACAACAAAACTTAGGGAAAAAATGGCTCATCTTCTTGTAACGTTACTTGATTCTTCATTGAGTCAAGACTTATACTTATTGTATTAATGCAAAAAAGAGTTTTATTAAGTCGAAAGAGTTACGTAACAGAGCGGGTGCAAATCCGCCACCATACAAACCAGCACAAACTGCACAGAAACCAGCAGAGTGACACTTGTAAACAATAGTGAGGACTGTTCTTGACACAAGAACACACTAGTTACAAGTATAAATACTCAGTCAGGTTCTCCATGACAGCATTTGATAACAATTAGCAATATCGTTATCTGAATCACTACAATTAGTACAATTCCGTGAAGTTGAGAGGAGACAAGTCACTCTCTCAACTATTTTTTTGCATATGGAAAATTATTAAAGATTTTTTTACAACCTGACACACCTAGACTCTAGAAAATTAATGGCCTGAACAGAAGTTGATACAGCCTGCTAGAGCGCTAAAAGCATGATTTATTTTTATGATTCTTAGCTTATAGAAACGGTATGTTGGGAGTTGACGGCAACTGGCAGTGAGCCCATCCCTTGGTAAATCTTGTTGGACAGGCCCGCAGCTGTACAGGGCAGGCAGGGCTGCCCCTCATCAGGACAGGGTTCCAACAGAACAATGCCGCGCTGCCTGCCGCGGCGCCAGCTGAAACCTGGGCTGGGGCGACGGTCTGAAGGAGCGCGTCTGGACAATGGAGTCATAAGCTGGGCACTGTGTGGAGAGCCACGCGTAGTAAAAATTCACCTGTTTTCATGTTCACTGATAGTGCACATAGGCCAGTGAACCACTTCCTCCAGCCGCCTCGGTTGTATAAGAAAAAATCGGCGTCTGAGAAACGTTTGGAGATAGAATCTTTATTACACCTCATAGGTAGGACTAACTAGCTCTAAGACAGGGCTTCACAACAAACGTGCTCGCGGAGCAAGCTGTGAGCAGCAAGGCGCGAGCATGGAGCAGCGCGAGCACGCTACCCCCACTACCGGACTCGAGCGGAGAGTGGGGAAAGTCACGTGGGGCACACAACAGCTGCCGCCAGTCAATGTAAATCCGCGGCCACCTGCAGGGATATCACTCACGAATTATTACTGCGACAAATGAAACAAATAATGGAGAATGTACACATGCCACATAATTTTATTAGCTTAGTGTATGCCTCTACATTCGCATTAATTTGTGAACTGTTACACAATAAAAGGTGTCACTGAAGTGTGGGATTCTCGGTTATCTTGTACTTTTTGCCCTTTACAATTGCGCCTATGTTCGGAGTAATTGTTCTTGTGCATTTTAGGCGCAGCGTGCAGTTTAAATTTCGATCAGACAATGCGTTTCTCAGGCATGTCTTGTTACATTTCATTGCAGAGAACAGTTGTTCACAAACATACGTGGAACCGAACATTGATATTATTGTAGCCGCCAGTTTGTGCAAATGAGGAAATCTATCCCGAGGGAAGTGGCTGTAGAATTCCAAAATGTTTTTCTTGTTCTGAAATTTGTCTCTGTATTCTCTGTCACACTGCAGGTCAATAATTTCTTGCTGCAGCTCAGGGTGAATCTCTTAAATATTCGCTGAATAGAGAGAGAACAGATCAAAATCACTGTCTAGTGCTGTCAGATCTTGAAAGCGCTGATCAACTAAACTATGTGAATAACGTTCACAGTCTTTGTGATCTTGCATGGATGATAATTTAGGAAAATGAGCTAGGTTTCCTGTTTCCAGCTGACTCACCCAAAGTGTCAATTTCATTTTAAAAGCTCGTATTCGATCTATGAAATGAGTAATTAGCAGATCTTTACCTTGTAGCGAAATGTTCAAAGCATTCAGATGGCTAGTTAAATCTGCTAAGAACGCGAGATCACATTCAAACGTGCGCGCGCATTTCCCCTCCCTCCCCTCTCTCCCTACTCCGCGACCTTGCACCTGCTCGTGAGCACGTGCCTGACCAGACACGAGTACTCGCGCTCAAAACCGGCCAGTTGTTAAGCCCTGCTCTAAGATACAGGCAATTTCGATAAAGATCTTAAGAAACTGTATCCGTTGGCTTGTTCACGTGCAAAAAGACACGACTTCGAAAAAAAAAAATTATCCCTTCCCCCTTTGCGAAAACTTAGAACAGCCAGTAGGCCCAATTGGCGGTTTCTTTATTTTCAGAGACGCAGGTTTCTCAACTCTTGTCCTGGTTCGACATGATTTTGTGCTGTCGTGTGGGAGGGGAGATTTAGCACGTCTAGAGCCCTGTGACTGGCTCACAACGGCGTGAAGGCGGTGTCATTCGTGCTCTTTATGGGAAAACGGAATTTTTTTCTGGAGAGGTGCGAAGCACTCAGATGCGGCACTTTGGTCTGGTAAGCTCTTCTGGTCGATGCTCGGGCATATGTGACTGGTATTTGGGGCCTGTCTCCTGAGGCTAACCTCATTTGCGAGTAGTTTACATCTACATATATACTCCGCTAGACACCAATCGGTGTGTGGTGGAGAGCACATTTCGCGCCAAAGTCTTATTTCTCCCCCTCTGTTCCACTCACGGATCGCGCGCGGGGGGGGAGGGGGGGGGGGGGGGAAGACGACTGTACGCCTCAGTTCGAGCTCTTATTTCCCTTATCTTTGAATGATGATCATAGCGCGATTTGAAAGTTGGTGGTAACAATATATGCTCAACATCCTCGGTGAAGATCAGATTTCGGAATTTAGTGAGCAGCCCCTTCTGTTTAGCGCGCCGTCTATCTGCAAGTGTGCCCCACTTCAAACTTTCTATAAGATTTGTATCGCTCTCGCGATGGCTAAAAGTACCAGTCAGGAATATTGCCGCTCTTCTTTGGACCTTCTCAATCTCTTGAATCCGACCCAACTGGTAAGGGTTCCATACAGACTAACAATACTCTAGCGCTGGACGAACTAACGTATTGTAAGCAATTTCCTTTGTTGAAGGACTGCATCGCTTCCAGATTCTATCATAAACCGCAACCTAATGTTCGCCTTACCCGTTACTTGTGTAATCTGATCATTACATTTGAGATCATTTCGAATAGTCACACCCAGATACTTGGCGGACGTTACCGCTTTCAAAGACTGGGCATTTATTTTGTACTCGTACATTAATGGGGATTTTTGCGTTGTTATACGCAGCAGGTTACACTTACTAATATTGAGAGATAACTGCCGGTCATTACACCACGCATTTATTTTCTGCAAATCCTCATAGATCAACTTTCGTGTGATACTACTTTCCTGTAGGCTACAGCATCATCGGCAAACAGTCTAAGGCCGCTGTCAACACCATCAACCAGATCGCTTATGTAAATCGTAAAAAGCAGAGGACTTATTACACTACCCCTAGTTTAGACTGGGAGCCTGTGGTGAAGTTCTTACAGTACCGACAATGTGACTTCATACGTCTCGGACTCCTTGTTTGCCGAGGGCACACTTATTCGTTTTTGGTTTACCAGTCTTGGTGATTGGTATCCTTGTACACTGTGTCGTATAAGTGAGCCACATTCGTCCTTGGTACGACGAGCAAACGGGAGTGTCACAAACTGAAATCTACCGTGATTTCATGGCTTTGGTAGAGAGTAAATTGCGATCTGTCTGCCTAATCGCTAGATCGTGAAATTTTAGCATTTCTTTTGTGGCTGCAATCGATTCATAGGTGCCGCCTCCACGTCTCACCTCCACCACACACATTCGTCTACTGCAGGTCACGTCGCCGCACGAAGCAAACAGGGTAATGTACTGCCGCTCTGGTATTGTCAGGGTGTACCGGTCTCAATCGCCACTTGCTCACAGCTGCACCTTGTAAGGGGTCCGTAGGCCCTTACTATAAATTTGCACTCGGCACAGGTCGATAGGGCGAACAATCGATTGTGTCGTGTTGCGAGAGCGAGTGTGGAGTTCAGCCAGTGCCATGTTGCGGGTAGAGGTGTGTAGAGGTCTTTGTTGAAATGTAAGGCTTTAACGGTGAAGGGAGTCGCCATCGCCGTGGCTAAACCCCTTTGTACTAGATTAATACGGGGAAGGCGAAGAAGTATTATTACGAAAGTGATCAGTGACATTTCTAGGGCCGATATTTGGTTTCGCGTCTACCGCGCCGGCATCACCTTGGATTGCAGTGTTGGATTGCAGTGTTGGATGCAGTGATGGATTAGCGTGTGACGATAATGGAAAATGAAGAAGCCTGTGCTGAGATTAGCCGTAATTAGATATGTATGACGAAGGCAGTGGCTGTCTCCTTTTTTTTGTGTTTTTGAGACGAATATAGGTTCGTAATTAGTGAAACTGTATTGGTGTTTTTCTTGTTACCAGACATTTTATTATTACAGTATTGAACAGGACGAACTGGAAAGTAACAACTTCCGTAGCAGTCAATTCCGATTACCTGCCCCATTAGGTACACGGTGATATTAATAATAAATATTGGGCTGCTGTTCGATCAGATCGGGTCGGGACTCAACGGAGGTGTTACAACCTGTGTAGAGAAACTTCATTATTTTTGATCAATCAATGTCTTCTTAGCGTCAGATCAATTCAGATTGCGTTATCCACATTTTTAGGGCCAGAGTACTTGACTCACTCCACTATTACTGTCTCTGCCACCCAGGATGCTAGTCCAGTGTAAATCACATATTAGTTGTCTACGGTGTTCAATCATAACTTGTTTGGCATATTTAATGTCTGTCTTGGGGAAATAAATCTTGTTAGTACAGTAACTTTTGCCTACAATCTCAGTCATTTAAATAGTCCCAACAGGGTTACCTTTCAAAGTGTAGAGTGATATTTAAAAAAAGCCCTTCAGCAGACAATAGATCGTGGCCTGAAAATACATAAGCGTAGCCTGACTTTGTTTCACACTAAACAGTAACACCAACAGCTCACAGAGAGAGCAGATCATTTAACTGTAAGCGCAACCGGCGTGTGGCTATAACCGGTGCGCGACCAGGAGCCAACTAGATATCAGGGGACACAGCGTTCAATGTTTTCGAACGCAAATCTTCACCAGAGACAAAGACCGGCGTGCAGTCACTTTGTTGCAGTTATAGTCCTGACCTTTAACATGGTCGTTATGCTAGCAACGAATCAACTCTAAACCGATCAGGGGCATGTACAGCAGAAAATCCATGTAGTACCCCACCACCAACGGCCACTGGTTGCGCATGCGTTGCTGTGTCTAGCCGTACTGGCGGAAGACTCATGCATTTTTCCCGTGGGCTTCGCCGCACTGCCCTCGTGTGGTCAGAGAGAAATCTCACGAGGCACGCTATCCAGAAATCTTTCGTAAGACGAGATCGATTACTCTGATACAGCGGGATCGACTGGAGCCGACTACGACTAAAGAACGTAAGAGCAGAGTATGATTTCCTTGCAATAGAATGAGATTTTCACTCTGCAGCGGAGTGTGCGCTGTTATGAAACTTCCTGGCAGATTAAAACTGTGTGCCGGACCGAGACTCGAACTCGGGGACTTTGCCTTTCGCGGGGAAGTGCTCTACAAACTGACCTACCCAAGCACGACTCACGCCCCGTCCTCACAGCTTTACTTCTGCCAGTACCTCGTCTCCTACCTACCAAACTTTACAGAAGCTCTCCTGCGAACCCTGCAATACTTTATTTTTAGTTTCAAAACAAGTATCGCAGTCCTGTCCTTATTATCAGCTGTGTTGTTTTAATATTCTTTTTCAGAACGAGGCTCGTATTCTGACATAATTTCTGTAACAGTACATAGGTCTTTTTTATTGTTGTGCTGTACGATTTTTCGACCTTCTGAGGCAAACTGAGGAGCTACTTCACTGAGAAGTAGCGGCTCCGGTCTCATAAACTGACATTCGGCCGGGAGAGCGGTGTGCGACCACATGCCCCTCCGTATCCGCATCCGGTGACGCCTGTGGGCTCAGGATGACACGGCGGCCGGTCGGTACAGTTGGCCGTTCCAAGGTCTGTTCGGACGAGGGGGGTACGATTTTTTCTTCGCTTCTTGTGACAATACTTTAAAGCATTTTTCCTTAATTAAGTCCTTTTCCAACTCCACTGGTCTATGAGTCGAAGGTAAAGTGCTGCTATTGTCTTCATATAAATAGTAGTGAAACGAAATGGGTTTTATAAGGTTCGTATCACTGATCTTTGCATAATAAGATTTGTGAGCAGGTGTAGCTGTTTACTCTCCAAAAAAAATTAATTCATTGTCTTTCCACTCTCAGCCGGACATGAATAGGGTCTTCCAGGAATTTTAAGGCGACAATCTGATCTCTGAGAATCGTAACAATGGTACAACTATAAGGGTTCGAAGAGTTTGGTGGAACAAACGTTTGCTCACAGTAATCTCATCCCAGGTATCAGCACTCTAAACTCCTTAGAGCTAGTGCTAAAAAAGAGCAATATGGGGTCTGATCAAGTGGCAGAGGAAACCTCAAATCCCCCGTCAATATTGTCATTATTCGATCACCCAGTATTAGTGCCCTTAATAATAAATATTGAACAGCTGACACCATAAATTTACATTTAATGTTGTTGAAGTTGCAAAAAAATGGCTCTGAGCACTATGGTACTCAATATCTGAGTTCATCAGTCCCCTAGAACTTAGAACTACTTAAACCTAACTAACCTAAGGACATCACCCACATCCATACCCGAGGCAGGATTCGAACCTGCGACCGTAGCAGTCACGCGGTTCCAGACTGAAGCGCCTAGAACCGCTCGGCCACGACGCCCGGCGTTGTTGAAGTTGCAGGTTTGAGTACTGCCTATTATTATGCACTTATAAAGTGAAAATTGAAGTGGAGAAATACAGAGACCGAAAGGTTATCTATAACCCGTACTGAAATCAGACGTTAGATCTAGTAGTCGAAGACTGTGAAAAGGAGGCAGGAATTGTGGTGGGTCACAGGCTTCTTGCCCAGTCAGAATTCTGAGTAACCTGTATAGGAAATCAAGGGGAAATCTGAAAATCCAATTTAATTTCCGGACGATAAATAAAAACTTATCGACTAGCCAGGGAGATTGTACCCATAATGCTGTCAAGACGGTAAACAATGGGGGAACAGTTGAACAAAATGAATAAGGGCTTGGGAAGAGTTGATAAGATTAGTGTCAACATACGTTAAAGAATGGAAGTGGCGACTAGTCGAATTATGTAAGGGAAACAGATGCTAAATGTAGTCGACGAGTTTTGTTTTTTGGGCAGTAAAGGGACTGGCAGAAGAGAATGTAAAATACAGACTAGCAACAGGAAGCAAAGCTTTTCTGATGAAGGTCGATATTTTAACATGTTATTTAAATTTAAGTGTTTGGAGATTTTTTCAGAAATTATTTGCCTGCAATATAGCGTTGTACTGAAGTGAAAGGTGAGCGATAAGCGGGAAAGAAATTTAATGCAGCAATTGTGTGTGGTAATAAGGAAGAAAGCTAAAGATTAGATGGGTACACCTGTTAACGAACGGAGAGGTCCTGAATTGACTCGGGGAGAAAAGACATTTATGGCACAACTGAAGTAAAACAGGGGATCGGGCAATGGGACACCTTCTGAGGCATAAAAAAAATTTCGAAGTGTGTGTGGATGCGTATGCGCGCGCGCGCGCGCGCGTGTGTGTGTGTGTGTGTGTGTGTGTGTGTGTGTGTGCGTGTGTGTGTGTCTTTGTGTTCAGATGGGACGGGGGCTTTGGGGTGGAATAAGGATGTAGAGGAGGGGGGGGGGGGGGGAGGAATAATCCAGACTAAAGCTTTACAACAGGTATCTGGTACAAATAAAAGTAACTTGCAATAGTAATACGGAGATGAAGAGGCTTGCAAAGCGTCAGCTTGCAGATCTGTCTTCAAACAGAAACCAAGAGTTCAGTCGGGCTTGTAACAGGATGGGTACCAACCGCCCTCTTTATGGCGTTAAGGCCTGAACTGCTTGTCCTTTGAACCTCATGAAACTGGTTCTCTCACCATGTCTCAGTAAAGTTGCCTTTTTTTTATGAACTTGCTTCACTCGTCATCCTGAAGGAGTAGGATTTACATCTCAAATCCACCACCCAAGTTAAGGTATTTTATTGAATTTTCAAACAAATAGAAGCGAGTAATGGAATAGTTCCCTCATCAATACTAAATAGAATGACTTCCGCTAATCCTGTGTCTCCTGATCTCATGTTACTTCTCCTACGACGCTGATGTACAAAGTGTGTTTCACAAGACCCTACAGTTATTGAGAAACGTTATTGAGAAACCAAGCCACCAACATAAAGGACCAATAAATCGTACGTAATTTCCATTGTTCAATTCACAAGTCGTCGCAAATGTACGTGAGGTAGGCAACAAATAATACGGAAAATGTGAGGTGAAATGCGTGCGTGGCTTGTTTACGTTTCAACGGACACTCTGGGTGATATTTTATTCCGCGTGGGCACTTTCGCAAGCGCCTACGTCACCCGGACGGGCAGCGCTCGAGGCGAAATGCACAAAATTGGCCGTGCGCGCCGCGGTGCCGCGAGAGAGGCTGGCTGTTGCTGAAAGCCCGTAGTGCTCGAACGTACTCAGAATATTACCGAACTGGAATAACAAGGGCTCTCCAACCTCAACGTGTTCGCCGCCATTGACGCCGCACCGAGTCCGCCGAGCGCTGAAAGGGGAACTCAGCTTACGGCTGGGGGACTGGGGACGCCGCTCCCGGCCGAAACGGTTTCTAAAGAGGTCCATGACTTGTCACGCGTCATACCGCCATTAACGACAGATCGACTGAGCACCCGGCCCATCTCAGTTTCTTGCGAGGTGTTTGAAAACTTCTTTCACTTTCGTGTATGTCTCCCAGACAAATGATTTACCTCAAGTATCCTTCTCTTTTGCTTTCTCTTTTGGTTCAACTAGCGACTATGCGAAAATTTTATTTTCTTCTTATTGGGTTTTCCCCTTCCTTCCAACATCCTAGCTTCTGTTCACCATGTATTGTTCCACTGTTTTTCAAATCACAGTACACCCGTTTTCTTATTCATTTTCCTTGGAATCTTTCCCTTCTGAAAATATCTCTATCTGCTACTTCCTCTCATTTGACGTTTTGTGTTTTTAATGAATTCCGCTAAATACCTAGGGGTCACAATTACGAACAGTTTAAACTAGAATAAGCTCATAGAAAAAGCTATGTGGCGGGCGAAGCAAAGCTTTTGTTTAATTGAGAGTACATGTAGATGGAGCAACAAATCCACTAAAGAGACACACCACTCTTTTGCGCCTTATGAAGTGTTGCTACGTTGTATGGCAACTTTACAAGCGAGGACTTATGAAGAACATGAGAAAAGTTTGGAGAATGGCAGCTCATTTTGAATTTTACGAATTAGAGACGATTATTCACGAATATGGCTTGGCCAACATTGAAACAAAGCCGTTTTCCACTGCGGTGAGATATTTTCCAGGAATTTCTCCTCCAATTTCCAGACTATTTTATTCGCTCTCAACTGCATAGAGAGAACCGGCCATAGCTATAAAACACGGATATCGCAGGTCTCAGGAAAGATTTAGAGTTTCCTTTATATGAAGTGCGTCTTGATGATGGAATAGTAGAGAAATAGTTTGAAAGTGGTTCTATGTAGCCTATGCCAAACGCATAAGCGTCAATTTCAGAATAATCATTTATGCGTGGATTTCTAAATATTTTCAATGAGTCTTTAAATAATAGATTTCAGCTGTCAGTCGTCCTTTGGAATTTTTATTGTCAGATCTAGATTTCAGCTAGAAACTAGCCATTCTCAATGCTAAGAATACAACAGGTACATAGTTAGATGATGTCATAAAAAATTGCAATTAATTGCTTAACTCATATGGTTTATATATTGCATACCACTATCCTTTTTTGGTCAATGCATGTAATGCCTGTCGGTCTGGCTTTGTACACAGTTCATTGAATACTAATGTTTTCGGAAGGCGGGCTGTGTGGAGAACTCATCGGTTAGTTATATAGATCTGGTATATCTAGATCTGCCAATAAAAATTGCAAAGGACGACTGAGAGCTGAAATCTATTATTTACAAATCAAAATAACGGTCACTGAGTGCAACAGCCTCTGAATGGAGGGTAACCTGATGTTGTTGTTAGTTTCTGTTATTTTCTGTTTTAGATACGCGAACATTCGTTCTGTGAACCTATTGTCACCCATTCTCTACAAAAGTGTCCACAAATTTCAGATTGCTATTCTCTAACGTTTCTGTTTTCATGTCCATATTTCTGTATATTTTACTCTAGCTTCTAAATTTTCATGATTGCTAGGGTTTCATTGGACCTAAAACATTCCTCGTAATATTTATCTTTAATGTTTCTAGTTGGTCGTGTAGAAGTATTCTGTTTTCACTGTCATTTTATAATGCATAATCTTTTTATTTCTCCGTATGCATTTTTACTGAAAGTATATTTTATTATTTCATGTGCTCTTTCCGTTACGTGAACCAGTTTTTCTTAAACTCTCTCTCCTTTATTCGATAACTGTTTGAGTTTTTCTATTTCATCTGGGAAAATGAGAGATTTGAATCAAGGGCAATCCTCATACATCCCGATTATATTACGTCAAAATCAGGCAAATCTTAATGAAAATGACGTCAAAATTAATCTTCCGTACACCTACAAAGACCTGTAACCTTTTCAGTTCGGCAAGAGACGATCTGGGATTGAGGAGAGCTGGAATCTACATAAGATTACGCGACTCTGGCGAAGCCTGCGTCTGTCAGACAACGCCCAGAGCGTGAGAAAGATGATCGCCATACTTCCCTTTCACAGCCCAGTAAGTCATGGCCGAGCATTATATCTCCAGAGAATATTGTCTGAATTATTGTGCCATAGAAATCTTCGCCTCGACTAGATCCTTCTACGATCCGATTATTAATGAAGGCAGGAGTGCTTTTGGCGCACGATCCTGTTAATCGCGATGGCGGCATTCAACAGGATAAAGCGAGGGACCCGGTGATTTCTTTAATATCTGCAGGAAGAAAATATTTTATTATTAAAATTTTATTGGTTTGACATCTGAATTTTATCTCTGCGAGTCTGCATTTCGAAAGGGAGTGCGCTTGAGATATCGTCATTATGCACGCGCCTGCAAACTATAGATGGAGCAATAGTCGATGAGGTCACGAAACTGGACAGAGGTAACTCACACATCGGAATGCCTTTGCGCATGCGTCTCCTTGCCAATGTCTGAAATTAAGTTAGCGGTGTTAACTGGCAGTCTCCAGTATAAAACAGTGATTCGAAGATGGCTGAATGGTTGTCACTCGAAATATCGTGGCAAGAAGCCTACGTCATCCAGCTGCAGTCCCGAAACTTCGTGGAATATTCATGAGTATCTGACTGTCAAATTGTTGGTACTTTTTATGTTAATAATAAATTAGGTTTGCTCTGCAGAAATTCTTAAACTTGCTCTACTGGCTATCTCTACCAAGAGATGGACTTATAAAAATGCTATTTTACACTTCATGAATTAATAGTGAATTCAGGATTTTCTCCTTGTAGTAGTACGTCTGCACGAATAAGAATGTACATAAACTGGTGTTGTTATACTGCATCGAATTTCGGTCATGCATCCGGGACAGATATTTGCCTTGACTCGATATTTCAGCTAATAGCCATCTTCAGAGTGGGTCAGTGACAGAATTAAAACCACTTGGCCCAGTACTATGGAGTATATGTGTATGCGTCAGAGACAAGCAAAAGACGGAAGGATAGAAATAATATGAATGTCTAACAGATGGTAAACACTTGTGAAAGCGGTATGGATGATCTTGTTTACAGAGGAGCCATTATGTACTCCAGTACTACGGAGCAAATGTGTATGCGTCAGAGACAAGCAAGAGACGGAAGGTTAAAAAGAATATGAATGTCTAACAGATGGTAAACACTTGTGAAAGCGGTATGGTGGTGGTGGTTAGTGTTTAACGTCCCGTCGACAACGAGGTCATTAGAGACGGAGCGCAAGCTCAGGTTAGGGAAGGATTGGGAAGGAAATCGGCCGTGCCCTTTCACGGGAACCATCCCGGCATTTGCCTGAAACGATTTAGGGAAATCACGGAAAACCTAAATCAGGATGGCCGGAGACGGGATTGAACCGTCGTCCTCCCGAATGCGAGTCCAGTGTGCTAACCACTGCGCCACCTCGCTCGGTAAAGCGGTTTGGATGATCTTGTTTATAGAGGAGCCATTATTTCGAAAAACAATCACTACACGATTATAGAGTATGTTTACTCGTTCTGATTTTCAGAACTGTCTTTGTCTCTAACAGAACTGGGACAACTGGCCCTCAAAAATGTGGTGTTACTTTCTTCGATAAGTGGTTGAAATGCTTCAAATTAAACTTTTCGTTAAGCGATTGGTTTTCTTATCAGATATTTCTGATTTTTTCCCCGTGAACATCAATAATGGATACCAAGTAGAAGCAGTGTACTGTCATTTACTTCTTAGTGAACCACAGCGGAAGATTTCAAAATAAACGAAAGACTACGTAATAGGTACAAAGGAGACGTCATTGGTACGGGCAGCTTTCATAGTTGGGAGGGGGGACATTTACTAAACTAGAAGTCTTCATTAATAATAAATCGAGGAGTTGTATGCCATAAAAGGGGCTGCAACGAAAATACAATCAAAGAGAAAGTGTACCAGTATAAGAAAGTCTTTTCTAGACCTTGTAATATAGTGTTGAGCATTTGCTGACTTTAATATATAAAAGATCGATTTCTATAGACTGTAATGGAATATGTTTATAATCTAGGAAAAAAGTACTTTAAATGGAATATTCTGATTCATTTTTTAAATTCTGCTGTTGAAGGTAATCGTCAGTGAATTCAATAGACAAAGGAATTCTTATTAACTTTCAAACCCCTGAGGCGACGTAGATGACTCTGAGACAAATAACTTAAAACTGGACACAAAGGGCTGTAAATATCTGGAAATGTCCCAAAAGTGGATGAGAAGTGTTGAATAGATGACGTCATCAGATGATGTACCTCATCGCTTGTGCTTGTCGATCTCACCCAGGCTCCTCTTTTTTCGTTCTTGCACTATCCGATGTAATAGGTTACCGTTTGAGGTAATGATACTACAAGACTATGATAAATCGGTTTACATTTAACGACGCAGAAACGTCCCCTTAGAAAATTTATGAATTACTGTGCTGATAAACATCTTATGTTATTTGATTTTCAAACAGCTGAGCAAAACTGAACGTACCCAGACATTCACTAAAGTGACACACAATATTTTTAGCGCAACGCAATCTGACTTTCAATAATCCCTACAAAAGAATGGTCCTAACTAACAATAACCTATACGTTTCACAAATCACTTACCTCACAAAAATCTTAGTTACTCAAGCTACTGCAATACAGCGAGCGCCACTACTGCCAGCTAAATAAAAGATTCAAACTACTGAAGGCACTAACTTCTGATAGGCATAGTTAGCAAATGAAAGATTTTGATGGAGAACAAACAATGTATTTACGTTAATAGTGTTCAAAAGTAATAATATATATATCAGTTCATGATATCCAGTCCTACAAATTTACTGTCTCCGTCCAGATCATCCGCTCCTAAAACCCCCCATCTCACTCCCCACATCCACCCCTGCTGGCGGCTCACCTCCAACTGCGCAACGCTACGCGCTGTTAACAGCCAACTGCCCAACACTACAATAGCGAACAACAATGCAACCAACCACAGACTGCACACAGCACAGCCAGTGATTTTCATGCAGAGTGCTGGGTGACGTTACTAACATAAAAACCTAAACAGCCTGCTTACAACGCTAACCAATTTGTTCGCCATCAGGATCTCCGGATTCACACACTAGATTGTTTTCCTTTGGGGTCGTATGAAGAAGTAGCTTACAGCACCTCAGTGGAGTCCCTGATGGAGCTCGTACCTCACTTAGCCGTTGCCGCAGCGGAGATCCAAAATATGGAGGGAATTTTAGAGTATCTGCGTAAAGGGACGATTATGCGATGCATTCAGGCAAACGGTTCAAATTTCGAACACCTTGTCCATCAAACTTCGCGAAAGCTTGGCTCCATTCAGGGACCACGGGAATCAGTATTTAACTGAAACGGTACTATCTAAACATCTTAATTTTGTGGTGTGCTTTCGAGCACTTGCATGTGTTTAAACACGCAGTCAAGAATTATGAAACTTCTCTGAAATAGTCACTCACTCCATGCCAGAGAAGGCTGCTGGCACTAGTAAGACCTGTAGTGTCACGTACTGTGACGAACGTTCCGTGCCCCGTCATTGCCGTGGGGCTCAGAAAGCAATGTGACGTGTAACTCTAGTCGTCAGCGTCATGCATTGCATTGCTCCTCAGTAAAAATAGTTCAAATGGCTCTGAGCACTATCTGAGGTCATCAGTCCCCTAGAACTTAGAACTACTTAAACTTAACTAGCCTAAGGACATCACACATATCCATGCACGAGGCAAGGTTCGTACCTGCGAGAGTAGTGGTCGCGCGGTTCCAGACTGAAGCGCCTAGAACGCTCGGCCACAGCGGCCGGCCAGGTTTACACATAGCCAATTGCAGTGACAATGTGATTTATATCTCCTGCTATTCTTTCATAATATTCAAAATAAGGATTATTTCATACGTGTGTTCGTTGAAGATAGCTGGTGAATGACCGGTGATTAAAGCTGACGCGGATCATTTAACCTAGAAAATTGTTCGGAAGCAAGACTTCCAGGAAATTTTCGGACGTATTTGCGTTTAGATACTTGCAGTTGTCTTCCCGTTCCCGTACTTCTTCTCTACAATGTTGTACTAAAGTTTGATCGCGATGGACTTCTCAAGTATGCCTTTTTGAGCGGCGGTGTCTATGAGCTCATTTATTAAGACAAGGCTATCGTCGCATCGACATCTATGGAGAGATCACTGTTACGGATGCGACGGGTCAGTTGTGTAAATACTACGACCTGTTAGGGCAGGACATGAACATCTACGAAGATATAACAGATTTTCTCGTAGCTAATGGCCAAATGGGGACATAGAACTATTTGGTCCTAACCATAAGACGTTTTGATTTTATCCATACTGGCTGAGAGGTCGTGGTTGTGAATGTCAATGTTAAAAATTTATCGCCTAAACCACTTGTTTATAGTGTAAAACACTAAGATTGACGCGTTTCGGAAGTCAAGCTTCCATCATCAGAATAATAAAAAGTAAAAGAACCTGTTAAAACTCGTTAAAATGGAATATGCACCAGGCACAATAAAATTGATAATGTAATTAAAACATCGTGGCTACTTCCCTTGTTGCAGCCCTGTCTTCCCAGCTGCATCTCCACATAGTCGTCAAAATATAAAACAGTCTCAAATGGTGTCGCCTATGGTGTTCAGCATCTAACCTCATCGCTCTCTCCTATATCGTCGTAAACCGCCTGTGCGTCTTCGTTGATACCACTCACCACGTAGCCAAACACGATACTGAAACGCGAGTGAGCTCACTCGCAAGTAAACAATGAAGTCACAGAGATGTCTATACAAACAGATATCGTATACATGTTCCAAGGACCTCATGAAATGATGGTATCCTGCCAATTGATAAAAATGTAGTTGCTACAAGAAACCAGTGAAATGTTTGAAAAAGTTATTTGTATCAACAGTTAGCTGTTCATTCAGTGTGTTCTGATTATCAACGCTATGTATCGTAATTTCCAGCTGTTCTAGTATATCCAGCTTTTTGCCTTTGTCCTGTTTAAGTAAAATAACGAGACCCTAATCTGTTCCCAACATGGGGTGTCCCGTTTCCCAAGCATGCGTGGCTACAGCTGACTTTTCGAAATCACTAAGCCGGAAAGCATCGCTATGTTCTTTGTAACGTACTTTAAAGGACCTACCAGTTTGGCCTACATAGCTTGCCTTGCACGTGTTACACTGAATTTTATGGACCCCAGCTCTCTCATATTTATCGCTTTCCTGCTGTAAATCATTTCTTAGTTTAAATCGCGGCGTATTATTGGTCTGAAAAGCGGTATCAACTTTAAAAGGTTTGAAAATGTTAGCCACGTTTTGCGAAATATCACCGAAATATGGTATTGTGACTCTCGTAATATTATTTGCTACGCACAGTCAGTTCCTCAAACAGCGAGGACATGAGGGAAAGTATTCCAGGTATCACAATAATGCACATAAAGCCGGAATCAGCAACTCTGACTGGAAACCCTAAACCATGTTACTAATCTGACCTGTAATTGCCTTCCCAGTGATGTTGCTGTGTTGACAGTCCCGGTCTCGGAGGAACTTCCATGTAGCTCGATCGTTGGAAGCTAAATATGAGCACTTAGCCAAGGAGACACTTTGATCGGATGATTAAATATGCCTGCACGCCTGGTTGCTTGTCGCTAATGAGACACCGTCACTCACATCCGAAGTGCGGTGAGACATAAGGACGTGCGGAAGTTCCGGCGACGGGCGGTGAGTAATTAACCGTAAGCCGGAACACGCAGCCTGGCTATTAATCACGTTCGCCGCCAGATGCTGCCGCGGATGGTTTCTTTCAGTACACCAGCCACCTCACGTGCACCGTCAGGCTCTGACAGGAAGACAATGGTTGCTAAATGGAGACGAAGGCAAGGGGAGAAACAGCTGCCTGGAGCAAGTATTATTCTCGTAGCCGTTGAAGCAACCACGCACCGTTATCTCAGGAAGTACAGCCTTGTAGAAGTGCGTAGCACGACGCGAAGTTGCGAAGAAGCACAAGGGCAGAAAACGCAACAAATGAAGAAAGAGTGACGTAAGACTTGCCGTCAACGACGAGTTCATTAGAGACGGAATATGGGATCGATTTCGTGACGATGTGGAAGGTGAACGATCGAATGTCCTCGAAGGTGAGGGATTCGCCTTAAGTCATTTACTGAAAAAACGGGAAGCAGTGATTTATATCAGCAGATTGGGTGTTGAAATATTTAGTTTCTGAATGCTAGTAACTTCGTCACTTGACTCGATAAGCTGTAAGGGGTGTAAGTAGGCTGTTTAGGTTTTTTATTTGTAACGCCACCTCTGTATGAAAATCACTGGCTGTGCTGTGTGCAGTCTGTGGCTGCTTTGCATTGTTGTAATACTCGCCATTGTAGTGTTAGGCAGCTGGCTGTGAACAGCGCGTAGCGTTGCGCAGTTGGAGGTGAGCCGCCAGCAGTGGTGGATGTGGGGAGAGAGATGGCGGAGTTTTGAAATTTGTCATGAACTGCTCTATATATATTTATATATATATATATATATATATATATATATATATATATATATATATATATATAAAGGTAAATACATTGTTTGTTCTCTATTAATATCTTTCATTTGCTAACTATCCCTATCAGTAGTTAGTGCCTTCCATAGTTTGAATCTTTTATTTAGCTGGCAGTAGTGGCGCTTGCTGTATTGCAGTAGTGGGAGTAACCAAGATTTTTGTGAGGTAAGTGATTTGTGAAAAGTACAGTTTAATGTTAGTCAGGGCCATTCTCTTGTAGAGATTATTGAAAGTCAGATTGCGTTGCGCTAAAAATATTGTGTGTCAGTTTAAGCACAATCTTGTACAATTGTTCAAAGGGGATGTTTCAGGGGAAATGCGTTAATGTACATGTCTGTTGCCTTGCTTCCAATGTCTAGAAATGAACTTAGGTTCTGACGAAGAGGAAGTGCGTGTCGAATTGGTGAATGTTTCACTAAGACATCACAATATTATATCAAGGTAGATTTCGGACAATACGGACTAGGTGATGCCAGGGGATCGCGAGTTGTGTATCTTCTTCAGAGAGGAAACCGGAAACGGTGGGTTCGGGTGAAATGCATTATAGGCAAACAGATAATGGCAAATGACAAATGAAAAGACGAAACCTACGTTCGCTGATAACATGAGGAAAGGAAATCAACTATAGAAATTCCGATGGGAATACGAGCTCTTAAAACTGGACGTTTCTTTCGAAAAAGTTCTTTTTTTTTAAAGAAAAAAAAGAAAATTGTTCCATTTCGATGTTATCACTGAAAAACTCGTACTGGAGCAGGCTATCTGAACATGCTCAAAAAAAGTTTATAGGATAATGGACTTACTTTTTGTATGCTGCAGTCCGCAGCTCGTGGGTGTGCGGTAGCGTTCTCGCTTCCCGCGCCCGGGTTCCCGGGTACGATTCCCGGCGGGGTCAGAGATTTTCTCTGCCTCGTGATGACTCGGTGTTGTGTGATGTCCTTAGGTTAGTTAGGCTTAAGTAGTTCTAAGTTCTAGGGTACTGATGACCATGGATGTTAAGTCCCATAGTGCTCAGAGCCATTTCAACCTTTTTTTTTTTTTTTTTTTTTTTTTGTATGTTGCAGTGGGGCAAAACTGTCGATTACACTTTTAACTCCGAAATAATTTATTTCTGTTTGTAAGAGAATGTAACATTTTCCTTGTTATAGTATTAGGCGTTCGAAATGCTTTATGCCTTGTTTTGACGAATGGGGTACCCGCCTTTGTACACTGAGTACCCTGATGATGTTCTTCATCTTGGAGGGACCGGCATTCCTTGCAAATTATGTCTTTCAAACCATCCCACGTTGTACCGCTGCTGATACCCAACGTCTTTGATGCTCCCCAACGGAATAATATCACGTGGGAGTTGTTACCTATGGCAAAGTGTGTGTCGTGTGTTGTCTAAGTAACATACAGGGTGTCCCAGCTACCTTGTCCACCCAAAATATCTTTGGAACAATAACAGCTATTGGAAAACGACTTTCACCGGTATCAATTTAGGGCTGGGGCCCATGAATGTACATATTTGGAAACATTCTAAAACGAAAGCATATGTGTTTTTTAACACTCACTTATGTTTCTTTAAATGGACCTCCTATATTTTTTCTTCAGCAATCCATCGCATGACAATGCATATACACAATGGCGTCGATTGCATCGCAATATTCCCATTATATCCCGAGATATTGAGACGCGAAGTTGACGCTTGAAACACCCGACATGCGCTGCTAGCGCACTCCTGAGGCTCAGGCGTGAATCCCATGCTGCCCGTAATCGCGATGTGATTGACATGTGTAATCACACCTCCATACTTAACAAGAGTTCCGAAACGAATAATACGGTCTGCTGCCATCAACTCTCATAGGCATATAATGGTTTCCCTCTTGCACGTTTTACGTATCTACGTACACAATATGAACCAGTACCGATCGGTGTACACCCGTCAGGTTGTCTTATTTATACTGCATACCCAAAATAAGGTTTATCTAATGCGTTATAAGACCCATTGTGCCTGTCGCGCAGGGCCTGGCTCTACCTAGTCAAGTGTCCAGCGTAGTTCCCACTACTGCCACAGTTACCACGTCGCCTTGTTTATGATTTGCGAGCCCTGCAAACTCCTGTACTCCACCACCCTCCGAACATCCCATTTGTTGTTGCTTTGGCGTGCAGTACACCGCTTGCCGGTGTAGTCGTACATCAGAGTAATCTAGTGACGACACGGAGGTAGTAGACATTGTGAATAAACGTTGCGTTGTGGAACTTATACTGTACAGTATAATGTACACACATGAAGATATGGTAGAAATGCTGCTGATCTATGGAGAATGTACGTTGACGGGAAATACGTTATGATATTGATTATTTGTTGATAGTACTGTTAGCGAACATTATGATTATTAAGTTAAAATGTCTGTTTTCTACCCTACTCTACATACCTGTACTGTACCCTGTTGTAGGTGGACGAAATGCTGATCAGGCAGAACGACTGTACAGAAGACGATTCCCTGACAAGCCATCGCCTTCGTGCCGGGTGTTTGGTCGTCTCACATCTCGTCTACGTGAAACGGGAAGCTTAAATCCAAGACCTCGACATCGTCCTAGAACAAGCACAGATGAACGTGCTGAAGTTACTGTGCTCGCTACCATAGCTGTGAATCCTCAAATCAGCACACGTCAAATTGAACGTGAAGTTGGTGTGTCAAAATCAAGTGCACAGCGTATTCTTAAACGTCATAAATTTCATCCTTACCATGTTCATTTACACCTGGATCTTCATGGAAATGACTTCCGCAATAAGGTAACATTTTGTCGGTGGGCTCAGCAAAAACTTCTGACTAATCCAAATTTTTTTGCAGATGAAACTTCCTGGCAGAGTAAAACTGTGTGCCCGACCGAGACTCGAACTCGGGACCTTTGCCTTTCGGGGGCAAGTGCTCTACCATCTGAGCTACCAAAGCACGACTCACGCCCGGTCCTCACAGCTTTACTTCTGCCAGTATATACTGCCCGAGGCAGGATTCGAACCTGCGACCGTAGCGGTCTTCCGGTTCCAGACTGCATCGCCTTTAACCGCACGGCCACTTCGGCCGGCTGGAGTGACACAGGGATGTAGCTTATCCCCGATGTTATTCAATCTGTGTATTGAGCAAGCAGTAAAGGAAACAAAAGGAAAACTTGTAGTAGGAAATAAAATCCATATAGAAGAAAAAAAAACTTCCATCTTTGCCGATGACACACTAATTCTGTCAGAGACAGCAAATAACCTGAAATAGCAGTTGAACGGAATGGACAGTTTCTTGAAAGAATGATATCAGATGAACATCAACAAAAGCAAAAAGAGAATAATGGAATGTAGTCAGATTCAATCAGGTGATGCTGAGTGAAGAAGATAAGGAAATGAAACACTTAAAGTAGTAATTGAATCTTCCTATTTGACAAGCAAAATAATTTATGATGGTCGAAGTAGAGAGGATATAAAATGTACACTGCCACTGGCAAGGAAAGCGTTTCTGAAGAAGAGGAATTTGTTAACATCGAATGTAGATTTAAGTGTCAGGAAGTCAAAAATATTTTTCAAATGGCTCTGAGCACTATGGGACTTAACATCTGAGGTCATCAGTCCCCTAGAACTTAGAACTACTTAAACCTAACTAACCTAAGGACATTACACACATCCATGCCCGAGGCAGGATTCGAATCTGCGACCGTAGTGGTCGCGCGGTTCCAGACTGAAGTGCCTAGAACCACTCGGCCACACAGGCCGGCGTCAGGAAGTCTTTTCTGAAACTATTTGTATGGAAGCAAAACATGGACGATAAATAGTTTAAACATGAAGAGAATAGAAGCTTTCGAAATGTGGTGCTACATAAAAATGCTGAAGATTAAATGGGTAGATCATGTAACTATGAGGAGGTACTGAACAGAACTGGGGAGAAAAGGAATTTCTGGCACAACTTCACTAGAAGAAGGTATTGGTTGGTAGGACACGTTCTGAAGCACCAAGGAATCTTCAGTTCCGAATTGGAGGGCAGCGTGGAGGGTAAAAATCGTAGAGGGAGACCAAGAAATGAATACACTAAGCAGATTCAGAAAGATGTAGGTTGCCGTAGTTACTTGGAAATGAAGAAGCTTGCACAGGATAGACTAACATGGAGAGCTGCATCAAACCAGTCTCTGGACAGACCACAGCAACGAACATATTCCAATTTCGGTGCTCCCCAATACTTTTTCCTCTCTATAAAACTCCCTCTCTCACCATGTGTACTATTCATCAATGTTTAAACACGCCTTATCATTCCGTCCTTCTCTCTGTGCAGTAAATATTCTTTGCTTGTCAACTCTGTGTAGACCTCCCATTTCCTATGTTAGATCTCCACCTACATTTTAGCATACTGTAACATGTATCCTCCCTCTGTCTCAGCCCACTCCATTTCAGGAATCATTGAGAACAGAATGCTAGTTAGGACAAACTGGCTGTTTGTGGTTTTCTTTACTGAACTGTTCATACCAAAGTTTCACACAGTATGATCATTTCCTCGTAAAATGTCTTATTTATATCACGTTATTACGTCAAAATTCTCTATAGCCCTAAGGCAAACGTTGACACTCAAGGTACCGTACCAAAGATTGTAAGACTAGGGCAATTTCGTTCCTCTCCCGGCCCTTTGGGATCTGAGTGGAAAGTTAATATTTGTGAATATCCGAGCTCTGCTTCAGTCATGACCTTTCCTCATCGACACGGACTTAAGTCAAATATGCAGTTTTGTAACGTAGTTTGTCCTATGCACTTAGACACTTCATAAACTCTACACTCAGAGCGAATAACTAAAGTAAACACTGCACTCTTTCATAACTATACAGGTACCACTGTGAAGCAGTAATTAAAATGTTAATTTAATCATTCGCCTGCGAGATATAACATTAATGATATATTTTATTAATTGTGAAACTGACGCTAATGGTAAGGTGACTGTAATTTGAAACGTCATTTCTAGGTTATGAAATATGTCTTACAGTGTTTATATGATTTTCTACAGTTTGCCATACAATAACCACGAGATGTTACACATTTCGTTGAAGAGATTCTTTATTATTATTATTAATGAGACATCAAACTGGATCCATAACAGGGACGTATAGTAAAATCATTGTCCCTGCGTAGTAACACTAAAAAACGTGGTTCACAGAAAAAAGTTGAATATTTCTTGTGTATGTAACTCGTACAACTTTTGATGAGGTATTGCGTGGAACTGAGGACATAAATAATTTATGGAATAGCTTAACTGGAGGGTGGGATGAAATCAGAGGACACGTGAGACACCATGGAAAAGTCCATTTGGATTTTGGCGAAATTTCTGTTTTTAGGAATGTGTAGTAACAACACAAGGTGTCTCTCGCGTGGAGAGAGGTATCAAGTCAGCTTTCTGATTAAAGACCACAGGTATTTAACGGTAAGACATTTCACTTTTAAAATTGTTTTGACGACCGTGTATAGCTACATGTAGAACACCACTTAGACTATATAAATTAATTAGTATGCAGGTCGTCTTCTTCATGTGCAGTAGGAGGAGAAAGTGTAACGACTTCTTGTTGGAATTTTGTATTCAAGTCGTAGTGGCACTTGTTGGTTGCCGCGTTGCTAAACCATTGATGGTGTGTAATAGAAAGCTTACCCAAATCCACTGGACCTCTGTATTTTGTGCTTTGATTCCAATATAAATTTCAACATGTTCTGTTTTCTGTCTTCGTTGTTATTTTTGACTAAGTGAAAATTAAATATATTTCCTTAACCTCCCGATAGCGGATTATCCTGTTATTTAAAACACTTCTTACTGAGTTAAAATAGATTTTGTCGATATGCTTCAAAGTCAGAGATACCATTACTTTTCTCGCTCACAAAATAAACACTACTTTCAATACAAATGTGACTCAACTGACTGTACGTTCATGAAAACAATTCATGAAATAAATTTCTTCTTTTAGGTATCATAACGTAGGATAATTAAATTATTGCTTTATATCTTCAAAATTACTTGGTCTATTAACATCAAATAGTGCCTTATAGTCCCAAGTGTTCAGAAACTTTGAGTATGTATGCGATAAATGTTGGCTTTAGCGTGGTCTTAATATAAAGTGGTAAAAACACTGACATCCATACACCCACTCATGTATTTTTCATTTTGTTACAATAAATGTGTTGGTTACCTCAGGACATTAGACACCGCTGCGTTCTACTTCTGGCCGTAGACACCCGTCGACCCGATGAAAATTTTCTGTGGTGACGTGAAATTCTAATGCCGCGAGAAGAACAGCAGTCAGTTCTCATCCGATCTTCGCGTCATTTGTTCGACAAAGAGTACACAAAACATACACTTCATGGTTTTATATTAAGTAGTTACTGCTATAAAATGTCATTAAATCCATATATAATACATCATAATTTAGGAAGCAGAAAAGTCCACATTCTGTCAAAAAAAATTAATTAATTACCTAGAAAAAAGGACTCGATTCAAAAAGATCGGAAGGAATACCTTTTTCTCTTCGATTTTTCCTCAGCGCCGTAATTTTTATAAATCTTTGACGTTGAAATTGCATTAATTCTATCAGCCGTAATTATTGTAAAAACACCAGGCATTAAAAACTAAAAGGTAAAGGCCCAAATTTAGTATTACTACAGTTTCAAAAGCTTGTCTTGTCTTCTTATATAAATTGTTTACCCTACACCTTTCGCGTTCATACAAGGCTACGCTCCATACAAAAACATTCATACTTCAATGCTTATATTTATGTTCGATGTTAACAAATATCTCTTTTTCAGAAACAAACTTCTACAATTTACTAGACCGTGTTTCATATTCTCTCTACCTTGGCAATTGTTACTTTGCAGCCCATATAGGAAAACTCAGCCACTTCTTCTAGAGTGTCATTTCCTAATCTAATTCCCATAACATTGCCCGATTTAAGTCAATTACTCTCGATTACACTTGCATTATATTCAAGACGTTCATATCAAAATCACTTTTCACGATATCATACTTCCCGTAGCTCATTTTCTAGTTTCATGCCGTCTCTGGCAAAATTACAGTCTTACCATCAGAACTCTTCTTTCTTGTTTCTTCCCTCTCAGCTTCGTTTAAAAATATACATCTTTGCTTTCTTCAGCTGCTTGCTTAATGTACAGACTGGACAACAAATGTGATGGACTACAATCGTGTCTCTTTCTGCTCTTAATTAAGTGCGGTCTTTTTCTGTCCAAGTTGTGTATAACCTGTCGCTCCCCGTAATTTATCCCAACTGCAATGAGAATTTCAGTGAGTGTATTGTAGTCAACATTGTCATAAGTGTACACACATCAACAAAACTTTTGCATCACCTCGGTTCCGAGAGTTCCGGAACCTGTACAGAAAATTGCATTAGACATAAACATAAACATCATTTCCGCCCTTTCTATTGCTCATCAAAACCACACATTGCATGTTGTACCACCACACAGCGAGGCCTTCAGAGGTGGTGGTACAGAGTGCTGTACAAACCGGTATATCTAATACCAAGTAGCATGTCCTCTTGCATTCCTGCATACCTGTATTCCTCATGGCATACTATCCACAAGCTCATCATAGCACTGTTGGTCCAGATTGTCCCATTCCTCAACGCCGACTCGGCGTAGATCCCTCAGAGTACTTGGTTGGTCACGTCCATAAACAGATCTTTTGAAACTATCACAGGCATGTTCGATAGGGTTCAAGTCTGTAGAATATGCTGGCCACTCTAGTCGAGCGATGTCATTATCCTGAAGGAAGACATTCATAAGACGTGCACGATGGGGCACGAATTGTCGTACATGAAGACGAATGCCTCGCCAATATGCTGCCGATATGGTTGCACCATGGTTGCACCAAAACGGCCTTGCTGTGCTGGTACTGCGAACGGCTGAAAGCAAGGGGAGACTACAGCCGTAATTTTTCCCGAGGGCATGCAGCTTTACTGTATGATTAAAGATGATGGGGTCCTCTTGGGTAAAATTTCCGGAGGTAAAATAGTCCCCCATTCGGATCTCCGGGCGGGGACTACTCAAGAGGATGTCGTTATCAGGAGAAAGAAAACTGGCGTTCTACGGATCGGAGCGTGGAATGTCAGATCCCTTAATCGGGCAGGTAGGTTAGAAAATTTAAAAAGGGAACTGGATAGGTTGAAGTTAGATATAGTGGGAATTAGTGAAGTTCGGTGGCAGGAGGAACAAGACTTGTGGTCAGGTGACTACAGGATTATAAACACAAAATCAAATAGGGGTAATGCAGGAGTAGGTTTAATAATGAATAGGAAAATAGGAATGCGGGTAAGCTACTACAAACAGCATAGTGAACGCATTATTGTGGCCAAGATAGATACGAAGCCCACACCTACTACAGTATTACAAATTTATATGCCAACTAGCTCTGCAGATGACGAAGAAATTGAAGAAATGTATGATGAAATAAAAGAAATTATTCAGATTGTGAAGGGAGACGAAAATTTAATAGTCATGGGTAACTGGAATTCGAGTGTAGGAAAAGGGAGAGAAGGAAACATAGTAGGTGAATATGGATTGGGGCTAAGAAATGAAAGAGGAAGCCGCCTGGTAGAATTTTGCACAGAGCACAACATAATCAAAGCTAATACTTGGTTTAAGAATCATGAAAGAAGGTTGTATACATGGAAGAACCCTGGAGATACTAAAAGGTATCAGATACATTATATAATGGTAAGACAGAGATTTAGGAACCAGGTTTTAAATTGTAAGACATTTCCAGGGGCAGATGTGGACTCTGACCACAATCTATTGGTTATGACCGGTAGATTAAAACTGAAGAAACTGCAAAAAGGTGGGAATTTAAGGAGATGGGACCTGGATAAACTGAAAGAACCAGAGGGTGTACAGAGTTTCAGGGAGAGCATAAGGGAACAATTGACAGGAATTGGGGAAAGAACTACAGTAGAAGAAGAATGGGTAGCTTTGAGGGATGAAGTAGCGAAGGCAGCAGAGGATCAAGTAGGTAAAAAGACGAGGGCTAGTAGAAATCCTTGGGTAACAGAAGAAATATTGAATTTAATTGATGAAAGGAGAAAATATAAAGATGCAGTAAATGAAGCAGGCAAAAAGGAATACAAACGTCTCAAAAATGAGATCGACAGGAAGTGCAAAATGGCTAAGCAGGGATGGCTAGAGGACAAATGTAACGATATAGAGGCCTATCTCACTAGGGGTAAGATAGATACTTCCTACAGGAAAATTAAAGAGACCGTTGGAGATAAGAGAATGACTTGTATGAATATCAAGAGCTCAGATGGCAACCCAGTTCTAAGCAAAGAAGGGAAGGCAGAAAGGTGGAAGGAGTATATAGAGGGTCTATACAAGGGCGATGTACTTGAGGACAATATTATGGAAATAGAAGAGGATGTAGATGAAGATGAAATGGGAGATATGATACTGCGTGAAGAGTTTGACAGAGCACTGAAAGACCTGAGTCGAAACAAGGCCCCCGGGGTAGACAACATTCCATTGGAACTACTGACGGCCTTGGGAGAGCCAGTCCTGACAAAACTCTACCATCTGGTGAGCAAGATGTATCAAACAGGCGAAATACCCACAGACTTCAAGAAGAATATAATAATTCCAATCCCAAAGAAAGCAGGTGTTGACAGAGGTGAAAATTACCGAACTATCAGTGTAATAAGTCACAGCTGCAAAATACTCACACGAATTCTTTACAGACGAATGGAAAAACTAGTAGAAGCCAACCTCGGAGAAGATCAGTTTGGATTCCGTAGAAACACTGGAACACGTGAGGCAATACTGACCTTACGACGTATCTTAGAAGAAAGATTAAGGAAAGGCAAACCTACGTTTCTAGCATTTGTAGACTTAGAGAAAGCTTTTGACAATGTTGACTGGAATACTCTCTTTCAAATTCTAAAGGTGGCAGGGGTAAAATACAGGGAGCGAAAGGCTATTTACAATTTGTACAGAAACCAAATGGCAGTTATAAGAGTCGAGGGAAATGAAAGGGAAGCAGTGGTTGGGAAGGGAGTAAGACAGGGTTGTAGCCTCTCCCCGACGTTGTTCAATCTGTATATTGAGCAAGCAGTAAAGGAAACAAAAGAAAAATTCGGAGTAGGTATTAAAATTCATGGAGAAGAAATAAAAACTTTGAGGTTCGCCGATGACATTGTAATTCTGTCAGAGACAGCAAAGGACTTGGAAAGCAGTTGAATGGAATGGACAGTGTCTTGAAAGGAGGATATAAGATGAACATCAACAAAAGCAAAACACGGGTAATGGAATGTAGTCTAATGAAGTCGGGTGATGCTGAGGGTA
Organism: Schistocerca nitens; assembly: GCF_023898315.1. Lineage (NCBI taxonomy): Eukaryota > Metazoa > Arthropoda > Insecta > Orthoptera > Acrididae > Schistocerca > Schistocerca nitens. The sequence continues at coordinate 72,187,117 of NC_064614.1, forward strand.
TTAGATTAGGAAATGAGACACTCAAAGTAGTAAAGGAGTTTTGCTATTTGGGGAGCAAAAAACTGATGATGGTCGAAGTAGAGAGGATATAAAATGTAGACTGGCAATGGCAAGGAAAGCGTTTCTGGAGAAGAGAAATTTGTTAACATCGAGTATAGATTTAAGTGTCAGGAAGTCATTTCTGAAAGTATTTGTATGGAGTGTAGCCATGTATGGAAGTGAAACATGGACGATAAATAGTTTGGATAAGAAGAGAATAGAAGCTTTCGAAATGTGGTGCTACAGAAGAATGCTGAAGATTAGATGGGTAGATATAACTAATGAGGAAGTATTGAATAGGATTGGGGAGAAGAGAAGTTTGTGGCACAACTTGACCAGAAGAAGGGATCGGTTGGTAGGACATGTTCTGAGGCATCAAGGGATCACCAATTTAGTATTGGAGATCAGCGTGGAGGGTAAAATCGTAGAGGGAGACCAAGAGATGAATACACTAAGCAGATTCAGAAGGATGTAGGTTGCAGTAGGTACTGGGAGATGAAGAAGCTTGCACAGGATAGAGTAGCATGGAGAGCTGCATCAAACCTGTCTCAGGACTGAAGACCACAACAACAACAACAACAATGGTTGCACTATCGTTCGGAGGATGCCTTCACGTATCGTACAACCGTTACGGCGCCTTCCATGACCGCCAGCGGCGTACGTCGGCCCCGCATGATGCCACCCCAAAAACACCAGGGAACGTCCACCTTGCTGCACTCATTGTAGCGTGTGTCTAAGACGTTCACCCTGACCGGGTTGCCTCCAAACACGCCTTCGACGATTGTCTGGTTGAAGGCATATGCGACACTCATCGGTGAAGAGAACGTGGTGCCAATCCTGAGCGCTCCATTCGGCATGTTGGGCCTATCTGTACCACGCTGCACGATGTCGTGGTTGCAAAGATGTACCTCGTCGTCGGGAGTGAATCTGCGCATCATGCAGCCTATTGCGCACAGTTTGAGTCGTAACACGACGTCCTTTGGCTGCACGAAAAGCATTATTCAACATAGTGGCGTTGCTGTCAGGGCTCCTCCGAGCCATAATCCGTAGGTAATAATCATTCACTGTAGTAGTAGCCCTGGGGCGGCCTGAACGAGCAATTCATCGACAGTGCCTGTCTCTCTGTATCTCCTCCATGTCCAGACAACATCGCTTTGGTTCACTCCGAGACGCCTGGACACCTCCCTTTTTGAGAGCTCTTCCTGGCACAAAGTAACGATGCGACTGCGTGTAATAGGCACTGTTCATGCATGGTTGTTTACATCATTGGACGGGTTTAGTGACATCTCTGAACAGTCAAACGGACTGTGTCTTTGACACAATACCCACAGTCAACGTCTATTTTAGGAGTTCTGGAAACGGGGATGATGCAAAATTTTTTTCGTGTGTGTATATAAATATACGAAGCAACGGTAACTTTTCATAAAGAATCTTTATCTATTCACCAACATCACCTCTACGCCCTTCAAAGTCATTCCTTACAAATATAATACACTTGTGCGAGAGCTTTTTCCGATCTTGGAAGCACTTCTGGAATTCATTTTTCGTTATGATGTTCAGATCTGATTGTGTTCTTCTCATCTCTTGTGGCAAAGATGTTCTGCGAGTACGGTGGTTGAGGCAACATAACGGTTTTGTCATATGTACAGTTGGCCATATATGCAAAACACCATTTGCATAATTGTCGGACATTACATCCAAAAGTTTTAACTGCAAACACGTAAAACACAAGAAGCTGCAAATCCAAATGATGAATAACAGTTTTGTTTAAGCGAAAGTATAACGACTAACACAGGTGTGAGCGGGAGTGTTTTGTGATGCAGTTTCCACGAGTTGTTTTGCCACCATTCGGTCGTTTTTTTTTCGGACTGCTTCAGGCACACGGCGCATAACGTCCAGGTAGTGTATATTATTGACCAAACGACTGTAGGCAGGAATCCAATATGCACTGTCCAGTTTGTAATAGAAGAAACAATGAGAACTTCCACGTGAAACGAACGTTCGGAATTTTTTCGTTCATGGTGTAAGTAGCGTGAGTAAAGGGTTGCTATGTGTAAGGTGCGTGAAGCGCACTTTGAATAAGAAAATTCTGTCTGACATTGAAGTCAACGTAAAAGATTGGGTCGCCACCAACTCTAGCCACACGACAAGAAAGAGGTTGGGCTGAGTCGGAAAATTACTTAATTTATTCCCGAGAAAATCTCATGAAAGAACAGTCATTATAAAGTCACTCATAAAGAATGGGATGTAATGATTAATAGGATCCCCCATTTTTCAAGTGAATCAAATATTAAAATACAGCGAAGAGTGCGTGGACATTTTGCATAAGAGCAGCTTGCAGCAATATTCCTGAAAATAAGATCTATTCTAAAGAACTTGTTTAAAATAAAAAGGAAACACTAATTATTGGACCTGTGCACATGGAAACGCTATGGATGGGCTAACAAGGAAAACTACAAGGTAAATGGCGTAGGTAATAGAGGCGTAACACCGTACACTGGATAAGATTAGAGACAAAATTATTTATTCCTTAAAAACACAAGGGGAGAAAACCTCTTTGCCTACTTGAAAACTACAAGGGTTGGCCATTGCCTACCTGAAAACCACAAGGGTTGGCCATTCTATACGACTACCGCTGATTCTCTGCAGCAGACTAAACCAGTGTATAGCAAAATGAAACACACCCACACTGATTCACTCACGCATGTCAGAGAGTTCTGTATCATTAGAAAGCAAATAAAATTTGTAGTGAAAGGGGACTAAAGGACCCTTTCATCACCCCAAACGTCCTGGAGAAGAATGTGCCGTGAATTTTCTAGCCATGCTAGGAGATCCGCCAACCGTCTTCGAAACAAACATTACTTAAGAAACAATTATCCCAACACGTAAACAGCAGCTCAAAAGAAACGACTAAACTACAATATTTAAATGAATTTTGGATGATTTTAGTCAGTTGTTGTGACCTCATGTGGTTCGCAAGGCAAACAGATTAAGATAATTGAAATGTATCACATTGGAAGTTGACATCATATCACCCAACTTATTGCAATTACAAACATGAGATATCATCTTAAAAATAGCTTTAAACAGTTATTAAAAGTGATTATTACAAGGTGATCAGTACTTGCGTCCCGATCATCAAGCTCAATGCAAGAACCAAATTACATGCATTTCAAATACAATTTTAAAGAGAAAAATGAAATGTATGTGACAAAACAGACCTCTCTCGGTCATCAAAGTAACATTGGAAATTAAATTGGTTAAAGATATTGAGTACAAAATCATAATTAACACAGAAACATACATAAAAGGTATACAAAATATACAGATTTAAAAAAAGAAAACACAATATTGCAAGATTAAAGTCGTGAGTGAACACTTATAACGATATTCAACACAAAATCATAATTAACACAGAAACATACATAAAAGGTACACAAATATACAGGTTTACAAAAAAAAAAAAAAAAAAAAAGAAACTACACTACACGGTTAAACTCGTGAGTGCACGGCTAGTCAAGAGAATATTACGTCGGTGGTTTGTAAGCATGACGTTGCAACTTTGGTTGGCACTTTGTTTATCATCATAGCTAGATTCACGCTGCAACGCACTAAAGACATATTATCCTCGATAGATTATCTCAAGACAATCACACTTCCCTATTATGCGGCGAACAACACAAAGCCGGCCGCTGTGGCCAAGCGGTTCCAGGCGCTTCAGTCTGGAACCGCACTGCTGCTACGGTCGCAGGTTCGAATCCTGCCTCCGGCATGGATGTGTGTGATGTCCTTAGGTTAGGTTTAAGTAGTTCTAGGTTGACCTCAGATGTTAAGTCCCATAGTGCTTAGAGCCATTTGAACCATTTGAACAACATAAAAAAAAACCTTGCACTTCACTGCTCGAGCAGTGACATAACCCCAGAATCCACTAGAGCGCACGCCGTCGTCCCACAGAGTGAAGGACCTCATTGGTGGAACACCTCCCGCCGGCATAGCTGTCAGCACGCATCACTGTCTTTTCGTCACACCTACTTGGCAGTTCCGAACCTCGCGGAAGTTCTTCGTCGTGGCCGTTGTCAATTATTCCTTTAGGACATCTACATCTACGTCTACATCTACATCCATACTCCGCAAGCCACCTGACGGTTTGTGGCGGAGGGTACCTTGAGTACCTCTATCGGTTCTCCCTTCTATTCCAGTCTCGTATTGTTCGTGGAAAGATGGATTGTGGTATGGCTCTGTGTGGGCTCTAATCTCTCTGATTTTATCCTCATGGTCTCTTCGCGAGATATACGTAGGAGGGAGCAATATACTGCTTGACTCCTCAGTGAAGGTATGTTCTAGAAACTTCAACAAAAGCCCGTACCGAGCTACTGAGCGTCTCTCTTGCAGAGTCTTCCACTGAAGTTTATCTATCATCTCCGTAACGCTTTCGCGATTACTAAATGATCCTGTAACGAAGCGCGCTGCTCTCCGTTGGATCTTCTCTATCTCTTCCATCAACCCTATCTAGTACGGATCCCACACTGCTGATCATTGGGCGAACAAGCGTACTGTAGCCCACTTCCTTTGTTTTCGGATTGCATTTCCTTAGGATTCTTCCAATAAATCTCAGTCTGGCATCTGCTTTACCGACGATCAACTTTATATGATCATGCCATTTTAAATCACTCCTAATGCGTACTCCCAGATAATTTATGGAATTAACTGCTTCCAGTTGCTGACCTGCTATATTGTAGGTAATTGATAAGGGATCTTTCTTTCGATGTATTCGCAGCACATTACACTTGTCTACATTGAGATTCAGTTACCATTCCCTGCACCATGCGTCAATTCGCTGCAGATCCTCCTGCATTTCAGTACAATTTTCCATTGTTACAACCTCTCGATATACCACTGCATCATCCTCAAAAAGCCTCAGTGAACTTCCGATGACATCATAGCGACCATGGTCGTTTGACGTTCCTGCCCGAGGGAGGCAGAAAAAATGCTCTTCTGTTAGCACTGCCCTCGGCAAGCAAGGAACGTCGACCTCAAATGCTGATGACCATCGTCATCATCATTTGCGCCCAGCTCATTTGGTAGAGCAGTGGAATGTTTGTCAGGACATTCCCGCGCGAAGAAGGCACCATTAAGCCCTTCTTCGTGCCTCCCCTTAGCAAGCAGGGAACGTCCACTTTAGGTGCTGTTTGCTAGCGGTCAGCTGCACAGCTCTGTGCTTGTCACATGGGCACACGCCCCCCCCCCCCCCTTTCCCCACCCACCTAGCCATGAAGCACAGCAAAACCATCTTCCAGAGATGGCAACGTCTCAGTAGACCAGGAACCATGCCGTTGTCAGACCGTATTAATGTTTTTGTGTCGTGCCTCGGCCACTGCCCAAATCTGGCTTGTGTGTGCGCGAGATACGCTCCTCTGCATCACGCTAACCCAGCGCCGTGCCCCGGTGCCTGGGCCTGATCAGTGACCAGCGCGATGCCGCCACACTACTGACTCGCTGTTGACAGCAAGGCTCCGCAACACCTGCTGTTGCAGCAAGACCCGTACTTTCTCACTAGACGGCCTGGCGATGTAGCGCCCACTTAATAGCTGCACTCAGAGAGTGACTAATACATGAAAAATTGTCAGAAATTGGTTTCAGAAAGAGAGCCTTCTTAATAATCTAAAAAAGAAAACTTATATGACGAATTATTAAGCATTAGGAAATGAGTTTCACTCTTAGGAAATCATCTGAGCTCCCTTCACAAGAGCGACATGGTATTAAAAATTTAAACAACGAAGATACTTCTTATGTAACACAGATACAGCATTACATACGTTGAGACAATGGTTCAGGCCAGGTCTCGTACAATATTTCGTAAGGAATTGGAGTAGATTTGATGACGCTACTAACTGTAATCACAAAACTTTATCTACTACTAACTACATTCCCACACACAATCTACAGAATTTGTACCAGTCACCACAAACATATAGGACGACTACGATTGCCACAAATAAAAGTGTATTTTTTCGATACTCATACTGCTATTTTTTGACCGCTTCTCCGTGGTTTGCACTACACGTTTGCTGATCTGTGGAAAATTTCTGTGACGTATTTTCTACGAACATTTCACAATAGAAGTTAAAGTTAATGAGACACAGAAGGTTCATACAAGTCATATCTGGAGGGAGGAGGGAGGAGGAGATTAGTGTTGTTTAACGTCCCGTCGACAACGAGCTCATTAGAGACGGAGCTCAAGCTCGGGTGATGGAAGGATGGGGAAGGGAATCGGCCGTGCCCTTTCAAAGGAACCATCCCGGCATTTGGCTGAAGCGATTTAGGAAAGTCACGGAAAACCTAAATCAGGATGGCCGGAGGCGGGATTGAACCGTCGTCCTCCCGAATGCGAGTCCAGTGTGCTAACCACTGCGCCACCTCGCTCGGTGTCATATCTGGATTTATAACGCGTTAATATTGAGGCATCAGTTTGATCCAAACGGAATTAGTGGGCATAAACCAGAAGTCAGAATCACTTTATCCTATACGTAAACACATAAAAGGTTGTCAAAAAAATCAAATCATTTGCCCATGGCCATAATTTCTCATCTTACTAATTGTCATACGATACTCACAACCATTGCACCATTACTCACCACGTGTCGCCAGGTATCCTCACATACCTTCACGTTATTTCACACTTATAGGTTGTTACCTTGATTATTTATCAAATATGAAATTGAATGCTTTTAAAACGTGTTTTAATATTCATCTTTCAGAGCTTCCATATTCTAGTATCCTTAAACGTGCCTAATAGTAGGTAGTGGGAAATTGCAACTTCCTATCACCTTATAATGGGGCATCACTGAAAATCAAACACCATTACTCTCACTTCATACACAAATCCAGAAGTGGTTCAAATGGGTCTGAGCACTATGCGACTTTACTTCTGAGGTCATCAGTCGCCTAGAACTTAGACCTAATTAAACCTAACTAACCTAAGGACATCACACACATCCATGCCCGAGGCAGGATTCGAACCTGCGACAGTAGCGGCCGCTCCGCTCCAGACTGTAGCGCCCAGAACCGCACGGCCTCTCCGGCCGGCACACAAATCCATCAACCTACAAGTCGTCAAATCGTTTCATAAACATCGTAGTTGTTGCAAATCTCACAAAATCATCCTCACCTAGAGGGAATAAATACACTACAACTGGAAATGATCACAAACAACCACTTAACGACCATTTACTCGCCACACCACCGTACTCTATACCTTTTCACTCACGAGAAAAAAAATTATCTTACTGTGAGAGAAAGCGTCTCATTTGATCCTAATAACCATTCACACTCTGATGTTATCAAATTACACAACACTACGCTTTTCTGCTGAAAAGAAGGTGCAACATTAAACATATTGAGGAACCCTTCACAATTCATGGGAAGGACAGTGTAGCCGAATAACGGTACTTGTCCGTAGAAGTAGGAAGACTTCGTCATTGGAACAAATGCCAACTTACGAGAAGGAGAGTTGACCTGTGCAGTGTGGCCGTGTACGGTATTTCTCGGTAGAACTACGAAAACTTTCCCATTGAAACTACTGCCAACCTATGTTGTCCAACAGCCCTGATTTAATTAATTTCATAATCACTAGTGGAAATGAACACTGCATTTGGGAATGAATGTCTGTGTAATTGGCTGTCATGAAAATCACCTGATCATTACGACGCAAGAGTTTTGTCGGCAGTAGAAGAAGTTATCTATCAAATTTTTGTAGTCAACAATGAGCTGTAAGTGAGTACGGTGCATGAATGTGATGTACTTAGAATTTTGTGCATTTTGAGATATGAAAGCCTCGTGAAAAGAGCCAAAATTAGAGCAGTATTCTTACGTTTAACGAAGGAAAATCCGAAAAGTAAAACTGAGAGAGTGTCGAAGTAAATCATAAATACATATATTAAAATCACAGTATGAAAATATTTACTTAAGTAATGATCATGTGCTTTGATAAATGGGATAGCAGTCTCCTCTTCAGCAGCTCCGATTTTGGAAACCACATAAATCATGAGATTGTAGATTACTTAAAGTGAAGAATATTATTGAAGCCATCGGAACGTGATAAAAAATGTTATTTCAAGAACACTATAAATGGCATGGAGAGAAAAACTTCGTTTGGATTGTCCTGCATTATGTAATACATGGTTTGTGAGCCGCGCCGACTCGCATGAGTTGCTGGCACCAAGGCCAGGTTGCGGCTCAGCGATATCCAACCTTTATCGATTATCTCGGCCGGACGCGACGATCTTTCACGGCGAATTTTGCGCGCATTTTTGGTTTCAAATACCGGATGCTAAAGCTTAGTGGGGCAATCTTAGAACAGTGATAGTAGGGAGTTGTATTTGCGTGCGCAACGTGTGCAAGCTGCCAGCGAGAGGAGGAAAAGTGGCCGTTGAGGTTCCTTGCAGATGGCGGAAGGAACGGCTCCGGGAATTAATTGCACTGGGGCTGGGCTAAATCGCTGGGTAGTGAGAAAGGAAGCTATGCGCAAATTTGTTTGGTACAAAAACTGAAAGTTTAACTCTTTATATTGTGTACCACTCACCGTTGTTCGGTCAATGTTAGGTGCCACTTGGCTTCTGTTCATCGAAAGTGAGTCTGACATTACCTTACTGGAAGTCAGTTGAATTTAAATGTTTTGAGCGTATGATTCTCAGAATGTTGATTGTGTAAATAGTGATTTGTTTTGCGAGGTCTGCAACAGCGAAAAAAATATCGCGATTTGCGGCTTGGTTTAAACATTCTTTTCCACTCTGGTAGCATGGGCGGCTATTCTATTCAACGGAAGCCACCAGTACCTGGCTGAATGTATAAGCCTTCTGAACGCGGTTACTGCATTAGAGCTGTAGATGTTTTTGAAGGTATCGGGATTTCGATATATCAGTACTTAAAAAGTACCATTAACGTTATCCGAAGTGCCCAGGAAGTATCGATATATCGCACAGAAAAATGACGACCTACTGGTATATAAAAATATCGGCTGGGTATTGTAAATAAAAAGCCGGTTTTAGAGGTGTACATTTAAGTATTGATTTATTATAAGACATTCTGTACATTAACAAGCTAGCAGCCTGCCTATCCCCCTCAAGAGTACGAACTGAAACGAGAACGATGTGTGCTCTCGCTTGGTGACAACCACTTTGCCAACAATAGTACCTGCATTTAAGTGGCGCAATAAACGTTGTAAATAGTTCGGTTTAGTCACATATAGATTTGTCCGGAACACTTCCGTGGTTTTCATTTCTGTCAACGCCACCTACCTAGGAGCTGTAGTGTGAAAACTGAATGATGAAGTTAAAGTTGCAGTTTCGGTTGGCAGCGCCGAGCGCCGATGACATCAGCATTTCCTTTCGCAAGTCTCTGTCCACCGCAAATATCGATCTTGTCTTTCAGATTTTTGCTCATCAGATTCAGCAGCTGTTATTGAAAACTTCTGAGGCGAAGATATAGCACACTAGTTGCGATATTTCTTTTTTTTTTCTTTTAACGCAACGGGGGTGCTGTTTCTTCACATCGGGAATCTTGTTATTGAATTCACACTGTCACCTCCCACTGCCAAAGGAATTCTTCTTTGTGCCACCTGCACTTGCTTCACACAATCAAAGAGGAAGACAGGACGTGATGAAAGCTCAAAAAGTAATAAGAATCCTTCACACTTTGAAAGTAACTACTACAATTTAAAAAAATCAGTTCCAAATATTTAGTGGAAATTGGCCCTCGGTAATGCCGTTTCGATATCAATATGTCGACATACTGCGTAAGGAATGACGCCGACATGTGTCAATACTTTCCGGAAATAAGTCGATATATCAATATTTTACCAGAAACTCTATCCTGTATCATAAGAAATTTTGAGCACTCTTGATGATTCACGTAAGGATTTGTCAGGCTAGGCGCATCGGTATTGATAACTGAGCATGAGTCCCCTTGGTTAAGCGATTATATTGTTAAACACTCGTGCTCTATTCAGGGTTGTGCTGCTACAGCTATTGGACTATTTGTTAAAGTATCCATTGATATAACTGAAGTACTGCCGGTAACTGCTGGCCGTTGTGTCCGAGCGTTTCTAGGCGCTTCAGTCCGGAATCGCGCTGCTACTATGTTCCATGGATGTGTGTGATGTCCTTAGGTTAGTTAGGTTTAGGTAGTTCCAAGTCTAGAGGACTGATGACCTCAGATGTTAAGTCCCATAGTGCTTAGAGCGATTTTAACCACTTTTTTGCCTGTTACTTGAAGGGACCATCACATTGAGGTTAAAATTATGGCGGTCGTAAATACTGTTGTTTTAAAATTGGGTGGAATTTTCTAAAGTAATTTCATGTAAAGATAATATTTTTAGGCGAGCCATATGATGGAAGTTGTGTGGAGTGTGATGTAATACCATTCCTAGACGAGTTCGAATGAGCTAAGTGCACTTGAGACTTGTTTTGTTTCGGTAGCAGCTGTCTTCTAATGGCCGTCCGTTTGGGCGCAGTCATTTCCTGTAGGTACTTATCTCGCACTTGCTAACTTTATAACCTACTCGTCTGCAGCGGCATTTCTCGTGCATTTGGACCAAATGCGTGCAACGTAATTTACCATTCTTAGCAACCCCGTTAGCAAGACTGGCGTCGGGTACGGACTCCCGCCTTTTTCTCAAAGCTCGCCTTTATCTCAGAGCTCAAGCTGTTATGTATTTCTCTCTCTTCGCTGTGTAATATTTTGTTATTTATATAATTGTAGTACTCTGACTGTAAAATTTTATTGTGCTTTCCTATGTCCTTGTGTTACAACAATGCCAAACAGGTTCTCAACCGAGATCTTAGTTTGTTCCGGAGCGGGTGGACGGATTCCTGTGAGGAGCCTGAGCCCGAACAGAATATGCTATAACCCGAAGAACAATGAAAACTATATGTAATCCACTTGTGGTGTCATCGCCAGACACCACACTTGCTAGGTGGTAGCTTTAAATCGGCCGCGGTCCATTAGTACATGTCGGACCCGCGTGTCGCCACTGTCAGTGATCGCAGACCGAGCGCCACCACACGGCAGGTCTAGAGAGACTTACTAGCACTCGCTCCAGTTGTACAGCCGACGTTGCTAGGAAAGGTTCACTACGAATTACGCTCTCATTTGCCGAGACGGTAGTTAGCATAGCCTTCAGCTAGGTCAATTGCTACGAGCTAGCAAGGCGCCATCACCAAGTTATATTGAGATGATAATACTGTATCAACAAGACCAATGTTCACCAATTGTGGATTAAAGTTAAGTATTCCAGCAGCTACGTACTTTTCTTTATAGCATTCATTACGTATCCTGTTTCAGACCTCACGCCAGCCTGCGTGAGCTTATAGCGTGCATTTCGGCCTTCTCTAGCAACATATCACCACTGAAACTACCACAAATTGTGGTGTCATTGTAAGTACATCTTTCCTCCATAACGGATTTGTAGCCCATAACGTATGGAGCCAGATCTGTGCAGCAGTTCCCCTGACAAAATTTTCGAGGGAAAATTCTATCAGTTGAGAGTTTGTTATCCTTATAGTCTCTTCTTTCATTTATCATCACATGATTACCTGGTCGATTCGAGATACTGAACTCATCTTAGGTATTGTTTCCTTAATAATTATTTTTCTCAGTAAATAAATATTGAATTGTTAATGGGCCTACAAGGCTACCATAACGGATTTGATTTACTAAATTGAACATTGTACAACTGTCTGAGACATTAGATCAAATGTGTGGGACCATGTGATATATCATTTTTACTTGTACTTTAATTGGCCACGACTCTGGCTTACTAAATTTATTTGGTCTTTTTGTAGCTGCCCAAAGTGGCAGTTTTTCTTTCCTTAATAGTGCTTGCTCAGAGTAATTAATTTATTTTAAATTTTTCTTGATTGGATTTCACTCCCGCCTTAGTACATTTTTAAATTAGCTTTTAAGAGAAAACATTTACTTACTGTAAGTTAATGAATATCCATTAATTGTTGCGGTGACCGGTTTGCGTGACTCTTGCATTCAATTATTCATTGTTTTTTACTGGTTTTATCATAAAGTACTGTGAATGAAATTTGAGAAAATTTCCCTTTACGCTTGATGTCGGGTCGTCACACTCACAGCCCAATGCTTTTGCGACTAAGTAGCGGCAAGGTTTTCGTTCGTTTCTCCTATAGCAGCGACAGAAGCACTTTGTAAGCTGTGTTTGGTTTTTCAGCCACTGTAGCGTTGCTCTTGGGGGACAAAAATAAAAAGAATTGTTACTTTTTTTTAATGTCGAAAAGGTGAATATTTTTGGTGGGCCACTTGGCAACAGAATCAGGGATTTATTACGCTATTATAATAACATACGTTGACCATTAAATACCTGAATAAGAGCAGCATATTGATATATATATATTTGAGATAGTTCGGAAGAAACATCATCATTTCTGTGCATTTTTATAGTCGCGATGTTGTCATACCCGGATCAACACTAAGGGACCAGAAGATTTATAGACTTTAAAAGAAATGCAACACTACACAATTAAAAAAGAGTTGGTTCAGAAATCATAGGAAAACGATAATGTTCCTTCTGCCTCATGCTGCGTTCGGCCCATCAGCGTGATCGTAATTTCTGATGATGAAGTAACACAAAATAATTAAGTCAGTTAAATAAGGAGATGGAATCATCAAGGTTAATTTACGAAAATAAGCACACTTATCTTTAACACACGTTTTTTTTTAATGCTACGTACCTTTTCATATTAAATTACAATAGATGACCATAGTGGTTAAATACTCTATACATAACAGTCAAAATGTCCTCTTGATGCAGTCTATTCGTAATCAGTTACCAGAAACTACATGCTTTCTGATTGAAAAAGAAATAACTCAATATTTACACATAGAATATAAAATACAGTTGCGGAACGCAGCAAGTCCGCGTCCGCCTCTCCTGGAATACAAACAGTAAAAAGGTGAGGCGCCAAAAGCCTCATTTGTCTTGAAACAACAGAATTCTTTTTTTTTTACCATTAATCGATACATGTACATAGATTTACTGGCACCGCGCAAGAACGGCAAAGATAAAGAATAATAGATTCTGTCGCTGCTATGCGATGGTTCATTTCTTTCACTTTACAATTGCTCGATAACTTTAGGCCATCAGGCGTTTACTATTGAGCGTATATTAATGTTTGTGAGGCGAAAATTACTAATATTACACTGCCTCCCATGAGGAGGGAAGGAATACCGAAGGTATTACTTTCATCCTCATGCCCACTGGAATATTTGTAATTGTCGGGTGTAACATACAGGTTATTAAAAATTTCATTTCACATTCATTCCATAATAAAAGAATTAACGTTTCAATTTGTAATTACTGACGGTGGATCATTGTGAATTTGTTCTGTGTGTCTGTCAGTGTTTGTATGGATTCAGTCTTTCTTGATGATTCTTAAAAATTAAGGCTATAAGTACACATATTTACAAAATTTATAAGGAAATAGAGTCACACTTCATTTTTCATCGTTGCAAAAGTAATTTGACTATCACAACTGGTACACAACTTTATGTTTTGACTGTATTCATTATATTGTCATCATCTTGTCGATTCATTGCCTTGTCCGTTGTCGCACTTAATTATACATTTATTTTCGTCGCACATACACTATTTATGATAGACTTGGATTGTAGAGCGGCCACTGGTGATGGCTTCGACAAGGAAGTCAATATCTTTCACTTTCAGGGCTCGAGTGTGGCTCTCCGACTTATTTCACATATGAAACAGATAAAATATCTTATATTAGAATAGCTTACAAAACTAATTTTTCATACATGTGGGATGGGATATAGGAAGGATCGGATCCTTTGACGTATTTTCGTGTGCTTATTTTCATTCGTATCGTGACCTCTCGTTACAGTTTACATTTCAACATTGTTTAGAGGTGACCTTGTGACTTGTCTCTGTGTACAATCAGTCATTATACTAATTACGTTAACTGCTCTTTCTTAGAGTCTCTCGGAAGGTTTATGATACATACAAAATGTTTTTGCTACAGAATGTAGCGCACAGCAACCGTGTTGGCGGTTGAACGTTTACATTATTTCGTCACGTGGTGGCTGTCAGCCTCCACTGTTGCGAGCAGTCTTGAAATTCAGTCTGTGCGCGCGCACATGACCGGAGCTTTCTTGCAGAGCGTTGATTTCGCGCTTGAGGTGCCGTGCGTCGCTTTTGTTCGGCGGATCGTGGCTTTGTGGTTTTTCAGATTGCTGGAGGGAGCTTCTGCCACCGAAACTGCCTCACATCACTTCCTGTCCACTATCCAGTTACGGATTCACAGGTAAGTGGTAGCTACCGCTGCAGCTGCATGTGTGGAATGACACTGATTATTACACACTGCACACATCAATGAATTTTTCACACATATGGTGCAGTAGAATACTGCCACTGAAAATCGTCGAACTTTAAAACTTCACTTGCACTGTGGTGAGCGCCTGCGTGAACGGTGTATTAAAAGATATTCTCGCTTCATAATATCACACGGTGTTTACAAGTTGATTTACATACTAATATTTACAAGAGTTCATTTAAATCGAGAAATAATCTAATTGACCACTTTGAATAAAAACAATTGTTTCTTAATTAGTCTCCTTTTTTTTATTCATGCCTACGGTCACAGGTAGGCTATTATAAGTCCTTTTTCTTTGACCAAATTCATTCCAATCTCCTTTACAAATTAATTTAATTCATAGTAATCTTTATCACGCTTGCTTATTCATTTTGTAGGCCCAATTAATTAGTGCTCATCTTATTTAGTGACTTGTGAGGGGAGTTTCATTTATGTCAAAGTTTTTTCTCGTATGTGCTTGTCTTTAAAGAAAGTTCGAGGACAGATTTGAAAATAGCAATTCCGCCTCGGGATTTCGTGTAGAAATACAAACAGTCGAAAAAGAAAAGGTGGGAAAGGCGGGCCTACTCGCGGATCGTCGACAAAATTTAAATTACTCCTCAACCAGGTCGAAAATTTAATTTACATTGCGCATTACAAAAGCAATATGCGCGTCGCGAACCTACTCATTTTTATACGTAGTGCCTCACTTCCTAAGCACACGTGCATCTTTACAAGTTGATCCTGAGGAGCGGATAGGATCAAGGATCTTAAAGGATTTGCACTTAGGAAAGGGATTCAATAATCACAGAGAAAACAATAAATATTGCAGTGCGCACTTAAAATAAAATCTATCACTTCAAGCATTTATATCTAATATGTATCTTGCTGCAGCTTGCTTACTACTCTTTGCTCATTTCTTAGACTAAGTCAAGTTTATGCATTACGCATTTGGGTATTAATTATCATTTGTATATATAAGCCTCTCACTAGAGTGTTGTTTGCTGCTGTCGCGACCTGTGAAGCTTGGGCAAGATACTTATTCTATTTGCTGCTAGCTTGTGAATTTGCAGTATCGCTAATGCTCAATAGTACCGTGAAGTTGGCATAATAAACCATGTTACTCATATGTTCTTTTACTCAGCTTGTTTATAGTCTGGACTCATCTTACTTTGCGTTATATAATAAAATTCCTTTTTATTCCATCACGCTTTTACTTAAGGTTAACGTCAGGCCTTTTTTAGAACAATTGCACTGCGTTATCAATTTGTTCATGCTTAATCCTAGGTATCTGTTTACTTCAAAGAGATGTTATTTCATCGCTGGCACAGCACTGTGCTGGAAGTTACAAGTTAAATCTACCGACTGTTTTGCGCTAACAGGTGGTGCCTTATTTACGTCACATTTGAAAATAGGGAATAACCTCATGGAATCGAATCTTTTCTCACAACTTTCCTCTTTTGTCTGGACGTTTAAGTATTTCCTTTTAAAACAGGTCATTAACTTGTCCTCGATTAAATTTCACTTACTAATACTAAGCACATATAATCATCATTCTCAAATTACTATTTAGAGAGAGAAGTGCATTATTCGCTCCTTCCTCTTTCCTCATTTTAGTACCTCGGGGCTAATTAATACCTCTCGAGTACATCATTTTTCTTACATACTAATTTATAACTAAAATTGAAAATCGCTTCTAGGACATGTCCTCCTGTTTACATAAAGATTATTCATGTAAATACTTGTCTACAACTTATTCTGTATTTTATTTTCCAGACACGTTGTTTTGATACATAAGGTTTCCCTTTCACCACCGGTTAACGTCCGTAGTTCAGTTCAGTTCAGTTCTTGTTACTCATTGGTTAATCCTGATCTCTACCTTAGAATTTTCTTACAGCTTAAATTAACTTAATTCCTGGCGTTATAAAATTTTCTTAAATCATGATGGTGGAACAACCTTTGATTTTATTCGTGGCAGGGTCAGATAACAAATAGCTACCAATGTGTGGTTTCCTCATTATCACAAAGGGACCTTCATAAATGTGTTGCCACTTACGATTCTTCTTTAAAAACAGGGATGGTTTAAAGTGAGTCCTGACTAATACCTTTTCTCCTTCTTTGAAATCTATAACTCTGTTTACCTTCTTATCAAATGCCTTTTTTCGGAGGTTGGCATATGTTGTCAATGATATGAGAGCTTGCCTGATTTTTGCGTCTAGGTCCAATTCGTTGTCTTGTAACTTTGGAAGGGGGTCTATGCATTCAAACCTGCAGCATCCTCTAGGAGGCTCAAAGGTGCTGCTTTTAATTTTCCGCTCGACGCTTACTTTCCTGCTGATTTATATTTCTTAAAGTTTCTTCCGTCTGGAACTGGTGTTGGTTTTGTGGTACGAACTCGGTTGGAAATGGATCTTGTTGTCCTGGCGTATTCGCTTGCGCATAATAAATTTGCGTATTATGCGGGCGTTTAGGCTTCAGACTTCCCAAAGGTCCGTTCGCTTGTTGCGTGAAGTGTATATTTTGTGGCTGAAAGGTATTTTGCTGTGGCTTGTGTTGATTGTAACCGTTACTGAAAGGTGTACATTGGTCTCCACCTTGATTATGCCATTTATTTCTTTTCCACTGACGATTTGAATCGTAAGACTGATCGTTTTGATAATTACCGTTGATCGGTTGCGTGTTTCCATATTGCTGGGGCTGTGTGTTATAATGTGCATTTTCGTACTGAGGTGGTGGCGAATTATATATTGGATTGTATCTCTGGCCGTTATTGTACTTATTTTTGTATTTGCTGTTGGAGTACGTATTGTGTTTATTTTTGAAACCGTTGTGGGGTTGGTACTGGCTGTCGCTGTGACGCGCTTTCGCTCGGCCACCATTGTTGCCTGCGTATTCTGTATTGTGCTGGCCGCCTGCGCTGAAGTGAGCGTTGCCAACATCAACTCTAGCGTCCTCGTAAATCAGATCTAACGAGTCTAACACAGATAGGAAAGTGTCCGTATCGTCCTCAGACACGTTTACTAACTTTTCTCTGATCGCAATCGGTAGCTTAGTTTTTAGAATCATAATAACGTCTTTGGCGGTGATCGGCGAATCCCAGAACTTGATTTTCGCTAAATACTTTTCAAAATATCTTCTCAAAGTACCGCGCTTACTGTTAAACACTTCGGCGTTGTAAACCTCTTTTCTCAGGCGCTGCTGCACACCAGAACTCCAGAATTTAGCTAAAAACATCTGTTCAAACTCTTTGTAACTCTTACAAGAGTCGACCATTTCGGTTCCCCATAAGGCAGCATCGCCTACGATAAATCCACTAACGAATTGAATTCCCTGGCGGTCACTCCCGCTACTCGGGAAAATTCCTGAAAAATTTCGGAGGAACACTATAGGATGAATTTCTCTTTTCTGTGGGTGAAAGGTCGGAAAAATACGATGTTTGATCATGTAGTGTCGGCAGACTTGCCAACACTACGCACACTAATTGAAAGAGGCGGCCAAGATGCACGCGCTAACTCACGAAGGATGGAGTGAGGTCTGAAACAGGAGACTTAATGAATGTGATAAAGAAAATACGTATCTTTGGAATATACTTAACTTTTAATACATCCTTGTATACATCGTTCTTGATGAGACATCTGGAGATTGTGGCGATACAAGTGACTCTTTATATACAAGCTATTTAAGGCTAATGGCGCCTTGCTAAGTCGTAGCCATTAACTTAGCTGAAGGCTATTCTAACTGTCTCTCGGCAAATGAGAGAAATGGCTTCGTCCGTATAGTCGCTAGCAACGTCGTCGTACAACTGGGACGAGTTCTCGTACGTCTCTCGGGACCTGCCGTGTGGTGGCGCTCGGTCTGCGATCACACAGTGGCGACACGCGGGTCCGACATGTACTAATGGACCGCGGCCGATTTAAGCTACCACCTAGCAAGTGTGGTGTCTGGCAGTGACACCACAGATCACGCTTTCCTCCTGCATCAAACTGACAAAAGTGGGTGGGCTGGTACTCTGGTTAGCTTGTGCTTCTATAGAACTATGAGTTTGAGCGTTATCAAATGGTGAACGGTAATGTACCTGCTGTTGTTCATTACTCCGTGGTGAATTATTCCAGTCTCCTGACACGGGCGGTGGGGAATTTTCAACTTGACATTTTAGTGTACGAACTTCATCAACTATCTGTTGACGCCATTCAGGTAAATCTTGAGATAACGTTCGTCTTATCTGGCCTAATTCTGACATCACCGTGTCTCCTGTTTTTCCAGGGGCTGCCAATATTTCAAAGGTCACGTTTTTGACAGTTTCCCTGAGTTCGTTCTTGACCTTGTTTTCTATGAATCCGTCTTTGTTTTTAATCCACTCTTGGTAGTGGTCGGACAATGCTTCAGCATGTGCCTTAACAGTATTCTTTATTTGATCCTCTACATTAAGAGTCTCAATCTGTTTGGAAAGATCATCAACAACATTCTCGATCGTGTCAACTGCGGTTTTAACTCCTTTGACCTCATCAGAGATTGCAGTATAATCTTCTTTTAAGGTCGCAGCTTGTTTTTGATATTCCATCACTTTTGAATTTATCTCTCCCTTTGCTGCTTCGATTTTTTCATCTAACCGTTTTGAAATATCCTCTATTTTTGACTCTACTTGTGTGTCAATTTCTAGCCTCATGGTCGTGATCTGACTACTGATTTGGCTTTGGACATTACCCAACAGGCTATTTAAATCAGCTGTTATGTCTGCCCTTAGTTCGGCCTTTACCGAATTTAACCGTGTATTTAGGTCATTTATCTCTGTTTGCAGATCTGTTTTTACTGAATTTATGTCTGTTTTTACCGAATTTATGTCTGTTTTTACCGAATTTATTTCTGTTTTTACCGAATTTATGTCTGCTTT
This sequence comes from Schistocerca nitens, assembly GCF_023898315.1. Taxonomy (NCBI): domain Eukaryota; kingdom Metazoa; phylum Arthropoda; class Insecta; order Orthoptera; family Acrididae; genus Schistocerca; species Schistocerca nitens. The sequence continues at coordinate 72,206,434 of NC_064614.1, forward strand.
TACTGAGTTGCACAGATTTGTAAGGACCTGATTTTTATTATGCCGTCTTTCGACCTTCTCTTTTTCTTCGCGGGCCTTTTCATCTAATTTTTCCTGCTTTTCACGTTCCTGTCTTTGCGCTTCTCTGTCTTTGACTTTCGAACTTGCGTTCCATTATTGCTTCGATCATTGCAGCCAAGTCATTTTTTTTCAAAAGCGGGAATAGTTTGCACACTAGGACCAGCTTCTAAAACTTCGGTCGAGGCTGTTTCTGCCTCCGCTCGTGTACCTATCGCGCGTGATCGTAATGAATAGTGAGGTCCATTCGCATCACCGCTGTCGTCTGGTTTTGTTTGTGTCCGCTGTTTACCGTCAGCCGTGTTCATGAATTATTTGTCAAACGTCAAAATGCTACAGATATTGTTTGTCACTGCCGTCAGTCGTTTGTCTGTGACGTAGGGCTATGGCTTACTGGGACCTAAGATGAGATTTTAACTCTGGGTAACAACTGACGTTCATGTACGCCAAGAAGACAAGATGGTTCCTACTAATTACAAACAAATGAAGTATCACACGTTTTACCAGTTTTGAGCGTAGTTATCCGCCATATCGTAATTTTTTTTATGCACTGACAACAATGGTACACTTTCACTGAATTTAACTACATAAGAATGGACTATGGACAAATTGAAATAAAGCTGTTTCAAGGCAAGGAAAGACAGGTTTACGTTCTGATCAACTCGAAAGATGCAACGTCACTACGAAAGCTTGGCTACTGCGTATAAAAATTTGACTTACTATGGCTGTCTTGATGATGATACGGCTGGATACTCGCGTTTTTTGGTAATTTCATCAATCGTTCTTCTGAATTAATTAAAAGGTTTTCCCACTTCTCTTTCTCGGCCGAATTGCATCAACATGAAAAAATGAAACTATTATTAGAACAAGCACTAAAAAAAATTTTTAAGCACATACATAAAATGAATTTTGATCAAGTCCCTGTTCGGGCGCCAAGTGTAGCGTTGCTCTTGGGGGACAAAAATAAAAAGAATTGTTACTTTTTTTTAATGTCGAAAAAGTGAATATTTTTGGTGGGCCACTTGGCAACAGAATCAGGGATTTATTACGCTATTATAATAACATACGTTGACCATTAAATACCTGAATAAGAGCAGCATATTGATATATATATATATATATATATATATATATATATATATATATATATATATTTTTGAGATCGTTCGGAAGAAACATCATCATTTCTGTGCATTTTTATAGTCGCGATGTTGTCATACCCGGATCAACACTAAGGGACCAGAAGATTTATAGACTTTAAAAGAAATGCAACACTACACAATTAAAAAAGAGTTGGTTCAGAAATCATAGGAAAACGATAATGTTCCTTCTGCCTCATGCTGCGTTCGGCCCATCAGCGTGATCGTAATTTCTGATGATGAAGTAACACAAAATAAATAAGTCAGTTAAATAAGGAGATGGAATCATCAAGGTTAATTTACGAAAATAAGCACACTTATCTTTAACACACGTTTTTTTTAATGCTACGTACCTTTTCATATTAAATTACAATAGATGACCATAGTGGTTAAATACTCTATACATAACAGTCAAAATGTCCTCTTGATGCTGTCTATTCGTAATCAGTTACCAGAAACTACATGCTTTCTGATTGAAAAAGAAATAACTCAATATTTACACATAGAATATAAAATACAGTTGCGGAACGCAGCAAGTCCGCGTCCGCCTCTCCTGGAATACAAACAGTAAAAAGGTGAGGCGCCAAAAGCCTCATTTGTCTTGAAACAACAGAATTCTTTTTTTTTACCATTAATCGATACATGTACATAGATTTACTGGCACCGCGCAAGAACGGCAAAGATAAAGAATAATAGATTCTGTCGCTGCTATGCGATGGTTCATTTCTTTCACTTTACAATTGCTCGATAACTTTAGGCCATCAGGCGTTTACTTTTGAGCGTATATTAATGTTTGTGAGGCGAAAATTACTAATATTACACCGCGTATAAGGCATTACAGTTATCGTAGCGTAGTCATAAGCCATCCATTCACCAATTTCGAAACGTTTCACGAATATGTCAAAATACATATGAAATATGAACGACAAAAAAATGCAGCTGAGCTGAGAGTCAGGCAATTTTGTTATGTTATGACAAGAAAAGTCAATAAGAATCTTTGTGAATTAGTACAAACTAATCCCTCAAAACTGATATCGGTTGATTCTTATGTATCGTTTTTTGCATTACATAATTTGCTTTTAAGAGAAAAAGGAAGTTGAAATGCTGTTTTTCATTATTTATTGCTGTTTAAAGAACAATCACGTGCTGGAAGACTGCGGGAACGTTTTGAAAGTGCCTCCGTATGCTCCTTACATTATTCATAGAATGCAAAATAATTTAGATTCTGAAAACAAGTTGTAGGTTTATGTTATGCTTCATACTACCTGTTGTACGTGGGCATAAATCGAATTGAAAATCGATGTTGATGCTTCAGGCAGAGCTTCAAAAGAGCTAAATGTGGGAAATGTTTCCATACAAAACTTTTAATTACAGGAAAACACTTATCATTGAGAATGGTGCGTAGACTCGATTAACAATAAACAACGTAAATGACAGGAAAACTCGAAGGCTGAATATGTAAACATGGGTTTCACTGTAACTGCACTGTTAGCTCATTTATACGAGGTGCATTCAAGTTCTAAGGCCTCTGATTTTTTTTCTAATTAACTATTCACCCGACATCGATGAAACTGGCGTTACTTCTCGACGTAATCCCCTGCAGACCTACACATTTTTCACAACGGTGACGCCATGATTCCACGGCAGCGGCGAAGGCTTCCTTAGGAGTCTGTTTTGACCACTGGAAAATCGCTGAGGCAATAGCAGCGCGGCTGGTCAATGTGCGGCCACGGAGAGTGTCTTTCATTGTTGGAAAAAGCCAAAAGTCACTAGGAGCCAGGTCAGGTGAGTAGGGAGCATGAGGAATCACTTCAAAGTTGTTATCACGAAGAAACCGTTGCGTAACGTAAGCTCGATGTGCGGGTGCGTTGTCTTGGTGAAACAGCACACGCGCAGCCCTTCCCGGACGTTTTTGTTGCAGTGCAGGAAGGAATTTGTTCTTCAAAACATTTTCGTAGGATGCACCTGTTACCGTAGTACCGTTTGGAACGCAATGGGTAAGGATTACGCCCTCGCTGTCCCAGAACATGGACACCATCACTTTTTCAGCACTGGCGGTTACCCGAAATTTTTTTGGTGGCGGTGAATCTGTGTGCTTCCATTGAGCTGACTAGCGCTTTGTTTCTGGATTAACAAATGGCATCCACGTCTCATCCATTGTCACAACCGACGAAAAGAAAGTCCCATTCATGCTGTCGTTGCGCGTCAATATTGCTTGGCAACATGCCACATGGGCAGCCATGTGGTCGTCCGTCAGCATTCGTGGCACCCCCTGGATGACACTTTTCGCATTTTCGGGTCGTCATGCAGGATTCTATGCACAGAACCCACAGAAATGCCAACTCTGGAGGCGATCTGTTCAACAGTCATTCGGCGATCCCCCAAAACAATTCTCCCAACTTTCCCGATCATGTCTTCAGACCAGCTTGTGTGAGCCCGAGGTTGTTTCGGTTTGTTGTCACACGATGTTCTGCCTTCATTAAACTGTCGCACCCACGAACGCACTTTCGCCACATCCATAATTCCATCGCCACATGTCTCCTTCAACTGTCGATGAATGTCAATTGGTTTCACACCACGCAAATTCAGAAAACGAATGATTGCACGCTGTTCAAGTAAGGAAAACGTCGCCATTTTAAGTATTTAAAACAGTTCTCATTCTCGCCGCTGGCGGTAAAATTCCATCTGCCGTACGGTGCTGCCATCTCTGCGCCGTATTGACAATGAACGCGGCCTCATTTTAAAACAATGCGCATGTTTCTATCTCTTTCCAGTCCGGAGAAAAAAAATCGGAGGCCTTAGAACTTGAATGCACCTCGTACTTCTCTAAGGGTGGCGTCTTTGAATCACAATCAAAAACGTCTTCGGTCCTGGGTTCGAATCCCGCCGCTGCTTAAATTTTTGTTAATAATCAGTATCGGTGGCGTAAGACTCCCGGCATAAGAAGTCGCCCTCAATCTACCAACAGCTTTGTCAAAGAGGGCGGAGGAGCGGACAGAGGTTCAGGGCACTCTCTTGTACTAGGGGTGGGAAACTGCCCCTAAAGGCCGAAGAATCAGTAATGATCAACGGCATGAGGATACAGAAGGCAATGTAAACCACTGAATTGAGGAAACGTAACGCGTAGCCACAGGACACGTGGCCTGTAATTGAAGAAGTGTCATGATGATCTCTCCATTGGCAAAAGATTCCTGAATAGTTCCCCATTCGGATCTCCAGGAGGGGACTGACAAGAGGGAAGTTACCATAAGAAAAGGATTGAATAATCAACGGAAGGATAACTTCCTACGAGTCGGGGCGTGAAATATCAGAAGCTTGAACGTGGTAGAGAAACTAGAAAATCTGAAAAGGGAAATGCAAAGGCTCAATCTAGATATAGTACGGGTCAGTGAAGTGGAAAGAAGGACAAGGTTTCTCGTCAGATGAGTATAGGGTAATATCAACAGCAGCAGGAAATGGTGTAACAGGTGTAGGATTCGTCATGGTTAGGAAGGTTTCTGTGAATGGTTCAGTGACAGGCTAGTTCTTATCAGAATCTACAGCAAACCAACACCGACAACGGTAGTTCAAGTATACATGCCGACGTCGCAAGCTGAAGATGAAGAGAGAGAGAGAGAGAAAGTGCATGAGGATATTGAACGGCTAATACAGTATGTAAAGGGGCACGAAAATCTAATAAAATGGCTGTTTCAAATGGCTCTGAGCACTATGCGACTTAACTTCTGAGGTCATCAGTCGCCTAGAACTTAGAACTAATTAAACCTAAGGACATCACACACATCCATGCCCGAAGCAGGATTCGAACCTGCGACCGTAGCGGTCGCTCGGCTCCAGACTGTAGTGCCTAGAACCGCACGGCCACTCCGGCCGGCAAAATCTTATAGTCATGGGGAATGGAATGCAGTTGTATGGGAAGGAGTAGAAGAAAAGATTACAGGAGAATATGGATTTGGGACAAGGAATTAGAGAGGGGAAAGACTAATTGAGTTATGTAACAAGTTTAAGCTAGTAACAGCGATTACTCTGTTCAAGAAACACAAGATTAGGAGGTATACTTGGAAAAGACCGGCTGATACGGGAAGATTTCAGTTAGATTACATCATGGTCAGACAGAGGTTCCGAAATCAGATACTAGAAGAAACAGATGAGAATCGAAGCATTTGAGATGTGGTGCTACAGACGAATGTTGAAAATTAGGTGGAATGATAAGGTAAGGAATGAGGATGTTCTACGCAGAATCGGATAAGAAAGGAATATGTGGAAAACACTGATGAGGAGAAGGGACAGGATGATAGGACATATGTTAAAACATGAGGGAATGACTTCCATGGTATTAGAGGGAGCTGCAGAGGGCAAAAACTGTAGAGGAAGACAGAGAGTCTAATGCATCCAGCAAATAATTAAGGACGTAGGTTGCAAGTGCTACTGTGAGATGAAGAGGTTAGCACAGGAGGGGAATGGAAAAAAAAAGAAAAAAATGAAATTTCCCACCAGTCGCTTAAGAGCAGCGCTAATAGCGCCTCTCTGAGGATGCAAATCAGGTTTGCTTTAAACACACGTCGTAACCGTCGTTAGCATTGGTTACCTTTGTGATTGTACGTGGTTGCTTGACGTTAGTTAATAACGCCCTTGAGGTATCAAAGACGCCATTATTAACACCTCACTGAGATAGTGCTACGAGAAGTTGGATGTTCCTTCTGCGGTACTGCGTACAGACTTGGCAGCAATGTAGCCACTGTACATGACTGCTGTTCACAGAAATGTATGGTCGCAAGAAGAATGGGCTCTGAACTACCAAATGGCCTTCGAGAGGAAAGACGGTCGTGTTCAGTGTATGGCTGTGACGCATCACACTGCATCTTCAGCAGCAAGTTGGGCAGCAGTCGGAACCACCGTGACGAAACGAGCTGTTACCAATCGGTTTCTTCAAGAACAGCTCCAAGCCAGACGCCCTCTAGCGTACGTTCAAATGACCCCAATCCACTGCCAATTGTGACTTCTACGGTGACAAGAGAAAGACTGTCAAGAGAGAGCTTAATCGAGGGCAGGGTCGACGTCTGTTGTGTTTTCTGATGATAGTTGGTTCTGCCCCTGTGCTAGTGACGGCTGTGTGTAGGGTAGAAACAGGCCAGTTGGGACCTACAACCAACCTATCTGCATGCTACACACACCGGACCTATACCTGGAGTAATGGTCCGGAGCGATTTCGTATGACATCAGTAACATTCTCGTGGTTGTCCCATGCTCTTTGACTACAAATTCGTACGTCAATCTGGTTGTTCGATCTGTTGTGTTGCCGTTCATGATAAGCATTCCACGGGGTGCTTTCCAACGGGACAACGCTCGTCCACGTACGGATGTCTTAACCCAACATGCTCTACCGAGTGTCGACATGCTGGCTTGGCCTGCTCGATCACCAGATCTGTCACTACTCGACGGGCGTCTTAGGAAGACAACCCCAGAGCCATCCACAAACTGCAGTTAACGGTCCCTGTATTGACCGAACAAATATAATAGACATGGAACGCCACGCGGAGTAGCCGGGCGGTTTGAGGCGTCATGCCACGGACTGCGTGCCCGGTGGTTCGAGTCCTCCCTCGGGCATGGGTCTGTGTGTTGTTCTTTTCGTATGTTAGTTCAAGTTGTGTGTAAGTGTAGGCCCGGTGACCTAAGCAGTTTGGTCCCTTAGGAATTCATACGCATTTGAACACTTTTGAGACATGGAACCCCATCCCACAAACTAACTTGTACAACGTAATGCTTGCACGTTTGCACGCTTGCATTCAACATATTGTTAGTTGCACCGGCTAAAAATTTATCCGCATGTCACATTGGGAATGGGTTATCTCACGCTTACATGACCCTGTATTCTAGAAATTTTAATTTCTTAAATATATATCCCAAAATTTCATTACTCTACATTAATTATTTTTTGGTGGTTTTTTTCATCATTGGATTTATAGCACCATGTACGAGAATTTCTTCTTCTTCTGAGGTTGGTATGCAGCAGAGCGCCTTTCCTCTCTTTCGTCTGCCTCGTTCCTCATTCCCATGTAAGTGTTACATCCAGCATCACCTGTTGTATGTATGATATCCACCGCCGATTCTTTCCGTCAGTAGCTCCTTCTGCTATTGTACCAATGAAGTTGTTGTGCCTTAAGATGTGCCCTACAAGTTTGCCCCTTCTTGTTTGAATGTGCCTCCACAGAGATCCAATTTGCTGTGCTCTTCTAAGCACCTCTTCATTTATTACCTTGTCTCTCCAGATTATCATCATCCTTCTGTAGCTGCACATCTCTTGGGCCTCTAGCCATCTTCTCTCTTCCCATTGTTCAAGCTTCACGTTCTTTCTGGTGAGTTAGTTCGCCTGTTGTATTCTCTTCACAATTTCTTTCCGGCGTCTACTATCCCTTATGATTTTGCTTTCCAGGTAGGTAAATTCCTCTGTCACTTCCAGCTCCTCTGTTCCAATTAGCATTCTCAGAGGTTCATATTCTCCTTCTGCACTGCATATTATCACTTCAGTCTTTTTCTTGTTTATTCTCATTCCATACTGATTGCATAGAATCCTTTCCATGTACGAGAATTACGTTGTACGAACCAATACGAGAGAATGATGACCAGACAACAATGTCCTCAAATTGCTAAACACATTTGTAGGGAAAAGTTTTGTCACTGCTGAATTTAAATCATCTAGTGCTCCTGATGGAGAGTGGAACTTGATCTCTTGACTCATTCTGTTGTCTCACGCTACTAATAATGAGGCCTCCTACAGATACAAGCCATCTACAGCTTTCCAGTTGTAACCACTACTAGCATATTCGATACTGAGCTAGCCTGAGAAAATTATAGTAGGGAAAATTGGAGTTTTTATGTAGAAGATTAATCCTGACGCTAACAAAAGTGAAGTTCAGCATATCACGATGTACCGTAACAGAAATGATAACGACAGCTGTGAGTCACATTAGTGGTGCAAGTGGTGCAGATGTCGATTTACATGGAGGTAAAAAAGAAGCATCGTTATGGTTGTCACACATTCATAAAAACACCGTTCGTTATTAGAAACACTATTGTTTACACCCCCCCCCCTCCCCATCCTTCCATCTTTGTACTATAGTTAGAAGATTCATGTAACTGATTGGTTTTAGTGTAATAATAATTTTTTATTTCCTTAATACATTAATTTTGATGCTAGGAAAGAAGACTTTAATACTGACAATTAGTAATTAGAATCAGAAAATTTGCATTCTATTGTTTACGATGTTCGATCTCAAAAACACTGGAGCTGTTTAGCTCAGAAAACACCCATATTTCACAACAAATAATGAAATGCATCACACCAAGAATTCAGGTTGCCGCAAACACGATGCGCATAATTACAATGAACATAACCGCGAAAGTGTAGAAACATTGTTCCCGAAAGGCCCTACAACCAAACAAGTCCTTCAACAAGGTTCCATTCTCATGAGCGTATTAGAAAGTAGCTGTGTCTGATTTAAATATTACTCGTACCGCATACAGCAACGTTAATTCAGAAATCAGTGTCGACGGACGAAGATTTCTTTTTTCTGCTGAATATACCTCCATCAGCTGTTGCTGAGACTTCATGACTTTACATCCAGCCAGACGAAGGAATAATAACTTTAAGGAAAAGAATGATAAAAAAGTTAATGATCGCGACATGCAACATTATGGGAGCTCACACGTTGCTTCCAGTTAAACTGGGAATCAGGGAGGATCTAAATACCGTGAAGAATACATCTCTACATGTGCCAGAACAGTAAGATCCTTGAACAGTCTTCAGTTTGAATTAAAGCGCTGAAACTGTCGGAACAGTAAACGTATACATTCAGAGAAATAATAGGAAGGGCGAGAAACTAATTATCGGTAATTCTCTCTTGTACAGTAGCTGTGAACACATCGTCAGCCGTTTGGCTTAATTTGTCTAAAATCTATCATAAAGACACATTTATTCACACGCGCTTGAAGTAATTGTGAGAGGTACAATTCATGTCCTGCGTGTGAAGCTTTCATATTTTTGTTTCCATTCTGGTTTTTATCCACCTGTGGTGTTATAATTACAGCGCAGAAAACAACAATTTCGATTTAATTAAAGAAATGCTATTTGTTTTGACGTAAAAGCTCACATACACACACTCAAGCACATTCGCTCGCACAAACAAACAAACACACGCACACAGGCAGTTGGTGAGTTGTTCTCATTGGAGAATTAATATTTGAAACACCAAGTTTTTCTATACGTTGTGTGTGAAATAATTAGCTTCCAGAGCTTTCAGAATGCAAAGCAGTTGATGTACGTGCCTTAGCAGTTATAATGAGATTCCCGTAGCGTGTGTGGCGAAATTAATGAAACAGAGATATATCCAAATTAAATCAGTGGTATTCAATATGTTCGACAAGTTGCTTGTGCAAAGGAATATCCCGTTTAACACAGAATCTCTTACAAGTGATGGAATAGCTAAAGCGTAATGGATCACGAGTACTACCTAAGGGAAATATTACTCTAGTTTCCGTAATGCCTTGTTGATAGTAACTAGTTTTAAATACAAGATGAGATCCTCATCAACATGTCCTGCTAGTTAGTTTTGAATAAATCAACTCACTATGTTTGCAAGAGCACGGCATTTAGTTAAAAAATGACCAGTTTGGTTTTTTGCTACATGTTTAAAATGACAGCGGGTGTCAAAGATGGTATCGATTAAGCTTCTTCGGACCGTACGCTAGTTTTTAAAATTATTTGTTTAAACATTTATGAGTTTATTTCTATTTGGTTCAGCTTCATGATTGTTACAAATATTTGCTTCGCTCTTCATACTCTGTCGCCCGAGCAGCGATCAAATCTATGGACGAAAGTGATGTCGGTTTTGTTTATTGGGACGGTGGTGCACATATCATTTTTGGTTCCCATATTCAAATTGTGGTAAGTTTCAAACCAAATTATGTTTGTCGTTGCACCCTGGTATACAGAAGTTCACTGAAAGGACGTAGAATGATGGTCGGCAAAGGTCCTAGTGATATAGCACAATAGCAAAATCGTTTCATTTTTATCCTTATGGAGTCTAACGAAGTATTTTAATAAAATATCTTCTCAGGGAGGAATTTTCGTCCTCTGACAAAGGAACCAAAACTGTTACGGATTACATGCTGGAGACTGATAAGACATACACTATGGCTGCGATGAAGAAAAGACATTAATAGTTTGTTATATATAGGGGATCTTTTAATTGAGATACCTAGTCAATTGTAGGAGGATTTACCGTTAAATATGAGCTGCGAACAACGGTGAAAACGCGTATCTTTTACGTTATCAAATAACTGAAATAGGTGAAAGAAACGGTAGTACAGTTTTAGTTACTTGACAAAAATAATATTTGAGACATCACTTCCATACAAATTAACTTCAGGTTAAGGTAAATTAAATGGACTGGATAAGAAGGTCAATAGTTTTCGGAAATTTGACTCTTTCGTGAATCATAAACGTCTGATTCCCCTACGATCATCACAGCCACACAGTATTTTCGACACTACCTTTGATAGTACCCGTGGTCTAGGGGTAGCGTCCTTGATTCATAATCATAACGTCTTCGGTCCCGGGTTCGATCCCCGCCACTGCCTAAATTTTGATAAATAATCAGCATTGGCGGCCGAAGACTTCCGGCATAAGAAGTCAGCCTCATTCTGCCAACGGCCTTGTAAAAGAGGGTGGAGGAGCGGATAGAGGTTCAGGGCACTCTCTTGTCCTAGGGGTGGGAAATTGCCCCCAAAGGCGAAAGAATCAGCAATGACCAACGACATGAGGATGCAGAAGGCAATGGAAACCACTGCATTAAAGACGCGTAACGTGTATCTACAGGACATGTGGCCTGTAATTGAAGAAGTGTCATGATCTCTCCATTGGCAAAACATTCCGGAATAGTCCCCCATTCGGATCTCCGGGAGGGGACTGCCAAGGGGGAGGTTACCATGAGAAAAAGATTCAATAATCAACGAAAAAAGGATAACGTTCTACGAGTCGGGGCGTGAAATGTCAGAAGCTTGAACGTGGTAGGGAAACTAGAAAATCTGAAAAGGGAAATGCAAAGGCTCAATCTAGATATAGTAGGGGTCAGTGAAGTGAAGTGGACGGAAGACAAGGATTTCTGGTCAGATGAGTATCGGGTAATATCAACAGCAGCAGAAAATGGTATAACAGGTGTAGGATTCGTTATGAATAGGAAGGTAGGGCAGAGGGTGTGTTACTGTGAACAGTTCAGTGACCGGATTGTTCTAATCAGAATCGACAGCAGACCAACACCGACAACGATAGTTCAGGTATACATGCCGACGTCGCAAGCTGAAGATGAACAGATAGAGAAAGTGTATGAGGATATTGAAAGGGTAATGCAGTATGTAAAGGGGGACGAAAATCTAATAGTCATGGGCGACTGGAATGCAATTGTAGGGGAAGGAGTAGAAGAAAAGGTTACAGGAGAATACAGGCTTGGGACAAGGAATGAAAGAGGAGAAAGACTAAATGAAAGAGGAGAAAGACTAATTGAGTTCCGTAACAAGTTTCAGCTAGTAATGGCGAATACCCTGTTCAAGAATCACAAGAGGAGGAGGTATACTTGGAAAAGGCCGGGAGATACAGGAAGATTTCAATTAGATTACATCATGGTCAGACAGAGATTCCGAAATCAGATACTGGATTGTAAGGCGTACCCAGGAGCAGATATAGACTCAGATCACAATATAGTAGTGATGAAGAGAAGGCTGAAGTTCAAGACATTAGTCAGGAAGAACCAATACGCAAAGAAGTGGGATACGGAATTAGTAACGAATGACGAGATACGTTTGAAGTTCTCTAACGCTATAGATACAGCAATAAGGAATAGCGCAATAGGCAGTGCAGTTGAAGAGGAATGGACATCTCTAAAAAGGGCCATCACTGAAGTTGGGAAGGAAAACATAGGTACAAAGAAGGTAGCTGCGAAGAAACCATGGGTAACAGAAGAAATACTTCAATTGATTGATGAAAGGAGGAAGTACAAACATGTTCCGGGAAAATCAGGAATACAGAAATACAAGTCGCTGAGGAATGAAATAAATAGGAAGTGCAGGGAAGCTAAGACGAAATGGCTGCAGGAAAAATGTGAAGACATCGAAAAAGATATGTTTGTCGGAAGGACACACTCAGCATACAGGAAAGTCAAAACAACCTTTGGTGACATTAAAAGCAACGGTGGTAACATTAAGAGTGCAACGGGAATTCCACTGTTAAATGCAGAGGAGAGAGCAGATAGGTGGAAATAATACATTGAAAGCCTCTATGAGGGTGAAGATTTGTCTGATGTGATAGAAGAAGAAAGAGGAGTCGATTTAGAAGAGATAGGGGATCCAGTATTAGAATCGGAATTTAAAAGAGCTTTGGAGGACTTACGGTCAAATAAGGCAGAAGGGATAGATAACATTCCATCAGAATTTCTAAAATCATTGGGGGAAGTGGCAACAAAATGACTATTCACGTTGGTGTGTAGAATATATGAGTCTGGCGACATACCATCTGACTTTCGGAAAAGCATCATCCACACAATTCCGAAGACGGCAAGAGCTGACAAGTACGAGAATTATCGCACAATCAGCTTAACAGCTCATGCATCGAAGCTGCTTACAAGAATAATATACAGAAGAATGGAAAAGAAAATTGAGAAGGCGCTAGGTGACGATCAGTTTGGCTTTAGGAAAAGTAAAGGGACGAGAGAGGCAGTTCTGACGTTACGGCTAGTAATGGAAGCAAGGCTAAAGAAAAATGAAGACACTTTCATAGGATTTGTCGACCTGGAAAAAGCATTCGACAATATAAAATGGTGCAAGCTGTTCGAGATTCTGAAAAAAGTAGGGGTAAGCTATAGGGAGAGACGGGTCATATACAATATGTACAACAACCAAGAGGGAATAATAAGAGTGGACGATCAAGAACGAAGTGCTCGTATTAAGAAGGGTGTAAGACAAGGCTGTAGCCTTTCGCCCCTACTCTTCAATCTGTACATCGAGGAAGCAATGATGGAAATAAAAGAAAGGTTCAGGAGTGGAATTAAAATACAAGGTGAAAGGATATCAATGATACGATTCGCTGATGACATTGCTATCCTCAGTGAAAGTGAAGAAGAATTAAATGATCTGCTGAATGGAATCAACAGTCTAATGAGTACAGAGTATGGTTTGAGAGTAAATCGTAGAAAAACGAAGGTAATGAGAAGTAGTAGAAATGAGAACAGCGAGAAACTTAACATCAGGATTGATGGTCACGAAGTCAATGAAGTTAAGGAATTCTGCTACCTAGGCAGTGAAATAACCAATGACGGACGGAGCAAGGAGGACATCAAAAGCAGACTCGCTATGGCAAAAAAGGCGTTTCTGGCCAAGAGAAGTCTACTAATATCAAATACAGGCCTTAATTTGAGGAAGAAATTTCTGAGGATGTACTTCTGGAGTACAGCATTGTATGGTAGTGAAACATGGACTGTGGGAAAACCGGAACAGAAGAGAATCGAAGCATTTGAGATGTGGTGCTACAGACGAATGTTGAAAAAAAGTGGACTGATAAGGTAAGGAATGAGGAGGTTCTACGCAGAATCGGAGAGAAAAGGAATATGTGGAAAACACTGATAAGGAGAAGGGACAGGATGATAGGACATCTGCTAAGACATGAGGGAATGACTTCCATGGTACTAGAGGGAGCTGTAGAGGGCAAAAACTGTAGAGGAAGACAGAGATTGAAATACATCAAGCAAATAACTGAGGACGTAGGTTGCAAGTGCTACTCTGGGATGAAGAGCTTAGCACAGGAAAGGAGTTCGTGGCGGGCCGCATCAAAGCAGTTAGTAGACTGATGAGCAAAAAAAAAAAAAACCTTTGATAGTTGTGATAAAACAGTCTCTACGTTAAAAATTCGTTATCTCGTAATCATTATGTCTCATAGCGATGCGGACCCGAATTTCAGTAATCTAACTGATTATACTCTGTAATTAGCCATTATGGTGTTGCACAATTGGACAATAATGCATAATGTTCTGCAACGCTCACATCCTTCAGTATTCACTGTTTCATTTTAATACTGATGTAAATATCTTCCTATAAATATGTACTTATAAAATTCATACAATGCTTGGCGATTCCTATTACAACATAAAATATTTTTTGCGAGTGTTGTACGAGGAACTGAAATGAATTTTCTACGATCAAATTTTTACAGACATCGCAATCTCACGACTGCGTTTTTTCTAATTTTCTTTATTTTACAGGTCTAATTCCTTCGTCATGGAGCGTGTAAGTACTCGAAATGTCGACAGAAAAGTAAGAACACAAAAAGTAAAATGATTCTGAATCTTAAAAGATGACAAACTATAGGTTTATGTAAACGTAATCAATAATATAATACAGGACAGCTTAAGTTTTTAAGGAACTACACAGAACTGTGATCCACAATTAAACTCTTCAGTTTGGATTTGAAAGCTCGTGGGTTTCTGCTAAGATTTTTGAATTTTTGTGGTAGCTTATTAAAAATGGATGCAGTAGAATACTGCATGCCTTTCTGCACGAGAGTCAAGGCGCTGTGATCCAAATGCAGACTGGATTTCTACCTAGTGTTAATTGAGTGAAATATGCCAATAAAGCTCATATTGTTAACAAGAAACTACATTAATGTATATATATATTGAAAAGCCAGTGTCAGAATACTCAGCCTATTGAAAAGGGGCCGACAAGAGGTTCGCGAAATTACACCACTTATTGCCCAGACCGCCAGTTTCTGAGCCAAAAATACACACATAAAAAAAATTAAGCATCACGTCGGTTTCGAGAGTTCCGGAACCTGTACAGAAAACTGTAATAGAGATCAACATGAACATCATTACCACCCTTATCATTGCTCATGAAAATCACACATTACATATTGTACCACCACACAGCGAGGCCTTCAGAGGTGGTGGTCCAGACTGCTGTACATACTACTAATACCCAGTAGCACGTCCTCTTGCACTGATCCATGCCTGTATTCGTCGTGGCATACTATCCACAAGTTCATCAAGGCACTGGAGGTCCATATTTTCCCACTCCTCAACGGCGACTTGGGGTAGATCCCTCAGAATGGTTGGTGGGTCACGTTGAGTATAAACAGTCCTTTTCAATCTATCCCAGGCATGCTGGCCACTCTCGTCGAGCGATCTCGTTATCCTGAAGGAAGTCATTCACTAGATGTGCACGATGGGACGTGAATTGTCGTCCACGAGGACGAATGACATGCAAATATGCTGCCGATATGCTTGCACTATGTGTCGGAGGATGGCATTCACTTATCGTACAACCGTTACGGCACCTTCCATGACCACCAGCGGCGTACGTCGGTCCCACATAATGCCACCCCGAAACAGCAAGGAACCTCCACCTCGCTGCACTCGCTGGACAGTGTGTCTAAGACGTTCAGCCTGACCGGGATGCCTTCTAACAAGTCTCCGATGATTGTCTGGCTGAAGGAATATGCAACACTCGTCGGTGAAGAGATCGTGATGCCAATCCTGAGCGGTCAATTCGGCACGTTGTTGGGCCCACATGCACCGCGTTGCATGTTATCGTGGTTGCAAAGATGGACGTCGCCAAGGACGTCGGGAGTGAAGTTGCGCATTATGCTGCCTATTTCGCACAGTTTTATTCGCAACACGACGTCCTATGGCTGCACAAAAAGCATTATTCAACATGGTGGCGTTGCTGTCGGGGTTAATCCGAAACATAATCCATAGGTAGCGGTCATCCACTGCAGTAGTAGCCATTATGAGGCCTGAGCGGGGCGTGTCATCGACACTTCCTGCCTATCTGTGTCTCCTCCATGTCCAAAATATATCGCTTTGATTCACTACGAGACGCCTGGACATTTCCCTTGTTGAAATCCCTTCCTCACACAAAGTAACATTGCGAACGCGATCGAACCGCGGTATTGACCGTCAAGGCATGTTTGAAGTACAGACAACACGAGCCGTTTACCTCCTTCCTAGTTGAATGACTGGAACTGATCGGGCGTCGGACCCCCTCCGTCTAACAGGTGCTGCTAATGCGTGGTTGTCTGCGGGATGACGCAAACATTTTTTGATGGGTGTAAATTTTGAGAATTCAAAGTATTACCGTAAAATATACATCATAAGCGAATAAAAATATACAAAGTAGACTTCTTTTCGTGTCGAACCGTCGATTATTTCACATATTGTTCTAATAACAAAAATGGCAGTATTAAGTCTTTGGACAAGATCCACGAACCTATGTCTTCAACTGCGCTATTTGAAAGAGTGCCAACGTTGCACACAATAGCCTTTACTACCAAGCAAACAGAAATATTTCAGAATCACATCTAATACTAGAAGGCATGTCATTTATATAAATAAGGAAAAGGAACAGTTTCAGCGTTTACGCCTGGGGCACCCCCATTTATCTGTGGCCAACTCGGTCCCCATATCATAGCCAGTGTTGTGGCGAGTTACCTTTTACTGTCTGTTCTTATAGTAAGAGATGAACCGTTCGTGAGCTACTCCACTTATCCCACAATGGTCTGACTTCTGGAGCAATATTTTATAACAATCACAATGAAACGCTTTAATTAAATCACAAAATATGCCTTTTCTTTCCATTACCTCACAGAGAAAAGAGAATACAGCATTTTCAGTTTTTAAACCACTTTTAAAACCAAGCTGTACACCTGACAGCAAAATATGTGGAATGGAGTTATCAGTTATCCTTACATACACTGCATTTTCAATAATTTCAGCAAACACTGATGGCACAGGGATAGGTCTAAACTTTGTCCATATCACCGCTTCCTCTCTTTTTATAAAGCGCGTTAATACTGAGTAATGGTTCAGAAAATTGACAATTCCTTATGGAAGAATTATAAGTATGGCTGAGTAGACGCCTAACAAGTGCGTGTGTATTGTGAGAGTGACACAAGACGAAGCGGGTTATGGATTAACAACAAAGATATTTACCAGTCTTCCATATATTTGAGTAAGATTTTGAACTACATTTCAGTCATCAGCATCATCTTCTCTTACAGAAATTAAGCTACCATGTTCGTCTTCGAAGGTTATTGTTGACCCTACATAATTTTGAAGCTATCAGAGTTTCTTCTTCCTATCCGCCTGTTCTTCAACAGTTATTTCGTCGTTCTTCTAGGTACCTGCTCACTTGTTTCTATAGTTCTCTATTATGCTGTAAGTTTCCTCCTCATTCATGTCTTCTCTAACTTGTTCATTCGAGATCTGTTCTTGCAATGTGTAATCTTTTACCGCTCTTAGATATCTCATTTCCGCTGCCTTTATTTTCCTCTTATCCCTCTTTGTGAGAAAGTCTGCGTTACTCTCGTATAGCAGAGATGTCACAGCCATAACTTTATTTTTGTTTCCTTTTTTATTCCTTTCTTTAAGCTCCTATTAATAGTGCTACATAATACTGAAAGTGACTTACCTTAGTGTCTATATCTTCGATACGCTGGCATTTTATTTGGTTCACTAAACAAGTAAAACTGTTAACTTTTCCAGATTTTTTTTGTTCATAACAATGTTTGATCTGATTAACTCAACTCCTACAAATTCCATTACATTCATATTATGGACTGCTATTCCAATAATGGGTTCTTTGTCCACCAGAGTCAGCTTATATATTGCATATTTAATTTATTTTCGTCAAATATAAGAACTGATCGTCTGAAAAAAGGAAGGTGTTTATGGTACCATACCTGTAACTCTTTTGGGCTCTGTGTTTTAAGTCATATTAATTTTAAAAAGTGCGATCATGTAAACTCCGCCATGGTGCAAATATGAATGAACTAGTATATTTACAGGGGAACACCCAACGTTAGACGCGACAGACAAATGAAAATCAATGTGTCCCACAAGTTTTATTGCCATCGTTGCTCTATGGCTGTGTAAACGGTTTATCTTTCATCTTTCCTTACTGTAGCTACAACGTGTGTTCACATAGAAAAACAACCTCAGAGCACCTATAATTTCCTTTAAGGAAGAACTACCAGCTGTTTATGTGTATCACCACAAAATCTACAGTAGCTGAAGCTATATGCCACAAAACGTGTGCAATCCTTATAGCTCTTCGACTCGATCACTGACTGGAGTTCCTTCCACACAATTTAGTAAAGAACGCAGAAACCCCTCTGCGTTCGACAGTCACATAACTTAATGTAAAATTAGATGCAAGCTGAAATTTTGTTGTACGTATTGGGCCACTGTGCAGCAAAATAAATGTCTCTCTTCATATTTTACCAGATCGTGGTGATGCTTTTGAAAGACTACTTCGGTAATAAGACGAAACCATATGCAGGTGTGCGATATACTATAATTCATCACATACTCACCCCCGAGCTAGAAGCAATGCCAAAACTGAGTAACGAATAGACATCTTCAGAACATTACTTCGACTGAGGACTGGCAGATGTTGCGAATGTTTATCCATTTATGCAACCCTCAAATGAAGCGGATTTTCATTTCAATATTATTACGTTAATGCAGCTTGTTTTATCTAGTGTAGCAAAAACAATTAAATGTTCTTTCTTCGGTGTTGGAAATTAAGGGCAATGTCACCTGAAAGTCATCTTTGCAATCCTAAATCTTTGCTTTTTCCCTCTGACAGCCTGTCTTCATTCCTATGTTGATTGATGGAGCAACGTGTCACACCCTGACACTTCCCAGTCTCCAACTAATAGAGACATAACAAAATGCACATAAAATACTACTAAAGACAGTGTTTTACTATTAAGTATAGTATTTGACCGTGGACTCTCGATTCATGACGACTGAGATCATGGACAGAATGTCATACAGCGAGGGAAGCACATATACAGAAGATATTTTCCTTCTTTTCTTAACCCTCACCTGCCAACACTATTATTCAATAGCAGCACGTTTTGTGCTAAGAATATTATCTTGATTTTATTAAACACAAGCCAATGTACAGATAAATGACGTGCAAATAATCGTAATGAGGCGATCTACAAAACATTTAATCAATTTAACCACAGTGCTAAATTTCAATAAATATTCAACTTGACTGAAGTTTTAGCGGTGAAGTTACAATTCTCAAAACGTCAAAGTTACTTAGCTAGTGCCAACAAAAACACAAGGCCATGACCAGGTTGCTCCATTTACGGAAATTGACATGAACATCTAAAATGATCAATTTGTAAATAGAAACCACTACATGGTTTGTTGCAGATACATGAAATCAGTAGCCCTTTCTTTAACATTCACTAACTTATAGTAAAATTAATATCAATATGGTAAGTAACCGCTATATTGAATATTCTTATTAGACTAACATTTGGCTGCTGTGCCTATGTGTCTCAGTATCTAGTACTCCTTCGGCAATGAGTCAATGCTTTTAGCTCAAGTTGTTGCAGGTACAGAGTAAAAAAATGGTTCAAATGGTTCAAATGGCTCTGAGCACTATGGGACTCAACTGCTGAGGTCATTAGTCCCCTAGAACTTAGAACTAGTTAAACCTAACTAACCTAAGGACATCACAAACATCCATGCCCGAGGCAGGATTCGAACCTGCGACCGTAGCGGTCTTGCGGTTCCAGACTGCAGCGCCTTTAACCGCACGGCCACTTCGGCCGGCAGAGTAAAAACAACGTCAGTTTACTCAGTCTATGGTTCAAAGAATTTATGCTACAAAGAATGTTACGAAACTATTTTCCTATTAAATATCTGTGTGCGGTGTTCCTCCACAGTTGCACTGTATTTAATGACCGTGGGTGTAAAACACCTTATTGAAATGTATTAGTAGTTTCGTTATCTGTCGACCATCTTCTGGCTTTGGATTAAGTTTTAGCTCAAAACATATAATGTATTAAGAATATTTGCCTTAATATTAAATTAGCAAAAATTTGTCGCGTTTTGCACTGGCTGTTGGAGAGTCCATGGTCCCACTCCGAATTCTATGGTGATCTTCGGTGATTCATCAGCAATGCATGGGCTATTGGTAGTCGTGTGGTCGGTTGATCTCCTCACTATCAGCCTAATAGGTTTCAGCACTCAGAGTTCCACAATGAAGTTTAGTGCTGACAGCACTCTGGGATGCATTTTTGTCTGAAGATTGTCACTTCATCAGTAGATGCTAGACGGCGAGCTGCTTGACGTTCCTTATGTGAAGTACTTCTTCAGCTAGTTCTTACTCTTTGCTGGAGCGTGTAGGACACAGGTTCACTACAGTATTGTAACCACAGAATCGAGTGCTATTACTGTGCATGTCACCGACACCAACGACAAGCTGATGACAGCTGGAGAAATGGAGTACTTAAAGACAGCTAACATGAGGATACAATACAAGTCTTGGTTCATAATGAGCACATGTATTATCATCAGTCTGCTATATTTAAGTAATGGGCTATTGACCTCTATGTTAGATCCTTGCTGTGTATTTTAGATCCTTGCTGTGTATTCTTGTGTAGGAGAGAGTTCCTTGCATCATATATTATGAGCTAATGAATATGCTTGTCTCTCTTCCCTTGGTTTTCTGTCACAGTCTTCCTTCTGCTGTATGTGTATTTTTCACTCAGCAAATGGTGTAATAATGTGATGAAGGCTTGACCCACTTGGGATATGGTACACTTCCTGCCTGAAATTCTGTATTCGGCTTAAATTGATGGTACCTATGGCAATGAGAATGGAGGTATTAATAATAATTTCTAATATCCCCACCTTACTATTTGGTGCCAAAACACACCGTTCTCTCTAAGAAATTCGCACCGATTCTGCCCTTTTTCACTTACTACTAATAATTCTATATGTGCATTGTATTTAAAATTTACTCTACAACTATTTCCTGGGTAGCTTCTCAACCTAAGTCTTCAATCTTAGTTAAATAAGCCTACTGTCTCATTCTGTCCTGGTTATATGCATAATCTGCACTTTCCACCTCGACTACTTATTATTGTTTTGATCCATTCCCTAAGAATCTGATGGATGGTAGCCTCATTTCATTAACTTACCCTTTATACGAAAGTAAGTTGCACAAATTAACAATAGAATCAAGAGTATGCTTGTCGTCCATAAAGATAAATAACTAAATTTTTTCTAATGTTTCTCTTGTTTTTGTTCCACATGTTGCAGCATAGGTCGAGTAAAATTTGTTTTTTTTTAGAAGTAATTAATTATTCTTGTGATTTCAGCAAACTGGAATCAAGTTATTGATAGTAAAAAATAGGTTTTGGTTAGGTACTATATGTGATACTTCTTGTTTACAAAATAACATATGACAGAACCCATCAATCAAAATTGTGCCTGTGGTGGTAGTTGGGAGATGAAATTATCTTTCCGCTATTTGACGTTTGAAGACATTAATTAGCTATCCACTGCCCTATAATTCTAGTTTCATTATCCATGTTGGCTTACTGTTTTCACAGCAATTGGTAACTACTGTTTCAGATGTAAATGTGGAGTACATAGAGTTCTGCTATGAACTTTTGAATTATGTGTAATGATGATGAAACTTAAATATGCATTCCAGTGTGAATGCTTGTTCATTAGTTCATCTACAAAGTTAGTTACTTGGTCTGTAACTCTGTTATCTGCCACTCCAAATTTCAGTAACCAGTTTTTTACCATGGCCTTGCCTTCTGGGATGGTTGCCATAAATAAATCTCAGGAAAAGCTATATAACATCATAGTAATGTATTTATTATCAATGAGTGTTCCGTTAAAAAGTCCTAAGATATCTAATCTTAACATTGAAAAGGGTTTTTCAGCTTTGGGTAGTCACCGTAACTGAATTTTCCGATGATTCCAATCTGCTCTTTGTGCACACAGAGTGCAGTTTCGTACATATTGTTCTACATAACTGTGATATATTTCCCACCAAAATCTTAAAGCTATGTATCTATCAGTTGTTCTTTACTCTCCTTGTTCTGATAATTGGTAATGCACTTGAAGTAATACTTCCACTCTAACTGATGCAGTAACTGCAATGCAAAGTCCACACTTTGTAGATCCGCATAGTAAGCCTTCTTGAATTTCAAACTGAGTTTTGCACTTTAAACAATTGACATTGACTATCAGCTGATTGTGTCTTTATCCAATCTACCAGGTTTCTACGAACTCCTGGTGAAACTGCAATCTCCCTACTCAGGGTATCAGCGTTCATATGCTTGACAGGCAGTTTATGAATTATTTTACGGTCGTACTCACTAAATTTAACAGCTATCTTGTTAGTCGACTTGATAGCTCTTTCAGCAATAATAACCACTATAAAGATGTGTCATCCATAATCATTCTAAATTACGAGCATACAAACAGCAACAAAATTACGAGAGTCTATAAATAATTGCTAACATTTCGTTTTCCGTTGTCAAATAATTAGTTTCAGCTGTATTCCACTGTTTGGAGGCATACGCCAACAAATGTTGTTTCGCATCAACATTCTGACTTAAAATACAATCTGAAGCCCGCTGTTTTCTGCAGCAACTTAGCCAGCGGCTCTTCAGTATGAGAAAATCACATCATCAACTTATAATAATAATTACATAACACAATAAAATACTGTAAGTGTTTAGTACTATGCGGCAACTGAAAATTAAGTATGTCAGAAGTAAGTCGAAGATCCGGCCTCACTCCACCGTGACAGACAGTGTTCCCAAGATAACTTACTTGTGTCTCAGCAAAATGGAATTTCTCCACACTAAGTGCAAGGCGTGCTGCACTCACTCTACTAAAAGTTTAATCCAGATATTTAACATGATTTTCTACAGTTCTCGAACAGACAGTTATATCAAGATACACCATACTGATTCTTCGTTAAAATCTACGAAGTACTCTATGTAACAGGCGTTTGAATAGCTGAAGAATTTTTCTGTCCAAATGGCATTCTTTGATATTTGTAATGAACTGACGTTCCTTTCAAAGCTGCTCTGAATCTGTCTTCAGGAAGTACTTCCAGTTGGTGAAAACCACTTGTGATATCGTTGAAAAATATTTACATCTTACTAGGTTGCATAATGTATCCATGTTGTTTGAGTCTGGATATGCATCTGTTGTCGTTCATGCATTTAAGCAACAGTAATCACAACAAACTTATATTTTCGAGTACCGTCAACTGAATTTCTCAGTACAGCAACAGTATTAGATGACCATCGTGGTATCGCTATGCTCGATAATACATTCAAGCAAATGCTGACCTGTCAATTCGTCTCGCTATGCTCGATAATACATTCAAGCAAATGCTGACCTGTCATTTCGTCTCCTGGTGACTGTGTATGTTTCCTGTAAACTGGTCGACTGTCACATGCTGGTATGTGGTGTTGTGTGATAGGAGTTGCTGGAAATGGACTACCTGCGTGAATTTTAATATCATAACAACGAAGCTTCTATGGCTTCCCGTTCACTCTCTTTAAAGTGCTACATAGTAAAGTGCTACGCAATAAAGTTGCATCAACAATTTTCTTGATGCTTCGATCACCTCGTGAACCATCGGTATCCTCATCTTCTAGTATCTTGAAACTGGCTATTATTAATACTTTTGGAAGATTCAATTCCTCTGTTCAAAAGTTGTCAAAAGCTACTTTGATCATTTCTCCATTGACGTTGGTTACATGAAAAAATCTTTTTCGTATGAAATAATATATTTCATTTAATACTTCATTGTTCTGCTGTGGGTCAACCACACATAACCTCTGCCGCAGCATATCAGCATTTACTGATACCCAAACTAATGTTCCTGTACCAGCTGGTGCCTTATCAAGCGTAATTATCTTCGATATACGTGCGCGCAGTTCAGTTAGTGACACATTGGCAACTGGCGTATGGTGCGACATTGAAACATTTACAGCTGTTGGACTCGTTGGAAACAAGTTCTCGCACAGTTCAACTCTGCACTGTCTTTCTTTCTTCCTTCCTCACTGGTCATACCGGACTCGAGAGTCCACTACTGCATCAACGTATTTTCACGATCCGTCCCTGTCTTGGGCTATTTCCGTCCAGTCACCGTCAATACCAGGGCTCCTCAAATCAGCCTTCACATTGTCCTCCCATCTACGCCTCGGTCTCCCCAAAGGACGTTTTCCCTCTAGGTGCCCTACCAGTACTCTGCGCGCTGCCCTGCCCTCATCCATTCGAGCGACGAGACCCGCCCATTGCATCCTACGTGATTTAATAATATTGATTATGTCAGGGCTTGAATAGAGTTCGTGAACCTCTTCGTTATGCAGTTTTCGCCGCTCTACGCTAATGTCATCCCTTTTTGCTCCGAAAATTTTCCTCAAAATTTTGTTTTCAAATACTCGAAACGGCTTTTCATTTTGCACAATGAGAGACCAAGTCTCACACCCTTACAGCATAACTGGTACAATAATAGTTTTGTATATTCTAATCTTTAAATTCCTAGACAATATCCGTGATGAAAGTAATCTATTCAGTGAGAAGTAGCACGCATTTCCCGCCCGTAATCTCTTCTTCAGTTCGGATTCAATCTCATTTCTCGAAGTGTTGTCCACGCCTAGATACTTTGTTCACTTTTTCAAACTGCATGTCTCCAACTCTTAACATTTCCTGATCTACTGGTATTGGCATTCTAGTAGTAACCAGGTATTTACTTTTGTCTTCACTTATCCTTAGACCTACATCTCCACTAGCCTTGATTAACGCATTTGCATTTGCTGTTACAGAATCTTTCCTATCGCTAATGATGTTTAGATCATCTGCATACCCTAATATCTTAATATTTCCATTTAACTTCACACCCTCTGAATTGTCTGCTGCCATTTGTACAATGTATTCTAGGACTAAATTAAAAAGTAGCGGAGACAGGGCATCTCACAGCTTAAGTCCGTTCTTTATTACAAATTCTTCTGACTCCGATTTCCCCACGCGTACTCTACCTTTTGTGTTTTTCAAACTTACTTCTGTAAGTCCAACATATTTCTTTAGTATTCCAAGTTCCAAAAGAATTCTGTACAATTTTGATTGCAATACTGAATCATATGCATTTGTAAAATCTATGAAAAATATGAACTGGTTTATTGTATTCCCATTTCTTTTCCAAAATTTGACGCAGGGTGAATATTTGGTCTATAGTTGACCTGTTCCCCCGAAAGCCAGCTTGGTAATCCCCCAAAATTTCATCTGCATATGGTTTAAGCCTGCTTAGCAGAACATTCGAGAAAAATTTGGAACATACTGGTAATAGCAATATCCCTCTGTAATTACTACAATCCATTTTGTCGCCCTTCTTAAAAATTGGGATCAGAATCGACTCCTGCCACTCTTCAGGCATCATCTCTGAGTTCCATACTTCAGATATCACTTTGTGAACTACTTCCACCAATTTCTGTCCCCCACTCTTAACTAATTCTGCAGTTATGCAATCTGATCCTGGTGCTTTATGGTTTTTCAATTTCTTGATTGCATCTCTTAGTTCCTTTTACGTTGGCTCAGGTATCTGGCGCTCTGCTGCATGTATTTTGTATGCCTGCTCATTTCCTGCTTCCTGGTGTACATTTAATAGATGCTCAAAATACGCCCTCCATCTACTTAATATAGCACTAGGGTCTGTCGCCATCCCCTTGAAGTGCATTTGTTCTAGCCTTGAACCCCTTCCTATACCCATTTATGTCTAGGTAAAGGTCCTTAATGTTTTTTGTTTTACTGTTTGTTTCCATTTTTTATTTGATTGTTCAAATAATCCCTCTTCTTTGCCCATAGCCTACGACCAACTTCCCTTCTCATGTTCAAGAACTCCTCTCGTTTTCTGTGTCTCATTCTAGCCCAATGTAATCACGCTTTTCTCCTTTCCTCTACCAATTTCTTGCGTTCTTCATCAAACCATGGTTTCCTCCTGTTCTTCTTAATAGTACCTATTGTGACCTTCGCTGTCTCTGATACTATTCCCCACAGTGAACCACTATTTATTTACATCCTCGTCTTGATCTTAGTGTGTCCCGAGAGCATCAAACCTATTTGAAATTTCTGTCATGTACCTTCTTCTAAAGTTTTCATCATTTAGCTTGTCAGTGTCGAACCTAACAAGTTATCTATTGTGACACCTTGATGTTGCTGTAGATAGCCGTTGGTGAACCATGGAAAATACAAGAAAATGATCATAATCGCAGTCTTCTCCCCTGAAAGTCTTAACATTTTCTATACTAGTGTTCCATCTCCGATCTACAAGAACATGATCAATCTGGTTTCGGGTGTATCCATCTGGAGAGACCAAAGTTGCTTTATAAATGTCCTTCCCTTTGAAATATGTGCTCTCAAGCCGGCCGGAGTGGCCAAGCGGTTAAAGGCGCTACAGTCTGGAACCGCGCGGCCGCTACGGTCGCAGGTTCGAATCCTGCCTCGGGCATGGATGTGTGTTATGTCCTTAGGTTAGTTAGGTTTAGGTAGTTCTAAGTTCTAGGGGACTGATGACCTTAGAAGTTAAGTCCCATAGTGCTCAGAGCCATTTGAACCATTTTTGTGCTCTCAACAATCACGTCTTTTGAAACAGCAAAATTAAGCACCCTTGTGCCACTATCATTGGAAATGTTATGCAAACTTTCTTTCCCAATTGGAGACCGGAATGCTTCCTCCTTTCTTATCTTCGTATTAAAATCACCTATGATTAATTTCGTATCGTACGAGGAGAACTCATCCCACAGTTGATCTAGTTCTACATAAAAGCCGTCTTTAACAACCTCTTCAGTGTCCTCACTTGGTGCGTTTACATTAATTACTACTAGTCTATTCCACCTGCCAGACAACACTGTAACTATAGTCGGTCACTAATGAACCTTATATCTCTAATTGCATGATGAGCTTTTCTCTGTACTGCGGAACCCGTTCCGAAACTGTGAGCTCCTGCACCTCCATAGAAAAATATATTGTTACCCCTCTTTATGCTTCCCTCCCCCTGCCACCGAGTTTCTCGAATAGCTGTAATGTCTACATTGTATCTGTCCAATTCGTTTAAAAAGTCGGGAAAGTTCCTGCCCTGTTCATACTGTTAACGTTCCACGTTCCCAACCTGAAAGTTTCTTTCGGCCTGAATATCCTCGAAGTAGGTTCCGACCGGAGATCCGAATGGGAACCTAGTTTACCTCCGGAATATTTTACTTCAAAGAGACCCACGCCCATTAATGTTGCTAATTCTTGATGAACAGATTTGATAGTAGGAGAAGAAGAAACGTGGATAGTTCATCACGCTATCGCCTGCTCCCCACCGGCTGTCCGCGACTGCTTATTTTTTTGTATTCACAGCCACCCCTCATATCTGAAGGCCGTATCCCCTATCCGCGACCTGGGGTCGCGCTGTGCCGTGGTGCTAGGGGCCCACGAGACAGACTCTGCACTGTGCAAGACTAATTTGTGCATGATGCACATCCAGAAAGTCATCTGATAGTCGAGGAACAGGCTTGTCCCACAGTTGGGAACATTTCCATTAGCTAAACAAATCTACAGTTTTAATCCTAAAGATAAGCTGTGCTGTCCTCAGTGACACAAAATTATTAATTATCATTCCACATAATTTATACCTTAGAGGCCCTCCTACATACGAGATCTAGACTAATCGCAGGAACATGCGCACCAGTATCAACTATAATTTTACTTTCTTCATCGTTTACATAGCTCATCAAGGAGCAGTCAGTATTGCATAACTTTCTGCAGTTCTATGACTTATTGGGAATATTTTCCGATGGACGGAACACCCCCGTTTACGTTTAAAAATCCCTGTTGCTTATTCCCGTTAACCTGCTTCCTATTCTTTCACTCGTTTGCCTTGTGTTCAAAACGCCCGCATCTGTAACATTTTGGTTGATCGTATTTGCCTACAAATTCCCTGTTTTCTGCAAGGATAACAATTCATTTTAAATGCAAAAACTCGCTTGTCATTCCATATTCGTGCAGCATGTCTATTTCCTGGAGATACGTGGCAACACGCTATGCTGCAGCCAAATACTCTGGATTTGCTATTCGTGCTCCTCACGAAAACTCTGCAGGAATTCTTCGCGAAAATGATCGAGACGTCTGTTTTCTGCCGTCCTGATTATGACGCAGCCTGCTTCTGTATTTCTTGTCAACTCATATGTTTACTTATTTACTTTACAGATTCTGTTTACAAAAGTCTCTACAGTCTAATTTACCTCCCGTATCGACATAATCAAACAGAACAAC
Source organism: Schistocerca nitens (assembly GCF_023898315.1). Classification (NCBI taxonomy): domain Eukaryota; kingdom Metazoa; phylum Arthropoda; class Insecta; order Orthoptera; family Acrididae; genus Schistocerca; species Schistocerca nitens. The sequence goes on from NC_064614.1 coordinate 72,234,830, forward strand.
ATGTACCAAATAAGAAAAACGCACAATACATGAAACTAGACTCAATTCTTTTGCCTGCCCATCCACCAGTGACATTCATGGCACTCGTCGGCTGTGTTACCATAGCATCTTCAGGTAGCACAAGCTATTGGTACAAACTCAGTGCATGGTTCACCATCACCAACTACTTACAACCAGAAACCAAGTACGTTTTTTTACATTTCCCTTCGACTTCTGATAGGTCAACAGTTTCCATAGGTTTCGCAAAAGGCAACTAGTACATAGCATGCCACACACCGAACAGTACATCTAAACTCTGTCATATCACAACAAAAGAAGGAAAACATTTCTGTTGTGATTACCGCGTAGTGGTCACAGTTGCGATGTGTGAACACTGTAAATGCAGACGACTGCCTCTGATTTCTAAACGTAGGAGTTGGACACTTCCAATGCCAAATTCTCGGATGATGGAGTCAAAATGTATATTTGTGGCACGAATTTCCAGTGGTTCAAATGGTTCAAATGGCTCTGAGCACTATGGGACTTAACATCTGTGGTCATCAGTCCCATATAACTTGGAACTACTTAAACCTAACTACCCTAAGGACATCACACACATCCATGCCCGAGGCAGGATTCGAACCTGCGACCGTAGCCTAGAACCGCTCGGCCACACCGGCCGGCTTTCCAGTGGTGCCGGAGTAGAGATACCCCTCTGTGTTGACAGCTGAAGTCCTGCCTAATGGCCTGGTAGGTTTAGGCACCTCGAGGTGCTTGGGTGTAGAATAGGTACGTGGGGCACAAGAGACCCCTTTGCAGGCTTCCGCGTTGAACTTCAGTGCTGGCAGAACTCAGCAAGGTGGTGTTGTCCAAAGACAGTTTCTTCATCGGTAGATGGTAGGCAGCGAGTTACATGAAGTTCATCAGGTGAAGACCATCATCTCGATTACTCCTTCTGCTAATTCAAAGACCGTGTTGGAACATCTAGGACATAGATTCACTACAGTACCCTAATCATAGAATCTTGTGCTATTGCTGTGAATGACATTGATCCTTACGATCAACTGACGTGAGCTGGAAAACTGGATTATTTAAATGGAGCTAGCTCGAGGCTATGATGTGAGGCTCTGCTTGTATTGACTGCTAGTGTCCCTGTAATTCTATTATATTCACTTAACAGGCTGTTATCTGCTGCATAATACCCTCACTATGTGTCCTTGAGTAAGAGACAGAGTTTCTTGCACAATATATTACGAGCTAACAGATGTGCACATCTCTCTTTCCATGGTGTTTTGTCAAAGTCTTTTTTCCGCTGTGTGTGTATTTCCCACTCGGTGGATGGTGTCCTAATGTGATGAAGGCATGAACCGCTTGTAACATGCCTACTTCATTCCGTATCTCTGGGTTAACTTGATGTTGTCTAAGGAAATTTGAATGCGTTTTAATAAAAATTTCTTCTTTCCTAACCATTACTAATCAGTGCCATAACGATACATTCGCTTTTGCTAGGTTGATACCATCTCTGACCATGAAACAATCTGTAAAACCTCATTAATGATGTACTTTACCTTGATCAATAATGACAATCTTGTTATGAAATTACACTCCTGGAAATGGAAAAAAGAACACATTGACACCGGTGTGTCAGACCCACCATACTTGCTCCGGACACTGCGAGAGGGCTGTACAAGCAATGATCACACGCGCGGCACAGCGGACACACCAGGAACCGCGGTGTTGGCCGTCGAATGGCGCTAGCTGCGCAGCATTTGTGCACCGCCGCCGTCAGTGTCAGCCAGTTTGCCGTGGCATACGGAGCTCCATCGCAGTCTTTAACACTGGTAGCATGCCGCGACAGCGTGGACGTGAACCGTATGTGCAGTTGACGGACTTTGAGCGAGGGCGTATAGTGGGCATGCGGGAGGCCGGGTGGACGTACCGCCGAATTGCTCAACACGTGGGGCGTGAGGTCTCCACAGTACATCGATGTTGTCGCCAGTGGTCGGCGGAAGGTGCACGTGCCCGTCGACCTGGGACCGGACCGCAGCGACGCACGGATGCACGCCAAGACCGTAGGATCCTACGCAGTGCCGTAGGGGACCGCACCGCCACTTCCCAGCAAATTAGGGACACTGTTGCTCCTGGGGTATCGGCGAGGACCATTCGCAACCGTCTCCATGAAGCTGGGCTACGGTCCGGCACACCGTTAGGCCGTCTTCCGCTCACGCCCCAACATCGTGCAGCCCGCCTCCAGTGGTGTCGCGACAGGCGTGAATGGAGGGACGAATGGAGACGTGTCGTCTTCAGCGATGAGAGTCGCTTCTGCCTTGGTGCCAATGATGGTCGTATGCGTGTTTGGCGCCGTGCAGGTGAGCGCCACAATCAGGACTGCATACGACCGAGGCACACAGGGCCAACACCCGGCATCATGGTGTGGGGAGCGATCTCCTACACTGGCCGTACACCACTGGTGATCGTCGAGGGGACACTGAATAGTGCACGGTACATCCAAACCGTCATCGAACCCATCGTTCTACCATTCCTAGACCGGCAAGGGAACTTGCTGTTCCAACAGGACAATGCACGTCCGCATGTATCCCGTGCCACCCAACGTGCTCTAGAAGGTGTAAGTCAACTACCCTGGCCAGCAAGATCTCCGGATCTGTCCCCCATTGAGCATGTTTGGGACTGGATGAAGCGTCGTCTCACGCGGTCTGCACGTCCAGCACGAACGCTGGTCCAACTGAGGCGCCAGGTGGAAATGGCATGGCAAGCCGTTCCACAGGACTACATCCAGCATCTCTACGATCGTCTCCATGGGAGAATAGCAGCCTGCATTGCTGCGAGAGGTGGATATACACTGTACTAGTGCCGACATTGTGCATGCTCTGTTGCCTGTATCTATGTGCCTGTGGTTCTGTCAGTGTGATCATGTGATGTATCTGACCCCAGGAATGTGTCAATAAAGTTTCCCCTTCCTGGGACAATGGATTCACGGTGTTCTTATTTCAATTTCCAGGAGTGTACATATACTGTCAAAATATGTCATCTAAAAATGTCACACACTTTAGCTAACATTATAACTACTTATCTGAAAGAGAAAAGAAAAAAATATATCATTTGGTCAATACAAGTATCTGCCATTTTCCCACTATGCAGTTCACAAAGTGTCCGTGACCCACTCGACAACATTTTTCCCTGCGGCTGTCAACATGTATTCTGCAGACGACGGTCAAGTGAAACCCAGATAACTCTGTTCTGCACGAAAATCGAAAATAAATAGAAGCTGGGATGAAGTTAATAGCGTGTTCCTTAACTTCGAGGAGTTCGATGTAATTCTACACTGTCTCGAACAAAATAGGAGGGCGTCAAATATCGCTTATCGAAAAGTTCCTCATAAACAGAACACAACGTGTCTTTGTCAACGAAGAGAAATCTTCACACGAAAAAGTAACTTCCGGCGCTCTCCAAAGACTGTTACGGACCATTACTTTTCACATTATCTATAAACAACCTAGTGGACAAAGTCGAAATGTCCAGAAGGCTTCCCGTAGATGATGCCGTTGTATACGGAAAGTCGTAGAGCTAGAAAACTGTGAATAAATGCAGGAAAACCTGCAGTGGATCAACGCTTGGTGCACAGATAGGCGGTTGCCCCTCAACGTAAACAAATACAACGTATTGCGCCGAAATACGCAGAAAGACCAATTAATGTATTGCCACACGATTGTAAAACAAAACCAGTCACATTCATAATACGTCTGGAGCGTCTGTGCTGCGCACTGCTGTTACGACTGTCATGTAATTTCTGTACTATGGGTTCCATTGCTACATCCAAAACTCGGACCAGACATTGATCTGTGCAGACAGTCTTTTGTTACTGTCTTCGTTTTTTTCTTTCCTAGACGTATTAAAGAAGCGTGTCGCCTGTGGCAATAATCTCTCAGGCAGGTTTACAGTGCTTCTGGACGCTCCAGATCCCGAAGGCGACCTAAGGATTGATACAGGAAGTAGAGATGATCGAAAGAAGAACAACGTGTTTCGTTACAGGTTCATTTAGTAAGCGCCGTAATATGACAGAGATGTTCAGATAACTCCAGAGGAAGATGATATAGAAGAGACGTTATACATCACGGTATACTTTGTTAACAGTAAAAATGTATCGTTCGTAAGAAGAGAATCATCTTCACCGTTGTTGTGGGAACCACTTGTAAACACTGCCACCTTACACTTCTTTACAGGTGTGATGACGTCACTGTCACTGGAATCTTCCTCAGAGTCATAAAAGACATTCATACACACAGTCGTCCGGGACTCTATTCTCACTAGGAACATCAGAATATTCTAGTCATAAACCTCCGAAAGTATTTCAGTTTCAATCATTTCCTTCCGTTTTCTATGTAGGGCCGTCTCCAAAAGCAAAAGAATCTTAAAGAGGAATATATTTCTTCAAAATATCGAAACAGTCAAAATAGTAAATAAGTAAAAAATTGCACGAAGGCAATCAAGTTTGACACACTGAATACTGCTGTAACACCTAACGAAGTAGTTAAAGTATAACAAAATAGATAATATCCACAGACAGCGTTTAGAGAACACAAGTTAATTCGAGATCGGTCCGCAACGGATCGTGCGCGAAAAACGAGTTAACTCAGGTTCCGTCCTCAATCAGTCAAAGTACCGAAAATGTACATTCCCAGAAGGGTCCACCAATGTACTGCTTCTTTCTATGTACAGAATGTGAGGGTAGAATTGCAGAGATTCTAGCTCACACAGAGTCTTATCAACAATCGATCTGCCCGTAAGCCATTCGCGACTGAAACAGGACAGGAGGGAAATTGAAAGCACTAAACAAAATAGCTTCCCACACACTTCAAAGGTGGTTTCCTGAGTACAGATGTGGCTGTAGACGTACACCCTCAAGCATATTTGATCACTCATTATTTAAAGATTAATAGTTGACGTAAACTACTCCTTCACCCCACCACATCATTAGATAGTATTAGAACTATGTATTGGTATGCAACACGAAAAATTTCAAATTTTAAGTGAATCTGTATGTGATCAATCAGATAAGTTGTCAAACTGTAATAGGAATGGTGAACTACTTTTGTATTTTACAAAGTTGTACAATGTTTCAGATGAATCGGTATAGTGAAACTAATCGAAGCAGAATAACTGGTTGTTGTCTGATTCAGAAAATCGATACGATCACTCGATACATTAAGGTATCTGATGCATGTATAGCGTGGGAAAACACTTCACGTTCACCTCTGTGCGGTATCCACACAGACACTAAATACTGTACTACATTTGAAACCGCTAATACGTATCGCTATGTCACAATCAAAGCAGCGTACCACCTATTATCGAGGCCTAACCGCATCATAGTCACAAGAGTGTTTCAGTGGCCCGTTGCAACATTTTTTCTCGCTGAGTATTCAACCGGAAATAAGCAAATGAAAGTAACAGAGGTATTTTACAGTGCCCTTTACAATTAATAAGCGCAGTCGTCATATGAACCCTAGGGCGGAAGTATGCCTATGCAAGTATATTTGTAGCTCTTTTTTCTCCTAAACAGCTAACAGATCTGCCATTACAGCCCCCCATACCCAAAGAACTTAAAAATCGTATATAGGAGAGAGTGGCAGGGTACGCAATATTCACACATTGATATGCAAGCGGAGATGTGCGTCAGTAGTAGGAGAGGATTTTCAGTTCATGTTAAAATTCGCTGAGGAAAATTTCCCCCATTCGGTAGTGGGGCGAAGCGGCGTCGGAGCGGCGGAAGTTGTAATGCAATCAGCAGACCAAAGGGTGGATGGAGGCAGCGTAGCGCCTAGCTAGCAGGCAGCCAGCCGAACGGCGCACGCACGCGGGCTGCCTTGCTGTCGGCGCACGCCAAACTCGTTTCGGAAAGGCCTGGGCGACAGTGCTGTACCTGCCTCCGTGCGCCTTCTCGGCGGAGCGTGAACATGAAAGCGTAATGAGGGTCGCGTGCTGCTGTTTACACGGCGAGTCGAGGAATTTAAACCTGGTCGGCTGGAGGAAAGGGAAAGGAGGCAGGACCAGCGGAAGGCTCTCAGGTCTACGTGGTTTGCTACGTTCATCGGCAGGCGTCCGTTCGTCCAAGAAGGCAAAGCGTCGCACATGCAGAAAAACAATAGTATTTGCAAATGAGGAGGAGTTTAACGACAGTAAAACCCTGAAAGAACATTACACTTGCCAAACTTTCTTACATGCAATATTGTACTGCTTAAAACCCGATCATGGAATACATATTTTTGTAATTACTTATTCTGTCACAATTCATAGATTTCTTTAAGTGCCTACCTTAGCGTCTGTATTTGGAAAAGTTAATAGCACGCCTTGAGCAAAACCATATTAAAATTTTGACTTCCCTTCTCTCTCCTCTTTCTCGAGGAAGTCTTTTCTAAAAAAAAAAAAGATATATGTATATATTGACAAAAGCCTTACAGTACATGTCTTCCCTTATGATGCTTCTTGTCATTCGGAATTCGAAATAATTTCATGAGAATAACAGGTGAAGCACAAAAATCTTCCACACTTACTCTTCGCTTTAGAGTGGGAAAGAAAGGACTTCAATATCCAACCATAAAATACTTTTAATGCTTTCCAGCTGATGTGAAGAATCTATTAGAAAATTAAATTGCCTTCGGACACGAATAATATTTGCTTGACAATCCTTCTTAAACCCTAAAAAATTGTATCGTAATAAAATGGTGTAGCAACTTTTTCGTTTGTTTGTGTGTGTGTGTGTGTGTGTGTGTGTGTGTGTGTGTGTGTGTGTGTGTGTGTGTCTACATCTACATACATACTCCGCAATCCACCATACGGTGCGTGGCGGAGGGTACCTCGTAACACAACTAGCATCTTCTCTCCATGTTCCACTCCCAAACAGAACGAGGGAAAAATGACTGCCTATGTGCCTCTGTACGAGCCCTAATCTCTCTAATCTTATCTATGTGGTCTTTCCGCGAAATGTAAGGTGGCGACAGTAAAATTGTACTGCAGTCAGCCTCAAATGCTGGTTCTATAAATTTCCTCAGTAGCGATTCACGAAAGGAACACCTCCTTTCCTCTAAGAGACTCCCACTCGTGTCCCTGAAGCATTTCCGTAACACTCGCGTGATGATCAAACCTACCAGTAACAAATCTAGCAGCCCGCCTCTGAATTGCTTCTATGTCCTCCCTCAATCCGACCTGATAGGGATCCCTAACGCTCGAGCAGTACTCAAGAATTGGTCGTATTAGTGTTTTACAAGAGGTCTCCTTTACAGATGAACCACATCTTCCTTAAATTCTACCAATGAACCGAAGACGACTATCCGCCTTCGCCACAACTGCCATTACATGCTTGTCCCACTTCATATCGCTCTGCAGTGTCACGCCCAAATATTTAATCGACGCAACTGTGTCAAGCGCTACACTACTAATGGAGTGTTCAGACATTATAGGATTCTTTTTCCCATTCATCTGCATTAATTTACATTTATCTATATTTAGAGTTAGCTGCCATTCTTTACACCAATCACAAATCCTGTCCAAGTCATCTTGTATCCTCCTACCCTCCTACAGTCATTCAACGACGACACCTTCCCGTACACCACAGCATCATCAGCAAACAGCCGCACATTGCTATCCACCCTATCCCAAAGATAATTTATGTAGATAGAAAACAACAGCGGACCTACCACACTTCCCTAGGGCACTCCAGATGATACCCTCCTGTGTGTGTGTGTCTGTGTATCTGTGTTTGCGTGCCTTCGTTTTTGTGTGTAATATAAAGTGATAGACGAAAGATGAAGTGTAAAATAGCCATTATTAATGAAGTAATTAAACAACCTGCATGGATAGCAGGGCACGTCGTTTCGCCACTTCCGGGATTTGGGGATGAGCGCCGGCTCCACATAGAATCCAACCAGCGGATTGACGATGAGGTCTGCTGTGCCGACCAGGTTCCAGACGACTCTCAAGCGGTTTTCGACATCCTAGTAAGTGAATACTGGGCTGGAACCTACGTCGCCGGCCGCTGGTGGCCGAGCGGTTCTGGCGCTACAGTCTGGAACCGCGCAACCGCTACGGTCGCAGGTTCGAATCCTGCCTCGGGCATGGATGTTTGTGTTGTCCTTAGGTTAGTTAGGTTTAAGTAGTTCTAAGTTCTAGGGGACTTATGACCTCAGCATTTGAGTCCCATAGTGCTCAGAACCAACCAACCAACCTACGTCCCGTCAAACTTACAAATTTTAAAAATATCTAAAAAACATCCTCCACCCTTCCACATCGGGTTAACATATATTCAGACAGGCATGATGCACAAATTCTGTCTTGTGATGGAGGTAAGGAGTGGAGACAGAAGGGGAATCCAGCCACCTTTACGACTGATATTGCCATATCCAGAAATTAACATGCCGAAACTGCGAAGACACGGGATAAAGAGAGGGAATGAGAAGAATGAAGTAACCAAACGTGTAGATTACTTCGAGGCTGCGCACCATGACATCCGCCAGTTTCTTAGTCTCAGAGTACCACTTGCACCAATCAATGTCTTCAATTATGTGTCCCACTGTGTCTTCATTTACAGTTCTTTCCTCCCTCCACCACCAACAGGCCTCTCTAATACCACGACAGTTGTTCCTTGAGGTCTCAATAAATGTCCCACCCCTACTTCAACACAGTGTTTTTCATATATTCATTTCCTCACCGATTACCCGGTGAACCTACTCATTTATTATCAGCACACCTATTTTTCAGTATCCTTCTGGAACACTCATCTCTACTTATTCCTTTATAACATTTTCCGGTTTACCATTAGCCATCGATTCAATTCCATGCAGTACAGTGCTCAGGTCGTATATTCTTAGAAATTTATTCCTCAAATTAAAATTTATGTTTCATGCTAGTACATTTCTTTTAGTGAGGAATACCCATTTTTTTCTGTACTAGTTTGCTTTTATGTCCACCTTCATTCATCCGTCATGGGCAATTTCCCTTCCTAGTTATCAGAATTCCTTCACTTCGTTTACGAAGTGTTCCCCAGTTTTGATATTTAAGTTAACACTAATCTCATTTCTGCCGCTCCTCGTTATATTTGCCTTTATTCGCTTTTTTCCATAGTGTGTGCTCACTACGCTCTTCATTCTATTCAACGTTACTTTCGTGTTTCTTCTATTTATTCCCATTACTAAGTGTTATTCATCACTCTGTTCATTCCATTCCAAAGGTCCCTCGCTTCAACAACGATGCAAATGCACCAGCGAGCCTTATCGTTGATATACTTTCAGTATGAATGTTGTTCTCCACTTCTTTTGTTACCGTCTTTGCTTCTTCAACGAACAGGTAGATCGGTACAGTGTCACAGTCTTACACCGGTTTTAATCCCAGTATTTTCTTCTTGTCCTTCCATTCACATTGTTCCCTCTTCGTTCCTGTACATATCGTAAGTTAGCTGTCATTATGCTATCTACTACGTATACCTATTTTTCTGAGAATTTGAAACCATATGTAATACGGTGGTATATTGAGATGGAATATGTACGTAAGTACGCAATGCGTTGGACCACTTGTGGACAAACTTGTACAATGCAAATAAGATTGCGAATTATTTCTATGACAGGCTACAACTGATTTTCACAAGACGCTGGATTCAGGTTCATAAAAATTCTGTACAAACGTACATGAGTAATTTGTGACGTATGCATCGTAGCCTAGTACAGTGAGGAACATAGCATATAGTAACACCTCGTGTGCATATTTATTGTGACATTTAAATAGAGGAACGTAGGTAGAATAATATGAACAAGGGACATCAACGGTGATAACGTAAATTGCATGTAGATGCAGTTAACGACTGAACAACGAATATATGAGTACAGGTCAACGTTAGTAAGACACAGCAACGCACTACGGGGATTAGAAACGTATCATCCATGCTGTAGCTTCCCATTCAGCAGGCGGTACTGAAATGTGCACAGAATTCCTGATGACATACGAAGTGTTGAATGATCGTTGTCCTTTAGGGACTGTCGTTGTTCACTTAGATCACTGGTTTGATGCACCGTTTAGTAGCTTCTACGGTGTTCTTGCCCGTACTTTTTATCGTCCATGTCCCATGTTTCACTAACGTATAAGACTATAATCCAGTCAAGTACTTTCAGAAAAGACTTCCTAACGCATTTCTCTTTTCCCGATATACTTATTCTCCTATTGAAATGCTGTAAGTTGTATCCGCTCTGTATCTGCTACCGTCCATGATTCTAGCGTCTCAAAAGCTCATCTTTGACTTTTAATGTTTCATTTCTTCATCTCAATCCCTCAGTATCAACTCACTTAGCTGACCATGTTTTGATGTAGAACCACTGTAAACATGCTGTAAATCTCATGAGATTCATGTCATCGTGTAGCAGACTAAAACATGTCTGCAGGTAGGTGGGAAGTTCCTATGGGACCAAACTGCTGAGGTCATCGGTTCCTAGGCTTATACATTACTTAACCTAACTTAAACTAACTTACGCTTAGGACAGCACGCACACCCATGCCCGAGGGAGGACTGGAACCTTCGACGGTGGGAGCCGCGCGGACTGTGGCAAGGAGCCTTAGACCGAGCGGCCGACATGTCTGCCGCACAATGTCGTACCGTACTCAAGAGCCAACTCCATACGCATAGTTATATAGATATGTAACATATTTTAACATTATAGCCGTGCTGCATTCACGATGAAAGTTTTTAATGTCTGCCAGTCATAACATTAGAGTCAGAACTAGTCGCAAAATTGTAAACGATTTATAGTAGGATGGTGGTAGTTACATACCAAAATGTAATTGGTTTTACAAATATTGATGTTCATCATATTACCTCTTTTCAGTAAATTATACATTACAGTCGAAGTAATCTTCCATATTCTTTGGCATCTCTGAGAAAATTACTGTGCTATTAGGAATGTTCTAAATTTTAAATTGTTCCCTTTAGTTCCTTTTCCCAATTTATGCTTCGCTTCCTTTAATTCCTGCTCAGCAAACAGAGGAAAGGACATCGGTCGGTTTCCTTCCCCACCCATTCGCAATCCGAGCTTAGGTTGTTTCATTAATGACCTCGATGTCGACGGGACTTTATGTCCAATCTTCTTTCCTTCTTTCCATTACAACTTTTTTGTAATACTACATGTGTGTATGTAGAGTGTAATGTAATGTTTGTACTCTGTGATGATGACGATAAGGGAGAGAATGAAACCCGATGCCAGCACATAGCCTGCTCCTCCCGAGCAGCAACAAGGGGCCGCCAAGGTTAAAGCCCCTATCTGAAGGTCGGGTCACCATCAACAGTGTCTCATTACCTCACTTCATGAAACACGGCGGAGAGGTTTGGTATTTAAATCAGGACAATGGCGCCAAGGCTGGTGAGCACCACCTCTCCTCCCCTTTCAGCCTAACAATTGCTGTGAAAATTTTTTCCGTCACCAGGATACGAGCCTAATGGTAACCACGTTGAGTGCCACTACATCCACGAGCGTTAGTGACCTTGGCCGCGGAAGCGGGTTCGTACACACTGGTTTCTCGCCTTACCGTACCGTAGCATAAAGCTAGAGAGGTCAGTGTAAAAGGGGTAGCCTGTTGATAAAGATGAGTATCGGGCGGTAGTTCGTTGTCTGAAGGAAAAGGACGCTGCAAAATTCCATGCTGAGATGGCGAAAGTATATGACAACAGTGGAACACCATACGACAGTGTGACTCGATGTTATAGAAGCTTCCAGTGTGCTCAAACAAGTCAAAATGCCAAAACTCTAAGTGGGAGACCATCTCCCTGAGATGAACCGTGAATCGCAACCCACGTGGAAAGCCCTTGTGCACGAAAATCACCATATCACAATCAAGGTGAAATGCGAAATCAGTCAAGCATCAGTCGTAAACATCTTGCACGACTTCTAGAACTTGAGCAAGCTGACTCTTATTCAAACTGTTCGCCGAACAGAGGTACCAACCGAAACATTACAGCTCTGGCAGGCTAATCTACCTTGGACGAATCCTGACTGCAGCACTGTGACACAGTGAGAAAGGAGAGAAACGCTCAGTAGCAAATGGAGATAACTCAGTCATCGTCGGACATTGTGATGCTGGTTGCATTTGGGAGCTACCACGCTCTGGTCCTAACGGGTTTTGCTCGTAAAGGGGAAACGTCACAAGAGTATACTGGCAAGAGTACTGAAATCTGACAAGACAAATCATTGAAGGAAGCTCTCCGAGGGGGCGTCTTCATCCATCACAGGACACAATTTGAACTGCTGCAACTTTGTGCTATCAAATTTTGCCTCACCATCCACTATTTTCTTGCCTCGGCCGCCTGTGACTTCCTCATTTTTCTTAGCATGAAGAAAACACTGCGCGGAAGGCATTTTCCAGAATGACAAAGGAGGTGATTTAGCAGTTGGAAAGTACCCACAGCAACCAAAATGCGGACTTCTGTAATCAACGTCACCGCCAAGCTATTCATCATCGGCAAAAATGTATAGCATCAAAGGGCGAGTATGTAGTGCACGAGTAACTTCATCGCCAAGTATCGTTGGTGCAGCTGGTCTGTTCAATGTGATTACTACGAGAGGCGTCCAATAAGTAACGCAACACATCTCTTTTGAAAGCAGGTTGATTTTACTCAGGAGTCGAATGCACCGTATTATTAGCCACTCTTTTGCTGCAAAACCATATTTTTCAACATAATTTCCGTTCAATGTGACCAACCTACGCCATCTCACTGGGGTTCTTGTATGACCATGTGGTACCACGCTCCACCGCTCGACGTCGGAGCCAACGTCTTGTTGCATCAACAACCTCCACATCATTCACATACTGCTTCCAGCGGAGTGCATACTTCATTCAACAAAACAGAGGGAAGTCAGCAGGTGTGAGACCCGAGCTGTGGGGTGGACGAGCAAGAACCGTCCACTAATGTTGGTTGAGTTCCTTTCGGTTGTGCAGACTTGTGTGAGACATTGCGGTGTCGTGAAGAAGTAATCAGTTACGTGAAAGCACAGTAAACTTCAGAATCCAATGACTTCACCGGCTGGGGATGCAGTGTGCACGTCTGTCTTCTTTGGAAGGGAGGTGGTGTGGTGCCACTGCATGGATTGCGGTTTCTTTGCAGTTCGAAGTGATGAACGCATGTTTCATAGCCTGAAACAAAAAACTGTCACAATCAGCCTCGCAACGCGCCATCAGTTCCACACAGATGGTCGTTTGTTCCTCTTTATGGTGCTCTGTTAGGAAGCGAGAAGCCCAGCGAGCATATACCTTTGAGTAAACCAACTGGTGGACACGCTGTAGGGAAGCAGCATACTCACGCCTTATAAAATTCACATCAGTCTTTCCATTGTGTGCCAGCCTAGTCCGCTGTAACTAGCTCTGAGGTCATAAATATTGCACAATACTTTAAAATGAAGTAAATAACCTGAAACGTTTCTAGCATGTCAGGAGTAATACAAAATCAATACGTGTTGGATATCAGTTCAATAACTTTAACATTTTCGAAATTTGGATGTTTTTCTGTAAAAATCATTGGCGCAACAGAAAACAGCTAGAAACTTAAAAATCTATATTTAGATTCCTTTTGCATAATCATTTAGTAGAAACAGTATTCTGGATCTCACAAATTAAAATTTTAGTTGAAAATCATGATTTTCTGGTTTTTGTCTTAGAAATTAAGGAAGCAAGATAGATTAAGTAGGCGAATAAATAAAGCTAGAATGTTTAAATTTGAGTAGAAGAGAGATGCGCTATAATCATAAAAACGTGAGAAGTTTCAACAGAATAACTATAAAACTATAGCTATAGCGTATCTCCAAAGAGCAAGTTCAGAGCTCATCCACTGCGTATTGTGTAATTAAATTCATTCTCTCGCCCAAAATATTTGACTTAGCCACGTCAGACTATTATTATGATTACTTACTTGTGTGCTGATTGCACAATTAAATTGAAACCTTCATCGGCCACCAGCAAAGGAAGCAATGATTTATTCGATAACTTAAAGTGGTGCATTACTAGCGCAGCGGCTAGTCGCGAGAGCAGATTTGATCAGGCGTTCCCTTAGCCGTCCGCACCGCAGCTTTATATGTAAGAACGCTGCGCGAGAAAAGGAAGGCCCCAGTTCTCTCCAGATGCTGATTAGCGCACCACCTGTGCCGGGAGTCGCGTCGCGTCGTATCGTTGATATAAACAGCCTCGGATGCAGTAATAAGTGACTCGGGATACGCATAACCATGAAATCGTTTTCGAGTGAAGTGTTAATTTTGGGATGACGTTAATGATCTATCTTTAGTTTGCATATGTCGTATTTTCACGTGCCGCCGCAGGACAGACATTCTACCATTATTAGCGTGGCGTTTGATGAACATTAGCATCAAATTATGGCGAGCATTCACTCAAACATTTAATTTGAACAGTTATAGTTGCATCAGCGCATTAGACTCTGAACTGCTCTGGTAGTTGGATAGTGTGGATTCTTTTTGGTCTGTGACTTTCAGAATATAGTGAACATTTTAGAGAGAATGGTTTTTGATTATGAATCCCAGACAATCTCCTAATTCGTCAGAGCTATAAGCTGTAGCTATAAATGTATTTCTCACATGAAGTGGGCACTAGGAATTCTAATTACAGGCTTCACGTTTTGCTAATCACTTTCTGGTTGCCAATATTGTAGTTAGAGAGCCAGTGTTGAGAACAGCAAACGGCATAAATACAAAACATTTATTCTATTACTTCCACCCCCCGTCCCACAATGCATGTCCGCGATACCAATAGAGACGTCCCATTGAGTAGCGAAGTGTTTGATTACAATCCATTGATCATCCCGAATGAGGGTGTGTTCACGTTCGAACACAGATACACTCACAGCTGTATGGGGCCGGCCGGCAGGTGATAGATTGGACAAGTTAGCGCGACCTTGTTGCGATGATGACAGACACATCGCCCAACGACTCTCCGTGATTTTGTTCACTGCCGGCTCTCCATAGATATTCGGCAAGCACAAAAGAATATCTACGATGCTCTGGATTCACGCCAAAAGAAACTCAATGACAGCTCTCCGATAGGAACCCGCCTCCGTTTTAACGTTACCTATAGTGCGACCACCTATCGGAACTCCATGAAACTATAGAGGATGAAGCGGGAATATTCTGCAGTGTCCTACAACAAATGCAGTATTATGTCAATCGAAACTGTCCGAGAAAAAGATTGTTGTGTTATGTATTGAACGTCCCATTTAAAACATATCACTATTCGTAATGATGTATTGACGGCAAGAAGTTAGGACTGAGATATGGGACTTCCAGATTTTTTTTTTTTTAGTTGCTCTGTAGTACTCCGAAACTCGAAAATATATCGTCGTTCCGAGGATCCAGGCGAAGAAAGGCGCGCCACGTCGAGTTACGTGGCAGTACAACGCTGAAGGGTCGTAGCCGGAGTTAAAGAAACGGCACACCACAAGACGCCTCCCCTGCTGGCTGCCTCGTCGGATTCCCGCCTCCCTTTGAGTCAGCGGAAACCACCTCGCGCTCGGCAGGGTAACCAGAGACCCGACGTCATCTGCGTCCTTACCCGCGACTGTTGGGCCCGGCCCCTGCTTGTTAGCGAGCTCCGAAGCGGCGGAGGTGTCGCGTTTCACGACGCCGCGCCCTTCCAGCCGTACCGGGAGCCTTTCTGTGGATACAAAATCGCAAACGATGTCACGTGCTTGTGGACCAACTTTTCAACAGGCGATTGACCACATAAATGCATGATTTAAATTTCTCGCCTATTTCGTTCTGCTCACTGGGAAACGCTATTTATGAGGTGTCGCCTACTTACATTACGGACAGCGTAAATGAATCCCCTCACCACCGAAAAACGTACTTGGTATAAGATCCTAAGAGCCACTTAGCACATTTTCGGGTAATGAAACGTATCCTATTCGACAAATAATTAAAAGATGGGAGGAAAGTCATTAAGCAGGTGATGTTAAGACAGCAAATCTAGATCGAACTGGCTGGGATCCTGAAAATATTGCGTCAGTAAATCACTGTAGAGTCCGCACAGCACAACGTGACTGGTAGGTGCGCAGTTCACAGGGCAAGTGTGGAGAGAGCGCTGGTGGTGCGTGTTACTGACAGGAGCTATCGGGGTCTTCTCCACTATCTACAAATAACTTCGCTGAAAATGCAACGATTTATTTGCGCCTGGCTTGTTAAACATCTGATCGAGAGGCGGCAACACTAACAACACGACCATGTCTCGAATTTCCGCGAACTTCGGCAAATTGTCGATCACAAGAACTTAAAATTGCGAGTGACACCATGATGATAATATTGACGGACTGTATCTTCTCTATACCAAACAAGATACAACAACTACTGTCCCGGATGAAAATTTTGCTAGTAATGTTATCTTCAGCGACGTGACACGTTTGCTTTCTGCGTGCATGTCCATTTGAAGGATACTGAGTGAGATTTCCTGATTGCCTTAACTTGTGAATAGTAGCGTTGAAGATGACCTAACAAATTATCAACTTCCCTAGCACTACTGTAAATGACGGTTGCCGAAATGGCGCGTCATTTTACAGTAGTTCGAAGACTGTTGAGGTGTTGATCTGCATAAAAGTGGCCCTGTTATTGAAAGTAGGCGTTTAAATCAGTCGTGATGGAATTTTCTGCTCACGTTTTCTGTTCTTAGATTTTCAGTAATAAAACCTTAATAATGTTCCCTGCTTTACGATATTTGCAACAAGATGTAATGTTTATTTACTTCTTTAGAGTATTACATGCCCAAGAGTGATTGTGTTATTCTGATCGTCTCTGCCAACTGCCTACATATGTATTTCTCTTTCCATTTAACTACGCACTGCACACAAAAGTACATTAATTGCTTACTAGGAAAGGTCAGTGTCCCATCTAGCGGAACGTTCACTTATTAATGTTTGGAATAATAATATTAAAAGTAATAATTACACTAAAAGTAATATAACAAAAAACTGAAAGTACCGATACTCAATACAACTAATTGCATAAAATCAGTCCTAATAACATGTAATAAGCTCATTTTTCATAATATTTGTATCAAATGTAACAAATAGAGATGCTAACAGTACCAACAGAGTCAAATATATTTTAAGCGTTTATTGGTCTGGGGGAGAGCAACGAATTGTAGAGAAAACTGCACAGTAGAGTTAATAAGGTTAAAAATGAACAGAGGCAAGAAGAAGAGATTAATGTAGCAGATAAGAGCAACGAATTATAGAGAAAAGTACGCAGGAGAGATAATGAGGTTAAAAAATGAAGAGAGACAAGAAGAACAGATTAATGAAGAAGATAGGGATATGAAAGCCTTGAACAAGTTAGGTCAGATGCATTGGTTCGTTAATCTCAGGGATGACTGTTCGAATCTACCGAATGAGAAGTTACTACAATGACATTACTTGTTGATGCAGTCTTGAAAGGAACAGGATTTCGGCTCAGACAATAGTCTTGGATGAGCTAAACAAAGTGTAGGACTGAGAACAGTTCGCAGTTTTGCGCAACTGAATTCCAAGACTGCGGACGTATCACATCGCTGATGACTGGCTAGCTCACACTCTGATTGAAGTCAGGGCCAACTTTTGGCTATCCGACCAATTATAGAGCTCACTCGTTTCAAGAAAAGACGACCTTGCTCAGAGTAATAACTTATGGTAAGGGCAACACACACACCCATGTCCGAGGGAGGATTCGAACCTCTGACGGGGGAAGCCGCGCGGACTGTGACAAGGCGCCCCTACAACGCGCGTATACCCCGCGCGACTACACCTTTTCAGAGCCTCCATCACCTTGTACTGTCCCCTGCTGACCTGCTGGATCCATGGATTAATGAGGTTGCCCCATACCCGTATATGTCCATCGCCTCGATACAATTTGAAACGAGACTCGTCCGACCACATTTCCAGTCATCAACAGGACAAGGCTGGTTTTGACGGAACCAGGCGAGGCATAAAGCTTTGTGTCGTGTACTCCTCAAGGATACACGAGTGGGCCTACAGTTCCGGATGTTTCGTTGAATGGTTCGCACGCTGACACTTGTTGATGGCCAGCGTTGAAATCTGCAGCAATTAGCGGAAGGGTAGCACTTCTGTCACGCTGAACGATTCTCTTCAGTTGTTGTTGGTCCCGTTCTTGAGGAATCTCTTTGCGACCGCAGCAATGTCAGAGATTTGATGTTTTATGGGATTCGTGATATTCACAGTACACTCGTGAAATGGTAGTAGGGGAACATCGCCACTTCATCACTACCTCGGAGCGATGGCTGTACCCCATCGCTCGTTCGCCGACTATAATACCACGTTCAAAGTCACCTAAATCTCGATAACCTGCACTGCAGCAGCAGTAAGCGATCTAGCAACTGCGCCAGACACTTGTTGTCTTACATAGGCTTTAACGCAGCACCGTTTTCTGCCTGTTTACGTAGCTCTGCATTTGAATACGCATGCCTATACAAGTTTTTTTGGTGCTTCAGTGTTGTTGGATTAGACTGGCCAGAAGTGAAACCTTTCATGTCCAATTAGAATAAGATTGTTCAGAACCTTCATCGATCACTGCGTTACGAATGTATGTGAGGAATTCCATCTCTCACCGACGAAGTGTTTAAACTCAGAAGAGTGTTCCTGGTGCCGCTATATAGCAATTCTGCAGGCGTGGGGTGTCGCATAGTCCTGCTTTAATTGCCCAAGTCTGTCGGAGTGCACCATGGACGTGAATGGATGCAGGTTATCAGACAGGATTCTTACGTACGTGTCGCATCTAGACGAATCAGGGGGTCACATATCACTCTAACTGCACGCGCTCCACACCATTACAGAGCTGAACTGTCCCCTGCTGACATGCAGGGTCCCTACATTCATGAGGTTGTCTCCAGACTTCTACAGGCCCATCCGCTGGATACAATTTGAAACTAGACTCGTCCGACCAAGCAACAAGTTTTCAGTCATCAACAGGCCAATGTTGGTGTTCACGGGCCCTGGCGAGGCATAAAGCTTTGTGTCGTGCAGTCATCAGGACACAGGAGTAGGCCTTCAGCTCCTGAAGCCCTTATCGATGACGTCTCGTTGAATGGTTCGTACGCTGACACTTGTTGATGGCCAGCATTGAAATCTGCATCAATTTGCGGAAAGGTTGCCCAGATATCAGGCCTCTCGACGCCGAAGAACTGGTGAGCCATCAGTTCTCACTGTCGGGTTTCTGACTAACTGGCCGCTTAACAGTAAATATGTGGACTTATTCGGAGCAACCTTCATCCTGGCTTTCCGGCGCCACGCGGATTTCAAGCATATCGCGCTTCCTATCTTTGCTTCCGAATCCCTGTGGCTAAGGCCGCCTACCAGGAGGAAGAGATCGTCTGCATAGGCTATCGTCTCTAGCACGTCTTCACTCCGTTTTAATATGTTCAGTAGGGGCTCCGTATTCACATCCCAGAAGAGTGGCCCCAGGACAGAGCTCTGCGGACACTTCTTGGATATTCTTTTACTGACCCATCCACTAGGGGACGATAGCCAGAACTCCCTTCCTTAGCAACAGCTCCTTAGACGACCATATAGCACTGAGCACTCCAACTCCCGCAAGCAGGAGAAGGGCGAAGGCCATCATAGGTTGTCAAAGGCACCACTGATGTCCACCGTGATGCCGACAGTATGCTTATTCGGAGATAAGCCACAGACCTCGGCCGACAGGGCAGTAGCGTCAGACGCTGATCGCCCTGGCCGAAGGCCAGACTGCCTGTCGCTCTTCCCATACAACACATCTGTCTGCTGCCAGACTGTCAGCTAAGAGCTTTTCGAAAAGTTTTTCAAGTACATCTAACAGGCAGATAGGCCTGTACGATTTTGCATTCATAGTACAGCTTTTTTAGGGGTGGAACTAGCTGTGGGGCGAGAAACTGCACCATCTCTGCTGTGATGCCGTCTGGCCCTGGGGTTTACCATTCCTTATGGATTTAAATTCTGCGGCCACTTCCACTTTGTCTGAAGACGCCACTAGTCTTAGCAACGCTGAGACAAGATGGTGGTACCATAGCAGAGGGATGGAGACGTTCTGCGGAATTCCTGCTAAAAAACTCCTCCCCGATGACGAGCAACAGCCTGATGAACAGATGCATACTGTACAACGAAGCTTAATGAATCCTGCTATGAAAATGGTACCATCCTTGTTCCCTTTGCATGTGAGAAGGTCGCGCTTGCGATTGCCAAACTAAAGAACAAAAACGCCCCTGGGACCGATGGTATCGATTCCGAGACACTGATTTTTCCATTGCTGAAGTGCAATTCTGAAAAAGCGCATGGGAGACCTGTTATGATGAAATGGAAATGTCTGCACTGAAGAACTCTAATTGTATGAGACAAGTATGATATCCTTAATATGGAAACCAATAATTTGGACACAGTTTTGCTTTTTCGCGAGTCATACGTTATTAAATGTACAAATCATGAGGATAAAATAGTTTTATGTAGTTTCTGTTCGAAGTTGCCGTGATCATTATTATTTTATTTATTTCTACATGTTCAGTACCAATATGTGAATTTTGTGGTGATCTATTATCTGTTTGTGTGAAGATCAGCTGTTGTTTCAGGAAATTTAACATAAACTTTAACTGAAAATTATCAGGACGATCCCTCCATTACAAAAATATTGCGGAGCAGTCCCCCTTTCGAATGTATGAGATTTGATAGATAAAGGGGAGGTGGCCATGAAGAGAAAGCGAGGGGATAACATTTTACGAGACGAAGCATGGAATGTTTGAAATTTGAACATAGTAGGAAGGCTAGAAAATCTGAAACGGGAAATGCAAAGGCTCAATCCAGATGTTGTGTGCGTCAGTGAACCGAATGGAAAAAAGATAAGAATGTCTGGTCAGACGAATATAGGATAATATCAACAGCAGCAGAAAATGGTATAACGCGAGTAGTATTCGTTATGAATGGGAAAGTAGGACAGAATATTTCATTAAAAATCTTGTCATGAGATAGGATAGCAAACTAATGCAAATGACCATAGTTTACCTGTATCTGGCAAAGTAATAACCAGAAGACGAAGGGATAGACAAAGTACATAAGAATACCTGGCGGGTAATTCAGTATATAACAGTAGGTGAAAAGTAAGCAGAGGAAACGATATGGGAGAATATTTGCTTGGTAGCAGCAATTAGAGAAGAGAGAGACTAATTGTGTTCTGCAATGAATTTCAGCTAGCAATAGCGAAAATTATGTTTGGTAGTCACAAGAGGATGACGCACACTAGAGAACTCCATCTGGATTACATCATGGTCAGACAGAAATTCCGAAATCATATATTACATTGTAAGATACACCAACATGTATACATTGACTTAGATCACAATTAGTAAAAACCACGAGAAGACTGCAGTTTAGAGGAATCGTAAAAAAGAATGAGAGTGGAAAGAAATAGGACAGGGAAATACACAGGAAAGATGAGATGCATTTGAAGTTCGTTAAGCAGGCGTATTAGCAATACAGAGTATCCACATCAGTTGAAGAGGAGTAGACATCTCTAAAAAGAGTCGTCGCAGATGTTCGGCACTCATACATACGTACAATAAAGTAACGCCGAAGAAAACATGGGTAACAGAAGAAGTGTTTCAAGTGATTCACAAAAGAATGAAACACAAAAGTTGTCACTGAACGATAGGAATACCGTAACATAAATCACTGGCTTTAGGAAAGTTAAAGGCACCATGGAGTGAGTTGTAATGTTGTTTCTGATAATGAATGCAAGGTTGCAGAAAAATCAAAACTGTTTGATTCCAAGTCGACCTAAGGAAAATGGTGCAAGATGTGAGAAATTCTGAGCAAAATGAGAGAAAGGTACACGGCAAAATCGGTAATATATTAAAGGTGCAAAAGCCAAGAGAGAAAAATATGATTAGAAGACCAAGAATGAAATTCTTAGACCGAAAAGGGTATGAGACTTGGGTGCAGTTTTTCGCCCTTACTGCTCAGTCTTACGTCGAAGAAGGAATGATGGAAATAAATTTCAGACCAGACTGTTAGCACTGCTCTCCTCAGTTAAAATGAAGAGGTATTAGAGGATCTGTTGTATGGTTAGGAAATTGTGACTTGTACAGAGTTTAGATTAAGAGTATATCCTGAAAAATTCAAACATAATGAGAAGTAGCACTACTGAGAATATTGAGAAATTTAACAGGAAAACTGGTGATCATGAAGAAAGGAGAGTTAAGGAATTCTGCTACCCTGGAAGGAAAATAAGAAAATAATCCATCACAAAGGAGCAAGGAGGACATCAGAAGCAGTCTAGTGCAGTAAAAGGGGTCACTGTCGGCTAGGTGTCGTCCTCTGGTGTCACGCCTTAATCTGCGAAGGAAGTTTCTTTTGTGTGCGTTTGAAACACGACAATGGACTGTGGGAAAACTGTGGCAGAAGAATAGAAGAGAATCGAGGCATTTGACATTGGGTGCTACAGAAAAATGTTGAAAATTAGTTTGGTATACAAGGAGTAGAAGGTCCTCCCCACAGTCGTCATAGAAATATACAAAAATAAGAGGGACAAGATGATAGGTTATGTTTTAAGGCATGGTGGAATTATTTCCACAGTCGTAGGAGGTACTGCTGAGAGTACAGAATGCAGGGGTAGACGTGGATTGAAATGTATACAGAAAATAATTGACAACATAGGGTACAGGTATTGGTCTGAGATGAAAAGGCTGACACAGGGGGAGTTCTCGGCGGACTACATGAAACTAATCAAATAAAATGTATGTAAATGGTTATATCCGGTTATAAGGTTATAACCTGAGGAGCAAAAAACACTCAGCTTATCTTCTGATAAAGTCAAAGCTTTTTCTTCCTTGAAATTAGCAGAAGGAACACTTCATGTCTTATTTTATCAGTCAACTGCCTCGGTAACGCCACATATCAAACGCTTTCTCTCTTCTTTTACAGTTTTACCACAGTCCAGAAATCACTTCTAAACAATTTTGTTGCCCAAAACCACATTCTTCGAAATAATGTTTTCCATGTACGAGTGAACTCGACTTCTGTTAGCGAGAAATGTCCACTTGCCTCTGATAGTCAGCTGCTTGCCTCGACTGTCAAGCGTTATTTTTCTTCCAAGGTACCAGAATTCCAGTTCGTCCACTATACTGTTCACATTTTTGTCTTAATTACATTGTTAATCTCATTTCTTGTTAATTTCTTACGCCTACTCTCTGTCTGTATGCTGTACTCATTAAGATGTTCATTACATTCAGTAGGTGATGCAGTTCTTCCTCACTTTCAATGATTATAGTAAAGTCTTCATCGAATCCAATCACTGATAATCATTCACTCTCAGTATAAACCCGACTCCTAAGAGTTTCTTTTGCTTCCGTCAATACTCCTACTATGAGGGAAGATACTAGTGACAATGAAAGTAGTGGAAAAATTGTTGCTTCTTCATTTCCTGTGTGCTTTTTGAATAAGGAAAGATACAGTGCTTCCCTGGCAACAGGTTACCACAGCTTACATACGTGACCGGTGTTCATCTGCGTGAAGGTGTTTATTCAGAGACTAAGTGATGAATATTTCATCACTTTCCTGTTGCATAATAAATGGCAGCTGACATAAGCTCGCGGAAGCACTGTGTGATGTGTAACCTGCAACGTCCGTCCCCATAATCCTTACGTTTCGTAAAAAGTGGAGAACGGTGTGAAATGAGTGAATAAATTTTTGCAGTAACGTGAAGGACCTGAAGTGTTTCTTTCAGTATATGTATGCTCGAACAAAATTAAACTAAATCTATATTTTTCACTCTTTCAAAGTATATGAGGAAGACTGTTGAGAAGTCTGATTAGATATGGGACTCCCTTAAGAATGTCGACAATGGAGTAGCTAAACTTCGTCGTTACCATCTGTGTTATTCCTAGTTTTTCATTACGATAATATTTTTCCAGCCATTTCTTCTCCATGAATTACTGCTAATCTTTTTTGAATGATTTCTTGAAGCCTTCAGCTGCCATTCTCTTTATTTTCTGTACGATTTGTAATGGTACTTGAATTACGTAACCATTATGGTATCTCATCTGAACCTTTCGATACCAGTAATATTCTACTGTGTTTCTGTAAAGTAGTTTACATATTTCTGAGACAACATTCAGATTTGATTTCGTTTGTGATACATCGATATGTTTATATTGCAATGATATTATTCTTATATGTATTCTTTCTTTTGTCACTATGATCTTTGATGTATTTGTAACTCTGATTTTTGGGAGCGTATGCGATAGTTAGTTAGTTGTTAAGTTGTTAGAGAGTTGGACCTTGAGAAAGTCAAGTGTTGGACGTCAGTTTGGAAAAACGCATAACGTAATCCGCTTATAAAACGTGAACTTTAACAGTGACTGTGAGAGAGATGTTTTCAAGTATGTTTTGTATTGTGAAGAGATGTTTTGTGTTTACGTGATATTGCAATAAAAGCAATTAAAAGGAAGTGTAACTTAATTTCGGAGTGCAGATTATTTTTTTACATCACCATTGTCCAGCAAAAGTGTAATCTTCAAGGATGGTTTGTGAAGCGCATCTACAAAACTTTTGAATATAGCAGAAAAAAATCTAGGCCTCTTTGCATCCGAGCTTGGAATCGTAACCAACTAGATTTTCAACGATTGAGCCATGATTTTACGACGAGACCAGCGTGGGAAACACAAAAAGATGAGTGCCTAGTTTTTTTATTATTAAATGAAATGACTTTATTAACTGTACTCTAATGACTCATGCCACATAATATGACTGTTGTTGCCCGAAAATACAGTATTTAGCAGCGTGAGCAACACCACAATCGTTATTAAATGCTGACCTTTGTTGTGGTAGGTTTGTTAGAGATTGTACAATATCCGCCTTTGGCCACTTTCAAGTATTTTATGGATGATTTGTTAGTAACAGGTTATGTCACATACGTCGTTGCTCTTATGACATCATGTTATAAGAACAACGACGTATAAGACATAACCTGTTACTAAAAACTCATCCTTAAAATACTTGAAAATGGCCTAAGGCCAAAACTGTGCAATCGTACAGAAAATAAAGTGGATGGCAGCTGAAGGCTTCAAGTAATCACTCAAAAAATTCATCGCAGCTGCAGATCCAGTCCCATTCAGAATTATATCTATTGTTTAATTCACACACATAATTCATCCAAACATATTCAACTGATTTTTGAGAACTTTTTTGAAGCCTTTTCCTGTTTTCTTGTTGAAACTCGATTCTAAATGTGCTTTTAATTTTGAGAAATAGACCATTCCTTTTATCAAATTATTGTATTTTTTACCTCTCCTTGATTTCATTTTATTTTGATTAGAAACAGAATCTAGAGCTCCTGAATAATAAAAAATATCTACATAATTTCCTAAATCGACACCATCAAATTTTGTGCTTAAATCATCCATAGTAAACGATCTTTTAGTAAAGGATTTATCATTCCATCTGTACCTTTGTATTCTCTTTCACGAACAGTTATTTTTTCTTCATTGAATTGATCTGGCAAAAACCTAACAATTTAAAATAATCGATAAGTTTTAAACCCAAAACTTAATCTTCACTATGGCTGATGTGCTCCAATAGCCTTTCACTTATGTTTGCTTTTTAGTACTTTTATCCTCTTCATTCTGTTCTTTATGTTTTAATTTTTTCTACTTTTCTGCTCTTCTTCGTATTTGCTCCAAACATCGTATCTCTGATTCACTTAATGTATAATCCCTCCTAATGCTGTCATAATTTTTAATTTGTGGTACAGCATTTAGATCTCCTGGAAGAAGAGTGCATGCATATGGAATCATTGGTTTCTCATCTTCTCCATGCTGTTAACTTTCAGAACACTATCACCTAATCCTTAAATTCTTTGTTTTAGTACTCAGTTTCATCACTAACAGGGCCATTTTCTTTGTTACTTTTTTCTTACTCTGTCCTTGGTTGTTGTTCCCAAAGATTGAATCCTTCTTCAATTCTTCAGCTCTTTTTCTATTTCATTTAGCTTTTTTAACAACTTGTGTGTTGCTCTTCCCAAACATTTCCTACAGACAAAAGACTTGATGAAATATTTTTATATTTAATATTTAGATGTTATAAAAGAAAATCTTCAATTTGATGTCTATATTTACCATCATTGTGTTTTCTAGTCATATCTATGGTCAATAATGCCTATTGTTCCCCATTCCAGTATTTACTACACTATTCTGTAAGGTCATCAAACTTTAAATCATCGCTAACAAATCTATGGCAAATATAAATTAAATTTGTATCATCTTTTCTAAATGTATTCAAAAATTTAGATTATCTCTCAACAGTTGTTTTGGTAGCTCTGAACACGTCTGAGCAAAATAAAAACAATCTTTTCCTCTGTGTCTGCCTCTAGTAAATATTCTCTAACCACATTCTGATTTTCAAGAATGAAATCATCAAATACTACAACTCAATTATTTTGCCATTGATCCAGTGGTATGATTTGATCATTATTTTCAATGAATGTAGTAACCTGACAAATATTTTTAACTTCAACTTTTTGGGCATTTTTATAAAATCTTGTTTTTTGGTTGCTCTACAGTTTTAGAGTAAACACACTAATGACTGATTTTATTTGATGCCAACCATCCTGGGTCTAGAGTATAACTGCTGATCATTAATATTTTTATTCCACTTTCACTTGGCCATATTATTGCATGTAGAATAGAATTAGGCCAGAGCTTACCATGGTTAGTTTCTGATTTCTTCTCCTGAATTCTTATTTTTGGTTACCAGTGAGTTTTCACTGAATTAATAATATTTTATTATTAGTAAATGAGTCACCTGTTTCAACAGAGTGCTAAGTCATCCACTGTCAAAAAAAGATTGAGTGTACATATATGAGATATCAGTACTAATGTTAAACTAGTTGGCATGTATACAACGTTTTTGTCTCCAAATATTATGTCAAAAATAATAAATTGCTGTTGATCAATATAATTTGAAAAGAACCATAAAATTTATTCACTCAAAAAAAAGAAATGTTCACATTAAGGAAACTGAAAATTCAAATATAGTTATTATTGAAAGTGGTGTTAGATCATATATGGATATAGATGATAGTATTGAAAGTGTGCTTGGATGTAGTGCCCTAACTATTGTGGCTAATGAAAGATTGTTGTTAAGAATAATCTAATATAATTGCTTCATTCAAGCTTAATGACGAATTTGATGGACCATTACTTCATGAACCACATTATCCTGCATTTATTCCCGTTTTTGATAATATTCAGGACTTAGAAGTAACAACAAGTGATGAAAATTATTTCGGTCGAGCTTGTGTGAGGTTTGTTTTAGAAGTGATTTAATGAAATTTTAAACTTATTAAATGCACAAGATTGAGAGCTATCGGTTTTACTCATTCCCTGTGAATGATAAAAGTGAAACTAACCTAAATATTCATAACAAGGATAGTAAGACTAACATCCATATATGAAATAAATGGCTTCCTTCTAATCATGGTCATTTGTACATGGGCTTTGGGATTGGTAAGGTGATGGATCAGATCACCCAACACATGACAGAAAATCCAATAAAAGATTAATCGATAGTTGTCTGGTAAAGTTATTTTACTTTGTAAACACAAAGAAAGGAAATAATATTTTATATACAACTGAATGTCGTCTTATTTCACAATCAGTTTCTTTTTTTTTTTTTTTTTTTTTTTTTGCATGGACTTCATCTCTTGCTGATAAAGAAGCATAACACTTAACAAGGGAAAAATAAAGAACAGCGAAACTGATGTGCTTTCTCCAAATGGAATACTTGCTGAATTTTACAATTTTTACATAGTCTTTGAGTGTTGGAGATTATATTCTTAGATGGGTTGATCGAAATCGCGCTGGAAGTGAAATAAGGAATGTATTTCCAAACAAAGAATCTATGGAACTTCATGTATCTACAGTTAAATATGAACCTGGTTATGAACTTGAACAATGAGAAAATATTTTTAAAAATCCTAAAAACCTGATACCATTTTATAAAGTACTAAAAGTTACTTCACTGAGTGGTAAGAAGATTTTTGCGTTATACATTATGAATTTCTATAATTTAGCACAATTTGATATTTCTTATGTTGAGCTGTGCATAATTTATCGTAAGAATGAAAGAAATGAAGTTTTTCTGAAAGAAATGTGGATCCAACAAATAATTATTGGAAGGGTTACGATTATTTTCTGTACTTTAAACGATTTAAACAACTGAAAGGCGACGTTGATATAAATCCACATAATTACCTAACAAATTATCCCATTTATGTCATAAATATGACTCATAGAAGGAATGTACTTTGCTAATAAAATAACAAGCATGAAATATTGTGTAACTTCTAATGATAAAATATCTGTAGATACACTTAGTTATGCAATTATATATGATAAAAAGAATCCCACACGTGAGACACAGCACAGAATATTACAGAAATTTTTTACTACATTTCCTTCACAAATAAAGATAGAGGAAAAATTTAGTATGTCAATTAGAAGATGACATCTATTACTGTTTCTTTGGATAGACCTTTTGATGTAGATTATGGTAGCTATCGGAATTTTTAAAAACTGATTAATATTTGGCCTCTGAATAAACAAAAATCAATCTATTAGCATGCTAGCAGCTGGCAACCATTGCATTATTAATGGGTGTCATGGCTGATTAATAACTCAGCATACTGTCTCTATATATCATGACTGCAACTTCAACTTCCTCCACTCATTCGCTTGAGATATAAAATTAAAGTGGCTTACAATACCTGTGTGCTTTGCTCATCGCTTAAATGTGGGTGTGTTTCGAATTATGAAATGTTTCTGAGGGACATTTTATGGTTCTTATACTACTCAAAAACTGGGCAATTTTTAAAACTTCCTGGGTAATGGAGCCAAGAGTTTCTCCAACCAAGACAAGAGTTTTGCAGAAAAAGCTCGGTTTTGTTTTGTAAGCTTTCAGCTATAATTTATGTTTTGTTAATAAAGGTTTTTGTGTACAGTGGGAGCCCCTACTCAGGAAGCACGATAATGCAAGCAATTCCAATTTGTATAAAATTTTAATCAGCTAGAAGTAAATGTTTTGCTTGATGTTACTGGATGTGAATATTGTAATACCAGGTATGGAGAAGATTTGTGTATGTAGCTGAAAAATGAGTTTCATTTTCTTTTAACAGACTGATGTTTGAAATTAATAACTAACTGTGTTTTTCAGTTTTGAAGATAAACAGGTTAACTGAGATACAGTAAAACGAAGGAAATGAAAAATAATAATAATGAAATTCCTGATTTGGAAAGTTTGTTTCATTGGAATTCTTTATTGTTGTTACTCTTACTCACTGCTGTGCTGGAGCCATTTTTTGCTCAAGAAACCCACCCTCTACGCATAAAATATAAAATTATAAAATAAAATAAAAATATAAACTGATATAAAATATAACAATATATATTAAATAAAATAAAAATAAATTATACCTAAAACTGACCCAATGTCAAATGCCTCGATTCTCTTCTATTCTTCTGCCACAGTTTTCCCACAGTCCAT
Source organism: Schistocerca nitens (assembly GCF_023898315.1). NCBI lineage: Eukaryota > Metazoa > Arthropoda > Insecta > Orthoptera > Acrididae > Schistocerca > Schistocerca nitens. The sequence goes on from NC_064614.1 coordinate 72,264,402, forward strand.
TGTCGTGTTTCAAACACACGCAAAAGAAACTTCCTTCGCAGATTAAGACGTGACACCAGAGGACGACACCTAGCCGACAGTGACCCCTTTTACTGCACTAGACTGCTTCTGATGTCCTCCTTGCCTCCTTTGTGATGGATTATTTTCTTATTTTCCTTCCAGGGTAGCAGAATTCCTTAACTCTCCTTTCTTCATGATCACCAGTTTTCCTGTTAAATTTCTCAATATTCTCAGTTGTGCTACTTTTCATTATGTTTGAATTTTTTAGGTTATACTCTTAATCTAAACTCTGTACACGTCACAATTTCCTAACCATTCAACAGATCCTCTAATACCTCTTCATTTTAACTGAGGAGAGCAGTGTCAACAGTCTGGTCTGAAATTTATTTCCATCATTCCTTCTTCGACGTGAGACTGAGCAGTAAGGGCGAAAAACTGCACCCAAGTCTCATACCCTTTTCGGTCTAAGAATTTCATTCTTGGTCTTCTAATCATATTTTTCTCTCTTGGCTTTTGCACCTTTAATATATTACCGATTTTGCCGTGTACCTTTCTCCCATTTTGCTCAGAATATCTCACATCTTGCACCATTTTTCTTAGGTCAACTTGGAATCAAACAGTTTTGATTTTTCTGCAACCTTGCATTCATTATCAGAAACAACATTACAACTCACTCCATGGTGCCTTTAACTTTCCTAAAGCCAGTGATTTATGTTACGGTATTCCTATCGTTCAGTGACAACTTTTGTGTTTCATTCTTTTGTGAATCACTTGAAACACTTCTTCTGATACCCATGTTTTCTTCGGCGTTACTTTATTGTACGTATGTATGAGTGCCGAACATCTGCGACGACTCTTTTTAGAGATGTCTACTCCTCTTCAACTGATGTGGATACTCTGTATTGCTAATACGCCTGCTTAACGAACTTCAAATGCATCTCATCTTTCCTGTGTATTTCCCTGTCTTATTTCTTTCCACTCTCATTCTTTTTTACGATTCCTCTAAACTGCAGTCTTCTCGTGGTTTTTACTAATTGTGATCTAAGTCAATGTATACATGTTGGTGTATCTTACAATGTAATATATGATTTCGGAATTTCTGTCTGACCATGATGTAATCCAGATGGAGTTCTCTAGTGTGCGTCATCCTCTTGTGACTACCAAACATAATTTTCGCTATTGCTAGCTGAAATTCATTGCAGAACACAATTAGTCTCTCTCTTCTCTAATTGCTGCTACCAAGCAAATATTCTCCCATATCGTTTCCTCTGCTTACTTTTCACCTACTGTTATATACTGAATTACCCGCCAGGTATTCTTATGTACTTTGTCTTTCCCTTCGTCTTCTGGTTATTACTTTGCCAGATACTGGTAAACTATGGTCATTTGCATTAGTTTTTAATGAAATATTCTGTCCTACTTTCCCATTCATAACGAATACTACTCGCGTTATACCATTTTCTGCTGCTGTTGATATTATCCTATATTCGTCTGACCAGACATTCTTATCTTTTTTCCATTCGGTTCACTGACGCACACAACATCTGGATTGAGCCTTTGCATTTCCCGTTTCAGATTTTCTAGCCTTCCTACTATGTTCAAATTTCAAACATTCCATGCTTCGTCTCGTAAAATGTTATCCCCTCGCTTTCTCTTCATGGCCACCTCCCCTTTATCAATCAAATCTCATACATTCGAAAGGGGGACTGCTCCGCAATATTTTTGTAATGGAGGGATCGTCCTGATAATTTTCAGTTAAAGTTTATGTTAAATTTCCTGAAACAACAGCTGATCTTCACACAAACAGATAATAGATCACCACAAAATTCACATATTGGTACTGAACATGTAGAAATAAATAAAATAATAATGATCACGGCAACTTCGAACTGAAACTACATAAAACTATTTTATCCTCATGATTTGTACATTTAATAACGTATGACTCGCGAAAAAGCAAAACTGTGTCCAAATTATTGGTTTCCATATTAAGGATATCATACTTGTCTCATACAATTAGAGTTCTTCAGTGCAGACATTTCCATTTCATCATAACAGGTCTCCCATGCGCTTTTTCAGAATTGCACTTCAGCAATGGAAAAATCAGTGTCTCGGAATCGATACCATCGGTCCCAGGGGCGTTTTTGTTCTTTAGTTTGGCAATCGCAAGCGCGACCTTCTCACATGCAAAGGGAACAAGGATGGTACCATTTTCATAGCAGGATTCATTAAGCTTCGTTGTACAGTATGCATCTGTTCATCAGGCTGTTGCTCGTCATCGGGGAGGAGTTTTTTAGCAGGAATTCCGCAGAACGTCTCCATCCCTCTGCTATGGTACCACCATCTTGTCTCAGCGTTGCTAAGACTAGTGGCGTCTTCAGACAAAGTGGAAGTGGCCGCAGAATTTAAATCCATAAGGAATGGTAAACCCCAGGGCCAGACGGCATCACAGCAGAGATGGTGCAGTTTCTCGCCCCACAGCTAGTTCCACCCCTAAAAAAGCTGTACTATGAATGCAAAATCGTACAGGCCTATCTGCCTGTTAGATGTACTTGAAAAACTTTTCGAAAAGCTCTTAGCTGACAGTCTGGCAGCAGACAGATGTGTTGTATGGGAAGAGCGACAGGCAGTCTGGCCTTCGGCCAGGGCGATCAGCGTCTGACGCTACTGCCCTGTCGGCCGAGGTCTGTGGCTTATCTCCGAATAAGTATACTGTCGGCATCACGGTGGACATCAGTGGTGCCTTTGGGAAACCCGATACCGTGTACGTAACATAGACCAATACCTTGGATACTCAATATGACTGTCAAATCCAAAGTAGTTCTCTTAAGAAAATGCAAAAACAAGATGGCAGTGTTTTACAGCAGGAATCGAACCAAGAATCATACAATTAGAACCACGTACCTGTTCTTCTAACAAGTTTCTTCAGCTGGTAGAAAAAAAAATCAGTAAGAACTACCAAGGGGCTGTTGAACAGAACACATTGCGACTCTGGAAGGAGAATCTAAAGAACTTCTAGAGCAACATCAATCGATGTACAGCGACAAACCTTTCTCAGAAAAACTATTCAAGTGGGCGAAGAGGTCATACAAACAGTATCAACAGCGTGAAGGGGAAGATGGTCCAAACTGATAAGAAATCTCGACATGAAGCACAACTGCCAGTGAGCATGGAAGTTGGTAAAAAGTCCTTGCAACGATGCTGCGATTACAGCACATGATCTCACTGTGGTAACTGTCGACAGGATAGCTCACCACCTTCTGTTAAATTGGGAAAACACCATCTACAGTGAAGAAAGTGAAAACTCAACGTGATTCGAGTAAAAAAGTGGGCGCCCTTGCCACGTAATTAAGTGCTGAAGAGTGAAGAAGAACGATGCACAGAATGAATGTACAAAAAGCTATTGGCTTGGATGACATCAGCACTGAACAAATAAAGCACTTGTGCGTTCTGGTCTAAAATTATTGAATAATTTTATCACTACCAAGCACACTCACAAATTCTGGAGGAAAGTGTAGGTGGTAGCCTTCCTAAAACCTACAGGCCCACCAGACTTGCAGCCTATGTCATTTATGTGTCATGTTGGCAAGACACTTGTTTTTCATTGTTGAGTGACCTTTCTGCCAACTAGATTGTAGCTGTTAACCTTGTTTGGTAGTAGGTTTCCTTAAGTTTCTTACAGTAAATCACATATTAGCTAGATGGATAGGAACTATGTTGTGTGCGGATGCAGGTGGAGTTGGCCACAATCGAAACGCAGCTGGAAGCTTTGTTGGACAGAGTGAACAGACTCCAGAGTGTCGCCTTGAGTTACGGTGGGGATGGGGTGCCTGGGACAGCCTCTGCTGTAGTAGATGAGCAGGGGAAGAGGGGGGGGGGGGGAATGTCACAGCTCTCTATCACTGAGCCGACCTCAGGTGCGACTGAGCTGGAAGGGCCACTGTCACCTCAGTGTGGTTGGCGGACTGTGTCGAGGTCTCGAGCCTCAAGGCAAAGGCTTCATGGGGGTCGCAGGCAACTGGCAAATCCCATGCACTTTGCTAGTAGATTGAGTGTGCTATCTGACGCTGGGGAGGAGGCTGAGGCGGATCAGAATGCACCTTTTGCCAGGATAGTGGCCACTCCTTCAGCAAGGTCCCGAGAGGCACCTGGGGGTAGGGGTTTGTTAGTTATTGGGTGCTCCAATGTTAGGCAGGTCATGCAGCCCCTCAGGAACGCAGCGGCTAGGGTGGGGAATAAGTCCAACGTTCACTCGGTGTGCTTGCCGAAGGGCCTTGTCCGGGATGTGGAAGAGGCTCTTCCGGCGGCTACCAAGCATGTGGGATGCAGCCAGCTGCAGACTGATGCACATGTCGGCACCAACGATGCCAGTCGTCGGGTTCCGAGGAAATCATTGGTTCCTTTCAACGGCTGGCTAAACTGGAGAAGGCGGCCTCCATCTATCGAGAAGTGGAAGCCAAGCTGACGATTTGCAGCATCGTACCCAGGGTGGACCAGGCTCCTCTAGTTTGAAGTCCAGTGGAGAATCAAAACCAGAGGCTACGTCGACTTTATGACAAAAATGGTTGTAGATTCCTCGATCTACGCTATGGGATGGAAGGTTGTAGGACGCCCCTCAATAGACCAGGAGTACACTACACACAGGAAACAGTTATATGGCTATCACAGTACTTGTGGCGTAAACATGGAGGGTTTTTTTATATTAGGTGCCTCCCCACAGAAACAAACCGTTGGCCTGAAAAATTACCTGTTCATGACACTGATGTGGGTGTGCCAGATGTAATAATTGTTAGTTCACCTAAACAGGTCATTCCAAAGGATTTAAATAGCTACATCTCATGTTAGTAAATTGTCGAAGTGTCCCCGAGTTACTCTCCGAAATAAGCAGTAGTAATGCTAATATTGTATTAGGTACCGAAAACTGGTTGAAGCCAGATATAAATAGCAGTGAAAATTTGAACTCCGTTTGGACAATGTTTAGGAAGGATAGGACTGATGCTATGGGAGGTGGTGTGTTCATTGCAGTTAAAAGCTGTTTAAACACAGTTGAGATCGGGTCTGGGTCGGATTGTGAAATAGTTTGGGTAAGGCTGTCAATCAGACAAGTAGTGACCATTGTATTAGGATGTTTTGATAGACTACCAGCATTCGCAACAAAAGTCTTGAGCACGTAGATAATAAATATGCAAATTATCCATTAGTTATAGATGCATACTTTAATCTGGCGTCAATTCACTTGGAAAATTACGCGTTTATCACAGGGGGGCGGATGCAAAGACTAGAGCGAAGTTATTCTACGAGCGCTCTCAACATCCAACCTTGAGCAATTGCATAGAAAACCAACACAAGATGGGAACATATTCGATATCTTGGCCACAAACAGACGTGATCTTTTTGAGGAAGTTAATCTAGAAAGGGTATTAGCGACCATAATGTCGTGGCTTCTACGTCAGTGGAACCAGCAAAAAAACCAAAGAAACAGCGCAAAGTTTTCTTGTTTGGGAAAGCCAGTAAAAGTGTCATTAATGAATATCTTCATAGTCAGCTCCAAGCATTCACCGCTGGACACAAAGATATTGAGCATCTTTGGTCGGAATTTAAAGGTTTTTTCCACCACATGCTAACGAAATACGTGCCTAGCAAAAATATATGGGAGGGAAGGATCCACCTTGTTTCAACAAACACATTAGGAAGTTGCTGAGAAAGCAGAGAATTTTGCACAGTCGTTTTAAGCGTATCCACTGTCCCGCTGACAAACAGAAATTATGCGAAATGAAAGCAGCTGTCAAAAGGTCAATGAGAGATTCTTTTAACGAATTTGAAAGCAATGTTTTATTTGCGGATTCTAAAAACAACCCAAAAAATAGTTCTTCCGTAAAATATATGAACGCTACAAATAATTCAACACCTTCTCTTGCTGACAGTACTGGTATCGTAACGGATGATGATAACCAGAAAGACGAGATTCTAGACCTAGCTTGCAAAAACTCGTTAACGGTAGATGACTGCAGCACCATTCCACCTATCAATTATCGAACAAACGCAATGATGGCTGACATAGTGTTTAGTGTATCTGGGATTGTAAAACAGTTAAGATCCTTAGACCCCAGGAAGGCATCTGGCCCAGACGGTATCCCCGTAAGATTTTTTGTCGACTATGCTAGAAATATAGCACCATTCTTATCAATCATCTATCGGAGATCAGTTGAAAGTTCCACGGGACTGGAAGAAGGCCCAGGTCATAACGATCTATAAAAAAGCTAGAAAATCGGATGCACATAAGTACCGGCCAAATTCACTGACATCTATTTGTTGTAGAATCATGGAACATATTTTGTGTTCAGACATAATGACCTTTCTAGATTTTGAGAAGTTCATCTGCAGAAAGCAGCTCGGTTTTAGGAAACAGCTGTCAAGCGAGACACAGCTCGCCCTCTTTGTGCGTGATATACAGCAGGCTCTAGACACTGGCTCCCAGGCTGATGCCGTATTCCTCGGCTTTCGAAAGGTGTTCGACTCAGTTCCGCACCGTGGCTTGCTGCAAAAAGTGCTCGCTTACGGTCTATCGGATGACATATACGGTTGCATGGAAAGTTTTCTAACAAGCAGAGGGCAGTATGTCATCCTGAGTGGGGAGACTTCAACAGAAACAAGCGTAACATCAGGTGTGCTCCAGGGCAGCGTAATAGGTCCGCTGCTTTTTACGATTTACATAAACGATCTGGTTGATGGTATTGACAGCGGCATTAGACTGTTTGCCGATGATGCTGTAGTCTACAGGAAAGTAGTATACACGAAAGTTGTGAGCAAATCAATGAGGATTTCCAGAAAATAAATGCGTGGGGTAACGACTGGCAGTTATCTCCCAATATTAGTAAGTGTAACCTACTGCGTATAACAAAGTGAAAGTCTCCATTAATGCACGAGTGCTAAATATATGCCCAGTCTTTGGAAGAGGTAACATCCGTCAAGTATTTGGGCGTGACTATTCGAAATGATCTCGAATGGAGCAACCAGATTACACAAGTAACGGGTAAGGCCAACTCTAGATTGCTATTTATTGGTAGAATCCTGAAGTGATTCAGTCCTTCAACGAAGGAAATTTCTTACAATACTTTAGTTCGTCCGGTTTTGGAGTATTGTTCCTCTGTTTGGAATCCTTACCAGTTGGGTCCGATTCAAGAGATTGAGAAGGTCGAATGAAGGGCGGCACGATTCGTCAGTGGTACATTTAGCCATCGCGAGAGTGTTAGAAATCTCATAGAAAGTTTGTAGTGAGACACATTTCCTGATAGACGACGCGCTAAACGGAAGGGGCTGCTCACTAAATTCCAAAATCCGATCTTCGCCGAGGATGTAGAGCATATGTTATTACCGCCAACTTTCATATCGCGCAATGATCACCATTCAAAGATAAGGGAAATTAGGGCTCGTCCTGAGGCATTCAGACAGTAGTTTTTCCCTCGCGCGATCCGCGAGTGAAACAGAGGGGGGAAATATGACTTTGGTGCGAATAGTGCCCTCCGACACACACAGCTTCGTGGCCAGCGGAGTATATATGTAGATGTAAATGTAGTTGTAGAACAATCCTTGAGAATTTTTGGCACAATACAGACCAAAATCATACAATAACACCGGCCGGATTGGGCCAAGCGGTTCTAGGCGTTACAGTCTGGAACCGCGCGACCGCTACGGTCGCAGGTTCGAATCCTGCCTCGGGCATGGATGTGTGTAATGTCCTTATATTAGTGAGGTTTAAGTAGTTCCAAGTTCTAGGGGACTGATGACCTCAGCAGTTATGTCCCATAGTGCTCAGAGCCATTTTTGAGGCCATACAGCATTTATGGCTAGTAACCCTTCTTGTGCCCAAATACTCAATCTCACACAACACCTAGTGAACGATTTCCAACGTAACTTGATAATTAGAGTCGCATTTATAGATCTCTCGGGTGTCAATGATACTGTCAACGAGCAACGGGTCCACGTTAAATTTTATAACATAACTAAAGACTTCCGAATGACAAAATTAGTGCATAGTCTCCTTCACAAGTGATGTTTTGATGTGACTACAGGGAAGGAATAACAGCTGCAGAAGGCAAAAGAATGCCCTGCACCCAGTCAGTGTCCTGCCATCAGTTTTATATAACATCACACACACAGCCTTCTTATAAACGCTGAGACGAGGCAGTTTAAATATGCGGATGATGCTGTCGGGCTGCAAGCAAAAGTGTTTGAGGAAGTGGAAGAGAAACTGATGCGGGCTCTAAGACTTAGTTGGCAGCAGTATATTTCCTCAAAGCAAATTTCTCCCATCTTAGCAATAAAAAAAGTGGTGCGGCACGGTCAGTAGTTGCACCAAGACGTCTCTCTAAAATACAGTATATGAGTATCCAACTTTATAGGTCTCCGACATTTCGGAAGCACTATCAAAATTTTAAGGGAAAAGTGTATGTGGGGAATGATATCATCCGAAATCTCAACAGCCTGAAACGGGGAGCCCAACCGCAAATTCTGGAATCCTCGGCTCTCGCACTATGTTTCTCTGCAGTACAGAATACAGCACCTGTCTGGTAATGCTCGACACACGCCAAAAACACTCTAAGAAAAACAAAACACTACAACACAGAGTTATGCAAATTGGTCACAATTTGATATTCCTACATGTATCGACGGAAAATGCAAAATCGTATATTTTAGGGACCGTCGGATGAATGTCGATGCTGCAGCGCAGTTCCACTGAGCAGGTTCAAAAATGGTTCAAATGGCTCTGAGCACTATGGGACTCAACTGCTGAGGTCATTAGTCCCCTAGAACTTAGAACTAGTTAAACCTAACTAACCTAAGGACATCACACACATCCATGCCCGAGGCAGGATTCGAACCTGCGACCGTAGCGGTCTCGCGGTTCCAGACTGCAGCGCCAGAACCGCGCGGCCACTTCGGCCGGCCACTGAGCAGGTGGCGAGCATAGTAAACAGGAGACACCTCGATACTCGGCCATCAAGTCTTTGCGAATTTAATTGCGTGTACTGTGCTCCACAGTAATTATGCCTCGCAGACAGGGGTGTAAACAACACACGCAGATGTCAGCGTTTGAGAGAAGACATGCCGTTCGGCTGAAAGAAGTCAGTTGGAATAATTGCCGCATCGCTCGCCATTTGAATAAGAGGTATGCCATTATTTGACTATATTGGCAGAAGTAACTGATAGGCCAGTAGTGTAACACCATAGAAATAGGCGAATGGGAAATAATTGCTACGAAAGGTTGTTTTAGTGGCTTCGTTTGTGATCCAGTATGACTATCGTGGGTTCCCCTGCTCCCAATGCATGTGTGCCAAAGTAGTGAGTGGGTGAAAACATACCTCTAAAAGGGATTTTTTTGCAGCTTTACGGTTATATCTCGTAAAGGACTCACAATATCGAAAACATGGTCCTATTAAAAGTTGTAGGCCATTGACGTTTGCATTGAAGAGACCAGACGCATACATTTTGGACCACTCACATTAGTGCTTGTCGAAGATGGACAGATTTTACGTATTTACGAAAAAGTTTCTGTTTAACATCTCCTTTTTGTTAATGTCATCTGAACTAACCCATCTATCAATAAAGTGGTCCAAACAAAAGTTGTAGTGGAGTAAAATTTGCGTTCGATGAGACCACAAGTGAATGTTTTAGACCACCCATTTCCTACAGCTCCATGTTAAATGTGGACCATGTCTCATCATCAATGAAGGCCGTTTAAACAGCAGATCTTCAACGAGTACAGTTTACACTGTATTAAACATAGTACTACAGCACTCCATTGTGTATTCTTGCACTTAGCAAATAGAAAATTAAAATTGTAGAACACATAAAAAGATAATATTTAAAGAAACGGTTTCATTCTGCTGATATGAAGATCAGTTTGTGACGATTAACAAAAATTGTAGTTATAGATATGAAAATAAAAAAAGAGGCAAAAGTTGGCAGGTACACAAATTTCACAGACATTAATGTTTGACTGTCGTTGGGTCACTAGGCTCCTCAAAATCTATAATTTCACACTGGGAGTGCATCGCCCCGTCACTTGGCTCCTCAAAGTCTGTAATTTTCGTAGCCCCATATGTACATTCCAGGTCTATGCCAACAGCTCGTTCGTCAATTTAGTGCAGTAGTTCCTGTTGTAGTTGGCACAAGTCAGTGAGTACTTAATCCCAGCCTTCTGACATCCAAAACCAACCGCACATCCCTTGTTGCATTTGCAGAAAATTGTGGGGAGAGGAGACCGTGGAGCTAATTACTTGGAAGCAGGAATGGGGTCAAGACCAGACTTTGAAGCCAGCCATTCCCAGAGGAACAGTTCTATTGGTATCCTAATCACATTTACAGTTGTAGGTAAATTCTCAAGCAATGTTGGCAGGCTCGTTTATATGTTGACGGTTGGGATGCAAGGTTGAGTTTGGATTTCATGATGGCTTAGGTGGAATAGCAATTTAACTAAAGTATCTCCTCCCCTTATTCCGTTGCGGATTGTTAAAAATCGTAGGTCACCTTCGGTAGTAGCTTCAACTTGAAGAATGATTTGAGTTCATCTAGGAGACAGTCATTTTCGACCAACAGCTCGAGCCCCCTCCCCCCCCCCTTTTTGACCTGTTGACCTGCTTGAAGAATACTAAATTTGTGACACACAAATTTATGGCTGTGTTATCACGTTTCGATACCACCCCATGGGCATAAAGATTGACAAAGCAGTGGCAAGATTCCGACAGACGCCCATAGCGGTCGTGAGAGATTCGACGGATCCAGTGGGGGCTACTGTTGAACAACATCTAGAGCAGCTCTTTACTACGACCGTCTTCTGCCGCTGTAACATGGGGCGGCCGGCGGCACCCACACCACCCATTGGTGCTTGGAGCCTTTTCGCTACGTGACGCTACACAGCCGCCACCTAGTGAAGGCTGCATCATTCTTACTTTTGTTCGGATGACCTGGACTTATTTCTTGAAGCGTTATTTGTAATGAGACTTTGTATGCTTGGAGAAATGTAAGAAAATCTTCTGTTTCCTCGGTTGACTTGTTCGCTAAGCATTTCTGCTCCTTTTCAGCTTTCCTATGCCGACAGTTGCTGTACCACTCTGTAGCCCGCCTCTCTTTACCATTGCGTGCGATGTCATACACAACAACGGTGTGGAGAAATGTGAGTGGCCTTGTGATGTAGTCTGCCAATTTGAAGCTGTTTGGACCAAATGCTTTTGATGGGGTAGTTCCTTTTCTAGGGTTTGAGGAATATAGATCTCCTGATAGTGTGGCTAGGGTATTGACCATTATAAGAAAGCCAGTAACCTCATCAACTATTACAACCTTCTCATGCTCCTATGATATCTCGAGGACCGTGGTAACAATCAGGTGGTCCGGGTCACCATTAGCTTACTTTACTGAGGACCCTTCATCTTCAAGTTTCTCAGTAAGCAAGCTAATGAGACACTCTTTATTTCTGTCATTGGAAAGGAATTGCTACTAAGTCATTACTATCAACTCGCTAAAGATGAACTCAGAAGTAGTATGTCTTTTGCTTCGGCGGAGGCTCTCACCACATGGGAAGGTCTTCTGGGCAGCTGTCAGAATCCACAAACGTCACTCTTCGGCTTAAGTTTCTCTTTAGGCAGTCAATGTATATGGTTAGGATTAATTGGAATGTTTCCCCATACTTCCACACAAATTCGCCGATGAAGATAAAAAAACTGATTGAGTCAAAACTTAACTGACTCGTCTCCGGCGAGTTCTGTGCTGATGGACGTAACAAAATTAGTAACAGGAAAAGAATAATGGAATTGAAATCACGCAATAAACTGCTGAATGTCTGCATTGACGTGCTGTGCTCTAGCATCTCTCTCATCAGTATGTTGGTCCAAGGTGATGGGCTCCCAAGAATCAAATGAAGAGATGAAACCCTCCCACCCATACTACGATAATACCCAAATCACAGTATGCAGGAAAGGATACCACATTCTCACGTGCCTTAAGGTGTAGGGGTATGATAATTATCGCACTTGTCGCCTCTTACGGTCTTCGGAATTGAGCGGACGATACTTTTCCGGAAGTCAGATGGTATATTGCCAGACACACACATACTACACAACAACGTGGACAGTAGCTTTGCTGCCACTTCCACCAATGATTTTAGAAGTTCTGATGGAATGTTATACATCCCTTATGCCTCTTGTTTCTTCTTCTCTAACTTCTTTCCGCCTATCCGCTCTCTCCTCTGCACGTAACGGAGGAATTCCCATTGTACTCTTAATGTCAATACTTCTGCTTTTAATTTCACTGAAGGTTATTTTGACTTTTCTATATGCTGAATCAGTCCCTATGAAAATCATTTATTTTCCAATTTCTTCGCATGTTTCGTGTACCCATTTAGTCTTAGCTTCTCTGCACTTCATATTTATTTCATTCCTCAGCAACTTGTATTTCTTTATTCCTCAATCTCCCTGAACATTTTTCTATTTCATTCTTTTATCTATCAATTGATGTATTGCTTCTGTCACTCATGGTTTCTTCCCATTTATCATCTTTGTACCTATGTTTTATCTTTACAACTTCTGCGAGATCACCCCTTTTAGATATGTCCATACTTCTTCAACTGAACTGTCTATTGGGCTATTACTTACTGCAGTGCCTGTAGAGTCAGAGAACTTCAAGCGTATATATGCATTGCTTAGTACACCGTATCCCACTTGTTTGCGTATTGATTCTGCCTGAATCTCTTAAACATTAGCCTGCTCCTGGGTACTCTTTAGAAATCGGTAACTCATTTCGGAATCTCTGTCTGACTTTGATGTAATATAACTCAAATCTCTCGGCCTTTACCAAGTGTATCTCGGTCTCTTGCGATTTTTGGATAGAGTATTCGCTACTAGTAGCTGAAATTCGTTACAGGAATCAATTAGACATCCTCGTCTCTCTTTCCTGCTACCAAGCTCATATTCTCTCGTAACCCCTTGTTCTACTCCTTCACCTGAAACCGCATTCCAGTTCCACATGATTGTTAGATTTTCATCACCCCTTCAGTATAGTCAAAACTGTTCTCTGTCTCTTCATCTTCAGCTTGGACACCGCTATGTATATCAAAACTATCGTTGTCGGTGTTTTGGTTTGCTGTCGCCTCTGATGAGAACAAACCTATGACTGAACTGTTCACAGTAACTCCCTCTCCTCCCTACCTTCCTGTTCATAACGAATACTACTCTCGTTATACCAACGTCTGCTGCTTTTCATATTAACCTATAGTATCTGACCAGAAATCCGTGTCTTCTCTCCATTTCACTTCACTGAGCCTCACTGTATCTAGACTAAGACATTTAATTTCTGTTTTCAGGTGTTGTAGCTTCCCTACCACGTTCAAAGCTCTTACATTCCATGCTCCGAGTCGTACAAAGTTATCTTTTCTTTGGCTATTCGATCTTTTTCTCACATTCACCTCCTCCTTGGCATAGCCCTCCCGGAAATATAAAAGGGGGACTATGCCAGAATATTTTGCCAATGGCAAGATCATCATGAAACGTTTTCAATTACGGGCACGTGGTTTCCATTACCTTCTGCGTCCTCATGCCGTTGATCACTGCTGAGGTTTCCACCTTTAGGGGTAGTCTCCCACCCCAAGGGCAAGAGAGTGCCGTGGATCTGTCTTCTCCTCCACCCTATTTGACAAGGCCGTGGACAGAATGATGGTAACTTCTTATGCCAGAAGACTTCAGGCACCAATGCTTGTGATTTTTATTTAAATAAGCGGTGGCAGAGTTCGAACCAAGGACCGAGGACAATCTGATTGCTAATCGCAGAAATCACAGACACTACGCCGAGACCACACCATATCAAAGCAAATTTAGCAAATAACAAAGCCATTCATGTGACTGATTATTGGAGATATGCAGTATAGGTGGTGTCCTGTAAACATAAATAAATAATCAAAGCAGATTTTTTTCTATCATTCGTTCATATCGTAAGAGGTTCTGAGTCTAGTTCGACTCACAATTATTATATTTCATAACCATATTTCGTTGGACCATAAGAGACACTTGATCTAGATTGAGTCACTATATCGCACCCTAAGACACAAAAGAAAGAAAGCAACCCACCACGAAAGAATTATCCAAATAGGACGGAAATTGGTAGGTATAGTGTGAGAACAAACAAATGATTACAATTTCAGAAAAAGTGGATGATTTATTGCAGAGAAAGAGCTTCAGAAACTGAGCAAGTTAGAAATTCTGAGGGATATCGCACCACATACTGTTTAACTGGTGCGTTATATTGTCAAAATCCTGAGCTGGTGTTAGGTATCTGCCCATGATGTTGCAGTCATTTTCAACTGGGCAGAGATCTGACTCACCAAATGGACAGAATTTGGCGCAATATCCAACAGCTCTATCAATCAATGTCATGCAGAGTAACGGCTTGCATAAGAGCCAGAGACGAACCAACGCGTTATATACTTGCTCAGTGTATGAAGCTCGTTCTTTTGAACCGTGTAGTAATTTGTTTGCCCGTACATGGGCATCACATCTACCGATTTTGATAATTCCTCCTAGTTGTACGTTTTCCTTTTTTATTTGCCTTAGAGCGTATCTATAGAAAGTTAATTAAACACACCCAACAAAACAACATAATATGGTTGGGAAAAATAAAGAGATTATCTATAAACAGCACCAACACCCATGCTTAATCTACAGTATAATAGCGCTTTACGAAAACCCGTATGAGCACCTCGAAACACTTCCTGTTTCCTGTGTGTTAATATTGTTTGCATACTACAATAATTTAGCGGTGTGTTTACAGTGGTGGAACAATAAGACTCAGACACAGCTTTGGTTATATTACGAGAAATCTCCTCTCAATTACAGGATGTAAGATGGTACCAAATTCTATGAATAATTAGTATGATAGTACGAAGGCAAAAAGCATTACCGACAAACGTTCATAGCGAAAATGTGGTTTAGTTTTGGCGGGCATGGGAACTAAATAATGAAATTCTGCCGGAGAATTTTTGCATTGAAAGAGAAGCGACCTACGAATATGTTTTAAGCAATTTTGGAGGGTAATGTTGGAAATGTAAGTTCGGTTTGAGCGAAGAATGTGACTGAAGTACAAACGTTTGTATTAACAGTAGCTTTGTGAATGGTAAACATATCTCTCCAATACACAAATTCGTGCAATAAGCTGTGTTGATCATCTGAAGCCCTCGTAATTGTATCGCATTTTCTTACCTACTAGAAATGCTTGAAACCGGTTAGTCTTTTACCCTGATACTATGGAAGGACCGGTCTGGGATAACATTAGACTGTGGATGATTAAAACACTCGTGATCTTTGATACTGGGCTAAATTTTCAAGAATTAATATGTACTAAGAAAACTTACTAATAGACTACCTCCTCAGTCTTTACAGCGCGTTCATTACGCCATGTCCGGTTAGCAGTCACAGAGTCATAATCATGATTAGCTGTTTTTATATAAGGACCTTGACAGCAGAATGCTCTGATGAAGTCGGTATGACGTAGAAATGCACTTTGGCATAGTAAAAATGATAAGCAGACTGAAGACATAAATTACTATTCAGTTTTCCATTTATTTTAGTGTCTCGGATTGGCAAGAATAACCACCTGTCTACAGTGATAGTAAGTACTTGCTCCCACTAACAAAAAGGCGTTTAAAACTTCTTGATATTCTGCTTAAAAATTGAATGTTGGCGTGGTCATATCAAGTAAACTGCATGATCTTTTGTACGTAGAAACATAGGCAGGCACAGCCTTAACAGACCTTTGCTGGGACACAGTTTCACACATAAACATTTGTATCTCTTTCCGTTTTGTCATTTCACACTCTTTATATAATAAATTACGCCTGCGGCGGCGATTAATTCATTCTATTTGTGTAGTTCATTCTGTATCTTTGTCAGCCAGTGTTGTGTGTGCTTTTGGTAAATGTAATGCTCCTTTTAATTTGCAGGTGTGCTATAAAAAGCCGGCCCGTGTGGCCGTGCGGTTCTAGGCGCGTCAGTCTGGAAGCGCGTGACCGCTACGGTCGCAGGTTCGAATCCTGCCTCGGGCATGGATGTGTGTGATGTGCTTAGGTTAGTTAGGTTTAAGTATCTCTACGTTCTAGGGGACTGATGACCACAGATGTTGAGTCCCATAGTGCTCAGAGCCATTTGAACCATTTGCTATAAAAGCGTTTGGAACACATCTTTTCGATGTCAGAGATTTGAAATGCTGTTTATTTCACAGCTATGTATCGCTTTTCAGCTAGTTCGCTCGTTGCATATCAAAGTTTTTCATAGTACAGTCTGGGTAAATATGTCCTGCAGTCTGCTATCATTACGAGGCGTTAGCTGCATACAGAAGGGAGCGAATGTGTCATAACATGTACATAGTTATTTAATCCACCTTCCCCCGCCAATGACAATTTGTTTTTACCTTAAGCACTAATTGCTTCTTTAGGAAAGAATAAGTAACTGGAAGATCAAATTCAAACTAGGTGCACGTTTAGGCCATCTCTTATTCGAACGGAACGTTCAGATTTAAACGAAATACAGTGGTGAGCTTCCCTTGTATAAACGTTACAGCACCAACTATTCCTGATTGAAATGCGCAGTATTGGCATGTGAACGAGTTGCTAGGGAGCAGAATGCTACCATTTCGACAGAAGGGCTTATCCCTCAGTGACATTTGGTCTGGTTCAGGGTGTGCTGGTACGACAGTACAACGTTACTCGATTGACTGAATAGATATATATACTCCGCGACATGTGTCTACAGCTTAACGCTATAGCGACGATAGAACTGGACCCCGGACATTTTAGCCACAGTATCTTAACGAGTCGAAGACCATCTACGGAGTAAAACTGCAACGTGTATGTGGACTTGAGTGCGTCGAAATTTCGGCGATACTTACTGGCGCCTTGAGAGTTGGTATCATAGTATGGGCTTAAATTTCTCAGGTACATAAATGACTCAGTCTACTACGGTTACATGAAGGCTCTCACGGCCAAACTGAGTGGAAAATGTACGAGGGGGTGGGGGTTCAATAATCAATGCAACACATTTTTTTTTCAAACAATTTATGTTGAAAGAAACTGTGGCATTTGTTGTGAGACATCGAGAAATATACCCGCTTCATTCCCGGTAGTTTCATGAAGTTTCAACAGGTGGCGGTGCTATTCGTAACTTTTAAAATGGCGTATGTAACGGAAATGCATGCCAAGCAGTGAGCTTCAGATGAGCTGTTCGTGAAAAACTAGTATTCATAGGCGCTTGCAGATTGTCTACGGAGACCCGACAGTGATCAAAAGCACGGTAAGTCGTTGGGCAAGGCGTCTATCCGTATCGCAACGAGGTGGCGCAAATTTTTGCGATCTCCCGCGTCCCAGCCGGCCGCACACAACTGTGACTCTTGTAATGTTGGAACGTGCGGACACTCTCATTTGAGGTGATGAATGGATCACAATAAAAATGAACGTAAATATTGGTAGCACTAACACACTCGTCCACCAATTTGGGTACTCAAAGGTGTGTTCCCGCTTGGTTTCTCATCGTCTAACACAGCACGATAAAGGGTAACGAAGGACTATCTGTGTGGAATTTCTTGCTCATTACAAATCTGGTCGTGGTAGTTTTTTGTCGAAAATCGTCACAGACTATGGAAAAATGGGTTCATCCCTTAGAACGGGGATTAAAACGGCAATCCATGGAATGACGCCACAGCACCTCTTCACTGAAAAGAAGTTCAAAGCCACAGCTGATAAAGTTATTGGGATGGTCACCTAGAACTGTGACCTGGTTATTCTGTTTGCTATCCTGCCTCATGGTGGAACGATCAATTGTGAAGTGTACTATGCGACCCTCAGGAAACCGAAAAAACCATTTCGGCTTGATGATAGCCACAAAAATACATACGAAATTGTCCTTCTCCATGACAACGCAAGGCTTCACACAATTCTGCGCACAGCAGATGAGCTCATAAAACATTATTTAACTCTTCTCTCTCATCCACCTTACAGCGAGGATCTCGCACCTTCCCTATTTCATGTGTTTGGCTCAGTGAAGGATGTAAACCGCGGGTAGCAGTACTTAGATGATGAGGAGGTTACTGATGCAGCAAGACATTGGTTCCAATGTCGAACATTAGAGTGGTACCACGTGGGCGTACAGGCCTCGAAGTAAGGTGGCGTAGGGATGTCGCACTGAACAGAGGTTATGTTGCAAAACAGGGTTTTGTAGCCAGGAGAGTGAGGAATACAGTGTATTGCAATCCCAAATAAAAGCTACATCCTTTCAGGGGGAGAAAAATTGTGTTGCGTCACTTACTGAACGTCCGCGTATTTCGCTCAGACTATCCCTACTTGATACTGTCCTGTAGTTATATTCTCACACGTGTTAGATGCTGTTATAGAGCTTCACTTAGATAGTTTGCATCCTTAGCAGAACTTTTTTGCAGTGAACACATGGTGTGTCGTGCGGCGATCACTCTCTTTTTAAAAAAATTGAAAAGGAACGATCGTTCAATCGTTTATTAGATGACCGGTTTCTGCACTCTGAAGGTGCCATCATCAGATCTGTGAAGGTATAACATAACAGGTTTGAGGGAGCGCTTACATGAGTTAACTATAGCAGAACTGTTAAGGGGCTCCGCAAAGGCTCAAAATCATGAAAAGTTCAATTTTTACTTTTTTGAGTTTTCTGAATCTGCAGACTATCACCTTTTAATAGATATATAATTTATTCAATTCCGAAGACTACAGCTATTTTTAAATTTTTTTTGAAATGTGTTCTACATGGGCGTGACCCACTGTGGCGCTGTTAAACTGCTGTCAAATGGTGTTATTATTAACGTCCGTGTTCATCAGGTACATTTTAGTGATGTGAGATAAAGTATGTGTTGTGGCTAACCTGTGATGGTTGAATATATATCGCTGGTGTGATTGTCGATTGTTTCATGTTTATTTACTCTGTCGTTATCTCGAAAATATTCGTAATTAATTCTGTTTCTTGAGTCTCTGTTTTGTTGAAGTATAATAATGAGTAAAAGTAAAGTTATTAGAAATCCTCTGAAGGCTTTTAAGAAAAGGAGAAATGTTGGAAAGCCAAAGGTATGTGTTATTACTGTAAACAATAAAGACGATGAAAATCCCCAACATAGCTTGTGTCCCAAAGAAGAAGACAGTTGGTGTAAATATAACAAAGGATTGCTAACTGGTGAAGTGTACACTCATAAGCATAGTCTCTCAAATGGCTCTGAGCACTATGGGACTTAACTACTGTGGTCATCAGTCCCCTAGAACTTAGATCTACTTAAACCTAACTAACCTAAGGACATCACACACATCCATGCCCGAGGCAGGATTCGAACCTGCGACCGTAGCAGTCGCGCGGTTCCGGACTGCGCGCCTAGAACCGCTAGACCACCGCGGCCGGCCATAAGCATAGTCTGCCTCATGCAATAATGGAGGTGATAAAACCTATTTTCAGAGACTTAGCAGCACTTGAACTGTTGGAAAATTGTATTCACGGAAAAACTCAAAACCCCAATGAAAGTGTAAATAGTGTTATATGGTCGAGAATCCCCAAGACTGTATTTGTTGGAATAGAAACACTTCACTTTGGTGTGTATGATGCAATTGCGACTTTCAATGATGGCAACATTGTAAGGTGCAAGGTATTTAGAAATATGGGAATGAAGATAGGTTCTAACATGGTACGAGCGATGCTTGCTTTAGACAAGGAACGCCTTCGGGCTGCAGACAGGGCTGTAAAGAGTCTAGAAATACAAGCAAGAGTAAACAGGAGGAGGAACAAGAGGAAGCTGGAGGAGGAGTTTGCAGAGGATGAAGATAATCCATCCTATGGACCTGGAATGCACTAAAAAGTTAATCCAATCTTTGTCGCTCGATTCCCAAAACTTTTATTTTCTCATACTAATTACATGTTTTCTAAGGATCTTCCAAACATATTTGTTTCAAACTTTCAGTAAATGTTACACAGTACCTTCTGCATAATTTAACACAGCCTTTTTCCAAAAAAACTGTATATTTTTGAATATATAAATAAAAAATTACAAAAAAATGTTGTGAATTTTCATTACAATTGAAATAAAATCATCTTTAATAACTGAACTAAAATTTTGTAAAATCCCTGTGTTAAGTTGTAGCCCATATTCCAATAAATAATCTGTAAAAAGTTCAACTTCCTACCTCAAACACTTTGTGAGGAAAGATGTAATTTATAAGCGTTATTTTAACATTGCAAGTATAGGGCGTTCCGGAGCCCCTTAATCACCCCAGTACAAATGACAGTTCCGACAATGCAGTACATTCTTATATCTTATGCATGGGGTACTACAGCCGTCAGTGCTCGTGCGTATCGCTATCCAGTGACTTTCCTCATGTCGCTGTAAGTCGGAGGAACGGGCAGGCCTGTCCATTCGACGAATCTGCTCTCTTTCCAGGAGCTCCTTCACCTGCACTCTTCGATGAAGTATCCCATTGTCATTCGCGACAATGAAACCAGGGCCGAATGCACCCATTAAATGCCGTGGGGAAGATGTACAGTCTCACATTTACCAGTGAATGTAACGTGTTCAAAGACCTGGAGGTCAATATGCACATGGAGCTTTATGCCTCTTCACATCATAACCCTTGGGCAACCAAAACGATGATGTTAGACAGTTTTCGCGGGCGCATTACCCGTTCCCACTTGTCACCATATGAAATGTCCGTTCTGTACTGTCAAAAATGATCGTTTGGTTGGTAGATGTGGTATGGTCTGAGGAAGCATATTGTTGCGATTACAGTGCAATTATTGCCTTTGAATAAAAGTGTCATTTCTGTTCGTCTCATTGCGTTTTTCTTTATTTACCTTGTGTTCCATAAGGCGCCAACGGCCTTACCGCAGTGCTAACACCGTTTATCGTCACGTCACTGAATTTAAGCACTGTCGGGCTCGGCAGGCACTTGGATGGGTGGCCATCCGGTCTGCCACGCGCTGTTGGAGGTGCACTCAGCTCTTGTGAGGCAAACTGAGGAGCTACTTGACTGAGAGCGGTGTGCTGATCACTTGCCCCTCCATATCCGCAACCAGTTACGCCTGTGGGCGGAGGATGACATGGCGGCCTATCTCTACCGTTGTGCCTTCATAGGTCTGTTCGTGAGGAGTTACTATACAGCACAAGTTCTCTCTACGTGTCGTCCCAGTTTCATAGAGCTGTGTTGCTTGGCAGTGACACCTCACGAGAGAGATACTTTCGTCCTTGAGTACTATTTAACAACAGTACATAATTTTTCGTACACTTCTTTAAAAAATTATAAAATATTATCTAAATCTGTGTAGTGAAAACTATAAAAAAGGAAGTTTCATCAGAGAAGGGCGAGGAGCGGTGCAGTATTAAGGGGCTCCGGAACGCCCTATACTTGCAATGTTAAAATAACGCTTTTAAATTACATCTTTCCTCACAAAGTATTTGAGGTAGGAAGTTGAACTTTTTACAGATTATTTATTGGAATATGGGCTACAACTTAGGGATTTTACAAAATTTTGGTTCAGTTATTAAAGATGATTTCTTTTTCAATTGTAATGAAAATTCACATTTTTTTGCAATTTTTTATTTATATATTCAAAAATATACAGTTTTTTGGAAAAAGGCTGTGTTAAATTATGCAGAAGGTACTGTGTAACATTTACTGAAAGTTTGAAACAAATATGTTTGGAAGATCCTTAGAAAACATGTAATTAGTATGAGAAAATAAAAGTTTTGGGAATCGAGCGACAAAGATTGGATTAACTTTTTAGCGCATTCCAGGTCCATAGGATGGATTATCTTCATCCTCTGCAAACTCCTCCTCCAGCTTCCTCTTGTTCCTCCTCCTGTTTACTCTTGTTTGTATTTCTAGACTCTTTACAGCCCTGTCTGCAGCCCGAAGGCGTTCCTTGTCTAAAGCAAGCATCGCTTGTGATTAAGGCCACATGAACGGAATTTGAAGGCGGAATGGTAGTTGGAGCTACACACATGAGACCCCCATTTCGGAAATCGTTTCGAAATTCAGTATTCCGCGATCCACAGTGACTTTAAGGGGACCATACCGTGTCTATCTAAACCATGTCAATTTAGGCAAGTATTTGACCCATTTCTGAAAAAAACTAATTGATGCAGAACTTGAATATTTTCACTGTACGTTAGCCGATGCTAATAGAGTCAACTGTACTAAAATCTACTTTATCCATTTTACACTTTTTAAGAAATACATCTTTAAATTTATTAACAAAAAATATTAAATTTTTTGTGCAGAAAATTTTTTTTCTGAACTTACTAATGGTCGAATAATAATGTATTGAGTACCAGAGGTGGATCTTTATGTTATGCAGAATCTCTGAAAATTTGATTCATTTATCTATGATAGTTTCTGATATAACGAGGTATATGTACTGAAAATTTTAGTTTGCGAGGACTTCAAAGAAAATACTTCTGAAATTTGTCACAGTTAATTAAAACTGTCCTGCTGCATACGATGGCCCTTTTTTGGCCTCTAGCAGGTCTTCAAGCTTCTTTTTCGCCTTTCTGGATGTTTGTCTTGCTTTCTTGGCCATATTAGAAGCAGACCTCTCTGCATCGGCTATACTAATTTTATGTCAGTATTGCAGCCCAGTGATCATATTACCACCAAGATTAATACCCAGCTTTTTCCGTACTCAACACTTTCCAATGTTACCACAATTGATTGTAGTAACAGCACCACGAACTCCTAGTTTCATTGTATGCATGCCTACAAATACAGTTTTAGGAAGGCGGTTCCAAATTATGCTGCTAAAACATTCATTTGGGTTCTATGTCTGCCAATGCAGACATTCGCTTAGAAAGTCAGGATGAACCAAGTCTCTGAAAATAGGTTTAATTGCTGTAATAACAGCAGCAGGAAGAGAATGCTGGTGAGAATAAGATTCTCCAGTGCCCTGAGTCCTATTGTATTTGGACTACGAATTTTCTTATGGAAGAATATTACCCAAACATCTCTCTTCATTGCCTCCAGATTTTCTTTATTTCTCCTAATTGCCTGCCCATAGTATACCTGCAAGTTTTCTATTTCAGTTTTAGTTAACCGACCCTGCCTAGTCAACAATTTTCCATCTCCTAATTTTTTTCCTCTCGTATCAACAGTTAGTTTTCTCAGCCTTGTTCCCAAACGTTTTTGAACATGGCCTACACATTCTATTTTGGTAATAATGGCATCTCCAAACGGCTTAGATGTGACAATGGGTGGGCTGACAGTGGGTGACAGAAAAGTGGGCATGGCACATAAACACACTTGGTAGGAAAATGCTCTTTAAACGCTCGAAAAAAAATTTTCAGCAAAATCCTTTTCAGAGTATTTAAATAAAACCATAATCTACCGAAATATGATGAAAACCGAAAATCGATTTTTTTCGACCTGAACCACGGAGTGGTCCCCTTAATGGGCTATGTCAGCAGACGACCGACGTGAGTGCCTTTGCCAACAACACCAAATCGCCTGCTGCACTGTATCGGCTGGACACCAGACGACTGGGAAACCATGGCCTAGTCATATGAGTCCCGATTGCAGTTGTTGAGAGCTGCTTGTAGAGTTTCACTGTGGCGCAGACTCTATGAAGCCATGGACCCAAGTTGCCAACAAGGTGCTGCGCATTTGGTAGTGGCTCCATAAGGGTTTGGACTGTGTTTACATGTAGTAGACTGGATCCTTTAGTCCAACTGAATCGGTCATTAACTGGGAATTGTTACGTTCAGCTACATGGAGACCATTTGCAGCCATTCATGGAATTTATGTTCCCAAACAACGACGGAATTTTTATGGCTGACATTGTGCCAGCATTGTTAGTGAATTTTTAGTAGAACACTCTAGACAGTTTTAGCTTAAGGTCGGCCACCCACATCACCCGACATGAATCCCATTGAACAGTTATGGGACGTAACGAGAGATCGTTTCTGGCACGAAATCGTACATCGGCAACAGTTTCGTAAGTATGGATGGCCATAGACATTTCATGTCTCAGTATTTCTGCAGGGAACTTCCAACGGCTTGTTGACTCCATGCCAAGTATAGTTGCTGCATGACGCCGGCCAAAAGAAGGCCCGGTACATGATTAGGAGGTGTACCATGTCTTTTGTCACCGCAGTGTATACCCATCGAGCAGTTGTGGGGTGTCCTGTGGATGTGTTGCAGCATGTCGACATGCCCCAACGACAGTGCAGCAATGATCAATCGTGCTGGTGGAAGAATGAAATGCTCTACCGCAAGAACTGCTTTCGAACGTTGTGGCCAGTACCAGAGCAAGGTGCAGAGAAAAAATGCCGTCAATGGTTTTGGCCTACTCTATTTAGAACGATGTCCTGCGTTTTGAGATGTCTAGGGGAACATCACGAATCTCAGTGATTTCAGTACCATTATTGTCTTTGGAAAAATGATTGATGCCCTGTTCTGCTCATTGTGTATTTCTTTCATTTACTTTCTGTAGTATACTGTAGCAATACTTTCTATGAATGGTCTAAGTTTCATGGAGCTTAGTGACATATAACGCGAAAATTTCTCTGTAATTAATTGAAACCAATTGTGGAACTCACTTTTTGACTCCCTCATTCCTACTAGTAAGCTCATATCTTACCGTAACTGTTTCTTCTATCCATTCCCCCACTAACACATTCCCATCCCCATGATTAATAATCATCACCTCCTTTTACTTAGTGAATTACCCTTTCAGTATCCTCACATATTTCCTCTATCTCTTACTTTGGACATCGGCATGTGTACTGAAGTTACTGTTGTTGACGTTGGTTCGCTTTCGACTCAGATGAAAGCAACCCTATTACCGAACTGTTCACAAAAAATCACTCAGTGGCCTTCGTCTGTATCCATAACGAATTTTATTCCCGTCATAACATTTTCTGCTGCTGCCTATATTATCTTGGATTCGTCCAGCCAGAAACCATGATCCTCTTTCCATTTCACTTGACCGACCCCCACTATATTTAAACTGAGGGCGTGCATATTTCCTTCCAGATTTTGTAGCACCACTACCACGTTCATATTTCTCCCATTCCTCGTCCTTCTCTTAGTACGTCTCTCATCAATTATTAAAAGTGATTAGATTATTAATTAGAAATGAAGAAAAGGTACAATTAAGAGCTGAGAAAAAATCCCGTTATCGGAATTGTGTTTTTAACGCAACATTTCCTTGCTTCGAGTGAGGAAAACTTTTTGATTATGTCACTGAGGTCAAAGTTAGCAATTGTGTCGTGCTCGTTCGACAATATAGACAAATTTGTCGATCTTCTTTCACCCATACTCGCACTTAAGTAATTTTTTAATCATCTTCCATTTCCTGAAACTCCATTCACAAAATGCTGTAGTGATTTACATTGTTATGTCATAAAAGCTGTATCGATGTTGAAAAAACATTCAAAATATCCAAATGGGAAGTCGTGTTAGTGGTCTTCGTGAGCTCTTTTACACTGAACCTTAAAGTAACTTCGCTCTCTCAGTGTCTCTGCCACATTGGGCACCAAAGCGAGATACACAGTTTTCAGGGTATAGAGACTTAGTTTAAAAGGTTTCCTAAGAGGAATTTAAAGTAGATGATTTGGTGTGATATACGAGATGTCAAGAATGAATTTTCCCATTACAGTGGAGTGTGTGTAGGTGTCAACGTAGTGGAAAATGAAATCTGTGTTAGCGATTTTAACATGGCTGTATTGTCAGCGACCGTTACAAAGTAAAATTAAAACAATTGCAGCTCTCAGTTACGAAGATGATGTCTTTTTGGCCTAGGTTTCGGCCACTTCTAAGATGCTGCCGCAGCTTGAAATGTGGTACAGCCTTCATGACCTGCCTCTATGTGTCCTAGTTTAATATTTTGTGATTAAAGCGTTATAGCTTCATAGTTATTTTATACGTGAACATGCCATTTTTAAATGTTTTCTTTCTGGTGAAGACAGTCTTAGAAGTGGCCGAAACCTAGGTCAAAAGGACTTCATTTTCGCGACTGAGTGCTGCAGTTGTTTTAATTCTAGATCTGTCTACCCTACCAGGACTCAAAACTGGCAGCTTTGGGTTTTAGGGAAAATGCTCTAACAACTGAGGTATCAAAGCATGACTCTCGACAATCCATCACAGCTGTACTTCCCGCAGTATCACATCTCCTGCCTTCCAAGTAACTCAGTTCTCCTGCATACGTTGCGGGAATGGCTCTGCTGGAAGAAAGGTTACTGCAAAAGGCAGAATACCTTCTGTCTACTTCTTCATGGTTCTCAATTTTTCCTTTAAGTTCAACACCAACGTCCTCATCATTTTCGTCTGCCCCCGTAGATAAGTGATCAACGTGGTTGACTGACATCCGAAGGACCTGGGTTCGGTTCCTGGTGTCCCTAGGGATTTTTGCTTGGTGGAAGGTCTGATGTTGGATGCAGTCAGTCTCGTTAGGCCAACGGAGGAGCTACTCCACCAGTAAGTATTGCATCAAAAGTAAGGAACCTGACAACGACCGCCGGCCGCTGATGGCCGAGCGGTTCCGGCGCTACAGTCTGGAACCGCGCGACCGCTACGGTCGCAGGTTCGAATCCTGCCTCGGGCATGGATGTGTGTGTTGTCCTTAGGTTAGTTAGGTTTAAGTAGTTCTAAGTTCTAGGCGACTTATGACCTCAGCAGTTGAGTCCCATAGTGCTCAGAGCCATTTGAATCATTTTGACAACGACCGGGAGACCTTGTGCTGACCACAAGCTCCTCCATTCCGCATCCGACGACAGAAGTGGCCTAGGATGATACGGCAGTCGGTCCAGTCCAGTTGGCATGTCTAGGTTCAGAAGGGTAAACTTTTTTTTTCCTCTCAACTCCATGCTATGTGCCAACATAGCCACTTCATATTGAGGGCAGTCTCAAAAACGTATGTTATTCTATCAGTTAGATTTTTAAACCAGAGTTAAACCTTAGTTTAAACCAGAGTTTAAACCAGAGATTTATCCTATACTAATAATTTGGGTAAATAACTGTACTTCGACATTATTATACAGTACTGGCCATTGAAATTGCTACACCAAGAAGAAATGGTGATGATAAACAGGTATTCAATGGACAAATATATTATACTATAACTGACATGTGATTACATTTTCACGCAATTTGGGTGCATAGATCCTGAGAAATCAGTACCCAGAACAACCACCTCTGGCCGTAATAACGACCTTGATACGCCTGGGCATTGAGTCAAACAGAGATTGGATGGCGTGTACAGGTACAGCTGCCCATGCAGCTTCAACACGATACCACAGTTCATCAAGAGTAGTGACTGGCGTATTCTAACGAGCCAGTTGCTCGGCTACCATTGACCAGACGTTTACAATTGGTGAGAGATCTGGAGAATGTGCTGGCCAGGGCACCGGTCGAACATTTTCTGTATCCAGAAAGGTCCGTACAGGACCTGCAACATACGGTCGTGCATTATCCTGCTGAAATGTAGGGTTTCGCAGGGATCGAATGAAGGGTAAAGCAACGGGTCGTAACACATCTGAAATGTAACGTCCACTGTTCAAAGTGCCGTCAATGCGAACAAGAGGTGATCGAGACGTGTAACCAGTGGCACCCCATACCATCATGCCGGGTGATACGCCAGTATGGCGATGACGAATAAACGCTTCAAATGTGCGTTCACCGCGATGTCGCCAAACACGGATGCGACAATCATGATACTGTAAACAGAACCTGTATTCATCCGAAAAAATGACGTTTTGCCATTCATGCACACAGGTTCGTCGTTGAGTACACCATCAAGGGTAAGCGCGGCCACGGTCTCCGAGCTGATAGTCCATGCTGCTGCAAACGTCGTCGAATTGTTCGTGCAGATGGTTGTTGTCTTGCAAACGTCCCCATGTGTTGACTCAGGGATCGAGACGTGTCTGCACGATCCGTTACAGCCATGCGGATAAGATGCCTGTCATCTCGTCTGCTAGTGATACGAGGCCGTTGGGATCCAGCACGGCGTTCCGTATTACCCTCCTGAACTCACCGATCCCATATTCTGCAAACAGTCATTGGATCTCGACCAACACGAACAGCAATGTCGTGATACGATAAACCGCAATCGCAATAGGCTATAATCCGAACTTTATCAATGTCGGAAACGTGATGGTATGCATTATTCCTCCTTACACGAGGCATCAAAACAACGTTTCACCAGGCAACGCCGGTCAAATGCTGTTTGTGTATGAGAAATCGGTTGGAAATTTTCCTCATGCCAGCACGTTGTAGGTGTCGCTACCGGCGCCAACCTTGTGTGACTGCTCTGAAAAGCTAATCATTTATATATCACAGCAACTTCTTGCTGTCAGTTAAATTTCGCGTCTGTAGCACGTCATCTTCGTGATGTAGCAATTTTAATGGCCAGCAGTGTACATGCTTGCTATGTAAAAGCCTATACTTAACTTTTTTGACTCGCTGTGCAGCATCTTTCCATCATTATCGTTAGAGTATCTAAGATATTTATTTTGAACAGTATCTAAAAAGGTTGAGGCAATGCATATTTGCGTAGGCTGAGGCTAGTGGCAGTGACGCATTCACGTCGTTGATATGTTGTGCTTTGCTTTCGGTAACAGTGCTAAAACAGTTCGGTATTATCTATTCCAAATTATCAGATGGAGCGGAGTAACGTAATTTGTTATGTGCGGGGTGATGTTTGCGTATTTACACATGCGCTGCTATTGTGTTTCAGAGAACATTTGGTGCATCTAAATTACCTGTAGGGCTATTACAAAAAGCAATTGGTTAAACAGTCAAATACACCAACTGACAACTAGCAATAGCTCTTTTAAATTTCAATTTCCCATTCATTTCCCACGGACGAATTTTTGAGCATTTATAATGGTTCATTTCCAGTGTAATTTCAGACCATCATTATCTGAATTAATATTAATTATATTTCTGAGTAAAGAGCAGACAGCTTTCATTATCGATAGTTGGTAGTATATTTAATCTTCCAAAATTTCGTTTTCTAAGTTGTTAAGTGAACATGATCTCTGGGTAGTTGTCATTAACTTCTAATTTCTTTTATACTGGTCTTTTGTAAGGGGTGATAATTATTTCCAGACAAATGACACATAAAAAAATTTAGCAGTTTCCGAAGTATTTTCAAGACTAAATTCATTCAACACAGCAAATTAAAATTTTAGTATGTGAACAAGAATTAGTCTCAATTGGCAAAGTAGTTTTCAGTGGATTACACTTATTTTACCCCATTAGAACATTCATTAACAGCATTCAAAATATGCATCACTGAGCTATCTTTTTAGACTCAGGAAGATGGGAGCAGTTTCTGGGTGTGTTAGTAATTGGAAGCCCAGCTCTTTTACTTTAGCTATGAGTGATCCAACTGTTCAGATTTCAATACATCAGCTATCTTGTGTAAATAAATAAATAAATAAATAAATAAATATTCAGTAATGCAGTAATGCTACGCTGTATAATCGTCAAATCACATTTTCCAAGCGATTGTCCTTAAACCATTTTCAGTGATGAGACTACCCCTTCGACGGTTCACATAAAAATAACCTAGTGGATGACGTCAGAAATTCCAAGAGGCTCTTCGTAGATGATGTTGATGCATTTAGGGTAGTCGCAACGCCACATACGTTGAATCCTTGATGTAGATACTGGCCGCTGACACTGAAACTAAACAAACGTAACATACTACATTACAGTATGAACATGCAATTGCTGGACAGTCACTGGAGGTAGTCACATCCACCATACATATATTAATACTTTTTCCACACATCATGAACACGACATTTCGTAATAATGTGGAACATGTCACTTTAACACAAGTTTCCTTTACACAAAATAATAATAATTATTATTTTTTTTTACAGTTACTACTTCATATCTAACAATTCATCTGTTGAGTTCTGGAAGGAGTTTTCATTCAGAAATTTTTTAAATTTGTTTTTAAATATTGGTTGGCTATTTTTCAGACTTTTAATTCTATCTCACAAATGACCAAATACTTTTGTGACAGCATAATTCTCCCCTTTCTTTGCCAAAGTCAGATTTAATCCAGAATAGTGAAGATCATCCGTTCTTATAGTGTTGTAGCTGTGCACTTCACTATAATTTTTTGAATTTGAATGTGTTATTAATAACAAATTTCATAAGTGAATATATGTATCGCGAAGATACTGTGTATGTGCCAAGTTCTTGAAATAAATGTCTACTAGGTGATCTTGGGTGGGCTCCAGCTATTATTTTTATTACACACTTTTGTGCAATGAATACCTTTTCTCTTAATGATGAATTACCCCAAAATATGATGCCATATGAAAGGAGTGAATGAAAACAGGCATAGTAGGCCAGTTACCGATATGTTTACCACCAAATTTTGCAATAAACCTAATAGCATAAGTAGCTGAACCTACCTGTTTCAGCAGATCATCGATGTGTTTCTTCCAATTCAATTTCTCTTCAATGCACACACGCAGAAATGTTGAATATTCTGCCATAGCAACATACTTATGTTCATAGTCTATACTTATCAATGGTGTCATGCCATTTACAGTACAGAATTGTATAGACTGGGATTTCTCAAAATGTAGTGAGTGTCCGTTTGCAGAGAATCAAGTAATAATTTTCTGAAAGACATTATTTACAATTTCTTAAACTGATTCCTGTTTGTTGTGTATGATTACTATTCTTGTATCATCAGAAAAAGAACTACCTTTGCATCTTCAGGAATATATAGCGGAAAATCATTAATATACATTAAGAACAACAAGGGACCGAAAGTGAACTCTATGGGGCACCATTCTTGATACCTCCCCAGTAAGAGGACTGTGTTGATTTTTGCAAACTATGTGTACTGTTAATTTAAACCTTCCGCATTCTTCTTGTTAAATATGAATTAAACCACTTGAGGACTGTCCCAATCATACCACAATACTTAAGCTTATATAGAAGAATTTCATGATTCACACAATCAAAAGCCTTTGAGAGATCACAAAATAACACAGTCGTGATATTCCGTTATTCAATGGATTTAATATTTGATCAGTGAAAGCATATATATAGTATCTTCCATGGAAAAGTCTTTCTGAAAACCTAATTGACACTTCGTTAGTACTTCATTTTTATAACTATGTGATGCTACTCTTGACTACATTACCTTTTCAAGAATTTTGGAGGAAGCTTTCAGAAGTCAGATTGGGTGGTAGTTGTTAGCATCAGACCTATCCCCTTTTTTATGCAATAGTTTAACAATAGCATATTTCAGTCTGTCTGGAAAAATGCCCTGTTTCAGTGAGCTACCACATATGTGGCGGAGAATTCTACCTGTTGGGAACAATCTTTTAGTTCTCTATTAGAAATGCCATCAGTTCCAAGTGAGCTTTCACTTTTGAGTGAATTCATTATTTTCCTTATATCGCTAGGACAGGTGGGTTTAATTTCAGTTTTATCAAACTGCGTAGGTATTGGCTCTTCCATATACTGCCTTGCATTTTCTCGTGAATAGCTGGATCCTATTTCCTCTACATCACTTAGAAACGATTATCGAAAATGTTTTCTACTTCTAACTTCTCGTTAACAAGGTTTCATTGAATCTGATAGAAATACGGTCTTCCTGTGCTCTCAGTTGCCCTGTTTTAACAAAATTCAAAATTGTTATAATTTTGTTATCAGATGTGGTAATCTGAGGCATTTTGCACATACTTCTGGATTTTTAATAACTTTTTTAAATACAGTGCAATAGTTATCATAATGTTTCATCGTTTCTGGATCATTACTCCTCCTACCTATAAGATGCGTTTCCCTTTTCTGTTTACAAGGTATTTTTATCATTTTAGTAAGCCATGGCCTTTAGATGGTTTATTACAATGATACTTCATAGTTTTCTTAGGTGAACTGTTTTCAAATATATTCTTAAAGGTGTCATGAAATAGGTTAAATTTTAAATTAGCATCAGGTTCCTTGTACACCTCATCCCAGTCTAACTGTTGCAAGCTTTCCCTAAAATTTTCAGTTGTTCAATCTTTAACTGAATGCACTGTTTTGGAGGACTGTTTTGCGTTACTGTGTGGAGCTATCTTATATATCGTAACTAGCTGTGCATCGTGACCAGACCGATCATTCTTAAGAGGAAAAGCCTTTATTTGATTACATTTATCTTTCTCTATAAAAACATTATCTATCAGTGTGCTGCTTTCTTGTACCACCCGAGTAGGAAAATAAATTACTGATTTCAGACTGAAAGAACCAAGTGATACTTCAAGGTCAACCTTTCTTTCGTACTCTTTCAGGAAATCTACAATGAAATCCCCACAAACAATAATTTGTTTCCCTCTGCCTGACAGATAGCACAACAAAGGATCTAAGTTTTTTTTCTAAATTAGCTGATAATTTCCTACAGCAACAACGGATTCGTGCCCTCCCATCGGAATGATGAAGAAGGTATCGGAATTCATCACACCACGCAATGCTCTACCACTATGCCAACGTCCAGTGCCGATGGTCACGTGCCCATTTCAGCCATAGTTTCCGATGTCGTTGTGTTAATATTAGCACGTGCAGGGGTCGTCGGCTGTGGAAGGCCATCGTTACAAGTGTTCGTGCACTGTGTGTTCAGACACAGCTGTACGATGCGCAACTTAAAGTCAGACGTTAGTTACCCACAGTTCGCCGGTTGCTTTTTTTCACCAGTCTACGCATCCTACTACGCCCGACATCCATAATGAGGAACGGTCGCCCAATCCCAAGACGTCTGGACATGGTTTCACCTTGCTTAAGACTGTCCGCCATGTTTCCCCCAAAGTATAGGATATTCATACTTTTTTTTTACATACGAGTCACGATGCGAATGGAGATTTCTAATTAAATGTATAGAAGAATTCGTCGTAAACGTGTGGTCAAATGCGAATGGCAATAAATCTTGAAAAAATGGTTTTCGCTTGTTTAGATTTCCTAGTGATGTTGAATGAAGAAAATATTTAATCAAAATGTCTCCGACACTCCCAGTTATACATTTAATTCCTAATGTAATTTTCAAGTGAATAAAATAAAATGATTAGACAGTTACAGTTCATAATAATACTATGCCTGCCTCTCGATGTCGAAGTCAGCACCAGGAATGTTGCTTCTGAAGGACCCTGATGTTAGATGGTGGTCAAAAAACACGCTTCACATCATATTTCCACAAAATACGGCCGATCCTATTCGAAATGCTCTCTGCGTAAGACAAAAAGGCTGTAGACTTTAGTGCCACCTCGGTATCATCATCACTCACAGGTTGCACAGTTGGTCGGCATAGCTACTAACATCTGATCTGTGTTTTGCTATGACGATTGTAGCGAAAGGCCACTTCGAGATGGTCTGACTTAGATGATAAACTCTCAGGATCCGAGATAACATGGGCCACATGAAACAAGGTTGATCCGGATGGAGACAACTATCAACCTGCAGACACAAATCAGTGTGAGTTACCTTCCTAGAAACGGTAAGTCGCAATATACCACCAAGCTTCCTCCTGACCAACACATCGAGGATGGGAAGACTTATCCTTTCACACATCCATCGTGAAACTAATATGCAGGTGGACTGAATTCCTATGTTCTAAAAAGTCAAATTCTCACTGCTATGAGGCCTAACAACTAAATAATCTTCTACATAGCTGAGAAAAACGCAGGTGTCATTACTTTGTCGCCGAAAAACATTGGGAGAGGCTAGTTGGTGAGAATTTCTTTGTAGGTTTCGAAGGGAGCTGTTAATCTTTTGAGGAATGTAGGTCGATGCAAAATAAGCATTAGTAAAGAGACATCAGGTGAATGTTTTCTACGTATTAATAGTGATCGTGGGCTTTAGTTTCACTCTAATCTGAGTGCTCTTGTGTGGTTGGTAGGTGGAGATTCGAGGTTAGTTTTTAGTCCAAGGCATTTTATCGTTTTAGTTTGGTAGATTAGGCTGTTATAAAATGTAAGGAAGAGGTATTTCGGGTGGAGTGCTTGGTGGTTTCCGTGAAATTATTGCCGGGTTGTTGCAATGTAGGTATCACGAGATGCACCAGGTGGTGTAGATTAATATTTTATTTAAATCTTCCATCGGGTGAGACGTTTGCCGCAGAATTTAAACTGCTCTTTAACGAACAGTCTCTCAGTATTGTCGCGTCGTCACTATATTTCTGCATTATAAGTGAAAGAGCCGCACTGCACCAGCTGTCGCGAGCTGGCTGTGGGCGCTATTGGGTGCGGAGCCGACGAAAACACAGTTGCAGCAGATGCAGCAAAACTGTCAGTTGGTTTCCACCCTTCCGGCCAGAGACTGGTGCTCGTGGTGCAGACGACACAGCAGAGCCTCATGCGGACCACGGGAGCAGCAGGTCAATTGTCACGCCTTCTGGCAGCCGACTTGGCGGAACTTTACAAATACTCATCATTTTAAGTAGAGGTGTATTCAGTCTGGCAGCACCTACTACAACTAGATATCCGTGCGAGACGACAGAGCTATATGGTTATGGAATCTGCCACCAAGAGTCTTGGACTCCACTACCTACGAACCGTCTGTTGTTTCTGGTGGCTGGTGAGCCACCTTAGAGTCACTTCAGCCCCAGATGGACTTCAGCAATTAAGGGCAGCCAATCGTGACCAAGTTGGTGCTGTCACATATACCACTGTATTGGTGCAGCACACTAGTGCTATATGCCTCCACTCGCAAGGGTGGACTAGAATTGTGGTGTTTCTTTCCCGCTATATGAAGCACGGCGGACTTCTGCATCTGCAGGAGCTGCCTATGCTGAATTTTATAGTCACGCCAAGAAGCTGCACGAACTGCTAGAGACATTCAGCGTCAGCAGACCTTCTGCTGATGTCAAGACGCCACTGCGCCCCCTTGTTGTCGGCACACGCCAAGAGGGCGTAACTACCAGGGTAAGTCAATGATTATCCGCAATTTAGTTATATTTTTGTTTATTTTGGCAGTACTGTCGTTTTACGTTGATGACGTATGCTTTGTTTATTTACTGTCATATCTTTGCAATTTTCAATGAGTATGATGGACAAACATCTATTAGGCGCACTACGAATGTAGTGGTGTGGACATGTTGGGAATATGGATCTCACGGGGAGCGTGCAAGGGATAAGTCCCTGCAGACGCTATGTCCTCTGTGCCCACGGTGGCTCAGATGGATAGAGCGTCTGCCCTGTAAGCAGGAGATCCCGGGTTCGAGTCCCGGTCGGGGCACACATTTTCAACATGTCCCCAATGAAGTACATCAACGCCTGTTTGCAGCTAGGGTGTCCATTTAATTATCATTTCATTTCTAGCAAAGCTGCATGGTCATCCACGGTAACTGTTCTTTCGGGAACAGATACTACCGTCATATATAGTTAAAATATGGCTTCCCGGCAATTGACCTTCTTGTGCGAACGCACACGCTATGCCAGAACTCGTACGGGACTTGGTAGATTAATCTGCCACGAGTAATGAGTATGATGGTCAAACATCTATTAGGCGCACTACGAATGTAGTGGTGTGGACATGTTGGGAATGTGGCTCTCACGAGGAGCGTGTAAGGGATAAGTTCCTGCAGACGCTGTATCCTCTGTGCCCACGGTGGCTCAGCTGGATAGAGCGTCTGCCGTGTAAGCAGGAGATCCCGGGTTCGAGTCCCGGTCGGGGCACACATTTTCAACATGTCCCCAATGAAGTACATCAACGCCTGTATGCAGCTAGGGTGTCCATTTAATTATCATTTGAATTTTCAAGCTGCTAGGTTAGTTTCGTTATCGCTGCTGTGCTGTTAATCATGGCTACTCCGCTATCTATTTGCACCAAAGAAGAGCAACGTTCAGTGATCCATTTTTTGTGGTCGAAAGGCGTATCAGGGGACGAAATTCACCGAAGACTTTCGGTACAGTACGGGAACAGTGTTTTGCCACAACGGAGTGTCTACGAATGGACTGAAAAATTCCGAACTGGTCGCACAAGTGTCGCACGATGAAGGAGCCGGACGACCGTTCACCGTAACAAATGAAAAAACCATTGAGCGTTCACGTCCAATGATTCTATTAGACAAACGGTTAACTATTGACGAAGTGGCACAACGTCTGCAAATTAGTCCCGGTTCCGACTACGAAATCATCCACAACAGACTTGGTTTTCATAAAGTTTGTGCAAGATGGGTCCCAAGAGAACTCACACAGTTGCCTAAACAAACGCGATCTTGGACATCTGCAAAAAGCATTTGGATTGCTAAGGTAATGAATAGGACCACTTGTTAGACAGGATCATTACTGGTGACGAAACATGGATCCATCATTACAAGCCGGAGAGTAAAGGGCAGAGTATGGAATGGGAAACATCCAAATTCGCCGTGCAAGAAAGAGTTCAAGACAATCGTCCGCAGGAAAACTGATGCTTACGGTTTTTGGGACGCACAAGGTCTAGTACTGGAACATTATGGGGAAAAGGGCACAACAACAAATAGTGTACTTTACAGTGAGATGCTTACTGCCAGGCTAAAGCAAACAACGACGATTGTTGTCAAAAGGTGTCGTGTTGTTGCACGACAACGCCCGTCCGCATACCGCTGCCCACACTGCTGAAACGCTCCGGAGAGTCAAATTTTAACTGCTGGATCATCCTATATATGAGTATATACTGTAACAGTTGTGATACTAAATGTAACGCTTCTGCTACTAAATGTAACTGAGTTTTCTCAAAATGGCTCTGAGCACTATGGGACTCAACTGCTGTGGTCATAAGTCCCCTAGAACTTAGAACTACTTAAACCTAACTAACCTAAGGACATCACACACATCCATGCCCGAGGCAGGATTCGAACCTGCGACCATAGCAGTCGCACGGTTCCGGACTGCGCGCCTAGAACCGCGAGACCACCGCGGCCGGCTGAGTTTTCTCTTTTGATGCTAGTCAATTGTCAGGATGAGCATTCTAAAGCATTATGTCAGGATGAAAATACTAGATAAATTAATTTTTTTCTCTTAACAACTCTTTCTGTGCGTCCTTTGCACTGAGGGTGTAACGGAGTTGTGCGTAATTTACGTATTTTTAATAAGTGGCATAGCTGTATCATTAATTCAGACATAAAATTAGATCCCTGATCTGTGATAATAGCTTCAGGTACGCCAAATTTAAGTATCCAGTTGTTAACTAAAGCTTGGGCAACTGTATTTGCTTGCTGATCTGGGAGACTCACCATAGCTAGGTAGCGTGAAAAGTGATCCATAATTGTAAGGACGTACTTATTACCAACAGGTATTTTATGAAATGGCCCGTAGAGATCCACTCCGCAGATTTGAAATGGACATGAAGCCTCGGGGAGCCTCTGTAAGGGTATTTTTGAACGAGAAAGTTCAGCTCGTTGTGCGCACGCAATGCAATTACGAACGTACTGCGCAACATCCTGCTTTCTGGTTTGCCACCAAAATCGCTCTGCTACTCGTCTTTCGGTTGTCCGCTGTACCCCGTGTCCTGCAAGGATATGATCGTGGGCCTCTGCCATTATTTCTTGTCTAAGGTGTTGGGGAACAACAATTCGCGGTCCAAGTTTTGTTTTACGGCATAATACACCATCTTCAAAGCAAAATTGTTTGTGAGTTGCGTATTTTTTGCATTCTGTATCCTCATCTTGTGCCATTCTCCAATCCTCAGTATCTCGGCCTGTTGTTTCCAAAAGTGCTATTTTCCGACTTAGACAATCTGCATTCGTGTGTTTTTTGCCTGGTTTATGGATAACTTCGAAATCCATTTCGGAAAGACATAGGGCCCAACGGGTGAGACGACTAGATGGATCCTTTAACCCAAGCAACCATTTTAAAGCTGCGTGGTCTGTAATAACCTCGAATTTCCTACCATACAAGTAGCATTTAAAGTATTTGATGCCATAAATAACACTTAACAATTCTTTCTCCGTTGTGGAATAATTTCTTTCTGCCGTTGTTATTTGTCTCGAAGCGTAGGCTATGGGGTGTTCCGCGCCATTATTATTCTGACTCAAACAACTCCTACTGAATGACCACTTGCGTCACAGGATAAAATAAATTCTTTATTATAATCTGGGTTGGTTAATACTGGACTGTGTGTTAACTTATCTTTAAGGGTTTGAAATGCTGATTCACAATCTTCAGACCAATGAAATTTTGCCCCCTTTTTCAATAATTGGGTTAAGGGTCGGGCAATTTCAGCGAAATTTTGAACATATTTCCGGTAGTACGATGCGAGACCAATGAAACTTTGTACTTCCTTAACGCGTTGTGGTGTTGGGAAGTCCGTAACTGCCGAAATTAATCGAGGATCTGTTTTAATTCCCTTTTCACTAATGATATGCCCTTGGTATGTAACCTCTGTCAATGCAAAACTACATTTTTCCATATTTAATGTTAATTTAGCTTTTCTAAGTCTCTGAAAAACATTACGAAGACGCACAGCATGTTCATTAATGTCTTTGGAGAATACAATAATATCGTCTAGATATACACAACATTGCTGAGTTTTGAGTCCTCGCAATACTCCATCAAGTAGTCTTTGAAAAGTTGCTGGTGCATTTTTCAAACCGAAAGGCATTCTTTTAAATTGCCAGTGGCCTCCAGGGGTAGAAAATGCTGTTTTATGCCTATCTTCAGGTGCAACTTCCAATTGATGATATCCGCTACGTAGATCGATTGTTGAAAAATATTTACTTTTACCTAAACTGTCAATGATATCTGTAATGTTTGGAAGAGGATAAACATCTGAGATTGTTTGTTAAGGTGCCTGTAGTCACAACAAAAATGGTTCAAATGGCTCTGAGCACTATGGGACTCAACTGCTGAGGTCATTAGTCCCCTAGAACTTAGAACTAGTTAAACCTAACTAACCTAAGGACATCACAAACGTCCATGCCCGAGGCAGGATTCGAACCTGCGACCGTAGCGGTCTTGCGGTTCCAGACCGCAGCGCCTTTAACCGCACGGCCACTTCGGCCGGCCGTAGTCACAACAAAATCTACATATATCGTTTCGTACTGTCGGGAGACTTCTTTGGAATAATTACGATATTTGAATTATAAGGCGAATCAGAATATTCTACAATTCCATCTTTTAGATGCTGTTCTAAAAATTCATCCAGTACTGGCTGTAAGTAATGCTGAACTCTATAAGGCTTCCTATAAACTGGGGGGCTATTTCCTGTTGGGATTCTATGCTGTGTGATATCTGTTGCTGGCATTGGACCTTCTGCATTAAATAAATCTTGAAACTCAACTAAAACTGCTTCTATCGTGTCTCTATCATTTCCTTTCAAATGCTCGATCTTCTGGCGTAATGCGGTTTTATAGGCGTCTGGTTTCTGACCATCAGTAATATCTGACCAAATGAAATCTTCTTCTTCAAAAGTACTGACTGTAGCTACTAATATTCCCTTATGCAACTCTTTGTCCTCCACTCCGAAATTGTCAATATGTACCGATACTTTTCTTTCTCCCTCAACGTCTTGAACCCGTACAACACTTCTACGTACAAAACAATGTGATACATCTAATTCTTCATTTTCCTCTAATGGCTCTATTAGACACACTGTATCTGTAGGTACCTCGGGGTCAACGGTCATCCACAAAAGTTTTCATGAGCCAGATGGTATCTGATCCCGCGAATCAACCTTCAAGGACGTTGCACGCAGTGTAGTTGATTTCGCCTTCCGGTTGGGGAAATCTTGCGGCAGCGGGCCCTTTGCAGCGGTGTCACCTAGCTGAAACACTATTCCGCTAAGTTCTACAGTTTGCTGTCTGAGGTCGATTTTAGCGTGATGTTTATGCAGGAAATCCAACCCTAGGATCGCGTCGTACCCGTCAGTTACCTTTGTTACCACTTCTACATCTTCTTGAAATTGTACACCGTGAATATAGAAAATCAATGATGTACATCCTAATGACTTCACTGTACCTCCTCCTACTCCACTCAATCTATACCTTGGAGGGTCATATTTCTTTTCTCCAATACATTCATTGCTTACTATTGATACGTTTGCGCCTGTATCCACTAGTATCCTTGCCCCTTTATCCTGTATGGTAGCAGATAACCAGCATTCCGCCTTCACATTAGCCTTAATGGCATGAAATTTTATTGGGAACGCCTGGCGGCGGTTCCGACATTCCTGTTGGAGTTTAACTGATTTCTATTTCCAAAAACTTTCTTAGACCTGCATTCCTTGAATGTGTGACCTATTCTTTGACAATTAGTGCATTGAGGTTGTCTGCAGTTTTTTGCTATATGGCCCTGTCGATCGCACCTAAAACATCGTACTCCTGCTGAAAATACATTTCGCTTCTCCTTGTATCTGGTGGCAATGTCTATTTCTTCGAAAGCCGTCGCCACAGATACAGCTTCTGCTAAATTTTTAGGAAAATCTGCGCTGACACGACGGGACGTTTCAGGAGGCAACCCACGTAAAAATGTATCCAGAGCTCTATTTTCTGCCTCTTGTAAAATAACTTTATTTGCTTCATCACTAGTTGTCAACTGATAGGTGTTAATATTAACTTTTCTAATCCTATCTACAAAACTTTCTAACGACTCGTTTTGCCTCTGAGTGATAGTGTTTAACTGTTCCCTATAAAATCTACAGCTATTCTGTTTTTGAAAACGTTTAAGCAATCCTTTCTTCAATCCCTCAAATGTTGGAGCATTCCGTAATTCTTCATGGTATAAGACGTGTGCTTTAGCCTCTCCTAGCAATCTTAACTTTGTCATTTGTAAGAGCTGTTCATCTGACCATGATCCTAACTTTGCAGCTGCTACTAAATCATCAAAAAAGGCTGTTATGTCCTCGCCAGGTTTACCTGAAAAAGTAGTTACTAAGGCTGCTGCTGAGGAATCTAGGCTGGGAGGGATTGAACTGGTTTGCCTAACCTCACTCAACTGTTTAAATAATGCATTATTATCACTTTTAAGCTATGCTATTTGATTAACTAAGCTCTGAATAGCTTCATCAGTAGAAACCGCTTGTGGTGCTGACTCTGACTTTGTACGATTTCGTATCATCATTTTACAAACTATTAGTTACACAATATTACCACACCGAATTCAAAAGATGTTTAGATATTTTCGACAAACTCTTAAAATTATGAGAAAGAATACACTTCTAAATAAAGAAAATATTACGACTGCTATGCAAACCTCTATCCTTTCACACATTAAACAATACTAACTGTGGACCTTTAGTGACTGTCATTCACACCTCACATTAAGCCAAGGGTTTTTTCTCTGACACCAAATGTAACAGTTGTGATACTAAATGTAACACTTCTGCTACTAAATGTAACTGAGTTTTCTCTTTTGATGCTAGTCAACTGTCAGGATGAGCATTCTAAAGCATTGTGTCAGGATGAAAATACTAGATAAATTAATTTTTCTCTCTTAACAACATGTGGGCAGGGTGGGTTCTTCCTTGGCTCGGGTATGAGGTAGAATGAAACATCATTTTTACATAAGATAACTTTTATTGAAAGTTTCGTACAACTGTTTCTTACTGGACGTTCTGGTTCGGAGAGCGGCAGCCGTGTCGTTTGCGTAGCCTTCTGCTGCGGCAGCGGCGGCGGCGGCGGCGGCGTCTGATTACGCGTAGCGGTGTGTATCTCGTGTCGCCGTCTCGCCCAGCTGACTGGAGACGCGCAGCGCGAGGTGGCCCGTTTAATTATTGCGAGCGAAGTCGTGCATCGGATGGTGATACCTTGGATGTGGAGTCCCAGTGTTTCTCTCCTCTAAGCGGCCGCGTGTGTTGTGCCTCGGCCAGCGGAGCGGCGCGGCGGGGGAAGGCCAGTGTCTCGGACTCGAACCACGGACTCCCGCTTGCCAGTCTTCGGCTGTCAGGTCTTCATCCCAGCTCACAGGTGACTGCTGAGGTGAGGCCGTCTCCTTCCCGTCCTCACGAGTCACCCGGGTACGTAAAAATCAGACTTCAAATACCTTTTAACTTCTGTCTTCTGGCGCCGCGGCTGCTGCTTGCTATTCCATTACAGCGGCGGACTTGGTGCGTCTGTGCATGATGCAGTCCTTTCTTGCATGACGGTCTTCAGCACCGAAACTGACTGAAAGCTACTGCTACTCTTCTTTTCTTCCTACGTCTCTCGTCTTCGTCTCCGTCCCCGTCTCCGTCTTCGTCTTCGGCTCCCGAGCCCACTGCGTCTCGCGTATTTATTCACTTCAGTTTACTGGAGGTAAACGACTTCACGGTCATTGCCTCTTCTGTCACACTGAGAAGCTCCTCGAAGAATCATCTTAACGTCGGTCATTGGCTCTTGGAATGTAGGCGAGGACCTTTGATCCCATGTGACGACTGAGAAACACGTGAGCCGGTCATTGCCTCTTCTGTCACATTGAAAAGCTTCTCGAAGAATCTTCTTAACGTCG
Source organism: Schistocerca nitens (assembly GCF_023898315.1). Taxonomy (NCBI): domain Eukaryota; kingdom Metazoa; phylum Arthropoda; class Insecta; order Orthoptera; family Acrididae; genus Schistocerca; species Schistocerca nitens. Next base: position 72,306,834 of record NC_064614.1, read on the forward strand.
GTCATTGGCTCTTGGGATGTAGGCGAGGGCCTTTGCTCACATACGACAACTGAGAAACACGTGAGCCAGTCGGGCGATGCCCTGACGGCTGAATCGACAGCGCCCGCTTGTGTGGAACTTGCTGACTTCACGGTCATTGTCTCTTCTGTTCTGCTGTTCTGCCCGCTGTCTGCGAGTATGTAACTCACTAAACTAAACCAAGTTTTTCATTTATATTCTAATTTCTAGATCACTTTGATTTCACTAATTTATTTACTTAAGTACCACTCCTTCCCCCATGAACCATGGACCTTGCCGTTGGTGGGGAGGCTTGCGTGCCTCAGCGATACAGATGGCCGTACCGTAGGTGCAACCACAGCGGAGGGGTATCTGTTGAGAGGCCAGACAAACATGTGGTTCCTGAAGAGGGGCAGCAGCCTTTTCAGTAGTTGCAGGGGCAACAGTCTGGATGTTTGACTGATCTGGCCTTGTAACATTAACCAAAACGGCCTTGCTGTGCTGGTACTGCGAACGGCTGAAAGCAAGGGGAAACTACAGCCGTAATTTTTCCCGAGGTCATGCAGCTTTACTGTATGATTAAATGATGATGGCGTCCTCTTGGGTAAAATATTCCGGAGGTAAAATAGTCCCCCATTCGGATCTCCGGGCGGGGACTACTCTGGAGGACGTCGTTATCAGGAGAAAGAAAACTGGCGTTCTACGGATCGGAGCGTGGAATGTCAGATCCCTTAATCGGGCAGGTAGGTTAGAAAATTTAAAAAGGGAAATGGATAGGTTAAAGTTAGATATAGTGGGAATTAGTGAAGTTCGGTGGCAGGACGAACAAGACTTTTGGTCAGGTGATTACAGGGTTATAAATACAAAATCAAATAGGGGTAACGCAGGAGTAGGTTTAATAATGAATAAAAAAGTAGGAGTGCGGGTTAGCTACTACAAACAGCATAGTGAACGCATTATTGTGGCCAAGATAGACACAAAGCCCATGCCTACTACAGTAGTACAAGTTTATATGCCAACTAGCTCTGCAGATGATGAAGAAATTGATGAAATGTATGATGAGATAAAAGAAATTATTCAGGTAGTGAAGGGAGACGAAAATTTAATAGTCATGGGTGACTGGAATTCGTCAGTAGGAAAAGGGAGAGAAGGAAACATAGTAGGTGAATATGGATTGGGGGGAAGAAATGAAAGAGGAAGCCGCCTTGTAGAATTTTGCACAGAGCATAACTTAATCATAGCTAACACTTGGTTCAAGAATAATAAAAGAAGGTTGTATACATGGAAGAATCCTGGAGATACTAATAGGTATCAGATAGATTATATAATGGTAAGACAGAGATTTAGGAACCAGGTTTTAAATTGTAAGACATTTCCAGGGGCAGATGTGGATTCTGACCACAATCTATTGGTTATGAACTGCAGATTGAAACTGAAGAAACTGCAAAAAGGTGGGAATTTAAGGAGATGGGACCTGGATAAACTGAAAGAACCAGAGGTTGTAGAGAGTTTCAGGGAGGGCATTAAGGAACAATTGACAGGAATGGGGGAAAGAAATACAGTAGAAGAAGAATGGGTAGCTCTGAGGGATGAAGTAGTGAAGGCAGCAGAGGATCAAGTAGGTAAAAAGACGAGGGCTAATAGAAATCCTTGGGTAACAGAAGAAATATTGAATTTAATTGATGAAAGGAGGAAATATAAAAATGCAGTAAATGAAGCAGGGAAAAGGGAATACAAACGTCTCAAAAATGAGATCGACAGAAAGTGCAAAATGGCTAAGCAGGGATGGCTAGAGGACAAATGTAAGGATGTAGAGGCTTGTCTCACTAGGGGTAAGATAGATACTGCCTACAGGAAAATTAAAGAGACCTTTGGAGAGAAAGAACCACTTGTATGAATATCAAGAGCTCAGATGGCAACCCAGTTCTAAGCAAAGAAGGCAAGGCAGAAAGGTGGAAGGAGTATATAGAGGGTTTATACAAGGGCGATGTACTTGAGGACAGTATTATGGAAATGGAAGAGGATGTAGATGAAGATGAAATGGGAGATAAGATACTGCGTGAAGAGTTTGACAGAGCACTGAAAGACCTGAGTCGAAACAAGGCCCCCGGAGTAGACAACATTCCATTAGAACTACTGACGGCCTTGGGAGAGCCAGTCATGACAAAACTCTACCATCTGGTCAGCAAGATGTATGAAACAGGCGAAATACCCTCAGACTTCAAGACGAATATAATAATTCCAATCCCAAAGAAAGCAGGTGTTGACAGATGTGAAAATTACCGAACTATCAGTTTAATAAGTCACAGCTGCAAAATACTAACGCGAATTCTTTACAGACGAATGGAAAAACTGGTAGAAACGGACCTCGGGGAAGATCAGTTTGGATTCCGTAGAAATGTTGGAACACGTGAGGCAATACTAACCTTACGACTTATCTTAGGAGAAAGATTAAGAAAAGGCAAACCTACGTTTCTAGCATTTGTAGACTTAGAGAAAGCTTTTGACAACGTTAACTGGAATACTCTCTTTCAAATTCTAAAGGTGGCAGGGGTAAAATACAGGGAGCGAAAGGCTATTTACAATTTGTACAGAAACCAGATGGCAGTTATAAGAGTCGAGGGACATGAAAGGGAAGCAGCGGTTGGGAAGGGAGTAAGACAGGGTTGTAGCCTCTCCCCGATGTTATTCAATCTGTATATTGAGCAAGCAGTAAAGGAAACAAAAGAAAAATTCGGAGTAGGTATTAAAATTCATGGAGAAGAAGTAAAAACTTTGAGGTTCGCCGATGACATTGTAATTCTGTCAGAGACAGCAAAGGACTTGGAAGAGCAGTTGAACGGAATGGACAGTGTCTTGAAAGGAGGATATAAGATGAACATCAACGAAAGCAAAACGAGGATAATGGAATGTAGTCGAATTAAATCGGGTGATGCTGAGGGGATTAGATTAGGAAATGAGACACTTAAAGTAGTAAAGGAGTTTTGCTATTTAGGGAGTAAAATAACTGATGATGGTCGAAGTAGAGAGGATATAAAATGTAGACTGGCAATGGCAAGGAAATCGTTTCTGAAGAAGAGAAATTTGTTAACATCGAGTATAGATTTAAGTGTCAGGAAGTCGTTTCTGAAAGTATTTGTATGGAGTGTAGCCATGTATGGAAGTGAAACATGGACGATAACCAGTTTGGACAAGAAGAGAATATAAGCTTTCGAAATGTGGTGCTACAGAAGAATGCTGAAGATAAGGTGGGTAGATCACATAACTAATGAGGAGGTATTGAATAGGATTGGGGAGAAGAGAAGTTTGTGGCACAACTTGACTAGAAGAAGGGATCGGTTGGTAGGACATGTTTTGAGGCATCAAGGGATCACAAATTTAGCATTGGAGGGCAGCGTGGAGGGTAAAAATCGTAGTGGGAGACCAAGAGATGAATACACTAAGCAGATTCAGAAGGATGTAGGTTGCAGTAGGTACTGGGAGATGAAGAAGCTTGCACAGGATAGAGTAGCATGGAGAGCTGCATCAAACCAGTCTCAGGACTGAAGACCACAACAACAACAACAAGTACCACTCAACAATACTTCTGACAATACCGACCATGACCTTCTTCTTCTGTGCGCATGCACACATATTACTCGAACTCTTACGGGACTTGGTAAGAAAGTCTTCCGCGAGTAATATGTGTTTTGGGTAGGGACACTACGAATGTGGTGTGTGAACATACAAGGCGAAAATGTGGGTCTCGCGGGAGGCGTGCACGAGATAGTCCCTGCAGTCGCACTATCCTCTGTGCCCTCGGTGGCTCAGATGAATAGAGCGTCTGCCATGTAAGCATGAGATCCCGGGCTCGAGTCCAAGTCGGGGCACATATTTTCACCTGTGCCCGTTGATATATATCAATGCCCGTCAGCAGTTGAAGATATTAATACACAATTCCAATCCTCCATATAGTCCCGATCTTGCCCCTTCTCACTACCACCCGTTCGGTCCACTCAGACAGGCATTAAGGGGTTGTCGATTTGCCTCCGACGAAGCAGTGAATGAAGCAGTGCATTCTTGGCTCGCCGCTCAACCGAGCACCTTCTTTTATGAGGGCATCAGGAAGCTTGTACAACGATGGACCAAGTCCGCTGAAACGCAGGGAGACTATGTCGAAAAATGATGTTCTTTTAAGTTTTGTATTTCATTACAATAAAATTTTATAACAACTCTGCGGATAGTAATTGACTTACCCTCTTACTGCAAAACGATGGAACGAGTGCTGTAACCCGTTTTCTAATGAAAATGTGTGATTGTTAATACTGTTTTCTTGAGTCACCACCCGTTAACATCACGTTGTCAACCGACGGCTTCAACTCAAACCTGCCGATGTAGAGGCTATGCGCCCCTGGTCTCTACAGAATGCAGTTTGGTTACAGCGAATAATAAATACAAGAAATATACGTGTAATATTACTAAAGCAGATTATCTATATTTCAGAGAGATAATTATTTGCTTGGTAAGGTTTCATGTGTTGATGGATGGATGACGACGTTGGTGCTAATATATGTCAGCTACAGTACGATATTGAGAGGCTCAAGGGAGAGTTACACATAGTAAAATTTATAAAACGAGATGGAGAGCACGGAAAATAGAAATGGGACTCATATGGTGCGCCGAAGCTGAAAGCCCAATACAGGAATTTGTCAGGTATTATTCTAATTTTAGGGGTAGTGAAACAGGATCAAATTCTGCTTGCGCGGCGGTTAGCTGTATTTGGAATAGATGCAGTATGTTACATATGGTAGGGTGTGAGTAGAAGAATGAATCTAGCAGTTAAGAGAAATATTGAGCGAGCAGAATGTGTGACTTAAAGGATAGGCATGAGGTCGCTTGGAAAAGGGCGATATGAGAAAAATAATAACGTCTAATGTGATGAAAGCTGTTAACATATGATTGTGCCCCACTGGGGAGGATGAGAACAGCGATTTCATGTTTTTTGGGAGCTGAATATGCCAGGCGCATGCATTATGGGATGTGAATAAAGCTGTTTTTGGAAGAATTTTACGTATATTTTAAAGTTGTGCAGGAAGTTTTGTTTGTCGAATAAAACTATGAATTTGTATTGATTTTTATTCTCTCTATTAACAAGTGGTACATCACAAATGTTTCGCCGATTCAGGTACTTTTCCTAAAATCAACTTGGTCTTCATGTAACTAGGATACATGTCCATTACGGATAAGTGGCGGATCTCTGTTGACAACGCTGCTGACCATTGGCCAGCCAGGGCACGGAATCCTGTCAAAAATTCAAACCAGCAAATGTGACGCCAATTCCGCGGCTAGCACGCACAATAGCTTGTTATATATCGTTCGCGTCTGAGCACCTACAGCGCAAACTTAACAGATACAGTGAAAGACGAAAGATTAAATTAAAGAGGGGAGCAATGTGCAGATATAAATTGTAATCATATAAGTGGAAAGATATAATACCGAGAAATTTTTGTAACCGTTATTCAGTAAACCTTCAATAACTTTTACATTATTTAATTTACACAAGAGTTCCAGCTGTCAAACTGTAACTCTTAGTCATGTGGAGAGGACGAGGAATTCCGCCTTATGCATTTTCTGTGTCTTACGCCACGCGGGGTAGCCGTGAGGCCTTGGGCGCCATGCCACGGTTCACGCGGCTCCCCCCATCTGAAGTTCGAGTCGTCCCTTGGGCTTGGGTGTGTGTCTTGTCCTTAGCGTAAGTTAGTTTAAGTTAGATTAGGTAGTGTGTAAGTCTAGGGACTGATGACCTCAGCAGTTTGGTCCCGTAGAACTTACCACAAATTTCCAAATTTCAGTGTCTTTCGTAAGTCGGAATTCCTCGTCTTATTTTAATGGCAAACACGGACATAAGAAGCACAACAATACCACAAGATAATTAAGTCAGTCATGTGCTTTAACATACACGTTTTGTAACACAATAATTAAGTCGTGAGATGCATTTGAATTGACTTTTATTTAAAAGTCTATATAAAATGCGATAAAGACACATACGAAACCAGCAAGGCAGTATACATTTCTGGACCATGTTTCACACAATATCCAACGTTAACTGCTTAAGATTGATATTATTATTGTTTTTATTAACTGCTTACAAATTTATATAGTTTCTCCAGTAACTTGAAAATTTGTATAGTGGAAAGAGGAGTAAACATCTGCTAAGAAAGTGATGCCATGTCCATATTTGTTGTAATAGCTGACGACACGTAAAATACGAAATGTTTTCAGGAATGAAATGAATTTGTAATTTTTCAACTTTAAATTAGGGGCGAACTACGGCACATCGAATTAAGCCTAAAAATCAGTTATAATTAGAATTTTAGCTTGCAACCAATGGCACAGCCATACTTTAATTATTATTTATGTTGAAATAATTCTAAATTATGCTGGTGCAACTACAGACTGGTTAAGTGACAGAGTTGTAGGGTTACACGGCGAACTGAGAGCGTAGAAGGCGGCAACCATCTTGAATAAAGGACAGTGATCTGTACGTCAACACCTCTGTTAGCCAGAGCGTTGTTCCAGCTTTGAATGTTATCGATCTTAGAGAAATTTTCAGATCATCAGTAGCGACACTTAGAATTATTTCGTGCTGGTGTGCTGTGGACTTACAATGAAGACCTTGAGTGCGAGGTCGCAATAGGTCAATGACATTTACATCATTCGACATCCCACGTATATCATGCAACCACAATCTTGGCTGCTAATGGCAACAGGAGACTGGAATAGATATATCCAATGGTGAGCACAGGTCCAGGTTACGGAGAGTAGTTACACGAAGAGCAACTCTCAACACTGCTGCAGTGCCAGTTGTGTTTATACAAAGGACAGCAATGGAAACGATAAACATTGCCTTATATTTACAGCAACAGTTGCCGGAAGTTGACATTTCATCAGAAAGGATCAATAGAAATGGGTGCTAAGGTGTTACAGGAAAATGAAGAATGTGAGTGAGGCACCACGGCATTGGAGGGTTGGATCTGGAATACAAACACCAACGTGGGTATCAATTACAAGAATCTGAGATAACTGATGATGTGGAAGGAAAGGTTCAGGATATAAAGATGGAACACTGCGGAAGAATGAGATGTTCAACAGGCCATGAAAGTGTTGAATCAGGTGTGCCCACAGTCCCTGAACAAATCTGTGCGGCAATGTGCTCATGAGACTGGGATCTACAAAAACAGTGTTCATAGAATTTTTTTGGCTCAAAAATTTAAGCCTTATATTCCAAGACTTTTCCATGCTCCACACGAGGATGATACCGATAGACGAAGTGGAAGTTGTGAGCGGTTCATTAACAGATCTGAAGAAGAACAACGCTTCCAAGAGCTAATTCTGTCGTCGGACGAAGCATCCTTTAAGCCTAGTGAGACAATTAACCGCCATAATTGCGTGTACAGGGCCAATGAGAATTCATACACAGCCGAGGAAAGATATGTTAATCTACCAGGGGTGTCTGTCTTCTAGGGGATTAATCAAACCACACTTCTTTGAAAACACTGACGCAGATGAGTCTTACTTAGAAATGTTACATATGATAGCTCCTTATCTTTACAACCGTTTTGGAAATAAAGATTATTGCTTTCACCAGGATGGGGCGCCTTCTCATTGTCACTTTAGTGTGAGGGCATTTCTCAGTCATGAATTCCCTGCCAGATAGATATGGCGAAGAGGAAGTGCGGAATTTCCAGCTCGATTCTCTGATTTAACTCCTCTGTACTTCCATCTGTGGTTTACTCGGAAGAATACAGTCCACATTGCAAAACTACAAACACTGGATGATCTTAAGAAGCAAACTGAGCAGAACTGTGATGACGTTCCATTAAGAACAATACAGTTGGCATGTCGTTCTGTTGTAAGTTATTGTCAACGGTGTATTGAAGCAATTGGACCTTAAGGTACACCACAAACACTGTAATGTATCCTTTAATTAAAGAGATACTCAGTTTCAAGGAGTATATACATTAATTTGGTACACTCTTTACTGAGGAGTAAAATGATGAACAAGTGAAAGTGTTACTGAAACAGATGTCGAGCCATGTAGTTCTTTTGGTTGTGTAAATCATGGAATACTTCTAGATAAGCTCACGTACTGTGGTATGATCGGGACAGCGCTCAAATGGTTTAAATCATACCTAACTGGAAGAGTGCAGAAAGTTGAAATAAGAAGTTCACATAACATGCAAAAAGCTGGTGATTTCTCAAACTGGGAACAATGAAGGATGGGGTGCCACAAGGTTCAGTCTTGGGTCCTCTGCTGTTCGTAGTAGATACACTGCTGGCCACCGTAAATGCAACACCAAGAAAGACAAGAGGTAGCACAACAAAATTTATTTTGTAGATAACATGTTGACCAAGTATCAAATGATTACGTTTACAGACGTCTGTGACATGTGGTTCCTGCCAGAATCAGTAGCCAGAGTAGCCGCCATTGTTGGAGATCACCGCTGCCACACGTCTCGGCATTGAGTCAAAGAGACGTTGGATGTGTTCCTGGGGTACAGCAGCCCAAGCAGCTTCCACACGTTGCCAAAGATCATCTGGTGTGGCAGCTGGGGATGTAATCTGGGTCACTCGTTGAGCAGCCATGGACCACATGTTTTCTATCGGCGAAAGATCCGGAGGGCGAGCCGGCCAGGGAAGCAATTCCATCTGGTTATTGACGAAGAACCTTTGGACAATGCGTGCCACGTGTGGTCGCGCATTATCCTGTTGAAATATGGCTGTGGCCGAGCCCTGAAGGTAAGGAAGGACAACTGGCTCCAGCACCTCGGATATGTAGCGCCGGCTATTTAAAGTACCGGCAATGCGTACTAGAGGCGTGCGAGAGTAATATCCAATACCGCCCCATACCATAATACCCGGTGCAAGACCAGTGTGGCGGTGCATACTGCAGCTGTCCAGCATCCTCTCTCCACGGTGTCTCCACACTCGAATCCGACCATCGTGGTGCTGCAGACAGAAGCGTGCCTCGTCAGTAAAGACAACGTCATTCCATTCTGCCGTCCACATCCGTCTGCCATCACACCATTGGCGACGGAGACGTCTGTGGTTCTGCGTCAATGGTAGACGAAGCAATGGACGTCTTGCGGACAGACCACTCTGCTGTAAACGGCGTCGAATGATACGCGCAGACACTGGATGATGCGTTACAGACGCAATGTGCTGTACTATGGTTCGGGATGTCACTGAGCGATCCGTCACTGCCATTCGCACAATTTGCCTATCAGCACGTGCAGTGGTGCACCGAGGTGAATGCGATCGACCACGTCGGGCCGTCGTACCCTCCTGCATCCAACGATCACATATCCGCATTACAGTTGTTTGGTTTCGTCCAACACGACTAGCGATTTCTCTGTATGATAATCCACAATCTCGGTAAGCCACTATCCTTCCTCTGTCGAACTCGGATACTTGATCAAACGATGTTCGCTGTTGTCTACGAGGCATAACTGATCGTCTTGTGAAACAACCACAAGGTAAACACACATGCCGAACGTACACTCATCGAAATCGCCAAGCCTTAAATGGCGCTATGAGGTGGCGCCACAGACGCGCGTGATGTGCGTCTGCGCTGAAATTCTAATCAGTTGCATATCTCATCGCTGCAAACCCATGGTGTAAATTTCACTTGATTCGGATGCTTCCTTCAGGGTGTTGCATTTACGGTGGCCAGCAGTGTATTAATCACTTGTCATTCAATATTGACGAAGATGCACAGCTGGTACTTTTTGTTGATGATACGAGTGTAGCTATCACACCCAACAGACAAGAATTAAATAATGAAATTGTAAACGATGTTTTTCAGAAAATCATTAAGTGGTTCTCTGCAAATGGGCTCTCATTAAACTTTGACAAAACACAGTATATACAGTTCCACACAGTAAATGGAATGACATCATTAATAAATATAGACTTCGATCTGAAATCAGTACCTAAGGTAGAATATTCAAAATTTCTAGGTGTATGTGCTGATGAAGAGTTATGCATCATATTCTGCAGTAACTCATCATTGAGTAAAAGAGTGTTCACTGCACAAAATCGTGTAATCAGAACAATTGCTGGAGCTCATCCAAGATCATCCTGCAGAGACTTATTTAAAGAACTAGGGATCTTCACTGTAGCCTCACAATATATATATACACTCCTGGAAATGGAAAAAAGAACACATTGACACCGGTGTGTCAGACCCACCATACTTGCTCCGGACACTGCGAGAGGGCTGTACAAGCAATGATCACACGCACGGCACAGCGGACACACCAGGAACCGCGGTGTTGGTCGTCGAATGGCGCTAGCTGCGCAGCATTTGTGCACCGCCGCCGTCAGTGTCAGCCAGTTTGCCGTGGCATACGGAGCTCCATCGCAGTCTTTAGCACTGGTAGCATGCCGCGACAGCGTGGACGTGAACCGTATGTGCAGTTGACGGACTTTGAGCGAGGGCGTATAGTGGGCATGCGGGAGGCCGGGTGGACGTACCGCCGAATTGCTCAACACGTCGGGCGTGAGGTCTCCACAGTACATCGATGTTGTCGCCAGTGGTCGGCGGAAGGTGCACGTGCCCGTCGACCTGGGACCGAACCGCAGCGACGCAAGGATGCACGCCAAGACCGTAGGATCCTACGCAGTGCCGTAGGGGACCGCACCGCCACTTCCCAGCAAATTAGGGACACTGTTGCTCCTGGGGTATCGGCGAGGACCATTCGCAACCGTCTCCATGAAGCTGGGCTACGGTCCCACACACCGTTAGGCCGTCTTCCGCTCACGCCCCAACATCGTGCAGCCCGCCTCCAGTGGTGTCGCGACAGGCGTGAATGGAGGGACGAATGGAGACGTGTCGTCTTCAGCGATGAGAGTCGCTTCTGCCTTGGTGCCAATGATGGTCGTATGCGTGTTTGGCGCCGTGCAGGTGAGCGCCACAATCAGGACTGCATACGACCAAGGCACACAGGGCCAACACCCGGCATCATGGTGTGGGGAGCGATCTCCTACACTGGCCGTACACCACTGGTGATCGTCGAGGGGACACTGAATAGTGCACGGTACATCCAAACCGTCATCGAACCCATCGTTCTACCATTCCTAGACCGGCAAGGGAACTTGCTGTTCCAACAGGACAATGCACGTCCGCATGTATCCCGTGCCACCCAACGTGCTCTAGAAGGTGTAAGTCAACTACCCTGGCCAGCAAGATCTCCGGATCTGTCCCCCATTGAGCATGTTTGGGACTGGATGAAGCGTCGTCTCACGCGGTCTGCACGTCCGGCACGAACGTTGGTCCAACTGAGGCGCCAGGTGGAAATGGCATGGCAAGCCGTTCCACAGGACTACATCCAGCATCTCTACGATCGTCTCCATGGGAGAATAGCAGCCTGCATTGCTGCGAAAGGTGGATATACACTGTACTAGTGCCGACATTGTGCATGCTCTGTTGCCTGTGTCTATGTTCCTGTGGTTCTGTCAGTGTGATCATGTGATGTATCTGACCCCAGGAATGTGTCAATAAAGTTTCCCCTTCCTGGGACAATGAATTCACGGTGTTCTTATTTCAATTTCCAGGAGTATATATATATATATATATATATATATATATATATATATATATATATATATATATATATATATTCACTTACGAAATTTGTTGTTAACGATTTGACGAATTCAAAAGTAATAGCAGTGTACATGGCTAAAACTCTAAGAGAAAGAATGATCTTCACTACTCAAGGTTATATCTAACATTGGCTCAGAAAGGGGTAAATTATGCTGCCACAAATGTCTTTGGTCAGTGACCTAATACCATTAAAAGTCTGACAGATAGCCATATAGCATTTAAAGGGAAATTAACCCCATCACACACACACACACAAACCCAGAAAAATAAAAAAATAAAAGAAATTAAAAATATGAAGTGTCATGTAATATTTTATGTAATGTAATATCTTGTATAGACATCTTTTATTAACCTGACATGTTCCACATCATTATGAAGTGTCGTACTCATGATCTATGGAACAAGTACTAATCTAATCTTGTCGGACAGAGTGCCACAAATCTTGTCTCCAGGGATAGTCGCAAAAGATAAAGGTTGTCCAAGGAGATGGAGCTAAACTTAATTACGTATGTTTAAGATCATCTACAGCATAGTAAAAAGACAACTGTGAACAGATTTCTAATACGTTCGCAGCTATGTGACCGTGTAGTGGATAAGAACTTGCCGGCCGCGGTGGTCTCGCGGTTCTAGGCGCGCAGTCCGGAACCGTGCGACTGCTACGGTCGCAGGTTCGAATCCTGCCTCGGGCATGGATGTGTGTGATGTCCTTAGGTTAGTTAGGTTTAAGTAGTTCTAAGTTCTAGGGGACTGATAACCACAGCAGTTGAGTCCCATAGTGCTCAGAGCCATTTTGATAAGAACAACTATGATTATTCAAGGGAGGACAAGGCGCACTTGTCACAACAACTGGTGTTTTCTCGGTTCAGGGATGCTCGATACAGTCTACAGGATGTGCTGGAAGGTGACCTACTATGTAATGCACATCAAATTTGGCGCGACATATATTACATTGATGCCAAGTGTAGCAATGATTGGTTGCATAACCCCAGTTTTACAGAAATGGAGGACGTAAGATAACGAAATTTCAAAGAAAGCGCCAAATTGACGATGCGTTGGAAACGGCGGAGTCAGTCCTAAAATTTGCAGATGAGATAATCGAGCTTATCAAATCGTTCAGTAGGGAACTTTTTTCAACTCCGACAAATCTGGATTTCAAGATGAAACGAGTATGAAAGGAACCCTGGGAATTAGAGATCAACTAACATCATTGTCGTAACGTATTCGTGTACAACTACGGCGACTATTAATCATGGCGACAAACTGTAAATTTATTTATTGTGCTGCGTGAACTTGGAAATTCTTACCCCTACGAGTCTTTCTCGTGTGCGTGATCTTGCAGGGGCAGTTGGGAATATTTACGTCACAGCAAGCAAGTGGGAAAATGGGCGTAAAATAACTACAACTGTGGTATGATTTCTGGTCTGCTTATGAGGATTATACTCCGTTAGAATAAACTATCCCTCCTGAAAAATGTGTGACATTGCATTTCATACCACCCGGATACGATGGAGAAATTGAGCTTCTGGATGTCTGTCTTTTCCGTGCCTATAAAGCACATTATCGCACTATCTGCAGATAGTGCTACGCGTTGACGAATAGCCAGTTTCACGATAAGCTTCACGGCAGACTGTTTGACATTCCGTTGTATGCCATCACATTTCATCATTTCTCATCACCCAGTTACAACAACAGGATTCTATATGCATTGTTCAAGAGTGGATTCCTAGGTGAACGTCATGCACGGTTTGTAAAACCCAGGGAGTTCGTCTCCGATATTTATGGTCAAATGTTTGTGATCACTGTGGGGCGCCATTTTTGGTTGGTTGGTTGACATGGGGGAACGGACCAAACAGCGAGGTCATCGGTCGCGTCGGCTTAGGAAACGATGGGGAAGGAAGTAGGCCGTGCCCTTTTGAAGGAACCATCCTGGCATTTTCCTGAAGCGATTTAGGGAAATCACGGGAAATGTAAATCAGGATGGCCGGAAGTGGGTTTGCACCGTCGTCCTCCCGAATGCGAGACGAGTGTGCTAACCACTGCGCCATCACGATCGGTCGCCCTTTTACATTCATTTTGGCGGAACTTGTAATTTTCTTGTACTGTGACTGGAGCTTCTGATTTTGTGCACTGAAACTAGATTTTATTTCCGTTCGCCGGTGAGGAACTTAGAATCAGTTTGCTACCAAATGGGCTCAAATGGCTCTGAGCACTATGGGACTTAACATCTGTGGTCATCAGTCCCCTAGAACTTAGAACTACTTAAACCTAACTAACCTAAGGACATCACGCACATCCATGCCCGAGGCAGGATTCGAACCTGCGACCGTAGCAGTCGCGCGAGTTTGCTACCAATCGACATTTAGCTGATGGCAATGTGTTTCCTTTCGACTCTGTTAGGTGTTAAGATAGAATGAGGTTTAGCTTCAGTTAACGCATTGTGATTTCCAAATGTTTTTCAGTTTATTTTACGCAGTGAGTTCTATAATCTCTATATTAGGGATTAGGGTTATTTCTTTGAAACATTTAATAGCATAATTGCTTTCAGGATTCTTGGAATTAATTGATGAACTTTCTCGAAGAATAAACTTTTATTAGTTAAAATTTAAATATAGTTGTTGCAGCTTGTTCATTAACATAATTTGTAGCTATGTAGAGTCCAGTAATCATTCTGCTGTCTGGTTAATCACATCAGAGATGAATTTATCTACTTGTATTATTTTAAAAGCTCACGTCAGGGTGAAAGAGACGAATATTATCCCCGAGTAGGCAACGAGAATTTTCATCATCGTTCGTCGCTCTTCGTTTAAATTTCGGCCGATTTGCGTAGCAGTCATCTTCTGAACTGTGTGGATGACACGTTTACGAAAGGACAAAGAAAAATTTGGTACCTTCTTTGTCATTGATTGCAAACACTAGCTTGAAATTCCATTCATTATCACAGAAATTCCGAGAGAATAGTATCCCTTCTACCTTTCCTTTACCAAGTCTTCAACGGTTCTGCGAAACCCTGAATGATGTAGTGGATACGTTATGTATTCCAAATTGAAACGGATTTCTCGTCCTGTATCACGCTTGCAGGTAGTCCCTTCCTCTCGGAGATGCCGTCAAATGCTCCATATTCTTGCAGTTATCTGTGCCTCCTCCGGTCGGTCAAATACTGAAAATTTCCTGCCAGACCCACCCTCGAAACTGACAGAGGCGATCACTGCATAGATGTGTGTCAGTGACCATTGTTACCGATATGAGTTGTATTTTCTATATATCGTGTATTTATTGGTGTAAAGTGTACTGTCGCTTTTCCTAGGAAAAATACAAGTGATCGCACGTACATGGCTGTTCACTGAGCAGAAATGGAGCTTGTCAAAAATACACTACTGGTCATTAAAATTGCTACACCAAGAAGAAATGCAGATGATAAACGGGTATTCATTGGACAGGCATATTATAGTAGAATTGACTTGTGATTACATTTTCACGGAATTTGGGTGCATAGATCCGGAGAAATCAGTACCCAGAACAACCACCTCTGGACGTAATAACGGCCTTGATACGCCTGGGCATTGAGTCAAACAGAACTTGGATGGCGTGTACAGGTACAGCTGCCCAGGCAGCTTCAACACGATACCACAGTTCATCAAGAGTAGTGACTGGCGTATTGTGACTAGGCAGTTGCTCGGCCACCATAGACCAGACGTTTTCAGTTGGTGAGAGATCTGGAGAATGTGCTGGCCATGGCAGCAGCCGAACATTTTCTGTACCCAGAAAGGCCCGTACAGGACCTGCAACATGCGGTCGAGCATTATCCTGCTGAAATGTAGGGTTTCGCAGGGATCGAATGAAGCGTAGAGCTACGGGTCGTAACACATCTGAAATGTAACGTCCAGTGTTCAAAGTGCCATCAATGCGAACAAGAGGTTCACTGATCAAATAATCGTCAATGCGAACACGAGGTGAGCGAGACGTGTAACCAATGGCACCCCATACCATCACGCTGGGTGATACGCCAGTATGGCAGTGACTAATACACGCTTCGTATGTGCGTTCGTACCGATGTCGCCAAACGCGGTTGCGACCATCAGAACCTGGATTCATCCGAAAAAATAACGTTTTGCCACTCGTGCACCTAGGTTCGTTGTTGAGTACACCATCGCAGGCGCTCCTGTCTGTGATGCAGCGTCAAGGGTGACCGCAGCGCTGGGCTCCCGAGCTGATAGTCCATGCTGCAGCAAAGGTCGTCGAACTGTTCGTGCAGATGGTTGTTGTCTTGCAAACGTCCCCATCTGTTGACTCACGGATGGAGACGTGGCTGCACGATCCGTCACAGCCATGCGAATAAGATGCCTGTCATCTCGACTGATAGTGATACGAGGCCGTTGGGATCCAGTACGGCGTTCAGTATTACCCTCCAGAACTCACCGATTCCAAATTCTGCTAACAGTCATTGGATCTCGACCAACGCGAGCAGCAATGTCGCGATACAATAAACCGCAATTGCCATAAGCTACAATCCGACCTTTATCAAAGTCGGAAACGTGATGTTACGCATTTCTCCTCCTTACACGAGGCATCACAACAACGATTCACCAGGCAAAGCAGGTCAACCGCTGTTTGTGTATGAGAAATCAGTTCGAAACTTCCCTCGTGTCAGCACGTTGTAGGTATCGCCACCGGCGCCAACCTTGTGTGAATGCGCTGAAAAGCTAATCATTTGCATATCACAGCATCTTCTTCCTGTCGGTTAAATTTCGCATCTGTGGTGTAGCAATTCTGATGGCCAGTTGTGTATGACAGTCTGTTGCTACTCGATTACTACGAGTGGCGGGAGCTTTCACTGCCTGCGCGAGATCAATGGAGGGCAAATCGCTGCAGTGTGGTCTGCTGTCTGAGTGGCATCACCGTACTCTCTTGTCGGGTGATTAGAGCGACTGCGATGCAGGCATCGCTCGACCAATCTTCGTAATGAGAACTACGCTCTGACGTGGCAGATCGGGTCCGATGCCACAGTGCGCGTGTCAGCGCGGGAGCAGGTTGACACGGATTGGCTTATCGATATCCTATCGATACTGCGTTACGCAGAGGAAGATTGTAACTCGCCGCACAGAGAGGATATTATTGGATGTGCAGGGTCGGCTAGCAATGGTGGACACGCATTAAGGCATGGTGGAGGGGCAACGAAGCAGTAAACAGGAATATCTCATACGTTTAAGCTGGGACTCCAACGCCTATCACTTTGTTTTGTGAGCAGTTCGCTATCGGCTGATGAAATACTGCACAGCCTGCGGAATGACCATACTTAACAAGTAGCCAAGAGTGGCGCTCTTTTACGGAAGCTCCGAATTTAGAACGGACTTCAATACGAGACGCTTATACCAGTTTCCATAACGAAACTTTTTCTCCAAACTTGGCAGAAAATCCAAAGAGATTTTGGTCGTATGTAAAGTATCTAGCGGCAAGACACAATCAATGCTTTCTCTGTGCGATAGCAATAGGAATACTATTGATAACAGTGCTGCTACAGATGAGTTACTAAACACAGACTTCCGAAATTCCTTCACCAGAGAAGACAAAGTAAATATTTAAAAAGTAGAATGAAGAAAAGCTGCCAACATGAATAACGTAGAACTAAATATCCTCGGAGCAGTGAAACAAATTCAGTCATTTAATAAAAGCAAGTCTTCCTGTCCAGACTATACCAGATAGCCCCTTTCAGAATAGGCTGATGCAATAGTTTCACATGCAACAATCACACACTACAGTTCACTAGACAAAACATCCGTACCCAAAGACTGGAGAATTGCACAGCTCATAACAAGAGTCAAGAAAGGCGATAAGCGTAATCTACTAAATTACAGGGCGTTATCGACGGCGGGGGTGGCCGAGCGGTTCTAGGCGCCACAGTCTGGAGCCGCGAGACCGCTACGGTCGCAGGTTCAACTCCTGAGTCGGGCATGGGTATGTGTGATGTCCTTAGTTAGGTTTAAGTTGTTCTAAGTTGTAGGGGACTGATGACCTCAGAAGTCCCATAGTGCTCAGAGCCATTTGAACACGACGTTATCATTAGCGTCGGTATGCAGCTGGATTTTGGAACATTTGTTGTGTTCGAGCACAGTTCCGTCGAAGAGAACGATCTATTGAAACACAATCAACATGGATTGAGAACACATAGTGCTTAGGAAACACAACCAGCTCTTTACTCACACGGAGTGTTGAGTGCTATTAACAAGGGATTTCAGATTGATTCCATATTTCTTGATTTCTAGAAGGCTTTTCAAACTGTACCTCACAAGCGGCTTGTCGTCAAATTGCGTGCAGATGGAATATCGTCTCAGTTGTGTGACTAGATTCATGATTTCCTGTCAGAGAGGTCACAGTTCATAGTAACTGAGAGAGTGTCATCGAGTAAAATAGAAGTAATTTCTGGCTTTCCCCAAGTTAGTCTTGTAAGCCCTCTGCTGTTCCTTATCTACACTCCTGGAAATTGAAATAAGAACACCGTGAATTCATTGTCCCAGGAAGGGGAAACTTTATTGACACATTCCTGGGGTCAGATACATCACATGATCACACTGACAGAACCACAGGCACATAGACACAGGCAACAGAGCATGCACAATGTCGGCACTAGTACAGTGTATATCCACCTTTCGCAGCAATGCAGGCTGCTATTCTCCCATGGAGACGATCGTAGAGATGCTGGATGTAGTCCTGTGGAACGGCTTGCCATGCCATTTCCACCTGGCGCCTCAGTTGGACCAGCGTTCGTGCTGGACGTGCAGACCGCGTGAGACGACGCTTCATCCAGTCCCAAACATGCTCAATGGGGGACAGATCCGGAGATCTTGCTGGCCAGGGTAGTTGACTTACACCTTCTAGAGCACGTTGGGTGGCACGGGATACATGCGGACGTGCATTGTCCTGTTGGAACAGCAAGTTCCTTTGCCGGTCTAGGAATGGTAGAACGATGGGTTCGATGACGGTTTGGATGTACCGTGCACTATTCAGTGTCCCCTCGACGATCACCAGTGGTGTACGGCCAGTGTAGGAGATCGCTCCCCACACCATGATGCCGGGTGTTGGCCCTGTGTGCCTCGGTCGTATGCAGTCCTGATTGTGGCGCTCACCTGCACGGCGCCAAACACGCATACGACCATCATTGGCACCAAGGCAGAAGCGACTCTCATCGCTGAAGACGACACGTCTCCATTCGTCCCTCCATTCACGCCTGTCGCGACACCACTGGAGGCGGGCTGCACGATGTTGGGGCGTGAGCGGAAGACGGCCTAACGGTGTGCGGGACCGTAGCCCAGCTTCATGGAGACGGTTGCGAATGGTCCTCGCCAGATACCCCAGGAGCAACAGTGTCCCTAATTTGCTGGGAAGTGGCGGTGCGGTCCCCTACGGCACTGCGTAGGATCCTACGGTCTTGGCGTGCATCCGTGCGTCGCTGCGGTCCGGTCCCAGGTCGACGGGCACGTGCACCTTCCGCCGACCACAGGCGACAACATCGATGTACTGTGGAGACCTCACGCCCCACGTGTTGAGCAATTCGGCAGTACGTCCACCCGGCCTCCCGCATGCCCACTATACGCCCTCGCTCAAAGTCCGTCAACTGCACATACGGTTCACGTCCACGCTGTCGCGGTACGCTACCAGTGTTAAAGACTGCGATGGAGCTCCGTATGCCACGGCAAACTGGCTGACACTGACGGCGGCGGTGCACAAATGCTGCGCAGCTAGCGCCATTCGACGGCCAACACCGCGGTTCCTGGTGTGTCCGCTGTGCCGTGCGTGTGATCATTGCTTGTACAGCCCTCTCGCAGTGTCCGGAGCAAGTATGGTGGGTCTGACACACCGGTGTCAATGTGTTCTTTTTTCCATTTCCAGGAGTGTATATAATTGATTTAGGAGACATTATAAGCAGCCGTGTTAGGTTGTTTGCAGATGATGCTGTCGTTTATTTTCAAGTAAAGTCATCAGAAGACAAAAAAATTACAGAACGACTTAGAAAAGATATCTGAATGGTACGAAAATTGTCAGTTGACACTAAATAATGGAAAGTTGAGGTCATTCACATGAGTGCAAAAAGGAATCCGTTAAACTTCGGTTTCACAATAACTCAGTCAAATCTAAAGGCCGTAAATTCAATCAAATCTCTAGGGATTACAATTACGAACACACAGAAAATGTTGTGGTGAAGGCGACCCAAAGACTGCCTTTAATTGTCACAGCACTTAGAGGATTCAAGAGATCTACTAAAGAGACTGCTTGCATTGCGTTTGTCCGTCCTCTGGAGTGCTGCTGCGCGGTGTGGTATCCTTATCACATAGCTTTAATGGTGTTCGAAGAAGAACAGCACTTTTTGTGTTATTGTGAAGTAGAGAGCTGCACTGACATGATAAAGAAATTGGGTGGTTTTCGTTGTGGCGGAGTCTCCTCAAGAAACTTCAATCACCAACTTTCTCCTTAGAATGTGAAAATATTTTTTTGACGCCGACCTACATAGAGAGAAACGATCATAAATAATAAGGGAAATCACAGGTCGGACGGGGAGATATAATTATTTGTTTTATCCGCGCGCTCTTGGAGATCGGAATAATAGAGAGTTATTGCAAAGGTGGTTCGATGAACCCTCTACCGGACACTTAAGTGTGATTTGCAGAGTATCCACATAGATGAAGATATAGATGTTGTTTCTAGTTCTTATGTGCGCTATCCAAAACTTCCTTGTCTTGCATAGGGACGTGGGTTCATGTAGTGGAACTGGTAATAGTTTACGTGGGCAGAGTTCCATGCTCGAATGTCAGCCCGAACTCGTTCCGAATGTTCACTGTAGCAGGAATATTTACTGGTCTTAGGTACGCACCTACCTCAGTGTTAGCTTATATAGCAAAGATTATCATGACTGTACTGCTGCAATTTTTCATAGTACCAATAGGAAGGCAAGAAATGAAGGATGGCAGGCAACAGCATCATCATCATCACAACCACCACTCATTTACCATACAGACTTCCAGATAGTTTCATGTATTACTCTCTATATAGACCCATGCTACCCTAAAATATTCCCTAACGCTGTCTACACACCGCCCCGTCTTATACCTTAGAATCCAATAAAGGAAGTCTTTATTTAGTTGATCAATCATCCATTACCCGGCTCACAAGCAGTTACATTCCATTTTTGTCTTTATTAAACCTTCCTGATACAATGATTTATTTTCCTATTTGGTTTTGTAATTGGCAGCAACTGTCGCATCCCCAGTTATAGGAAAGTTTCTCACAGCAAAATTTCTTGTCTCACAACCATGTTCCATTTCGAAAAATATTCACATAATCAGATTCAACTTGCAGTGATGATACTGAAACATAATGTACAACATAGCAAACCTTGTGGCAGTCAGATGTTTCAATCTAAAGGTCATAATATTTATTAGTGAACTGCTTTGACGAATGTACGACTTCATAGCGATGGCATGCGTGATAGATGGGAACAGCTGCTAAACAACGCCCAAGAGACTCGAGAAGAATAAAGTAATTTATCCAGGTTTCATTTCCGTATTATCCTACTATACTCTAATTTCCTCAACTTTTATCTGCAGTCCATAACAACTTTTTAATGGTCAGAGACCTGATCTGTCCCTGGAAATGTAGTACAATTTAAAATCTTCTTTCGAATTTTTTTCTTGCCGTTATTTAATCCATTCGAAACTTTCGGTGTCACCAGGTCTCTGCCACGTATACATTCTTCCTACATGTTGCTTCCACAAAGTGTTAACAACGATTAGATTGTATTCGGTAGCCAATTTTACCCGGAGGCTTCCCCTTTGAGTCCATTCCTCCAATCCATGTAATCCAACTCTTTCCTACAGCCGAATTCCAATACTCCATCTCTATTAAGTTTTCGTCTCTCTCACCTTCATCAGTACTGATTTTGTGAATGAAAAGTTTTATTGGTGGTCATTCCATTGTTTCTGTAACAAAATAAGACCAAAATACTAAATTTAAAAAAACCTGACGTAATGTACGTAAATTATATGCGGTCTTCAAAGAGAAAACAATTTTTGTTAGAAAATAACTGAAACATGTGTGACATTCTGAGAATTCAACACAAACGTTACGCAGATAATGACACTGGAAGATTATATTAACTTTTAGGTCGTTGCCAAATGTAAGCCCAGTGCTAAATCGAAAAAAATGCATCGCTGTATTGTTGTCATGAAACGGTCACTTACTCGAGTGGGTAAGGCATATTAATATATTGGAGCGTGTTCTAAAGCCATATTCTAGTCCAAAATTAGTAAAAACAGACAGAAATTTATTTCTCGAAGACATGCTAACTCCATTATAAACAGCATTCTTCAAGCAGATTCGTCCACCTACTAATGTAAATCTACAACTTAGTATTAACGTAGCTACAAAAAATAAAAGTTTAATGTTACGTATAAGCTAGATAAGGAATGAGATGTCGATAGCAGGAAAGGGAAGAGACGGAGAAGTAGTAGATGAACGGGGCCTACGAAAGGGAGTGAAAAGGAAGCCATATGATAGAATTTTACACACAGCATAATTTAACCATACCTGACGCTTGCTTTAAAGATAATTAAAATAAGGTTTCAGATTGATTATATTACTGTAAACATAGATTTCGGAATCAGATTTTAAATTCTAAGACATATCCATGGTCGGATGTGAGATCTGACCACAATTACTGATTATGAAGTATAGATTAAAACTGAAGAAAATGCAAAAAGGTAGGAAACAAGGGAGATGGGACCTGGGTATGCTGAAAAACCAGAGGCTGTTGAGAGTTTCAGAGGGAGTTTTGTGGTTGACTAGAACAGGGGACAGGAATGTACAGAAGACGAACGTGTAGCTTTAAGAGATGATTCAGTGAAGATAGCATAGGATCAAATATGTAAAAAGGCAAAGTCTAGCAGAAATCCTTGGACAACACAGGAGACACTGAATTTAAATGATGACAGGAGAAAATACAAGAGTTTAGCAAATGAAGCAGGCGAAACGGAATGCTAATATCTAAAAAATGCGATTGATACTAAGGGTAAAATGGCTAAACAGGAATGTCTCGAGGAGATTTTGAAGCATATTTCAGTACGGGAAGGATAAATATCGCCTACAAGAAAATTATAGAGGCCTTTGGTGAAAGAATAATCAGCTCTATGAATATCAAAAGCTCAGATGGCAAACCAGGCCGAAGCAAAGAAGAAGCAGCTGAAAGAAGGAAGGTGTATATAGAGGGTCTATGTAAGGGTGATGATGATGAATTTCAAAACGGTATTATAGAAATGGAAGAGGACGTCGATGAAGATGAGATGAGAGATATGATACACCAAGAAGAATTTGTCAAAGCACTGAGTGATGTATATCGAAACAGTGCGTCGAAGTAGATGACATTCCGTCAGAACTGCTGATAGTCTTGACAGGGCTAGTCAAGACAAATCTCTTCCATCTTATCTGTAAGAAGTACGAGACAGGTGACATACCCTCAGACTTGAAGTTGAATGTAATAATTCCGATTCCAAAGAAAGCAGTTGCTGACAGGAGTGAAAACTTCCAGGCTATCAGTGTAATAAGTCATGGGTGCAAAATATTAACACGACTTCTATGCAGAAGAATAGAGAAATTGTTAGAAGCCGACTTAGGGAAAGATCAGTTTGTTTTTCAGAGAAATGTAGGAACAAGGGAGGCAATACTGACCCTATCTTAGAAGAAATGTTCAGGAAAGACAAACCTACGTATTTAGCATTTGTAGGCTAAGAGAAAGCTTTTTAAATGTTGACGGGAATACTTTCTTCTGAAGGTATCAGGAGTAAAGTACAGGGACCAAAAGGCTATTTAACACTTATACAGAAACCAGGTGGCAGTTATAAGAGTCGATGGGTATGAAAGGGAAGCAGTGGTTGAGAAGGGAGTGAGACTGAGTTGTATCCCATCGCAGTGTCATTCAGTCTGTACATTGAGCGAGCAGTAAAAGATACCAAAGAAAAATTTGGAGTAGGAGAGAAAACTTTGAGCTTCGCCGATGACAGTGTGAATCTCTCACAGACAGTAAATGTCTTGGAAGAGCAGCTGAAAGGAGTGGACAGTGTCTTGAAAGGAGGATATGAGATGAAAATCAACAAAAGTAAAACGAGGATAATTTAATGTAGTCGCTTTAAATCAGATAATGCTGAGGGAAATAGATTAGGAAATGAGACACTCAAGTAGTAGATGAGCTTTGCTGTTTTGACAGCAAGATAAGTGGTGATGTTTGATATAGGGAGGATATAAAATGAATACTGGGAGTGGAAAGAAAAGAGTTTCCGGAAAAGAGAAATTTGTTGACATAAACTTATTCTGAAGGTATTTGTCTGCAGTGTAGGCATGTATGGTAGTGAAACTTGGATGATAAACAGCTCAAACTAAAAGAGAATATAGTTTTTTGACATATGGTGCTGCAGAAGAATGCTGAAGGTTAGTTGGGAAGATAACGTAACTAATGAGGATGTTCTGGATAGAATTGGGGAAGAAAAGCAATTTGTGACACAACTTGACTAAAAGAAGGGATCAGGTGATAGGACACATTTTGAGACATCAAGGGATCACCAGCTTAGTGTCGGAGTGAAGTGTGGTAGGTAAAAATCGTAGATGGAGGCCGAAAGATGAAAAAGCTTCAAAAGAATGTAGGTTGCAGTAGCTACTCGGAAATTATGAGTTTTGCATAGGATAGAGTTGCGTGGAGAGCTGCATTAAACCAATCGCCGTCTGAAGACGACAGCAGCAACAGCCTTATTTGAAGAACGAATTCCATTTTTCCTCAAACGAAGGATTTCTTTATAGATAATTGTTAAAGAGCCCAACAATTCCACGTCAAGAAAATAAATTTTTGTGTTTTTGATATCTTTACGTTAATTTCTGTCAATTCTCATGTGGGTTAGAGATTCTAGCACAGACCTTGATCAGCTGCCATTCAAACTGTTCTCTCCCGAGTGATGTTAACATCTCCTTGTTCACAAAACCTGAAATGGTAGGTAAAGTAGAAACGAAAGGGCGAGACGTCAAGAGACCACGAACGGCCGTCAATTATTTCCATCAATTTGTGGCTACTATGCACATTTTCTATCTTAAATAGCGTATGCAAAGCACGTGCAATAATAATAAACGTAGAACTTCTTTAAAAGCACTGCATGTATGACGAAGAGTAGTATGAGTGAGGATATTACAACTGCTCAGTTTTTTACGTTTTCTTCGTCTAGTATGAACTGAGCCATGGTGGTTTACCAGGTGATATCGAGTTTGGCAGTTCCCTCTCATCTTTGACCACAGGGTTTTGAAACGGTTGTGGCTCCCTTGGGGGATCGTGGTGAACCACGGGTTGTCGTTGTCTTCGGTCCTGGCAGTGAAGCGGAATCCAAAACTAGTTTTCTGGCTGCGTCCGGTCTGTCGGTGCAATAGGGAAGATAGGCTCTCAACATCGCGGC
This sequence comes from Schistocerca nitens, assembly GCF_023898315.1. Taxonomy (NCBI): domain Eukaryota; kingdom Metazoa; phylum Arthropoda; class Insecta; order Orthoptera; family Acrididae; genus Schistocerca; species Schistocerca nitens. The sequence continues at coordinate 72,331,953 of NC_064614.1, forward strand.
TTGAAGGAATCCTGTATTCATCGTTCGGCGACTTCGAGGAGCTTGGAGTTGGTTAAGAGGGAGGTACCGGGCTGTAAGACGCGCGTTCACCACAACGAAAGAAGATTTTTCTCCTGTTTTCCATTCGTGGCCATTCTCGTCTCCATGGTGGTAGACTACAGTAGCTTTCCTGTGGTTAAGATAGCGCGTTGACATTAAGGTCTGTTAAATTTTGTTTCTGTGAGACTTTCACTTTATGTAGTGGACGTTTTGCTCTGATACGTCGTGTGTATGAATTTTTTATGTCATTCGACTATTTTACTGGCCTGTATTGAATGTCAAAGTGGTTGAAAGGAGGAGGCCACTATGCTAAGCAGCCCCGGCTGTTATTGTGGTATTACACGTGCGAGTTTTTCACACATGGCATTTTGATAACTTTGCTTAGTACTTAAAGGAAGTTCAAATTGTAATTCTCGTGCATGTCTGAGGCACGAGTCAGGTATTAATGTCGCAAATTCTAGCCTGTTCCCAATTATTTTAGTTATCGTATATGGACTGGCTTTGGTTTGACATGTCGGCACTAAATTCTGTAACGCCACTAATGAGGCCTCTTTCGTTAATGCGTGTTTAATGGGTGATTAATCACGATATTCTATTTGCTTTAAATATCAGTCGTAAATTAAAAGTTTTCCAGTTTCTCTTCTATCCCCATTAATCTGAAAATAAATTGTTACGACTGAATAATATCTAGTTACTTGAATAGAAACTTCTGGGCGAGAGAAGTCGCTTCCCCAATATTTTAACACAAATACCTTCCAGGCTCCCAGGTATAAATTTAATTCCTATTTGTATTCTAAAGTCTATAAAACAAAATGAATATACAGTTACAATTCATAACCAGACTGTTTCTCTCGATGTCGAAGTCAGCAGCTGGAATAAAATTTATGTGGCTCTGCAGAATTCCGGAGACCATCGACTCTGAAAATTCTTAAAATAGTTAGACGTACAATCCTACGACGTGGGGAAGCCGTCTTGGGTGCTATGACGTACTCACTCTGCAGAATGAGAAGCAGTCTCCAAGTTGCGTATTAATTTCGATAAAAGTCCAGAAATCAATCTCTCAAAATGGAGCATGAATGACCGTGTTGCAGATTTTATTGATTTCCCAGGATACAAAGATCCCTAGGAGTTAGGACACTCCAAATAATGTTCCGAGACACAGACCAGTGAGAAGTTAAAATAACCAAAGAGTTAAACTTACCTTTTCCAGTCATAAAATTATATTTGTCCATAAATGATATTCACTGATACATTACAGGATACATCACCCTCTTCGATGAGATGAAATTCTGTCACAATTAATCAAATTATATATCATATTCAAAACGGCAGTTTATAGCAATGCCGCTAATTGCAGTTGCGCTGCGATCCTACTCTCCGCAAATGCTAAATCAGGAGTAAGTTAATAGTACACGTAGTGTTCCACATTATACCCACTGAGTTTTTATACTAAGAGTCAGAAATAATGTCTTTCGATATCTCAGTCGTAAGTAGCCTTTGCTCCATATAAATCACTTGCTTAGTTACGAATAAACATCTGAACTAGAAGCGAAAAAGTGACAGAAAAAGGATGGTAACTACACTAGGTTGTGTTTTTGCTGCAGCGGCTGAAAGTATGTCCTTACTGTAATACAATGGCTCACGTAGTAACCAGCCTATTTTAACATATACCGTATACCGGTGTCTCAAGATTTCTCCGCAGAGTAGAATTGATTATGAGGTGCTGAGCAGATTGTACAACTCTTTATATCAGCCCATATCTTAACATAACTGCTGCAGGAACATGTCAGAGAGATTTCGCTAAGGGGGTCATCAGTCACGGGTTTTGTATGAAAGTGGCCCAATTTATCCAAGTCTGTCGGCGGAGCTGGTGCCTTAAGCATGGCCGCAGTTTCTGCCCCCTTGCAGCCTCACATCCGTGGCATTCTGTGTTGACCGAGGCTGGGCAGCAGCTACAGTTCCGCTCACCTATGTTGTGGACGAGATATCGTGATTTAGACATATCGTTTTTCAGGCACTGTATGAGTGTCACCTTTCAGGGCTTCCTGAAGTCTCTGAATGTGTTTAAGTGGGTCCTCAGCCATTCTTGTTGCCGTTATATCACGGCTATAATTCCCTGTTAATTTAAATGCAACTTGAGTTATTATTTATTTAAATCCAAACGAAAGATTCTAATTTAAACACTTTGTTAAAGAACAGATCATGTCTGTTGCCATCTGAAAGTAAGCTTTGAAATTTGTACTGTGCATCAGTGCGTACTGTATGTTCATGTTACACAGGAGCGTTTGCATATTGGTAAGGCATCAGTTTTAAGTTATTGCTCCTGCTAGAATGGTTAATAATTTGTAATATAAATGCTTATATTTTACTGAAGTAACTCATTACTTGGAATAATTATTCTGTTCGTTGCAGTGTGTTTCTTACCTTATATTAATTTTTATGACAAAGTTCATGTTGTTTGTCACAAAGATTGGTTCATAAACTACAGTATGCGATCAAAACTATCCGAACACCCCCGCCCCCCTAAAACACGTTTCTCATATTATGGGCATTGTGCTGACATCTACCGCCAGGTACTCCATATTAACGACATCAGTAGTCATTAGACATCGTGAGAGATCAGAATGGGGCGCTCCGCAGAACTCACTGACTTTGAATGTGGTCAGGTGATTGGGTGTGACTTGTGTCAAACGTCTGTACGTGAGTTTTCCACACTCCTAATCATCCCTAAGTTATCAGGAGAAAGATAACTGGCGTTCTACGGATCGGAGCGTGGAATGTCAGATCCCTTAATCGGGCAGGTAGATTATAAAATTTAAAAAGGGAAATGGATAGGTTAAAGTTAGATACAGAGGCAATTAGTGAAGTCGGTGGCAGGAGGAACAAGACTTTTGGTCAGGCGAATACAGGCTTATAAATACAAAATCAAATAGGGGTAATGCAGGAGTAGGTTTAATAATGAATAAAAAAATTGCAGTGCGGGTAAGCTACTACAAACAGCATAGTGAACGTATTATTGTGGCCAAGATAGACCCGGAGCCCACGTCTACTACAGTAGTACAAGTTTATATGCAAACTATCTCTGCAGATGATGAAGAAATTGATGAAATGTATGATGAGATAAAATAAATTATCCAGGTAGTGAAGCGAGACGAAAATTTAATAGTCTTGGGTGACTGGAATTCGAGAGTAGGAAAAGGGAGAGCAGGAAACATAGTAGGCGAATATGGATTGGGGGAAGAAATGAAAGAGGAGGCCGTCTGGTAGAATTTTGCACAGAGCATAAATTAAACATAACTAACACTTGGTTCAAGAATCATGAAAGAAGGTTGTATACACGGAAGAACCCTGGAGATACTAATGGGTATCAAATAGATTATATAATGGTGAGACCGAGATTTAGGAACCAGGTTTTAAATTGTAAGACATTACCAGGGGCAGATGTGGATTCTGACCACAATCTATTGGTTATGACCTGTAGATTAAAACTGAAGAAACTGCAAAAAGCTGGGAATTTAAGGAGATGGGACCTGGATAAACTGAAAGAACCAGAGGTTGTACAGAGTTTCAGGGAGAGCATAAGGGAACAATTGACAGGAATGGGGGAAAGAACTACAGCTGAAGAAGAATGGGTAGTTTTGAGGGATGAAGTAGCGAAGGCAGCAGAGGATTAAGTAGGTAAAAAGACGAGGGCTAGTAGAAATCCTTGGGTGACATAAGAAATATTGAATTTAATTGATGAAAGGAGAAAATATAAAAATAGTTCAAATGGCTCTGGGCACTATGCGACTTAATTTATGAGGTCATCAGTCGCCTAGAACTTAGAACTAATTAAACCTAACCAACCTAAGGACATCACACACATCTACGCCCGAGGCAGGATTCGAACCTGCGACCGGAGCTGTCGCTCGGCTCCAGACTGTAGCACCTAGAACCGCACGGCCACTCCGGCCGGCGGAGAAAATATAAAACTGCAGTAAATGAAGCAGGCAAAAAGGAATACAAACGTCTCAAAAATGAAATCAACATGAAGTGCAAAATGGCTAAGCAGTGATGGCTAGAGGACAAATGTAAGGACATAGCGGCTTATCTCACTATGGGTAAGATACATAAAGCCTACAGGAAAATTAAAGAGAGCTTTGGAGAAAAGAGAACCACTTGTATGAATATCAAGAGCTCAGACGGAAACCCAGTTCTAAGCAAAGAAGGGAAAGCAGAAAGGTGGAAGGAGTATATAGAGGGTCTATACAAGGGCGATGTACTTGAGTACAATATTATGGAAATGGAAGAGGACGTAGATAAAGATGAAATGGGAGATACGATCCTGCGTGAAGAGTCTGACAGAGCGCTGAAAGACCTGAGTCGAAACAGGGCCCCGGGAGTAGACAACATTCCATTAGAACTACTGACGGCCTTGGTTGTGCCAGTCATGACAAAACTCTACCATCTGGTGCGACTTCAAGAAGAACATAATAATTCCAATCCCAAAGAAAGCAGGTGTTGACAGATGTGAAAATTACCGAACTATCAGTTTAATAAGTCACGGCTGCAAAATACTAACACGAATTCTTAACAGACAAATGGAAAAACTGATAGAAGCCGACCTCGGGGAAGATCAGTTAGGATTCCGTAGAAATGTTGGAACACGTGAGGCAATACTGACCCTACGACTTATCTTAGAAGCTAGATTAAGGTAAGACAATTCTACGTTTCTAGCATTTGTAGACATAGATAAAGCTTTTGACAAAATTGATTGGAATACTCTCTTTCTAATTCTGAAGGTGGCAGGGGTAAAATGCAGGGATTGAAAGGCTATTTACAATTTGTTCAGAAACCAGATGGCAGTTATAAGAGTCGAGGAGCACGAAAGGGAAGCGGTGGTTGGGAAGGGAGTGAGACAGAGTTGTAGCCTCTCCCCGATGTTATTCAATCTGTATATTGAGCAAGCAGTAAATGAAACAAAAGAAAAATTCGGTGTAGGTATTAAAATCCATGGAGAAGAAATAAATACTTTGAGGTTCGCCGATGACATTGTAATTCTGTCAGAGACAGCAGAGGACTTGGAAGAGCAGTTGAACGGAATGGACATGGTCTTGAAAGGAGGATATAAGATAAACATCAACAAAAGCAAAACGAGGATCATGGGAAGTAGTCGAATTAAGCTGGGTGATGCTGAGGTAATTAGATTAGGAAATGAGACACTTAAAGTAGTGAATGAGTTTTGCTGTTTTGGGAGCAAAATAACTGATGATGGTCGAAGTAGAGAGGATATAAAATGTAGACTGGCAGTGGCAAGGAAAATCTTTCTGAAGAAGAGGAATATGTTAACATCGAGTATAGATTTAAGTGCCAGGAAGTCGTTTCTGAAAGTATTTGTATGTGGTGTAGCCATGTATGGAAGTGAAACATGCACGATACATAGTTTGGACAGGAAGAGAATAGAAGCTTTCGAAATGTGGTGCTACAGAAGAATGCTGAAGATTAAATGGGCAGATCACGTAACTAATGAGGTATTGAATAGAATAGCGGAGAAGAGGAGTCTGTGGCACAACTTGACAAGAAGAAGGGACCGGTTGGTAGGGCATGTTCTGAGGCAACAAGGGATCACAAATTTACGATTGGAGGGCAGCGTGGAGGGTAAAAATCGTATACGGAGACCAAGACATTAAGCAGATTCAGAAGGATGTAGATTGCAGTAAGTACTGGGAGATGAAGAAGCTTGCACAGGAGCACGGAGAGCTGCATTAAACCAGTCTGAGGACTGAAGACCACAACAACAACAATCATCCCTAGGTCCACTGTTTCCCATGTGATAGTAAACTGGAAACGTGAAGGAGCATGTACAGCACAAAAGCGAACAGGCCGACATCGTCTGTTGACTGACAGAGACCGCCAAGAGACTTATATGACTTCCTGCAGAAAGTGAATTTTTATTTAATTCAGCAGCAATGCTCAGAAAATCATTGTTAAATACTGTACATAATGTAACTTCTTGGCAGATTAAAACTGTGTGCCGGACCGAGACTCGAACTCGGGACCTTTGCCTTTCGCGGGCAAGTGCTCTACCAACTTAGCTACCCAAGCACGACTAACGCCCCGTCCTCACAGCTTTACTTCTGCCAGTACCTCGTCTCCTACCTTCCAAACCTTACAGAAGCTCTCCTGCGAACCCTGCAGAACTAGTACACCTGAAAGAAACGATATTGCGGATACATGGCTTAGCCACAGCCTGGGGGTGTTTCCAGAATGAGATTTTCATTCTGCAGCGGTGAGTGCGCTGATATGAAACTTACTGGCAGATTAAAACTGTGTGCCGGTCCCGAGTTCGAGTCTCTGTCCGGCACACAGTTTTAATCTGCCAGGACGTTTCATATCAGCACTCACTCTGCTACAGAGTGAAAATCTCATACTGTACATACTGTTTATCTGATTTATCAGTAACAGAAATATGTTTACTACAAACTGATCTTATACCGTCGAACTTGTGCTGCTGACCAGACACTTCCTTCACAACAGACCATATGGTTTTAATTTAATGCTGTGAATTAGCTATTCTATTTGCATACCAGATTCTCTTTGCCTTCCTAATAACATTTTTAAGCACCTTACCGTACTGTTTGTAATGGGCTACTGTAGCTTCATTGTGAGAACTTCTAACATTTTGATATAATTCCCACTTTGTTCTACATTATATCCTTACCCCACTAGTCAGCCACTTGGGCTGCCTATTACTGCTAGCACCCCATTTAGAACGTTCTAATGGAAAGGAACTCTCAAACAGTATGAGAAATGTGTTAAGGAAAGCGTTTTATGTATCATCTAAATTGTAGACACCATAAACATCCTGCCTCTATTGTTCCTTGACAAGGTTTACAAAACTCTCTATTGCTGTTGGATTAACTTTCCTACATAGTTTGTAATTATACGTGACATTTGTTTGAGCACAAAAGCGTTTTAGTATTAAAATTTGTGCATCATTATCTGAAAGGCCATTCACCCATTTACTAAAAGAATGCCGACCTAGTAATGAAGATTGAATAAAAATATTGTCTATAGCTGTGCTACTGTTCCCCTGCACCCTAGTTGGAAAAAACACAGTCTGCATCAGATCATATGAACTTAGGAGATTTACCAACATCTTTTTCCTTGCACCACGATTTACAAAATTTATATGGAAGTCACCACATATAACTAATTTCTGGTACTTCCTACAAAGTGAATCAAAAACCCTCTCTAGCTTGAGCAGAAATGTTCTGAAGTCAGAGTTAGAGGACCTATAAACAACAACAATTAGAAGTTGAGTTTCACTAAATTCAACTGCCCCTGCACAATATTCAAGTATATGTTCAGTGCAGTGCCGTAATACGTCTTTGGACTCAAATTGACTACTAATTTTACGTACATATCTACTCCCCCACCCTGCAACGAACACCTTGACACATCAATAATTTCAGAGTCAACATCTGTAAGCAGTTCACTAACTTTACCTCTAATATCTCTTATAATTTTATGAAATATGCTAATTCTTCCTCTACTTGGACACATGACGTCCTCTGAAGATGAGCCCTTAGTTAGAGGGACTTCCTTTAAGCAGGTATACCTATCAGCTGACTTCGATGGAAAAAAACGTGAAGCTCTAACACCAACTACTACAGGAATTTTTTGATGAGTGATCCCACCAGCACGCACTACACTCTCACCTATAATCTTTGCCAGTCTCTCCTTCCTACACCTATTGAGGTGCAGCCAATGCGTAGTGAAACCCATACTACTGATATACCCAACTGGTTTCACTGAAATGCGACCAATGCCCTCTGCCATCGTCGCCCACCCCAGTCCCATGATAATGCGTCTAATAGCCGCATTAATATGAGGCCAATCATGACGCTGAAACAGTTGTGAAAAATTCACATTAGTGTTACCAGCTTGAGTAGCTATCGTCACCAGGTCACCAACTACGTCATATTCCCCATCCCTATCAAGACCGTTCCCTGCTCCACGCACTATCAGTACCTGATCCTCCTACGTAAAATTCCTACGTAACTCCCCTGTGTTGTCAGTCACCTGAGCCAACCCTGCACTATGCTTTGCAATGCTGGTGACCTGGTACTCACTCTCCAACACTTCCTGCAACTGTTGGCGCACACCTCAACTGTGCGAACTACCTAGCAGCAGAAACTTCCTCTTTCTGTTATACTTTGCAACACTATCAGATATGCGTCTCTCCATTGTATAATGCCGCAATTTGTGATTGTAGTGGTACAAAATGAGTGAATCAAGCAAGAACTCGGTGTTTTCTAATGATTAATATCACACGATTTTTAATGGAAAGACTCCTGAAACGATAATGGGACTATTGGAAGTACAGAATCATCAACAAAGCTTTAAGATTAGTTCTGAGTGAGCTTACCATTAGAATTTGGATTAGTTTCTCGACCCGAGATTCATTGGTTGGTTGGTTGGTTTGGGGAAGGAGACCAGACAGCGAGGTCATCGGTCTCATCGGATTAGGGAAGGATGGGGAAGGAAATCGGCCGTGCCCTTTGAAAGGAACCATCCCGGCAATTGCCTGGAGCGGTTTAGGGAAATCACGGAAAACCTAAATCAGGATGGCCGGACGCGGGATTGAACCGTCGTCCTCCCGAGATTCGTCTATGCAACTGTGTAGAGCTTTGAGATTCAAGTACATAAAAGAGTTCGTATCATTGCATCACAGTTACAATTTGTGTATCTCAGAAAGTGTCAAGAGACGATTCTCTGCCTTTCGGTGCTAACTGCTATATGTATATGTGATGTCTGTTCTTACGGACATGTCCAAAAGATCAGACACCACCCATTCATATAACTGATACGCCACCTGGGCAATATATCCACCTTATTCAACGGGGATGCACAAATGCGTCTGACCATTTATGGGATTCCCATAGTGGCTAACAGTGAGTAAAATGGAAGGGGACTGCAGACAGATGGCGCTCCGAGAGAATGTGGACCAGTCTTGAGGCATGCTGAGATAATCCGTGCTTTTGTGATGACGCTGTGTCCTGGATGGCGCAATGGTTAACACGCCTGCCTTCTAAGTCCTGTACACATTTTCGCTCGTCGCTGCTAAGTCCTCCATGTTCCGCTGCCGATGATAGCAGTAATCCCCTTCAATTTACATACACAAGGTACCCACGATATAAGAACACGTAGTCCCCCTGTTGTAGGGTTCATGACCATGAGAGGTTTACAACAAAATTCAGAAATACAATAGCCAAAGAAATGTCAAAGAAATTGGGTCAGCACATTATGACGAAAAATGAAGATTATATTAGGAATGTGACTTGAGATTTGAAGTGGAGTCACAATTATTCGCCCAAAATTAGAATGAAATTGATGAGTTCTCAATTTTTTCTGGAGAAGATTATGAGTTGCAAGCCATACGTCTAAGTTATGGCGAAAGACAAATTGAGGAGCGCCTTGTATGCATAGTAGGTATTTTAATCGATAAAATCAGAAATGGCTCATGTCCACACTTTTGAAAATGGAGATTATGTACCTTTCAAGGTAGCGACATTGATTGTAATAGAAATACCTCCTTGTTCACTTAGTGGTTTCCATGGTATATGATTTTACTGTTTTGTTCCGCAACACCAGTGACATTAGGCGTTCTACATTTAATTAATTATCTTTGATTTCTTGTTGGTTTTCTTGGTAGTTTAGGTTGTTTTCCAACGTTGATGTACATGAATGTAAACAGATGGCAGTAGTATATGTAAAAGTAATTATGATGTGATGCAACTAATATTAAACTCGGTTTTCATACCATTATTGCACTGTTTAACTGTCACTTCTGCACTGTTACAGCATTTCTAATATGAGCGATGTAGGATCACCAAGAGAGATAAGGAAAGACTTTCACAGCGAATGTAAATGCAATACTATAAAGAAAGGGAGGCTGAAGAACAGAAAATACTCAAATCACGAGGGGAAAGACGTTTTGCCCAAGCTTATTGTTTACAATGCAGCACATACTGTGCACTATTTTGCTATTGATACATTAATGAGTCGCACCAAAACACCATCTGTTGCTGTTCTTTTGATGTAGAAACCCACATGTCCACACGTTTTAGCAGAAACCCCTCATGTCCAGTAGCTACAAATATTATTTTTCGGTTCCTGTAACAGGTGTATGCAACATTTTGGGCCTAGAATAACATACCATATAGTAGAAAATGTGGTATATCTCAATAACTTTCAATTACTAGCCTTTCTAACAATCACATATTTGCTTCTTCTGAAAAATGTGTGGAACTGGACATAAAAGCTTTCTGATTTTATCAATTCATTTTATTTAGTGTCACACTGGTAAATCTCCATATATCAAGTAAAGTTTCTGATGAGAAAAAGAAGAGTTGGTCTGAAAACTAGTTTTAAAATATCAAAAAGGATTTTTCTTTAATTAATGACGAATAATTGGAGCTATAAATGCATTTGAGTTTTAGTTTTACCTATCGTCCCTAGTATTTTAATTCAGATATGACGAATAAGTGTTTTTATTCGTGTAAAGTAATAATGTTTCAAATAATATTTATTTTTTGTGGATAATGAATAATAGTTAATATACACTCCTGGAAATGGAAAAAAGAACACATTGACACCGGTGTGTCAGACCCACCATACTTGCTCCGGACACTGCGAGAGGGCTGTACAAGCAATGATCACACGCACGGCACAGCGGACACACCAAGAACCGCGGTGTTGGCCGTCGAATGGCGCTAGCTGCGCAGCATTTGTGCACCGCCGCCGTCAGTGTCAGCCAGTTTGCCGTAGCATACGGAGCTCCATCGCAGTCTTTAACACTGGTATCATGCCGCGACAGCGTGGACGTGAACCGTATGTGCAGTTGACGGACTTTGAGCGAGGGCGTATAGTGGGCATGCGGGAGGCCGGGTGGACGTACCGCCGAATTGCTCAACACGTGGGGCGTGAGGTCTCCACAGTACATCGATGTTGTCGCCAGTGGTCGGCGGAAGGTGCACGTGCCCGTTGACCTGGGACCGGACCGCAGCGACGCACGGATGCACGCCAAGACTGTAGGATCCTACGCAGTGCCGTAGGGGACCGCACCGCCACTTCCCAGCAAATTACGGACACTGTTGCTCCTGGGGTATCGGCGAGGACCATTCGCAACCGTCTCCATGAAGCTGGGCTACGGTCCCGCACACCGTTAGGCCGTCTTCCGCTCACGCCCCAACATCGTGCAGCCCGCCTCCAGTGGTGTCGCGACAGGCGAGACGTGTCGTCTTCAGCGATGAGAGTCGCTTCTGCCTTTGTGCCAATGATGGTCGTATGCGTGTTTGGCGCCGTGCAGGTGAGCGCCACAATCAGGACTGCATACGACCGAGGCACACAGGGCCAACACCCGGCATCATGGTGTGGGGAGCGATCTCCTACACTGGCCGTACACCACTGGTGATCGTCGAGGGGACACTGAATAGTGCACGGTACATCCAAACCGTCGTCGAACCCATCGTTCTACCATTCCTAGACCGGCAAGGGAACTTGCTGTTCCAACAGGACAATGCACGTCCGCATGTATCCCGTGCCACCCAACGTGCTCTAGAAGGTGTAAGTCGACTACCCTGGCCAGCAAGATCTCCGGATCTGTCCCCCATTGAGCATGTTTGGGACTGGATGAAGCGTCGTCTCACGCGGTCTGCACGTCCAGCACGAACGCTGGTCCAACTGAGGCGCCAGGTGGAAATGGCATGGCAAGCCGTTCCACAGGACTACATCCAGCATCTCTACGATCGTCTCCATGGGAGAATAGCAGCCTGCATTGCTGCGAAAGGTGGATATACACTGTACTAGTGCCGACATTGTGCATGCTCTGTTGCCTGTGTCTATGTGCCTGTGGTTCTGTCAGTGTGATCATGTGATGTATCTGACCCCAGGAATGTGTCAATAAAGTTTCCTCTTCCTGGGACAATGAATTCACGGTGTTCTTATTTCAATTTCCAGGAGTGTATGTATTCGTTATTTGTTATTCGTATAAATTTCGCCCACGTCTGGTGCTAAGCGAATCGCATAGTGCATGCACACACTGCAAATTCGCAGCTTGTGTGCAAGTGAGTGTAGGCGCGTGAAGTCCACGAGGCTCAAGCGGTCGTGCCAGCCGCGTGTACATGCGCTCACGCTCTTGTCGCTAGCGTCGGTAATCTTCGGCAACTTCCGCCAACTTTCGTGAAGAGTGTTAGCGCTCTTACTCGTGCACCACAGACACGTGGCGGCTACGGGGTTGGGGTATGTCGTTGTAGGGCTCTACTACACACGATCGGAGCGCGCTCCTGCTGCAGTTTCCGGCTGTACCTGGCTCGCTCATCACACCGTTTACGAAACTGACAGGCATAAAATTTCTACGTTGGGCCTATTAACGCGCATATTTTCTCCCTTATCCACACGATAGTCGTGTATTTGTGTCTGTAGTGAACACAAATAAAAACTTCAGTATCCACAGCCATGTTGTAACGCAGAAAGGAGAGTACCGGATCCCGTCAATAATGACAACGGCTTATAAAAGTTCCATTACAAATAGTGCAATACAAATTTACAATTGTTCTCCACCTAAGACAAAATTACGTCATCATTCTCACTTTTATTAAAATTCTAAGTTATTCCTGCTTGACCACTGTTCCTATTCAGCTGCAGAATCTTTACAACATGTGAAACACACCCAACTTGAAACAAGAAAGTAAAAAATATCTTACTACAAGTAGTGCAAGCTGTCTTGTACATTAAGCCAATCGAACCAACTCACTCGTCAGAAGGAGCATTTATAATTCCATACCATTGAATACAGTTCTATTAAATTAATGAGAAAGTATATGAATCTATCTGAAAAGGCGAAGGGTAGTGGAAAAATTTCTTTGATTCTTTGAGACGCGAACAAGCAATACATCACCTTACACCTCTACAACGCCACTCATTGCTCTATCCCGAAACTTACTGTACTGTGTCTATACCGTGCAGCTTACTGTCTCCTGCAAGCTTTAGTCTTGGATAAGTTATTACCAACATTTGATTATAAAAAGTTGTTGCAAGAACATTGCTTTTGTTATGGATTCTCATTCCGCCATTCTATTGAAATGGCATTCTTTTGTATTACACAAGGTACAATAATACTTTAACCATCAATTTAAGTTTCCCGTCATTGTGTTACAACTTATGGTACAATTTTCGCGGGCTTTTGAGAGAACCTCAGTTTATTAACGCTTAGAAACGGCATTTTTACATATGGGATTCAACTGAAATCCAATAAGGCGTCTCGCGAATCTGTAGTGAAGAGAGAGACTGATGACCTAAGATGTTAAATCCCATTGTGCATAGAGCCATTTGACCCATTCTGTAGTGAAGAGAGAGATTGCTCGCATGTTACGTATTGTAGGTGGCTTTCTTCCTTCTACGTTCAAACGCACTTTTGGAATATCTGCCACATACATATTGCTCCATATGTTCGGAAAGACTCTCCAACGTGCTTTTCTCCACGATATGACGTCAGAAACTCAGCACGCCCAACGTTCTACGATCGAATGCACGGTCCGCATGCCGACGCCTTAAGCTACAGGGCTTGTTCTCCAAATAAGAAGCATGAAGTCTTCGAGAGTGTTCCCTAGCCAGAGCCACAGCGGATGGATTCATCTCTACAGTGCTGTGATTTGGAAAAAACTGTTGTGAGATCGGTACAGTAGTTGGGCTGTACATTCAAGATTGCACTATGTTATGTTGTAGTTCTCACTAAGGAATTAGATCAGCTTACTTCGAGCGGAATGCATCTTTGTTAGAATGGCGACTATCTGCTTTTATTATGTTCTTTCATAAATAATCTGATTTGTTCTAGGGAGCCGAAGAACTTGTATCATCCTGGTTTCCGATCTGTCGGATTGTACACTCCTGGAAATGGAAAAAAGAACACATTGACACCGGTGTGTCAGACCCACCATACTTGCTCCGGACACTGCGAGAGGGCTGTACAAGCAATGATCACACGCACGGCACAGCGGACACACCAGGAACCGCGGTGTTGGCCGTCGAATGGCGCTAGCTGCGCAGCATTTGTGCACCGCCGCCGTCAGTGTCAGCCAGTTTGCCGTGGCATACGGAGCTCCATCGCAGTCTTTAACACTGGTAGCATGCCGCGACAGCGTGGACGTGAACCGTATGTGCAGTTGACGGACTTTGAGCGAGGGCGTATAGTGGGCATGCGGGAGGCCGGGTGGACGTACCGCCGAATTGCTCAACACGTGGGGCGTGAGGTCTCCACAGTACATCGATGTTGTCGCCAGTGGTCGGCGGAAGGTGCACGTGCCCGTCGACCTGGGACCGGACCGCAGCGACGCACGGATGCACGCCAAGACCGTAGGATCCTACGCAGTGCCGTAGAGGACCGCACCGCCACTTCCCAGCAAATTAGGGACACTGTTGCTCCTGGGGTATCGGCGAGGACCATTCGCAACCGTCTCCGTGAAGCTGGGCTACGGTCCCGCACACCGTTAGGCCGTCTTCCGCTCACGCCCCAACATCGTGCAGCCCGCCTCCAGTGGTGTCGCGACAGGCGTGAATGAAGGGACGAATGGAGACGTGTCGTCTTCAGCGATGAGAGTCGCTTCTGCCTTGGTGCCAATGATGGTCGTATGCGTGTTTGGCGCCGTGCAGGTGAGCGCCACAATCAGGACTGTATACGACCGAGGCACACAGGGCCAACACCCGGCATCATGGTGTGGGGAGCGATCTCCTACACTGGCCGTACACCACTGGTGATCGTCGAGGGGACACTGAATAGTGCACGGTACATCCAAACCGTCATCGAACCCATAGTTCTACCATTCCTAGACCGGCAAGGGAACTTGCTGTTCCAACAGGACAATGCACGTCCGCATGTATCCCGTGCCACCCAACGTGCTCTAGAAGGTGTAAGTCACCTACCCTGGCCAGCAAGATCTCCGGATCTGTCCCCCATTGAGCATGTTTGGGACTGGATGAAGTGTCGTCTCACGCGGTCTGCACGTCCAGCACGAACGCTGGTCCAACTGAGGCGCCAGGTGGAAATGGCATGGCAAGCCGTTCCACAGGACTACATCCAGCATCTCTACGATCGTCTCCATGGGAGAATAGCAGCCTGCATTGCTGCGAAAGGTGGATATACACTGTACTAGTGCCGACATTGTGCATGCTCTGTTGCCTGTGTCTATGTGCCTGTGGTTCTGTCAGTGTGATCATGTGATGTATCTGACCCCAGGAATGTGTCAATAAAGTTTCCCCTTCCTGGGACAATGAATTCACGGTGTTCTTATTTCAATTTCCAGGAGTGTAGTTCGTTAAATGGACACTAAGAGTGCAGCGCAGTCTAAGCTAAGCTTTATTTAGAATAAAGTGTGACATCAAGTAATATGTGTTTCGCTACCTTTGACGCACGAAAGTGTACCATTTACCAAACGTTTCTGTGTAATTCTGATCCTAGTATTGTTACAAATAAATTATAATATGGTTAATCGGTATTTCTTTGTTTCTGCCCTGTAACTTTCCTGAGCCGTTACAAAATTATTTCAAGCTAAATATTTTAAAATCTGGTGGCTCGTTCAGCTGTTGCCGTTCTGTAATGCTTAGAAGCCTGTCTTCAAGTTTTAAGTACGTTCGGGTGTTGAAGTTAGGATGGCTTGTTGTATTGTATGCTTGTCTTATTAGTGCTTGTGCTTATTTATTGCACCGCAAAGGCCTTGCAATTACTGCGGTTATGTGGGAGTTGTGGGGTACGCTCTAGTAAACAAAGGTGATCTGTAGCGCCCACGCGGCATCTGGGGCCTTCGCTTTGTACAGCAGAGGTTGCATGGCCGTGGGTTCTAGAAATTACAGTTGCAAACAATGTATTTTGCTTTCTTAAAGGATCATCTTTTAAGAATTGAAGGTTTATTGTGTTAAAGTTCATGCATCAACACTAAGGATGTCTTTTTTGCTTGAAGGATTTATTTAAATAAGGTTTCTAGCTCTGAGTGAAATAATTACTTTTGGCTGCCGTTGCTTTAACTAAAGCGATACTGATAAAATTAGTTATTTCCTGTCGCTCATTGAAGACGTATTGTGTTGTAAAAAAATATTAAAGCTGTTTCCATACCCTGAGTTTTTTTTTTTTACTATTTAAGTAAGTTTGTTGAACGCCCCTTACTACTCTACCACCTAGCTCCCTATCATATCAACTGACATTAACGCGTCATCCAATGTTGTTGAGGTTACAACATATGAAAAGGAACTGAGCTACATCTTCCTCACCTAGTCCACCCACTACACACATACTTCGTTCTGTGCTTCTATGACATTAAAACTAAGACACATACTTCACATATGCTTAAATATCTAATGAAAAATGCCTTTTACAAGTTGTGGGTAGTTCCCTTAATGAACCAGAAATCGCTTTATTACTTATTTCTAAACAATAAACAAACTACTTGATGACACAACAAAACAGTAACTATGTAATGGATACAGCAATGTTGTAGGCCCTATACACTATTATTATTATTATTATTATTGATATTGTTGTTAGAGGCAGTGATGAGCCCTGGCAGCTTGAAGTGCTCCAACATCTGCAGTTCAGATGTAACGACTCCAAGAACCAAATGGTTTAGTGCTCATATTTTACATTCATTGACTTTAAAAAGGGGTGCAGAGTAAGGGTCAAACAAATTTTGGTAGGAAGAGGAGTGGTGCTGAGGAATCATGCTTTGTAAGAACTGTCTACACTAAGAATTGCTTCATCATGCTATACAAAAAGGTTCTCAGGAGAATGAGCAATACCAACTGTGTCATTGACTCATTAGTTCATTGTTTAATAAAACACTAACAAAGGCTAAATATCACTTATCTTTCACCATTTCAAAAATAAAACTGTTCAGAGAAAATTCTTTTTATCCTAAGTTTTAGTTAGGTGCTAATGGTGAGGATGGTGGGAGGTATGATTATTGGCTAATATATGATTGCATTCATGGGTGATGTCCTGTGAACGATTGGGTGTCACTGCATTACAAGGAAGTTCGGACTAACGAAATCTAACTCCTATTAGACGTAAAGGAAAGTTAATGGTATATTGTATCTAGATGTGGATTAGTAATAAAGGCAAAAACAAAAAACATATGGTAAAGTGGCATGGTCTCCTGACCTTCATTTCTTACATATTCCGACCTCACCATCGTATTCTGCATATCAAGACGTTTCATTCAAACCCAAACTCGGTAGGGTAGAGTCAATTTTACATATTTTCATTTAATCTATATGTAAATCTAATAAACAAATCGCAAGTGAACCCTGAGATTAAAAAGTCGAGGCTGGCGTACACAAATATTGAAGACATGACGGCCACAGGAGTTTTTGATCGGTGGAGGCAACCAGCTCACTGGAAAGTCCATAGGAGGGTGAGTTAGCACACAGCTGCGCCGGCCGGACAACTGCCCATGGACCAAAACAGTTTTGGCCAGAGAAATGGAATAATGGCCTGTGTGTTCACCTTAAAAGCAAAAGTCACTGTATTGTTTGGGCGAACCCCAGCATACCCACTTTTTTGATGGATCTAGTGCGCAGTTTCAGAGTTCTCACAAGTGGACAGTAAACACCTAACGCAGATGCTATACAGGGTGATTCAAAAATGCATGTAAATATTTCAAGGGTGTATTTGTGAGGTAAATATAAGACAAAAATGTTCTATACAATTTTTTCCATACTTGGCTTATTACAGAGTTATGAACAAAACAGGATAATACATTCAATACAACGTAAGGTATTTAATTCCCAGAGTTCACAGTTTAATTACAGTGCATTTGGACTAACAACGCAAACTGATAAATAAACGTGACGTAACAAACTGAAACAATTCCTCGCGAACACTGTATTAATTTAGGTCCTGTTGATTGAACTACAGCAATGCACAATAACTAAGGAAAATTGAAGCATTTTACAGACTGTACTGTACTGTACTGTATTTGCACAAATCTTAATGCAATGCATGTTCAAAATGCTGTCCCTGAACTTGCAGACAGACCCGTGCTCGTCGCATCAATGATCTCTGCACATTACACAGTCCGTTCAACTCTCCACGAATAATTTCACAACCACCTTCAATTCTTTGTTGTAGCACTTCTCTGTTCGGTACTGCAGAAGAATACACCAATGTCTTTAGTCGGCCCCATAAATAAAAGTCTAAAGGGTTCAGGTCAGGTGATCTGGCTGGCCAAGCAATTGGTCCTCCGCGACCTATCCATCGATGTGGATACGCAGAATTGAGGTACGCCCTTACGTTGCGGCTGTAATGGGCGGGAGCACCATCGTGCATAAACCACATGGTGGCTCGTGTTGCAAGAGGGACATCCTGTAACAATCCAGGCAATTCTCCCTCCAAAAATTCGCAGTACGCGTGCCCATTCAGCCTTGGAGGCAGAACATGAGGTCCGAGTAAGTAATTCCCCACAATACCACACCAAATGTTTATGGAGAATTGATGTTGATATCCACGCACAATTCTCGCGCCAGGATTCTCGACAGCCCACTGGTGCATATTATGCGAATTGATTACACCCGCACGAGTAAACATGGCCTCATCTGTGAATAATATCCGCCGAATGAACATTGGATCATTCAAATGACGCTCTTGTAACCACTGGCAGAATTGCTGACGGCGAGGATAGTCTTCAGGTGTCAATTCGTGCACTTTTTGCAGGTGAAATGGATGCAACTGTTGTCTCCGAAGCAGCCGCCATACAGTAGATTGTGGAAGTCGTACAGCTGCACTAATTTGTCTCGTACTGATAGATGGATCTTGGTCTACCAGGTCCAAAACATGTTCCTCGACGTTCACTGCATGCTCAAGTGGTCGACCTGAATGTGGCCCAGGACGAATGCCATACTCCCGCATACGTCTGTCCACAGATACAAACGTCTGATGACTTGGTAACCGTCTTCCTGGAAACAGCTCACTGTACCTTCGTCTTGCTGCAAGTGCATTTCCATCTGCTGCACCATACACAAGGTGCATATCAGCATACTCACTGTTTGAGTACATCATGTGCACGAAACCTTTAGCCTTCCGACGATGAATGAACGACAGGACGTACTTTTCCGTTACCAACAACATCAGCGCCATCTTCCGTACAGTAGGAGTAAACATCACGTGCAAACAAAAACAAACACTATTCATGCAGTTTCGAATCAACTGTTGGGAGATACGTATGTGAAGTACGTACCAGAATATGGCATCCTGCTGCTTGCACTGCCGTCGTTTTGATACGGACATGACTTTCGTATTTAACGATAACTCTGGAATTAAACGTTTATGGAAAAACATTTATAGAACATTTTTGTCTTATATTTACCTCACAAATACACCCTTAAAATATTTACATGCATTTTTGAATCACCCTGTATATTTCTGGATTGGTCAGCTTAGCCATTCTCCCATTTGTAAGAGTAACGCTGATTGGTGGACTATTTCTGACGCAGTGAGCCGGAAGAGTGAGGGAAAGACAGCAGATGATATACCCTTTCGCTTTTTGCGTGGAGAGAAGTCGTTCCGGTGGCGCTCTTGTAGCGGGAACAAGTGGCGGGAGCGAGTGCGCTCGTGTTAGCACGCAGAGAGCGAGGAACAAAGTCTCTTCTCAGTACTGCACTGAGAGAGCACCTCTGTCGCTAGCGAATTGGAGTGATACTCTACTTGAGTCGCTCGCGATTAAGCGTTTGTTCACTGTGTTGTCCCTGACACTTAATGTGCGGTGTGAACACAGACAGAGTATTAGTTAGCGCCTGTGAGCGAACTTTGAGTGGTATCGCGGTGGAATGGTTACCTGACCTGTGTACCACGCCAATAGTTAGACTAGGGACAGATAGGAGTCCTTGACTTCATCAAGGCGTAGTGAGAGTTCGATTGGCGAAGATCAATCCAGATAGAAGGAGATAGTTTTGTTATTATTCAGCGGCGATCGGCGCAGGCAGCTGTCGTCGCAGCTCACGGTATTTTGCGCTACAGCGTAGGCGAGTACCATCTTTCCTCCATTAGAAATAACATCCTTCATTCACGTCATTCCATTACACTTCTCATGCGACAGCCTCGACCGTACTTAGAAAAATTCAGTCGGATAATTATTCAAGTTGAGTAGGTGCGGCTCCCAGCCATTCTGCCGAGTAAATAACATTCTTAAAGAAAATGGATAAAAGAGCTTTCACACACTTTGTATATAAATGTCATTAACAGGATTCCTATCCATAAGAGGTAACCTCCTATTCCGAAAAGATTCCGGAAATTTGTGTATCAGTTTATAAGTAAAAGTTTCACTTGATTTTCTTAAATTTTGCAATAAATAATATTTTCCGTTCGTCTAATGGTATTCTTACACTAACTAGAAATACTCCAGTACCCAGTTATCGCCGGCCGCGGTGGTCTCGCGGTTCTAGGCGCTGCAGTCCGGAACCGCGGGACTGCTACGGTCGCAGGTTCGAATCCTGCCTCGGGCATGGATGTGTGTGATGTCCTTAGGTTAGTTAGGTTTAAGTAGTTCTAAGTTCTAGGGGACTGATGAGCTAAGATGTTAAGTCCCATAGTGCTCAGAGCCATTTTTGAACCCAATTATCCAACTGGGTATGTAAGAAAATATAACATTTTTGTGTCTTTTCCTTACAGCGGACGACTCCAGAATATATTTATTGCTGAAAGTTTTTCAGGCATTTCCTTTTGGTACGTTACAAGCGTCTGTCTGACTTCTGTAGTAGTGTGGGGTGGAAATTGTTTCTTGCAGGAGCTAAAGGGTACTTGTCAGGTCAATGCGTTGCGCGACTCGGCAGCATAACACCCACACACTGACAATATGTTGTAAAAATGACGCAGGTATAGTTGAACTGATTGAAAAACACTACACGTAAGATATGCACAGACGTAAAACTTGACAGAAGTTAGAAAATCAAAGAGGAAGTGTGAGACGCACATTTGTCTTCTTTCCAATATGTTGCCTTGATTTCCTCTCCTCTTCTATTATCTTTATCAAAGAGCAGCACTTTCACCGATAATCCTTAATTATTTATTACATACATTTCGGTCTCCCTCCTCCCCTTCAATTCTTGCCGTCTATGGCAACATGGAAGTTATTCTTTTCTATTATTCCACAAGTCCTAATCACTGTGTATTATCTTGCACGAGTAGCATTTACCAATTATTCCTTTAGTCGCTGATTTTGGAGAAAATATATTATTTTGCTTCTGATTAGTACATTACGTTTCGCATCCATCTGTAGCACATTACGAAAGCTTCAATTACCTTCTTACCCTGTATTTCACACTGTGCTGTGGTAAGAGATGAAAGCAACTATCTTATCGGTAGGACGGAATTTAAAACATCCAGCTGCCCCGAAAAGGCCAACAGATGTGTTACCGTGTAGTAATTAAAACGTTGTAACGATCATACACAAAAACGAATGTCATCGGATCCATATGTAGTAATGGCAAAAAAAATGAACATCGAATAAACACGGTGAGTGTAATGACGCACTTTCCAATCACAGAAAGTCCAATTAAAATGTTGAATATTTAACAAATGACCTTTCACCTCATATTCCAATTTGAGTGTATACACTGGGGATAACCGATAAAATCATGCAAAAGCCGATTCTAAACAAACCGTGGTACTTTTGTCTTTTACCGATGAAAGGAAAGTAACAAAGTGCAGCATTTTAGAAGTTCTAGCTGACAGCTAATTCTGAAAGCACTCTTCACATGTAGAAACTGTAACCAATGGCCATTGTAGTGTTTTCATCTGAGTAGAGACTGCTATACAATTTAAGAAACTGCTGTACCCCGTCCTCCTATCTCCCATCTCAATTAGTAAACTCTTTGACAGAAAATCTTTCAGTAAATATGTTTTTTTTAGGCTTGGGTAAAGTTGTGTTAACGTAAATGCCCAATAGTAAAGCATACAGTTTTAACAAATTTAGCGTAGTTCCATCTTTCATAATAAATAAAGAGAATCATTTCTCCCGTACGTCTTCGAACGACTGCCCTTCAAAATATATTAATAGTACATTTGATGTAAATGGGTTCCTGGATGAAATTGGGCGCCGTCCTGTAACGTATTTCCTACATGTCTGAACACTTTAACTGGGGTAAAAGGTTAACTGAAACTTAAATGTTGCTTGAATTAATCTGAATGCCGTTGCATATGGCATCGCAGTTTTCATACATGACTTTTTATCGCTCAATAAGTTTTGTATCATAATGTTCGGTGTCCACAGGAGAAGGAGAGAACACAAGTTCGATAGTGACAAATCAAATCATCCTGCCACCTATTTTCTAGAACAGTAATATCTGATGTTTTGAGAGACTGAATAACCTTTCTTCGTTTTGCGTTCTATTGGAGCAGAGCTTTGTCTTGAGGAACTATGGTATTTCAGTTAACGTTTTACTTAGTATGAGATTATTCAGTCTGCTGTGGATCAGTAGAAATTTTCTTTGGAGCAGATAGCGTGCTGTAACGTATTTTCTACATGTGTGAACACTTTAACTGGGGCAAAAGGTTAACTGAAACTTAAATGTTGCTTGAATTAACCTGAATGCCGTTGCATATGGCATCGCAGTTTTCATACATGACTTTTTATCGCTCAATAAGTTTTGTATCATAATGTTCGGTGTCCACAGGAGAAGGAGAGAACACAAGTTCGATAGTGACAAATCAAATCATCCTGCCACCTATTTTCTAGAACAGTAATATCTGATGTTTTGAGGGACTGAATAACCTTTCTTCGTTTGCGTTCTATTGGAGCAGAGCTTTGTCTTGAGGAACTATGGTATTTCAGTTAACGTTTTACTTAGTATGAGATTATTCAGTCTGCTGTGGATCAGTAGAAATTTTCTTTGGAGCAGATAGCGCCCTGTAACGTATTTTCTACATGTGTGAACACTTTAACTGGGGCAAAAGGTTAACTGAAACTTAAATGTTGCTTGAATTAACCTGAATGCCGTTGCATATGGCATCGCAGTTTTCATACATGACTTTTTATCGCTCAGTAAGTTTTGTATCATAATGTTCGGTGTCCACAGGAGAAGGAGAGAACACAAGTTCGATAGTGACAAATCAAATCATCCTGCCACCTATTTTCTAGAACAGTAATATCTGATGTTTTGAGAGACTGAATAACCTTTCTTCGTTTGCGTTCTATAGGAGCAGAGCTTTGTCTTGAGGAACTATGGTATTTTAGTTAACGTTTTACTTAGTACGAGATTATTCAGTCTGCTGTGGACCAGAAGAAATTTTCTTTGGAGCAGATAGCAAAGGCTTCAGACAGTGACTTTATATGGTAATAATTTATAGTGGCACGAAGTGTTCAGACGAAGTTCTTATTTTCGGCAAATGGCAGTGGATATATTATTATTAAGTAGTAGTAGGATCCGTGGAATGTTAATGCTTAGCGCATTACTTCGTGGAGGCGCTCCTTTGTGCGGTACCAGAGCAGAAAAGACATATTATCCCGAATGGTGCTACTCGTACAATTTTTGCTCTTCGGGCGTGGTTATGACACACTCTCCAGATTGATTTTCGTTTTTTTTTTTTAAAGATGATGCTGTATATCTTAGTATGGTTTGGCTAGTTTTTATGATTTAGCAGAACATATAAAGACAAGACACTCCAAACTGGTGCTGTAGGTTGAGATGTAGAGCGGTATGTCTTAGTAATTCATGACGCCAGCCTGGTGCTCAACGATTTATTGTGTAGCACATGTATTTTGTTTCAAACAACATATTTTGCGCAGGTTATTGTGTTCACCAATAGCACCGATGGTATCCCATCAACGGGCAGCAATATGGAGAAGTAATCAACTTGTAACCTCGTTAGGGGGAAGAGTATAGTCACTGAGGTATATGACAGCAGACGCCGCGAAAACGCGCATCTCACACGAGTAAACCATTTGGTTCTCGGCTGCTTTAAACAACCTCGCATCGCTGCCGGAAGCCATCTAGAGTACTTCAAAATGGTTCAAATGGCTCTGAGCATTATGGGACTTAACATCTGAGGTCATCAGCCCCCTAGAACTTAGAACTACTTAAACCTAACTAACCTAAGGACATCATACACATCCATGCCTGAGGCAGGATTCGAACCTGCGACTGAAGCGCCTAGAACCGCTCGGCCACTGCGGCCGGCATATTGCCTATTTACACAGCAAAGCCTTACACGTCATTATACAATTGTGTTGACTGCTTCAGTCTGAGCGTGGAATTCGATTTGGATACAACTGGAACTGTTGGTCTCTTGCTTGCGACGGACTTGGTATCTGTTCTGGAACACATCAGCTTGCAATTTTAAGGATGAATTCGTGCATTGTACGATCTTAGAGTGTGTTACTCACTCATTTGAACTTTACCCTGAGCACAATATCGAGGGTCTCGAATATCGTTATGGTAAAGAATTTTTTTTTCTTTATTGTGATTTCATTCCCCTGCCTCATATGGGCAGGGGAGGGCTGTCAGCGGCACAATCCGCCGCTCTTCAGCCGAGTGACATGAAAACTAAAATAAGAATAAAATGTTACATACATGAGGTGATAAGAAAGGGGAACATAAAACAGAGTAAAGGGAGAGAATGGAGGTAAAAAGAGACTGACATGGAGATGTTCATGGGGGACTGGTTAAAAAGTCACCAGAAAGTTAAAAAAAACACAGTTGGCGGTTCTTAAAACACAGAGAAGACACTGAATGGACATGCACTGGTTAAAAGTCGGCCACAGTATTAAAAACACTTCAGGACAACACACTTAAAACTCACTTGTAGCACGCACGACGAAGAATAAAACTGCCAGGTGGGACCTGCCGAGGGAAAGGTCAGAGATGATGGAAAAGGAAGGGAGAGCAAGGGTCAGCAGGAGAAGTGGAGGGATGAAGAGAGTAGGGGCATCAGTGGGTACACGGAGAGGCAGGAGACATGTGGGGTGGGAGATGAAGAGGGAAGGAGGGAGTGCAGTGACACTGAAAGGGGGCACAAGAGAGGGAGGGGGAAGCCGCTCAGGAGGAGAGATGGGGAGGAGAGGGAGCCCTGAGGAGGAGGCAGGAAGATGGGGTTAGATTTGGTAGGAAGGGTAGATGTCAGGGCGAAGCTCATCATCTGGGAGGGGTAGACGGTGGAAATTGCGTTGGGAAAGGAGATGGAGGGTGTGCAAATGGAGAGAGGGTGGGACACAACGGTAAAAGCGCGGTAACTGCTCGGGGGTGGAGAGGAATGGAGACACCAGGGGTGAGAAGGATCAAGGCGGCAGACACTATATAGTGTGCAGATGTGTTCAAGGAAAAGGAGAAGCGGGTGGAAGGGGATGAGGTCGTAGAGGATGCGTGTGGGGGACGTAAGGCAGATGCGGAAAGCGAGGGGGAGCACATGGCGTTCGAGGATTTGGAGGGCTTTATAGAACCTGGGAGGGGCGGAAATCCAAGCTACGCTGACATAACAGAGGGCGGATGAAGGATTTGTAGGTGTGAAGGATGGTGGAAGGATGCAGACCCCATGTCTGGCCAGACAGGAGTTTCAGGAGGCGGAGGCGGTTGTGAGCTTTGTTTTGGATGGTAAGGAGATGGGAAGTCTAGGTGAGGTGGCGGTCGAGTGTGAGGCCAAGGTATTTGAGGGTAGGTGTGAGGTGGATAGGACGGCCATAAATGGTGAGGTAGAAATCATGGAGGTGGAAGGAGTGGGTGGTGCGGCCTATGATGATCGCCTGGGTCTTGGAGGGATCGATACAGAGGAGCCACTGGTTGCACGAAGCGGTGAATTGGTCAAGGTTGGTTTGGATGGCACGTTGGGACCGTTGAAGGGTGGGATAAAGGGCTAGGAAGGCGGTGTCATCAGCAAATAGGAGGAGATGAACAGGCAGGGGAGGTTTGGGCATATCAGCGGTCTACAGGAGATAGAGGAGAGGGGAAAGGACAGAACCTTGGGGCCTGCCAGCAGAGGGATATAAAGTGTGGGAGTCGGAATTGTGGATAGTCACATAGGAGGGACGATGGGAGAGGAAGGAAACAACGAGACAGACGAAGTTGATGGGAAGAGCATAGGTCTAGAGTTTGATGAGGAGCCCAGGATGCCAGTCACGGTCATAGGCGTTCTGGAGATCAAGGGAAACAAATATAGCGGAGCGACAGGAGTTAAGTTGGGCGGAAAGAAGATTGGTGAGGTTAAGGATCTGGTCGTCGACAGAGAAGGAAGGCCGGAAGCCACATTGGGTAAGGGGAAGGAGGTGGTGCTGGTTAAGGTGGCGGTGAATACGGTGAGAGAGGATGGCCTCGAAGACCTTACTGGGGGTGAGGCAGATGGGACGATAGGAAGAGGTAGCAGAGGGGGCTTTGTTAGGTTTAGGGAACAGCAGGACACGGGAAGTCTTCCACAGGTCGAGGTAAAATCCAGTGGACAGGAGGACAATGTACAGAGTGGCAAGGACAGACAGGAAGGACGGGGGGGGGGGGGAATTCCTTGAGGTGGCGGTAGGTGACGCCATCATGACCAGGGGCGGTGTTGCGTTTGGAGCAGAGGACGAGTGTGATGTCATGTGCGGTGATGGGAGTGTTGATGTCTGAGGGGGGTAACCGATACAAGTACTGGAAGCTAGGGGCGAGTATGGGGACAGAGGTGTCGATGCGGTCAAGGACGGTGGGGAAGAGGGAGTAATCAAAATGGGGATCGTCAGGAATGGAGAAGACCTCGGATAGAATCGTAAAGAAAAAATTTATTAATATTTATTGAGATTCGACGGATCACAAAAGCGGTGGGAACTGTATCGGCTATATGAATTCGCGTGTTCGTATAGTTGATAGCCTTCAATGGCTAACGAATCCACAAGGCAATGAATCTCTGACCTTCAATGCGGCTGCACAACATCTTTCAACCTCCAACGGGAATCTAAAAATTAGCTAGATTGGAGTACATGGGCGGTAGCTGCGGATAGGTGGTGCTAGGTGTGTGTCGGCTGGGGAGTGTGTTGAGACAGTTCGTGCATTTATGATTAACATTGTGTGCGGATGGCGTTATGGTTAATACAAATGCCTAGTAAGCAGAAGATGCCGGATTCGAATCTCGGTCACTTTTTCACTCGGCGCCGCTGATTTCGCAAAAGTTCCGATGCAGGAGATATCAACAGTTCCTTTGTTTTCCTTTCTCCAGTCCACCTTCACTTTTTCTGCACGGTGAAGCAAACAATACCGCTGACCCAGTTTGCTGATGGACCTCTCTTCAAGTAACACTATTTCTGAAGTAGTCCAAAACTGTACCCTTGTGAGTTAGGTTTCTTTATCACCTACAGCTTATTGTCCGTGCGCTCTGCACAACAAACACATGTCGTCGACCCACCTACAATGCAGTCAGCGCGAGAAACAGCTTCACCAATCTTTCGCTACGTGGATCACTGATCTGCATGACGTAAAAAGGAAGTGTAAGTTCTTCAATTCTAACTATAAGCTTTCGTCAGCGAATTCACTGATTCTGAACATTCTAATGTGGCTACCTCCGGATTTGGAGGTCAGCACTAAAGCTTTAAGAACTTCCGACTCCAGCCTGAACGATGTAGCTGGGTCATTGGCATACTATGAGCTGGGGCGAACAAAAACAACACTGCAAGGACACCTGACGCGATTGCTTGAAGTGCACAACGTGGACGTATCTCTTTTTGAAAAAAATCGTTACACTTACCACAATGAAACCAAGTGCAGAAATTAATATATGAGGTGGACGCTTTGAACCAATATTTAAGCCAGTGTGATCCGCAAGCTAAACAATAACCAAAAGAGGGACTTTTCTGACGGTTTCACATGGTTGTGTGAATGTACTGTGTATTACACTCAAGTGTGGGGAAGCTATGTGGAACACTTGAAATATTACGATTCACCTCCATCGTTGATGACAAACTTTGTATAGGAATATATAACACATGTGATTGTTGTTGTCTTTGAAGCTGGGGACGTTTCGAGATCGATGTAAATTATTTTCTTGATACTAATTTCTGCCGTTGTTGTCGGTAACAACATTTCAAACTTAAATTTAATCCGCTTACATAAATCTAGGATTAGTGAAAAGCCTTCTGTTCGGTGCAGCGCTGGGACAGTCAAGCCATAAAGTTCACAGTAAGGGTGAGAGAGAACAAGTTACTCTCTCACCTATTTTTCGCATACGGAAAATTATTAAAGATTTTATTACAACCTGACGCACCCTGAGCGAGACTCTAGAAAGTTAACGGCCCGAGCAGATGTTGGCGGAGCCTGCTAGGGCGCCAAAAGCATGAGGTATTTTTATGATACTTACCTCTTAGAAACGGTTTGTTGGAAGTTGAAATCAATTAGCGGCGAGCCCATCCATTCGGAAATCTTGCCGGACAGGCCCACAGCCATACAGGGCCGTCAGGGCAGCCCCTAATCAAGACAGGGCTCCATGAGAACAATGCCGCACTACCCGCTGTGGCGCCAGCAGAACCTTGGGTTGGGCCGACAGTCTAAAGGAACGTGCCTACACAGTGGAGTAGTACACGAGGCATTGTGTGCAGAGCCACGTGTAATAAAAATTCACATGTTTTCGTGTTCGCCGATAGCGCAAACAGCCCTGTGGACCACTTCCCTCGGCTGCCTGGGTTATGTAAGAAAACTCCGGCATCTGAGAAACGTTTATAGATAGATTCTTTATTACTCCCCATAGCTAGGACTAGCCATCTCCAAGGCACACGCGATTTAGATAAAGATCTTTGAGATTGTATCAATTTGCTTGAGGGCATGAGAAGAGACACGACTTTGGAGAGAATCATCTCTTCCCCCTCTACGAAAACTCAAAAAAGCCAGTAATTGGCAGTTTCTTTTTTTCAGAAATGCTGGCTTCTTAACTCTTGCATTTGTTCGACATGAGTTTGTGCTGTCGTATGGTAGGGGAGATTTAGCGCCTCTAGAGCCCTGTGATTGGCTCAAGACGGGATGTCGTTCATGTATTTTGCAGGGAAACGGATTTTTTTTTCTACAGTGGTGTGAAGCTCCCGGATCCGGGACTTTGGTCTGGCAAGCACTTCTAGTCGAAGCTCTGGTATGTGTGTTTGGTACTCGGGACCTGTCCTGAGACTGACTTCACTTGCGAGTAGTTTAGACTGGGGATCCTGTGGTGAAGTACTTACTGTACCGACAATGTGACTTCAAACGTCTCGGACTAGTCGTTTGCCGAGGGCACACTTATTCGTTTTTGGTTTACCAGTCTTCACATTTGGTATCCTTGTGCTCTCTGACATATAAGTGAGCCAAATTGGTTCTTGGTACAACCAGCGAACTGGTGTGTCACACACTAAAATCTATGGTGATTTCAGGGCTCTGGTAGAGAACAAATTGCGATCCGTGTGCCTGATCACTAGACTGTGAGATTTTTGCATTTCTTTCATGGCCGCGATCGATTCACAGGTGCCGCCTCCACGTCTCACCTCATCCAATGCACACATCTCGCCTGCTGTAAGTCACGCTCAGCTGCATCTATGTAGTGAAACGCCAATAGATTTGATCAATCAAAGTCTGCTCAGTGTCAGATCAATTCAGATTCCGTTATCCACATTATTAGGGGCAGATTTAGTTTTATTCTCAACCAATTCGTTCATGTTGTACTTCATTTTATTGCTGAACACTTCCACTTCCTCGCATGTTGTGTGAGACACGAAGTTTTGTTCAGTAGGAATCCCTAATTTCCAATATCTTTCAAATGCCTTATGCCGACGATATTCCAATTGTAATCACTCTGCAACAAGTGTTGACTGCGAACCTTTGTGCACCAACATTTATTCCAGAGGTTTGGTTGGTGACTGATTGGGTCATTGGTTCCAAGGAAACTATAAATATTATCATGGACAATGGACGTCCCTGCCGGGATGAGCACTGCACCGAGAACGCTCCCGTTAAGTAACCATATTTTGGAGATCATTGGATTCTAGTCTGGTAGTAATATATCTATTGTGACATGTGGGAAGTTAGAGTGCTGCATAACATTCCTTAAGCATTAGTTACTGACTCTGTCATAGGTACTTTATAGATCTATGCTCAAAACTCTTATGTTTACCTTTCAGTATATCCTTGAAAAAAGATCCTGTCTCTCATACAGCATATTTCATCAACGAACTTCCTGTTACGTAAAATTATAGTTTTGGACAGGCCCGATTATCTCTGGAGGAATCTCTTTAAGTATAGTGACTATCATGCACGTCATTATTTTTGAGTCGGCACATGTCGAAGTTATTGACCAATAATCAATTATTATTCTTGGTTTCGAAGATTTGGGTCCAATGACTATAATTTCTGGTTCACTTGTTGAACGTATTTGATCGTTTCTTTTCTCTACTGAGGTAGTAGGTGCTCCATTGTTCGTCTGAAATGTATCCTTAGAATTTTCAAGTCATTATTTTGCCTTTGACTTCTTTTTACCTTATTTCTAGAATCTTCCTTTTGAATTTCTTCAGTTCGCGAGGTCGGCCTTATCCATTATCCACTATTTCTTGGAGTTCTCAAACAATCATATAACAGTATTTCACCAGTTTATCCCACCTAAGAACGCTACGAAAGAACTGCTTCCGATGAACCCATGTTCGATAAAATTGGTAGAATTCTGTTTTTTTTTTTTTTTCATTTAGTGTTAAACAGGTTGCAATGTAAATTCCATTATCCCTTTCCCATTACGTTGGGCCGGGACAAATCTTTTATTTTAACGAGAATTGCATGGCGGTCCGAGAAGTTGACGAGGTCAGATTCATAGCCCTGTAGTCCTGTTGTGCTATAAACTCTGTCTAGTCTCGAGGCTGACAATGGAGATACATTTGTATAGAGGGATCGCTTGATGGCTAGTCGATCTATTACGTCTGTCAGTTTTAGTGCTTAAGTCATATTACGTACGTGCACACAATTAGGGGTTGATCCTGTTGTGTCTGCCGATCTTACAACACAATTGATATCTCCCCTCCCCACCCCCCATTATAACGCCACCCATTGCGTGTCTCACAGAGTACGAGATAGTTTCACTTTAAGACTTGTCCCTCCTCTAGCTTGACTATTTACCGCCGATGAGGCACAGAAGTTCAATATCGTTGTTTTGTTTGGTGTGATTATGATGACACGTCCATCCGGATAATATTTTAAGTGCTCTAGTTCCAGACCCTTTCTAATTAAAATGCAGCAACCTTTACCGCTAGAGCCGACATTGCTGTGTACAGTGTATTACTGTTGCAGGTCCATCTCTTCGCAGGCTGCTTCCTTGTCCGCCGGTATTTGCTTCACTAGAGTTAGCACCCACCTACTGTCCACTACTATCGGTTTGTTAGTTCGCATGGCCCTTCATATTCCCATATTTAATTTTCTCGTCGTGATTCTTTCCAGTAGGGTCACTTTTCTTTTCTCCTTTCTCATCATCTTGGTATTCCCTTTCCGCAGCTCTCTAACTTTTCCGAGGTGCCGCATTTATGTTTTATACCCTTCTGGTTGCTAATATTTCCCTCTACTGCCTTAACTGTGTGCTTTTCAGATCGTGTGGTGACGCTGGAAGCTGTTTCCGTACAATCTTCTGCATTATTTCCCTGTTTACATGCTCCAGTCACAGCTGTTGCGGTTTCACGCAACTCTTCCTCTGTTGTTGCCTGGCTTGTTATTTCCTGCATTGGCCTGTATCCGCTTGAGTTTCCATCTCAATCTCGGATCCACATTGTATTGCTGCAACATTAGCGGACTTCTGTTTCCCTGGTATCTATGCCGATTTTTCCTCAGGGTCTTCTTCGGAGCTCGTACAGCTCTGTTCTAATGGACGTTTTTGTTTTGATTTGGATGAAAAACGGAAACATTAATTTTCCGTGTCTGGTTCGCTTTCTTGTTTCTGAATTGAAATTTCATGTACTCTGTACCTGGTTTCCTGAACAATAGCTGCAGATAGGTCTTTACCGGTTTCATCCTTTTGATCGTAGTCTGATTCCTCTGGCCTTTTGTTCGGAGGTGGAATGCCTCTTTAACTAAACAAGGGGATTGGTCAATGGATTCCAAGTTGGCGACTTCAATACCTGAAAGAACCAATTCTTTTGCCTCCAGTCTTGTCCGTTGTTGCAGATTATTTTGTAGAATAATCAAGAGCCGTGGGCAGTTTTCTCGATGATGCCCTGGTTCGTTGCACACATGACACGTGTGAATTTGTCTAACATATATTTTGTATGTCTTGCGACCGCCTACAATAATTTGGGACGTGATCTCGGACGTAGCAATCTCATTCCATTGTAGCACTGAATCTTGTATCTATTAGGAACTTTTCGAATTCAACGCTTTTAACCTGTGCGTACTTAGAAAGTACCCTTATCAAGCCTTTGTAGCCTAGCTCTCGGGGAAGATTTAGCAGCCTGAAAGTTTTCAGTTCACTATTACCAGTACTTATATCAACGGTACTGACGGAGTCATCAGGATGACGGAATTCAGATTTGCCGTAGGTTCCCAGTAATATTCTACCTAACACAATAGAACTATGCAATTTACCTACATTTTCATGCAATCAGTCATGAATTTCCAAGGCTGTAAGTTATACATGTCTTGCACTCTTCTCAAAGACGAAGTTTAAAGTATTTTTCCTGATCGAATCCCTGGATATTATTTACGGGTACAATGAGGAATAGTACACAAAGACGACGAATAAGAACTGTTACTACTTACTCAGTGTCTGCTCAGGAAACGCAACATACACATACCGAAACACTTGCTTACGTAACCAGTCGGCTACAGCACGGAGCGCCACACCAGACATCCACACTGGCTGAGCACTCAACCTCGACTTTATACTCTCGACCCCTCCTCACAGCTTTCCTTCCGCCAATACTTCTCCCCTATCTTCCGAACTTGACAGTAGCTTTCCTGAGAAACTTGCGAGACTACCACTTCTGGAAGAAACGATACTGTAGAGCAATGGCTCAGTCAATGCCTGGGGGATGTTTCCAGAATGAAATTTTTAACCGACCGTGCGCTGATATGAAACTTCTTGGCAGATTAAAACTGTGTGCTGGACCGAGACTCGAGCTCGAGACCTTTACGTTTCGCGGGCAAGTGCTCTACTGACTGAGCTACCCAAGCGCTAATCCCAACCTCTCCTCACGGGGTTTTCGCAGGAGAGCATGTGTGAAGTGTGAAAGGTAGGAGACTAGGTACTGGCGGAAGTTGCGCCAATACCTAGTCTCCTACCTTCCGCAATTCTCAGAGGCTCTCTCTCTCTCTCTCTCTCTTTTTAAGATTTGTGGTAAGACTTTATGAAACCAAACCGCTAGAGTCATAGGTCCCTAAGCTTACACACAACTAAATCTAACTTAAACTAACTTACGCTTCGGAGAACGCACACACCCATGCCCGAGGGAGGACTCGAACCTCTGACGGGAGGAGCCGCGCGATCCGTGAGAGGACGCTCGAGACCACGCAGATATACGTCGCGGCCACTAGCTCTCCTGCGGAACTTGCAAGACTACCAATTATGGAAGGAAGAACATTGCGGCGATGTGGCTTAGCCACAGTCCGAGGCATATTTCCAGAATGAAATTTGCACTATTAGCGTACACTCCGCCCCAAAGTGAATATTTTATATGGCGACATCCCTCAGGCTGTGGCTAAGCCATTTCTCCGCAATATCCTTCCTTCCTAGCCTTGCAAGTTTTGCAAGAGAACTTCAGGGAAGCTGGGAAGATAGGAGACGAGGTATTGGAGGAAGTTAAGCTACGAGGACGGGTCGTGAGTTGCGGGGGTGGTTCAGTCGGTTGAGCACTGTCCACGAAAAGCAGAGGTCCCGAAATCGAGTCTCGGTCCGGCACACAGTTTTACTCTGACAAGAAATTTCACTGCTTACCTTCATTCTGAGGGTTTCTACATCTACATGATTACTCTGCAATTCACATTTAAGTGCTTGGCAGAGGGTTCATCGAACCACAATCATACTAGCTCTCTACCATTCCACTCCCGAACAGCGCGCGGGAAAAACGAACACCTAAACCTTTCTGTTCGAGCTCTGATTGCTCTTATTTTATTTTGACGATCATTCCTGCCTATGTAGGTTGGGCTCAACAAAGTATTTTCGCATTCGGAAGAGAAAGTTGGTGACTGAAATTTCGTAAATAGATCTCGCCGCGACGAAAAGCGTCTTTGCTTTAATGACTTCCATCCCAACTCGCGTATCATATCTGCCACACTCTCTCCCCTATTACGTGATAATACAAAACGAGCTGCCCTTTTTTGCACCCTTTCGATGTCCTCCGTCAATCCCACCTGGTAAGGATCCCACACCGCGCAGCAATATTCTAACAGAGGACGAACGAGTGTTGTGTAAGCTGTCTCTTTGGTGGACTTGTTGCATCTTCTAAGTGTCCTGCCAATGAAACGCAACCTTTGGCTCGCGTTCCCCACAATGTTATCTATGTGGTCTTTCCAACTGAAGTTGTTCGTAATTTTTACACCCAGGTACTTAGTTGGAACTCATGTGGATCACCTCACAATTTTCCTTATTTAGCGACAACTGCCACCTGCCACACAATACAGCAATCTTTTCTAAATCGCTTTCCAACTGATACTGGTCTTCGGATGACCTTACTAGACGGTAAATTACAGCATCATCTGCGAACAACCTAAGAGAACTGCTCAGATTGTCACCCAGGTCATTTATATAGATCAGGAACAGCAGAGGTCCCAGGACGCTTCCCTGGGGAACACCTGATATCATTCCAGTTTTACTCGATGATTTGCCGTCTATTACTATGAACTGCGACATTCCTGACAGGAAATCACGAATCCAGTCGCTCAACTGAGACGATACCCCAAAGGCCCGCAGCTTGATTAGAAGTCGCTTGTGAGGAACGGTGTCAAAAGCTCCGGAAATCTAGAAATACGGAATCAACTTGAGATCCCTTGTCGATAGCGGCCATTACTTCGTGCGAATAAAGAGCTAGCTGCGTTGCACAAGAACGATGTTTTCTGAAACCATGCTGATTACATATCAATAGATCGTTCCATTCGAGGTGATTCATAATGTTTGAATACAGTATATGCTCCAAAACCCTACTGCAAACCGACGTCAATGATATAGGTCTGTAGTTCGATGGATTACTCCTACTAACCTTCTTAAACACTGGTGCGACCTGCGGAATTTTCCAGTCTGTAGGTAAAGAAAAAAAAATGGTTCAAATGGTTCTGAGCACTATGGGACTCAACTGCTGTGGTCATTAGTCCCCTAGAACTTAGAACTACTTAAACCTAACTAACCTAAGGACATCACACACATCCATGCCCGAGGCAGGTTTCGAACCTGCGACCGTAGCAGTCGCACGGTTCCGGACTGCGCGCCTAGAACCGCGAGACCACCGCGGCCGGCTGTAGGTAAAGATCTATCGCTGAGCGAGCGGTTGTATATGATTGCTAAGTAGGGAGCTATTGTATCAGCGTAACCTGAAAGGAACCTAATCGGTATACAATCTGGACCTGAAGACTTGCCCATATCAAGCGATCTGAGTTGCTTCGCAACCCCTAAGGTATCTACTTCTAAGAAACTCATGCTAGCAGCATGCTAGTTTCATTTAGATAAGCCGTTTGAAGCAACTGATATATTTCAATCGAAGCAGGAGATAAAAATGCCTCTATTCTGGTAACTAATATTAAGTATAAGGCGATGTTTTACTTACTATTAGTTAATTAAAATATCGATAAATACCTATGGGATAAATTTTGTAATATTCCGCCTCGAAAAAGTCAAGTTTCAATACTGTAGTTCTCTGATCAACAGCACTCGTTTGATATACAGGGCAATTATAACTAAAGTTAAACTTTCAAAACGAGGTAGAGATAACACCACTGGCAGAATGACGTCACATTACAACGGAATATTATCGGAGAAGGGGGAAAACGTATGACAGAAGAAAAGAATAGTGTGAAAATTCATCAGTAAATGGTGCTGTATGTGTCATAATACGCAAATGAAAACACCTTTCATGCGCATGACCAATTGAAGTTGGTATAAAAATGCCCGGTACGCGGCTTTTCCTCCTTTCGCGTCTGCGATGTTCGCCATGACTATCTCAATGCAGGTTCGCGCTCTGCTTGTAAAGCTGTATTACAAGAATGATGACCGTGCACACGTCGCTCTGCAGAAGAACTGAAGGGTTTGAAAAAAGGCATTGGTCCGATGACCGCCTTGGGTCTGGAGAAAATTATTCGGAAATTCGAAAAGACGGGTTCTTTTCATGTTCAGCCTGGTAGAGGGAGGAAACGAATTGATTCGACGTCAGTGGAAGCAGCGGCCACAGCAGTGCAGCAGGAGACGAGTGGTGGCGTGCAAACGTGTAGTGCACGGGGAATTGCCCGAACATTGGACATACCCGTGGGCATGGTGCGTAAAATACTACGAAACAGCCTTCTTTGCCATCCATCCAAAATTGTCCATGTGCACGAGTTGCTTCCTGTTCACCCGCCAGCAAGATATACCTATGCTTTAGAATTTCTTGCTCTCATGGAAGTGGACAATGACTGGCCGTGGAAGATTATGTGGACAGACGAAGCTCACTTCCATCTGACAGGATATGTCAATGCACAGAATTGTCGAATACGGGCAACGCAAAATCCACACGCAAATCAACCAGTACCACTTCATCCTGGAACGGTCACTGTGTGATCTGTGTTTACGGCATCATTTATCATAGGGCCATATTTTTTCGAAGAGACGGGTGCTTCCGGTCCTGTTACGTGTACCGTCACTTGGAAGTGCTATGAGTGTCTTTTGCGAAACCACGTCATTCCAGCTTTCCAACAGCGTGGATGTGTGGATGGGATCATTTTTATGCTAGATGGCGCAACTCCGTACATTGCAAATCCAGTTAAACTGCTGCTGAAGCGCCATTTCGGAAATATTAGAATTATCAACCGCCATTTCCCTACAGCCTGGCAGCCCGATCACCAGATCTTATTCCGTGTGACTTGTGGCTGTGGGGCTATCTGAAAGATGTTTACAGTGTTTCCATTGCAAACGTAGCTGCACTGAAGGCACGCATTGCGCAACACATTCTCAACGTGACCCCAGAAAAAACTTCGATCAGTTGTGGAACGTGCTGCTTCTCCATTTAAACTTGTTGCAGAAAACGGTGGACAGCACATTGAATATGTTTTGCGCCAGTCATAAGGAAATTAATAATCGGATTTGATTTGGATTCACACTTTTTATGCGGTTTTTGGCCTCAGCACAATTAAAAACCGATGGGATTGATTTTTTTTTCGGTTTTTGGCTCCAGGAAAATTAAAAACCTATGTGAGTGAAGCTTTTTCTGTGGTATTTGGTCTCAAGACAATCAAAAACCGACGTGAGTGACGCTTTTTATGCGGTTTTTGGCCTCAGGACAGTTAAAAACCGATTTTTCCCATCCGATGTGATATGACCTTGTCGTGGTTGATAGGCTTACGTAACTAATAATACCACACCTGTACACCCGTGCACACTGAGCAGTACAGTTTGTTTAACGTCAAACACACACCTTAGGCATTCTTGTATGATTCATTTGTCATTTGTAGTCGACCAGTATTAAATTATGATGCTTACAACGCAATCTATTGCTACATTTGGTAACTATTTATTTTTCTCCTGCCATACGTTACCCCCTTCTCCGTTTATATTCCGTTGCAATTTGACGTCATTCTGAGCACTTTGAAAAGTTAACTTTAATTATATGCAGCCTGTACATGGCGCTGTGAAATCAGTTTTTGTAGCGATTCAGCCCTACCATATTTCAACCCGGTTTAATCACTATATTTCAGACCAGATTAGAACACAGTCGGAATTGGCAATATGTGAGAGATTCCCAATGCAAATTGGTTTTGATAAATATACTGCATATTTAGGTTTAAATTCTACCTAATTTATTCGTGAGACATATCGTTCATATGGAGTACAGATTGTGTGACGCCATGAAAATGGCACTATTAGCCATTAAGTGGATCAAAAGGCAGTTGTGACGATAGCAACAAATGTAGCTAACAGTTACTTGGGCAGTTAAAGATTTTCTTATCTTTCCAAGATAGCGCTGAATTGTTCTTGCGTAGGATGAACGTGCTAACACTAAGCGGCAGAGATATTTAAGTGCATCGACCACGTGTTGTCATTTTCTTATTGAACATTAATAAATAAACAATATTCGAACTGAAACTTCCTGGCCGATTAAGACTGTGTGCCGGACCGAGACTCGAACTTGGGATCTTTGACTTGCGCGGGCAAGTGCTCCAGCAACTGAGCTACCCAAGCACGACTCACGCCCCGTCCTCACAGCTTTACTTCTGCCAGTACCTCGTTTCCTACCTTCAAAACTTAGCAGAAGCTCTCCTGCGAACCTTGCGGGACTAGCACTCCTGAAAGAAAGGATATTGCGGAGACATGGCTTAGCCACAGCCTAGGCGATGTTTCCAGAATGAGATTTTCACTCTGCGGCGGAGTGTGCGCTGATATGAAACTTCCTTTCTTTCAGGAGTGCTAGTTCTGCAAGGATCGTAGGAGAGCTTCTGTAAACTTTGGAAGGTAAGAGATGAGGTACTGGCAGAAATAAAACTGTGAGGACGGGGCGTGAGTCGTGCTTGGGTAGCTCAGTTGGCAGAGCACTTTCCCGCGAAAAGCAGAGGTCCGCAGTTCGAGTCTCGGTCCGGCACACAGTTTTAATCTGTCAGGAAGTTCCATATCAGCGCACACTCCACTACAGAGTGAAAATCTCATTGTGGAAATATTCGAATTGCTTGTTTCCTATAAAGTTAAAAATACGGTAATCAGCATATGACACGGTGAACGTTCAACCCTGGACATCAGCCCACTGAAATGAAATGATCGTATGGCATGTATTGGCCGGGATATCCCCTTCGGGGTTCGGCCGCCGTATTGCAAGTCTTTTTAGTGGATGCCACTTCGGCGACTTGCGTGTCAATGATGATGAAGGACACACAACACCCAGTCCCCTGCCGTGAATCGAACCCGGGCCCCCTTGCGTGGTAGGCCGTAACACTACCATTGCGCTACGGAAGCGGACATCAGCCCACTACAAGGTAAGTATATCCATGGAAGCTGTTGATTTGGGTATCTAGTCATTATTGTGGCACGAATTAATCCCATTTGAAAGGAAATAGTACACCCTTGTAGAGCTTTCCAAGTCCATCACGCTTTATATTTGCAACAGTCCAGACGGAATAGGTGACATGATTACATTTATAGATAAAAAGCGCAAGCTTTTTTGAAGTACCAGGTATCGAACCATGCTGAAACGCCCATAATAGTTCGTGTTGTAGACTCCATAGGCGGCAATGGTAACCAGTCGATTGCAAAGGTGGTGAATACAGTCCTAGGATATGTTATGTCAAGACTTCTCGAACTATTTACATAGTTCTTTAAGAGTTGCTGGTTGACGAACCACACGAGTCACTTCTCTTCCCATCACATCCCACAAGTTCTCGATTGGAGACAAGTCCGAAGATCGTGCTACGCTGGCAAATCATTGCACGTCCTTCAGAGCATGTTGAGTTCCACGAGCAGTGTACGGCCGAGCGTTATTCTATTCGAATAACACTCTACTTTCCTGTTGCAACAACGTCAAAGAATGGGTCTAACAACATTCTCAGCCTTCCAAGCGTTGTTTAGTGTCGTCTCCAGGAAAACGAAACGTGAACGAGAATTGTAGCTTGTCGTACGCAAGCGCATAAAGCCTGGGGTGGGCCAAAGTGTTTTGGACAAATGCACTCTACGAGTAACCTTATCCATCCTTACCTAATCCGGTGGGACCGATGACTTCGCTGTTAGGTGTCTGGTCTCCACGTCAAAATCAACCAACCAGCAGGGGTGCTTTCAACTCAGACGGCAAACGGTCTCGAAAACAGCTAGAAAACAAATGCGAGATTGGTAGCTTCTTTAAAACCTATAGTTAACTATCCGTTTAATTCTTTGAAGGTCACAACGAATTCTTCATACCACGGTTTTTTGTTTTTTTAATACAGCGAACTTAGAGAGGTGGACTGTGATTTTTTTTTCAGTAATTTTACTTGGCAAGATGCGATATTTCATTTCAACAAATTAGAACTAAGTTATTTATCGTCTGGAAATGTCTTTCTGTGAGCAGTACGCAGTCAGCTCCACTTAAAAATTGAGACCTGCAACTCATTCCGAATGTTCTAATTTTAGTTTCTGCATTCCGTTTTCTTTCATAAATTCGACAACATCGGATTTTTAATCAAAAGTCGTTCCAGGCAAGACGCTTGACATTACAAACTTACTGTGCACTAATATACAAAGTCTCCGTACTACTTGCTCAGTTCCATGGAATATTGCAGCAATTGGCAGTGAAATAATGCGTCCGACTTGATAAATTTTTCTGTTAGTACCACCAGTTTCTTGAAATGCTCCATGCCTGCAAACTTAGCGCGAAGAGCTTCCTGATGTACAGAACACTGAATTCCATTTGTCGATCGTTATAATTATTAGTTCTTTCATCCTCAACTAAATGTTGAAATGCCTTCCGCATGATGTTGCAGTTTCGTTTCATAGCGAGTGTACGGTACCCGTCGATTACGAGACTGCGTAATAGATAGTGAGAAATCGCTTCCCTGTCTTGTGTCACCCCTATTTATTATTAAAGGCTTGTTAAGACAGAGCGATAGGCTGCGTTTTTCTTTTACAAACAGTCACTGGAACTGCGAACGAACCTGCGAACATCGTGCATATCACGAAAGAATAGCGAAGAGTGAACATCACTAACAGCACGATTCCAAGAGAACCGAAGAGAGTCGCGTCGGCCGCACAATGTGACACCGTAATACTAAATGAAATGTCAGTTGTACCGGATCGGTAGGTTGGGTTGGTTTGGGGGAGGGTACCAAACAGCCACGTTATCGGTCCCATCGGATTAGGGAAAAATGGGGAAGAAAATCGGCCTGGCCCTTTCAGAGGAACCATCCCGTCATTTGCCTGAAGCGATTTAGAGAAACCACAGAAAGCCTAAATCGGGATGGCCGGGCGCGCGTTTGAACCGTCGTCCTCCCAAATGCGAGTCAAATGTGCTGACCACTGTACTATCTCGCTCGGTAGCATTCCTACGCATGTGCAGATGATACACACTGATCTACTGTGTAATCGCCATTTTAAGGACAAATCCTTTCACGTTAACGCTGTCAATAACGTCTACATTGTTTTCCACAGCTGTAGTTTCCACGTTTCCATAATGAGGTTGCAAAAATACTACAATACTTCCATCGATATATGTGTGTGGTAGACCTGTTTTTCTAATATCAAGCTAAATAAGTCACAATTACGTGACATTGTGAGTGCGAAAATCTTTTAAATTGTCTGCGTTTATATGTATGACCATAGTTTCTACTTTACGTTTTACTTTACATGTGACAAGGGCCTTATCGACTATACGCCTGCTCTATGAGCGTCTTCCACTTCTGCCTGTCCAGTGCGCTGTTTCTCCAGTTGCTGTTGCTGTTCATCCTAGTTGTGTCTTCCCGAATGTTATC
Organism: Schistocerca nitens; assembly: GCF_023898315.1. Lineage (NCBI taxonomy): Eukaryota > Metazoa > Arthropoda > Insecta > Orthoptera > Acrididae > Schistocerca > Schistocerca nitens. The sequence continues at coordinate 72,373,557 of NC_064614.1, forward strand.
CTGTCATCTGATTCTGGGTCTCCCTCTTCCTCTCGTTCCATCTATGTTCTGCTGAATGCCATTCTAGGTGGTCTGTTCTCTGTCATTCTTGCTATATGGCCTGCCCAATTCAACCTTCTCCTCTTGAACACTTCGACGATGTTACGGTGTTTGTACAGCCCTCTTAATTCTGCATTTCTTCTTATTTTCCATTCCATGTTATTTTCGTCGTATACAGGTCCGAAAATTTTCGTTTGTGCTTTTCTTTCGAATATTAACAGTTTTTCTTCATCCTCCTTTCTAAATATTAAAGTTTCACATCCATATAACATCACACGTATAATGGTCGATTGATATAAGCGGATTTTGAAGTTACTACTAAGTGATACTTTTCTTGGAATTTTGATGAAACTAAAAAGTGTCTTGTTTGCTGTTGATAAACGGGCATCTATTTCTATATATGTTCTGTTGTTATTACTAAAAAGACTTCCTAGGTACTTGAAGTGGTCAACATACTTGAAATTGAATCCATCTACAGTCAAACGTTCATCTTTTCTGGTTTTCTTACTTATGGGCAGGTATTCTGTCTTTTCTTCATTAACATGTAATCCTGTTTTCTCAGAAATTTTGTAGTAGTTTTGCATCATTCTGATTAATTCTCTTTTGGAACTACTTATTAGTGCTACATCATCTGCATAGACAAGTCTTGTAATGTTCACATCTTGTAGCTGGATCCCTTGTGGACTGAATTTAGAAAATTCTCTATCGATCTTTTCTAGGACAAGCTTAAATAAAATAGGTGAAATGGCATCCCCTTGTCTCAGTCCAGCATACATCCTAAAATCTTCAGTTTCTCCTACAGGTGTCTTTACGCGACACAAAGTTTCATCTATACACATTTTAACTAATCTCACTAATATTGATGGTATTTTAAATTCCTTCATTATATTTAGCAGTGTCTGTCGGTGTATACTATCATAGGCTCTACGAATAGTATGTGGACATCTACATTGAATTCCCACACCTTCTTAGTTACTTGTCTTAGGGTGAATAAGTGATCTAATGTTGATCTGTTTCTGCGGAAACCGCATTGGTAGTCCCCAATCAGTTCTTCTGTTATTGGTATCAGCCTGTTTAATAGGAAGCTCGATAAGATTTTGTAGGTGGCATCAAGTAAGGCAATTCATCTGTGATTATCAGAAACTAGTGGATCATTCTTCTTAAATAAGGGGCACACAACTGCAGTTTTCCAATCTCCAGGAATGGTTTCTGTCTCCCAAATTGTTTCCATTAACGCCTGTATTTCTGATTCCAGTTGTGGGCCTCCATCCTTTAACCACTCAGCGTATATCTTGTCCTCGCCACGAGCCTTGTTAGTCTTTAATTTCTTTATTGCTTGCTGTATTTCATTTACTGATGGGGTTCTAACTGTATCAACTGTATCAATTGCATCAGGTTCTTCCAATGTAAAGTAAGAGTGTGGGTCATTGCAATTGAGATGTGTGTACCAGATAAAAGTTGTGCCATGTATTCAGCGTGCCAAAACCAGTTACGTAATACCTTAAATTTATATCGTTTATGATCTGTGGTGCTCAGACATGTTGTTGTTGTTGTTGTTGTCGTCAGTCCTGAGACTGGTATGATGCAGCTCTCCATGCTACTCTATCCTGTGCAAGCTTCTTCATCTCCCAGTAACTACTGCAACCTACATCCTTCTGAATCTGCTTAGTGTATTCATCTCTTGGTCTCCCTCTATGATTTCGACCCTCTACGTTACCCTCCAATACTAAATTGGTGATCCCTTGATGCCTCAGAACATGTCCTACCAACCGATCCCTTCTTCTAGTCAAGTTGTGCCACAAATTTCTCTTCTCCCCTATCCTATTCAATACCTCCTCATTAATTATGTGATCTACCCATCTAATCCTCAGAATTCTTCTGTAGCACCACATTTCGAAAGCTTCTATTCTCTTCTTGTCCAAACTACAGTATTTATCGTCCAAGTTTCACTTCCATACATGGCTACACTCCATACAAATACTTTCAGAAACGACTTCCTGACACTTAAATCTATACTCAATCTTAACAAATTTCTCTTCTTCAAAAATGCTTTCCTTTCCATTGGCAGTCTACATATTATATCCTCTGTACTCCGACCATCATCAGTTATTTTGCTCCCCAAATAGCAAAACTACTTTACTACTATGAGTGTCTCATTTCCTAATCTAATTCCCTCAGCATCACCCGACTTAATTCGACTACATTCCATTACCCTCGTTTTGCTTTTGTTGATGTTCATCTTATATCCTACTTTCAAGACACTATCCATTCCGTTCAACTGCTCTTCCAAGTCCTTTGCTGTCTCTGCCAGAATTACAATGTCATCGGCGAACCTCCAGTTTTTATTTCTTCTCCATGGATTTAAATACCTACTCCGAATTTTTCTTTTGTTTCCTTCACTGCTTGCTCAATATACAGACTGAATAACATCGGGGAGAGGCCACAAACCTGTCTCACTCCCTTCCCAACCACTGCTTCCCTTTCATGTCCCTCGACTCTTATAACTGCCATCTGGTTTCTGTACAAATTGTAAATAGCCTTTCGCTCCCTCTATTTTACCCCTGCCACCTTCAGAATTTGAAAGAGAGTATTGTAGTCAACATTGTGAAAAGTTTTCTCTAAGTCTACAAATGCTAGAAACGTAGGTTTGCCTTTCCTTAATCTAGCTTCTAGGATAAGTCGTAGGGTCAGTATTGCCTCATGTTTTCCAATATTTCTACGGAATCCAAACTGATCTTCCCCGTGGTCGGCTTTTACTAGTTTTTCCATTCGTCTGTAAAGAATTCGCGTGAGTAGTTTCCAGCCGTGACTTATTAAACTGATCGTTTGGTAATTTTCACATCTATCAACACCTGCTTTCTTTCGGATTGGAATTATTATATTCTTCTTGAAGTCTGAGGGTATTTCGCCTGTCTCATATATCTTGCTCACCAGATGGTAAAGTTTTGTCAGGACTGGCCCTCCCAAGGCCGTCAGTAGTTATAATGCCCTTGTTTCGACTCAGTTCTTTCAGTGCTCTGTCAAACTCTTCACGCAGTATCATATCTCCCATTTCATCCTCATCTACATCCTCTTCCATTTCCATAATATTGTCCTCAATTACATCGCCCTTGTATAGACCCTCTATATACTCCTTCCACCTTTCTGCTTTCCCTTCTTTGCTTGGAACTGGATTTCCATCTGAGCTCTTGATAGTCATGCAAGTGGTTCTCTTTTCTCCAAAGGTCTCTTTAATTTTCCTGTAGGCAGTATCTATCTTACCCCTCGTGAGATAAGCCTCTACATCCTTACATTTGTCCTCTAGCCATCCCTGCTTAGCCATTTTGCACTACTGTCGATCTCATTTTTGAGACGTTTGTATTCCTTTTTGCCTGCATCATTTACTAAATTTTTATATTTTCTCATTTCGTCAATTAAATTCAGTATTTCTTCTGTTACCCAAGGAGTTCTACTAGCCCTCGTCTTTTTACCCACTTTATCCTCTGCAGCCTTCACTACTTCATCCCTCAGAGCTACCCATGCTTCTTCTACTGTATTTCTTTCCCCCATTCTTGTCAATTGTTCCCTTATGCTCTCCTTGAAACTCTGTACAACCTCTGGTTCTTTCAGTTTATCCAGGTCCCATCTCCTTAAATTCCTACCTTTTTGCAGTTTCTTCATTTTTAATCTACAGTTCATAACCAATAGATTGTGGTCAGAGTCCACATCTGCCCCTGGAAATGTCTTACAATTTAAAAACTGGTTCCTAAATCTCTTTCTTACCATTATATAATCTATGTGAAACCTGTCAGTATCTCCAGGTTTCTTCCATGCATACAACATTCTTTCATGATTCTTGAACCAAGAGTTAGCTATGATGAAGTTGTGCTCTGTGCAGAATTCTACGAGGCGGCTTCCTCTTTCATTTCTCCCCCCCCCCCCCCCCAATCCCCAATCCGTATTCATCTACTACGTTTCCTTCTCTCCCTTTTCCTACTACCGAATTCTAGTCACCCATGACTATTAAATTTTCGTCTCCCTTCACTACCTGAATAATTTCTTTTATCTCATCATACATTTCATCAATTTCTTCATCTGCGGAGCTAGTTGGCATATAATCGTGTACTACTGCGTTGGCGTGGGCTTCGTGTCTACTGTGGTCAGAATAATGCGTTCAGTATGCTGTTTGTAGTAGCTTACCCGCACTCCTATTTTTTTATTCATTATTAAACCTACTCCTGCATTACCCCTATTTGATTTTGCATTTATAACCCTGTATTCGCCTGACCAAAAGTCTTGTTCCTCCTGCCACCGAACTTCACTAATTCCCACTATATCCAACTTTAACCTATCCATTTCCCTTTTTAAATTTTCTAACCTACCTGCCCGATTAAGGGATCTGACATTCCACGCTCCGATCCGTAGGACGCCAGTTTTCTTTCTCCTGATAACGACGTCCTCCAGAGTAGTCCCCGCCCGGAGATCCGAATGGGGGACTATTTTACCTCCGGCATGTTTTACCCAAGAGGACGCCTTCATCATTTAACCATACAGTAAAGCTGCATGCCCTCAGGAAAAAGTACGGCCGTAGTATCCCCTTGCTTTCAGCCGTTCGGAGTACCAGCACAGCAAGGCTGTTTTGGTTAGTGTTATAGGCCAGATCAGTCAATCATCCAGACTGTTGCCCGTGCAACTACTGAAAAGGCTGCTGCCCCTCTTCAGGAACCATACGTTTGTCTGGCCTATCAACAGATACCCCTCCGTTGTGGTTACACCTACGGTACGGCTATCTGTATCGCTGGGGCACGCAAGCCTCCCCACCGACGGCAAGGTCCATGGTTCATGGGGGGGGGCATATGAAATATGAAACCAAGTCATACGCAGTGCGACTACATTGCCATCTAAATACGGCGCGTTAACGGTTTGCCCCTCGTCCCCCTCCTCAAGCACAGATAGCGTGGCGTGGCGGTGGGGGAAGTATGCGAGCAGGTTGAGCCAGAGCGCGGCTCGTGAATCGCATCGATAGTGACCCTTGGTGAAATGTAAAGGCTGAAACATTTGGAACAGGCTACTAACAGCTGTGAGGGGGCGAATACAGTGTTAGTGATATGTGGACATTAGAGGGTAGCACAAACTGTTGTACAGGTTCCAACCTTCGTAGGTCAGCAAGGAAATAACGCCGTAAGACTTTTGTGTCCAGTGTACAGACGCAAGACAATAAAAGCTTTGTTAGTGAGACAAACGATTGCAAAATTCAGCAGCGATTTGCAAGCACTAAGGATTGGCTACAATGTGCTTAACAGATGGGCATTGATATTTTCTGATATGTACTATTTACATTTAATTACGGTTTATTTCTCATATGTTCAGTTATGTTGATACTGCACTTCCAAAGATGTAATTCACTCTGCTTTTCACCACTGTTTCACCTTTTCCGTGTCGCTCACGTGTACCGTATCCGTTTAGATGGCAACAACCATTTACAGTCTGATGAGGGCGTCGCTGGTCGAAAACCGGAAATTAAGTAAACTATTTCCGATAACATGAACAATTCAATGACATTCGTTTACAAACATCTAAAACACTTTTCTTTATACGTGGTGTATTGGTTTTAAATATTTTAAATTTGTTTTCACAATAGATTTAAGTTCTTTTTCCTGTCTACCATAAGAATGGAATAAGTATATAACTGGATAATATGGATTATTTAACTAATAGATTGTCGTAAAAAAATTACATTCTCTAGGGAAACAGTGATTGACATCTTCTCTGCATGCTTAATTATTCGTTGCCTTATACTCCTTCCGTTGTTATCATGATAGCCAACGGTTATCGATACCGATTAATTTTATAATAGTTTTATGTGGTTGGGTGAAAGAAATAATAAGTTTACACCCTAGTATGATGTGTTTTTGTTGTAGTCTTAAGTGCAAATATCGGCTTTATGCAGCTCCCCTACTATGTTTATCCCACAGCCATTTCTACATGCTCACTAAATTCAAACCTTGGACGCCCTCTACAATTTCTGTATCGTGCACCCCTACCAACTGCCAATATTTCCGTTACAAAAGTGACTAGTAATTGAAACAGCAGAACTCTCCTCATTTCCAATATGATTCTATCAGCACCATCTGATTTAATTCACCTACATTCCATTACCCTTGCTTTATTCTCTTGTTACCTACCTCGTTATCTCTTCTCAAGACTCAATTCATTCCATTCAAACTTTCTTCAACATCTTTTGACGTCTCTGACAGCATTACAATGTCATCGGGAAACATTAAAGTTGTGATTCTGCTCCCTGAACTATAATTCCCTTTCCAAGTTTCTCTTTGGTTTCTTTCACTGTTAACTCAGTGTACATCAGCGTGAGACTGCATCACACCATCACTACCTTCTCAGTTACTATTTCCATTTCATGCCCTTTTACTCCTATAATTGCAGTGTGTTCTCTGTACAAGCTGTAGATAACTCCATGTTCAATCTATTTTACACTTGCTCCCTTCAGACCTTCAAAGACTGTATTCCAATAATATTTACATCAGTTTTATCTAAATTCCCGAGGATTGATTTACGCAAATTTTCCGTTCTTTGTCAGTAATTCGTGATATCTTTTTGCATCAATGACTTATCAATCTGACAATTCTATAATATTGATTCTTGTTAGCACCGGCCATCTTGGATAGGAATTACTGCATTCTTCTCTAAGTCTGAGGGTATTTCGCCAGACTACCACGATTGCATACGAGGTTCAAATGGTTCTAATGGCTCTGAGCAGTACAGGACTTAACTTCTGAGGTCATCAGTCCCATAGAACGTAGAACTACTTAAACCTAACTAACCTAAGAACATCACACACATCCATGCCCGAGGCAGGATTCGAACCTTGCGACCGTAGCGGTCGCGCAGTTGTAGACTGTAGCGCCGAAAACCGCTCTGCCACACCGGCCGGCGCATACGAAGTTAGGAGTACAGAAAACTTCCGGTACTTGTTAAAGTTGCCGATGAGTTTCTGTTTTCATTGGGTTACAGCATTGGTCAACCAACCTCATACGGTCACATGGCAGCGAGCTCTCGTACTGCGCTGTGTTTCATGGCGCTCTCCCTTGTCCCATTTCCAACGACATCCAACAGTGTGGACGGACGAGGTTTCCCCAAGGCCGGCCAAGCTCCACGCTGTTTTTAGCGACGTAATTAACGGGTGTTAGCTCGGCGCCAGCCCATCTTTAATTTAACGCCCACTGTAGCAGACGTATCCCGGGCTCTTTGTGCCGGAATGACGAGACACGAAGCTGCGCGCGCACAAAACGCGGTTTATTCTTCGCGCCTCGCCTGTACCCAGTTAAGCCCTTATCAGCTTTGCGTGTAATGACGCCGGGCTGAAATTTAATTACACCCCGCTAAGCGCGCTGAAGGGTCGGCGCGGGCAGGTGAGGTTTCTCGTCAAGACCTCTCTGGCAGCAGTGAGGGGTGGCTAGGATTCGCCCCACCCGACAGCCGCCGACACGTGGCCTGCGGTTGCAGGAATGGCAACTCCCAGCACTGCGCACGGCTTGACACATCACGCCAGTAATCAGATTCGTCAGAACGTGAAGTCATTTGTTTTGCACCCTCCGCTTATTCATTTCCTGTGCGAGTCTCCCCATCTCTGAGTCTCTGTGTCAGACGCGCCACTGGTAAATGAAGAAGCAACACCGTAAAGCAATGTCTACTTCTGAATAATGCTTTGTTCGACCGTCACGCAATGCGTGCACTAAAACTATCACAGTCACTACTTATAAACAAAACGATCAACGGTGCCTCACACCGATTTCATTTTCCACATTGTTGTTGTTGTTGTTGTTGTTGTGGTCTTCAGTCCAGAGACTGGTTTGATGCAACTCTCCATGCTACTCTATCCTGTGCAAGCTTCTTCGTCTCCCAATACCTTCTGCAACCGACATCCTTCTGAATCTGCTTAATGTATTCATCTCTCGGTCTCCCTCTACGATTTTTACCCTCCGCGCTGCCCTCCAATACTAAGTTTGTGATCCGTTGATGCCCCAGAACATGTCCTACCAACCGATCCCTTCTTCTAGTCACGTTGTGAGACAAATTTCTCTTCTCCCCAATTCCAGTGAATACCTCCTCATTAGTTATGTGATCTACCTATCTAATCTTCAGCATTCTTCTGTAGAACCACATTTCGAAAGCTTCTATTCTCTTCTTGTCCAAACTAGTTATCGTCCGTGTTTAACTTCCATACATTGCTACAATCCATTCAAATACTTTCAGAAACGACTTTCTAATACTTAAATCTATACTCGATCTTAACAAATTTCTCTTCTTCAGAAAAGCTTTCCTTGCCATGGCCAGTCTACATTTTGTATCCTCTCTACTTCGACCATCATCAGTTATTTTGCTCCCCAAAGAGCAAAACTCCTAATCTAATTCCCTCAGCCTCGACTACATTCCATTACCCTCGTTTTGCTTTTGTTGACGTTCAACTTAGATCCTCCTCTCAAGAAACTGTCCATTCCATTCAGCTGGTCTTCCAGGTCTTTTGCTGCCTCTGACAGAATTACAATGTCATCGGCGAACCTCAAAGTTTTTATTTCTTCTCCATGGATTTTAATACCTACTCCGAATTTTTCTTTTATTTCCTTTACTGCTTGCTCAACATATTGATTTAATAACATCGTGGTTAGGCTACAACCCTGTCTCACTCCCTTCTCAACCACTGCTTCCCTTTCATGTCTCTCGACTCTTATAACTGCCTTCTGTTTTCTGTACAAATTGTAAATAGCCTTTCGCTCCCTGTATTTTACCCCTTCCACTTTCAGAATTCGAAAGACAGTATTCCAGTCAACATTGTCAAAAGCTTCCTCTTAGTCTACAAATACTAGATACGTAGGTTTGGCTTTCCTTAATGTATCTTCTAGTGTAGGGCTTCCCAACGTGTGGTCCGCGGACACCTTAGGGGTCCGCCGGCTCTTTCTAGAGCGTCCGCGGCCACCTTTCACCAAACCGTGTAAAATAACGAGTAAAATTATTGAATAAAAATGTGAAAATCAGATTCATCACTATTTTTTTTCCTTTGAAAAATGTGTGTATAGCATTCGAAAGTTGGCAATAACATTCGATCTTTCGCAATAATATTTGACAGTCGGCAACACAAACCAAAACATCGGTGCCGCTCCCACTGTCGGAGGTTCGAGTCCTCCCACGGGCATATGTGTGTGTGTGTGTGTGTATGTGTGTGTGTGTGTGTGTGTGTGTATGTGTGTGTTGTCCTTTGCGGAAGTTAAACTTAGGTTAATAGTGTGTGAGAGTAGGGGCTGATGACCTCAGCAGTTAAGTCCCATAGACTTTACATACATTTGAACATTTTTCTTCGGATTTCACGAAAAACCACACACACAAACAAACACACACACACACACGACTGTTACTAAATATGCATGCTCCTTACACAACAGTTGCCAAACAGTGGAAGTGAACAGACCACAGGCGGCAGCTTGTCAACAGCGAACAGTTTGGACGTGACGTCGATTGCTCTTGGAGGAAAGCAGCTCCAACGTGTGATCAGTTACCAAGTAATATTATTCCGGCTATAGTGTGTTGAACAAAGGGAGTAAATCCACTAGTAAGTGTCTGCATACAGTGAGAATTCAAATTGGATCGTTAATTTCAAGTTGTTTTCATATATCTCTAAACCAAAGACTAATGATACTTCGGGAGGGGTGGGGGGGGGGGTCATTGAGAACATGGCACTTGCGTTAAGAAGCTTCCAGTTCCCATGGGTTTTGCTCTGAAATTTAAAGTTACTGTGCTTTTGAGTGACTAGGGGTCCGCCATGGATTTTCGACTGAAGAAGTGAGGGCCTGCTCTAGTGTATTCAGCATAGAGGAAACTTTTTTTGTTCTTGATTTCCACCGTTGCCATTATTGTAAGTCCACACTGTTGTATTCACTCACAAATTTTAAATTTTATATATTTTAAAGCGCCAGTTGGATGAATAAACTGACCGAAATTTGCAGTATGCAGGTCGTATCTCCTAAGATTCGTCAGGCGCGTTTTCCCTGCTGTTTCAGCAGATACTTGCAATTCCGTTTTTGCATTGTGTAGCTGCAGTCAGCCCAGACAAATCGTACTCATCACCTTTCTCATGGTACCCCAGTGTCGGGAGGAAGCGTCGATTCGTTTTCCCCACAATCAAAGTGATTTTTGAAGCTGAATCTTGCGTGCTGCATTAACAGGGACTGTAAAACACAGAGAATAACCAGTATTCCAGCAGCGGCAGCACCGCCGAGACCTGCGTTAACAGCTACCGCCAAGCACAGTTACTGCTGTTTATTCTTTGTTTTTTAATGTTCCTTTTAAGTGATATCGACAGAACTAATATTGGACTAGAGTAATTTAGGATGATCTCGGAACACTAACCACACAACAAATACCATAGCATCCATCTCTCCATCAATAAAGCAGCCGTACTTATGAGTATTACGACTAACGTGTTACTAACAAGCTAGAAAGCAAACGAGATAGAGCGGAGCAACACTGAATGCAAGCTGGGGGACGAAGGGAAAACTGGGATTATTCTTGACAACAGCAAGTACTTTGGCTCCGTAAACGTTCCCTGGGTAATAATTGCTTGTATTCATATCAGATCTCCAGCTGGAGCATCTCATCATCAGGGCACGATATTTCGGCAGTCCACTTGGCCGCCTTCTTCAGGTGAGTAGAACGTCGCACTGTCACGCTGGAACTGAAACCATAAACGCAGCGGCGGCTCCTTTACACATCGACATGGGTCCATCGCGCGTGTGGGAAGCGTAACTACCCTCTAGCGACAGGCGCAACAGCGCACCGGTGGTGAAAGCTCGAGGAAACGATAAATTGACATTAAACACTATTGACATCTTTTGAAGACCGACACAAGAACCGTTCTTTCTTAACGTCAAACAGACCAAGGTTCCAACTCTTACTTGCACCCTTTATCTCTATGTGTAATGTTGTCAGACAGCCGGATTTCAATGGCATCTTTCACTACACAATCCCAATACCGCGGCGCAGGGGCAGTCACTTGTGTCTCATTGTAAAACATTTTATGTCCTTCAGTAAGACAAGGACAGTAAGACAAGGGCAGTAAGACAGAGGATCAAGTAGGTAAAAAGACGAGGGCTAGTAGATTTCCTTGGGTAACAAACGAAATATTGAATATAATTTTATGTCCTTCAGTAAGACAAGGACAGTAAGACAAGGCCAGTAAGACAGAGGATCAAGTAGATAAAAAGACGAGGTCTAGTACAAATCCTTGGGTAACAGAAGAGATATTGAATATAATTGATGAAAGGAGAAAATATAAAAGTACACTAAATGAATCAGGCAAAAATGAAAACAAACGTCTCAAAAATGAGATAGACAGGAAGTGCAAAATGGCTAAGCAGGGATGGCTAGAAGACAAATGTAAGGATGTAGAGGCTTATCTCACTAGGGGTGATACTGCCTACAGGAAAATTAAAGAGACCCTTGGAGAAAAGAGTGTCACTTGTTCACTTGTATGAATATCAAGAGGTCAGACGGAAACCCAGTTCCAATCAATGAAGGGAAAGCAGAAAGGTGGAAGGAGTATATAGAGAGTCTATACAAGGGCGATGTACTTGAAGACTATATTATGGAAATGGAGACGGTTGTAGATGAAGATGAAATGGGAGATATGATACTGCGTGAAGGAGTTTGACAGAGCACTGAAAGACCTGAGTCGAAACAAGGCCCCCGGGGGTAGACAACATTCCACTGGAACTACTGACGGCCTTGGGAGAGCCAGTCTTGACAAAACTCTACCATCTGGTGAGCAACATGTATGAGACAGGCGAAATACCCACAGGCTTCAAGAAGAATATAATAAATCCAATCCCAAAGGAAGCAGGTGTTGACAGATGTGAAAATTACCGAACTATCAGTTTAATAAGTCACAGCTGCAAAATACTTACGCGAATCCTCTAATGACGATGGAAAAACTGGTAGAAGCCGACCTCGGGGAAGATCAGTTTCGATTCCGTAGAAATGTTGGAACACGTGAGGCAATACTGACCTTATGACTTATCTTAGAAGAAAGATTAAGGAAAGGCAAACCTACGTTTCTAGCATTTGTAGACTTAGAGAAAGGTTTTGACAATCTTGACTGGAATACTCTCTTCCAAATTCTAAAGGTGGTAGGGGTAAAATACAGGAAACGAAAGGCTATTTACAATTTGTACAGAAACCAGATGGCAGTTATAAGAGTCGAGGGGCATGAAAGGGAAGCAGTGGTTGGGAAGGGAGTGACACAGGGTTATAACCTCTCCCCGATGTTATTCAATCTGTATATTGAGCAAGCAGTAAAGGAAACAAAAGAAAAATTCGGAGTAGGTATTTAAATCCATGGAGAAGAAATAAAAACTTTGAGGTTTGCCGATGACATAGTAATTCTGTCAGAGACAGCAAAGGACTTGAAAGAGCAGTTGAACGGAATGGACAGTGTCTTGGAAGGAGGATATAAGATGAATATCAACAAAAGCAAAACGAGGGTAATGGAATGTAGTCGAATAAGTCGGGTGACGCTGAGGGAATTAGATTAGGAAATGAGACACTTAAAGTAGTAAAGTTGTTTTACTATTTGAGGACAAAGTAAGTGGTTATCGTCGAAGTAGAGAGAATATAAAATGTATACTGGCAATGGCAAGGAAAGCGTTTCTGAAGAAGAGGAATTTGTTAACATCGAGTATAGATTAAGTGTCAGGAAGTCGTTTCTGAAAGTATTCGTGTGGAGTGTAGCCATGTATGAAACCGAAACGTGGACGATAAATAGTTTGGAAGAAGAGAATAGAAGCTTTCGAAATGTGGTGCTACAGAAGAATGCTGAAGCTTAGATGGGTAGATCACGTAACTAATGAGGAGGTATTGAATGGGATTGGGGAGAAGAGGAGTTTGTGGCACAACTTGACAAGAAGAAGGGATCGGTTGGTAGGACATGTTCTGAGATATCAACGGATCACAAATTTAGCATTGGAGGGCAGTGAGGAGGGTAAAATCCATAGAGGGAGACCAAGAGATGAAGCAGATTCAGAAGGATGTAGGTTGCAGTAAGTACTGGGAGATGAAGGAGCTTGCACAGAGTAGAGTAGCATGGAGAGCTGCATCAAGTCAGTCTCATGACTGAAGACTACAACAACAACAAGACAATGTTCCGCCACTGCAAATTTTTCTGACTGAAATAAAGGCGTATGGATATGATGCTCCATGCATCGATTCTGGGTCGTATGAATCGTTTGTCCAATATAGACTTTCCCGCAATGGCAGAGAATCTTGTGGACTGGAGGCTTTCTCAAACCCAAAGCATCCTTCACTGAGCCCAACAGGGCTTTGACCATAGCTGGCGGGCGAAAAACACTATTTCTGAAGATATGTTCCCTGCAAAAGGTAGGAATTCCATTGTATCTTCTGTTGATTCCCACGATGGTCCAATCTGTAGAGCTCGATGTGTCTGATTGTCATTATAACCGTTCTGCTTAACACAGCTTTTAGATGGTCCAGTTCTTGTGCCCAACTAATTGCCTCTGAGATGGCGTTAGCTCTTTCTGTCTATGGACCAAGGACTCCGTTGCGTTTTTATGATGAACGATAACTTCATGAATGAAGATATTGGTCCGTATGCGCGGTCTTACGATGAACACTATGTTCTAATGTCCCATCATCCCTCCTGTAGACTATGACATCTAAAAATGACTTTTTAACTTCCATCGTGAACTTAATAATAGGATGCAGACAATTAAAATGATCTAATAAACGACCCAGAGCATCCCACCCATGTCGCCATATCATAAACGCATCGTTGACGTATCTCCAGAAAGAAGCTGGTTATGAACGCCGTCTACAGTGCCATAAGCCGCGCGGGATTAGCTGAGCGGTCTGGGCGCTGCAGTCATGAACTGTACGGCTGGTCCCGGCGGAGGTTCGAGTCCTCCTTCGGGCATGGGTGTATGTGTTTGTCCTTAGGAGAACTTAGGTTAAGTAGTGTGTAAGTTTAGGGACAGATGACCTTAGCAGTTAAGTCCCATAAGATTTCACACACTTATTTATTTATTTATTTATTTTACAGTGCCATGTCCTCAAAATCTTCCATAAACAAATTGGCGACTGTTGGGGATAATGGACTCTCCACAGCCACTCCGTTAGTTTGTTCAAAGTATTTGTAATTAAATAAAATATACGTCGACGTCAGCTCATAGCGACAAATGTTAGTGGTTTCTTCGTCCAGTCTTTCCACCTATTAAATGAGAAGAATCTTCAAGAAGAACTCTGTTAAACAGAGACACAACATCAAAACTAACGAACAAATCCGTGGAACTGAGACACAGTGACTTCAAACGCTGAATAAAAACCAGAGAATTAGAAATATGGTGTTCACATTTTCTGACATGGGGACTGAGAATGGACGCGAAATACTTGGTTAAGTTGTAAGTAAGAGCGCTCAGCTTTCTAAAAATGGGCCGAAGAGGAAATCTTTGCTTGTGTATCTTAGGCGTACCGTATAAGCTCGGCGGGACTGTAGCACTAGATCGAACTATTTTAAGAACATCGTTAGATAATGAAGTCTTCTTCAAAAGTGAAAGCCTCTTGCGTTTCATATGTTCAGCTGGATCATTTTTCACTCTTCGGTATGTCGAGTCTGCAAGCAAAAGATCCATTTTATCCACATAATCGTCAAGCGGAAGTAGAAGCGTTACATTGGCCTTGTCTGCTGAAAGAATTACTAAATCCTGGTCTTCTCTGATGGACCGGATCGCGGCTCTTTCAAGCGAGGAGATGTTACGTCGCGGGGGTGGCACCCGACGTAACGTATGAGAGACCTCTTGCCTAACCTCATCAGCTAGATCGCCGGGAAACGTGGACACCGCTTGTTCAACGGCGGAAATGAATTCCGTAAGGGAACGGTCCTGTGTGTAGGTGTCAAATTAAATCCCTTTTCCAATACTGCCAACATAGCATCGTCCAGTTGTTTGGTTGTGAGACTGATCACAACATGTCGAAGGGTGTCATCACCAGTTATTGTAGACTGGGAAGAAAGCCGTTGAAACTTCGAAGATTGCTTACTGACAGCATTTGCATGGACTCAGTTTGATATTGCTGAAGACGAACTGTCAACTCAATCCAAGGATGCAGCAGACAGCAACGCCGAAATTTTCAAGTGCAAATATAATAAATCCTTGGTATTAAATCCAGTTGTATATGTGTAATAATAATGCGCTCCCTTACTAAGGCAATACTAGCACGCTTCATAATGTTGTTGGCCAGTGTTGTCCCAATGTAATGAAAAGCTCTGGCAAATATAGATATTATACCTTCATTCCGGCATCTCAGCAGAAAAGCGAGGTCGCTCAGCAACTTCCACTTCTTCTTAAGAAGTTTCCAAACTTCCTTACAAGTTCAAACATCTCCTCCCCGTAGAGGTTCTTCATGTGGCTCGTAAACCTTCCCAGCGTAGTAATTGCTTGTAGTCATATCGGGTCTCCAGCCGGAACATTTCGTCATCTGGACACTATATTTAGATGGTCCACCTGGCCGCCATGTTAAGGCGAGTATGCCGTCGCACTATCTCGCCGGAACTGAAATCAAACACTCCGCGGTGGCTCCTTTATAAACCGACGGTGTGTCCATCGAGCGTGCGCGAACATAACTGACCTCTATCGACAGGCACAACAAGGCACCGGTGTTGGAAGTTCACGGAAACGATAAATCGATATCAAACACTACTGACAGTTTTTGAAGACCGAGACAAGAATCGTTGTTTCTTAACGTCAAACAGAACAAGGTTCCAATTCTTACTTAAAGGACACCCCTTATCTCTATTTATAATATTGTTAGATAGCCAGATTTCAATGGCTTCTTTCACTACACAGTCCCAATACCTCGAAGCATGGGCAACCACTTGTGTCTCATCGTACAACATTTTATGTCCTTCAGGAAGACAATGTTCCGCCACTGCAGATTTTTCTGGCTGAAATTAAAAGTGTGTTCCATCCGCCAGCTGAGACCAGAGACGTGTTGGCCTCAGTGAAGGTGAAGGATTATGTGGGTTTAAGAAAGCCCGGATTCTACAAGATTCCCTGCCATTGCGGGAAAGTCTATATAGGACAAAAGATTGGTATTGTCCAGGTTCGTTGCGTGAAGCATCATTGCTACACGCATCTATTTAAGGCAAAAAAAAAAAAAAAAAAAAATCTGCGGTGGCGGAATATCTGAAGCTATGCCTTAAAGGATAAGCAGTTTCACGACAAGGGCCACGACACAAGTGAGAAAATTTGAAGAGACGGCATTTGAAGCTGACTGCCAAACGATTCTACTGCTGCCAGCATACATCGCGCGTAAGGACCACGACGGTAAGATACGAGAAATTAGGGTTCATACAGACGGGCAAAGACAGTCGTTTTTTCCTCGCTCTATTCGCGAGTGGAACAGGAGGGGAATGACAAGTGGTGGTACAGGGTACCCTCCGCCCCGCCCCGTACGGTGGCTTCGGGAGTTTTAGCGCAGATATAGGCAGACTATTTCGCATTCGGTTGCATGCCAACAAACTGTATCAGTTCTCATAACTCCGTTACAGAAAAACTATTCTGTTAGGCTTCCATTTAACAGTGGATAAATACCTGAAAGTCTTACACTCTTTGTAACTCTCCAGGAGATCGTCTTCGATCTTGATGGGGCTAACCTTTGAAATGACTGTGGCGCGCCGTTTCTCATTCGAGGTTCATGTTGCAAGTTAATGGTTTGTTTTGAACATATATTGAACGAAGACGATATCCATTTTGTGAAGTGTTATATATAGGAGGGTTGGAACTTTAGAAAAATGGCTCTGAGCACTATGGGACTTAACTTCTGAGATCATAGGTCCCCTAGAGCCTAGAACTATTTAAACCTAACTAACCTAAGGACATAACACACATCCATGGCCGGGGCAGGATACGAACCTGCGACCGTAGCGGCCGCGCGGTTCCAGACTGAAGCGTCTAGAATCGCTCCGCCACTCCGGCCGGCCCTTTAATAGTAGCAACTATTTATTTACAGCTCGTACAAAATAGATACGTGTTTCAAAGTTTTACTGACCTCCAGAGTAGTCACCAACATGGCGTATAACCCGTCGCCAGCGATGTGGAAGTCGCAGGATATTCTTAGCATTGCCAGTTGTGTCGACAGTTCGAGCGGCGCGGTCTATTGCCCAACGAATTTGTAGCAGTTCCTTAAGCGAATGCCCTGAAGTGTTTCCTTCAGTTCAGAAATCGAGTTAACTTAAGAGGGCTGAAGTCAGGGGAGTGCAGTATGTGGTATAGCTCTTAGCAGCCCCATCAGTCAAACAAATCTGTAACAGCCTGCACTGTACGTGCTTGAGCACTGTCCTGCAAAATGATGGTCAGGTCCTGCAGAAAGTGCCAGCACTTCTGTCTCTAAGCTGGTCGTACATTGTGTTCCAGAAATGAGCAGCATAGTGACAGAAGTGATGACACTTTCTACAGGACCTGACAATCATTTTGCAGCACAATGCTGAACCGCGTACAGTGCGAGTTATTACTGATTTCTTTGACTGATGGGCCTGCTAAGTGCTATACCACCTACTGCACTCCACTGACCTAAACCTTCGTGAGTTCAACTCTATTTCTAAACTCAAGGAAACAGGTAATGGCATTCGCTTCAGAACTGCTACAAATTCGTCTGGCAATAGACAGCTCCGCTCGAACTGTCAACACAACTGGCACTGCTAAGAGCATTCTATATCTACATCTACGTGATTACTGTGCTATTCACAATAAAGTGTCTGGCAGAGGGTTCAATGAACCACCTTCATGCTGTCTCTCTACCGTTCCACTCTCGAACGGCATGCGGGAAAAACGAGCACTTAAATTTTTCCGGGCGAGCCCTGATTTGTCTTATTTTATCGTCATGATCATTTCTCCCTATATAGTTGGGTTCCAACAGAATGTTTTCGCAATCGGAGGAGAAAACTGGTGATTGAAATTTCATGAGAAGATCTTGTAGCAACGAAAAACGCCTTTGTTTTAATGATTGCCACTCCAATTCAAGTATCGTGACTGTGACACTATCTCCCCTATTTCACGATAATACAAAACGAGCTGCCCTTCTTTGTACTTTTTCGATGTCATCCGTCAGTCCCACCTGAGGGTGATCCCACGCCGCACAGCAATACTCCAGAATAGGGCGGACAAGCGTAGTGTAAGCAGTCTCTTTGGTAGACCTGTTGCCCCTTCTAAGTGTTCTGCCAATGAATCGCAGTCTTTGGTTTGCTCTATCCACAACATTATCTATGTGCCCGTTCCAATTTAGGTTATTTGTAATTGTAATCCCTAAGTATTTAGTTGAATTTAAAGCCCTCAGATCTGTGTGACTTATCGCGTAATCGAAATTCAGCTGAATTCTTTTAGTACTCATGTAAATAACTTCGCACTATTCTTTCTTCAGGGCCAGTTGCCACTTTTCGCACCGTACAGATATCTTATCGAAATCATTTTGCAAGTCGTTTTGATTATCTCATGACTTTACAAGACGGTAAATGACAGCATCATCAGCAAACAATCTAAGACGGCTACTCAGATTGTCTCCTATGTCGTTAATATAGATCAGGAACAATAAAGGGCCTATAAAACTTCCTTGGGGAATGCCAGATATTACTTCTGTTTTACTCGATAACTTTCCGTCTATTACTACGAACTGTGACCTTCCTGACAGGAAATCACGAATCCAGTCGCACAACTGAGGCGATACTCCGTTGGCACGCAGTTTGATTAGAAGATGCTTGTGAGGTACTTTCACATCGCTGGCAGCGGGTTATACACAATGCTTGACTACTTTGATGGTCATTAAAACTTTGAAACACGTATCTATTTTGTACGAGTTGCAAATAAATAGTTGCCACTATTAAAGTTCCAGCCTTCGTACACCCAAGAGAAGGTTGATCCCTGCAAACCCGGGCACACATTGTCTGTCGCCCTCTGGATGTCCTGTCATAAATGTTAAAGCAACAGCTTCAAATGTTATTTACGAAAGATTGAACTTGCGAC
Source organism: Schistocerca nitens (assembly GCF_023898315.1). Taxonomy (NCBI): domain Eukaryota; kingdom Metazoa; phylum Arthropoda; class Insecta; order Orthoptera; family Acrididae; genus Schistocerca; species Schistocerca nitens. The sequence goes on from NC_064614.1 coordinate 72,392,669, forward strand.
ATCACACTTAATTGGTTCCTTGTCAGAATTGGCTGTTGAAAAAACAGGCTGGACAACCACTGAATTAGTGCATACAGAAGCGATTATGAGAGATTGCGCCGAGAAGTGTGTAAATGTTGTTGTTGTTGTGGTCCTCAGTCCTGGGAATGGTTTGATGCAGCTCTCCATGCTACTCTATCCTGTGCAAGCCTCCTCATCTCCGAGTACTTACTGCAACCTACATCCTTCTGAATCCGCTTAGTGTATTCATCTCTTGGTCTCCCACTACGATATTTACCCTCCACGCTGCCCTCGAATGCTAAATTTGCGATCCCCTGATGCCTCAGAACATGTCCTACCAACCGATCCCTTCTTCTAGTGAAGTTGTGCCACAAACGCCTCTTCTCCAGAATTCTGTTCAATACCTCCTCATTAGTTATGTGATCTTCCCATCTAATCTTCAGCATTCTTCTGTAACATCACATTTCGAAAGCTTCAATTCTCTTCTTGTCCAAACTATTTATCGTCCGTGTTTCACTTCCGTAGATGGCTACACTCCATACAAATACTTTCAGAAACGACTTCCTAACACTTAAATCAATACTCCATGTTAACAAATTTCTCTTCATCAGAAACGCTTTCCTTGCCATTGCCAGTTTACCTTTTAGATCCTCTCTACTTCGCCCATCATCAGTTATTTTGCTCCCCAAATAGCAAAACTCCTTTACTAAAAAATGGTTCAAATGGCTCTGAGCACTATAGGACTCAACTGCTGTGGTCACCAGTCCCCTACAACTTAGAACTACTTAAACCTAACTAACTTAAGGACATCACACACACCCATGTCCCAGGCAGGACTCGAACCTGCGACCGGAGCAGCAGCGCCCAGAACCGCACGGCCACCGCGGCCGGCCTCCTTTACTACTTTAAGTGTCTCATTTCCTAATCTAATTCCCTGGACATCACCCGACTTAATGCGACTACATTCCATTATATGAGCGTCGAAATGGGTGATAACGATGATGACGGTGGTGATGCCAGATAGAAGGACGGCATTCCGCAGGGCTGCCCTCCCCACGAGTTCGGCAGCGTGGCGGTAGATTGTAGGCTCCTGCCAACGCGCGCAACAAGTGCAGGCGGGCGTGCCGGTGACTGGTGATGGCTGTGTGCTGTGCGGGGCGCAGCGCCCCTGTTTGCCGGCCGGCCGGTCGGTATGCGGGCGGCGTAGCTCCCCAAATGAGCTGAATGCCAGCAGCCGCGCCGCGCCGCGCCCTACATACGGATCCGCAATCAGGTGCGTCCGGTCGAGTGCACGGCAAACACAGCCGGACAGCGGCGCGCCGCGCAGCCGCCATCTTCCCCGCCCATCAGGCAGCGCGCGCGGCAGCGCATGCATGCGGAGCCTCTTCCGTACACGCTAATCACTTGGTTTTATCCGTGCGCACCTCGCTGCGTAAAGGGTGAATTGACGAAATTAATTTTAAAAAATTAAAAAAACAAATGCACCCCAGAACACAATTTCGCTTATTGCTATGACGCTGAATGATTTCAGTTATACAGGGTGCGGCACGTAAAACAGGTCCGTCGTACCAGAGCATGCACGAGCGTCAATGATTATAGAATACAGTAAAAGCCGTCAAAACGGTCGCGTACGATCTAACCACTTCTTCTGATGTCTCGCCACTGTGCGGAACCTTGTTATTGTATAAGGCAGCTGCGACCAGTGAAACTTATCGATACCAGTTGAGAAATCGGGTTAGTGTGAGTGCGTGATAATACTGTATTCGTACCCGAGGTTGTTCCCGTTGGTGAAGCGTTCATTTGCGCTCGATCTTTTGTGGATATAAAGAATTTGTTTCAGTAGAAATATCCAGGACGACCTGTGCCAGGAAAAAGCACCATACAGACATTGACTGAAAAATGGCGACGCACAGGATAGTTTCAAAATGCTCCCAGCAAAAGAGCACCTGAATTAAAGAGACATGTGAAGGAGATAATGACTAGAAGTCCTCGTAAGTCAACCAACAAGCTGTTGTGAGTCAACAGTTCAAGCGGGTGAGAGAAGTTGCAGACGTGTATTAAGGGGAATGAACTTAAGCCCAAATCGGATAGGCGTTGTGAAAGAACTGAAGGAGCACGACAAGCATGGCTGTTGAGAAAGTGGTGTCTTGGACCCAAGGCTCGTCATGAGTGTCGACACGTGGTTCCACCTGTCTGGGTACAAAAAAATGGTTCGAATGTCTCTGAGCACTATGGGACTTAAGGGGCTCCGGAAAGGCTCAAAATCATGAAAAGTTCAATTTTTACTTTTTTGCGTTTTCTGAATCTGCAGACTATTACCTTTTAATAGATATATAATTTATTCAATTCCGAAGACTACAACTATTTTTAAATTTTTTTCGAAATGTGTTCTACATGGGCGTGACCCACTGTGGCGCTGTTAAACTGCTGTCAAATGGTGTTATTATTAACGTCCGTGTTCATCAGGTACATTTTAGTGATGTGAGATAAAGTATGTGTTGTGGCTAACCTGTGATGGTTCAATATATATCGCTGGTGTGATTGTCGATTGTTTCATGTTTATTTACTGTGTCGTTATCTCGAAAATATTCGTAATTAATTCTGTTTCTTGAGTCTCTGTTTTGTTGAAGTATAATAATGAGTAAAAGTAAAGTTATTAGAAATCCTCTGAAGGCTTTTAAGAAAAGGAGAAATGTTGGAAAGCCAAGGGTATGTGTTATTACTGTAAACAATAAAGACGATGAAAATCCCCAACATAGCTTGTGTCCCAAAGAAGAAGACAGTTGGTGTAAATATAACAAAGGATTGCTAACTGGTGAAGTGTACACTCATAAGCATAGTCTGCCTCATGCAATAATGGAGGTGATAAAACCTATTTTCAGAGACTTAGCAGCATCTGAACTGTTGAAAAAGTGTATTCACGAAAAAACTCAAAACCCCAATGAAAGTGTAAATAGTGTTATATGGTCGAGAATCCCCAAGACTGTATTTGTTGGAATAGAAACACTTCACTTTGGTGTGTATGATGCTGTTGCGACTTTCAATGATGGCAACATTGTAAGGTGCAAGGTATTTAGAAATATGGGAATGAAGATAGGTTCTAACATGGTACGAGCGATGCTTGCTTTAGACAAGGAACGCCTTCGGGCTGCAGACAGGGCTGTAAAAAGTCTAGAAATACAAGCAAGAGTAAACAGGAGGAGGAACAAGAGGAAGCTGGAGGAGGAGTTTGCAGAGGATGAAGATAATCCATCCTATGGACATGGAATGCACTAAAAAGTTAATCCAATCTTTGTCGCTCGATTCCCAAAACTTTTATTTTCTCATACTAATTACATGTTTTCTAAGGATCTTCCAAACATATTTGTTTCAAACTTTCAGTAAATGTTACACAGTACCTTCTGCATAATTTAACACAGCCTTTTTCCAAAAAACTGTATATTGTTGAATATATAAATAAAAAATTGCAAAAAAATGTTGTGAATTTTCATTACAATTGAAAAAAAATCATCTTTAATAACTGAACTAAAATTTTGTAAAATCCCTGTGTTAAGTTGTAGCCCATATTCCAATAAATAATCTTTAAAAAGTTCAACTTCCTCCCTCCAATACTTTGTGAGGAAAGATGTAATTTATAAGCGTTATTTTAACATTGCAAGTATAGGGCTTTCCGGAGCCCCTTAACATCTGAGGTCATCAGTCCCCTAGAACTTAGTACTACTTCAACCTAACTAACCTAAGGACATCACACACATCCATGCCCGAGGCAGGATTCGAACCTGCGACCGTAGCGGTAGCGCGGTTCCAGACTGAAGCGCCTAGAACCGCTCGACCACACCGGCCGGCTGTCTGGGTACATAAATCACCAAATAAACGGTATTGGTAGACAGAAAATCCACACTGGTTCCACTAAGTACCCTTGCATGACGAGTTCTATTCAAACTTGACTGGAGAGGAGAATCAGATATGTTGTTGACTTTGCGTACCGCACCCTATGTTACTACATAGACAGGAACATCGTTTTACATTGCGTTCTGGGGAACGTCCGGCTGCGAAGGAGCTAGGAAGGTGGAACATCCGCCTGTGGAACGAATGTACCTTTTTTCGGCCATTGTTGAATATTAGGAACATTTAATATGAATTAAGTGTTTAAATTCCAATGTTCCAATTTTTTATTAAGTTTCCGAAAGAAAATCTATCAGCCTCCAACAAAGTTTTGCCAGTATTGTACAGTATTTTAGCTACACGGGAATAACGTAGCTAATCGTGTCAGTAGTCTTGAGATAAGCTAACACAGGAATTAGCAACACCTCTTGCTAACACAGAAATTAGGAACACCTGGTGAATCTCTAGGGTAGCATTCTATGATTACTGTTTTTGGCACATTATCATCAGAAGTCTGAATGCTCACTTTTACTGTTGGTTGGTGATGATGCATTTTAGTAGTAATATGTGATTATATTCACTTCAGACAGAATATTTTGATCCATTTCATTTTTCGGATATTTATGAGCCTGTGCCGTGTTTTACCTCTGACAAATCGGTTTCGTCAGGCACAAGTGAATAACTGGAGTCAGCTTCAGAGCCAGTTTTCTGAAAACGTCTCTCCCATCATCTGCATAATTCGTCTGCTCCTGTGAGGCACTTGTTGTTGTTGTGGTCTTCAGTCCTGAGACTGGTTTGATGCAGCTCTCCATGCTACTCTATCCTGTGTAAGCTTCTTCATCTCCCACTACCTACAGCAACCTTCATCCTTCTGAATCTGCTTAGTGTATTCATCTCGTGGTCTTCCTCTACGATTTTTACCCTCCACGCTGCCCTCCAATACTAAATTCGTGAGCCCTTGATGCCTCAGAACATGTCCTACCAACCGATCCCTTCTTCTAGTATAGTTGTGCCACAAACATCTCTTCTCCCCAATCCTATTCAGTACCTCCTCATTAGTTATATGATCCACCCATCTAATCGTCAGCATTCTTCTGTAGCACCACATTTCGAAAGCTTCTATTCTCTTCTTCCAAACTATTTATCCTCCGTGTTTCACTTCCATACATGGCTACACTCCATACGAATACTTTCAGGAACGACTTCCTGACACTTAAATCTATACTCGATGTTAACAAATTTCTCTTCTTCAGAAGCGCCTTCCTTGCGATAGCCAGTCTACTTTTTATACCCTCTCTACTTCGACCATCATCAGTTATTTTGCTCCACAAATAGCAAAACTCCTTTACAACTGTAAGTGTCTCATTTCTTACTGTGAGACACATCGGTAGCTAATTTTCCAGCCAATAAAGAAAACAGAATTAATTCGAAACCAGTACAAGCTAGGACTTCCTTGCTGAATGTAGTTAACAAAAAAAGAAAAAACTCCACAAACGACTAAACAACCAAGAAACATTGATAAAATGAATGAGCCATAATAAATGAAATCAAAACTGATACCTGTTAGGTAGGTACTATGACGTATCATGCTGTACGAGAGAAAGCAGCGTGACTTGACGTGAGGGTGTTAGAGAGAGAGACAAAGATATTCTTCATTACTCTGTAGCGGTTAGCGCTCAGGTAATTATTCTTAGCGTAGGAAGTCTTTTTTCTTGTTAAGAAGTAATTCATTAAGATTTTTCATTCTTGTGAAGCAGAAATCGATGCCATTGCGACATTTTGAAAGAAGTTGTATTATATATCTGTATATAAGCCAGTGAACAGATAATTCATGTTGCGAGAAGACTTTCACTGACACAAGAGTCAATAAAAGGATGTTCATTTCACCAAGGTACGTGTTTATTCCACAACTGACGTATACTTCAGTTATGTTATTAATGAATACCAGCTCGAAAACAATTGCGACGGGAGTGTTAAGTTCTAATTAAATAGTTTGATGCTTTCCTCGGGAACGGAGTAATTTCACGGATCGTTTAAATCCACCAATGTTGGACATTTCTAAGAACTGAAAGCAAATCTGATTGCTAAGCAATAGAGCCTAGACGAATATTTCTCCGCAACTTTGATTGACACTTTCAGCTTCAATACAGCGTCTGCAGCAGCTGGAGCATATCGCTACAACAATGGAAGCTTGTAGTGTGAAAGCAGATTCACACATGACCCTCTATCAAATCATCGGTGTGGGTATTCAAAACAACAGAGCACACACAGTCACTCATACATATAAAGACAAACACAAGTTTGTGTGGGAAACAGATAGAGAGAGAGACGCTCACTCAATATAAGTGTTCATCAGCCAGACTTTATAAATGTCTGCCGTTAGACAGGACTCGATCCTGCTATAACAACACTTTAATACCACTTTAATTGTGACAGACACGACACTAACAGTCAAACATATCAGTGATTATGGATACCTGTAACATACTTTGTGACAGACATAGTTTTAATTTTTGTGTGTAATAAGTTATCTTATTAATTAAGTAATTAATGTTTCATTTTTGTGCATGTATGTATAGCCAGAAGCTGTAACTACATTATGGTTCCTTGTATGTTTCATGCTAACTGAGCGTGCGGGAGTATCTCGTGAGAAGAACGTGTACGCCGTCCCTAGCACCAAGGCTGAAACTTGAAAAAGGCCGGGCATTTGAATTACTAGCAGTCCTGAGCATTTCTGCATTGTAATGACCTTTCGTTTATTTGTTTTAATGCGTAAATGAGTAGTATCTGTATTACTTTTACTAGAATTTCATTATTTCAGTAGATATCTTAAGACAGTATTTTATGTGTTTTCTATGTACTGTGTTCTTGTTACATTGTAAACTGTGAATTAACAGCGTTAGGACATTGATATTTTTTGCGTTCGTAGAAACTAATATTCACTCTTGTGGAAAGTATTTAGTAGAGAAAGTGTTTGTTGTTTATTTTCATGGTGATAACTAGGTCCATGTTCAAAGCCAATAAGCAAGCACACAAGGCACAAAATCAATTGAGTAATGTAAATATATCGTCAACAAGTGCCACGGAACTTCATACAGGCACAGTTACTGAAATGTCGATTACGGCTGAGCAACCAGCAGTAACTACTGCGCTCACGCCGTCGACATAAACTGTTGCAATTTCCGACATTCGTATGTCGAGTGAAATTCAAAGAAATACGCAGCAACCAACAAATAGCATGAATTTCACCTCTGATATAGACATACTCGCTACGGGAGCAATGCCCGCAACTACACGCGAGAACAAAATTAATGTGCCGAAAAATGTGTCGGTACAATCTTCAATAAACCCAGTGCAAACGTCAATTGCTGATAATACTGATTTGTTATCCCACTTGATGTCAGATTTGACCGTTATATCACAAGGGATTAACGTAGTAACGAATAATATTCAAGCATTGGAGACTGCGCAATCTAATTTTGCTACGGCACAATCCACTTTTGCAAATGATATTAATCGTAAATTCCAAGCACTGGAAACCACACAATCTAATTTTGCCACGGCACAATCCTCTCTCGCTCAGGAGCAATCCAATAAACTAAAAGCAATAACTGATAATATTACTGAAAAATTCCAAAGTTTGGAAGCAAAACACAGTCACTTGATTGCCAGTCAAGCACAACTCATTGTTACTCAAGAACAACAACACAAAAAAATTGAAACTTCCTGGCAGATTAAAAGTGTGTGCGGACCGAGACTCTAACTCGGGAACTTTGCCTTTCGCACGCAAGTGCTCTACCATCTGAGCTAACCAAGCACGACTCACGCTCTCTCCTCACAGTTTCACTTCTGCCAGTACCTCGTCTCCTACCTTCCAAAATTTACAGAAGCTCTCCTGTGAACCCAGACCTGAAAGAAAGGATATTGCGGAGACATAGCTTAGCCACAGCCTGGGGGATGTTTCCAGAATGAGATTTTCAATCTGCAGCGGAGTGTGCGCTGATATGAAACTTCAGGAGTGCTAGTTCTGCTAGGTCCGCAGGAGAGCTTCTGTAAAGTTTGGAAGGGAGGAGACGAGGTACTGGCAGAAGTGAAGGTTGAAGACGGTGCGTCAGTCGTGCTTGGTTAGCTCAAATGGTGGAGCACTTGCCTGCGAGAGGGAAAGGTCCCGAGTTCGAGTCTCGGTCCGGCACACAGTTTTAATCTGCCATGAAGTGTCATATCAGCGCACTTTCCGCTGCAGAGTGAAGAGCTCATTCTGAATACAAAGAATTAACAACCAAATACAATGATATCTTCTATCGTCCAGAAGGACAGACAATCTTAGTCTCGAAGGAGAGACACATATAAATAAACTTTTAAACGAACATAAGATCACATTTTCTAATGACATAGAGAATTGGTCGCAAGAGCAGACGGAGACGGTGCGAAATTATGTTGATCAAATCTTGACAGAAACTGTTGCTAACGTGCAAGTTAACAACGAAACTGCACAAGGACAACTTCGATCAGAAATTCAAGAGATTAATGAGAATATAGGAGAAGAATTTCCTGCTTGGAAGACTAAAAATACACTCAAAGCTTTCCAGCAAGGTTTAGTTAATACCAGAGGGGCACCTGTTACCTGCAGTTTACCAAAAGCAGACATTATTCCCGACGAAACCAATGAAACCGAATCCATGTAACAATATCTATGTATTGGTGCGTATTCACGTAATCAATAGGAACCAAATTATGAGGAACATCATCCACCATGAAAAAATTATCAAAATACACCTGTGACTATGAATGAAGAGAAAATGCTTAAATATCGTCCATTTCAGATGTTTAACCCCGAAAGGAAGTCGATCAATCCCGTGGTCTTTATGAAGCAATTTAGAGGGATACTGCCACGAATGTGGACTGAGCAACAAAAAATTATGTACATTGCAGAATTTATACACGGGGATGAATCAATGTGGGCATCAGAACCATCCGAATGGTGTCAAAAATGTGAGCAATTTGAAAGCGCCTTCTTGCACAAATACTGGAATAAAGGAGTGAAAGAAAGACTACGCAAGGACGTTTTTGACTCACAACCATTTTCTTTCAAAAATGGATCGTTAAGGAAGTATTTCGAGAATTACATAAATAAAAGCGAATACTGAAATGAACCAATCCCGACACAGGATACCACTCGAATATTAAAAGCCAAACTTCCACTTGAAGTAAAGGAAACAATTGTACATGTGCCTTAACAACATGTGGGAACTTTTTTTAGCCACATTGGATTCAATAGACATCCTGTACGAAGAATCACGTGTTCGCTATACCCAACCAAGTTACCAGCCTAACAAGTATAATAGCAACAACAAACCGTATGATAAACAAACCAAAGAGAATAGAGGGTATGGAAACAAACCTTTTGCACACAATTCAACAAACCCACAGGTCAATTATTTCCAGAAATCTTGTAATGAAAATCCAGACTATAGTAATCATGACCAACGAGGTGAACAAACATTTAAAGGGAAATGGAGGGAAAATAATAAGAAGAGGAAAGGATATTATCAAGAGGGCAATTATCAGCCAAAACATCGATATCAGCAACAAACCCAAGACTATCTCAAGTAACCACAAACGTCAACGCAAATAAATGGCGAAACCAACCATCAGTAATAAATGACGTAACGGAGCAAACATCCACCAATCAAAAAATATGTTCAAATGTGTCTGAGATCTTATGGGACTTAACTGCTAAGGTAATCAGTCCCCAAGCTTACACACTACTTAATCTAAATTATCCTAAGGAAACACACGCCCATGCCCGAGGGCGGACTCGAATCTCCGCCGGAACCAGCCGCACAGTCCATGACTGTAGCGCCTCAGACCGCTCGGCTAATCTTGCGCGGCCATCTACCAATAATGGACAATCGTCAAACTAGACTCGACTGTCTGATGCCCCGAAGGTTTGAGTTGAGGAAGTTTTGAGGGGCGAAAATTCAAGCGTAATTTTTTTCCGGTATAATGATGGCAGATTACTACTAGAAGAACTTCAGCGGGATATGATGACTTGTCAAGAGGAACATACCACCGAACCTGTTGCGAAAATTTAGGCGGAAATTGAAGGCACCACTGTGCAAGTTACTTCAGACACGGGAGCAGGCTCTACTGGTTATAGGTCTTCTCAGGTAAAAATGCAGATTCAACTACGGTTAGGTATAGGAAATATAGCTATAAATTGCACATTTCCTGTAATAGAAACATTGGTTGAACATTGGTTGAGGACTGTATCTTGGAAACTGATGAATTTAGAGAGAGGAACTGGCATATGGATTTTTCTCTGGGTCGTGCCAGTTTTACAATAATGGATCAAAGAAATCAGATGGATCTTCTCAGGGAACATAGTAGCCATGGAAAGTATTGTCATGGACAAAAACTGCAATTCGAGTGGATACATTGCGAACCTGCATGGGAATACCAAATTAATTATTTGCAACCAGTCTTAAAAACTGAAGATGTGGTATATGAAAAAGTTAAAGACCCTGAATATTTGGGCACCATTAAAGAAAACAATTATACGATCTTCTACAGGAATATCATTAAGTCTTCGGAGAAAAGCCTGGTGTAATCAAGGGATACACATGTCATTTAGATGTGATTCCACACCAAGTTTTCTGCTGTACTTTTTATCCAATACCGTGGCATCAACGAAAGGCGGTTGATGAGGAAATCCAACAGATGCTTCAGTGGGAGCTGATCGAACCTTCGACTAGTCCTTACTGTAGTCCTGTTCATGTTGTCCTGAAAAAGGGAGGAAAAAATCGTCTCTTGCTAGACGCACGGCAAATAAATAAGATTATCGTGCGAACTCATCCAGAAAATATCGATGAGTTAAAGGTTCGAAGAGCTAAAATACTTATCGAATATTGACCTCAGGAGTTCAGTTTCGCAGGTGGCGCTAGACGAACAATCAAGAAAGTATACCGCGTTTGTACACGTAAGTACAAGCTATCAATTTAAGGGTCTACCTTTCGGGATGAACGTGAGCTCGGGAGTTTGTATAAATGCTCTAGATTACGCATTTGGACATGCACTTAACTTTGTTTGTGGACAACATGCTCATCGCTATGATCACATGGAAGGAGCACGTCGATTTAATGAGGAGAGTGTTGGAACGTTTCAAGGAAGCACGCATAACTGCCAATCTGTAGAAGTACCATTTTTCTCAGGATAAAATTAAATTTCTGGGTCATCTTATAAATGAAAGGAGAATCTTACCGGATTCAGACAAATTAAACTTTGCAGTTCCATCAATTTTAAATCACGTAAAGGGTTTCCTCGGAGTTGCCTCTTTTTTCAGGTGTTTCATTTACGACCACTCTATTAACGCAGAACCGTTGTACAGCTTGTTGCGCAAAAATACTCAGTGGGTGTAGACGCAACAATGTCAGAATGCCCCTTAGGGATATGGCAAGAAAGAGAGGGGAAGAAAACCAATGTGCACTCCGTGTGCATACCGGGGGGAGTCATTCCAGATGTGGAAAGGGTCCTTCCGGATGCCATGAAGGGTACAGGGTGCACCCATCTGCAGGTGGTCGCTCATGTCGGCACCAATTATGTGTGTGGCTATGGATCGGAGGAAATCCTCTCTGGCTTCCGGCGGCTATCTGATTTGGTGAAGACTGCCAGTCTCGCTAGCGGGATGAAAGCAGAGCTCACCATCTGCAGCATCGTCGACAGGACTGACTGCGGACCTTTGGTACAGAGCCGAATGGAGGGTCTGAATCAGAGGCCGAGACGGTTCTGCGACCGTGTGGGCTGCAGATTCCTCGACTTGCGCCATAGGGTGGTGGGGTTTCGGGTTCCGCTGGATAGGTCAGGAGTCCACTACACGCAGCAAGCGGCTACACGGGTAGCAGGGGTTGTGTGGCGTGGACTGGGCGGTTTTTTAGGTTAGATGGCCTCGGGCAAGTACGGAAAGGGCAACAGCCTCAAAGGGTGCGGGGCAAAGTCAGGACATGCGGGGACCAAGCAGCAATCGGTATTGTAATTGTAAACTGTCGAAGCTGCATTGGTAAAGTACCGGAACTTCAAGCGCTGATAGAGAGCACCGAAGCTGAAATCGTTATAGGTACAGAAAGCTGGCTGAAGACAGAGATAAATTCAGGCGAAATTTTTACAAAGGTACAGACGGTGTTTAGAAAGGATAGACTGCATGCAACCTGTGGTGGCGTGTTTGTCGCTGTTAGTAGTAGTTTATCCTGTAGTGTAGTAGAAGTGGATAGTTCCTGTGAATTATTATGGGTGGAGGTTACACTCATCAACCGAGCTAGGTTAAAAATTGGCTCATTTTACCGACCTCCCGACTCAGCAGCATTAGTGGCAGAACAACTGAGAGAAAATTTGGAATACACTGCACATAAATTTTCTCAGCATATTATAGTCTTAGGTGGAGATTTCAATTTACCAGATATAGACTGAGACACTCAGATGTTCAGGACGGGTGGTAGGGACAGAGCATCGAGTGACATTATACTGAGTGCACTATCCGAAAATTACCTCGAGCAATTAAACAGAGAACCGACTCGTGGAGATAACATCTTGGACATACTGATAACAAACAGACCCGAAGTTTTCGACTCTGTAAGTGCAGAACAGGGAATCAGTGATCATAAGGCCGTTGCAGCATCCCTGAATATGGAAGTTAATAGGAATATAAAAAAGGGAAGAAGGTTTATATGTTTAGCAAGAGTAATAGAAGGCAGATTTCAGACTACCTAACAGATCAAAACGAAAATTTCTGTTCCGACACTGACAATGTTGAGTGTTTATGGAAAAAGTTTAAGGCAATTGTAAAATACGTTTTAGACAGGTACGTGTCGAGTAAAACTGTGAGGGACGGGGAAAACCCACCGTGATTCAACAACAAAGTTAGGAAACTACTGCGAAAGGAAAGAGAGCTTCACTCCAAGTTTAAACGAAGCCAAAACTTCTCAGACAAACAGAACCTAAACAATGTCAAAGCTAGCGTAAGGAGGGCTGTGTGTGAAGCGTTCAGTGAATTCGAAAGTAAAATTCTATGTACCGACTTGACAGAAAATCCTAGGAAGTTCTGGTCTTACGTTAAATCAGTAAGTGGCTCGAAACAGCATATCCAGACACTCCGGGATGATGATGGCATTGAAACAGAGGATGACACGCGTAAAGCTGAAATACTAAACACCTTTTTCCAAAGCTGTTTCACAGAGGAAGACCGCACTGCAGTTCCTTCTCTAAATCCTCGCACAAACGAAAAAATGGCTGACATCGAAATAAGTGTCCAAGGAATAGAAAAGCAACTGGAATCACTCAACAGAGGAAAGTCCACTGGACCTGACGGGATACCAATTCGTTTCTACACAGAGTACGCGAAAGAACTTGCCCCCCTTCTAACAGCCGTGTACCGCAAGTCTCTAGAGGAACGGAAGGTTCCAAATGATTGGAAAAGAGCACAGGTAGTCCCTGTCTTCAAGAAGGGTCGTCGAGCAGATGCGCAAAACTATAGACCTATATCTCTGACGTGGATCTGTTGTAGAATTTTAGAACATGTTTTTTGCTCGAGTATCATGTCGTTTTTGGAAACCCAGAATCTACTCTCTAGGAATCAACATGGATTCCGGAAACAGCGATCGTGTGAGACCCAACTCGCTTTATTTGTTCATGAGACCCAGAAAATATTAGATACAGGCTCCCAGGTAGATGCTATTTTCCTCGACTTCCGGAAGGCGTTCGATACAGTTCCGCACTGTCGCCTGATAAACAAAGTAAGAGCCTACGGAATATCAGATGAGCTGTGTGGCTGGATTGAAGAGTTTGTAGCAAACAGAACACAGCATGTAATTCTCAATAGAGAGACGTGTACATACGTTAAAGTAACCTCCGGCGTGCCACAGGGGACTGTTATGGGACCATTGCTTTTCACAATATATATAAATGTCCTAGTAGATAGTGTCGGAAGTTCCATGCGGCTTTTCGCGGATGAAGCTGTAGTATACAGAGAAGTTGCAGCATCAGAAAATTGTAGCGAAATGCAGGAAGATCAGCAGCGGATAGGCACTTGGTGCAGGGAGTGGCAACTGACCCTTAACATAGACAAATGTAATGTATTGCGAATACATAGAAAGAACGATCCTTTATTGTATGATTATGTGATAGCGGAACAAAGTTACTTCTGGAAAAATTTGGGAGCATCCGTGCGGAACGATTTGAAGTGGAATGATCATATAAAATTAATTGTTGGAAGGCGGGTACCAGGTTGAGATTCATTGGGAGAGTCCTTAGAAAACGTAGTCCATCAACAAAGGAGGTGGCTTACAAAACACTCGTTCGACCTATACTTGAGTATTGCTCATCAGTGCGGGATCGGTACCAGATCGGGTTGACGGAGGAGATAGAGAAGAACCAAAGAAGAGCGGCGCGTTTCGTCACAGGGTTATTTGGTAACCGTGATAGCGTTACGGAGATGTTTAGCAAACTCAAGTGGCAGACTCTGCAAGAGAGGCGCTCTGCATCGCGGTGTAGCTTGCTCGCCAGGTTTCGAGAGGATTCGTTTCTGGATGGGGTATCGAATATATTGCTGCGACAGTCGATAAGAAATTTGAACAACAGAACAGCCAAATTGACGAACGTTTTAAAGTGACAGAAATGAAAAATCCATCAGTCTGTAACACGTCACAACAAATGCCACATCTTCAACATATGTCGCATTCACACAGCCACTGTAACTAAGGTAATTTTCAGAGAGAACGTGACTTATACTCCGAACAGACACAGACAAACAGATTATCATACAATCCTGAACCTGCTGAGACATGTAGAGACGATAACTTTGATTATAAGCAATTTTTATCCGTGAAAAAATTTAATGTATTTAAAAATGACAGAACGCAGATTCACCCTTTGGACTGGATACAACAATATGCTTTCTCATTTCCACCAGCTTGGCCTGTAATGCAGAAACTAGAATTGGACTGGATACAACAATTTGCTTTTGAATTTTCTCCGGCATTGCCTGCAACGCAGAAACTAAAATTTATTTGCAGCGCGTAAGTGACCTCGGGGGATTCATTACGCTTCGAAGTATATGTGCCGTAGCGTGCACAGGGTTATTTGGTAACCGTGATAGCGTTACGGAGATGTTTAGCAAACTCAAGTGGCAGACTCTGCAAGAGAGGCGCTCTGCATCGCGGTGTAGCTTGCTCGCCAGGTTTCGAGAGGGTTCGTTTCTGGATGAGGTATCGAATATATTGCTTCCCCCTACTTATACCTCCCGAGGAGATCACGAATGAAAAATTAGAGAGATTCGAGCGCGCACGGAGGCTTTCAGACAGTCGTTCTTCCCGCGAACCATACGCGACTGGAACAGAAAAGGGAGGTAATGACAGTGGCACGTAAAGTGCCCTCTGCCACACACCGTTGGGTGGCTTGCGGAGTATAAATGTATATGTAGATGTAGATGCATTTGAAGCACTAAAACATGCCTTAGTTAACTCACAAATATTATATCATCCAGATATGAGCCAAGAATTCGGTTTAATGGCGGATGGTTCGGAAATTGGAATCGGTTCCTGCCTCTTCCAAGTAAAATCGATGGATGGAAAAGCAACTTTCTGTCCAATAGCTTTCGCTAGCCGACTCTCAACTGCTTGTGAAAGAACGTATACGACTACCGAAAAGGAAGCATTGGGCGTAGTCTGGTCATTTAAATTTTTCCCTACTACTTATACGGAGCAAAGACAACAGTATATTGTGACCACAAAGCGTACAGTTTTTTGCAAACGTGTAAATTTTTACACCCCAGACGAGCAAGATGGACTCTCTCACTCCAAGAGTTTTAATTTGAAACTAAATACATAAGCGGAAAGGAAAATTTCATAGCTGATGCACTTTCAAGAATGCCAGACGGTGATTTGACAACATTCAACATCACGGACAATCCGTCCGAATTCAAAGTTCTGTTAATGACTGATAAAATATATAGGAAACATTTTCTTAAAATGTGTAAGAATATGGGAAAACTACAAAATGAAGATCCTCGTTGGCTTTCAATAAAAGAAGCTTTAGGAAAACCCGGAAACGAAGCGATTGTATAAAGCTGAGGACGACGTCTTATTTTTCAAAGGGCATGGCAGGTGTGTATTCCTGATAAGAATAAGGATGACTTAATTTTGTACACGCACATCACTTGGGGACATTTTGGAGTATTAAAATGTGCTCAGAAGATTCAAGCATACTGCTACTTCCCAAATAATCACAGGAATGTGCACCGACAATTAAGGAAATGTAAAATTTGTCAGCTAGTTAAACCAGGAAATTTTGATGCGATGGATTTGCTACATCCTATTATACCTACTAAACCGCTATCGATCATTTCGGTCGATGCCTGTCGTCCTCTACCGTCATCAAGAGTAGGATACAAATATATTGTAGCTTTGATGGACAAATTCACCAAATATGTCAAACTTTATCCATTGAAATCAGCTACTGGTGCATCCATAGTCAAGAAACTGGTCGAAGATTATATAGTCAATGTAGGCAAACCAGAGGCTATTCTTTCTGACAATGGTTCAACGTCCACTGGATTTCGTTGGAGGCAAACACTAAGCAGCTGTGCTATAAAACAAATTCTATGATCAGTGTACCATCCTTCTGCAAATACTGTGGAACGAATCTTTCGTGAATACCAAGTTTTAGTAAAAACTCATCCTAAGGCTTCACTTACGCAGAGGAGGATCAAAAAAATGGCAATTCTTGTATCAAGGACCATTCATGATTACAAAAATACCTCATCCTGGGTCCTATGTTCTGAAGGATCTGAAGAATGAAAAGTTGAAAGGAATGTATCCTCATCACTTGTTGAAGGAATCTCACGATGACAGAAAATTCTCAAGATTAAGGACACTATTCACATCAAATAATATTAATTAGATAGTTTTACATTGAAATTATGAACCATACTTAGGACATTTTGTTTATTTTTGCAATTTAGAAGTTAGTTTTTCTTTTCAGGCGTAATGTTAGAGATGTATGCAGACATTATGTATTTGTTTTTCAACGTAGAGATAAGTTTTCGTTCCAGATTGCAGAGAATTTACCTATAGTGCGACTGATTTCTTTTAAATTTTATTTAATTAATTAATAATAACTATAATCAGGTCTCACAATGCATAATGACCATGGGATAGTAATTCAAATGAATGTGGTCCATGGCAAGATATTTTTTGCTTATGCCAAATTTGACAATGTCAGTGTAAGTTTGTATCTTTTTTAACTCGCTGAGCTGAAGTCATGCTGTTTGGAAGGGGTAACCCTTTCTCAGATAAAAACACGGTTATACTTTGTTTCAATCTTCTGTAATGGACATTTTCTTTGTAATTGTATAATTGTTATAACATACCCGTGTATGTAAATGTTGTCATATCAATTGTTACTCGCGAAGTTACCAACTAAGCGAATGCTGAGCAGTTATAAGCACATCAACAATTGTTAAGGTGCATCCGAAAGACGACTAGCATAAGTTGAGACGCTATCGCCAGTTGGTATAGTGTATAGAGCATCCTATAAGAATCAAGAACATCTTACAACTTACGAATATTTAGAACTCAGGACAGAGAATTAGAAAGGATTTAGATTAGATTCTATTTCAGCTCTGCACAGGTCAAAAACCTTTTCCGTGGAACTTACACTGACTCTTATTTTCATTTAAAACCTATGCCGAAAAAATAATACCCACGAGGATACAATGGAATGGGAATAGAATTCATATCAGTTACCCGGAGATTACAAATGGAAGGGAATCGTAGATGGATGTAGCCGGACGCGTCTACAGTTCACCTCAAGACACAGAAGATTAACAGGGTTGTGTTTCTTTTGCGAAAAATGTTGGAATTCATTTCAAAAATTAATCATATTGTAAATATTCTATTATCAATTGCCATTCAATTAATATTTTTTGTAAATGATAAATACGAGTATGGTGAATCGACTCCGAGGTTTTCCTTGGATTCCCTTTGTGATGCTTGGCCGAATGGGTAGATTGCAAGTTTGAAACATGCCAAGGCGCGTGACAGAATATTTGAGTAATGGTGAAAAAAGATTCTGATCACATCTCATGCCATCCTCGACAAACGAATTATAGCAAGGTAAATGAACTATGCATATAAGCTGCATTTCAGTAATTTTCAAGCAGCACAGATTTGTTTGCGCGATATTGTACTTCGTTATAGTATATGCACCCCAATATATAATTTAGGATAAATTTTCAGTTGATAGTATATTGACTAAGAAGAAGATGTTACTACAGATATTTCTGTATAGTGGACATTAACAGTATACAGCGTCATGAACAATCATCGACATAGTGTTGTGTGAACGCTAGTGTTTGTTTTTGCCCAAAAACGTTCGTCCATAAGAGGGGCATATACGATGTATCTTGCAATACGAGAGAAAGCAGCGTGACTTGACGTGACGGTACTAGAGAGAGACAAAGATATTCTTTATTACTCTGCGGCTGTTAGCGCTCAGATAATTCTTCTTAGTGAAGGAAGTCTTTGTTCTTGTTAAGAAGTAACTGATTAAGATTTTTCATTCTTGTGAATTCGACGCCATTGCGAGATTTTGAAGGAAATTCTTTTATATATCTGTGTATAAGCTACTGAACAGATAATTAATGTTACGAGAAGAATTGCATTGACACAAAAGTCAATAAAAGATTGTTAATTTCAAACAGGTACGTGTTAATTCCACAACTGACGTATACTTCACATATGATATATTAATGAATACCAGCTCGAGCGTTCAGTTCTAATTAAATAGTTTGATGCTTTCTTCGGAAAAGGAGTGATTTCACGGATCATTTAAATTCAGCAGTGCTGGACATTTCTATGAACTGAAAGAAAATCTGATTGCTATGCAACAGAGCACAGACGAATATTTCTCCGCAACTTTGATTAACATTTTGAGCTTCATTACAGCGTCTGCAGCAGATGGAGCACATCGCTACAACAAAGAAAGCGTGTAGTGTGAAAGCTGTTTCACACGTCGCCCTGTATCAAACCAACGGTGTGGGCATTCAACACAACAGAGACACACAGTCACCCATACTTATAAAGACAAAAACAAGGTGGTGTGGGAAACAGGTAAAGAGAGACACTCACACAATATAAGTGCTCATCAGAGTGAATTTATAATACTTATGTACAGAAAATATGTGGAACAAGTAAAACTAAAGGTTATAGATCATCCACCTGTGAGGCAGTATGAGTCTGAAATAGAAACGAGTTTGGCTAGGTAAATCGGCACATCCAGGCACGTGACCTTCACTGCACTACGACTAGAGACCAAATGAAGCTCTCGTAGCCAGCTAGCATCGCAAAGCGATTGTCAGTTCCACTACTACAACAGACGTATGCCATATCTGCCTGTCATACGGATGTTGTGTTCTAAGTGGTAATCGTCAGATCAAAATTAAATTGCCGGTGCTCGGAGTTACTGTGTACAACCATAATGTATCAGAAACGGTCCAATGGCTCTTGCCGTATGAGTATGACAGCATTGGTGTCTCATGTTGTCCAGCAAAATTGGATTTGCTTTACGATAGTTATCATAACCTAAACCATTCACCACAGCATGTGACGGTTTAGGTTGCTGTAGACAATGGCGTAAATGTTAATGAAGATGCGGCAAAATAATTACTTGTTCAGATGATTTCTCTGTTTCCTTGCAAGCGATGAAGTGTGTCATTCACCTACCTGTCGTCTTGCTGTCCCGACCGTGTCTGGCACCGAAGTGATTCTCTGCTAAGCAGAGGTTCATTTGATGGTTCATTAACACAGTTGATAGGAGAACAGAGGGAAGTTACAGACAATGGAAAATGAATCAGCTGTGGTAAAATCTGCTATATTGTATCTCCGATAACTTATAATAAACTGGTGAGGTAGGCTGCTACCTGAGTCGTGTTGCTTCCTGCTGCGGGATAAGAATACAAAACATAGAATATTCTGTCCTATTAAAAGAATTAAAGTAAAGCGGTCCAGCTCTTGAAGTACGAGAAAGTGCATGGAGAGAAAAAGCGGAGAACTTTGTTTACTAGCAGGGCACGTCTAACCACTAGTACGGTATTACTTGAAGTAGCGCCCTCTTTATACTGAACGATTGGCAGCAAAACTGTGAACGCTAATGAATATGAACTCGGAGGAGAATTTAAATCTCTGCAGCCAGGCGAGCGGATCAGCCTATGGTGGCAAACTGTGCACTGAGCATGTTCACCAACACTAAGACGGCAGCTGGTCCCAAATTCACGACTGCCCCAACTGCTCACTTCTGTTCAGATCGACCAACTAGTCACAAATGCGCGACCATGGCGTTTCTCGATACATCTGTGACCGAACAGCATCAGCACAGTAAGCTTCCGGTGACTAGAAGAGAGACGTGTAGCCAACCTAACCAGCGCCGCGGATACGGCAGCTACCCTGTACAGCGGTCAGTGACCGCTCCCACAGATTGGGACTACTAAGGAGGAGGAAACTTCCGCGAAAACGACGGGCACTCCGTATCCTTCCGTGGCTAGAAGCCGTATTCTGAATTCGAAACTAACGGCTGGCTAGCCTCAGGTAGTATTCGTCATCTTGCGATATTGTAGAATTACTCAAATTAGGATCCAGAAAGTTCGTCCTCCCCGACCAGCCCATACTACGCTAGATGGGCTAGACAACGATGACGTCAAATCGTCGGTGAAATTCGTCTGATAGCGAATAAATGAAGATTAATTATGATGAATTTTAAAACAACAAATTTATCAACTCAAGATTCATATTGTGCGCGTACAAGCTGTGGGGGCAAATTAGAGCGGCAGTTTTCAGCCACAGAGCACATGGCTGGCGGTTGCTACGAGCCCACGGCGAGGGGCTAGCGATTATGCGGCATTGGAAAAACCCGACTTGAAGCTTGGCTGGGGAGCGCATGGCCGTATTTCTGCGCTTGGAGGAATTTATATGACTGAGAAAAATGGACAAAAACGGAACTAAGAGTGACACGGGGGTGCGAGTTCTCACCAATGGACCGAAAAATATGTAAAGCTAAATTATCTAGGCGCGCCACAAAAATATATAATAGTTTTTAAGAGGTCCATGACCAAAGGAAATTATTGCTAGCGCACTCGAGCAGATATAATTTCGATGGATTGCACACGCACTGCCTGCGATATGTAAGCTATAAGAGAATCTCGGACCAGAGAGCAGTGTTGACTGCAGTAGGAACTGTGTAGCAGTAGGACTAAGAAGTAGCTGGCAGTCGTGTGTCCCGAGTTGGCTGGGCCGGCCGTGGGGAACGATGGCGGAGCCTGCAGCGTGCAACCTCGCGCATATGTACTATTGCTATATCAAGTCCCACGTAAATGTTTTTAAAAAAAAATCTCTTAATAATAATCGTTCTTATAAAATTAACTTTTGGCGATCATTAATTTCAATTTAAAGAATTTACTAATTTCTCCAATCCATGGTCATCCCGATTACTGTAAAGAGAAATCAGTTGTTTCTTCCATACATGATAAATCTATCGGCCAGCATTGCACTGGGCTGTGCAAGAAAAATTTCATATAGGAGCAGATATATACGCGTTATCTGGCGAGCTTATTGATGTAAGAATTTTCAGTTTATTCAGTATGAACTTTCAGAGCCATGACGCAGCACTGCTGACGTCCAAATCTACCAGTTTAGATTCACAGTCAGTTAATTACTGAAAGGTTATATAAATGAGCCACAATTTTATTGATAGATTAGTCACGTTATTATTGTGAGGTTACGGAATAATAAACTGTTTGGAAGTTACGCTGAATGTGAATGATATATAATTATATTTTTTTTAATGTTGGGAGGTTACACTTGGCGACAGCCGTCCAGGATCGTATTTTTTTGTGAATATCTGAGAAGTAGTCAGTTATATATCTGCTCTTATTTACCAAATGTTAAATGTAGTTTGCATCTGGCGCAACGATTTTACTAATTTGTCACTTATTCTTTCACAGATCATCGGCAATTTATTGCTCTTTGTTGTTATTGTATTTGTTCCATTTTGCTTTGTCTTTCATTTTGTGCTTAACTTTGATTTGTGAAAATGCCGCGAAAAACTGCTAACAGTACATCGCGATGTGCAATGAGTGAAAAAGCCGACTCGAATAATTTGACCGATAATACTAGCGACACTCAGATTCATAGTGATAATCCTCCACTTACACATTATCAGTGCGTACCAACCACCAGTAATGATTTTATTTGAAATGATGAACAAACAGATTCAATTGTGCCCACACTAAATTTAACGATAGTTGATGACGCAGCACGTTTCGTTACAATGAACGCTGTCCAGTTTGACACACCTGATTGGCAAAATTTACACAGTGAACAGACAAATGTTTCCAACGAAGGTGAACAATGTACTCAAAATATTTCAGATTTATTTGATTGCGATGTAGTGACCAACAGTGCACACCGATTAGCACACCTTTTCGCGAATCAGGCAATGACCAAATGCTTACACAAAACGTGACACATGGAGATGCACCATCACACAGCACAGAGGAAAGAGTCGCTAATTTTCGCTGGGATGATGTAATGGTATTGTTACTACAACTCAATGGAGAAAAATGAAAAATACGTCAACCATTTCAAACAACTTAATGAATCGTACAAACAACTTAATGAAAATCTCAAACAGTGGAATGAAAGACTAAACAACAATTTCAAACAACTTAATGGAAAACAAGACAACAATTATAAACAACTTAATGAATCGAACAAACAACGTAATGAAAGTTTCAAACAGTCGAATGAAAAACACGACAAACTTAATGAACGGAACAAACAACTTAATGAACAGATTACAGCAGTTGCCGTGCAACGTCATGATAATAAAGAACAATTATGTGAGGAAATTAAGGGTTGTGCTAGGAATAGTAGTGAAGAAATTAGATCTGTGGCACAGGAACTACGCAATACACATGCAGACACAACAAAATTACTTAGAGATGTAATTAGTGTAGTTGCTAAACAATGCTCAGAAAACACAACCCAGTTACGCGACGAGTTTAAATTAATGTCAGCAGAACTTTCACACACTCTGGATGCGACAGTCGATAAGAAATTTTAACACCAGAACAGCCAAATTGACGAACGTTTTAAAGTGACAGAAATGAAAAATCCATCAGTCTGTAACACGTCACAGCAAATGCCACATCTTCAACATATGTCGCATTCACACAGCCACTGTAACTAAGGTAATTTTCAGAGAGAACGTGACTTATACTCCGAACAGACACAGACAAACAGATTATCATACAATCCTGAACCTGCTGAGACATGTAGAAACGATAACTTTGATTATAAGCAATTTTTATCCGTGAAAAAATTTAATGTATTTAAAAATGACAGAACGCAGATTCACCCTTTGGACTGGATACAACAATATGCTTTCTCTTTTCCACCACCTTGGCCTGTAATGCAGAAACTAGAATTGGACTGGATACAACAATTTGCTTTTGAATTTTCTCCGGCATTGCCTGCAACGCAGAAACTAAAATTTATTTGCAGCGCGTAAGTGACCTCGGGGGATTCATTACGCTTCGAAGTATATGTGCCGTAGCGTGCACAGGGCCCCGAGCAGTAGTAGTGCTATTTCGTCTTTAGTTTTCAGCACTGCTGCCTTCTCTTGTACTGTTGTTGTTGTTGTGGTCTTCAGTCCTGAGACTGGTTTGATGCAGCTCTCCATGCTACTCTATCCTGTGCAAGCTTCTTCATCTCCCAGTACCTCCTGCAACCAACATCCTTCTGAATCTGCTTAGTCTATTCATCTCTTGGTCTCCCTCTACGATTTTTACCCTCCACGCTGCCCTCCAATGCTAAATTTGTGATCCCTTGATGCCTCAAAACATGTCCTACCAACCGATCCCTTCTTCTAGTCAAGTTGTGCCACAAACTTCTCTTCTCCCCAATCCTATTCAATACCGCCTCATTAGTTACGTGATCTACCCATCTTATCTTCAGCATTCTTCTGTAGCACCACATTTCGAAAGCTTCTATTCTCTTCTTGTCCAAACTAGTTATCGTCCATGTTTCACTTCCATACATGGCTACACTCCATACAAATACTTTCAGAAATGACTTCCTGACACTTAAATCTATACTTGATGTTAACAAATTTCTCTTCTTGAGAAACGCTTTCCTTGCCATTGCCAGTCTACATTTAATATCCTCTCTACTTCGACCATCATTACTTATTTTACTCCCTAAATAGCAAAACTCCTTTACTACTTTAAGTGTCTCATTTCCTAGTTTAATCCCCTCAGCATCACCCGATTTAATTTGACTACATTCCATTATCCTCGTTTTGCTTTTGTTGATGTTCATCTTATATCCCCCTTTCAAGACACTGTCCATTCCGTTCAACTGCTCTTCCAAGTCCTTTGCTGTCTCTGACAGAATTACAATGTCATCGGCGAACCTCAAAGTTTTTACTTCTTCTCCATGAATTTTAATACCTACTCCGAATTTTCCTTTTGTTTCCTTTACTGCTTGCTCAATATACAGATTGAATAACATCGGGGAGATGCTACAAACCTGTCTCACTCCTTTCCCAACCACTGCTTCCCTTTCATGCCCCTCGACTCTTATAACTGCCATCTGGTTTCTATACAAATTGTAAATAGCCTTTCGCTCCCTGTATTTTACCCCTGCCACCTTCAGAATTTGAAAGAGAGTATTCCAGTTAACGTTGTCAAAAGCTTTCTCTAAGTCTACAAATGCTAGAAACGTAGGTTTGCCTCACGTGTTCCAACATTTCTACGGAATCCAAACTGATCTTCCCCGAGGTCCGCTTCTACCAGTTTTTCCATTCGTCTGTAAAGAATTCGCGTTAGTATTTTGCATCTGTGACTTATTAAACTGATAGTTCGGTAATTTTCACATCTGTCAACACCTGCTTTCTTTGGTATTGGAATTATTATATTCTTCTTGAAGTCTGTGGGTATTTCGCCTGTCTCATACATCTTGCTCACCAGATGGTAGAGTTTTGTCATGACTGGCTCTCCCAAGGCCATCAGTAGTTCTAATGGAATGTTGTCTACTCCTGGGGCCTTGTTTCGACTCAGGTCTTTCAGTGCTCTGTCAAACTCTTCACGCAGTATCTTATCTCCCATTTCATCTTCATCTACATCCTCTTCCATTTCCATAATATTGTCCTCAAGTACATGGCCCTTGTATAAACCCTCTATATACTCCTTCCACCTTTCTGCCTTCCCTTCTTTGCTTAGAACTGGGTTGCCATCTGCGCTCTTGATATTCATACAAGTGGTTCTCTTCTCTCCAAAGGTCTCTTTAATTTTCCTGTAGGCAGTATCTATCTTACCCCTAGTGAGACAAGCCTCTACATCCTTACATTTGTCCTCTAGCCATCCCTGCTTAGCCATTTTGCACTTTCTGTCGATCTCATTTTTGAGACGTTTGTATTCCCTTTTGCCTGCTTCATTTACTGCATTTCTATATTTTCTCCTTTCATCAATTAAATTCAATATTTCTTCTGTTACCCAAGGATTTCTATTAGCCCTCGTCTTTTTACCTACTTGATCCTCTGCTGCCTTCACTACTTCATCCCTCAGAGCAACCCATTGTTCTTCTACTGTATTTCTTTCCCCCATTCCTGTCAATTGCTCCCTTATGCTCTCCCTGAAACTCTCTACAACCTCTGGTTCTTTCAGTTTATCCAAGTCCCATCTCCTTAAATTCCCACCTTTTTGCAGTTTCTTCAGTTTCAATCTGTAGTTCATAACCAATAGATTGTGGTCAGAATCCACATCTGCCACTGGAAATGTCTTACAATTTAAAACCTGGTTCCTAAATCTCTGTCTTACCATTATATAATCTATCTGATACCTAGTAGTATCTCCAGGATTCTTCCAGGTATACAACCTTCTTTTATGATTCTTGAACCAAGTGTTAGCTATGATTAAGTTATGCTCTGTGCAAAATTCTACTTGGCGGCTTCCTCTTTCATTTCTTCCCCCCAATCCATATTCACCTACTATGTTTCCTTCTCTCCCTTTTCCTACTGACGAATTCCAGTCACCCATGACTATTAAATTTTCGTCTCCCTTCACTACCTGAATAATTTCTGTTATCTCGTCATACATTTCATCAATTTCTTCATCATCTGCAGAGCTAGTTGGCATATAAACTTGTACTACTGTAGTAGGCATGGGCTTTTTGTCTATCTTGGCCACAATAATGCGTTCACTATGCTGTTTGTAGGAGCTAACCCGCACTCCTATTTTTTTATTCATTATTAAACCTACTCCTGCATTACCCCTATTTGATTTTGTATTTATAACCCTGTAATCACCTGACCAAAAGTCTTGTTCCTCCTGCCACCGAACTTCACTAATTCCCACTATATCTAACTTTAACCTATCCATTTCCCTTTTTAAATTTTCTAACCTACCTGCCCGATTAAGGGATCTGACATTCCACGCTCCGATCCGTAGAATGCCAGTTTTCTTTCTCCTGATAAGGACGTCCTCTTGAGTAGTCCCTGCCCGGAGATCCGAATGGGGGACTATTTTACCTCCGGAATATTTTACCCAAGAGGACGCCATCATCATTTAATCATACAGTAAAGCTGCATGCCCTCGGGAAAAATTACGGCTGTAGTTTCCCCTTGCTTTCAGCCGTTCGCAGTACCAGCACAGCAAGGCCGTTTTGGTTAATGTTACAAGGCCAGATCAGTCAATCATCCAGACTGTTGCCCCTGCAACTACTGAAAAGGCTGCTGCCCCTCTTCAGGAACCACATGTTTGTCTGGCCTCTCAACGGATACCCCTCCGTTGTGGTTGCACCTACGGTATTATCCTTTATATATTTCAAAACAGCTCTTCAACTATCGATCTATCTAGGATTAAGAATGACTAAAGAAAATCTGATATGACAAGTTTACCGAAAGTGACAGTTTTCATTATACACTTCAGAAATGACAAGATCTACCAGCGAAATTTTTATAACAGAGAAAATTTTAGTCATCAGTATCGTAAAAATTATCAGCTATCGCAAACAGATTTTGGCAACAATAGAGGGTTTAAACCACAATAGCAACAAAACCAGTCGGTTAGCATACCTAACCAACAATATAATGTGCAAGGTCAACCAAGGCAAGCTATAATGTTTCACCGCCTACACGCATAGCGTCGGCTCCGACACATAGTAACGCACAGCATCAAGGAAATCACATCTTACAGAAAACACATAATATCAATTCCTATCGCAATGCGCAGTATAGCAATGATTATTATGACAGACGTAAAAGTAATGAGCACAGTTTTCAGCGTAACAGTCGGTCTTACCAGTAGCAGAATCATCCGCAACAACAGATTATCATGAATGAACCAGACAGTCGGTATCACCCCGAACCTAATACATCAGGAAGAAATATAAAAACAGTGCAAATAGTTGAAATGCCACAGCATCCTCCCGCAAATAACAGCATGTAAGACAGAATTTGACAAGATACACTACAGGTTGCATCTTCCAGCAACGTAAGCAATACTTTTGACACACAGAATCCCGTTAACGAAAATGTTATTACGACATCCGAGACACACTTTTACAAGAAAAACCAGTTATACAAAAAACCAATTCCCACCCTGTCTTTGAAATAAAGATTGGATCATCCACATTTTCAGCAGTAATTTATTCTGGATCACCTATGTCAGTTATAAATGAAGATAAATGACAAGAACTACCAGCATAATTTTAATACCAGACAAAATTTTAATTATCAGGTTTTTATTTTCCGCTAAATTTACACATGACAGATTAAGCAGATGGAAACATTATTTCCAGGAATTCAATTTTACAGTTGTTCACATTCCCGGTACACAAAATATTGTAGCAGACGCACTATCCCGTTCTCTTAGCAACAATCAGCAAGACATCGCAACCAACTTCTGCCAAGGAAATTCTAACGTTATGCATATTCAACGAGTTGCATTTGAAAATTTCATTTCGTCGTCATTACGAGACATAGCACAAGAGCAGAGCAAATACAACATATGGAAAATAATTTAAACACCTTCGGCAAGAAAAGAATAACGTTGGCATTAGAAATCATTATACCGTACGCAAAAACATTCTGTTTCGCCGATCTCACCCTGACAGCAACAATTAGTTATTATGTATTCCTGACGAACTTGTTCACAAATTAATTTGTTATGCTCATTTAAGTTACGCACATTATGGAGCCAAAAAATGTTTTCTTATACTGAGACAGAACTGTTATTTAGCCAACATGGAGAAACGTATTCGACGAGTTTTAACGTCATGTAAAATCTAACAGAAAGCTAAATCAGACACGACATCACATATTCCTCCGTTACATCCCATTATACCCGTTAAATTGAGACATATGGCCGCTGTAGACTTTTTTGCTCCGATTCCCAGATCTATTAGTGGTTTTTGTTACGTCTTTGTCGCCGTTGAACTCACTTCGAAATTTGTTACCTTCAATCCGTTACGCAAAGCTACTGCTAAATCTATATCGAATGTATTTGTAAAACTTTTTTTTTACATGTAGGGCATGTACTGAAAGTAATTTCTGACAATGGACCACAATTTCGATCTGCAATATGGACACGTATGTTACGAGCTAGAAACATTTCTCCGATCTATATATCCAAGTATAACGTTTTTTTTTCGAACCCTTGTGAACGACTGATGAAAGAAATTGGTAAACTATGTAGAATATACTGTCATAAAAGACATATTGATTGGGATACACACATTCTCTCATTCCAGGATGTACTTAACTCCATAACAAATGAATCTACTATGCTATCTCCGACTGTTATACTGAAAAATGTTGAACCACCTAACAAAATTAAAGAATTAGTATCCTTTCCTACATCTCGTCGACTACGACACCATGAAATAATTGACATTGCGCTGAACAACATCAAACGTGCCGCCGAGCGCCGGAGAAGACAGCAAAAACAGGTTTGTACACGCCGTGACTTTCACATTGGACAGAAGGTATTAGTACGCACACATTATCTATCCAACAGAGGAAAGAGTAGATGCAGTAAATTTGAGCTTCTGTACGCAGGTCCGTATAGAATTCGCAGCATTCCTCACCCCAACTCACCCCAATGTAGTGCATGTCGAAACTTTGAGAACCAGAAAAACCAAGGGCAATCACCATATTTCCAATATTAAAGCCTTTATTGAATGAACATACTTTATGATTTATCACACTGTAATGCCATTTCCAGATATTTATTTGACAACTTACTGATGATGATTATATTTTTTCTTGGCAAGTGCCCGGCAAGGTAAGGTTAGCAAGTCGCTTTTCTTGTCGCTATATATCAGACCGTGCACATTTTCCATGTTTTGTGTATGTATGATTGTTTTCCTATCGAAAGTAGAAGTTTCTCTGTATGCAGTATGAAATCTTTAAGATGTAACAAACACCAGTTGACTTTAACATTTTTGCCGTATGATATCTCAATATCTTGAATATTCTACATTTTTGCTACTACATTATAATACTGTGTGTACATCTAAGTAGTTGAAAATTGTCTATATTTTTGACATAATACGTTTTCTGTCATGCTTTGCTGTATGATTAGTTGTATCACTAGAAACAAGTTTTTATTTACTGAGTATATGATTTAAATGCAAGATATTAATCCTTATTCATCATTTTCAGAAAGCAATACCATGTAAAAGAAATAAATTATACAACCACAGCCGTCTACTATGAAATGGAAATTTCACCATCGCAATGAACGAAAGAAAATGCAATACCTTGTCATGAAGAGTAACTGGATCAGAATTTACGGGAATATACTAAACACAGTGTATAAGAGCAGTCTTGACTAATTATTTTTCTTTCAGAATACGAGGCGATTATTGCAGGCTGTCAGACAGAACTACACATGTTAATTTTAGTGATGAAATATGCTAGAAGTAAGAAACTCTATAATATATGAAGTAATGAATGATAATGAATAGTTGTATGGGGAAAATGGTAATATCAATATGAATAATGAATAATGAAGTGTCTATTTTTTTTCAGATGATAATAAATGATGATGAATAGTTATATTAAGAATATGGTAATATGAATACTGACGTTTCTCTTTACACATGATAATAATGATGGAGTTTATATATTTTCTGTTAGTTAAAAATGCTATGTGGCTATTAAAGTATTTGTTGCAGTTCCTTTTGACAGTATGTCGTATGTCGCATTGTACAATGACTGAATCTTTTGGGAAAGACAGCTAGAGTACATATATATTAAGTAAACGTTTCATTACTTTTAATTTGAAGTTTACTACTTTTCAGCATAATGTACATTTGTTCTTTCAGTGCCGGCCGAAGTGGCCGTGCGGTTAAAGGCGCTGCAGTCTGGAACCGCAAGACCGCTACGGTCGCAGGTTCGAATCCTGCCTCGGGCATGGATGTTTGTGATGTCCTTAGGTTAGTTAGGTTTAACTAGTTCTAAGTTCTAGGGGACTAATGACCTCAGCTGTTGAGTCCCATAGTGCTCAGAGCCATTTTGTTCTTTCAGGTCGATAATCCAAATGGCTCTGAGCACTATGGGACTCAACTGCTGAGGTCATTAGTCCCCTAGAACTTAGAACTAGTTAAACCTAACTAACCTAAGGACATCACAAACATCCATGCCAGAGGCAGGATTCGAACCTGCGACCGTAGCGCTCTTGCGGTTCCAGACTTCAGCGCCTTTAACCGCACGGCCACTTCGGCCGGCCTCGATAATCCATTTTGCATTTTTTTCAAGGAGAAGCTTTTCATGATATTAATATACCATATACACTTAGTTATTAAACCTGTTCTAGTACTTGCATTTTTTTTACCCAGTTGTGTGTATCATTCATGAATGTGATCATATACAGGTTGTTACAAAAAAAGTACGGTCAAACTTTCAGGAAACAATCCTCACACACAAATAAAGAAAAAATGTTATGTGGACTTGTGTCCGGAAACGCTTAATTTCCATGTTAGAGCTCATTTTAGTTTCGTCATTATGTACTGTACTTCCTCGATTCACCGCCAGTTGGTCCAATGGAAGGAAGGTAATGTTGACTTTGGTGCTTGTGTTGACATGCGACTCATTGCTCTACAGTACTAGCATCAAGCACATCAGTATGTTCAAATGGCTCTGAGCACTATGGGACTCAACTGCTGAGGTCATTAGTCCCCTAGAACTTAGAACTAGTTAAACCTAACTAACCTAAGGACATCACAAACATCCATGCCCGAGGCAGGATTCGAACCTGCGACCGTAGCGGTCTTGCGGTTCCAGACTGCAGCGCCTTTAACCGCACGGCCACTTTGTCAGTATGTAGCATCAACAGGTTAGTGTTCATCACGAACGTGGTTTTGCAGTCAGTGCAATGTTTACAAATGCGGAGTTGGCAGATGCCCATTTGATGTGCGGATTAGCACGGGGCAATAGCCGTGGCGCGGTACGTTTGTATCGAGACAGATTTCCAGAACGAAGGTGTCCCGACAGGAAGACGTTCGAAGCAATTGATCGGCGTCTTAGGGAGCACGGAATATTCCAGCGTATGACTCGCTACTGGGGAAGACCTAGAACGACGAGGACACCTGCAATGAACGAGGCAATTCTTCGTGCAGTTGACGATAACCCTAATGTCAGCGTCAAAGAAGTTGCTGCTGTACAAGGTAACGTTGACCATGTCACTGTATGGAGAGTGCTACGAAAGAACCAGTTGTTTCCGTACCATGTGCAGCGTGTGCAGGCACTACAGCAGCCGATTGCCCTCCACGGGTACACTTCTGCGAATGGTTCATCCAACAATGTGTCAATCCTCATTTCAGTGCAGATGTTCTCTTTACGGATGACGCTTCATTCCAACGTGATCAATTTCTAAATTTTCACAATCAACATATGTGGGCTGACGATAATCCGCACGCAATTGTGCAATCACGTCATCAACACAGATTTTCTGTGAAAGTTTGGGCAGGCATTTTTGGTGATGTCTTGATTGGGCCCCATGTGCTTCCAGCTACGCTCAGTAGCTCAAAAGCTAGTATCTCGGCAATGCCTTGGCCTATTAATATAAACATAGTGTTTAGGGATGCGGCTAGTAGAGCTGCATAGAGCAATCATAGCCGATGTAGCAGAATATGTACCAGATTTGAATGAGAGGTAGGAGTATGGGATTCGACAGAGAAAACTGTGTTTTTGGTAATAAATAAATTTAAAGACACCAAACTAGCGGAAGAATTCTAAAGTTTAAAGAGGTAGGTGAGTAATTAATAATGTAGTTTTATTTGTTTAATATCTTCAGTATCAAAAATCTGGGAAAAGCAAATCACGTCACAAGAACATTATTTGTGAAGAAACGATGGCAGATACAAAAAAATTAACTTTAACTCCTTATTGCTCGTAAAAATTCCATATAATTCAATTATCATATGCGTTTTTGTGTTTGGTTTTAGAATATTCGTAATTTTTTTGTCAAACATTATTTTGAACCACATAGCCATCTTTGGGGCTGCTGAGTTTGAGCGACGCTAAGTGCCAGACGTGCCACCCATCTAGGGTCAGTATTGGGTTGGTAGCCACTATCGGAGACAAATATATACGTAGTGACGGTCGAAAATGATCAAGTTAAGCGCAATATAGTGGTTTAGGATAGGTTAGGTTAGGTTAGGTGTATTTTGAGAACAGTTAACAGACTGCCGAGTGCCTTGACCGCGACATATGAATTTTATGGTATGTAGCATCAGTTATTAAGGGCCGCGCTTACGTAAAAGCCCGTCAGACTGCATTGTAAGTCTTTTGTCAATTGATTGAAGACTATTCGTGGAAAAATAGAAATAAACTAATTGTTCAAACTATAAATCAGCGTGAGTGACTCAATATTTTAAGTTTCGCTGCGATATTTGCCTGCATTGTTTATTTTTATATTTTACTTCAGCTTTGAGTTTACGACAGGTGTGAGCTGGCACCCTATGACGAAAAAGGTTGCCAAACATTGTGACCAGCTACATCTCTGGGGCTGCTCAATTATGCTGAGTGTTGAGTGTAACAAATATATATACACTACTGGACATTAAAATTGCTACAACAATATGAAATGCAGATGATAAATGGGCATTCATTGGACAAGTACATTACACTAGAACTAACATGTGACTAAATTTACACCCAATTTGAGAGCATAGATCCTGAGAAATCAGTACCCAGAACAACCACCTCTAGTCGTAATAACGGCCTTGATATGCCTGGGCATTCAGTCAAACAGAGCTTGGATGGCATGTACAGGTACAGCTGCCCATGCAGCTTCAACACGACACCACAGTTCATCAGGAGTAGTGACTAGCGTATTGTGACGAGACAGTTGCTCGGCCACCATTGACCAGACGTTTTCAATTGGTGAGAGATCTGGAGACTGTGCTGGCCAGCGCGGCAGCAGTCGAACATTTTATGTATCCAGAAAGGCCCGTACAGGACCTGCAACATGCGGTCGTGCATTATCCTGCTGAAATGTAGGGTTTCGCAGGGATCGAATGAAGGGTGGAGCCACGGGTCGTAACACATCTGAAGTGTAACGTCCACTGTTCAAAGTGCCATCAATGCGAACAAGAGGTGACCGAGACGTGTAACCAATGGCACCACATACCATCACGCCGAGTGATATGCCAATATGGCGATGACGAATACATGCTTACAATGTGCATTCACCACGATGTCGAGTAACACAGATGCGACCAACATGGTGCTGTAAACAGAACCTGGATACATCCGAATAAATGACGTTTTGCCATTCGTGCACCCAGGTTCGTCGTTGAGCACACCATCGTAGGCGCTCCTGTCTGTGATACACCGTCAACGGTAACAGCAGCCGTGGCCTCCAAGCTGATAGTCCATGCTGTTGCAAACGTCGTCGAACTGTTCGTACAGATGGTTGTTGTCTTGCAAACGTCCCCATCTGTTGACTTAGGGATCGAGACGTGGAGGCACGATCCGTTACAGCCATGCGGACAAGATGCCTGTCATCTCGACTGATAGTGATACGCGGCCGTTGGGATCCAGCACGGCGTTCCGTATTACCCTCCTGAACCCACCGATTCCATATTCTGCCAACAGTCATTGGATCTCGACCATCGCGAGCAGCAATGTCGCGATACGATAAACCGTAATGGCAATAGCCTAAAATCCGAACTTTATCAAAGTCGGAAACGCATTTCTCCTCCTTACGTGAGGCATCACCACAACGTTTCACCAGGCAACGCCGGTCAACTGCTGTTTTTATGAGTAATTGGTTGGTAACTTTCCTCATGTCAGCAAGTTGTAGGTGTCGCCACCGGTGCCAACCTTGTGTGAATGCTCTGAAAAGCTAATCATTTGCATATCACAGCATCTTCTTCCTGTCGGCTAAATTTCGCATCTGTAGCACCTCATCTTCGTGGTGTAGCAGTTTTAATGGCCAGTAGTGCATTTTGGCGCCATAGCACGTGGGGGCCCGATTTGAATATTCATGCTAAACTAACTTTTTTTGTATAAAATAATCGGCCATCAGCACCAGCACCAACTATATAAATATTTCCATCATTTTCAGCGAATTTTTGCAGTGCGTAGTGCCCAGTATAGTCGTAATATCAAACCAAAGATAATTTCCTGAATAGCCTGAATCTGATTTAATTTATTGAACACACTCATCCTTTGTCACTGAGCTGGACCACACAGTTCTAGAGACTGGTAGCAGGTACTGTGGCCAGTCCACCCGAAAAGCGATTCGAAAATACACTTAGATTTAAGCTGTACGTTTTACTCATATAGAAAGACAAAAACACCTGAACCCCCAAAATAATATATTGTAAATTCCTTCATTAACGCATAAAGCTGAGTGTCTTCTACGACGATCGAACATTACCAATGTAATCAACAGTTTCCTTACTAAAGTAAGATAATGAAAACGAGAGTTCAAATAGACCCTTGTCATTACTATTACACGCTCCAAAAATTGTGCTCAACATTTTTAAAGTAAGTTTAGATCCTAAAATTAACCAACACTTAGGAAAAATTCAGTTGGAATTGATTGCTAATCAAAGACGCTGCCCTAGACCTGGTGACTTTAGAGGACGGTAATTGATAGCACCATCTGCAATGAATTTATGAGAGCTGCTCAGATTTTCTCCTAATTGTTTTACATAGATCAGGGGCCACATGTTACTTCTATACAACTCTGTTCAGACAAGAAGAGAATATAAGTTTCAGAAATATGGTGCTACAGAAGAGTGCTGAAGATTAGATGCGTAGATCACGTATCTAGTCTGGAGGTACTGAATAGAATTGGGGAGAAGAGGAATTTGTGGTACAACTTAGCTAGAAGAAGGGATCGGTTGGTAGGACATGTTCTGAGGGATCAGGGGATCACCCTCTAGTATTGGAGGGCAACGTGGAGGGTAAAAATTGTAGAGGGAGACCGAGAGATGAATACACCAAGCAGATTTAGAAGGATGCAGGTTGCAGTAGTTACTTGGAGATGTGGAAGCTTGCAGAGGATACAGTAGCATGGAGAGTTGCATCAAACCAGTCTGTGGACTGAAGACGACCACCACAACAACAAAAACTCTGTCACTTTACGTCGTTGCTATAAACTGTAACCTATTAGAAGTCTCTTACGAGAAAACTTTTGGAAATCTAAAAGAAAAGGAAACGTGGAATGAATTTGACGTCCCATGTCGATAGCGCTCTTTACTTCGTGCTTATAGCTAGTTTCTTCCATCCACCTTTCTATCAATGACAACCATGTTTTGTGCACGTTACAAAGTTCCGTTCCAGAGTGAAACCACACCATTCTTTATATCATACAATAATTAAAAGCCCTTAGTGAAGGTCAGTAATTTATATAGCAGAAAGCAGTCTCTTTAAATAAAATAGATCAGTTACACATATTTGTATTTCTACAAAAAATTATTCACACAGAAATAACAACTATATACAGTAAGTTTTGTCCCCTCCAAATGAGGCAAAGAATTTAAATAACAGACACTTGTAAGTAGGCTGTTCAGGGTTTTTGTTAGTAACGTCACCTAGCGCTCTGTATGAAAATCACTGGCTGTGCTGTGTGCAGTCTGTGGCTGGTGGCCATTGTTGAAATAGTCGCTATTGTAATGTTGGGCAGTTGGCTGTTAACAGCGAGTAGCGTTGCGCAGTTGGAGGTGAGCCGCCAGCAGTGGTGGATGTGGGGAGAGAGATGGCGGAGTTTTGAGAGCAGATTATCTGGACACGCTCGCTGTATTGCAGTAGTTCGAGTAATGAAGATTTTTGTGAGGTAAGTGATTCATGAAAGGTATAGGTTGTTGTTAGTCAGGGCCATTCTTTTGTACGGGTTTTTGAAAGTCAGATTGCGTTGCGCTAAAAATATTGCGTGTCAGTTTAGTGATGATCAGAATAAGTAAAGAGCGAAATGTCTGAGTACGTTCAGTTCTGCTCAGCTGTTTGAAAATCAAATAACGTAAGGGGTTTACCAGCACAATAATTCATAAATTTTTCTAAGGGGACGTTTCACAATACATCGTGTAGAAATAAACTATGACATCAAAGTTTTTATAAAGGAAACAGCGAACACTCTTGAGTTATCAATACAATCAAACAATATTTACAATATCATCATGACAGAATGTAGAACAGACAAAAAAGAAAAATTAATGTAGATAGAGTTACGGAGCTCTGGTGTTACAACGTCCGTGAAAAACAGGAATCAACATAAGAGATTTATAGCTATTCAGTTTCTAGGAAACATATCTCATAAATTGCAACATGTGCTCCATGAACACAACTGTAGTGTAGCATTTTCCACCAATAAAAGCTTAAAGCGGAAATTTGTTTGTTTCACAAATAACAATTATAATAAGCTATTGCAATCGGGAGTTTATAAATTGAAATATAATGATTGCCCGGCGTATTACATAGGGCAAACAGGTAGGTCTATAGTCATAAGATATAAAGAACATATACCGTCGAGGATGCTTATGAATAAGAATGGGTTAACGTTTGCTGAACATATAATCGAAGAATGACATACGCCCCAACCTGTTAACGACACCGAACTATTGTGTAAAGAAGCAAAGAGTTTGAAATTCGATTTATTGGAGGATGTGCAGATATACAAGCACCAAAAGTTTGACAATAGGAATTTTCTGAATGACCAGTGTTATTTGAAAAGTTCCAGCTTCCTTGAAGGTTTTCATCCCGTATTGGGCGCAGCAGATAGGCACTAGTAGTTACTCGTTTGTGCCATATGATTGTATGATTATCTTTTGAGATAAACTAATGTTTTACGAAAATGGTCCAGCTGGAATTTGTCATAAAGAGTCATGAGTTGCTTTTATGTTAACAGTGGTTTGTGTTGAGACACATATGTTAATATGCCCTTTTTTATTTTGTACCATATTACCGCACTCATGCACTATGGTGTTAATCGTAGAACTAATGTCAATCATAGGTAGTGTGGCTGTTTACGACTACGGTCGCTGGTAGAATGAGCCCTATAAGCTATTAGAGCGTTTAATGTAAGCTGGAGTTATATTTGCATACGATAGTCTCGTTTCTGACTCATGCATCATATAGTGATACGACAAACTTCGTTGTATGAAATTGTTAATGTTCTACCACTCTACTGATCGTATGCAACAGTACAGGGCTATTACAAATGATTGAAGCGATTTCATAAATTCACTGTAGCTCCATTCATTGACATATGGTCACGACACACTACAGATACGTAGAAAAACTCATAAAGTTTTGTTCGGCTGTAGCCGCACTTCAGGTTTCGGCCGCCAAAGCGCTCGAGAGCGCAGTGAGACAAAATGGCGACAGGAGCCGAGAAAGCGTATGTCGTGCTTGAAATGCACGCACATCACTCAGTCATAACAGTGCAACGACACTTCAGGACGAAGTTCAACAAAGATCCACCAACTGCTAACTCCATTCGGCGATGGTATGCGCAGTTTAAAGCTTCTGGATGCCTCTGTAAGGGGAAATCAACGGGTCGGCCTGCAGTGAGCGAAGAAACGGTTGAACGCGTGCGGGCAAGTTTGACACGTAGCCCGCAGAAGTCGACGAATAAAGCAAGCAGGGAGCTAAACGTACCACAGCCGACGGTTTGGAAAATCTTACGGAAAAGGCTAAAGCAGAAGCCTTACCGTTTACAATTGCTACAAGCCCTGACACCCGATGACAAAGTCAAACGCTTTGAATTTTCGGCGCGGTTGCAACAGCTCACGGAAGAGGATGCGTTCAGTGCGACACTTGTTTACAGTGATGAAGCAACATTTTTTCTTAATGGTGAAGTGAACAGACACAATGTGCGAATCTGGGCTGTAGAGAATCCTCACGCATTCGTGCAGCAAATTCGCAGTTCACCAAAAGTTAAAGTGTTTTGTGCAATCTCAGGGTTTAAAGTTTACTGCCCCTTTTTCTTCTGTGAAGAAAACGTTACAGGACACGTGTATCTGGACATGCTGGAAAATTGGCTCATGCCACAACTGGAGACCGACAGCGCCGACTTCATATTTCAACAGGATGGTGCTCCACCGCACTTCCATCATGATGTTCGGCATTTCTTAAACAGGAGATTGGAAAACCGATGGATCGGTCGTGGTGGAGATTCATGTCATGGCCTCCACGCTCTCTCGACTTAACCCCATGCGATTTCTTTCTATGGGGTTATGTGAAAGATTCAGTGTTTAAACCTCCTCTACCAAGAAACGTGCCAGAACTGCGAGCTCACATCAACGATGCTTTCGAACTCATTGATGGGGACATGCTGCGCCGAGTGTGGGAGGAACTTGATTATCGGCTTGATGTCTGCCGAATCACTAAAGGGGCACATATCGAACATTTGTGAATGCCTAAAAAAACTTTTTGAGTTTTTGTATGTGTGTGCAAAACATTGTGAAAATATCTCAAATAATAAAGTTATTGTAGAGATGTGAAATCGCTTCAGTCATTTGTAATAACCCTGTATTTCATCTGTTGGAAATTTGTGTTAATAGCATATGGTCCGTCATTTGGACATGTAGGTTTCTTATTCATTTATTATCGTACGTATTGACTACTTGCCTGATAAACGGTGCGACGTATCTGACTGTGGTGAGCGCCACCTATGGTGCGCGGGGTGTAGCACATTTGACGACCGTACGCCCAGTATGACAGAGGAAGTGGTGGAGGACATACGATGCCATATGTAATTTTACTTATGTTCGAAACAGGCTTATGCCTGTTGAAATTATTTTATTGGTCTTGACGCAGCCGCTGGGCTAAGACATTTTTCACTTACTTGTGTGTGTGTAAGTCATATGTTATCATTTACGTAATTTTGAGGTTTATGTGTAGATTGCATCACTGGTCTAGATGTTATTTTGATCATTTTTAGGACTGCTGAAGAAGGCTATATTATTATAGCTGAAACCATGGTCAAGGTTGAAAATAAACATTATTTATTGCAAATGTGGGCTGTTTTTCATTTGAGACAAAATGTGTTTTGTAACAAATAATATACTCTTGTGAAGAGTTACTGTCATAGTTTTTCTAGTATATGTCTGTAAGTTTCAGATTCATGACGTTGTAACTGTGTATAGAGTGAAATGCACGTTCCAGAAAAGTGAAACGACATATAACAACACTGAAATTCATATTGAGCTGCAGCTTATTAAAATGAACTACCAACACGTGATATAAAAAACTAAACTAAACTCCACCTGAGTAGGCTAAGAGAGCCCACCAATACTGAACAGCTTGCGTGTCATCATTAGCCCAGGGGAGTGACTGGATATAGATATGGAGGGGCATGAGGTTAGCCCCACGTCTCTCGGCAATACGTGACATGGGCAGCATAATTTCTTGCTATGTGAATAGAACAGAAAAGGATATTTCAAATAGACTGCCAAAACGTTCAATGGGCAGCCTAGAGTTTCCTTGGCAAAATAGCGTTTGTAAATAAAGACATTTGAGTGGGATGCCTGAAATAATGAAGATAGAGTGACGAAATTTATGCTTATTAGGAATATTCTATTATCGAACTGCATTAAAATACCACAGCCAAAAACACCTAACTGGTGAAAGCAATAATGTGATGTCACCGCCAGACACCACACTTGCTAGGTGGTAGCCTTTAAATAGGCCGCGGTCCGTTAGTATACGTCGGACCCGCGTGTCGCCACTGTCAGTGATTGCAGACCGAGCGCCACCACACGGCTGGTCTAGAGAGACTTCCTAGCACTCTCCCCAGTTGTACAGCAGACTTTGCTAAGAATGGATCACTGACAAATACGCTCTCATTTGCCGAGACGATAGTTAGCATAGCCTTCAGCTACGTCATTTGCTACGACCTAGCAAGGCGCCATTACCAGTTTATATTGAGATTATAATTAATGTATCATCAAGAGCGATGTTCTCCAATTATGGATTAAAGTTAAGTATTCAAGCGACTCCGTACTTTATTTAGTAGACTCAACTCCTTTAACTGTTCCAGACCTCACGCCAGTCTGCGTGAGCTTAACGCGTGCATTTCGGCCTCCTCTAGCAACACGGTGTTGGCTCTTCTGCCAACACATCAAATAATTTTTCGTAATTGTTTTTCCGGTACACAAACACACTGTAAAATCTTCAGTATACATGTCCATTCTTATGTGGGTTATCCAGTTCTTACGCAATGCTCTATGCAACACACAGTTTTCTGTGATGATACAGGTTTTTCAAAATGTAACTAATGTTGTTATTACGTGAATGAAGTGAAATGAGATTCTTTGTCTTTGTACTACTCTCTATGTAGAGTGAATACCGTTGTGATGCATTCGGAATTTATTTTTCTATTCTTTTCCCTCACTACTGTGTGACGTGTTTTGAATGCTTCACTGACATTTCCATATCAGGAAACATCGCTGAAACAGGAAGCATCTGAAACGCAATAATCGATATTATCTAAACCTTTCTCATCTAACTTCTTTGTGAACTAAACTGGCAAGAAGAACTGCGAGATTCTAGAATATAGACTCGGATGTAGACGTACTTTGGCTGCTTGTTCAGGGCGTAATTTGGTTATCTCTGTACGACGGAAATCCAAAGCTAATACGAGAATTTTCAGAACTTTTTATACCACTACCTCTGCAGCAAGAGCCATGGATACTTTTACTGCCTGTTTGATTAGCTCGGTTGATTGATACTGCTATCACCTTCATCTTAAATTATCAGTTGAATACTGTATAATTGCAAGGACCAGTTATGTGGGATATTTTTATATTATAAGTTTGTGTTCTCGTTTCCCGAACGGTGTTGTGACTAAAATGTTCAGCCTTGTTCAGTGTCTGCTGATTAACTAGTTTATGGATCATCATGATATCTGTCGAGCCAGACTTAAGTTTCGTATTGCAATTACAGCCTTAATTAAGTACACATGCCAGATACCTAATATCTGTGTACCATAGTAAGCAAATGGGCACAACTGTTCAACCTATACTAGATTCAAGTACCACATGTTCCATTTGAGCTAAGTAATGTAAGAAAGTGAAAGCTCCTTGAGAATACAAATAATAATAGAAATAGAATGTAGTTAACTGACAAACATTTCAACTACTGTATTATCCAATAACTAAACTTACAAAAGAACCTCACGTCGACGATAAATTTGCTCTACCGTTAGTAATCATTTACCTATAATAACTATCACCTTCCTGCTTTAATATACATATAATGATATTGAGTGCCAGTTGTCACAAAAATGATTAATATTCCTTCCCAGCTATTGATGCCAAACCACTGTTACACTGCTTTGTAATTTTCGCTACTACTTGGTAACGTATTTGCAAAACATAAATTCAGTGGTTGTTGTTGTTGTGGTCTTCAGTCCTGAGACTGGTTTGATGCATCTAAAAAAAAAATGGTTCAAAAATGGTTCAAATGGCTCTGAGCACTATGGGACTCAACTGCTGAGGTCATAAGTCCCCTAGAACTTAGAACTACTTAAACCTAACTAAACTAAGGACAACACACACATCCATGCCCGAGGCAGGATTCGAACCTGCGACCATAGTGTTTGATGCATCTCTCCATGCTAATCTATCCTGTGCAAGCTCCTTCATCTCCCAGTACCTACTGCAACCTACATCCTTCTGAATCTGCTTAGTGTATTCATCTCTTGGTCTCCCTCTACGATTTTTACCTTCCACGCTGCCCTCCAATGCTAAATTTGTGATTCCTTGAGGCCTCAGGACATGCCCTATCAACCGATCCCTTCTTCTAGTCAAGTTGTGCCACAAACTTCTCTTCTCCCCAATCCTATTCAATACCTCCTCATTAGTTACGTGATCTACCCACCTAATCTTGAACATTCTTCTGTAGCTCCACATTTCGAAAGCTTCTATTCTCTTGTTGACCAAACTATTTATTGTCCATGTTTCACTTCCATACATGGCTACACTCCGTACACATACCTTCAGAAACGACTTCCTGACACTTAAATCTATACTCGATGTTAACAAATTTCTCTTCTTCAGAAACGATTTCCTTGCCATTGCCAGTCTACATTTTATATCCTCTCTACTTCGACTATCACCAGTTATTTTGCTCCTCTAATAGCAAAATTCTTTTACTACTTTAAGTGACTCATTTCCTAATCTAATTCCCTCAGCATCACCCGACTTAATTCGACTACATCCCATTATCCTCGTTTTACTTTTGTCGATGTTCATCTTATATCCTCCTTTCAAGACACTGTCCATTACGTTCAACTGCTCTTCCAAGTCCTTTGCTGTCTCTGACAGAATTACAATGTCAGCGGTGAACCTCAAAGTTTTTATTTGTTCTACCTGGATTTTAATACCTACTCCAAATTTTTCTTTTTTTTCCTTTACTGCTTGCTCAATATACAGACCGAATAACATCGGGGAGAGGCTACAACCCTGTCTCACTCCCTTCCCAACCACTGCTTCCCTTTCATGCCCCTCGACTCTTATAACTGCCAACAGGTTTCTGTACAAATTGTAAATAGCCTTTCGTTTCCTGTATTTTACCCCTACCACCTTTAGAATTTGGAAGAGAGTATTCCAGTCAAGATTGTCAAAACCTTTCTCTAAGTCTACAAATGCTAGAAACGTAGGTTTGCCTTTCCTTAATCTTTCTTCTAAGATAAGACGTAAGGTCAGTTTTGCCTCACGTGTTCCAACATTTCTACGGAATCCAAACTGATCTCCCCCGACGTCGACTTCTACCAGTTTTTCCATTCATCTACAAAGAATTCGTGTTAGTATTTTGCAGCTGTGGCTTATTAAACTGATAGTTGGGTAATTTTCACATCTGTCAACACCTGCTTTCTTTGGGATTGGAATTATTATATTCCTCTTGAAGTCTGAGGGTATTTCGCCTGTCTAGTACATCTTGCTCACCAGATGGTAGAGTTTTGTCAGGACTGGCTCTCCCACGGCCGTCAGTAGTTCTAATGGAATGTCTACTCCTGGGGCCTTGTTTCGACTCAGGTCTTTCAGCGCTCTGTCAAACTCTTCACGCAGTATCGTATCTACCATTTCATCTTCATCTACATCCTCTTCCATTTCCATCGCCCTTGTATAGACCCTCTATATACGCCTTCCACCTTTCTGCTTTCCCCTCTTTGCTTAGAACTGGGTTTCCATCTGAGCTCTTGATATTCATACAAGTGGTTCTCTTTTCTCCAAAGGTCTCTTTAATTTTTCTGTAGGCTGTATCTATCTTACCCCTAGTGAGATAAGCCTCTACATCCTTACATTTGTCCACTAGCCATGCCTGCTTAGCCACTACTGTCGATTTCATTTTTGAGACGTTTGTATTCCTTTTTGCCTGCTTCATTTACTGCATTTTTATATTTTCTCCTTTCATCAGTTAAATTCAATATTTCTTCTGTTACCCTAGGATTTCTACTAGATCTCGTCTTTTTAGCTACTTGATCCTCTGCTGCCTTCACTACTTCATCCCTCAGAGCTACCCATTCGCCTTCTACTGTATTTCTTTCCCCCATTCCTATCAATTGTTCCCTTA
Organism: Schistocerca nitens; assembly: GCF_023898315.1. Taxonomy (NCBI): domain Eukaryota; kingdom Metazoa; phylum Arthropoda; class Insecta; order Orthoptera; family Acrididae; genus Schistocerca; species Schistocerca nitens. The sequence continues at coordinate 72,436,688 of NC_064614.1, forward strand.
TGCTGTCCCTGAAACTCTGTACAACCTCTGGTTTAGTCAGTTTATCCAAGTCCCATTTCCTTAAATTACCACCTTTTTGCAATTTCTTCAGTTTTAATCTACAGTTCATAACCAATAGATTGTGGTCAGAGTCCACATCTGCCCCTGGAAATGACCTACAATTTAAAACCTGGTTCCTAAATCTCTGTCTTACCATTATATAATCTATCTGATACCTTTTAGTATCTCCAGGATTCTTCCATGTATACAACTTTCTTTTATGATTCTTGAACCAAGTGTTAGCTATGATTAAGTTATTCTCTGTGCAAAATACTACCAGACGGCTTCCTCTTTCATTTCTTAGCCCCAATCCATATTCACCAACTATGTTTCCTTCTCTCCCTTTTCCTACTGTCGAATTCCAGTGACCCGTGACTATTAAATTTTCTTCTCCCTTCACTACCTGAATAATTTCTTTTATATTTCAGTGGTAAGTGTATTTCAGTGGTAAGTGAAGTCAATCCCAAAAGTAACTTTCTTTACGAACCTTACTAGTATTTTGTACAACTTTGCCTGCAGGATCAAAATGCTGACCGTTTCATTTTGCGTCATTGCCGTTGATGTCGTTACTAATAGAACTTTAGTTCGATTCCCGTTTGTTCTGCTACTGCTTCGTTTCAATATAAATCTGTACAGAAACGAAGAAAGTCTGATATCTTCCCATTACTAAACATACCTGTTAAATAAGTAGCCTTCCACAAGAGTAACATAATCGGTGTATTGCTAGGTTAGTAGTAGCCATCTGAATATGTTGTGGCTGGCTTTTTTGTAATTATTTATTTTTACAGGTGGATGCTAGGCCATACAAAGTGCAGCTTACAACTACATTGTACGCGTTCGTCCTATGAGCGAGAACTCTATTAACTCTTTTAGATTGTGTTTGGGTGCGCCAACATCTTGATTATAATTTTAAATTACTTGTACACATTTGCAAAATGCCCAATATTTGCTTTTGCTACTACCTAACATATTCTTCAATAGAAGATAGATCACGTTGTCTTTATTCATGGGTAAAAATTCTTCTCAAGAAGGATAATGTTTTTAGAGCATTATCAGCAGTTACGTAGTCAGTTTAAATTTAAAGAGGAACTAGCGATACTTGCGGAATTTCTAAAATTATTCTGGAATTCAGTGTAATGATTATGTGTAGACTGATACTGGATGGAAATCTTCGTATTTTAGGAAAAATATCATCCACAGAAATCAGACAAGTGCGAAGAGAATGTAAATGCGATAACTACTGCACCATTAACTTGACAGAATATTCATCGATGTTGCTGATCAGATTAACAAACAAAACAACGGGGAAGAAAGTTTAGAACCTCTTTTGGTGACAATTGGTTTGGTTTTAAGAAACGTAAGCGTGTGACAAACAGGTCCGCGGCTAAACTCAACAAAAATGTCATAACGCCTCCGTAAGGTATACAGGAGCCAGAAACTGTGTTTGATATGTAAAGTTTTACGAGATAACGGAAATGAATAATAAGCGAGTACAATATGTGTTATAAACAAAAGGGGTTGATATTAACGTAATACCAACAAAGAAGACGGATTTAGAAGGGTGTAAGGCAAGGATGTATGTTTTCCTTACTGTTCAACTTACACATCGAAGACGCCTTAAAGAAAGTAAAAGAATGAAGCGGAAGTAGGATTAAACTTCAGGAGGACAGGATATCAATGATACAGAAAGTCTGGCAGTTAGACAATGGACGAAATATTCAGTTGTTTGAGTCACTCACTCTGTGAAATTAATGTGTATTTCGTTCTCAAGCAGCTTGACAGAAAATTCTGATACTGGCAGATAATCATAAATCTTCCAGCAGTTGTGATTGCACGAAAAATTTCCGCAGTCTCTATGTTCCAGCACTTTCACTCACTTTATTTTACAGCCCATCGTTGTTACGTAATAGTCAATTCACCTGTCACAAGAAAGGGTCGTTTAGCTCACACTAATATCGCACAAAGTGAAGGCGATGTAATTACATACCTAACTAACTTCCGAACTGCCAGATCTCCGCCTCACTAGTTTTAGTGATCAGTTGCAGCGCCCTCAACTCGTTATTTTACGGACGACAGGAAAATTGCTTACCAATAAATATGCAAATCCTCTTCTCGTATCTGAGATTACAAGCTTACGAACTTGAAAACTCCTCGAAATTGAGGAAATCCTCCTCCTAACGTAATCGCGGCCTTGACGTGGAGATCTCACTGACGAAATATTTATAGCCGAAGTTCAGACTCGGCAGATCACCGGGTAGCCGACGAGCGTGGTATGATGGAAGAGTAGCCAAAGATGAAACTGGTTGACCTATTATATATTTCTATGCTACGTGGAACTCACTTCCAGTTAGAGTCTTTATAACCGCGTACAATTTCAACCTACAGTTCTATTAGTGTTCAAATGCCGACATGCAAACAAGGGAAACCACTGTAAAATTGTTGGAAGCAATGGATCTCTAGTTATCAGTTGCGTTATCAGCCCAACCAGGTGAGCGCTAATATTACCCATCACACAGTCAACAGTGTACCCAACTACAGGGGGTTTCAAAAATTACCGGTATATTTGAAACGGCAATAAAAACTAAACGAGCAGCGATAGAAATACGCCGTTTGTTGCAATATGCTTGGGACAACAGTACATTTTCAGGCGGACAAACTTTCGAAATTACAGTAGTTACAATTGTTAACAACAGATGGCGCTGCGGTCTGGGAAACTCTATAGTACGATATTTGCACATATCCACCATGCGTAGCAATAATATGGCGTAGTCTCTGAATGAAATTACCCGAAACCTTTGACAACGTGTCTGGCGGAATGGCTTCACATGCAGATGAGATGTACTGCTTCAGCTGTTCAATTGTTTCTGGATTCTGGCGGTACACCTGGTCTTTCAAGTGTCCCCACAGAAAGAACTCACAGGGGTTCATGTCTGGCGAATAGGGAGGCCAATCCACGCCGCATCCTGTATGTTTCGGATAGCCCAAAGCAATCACACGATCATCGAAATATTCATTCAGGAAATTACAGACGTCGGCCGTGCGATGTGGCCGGGCACCATCTTGCATAAACCACGAGGTGTCGTCTAAGGCAGTTTGTACCGCCACAAATTCACGAAGAATGTCCAGATAGCGTGATGCAGTAATCGTTTCGGATTTGAACAATGGGCCAATGATTCCTTTGGAAGAAATGGCGGCCCAGACCAGTACTTTTTGAGGATGCAGGGACGATGGGACTGCAACATGGGGCTTTTCGGTTCCCCATATGCGCCAGTTCTGTTTATTGACGAAGCCGTCCAGGTAAAAATAAGCTTCGTCAGTAAACCAAATGCTGCCCACATGCATATCGCCGTCATCAATCCTGTGCACTCTATCGTTAGCGAATGTCTCTCGTGCAGCAATGGTAGCGGCGCTGAGGGGTTGCCGCGTTTGAATTTTGTATGGATAGAGGTGTAAACTCTGGCGCATGAGACGATACGTGGACGTTGGCGTAATTGGGACCGCAGCTGCAACACGGCGAACGGAAACCCGAGGCCGCTGTTGGATCACCTGCTGCACTAGCTGCGTGTTGCCCTCTGTGGTTGCCGTACGCGGTCGTCCTACCTTTCCAGCACGTTCATCCGTCACGTTCCCAGTCCGTTGAAATTTTGCAAACAGATCCTTTATTGTATCGCTTTTCGGTCCTTTGGTTACATTAAACCTCCGTTGAAAACTTCGTCTTGTTGCAACAACACTGTGTTCCAGGCGGTGGAATTCCAACACCAGAAAAATCCTCTGTTCTAAGGAATAAACCATGTTGTCCACAGCACACTTGCACGTTGTGAACAGCACACGCTTACAGCAGAAAGACGACGTACAGAATGGCGCACCCACAGACTGCGTTGTCTTCTATATCTTTCACATCACTTGCAGCGCCATCTGTTGTTGAAAATTGTAACTACTGTAATTTCGAAGGTTTGTCCGCCTGAAAATGTACTGTTGTCCCAAGCATATTGCAACAAACGGTGTATTTCTATCGCTGCTCGTTTAGTGTTTATTGCCGTTTCAAATATACCGGCCATTTTTGAAACACCCTGTACATATTTACTACGCAAGGAGACGAGTGCGAAGGGAAATACAGCCATAATGATAACTCCCGATACCGACGTCCCATCTCATCTGTTACGTTTAAATTTTCCCATAAGATCCCTGCTCACATAATATGAATGATAGAATGATTCTTTCGGTAGTCACCTCCGCTTTTTTCTCCTCATCCGTTGTGCTCCTTATTAGTTATGATGACAGATTGATCTGTGGTGTAACCGGAAGTCTAGGTTAGTTTACATGTTGTTTGTAGGTTGACGAAATGGAATACAACACTTTAGTAAATCCACGTTGCCAGTGGCATTTCTAAAGTAGTACCTTGTTTCTGTGTTACATTCCACACGCGTCTTCCAATACTGTCGACGATACTTAAACTGTTATTATAAGGGATTAGCAATATAAATTAGTGCATGAAATATATTTTAGACCATCATTTCCTATTAATTTGGCATATCCTTGGCGACGCAATAGTGTAGGTGTTGACAGTGGGTGTGGTACGATTACACTGAAGTAATTTGCCGTTTATTAATCTTTACTTTCCGTCTCTATAATCATCTGTCCACCATTGGTAATTGTATTGCTTAAGAAGTTTTCCTCTTACGCTTAACACTGAAATGGTACCCAGGGCTTCAGACATCAGTTTTTCTATCTTCCTAATTTCCAGTGATGATTGTGACCTTAAAACCCATGTCCGATTGACGTCTGACCGACAAGGACAAAAACTGCAATTAATGATTAATTTTTTTTAGGTGAATGACCCCATTTACCAATGCACACAGTACATAGGAATATCGCTTGTGTACCGAGCGAGGTGGCGCAGTGGTTAGCACACTGGACTCGCATTCGGGAGGACGACGGTTCAATCCCGTCTCCAGCCATCCTGATTTAGGTTTTCCGTGATTTCCCTAAATCGTTTCAGGCAAATGCCGGGATGGTTCATTTGAAAGGGCACGGCCGATTTCCTTCCCCATCCTTCCCTAACCCGAGCTTGCGCTCCGTCTCTAATGACCTCGTTGTCGACGGGACGTTAAACAACACTAACCTAACCTAACCTAATATCGCTTGTGTTTCCTCTGTGTCCTTATTTATTTGCCATTTGTTTTGCTATGAGATTGTTACGTCGCTGCAGACCCAGTTACTCCAGGTTCCTCCAGTCTTTTTTTCAGAATCTCTGGTCATTTGAACAATTCATGAAAGTTAGATCATAATATTAGAATTTTTTCCGGAGTTTCCTTCTGATTATCTTAGCAACGATAAACGTTAGATTAAAAAATTTCCCTGTTCTGAATATCATGTTGTGTTATTCATGCCGAATGTCGATTTAAATCATCAAACTAAATCACTTGTATTCGAAGTCTATTTTATTTTTGTTTAAATGATGTGGTCGTAAAATATTAATTTTCATAAAAATGCTGCGAATGAATGTGTAGTGTTTCATATCTTAGTTCTTTCTAGGCCTGAACTGACGTTCTGCGCAGTTAGTGGAGTTTTCCATATTATTTTCCGTTCTCTGTCCAGTGACTTCAGTGTCTGCTTTCCTGTTCAAAAGGAATACGTCTGAAGGAAGGAGATATTCTCATTTAGTGAGAGAATTGTAATGTTTCATTAAGTGTCTGTTTTTTAGAAGCGTTTCTTGTTGAAAATTTTTTCATTTAACGTCATTTGGTTTATTTTAAATTCCACATTCTTACAATAATTCACCGATTTTGTCATATTTCATTTCCATGTAATTTGGGACTTGTTTGTTGCAAGTATTATATTTTGTGTTGTTGAATAAAATTTGTTTAATCATATTTTCAGGAATTTCTTTCAGGTGTTCAGTAGATCTGTGATGTCACATGTCAAGATTGCAATTATTATTGCAATTCGTATCAGAGCTTCTGTGCGGAATACAGGAGCTAGAGATTCCGCACTGACGTGAAAAATGTGAAAAAATAGAAGCAACTGAGAACCGGAATTGATACACATTGAGCCATGATAGTGGCTTTATATAAGGAATCAATCAGCGTCTTTGGAAATCATTAGTGACTCTCGACGCTATAACTAGATGAAAAGGCTTGAAATTATCGTCGGGTAGTCAAGCGTGTATTAGATTGTAACATGAAAACAACATCAAGCTAAACTTCATTTGCGGGGCCCTATAAGTGCTGAATATGACTCCCATACCATGTCTCGGACATCATATCGTAGCAGAATCTGCTATCGCTTATACACTACTGGTCATTAAAATTGCTACACTGCGAAGATGACGTGCTACAGACGCGAAATTTAACCGACAGGAAGAAAAGAGCGTTCACACAAGGTTGGCGCCGGTGGCGACACCTACAACGTGCTGACATGAGGAAAGTTTCCAACCGATTTCTCATACACAAACAGCAGTTGACCGGTGTTACCTGGTGAAACGTTGTTGTGATGCCTCGTGTAAGGAGGAGAGATGCGTACCATCACGTTTCCGACTTTGATAAAGGTCGGATTGTAGCCTATCGCCATTGCGGTTTATTGTATCGCGACATTGCTGCTCGCGTTGGTCGAGATCCATTGACTGTTAGCAGAATATGGTATCGGTGGGTTAAGGAGGGTAATACGGAACGTCGTGCTGGATCCCAACGGCCTCGTACCACTACAAGTCGAGATGACAGGCATCTTATCCGCATGTCTGTAACGGATCGTGCAGCCACGACTCGATCCCTGAGTCAACAGATGGGGACTTTTGCAAGACAACAACCATCTGCACGAACAGTTGGACGACATTTGCAGCAGTATGGACTATCAGCTCGGAAACTATGGCTGCGGTTACCCTTGACGCTGTATCACACACAGGAGCGGCTGCGATGGTGTACTGAACGAGGAACCTTGGTGCACAAATGGTAAAACGTCATTTTTTCGGATGAATCCAGGTTCTGTTTACAATATCATGACGGTCGCATCCATGTTTGGTGACATCGCGGTGAACGCACGTTGGAAGCGTGTATTCGTCATCCCCATACTGGCGTATCACCTGGCATGATGGTATGGAGTGCCATTGGTTACAGGTCTCGGTCACCTCTTGCTCGCATTGACGGCACTTTGAACAGTGGACGCTACGTTTCAGATGTGTTACAACCCGAGGCTCTGCCCTTCATTCGATCCCTGCGAAACCCTAAATTTCAGCATAAAAATGCACGACCGCATGTTGCAGGTTCAGTACGGGCCTTTCTGGATACGGAAAATGCTCGACTACGGCCCTGGCCAGCACATTCTCCAGATCTCTCGCCAATTTGAAACGTCTGGTCAATAGTGGCCGAGCTACTGGCTCGCCACAATACGCCAGTCACTACTCTTGGTGAACTGTGGGATCGTGTTGAAGCTGCAGGGGCAGCTGTACCTGCACACGCCATACAAACTCTGTTTGACTCAATGCCCAGGCGTATCAAGGCCGTTATTACGGCCAGAGGTGGTTGTTCTGGGTACTGATTTCTCAAGATCTATGCACCCAAATTCCGTGAAAATGTAATCACATGTCAGTTCTAGTATAATATACTTGTCCAATGAATACCCGCTTATCATCTGCATTTCTTCTTGGTGTAGCAATTTTAATGGCCAGTAGTGTAGTTTCTGTAACTCTTGGTGGATTTATGACATTCTCGCCTTTCAGAAAGCGAGCGCAGTGGTCCATAGACCAGAATGACCTCTGTGAAATGTATTATGTTTTGTTTTTAAACAAGACTTCCTATTCTGTCGAAGAATATCCAAATGTTTGGTATGACGTTTAATATTTTTATTGGTCTCTGCCTTAAGTTCATCAGATTCCGAGGTGAATTTTTCTGCAGCGCACACTGAATAATAAGGTGGTGTACAAATTGTCGCCCTTAATTTAATGTTTTCATACCTCTGATACATCTACACCAGGTTGACTATCATGTTCCTACCGCCCCTAATGGCCGTTGCAGCTTTCGTGACGGGCGGTGGGCGGCAGTGTTTTTTTAAAAAAAATTCCATTAGGTTTACATAGAATTTTGACACAAAGTATCTGGTAAGTAATTATTATATATGCTTTAACTTGATGTAGCTCTGCTTTATAAATTTAAAGTTACTACCCTAATTAATAAATCACCTTTACCGTGGAAGTGGTGGCTCACTAGAAAATTTTAGTACTAACAGAGATACAAAAGTGGGCGGTGGGTAAAAAAGGTTGACCACACCACCAGAATTCATACGAATAATCATGTTGCCTTCTTCCACCACCAAGTTATCATTAAGGTTATGTACGTTAACCTGAGTCATTAACTCATGTACCCAGTTCTGTGCTTTGGCAAATTCCTTCCAGTTTATTAAGCAAGAAATGAATAACCTTGAACATCAATACAGAAACGGAATAATCCTTACCCAGCTCGTGTTTGATGCAATACAGCTTCCAGTGTTACGTAGTGATTTTGTTCTACAACAACATGAATTTCGTTTCGTCCATTTTGTAATGCATATATCATATGGATTTGATGTATCGCGAGGTGGCGCTGAATGGCACATGAAGGTAAAAAGATCTAATCGCTGTAGAGAGCTACAGGACTATCGTAACCATTAGAAACTTTCTATGAATGCAATACAGCAATAAAGGTTATCCGCAATACTTCGGTTTTACATCATTTTACGTCTCGCCTCTGACATTTATGGTTACTGTGTTATAATAGAAAGTGAAGAAGAATTAAATGATCTGCTGAACGGAATGAACAGTCTAATGAGTACACAGTATGGTTTGAGAGTAAATCGGAGAAAGACGAAGGTAATGAGAAGCAGTAGAAATGAGAACAGCGAGAAAATCAGGATTGATGGTCACGAAGTCAATGAAGTTAAGGAATTCTGCTACCTAGGCAGCAAAATAACCAATGACGGACGGAGCAAGGAGGACATCCAAAGCAGACTCGCTATGGCAAAAAAGGCATTTCTGGCCAAGAGAAGTCTACTAATATTAAATACAGGCCTTAATTTGAGGAAGAAATTTCTGAGGATGTACGTCTGGAGTACAGCATTGTATGGTAGTGAAACATGGACTGTGGGAAAACCGCAACAGAAGAGAATCGAAGCAATTGAGATGTGGTGCTATAGACGAATGTTGAAAATTAGGTGGACTGATAAGGTAAGGAATGAGGAGGTTCTACGCAGAATCGGAGAGGAAAGGAATATGTGGAAAACACTGATAAGGAGATGGGACAGGATGAAAGGACATCTGCTAAGACATGAGGGAATGACTTCCATGGTACTAGAGGGAGCTGTAGAGGGCAAAAACTGTAGAGGAAGATAGAGATTGGAATACGTCAAGCAAATAATTGAGGACGTGGGTTGCAAGTGCTACTCTGAGATGAAGAGGTTCGCACAGGAAAGGAATTCGTGGCGGGCCGCATAAAACCAGTCAGTAGACTCATGACCAAAAAAAAAAAAAATAGATTTGGTCACCGATGCTGAAATTCTGCCGCCTAAGCAAAAGACGTATCACTGCAGTTGGGTTCATATCCGCAGTATCCCTTCATGTCGAAAGAAACCACCCGACGCAGTATTTGTGACAAACGCAGTGGAACAGAGGCCCTCCTCGGCTAACAGGTAGCCGTCCCAGGCTGTTCTTTTTCAGTGTTGTTCCAGGTTCCAGGGAACTTAGGATTCCAGGAAGACGCCGCTAGCGGGTGGGATTACGGCTTAGAAAAGGGCCGGGAGGCAGACAGAGAGAGGGGGAGCCAGGAGCAGGCGCGATTTATTTCCCCGCCGATAGCGGAGATGATATTTCAGCAGAGGAAATTGAGCTGTCTGGAGCCTGCACGCGGATATAGGTCATGTGTGACTTCCGGTCCGCTGCAAGGTGGCACCAGCAGAGCGCATGCGACTCGTCCTTCGTGCTTCGCTGCTTCCTTACTAATGACGTCACAACGCGAAATAACCAGTGGATATACGAGGGGAATGTTACCGACCAGTATACCATTGTTGCGTTTGGATACTTTTAATAAGAGACAGACTGACGATATTGATTACCAATGACATTATGTACACCGTGTGACGTACTGTAAAAAATAAGCGGTGTGCTGGTTTGGAATGACGGTGTTCTGTGTCTACATTAATCTAGTATCCACGGATCGAAACATTAATCTGGAGCCCCAGAGGTTCGCACCTGGACGAAAAAGACCTGAACACAACCAACCGAGTGAAGTGGCGCAATGAGTAGCACACTGGACTCGCATTTGGGAGGACCGTGGTTCAAATCCAATCCAGTCATCCTGATTTAGGTCTTCCCTGACCTCCCGGAAATGCTCCAGGCAAATACCACGACGGTGTCTTTCAAAGGGCACGAGCAGCTTCCATCCCAGTCTTTGAAACTTTCTGGGCTTGTGCCCGGGCACTAACGACCGCCATGTCGACGGGACGTTAAGACCTAATCTTCCTTCCTTCAACACTGTCTTGGTCACCGTAGAAATCGCGATAAATTCGCGTTATAAAAGGGGAAGAGGAACCTAAACCATTGGCACCCGCATATTTAATTGTGAATGAAAGACTTAAAACAATTGGCACCCACATCCAGAACCATAAGTTAGAAGGTATCTGTCCAATAAGTTTCATTGGCAGCAGACTAAGGTAGGAGATTTATGGATCAGGTGAAGGAAAGAGAATCGAATCTTGCTCTAAAACGTCCACGCGCAGGTTTACGACGACTTTGGCTGGGTGATTTCATTTTTGTAATGGAGGATGTTTCTCCATGACACATATGGAGGAGGGCGCAGATGGAGGGTGGTGAAGAGGAAAGAGATAACAAGATACGAGTAACGCTAAGAAATACAGGAGCGTTCATAATCTCACATCCAGTTCAGCAGGACATCCCAATAGAGGTTGACCAGGATGGGGGATAATGAGTGCCGATTCATTTAACTGAAGAAATTCTGACGATACTGGTTACCTCTCAGTTGATCGGCGTGTTGTACACGATGTGATGTACACTTGCCAGCACAAAAATCTGCCGCCGGAAATCGCAGATGAAGTTGAAGTCCGGTGCATCACTGAAGTAAAGGAAATGCAACGCGTCATCTTCTTTAAAAAATGTTCAAATGTGTGTGGAATCCTATGGGACTTAACTGCCAAGGTTATCAGTCAATAAGCTTACATACTATTTAACCTACATTATCCGGGGTCAGGGATTTTCTCTGCCTCGTGATGACTGGGTGTTGTGAGCTGTCCTTAGGTTAGTTAGGTTTAAGTAGTTCTAAGTTCTAGGGGACTGGTGACCATAGATGTTAAGTACCATAGTGCTCAGAGCCATTTGAACCATTGTAACCTAAATTATCCTAAGGACAAACACACACACCCATGCCCGAGGGAGGACTCGAACATCCGGCGGGACCAGCCGCACAGTCCATGACTGTAGCGCCCGAGACCGCTCGGCTAATGCCGGCCGGCCATCTTTCTTTTTTTTTTTATTTACTTTGGTAATAGGATGACGAGGAAATATTACTTCTAAACTTATAGTAAACTGATCTTGTCGGGTCGGATACAACAAGCCATAAAATCGTTTTTATACAGGATAACATATTCTGCTATCCGCTATAGGTATAGTGGATGTCAACAAAACAGACTGCAAAATGTCACTGTAGCTGAATAAATAACGTGCAGACTTTATGTGTAAAGTGATTCACTATCGAATCGATGTTAATTGGTTCTTTATGTTTGCCATAAAATAAAAAGTCTTCGGACTCAGCAGTTTGTTGTCTGCTAAGCCGTACATTCTATTGTATGAAATATTTCGGCGATGTGCAACACCATTCCCAACATACGTTGAGACGAAATTTTAGTTACAAATCAATGAGAGCGCTTCTGGTGGAGAATGACGTCCCTGAAGCCGAAAAACTAAATTCACTTCCTCTAGTGGCATAAATACAATAATACATAATTTCCGTTGATAGGGACTGACAGTATACCGTGGCGGGTTGTATCTGCGAACGTACCATTTGTTTTATGCTAGCCAACAAGAAGGGACCGGATTATCGGACATCTGTTAAGGTGGCTGTACAGGGTAAGAGCTGAGCAGACGACAGACTGGAATACATCCGGCAAACAATTGCGGACTTAGGTTGCACATGCTGCTCTGAGATGAGGAGGTTGGCGCAGGAGTGGAATTCTTGACGGGCGCATCAGACCAGTCAGAACACTGACGACGACCAATGATGGTACAGCAGTAAAGTTACGACCATCAACACATTTCTTACAGTTCCGAGGTCAGTGGACGGGTATCAGAGGCGTCTTAAGGAAGCCGAGGCACTGATCTAACGTGCGGCCATCAGGAAGAGACCCCGTGATGATTATTATCTCTACCGATTAACGTTTGCCGAGGACAATGACAACCGTGTCTGATACGGCCCTCGACGGACCACGGTCCAGTACAGGTACGTATACAGGCCGCTAGGTGTCCGTTTAGGCCCCCAATGCAACCATGAGTCATTTCGCAGTGGACGTGTATGCAGCTCGAAGAGTCTCGTATACACATGTCAGCGATGCTGCAGTGGTCAGTGGTGGTTTGCAGAGCAGAATCGGATTTAGCTCCTCTATTGGTCAAACAACAACTCCACTGAAATCATACGGGCCGAGATAAAACTGGCCATGTGAGAAAACTGGACTGACCCCGCGCCAGGAACCTCTGAGGACGATTCGGACGTCACCCTACCGGCCTGAGAGGAGATGCATGAATGACAGATTCATTATCCATCTCAAGACTCCCTTACTCATCGACTGCAGACTGTCATTGAAGCTGACAGCCTTTTGACGGGACATAAAGTGGCAAAGAAGCCACATGTTGTGTCCTTTTAATCATCAGTCTTCTGACTGGTTTCGTGCCCCGCCCCCCCCCCCCCCACCCCCCCACACACACACACCAATTCCTCTCCTATGACTACGTCTCTATCTCAGAGTAAATTTGCAAGCTACAGCTTTGGTGTATTCCATCCTCCGTCTTCCTCTACAGTTTTTACCCTCTACAGCTAGTACCATGGAAGTTATTCCCTCATGCTTTAACAAATGTCATCTTGTTCCTTCTGCGTGTCACTGTGTCCCACATATTCGTTTCCTCACTTATTCTGCACAGAACCTCCTCATTCCTCACCTTATCAGTCCACCCAATTTTTAACATTCTTCTGTTGCACCACATCTCAAATACCTTGCTTCTATTCCCTTCTTTTCTGTTTTTCCAGCAGTCCTTTTCTTACTGATATACAATGGTTTGCTCCAAACAACATTCTCAGAAACTTCTTCCTCGAATTAAGGCCTATGTTTGACAGTAGAATTTTCTTGGCAAGAAATTCCCTTTTTGCCAGTGCTAGCCGGTTTTTTATGTCCTCCTTCCTCCGTCCTTGATGAGTTATTTTGCTGATTAGGTAACATAATTCCACAACTTTATCTACTGACTGACTATCAATCCTGGTGTCAAGTTTCTCGCTTTTCTAATTTCTGTTACTTCTCATTACTTCCGTATTCCTTCGATTTACCCTCAATCCATTATCTATATTCATTAGAATGTTCATTCCATTCAGCAGATCATGTACTTCTTCCTCACTTTCACTCAGTATAGCAATATAATCAGCGAATCGTATCATTGATGTCCTTTCACCTTGAATTTTAATCCCACTCCTGAACCTTTTATTTCGGTTATATATTGTTCGACGTATAGACTGAATAGCAGGGGCGAGCCTTGTCTTACACTCTCTTTCATCTGTGCACTTCGTTCTTGCGCTTCCACTCTTATTGTTCCCTCTCCGTTCATGTACAGAAGTGTAACACCCGTTGTTTCTATAGCTTAGCCTTATTTTTCTCCGAAACTGGAATATCTTGCACCATTTTACATTGTCGACTGCTTTTTGCACTTAAAAATCTCCTACGAACTTGCCTTTATTTTTTATCAGTCTTGCTTCCATTATCAGTCGCAACGTCAGAACTGCCTCTCTGTGCCTTTATCCTCTCTAAAAGCCAAACTGATCGTCATCCAACACATCCTCTGTTTTGTATAGATCGTTCTCGGACTTTTTGCCCCATCACTTCGGGGTAACCCTCGACCTTTCGACGATTACCTCCATTGTTTTCGACATGAGCAACTGACTGTGAAAACTGCTGCTGTGGTGACCTTACAGGGTACATACAGTACAGATGCCGTTTCGGTAGAAACGACGCGCACGCTGCAAATAGAGGTTCCCACTGTGACCACTAGATGGCCGCGTGGATGCTGTATTAGTTTCTTTGTAATAACCACTCTGTGGGTTGTTGTTTCTCGAATATTATGCAAACTGTGGTCGATATGCGGAGGTGAGTATATGTTTTCTTCTGAGAAAGTTTTTCCTTGTGTTCGTGTATTGTACATCAAATTGGCTTCAGACGCTTAAATCAGCCATTTTTAGGATAGGAGGAGTTATAAGTGTGACTGTAGTAGAGAGTAAGCCTACATATCCGCCTACTCTACACCTCCCGCCGCCTTGATCTCCCTCACCCCCTGGTTGCTCCTCTCCTCTCCAACCCCCGCCTTCTGCCACGCCTTCACTGTTGTGTCCCACCTACACTCCATCTCTACACCCTTCATCTCCTTTCCGAAGGTGGCTTCCATCAACTCCCCCTCCCAGATGATGCCCTCTCTCCCTATATTTATCCCTCCTATCATCTTTGATCCTCACCTGCCCCTCCTTTTCTCTGTCGTTTTCCTGGGCTCCCTCTCCCCCCCCCTCTTCAATCCTGTTTTCCCCCCTACCTTCTCTCTGCCTCCCTTCTCTCCCCCAAGCTCTTTTGCGTTTCCTTCCTCTGCCTTTCCCCATTCCCTCTCACATCTGCCCTGCTCCCCCTCTGTCGGTTCCCCCACCCCTTTCGTTTTTTCTCTCCTCCCCCTTTTTTACCCCTCATCTGTCCAGTTCCCCCCCCCTCCCCCCAATATCCCCACGCCTTTGGTGTGTCAGCTTCGTTCCGACTTTTTAGTGCAGTGTTTCCAGTGATTGTTAAGTGCTGTGCTTCTTTTCCGAAGTGTTGCGAATGGACATCATATTGTCACTGGGTGTGATTTTTATATTTGATGCGAACAGAAACCAGACTGTCGCCATATTTTTTAATTGCCTATCTACTATTTTCCCTGTCTGCTTCCTGTGTATTTGATTATCATCGCCCATTTTGTTTTATCATTTTGTTTTATGTTTCAACTTTTCATTATTTTCCGCCGTTTTACAATTTACGTCATCGTTTTATCACCTGCTTTTAATGTTTCTTATCTTCTTATGTTTTAAAAATTCTGTAGGCTGAAGAGCAGCGTACTAAGCTGTTGTCTGCCCGCCCCCTTCGGGGGAATCGAAATCCAGTAAGGGGAACAAAAAAGAATAAACCTATTTTTCACAATATTAGCCTTGAGGTACATCAGGTGGGTGCGGCATCCCTGCCTGACACTCGGGAGAATTGCCACACAGCAATGCGGTAGCGATATCACTATCAGATTTTACAAGTGAACTGAGAACATTCCATACTGTTCAAAGGATTCCTGACTTCATAAATACAAAAGTTATGTTATTTCTTACATTATTAACGTCATTGTGAATGTACACAATTCTATTATTTGCAGAAATACACGAATATTTACAACATGCCTACTCGATACAAAAGTCAGGGTACTGCCAAGAGAACTCAGTAGACAAAGGTAATTTTAAGAGAAACTGTAAAAAAGTTAAAAGAAAAGGAAATAGTATTCCTGGAGGAAGAAAGGCACTGTTGTATTCCGGCAGGAATCTTAGAACGAAGATTCGTATCCGGCGATATGGGAAAAGGCAGGTACAGCTATTTGAAAAATCAAGCCAAATTAATAATCAGTAACACTTCTAAGTTATATTTAATCAAAATAAATATTTAATCAAAATCATTAATAAAAAATTAATCAAAACAAATATTAATGGCATTTAAATAAATGTTACGTGCTATTACTAATTTAATTCTTTTCACAAACCGGGGATTGTTTGGACCTCGAAATCATAAGAAATTGGTTTCCCATATTAAGGCTCCTGCAACAGTTGGTTTGCGTCTGACAAGTTGAAGGTAACAAGGGTTGCATACGGAATGGCAAAGGAAATGGGACTACCAAACAAATTCAGCAACGAATCTGGAACTACTGGTTTCGACTGGTTAAATTCTTTCCTACGTAGAAATCCAATACAGAGTATACACCACTGTCAGGTGCTTCACTTAACAAGAGAACCGGCAATGTGTAAAGAAATTGTTGGTAATTGTTTTGAAGTATTGGCAGATTTATTGAAGGAAAATGATTTGATTGCTAAGCCAGAAAGAGTTTTTGACATGGATGAGTATGGAATGCAGACAAGCAACCGAGCAGATTCTGTGATAACGGCAAAATGTTATAAATCCGTTCTTGTACTAACGTCAGAGGAAAAAGACTTGTTGTTCTGTTTTGTTATCCTTGCAGGCCCGTTTATGCCTTGTGTTCTGATATTTAAGGGAGCAAAGAATAAGGCGGAGCTTACTGCAGGCTTGCCTCCAGTTTTTGACATTTGCATGAGCCCAAAGTCATCTTAAATTAGTACAGACTGGTTCAAAAAGCGGTTCACGGATCATTTCATAAAACACAAGCCATCGAAAAAGGTCCTTCTCATTTTAGACTACCACAGCTTCTTCAGACAGCTGTTGACAACGTTGTGGTAATGATGTGTCTACTTAGTCACTGCACTCATGCCCTGCACGCTCTGGAGGTGTCATTTTTCGGGCCTCTAAAAGCATATTTCAGGAAAAAAGCTTCAGCATGGGTTGCACAAAACAGTCAAAGAAAACTCACTTGATATCAAATGGCTTGAGTAACTGGTGTAGCTTGGAGTAAAACCGCGTCTATAGGAATAGTGCTTAATGGCTTTGAAGCCACAGGCATTTGTCCCTTTAACCCAAACCGAGTACCTGAACACATCTTGTCAATGCCACCCACAAATGAATCATCACCACCATCATTAGCACAACCAACTTTCAGTTCTATGGACTCCTCACTTGTTCCAGCTGATTCTTCCCAGAACTCTCCACGACGTTCCACGTGTAGTACGTCACCTGATAAAATGACGCCAACAAAAACTTCTCAAGGAAAAAAAGCCCGATATCAAAACTGCCTAAAGTAACGTCAGTAAGACGAAAGCTCAGCCCAAGGCACTGGCTAACGGATGCTACAAGCATTGAACAGAAGCGTGCAAAACAAAGGCAAAACGAAATTGGGGAAGGAATCAGAAGGAAAAGGTGAAAACAATATCGTCCGTCACTGCAGGAGGGAGGACACACCCAGCTAAGAAGACCATCGTTTTTTTTTTTTTTTTTTTGGTCATCAGTCTACTGACTGGTTTGATGCGGCCCGCCCCGAATACCTTTCCTGTGCTAACCTCTTCACCTCAGAGTAGCACTTGCAACCTACGTCCTCAATTATTTGCTTGACGTATTCCAATCTCTGTCTTCCTCTCAGCTTTTGCCCTCTACAGCTCCCTCTAGTACCATGGAAGTCATTCCCTCATGTCTTAGCAGATGTCCTGTCATCCTGTCCCTTCTCCTTATCAATGCCACATATTCCTTTCCTCTCCGATTCTGCGTAGAACCTCCTCATTCCTTACCTTATCAGTCCACCTAATTTTCAACATTCGTCTATAGCACCACATCTCAATTGCTTCGATTCTCTTCTGTTGCGGTTTTCCCACAGTCCATATTTCACTACCATACAATGCTGTACTCCAGACGTACATCCTCAGAAATTTCTTCCTCAAATTAAGGCCGGTATTTGATATTAGTAGACTTCTCTTGGCCAGAAATGCCTTTTTTGCCATAGCGAGTCTGCTTTGGATGTCTCCTTGCTCCGTCCGTCATTGGTTATTTTACTGCCTAGGTAGCAGAATTCCTTAACTTCATTGACGTCGTGACCATCAATCATGTTGTTAAGTTTCTCGCTGTTCTCATTTCTACTGCTTCTCATTACCTTAGTCTTTCCCCGATTTACTCTCAAACCATACTGTGTACTCATTAGACTGTTCATTCCGTTCAGCAGATCATTTAATTCTTCTTCACTTTCACTCAGGATAGCAATGTCATTATCGAATCGTATCATTGATATCCTTTCACCTTGTATTTTAATTCCACTCCTGAACCTTTCTTTTATTTCCATCATTGCTTCCTCGATGTACAGTTAGAAGAGTAGGGGCGAAAGGCTATAGCCTTGCCTAAATCCCTTCTTAATACGAGCACTTCGATCTTGATCGTCCACTCATATTATTCCCTCTTGGTTGTTGTACATTTTGTATATGACCCGTCTCTCCCTATAGCTTACCCGTACTTTTTTCAGAATCTCGAACAGCTTGCACCATTTTATATTGTCGAACGCTTTTTCAGGTCGACAAATCCTATGAAAGTGTCTTGATTTTTCTTTAGCCTTGCTTCCATTATTAGACGTAACGTCAGAATTGCCTCTCTCGTCCCTTTACTTTTCCTAAAGCCAAACTGATCGTCACCTAGCGCATTCTCAGTTTTCTTTTCCATTCTTCTGTATATTATTCTTGTAAGCAGCTTCGATGCATGAGCTGTTAAGCTGATTGTGCGATAATTCTCGCACTTGTCAGCTCTTGCCGTCTTCGGAATTGTGTGAATGATGCTTTTCCGAAAGTCAGATGGTATATCGCCAGACCCATATATTCTACACACCAACGTGAATAGTCGTTTTGTTGCCACTTCCTCCAATGATTTTAGAAATTCTGATGGATGTTATCTATCCCTTCTGCCTTATTTGACCGTAAGTCCTCGAAAGCTCTTTTAAATTCCGATTCTAATACTGGATCCCTTATCTCTTCTAAATCGACTCCTGTTTCTTCTTCTATCACATCAGACAAATCTTCACCCTCATAGAGGCTTTCAATGTATTCTTTCCACCCATCTGCTCTCTCCTCTGCATTTAACAGTGGAATTCCCGTTGCACTCTTAATGTTACCACCGTTGCTTTCAATGTCACCAAAGGTTGTTTTGACTTTCCTGTATGCTGAGGCTGTCCTTCCGACAATCATTTCTTTTTCGATGTCTTCACATTTTTCCTGCAGCCATTTCGTCTTAGCTTCCCTGCACTTCCTATTTATTTCATTCCTCAGCGACTTGTATTTCTATATTCCTGATTTTCCCGGAACATGTTTGTACTTCCTCCTTTCATCAATCAACTGAAGTATTTCTTCTGTTACCCATGGTTTCTTCGCAGCTACCTTCTTCGTACCTATGTTTTCCTTCCCAACTTCTGTGATGGCCCTTTTTAGAGATGTCCATTCCTCTTCAACTGTACTGCCTACTGCTCTATTCCTTACTGCTGTATCTATAGCGTTAGAGAACCTCAAACGTATCTCGTCATTCCTTAGTACTTCCGTATCCCACTTCTTTGCGTATTGATTCTTCGTGACTAATGTCTTGAACTTGAAAGGCGTATGTACTCGTTGGCAGCGATGATGAGGCATTGTAGAATCTCTGACCAGAGCAGTTGCGCTCGAGGCGCAGTGCAGTACAGTAGTCTGTTGGGAGCAGTAGCCGAGTTATGTAGCGGAGGGGAGTCTGTGAGTAGTGGTAGCGCAGGGCAGTCGGGGTCTAGATGAGAGAGAGTTCAGTTGTGTGTGAGCAGTCGGCGGGCGTCGGCACCGCAATGGTCGTGATTCAGGACAAGGTATATTATTAAGCAGCTTTGCGATCAGCTAATGATGTTAATTAAGTGTAATTTCTGTAAGAATCGCCCCCAATAATAATTTTGATATAAAAGCAATTTTTTAACAAAGAATCATTTGATTTCCTTCCCTTTCCTTTAAACAAAAAAATTTCAATTAACTTCAAAAAAATTTAGTTATTGCGATGCATCTGCTGCAAGCTGTGGCGCAGAATAAGAGCAGAATTTTGACATGCAGTTTTACTAAGGTAAGAAATTAATTCTGATTTTTGCACGGGGCCAATGACCGACATTTCGGTTAAATTGAGTTTTGATTATCACTGTAGTTTCATTGTCATGGGATTATCTTACTTTTGTGTGGAGAACTTATACTTGGGTCAGATTGCTAATTTTTGCTTAGTTGTCTTTGTCATTAATATTTTTGCGGGAAGGTTACGCTTGGCTCCATTTCTATTAAGTATTGTCCTTTTTGAAAATTTCTGTGGGGAGGTTACACTTGGCGATACCCAGTCCAGGATCGTATTTCGTGAGAATCTTTTGAAAAACAGTCAGATATCTGCTCTTATTTGTTTAAATATAATTAACATTTGGCGCAACGCTTTTACTAATTTGTGACTTTCTTTCTACAGGTCAACGGCAATTCGTTGCTCTGTTGTAATTTTGTTTGTTGCTTTTTGCATTTGTGCTTATTTCTTTTGTGAATAATTGTGACTATTGTGAAAATGCCGCGAAAGACTATGAATAGTGTATCGCGAGGTATCATGAACGAAATGACCGAATTAAATAACTTCACCAATAATACTAGTGACACGCAGTGCAATGATGACAATCCTGCGTTCAGTGACAATCAATGCGTTCCAACCACTAATGATGACTTTTGTCTTAATGATTATGTCCTCTGTTAATTTGACGACAATTGATGACGTGGGGCGCACTATTGTAATGAGCGCTGCCCAGCATAACACACCCGGTTTGGAAAATTCAAGTAACGAACAGACAAATTTGTCTAATGAAAATGGACAGTGTATTGAAAGTACGACGGATCTATTTAATTCCGAAATAGTGTCTGACAGTGTACATCCGACTGATAAACCTTTTTGTAAATCTCAGAATAACCAATTGGTTACAGAAAGCGAGACAATTCCAGATCGACCATTAAACAGCACAGAGAATAGAAATGTTAATTTTGGCTCGGATCAAATTATGGCACTATTGCTGCAACGAGTTAACCAAATTATTGAAAACCAAGACGACCTTAAAGAAGATTTCAAACAACAACTTAGTGAACAGGCCAGACAACAGAGGGAAGATAACAAACAACTTAGTGAACAGGTCAAACAACAGAATGAAAAACAAGACAAACTTAGTGAACAGGTCAGACAACAGAGTGAAGATAATAAACAATTTAATGAAAATTTCAAACAACTTAGTGAACAGAACAAACAGTTTAATGAAAAATTAGACGACAATTCCAGGCAGCTTAGTGAACAAATTAGAACCGTTGCCGCGCAGTGTCATGACACTAAGGTACAGTTACGCGAGGAAATTGAGGCGTGTTCAAAAAAAAATAGCGAAGAAATTAGATCTGTTGCTCAAGAATTAAGGGAAATGCAAATAGCCACAACAGAAACACTTAGAGCGGAAATCAGTACAGTTGCGAAACAATGCTCCGAAAAAGCTACACAATTACGCGACGAGTTTAAAGCAATGACAGCAGAACTTTCGCGCACAATGGATGAAAAGATTGACGCGAAATTCGAACACCAGAACACTCAAATTAACGAACGTCTTAGTGTTCACATACAAAACAGTGATACGCGTTTCCGCAAATTTATTGATGATCAAAATAAAGTCAAACGTCAAGTCATGGAAACAATCACTGCACAGAGACAAGAAGACAAACGTAAGATGTTTGCGAAAGCAAAAACATACGTAGACAACAATATTGCTACAATGTCCAATGAAATTAATTCCATCAAACAGTTGAACGCGGAATTACGCGATGAAATTTCTGATCTTAAATCAAAAACAGATACGCATACAGCAGATATTCAGACAGTGACAGACAGATTTGAAGAATTAGAAATAACACAGGATTCCGATGTCGTCAAAGCTGACGTTAAAAAACTGAACGAAATTACACGTAAGTTGCAAAAACAGATTAATGCGTCCGATTCTAAAAACGATGATCAGGCAAAAATACTGACTGAAAAATATGATGAATTGGCCAGTCGTATTGATGCTATTGAAAGTACTAATGACAGCAAATCAGACGACATTTCACCGATTTCATTTAGTCAAACAACTGAATTTCAAAATTTACAGCAGACAATTAATGAAATCGATTCGTCTAATAACACGTTGCGTAGAAAACTGTCAAGTTTACAGCAGGAAGTAACAGAGATGAAAAATATTTCGGTTAATAACGCATCACAGCAGACGCCACTTTGCGAACATTTGTCAGATTCGCGCAACGCGTGCAATTTGGGTAATCTACAAAGAGCACCCGACTTTGATTCCGAACAATCACAGTTCAACAGATTCTCTTACAACCATGAACCTGTTCCATCACACAGAGATGATAATTTCGATTACAAACATTTTCTGTCAGTGAGAAAGTTTAAAATATTTAAAAACGACAGAACACAGATTCACCCGCTAGATTGGATACAACAGTTTAGCTTTGCTTTTCCACCGACATGGCCTGTAACGCACAAACTTGAATTTATTTGCAGTTTTTTGGAAGGCGAACCGGCAACTCGTATGAGACCGATCGCGAGGCAATGCTATTCGGTAGAAGAGTTTCAGAATGCTTTTTTGTCAGCGTATTGGTCGAAGACGACACAGCGCGGAATAAAAGATCAATTAATTAGCTTACCAAATTATGAGAACTCAAACTTTCCGAATGTGACGCAATTTTTTGAGCACATGGTGCAACAAAACCAGTACCTAAGTGAACCGTACAGTGAATCTGCACTCATTCAGTTATGTATCTCTAAATTACCAAGGTCATTAAGAGTGTCACTTCTAACGGGTCAGCAGAAGGAAAACATTTCAGCATTCAGAGATCTGTTGCAGCTTTTAGAAGTGCAGCAATCTGATTATTCTTTCATAAACAAACATTTTTCATATAACAACAAAGGCCAACAAACGTACAGCAATTACGATCAGCCACGTAATTTCAATAGTAAAAGTAACAGACGCTTTAGGAATGACAACTACCAGAACTTTAATCACAGACAAAATTTTAATTATCAATATCGTCAAAATTATGAGCAACAGGAACCACATTTCAGTAACAATAGACGTTTTCCACCACAACAGCATGAAAGTCACCCGGTTAGAATACCTAACCAACAATGTAATGCACAAGGTCAACCTAGCTTTAATGTTTCGCCGCGTGCGTGTATAGTCCCTGATACAACAAATAGTAACGCACGGCAGCAAGGAAATAACTACGCACACAGAAGACAATATTTCAATTCCTATCGCAATGCACCGTATAGGAATGACTATCACGACAGACGTAAAAACGATGAGCACAATTTTCAGCGAACATCTAACAACAGTCGGTCATACCAACAGCAGAATTATCCGCAAGAACATATTCTCGTGAATGAACCCGACAGTAGGTATCATCCAGAGCGTAACACGTCTGGAAGAAGTAATAGAACAGTTCAAATAGTAGAAATGCCACGGAATCCTCCTGATAATAGTAACACGTCAGATAGAATCTGACTAGATACCGTACAGGACGCATCTTCCAATAATACAAGCACTAGTTTTGACACGCGAAACGTTGTTCGCGAAAATGTAATTACTTTTGACGATATCAGAGACACACTTTTGCAGGAAAGACCAGTTGTTCAGAAAACTATTTCACACCCTGTCATAGAAATTAAAATTGGTTCATCGAAATTTTCAGCAGTAATCGATTCTGGTTCACCTATGTCAGTCATTAATGAGGAAACTTTTAACGAGTGTAACAAAGAGAATACGTATCCTACATTACCTTTAGGCAAAACGAAAGTGAAAGGAGCAGTATCGAGTAAAGGAGTGGATGTAAAATTACAGACGCATTTATCATTTTGTATTGGAGGTCATACTTTTCACTCAAATTTTTGGATTGTTCCTTTATTAACAACAGACGTAATTTTAGGCACTAATTTTCTCGTTCAACACGATGCAGTGGTTGATTTTCAAAATTCTTATTTAATGTTGAAGGACGAAAATGTACAATTAGCTTTAGAGTTTCAGCATTCTTTATCTACAATTAACCGCACAGAGGTCATTTCCGCAACACGTAACATAGACTGTAATTCCGCATTGTTCACAGACACGTACGTACATAACTATAACACTCCAGACGAAGCTGATTACGACGTAATGCAGATGATTTCCGATAAAGTTAAACAAAGCAGTGCAAATACAGACGACGAACGAACGCAACTACACAAAATTCTTTTACAGCAAGCTCCAGTTTTCGACAACATTCCTGGTACTATGTCCGGCTTTATGTATGAATTTCAAGTCAAACAGCACGACACATTTAAAGCAAAGCATTATCCCATTCCATATATCCACCGAGAACAAGTTAAAAAAGAGTTGCAGGATATGCTTGACCAAGGAATTATAGAACCGGCAGTTAGTCCGTACATAAACCCGCTGCATATTGTTAAGAAAAAAGATGGCTCACTTCGGTTCGTACTTGATTCACGTCACATTAATGACATTATTATTAATGAAACCGATCGACCACAGACACTGGAAGAACTTCTACAAAAATTTCATGGTACTGCTGTTTATTCTACACTAGATTTGAAATTGGGATTTTGGCAAATTCAACTTCATCCAAATTGCAGAAAATATACAGCTTTTCTCTGTTTCGGTGACTGTTATCAATTTTGCAAATTACCATTCGGCTTAACTATTTCTTCTGCAGCTTTTATTCGCGGTTTGAACACAATACTTCCGACAGAACTTAAAGACAGAATTACGACGTACGTAGACGACATTCTTATCGCAGAAGCTAACTGGTCTGAACACAATCTGATTTTAGAACGACTGTTGCGAACTTTTCATGCACAAGGACTAACAGTTAACCTCAGTAAATCGCATTTTGGTAAAACTTCTATAAAATTTCTTGGACACGTAATTTCAGCAGAAGGCATTGCGCCTGATCCAGAAAAACTTCAAGCTCTACGTGACATTACTGTTCCTACGACGAAGAAACAATTACGCAGTTTTTTGGGCTTAATTAACTTTTTTCGCAAATTTATTCATCACTCTGCATTAGACACACCTAGATTATGCCAATTAACAGGTAAAAACACTATTTGGTCATGGGATAAGCAAGCACATTCTGAATTCGTGAACCTGAAACATGCTTTGTTGAATGCTCCACTTTTATCGCACCCAGATCTTACCAGAAATTTTTCTATTGCCACCGACAGTTCCAACACAGCTTTAGGTGTACATATTTTTCAGGAAATTGAAGAAGATGGTTCTACAGTAATTACAAACATTGCATTTGCAAGTCGCATTCTCTCACCTGCTGAACGAAATTATTCCGTCACAGAATTAGAAACATTATGTGTTGTATGGGCTTTTACGAGATTTCGGCATTTTCTTTATGGAAGACACACCACCGTTTACACAGACCATAGAGCTATCCAATTCTTACTTTCGGCTAAATTCACTCACGACAGGTTAAGTAGATGGAAACTTTATTTGCAGGAATTTAATTTTACGATTGTTCACATTCCCGGCACACAAAATGTTATAGCAGACGCACTTTCCCGTTCTCTCAGCAACAATCAGCAAGACGTAGCAACCAACTTCTGCAAAGCAAATTTCAGCGTCATGTACATTCAGCAAGTTGCATTTGAAAATTTTATTTCATCGTCATTACAGGACATAGCAAAAGAGCAAAGTAAAGACAATGTGTGGAAAGAAATTAAACACCTTTGGCAAGATAAGAATATGTTACGATTAGGAACCACTACACTGTACGCAATGACATTCTGTTTCGCCGCTCTCATCCAGACAGCAACAATTGGTTATTATGCATTCCTGACGAACTGGTTAACAAATTAATCTGGTACACTCATTTAAGCTACGCACATTACGGAGCTAGAAAATGTTTTCTTATACTGAGACAGAACTGTTATTTTACAAATATGGAAAAACGTATACGACGAGTTTTAGCGTCATGTAAAATTTGCCAGAAAGCTAAATCAGACACCACTTCACATATTCCTCCATTATATCCCATTATACCTGTTAAATTAAGACATATGGCCGCAGTAGACATTTTTGGTCCAATTCCGAGAACTAATAGAGGTTTTTGCTATATCTTTGTCGCTGTTGAACTCACTTCAAAATTTGTTACCTTCACTCCGTTACGCAAAGCTAATGCCAAAACTGTCTCGAAAGCATTTGTAAAGCATTTTCTATTTTATGTAGGGCATGTGATGAAAGTAATTTCTGACAATGGATCACAATTTCGTTCTGCTACATGGACACGCATGTTACGAGCTAGAAACATTTCTCCGATTTATATATCCAAGTACCACGCTTCTTCGAACCCTTGTGAACGATTAATGAAAGAAATTGGTAAACTGTGTAGAATATATTGCCACAAAAGACATGTTAATTGGGACACACACATACACTCATTCGAAGATGTAATTAATTCCATTCCAAATGAATCCACTATGCTATCTCCGTCTGTAATACTGAAAAACGTTGAACCACCAAACAAAATCAAAGAATTAGTAACATTTCCTACATCTCGTCGATTACGACACCACGAAATAATTGACATTGCGCTGAACAACATCAAACGTGCCGCAGAGCGCCGGAGAAGACAGCAAAAACAGGTTTGTAGACGCCGAGATTTTCACGTTGGACAGAAGATATTAGTACGTACACACTATTTATCCAGCAAATTAAAAGGTAAGTGCAGTAAATTTGAACTTCTGTACGCAGGTCCATATCGGATTCGCAGCATTCCTCACCCCAATGTTGTACACGTCGAAACTTTGAGAACCAGAAAATCGAAAGGCAATCACCATATCTCCAATGTTAAACCGTTTATTGAGTGAACATACTTTATGATTTATCACGCTGTAATGCTATTTGCTAATTTTTATGAATATTTCTGCAATTATATTCACATGACTACTTATTGATGATTATCGTATTTTTTCTTGGCAAGTGCCCGGCAAGGTAAGATTAGCAGGTCGCTCTTCTTGTCATTACACACTAGACCGTGCATATTTTCCAGATGAACTTACACATTTTATGACCACTTATGCAATTATAATTATATGACTAATTACTGATGATGACTATCGTATTTTTTCTTGGCAAGTGCCCGGCAAAGTATGGTTAACAGGTCGCTTTTCTTGTCGTTACACATCAGACTGTGGACATTTTTCATTTTTTTGTGTGTATGATTGTTTTCCTGTTTTGTTTGTATACATTATGAAATAGCTAAGGTATAACATACCAGTTAACTTTGACATTTTTTTTGCCCTGTGATATCTCAACATCGTGACTATTTTACACTTTTTTTTTTGCTGCTGCATTATGATATTGTCTGTACACTTTTTGCCTTTAAACACTGTCTATGCCTTTGACATATTACGTTTTCTGTCATGTTATGCTGTATGCTTAATTTTGTCACCATTAACCAGTCATTATTTAATGGGTATCTGATTTAAATGCAAGACATTAATCTTTGTTCATCAATTTCAGAAAGAAATGATGCGTAAAGGAAATAAATTGAACAGAAATGGGAATTTCACCTAAGGAATAAACGAAAGAAGATGCAATAACCTTATGAGGAAGAGTAAATGGATTAGGATTAACAAGCATTAACAAGAATATACTAGACACATCGCAGAATAGCAGTCTTAACTAATTTTTCTTTCAGAATACGAAGCGATTGATGCAAGCTGTCAGACAGAACTACACATCTTAGTTTTAAGTGATGTAATATGCTAGGTATAAGGAATAGTTATGTGATGAATAATGAAGTGATTTTTTTGCAGATGATAATGAATGCTGATGATGAATAATGATGAAGAATATAATAATATGGATAATGAAGTTTTTCTTTACAGGTGATGATAATAATGAAGTTATGATAATATGGATAATGAAGTTTTTCTTTACGGATGAGGATAATGTTGAAGTTATGTATTTATGCTATGTAGTTATTTAAGTATTTGTTGCAGTTTGCTTTGACAGCGGGTGTTATATTGCATAGTAGGATGACTGAAGATTTTGGAAAGGACAGCTATGGAACACATTTTTTATACACATTTCACTACCTGTTAATTCGAAGTTCACTACTTTTCAGCATAGTCTGCGTTTCTTCTTTCAGCTCAATAATCCATTTTGTATTTTTCTTTCAGGAGAAGCTTTTTATGATACTTACTAAACTTGTTACCTATTATACCTGTTCTAGTACTTGCATTTTTTTTTACCCATCATTTATAAATGTGATAACCTTGCTACAGCTGACTCATGACGAATGACGTTACACAATCTTTTCATTTATAGGAACAACCTAGAAGCAATTTTTTTCTCTTATTTCTTCTTGCTTTCTCTTATAATTACCCAAAGCAATGCATTGCTAGCAGAAAAAACAAAATGTATTAACAGTCCCAGATAATGTCACTAGTTTATGATAATTCTGAATAATACTGATCAGCTCTGAATAGTATGTCACTTGAATAATGACTTCTTAATGATACCAAAACATAATTGCCACTATCTATTGTAATGAGAGTACTTATTATGCCCATGCTTATTAATGCTATTAACTGATTTTTTTAATAATGATTTCTTAATGATATGAATAATACTGAATGATGACTAATGTTTTATACTATTCAATACTTGCTGGCCACTGAGTGCCCATAATTAATGTAATTACTTATTATGCCCATGATTATTAATGTTATGACTGTAATTAACTGATTTTTTTAATAATGATTTCTTAATGATATGAATAATACTGAATGATGACTAATGTTTTATACTATTCAATACTTGCTGGCCACTGAGTGCCCATAATTAATGTAATTGCTTATAATGCCCATGCTTATTAATGCTATGACTGTAATTAACTGATTTTTCTAATGATGATTTCTTAATGATATGAATAATACTGAATGATGAATAATGTTTTATACTATTCAATACTTGCTGGCCACTGAGTGCCTATAATTAAGATTTTTTTATGAACATGTTCTGTAATATTAAAATACATGGTACAGAAATGTTCAATGACTAGAGTATGGATACCGCAAACTACTTATGTAATCACTAATCAAGACTTGTGTGTTAGTTAATGTCCTTCACCTTCTGACCTAACTACCTGAAATTATTGTAACATCCATTTGTCTTGTCCATCCTCATTATCATGGAGCACTATATTTGGTTTTTGCACTAATTCTACGTTGGTGTGCCTCTTAAGAGCGTGGTGTTGACACGACATGCTGTCCACCACCGTAACCGATGAAGACGTTATTATGGTCCCACTGTTTGGTGTACCTGGTGTACTGCCAAATGGTAGCATGGAATATTACTACGACGTTTCAGTGTCTTGATACGCTGATAAATACTTCTGGGAACGGAACTGCAGATTGTATCACTTAGTGTTGTGACCCTGTGGAAAGATATGGACTTTCAGTGCAGATGTGTGCAAACTAAAGTGCTACAACCATGATGCAATCCTTTCCTTTCCTATCCTAATAGTGAAAATCATTTTTAACTAACACCATTTATGTTCATGGCCTATACATTTTTTTTTCGATTTGTGGAACTCCAGTGCGAGTACACTTATGTCACCTGTCGACATGATTTTTTGCCATCATACTAAAGACATTTTTCGATTTGTTCTGAAGTGCAGTATGTGTGCACTCTTGTCATCTATATTGTATATACTTTTTGTGATTTGATGATTTTTCTACCCTTGCGTTTATTTGTTATAAAAATGTTCAAAAGTTTTCAGTGCATGTGCACTTATGTGAATATGTTTTCAACTGAACTCCAGTGCCTGTGCACTCTTCTCAATTTTCGATATGATTTGTGTTCATTCTGTATATTTTTTATGATTTATGTCATTTGTTACTCATTGTATATACATTTCGTCTTTTGCTGATATGTTCTCCACTGCAGTGCATGTGCACTCATGTCCCCTGTCAACATGATTTTGTTCAAAAAAAAAAAATGCTACAGAATCTTACAGTGCGTGTGCACTTTGTTATTTGTCAAATAATTTGTATATACATTTTTCTGATTTGCTGATACGCTCTCTACTCATTGTACTTATATTTTGTCTTGTCTGTAATGTTTTGTAATCGGTGCATGCGCACAACATTTAATTCATGTATTACATCCAAATATTTTGTAAATGTTAATTAATTAAAAGAAAAATTTGTTACGATGGCAAGTCCAAATGACTCACCATCGCTGCCAAATTTTTTGCCCCCCAGTGGAGGGTTATGAAAGGCGTATGTACTCGTTGGCAGCGATGATGAGGCATTGTAGAATCTCTGACCAGAGCAGTTGCGCTCGAGGCGCAGTGCAGTACAGTAGTCTGTTGGGAGCAGTAGCCGAGTTATGTAGCGGAGGGGAGTCTGTGAGTAGTGGTAGCGCAGGGCAGTCGGGGTCTAGATGAGAGAGAGTTCAGTTGTGTGTGAGCAGTCGGCGGGCGTCGGCACCGCAATGGTCGTGATTCAGGACAAGGTATATTATTAAGCAGCTTTGCGATCAGCTAATGATGTTAATTAAGTGTAATTTCTGTAAGAATCGCCCCCAATAATAATTTTGATATAAAAGCAATTTTTTAACAAAGAATCATTTGATTTCCTTCCATTTCCTTTAAACAAAAAAATTTCAATTAACTTCAAAAAAATTTAGTTATTGCGATGCATCTGCTGCAAGCTGTGGCGCAGAATAAGAGCAGAATTTTGACATGCAGTTTTACTAAGGTAAGAAATTAATTCTGATTTTTGCACAGGGCCAATGACCGACATTTCGGTTAAATTGAGTTTTGATTATCACTGTAGTTTCATTGTCATGGGATTATCTTACTTTTTGTGTGGAGAACTTATACTTGGGTCAGATTGCTAATTTTTGCTTAATTGTCTTTGTCATTAATATTTTTGCGGGAAGGTTACGTTTGGCTCCATTTCTATTAAGTATTGTCCTTTTTGAAAATTTCTGTGGGGAGGTTACAAACTTCAGCCTACTCTTCATCACTACTATATTGTGATCTGAGTCTATGTCTGCTCCTGGGTACGCCTTACAATCCAGTATCTGATTTCGGAATCTCTGTCTGACCATGATGTAATCTAACTGAAATCTTCCCGTATCTCCCGGCCTTTTCCAAGTATACCTCATCCTCTTATGATTCGTGAACAGGGTATTCGCTATTACTAGCTGAAAATTATTACAGAACTCAATTAGTCTTTCTCCTCTTTCATTCCTTGTCCCAAGCCCATATTCTCCTGTAAGCTTTTCTTCTACTCCTTCCCCTACAACTGCATTCCAGTCGCCCATGACTATTAGATTTTCGTCCCCCTTTACCTACTGCATTACCCTTTCAATATCCTCATACACGTTCTCTATCTGTTCATCTTCAGCTTGCGACGTAGGTATGTATACCTGAACTATCGTTGTCGGTGTTGGTCTGCTGTCGATTCTGATTAGAACAACCCGGTCACTGAACTGTTCACAGTAACACACCCTCTGCCCTACCTTCCTATTCATAACGAATTCTACACCTACATCGTAGAGACTGGAAAGAACACAATAGATTCAAAAAATATTGGGAAAATTATTTCCTAACCACAGAAAAAGATCACTGGGTTCAGTTTGTGAGCTGCAACAAGTGACTCCACGAAACATGCTCTACATATGTGGACATGTGTGTAGACTGTGGCAGGAAAGACGCTAGGGCACAAAGCAGTAAGACACAATCTACATAAATTTATACCTTGTGCGCTGTAAATGGAAATTAAAATATTATGTATACTAATGTCGTATTCATTTTCATGTCTATAATTGTCTTTCTGTGTGTTATAATGCTCAGTTATATAAAAATTGAAAGTTTAAATTTGATTTTGTTATTAATGATTTTACTTGCGGCCTCTCTCCCGAGGTAAGTCCGCATGTATACCGGGCTCCAAGCAGAGACGCCGCTCATGGAACAATTCCTTTGTTCCTTCTTTCCTCCCTTTTATTTACACATACCGACGTTTTTATCATATGCGATCTAATGCAAACATTTTAAACTTACGCTCCATCAATTTGCAATAATATTTCAAGTGCTTCAACCGCAATATAACAAAAGATATAAAATATCCGGCATCTGTACCGGATCTTCGCTGTACGCAGAGACTCTTTCTGATTGGTCGGTAATTATGGTCAGTAATTACGTAATGCTGTCGCAGATGGTGTCAATTTGGCTTCCTTTCGTCCATCTTCATTTTACTGTTAAGTTGATGACACTTTATGGTTTGGCCACACGGCGTACAAGTACTTCAGCACTTACCTGAACAAATGAATAGTACGAAACTTCCTGGCAGACTAAAAGTGTGTGCTGGACCGAGACTCGAGCTCGGGACCTTTGCTGTTCTCGGGAAAGTGCTCTACCATGTGAGCTACCCAAGCACGACTCACGCCCCGTCCTCACAGCTTTACTTCTACCAGTATCTCGTCTTCTTTCTTCCAGGAGTGCTAGTTCTGCAAGGTTCGCAGGAGAGCTTCTGTGACGTTTGGGAGGTAGGAGACGAGATACTGGCAGAAGTAAAGCTGTGAGGACGGAGTGTGAGTCGTTCTTGGGTATCTCGGATGATACCATCATCCACAACAGTGAAGATAATCTCATTAGTTTCGAGGCTTATATGAGAACGGCACGTTGGAAGTTGAAACGTTATCCAAATTTCTGGACGATGTTTGGTGACATGTTAGATATAATTTTTGAAAATCAAGGCGTAGGGTAATTCTCGACGCCGGTTAGGGCACAAATCACAATCAAGACTATGTAGCGGACAAAATACACAACGAATAAGGGGTTTCACCTGTTCCCAGGACTGCTCCCGACTTCTCAACTGTGTTATTAACTTCATTTGACGTTTTTCTTAATTTATGTTGCCTGTGCGTGTCTTTGTTATTCGTTTGGGTGTTCCAGATGACTTTCTGTGAAGAGTTTGGACGGTTGTGAATCAATTGACAGAATTTCAATTTTACTTAAGACAATTACATATATTTTATTTTTCTTTAATATGTTTGAGTTTGGTTCTATGTCTTTGTCTGGACTGAAGATGCTATTGTAAGTTTAAAATTTTTGTTATGTTTTGTAAGCTTAAAAATGGCACTCTACAGCACTATAATGAAATGTGTTCTTCAGTCTATTGTAGGTTACAATACGTGCTTGAAACAGTTCCAGTACTTCATTATTTTGTTTTTGTGCTTATGTGCTTATATGATTGTTTAATAAAGGAAACAATAAAAAGATGGTAGAGCACTTGCCCGCGAAAGTCAAAGGTCCCGAGTTCGAGTATCGGTCAGGCACACAGTTTTAATCTGCCAGGAAGTTTCATATCAGCGCACACTCCGCTGCAGAGTGAAAATCTCATTCTAATTGAACAGTATGTAACCAGACATACAGCACGCTCTACAGACAATGGTAAGACTTCCATTTTTAGACGTTTTTCTAAAGAGCTGTCCGATTAGCGCCTCGGGCACTCACTGTACCGCAAGCCGATGCACACTGATTTATTTCTTAGCGCACAGAGGTTTGACTACCCAGTCCAGAAGAGCAAAAGTGGTTTCTGACGAGGACCACTTCTTCCTAAATCAATCAGCATTCCGAAAGAACGGCTATGGGTCACGTGAAATGAAGTCAGCGTTCTCCAAGAAAAAGGAAACGTGAAAATGTTGAACATTCACTTGATGAGCCATCGTTTGCATTCCTCGCTACCTGCAACACTAATGCAGCAAAATAGGCCAAGCCCTGGGAAGACGAGATATAAGATTTTTTCTCCGACGTCGTAAGGGGTTCAAGGAGATGCTACGCCATGGTAAGGACTGTCTCGGCCGCTGGATCCCTGCGATCTGCATCCCTTGCGGGTATGGAAGCAATTACATTGGTCAGTCCATCGACACCGTTTTGTGCAGAACATCAACGGCACATTAAAAATCGAGAACTGGAGAAGTCTACCGCTCATGAGCGCAGCCTCACAAAAAGGTAAAAAAGAAACATATGTACTGTCTGACGAAACAAAAGTTTTGTACCAGCGTCCGACATAGTACGCAGAGATGCAGAGATATGAATGTGTGAGAAAATCTTCAACTTTGGCAACGGATATAATCTTAGAGGTGCATGGAAGTGCACAGAAGAGCCAGAGACATTCATCGCGATGTCTACGTGTGACATTATTGTTCATATAGTTTAAAAAATTTTTGTAAATATTTTATTTAAACTGTTAAAGCAGAAGTAGAGACATCTTGTTTGAAGCGAAATCGATACAGAAACTCTTTGATAAGATTAAAATGAATGTACATATTAAGCATCTATTTGTTATAATTATGAAATTTAAAAAGGTGCTATAATGTAATTATGTATGTAACAGTTACTGGCACTCACTCAGGGCTGTATGAGATATGGGTAGTGTAAAAGATTGAGTAGTTTCGTCAGGAACGGAAAGCTGTTAAAAGGTGGGAGCGGAAACGTTTGGCGCGCTTTGGCGGGCGCGAACAAAGTCAGTCGGTGGCCAGTGATTTTAGAAGCAGCACGTACAGCGCCAGTATAGTGCGGAGTGCGCCGTATTGTGGCATCTTGCCTCGGTTGGAAACTGCAGTTTATCACGGCCTGGTATGGGGAGAAAAACGGGCTACTGATTATAAGATGGATCATCGTTATGAAGAGGAAATAAGTCCGACATGGATAACTGCTCTTGGCCGTTCTGATATCAATGCAGTTGTTGTCACCAACGCCACCGTCGCTGATCACAGCATACAGGGTACGACATTTTAGGTATGGGTTATAGTACGTGCCAGGAAGTTGAAATGTGCTTTAAGAATCCTAATTAACAATTGTGTCCACCTGGTAATTTATCCCGCTCATAAACCAAGCAGGATCCTAACCTGGTACATGAAAATTCCGAGTGACTTGTATTCAGCCAAGACTGTTAAATCTTTAATATATTGTTGGCAAATCAGTGATCAATCACTGAAATAATTGATGGAAGGAATAAATGAGAATTTCATAATTAACGTCGCTATTATTTTCTGCGTTAAAATGATTACGTAAGGTTATGCCAGATTCAGAGATCACATTAGATAAGTTTTTTGCTGCTTTCACATTACGTATTAATGAAAGGAAATACTAAGTTGATGATTAATGGTGATAAATAGAACGTTAAACACTTTATAGTGAATCCATGAAATGTTGAGTACCAAATATGTTGATGTAGAAACCCCCCTCTCCAAATTTACTTTTGCTTTCATGAAATCATTCTGTTTGCTTAAGCAATTGGGTACTGTAGTTTTGTTTAGAGCGGCTAAACTTTTCTTGTATTGCTGAACCATCTTTTATCTAAATCTAAAGTGAAGTCTGTTAGGCAAGTAGGGAGTTGCAATCTTTTCTGCTGTTCTACTCAGTTTCATTACGTGCGCCTAATTAGAGCGGCGAATAATAGTGTACCACCACACACATACATTGTTATCGATGCAGAATAGTAGTCTAACTACTGTTATTTGCCATACCTCTGAACTAATGACTTATTTGAAGAAACGAGTTAAAGTCTGATGCTTATTCCTTAGGTTAACATACGGTTATTACAGTTGTTTTTGTGGTTTTGCTGTCCGGATAGGTAACTGTATTTCTGTTTGTTACATTGCTTATTATTAACAGTACAGTATAAGAATATTACAGTTGGCTTTGCATGATAGTATGCTTTCTAAACCAGTTCAGAGAATACAAAATACACGCAAGTATTACATCTGGTTTTACATATCAGGATAGTAAATAACACACACAAGTCAACATAAGCAAGAATATTACATACGCTAGGGCGGGAGCGATGGTAACACCAGCGCAGACGTAGACACCATCTGCGACAGCATTACGTAATTAGCGACCAATCAGAAGCTGTCTATGCCCTCTACAAGGCTACCACAGCAGCTGTTTTCAGTTGCTCCTGACGAAGACAGTAGAGGAAATTGTCTAAAGTTCGAGCTTTCACCATGAACTGACGTAACAAGAAGCCCGAGAATATTTTACGCAACAGTTCTGTTGCGATAGGCTTCGTTCTCAGAACTTAAGTTTTTCTTTCAATTCTTCTGTATATTAGTCTTGTCAGCAACTTGGATGCATCAGTTATTAAGCTGATGGTGCGATAATTCTCGCAGTTGTCGGCTCTTGCAATCTTTGGAACTGTATGGATGATGTTTTTGCGAAAATCCGATGGTATATCATTGTTGGTTCAAATGGTTCAAACGGCTCTGAGCACTATGGGACTCAACTTCTGCGGTCATTAGTCCCCTAGAACTTAGAACTATTTAAACCTGACTAACCTAAGGACATCACACACATCCATGCCCTATGCATGATTCGAACCTGCGACCGTAGCGGTCTCGCGGTTCCAGACTGCAGCGCCCAGAACCGCACGGCCACTTCGGCCGGCTATCATTGTTGCATACATTCTACCCACCAACGTGAATAATCGTTGTTCGCCCACTTTTCCGTGATTTCAGAATTTCTGTTGGAATGTTATCGATCCCTTCTGTCTTATTTGATTTTAAGTCTCTCAAAGCTTTTCTAAAAATTCTCATTCTAATACTGGATCCATATCTCTTCTCTTTCGACTCCTGTTTCTTCTTCTATCACATCAAATAAGTCCTCACCACATAGAGGCCATCAGGGTACACTTTACACTCACCCACTCTCTCCTCTGCATTTAACAGTGGAATTCCCATTGCATTATTAATATTCTGTCTTGATAACACCATGATCTGTTCGATTAATCATTGTTTCTGTTGATTAAACAAATCAACTGAATAACACAAATATGTTCCACTAAACCATATACTAATCAAATCGTCGCCAGATAGTTCCCTAATTGAGCACCGACTAAGCCACAAACCTACTTTATTTCGCGGTTTGTGTTTTGCTAGCAGCAGTTTACTGTGCTCTTTGCCTAACTTCCGACGACCTGCAGACCATATGCGAACCGAATCAATCACTCGTGGTGGCGCACTATTCTATAACTAATCTACCTACTCGCTAAAAATGCGTTGCTGTAGTAGCCGACATTTAGGAACATCTTACCGCTCCAACGCCAAATCGTGAAATGTAATGCCTTTGCTAGATCTATCATGCTACGAATTCGCGGCGCAGTTTTCTTGCGTGTTTGTAGAGGCTGCAATCACAATTACATATCCTCCTTACTTTTATAAGCAGATCTGTACAACCCGCAATGTAATTGCCTGCCTGGTCTCAAGTACATATTCCATCGAAAAAAAAACTAAAATTGCGTGTAGGACTCGCCGTCTGAGGGTTTCACACAATCCTAGTTAGGTATATAGACAGCTAATTTATAGGTTTTGAAGCGTGGTTAGGCGAGTATCAAAATAAGTTCCGCACATTTCTGTATCTTTTGATTGCATTGACATGGAGGCTTAAATTTTCCTTGTAGCCATCCATATGACCGTAGACTTTAGTGTAGTGGTTCCCACTCTGTCTTAGAACATCAACCCCAAGTGCAATCAGACGTTAGCTAGTACCCCTCCCTACCTTCACACCCCCCCACCCCACCCCCACCAATTGTTATCAACTTTAGATCTACATCTACATTTATACTCCGCAAGCTTCCTAAGTAAACTGTTGAATGAAAGACTTTTCTTGGAGCACCTTTATTTTTGTAATGATGAAACATTAATAAACAATTTGTTTATGTGTCTTAGAATAAATGACGAAGTAATTCGTGATGCGTTGCAAGTAGTACCCGCAGTTCCTTCTCAGATAAGAAAGGTAAGTGTTTACAGTCAGGCCAGACACTTGTTACGGAACGTATTTTCCTTGAGTTAGTCCTCTCCATTGCGGCACTTGCTTGTCCTCCGCACTGCAACCCTATTTAAAGCAAAACAGATCCAGATGTGTGGACAATACTTGCTTTTTGTAGATCACTTAACTGCTGCACTCCTTACTTCTCAGCTGGCAGAAATTTGACGACTTCAGGTACTTAATGCTTTGTGTCTAACTACTCTAATAATAATAAATAATAATAACACTGTGTTCAGTACTATAGTGGCATTTATTTAGTTACTACACGTCGTGCCGTCAATTAATTCATTTATCTGTCTCGAAGCGAGTAACGACACAATTTCTGAACTACTACAGTTAGTTTCTACAACTTGGAGACGATATTTTCTTGAGATATCTGGCATTTTTTTACGTATATGTCTCACTTTTATCTCTGCGATGTACGGGACACAGCACAACGTATGTATTCACTGGATGGTCTGTGTGAGAAACCTGTAATCTTCACCGCATTAATGCTGGTAATGGAGCAAAAATAAATATTCATAACTTACATATACAATATTGGAGTCTTAGAAAATTGAAATATTAATAATGATTTTTTTTAAATAATTCGGTTTCGTGACTGAAACAGAATCTAATCGTTTAGTTTTTACCCCTCAAAAAATTCAGTTTACGCATCAGGAGGTAATTACTCCAGGGTGGGAACCACTACCTTAATATGTAACATAAATGTCAAATTGATACATTTTCCCGTACCGAAAAAGGGGTCTTAACAGACTGACAGGCAGACGATCAACAAAGTGGTTCTGTAAGCGTTCTGTTGCTACCGACCGAGGGACGGAAACCTGAAAACGAATAATATTGTGACGTACTGGAATCACGATGTCCCGCTTCCGTATTAAACACCTTAAAATCACTGGACCGTTGACATGATATTTGAAGAAAGAATGAAAGTCTGAAAGGGAGGAACCTAGTGAGACTATAGAGAAAAGTTTGGTAGTCTGAGTCCATGGTGCATGCCCCGCAGTTCAGTGCCAGAAACGTAGCAACACAAAAATGCAAGTTTGAGCGTAAGATAAACTGTGTTGACGTAAACAAAATACACACATCAATACTCACCCAGGAGACATGATCCCAAATACCGTGTTGCATCCACTAGAGAGTCCACAACCTTCTTTAGGGAAGGAATTGATGATTAATGATCGGTGATTAGAACAGATACGTTTCACCGACTGTTCCAAACAGTTCCACGAATTTTCTGCGAAATTAAGATAGGGTCCCATAGGGTGCCTGAATCTACGTCCGACAAGGAATATATGCTTTCAACAATGCAGACTTAACTATTTCCACCGTGGGAGAAGGGAGTGTCCACAGAAAACTCATAAAGATGTAGAAGCAAGGCGACAGTTGGTCAACGACACGTTTCAGACAAACATACTTATTCATGACTATGGTAAACTTATACAGTATCCTCGAGTCAAGATACACGCTAAGAATGCTAGAGAACTGGTTGTTCATGTTTACTATGTGATGAAAAGTATCCGGACCCTCCCAAAAACATACATTTTTCATATTAGGTGCTTTGTACTGCCAACTACTGCCAGGTACTCGATATCAGTGACCTCAGTAGTCATTAGACATCATAAAAGAGCAGAATGGGGCACTCCGCGAAACTTACACACTTTGAACGTGGTCAGGTGATTGGGTGTCACTTGTGTCATATGTATGAACGCGAGGTTACCACACTCCTAAACATCCTTAGGTCCACTGTTTTCGATGTGACAGTAAAGTGGAAAGGTGAAAGTACACGTACACCACAAAAGCATGCGGGTCGACTTCGTCTGTTGAGTGACAGAGACCGCCAGCAGTTGAACAAAGTAGTAATGTGTAATAGACAGACATTTATCCAGACCATCACACAGGAATTCCAAACAGCATCAGGATCCACTGCAAGTACTATGACAGTTAGGCGGGAGGTGAGAAAACTGGGATTTCATGGCCGAGTGTCAGCTCATAAGCCACGTATTACACCGGTAAATACCAAACGACGCCTCGCTTGGTGTAAGGAGCGTAAACATTGGACGAATGAACAGTGGCAAAACGTTACGTGGAGTGACGAATCACGGTACACAATGCGGCGATTCGATGGGAGGGTGAGGGTATGGCGAATGCCCAGTGAACGTCATCTGCCAGCATGTGTAGTGCCAACAGTAAAATTCGGAGGCGGTGGTGTTATGGTGTGGTCGTGTTTTTCAAATGGTTCAAATGGCTCTGAGCACTATGGGACTTAACATCTATGGTCATCAGTCCCCTAGGACTTAGAACTACTTAAACCTAACTAACCTAAGGACATCACACAACACCCAGCCATCACGAGGCAGAGAAAATCCCTGACCCCGCCGGGAATCGAACCCGGGAACCCAGGTGCGGGAAGCGAGAACGCTAGCGCACGACCACGACCTGCGGACTCGTGTTTTTCATGGAGGGCGCTTGCACCCCTTGTTATTTTGCGTGGCACTGTCACAGCACAGGCCTATACATGTTTTAAGCACCTTCTTGCTTCCAACTGTTGAAGAGCAATTCGAGGATGGCGATTGCGTCTTTCAGCACGATCGAACACCTGTTCATAATGCACGGCTTGTGGCTGAGTGGTTACACGACAATAGCATCCCTGTAATGGACTGGCCTGCACAGGGACCTGACCTGAATCCTATAGAGAACTTATGGGATGTTTTGGAACGCCGACTTCGTGCCAGGCCTCACCGACCGACATTAATAACACTCCTCACTGCAGCACTCTGTGGAGAATGGGCTGTCCTTCCCCCAACCAACCTTCCAGCACCTGACTGCTGCGAGAGTGGAAGCTGTCATCATTGGTAATGGTGGGCCAACCCCATATTGAAATGCAGCATTACCGACTGATTGCGAACTTGTGAGTCATTTTCAGCCAGGTGCCCAGATACTTTTGATCACGTAGTGTAGATGTAAGTTAGAGTCGGTGTCTTCGAATTGCGGTGTCAGTAGTTCCTTGATGTGTCGCGAGAGGGAGCGAGTTCCGCATGCCCCTATTTTAAGTCAGTTGCATCAGCGATACGGGAGTGGAGTAAATTAGTCACGATGTCTTCGGCGGCGGTGTGCTTGTTAACATAGCCCTTGCACAGTGACAACTGCCAACTTGGAAAGGCGGATGGTTTTTCAGTTAGGAGCTGGATATTCATTTCTTTCGTTTCCACTGCTGGTCTGGAATGTTTTCAGGAGGTGTCTCCAGGTTCCGATCCTGCCACAAAAGTAGTTCACCGAGGTGTATCTTCTAAGACATTGTCATGGCAATTATCATCATCATATAACGGAAGTTAATGTTGAACTTCGCGTGTGCTGAGTTAGATCTTTGAGGGGCTTAGTTGTACCGAAGCGAATTGACAAACTACCTGCGTGGGTGAATCTCGATAGTGATCCTGCGAGAACTATTGCCCCACATGTGTGTGTCGATGAAAATTGCTTCTACGTCTAATGTTTAGAAATCAGGTGCTAACTTCTGTGGTGCAATATATTAAATTTATGAGTTTCTTTTATGCAAGGTTCTTCCCACAAACGTCACTTTCCTTTGAACTGGTTGAGGCGGCCGTTGACTATGTTAAGGGTTTCGTCTTGTGATGGAGATGGGTTGTCACGAGGGTTGAGTTTATTTAACGACGCTAGTTTCCCAGGTGTAGTACAGGCTGACTATCAGGTTAACTGTGAGCGAATGAGACGAAGGGGCCTTGTAGTCAACCGAGATACTGTACGTCTGATATGGTAAATTGATTTATATTGTTGATTTGCGGAAAAGATGCAATCGGGTGCTGTTGCTTAAATTACACTAGCGGAGTATCCGCCTTTGCCTGGGTATGTAGTTTTTCAAATCTTATCTCTGCATCAAATCTCTTTCTTCAACCTCCGTTTCTGCCCATCATCTCTATCACTTCTCTCTGTTCACCTTCTTCACCTCTCCCCCTCCCCTCTCTGTACATTTCCTCCTGTCCGTCCCTGCTCAATCTGCACCTCCTCCCTCTTTCTGTCCACCTGTTCCTCCCCCTATTTCCATCTCCGCCATCGCATGTCTATACTCATCTCCTCCTCTTCTTATCTTGGCCCATCTCCTCTCACCTCTTCTCTCTGTCCATCATTTCCTCCCTGTCTTCCTCATCTCCTCTTTCTGTGGCCATTTCTCTTTTTATCTTCCCCTCTTCTCACTGACTCTCTCTTCCTTGACCTGTCTCTGCCCTCTTCTTCCTTTTCTTTTCCGCCTCCTTGTCCCTCCTCCAATTTCCCTCTCCCCCAGTCTCTCTCCATCTCCTATTCTCCCTTATCTGCGTCAATCTTGTCCTTCCAGCTCGCTGCTGGTCCATCTCTTCCTCACCCCTTCTCTCACCAAGTTATCAAGAGCACCTCAATGAGACGCTGGTGGCTCTTAACCCAAACGTGTCTCCTTCCAGATGGTAACTAATATAGGTACCAAATTTGGTTGAAATCGTTCGGCAGTTAGAATTCACCTTTTTCCCTCGTATATACATATCAAATACATTTCACTTGTATTTAACATATTTCACATGTATTTCTACGCATATTTCACTTGTACCTCTAGCTAATTTCGCCGTGCAGTTTCATCTTTGCTCAGCTCAGTGTTTATGACGTCTCATTTCCTGAATTGTGTGCTGTACGATGATATAACTTTGCGTGTACATACAGTGGTATCTGTTGCTACTGTCTGCACAATATGTTGCAAACACAGTTAGTAAACGAAGTAATAACTTAAAACGTCGTGTTTGATACGACAGTTTTTCACAAATCTCAGTGTTTATGATGTCATATCATCTGAACTGCGGAGCCGGCCGAAGTGGCCGTGCGGTTAAAGGCGCTGCAGTCTGGAACCGCAAGACCGCTACGGTCGCAGGTTCGAATCCTGCCTCGGGCATGGATGTTTGTGATGTCCTTAGGTTAGTTAGGTTTAACTAGTTCTAAGTTCTAGGGGACTAATGACCTCAGCAGTTGAGTCCCATAGTGCTCAGAGCCATTTGAACCATTTTTTTTGAACTGCGGGTCGTAAAGTGATGTAATTTTGCTGGTACGTTCTGTGGTATATGTGAATTGTTATCTGGAATATAATTGATAGTGAAGAGGTAATAAATGAAAACGTCGTGCTTCATGCGACAGTTATATTGCGTGAATGAGAAAAATGTAGTAAGCACCGGCCTCTGTGGCCGAGCGGCTCTAGACGCTTCAGTCTGAAACAGCACGACCGCTATTGTCGCTGGTTCGAATCCTGCCTCGGGCATGGATGTGTGTTATGTCCTTAGGTTAGTTAGGTTTAAGTAGTTCTAAGTTCTAGGGGACTTATGACCTCAGATGTTAAATCCCATAGGGCTCAGAGCCCTTTGAACCATTTTTTGTAGTAAGTGAGACACTTTTTCCCATTCATAATTTGTTGGGGTTGTTAGTGAGAAAAGTATCACAATGGTTTGAAATTACGTGTAAAGTTATTTGGAAGTCACTAAGTGGTCTGATCCTCGAATACTGCATGATTAAAGTACCAGTATTGCCTGTCGTGGGCTACAGAGCTTTTTCACCTCCACCCGTTTGATAGGCAGATATTTTTTACAAGTGCAGCGATGAATTACAGACAGTTCGTGATATGTGAACAAGTTTGATTGAAATCTGTCCATTGGTTTCTGATGACAGCCTTTAAATTTCTTTCTCCGGATGGAATATTTGGTTATTGTGCCTAGTGTGCTGTACGTTCTTTATATATGTCCAAGACATGTTTCATTTCATAGTATCTGCTATATTGCTATATTTTTTCATTGACAATATAAAGTTTACTGTAAAAAACAGGTATAATATCGTAAGGTATACTTACAATGTTTATGCTTTGTCTTGATATGTTCCGAACTTTGAGGTCAATGCCATCTGGCGCCAAGATGAGTAATAAGGTTCTCGAGAGTTCTGCCTTCATTATGGCATGGGACCTTTCAAAGTAACGTCTTATGAAAATACGTTTATCGGGAATTGCACACGAGAATGTATATTTTTCTTGAATTGTTTACTCGTATGAACCATGGACCTTTCCGTCGGTGGGGTGGTTTGCGTGCCTCAGTGATACAGATAGCCGTACCGTAGGTACAGCCATAGTGGAGAGGTATCTGTTGAGAGGTAGGACAGATGTGTGGTCCGTGAAGAGTTGCAGCAGCCAGTTCAATATCTGCAGGATCATCAGTCTGGATGGAAAACTGATCTGGCCTTGTAACATCAGCCAAAACGGCCTTGCTGTGCTGGTACTGTGAATTGCTGAAATCAAGGGAAATTACAGCCGTAATTTTTCCCGAGGGCATGCAGCTGTGATGTATGTTTAAATGATGATGGCTTCCTCTTGGGTTAAATTTTCTACTCGGACGTCCGGGCGGGGACTACTCAGAAAGGTGTCATCAGGAGAAATAAGACAGGCATCCTACGAATCGGAACGTGGGGTGTTAGATCCGTGAACCGGACAGCTACGTCAGAAAGTTTAAAAAGGCAG
Source organism: Schistocerca nitens (assembly GCF_023898315.1). Classification (NCBI taxonomy): domain Eukaryota; kingdom Metazoa; phylum Arthropoda; class Insecta; order Orthoptera; family Acrididae; genus Schistocerca; species Schistocerca nitens. The sequence goes on from NC_064614.1 coordinate 72,481,112, forward strand.
GCGGTTAGGTTGAAGTTATGTGTAGTGGGAATTGGTGAAGTTCAGTAGCACGAGGAACAAGACTTCCGGTCAGGTGAAAGCAGGGTTATAACTTCAAGGTCAAATGGGAGCAATACGGGAGTGAGTTTAATAAGTCACCACAGTAACACAAGATTACATGCCAAGTAGGTCCGCAGATGATGAAGAGATTGAAGAAATGTATGATGAGATAAACTAAATTATTCAGGTAGTTAAAGGAATCGAAAATTTACTTGTGATGGCTGACTGGAATTCGACAGTAGGGAAAGGAAGGGAAGGAAAAATAGTAGATCAAGATTGTCTGGGGGAAAGGCATGAAAGAGGAAGCCTCCTGGTAGAATTTTGCACAGAGCAAAATTTAAAGATCTCTAACACTCGGTTTAAGAATCATGAATGAAGTTTGTATACCTGGAAGAGACCTGATTGATTATATGATGGTTAGACAGAGATTTAGGAACCAGATTTTAAAAAGTAACGCATTGCCCGGGGAAGATGTGTACTCTGACCACAATGTATTGGTTATGAACTGTAGATTGAAAGTGAAGAAATTGGAGAAATGTAGACATTACGGAGATGAAACCTGGATAAGAACCGGAGCGTTAGGCAACGGTTGGCTAGAACAGGGGAAAGGAATACGGAAGAAGGCGAACTGGTAGGTTTGACAGATGAAATAGTAACGGCAGCAGAGGATCAAATGGGTAAAAGGGCAAAGCCTACTGGAAAGCTCTGGAAAAGAGGTACTGAAATTGATCGATTAAAGGAGGAAATTTAAAAGTCCAGCAAATGAGGCAGATGAAACAGAACGCAAAGGTTTAAAAAATGAGATTAACAGAAAGTGCATAATTTGAAAGCGGGAATGGTTAGAGGACAAATGTAAGTACTTAGATGCACAGATAGATAAAGCCTACAGAAAAATTAAATATGTCTTTGGGGAAAGGAGAAGCAGTTGTATGATTATCAAGAGCTCAGGTGGTAACCCAGCCCTGTACAAAGAAGGGAAAGCTGAAAGTTGGAAGAGGTATAAAGAGTGCCTATAAAAGGCAGATGAACTTAAAATCAATATTATAGAATAAGAAGAGGACGTAGATGAAGATGAGAGGGAGATATCATAATGCGAGAAGAATCTGACGAAGCTCTGAATGATCTTCGTCGTAACAAGGCCGCGGTGGTAGATGATGTTTCGTCAGAACTACTGATAGCCTTGGAAGAGCCAGTAGTACCAAAACTCTTCCATTTGGTATGCAGGGAGTATGAGACATGCAAAATATCATCAAATTTCAAGAAGAATGCAGTAATTCCAATTGCAAAGAAAACAGTTGTGTCAGAGGTGAAAATTAGCGAACTATCGGTTTAATAAGTCATAGGTGCAAAATACTACCACGAATTCCTTACAGAAGAATGGAAAAACTGGTAGAAGCATACCTCGGGGAAGATTATTATAGACTCCGGGGAAATTCAGGGACACGCGAGGCGATACTGACCCTACGACATATCCTAGATGATACGTTAAGGAAAGGACAACCTACGTTTATAGCATTTGTAGACTCGACAGTGTTCAATGGGAGGAAATCAGTAACTGAGAAGGGAATTAGGCACAGTTATGCCTATCTCCGATGTTATTCAGTCTGTACATTGAACAGGCAGTAAAGGAAATCAGAGAAAATTTTCGAATAGGAATTAAAGGTCAAGGAGAAGCAATAAAAACGTTGAGGTTTGCCGATGACATTGGAATTCTCTCAGAGACAGCAAAAGACTTGGAAGAGCGGTTGACCAGAATGGACAATGTCTTGAAAGGAGGGTATGAGATGAACCTCAAATAAATCGAAGAAAGGATATTGTAATGTAGTCGAATTAAATCAGGCGACGGTGAGGAAATTAGAGTAGGATACTGGACACTGAATGTGGTAACTGAGTTTTTACTATTTGGGCAGCAAAATGGCCGAGGTAGAGAGGATATAAAATGTAGGTTGTCAATTCCAAGAAAAGCATTTCAGAAGAAGAGAGATTTGTTACCACCAAATATAAATGGTTCAAATAGCTCTGAGCACTATGGGACTCAACTGCTGAGGTCATAAGTCCCCTAGAACATAGAACTACTTAAACCTAACTAACCTAAGGACAGCGCGCAAATCCATGCCCGAGGCAGGATTCGAACCTGCGACCGTAGCAGTCGCGCGGTTCCAGACTGTAGCGCCTAGAACCGCTCGGCCACTCTGGCCACCACCAAATATAAATTTAAGTGTTAGATAGTCCTTTCCGAAGGTATTTCTCTGGATTGTAGTCATGCATGGAAGTCAATCATGGACCATAAGCAGTTTCGATGAAAAGAGATTCAAATGGTTCAAATGGCTCTGAGCACTATGCGACTTAACTTCTGAGGTCATCAGTCGCCTAGAACTTAGAACTAATTAATTATAACTAATCTAATGACATCACACACATCCATGCCCGAGGCAGGATTCGAACCTGTGACCGTAGCGATCGCTCGGCTCCAGACTGTAGCGCCTAGAACCGCACGGCCACTCCGGCCAGATAAAAGGGATCAATTGGTAGTACACGTCCTGAGCCATCCGGGAATCACGAGTCTAGTAGTGGAGAGAAGCGTGGAGGGTAAAAATCGTGGATGGAGACCAAGAGATGAATAGACTAAGCAGATTCAGAAAGAGTACAGGGCGCAGTAGTTATCGGAGATGTGGAGGCTCGCACAGGGTAGGATGGCATGGAGAGCTACATCAAATCAGTCAACGAACTGACGACCACAATAACAACACCATAAGCTTTCCTTTGCTCATTTTAAGCAGTTGTACTCAATGTATATTTATATTCAATGTGTACTTTCGTTCCTGCTTATAAGTTGGGCTTTTAGAATATCTACATATATAAGCTTTTCTAGTTTGGTCTTTTGTGTTAAGTCTGGACCAGTTATCTGAAGACGATTACTCAGGAAATGTCATTAATAAAGTATTTGGTGATCAAGATATTTCCAAATCTGAATGATTGCATTTTTTAAAAATCGATTACTTTACAGTTAAATGGGAGTAAATACACTACTGGCCATTAAAGTTGCCACACCAAGAAGAAATGCAGATGATAAACGGGTATTCATTGAACAGATATATTATACTAGAACTGACATGTGAGTACATTTTCACGCAATTTGGGTGCATAGATCCTGAGAAATCAGTACCCATAACAACCACCTCTGGCCGTAATAACGGCCTTGATACGCCTGGGCATGGAGTCAAACACAGCTTGGATGGCGTGTACAGGTACAGCTGCCCATGCGGCTTCAACACCATACCACAGTTCATCAAGAGTAGTGACTGGCGTTTTGTGACGAGCCAGTTGCTCGGCCACCATTGACCAGACGTTTTCAATTGGTGAGAGATCTGGAGAATTTGCTGGCCAGGGCACCAGCCGAACATTTTCTGTATCCCGAAAGGCCTGTACAGGACCTGCAACATACGGTCGTGCATTATCCTGTTGAAATGTAGACTTTCGCAGGGTTCGAATGAAGACCACGGGTCGTAACACATCTGAAGTGTAACGTCTACTGTTCAAAGTGCCGTCAATGCGAACAAGAGGTGACCGAGACGGCACCCCATACCATCACGCCGGGTGATAGGCCAGTATGGCGACGACGAATACACGCGTTCACCGCAATGTCGCCAAACACGGATGCGACCATCATGATGCAGTAAACAGAACCTCAATTCATCCGAAAAAAATGACGTTTTGCCATTCGTGCACCCAGGTTCGTCGTTGAGTACACCATCGCAGGCGCTCCTGTCTGTGATTCAGCGTCAAGGGTAACCGCAGCCATGGTCTCCGAGCTGATTGTCCATGCTGCTGCAGACGTCGTCGAACTGTTCGTGAAGATGGCTGTTGTCTTGGAAACGTCCCCATCTGTTGACACCGGGATCGAGACGTGGCTACACGATTTGTTACAGCCATGTGGATAAGATGCCTGTCATCTCGACTGCTAGTTATATTAGGCCGTTGGGATCCAGCACGGCGTTCCATAATACCCTCCAGAACCCACCGATTCCATATTCTGCTACCAGTCATTGGATCTCGACCAACGCGAGCAGCAATGTCGCGATACGATAAACCGCATTCGCGATAGGCTACAATCCGACCCTTATCAGAGTCGGAAACGTGATGGTACGCATTTCTCCTCCTTAAACGAGGCATCACTACAACGTTTCCAAAGGCAACGCCGGTCAAGCGCTGTTTGAGTATGGGAAATCGGTTGGAAACTTTCCTCATGTCAGCACGTTGTAGGTGTCGCCACCGGTGCCAACCATGTGTGAATGCTCTGAAAAGCTAATCATTTGCATATCACAGCATCTTCTTCCTGTCGGTTAAATTTCGCGTCTGTAGCACGTCATCTTCGTGGTGTAGCAATTTTAATGGCCAGTAGTGTATGTGCTGGTGAAAGTAATGCTACACTCACATGCGCGTAGATATAAAAAAGTGACTAATGTCCAATTTATTTTTCCATCGTAATGAACGTATTTACAATCAAAGTTGATCATTTCCTCCAAATGGTGGCTCAAGTATCATTACACTGCTTTGTATTTAGCGTGACGGAAATCGTGACCACCAGTAACATTAATTCTGTTTTATCAACGTTGTGGTCCCCAGCTACTGATTAACGTCACATTTACCCACCACCTGCTCGTGGTAAAGTATTGCTTATTCACGATGAAAAATAAATTATCTATTGCCAGCTCTTGGCAGTTGGAGTATGACTTTTCCCTAATTCTAAATCAAGGAAAGCAAAAAAAAAATATTCCTTCGCTTTAGTACGCGTTATATAAATTGCAAATCTAGTTTCCACGCGTAATAATAGAGCAGTGACCGCAACTGTAACGTTTTCTGAAATGCCGGATGGAATCTCCCTGCGGACCATAATGGGTCACGACAGCGGCTGCGACAGCTGTTTCATTATGCAGCAGTCTTCTGTAGGACGATTAGCAGATGCATACTTAATGCCGGCTCATCCTTAATTCAGCGCCTCACTTTACAGACGTTTGCAGACCGACTCAATGACGCAGTGCAGTAACTGCGGCGAGGAACTGGTACAATGCCATATTCCTTTCTGTACTGGTAACCATTCATGCAGTTCACTTACATTTCGAAAAAAACCTTACAATACACAGCTTACTGAAAATCAATTATTAAGGAGCAGTTAACACATTATTGGACCAAGAGATACTGTAGCACGCTAGAAAACTGTATTTATTTGTAAGTGTGTTTGCTCTGTGAGAAATAGCTCCCCTTATTGCACTTACATGAGCACAACGCAGATGAATGGAATAACAATTATGACATAAATAAAAGTCCCGTTACATGGCGGACTGCAGGTAACAAATATTAAAAAAAAGACATTTTTTAAATTTTTAACACTAAAGCTACCATGAATGTCCTGGTTAGCCCATATGCCCAAGCCACCTGTTAGAGAGAAAAATGTTTTATGAGTGGATATAGTGAACGTGTATAATATGTGTATCACTGATAATACGGCTCATATGCTAATTACTAATTGTGTGTGTGTGTGTGTGTGTGTGTGTGTGTGTGTGTGTGTTTGTGTGTATGTGTTCTTTCGCACATATCTGAAAGAACATACACGATTTTTGACTCAGCAGCCATTACGAATGAAGGCACAAAGGAATTCCAGACCTCGGCTGCGAGTGCACATTGATTGAAGAGAATGGGGAAACTTTAAAAAATTTTTGTTCGAACAGGATTCGAACCCGAGTCTCTCGCGTACTAGACAAACGCTCTGAACACTGATATGTCCCGATAGAGGGAGCATTACAGCCGCACGGACTGTCCTCGCATGCCTCGCGTTAGCGCCAAATTCTCAACACATCCACACACTAACTATAGTGCCCCTTGTCCATTATCCTCATTACTCGCGGCATTTCATCGATTCCCGTAAGAGTTCGAGCCTGGTTTGCATCTACAATTAGGAGATCATTGACCTCCCGTTTTAATCATATACACGAGACAAAGCAGCTGGTACAACCGTCTAATATCGTGTAGGGTCCCCGCGAGCACGCAAAAGTGTCGCAACACGACGTGACATGGACTCGAATAACGTCTGAAGTACTGCTGGAGGGAACTGACACCATGAATTGTGCAGGGCTGTCCATAAATCCGTAAGAGTGCGGGGGCGTGGAGACGTCTTCGGAACAGCACGTTGCAAAGCATCACAGACACGGTCAATAACGCTCATGACTGGGGAGTCTGTTGGCTAGCGGAAGCGTTCAAACTCAGAAAAGTGTTCCGGGAGCACCTTTAAAGTAATTCTGGACATGTGGGGTGTTGCATTTTCCTTAGGGAATTGCCCAAGCCCTCCAAAATGCACAATGGATACAAGTATGGATGCATTTGGCTCTGAGCACTATGGGACTTAACATCTGTGGTCATCAGTCCCCTAGAACTTAGAACTACTTAAGCCTAACTAACCTAATGACATCACACACATCCATGCCCGAGGCAGGATTCGAACCTGCGACCTTAGCGGTCACGCGGTTCCAGACTGAAGCGCCTAGAACCGCACGGCCACGCCGGTCAGCTTATGGATGCATTTGATCAGACAGGATGCTAACGTACGTTCCACCTGCCAGACTCGTATCTATACGTATCAGGAGTCTCAATTCTTTCCAACTGCAAACGCCCGACTCCATTACAAATCTTCCACCAGCTTGAAAAGTTTGTTGCTGACATGCAGGGTCCATGGATTCATGAAGTTGTCTCCATACCCATACCCGTCCATCCGCTTGATACTATTTGATACGAGACTCGCCCGACCAGGGAACAAGTTTCCTGAACAGTCAAATTTCGGCGTTGGTGGGCCCAGGCGAGGCGTAAAGCTTTGTGTCGTGCAGTCATCAAGGGTACACGAGTGGGCCTTCGGCTCCGAAAGCACTTGCCGATGACGTTTCGTTGAATGGTTGCACGCTGGCAGTTGTTGAAGGCGCAGCATTGAAATATGAAGCAATTTGCGGAACGTTTACACCTCTGTCACGTTGTACGATTTTCTTCAGTCGTCGTTGGTCCCATTCTTGCAGGATCTTTTTCCGGCTTCATCGATGTTGTAGATTTGATTTTTTACCGGAATCCTGATATTCACGGTACACTCGTGAAATGGTCGTGCAGGAAAATCCCCACTTCATCGCTACCTCGGAGATGGCGTGTCCCGTCGTTCGTGCACCGACTCACTTAAATCTTATTTATCTGCCACTGTAGCAGCAGTAACCGATCTAACAACTACACCAGACACTTGTCTTACATAGGCGTTACCGACCATAGTGCCGCATTCTGCCTGTTTACATATCTCCGTATTTGAATACGCATGCCTATACCAGTTTCTTTGGCCCTTCAGTGTTACAAAAAGGTACGGCTAAACTTTCAGGAAACATTGCTCACACACAAATAAAGAAAAGATGTTATGTGGACATGTGTCAAGAAACGCTTAATTTCCATGTTAGAGCTCATTTTAGTTTCGTCAGTATGTACCGTACTTCCTCAATTCACCGCCATGATTTCATACGGGATACTCTACCTATGCTGCTAGAACATGTGCCTTTACAAGTACGACACAACATGTGGTTCATGCACGATGGAGCTCCTGCACATTTCGGTCGAAGTGGTCGTACGCTTCTCAACAACAGATTCGGTGACCGATGGATTGGTAGATACGGACCAATTCCATGGCCTCCACGCTCTCCTGACCTCAACCCTCTTGACTTTCATTTATGGGGGCATTTGAAAGCTCTTGTCTACGCAACCCCGGTACCAAATGTAGAGACTCTTCGTGCTCGTATTGTGGACGGCTGTGATACAATACGCCATTCTCCAGGGCTGCATCAGCGCATCAGGGATTCCATGCGACGGAGGGTGGATGCATGTATCCTCCCTAACGGAGGACATTTTGAACATTTCCTGTAACAAACTGTTTGAAGTCACGCTGGTACGTTCTGTTGCTGTGTGTTTCCATTCCATGATTAATGTGATTTGAAGAGAAGTAATAAAATGAGCTCTAACAGGGAAAGTGAGCGTTTCCGGAAACATGTCCAAATATATTTTCTTTCTTTGTGTGTGAGGAATGTTTCTTGAAAGTTTGGCCGTACCTTTTTGTAACACCCTGTATAGTGTCTGTTCTTTCCTGACATGTCGCAGTGGTTAACACAACTGTCCCACTCCTGCACACATTTTCAGTCGTCGTCGCCGATTCCACATGAAATCCCGATGCAGGTGATATTGTCAGTTCCTTCCCTTCACTTTCTTATCTCTCCCTTCGAACTTCAGTTTACATAATATGTCACAGCTCTAATTATATTTTACGGTATTATCTTAATGCTTGTGCATAATATATATTTATCTCATTTGTGGTACCTTTATTGCCCAGTATGACGTAATCTACAATGGTATTTTACGTACAATGTGGAATTTATTATCACTGAATTACACTATGTGTCTTCCTGGCTTATTTTTCGTAGGTGGTACCATACTTTTGACAGATGTTGAACCAAAGAATTTTATTATAAAGTTGTCTTAATCTGTGATGTATTCAGATTACTTCGCAATTGTATTAACATCACTGACTATGTTCAGTGTCAGATACTGTGTTCCATAGCATCAGAGTTGTACAATACATCTGTATTCACAACTCAGCAGTATATAAGAGAAAACATATTTCATGATTCGTCTTTCAACTGAATCCACAAATGACAGTTTGGTTGTGCTTGTCTAATTTTCGGTGTGTAGTTCATCGTCTCGTGTTTGATTGATTAAGGTAGGCTGGAGTGCACAGCGTAATAACACTGTTACATACAAAATAGTTTTTATTTCCTTCCGTTTGCACTCTACAATCCCCTTCTTATGAAACCACAGAAGCCATCACGGTGCAGCTACAATTGAATGTCACTGATTATTTTCTAAAATGCACGATTCGTAGTGAACATGTTTTCTTCTTGATAGAAATGTAACACAGCATATTAGTCGTCCTTGCAATTCTTCTCTGTCAAATAATTTTTTACCATTTTGCGAGGGAATTTAATGTATGCTTGATGAACGTGCTAATATTTGCTAATATCTGCGGTAGTGCAAAAATATTTGCTCTCGAAAGAAAGTATACACACAAACCAATATTAGCGTTTTACTCAAAACTGATGTCGCTGTACATTGCTACCCAAGCTACGATGTGTCACTGAGACATTGTAAAAGATCGCTGTCGGCCATTCTTATTTAAGCTCTGCTTTTAGTTTTCGCTGTAATTAGTTTGATAGGTTCAAAATGAGCCAAAAATTCATAAGAATATCTAATGTGACTTTTGTCTCTCTGATCGATGGAGATTCAGTTTTTTCAAGTGAAAATGCTCTAAGCGCGCCCATATAAATGAGGACATGAATGAAACTGAAAATTTGATATTTCAAATTGCTTTAAAAGTAAAGAAAGAGGTAAAATCAAAGTGTTTCTATTGGCGCTTGTAAATGTGAGGTGTTTGTGTGTTTCTCGTTCAGTACACTGCTTGTAATCCTCATTTACTTGTGTGTTCAACGTTTAAATACCCTTAAAAAACCTGCCTGTTAATCTGGATCTAGAAATACTCCACTTTACCTGTGCAACTGTTACATATACTCTCCGACCTTAGGATCTTTTATATTTTTTATTGTCAGTTAAGATTAAATGGCCCATTTGTGTGTGGTAATTTATTTAGTTGTTTTAATTGTACCCTGTTAACCCATATATCGTACTTGGGTTTCAAACAGACTCTCTTACTAATGGGCGCCCATGTGTTATTTGCTGTTCATATGTTTGTAAATTTGACGTATTTTCTTTCTATATGATTTAGAAATTGTAATGAACTGAGCGACTGTTAAGGGTGTGGGCCAAGCTCGAGCATAGATTAGTCCGTGCGTTTCAGCCCCTTTATTGTCTTTTGATTTGTCCTTGATTGTTCATGTGAATAACTGGTTGCGCTTGTCGATTTGATAATGCTCCCTTCCTTATTTTAGAGCCCATACATATGTTGCGTATTCAGATAAAGTGGAAGTTGTACTATTGTTTAAAGTGTATGTTCATGCGGCCTTCGATTTTCTAGAAGTCAGAACTATTCAAAGACACAGAAAGTGACTTCAAAGCGTTTGTTTGATGGTGATTTAAAAAAGGAATTCTCTGTATTATACCATAAACAGTAATTAATTTTTATGTGGGGTGTATTCGTGACCTTAACGATTCGTATTTCTTTATGTTAAACTTGGCCTCTGTGGACAATAGTTCTCGCTCATCTTTCTAGACGTTAAATTTGGTCTCAGTGGTAAATAAACATGTTGAAAAGGATTATTTTCTTTATGCTCAGAACCACGCCACTTACAGACCTATATCACTAACGTCGATTTGCAGTAGGGTTTTGGAACATATACTGTATTCGAACATTATGAAGTACCTCGGAGAAAACGATTTATTGACACATAGTCAGCACGTCTTCAGAAAATATCGTTCTTGTGAAACACAACTGGCTCTTTATACTCATTAAATAATAAGAGTTATCGACAGGGGATGACAAATTGATTCCATATTTTTAGATTTCCAGAAGGCTTTCGACACCGTTCCTAAAAAGCGTCTTCTAACCAAACTGCGCGCCTCCGGAGTATCGCCTCAGTTGCGCCACTGGATTCGTGATTTCCTGTCAGAAAGGTCACAGTTCGTAGTAATAGACGGAAAGTCACCGAGTAAAACAGAAATAATATCCGGCGTTCCCCAAGGAAGTGTTATAGGCCCTCTATTGTTCCTGATCTATATTAACGACATAGGAGACAATCTGAGTTGGCAGATGATGCTGTCATTTACCGTCTTGTAAAGTCATCAGATGATCAAAACGACTTGAAAAATTATTTAGATATCTGTGATGTGCGAAAAGTGGCAATTGAAACTGAATATAAAGTGTGAAGTTATTCACATAAGTACTAAAAGACACCAGCTAAATTTCGATTATGCGATAAGTCACACATATCTGTAGGTTGTAAATTCAACTAAATACTTAGGGATTACAATTACAAATAACCTAAATTCGAACGATCATATAGATAATATTGTGGGTAGAGCAAACCAAAGACTGCTATTCATTGGCAGAACACTTAGAAGGTGCAACAGGTCTACTAAAGAGACTGCTTAAGCACTCTTGTCCACCCTATTCTGAAGTATTGCTGTGCAGTGTGGAATCCGCATCAGGTGGGACTGACGTATGACATAGAAGTAGTACAAAGAAGGGCAGCTCGTTTTTTACTATCGCGAATAAGGGGAGATAGTGTCACAGACATGATACGTGAATTGGAGTGGCAATCATTAAAACAAAGGCGTTTTTCTTTGCGACGGTATCCTCTCATGAAATTTCTATCACCAGTTTTCTCCTTCGATTGCGAAAACATTCTCTTGGCACCCACGTACATAGGGAGAAATGATAATCACGATAAAATAAGACAAATCAGGTCCCGCACGGAAAAATTAAGTGCTCGTTTTTCCCGCACGCCGTTTGAGAGTGAAACGGTAGAGAGACAGCTTAAAGGTGGTTCATTGAACCCTCTTCCAGCCACTTTATTTTGAATAGCAGAATAATCACGTACATGTAGATGTAGATCCTATTTTCCTATCATTTCAATACTTACAGCTTCATACATGTTTCTTTTATCTGGATTTGAAATTTCTGCGTCTCACATCCTGAGACAATGATTTGCAATATTCACATTCTAACTTATATTTAGCAACTCCTTGATATATGTCTGGTGTTTCTATTGGCGTTTGTAAATGTGAGAGGTGTGTGTGTTTCTTGTTCAGTGTACTGCGTGTAATCGTCATTTTTTCAGGACATTTGAATTTGTATGTCAAGGTCTACCATTTATTCTCTTTAATCATGTCTGTAATCCCTGCGCCAATATGTGGTGCTTGTGGCCACTGCTTATTTTCTTGTTTCTTCAGTTGTGTTTTCATTTTCTGTTTGAGTACTTTTATTACGTGGATATTGCATCCACTTCTTTGGTTGTGAGCGGTATTGTTTCTAATTATTTTTGTTGTTTTTCATACTTTTCTCTGAAGAGTGCAATTTTTTTCAGTCTGTGTATCATGTGTTGGGAAGCTGCTAGTTTGTGGTTTTGTAGATTGTTTGATACGCAGTGCATGACTCTGTCTGCTTTTGTCCTCTGTAATTATACAATTTGTTCTGTGCTTTCCTTTACTGTTATATCAAAGAATTGTGTTTATTTTCACTTCCTTTCCATGGTTAACAGGGGTTTCCGTATAAAATATTTGCATCTGTAAGAAATTTATCTATTTCCTCTGCTTGTTCATCTACCATACATGTTATTTAAACCACAAATCTGTACCAGTAAAGTGAATGGTATCTTTATGTTCAGAATGTAGAACCGCAGATTGCCTTGTCTATATGGCTGACGAATAAGTATGCAAATGTTCCTGATGTTTGGTATCCCGGTAGAACGCCAAATGTTTGTCAGAATTATTTCTTTTCAGATTGGAAATACTTTTCAGATGTGAATACTGCAACGACTTCGTTATTTCTCTTCGGTTATTTGTATTCCTGCGACTTATCTTCAGTCTTATGTTGTCTGAAGTTGGTACTGATATATACATGTCCAAGGTCTTAAAGGAAACGAGTGTACTTGTTTATGGACCACGTAGCTTTTACAAGTTCATTTCTATTTTTCACTCTTCTGTTGTTCTTAATTTCATTATGCCATTTTAAGATTATTTTGTGAGTTAAGCCATTCATAAAATTTATCACAGTATTTATGTATTTAGGGCGGGCTCTTGAGTGTTGGTGCATTTGACTTCTTTTATGTGGTGTTTTGTTTTTGTTTGTCTGAAAAATATATATTTATGACGTTCTTGAGTTTGTTTTTTATTTGTGCCTGGAAACATGGTATTGGATCAGATTTCGGATTTGTGATGTAGAACATAAATGATTTAGTTCTTCCTACATATCTTCCTTAATAATCGGTGGTGTTTCCCCTAACATCTCTGATGATAGTTATGTTGGTGGAATGCTCTTTCCCTTTTAGTTTCTTTGTGACGTTGATTTATGATTGACTTTTCCTGTTATGTTCTTTCTTCAAAGACAGGGCTATTACAAATGATTGAAGCGATTTCATAAATTCACTGTAGCTCCATTCATTGACTTATGGTCACGACACACTACAGGTACGTAGAAAAACTCATAAAGTTTTGTTCGGCTGAAGCCGCACTTCAGGTTTCTGCCGCCAGAGCGCTCGAGAGCGCAGTGAGACAAAATGGCGACAGGGGCCGAGAAAGCGTATGTCATGCTTGAAAGGCACTCACATCAGTCAGTCATAACAGTGCAACGACACTTCAGGACGAAGTTCAACAAAGATCCACCAACTGCTAACTCCATTCGGCTATGGTATGCGCAGTTTAAAGCTTCTGGATGCCTCTGTAAGGGGAAATCAACGGGTCGGCCTGCAGTGAGCGAAGAAACGGTTGAACGCGTGCGGGCAAGTTTCACGCGTAGCCCGCGGAAGTCGACGAATAAAGCAAGCAGGGAGCTAAACGTACCACAGCCGACGGTTTGTAAAATCTTAGGGAAAAGGCTAAAGCAGAAGCCTAACCGTTTACAATTGCTACAAGCCCTGACACCCGATGACAAAGTCAAACGCTTTGCATTTTCGGCGCGGTTGCAACAGCTCATGGAAGGGGATGCGTTCAGTGCGAAACTTGTTTTCAATGATGAAGCAACATTTTTTCTTAATGGTGAAGTGAACAGACACAATGTGCAAATCTGGGCGGTAGAGAATCCTCACGCATTCGTGCAGCAAATTCGCAATTCACCAAAAGTTAACGTGTTTTGTTCAATCTCGCGGTTTACAGTTTACAGCCCCTTTTTCTTCTGCGAAAAAAACGTTACAGGACACGTGTATCTGGACATGCTGGAAAATTGGCTCATGCCACAACTGGAGACCGACAGCGCCGACTTCATCTTCCAACAGGATGGTGCTCCACCGCACTTCCATCATGATGTTCGGCATTTCTTAAACAGGAGATTGGAAAACCGATGGATTGGTCGTGGTGGAGATCATGATCAGAAATTCATGTCATGGCCTCCACGCTCTCCCGACTTAACCCCATGCGATTTCTTTCTGTGGGGTTATGTGAAAGATTCAGTGTTTAAACCTCCTCTACCAAGAAACGTGCCAGAACTGTAAGCTCGCATCAATGATGCTTTCGAACTCATTGATGGGGACATGCTGCGCCGAGTGTGGGAGGAACTTGATTATCGGCTTGATGTCTGCCGAATCACTAAAGGGGCACATATCGAATATTTGTGAATGTCTAAAAAAACGTTTTGAGTTTTTGTATGTGTGTGCAAAGCATTGTGAAAATATCTCAAATAATAAAGTTATTGTAGAGCTGTGAAATCGCTTCAATCATTTGTAATAACCCTGTAGTTTTTGTGTTATTTATTTCCTACTACACACGATTTTGTGCCAGCCTAAAATCACCACTGCTATAGTTTTGTTTCTCAACCTCTATCATGACGCTTTCTATTACTAACGAGTAAATGCGACCAGCACTGTGAAGTACAGGGCAGAGGGTACTTCCCATTCTATCAGTTATTAGGATTTGGTCCCATTCCATTCACATGTGGAGCATGGGAAGACGAGTGTTTGCTTAAGTGTATCTGAGCACACTGTAATTAGTCTAATTTTGTCCTCACGATTTCTATATACCTGGTTGTATTATGTTTGTTACATATCTGAAAACTAAAAACATACCCATTACATCCACAGTGGTGTACGTTGAACGATACGGAACATGCTAAACCACCACGTGAAAAATCGTCAAAATGATTGGGGTACGTTCTTGCCATGCACAGCACGGCTTATAAACAAAAAACCTTGAGAACGCAGGCCTATTGCCACAAGGGGTGGTGTATCGTCGATAAATGCTTGCACCATAGGACTAATATCGTGGGCTTTGAGCATCAACAAATAGTGGGACGATGCAGTGCTAAATTACTGGAATATCTTATAGCTCATGGTTGAAGCTAACAAGCCCATATATCCCAAAGGGTAAAACTTAAAAAGTCGTTACCCAGAAACAAACTCCATATCAAGTTACCGGGGTGTAATTGCACGTACATGTCGAGCTGCAGTGCCTGTATGCACCCACGATGATACTTCACATTTGCATCCGCAAGCTGCTTCTGTTGTATCCTATACAGGTGACCTTGGTCCAATACCAACCTCAGGTGCTCCCCAATGTTATCTGGTCACGCATTCTGTCCTAAACGTCTTGACCGACTTACTACGGAGTTGGCATTTGCTGCGTGCCTGCAGCCTGCGCAGGTCGATGCAGCCCACACTCGCAGAGGTGACGCCAGCTCAGTTTGGCGGCTCGACGAGTTGTCCACCTGCAGAGCCCGATCGCTAACCATATACCACTGTTTGCGCCCATCCTAAGGCACTGGGCGCTGACCTAAGCAAGATGATGTTTCGACTGCTGTACTGCTTGTAATGAATAAACTGGGCATCAATTTCTCATTTTTTCTACGGATTTACACCTGGTTCTATGTATTCGCTGCCCCACCAATCATCCTGCATCATAATCGAGAACTACAAAGAGGTCAACAAACACACAAGCCATCCTAACCCCGTTGCATAATGTTCCATCAAGACAAAGTTATTCAAATTTCATGTTCCTCAATATATTACGTGAAGTTCTGAGGCAAAGAACATTTATTTTTATGTGATACAGGTGAATGTACTTAAGGTGATCAAATCTGCAGAAACCTCAGATTTCATCTTGCATTTAACTCACTGACAAACAATTAAACTTTGTGTGTACAAAGTGAGACAGTAAAGTAATCATGAACTGACTCCCAATAGTATGTAGCAGTTTAATTGTAAGAAAGTACCACTATGGAAACGAAGTTACTGCAAGAATATTGCATTCATCATTAAATCATGAGAAGCCACATGTTGTATGGTAAGGGTGTCTAGTTTCGTGATCCCCCTAACACCATGATACTTAGTACGGAACCCTCCGCAGTGTTAGGCTCTGTGATTTAAACTTTCTCATGTACTTATCAGCTAGTGCAAGTCGTCCGTTTTCCAGTTCAACATTCCCCAGAGCTCTGTGGGAAAGCAGATCTCTACACATGTGTTGTGCTGTGAACGTTGGTGAAACGTTGAAATTTTCTGCGCTTAGTGGCCACTGCTGAAGGAATACTGAACAGAGAGGTGAATATGAATGCAAAACCGTTAATTATGGTTGGTGACGTAGATAAACTTGCACGGGATTAATGATTGTCATTATTTTAATAATCTCCAGCCTATAGAGTGCTGGAACAGCTTTCCCATTACATTCTTTAATTTCGCATGTTCTTCATCGTGGGCTCTTACTTAACCATCATGGAGGTTAAATAAACTAGATCATGAAAGTGATGCTTCACGTGCAAAAATACACTATGAAGTTTGTGGACAAGTCGTTTTCATTGATTATTATGGTTCTACAATGGCAGAAAGTACTATTAATTACGCCTAGCTATGCCATAATGAGATACAACCCTCTTAACACAGACTCAGTTTCACCAGAGGATATAGCACTCCCTTCAGTCTCTGACAAAGCAACTGCTGAAATTAACCAGATTTAAGAGGAAGAGCAAACACCACTCAGTACTGTCATCCATCCGCGGCAAATGACAATAGTAGAGAATCACGATCTACACAAGGTCACACCAGATCTACAGGACATGCAGTGCTTATCCTGATCTAAAAAAATACACAAGGAAGAAATGGGGAAAAACCGATGGAAGAAACGCCAAATCACATGACAACACAATGTATTCCTAGTGCGTTCTGGACTATTAATATTATATACAGAACCGCATTGGAACAGATGCAGTATTGTTTCTATCTTCAATGGTAAAACAACAAATGTGAGGGTTTGTGGAATGATTATGTGGAAGATGTTTATTTCTATGTGAGCACAGTATGTGTGATACATGTTTTTCTTTGAAAGAGGTTACGTCGATTATTTTTTACTTTTTGCACGTTTTTTTTCCATTTTTTCTTATAAGTGTTGCTTTCGGCGAAATAAACTCCAGTCGATTTGGCCATTTAGGCCTTTTCCATCATGTTAATATCATTATCAACACAATGTAGTGGATCACTATACAATGTTAACCAAATTTTGTTTTTGTATATTTTACATTAATTGAACGTAGTCTCACGAAATTAGGATACCGTTTATGGAATTGGGATACCACTACCATGGATTTAGGAATTTTGTCAGGCATTTGGGAGCCCTTATCATATAATTCATTTCTACACTTCTTCACTATGTTTACAAAACTTAACAATACTGTGTCAAATACACTGAAGCGCCAAAGAATATGGCATAAGCAACCGTATTCAAATACAGAGATACGTAAAAAGGCAGAATACGGCTCTGCCGGCGGCAACGCCTAAGTAAGACAACAGCTGTCTGGTGCAGTTGTTAGATATGTTACAGCTGCTACAATGGCCGGTTATCAAGATTTAAGTGAGTTTGAACGTGGTGTTAATAGTCGACGCACGAGCGGTGGGACACAGGCGGGAAAAAGATACTGCAAGAAATGGACCGACAGCGACTGAAGAGAGTAGTTCAACGTGACAGAAGTTCAAACCTTCCGCAAATTGCTGCAGATTTCAATATTGGGTTATACAAGACTCAGCGTTCTAACTATTCAACGGAACGTCATCGCTAAGGGCTTTCGGAGCCGAAGGCCCACTCGTGTACCTTTGATGACTGCATGACACAAAGCTTTACGCCTCCCCTGGGTCCGTCAGCAGCAACATTGGACTTTTGATGACTAGAACCATGTTTCCCGGTAGGACGAGTCTCGTTTCAAAATGTATCGAGCGGATTGACGTGTACGGCTAAGGAGACAACGTCATGACTCAATGGACCCTGTATGTCAGCAGGGGACTGTTCAAGCTGGTTGAGGATCTGGTTTGGGATGTGTGCAGTTGGAGGGATACGGGACCCATGATACGTCTAGATACGACTCGGACAGGTGACACGTACGTAAGCATCTTGTCTGATCACCTGCATCCATACGTGGACGTTGTGCATTCCGATGGACTTGGGCAGTTTCCGCAGGAAAATGCGACACCCATACATCCAGAACTGCCACAGACTGGCTCCTGGAACACTCCTCTAGTTTAAACTCTTCCGCTGGCCACCAAACTCCGCGCACATAAACATTACTGAGCATATCTGGGATGCCTTGGAACGTGCTGTTCAGAAGAGATCTCTACCCCCTCGTACTCTAATGGATTTATGGACAGACCTGCAGAATTCATGGTTTCAGTTCCCTCCAGCCCTATTTCAGACATTAATCGAGTCCATGCCACGTCGTGATGCGGCACGTCTGCATGCTCGCGGGGCCCTACACGATATTAGGCAGGTTTACCAGTTTCTTAGTCTCCTCAGTGTAAAAAGATAATCTAGAACGTCAACCTGCCTTCCTGGATTATTATTTAAATGATATTTTTTCATTTATGAACGCTGTGCAGCACGAGGAGCAAAATATCATGGGATTAGGCTTCCTTACCATTATCAATGGAAAATCTCATAAGGCCGCATCGTTGGTTCAGTTGAGAATATACACCTGTAGAGAGTGACACAAAAGGCAGGACTAATGGGAACCGAGTTGAGAACAAGTGGTGTCGGATAACATTTGAATTCCGACGAGAGTGAACATTGGAGAGTGTCGTCGTATTGTGTGAAGTAATAGCGGGATAATTAACGGTTCTGAGAGAGTATACTAATGGCAGGAGGTAATCTAGAAAACTGAACATAAACGTGCTTGAACTACAATATTTTTGACAAGATGGAACTTAGTGAAATCAAATTTTGTAGTAGATAATAACTGTGTTTGGGAACGGTACGTGTGACAATATAGCGGTGGAACAATAATGATAATTCAAAGGGAATGAGTGTAGGTCTCTCTCATTTCAATAAATTATTTGTGTACGAATTTACTTCGTTCCCTCGCAAGTTAGACGGCCGCTGGTGGCCGAGCGGTTCTGGCGCTACAGTCGCGAACCGCGCGACCGCTACGGTCGCAGGTTCGAATCCTGCCTCGGGCATGGATGTGTGTGTTGTCCTTAGGTTAGTTGGGTTTAAGTAGTTCTAAGTTCTAGGGGACTTATGACCTCAGCAGTTGAGTCCCATAGTGCTCAGAGCCAACCCTCGCCAGTTAACCATGTTGTAAGGTAACAATGAACTAAATTTTATGGCAGAATTTGCTGCATAGTGTTTCAGGAGATGAAGACACCTTCAAGAGAATGACTTTGCAATCGCACTGTTGTTTACATCTCGCAGAATCGCTAAATGACTTTCCTCGCAGAATGTGTGAACTACTTAGAAACTTTCTGGCAGATTAAAATTGTTAGTTAATCACGTAACTGCTACTGCTATCTTCATCGCGAGGGGTTCCTCAATTCTTCTAGAAATTAAAGTTTATCGTATTTTTTAGGCTTCAGCCGCACATTCAGTTGTATGAATTGACTAGTGTCTACCAAAGTTAATCATCTTCAGACCTATGTATTTGTGTAAGCAACCCGTCACATCTGTATCAAAGTGCACCTCCGATTATTGAACACATTGTTGTTACTGTAGTTCGATATAGAGCAGAAACTATGCGTTACTTTATCAAATACACTAGAAAATGGTAATCATTGATTGAAGCTAGTCATTTTATAAAAACTAATGTGCAGCCGAGACGGTAAATTAGACGATAAATTTTAATTCCATAACTAATTTTTTTATTGCTGTAAATCACATTCACATTGTATACTGCCCTCTATCTCTATAGCGTAAGACAACTTTCCTGAATATTTCAAGCATCTTGTACCTACTTACGTGGTTGAACGATTTTTCTAGGTCGACAAATAAATTATGGAAGTACAAATTTTTTTTTTTTTTTTTTTTTTGAAGAGGTTGAAAAAGTCAGCCAACCAGTTGCCAACCGAACGTTTATATAGCCCGTGATGAAGGTTTAGATATTTACGAAAGTATCTTGTTCAGAGATAGTGGGCCTTGTTACATCATACGGTGGAAAATTACACTAGTTGAAGTCGAGCGGGTCTTGTCATATACAAAATTGTTATAAAAACCAGAAGCATCGCATTATATGGCTTAAGACAGCAGCTAGATTACGTTCATAAAATGCTTGTATAACGTAAGTATTCAAATTGCCAGTGCTTGGCATGCTGAATACTTTTGTTATGCAAATATACATCGGCTTGCTGTTATAATTTCAGGTACACAACAACCTTTCCCAGTGGGCGAATACATTTATGTATTTATTCTTACTTACCGCTGAATATAATCTAGCTTCTGTCTTAAGCCATGGCATGTAATGTTTCTGGATTTTATATCAATTTTGTATATGACAAGAGTCGCTTGGCTTCAACTAATGTAATTTACCATCATATGATGTAACAAGGTCCGCTCCTTCTGAAGATTTTTATAAAAGTCGAAATCTAGGTCACGGGCTATATTTGCAACTGATTGGCTCATTTTTTCAACCTCTTGAAATTTATATAGTTGTTTAATCGCAGCCACGTTTAAGATTTCATTTCTTTATTTATTTACTCATTTTTCATTTTCAGTGTCCGTAGCACTCCATTAATAACTCTTCCTCCATATATGTACTGAAGATGCAATGTGGCAGAATCATTTGTCGACAACATTAATTTTAAACCATCTCTGATATATTAACTAAGACCAACTTCCGAGGGGCCGAACATCGGTAACAATGTTACGACCAGAGAGGGCTTTCTGTGGGTGCCGTATAGATGCAATAGCAATTGCTTCGATGCGCGGACGCTGAGTTCCGCACGAGGAGAGACACACGCCGGCTGTTGAGGTTACTTCACAACGTCCTGCGGACATCGCCGTCACAAGCTGTGCCCCAGAGTCCGCGACTGCATTCTGAAACGCAGAATTGAGTTACCTGAGACCAGCACTCAGCTTAATGCGACCGCTGACCGCTAATGCGGCTTCGCGCAGTTTCGCGTACTGCCAACGTTTGAACTGTTCTGACCAGCAAGTGACCAGCACACAGACTGTCGCGCTGAGGACCTGAAATTCTATCTAGCGTCGGTAAGCCCTTCGGAGTGTTTCAGTACGATGGCTTTCGAGCAATGTGAACTAGACAGAGGAATTTCCAATATTAAATGTATATAGTGCTAGCAAACAGCAGAAGGTATTACAGTGTTTATCAATGTTCGTTTTATATACAGCAATTGCTGGCAGGTTTATTTTTCATGGACTTCATCACTGTTTTGTTTTCTACGAAGTTCAGAATTTACCAACGGAAATGGTGAAAATAAATTAGAATAATAACAAAAATTTGAATTTTCTCTGGCGAAGCGTTTGCTTACACCACAGGGTGTAACTGTCTCGTTTCCCTGTTGAGGGCAGTAATACTGGATCAAGCAATGAGTTCTGCTAAAAAGTTTCGTCTTTCCTCCATTGATTGACGTTATCAAATACGAGACTGGGAAAGTCTTGAATAAGCGATAGTTTACTGAAGGAATCACAAAACTCTGCCGCGCAGGATTAGCCGAGCGGTCTAGGGCGCTGCAGTCATGGACTGTGCGGCTGGTCCCGGCGGAGGTTCGAGTCCTCCCTCGGGCATGGGCATGGGTGTGTGTGTGTGTTTGTCCTTAGGATAATTTAGGTTAAGTAGTGTGTAAGCTTAGGGACTGATGACCTTAGCAGTTAAGTCCCATAAGATTTCACACACACAACTCTGATGATAGATGATGCAACAATTTTGTTGATCCAAAGAACTCAGTTAAAAACATCACAATGAAATTTTGCACCCAGTTGACATAAGTCATGGGATAGTGATACGCACATATACAGATGGTGGTATTACCACGTACACAAGGTATAAAAGTGCAGTGCATTGGTTCAAATGGCTCTGAGCACTATGGGACTTAACATCTGTGGCCATCAGTCCCCTAGAACTTAGAACTAGTTAAACCTAACTAACCTACGGACATCACACACATCTATGCCCGAGGCCGGATTCGAACCTTCGACCGTAGCGGTCACGCGGTTCCAGACTGAAGCGCCTAGAACCGCACGGCCACACCGGCCGGCGACAGTGCATTGGCGGTCTGTCATTTGTACTCAGGTGATTGATGTTAAAAGGTTTCGGACGGGAATATTTCTACACGACTGGATTTAACACACTAAGCATGGAGTAGTATTTCGAGCTACACGCATGGGGTTTCGCGGAAATCTTAAGGGAATTCATTATACCGAGATCCACAGTGTAAACAGTGTTCCGAGAATACCAAATTCAAGGCTTCTCATCTCGAACAGTACAGTGGCTGTTAAACCGAGAGTAGAAGCGTGTGCGTAGATTTGCCAGTACTAGCAGACAAGAACCACTGCGCGAAATAACCACCGAAATCAATTTGGGACGTGCTACGAACGTATCCGCTGGGACACTGCGGCGAAATATGACGTTAATGGGTTATGACAGCAGACGAGAGACGCGAGTGCCTTAGCTGACAGCGCGACATCTCCTGCAGTCCTTCTGCTCGTCTCGTGTCCGTTGTCGGTTGGACCCTATACGCCTGGAAAACCGTAGCCTCTTCAGAGGGGCCCCGATTTCAGTCGGAAATAGCTGATGGTAAGGTTCGAGGGTTGCGCAGACCTCACGAAGCCATGGACCCAGGTTGTCAACAAGACGCTGTTTAAGCTGGAAGCGGGTCCATAATGGTATGGGCTGTATTTGCATGAAATATTCCAGGTTCCCTGGTCCAACTGAACCGATAATCGACTGTAAATGGTGATGTTCGGCTAATTTTAGACCATCTGCATTTATGGATTACATGTTCCCAAATAACGATGTCACCAGGCCACAATTGTTCGCGACTAGTATGAAGAACATTCTGGACGAATTGAGCGAATGATATGACCACCCATATTTCCCCCGAATGTATCCCATCGAACATTTATGGGACTTAATCTAGCGGTCATTTCTTGCACAACATCCTACACTGGCAACACTTTCACAGTTATGGAAGGCTATAGACAGCCTTAC
Source organism: Schistocerca nitens (assembly GCF_023898315.1). Lineage (NCBI taxonomy): Eukaryota > Metazoa > Arthropoda > Insecta > Orthoptera > Acrididae > Schistocerca > Schistocerca nitens. Next base: position 72,504,288 of record NC_064614.1, read on the forward strand.
CTCAAGATTTAAGAAGGTGACTTTCAACTACTTGTAACCTGAAAACCTGTATACTCTCCAGAGTCAGGCTCAATGATGCATTTCTGTGAGGTGGTACTCGACTCTAAAGTCACCGGTTCGAGTTTTTGTGTTGAAAGAACCTTCATCCTCGGAATTTGATCTTAAAAGGGAAGAAATTATACACAAGTTGATATTTGGAGATTATCTGCGATTGCTTTTTATAATACATATTTTTGTCATATTAATTTCATTAGCATCTTCAACTTTTGTGCTCCTGTCTTCCTCAGTTGCGTGTAATATTACGGTATATTGAAAATTTTTACTTATGGACCGTCTGACTGCAACTGAATGAAACACAATTTTAGTGCCATACGCGTTCCGCCTTTGTTTTCTGCAAGGCATCATCAGTGGCAGGTTGCGTGGACAATTTCTTACATATTAAGCTCCTGTTACATTTTTGGAGTTGTTCTTCTACTTATGAATGCCCATTTGCGGTTTTTTCCCACATTCCACAGCACTATGAACTGAACGCTTGTTTCAATGTAATGTTTTTTCACATGGTAAACTGAAATAGGTCGTCTCAAAAAATTAATGCAATGAAGACAGCCCATAAGAAAACTGTTTTGAAAGGCGATCAGAGGTAGTGGCATAAAGTTCCTCATCATCTCATTTCGCGCCAAAGTGCTGTATTAATTCGTCTCCGCAGTGTCCTGAGAAGTGAGAGTGCGAGATGCTGATGATTGAGATCCGTTTTCAGTTGAATTTCAAGGCTCTCCACATTGTCTCATGAGCATGTGTCTGTTGGTAGTGATTCGTCTATCGCATGGGAACGATAAGCTCGCCGCTTTCCTTGTTACTATCATCCCAGAATTGGCACCCTGTTTCGTACCTTATCCTGTCGTAATCATCATAAGACACATACTACACACATCCATCACAGTCGCTTACACTCGGCAGTTCTTCTTAACTCTCACACACAGCACGACAAGGGATCACTGTGTGTAAGTAAATGAAAGCTCTGTTGCTAAAGGCCTTGTTGATAATGATGCGTTTCGCACTGTTGGCGCATCTTCAGCGAAAGCTGCATTAGTCACGTAATGGAAGTCTCTGTCTAAGCCGGATCACCCTGTTTTAAGATAAACTGAAGAGGGGCCAACTGCCCGAAACTCATCATAATTAACAAAGTCTTTTGGAACACATGCTGTTTTTTTCTGTTTTGTAACAATTAATTTGTGTTGCTGTTTCAGGGCCATGGAGAGGAGTGACGCGTATTTTCTGACTACCTTGTTGAACCTACTTCACCATGTGTGCCATCAAACGGTGACACAGGGCTCTCTCCTTCGTCAATACTTCACAGGCTGGTTGGAGATAGAGCAGGACATATCTGTTACACCTGAAGAAGATGACTGATTCGATTGTCGAAATGTAGTGAATTACAATGCGACCAAGAATGCGGGTGAATACCACAGAACATACCGTCATTCATCAAGAGCACACCAGCGAGATCACAGTAAATTTTGTCCCATACATTTGTCTCAGTGACGGATGACACTTCTGTTATTCCCTGGCCTTACGTTTTGTAACTGGCCGGTAGTACCTGACCAATGGTACCTGGAACTTGTTGAGGATTTTTAGATGGTCTCATCATTGTAGCAGCCATGACACTTTCAAATAATGTTTCTTTTATTTAACTAGTAGGTAACGGGAATGCACATCGTCTACCGGCGCAGCAGCCAGTCACGCTCTCATGGTTGGGCTCGAGTTGATTTTCACCACCAGCATAAACACATTATACTACATCGAGTGTAAGTAATGAGAAGGCCTACACGTGCCATCGAAGCAATACATGGCCTGCAGCTAGAATGATAATTGTACTTCTCCAGGTCTGAATTAAAGTGAACTCACTCAGCTTACCACAAATCTCTCCCTCTATTCATTAGCTCCGACGCTATCTCTGACTAATACGTAATTGCTTCCCCGAGCACATCTTCCCGGCGCTTCCTACGTGCCCCTGCCGATCTGTGACAAACGCCACACTCCATCACACCCGTTACACTGCTCTCCACTGACTTTACCTATGCTGTAATCGTGACTGATCCTCTCATTGTCCTTGGGAGTGTGCGACACGTGTCCTTCAAAATCTTTTCCGCTGTTATGAGTCTGAGGAAAGGACGTTTGCGTGAAATCTTTAGTCGTAAGCATTTTGCCCCTCACATGTGCAGCCGTACAGGATGCTTGTAGGTTACGTCATGTCACTTTACCAACCAATGCCTGTGTTCGGTAAGAGGTACGTCGTAGACACTGTGGTTTTCACAAATATGTCTATTACGTTATCATTGTGCTGGTATCCAATGTCTACATTTCTGTCTAAGGCTGGCTTGAATTGGGAGTTTAAACATGGACGTCTAATGTGACTATTCTGTATTCAGATACCTACACAACGAATTACCTGCAGTTATTGGGTCAGAGTGTGACACATTTTGGAACTGGTCACACTTCTGGTCAGTTTTAGGCGGGCCGTTACAACGCATATGTGGGCCAGGAAAGGACTTTCTTCTCCACCTGGGCGCTGCAGAGGCGCTGATGCTACAACCTGCAATGCGCCAGTAGTTGACAAGGCCCTTATGTGGTGCAGCACAACGCAGCGTTCGCACATTTGCTGTAAAACACCTGACCAAAGGGAGTGTAATTGCTCTTAGCGCAGCAAGTAGCGTCACTCCTTCGGCACCATTAATTCTGCTAGCAGAGGCTCTTTATCGGTCACTGAGTGACGTACAGCTATGCTGCTGCAGCCTCGTAGTGCAGCCTCAAAAACTAGGCTAAGGTGTTGATCTGCGAGCGGTAAGGTGGCCCTGACGATCCTGGTCTATGAAAGAACCCGCAGGTGCGAGGCCACTCAGAGGTTGCCATAGCCTGACACACCAGCCAATATCTGAGAGTCCTGAGTTCAGCTCTGGTACTTGTTTCTGCTAGCCTCCGATGCCTACAGGCTGCTAGCCTAGCGGGTAATCACACCTCTGAGAGCCCTGAGTTCAACTCTGGTACTTGTTTCTGCTAGCCACCGATGCCTACAGGCTGCTAGCCTAGAGGGTCATCACACCTCTGAGAGCCCTGAGTTTGGTACTTGTTTCTGCTAGCCTCCGATGCCTACAGGCTGCTAGCCTAGCGGGTCATCACACCTCTGAGAGCCCTGAGTTCAACTCTGGTACTTGTTTCTGCTAACTTCCGATACCTACAGGCTGCTAGCCTAGCGGGTCATCACACCTCTGAGAGCCCTGAGTTCAACTCTGGTACTTGTTTCTGCTAGCCTCCGATGCCTACAGGCTGCTAGCCTAGCGGGTCATCACACCTCTGAGAGCCCTGAGTTCAAATCTGGTACTTGTTTCTGCTAGCCTCCGATGCCTACAGGCTGCTAGCCTAGCGGGTCATCACACCTCTGAGAGCCCTGAGTTCAACTCTGGTACTTGTTTCTGCTAGCTTCTGATACCTACAGGCTGCTAGCCTAGCGGGCCTTCACACCTCTGAGAGTCCTGAGTTCAGCTCTGGTACTTGTTTTTGCTAGCCTCCGATGCCTACAGGCTGCTAGCCTAGCGGATCATCACACCTCTGAGAGCCCTGAGTTCAACTCTGGTACTTGTTTCTACTAACTTCCGATACCTACAGGCTGCTAGCCTCGCGGGTCATCACACCTCTGAGAGCCCTGAGTTCAACTCTGGTACTTGTTTATGCTAGCCTCCGATGCCTACAGGCTGCTAGCCTAGCGGGTCATCACACCTCTGAGAGCCCTGAGTTCAGCTCTGGTACTTGTTTCTGCTAGCCTCCGATGCCTACAGGCTGCTAGCATAGTGGGTCATCACACCTCTGAGAGCCCTGAGTTCAACTCTGGTACTTGTTTCTGCTAGCTTCCGATACCTACAGGCTGCTAGCCTAGCGGGTCATCACACCTCTGAGAGCCCTGAGTTCAACTCTGGTACTTGTTTCTGCTAGCTTCCGATGCCTACAGGCTGCTAGCCTAGCGGGTCATCACACCTCTGAGAGCCCTGAGTTCAACTCTGGTACTTGTTTCTGCTAGCTTCCGATGCCTACAGGCTGCTAGCCTAGAGGGTCATCACACCTCTGAGAGCCCTGAGTTCAACTCTGGTACTTGTTTCTGCTAGCCTCCGATGCCTACAGGCTGCTAGCCTAGCGGGTCATCACACCTCTGAGAGCCCTGAGTTCAACTCTGGTACTTGTTTCTGCTAGCTTCTGACACCTACAGGCTGCTAGACTAGCGGGTCATCACACCTCTGAGAGTCCTGAGTTCAGCTCTGGTACTTGTTTCTGCTAGCCTCCGATGCCTACAGGCTGCTAGCCTAGCGGGTCATCACACCTCTGAGAGCCCTGAGTTCAACTCTGGTACTTGTTTCTGCTAGCCACCGATGCCTACAGGCTGCTAGACTAGCAGGTCATCACACCTCTGAGAGCCCTGATTTCAAATCTGGTACTTGTTTCTGCTAGCCTCCGATGCCTACAGGCTGCTAGCCTAGCGGGTCATCACACCTCTGAGAGCCCTGAGTTCAACTCTGTACTTGTTTCTGCTAGCTTCTGATACCTACAGGCTGCTAGCCTAGCGGGTCATCACACCTCTGAGAGCCCTGAGTTCAACTCTGCTATATGTTTCTGCTAGCCTCCGATGCCTACAGGCTGCTAGCCTAGCGGGTCATCGCACCTCTGAGAGCCCTGAGTTCAACTCTGGTACTTGTTTCTGCTAGCTTCCGATACCTACAGGCTGCTAGCCTAGCGGGTCATCACACCTCTGAGAGCCCTGAGTTCAACTCTGGTACTTGTTTCTGCTAGCTTCCGATGCCTACAGGCTGCTAGCCTAACGGGTCATCACACCTCTGAGAGCCGTGAGCTCAACTCTGCTACTTGTTTCTGCTAGCCTCTGATGCCTACAGGCTGCTGGCCTAGCGGGTCATCACACCTCTGAGAGCCCTGAGTTCAACTCTGGTACTTGTTTCTGCTAGCCTCCGATGCCTACAGGCTGCTAGCCTAGCGGGTCATCACACCTCTGAGAGCCCTGAGTTCAACTCTGGTACTTGTTTCTGCTAGCTTCTGATACCTACAGGCTGCTAGACTAGCGGGTCATCACACCTCTGAGAGTCCTGAGTTCAGCTCTGGTACTTGTTTGTGCTAGCCTCTGATGCCTACAGACTGCTAGCCTAGCGGGTCATCACACCTCTGAGAGCCCTGAGTTCAACTCTGGTACTTGTTTCTGCTAGCTTCCGATGCCTACAGGCTGCTAGCCTAGCGGGTCATCACACCTCTGAGAGCCCTGAGTTCAACTCTGGTACTTGTTTCTGCTAGCCTCCGATGCCTACAGGCTGCTAGCCTAGTGGGTCATCGCACTTCTGAGAGCCCTGAGTTCAACTCTGGTACTTGTTTCTGCTAGCTTCCGATACCTACAGGCTGCTAGCCTAGCGGGTCATCACACCTCTGAGAGCCCTGAGTTCAACTCTGGTACTTGTTTCTGCTAGCTTCCGATGCCTACAGGCTGCTAGCCTAGCGGGTCATCACACCTCTGAGAGCCGTGAGCTCAACTCTGCTACTTGTTTCTGCTAGCCTCCGATGCCTACAGGCTGCTAGCCTAGCGGGTCATCACACCTCTGAGAGCCCTGAGTTCAACTCTGGTACTTGTTTCTGCTAGCCTCCGATGCCTACAGGCTGCTAGCCTAGCGGGTCATCACACCTCTGAGAGCCCTGAGTTCAACTCTGGTACTTGTTTCTGCTAGCTTCTGATACCTACAGGCTGCTAGACTAGCGGGTCATCACACCTCTGAGAGTCCTGAGTTCAGCTCTGGTACTTGTTTGTGCTTGCCTCCGATGCCTACAGGCTGCTAGCCTAGCGGGTCATCACACCTCTGAGAGCCCTGAGTTCAACTCTGGTACTTGTTTCTGCTAGCTTCCGATGCCTACAGGCTGCTAGCCTAGCGGGTCATCACACCTCTGAGAGCCCTGAGCTCTGCTACTTGTTTCTGCTAGCTTCCGATGCCTACAGGCTGCTAGCCTAGCGGGTCATCACACCTCTGAAAGCCCTGAGTTCAACTCTGGTACTTGTTTCTGCTAGCTTCCGATGCCTACAGGCTGCTAGCCTAGCGGGTCATCACACCTCTGAGAGCCCTGAGCTCTGCTACTTGTTTCTGCTAGCTTCCGATGCCTACAGGCTGCTAGCCTAGCGGGTCATCACACCTCTGAGAGCCCTGAGTGCAACTCTGGTACTTGTTTCTGCTAGCTTCCGATGCCTACAGGCTGCTAGCCTAGCGGGTCATCACACCTCTGAGAGCCCTGAGTTCAACTCTGCTACTTGTTTCTGCTAGCCTCCGATGCCTACATGCTGCTAGCCTAGCGGGTCATCACACCTCTGAGAGCCCTGAGTTCAACTCTGCTACTTGTTTCTGCTAGCCTCCGATGCCTACAGGCTGCTAGCCTAGCGGGTCATCACACTAGTGTTACAGCTATAGCAGCGTTGCTGCCAGCCGCTGTTATGATATCTGAGAAACTGACACACCATATTCTTCAACTTATTGTTCTTTCAAAATGGTACAACTACATTAAATTATCTATACGTGTAATAAATCTGTAAAACTGGCTTCATTTTAACAAAATCACATCACAGAGAAAAACTATATCATAGTTAAATGTTCTAGTCAAACGAAAATTATAAACGTGAAAGTAAGTCTGTTATGTTTTCACGATCAGCTCGCTGAATCGATTTTGTTTAAATTTGTTGTGAAGGTAGCTTGAACACTGAGGAAGAAGATATGCCACTTAAGGAAGTGTGTAGTACAAGATATCTACTGACTTGAAAACAATTGCTCGACTAGAGAGAATATTTACTCTTCGAAATAGCTACTTACTTTTTGACTTTTGTTCATTATCGTGTTTGTGAAAATCCTTGTATTGTTTGATATGTGCTACATGAAATAATTCAAAGTAATGAATTCAATGCTTATACAGTCTTCACTGTCCTTAATCCATACTTCCACACTATTTGTTCCACAACGTGCACGTTGTGCAGTGTATAGCTACTTCAACAGTACGATGTACAGACGGACGCTCCTGCCCATGCCCGTCTATACGGACTGCTCGGTAGCGACACTGCGCATACCGACGCATCGTATGTTGTGACAGCCTGGGAAGGGCAGAGCGGGTGCACTTCAGGAGCTACGCTTAGCCGAATAGGCAGACACCTGACATCAGCTAATGTTATTGAACATACAATAGCTTACTTACTCACCGTCACTCATTACAACAAAGGTATTGACATGCGAACGCAGCTGTGGGTAACAGGTAGTTCAGGGCTTCACAACATACGTGCTCGCGGAGCAAGCTGTGAGCAGCAAGGCGCGAGCACTGAGCAGCGCGAGCACGCTACCCCCACTACCGGACCAGAGCGGAGAGTGGGGAGAGTCACGTGGGGTACACAACAGCTGCCGCCAGTCGATGTAAATCCGCGGCCACCTGCGGGGATATCACTCACGAATTATTACTGCGACAAATGAAACAAATAAAGGAGAATGTACACGTGCCACATAATTTTATTAGCTTAGTGTATGCCTCTACCATCTGTAGATACGGAAACTAAGAATTCCACGACAATCCTATATTTTCAACACTTTCTTCAACACTACTTAAAATATCACCTCCGGTTGTAGTGTTCTTCATGGCTACTACATCGAGGAGCTCCTCCCTCACCTGAAGATCTCTATTAACACCTCTAATAAATATGGCAAACTGCGCTGTTCCAGTGATATCAACAATTTCATCCAGAGCTAGAGAATACGCCATAAAATCTTCATAGATATTTGCAAGCTGGCTCTGGACGTCGTCTGCCATGTCCTGTATGCGACGCATAATGGTCATGTTAGATAATGGCACAATCCGAAACTGTTCAACTTGAGATGGACACAAATGTTCTGCTGCAACTACCAAACATTCCTTTATTAAATCGCCATCAGTTAAGGGGCGCAGGGATTTTGCTAAAGGCAAAGCAATTTTGTAACCCACTCTGAGAGCTGCCTCAGTTGATTTTTCTTCGTCGTCCAGATCGTCTTTGGATAGCTTCCTTTTAAGTTTAATAACTTCCTGTGCACGATCTGGTCAATCACATTTTCCACGTCCGTAGTCTTTCGCGTGGTACGACATATAATGTCGCTGCAAATTAAATTTCGTAAAAGAATTCAGCGTTTTGTGACATACTAAACAATTTGCAACACCATCTTTTTCTGTAAACAGATACAATTCCCCCCAATGGGGGTTGAACAGCGAAAGCATGGTTGGGGTTACACAACGGCGACTTCACATGATTCTTAACTAGCGAAGTGACTGTTAAGAGCTGATCGTAGTACTTTAAACGTTACACAGTCGACGCGAATTCAATAGGCACGCTGCGGCCCTATTCAAACGTGCGCGCGCATTTCCCCTCCCTCCCCTCCCTCCCTACTCCGCGACCTTGCAGCTGCTCGCGAGCACCTGCCTGAGCAGACGCGAGTACTCGCACTCAAAACCGGCCAGTTGTTACGCCCTGAGGTAGTTTTATAATAAATAAGTATTATGTTACGCCATCTGCCTCTCAGCGGTGGTAACACCGCTTCCATTAGGTCACGGAAGTTAAGCACTGTCTGGCTTTGCTAGCACTTGTATGGGTGAAAGTCTGGGTCTGCGAAGTGCTGCTGACAAGCGGTTTGCACTCAACGCTCAGATGACAATTGAGGAGCTACTTGATTGAGAAGTAGCGGCTCTGGCCACAGAAAATGCCAGCGGCTGACCACATGCCCCTCCACATCTGTATCCAGTGATGTCTGTCGGCTGCGGATTATCAGCGGTCAGTCGGTACCGTTGTACCTTCCGAGGCCAGCTCTATTCGCACGGAGTGTAGTTTTAAATAAAGTTACATTAATTTACTTCCTACACAGAGCTCAAATAAACCGTCATTACATAAACAGTCCGCCAGTGTGAGGCCTTAATGAAACGGCACACTAGAATACCACATAAAGAAAAACTCTGAAACAGTGACACCAACAAAAGCATTATAAATGTATTTATTAAGCTATGATTTACTCAGTGCTGGTAACAGCACTCATATCTACTTTCTAGAAGTGTCTACGGGCCCAGAGAACCACTTTGAGAGAATTACTTTGACCTTCGGATCATGGTAACCAGATGGCGAAGCAAGGGCGTGTGTGAAGTCTTCCTCTCCGGACCACTAAAAGGTGCCTAAAGTGATCCACACAGCGGGCACCGAACCAACACTCATTCTTGACTTATGTAGATTTATTTCACAAGCGAGCTAAGACTTACCGAAATTAAGGCTACCGTTTTACACAGATTATCATCTTGTTACCGTGCTTAAACGATTGGGTTACTGTATTCTGCCGGCGGTATTTTGTGACTGACTGACATTAAGCATGAAATTTAATGTCTCATACACTGATTTTGTTGCTTCAGATTCAACTTAAGCATCTGACACTCGAAAGAGCAAGAAACAGCGAGAGGAAAATGAAATGTGTAACAACAACAGATGAACAGAATGTTTGCTTGTGTAGCTCTGTTTCAATAATAGGGCACAGTGGAATGGTGTCTTCAAAAGATTTTGTCAACCATATCAGCAGCTTCTAGCGTACATTAATCTAACTACAGATTTTTAGACGAAGCTGTGGATTGACTTGGAAGAGGTACACATTGCAAATATTTCCAAGTTTATCTATCAGTGCGGGAAAGGTTCCGGATGATTAGAAGAAACACAGAACTTTCATCACCGCTAATGGAGAAGCTTACGCGTCAGGAACGGTTCTTCATCAGGCGTATTCCTGCTTCATTTGTAAGTGAGGAACGTAATGTAAACACTTAGTTCATAAACATATCCCAAATATTGCAGCTTAATTTATGGTGTTGTTAAGTGAAGCAGGCAGAATAATATCGCACCGTCGGGGAATTGGTAAACCCAGAAGTACTGTTGTTTTTCTTGTCATTTGTGTGAAATGATTTGTTTTGAATAATACAAAATTCTTATATATTGCTCAATAGACTGTATATATTTCTTTGCTCTCCGAAGTCCATGTTCTGATCGAAATAAACGCTCTCAAATGGTAATAAAAATCTTAATACGCACATTCAGTGTAGTTAAAACTGCTGCAGATTCTGGTACGCTGTTTTATGTTGTATTACACAAATTATTTTCTCAATTCGTTGATTTTAGGGGAATTGACTAGTGACAAAACTGTCGACGTAGAGTTTTTGTTTATGGAGATTCTGCTCATTTTGTAACAAAGCATCAACAAAGGGACTCGGTGCAACCATTGAACCAACTGCTACTGCTGTCGACAGTGTACGATATTCAAATGCCTTGCCATCACAAGACGAAATGAATATTTGAAAATTAGCAAAGCAATTTTGTGTTTTGTGTGGATACGCACAAGCGAAACGAGACGTATGTATGTTTCAATTCCAGTGCCATAGGGTGGGCAGTGGTCGCGGAAGCAGTTGTTAATCTAGAGTGAAATATTGATCCACTTGTCAGTTGATTATACAGGCGCCATACGCTCGCCTCCTGTTTGAGCAATAATTTTGCAAGTCAATGAATATTAATGGGAGATTTGTAGGCTAATTCAAATGTTGTCTACCCGGGATACCAGGGGGCGCATCTGCGAGGCAATCAGGGGCGTGTGTTACTGCGTGTTGACTTATTAATTGCCTCATTTATTTGCCAATGGATGTGCTCAAGGCAAACCCGTCGAAATCGAACTCCACCTCGGTAAATTTTAGTGCGTCAATTGACCAGAGGGACAAGTAAATGATTTCTAGTGACCCATAGTTTTGAAGCACGAAGTTAATAAACGTTCATGCGGGATAAAACACTCATTAATTTACAAGACTGATGGTAAGCAACATAATTTCAATCTCTGTGGAAGAAAGATTGTATGTCGTTACCATAGACCTTATATTTCCTTTTTTTCACTTTTTTTCAGCTCCTCAATTTCCCCATGGTTATGTAAGTCTCCAGGCTTCCGAGACCGTTGTCAGCCGAACATTCGACTAAACGTGAACACCAAAACGCCCTGAAGAAGATCCTAGCGGTGCGGTAGAAACGTCGATCGTGTATAAGAAACATAACGAGGCCCTACAACACTTTATTTAAGCGAAATTAAAATTAAATTCCTGTTACTCGCACATTTCTTCATACACTAAAGAAAGGAATATACTGTCTCTTTCTCTTTCACTGTCTCCAGCACCACCTGTCGTAAGACGTACGGGGTGTACAAACACATGTGTCAGGAACTTTACGGTTGTTTTATTGACGTCATAACATTAGCCAATGACGTCACTCACCCTGTTCCCGAGGACTCCTCCCGGCCTGCAAGGTGTATGCATTCACAGAGGGTGGAATTACTGGTAGCTGGGAGCTCTAACATTTGGCGTGTAATGGGCAAACATAACAACAATCAATATTGTAGTTGTAAACTCCTGTAACTATGGCGGAAAAAATCAGTGCTCCAAGCGCTAATAGAAAACATTGAATCTCAAATCGTTATAGGAACGGAAATCTGGCTAAAGCCGGAAATACATTCCGCGCAATTTCTTACAAGGAACCTAGCCTTGTTCAGAAAGAATAGTTCAAATGCAGTTCGTGGTGGAGTGTTTATTACTGTCAGATGTAACTTACCTTGTAGTGAAATTGAAGTAGACAGTTCTTGTGAGTCAGTATGGGTGGAGGTTATACTTGACAAACGGAACAAGATAATAACTGGTTCATTTTACCGGCTCTCCGACTCAGATAATACAGTAGCTGAACAGTTCAAAGAAAAGTTCAGCGTCATTTCAAGTAGGTACTCCATCATACCATTATAGTTGGTGGTGACTTCAATGTACACTCGGTTTTTTGATGGAAATACATGTTTAATGTCGATGGTGGACATAAAAGGTCTTCCGAAATTGTACTAAACGCCTCCTCAGAAAATTGTCTTAAATAACTAGTTCAGGAGACCATTCTAAGCATAATGGTTGCGAAAACGTGATGAACCTCTTGTTGTTGTTATGATCTTGAGTCCAAAGACTGGTTTGATGCAGCCCTCCATTCTATTCTACCCTGTGCCAGCCTCTTCATCTCGGAATAACTACTGCAACCTACATCCTTCTGAATCTGCATAGTGTATACATCCCTTGACCTCCCTTTATGATTTTTACCCTTCACGCAAGGATTGCTGTATCAAATTTTACTATTAGTGAAAGAACATTTCGTTTTCAGTACCCATGTTTGCGTTTTGCTGTCGTGAATGAGCGTAATACTCAGCCGCTGGAATAACGAAACCGAAATCAGTAAAATATTTAAACTTATGGTTGGGAAATTTCATGATTGTTGCTCCGCAAGTGAATATTATACCCTCTATGAGCACTTTCTATCTTTCTGGGCAATTGCTCCGTTAGGCAGTACACACCAAGAAATCCTGCAAAACATGCATTAAAATATTTGCTCTTGGCGGTGCTACAATGGATACATAATTATTTGGAATCATATGTCGAACAGCCTAAAGGAAATTCTCGTGTCAGTAAACTTGCTAGCGGCTTTCTGCTGAGATAAGTGGAACATATTTCTGGGAAAAATAGGAATGTAATAGATGACAACTGGTTCAACAGTGTGAAGTAAGCTCTGGTAATGTTGGAAGAAAAGAAAGCCATGTACATGAGGATACTTAGAAAAGGAACAATTGATATCCCAAAATAAATGCTCTCCAACAAGAAGAAAGACAGACTGGTCTTCCCCTCAGTGTTTGGTTTCAGTAACATACGAACATATGTGTCATATTGCACAAAGAAAAATAAAATAGAGTACTCACAAAAGGTAGCATACATCATGATGCAACTGACGTAAGTATTGGTTATGAATGGAAGTTTGAAACTATCAAATTTTATGTTGTTGTTGTTGTGGTCTTGATTTGTGATATTAGTTTTATGCAGCCCTCCATGCTTCTCTAGCCTGTGCAAGCTTCTTCATTTCCAAGTAACTACTGCAACCTACATCCTTTTGAAACAGCTCAGTGTATTCATCTCTTGGTCTCTTTCTACGATTTTTACATTCCACGCTGCACTCCAATACTAAATTGGCGATCCTTTGATGCCTCAGAATATGTCCTAACAACCGATTCCTTCTTCTAGCTAAGTTGTGTCACAAATTCCTCTTCTCCCCATTTCTATTCAGTACCTCCTCATTTGTTACGTGATCTACACATTTAATCTTCTGCATTCTTATGTAACACCACGTTTCGAAAGCTTCCATTCTCTTCTTGTCTAAACTATTTATCGTCTATGTTTCACTTCCACACATGGCTACACTCCATACAAATACTTTCAGAAAAGGCTTCCTGACACTTACATCTGTGCCGGATAGTAACGAATTTCTGTTCTTCATAACGACTTTCCTTGCCAGCTTATACGTTTTATATCCTCTCCATTTTCGACCATCATCGGTTATTTTTACGCCCAAATAGCAAACCTCATCTACTACTTTAAGTGTCTCATTCCATAATCTAATTCCCTCACCATCACCTGATTTATTTCGATTACATTCCATTATCCTCGTATTGCTTTCGTTGATGTTCATCTTGTACCCTTCTTTCAAGACACAGTCCATTCCGTTCAACTTCTCTTCCAGGTCCTTTGCTGTCTCTAGCAGAATTACAATGTCAACGGCGAACCTCAAGGTTTTTACTTTTTCTCCCTGGATTTTAATTCCTATTACAAATTTTTTTCTTATTCTCTTACTACTTGCTCAATATACAGGCTGAATAACATCGGGCGTAGGCTACAGCCCTGTCTCACTCCCTTCTCAACGACTGCTTCCCTTTCGTGCCCGACGACTCTTATAACTGCCATCTCGTTTCCGTTCAAATTGTAAATAGACTTTCGCTCCCTGTATTTTATCCCTGCTACCTTCAGAATTTGAATCTGAGTGTTCCAGTCAACAATGGCATAAGCTTTCTCTAAGCTTAGAAATGTTGTAAAGGTAGGGTTGCCTTTCCTTGACCTAGCTTCTAAGATTGGTCGTAAGGCCAGTAACGCCTCACGTGATCCTACATTTCTACGGATTCCAAATATACCTTCCCCGACGTCCGCTTCTACCAGTTTTTCCATTCGTCTGTAAAGAATGCGTGTTAGTATTTTGGAACGTTAACTTATTATACTGATAGTTCTGTAATGCTCACATACGTCAGCACCTGCTTTCTTTAGAATTGTAATTGTTATATTCTTCTTGAATTGTGATTGTATTAAACTGTTTCATACACCTGGCTCATCGGATGGGAGGTTCTTCGAAGGCTATCAGTAACTCGAACGGAATGTTTTCTACTACCGAGGCCTTGTTTCGACTTAGGTCTTTCAGTGCGCTGTCGAATTCTTCACGCAGTATCACATCTTTGATCTCATCTTCATCTACGTCCTCTTCCATTTCTATCATATTGGCCTCAAGTACACCGCCCTTGTATATACTCCTACCACCTTTCTGCTTCCCCCTAGCGATATATGCTTCTCCATTCTTACATTTATTCTATAGCCATTCCCACTTAGCCATTTTGCACTTCCTGTCGATCTCGTTTTTGAGACATTTGTATTGCTTTTCACCTGATTCATTTACTGCATTTTTATATTTTTTGCTTTCATCAATTAGATTCAATAAAGTGATCTCTTAGTAACAAATATCCCTGACCAAATAAGGACCATCATGACACACCCAGGGATTAATGACGTCAAGGTTGTTGTAGCTAGACTACCGTAACACCAAACCCACCAAAAATGAAACACAAAACCATATATTTAAAAAAGATGATAAAAATTGTCTTGACGCCTTCCTAAGAGACAATCTCCACTCCTTCATGTCACACTGTGTAATTCAAGGAAATAGTATCGACAGAAATTGAGAAATATATACCAAATAATAAGAGATGGTACTGATCCCCCATGGTACACAAAACAGGTCAGATCACTGTTGCAGAAGTAAGTAAAAGGGCATCGCCAAATTTAAAAGAACACGAAATCCCCAAGAGTAGCAACGTTTTACAGAAGCTCGAAATTTAGCGCGAACTTCAGTGCGAAATGCTTTTAATAGTTTCCACACCCGAAGACTGTCTCGAAGCCTAGTAGAAAACGAAAAGAGATTATGGTCGTATGTAAAGTATACCACTGGCAACCAATACATTCACGGCGCGATGACAGTGGTGATGTTACTAATGACTGTCTCACTAAAGCCGAGTCAACAAACACGGTTTTTCGAAACTCCTGCACAAAAGACGGCGAAGTAAACATTCCAGAATTTGAATCAACAACAACTGGCAATTTGGGTAATTTAGAAGCAGACATCCTCGGTGTAGCGAAGCAGATTAAAACAAGAATGGCAACACCTCCGATCCAGATCGTATTCTAGTCCGCTTTTTTTAAGAGCATGCTGATAAAATACCTCCATACTTAGCAATCATATATCGGGTGATCAAAAAGTCAGTATAAATTTGAAAACTTAATAAACCACGGAATAATGTAGATAGAGAGGTAAAAATTGACACACATGCTTAGAATGACATGGGGTTTTATTAGAACAAAAAAAAAACAAAGTGTTGCTCTTGTGCGCGTCGTTTGGTGATGATCGTGTGCTCAGCCGCCACTTTCATCATCCTTGGCCTCCCAGGTCCCCAGACCTCAGTCCGTGCGATTATTGGCTTTGGGGTTACCTGAAGCCGCAAGTGTATCGTGATCAACCGACATCTCTATGGATGCTGAAAGACAACATCCGACGCCAATGCCTCACCATAACTCCGGACATGCTTTACAGTGCTATTCACAACATTATTCCTCGACTACAGCTATTGTTGAGGAATGATGGTGGACATATTGAGCATTTCCTGTAAAGAACACCATCTTGGCTTTGTCTTACTTTGTTATGCTAATTATTGCTATTCTGATCAGATGAAGCGCCATCTGTTGGACATTTTTGGAATGTTTGTATTTTTTTGGTTCTAATAAAACCCCATGTCATTCCAAGCATGTGTGTCAATTTGTAACTCTTTAAACTCTCTATCTACATTATTGCGTGATTTATTCAGTTTTCAAATTTATACTGACTTCTTGATCACCTGGTATTACCGCTCGCTCGCAGAAAGATCCGTACCCAATGACCGGATAGTTGCACGAGTTACATCAATACCCAAGAAATAAAATAGAAATAATTCGCAGAATTACAGACCCATATCACTAACCTCGATTTTCAGTAGGCTTTAGGAATATATACTGCGCTCGAATGGTATGAGTCATCTCGGAGAAAACGGTTTATCATCGGATAGTGAACACGGATTCAGAGAATATCATTTTCCTGAACGAAATAACGAGTACTATATGCAGGAGACGTTAAAATGACTGATTATATAGATTTCCAGAAGGCTTTTGACACAGTTCCCCACAAGTGGCTTCTAATTAAACTGCATGCCTATGGACTATCGACTAAGATGTTTCACTGGATTAGTAATTAGCTTTCAGTAAGGTAACAGTTCGTAATAGCTGACCGAAAGTCGTAGATTAAAACAGAAGTAGTACCTGTCGTTCCTCAAGGAAGTGATAGAGCCCTTGTGTTGTTCCCGATCTACACAAACTATTTAGGAGGCAATCTGAGAAGTCTTCTTAAACTGTGTGCAGATGATGCTGTCTTGTACGGTCATCAGATGATCTAAACGAATTGCAGAATGATTTTGTTAAGATATCTGTATGGTGTAAAAAGTGGCAATTGAATCTAAGTTATGAAAAGTGTGAAGACATACATACACTTAATGATTGCAATAGGAATAATTTAAATTTGAGCTATCACATAGGAATTGTTGTGGGGAAAGTAGACCAAAGGCTGCAATTTATTGGAATAACACTGCTTACACTACGCTTGTCCGGTAGCTTCTGGTGTTCTGTATTGCTGTGCCGCGTGGGATTCGCATCACACACAACTGACGGGGGACATTGGAAAGAAAATGTTCAAAGAAGGTTAGCTGGTTTTATATTATCGCAGAATAAGGGAGAGGATAACACGCATATGATACACGATTTGGGGTGGCAGTCATTAAATCAAAGGTGCCCTTTTTAATGAAATTTCAGTCACCGACCTTCTCCTCATAGAAAATATTTTGTTAGTGCCCACAAATATGGGGAGAAACTATCGTCATAACAAAATAAGAAAAATAAGAGCTCGCACTGAAAGATGTAAGTGTTCGTTACACCCGCCTGCTATTCGAAAGTGGAACGGTAGAGAAGTAGCTTAAAGGCGCCCTCTGTCAAGCACTTAATTGCAGAATAATCATGAAGACGTAGATGTAGATACAGATGAACAATTCGTATGAACTGGGCTCGAAAATTCTTCGCTAGGGACGTATGAAAGGAAATCCCTGTAGTGACTTCTGGTTGTGTAATACATCTCAAATGTGCATTTTTACTCAGTTCCTAATTTACAATTGATCATGGCATTTGTTTTTTTTCTGATTCTTGCCTGTTCTGTTTTATAGTAAATTCCGTCATAACTTTCCACAACTATGTATTCTGTGTAAACTGACGGATACGCAAATATTTCGCAGGTTGGAATGCTGGCGCAGCTTTTCGGTTTTATGCTGTACTTTACCCTGGAGGCAATACCCTTGTGCAAGAACATTTATACGGCTACATCAAATCTTGCGAAAGCCAGCCAGGTGATGGAATATGCTATGTACGAACGTATGAGCTTGAAGAACATAATGTATGTCATGCGTGTGTTGACGATTTGAGAAAATGGTCCAAAAAAGAGAAAAAAGCCTTAAGATTTTTTGATCCTATGATATGGAGGGAGCCAAGAAATCATTCCGATGATTGCTACTTTTGCAGTCTTGATATTACGGTCATAATTCGAAAAACAAAAAGGTAATAAGCTACCCTAACCTTCTGTCCGCGATCCGACCAGTAGGACATGGTGTAGATTTGCCGGTTTCTGAACCACCAGATGATTCTACTGCAACAGAAATATTTTCTGATGTACAATGTCATTTAGATGAACTAGATGATGATGAATTCCATTGTAATACAGAAAGTCTAGAGCTCAAATTATTTACCAGACCGAGATTAACGAGTTTGTTATGGATCTGGGCTTAACGAAAGAAAAAGCTGAATTGCTTGGCTCTAGATTAAACGAAAAGAACATATTGGCAATTGGAACCAGCATATACATCTATAGAAAGAGAGAGCAGCAATTTTCCAAGTTTTTTTTTAGCAAGAAGATTATTTAGTGTACTGCTCAGACATTCCCGGTCTGATGAATGAGTTTGGTATTGAATACAAAAAGGAAGACTGGAGGCTGTTTATTGATTCATACAAAACTAGTTTAAAGGCTGTTTTATTACACAATGGTAACATGTATGCATCTATATCTGTTAGACGTTTGGTACAAATAAAGGAAAGCTATGAAAACCTAGAAATAGTGCTAAATAAAATAGGCTATTCTGTTCATGGTTGGATGATATGTGTCGCTCCTTGGTCAGCAAGGTGGCTTTACTAAATTTCCATGTTTCTTGTGTGAATGGGACAGTAGGGTAGTGATCAAGAAGTACAGAAAGAACTGGCCTGTGAGGGGGTCTTTAAAATCTGGTGGGAAGAACATTCTTTGTAGATGCAAAACACGTACTCCGACCCCTCTACACATAAAGTTAGACCTAATGAAACAGTTTGTAAAGGCTTTGCCAAAAATGGACCCTTTATTTTTAAGTATCTCTGCCAAAAGTTTCCACAACTTTCAGAAGCTAAACTACAAGAAGGCGTCTGTGTCGGACCTGACATTAGAAAATTGATGTTTGATGTTAACTTTGAATCCTGAATGACCTTAAATGAGAGAGAAGAATGGGTATCATTCAACCACGTTGTTACAAAGTTCTTAGGACATGTAAAGATCCAGAATATGTTTCTATTATAGGTGCAATGTTAAAGAAGTTTAAAAATTTTAGGATATTTAGTGATCCTGAAAATTCACTTTTTGAACAGTCACCTTAATTACTTCCCGGATGGGAGATGTTAGTCAGGAACAAGGAGAGTGTTTTCACCAGAACATTAAAGTAATGGAAAAACGCCACTAAGGCCGCTGAAACACCAACATGATGACGGACTACTGTTGGTCACTTTGTTGAGAAGTTCAGCAAGCGACTCATCGTAGAAAAAGCTACACAAGGAGCTCCACAGAAAAAAGAGAAAGAAAACGCAAACCACGTCCAGCTGACAAGTGAAACCTCTATTAACACATATCATTGTTTTAAGTAGCTTACTGTTACGGCTTCTGCTGCACTTGTTACGACGACGCGCCTCTTGTTGGCAGCAGACACAGTGGCTGCTTCAAAGACTGAGACGATGGGGAGTTTTACAATTATTTATTGAACTTTCTGTACGATTTCTCCCTCGTCGTCGCTGCCCAGCCCTGCGGATCTCTATTGGTGGCTGCTGTTGTGTAGATTGTCCGACAATGCGCGCGACGCGCGCCGGTGATCGCACTGGGGAGCCTCAGGCCACCAGTGGCCCGCTGAAGCCAGGCTGCCCTGTGGCTGAGATGGATTCGTCGCCGCTCGGAGCCGCGTCGCCGTCAGGTCAGCTGCCGACGCCTGCTGCACCGGCGGCTGGGAAGCCGTTAGTTGCGATGTTCGCGAGGTCCCGTCATGGATACACCGCGCGCCATGGGGCCGGGTTGCCGTGAAGTCTGGGCGTCAGTCTCCGGAGGTGCATGTGACCAAGACTGCGCTGCGGCCAGTCCTGCTGGAAATTCTCGTTGTAGTTACTCAATCACGGTGCCGACCGAACTCGGGCCGACCTCCAGAGCTGAAGTCGATATCTGGCAGCGAACGGATGACTCCTGCGAGCTGGAACAGACCTCCGGAATCGTCACCTACGAAGATTGAACATTCGGGCCCGGACCACGTCCGTCCTCAGATCCGAACTGCTTCCTTATGGCTTCTGTCTGTTGCTGCCTGCGCTCCACTATTTACACCTTAGCGTGCTGGCCTCACTGCTCCTTACCCAGCACTCTCCAGGCTTCGCTCTGTGCTCGGTCTGTGTGCGTTCTAGCGTCAGCTTGTTGGTAGACTGCTACTGTCAGCAAGGCTATCAGCGCCGCACTTACATTGCAACGCCTCGGTCGCCAGCTGCCTCTGATTTGCCATTCTCCACTGCGTGAAGCAACGCTTACTTCATGTGGCCGCAACATTACTGTAAATACACTCCTGGAAATGGAAAAAAGAACACATTGATACCGGTGTGTCAGACCCACCATACTTGCTCCGGACACTGCGAGAGGGCTGTACAAGCAATGATCACACGCACGGCACAGCGGATACACCAGGAACCGCGGTGTTGGCCGTCGAATGGCGCTAGCTGCGCAGCATTTGTGCACCGCCGCCGTCAGTGTCAGCCAGTTTGCCGTGGCATACGGAGCTCCATCGCAGTCCTTAACACTGGTAGCATGCCGCGACAGCGTGGACGTGAACCGTATGTGCAGTTGACGGACTTTGAGCGAGGGCGTATAGTGGGCATGCGGGAGGCCGGGTGGACGTACCGCCGAATTGCTCAACACGTGGGGCGTGAGGTCTCCACAGTACATCGATGTTGTCGCCAGTGGTCGGCGGAAGGTGCACGTGCCCGTCGACCTGGGACCGGACCGCAGCGACGCACGGATGCACGCCAAGACCGTAGGATCCTACGCAGTGCCGTAGGGGACCGCACCGCCACTTCCCAGCAAATTAGGGACACTGTTGCTCCTGGGGTATCGGCGAGGACCATTCGCAACCGTCTCCATGAAGCTGGGCTACGGTCCCGCACACCGTTAGGCAGTCTTCCGCTCACGCCCCAACATCGTGCAGCCCGCCTCCAGTGGTGTCGCGACAGGCGTGAATGGAGGGACGAATGGAGACGTGTCGTCTTCAGCGATGAGAGTCGCTTCTGCCTTGGTGCAAATGATGGTCGTATGGGCGTTTGGCGTCGTGCAGGTGAGCGCCACAATCAGGACTGCATACGACCGAGGCACACACGGCCAACACCCGGCATCATGGTGTGGGGAACCATCTCCTACACTGGCCGTACACCACTGGTGATCGTCGAGGGGACACTGAATAGTGCACGGTACATCCAAACCGTCATCGAACCCATCGTTCTACCATTCCTAGACCGGCAAGGGAACTTGCTGTTCCAACAGGACAATGCACGTCCGCATGTATCCCGTGCCACCCAACGTGCTCTAGAAGGTGTAAGTCAACTACTCTGGCCAGCAAGATCTCCGGATCTGTCCCCCATTGAGCATGTTTGGGACTGGATGAAGCGTCGTCTCACGCGGTCTGCACGTCCAGCACGAACGCTGGTCCAACTGAGGCGCCAGGTGGAAATGGCATGGCAAGCCGTTCCACAGGACTACATCCAGCATCTCTACGATCGTCTCCATGGGAGAATAGCAGCCTGCATTGCTGCGAAAGCTGGATATACACTGTACTAGTGCCGACATTGTGCATGCTCTGTTGCCTGTGTCTATGTGCCTGTGGTTCTGTCAGTGTGATCATGTGATGTATCTGACCCCAGGAATGTGTCAATGAAGTTTCCCCTTCCTGGGACAATGAATTCACGGTGTTCTTATTTCAATTTCCAGGAGTGTACAAACCATGCTTATGTTGTCAAAAAGCATTTCATTAATTTCCCCATTTACTGTAGAGCAGAGGGTTTTTATACTATAGGCCTATAGTAAAACGAATATTGGTCGAAAATTAGTGGTGATACAAGGTAACTAAGGCTAGATTTGGATTCAGCACATAAAAATTACTGTAAATACAAATCATGCTTATGTTGTCAAAAAGCGTTTCATTAATTTCCCCATTTACTGTATAGCAGAGGATTTTTATACTACAGGCCTATAGCAAAACGAATATTGGTCGAAAATTAGTGGTGATACAAGTTAACTAAGGCTAGATTTGGATTCAGCACATAAAAATCTACAAAGATCAGATATCAAAGTAAAAAAAAAATTCAAATAAAATTTTTGTGGGCCTGTGTTATTAATATACCAGTATTTCATATTTGCAATGGCTTATATGTCGCTTACCTGGCTATGTTAAACACTTCAATATGTTGCCTAGAGAAATGTATTCCCGAAATTGCATTACTCTACATTAATTATTTTTTGGTGCCGCGTTTTTTTCCGTCAGAGTATTTGAAAGCAATCAGTGTCTTGTAGCCAGTGTGGTTTTTTCTGCACTATGCTTCTTCTCAGTGTTATAGACGGTGGTCCACATCATCCACCCTTTGGCGACCTGGAGGCGACATCACATAGCCCTTCGCTTGCGATATGACGGGCTATAGTGCAGTCTCGTGGGAGTGGATTCGCAGCTGCGCTTGGCTGCCCAGTTTCACAGTGCGCCACCTCTCTCGCAGCTGAAATCCGGTCCGGGCAGCCGCCGTCAGCTCGTTGTGCGTTCCACTGACTAATGTAACCGCATGGCAGTCACTAGCAACGGCTTCTGCTCCGAGATACTGACCCTACAAGCTACTGCGAAGCGAAATCCAGCTGCAGTGTCCTCATCAAACATGGCACTGGATGTCGCAGGGCTTTACACACTGTAGCTCTGTAGCAAACGAAGTAAGAGTAAGGTGACCGCTTTAGAAGCATCCGTGCGTGGTAAGAGAGGAAATGAGTTTCACGTGTCCTGGTTTAGACAGAAAAGATGTGAAAGGTGAGATAACGTCGGAGCTTAGGGGTGCAAGAATGAGAAGTCTACAAATACAGAAAAAGGCATTATTCCTACGTAACTAAACAGGAATACAACAATATGAAATTAAACAATGCAGACGACTGTAGGAAAAATTGAAGGATCAGCATGGTGCGTGGGAGTCAAATCGCTGATGATGAAGATAACGAAGGAAAAGGAGTAACAAGCAAGAAGTTCTTTTCTGTCCGTTACTTACTTCGGTGAAGTCAGTTTATTGTTGCACTTATTGTAACATGAACATGGCTATTGTGAGGTAGAATGATGATAGTACATCGCAATTCGATTAATGAGGTTTTAATCATTGCATTTTCTTATTTTCATCATTTAATTTCGGTCATCTTCAATCTTTTTCGTAAAAACTGAAAAAGTACTTTTAAGGAAGGGGTTATTTCCGTAAGGATGGTTTGATTCACTGAGTAGAGTACAGTCGTTTTCAAAGCAGACACCCGTAAAATCACTTAGAACATATAATCGATGTCTATCTATTTCCCCAAGCACTACGATCGACATGAATTTAAAATTGAAATTAGCTGATTGTAGCTACCTTGACTGAACGCCATACGGCATGCAAATACTAGGCATTTATCACATCACCGTGCTTTAACACCAAGACATCTAATCTTATATCTGTAGATAATAATACATTTCTCATTTCTTCTCCCCCCCCCCCCCCACCCGCTCTCTCTCTTTCCTCAGTGAAGTACATAAGAAGATGCTTCAGAGTTTAGAAGGTAGGAGTGAACCATTTGTGGAAATGAAACTGTTGAGTATGGGTTATGAGTTGTGGCTGGGGAATTCATTTGGTAAAAACATTTGCCACGAAACACAAGGCTCCATGTTCGAGCTTCAAACTGGCACGTAGCTCTAATTGGACAGGAAGTGATAAAACTAGGCGCTGGAAAAACACTAAGCATTGATTCCGTAAATACGATTCTTTAAAAAACAGTCGCGCGGGATTAGCAGAGCGGTCTGGGGCGATGCAGTCATGGACTGTGCGGCTGGTCCCGGCGGAGGTTCGAGTTCTGCTTCGGGCATGGGTGTGTGTGTTTGTCCTTAGGACAATTTGGGTTAGGTAGTGTGTAAGCTTAGGGACTGATGACCCTAGCAGTTAAGTCCCATAAGATTTCACACACATTTGAATATTTTTTAAAAATGGTGTGTGTGTGTGTGTGTGTGAATCTGTGTTGTATGTTTTTGGTTGTAGTTATGAACGAACAAAAATTTCATCTGAATATAAACTCCCTATCTACACCAGTAAAGGTTACACTGGAAACTCCACGTTCTTGACCATATGAAGTCTTCCAGAATTCATATACCCTTTGGCAGAAAGTCTACAAATGGCGGAAAGTACCAACCGCCACTACCATACTATCGATGATCGATTTAAGACTGACCTTTAAATGGAAAGCTTTAGTAAACACACCATCTGTCTCTAACGATCGGGTCGCGGACGGGACGCTAATTCATAATATTCTGCCGTAGTGGCATTCTCTACGCCAAATAAACTATACATCATTGAAGCAAATGATAATGTAGCTTACTTCTTCAAATCATAGTCATAATGACTGTAATACCTCATTTCCCATTCTCTTCGACACTGAAACCTACATAATGCATCCCTCGTCCTCCGGCAGAAGTTAACATCGAACAGCTGTTAATACCAGATGTCTAACGCAGTAATTGCAAAGAGGTGTGTCTGAGCGTAAACGCAGAACTGTCGCGGCTGCCAGTAATGGAGTCGTGCTTCATCGTTATAGTGACTGGAACCGACAGCCATGTTTAACGGCGAGACGCAAATGCAAACTGATGACGGCACAATCGAACGTTGTGCTCAAATCTGCCCTGTCCGCGGCCCGTCACACCGAGAACATAATGGGCCTGCTCGCTGCTCCACTCGCGGATGATGGACGCGTCACACAAAAGGTGCTGTCACGACTGTGCTTCCTGTGACACACCTTACTGTGTTGCTACCTAAAGCTCCTTGCTTTCAAAGAACCTGTTGATGAACTACCACAAACTGCTGTCTTCTTATAAATATCTATCTATTCCAGCTGGAGAACAATCCTACTGACACTAGGAAATAGTTAAACGATTCGGTGACTACACTTACGCTGAAGTAAACCACCATGATTTCGTTCAATTTCTTTAAAATTATGCAGCACAGATTGCATCAAAGGCATCTTTTGTAGAATTGCTTATCCAGGCTGTTATAAATATTTGTTTTATTAGCGGAAAAACCCTACATGGCCCAGATATCTACGTCGATGCACGTACCATGCACTGTCTGTATGCACGTACCATGCACTGTCTGTCATTGTACTTAATGTTTGTAACGCCACATCTCCTGAAATATGCATCGTAAAATGATAAAATTTTGTAGGTGGATTCAGCGGCGTATGTGGATAGTGTCTGCGAAATTTATTATGAATAGGATTAGCAGAAAAGAAGTAATATTAAACATCATGCATTATTTGGAAGTTTTACATGCATCTCATTGTTTATGACGTCACATCTCCTGAACTAAGTGTGGTACGATGACATAAACTTGCAGCTACGTTCAGCGCTACATGTTCATACTCTCTTCAAAATGTGTCGTGAATACAGGTGGTAACAGAGAAGTAATAAATTAGACATCATGCCTCATGCGGTGCTGTTACTGCATGAACAGCGGAAACGTACTAATAGTTAAATGTTTTTTTTAGATTCATCATGTTGTAGCTGTTGTTCGCAAGAAAAAATTTCGCAGGCGTTTCAAGTTATACGTAAGGTTTATTCCAATCCGCTAAGTGCTCTCATTCACAAATACTGTATAGATATAGTCTGGGAATTCACGCGCATGGCCTACGCATCTCTGTCACCTACACTCATCCATCCTTTTGATAGGTAGGTTCTTACCCCACAGTAATTGTCGCCTGACACGAGGGTATACGTGTACGAAGTTTCAACCAAACTTGGTTGAAACCAGCCAGTGTTTCATGAGGGAGATGTGGAACTTAAACACACACGTACACACACACACACACACACACACACACACACACACACACACACACACACACGCACACACACTCATACATGCATCTACTTGTATGATATGTGTGGATCATTTTGAAACTAGTTCTGGCAGAATATAGATACGAAGCATAAATAGAACATGCAAATTCTTACATAATAAGATACGAGATAAAACAAATAACGGCATGAAACAACAATTAAAACGTTTAAGGGTTTACATTCAAAATGGCGAACGCAACACTCTGTAATTTTCTACAGTAATCCGTCATTACTTATCCCTATGTGACTATGTGGCCCTATAAAGACATGTAGGATAAACAAAGGAACGTGTGATACGTACAAGAACAAGCACACTTGTATTCAGTCATAATAGACGTTGAAACTGCCTGGCAGATTAAAACTGTGTGCCCGACCGAGACTCGAACTCGGGACCTTTGCCTTTCGCGGGCAAGTGCTCTACCATCTGAGCTACCGAAGCACGACTCACGCCCAGTACTCACAGCTTTACTTCTGCCAGTATCTCGTCTCCTACCTTCCAAACTTTACAGAAGCTCTCCGGCGAACCTTGCAGAACTAGCGCTCCTGAAAGAAAGGATATAGCGGAGACATGGCTTAGCCACAGCCTGGGGGATGTTTCCAGAATGAGATTTTCACTCTGCAGCGGAATGTCCGCTGATATGAAACTTCCTGGCAGATTAAAACTGTGTGGACGACAGCGCACACTCCACTGCAGACTGAAAATCTCATTCTGGATAATAGACGTTGCATATACGATAATATCATCAAGTAAGGACTTAGATTAGAGCTTTAAGATCATATTTTTTATTGGCCAGACAATGTATCTCTTACTGTCAATGTACGTGGTGATTACCATTACTGTCTATACTCTGGGTACTTCCTCTCCCTGTGGTATTACAGTTTACATCCATTCTCTTAGAATAGAAAACACATTATTTGCAACATTATCAATTAAGCCTGCCTTAGGCGCGCACGTTTGTGTTGCACGATTAGACACAGTGGTGAAAAAGGTCACTCACCCATTAAAATGTATCTACACTATGGAAAATCATTTTTACGTGATGATGCTTTTATTTGTTTGAGAAAATGCTTATTACAGGTTATTCTTTTGATTACACTTTCCCTTCTACTGGACCTTTTCCAGGACCACGAGACTGCTTCCAGATATCTTCGATATGATCTCCACACATCCATCTCTCACGTTTCAAACACCACTTCCTTGTAGTTTTGCAGTGAACACATGGTGTATCGTGGGGCGATCACTCTGTTTTTAAAATAATTGAAAAGCCACGATCGGTTCAATCGTTTATTAGATGACCGGTTTCAGCACTCTGAAAGTGCCACTATCAGATCTGCGAAGGTATAACATAACATGTTTGAGGGAGGGCTTACATGAGTCATCTATATACATTACAATTATTACTGAACCACATACCTGAAACGTGGATTAACATTTATGAAACAATATGGACATCATGGCACATGAGGCAGACCATCCGATAAAAGTCATTGTCACACCCATAAAAAACAAAAAACTGCTCTCATGGTCGTTCTTTCCATAAAATATAAAACTAAAGTCACCAGATGAAACTACCACTGCTCGCCTATCACCGGTCGGCATCACCACTTGCATGGGGGCTTAATTATTATTTAATGCGAATAATTTTAATTTTTTGCTTCAGTAGCTGTCTGTTCGATTACGAAGTCTCGTAACGGTTGGCCCTGACTAGTATTATTACGCAATCTGACTGCATAGAACAACAACAACAAAGAATGAAATGGAAATTTTCATTAACACAATTAATTAATTAAGTCCCCAGCAACTGTAAAACCTACGAAACCAAAGCACAAGTGTAACTGTTCTGTGTGTGGAAGTATGACTCAACGTACGCATCTGGCACGGTTCTTCTTCAACAACACAAGAAATTTTAAATATCATTTATACTGAATTAATTAAAGAAAATAGAAATACCATAATTACTCAAGAAAACCAGAATTACACTCTAATACAAGAACACAAGCCAGATGCTTTGTTGACTGAACCTGTAATGACGCATTATTCAGGACATTGAAATAATGAGAAAGAAAAGAAAAGTAGTTAGTTACCTTAATTTATATTGATGAAAAGCACTCTAGACATTACAATCTCTCCACACCGACTCGCTACTATCACATCTCAACAAGAACTTTTCAGTATCACATCTCAGCAAGCACTGCCTACTAGCTCATCTCAACAAACACTCCTCACTACGACATCTCAGCACTGACTACCACGAGTTCTCCCAAAGCACTGCCCACTACGACATCTCAATAATCACTGCCAGTGGAGGCGGCGGAACAATACTCTCTAGCGCGATCTCTGGCGCTGTGGCTCAGTGTAGCCACCTTTCACACCGCCCTATTCCGCGCAGGCTTACCTGCTGTGATTCTATCGGTTCACAGCCGCCCACCAAATAGCGCTGCCCAAGCAGTGCATACACAGTTCCACGGTATAACCACTCATCACTACTAAAACACAACTTTACTATAACTGCTTGTCACTTACCCATGCAAAGCCCACATTTGCGTATACATTTCCTGTACATACTACAATCACTATAAAGTAGGTCAATTAGAAAGTAAAAGCATCTGAGGCACAGATATTATCCATTAGCGCCTTACAAAACTACATATTATAATTTATGTTTATTCATATAAGGACGTCAGGAATATGCACACAGCTGTTCTGGCATTCCTAAATTCCATGTGCCTATGCAGGTTTTCGTAGTTGATTCGTACCTTGCTCATAACGAATGTATAGATGGTGAGAGACTTTATAGCAAGTGAATATGTTCTTTTTTAGCACTTATAATACCTAAGACCATAGTGCCGAGACGGGTAAAGCCCAGCATACAGGTTTTAATCGCTCGTCACATCGTACGTAAGTCGTGTTATGAACAGCTTTCTGTGTGCTTATTCCTGACGTCCTTATGTGAATAAAGGTAAATTATAATATGGAGTTTTGTAAGGCGCTAATGGATAATGTCTGTGCCTCAGATGCTTTTACTTTGTAACTGAAGTACTTTATAGTGTTTATAGTATGTACACGTATGCGAAAATGTTGGTTTTGCTTGGAAATGTGACAAGCAGTTATAGTAAAGTTGTGTTTTAGTAGTAATGAGTGGTTATACCGTGGGACGGTGTATGCGCTGCTTGGACAGCGCTATCTGGTGGCCGGTTGTGAACCGATAGAATCACAGCAGGTAAGCCTGCGCGGAATAGGGCAGTGGTGATGCCGACCGGTGTTAGGCGAGCAGTGGTACTTTCATCTGGTGACTTCAGTTTTATATTTTATAGAGAGAACGATCATGAGAGCAGTTTTTTGTTTTTTATAGGTGTGACAATGATTTTTATCGGATGGTGTGCCTCATGTGCCATGATGTCCATATTGTTTCATAAATGTTAATCCACGTTTCAGGTATGTGGTTCCGTAATAATTGTAATGTATATAGACGACTCATGTAAGCCCTCCCTCAAACCTGTTACGTTATACCTTCACAGGTCCGATGATGGCACCTTCAGAGTCCTGAAACCGGTCATATAGTAAACGATATTGAAGCGATCGTGGCTTTTCAATTATTTTAAAAACTTCCTTGTAGCTTTTCCTCTGCTTCTGACATGACAGCGTCCTCTGGAGGCTGACAGCTTCTCAAAATCGAGCATTCCCCTTTTCTCAGCACCGAGTGCCAATTGGTACCTCCACCTTATTTCAAATGGAACATGAAGAATAGAGCATCGGGGCTGTATCTGAGTTTTAATAATTTCCCAGGCCTTATCTCCAAAAAATACCTTCGCCACAGTAGAGGTGATGAATCACACAAATATTCAGGAGATATGAAACTATTACCATGGGACATACCCTCATACTCGTAACAACATAATTTCCGTGTTACAAATTTGAGCCATTGCAATTTTTTTGCGATTATAAAATAATTCCAACATTCCACTCACAACCAGTACCTTCATGATGCATACTAGATTTTTGTGAGTAGAATATTTTATCTTTCTTTGGGCAATATGATACATAAGTTAGTTTGTTACTGAAACGAAACACTGAGGAGTGGGCCTATCCGCCTTTGTACTTGTTTGAAAGCATTTTTTTGGGATATCTATTCTTGCTTTCTGCAATATTCTCACGTACCTCGTTTTCTTTTCTTCCACGCTGCTGAACCAGTTGTCATCTGTTTTAATCCTTTTGTCCCAGAAGTAGGTTCCACTAGTCATCTTAACACAACGCCGCAGGAAGATTAATATGTTTGTATGTATGTAGTCATTGTAGCACCAACAAGAGCAAATATTTTCAATACATATTTTGCAGGTGCCCTTGTTATTTACTGCCTAACGGAGCAGTTGCCCAGAAGAACAGAAGGTGTTTATCGAGTGTACAATATGCACCTGCAGAGCAGCAATCGTTAATGTTATTAACCACAAGTTTAAATATTTCCCTGACTGGGGCTATGTTATTTTCCAGCTGCAGAGAATTACGCTCATTAATATCAATAAAACGCAACGAATCTCCTCTCACTAACAGTAAGAAAACGATACAGCAGTCCACTGTCTTTGGGGCTGTCCACACCTGCATCATATTATTACTTGAACAGTGCATCATAGGAATGGCATAAAGAGCGTTGATGAAAGACGTTATTCTTTAAGTTAGGGTTTTAGACTCCTGTTCTGCAACAAACTACGTTGTATTTTGCAGAAGGCGGAGTTTAAGGACCAACATTTATTTCGCAAATAGGGGAAGAACGTCAACAGAAGTTCTGAAACCCAGACAGGTGGTTCTCTAAACACCACGAAAAGAAGGTGTTATTTCTGTGCTATCTGTCAGTCCTACATCTCTTTCTTCGCTAAATCACGGCCAAACGTTTTCAGTGTATACGTAAGTACAGGAAAAATTATTTCCCTTATGTTGTGGTCAAGATACGAATTCAGTGCTTCTATTGGAATCTTCATGGAATTAGCTCCACATTTCTTCCAGAAAGATAAATAATTATGCCATTTTCTGGAGTATGGACTTCTTTTCGAGGAACTGTCGTGTATCGTTTCACGAACCAACCTATAACAAAAATCAGATCAACTGAATACATCCCGATCATTCAGTACAGATTAACAGAATCTTTTTTCTTCATCATTCACCTCTCGTGGATGTTGGGTATTGTGGTCACTTGGAGTTACGTTGTGAGAATACTAGTCACTTTCATCAGAACTGTCAGTTAGTTAGTTAGTTGTGTGTTACATTGATCAATCGCACGGTACGGTAGCTCTTATGCTGTGGAACGTGCCAAGTGCACAAATAATGCACATATGAAACAAGATTTTATAATATCTATATATTACAGTACAGTGTTAAAGATTAATATTTCTACTATTTATCCCATTCTCTTAAATGGCACAACATGCATAGCATATACTATATTTATAGATTTATTTATACCTATTCAAGAATTCGTGTATGGTATAGAAGGAGATGTCAAGAAGATATGATTTCATTTATTTTTGAAGCTATCTGCTATCTGTCAGACATTTTATTTCATCCGGTAACTTGTCAAAACCTTTATAGCAGCATATTTTACCCCTTTCTGTGCCAAAGATAGGTTGAGTAAGGTATAGTGTATATTTTCTGGTATCATAATCATTAATGTCACTGTTGTTTTTAAACTGGTCCATGTTGTTGAGAACAAATTTCATTAGTGAGTAAATGTACTGTGTGGCTGTTGTAAGAATTCCCAATCTTTTAAAAAGATGCCTGCAAGATGTGCGACTCTGAACCCCACACATTATTCTAACCACTTTCTACTTAGCAGTGAATACTTATTTCTAAGTGCTGAGTTACCCCAAAATATTATTCCATATAACATCAGAGAGTGAAAATACGCAAGTTATGTTAGCTTACTAATTTCTGTATCCTCAGAATTGGAAATTATTCTGATTGCGAAAGTTGCTGAACCTAGTCGCTTTAGAAGATTCAAAATATGAATTTTCCAGTTAAAATTCTCATTTATATGTACACCCAAAAACTTAGTGTGCTCTACCCTGTCTACTGACTTCCGTTGACGTGTTATATTTATTGAAGGAACTCTACTACTTGCAGCAGAAAATTGGACGTACTGTGGTTTCTCAAAGTTTAAAGCAAGCCCATTTGCAGAAAACCAATTAATGACTTATCCAAAGACCTTATTTGTATCATTTTGAATTGGAGTTTCTTTTACTGGATTAATAATGATGCTTGTCTCATGAGCAAACAGTGTCAGTTCAGCTTCTTGTTTGAGAGGTCGTTCACATTTATCAAAACTAGAAGGGGACCCATGATTGAACACTGGAACACCTAATGCAATTTCACACCAGTTAGACGAAGTGGAAAACTTATTTCAATCACTTGACGCATATAAAGAAACTTTTTGTTTACTGTTCTGTAGGTACGACTTGAACCACTCATATTCTATTCCATTTAAAGCATCGAATTGTAATTTCTGTAACATATGTCACGGTTCACACCATCAAATGCTTTGGACAAGACACAGAAAATTCCTGTTGGTGACAATTTACAACTTAAAGACTCTATTATGTGCACAGTGAAATTGTATATTGCTGTCTCAGTGGAAAAGTACATCTGAAATCCGAACTGTGATTTATTAAGTATTCCGTTACTGTAATGGCCGGGAGTGGATGGCTTCCGTGGAGGGTGGTGAAACGGGGTTATTAGTGTCAGGAATCCGGTACTACGCCACCCTTGCCTGGGTAACAGTGCAGCGGCGGGTGGCTGTAGGCGCTGTCGACGTATCACGGGAACATCATTGACTAAATTTCATTTTATTTATAAACTGTAACAGTTTAGTGACTCTCGGTGGTCGTAACGGCCTCAAAGATGTGTGCCAGAGATGTGGGTGCGGGTATGCTGAGACTATCAAGGGCCCTGCAGTCTCTAGAAGCACGTTATGTCCTGCGCCCTGAGAACTGATGACTACAGTGACACTGCGAGTGTGCTGACGCGAGGTGCGTGCAGTGATCAGGACCACGGGTGCATCGATTGGACACAGCATCACAGCTCAAAGCAGGAAGAGCGGAAGGCGCAGAATCTCATCGAGGGCCCCATGGGCGGAAACAGCTCATAGCAATAGTGCGTGGCATTGTTAACGGAGGCATAGCGTCACAATACACCCACACAGGCGAAGGTGGCGGAGCAGCTGCTTGCCTCAGTCCAGGGTAGGAGGCTGTCAGGGCCGCGAAATAGAATCGGAAATGCCCCAGCTGCTGGAAGGCACTATGTCAACACCATTGGTCTCAGATTCTACAGTAGGCCTACAGCTAGAGAAGTCTTGAAATGGCAGCTTACAGATTCATTCCAAAACACAATCCAGCATCCCGTCTACTGCATTACACCCACATACGTAAAAATAAGGAATATTTGTGCTACCTTGGTACACGTGCCAGTTTTTTCAAGGTGTCGATTTCCATCACAAAGAACCCAACAGAGCCCACCGCTCGGATGTGAATCAGTCTGGTTATTAATGCTCCAGTGGCTCCACCTTTTTGCTGTCTCGATGATATTACAACTCCGGTCAGCCTAGTAGTTCGGTACTGTGGTGTCATATTGACAGTTTTTGTTGTACCAGCACTAGCGAATGATGTAACACTGTTTCTTCGAAACCGGTCCAGTCCCGCTTCCCCGGCTTCTTGCATTAGCCAGCGAGTGTCTTTGCTTTCCGAAGCCACGCCAGAAATATAGTGGTGGCCTTCAGAACACACATCCGACTCCTCATCGTCCCTTTTAAGCAATTGTAGAAAAACATTCGTATTTTTGTCGTCTCCGTCTTTCGGCATTTTGACAGGTTACTTGTTACGTACCTGTACATGGGTGCACAGTTCAAAACTGTCGCTCAGACACGCTACTGCAGAGAGAATATATTTCTTAAAAACCGTGGAATTTACCGGAATATGCTACTGGCGCCACAACAAACAGCTATAAAAATTATTAGCTACTGAAAGGGTGGCACAGAAAATCAACATACCGTGTTACAAAACTACGACATACATCACTGAGGGGATACCTGTCACGCAGTTAACGTAGTGTTAATAATTAAATAAAAAACAGAAAGCAACTTTCAAAATCTGCCTATTACAATCCATAAAATAGATTTTAGCCTGTAACAACTGTTAAAATATGCCTTTCCAAAAATAAAAAAAATTAAAAAAAACAATCAGAATACTGCCAATCAAAATAATGTAATGTGGACTTGAGTGAACTTCTTTTTACACGTGT
The DNA here is from genome assembly GCF_023898315.1 of Schistocerca nitens. Lineage (NCBI taxonomy): Eukaryota > Metazoa > Arthropoda > Insecta > Orthoptera > Acrididae > Schistocerca > Schistocerca nitens. Next base: position 72,538,431 of record NC_064614.1, read on the forward strand.
TACACTCAGGTGACAAAAATCATGGGACAGCGATATGCTTTGAATTCCACAGCCGTGTGGAAGGCTAAGATCTGGTTATGAGAGCACTCATCATTTCTTACAATTTAATTTCATTAGGAAATAATCATGATTGAGATTTGACTAATTTGCCCGAAAGAATTCGAATACTTGTAAATCAGTTAATGACAAAAATTCAAATCCATTTATTTAAGAACACACCAAGCATGTAAAGTTGTAAGTTGAGGCAGTGCAGAGTGAAAATTAGAACATCTCCAGAACTGACATATAAGGTGCTGGAGAAATATTCAGTACAGAATAACTTGTGAATTTAACAAAACCATACAGGTAAAAAAATTTACAATTGTATTTAAAGAATTACCAAGTTATCAGTGGGCCACCAAACATTTTCAGAACAACAGCCTTTAACAAAGGTCTCTTCTAAGTGGATGAATTAATTATCAAAAGTTACAAATGAATAACAAGTTTTTAGACAAGGACAGTAAGTGCTTAATATCACAGGATTGCACCGGTACTAACGATAGGGGGGCTAGACGGAATCTCAGTATGTGAAACGCTGAAGAAGAAGCAGCTAAAGGCTACAGAAGGAAAGGTAAACTCAACTTAGGGAACTGACGGAGTGAAAGGTGTCCGCAGAGGTAAGTGACGGTGTCAGATCTCAAAGAGCATGCAGCAGTCCCACCGCGCGGAGCAGACGCACGGGATAGTAAACAGCCATTCCAGAACCAGCCCCGCCCCCCTCCCCCCCACGCCCTCCAGAGCACGGAACCAAGGCGAGAACCGCTGCCAGGTAGGAAACAGTGCAGCGAAGGAGTCACCTAAGCAAGACCGCTCCAAACGAAACAGTAACACAGGCACAATAACCCTCCAATGAAGGAAGAGCAAGATAAATAGATATCTAAGCCCCACCAATTAGCTGCAATTAAATGATAAATTTTTAAAAACAAACTGAATCAACTTACTGCCCACTAAGTTAGAATTAGAATACCCATTCAGTAAAAGGTCTAAAAGAGACAAATAAAATTCAATATGATTTCCAACAACAAGTAATTACAGTGAAAACAGTTACGTTGCTTGCACTGAAAGATAGTGAGAAAGGTCAAATACTCCCGCAAACTTTTTGGGTGTTGAGGCTTGAATGTAAGGCCCAAGACGGATGCAGTCACATAAGAAAAGCCAAACAAGACCTTACCTCAGAATCAGACAGGATAACGCCGAGCAGCTAACCGATTGCTCGTCATTAATGGCGTTAATAAACTACTTGAGCACCTGGCCAGGTCACGCATCTAAGAAATAACTATAATCAATACATATTACAATATTAACATACATTAAATGAATAACCAGGATGAATCACAAATCAGCAGAAGCTAGTACGATACTAGCACCCAGGAAGAGGAGAATATTCAACAGTAGCGATATGGCCGAAACCTTTAGCTCAGTACAAAAAACCTGAAAACACTGTGAGGTCACTACAAAGGGCACTGACCACGACTTTCAGAGTAATTTTTGCAAATTATTTGGTTCCCCTTAATAGGGGAACAACTGAAAATGGGAAACCTTAAAACTATATTGAAAAAAAATACGCTGACAGTAACGTTAATACAACGCCGAACAGCAATACAAAAGGGAGGCCCGCCTCAAAACAACTTGCGGCGTCAGCTACGATGTCTCACCAAAGGCACGAGGAAGCTGTAGACTAGCAGGAGGCGAACGGCATCCGAGTTAATGCAGCATAAACCGCCAGGAATACGATCGGCTGATCCACTTAGCCCATGAATGGAATGTACCAGAAAAGCACTTTCCAAACGCGGAGCTTTCTAGGTTCCCCATAGATCAACCTTCCACTGTAACGCTTCCTTCGTACAAGGCAAGAAACTATTTCAACACGGGCACCACATCGTTCCCTAACAGCCATCTCTTCCTCTCTGCGTCTCCCCGGAGAGACTGGTCTTGCCCTCGATTGAGAGACCACTGCCAATCTCCAAACGGCGCGGCACAACGCTGAATTCATGCCACCAGGCAGCGAAGCAGATGTCGATACGGACCAGCATGGCTCATGCCCACATACAGATGGTGGTGCACAAGGCATAAAAGGGCAGTGCTTTCGCGGAGCTGTCATTTGAACTCAGACTGCTCGTGTGAAAAGGTCTCCCATGTGATTATGGCCTTAAGACGGGAATTAACAGAATTTGAACACCGAATGGTAGTTCGGCTTACACATAAGAGACATTCTGTTTCGGAAATAGTTAGGGAATTCAGTATTCTGAGCTCCGCAGTGTCGTGAATGTGACGGCAATACAAAATTTCAGGCATTTCGTCTCACCACGGAGAACGCAGTAGCCGATGGCCTTCACTTAACGACTGAGAGCATATGAGTCTGTGTAGACTTGTCAGTGCTAAGAGACAGGCAACAGTGCGTTCAATAACCGCAGAAATCGATGAAGGACATACGATGAACGTATCCGTGAGAACAGTGCGCCGGAATCTGGCGATAATAGGCACTGTCAGCACACGACAGACAAGAGTGTCTCTACTTACAGCCTGCATCGCCTCTCCTGGGCCAGTGACCATGTAGGTTGGACCCCAGACTAGTGGAAAACTGTGACCTGGTCAGGTGAGTCCCAACCTCAGCTGGTAAGACCTGATAGCAGTGTTCGGTTGTGGCGCAGACCCCACGAAGCTATGGACCAAAGATGCCAACAAGGCACTGTTGAAGATCGTGGTGGATCCTTAACATGGTGGCCTGTGTTTTCATTGAATGGCCTGGATCCTCTGATCCAGATGAACCGAACATTCACTGGAAATGGTTATGTTCGGCGTCCTGGAGACCATTTGCAGACATTCATGGACTTTATATTCTTAGACAATGATGTCGAGCCACGACTGTTGGCGATTGGTTTGAAGAACAAAATAACCAATTCAAGTTAATCATTTGGTTACTTTGTTTAAGCTGCATTTACTGTTGTTGACTGCGAGAGACTATTTCCGTTTCGGTGGCCGCTTGTGTAAACTTTCTTCTGACGTGCCGCTCACCCTAAGTGACATATCCGGAAATTAGTGGATACCACATGGGGAGCAGAGGCAGTTACACTATGCGCTACAGCACAAGCAATGGTCTACTCCGCAGCGGATTACTTTGCCCCTGAGTAGGATTATCCATGTGGAGCAAATTGACGTCGAACTCAATGAAACTGTGATAATAATAACAGGAACATTAAAGTCGACTCCATTAGCATGGCTTCACGTCCAGTCAAACATCAGGAATCATAAGACAGCAGGTAACAATACAGGAATGACAAAAAAAATAAATCACTCAGACACGGCAAGACTATTACCTTTACACCAAGTATTAGACGAACACTTTGAAAATCTCCTGGAATCACGAGTATGAATATGGATAGACGATAACTACCCATGAGAGCTGCAAATCTTCGAAAACTAATTTGGAATAACAGTGAAGTTAACCACCACAACATAGAAGACCCCAACCAACAACTCCCGAGGATGCAACTTCCCCGCAAAATATGACGTCACTTCAATCGTGTGGGAATTGGACACACAAAAACTTAATTCATGATGCACAAGCGTGGCACCACTGATAAACCTGTGTGCGACTATGAATCTGCTGAACAAGCATCGCTAGATTTGGTACAAGATTGCCCATTGCATAGTTTCTCTGGAAAACGGAGGGATTTTGTCAAGACCAGCATGGCTGCTGTTGAGTGGCTGTCTTGTTTGGATTTATCTTTACAGTGGATTATGGCTTCCCTTTTACCACAACTATGCTCTCAAATGAACATTACATGTACTGATGTTTGTTGTATTTATGTTAGTATTTTTACTGTGTTTGTCGTATCCGAAGATATTGTATATATTTTAATCAACCTAATGTTTGTACTTGCACTTGTAAAGCCACACTCTAAATAAATAAACAGATTTGCAACCAAGATCGCCGTCATAAATTCCATCGAACATTTATGGGCCATAATCGAGAGATCGGTTCGTGCACAAAATCCTGCACTGGCAATACTTTCCAATACTTTCGTAGTTATGTATAGCTATAGAGCCAGTATGGGTCTGTATTTCTGCAGGGGACTTTGAAAGACTTTTTGAGTTCATGCCACGTTGTTTTGCTGCACTACACTGGGAAAAACGAGGTGTAACACGGTATTAGGAGACATCCCACGATCTGTCTCACCTCGGTGTAGAACGTATTGCATTAAACGTCACAGTACCTAAAACATGGTCAGTGCTTCATTACATGTGTACTAATGCCGTTAACATACAAAAAATCAAGCCATAATATACACCAAGATACATATGTGAAGCATTAATGTTGATGTAAACCTGCATTATAGAACTAATCTTCAAATTTAAGTAACTAATCGTTTTATTAGCGGGCATGTTAACTAAAACAGTTAACGGGCTTGGTATATTGTGATACTGGTGCTGCATCACATTATGTGTAATTCGCAACGTATAGATATGTTCACTAAAAGTGTACCAATCAGCCAAACATTTATTTAATAATGTCATCTATCATGTTCTTATAAATTTTATTTTTGTTGTCCATTTGTGTAGTAAAATTAAAATCTCAAAATGTATTACGTAGACACACATTATCTTCCACAGTTACTCTTAAAGTATAAATGTAGTAATCATGTGTTCTTTACAACACTATGCTAACAAGTATCATCAATTTTGCTTACAGAATAACACGTTAGCTGTGAAATAGTTGATTCTACGGATTATAACAGGTTATTTGGTTTAATAATGTTGTAAATAAGGAAAGTATTTCCACAGTAATAAAACAAGAACCACTGCGGATTTTTGTTATTATTTTACAACAAAATAAACTGACTTCCACCTCTTACATCATCTTTGCTTTAAGTATCTGTCATTCAACTTATGTGTGGAACATATTTATTCGGTTGTATATAGTACCACTGGTTACAGAAAACATCTTGACCAGACGCTTGCTTCTGCAACGACCGTTTACTTCTAGTGGCAGCTATACACTATTTAACCTGTTGTTCTCAAGAAATGTAGAATTGTAACTCTGTCAGTTACTTTACATTCAACTTCTCTCCTGCGATTTGCTCCCTACACTTTCATTTGTTGTTTGTTCGAGACACCGTTAATTACTCTTTTCCCTTTGATAAATTTGCGGCTGAGACAGCTGTCCATCGATCTAAGTTGCCACAAGCAAGTCGTAGCACATTCATCATTCACTGAGTAAAAGGCTTGCCGCAGTACATGAGCCTGCTTTGCCGAAGAGTTGCATTGAGAACATTCCGATTACGTTTCGTCACACCACAATAGTCAATACCATAACAGTGATGGCTTGACTAGAAAACTTCAGTTTATGGTTTGGGAAGCACGACAAATTTTAATACCTGAAAAATGTAGGCTGTAGCTGTAGCTTAGCTGAATTTACTATTTTTCTTTAATTCTGTGGTAACTTAATAATGCTGATATGTTTGGTTGTAGCCTATCATAGCTGTTATTTTATCTGGTGATGGGATCTATGAAGATATCTTTGTTAATAATAGTGTCTAACGAAACAGTAAAGTCTCCAATATAACGTTTATGAGAAATGACTGCATATGTGAACCATTCTAACAATAAAAAGAAATTCAATTCAAATTAAAGGAAAATATGACAAAAAGAAGAGATAAGGTAATGCGTCACTATCGAAATTCCCATATGATTTCTTGCTTAAAGTCTTCCAACAAGTAAATGTATGAAACATTAACTATCCTTAAATTTTCTTATTGCCTTTCTTTGGTGAGTAACAGCTATAGTTTCAAACCAAGTGTGCACAAGACATACTTACACTGTAATTATAACTGGTACTCACAAAAGAAAGGCAATATGTTCCACAGTGCCTGTGGAAAACTGCAATCAGATGACATATAAACAGTCTCTAGTCCATCTAAACGCTTCATCAATGCAGCACGATGCGCGTAGTTTACCAGCACGTTGAACAAAGTGCCACATATTACGACATGCAAAACACAAAAATAGAAAGATTGCACATGTGTACATAGTGAATGACGTAGGAAACATGAAATAGAAAATTTAGTATCACTGCACAAAGTTTCAAGAATGATTAGCAACACCTTTAAATATCAGTAGAATAAATCTAATGGCAAAAGAATGTAACTGCGTATTCATTTTGTGTTACTGAAGAATAGTATTTAACGGAAAAATTACTTTCAGTTTACTCTTTTAAATTACTATAATAACTAATATTAAGGATTATTCAATATCTTCAGAGAGGCCTCTATCTAATGTGACATAAATAATAACAATCAGAAGTTTAATAAATTCGCTAAAATAATTATACGTATGTCATTAAAACTGTTTTCTAACAGATCTACAATAGGAGTGCTTCCTTACAATGGGAAGGTTCTATTGAAAACAGATAGCTGTCGGAAACGGTATAGACTGGCTGGGTGAGATTAAGATATGTGAACACAAAATAAGCAGAATGAGATTTTCACTCTGCAGCGGAGTGTGCGCTGATATGAAACTTCCTGGCGGATTAAAACTGTGTGCCCGACCGAGACTCGAACTCGGGACCTATGCCTTTCGCGGGCAAGTGCTCTACCAACTGAGCTACCGAAGCACGACTCACGCCCGGTACTCACAGCTTTACTTCTGCCAGTACCTCGTCTCCTACCTTCCAAACTTTACAGAAGCTCTCCTGCGGACCTTGCAGGAGAGCTTCTGTAAAGTTTGGAAGGTAGGAGACGAGGTACTGGCAGAAGTAAAGCTGTGAGTACCGGGCGTGAGTCGTGCTTCGGTAGCTCAGTTGGTAGAGCACTTGCCCGCGAAAGGCATAGGTCCCGAGTTCGAGTCTCGGTCGGGCATACAGTTTTAATCTGCCAGGAAGTTTCACAAAATAAGCAGTCTCGCATATGCGGATGACTTAGTTGTGATGGCAGATTCGATTGAAAGTTTGTAAAGTAATATTTCAGAGCTAGATCAGAAATGTAAGGACTATGGTATGAAGATTAGCATCTCCAAAACGAAAGTAATGTCAGTGGCAAAGAAATATAAACGGATTGAGTGCCAAATAGGAGGAACAAAGTTAGAACAGGTGGACGGTTTCAAGTACTTAGGATGCATATTCTCACAGGATGGCAACATAGTGAAAGAACTGGAAGCGAGGTGTAGCAAAGCTAATGCAGTGAGTGCTCAGCTACGATCTACTCTCTTCTGCAAGAAGGAAGTCAGTACCAAGACTAAGTTATCTGTGCACCGTTCAATCCTTCGACCAACTTTGTTGTATGGGAGCGAAAGCTGGGTGGATTCAGGTTACCTTATCAACAAGGTTGAGGTTACGGATATGAAAGTAGCTAGGATGATTGCAGGTACTAGTAGATGGGAACAATGGTAGGAGGGTGTCCACAATGAGGAAATCAAAGAAAAACTGGGAATTATAGATGTAGCAGTCAGGGCGAACAGGCTTAGATGGTGGGGTCATGTCCCGCGCATGGGAGAAGCAAGGTTACCCAAGAGACTCATGGATTCAGCAGTAGAGGGTAGGATGAGTCGGGGCAGACCGAGGAGAAGGTACCTGGATTCGGTTAAGAATGATTTTGAAGTAATAGGTTTAACATCAGAAGAGGCACCAATGTTAGCACTGAATAGGGGATCATGGAGGAACTGTATAAGGGGGGCTGTGCTCCAGACTGAACGCTGAAAGGCATAATCAGTCTTAAATGATGATGATGATGATGATGATAAGTCGTTAGTCTGTTGATTTGACTGATGCTGCATGTAACGAATTTCCCTCATACGCCAATCTCTCCATCTCGGAGTAGCACCTGCTTACAGCGTCTTCAGTTATTTGCTGGATAAGAGAGCCTGGAATGTTACAGGCTCTCTTATCTCACAGTTTTCATGCCCTACAGCTGAGCACCATGAACGTTGTTTGCTCATAAGACTGTTAATCTCATTAAAAAAGTCCTACAATTCTTCCTCGTTTTCTTTAATCATAACAATGCTATTAGTGAATAATATCATTGATACCCTTCCATTCGGAATTTTAATACGATTCATGAACTTTACTTTTAAGTCCACCATTGCCTCTTCAATGCATAGGTCGAAAACTAGGAATGGAGACTACAGACATGTCTTATATTCATTTTATTCCGGCCAATTAGTTTTTGTCTTCCATTCCTATTCACCCTCCCCCCATTTCTTACTACATGTAGTGCATATTATTAGTCTCTCCCTATAGCTAACTCCTATTTCCCAAGGAATTTCGAATACCTTCCTTCGAATACCTAAGTTTTTTATGCTATATACTTCACAAACTTCCACTTCCCTCTGACAATTCAAAGATCTTAACTAGTACAGAACAATCCTTCAAAGATACACACACATAATTACATAGCACAACCTACTTACTATCGATAGTGGTGTTACAAACTGTAATAGACAATGCAAGGCATACTGGAATTGGCACTTAAAGGGGCGCAGCTGATCACGTTGTAATGGACCCTAGCTTGTTAAAGGTATGTGATGAATGAAAGGAAAAATGTTGCACTTTAATTTCCCTAAACTTGATGAAAAATATAAAAGGAGAAGGGTTACCGTTATTCTTTAAACCTTTGCTTCTTAAGTTATTTAAGTTTCATACAATGTTCCTGTAAGCTGGTAACAGAATGATGTACATTTTACATAATAGTAGACGTAGTTAAAGTCGAACTTCTCACAATAATTACTATTTGCGTAAAGATGTGGCTAGGTTCATAAATGTATGTTGACATATCTTCTCCTAAACAGCAGATTGAATAGGAGAACATGAGATAGGTTATATTAAGACTAAACGTGGTTTCTGAATGTACCCTGCTGAATACGTAGAAAACATTTATAAGTAGCTGAAAATAGTAAAAGAAAATGAGTTGCGTCGTTGTTTAACAAACGCAGCTGAGTACGTCCTAATATAACTGAAATAACTTAAAATTCTGCCTATATGTGCTAGTATTGCTTGCACATTTTACTTCTCTTGATTAATGAAGCGAATCTGTGGGCATTTAGAGAATGTTGCAGCAATGGCTGCCAACAATCATCGAACACCTGCTATACTTAAAATGGCAATAACTCGGAGCAAAGGTGCTTTACATACGTTTGAACATTAAATAAAGTCAGTTATTTTATCTTAACGAAAATAAATGATGTTCCGTGATAACAAAAGTCCGTAACGTTTGACAGTGCAATACTTCCCGTAATGATGTAGGTAGAGAGGTCACAAGTGATTCACATGCCTGAAATGACATGGGGTTTATTCAAACCAACCAAAGTGTACAGGAAGGCGAACACATTGGGCTACATATGATATAAAAGCAATAATTAGGATAACAATCGATTTTATAAAGACGGCGTTCTTTTAATAAATGGTGGCCGTCATCATCAACAATACCTGTAGTTTAGGCACAATGTTGTGAACAGCATTGCACAGTGTATCAGTAGGTAGGGTGAGAAACTGCTGTCGCTTGCTGTCTTTTAGCATCACTAATGAGGTTGGATGATTGCGGTAACCTTGTGACTTCAAGTAACCACACGACTAATAATGACACGGACTGAGGTCTGCGGACCGGGAGACCAAGCATGGTAGAAATTGCGGCTCAGCACGCCATCCTCACTGTACAGTGAGGGCAAGGGAGCTTTCACACGTACAGCAATATGGGACCGAGCGCCATCCTGCATAAAAGTGCTGCCTTCCAGCAGGTGTTTATCAGCCAGGCTAGGGTTGATGTGATTCTACAACATATCGGCATATCTCGCATCCGTCTCGCTGACGTCACAGACGTGTTGCTGTCCAGTGCCATCTATTGACTGGTTTTTACACTTGTTTTTTGTTTCAATAAAAGTCCTTGTCATTTCTGGCTTGAGTGTCAGCTGCTACCTCTCCACCTACGCTATTCAGTGACTTACTGCATTTTGAGTATCCACGGACTCTTGGGTCAACCTGTTGATCAATCGGCTGAATGCAAAGTAATGTACTGTAACGAGCATAAGAGTTGAACATACTGATTATATTAACATTTTTTTCTCGTTTACGATGTCGTTATTCTAACAATGTGAGTCGAGCAGCACGAAACGCTATTCTTGTGAAAGTTATTCAGACCTGACTCATCAACCTTCAGTTCAGTTTTCCATTATTTGCTAGAATCATCTGAAGCGAATGCTTGGATAGTTCCGAGCGGTTGCTCATGCCTGACACATTTCACATTTTATTAATCTTGTTAACAATAAGCAACTTGGCACAATACATGTTGCTTACTGCTGTTAGTAATATGATTGTTTTTGTGGTTCATTCCCCGTGAACGCATTCCGCAGCACACTATTTTTTGTTGTATATGGTCTTTTTATAGATTGAGGACGTAAAGATTAGACTGTGCTTGTATGTCACTGCCACAGAATACCAAGGACATAAAATTAAAAATTCAAAATTAGAAATGTTAGTGAGATATTGCCATTTAACATACTAATCTGTGACAACATTCTAGTCTATCTGTCAGACTGTATAGAAATGAAGACTGCTAATTTTGTGATATTAGTCCTAAGTAAAATAGTGAAATTGTCTTGTAACAGGAAGTAGTTATAAGGGAGATCATGACTCCGTACCCTATTTAGCAGGGAACAAAGCTTTTGACATCTAAAAAATTATTATCTTCAGAAAAACTGATAACACATGGTAAAACAAAAAGTGAAAAACAGGGCAAACCACGGGCGGACCGTACCTCGACAGTCAAATTAGTAATACCTGCATTATGCTTTCACTGCAATTCATTTATTACTTCGTAGTTTACTAAAGTCTGGTAAATAGGGTTAAGCTGGTACCTGCAATTTAGACAATGTAGGGTACTTAGGACTGACGTACGAAGCCTTAGCCTGCATCATGTCCCAATGATAACAGAACTGAAGGGTAGTTAGAAATGGCACTCTCGCTTGCTTCTATAGGGACAATGCGTTTGACATACCCTTTTTTCTTTTTTTTTTTCGGGAACTGCTCAACTGTAATTTCTGGCGAGTCCTGGCCTGTCCAGGAGCAACTAATTTTCTGAAATAGATTGTCCAGCATCTTAGATATTTCTTAAATTAATGTGAGGTGATACCTGTCCAGAGACCGGTAACATAGTCTCCTGGGTAATTCTTTCAGCTGATAACGGAATTAACCATCCTATTTTGATCAATACTTAGTTAACCCTCAGCAATATGTAGGGTGAGGGGAGGGGAGGGGGTGATCTAGTCAGGTGTTTTACATCTACATACCTTTAAAACGTATATTGTGAAGCCGGCCGCGGTGGTCTAGCGGTTCTTGCGCTGCAGTCCGGAACCGCGGGACTGCTACGGTCGCAGGTTCGAATCCTGCCTCGGGCATGGGTGTGTGTGATGTCCTTAGGTTAGTTAGGTTTAAGTAGTTCTAAGTTCTAGGGGACTTATGACCTAAGATGTTGAGTCCCATAGTGCTCAGAGCCATTTTTATATTGTGAAGAAAACTTGACAAGAGTTAGCAAAATTTTAATTTTCTAAATTTTTTTATTTGATTCGTGAAGTACCTTCCTACCTGTGCACACATTACGAAAAATGCGTTGGTATTGCTGAGATTGTGTTGAAAGATATTTTAAGGTTAAGGGCTCCACTTACACATCAATACCTTTTAAAATAGATTTTTTTAATAAAAATTAACAACACTCAACAAAATGTTTTGGGTCCTTATTGCTCTTGTGTTATGGAAAATGTGTTGGTACTTCTAGGGTTAACGAAGTAATCAAAGGTTACCCTCCATTCAGAGGCTGTTGCACACAGCGACCATTATTCTGATTTGTAAATAATAGATTTCAGCTGTCAGTCGTCCTTTGGAATTTTTACTCGCAGATGTAGATTTCAGGTGGAAACTAGCCATTCTCAGTGCACCATCCTTTGTTGGTCAATGCATGTAATGCCTGTTGGTCTGGCTTAGTACACAAATTCCAAAGGACGACTGATAGCTGAAATCTATCATTTACAAATTAATCAAAGGTTTAATATGGGTGCCCTGTTCCGTGATCATTCCGCAATGAATCTTTCCAACTATTGTCTTCGAGTCATAAACCATTCTACGCATTTCTTACAAAAAAAAAGAGACCTCACAAAGTAGAAATTTCCATATTCCTAAATTTTCTACTATGTCACATCCGAAGTTTCCGTGAATTCGACAGGTTGCCCATAATCCTGAAAGTAAGTGAAAGATACGCGCCATTATCTGCAACGCTACATTTTTTCGTTACTACTCAGAGATCGGCAGTCGATTCAAATCGACACGTCGCTCTGTGGCTGCCAAACATTGCTGTCGCCTGTGCCAACTGGCAATTCGAGCGCCGCTGTAATCTAAAGTGATCCGCTCCAAGCGGCTCGAAACCTGTCACTGTGTTTATTAAATTTCTGATAAACGACACCTCCCAACAGGCCGCGTGCTAATGTCACGGGCGGTGTCGGCTGGCCGGCGCCATCCCATGGGCAGACATCGACCCGCGGACCTCCTCGGTCCACTTCACACACACACACACACACACACACACACACACACACACACACCGTCTTCTGCGCTGGTGCCGGCCACGGCTCGTGGGTGTGATACGGCTCTCCGGTCGTTACGTCGACGCCTCCCAGCGGCTGATAATGCGGCGCCACTGACAGCACCATCGACAGGTCGCGGGGAGGCGATTACACGGGCGGCGTGTTGTTGGCGGTGTGCCTCCAGGCGACCCGTCTACACCCCGGGCCGGCCGGGGCCGCGTGTTCCGTGACGTCAGCACGTGTAAACCCGCCGTCCCGCGCTTGTCACGGCGTATCGACTGCGTGGCGGAAATGGTGTGCCGCCGTCGTGGGGAAAGGCGCAATTTACGTACCTGTGGAATGGAGTGCCTCCCCTGGCTATTCGCCTACGAATCCCAGGATAGAAACGTAATGTCCAGTAAATTAATACGAAGTGAGCGCAACATTGCAAGATGACCGAGACGCTAAAACGTAATGGGATAGATGGCATAGACCTCCGGATCATAACCTACATTGTAATCGCTGTGCTTCTGTCAGGGTGCAAAATGAGAAATCTTACGATGAGGACTAAGACAGTGCTGAATTTTGCCGCCTCTGATACGTAATACTTCTGAGGAATGTATCTTAAAAAAAAAAATTGCTCTAAGCACTATGGGACTTAACATCTGAGGTCATCAGTCCCCTGGACTTAGAACTGCTTAAACCTAACTAACCTAAGGACATCACACACATCCATGCCCGAGGCAGGATTCGAACCTGCGACCGTAGCAGCAGTGCGGTTCCGGACTGAAGCGCCTAGAACCGCTAGGCCACAGCGACGGCGTATCATCAAAGATTTCCTTTAAAATATCTAAGAAGGAATCAGCTAGAATAAAGAGAGGCTAAACAATATCCGAAACACTGATGATACTTTAATATTTGCCGTCCTCAGCACTTTGTATCCCGAATCAGTGCAAAGTAGTGAGCACTGTGGCCTAGAAATCAACATCGAAATTAATGGTCATGAGCAAGCAAGATGTGCCAAGCTGACATCTAAATATTAATGGTAAACTTATAGAAGAAGTAAAAAGGTTTATTAGCCCTATGCCATCAAATACCTTCATCAAATGGCGACAATGACACACTAATTGACACACTCACACAAAAAAGGAAAAAATTCTATATTAAATCAACTTTCACGTAGAAAATGGAAAAGACACCCGTTGCTTGTATTCCTTTCACAGGAAACCTCTCTTGCAAATTAGAAAACGTTCTCAGACTACACAACATCAAAATTACCTTCATAAAACACATTGAGCCACAATTTTAACACCCTTGCAGATAAACACTCACAATCAGGTATTTGTACAATAACATGTATTACTTGCAAAGACCTGTATGCAGGCCACACCGAGCTATATACAACGAACGTATAAGTACTTACCATACTAACAACTATAGTAAATCGTCAATAACCACCCACATAAGAAACACAGGGGACCCCTTGCATGATATTGTGCTTGATCTTCATATATTACATAAAATGGCAACGGACACCAAATGGTCTTATGTGAAGACTTGGAATTATTCACTTGTGGCGCAGTACATGGAGACATGTATGTAAATTATAAACTTGAAAGTAAAAATGTTAACATCTTTGAAAACTACTCCAGTGTTGAACACCTATTTCACTGGGTAAAGAATTGTCTTTACCACCTACTGCCCAAATATGTACAACGGCCAAATTACATCTAGAGGTAAATATTTCCTCTTCACTGCATACTACTGTTTTAAGAACCGAAAATAGTTTACCTCAGCATTTAAAATGTTCTAACAAATTTTTGTGAAGGTATTAAGTTTGCGAGGTGCCGGGGCTAACAGTGTATTTAACACTAAATTCTTCTAGAATCTTCATGTGGAAATAATTCTCTAAGCCTCCCCTCTTCTAACTCCGATTTCTGCTGTTCTACATGGATTAAGAAGAAACGCGAAGTGACTGTAATCGCCCCTGCAAGTGGAGTAGAAAAAGAGTTTGGCATCTGCAATAATTTAATTTGATAAAGGAAAGTTTCATTAACTAAGTGAGAAATGAAAGGGTTACTCTACCAATCAACAGAATGAAAGTTTTGTCCAAAATAACAATTTGATTTATTATGACTAAACTCAAAACAATAAGCAACACAAATGAAACATTTACAATACGACAAATTGAATACTCAAATAAATGCTGTGAAAGTGAAGTTGTCCATAAACTAGATTGTGACATTTATGACCAAGTGGTATGTGGAGCCAATTACTTGCAACTCAAATCTTAAGAGAAACACCCAGTGAACCCAACATTAATTGCTGCTACTGTAGTGAGAACTCAGACAATGAACACCCAAGACATAACCACGTTAGAAAAGATGGGTACAGGCGCGCTATTCTGAGCTCTGATTGTCCCTAATCTGCCGGTGCTGCGGACATACATTACCAAGCTGTCTTCTTAACTGAAAGGACACGATCTGGCATACCGGAGGCGATGGCTGGTTGCTTCGACATCCCGTCGTGGTGATGATAATGTCACAAGTATAGCCCGAAACAAATTATCGTGGTCTGGTTGTTCCAGACTAACGACATCCTAGCAACACAAATACGCCTCTGAGGGAGACGAAGAAGGCTCGCTACACAGTCACTGACAGTACTGTGATTGATTTTAACATGCGAAGTCACACAGTAGCTCTGATACAGTCAACTTTAGCCGAAACTGCTCAAGACGGACAACATAGGCCTCTTGTACGCAACACGCTCAGTTGCCAACTGTACTCGGAAAGTTACATTGAAGTCGAAACTTCAGCAACGTCATCAGACAGTTATAATTAAATGAAAATATATTAGACAGCCAACGGAAGGTGGGCTGTCTAGAGCATCGAGAACTCAGTATTGTAACCTACTCCGACCGAAAGCCAAGAGCCCAAGAGCCGACTCCCTCAAGAGCACCCGTAGAAACCGAACACAGAACATTCCCACCCCCACAACAGTGGCCGTGGTTAAACGTTCCAATCAGTAACTCGAAAACCGGCGGAAAATTCCACTCTATTGCCGACGTACTAATATTCCACCAATGGAGATACTTGGCGCCAATTTCTGCGCCGATTTTGCTACGTCACGGAGCTATCCC
The DNA here is from genome assembly GCF_023898315.1 of Schistocerca nitens. Taxonomy (NCBI): domain Eukaryota; kingdom Metazoa; phylum Arthropoda; class Insecta; order Orthoptera; family Acrididae; genus Schistocerca; species Schistocerca nitens. The sequence continues at coordinate 72,554,149 of NC_064614.1, forward strand.
ATGAGCAAGCCAATCACAGTTATGATTTTGCAGAAAACGCGTGAATTTGCCCGCCAAGACTGCCTGGGAACACATTCCCATGCCTCGCTGGTAGCCCGCCAGAAAGTGTTTTCACTAAGTTTCTGCGAAGTAGCAGAATCTCTAGCCCAGCCATTCTGTCCGGCCCCTGTGGGAGTGTCGCCGCCGCTCTTATGACAATGTCGGCGTCTGGAAAGCATCTACTCGAGTCCCTCACACCTGTCGGCTTAACCCTTTCAAGATCAGCAGAACCCGCCTGTCACTGGACCACCCGGGTGACCAGAGATGCTTTGTGGGAAGTCCATGTGTGAAGGAATAGCAACTCTTCACCACATGCAATTAGAGAGGAAAATCGAATTACTCAGAGTAAGATAAAAATATGAGAGGGGCTCATGCTACCTCTCAAGTTTTGAGGTGCTTGTTACTGTATCTGTGTGTCAGACAACAAAATTACCACCAAAAATGTAAGTAAATGCCCTAACAAAATGAGTTAATCATGCCTGACACTTAATTTACAAAGTATAGCATATTTATCTTATCAAACAGGCGTCTTTTTCAACAGATAACCTCATTGCCACACTCAACATAGAAAACTAACCTCACTTCACTCTAATTTCAAAAGTAACAGCAAAGGCACCCGATAAGACCAGCATGCTGCCGAAATGGGTTGTACTAATAAAATATTAGTAACCATTGACTGTTGTGTTATATTATTTCATACAAATATTTCATAAAAATAAAAAATATGCGTATCTGAAAAATACCAGTGGAATAGTTCGCAAAGTAATAAATTCTATATTGAAGAAATCAGAGCCTCGTTGAAATGGGTTTCATACCCATCACCTCACGATTGTAACAAATTATTATTCTTATGTTGCTACATATTTCCCATACATTTCTGCAGAACTGGGACCTGGACAATGACCTGTATAAAGGGCAAGCGGATTGAGGCAATTGCGATGTGACCTTACAGAAGCATACTAAGAGTTTCATGGACTGCTAGAATTGGTAATAATGGTTTCGTTCAGATTTCTGCAAAGGTTTACTGGAAGCAATCTCAAGGGTACTTGGGCTGCCCTATATCTGCCATGTTAGATTTAATGAACATTTTCTGTTACACTATATACAGTATAAGGAGAATGAGTAGCTTTGTATGTTTTACACATTTTCCAAAGAGATATGAGTCATTGGTAGTTAATTTTTAAAACAATTGTATTGCTCATGAACTAAATTTTTATCTACCCTGGTAACAATCTTTTATTTTGAGACAATTGCGAAACGGCTAGGACAAATTGTGCAATATATATGCAGAAAATGGTTCAAATTGCTCTAAGCACTGTGGGACTTAACATCTGAGGTCATCAGTCCCCTAGACTTAGAACTACTTATACCTAACTAAACTATGGATATCACACACATCCTTGCCCGAGGCAGGATTCGTACCTGCGACCGTAGCAGCAGCGCGGTTCCAGACTGAAGCTCCTAGAACCGCTCGGCCACACCGGCCCACCCGGATGCTCGTGAGTGTGGTTTTTTTAGGACTTCTGTAAATGACGAAAAGTCATGTAACATAAAGGCCAAAAGGGGAGTGATACTGTGTGTGGTGGCATACCTGGATCCAGAAACAAATCTCATGGAGATGTGTGAACAGTTAAGAAACTGAGAGATACGCTTCTGTAGACAACAGTAAAAATAATGCTGAAAGCAAAGTGGAGTATCGGACGAGACAAACTACATAATGAGAAAAAGCTGCTAGAAGGAGTATATACGAAGTCTCCAGATCGGGAATTCATTGAAATGTTACCGAAACACTGTCTGTTGTATCATATTTTCTAACCATGTAAAGAATATTGTAAGGTTATTATTCGCTCTAAGGCGAAAAAGCAAAAAAAATACGTTCCACGAAGTGGCTATGCAAATTTGTCAAATTGTTATTTATACAGGTATCGATGTGAAATGCAAAACTGTAAACTTGGGAGGCTGATGGATTTCGTCCTGTACCTGGAAAACATAGGCAACAGGGGATATGTCGGTACCAGGACAGTCTTCCCAAATTTATTTCCCTGTACTCAGTTGGAAACTATGCCTTGCAGACAGGCGCGTGAACAATATACGCATATATCATCCTTTCAGACAGGACATGTAGTTGGGCTCAAAGAATCCGGTTACAGTTATCGGCGAATATCTTGACATTTGAATAAGAGCAGTGCCACATGTCCGAAATATATATACTAAAATACCATCTTAGTATATATATAGTTAAGGCTCACCGGCCACTTGAACATCTTCTCCTTCTGTGCGAATGCACAAACAGTGCCCGAACTCTTACGGGAATCGGCAACGCGCAGCGAGTAATGAGTATAATGGGTGGGGGCACTACGAATGTAGTGCGGGACAATACGTTGAGAATGTGGATTTTGCGGGAGGCGTGCCAGAGATAAATCCCTGCAGTCGCGCTATCCTCTGTGTCCTCGGTGTCTCAGATGGATAGAGCGACTGCCATGTAAGCAGGAGATCCCGGGTACGAGTCCCGGTCGGGGCACACATTTCCATCTGTCTCCGGTGACGTATGTCAACGCCTGTAAGCAGCTAAGGGCGTTCATTTCATTATAATTTTATTTATTTATTTACTTTTTTGAGCATAAAAATCTGTTATTCATTTTAGTAGCTAGTAGCATCCTTATGTGAACGGTTGGTTTGATGTGCTAAACTGTACTGAAGTAAAACTACAACACAACAGTTCGTTTTATGGAAATCGCTAGGTGTAATTTATCAAGGGCTGGATCATTTTAATCATTTGTAGGTGTGAGAATTTCATTGTGGAGACAACATTAGGCAACCACACGTGCTTACCTATATGTTACATACACCATGGGGGAGTTTACACACATTCATCCTTAGACGCGACTAATGCAATCCAGAGATGGATAAATTGCTAGAGGCTTTGGTCTTAGTAGTCTATATTTTCACTGTATAGGAAATGATACGATCAGCCTTGAAAACCACCTAGTCATCCTTCTGAAAATGCCTGGCACGCAGTAATTTCTTCAGTCATAGGAAGAAGGAGAAGTTACCGCGTACTGTGTCAGCAGAATACGAGTTGTCAGGCTAAATTTAGCAGCCAAATGAACCAGCATGTACGACACTATTCTGTCAGAATGAGCTGGAACCTCAACAGAAGATGGTGCTAGAAAGCTCCTCCGATGATATGCCTCTTACAAGGTTAATGTGTTAGCGCAACATCACTGCAGTCATAGCCTTGCCCGATGATGGTTAGTTCTTCGTCTTTACTACCAGTGCTGAAACCACATGTTACCATTACCTGCTTTGCTCGTTTGATTTTGCGAAATCAATACCGATCACAAAGAGCTCATCTATCTACACTTCATAACATAGATAAGTATTACCTATACCAAATACCGTGACTGAATAGCAGGAATTCGAAATATGGCTCTAAGGTATCTACAAACGTACTCTGTGACGGTGCAAAAGCATGGAGCCCTGCGACGTCACCCTCGGGCTCGACACTTCAAACAGTAGGGTGTCGACATATGAAAGAAAACGGCCAGAGTTCAGAAGTTTATGTGAGGTGTAAGATAGGTTAAAAAAATAACACTGGCACCACATTTTACCACTATCTTCCCAACCTCCCCGTGGACTAATTTGTTTCCGCAGTGATCGAGCGGTTCTAGGCGCTTCAATCGGGAACCACGCTGCTGCTACGGTCGCAGGTCCGAATCCTGCCTAGTGCATGGATGTGTGTGATGTCTTTAGGTTAGTTAGGTTTAAGTAGTTTTAAGTCTACGGGACTGATGACCTCAGCTGTTAAGTCCCATAGTGTTTAGAGCCATTTGAACCATTTTTGAAATAATTTATTTGTTGTTTTAGTTAGTCTGTTATCTACTATATACAAGAATGGACCGAATGTTGGACATGCACTGGCATGAATATAGGACATAATATGTTAGCATAATTTACAAACAACTTTCTGGAAAGGGCAACCACAGCTCACACACTATTTTAATTCTTGTAATTTTTCTGATAATTTGAACGGTTACTGAGTGCTGAATGCTGTTATTCTTATACATTAACATAATTTCACACTCTGTGCAGCGTAGATGACCAATTTTGTAATTTATATTTCTGGACTACGCTACCACACAGCACTACATAACACAACGCTACAATTCCCAAAACTATACTTCATTATAATTCTGTACTTGGTACCAAACCGAGCTGGATTTCTCACTTATTGACGCCTCTGCGATGGAGGTAACAATCGTGGTGGCCAGCGTTGAAACGACTGTTCAGAAGTGACAAGAAAAGAATCACAGTTGGTGGTAGAAATAGCATTAGCGAATTCCCCCTTCCCTTGGGATGATGATCCGACATGTTTTGCGGTCGAAAACGACAGTTCACCGTATGACAAGTTATAGGGAAACATTGCTGAAAACGTTTGATACTCGACACAATCCAGTCTTTCTCTAAGAAAGTCGTGGGGCTGTAACCCCATTGAACGTGGTCCGACACCTTTGGACTGTACACTGACGGCAATTTTTGCTCTAATGGAACCACTACAGGACCTATCAACACCATCCGTGGAATTAATGTAAACGTGAGCTGAAGTGCAAAGGATGATTTCGATTTTCAGGCCTACTGTTTCGCGCTCTCATGTGATGCGACCAGCGTGATGTAGACACATCTCAGCTGTGTGGTGCTACGTCGCTGAACTAGCTCCTGATGATGATGTTTGGTTTGTGGAGCCCTCAAAAACTAGCTCCTGCTGGCTACATGTGTGATCTTGCCACAAGAGAACACAAAACAGGAGCATTGGATAAGCGTAAACATCCTGTTCTGCTTCAGATCACGGTCATATTTCGTGGAATTGTTTTGAAAAGTCCATAGTATTATAACTCTGTACACCAAAGCAAAAAATGCGTTTTCCCTTATTACAAAGTGGTCACATCACGTTCAGTGGTTGCTTGCAGCCCCACAATGTTGGAGAAGTTGTCAGTATTCGGTGGAATTGTCATTAATGTCAAAGCTACGAAACAGGAGACTTGAAGAAGCATAAACATTCCGTGCTGCTTCAGATCACGGTCAGATTTCGTGTAACTGTTTTGAAAAGTCGATAGTGGTATAACTTTGCGTACCAAAGCAAAAAATGCGTTCGTGATACGCTTCAAAGCGGTCACATAACTGTAGAGGGTATGTTGGAAGAGAATGGGCTGTCAGGATGCGCCGTATTAAAACTCGGCCGAGTTTCCCAAGTGATTTATTATTTCCAGCTACAGTGCCCCTATTCCTCTCGGTCTGCGGCACCGGGTCCTGCAATGCTGAGGGTGCCACTTCACTGTCTGTGAAATGGCTTCCCACGGAATGGCTGCCTGAGCGACCCATGCAACACATAGCTGTGTGTTGGCCTTGTACAGCTGCAGCGTTGTGACAAGGTCAAGTTGCATCTGCGGTCCACCTAGCGGTCTTCGCCCCAGTTGCCTCAGCTCCGCCCATTGGGAGCGGTTAGGCGCCCACGGCGTGCTTCCTCAACAGTGTAGCTAAGAACGCAGCAACAACAAGCACCCGCGATCCCCCTCGTCTCAAGATGCCTCCATCTTGTGTTTGGAGCCAACAACACTGCCCACAGTAGCAAGCCATGGCGTGGCCCACTGCTAGCTCGCTGTGGACCCCCATTGCCCTCAGAGGGTCGAACCAGCGACCTACCATGGACTGGAACGCTGGGACCAAATTTGCTGCTGCGTGTAGCTGGTAGTGTGACACGCCCCACTGTCCAGGAGAGCTGTCACACTTCAATGCCTTGTTAATGAACTGGCGCCTATTTATACGTGGCTGTGTGCCTATGTTTTGCTAACATGCCACTACGAGTGTGTACTCATAACACCTAGGTAGGCTAGTGGGCCCCTTCTGCCTGTAACTTGCGCCATGCAAACCGCTGTGTTTACTCTTTTCAGCGGGTCCTCAGCCCTGTAGCCTCTATTCTACTTCGTAACCGCCGGTAGCGTAACTTACTGTCAACAGGCCTGCACGTGGCTGTAACTTGTGCACTCAGAAATATTGCTCCGAAGCTAACCTTTTCCTATCTTAAATGGTGATGTCACTACATAACGATCAGTAAGGCTACAGTCCCATGATATCGTTGGAGAAGGGGGGAATATTATATTTGGGCAGGGGGGGGGGTGCTGATGGGGGGATTTTCATTATTGTTAAAGCTGGTGAAGAATGTTGTCCTGTTGCGCTGGACTGTCGCTCTCGACCGCGAAATTTGTGGGAATCAACGTCCCAAGGCAATGGATAGTTTCTTTGACTCACTTTATGCCTCCCTCCCCCCCTTCCTGAGACCCTTTCGTGTCGGTTCTGAGAGGAGGCATGTCTAAATTGTTTTCCTAGCCTGCCCACAGGAAAACAGCAGGATTTCAATGCAAGGTGTCGCGGTTATAATCACAGAGGCGTCAAGAGAAACAGCTAAGTGAGTAAGACCTTCGCATAACTCGCATGTCCAAGACGCCGTTCGGCAGAATTGTGCTCAAATTTGGCAAAAATGTGACACCATTGACACCCGTTACACCGCATACAAACTTCCGAGGTCTGGCATTTATCTCACATGTATCGACACCTTGCTGTTTCACACATCACCGAACCCAAGGGGCCGGCCAGTGTGGCCGAGCGGTTCTAGGCGCTTCAGTCTGGAACCGCGCGACCGCTACGGTAGCAGGTTCGAATCCTGCCTTGGGCATAGATGTGTGTGAGGTCCTTAGGTTAGTTAGGTTTAAGTAGTTCTAAGTTCTAAGGGACTGATGACCTCCGATGTTAAGTCGCATAGTGCTCAGAGCCATTTGAACCATTTTTGAACCCAAGGGTAATGTCGCTGGGTGCCACGATTTTCTGCTACTTCAGGGGAAGTCAGTAAGCAGCTTCAAGCGAAACTTCAAATTTCTGCACAGCAATAGGTCACAATGACCCTTCAATCCTATTGCGCAGTATAGATAGATTGAAACGGACGGAAAAGACCTACCGTGGTTTAACAGCGCAATTCGGAGAATGCTCAGGAAGCAAAGGCAGTTGCTCTCGCGGTACAAGAAAGATCGGGAGAATGAGGATGGGAAAAGTTAGCAGAGATTTGTGCTGCTGTAAAAAGAGCGATGCGCGAAGCATTCAACCACTACCACCGTCATACCCTAGCAAAAGATCTTGCTGAAAACCCAAGGAAATTCTGGTCTTACGTAAAATCAGTGAGCGGGTCGAAGGCTTCCATCCAGTCACTCACTGATCAGTCTGGCCTGGCAACGGAAGACAGCAAAACGAAAGCTGAAATTTTAAATTTAACATTTGAGAAATCTTTCACGCAGGAGGATCGTACAAACATACCGCCGTTTGAGTCTCGAACAGATTTCCGTATGGAGGACATAGTGATAGACATCACTAGGGCTGTGAAGCATCTAAATGGGTTGGAAATAAATAAATTGCCAGGTCCTGATAGGATTCCAATTTGATTTTACAGAGAGTAATCTACTGCATTGGCTCCTTACTTAGCTTGCATTTATTGCGAATCTCTTGTCCAACGAAAAGTCCCGAGCGACTGGAAAAAAGCGCAGGTGATGCCTGTATATAAGAAGGGTAGAAGGACAGACCTCAAAATTTCATGCCAATATCCTTAACATCGGTTTGTTGCAGGATTCCCGAACATATTCTCAGTTCGAATATAATGAATTTCCTTGAGACAAAGAAGTTGCTGTCCATGCATCAGCACGGCTTTACAAAGCATCGCTCCTGCGAAACGCAACTCGCCCTTTTTTCACATGATATCTTGCGAACCATGGATGAAGGGTATCAGACGGATGCCATATTCCTTGACTTCCGGAAAGCCTTTGACTCGGTGCCCCACTGCAGACTCCTAACTAAGGTACCACCACATGGGATTGGTTCCCAAGTATGTGAGTGGCTCGAAGACTTCTTAAGTAATAGAACCCAGTACGTTGTCCTCGTTGGTGAGTGTTCATCGGAGGTGAGGGTATCATCTGTAGTGCCCCAGGGAAGTGTGGTAGGTCCACTGTTGTTTTCTATCTACAAAATGATCTTTTGGATAGAGTGGATAGCAATCTGCGGCTGTTTGCTGATGATGCTGTGGTGTACGGGAAGGTGTCGTCGTTGAGTGACTGTAGGAGGATACAAAATGACTTGGACAGGATTTGAGATTGGTGTAAAGAATGGCAGCTAACTCTAAATATAGATATATGCAAATTAATGCAGATGAATAGGAAAAAGAACCCTGTAATGATTGCATACTCCATTAGTATTGTAGCGCTTGACACAGTCACGTCGATTAATTATTTAGGCGTAACATTGCAGAGCGATATGAAGTGGGACAAGCATGTAATGGCAGTTGTGGGGAAGTCGGATAGTCGTCTTCGATTCATTGGTAAAATTTTGGGAAGATGTGGTTCATCTGTAAAGGTGACCGCTTATAAAACTCTAATACGACCTATTCTTGAGTACTGCTCGAGCGTTTGGGATCCCTATCAGGTCGGATTGAGGGAGGACATAGAAGCAATTCAGAGGCGGGCTGCTAGATTTGTTCCTGGTAGATTTGATCATCATGCGTTACAGAAATGCTTCAGGAACTCGGGTGGGAGTCTCTAGAGGAAAGGAGGCGTTCTTTTCGTAAATCGCTACTGAGGAAATTTTGAGAACCAGCATTGAGACTGACTGCAGTACAATTTTACTGCCGCCAACTTACAATTAGCGGAAAGACCACAAAGATATGATAAGAGAGATTAGGGCTCACACAGAGGCATATAGGCAGACATTTTTCCCTCGTTCTGTTTGGGAGTGGAACAGGAAGAGAAGATGCTACTTGCGGTACGAGGTACCCTCCGCCACGCACCGTATGGCGGATTGCGGAGTATGTATGTAGATGTAGATGTAGATGTAGATGTAGACGTTTCCGCTGCTGCTTCAGGTCGGCGGGGTTTTCGGATGGGTGGGAGCAGGGACGCTATCTGAGGAGGAACAAAGTTTGGCATAATCAGAACGTAGCGCAAGATGTTGAATGCTGACACTTGACTTCCGCTGTCGTTTCAGCTATTATATACTGTGCACCAGCGCCTCTGTTTCTTTTGCGTTTCTTAGGGCTTCATAGTGAATTTGGTGGGTCATTTCATTCTTCGTCATACAGGCTTCTTCAACCGCAGTGGAAGTGCCTGTGTCACCTGAGGACTATTCATGTTCTCAGTCACAGCAAGAAAAAGATTTATCTCACACCACAATTTTTTTAAGTGGTTTGTGCCAATTTCATTTGGTTCTTCTAGTGACGTGGTACTGTAATTTGGCCCTGGGAAGTCAGTATCTAACAGGACTCAGACATGATTCCGCAAAGTAACAATGATTAGTTGTTTAAAGTATGACTTCTTGCGGCATTATTTACGACTTAAACTTAGGTTCTCCATGATTACCCCTATCGTCAGCAGCATCTGGCTGCACCTAACGAAGACGATGATGATAATCGCCGAAAACGTTAGTTTTACCCATAACAGACACAGTAAGATGCCATAGAAATCTTTGTACATGTACGCCGTCGCGAGAAACTTCACTCGCAAACTATTAATTACATATGATTATTCGAGATGATGATTAAAATCTTATGACTACCCCTCCTATATAAAAAGCCTTGAAATTAAGGTCTGCTTCCGACAGCCTGTCCAGAAAATGTGCCCTAATATGTTGATCGTGCTCACGTCATGAAGAATACTGTCCACGAAGCACCTTAAGCGGTTAGCTCTGGTCGGTGTGTGGGAATTAGAAGCTAAAGCTGGGAGAAAAGGAGATGGAGGCAGAAAAGCAGAGAGAGAGAGAGAAGGCAAAGCAGTTTGTGCGACTGGACTGCAGTTAGCGGCTGGTAATCTTAGAGCCGGCCAAACTGCCGTAGGTGGCGTTAGTGCGTCGCGCAGTGTCGGCTTGGCAGGTGGTCCGCCATGCCCCCCCCCCCCTCCCCCCGGGGCCTTATCGCTGCCGCCACTCGCTGTTACGGGTCGCGATAGCGCCTCCAGGCCCGCCGCCTCCAGGGACGTCCGTGGCCAATCAGCAGCCGTCACGAGCTACAGGCGCCCCGGGCCTTAGCGTTCACAGGGAGCGTACGCGGCCTTACCGTGCTACCTGTCGTTGAACGCTATCAAATCGGACTATGTTGTCCTCGCATGTTGTACAGAAAAACCAAAGCCAGGGGCTTCACCTGTTAGCACCATTGAGATTAGTAGAGGACAGGTATGTCAGATTTTACGACGAAACTACAGTCGTCTGGCCATAACTGTGGGTTCTTTGACTGCTCTGAGAGACGGCTCGTTGGCACTCAAACATCTAAAATAGCATTCAAATTTATTAGATGAACGAATATGAAAATTTACTTAAATTGACACAAACAATTGTCACAGGAGTGCCTGATTTACAACTTGAATCACAAACGAGTCTCTTTGAAGTATAGTCTAATAGACCTGAATAAGTCTTCAGTCCTACTCGATGGTACGTACTGAGTGCTTCAGCTGAGATCACGACCTGCGGCAGACCTCTTTCCAGCTTTATTCCATATTACCTCCGTGCGAGCGCACTCCGGTACAGAAAGATTTTGCACGTGATCAGGGCGAGCGTCATCCATTCGTCGCTGTGGGCTGTAGCGAGATGTCGTTAACGTCTGTGGTATCGACGTGTATTGCCGACATCGGTGTGGCTTTGAAATTTTTCGGCAATATCACAATAACACCAATTAAAAAAAAAGTACAATATTGGGACGAATTATTTACTAAAGAATGCAAAATCTGGAAGAAAAATGGCTCTGAGCACTATGTGACTTAACATCGGAGGTTATCATTTCCCTAGAACTTAGAACTACTTAAACCTAATTAACCTAAGGACTGTATAAAGTCGTTGCTTGATCTTTGATTCAGATTTCCTCATGCAGTTTGCCGAAATGTCTTTGCTCTTTTCTTGTATGTCATAACTGACGTTTTTTTTTACGTTACAAAATGTATCTCTGTGTAAAGCAGATAAATATGTAACTTCATCTTATTATTATTAGTGCTTACGTTATGCCTGAATCAGCTTCATTACAATTTCATGTGTCTGATTTTGAATGTACTGTAGCCTAGTTGTTTCTGCGGCTACTAGATGGCGCTCGTAGCAACACCATGTTTACTTGCCCACACTTTCTAACGTGGGCACCTCAGTTTTGTTGCGACCCTTGTTCACTCAGGTACGAGCAGCCCTTAGCCGCTCGCCATCTTATCTCATTTACAGCTTTTCATGACGTCGCCTTTCCGGCTTAGATTTTTTTTTTTTTTTTTTAGAATGTGACTTATAAGTACTGTATCTCTTTCCATCACTACACACTTTAGTTTATTAAAGTCTTTTATACCTATTATGTTTTAGAAAAAATGGTTCAAATGGCTCTGAGCACTATGGGACTCAACTTCTGAGGTCATTAGTCCTCTAGAACTTAGAACTAGTTAAACCTAACTAACCTAAGGACATCACACACATCCATACCCAAGGCAGGATTCGAACCTGCGACCGTAGCGGTCTCGCGGTTCCAGACTGAAGCGCTTAGAACCGCTCGGCCACTCCGTCCGGCAGAGAAATACAGATGTGAAGGAGAACTACGAGTCGTCTTAGAAGGTAGCTGAAGGAAAGACAAACCGATATTTATAGCATTATTGGACTTAACGAAACCTTTGAACAATGTTGAATTTCTGAAGGCCGATCAGGATATGGCGACCAGGGCGCTTGACCTGTAATAAGTCGGAGAGGGGAGAAGAGAAAGTAGAAGGAATACGAAGAATGGAAAACATCAAATGGCAATAAAGTGGAAACGGGGGGAATATGTATAAAAGGGAAGAATGTGAAGATTCGGAATGGCCTGTGCTGTGGAACAGCTCCACGGTACCATCCTGTCCCAGGTATGGAGATGCTTGTGAATTATTATTAGCTACTGTATAGGACCATTTTATTCCAAGAGACCGAATGTAACGCCAGTGCAACGGATATATATTGTGTTTATTGTCCTATGTGTGGCAGCTTTACGTTGGTCGCTAATGAAGAAAATAATAAGAAATCGCCTTACTGTGTTGTAACAATGCAGCTTTGGACTTTGTGTTTTCCATCTTTTAAATTTTGTATTTAGAAAAAAAATGATTCTAGAAATAAGTGTCCTTATACGAGGGTAAGTTAGTTATTATCCGCAATTTAGTTATATTTTTGTTTATCTTGTTAGTACTGTCGTTTTACGTTGATGACGCATGCTTTATTTATTTGTTGTTATATCTTTGCAATTTTCAAGCTGCTAGGTTAGTTTCGCTATAGCTGCTATGCTGTTAATCATGGCTGCTCCGCTGTTTATTTGCACCAAACAAGAGCAACGCTCAGTGATCCTTTTCTTGTGGTCGGAAGACGTATCAGGAGCCGAGGTTCATCGAAGAAATCCGGTACATTACGACAGTGTTTTGCCACAACGGAGTGTCTACGAATCGATTGAAAAATTCCGAAATTGTCGCACAAGTGTTAAGCACGACGAAGGAGCCGGACGACCGTTTACCGCCCCAAGTGAAGAAACCATTGAGCGTCCACGTGAAATAATTCTCTTAGACAGACGATTAACTATTGAGGAAGTGGCACAGAGTCTGCGAATTAGACACGGTTCTGCCTACGAAATGAGCCACAACAGACTTGGGTTTCGTAAAGTTTGTGCAAGATGGGTCCCAAAACAACTCACACAGTTGCATAAACAAACGCACTTGGACATCTGCAAAAAACCTTTGGATCGCTAGGGTAAGGAAGGAGAAAACTTCTTAGACAGAATCATTACTCGTGACGAAACATAGATCCATCCTTACAAGCCGGAGAGTAAACGGTGGAGTATGGAATGGAAACAACCAAATTCGCCAAGCAAGAAAAAGTTCAAGACCGATCCGTCCGCAGGAAAACTGATGCTTACAGCTTTTTGGGACGCACAAGGTCCAGTACTGAAACATTACGAGGAAAGGGCACAGTGACATGCTTTCTGCCAGGCTAAAGCCTGAAACTCGAGTCAAATTCCGAGGACTGCTGTCAAAAGCTGTTGTGTTGTTGCACGACAATGGCCGTCCGCATAGTGCTGCCCACACTGCTGAAACGCTCCAGAAACTCAAATTTGAAGTACTGGATCATCCTCCATATAGTAACGATCTTGCCCCTTCTGACTATCACTATCCACTCAAACAGGTATTAAGGGGCCGTCGATTTGCCTCGGACGAACCAGTTGAAGAAACGGTGCCTTCGTAGCTCAACCGAGAACTTTATTTTATGACATCAGCAAGCTTGTACGACGATGGGCCAAGTGTGTTGAAACACAAGGAGACTATGTCGAAAAAAGATGTTTTCGTAAGTTTCCTATTTGATTACAATAAAATTTTATAACTACTTTGAGGATAAAAATTCACTTATCCTGGTGATTTATTATGTAATTCTGATGATATCAATAAACGAATATGTACACTAACATGGGAACCCGCCCATCGCACCCCCCTCAGATTTAGCTATAAGTTGGAACAGTGGGTAGGCCTTGAAAAACTGAACACAGATCAATCGAGAAAACAGGAAGAAGTTGTGTGGAACTATGAAAAAAATTAGCAAAATATACGAACTGAGTAGTCCACGTGCAACATATGCAACTTCAAGGGTAACATGCAGCCAGGAGCGCCGTGGGCTTGTGGTTAGCGTGACTAGCTGCGGAATAAGAGCTCCACGGTTCAAGTCCTCACCCGAGTGAAAAATTTACTTCCTTTATTTTCGCAAAGTTATGATCTGTCCGTTCGTTCATCGCCGTCTCTGTTCACTGTAATAAGTTTAGTTTCTGTGTTTTGCGACCGCACCGCAAAACCGTGCGATTAGTAGACGAAAGGACGTGCCTCTCCAATAGTAACCGAAAACATTTGATCGCACGGTCATAGGTCAACCGATTCCTCCACAGGAAAACACGTCTGATGTATTCTATACGATACTGTTGACGGCATGTGCGTCACATGACAGTAATATGTTGTCGACCCACCTAACTTGCACGCTTGGCGAATGGGTAAAAAGATTCTTCTACCTTGCGCGATTTAGGTTTTCTTGTGGATGTGATTATCATTCCCAAAAAAGTGATCGCATCGGACGGACAGACGGACAGATAATAATTGTCTGAAAACAAAAAATTAAAATTTTCAGCCGCGAGAAGACTTGAACCGTGGACTTCCTTTTCCGCAGCTATTCACGCTAACCACAAGACCACGGCGCTCCTAGCTGCATGTCACCCTTGAAGTTGCATATGTTGCACGTGGACTACTCAGTTCGTATATTTTGCTAATTTTTTTCATAGTCCCACACAACTTCTTCCTGTTTTCTCGATTGATCTGTGTTCAGTTTTTCAAGGCCTATCCACTCTGCCAACCTATAACTAAATCTGAGGGGGGTGCGATGGGGAGGTTCCCTTGTAAGTAGCACTGAAGATAATGCGAAATCCACTAACATAACAGGCTTTGGCAAAGGGCAAATTATGACCATGTGCCTGGGAAAGCAAATGGAAAAGCTGATAGACTGTTCGGGTGCTGCTGCTTTTAGCATATATGGAGAAGACAGTGAACAAGGGGTTGAGGGTCCACGCCCCATTACAGAACGTGTAAGTCGCAGCTTTACACGTGGAAACATGTCACCTGGTCGGATGAATAATGTTCATTGACACGTCACGCCTGTGGTCGCGTTCGGATACGGCAAATAATTGCTCGAAACTTGCACCGTACCACAGACACAGGCCGGCGGTGAGCAGTTTTCATTGGATCTGTGGCAGCAACCGAAGGCCCGATGACGGCTGGATGCTAGGGTAACATTATTGTGGCAATTCAGATGGTAAGATACACGTGTCACTCGATGCTGACACCATTCCGTAACAAGAGCGGCACATGACGAAATTACGTCGCAATCCAGACCATTGGCTGCTTACAGGCGTTGGTAAATATCAATGGGGGCAGTTGAAAATGTGTTCCCCGACCAGGATGCGAACCCGGGATCTCCTGCTTACATGGCCGACGCTCTGTCCGACTGAGCCAGCGAGAACAGAGACGATAGTGCGACTGCAGGGACTTATGTCTGGCACGCTCCCCGTGAGACCCACACTTCCAACTAGCTGTCCACACACTATATTTGCAGTGGCCCTGCCCACTACACTCATGACTCATGGCAGTCAATCTACCGATTCCCGTAAGAGTTTGAGCAATGTGAGTCCATCCGCACTGAAGAATATCATTGGCCAGTAAGCCTTATCCATATGAAGATGGTATCAGTTCTTTCGGACATGTCCGAAAGTGCAGATACCATCTTTACATTGAGTGGCACACCGTATAAATGCAACAGATGTTCCTGGATTGCTGTCAACATAGTTCTGTGGCCGTTAAACTCGATTCTTGTACACAGAACGTCTAAACTGCGCAAACATTCACAGTAAAATTCCGACGGTTTATGGATCATCTGCAATTTCGCGTCGCGCCGTGGTGAAATGGAGTCAATATACGATCAAGGTCGCACAGATGTGGGTGATGGTGATCAGGAAGTCCAGATCTTCCACCATGCGAATTCCATCTTTTCGGCAAGCTGAAATGCATTTCCCAACGATTAGAACGCTGATACACGAGTTCACGAACGGCTCCGTGAACACCGAGATTTCTGTCGTCGAGGAAATGAACAACACGTAGAATGTTCCGACCGTTGTTTACATACTTGGTGACTGCATTGAAACACATGATAATGTTTCTGCATAACTTCGAAGTATAGTGCAGCATTCAATAAAGTTTACTTGGCCTGACGTAATAGAGTGTAGCATACTTTTTGGAGTTTCCACATACATATCTTGCTGCTTGATGAAGACATCACTCATCAGGATAACTGTCGGTGTCGTAAGTGATTTGAGGAGGTCGATAGTTATCTCACTTCTTGGACTGAAGTTTCCGCCATCGATTTCTTCTGATATGAACCCAATGGAACACAGCTGGGACAACAACGGACGTCAGTTTTACACCCACAATGCACTGGCCTGTAATTTGTGTGAACAGCTTGATATGAACCTAGGCATCAGGTGACACTTACCTGCGGAAACCGACTAAGAATTTGTCGCGTCCAAGCCAAGAAGTATCCCTGTTGTGTTACATTCGCTGATAACGAGGTAGTCGAAAGATTTTGGCTCATTAGTACATATAGTATTATCTGTATGTAGAGTGGCAAAAAATAACAGGCTGAACGCCAAAACACTGATACCGAGGTATTCAGATTACTGTCACGAAAAAAAAACAATACTTTCTATTTGTTGTCTATAGTCACACAACCATTGCATTTTTTTTAAGTTTCTTTCCCTTTAACAATGAAAATAAATGTGTTCCGAAAAACGCAGAACATGCAAAATGCCATACAGGTATCGGCAAAAAGGAGGTAAGAGCCAATGAAATATATCTCAAGTATTTATCATTTTTGTTAATAATAAACATTTCACACATCTGTTTTACAGATTCGCTATCTTATAATTAAAGTATTTTTAATTGGTTTTTAATTTCATAGAAAAGAAAGCAACTTTAGTTAATTAAATGTTCGAAAATTGTTCTATTGGCTATTTCCAAAGACGGCAGCGTCTGTAGGAGATCCTCTTTCTTTTCAGATGAAAAATTGTGTTTACATCGCTGTGACGGTAAAACAAAGTCCTTTATTATGTCAGTGGTAACCACTTTCTTGAAAACCTTGTAGGTGCTCCACTCTTCAAGTTCTTTAAACGTTGTTCTCACCTTCAAGACACCAGGTGTAAGTTCTTTCACTTGAATCGAACTACATTTCGAAATATTGGTTTTCGTTATATTAATATTTTATTTTTGTTTTTATTTACACGTCAGATTCTGTAGGACCAAATTGCGGAGCAAATCTCCGAGGTCATGGGACGTGTCAGTACATGAGATTAGAGCATAAAAGTAATCACAGATAAAAATAAAATGTGTATGAACCGGAAAAAGTCAAGCCATAGGTTTGAGCAAACACAATCAACAATACAACAAGAATCAGCTTAATTTTTCAAGGAACTCCTTGACAGAATAAAAAGAATGACCCATGAGGAAACTCTTCACATTCGTTTTGAAAGCTCGTGGATTACTGCTAAGATTTTTGAATTCTAATGGTAGCTTACTGAAATTGGATGCAGCAGTATACTGCACACCTTTCTGCACAACAGTTAAGGAAGGCCGATCCCAATGCAGGTTTGATTTCTGCCGAGTTTTAACTGAGCCGAAGCTGCTTATTCTTGGGAATAGGCTAATACTGTTAACAAGAAATGACAGTAAGGAATATTATACTCAGAGGCCAGTGTCAAAATACTCAAACTCGTGAACAGTGTTCGACAAAAGGTTCGTGAACTTATTACACAACTTATTACCCGAACCGCCGTTTCTGAGCCAAAAATAACATTTTAGAATGGGAAGAGTTACCCCAAAATATAATACCATATGACATAAGCGAATGAAAATAAGCAAAGTAGACTAATTTTCGTGTCGAACGATCACACACTTCAGATACCGTTCGAATAGTGAAAATCGCAGCACTAAGTCTTTGAACAAGTTCCTGACCATGGGCTTTCCACGACAGTTTACTATCTATCTGAACACCTAGAAATTGGAGCCGTTCAGTTTCAGTAATCATATGCCCAATCTGTGACATTAAAAAGTCAGGCTATGTTGAATTGTGTGTTAGAAACTGTAAAAACGGAGTCTTACTGTGATTTAGCGTTAGTTTGTTTTCTAGAAGCCCTGAAATTTTTCATGAACTGCACTATCTGAAACCGAGCCAATGTTGCACACAACATCCTTTACTGTCAAGCTAGGCTCATCAGCAAATAGAAATATTTTATAGTTAGCCATAATGCTAGAGGTCATATCTTTTATATAAATAAGGAACAGGAGTGACCCAAAACTGATCCCTGAGGCACCCCATTCCCCTCCCCCCCCCCCCTCCCCATTTCACTGTACCCCACTCTGAGACCCTACATCATAGCCATTCTCAACACTGTGATTAATGACCTTTCGATGTCTGTTGGTAAAGTAAGAGGTGAACCACTTGCTAGCTACTCCAGTCCAACTTCTGGAGTAACACTTTGTGATCAACACAATGAAACTCCTTAGGTAAATCAAGAAATATGCCTAGCGTTCGAAACCTTTTGTTTAACCCGTCCAGTACCTCACAGAGAAAAGAGAATATAGCATTTTCAGTTGTTAAACGGCTTGTAAAGCCGAACTGTACATTTGATAGCAAATCGTGTGATATAAAATGATAAATTATGCTTACATACACAGCCTTTTCAATAACTTTAGCGAACACTGATAGCATAGAAACAGTTCTAAAATTGTCTACAGTAACCCTTTCTCCTTTTTAACAAAGCGGCCATACTACCGAGTACTTTAATCGTCGAGGAAACTGACCATTCCTAAAGGAAAAATTACAAATATGCCTAAATACAGGGCCAACATGTGCAGCACAGTCCTTTAATATTCTGCTAGGCACTCCATCATATCCATGAGAGTCCTTAGTCTTCAGCGATTAAATTATTCACTGTATCTACTCCTTGTCTGTATACAGAGGAGTATTTCGGACATCAATCTCGTAAAGACATTTGACAAGAGAGTTATATGATTCCCTATAGAAACTAAATTTTAATTTAATTCACCGGCAATTTTCAGAAAATGATTGTTAAATACTGTGCGTTTATCTGATTTATCAGTAACAGAATTATTTTTACTATGAACTGACGATATCGTCGACCTTGTGCTGCTGACCAGACACTTCCTTCACAACTGACCATATGATTTTAATTTTATCCTGTGAATTAGCTTATCTATTTACATACCACATACTCTTTGCCTTCCTATTAACATTTTAAGCACCTTACAGTACTGTTTGTAATGGGCTACTGTACCTTGATTGTGACTGCTAACATTTTGATATATTTCCCACTTTGTTCTTCATGATATTCTAACCCACTAATCAGCCACCTGGGCTGCCTTTTACTGCTAGTACCCAGTTTAGAACGTGTTAATGGAAAGCAACTCTCAAAGAACATGAGAAATGTGTTGAGGAAAGCATTATATTTATGATCTAGGTTATCGGCACTACAAACATCCTGCAACTCTTGTTCCTTGACGAGGTTTAAAAAACTCTCTATTGCTGTTGGATTAACTTTGAAACTTCCCCTTTGAATAATTTTACATGACTGTGCTTAAACTGACACACAATATTTTTTAGCGCAACGCAATCTGACTTTCAAAATTCTCTACAAGAGAATGGCCCTGACTAACATTAAACTATCTCTTTCACAAATCACTTACCTCACAAAAATCTTCGCTGCTCAAGCTACTGCAATACAGCGAGCGCCACTACTGCCAGCTAAATAAAAGATTCGAACTATGGAAGGCACTAACTACTCATAGGGATAGTTAGCAAATAAAAGATATTAATAGAGAACCAACAATGTATTTACCTTGATATCATGACAAATTACAAAACTCCGCCATCTCTCTCCCCACATCCACCACTGCTGGCGGCTCACCTCCAACTGCCCAGCGCTACGCGCTGTTCACAGCCAGCTGCCTAACACTACAATGGTTGAGTATTACAACAATGCAAAGCAGCCACAGACTGCACACGGCACAGCCGGTGATTTTCATACTGAGGTGGCGTTACCAATAAAAAAACCTAAACAGCCTACTTACATAGCCCCCATGCTCCCCACAAAAAATTTTACAAATTGGGTTGGGCAGTGGGCAATACATATTTGTTAAAATTTTTTTTTCACAATTACAATAACAAAGAAATCAAATGCACACACTTATTGATACAATGTTGGTCAAAAGCTAAAATTTTCACACAGTCCATAAAGACAGTCCTGATCATTCATCACATTGCAGTATTTTTCTCAAAGTCTGAGCAGTAAAAGAAAATGCACACGGAAGTAGTGGATTTCCATGCAGTCTTGAAGAAGTAGTGTTGTCCTTCCAACGGAAAGACAGTGCTGACTCTCGACATGCTGACAGGTAATGGGCCACAAGAGAGCAAACCCACAGCGGAGTCAGTCGAAGTGTTGAAGAGTATTGGTGGGTAGGTCATCACAGAGCAGACCCACTGTAGTCCTGGTAGAGATTACGGTATTGGTGGGCCACCAGAGGTGCAGACCCACTGCAGTCCTTGTAGAAATAATGGTATTGGTGAGTCATCAAAGGTGCAGACCCACTGCAGTCCTTGTAGAGATAATGGTACTGGTGAGTCAGCAAAGACGCAGACCCACTGTAGTCCTTGTAGAGACGGCCAGCAGCCATCTGTTCCGACTGTGCAGGTGCACAATCACCATCGAAGAGTCTTGCGGATAATGTAGCAAGTCCATAACCACCACTTGTGCACTCACAAAGTTTTTGGAATTGTCCTCAGAACCAGCAATGCTGTTATCCAGTCCCTTGCTGAATTATTAACACACGTGCAAACACTAACAGTCCCTACTTCTCACATATTGTCCATATACTATGACCAATAGAAACGTGTGCAGTGAAATGTAACTTACAAGTTACTTAATTTGATGACCTGGTGTCAATTACAATTTTATAACATAAGAACACAATAACAAAGGTACAAAACACATCATTCAAGAACATAACAATACAAATAACAGTTGCGGTAATAGGGGCTTTACAAAAGAATAGAAATAAACATATACATCAGTGTTACAGGAATTATGACATAATTTCATACATAAAAGATCAGAATAACTTCTGAAACATCAACTTCACACCTAAGCATTAACACAGAACAGATAAATGTCTAATCATCTTTACAAAGTAAATAACATATTATCAATGCAAATTATATTTGAGGATCACAGTATTCCTCATCATAGTGAATGTAGCTTAGTATTAGAAGAAGAAAAAATTCTATGAAACTACACAAAGACAGGAAGAAAACAAATACACAAGGGTACACAAACATATAGTGGGATAACACAATGGAAAGGACAGGGTTCGTTTTCAGTGTAACTTTTGGTACTGCAGTCCAACCCAAAACTTCATTCCATAGATCTTTCGTCTTATTTCCACATTTGTTTCCACCAAAAAAATCCTATTCAAGCATGCTTTCTGTATATATATATGTTCACATATTTCTTACCTCATTATTTATTTTCCATTATCTTACTTCATCATTTATTTCCAAGAAAATCCTACCTAAACCTGTTGTCCCTAAACCCTACTTTTTTTTGGTTCATATCCTATTTCAAAATACTGTTTTGGCCAAACCATTTTCTTATAGATTTTCAATGTATTTCTTCCAATTCATCATAGTTAGTTTCTTATATAGTCTACCCCCTCTTAAGCTAACTTAAATCTACTGAGCTCAGATATATATACCAAGGGACGAGGCAATGCAGCATCACATAAAACAATTAATATAAACAGCAATGAAAAAAAAACGCAAATTTGCGAAGCAAGCAGTATTAAGAAATTAGCAAAGCAATTGTAATATTACAACTAATCTAAGGCAATGTGCAGCAAACAATAAAAATATAAAAATAAATCATTAGTAAAACTGGCTTAACAGAATAATACAAAATCAAATTCAATAACACTATGCCTGGCAAACAGCAGCAACTTATACCTAAATATGACATAGCTCAAGCAGAAAAATAGTACACTAAAGATAACAATGCAGATAAGGGAAATGTATAATCACATCTTAATGTCTAAGTAATTAAAGTGGTGCACCACAAAAACTAATTCTACAAAAAATTACTCAGTAGTTGAAAAGAAAATTATGTATGCAGTTCCTGGTATTAGTCCCTTCTTATTGTTCTTTCCATTCCAAGAGCTCCTTTTTCGAAGAATGTGGATTACAAAATTATTATTTAATAGATCTGCAGACAGAAAATATTTATATTAGTACATCTATAAAATTTTATTTTAACCAGTGCTGCAGTGCAGCTAGAAACTAGATATTAAACAAAATGGGCAAAGCAAGGCGTGAAACGTCATTCACTAGCCATATGGCATTTCTATGGCATTTCTCTCAATTAGCACGACAATAGCCGTGAAATGTTGCGATGCTTTCTACAAAGGAACGTCAATAGCGATTATAATGGCCTCTTTTTTTTTCTACCTGTGCCGCTGGAAGGCTAATGGTTTTTTTTTTGTTCGGGCGGCTGTCGCCCAGGTGTCTGACACAGCTGTGTGCCCACGACGTATTATGTGCAGGTGGTCACTTAACTTTCGTACGGAAATATTTACGACAGCAGTTTCCGCTACAATGGCAGTCTTAAATAAAAATATTTCACAGGTCAAGAATTAGCGTTGCAAACCTGTAAAAACAAAATCCCATGAATATAACAGTGTCCAAAAAATTTTCGTCGGCATTGTGATACATTCACGCATTTACACACATTTCATAATTCTAAAAGTACGATTCTCGGTTTCCAACATACGTCTTCACAAGGCAGAGTTCCTAACCGCTACTCATTACTCCTTACCTTATTACACATATACAAATTCGTCGATGCTTCTTCAATACTTCATCATTAGATACATAGCATAATCAAATTCTTCATACAACATTAGCTTACTAATCATAAACATACCTCAACAACATAATACACATCGTCGTCGTAAAAAATAACATCATAACACCTCAGTCAAATCTCAAAATCGTCGTAGCTTCCTCCAATAGTTTCAAAACCTAAAAAAAATTCTCTGCTCATTTCAAAAGTGTCATCTGCCTCAAACGTACTTTAAAATCATGATTCCATACCAAACACATCATTCAAAGCTCACATTGTATCACAATGGTTCCGAAAAAATATGAACAGTTCACAAAGTACAAACAACATACAATTTCGTAAGTGTGAAGTTATCCAACTGTGTAATTACGTAAACATCTGTCACTGACATAGTAAAAAAAAATGTTTCTTTCTCTCAGTTAAATGATCTGATAGCTGTGTAATACTGTGTTGGAGAAATATGGTACCGATGTGTAAAGCTGTATAAGCAAATACCATATTAGCTAGGGCTCCTTGTGCTTGCCAAACACATGATACACAAAGTAAGTGTGTACCCCCCTGAGGATTAATGTAATTATACCCTCAGGTGTTACAGATTACAGCAATGGAGTGAAATATATCTCAGAAAACTTTCTTTGTAATTCAAAAATCTTTAAAAATAAATGTTTTAAGTACAAAATTAATCACTCAAATACGTGTCCTGTAGCGCTAAACTGTGCGTCATGTTGTAAGATAATCTCTGTGGAAGTCTCGTAGTTATCGTCCTCCGAAAGCTAAGTTCTGCAGAAGTCAATGTACTTACCTGATGATACACAAAAGTGAAATGCTTTGCGTATAGATATCTTAGTTATTACGCTTATTGTTGTGATGAAGAAAGTACTGTACTGTAACGTATTGTTGTGCCACGAAAAAGGCTGTCTCATTGTTGCTGTACCACAAAAGTTACTACAAAAACATGTTTTACTTTTCAGAATAATACAGAAAAATTGTGCAGATATGAAACAGATACACCGCAAAAGCAACAAGGTGAATTGTGTCACACATTAGTAGCGTCGTGATATAGTCGTGTAGCTGTCAAATAAACTAACCACTGTGTCACCTGGTATCTCTCAGAAAGCACCTTGAATCCATAATGTATTTGCAAGTAAACCAAAATGTTGCATTAAAAAAAAGCAGATTATCTTTCAATAAACGGTTTTACATGTGAAATGTGGTGTAAACCTTTGCTCTTCATAGTACTCAGAGTTTGAACAATGCAATTAACATGCGGTATACGTCGTTAAAGAATACTGGAATTTTTCTCAAGGTTAGCGTCAATGTTATTTTTCTCGGAGCCAGCCGGCGCAGGTGTCTGCCTGCTGTGCGGGTCAGTGCCTGCCGCTTTGTTGGCGCGCGTCGTTAATGGGATTCGGAGCCCGAACCTCCACAAATTCGCCCCGACGAGATGGCCCAGCTCTGCCACAATCCCACCAGTTCCGATGAAATTCATGTCTGTCGTTATGTCGGCAGTTTACATAGTTTCCCCTTTGTCGGTCATGTGGTGGAGAATTTCTCCCGGAATCGCAACCGCGCGCCGAACTGTTGCGTCTGAAGTCCTTCTGCCTCCCCCTTTTTTTTTTTTTTTTTTTCCCCAACAGCTTATAGTAAAAATCATTGTGTCGGCGAGTAGCATATCGGTCATTGCTAGGTCGCGTCGGCGGTTCCATCTCAAAATTCGGCGCACACCGCCAACCTCTTTCATAACTTCCGAAATGCCCTGTGTTATTATGTTGCGGCTTTTCCGTATTTCTAAGTCCCTCTTCCCGTGTTGGAGCGCGAGTGTCCTCTGAAATTTGTAATTTTTGTATTACTTGTGCCAACTGATCTTGTACTTCCCGGATTTCTCTTTTGTACTGTATATTGATTTGATTTTGATTGAATTTCCTAATTTGTTCGCACTTTTCTGTGTCATTAAAGACTACCGGTTTTGTGTCATTCAGATTATCATCTACCTTCGTAGATAAATTAGTGAACTGATCTGAAAGTTCGGCTACTTTATCCGATAGTGAACACATCTCCTCAGTGTGTTTTTCTGAACCAAGTTTCAGAGTATTTACTGTGTCCTTTAAGCCCTCCTGAGCCCCTGCAAGTTGCGCAACCGAATCGGCAGATGCAACTGAGTCAAATCTAGCTTGCAAGGTCTCATGATTTTCATGAACAGCAGTTTGCAGCTCTTTCATGGCTGCCTCGCGACTCTGCAGTGCATCTTCATGACGCGAAAAAACAGGTTGGAAACGCTCACAAATTTGTGTTTTCACGTCATTACAGACTTCTCGACATTTCGATTCAATGGGATGCAACTCAGTAGCCAAATCTTCACGTGTTTGTTCAAGTGTGGTGTCTAACTTTTGAAGATTTTCTTCCATTGTGTCGAACCTTTGAAGATTTTGCACCATTCCGTCTAACTGCCGCTGTATTTGTCCCATTTGTTGTATTAATTGCAATAACAATGTATCAGTGTCCGGAATCTGCTTCTCCATGCCTTTTGGCAGTGCACTCTCACCGGCAACATTCACATTTTGACAAGCAGAAAACGCGTCTTGACCTATTTGAGAAAACGGAGAGGACCCAAATCCCGAATCCACAGTATTTGCGAGATCGCGTCGTGTCATTTCGGATTCCCGAGCCGAGCCGTCGCCGACCGATCGGTCGATAATGTTTCCCTGTTCTCTAATTGTTTCGCTGTCCACACCATTGTTTGACGCCTGCTCCATTTCCGTATGCACAATTACCAAATTACTACTTTGAATATTAGTTAATTCATTACACGATGGCGCTAACACACTGCTTTCGTCTTCGCTGTCATTTCTCAATTTACTTTGGAGCCTAGTGTTACGTTTTTCACACGCCATTATTGTCACAGTATTTCACACGACAACACAGAAAAAACACAATTTGAAGAGCAAAAATAAGAGAACACATTAACATAGCACTGAAAATAATATCTAGTTAATTGCAAGCGCAGCTGCGAAATACTTGCCGCAAATCTACATGCATGCCACAACTGTTTTACTGTACAACAATGAAAAACTACAACTACAAAGGAAATTCTCTCTATAATTACGCGCTAGCAATAAACAAAATCTACACTAATTACACAAACTACAAGGAAAAAATCAGAAGATTCCAGTGAGGTATCCTCGGCTAAGGGTCGACATATGAAACGTCCCCTTTTGAACAATATTACTTGACTGTGCTTAAACTGACACACAATATTTTTTAGCGCAACGCAATCTGACTTTCAAAATTCTCTACAAGAGAATGGCCCTGACTAACATTAAACTATCTCTTTCACAAATCACTTACCTCACAAAAATCTTCGCTGCTCAAGCTACTGCAATACAGCGAGCGCCACTACTGCCAGCTAAATAAAAGATTCGAACTATGGAAGGCACTAACTACTCATAGGGATAGTTAGCAAATAAAAGATATTAATAGAGAACCAACAATGTATTTACCTTGATATCATGACAAATTACAAAACTCCGCCATCTCTCTCCCCACATCCACCACTGCTGGCGGCTCACCTCCAACTGCCCAGCGCTACGCGCTGTTCACAGCCAGCTGCCTAACACTACAATGGTTGCGTATTACAACAATGCAAAGCAGCCACAGACTGCACACGGCACAGCCGGTGATTTTCATACTGAGGTGGCGTTACCAATAAAAAAACCTAAACAGCCTACTTACAACTTTCCTATGTAGTTTGTAAATTTATATGACGTTTGTTTGAGTACAAAAGCCTTTTAGCTTTAAAATTTTTGCATCATGGTCTGAAAGACCATTCACCCTTTTACTAACGGTATGCCCATCTAGTAATGAAGAATGAATAAAAATATTTCCAGAATGAGATTTTCAATCTGCAGCGGAGTGTGCGCTGATATGAAACTTCCTGGCAGATTAAAACTGTGTGCCCGACCGAGACTCGAACTCGGGACCTTTGCCTTTCGCAGGCAAGTGCTCCACCAACTGAGCTACCGAAGCACGACTCACGCCCGGTACTCACAGCTTTACTTCTGCCAGTATCTCGTCTCCCACCTTCCAAACTTTACAGAAGCTCTCCTGCGAACCTTGGAGAACTAGCACTCCTGAAAGAAAGGATATTGCGGAGACATGGCTTAGCCACAGCCTGGGGGATGTTTCCAGAATGAGATTTTCACTCTGCAGCGGAGTGTGCGCTGATATGAAACTTCCTGGCAGATTAAAACTGTGTGCCCGACCGAGACTCGAACTCGGGACCTTTGCCTTTCGCGGGCAAGTGCTCCACCAACTGAGCTACCGAAGCACGACTCACGCCCGGTACTCACAGCTTTACTTCTGCCAGTATCTCGTCTCCCACCTTCCAAACTTTACAGAAGCTCTCCTGCGAACCTTGGAGAACTAGCACTCCTGAAAGAAAGGATATTGCGGAGACATGGCTTAGCCACAGCCTGGGGGATGTTTCCAGAATGAGATTTTCACTCTGCAGCTTCGGTAGCTCAGTTGGTAGAGCACTTGCCCGCGAAAGGCAAAGGTCCTGAGTTCGAGTCTCGGTCGGGCACACAGTTTTAATCTGCCAGGAAGAATAAAAATATTGTCTACGGCTGTGCTACTGTTCCCCTGCACCCTAGTTGAAAAAAAAGGCACTCTGCATCAGATCATATCAATATACCAGATCTACCAACGATCATTTTTCTTGCACTGTCATATACAAAATTTATATTGGAGTTACCACATATAACAATTTCCTGATACTTCCTATAAAGTGAATCAAGAACTCCCTCTAGCTTGGGCAGAAATGCTCTAAATTCAGACTTAAGGGACCTGTAAACAACAACAAATAGGAGTTCAGTCTCACTAAATTCAACTGCCCCTGCATAACATTCAAATATCTGCTCAGTGCAGCGCCGTGATACGTCTGTGGACTCAAATGGAATACTGTTTTTTACATATATAGCCACTCCCCCACCCCGCAAGGAACTGCTTTTATAAAATAAAAAGTTCCTCAGACTGGAGCACAGTAACCACAAACAAAGGTTACTCATTTTTCATAATTTTACAACTTTCTTAAGTTCTTAGCACTGGCATGCTTCCAGCCTATTACGTTTTCCAATCTGGGTAAAATCTCGACTCCACGCCGCAAACAATCACTAAGTCTTGTGGCACTTAGCCCGCTTTAGCCTCACATGTAGGCTGACACATATCGCTCACGCTGTCTTTTTAATCTTATATACACTGTTTGATATGATCGTAACCCTTCGCCATTTTTCATGTTCCAGAATGAGATTTTCACTCTGCAGCGGAGTGTGCGCTGATATGCGCCAGGAAGTTTCATTGTTCATGTTGTTGGAAACGGCACTTAGCTTGGTTTTTCGGGTCTGAATTTTTTTTTATCACTTTGTCCGTTATTGATTTATAATCTACATATTTTAAAAGATGTAGTGGGGAGTAAAATATAGCACAATTTTAGTTTCTAAAATACATATTAAATTAGAAATACACTATACACATTCTTCAATGCAATATATAATGTAAACTATACAGTGGAAGAGAAAAGCTAAAAGTTAGATAGAGGAAAAGATAGATCAAGAAGAAGAAGGAAGTGGGAGCGAGGAGAAGATGAACTGATCGAAAAAGAAGAAGAAGAGGAAGATGAAGAAGAGAGGGAAGAAGAAGAAGAATGTAGCAAACTATGATGACATACACTAAAGGACATTATGTCGAAATTAAAGATGATTTAATGTAATTATAAAAGTAAAATATGGATGAACGAGGAGATTCTGCACAGAGTCGGAGAGAAGAGGAATATGTGCAAAACACTGCAAGGAGAAGGAACAGGGCGATAGGACATCTGTTAAGAGATCAGGGACCGACTTACATGGTACTAAAGGGAGCTGTAGAGGGCAAAATCTGTAGAGTAAGACAGAGATTGGAATACATCCAGCAGATAATTGAGGACGTAGGTTGCAAGTTCTTCTCTGAGATAAAGAGGTTGGAACTTGCATTGTTCATTTGGTAGTACAGAATTAGAATTCATCTAATGTTCTGAGTAGAACGCCGTTGGTTCTCAGTGTAGTGTTATTAAATAACAAAGTACACAATTTTTGATCTCTGAAGCTGGAATGTATTCTTAAATGTGATAGGTAACCTCACTCATGCTCGGCTTTATGTTCGACTACACAGTTATATGAACATTATGACGATATTTGTTGCCGAATTGTGTTGATTAAACGGAAATTCAAATTCTCGCGTATCGCGTAGAGCCGTTGATCATCCATTTCCTATGTTTAAGAGGGTGCGACTGTGCTTGGCTCCGCTCCCCGATACAATCAAAAACCAAACAGTTTACCCCGTCACCCACTGTTTAATAATCTTGATGTTATGATCAGAAAATTTAATCTTCAGTTTGCGCTGAGACAAAACATTTCTGCCCCTGAGCTCGCAATACTGTCGATTTCCTTCTCCGTCCTTCTGCGAGCCTGTGTTCCATTTTTAATGACATCATCGTTAATTGTCGCTAAATCTTAATAATTTTTCTTCCCATTTCCTTTCATTTGTAAGTAAACATTAAATTTTCTAACGCAAACAAAATGTAAAGTAACAAAATCGAACCATACTTGACAGTTAAAATATTGTAGAAACCAAGATGGCTATTAGAATCTCAAACAAACGTAAATACTTCCATTACTTCGCTTACAAATTTCTTAGACGGTAGGGTGGGTCTTCGTTACCCTACCTACACAATTTATCTACTGTTATCTTGTGTTCCAAGAACTATTGTCTTGCAATTTGAAACAGTATATCAGATTTGTGTTTAAAGTTCTGAGAATGTGAACAAGCCGTCTAATTATACCCTTCTCGGTGCACGTAGACGACAGAATACCACATACGAAGACAGAGAGCAAACACTCGCTAATGGGCCAACAGTTAGCCAGTTAGAGACCTGCAAGTCTCAACAGAGATGTCAGCAGGCTCCAGGTAAACATGCGACCGATGCCGTTCGGCATAACCACACACATGCACATTTGCATATGCACACACAACAGTATGATGTGTCAATCATACGAGCGCTTCAAGGTGGCAGAGGAGGCAATCAGAACATTTGAAGTTGTATAGTGGGTACTGCTACAGCTACGAGGAAATCTTGCAACACAGACCTTAAGAATCAAAAACTACACTTGACGAAGGAGTTCTGTAGTACTTTTTCAGGATCGTTCCCATTAGATTCAGAGCAAATCAGTCGCCTGTAAACACATTCGTTAAACTTTTATTTCTGAAAGTACCCTAAAGTTTAATTCATTTATCGTATTTTGCCTCTGAATTATTCATGTGCTGTGAACCGACGTGTATTCAGCAGAATTTTCGTTTTTAGGAAGAAAGCAAAGTCCCATGTGGCCAACTCGGAGTTACATGGAGGTTTTTTAGGAACTTTAATGCTTGGTTGATGCAGTTAGATATTTCATACACGTACAGTCAGGACTGATATGCTGCAACTATGCTTTCATTGTGAATTCGTGGCCTTTAGAAAATGGGAACTAACTGAGTTAAAATAAGTAACTGAAAATCAACAAGTGAAAAGGTAAAAACTCACTTACCGTCTTGATTAATCTTTCCAAGAAAAAATGGATGTTGAAAATGTATTGGGAAGACTCGATAATTTTGATCTCCAAAGTAAATCAGAGAGGTATTATCAGACTGAAGAAACGACTAGAAAATTTGAAACGTTATGGAACGGACAAATACTATGAACAAATTGTAATATTCGTGTGTGACATATCTAGTGATCACAAGCTCACCGGAACACGGGCTGCTTCTTCAAACTGCTTCCATTTTTTTCTGTTTCATGCTCATTTCCTCCGGGTGTCTTCCATCCCCAGGTCTGTCAGGTCCTGCGTCAGGTCATCCGTCCAGCAATACCCTGGTCGTCCTATGAGGCGTCTGTTGTTCGATTTCCCGCTCAAATGCCTTCTTCACCGTCTTTATTCTGGTATACGGGCTACATAACCTGCACACTAGATTCTTTTGACTTCAACATTATGACTGTTGGTTGTCGCATCAAGAGGTAAATTTCTTCATTCCATTTTCTCGTCTATTGTAGTTTACTTAAGATCGGTCCCAACGCCTTCCTTATTTCTCTTCATTTTAAATTTAATAGTTTTTCCTTTTTTAGTTTAGCCATGCTCCAGGTTTATGCATCCCACATGACTGCTGAGCATATCACTATGTTATACAGGGTGTTACAAAAAGGTACGTCGAAACTTTTAGGAAACATTCCTCACACACAAAGAAAGAAAATATGTTATGTGGACATGTGCCCAGAAACGGTTACTTTCCATGTTAGAGCTCATTTTATTACTTCAAATCTCATTAATGACGGAATGGAGACACACAGCAACAGAACGTACCAGCGTGACTTAAACACTTTGTTGCAGGAAATCTTCCAAATGTCCTCCGTTAGCGAGGATACATGCATCCACCCTCTGTCGCATGGAATCCCTGATGCGCTGATGCAGCCCTGGAGAATGGCGTATTGTATCACAGCCGTCCACAATACGAGCACGAAGAGTCTCTACATTTGGTACTGGGGTTGCGTAGACGAGAGCTTTCAAATGCCCCCATAAATGAAAGTCAAGAGGGTTGAGGTCAGGAGAGCGTGGAGGCCATGGAATTGGTCAGCCTCCACCAATCCATCGGTCACCGAATCTGTTGTTGAGATGCGTACAAACACTTCGACTGAAATGTGCACGAGCTCCATCGTGCATTAACCACATGTTGTGTCGTACTTGTAAAGGCACATTTTCTAGCAACACAGGTAGAGTATCCCGTATGAAATCGTGGCGGTGAATCGAGGAAGTACAGTACATACTGACGAAACTAAAATGAGCTCTAACATGGAAATTAAGCGTTTCCGGACACATGTCCACATAACTTCTTTTCTTTATTTGTGTGTGAAGAATGTTTCCTGAAAGTTTGGCCGTACCTTTTTGTAACAGCCTGTATATATTCTCACCCTAGTGTTCGCTAATATTTATTTTGAGCTCAGCATCTCCCAAATGATATACTTACGTTTCAGTCCCACTGCTGTTCTTTCCTTGATGTGCATTTCTATACTGTTGTCGCTGCTAAACCAAGACTCCAAGCATATGGACTGATGAACTTTCTCGAACTTCATGCCACTTATCTCCTGAAATTATTCCTGCTCTTCTCTTCTTCCTAAACGCATGAACTTCATTCTGCCTTGGTTCACCACCAGCCTAGCCTTCTGTGCATAGTTGTCTATTTTCTGGTACATTTCTTTCTACTCGCAGAGCAAAAAGAAAAAAAAATAGAAGTTCCACCTTCCAGATAGCAAAGTAAGTTAAATAATGATTTACGAAACTTCCGCCCTACATTCACGAGTATACTGAAGAGGTATCAGTAAACAGCCATTTGATTTAGGAACAAAAACTGACAAATTGGCTTAAAAATGCTGCTAACTGTGGAATACATAGAAAGTACGAGTATCGGCTTCTGACCAGCACATTACCGAACAGTAAGTTAGTGCTTTCACACTTTTATATAAAACAACCTAATGGAGAAGTCCATTTAGCTTTCTTGTTGTCATCATCAAAAAATCATTAAATTAAATACAATTTGTGAGTTTTCAGAAAATGTCGGTCATAATTTAGAGCTTACAATTCGTTGTACAGAAGTGTTACACCCAAATACCTTTAAATTCATTTAACTGGTAAAACTTCTTCAATTATTTAAAAAATGAAATTAAATTTGCAACTATCATATTCGCCCCATCAGTGAATTTCTCAGAAGATTCGGCATGAATACCAACTCACCCCTTTTACACAATACATCGTAGTGAAAGTGGAATAAGAAACAAGTTATCCAAAAAGATGCATTACTTCATACTTATTTCTTGCAGTGACCGTTCTATAAAAAAATTTTGAAAAGGTGTTTTACTCATTAGCAGAGTGTCTGGTAACATACAGTTAACACCTGGATCAATACCTTTACTTCGTCATGTATCACTCATATTAAATCACTTCACCACAACCATGTTTCTGCTGTTCCTCGATTTTGCGTTGTTCTTTTTTCGGTCTCTCTGTCCTTGTTTGTGTAAGTGGAAGTCATGAACTTATTTTTTGTACACACTAGTTATTAGTAAATTCAATCTCTCAGAAGATCAGGGAAGGTGTCAGCGTACCTCAGGATTGAGGGAGCCCTTTCCAGGCAATCTATATGGCCTTAAAGTCGCATTAACATTGGGGCCTTCTTGCTTGCAAGGTCTTGGGACAAAAGTTGTCTATGAGTAACTTCCTCCAATGAACAAATCTTGTTACACATGACATTTTAATTTTAAAAAGTGTTTTCTAGATTAATGTGTGTAGCTGCAGTGGTCCCTATATATGTTAAAACTTTTTAATGTCTTAAGATTAAAAAACAGCCGACCAGTTGCAAAGGATAAAGTAGTCTTTACCTAGGTTTCGATAGATTTAAATCTATCTTCTTCAGAAGGCGGCCTAAGGACAATGAACATCGTAATTTATATTAAAGGTATGAAACATAAGTCAAGAATAGAGTTTAACATATATTAGGACAATCTTGTATTACAAAATATGAGAAGGATTCCTGGTACTTACAGTATTACATTAACATGGAGTGATATGTCATTGTCGTTTTTACAAACATCTGCTTAGCTCCATTAGTCCAAATAAAATATAGCCCTGAGAATAGGGTTTGTCAGACAAATAAAAATAAGTACATGGAAGTTGGAGAGCGCATAAGCGACTGAGTAAACTCGGCCAGCGTAGTAGCACTGCAGCCAGGGCAGGTGGCGCTCAGGTCACGAACTATGTGTCAATTGGCGTATTGAAGCAACATGTAAAATATCAATATTAATTGCGTCCTTAGATAGAGTGACAATAAATAAAAGGAAAGCATTTAACACTCCCGTTATGACATTGTGGGAGCCTTAGGAACAATAACGTAGATACATACATCAAAAAGACAGGTGGCGCTTACGCCGTGAGTCACATGCAGTGGCATATACAGCCAGAATATAAAAGTTATATTACCATATTAGTGAAGCACATAGAACGTATATAAATCAAAACTTTAAGAATAATCAGTAATGGCTATTAAGACATAAATTACGAAACCTGGTCAACAATCCAGTTAATATACATTCTCAGGGAGCCAAGGTTTTAGAATAAGAGAAAATTACATGAGGGCCGATGTAGTGGCAGCCATACATCGTGAGAAAACCACATTACATAAAAGGTAGTGAGCTTAAAGATTTGAAAGTGCATTATAGCTTCCTGAGGAAATAGACTACTGAGGTTACCGACATTAATGTTCTATATTAAACAGTACGGGTTTAAAGCCTTCGAAAAATTGTCTACAGGCAAGGTTCAACTGATCGTTCAGTATATTACCGTCTTTGAGCTCTAGATGTTTAAAAATAAATAACTCTTCCCACAGATCTAGTTTCCGTCCTTTGACTTGTCTGTGTAGGATAACCGTGTCTTCTAACTGTTTAGGCGTATGGCCGGCTATCAAGAGGCGTTCAGCAAAAGTAGAGTTGTGAATATTCGCTCCTTTTTTACCTAATAGATGTTCTTTATATCGTGTTTTCACAGCTCTGCCTGTTTGACCAATATAGTATGAGGGGCAGTTATTACAGGATAGTTTGTAAATACCTGAATTAGAAAACCAATCGCTGGCAATCTCTACTGACTGTACAAGATTTCTTTTTAAACTGTTATCTGTAGAGAAGGAGACGTTACAGTTATATTTTTTATTTAGAAGACGTTTAATCCTATATGATATGTTACCCAAGAAAGGGATGGAAATAAGTTTTTTAGTTTCTGTGGTATCTGTGGGGAGGTTATTGCTCAAAGTCGAACAATTTTGGGAAATTTTCTTATTGAGCAGGTAATCGATCATATTCTGGTTGTACCCATTATTAACAGCGATTGCTTTGATGACATTCAATTCCTTTTGTTGATGTCTCCTATTCTATATAAATACTTGATTATGATATCAAATTAATCACGCATGTTTAGTGATCGAATATGTCAGAAAGTGAAAAGGAACCGATAGTTGAGTAGGATATAACTCCTGAAATTGTTTGACTTAATCTGTGGAAAATATAATCTGAACTAGAAATAACTTGTCATGTTTACCTTCAATTAGCAACAAATCATTAACACTTGTCTAGTTTTTATTATCTGCTGCTAAACTGATCACAATACCCTTAGACAGTAACGACGCTGCAGAGTTGCACAATAATTGCAAAGCTATTTTGTTCAAAGCTAATGAAAATAACTGCAGCAGGTTTCCTCCTATACTTCCCAACCAAGATGAGCTGCGTTGGCTCGATCTATGTTTTACATCGTTGTCTAGTGGCCCGATCTGCCTCTGTCTAGTCGCCAGGTGGTGCCTTGGTGGCTCCTTAGTACAGTCTACGGTTGTAGTCCCTTGGGAAGCTTGTTCACCACATTGGTACACAGAAATGCTGTTGAATGTTATTTTATTATTTCTCCACGACAGCCTCTTTTCTACGCCAAAGAGCCTGCCCTGATTGAGCAAATATGTTTTCACGATGATGTGATTCACCTTGGCCAGCGTTACAAGAGTTTCTCTATTTACTTATTCATATTTAACGTAAATCTGTGATGTTTATGTGTAAATCTGACTTGAAGAGCTTCCATTTTTAATGTATGTTTGAAAAAATGCTCCATACTTATGGTGGTAAGATGGAATAAGAGACGTCAGTGGAAATATGTTCGCCAAACAGCGGAATTATAAGATTTTTCTGTGGGATAAAATATTGTTGAACTTTTGTGAAGTAAACAATGACTTGCGATAAATGACTTGCGCCCCTTCATGCCGGTTTAATTGGTCTTTTATCCTGAGGCGTTCACTGATATTTCAGTGGTACCCTCAGAGAGTGGTTCTCCTCTGACAAGTCATTTGTTGCTGGTTATTTTCTATATTGTGCCTAATACATTGCACTGTATTTATTCCAGATTCGAATCGGCGTGATGGAGAGCAGGGCTTTCGATGTGAGGAGGGGAGGGGGGGGGGAGGATGATGCGTGGTTTGGTCCAGTCCAGCTAACATCACAGCAGACACTACTGGCGAGGTAGATGTTGCAGTTTCTTCCTGTTCTTCTGCCTTACAAGAACTTGATCGGAAATGACCTTTCTCAACGATAGCAACCCCACCCATAAACAGTTGCTCAGGATACAATCTCAAATTGGCCATTGGAAAAGTTCGTTGGGCAAATTTAGGGCGTTTGCAACTTAGTCTTTCGCAGCAGGAAGTGGCCGGTAAATTGCAGCGTGAGGTCAGAAACTGTTAATCTCAACTAGTACTTTAAGATTGGAATAGAGCTCCTTGACAACCGAGTCGCTAGTTCAGCGTCGTCTAACTTATACCAAGGGACTCGACCCGGGGGTCTATTTTAACTAAATTGCCTAATCCCATCGTGTATTTCTTAATATATGTATCAGGACTGTCAGTTGATCAGTTTATCAGGCGGAGAGTGTATTGTGATTAACTGTCCGTCTCGCACGTCATGCTGACGCTTTTAAGGTTTTTGACACCGTTTTTCTTAGTTTGGTTTACCCGATAGCCCGTGATGGAGACTCTTCTGAGTCGCGTTAGTTTGAGTGATCTGAGACGGCGTATTCTCCAAGAGAACTTATCGCTGCCTGCCCGCAATGAATTAGAACGGACACATTATTGTCTCATACCATCTAAAATGGCAGAAACAATCTCCAGTTCCTCAATGGTCATCCGTAAGGCGGTGACTGCGGTGCGAGCACGTTCTATATAGGGAAGCAAGGCCTCATTCGACGCCTGTTAAACTGTTACTTATATAACTTAGACAAAAACTCTGTAAAACGTTCTATAATACATTATTGTGATTACACAAATTAATTGTCCTGATCCTACTAAGCCGGCCGAAGTGGCCGTGCGGTTAAAGGCGCTGCAGTCTGAAACCGCAAGACCGCTACGGTCGCAGGTTCGAATCCTGCCTCGGGCATGGATGTTTGTGATGTCCTTAGGTTAGTTAGGTTTAACTAGTTCTAAGTTCTAGGGGACTAATAACCTCAGGAGTTGAGTCCCATAGTGCTCACAGCCATTTGAACCATTTGATCCTACTAAGTTCATCGGTTCTTCGATTGATTATTGAAGATATCTGTAAAACATAGTAAGGGTGATTTGAAAGAGACAGATTCTGCTCAGAACAGACAATTCACTTGAAATTCTTAATCCGTCACCTACTGTAAAGTGCCAAAATGTAGTGTTAACGTCCACAGCTTTTACAAAGGGTTTTATTTTAGTAGAAAGGAACAGAGATTAAGTTGCAGTATTAATTTAACAGCTGCTAAAGTAACATTTGTACCTAAATTATAAAACACAGTGAAATGAATAAACGGCTCACAGATTTTTGGCTCAAATGGTTCAAATGGCTCTGAGCACTATGGGACTCAACTGCTGTGGTCATCAGTCCCCTAGAACTTAGAACTACTTAAACCTAACTAACCTAAGGACATCACACACAGCCATGCCCGAGGCAGGATTCGAACCTGCGACCGTAGCAGTCGCACGGTTCCGGACTGCGCGCCTAGAACCGCGAGACCACCGCGGCCGGCCCACAGATTTTTCTCTAATATTTTCAAACTGCATTCCACGTAAGAAGATACACATCTGAAGTAACTATTAACACAATTAAATATTAACTGAATTATTTGCACAAATAATGCTGGCGGAAAGAAAGAAGATTTTTAAAATAAAAATTTTGCATGTTGCTAATGCTGTCGCTGCGCTTCCTGAAGTTCTAACATTTAATGACGTATAGTTCAGTCTCTTAGAAGAGGGAAGCAATAAAAATGAAAAGAAAATTTGTCTAAGACAAAAGAGATACTGTGGCTAAGAGATTAGGTAGACAGGATATTTTGCAGAATTCGGATGTAACTGTGCGTACTGTAATTTTGTTGAGATGGTCGTAAGCCATAATCTTTACGCTTTATGTCCTGGAGGGGAACGTAAAAGCGGACAAAATA
Source organism: Schistocerca nitens (assembly GCF_023898315.1). Classification (NCBI taxonomy): domain Eukaryota; kingdom Metazoa; phylum Arthropoda; class Insecta; order Orthoptera; family Acrididae; genus Schistocerca; species Schistocerca nitens. Next base: position 72,591,880 of record NC_064614.1, read on the forward strand.
AATGTGTAAATGTGAGTTACAGCAGTCAGTCGGATGTGTTCTGTTGTGCTATCAATCTTCATGACTCCGATCACTTCGCACCAGCTTATGTTCAAATGGTTCAAATGGCTCTGAGCACTATGGGACTTAACTTCTAAAGGTCATCAGTCCCCTAGAACTTAGAACTACTTAAACCTAACTAACCTAAGGACATCACAAACATCCATGCCCGAAGCAGGATTCGAACCTGCGACTGTAGCGGTCGCACCGTTCCAGACTGCAGCGACTAGAACCGCTCGGCCATCCCGGCACGCTCCAACTTACGTTATCAGTCTCCTTGGTCCACAAGTTAAAACGACTCATATCAAAAACGGAGTATAAAAATTTTACCATCTTCACGTTCTTGAATAACAGTGGTGGGGTTAAGATAAAAAGGGTTACTTTGTGTACTGATACATGCAGACAGACAACTTTCCTGCGCTTCATCCGATGTAAAACAGCAATACCCTTTGCTATGCACGGAGCAGCGGCCCGTAGAGCACATGCGCGGATGTAGCTGTACTCTGCAGAGATGAAAACATGGGGCACAGCGGTATTCGGAGGCTGGGAATTGAATTACTGCGTCCTGGTCTGCCTGAGTGTGGAGAGAAGTCAGCGAGTACTCTGCGACTCGCCCTTAATTCGGGAAGGTCGTCGCAGGCGCGCAGTACAGCGCCGACGTTGGCGGGACAAAACGGTTACTGCAGGGCTAGACGCGACCCGCTGCAATATGCAGTCGTCTGGCCCTGCAGCGCTGCAGGCGGTAGGGAGGTACGTGGCGCATCAAGGTGGGTCCGCCGGGATTACCCCTGGGAGGATGGCTGCACGCGGTGCGCACCGGCCGGGCACCAACCTCAGCCGCGGAGAGCTGTGGTGCCCGAAGAGCCCTACTGATGAAACAGTGAAACACAGTTACCATGATTTGGTCATGACCTGAGGGCTGCTCTAAGATTAACGATGCTGCCTTGATCGGTATTTTATCATGTTTCTTCACCTAAGCTCTGCAAATTACTATGAGGGGGACACAGGTGGTGGAGAATATGGAAACACCAGAAATAAAACACATTACCATGACTAACAGGGTGTAAGAAAATCGTTGGTATTCAAAACAACTTCCAGTAGTCTCGAACGGTTACTATGGCAATCCTGCACCACTCTTCCCGCGAACTAGTGGGAAGTGCAAGTAACGATTATGAAAGTGGATAGCAACTACGCACCTTTCTCTCCAAAGTACATCTACATATACATAGCTACATATATACTACGCTAGCCACCAAGTGGTGTGTGGCGGAGGGCACAATTCGCGCCAAAGTCATATTTCCCCCCCTCTCTTCCACTCGCGGATCGCACGAGGGAAAAACGAATATCTGAACGCCTCAGTACGAGCTCTTATTTCCCTTATCTTTGATTGATGTTCATTACGCGTGGTAGAGGCTTATCTCACTAGGGGTAAGACAGATACTGCCTACGGGATAATTAAAGAGACCTTTGGAGAAAAGAGAACCACTTGTATGAATATCGAGTGCTCAGATAGAAACCCAGTTCTAAGCAAAGAAGGGAAAGCAGAAAGGTGGAAGGAGTATATAGAGGGTCCATACAAGGGCGATGTACTTGAGGACAATATTATGGAAATGGATGAGGATGTAGATGAAGATGAAATGGGAGATATTATACTGCGTGTAGAGTTTGACAGAGCACTGAAACACCTGAGTCGAAACAAGGCCCCGGGAGTAGACAACATTCAATTAGAACTACTGATGGCCTTGGAAGAGCCACTCATGACAAAAATCTACCATCTGGTGAGAAACATGTATGAGACAGACGAAATAACCTCAGGCTTCAAGAAGAATATAATAATTCCAATCCCAAGGAAAGCAGGTGTTGACAGATGTGAAAATTACCGAACTATCAGTTTAATAAGTCACAGATGCAATACTAACGCGAATTCTTTATAGATGAATGGAAATACTGGTAGAAGTCGACCTCGGGGAAGATCAGTTTGGATTCCGTAGAAATGTTGGAACACGTGAGGCAATACTGACCTTACGCCTTATCTTAGAAGAAAGATTAAGGAAAGGCAAACCTACGTTTCTAGCATTTGTAGACTTAGAGAAGGCTTTTGACAACGTTGACTGGAATACTCTCATTCAAATTCTAAAGGTGGCAGGGGTAAAATACCGGGAGCGAGAGGCTATTTACAATTTGTACAGAAACCAGATGGCAGTTATAAGAGTTGAGGGGCATGAAAGGGAAGCAGTGGTTGGGAAGGGAGTGAGACAGGGTTTTAGCCTCTCCCCGATGTTATTGAATCTGTATATTGAGCAAGCACTAAATGAAACAAAAGAAAAATTCGGAGTAGGTATTAAAATCCATGAAGAAGAAATAAAAACTTTGAGGTTCGCCGATGACATTTTAATTCTGTTAGAGACAGCAAAGAACTTGGAAGAGCAGTTGAACGGAATGGACAGTGACTTGAAAGGAGGATATAAGATGAACATCAACAAAAGCAACACGAGGATAATGGAATGCGGTCGAATTAAGTCGTGTGATGCTGAGGGAATTAGATTAGGAAATGAGACGCTTAAAGTAATAAATGAGTTTTGTTATTTGGGGAGCAAAATAACTGATGATTGTCGAAGTACAGAGGATATAAAATGTAGACTGGCAATGGCAAGGAAAGCGTTTCTGAAAAAGAGGAATTTGTTAACATCGAGTATAGATTTAAGTGTCAGAAAGTCGTTTCTGAAAGTATTTGTATGGAGTGTAGCCATGTATGGAAGGGAAACATGGACGATAAATACGTAGTTTGGTCAAGAAGAGAATAGAAGCTTTCGAAATGTGGTGCTACAGAAGAATGCTGAAGATTAGATGGGTAGATCACATAACTAATGAGGAGGTATTGAATAAAATAGGGGAGAAGAGGAGTTTGTGGCACAACTTGACAGGAAGAAGTGACCAGTTGGTAGGGCATGTTCTGTGGCATCAATGGATCACAAATTTTGCATTGGAGGGCAGCGTGGAGGGTAAAACTCGTATAGGGAGACCACGAGATGAATACATTAAGCAGATTCAGAAGGATGTAGGTTGCAGTATGTACTGGAAGATGAAGCAGCTTGCACAGGATAGAGTAGCATGGAGAGCTGCATCAAACCAGTCTCAGGACTGAAGATCACAACAACAACAACAACGCGATTTGAAAGTTGGTGGTAATAATATATGCTCTACATCTTGGGTGAAGATTGGATTTCGGAACTTAGTGTCTCGTGGTCGTGCGGTAGCGTTCTCGCTTCCCACGCACGGGTTCCCGGGTTCGATTCCCGGCGGGGTCAGGGATTTTCTCTGCCTCGTGATGGCTGGGTGTTGTGTGCTGTCCTTAGGTTAGTTAGGTTTAAGTAGTTCTAAGTTCTGGGGGACTTATGACCACAGCAGTTGAGTCCCATAGTGCTCAGAGCCATTTGAACCATTTGAACTTAGTGAGCAGCCCCTTCTGTTCAGCGCGTCGTCTATCTACAAGTGTGTCCCACTTCAACTTTCTATGAGATTTGTAACGCTCTCGCAATGGCTATATGTACCAGTCACGAATCTTGCCGCTCTTCTTTGGACCTTCTCAATTTCTTGAATCAGACCCAACTGGGAAGGGTCCCACACAGACGACCAATACTCCAGGAATGGACGAACTAACGTATTGTAAGCTATTTCCTTTGTTGAATGACTGCATCGCTTCAGGATTCTTCCAATAATCCGCAATCTATAGTTCGCCTTACCCGTTACTTGTGTAATCTGATCATTCCATTTAGGATCATTTCGATTAGTCACACCCAGATACTTGACTGATGTTATCGCTTCCAAGGACTGATCATTTATTTTGTACTCACACATTAATGGGAATTTTCGCCTTGTTATACGCAGTAAGTTACACTTACTAATATTGAGAGATAACTGCCAGTCATTACACCACGCATTTATTTTCTGCAAATCCTCATTGATTTGTTCACAACATTCGTGTGATACTACTTTCCTGTAGATTACAGCATCATCAGCAAACAGTCTAAGGCAGCTGTCAATACTATCAACCAGATCGTTTTTGTAAATCGTAAAAATAAGAGGACCTATTACACTGCCCTGGGGCACACCTGTAGTTACTCTTGTTTCTGTTGAAGTTACCCCGTTCAGGACGACATACTGCTCCCTGTCTTTTAGAAAACTTTCTATCCAACCGCATATGTCACTGGATAGACCGTAAACGCGCACTTTTTGTAGCAAGCGACAGTGTGGAACTGAGTCGAACGCCTTTCGAAAGTCGAGTAATATGGCAACAACCTGGGAGCCGCTATCTAGAGCCTGTTGTATATCATGCACAAAGAGGGCCAGCTGTGTCTCGCATGACCGCTGTTTCCTAAACCCGTCCTCGTTTCTGCAGATGAGCTTCTCAGAGTCCAGAAGGGTCATTATGTCTGAACACAAAAAATGTTCCGTGACTCTACAACAAATCGTTGTCAGTGAAATTGGCCGGTAATTATGTGCATCCGATTTTCTACCCTTTTTATAGATTGCTATGACCTGGGCCTTCTTCCAGACTCGTGGAACTTTCCGCCATTCCAATGATCTCTGATAGATGACGGATAAGAATGGTGCTATATTTGTAGCATAGTCAAAATAAAATCTTACGAGGATACTGTATGTGCCAGATGCCTTTCTGGCGTCTAAGGATCTTAACTGTTTTACAATCCCAGATACACTAAACACTATGTCAGCCGTCCTTTCGTTGGTTCGATAATTGATAGGGGGAATGGTGCTGCATTCCTCTATCGTAAACGGGTTTTTGAAAGCTGGGTTTAGAATTTCGGCCTCCTGTTTATCATCATCAGTTACGTTACCCGTACTGTCAGCAAGAGAAGGTACTGAATTATTTGTAGCGTTCATAGATTTTACGTACGACGAAAATATTTTTGGGGTTATTTTTAGAATCTGCAGATAAAATATTGCTTTCAAATTCGTTAAAAGAGTCTCAAAAGCTCAATAATATTGTGTTCTGGCGACTGTTGTGGTCAGGAAAGATGCGACATTTTATCTTCATGCTCAAAAAACTTGTCGTGAATGACGTGAACTATGTAACAGGGGCCCTGTCGTGTTGGAACACAGTATCGCTATTTGGGAACGAAAATGGCGCCATGGTATGAACCTCATGAGCTAAAACGGTCAGATAATCCTTACTGGGTAACCGTGGTGCCCTCGTAATACCAGCGCACTCCCACCATGATTCATTGTCGGGATGTAAACATAGATAGATGTTGGAACAGAGTAACATGGCTCATCCGACCAAATGGGTTTCTTCCATTAATAAAGGTAGCATGGCGTTGTTAGTGCTGTTGTGTCACCTTATGATATATATATATATCGATAGTATGTTGACGTAGTAAATGTTCTAGTCCTATCTAAAGGCCGCTTACAACACCCACGGTTTCTACGCTTATAATTACAGATGTTATTCTAGATTCGGTAATTAAAGCACTTAAACACCACAACCTCCTTAACAACCGCTAGTGACCTCGGGTGCCACGTAATGGATAAATCTTGATCTACATCTGCATCTGCATTTATATTCCGCAAGCCACCCAACGGTGTATGGTGGAGGGCACTTTACGTGCGACTGTCATTACCTCCCTTTCCTGTTCCAGTCGCGTATGGTTCGCGGGAAGATCGACTGCCGGAAAGCCTCCGTGTTCGCTCGAATCTCTTTAATTTTACATTCGTGATCTCCGCGGGAGGTATAAGTAGGGGGAAGCCGATACCTCATCCAGAAACGCGCCCTCTCGAAACCTGGACAGCAAGCTACACCGCGATGCAGAGCGCCTCTCTTGCAGAGTCTGCCACTTGAGCTAGCTAAACTGCGTAACGCTATCACACTTGCCAAATAACCCTGTGACGAAACGCGCAGCTCTTCTTTGGATCTTCTCTATCTACTCTGTCAACCCGACCTGGTACGGATCCCACACTGATGAGCAATACTCAAGTATAGGTCGAACGAGTGGTTTGTAAGCTACCTCCTCTGTTGATGGACTTCATTTTCTAAGGACTCTCCCAATGAATCTCAACCTGGTACCCGCCTTACCAACAATTAATTTTATGTGATCATTCCACTTCAAATCGTTCCGTACGCATACTGCCATATGTTTTACAGAAGTAACCGCTACCAGTGTTTGTTCCGTTATCATATAATCATACTATAAAGGATTCTTCTTTGTATGTTTTCCCAATACATTACATTTTTCTGTGTTAAGGGTCAGTTGCCACTCTCTGCACCAAGTGCCTATCCGCTGCAGATCTTCCTGAATTTCGCTGCAATTTTCTAATGCTGCGACTTCTCTGTATGCTATAGCATCATCCGCGAAAAGCCGCATGGAGCTTCCGACACTATCTACTAGGTCATTTATATACATTGTGAAAAACAATGGTCCCGTAACACTCCCCTATGGCACGCCAGAGGTTACTTTAACGTCTGTAGACGTCTCTCCATTGAGAACAACATGCTGTGTTCTGTTTGCTAAAAACTCTTCAATCCAGCTATACGGCTGGTCTGATATTCCGTCAAATGTGAAGTTATCGTATAGTCTTGGATGCACCTTTTTTATTTCGTCAAACTACTACTTCTTGCGAGTGATAATATTACTGAAAAACACGGTCGCCAGCCAAAATGACGAATCGATTGACGTTAGTCAACAAATTCACTAAATTTAGTCTTTGCTATATTTTGGTTCTTATTAAAAGTTTTTCTCTTTTAATAATTTATACCAGTGAAGCAACAGGCTAATGCACGCAGATAGCTGAAGACTGCTTTCAGAAATGGCAACATGCACAAACTAAGAAAGTTTTGGCCCCTGAAAACAGTGCCGGAACGACAATATTGGCTACTTACGTTTCTGAAGGTAAGATCAGCAACACTGCCTCTGAAAACATGTATTATACACAAGAAATACTTTTACGATACTTTTGTTAGTATCGAAATGATTGAAAAAGGTTTTATGCTTGGTTTTTCTCAGTTTTATTTAAGTAGTTACTTTACGTAATTTCTTGGACAAATGGTCCCAGTAACCAAGTTCACACACTAGGTGAATTGTTATTTACTTTACTTACTTTCAAGACAATCTGCAATTCTACATATTTACATTAATTGATGTAATTGAGTGATAATTTAAATTTACATTGCAAGAAACCATTCAGTTGCGCAATAATGTTTCACACCAATGGATTCTCGGTTTCATTCTCTTTAGTATAGGAAAGGAGCCGTACTTGGAACACTGTACGTTAAATGAGTATTTTTGCGTAAAAAAAATGAACAATTAAGTAATTATTGAACAAAATACGCAAAAACTTGTCAACACAGCTCGTATACAGATCTATTTACGGTTAATTTCAGTAGTGTCGTTGTGAGCAGAGTTCTGGAGATTTAGGTTCTTTGAAGGCACGTACCGTTTTGCAGCATCGAAGATTATTACTGTCTTCGTGGTGTCGAGTTGTACGACTTATACCGTCGCAAATATTAATTTGGCTTTCCTGGTGATCTGCGTCAGTGTAAGTAATGGATGCCTTAGACCATTTCACATGCAGGAACCAACACTCGTTGCAGACGTAATTTTGTATCTCCTCTAAAGCGTTGCAAACTTGAACCTTAGCACTTCCCCTTCACTCACATCTATTAAGCAGTTAAAATTAAGCTTTGTTTAAACAATACTACGGAGTACTGCGCGCATCAGCTTTCGTCACCTGCCTCAACAATGTCTTGCATCTGTCTGACTCGCTCCACTTCTCTCCTCTTCTACCTGCTTCCGTTACCAGAAAAAAATCTCCACCTTTTCCGACCTTCCAGAACTTCGGTAAACCCCTACTGGTTCTCACCTATATTTAGCTTTAGCCCTGAGCTTGTGTTGACTTCACTTTACAAACAATCGTACATAGTTAAATAAAATATACTTATTGTTACTTACATAACATTATAAACATTTGTTAATTACCTATAAACATTAAACTTCACACAATCAAATAATATTGTCTTCTGCAGACCCTCTTATACTCTGCATACTGCACAAATCTCATTCTTTGCTTCATGAGTGCGAAGTCTCTCGACTCTAAAAAGGTCGATAGTGTTACACATCGCTCCTTAGCCTGTAACGCCGGAAATGCATATCCTCCTATTTGCGTCTATTGTACTATAAATTTTTTCCTTATTTTGTTACCTGAATATATGACATTTCTGTGCCTTTATATATTGTAATTGTTTTACTATTTGTATATGTATATTTATACATCTATGTCGATGTATAATTGGTTTGTTTTGTAAATAGTATTTGAATTTTACGCTGGGTCTTGCCTAGGGAAAACTATGCTGTCGAACGAATACATCGATAGATCGTGTGGAGAACCAAAGTGTTTAGGGTCTTTGGTAGTGTGATTTCGGCCGCGTGGAGCGTGGGCAAAGCGTAGTCTGGCTGGAGTAGTGCAGTGGAGCAGGTGTGTTGTGTAACGCTCCCGCGAGTTGCCGCGCTTTCGGGGTTTGGCAGCATGTAATTGCGCTCGACTTGCTATGATAGTTTCTGACACGGTGTCGCGGACGGGAAACATTAGCTGGCGCACATCAAGAGCCCGTTTCGCCTGGTGACTGTGTCGAGAAGAAGGCGCGCCAATATCCAGCTTCTGCAACAGCTACGGCCGACAATGAGTGACTGTCGCCACCTCCTCGATCGACGGTTTCAAACCTTCAATCAACCAACAAGGAAGACTGGAAGCACGTAAAGTTTTAGAACTGTATGGCAGACCTCAGATTTTCAAACTGGTCAATTTGTGTCACCAAATTACAGCAACGTAGCATGAACCTTTGTTGCTCATTGTCCCAATTGCGTTACCAAGCAGGGTCCTTTCCTTTTCCGGAATGAACCCGAATGTCGCTGAAATTCAAACGCTAGCATTAAAGTAATATCATTCCATTTCACTGCTTTAATTTCAAAATTCAGTTAAAGTATTCATAGCTGGCTACAATATTTAGATTACACAAGCACAAATTAAGAGTGCGAGTTTTGTTACCATATTTTAGCTTACCTGTGACTGCAGCTCAGGTTAGTACGTACTAAATTTTACTATTCTTAGTTGTTCAGAATCATTTAATTCAAGTTCAAAGTTAAATCTCTTATTTCTAAATTGCGTAGATTCAAGTAGATTTTGAAATGATTGTTGAGGTAGCCCAAGACTAACCTTATTTTATTGAATTTCGTAGTGCTTCAGAAACAAAGTTCACTATTAATTTCAGTCACTAAATTAACTTTCAATTTTCCGGTTTTATTAATTCTTTTGCTAAATTAAGTCAGAGTGTAGCGAAATTTATTACTTCTGACAAACTTTCAGTTTTCACACTACACGTGTCAACCTTCAGTTGCCACGCTTCTAGTGCTAATTATATGTGCAATAACCTTTCTTTTTCAGTTATTATAGTAGTTGTCAATAGGACTGGCGACCGTAATTTTCCCCAAATCTCAAATATCTAATTAACGCCAATTAATTGTTAACATAACGACCGCACATTTTATTTCTTTATTAATTTTACCCTTTTCTCAAAATTAATTTCCACCAGTTTCATTTGCATTTTTCCTTTCATTTAGATGTAACCCTTTCCTCTCTCTTTACCGACAGATTAACTTCGGTGGCGGTTGCTTTTCCCAAATTTCCATTAGGTACACGCGGTTTAATTTTTCACTGTCATTAGGGTCGAGAAGTGAGGGAGAGGTTATAAGCCCAGGTTCTATAGCTCCCCGTTACGGGCATTTGCATCAGTGATGAGGGCCAGAGGCTGAAAATATCACTACAGTTGTGAGTTTCTTTTATTAGAAACGACTGGTTTTGCGCTCTTATACGCCCATCTTCAGGTGTCGGAACGAGCACAAGACACGTCTTGTCCGCGGCGACGCTCGTAGTCACAGCACCAAGTTACGACACCTGAAGATGGGCGTATAAGAGCCTGTAACGGGTCGTGTTCTAAATAAAAGAACCTCACAACTGTAGCGGTATTTTCAATCTCTGGTATAATGCCCAGTTGCGGATATTCCTTCGCCAGGATTGTTACCTCTGATGAGGGGTGTTGGAATTTCATCTCTCCCTGCAATTCCCTGTTTATGGAGCATCCTTCAGGTTGTTTTGGGTGCTGACGGTATTCACAAGTGCAACATTCAGTTCTGAAGTGATTTTTTCGGATGCCATCCCTTCATGTTTCGTCACAATCTTCTTCTGCGACCGTCTGTCATGATCACTTACCACACATTTTCATCGGCGTTCTTACTTACAAGATAATAGTTGTAGTAGTAGTAGTAGTAGTACATTAATTCATCCGTAGATCTCTTTTTACAAGGATATACGACATATCAAAGTATTTACAAATTTAGATCAATTTAAAATAAGCTAATTCGTATACACATATATTTACAGACTTCTAGTTAGAGACAATCATTAAATTTACTCCTGCTATACAATACGTTTTTTTACAAATAACTTATTAAATAATGTAATGCCACATTGTTCACTCTTATCTCACTATCAGTCACTGCACACACTATACACAGATTGTATCATAACACTTCACTCACTACACACACGCCGGCCGGTGTGGCCGTGCGGTTCTAGGTCCTTCAGTCTGGAACCGCGTGACCGCTACGGTCTCAGGTTCGAATCCTGCCTCGGGCATGGATGTGTGTGATGTCCTTAGGTTAGTTAGGTTTAAGTAGTTGTAAGTTCTATGGGACAGATGGCCACAGATGTTAAGTTCGATAGTGCTCAGAGCCATTTGAACTACACACGCCGGCTGTAGTGGCCGAGCGGTTCTAGGCGCTACAGTCTGGAACCGCTGACCGCTACGGTCGCAGTTTCGAATCCTGCCGTTGGCATGGATGTGTGTGATGACATTAGGTTAGTTAGGTTTAAGTAGTTCTAAGTTCTAGGGGTCTGATGACCTTAGAAGTTAGGTCCCATAGTGCTCAGAGCCATTTGAGCCATTCTTGAACTACACACACACACACACACACACACACAAACACTGATGACCTCTGGGCAATTTTCTGTACCGCAACTTCCCATTTGCTGTCCTGCAAAACTGAGTTAGCATCCCTCAATAACGAATGAGATGTCGAGGTCAGAAAGTGGAAGAGGTGTTAGTATTGTGCTATGCATAGCTTGGGGTAAGTATTTCTAGAAAGGAAAAAAAACATAAATTGAAGGTGTTATGTGGAATATTGGATAGTTTATAACCATTTTTATTATTATTTATTTGTACAACATTTTTTATCAAACCCCTACTCTGTTTTAGCTAAGTAATCCTTCAATGTATAAAATGAACCCGGGCGTGGGAAGCGAGAACGCTACCGCACGACCACGAGCTACGGACAGTTGATAGTAATATTGAAAACCTTTCGTGTTACGCTGTAATTGATGCGGTCTAAGATCTTCATTTTATAAGACGCTTACAGCACGATGTTTGTAAGATTCAGCCGGACGCTCCTTTTGTATACAAACTGGAACTATAGTGCTCAATGTCTGCTCCGTCAGGATCTTAATCTCTTCTACGATGTTCTTGGGTTAGCCATTCAGCTGACTCCCAGTGCCTTGATCTCCGATCTCCTCAGTTCTGCTGGAGCATCACCCGGATTCGGATCAGGCACCAACATTTTAATTTTCCCTATGGATTGTAGAGCTTCAGGTTTGGTGATCAGCATGACGGATCCTTGAATAGGTGCCAGCTGCCGTATTGGCGAACGTGGGAACTCTTTCTTCAGACTGTTTCGTACCAACGACGGCAAAGCTTTCCTATCTTCCATCGGTCAACGAAACGTTTATCTCACTCGTCACAGTGCGATAACATCCTTCTTCCGCAGTTGCAGTCGATAATCCCTCAAAAGTCGATATCGCGATAATAAAAGACTCGGGGCAGATAGGGGCAGTGCTATGATATATAATCTTTATAAAGACAATGGTCCCCAATAAACCAGATATCAGTGTTCAATAATGTTTAGAGAAACGAACGCCTTCTTCCCTCCAGTGGTGCAAATTTCAGCTCATTCGTTTTTCGGCCGATCTCTTGGTAACGTATTTTGCAATACTCATTTGAATTGCTTTATGTCTTTCTTCAATCCGACGAGTTGTGGATCCCAAATACTCAAGAATAATCTGCACGAGTGATCCGTGCACAATTGCGTTGTTAGAAGGGCTGCATTTTCCCATAATTTTCCCTTTAACCCGAATCGATCATTCGGCTCCCCTATAACCGGCCTTAAGCGCTCGTTTCGTTACATTTGGCTTTGCAACGTTGCGTCTAGATATTAAATCGAAGTGACTGCTTCAAGCAGAGTACCACTACTACTTTGCCGGCCGGAGTGACCGAGCGGTTCTAGGCACTACAGTCTGGAACCGCGCGACCGCTACGGTCGCAGGTTCGAATCCTGCCTCGGGCATGGATGTGTGTGACGTCCTTAGGTTAGTTAGGTTTAAATAGTTCTAAGTTCTAGGGGACTGATAACCTCAGAAGTTAAGTCCCATAGTGCTCGGAGCCATTTGAACCATTTTTGAACTACTACTTTGTTTGAACATTACACGATTATTTTCCCTACTGATGTGCATTAACTTACGTTCTTTCACATTTAGAGCTAGCTGCCATTCTTCAGAACATGTGGGTGTCTATGCACCTTACTGTGTGTGCTCGTACACTGAATCAACGACGACACTTTCATGTATACTAAAGCGCTACCAGCAAAAAGTCAGAGATAGCTCTTCACTCTGTCCACCCGATCGTTTACGTGCATAGAGGGAAACAGCGACCGTACCAAACTTCCCTGGGCATTCCTGATGATACGTTCGTCTCTGATAAACACTTGTAAGTAGGCTGTTTATATTTTCTTATTGGCAACGTTACGTAGCGCTATGTATGAAAATCACTGGATGTGCTGTGTGCAGTCTGTAGCTGCTTTGCATTGTTGTAATACTCGCCATTGTAGTGTTGGGCAGGTGGATGTTAACAGCGCTTAGCGTTGCACAGTTGGAGGTGAGCCGCCAGCAGTGGTGGATGTGGGGAGAGAGATGGCGGAGTTTTGAAATTTTTAAAACTGGATGTCATGAACTGCTATGTATATTATGAGTTTTCAACATTATTAAGGTAAATACATTGTTTGTTCTCTATTAAAATCCTTCATTTGCTAACTATGCCTTTCAGTAGTTAGTGCCTTCAGTAGTTTGAATCTTTTATTTAGCTGGCAGTAGTGGCGCTCGCTGTATTGCAGTAGTTCGATTAACGAAGATTTTTGGTGAGGTAAGTGATTTGTGTAAGGTATAGGTTAATGTTAGTCAGGGCCATTCTTTTGTAGGGATTTTTGAAAGTCAGATTGCGTTGCGCTAAAAGTATTGTGTGTCAGTTTAAGCACAGTCCTGTATAATTGTTCAAAGGGGACGTTTCACACTCACGGTTCAGGACATTGTGTCGTTGTGGTATTTAGACTGAATTATGAAAGAAACTGGTATAGGCATGCGTATTCAAATACAAAGATACGTAAACAGGCAGAATATGGCGCTGCGGTCGGCAAGGTCTATATATGAGGCAACAGTTGTTAGATCGGTTACTGCTGCTACAATGGCAGATGTTAAGATTTCAGTGAATCTGAACTTCGTGTGATAGTCGGCGCACGAGCGATGGGATACACTATCCCCGAGATAGCGATGAACTGAGGATTTTCCCGTTCGAACATTTCACAAAAATACCACGAACATAAGGAATCTGGTAAAACATGAAATCTCGGACATCGCTGCGGCCGACAAAAGATCCAGCAAGAACGGGACCAACGACGATTGAAGTGAATCTTACATCGTGACAAAAGTGCAACACTTCCACAATTTGCTGCAGCTTTCAACGCTGCGCTACCAACAAGTGTCAGCGCACGAACCATTCAGCGAAACTTCATCGATATGGGCTTTTGTAGCCGAAGGCCCACTCGTGTAGCCTTGATTACTGCACGACACAAAGCTTTATACATCGCCTTGGTCCGTCAACACCGACATTAGACAGTTAATGACTGGAAGCATGTTGTCTGGTCAGACAAGTCTCATTTCAAATTGTATCGAGCAGATAGACGTGTACCAGCTCATGAATCCATGGACGCTGGATGTCAGCAGGGGACTCGTGAAGCTGGTGAAGGCTCTATAATGATGTGGGGCGTGTGCAATTGGAGTGATATAGGACTTCCGTTACGTCTAGATACGACTCTGACACGTGGCATGTACTTGAGCATCGTGTCTGAGCACCTGCATCCATTCATGTCCATTGTGCATGCCGACGGACTTGGGCATTTCCAGCAGGACAATGCGACACGCCACACGTTTAGAATTCCTGCAGAGTGGCTCCAGCAACACTCCTCTGAGTTTAAATACTTCCACAGGCCACCAAACTCCCCAGACATTAACATTATTGAGCATATGTGGGTGCCTTGCAACGTGCTGTTTAGAAGAGATATCCACCACCTCGTACTCTTACGGATTTTTGGACAGCTCTGCGGGTTTCATGGTGTCAGTTCCCTCCAGCACTACTTCAAACATTAGCCGATTCCATGCCACGTCGTATTGTGGCACTACTGCATGCTCGCGGTGCCTCTACACGATATTATGAGGTGTACCAGTTTCTCTGCCTCTTTAGTGTAGTTCAAAGACTTTTGATGCAGCTCCCAGTGCTACTCTATCCTTTGCAAGCTTGTTTATCTCACAATAACTAATGGAACGTACATATGTCTGTATCAGCTTAATTTATTCATCTCTTGGACTCCCTCTACGATTATTACCCCCGAACATACAACCCTCCACTACTAAATTCGTAATCCCTTCATGTTTCAGAATGAGTCGTAACAACCATCCCCTTTTTTAATCGTGTCACAAGTTTCTTGTCTCTCCAATTCTATGCAGTAACTCTCATTAGTTGCGCGATATAACCATCTAATTTTCAACATTTTTTGTTATCTCACACTTCAGAAACGTTCTTGTTTCAACTGTTCCTCGTCCGTGTTTCACTCCCAGAAATGTCTACCCTTCAGACAAACAACTCCAGAAAAGACTTCCTAACACTTAAATCTATATTAGATTTCAAAACATTTCTCTTATTCACAAATACTTCTGTCGCCATTGCCGATCTACCTTTTATAAGATCTCTGCTTACTGAGTTCTTTTACTTAAATTATATTCAAGCCACTCATGTCTGAGAAAGTACACGACATGCTTGGACCTTCGTTAACAGCCTGCCCTGTAACTGATTCACCTTGCCGTCGCAGCTGGCTGTGAGATCGAGGACTACAGCTTTCTCGAAACTAGTAATGCCCTAGTTGAATGACGATTTTCTGTTCATGCGTCACACGAGGCATACGCCCACGACACACCGGTAACGCACCAGTGATCTGGACGGTTCACATTCGACGCCCACAGCGAATCACTGACAGCTGATTTGCACCGCCCGGGCCGAACCCTGTTTTCCATAGAACCTGCTAGCAACGGGATAATCGAGTGCGTTTAACAGCCGAGTGGAGAGTCGTCATATTTATTTTTATTTTATTTATTTTTTCATTCAAAGTGGTTTTCTGTCTTGGACGAATAAAAGAACGTAATGAAACTGGTCTCTGCGACCACTTCAGCGTTGTGAATGATGTTCACTCTCCGGGTTCGAGTGGTTTAACTTAATGTGGGACAGTCGACTGACACAAGTCTCCCAGAAGTACGGCAGTTATGTTAGTGTTTCTATTCAGTTTCTGGGTTTCTGTAATCTCACTTACACACTTTTAAGTTTTTGAGTTACACAAGAACCATGGCTAGGGACGCAAGCTTATATAATGACAAATAACGTATCTCATTTCGAGGAGAAGTGAATAAAATTTTTATCTAAAAATCATATGTTTCCAAAACTAACGTATTTATTTACTCATCTACGAATTTTTCGTACTACTGGCATTAGAAATGAATGTTTTGTTTGTTTTGAAAGGTTAATACCTATTTCTATCTTACAAACTTATCTTTAAACAAATAAAGAGTTGCTATTTAATTAAGTTTATTGAAACCTCGTCTCTCTCTCTTTTCGCTGGTTTGCAGCAACTGATGTGTCTGCCGCTTACAGGTACAAGTAAACAGCCCAGGTATAGGGAAGAAACAAAAAGTTTATTGAATACAATTATCACAAAAATATTCTCCACAATTAAACAAAACAGAGGATGGTTCTTCAATACGTAAAGAAAGTGATGCTAGTCCCTGAACAAGTGAAACAAAGTAAATGTTGGTGCATAAGAAACAGAGCCGCTCAGACCTCCAGAATCACAAAGTAAATAAATTATTTCCCTGATATTTGAAATAGCTTACACCCTTCAGTGAACACAACCTTAAAATATTACGTGCTTAATGTTACAAACAGTGAATTAACTTTCTGTAATCATACTCTCTTCAGAAAGGACAGGCCTGAAGTGCTAATTAGGTTAAAACGGAAAAATAAGTTTCTCACTTCATGTTAAGATCTAAGCTTCAGTCAAGAAGTATAAACACTTAACAACTCGTATGGTGAACTTCGAAAACAGAAATAGTGAGAGTCTACAGTAATGAGATATCCTAGTCTGACAAGGATGGATCTTTTCATTCTGACACTAAGATAGGAACTTCCTGTCCGACGGTCTCTTATCGTGTAGGAGAACAACACTACAATTGTATCAAGCTTCAACGAGCTTATCACTGAACACTTAAAGTCCCAGTTGTGGAAGTGGCGAGCTTTCGAGAAGTCGATCACCCAGCCCTTGTCACACTGTAGCGGAGATCTTCAGGTTGTTGTCTGCAAAGGAACTGCGGAACGAGCTCTTGGCTTGGCGTGATGGAGCTGCAACAGAACTGCTGATTGGAACCAATGTCCCAGCCTAGGTATCTGCCTCATGGACGGATATGTGGTGGCCTATTTTTGGCATGTACTATGGCGTATGCACGAAGAGGCGCAGTTTGCCAACGAACTACCACAAATGCCGCCTAGTCACCTGGCTGGAAAGCTGTTGATGCCGTCTGCTGGTCAGGCCAGAGGTTTCTGGGGTCGCGAAGTTGTATGTAGTCTGCACTGTAGGGTCTGAGCTCACTGCTCCCACATGACGAATACGACGTGCATGGTGCCTTCAGCGCCTGATGTCTAGGTCGCCACAGTAGCACCGATTACCGAGAATTCTCCCTCAGTATATGCTGAGGTGACGAACGGATAAAATATAACATACAATTTTTGAAATTGGTTGGTGACGTAACCACTGCTTTCTAAGCATACCATAGTTGGGCGTGTTTTGTTTCATAAGATATATTAGTTATCATTCGTCAATTTTCTTTAAATTTCTTCAATTAATACACCATCATAATATGAATCATACTTACAGATACTGTACATCGCATTAAATATATCTTGAGGATCAGTTTTTATCCCGTCAAATGATTTCTTCAATTCCCACACAACTGAACAGTTCTGCATTTTGAGCGTGACGAAGATCCCTAGTAAATTCTCGCCTATTCATCATCACTGACGGAAAACTAAACTATCGACACTCAACAGAAAGCAAATAACGGGATATAACAGGAATAACAGAATGCAGTGTACAATGATGATTTAACAATGTCAACAGGATCGAATGTTTTCATCAGGCTGGTCTCGTATACTGGTTTCTCGCGAAAGAAACTAACGAATAATAAAGCGTGCATTCCGTAAAACTATAACTGACTGAATCGATGATTTCATTCGGTAGCTATCACAGTCTGATATTTTGCAACAACCGACTGAATCGGTTGTTTTTATTCGGTTGGTTCCATCACGTCGTGTTGTTCCAGGGCCAGCCTGCTATCGCACCGCCGAACAAATGCCGAACGCCAGTGTTCGCCAGCAACGGGAGGCCCCCGACAGTAAATTAATATCTGCGCATGTTCATTGCATTAATTTATTCACGGCGTTATCTCGCATCGGTCAGCTGCAAATGGTTTTAATTACGAACACAGTTAGTCGCCAGATATTAAACAGCGTAATTAGGAGCGGGTGAAGCCGCTTTTGCTTCCACCCGCTTCTCCCCTTCCTATCCCCGCCCCCACCCCTTTTCGTAAAACCTGGTGAATGGTGTGACGTACCAGTAAATAAGTTGTTTGCATGCGCTTCGGTGTTGCCTTCACCCTTTCAATGCGTCGCTGTAAGCAGAAATGAGCGTTTGCCTCGCTAATAATGTTTTCTTCATTAACGGGATTTAAACAGATGAACGGGATTAATTACTGAACTCGAGAGTTATCGCAGTTACAATCCCTCCAAACACCACCAAATACTTCAATGACAGTTGCTTCTGTTATAGTGAAGTAAGTGTATGAAAACTGCACCAAAGTGCATTTCATAGCTGAACGAAGTGGCCGAAGATATAGTGTTTTATCATGTTGCTCAAATATTGAGATATAGAAGGCTCGACAGTTTACACCACGTATCATTAAGGCTCGTGAAGACAGAAAAAGAAACACAAATATTAATTTTGCGTCACGAGGTACACCGTGTTTCTTTCTTTCACAAATACGAGAATCAATTGAAATGTCTGGTATGTAACAGTATTATTGTACAGTACAGCAGTGTTAGAAATGTCATACGTGATGCAAATTCCTTGTATAATATTCCTGAGCTTAGTTACTGTAAGAAATGGATGACATTTAGATATCTTGTTACTTCACTGTATTTAATTGCGCATTTGATTGTGGGGGTTTCACGGAGAATAAATGCAGTTCCAGCTATCTTACTTGATGATAGTACAGCGGATGAAGCCTAAGAAGATGGATAATTAATCAATTAACACACATACAACGCAAAACCAGTCTAGAAATCAGGGAAGGGAACGTACCGTGTATTGTACTGATTTATGTTACAATATCATATTGTTTTATATTACAACCCTTACTGCTTTCTGTACTAATTGCACCCACATTTGAAGTTCTCATATGGCTAGCAGTTTTTTTTTTCATGAACGAATGCATGTAGGGCCATGGAGCGGATTTAGGTGATAGCATATCATTTACCGGACCAAAGGGACTCTTCTCATAATGAGTACTGACAACTTATTTGCAAAAAATAGAGCAAATACCTGCGATCGTCACCAACGGCATCTAAATCCACGTTTATCAGAAAAGTGCTAATGTTAAGTAAGAGCACATAATTATTGCTTGGAGGCCCTTTAACGTATTATTTTGAATGAACTGCAAGAGTCTACGGAACGTAGTTTGGATTCAGATACATATCAGAGACCTAGGATTCAACACTGAACCATCACAAAGAATCAAGTAATTCTTGCACACTCGCGTAATTATTGAAGGCAAGCAACGTTTTATTCTACACCCAACTACTATTGAGACAAGTTACTGGAAATACACGCGGTTTCCACCATTTCGTTAATAAATCCGAAAAAACTGCTTGATGGCAACAGCTCATTATTGATAATGGGACTCGTTCTGTATAGAATCTCACGTCCTATAAGATATCGTGGGATCACTATGCAAAAGATACGAGACTACGCAATCTTGGCGTTGTGTTCGACAGACGTCATGACGTTAAACACAAGAATGATCACTTAAAAACTGGCCTAATTTCACGGAAAATTCTCCACACGACACTAAATTTATTAAGCAAACGGATATAACATAAAATAGAGCGCACATTGCTACAGTACGCGTAATATGATATGACAAAAGGAGTGAGACAGGGTTGTAGCCTCTCCCCGATGTTATTCAATCTGTATATTGAGCAAGCAGTAAAGGAAACAAAAGAAAAATTCGGAGTAGGTATTAAAATTCATGGAGAAGAAGTAAAAACTTTGAGGTTCGCCGATGACATTGTAATTCTGTCAGAGACAGCAAAGGACTTGGAAGAGCAGTTGAACGGAATGGACAGTATCTTGAAAGGAGGATATAAGATGAACATCAACAAAAGCAAAACGAGGATAATGGAATTTAGTCAAATTAAATCGGGTGATGTTGAGGGGATTAGATTAGGAAATGAGACACTTAAAGTAGTAAAGGAGTTTTGCTATTTAGGGAGCAAAATAACTGATGATGGTCGAAGTACAGAGGATATAAAATGTAGACTGGCAATGGCAAGGAAATCGTTTCTGAAGAAGAGAAATTTGTTAAGCTCGAGTATAGATTTAAGTGTCAGGAAGACGTGTTTGAAAGTATTTGTATGGAGTGTAGCCATGTATGGAAGTGAAACATGGACGATAAATAGTTTGGACAAGAAGAGAATAGAAGCTTTCGAAACGTGGTGCTACAGAAGAATGCTGAAGATAAGGTGGGTAGATCACGTAACTAATGAGGAGGTATTGAATAGGATTGGGGAGAAGAGAAGTTTGTGGCACAACTTGACTAGAAGAAGGGATCGGTTGGTAGGACATGTTTTGAGGCATCAAGGGATCACAAATTTAGCATTGGAGGGCAGCGTGGAGGGTAAAAATCGTAGAGGGAGACCAAGAGATCAATACACTAAGCAGATTCAGAATGATGTAGGTTGCAGTAGGTACTGGGAGATGAAGAAGCTTGCACGGGATAGAGTAGCGTGGAGAGCTGCATCAAACCAGTCTCAGGACTGAGGACCACAACAACAACAATCCACGTGTAACTAACATTGAAACAGAGCAGCCAGTACAAAAAATTTGTGGCAAGATCTTATGGGACCAAACTGCTTAGGTCATCGGTCCCTAAGCTCACATACTACTTAATCTAACTTAAACTAACTTACGCTATGGACAACAGACACACCCATGCCCGAGAGAGGAGGACTCGAACCTCCGACGGGGGTAGCCCAGCATACTGGTAGCACACTTATATAAATTAAACCAACTTGTTCAGCTACCTATATCCACTCGGGAGCGAGCCAGCCAACATGAGCACTCCCATAGCAATTCAGCGACAGAGTGCCTGGCGTAGTTCCTATCCTAAACGATCCCACTCTCGTTCTGCTATGGTCTGTCGCCTCTAAACAGCCGCAGCTCTCCAAAAGTTGAACCTAGGATTTACCTTTGTCTCTGCTTTCACCTTTCTTTCTTTGTTAAAGTATCCTACCAGCTTGGATCTGGAATGATTCCACACCGTGCATGCTAACTATGG
Organism: Schistocerca nitens; assembly: GCF_023898315.1. Lineage (NCBI taxonomy): Eukaryota > Metazoa > Arthropoda > Insecta > Orthoptera > Acrididae > Schistocerca > Schistocerca nitens. The sequence goes on from NC_064614.1 coordinate 72,613,078, forward strand.
TTGCCTACGGAAACATTTTAATATCCGACAAACACATATCCACTCACTCATCATCAGAAGTAGAATAGGTAGAAACAGTAGAGGATGTTTATTTTGAAAATAAATAAACAGACTGGTCCGTCTCTTGTCCAAACGGTACTAGGAACTCAGAGTAAACTGAATCGTGATAATCAGATCAACAAGTATGTTTGATACGTCGCGAATCCGAGGATTATAAAACAATTCTGGTTGAATCGTTTTAATAACAGCAATTCCTTCAAACTTACAATGTTATCCGCATTGTTACAATAACACAAGGAGGACGTGCTGGGCAAGAAACAGCTTGATGACAAGATATACTCAGATCGTTGAAACTCACATATCGAAGAGAGATGTGCTCCAGATTTACTTTAGTTTGTCAGTACGAATAAGAGTGGTATGGACGGATTTCCTTTCATTTTCATTTAACTCTCGGCAGACAGAAATCCTCTTTGTTCAAACGGTTTCGGGTCATGATACAGATTTCACATAGCGCTTGTCAAACGGGAAACTTACATCCATAATGAATTATGAGAACAATGAAACTTATCTTTCGAGATATAACTCTTGATTAATGCATAGTAATGAAGGCCGTGTAAATGCACTGTAGAGTCAAAGAAACTGTTACACCTGCCTAATATCGTGTGTGGTCCACTCTCATTCCCTCCCTCCCCCTCAGCGCCATCGCCCGTGCACGCGGAAGTGCTGCAACACGACGTTGCATGGACTCGACTAATATCTGACGTAGTGCTGGAGGGAACTGACACCATGAATCCTACATTGCTGTCCACAAATCCGTAAGAGTAGGAGGGGATGGAGATCTTCTCCGAACAGCACGTTGCAAGGCGTCCCTGATATGATCAGTAATGTTGATGTCTAAGGAGTCTGGTGGCCAGCGGAAGTGGTTGAACTCAGAAGAGTGTTCCTGGAGTCACTCTGTAACAATTCTGGACTTTTTGGCGTCGCATTGTCCTCCTAGAATAGCCCAAGTCCGTCAGAATGCATAATGGACATGAATGTGACCGGCCGCGGTGGCCGAGCGGTTCTAGGCCCTTCAGTCCCGAAACGCGCGACTGCTACGGTCGCAGGTTCGAATCCTGCCTCGGGCATGGATGTGTGTGATGTCCTTACGTTAGTTAGGTTTAAGTAGTTCTAAGTTCTAGGGTCTGATGACCTCGGACTTTAAGTCCCATAGTGCTCAGAGCCATTTGAACCATTTGACATGAATGGATGAAGGTGATCAGACAGGATGCTTACCTACGTGTCACCTGTCAGAGTCGTATGTAGTCATATCAGGGGTCCCATATCACTCCAACTGCACGCGTCCCACACCATTACAGAGCCTCCACCAGCTTGAAAGTCCCCTGCTGATATGCAGTTTCCATGGATTCATGAGGTGGCTCCATACCCACAGACGTCCATCCGCTCTTTACAATGTGAAACAAGACTAGTCCGACCAGGCAACACGTTTCCTGTCATCAACAGTAAAATATCGGTGTTGGCGGGCCCAGGCAAGGCGTAAAGCTTAGTGTCATGAAATCATCAAGGATAGACTAGTGGGCCTTCGGCTCCGAAAGTCCAGATCGACGCTGTTTCTTTGAATGGTTCGCACGCTGACACTTGTTAATGGCTCAGCATTAAAACCTGCAGCAATTTATGGGAGGGTTGCATTTCTGTCAGATTGAACGATTCTTTCCAGTCGTCGTTGGTCCCGTTCTTGCAGGATCTTTATCCCGTCGCCGCGATGTCGGAGATTTGATGTGTTTCGGGATTCCTGATATTCACGGTGCACTCGTTAAATGGTCGTACGGGAAAATCCCCACTTCATCGCTACTCGGAGTAGCTGTGTCACATCACTCTTGCGCCGACAATAACACCACGTTAAAACTCAGTTAAATCTTCATAGCTTACCATTGTAGCAACTGTAACCGATCTAACAACGGCGCCAAACACGTGTTGTCTGATATAGGCGTTGCCGACCGCAGCGCCGTGTTCTGCTTGTTTACATGTCTCTGTATTGGAATACGCATGCCTATACCACTTTCTTTGGCGCTTCAGTATATATAGTTAACACCGTGTCCTCGGAATCTGTTGCGGAGTTTTGTCTGTGTAAAATCGACACCGTACTACAGGTGCGTCATTTGTAATAAAATTTTAGAGCTTTCATCTTTCCGTCATCATTTTTAGACATAAAACTACTGAAAACCGGAACTGGCATAGTATTATTCTAATAGAAATAAGACAGCTGCCCGTTTAATAGATGATACCTGCAGTGCAAATTTGAATTTGGATGTAACTGATAGAGATTAACGAAAACTATCCCCAGCCTATCTGTGGATGGAACATACCATGAATCTGTGCAGTTGTCAATAAAGTATTAGGTAACTGAACGAATACAGCTGCTGTCTGACACAATAACACTAAAGTCTAATTCAAATGAAAATGTGTGTGATTCGAACAAAGAAAGGTAGAACATGTTCTGAAACTTCTTGGCAGTTTCAAACTGAGTGCCGAACCGGGTCTCGCTCCTGGTACTTCCACGTCCAGTCCAAGTCTTAATATGCTGGGAAGGTTCAAATCAGTGCACACACCACTGCAGGGTTGAAACTCATTTTGGCACATTTTACTCACTTGAATAACATCTGCATTTCCAGTTTATAAGCCACTTTGATGAAAGCTGTACAGTAATTGCTGTAAGATTCACAATGTAAGCCGCGTTATGGCACAAAAACCATTACTTGGAAAGTGACACTTTACCATCTCCTACATATTCAGTAAAAAATTGATACTTAACTATTTTCCACCTCTCCAAATACACTCATGCTCATAAATTAATGATAATGCTGATACATGATGAAACAACGCTCTGGTGGGCGGTTCGCGGGTTTAAATCACCTCGGGGTATGACCATGCGGAGCATTTGACCTGCGGTCGTCGCACGGTCGCGCTGCCAGCAGTCCACATACGCAGAGGAGTGTCGTGCATGTCAGAGTACGATGCAGCGAGTAAGTGTGCAGACGTTTTCAGACATGCTAATGGTGACTGTGTGTTGAAAATGGCTCAAAGAACACATATTGACGATGTTATGAGGGGTAGAATACTAGGGCGACCGGAGGCTGGTCGAACACAGCAGGTCGTAGCACGGGCCCTCCGTGTGCCACAAAGTGTGATCTCAAGATTATCGCAATGATTCCTGCAGACAGAAAACGTGTCCAGGCACTACGGACATCCACAGTGTACAACGCCACAAGAAGACCGATATCTCAACATCAGTGCCAGCAGACGGCCACGGAGTACTGCATGTAGCCTTGCTCGGGACCTTACCGCAGCCACTGGAACAGTTGATTCCAGACATACAGTCTACAGACGACTGAAAAAACATGGTTTATTCGCCCGGAGACCTGCAAGGTGCATTCCACTGACTCCTGGTCACGAGAGCCCGTAAAGCCTGGTGTCAAGAATACAGTACATGGTCACTGGAACAGTGATCCCAGGTTATGTTCACGGAAGGGTCCAGGTATAGTCTGAACAGTGATTCTCGCCGGGTTTTCATCTGGCATGAACCAAGAACCAGATACCAACCCCTTAATGTCCTTGAAAGGGACCTGTATGGAGGTCGTGGTTTGATGGTGTGGGGTGGGATTATTATTGGTGCATGTCTTTGACAGAGGTACTGAAACAGTTCAGGTGCTTTTTGCACCAGTATGTCCGACTTTTCAGGGTCTAGTGGGTCCCACCACCTTCCCCCTGATCGATGATAACGCACGGCCTCACCGAGCTGCCAAAGTGGAGGAGTAACTTGAAACAAAAGATATCAGGCGAATAGAGTGGCGTGCCTGTTTTCCAGACGTAAACCCCCTCGAGCACGTCTGAGATGCTCTGGGCTGATGTATCTCTGCACGTCTTCAAACCCCTACGACACTTCAGGAGCTCCGACAGGCACTGGCGCAAGAATGGGAGGCTGTACCCTAGCAGCTGCTCGACCACCTGATCCAGAGTGTGCCAACCCGTTGTGCGGCCTGTGTACGTGTGCATGGTGATCATATCCCATACTGATGTCGGGGTACATGCGCACGAAACAGTTGCGTTTTGTAGCACATATGCTTCAGGACGGTTTCTCAACTTATCACCAATACCGTGGACTTAGAGATCTGTGTCGTGTGTGTTCCCTATGTACCTATGCTATTAGCGCCAGTTTTGTGTAGCGCCACGTTGTGTGGCACCACACTCTGCAGTTATCCTTAATTTATGAGCATGAGTGTACCACGATAACGTCGGACATCGCTCGCCAAGAAAATACAAGGACAATCGAAAACGTGAAAATATCAAACTCATTTGAAGAATAACGAAGTTCCAGTTTCAGTCAAATCAGTAGATCTTCTGGTACATTAATCTCATGAGATTAATTTTACTGTTTGCATAGTTCGAATAAAATTTATGTCAAATCCCTTTTGTACTTAAAGACACGACTTTACTTTTCCCTTAAGCTTCAGACTAATTAGTGATCTCATTAGCGCCGTTTCACTTTTGGTCACTATCATAGAGGAAAAGACTCCTTACTTCCGACGTTCCCTTGAGGTACATGTACCGCACATTCGAGTAAGTCGTCGAATCTACTCACATATGTAACCACGCACTTAGACACGCAATTGGGCTTGGTATTTTTCTCTGGAAATTTTTCCCCTGAAAGGAAGGTAACTCGAATCTCTGTATTCCGACCAAGAATTTTTGTGGGCTTCTCTTGGTTGTAAGGCAACTACTGGACTTGGAAATATTCTCCTAAATACATTGCCTGATCAAAGAGTTTTAGCACTTCGTACACCTACACACCATCAGTGGTTATATAGATGATCAGAGTTCAAAATTCTCTGTGACGAGTAGAATTGCCAGCGGAGTGCATTTGTGTTGTTCGTGTTTAGTGTGGAAACCAGGGGCGTGAACTGCGGCAGATGTTGGATGATAACTGTGAAGGACACAGAAATCACGCGTACTGGTATGAGACAGAGTTATCAGCACCCGAGAGTCGGCGATTTCATCGAGTATCTCCATTTGGCCGGCTTGTCGAATCGTGCGCATCTAGATATGTGTGTCATTGTAGTTTAACACTGGCGCAATGCTGGATTCTACAGAGGCGTGAGGCCAGGCGAACTCGTCGTAAGGTCTCTGGTCAATCAAGCCACCACAAGGGAGGATCACCGGACTCTGCACCAAACACATCGTAACCCAAAGGTTTGAACATGGACGCGTGGTCAGTGACCGTGTAAATAGTAAAATTAACAGCAATAGCAGCCCTCTGTCTTTTGACCTAGGTTTCGGCACTGCTATGAATGCCTACATCAGAAATAGAACTCTCAAATTGGCCTATAAATTAGTTACAGAATTACAGGAAAGTAAACATTTTTAAGTGTAAGTACCGGCTAGTAGAACAAAAAGAAGCTGTACTTACATGTCACGTATTCAACTAGAAATCGAGCGATAAAGCTTTAGTCACAAATGTTAAAAAACAGCCGATTAGGCGCGAAATGGAAACCACTGTAAAAATCCGATGGAACTTTGCACAATTGTGCTGGGCAGTGCCTTTAGTGTGCCTGCCGATCGCTTCACGTCACTCCTTTCAGCTCAGAGTGCAAAGTCATCACTAGAGATGCCTAAACCAAGTGTCTCCCGCCAAGTATGTGGATCTGGTGAAAGATTTCGCCTGAACCTATGCAGCCCACATAACATATATGTCATGACCATTTTCAGCTGCTTTCTGCAGGGACAATGAAGATGCTCCGGCAGCGTTTTCGATGGTAAGTGTCTGATCATCCACAATAAAGCCCTTAATCGTCTCCCTCCGTCGTTCATCTCTGCCCACATGAACCGCTGGCTACGAAGACAACATTTTGACACAAACAATGAAAGGCAGGCCGCCGTAGAGAATTGGCGGAAAACGTGTGTGGCTGCTTCCTGTGATGAAGGTACTGGAATGTTTGTACAACGACACGACACATGTCTAAGCCCGAGCGGCGACTATTCAAAGGGGTAGCTGGCAGGTGTGGCTAACTGTTGCGAATAAAAAAAAAATATGTTCACTGTGGTTTTCATTTCGCGGCCGACTGGACCTTATTTTCCGAACAGTGCTTGTACTTAGTAGGCGCAAGTGAATATCACTTGCTTGCAGGCAGAATCTGCTTTCATCACTGAAGACCTCAGTGGGTCATTCCATCTTCCAAGTGAACCTCTGAGAGCATCGGTAGAGCTGTGCACGTCGATGCTGTGGTATGAGTGGAAGACCTCCTAGATGACTTCTTGCCTGTAGTCCTACAGCTATAAACCTGTTTGCAACAGTTCGTGTGTACACGTTTGGACTCACAAGCCCTCCTATCTGTGATGATGTAACTGTATCTGCCACTGCTGCCCTTACAATACGACCATCCTGTGCTGCATGGAAATCGAGAACATCATCTACGAGTGTGAAAATGTTCACCTGACCGCTAATACTAGCATCGTTGGACAACTGACTTATTATGTTCACCATAGCAAGTCCACCTCGTGTGGCAGCTCTATAAAAGAATCATCCTGCCACTCGGAAGGCTTCTAGGCGCTTCAGTCCGGAACAGCGCGTCTGCTACGGTCGCAGGTTCGAATCCTGCCTCGGGCATGGATGTGTGTCATGTTCTTAGGTTAGTTAGGTTTAAGTAGTTCTAAGTTCTAGGGAACTGATGACCTCAGATGTTAATTCCCATAGTGCTCAGAGCCATTTGAACCATTTGAACTCGGAAGGCCACAATTTCACCGTTTCCATACTCGCTCATTTGGCTGTAGGGAGCACAAGTGCATCTCCTTGACGTAGTTACTTGCTTGCTTCACACGTCTGCACCACACTGAGCCTTCTAGCTATTAGCATTCGTTATTAAAGGGTGGCAACGGCCTTGCCGCAGTGGCTACACCGGTTCCCGTGAGATCACCGAAGTTAAGCGCTGTCGGGCGTGGCCGGCGCTTGGATGGGTCACCATCCCGCCGCCATGTGCTGTTGCCATTTTTCGGGGTGCACTCAGCCTCGTGATGCCAATTGAGGAGCTACTCGACCGATTAGTAGCGGCTTCGGTCAAAGAATACCGTCCTAACGGTCGGGAGTGCGGTGTGCTGACCACACGCCCCTCCTTATCCGCATCCTCCTCGGAAGATGACACGGCGGCCGGACGGTCCCGGAAGGGCCACTCGTGGCCTAAAGACGGAGCTTATTAAAGGGTAGACGATATGGTGCGCTGGTAGCTATGCCACTGCGCTATCTGTTGAAACCATTACAACTACATCTACCACCCCAGGTGGCATATACCATCATCGGATGAAACTCGACGTAGTCTTTCCACGTGTGCTATTTTTTTCAGCAGTGTAGAATCGGTTAATTATGACGTACAGCAAAACCGATACTGTAGTGAGGCGTCTCTTGGGAGATCTTATTCCGCTCGTGTCACTCTCTCACGAAAGAAAACAGAGTACCGCTTATGTTCTCAACAATGGCCGCGAGGCGTTATTATGTCGTTACCTGGGACGGCTGGTGAGCTGGCGTGGCTCCCCCTTGGGGCTGGGATCGTTTCCATAAATTCGGCGCGCTGCCGGACAGGTGGAAAGGGTGTGGGGGACGGGGAGGGCGGTAGCACTTGTTGTCCGGCAGAAGACGCAGAGGGGGCGCTGGATTGAGACATGCAAGATGCAGCAGCGGCCGGCTGCCGGCGGCCGGCCGCCCCTGGGACCCGCCGCCCCTTGCGTTCCATAATGCATCGCCTCTCCGCCTCCCCGCTTCCCGCCTGCCGCCTCCCTGGCGACGCGGCGCGACGGTCAGCAGATGTGTTTCCCCGCCGCCCGGTTCTCGCCCGCGCTTTTCCACCGCGCGGCGCTTCGTGAAAGGGAAGGGTGGTACAGGGTGTGCCGACAGTCTCGGACAAGACTCGAAAAATATTGTGTGGCATCTTCGCCGTACTCATGGTTTCATATCTTCTCTGAAACCCTCTGCTGGTCTGTAATTCCTGAAACTCTTCTTTAGCAATTACACATTAGGAAGTTCTAAGATTGCTGTAGGTGCTGGAACATTACTAGGAATTACAAGATTAAGATCAAGACGTGACATTTCCAGCGATGTGAGCAGTAAAGAGTGTACGGTAGGAACTAATAGAAGACAATTTTTAAGAGCATAACTGAGGGTGCGGTGTGAGGTGTCCGGTGCTATGTTATTCTAGGATATTCCAGGATAAATGGCTTTTGATAGGTCAATGGGGATGCTGTGATCCATGTTGGCACAGCACTACTCTGTATGTAAAGCCGCTGATGTCTTACCAGAAAAAGCTCTCCAGAGCACACAGTTAGACAAGAAAAGCTCCTTCATGCCAGAACGACGAATCAGAATAACTTATTTTTACAGTGAGTAGTTGCACTTTTTTTTTCCTAAATGGCTGAGTATAGATTGTGTGTAGCGCAGCACCATTTAATCCCGGAATACTAGGTTGTAAATCCACTATAAAATGACGAGTGTGGGTGTTCTCTGGTTGAAGACATTTGCTCATGGTGAGTCGTCATCAGCACGATGACCGTAGAAACCCTCTACTTAATTTCGAACGGTCTATAATATTAACTCGTGCAATCAGCAAGCAGTTCACGACGCATAGTGGTGACGCAGTCGGCTGCTGCTATGCGTAGCTCAAGTATACCTTGCGTAGTATGTGTGTCTTGGCGTATGCCGGCGTTGGTTCATCAGCGTAGCGAGACAACACGGCCAGCTCGGATAATGGCGAATCTGACTGGCTGTTCAGTGGCCTGACTTTGTCACAACGGTGACCACATGGTACGAACTCTATACCTACATTTAGCTAGCGGCTTCTGGCAAATACGCTGGCGCGATGACACGAGCTTTCAATGTCCAGCTTAGCTTTCTTGTGGTGTAGCTGTGATAGGGTCACATGCGTGCTGAAATGTCCCTGGTTCGATAATCTGCTGGTCAGAGAGAGAGGCAGGTGGCTGCATCGCCGAAGACGTCACCTTGGTCAAATGCCGTGCCAGAAGGCTATGGAAAGTGGCATGCCTCTGAAAATAATCCCCTTGCATTAAGCTCTTATCATTACAAATAATCGTAAAATGAGAATCTGTGTGAGACAACCTACATTAGGTAATAAGAACCGCAGATTTTGCTTGTTAACAGGAATAAATAAATGAAACTGTCCAAAAGTTATTAATGAGGTTTTACTAATTAGTAATGTCCTTATTAGGAATGTGGACTCAGACGAAGATAAGACACGCGAGACATGTTACGAACATCATGAGAGTCTGTGACGCAGGGTTATTAAATACCAAATAACTGTCTCTCTTTATGACTGTTCATAACGTCGTACAGTGTAATCTGTTTATCATGATTTAGCATGTTAATTTTAAACTTCTTTAAGTTTGCTGACGGATGCCCTTTCTTAAATCATGGTCATCGGTCAAACTGAAAGAAGGAAGGCCTGTGCGTGTTTAGTCTGTAATGGTGTGAACATTATTTGTTATATAACTCATAACTCAATAGGCAGTTCAGCTGAAGACGAATGGACATCTCTAAAAACGGCAATCACAAAAACTGGAAAGGAAAACATAGCTACAGGGAAGGTAATTGAGAGGAAATCATGAGTAACACTATAAATAAGTTGATAAATGAAAGAAGAAAGTACAAAAATTTTCAAGGAAATTCAGGAATACAGAAATACAAGTCACTTGAGAACTGAATAAATAGGAAGTGCGGGGAAGCTAAGGCGAAATGGGTGCTTGAGAAATCTGAAGAAATCGAAAAAGATATGTATGAAGGACTGACTCAGCACAAATAAGAGTCAAAACATTCTTCGGTGAAATTACAGGCGAGGACTTTAACATGAAGAGTGCAATAGTAATTCCACTGTTGAATACAGAGGAGAAAGCGGATAGGTGGAAAGAGTATACTGAAGGCTTCTACGAGGAGAAGACATATCTGATATGATAGAAGAAGAAATAGGAGTCTATAGGGAAGAGATAGGGGATCCAATATTAGAATCTGAATTTAAAAGAGCTTTGAAAGACTCAAGATCAAATGAAGCATGAGGGATAGATAACATCCCATCGGAATTTCTAAACTCATTTGAGAATTTGCAACAAAACTACCGTCCACGCTGGTGTCTGGAACATATGAGTCTGACGATATACCATCCGATTTTGAGAAAAATATCATCCACTCAACTGCAAAGAATGCAAGACCTGACAAATACGAGAATTATCATACAATCATCTTAACAGCTCATGCATCCAAATTGCTGATAGAATAATATACATCAGAACGGAAAAGAAAACTGAAAATGTGTTACATGACGATCAGTTTGGTGTTAGGAAAGATAAAGGCGCCAGAGAAGCGGTTCTGACGTTGCGGTTGATAATGGAACAAGACTTAAGAAAAACCGTTCGACAGTGCCAAACGATGCAAGCTATTGGAAATTCTGAGGAAAACAGGGGTAAGCTACAGGGAGAGACGGGTAATACACAACATGTACATGAACCAAGAGTGATTAGTTAGTGTGGAAGACTAAGAAAGAAGTGCCTGGATTAAAAAGGGTGTAAGACAGGGATGTAGCCTTCAGTTCTTACAGTTCAATCTGTACATCGAAGAAGCAATGATGAAAATAAAATAAAGATTTAAGAGTGGAATTGAACTTAAAGGCGGAAGGATATCAATGTTAAGATCTGCATGTGACGTTGCTATCATCACTAAAAGTTAAGAAGAATTGCAACATCTGCTGAAAGGAATGAGCGGTTTACTAAGTGATGAATATGGATTGAGAGTCAATCGAAGAAAGAGGAACGTAAGGGGAAATAGCACAAATGAGAACAGCGAGAAACTTAAGGTCAGGATTGATAGTAATGGAGTAGATGAAATTAGGGAATTCTGCTGTCTAGGCAGCAAAATAACCCATGATGGACAGAGCAAGGAGGACATCAAAAGCAGACTAGCTCAGCCAAACAGGGCATTTCTAGACAAGAGAAGTGTACTAGTGTCAAACATAGGCCATAGTGTGAGGAAGGAATTTCTGAGAATGTACGTTTGGAGCATCGCATTGTTTGACAGTGAAACATGGCCTATAGCAAAACCGGAGCAGAGGAAAATCGAAGCATCTGAGACGTGATGCTACAGACTAATGCTGAAAATAAGGTGGACTGATAAGACAAGAAACGAAGAGGTTGTTCGCAGAATCGGATAGGTAAGGAATATAAGGAAAACACTGACAACAAGACGGGACAAGGTCATTGGACACCTGTTGAGTCATAATGGAATAACTTCCATAGTACTAGAGGGAGCTGAAGAGAGCAAAAACCGTAGAGGAAGACAAATATTGGAATACATTCAGCAAATATTTGAGGAAGTAGGCTGCAAGTGCTACGCTACTCTGATATGAATATGTTATCACATTAGTGGAATTCATAGCAGGCCGCGTCAAACTTGTCACAATGGTGACGACACCCCCCCCCCCCCAAAAAAAAAAAAGATTGAGAGAGAAAGAGAACAGCATTTCAACTACTTTACTATTGTTTTATGAGATTGTTTGGGGACCAAAGCAACATTTGCCGAATCAACTAGGCTGCGCTTAAAAGTAATGCCTCCAAATTTTTTACGTGAAAACTGATAAATACTTCTAAATAAAACAAATTTTATTAACAGTCTACATCTCAATACTTCATGTCCACATATTTGTTTGTCGGCGTAGCCGGCCTAGCGTCGAACACATTTCACCCAACGATACCTTCACTGTAGAACGTTTGACTTTATTGACAGAGTTAGAACTTCATCTCTGTTTACGACTTTTCATCACCATGAAAGTGGATTCTGTAAGGTTTGGGAACGCACATTGAGGGTGTCATGAGCGTTTCCTTCATTCGGAGCACGAGCAACCCAACGTCGCACATTGCTGATGTCGATACATTCGTCACCAAACACAGCTTTCAGTTGGAGGTACTTTGCTTATGGTCAGAAGGTCGATTACAGCAGGCTGTTTCCCACGCACCGACGCAGTTACGCTACACACCGCCATGTTACACGCTGCACTTCAGAGCCCTCTAGCGGGAGAGGTTTGCTACGTGAGTCAGCGAAGTGGGAAACTCGACCGAGTCATGTGCATGACATTTTATAAAACAGAGAGTTCGGAGGCATCGTTTCTGAGCACATCTTCTCAGTATGGAAAACTGCCTAGAGCATTCTCATTTCCGAATATGTGTTATACCATCATTAGTTAAGCCACCGCGAGCGTTGATCTAGATAGATCACCTCACTGTATCGTAAGGTGATATGATTCTCTTAAACCTGTATGAGGAACCAACTGTGCCCTCTCCCAAGGTGGCTTCCGCCAGCTCCCCCTCCCTGATGATGCCCTCCTCCCCTCCATCTACCCCTCCTACCAACTTTGATCCTCCCGCCCTCCTCCTGTGCTTGCTCCTCTGGGCACCCTCCCTCCCTTCTCTCCCTTTTCCCTCCCTCCTCCGTTTCTCCCCCCTCCTCCCCCGGGCTTCCCCTCCCCTGTCCCTCTCCTCCTGCCCCCATCTCCTCAGCCATTGGCATCCTTTTTCTCCCCTCTCCCCCACCTCACCCCTGTTCCCCTCTTGGCAGGTCCCCGGACCCGCACACGCTAAGTGGACATTCGCGCGCCGGAGATCACCGCCATCAGTGTTTCGTGTGTGCCGTCGTGTTTAGTGTTCAGTGTTCACCGTCACACTCCATCGTTCACCAGTGCCATCGTCTTCTTCAGTGTTTGTGCGTCGTGTCAACAGTTCGTAATGTGGATTGTCATTGAGTGTGAGCGGCTTCATGTTTTTTATGTTCATGTGTCTACTGTTTCTTCCCGCCGTTTTTCCAAGTGATGTATCTTCTGTGTTTATATTATTGTACTCTCTTCGGCTGAAGAGCGGCGTATTGTGCTGCTGCCAGCCTACCTGTTCCACAGGTTTTAAAATCCCAATAAAGGAAAAAAAAACAACTGTGCAACCATAAATAGAGGTTCAATATAATAGCTGACGATAAAAGTGTCGATAGTAATGTGATTGATGACTGCTACTCACGTGTACACTGTGGGAGCACCCTGCACAAAAAATTTGATCACACCATATTCCTGCAACACAGAAAATAAAACCGTAAGTAATTACTGAGAAATTTAATACTCAGGCACACAAATTCACAAACCGTTTACAAATAAACTTGGCAATGTATCTATTTTGTAAGCCAACTGCTCTTCTGTACATGAATGTATGTTTTCAGAAGAAGGCCCTGAATGAATGTTCACTTTCTATACAAAGTTTAGACACTAGAAATTGTTTATAACGCAACTCGGTGATATTTCAAAAAACATACTCGTGAGTTGTTGACGCTTACTGTGCACAAGGGAAGGAACTGAAGGCATAAATGAATATTTAGGAGAATTTTATGTTCGGGATTACTTCTAGGAACTTCATAATCAGATAGGGAAAACGTGTAGATGGTCCACCATGTAAATGAATCATGTGCAACGAGCATTTGCATCGAAAAATCTGAACTACATAGTTCCAACATGATCTATAAACAGCGAGCATTCTGGGAATGATACTGACACTTACCTGCTAACCTGTAAAGCAGGCAAAGAAAAGCGTAAGTTCTCTGTTGATTTCAGTTCTTAAAAAGTTGGTACTGATGACAAATGTTGTACCTTACTTTGACTAGGATTCCCGCTGAAGGTACGGGAATCAGTGGAAACCTCATTCTATACCGTGTGCATCGAAAACTACGGTCTCGGTGTACAACGAACGTTAATTATGAACGAAAATTCACGTTAAAGACCTGAAATGCTGCAATAAACATAACGCCAAGGTGGACAATGCGAGCTGAAATCTCACCATGCTTTTGTAGCGCGTGCCTTCAGAAGGACGATCAGAAAGCAGTCTCAAAGTAAGTTAGTACATCAGTCGTCGATAGCAGAAACGTGGAAACCACAGTCACAGCCGCTCACAGCGGAAGACCACCCGGAAAAGCAGTTACGGATAGAGAGATTGCTGGTTCTTTATGTGTTTCAAACGGGCACACACCCGTGAGCGGACGGTCTCACGTGTTTATTATTGGCGCTCGCTTCTATTCACTAAAGTACCTGTTGCATGACATGGGTTATTAACCAGTCAAAGAGTGTGATACCTTTAGTAAATGCCCAACTTGATACAGAACATATTTACAATATTTTTGCAATTCACAGTATGCGGAAGAGAGATTAGTTTCTACAAAAAGTTGATACTGCCACAAACAGATCTCAGATGCTATATCTACATCTGTATCTGTAATCTAAAAGCTACAGGGAAATGAGTAGCGGAAGGTACTTTCCACTGTACTATATATTATCTTCCGATTGCATTTGCATATAATGAACTTGGAATGAATGATTGCTTTGTGGGTGGTGTAATTAGTGTAATCTTCCTCACGGTCTCTGTGGGATCGATATATGGAGCGATGAACTGTGCCCACCCGACAAAAGATTACTCACATTCAGGAAACATCACTTTTAACCTTGTATGACAACACCTGTCGACACGATAATAACGTCCTTTCTCTGACATTGCCTCTAATGGCTTATCTTCCGATTCCATTTGCATATAATGAACTTGGAATGAATGATTGCTTTGTGGGTGGTGTAATTAGTGTAATCTTCCTCACGGTCTCTGTGGGATCGATATATGGAGCGATGAACTGTGCCCACCCGACAAAAGATTACTCACATTCAGGAAACATCACTTTTAACCTTGTATGACAACACCTGTCGACACGATAATGACGTCCTTTCTCTGACATTGCCTCTAATGGCATCTATAACTTTTTAATAATATATTCCGCTTAGAACAATGTCACAAGCGACAGTGCCGAAACTAATGACCCTGAATGATACCATAGGTGTCCCGTATAGGCAAAGGTGGCTGTTCGCTACGGTGTCTGGTGGAAGTGGACTGGTACATGTCAGAAAACCATTAATCGGCCACCCTGAGCGTGGTAGCAGTGGAGTGGTCAGTGGGTGCCTGGTGGTCGTCCAGAGGGTTGTCATGAAAGTGTCATTATTAAGACACACATTTATTGTTCATGAACTGCATCACTCTTGATGGTACTCGAAGAGGTCAAGCCGCCGGACATGAGCTTTGTATGGCACGCGACGAGGGGAGCGGTCACCGGGTAGCCTGACAGCTTGCAGCGCTGGACGACTTGTGGGTGACGGCGACAACAGTTCTGAAAGAACGCTGACCACAGCAGCGTGAGGAGGCTCGCAGTACAGGCCAGAGGACCAGTGGCAGCCCAGGATGGGACTCGCAGAGTCGCGCAGAATCACGTGGGGGAGAGAAATGTCTCACTGCAACAGTTGTGTAAGCCCAAATGAACCGGAGCCTGCGCCCAACAGTTTGCCTGGATGGGCAATGGCTACTTAACGGCTGCTGGGCCCCGAGCTCGAACTGTAGACCTCCAAAGTAGCAGGTTGGCAGCGACTGACGTAGGCCCCTAGATTGTCTACGTTCACAGCATCGGATTTGGTGCAAACATCAGGGCCACAGCTAACAGCGGCTTAGCACAGAGGTGGTGACTAATGGTCTATGTGAACTAGCAGACAAGAGACCGGCAGACTGTGATACCTGTGAGCAAAAATGAGTGTTTATACGGACTCTGACTGTACTCGTTTTGTTACAATATTGGTTTCTCTCAAGTAACCTTTAACAAAACTGAGGTTTGGATGTGTCACCGACACTGTGGTGGCTTTGCCTTTTTGATGCATTACTGATATTACAACTCCGCTCCCTTGGCAGCCCCGAGGATGTGATAATCTCCCAGGATCGTTGGGACCGTTCTTGCTTTATTAGCAGGCACCCCCTTATGTAACACCGTCTAGTCGACTCCGGTGTGACGTGCTGCCGTGGTCTTTTGCATTACCGGTGGCAGGTGTCCCAGTTTTACTGAGCTGTGACCAGTAAACTGTTTGAGGTGCAACACAGAAGCGAACAGCTTCTTCCGGGTTTGCAGTTACTGAGACGTCATGTGTAACGGTGGTCAGCAGAAGCACCTGTGCTCAAGTAAGCGAGTGTCTGGTTTGTGGACCTTATCATCTTACAGACGTGTACCTAACGTGAAGTTAACTTGAGGCGCCACTGAAGTGTATCTGCATTTCCGTTCTCTTCAAAGCATATTTCACGCGTTTTTTTTCTTTTCTAGAATAACACTGGTTTTCGTGACGATCAAAAGGATTCACGTTGTGCCTAAAAACAGTTGTATATTCTAAAGCATACATGAGCACGCAGCCGGGTTTTTTGTTAGTACCTGATTTTTTGTAATAATTTCTTACTTCAATTTTTACCACACACAATACTTGAGTGGAGGAGAGCCACAACGTGAACTACGTTGTTACTGAAATTGTTTGCTGCGTGCGATATGAACATATATCGTCTGCAAATCTGCAGATAGTTAGTATTCTTTCGTAGTTGTAGTTGCATTCTCCTGTGTAAATTACTTTCTTACTTACTCCTTGGCGTTGCAGACTGTGTAGGGTCTTGGCGACCTGGGAAATTTCCACCTACTCTTCTCTGCTAGCTGCCTTGGTTATCTTCTAACTCCCATTCTTCTCAGGTCCTGTGTAAGTTTCCGTCTTGAATTTTTTGTTTTATAAGCTGATAATTTATTCTATCTACGTGATAGCATTTCTTTGTTCAGAACCCCTGTGACTGCTTCTCGACTGAAAAAACTTACGAATCGTTGAAATTCACATTTCTAATTCGCATATCTTGATTGTTACGTGATTCCCTTTGTTTCATGGTTTCTTTGAGATTATATGTTACGTGTGAGACGCCATTTTTACCTGAATTCTGGTAATCGTTTGCCTGAAGGTTAGGTTCGATTCCCTGACACACAATTGTACTATTTCATACAGTTTGGACTGATGTCCCTGTTTGCGTGCTACAGTTTATATAAATGTATGTTCCAAAATGTCATTGCCCCTATCACAAGTTAGCATAACTGTGAAATTCGCATTTCAGTGTTTTAGGATAATGGTGGAGCAGAAATTACGAAGTTCCACCTAGGACCAGTGTGTGAACTACAGTATTGTGAGTTATACTGTGGTCACAGTTCGATAGGATATGTTTCAAGTCTTTTGTGTTTTCTGTCTCCATTCACGCTAGGATATGGTGATGGTATGAGTTAGCACGAGCCTTCAGCTCCTTGTTGTGACTACCAATAAGTGTTATGTCTCTCCCACATTTTGATACAGACGATGAATATTTGGTTGAGACGCCAGAGGAACTGGTAAGCTTACGTCTGTTCCCGTGAATATTTACGAAAATTGTAAATCCACACTCCCGCACTTGTTGCTTTAGAAAGATAAGTATTACCAATGCTTCCCTATCCTCTCGACATGGCTTTTGCCTTTGGAGATTCATTATTTCCCATATCTTGCGCTTTTTAGTTACACCTTCGATTTTTCACAGGGTACCAGCGCAGATGTGATCATACGTGCAGTTCAGAAAAGCAATGCACAAATTATTTATATAATCTCCACAAGACTGTTTAATCACTTTTACCTTGCCTCTGATTAATACGTGAATGTAATCAATCGAACTTACTAAGTAGTGTTAAAATCTAATACGAACTTAACTTGCAAGAGAAAGTGTTGTACATTGAGAGTAATATTTCTAGGAACACATAAAGCTTCTTGGTCTGCTTTTCAATGTAATGATCTATTTTAAATTCACGTTCTACAATGCGCACTAGAGACCACCAAAAGCAGTTACTGGCATTTAGCACTAGTTTTCGTTGTTGCGACACATGAGTTTTGTGTTTTGCGAGGCATTTGTAACTATTTTTATTCCTACACATTTAAGTACTCTACTACTATTTGGAAAATATTTTAAATTCCACTGTCACACAATTTTGTGATGAACGAAATGCTGTGTATTTTTAAAACTAGTTAAATAACATTGCCGGCCGGTTTGGTCGAGCGGTTCTAGGCGCTTCGGTCTGGAACCGCGCCACCGCTACGGTCGCAGGTTCGAGTCCTGCCGCGGGCATGGATGTGTGTGCTGTTCTTAGGTTAGTTAGGGTTCAGTAGTTCTAAGTTGTAGACTTAGAGAAAGCTTTTGACAATGTTAACTGGAATACTCTCTTTCAAATTCTGAAGGTGGCAGGGGTAAAATACAGGGAGCGAAAGGCTATTTACAATTTGTACAGAAAGCAGATGGCAGTTATAAGAGTCGAGGGGCATGAAAGGGAAGCAGTGGTTGGGAAAGGAGTGAGACAGGGTTGTAGCCTCTCCCCGATGTTATTCAATCTGTATATTGAGCAAGCAGTAAAGGAAACAAAAGAAAAATTCGGAGTAGGTATTAAAATTCATGGAGAAGAAGTAAAAACTTTGAGGTTTGCCGATGACATTGTAATTCTGTCAGAGACAGCAAAGGACTTGGAAGAGCAGTTGAACGGAATGGACAGTGTCTTGAAAGGAGGATATAAGATGAACATCAACAAAAGCAAAACGAGGATAATGGAATGTAGTCATATTAAATCGGGTGATGCTGAGGGAATTAGATTAGGAAATGAGACACTTAAAGTAGTAAAGGAGTTTTGCTATTTAGGGAGTAAAATAACTGATGATGGTCGAAGTAGAGAGGATATACAATGTAGACTGGCAATGGCAAGGAAATCGTTTCTGAACAAGAGAAATTTGTTAACATCGGGTATAGATTTAAGTGTCAGGAAGTCGTTTCTGCAAGTATTTGTATGGAGTGTAGCCATGTATGGAAGTGAAACATGGACGATAACTAGTTTGGACAAGAAGAGAATAGAAGCTTTCGAAATGTGGTGCTACAGAAGGATGCTGAAGATAAGGTGGGTAGATCACGTAACTAATGAGGAGGTATTGAATAGGATTGGGGAGAAGAGAAGTTAGTGGCACAACTTGACTAGAAGAAGGTATCGGTTGGTAGGACATGTTTTGAGGCATCAAGGGATCACCAATTTAGTATTGGTGGGCAGCGTGGAGGGTAAAAATCGTAGAGGGAGACAAAGAGATGAATACACTAAGCAGATTCAGAAGGATGTAGGCTGCAGTAGGTACTGGGAGATGAAGAAGATTGCACAGGATAGAGTAGCATGGAGAGCTGCATCAAACCAGTCTCAGGACTGAAGACCACAACAAAACAACAAAGTTCTAAGGGGCTGATGACCTCAGACGTTAAGTTCCATAGTGCTGAGAGCCATCTGAACCATTTTTTTAAATAACATTTGGATAGTTAAGCCATATTTCGTCAGTCGTGCACCATCTTGCACCTTGAAACGGAAGAAGTTCTTCTACCAAGGCACACTTGATACTAGCATGAAATGAAATGAAATGTGCATGTGACATATATTTGGCCTTGAAACGCATTCCGGGGTGTTCAACATCCTGGTGCTACTCTTTTTATTTGACGCCACTTCGGTGACTTTCACATAGATGGTGATGTCAACTGTGACGACAACACACACACCTCCTTCCATGCGGAGAAAATCCCCGACTCGGCCGGATATCGAACCTAGGGTCCTGTAATCGAGAGTCAGCAGAGCTAACCGCAATACGAGAAGCTGCTGACGTAGTATTTGCAAATCAATCGAGATTCTTTATGTCTTAACAATTTTTGCCTGTCTTGAAAATAAAAAAATTGTGTTATTTTTGAGTAACTTTTATTTAACAGTGTCTAACTTGTAACTGGTTTTTGATAATACTTCTTCTAAATTTGATTTCATCTGCTGATTACTGACGTGTATCGGAGTAATAATTTAACAGATATACTATTGAGCACTGTACTGACAAGGTTATTTTACCGACAGCAATACCTTCAGATGTCCGTAGAATATTTGCTCCTAGGTACATGGCCGTGTTGTACTTGTGAACATTTTTTCCACATTTGAATGAACCTAACTTTTCCGGAGTAGTTTTTATGATTTCACAAGAAAATAAATAAATAAAAATGATTTCACAAAAAATAAATGAAGAGTAAAAAACTGCATTGCACACGAAGTGAACGCTGTATTTAAAAATGGTGTAGTAAGATATATTAACCTTCAGTTACATACTTGGTTAGAGGCGAAAGTCTTAGAAGTGTTCTAGTATTCAATGTTATACGCTTTATGATCAACGACACATAAACGGTGGGCTCCTCTCAGCGTCGTTGGAGACAACATCGTGCTGCATAAGGAACCTCCGTATCATAAACGCACTGCTTCTCACGGAATGCACCTTTCATCGGGCAGATGGTCTTTCGTTTGTCTTTATGATCTTCCGTTAGGCGACGAGGAACCTATCGGGCGCACATCTTTGAGCACACCAACTATTGGACGACGTTGTCAGAACCACCAGCAGAGATGTCCAGTTGGGCTGTGAGGTGGTTGATTGTTATCCGTCCATCACTTCCAATCATAGTGTCGACAGGTTCCAACATTGCGGGAGTCACATTTGTGTGCGGCCGTCCGGCACGCGGGAGATCGGACAGGCTTGCAGGACCTTGTTACGAAGATGACAGACGCCTCGCTCAGCGGCTCACCGTGCTTTTGGTCACTTCCAAGATCTCCGCAGACATTCTGCAACATCTCGGATGCTCTGGTTTTCCGCCGAAAGAAACTGAACGGCAGCTGTGTGCTTGAGACGCTCCTCCATCACAGACGCTGTTTTGAAGGCAACGTACAGCGACGCCACCTGTCGGAACTCCAAGAAACTATAATGGCTCAAGCTGAAATATTCCACGCTGTCCCACAACAAATTCCGCCCTTTTCCAACCAAAAGTGG
Organism: Schistocerca nitens; assembly: GCF_023898315.1. Lineage (NCBI taxonomy): Eukaryota > Metazoa > Arthropoda > Insecta > Orthoptera > Acrididae > Schistocerca > Schistocerca nitens. Next base: position 72,633,918 of record NC_064614.1, read on the forward strand.
TCGAGAAAGAAAATTTGTAGCATTACTAATTGAACGAAATTGGTAAATATATCCGACAAATACTGAAGAGAATTACCGATCAACAAGGAAAAAGCATTGGCTAGAAAACCCTTAATGAAGAAGAGAAATTTTTAACACCGAATAACCGATTTAAGTCTTAGGAGTCTTCTCTGAAGGTATTTGGAGGGTAGCGTTGTGTAGAGGTGAAACGTGGCCAGCAAACAATTTAGAGAAAAAGAAAGTGTAGGCTTTCGAAATGTGGTGCTACAAAAGGATACTGAAGATTAGAGCGGTCGATCACGTAACTAATGATGACGTACCGAGTAGAATTGGGGAGACAAGGAATTTGTAGCATAACTTGGCCAAGAGAAGGGATCGGTTCATAGGACACATTCTCAGACATCAAGGGTTCACTGGTTTAGTATTGCATGGAAGGAAGGGGGTAACAATCGTAGATGAAGACCAGGTGATGAATGTAGTAAGCAGGTTCGGAACGATGTAGGGTGCATTAGTTCCAGAATGAGATTTTCACTCTGCAGCGCTGCACTTCCCCCTCGAAAGGCAAAGGTCCCCAGTTCGAGTCTCGGTCCGGCACACAGGAAGTTTCATATCAGCGCACACTCTGTTGCAGAGTGAAAATCTCAATCCGGAAACATCCCTCAGGCTGTGGCTAAGCCATGCCTCCGCAATATCCTTTCTTTCAGGAGTGCTAGTTCTGAAAGGTTCACAGGAGAGCTTGTGTAAAGTTTGGAAGGTAGGAGACGAGGTCCTGGCAGAAGTAAAGCCGTGAGGACGGGGCGTGAGTCGTGCTTGGGTAGCTCAGCTGGTAGAGCACTTGCCTGCGAAAGGCAAAGGTCCCGAGTTCGAGTCTCGGTCCGACACACTACTTTAATCTGCCAGGAAGTTTCGCTGTAGTAGTTATTTGGAGACGAAGAGGCTCTAACGAGGTAGAGGAGGAGCTGCATCAAACCATTCTTCCGACTGAAGACCACAACAACAAAAGGGAAAAGGAAATCGTGAAGGGACGCAAAGAAGCAGGAGACTGATGTGCACTACAATAAAAGACAGTAAAAAGAATGCACGATGATCATTATTTCTTGAGGCTCCTGTGACTATTTCTTGGTTTTCCTTTTAGCCTCAGATCGAATCAGAGAGAATAGTCTGTTTTAGAAGCCAGAAAACACTGAATCTCTAATACCTTTGTCCCACCTAAGGATTGTCGACATCAAAAAGCTATGACGCATTGTTTGTTATCCAAATATATAAAAAGTATCGAAGTGGCAGAAATCAATGACAACATTAAAGCATTTGCGTTTATTTCGGAATTTTCTCTCACGGACAAATGGGGACTCTAATAATTGCAGTATCTACACTACTGGATATTAAAATTGCTACACCACGAAGATGACGTGCTACAGATGCCAAATTTACCCGACAGGAAGATGATGCTGTGATATGCAAATGATTAGCTTTTCAGAGCATTCACTCAAGGTTGGCGCCGGTGGCGACACCTACAACGTGCTGATATGAGGAAAGTTTCCAACCAATTTCTCATACACAAACAGCAGTTGACCGGCGTTGCCTGATGAAACGTTGTTGTGATGGGTCGTGTAAGAAGGAGAAATGCGTACCATCACGTTTCCGACTTTGATAAAGCTCGGATTGTAGCCTATCGCGATTGCTGTTTATCGTATCGCGACATTGCTGCTCGCGTTGGTAAAGATCCAATGACAGTTAGGAGAATATGGAATCGGTGGGTTCAGGAGGGTAATACGGAACGCCGTGCTGGATCCTAACAGCCTCGTATCACTAGCAGTCGAGATGACAGCCATTTTATCAGCATGGTTGTAACGGACCGTGCACCCACGTCTCGATCCCTGAGTCAACCGATGTGGACGTTTGCAAGAGAACAACCATCTGCACGAACAGTTCGACGACGTTTGCAGCATCATGGACTACCAGGTCGGAGACCATGGCTGCGATTACCCTTGACACTGCAACACAGACAGGAGCGCCTGCGATGGTGTACTCAACATGGCTGTACGAATGGAAAAACTTCATTTTTTTCGGATGAATTCAGCTTCTGTTTACATCATCATGATGGTCGCATCCGTGTTTGGCGACATCACGGTGAACGCACATTGGAAGCGTGTATTGGTCATCGCCATACTGGCGTATCACCCGGCGTGATGGTATGGTGTGCCTTTGGTTACACATCTCGGTCTCCTCTTGTTCGCACTGACGGCACTTTGAGCAGTGGACGTTACATTTCAGATGTGTTACGACCCGTGGTTCTGCCCTTCAGTCGATTCAAGCGAAACCCTACATTTCAGCAGGATAATGCACCTACCGCATGTTGCAGGTCCAGTACGGGTCTTTCTGGATACAGAAAATGTTCGACTGCTGCCCAGACCAGCACATTTTCCAGATCTCTCACTAATTGAAAACGTCTGGTCAATGGTGGCCGAGCAACTGGCTCGTCACAATACGCCTGTCACTACTCTTGATGAACTGTGGTATCGTGTTGAAGCTGCATGGGCAGCTTTACCTGTACACGCCATCCAAGCTCTGTTTGACTCAATTCCCAGGCGTATCAAGGCCGTTATTACGGTCAGAGGTGGTTGTTCTGGGTACTGATTTCTCAGGATCTATGCACCCAAACTGCGTGAAAATGTAATCACATATCAGTTCTAGTACAATATATTTGTCCAATGAATCCCCGTTTATCATCTGCATTTCTTTTTGGTGTAGCAATTGTAATGGCCAGTAGTGTATGTTAACGAATCTTCAGTAGCCGGTTAAGATTTCTCCGCCTGTATTCCAAAGGGAACAGGCGGCGAAGGGCGCCGGCGACCTGTGGCGCGCTGTCCGCCACAAAGTCCGCGCCGGCTGCCGTGTGAAACGCCACTCGCGGGCGGACACGCCCCTTCGCGTGATCGACTCCGCCCACAACGGTCTACGCGTTTCGTGTCTTCAGTGGCCGCCAATTTGGGTAGTTAAGTTCTTTGGCTCGAATATGCAGGACGTGTATACTTTATGAGGCGCTCTGATGGAGCTTGAACGTAATTTTCTGCTCCCCCTCCACTGCAATAGGTGCCGTTTTAAATAGTGCATGAGCTGTTAAACTTCGCTGGAGACGCAAATGAAACCCTGCACGCAGTAACTTCGTTGTTTGCACGCGTACACGACGGTAAATTTGGATACCGCTTCTGTGGACTTAAGCGGTATCGTCATCTTACACGAGAATATTCACAAGGTCACGACCGTCTCAGGAAGCCGTCTTAACTGCTATTATCTATGGGCACTGACTATCCCAAATCGCTATCGACCTTATCGCACAAAGTAGGCCACATTTAGAAACCTTTTCTGTTTTATGTGTACACTTTTCATTTTATATTAACTGTACTTCTTTCGTCTATGAGCGACTAGCATCAACTTTGGCTTTTATGGTGTAACATATACTGCAACAGTCACTTGTTTGCTAATATTTTATTAGCATGACACATTACGGCAGCATGCTACCATCATCAGATCCATTTACAATTACTTTTACATTGTGATTAATATGAAATGATGTTAGTATCCTTTGCTATGTGTACTAGTGAGGTTATGTGTCGAAAAAGATGACTGTTGAGGTAGATGAATATGTCACAGTTTGTACATTATGCGATAAGCACCATTAGTAATTTTGTTGGTGCATTTACTTACATTTTTATTGGTAATTTCGTTGTATGGCACACAGTGCTTAGTAAAAAATACTAACAAATTAAGATTTTCAGCCTGCCGTTGTGGCCGAGCGGTTCTAGGCGCTGCAGTCTGGAACCTCGCAACCGCTACGGTCGCAGGTTCGAATCCTGCCTCGGGCATGGATATGTGTGACGTCCTTAGGTTAGTTATGTTAAAGTAGTTGTAAGTTCTAGGGGACTGATGACCTCAGATGTTAAGTACCATAGTGCTCAGAGCCATTTGAACCATTTTTTAAGACTTTCACTATCATATGTTTACATCAATTAAAAGCTATGATAATCTGGTCTCTATTGCTAAAACGTACTATACGTTCAAAATGAAACATTTGTACCTAGATGTATTTATTTCATGGCAGATACTACGTAGGTAGTTGGTAAAGATAATCTTTTTTTGCAATAAAATAGGCATTCAACAACTGAAAAGTTTATCGTTTAGTTACACGTCTCAATGTACTGTGCCATGAGTGAATATTGCCATTTATTCGTGTAAATCCATTTGGTGTCCCTTACTCATTTCATATAATATATGAAAATCATGCACAGTATCATGAAATGGGTGGCCTATGTTTTTATGTGGCTGATTTATTATAGCTGTTGGTGTTGTAGACGTTCATATTTTCGTTGAGTCTTTTTGGATGTCTCGACTGGTCTGGCCTACATAGAGGGCTTTCAGGCATTACATACGGTTTTATAACAGCCTGATTCTAAGTTTTTATCTGCAGGTGTGTAAGGTTGTGTGTGTGTGTGTGTGTGTGTGTGTGTGTGTGTGTGTGTGTTAATATTGTGTCCCTGTGTGTCTTGCTATTGCAAGCACCGAGGTTCGAATGTTGGTTTAATATAGTTTTCTGTCTTTTGTGTGAGGCTGTCAGTCACATAAACGTATTTTTACTGTGCAGTGCTGATTTAGCAATAAAAACCAGTTTACCTTGGCTTCTAAGAAACTTTTGATTCATGTAAACAAATGACTGTGAAAGTCATAAGTTGTCATGTACTTGTTACTGTACTCATTCTGCCAAACAACGAAATAACCAACAACAGCACTAACAAAATAACAAATCACGTTTACCACATATTTTTCACGCTATAACATGTTTATCTTTCTGACTTACCTGAAGAATTGGAAATATTCACTTATGGCACAGTACATGGAGACATGTGATTAATTATAAGCTTGAAAGTATAAATATTAACATCTTTAAAAACTTCTGCAGTGTGGAACACCTGTTTCACTGGGAAAATAATTGTCTTTGCCAAATACTCACCTAATGTGTACAATGACCAAATTACATCTAGAGATAAATGTTTCATCTTCACTGTATACTGCTGTTTAAGAACAGAAAGTTGTTTTTCTCAGATCTTAAGTTGATGTAAACAAATAACTGTGAAATTATTAATTTTTGATGTGTCAGACAACAAAATCACCAACAAAAATATAAGCAAATTCACTAACCAAATGAGCTAATCATGCCTGTCACTTATTTTTTACAGTAAAACATATTTATCTTTCAGAACACGCGCCTTTTTCGACACATAACCTCACTGGTAGACTGTGTGTGTAAAGGAAACTGACCTCACCTCGTATTAATTCCAATGTAAAAGTAACAGTAAATGCACCTGATAATGGCACCATGCTGTCGAAACTCGTCATCCTAATGAAATATTAGAAACAAGTAATTGTTGCAGTATATTTTACTTCATAAAAATCTTAGAATACAGTCGAAGCCCACTAATAACATCCATACAGCATGGATAAACTTAAAATCAGCTTTGATGCTATTTCAGTTTCTTGTGTAAATCAAGGAAGGAAGGAAGATTGGTTTTAAATTCCCGTGTACGTCGAGGTCACTAGAGACGGGAATTATGTCAAGGATGGGGAGGGAAATCTGCCATGCCCTTTTGAAGCAACCATCCCAGCATTTATCTGGAGTAATTTAGGGTAACCACGGAAAATCTAAATCTGGATAGCTGGAACCTTCGTCTTCCAAATGTGGGTTCATTGTGCTAACTACTGCACCACCAAGGTCGGTTTGTGTGTGAATACCTAAGGGACCAAACAGCTGAGGTCATCAGTCCCTAGATTTACACACTACTTAAACTAACTTAAACCAACTTATGCTAAGAAATACGCACACACACCCATGCCCGAGGGAGGACTCGAAGCTCCGGCGGGAGTGGCTGTGCAGTCCGTGACGTGCCGCCTCCAGCCGCACGGCTACTCCTCGTGGTTTACGTAAACCATGTTCGTCATTAAATACGCAGATTAAGTAATTTGACTTATTGTTAAACATAAACTACTCCTATCACTGATGCTTACTTTATAACCCAACATTGTAAATTTCATCATATCCCATATTTTTTTTCTTTACGTTATTATCTAAATCATACTCGTCTGACTGGAAATGTGCTGGATGGAAACACGGTAAGTTAAGTATTAACCAAAGTGTCACATATGCACAATTTCGGAATAGAAATATGTAGTTGGTTCTTCCTAAGTGAAACCTGTTACAGCAGACTTTTCGAAAAGCGTTTGTCAACAACCCCATGAATTGCATAGTTTTTTATTTCCTGCAGTACGGGACTGACAATAATAAATCGATACGTATCGACTCTAAAAGCTGCATTCTCGGAGTAGTCCAACAGAACGCACGGTGCCTCCAATTGTGAACAGGATAATAAGATTTACAAACACTGTTCAGTCTGCTCCTTGCATGAGTTTCTTAGAAGTAGATACCTTAGGGGTTGCGAAGCAACTCAAATCGCTTGATACGGGCAAGTCTTCAGGTCCAGATTGCATACCGATTAGGTTCCTTTCAGATTACGCTGATACAATAGCTCCCTACTCATATACAACCGCTCGCTCACCGATAGATCTGTACCTACAGATTGGAAAATTGCGCAGGTCGCACCAGTGTATAAGAAGGGTAGTAGGAGTAATCCATCTAACTACAGCCCTATATCATTGACGTCGGTTTGCAGTAGGGTTTTGGAGCATATACTGTATTCAAACATTATGAATCACCTCGAAGAGAACGATATATTGATACGTAATCAGCATGGTTTCAGAAAACATCGTTCTTGTGCAACGCAACTAGCTCTTTACTCGCACGAAGTAATGGCCGCTATCGACAGGGGATCTCAAGTTGATCTAGATTTCCGGAAAACTTTTGACACCGGTCCTCACAAGTGACTTCTAATCAAACTGCGGGCCTATGGGGTATCGCCTCAGTTGTGCGACTGGATTCGTGATTTCCTGTCAGGAAGGTCGCAGTTCGTAGTAATAGACGGCAAATCATCGACTAAAACTGAAGTGATATCAGGTGTTCCCCAGGGAAGCGTCCTGGGACCTCTGCTGTTCCTGATCTATATAAATGACCTGGGTTACAATCTGAGCAGTTCTCTTAGGTTGTTCGCAGATGATGCTGTAATTTACCGTCTAGTAAGGTCATCTGAAGACCAGTATCAGTTGCAAAGCGATTTAGGAAAGATTGCTGTATGGTGTGTCAGGTGGCAGTTAACGCTAAATAACGAAAAGTGTGAGGTGATCCACATGAGTTCCAAAAGAAATCCGTTGGAATTCGATTACTCGATAAACAGTACAATGCCCAAGGCTGTCAATTCAACTAATTACCTGGGTGTTAAAATTACGAACAACTTCAGTTGGAAAGACCACGTAGATTAGATTAGATTAGATTTATTTTCATTCCAATTGATCCGTAGTGAGGAGGTCCTCCAGGATGTGGAACATGTCAGAAAATATAATATTGTGGGGAAGGCGAGCCAAAGGTTGCGTTTCATTGGCAGGACACTTAGAAGATGCAACAAGTCCACTAAAGAGACAGCTTACACTACACTCGTTCGTCCTCTGTTAGAATAATGCTGCGAGGTGTGGGATCCTCACCAGGTGGGATTGATCGAGGACATCGAAAGGGTGCAAAAAAGGGCAGCTCGTTTTGCATTATCACGTAATAGGGGGGAGAGTGTGGCAGATATGATACGCGAGTTGGGATGGAAGTCATTAAAGGAAAGACGTTTTTCGTCGCGGCGAGATCTATTTACGAAATTTCAGTAACCAACTTTCTCTTCCGAATGCGAAAACATTTTGTTGAGCCCAACCTACATAGGTAGTAATGATCATCAAAATAAAGTAAGAAAAATCAGAGCTCAAACAGAACGGTTTAGGTGTTCGTTTTTCCCGCCCGCTGTTCGGGAGTGGAATGGTAGAGAGCTAGTATGATTGTGGTTCGATGAACCCGCTGCCAAGCACTGAAATGTGAATGGCAGAGTAGTCATGTAGATGTATATGTCTTTCAACACGGCTCGAAAGCTTATCTTAAGCTTGTACCTGGCATGTACTGTCGCTTAACAGAATAAAGGATTCTCAGCGCAGGAATGTGTCCATCAGATTAGTGTTCGTGACACCAACGTCAGTCAAACGTTCATAGAGTCATGATCCAGGCATACTGTTGTGAGAGAAATTGTAGTAACGGAAGAGCTCCGCAAATTCTAAGCTATGCACATTAATGTAATTAAAGTAAAATAACGTCATCAAAATATTAGGAGATTTTGTAATCAATTCAGGTCCTGCTACTATGTGAACACCGCATACCCATAGGGTTAGAGAAGTTAATACGAAAGAATTCGCTGTAGAATCTTATTTATGTGTATATAACATGGTAAGAGGAGGAGTTAGTTTGAATAGATAGAACACATGATGAGAAACAATGAAGTGAGTAGACTCAGTAGAGATCAACAAATACAGCTTGTGATTATGAATGAATACAGAAAAATAGTTCATTTTAATTGTAACTGTTTATATACTTCCACTGGTAAATTTTAAATTTTTTTGAGGTATATGGATTTCTCACTATCTCTAGCTGTCAGGTAACAACAAGCCTGAGGTAATTTCAGTACGTGTTTTCTAAAGGGTTCTCATAGGAATAATGACCTGAAAACAATATTGGTATCCTACAATTTGAACTGAGTAATTAACTTTCCGAAGCGGATGGATACATACTTCCAGTAGACCTATGAGTGATAAACGGTACCTATTAACATATGCTCTCTACGAACGTGACAAACAGTCAGGTTAAATAAGATAATGTCGCACAGCATAGGTTTCCTCAGGGGAAGTGTCTACCTCAGTATAAATGCAAAATGCTATTTACTTTTAAAAAATATTATCAAATTTTGATGTGTCTAATGACACATAATTTGTGTTCAACGTCTCGTCACCATTGAAGTCATTAGAGGAGTTACTGAAAATGCATGAGAAACTACTCATTATGATATTGTAACCGACACCCTAGTACATCAAGTACAAAATCATAAAGTAGGTTATCATTTTGTGACTAAGCAACAAACACTCAATTTAAATGATCTCACACCAAAAGCTACGAGGTGCGACAATGAAGCAACGAGATTGATTTTCTTTGTAAGATGTGACAACCCTGCAGGATTGCGTAGGCACAATGTCTTTGACCTTAATCTATAAGCTGCTTCTAGTCCAAGCGGCACATCGATACAACTGCTCACTCCTGAGTTGTACTGTAATAAGTTAACACGTGTTTGTGTCTCTCGTCACGGAAATGGAACCGCATAATATTGCGCAACGGTATGCCATTTCTTTCTTTTTTTCTTTTAATTGGGTGAAAGCGCGACAACAACTTACAGTATGCTTCAGAAGGCTTTTGGAGAGGAGGTTATGTCAAGACTTCAAGTTTTTCGTTCGCATAAAATGTTTAGTGAAGGCAGAACGAATGTTGAAGGTGAAGACCGCAGTGGACGACCATCAACCTCACGGACGGATGTCATCTTGGCCAGGGTGCGTGAACTCTTACGATCTGATCGTGAAAATGATTGCAGAAGAACTGAACATCAATCGAGAAATGGTTCGTCTGATAATAACTGAAGATCTTGGTATGAGAAAGATTTGTGCAAAAATGGTCCCCAAAAAACCTCACACCACACCAGCGAGAACCACGAAAAATTATGGCAGCCGATCACTTAGAGCAAACGGAAAGCAATCCAGAATCGCTGAGCCGTGTTATCACTGGTGATGAAAGTTGGTTTTTTCAGTACAATCCAGAGACAAAATGCCAAAGTTCGCGATGGTGCTCAATGAGATCACCCAGACCAATAGAAGTTCGCATGTCAAAGTCAAAAGTGAAATGCATGCTTGTGTGCTTCTTTGATTTCAAGCGAATTGTTCATAAAGAGTGGGTGCCTCCTGGACAAACATATAACCAATATTACGACAAAGAAATTTTAGAAAGGTTTCGTCAAAGAGTTCTTCGTGTCCGTGCCAACATAATTGGATTTTGCATCACGATAATATGCCACCCCATACTGCTCTGTCAGAACAGCAATTCTTAACCTCAAAACAAATTTTAGTACTACCACAGCCACCTTATTCACCAGATATCGCTCCGTGCTGCTTTTTTCTATTTCCAACAGTCAAAACGGCGGTCAAGAGACACCATTTTCAAACAACACAAGATGTTCAAAAAGCTCTTACAAGGATCTTGGAGCATATTACAGAAGACGAGTTCCAGAAATGTTACCATGAATGGCAGTAGCACTGGAAAAAGTGTGTGTAATCAGAAGGGAACTACTGTGAAGGAGACAACACTAAACTTTACTAAAACAGTAAGCAACATTTTTTTCACATTGGACCTTGTATACTCCCTTTTTTCATAGCAATTACAATATGCTAATTCAAATTTTTTTCTGCTTTAGATGAATTTTTGATTAGTATTTTTTTCCTGTCAGTTAGATGTGGGCACATGAAACAACTTATTTTTAGCAGTCTTCCAGTTTCATTAACTGGCTACTATGACTTGTAGATCTCTCTTTGGGAGGCGTAGGTTGTTGACAGTAATCTCCTACTGGGCTCATTTTTCTTGCCGTGATTCCTGGAGGAAAACTATTCTATTATAAGACCTGCCTTCTTGGTTACTGAAATGAAACTGTGAAAATCGAGAATGTAATGGAGAGATGACAGTAACTTCCCCAATACGGCTGTCCGCATAGAGACACATTCTACAACATCACACGACTGCATATAACTGAAAGCCAGAGATAGGTTCGGTGTACTTTGGGCGCCTCTGCACTGTATGCTTCCATGGTAGGTGAATAGCTCCAGGGCGGTGGAGCAGGTCGGACGTTCGAAGTTAAGGTAAATTGCAAAAATGTTTAGCCACCTCGAGTAGATAACAGTCCATGCAGGAGTAACATCGGTGCTGCTCATCGATCAAAGAAATTAGTCTCGGTATTCAAACTGGTTGATTTAATTAGTGAGTTTTTTAATTATAAAATTAATACGTTTGAATTTAGTAATAATAAATTCGTCATCATAATGAATCTGTAATCGGACTTTTCTGGATTAGTCTTATTTCATTCTCCCTCTCTTTGTTTCCTGTACTGCAAAGGGCAGTCTGGATAACTTCGCACTTCCTGTGATTGTCCACAAAAAGTCTGTGTGTTACATTTGACATTGCCAGAAAACGAGAAAGTGATCAAATACATATTTCTTAAAACACTGTCTCTATACATTACTGGGTAGATGGCATACATTATAAAACATTGAAATGTTGGTGACTTGTGTGAGTTGACTAAGCAACAACCTCCATATCATTCATCGCAAAATATGTGTCAGCATACAGCGTACCGAAAACCCTGCTTCGTCTGTATAGCATGTCCATATGAGCAGCATTTTGAATAAAAAACTGGAAAGAAAGGTACACTAGGTAGTTCAAAACCATACTTAACGAGATTAGTCACGCATGAAATGCACATACATCATTGTTACATTGAATAACTTACCAAAGTTGAGAAATGTTTACATGTGAAGTCAGTCTGAGTTGATCGTGACCAAGTCATAGCTGTAACAAGGCTAACTACTCATAATTACAAAAAAGTTTAATAACTTTTTATATTTCAAGAGAAGTCAACGGGTTAAAAGATAATGTCAGCTAGCGGGGGTGTAGGGAGTATAGTTACTGGGTGAAACTGTATTTCTATTATTGCTTCAGCAATACACTATAATGTTGTTGCCTAATTGAAGTAAGCACAGCAGAGAGGTAGAGAGGTGTTTTATTTATGAGCATCATATGAACCCCCATGAACCAAGGTGGTGGGATGGCTTGCATGCCTCAGTTATGCAGATAGCCGTACAGCAGCTGCAACCACAATGGAGGGGTAACTTTTGAGAAGTCAGACTAACCTGTGGTTCCTGAAGAGGGTCAACAACCTTTTCAGTCATTGCAGAGGTCACAGACTGGATGATTGAATCAGCTGGACTTGCAGCTTCAGTCAAAATGGCCTTGCTGTGCTGGTACTGTAAACAGCTGAAAGGAATTGGATATTACAGTCGTAATTTTTCCCGAGGACATGCAGCTCTACTGTGTGGTTAAATGATTTTGGGGTCCTATTGGCTAAATTATTGTGAAATATTCCTCCATTCGGATATCTTGGAGGGGGGGGGGGCGGCTACTCAGGAGGGTGTCATCAGAAGGAACCAAACTGGCGATCTACTGATCGTAGATTGAAATGTTAGCTTTCTTAATCGCGCTGGCAGGTTAGAAAAATCCAACACGGAAATGTGTAGCTTGAAGTTAGGTACATTGTGAATTAGTGACGTTCGGTGCAGCAGGGACAGTATTTCTGATAAGATGAATACAGTGCTACAAACACAAAATCAAATAGGTCTACTGCAGGAGCAGGATTAATAGTGAATAGGATAATGGGAATGCGGGTAAGCTTCTTTTAACAGCATAATGAACATATTTTTGTAGCTAAGACAGACATGATGTCCACGCTCACCACAGTAGTACAAGTGTGCATGCCAACTAGCTCCACAGATGATGAGAATTTTATGATGAGATAAAAGAAATTATTCATAGAGTTAAGGATGACGAAAACGTAGCTGTAAGGGGAGACTGGAATTCAATAGTAGGAAAAAGAAAAGAAGAAAATACTGTAGTGAAAACTGGCTGTGGAAAGGGAATGAAAGTGGAAGCCACGTGACAAGAGCTTGCACAGAGCATAATTTAATCATCGTTAACTACTTGTGACCATTAACGTCTACATTTGGTGCTAACACTTCATGTCTGGTAGCCGGAAATTGCATAATACGTCCTTGTCAATGTAACATTTTAGATGTGTCACATAAAGCAGTTGTAGATCTGTTCACCCATCATCTTAGAACTGTCTTGCACGTTTGAGTATGGACCAAAATTCATACGATTCCATCATGAATAAACATTACTAGTTCACAACCATCTTTTAAAATCAGTGGAAGAATATTTACGTCGAATAACAAGCAAGAGTGGGCCCACAACCGATCCTGGTGTTCCAACCGATTTATTTTGTAATTGTTAGTTATGGAAATACTTAGCAAAAGTTAAGAATCCTTGACTGTATCAGCGATACATGGTAGGACGTTGGACCTAAGCGATTTTAAATAATAAGGAAAAAACAAAGTTCGTCACATCCCATGATATCTAGCGCAATAAAAATATATTGATGAAATATGTTCTCAAAATAGAATTTATCGGGTAAACTGTTGATTATAGGCATTGTCTTTCTTATTACTGAAATTTCTCATACAAACGCTATGCTTAAAGTGACTAAAGAGCACGAAAGTAATGCAACATACGTATCAAATGTTAAGACTTCTAAAGAGGGAACGGCGTTGAAGCTAATCGCACAGTGAGTGTGTAGAAAAAGTACTGCTGCCGACTGCGAATGGTGGACACAATGGAATCGCTAGGGAGCCTCTCTGCGGTCCGCACTCTGTTCCAGCCGCTCCAGTTGTTTATCGACTTCGTGACACTTCTTGGAAGTCCTGCGGCTCTTGGAGTGCAAGTTGCGTCCAACTGAGGTCGTTTGCGCCGCATGCTTCACAGCTCTTAGCCGTAACGGCTGCTGCCAGTGGCGGGTTGCAGCTCCGATAGTTAAAAAATTTAGCACAGTAGTTCTCCGAGAGTTCAACTCAGATTTATCGCTTTCGCTTCCCTGGATCCTCTCTAAGTAAGCCTTCGAGGGTTTTAATGGTCTTCTTTAAGAACGTAGTTGGTCTTGGGGGGGAAGACTTACTCGCTCTGGTGCTACAAGTAAGGGAACGAAACTTAGAGACAAAATCAAGTACGTGCTAATTGAATGCGAAAAGACTGCTTCATACCTCTTGTTACAGAAAGGGAATGATACTGCAAGAGGTAATGTGTGTGAGAGTGAAGTCTTAACTGAATCCTTCAAGGTGACGATTATTCTCACTGGCATTACCGCTGTTCTTAGAAAGTGAAAATAATGGAAAGTAGCCCATTCTGGTATTAATAGTACCTTTTGTTACAGAATGACGTTTTGTGAAGTGTAAGATTTGTCATACAACTTTTGTATCGGCTAGGTAAAGCATTTATTGCACGGTAAAACACGTCTTAACGTATCACCATGGTGTGACCATTTATTTTTAGTTGCTCATGACTCATATTTGTAAAGGCGTGCTGTCTCCAATACTAAAGAAGACCACATTTGTTGGATTAATAACTTATATATAACTCTTAAACATTTATTAAGTTTGAAAAGCAATTTACTTACGTTTTCTTTGTTCAAGTAAGCTTCCATTTATAGCACTGTAATTACTCACACCAAAATTAATCATCTTCGATGTGGACTAACTTAAACATATTTCTGGCGCTTACAGCCAAAGCTACAATATTATTAGTCAAAGAAAACTCCATGCTGTAATAGGCAGCTAACCTCAGTTCAATGTAAGGATCAGTGTATGCAGTCACGAAATAAAATACGTGTCTTTTGCACACTGCACCTATGTATGATTTGTGCCGTTATTTAGCTTCGCCAGTCGGGCTATCTGTCATATGTTCTGACACCAACTTGCCAAAATCTGTAAACTTATCATATAATATTTTTAAATTAACTATCAGTTAGAATCCTGTATGAGCATAAAGAGTCAGTAGGAAAGAGTGATGAAAATAATCCTACATCAAATTTGAAGGTTAAGAAAATTTATGAACAGCCCCAGTCACTTCACTTCATTCCAGTGTGATTAATGATGCCCTGTTAAAGTGACCCATGATTCAGGTTAGAGATTCCAAGCCTTGCCAGCAGCAAATGAAGTTCAGTGCTGGCTGTCCAGGCAGTAATACTTCAGATTTGGTTGTCGAGCCGTAGAGATTCATTTTAGATCTCATGTCTGAAAGCGATGCTTGTGTGCTTGGAGGGTTTTTATCTATTGTTCCTTAGTTTGTGTTCAACGTTTTACATGTGAATTTGTAGATCATCTAACGATGTGAACAATGATTTTTAATGACAATGGTTTGGTTATTTTATTCAAAGATTACTTCACATATAGAACATATGGAATCCCTTTTCATACCTCGACTAAGTAAGTTAAATAGTCCCCATGAGCCTAAACATCCGAGAAATGTGTAGTAGCAATTCATTGCTAAAAGAACTAATCCACGCCCAAACAGGCCATGAAGGCTCAACGGTACCGACCAGTCGCCATGTCATCCTTATCCCACAGGCGTTAATGGATGCAAATATGGACGGGCAAGCGGTCAGCACACCAATATCCTGGCTGTATGTCAGTTGTACAAGACCATAGTCACTACTTCTCATTCAAGTAGCCCCTCAGTTTGCCTCACGTGGGTTGAGTGCACCCTGCTTGCCAACAGCGCTAGGCAGACCAGATGGTCACCCATCCAAGAGCTAGCACAGCCCAACAGCATTTAACTTTGGTGATCCAACGGGAACCAGTGTTACCACTGCGGTAACCAGTGAATTGTATCTTTCGCTGCATGGGACAATTACTTTGAGTGAACACACAACGTAAGTAAAAATTACCGAACTTTGCGATATTTCCCGACTTGTTTTGAACCAATTCCAACACACAGATGCTGAAGAGAGAGAGAGAGAGAGAGTATGAGTGCTTCTGGACTGAATATCTGTTTTTTGTATATTTTTTTCTGTATAATTCTTCTTTCGTCGTTTATTATAGAGAGGAGTATATACCAGATGAAAAAAAATTTAAGTCGCTTAATTACTGTTGTTCTGAGAAATAGTTTTGAGATTCTGAATTACATGATAACTCACACTAAAACTTTATTTTATCTCTTAAAGTACCTAATAAATTAATAAAATCATCGCACCAGGCCTGTTACGAGAGATATCCGATTTAGCAATTCATTTCTTTGCACACTTAAATGACGCTCACTGATGTCTCAGTTAGTTAGGTGTCTACAGCAGTAATCATGTGAGAAGACTTACATCTTTGACGATATGTTCGTTACATGTATTTTGCTTCTCAAGGCCCACCTGATACAAATTAACTATTTGCCAAGTAATGTTGGTTCACAAATGGTTCCAATGGCTCTGAGCACTATGGGACTTAACTTCTGAGGTCATCAGTCCCCTAGAACTTAGAACTACTTAAACCTAACTAACGTAAGGACATCACACACATCCATGCCCGAGGCAGGATTCGAACCTGCAACCGTAGCGATCGCGCGGTTTCAGACTGTAGCTCCTAGAACCGCTCGGCCACCAGAGCCGGCAGAAATGTTGGTCATTTCTTCGAATACTATTACCTTATTTAATGCTGAGTTACTAGTTCTTCACTTCTCTACCAACGACTTAAACGGTTGGTTAAATTGTTCATTTTATTTCAGTCATTTTATACTTATTTTCAAACGAAATTCACAAGACCAAGAAATATGGTATTACACTCGCTTTCCTATTTTTACCATCCCTTGAAATTTGAGGCCGTAGATAAATACTCTATGTGATCAAAAGCAGCCGGACACCTGGCTGAAAATGACTTACAAGTTCGTGGCGCCCTCCATCGGTAATACTGGAATTCAACATAGTTTTGGCCCACCCTTAGCCTTGATGACAGCTTCCACTCTCGCAGGCTTGCCTTGAATCAGGTGTTGGAAGGTTTCTTGGGGAGTGGCAGCCCATTCTTCACGGAGTGCTGCACTGAAGAGAGGTATCGATGACGGTCGGTGAGGTCTGTCATGTAGTCGCCGTTCCAAAACATGACAAAGGTATTCTGTAGGATTCGGGTCAGGACTCTGTGCAGGCCAGTCTATTACAAGGATGTTATTGTCGTATAACCACTCCGTCACAGGCAGTGCATTATGAACAGGTTCTCGATCGTGTTGAAAGATGCAATCGCCATCCCCGAATTGCTCTTCAACAGTGGGAAGCAAGGAGGTGATTAAAACCTAGGCCTGTGCTGTGATAGTGCCACGCAAAACAACAAGGGGTGCAAGTTCCCTCCATGAAAAACACGACCACACCATAACACCAACGCCTCCGAATTTTATTGTTGGCGCTACAAATGCTGGCAGATGACGTTCACCAGACATTCACCGTATCCACATCCTGCCATCGGACCGCCACATTGTGTACCGTGATTCGTCACTACACACAACATTTTTCCACTGTTCAATCGTCCAATGTTTACCCTCCTTACACCAAGCGAGGCGTCGTTTGGCATTTACTGCAGTGATATGTGGCTTATGAGCAGCCTAACTGTCATAGTACTTGTAGTGAATCCTGATGCAGTTTGGAATTCCTGTGTGATGGTCTGGAAAGATGCCTGCCCACTATACATTACGACCCTCTTTAACTGTCGGCGGTCTCCGGCAGTCAACAGACGAGGTCGGGCTGTACGCTTTTGTGCTGTACGTGTCCCTTCACGTTTCCACTTCACTTTCACGTCGGAAAGAGTGGACATATGGATGTTTAGGAGTGTTGAAATCTCACGTACAGAAGTATGACACCAGTGGGACCCAATCACCTGACCACGTTCGAAGTCAGTGAGTTTCGCGGAGCAACCCATTCTGCTCTCTCACGATGTCTACTGACTACTGAGGTTGCTGATATGGAGTACCTGGCAGTAGGTGGCAGTACGATGCACTTAACATGAAAATCGTGTGTTTTGGGGGTGTCCGGATACGTTTGATCACATAGTGTAGCAGGAAGATGTAGCAAACGGTTGCTAATAAAACATTTTTGATTTTCGCTGTGGTTTCTATTTTGTGATCAGTCAGACAATACTTTTCGAGCAGCTCTCCTACAATAACTATAACATTAAAATTCTTTTCAAATGCTGTGTAAGTTTAGCACTTAACACTAAAATACTTTTCATATGTTGCCTTATTCTGAAACTGTCATTTCCTTTCTGTGAATTTAGCGACTGACAAGTCGTCCAAATACGAAATATTAAAACTGAAGGGCTGTGGAAAGATAAGGATAATAGTCCAACATTTTTTTCCCAATTATGCTCATACGTGCGACAGTTATCGGTCACTGCAATTAGTATTTGGAGTCATTGCTTGCCATGGAGTTTTGCAACAAACTAATACTCTGTTTTCCTTTCTCAAAAAATAAATAAGTAATCTGTGAATATGATCGTTTTACTCCTCAATTCTTCAAAAAAATGGCTCTGAGCACTATGGGACTCAACTGCTGAGGTCATTAGTCCCCTAGAACTTAGAACTAGTTAAACCTAACTAACCTAAGGACATCACAAACATCCATGCCCGAGGCAGGATTAGAACCTGCGACCGTAGCGGTCTTGCGGTTCCAGACTGCAGCGCCTTTAACCGCACGGCCACTTCGGCCGGCCTCAATTCTTCAATTATTTTGAAATATTATTGATAAGAAACTATCACTATTGTTATTTGCTCTCTACAATAAAAACAATTTTTTCTTCCTGAGCTATACAAGTTTGCATATGAGTGTCAGTTTAAATGATAGAACTTTTATATTTTCCAATAGGTTATAAAATCATTTCACTGACAGTGTTGTATAATTATAAAGACGGTCTCAGTAGTTTAGAAGATCTTTAAAATAAGTGCCGCTCTAAGAGTAGAGGATGAATCCATTAACTTATTTTCATTTTGCATTTCTTATGAGGCAAAACGTATAGAATTGTAACATCTTCCACGTCCATCGGTCGGCTGGTCGGTCACGACTGACTGCCAGGTGCCGGCCGCGGTGGTCTCGCGGTTCTAGGCGCGCAGTCCGAAACCGTGCGACTGCTACGGTCGCAGGTTCGAATCCTGCCTCGGGCATGGATGTATGTGATGTCCTTAGGTTAGTTAGGTTTAAGTAGTTCTAAATTCTAGGGGACTGATGACCACAGCAGTTGAGTCCCATAGTTCTCAGAGCCATTTTTTTTTTTTTTTTGACTGCCAGGTGACTCCCAAAGCTAGCTCATAAAACTGGATGCTCAACATTTCCGCTGCCTCACCCAACCTACCGTAGCCATGCTGCCTACCGCACTATAGGCCTAACTCGTCCACTGCGCCGAAGATACACACTGGTTTCGTGTTTAAGAGATAAATCCTATGTTTTGTAATTTCACTGAAACTATTCTTCGGATTTTTTAGAGTGAATACTGGTGCATTCATATCGTTTAGAACTACGACCCTAGCAGGAGAAATTAGTGTAGCTGAACCTGAAAAAGCAAAGCTGTTAGCCGTACATAGGTAATGCAATTACTGTATAATACAGATCGGTGGTTTATGGGCTCAGAACAGACAATACAAATATTGTTAAATCATGTCACTCCCATCTCTTAATCCACAGAGCAGGATGAAAGCCGCAGCATCTGCGGAACACTAGATCATACATTTTATACTGATAAGTAGGGCAATCGAATACCGAATGCCTCTAGGTATAGCTTGTGAAGATTTTGAAAAGGTATTTCATTCATTTAGCTATCCTACAAAACCTTAGCTGATGAAGATTACTTGTGCCCCATAGTAAAATCTTTTACCAGGTACAGAAAATTTCTAAGCTTTTGTTGGTGTGTAGGAACCAACATAAGAATTTCCGGTTTAGATAGGAGTGAAACTAGATGGTCCCATGTGTTAGAGGCTGTAATCTGCCGTCCTGGAAATGGCAATGTCAAATGTGAACTGGAAAGGGAAACGAATTAGAATCAATGGGAAGAAACTTAACAACCTTAGATTTTCAGATGACGTCGTGATACTGGCAGAGTTTGAGCAACGTTGGTTTCGGATCTTGCTCGGAGCGTCAAGCAGTGGGATTAAACAAAAGCCTTCCCAAGACAGAAACTGTGTCTAATAAATGAAGCAAGGTAGGAAACATATCTCACAAATACTCTGCTGGACACTGTCAGAGAATACATATATCTTGGCCAGTTTGTAAAAATTACTGGAGACAGATGATCTGAATTTTTCTGACACACCACGCATTTGGAAGATATTCACCTCTAGATAATTTTAAAACAAGGACAACCACAGCTAAAGTAGTTATACATAACTGATTGAGCAACTCATTCAGTATAGCAGGTACACATATACAGTTCTCAACACTATTAAAGATTAGATTAGATTTGCTTAGTACTTGTTCCATATATTATGAATACGACACTTCGTAATGATGTGGAACGTGTCAGGTTAGTAAAAGGTATCTATACAAGATATTACATTATACAAAATATTACATGATACTTAATACTTTTTATTTCTTTGTCGGGGTTGGGGAAATTACCCACTTACTATACCCAAAAATTCATCTAATGAGTAGAAGGAGTTGCCATTCAGAAATTCTTTTAATTTCCTTTTAAATGCTATACGTCTATCTGTCAGAATGTTTAGCTATTAGGTAAGTGATCAAAGACTTTTGTGGCAGCATAATTTACCCCCTTCAGAGCCAAAGTTAGATTTAACCTTGAGTAGTGAAGATCATCCTTTCTCCTAGTGTTTTAGCCATGTACACTGCTATTACCTTTGAATTCGTTCAGACTGTTAATAACAAATTTCATAAGTGAATTTATATATATATATATATATATATATATATATATATATATATATATATATATATATATATTATGTGATGCTACAGTGAAGATCTCTAGCTCTTTAAATAAGTGTCTGCAGGATGGTCTTGGATGAACTCCAGCAATTATTCTGATTACACGTTTTTGTGCAATGAACACTTTTACTCAATGACGAGTTATCCCAGAATATGATGTCATACGAAAGCAGAGAATGAAAATAGGCGTGCTAAGCTAATTTACTCAGATGCATATCGCCAAAATTTGCAATGACCCTAATAGCCTAAGTAGCTGAACTGAAACGTTTCAGCAGATCCTCAGTGTGTTTTTTCCAGTTCAACCCCTCACATACACCTAGAAAGTTTGAATATTCTACGTTAGTCACCGGTTTCTGATGGAAGTCTATATTTATTAATGGTGTTATTCCATTTACTGTGTGGAACTGTATATATTGTGTTTTGTCAAAGTTTAATGAGAGCCCATTTGCAGAGAACCACTTAATGATTTTCTGAAACCATCGTTTACAATTTCATCAGTTGATTCTTGTCTGTTGTGTGTGATAGCTGCACTTGTATCATCTGCAAAAAGTACCAGCTTTGCATCTTCGTGAATATAGAATGGCAAGTCATTAATATATATTAAGAACAGCAGAGGAACCAAGATCGAACCTTGTGGAACCCCACTCTTGATTGTTCCCCAGTTTGAGAAATCACCAGTTTCTGCATATTATGAGAGCTGCTCCCCCCCCCCCCATGAACCATGGACCTTGCCGTCGGTGGGGAGGCTTGCGTGCCTCAGCGATACAGATGGCCATACCGTAGGTGCAACCACAACGGAGGCGTATCTGTTGAGATGCCAGACAAACATGTGGTTCCTGAAGAGGGGCAGCAGCCTTTTCAGTAGTTGCAGGGGCAACAGTCTGGATGATTGACTGATCTGGCCTTGTAACATTAACCAAAACGGCCTTGCTGTGCTGGTACTGCGAACGGCTGAAAGCAAGGGGAAACTACAGCCATAATTTTTCCCGAGGACATGCAGCTTTACTGTATGATTAAATGATTATGGTGTCCTCTTGGGTAAAATTTTCCGGAGGTAAAATAGTCCCCCATTCGGATCTCCGGCGGGGACTACTCAAGGGGACGTCACTATCAGGAGAAAGAAAACTGGCGTTCTACGGATCGGAGCGTGGAATGTCAGATCCCTTCATCGGGCAGATAGGTTAGAAAATTTAAAAAGGGTAATTGATAGGTTAAAGTTAGATATAGTGGGAATTAGTGAGGTTCGGTGGCAGGCGGAACAAGAATTTTGGTCAGGTGAATACAGGGTTATAAATACAAAATCAAATAGGGGTAATGCAGGAGTAGGTTTCATAATGAATAAAAAATAGGAGTGCGGGTTACCTACTACAAGCAGCATAGTGAACGCATTATTGTGGCCAAGATACACACAAAACCCATGCCTACTACAGTAGTACAAGTTTATATGCCAACTAGCTCTGCAGATGATGAATAAATTGAAGAAATGTATGATAAGATAAAAGAAATTATTCAGGTGGCGAAGGGAGACGAAAATTTAATAGTCATGGGTGACTGGAATTCGTCAGTAGGAAAAGGGAGAGAAGGAAACATAGTAGGTGAATATGGATTGGGGGGAAGAAATGGAAGAGGAAGCCGCCTTGTAGAATTTTGCACAGAGCATAACTTAATCATAGCTAACACTTGGTTCAAGAATCATAAATGAAGGTTGTATACCTGGAAGAATCCTGGAGATACTAAAAGGTATCAGATAGATTATATAATGGTAAGACAGAGATTTAGGAACCAGGTTTTAAATTGTAAGACATTTCCAGGGGCAGATGTGGATTCTGACCACAATCTATTGGTTATGAACTGCAGATTGAAACTGAAGAAACTGCAAAAAGGTGGGAATTTAAGGAGATGGGACCTGGATAAACTGAAAGAACCAGAGGTTGTAGAGAGTTTCAGGGAGAGCATAAGGGAACAATTGACAGGAATGGGGGAAAGAAATACAGTAGAAGAAAAATGGGTAGCTCTGAGGGATGAAGTAGTGAAGGCAGCAGACGATCAAGTAGGTAAAAAGGCGAGGGCTAATAGAAATCCTTGGGTAACAGAAGAAATATTGAATTTAATTGATGAAAGGAGAAAATATAAAAATGCAATGAATGAAGCATGCAAAAAGGAATACAAACGTCTCAAAAATGAGATCGACAGGAAGTGCAAAATGGCTAAGCAGGGATGGCTAGACCACAAATGTAAGGATATAGAGGCTTGTCTCACTAGGGGTAAGATAGATACTGCCTACAGGAAAATTAAAGAGACCTTTGGAGAGAAGAGAACCACTTGTATGAATATCAAGAGCTCAGATGGCAACCCAGTTCTAAGCAAAGAAGGGAAGGCAGAAAGGTGGAAGGAGTATATAGAAGGTTTATACAAGGGCGATGTACTTGAGGACAATATTATGGAAATGGAAGAGGATGTAGACGAAGACGAAATGGGAGATAAGATACTGCGTGAAAAGTTTGACAGAGCACTGAAAGACCTGAGTCGAAACAAGGCCCCGGGAGTAGACAACATTCCATTAGAACTACTAATGGCCTTGGGAGAGCCAGTCATGACAAAACTCTACCATCTGGTGAGCAAGATGTATGAGACAGGCGAAATACTCTCAGACTTCAAGCAGAATATAATAATTCCAATCCCAAAGAAAGCAGGTGTTGACAGATGTGAAAATTACCGAACTATCAGTTTAATACGTCATGGCTGCAAAATACTAACGCGAATTCTTTACAGACGAATGGAAAAATTGGTAGAAGCGGACCTTGGAGAAGATCAGGTTGGATTCCGTAGAAATGTTGGAACACGTGAGGCAATACTAACCTTACGACTTATCTTAGAAGAAAGATTAAGAAAAGGCAAACCTACGTTTCTAGCATTTGCAGACTTAGAGAAAGCTTTTGACAATGTTAACTGGAATACTCTCTTTCAAATTCTGAAGATGGCAGGGGTAAAATACAGGGAGCGAAAGGCTATTTACAATTTGTACAGAAACCAGATGGCAGTTATAAGAGTCGAGGGGCATGAAAGGGATGCAGTGGTTGGGAAAGGAGTGAGACAGGTTTGTAGCCTCTCCCCGATGTTATTCAATCTGTATATTGAGCAAGCAGTAAAGGAAACAAAAGAAAAATTCGGAGTAGGTATTAAAATTCATGGAGAAGAAGTAAAAACTTTGAGGTTTGCGGATGACATTGTAATTCTGTCAGAGACAGCAAAGGACTTGGAAGAGCAGTTGAACGGAATGGACAGTGTCTTGAAAGAAGGATATAAGATGAACATCAACAAAAGCAAAACGAGGATAATGGAATGTAGTCAAATTAAATCAGGTGATGCTGAGGGAATTAGATTAGGAAATGAGACACTTAAAGTAGTAAAGGAGTTTTGCTATTTAGGGAGTAAAATGACTGATCATGGTCGAAGTAGAGAGGATATAAAATGTAGACTGGCAATGGCATGGAAATCGTTTCTGAAGAACAGAAATTTGTTAACATCGGGTATAGATTTAAGTGTCAGGAAGTCGTTTCTGAAAGTATTTGTATGGAGTGTAGCCATGTATGGAAGTGAAGCATGGACGATAACTAGTTTGGACAAGAAGGGAATAGAAGCTTTCGAAATGTGGTGCGACAGAAGAATGCTGAAGATAAGGTGGGTAGATCACGTAACTAATGAGGAGGTATTGAATAGGATTGGGGAGAAGAGAAGTTTGTGGCACAACTTGACTAGAAGAAATGATCGGTTGGTAGGATATGTTTTGAGGCATCAAGGGATCACAAATTTAGCATTGGAGGGCAGTTTGGAGGGTAAAAATCGTAGAGGTAGACCAAGAGATGAATACACTAAGCAGATTCAGAAGGATGTAGGTTGCAGTAGGTACTGGGAGATGAAGAAGATTGCACAGGATAGAGTAGCATGGAGAGCTGCATCAAACCAGTCTCAGGACTGAAGACCACGACAACAACAACATGAGAGCTGCTTATTTCAACTTTCTGCACTCTTCCAGTTAGGTATGATTTAAACCATTTGAGCGCTGTCCCATTAATAACACAGTACTTGAGCTTATCTAGAAGTGTTCCGTGATTTACACTGTCAAAAGCCTTTGAGAGATCACAAAAAATCCCAATGGGTGACTTACAGTTACTCAGAGCATTTAATATTTAATTAGTGAAAGTATATATAGAAATTTCCGTTGAAAAACCTTTATGGAAACCAAACTGACATTTTGTTAACACTTTATGTTTACAAAGGTGTGAAGCTACTCTACAATACATTACATTTTCAAGGATTTTGGATAAGGCAGTCATAGAGAGATTGGGCGGTAGTTGTTGACATCAGACGTATCACCTTTTTTATGCGGTGGTTTGACAATGGCATACTTCAGTCTATCTGGGAAAATATCCTGCTTCAGGGTAACTGAATGAAAAGTTCAATATCCTATAGCAGCTGTATTTATTGAGGTCTATTAGAGACTCACACTAGCCGTTTCGAAACTCCTATATTGCATTTTCTGGTGTACATAATGTTATGTCTTAGATATAGAGAGCTACTATGAAGCGACCAAGAAACTGGTATAGGCATGCGCATTCAAATACGGAGATATGTAAACAGGCAGAATACGGCGCTCCGGTCGGCAACGCCTCTATGAGACAACAAGTGTCTGGCGCAGTTGTTGGATCAGTTCCTGAGGGTACACGGCAGGTTGTCAAGATTTAAGTGAGAGCACGAGTGACGGGACACAGCAACTCCGAGGCAGCGATGAATTGGTAATTTTGCTGTACGACCATTTCACCAGTGTACCGTGAATATCAGGAATTCGGTAAACCATCAGATCTCCGACATCGCTGGGGGCGGAAAAAGATCACGCAAGAATGGGACAGATGACGACTGAAGAGGATCGTTCAACGTGACTGAAGTGCAATCTTTCCGCAAATTGCTGCACATTTCAGTGCTAGGTCATCAACAAGTGTCAGCGTGCGAATCATTCGACGATACATCATCGATATGGACTTTAGGAGCCGAAGGCCCACTTGTGTATCCCTCACTGCACGACAGAAAGCCTCACCTGTCAACAACGACATTGCACTGTTGATGACTGGAGACATTTTGCCTGGTAGGACGAGTCTAGTTTGAAATGGTTTCGAGAGGATGGACGTGTACGAGTATGGAGGCAACCTCTTGAATCTATGGACCCTGCGTTTCAGCAGGGAACTTTCCAAGCTGGTGGAGGCTCTGTAATGGTGTGGGGCGTGTGCAGTTGGAGTGATTTGGGACCACAGATACTTTTAGACACGACTCTGACACATGTAAGATTCATGTCGGATTTTTTGCTTCCATTCATGTTCTGACCGTCTTGGGCAGTTCCAGTAGAACAATGCGACGCCTTACACGTCTAGAATTGTTACAGAGTGGCTCTAGGAACATCCTTCTGAGCTTAAACACTTCCAATTGCCCCAAACTCCCCAAAGATGAATATTATTGAGCGTATGAGTGTTGTTCGGAAGTGATCTCCACCCTCTCGTACTCTTGCGGAATTATTGACAGCTCTGCAGGATTCATGGTGTCAATCCCCTCCAGCACTGCTTCAGACATTAGTCGAGTCCATACAACGTCGTTTTGAGGCACTTCTGTGTGCTCGCGGGTGTCTCAAACGTTTAATATTGCGGTATACGCAGTTATTATATTGCGGTATACGGAGTTATCACAGACTGCCGCAGAGAAAAACAGGCAAAGTTCTCAGCCTTCAGCTGGAGAAACCATCACAATGATGAATATCCAGTCTGTGTTAAAATCACCAACTGTCATCACTTTAACGATTAAAATATGTTCATGTGAGCCTATGTAGATTAGATTAGATTAGATTAGATTAGTTTTTCGTTCCATAGATCCGTGATGAGGAGATCCTCGTGGATGTGGAACATGTCAATATCTTTTTTTAAGCTGAAATAACAATACTAATAGTATGAATATATACATCATTTGCTTCTATTAAAAAATTCGTCAATGGAGTAGAAAGGGTTGGCCACTAGTAAATCTTTTAGGATCCTTTTAAACTGATCTCTATTGGTAACTAAAATTTTTATGTTTGCTAGCCAATTATTGAAGATGAGTGTTCCTGAGTAGTGGACCCCTTTTTGAACTAAAGTAAGTGCTTTTAAGTCCTTGTGCAGATCATTTTTGTTCCAGGTATTGTATGTATGAACTGAGCTGTTTCTTGGAAAAAGAGATATATTATTTAGGACAAATTTCATTAAGGAGTTAATATACTGAGAGGCAGTAGTTAGTATACCCAGATCTTTGAAGAGGTTTCGACAGGACGTCCGTGAATTTACTCCACAAATAATAGGTATTACACGCTTTTGGGCTCTGAAAACTTTTGTTTGACTTGAAGAGATACCCCAAACTTTTATACCATATGACATTATGGAATGAAAGTAGGCAAAGTATGCAAGCTTTTTCATTTTTATTTCGCCTATGTCTGCTAACACTCGAATTGCAAATACACATATGTTAAGGCGTTTCTGCAGTTCTGTGGTGTGCTCCTCCCAACTGAATTTATTATCAAGTTGTAATCCCAGGAATTGAAGACTGTCAACCTCTTCTATCTGCTCTTCTTCATACTTTATGCATATGCTGGGTGGAAACCTCTTACAGGTTCTGAATTGCATATAGTGAGTCTTTTCGAAGTTTAATGTCAGTGAGTTGGCTTTAAACCATTTATTAATATCCATGAAAATATCATTAGCAGATCTAGCAGTAACGGACGATGCCCCTCATAAACGTTATCAAGAAAAATATTGGGTCAGCTATCCGACAGGTTTATGTGCGTTTGTCACCAACATAATCGAAATCGTAGCGGCTTACAACACAAAGTACGAAGTCTTAACAGTGTGTTGCCAGAGTGTGTGCGGTGGTTACCTTCCCGGGTGTGTGAGCCTCTAATCGACTCCATTAAAAATGGCTAATGTGGGCCATTGGAATTTTCATTCAGTTTTACATTTTAATAGTTTTAAAACCTATGTAAATACACCTGGATGAATTTGTCAGTCAATTTTCACTTCAAGGATGGCAGTAAAATGGAACAAATTTATTGGTCAGTCTTTCTCCTCGTGTTGTTACAGCTATGAAACACAGGTATTTCAGTAATATACAATACAGAAACTTCGACAGTGAGGCATCGAAAGGTCTATTTTGGAATTTGCAAGGGAAGACAAGAAAAAGGGCAGAAGGTGTGACACTGAAAACGTCCATAAAGTACCTTCTGCACCATCCAAAATTTTCGCCGTTTAATATCTGTTGATAAGTTGTACTATATTTCTGATTCTGAATCTGTAAGCTTTATCACAGAAACTACATTTAATACGTAATCGACGTAATAGTGTATTTATTTTTGACTGTAAGTAACTGATTTTAATTATAATGAAAATAGTGTAAATTGATGGATAACAGCCAAGGGAACTTTATTCAAATGTACTCTTATCGATAGCAATGACGAAATGGTAGTTGCTGTGCCGTTGTCCATCTTTGCGTATATAGAGTCTCTGTCACGTTACAAGTAGTGCCAAGTAGAGCGGATGCAGAGAAGCTTGCGTCATGAAAGGGTTCGGAAGTGTTTATTGGGCGGAGCGCAGACGCGGTGTTCAGCTATGCTCGCGCCGAGGTAGACGCGCCTGATTCGTTAACCCTCGAGTATTGAGCGCACGGTAGGAATGGATAGGCAGAGATAGCTGCAATTCCTACTAGTGCCTGTCGAATAACTATCTGTGGCTCTCGAGACGACTCCGACTTCTTGTTGAACAGCAGCAAGAACGGCAGTTAACCATTGTCGTCGGCTACATTCTTCATCGTCCGCACAGCTACAACTTCGAAAGACTGGTATGTGAAAAATTATAAACTTACGTAAGCATTACCTAGCAACATTTCCTTGGCCAGGTATGGCTAAGTGAATAAATAACCTTCAATATTTAAAACTAGTAGGGCTCCTATGTTGTCATTGTCCTCAGAGATTATTACCAAGCAAGGTCCTTTCCTTTCCGTGCAATCACAGAGAGTCGTGAGAATATGAAATTTGGATTACCTATTTACTGCCAGATTTGTGTGTTTGCTAATGACCACTTTCAGTTCTAAATTTTCTGCCTCAGTAACTGTTCATTCTTGTATTGCATAACAGAGGCTATTTAAACTAACGTAAAATTTCACTGGCAAAACTAATAACAAAAGATACAGCACAAATTATCAGTGTGCAGTTTCATTTATACTGTATCTAGCTTATCGAGTGACTTCTGGCTTGGTATGTGTTTCGTTGTTGTTATTTTAAAAGGGAAATCAGTTGCTCATTTTCTTAAAGTAAATTCAATTCAGTCTTTCATTGATCAAAAGTAAACTGCTTGCCTCTTTCTAAATTTTGCATTACGTTACAGTGAGGTTACTGTCCGTCCGAACAGGCCTTGGAAGGCCCAACGGTACCGACCGGCGGCCGTTTCCTCCTTAGCCCACAGGCGTCACTGGATGCGGATATGGAGGGGCATGTGATCAGCACACCACTCTCGCGGCCATATGTCGGCAGTCTACGAGACCTGAGCCGCTACTCCTCAATCAAATAGCTCCACAATTTGCCGCACAAGGGCTGAGTGCACACTGAAGTTACGGAAAGTAATATTTTTTACATAACAGAGTTAAGTTAAGCCAGTCATTCATTTAACAGTAACACCAGTTAATTTTACTTTAAAATTTTATTATTTCAGAGTAAGTAACGGAAAATTCGTACTTTCCGAGTCATTTATTTTCTCGTGAACTGTTATGCTGTGTAAAAGTGTGGTAGCCTTCTGTTGCCACGCCAGTGATTATTTCCTTAAATTTCCGCGCGACCGCTACGGTCGCAGGTTCGAATCCTGCCTCGGGCATGGATGTGTGTGATGTCCTTAGGTTAGTTAGGTTTAAGAAGTTTTAAGTTCTAGGGGACTTATGACCTCAGCAGTTGAGTCCCATAGTGCTCAGAGCCATTTGAACCATTTTTTTTTTGTGTTATCAGTGAGGTTTCTAGTAAATATTACGTAGTACCCTCTTTCCCCCCTGTGCGGTTCGTGTGCGATTGCACTACATTCCACCCATTTCAAAATTATCATCAGTTCAAATGGCTCTGAGCACTATGGGACTCAACTGCTGTGGTCATAAGTCCCCTAGAACTTAGAACTACTTAAACCTAACTAACCTAAGGACAGCACACAACACCCAGCCATCACGAGGCAGAGAAAATCCCTGACCCCGCCGGGAATCGAACCCGGGAACCCGAGCGTGGGAAGCGAGAACGCTACCGCACGACCACGAGATGCGGGCTATCATCAGTATTTTGCTTAAGATTATACTAGAATCTTCCTTCAAATACATCCAAAAGAGTGAGCCATTCGGCGTGGTCGGAGGTTCCAGTGGGGTAGGGGGGACGGTAAGTCGAAGCTAAGCGGATAGTGTGAGCAGACGTGTAAGGGCAGTGTACTTGTTTCTTTGGGAGGCCTGGCCAGTATTTCCGGCATAGGCATTTATCTTTTGTAGTGTTGAGAGCCAGCCTTGCAGACGGATCAATGTGGCTGTTGTGGCGGCGCGCTTGCTGGTACTAACGCTTTCCCAGGCTGCATCAGGCCTGCATCTTCCTTGGGTTCCATGCTCGGGGACAGAGCCCTGAGATTGCCACCACTTACTCCATGGCGGACATCGTTCGTGGGAATTCTCGGAAAACCTGTCTCTCTCGTCGGTAACTTGTTTCGGAGGAACTCGGTGGCTGTGTGATTTGAGGTTAGTAGTCACACGGCGTGACGGTGGTCGATTGGTTCTTTGCAAAGTGGACCGCCAACACATACTCAGCTTTCTACTGTAGATCAATTCGTTGCCTAAAAATACGTGGGCGCTCTGTTTTAATTTAAGATTTAATGACTCTGATGTGTGTTTTGATACTAATGACTAGCCGGCTGGTTTCTGCTGTGAGTGGAATCTTATCTTACAGCTGTGTTGCAATAAGAACAATGGTCCGGTCTGGCTTCTGGTAGCCGCCCTATTTGTACTTAGTATCATAATCTGTGTCTTAAGGTGCCACAGCCATCTTGCAGAATGGCCAGTAGTAAATTCTGTACAATGGTGCGAAGGGTTTCATAGCTGCTACATTTCTGGCTGAATTGTTCCAGCATCTGTTTTGCAAAGACAATTGAAGTGCCTAAAACGTGTCTAGACTATCTGGTTAACCTACAACCGTTCATATAGCAACGGTTAAGGTGCTAGGTGGCTTCTGGAGGTTATTTTTTTGAGGGCTGTTTTTACATTTGTTAAGGTGGTTTTAACAATTGTTGACTTATGTTGCGGCCGTATTTTTATTTGCCTTAAGTGTGGAGTCATTGGGGAAGGCCACAGGTTTATGGCTACATCCTTACAGCTTGTGGGGACTATTTTCTGAGACCTACTTTTACAATTGTTAAGGTGGTTTTAATACATTCTACATTTAACACTTTAATACTTTTTAAATTTTGATGTGCCGCATTTGTATTTGCGTTGAATGTGGTGTGCTTGGGGCGGGACAAAGATATATTGTTGTGACCCTGGATAGTTTAAGAGAGCTTTGCTATGTGTGGAGCAGTTACATCACTGCTTTGACTCGTTGGGGCCGGGGACTGGTGCCCGAGGTGTACCTCTGAGTCTACTGCGCTGCCCGCAGGCTTACACCAGGATCCGATATTGGTCTGATCAATTGTTGTTTATTTATGTTTGATATACTTCCTTCTTGTGACAGGAAACTCCTGAAACATAGTTAAAGATTACAGTGAGCCTCGAGTAAAACTCTGTTCCTCGAAGTTTGTTCTAAAGAAAAGAAACTTTTATGCTTGGTAACCTTCAAGGTCTATTTCGTTCTAAAGAAAAGAGACATTATCCATGGACCTTGTATAAATCGATTATAGAGATTGCTAACCCACAAGCGTTTTACAGTAAGTTTAAAGCTCTTCCTTTATGACCTGACTGTTGATGTCCTTTATGTTGGTATCCGTCCTTGTAAACTGTATCGAAGTGAACAACCGCTATAAAATTGCAATGGGATGTGCATGTAATCAGAAGAAACGATGACCGATGGCCAGAAGTGGTGTTGGAATAGAGTCCAAGAGGCAGAGACAGACCTCGAGGAAGGCCACTAGACCGGTGGAAGTACGCTGGAGTTAACTGGACGAAAAACGTCCAAGATGTTTCCTCATGGTAGAAGAATTTACAGATGTACCTGAACTCAGTACCTGAAGAGTCCATACTATTCAGTGATGGAAACGGCTGATACTGGGAGCGGTTTTCGTATCATACAGCCACGTGGGGGTATAAATGCTGACCTTGGATTTCTCTTATACGTTTCGAACGGTGTTCTGACTGTTTCAACTTTTATCTTGTCCAATACCAGTCTAAGCGGCGCCGAGAGCTTTGTTTAAAATTAACGCCGGTTAGTGCCTCCTTCACGGGCTATTTGCTCGCCGAATCTGCCCAATGGCGCGCAGACATTTCTTCCAGTGGCTAAGGGCACTGCTGTCGAAGCGGAGGCCGTGAATATTGGTTCCCAGTTATCGGCGCCGTAATAAGGGGAAACCACCGCCGAAGCAGGGGAGCGTGTTTATGGGGGAGGGCATTTGCGTTAACACCTCCGTCATCTGCACACGCCTCAGATCCGGAAAGGTGCTAGCGCAGCGGAAAAGCAAAGGAAGAAATTGTCGCGCGTGGGCGAAATGGGCTGGTGGGGTATGGGAAAGGAGCGAAGGAGAACGGCGGGCATTCGGAGAAACTGCGGCAGTTAGGCGTGTACACACAAATTCTCATTTCAGTGGGCGCCCGGCTAGCAGCCGAGAGGGCCGTAATGCCGTTAAGTGTTACGATGGTGTGGGAGAAGGGGGGGGGGGGGCGGGAGGGAGCCACTGGCTACCCCGCTTCGGAATTCGCGTCACGCCCAGTGGTGCCGTGTTCTGAGCCAGTCCGCCACGAGACCGGAGAGCGGCCGGCGGCGGCCGGCGCTTAGCAAGTAGCGGAGGACGACGCCGCAGCTCGGCGGCGAGACTCCGCTCGTCCCAGCCAAGCTGTTCGTCCGCAATCGCTTTACTGCTGCTCCCTTAATGGGCGCCATGCCGTCGCGCACAGGTTCGGCTGGATGGAGGCTCTGCCGCCCGCACTTCCATGCACTGCACTGCGCCTGGAGGCTATCACGGCAAATACTGTGCATGCGCGGCGCTAGTCGCAAGCAGAGTTTTGGCGGGGCTGAATTGCTGGTACACTACTCATACACTGACGCGGAGGTATCGGAATGCGAATCTGTCAATATTCAGGCTTTGCAGGAATGTGGCAGTTAGGGTGTGTGGCCTTATAGGCTGCACTTTTTTTCAGGTTGCATAATGACTACTAGGGTCTTACAATGTAAGCTTTCACGGCCGATATTGTCTTCACTTAAAACTTCCAGGCTGATAGGCCGTGGTCGAAATGGCAATTGAATTTCCTGGATGTGTCTGTGATTAAACGTCGGGATGGAACGTTGGGCCATAAGGTGTATAGAAACGCCACACATACTGATCGTTATCTACATAAAGATTCAAACCACCACCCTAGACAAAAGAGAGGTGTAATGAAAACCTTGGTAGACAGGGCGTACAAAATTTGTGAAACTGTTTATTTAAAAGATGAGATTGAACATCTACGGTCAACTTTCGTGAAGAATGGCTATTCTAGCAAGGATATACATCGAGCACTTCGCTCTAGGCAGAGAATGAGGAGCAACGACGAACAACAGTTGCCCAAGGGCAAAGTTTTTCTTCCGTTCATTAGTAAGGTCACAGATCGCATTGGGAAATTTTCATTCAAGTATGGGGTGGAAACTATTTACAGACCCACCAGGAAAATAAAAGAATATTTAAGATCAGCAAAAGATGCACGACACCCTTTGGCTACACCGGGGGTATATAATATTCCTCGTAGTTGTGGACAAGTTTACACCGGTACCACAAAGAGAAGTGTGAACACCCGTCTTGTTGAACATAAGAGGAATTGCCTCCTGGGTCACACGGATAAATCGGCCGTACCGGAAAATGTTTACCAGGAAGGTGATAATGAAATAAACTTCAGCGAGACGAGCGTCATATCGAAAACGTCGCATTATTATGCACGCATGTATAGAGAGGCTATCGAGATTGATAAACACCGTAGTAACTTTAACAGGAAAGACGAAGGTGTGAAACTGGACAAAATTGGGATGTCAACATTGCACCGGTAGCGAGACGATCGATTACTTTCAATCGAGAATGTTGGCATTACTAGAGACAGTCTCATAGCCGACGCCACGTGACTGACAGTGGCACCCTCTGTACTGCCTATATAACCAGCGCTTCGTCGAGTTCTCTTCGCAGTTCGCCGCTGTACTTCCGAGGATGTCTCCCGCAGTCGGAGACGAAACGTCAGGGGAGAGTTTTATACTTCGACCACGGCCTATCAGCCCGGAAGTTTTAAGCGAAGACTACCAGGGTCTGTCATCTTATTACGTCATGGGAGCCGTAGTGCATCCACAAAGACCACCTAGCCAGCAACGACGGCCCCCACCGCGCAGCACAACTGTGCTAGACGTCTTTTCACAGTAGCAGACCAAGGGAAGTGTAGGTCATATAGCGTCTTTTGCGTGTGTCCTCACCACTGCACATGACATTTACATTGTCCTGTCAGAAATCCTCATTTTTTTAACGTCTAAAATGCCTTTTCTAAATAAACAATTTTTGTCATCAGCAAAAGACGCAAGATAACATACACTGACTTTGGTCTGACACTAACAAGAGGTCAGTACTCTTCACCAACACCAGCCATGTAAATAAATAATTCTCCATCTGGAGATGAAGGTGTGAATCAACGTGACGCTTAATCGGAAAATAAACAAGTGACTGACCCAGAAACTGTTTTATTTTTATTTACCAAGAGTCACGGACCTGCTGAAGCAGCCCCTTATGGGCGAAAAATTCATGTGTGCTACGAAGATCGCGGGCGCTGTTGCCGACGCAGCACCACGTGGTAATGGGGCTGTCTGCTCTTTGGTATTATCCTTTATTTACTTACAACAATAATTTTTTTAACAAAAATACGTGAATTCAATAGTAGGACATTATAAATTTACAATATATTTTAAGCAGAGAAAAAGAAATAACAAGACAAGAAACAGTAGGTATTGACGATCCTTCTCGCACCGCCCGGGATATGGGAATTCATATTCTCACGTCCACCGTATCCGTGTGCTGATACCCGTGTTGTCATTATTTGCACAGACATGATTCCTCAGAAAAACTCGAATTGTTCAGTGGCGTTATGAGGACAAGGCGTGTGCATTGTAAACCATGACAAAAGTTAAAGTACCAACAACCATTTATTTCGTAACTATGTAGGCTTCTGCCGCCGATAACGAGATTATTAATCTATAAAGTCGACATTTTGGCAGTATTATAACGACTTTTCTCAAGGTAGCACTGGTTTTACTGGAGGAAAGGTATCGCTAGTTATTGCAAGCTATCGGTGTCAATACGATATACACTATGTGATCAAAAGTATCCGGACAGCCACAAAAACTTACGTTTTTCATATTAAGTGCATTGTGCTGCCACCTATTGCCATCTACTCCATTTCAGTGACCTCAGTAGTCATTAGACATCGTGAGAGAGCAGAATGGGCTGGCTCAGCGGAACTCAGGGTGTAAGTAGGCTGTTTAGGTTTTTTTATTGGTAACGCCACCTCTGTATGAAAATCACTGGCTGTGCTGTGTGCAGTCTGTGGCTGCTTTGCATTGTTGTAATACTCGCCATTGTAGTGCTAGGCAGCTGGCTGTGAACAGCGCGTAGCGTTGCGCAGTTGGAGGTGAGCCGCCAGCAGTGGTGGATGTGGGGAGAGAGATGGCGGAGTTTTGAAATTTGTCATGAACTGCTCTATATATATATATATATATATATATATATATATATATATATATATATATATATATATGATGATATCAAGGTAAATACATTGTTTGTTCTCTATTAATATCTTTCATTTGCTAACTATCCCTATCAGTAGATAGTGCCTTCCGTAGTTTGAATCTTTTATTTAGCTGGCAGTAGTGGCGGTTGCTGTATTGCAGTAGTGGGAGTAACGAAGATTTTTGTGAGGTAAGTGATTTAGTGATTTGTGAAGTACAGGTTAATGTTAGTCAGGGCCATTCTCTTGTAGAGATTATTTAAAGTCAAATTGCGTTGCGCTAAAAATATTGTGTGTCAGTTAAAGTACAGTCCTGTATAAATTGTTATAAGGGGACGTTTCAAGGGACTTCGAACGTGTTGAGGTGACTGGGCGTCACTTGTGTCATACATCTGTAGGCGAGATTTCTACATTCCTAAACATCCCCAGGTCCACTGTTTCCGCTGTGATAGTAAAGTGGGAACGTAAAGGGACACGTACAGCACAAAAGCGTACAGGTCGACCTCGTCTGTTCACTGGCAGATATCACCGACAGCTGAAGAGGGTCACATTGTCTATCCAGCCCATCACACAGACATTGGACCATTGAACAGTGGAAAAACGTTGTGTGTAGTGACGAATCACGGTACACAATGTGGGCATCCGATGGCAGGGTGTGGGTATGGCGAATGCCCGGTGAACGTCATCTGCCAGCGTTTGTAGTGCCAACAGTACAATTCCGGGGCGGTGGTGTTATGGTGTGGTCGTGTTTTTCATGAAGGGTGCCTGCACTCTTCGTTGTTTTGTGTGGCACTATCACGGCACAGGTCTACATTGATGTCTTAAGCACCTTCTTGCTCCCCAGTTTTGAAGAGCGCATTTGTTGTAACCGCGACTGGAACGGTCGCGGGGTGGCGGAGAAAGCGCGGCGGGAGAAAACGAAGAGCGGCCCGCGAACAAACAAACTAACGAAATGGACGGACACGAAACAACGACGGACGATCGAGAGAGGCCTTACGACGACAAAACGCAAGAAGCAGCGGGGTGACAGAGACAACCAAACGAATCTAAGACGTCCAGTAATAATGAAAACAAAGAAAGGTAAACACGCTGGCTGTTGTCGAAGCGATATATCAAGACGCACGCAACGATTAGACTCACTGGCTCGGCGATAGGCGGGCGCTTACGATGGGGGGCGCCGCTATTGGCCGCTGGGACCACGTGTTCCGCTGTGGCGCCCTCACACTTAATGTGGGCTAGGAGGCGCCCGCCGCCACGGCGTACAGCACGATGGTGCAGAGACGTCTAGGGGTCTTCGACGTCCATGACGTCTGACGCGGATTCAAATTCCGCGGGGGCGCGGTACCATACAATTCGGGGAGGGCGATTGCATTTTTCAACACGATCGAGCGCATGTTCAATGCACGGCCTGTGGCGGGGTGTTTACACGACAGTGACATCCCTGTAATGGACTGGCCTGCACAGAGTCCTGAGCTGAATCCTATAGGACACCTTGGGAATATTTTGTATCGCCGACTTCGTGCCAGACCTCACCGAGCGACATCGATGCCTCTCCTTATTTAAGAATGGGCCGCCATTCCCCAACAAACGTTCCGCCACCTGATTGAACAAGTGCCTGCGAGAGTGGGAGCTACCTCAACGCTAAGGGTGAGCCAACACCACATTGAATTCCAGCATTACCGATGGAGGGCGCCACTAACTTGTAAGTCATTTTCAGCCAGGTGTCCGGATACTTTTGATCACATAGTGTATGTCACTCCTAGAATACAATAGGCTTGTCACGAGAGTAGGAAGGAAGCTACTAGTGAAATAGCATATGATCTTCATTTTGATTGCGGAGCTGCCTTCATAGAAGCAGGTGGAGGCCAGTCAATAGATGCGAGGAGGCATAACGTGAACGCTACTTGACATTAGAGCAGCACAGCAAATGAGCGATAGCGAAACTCCAGTGTGGTTGAAGACAAACTATCATGTTCCAGGTAGGCCGTGTACTGGCAAAAAAGTCGTCGATGCGCCAACACAAAATACGAGACCCAGAAAAGTGCCTCAAGAAGTTCGGAGTAAATTCTAGAGACACTCGTATTTCCACTGTCTCGAACCCGCGTTATTTTAAAGATGAGTGTGTGAAAATGGAACTGTGTCTACTGCACCACGATTATTTGTTTGCTGGACTGGCGTGTATCATGTGGTTGATTGGCACAAGCAGGTATCCTCAGTGCTTGCCTCAGAAGTTACATGCCCAGCACAAGGAGCAAGCGTGCCGTACTCCGTGACGGTGCAACATCAGTCATTATAAAAACAGCTGAATGTTGTTAAAAGAGAGAAAAGACACTAACTTTCGTGAGGTCCATTTGGTGGACTAACTAGAACTTTGGAAGATTTATAATACTGTATTTATTGTAAAGAATATGTAATAATATCTGAAGGACCGGAAATTGTTACACTTACAAAAAATGATTCCTGTATGTGAAAACTGTTGTGAAAATATAGTGGGATTGATTTCAAAGTATCTCGAGTGTACGGAGTTATTTTAAGAGTAGAGAATATTCCTCCAAAACAGCATCTTATCTTCGGAGAAGAAGTGGGGCAGACCACCGCAGCCGGCTATCCTGAAAAGAAGTTCTGCAAAGCAACTTTGCATAAGTTCAATAATCAAGGGGGAGTGTGAGTCTTGCACAACAACACCACAATGTTCCCTCTAATCACTGCAAACTGCCACAACGTGGTGCCGCTACGGTCGCAGGTTCGAATCCTGCCTCGGGCATGGATGTTTGTGATGTTCTTAGGTTAGTTAGGTTTAACTAGTTCTAAGTTCTAGGGGACTAATGACCTCAGCAGTTGAGTCCCATAGTGCTCAGAGCCATTTGAACCATTTGAACAACGTGGTGACTGAAGTGATCAGGACTCGAAAAGGAGGAATTTTTTGGAGAAAACTGAGATAAGAAAAAGTTGAGTTGCCATAGCAACCCGTAATAACAAGACGAAGAAATTGGTCTGCAGAATTCGAATAAGAAGATTTGGGTGTGGAAGGAAGCAATCCTCACACGCGCAGTAACCAGCCGACGCCACCGCAGTAACCAGCCACCGATGTCAATGCAGTAATGACGTAGATGAGTACTTTGACTGTGTGTAAATTTATTGCCAAAAATTTTACTTTATATGTCTAAATTTATACTTTTTAAAAACTGCCTTGAAAGTGATATTCCATTATTATGTCTGTAGTACTTGTACTAGTATGATAACTTTGTTGTGACAATTCCTACATCATGTAAATGATTTACAGGAAGATAATAAAATGAAATGAAAAAAAATGGTAACTATAACGCAGTCTGACAACTGTTACAAACGTCTAGCGATCTGTCCGCCAGCTACCCCTTTCCGACGGGCCGCGAGTATTGGAGGAACGCAAGCCTCACCGTAATGGAAATGAGCGTTTGGCGTCATTGGCCGGGAGGCCCCTTGCGGGGCAGGTTCGGCCGCCTAGGTGCAGGTCTTTTTACATCAGACGCCACATTGGGCGACCTGTGCGCCGGATTGGGATGCAATGATGATGAAGACAGCAGAGCACCCATGCCCTGTGCGGCGAAAAACCCCGACATAGCCGGGAATCGAACCCGGGCGCGTAGGACGGCAACCTGTCACGCTGACCACTCAGCTATCGCGGCAGACAGCCTCACCGTGAAAAGACGCGACAGCCTTAACAAACAGCTACATGGAAAAAAACTGCAGTGTATTTCTGAGCACACCAGGAAGAAAACTTACCTACCAAAAGCAAACACTGACTTGCATACAGGCGTCGATCACTGACAAGCTGGTTATTCCACCAACTTCATCCTTTCTACAATCTCCCTCTCGTCCCGAGTAGGCTATTACGTCCTAGGACCAACAAAGTTCCAGGTATATGATGTATTTAGACAGATAATTTGTAATAAGGAGGGGCATCTTTCCTCGAATAGTCCCAGTCTTGCCCAAAGGAATGTCGATGTAATACAGCCGAAATGTCGGTTTTGTGGGCTGTATAATTCAAAGTATTTTATATTTTACACAATGATGCGGTACATCTCCCGGAAGAATGTCAATCATCAATCATTTCGTTCATTCATCTCCTAACAGTTTTCCTGATGTCCTCCTTCTAGTGCTACATACAGTGCTAAATCAAGACACAGTCACAGTTTCGTCGACCCATAAAACGCGTTTTAATTGTAAAAATCGGCATAAAATATGTGTAAGTTACAGGGAAGGCCGATAATATGCAATACATACAAGAACCAAGAAAAATAAATGAGACTGAAATACCAAAACTGAACTCTTCAGACTAGAAAATCTCTAAGACAGAGGTGTAGTCTTTCGCTCCTAACGTTCAACGTATACATTTCATAAGCAATTACAGAAATGAAATGGCCGGCCCAAGTGGCCGTGCGGTTAAAGGCGCTGCAGTCTGGAACCGCAAGACCGCTACGGTCGCAGGTTCGAATCCTGCCTTGGGCATGGATGTTTGTGATGTCCTTAGGTTAGTTAGGTTTAACTAGTTCTAAGTTCTAGGGGACTAATGACCTCAGCAGTTGAGTCCCATAGTGCTCAGAGCCATTTGAACCATTTGAACAGAAATGAAATAAACGTGCAGCTGTGGGATTAAAATTCACTATGAGAGGAAATAAGTGATAAAATTCCCTGATGACATTACTGTCCTGTGAAAGTGAGGAATAACAGCAGGACTTGTCGAATGGAATGAGAAGGCTAATGAGCACCCACTGTGAACTGAGAGTAAACCGAAGAAAGACGAAAGTAATGAGGAGTAGCAGAAACGAGATTAGCGATAAAATAAAGGACAACGAGGTAGAATTTAAGAAATCCTTCTACCTTGAGAGCAAAATAGCTCATTATGGACGAATCAAGAACGACTTAAAAAGTAGGCTAGCACTGGAAAATAGAGCATGCATGACCAAAAGTAATAAGACATCGATCTTGGTTTTAAGAAGAAATTTCTAGGAATAAACGTATGAAGCACACCGTTGCGAAGAGACTGTGAGAAAACAGGAAGAAAGGAATCGAAGCGTTTGGTATGAGATGCTACAGAAGGATGTTGAAAATTAGGTGTACTGGTAAGATAAGAAATGAGGAAGTTCTCCGCAGAACCGGTGAGGAATGAAACAAACATTGACACAACGTACGGATAGAATAACAGAATATTTGTTAAGAGAGTAAGGAATAATTTCCATGTTATTTGAGGAAGCTGTAGATATCAGAAACTACAATGAAATAGAAAGATTTAAATATATACAAAAAATAATAGAGGATGTAGAATGTAAGTGCAACACTGAGACGTCGGATGCAGGTGCTACACTGAGATGAAGAGGTTGGCGTAGATGAGGAATTAATGACTGGCCGCGTCCAACTGCAGAAGTCTTATGGTCCAACAAAAAAGAAGAAAAAGTGCTACATCTTTATTATGTTATCAATTCTAGATTGGCAGGCACAATTGCTCGGTCTCCATTTTTCAGTATCTTTCGTAAGTCTCTTCTATTCAGAGTATGTTGTCAGTTTTAGATCTTGCTTTATCTTCCTGATCTACTGGCGTCTTCCTCTTCCTCGTGCATTCTTCACAGGTGTCTTCTTTCTTGTAATTCAGGGCTTAACAACTGGCCGGTTTTGAGCGCGAGTACTCGCGTCTGCTCAGGCACGTGCTCGCGAGCAGGTGCAAGGTCGCCGAGTAGGGAGGGAGGGGAGGGAGGGGAAATGCGCGCGCACGTTTGAATGTGATCTCACGTTCTTAGCAGATTTAACTAGCCATGTGAATGCTTTGAACATTTTACTACAAGGTAAAGATCTGCTAATTACTCATTTCATAGATCGAATACGAGTTTTTAAAATGAAATTGACACTTTGGGTGAGTCAGCTGGAAACAGGAAACCTAGCTCATTTTCCTAAATTATCATCCATGCAAGATGTTCACAAAGACTGTGAGCGTTATTCACATAGTTTAGTTGATCAGCGCTTTCAAGATCTGACAGCACTAGACAGTGATTTTGATATATTCTCTCCATATTCAGCGAATATTTAAGAGATTCGTCCTGAGCTGCAGCAAGAAATTATTGACGTGCAGTGTGACAGAGAATACAGAGACAAATTTCAGAACAAGAAAAACATTTTGGAATTCTACGGACACTTCCCTCAGGATAGATTTCCTCGTTTCCAGAAACTGGCGGCTACAATAATATCAATGTTCGGTTCCACGTATGTTTGTGAACAACTGTTCTCTGCAATGAAATGTAAGAAGGCGCGCGTGAGAAAAGCATTGTCTGATCGATATTTCAACTGCACGCTGCACCTAAAATGCACAAGAACAATTACTCCGAACACAGACGCAATTGTAAAGGGCAAAAAGTACAAGTTAACCGAGAATCCCACAATTCAGTGACACCTTTTATTGTGTAACAGTTCACAAATTAATGTGAATGTAGAGGCATACACTAAGCTAATAAAAATATGTGGCATGTGTACATTCTCCTTTATTTGTTTCATTTGTCGCACTAATAATTCGTGAGTGATATCCCTGCAGGTGGCCGCGGATTTACATTGACTGGCGGCAGCTGTTGTGTGTCCCACGTGACATTCCCCACTCTCCACTCTGGTCCGATAGTGGGGGTAGCGTGCTCGCGCTGCTCCGTGCTCGCGCCTTGCTGCTCACAGCTTGCTCCGCAAGCACGATTCTAGCAAAAGACTCTTCACAGGGTTTCCTGGCGTTCAACAAATATTTTTCGAATATATGACGTCACTCAACGGTGGGGTCGATCTAGAATAATACGAAGTATGTAAGTAAAAACATCAAAAGCCAAGATGGCTAATTATAATTTTATCTACGACGATTGGTGGCAAATCTAAGTTGCCATCAACTGATCTATGAAGCAAAGAGATCGGAAATTACAAGTGTCATCATCTCAGATACAATAAGGTGGCTTACATTTTTTCATATATATAATTATTATTATTGGTGTTTTGCCCTTAAAGACCGCGTTTGGACTAAACTACATGGCCAGTTCCTTTTGCTGCCTTCCTTGCTGCCCAAACTTCCCTCATTCGCTCAGGTGTTTCTGTTTCCGGTCCTCTGTCCATGCTTCTTGTCGGCTTTGTGTCTTCGGTTTCATCTTGATTGCCTTTTTGGTAACCCATATTTCTTTCATCTTCCGGCTGTGATCTTGCTTGCGTTCTTTGGTACATTTTACGCCTGTTCGTTTGTCACATTGCATCTCATGTAGTTTACTTTTCTTAATGATGTTTCTGAATTTTAATCTGTCGTTTATTGTGTCTGCTGTTATGTTGAGTTGGTTAAGGTCGTTTTTTACCTCTGCCACCCATTTGTTGTTTCTAGTGGTTACCCAGTCAGAGATCTGTTTGGTCAGTCTGTGTGATGGCATTCTGTATAGGTGTCCATAGAATTGTAGTCTGCGTTTTCTAATCTTTTCTGTGATTGTCTCAGTATGTTTGTATAGTTCCTCTGTAGGTTTCTTGATCCATATTCCATTGTTGGTTGTTAGTTGCGACAACTATTTTCCTAAATATTTTCCGTTCTACTTTTTCTAGTTGTCTGATACGTGTATGCCCTAGGATTAGTGTGGTCTCTGCTGCATATAGTGCCTCGGGGAGCACCACCGTGTCGTAGTGGCGTAATTTGGCTTTTTGTGTGATAGACCTCTTGTTGTAATGATTCCACACTAGTTTGTATGCCTTGTCCAGTTTAGTTTTTCTTTCTTCGTTTGAGTCTCTGTTATGTCCACTCATTTGTAGTGTTTCACCAAGGTATTTGAAGTTTGCCGTTTTGTAAATCGTGCCACACTTTGTGTTCAGAGATGAGAGTTTCTTTGTGCTCATAAACTGTGTCTTTTCGTAAGAGAACTGTAGTCCAGTTTTGGAAGCGATTTCGTGCAGTTCTTCAATAGCGTCTTTTGTTTCTTTTATACCTTTCGTGATAATCGCCAAATCGTCTGCAAATGCCAGGCATTTAAACTGTAGGTTCCATAAGGTTATCCCCTGTTGTGATGTTTCCCATTCTTTTATTACCTTATCTAACACCAGATTGAAAAGGAGAGGTGAGAGGCCATCGCCTTGTCGGACACCTGTGCGAATTTCTAAGGGCTCTGATACTTCCCCACAGAACTTTACTTTGGAGGTCGTGTTGGTTAAAGTTTGCTCTATGATAGCCAGTGTTTTGTTGTCTACTTCGAATTCTGCTAGAATTTTGAAGAGAGTTTTCCGGTCGATAGAGTCGTACGCCCTTTTGAAGTCGACAAAGGTAATGATCAGGTTCTGTTTGTGTTGTAAAATCATTTTCAGGTTCCAAATTTGTTCTGCACAAGACCGCCCTTTACGGAAGCCTGCTTGGTATTCCCAAAACAAGTGGTCGATCTGGCATTCTAGTCTGTTTAGTAAAGCTTTAGAGAGGATCTTGTATGTGACCGTAGTAGTAGGGACCCTGTAGTTGTTCGGGTCAGTCTTGTCACCTTTTTTGTGTAGTGGGTGTATCAGGGCAGTTTTGCAGTCGTCAGGAATTTTCATGGTCTTCCAGATATCTTCCAAGATCCTGTGGATGTCTTTGGTGAGTTCTGGGTCTTGTAACTTCCCGATTTCCGCGATGATGCCGTGTTCTC
This sequence comes from Schistocerca nitens, assembly GCF_023898315.1. Classification (NCBI taxonomy): domain Eukaryota; kingdom Metazoa; phylum Arthropoda; class Insecta; order Orthoptera; family Acrididae; genus Schistocerca; species Schistocerca nitens. Next base: position 72,678,199 of record NC_064614.1, read on the forward strand.
CTGGTGCTCTGCGATTCTTGAGTGACTTGATTATTTTTTTAACTTCTTCTAGAGTTGGAGGTTCACTGGATTGTACGTGCTCGTTTCTGTCATCATTTCTTCCATAGGGGGGTCCATGTTGAGCAGTTTTTCAAAGTACTTTGCCAGAATGTCACAATTGTTTTTGGTACTGGTTTCTAGGGTTCCATCCTGTCTTCTGAAGTACAAGTTGGGTGGTTGATATCCAGACATATTTTCTCTGAACGTTCTGTAGAAGTTTTGTAAGAGGTATGTGCTGCCTGCAATATGTAAGCTATAAGAGAATCTGAGACCAAAGAGCAGTGTTGACTGCAGTACGAACTGTGTAACAGTAGCAGTAAGTTGTTGCTAGCGAGCAGTCGCCTGTCTGCGCTTGTCAGTCCTGTCTGGTGTATCATGTTGGCTGGGCCGGTCGCGGTGCAGCGATGTCGGAGCCTGAGTATTACTGTATAAGGTAAAAAAGCAGCCTCGCGCATATCTGGTAATATTATGTAAACTCACATGTAAATCTTTTAAAAATGTCCTAATAATAATCTTTGTCTAATTTCTAACAAGCATTCATTTCAATTTAAAGAATTTAATTTTTTTTAATGCATGATCATTTCGATTGTTGCAAAAGAAAAATCATTTACTTCCTTTCATAAATAGCAAATGTATAGGCCAGCATTGCACAGAGCTGTGCCGGAAAAAGCTATTGTAGGAGCAGATAGTTGCCGACTTTATTGAGGTGAGAATTTTTGTTTTTTTATTCAGAATGATCTTACAGGGCCATGACGCAGCACTGCTGTCGTCCAAATTTTACCAGGTTACTGAATATTTTTTTTATTACGAGGTTTAGGAATTTTTCTGTTTCGAGCTTACATTAAATGGGAAACAAATTTTTTGTAGAGGTTAAATGTGAATGAATTTCTGTAGGGAGGTTATAAATGAAAAAGAATTTCTGTAGAGAGGTTACACTAAATAAGAATCACATTAATTATTCAATAATTTTTCTGAGAAGTAGTCATATATCTGTTCTTATTTACTTAAATGTAGTTTGCATCTGGCGCAACGCATTTACTAATTTGTCACTCTTTCTTTCACAGATCATCGGCAATTTGTTGCTCTTTGTTGTAATTGTGTTTGTTCCATTTTTGCTTTGTCTTTGTTTCATTTTTGTGCTTAATTTTGATTTGTGAAAAATGCCGCGAAAAACTGTTAACAGTACATCGCGATGTGCCATGAGTGAAATAGCCAACTCGAATAATTTGAGCGATAATACGTGCGACACTCAGTGTAATAGTGATAATCCCCTAATTACAGATAATCAGTGCGTACCGATCACTAATATTAATTTTGATCCTAATGATGAGCAAACAAATGTAATTATGTCTAGAGTTAACAATTGATGACGCGGCACGTTCCGTTACAATGAACGCTGCTCAGTTTGACACACCCGGTTTGCAAAATTTGAATTGTGAACGGATAACTTTTTTTCACGAAGATGAACAATGTACTCAAAGTACGTCAAATTTATATGATTCCGATTTAGTGACCAACAGTGCACATCCGATAGGCAACCCTTTTTGTGAATCAGAGAATGACCAAATGGTTACGCAAAACGTGACAAATGCAGATACATCATCACACAGCACACAGAATACAGTAGGTAATATTGGCATGGACCAAGTTATGGCATTATTGCTACAACTTAATGAGAATTCCAAACAGTCGAAGAAAGAACAAGACAACAACTTCAAACAACTTAATGAAAATCTTAAACAATTGAATGAAAAATACGACAATCTTAATGAAAAACACGACAACCTAAATGAACAGAACAAACAACTTAGTGAGCAGATTACAGCCGTTGCTGCGCAATGTCATGATACTAAAGAACAATTACGCGAAGAAATTAAGGCTTGTGCTAGGAACAATAGTGAAGAAATTAGATCTGTGGCTCATGAATTAAGTAATACACATGCAGCCACTACTAAATTACTTAGAGACAAAATTAGTGCAATCGCTAAACAATGCTCTGAAAACGCAACACAGTTACGCGACGAATTTAAATTAATGTCGACAGAACTTTCACACACACTGGATGCAAAAGTAGACGCGAAACTTGACCAACAGAACAGTCAAATTGACGAACGTTTTAATCACCACCTACAAAACAGTGACACGCGTTACCGTAAATTTATACAGGAACAGAATAAAGTAAAGCGACAAGTAATGGAAACTATTACTGCACAGAGACAGGAAGATAAGCGTAAATTGTTTACGAAAGCAAAAACATACGTAGACAACAATATTGCTACAGTATCAGACGAAATTTATACTATCAAACAGTTGAACACCGAATCACATGATGAAATCTCTGATCTTAAAACAAAAACAGACACACACATAGTAGACTTTCAGAGAGTGACCGACAGACTTGAACAATTATAACTAATACAGGATCCCGATGCCATCAATGCAGACGTTAAGAAGTTAAAGAAAACCACACGTAAAATACAAGAACAAATTAATGCTTGCGATACTAAAAACGATGATCAGGTAAAAGCACTGACTGAAAAATATGATGAATTGGCCAGTCGTGTTGACGTTATCGAAAGTAATAATGACACCAAATCAGACGATACGTCACCAGTTTCGTTTAATGAAATACCCGAATTCCAAAATTTACAGCAGACAATCAGTGAGATAGATTCGTCCAATAATACATTGCGTAGAAAATTGTCAACTTTACAGCAAGAAGTGACAGAGATGGAAAATGTTTCAGCCTCTAACACGGCACAGCATACGCCACATTCCGAACATTTATCACACTCCCACAGCATATATAATTTAGGTAATTGACAGAGAGTACGTGAGTTAGATTCCGAACAGTCACAGACAAATAGATTCTCATACAATCCTGAACCTGTTCAGACATACAGAGACGATAATTTTGATTACAAGCACTTTCTATCAGTGAGAAAATTTAAGGTATTTAAAAATGACAGAACACAGATTCACCCATTGGATTGGATACAACAATTTAGCTTTGCTTTTCCACCGACTTGGCCTGTAACACACAAACTTGAATTTATTTCCAGTTTTTTGGAAGGCGAACCGGCAACTCGTATGAGACCGATCGCGAGACAATGTTACTCGGTAGAAGAATTTCAGAATGCTTTTCTGTCAGCGTATTGGTCGAAGACGACACAACGCGGAATCAAGGACCAATTAATTAGTTTACCGAATTATGAGAACTCAAATTTTTCCACTGTCACGCAATTTTTTGAGCACATGGTCCAACAAAACCAGTACTTAAGTGAACCATACAGTGAATCTGCACTCATTCAATTATGTATTTCTAAATTACCACGATCATTAAGAGTATCACTTTGGCCAGGTCAGCAGAAAGAAAATATTTCGGCATTCAGAGATCTGTTACAGCTTTTGGAAGTTCAGCAATCAGATTATTCATTTATAAACAAAAATTTTTCACATAATAACCAAGGTCAACAAGCATACAGCAATTACTATCAGCCATGCTATTTCAATAGCAAAGGTAATAGACGCTTCAGGAACGACAACCGCCAGAACTTTAATAACAGACAAAATTTTAATTATCAGTATCGTCAAAATTATCAGCAACAGGAATCATATTATGGTAACAATAGACGGTTTTCACCGCAACAGCATCAAAGCCAGCCGGTTAGCATACCTAACCAACAATGTAATAATGTACAAGGTCAACCGAGCTTTAATGTTTCGCCGCCTACACGTATAGCGTCGGCCACACCAAATAGTAACGCACCGCAACAAGGAAACCAGTACGTACAGAAAACACATCATTTCAATTCCTATCGCAACGCGCCATATAGTAATGACTATCATGAGAGACGTAAAAATAATGGCCACAATTTTCAGCGTACGTTTAATAACAGTCGGTCTTATCAGCAGCAAAATCATCCGCAACAGCATATTATCATGAATGAACCAGACAGTAGATATCATCCCGAACGTAATACGTCAGGACGAAATAACAGAACCGTACAAATAGTCGAAATGCCACAACACCCTCCCGCAAATGATAGCACGTCAGATAGAATTTGACTAGATACAGTGCAGAATGAATCTTCCAGCAACGCAAGCAATACTTTTGACTCGCAGAATCTTGTTCACGAAAATGTTATTACTTTTTTACGATATCCGAGACACTCTTTTGCAAGAAAGACCAGTTATTCAAAAAACCATTTCCTACCCTGTCATTGAGGTAAAGATTGGATCATCTAAATTTTCAGCAGTAATCGATTCTGGATCACCTATGTCAGTTATAAATGAGGAAACTTTCAACGAATGTAACAAAGAGAATACCTATCCTATATTACCATTAGGCAAAACTAAGGTAAAAGGTGCAGTATCTGGTAAAGGAGTAGATGTAAAGTTACAGATACATTTATCATTTTGTATTGCAGGTCATACATTTCACTCAAATTTTTGGATTGGTCCCTTATTGACAACATACGTTATTTTAGGTACGAATTTTCTGGTACAACACGACGCAATTATTGACTTTCAAAATTCCTATTTAATGTTTAAGGATGAAAATGTACAACTGGCATTAGAATTTCAGCACTCTTTATCTGTAGAAGAACAAACAATTAATCGTACAGAGGTCATTTCGCATCACGTAACATAGACTGTCATTCCACATTGTTCACATATACGTACGTACACAACTATAATACTCCAGACGAAGCCGACTATGAAGTTATACAGATGATTTCTGATAAAGTTAAACAGAGCAGTGCAAATACAAACCACGAACGCACGCAACTACGCAAAATTCTTTTACAGCAAGCTCCAGATTTTGACAACGTCCCTGGTACTATGTCCGGTTTTATATATGAATTTCAAGTTAAACAGCACGACACATTTAAAGCCAAACATTATCCCATTCCGTATATTCAACAGAGAACAAGTTAAGAAAGAATTGCAAGCTATGCTTGACCAAGGAATTATTGAACCGGCAGTTAGTCCGTACATAAACCCACTCCATATTGTTAAGAAAAAGGATGGTTCACATCGTCTCGTTCTTGATTCGCGTCACATCAACGACATTATTATTAATGAAACAGATCGCCCACAGACACTAGAAGAACTTCTACAGAAATTTCATGGTACTGCTATTTATTCCACATTAGATTTGAAATCGGGATTTTGGCAAATTCAGCTCCATCCGAACTGCAGAAAGTACACGGATTTTCTCTGTTTTGGTGACTGTTATCAATTTTGTAAATTACCGTTCGGTTTAACAATTTCTTCAGCAGCATTTATTCGCGGTTTGAATAGTATACTTCCGACAGAACTTAAAGACAGAATCACAACGTATGTAGACGACATTCTTATTGCAGAAGCTAACTGGTCTGAACACATTCTGATTCTTGAACAACTGTTGCAAACTTAACGTGCACAAGGACTCACAGTTAATCTCAGTAAATCGCACTTTGGCAAAACTTCTATAAAATTTCTTGGACATGTAATTTCAGCAGAAGGCATTGCGCCTGACCCGGAAAAACTTCAAGCTTTACGTGACATTACTGTTCCTACGATGAAGAAACAATTACGCAGATTTCTGGGATTAATTAACTTTTTTCGTAAATTTATTCATTACTCTGCTTTAGACACCCCTAGATCATGTCAGTTGACGGATAAAAACACTATTTGGTCCTGGGATAGCCAAGCACATTCTGTATTTGTGAATCTGAAAGAAGCTTTGTTGAATGCACCACTTTTTTTCACATCCAGATCTTACTAGAAACTTTTCCATTGCCACCGATAGTTCTAACACCGCTTTAGGTGTACACATTTTTCAGGAAATTGAAGAAGATGGTACTACAGTAATTAAAAACATCGCCTTTACGAGTCGCATTCTGTCACCTGCTGAACGCAATTATTCTGTTACAGAACTTGAAACATTATGTGTTGTATGGGCATTTACGAGATTTCTTCATTTTATTTATGGAAGACACACTACCGTTTACACAGGTCATAGAGCGATACATGTTTTACTTTCCGCTAAATTTACACACGACAGATTAAGCAGATGGAAACTTTATTTACAGGAATTTAATTTTACAATTGATCACATTCCCGGTACACAAACGCACTATCCCGTTCTCTCAGCAACAATCAGCAAGACATCGCAACCAACTTCTGCAAAGCAAACTTCAGCGTCTGTATATTCAACAAGTTGCATTTGAAGATTTCATTTCGTCGTCATTACGAGACATAGCACAAGAGCAGAGTAAAGACAACGTGTGGAAAGAAGTTAAACACCTTTGGCAAGATAGGAAGAATTTTACCATTAGAAACCATTACACTGTACGCTCTCACCCTGACAGCAACAATTGGTTACTATGCATTCCTGACGAGCTTGTTAACAAATTAATTTGGTATACTCATGTAAGTTACGCACATTACGGAGCCAGAAAATGTTTTCTAATACTCAGACAGAACTGCTATTTTACCAACATAGAGAAACGTATTCGACGACTTTCAGCGTCATGTAAAATCAGCCAGAAAGCTAAGTCAGAGACGACTTCACATATTCCTCCGTTACATCCCATTGTACCTGTTAAATTGAGACACATGGCCGCTGTAGACATTTTTGGTACGATTCCCAGAACTAATAGACGTTTTTGCTACATCTTTGTCGCTGTTGAACTCACTTCAAAATTTGTTACCTTCACTCCGTTATGCAAAGCTACTGCTAAATCTGTTTCGAAAGCATTTGTAAAACATTTTTTATTTCATGTAGGGCATGTATTGAAAGTAATTTCCGACAATGGATCACAGTTTCGATTTGCTATATGGACACGTATGTTACGAGCTAGAAACATTTCTCCGATCTACGTATCCAAGTATCATGCTTCTTCGAACCCTTGTGAACGATTAATGAAAGAAATTGGTAAACTGTGTAGAATATACTGCCATAAAAGACATATTGATTGGGACACACAAATACTATTCCAGGATGTAATTAATTCCATACCAAATGAATCTACTATGCTATCTCCGACTGTTATACTGAAAAATGTTGAACCACCTAACAAAATTTAAGAATTAGTATCCTTTCCAACATCTCGTCGACTACGACACCATGAAATAATTGACATTGCGCTGAACAACATCAAAAGCCGCAGAGGGACGGAGAAGACAGCAAAAACAGGTTTGTACACGCCGTGACTTTCACATTGGACAGAAGATATTAGTACGTACACACTATTTATCTAACAGAGGAAAGAGTAGATGTAGTAAATTTGAGCTTCTATATGCAGGTCCATATCGAATTCGCAGCATTTCTGACCCCAATGTAGTACACGTCGAAACTCTGAGAACCAGAAAAAGTAAAGGCAATCACCATGTCTCCAATATTAAACCCTTTATTGAATGAACATACTTTATGATTTATCACACCGTAATGCCATTTCCTGATTTGTATATGACCACTTACACAATTATATTTATATGAACACTTGATGTTGATTATTATATTTTTTTCTTGGCAAGTGCCCGGCAAGGTAAGGTTAGCAGGTCGCTTTTCTTGTCGTTACACATCTGACCGTGCACATTTTTCCAGATAAACTTACACATTTTATGACCACTTATGCAATTATATTTATGTGACTACTTACTGACGATTATCATATTTTTTCTTGGCAAGAGCCCGGCAAGGTAAGGTTAGCAGGTCGCTTTTCTTGACGTTATATATCAGACCGTGCACATTTTCCATTTTTCATGTATGTATGATTGTTTTCCTGTTTGTTTGTATGCACTGTGAAATCTTTAAGATATAACAAACACCAGTTCACTTTGACATTTTTGCCTTATGATATCTCTACATCGTGACTATTTTACATTTTTTTTTGCTACTACATTATGACACTCTGTGTACATTTCTGCACCTGCACACTGTCTATGTTTTTCACATATTACGTTTTCTGTCATGCTATGCTGTATGCTTAATTATATCACTAGAAACCAGTTTTTATTTAATGGGCGTATGATTTAAATGCAAGACATTAATCATTGTTAATCATTTTCAAAAAGCAATAACGTGTAAAAGAAATAAATGAAACAAACCACAGTGGATTACTATGAAATGGGAATTTCACCTTCGGAATGAACGAAAGAAGATGCAATACCTCGTCACGAAGAGTAAATGGATCAGAATTAACAAACATTAACATGAATATACTATACACATCGTATGGTAGCAGTCTTAACTAATTATTTTTCTTTCAGAATATGAGGCGATTGATGCAGGCTGTCAGACAGAACTACACATCTTAGTTTTAGTGATGAAATATAGTAGATATAGGAAACTCTATACTATGAATAGTTATATGAAGTAAATGATAATATGAATAACGAAGTGTCTTTTTGCAGATGATAATGAATCATGATGAATAGTGATGAAGAATATGGTACTATGAATAATGAAGTTTTTCTTTGCAGGTGATGATAATAATGAAGTTATGGTGATATGAATAATGAAGTTTTTGTTTACAGGTGATGATAGTGATAAATTTTATATGTCCACTAAACGCACCACTTTTAAGTTTTTCTTTGCAGATGAGAATAATGATGAAGTTTATATACACACCTGGAAATGGAAAAAAGAACACATTGACACCGGTGTGTCAGACCCACCATACTTGCTCCGGACACTGCGAGAGGGCTGTACAAGCAATGATCACACGCACGGCACAGCGGACACACCAGGAACCGCAGTGTTGGCCGTCGAATGGCGCTAGCTGCGCAGCATTTGTGCACCGCCGCCGTCAGTGTCAGCCAGTTTGCCGTGGCATACGGAGCTCCATCGCAGTCTTTAACACTGGTAGCATGCCGCGACAGCGTGGGCGTGAACCGTATGTGCAGTTGACGGACCTTCAGCGAGGGCGTATAGTGGGCATGCGGGAGGCCGGGTGGACGTACCGCCGAATTGCTCAACACGTGGGGCGTGAGGTCTCCACAGTACATCGATGTTGTCGCCAGTGGTCGGCGGAAGGTGCACGTGCCCGTCGACCTGGGACCGGACCGCAGCGACGCACGGATGCACGCCAAGACCGTACGATCCTACGCAGTGCCGTAGGGGACCGCACCGCCACTTCCCAGCAAACTAGGGACACTGTTGCTCCTGGGGTATCGGCGAGGACCATTTGCAACCGTCTCCATGAAGCTGGGCTACGGTCCCGCACACCGTTAGGCCGTCTTCCGCTCACGCCCCAACATCGTGCAGCCCGCCTCCAGTGGTACCGCGACAGGCGTGAATGGAGGGACGAATGGAGACGTGTCGTCTTCAGCGATGAGAGTCGCTTCTGCCTTGGTGCCAATGATGGTCGTATGCGTGTTTGGCGCCGTGCAGGTGAGCGCCACAATCAGGACTGCATACGACCGAGGCACACAGGGCCAACACCCGGCATCATGGTGTGGGGAGCGATCTCCTACACTGGCCGTACACCACTGGTGATCGTCGAGGGGACACTGAATAGTGCACGGTACATCCAAACCGTCATCGAACCCATTGTTCTACCATTCCTAGACCGGCAAGGGAACTTGCTGTTCCAACAGGACAATGCACGTCCGCATGTATCCCGTGCCATCCAACGTGCTCTAGAAGGTGTAAGTCAACTACCCTGTCCAGCAAGATCTCCGGATCTGTCCCCCATTGAGCATGTTTGGGACTGGATGAAGCGTCGTCTCACGCGGTCTGCACGTCCAGCACGAACGCTGGTCCAACTGAGGCGCCAGGTGGAAATGGCATGGCAAGCCGTTCCACAGGACTACATCCAGCATCTCTACGATCGTCTCCATGGGAGAATAGCAGCCTGCATTGCTGCGAAAGGTGGATATACACTGTACTAGTGCCGACATTGTGCATGCTCTGTTGCCTGTGTCTATGTGCCTGTGGTTCTGTCAGTGTGATCATGTGATGTATCTGACCCCAGGAATGTGTCAATAAAGTTTCCCCTTCCTGGGGCAATGAATTCACGGTGTTCTTATTTCAATTTCCAGGAGTGTATTTACTGTTAGTTAAGAAACGCTATGTAGTTATTTAAGTATTTGTTGCAGTTCGTTTTGACAGTATGTCTTATGTCGCATGGTATAATGACTGAAGGTTTTGGAAAGGAGAGCTAGAGTACTTATATATTGAGTACACATTTCATTACCTGTTAATTCGAAGTTCACTACTTTTCAGCATAATATGTGTTTCTTCTTTCAGCTTAATAATCCATTTTGTATATTTTCTAGGAGAAGCTATTCATGAAATTAATGTGCTATAAGCAGTTAGTCGTTAAACCTGTTCTAGTACTTGCATTTTTTTACCGATTTGTGTGTGTCATTTATGAATGTGGTCACATATACTCTACTTGTTTCATAACCTTGCTACAGCTGACTCATGACGAATGACGTTACCTATCCTCATTTGCAGCAATAAGTCAAAAGCAAATATTTTCATGCGCCAGCAATTAATTATCGATCCCAACGCAATGCATTGCTAGCATAAAAAAATTGACCTTGAATAATAGTTAAAGTATGTTACATTTTCAATATGTCCTACGTCACTGGAATGATCAGTTCTGAGTAATACTGAATGATGTTTTCTAGTCACAGACCTTGAATAATAGTTACAGTATGTTACATTTTCAATATGTCCTATGTCACTTGAATGATGGGTTCTAAGTAATACTGAATGATGTTTTGTAATAATGCATAAATATTATGCCAATAATTTCTGTAAATAATATTTTTGTTGTACTCTATAAATGCTATGCCAATAATTAACTCTCATTTTGAATGATAACTTCTGAATAATACTGAATAAGGTTTTATAAAAATATAAGAATACTCTGTAACTGGCCAATGAGTGCCAATAATTATTTTAAATATGTCGTATGTCAATTGAATGATGAAAAATGTTTTGTACTATTCAGTACTTCCTATTTGTTTAGTGACTGGCCAATGAATGCCCTGTTTCTTATTTTAATTTTGTATTATGTCACCTACATGCTATTATACGTATATGAATACCAGTAGCTTGATGCTACATTCATTAACTCCTGTTATGAATGATGACTTCTGATGGTTTGTAACTGGGCAATGAGTGCTAATGATTACTATAACTAGATGAATTATGTACATAGTATGCCATTAATTAACTCTTGCTTTGAATGATCACTTTTAAATAATGTATAAAAATGGTTTGTAACTGGCCAATGAGTGCCAATGTTCACTGTAATCAGATGATTTATGAACATTATTCTGTAATACTTCATACGTAGTACAGAAGTGTTCAGTAACTAGGCGATGATTGCCAACAATTAGTCAGATCGGTTGATAGACTAGTGTAATTCTCAATTATGACTAGCATGAGACGTAATGTCCTTCACCTTCTGACCTAATTACCAGAAATTACTGCAATATACGTTTGTCCTGTCTATCGTTATGATCATGGAGCACTATATTTGGTTTCTGCACTAATTCTACGTTGGTGAATGAGTATGGTGTTGACACATCATGGTGTCCACCACCTTGAACAATTGAGATGTTACTATGGTTCCACTGTTTGGTGTACCTAATGTACTACCAAAATGATAACATGGAATATTAATACGACATTTCAGTGTCTTGGCTACACTGATTAATACTTCAGGGAAGAGAACTTCAGATTGTCTCACTTGGTGTTGTGCTTCTGTAGAAAGATATGGATTTTCAGTGCAGCTACGTGCAACCTACTGTGCTACAACCATGATGCAATCCTTCCCTTTCCTATCCTAGTTCTTGTAAAATGGTAAAAAATACTACAGTGCGTATGCACTTTATGTCATTTGTTAATATGTTTTGTACCCATTGCGTAGACATTTTGTGATTTCTTGATATCTTCTGTACTCAGTGCATGTGCACTCTATTTCATTTTATGTTCTGTACTTATATATATGTATATACTCTATGACTGTCAACTTAGTTAATTAAGTAGATTTTAGAAAAATTTGTTGCTCATGGCAAGTCCAATTGACTCACCATCGCTGACAAATTTTTGCCCCCTCCAGTGGAGGGTTATGGAAGAGGTATGTGCTGCCTGCGATATGTAAGCTATAAGAGAATCTGAAACCAAAGAGCAGTGTTGACTGCAGTACGAACTGTGTAGCAGAAGCAGTAAGTTGTTGCTAGCGAGCAGTCGCCCGTCTGCGCTTGTCAGTCCTGTCTGCTGTATCATGTTGGCTGGGCTGGTCTAATTTCTAACAAGCATTCATTTCAGTTTAAAGAATTTAATTTTTTTTAATGCATGATCATTCCGATTGTTGCAAAAGAAAAATCATTTACTTCCTTTCATAAATAACAAATGTATAGGCCAGCATTGCACAGAGCTGTGCCGGAAAAAGCTATTGTAAGAGCAGATAGTTGCCGACTTTATCGAGGTGAGAATTTTTTTTTTTATTCGGAATGATCTTACAGGGCCATGACGCAGCACTGCTGCCGTCCAAATTTTACCAGGTTACTGAATATTTTTTTTATTACGAGGTTTAGGAATTTTTCTGTTTCGAGCTTACATTAAATGGGAAACAAATTTTGTGTGGAGGTTATATGTGAATGAATTTCTGTAGGGAGGTTATATATGAAAAATAATTTCTGTAGAGAGGTTACACTAAATAAGAATCACATTAATTATTCAATAACTTTTCTGTGGGGAGGTTACAGTTTCTTATATTGTTCTTCATGAAGTCCGATTCGATCTCTGTCAGTCGCCGTTTATCATACTCTCGTTTTTCACTGCGAATGATTTTGCTTGATTGCTTCTGTGTTTTCAGGACGTTCATCCAATTCTCTTGGGATTTATGGTTACTAAATGTTTCCCATGCACTGATTCGTTGGTCAATAGCTTGGTCACATGTGTGGTTCCACCAACGGTGTTTCCTTGTGCGTGATGCTTGTGTTAGTTTCATGGCCTCTCGGATTCTTCCTGAAAGTTGTGTCCAGTCTGCCTTTTCCTCCATTTTAAATTTGTCTAATATTTGTGTCTGGTTTAAAGTAAGGTATTCTTGATCTGGTCTAACAATTTTGTTCTTCTGGAGCTTTTTCTTGGGCAAAAGACGAATCCTGATCTGTAGTAGGTGGTGTTCTGAGTCGTGTGTCTATGTTCAAAATTTCGTTTTGTGAGTCTTTCTGGACTATTACGTGGTCCATTTGTAGTTCTTGCCTTCCGCTGGGGAATTTCCATGTGGTAAGTATATATATATATATATATATATATATATATATATATATATATACTGTAGGCAAATACACCTCAACTGTAGTGGTACTTAAGTAAATAAATTAGTGAAATCAAAGTGAACTAGAAATTAGGATATAAATGAAAAACTTGGTTTAGTTTAGAGAGTTACATACTCGCAAACAGCGGGCCGAACGGCGAAACAGAGGACACAATGACCATGAAGTCAGCAATTTCCACATAAGCGGGCGCTGTCGATTCAGCCGTCAGGGCATCGCCCGACCGGCTCACGTGTTTCTCAGTTGTCGTATGTGAGCAAAGGCCCTCGCCTACATCCCAAGAGCCAATGACCGACGTAAAGAAGATTCTTCGAGAAGCTATTCAACGTGACAGAAGAGGCAATGACCGGCTCACGTGTTTCTCAGTCGTCACATGGGATCAAAAGCCCTCACCTACATTCCAAGAGCCAACGACCGACGTTAAGAAGATTCTTCGAGAAGCTTTTCAACGTGACAGACGAGGCAATGACCGTTAAGTCGTTCACCTCCAGTAAACTGAAGTGAATAAATACGCGAGACGCAGTGGGCCAGACAGATGAAGTCAGATGAAGACGGAGACGGAGACGGAGAGAAGAGACGAAGAAGACGAAGAAGTTTTCAGTCAGTTTCGGTGCTGAAGACCGTCATGCAAGAAGAGACTGCATCATGCACAGACGCACCAAGTCCGCCGCTGTAATGGAATAGCAAACAGCAGCCGCAGCGCCAGAAGACAGAAGTTAAAAGGTATTTGAAGTCTGATTTTTACGTACCCGGGTGACTCGTGAGGACGGGAAGGAGACGGCCTCACATCAGCAGTCACCTGTGAGCTGGGATGAAGACCTGACAGCCGAAGACTGGCAAGCGGGAGTCCGTGGTTCGAGTCCGGGACACTGGCCTTCCCCCGCCGCGCCGCTCCGCTGGTCGACGCACAACACACGCGGCCGCATAGAGAAGAGAAACACTGGGACGCCACTCCCAAGGTATCATCCGACGCACGACTTCGCTCGCAATAATTAAACCGGCCACCTCGCGCTGCACGTCTCCCGTCAGCTGGGCGAGACAGCGACACGAGATACACACCGCTACGCGTAATCAGACGCCGCCACCGCCGCCGCCGCCGCTGCCGCAGCAGAAGACTTCACAAACGACACAGCTGCCGCTCTCCGAACCAGAACATCCCGTAAGATACAGTTGTACAATCTTCAATAAAAGTTATCTTATGTAAAACTGATGTTTCATTCGACCTCATACCCGAGACAAGGAAGAACCCACCCTGCCCACATGTTGTTAAGAGAGAAAAGTTAATTTATTTAATATTTTCACACTGACAGAATGCATTAGAATGCTCATCCTGACAATTGACTTGCATCAAAAGAGAAAACCCAGTTACATTTAGTAGCAGAAGTGTCACATTTAGTAACACAACGGCTACATTTGGTATCAGAAGCCGTTATAGTTGTTACAATGTGAATGAATTTCTGTAGGGAGGTTATATATGAAAAAGAATTTCTGTAGAGAGGTTACACTAAATAAGAATCACATTAATTATTCAATAACTTTTCTGTGGGGAGGTTACAGTTTCTTATATTGTTCTTCATGAAGTCCGATTCGATCTCTGTCAGTCGCCGTTTATCATACCCTCGTTTTTCACTGCGAATGATTTTGCTTGATTGCTTCTGTGTTTTCAGGACGTTCATCCAATTCTCTTGGGATTTATGGTTACTAAATGTTTCCCATGCACTGATTCGTTGGTCAATAGCTTGGTCACATGTGTGGTTCCACCAACGGTGTTTCCTTGTGCGTGATGCTTGTGTTAGTTTCATGGCCTCTCGGATTCTTCCTGAAAGTTGTGTCCAGTCTGCCTTTTCCTCCATTTTAAATTTGTCTAATATTTGTGTCTGGTTTAAAGTAAGGTATTCTTGATCTGGTCTAACAATTTTGTTCTTCTGGAGCTTTTTCTTGGGCAAAAGACGAATCCTGATCTGTAGTAGGTGGTGTTCTGAGTCGTGTGTCTATGTTCAAAATTTCGTTTTGTGAGTCTTTCTGGACTATTACGTGGTCCATTTGTAGTTCTTGCCTTCCGCTGGGGAATTTCTATATATATATATATATATATATATATATATATATATATATATATATATATATATATATATACTGTAGGCAAATACACCTCAACATGTCTCCATCATATTTATAATGCAAAACCAAAGCTGTTACGAACTACCAGAAGGTGGCACTGTGTTAGTACACATACAGAAATACAGTAGCAACATTCAAAGTCTAAGGAAGAAGTTGCATCCAAGGAGTACAAAAAACAAGGCAGTACATATATTTCTCTATGTAATTAGAGAAAACTAGTAAGACAAACCAGAGGAGACTGGAATAACAAAATTTCTAAACATATTTTCTAATTTTACAAATTTATTTTTACTTCTTTATTTCTTTGTTTTAAACAATTTTTAATTTTTAGAGAAAAATTTTAAAAAAATGTAAACGATAGTTCTTCATATCAATTATACTAACCCACTCACATACAATCCAAATACTGATGTCAAGTACAATACGGAAAATATTTTACCGGTGAATAAAGTTACAGAATTACTTAAAAGTCTGAGAGATAACCAACAAAATTTAAAAAGAAATGAAAAGAATTTCCGAATGGCTACTCGTTCCACTCAACAGGTTAAGTTTTTAGATATGAGGTAGTAACTGTAAAAGAAAAAATGAGTTAATTATTTAGTGTAAAGGAAACTTATGTTAAACGTGACACATTCCATGTTATTACGAAATGTCGTACTCATGTTGTAATGTATTTAGGTAACAAAAGGAAACAACTAAATTACTGCCTTCATAAAATACCAAATGCAAATCACACTATAATGGATCAACAACATATGTCTAGGTGCTAACGTAATATTGTGCTTGTAGTCTACATTTGGTGTAATAATAATCTTATTTAACACGATATTGCAAATTATTTACATACAGTTACTCATTGCTTTTATTTGTGCTCTGATACTAGTAGCTCATTATGCTAAACACACACTTTGAGCAGAGTACCACGTTAGCACCTACACTGCGTGTTGTACTTTTCATCTCACATTATATGGTTGAGTTATTTCTTTGTTTCTTTATCTTAGTTGAACTCTGCATTGCTGTATATGTTATCATTATACGTCACATTATTGCTACTGATGCCCTTCCTCGTGATATTGCCTCTATATATTCTGTACCTAGGCCTAGAGATACTGTAAGAGGTCCGAGCAGATGTAATTTCGATGTATTGCTCATGCGCTGCCTGCGATATGCAAGGTATAAGAGAATCTCTGACCAGAGAGCAGTGTTGACTGCAGTACGAACTGTGTAGCTGTAGCAGTAAGTTGTCGCTAGTCTGCAGTCTGCTCTGGTCTGGTCTGGTGTATCGTGTTGGGTGGTCGGTCGTGGTGCAGTGATGCCGGAGCCCGAGTATTATTGTATAAGGTAAAAAGCAGCCTCGCGCATATGTAGTAATGTCATCTCAAGTCCCATGTAAATGTTTTAAAAACCTCTTAATAATAATCTTTCTCATAAAAAGTAACTTTTAACAACCATTCATTTCAATTTAAAGAATTTACTAATTTCTCCCATCCATGATCATCCCGATTGTTGCAAAAGAAAAATCAGTTGCTTCCTTTCATAAATGACAAATCTATCGGCCAGCATTGCAGATGGCTGTGCCAGAAAACATTATTTTAAGAGCAGATATATATGCGTTATCCGGCGACTTCATTGAGGTAACAATTTTTCTCTTTTTTATTCAGAATGATCTTTCAGGGCCATGATGCAGCACTGCTGACATCCAAAATTTACCAGGTTAAATTCACAGTCAATTATTGAAACGTTATAAGTGAGTGACAATTTAATTCAGAGGTTAGTAACACTGTATTATCACCAGGTTACTGAATTTATTTTTTTTTTGTTGGGATGTTACACTGGATGTGAACGACATAATTATACTTTTTTACTGTTGAGAGATTTAGGAATTTTTCTGCTTTGAGGTTACACTAAATTAGAATCATATTGATATTATTTATTAAATTTTGTGGGGAGGTTACAATACCATTACCTTCTTTGTCTGTTTTGTAGTATCTGTATTAACTTTTCATTTCACCACCACAGTTATGTTAATAAGCCATACCCGATGTACATTTATTTTGGTTTTGTCAAACAACTTTTTTTTATATTTTTCGATTTGTAGTGACTTCTTAAAAAGGATATCATACTACTATTTGTTTTTAATTTGCTGTATTTTACTGTTCTTTGAATTATATTTATTTGTCAGATGAATATTACCATCAGTTAGATATTGGGTTATGACCACTAGTCACATAAACATCCAGCTATAACACTGACTCATGTAGACATCAGGCTATACATTAAAATTGAAGGGCATATCCATTTACATACTTATATGTAGAATGATATATTTATTTACTGCAAATTATTTTTATGTGCACTTATTCATTATTTATTTTCTGGTCTCATGATGTATGCTTCTTATACCAAACGTATGACTCGAGTACCATGTCACATTAGCACCTAGACTTCTTGTTGTACCATGGATCTTGTGTTGCAGTGTTGTGCTCTACCCTTTTTTTTATTTTATGTCAACTGAACACTGTAATCTGTACA
Organism: Schistocerca nitens; assembly: GCF_023898315.1. NCBI lineage: Eukaryota > Metazoa > Arthropoda > Insecta > Orthoptera > Acrididae > Schistocerca > Schistocerca nitens. The sequence continues at coordinate 72,696,184 of NC_064614.1, forward strand.
TGTTATCAGTGTGTTTTATATTAAAAATAGCTGTATATATATTCTGCACCTAGACCTTGAGCTACTAGTATCTTTAATGTTTGGCTGTATAAAATCGAATTAGTTTCTCTCCTAGTGTACATATATCACTATATTGTTACTGGTTCTGTACTCTTATTCAATATTTATTTCTGTTGTTATGCCACACTAGCGAACCCAGCATTACTTTGTATTTGCTAAGTATGTTTGTGAATTGGATATTCATCACAACTCCTTCTCCCCCCCTCTTTTCACTTTACCCATGTTCTCCTCCCTCCTCCCCTTGTTCATTACTTCCTTCTCCCCCTGTCCATGTCCTCCTCGTTCCTTCTCTGTCTCTCCTCCTCCTCCTGTCTATATCTGTCCACTCTTCCCTCTTCTCTATGTCGACACTCTCCTCTACTTCACCCTCTCTGCCCACATTCTACCCTCTTACCACTCTCTCTGACTTTCGTTGATTATTGTTATTTAAAACGAAACCTTGATTGGGAATTATAGTCGCTAAAACTGTGTAGGTAAATCAGACGGGTTCATTGATATACAGATTATGAGAGACACCTCTTCTGCTGTTGGATACGTGAAGATAGTTTCTTCAATGACAATAGTCAACACAGTTTTAATCTGTGAATTGTTAGGACTACAAAGTTCTGGTCTATACAGATCCTACAGCAACATTGTAATCATAAGCCAATAAGCTATAAATACCACTTTCAAGTCTTCTTTTAAAACTGTCTGTAGGGAAGAAAACAAAACAGCACATGATTGTAAATACAACTTCTCTCTCTCTCTCCCTCTCTCTCTCTCTCTCTCCCTTTTTCCTTCTCTCTCTCTCTCTCTCTCTCTCTCTCTCTTATATATATATATATATATATATATATATATATATATATATAAGCTCTCAGTAAGAAAAGAAAGAAAATCACAGCAGAGCACCACAAATGATATTCTTTCTTGAATTCGGTTTTAGCAGAAAACTGTACATTGTCACTTAAAAAACTATGTATCCTGTATCTTATGAATATATGTTAGAGTGTCCTGCAAAAATTTTAAGTAAGATTGCCGAGCACTTCTCGTGAATTTTGGTAATGGCGTTTTCCCTGTATATAATACACATTTATTTATCTATTTAAACAATATGTATCATTTGTCTGTCCAAATGTTTATTGGAATGCTGTGTAAGCATTTGGAGTAAATCCGTCAAGCACTTTTCGATATTTTTGGTAACAATATTAAACTAAGACTTCTGTATGGTAGTACAAGTACATGTATTTATTCTCCATGTAGGGAAAAAAGTACATCGCATATGTCAGTGCGAACATTTATTGGAGTATCACGTAAATATTTGAAGTAAATTGTTCAAGAGTTTTTAGGCTTCCTGTATACATTTATCCCTTATATATATATATATATATATATATATATATATATATATATATATATATATATTTACGTGATACTCCAATAAATGTTCGCACTGACATATGCGATGTACTTTTTTCCCTACATGGAGAATAAATACATGTACTTGTACTACCATACAGAAGTCTTAGTTTAATATTGTTTCTATCCAAACGTTTGTTAGAGTGTCAGGCAAATATGTGAATGAAATCGATTGACAACTTTTCGAGATATTTCGTAAGTGTATTTATTAACATTACATATTTATAAATGTGCAGCCATTTCTGTCCGTACGTTTACTAAATTATCGCTTAAGAAAGGGGAGCAAATCAGTGAAGTGTTTCCCAAGATTTTTTAGTAAAAACGTTAAACAACGACGTCTTTATACTGCAGTACAGATGTTTACTGCCCCAAATGTACACCTAAAATAAATATCATGTTACGATAGCACCGACAACTTTTTATGTGCTATACTCTTTTGTTACAGTATTATGTATTCCTTATTTTGATATTATATTAATTAAGCACTGTAATGCTGTACATGTTTTTGTCATATTTCACATTACTGAAGGATTCCCTGTAATATATATATATATATATATATATATATATATATATATATATATATATATATATATATATATATATATATATATTCCTTTAGCTACCATGATCTTTTATGATTGTTTTGTAACATCTGTTCCTAATTTGATCAAGGTTAATTTGAGGTCGTATTTATATCACTATAATGCAAATTATTTGTATACACCCATTCATGACTTAGCTTCTGGCCTTACACTATATACTCATTACATCAAACTTGGACTTCGAGTACTAAGTTACATTTGCACCTAGACATTATTTTGTGCTCTTGTTGGTATATATTTCTGTGATTTGTATGTGGTATTTTTAAAAAAAAGGTAATATTTCTGTTGTTTCCTTTTTTTACCTAAGTATTTTACAGCATCTCAGGATCTAGTAGACGGGACCGACCGTCGCTGTACAGTGCGGATAATGAAGAAAAAGTGTCACAAATTATTGTGGAGGACTGAAAAATAAGTACTACGTCTATCACCACTGCAGTCGGAATATCACACTCTGCTGTTACGCGGGTACTGCATGGGTGTCATTACCATCCCTTTCACACGCAGAAGGTAAGTACATGTATTGTCGCTATTGTCTCAGGGCCTCTACCAGCAAAGGATTTAATTCAGCGTTATCATCCTCCGGCGTCAGAGGCATGACCAGCATTTTTCACATTCCCGTGTAGTTCACCATCGGGCCAGTGTCACTTCCGAATACCCCATAAACCTGGATATTGCAGAGTCGACTAGTCCGTCAGAAAGGCACCCACAACGAAACCACGGTGAGCCCAGCATGGTACAATGTGGGCAGTGGCCGCCGACTAACTATAAACTTTACAGCTGTGGGGTGACTTTCATGCCGCTACAAAACAGACAGATGTACCAACGGCATCGAACGGTTGCCGGCGAATATCCCATACTAACATAAGGTTCTTGATGAAGGACGGTCATGTTTAGACTAAAACGAAACAATGCTATACCAGCGACCATACTACTGATGTTATTTTATTAGGCAATCAGTTTCGACGCTCCAGTCACGTCATCTTCAGGACTGTCACATGAATGGCACCAAGTAGCACTCGTGCACGTATAAGACAAGGCATCAATACTCGTGTCTGGTTCCGTAGATATACGAACTTTATTAGCACGTGTGTGATTTTCACACATGTGACGGCAACTATGAAACGAACAGTGGTACCAGGGTCAACAGTGTGGATGGTTAACTAATCTGGCCTTGTAACATTAGCTTACATATTTAAATACATTGGTACGTCGGTCAGCTTAAAGCAATGGCAAAATACAGCCATTGTATTTCCTGAGTACATAGAGCAATACTGAATGATTTAATGATGGTGACATCATGTAGGTGGACTACTGCGGAGATAAAACTGTCCTCTAGTCGGACATCCAGCCACGAACTACTCAGGGGGATGTTGCCACAATGAAATTAAAAAAAAAAAAAAAAAAAAAAATTATCGTATATTCGTATATTCTATGGGTCCGACAGTGGAATTTTACACTGCTTAATCAGGTACACAGTTCACAAAAATTGAAAATAACAATCCAAAACAATATTAGGTAGTTAATGAAGAGCCGGGACAGAAAGAACAAGATTTTTGTGTGAGTGAGTGCAGGACTATGAACGGAGAATTATGCAGGCATAACAAAGACACCCGAACTAGTAATGAATCATAACATAGGAGCGCGAATGTACTATGACAATCATGTTGAACTCATTATCATGGCAAAGTAATACGGGGTGACTGCGTGACGATATCAAAAACTTTCAGTTAAGGGGGGTAGGACGTCAAACGGGCGGACTTAGAGCAGGAGAGGCACTACAGGACATTTTAATTTCCACTGTCTATACTTTTACAAATAAATTCATAAAACTTTGTCAGCGTCACCAGGAAGTATTCAGGATTCACACCCATTGCAGTGGAAGTTCGAAAACATAGCAAAATAATTTTTTTTACGTGCGTAATTTCATCATTTTTTCACTTACTAATGGCTGCATTTGTTGCTATAGGTACACTTTTCTTCATAAGTTAGAGAGATTCTTCGATGAATTTTGCACAGCATAAATACCATACTTACAGGTGTATGAAACTCTAGAATAATTTATGAAAAAACGAATGAGGTGTTATATTTTAAACTTCATGATTATAAAAAACATAAATTTTATAGTTATTTACCTCAATTTTTCCACAGTTTTTAATAGATTTGGAAAATTCTAGAGTTTCATACACCTTTAAGTATGGTTTGTATGTTGTGCAAAATTAATCGAAGGATCTCTCTTACTTATGAAGAAAAGTGTACCTATAGCAACAAATGTTGTCATTAATAAGTGAAAAAATGATGAAATTTCACATGTAAAAAAATTATTTCGTTATTTTTTCGAAGTTCCACTGCTAAAAGTGTGAATTCTGAATCCTTCCTGGCCATGCTGACAAGGTATTATGAATTTATCTGTAAAAGTATATACAGAGGATATTAAAATGACCTGTGCTGCCTCTCCTGTTCCAAGTCGGCCCGTTTGACGTCCTACCTCCCTTAGGTTTGTAAAGGGAAAGTGTACCAATTTCAGTTCAGGGACTCCGGCCTGGAGACAACCGAGTCAAAAGCTATGAGCGAAAATCATTCTTATACCTCTGACAGCCAAATTCACGTACCTTTCAGGGCATGTTATTTGGACCAAAATAAGAAAGTCTGAGGTCAACATGGGCTCAAAAACGCATACACTAAGAACAATAAGCACTCATTCATCTCCGATACTGTGAAAAGTATCACTTCTACCGTAAGCTCTCTGGTTCCCTTGTTTTTGTAGGAGGTAGGACTGACCAAAAATAGAAAAAAATGACCCTTAAATAAGGGCTCCGCAACGTATACACTACGATCTATGGGCACTTGTTCGGCAGAAGATATGTGTTTCACTGCGGTGAAGATGAACAAGTGCTCCTAAGGTACGCATTTTACAATGTTTACCAGGAGTATTTGCTTGTACTGCTCCATACTACCACCTCTGAAAGCTGCTAACCATACAGTCTTAGCAACAATAGTATCGTACATGTAGGAGAGAGACTTGTTTCTTGAATCAATACATAACCTACCTTGAACTAATATAAGATTTCTGGCCTTTACTCTCTAGCCAAAGGTTGCCTGTTATGAGTATAGCCAGCTGTTGTTAGAGGAGCAATTATTTCATTTTCATACGTATATCGTTGTGGATTTTTTTATTTTCACCGAAGTGCTTCTCTATTCTTAAATCATTGTTATTCCAGCTATACAACCACGAATAAAATTAAATTTCAGTTGTTAATTTTTGTGATTGACATTTATTTTAATTCCCATGCTGTGAATTTTCCCGCAATTTTATTATTTTATGTTATGGTAACCATTTATTGAAGTGGGGATAAAATTGTACCTTGAGCCAGTTGATGATACTTCACCAAGAATACTGCCCAAGGTACTTTTTAGTATATGCAATATGTCAGTAGAGATTAACAATATAGACACGCTACATGGGCTTAAAACAAGAAAAGTAATTTGTTGCTCTTAAATGTTTGTTTTTAGGGCTAATCTGCTAACCAGGAAAACTACTTTTACGTTTGTTTATTTGGATGTTGAGTTTATTAGCTCTGTGTTCATGTTCAATAAAGTCTATTCATAATGAATGAACTGTCCATTTATCCTAAGCTGTCGCACATGGTACGGGACTACATTGTACTTTATACCAAATACAACATTTTGAAAAATTCATGTAGCCTTTTAATACACTGATTATGTACTGCCATTAGTTTGATAACAAATAAGACAAATAATGAAATGGTTACACAGCCACATCGAAAGTCCAGTTACTGTGTCTGCTATGACAGTTCGAAAACCACATGCCAAAGTTACAAGCCTTCCCTTATCCACTGTCAGAGGTATCATTCAAAGTGATGCGGTTTGTCGTCAGACCACAGGCGTGAGTTACGAGACGTTCCATCTTAGTACCAAAGGTCTGTCTTGCTTCTGCGAATTTCAGCGTAGCCTGCCATGAGAGCCCTGGGACTTGCACAAGAAGAGCCGACTTTGGCCACCGTACCTTCCAATTGTAGCAATGTGTTTTAAAGATCTTTCGAATGTCCTTAACAACGTTCCAATTCTAAAAAAAATCCTTGCTTCAGTAAATCGACTGACACAGTGCTTCATTTAACAAAATGACGTGCCACTGTGCATAGTGTCATCTCCCGAATCTTCGTTTCGATATCTTGAACCGGCCAGTAAATAAAAGGAGGATGAGTTTTCGGTGGTTCAATCACCGTAGACAATGGAGACGAAGCCCTCTGAAATCAGGAGCTGTCTTTGCCTCGCACCAGGAATCTGGACGAGGAGGCTTCTCGAGGGACAGTCCGCGCTCCCGTGTTATAAGAAACAGAGGCGGGACCGCTGTCAAATTAGTTTCGCCAAATTGGCACTCTCCGCGTTGACGGAGGAAACGCAGCTCTGCGAAATTGCTTGTCCGCCCGGCGGGAACTTATATTCCCGGATTTCAGCGGACGTGCCGTCGACGACGAATGGTGCGTGTCTGTCGTCTGGTGAGCAGACGTATCTGGGCAGTGGCAAAGCTTCTCATTCGTCAAGAAATGTATCTCGTGTCTTGTTTTCAGCGCACAATTCATTTCAGTATGAGTACGCACCATCAGCAACCTGTAGGCGTTTGATTGAAATTAATCATTTAATTATTGACCGGAAACTGACGTTGTTAGTTTAATAGTCGAGTACACATCCCAGTTTCACCCAGAAACTTGTAGAAGTTACGATATTTATTCATATAAGTGAAACCTTCCCGTCTCTTCTATATCTCTTTTGTTACGCAACCTTCCCTTCTACAATAACCTATGAAACCTTCCCTTACGATTTCTCTCTTGCTTAATAATAACAAATGAAATCTTCCCTTTGAAATTAATTCACTTCCTCAATAATAGTAAGTGCAATCTTCGCATACAAATTTAAATGCTGCTTACAAAAAGTCATTTTCTGATTATTTCGACGAAGCATACAATGTGTCGTCGTTGTGGCCCTCAGTCGTTATCTGCAATAACCCAAAACTGTTCTTCACCTGTTTTACTGCTACTGGATCGCTATCGGACTGCTACATCTAATTCCGACATGAATATACTTACTCTGTTTTACTATACTCTATTAGCAGCTGGTGGTCTGTCATAATAAGTGGCTGTATTTATTACGAGAGCTGACGTTATTCTTTAATAGCAAAGCTGAAGCTATTCTTTAATTAATTTGACTGACGTTACGTAATTCATAGTTAAACTTTTTCTTGACAACAATAAAATTTTGAAAAGTTTTACGTTGATGGTTTTTGGGATGGATTATAATCGGTAATGCAGTATTACTGGCAAAAATTAATTATATTCAGAATGAAATGATTTTACAAACGTTCAAATGGGACTTACTGTTTACAATAATCTTACAACTAGCACTGCGCAAACATACCTTCAGAAATCTTAACTATCTCAAAAAAATTATTCAATAATATTAGTTCCTCTTATGATAATAGTTAGCTGATGTCTCTGTACATCCGTTTATAATCTCTTCTAAATCATAGATGGTTGCTGGCAGGCACACCGCTCCTCTCAAACTCTCGCTTCCGACCTGCTACCGACTCGCTTCACTTATCGCTTACTGCTGACATCCTACGAACGCTAAAGTGCAGTCCTTCCCGCCAACAATGCTTTCTGGTGCAGACAATCCCTACTACCATTACAAAATGTATCAATGCGCTGCCTTTCCCGCTATTTTCTTAAAATTTATCCATACGCGGTCTCTCCCGCCCTTTTTTAAAATTATACCAATGTGCGATCTCTACTGCCAACAATACTTTGGTGCAGACATTCCCTGCTACCACAATTATTTCCAGCATGACAAATATTAATTATTTCTACTTAATCCTATTAATAAAATACAAACATCTTTCATAAATTGTGGTTTGACAATAGACAATAGAAATATACTCGTCTTACACAAGTTACTACCTTTTATTCGTATTTTATACTGATGTGTAATTTCTTGCATTATCAGAATAGTTACCTAACGCAATTAGAAATCTCCAGTGGAATAGAAGAAATGGAACTAACACTCTGAGTATGCGTGTCACGTGGCTTTGGAATGGAGGATTTATCAGAAACACATCATTCGTATCTGCAGAACATGATGCACGTAATAAAGGTATCAATAATAGTTGCAGACCACGATCGATGTCTGTAGTTCGAAATAGTTGTCTACACAGAGAACCAAAATCGATACTTTGATGGAGGTTAGTCTCAAAGAAAAGACAGTTAATTAGCAGCTTTGGACAGTAACTGCGGATATTTGAAACATGGTGTTACACAAAGAGTTACCGAGGTCAGGTATGATGCCTCGTTTCACTCTGAGCTCCACATGCTTGAATTCTAAGATATGCTTGAGAAGACGGCACGAATCAAAACATGTGAAGAATGACCAGCAATTCATTTATTTCGATCTAGAGGAATAGTAAATTTTAATCAGTAAGAACCTCATTCGTTCATTAATAAAAAACTGTCACATTTTCAGAGTCGCCAATGAGAAAGAGCCGTAAGTAGCTTCTTTGTATGCGTCACATACTATACCAGTAAATGAAGGATATTTCCCTGCAGGAAAAGTATTTACCTTCAGGAAGAGTAGGAAAGCTAGAAGAGCTGTTCCAGCTCACAGACATAAGAGGGAACATATATTAACAAAATCAGCATACGGTCGAGGACATCTGCAGCGGATTTTCGAAGGAGAGATGTATGAACCAACAATAACCCAGGGTAATGCACACATCCAGCCGTTTCGTAATGTGATAAACGGATTCAAACAATTCTGGCAAGAAATTCATATTTTTACTTTGTAGTAGATGGATAATTCTGATGCGTTATGGTGGTCAGGCCGGCCGGAGTGGCCGAGCGATTCTAGGTGCTACAGTCTGGAACCACGCGACCGCTGCGGTCGCAGGTTCGAATCCTGCATCGGGCATGGTTGTGTGTGATGTCCTTAGGTTAGTTAGGTTTAAGTAGTTCTAAGTTCTAGGGGACTGATTACCTCAGAAGTTAAGTCCCATAGTGCCCAGAGCCATTTGAACCATTTCGTTATGGTGGTCAGTGCTAGCCAACAGGCCGGCCGAAGTGGCCGTGCGGTTAAAGGCGCTGCAGTCTGGAACAGCAAGACCGCTACGGTCGCAGGTTCGAATCCTGCGTCGGGCATGGATGTTTGTGATGTCCTTAGGTTAGTTAGGTTTAACTAGTTCTAAGTTCTAGGGGACTAATGACCTCAGCAGTTGAGTCCCATAGTGCTCAGAGCCATTTTTTTGCTATCCAACAAGAGTATTGAGACCAAAAATAATGACAGCGGAAAATACAATTAAAGCTACTTTTGTGTGGGTCTATTACCACATGATAGGCACATTGACATTCATAAATCAATTAGAAATTCTAAATAACTAAAATTAAAAATGTATGTCAGAATGCGAGTAGATCTGGCCGAATGTGAAGCAAAGGCGTACCATGAGTACAGCGCGAGATAAAAGCCACAAAAACACACAAACGAACTCTAGACGTGCTAGAAATGTCTAAAATTAATATGCATGACACAACATCTGTATAGCGTCTGCATAGTGCAACGGGCAATACAGTACAAACAGCGACGAATGTTCATGTTAGCGATGGTGTCTACGAGTACGTAACGAATCTAGCGTGTCAGTACCGATAACAGCAGTACGGCACCTGAGAACATCCGAAGGGTGTTCAGTGGTATACAAGATGCCACAAACAGCTGACCGTTTCATGAACTGAAAATACTGTAATTGAAAATATTCGTCCAGAAGTCGAAGTTATCATTACAAACATGAAGACTGTTTTTGTATAATCTGAGAGCTTAATTTATGCTATCGCTGTCGTACGGAATTTGATATTAAATAAATATGTAATAGCCGGTAAAAAAATATTATAAGAGGCATACACAGTGTCAAAAGTGATAGCTAGATTGTGTTTATGGGCTGTAACAACGTGGAATCTTTGTGGCCGTCCTGTATTTATCAGAACAATCTAAATTTTGATCTTAATTCGATAGACAAGTTTTCACTAGAACCAGACATGAAGATTGTTGAAATGAAAAGGTTAGACACATCGCAAGAACCAATCCGATTGAAATGTGCATATGCCTCTGTAGGATAATGTAGTGCGACTTCTAGAGAGGTGAATGTTGCTTCGTCATCTCCCCCTAAAATTTCGAAGCTGTGCCTTCTGCAGGCAAGGCGATGCTCACCGTCTTGTTCGATGTCGAAGGTCTGATACTCATCGAATAGGAATTTTGGAATTTGTGGTAGGCTCATATTGGAGCAAACTGCTGAGGTCATCGGTCCCTAAGCTTGTAACGCCGGAAATGCATATCCTCCTATTTCCATCTATTGTACTATAATTTTTTTCTTTATTTTGTCACCTGAAGATATGATATTTCTGTCTCTTTATTGTAATTGTTTTACTGTTTGTATATAAATATTTATGCATTTATGTCGATGTGTAATTGGTTTGTTTTGTAAATACTATTTGTATTTTTACGCTGGGTCTTGCCTAGGGAAAACTATGCTATCGAACGAATACATCAATAAGTCGTGTGGAGAACCAAAGTGTTTACGATCTTTGGTAGTGTTAACTCTGCCGCGTGGAGCGCGGGCGGAGCAGTGGGAGTCTGGCTGGAGTAGTGCAGTGGGCACGTGTGTTGTGTGACGCTCCCGCGCTTTCGGGGTTTGGCAGCATGTAATTGCGCTCGACTTGCAATGATAGTTTAGGGCATGGTGTCGCGGACGGGAAGCGTTAGCTGGCACACATCAAGAGCCCGTTTCGGCTGGAGACCGTGTCGAGAAGAAGGCGCGCCAACATCCCGCTTCTGCAACAGCGACGGCCGACAATGAATGACTGTTGCCACCTCCTCGATCGACAGCTTCAAACCTTCAATCAACCAACAAGGAAGACTGGAAGCACGTAAAGTTTTAGAACTGTATGGCAGACCTCAGCTTTCCAAACTGGTCAATTTGTGTCACCAAATTACAGCAACGTAGCATGAACCTTTGTTGCTCATTGTCCCAATTGCATTACCAAGCAGGGTCCTTTCCTTTTCCGGAATGAACCCGAGTGTCGCTGAAATTCAAACGCCAGCATTAAAGTAATATCATTCCATTTCACTGCTTTAATTTCAAAATTCAGTTAAAGTATTCATAGCTGGCTACAATATTTAGATTACACAAGCACAAATTAAGAGTGCGAGTTTTGTTACCATATTTTAGCTTACCTGTGACTGCAGCTCGGCTTGGTACGTTCTAAATTTTACTGTTGCTAATTGTTCAGAATCATTTAATTCAGGTTCAAAGTTAAATCTCTTATTTCTAAACTGCATAGATTCAAGTAGCTTTTGAAATGATTGTTGAGGTAGCCCAAGACTAACCTTATGTTACTGAATTTCGTAGTGCTTCAGAAACAAATCTCACTATTAATTTCAGTCACTAAATTAACTTTCAATTTTCCGGTTTTATGAATTCTTTTGCTAAATTAAGTCAGAGTGTAGCGAAATTTATTACTTCTGACAAACTTTCAGTTTTCACACAACACGTGTCAACCTACAGTTGCCACGCTTTTAGTGCTAATTATATGTGTAATAACCTTTCTTTTTCAGTTACTATAGTAATTCTCCATAGGACTGGCGACCGTAATTTCCCCCAAATCTCAAATATCTAATTACCGCCAATTAGTTGTTAACGTAACGACTGCACATTTACTTTCTTTATTAACTTTAACCCTTTTCAAAATTAATTTCCACCAGTTTCATTTGGATTTTTCCTTTCATTTAGATGTAACCCTTTCCTCCCTCTTTACCGACAGATTAGCCTTCGGTGACGATTGCTTTCCCCAAATTTCCATTAGGTACACGCCGTTTCATTTTTCACTGTCATTAAGGTCGATAAGTGAGGGGGAGGTTACAAGCTTACACACCACTTAATCTAACTTAAATTAACGTACGCTAAGGACAACACACACACCCATGCCCGAGAGAGGACTCAAACTTGAGATGGGAAGAGCCGCGCGAACCGTGACCAGGCGCCGAAGACCACGTGCTACCCGAGCGGCCTCATCGAACTCCCCGAAATCGGAAAAGTCATTAACAGTAGTAACGTGTACTGTGAGATACTCCGTAGCCTACCTAAGTCCATCAAAAGCGAACGGCCTGAGCTGCTCACGGAGGGAGTGATTCCGCTCCATGATAGCGTGAATCCACACGTCTCCAAGGAAATAGTCAAGTTGAAGTGGGAGCAGCTTGACCATTCGCCCTACTGCCCGGACATGTCACCATGCGACTTCCATGTGTCTGGTCCACTAAACAATATCTCGGAGAGAAGCGCTTCAACTTGGACGACGAAGCAAAGGACACAGAGGCGGAAAAACAGCTATCACAGCCACAGGAATTCTCCGAACAGTGAATCCTTCGGCTCGTAAAAGGTGGGATAGTTGTGCTGAGACCTCCAGTGATTACTTTTCTGTAAAGACTTCAGTTACACTCGCGAAGGTTTGTTTCGTACCTTTCCTCCTGTACACCCCCACACCTTTCTTACATAGAAAATGTAATTAGTGTTATGAAGAACAAACAAAGCAATGGACGAGACGCTGTAACGTAGAAAATCGCTCTGCAGACCATTTTGTTGTCGCTTTTGAGGGCATTAGGACAACATTCACAGTCGTCTCGAGGGACGACATGGGACGCACAAATTTGACGTATTCGGGGCCAGGGACCAGGAAATATCGACGACGTAGCTCTCTCCTGGAGTTCAAGACTGTTCTAGGTCACTGACGTGTGTAAGTACACTTGTAAGTAGGCTGTTTAGGTTTTTATGTTGGTAACGCCACGTAGCGCTCTGCATGAAAATCACCGATTGTGCTGTGTGCAGTCCGTGGTTGGTTGGCATTGTTGGAATATTCACTATTGTAGTATTGGGCAGTTGGATGTGAACAGCTCGTAGCGTTGCGCAGTTGGAGAGCCGCCAGCAGGGGTGGATGAGGGGAGAGAGATGGCAGAATTTCGAGAGCGGACGATCTGGACGTGTGTCCGTCAGAAAAAGGAAATTTGTAAGACTGGATGTCATGAACTGAAATATATATTATGACTTTTGAATACTATTAAGGTAAATACATTGTTTGTTCTCCACCAAAATCTTTCATTTGCTAACTACGCCTATCAGTAGTTAGTGCCTTCAGTAGTTTGAATCTTTTATTTAGCTGGCAGTATTGGCGCTCGCCGTATTGCAGTAGTTTGAGTAACGAAGATTTTTCTGAGGTAAGTGATTCATGAAAGGTATAGGTTATTGTCAGTCACGGCCATTCTTTTGTAGGGATTATTGAATGTGAGATTGCGTTGCGCTAAAAAAAAGTATTGTGTGTCAGTTTACTGCTGATCAGAATAAGTAAAGAGACAAATGTCTGAATACGTTCAGCTTTGCTCAGTTGTTTGAAAATCAAGTAACGTAAGAGGTTTACCAGTACTGTCATTCTTAAATTTTCTGAGGGGATGTTTCACAGTGTTTCCATAAATGTGCGAAAACATACTTCAGCATAGGCAGTCGACTCATCCATCTGAGTTCAGTGGGGAAGGGAAAAAAATAAGTACAGCACCAAGAGAATAGTTTTGACAGAGGAAGATAATAACTTCAAATACCGTGGCGCCTCAGTGAAGTTTAACGTCTCAAAGAGACTTCGGTGTCGTCGTCTTCAATCCTAAGAATGGTTTGATGCAGCTTTCCACGCAACTCTACTCTGTACAAGCCCCTTCATCCCTGCACAACTGAAGTTAATGATATCCACCTAAACCGGCTTATCGTGTTCAGGCCTTAGTCGCCTCTTTAATTTTCTGGCCATTTCTCTTTCACCCTTCCCCCCCCCCCCCAAAAAAAAAATCAACACTTTCTTCCATTTTCAGCACCAACAAGAATGTAGCGACGAACTCAACCATGGCTCACCACAACGTTCGCAGGTAAAGCACTATTCGCACATTCTGGACGACACTGCTTCATATGTAAAAGACAGACATGACATTCTTTGAATATAAAATCTGTGGAATGAGTATATCATGTCACAAACTCTTTCACTAACATTTCTTTCTGCAGTCGGATTACATCATATATAAATTAGAACAAGTTAACAAATAAACAGATATAGACATTAATAGTGCTCTTGTATCAGCTAACAGCGCTATCATCAGTTTTGTTTAATGGCGCACGTGGCAGGAAAGGTCTTTAGCGTTGTATTTTCACGAGCAAGTTTTGCCGTTAACATCTGTTGTGATTACGTGTTTCATGGTTTCCGTAAGGTAACCTAGAACTCTTACGGAAGACATGTTCGGAATTTATGATTCTCCGTGTTCTTCTTTCAGGTACATCTATGTATTAGAGACCATCGCGTTTGTGAACTTGTTTGTAGGTTAAACAAATTCCTCCCTTGGCCAATTTTATTGTGGTTTCTCCATGTAATACACCTGCGTCAATTGCCAGCATTGTTCGTCTATGAAGGTAAGAAGATAAGCTTACATGAAACGGCACTTTAGATCGGCGTAATACGGCTATCCGGTGAGTATTAGAGAACTCTGAGTCTGGTTCTCGTACCAGAAAGAAGTATTTGGCAGTTCACGTAAACTGTAACAAACTACAACATGCATGACATTTGTATGAGATTCTCTTATAATACCAGCAGCGGACACGGATTTTCAGTTTACTAACCCTCCTCGAGGCGAACATAATTTTTTAAGCTACATAAATTAGAAAATTAACAGTACGCAGAACTTATAACTGTTCTAGAAGTAGCCGAATAAAGAATGAACACCAACTGGTAAACATTGGGGAATGTAACGGCATACTCAATTTCCAACAAATGATGTACGAATGACTGGATTATAAGAACACCACATAGATCCTATAGAAATAAAATCAACAAATAACGTAGATATGGCACTATGATATTACATACAACACGTACCCAATGGGTATGCTGCCGGTGATCGGAACAAAACCAGCTTCTGCCACAAGAGCTTTACAAGGCACTAACTTTGAAATTCAGATTATATTTTTTCTTTTGCAACGCTTCCTCAATCCCGTTCGGTTTTATTTTATTACTAGTGAAATTTTGGATAGCAATTGGGGCCATGTAGATTGTTTAAGCATGTGGTGCATTAGAAAGGTTTCAGTAGTGAAGCATTTCATTATGTTTTACTTCAAAATGAGATCACAGAAGAAAGTAGGAGCGTAAGGCTAAATCCGAGACGAAAACATAGTCAGCACCATCGTGTGGCCACTTGACATATGAAAATGGACTTCTAACGAAATGAGAGCTATTTGTCGAAGCTACATTCTAAAATAAAAAAAAGGTGCTCCACGATGGAATTATTCGAAAGAGACGGAAATCGTTAGATGAGATGTACAGTCGTGCTCAAAAGTATCCGAACGACCTGAATTCCATTTCGCCAGGTTCCCATGCAACCCGCATAGCGCAGCTGTCTAGCAGGTCCTCTAATCGCCCCTCGGTACAGTCGTTTGACTATTGAAAGTGGTTCCAACAAGTCACCACTAGAAAACACTACTCTGCATCGCAATAACTCAAGATGTAAAGTAATACCAAGGTACTACAAATATAAGGGATCATCTTATCGCAGATAAGACGGTTCTTCAGGCTTCTAAGTTCACATTTATTACAATAAATGACATACAAGAAATGTTACCACACTCATTATTACGTCAGATAGGTAATTCACGTAGCAAGTTCGTCGTATTCATGATTTCCTCTTCAAAATAACATACCGTACTTATTATTTAACACAAAATGACATCAAAAATTTAAGTTATTCACGAGCAGCTAGTTGATAATATGTATGACCTAGAAATGACACGACGAAACGTATCGTTCTGCATATGGATTTTAACCCAGGCCATGCTGACTACGCAAAGACTTCGTGACTGACGGAAACTAACAGTCATTCCTCACTAGGCATACAGAGAGTGATATACCTCGATTTCAGACAGTATCAGTTAGCCTATTATCATCTTTAAATTACATAACGTAAACATTGTTAACGAACGCGAATTCCTACCCAGAATCTATTGTCCTTGTTAACGAAATACGAGAGATGTTAAATATTGCTTCTTCACAAGTAACTTACTTGAAATGCCGTCAGGTAAAGCTTTGTGTTGGACAGGGATTCGAACCCAGAACCTAATTGGTTTGTCATCGAAGCACAATCAACTGTGACATATCGGATTTTCTCGGCAGTAGCTAAATTTTTTAACTGAAATGACGAGACGAAACATTAATTTTTTCTTTCCCAGGACTCCAACCTGGCACCTATCGCTGTTATATTCTAGAGAAAACGAACGTTAAAAATGGATTTGTTACACCAGAAGCGACATGTGAGCACGTTTGAACTAGAAATAATATGACGAAGAATTCAGTGCTGACTGGGAATCGAGCCCCACACATATCGTAGTTGACTGCAAACAAAGAGACGTCAGCTACCGAAGTTTTCTCCACCAGCAGCTCGGAATAACATCCTTGAATTTACAATGATTTCGCAAACAGTTCTGTATCTCACTCGGAATCAAAAACGTCAGATAGCGTTAGTGTTGACAACGAATGAAAATACTTTAAAAATCAAAATTATTACCCACCAGCAGATAGGTGTTCCCATGCCAGAGCTTCATAATACATAATGAAAGCTTTAGTGCCAGGCCAGGATTCGAACCCTCTCACGCGCAATATGTGGAGATATTGATGAATCTGCAGTTTTGAACAAACAACAAATTGCAGTCGAGCTGTATTGTCACGAAGGGGTGAAATTCCGCGTTAAGGGAGATCTGAGTTGCATTGCCAGATCAGAACCAATTTCATCGACATACAGGAGCTCAAATAGAAGATGGAATAAGTGTCCTGTGATCCTACATAGCGTTTGTTTCGTCACTAGAAATAAATTACTTTAGTTTTAATATAATCTGCGAATAATTGCTGATGTTTGATATTAACATGAAAAGGACTCCGTAGACAGGGAAAGAACCTCTTCTTGGGCAACTACTTCTATAATGACCAAAAGGCATTAAATGATCTTCAAGCACATGTGTTCCAGCAACGGTATGAAGAAAATGATAGTAACAATGATGGTAATAATCCAATCATCCGGTAACTTCACACTTCACAGTGGATTTTCTCGAACTAAGACATTTGCTAAATTAGTGAATATTTCAAAATGGCTTTACATGGAGGCTATGATGCCTAGAAGAGTCTTTACATCCTGCTGACATGAGAATAGCATAATCTCCACGTCAGAAGATTGCTTCTACCTAACCACTTAATAGACTCGCATTTTTTCCACCGTGACTAATTTTGTAAGCCAAGCACATCATCCGTTACAGCACACTCCTTGGGCTGGGAAATGTGGCCACAATGGTCTGGTGGATCGAACTATCACAGGTGCAATGCGTGGGTTCAGGCATTTCCTTTTAAGAGTACAGATAGATTTACTTTACCTCTGGCAACCTCAAGAGAAAGACGTTATAATCCAGAATTCGCATTAAACATCACGTTCCTTCATTACCAATTGGGCAGAGCCGGTTTAAGTTGGGAAATGACATAGGCGGAAGTCATGGTAAACAGAAATACTGTCTCCAGTAAACTTACTTACATTAGAAAATTTTATTTTATTTGATGAAACGATAGCCATTTAAAGGAACAGGGCTCTTATTTTTCTTGTACTTTATTGAACTAGAGACGTTGAAAAATTTGGTGCTGGACTGTGATTCGAATTCGTATCTCATCTTTCGATGATCTGAATCTCTCGGAACAGAACAGTTCAATCATTTCGTTCCTTTTCCCAAGTCCGCAATCTTCTATAGGTCTCCTCCAGAGATAAGTATGTGGGTCCCAATCCTGATCCAGTACAAAAATATTCATAATTTCATTTCAAGCCCTGTCACGTGCATACCAGTCTGCTAGTGAAAATTAACGTGCATTTTTTATGTCTGTTCATGAGTTGCCAACAATCGCAATAGGTGTCGTTATTTCTGGTCAAACACGCACACATCTTACTGTTGGTGAGTAAGCAAGTGTTACTTAAGCTATGTTCGTGGATGATAAAGAAGGACGGTAGGTGTGCGGTTCGATTGTCGCTCAGGCACAAAAATTTGTATCCTTATTTTACATTCAAACATGTAGCAGTTGGTAAGAAAAACCGATAAGTAACATTTGATTTTACTTAGTTAACAATCCGATTGCGTGCTGGGTTCGTATCTCCGTCACAGAACCTCACATCATGCGCTTCATCTTTAAATGCATGAACACTTTGTTCCTTCTGAATGGAGGTATATCACACATCTTTCGTGGTTAGTTAACAGGGACGAAAGGGTCTTTACAGGAGTCCCGGTTTATTACAAAACTATCGTCCTTTTTTTAAGTTTAAATTTGGTTACTGATATTGGCGAAAATTTCTGTAATTCGTGCCTCTTCATGACTAGTCAGCAATATGATATGATTAGATTAGATTAGATTAATACTTGTTCCATAGATCATGAATACGACATTTCGTAATTACGTACTCGTAGAACTTGTCATTTTAATGAAAGATTTCTTTACATACCATGATTTAGTTTCTTTGGAACAATTTTTAACTCTCTCTCTAATTCTTTTTTAATTTTTATCTCTCTCCCTCACTCTCTCTCTCTCTTTTCTCTCTCTCTCTCTCTCTCTCTCTCTCTCTCTCTCTCTCTCTCACACACACACACACACACACACGCACGCACGCACACACGCACACACACGCACACGTTCTTTTTTATTTTTATTTGTTTGTTGTGCTCGACTCTCGGCGAGGTTCGAAAACGTTCGTCAATGATTTTATTAGTTTTTAGTACACTTACGAAAGATACATAAAAACAACTATGAGAGTTACTGATTTATGAAGCTTAGTTTGCAGTCAGTTCTGAGTATTATTAGTAACTACGCTCCAGTCCCTAAACCCAGTTACAGAAATGTGAATCGGACGGATTACGTATTCCGGGCCGTAGCAGCCGCGTCTTTGAGACGTCAGCTATGGTCACTTCCCAGCCCACTGTAGGATCACATCGGTTCGTCTTCTTCCTGCTGGGAATGTAACTGAGACTTAGCAACAAGGCAAGGTATATTTGGAAACTCTGTGATCGACGAGTTACTTCCTGGTGTGCACGGAATTAAGCCTCAAAGTTCACTTGACTTTTCCTGTCATTTCCATTGAATAATCTGAGTTATTATTAACGCTTGAGCTTTAACAAAAGATTGTAAATTTACGGTTTTCTGCCCAGGAAAGTCGTTGCACGTGAAAATCGCATCTAATATCGTCCTTTAAATAGCGGTTTACGAGTTCTAGCCACTACTGGTCTCGTAAGAGCTGACGTAGACGCATGCCTCTTTCCTAGCTCTGTGGAAACGTGCTAACCTTAGAAAAGGCGTCTGTTATGGTTTGCGGTTCCAGTCTTGCTGACTGTAACGTTTTTATCCCTTCTGTGATATAGCTGCAATCAGTCATATCACACATCGATAAGGGAATCACAAGAAAATACTTTCAGCTCAGAGTGCAATGGTGAAAAACTTACAATGCTGCACAACACGTAACGCCTCTTTCCGCTGCTGACAAACAAATTTTGGGTTTCTAGGAATACATAACTTTATTTATGAAATGCCACATTTGCATACCACTTGAGTATGACACAACATACCAATCACACACAGACCCAATCGAAATCTAAGTGATTATTAGTATTTTACTAATTCGTGCCGATAGAGGCACGCTTGTGTACAGATACTCAGTTTTATTGAAAGAGACTTTCGTCGTAAGGTTATCGTGGGTAGTTTTATTTCATTTCTTGTAATACAGTGCACAATTTTCGTACGGTTTCTTTTAGTGTTGTTAAAACATTAGTTACCATGAGAGAGAAATTAATCATCAATGATATATGCGAATTCTCTGATGTTATCTATAACGGTATGACAATGCACATGCAGGTTATTGATTACATGCATGTAGAAAACTTGTTCTGAGTTAAAGCTGCCAAACAAGGTTTTATGAAAAATAAAATCCCACTGCCACACGACAGATAATGTAGAAAATACTTTTCTGACGTGTTTTGGCACGATGCGCTCTCCCCATACATAATACAAAAGTTTCGAGCAGTAAGCAGTATGGCGTTTTAAAAAATGTAGCAGTGAATGTACCTAAACTGGCGACGTCTTATCAACAATGCGCGACGCTTACCGTTACGCTACTAGCTGACACAGATTAACGTAACCTCCAGAACTCAACAGAACTTGCGCATTGCACGGTGCTGTGAGATATTGCATATGGCCGGATCTAGACTTCTGAGAGACAGACATTTACAGGTTTTCTTTTGCACTGCACGACGTTTTTAGCAAAACGATAGCGCAATAGAGTAGCTCAAGTCGAAAGGAAACCTTCCTGTTTAAATCTCTTCATCCTACACTGTTGGCAGTACTCTGTAGGTGCCAGTTACGTGATTTTAATTCGGTGATTACAAAATAGAGTCGAATATCTGCACTGGCTAGCCGAGGCAGCTAGTTCATGGCGATTCGGTCCACCAAGTAAATGAATGTACTGAACATGCTGCAAACCACTACAGGGAGTCTGTGAGTCAGAATTCTCATCCACTGTGGCGCAACATTGTTATGATAGAAAAATGACTGATAGGGAAGAGAATTTGGTGGTCTCTCGCATTGATGCTAGGTTCATATACTTATGGTCTGGGTTCGATTCCAACTTCTGCTGACGATTTTTGATAAGGAGAGACACATTCTGTTCTCTTCTGGCTACGCCAAGTGAAGAAGGTATAATGGCATTGTGGTCTGCCATTCATGTTAAACATGATATTCCTTCTCTACCAAGTAGACGTTAGGTTGAACGACAATAAAGTCCGGAGTCGCGACACATAGAAACTCTATCAACAGTAACCTTTCTTATACAGGTTATTTATTTCTAGTGACGAAACAAACGCTATGTAGGGTCACAGGACACTTATTCCATCTTCTATTTGAGCTCCTGTATGTCGATAAAATTGGTTCTGATCTGGGAATGCAACTCAGACCTCCCTTAACGCGGAATTTGACCCCTTCGTGACAATACAGCTCGACTGTAATTTGTTGTTTGTTCAAAACTGCAGATTCATCAACATCTCCACATATTGCGCGTGAGAGGGTTCGACTCCTGGCCTGGCACTAAAGCTTTCATTATGTATTATCAAGCTCTAGCATGGGAAAACCTATCTGCTGGTGGGTAAAAATTTTGATTTCTAATGTATTTTCATTCGTTGTCAACACTAACGGTATCTGACGTTTTTGAGTCTGAGTGAGATACAGAACTGTTTGCGAAATCATTGTAAATTCAAGGATGTTATTCCGAGCTGCTGGTGGAGAAAAATTCGGTAGCTGACGTCTCTTTGTGTGCAGTCAACTACGATATGTGTGGGGCTTGATTCCCAGTCAGCACTGAACTCTTCGTCATATTATTTCTAGTTCAATCATGCTCACATGTCGCTTCTGGTGTAACAAAGCCATTTTTAACGTTCGTTTTCTCTGGAATATAACAGCGATAGGTGCCAGGCTGGAGTCCTGGGAAAGAAAAAAATTAATGTTTCATCTCGTCATTTCAGTTAAAACATCTAGCTAATGCCGAGAAAATCCGATATGTCACAGTTGATTGTGCTTTGATGACAAACCAATTAGGTTCTGGGTTCGAATCCCTGTCAAACACAAAGCTTTACCTCACGGCATTTCACGTACGTTACTTGTGAAGAAGCAATATTTAACATCTCTCGTAGTTCGTTAACAAGGACAATACATTCTGGGTAGGAATTCGCGTTCGTTAACAATGTTTACGTTATGTAATTTAAAGTTGATATTTGCTAACTGATACTGTCTGAAATCGAGGTATATCACTCTCTGTAGGCAAAGTCAGGAATGACTGTTAGTTTCCGTCTGTCACGAAGTCTTTGCTTAGTCTGCATGGCCTGGGTTAGAATCCATATGCAGAACGATACGGTTCGTCGTGTCATTTCTAGTTCATACATATTCTCAACTAGCTGCTCGTGAATAACTTAAATTTTTGATGTCATTTTGTGTTAAATAATAAGTACGGTATGTTATTTTGAAGAGGAAATCATGAATACGACGAACTTGCTACGTGAATTACCTATCTGACGTAATAATGAGAGTGGTAACATTTCATGTATGTCATTTATTGTAATAAATGTGAACTTAGAAGCCTGAAGAACCGTCTTATCTGCGATAAGATGATCCCTTGGTATTACTTTACATCTTGAGTTATTGCGATGCAGAGTAGTGTTTTCTAATGGTGTCTTGTTGGAACCATTTTCAATAGTCAAACGACTGTACCGAGGGGCGATTAGAGGACCTGCTAGACAGCTGCGCTATGCGGGTTGCATGGGAACCTGGCGAAATGCAATTCAGGTCGTTCGGATACTTTTGAGCACGACTGTACATGTACTGTGAAACGAATGATTACAATTTCAGAAAAATGGGTCATTCATTCAAGAGAAAGAGTTTCACAGGTTCATCAAGTTAATAACGCGCTGGTGCAACTCTGGCCCTTATCCGAGCAGTTATTCGGCTTGGCATTGATTATACAGTTGTTGGTTGTGCTGCTGAGTGATATCGTACAAATTCTGTCCAATCAGCGCGTTACTATTAAAGGATACTGTTAAAGAATTAAGGGTCATTAATGATAGTATCTAAGCAAACAAAACTCCTGATGCCATTACTACTAAGGAGGTATGTATAGATAATCATACTAATTCAGTTACTAGTTACAGCAGTGACAGCAAGTTGCTTAATGTTATGAATGAAAATGAATCTTTTTTGTGTAGTATGTTGTTAACCAGCGATGCTTTTGAAAAAGATGAAAGCTTCAAAACATGATTAAAAATCTGTGCCGGCCGGGGTGGCCGAGCGGTTCTAGGCGCTACAGTCTGGAACCGACCGACCGCTACGATCGCAGGTTCGAACCCTGCCCGGGTATGCTTGTGTGTGATGCCTTAGGTTAGTTAGGTATAAGTAGTTCTAAGTTCTGGGGACTGATGACCACAGAAGTTAAGTCCCATAGTGCTCAGAGCCATTTGAACCAAAAACTCTGTATCCAGACTAGTGGCATAATATTATATATGTTATTATAAAAACAAGGTAAGAACCATAGTGCTGATCTATGTGACACAATTAAGTGTACATGGATTGATGAAATTCTCAGTGACAGTGATAATTATGTCTGTGTTACTCGTATGAAAGTGTGCCAAAGCATTGAAAATAGTAATAACAACAGTGATTTTGGAGGCATTAATTTGGAAGAGATAGAAGAAGACCTGTTTTGTGAAGCTGTTAAGATTGATAAATGAACTGATATTTGTTGTCCATTCATTAAATTCAGAATAGGATCATAGGAAGTCTTGTTGACGCAGGTACCCAAATGTCAGGAGTGACTAAATCCTTAAATTAAAAATTAAAACATTGTAAGGACTATGTGGAATTATCTGTAACAGGGAAACATAGTAAAATGGTTTAAAGTCAGACTTTAATTACTTTTACAATTGAGTGAGTAATTTTCTCACAGGAATGCTTAATAATTCAATATCTCAGTGAGTTTCTTATCTTCAGCATGTCATCAGTAGTTTGCGTTAATGCAGGTTTTGACTGAGTGGTGGTAGGGGGAACCTAAGTTGATTACCAATGCATCTGGTGGAGATTGGATTTGCATTAATTTTATAAAGTCAGCTGTATCTTACAGGGAGGGTAAAATAAATAGTATACTATTTTTAAAAGAAAGTGGATTTAAAGTCAAAGATATGCCAAGATTAGATACTGACGAAGCAGAATTTAAAGTACTTGACTGATAATCAGAAATGGTCATTGGAATATTATTTGTGGGGGTACAGTAACGTATTTCACAATACTCCAGGTAGAGTGAGAGGGCATCAGAGTACTTTGCAGCTAAAGCCAAACCAACGCATTTTCATAAGACCACATTGTGAGCCTATAGCTGAGAGAGCAGCAGTTGAGAAAGAGTTGCATAAGATGGAAATGTGTGATGTCACTGACAGAAGTCTTAGCCTGTATAACAACCCATTAGTCACTGTTTCGAAAAGAGATGCAGGAATGAGATAGGTTCTAGATTCAAGGCATTTGAACAAGTTTTTTATGGGGATGTTGGTCACCCTGAAAACATAAATGAACTTTTACAGAAATTTAAAAACAGTCAGATCATTTCTAGTTTAGATTTAACTTCTGGATGTCATCAGGGACCTTCAGCTTCTAAATCTCATAAATATACTCTCTTGTTTACATTAACGGATGATACCAATATTCTGTTGTACCTTTTGGTCTCAACTCATCTGTAGCTGAATTATATAACGCTGGTTGGAGGGACCTCTCCATAATGCTCCAGATTTTCTCAGTTGGGGAGAAATGAGGTTACCTTATTGGCAAAGGAACGATTTGGCAAACACGAAGACAAGCAGCAGAAACTCTTGTCATGTGGGGACAGGCATTATTTCCGTGAAACGTAAGCCAAGCACCGCTTGCCATTGTTGTTGTGGTCTTCAGTCCTGAGACTGGTTTGATGCAGCTCTCCATGCTACTCTATCCTGTGCAATCTTCTTCATCTCCCAGTACCTACTGCAGCCTACATCCTTCTGAATCTGCTTAGTGTATTCATCTCTTGGTCTACCTCTACGATTTTTACCCTCCACACTGCCCTCCAATCCTAAATTTGTGATCCCTTGATGCCTCAAAACATGTCCTACCAACCGATCCCTTCTTTTTGTCAAGTTGTGCCACAAACTTCTCTTCTCCCCAATCCTATTCAATACCTCCTCATTAGTTACGTGATCTACCCACCTTATCTTCAGCATTCTTCTGTAGCACCACATTTCGAAAGCTTCTACTCTCTTCTTGTCCAAACTAGTTATCGTCCATGTTTCACTTCCATACATGGCTACACTCCATACAAATACTTTCAGAAACGACTTCCTGACACTTAAATCTATACCCGATGTTAACGTGTAACCTCCCCCTCACTTATCGACCTTAATGACAGTGAAAAATTAAACCGCGTGTACCTAATGGGAAATTTGGGAAAGCAATCGTCACCGAAGTTAATCTGTCGGTAAAGAGGGAGGAAAGGGTTACATCTAAATGAAAGGAAAAATGCAAATGAAACTGGTGGAAATTAATTTTGAAAAGGGGTAAAGTTAATAAAGAAAGTAAATGTGCGGCCGTTACGTCAACAATTAACTAGCGGTAATTAGATATTTGAGATTTGGGGGAAATCACGGTCGCCTGTCCTAAGGACAATTACTATAGTAACTGAAAAAGAAAGGTTATTACACATATAATTAGCACTAGCAGCGTGGCAACTGAAGGTTGACACGTGTAGTGTGAAAACTGAAAGTTTGTCAGAAGTAATAAATTTCGCTACACTCTGACTTAATTTAGCAAAAGAATTAATAAAACCGGAAAATCGAAAGTTAATTTAGTGACTGAAGTTAATAGTGAGCTTTCTTTCTGAAGCACATCGAAATCCAGCAGAATACGGTTAGTCTTGGACTACCTCAACAATCATTTCAAAAGCAACTTGACTCTACGCAATTTAGAAACAAGAGATTTAACTTTGAACTTGAATTAAATGATTCTGAATAATTAACAATAATAAAATTTAGTACGTACCAAGCTGAGCTGCAGTCACAGGTAAGCTAAAATATGCTAACAAAACTCGCACTCTTAATTTGTGCTTGTGTAATCTAACTATTGTAGCCAGCTATGCTTTAACTGCACTTGGAAACTAAAGTAATGAAATGCAATGATAGTCCTTTAATGCTGGCGTCTGAATTTCAACGACACTCGGTTTCATTTCGGAAAAGGAAGGGACCCTGCTTGGTAATGCAATTGGGACAATGAGCAACAAAGGTTCATGCTGAGTTGCTGTAATTTTGCGAGGCAAATGGAACAATTTGAAAAGCTGAGGTCTGCCATACAGTTCTGAAACTTTACGTGCTTTTAGTCTTCCTTGTTAGTTGATTGAAGGTTTGAAGCCGTCGATCGAGGAGGTGGCGACGGTCACTCATTGTCGGCCGTCGCTGTTGCAGAAGCTGGATGTTGGCGCGCCTTCTTCTCGATACGGTCACCAAACGAAACGGGCTCTTGATGTGCGCCGGCTAATGCTTCCCGTCCGCGACACCGTGCCAGAAACTAACATAGCAAGTCGAGCGCAATTACATGCTGCTAAACCCCGAAAGCGCGGCAACTCGCGGGAGCGTCACACCACACACCTGCTCCACTCGCTACTCCAGCCAGACCCCAACTGCCCTGCCCGCGCTCCACGCGGCAGAGTTAACCCTACCAAAGATCCTACACACTTTGATTCTTCACACGACCTATCGATGTAATCGTTCGATAGCAGTTTTCCCTAGGCAAGACCCAGCGTAAAAATACAAATAATATTTACGAAACAAACCAATTATACATCGACATAAATGCATACATATATATATATATATATATATATATATATATATATATATATATATATACAAATAGTAAACCAATTACAATATATAAAGGCACAGAAATGTCATATATTCAGGTAACAAATGAAGGAAAAAACCTACAGTACAATAGATGGAAATAGGAGGATATGCATTTCCGGCGTTACAAACGAATTTCTCTTCTTCAGAAATGATTTCCTTGCCATTGCCAGTCTACCTTTTATATCCTCTCTACTTCGACCATCATCAGTTATTTTACTCCCTAAATAGCAAAACTCCTTTACTACTCTAAGTGTCTCATTTCCTAATCTAATTCCCTCAGCATCACCCGATTTAATTTGACTACATTCCATTATTCTCCTTTTGCTTTTGTTGATGTTCATCTTATATCCTTCCTTCAAGACGCTGTCCATTCCGTTCAACTGCTCTTCCAAATCCTTTGCTGTCTCTGACAGAATTACAATGTCATCGGCAAACCTCAAAGTTTTTACTTCCTCACCATGAATTTTAATACCTACTCCGAATTTTTCTTTTGTTTCCTTTACTGCTTGTTCAATATATAGATTGAATAACATCGGGGAGAGGCTACAACCCTGTCTCACTCCCTTCCCAACCACTGCTTCCCTTTCTGTCCCTCGACTCTTATAACTGCCATCTGGTTTCTGCACAAATTGTAAATAGCCTTTCGCCCCCTGTATTTTACCCCTGCCACCTTCAGAATTTGAAAGAGAGTATTCCAGTTAACATTGTCAAAAGCTTTCTCTAAGTCTACAAATGCTAGAAACGTAGGTTTGCCTTTTCTTAATCTTGCCATATGGGAAACAAAACGGGAGATACTGTGTTGTCGATGAACTGTTGCACTATAAGGGCCTATGCTTGGTGACAATAAGTCTGGTATGCCATATTGCCCGTCTTCGGAATGAAGTCTCATTGACTGGAATGGAATTGTCTTCAGTGATCAATCACGGTTCGGAGTTAGCCACGATGACCAACGAAGGTGTCTCTGGAGTCGGTTCGCAGAGCAGTGAAGTAACCAGACTGTCACCCACCACACGCCTCCACGACAAGTGATGGTCTGGGCTGACATTCTTTTTATAGGACACACTTGGTTTTCATCTGTGGCACCCTCAAAGGGCGGCGGTACGTCGACAATATCGTACACCTACTTTTGTTGCCCTTCGCCGTAGGCGATCCTGGGTTTACCTTCACCCAGACAGTGCCCGCCTACACTCGGTGAGAGTTGACCTCGTGACTGCCAAGGCCTATCTTCGCCATAAATTTCGCCGGATCTCTTCCCAGTTGAGAACGTGTTTACCATTAGGTGCAGGGTCCTTCAATTATTTCGGGATGAACGTAATCCAGCACAATATACCTCAGGAGAACATCCAACAACTCTATCAGTCAATGCCAAGCTGAATAACTGCTCGCATAGAGGCCAGAAGACCGGCCGGAGTGGCCGAGCGGTTCAAGGCGCTACAGTCTGGAACCGCGCGACCGCTACGGTCGCAGCTTCGAATCCTGCCTAGGGCATGGATGTGTGTGATGTCCTTAGGTTAGTTAGGTTTAAGTAGTTCTAAGTTCTACGGGACTGATGACCTCAGAAGTTAAGTCCCATAGTGCTCAGGGCTATTTGAACCATTTTTTAGAGGGCAGAAGCGGACCAACAAATTACTGACTCGCACAATTTGTGAAGCTCTTTCTCTTGAATAAATCATCCACTTTTCTTTGAAATTGCAGACCTTTAATGTTTGTCTGTACATGTAAATCAAATTTTTAGAAATTTTTGGGAAGGTCTTATGGGACCCAATGCTGAGGGAATCGGTCCCTAAGCTTACGCACTACTTAATCAAACTTAAACCAACTTACGCTAAGGACAACATACACACCTATTCCCGAGGGAGGACTCGAACCTTCGATGGGGGTGAGCCGCGAGGACCGTGCAAGCCGCCTGAGACCGCACGGCTACCCCGCCATGTATTTCATATCTACTGATTTCCGTCCCATTGGGATGATTCTCTCTTGGTTGTTTCCTTTCATTAATTACAGTGTATATGAGAATTTGTGGTAGCCTCTGTCCAGCCACATTATGTATTCAAAAAGTGAGAAAACTGAAATACATTGACATCTAAAGATTGGTAAACGAAATATTTAAAAGCAGTAATTTACATATATATGCATGTTTCCGAGCATTGTCAGCAAGAAATCTAGTCGCTTCGGAATGTAAGCATTAAACTAAACACGCCATTATTCTCTTTTTCTGTATTCGATTGTTTTCTTCAGCTGCATACATAGCCGCATTGCAGTTAATGGCCGTCTATTTACTATTCAGGGTTCTATTGTACTCTACGACTAATCTTAGAAGAAAGATTAAGGAAAGGCAAACCTTGATTTCTAGCATTTGTAGACTTGGAGAAAGTTTCTGACAGTGTTGACTGGAATACTCTCTTTCAAATTCTAAAGGTGGCAGGGGTAAAATACAGGGAGCGAAAAGCTATTTACAATTTGTACAGAAACCAGATGGCAGTTATAAGAGTCGAGGGGCATGAAAAGGTAGCAGTGGTTGGGAAGGGAGTGAGGCAGGGTTGTAGCCTCTCCCCGATGGTATTAAGTCTGTATATTGAGCAAGCAGTAAAGGAAACAAAAGAAATGTTCGGAGTAGGTATCAAAATCCATAGAGAAGAAATAAAAACTTTGAGGTGCGCCGATGACATTGTAATTCTGTCAGAGACAGCAAAGGACTTGGAAGAGCAGTTAAACGGAATGGACAGTGTCTTGAAAGGAGGATATAAGATGAACATCAACAAAAGCAAAACGAGGATAATGGAAGGCAGTCCAGTTAACTCGGGTGATGCTGAGGGAATTAGATTAGAGAATGAGGCACTTAAAATAGTAAATGAGTTTTCCTATTTGGGGAGCAAGATAACTGATGATGGTAGAAGCAGAGAGGATATAAAACGTAGACTGGCAGTAGCAAGGAAAGCGTTTCTGAGGAAGAGAAATTTGTTAACATCGAGTATAGGTTTAAGTGTCAGGAAGTAGTTTCTGAAAGTATTTATATGGAGTGTAGCCATGTATGGAAGTGAAACATGGACGATAAATAGTTTGGACAAGAAGAGAATAGCTTTCGAAATGTGGTGCTACAGAAGAGTGCTGAAGATTAGATGAGTAGATCACATAACTAATGATGAAGTATTGAATAGAATTGGGAAGAAGAGGAGTTTGTGGCACAACTTGACAAAAAGAAGGGACCGGTTGGCAGGACATGTTCTGAGGCATCAAAGGATCACAAATTTAGCGTTGGAGGGCAGCATGGAGGGTAAAAATCGTAGAGGGAGACCAAGATATGAATACACTAAGCAGATTCAGAAGGATGTAGGTTGCAATAAGTACTGGAAAATGAAGAAGCTTGCACAGGATAGGGTAACATGGAGAGCTGCATCAAACCAGTCTCAGGACTGAAGACAACAACAACAACAACATTGTACTAGTATTATTTTGTCAATTAGCGCCAACTGACAGAGTTTTAAGTATTTAATTATTTTATACTCCATGTCAAATGAGTTGGCCTTTTACCTTTTACTTCTTTGTCTGTTAATTTTTGGAAAATGTAGCCTGAACTGGAAGGTAAATAATTAAAACGAGCATATGTAACTACAAGTTCTGAAGAATTTTCCAGTGAATTGAATTACTCTCCTCCCACAAATAAACGTAGTTCGCACTTACCATTGCTTTTATTTCCTAACAATTCACATAAGGTTTGTGGAACATGCTTTTGATCAAAGTGTTCATGGTGAAAAATAACATCTCCTTATAAGTAGTTCACATTAGCAGTATTTGTGAATTTCAAATTGCAAACTGCGACCAGTATTTGGATTACTAATGATGTCCATGTATTTTGTGTTAGGTACAGGCCGGCCGCTGCTCTAAGCGTTTCATTCCGGAACCGCGCTACCGCTACGGTCGTAGGTTCGAATCCTGCATCTGTCATGGATGTGCGTGATGTCCTTAGGTTAGTTAGGTTTAAGTAGTTCTAAGTCTAGGGGACTGATGACCACAGATGTTACATCCCATAGTGCTCAGAGCCATTTGAACCATTTTTGTGTTAGGTACGTACACAACTTTCGATTGCAAAACTACGAGCATCCCTTGCAACACAAGCTCGTAATAAATCACGGTATACTGATAATTTTTACTTTTGGACCGTCTACCTACAACTGAATGAAACACAATTTTCTTGACATATGGGTTTCCCCTTTATTCTCTGCAAGGCTTCTTCAGTGGCAGGTTGCGTGGACGATTTTCTTCATATTATGTTTCTGTTCCTCTTCTTATAATTGCTTCTTGCGGTTTTTGTTTTACCACGTTTCACGTCACTAGGAACGCGTATGGCAAGAAAATTGCTTTTCATTTACTTCTAGTTGGACAGTCCAAAAGTAAAAATTGTCAGGAAACAGTAATATTACACGCAACTGAGGTTCAAAATGGTTCAAATGGCTCTGAGCACTATGGGACTCAACTGCTGAGGTCATAAGTCCCCTATAACTTAGAACTACTTAAACCTAACTAACCTAAGGACAACACACACATCCATGCCCGAGGCAGGATTCGAACCTGCGACCGTAGCGGTCGCGCGGTTCCAGACTGTAGCGCCAGAACCGCTCGGCCACCAGCCGCAACTGAGGAAGACAGAACGATAAAAGTTGAAGATCGTAATAAAACCATTTGA
This sequence comes from Schistocerca nitens, assembly GCF_023898315.1. Lineage (NCBI taxonomy): Eukaryota > Metazoa > Arthropoda > Insecta > Orthoptera > Acrididae > Schistocerca > Schistocerca nitens. The sequence continues at coordinate 72,727,580 of NC_064614.1, forward strand.
TTTGAGGAAAAGTCAAATTATTTCCTTCTGTGAGGAATTGTTAGTCATATTTAGTGACTGTAATTTTAATGCGTTGACAGTGTGTCTATTTTCTCCCACCACAGTTTAGTCCAGTGGTTTGGCAGACTGTGAATCAGTGTGAAATTATTGATACCGTTAACAACACTGAAAGTGGAAAACGAGCCGATAACTGTCATTTACTGAAGAAGACGATTAGTACTCTTTTAAATAATTACTGGTAACTAAAACTAAAAACAGTTTGATCTGTTAACATTATCTCCAGCTTTCTTTCCTTAAAAGCCCACGAACTAAAATAGCGTAAATACGGTACACATTGGAAGCACTGCATTCGCAGTTCCGTGTAAGTTGTAATGAGTTAACATTATCACATGGAGCAGATATAAACAATGTAAAGCTGAAAGTATGAATTGGGAGCCTGCGTACTGAATGCAAGTCAGAATGTTCTGTAAGCAGTGTAATTGTGTGGACTACGAATACGTAACTCACCTACTGTGCATTTACCATCACTGCAATTAATTTGTCATCATTATTAATATTATTACTAGTTTGTTTACCGATTTCTCACAATAATAAGAAATATGATGATAGAAATTACTAGTCTGGATAGAAGCACAGGCAAATGACGGAGTTCTATATAACGTGTACCAGCAGCTTTAGAAAATTGTAGAAAACTATAATGGCTTCGAAAGCAGCAATCGAACAGTGCGGTGCAGTGATCTTGTGTAGGGTGAATGTTAATCAGGTCTTTCATTTCTTCACAGTAATTTTTAGCTTTTTTGTTTCTTTTAATATTTATTGCTCTGTTCGAGATTCTACAGTAACCAGTTCCAAGATATAAAGTTACAGACGATTTCTCAAACTCTCTACTAAGATATTGCGTTTAGTCTTTGGTGAATCGACTGGCTTTTAGCCAATAGCATTTGACGACGGTCTCCGAGCCATGTGGTTTCCTCGTTCAGAGGAAGTCACCTATTCAATTGCAGTACAGTACTTTGGAGTGTTTTGTCGAGACCTGATGGAGAGCTATTTTTCAAGATCACATGCTGTTCTGATGAATACATCTCCATGAATCCAAGAACACCTACATTAGACGGCCATATTAAGACCCATGAACTTCAGGTTCCCATACATGCTACAGTCCATTGCATAGACAGAAAACGTTTCTCATTAGTGAAAAATCAAACAGTCTTTTAAACAAACACTACACTTACCGAAAATTTTATACAATAAGAAACTCAAGAACCTTAGCTAACAACACTAAATATTTAACAATACCAGTAAATAGTAAATTTGTATCCTTCGATATTACGAACCTATATACCATTGTCCCAGTAAATGAAACAATTGATATCATAACAAACTACTACAAAATCGAAAACTGCCAATCTCAGGAGTACAAGGAATAATGGAACTACTAAATCTAGTACACAACCAGAACTATTTCGAATTTTACAACAAATTGTACAACGAAAAAGATAGCCGCAACTGATTGTAGTATAGGACTTACCAAAGTCAACATTTTTCTCAATCCCTTTAAACAAAAGTTATTGATCCCTACAAGCAATATTAGTAAGGAAATCGTAAACTACTTTCGTTAAGTAGGTGATACACTGCTTCTGATAAGTGGAAACGACACAGACGTACGGCATATGCACAGTATACAAAACAGTCCACGCCCAGACAAGAAATTCACCATAGAGTAAGAAAATAACAAAGAAGTTAACTTCCTACAAATAACAGTAAAAAAGTACACAACAAACCTGAATTTGAAATTTCCTGTAGGAAAACGTACGGCTACAGAGAACACCATAAACGCACACTGATACCATCCAATAATACAAAACTATACTTATTTCCACACCATGATAAACAGATTATTAAACCTTCCACTACAAAATACCGCAGTACAAAAAGAGCTGGCAACTCTAAACTACACACCATACCAAACAACTTTTACAGCTCTAACCCCACTATAATCGACCAGCTATGTGAAAGACACACAAATCCAACGCAGAACAAAATACAAAATGACGTAATATTGACAATGGAAGCAAACACCAAGCAAAAATTCACATACATACCACAAACGTATAGAGTAGCCGTATCTGATAAACTTAACGTAATAACAAAGGAAACCACAGTACGGTTTCCGGTTCGCAGCTCACACAACACCAGAATACAAATCCCATTTTTGACAACAAAACGACCACGTTTATATGACATCAACTATAAAGAGTGTGAAGAATCGTACAAAGGCCAAACGGGCGGGAAGTTCAACATTGGATATCAAGAAGATATAAGAAATAGCGTTTCGAACCAATACTCATTCTTTCATCACATCAAAACAGAAAATTACAAGGTAAACCGAATAGAACATGCTATAGAAACCTTGCACGTAACACGAAAGGGCACAAAACGAAACTTTCTGGAAGAAATAGAAATTTGCATTCATACACCCACATGCTCGAACAAAATGTTAAATGAACGAACAGAATTAAAATATAAAAATATATCGACAACTTTTCTGAAATCATGCAAATGATTATAGATAAATAATTTACTCGAAGACAGTACCAATGGAAAACAATACAAAAATAATAATATTACACAGTTCCATAGATTAATAAACCAGAGATATACGCATAGTACATTTTGGTTCGTCGGTGAAGTTATTACTGCCAGTAAACAATACAAAGATGATAATGCATAGATTAATAAACCAGAGATGTAACCACAGTACATCGTTACCAAGCTATCAACTGAATCAATATATTTAAAAAACGAATCAGACATCACAAAAGTAAGTGTTCAGCAACAGCGCCAGCAGTTTCGAGGTGCTAACGACGTAGGTATTTCGAGATTGTAAAGTAAAAATTACAACGTAACTCATAACTACTGAAAACGTACAAGAATTTTGTACCAACATGTTATATATTTTGCTGACGGCTAGAAACTACCCTGGTGTCGAAATGAACTCATAGGCGCAAGGACTGCTGAATAGAATGCTGTTACAGCAGCTTTTCCTTAAAATTATTTAATGCCTTTACAAGAGATTTACAACCCTGATATTTCACGACAAATATAGAGAATTTTCATTCCTTCTTGGACAGCCATGTTGTCGCACAGCACCTACTACGTACATGATATCTGGTAAGATCAATCCAATTTATAATCAGTGCTGAAATATGTTTTTCGTATGAGGTTAGCAGGGTTTGTTTACTATTATTTCTCTGCGCTAGTATTCGGTTGCATGTTTACGCGCAGTGCAACAGATCCGAAGACGTTGCGAAACTATATTTACTTGGCAGCTGGTTATTGCATCATCTACAACTTTATCTGATTCCATACTTCTTTCAATTCTTCATTGTTAACTAGCCCAAATTTGTAAAGATACTTTTGTTCTGATCACTTAGCATTACTATATCCTTGCAAAAAGAGATCTAAGGATGAATAAAGCTACTACTACTATTACTACTACTACTACTACTAATGGAAAAAAATGTCCTATTTTCGTAGCGAGAAGCATGGGTTAAATTATCACTACGAGATTGTAAAAGTGACAATCGCCCTTAAAAGTCAATGCCTCAGTTCCTAAAATCGAGTATTGGGAACTTATTTAGGTGAATCATACTTTACTGAAGTTGTCGTATTCCAGAGGCACCATGTAGTCTCACAGTGAAATACAAGGATGCGGTAACCACTCACTTTCAGTAACCTGGATTCAACTTTTCCAAAGCAGTAGGAAATGATGGAGTAAGCATTGGCATGATTAAGAACTTTGTAGACACTATTATCCCAGTTATCACAGACATCTTCAGCCTGTCTCTTGTCAGTAGTACATATCCTACTGAGTGTAAGCAAAGTTAAATACAACCTATACCCAAGACTAACAACCCAAAGTCGCCAGGTGACTACAGGCCGATCAGCATACTGCCTGCAATATCTAAAGCCCTAGAATACATCGTCCATGAACAGCTGACGGATTACCTCAAAACGCATGACACCCATGATAAATATCAGTCAGGATTCCGAAAGCACCATAATACAGCAACTGCATTAATCAAAGTAACTAATGACATTAAACATGCTATGGACAGACATGAAATCAGGCACAAGTACATAACAGCGATCTCAGAAAGGTACCAGTTAGTTGAATGCAGTCAATTACAGTCACTGGAAAAGGAATGGACAAGGTACAGGGACACAGTACTAGAAGTGGCTAAAGAATGTCTTGGAACAGTAGTGTGTAAAAGTAGGATGAAGCAAACAGCTTGGTGGAATGACACAGTCAAGGGAGCCTGTAAAAGGAAAAAGAAGGCGTATCAAAAATGGCTACATACTAGAACTCTGGTGGACAGAGAACGTTATGTTGAAGAAAGGAACAAAGCCAAACAGATAATTGCAGCATCCAAAAAGAAATCTTGGGAAGACTTTGGAAACAGGTTGGAGACTATGGGTCAAGCTGCTGGAAAACCATTCTGGAGTGTAATTAGCAGTCTTCGAAAGGACGTAAGAAGGAAATGACAAGTATTTTGGACAGGTCAGGAAAACTGCTGGTGAATCCTGTGGATGCCTTGGGCAGATGGAGGGAATATTTTGAAGAGTTGCTCAATGTAGGTGAAAATACGATAAGTAATGATTCATATTTCGAGGTAGAATGGGATAAATAGCATCATATTTGAGGAAGTGGAGAAAATGGTCAATAGATTGCAGTGCAATAAAGCAGCTGGGGTGGATGAAATTAAGTCGGAACTCATGAAATACAGTGGAATGTCAGGTCTTAAATGGCTACACAGGTTAACTGAAATGGCCTGGGAGTCGGAACAGGTTCCATCAGACTGGACAAAAGCAGTAATCACACCAATATTTAAACATGGAAACAGAAAAGATTGCAACAACTACAGAGGTATCTCTTTAATCAGCGTTGTGGGTAAAAACTTCTCAGGAATTGTTGAAAGGAAAGTGCGAGTATTAGTTGAGGACCAATTGGATGAAAATCAGTGTGGGTTTAGGCCTCTTAGAGGTTGTCAGGACCAGATCTTTAGCTTACGGCAAATAATGGTGAAGCGTTATGAGTGGAACAGGGAATTGTATCTATGCTTTATAGATCTAGAAAAGGCATATGACCGAGTTCCTAGGAGGAAGTTATTGTCTGTTCTACGACATTATGGAATAGGAGGCAAACTTTTGCAAGCAATTAAAGGGCTTTACATGGATAGTGAGGCAGCAGTTAGAGTTGACGGTAAATTGAGTTCATGGTTCAGAGTAGTTTCAGGGGTAAGACAAGGCTGCAACCTGTCTCCACTGTTGTTCATATTATCTATGGATCTTATGTTGAAAACAATAAACTGGCTGGGTGAGATTAAGATATGTGAACACAAAATAAGCAGTCTTGCATATGCGGATGACTTTGTTGTGATGGCAGATTCTATTGAAAGTTTGCAAAGTAATATTTCAGAGCTAGATTAGAAATGTAAGGACTACCGTATGAAGATTAGTATCTCCAAAACGAAAGTAATGTCAGTGGGAAATAAATATAAACGGATTGAGTGCCAAATAGGAGGAACAAAGTTAGAACAGGTGGACGGTTTCAAGTACTTAGAATGCATATTCTCACAGGATGGCAACATAGTGAAAGAACTGGAAGCGAGGTGTAGCAATGCTAATGCAGTGAGCGCTCAGCTACGATCTACTCTCTTCTGCAAGAAGGAAGTCAGTACGAAGACTAAGGTATCTGTACACCGTTCAATCTTTCGACCAACTTTGTTGTATGGGAGCGAAAGCTGGGTGGATTCAGGTTACCTTATCAACAAGATTGAGGTTACGGATATGAAAGTAGCTAGGATGATTGCAGGTACTAGTAGATGGGAACAATGGCAGGAGGGTGTCCACAATGAGGAAATCAAAGAAAAACTGGGAATGAACTCTATAGATGTTGTAGTCAGGGCGAACAGGCTTAGATGGTAGGCTCATGTTACACGCATGGGAGAAGCAAGGTTACCCAAGAGACTCGTGGGTTCAGCAGTAGAGGGTAGGAGGAGTCGGGGCAGACCAAGTAGAAGGTACCTGGATTCGGTTAAGAATGATTTTGAAGTAATAGGTTTAACATCAGAAGAGGCACCAATGTTAGCACTGAATAGGGGATCATGGAGGAATTTTATAAGTAGGCTATGCTCCAGACTGAACGCTGAAAGGCATAATTAGTCTTAAATGATAATGATGATGATTATGATGATGATGATGGACAGACGTGAAGCTACCATCCTTGACTTTAGCAAGGCTTTTGATACAGTTTACTTTGATATATTACTAACTAAAATGAAACAGCTGAATTTCTCAAACAGCGCATTACACTGGTTCGACAGCTACCTGAAAAACAGAAGTCAACAAGTCATTTGTGGGTCGGAGAAGTCATCATAGTAAAACGTGCGCTCTGGAGTTCCCCAAGGCTCCGTCCTTGGTCCATTACTCTTCTCTCTGTTCATTAATGATATTTCTTCAGTGATTCACACCTGCAACTGCCATCTATATGCTGACTACATCCAACTGTACATGAGTGCAAGTCCCAAGAACATTGATGACGCAGTAGCGAGTATGAACTCAGATCTTTGCTCTGTTTCTCGATGGGCACAGAACCTAGGTCTCAAACTAAACCCTAAGAAATCCCAGGTCATTCTTATATCTCATCCAAAGTTAATCAGCCGGTACTTTCGCGAAACAGTACCTCAAATACTCCTCAATGGTACCCAAGTACCATACCAAAAAACAGTAAAAGACCTTGGAATAATCTTGGAAGAACACCTAAACTGCCAAGAACAAACAGTCACAGCTTGCCGGAAATCGCTCTCCTCCCTACATGCAATCCAAAAATTTAGAAAAATATTTCCAACCCATGTTAAACCAAAATTAGTCCATTCACTAGTCTTGCCTAATCTTTACTACTGTGATGTAGTTCAACACCGCACAAATAGTGAAAATTCGAGATGCCTCGAGCTAGTGATGAATGCTTGCGTTAGGTACGTCTGCAATATACGGTTGTATGATCGTATCAGTCCTTCATACTTCCAGCTAGGTTGGATACGCCCACATAAGGTACGCGATCTTCACACGGTGTGCTTACTTCATAGATTTCTTAGTCACTGGTGCCCCCAATACTTATCTTCTCACATTAAAAATCTATCATCATTCCACAACTGCAATACCAGATCGGATACGTCTGTACATTTACATAATACAAAATCTTTCTCCGTGTCATTCTCCATCTCAGCCATACGACTATGGAACACGCTCCCCTGTGATCTGCGTCTTAACCAGAACCACTCAACTTTCAAGAGGGAACTCAAAACTTACATATTAGGGACGGTATAACCACCATTGTTGTGCCCCTCTCATCTCTTTCATTCTCCTCTCCACCATAGCTTCGAATTTTACCATTCTATTTCTCTTCCTCTAACCTAGCTACCTGTTCTATATCTCTTTCACCTCATTCTATCGTCTTATGTCTCTGCTCGATGTGAATAACTCACAAGCTGCAAGAACATCACGAAAAAATTCCCAACTAGCAATAGGACTGACATTCATAAAAGAAAAATATGTTTACTTTCATATACATAGTCATTACTATCATTATTATTATTATTATTATTCTTGATTGTTATAATTCTTTTTCGATTGTTATAATTATCCTTGTACTACTGTTATGATCTCTATTTTTTTCTGTAACATTAATACTGTTTATCACGTGGTCTGTCCATAATGTTCTGTACAAACTGAAATTCGTTCAATCTGAGTATGCCTGGTTAGGTGTAAGAGAGGGCCTGAAGGCCCTAATCTTGCCAGGTAAAATAAATGCATAAATAAATAAATAAATAATGAGGTGACTAATTATTATTAGTTAAAAATGCTTCATCTCCTACCATGCTCATTAGTTTCCAGGAATTGAATATGGTAGGGCTATGTATGCTCCTGCATGGCTGGACGCTGATATGAACATGTAGTAGCACTGTACCATTGAACTCTTATCACAATGAGTCCGATAGGAGTTTAAGCCCTTGTTAAATAATCTTTCAGCTAGAACGAAATTTTCATTCTTCAAAGTAGTGCGTACTGACATAAAACTTCCTGGCAGATTAAAACTGTGTGACAGACAGAGACTCGAGACCTGTGCCTTTCGCGGGAATGTGCTCTTGCCATTTGTCTCTTCCCCGTTTCGTTGAATTTATAAAAACGTGTGTTGAGTGAGTGCTTCATTGATGTTTTTGAGTCATATAGCTCTGTAAACTTATTATTTCGCTATTATATTTTCATTCTGCATCCCAATAAAACATTCATGGCGTATTTGTCACTACGCATGACAGTAATCGATGCTTCTTTACACACACACACCCACACACACACACACACACACACACACACACACACACAAATGCGCGCGCTCCAGGCTTTCAACGAGCATCCGGGAGAAATTGGGTACAAGACCAAGTTGAATGAGAAAACATTAAAGCCTTTTTGTCTAAATCATTTAGCGGGAGTGACAGAATAATTATTCCGAAGAAGTTAAAGCCTATTTACGGTCCAAACAACAGTCTTTTTCTACGTATCTAACCATATCGGTGTCGAAGGACACTAGTGATAGAAACAGAAATGGAGGCTTACAGATAGTTGTTGATGTCACTGGGTTGGACGATGTGGCCGGTCGTGACGCGTTTGTATTCGCTTTTATACTAGTCGATGATGAACTACTGACCGTGGTGTGGAACACCTGATGTGTTCGATGTATATGTTATTAATATCCCGCAGTACATAAGGAGAACAGAACAGATATAGGCAAGAGCTCTCATTATAATATCTTTTACAATTTTTTATGTTATTGTACTAAGTTGACTCCAGTTAGATTACTTATGTAAAATGTGCACTAATAATGGAATTTTATGTTGTATGTTGCTGTGAAACCTGAACAGAATTCGTACCTAAAGTCACAACTACATTTTGATGTCTCAGCTAACGACAAATGCATAGTGTCTTACATTTGAAACACAACGGGGCAGCATGCAGCTGACCTGAAATGAAGTAAACTCTCCATTTGATGGGATCCGAGATACAATATACACTGGGCAAGCATCCACAGTTTCATTAGATCAAAGACTCAATAAATGGCTGAAAGAAACTGTTGTCCCCTGTTTACACGCACACTTTCTTTATGTTCTGAATGAGATAACTAAATGACCAATGTAAAAGGAGACAGGTAGGTGAATGTTCTATGTTCTTGCAGCCCAAAAGTTAAATTTGATGCAATTCTCTATTCACACTAGACAACAGATTTTACTAAATTATGACAATGTGAGGTTTTCCTGTTGCTTTCAACACCTACAGGTGGCTTCCGTACCTGTTTCCTTCATTTCCGTCAACCTTGTCTATAGCTGGATTTCAAGGTGTGTGATGTACTGGCTCAATCCAATAACAGACGCTATGAACACGGAGAAGGAGGCAAGTGTGGAGTGAAGCAAATCGATTACTGGTAAAAAAGTGGTATTACGAGAGATATTCAACAAGTAATGCAACACCTTTGTTTCTGAAAGCAGGTTGGCTCTATTCAGGGTTCCAATACACCATATCATTCCCCGTTCTTATGGTTACAAAGTTCTATTTTCGAACATAATCTCCTTTATGACGGTATGTTACCTCTCTACGTCGGATACAGGGTCTTGCTGCATGAATAATGTTCGCATTATTCACGTACTGCCTCCAGTGGTGTGCATTCTTCGTTGGACCATACAGAGGGAAGGTGCAAGATGTGGCTGTAGTATGGACGAGGAACAAGGGTCCAGTGACGTTTTCTGTGTTCCTCTCGGGTGCGCAGATTTCTGTGAGTCGTTGCGCTGTAATGCAATATGTGGAGACGAACACGGTGATGTTGTTTCTTCGATTTCGTTTGGGTAGCGCAACACGCTTCAGGGTTGGTCGTTGTACCATGAGGAAAGATATTAAACAGAGTAACTCCCTCAGAGTCCCTGAAGACCGTCACCATTATTTTACTGGCTGACGTTGCGGCTAAGAACTTTTTCTCCGGAGAAGAGGTGGTGTCGCGCCACTCCATGGATTGCCTTTTTGCTTCAGGTTCGAAGTGATAAACTCAAGTCTCATCTCCTGTGACGATGTTCGACAATTAATTGTCACGATCAGGCTGGTAAAGAGCAAGAAATTCCGTGCTCTTTATGGTCTTTAGTTAGGCATCGAAGAAACTGCGTCCCACGCCTTTAAGTACCCCTGCAGATGGACGAATGTGTCAGCACTAGCAACAGAGACATCCAGTTGTGTTGCGCGGTGTTTGATTGTGATCCGTCGATTACCTCCAATCGACCTGTCCGTACGTTCCAACACTGCAAGAGTCACAGGTGTGAGCGGCCGGACGGCACACGGGATATTCGACAAGTTTGTGCGTACTTGCGATTATGACAGATGTCTTGCTCAACGACTCACTCTGCTTTTGGTCTCTGCTAGACATTCCGTAGACATTCTGCAAGCGCCTATGAATGTCTGTTGTGCTCTTATTTTCCGTCAAAAGAAACTTAACGAGAGCTCTCTGCTTGTAACGTATCTCCATTACAGACGCCATTTTGAAGGCTACGTATAGTACCGGCAGCTGTCAATAGTTCATAAAACAATAACAGCTGAATCGTGGAAATTCCGCTATGTTTATATCTACATCTACATAGATACTTCGCAAGTCACCGTACGGTGCGTGGTGGAGGGTAGCCTGTTCCACTGCCAGTCATTTCCTTTCCAGTTCCAGTCACAAATAGAGCGAGGGAAAACTGACTCTCTGTATGCCTCCTTATGAGCCCTAATTTCTCGTATCTTATTTACGTGATCCTTATGGGCAGTGTATGTTGCTGGAAGTAAGATCGTTTAGCAGTCAGCTTCAAATGCCAGTTCTCTAAATTTTCTCAGTAGTGTTCGTCGAAAAGATTCTCATTTGAGTTCCCGAAGCGTCTCTGTAAAACCTGCACGTTGTTCGATCCCACCGGTAATCAACCTAGCAACCCACCTTTGAATTCCTTCGGTGGCTTCCTTCAATCCAACGGCCTTGCAGCAGTGGATACACCGGTTCCCGTCAGAGCACCGAAGTTCAGCGCTGTCGGGCGTCGTCGGCACTTCCATGGGTGACCATCCGGGACGCCATGCGCTGTTGCCGTTTTTCTGGGTGCACTCAGCTTCGTGATGCCAATTGAGAAGCTACTCGACCGAACAGTAGCGTCTCCGGTCCCAGAAAGCCATCGTAACGACCGGGAGAGCGGTGTGCTGATCACACGCCCCTCCTATCCGCATCCTCAGCTGAGGATGACACGGCGGTCGGATGGTCCCGATGGGCCACTTGTGGCCTGAACTCGGAGTGCTTTTTTTCCCTTCAATCCGAAATGGTACGGATCCCAAACATTCGAGCAGTAGTCAGCGTCCTATATGGAGTGTCATTTACAAGTGAACCACTCTTTCCTAAAATTCTCCCAATAAACCGAAGCTGAACATTCGCCTTCCGTGCACCGTTACACTTCATATCTATTTACAACATTACGCACAGACATTCAAATGACTTTACTGTGTCAAGCAAGACAGTAATATTACTGTATCCGAACATTACAGGTTTGTCGCATACAAATTCAGCATTTTTCGTACCCATACTGGCCTAGAAAAAAATTGTGTTGTATTACTTACTGAACGCACCCCGTTGTAGGCCATCGAGAAAGGCAAACAAACGAGAGAAATAAACAATCAGATGAAACAAGTCGAAATACTAGCATAAGGTACTATCATCACTTCAGTGTGAAACGAGTCAACAGCACATTTTGTAATACCTCATTTCCTTTTCAGTAGTCACAGCTCACGTGAGAAACTTTTGTTCTTCAAAATGGAAGCACTGCATCTCCTTCGAATGAAATGGGTAGCGTCCCAGGACGCATTCGCTGCTCCACAGCACTCCTGTTAATGAAGGTCTCGTACCTGTCGTCTGCAAGACGGCGAAAACAGCACCGGCATTTCATATTTCTTGCGTTAGAAGTGAGAACGCCTGCAGAGGTGTACTGAGAATGCTTATTAAAGTACGACTGCCTTTTAAATCCAGTGACCCATATTGCAACTGTAACGTTCATATTAGTTCCGTTATCTATTAAAATTTTCTGTTAGTTCAAAGAGTATTTCAGCTTGACATGTATACCCAAACAGCTGTGTCTCTCACTTTTTTTGACCGTAGTTCAGCACTTTAGAAAGCTTCGCTCCTGCGATACCCAACTTGCTCATTTTTCAGATGACATTCATTTCGAAGAACAGTACTGAGAAATTTTAGAGAACAGGAATTTGAAGCTGACAGCGGAAGGGTCCTGCTGCCACCAACAAACATTTCACTTGCGGACCATGAAGATAAAAGAAGTTAGAATTCATACGGAGGCATATAGATAGTCGTTTTTTCCTTCTCTCTGTCTGAGAGAGGAACAGGGTACCATCCTCCACGCACCGAACGTTGCCTTGCGGAGGATGTACGTAGATGTAGAACCTCAACGGTAAAGTTACGTTGCTTCCTCATAATAACACGCAATAATTTTTTAATACACAGTATTCGAATATGCTGGAGATTACCACTTTTTGTTCGACATCTACCGTCAGGCGCGATAGAGAAAATTCGTGTGTAACCAAGCAGAGATGGGAAAAACCCACCGATTAAAAGCAAAACCGGTATTTTAGTTCTGAATCACCGATATTTTTCGGTATTCATTTGATATCGGTAATAACAGATGTTTTCATTTTTACTCAAAACCGAGTTAAAACACGGGGATATCAATTTTCCTCAGCGACAATGCTCACTGAAATGACATCAGTTGGTGAACAAATGCCTTTAATATAACGCGTTTCGGGTTTACTCACCAGATATTCTGAAAGTAGAGGATATATTGTCATGTAATGAAAAATTAACAGCAGCGACTTGCCTTATGGGAAAGCACAAAGATTTTTTTACAACAGAATGAAAATATACCAATACAGCACGTCGTTCAGATTAACTGGTAGTACACGTCGAGTACCTAACTGTCAGAGGCAGACTGTTAGCGCTATTAAGATAACGTAACAATTATTTACTGATTTCTAGGATTCTGGAAGGCGTGACGACAGCAAATATATGGTTTACCAAATTTTGCAATTAATTGCAAAAATCTGGCCAGGTGCGAATACGGAACGCCCACTGACGGTTCCGTACGAACTTAATTATATAGAGTTAATTATGTATTCCATTCCTGAAATCGAGAGCTCCACCATTTTTGCTTTTTATGTACATTGATACTACCAAAATATCGGTCTCAGGAAATCCAAGATTTTAGAGAACGTTTTAATGTCACTAGTATAAATGTGACACAAAGCCAAGCTGGAGGCAGGCGAGCATTACTGTAATTATCAGTAGTTCTACATTCAGACAGATTGGACTGTGATGGTAAAAGCCAAACTTGAGGCAAGAAATGACTTTATTGCTAATAAGAAGCTTTTCGGAATTTATCAATCATCAGATGTCCAGGAGGGATTACTGCACGCAGATAAGGCGTTGCAAGCTCAATCTGAAACAAACATTCGTTGACTAGCCCGCGAAGCTAGTTACGCGTAGAACTTGAAACGCCGTATATCCATGGAGTAATTTGCTCCTGGATATCTGATAATGGTACATTCCGAAACGCATCTCACTGGTAATAAAGTCGTTTTTGGCAGATGTCTGTCGTTTGGCATTGGAATACAGTAGACCTGAATGCAGAACTACCGACTGTTTTAAGTTGAAGTTTGGTGTCCGATAACAAAGGTCAAAAAATGATGTGACATAGTTACAAATTAACAAGATTCGAAATTTTTTCTTGTGTTATACTGTGGACCTTTACTTCTTACCAGATTTCATCACTGTAGATAAACGGGAAGTATCTTATAGGTTATGATGAATGAGTTTGGGAGTCTCAAAATATGTGATCTAAATGGCTGTACGTTCTGGTTGCGTAGAAGCTTGCATTTATTACATCACCACGGATCTATAGACCTTAATATGTGACATAGATTTCCACTTGGTAAGTCTACCCGTTCGTAGAAAAAGGTCTTAACAGATGGTAGAATATAAAGTCAAATAGAAAATGAAAATTTTTTTTTTTTTTTCGTGTGGCATAATTACAGATTCTTCCCCCATCAACCATGGACCTTGCCGTTGGTGGGGAGGCTTGCGTGCCTCAACGATACAGATAGCCGTACCGTAGGTGCAACCACAACGGAGGGGTATCTGTTGAGAGGCCAGACAAACGTGTGGTTACTGAAGAGGGGCAGCAGCCTTTTCAATAGTTAAAGGGGCAACAGTCTGGATGATTGATTGATCTGGCCTTGTAACACTAACCAAAATGGCCATGCTGTTCTGGTACTGCGAACGGCTGAAAGCAAGAGCAAACTACAGCCGTAATTTTTCCCGAGGGCATGCAGCTTTACTGTATGATTAAATGATGATGACGTCCTCTTGGGTAAAATATTCCGGAGGTAAAATAGTCCCCCATTCGGATCTCCGGGCAGGGACTACTAAAGAGGACGTCGTTATCAGGAGAAAGAAAACTGGCGTTCTACGGATCGGAGCGTGGAATGTCAGATCCCTTAATCGGGCAGGTAGATCAGAAAATTTAAAAAGGGAAATGGATAGGTTAAAGTTAGATATAGTGGGAATTAGTGAAGGCAGGAGGAACAAGACTTTTGATCAGGTGAACACAGGGTTATAAAAACAAAATCAAATAGGGGTAATGGTGGAGTAGGTTTAATAATGAATAAAAAATAGGAGTACGGGTAAGCTACTATAAACAGCATAGTGAACGCATTATTGTGGCCAAGATAGACACGAAGCCCACGCGCAGGTCGCACCAGTGTTTAAGAAGGGTAGTAGGAGTAATCCATCTAACTACAGACCTATATCATTGACGTCGGTTTGCAGTAGGGTTTTGGAGCATATACTGTATTCAAACATTATGAATCACCTCGAAGGGAACGATCTATTGATACGTAATCAGCATAGTTTCAGAAAACATCGTTCTAGTGCAACGCACGAAGTAATGGCCGCTATCGATAGGCGATCTCAACTTGATTCCGTATTTCTAGATTTCCGGAAAGCTTTTGACACCGTTCCTCACAAGCGACTTCTAATCAAACTGCGGGCCTATGGGGTATCGTCTCAGTTGTGCGACTGGATTCGTGATTTCCTGTCAGGAAGGTCGCAGTTCGTAGTAATAGACGGCAAATCATCGACTAAAACTGAAGTGATATCAGGTGTTCCCCAGGGAAGCGTCCTGGGACCTCTGCTGTTCCTGACCTACATAAATGACCTGGGTGACAATCCGAGCAGTTCCCTTAGGTTGTTCGCACATGATGCTGTAATTTACCGTCTAGTAAGGTCATCCGAAGACCAGTATCAGTGGCAAAGCGATTTAGAAAAGATTGCTGTATGGTGTGGCAGGTGGCAGTTGACGCTAAATAACGAAAAGTGTGAGGTGATCCACATGAGTTCCAAAAGAAATCCGTTGGTATTCGATTACTCGATAAATAGTACAATTCTCAAGGCTGTCAATTCAACTAAGTACCTGGGTGTTAGAATTACGAACAACTTCAGTTGGAAAGACAACATAGATAATATTGTGGGGAAGGCGAGCCAAAGGTTGCGTTTCATTGGCAGGACACTTAGAAGATGCAATAAGTCCACTAAAGAGACAGGTTACACTACACTCGTTCGTCCTCTGTTAGAATATTGCTGCGCGGTCTGGGATCCTTACCAGGTGGGATTGACGGAGGACATCGAAAGGGTGCAAAAAAGGGCAGCTCGTTTTGTATTATCACGTAGTAGGGGAGAGAGTGTGGCAGATATGATACGCGAATTGGGATGGAAGTCATTACAGCAAAGACGTTTTTCGTCGCGGCGAGACCTATTTCCGAATGTGTAAATATTTTGTTGAGCCCAACCTACATAGGTAGGAATGTTCATCAAAATAAAATAAGAGAAATCAGAGCTCGAACAGAAAGGTTTAGGTGTTCGTTTTTCCCGCGCGCTGTTCGGGAGTGGAATGGTAGAGAGATAGTATGATTGTGGTTCGACGAACCCTCTGCCAAGCACTTAAATGTGAATTGCAGAGTATTCATGTAGATGTAGATGTAGATGTACTACAGTAGTACAAGTTTATATGCCAACTAGCTCTGCAGATGACGAAGAAATTGATGAAATGTATGATGAGATAAAAGAAATTATTCAGGTAGTGAAGGGAGACGAAAATTTAATAGTCATGGGTGACTGGAATTCGCAAGTAGGAAAAGGGAGAGAAGGAAACATATTAGGTGAATAACGATTGGGGCTAAGAAATTAAAGAGGAAGGCGCCTGGTAGAATTTTGCGCAGAGCATAACTTAATCAAAGCTAACAATTGGTTCAAGAATCATGAAAGAAGGTTGTATACATGGAAGAACCCTGGAGATACTAAAGGGTATCAGATAGATTATATAATGGTAAGAAAGAGATTTAGGAACCAGGTTTTAAATTGCAAGACATTTCCAGGGGCAGATGTGGACTCTGACCACAATCTATTGGACATGAACTGTAGATTAAAACTGAAGAAATTGCAAAAAAGTAGGAATTTAAGAAGATGGGACCTGGATAAACTGAAAGAACCAGAGGTTGTACAGAATTTCAGAGAGGGCATAAGGGAACAATTAACAGGAATGGGGGAAAGAAGTACAGTAGAAGAAGAATTGGTAGCTTTGAGGGATGAAATAGTGAGGGCAGCAGAGCATCAAATAGGTAAAAGACGAGGGCTAGTAGAAACCCTTGGGTAACAGAAGAAATATTGAATTTAATTGATAAAAGGAGAAAATATAAAAATGCAGTAAATGAAGCAGGCAAAAAGGAATACAAACATCTCAAAAAGGACATCGACAGGAAGTGCAAAATGGCTAAGCAGGGATGGCTAGCGGTCAAATGTGAGGATGTAGAGGCTTATCTCACTAGGGGTAAGATAGATACTGCCTACAGGAAAATTAAAGAGACGTTTGGAGAAAGGAGAACCACTTGCATGAATATCAAGAGCTATGATGGAAACCCAGTTCTAAGCAAAGAAGGGAAAGCAGAAAGATGGAAGGAGTATTTAGAGGGTCTATAGAAGGGCGATGTAATTGAGGACAATATTATGGAATTGGAAGAGGATGTAGATGAAGATGAAATGGGAGATTTGATACTGCGTGAAGAGTTTGACAGAGCACTGAAAGACCTCAGTCGAAACAAGGCCCCGGAGTATACAACATTCCATTAGAACTACTGACAGCCTTGGGAGAGCCAGTACTGACGAAAACCCAACCATCTGGTGAGCAGGATGTATGAGACAGGCGAAATATCCTCAGACTTCAAGAAGGATATAATAATTCCAATCCCAAAGAGAGCAGGTGTTGACAGATGTAAAAATTACCAAACTATCAGTTTAATAAGTCACGGCTGCAAAATACTAACGCGAAATCTTTACAGACGAATGGAAAAACTGGTAGAAGCCGACCTCGGAGAAGATCAGTTTGGATTCCGTAGAAATGTTGGAACACGTGACGCAATACTGACCCTACAACTTATCTTAGAAGAAAGATTAAGGAAAGGCAATCCTACGTTCCTAGCATTTGTGGACTTAGAGAAAGCTTTTGACAATGTTGATTGGAATACTGTCTTTCAATTTCTGAAGGTAGCAGGGAGCGAAAGGCTATTTACAATTAGTTCAGAAAACAGAAGGCAGTTGTAAGAGTCGAGGGGTATGAAAGGGAAGCAGTGGTTGGGAAGGGAGTGACACAGGGTTGTAGCCTATCCCCGATACTATTCAATCTGTATATTCAGCAAGCAATAAAGGAAACAAAAGAAAAGTTTGGAGTAGGTATTAAAATCCATGGAGAAGAAATAAATACTTTGAGGATCGCCGATGACATTGTAATTCTGTCAGAGACAGCAAAGGACTTGGAAGAGCAGTTGAACGGAATGGACAGTGTCTTCAAAGGAGGATATAAGATGAACATCAACAAAAGCAAAACGTGGATAATGGAATGTAGTCGAATTAAGTCGGGTGATGCTGAGGGAATTATATTAGGAAATGAGACACTTAACGTAGTAAAAGAGTTTTGCTATTTGAGGAGCAAAATAAATGATGATGGTCGAAGTAGAGAGGATACAAAATGTGTACTGGCAATGTCAAGGAAAGCATTTCTGAAGAAGAACAATTAGTTAACAACGAATATAGATTTAAATGTCAGGAAGTCATTTCTGAAAGTATTTGTATGGAGTGTCACCATGTATGGAAGTGAAATGTGGACGATAAATAGTTTAGCAAGGGGAGAATAGAAGCTTTCGAAACGTGGTGCTACAGAAGAATGCTGAAGATTAGATGGGTAGATCACATAACTAATGAGGAGGTATTGAATAGAATTGGAGAGAAGGGGAGCTTGTGGCACAATTTGAGTAGAAGAAGGGATCGGTTGGTAGGACATGTTCTGAAACATCGAGGGATCTATCTGGTCCAGCGGAAAGGGTTTTCAGCAATCGGACAGACAGACAGAGAGTCAGATAGAAAAGGTGAAAAAATATTTTTCATGTGATATAATTACAAATTTACAGTCTTACAATTTTTCTGTTTCGTCGCGCAGTTAAGCCTTCTTTTTTGACAAATTTCATCACACTATGCCCACGGCGAGATCGAGTTGGCAAGTACTAAAATTTGTGACATCAATGGCCGTATCCTTTGATTTCATCGACTTAAAGAACCTTCAATTACTTGCAACGTCAAGGGACGATAGAATTCAATATGTGACATAAATTTGCTGTTGATACAACTACCTGTCCCTGAGGAAAAGGGTTTTTAGTAATCGGCCAGACAGGCAGACAATTAGACAGACGAACAGTGAAACGATTCTGAATGTGTTCCGTTCCTAAGACATGGGCACAGAGCCCCAAAACCGTCGAAGTTGCAATATAAAATTTGTTATTGATAGCTAGTTTAGGGCTTATACTCATTAACAAATTATCTAAAAAACCAAAAAATTGTAAATGCTTTTTATATTACAAAAATAAGCTACAGTACAATGATAACTCACGATAACTGGTGAACATTTTATAAAAACACTTGTATGAAAATAGTAATTACTCCGTACATTACAAAGAAGTGCTTCACTACTGAGATAACTCGTAATAACGGGTGAACAGTTTTAAAAAAGTGCACTTCATAAGAAAATAATAAGTACTGTATGTATTACAAAGAAGTATTACAGTACAAAGATAATTCATGACAATTGGTGAACGCGTCATACAAGGAAGCTAAAAAAAAAGAGAGGAAAAAAGAGAATATGTAAAAGAAAGTTGCTTCTAGTCGGGGCAGTTCCAATAAGCACCTCTCGTCCCAGCCTTCCTAATTCCATCCACAATGCGAGATCTTAGTTGAATGAGGTTCAGGCCTGCACTGTTTAACTAGAATGACCAGTCATGTAGCTGTCGCAATGTATGGTATTGCATACCTTAGCGGTATGAACCAATTATCATGAGCTACCTTAATAATATGAGACTGTTTTTCAATGTAAAGGGTACTCACTATGTAGTTCATGGTTTTAGGATTATTTGATAATGACGTTAGGTTCTAAACTAGTTATCAACAAAGTAATTTATATTGCAAACTCAATGGTTTTTGGCAATTTATTGTATAATTTGGTAAACCATACGTTTGTTGTCGTCATACCTTTCAGATTCCTGGAAATCAGTAAAGTATGGTGATGCCAACTTACTCTCAGTACCAGTCTGCATCTCAACACGTTCTTTCAGTTCATATGAACAACGTGATGTATTTCGTACATCTTTATTTGGTTGTTAAAAAAAGTTTGAGTTTCTTCATGCGCCATATCACTGCTCTTGAATCTTTCTTTCCACAATAATGCATTTTCTGTTTACTGACCTTCTGGTCATGGGTAAATCCGAAACGCATTATATTAGAGTCTTTGGTTCACAAACTGATGACATTTTGCTGAGTGACCTCTCTAAACTTTGTTCAGTACACTTTAACTTTAGCGTTATGGCCAGATACTTCCTACATGACTTTCTGTAGCACTAATTTTATTGATTATTATTATTATGAAAATACTAGTGGAAAAATTGTAAAAGATCGGTTACGACATCAATTTCAAGATGATGAAGAAGTTATAAGACATTTTATCGTCACATTATTTCATATACTTAATAGAAGCAACGGAAAAACCAATTGTTTAAATTTAATAGGAGAACCAACTTCATTTAAATCCACATTTGTTCAAATGGTTGCATCAGCAATGTTAAATACTGGTTGGTGTAATAAAAATAATAAATATGTATCATTTGGAGTACAAGAATGTCCTAGAAAACGATTAATTGTCATGGATGATCCAAATTATGATCTTGGATATTTTAAAGAATTAAAAACAATATTTTCTGGCAATACTACTAATATACCTATTACGTTTGAAGGAGATTATACACTAGCTAAAACTCCAGTTATTGTATGTTCAAATTGTGATTATTTTAAAGGTCAGGTATGGGATGAAAGGATTGAAAAATATTATTGGAAATCATGGAATACAAGAATTGCAAAAGAATTAAATCCTTATACACTGTATAATTTGTTTATTGAATATGAATTGTTACAATGAAAATATACAATAAATATATTTAATTACATCAACGATGAGTGTATTTATTTAACTCTTCTATTTCTATTGGATTAATACCCAATGTAAAAGAAGGCATTAATTTAACACTTGTAGGTCTATTTAAACGACCAACAAGACGAGATATCTCAATGCCTTGATTATAATTAAAATAATTCAAATGAATAGACAAAGGCTTTACAGATTGTTGTGCAACTTTTTTTAATACTTTACTATCAGTATTACAAAAACGTCCTGGATAACCATGAGTTCCTAAATAGTATTTTGTTCTATTACCAGCAAATCCATGAGCACGTTTTCTAGTCTTAATAATACCAATAGTTGGTTCATAATCATAATTAAATGATATATTTTGATCAACAGCTTTTGAAGCAATATCTACTTCATACAACTTATGGAAATGATGAACTCCGAATACCTCATCAGCAGCAAATAAATTTCCATTATCATCAGATTTACCATGTGGTATTATACAAGAATCGTAAAAAGGCCAATTACGTGGAACAGTTAAACATGTAGGAATCAGCTTATATACATGCTCGTGGCCTCACTTGCAATGCAAATGAAGAAATTTCCATAACTGATTACTTGCCAATGACCCCCAGACTCCCACAGAACCTCGGCCGTGACGTCACGGCCGCCACATAGTGCTACTTCGTGCCTTCGGCAGCGGCGGCCGTGACGTCGCGGCCGAGGGTCGGTGGGTGGCTGGGGGTCGTTGGCAAGTGAGTAATATTCACACTCAAAATTTCCATTGCTTTGATACATTGGATTATTATAACAAATAATACAACCCATCAGTGCTGTTTAAATAACTCCGCCAACAAACAGAAACTAGCAACAGACACATGAGATGTGAATCTGTGTAGCACCCCTGAGACAACACTGTACCCGCTGTTATGTGGGTGGCCTACTGGGCGATAAGCCTGTAAGTGCGGTGTGTAACACTTGCCCTCCTTTGAAAGAGAAGGTAAATTTGATTGATATAGGCCACGTACAATTTCATTGATGTGCTATAGAATGGGATAATATCTGAACTCTAAATTTTGTGAATGCTTCAGAGTGAAAAAATGACGCCATTCAAAAGCGACACTGAAGAAAAATCATCAACTTGTGGCCTTTCGTTCCAGCCGTCGCCGCACCCGTATCCTTCACATTCGCCATCTCTACTGGAGACAGTGAGACCGATTTCTGCCACAGCCTCAACATCATATCTCCTTCCTACACCTTCACCTTCATTACAATTGTCCAGTCTTTATTCAAAGCCTACGTTTATTAATACAAACAACAGCAACGAAAATCCGAAAATCAGTTATTTCAGATATCAGTTTTTTGAGCGATTTTAACATTCAGATTAAAGATTAAACTGGAGACAAAAAAAATCGCTGTAACCGAAAACCGGTTGTTCAGGCTACAACGGCCATCCCTATATCCAAGTGCGCATGGAATTGAATGTATCAACCATCGGAAGAAGGAAGTTATGGGCCTGACAAGGAGCTCACTATCGACCATTACAGATGAAGCACTGGACTGGATTTCCGTCAAGCGATTCAAGGAAACCTCGAAAGCTCTACTTCGCGATGGCCGGGCGGGTATATAAACCTCGATCTGCAGAGCTATGTGCACTCCAGAGTCCGGATATGATCGCTCTTACTGGTCATCGGTTAAGTAATGCGGGGTAGGTTCTTTAAATCATGTGGAAGTATTTTTCTTAGTTTTCGTCTACTTGTAGAATCAATGTGAGTGGTATTTGCTGCCCTGCTGTTCTGCAAATCAAAGCCAATTTCTAGCTGCACAATTCCCATACAACGTTGTTTTCTCCAGACGGTGTTTTTTCATGATCAGAAAAATTTTATTTGTGGTGTCACTGCCAGACACCACACTTGCTAGGTGGTAGCTTAAATCGGCCGCGGTCCATTAGTACATGTCGGACCCGCGTGTCGCCACTGTGTGATCGCAGACCGAGCGCCACCACACGGCAGGTCTCGAGAGACGTACTAGCACTCGCCCCAGTTGTACGACGACGTTGCTAGCGACTATACTGACAAAGCCTTTGCTCTCATTTGCCGAGAGACAGTTAGAATAGCCTTCAGCTAAGTTAATGGCTACGACTTAGCAAGGCGCCAATTGTAACAGTGCATGTATCTTACGAGTCTCATTTGTATAGTCCAGAGAGATGTACCACAAGGAGTGATTAAAAGTTAAGTATATTCCAAAGCTACGTATTTTCTTTATAGTATTCAATACGTATCCTGTTCCAGACTTGACGCCAGTCGGCGTGTGTGTACGCGTGCCTTTCGGCTTCCTTCTCAGTGTGGCGTAGCTACCTTGTTACGCCACAACATTATTCTATGTCCTTCTGTTCACCACAGTAATGAGTTAACTTAAAGGAAGGAACTCGAGCTCACCACTTGACTGTAAACCAGGAAAACTTTGTTCTATTTGTTATCGTATTTTATCTACTGTTGTATTTTAAGATGTGGATTTCGGGAACCCGCCCAGCGTTTATTCAAACGAGCATAGAAAACCACCTATACACCACACTCAGCCTGACTGGTGTTACATACCAATGTTCGTCAATCTGCCTCGTGCATTCGATCCGAGTCTGTTTCACCTGCCCGTGTCTCAAGCTAGCGTGGTGTGCGTTGTACTGTACGAGCAGGTCACTGCTATGAAAACCTTATTAGATCAAATCAACTACAACGTTAGGATCTTGAGGTGGACAAACATTATTACAGAAGAAACATGTTACTGCATAAAATAAAGAGACTTTCACACTTTTTAATTATTTTTTTGTCCGCTGAATGTAAACAAAAAATGACAGTTCGTTCGCGCTAGAGACGTTGCTTGATTTTGAACTACTTATAAAAATGGTTTATTATTCTTCCCAGCCACAATTTTTTTTTTCAACAACAAATTACTGGCATCGATCGTCACTGGCCATATACAATTCGCGAGAGGTGGCAACGTCTCATTCTCACGCACACTGAGAACCACATTGCCAATCGTCTGGGCATGAAGTTTTGAATTTTTCACCGAAGTAGCACGTTGAACGAATATTTCGGGCTTGCAGCCAGTAGTCGTCTACTGCGCCATCGTGTTTCGGCTTGACGCCTGCCAGTCATCCTCAGCAGTATTCCACGCTTCCGTCACGAGCAGCACCGTTGGTGGTCGAACTGCTGAACTTTGTTTCCTTGATGTTGCCACTCGTAGCTGCGTCGGCGGAACTTTGTCTTCCTGGATTAGAGCAAATCGTGGAAATGATAAGGTTCCACGCATTATTCAATTGTTAGCCTCTGCAAGGTTCCATTAAATTTTCCGCAGTGCGTATTTCAACGGATTCTTCAGTAAGAGAAACCAAAAAGTGATATTACTGCTACCAATTTATTGTTTTAACGTACCCTACTGAATGACAGGTGTCGACACAATGTTCAGGAATGGCAGACTTGATTGGCTGCGAAAGATAAATTGAATGTTGATGGGTGTATCATTGATCCATTAGCAAGTTATTATGTTAATTAATAGTTTTGGATAGCATTTTAGGAACAGCAGAGCTTTATATTTTGCTTTAATGAAAATAATTAGTCACGATCGCAAATCATGTTTCATTTCACTACTGGTGATGGATTTCATTCTTAGTAGACTCCTTCACACCACAGGGTGACACCATTGGTGACCCGCATAAGCAATGAGGGAAGCTAAGGTGTGTACTATGAGCCACCAGTCGTCACTTACCAACTGGTGACTTCACGGGTGCTTCTCAGGACCTAACCCCAGTTCTGCTCATCATGTACGCAGGTTACCAATGGTATCACTGTTTGGTCTTAAGATGTTCTACTAAGCCTGAAACAGATCCCTAGGCCGCGCGGGATTAGCCGAGCGGTCTCGGGCGCTGCAGTCATGGACTGTGCGGCTGGATCCAGCGGAGGTTCGAGTTCTCCCTCGGGCATAGGATAATTTAGGTTAAGTAGTGTGTAAGTTTAGGGATTGACGTTCTTAGCAGTTAAGTCCCATAAGATTTCACACACAGAGATCCCTCCCTAACAGCCAAATAAAATATTATTTTAGATCGCGACTGATTACTATTATAAAATTTATATAAATTACAGCTTTTTATATTTAAAAAAAAGCCGATAATTATAAGTAGGACTCTCACACGAGGGTCCCATACAAACTTCACTATGTATATAGATAGTTCATCCACTGCGTGAACAGAGAATTTTGATTATTTTTGCCTATTAGCGATATCGATACCACCTAGATACCAAAAAAAGTGAAACAAATGCCTGTATCTGTTGATTGGATTCATACAGAAGCTTAAATTTCTACACAGCGAAGGGACCGTAGGGTTAGTATGTGACATAAATTTCACCTTCATAACTTGATACGTCTACCTGGAACTGAGAAAGAGGGGTCTTAACAGACGGACGGACAGACAGACAGTCGAAAAAGAAATGATAAAAAACATTTTTCATGCGATATAATTATAACAGTTAACAATTTTATGATTTTTTCTCTGGTTGTACTCTGTAACCTTGTTTCTTGTCAAATTTTATGATTGCAGGCCAACGGGAAATACCCTATAAATTTTGATAAGTGAGTTTGCAAGTGTCAAAACGTGTGACATAAATATTCGTACCTTTTCATTACACTGACTTACAATCTTTTATTTTCTTACACCGTCAGACAACGTAGGTCTTTGTATGTGACTTCATTTTCAACTCCATACTTTTACACGTTCCTGACTAGAAAGGACTTTTAACAATAGGACAGAGAAAAAGACAGGACAGACAACAATGTAGTCCTATAAGGGTTCCATTTATACCGACTGACTGTTCATTCCATTCAACAGACCATGTAGTTCTCCTTCACTTTCAATGAGGATAGCTATGTCATTAGCGAATCTTGTCATTGATATTCTTAAGCCACTTGTCATTGATATCCTTAAGCCATGAATTTAAACCACACTTTACCTGTTCTTTTATTTCCGTCATTGCTTCTTCGATGTATAGATTGAGCCGTAGGGGCGAATGATTTCACCTATTGTAACGCCCCAACGACCACCTTAAAGTCAATTAAGAAAGAACATGAAGTAGGGAAAGTTGTCTTGGCAGTTACGACATCTTTGCCGATGAGCTACCATGAAAGAGTTTTGTCAACAACTACATTGTTCACCACTGAGCATATTTGTTAGCGAAAGAGAAAGGAGAAACATCGTATTTCAGCAATGGACAAATATCCATGTGACAAATGTGTAATTAATATCTCAAAAGTTAAGTCCAAAGTAATGTCATCAGAGATAACTTTTATGTGGAAGAGAGTTGTAAGCGCAACGAAGAAATTAAATGCGCCTACAATGCTCTTCCACAGAAGTCGCTTGCTAGAACTCATCCAGTGCAGACGTACGAGAGCAGTTCTGATCTGAATTATTGAGATTGCGAATCGTGACGAGATTGTTTTCGCGTTTAGAAGTGTTTGTTGCGTGACGGGATTCACGGCTTAAGAAAATAATTTTATGAACTGTGACAGGAACAAATAGACTCATTTAACCGTGCACTACGTGTTAATTGAAATTTAATAACGGAATTAGTGAACATTGGACTTGACTTTAAATTAGTTGGACCTTAAGGAGAAGTGAACATTCTATGAAAGAATACACGCAATTAGTCTTGAGTAGGACCCAAGTAGACGACATCATGAAGATAAAACAATTACGCTAAAGTGTTGAGTTGTGGTAATTACCAAAAAATTATAACTCAATCGGACTGACTTAACTAAACTATTCGGTGTGTGTGTGTAGTGCGGGAGTTACAAGTATTTAGTGACAAAATAACGTTAAATTGTTCGTTACCAGTTAAATACCCGGTTTGGACTACATCATTAAATAGTTTGATAAATGACTAGATCAACAACTACTCACGGAAGACTATTTCATTGAAGTGGAAATATTCACGTCATTAGTTGAGAAGTGAACTTTAAAATATTTTCGTATTACGACGCAATCTTACAAAGACTGAATCAAAGAGTATCTCTGGATCTCGCTGCATACCAGCACAACAATTCCATAGCAACGTGACAACAGCGTAAGAAAAAACTGTTAACTAATATATTTCCTCGCAATCAGTGGTGTGTGCTATGCGAACGAGAGAAGAATTAATAACTACTGCAAATCCAGGCAATTAACAATACAATATAAATAATAAAAAGCATCAATTATACGAGTTCGCATAAGTGGAAACGCTGCGGACTTGTAATTGAGATACAACGACTACGCGAGGAACGCCTTTTCGGAAGTTTCTCAGGTTTTTTTCTCCCGTTAATGTACGGGGACTGACGTTATATCGCATCGTGTCTCTACTCTGCCGCGAGAGCTGTGGCAGTAGCAGCTCTACGGCGTCGACTACATCAGCACACGATTGGAGTCCGGGGTACGCACCACACACACCATTTTGGCGCCTACAACGCGGGGCCCGAAGACGACAGCTGTCGTCTCATCTGGGAGACAACGCAGTGCCTAACGACGCCAGTAGACGCCTCAACGAGAAGACGAAGCTACACGGATCGTTGCAAGGACGAAGTGCTAGTTGTGAGCAACAACTACACATTGTTTGTTTACAGGACTTAACTGGACTTAACGACGTCCGGGTCTAGTGCAGCAGGGGATACAACCCGTCGGCTTTGAACAATGACGTCATTCCTTAGTCATAGATCGTAATGTCTTCACTTCGAGGCATAGATAATAAAGCAGTTCTGTGTTCTAATAAGAACTATCATTAAAATAATTGAATGTTAATCTAAAAGCGATCGCTTGATATTCGGTACATCATTAAACGTGTGATGTAATTAACTTAATTGTTTGTTTTTTATTCGGCCGGTACTTAATATTTTTCGTAATGATATTGAGGTAATGTGGATTATTAATTTTTTATCATAGAACAATTTGTAGTGTCTTATTTTCGTTCATAGGAATGGATTTGTCTACCGCTATGAATCTGGACGATTTAAGGGAAGTTATGGGCCAAGATATGTTGACCACAATTTGCTTCCTGCAAATGTGTGGTCTCATAGCGGAATACGTTCAATGTCGTGAGTGCGGCGAACATATGCGCCTTACGAGTGTATCGAGTCGCCGTACTCACGACTTATTCGTATGGCGCTGCAGCAAAGATTGGTTGTGGCGGTCCATTAGACGAGGGACGTGGTTCGAGAAATCTAAGCTCGCCCTCAGAGACATAATGAAAATAACATATTGTTGGTGTTTAAGATATCCTGTATGGCTGTGTGTGCATGGGTGTCGTGTCAGTAAACATACCGTAGTAGACTGGTACTCGTTTTGTAGGGAGGTTTGTGGCGAATATATGAAATATAGGGGGCAAGATAAAAATGTTGCGTATAGCTATATAGCTCAAGTAACGAATGGGATACTATTAGCGTCCAAGGCACAGTAGCTGATAAGTGTTTTTTGGCTTTAAAAAAAAAAACTCACGAGATAGAATAAACTGATCCTACTTTATTAAGCAATCAATAAAAAAAACTAAACTGAGACATAACAGCAAAAGCGAAAATGGTAAACTGCAAATAGAATAGATTAGCCATGCATAACACCCACCCACCTCCCCAGGAGTCGTAACTCCCGCACCCATTAGAATATACACATGCTTCAGTAGGTGATAAGTGTTTTTTGGCTTTTTTTAAAAAAAATCTCACTAGATAGAATAAACTGATCCTAAGATACAGATGCTTCAGTAGCTGATAAGTGTTTTTTGGCTTTAAAAAAAAATCTCACGAGATAGAATAAACTGATCCTACTTTATTAAGCAATCAATAAAGAACTAAACTAAAACATAACAGCAAAAGCGAAAACGGTAAACTGAAAATAGAATAGATTACGAAGTCTTTTGCTGTTATGTATTAGTTTAGTTTTTTTATTGATTGCTTAATGAAGTAGGATCAGTTTATTCTATCTCGTGAGATTTTTTTTTTAAAAAGCCAAAAAACACTTATCAGCTACTGAAGGGAGCTACAACACTAAGAAGAAGAATCGCTTCTCGGCTTTTGACAAGATATTGCTTAATAAAGTAGGATCAGTTTATTCTATCTCGTGAGATTTTTTTTAAAAAAAGCCAAAAAACACATATTAGCTACTGAAGGGAGCTACAACACTAAGAAGAATCGCTTCTCGGCTTTTGACAAGATCAATGTTTATCTCTCTCGCGTTCCTTTGTTTCTCAACATTCTCCTCAGCTCTTTCATCTTTGTAATACATGGTCTCTGGCGACTTGTGACGTCATTGTTCAAAGCCGACGGGTTGTATCCCCTGCTGCACTAGACCCCGACGTCCGACATCTCACCGTCCGACGTTTCCTCTCAACGAAAACTGCAGAGACGATGTGGGGGGCTGACTCCTTCACAACGCAGACAATCCAGGACATCGAGTGAGCTACAAGCAGAACGACGCAGCGCGTTGGACAACAGCCAACAGTGACCACGACAATCCATCACGACAGAGAAAAGTAAGTAATCCACAAAATAAGTGATCATTTGAGTATGTTAGAATAGATTTTGTACTGTAGTGCTAATTGAGGTTTCATTGTGGTTGTGTTCCGTAGTTATCATGATGCCTAAAAGAAGTTCAAAAATGGTTCAAATGGCTCTGAGCACTATGGGACTCAACATCTTAGGTCATAAGTCCCCTAGAACTTAGAACTACTTAAACCTAACTAACCTAAGGACATCACACACACCCATGCCCGAGGCAGGATTTGAACCTGCGACCGTAGCAGTCCCGCGGTTCCGGACTGCAGCGCCAGAACCGCTAGACCACCGCGGCCGGCCTAAAAGAAGTTTAAAACTGCGTAGTGATGTAGATAAGAGAATTCCTGAATCAGAAGAGGAGATCAGTGATTTGCCAGAACAGGAAGAAAGTAATAGGAATATTGTCAATGTGGGAGGTGACACGTTTACTGAACAAGAGAAGGAAGCGATACCAAGTGTATCGGGGATTAGAACAAGGGATAAAGTCGTAGAATTACTGGACAATAATTCTGATGTTATTGAAGGTACCGATCGAGAATGTAGAATGAATGTCGCACCGAACATCTCTGGTGGTGTAGACATACTTAGTACTATATTATCAGAATTAAATATGATGAGTGAGCAATTTTCAGAACAGCAGGCAATACAGCAGGCATTTTTCAATAATAAATTTTCTGAAGTACTCGAGCAGCAAGCTATTAAATTCTCAGAACAGCAAGCATCGTTTAATAGTAAATTTTCAGAATTAGCCGAACAACAGGCAATATTACAGGCAACCGTAAATAGTAAAATTTCAGAAGTAGAGAGTCGGGTAGAGGTCGTCGAAGCTATATTTGAGGATCAGAGAGTTAAAGTAGATAACAAATTTGAAGATGTTGAATCCAGGTTAACCAAACAAGAAAAACAGGATGTTAAAATTATCGATTGTATCGATAAATTGCAAGAAAGTCTGAGTAATTTATCGGAACAATGCGATGTGGTATCCATAAAGGTTAATTCATTAACAGATAATTATAGTAGTATCAGGGACCACCTGAATCAAGGGAAAAACGTATTCATGCGCCAGATTATGACGTTGAACAGTTCTTAGCAGTAATTGACTCGATAGATATGTTAATGGAAGACGCCAGACAATGGCACAACAACCATAGTAATTATAATAGTGGGAATAATGGTAATAACAACCACTGGAACCAAAATAGGTCTAATAATAATAAGAGTTTTAATAACTGTGACCACAACTTCAAAAACGGTAATGCAGAAAACGATCATAGGCAAAAAGAAAATCAAAATTGCAATGGAAATTATAATCGTCCTAACAACACCAAACAATAACCAAGGCCAAGGACAAAATAGTTTTCAACGAGTAAATGTAGTAATCATGAATAGGAAAAGAAAGTAAGGAGGGCGGCAATCGCCAAACCACCAATGTTGTGACGATGGCCGACAAAACTAGTGTGCTCCGATGGAACCTTGGAGTAAATCTAGATGGGGAACGTGTCAAATGACTAATGTAGATTGGAATAATTCCAATACTGCCAGTAGTCCATGTAATGCTAATCGACCTATACCATTACCTGATAATAGGAATGTAAGAGGAGATAGGAGAAGATGTGTACCAACAAAATGGGAATGAAGTGCATTTAGTTGAGATACACGAACCACCGAGGAACTGACGGGCGGTCAAACGAAAACCAGTCATTTTAGGCCTTCCTCGGATGGCTGGTTATGAGGAGGGAGGTAAACGTTACGGGTTAATCAGTGTCCTTAATTATAATAACGGCTCTGACATCAGAGACGAATTAATGACGGAACCAAGGGCTGAAGTCACCAAAGAGGATTTTACGTTACATTATGCCTTACATCCGTACACCTTTTTTAATCTGAGCACTTTGTTATCGGTCTTCCAGCCTTACTGATCCCTCTTGGTTCTTGCAAGCATAGTGTATTACCCGTCGTTCCCTCTAGCTTACTTCTATTTTTGTAAGAATTTTGAATATCTTGCATCATTTTACGCCGTGAAACGCCTTTTCTATATCGAGAAATGCTATGATGATGGTTGAAATGGCTCTGAGCACTATGGGACTTAATATCTGAGGTCATCAGTCCCCTAGAACTTAGAACTACTTAAACGTAACTAACCTAAGGACATCACACACATCCATTCCCGAGGCAGGATTCGAACCTGCGACCTTAGCGGTCGCGCGGTTCCAGACTGAAGCGCCTAGAATCGCTCGGCCACACCGGCTGGTGCTATGATCATGCCCTGCCTTTTCTTCAGTTGTTCTCCGTTATCAACGGCAAGGCCAGAACTACCTCTCTAGTGCCTGTACCTTTCCTAAAACCAAACTGACCATCACCTAGCAGATCTTCAATTTTCTTTCCCATTCTTCTGTATATAATTCTTGTCAGCAGCCTGGTTGTATGAGCCGTTAAACTGATTGTGCGGTACTTGTCCACTCTTGCTATCTTAGGAATTGTGTCCATGTTTCTGCAAAAGTCTGATGGTATATCACCACTCTCGTATATTCAACACATCAACATCAATAGTCGTTTTGTTGCCACTTCTCCCATTGATTTTAGATGACTGTACCAGTTAACAAAAAAAAACAGTAACACCATCATGTAACCAAAAAACTGTGCAATGTTTTGACAGTAGGTCAAGAGGGGGTTACGGAGAGTAGAGTAAACAAACCCAGACCACTCTTGGACTACTACGGGGTGATACGCTGTGCGGAAAAGGTTGGTGGGGGGGGGGGGGGAGGGAGGGGAGGGGGAGGAAGGGGAAGACTTGCCTACCACCCGCAATGTTGTCGTCTTAAGCTGTGTTTCATGCTTCTGCGAAGTAGAAATTATACCGAAAGTAAAAATTTCTTGCAAGTTATTCATAACCGAAGTTAATATATTATTACGTATTGACATGTTCAATAAAGATCCTTACTACGTTAGTTATGTGCAATCACCACAAGAAAATGGAAAAGTATAGAATAGCTTAAAGTGCGGGGTTGGTGCATAGGTTCGTAGCGCTTTTCTATAGGTTAACAAGCACAGTAGATACATATAACACAAACTTCAGTTATCAATAACGTATTCTCCTAGTTACAATAGTGTGGCAACGTTGTGGTAACTTTTCGGTTCCGCAATTGTAGAAGTCAGTTCACGTGATTTTGAAGTGAAGAAGATCAGAATAATATCTCTCGTGTATAGTGTTTGTCTGTCTAGCAGAATGAGAGCGGACGTTATCGTGGAGTAGCATCAACAGTTCACGCAGTCTTCCCGGCCCTTATTCTTGAATTGCGTCTCAAAGACGTCCCATTTGGTGACAGTAAATGTCAGAAATGATGGTTACACCTCCAGGAAGCTATCTGTAGTACACCACAACGCCGCTTTTCCGCTTGTTGCATAACATTTTCTTTTGTGGATGCGCGCAAGTCTATGTACGGGGATTTGATGCTTTATTTTGACTCAATCATTCCTTTCTTTTCCTTATACTAGCATAAAGACACCATTTCAGTAACGATACATGAGAGGAACAATGGGTGTTGTTCGAAAGCCAACTGATGGCGAGCAAGCAGAGATGCACCTATGGCCGCTTGCAGATTTTTGTAATTTTGGCTTAGAGCATGCGGCGCCCATTCATCAGATTTCTGAACCTTCCCCATTGCATGCAAGTGCTGGACGATGGTGGTATGATCCCAGTTCATCCCTTTCACCACTTCCCGAGAACACTGATGTGGGTCGTTGGGGATTAATGCGTTTAAACGATCTTCGTCAAACGCCGAATGTCTTCTTGAAGATGGAGAGTCACTAATGTCGAAACTGTCCTCCTCAAAACGAGAAAACCATTTTCTGGTAGTGCTCTGTCCAGTGGCATCATCCCCATACACAGCGCAAATCTTTCTGGTTGCTTCCGCTGCTGTCACCCCTCAATTGAACTCAAAGAGAGGAATATGTCGAAGTGTTCACATTTCATGCACTTGGCACGCCATTTTCTAGCGTTCACAGCTCCACTCACTCTCTCCAGTTAGCAAAATGACAATGGTTAAACTCAAATAGCAGCAGTGATCTACAAATAAAAAAGGATAATCGATAAATAAACCAATCGCTTCCAGAGTGCCAATATGAAAATAAAAAAATTGAGGCAGCAGCAGCCGGCCGATACAGAAGCAACAACAGGGAAGTAACAGATTTTGACGTTTTACCAGTTCCTAACGATGAGCGAATTGTATTGTTCCATCTGTGTGCTTTGATTAATTTCTTGAGTTTCTGCGTATTAATTCAATATTTAGCAGCCATATTTATTGCGTTTTCGTTTGGGTCGGAAAGTAAACCGACTTTGTGACATATCACAAGTTCCTAACCAGAGAAAATTATTTGGTTTTGCCTGAGAGCTTTGGTATTTTAGTTTTCGAATACCTGCGTGTTAATCCAATTCGTTAGCCACAGTTCTTGTGTCTTCCTCCTGGTCTACAGCAGAGTTCCGCTGCGTGAGTCGATAGTCCTTTTTCTTCTGTGTACCGTAGTTTTCCACGGTCTTTAGTACGTATAAAGACTATGATTGCTGTGTGTGTATATGAGTCGAGTTAGTGACACTTCGTTCTCAGCTCCATGCTGTGATAGCTTCGGTTGCACAGTTTTAAGCTGGAGTGAATGGACATCACTGTTGTAAGCCGGCCGTTGGGATTCAAGAGATGTCCAGCATGTCTGAGTCCAACCTGTGGCCGAGTGGGAGGTCGCCTCAGGGCGTGGCAGGAGGCGAAAGACTTCCCAGTGAACCGCACGTAATGCCTCCCCAGTTAGTCGTGCAAAAATGTTCCAGGTGCTGTCTGTGGTTGACACTGTCCTTCAGCGAAGTGCTGTCGCTGGTCCTGTTTCAGGGGAAACCTCTCAGACTGCAAGATCTAGGCAATCACAGCGAGTGGACTTATTGGAAATTGGGAGCTACAATACTAAGCGCGTTATGGGCCCCTTAGGAACATGGGTACCAAGAAGGGGAAGAAAGCCAATGAACACTCCGTGTGCGTATTGGTTGGTATCTTCCGGATACCATGCAGAGCACAGTGTACAGCTAGCTGCAGGTGGTGAATCATGTCGGTATTAAAGATGTGTGTCGCTATGAATCGGAAGAGATTCTCTCTGGTTTCGAGCGGCTAAAGCAGGTGGTAAGTGCTACCAGTCTTGCTTGCGAGATGAAAGCAGAGCTCACCATTTGCAGAATAGTTGACAGGGCCAATTGCGGACTTCTGGTACAGGATTGCGTGGAAGGTCTGAATCAGTGGCTTACACGGTTCTGCGACCATATAGGTTGCAAATTCCTCGATTTGCGGCATAGGATGGTTGGGTTTCGGGTTCCGCTGAGTAGATCAAGAGTCCATTACAAGCAGGATGCAGCCACAGTGGTAGCAGGGGCTGTGTGGCATCGACTGGCCGACTTTTTAAGTTACAGGATCTCGGGGAAACACAAAAAGGGCTTCAGTTTCAAACGGTGTAGGTCTAATACGGGAAGAACGTAGATCCAGGAACCATCAGTATAACAGTTGTTAATCGTTATAGCTATGTTGGAAAAGTACAGGAGCTTCAAGCGCTAATAGAAAGCACTGATGCTGAAATCGTTATAGACACTGGAAGCTGGATAAAGCCGGAGATAATCATCATCATCATTTAAGACTGATTATGCCTTTCAGCGTTCAGTCTGGAGCATAGTCCCCCTTATAAAATTCCTCCATGATCCTCTATTCAGTGCTAACAATGATGCCTCTTCTGATGTTAAGCCTTTTACTTCAAAATCATTCTTAACCGAATCCAGGCACCTTCTCCTTGGTCTGCCCCGACTCCTCCTACCCTCTACTGCTGAACCCATGAGTCTCTTGGGTAACCTTGCTTCTCCCATGCGTTTAACATGCCCCCACCATCTACGCCTGTTCGCCTGACTGCCCCATCTATAAAGTTCATTCCCAGTTTTTCTTTGATTTGCTCATTGTGGACACCCTCCTGCCATTGTTCCCATCTACTAGTACCTGCAATCATCCTAGCTACTTTCATATCCGTAACCTCAACCTTATTGATAAGGTAACCCGAATACACCCAGCTTTCGCTCCCATACAACAAAGTTGGTCGAAAGATTGAACGGTGCACAGATAACTTAGTCTTGGTACTGACTTCCTTCTTGCAGAAGAGAGTAGATCGTAGCTGAGCGCTCACTGCATTAGCTTTGCTACACCTCGCTTCCAGTTCTTTCACTACGTTGCCATCCTGTGAGAATATGCATCCTAAGTGCTTGAAACCGTCCACCTGTTCTAACTTTGTTCCCCCTATTTGGCACTCAATCCGTTTATATCTCTTTCCCACTGCCATTACTTTCGTTTTGGAGATGTTAACCTTCATACCATAGTCCTTACATTTCTGATCTAGCTCTGAGATACTACTTTGCAAACTTTCAATCGAATCTGCCATCACAACTAAGTCATCTGCATATGCAAGACTGCTTATATTGTGTTCACATATCTTAATCTCACCCAGCCAGTCTATTGTTTTCAACATATGATCCATATATAATATGAACAACAGTGGGGACAGGTTGCAGCCTCGTCTTACCCCTGAAACTACTCTGAACCATGAACTCAATTTACCGTCAACTCTAACTGCTGCCTGACTATCCATGTAAAGACCTTTAATTGCTTGCAAAAGTTTGCCTCCTTCCATAATGTCGTAGAACAGACAATAACTTCCTTCCAGGAACCCAGTCATACGCCTTTTCTAGATCTATAAAGCATTGATACAATTCCCTGTTCCACTCGTGACACTTGTGCTGACAGCCTCTAAGAGGCCTAAACCCACACTGATTTTCATCCAACTTGTTCTCAACTAATACTCGCACTTTCCTTTCAACAATACCTGAGAAGATTTTACCCACAACGCTGATTAAATAGATACCTCTGTAGTTACAATCTTTTCTGTTTCCATGTTTAAAGATTGGTGTGATTACTACTTTTGTACAGTCTGATGGAACCTGTCCCGACTCCCACGCCATTTCAATTGTGAAGAACCTGACGTTGTTTCGAAAGGATAGGCTAAATGCAGTTGACGTTGGCGTGTTTCTTGCTGTTAGAAATAGTTTATCTCGTAGATAAATTGTAGAAGATAGTTCGTGTGAATTATTATGGGCAAAGATCATTCTTGGAAATCTGAATAAAGTCATAATTGGATCCATATACCGCCCTCCCTACTCATATTATACAATTCCTGAAACGTTCGAAGAAAATTTGACTTAAATTTCAAACACGTACGCGATTCATACAATTGCAGCTGGCAGCAACTTAATTTACCCTCGATACATTGGCGGAAATACGTGTTTAATTCCGGATGTATGCTAAAACGTCATCCGAAATTGAGCTAAACGTGTTCTCTGAAAATTATTTAGAGCAGCTAATTCATGAGCCCACGCGAACAGTAAACAGTTGTGAGAACACACTTGACCTCTTAACAACAAATAACGGTGAGCTACCAAAGAGCACCAAAACGGATGCAGGAGTTAGTGAACTCAGGGTTCTCATAGCGATACTGAATATTGTAACCCCAAATCCTCCAAAAATAAACGAAAAATAAACTTATACAAAAAAGCGGATAAAAATTCACTTTACGCCTTTCTGAGAGACCATCTCCATTCCTTCCAAATTAACAATGTATGCGTAGACCAGATGTGGCTTGAATTCAGAGAAATAGTATCGATAGCAGTTGAGAGATTCACACTAGATAAATTACCAAAGACGGAGCTGATTCCTCTTGGTACACAAAACCGGTCAGAACACTGTTGCAGAAGCAACGAAAAAAGCATGACAGATTTAAAGGAACGCAAAAATCTCCAAGATTGGCGATCTTTTACAAAAGTTCGCAGTTTAGTGCGGACCTCAATGAGAGATGCTTATAATAGTTCCCACAACGTAACTTTGTCCCAAAACCTGGCAGAAAATCCAAGGATACTCTCGTCGTATGTTAAGTATGCTAGCAGCGGATAGAATCAACGCCTTCTCTCTGCGATAGCAATGAAATATCGTCTCAAGTTCTGTGACTTGATTCTTGATTTCCTGTTAGAGATGTCTCAGTTCGAAATAATTAACGAAAAGTCATCGAGTGAAACAGTTGTGTAAACTTACGTGTGTAAACTATTTATGAGAGAATCTGAGCAGTAGTCTTAGGTTGTTTGCAGACGATACTGTCGTTTATTGTCTAATAAAATCATCAGAAGAGCAAAACAAATTGCATAACGGTTTAGAAATGATATCTATATGGTGCGAAAATTGGTAGTTGACCCTAAACAATGAAAAGTGTGAGGTCATCCACATGACTGTTAAAAGAAATCTGTTAAACTTCGGTTACACTATAAATCAGTCAAATATAAAGACTGCAAATGCAAATTGGCTTTGTGCACTATGGGACTTAATATCTGAGGTCATCAGTCGCCTAGACGTAGAACTACTTAAATCTAACTAACCTAAGGACATTACACACATGCATGTCCGAGGCAGGATTAGAACCTGCGACCGAAGCAGCAGCGCGGTTCCGGACTAAAGGAAATAGAACCGCTCGGCCACAGCGACCGATGCCGCAAATGCAACTAAATACCTAAGAATTACAATTACGAACAACTTAAGTTGGAAAGAGCAGATAGAAAATGTTGTGGGAACGCAAACAAAATACTGTGTTTTATTGGCAGAAGAATTAGAAAATGTAACAGATGGACTAAAGAGTCTGGCTGCATTACGCTTGTTCGTCCTCTTTTGGAGATCTGTTGCGCCGACTGGAATCTTTACCAGAGAGGATTAACGGAGTACACCAGGAAAGTTAAAAGAAAAGCAGCACGTTTTGTATTATCGCGAAATAGTGTTACTGACTGGATACAGGATTTGGTGTGGACATCATCAAAACAAATTTAACTGCTCGTTTCTCTCGCGTGCCGTTTGAGAGTGGAAGGGTAGAGAGACAGCTTGAAGGTGGTTCATTGAACCCTCTGCCAGGCACTTTATAGTGAATAGCAGAGTAATCACGTAGTTGTAGGTGTAGATGTAGAAGGCGTTTTTCGCTTCGGCGGGATCTTCTCACGAAATTTTAGTCACCAACTTTCTCCTTCGAGTGAGAAAATATTTAGTTGAAACCGAGCTACATAGGGAGAAACGAGCATTATAATAAAATAATGGAAATCAGAGCTAGCTTGGAAAGATATAGGTATTCGTTTGTATTTTTTTTTTTTTTTTTTTTACGCGCGCTATTCGCGATTGGAGTAATAGAGAATTATTGTGAAGGTGGTTCGATGAACCCTCTGCCAGGGACTTAAATGTGATTTGCGGAGTAACATTGTAGATGTAGATGGACCTATCCACCAGCAGACAACACTGATTACCTCACGCAATACTGTCAGCAAGGTAATGTCAGCTGCAACCAAAAAGATTGAATAGCGAAGGAAGCCTTTCTAGTTTTACCGACTTCTACCGATTCATATATAGCTAGCTTGTCGATCAGCTTATAGTTAACGCACTGTACTTGTAATGTAGCAAATTACTCCGAGTCTTTACGCCTTACAGTGAAGTAAGTGATCTCAGATTGTGTCTTGTATTGTAGCAAGTAAGAGAGCAAGTTTTGAAAAAAAAATTATTTTACTCATTCATTTACATTACATCATCGCAGCTGACGTTGTGAGAGCTGAGTCAGCGTTTTACCCTTGCATCCGACTGATTTCGCTTTGAATTCTCACAATAAATCGAAAGAAATAGTATTAAAGTTTATTTGATCTTTTACATACTCCATATAAAGATCCGTATTCGTAGTACAACAGTACTGTAAGAATCTCAGTTCATTACTTGCATTACGTTTGCAGATATAAAACCATAATAACTTTTCTGGTCTTACAAAACTGAGTTATGAGTAGTAATGTATTCATTTCATATGTCGTCAGTTTACACAAATTATTTTACTGGAATTTTCTTTGCTTTCATTACAATAGCCTGCTGACATCATAGTAACCATTTTAAAGTTATTGTTTTATTATGTCTTGCTGTGTGAATGTTGAAGAGAGGTTGAGAGAGTGCATGAAGGACATGCGAAACGTGCAGATGTTTTATTCTATTACATATTATGTAAAATGTATGCGTGGGTTTGTTCTTGTGTAGTAAGGAATCATATGACATACGTCCATGCCTTTGTATAAAACCGGCCATAAGAAAAATTACGTGTTAAATTTAGTTCTTTTCTGGCGATAATTCGTAATATGTTTTATGCAAACTAAATTTTGTTTCGTATTTTCAGAGTTTCTTTTATAAATTTATATCTGTAATTCTGTTGGTTGAGTTAGGAATTACCGCGAATACTGAAGTGCTGGAGTTTATCTGGTTGGCTGCCTAAATCATAAGTCGATAGGAAATGATCAATTCCAGAGCTTTGTGATACAGTCCTGTGTCTCTTTGAGTCGCTCGGAAACCGTCTTACTATGCGGATCATTGTGTAACCGCGCTGCACAGATTTTTGCTAAGATGACGAAAATCTTACTTTCTGTCGATTCTTTTATCTTAATTTTAAAGTGACTATAGTGCTAAAGTTTTGGTGAGAGTTTGGACATTTTTAGTATCTCAGTTTGGGAGTTCTTTTCGTGTATACTATCTCATTATACTTCAGACTCTGTGTGGGGTGTTTCGTGAAAATCTCAGAATATTTGCATGGGCACTTATTTCTAAGAAGACCAATGACGACTTGATGCATTAATTCGAGAGCATGTATGGGTCAGTATACAAACTGAAACTTTTTCGTGTCGGACTGGTGAACTTCTCGCTGCTTTCGTGTGCAGCCTTTCAGTAAAAGCAGTAACAAATATATACCAATTATAATTCTGAGAGTAAGTATAGACTTTGTAGCCATTTACAGCTTGTTTTGGAGGCAACAAGCCGGATTAATGAAACTTTAAACACTATTAAGCAAATTTGTTAAAATCCACAATGCCGGACATTTTTACAAAGCTAGACACCTTGGCTCCAAGTTCGAGTTCTGCAGCCTTTGCTCGCTGGGTATTTAGTCGAATTTTCTTCAAGGCTGTTTTCGTCAGGTGAACCAGTACCTACGAACGCAGGGTGAAGGGGGAAGTTATCAAGAAACCTGTCAAGGTGGCTGTACTGAACTGCTAGGGGTTCGAAGCACATACCTGCCTCGATGCATAGTCTTCACTGCCAGTCTTGTGGAACAAAAGTAGACAGCGAATACAGCGTGGGCATGGAATGGTGGAAACCGTGGTAAATGTGTCGCCACCGCGGTGAAAGGCTGCTCTAATTATCTCGGAGAGGAACTTATAGCTTCCAGTATAGACAGAAACTTGGCAGAGCACTCGCGCCTACTCCGGCGCCGCAGTCGCAGTCGAGAGAAGTCGGCGCAAACTCCTCCGAGAAACAAGTTCCCGCGAGGCCCGCCAGGGGGCTTAAAGTAGCACAAACAAAGCGCCGGCTCGGGCTAATCGCGGATGTGCAATCTCCAGGCGGCAGCTCCCCTGGCGCTCCGCGTCTCCGGAGGGCCTCCAGAAGAGGACTGCGCTGCGCGTCGGCTAACACCGCTGCCGCCGCTAACATGCGCCTCGCAAGGCTCAGACAACCGCAAATGTGGTGACCTCATCACACGCCGTTCTGGCACTGGGAAGACCTTGTAACAACAACAACGCTGTACTATTGTACATATAATAATTTTTTCTTCTGATTTTCGATAAATTACTGTAATCGATGTTCTGATTTCATTTCATTTTCTTTTCATGTCATTTTGTTAAGAAAACTGTAAAAAAATTTCGATGTGAATATTAATATTTATGTCAAATTTCAAGCAATGTTATAACAGAATTGAAATGTAAGAAACGTTGAAACTATTGTAAGATGTCGAAGTTGTAATTGTGCGTCTGGTCCATACGTAGGCAATGTATTAGGATAAGTAGAATGCAAAACCTCTGGTGAATACCCTGTCTGTAGGGGAGCGGTAAAAGGTGGATGGCAGACGAGCGCGGGAAAATGCACACGGGCGCTGCACGGCATAACGGGCTCAGCAGTAGTAGTCGGAGTTGGGCATTGGTCTGAGTCACACGTTCTGGATCGAGGAGGCTCTCCTGGAAGACGTAGTTTCATTGAGCCTCGGATGTGCCGTTCCGACACCTATACAGCATGGCAAAATTCCATAGGCACTAAATGGAAAAGTATTGCGACGCTATGAAGAAGTAAAGTGGACGATACATCAAGAGCTATTGCAGTGATTGTATGTGTGCTCTGTGCCTCGCCATCTCGCCGCCTGCCAACCGCCGCATCGATACGAACAGGTTGAAACTTTTAGTACTGTACTCGTGTGGACCAGTGTTACTTTTGTTCCATACTGTTCAATAACAACTTAAATTTTACCAGAACTGTCCTATCATTTAATTATCCTCACAACTAACCTAGCTAGGGTCCTTTCCAAATGTTGTGCAATCCGAGTGTCCCGAAATGAAGAATTAAAGTTTATGTTAATTATAATTACCTGCAGACCTAGCTATGTTAGAGTGATGTTTAGAGAACTTTGTTGTTAATGAAATAATAGACGAATAACATAGGTCTGACAAAGTTGGAAGATAATTTTGAAATTGAATTAGTAATGAAGTAATTTTGAGGCAGATATAATGGTATTTTAAATGAGCAGGAAATAAGATAAAAAGATTAGTAACTCATATATTGGAAATCTTGAGTGCTTAATGCTTTCAATAATTAATTGTTTTAATACAGTGTCCATAACAGTTTCAGGGTCCCCCCCCCTTTTTTTCATTTGAATTCTGAAGTGTTCTAAACTGATTAGACCAGCAAAGTTAAATCCAATATAAAAACCAACATTTATCAGTGTTTTACATTTATCAAAATTGACATTGTGTGTGTGTTTCGAACGTGCTATTTCTAGGGTAACCTATGCCCGATTTTAATCAGATCAATGGACAGTACGAAGTTTTGTAGTAAACATTATAGTGTAATGTTATGTAGTTATGGTTTATCCATATTGGTACAGAAAGTGAAATTATCAGTTCAGTAGAATTTCTGGTTCAAAAATTTACCATATTATGCAGTGTTATTACGTGTTGTTTTGCATGCACGTACATCAACTTGTACAGGGAAGAAACTCAGTTAATGCCTAATTAGGCTGGCGACCGTTTTATTAACAAATTGGTAGCATCTTC
Source organism: Schistocerca nitens (assembly GCF_023898315.1). Lineage (NCBI taxonomy): Eukaryota > Metazoa > Arthropoda > Insecta > Orthoptera > Acrididae > Schistocerca > Schistocerca nitens. The sequence continues at coordinate 72,770,090 of NC_064614.1, forward strand.
TGTATTGTTTCTTGTCCGTCCTAACGTGTAGTTGCACTTCGGACTTGCCTGACGTATCATTGTTATTACTGAGTGGGTGTAAATCTGATTTGCCTCCTTTTAGGTACACGCGGTCAATATCTAAACAAAAATCCTTTCTCATAAGGTGAAGCCCGTCGACATACCATAGTACAGGCTTTAAGGAGTATCGTGTGCACTAGCGCAGCGTTACAACCTCAGACACGGGAAACCGGTGTGGCACGTGTTTGCTTGGGTACCATCTGAAATGGAGGATTTTAGGATATTATGGACCTTCTCCGCCATCATCCCCCGCTCGCTAATCCCGCTTTGGCATTACGAAAGGTGAACGCAGCGGAAAGACAGTTCCTACGTTGTTGTTGGTAATGGAAGCAAGACTGGAGAAAAACCAAGACACGTCCATAGGATATGTTGTGACGTTTCGTTCTGTCTCAGCTGGTTGGTGATGGTTGTCCCAGTCGAGATGACGTGGAACGGCGTCCGTCGACGGCGACAACGCCAATCTGTAACAAAAAACAAACTCCTCGCGTGGTTTGGTTATTTTTCAGATGCTGTCACTCAAAACTGATATCAACGTCTCGATGGAGCAGCTCGCCGGAGTGTGTGCGCCGCCCTTGCTTGTAATTAAAGCAGTGGTGTTCGATGTCTATCGATCTTCTCCACTTATATAGCGACTGCACCACTCGATAACGTGATGACTCCCTTGATCTGAAATAATTACCAAAAGTCCTTTGGGTCACGACCGGCTTTTCAGTTTACGCCAACTTTCTGACTGTAGTTCTTATGCCCGATTTGAGAATGGGTATTTAAACGTTGAACAAATAATCTCTTGAATCATCAATCCATCACCCAAGCCGATGTCACATCATGATTTTGAGAGGATATTGAGTTTTTAATTATTATTGCGTCGTCAAGGCGTCGCTGCGTCGTGTATTCAACAACTACACGACGTAATTCCAGAGATAACACACCCTCGAGCAATGTTCAGAATGTATGCGACACGAAGAACTGAAGTTGAATTAAAGTTTATCCTTTTTCGTAATTATTTGCCCCTACACTGAGCACACACGCCGATTTTTCATTCAGGGACTTGCATCTGTTAGCATCAGCAATTCTGACTTTGACGATAGCTCCTAACAACACTGCGCAATTGTCAGTTCTTCGTGATTGCTTTTATCTGTTGCCTACTCAAGTCTAATAATTCAGTTTATGTCGGCGATCAGGCTCCTTCTGTGTCCTTTGACGTTCGTGACTATTACGTATCAAGAAGGCTAAGTCCCATCACACATCAGCTATCACACCAGTTACTTTCCTGTCACATATATCAACTATCCCGTTATCTGTCTAAACGGTAAAGATGATTTTACTTCAGTCCAACTACTGACTAATACTTCGAACCGTAAAATTTTTAAACTTCAGGTCGGTTTTAAAACAATCTAGTAGCGCTTAGCATGCGAACTACTACTGCAAGAGTACAAGAGAGAAGTGAAGTTAACATCTCCATTGCCGAGTTACATTGTAGTCACAGCGAACATACAGCTCGATGCGGCTACAACTCTCTTCTAGGATAAATGTTATCTTTAGTCAATTTAAGGTCTGGGCTTTAACCTTCGCGAATAATAATTTTTTGAATTCTTTGTTTAAAGTTTCTGTTTCGTATCATATGGTATTCTTTCATTCAATCCTTTCTTTATGATAATCATTAGTATTTTCATAACATTTTTGTTAATCAAACTGTCAAGAGCGTATAATTTTGTTGTCAGTAGCTGTCATCACTGTCAGGATGACTGATATTTCTGTTTCTTTTTGCAACAAAAGGGTGTTCATTATGTGTTCTGTAATTGGGGTGTTAACGTCGACCTGGAAATAGCGTTTAACAGTGCAAACTGTTCGAAAATCTGAGAAATAAATGGTAAGCGATAGGGAGACACACGTAAAGTACAACTTGCACAAGAGCTAAGCGGGAACTACAAGACTGGAAAACAAAGGACGAAGAGCTCGGATTAAAAGGGTGTAAGAAAGGGTTGTAGTCTCTCATCCCTGTTGTTCAACCTATACATTGTAAAAACAATGACAAAAATAAAGGACGTGTTGAAGAGCGGGATTAAAATTCAAGCGGATAGGATATCGATGATAAGTAGTTTCTTAAGACTTTGCTATGGTGAGTGAAACTCAAGAAGAATTACAGGATCTGCTGTATAGAACGAACAGTTTAATGAGTACTGAATATGGATTGAGAATAAATAGGAGAAAGACTACAGTAACGAGACGTAGTAGAAGCGAAATCAGCAAGAAATTTAACATCAGATTTGGAGATCACGATGTAGACGACATTGAGGAATTCTGCTACCTACGAAGCAAATTATAGTATGATGGACGGAGCAAGTCGGACATAAAAAGCAGACCAGCACTGGCAGAAAGTGGATTCCTGGCCGAGGGACGCCTACTACTATCAAACATAGGCTTTAATTTGAGGAAGAAATTTCTGATAATGTACATTTGGAGCACAACATAATGCGGTAGCGAAACGTGAATTGTGGGAAAACTGAAGAGAGTCGATGAGGTTGAGATGTGGTGCTGCGGAAGAACATTGAAAATTAATGGGACTGATGAGGTAACGAATGAGGAGGTTCTCCGGAGAATCGGCGAGGAAAGGAATATATGTAAAACCCGGTCAAGAAGAAAGGAAAGGACAGTAGGACATATGCTATGGCATAGGCGAATGGCTTCCATGGTCCTAGAAGGAGCTGTAGAATGTAAAAACTGTAGAGGAAGACAGAAATTTACTCCAGTAAATAATTAAGGACGTAGGTTGCAATTGCTATTCTCAGATTAAATGTTTGGCACAGGGGAGGAATTCGTGCACCAAATCACAAGGAATCAACCCACTTCCCTTCCAGTGTCCGAATGTCGAGTGATCACTACTAAAGTTTATGAGGTACAATGAGCTGTAATTGCCGTGACCGATTGTTAACTAAAAACTGATTTTTTTTTCATCATCATGTATGTTGTCCGTTAAAGCGTATTTTAAAAAAAAAACTGAAAAAAGAATTACTTCTTCCGCTTACGTATATATGGCGCTGTAGCAGTGAGGTAGGTAACAGCCTGGGGAGCGGAGACAATATGTACACATCCCACCAACATCCTGCGTTTGTCTTAAATAAGTATTTTCCTCCGTGTCGACATTGGTCGGACGTGGTACTCTGCAAAACACCTGAAGGTGTGTGGCGAAGGGTACTTCTAGCACCACTAACTAATCTGTCCTTCCCTGTGCCATTCGCGAATGGCGCTTGGGAACAATGATTATGCGGTACACCCCTGTATTAGCAATAAATTCTCCAATATTCTCATCGTGGTCATTTCGATAGGTGTAAGTGTCCGAAACTTCCCGTAAAGTACTCTCTAGAAATGTCAATAATAAACTTCTCCATGATGCATAACGGCTCCCTTGTAACGCCTGTCTCTGGATTTTGTTGAGTATCTCTGTAAAACTCTCGGGAGGTCGAAATGATCCAGAGACGAAGCGCGCTGCTGAGGATACGAGATTGATGAACAACACTTAAGAAGCGGCTGCAAACCACCTTGTAAGCAACTTCTTTCATAGATGAATAACATTTCCTTGCGATTCTGCCCATGAGTCTAACTGTGGCATCTGCTGTTCCTAAAATTTGCTCTGTGTGGTCATTGCACTTAAGGTCGCTCTGGATAATTACTCCTAGATATTTTGCAGGAGCTACTGCTTCCAGAAGTTCCTCATCAATAGTGTAGTCGAACAGTAGTGGGGTTTCTTTTCCTAATTATGCGCAATATATTAAATTTACTTACGTTCAGGGTCAACTACCAGAGGCTGTACCGCTTGTCAGTTCTCTGTAGGTCCTCTGCACATCGATACAGTCTTTTGGCATTGCTACTTTTATATATAGTTTTAAAGAGCTTGTAACCTCCCCACAAAATAAAATAAATATAAATAATATTCAGATTTAGTGTAACTGCCCAACAAATAAATTCCTTGGGAACAATGATTGTGCGGTACACCCCTGTAGGGGGATCAGAACGATCTGGGTTTCACAGGATCTCTATTTGAGGAACCCATGTTGATTTTTATAGAGGATATTTTCTTCCTCCAAAAATGTCATAATTCTTCAACATAAAACGTATTCCATAACACCACAACACATCGACGTCACGATATGGACCTTTAATTACGTACAACTGGCCTACGGCGCTTTTTGAAAACTGGAATGATATGCCGTGCACTTTTATCCAGTCCCTAGGTAGCCGTCGTTGCTCCAGTGAAATAATGTAAACTGCTGTTAGAATGAGAGCAGAGTCATTCGCACAAACTTCATAGACTCTTAGAGGTCTCTCATCTGATCGTGACGCCTTTCCACTACAAAGCGAATGCAGCTACACTACTGGCCATTAAAATTGCTACACCACAAAGATGACGTGCTATAGACGCGAAATTTAACCGACAGATATGCTGTGATATGCAAATAATTAGCTTTTCAGTGCATTCACACAAGGCGAGCGCCGGTGACGACACCTACAACGTGCTGACATGAGGAAAGTTTCCAACCAATTTATCATACACAAACAGCAGTTGACCGGCGTTGCCTGGTGAAACGTTGTTGTGATGCCTCATGTAACGAGGAGAAATGCACCATTATGTTTCCGACTTTGATAAAGGTCGGATTGTAACATATCGCGATTGCGGTTTATCGTATCGCGACATTGCTGCTCGCGTTGGTCGGGATCCAATGACTGTTAGCAGAATATGGAATCGGTAGGTTCAGGAGGGTAATACGGAACGCCGTGCTGGATCCCAACGGCCTCGTATCACTAGCAGTCGAGATGATAGGCATCTTATCCGCATGGCTGTAACGGATCGTGCAGCCACGTCTCGATCCCTAAGTCAGCATATGGGGACGTTTGCAAGACAACAACCATCTGCACGAACAGTTCGACGACGTTTGGAACAGCATGGACTATCAGCTCGGAGACCATGGCTGCGGTTACCCTTGACGCTGCATCACAGACAGGAGCGCCTGCGATGGTGTACTCAACGACGAACCTGGATCCACGGACAGCAAAACGTCATTTTGTCGGATGAATCCAGGTTCTGTTTACAGCATCATGACGGTCGCATCCATGTTTGGCAACAACGTGGCGAACACACATTGGAAGCGTGTATTCGTCATCGCCATACTGGCGCATCACCCAGCGTGATGGTATGGGGTTGCCATTCGTCACACGTCTCGGTCACCTCTTGTTCGCACTGACGGCCCTTTGAACAGTGGACGTTACATTTCAGATGAGTTGCGACCCGTGGCTCTACCCTTCATTCGATGCCTGTGAAACCCTACATTTCAGCAGGATAATGCACGACCGCATGTTGCAGGTCCTGTACGGGTCTTTCTGGATACAGAAAATGTTCGAATGCTGCCCTGGCCAGCACATTCTCCAGATTTCACATCAACTGGAAAGGTCTGGTCAATGGTGGCCGAGCAACTGGCCCGTCACAATACGCCAGTCACTATTCTTGATGAAGTGTGGTAACGTGTTGAAGCTACATGGGTAGCTGTACCTGTACACCCCATCCACGCTGTGTTTGACTCAATGCCCAGGCGTATCAAGGCCGTTATTAAGACCAGAGGTGGTTGTTCTGGGTACTGATTTCTAAGGATCTACGCACCCAAAGTGCGTGAAAATGTAATCACATGTCAGTTCTAGTATAATACATTTATCCAATAAATACCCGTTTATCATCTGCATATCTTCTTGGTGTAGCAATTTTAATGGCCAGTAGTGTACTTTCCTGTTCCGCGATCGCTTATCTCAATATCTGTCGTATTAACGTCCGTACTATGACTGAAAGGTGTGACCGTATTCCTGTCTTCCGCAGTGACACAATTTCGGAAGACCGAATTCATTATTACGGCCTTCTCTTTGTTATCTTCTTATTCGGTGCCTGTATGGTCACTGAGTGACTCAATAGAGGAGCTCGAACTGCTAAATGAGTTTACGTAAGACAAAAACCTCTTAGGATTTTTAGTCAGAAGGGTGACAAAATTCTACTTTCAGTGTCACTAATGTTTCTCTCATTACTCTCCTTGCCCTCATTTGTTCAGCAATTGTTCAAAAATGGTTCAAATGGCTCTGAGCACTATGGGACTTAACGTCTTTGGTCATCAGTCCCCTAGAACGTAGAACTACTTAAACCTAACTAACCTAAGGACATCACACACACCCATGCCCGAGGCAGGAGTCTAACGTGCGACCGTAGCGGTCGCGCGGTTCCAGACTGTAGCGCCTAGAACCGCTCGGCCACTCCAGCCGGCAAAGCAATTGTCTGTCTGCTGCTTTTGGCTTCTCTTGAATCTGAGATGAAGCTCCCTATATTTATGTAGCGGTTTTCTAATATCCCTATTAAACCACGGTCGCTCCTTCCCATCCCTTCAGAACTTGCTTAGAACATATTTGTGTAGGGCATACTGAACGATGCCTTTCAATGTTTTCCATTTGCGTTCCTCACTTTTGTCCTCAGCACCAAATATTTGATATTGGCCCTGGGATACTCTGTAATTCCCATCCTTCCAGTCTTACAAAGCAAAAATATTTTCCTATCATTCTTAACATTTCTTATAATACCAATAGTCATAGATGCTACCTCAGCCTTACGGTCACAGATACCGTTCTCTGTGTTAACTGAAGTTTTGGTGTGTTTGTTGCTAGTAGGTTTCTCCAACTGCTGCACAACGACCAGGATTAAGACTTTAGTTCTCTATTAATGCAAGTTTATCGAGAAATCAAGGAGCGCCGGCCACGGTGGTCTAGCGGTTCTAGGCACGCAGTCCGGAACCGCGCGACTGCTACGGTCGCAGGTTCGAATCCTGCCTCGGGCATGGATGTGTGTGATGTCCTTAGGTTAGTTAGGTTTAAGTAGTTCTAAGTTCTAGGTGGTTCGCAGCTGTCAGCGTGTCTTCGATTACTGTCACAGAACCTACGCAAGCGCAGGAGAATGTCTACTATAGCACAATATTTCTCCCATCATCCTGCGTCCGTGTGCGCTGCCCGTTTCGAGCCGCTGTTCATCTCGATGACGGCGTTTTTGGAGTCGACCATTGACCTAGGGAAGCAAAAACATGATTCGCCCGAAGAGCGGACACGTTTCCATTGATCGACGGTCGAATCCTGATGGTCCCGTGCCCAGTGCAGTCGTAATTGACGATGTTGTTTGGTCAACATGTGAACATGTAGGGATGGTCTGGTGCAGAGCTCCATGTTCAAAAATGTACGATGAACGGTGTGGTCCGAAACACCCGTGCGCGCACCCGCATTGTGCTCTTGCGGGAGAGGTGCCACAGATCACCATTTATCCTACTTTACAGGGCAGACAAGCCTCCGAACCCCACATCCTGTGAAGATTAGTGGACGTTCAACCATTGCTAGCCTTTGGTAGTTTCACCGTCCTTCTACTTCTTTCCGTAGATGCTCACGACAGTTGACGTGACCATTCGACCAGTTCCACCATTTTCGAAATACTCATTCACAGGCTCTGCGTAATAATAGTTCACCCTTTGACAAAGCCGCTTATTTTAATGGATTTCCCCATTTGCAGCCCATATCTTCGCTAGTGTGGCCAGAAACGCCACCATGCAGCATTTAGCGTCGCAGTTGGCAGTGGTCATAAAGGTTTGGCTTATCAGTGTATACCTGCATATGAGTCGCGGTGGGTTGCATATATGCAGCAGTAACGTCCGCCAAACTGAAACTTTTTTGATGGCCCCTTATACTTATCTTTACTGCTAATATTATTTATTGATTGTCATATTCACCGTTCAATTCAGTCAGCATCAATTTCGACACGGAGAAAACTGCATATGGAAAAAGAAAAACATATCTGCGGAAACAAAATGATCGTGCGGCATTGTTGGCCGGGAGGCCCCTATTCGGGGAAGTTCGGCAGCCGAGTGCAAGTCTTATTTCAGTCGACGCCACATTGGGCAACTTGCCTGCCGGTGATGAGGGTGAAACGATGATGAGGACAACACGACAGCCAGTCCATCAGCGGAGAAAATCTCCAACACGCCTCGGAATGAAACCCGGGCCGCTGCATAGGAGGCAAGCTCGTTACCGCTCAGGTAATGAGGCGGACGCATCTGCGGAATGCAATAGGAACTGAACATAAGTCTTCCGCTCTCTTTCCAGTTGCCTTGTTCGCTCGACCGGCGCTGCTGTTGTTGAACATCGTTAACCTTATGGGTACAAAAACGTCCCTCATAAACGTTTCTTTTCTCAGTTACTCGGAACATATGCGTTTCCTCAGCTTCCATGCACGTAACGAATTTTGGAGGGTTTTTTTCAAGAACGTGGGAGGTGGAGGCGGGGGGGGGGGGGGGGTATGGGGGGTATGGATAGGGGACACAGGGGATGCTGGGATAGTGAAAAAAACAAGAGTTGAATCAATTAGTCGTTTCTGAGGTGTTCCCTTGTTAGCGGTAGAACTCGAAGTGTAATTTTTCCGTGGTCTAGAGGTTTATTGAGACTGTCCTCAAGCCAGTTCTTGCGAGTAGACTATTGCAGTAACGAATCTTCTAGATCTACGTTGCGAAAATACTTTATTTAGTCATATTACGTGAAGTTCACTGTAACCTCCATCCTACTCATTGTAACGAGTATTTCTTTTTCTTTTAATAGGGAGAAAGATTAGTATCTAATGTTCCGTCGACAATAAGGTCATTAGCGACGGAGTACAAGCTCGAATTAAGGAAGTATAGAGAAGGAAATCTGCCGAGCCCCTTCAGTGAAACCAACCCGTAATTTGTCTTAAGTGATTTATGAGCCGGCCGGTGTGGCCGTGCGGTTCTGGGCGCTACAGCTGGAGCCGAGCGACAGCTACGGTCGCAGGTTCGAATCCTGCCTCGGGCATGTATGTGTGTGATGTCCTTAGGTTAGTTAGGTTTAATTAGTTCTAAGTTCTAGGCGACTTATGACCTCAGAAGTTAAGTCCCATAGTGCTCAGATCCATTTGAACGATTTGATTTATGAAAATCACGGCAATCCTAAATCAGGATGGCCAGACACAGGTTTGAACCGTCGTCATCGTGAATGCGAGGCCAGTGTGCTAAGTTACATTTTCTACCGTAGCTTCCTCACTGCACTGCAATACACTAAACTTGGCGTAGAGAGCCTTATGCGTCTTATGCATCAATGTTCATCAATAATCACCACCACGTGGTTTCCATAAGGAATTTTCTATCTGCAACGAAATGTGCATTGATATGAAACTTCCTGTTCACTTCCATCAGGATCTCTCTTCTACCTATCCGCGTTACGGGATCGACTTGCAGTCCAGCATACACTTGTAAACTGTGTAAACCGGGATGTAGAGTGAATACTCGTTTTGAAAACTGTGAAGATAACACTACAGAGCTATATAGATTTTTTCCCTTTTTCCTGTACTTTCTTTTTCGTTTCTTATGTTTTGTTTCGTGATACATTGAAAGAATTATTTCAGGACAAGTTTTGCAAAGCTATATCTCAGTATCTCCGTTTCTGTTTATGCCAGGTAGTTGTCCTTAACGTAATTGCTATGTTCATTTGTTTTATTGCCCTGTGTTTTCAAGTGAATTAACATGTTGTTTCAATTCTTTTTTCATGAACAGAACAACATTAAACTGTAATATGATGCACTTACAATTTTGAAAATGTAATGTGAAGCGATTTGGGTTGAGCGGTGTAGAAACAGTCCGATAGGTTGACAGAGAAAGCGTCAGTAAAGACTCCGCAGCTAATGTGATTTACGTGCTGCGTGAGTGCTAATGTCTGCGCTGTGTCGGTGACCGATGTAGACATCTGTTGGAATAATAATTTTGGCCTGTATTGCGGACAAAGAACTAATTACGTGTCTTGTTGCTTATACGTCGACCGAGCGAGGTGGCGCAGTGGTTAGACACTGGACTTGCATTCGGGAGGACGACGGTTCAATCCCGCGTCCGGCCGTCCTGATTTAGGTTTTCCGTGATTTCCATAAATCACTCCAGGCAAATGCCGGGATGGTTCCTCTGAAAGGGCACGGCCGACTTCCTTCCCCATCCTTCCCTAATCCGATGAGACCGATCACCACGCTGTCTGGTCTCCTTCCCCAAACCAACCAACCAACCAACCAACCAGTTTATACGTCGGAACTGCAGTTTGGAATACGAAGCTTAAAAACCTGCTATGTGCAGACCGTTGAGCTGCGTGAACGCTGTTATGTGCACTGTTTTGATTGTAAACAGCATAGACGTATACCGCGGACTGTTGATTCAAGTTACAAGACATTTAATGTACTTTCTTAATGCAAACTGTTGAACAGTGAAATGTGTCGAGCCTCGATCTAACCGAAGGCCGTAAATTTCAAACTCTGAATAATGACGTCGGTATACGTCACGCATGAATTGAATGAAGTATGTCTTCCTTTCGTAGTTGCATACAGATACGCTAATTACGATAATTCTACGAACATCGCGCGTTCCAGCAACACTCGCAATAGGTGGCTACAATCTGCATGGCAGAGGGTACGTCCCATTGTACCAGTCATTAGTGTTTCCTCCCATTCCATTCACGTATGGAGCGCGGGAAGAATGATTGTTTGAATGCGTCTGTGTGTGCAGTAATTATTCTAATCTTATCTTCACGATCCCTGTGTGTGCGGTACGTAGGGGACTGTAGCATAATATTCCTAGAGTCGTCATTTAAAGCCGGTTCTTGAAATATTGTTAAGAGACATTCTCGGGATAGTTCACGTCTGTCTTCAAGAACCTTCCTATTCAGTTCCTTCAGTATCTCTGTGACACTCTCCCACGAATTAAAGAAACCTGTGATCATTGGTGCTGCCCTTTCTGTATACGTTCAATGTCCCCTGTTAGTCCTGTTTGTTTTGGGTCCCACACACTGGAGCCATTTTCTAGAACCGGTCGCACAAATGACTTGTAACCAATCACCTTTGTAGATTGATTGCACTTCCTCGATACTCTACCAATAAATCGAAGTCTACCACCTGTGCTGGTAACTGCTGGATAACGTGCTGAAGGATTGTGGACCAACAACGCGGAAGTCGACGACTCGCCGACAGCACCAGCTAAGTGAAGGCCGACTTTTAACAAAAGTCTCAACCCACGGGAACTATTGCTGAAAAGAATTTTATCCTCAACTTATTAATTGTGTGAAAGATAAATTATTTCTTTATGGTCAATATCTTTCGAATAACTGAACTTGCACTTAACACTGAATTGCAGATTTTTTTATTTGCGTTCCAAACTAAGAATTTAGTTCACTTTTGTTCAGTAAATCAATTGGGTTTACAGATGTCACTTCTTTGCAAGCACAACTTTCCTGTCCTGCGTCATCGTCCTCGTTACTGGAAATAACTGCTGCCGTAAGCAGTGAGTCTAAAGTTATCCAGTCTTCATTTTTCATTTACTTTTAACTGATTATGAATAATTATTTCTGTTGTTTGCTAGCGTTATCATTTTTATTTGCATCTTCCTTTGTTTTTGCGCCAATTCAAGTACGGATTATTGTGAGCTTAGCAGTTGCGCATTGTCCGCCATTACGTTAGCAAACAGTGGCCTACCGCGACACACCCAGTGTGTGTACTGAATATATTTGGTAAGAGGAAAAATTTTTCGTTTTCGGTAGATGTGTGAATACTCATGATGCTATAGTTTTATGAGTCTTGCTTGCCTGTGTGTGGAAGTAATATTCCGTACCTCTACTCCCGGGGAAAGTTAAATATTTTTGCTTTCACTTCGCTTAAAACTACTGTGCTCGAGAAATTAGAGGAGAAAGATCAGGGTTTCGCAATCTTAGTAGCTGAACGCGGTTGGTTCCAGAACAATCAGTACTCGAGTATATACTATTGCGGTTTATGTAGATAAACTTTGTGACACCACAGATCTGTTGCCGTCACAGAGCATCTCTCACGCTGTAGCTAAGCAGTTTCTCCGAATTATCCTTCCTCCCAGTAGAGCTACCCCCACTTGCTGTGATGGAGAACTTCCGTGAAGCTTTGAAGGTAGGAGAGCAGTAGTGGTGTAAGTTGAGCTTTGTGTTCGGGTCCACTGTCTTGCCTAGAGACCTCAGTCGTTGGAGCGTTTTTCCATGACAGTCATGGCTTCTAAGTCAGAGTCCCTGCAGAGCACACAGTTTCAATTTGTCGTAAGTTTCAGGCCACGTGGTTTGTTCCTGATGCAACGCGTCCGGAGTGCATGCGAGGCTTCTGCCGAGACTTCTGCACGGTATTTCGATGACTTGCTCATTCAAATTTTGGTAATTTCTAGGGATGTTTGCCTATCGAAGTCGCGGGCTGCAAACGATATATATCGAATGTGCGATTCTAAATCCATCACGTGACTATGGCGGCGAGCGTTATGAGCATGTTTATAGTGGTCACTACAACACCGACAAAAGAAGAGCGTTACTAAAATAGTTGTAATTGCAAAAGAAAAGACTTACCTCACTCGTCGTCGGCGCTGTCGTCATGAGACAGTCAGTTTGATGTGTATCCTACGAGAAGCGTTCCATTTTGCCCTAACCTGGGTAGGCTCTGCCAATATCACGCAAAAATATGGGTAGAGTATCACATTTCTGACAAAAATTCAATCAATTTTCTACATTGCTTAAGCATGGAATTAGATTCTTCCACGTGAGGCAATCGGCCGAAGAAACGTCTATAATACCAGACATGCCACTCACTACCGTCATAAATCGTTTGGGTTTTCCTATCATCTCGCAAATGATTTATCATCACGCCCGGCGCCACGGTCACGTGATCGATACAGAATCGCACGTTCGATATATATCGTTTGCATCCTGCGGCTTCGATAGGCGAACATACTTGGAAATTACCCAAATTTTCTGCATTACACTTCGTGGACCGATTTAGTCGTCGTATTGCGACCGGTGTTATTCTGGGTAATCACTGTGTGGTCTCCAAGCAGACTACAAAGGATTGTTCGTCAAGCACTCTTATTTATAACTGAGTTCGATTTCTGGTATCAGCCACGCCCTTTGATGCTCGTTTGTCTTTAGGAGCCCGCAGTTGTTCCATGGAACGTACATTCTCAAAGGGTTTTGTAGCCGAGAGTAACGCACATTCTCAAAGCGTTTCGAACGAGGTGCATTCAAGTTCTAAGACGTCCGATTTTTTTTCTCCGGACTGGAAAGAGATAGAAACATGCGCATTGTTTTAAAATGAGGCCGCGTTCATTGTCAATACGTCCCAGAGATGGCAGCACTGTACGGCAGATGGAATTTTACCGCCAACGGCGAGAATGAGAACTGTTTTAAATACTTAAAATGGAGACGTTTTCCTTACTTGAACAGCGTGCAATCATTCATTTTCTGAATTTGCGTGGTGTGAAACCAATTGAAATTCATCGACAGTTGAAGGAGACATGTGGTGATGGAGTTATGGATGTGTCAAAAGTGTGTTTGTGGGTGCGACAGTTTAATGAAGGCAAAACATCATGTGACAACAAACCGAAACAACCTCGGGCTCGCACAAGCCGGTCTGACGACATGATCTAGAAAGTGGAGAGAATTGTTTTGGGGGATCGCCGAATGACTGTTGAACAGATCGCCTGCAGAGTTGGCATTTCTGTGGGTTCTGTGTACACAATCCTGCATGACGACCTGAAAATGCGAAAAGTGTCATCCAGGTGGGTGCCACGAATGCTGACGGACGACCACGTGGCTGCCCGTGTGGCAGGTTGCCAAGCAATGTTGACGCGCAACGACAGCATGAATGGGACTTTCTTTTCATCGGTTGTGACAATGGATGAGACGTGCATGCCATTTTTCAATCCAGAAACAAAGCGCCAGTCAGCTCAATGGAAGCACACAGATTCACCGCCACCAAAAAAACTTCGGGTAACCGCCAGTGCTGAAAAAATGATGGTGTCCATGTTCTGGGACAGCGAGGGCGTAATCCTTACCCATTGCGTTCCAAAGGGCACCACGGTAACAGGTGCATCCTATGTTTTGAAGAACAAATTCCTTCCTGCACTGCAACAAAAACGTCTGGGAAGGGCTGCGCGTGTGCTGTTTACCAAGACAAAGCACCCGCACATCGAGCTAATGTTACGCAACAGTTTCTTCGTGATAACAACTTTGAAGTGATTCCTCATGCTCCCTACTCACCTGACCAGGCTCCTAGTGACTTTTGGCTTTTTCCAACAATGAAAGACCCTCTCCGGGGCCGCATATTCACCAGCCGTGCTGCTATTGCCTCAGCGATTTTCCAGTGGTCAAAACAGACTCCTAAAGAAGCCTTCGCCGCTGCCATGGAATCATGGCGTCAGTGTTGTGAGAAATGTGTACATCTGCAGGGCGATTACGTCGAGGAGTAACGCCAGTTTCATAGATTTCGGGTGAGTAGTTAATTAGAAGAAAAAATCGGAGGCCTTAGAACTTGAATGCACCTCGTAATAGAGAGTGATTGAATGGTGAGCGTCAAAGTGCGTATCGGGCACCGGGAATCGAACTCGGCTATAAATACTGGCATTATATGAAAAAAAACATGATAGGCTGGTTGGAGTCGATATAGCGAGGACGCATAATTACAAAGCTCGCGACAAAAAGACGACTGGATCGGTCGACGAAATATAGTGCAGAAAAATGGGAGAATAGAGACTGGATTCTATCGATCGTTCGGTGGGTGCAAGTGGTTCACTGGGACGAAGACATTTGCAAAGGAGAAAAAACCGTGGCGGATTGCATCAAACCAATGAGAAAAGTGATAAGAGAAGAAACAGAGAGAGAGTGCCACAAACCGAACAATTCTACTTCCATCCCTTCTTATAAGTGTCTGGCTCTAAGCTTGAGTTCTTCCCCGATTCCTTGGGACAGCGCTTTCTTTGATAAACAAATAGTAGTACGTGGAGAAACAACCATGTTGTGTGCGCACCCATGGTGTATTATCCAGAACTTGAAACCAACCTAGAAGCAGCCCTGACTACGGTAGAGAGGCTTTAGACTGCTGCCCAAGACTGCATCCGGCCTGTAAGGCGAGAGCTGTGGCCTGACGGGAACCACTGCAGTCCCTTACGTCACTACATCTCAACTAAGCAGTTGACCTTTATAACAGAGTGAGCGAGGGATAGCAGCAGAATCGCGAATCTCCGCGCACCAGCGAATGGGTGAACCGTCTGCACTTCCGTTGTGCCTTAGGAACACACAATATCCATTGATAAAAAGAGAACCGAACCATGTAGATACACTTCGACTACAGTTAATCGTTCGTAAAAGGTCGGACTAACTCAAATGCTTTACGGGCACGAACCTGGCGAGCCGTGGAAATATGTGAAATATGTGGCAGATTAGATTCTTCCATGATGTCTCAGAATATGCCATATCAAACGATCATTCCTTTTAGCCAAGCTGTGCTACAGATTTATTTTCTCCACAGCTGTATTCAGTATCTCCTCATTTATTATTCGGTCTACATATCTAATACCCAGACTTTTTCTGTACCAAGACATTTCAAAAGCTTCTATTCTCTTCTTGTGTGCAGTGCGTATCGTTCACGTTTCACTTCCAGACAAACCAACACCAGAAAAATACCTTCAGGAAAGTCTTCATAGCACTTACATCTATATTCGTCATTAACAATGTTTCTCCGTCTTCTGCTTTTATTTCCATTCTCCATTTTATATCGTCTCTCTTTCGGCCATCATCAGTGATTTTACTGACCGAATAGCAGAAATCATGTAATACCTCTAGTGGTTCATTTCCTAATCTAAGCCCTGAGCGTCCCCAGATTTAATTCGCCTACATTCCATTACCCTTGTTCTCCTGTTTTCAATGTTCGTCGTTATTTTCCTTTCAAGATTCTGTCCATTTCGATCAACGGATCTTCCAAATTCTTTGCTGTCTCTATCAGAATAACAGTATCACTGCCTAACCTCTCTGCTCGCAACGCGACAGAGACTGAGCAAAGGTATACAACGGCACAACTACTGCCATTTCGTCGTTGGTATCGCTACATTTAAATAAAGTTCCCTTGTCTGTACAAGCAATTTACAATATTTTCATTATAATTACAATCAATTACATACAGTCAGAAATAAATACAGTATTACATCGATTACGAACTTAATATAGTTTATGTAACAAAGCTTACAGCTTCAGAAACAAAAGTACAGTACGTGTTATCAACGGACATTAAACGCGAAAATTTTGGATATTGCAGATGGTATTTTATCTCCATTTTCGGTGTTACATGTGCCCCACATTCCATGAGTTTTTTCCTGAAGGGAAACAAAATAAGGGAATGCCCCAAGAAATGCAAACAGAAATGCAGTTGCACAAATGCGTTCAGTTTTGGATACATAAATTTTGTTACTCAGTCATTAGGTTTCTCATTGATTATCATAATTATGTGTGGGCACGTAATAGCATGACAATACTGCATCATTATAACTCAACTCATCATATCGTACTGTAACATGTTTTAAACAACAAATTTTCAAAAACTATTAAATTTGAAATGAAAATTTCATGTCAGTACCGTACAAGAAAACGTAAGTAATATAGTTAAAGGTACACAAAAATGAGTAAGAGGATAAGAAGCGAGATAAGAAATCACTAGTTACATTGTTTACTTTAGATAGTTTTTCATAAACATCATAATCATTAACAATTTCCATTTCTCATTAAGAGAGTTTGTGTGTTTGAAGCAAGTGTCCCGATAAAACTTAAATGCCTATAACAAATCTTAACTCTGCTGTGTTGAAAAGAAATTCGCCGCGGTCCAAACGCCTGCCGGCCGGTGTGGCCGTGCGGTTCTAGGTCGCTTCAGTCTGGAACCGCGCGATCGCTACGGTCGCAGGTTCTAATCCTGCATCGGGCATGGATGTGTGTGATGTCCTTAGGTTAGTTAGGTTTAAGTAGTTCTAAGTTCTAGGGGACTGATGACCTCAGATGTTAAGTCCCATACTGCTCAGAGCCATTTGAACCAAACGCCTATTAACAAAGGTCGCTTCAGCGTTTTGAGCCCCAGAGGCTCAGACCCGGCGTGGAATTGTTGCATGTGCCACAGCGGTACACTTTACCTCTCTGTTTGTGCAGTGGCATCGCAGAAAGTCCACCTGCCTAGCATGCTTCGGAAACTCTCTCCCGAGTTATCTATTGGAGTCGTTATATTTCTGTCACTGTGGACAACTCAACAATTTCCATATTCACACACATACACAGACCCAAGCTTGTGCATTGTCTCAGTGCATCGGTATTCCTTACATAATACATGGTATAAAAAAATTTTCAGAACATATTATTTACAAAATTACTAACGATATGTATACCAGAGTGACATTTACACACACTGGTCATGACCTTTCATTTCAGTTGCTTCCTGAACATTTACTCTTTAACCCAATTTTACTTTTTGCAAATTCGATAGTGAGCGTCCAGTCCAAGATACACATTTAGAATAAATTTTGAAAATTACACTACTAATTAAGTCAATACTGAAAATTCTTTTGTATTATCTAACTTCATTATTCCAACATAAATAGACTCATCAAATTCACATAGCTCTGTTAACAAATCTTAAAAGAATTACAAAAATTAAATAGTTAACAAGACATTTTCTCAGAACAGCCAACTCATCTATATTAACGTGCTGGCAAAAACAGAAATGATAATTATTTAAATCCTTACCTTGCTTACGCGAAGACTTACGCTTCCTAGTTCAAAAATATTGACATCGGTACATTAATCTAACTCTTGGTAGCTTCACACAGTACACCACATAAACTGCCCACTCCATCGTCTTGCCCCCACAGACAGCTACCTACAACTGTGCACACTGCGTTCTCTTACTCCAACAAAGCAGTATCTTTGACTATGCAGTCGCGGACAGTCAGCGATCCGCATTATCGAGCCTATCAGAGACATTCATCGCTTATAGTATATAGTTACATTTTAATATATTAATATACTTATCTTATTCTGGTGCCACATACGAGTGCGCCCCAGTGTAATCCTTTCTTTTTCTCAGATTAATCAGTTCTCCATTGATACAACTTCAAATCAACAATGTTACGTACATCTAACGGCTTGCCAGAAATAGGAAAGCTAAACAGTAAGCGTTGGTGTAGGGTATGCTAACAATCTTGAATGGTCCATTATAAATGAATTTAAATTCTGAAATGACATTATCGATCTCGCTTGATTTCTCGTTCGCTTTAACGAGAACAAGGTCGCAAATTGACAATTTTAGCAAACCGCGCTTTCACGTCATGTCGCCGTATACGCACCTCCGCTTTCTTCTTCACTATCTCTTCCTCCAAACTCTTAGAGGTACAGTCTAATAGGATTCCTTACGGTGTGAATCCTGTAGATTCGTGCGTCATGTCACAGATTGCGCGGCCCCTCCCGCTGGAGGTTCGAGTCCTCCCTCGGGCATGGGTTTGTGTCTTTTTCTTAACATAAGTTGGTTTAAGTAGTGTGTAAGTCTAGGGACCGATGATCTCAGCAGTTTGCTCCATTAGGAATTCACACTCATTTAAACATTTGACTCGTGCGTCAAAGCATTCATATCTTTTCAAAATCGTTTATATATTCGTCCCACGCTCCGTGGTGACAATACGGTCGGCAAAGCCGTCCCAGCTCACGCACGCATCGTTCCACTGGATTTCCAGCCGGGCTATACGCCGAGATGTTTATCACTTAAACGCCATTGCTTTCCATACTATTGTATTACATACACTGTCAGTCTGAATCGCGTCTAGCACTTTATCAAGTGCCCTAATAAAGACAGACACTGATATGTTAAGTCTGAATGACTTGGTCATAAATTGTACATTATGAAACCTTTGCAGAATCTCTTCCATACTTTCTGGTCTGTCCGTTTCACGTTAAACATCTTTGATCAACGATTCTGACACTGCTATCACTTTTTCCTGCTATGATGAAGGAATTGATATAGGGACTGGTACTCCTATCTATAACATTCCATTCCAGCATTCGACCCATTTTTTGTTGCACGGCGTCCTTTCCGTACAGTAGTACGGCGTACGGTCGTACAAAGAACGGTTCGTGGGGCATTACATTTAAATTCCACTAATATCCAGTAATAAGTCCCGGTTTATTCGAAAACATGTTTTTATTTCACATAATTATATTATACAAGTCTTGTTTCTGGTCAGGTTTAACATTTAGCACACCATCCACAATATTCTCTAACTCGCCTTCCAAGCTATTGTCAACATTTCAATTTTGCGTACGTGGTATTCTATATTTGTGCCTAAACCAATCTCATCAGGAGAAGTAATAATGTGAATAGTTTGTTACTGACTACCCGCATGACAACCTGTTTCATTAAAACTCACACTAATTTCAGTATTACCTTTTGAAATGCACATCATTATTTTATTGTTGCAGTCAATTACCGCATGGTATTTCTGTGATGTCACCGCCAGACACCACACTTGCTAGGTGGTAGCTTAAATCGGCCGCGGTCCATTAGTACATGTCGGACCCGCGTGTCGCCACTATCAGTGATCGCAGACCGAGCGCCACCACAAGGCAGGTCTCGAGAGCCTGACTAGACTCGCCCCAGTTGTACGACGACGTTGCTAGCGACTACACTGACGAAGCTTTTCTCTCATTTGCCGAGAGACAGTTAGAACAGCCTTCAGCTAAGTCCATGGCTACGACCTAGCAAGGCGCCATTTGTAACATTGCATGTATCTAAAGACTCTCACTTGTATCGCCACAATCTCCAGATGTCTCATCAAGAACGATGTATACAAAGGATGGATTAAAAGTTAAGTATTCAAGAAGCTACGTACTTTTCTTTATAGCATCCATTACGTATCCTGTTTCAGACATCACTCCATCCTTCGTGAGTTAGAGCGTGCATCTTGGCCGCCTCTTTCAATTAGTGTGCGTATTGTTGGCAAGTCTGCTGACACTACAATTTCAATAAGCAGTCTAAGCCCATTATTATCTCGGTGTTCAAATCTGACACGGCGATAAATTCATGTTCAAATTGTTACTCTTGAATTTCTAAATGGGCAAATATTTGATAGGATATACGTCTGATGCTCTTTCCGGTAGCACCGATTATTTTAACTCCCATTACGGGCATTACTATTGCTCTTGGTCTTTCCTTTAAGAAATCGAAAATTTTTTCCGGACCTAGCACTTAGCTCTGCCTCGGTATCTATTAAAACTTGCATTTGTAGCCGTACGTATCAACGGGCAGTGTTATTTGTCTACACTTATCTGTGTCTAGATCATGGTTTTCCCAAACAAGACCTCATCCACATCGAGTTCATTCCAGAAAACCCGTCTGGCTCCGACACCGATAGCGGCTTATATGTGTTTTTTTAAAAAAATTATTTCCTGTTCATAGACAGTCATAACTTCTATCTACCTGTCCTGTGGTTTTTGAAGCCGTTTTGAACCCGACATTGAAATCCGTTCATCAATTTCTTCGGTTAACGAAAGATGTATTACCAACTATTCGCTGTCAGTCAGATAATTTTCTTCGGAAAGATGGCTATCATCTTTCAAATTTATTGTAGAAATGTGCTCTGTTTCTGCTTCTACTTCTCCTCCCGAGCTCATGCAACCCATACCACTCTCGTCTGACTGTATGACGTCAGCCTTAAATTCTCAATGTCGTAATATATGTGGACGTCAATTAGTCGTACCCTGTCATCAACGGCAAACTCGTCTTGCCCCTCTTCAGAAATTTCTCCTCGGTTTTATTTAGGACCAGGGTCGTTGAGGTTGGCTACTTAAATTACTACAACGTTTGGACAAGCCTGCATCTTCGCTACAGAGCCTTCCGTTTCTTCATTAACGCTAATTTCATGCTGCTAGAGAAGCGTCAAATGCTTCTCCCTATCGTCTTTTCGCTCTAATTCTACCTTTTTAATTACTTTCCTTCCAATAACGGGATGAACAGTCTGTTCTACTTTCCGTTCAGTCCTCTGTACTTCCATCTCAAAACAGTTATTTATGCTTCCTATTTTTCACTGTATCTCTATCATGTCCTGTTTAACACTACCCATTTACTGGACTCGCATTCGGGAGGACGACGGTTCAATCCCGCGTCCGGCCATCCTGATTTAGGTTTTCCGTGATTTCCCTAAATCGCTCCAGGCAAATGCCGGGATGGTTCCTTTCAAAGGGCACGGCCGACTTCCTTCCCCATCCTTCCCTAATCCGATGAGACCGATGACCTCGCTGTCTGGTCTCCTTCCCCAAACCAACCAACCAACTACCCATTTCGGTATTTATTGCAATTATTTCTTTCTTGATTTCATCTACTTTCGTGTTAATAATTCCAGTATTACTTCTTACAATCTTGATTGCTTTGGATTGAACATTAATTGATTCGGAGTGAGCTCTTATTGATGGGGATTGAGCTTTTATTGATACGGACAGAGCATTAATTTAAGCAGTAATTGATTTGGACTGAGCATTTATTGATTAGGACTGAGCGTTAATTGTAATGAACAAGATGCTCAACATATCGTTTATATTTTCAGTTGTTACTGGTTTTGACTTTAATTTTCTTCCAAATTCCGTAGCATCTGTCAAGCCGGGAATTTCATTTTCCTCTCCTCCTGTGGTTTAGCGGTAGCGTCAGTGATGCTCTCCGCCGCTTCCTCAACAATGGGTTCCGTTGGCAGGGTTTCCCTTTGTTCCACCGATTGTTTCCCGTTAAGTACAATCAAATTATCAGTTTCATTTGTGCCTATCATGCTGCCTGTTCTACTAATTAATGCAAATTTAGATATCTTGTGGCTTATTTCCACCACAAACTACTACCGAGCGTGAGTGACTGTATTCGTAGTGAAATGGTTTGATTCGATGCGAATCTGCACAGTGCAAAATTCGTGCCAAGAACAATACCAGATTGATACTGTCTTGTCATTAGCGTCGCTACGTGTAACCTCCCCCTTCCTAATCGGCCTACTGGTTTGCGATATAACTGACCATGATCGCATATGCCTAGTGAAATTTTGCAATAAGGCTATCGTTACTGAAGGAAAATAAAACCGCTTAGTTGGAAGAAAATGTGCAACAGACACTTTTGGAGGAAGAATCCATTCTAAACTTAAGCCAAATACTGATGATAATTTAGGAATGGTTGGAATATGGAGCAATCGCCGACGAACCACACAGTGAGGCAAAGGGTATCACGTAATATTTGATACAAAAAAACACTAACGATACAAGAAAAACACTGATTAGTTAAAAAGGGGATAACTAAACGGTCGCCAACCCGCTAGGGCTATGATTCTCCAAAATCTTAAGAAAGGTAACAACAAATACATTGAAGCAAATAATCACTGGCGTGGCAACATAAGGTTGTAACGCTTTTCCGCAACACGACAGTACACGAGAAAATAAATGAATCAGAAAGCATTGAGTTTGCAATTACTTGACGGCCGCGGTGGCCGAGCGGTTCCAGGCACTTCAGTCCGGAACCGCGCGACTGCTACGGTCGGAGGTTCGAATCCTGCCTCGGACATGGATGTGTGTGATGTCCTTAGGTTGGTTAGGTTTAAGTAGGTCTAAGATCCAGGGGACTGGTAATCTCAGATGTTAAGTGCCTAGTGCTCAGAGCCATTTTTTGCAAATTACTTATCCCGAAACACTAAATTTTCGAAGTAAATTTAAATGGAGTTACTGGTTAAGTAAATGTAACTAAAACTTTATTACGTAAAAATAAATTACTTTCAGTAACCTCACTGTAACGTAATGCAAAATTTAGAAAAAGGCAAGTAATTTACTTCTGATTATTAAAAGACTGAATTCAATGTACTTTAAGCAAATTAGCAACTTTTAAAATATCAACATTAACATACATACCAATAAATGAGATCGCAAGCTCTTAATTTGAGATGTATCTTTAATTATTAGTTTTGCCAACGAAATTTTACGTTAATTTAAGTGAATGAAGTTAATACTCAAAATTGCAAATCAGTTAAGCCTCTGTTATGAGATATAAGAATGAACAGTTACTGAGGCCGAAAATGTAGACTGAAACTGGTCATTAGCACACACACAAAACTGTCTATATTCAGTTAATCAGTTTTCATATTCTTACGACACTCGGTGATATCATGGGAAGGAGAGGGACCCTGCTTAGTAATAATGTCTGATGACAATGACAATACAGGAGGCCTACAAGTTTCAACTATTGCAGGTTATTTTTCTAGTTAGTCATACCTTGTGAAAGAAATGCAACTGGGTTATACCTCTACACTACTATATCCGTCAGTTAGCAGTCCTACGATGTTGTAGCTGTGCGCACGACAAAGTACGTAGCCGACGACAATGGTGAGCTGCCGCTGTTGCTGCTGCTGCTATTTGAGAATACTGAGTCGTCTCTAGAGCCACTGAGGACTATGGGACAGGCAGTAGTTAGAATTGCAGATTCCTCCGCATGTCCACTCCTGTGATCTCAGTACTCGCGGGTTATCGACTCAGGCGCGTCTACACTGGCACAAGCATAGCTGTACACTGCTTATGCGGCAGCGCCCAACAAACATTTCCGCACTTTTCCGCCAGTCAAGCTTTTCTGCATTCTGCATTCTCTCAGCTCGCAACGCGACAGAGACTACACAAACAACGGCACAACTGCTGCCATTTCGTCGTTGGTATCGATACATTTAAATAAAGTTTCCTCGGCTATAACTCAGCAATTTACACTATTTTCCTTATAATTACAAACAATTACATACAGTCAGAAATACAGTATTATATCTATTACGAACTAAATATAGTTGCCAGAATGAAATTTTCAGTCTGCAGCGGAGAGTGCACTTTTTCAAACTTCTTGGCAGATTAAAACTGTGTGCCGGACCGAGACTCGAACTCGGGATATTTGCCTTTGGCGGGCAACTGCTCTACTTGCCCACGAAAGGCCAAGGTCTCGAGTTCGAATCTCGGTACGGACACAGTGTTAATTGCCAGGAAGTTTTAAATATATTTTCTGTAATAATGCTTACAGATTCAGAACCAGAAGTACAGTACAAGCTATCAACGGACATTAAACGCGAAAATTTTGGATGGTGCAAAAGGTGTTTCATCTGCATTTTCGGGTTTACAAGCTCCAGAATTTTGAGGTAGAATTTCATTTCAGAGCTAAAATTCGTTTTTTCTTTTTTTTCTGAAAAGGACATGGTGAATTTTCTCGCTATCATGGGAATCTTCAAACTGACTTTTTCCTCTTCTGCACATTGAGAGGAATTATCTTATTGATGATTGATATTTGGTGTGGTGTCTTTTTCCGTCTGTTACGCCGATAAATTATAAAGTTCGAAAACTTCAAGAACGCTATTTTTCCAGAATCACTAGTTTTCTCATTCGGTGTCTCATTATCAGATGAAAAACCCTCCTGCAGTAAACGCAGCATCACCTTCCCTGTCAACTTTATTGCCATGGACTGCCATGCAAGAACATCTAGCTATAGGCGTGACAGGTCTTTAAAGTGCACAATTTCTACAGAATATTTTCAATAAATCTTCCATATCGTGTGTCATTTATAGTATAAACAAACTTAGGGCGGAATGGGGAAAAATATAAAGACCGGAAATTAAGCAACAGTGACCCACTTCCAACTACAAACAATCAAACAGCGCGAGTACTGCGTGCGCTGCCTTTCAAACTGCTCTGGAACCATAGATAATAAATCGCTTCAAGTTCTGTGTTAACAGAGTATCTACCTGAGAACAATCTGGATGTCTTAGGATTGTGAGGCTTCTGACGATAGAGAATATTGTATGTTCTCTTTTTTAGAGTGGTGTGACTCTGAAGTCCCACCAGATCTTAACGGGTTAATCACCCTTTATATCTGTACAATAAATGAGGATACATGTAGACGCTAGAGATGAAAGCTGGCACAAGATAGCAAATCGTGGCGGCTCATACCAAACCAGGCAGATGATTGACGGCCACCTGCCTCCCCCCAAATGAAAGAAAGACACGTCATTTATGTGGTGTTGTGAAGACGCATTAACACAGTTGTAAATCGAATATGTAAGCGGACATGATTAGTTTTGGTTAACAGGGCTCTGTCTTCATTCTCTCCACTGCTCCACTGTGACTTTCTGAGAGAATTTCTCTCAGCTTTCTAGTTAACTCACATAATTTAGATGCATGTACGGAGATACACTATAATGGACCGCCCACTCAGTTTTAATGTCTTGCTCGAGAACAATTGCATCAGACGTACTGAGAAAGTGAAAAAGAAAGAGGATCTGGTCACATTTCGTGGTGAGCTAGTTCACTCCATCTGACACCATTTAACATTCTCCCATGGGGGCGTGTGAATAGTATTGTGTAGAGTTTTCGACCAAGATAGTATTTTTCGAACGTTTAGACAGAGCTGTGTACGAGTTCTTCCATGCACAGAAACTGGGGAACAGCCCTGGGAGCAAACGCTGAGAATGTAGCACCCTGTACCAGTTGAGCTGGTAGATAAGATGTTTAAACAATGACGTCTACCTGGATTTCAGGCATCGTCAATAAATGTGATGTGAGTGTAGATATCCCCACTGTCCTTTGTAAATTACGTTTCAATAGTTAACCGGACCACAGACCACGTCAAGATACATCTGGTCCTCACCAACCCTGAATGTTTCTGTGATACTTTTTGTAACTCCCTTTGATAAAATGCTTTCTACTTAGCAGTCTCTTCAGCAAGTGCATCACAGAAGCGATGACGGAATTAAAAGAAATTTCCCGTACTAAGACTGAAATTCGGGTTGAAAGATAGCAATGACAAGATTAGCTTATGAAACTTCTATCCTCAGTTACAGCGAGGAATAACTACACAAGTTGTGGAATGGAATGAACAGTCTAACGAGCAGAGAATGTTAACTGGGAATAAGCCATAGACTAAAGTAAAGAGGAATATCTGAATCGAGATCAGCGACGACCTTAAAGTAAAAACAGGCGACCGCTTAATAGACGTTGTGAAGGACTTAACGCTATCCAGAAGGCAAATATGCCACCCTGGTGCATGTTCGATATTGCTTGAAACTTTCAGCGTGTAGCAAACTGCGGAACGGTTGACTCTCAGTGCAAAACACCAGCGCGCCGTATTTCAGTCTGATGGTTACGGACTTTAACCATTGAAAATACGTCATTATCAGCATTTTGGAGCGCCATCGAGGTTTCGGCATCCCCAGGTATTTATTCTCTGACATCTCTCTCGTCTTTGACGAAACTTACCATGGACCTTGCCGTTGGTGGGGAGGCTTGCGTGCCTCAGCGATACAGATGGCCGTACGGTAGGTGCAACCACAACGGAGGGGTATCTGTTGAGAGGCCAGACAAACATGTGGTTCCTGAAGAAGGGCAGCAGCCTTTTCAGTAGTTGCAGGGGCAACAGTCTGGATGATTGACTGATCTGGCCTTGTAACATTAACCAAAACGGCCTTGCTGTGCTGGTACTGCGAACGGCTGAAAGCAAGGGGAAACTACAGCCGTAATTTTTCCCGAGGACATGCAGCTTTACTGTATGATTAAATGATGATGGCGTCCTCTTGGGTAAAATATTCCGGAGGTAAAATAGTCCCCCATTCGGATCTCCGGGCGGGGACTACTCAAGAGGACGTCGTTATCAGGAGAAAGAAAACTGGCGTTCTACGGATCGGAGCGTGGAATGTCAGATCCCTTAATCGGGCAGGTAGATTAGAAAATCTAAAAAGGGAAATTGATAGGTTAAAGTTAGATATAGTGGGAATTAGTGAAGTTCGGTGGCAGGAGGAACAAGAATTTTGGTCAGGTGATTACAGGGTTATAAATACAAAATCAAATAGGGGTAATGCAGGATAGGTTTAATAATGAATAAGAAATTAGGAGTGCGGGTTAGCTACTACAAACAGCATAGTGAACGCATTATTGTGGCCAATATAGACACGAAGCCCATGCCTACTACAGTAGTACAAGTTTATATGCCAACTAGCTCTGCAGATGATGAAGAAATTGATGAAATGTATGACGAGATAAAAGAAACTATTCAGGTACTGAAGGGAGACGAAAATTTAATAGTCATTGGTGACTGGAATTCGTCAGTAGGAAAAGGGAGAGAAGGAAACGTAGTAGGTGAATATGGATTGGGGGGAAGAAATGAAAGAGGAAGCCGCCTTGTAGAATTTGGCACAGAGCATGACTTAATCATAGCTAACACTTGGTTCAAGAATCATTAAAGAAGGTTGTATACCTGGAAGAATCCTGGAGATACTAAAAGGTATCAGATAGATTATATAATGGTAAGACAGAGATTTAGGAACCAGGTTTTAAATTGTAAGACATTTCCAGGGGCAGATGTGGATTCTGACCACAATTTATTGGTTATGAACTGCAGATTGAAACTGAAGAAACTGCAAAAAGGTGAGAATTTAAGGAGATGGGACCTGGATAAACTGAAAGAACCAGAAGTTGTAGAGAGTTTCAGGGAGAGCATAAGGGAACAATTGACAGGAATGGGGGAAAGAAATACAGTAGAAGAGGAATGGGTAGCTCTGAGAGAAGTAGTGAGATGAAGTAGTGAAGGCAGCAGTCGATCAAGTAGGTAAAAAGACGAGGGCTAATGGAAATCCTTGGGTAACAGAAGAAATATTGAATTTAATTGATGAAAGGAGAAAATATAAAAATGCAGTAAATGAAGCAGGCAAAAAGGAATACAAACGTCTCAAAAATGAGATCGACAGGAAGTGCAAAATGGCTAAGCAGGGATGGCTAGAGGACAAATGTAAGGATGTAGAGGCTTGTCTCACTAGGGGTAAGATAGATACTGCCTACAGGAAAATTAAAGAGACCTTTGGAGAGAAGAAAACCACTTGTATGAATATCAAGAGCTCAGATGGAAACCCAGTTCTAAGCAAAGAAGGGAAGGCAGAAAGGTGGAAGGAGTATATAGAGGGTTTATACAAGGGCGATGTACTTGAGGACAATATTATGGAAATGGAAGAGGATGTAGATGAAGACGAAATGGGAGATAAGATACTGCGTGAAGAGTTTGACAGAGCACTGAAAGACCTGAGTCGAAACAAGGCCCCGGGAGTAGACAAAATTCCATTAGAACTAGTGACGGCCTTGGGAGAGCCAGTCATGACAAAACTCTACCATCTGGTGAGCAATATGTATGAGACAGGCGAAATACCCTCAGACTTCAAGAAGAATATAATAATTCCAATCCCAAAGAAAGCAGGTGTTGACAGATGTGAAAATTACCGAACTATCAGTTTAATAAGTCACAGTTGCAAAATACAAACGCGAATTCTTTACAGACGAATGGGAAAACTGGTAGAAGCGGACCTCGGGGAAGATCAGTTTGGATTCCGTAGAAATGTTGGAACACGTGAGGCAATACTAACCTTACGACTTATCTTAGAAGCTAGATTAAGAAAAGGCAAACCTACGTTTCTAGCATTTGTAGACTTAGAGAAAGCTTTTGACAATGTTAACTGGAATACTCTCTTTCAAATTCTGAAGGTGGCAGGGGTAAAATACAGGGAGCGGAAGGCTATTTACAATTTGTACAGAAACCAGATGGCAGTTATAAGAGTCGAGGGGCATGAAAGGGAAGCAGTGGTTGGGAAAGGAGTGAGACAGGGTTGTAGCCTCTCCCCGATGTTATTCAGTCTGTATATTGAGCAAGCAGTAAAGGAAACAAAAGAAAAATTCGGAGTAGGTATTAAAATTCATGGAGAAGAAGTAAAAACTTTGAGGTTTGCCGATGACATTGTAATTCTATTAGAGACAGCAATGGACTTGGAAGAGCAGTTGAACGGAATGGACAGTGTCTTGAAAGGAGGATATAAGATGAACATCAACAAAAGCAAAACAAGGATAATGGAATGTAGTCAAATTAAATCTGGTGATGCCGAGGGGATTAGATTAGGAAATGAGACACTTAAAGTAGTAAAGGAGTTTTGCTATTTAGGGAGTAAAATAACTGATGATGGTCGAAGTAGAGAGGATATAAAATGTAGACTGGCAATGGCAAGGAAATCGTTTCTGAAGAAGAGAAATTTGTTAACATCGAGTATAGATTTAAGTGTCAGGAAGTCGTTTCTGAAAGTATTTGTATGGAGTGTAGCCATGTATGGAAGTGAAACATGGACGATAACTAGTTTGGACAAGAAGAGAATAGAAGCTTTCGAAATGTGGTGCTACAGAAGAATGCTGAAGATAAGGTGGGTAGATCACGTAACTAATAAGGAGGTACTGAATAGGATTGGGGAGAAGAGAAGTTTGTGGCACAACTTGACTAGAAGAAGGGATCGGTTGGTAGGACATGTCCTGAGGCATCAAGGGATCACAAATTTAGCATTGGAGGGCAGCGTCGAGGGTAAAAATCGTAGAGGGAGAGCAAGAGATGAATACACTAAGCAGATTCAGAAGGATGTAGGTTGCAGTAGGTACTGGGAGATGAAGAAGCTTGCACATGATAGAGTAGCATGGAGAGCTGCATCAAACCAGTCTCAGGACTGAAGACCACAACAACAACCACTGAAAAGAAAAGAACGTTTATTTATGAGAACGAAATTTACAGATACTGAAGTAGAATCACAATTAAAGCTATAAAAAGGGAAATGGTTATCTCTTTCGAGAAAGAAACCACAAACGTTAAAGTAAACTCATTTACTGCGGAGGTATACGTAATGTAACCAATCAACATACAGAGAGCGGGGAAGTATTTGATTGACTGCTTGGCGACAATATTCGAATAAACATTCAAACTGAATAACAATGCAATATTATTTATAATTTTAAACAGACAGCTAAAACAGAGTAGAAAACAGTTAATGTTTGTCATGTAAAAACTACTGGTAACATTGCAGTATCATTTATTATTTTAAGGAGATAGCTAAAATAGAGTGGAAAATAGTTAATGTTTATCAAGTAGTTTTGAAGTGCGAGATGTTAAATGTCATCCAGAACTATTTCTCGCAGTCGCTTGCTATTACCAGCTGTTAGACAAACAATCGGCGCAATTACTATATAGGTGGCAAATAGCTCGCATCGCAGCTCAATTTTGACGTGATGTTTTGTAAACCTGGTATGTCTGGTGATTATCTTAATTTTAGTGTGAATGAAGCTGACAGGTAGCTTGCGTCGCAACTTAATTTTCATCTGATGTTTTAAAGCCGTGATATGTTAGGTGAGTATCTTATAGTATGAGTGAGATGGTGCGTATATGTTGTGCATGGATCAGTTACGTGCACCTGTGACAAAGACTATATTTAGCCGGGACAACGCCGCTTCTGGCCATCAGTAATATACTGTTCTATGCCATTCATGTTTTATCACAACTTGTTTGGTGTAAGCTTTACTTGAATTGTACAAACAAGTACAAAAACAAAGCCTAGATTCTTAGCAACTACGACAAGAAGACGGTAACTACACTGAAGAGTTGAATGTGAGGAGTTGTTGACTGGAATCAGCAGGTTCATGATCACAGTCTACGACTGAGAGTGAATCAAGCATAGAGAACGGTAATGAGGGTACCTGAAGCGAGAACTGCGATAAAATTCTCGTCACA
The DNA here is from genome assembly GCF_023898315.1 of Schistocerca nitens. NCBI lineage: Eukaryota > Metazoa > Arthropoda > Insecta > Orthoptera > Acrididae > Schistocerca > Schistocerca nitens. The sequence goes on from NC_064614.1 coordinate 72,800,679, forward strand.
AGTAGACATAGTGAAACACGTCTGCTACCGAGGAGGCAGAGTAACGCATGACGTAAGAAGCACGGGATACGTAAGAGGCCGACAGGGCATACGTTGCTAAAATAACTGTACTAGTATCAAAAATATACAGTAACACGAAGAAGAAAACTCCGAGTATGTACGTCTGGAGCTCGAGCACGCAGTAAACAACGATATTCGATCGGTACACTGAGCAACTAGTAAGAAAAACTTAAGATACATTTGGAGAAGGAATTATAGTTCAGAGAGAAGAAATGAAAACTTAACGGTTTGCCGATGCCAGTGTAATTCTGTCAGAGTCATCAAAGGACTTCGAACAGCAGCTGAACAGGATGAACAGTGTCTTGTAAGGGAATTAGAGTAGAAAATGACACACTAAAAGCAGCACATGAGTTTAGTTATTTGGGCAGTAAAGCCGCTGATGGCCGAGGTAGAGAGGGCATATTATGTAGATTGGCAATGGCAACAAAATCGTTTCTGAAGAAGAAATGGTTGTTAACATCGAATATAAATTTATGTGTCAGGAAGTCTTTCCTGTAGGTAATTATCTGGAGTGTAGCCTTGAATGGAAGTGAGACGTTAAGCAGTTCACACAAGAAGAGACTAGAAGCCACTGAAATGTGGTACTCCGGAAAATACTGAATATTAGATGGATACACCGAATAGCTGCTAAGCAGCAACAGAATAGAATTGGGAGAAGAGAAATCTGTAGCACAACCTGAGCAAAAGTATGTATCGATTGATAAGACACGTTCTGAGATATCAAGAGATTATCAATATAGTGCTTGAGAGTAGTTGGCGTGTGTGTATGGTGGGGTGAGGGGGGGGGGGGGCGGGGGGTGTAAAAATCTGAGAGAGGGAGACCAAATATGAATTTCAACCGGATGTAGGTTACAGTAGTTATTCGGAGATGAAAAGGCTTGCACAGGGTAGAGCTGCATCAAACCAGTCCTCGGACTGAAGACGACGGCAATAACAACAACACATATGGTTCAAATGGTTCAAATGGCTCTGAGCACTATGGGACTCAACTGCTGAGGTCATTAGTCCCCTAGAACTTAGAACTAGTTAAACCTAACTAACCTAAGGACATCACACACATCCATGCCCGAGGCAGGATTCGAACCTGCGACCGTAGCGGTCTCGCGGTTCCAGACTGCAGCGCCAGAACCGCGCGGCCACTTCGGCCGGCAACAACACATATGGAGCACAGTATTGTATGTAAATGAATTACTATGAGAGTCCTGAAAAAGATTGCTATTACAACGTTTGAGATCGGTTGCAGCACATGAATGTTGAACATCACATGCATTGTTAAATAAGAACTGTGGAAGCCCAATGCACAATCGTCGGCGAAATATACAGTCAGCCACTATAGGCAAAGCTGCAGAAAAATCGGACCATTTCGCAGTACCAGCATAAAAACCGGGTCAGGGGCTGATGTCATAACGACGAAGCAGGTCATTGATGCAGTAAATGCGAGTTAAACGACGCTCATTCTATATTGACCTATGTCCAACGTGCTAATAATTGTTTATTTTACGACATAGATTATGGACGAGGCTGAATGTTCGAATCGCAGCAACAATACCTGGATATCAATAAATATGCGGCACCGGCTGTAAATCTTCTAAGAATGTCGTATAAGGTCTCACTGTGAGTCAGAGTAAATAAGAACTGAAGATCGATATTACCAACGTACCTTTATTTTCTACAGCCTCTCATATTGGTCTTTTGAAATTTCAAATTATAACTTTCCACGTTTTCGAACGAAGATTAAAGTCAAAAAATTACCATTCACTAGCATATGGAGTCATGTGTTCAAAGAGACTAATCACATATCTGTTCCTTGTGGCATGGTGGAGAGAACAGTGGACTGGTAAACCGAAGGTTAGTAGTTCATAGCGACATGTTACCATTTTCTTTATCGTCTGTGCGATTCTCTAGAAAGAAAAGACGGCACTATTTCTCACAGTGATAAGCCAGATTATCAAATAGAGTGCGAGAAAAATGAAATAGCTGCACTTACCGCATTTCGGCTTCGCTGTAATTCAAATATGTTTCTTTAGATAGCTAACGTCGTGAAAGCTGTGTTATCTTACGCCAGAGAAAATATCCAACCACTAACATTTGGAGTGCTATTCTTAAAAGACTGAATGGGACATGAAATAATTACCAATTCAGTGGAAGAGTTATATTACGAATTACGTTACAAATTAATGGAGTTACACATAATACAAACTACCCTCACTTGTTTAAAGCAGTGGTTACAATTTCGCAGTAAACTAACGGCATAATAGTTCGAGAACGATTGAAGAGTATGGGATTTAAGCTCGGTATAGTTCGTTGAACACAAACCACAAGAATGAAAACAGTAAAATTCGTGATTCACCGTATAATCCAGTCGCTGGTCTAGCTAAGCAGAATGTTGCATCACAATGCTCAATTATGTACCAACAAATTTCATCTACACATGTGCCTTACTATTATTTCACTTTCAGTCGCCACACTAGTGTACGATCCAGTACAATGTCAATGCTGTGAAGTGCAGTTCCACAAACTTTTCTATGGCAAAAAATGTCTCCAATTTCCTCACAGGGTTTAAACTATTAATCAGGTTTTCGTCATACACGGTTTGTGTTTTGAACGCAAATTCTGGAACACTACATATCATGTGGATGCCCCTGAGGCTAGTTACATACAAATTAACAACAGACTAACTTGTAAGCAAAGAGTTTTATTGTTGACCATCGATAGTCGCCTCTGCCGAGCAACAGTGGGGAGCCGTGGCGTAGCTTTCGTGGAGAGTGGGCGGGATGTTGTGTTGATGCCGTGGCTTTGATGCCGTGGCTGCAACCCGTACCTTACAAGTTACGGTGAAATATCTGAAAACGTTTGCCACACAAGCTTTGCACTTAATTTCAGTGTTCATGACGCAGCATCAATGTTTATCCAAAAGGTGATGTTTCTCGGGTTCGTGTGTCGTATCGGGAGAACAACAATCAACTACGTCGCGACGGTTACGGAAAATTAATGTGGACTGGTATGATCCTAAATGCAAGCTCTAAGTGATAGAAACACATATCGTTTTGACTGGCTGAATATCACGAGTGCAGTTACTTTCTCGTTCGTACATCGTTCCCGAAATTTCATGGAGCGACTCGGTCACGCGCACGCTCGTGTTATAGCAATGTTTAGTGCTGTTGGAAAAAAAGGTGCCAATCGTGGACTGATAAAACATGCGGTGAACAGCGATTATTTTGTTTTCTATGCACCGTGTTATTGCATTGGACGCCATAATTTAGACAGCAACCTTATACGAGGCCGGTTCAGAAAGTAAGCTCCGATTGATTGCCAAATTGAAACCACAGTGAACATCAGAAATGTTTTACTTGTAACAATTAGCTACACCTTTCAGCTACTTCTCTACGTAGTCGCCGTTCTGACTTAGACTTTTGTCATAGCGTTGTACCAACTTTTCAATAGCCTCATCATAGAAGGCAGCCGCCAGTGCTTTCCGCCAATTCTCCACGCTGGCCTACACCTCGTTGTCTGTGTCAAAATGTTGTCTTCAAAGACAGCGGTTCATGTGACCAGAGATGAAACTCAGGGGGAGACAATTGCGGACTGCATTGTGGGTAATCTCACATTTCCATTTGAAAACGATGCAGGAGCATCTTCATTGCCCCTGCAGAATGCGGCTGAGAATTGTCTTGAAGAAGAAACAGCACGACAGTTATGTAATGTTAGCTGCATAGCTTCAGGCGAAATTTCTCACCAGGCCCTCGTACTTGGCGGCAGACACTATTTTCTAGACATCTTTACGCACTCACTGCGAGCTCAGAAATGAGAAGAGCGACGTGATGCTAACTGGGGCTATATTAGAGACACTACCCAACACATCTGTGCAAAGCTTTATCGGATTTTCATAGTCGTTTCCATTTCGCGACCGATCGGAGCTTACTTTCTGAACGCCCCTCGAACATCACAAGGGACACGTACTTGGATCACAAATACTGTGGAATAACATTAATTGTGAATAGTGTTTAACAGAATACTGTGAATTCTACCAGATCAGCTTGGTATTGTTGGTGTGAATGGCTCCTCTTCCTGCTAGACAATAGTTATTACAGGACACATCATAGCGGGCAGTGCACAGAGCAGCAGATCAACTGCCGCGGGAAGGACCAGGTACGTGCGTTTAGACACACGGTCGTTAAATAACCAGCCCCATTCCTGTGTTTAGGAATACTGTACAGTCTCGGGCACTTTATTAGTACTGTATATCGACCCCCTTTTCTCCCAGGCGAGTTACAAACTGACACATAAGGGAACAACGGAGAAGGGGAAGACGGGAAGAAGTTGGCGTAACGAGCAGCAGTTTTGTGAGGGACCATGGTGGCAACAATTGTAGGGGTCTCAGATTTGTGGAAGAAATCGTGGGAGGTATGTGAACAACAGCGGAACTCTAACTGCAAGTAACATAACATAACACATAAACATAAATAAACAAACTAATACACCACTCGAAGTCATTGCTCGTGCCGTGGGTTCATCACGAATTGTTGACATCTGCTTAACTATAATATGCTTCTGGTGTTGCTTGTGGTGGATGACTGTAAATGAGGTGGTGTCAAAGGTGTTTATGACTTACGTCAGATACAGCATATTGATCCGATGTTGATTCAATTCTCTTGTCGTGCAGATGATGTCGAAGATGTTAGAGAGAAATTTTCTTCGACTAAACGGCCTGTCCTCCAGTAAGATTAGCTGCAACTGCACGGTATTCAGCAAACATCTGTAAGACTCACGTGAACTGACTTACCATCTACACGCGTCACATATCTGTCACATCCTTGAGTTTTTAGGTATCCTGCATTCACATGACATCATTAAGCGGTAGTAACATGTATTACTAAAGCTATATAAATTCACTTCAAGGATGAATTTGGGAATGTCCATTGCCCATGTTCCGGAAACTGTGCAGTAAATATCAACCCGTGTGTTGGATGGAAACTCAGAATGTCCAAAGTCTGTACTTTGACTCGATCTCTGGAGCCAATAAATGCATAGTACTCAGGACAAACCAACAGTAACCTGACCACATTACATTTACGTCTGCTGTAGCAATTTCCAGTACTCCTGATTCTTTTTTGCTTTTGCATAATAATTCGACGTTGGACACATTCATTTTACAAGAGTTCAGCCATGGACCAAAGTCTAACTAGCGATTACGGCCCTTCTGCCTTAGATCCACATGCAACAGAAAGTCGGCCAGACAGACTTTTTCCCTTTATTTGTGTATTTACCTTTTAAAGACGTCAAACTCTTACACATCTGCCGCAGGCGTAAAACTACCGGAATTTAGCAACTTTACAGGACAATTATCAATTATTTGTTTAAATTCAAGCACGTTCCTTAAGTAGTAGTTGGCAAACTTTTATTAATGGGCGAACGCAGACATGCGTAGACATATGTAAACTCAAGACAAAATCGTCCATGTCATGCGTGGGATTGGAACCCATGATTCCGAAACAAGCGTCTTTGTCCGGCCCTACGCGGACTTCACAGCTTGTAGCGACATAGTTTTACGGACAGACTTAAAGTAGTTAGTCTGTAATCTCTGCCACTGCTCTTGACGGTCGCATGTTTACTTTCTCCACAGGTGACAGCATACGAGCGGCAAGCAGAAATAACATCATGGGCAGTCAGTTGCAATGACTCAGTGGGATCGTTCAGTTCGAGACAACATAGTCGTCGCTCCGACTGAAGAAGGCATGTCGCCAATTACAAACACTTGCAGGAGGTACGGTGTCTCACCCACTACTGTCAAGAGACGGTTAAACAATTTTGTTAAAAGAAACACTACACGCAGAATTCCCGGCTCAGGCGGGAAAAGACTGAGCACACAGCAGGAGAACACATACCTTATGCTTAAGAGCCAACAACTTCCCCTCCTAAACGAGAAGCAGTTACGGCGAGCGACTAACTTCCTCGATTTCGGTTACACAGTTCGTCGAAGGACGACGGAAGTTGGACTGCAAGCACGAAGATCCGGTGCAAAACAAGCAATTCAGCGAGGATGTATTATACCTGCTGGAATTCGCTGTTCTGCATCTGAATGCAGCATGGAGGAACGTAATTTACACAGATGGGACAGTGTTTTGCACAAGGAACGATGGCCCAGTAGTGGTTTATCGGCCGTGAGGGACAAGACATCGCGAAGAATGTGTAGAGACAACAAGAAGAAGTTTCCGGCTTTCTATTTCCTGCTGAGATTGGAATTCTGACAGAGGAGCAAGAATGCTTCATGGAATTAAGGGAACCCTTGATAGTAGGCACTACACCCACATATTGAAGAACTTGATGGTGCCTTCACAGCGAATGTGGTGAAGGAGAATTCACGCATACGTTCACCAGCAGCTATCCAACATGGACATTAACATCATGAACAGGCCGCCACGGGTTGCTGATATGAACCTAGTGGAAAATACGTGAGCGGAGGTAGCAGAGAACTGGCGAAGAAACCAATAGGTTACAGCTGACGCCCTTTGAGATTCCACTCGTGAATTCTAGGAGAAAGTTGCCTCTTCTGGCTATTATGTCTATCACCTCATAGATTCCATGCCAAGAGCATGATTGAAGTAAGAAGTAATGGGGGATTCTAAACTAAATATTAGAACAGTGAAAGGATATTTTCTTCACTTGTTCTTCAGCTCAATTTTCTGTCAGCGAGAATCAGTGGAAGATCATTTGCTGGTGGAAAAATATCGAATACGAGATAAGAAAATATGAGTTAGTTTTCGTTTGCGTCACCCTTTTAACTGAAATAAATTTCTTTTACTTTTGTGTTTTAAATATTAAATTATCGTTATTTTTTCCATGTCTACATTCGTAAAACGGAATAAATCAAGAGGCCATTCTAAAGGCTATGTTTAGTTATTTTAGTTCGTCTCTTTCTTCCCTCTATTGCTACCGCTGGAGTCTCTCAAAAATAGGTAAAACGTTTCCCCTTGAAACGTCCCCTTAGAAAAACTGTACATGACTGTGCTTAAACTGACACATAATATTTTTTAGCGTAACGCAGTCTGACTTTCAGAAAAGAATGGCCCTGACTAACATTAAACTATACCTTTCATGAATCACTTACCTCACAAAAATCTTCGTTACTCGAACTACTGCAATACAGCGAGCGCCAATACTGCTAGCTATATAAAAGGTTCAAACTACTGAAGCCACTAACTACTTATAGGCACAGTTAGCAAATGAAAGATTTTGATAGAGAATAAACAATGTATTTACCTTACTAGTGTTCAAAAGTCATAATATATATAGCAGTTCATGACATCCATTCTGACAAATGTACAGTTTCTGGTGGACACACGTCCAGATCATCCGCTCTCACAGATCCGCCATCTCACTTTCCCACATCCACCACTGCTGGCGGCTCACCTCCAACTGCGCAACGCTACGCGCTGTTAACATCCAGCTGCCCAACACTACAATGGCAGACAACAACGCAAACTAGCCACAGACTGCACACAGCACAGCCAGTGATTTTCATACAGAGCGCTACGTGGCGTTACCAATAAGAAAACCTAAACAGCCTGCCGGCCGAAGTGGCCGTACGGTTAAAGGCGCTGCAGTCTGGAACCGCAAGACCGCTACGGTCGCAGGTTCGAATCCTGCCTCGGGCATGGATGTTTGTGATGTCCTTAGGTTAGTTAGGTTTAACTAGTTCTAAGTTCTAGGGGACTAATGACCTCAGCAGTTGAGTCCCATAGTGCTCAGAGCCATTTGAACCTAAACAGCCTACTTGCACCCTATTATATATTCACTTTTAATTTTCTCTCCCACCTCACTTTCTCTCTCCATCTCTCTTTTTCAGTCTGGTCTCACTTGACTTTTACTCCATACTACAAAAATAATAAGAAGATCAAGTTGTTTTCATTGAAATACTAGCTTTTTTAAAACGTCTACCTTTACCTCACCCGTTTCTTACTGTCCTCTCATGTTATTACTCACAAAACTTATGAAACAGTTACCTTTTAAATCCCCACCTCATTATCTATCCTTCGAACTGAAAACATGTTTGCTGTATCGATGATCTCTCTCTCCAACGATAAAGGTAACTAGACATACTTTTCTATATGGTCCATTTTTCTTGCCTCGTTACCACCTCCCCATTCCATGCTCCCTGTGTCGCTCCCTTCCTACCACTCACATCTCTCTCTCTCTTTTACCCATCTTCTGTCTCATGCACACGCTTAAGCTCTTATAAACACACCCATACAAACAAACTAATAGAAAGAGAAGTAGAGAGTGAGAGAGGGATATTATCAACCACAGAGTCGCAGGACACAGCGGCTTATTTCAGTAGCGTATAGTTTTCTCCAGAAGCTATTTGGGATATATGGAGATTGGACAAGCTACATGCCGAGTATGGAAGGTCTGAAAGACTCTCTATGTCCTTGTGCCCAGGTGTTGCCAGGTGCAGAAGTAGCAGTTCCGGACGTCTGAAGGTTTATTTTGATTAAGTGCATATATGCTAGGCAGTTCAGTTGTTCAAAGTAGAGACATGAAAAGTAGAGACGTAAAAGAAGCTAGAGTCGTTAATCGAAGGCGATACAACGTCAAAATCACTCCGCTGTCACCGTCTTCTTAAAAGGAGAATGACCTCTATTGCTTCCGTGAGAACTGATGTACTTGACTTCCTGTTATTCTCGGATCTCACAGGCGGTCTTCTTTTGAACATTGGTCTATAGAATTTTTGTTTTCTCAAGTACTGATGACATTTCGGTATTCAAGTTCGGATTTAAGGGGCGTCTAGGAGACCAAATATCTAGCAATGAGAGTAGATTTTCTTTATGAGCGTCATTAAATTGGCACAACAATATATTAGTTTGTTTCACCGGTTTTTTTTTGTTTTACTGAATGTTTATTTGTTATGTTTGTTGCTAGTAGTTAAAAGTTCCGTACTATTGTTGCCGTGGTGGTCCACTACAATATTGCAGCTCATCTCCCCGTCTTCACCTTCTCGTTGTTCCTCTTTGGTTCAATTAGTCTGTTGCTAATTTGTATGTAAATAATCGCAGGAGCGTCCACACGATAATAGCAGTGTCCCAGAATTTGCGTTCAAGACGTAAATCGTATATGGCGAAAGTATGAATAATACTATGCGACCTGTGAAGAAATTTGACACTTCTTAGCCATAGAAACGTTTGTGGAGCCACATCTGACAGCGTCGACATTGTACTAGATAGTACACAAGCATGGCAATGGAGAGAGAGTTCATCACTTGCGACGCATAAGATTTGTTGGTACATAATCGAGCATTGTAATGCAACATTTTGCTTAAATATGCCAGAGACTGGAAGATACAGCGAATCACGAGTTTTACTCTTTTCATTCTTTACCATGGTGTTTGGTTTGTGTTCAACGGACTATACCGAGCTAAAACCAATTAAATGCATTTACGTCACTTTTCGAGATGCAGACGTCTGAGTTCAGACTTCTCTGAGAGGTTTTAATTGTGTGCGTACCGGTACCTTTCTTCTAGTATTCTGTAACAGTCTTCATAGATTACAGTTAATATTTTCCGACAGTTAGCTGATCCAGTAACGTCGTATTACTAATGTGATAACTCTGGCCATACATAAGGGCCTTAATAGCTGTATGTAGGTGCACAAGTACTTGTTACGTCCGCACTCGTTCGCTCTTCCTCGAGGTATTCTGTGGTTAATTTATTGCGAAATGGCAAGCACTGCTTTAGACATTTAGAGATAGTAAGTATTAGGTGTAGCTGTACAAATTTATAACATAATTTATAATATAATTCTTCCGCTGAACTGGTAATGATTTCATGTTCCATTCTGTCTTTTAAGAATAGCACTCAATATGTTGCTTATGTGGTTGGATATTTTCTCTGTCGTACGACAACGCAGCTTCCGTGACTTTAGCTGCTTAAAGAAACATATTTGAATTATAGCGAAGCCGGCACGCAGTAAGCGCCGGCCTTTCATCTCTACCACTCTCGATTTCATGATTTTGGTAAACATTGTCCTACAAATCGCCGTTTTTTTCTTTCTAGTGAATTCACACAAACTATATAAAAAATGGAAGCATGCACCTCCAAAATACTATTCGACTCTTCTCTTTGAACACATGAGTCCATAAGCCCACAGAAGGTAATGTTATGGCTTTAATCATCATTCCCAAACGTGCAAATCATAATTTCAAGTTGCAAAAGACAAATATAAGCTGATTTAAATAATAAGAAACTTGTTTGTAATATGTCTTCCTTTCTTAGTTAGCCTCATTGTTAAATAGTGAGCCCTTGCAACACATTCTTAGAAGGTTTATAGCGTCTGTTACGCATATTTATTGGCATCTAGGTGTCGCTGCGATTCGAACACTCGCTCTGACTCAAAATCTGTGTTGTACAGTAAGCAATCCTTAGCATGTGAGGCATAGGTGAACACACAGTGAGTGTCGGATATCTTGCATTTACTGAATCAATGAGCCGCTTCGTCTCTATGACGTCAAGGCTTGACGGATTTTTTGCTACTATTTCGAAATGGTCCGATTTTTCTGTCTTTTGTTTACAGTGGCTCAACTTTTTTTTCTTTTTTTTTTTTGTATATGTACAGTGAGGAACGCTCTGACTCTAAGATATCTTAGGCTAAGGCTCATAAAATGTTTAGTAAGACCTATGTTGAGCAAACTATTAATGACAGAACCAGCATAAAATGGTTACAACACTTCAAGAAAGGTGATTTTGACGTCCAAAACAGGAATGGCGGTGGAAGAGAGGTTTTCGAAGAATCGAAACTGGAGGCGATTATTAAACGCAGCAGGCATTAGCACATTCGTTGGAAGAAAGTCAGCAAGTCATTTTCAAACGCTTCAAAGCCATGGGAATGACACAGAAGCGAGAACTTGAGTGCCTTACGACATGAAACCAAACGATGTTGAGCGACGTTTGTCTGTTTGTGAAAAACTGCTTGCCAGATAAATGCGTATTAAGACTGCGGACATAAAATGGGTTTCATGTATGTAGTCCCAAGCGCAAGAAATCTTGGGGACATCCCGGCCATTTTTCCACGTCGTCTACGAAATCGAAGATTCACGAACGTATTTGGTGGGACCAGCTCGGCATAGTGTATTATGAGCTGTTGGAACCGACGGAAACAATCACATTAGATCGTTATCGAAAGCAACTGATGTGTCTGAAGCGAGCACTGACAGACAAATGGTCACATAAAGCGGTAGACGGCAGAAGATCATTTTACTGCATGGTAAGCTTGACCCCGTGTCGGAAAACTCTCAAAATGTACTAGAAAACTTAGAAATCGGAAGTCGTACCCCACCGGCCTTATTCTAAACAAATTGCTCCCTCCAACTGCCACCTTTTTCGGTCAGTGGCTCACGGCTTGACTTACTGAAACTTCCGCTCATATGAACTAGTGCAAAGCTGCATCGACTCATGGATCTCCTCAAACTACAGCCAGTTCTTCCGCCGTGGGATCCGTATACTCTCCGAAAGATGGGAGAAACTATTAGCTAGTAGCAGCCTATATTTTGAATCGTAGCTTGTTTGTAGGTTTTTCACAATAATGATGGTTCAAATGGCTCTGAGCACTATGGGACTTAACTTCTAAGGTCATCAGTCCCCTAGAACTTAGAACTACTTAAACCTAACTAACCTAAGGACATGACACACATCCATGCCCGAGGCAGGATTCGAACCTGCGACCGTAGCGGCCGCGCGGTTCCAGACTGTAGCGCCTTTAACCGCTTGGCCACTACGGCCGGCATCCAATAATGATGCGGCGGAAGCAAATTTGTAGACATAATTAGTAAATTGTTCATTATTTCAAAAGAAATAGCCAGACTGTTAATACATTTATCCCACTGTCTGACAAAATGGTCAATGTCTTAGTGGAAAAATGTTTACGGTTGCCTACGTTATCACGAGTGTAACCAGGCGTCGACTTCTCCATCCGAAGCAATTCGGCGGCAACGAATTTCTTCTTTCAGAGCTTCACAAATTTCAAAATCATGGGGGGGGGGGGGGGGGAATTGGGCCCGTATGGAGGATGTGTGAGGGCTTCCCAAGGAAACTTCTGCAGCGTAGTCAAAACAACCTTGGCAACATGTTAAAGGCTGTTATTGCTTATGAAATAATAAACAGTTTTCTTTTTTTCCATCTGTCTCGTATTCATTTTGACACACCTTGTACAAGGTGTTTCACAATTCATGTTACACACTTCTCGAGGTTGTAGAGGGGACTTAGTAGATCAAGTTTTACATACGAACCCACGGCCGGGAACGTCATACAATGACGCTAGAGAGCGTCAAAATTATAGGCGTCGGTACCTGTAAATGTATGTATGTACAGGATGATTCCGTGATAGTGTCACACACTTTCTAGGATGATGGAAAAAGATACATGTATCAATTTGAGGTAAGGGTCCCTGTATCGGAAGCGAACGAGTCGAAAGTTATTAGGCAAAACCGTTGTGATACTGCTGACAGTGGAATACATCTACCGGTACTATTTTTTTTTTTTTTTGATAAGACTGTAGGGTAGGTAACTTTCAGAGTTGTTGACATGGAGCAGAACAGGTAAAAATGTAGTTAACATGAGCTCTAAAACGCGTATCTTAAGAGTTATGTGCACTTGTTCAATAGAGGACATGTGTTTCACAGTAGTGAAGATGAGCAAGTGCTCATAACTTCTCAGATATGCATTTTAGGGGTTATGTTGACTGGAAAGTTGCCTACCCTACAGTGTTACCAACAACAATAGCAGTATCTGTATTCCATTGTCGCCGGCCGCGGTGGTCTAGCGGTTCTAGGCGCTCAGTCCGGAACCGCGCGACTGCTACGGTCGCAGGTTGGAATCCTGCCTCGGGCATGGATGTGTGTGATGTCCTTAGGTTAGTTAGGTTTAAGTAGTTCTAAGTTCTAGGGGACTGATGACCACAGATGTTAAGTACCATAGTGTTCAGAGCCATTTGAACCATTTTTTGTATTCCATTGTCACAGGTTCAAAAAATGGTTCAAATGGCTCTAAGCATTATGGGACTCAACTGCTGTGGTCATCAGTCCCCTAGAACTTAGAACTACTTAAACCTAACTAACCTAAGGACATCACACACACCCATGCCCGACGCAGGATTCGAACCTGCGACCGTAGCAGCAGCGCGACTCCGAACTGGAGCGCCTAGAACCGCACGGCCACCACGGCCGGCATTGTCACAGGTATCAGAACGATTTTCCCTTATAGCTTTGGACTAGTTCGTTTCCGGTAGCGTGACTCGTACCTCAAACTGATACGTTTATCCTTCTACAACATTTTATGAAGTTTTGTAACATCATCACGGAATCACCCTGTAGATACATACATTTACAGTAGCCGGCGCCTTTAAGTTTGACACTCTGTAGTGTCGTTGGATGATGTTTCCGGACCTCGGTTCCTTCGTCAAACTTGATCTACTAAGCCCTGCCTGTAATGTCTATTTCGTGTAACATAAATTGTGAAACACCCAATAATCCACGAAATAATCGTGGCTCTGAGAGACACCAATTTCGGATTACAAACAACTCGTCTCCATCTCTATCGTCATTGCAAAGTTATTCCATAATTTAGGAGCCAAACAACCTACATATGTTAAAGGGACATCCTGTAACAGTGACAGGTAGCATATTTCTTCTCTTCCTGACAACGGTAGCTACAGTCCTTTACTTCTTTAACTCGCAGCTCCCTCTTGATTCCAGTTGTCTTGAGCTAATGACAAGTGGACTTATTACGCCGAAGTGCTCTTAAACGGCGTCGCTGTCGGGAGTTACGGCGCTGAATAAGAAATCCTCCTCGACGCCTGCTCCTCTTCTATTGCCCCCATTCAAGCGACTATCCCTGTGTGGCATTGTCTGCGGCGCTCAGCGTCGCCTGGCGCTCTGCAAACCCCATGTTAAAATGGTCTCATTTACGCGGCGGGCCTAATTTGCATGACAATGGAGCAAGTGCAGCGGTTTGCAGTGAAAATGCTGTAGGAAGCAATATAGCAGCTCGGCGCTACGCAGGCATCCTCTGCCCGCATGACCAACAAAGAAGGGGAATTTAAAAAAAAAAGGAAAAAACAGTGCGAGATGGGACGTCGGGTCCGTTCGTTAATTTTACATAGTTGACACTCACCCCTAGAAATACTTTTTGGTGTCTAGTGTGCCATGGAAGGTACGATACAGGTCGCATCTAACGAGGCTGCCATTCGCACAAATATTGTACAGCTTTTCGAATTCTGTAGGAAGAAGCTTAGAACTCGTACAGCTTCTTTCTTTTTTCGGCCTGTAATTAAATTCAGTGAGTCAACATAAACGTTAATTAGAAAGATTTTTGATAGTGAGGTCACTTTAGAAAAGGGTTAAGATGCTCTTTGTTTGGTATGAAATTTAAATTTACGTCGTCCATTATTGGGGTACTGTGTCACTTATCGCTGTCATACAGTACAACTTTCGCAGTGCAGTAAGTTTTTCAGATAACAAGTTTCGTATCATCCTACATTTACGTTGTCGATAGCTAGTGCTGTATCAGGTGAATTAAAGCATATGCTTATCTGAGAAAAGGGTTCAAATTTTGCGTTCTGCTTTATTCCCATACATGTAAACATTTTCGTTACGAATCGAAGCTGTCCACTGTGCGGCTTATGTTGACACCCATATCTTCTAAAACTGCGCAGCACGTCAGCGCGTCACAAGAAGCCGCGACGGCTACCTCAGTGGGATTAAAGAGATAACAAAAGCCACTTTTACCAGCATCACCGTTATCGTTACTGTAGCAGGTTTGAGACGAAGGTGAGAACAGAGGCTGGTAAATCATCATAATATTTCTGGACGTAGCATAATTAATTAAATTGTTTTATAAATACCTTTATTGTGTTTTGGGACTGTAACAATGCACATGAGCGGGGAGAGGGAACAAGGTTGTTACGTCTGGCTTATGACTACAATGTACAGGAGGCCGAGTGGTCCGGACCTGAAATGCAGGAGGATCTGCAGCGAATTGACGCATGGTGCAGGGAATGGCAATTGAATCTCAATGTAGACAAGTGTAATGTGCTGCGAATACATAGAAAGAAAGATCCCTTATCATTTAGCTACAATAAAGCAGGTCAGTAAATGGAGGAAGTTAATTCCATAAATAATCTGGGAGTAGGCATTTGGAGTGATTTAAAATGGAATGATCATATAAAGTTGATCGTCGGTAAAGCAGATAACAGACTGAGATTCATTGGAAGAATCCTAAGGAAATGCAATCCGAAAACAAAGGAAGTAGGATAAAGTACGCTTGTTCGCCCACTGCTTGAATACCGCTCAGCAGTGTGGGATCCGTACCAGATAGGGTTGATACAAGAGATAGAGAAGATCCAACGGAGAGCAGCGCGCTTCGTTACAGGATCATTTAGCAATCACGAAAGCGTTACGGAGATGATAGATAAACTCCAGTGGAAGACTCTGCAGGAGAGACGTTCTGTAGCTCGGTACGGGCTTTTGTTGAAGTTTCGAGAACATACCTTCACCCAGGAGTCAAGCAGTATATTGCTCCCTCCTACCTATATCTCGCGAAGAGACCGTGAGGATAAAATCAGAGAGATTAGAGCCAACACAGAGGCATATCGACAATCCTTCTTTCCACGAGCAATACGAGACTGGAATAGAAGGGAGAACCGATAGAGGTACTCAAGGTACCCTCCGCCACACACCGTCAGGTGGCTTGCGGAGTATGGATGTAGATGTAGATGTAGATGTAGACCTGTGACTGGGCATCCAGGGCTGCCTTTAAGTGACAGGACAGAAAATTAGGTAAAGTAAAGAGAATATATTTCGGTGTACGGAATGCAAGGGGCGCGCCTACGGAGGAAGTTACCACGTTTAGGACAGTCTAGGAGAAAGTGGACAACGGAAGGGGAGGCTATTCACGTTAATTTACGTTGGAGGCTGGTCATGGAACACAGAGCCGGAGGCTCTGCCTTTCAAGAAAGACGTCTGTTCTGCTCGAGGTCTGAATCATAAGAGAGAGAGAAGAAATTGTATCCTGTGCCGAATTATCGTCCAGCGTTCACATATGTGACCTGTATCCCAAGCACGCTATTGACTGAAACCGCTGGCGTGAAATCGCCTATCATTTCAGCAAGAGGGCTCAAGGCGTCTCTTGTCAGCAGCTGTAACTGGACAGAACTGCCTCGGTTCTGAAAGGATGGCAACTTCTGTCACGTAGGCACAGCAGAAGTTGCTCTGGGAGAAAACTTCTAAAGATTTGACTGGGACCTTTGAAAAAAAAGAAAAAAAAAACTTTTCAAGCCAATTCCCTATATACACCTTGCCTGGCTGCCACTCGTACAACAAGCACAAAAAACTATTCGACTGTGTACCGACGTTGCTACAAGCTCCTTCTTCATACATTCACAGTTTTATCAAACCAATACTGCTGCTGTCGAACTCTTCCCACTGTGTGGAATTCATTTCTGAATTTAGACCCACTGTGCCTAAACCGAACGCGCCAGACTGATAAACAGTTAATTACTAAGTATTGATAAACCTTAGAAAAATTAAAGTGTGCTGGTAGAAATATTATTATTGTGGAGATTTTTTTTCTCTGCAACTAAGGCAACTAACGGTATCGCAGTATTTAAGACTAACAGACTGGAATAAAGTATCTAATCTGGCATTTTTAAAAAAATCTTTGCTTTTTCTTTAAATATTTACTCTTAACAGGCGTCATCTTTTCCTTAATTTTTTTTTCTATTACTTCTCAGTGTTACCGATCAAAGAGCTTTCCATGCATTCTGTTCATATCAGGCTCGAACGTTAAACTGTTCTCAATACGTCTACACAAATAAATTACAAATCTAAATGTTCATTAGCTACACACAAAAATTGAGACGGAACAAACGCTCCTGTTCGCCTACATTTCACCACAGTGCTGCAGTAGGAAGCTTCTACCATCGAACACTTTCGGTCCGGACGCCACGGGCGAAACTTCTTTCATCCGGTTTAATATGGCAGATAAACAGTGCTTGTCCCCTTTCCCGTAAAAAATAAACATTTTATCAATATATTTAACACTTAGTATCCACTACAATTATTCATAGTATTCACTATAATTATTCATACCATCTAGATAATTCTTTGCGAGGTTGCGAGGTGCTCCCGTGTTGCTTTCTCTTTTTCCCACGACGTGTCTCTACAAGCGCTTTCAACGCTGCTTGTGGGTACCTTAACGCATTAATTGCGAGTCGTCAGCTTTTGGTTCGGACGCCTAAACATGTACAGACGTGTTATATGTTATTGTCGTAGTCTTCAGTCCAGAGACTGGTTTGATACTGCTCTCCACGTTACTCTATCCTGTGCAAGCGTCTTCATCTCCGAGTAACTACTGCAACTTACATTTTACAGAATCTGTTTAGTGTATACATGCCTTGGTTTACCACTACGATTTTTACCCTCCGTGCTTCCCTCCAATACTAAATTGATGTTCCCTTGATTCCTCAGAACGTGTCCTACCAACCGATCCCTACTTATAGTCAACTTATGCCACAAATTCCTCTTCTCTCCAATTCTGTTCAGTACTTCCACCTTAGCTATGTGATCTACCCATCTAATCTTCAGCATTCTCCTGTAGCACCACATTTCGAAAGCTTCTATTCTCTTATTGTATAAACTATTTATCGTCCACGTTTCACTTTCATACATGGCTATACTCCATACAAATACTTTCAGAAACGACTTCCTGACACTTAAATCTATACTCGATGTTAACAATTTTCTCTTCTTCAGAAACGCTTTCCTTGCCATTGACAGTCTGCATTTCATATCCTCTCTACTTCGACCATCATCAGTTATTTTGCTCCCCAAATAGCAAAACCTGTTTACTACCCTCATTTCCTAATCTGATTCCCGCAGCATCACCCGATTTAATACGACTACATTCCATTATCCTCGTTTTGCTTCTGTTGATGTTCATATTATATCCTCCTTTCAAGACACTGTCCATTCCGTTCAACTGCTCTTACAAGTGCTTTGCTGTCTCGGACAGAATTACAATGTCATCGGCTAACCTAAAAGTTTTTGTTTCCTCTCCATGGATTTTAATTCCTACTCCGAATTTTTCTTTTGTTTCATTTACTGCTTGCTCAGTATACAGATTGAATAACATAGGGGAGAGGCTACAACCCTGTCTCACTCCCTTCCCAACCACTGCTTCCCTTTCATGCCCCTCGACTCTTATAACTGCCATCTGGTTTCTGTACAAATTGTAAAAAGCCTTTCGCTCCCTGTATTTTACCCCTGCCACATTCAGAATTTGAAGGAGAGTATTCCAGTCAACATTGTCAAAAGCTTTCTCTAAGTCTACAAATGCTAGACACGTAGGGTTGCCTTTCCTTAATCTATCTTCAAAGGTAAGTCATAGGCTCAGTATTGCCTCACGCGTTCCAACATTTCTACGGAATCCAAACTTACCTTCCCTGAGTTCGGATTCTACCAGTTTTTTTAATTCGTCTTTAAAGAATTCGTGATAGTATTTTGCAGCCGTGACTTATTAATCTTATAGGTCGGTACTTGTCACACCTATCAACACCTGCTTTCTTTGGGATTGGAATTATTACATTCTTCTTGAAATCTGAGGGTATATCGCCTGTCTCCTACATCTTGCTCACCAGAAGGTAGAGTTTTGTCAGGGCTATCAGTAGCTCTAGCGGAATGTTGTCTACTCCCGGAGCCTTGTTTCGAGTTAGGTCTTTCAGTGCTCTGCCAAATACTTCGCGCAGTTTCGCGTCTCCCATCTAATTTTCATCTACTTCCTCTTCCATTTCAATAATATTGCCCTCAAGTACATCGCCCTCTATATACTCCTTCCACCTTTCTGTCTTCCCTTCTTTGCTTAGAACTGGTTTTCCATCTGTGCTCTTGATATTCATACAAGTGGTTTTCTTTTCTCGAAAGGTCTCTCTAATTTTCCTGTATGCAGTATCTATCTTACCCCTAGTGATATATTCCTCTACATCCCGATATTTGTCCTCTGGCCATCCTGCTTAGCCATCTTGCACTTCCTGTAGATCTCATTTTTGAGACGTTTCTATTTCTTTTTCCCTGCTTCATTTACTGCGTTTTTATATTTTCTCTTTTCATCAATTAAATTCAATATCTCTTTTGTTACCCAAGGATTTCTACTATCCCTCGTCTGTTTTTCCTGCTTGATCCTCTGCTGCCTTGACTATTTTATCTCTCAAAGCTACCCATTCTTCATCTACTGTATTTCTTTCCCCCATTCTTGTCAATCGTTCCCTAATGCTCTCCCTGAAACTCTCTGCAACCTCTGATTCTGTCAGTTTATCCAGTTCCCACCTCCTTCAATTCTCACATTTTTACAGTTTCCTCAGTTTTAATCTACAGTTCTTAACTAATAGATTGTGGTCAGAGTCGACATCTGCCCCTGGAAATGTCTTACAATTTAAAATCTGGTTCCTAAATCTCTGTCTTACCATCATATAATCTATATGATATCTTCCAGTGTCTCCAGACCTCTTCTTCATATACGAACTTCTTTCGTGTTTCTTAAACTAAGTGTTAGCTACGATTAAGTTATGCTCTGTCCAAAATTTTTCCAAGCGGTTTCATCTTTCATTCCTTGTTCATGCCATGTTCATCTACTACTTTTCCCTCTCTTCATTTTCCTACTATCGAATTCCTCTGCCAGATGACTCTTAAATTTTCATCTGCCTTCGCTATCTGAATAATTTGTTTTAACTCATCATACATTTCTTTAATCTGTTAGTCATCTGCGGAGCTAGTTGGCATATAAAATTGTTCTAGTGCGGTAGGCGTGGGCTTCGTATCTATCTTGACTACAATTATGCGTAAACTATGCTGATCGTAGCAGCGCTCCTATTTTTTTATTCATTATTGAACCTACTCCTCCATTACCCCGACTTGATTTTATATTTATAACCCTATATTCAACTAACCAGAAGTCTCGATCCTCCTGCCACCGAACTTCACTAAATCCCACTATATCAAGCTTTACCTATACATTTCTCTTTTTAAATTTTCTAACGTACCTGCCCGTTCAAGGGATTAGACATGCCACTCTGCGATCCGTAGAACGCCAGTTTCCTTTCTCCTGATAACGACATCCACCTAAGTAGTCCCCTCCTGGAGATCCGAATGGGGGACTATTTTACCTCCGGAATATTTTACCCAAGAGGACGCCATCATCATTTAACCATACAGTAAAACTGTATGCCCTCGGGAAGAATTATGGCTGTAGTTTCCCCTTGCTTTCAGCCGTTGGCAGTACCAGCACAGCAAGGCCGTTTTGGTTAATGTTCCAAGGCCAGATCAGTCAGTCATCCAGTCTGTTGGCCCTGCAACTACAGAATAGGCTGCTACCCCTCTTCAGGAATATAACATAATAAAACATAAAAATTGCAAAAACGCAAGAGCAATTCTACATGTTACCACTTACCATAGGTGGCATGAACAACAGCACTGTGGGTGCTTACTGTAAGTAAAATAGAAACGGGATGTTCCGCTTACCCGCATTCCTAATTTCTTATTCATTACCGAACCTGTTCCTGCTTTACTCCTACTTGATATTTGACTTGTAAACTTGTACTCACACTACCAATAGCCCTGTTCTTCCTGGCACCACACTTCACTGATTCCCACTATTAGTACCTTATTCTCAATGACAATATGGGATGCAAAACACGTTTGTTACTAATTTATTTATTTGTTCCCCCAATGTAGTTTCAGCGACAGATATCGCCTCGTCAGTGGGTTCTTTGAATCTAAACTGTGCGGAAACAGCATAATTACGAAATATTGCAAAACATTATTATATGTGTGTCATTAAGTTCGGAATATTTTTTCTGTGAAAAATTTCATAGTACCTTATTTGCTATACGTCACGGCGTGACTTTAAAACTGATGCCGCTGTTTCCAGCACATTTTCTATGTTTTTCTTTTGCTAGTTTTCTCGGCGGACGTCATGTCATCTGCGGCTTGAGAAGGTGCGCTACGAGCATTTCTTTCACACAAAACTTCATTTCGATAATTGTGTATGTTAAATGTGAATGTATGCTTTCCCGGAGTGTACAGCTGGCGAAGAGTTCTCGGGCTTCCAGCCGGATGGCGGTGTCTTCAAACTGCGACGTTTCGACGACTGACATACTCGTCATCTTCTGGCGAAGTGCCGAGACTTCGCGGATGCCGAATCCTTTATACCTGCGGCGTGCCCCCCACCCCCTGGCCACGGAGGCTGGGTCCAGAGGAGCCGACGGGCGGGGTGGAGGGGGAAGCGGGTGCGCCGTTCGTGTCTCCGTCAGAGCATTCCGGTCGCGTCTCGTGAGCTGGACGGTTCTGGTGCGTTCCTGGCGTACTGCGACTAATGCTCGATTCCAGGCCGCGCTCAGTTGACAACCTTCGTCCCTGTTCGCAAGATTCTCGTGGACCCGTATTTCTATTGATTCTTTAATAACGCTGTCCCAATAGCTCCCGGCTGGATTCCAACACCTAAGAGCACCACCTAAGGTATTTCGGAAAAACGGGTACAGTGAAACACAGATTGGTAGGGCCTTCAAGAGGAGACAGGCTGACAAACTTCAGGAAGAGGAAGAAGAGGAAGTTAACAAGAGACTCACCTTTCTTCCATATGTGGGGCCCATATCAGCCAAAATCGGGAGGCTACTGAGAAAATCAAACATAAATACCGTCTTCCAACCACCGCCGAAGACGAAAGAGCTGCTGGGCTCAGCTAAAGACCCACTCAAACTCAACACACCTGGTATATACAGCATTGCGTGCGAATGTAGTGTACAGTACATTGGGCAAACGCAGCGCTGCATCTCGAAAAGGTGCGAGGAACACACCAGGCATGTCCGACTTGTACAGATAGAGAAATCTGCTGTAGCTGAACATAGCATCAAAGAAAACCACACCTTTGATTTCGAGAACACCAGGGTGCTGTGCCGAGCCGGGAGCTATTGGGACAGCGTCATTAAAGAATCAATAGAAATACGGGTCCACGAGAATCTTGCGAACAGACCCCAAGGGTCTGTCCTCTCACCAACTCTTTTCAACATCTACGTCAATGACATTCACTTGGAGGCAGGAGTCCACATCGCCCAATTCGCTGACGACACGGCATTCTACACCAGTGAACATCGGCAGCACGTATCCATCGGCAGACTACAACGACAGCTCAACAGCGTGGAAAACTGGTGTAGAGCAAACAAACTTCATCTAAACGCCGCAAAAACAACCGCCATATACTTCACTCGGAAGCGACCAGTCCTGCAGAACCATCTGCGGCTCAACGCCCAGGAACTACCGTGGAGGGATGAAGTCAAGTACCTTGGCGTGACGCTGGACAGAAAATTGTTGTACCACCATCACATCAAAGAAAAGAAAACAAAAGCCCTGAACCTAGCCAGGGCCCTTTACCCTTTCTTCAAGAGCAAGAACTTGAAAGCAGAAACAAAACGGACACTATACAAGACAACGGTGCTGCCCACGATGACATATGGCTGCTCATCATGGGCAGTGGCTTGCCCAACAAGGAAATACGAACTACAGGTAGTGCAGAACAAGGTGCTCAGGTGGATCCTAGGAGCACCCTACTGGACTAGAATTTCCCAATTACATGAACAGCTGGAGATGAATACACTTGATCAAACGATTAGGAAACAAACTACAAAAATTTTCCAAAAAATAGACAACATCAGAAACACCTGCAGACACCTGACAGACGTAGGCACCCAAAAACCAAAAACCTGGCACAAACAGAGAGTGCCACGATCTATTACAGAGGACCCAACAGATTAAATCAGGAAATACTCCCCAACTCCCAGTCAGTAGCAAAATACAACCACACCAATCGCCAAAAACCAGACCAAGTAGATCGTATTGCGAGAGACAATCTAGCGGCAAGCAGACGCCGAACTACCATGAACAAGAAGAAAGCGGTAACCCAGCCGCAACAAACACCAAGGACCAGGAGGAGAGGAAAGAAGAAACAAACATCAAGCCTCCTTGCAAGGCGCAGTACCCCACCAAGGGTGGCGGATTGGTGAACTTTTTAAGTTCAAAAATCACAATCCTGACCCCCAAAGAGAATAAATGGTGCCCCAACAGCACTACCTAAACACAACTACACCAATACACAGAAAATCGGCGAAGCCGATAAGCCTGTTCAACAACAATGTGACAAAAAAAAAAAAAGTCTCGGCACTTCGCCAGAAGTTGACGAGTATGTCACTCGTCGAAACGTCGGAGTTTGAAGACACCGTCACCCGGCTGGAAGCCCGAGAACTCTTCACCATTGTGTATGTTATTAACACGATAGCGCGGCGAGCGTATCAGTACCTTCCTAAGCATTCACCCCCTCCCTGTGCACCAAGCTTTCGCGTCGCTCAGTGTGCTTGTGACCTTGCAGTGAATCGGTTGTGCCATCGCGCCCGAAAGTGCAGCATATTGCTCGTTGCGCTCCTATCGGTGTAAATATTTTTTTCTTGTTATGTAAATGTTTATTTCTTGCTTTATTACATTTTAACAAGCCGAAGGTAATTTTATTTTTAGTAAGTATATTCTTTATTATATACAGCTTTCAGTAATCAGTATGGATGACCGAAAAACGAAACAAATACTTGCATGGCTTGAAAACCCTGAGTTGGACGAAAAATGTGATCCGGATGACGCAGACGACAAACGTGTAGACAACCCTATTAGTAACTGCTCCGATGTTGATAGTCCCTTTCAGACAGATACGGAACAACTTCGGATGAAGCTGCACATGAAGAACCACACAAACAAAGAGGTAGGATACCATTTTATACTGGAAAAGAGGGGCTACAAGTTGGCTTATACAGAAATCCATAAGTAATATACGTACTAGGACTTGGAATACCGTAATTCATTTGCCAGGGGTCAAACAAGCAGCTAAGAATGCACAAACTCCCTTACAATGAGTTTCTGTGTTTTTGGATGATGGAATCATTGATAAAATAGTTACATACACAAATATATATATCACAAAATTACAAGAAAAATTTTCACGAGAACGGGATTGTAAGCTGACAGACTTGGTTAAAATAATGACATTCATTGGATTGTTGTAAATGGCTGGTTTGAAGGAAACGAATTATTTGAATGTGAAAGAAATGTGGACTGATGGTGATGCAGCCTGTGATTTTTTTACAGCAAAAATGTCCATAAAGTACTTCTTATTTTTTCTACGAGTCTTACGTTTTGATGATATCAATAGTCGGGGGAGGGGGGGGGGGGCAAGAAAGCAAGTTGATATCCTACCTGCTAGAGCTTATTCGAGAAATACTTGAGGTCTTTGTTAGACACTGTATAATTTGAGCAACGCGACTTCTGACGTAGTCAAGAGGGTTGCTGCTCCTAAATTGAACGGTGGTAGAAACATAACTCTGGACAATTACTTCACATACATTCCACTATTCTAAGAATTGAAAAATGTCTACAGAACAACAGCAGTCGGCACATTACGCAAAAATAAAAAATAAATCCCTTCATTATTTTTGTCAACAAAGAACAGACCTATGCCAAGTTCTATTTTTGGTTTCGGTGAAAACAATGTCATCGTATTTTAAGTACCAAGGAAAAAGACGAAAAAAATTGTACTTATGTTATCCTCATTCAACAATGACGATAATGTAGATCAAGAGACAGGTATTGAAGCTAAACCGGAAACTGTCACATTTTATAACAATAGTAAAAGAGGTGTGGACATTGTTGACCAAAAGAAACAGGATTACTCTGTCGCATGAATTTCTTAAAGGTGGACAATGAGACTTTTCTTCACTATTTTGAATATAACTGGGATCAACACGAAAATAATGTACAAAGAAACCACACAAACTGTAAATGCATCACGTTATTCCTCAAACATCTGTATCTAGATATGGTTAAACCACAAATTTCACGAAGAATAACACAGCAGAACATTTCGGCAGATCTCAAGTTCCGAATGAAGTGGTTTTTACCTCTTTTTAACGTGGAAACAGAGGCAGGACCCAGTGGCTTTTGTGCGCTTTGTCCAAGAAGGAAGAATAGACGCTCTGAATAAGCATGTACGTACTTTGTGTCACAAATCACTATGCACTGAGCATGTGACATTCATGTACAAGGAATGTTATGAAAGACACATTTCTCCAGATACTATGATAGACTGAACTAGAAAACATATTTAATAATCATTTTTTAAGTGTTGTAGAGAAAATAGGTTCCAGCTATTCATTAGAAAATTCAAGGCAGTATACGGAAGAGGCAGTACCTACGCAATTTGATAAAATTGAAATACAACCCACCTCTCCTACTGAAATTAGGAAAATAATAAATTCACTCAAAAGTAAAAGCTCACATGGAATAGATGGCATTTCCAACAGAGTACTAAAAGCTTGTTCCAAACAAATAAGTAGGATTCTCAGCCACATATGTAGTAGCTCACTGAAACAGGGAATTTTTCCAGATAGACTAAATATGCTATTGTTAAGCCATTGCATAAAACAGGAGGTTAGACCTGATGCTAACAACTACCGCCCAATCTTATTTCTGACAGCTTTATCCAAAATTCTTGAAAAGTAATGTATTCAAGGGGAGCATCACAAATTTTAAAAATGAAGTACTAACAAAATGTCAATTTGGTTTTCAGGCAGGCTTTTCAACATAAAATGCTATATATGCTTTCACTGATCAAATATTAAATGCAATGAATAACTGAACATCACCCATTGGGATATTTTGTGAACTCTCACTCTTGATTATGTGAATCATGAAATTCTTCTAGATAAGCATAAGTATTGTGGTGAGACTGGGACAGTGCACAAATGGTTTAATTCATACGGAAATGGAAGAATGCAGAAGGTTGAAATAAACAGTACAGATACTCTACAAAAACCAGCTAAGTCCTCTAACTGGGGAGGTATCAAGAATGGTTTCCCACAGTGTTCAGTCTTGGGTCCCTTGTTGTTCTTAATACACAGGGTGGTCCATTGATCGTGACCGGGCCAAAGATCTCATGAAATAAGCGTCAAAAGAAAAAACTACAAGGAACGAAACTTGTCTAGCTTGAAGGGGGAAACCAGATAGCGCTATGGTTTGCCCGCTAGATGCGCTGCCATAGGTCTAACGGATATTATATGCGTTGTTTAAAATACGAACCCCCATTTTTATTACATATTCGTGTAGTACGTACAGAAATATGAATGTTTTAGTTGGACCACTTTTTTCGCTTTGTGATAGATGGCGCTGTAATAGTCACAAACATATGGCTCACAATTTTAGACGAACAGTTGGCAAAAGGTAGGTTTTTTAAATTAAAATACAGAACGTAGGTACGTTTGAACATTTTATTTCGGTTGTTCCAATGTGATACATGTACCTTTATGAACTTATCATTTCTGAGAACGCATGCTATTACAGCGTGATTACCTGTAAATACCACATTAATGCAATAAATGCTCAAAATGATGTCCGACAACCTCAATGCATTTGCCAATGCGTGTGACAACATTCCTCTCAACAGCGAGTAGTTCGCCTTCCGTAATGTTCGTACATGCATAGACAATGCGCTGACGCATGTTGCCAGGCGTTGTCGCTCGATCACGAAAGCAAACAACCTTCAACTTTCCCCACAGAAAGAAATCCGGGGACGTCAGATCCGGAGAACGTACGGGTCATGGCATTGTGCTTCGACGACCAATCCACCTGTCATGAAATATGTTATTCAATACCGCTTCAACCGCACTCGAGCTATGTGCCGGACATCCATCATGTTGCAAGTACATCGCCATTCTGTCATGCAGTGAAACATCTTTTAGTAACATCGGTAGAACATTACGTAGGAAATCAGCATACATTGAACCATTTAGATTGCCATCGATAAGATGGGGGCCAATTATCCTTCCTCCGATAATGCCGCACCATACATTAACCCGCCAAGGTCGCTGATGTTCCACTTGTCGCAGCCATCGTGGATTTTCCGTTGCCCAATGGTGCATATAATGCCGGTTTACGTTACCGCTGTTGGTGAATGAGGTTTCGTCGCTAAATAGAACGCGTGCAAAAAATCTGTCAGAACTGTACACGAGGTTCAAAGTCGTCGCCACGCAATTCCTGGTGCATAGAAATATGGTACAGGTGCAATCGATGTTGATGTAGCATTCTCAACACCGACGTTTTTGAGATTCCCGAGTCTCGCTCAATTTGTCTACTACTGATATGCGGATCAGCCGCGACAGCAGCTAGAACACCTACTTGGGCATCATCATTTGTTGCAGGTCGAGGTTGACGTTTCACAGGTGGCTGAACACTTCCTGTTTCCTTAAATAACCTAACTATCCGACGAACTGTCCGGACACTTAAATGATGTCGTCCAGGATGCCGAGCAGCATACGTAGCACACGGCCGTTGGGCATTTTGATCACAACAGCCATACATCAACAGGATATCGATCTTTTCCGCAATTGGTAAACGGTCCATTTTAACACGGGTAATGTATCACGAAGGAAATGCCGTACATACCGGCGGAATGTTACATGATACCACGTACTTATACGTTAGTGACTGTTATAGCGCCATCTATTACAAAGCGAAAAAAGTGGTCCAACTAAAACATTCATATTTCCGTACGTACTACACGAATATGTAATAAAAAATGGGGGTTCGTATTTAAAGAACGCAGTTGATATCCGTTTGACCTATGGCAGCGCCATCTAGCGAGCAAACCATAGTGCCATCTGGTTTCCCCCTTCAAGCTAGACCCGTTTCGTTCTTTGTAGTTTTTTCGTTTGACGCTTATTTCGTGACGTATTTGGCACGGACACGATCAATGGACCACCCTGTATACGTGCCGGAGAGGACGGCTGAGGGAACATCTGTTGTCTACAGCTATCTGCATACTGGAGCAGCCTACGGACGATCGCTTTCTCGGACACATAAACTTTAATAATATAGTTAAAAATTACTTCAAAAAAATCTTAATTTTTACTTGTATACAGTTAAGTCGTTTGAACTCAAAGAAAAAGTTTCAGCTTGCTAGAATGAAAATTTTGCCTTCTACAATTTTTATAGTGGAACTAACGGTAGATAGTTACCTCTGAACCATATCTTTATTAACACTTATATCTGCTGTTATTAATACTACAACTCTCAAATTTTGTATAGCTTTATCATTTGGTATGTTTTATGATTCACTTTAATCAAAATTTTCTTATCATTAAAATTACAGGTACTTAATCTACTACGATTGGGTAGACTTTAGTTACAGAACTGGTTTTTACTTAATTACTCAAAAACTATAAGGTGTACCTTAACGTGGTCTCTCAGTTATCATTTTCGGGGTGAAACTGAAGCAGTAAAGAAATTTTCATGTTTCTAAGTCCATTATTTAGCGCCTCTGATTTTTCACAAAAACGTGAATTCCGGTGTTAATTTTTGTCTTATGGTTTTGGAAACCTGCACCACTTATTTATGAGGTCTAATTGCACATTCTGAGCAAATTCTGGCTATCTAGTTACATTATTTAGCGCCACTTATTTTTCTCTTAAAGCGGCATTTTTACGTAAATGTTTACGTCTAGAACATAAAGACTTAGTATTTGCAACATTACAACACTAAACTATATTTTAACAAAGTTTTGAACAAAAATTTTGATTTTTAAGTTCCTACTTAATTGTGGTGCAATACTTGCGCTCTACACGCAGGCGCGTTAAGGTGACGTGGCGCTACTAGCAGTGAAGTGGGGAAGTCCCGGCACACTCGCTCGCCTCTGTATCTCACACATGATACAGCGCTTGGCTTACTTCAAGCAGTGATTCCATCCGCTGATTTCATGAGATTTCTTACAGCCACCCCTCGCAGCTTTCCACGGTTCCTGTCCGGCAGTCCATGAGGTTTGTTCAGTGTTGATTTAGCTGCGGTTGTTGCTTAGCATTTCCACCTCACAATCAAGTCACCGACTGTCTGCATGGGCAGCTTTGGAACTGTTAAAGTGCTACCGATGAATCTGTTACTCGGGTGACAGCCAGTGACTACAGCACGCTCGAAGT
This sequence comes from Schistocerca nitens, assembly GCF_023898315.1. Lineage (NCBI taxonomy): Eukaryota > Metazoa > Arthropoda > Insecta > Orthoptera > Acrididae > Schistocerca > Schistocerca nitens. Next base: position 72,829,832 of record NC_064614.1, read on the forward strand.
CACTGAGCTCCCCTACTGTTACCTCTTCTCTACTGTCAATACAATACACTTGCCTCTTTTACAGTGGCTGATACATCTCTCGTGAAATCTAGAGGACAGTTGCTCTCAGGAAACTTCTGATCAGATAGTGTATACGCTGGTGACAAAATATTGGGTGAAAATTTAGCTTCCAACACATGTCATTAATTTTTCCAAACGGAACTTCTGTTGGGATTAAGCCATTTTTTACACTGTTTCTCAGTAAAGTTCGCCGAGCATATACGTTGCACTTTCATAAGCGATATACCGACCTGTTACGATGCTAGCAGCACGTTCCAGGATTCTCTCGATATCTATTACCACTTCTACTCGCTTCGTAGGGGTGCACCAACCGAGGCGATCTCTTACCTTTTTGTGTCTTCGTTATGTTGACGATTTATTACCTTTAAGAAACGTAACAACACAAAGTCCAGAATGAGATTTTCACTATGCAGCGGAGTGTGCGCTGATATGAAACTTCGCTGGAGACCTGCTGTAAAGTTCGGAAGGTAGGGGACGAGGTACTGGCGGAAGTAAAGCAGTGAGGACGGGGCATCAGTCGTGCTTGGGTAGCTCAGTTGGTACAGCATTTGCCCGCGAAAGCAAAGGTCCCGAGTTCGAGTCTCGGTCCGGCACACGGTTTTAATCTGCCAGGAAGTTTCAACACAGAAAGTGTATGTCCACCTACGTATACGATTCACTAGAAACATTTATGACGGAATGGAGCTGTCTTTCACTCGTTTATCTTTGTTGAAATGGGTGTTTATGTTGTGAAAGATGCTTCTTATCCTGCGAATTAATCACAACTTTTGAGATAAAAATTCCCTCCAGCCGTCCGGTGCGACCGAACGGTTCCTAGGCGTTTCACTCATGAACCGCGCGACCGCTACGGTAGCAGGATCGAATCCTGCCTCGGGCTTGGATGTTTGTAATGTCCTTAGGTTAGTTAGGTTTAAGTAGTTCTAAGTTCTAGGGGACAGATGGCAACAGATATTAAGTCCCATAGTGCTCAGAACCATTTGAATATCCTCCAGAATTCCAAGGCAGATGAGAGGTAGTGATAGCAGTATGTAATTCAACGCACCCACCTTCTCATCTGTCGTGTTAATGTCCTGCTCTCTTTTCCACTCTATACTTGAGAGATCGTAGATACTCTCGGAGACGAGTACTGGTCGAGAAACATTTTGGCGCTTCTGTTACCGGCCAGCCTACGGCGCAAGGCTTATCAAGGAAGTGACCTACGTCCGCCGGTTTGCCTTGGTCGGGAGGAACCGGTATTCGCAGCTCGCGGGAACGTCTTCCGTCACAGCCGCAGAGAGAGTGCAACATGACTTCGGTGCGGCTGGCGTTGTCGGCGCTCTTGCTTCTGCTGCTGCTACTACCTGGACGCTACGACGCTGCCCCGTTCAGCCCGACGTACATCGACTGGAGCAGTTTCACCTGTGACCAGCTGAATGAAGACAACACGGACGAACTTGAAGGATGCCGTTTCACCGATGTCAGCCCCGGGGAAGAAGAGGTACAGTGCTCCATTCATTTATTCATTCACTTACTCATAGTGCTACGTGGGTCCGATGAACCAGTAAAACCTTCACGGTCGTCGGGCGAGTAAGGGTTTACATTATAAAAGACAAATAACGTACAGGGTCAACATCTGTACACTGTGTTTACAATAAACTGTCACAATGCTGTTTTACACAACCGTAACGGCCATAATGGCACACACCGGAATATAAGCTGCATCCTTAATTTCGAGGGAGGGAAGAAACAGAGAAAGAATCAAGTCCCGTAAGCGACTTAAAAATGTTGTTCAAAGCTGTTGGCAATATGCTCAGACTTAATCAACTTTTAGGTTGGTCCTATTGCAGTTACTCATTCGGTAGAAACGGAACCTTCATAGCATCACTTTTTTATCCGTCTTTCTGTCCATCTGACTGTTAAGAACCCTTTTCCTTGTTTACAGGTGGCCGTACCAAGTTGACATTTATGTTACTAAACCTATGGTCCCACGGCGATGTACAAAATTTAAGCTTTTACGTCAGTGCAATAAAAAGATACGGCCATTTATGTCACATATTTTTACACTCTCAAACACACTGATCAAAGCCTATAGCGTGCTTCCCATTGATGTATAATCATGGCATTGTGCAAGAAGTGAGGTTTTACAGTGCAAATATAGGAAAAAATCCGAAAATTACTGATTTGTAATTGTATCACAGCAAAGAAAATTTATATATCTCTTTAACTTGTATGCGTCTGCCTTTCAATCTATTAAGACTCCTCTTCCTCAGAAACAGGAAAAACATATAAAGTTGAAATTTTTCACCTATTAGGGACCTTTCGCGGTGTAAAGCACAAGCTTCTAACTTAATTAAGACAAAAGATACGGTCATTTATGTCAGATACTTTGATAGTCACAAACCCACTTACTGAAACCTATAAGGTGCTCCCCGTTGACCTAGAGTCGTGCTCTTTATCAAGAAGCAAAGGGAAATATCGGAAAATTGTTACTTGTAATTATATCACACGAAAGAAAAACTGTTTTTGATAACCTCTTATTCAACTGTCTCTGTGTTTCTCAGGAACGGATAGATGTATCAAGATGAAATTTATGCCACATATTAAAGTCTACGGTTCCTTGGCTGCGTAAAAGATTTAAGCTTGTATGTCAATGCAATCAAAAGATACTGCCATTTACGTCACACATCCTGATATCTTTAAAATATAGATACCGATGACAGGGAAAAATCGTCAAAATCCTCTAATACCGGGATGGATGAACTACCTGTGTACATAATTAAGTTTGTACGGAACTCTCGACGCACGACTCTTATTGGTGGTTATCCGGATTTCGTTTTTTTGTTATGATATCGAGGGGCATGAAAAGGAAGCAATGGTTGGAAAGGGAGTGAGACGGGGCTGTAACGTATCCCCGATGTTATTCAATCCGTACATTGAGCAAGCAGTAAAGGAAACAAAAGAAAAATTCGGAGTAGCAACTTTGAGGTTTGCCGATAACATTGTAATTCTGTCAGAGACAGCAAAGGAGCTGGAAGAGCAGTTAAACGGAATGAACAGTGTCTGGAAAGCAGGATATAAGGTGAACATCAACAAAAGCAAAACGAGGATAATGGAATGTAGTCGAACTAAAGCAGGTGATGCCAAGGGGATTAGATTAGGAAATGAGACACTTAAAGTAGTAGATGAGTTTTGCCATTTGGCATGCAAAATAACTGATGATGGTCGAAGTAGAGAGGATATAAAATGTAAACTGACAATGGCAAGGAAAGCGTTTCTGAAGAAGAGAAATTTGTTAATAATGGGTGTAGTAAGTGTCAGGAAGTCTTTTCTGAAACTATGTGTATGGAGTGTAGTCATTCATGGAAGTAAAACATGGACGATAAATAGTTTATACAAGAAGAGAATACAAGCTTTCGAAGTGTGCTGCTACAGAAGAATGCTGAAGATTAGGTGGGTAGATCACGTAACTAATGAGGAGGTACTGAATAGAACTGAGGAGAAGAGGAATTTGTAGCACAACTTGACTAGAAGAAGGGATCGGTTGCTAGGAGGTGTTCTGAGGCATCAAGGGATAATCAATTTAGTATTGGAGGGCAGCTTGGACGGTAAAAATCGTAGAGGGAGACAACGAAATGAATACACTAAGCAGATTCAGAAGGATATAGGTTGCAGTAATTACTTCGAGATGAAGAAGCTAGCACAGGATAGAGTAGCATGGAGAGCTGCATCGAACTAGTCTCTCGACTGAAGACCACAGCAACAACATCGATATACCGAGCGAGGTGGCGCAGTGGTTAGACACTGGACTCGCATTCGGGAGGACGACGGTTCAATCCCGCGTCCGGCCATCCTGATTTAGGTTTTCCGTGATTTCCTTAAATCGCTCCAGGCAAATGCCGGGATGGTTCCTTTGAAAGGACTCGGCCGACTTCCTTCCCCATCCTTCCCTAATCCGACGAGACCGATGACCTCGCTGTCATGTCTCCTTCCCCCAAAACAACCCAACAACAACATCGATAAATGATTACTCTATAGTTGAAGGACGCAGGAGAGGCTGGCTTATAATCACAACTGCGGCTGATGTCGCTGTTTACTTCTGTTGCTGTTTATCTCAACACTGTCAGTATTTCCGTAACTCTCATCCAAAGTTCACTGGCCTCGCTAGCATCGTACACGCAGTACAGGGTTATTACAAATGATTGAAGCGATTTCACAGCTCTGCAATAACTTTATTATTTGAGATATTTTCACAATGCTTTGCACACACACATACAAAAACTCAAAAAGTTTTTTTAGGCATTCACAAATGTTCGATATGTGCCCCTTTAGTGATTCGGCAGACATCAAGCTGATAATCAAGTTCCTCCCACACTCGGCGCAGCATGTCCCCATCAATGGGTTCGAAAGCATCGTTGATGCGAGCTCGCAGTTCTGGCACGTTTCTTGGTAGAGGAGATTTAAACACTGAATCTTTCACGTAACCCCACAGAAAGAAATCGCATGGGGGTTAAGTCGGGAGAGTGTGGAGGCCATGACATGACTTGCTGATCATGATCTCCACCACGACCGATCCATCGGTTTTCCAATCTCCTGTTTAAGAAATGCCGAACATCATGATGGAAGTGCGGTGGAGCACCATCCTGTTGAAAGATGAAGTCGGCGCTGTCGGTCTCCAGTTGTGGCATGAGCCAATTTTCCAGCATGTCCAGATACACGTGTCCTGTAACGTTTTTTTCGCAGAAGAAAAAGGGGCCATAAACTTTAAACCGTGAGATTGCACAAAACACGTTAACTTTTGGTGAATTGCGAATTTGCTGCACGAATGCGTGAGGATTCTCTACCGCCCAGATTCGCACATTGTGTCTCTTCACTTCACCATTAAGAAAAAATGTTCCTTCATCACTGAAAACAAGTTTCGCACTGAACGCATCCTCTTCCATGAGCTGTTGCAACCGCGCCGGTAATTCAAAGCGTTTAACTTTTTCGTCGGGTGTCAGCGCTTGTAGCAATTGTAAACGGTAAGGCTTCTGCTTTAGCCTTTTCCGTAAGATTTTCCAAACCGTCGGCTGTGGTACGTTTAGCTCCCTGCTTGCTTTATTCGTCGACTTCCGCGGGCTACGCGTGAAACTTGCCCGCACGCGTTCAACCGTTTCTTCGCTCACTGCAGGCCGACCCGTTGATTTCCCCTTACATAGGCATCCAGAAGCTTTAAACTGCGCATACCATCGCCGAATGGAGTTAGCCGTTGGTGGATCTTTGTTGAACTTCGTCCTGAAGTGTCGTTGCACTGTTATGACTGACTGATGTGAGTGCATTTCAAGCACGACATACGCTTTCTCGGCTCCTGTCGCCATTTTGTCTCACTGCGCTCTCGAGTGCTCTGGCGGCAGAAGCCTGAAGTGCGGCTTCAGCCGAACAAAACTTTATGAGTTTTTCTACGTATCTGTAGTGTGTCGTGACCATATGTCAATGAATGGAGCTACAGTGAATTTATGAAATCGCTTCAATCATTTGTAATAGCCCTGTATTTCTTGAATCATACTGCTAGACCCTTTCATTCACCACGTAAAGCGGTGGGGTGGGCTGTTTGAGATAAGGCTCATTAAAGAGTCTCGATCTTTTTTCAGGCGAATGTGTCGGCAGGTTGGAAGTGGGGCAGGAGGAATCGCAGCAAGGAATATATTGGGGAGGGGACTTCCAGTTCTGTGATTCGTCTGATTACCAATCGAAAGCTCCCGAAGACGACGACTGGAACTGTAAGATTGTGAATATTTTAATTTACTTCTTGGATATTGGTATCAAATGTCCCAGGCAAAAATTAAAATTTAGTTTGTGTATGTGTGTGCGTGCGTGTGCTTGTGTGTGTGTGTGTGTGTGTGTGTGTGTGTGTGTGTGTGTGTGTGTGTGCGTGCGTGTGCTTGTGTGTGTGTGTGTGTGTGTGTGTGTGTGTGTGCGTGTATTTGTCACTGTGGGTTTGTTATGTGTGTGGAAACTGAATTCAGTGAAAGTGTATTAGAATCCAACCCACAAAGTCAGTACCCGCACGCGGAGAGCCGCCATCGCCAAACTCGTAAGTCTTCTGTTCTTCAAACGCTGACTCTGACTGCCTGTGTTCCACCGGATACGTGACACTAATAACATCAAAGAAGAATTGAGGGAGCTACACCACACATTCCGTAACAGCGGTTACGAGAACTATGTCATAAAAAATGCAGCAAGTTCAATCAGAACAAAACAATAAAAGAAAACAAGGAAGAGAAGGTTGCGCTAGTGCACTTATCACATGTGAAGAGCGTCAGTGATAGGGTAGGTAGCGTCCTCCGCTGAAGAGGTTTCAAACCGATTTTCCGCACTAGCCACAGGATCCACGACATCATAGGTTCCACGAGGGATGCAATGAGAAACTTAATATCTCCTTCTTCACTTAAGTGCCTGGCAGAGGGCTCATCAAACCACCTTCACAGTAATTCTCTATTATCCCATCTCGAACAACAAGCGGAAAAAGCGAGAATCTGTATCTTTCCATGCGAGATTTGATTTCCCTTTTTTCTGATGATCATTTCTCCCTAGTCGGTCGGCAACAATAAATATTTTCGCTTTTGGAGGAGAAAGTTGGCGATTGAAATTTTGTGAGAAGATTCCGCTGCAACGAGAATCCCCTTTGTTTTAATTATGTCCACCCACAAATCCTGTATGGTATCAGTGATCCCCTCGACCCTATTTCTCGATAATACAAAACGTTCTGCCCTTCTTTGAACTTTTTCGATGTACTCCGTTAATCCTATCTGTTAAGGATCCCTGACCGCGCAGCACTACTCCGAAAGAGGGGTACTGATCCCCCATTGTACACAAAACGGGTCAGATCGCTGTCGGAGAAGCAGCGAAAAAAGCATGCCAAATTTAAAAGAGTGCAAAATGCCCAAGATTGGCAAAGTTTTGTAAAATTTCGAATATAGTGCGTACTTCAATGCAATATGCTTTTAATAATTTCCACAACGAAATTCTGTCTCGAAATCCGGAAGAAAGCCGAAAGAGATTCTGGTCATACATAAAGCACACCAGTGGCAAGACGCCATCAGTACCTTCACTGCGCGATAACAACTGTGAAGTCACTGATGACAGTGCCACTGAAGCAGAGTATTAAACACGGTTTTCCAAACCTCCGTCACCAAAGAAGACGATGTAAATATTCCTGAATTCCAATCAAGAACAACTGCCAAGATGAGAAACGTAGAAGTATATATCTTCGGTGCAACAAAGCAGATTAAAACAGTTAATAAAGCCAAGGCCTCCGGTCCAGACTGTATACCAGTCAGGTAAGGTTCCTTTCAGACTATGCTGATGCAATAGCTCCATATTTAGCAATTATATACAATCACTCACACGCCGAAAGATCTGTATCTAAAGACTGGAAAATTGCTCAAGTCACACCAATACCCAAAAAGGGAAGTTGGAGTAATCCACGAAGTTACAGGCCCATATCACTAACGTCGATTTGAAGTATGGTTCTGGAACGTATACTGTATTCGAACATTATGAATTATTTCGAAGAAAACGATTCAGCATGGATTCACACAATATCGTTCTTGCGAAACACAACTAGCTCTTTATACTCATTAAGTAATGGGTGCTATCGACAGGGGATGTCAAATTGATTCCATATTTTTAGATTTCCAAATGGCTTTCGACACCGTTCCTCACAAGCGTCTTCTAACCAAACTGCGTGCCTATGGAATGTCACCTCAGCTGGGTTACTGGATTCGTGATTTCCTGTCACAAAGATTACAGTTCGTAGCAATAGAAGGAAAGTCATCGAGTAAAACAGAAGTAATATCCGGCGTTCCCCAAGGAAGTGTCACAGGCCCTCTACTGTACCTGAACTATATTAACGACACAGGAGACAATCTGAGTAGCCGTCTTAGATTGTTTGCAGATGATGCTGTCATTTACCGTCTTGTTAAGTCATCAGATGATCAAAACGACTTGCAAAATGATTTAGATAAGATATCTGTATGCCGCAAAAAGTGGCAATTGACCCTGAATAAGGAAAAGTGTGAAGTTATTCACATGAGTACTAACAGAAATCAGCTAAATTTCGATTACGCGATAAGTCACACTAATCTGAAGGCTCTAAATTCAACTAAATACCTAGGAATTACAATTACAAATACCTAAATTGGAATGATCACATACATAATCTTGTGGGTAGAGCAAACTAAAGACTGCGAATCATTGGCAGAACATTTAGAAGGTGCAACGGGTGTGCTAAAGAGACTGCTTACACCACGCTTGTACGCCCTATTCTGGAGTATTGCTGTGCAATGTGGGATCCGCATAAGGTGGGACTGACGGATGACATCGAAAAAGTACAAAGAAGGGCAGCTCGTTTTGTATTATCGCGAAATAGGTGGGATAGAGCCACAGATATGATACGTGAATTGCATTGGCAGCCATTAAAACAAAGGCGTTTATCGTTGCGACAGGATCTTCTCATGAACATTCAATCACCAGTTTTCTCCTCCGACTGAGAAAAAATTCTGTTGACATTCACCTATATAGAGAGAAAAGATCATCACGATAAAATAAGAGAAATCAGAGGTCGCACAGAAAAATTTAAGTGCTTGTTTTTCCCGCGTGCCGTTCGAGAGTGGAACGGTAGAGAGAGAGCTTGAAGGTGGTTCATTGAATCCCCTGTCAGGCACTTCATCGTGAATAGCAGAGTAATAACGTAGATTTAGATGTAGAGACGGACAAGCGTAGTGTAAACAGTCTCTTTAGTAAATTTGTTACATTTGCTACATTTATTGTGCCAATAAAACCAGCCTTCGCTTCCCTTTCTCCACAACATTTTCAGTTTAAGTTAATTTGGGTTGTTCGTATAGTAATTCCTAGGTATTTAGTTGATTTTAAGGTCTTTAGATTGACTGATCTATCGTGTAAGGTAAGTTTAACGGACTCCTTTTAGCATTCATGTGAATGACCTCACAATTTTCAGTATTTAGATCAATTGCCCATTTTCGCACTATACAGATATCTTTTCTAAATTTTTTGCAATTGGTTTTGATCTTCTGATTACTGTACAAGAAGATGGACGACAGAATCATCTACAAACAACGTAAGACGGCTGTCCAGATTGTTGATAAGGAATAGTAGAAGGCCTAAAACACTACCTTGGGGAACGCCAGAAATCACTTCTGTTTTACTCGACAACTTTCCGTCAATTAATTACTGCTTTAGTATATGAATTATGTTGTCAGTGGAGAGTTGCCTACGTAGGTAAGATCAGGAGGCCAATCAGCACACGAGTAGCAGAACTGACGCAATGTGCGATTACCGCAGCGCATTAAGTAGGCGTTGGGGGAATACCACCGTAACAGTGAAAAACCTGTCTAGCTCCAAGAAGCCCCTTGTGCTGGCGGAAGAATCATAAACACGTCGGGGAAGAACCGGTACGGCTCACGGACGCCACAGCCTAAGCCAGCGGCCTCTCACACACGGAAAATCGCGCCCTTGCAAAGTGAGGTTCACAGAGTGTTTGCACTATGCATCAGCCCAACTTGGCTTAATTCACCTCAACCCAGCTTGCATGGTGAAGCTGCCTTTGTGCACTGCCGGGTACCATGATAGACGGCTTATTTAACACTGCATCGGCAAGGGCAAGAGAATTATTACAATAATCGAACAACCTGCTTCGAAAAAAAAACAAAGATTTCTGAAAGTCCATTTAAACCGGAGTGGGGACTTCCTTATTTTTTGTTAGATGTGACAATAAAGTCAAATGTCTAATCTATGGAACAGTAATCGCGTGTGTGACAAAATCGTCGACTGAAATACACAGAGAAGTATAGTGAAATCATATGGGTCACCAGAGAGATATAATTAAAGAAGTTGCAAAGTCATGCAGAAGAGAATTCTGTATCAACAAATGAGGTTCTTACCAGTACTTCGTCATGTTTATTTTGGTTATAGGTCCTGTAAAGCAAATCTAAGTCTGTTTACATTCCTCTCAAATATTTATTCGTTTTCGTTTTGGTTTGTATTATTCTCAATACAATCTTTTTCCTCTACTTTAGGCCGAAGAAGATGAAGGGTGCTGCGAAAGAACTCTTAGAGGTAGTTATAAAGTTGCACTACGATTAGCAAGAGCTGGAAAGCCGTTTATGGAAGGGCCTTTAATAGACTTTTTTTGACAGTAGTAGAGATAATGAATCACACATTAGCTCCCGCATACGGCAGAATATCACTATCTAGTATGACAGTATCTCGTCGAATCAGCGACATTGCAAGGAATTTGCACGGACAGTTGGCAGCCGCAATTGAAAACCTCCTAGCGTACTCCATCGCACTTGATGAATCGAGGGATATTAGCGACACACCGCTGCCGTTGCTTGGCGTGGCGTGAAAGACGATCTACGTGTGACGGTATAGATCTTGGTTATGATTCCGATGAAGGACACTGCTACAGGACGGATATTTGACCACAGGTTGAAATGGCATGCGAGGAACAGGATTCACTTGGGAAAGCTGTTTTCCGTAACCACAGACGGGACGCCGGCAGTGCGCGGCAAAGTAAAAGTATTTATTGTCCTACTGCGGAGAAAACTTAACATGCCCGATTTAGCTTACGTTCGTTTTTTTTTTTTTTCACACCAAGGGGTCTTTTGTGTGAAAGTTAGCGGTTTTCGGGTCGTGATGAAAGTAGTGGTGCGTATCGTCAACTATATTCGTCCTTACGGGCTCATTCATAGTCACTTCAAAGAATTTTTGATTTCATTTGAAGAGGTATATTCAGATATCCCCCATCATGCTGAGCTATGCAGGCTTAGCAAAGGAAAATTAATTTCCCGAGTTACGCGATTACTCCACGTCGTGGCTCAGTTTTTGGAGAACAAAGGATGTCTGACGCCACTTCTGCGTAACAATGAGTAAGTAACTAATTTTGGCTTTTGCAAATATTGTAGCTGTTCCAAAATATTTATGTCTGAAACTCCAAAAAGAAAATAGTCTCCTCAACGATATGGTCGGCAAAATAAAAGCTTTCCGACGTATACTTCATCTCCTCAAAAACAACCTTTCAGGCGAAAGTATGTAACGCTTCCTTGAGCTATGTAAGGGATACATAAATATTATCTTCAGTGAGGCATCTTCAATTTTAAAACTGCTTTATTCAAAACGGTACTATGGTTATGTTTGACAGCGTGTTTGTTGGAATAGGCGGGCATTGAAAAATTCGTCGCTTGAAATTGAGCTTAGCGGCGATTACAGTTAATGTGCTATTATATCACCAAGATGAAAATAAAGTCTATTGTGCTAAATACGTAAGTGTAACATTATATTAAAAACCTTATCCACAATACCCGATTATTAAAGCATAGCGCCTTTCAGTACTTCATTTATCAAAGTTCGGAATTGTTTTTGTTACAGGGAATTACTAACTTGCAGCCAGCACTTGGTATGTTTTTAAAACACTTTCCAATAGTAACTGAAAGTATGCCTCACGATTTACATTTAGAACTAATCGGTTTGCAAGCCGATAAGCATCCAAGTTCATTTTACAATACCAAAGGTTTTCTTGACTTCAACCTTCATTTTCCGAAGAAAGAATCTTCTAAGCTGCACAAAGAAGAAGCTAAGATTATTTCTATGTTTGGTTCCACATGTGCAGGTGAAAGATTTTTCTGTTTGATTGTATGAAAACTATATTTCGTGAAACTATTTCTGATTGTAATGTAATAAACGCTCTAAGAATTGCTGTCAGCCGACCCCTTGTTCTAGATCTTAGTAGTATCATTGCAAATAAAAAAGAAGAAAATAGAAGAGATAATTTTTTTGTTGAATACAACATTAAAATTATTGTTATTATTTATCTTTTTTGTACCGGTAGTGTTGTTCCACCAAACTATGCTCTCCATCCACCGCATGGAAACATTTGGCAATGATGAAGAAAACAGAGGCTACGTATTGGAGAAAATCGAGAAGGCGGAGCGAGTGAGGAAAGCGATCGCTAATGCGTAAAGTCGGGGAAAGGGTTGCACTGTCTTCAACACGGCGAAACCGTCTCCTGCACTCTGCATTGCGCGATGCACTCGTGCAAACACCAGGAGAGGTCCTGGCCTAAACAAAAACCAAAAACCTATAGACGGACTGTCAGTATATCTCCGCGCACACCAGGAGGGAAACGTGTACACCATAGGCCAATTGCTGATTTCCAGACTGTCGCCAGTTTTGTACTAGACGGGTATCTACGAAACACTACCTTCCGTTATGATTCTCCTGTTACATTCTAGGGCCAATGAGGTTTCACATGTTTGACGTATTGACACCGAGTGACAGTAATAATTAAAAGCACGTTTCCTCATGAAAACCAGCCTTGACCTGAGGAAGATCGTTGTAATACGGTCGAAACGTCGGTTTTGTACTTTTTAATGGAAGTATTTTATACAGTGACACAGTACATTACACAGAAGTATTTTAATCATTAAGGCGAATCTTAGCTTGAACACTTTTGTCCAGAGGGTCGGACCACGGAATGTTACAAACCCAACATTCACTCACAGAAAAAGAAGACTGTAAACAGCCACTGTGAGATCGTTTGTAATTATTGCAAAGCATTTCCGAAGAAATTTCCATCATCATTTGGTGTACTATTTTAGCGTCAACAGCGTTGATCTCTGCCTCACCAGTGTGATAGAAATTCTTTGAAAAACGAGGAAGCATCTTTAGATTCAATATTAAGATTAGGATAACAACATGCATGCAACCACTTCTTTACACACTTGTTATCTCAAGATGAGTATCATTGTTTACTTCAGATCATCGTCAGAAGGGACGGCCTGTGAAATGCATGAAAGAATCAATGTAATTCTTGAATTTTAATATTGTCACGAAAGTGATGGACATTACCGCCATATGAATACTGCATATGACTCAATCCACTTATCCTCTTAATTGCTCTGGTCTTTCAAAGCTAGTTTTAATGGCTATCGTCGACTTTGTAGCGTTCGACTGCAAGTTAGCTCAAAATAAATTGTAATTAACACATAATTAAAATTGACCAAGAAATCGCAGAAATAATTTTTGGATGTTTTTGTTTAGGTTAGCTGAAGACAACGAGATAATGGTTATAATTTCTACTCTATTTGTATTGAACCATTCATTTTAGAGCTTGGTCTGTACCTTGGAAACCATTGATCCTTCTTAGTGCTTTCCACATAAATCTTTTTGAGCCCCTCATTTCTTTTCGTTACACTTAATTCCGAAAATTCGTCTTCCTCTTCTTTTCCGTTATTTGCAAGTCGGTGTTGTAGGTACGTGAAATGTGTTTAAAACGCAAATTCTCAGAAATGAACTTCTCACGTTAAAACTTATGTTACAGATACAGAGGATTCATTTGTGAGAAAAGCTCTGTTTCACTCTGTTCATGTGATTATTATACCCTTCTTCCTCCATCCGTTGCTTGTTAATTTGTTTCCAAAGTAGCGGATTTTCTTTATATCGCCGTCTGTTTGATCCCCAATATTCAAATTAAGTTTTCACTAATCTCACTTCTACTGTCCCTGAACATAATGGTATCATTTTTTATACATCATCGCATTTTCTGATCTCTGTAGACCGTTAAATCTGTTTCACGTATCCCTTAATTCGTTTTCTTCTTCATGGGAACCTTTCTACTTAGGTATACTCAACTTTCACTGGTTTGCCTGCAAGAATAATCACAATTCGGTATTTTCGTATGTGCAGTCTACCAGACGTTAAAAGAGCCGATGTGATAGTTAGGAAAATTTGATCGTGAAAGTTAAGCTACGTTAAAATTTTAGTAATCACCATGTGTAACACATTACATTGAATATGGAAGAAATAATTTCTTGCATGTAATAAGCAACTGACGTGGTAGATGTCAGGATCGACATTTCCTCCAAAATGTGTTTCGGTCGTTGAATGTAAAATCTGTAGTGGAAGATTACAGTGTCGTATTTGGGTGTATCCTTTACCGAGGGCCGAGCGGAGACACCTCTAACTGATACTTACATCGATATGGTGTCTGTTCTTTTGGACATGTCCGAAAGAAAAGACACCATTGATGACCTGTAGCCGTTTAGAACGAAATTAGAATTATATTAATACCGCCAGCTGCTGACGCGCATTGATATGTATCAACGGGGACAGGTGAAAATGTGTGCCCCGACCGGGACTCGAACCCGGGATCTCCTGATTACATGGCAGACGCTCTATCCACCTAAGCCTTTGGTGGATCAGATCGGTACAGCGTCTGCCATGTAAGCACGAGATCCCGGGTTCGAGTCCAAGTCGGGGCACACATTTTCACATGCCCCCGTTGATACATATCATCGCCCGTGAGCAGCTGACTGTATTAACATAATTCTAATTACCTCTAATTGAAGTCAGGCACCGGCCGCGGAATGTATTCGGCCCCACAGCCTTGATTACTGGCAGCACTGTGCGATGTGGTGTTGTCGGAAGACAATCAGTTACTCATCAGGTTACCTTCCATTCAGAAAGCTGTTGCACTCAGCGACTGTTATATTAACTTGTAAATTATAGATTGCAGCAATCAGTCGCCCTTTTTTATTTATTTTTTTAAAATTTTATTGAGCAGATCTAGATTTCGGCTAGAAGGTAGCTATTCTCAATGCACTACTATTATTTTCGCTCAATGCATTGAGTATTCAATGAACTGTAAATGAAGCCCGACCAACAGCCACTACATGCATTGAGCGTAAATAATAGTGCATTGAGAATGGCTAGCTTCTAGGCGAAATCTAGATCTGTAAAATGAAATTTAAAAAGGACGACTGATCGCTGCAATCCATGATTTACAACCAGTTTCTCCGTCAGTAGATGGTGGGCAAAGAGCAACGTGAAGTTGATCCGATGAAGATCATCCTCTTGCGTACAGTACGTCTTCAGCTAGTTCATAGACTGTGCTGGAGCATCTAGGACATAGATTCACTACAATGTCGTAATCAACTAATAGAAAGCTACTGCGGTGGATGCCATCGATCCCAACAATCAACTCTTGACGAGAGCTGGAGAAATTGAGTATTTAAAGCGAGATAGCGTGAGGCTATGACGCAAAGCTGGGTTCGTGTCCTCCTTATTCCACTACATTTACTTATCGGGCTGTTAACTGTTGTGACGGCCCTTCGCTTTGTGCTCTATTTGCAACGTGCTTTACCGGCTAAGGAATGTGCTTGTCTCACTTCCTCTGTTTTTCCGTCCTCTTCTCCACTGAATGCGTATTCCTTACCCGGCAGACTGTCGTCGACTTGACTCTCTTGCGACATAATTTCTCGCTTCTTGCTTCCTCCTCTGTCTCTGGCAAAACTCAGATGCCAGAGAAATTTTTCCATATCTCTTCTCAACACCGTTGTAAATCTGCAGTCACATACTAGGGTTGCCCATGGCGGTCACATTTAAGACTAACTGAACACTTGTTAGGGCCGTTATATGATTATTACGGTGATCCTGCATCAAGCACATTTCGATTTATTCGCAGAATACTGGGAACTTTGTCGCTGTTTACAAGTGACGTTCTAGCAGAGATTAATATGAGTTGCATTACAATACTGGCCAAGCGCAAGAGATACATCTGACCAGGAGCTCACCAGCAAAGGATTTTTGTAACGTTTTTTATAGTTATAGTATGAGAATTCGGAAATCAAACATCAGTTGCCCGAAGCACTAGACTGAGCTCTGGAAATTTGTCGAGAAAAACAGTCTGAAATTTTCCGATGAACCTTATTTTACTAAATATGATGAAACTGTGAAGTCGAGCCATGTGGCTGACTGTGTAGCACTGGGGAAAGGTAATTCCGTAAGTAAGTGATCGCTGCTTCGAATCCTACTGTGGTCCTTCGCTCTTTCACTTTATTTTTCTATTCGGTTCGAATACCTCCATCATTTAAACGTAAAATTCATCAAATACCTGCTAATTAACATAATAATTAATCGTTAATAACTTTTATGAAAAATTCGTGACTTTCGTTTCTAATTACACATATTGAAAAGATAATTTTTAACTATCAATATTTTATAAAAGACTACTCATAAAGATTGTTTAAACTAAAAACATTACAAATTTATTGACAACCTTTTGTTCAATATCGATAATTAAGAGTATAAATGTCTACATTTGCAATGGAAACTGGAATTTACTGTACAATGTGTAATTTGAAACAAGATGTTCAATTTTTATAATAAATAGTGGTTAAAATATATTAATTATCTTATATTTGATGAATTTTGTATTTAAATGATGCAGGTATTCGAACTGATTGGGAAAAATGAAATAAAGAAAAGACTGTAATGAGACTGGAACAAGCGATCCATCCATCACCCATTTACTACTGACTGCTCTTCTGTCATGTATCAGTTTGTAACTTCCCCCCTCTCTTATCGACCTTAATGACAGTGAAAAATTAAACCGCGTGTACCTAATGGAAATTTGGGAAAAGCAATCGTCACCGAGGTTAATTTGTCGGTAAAGACGGAGGAAAGGGTTACATCTAACTGAAAGGAAAAATGCTAATGAAAATGGTGGAAATTAATTTTGAAAAGGGGTAAAGTTAATAAAGAAACTAAATGTGCGGCCGTTACGTTAACAATTAACTAGCAGTAATTAAATATTTGAGATTTGGGGGAAATTACAGTCGCCAGTCCTAAGGATAATTACTATAGTAACTGAAAAAGAAAGGTAATTACACTTATAATTAGCACTAGAAGCGTGGCAACTGAAGGTTGACATGTGTAGTGTGAAAACTGAAAGTTTGTCAGAAGTAATAAATTTCGCTGCACTTAATTTAGCAAAAGAATTAATAAAATCGGAAAATCGAAAGTTAATTTAGTGACTGAAGTTAATAGTGAGCTTTCTTTCTGAAGCACATCGAAATTCAGTAAAATACGGTTAGTCTTGGACTACCTCAACAATCATTTCAAAAGCTACTTGAATCTACGCAATTTAGAAATAAGAGATTTAGCTTTGAACTTGAATTAAATGATTCTGAACAATTAACAATAGTAAAATTTAGTACGTACCAAGCTGAGCTGTAGTCACAGGTAAGCTAAAATACGGGTACAAAACTCGCACTCTTAATTTGTGCTTGTGTAATCTAAATATTGTAGCCAGCTATGAATACTTAAACTGAACTTTGAAATTAAAGCAGTGAAATGGAATGATTGTACTTTAATACTGGCGTCTGAATTTCAACGACACTCGGGTTCATTTCGGAAAAGGAAGGGACCCTGCTTGGTAATGCAATTGGGACAATGAGCAACAAAGGTTCATGCTAAGTTGCTGTAATTTTGCGAGGCAAATGGAACAGTTTGAAAAGCTGAGGTCTGCCATACAGTTCTGAAACTTTACGTGCTTTTAGTCTTCCTTGTTGGTTGATTGAAGGTTTGAAGTCGTCGATCGAGGAGGTGGCGACAGTCACTCATTGTCGGCCGTCGCTGTTGCAGAAGCTGGATGCTGGCGCGCCTTCTTCTCGACACGGTCACCAGACGAAACGGGCTCTTGATGTGCGCCAGCTAATGCTTCCCGTCCGCGACACAATGTCAGAAACTATCATCGCAAGTCGAGCGCAATTACATGCTGCCAAACCCCGAAAGCGCGGCAACTCGCGGGAGCTTCGCACCACACACCTGCTCCACTCGCTACTCCAGCCAGACTCTCTCATGCTCTGCCCGCGCTCCACGCGGCAGAGTTAACCCTACCAAAGATCCTAAACACTTTCGTTCTCCACACGACCTATCGATATATTCGTTTGATAGTATAGTTTTCCCTAGGCCAGACCCAGCGTATAAATACAAATAATCTTTACACAACAAATCAATTATACATCGACATAAATGCATAAATATATATATACAAATAGTAAAACAATTACAATATTTAAAGGCACAGAAATGTCATATATTGAGGTAACAAAATGGCTCTGAGCACTATGGGACTCAACTGCTGACGTTATCAGTCCCCTAGAACTTAGAACTACTTAAACCTAACTAACCTAAGGACATCACACACATCCATGCCCGAGGCAGGATTCGAACCTGCGACCGTAGCAGTCCCACGGTTCCGGACTGCGCGCCTAGAACCGCGAGACCACCGCGACCGGCTATTGAGGTAACAAACCAAGGAAAAAAATTATAGTACAATAGATGGAAATAGGAGGATATGCATTTCCGGCGTTACACGTGCCCCACATTGTCTGAGGATGTTCGTGTAACGTAAACAGACTCAGAAAATGTCCCAAAGAGAAACAGCGGAAATGCATCTGCTCAAAACATCAAAAAAATTTAGCATTCTCTAATTAACCATAAACCAATTTTTAGACAATAATAATTGAGTGGAGACACTCCTAATCTTATTCCACTCTGTCATCTTGCACAAAATAAAACAGATTGACAACATATCAAAATTCATAGAAAACATAGAAAATAGTTTAGCTATTCCAAAATCATTAAAATTCGTAACACTATAAGAAATGACATACTATTTGCAAAATTAATTAGAGTGCATGGTCATAAAAACAGGTAGATCAAAATACGCAAATAAATAATTAAATAGACAACACATTTTGTATAACCTTTTCATAATTAATATTCTCGTCACGAGAATCTATTTAACGCTAAACAAGAAAATAATGTACAGCAGATCGACAAAAACATAAATATTAACAGCAGAATTCTTTCACATTAGCTGTCCGGAAAAAAAAAAAAACTCCACCGTCCGTACTCTCAAGTACAAAGAATGCCGACAGCGGCACAAGAGCCAACAGCGGCACAAGAGCCGACAGCGGCTCCGCCTTGCCAGTATTGTTGCGCCCGCCTGTGCGGCACGCTTGATCTCACTCGCCCTTGTAACGGCGTTTCCAGAACGTCCGTTTCACTGAATTCTTTCGGAAAAACTCACTCCCGAGTAATCTCAAGGAGTCCATAAACACTATCACAGTGGATAACTCAACACTGTCCATCATCACGCGCATGTACTAGCCTGAAACTTAAAACAGCGTCTAAGTACATCGGCAATGACTAGTAAATCACATATTTATGAAATCTTACAGCTATTTACAAAATCATATTTACATTCCTTAATCTACTGTGACTCAGCTGAAAACTTAAACTAGCAGCTTGGATTTTTCAGTTGATTAGATCATGATTAAATTGATTAAAATTAAATTGATTAATAAAAATTAATTACTTATTAATTACAACTTCTTTAATGGCCTTGGTCAGACAAAAGCATGGCAATCTAGAAAATCGTTAAATCTTACACTCTATTTTACATACTGTACAAATTACCCATTGTGTGGTATTAATCGATCCTAGGTTGGTACAATTTCAAGTCTACAATGTTCCGTATACCTAATAGTTTTCCGGAGCTTGGATACTCTAAGCAATAAGCATTTGTGTGAGGTATACCAATGACTTTATATGGTCCATTATAAACAAACTTAAATTTAGAGATTTCATGGTGTATCTCGCTCGATTTCTCATGAGCTTTTACAAGTACTAAGTCTCCTATTGCAAACTTAGCAAAACGCGCTTTAGCGTCATGACGACGTATGCGAGCATCGGCTTCTAGCTTCATTACTTCTCGCAAACGATCTTTTTTCACACCAATACTAATGTTAATCCGTGGAGGGAATTTGATTATCTCTTCCACTAAACTTTTACTTCTGTCATCCAACAGGATTTCCTCTGGAGAAAATCCCGTCGATTCATCTCTCAAGGTGTATAGGGTATAGTTTGATGAACTTGGAAAAAGCTTCTAGCACTACTAAAATGTAGGCAAAGTTTCCTGATGACTTGGGCAAAGGTCCGTACAAGTCCACGCACAGTAATTCAAAGGTGTCGTTAGGCCTTACACTTTGCATAGGACCACGACTCGTACAGTTGGTAAACTTCACCTTCTGACATAAATCGCAAGTATTCACTCTGTCAGTAACGCGTTTTAACATGTTGTTAAAATGCGCTACTTCACTCACCTTTTCCGTACATTTCTTAGGTCCACAGTGACCATACGCCAAATGGTAGTAGTCTATTATTTCCGTGACGTATTTGGTGGGCCAGCATACCCGCCAAATATTACTATCTTCACCCTTACGTATGTACAAGATATGATCGTATATCTTGTAATACTTCCTTAATTTCTCTCCTTCTGGACTCCTTTCGTCATATCGGGTTTTCACCATATTTAAACAACCGTCCTCGTTCTGATGACGACGTAGATTCTTACAGACGTTCATTATTAATTTACGTCCCTCAACTTCTTTAAAATAGTATAATTTGACCACTCCATCTGACTCATCTTTCAATATCTCTTGATTAGACTCGGGAAACAGCAAAAACGCATCCGCTACGCAATTGTCGGTCCCTTTTACGTAACAGATGTCATAGTTAAATTGCTGTAAATACAGCGACCACCTAGTCAGTCTTTCGTGAAGTAGTTTACAATCCTTCAGATAAGTGAGCGCCTTATGGTCCATATGAATAATCACCTTACGGTCCCAAAGGTAGCCCTTGAACTTCTTGAATCCCCACACGATAGCGAGACACTCTTTCTCAGAAATCGTGTAGTTTCGCTCACTTTTTGATGAAGTTCGACTCGCGAACGCTATCGTCCGGTGTTCCTTATCCTCTCCTTTATCAACCTCTTGGAATAGTTCTACCCCCACCCCGTAATTCGACGAATCCGTTCCCAGATGGAAGGGTAGCGATAAATCAGGATGAAATAGTATGTTAGATCTTAACAACTCGTCTTTTAATCTCTCAAAAGCGGCCTGACACCCGTCAGTCCACACAAACGGAACGTTTTTGCGTAAGAGGTTATTCAAATTTTCATCATTAAACACTTGTCCTTTTACAAATTTACGGTAAAATCCTGATAACCCTAGAAAACTTTTTAACTGTTTCCTAGACTTGGGTGGAGGACAATTCCTTATTGCCTCTAGTTTCTCTGGGTCCTTCGTAATACCAGCAGTGGTAATTACATGCCCTAAAAATTTCAGTTCCTGCTTCACAAATTCGCATTTCTTTAGCTTTAGAGTCATTCCGCCACGGCGCAATGCTCTAAAAACTTCATCTAACAGGTCACAATGGTCATGCCAAGTGGCATTGGCCAACAATAGGTCGTCAACATATACAGTTAATCTTGAACTCAAAGCCGGTCCTAGCACTTTATCTAGGGACCTGATGAATACGGACACAGATATATTAAGTCCAAACGGCAGTACTCTATACTGATAACACCTGCCCGCAAACAAGAAGGCGGTGTATGGCCTAGATTCTTCTTCGAGTTCTATTTGCCAGTAACTAGCCGTCACATCGAGGCTAGTCATGAACTTAACGTCATGAAAACGTTGCAAAATCTCCTCCATACTCTCTGGTCTGTCTGTTTCACGTTGAACGACCCTATTCAACGTGCGTGCGTCAATCACAAGACGCACACTACCATCCCGTTTTGCTACAATGACCAAACCGTTATTGTATGGACTCGTACTTCTTTCAGTCACTCCCCATTCGATCATCTTATCTATCTCCCGTTGCACTGCTTCCTTTTTGGACAGCGGTATAGCATACAGTCTCACGAAGAATGGTTCGTGCGGAATTACATGCAACTTGCATTTATATCCTTCCACAAGTCCCGGTTTGTCTGAAAACACACTCTTATTCCTCATTATTACTTCATACAGGCCTCGTCTTTGTTCGTGTGTTACGTTTGACACACCGTCAACAATACTTTCCAATTCACTTTCTACACTATTGTCAATGCAGAGATTCCTCACATTACAGTAGTTCAAATTCATACCTACATCAATACCATCCGGCCAGTTAACAATGTGTATAGGCTGGTATTGCCTATGCACACCGTCTCCTGCCTCGTCAAAACTAACTACTATTGTTTTATCTTGTGACGTACATGTCAAAGTTTTGCTTTCGCAATTAATCACTGCACGGTACCTTAATAGTCAATCTAACCCGATAATTACTTCCGCAGTTAAGTCTGGCACGACGACAAACTCTTGTTCAAATCGTGCCCAACATATCTCGAAGTTGA
Source organism: Schistocerca nitens (assembly GCF_023898315.1). Lineage (NCBI taxonomy): Eukaryota > Metazoa > Arthropoda > Insecta > Orthoptera > Acrididae > Schistocerca > Schistocerca nitens. The sequence goes on from NC_064614.1 coordinate 72,851,949, forward strand.
CAAAAATCTGTTTTGTGACCGGTTTACTGGCCTTCCCAGTAGCACCGATAATTTTCACTCCTGTTACTGGCATAACTACGATGCCAGGTCTGTCTTTCAGTAACTCAAATATTTTCCCAGATACAGCACTCAATTCTGCACCGGTGTCAATCAACACGTTTAGTTGTAGGTCGTGCATATTAACAGACACTACTATCTGTCTACACTTGTCCTCGGCTGTTTCTTTATTTTCCCACAGTAAATCCTCGTCTATATCCAGGTCATTCCAGAAAAAACCATCCTGCTTTGATCCTAAATCCGGCTTATCTGGCGGTCTTTTCAGCCTCTGTTCACATACAGTTTTAATTTCAACACGTTTGTCCTGAGGCTTAGTCTGTAGCTTCGCCTCCAATACCGAAACCTTTTCCTGCAACTCGCCAACTAGTGAGTGTTGCTAATTGTCACCTTCGTTGATTCCACTTTGGTCAGATTGATCTCATCTGCCAATCTACCTGGAGGAATGAGCCCAGTAGTATCTGCAATTACTTCCTCTGGATCTGCGCAACCCACACTGCTACCGTCTGACAGTTTAACGTCAGTTCTAACCTCATACACGCTGTAATCTACGTGCTTTTCTACCAATCGTGTCCGGCTATCACTAAAATTCTCGTAATCTTTCTCCTCAATACTTTCGCAATGTTTAAACTGGAGTTTTGCGTCGGATGGGTCGGCCACTTCTAACACTATAACCTCCGGTAAAGTCTGCCGGTCAGGGCCAGAACTTTCCGTTACTACTTCAACATCCAACCCCTGCGGGACGAAACACGACGAATCTTGCTCGTGCTCCCCATTAACATCAACTATTTCTAGTAAAGTCTGCCGGTTAGGGCCAGAACTTTCTATCACTTCACAAATACTATCTTCCTGTGGGACGAGACGGGCAAATTCTGCCCGCGCTCTCCATAAACACTTCTCCCATACAGGCCCCTATAATCTCTTAGTTCGTCGTATAAGCGACCGAACTGCCTTAACCAGACCTCATCCCTCTCTGCACCCTCGCTCAATGACGGACGTGTTATCCGACATCTGATCTTCTCTCAACAATTGCGAATCATTCTTAAACTCAATCTCCAGTTCCGCTGTGGGTATTACAGCTGCCACTTTATAATCGATTTCCGGAACGCTACTTAAATTGTTGTCACTGACAGTGAATGTATTTTCTACTGCCGTGTCTACAGCTGATCTACTACTTGTGGGCGCACTCCTTTCTCCTAATACTGGCACACTCTCCCGCCGTTGATTATTCCATACGGAATTTTCATAACGACGAAACCTCGGTTTTCTACTGTTATTGGGCCGCCAAAATTTCTCCACGCCCGGTCGGCCCCTCACCGGCGCGGCTAATGGTTTCCCTGTCTCGTCCCAGCAGATACGCTCCCTGGATGCTGCTGAGGCGGCTGATCACACCCTCTGGCGTTATTACTATTCTGTGAAGCCCGTATCACGTTAGTATGATACTGGTTTCCGTCATTCCTGTTATTATTTGCATTGTACCGATTGTTATTACGGTCCGAACCATTATTGTTATTGCTGCCATGGTTGCGGTATGCATTATTCCCATGGTTATCGTTGTTGTGGTTGCTGTGGTACCCATTGTTGTTACCACGGCCTCTACCACTGTCGCGATTATTGCGCCAATTGTCCTCGTCCTCCACTCTTTCCAGGAAATCATTTATTGTCCTGTAATTGCTTCCTATGTAGCGTTTTGTATCATCTGGAAGCTTTTTGTAGAGTTCCCAGACTATTTCGGATTCCGTGCGGCGATCACGCAAATATTCCAACTTGCGGATCCAGCCCTCACAAAACTCCTTCATCGAACCGCGCGAATTCGCATCGAAAGGCCTCGACACGACAAATTCGCGCGAGACACTTTGCTGTTTTTGCTCTGACCAGTATTCAGCCAGAAACAAATTTTTAAATTCGTCAAAAGTCAGGTTCGTAATGTTGAGGTTTAAGCCCCAACGCTTGGCATCACCAGCCAACACATCAATAACCGCATTAATTTTTCTCTCATTAGTCCATGATCTGGGTAAAACTCTTTCACAATTTTTAATGAAATCTGTTGCGTGTATACCGCCTTTTTTCAAGAGGTCGAACCGCTCCTCTTTCGTCAACAATTCCGAACTATGTGCATAGATTGGCACATAGCTCTGTTTTTCTTCAAGTTTCTTTTCTAATTCCGAAACTCTCGTAATTACTTGGCAAGTGGTTGTCGCAAGCGTTTCTGCTTCCCTTTTTTTTTCTTCGCAGGTATTAGCCTGCTTCGTCTCTTTGGTATCTACTTCGGATAGTAAAGCCTTTAAAGTTTCCACCTTCTTTTGATCCTCTTTTTTCACTAATTGAATTTGTTCCGTCACCTTATTCTCGATGATCGGAGCAACTGCTTCTCCTACACTTTTCTCGATTCTGCTAATTTCGGAATAAAACCGAGTATTTATGCTCGCAATTTCCGCCTGAACGCCTATCGTTTCCTGTTTAAGATTACCGATTTCGGTATTAATCACAACAATATCTTCTTTGATTTTATCAACTTTTGTGTTAACAACTCCAACATTGTTGTTAACAACATTAATAGCTTCGTTCTGATTGTCTAGCTTTCGTTCAATTTTTTCAAACTGAGCTTCTTGCTTGGCAGCCTGAGCTTCTTGCTTGGCAGCCTGAGCTTCTTACTTGGCAGCCTGATCGTCTTGCTTGGCAGACAGAGCTTTAATTTCGTTAATCAAAACATTCAATAAATCAGTTAAATCCCCGGAAACTACCAGTTTTACTTCCGTAGCGGCTTCCTCTTTAATTGCCCCCGTATTCGTCATCAAGCGATTCAGATTTGATTTTCGCTTCCGATTCCGAAACATTTTCTAAAGTTTGGAATTCCATTTCTGCTCTTTGTTGCGTTTCGGCGGTCGCGTCTTTCATGCTAGCCGCCTGCCCCTGAACAATGGGTACCACGGTGCGCGTTTCCCGCTGTTCGACCGATTGTTCCGTGTCCAAGTCTACCAAATTTTGGCTATTGTTGCCTTCACTCATTCTAATAATTTTCAATATAAATGCCAAATCTCAAATATAATTAGGATTACTCCCACTACTTATTCTCGCTGACGTAACGGCGTGTACGTAACCAGTACTTTGTTACGAGATTTGCACCATACAAAATTCGTGTCCAGAACAACCTCAAATCCGAAGATTGTCCTGTCACCAGGTCGCCACGTGTAACCTCCACCCCTCTCTTATCGACCTTAATGACAGTGAAAAATTAAACCGCGTGTACCTAATGGAAATTTGGGAAAAGCAATCGTCACCGAGGTTAATTTGTCGGTAAAGAGGGAGGAAAGGGTTACATCTAAATGAAAGGAAAAATGCAAATGAAACTGGTGGAAATTAATTTTGAAAAGGGGTAAAGTTAATAAAGAAAGTAAATGTGCGGCCGTTACGTTAACAATTAACTAGCGGTAATTAGATATTTGAGATTTGGGAGAAATTACGGTCGCCAGTCCTAAGGACAATTACTATAGTAACTGAAAAAGAAAGGTAATTACACTTATAATTAGCACTAGAAGCGTGGCAACTGAAGGTTGACATGTGTAGTGTGAAAACTGAAAGTTTGTCAGAAGTAATAAATTTCGCTGCACTTAATTTAGCAAAAGAATTAATAAAACCGGAAAATCGAAAGTTAATTTAGTGACTGAAGTTAATAGTGAGCTTTCTTTCTGAAGCACATCGAAATTCAGTAAAATACGGTTAGTCTTGGACTACCTCAACAATCATTTCAAAAGCTACTTGAATCTACGCAATTTAGAAATAAGAGATTTAGCTTTGAACTTGAATTAAATGATTCTGAACAATTAACAATAGTAAAATTTAGTACGTACCAAGCTGAGCTGCAGTCACAGGTAAGCTAAAATACGGGTACAAAACTCGCACTCTTAATTTGTGCTTGTGTAATCTAAATATTGTAGCCAGCTATGAATACTTAAACTGAACTTTGAAATTAAAGCAGTGAAATGGAATGATTGTACTTTAATACTGGCGTCTGAATTTCAACGACACTCGGGTTCATTTCGGAAAAGGAAGGGACCCTGCTTGGTAATGCAATTGGGACAATGAGCAACAAAGGTTCATGCTAAGTTGCTGTAATTTTGCGAGGCAAATGGAACAGTTTGAAAAGCTGAGGTCTGCCATACAGTTCTGAAACTTTACGTGCTTTTAGTCTTCCTTGTTGGTTGATTGAAGGTTTGAAGCCGTCGATCGAGGATGTGGCGACAGTCACTCATTGTCGGCCGTCGCTGTTGCAGAAGCTGGATGCTGGCGCGCCTTCTTCTCGACACGGTCACCAGACGAAACGGGCTCTTGATGTGCGCCAGCTAATGCTTCCCGTCCGCGACACCATGTCAGAAACTATCATCGCAAGTCGAGCGCAATTATATGCTGCCAAACCCCGAAAGCGCGGCAACTCGCGGGAGCTTCGCACCACACACCTGCTCCACTCGCTACTCCAGCCAGACTCTCTCATGCTCTGCCCGCGCTCCACGCAGCAGAGTTAACCCTACCAAAGATCCTAAACACTTTCGTTCTCCACACGACCTATCGATATATTCGTTTGATAGTATAGTTTTCCCTAGGCCAGACCCAGCGTATAAATACAAATAATCTTTACACAACAAATCAATTATACATCGACATAAATGCATAAATATATATATACAAATAGTAAAACAATTACAATATATAAAGGCACAGAAATGTCATATCTTGAGGTAACAAACCAAGGAAAAAAAATTATAGTACAATAGATGGAAATAGGATGATATGCATTTCCGGCGTTACAAGTTCCACACAACGAAGTCGTATAGAGGTAAAAACAGCTGTTCACCTTTAAGATTTCCAAAGTCTCCCTAAATCAATAATAACACTCAACACTTAATGACCATTCAAATTATCATAAAAATTACAGTACAGGCCGCTTACACACATCGACCTGTTAGCAATACTGCGGAAGTACGCACATTACATGGGACTTGAAGTTTTACTTCTTTGGTTCTACCGGATCTTACAATGTATCCTACAGCGTGTTATCCGGCCTGGGTCGTTCACCAGCCATGTTTCCTACATTCTGACAAGCATCTTTTAGGTGCACTCAACTCTGTTATGACAACCCACCTGTGTGGTATGACTGTTAACGTGGATAACGCCCCTAAAGATGTCCGTAGTTGTCCATCTACATTAAGGAAATACATCCATTAAAAACCTAAAGACGCTTCTATACTTACGTGAAACCGGTAGCTGCAAATAAAGCACCTTCATATTGCTATGCAGCTTTTTGAATTACATAATCAGTCTTCAGTTTTTAATTTTTGTAATTTCAAAATAATTCGATTGTTTGTTGAGTGCTGGGTGTTGTTATTGATGCGCAAAATGTCTCTGAGCTGTGTTTGCCCTCCCCAGAAAGTGATTGTATCTCTAAATTTATAACAGTCAATGGTGTTAATAGATGTCAGTTACCCCAATCCCTATGCAGTTTGTGCTATTTAAGCAAGTTAAAACTCCATCAATAAATACATCAGTAACTTGCACTGTGCAAAAAAGTTAGATTACTGAATATCCTAGAAGAAGTGGAGATATACACTCACATGTGTAACACACGACTTAATGAATAGCAAGAGTTATATAATAACACACATAAAAGGAACATTAACAATGTTTCAGTCAGATTTCATGAAGATGTTACCTGCATGTATATCTGGTAAAGCTTTCACAAGCCACCTTAGTTCGCCCTTAGCTCCAGGTCAGGTTGGCAACATCACTACGTAGTAAACACTGATTTAGTTACGTTTACCTCCCTATTACTCAGAGCGTTGTTCGTAACAGTTGGCTCAGTTTTATATCGTTATATGTTTTACCTTTCTATATTATTAGTCAAAAGACGCTATTCAATGTACACTGTGTGGGACTCACAGACCTATCTGCTCTATCTCATCAACAGTACCGAGAAACCTCTTTGCAATGCGGAATTCAAAGCTAGATGTCACACAACGTGGGAAAGCCGGTATAAAAAGAGGTGTCGATTATTGTTTTGTCAACAGAGAACCAGTAACAGCAGTATGATCCGCTCAGGGGAGCTCAGTGACTTCGAAAACGGACTGTAACGTATCCGTCAGGGGCATTTCAATCATTCTAAAGCAGCCCAGTTAGGTTGTTGGTGATGTGAATCAAGTGCAAACGCGAAGGAACAATGACAGTTATATCATGAGAAGGCAGACATTTTATTGTTGAACAGAGAAAATCGAGAATTGCGGAAGGTGGTTGTAAACAATAGCTTGAAATCAGCGAAAGTAATCACCTGTGAGTTCCAAAATGCAATCAGCAATGCAGCCAGCACAGTGATTGTGCTTACGTAGTTAAAAAGAATGGTGAATGATGGTCGATTAAGTCCTTAAAACCCACACATTTCTGTAGCCATTCCCAACCCATGCTTGGTGCGAAGGAAAGACCGCCTCCACCGGCAATGCATGACTGGAAACGAGTCATTTGGAGGGACAACTCACTCTGTACCCTGTGACAATCCGATGCGAGAATAAGGGTTTGGCGTATGCTTTAAGAACGTTTCATACCGTCACGTAGAACACCGTGGCCATTTGTATTTCTTCCACCACACTTGTTACGTGGGACTTGTCTTATGCGTCTGTAACGAACATAATTTTTATCGCAATGTCACTTTTTAACCTGTGGTAACATTCCTTCTCGAGTGGATTTCGGAATAATGAACAGATTTATATCACCATATGTTGTTAATTGGCAATGTTCGGTACTGTGTGGCCGCATGTGGTAACTTCATGTTGTTAAGTGGGCATCATTGCCCACACCACCTGTTGATGACAAAATGTTGAAACTGAAATTGTAATACATAAACAATAAACATTTTTAGTACAACTTACTTGCCTCAATCAGCTGTTCAGTTAGAAACGTGACAACGTATTTTTCCTTTTTCAGGTCACCTGCAAGCTTGTTGCCAAACAAAGAGATGGCGATAACATTGTCACAACGTATCGTAAAGTGTTGCTTATCACACTGCAATTCCGCCTTATGGGAAACATGTCTGACCAACAAGACAACGTCTACTGTGCTTCATTTGCCACAATGAACATGGAAATAAGGTAAACTCGTATTTAGTTACAATATGTATCCATTAGAGCTTGATATCAGTACCAATGAAAAAATATTTGTCACTGAAAACAGTTTCATTTGAAGCAGTTTCTTCAAATAGAAACACGGTTCTGTACAATGTGAATATTCTGTCAACATGGTTATGCACCGAAAATCGTCCCAGCTAAATCCTGCATGGTGATCAGTTGGAATTTGTGTCATATTTGTCACGAGATCATCCAAGTATACTTGATTCATCATTTATTGTTCCAGAAGCACTCACTGTTGTTTAATTATAGGGAAATGTGTAAGTTGTGGAAGCTAGGAAGATTTTGACGCCACATTGGCTTGATCGACAAATGTGATATAGTTAGTTACGGCTGTGGGAATAACTTCCCGCCGGTAACAGGTTCTACGCCATGAAATAAACACCATTACATAAAGGCAAAATTCTGTACGTGGCTACACGTTCAGAGACTGTGAATAGTGACAACTGAAAGAAAACAACCCTCGGTCACTACTTTTAACGAATTAACCTGGTTTCAACACTGCTAGGAGTGTCTTCCTCAGACTTTAAACCAAAGAATGGTCTATAACATGGTCAAGAAATTATGACTGAAAATATATGATACAGAATATAAGTGCAGTGGAAGACTGGCAGTACTTATATGTGATTTATAAAATAATAAATATGCCAAAAGGGCATTAGTCACAAAGATATTTAAGATAAAGAAACTGTGATGGCGAGCCACTAAGGGCTCCTCGTTACATGCGTGGTGCAGGTTGCAAAACAGACTGAGGTTCCCGCGTTAACAAATGCGGCCAGGTGAATATGGCACTGAACGAGCGCGCCATCTAGTAGCCTTTGATACAATTAGGCTACTTCACATTGAAATATAGGCAGAGATGATTATAAATAAAGCGTATTTGGTACATAATGGAAAGCAATGTTTGTTTTTTTGTCTACATCAAAGCTTATAATAGTAAGATAAAACATGAAAACATAATTATATAAAGGTAGATAGGAAATGAATGACAACTTGTAGAAAGCAACGTTGACGTGAAATACAGCCAAGAAACATTTGATAAGTTAAAAAACATAGGTCTACCTTAGAAGGAAAAGAACATTTTGGAAACCTGCACAAGCGGACTCGAAGTCAGATATTGAGTAACAGCTTTATACCGTTGAATTTTTTTTTTTACGTAGCTGTAGCTGTTCATTTAGGATGAGGCTATCCTTTCGAGGAAAATGCTTGAAAATGCATTTTCTTCTGAATGGGTATGAGTAGGAAATTTGCGCTGTTGATGGCTGTCCTGACCTCTGGAGTCGGATCCTAGTGCAGATCCGAAATATTATTTTCGTTAGAGAAATGTCTCGCCCAACTTGTCACACAGAAATGTGATTGAAAAAGTGGTTTTAGATCTTAAAGTTGGTCTCGATAGTAAAAAGATAGATAATTCTTGTCAAACTCGTATTGCTTATGACGTATCTAATATTTTCATGAAAAATAAAGCCCCTGTTTATAACGTTACGCATAATGATAGAAAATTGGTAATTTCCATTAATGACAAACTTAAAGAAGCAGATGCCCTAATTACGAAGTCAGAAAAAAAAAAATGGTTCAAATGGCTCTGAGCACTATGGGACTCAACTGCTGTGGTTATAAGTCCCCTAGAACTTAGAACTACTTAAACCTAACTAACCTAAGGACAGCACACAACACCCAGCCATCACGAGGCAGAGAAAATCCCTGACCCCGCCGGGAATCGAACCCGGGAACCCGGGCGTGGGAAGCGAGAACGCTACCGCACGACCACGAGATGCGGGCACGAAGTCAGACAAAGCGTGTACTAGACTTATTGCTTATAACTCTGAATATATTTCCAAAACCTTAGATTTCTTTAAAGAAAATAATATTCCAGAGCTGCATGGGGAACCCACTCCAGTTTCACAAAAAGAGGTCAGAACAGCCATCAACAGCGCGAATTTCCTACTCAAACCCATTCATAAGAAAATGCTCATTAACATGAACCCTCAGCCCCCTAAACGTCGGTCTCATTTTAAAATCCATACACCTAATCATCCGCTACGCCCGATATCTAATAGTATGAATAGTGCATACCATGATCTGGCCAAATTTGTGCATGGAACTCTGAGAAAATCATTCGTTTTTGTGAATTATTTTTCCGTCACAAATAGTCACGCAAAAAATAAAAGATTTAGAATGCAGTTCAGACACCAAGTTAGTTTCTTTCGATATCCAAAATCTTTATACTATCGTCCCCGTACAGTAAACGCTGAAAGTCGTAGAAAAAAATTTACGTCGGTTCAAAAAAGATATCTCAGATGAACAAATCGCCGACTTCATGAATCTAATCCCAATCGTAGTCAAGTACAACTATTTCGAATTTAATGGGCATTTGTACCAGCAATCCGACGGTCTCGCTATGGGAAATCCGTTAGCTGGTATCCTTGCTGATATTTTCATCAACTCCCTAGAAGAAAAAAAATTTTAGTGGTTTTCCGGCTGTGTCACTAGGCATTCTTTCTTATTCCAGATACGTTGATGATATTATAATCATGTACTAAGGACCCGCTGACGGTGTTGATCGTATTTTTAACCTATTCAACGATCTTCAAAAGAAACTTTCTTTGACTATCGAATGTGAAAATAAGGCCCGTCTATTGAACTTCCTTGAATTGACGCTTACCATAGAAACAAATAAAATTTCAATATTTTTCCTAAAGTAACATATACCTACCTTATCGTACCTACATCTTCTACTCATCCACAGCGCATAAAAAAGCCTTCTTTCATTCTACTCTTCACCGAGCCATTTCCATCCCACTTTCTAAAGAAAAGTTGAACAACGAAATCAATTTACTTAAAACAATACCAGTTAACAACGAGTATAAACCTAACATAGTAGATGACGTCCTTAAAGAGAAAACTGCTAAAAGAATTACTACGTTAGGCACTTCTGTTATGAGTCTAACTCAAAAAAATATTTCTCTATTTATTCCTTTCGTGGGGCCTATCTCTTATCAGATCCAATGTATTCTTCGAAAGAAATGCGATTGCAACGTTGCTTTCTCTACTAATAACAATTTGAAAATAAACATTATTCATAATTTACATTCTATTCGTTGCCCTTTAGAAAATTCTGGAGTCTACAAAATTGTCTGCGATACTTGCTCCCCTTACTATATAGGACAAACTGGACGTGCCTTCTCTACCAGATATAAAGAACACTTGCTAAGGAAAAATGGCACTAGCCCCCAAAATTCGTCTTTTGCCGACCATCTTCTAATTACAGGTCATTCACCTAAGCCATCTGCGACAGCAAGATTTAACACACCGAAAAGAAAGGGCGTAGACTAGATATTCTAGAAGAATTAGAGATTTTCAAACATTTTCCTCGAAAGGATAGCCACATCCTAAATGAACAGCTACAGCTACGTAACAAAAATTTTTTCAAAGGTATAAAGCCGTTACTCAATATCTGACTTCGAGTCCGCTTGTGCAGGTTTTCGAAATGTTCTTTTCCTTCTAAGGTAGACCTATGTTTTTTAACTTATCAAATGTTTCTTGGCTGTATTTCACGTCAACATTGCTTTCTACAAGTTGTCATTCATTTCCTATTTACATTTATATACACTCCTGGAAATTGAAATAAGAACACCGTGAATTCATTGTCCCAGGAAGGGGAAACTTTATTGACACATTCCTGGGGTCAGATACATCACATGATCACACTGACAGAACCACAGGCACATAGACACAGGCAACAGAGCATGCACAATGTCGGCACTAGTACAGTGTATATCCACCTTTCGCAGCAATGCAGGCTGCTATTCTCCCATGGAGACGATCGTAGAGATGCTGGATGTAGTCCTGTGGAACGGCTTGCCATGCCATTTCCACCTGGCGCCTCAGTTGGACCAGCGTTCGTGCTGGACGTGCAGACCGCGTGAGACGACGCTTCATCCAGTCCCAAACATGCTCAATGGGGGACAGATCCGGAGATCTTGCTGGCCAGGGTGGTTGACTTACACTTTCTAGAGCACGTTGGGTGGCACGGGATACATGCGGACGTGCATTGTCCTGTTGGAACAGCAAGTTCCCTTGCCGGTCTAGGAATGGTAGAACGATGGGTTCGATGACGGTTTGGATGTACCGTGCACTATTCAGTGTCCCCTCGACGATCACCAGTGGTGTACGGCCAGTGTAGGAGATCGCTCCCCACACCATGATGCCGGGTGTTGGCCCTGTGTGCCTCGGTCGTATGCAGTCCTGATTGTGGCGCTCACCTGCACGGCGCCAAACACGCATACGACCATCATTGGCACCAAGGCAGAAGCGACTCTCATCGCTGAAGACGACACGTCTCCATTCGTCCCTCCATTCACGCCTGTCGCGACACCACTGGAGGCGGGCTGCACGATGTTGGGGCGTGAGCGGAAGACGGCCTAACGGTGTGCGGGACCGTAGCCCAGCTTCATGGAGACGGTTGCGAATGGTCCTCGCCGATACCCCAGGAGCAACAGTGTCCCTAATTTGCTGGGAAGTGGCGGTGCGGTCCCCTACGGCACTGCGTAGGATCCTACGGTCTTGGCGTGCATCCGTGCGTCGCTGCGGTCCGGTCCCAGGTCGACGGGCACGTGCACCTTCCGCCGACCACTGGCGACAACATCGATGTACTGTGGAGACCTCACGCCCCACGTGTTGAGCAATTCGGCGGTACGTCCACCCGGCCTCCCGCATGCCCACTATACGCCCTCGCTCAAAGTCCGTCAACTGCACATACGGTTCACGTCCACGCTGCCGCGGCATGCTACCAGTGTTAAAGACTGCGATGGAGCTCCGTATGCCACGGCAAACTGGCTGACACTGACGGCGGCGGTGCACAAATGCTGCGCAGCTAGCGCCATTCGACGGCCAACACCGCGGTTCCTGGTGTGTCCGCTGTGCCGTGCGTGTGATCATTGCTTGTACAGCCCTCTCGCAGTGTCCGGAGCAAGTATGGTGGGTCTGACACACCGGTGTCAATGTGTTCTTTTTTCCATTTCCAGGAGTGTAATTATGTTTTCATGTTTGATCTTACTGTTATAAGCTTTGATGTAGACTAAATGTTATGTTATATGCTACTATCAAACAAACATTGCTTTCCATTATGTACCAAATACTGTTTATTTATAATCATCTCCGCCTATATTTCAATGTGAAGTAGCCTAATTGTATCAAAGGCTACTAGACGGCGCGCTCGTTCAGTGCCATGTTCACCTGGCCGCATTTGTTAACGCGGGAACCTCAGTCCGTTTGGCAACCTGCACCACGCATGTAACGAGGAGCCCTTAGTGGCTCGCATCACAGTTTCTTTATCTTAAATATCTTTGTGACTAATGCCCTTTTGGCATATTTATTATTTTATAAATCACATATAAGTACTGCCAGTCTTCCACTGCACTTATATTCTGTATCATACGTTTTCAGTCATAATTCCTTGACCATGTTATAGACCATTCTTTGATTTAAATTCTGAGGAAGACACTCCTAACAGTGTTGAAACCCAGTTAATTCGTTAAAAGTAGTAACCGAGGGCTGTTTTCTTTCACTTGTGAACATTATATAAGATGGTTACATATAGCTTAGAGGCTCAGTGATATGGTTAAATGTAATGAAAGAACGCACTGGTAACTGTTATATGATCTCCGTAAAGGAACAGCACCATGTTCCATGTGTTGAAATAAGCTACTCCATTCTGAATTTTTCTCGTGTTCTATTCAAAATATCTATTAATAGTGCCTTATAATCAACATAGAAGTTCATAGGTACGTGGTGTGGCGGGTAAGATGGGCAGTCTCAGACAAACTCTAGTAAATGTTTCGTGATGCTGTTTTTGCTAAGTCTCAGTAGGCAGCGTGGTGAATTTTACGAACTATGCAAGTAATTTTTAACGAATATAGCACCCGAATTACACCATCTACAGTCTTGTCATTGGATATGTTTACGTTTTTTGTATGGCAGTGGGAAGAGCCTTCGAAGGATAAATCAAATACGTAACAGGTATGAAACGTCGCGTAATTGTATCAGTACAATAGCGTCGATAACCATTGTTATCTCACAAATATTTGCCCTAATGTACCAAACGTAAGAAAACGTTTAACTCATGTACATTTTGACTGTTTACTTTGAGTATGAATAACATTAGTCCGTGTGATCCATTGAATACAGCAACCAGACAGCTTCCTCATGCAGCTATTTAGACTTTCACGATGTATTGTATACGGTGGTTGAAAAAGTGTCTGTGGTTTTCGTTCACAGTGAATGTCGCCAAATTGTTAGAGCAACTGTGTATTCTCAATGGTATCCTGTTCGTACTAAGTCTTCGTGATTTGAATTACAACTGTAAGAAATGATGAAACTACAAGTGTGAAGAAATATTTACAGAAAAAAGAAGAACAGCTAGTAATGAAACCATTACTACTAGCATGCTATCGGCGATAACTCAAGATCCACATGTTACTGTGGATCAAACTGAATGTGCAAGTGGGATCAGCCAAAGGAGTGTTCTACATTAAGGCGAATTGAAGTACTCAATGTACTGCTCCGTGTGTGCTTGGTATTAGTATGTTTACTTCTAAAAGTACAGTATCGTGTACTGATACTCATGACATATTCTACACAATCTTTAAGTAATGACATATGTAATGTTGTGTCTTAAGAACCGTTTTAACCCTTTTCCATGAAGATGGTCCATGACAAACTAGTCTATATTTGGTTTTAAAGTAAAAGCAGCTAATGGAAAAACACGCATTTTATAAATTATTTACCCTTTCTTTACAGATATGTCATTTGGTTCTTTTTCAAATTGTGAAGTCCGCTATCACATGTGATTGACCACGTTAAATTATCACAGTTTTCTAATAGCACTTGCAATCAATATTTAAATTAAGTTACTGGAAAATTAGTAAACTATTCATTAAATAAAAACACAAGACGGACAAAATATGAGGTACTGATACTGTGTTCATTTTCCGTGTACATGCGGTGAATACGATGTCCTGAGTAAGATTTGCATAATGAAGAAGATATAAAAGACGACGTAAATCAATAAATAAAATAGGTACAGGTACATATCTTTCAGGGGCGATAGCTGTAGCGCAATGCTATCATGTGCGATATCATTGGTTGAAATCGCATGAAGCGATTAAAATTTGTTAATTCAGGCGTTCACTGATTGAATGTTTATTGACTGTGAAATACACAACTGGCCATTAAAATTGCTACACCAAGAAGAAATGCACATGATAAACGGGTATTCATTGGACAAATATATTATACTTGAACTGACATGTGATTACATTTTCACGCAATTTGGGTGCATAGACACTGAGAAATCAGTACCCAGAACAACCACCTCTGGCCGTAATAATGGCCTTGAGACGCCTGGGCATTGAGTCAAACAGAGCTTGCATGGCGTGTACAGGTACACATGCCCATGCAGCTTCAACACGATACCACAGTTCATCAAGAGTAGTGACTGGCGTATTGTGACGAGCCAGTTGCTCGGCCACCATTGAGCAGACGTTTTCAATTGGTGAGAGATCTGGAGAATGTGCTGGCCAGGGCAGCAGTCGAACATTTTCTGTATCCAGAAAGGCCCGTACAGGACCTGCAACGTGCGGTTGTGCATTAAGCTGCTGAAATGTAGGTTTTCGCAGGGATCGAATGAAGGGTAGAGCCACGGGTCGTAACACATCTGAAATGTAACGTCCAGTGTTCAAAGTGCCGTCAATGCGAACAAGAGGTGACCTAGACGTGTAACCCCTTACCATCACGCCGGGTGATACAGCAGTATGGCGATGACGAATACATGCTTCCAATGTGCGTTCACTGCGATGTCGCCAAACACGGATGCGACCATCATGATGCCGTAAACAAAACCTGGATTCATCCGAAAAAATGACGTTTTGCCTTTCGTGCAACCAGGTTCGTCTCTGAGTACACCATCGCAGGCGCTCCTGTCTGTGATACAGCGTCAAGGGTAACCGCAGCCATGGTCTCCGAGCTGATAGTCCATGCTGCTGCAAACGTCGTCGAACTGTTCGTGCAGATGGTTGCTGTCTTGCAAACTTCCCCATCTGCTGACTCAGTGATCGAGACGTGGGTGCACGATCCGTTACAGCCATGATAAGATGCCTGTCATCTCGACCGCTAGTGATACGAGGCCGTTGGCATCCAGCACGGCGTTCCGTATTACCGCCCTGAACCCACCGACTCCATAATCTGGTAACAGTCATTGGATCTCGTCCAACGCGAGCAGCAGTGTCGCAATACGATAAACCGCAATCGAGATAGGCTACAATCCGACCTTTATCAAAATCGGAAACGCGATGGTACGCATTTTTCCTCCTTACACGAGGCATCACAACAACGTTTCACCAAATTTTGCGTCTGTAGCACGTCATCTTCGTGGTGTAGCTATTTTAATGGCCAGTAGTGTATTAACATCAGCAGCTTTAAAGATAGTGAAGTATTGTCACGTCATTGATGCCCCTTATTTATCTGAGATCGCATATGTATTCAGATTTACATTACTAGTTGACTGTCAGTTACTTTTTAATCACAAAGACCTGTAGCTTGGCCATCTTTTATGTTCGCTGACACTCAGCCACTTGTTGGAGCATCTCCTCCGCAAAAGCCGTGCGAGCAACAGCCGTCCAGATTCCCGGTTGCTGGGTTTCTCCCCATTTCCGGCGACGCTGCTAGTCTCTGTAAGTGGACTCGATCGTACCGATCACCAAGGCGGAAGTCGCAACTGCCGCGGCGCGACCTAAGACCTGGGTCCACTAGCTTTATAGCCGTGCAACAAATTTAACTTGCCTCGTACCAGTACTGGAAGGCCGATTAGTCTGCCTAGAGACGCGTTTTGTTACAGTAAATAGCCCAATGCAGGCTCTGAACCAGTGGTTCACACGTTTCTGCGACCCTGTAGGCTCAAGATCCATCGACTTTCACTATAGGGAGTTGGAGAGTCGAGTTCCACTTAATAGGTTAGGGGACTACAACACACAAGAGGCAGTTACACGGGTAGAGGGACTTGTATCGAATGGGCGGTTTTCTAGGTTACAGGATCTCCGCGAAATATAGAAAGTGCAGCAGTCTGGTACGGTGCAGGGTAAAAACAGGGAAGGGGTAAAACTGGCAACTATCGATGTTGCAGTTGTAATCTGTTGTATCTGTGTTGCGAAAGAAATAGTTCCCTTTAGTTTCTTTGGGCAGAATTTATACTTGAAAAGCGGAATAAATTCATAATTTGTTCCTTTTACCGACCATTCAGCAGAGATGACACAGCTGCTGAACTGTTCAAACAGAACTTGAATCTCATTATAAATAGGTGCATACAATTTTAAAGTCTATGGTGGGCATAAAACATCGTCCTATATTATGCTAAATACTTGCTCCAAAAATTATTTTGATCAATTAGTTGCCGGCCGGTGTGGCCGAGCGGTTCTAGGCGCTTCAGTTTGGATCCGCGCGACCGCTACGGTAGCAGGTTCCAATCCTGCCTCGGGCATGGATGTGCGTGATGTCCTTATGTTAGTTAGGTTTAAGTAGTTCTAAGTTCTAGGGGACTGATGACCTGAGATGTTAACTCCCATAGTGCTCAGAGCCGTTTGATCAATTAGTTCAGGAGCCCACTCTACTAGTAAATAGTTGAGAGAGAATATACTTGACCTATTAGCATCAAATAAGCCAGAGCATCATGACGGGTATTGATATCCGTCTCTGCAAAGTCGTTGTAGCGATACTGAATACCATAACATCTAAACCCACCGACAATATTCGCTAAATATATCTGTACATTCAGGTTAAATAAATGTGAGCACCGCCTATGTTCGAGGCGAGGCCTGCGAGAAAGATAGGCAGCAGCGCTTACGTCACGAAGGTAGTCCTGCCCTCGCTCGCTCTCTCAAATTAGTAGGCAAACTAGATTTCTGTACCTTTAACTCGTAATTAGGCGTGTCCGTAAAAACAAAAACTGAATCTTCTGCTGGAATCCGCTATTATGGAATCTTACTTGTATTGGTCCTATAATGATGTGAAGTCCATGGGCCTACTTATAATTTGTTACAGCTGTACTGGTGTACAATAAAATAAAATCATGCTAAAACGATTATCAGTTGCATAAGGCGCCACTTCCAGCATGTAATGAGTACTGTTAAGCAGAAAAGAGTAAATGCTATAAATAAGCAGTTATACGATTTGTATCGAGTATAGTTTTTAAATTAAATTTTTCTGTAGTACTGTTAATCAGTAAGTCTTCGTAACAGCAGATTCCAGTGGAAGATGGAATTCTCGTTAGTACTTACACGCCCAGCTGAGAGCTAACAGGTTTAGAAACGCATTTTGTCTGCTGAGCTGAGCGAGCGAGCGAGTTCAGGACTACCTTCGTGACGTAGGCGCCACGGCCTGTCTTTCTCTTGGGCCTCGGTTCGAGGTCAACATACAGTAAACACTCGCAGCAGGGAGGTGGCAGCATTATCAGTGGAGTGTATACAAAGCGTGTCGTGGAGACGCGAAGATAGTGCAGTCGTTGTCGTAACGTGTAAACGAAGCGATTTATGTCAAGTCCAAAACGCAATTATCTTTGGCTTTCAACCCAAGGGTGGAAGCATTTATGAAACGGCTAAGTTCGTAAACTATTCGCGTGCCGCCGCGGTTAACTTGTACCGAGCATGGCACAGTAGCGCTATCCAAAGCCGGCACCGAGAATCTTTGGAGCAAACACGCCACAGGTGACAGGGATAAACGACGGCTGTGGCGGTGTGTACAGGCGAACAGATGTGCAACTGTTGAGCAGCTGACTGCCCAGGTTAACCAAGAGGCTACCGACACGCTTTTAATAGTTTCAGAACTCTATCTCGAAATCTGACAGAAAATCCAAAGAGATTCTGTCTTATGTGAAGTACACATGCGGCAGAAACAATCACTCTTGACTGCGGGGCAGCAGTGGTAAGGTTACCGATGACAGCGATACTAGAGTAAAGTTACTAATCACTATTCCTTCACCAAATATGACGAAGTAAATATTTCAGAATTAGAATTTAGAACAGCTGCCTACATGAGTAACTTACAAGTAGATATTTCTGTATAGCGATGCAGTTTAAATCAGTTAATAAATTGAAGTCTTCTGACCATACTTTGTATCAGTTACGTTACTTTCAGTGTGTACTGATATTACAACTACAGACTTACCAACATACACTCGCATAACGGCTCAGTCGACGAAAGATCATTTCCAGTACTCCAGAAAGGAAATACGACTAACCTGCTCAATTACAGACACTTATCACTGTAGTCGACCTCCAGTAGGATTTTGAAAAATATACCGTGTTAGAACATTATGAATTACACATCATTTGGATTTGCAGCTCCTTGTGTTTACCGTGTTTGCAGTTAAAATTGTTGGATTTAAGGTCTGCCAGATATGCAAAACGCCGTTTTCTCCAAGTTCCCAAACATTTTTCAGGACCGTTGTGCTATCATCAGTGGGCTTCTGTTTTATTTAATCGTCACAATCGGTTTGCATGGTCTTCCAGGACGACTTGTGCATTATTTATTACAGGTAGCTTGTCATGTTTTTAGTGGCAAGCCCTTTTGTTCTCAGCATCAAGGTGAAGTGTTGGGAAGCACACGTAAACATAACACGTATTTTCACAAAGTAAGACCGTAAGAGATCTGGACGTTGCGAAAAGTGGCAGTAGACTCCAAATAAGAAGAAGTTTAAGGTCATCCACGTGA
Organism: Schistocerca nitens; assembly: GCF_023898315.1. Taxonomy (NCBI): domain Eukaryota; kingdom Metazoa; phylum Arthropoda; class Insecta; order Orthoptera; family Acrididae; genus Schistocerca; species Schistocerca nitens. The sequence goes on from NC_064614.1 coordinate 72,870,935, forward strand.
GTACTAAAAGGAATCCGTTAAATTTCGGTTACACGATAAATCACCCAAATTTAAAGGTTGTGAATTCAATTGAATACCAAGGGATTTCAGTTACGAACAACTTAATTTGTAGATATCATATAGATAATGTTAAGAAGAAAGCGATCCACGGAGTGCCTTTCATTGGCTGAAAACTTAGAAGATGCAACGGATCTACCAAACAGACTGCCTTAACGACTCCTTGTAGTCCTCTTCCGGAGTACTGTTGCCCATATTGAATCCGTACCAGAAAGGATTGTTGAAGGACATCGAAAAAGTTCGAAGAAGGGCAGCTCGTTTTATTACCGCGAAATAGAGGAGGGAGAGGGTTATGGATGTGCTAAACGAACTGAGGTATCCATCATTGAAACCAAGATTATCGTGCGCGTGCCCCATTCTACACAACGACAGCACGTTCGCTGATAGTCATGCTCCGTGAGGGTGAATGACTAGCAGCCAGATCCACGTCATTTGACGCTGCTATTGACTGGAGGGGTGGACTTAATGTTCTCACGGATCATTGTATGTTTAGACAATAGTTCTACTGATTTCTCCTTACGAAACGTTTGTACTCTGCTGTGTCCAATGTAGAACACATAAACGATCATTTTTTCCTGATTATTTTCTTGTTGAAACATAGTCTTCCTCTCTATCGATTCCTCTGTCTACATGCTGTTCCAGAGGACGTTACTTAAGTTAAAAAGTCGTAGAAAAATATTCGTACGGAATATGAATAGTATTCAGAGAATCAATAAGTGAATCCATTACTGGCGTGTATATAGCGTGTGCCATAGCTTGTTAGATTCAATGAAAGGCGCACACTGCGTTTCGTATAAACTCAAGTGGTAAAAACCTGCTATCCTCTTTTGTGACACTCTACACAGATGGTGTGTTTGTACCATGTTTAGTAGCTGATCTTCCACAGCTAGACATCAGTTACACTATGTACTCAGGATAGTGTTGTAAGAAATATTGCTTTGAATATGTTACGAAACTCACTTAAGGTGGAAAGTTTACGGATTCCTAAAAAGCCTGTCCAACAAATCAAAACTATTGTTTCTTTAAAATGCATTTTTCTTGTTGCTCACACCACGGCTTTTGGGAAGTGTCATGTGTATACATAAATGATGTCAAATTATTTTAGAGCGAGAGGGGGGGGGGGAAGAAAGAGAGAGACAGAGAGAAAGAGAGAGAGAGAGAGATGGAGAAGACAGTAAGAGGTGGGAGACAGAGAGGGGTGGAGGGAGGGAGCAAGATGATAGAGAGCGAGAGAGGGAGAGAGGGAGAGAGAGAGAGAGAGAGAGAGAGAGAGAGACACAGACAGACAGACAGAGAGGGAAGGAGAGAGAGAGAGAGAGAGAGAGAGAAAGAGAATGAGAGAGAGGGAGGAAGAGAGTATTACGATGAAAGACTCGTGCAGCAACAGCAGATGTTCAGACTGCCTGTGAGAGCGTTTGATGCATAGGACGCAGTGTGTTTGTCCTCTTTAAATGAAAACTGGTCTCACAGAGTTTCGCGAAGGTATTCGTTTGAGTTTCTATCTTTAGTGTATAACTTTCTTACTTTTTTGTCCCAGTCTTTGTGAATCTGCTATTGAAAGTGCTGGAACAGTTAAATATCTAGTGTTCGTTTTTCTTGCTTCAGGAACGACAGCATTTACGAGACTCACACAGTAGGCGATCTTCCTCAGAACTTCATTAACTTCCTGTACTTTGTCAAGGACGGTAGCTACATCAGACTCGAATTCACAAAGAAAATTCCAGCAGCTATTGTCACCGTTCATCCCGACTGCAACGATGCTGCCAGGTACGTTACTTTGCATAACTTCATTTTAGTTTTCAATTTTCAAATATAATTTAACACCACTTGCTACAAAGACTACACAGTTCTCATAAACTCCATCACACTTCGCTATCGACTATGATTACGTTTACATAAGTTATCGGTGAGGCATCGATACCGAAGAAAAAACACGCAGTAATGTGGAAAAGCGTACAGCCTACCATTAATACTAGTGGATAAACTGCCCTAGTAACGACTGAATGCAATTGTACGTAAGAATAAACGTAGATAAATTTTGAATGATCAGTTCATTTATTATGAATCAGAAAATGAAAATCAACCAAAACCATAAGGTTTCCAGTGCTAGAGTGCATATTTTTTTCCTTAATCCATTTCCATTTGACGGGGTTTAAGCTACCGCAACAGTAATACTCATATACGCGACAATGGTCGTTACTCAGATGAGAGCTAATTTGTTTAGGCAAGTGATCAGAGAATCAGATCGGTTATTCATATCCAAGTGTAAGTACATTTCATACTTAAGAATTCTCTAAACAACATATAGAGAAAATCAAAATAGAATGAATGATTACAGTTCACGGAGCGGTAACAATTACTTAATGTAACCTCACGGTAATCTAGCTTTGATTAATCAGACCTTACATTTTAGTATCATTCACTGTCGAGAATGTAACAATTAAATACGAATGAATACAAAATAACATAAAAGTACCAAGACAACGCTGAAGTGTGATAGTCAAGATGTCGGCACCGATACACAAATTTTCCGAAACACATATAAGTATTCAGTACAGGAGATGAAAAATTAAAATTCACAATCCTTTGCCAGATTCAATAATTTCGGCCGGTATTAAATATTTGTTCAAAAAATTAGTTAAGGTTTACTGCAGTACAAATGTTTCATAATGTCTTTGGTTAATCAACAAGAGATGAACCTTCCATTTAAAAGAAAATTTAACTTTACTTTGACACAATCAGCACCTGGTTACATTTTTCATTCAGAATGAGATTCTCGGAACTGAAAATAAAAGGGAATGCACAACGATTCGCGGTAGAAAAATTATGATTTAGCTTCACACAATTACTGCATTCTTCAAAGAAAACTCTTGTTGGACATTGGCTAGTGTTTTAAAGAGCTCGATGTCTGAAGTAGTTTCGTCTTACTTTCTGCGAAGCTCCTACGGTGACGTATTAGTTGGGCGGCACCAATTACAATAACTGTCTAGCAGCTGTACACATTTTTATTGCTTACGTCGACCAAGTAGCTCCGTTTTTTTCAAATCCTCTTGGCGCGTCCTCTTAGTTCACCATTGTACTAGGACCCATGCAAACTGCATTTCCTCTCAGTCATAAGGCAATGCCGCACTACTACATCGATAGCCCCCTCCCCCCACGCCCCCATCCCCACCCACCAACCCACCCACCCACCCACCCACACACACACACACACACACACACACACACACACAAACATACACACACACACACACAAACATACACACACACATGGGACGATGACAGATTTTTTGCGCGCGTTGTATTTAGCGACGAAGCGTCATTCACCCACAGCAGTAACGTTAACCGGCACAATATGCATTATTGGGCCACGGAAAATCCACGATGGCTGCGACAAGTGGAACATCAGCGACCTTGGCGGGTTAATGTATAGCGCGATATATTTTATCGATGGCAATCTAAATGGTACAATATATGCCAGTCTCCTACGTAATGCTCTACCGATGTTACTACAAGATGTTTCACTGCATGACAAAATGGCGATGTACTTCCAGCATGCTGGGTGTCCGGCACATAGCTCGCGTGCGGTTGAACCGGTATTGAATAGCATATTTCAGGACAGGTGGATTGGTCGTCGAAGCACCATACCATGGCCCGCACGTTCACCGGATCCGACGTCCCCGGATTTCTATTTTTGGGGAAAATTGAAAGATATTTGTTGTCGTGATAAACCGACCACGGCTGACAACATGCGTCAGCGCATTGTCAATGCAAGTGCGAACATTACGGAAAGCGAACTACTCGCTGTTGAGAGCAATGTCGTTACACGTATTGCCAAATTCATTGAGGTTAACGGACATCATTTTGAGCAAAAAATGGTTCAAATGGCTCTGAGCACTATGGGACTTAACATCCGTGGTCATCAGTCCCCTAGAACTTAGAACTACTTAAACCTAACGAACCTAAGGACATCACAAACATCCATACCCGAGGCAGGATTCGAACCTGCGACCGTAGCAGTCGCGCGGTTCCGGACTGCGCGCCTAAAACCGCTAGACTGCCGCGGCCGGCTCATTTGGAGCATTTATTGCATTAATGTGGTATTTACAGGTAATCACAGTGTAACAGCATGCGTTCTCAGAAATGATAAGTTCACAAAGGTACGTGTATCACATTGGAACAACCGAAATAAAATGTTCGAACGTACCTACGTTCTGTATTTTAATACAGAACGTGCCTGTTACCAACTGTTCGTCTAAAATTGTGAGCTATATGTTTGTGACTATTACAGCGCCATCTATCACAAAGCGAAAAAAGTGGTCCAAGTAAAACATTCATATTTCTTTACGTACTACACGAATATGTAATAAAAAATGGGAGTTCTTATTTAGAAAACGCAGTTGATATCCGTTTGACCTATGGCAGCGCCATCTAGCGGGCCAACCATAGCGCCATGTGGTTGGGCCCTTCAAGCGCCCTTCAAGCTAGATGAGTTTCGTTCATTGTACTTTTCTCGTTTGACGCTTATTTCGTGAGATATTTGGCCCGGTAGCGATCAATGGACCACCCTATATATATATCACAGAGAGACGCCAGCCCTCTGACAACCGTGCCGCCGCCGCCGTTGCTAGGTCACGGATGCGATCTACACAGAGGGACCAGCTCCTTCCCTGACTCACATTTAGTAACATGGAGAGGGAACGACGTTGGGATCGCGGATTTACTTCGAACTTTGTACACTTTGGTTGGCCATTAAAACAATATAATGTGCAAGTAGTAAGGTGCACTACTCTTCCAATTCTGAGAAAATCGCAAATTACGTTTTACGTTTCTGTCATGTAACTGATGTATCTGTGCGTTGGTACGGAACGACAGAATTCGTGGTGGTCAAGTGGTTAGGGTTAAAGCTTAGAAAGACGTCTGTGAATCAGCCGATTCCCGCTCAAAGCTTAATGTTTGTAGTACAAGTGTAAATTCTGTGATATTCAAAAAATTCGCACCTACATTATTCGTTCTTGCAAGTTAACTGTGGCCGGCCGAAGTGGCCGTGCGGTTAAAGGCGCTGCAGTCTGGAACCGCAAGACCGCTACGGTCGCAGGTTCGAATCCTGCCTCGGGTATGGATGTTTGTGGTGTCCTTAGGTTAGTTAGGTTTAACTAGTTCTAAGTTCTAGGGGACTAATGACCTCAGAAGTTGAGTCCCATAGTGCTAAGAGCCAAGTTAACTGCCAAATGGAACCTGCCTTTGTGTCCGCAGCTGGAAGCGTCGAGAAGGTGCAAAGTAGTTGCGCGTATCTTGCCAGATTGCATGTATAAGGGATTTCTCAAATCACCCCAGGCATACATCTTCAGGAAAACTCTATGCGTTCTTCATTTACTTGTCGATGGTAAAAAATATTTTTGTTTAGTAATTAAATTTAATTAAAAACCGTAAATAATCAAATGACATGAAACTCACTAAATCTTCATGCAAATACATATGGTTTTTTTAGTTATATTATCTATCAGACATCATATAAATTAAATAATAGGACCAGCGATGAAAAAAATATAGATTAAAATTTAAGTTTGAAAGGGTGTTGAACCTTCGCCTTGAACTAGTTCGTATTACGAGGCTCGAACACTAAACACTGCGCAGTGGTTAGACACTGGACTCGCATTCGGGAGGACGACGGTTCAATCCCGCGTCCCGCCATCCTGATTTAGGTTTTCCGTGATTTCCCTAAATCGTTCCAGGCAAATGCCGGGATGGTTCCTTTCAAAGGGCACGGCCGACTTCCTTCCCCGTCCTTCCCTAATCCGATGAGAACGATGACCTCGCTGTCTGGTCTCCTTCTCCAAACAACCAACCAACCAACCACTAAACACTTTTTTTCGTGTATAGGAACCATGCTGTCACCCAATGGGAGGGGTGGGGCACAGTGGGCCGGTGTCGCAACCCGAGGCCTGGTCACCATGTCACTTTCCTACCCTCCAGGAAAGAAGGAAAGCGTAGGGAACGTGAAGTGGAGGTACAATGAACATCAAGAGTTATTTATTTATTTTTATGTACTTAACTACAGATTTTTTTCTTACGTTAATGCCACCGAGAATAGCAGGAAACCGGAGTAGCGAGGAGAAGGGCGCAGCAAGACGTCACACTTACTGAGACTATCGACCTACAGTTCTTCCGCGAAGAACATCGCGATGACTACAGAGTACATCGGTTCAAGTGTGTAAGAGACAGGGGTCAACTCTTCATGACAGGAACACTCCAGCCCAGTGGTGGGTTAAGGAAGACACTGCAAAGGAGAAAATGGTTCAAAATGGCTCTAAGCACTATGGGACTTAACATCTGAGGTCATCAGTCTCCTAGAACTTATAACTACTTAAACCTCACTAACCTAACGACATCACACACATCCATGCCCGAGACAGGATTCGAACCTGCGACCGTAGCAGCAGCGTGGTTGCGGACTGAAGCGCCTAGAACCGATCGGCCACAACGGCCGGCAAGGATTTCGTTTTCTGTGGCGTTAGCAAACATCCATCGTCGCATTCACGGGAACCGAGCCAAAGGAGAGTCTGGAGAATTCCGTAATGTTGTTCAGAGTACAGCATAACATAATGTGCATCGAGGACAGACCCTATATCCAGTTGGGTATCAAAACGCAGCCCATCATCGGTCGTAAGAATATTAGTCACATTCCTACGACGGGAGCGTCGTTCTCCTGTGACACTATACATACGACGGTCACTCCAAAAGAAACGCACACTATTTTTTTTTAATCCATCTTTTATTCTACATGTTTGAAAGTTTTACAGTGTGTAGATACATTGTTTAGGAACAATATTTTCATTTCTCCACATAATTTCCATCCCTCTAAACTGCCTTACGCCATCTTGGAACCAGCGGTAAAATTCTGGACCAACCTGTTGGAGCCACTGTTTAGCAGCGTGCACAAGGGAGTCATCATCTTCAAACCTAGTTCCACCAAGACAGTCTTTCAGTTTCCCTAAGAGATGATAGTTACATGGAGCCAGGTCAGGACTGTAAGGCGGGTATTTCAGTGTTGTCCATCCGAGTTTTGTGGTCGCTTCCATGGTTTTTTGACTGACATGTAGCCGTGCATTGGCGTGCAACAGCAAAACATCCTGATTTTGCGGATGTGGTCGAACACAACTCAGTCGAGCTTGAAGTTTTTTCAGTGTCGTAACATATGCATCAGAATTTATGCTGGTTCCACTTGGCATGATGTCCACAAGCAAGAGTCCTTCGGAATCGAAAAACACTGTAGCCAAAACTTCCCCAGCAGAAGGTGTCGTTTTGAATTTTTTTTCCTTGGGTGAATTTGCATGCTGCGACTCCACTGATTGCCTCTTCCTCTCTGATGAAAAGTGATGGAGCCATGTTTCATCACCTGTCACAGTTCTTCCAAGAAATTCATCTCCACCATTCTCGTACTGTTCCAAAAGTTTGCTGCATACCGTTTTTCTTGTTTCTTTGTGAGCCATTGTCAACATCGTGGGAACCCACCTGGCACAAACCTTTTTTAATGCCAACACTTTCAGACTTCTGCAAACACTTCCTTTCCCTATCCCAACGTAGCGTGACAATTGGTTCACTGTGATGCGTCTGTCAGCATTCACCAATTCGTTTACCCTCTACACATTGTCTGGAGTGTGTGAAATACGAGGCCTGCCGCTGCGAAGACAATCCTCAATGTTGCCGTGCCCGCTTTCATCACATAACTTGCTTGTCCAGCGACTAACTGTACTGCGATCGAAAGCAGCTTCTCCATACTCCTTTTTCAAACTCTTGTGGATGTTTCTCACTGTCTCGTTTTCACAGCACAGGAATTCTATGACAACACGTTGCTTCTGACGAACGTCAAGTGTAGCAGCCATCTTGAAGACATACTGTGACGGCGCCACTCACGGCAACAGGTTGAACTAAGCTAGAAAACAAGCGGGAAGGATGTATCTACACACTGAAAGACTTTCACACATGCAGAATGAGAACTGTATTTTTACAGAAATAGTGTGCATTTCTTTTGGAGTGACCCTCGTACATGGACGTTCCTGCACTAACCCATCGTGTGTGCGCGCCCTGGCCATAGCTTCTTCAAGGCGGCGGCGAGATAGGCCACACGCTTTGGCGGCAGAGACTGATGGTGCAGATATATCCGTCATGGTCAGAGAATACGGTGGGCCAGACTTTAGCAGCCTGCACCCAACGGGTAAAATCGTGGGAGCTGTAAACAAGATCGAGTCGGGTGGAAGAATGGCTAGTGAAATGCGTAAACCCCGGACGATATCCATGAACATTCTCCTAAGAATCCACTAGACTGAGGTGCTAGAGAATTGTCGCTAGGAGAGTGACGTGGTAGTTGGTCTTTAGGTGCCTGGGTGCAGTTGAAATCGCCTCCCATGATCAATGCATCCTGCAGACCCAGGAAAAGAGGCGTGACTGTCTCTGAGAAGAAGCTGAAACGTTCACGGCGGCGTTCCGAGCCAGATGGCGCATAGACATTGACGATCCTGACGCCACTAAACATGACACCCATATCTCTGGCATCGTGGAGATCGGCAACTGCATCAGCTAGTATACCGTCACGTAAGAGGATCGTCACGCCACTACCAATAGGGGTAACATGAGAGACATGTGCTGTAAAACCATGGGGGGCATATGAAGTTGCAACGTGCATCTCCTGAAGCACAGCAACGTCGACGTCCCCAGCATGCAGCGTGTCAGGGAGCGAAGCCAGTTTGTGGCGTACACGATTGGTACTGACATTGACAGTGGCTGTGCGATATCTGGAAAGCTACCATCGCTAGGAGAACGGGCGGTTTAAACATGGGGGAAGAACGGGGAACTCCCTGTCAAGCCCCCATGGAAGAGCATCTCACTGTGACGGGGAGGGACCCGCCCCCAAAAACGGGTGCTCCATCACCCAGTACATCTCCAGGATGTCCATTCTCAGCATCCTCCCAGGAGACAAACGTCTCACCAGGACGTTTCAGTAGAAAACTATCAGAGGGGAGCCCATAGATAGCGTCAGACATAGAAACTGAGGGAACCACATCACACGCAGGCGGGAGAAGGTCTGAGTCCGAAGGTGGACGGTGACTGAACTTGGAGGCGGGGAAGGACGTCGCATCGTCAGGTATCAGGGCGTCAGAGGACAGCGCACCATAAGTAGGAGGGTCGTCATCAAGTGCACACGTCCGATGGACGCAGTCATCGGAATGGGTACGGTATTGTCTCTTCCATTTCATCGGCAATCATCGCTTCCTAACATGCTGCTCCGTGTCGGATAGCGGGCGGCTATCGTCCGACATGTGGCCAGATGCCACAAAAGCGGATGTCTGTACAGCCCCATGATCAACAACCGTGGGATCGGGACAGACAGCTTGTGGCTGCTGACGGTCTTCGTTCATTTGTATTGCCTCCGGCAGGAGTGTAGGAGAGACGGGCGAAACTCCCATCGCGTCGTCGAGATGAGTCGACGCCGGTACCGACTGATTCAAAGGGGACACAGCAGGCAGCACCGCCGCAGACGCATAAGACAGAGGTAACACGGCGTCGCAGGAGGAGCGACGGCTCCCATCGGCGTCTGAACATATTTGAGAACGAGAGCACTTCGTGACTTGTGATAGACTTTACACGAAATTAGAAAATTTTGTGAATGTTTTTTCGCTGACAACTCCCACAAAATGATAAAATGAGGAAGTTTACTGCTTCAAACATTTTCGCTGTTCATGGAGTAAAACTGCTCCATCAGCCTTCTTTACTACTAACCCTACTCGCGACACATTTCCCAGGCAAGGTTCACGTATATCACCAGAAGTACTTCCAAAATTATCGGTTCATAGTGCAGGAGATATGACATCACAAACATTGAGATGCGTGAAAATGAAACTGCAGGCCAAAATTCGTTAGAGATACGGGTGAAACAAATGTACAAATACGTAAGAAATTTATTATATTAATGAGAAATATGTGACTGCGTACTTGGGAAAACCTACAGGTAAAAAGCTTCTGCTATACCGCTGGATAGACTTCAACCAAACTTGGTAATCGTATTACTATCTCGGGGCGGGTGGCGGGGGGGGGGGGGGGGTGGAGTAATCATGAAACGATGCGACGCAGTCATGTTTCGATTCATGAGGGTCAGCAACTGATAAAAAAAAAGGGGCCCCCCGGGTCCCAAGGTCGCGATGGCGGCGTCACTGTCCCGCCGAGATAATTTGTCCTTTTAGGACAATTATCTGAGCAAGCACCCACGCCAGCAAAAGGTTGCCCAACACGGGCAGTTCGATAACGTAATGTATATAAAAGGTGGTAATGATTGATTCATGAGGGTCAGCAACTGATAAAAAAAAAGGGGCCCCCCGGGTCCCAAGGTCGCGATGGCGGCGTCACTGTCCCGCCAAGATAATTTGTCCTTTTAGGACAATTATCTGAGCAAGCACCCACGCCAGCAAAAGGTTGCCCGACACGTGTTGATAACAGGAGTTGTTTTAACCGGCTGTACCCGAATTTTAGTACATAAGGGGGGTGATTTGGAGCTCAACACATCATGTCCTCTGAACCGATAACGTCGACATCTACGAGCAGCAGCAGCAAGTGTGTGTGTGTAACCTTCTTTCAAGATGTATACTGTAATCTTCGACTGTCAAGGCTTCAAGACATGTGCGAATGAATTTGTTCCTAAGGACTTAGCATTCCAAATGCTGTGCGATGATGGAACAGTGTTTGCCTCTGGAAGTTACATTCTTCAATGTACAACACCGTATTACGAACTTGATATCGAATCAGCAAAATGGTTGGCCGAGAACCATCACCACTACAACATTAATTCAGTAGGAGTCTCGCTGGATAGTGCATTAAACTCCATCAAGTCAGTGGTACCAACAAACTGCACTGTACTTGTTAAAGGTACTGAAAAAGTGAAATGGGTAAGAGAGTTCTTACCTGACTGCCTAATAACTAATGTGGAGGAGAAAGGCTGCCCTTCACTACATGCTCTACGTAAGCTGAATGGTATTGGCAGGTACCAACCAGTAACTGCGAAATTGAATACAAATCTGCTGGTGAAGTGGTACAAAGAGTACTACTTAAAACATTAAGCTGAACAGTGTGGAGTAAAGAGTGTAATGGCCCCTCACAAAAGCAGGCAAGTGTGAACTGTTAGACAATTGTGAATCATGTGAAAACTGTGAAAGTTATTTTCATTTCCTAGTATTCAGGCCTTTTTTGTAAATGCTTTAAAATTCCTGATGTGTTGTGTGATGGTGTGCATCTGTGGTATAACTATTAGGAACTTGAAGAAGCAGTTGTTCGTTTGGTATATCTTTAAAACATAACTGTAATTTTATATAATAAAATTACATTTTATGTTACTGTAATCCAACTGTTATGTTTTCTATCAAAACCTAACCATTTCACAAATGCCTTATTTCCTTTCCTGTACAATACTTTCTCTACTAGATAAATATTGGGTATTTTGTTTTCTGTAATTCATGACCATAAAACGCACCAGCAATATTATTTAGTTCAAAATCTTGCAGAGTGTATGTCCTAGGATTTGTTTCTTGGACTCCAATTATCTTAAATATTTCTGTAGACCAATTTGGTTTGTATCCTTTATCAAAAATGGCTTTGTTTTTACTGATTCTTACGAACTCTCCTACTTTAAATTTCTGCTTTGATTTGTCTATGGTACGTATTTTATTATATACTGTGGATAAAAGGTGATTATCATTAACATCGCAGGGTCGCATCTTGGACTTAATGTAGGCCACATTGGCCGATGCAATAATAAGACGAATCAATTTGCTCTTCAAGACGCCGTAAATAGGCGTATAATCATTGGAAATGAAATTTCATTAGAAGAAGGTGATGTAGAGGATTTAAAAAATGTTTGTGAAGGAGTTGCATGCAACATTCGTGTAAAATATAAAGGAGATGCTATTTTAAGACGTACTCCATTACTGTTAATTTCTCAGCCAATTGTATGTAGTCATCCAGATTTCAACAATGTCCGTATTAGAACTATTAGGTGGAAAAAGTTGGATGAATTGAAAGATGGAATAAAAAAGCCTTATCCCTTAGCTTTCTTTTCAGTGTTGCAAATGTATAATATTCCTTATTAAATAAAAGACAAGAATTTGTACAATGTATAATTTTTATTGTCAATTATTACAACAAATAAAAATAAATTACAATTATCCTTTGTTCTGTACACGTTCAACTACTGTTTTAACGCCGTAAGCAGCACCTGCAGCAGCAGCAGTTGTCGCCGCGCCGGCCGCTATCGCGATCTGCCTTGAACTTGTAACTCCAGCTGTGCTAATTGCGGCCCCGTCCGTGACACTCTCTGGCCTTGTTTCAGGCACCCGTTCAAATTCAACTGTTTCGCCACTTGTATCCAAATCGTCGAATGCTGGATTATCTCCATACCGTATACGAGTAGCAGCATCCTCTCTTTGCACTGTTCGAATATCATTACTGCTACAAGAACGATTAACATTTGTTAATGGAATTCTTTCCGCCATTTCAATGTCTTCCTCAGGTCCCGGATATAAAACACCTCCGTCGTATTGTATAGAGCCATGGTTGCCCGTGCTTAAATACTGATTTACCCAAGACATTTTGCTGACTAAAATAAATAAATCATTACCGCCTTTTATATACATTACATTATCGAACAGCACGTGTCGGGCAACCTTTTGCTGGCGTGGGTGCTTGCTCAGATAATTGTCCTAAAAGGACAAATTATCTCGGCGGGACAGTGACGCCGCCATCGCGACCTTGGGACCCGGGGGGCCCCTTCTTTTTTTTTTATCAGTTGCTGACCCTCATGAATCGAAACATGACTGCGTCGCGTCGTTTCATGTACTAATGGACCGCGGTCGATTTAAGCTACCACCTAGCAAGTGTGGTGTCTGGCAGTGACACCACAGTTCCTTTGAAAGGGCACGGCCGATTTCCTTCCCAATCCTTCCGTAACCCGAGCTTGCGCTCCGCCTCGTTGTCGACGGGACGTTAAACACTAACCACCACCACCTCTAATGTTTTCATTATACATAAACGATCTATCAGCACAATACCAATGTTCTGTGACGATAATTTAGTATACAGCAAAGTATCGTCGTTGGTTGATCGTGAGGAAGCGCAGGGAGTTCTGAAAAAATTTTCATGTTTGTGCAATGAGTGAATACCGTTCACACAGCACCTCAAAGGGAAATCAGTATAGCGTAATATTCCTTAAAGTAGGTGTACAAACATATAACTGCTTTTCCACATGCAACGACGAGTTTATCATAGACTAAGTTGCCGATTTGTTGGCAAGGTAAGAACTTTAACGTCAATAGGTTTAATTGCGCTAGTTCGGCAAATAAAACTGGCCCGGAAAATATTGATAAGACTGACGCACGCTTGGAACTTGTTAATGAACAGGATAATTACCCAACACAGAGAATCGTGGAACCACGATTTCTACTGCACCAGCCGGTAGCTGTCACGTGTCTACACATGGGCATATCCCGCAAGCTCTGTCGTGAGTACTTCGTTGTATCACCAGGTCTGAGGGAGTGACAGGAGCAGACGTGTTTAGTGACCAGCTGACTACAACATAAAATAGTGCTCATTATAAAACAGAGCGTCTTCAGGGCCGAGTGTCATTTTTGGAAAACGTGTGCAGAACTGTTTTGGTAAGAGTTTAAGACGAGATTTTCTTGCAAAACCTCCTGAAAACGCTGCAATGCAAGTCTTAGTGACAAAACGAAGTGAAACGGTCTCTATAGTGGACAAAATCATAACCATTCGAAAAGAATTAGGACACCAAAAAACACTTTTAGAGGGAAGGAAACTATGGAACAAACTACGACGAAATTTCAGTGCCCTCTTTGCAAGTGGGAATCAACAGAATGTCATGTCAAAGGTGGTTTCTGTGTGAACTGGAATCAGGGATTCTGAATACTAATTTTTTTATTTCTTGAGATGAACTCTAGCACAGCTTGTTAGGGTACGTAAACTCATAGAACAAGCACACTAAGCATCAGAAATTCCGCGTCAGATCCGTGAAGAACCGTTGCCTTATCTCAAGATTTGTGTACAGTGCCCAGTCTCATGTCCGCGCCGTAACACGATTCTTTCACCAAATTGTTTACTACAAGCGTGGATCGGCTCACATAGGCTGAACCATCATCTGTATATTTTCAACAAGACGGAATAAGAACACACATCTGAATCTTCGTGGCAGGTTAAAACCGTGTGCCGGACCGATACTCGAAGTCGGAACCTTTGCCTTTCGCGGGCAAGTGCTCTACCATCCGAGCTACCCAAGCACGACTCACGTCCCGTCCTCAGCCTTACTTCCGCCAGTACCTCGTCTCCTACTTTCCAAACTGGAAACACACATCCTTGACAACTTTGTTACGGCTGCATGCGGTGTTCTGTGCCAAACAGCGGAGGTAGTGCAATATCCTAGCCATCTTGATCACCAGCTCTCTCACTCTAATTTGTACCAGCGGCGAAAATTGAAGCGATAGTTGTACTCAAATAATCTTCACACACTGGAAGAGCTGCAGCAGAATATTGAAAACGCTCTTGCTGCCATATTTTATGTAGAGCTGCTCCTCGTTTCTCACAGTTTGGCAAATCGAGCTCAGCGCTGCATCGACGCCACCGGTGGACATTTTCTGTACCTTCTTTGATTTTCATTATGAGGGGTCAATCCTCGTCAGTGTTACTGTAAATATTTTTCGGGCCAGAGTCAGTCTGCGCACGCTGTGTGTGACTGCCAACCAATTACAGCTCATTTCCAGTAAGAAGAGAGGAGGGACAGACTGCGTGAAGAGCGTCAGGTTCATGAAGGAGATCAAGCATGGGACCTTTCACCTACAATTTCCCAGCGACGAATTCTGGATCTTTTTCAAACGGCGCTTCATCTCTGAGCTCGGAGGAGAGATGACGGGCATGAAGCTGACTTCGTCGGGACGGCTCTCCGCCATTTCACTGGACTTCTTAACGAGATTCATATCCAGCGACGTCCGCATGAAGCAGCTGTCACTGGCCAGCATGAAAGTCGGCCATCTGGACGGACCAGTGATCACTATGCCTACACTCGAGATCCTGCAACTTCCAGATGACGGTATCATCACAATGAGTGAAGGTAAGCTATACGACTTACGTTCGGAAGTACGTTTCTTAAGCTATGTCCACTGGTCTTCCATTTCAGAGTCCCTGTTTCAGAAGTCATGATCACCTTGCACATATCAAGTCTCAAACTTCTGGTCGTCATTTTGTCAATAGCACTTCTCTCTAGTGGTTTAGATTTTCATAATCACTCAGCCGTTTCCAATACATAACCCTGTCTACTCAAAAATAAAGCAACTGACCCAGATGACGTACCTGCGGAAGTGCCTAAGAAGCTGAAGACGCCTGCTTAAATATTCCCTGCATCACTTTTGAAGCGGATCATTACTGAGAAGAAACTTTCTCACGCATGGTCATCTAGCATGAGAGTTATGTTCCGTAAGGATAAAGGACATGCTTTCGACTCCCCAGCTTACCACATTCTTCGACTCCTCTGTTCTACATGCAAACCACTGCAAACCGTCTCTGGAATCTGACAAGCTGACGCTAATTAGTTTGGAGTTTTTATGACCTTCGGGATCATGTATGTAACCAATAAGACCCGAGTGTTGATGGAGAAATACACGAGGAAACAAGTATACACATTAAAATCCTGGGTCCATAAACGATTGCATGCAAAATGTGAGGAAATTGGAAAACAAACGATTATCAGAAGGACTGACTCGCCATGTGGAAAAATCAAATCAACCATCGTTGAAATTAAAAGCAAGGTCGATAATATTAAGAGTGCAGTGGGAATTCCCCTGCTGCATATAAAGGCGAAAGCGGATAGGTGGAAAAAGTCCGTTGAAGGCCTCTTCGATGCAGAGGACTTGTCTGATGACGTTGTAGAAGAAGAAACAGGAGTCAATAGGGAAGATCAAGAGTTACAGTCAGAGTGTAAAAGAGATTTGTAAGACTCAAATTCAGATAAGGTAGAAGGAATGGATACCATTCCATCATAATTTCTAAAATAATTGGAAGCTGTGTCAACAAAACTTCTATTCACGTTGGTGTGTAAAAGGTATGAGACTGTCTATACATCATCCGATTCTCGGAAAAATATCTCCAACTCTACTGAAGATAGAGAACCCACAAGTGCAAGAATTATGGTACAATCAGCTCAACAGCTCATGCATCCAAGTTGATGACAAGTATAATACACAAAATAATGGAAGAGAAAACTGAGGAGCTCTTAGATGAAGATTAGTTTGGCTTTAGGAAGAGTAAAGACAGCAGACAGTCACTTCTAACGTTGCGAGTAATGATGGAAGCAAGACTCAAGAAAAATCAAGATACCTTTATTGGATTTGTCGCTTGGTTAAAGGGTTCGACAGTATAAAGTGATGCAAGATGTTCGAAATACAGGGTAAACTGTAGTTGAATGATGGGTAATGTACAATATGTAGAAGAACCATGAGAGAATATTGAGATTTTAAGACAAGGACGAAGAGTTCGGTTTAAGAAGGATGTATGACGGGAATGTAATGTTTCGCCCCTACTCTTTAACGTACACATATAAGAAACAATATGGGCTGGCCGGAGTGGCCGTGCGGTTCTAGGCGCTACAGTCTGGAGCCGAGTGACCGCTACGGTCGCAGGTTCGAATCCTGCCTCGGGCATGGATGTGTGTGATGTCCTTAGGTTAGTTAGGTTTAACTAGTTCTAAGTTCTAGGCGACTGATGACCTCAGAAGTTAAGTCGCTTAGTGCTCAGAGCAATTTAAGAAACAATGACGGAAATAAAAAAAAGGACCAAAAGTGGTATTAACATTCAGAACAAAATCAATGATAATAGTAGCTGATGACATTGTTATCCTCAGAGAAAGTGAAGAAGAATTACAAGAACTTTTAAATGTAATGAATAGCGTAATGAGTACAAAATATGGACTGAGCGTAAATCGAAGAAAGACGAAAGTAATGAGAAGTTGAAAGGTGAGCAGCGAGAAACTTATCATCAGAATTGTGGATCACGAGGGAGACGAAGTTACGGCATTCCACTACCTAGGCACCAAAATAAGCCATAATGGACGGAACAAGGAGGACATAAAAAGCAGACTAGTTCCCAAAAATGACATTCCTGGCCGGGAGATGTCTGCTGGTATTAAATATTGCCCTCATTTTCTAACAAGTAATTTCTGCGGCTGTACGTTTGGAGCACAGAAATGTAAGGTAGTGAAACATTGACTGTGCGAAAACCGGTACAAAAGATAATCGAAAGATTTGAAATGTGGTGTGATAGACAAATGATGTCAATTGATGTTCTAATAAGTTAAGGAATGAGATGGTTCGTCGTAGAATCAACGTGGAAATAAATGTATGGAAAACACTGACAAGAAGAAGGGGCAGGATGATAGGACATCTTTCAAGACATCAGAGAAGAAGTTCCATGTTACTAGAGGGAGCTGTAGAGGGTAAAAACTGTAGAGGAAGGCAGAGATTGGAATACACCCAGTATAATCTAGGATGTTGGTTGCAATTGGTGTACTGAGAAGAAAAGGTAGCCGCAGGAGAGGAATTCGTGGCGGGGTGCATCAAACCAGTCAGCAGTCTTATGACACAGAAAAAAAAGGATGGCAGACTGCTAAGATACCATGCACCGTGCCATGAAATTTCCACTGTTCATACTAGTCCATTTGTCGTCCCTTGTTCGTTTTATGTAAAACATAAACATCATTCTTGGTATGCTCGAATGAGAGACTAGTGTCGTTATTTTGGGTGGCTAAAGGTATATCTGGAGTGCATTTACAAGTATGTGTTTGCAGTATTTTGTCTGGAAGTCTCTCCCAGTTTCGGCTATATAGTGGTTTTTCTACGTACTAAACTCCATTTTGTACATCCCAGGTTGCGTTTATCTGTCTGAGTGTTTATGTTTTGTCTCATTTAAGGAGTACAGTAATTTAAAATATTCTTTCTGCATATGGCTAAATTTCTGTACCTACCTTTTGCTGTCACACCCATGTACCAACCCTCATCACACTTCAAAAATGGTTCAAATGGCTCTGAGCACTATGGGACTCAACTGCTGAGGTCATTAGTCCCCTAGAACTTAGAACTAGTTAAACCTAACTAACCTAAGGACATCACAAACATCCATGCCCGAGGCAGGATTCTAACCTGCGACCGTAGCGGTCTCGCGGTTCCAGACTGCAGCGCCTTTAACCGCACGGCCACTTCGGCCGGCTCATCACACTTCATCTTAATTTACTAGTAACTGTGATGCACGTACTGACGGCATCATATTGGTATAACTTTTTGTGCTAGAACATAAAGTAAGAAGTAAGTGAAGCAGTAAAAATTATTTAATAAATTTTTAGCACCGTTAGTGACCTCAAGTAACGCCATGCAACTTGGGCAAATTCTGTTGATACTGTTTCAACATGCCAGTTGAGGCATGGAGGGTACTATGCAGTTAGTAGAATATGCTAGTCAAGCTCTTCCAACTATGGATAATTTACGGTTCAACAAGGCATGCAAACTTCTGGGCTACACTCCAAACCCCTGAAGATCAAAATCATCAGCAAGAACTCTACAACAGGCCATAGAGCTGAAAACGCAGAGAAGTACTGATTACTTCAACAACTAAAGTTGTTAACAATTTTTGTCAATATCATTAACATTGTGATTGCTTAATATTTGAAGATCACTCAAAAAGGTGTCGTAAAATTTACAAATCAACAAATGAACAGCAACAGAGGCAAAGGATAAGCAATATTGCCATACATGCTTGTACACATGAATTTTTCAACAGAATTATCATGGGATTGGGAAACCAATCTGCTAAGCAAAGGGGAGAAATGCAATATATGACGTGAAATTGTCCCCTAAAGTTGTAGTGGATTTTATTGTTGCAACAAAGAAATTCTGCAGATATAGGGGAATCGGATACGAAGAAAAGACAGTTCAAGTTCACAAGTCAATTAAAGCCACAACTATTGACGTAAAAAAAAACAAGTACATGATGCCCCCCACGTTTACAGAAAAACACTGAATGATATGAACAAAAAGTTAAATGGAAACGAAGCCTTAATTACCAACAACGAAAAAGGGAATACATTTTATGGTGATAGAAAAAGAATACATACGAAAAACATTAGATTTTTATCCTTAAAAATGGTGTTGCAGAAATAAAGACCTCACAAGAAAACTTTCAATCAAATTTCGAATCATAGCTAAAAACACACAATCCTGCATCTGTCAGTGAGAAGAGGTATACCACTACCACATTCCTCAGGTAACAAAGCTAAAATCCGAACGAAAATATACAAATGATGCAGCCAAATTAGACCCACTATCAGCTCAAGAAACAGCCAAGGAAACAGAATTACAAACAGAACCAGATAATAGCCAAGACATACACATACACTGAAAACTACTGATCAAAACTGTCAACAACCAATAAATGAAATTAAAAGCATCAAATTCTCCCATTCGCATTAGTTAGTATGATGTGCAGCTACAAAGCTATACATCAAATAAAGTTTTGCATCACCCCAGTTCCAAGAACTCCCGAAGATAGACATTTACTTTCTTCATTTTACATGTTAGTGCACTAGTATTTGTAAAATGATTCTTTCATATAGCATTCATTAAAAATGACGACCATGCCACTTGGGACCTGTGGAATGGTACATTAGCTTATTTGTTTGAGTTGTAAATATTTGTCATGTATTGTTGTTTTTCTGACATGTTCTACAGCCTTGAGGACCTCCTCACTACGGATCCATTGGAATGAAAGTAATTCTAAGCTAATCTAATCTAACTGTGGATGTTGTATCACAGACACCGTCCCTTTGACTGTTCAGAGATGACACTACACATGCCCAAAGATGTAAACAACCATGCATGAGCAGCGCCTATTAGATGGATGGGGTCCGACAGCCGATCAGATCCAGCCACTCCACCAGGATGGAGGTACAGGGCTCGTGTTGTCTGTAGTTCAACCACGTCTAGACGGTCAGCACCGTGGTTCGATCACGTCCGCATTGTTACTTTGTGCCAGGAAGAGCTCTCAACAAGGGAAGTGTCCAAGCGTCTCGGAGTGAACCAAAGCGATATTATTCGCACATGGAACATATGAAGAGATACAGGTACTGTCGATGACATGCCTCCCTCAGGGAGCCCAAGGGCTACTACTGCAGTGGATGACCGCTGCCTACAGATTATGGCTCGGTGGAACCCCGACAACAACGCCACCATGTTGAATAATGCTTTCCGTGCAGTCACAGGACGTCGTGTTAAGACTCAAACTGCGCGCAATAGGAAGCACGATGGTCACCTTCACTCCCGACGTCCATGGCGATGTCCATCTTTGCAACCCCGACACCACGCTGCGCGGTACAGATGGACTCAACAACATGCCGAATGGACCGCTCAGGATTGGCATCGCGTTCTCTTCGCCGATGAGTGTCGCTGTCGCATATGCCTCCAGCCAGACGATCGTCGGAGACGTTCTTGGAGGCAACCCTGTCAGGCTGAACGCCTTAGACACACTGTCCAGCGAGAGAAGCAAGGTGAAAGTTCCCTGCTGTTTTGGGATGGCATTATGTTGGGCGACGCACGTCGCTGGTGGTCATGGAAGGCGCCGATACGTGAATGCCATCCTCCGACCGATAGTGCAACCATATCGGCAGCATATTGCCGAGGCATTTCTCTTCATGGATGACAGTACGCCTGGTGGTCTTGGAAGGCACCGTAACGGCAGTACGATACGTAAATGCCATCCTCCGACAGATAGTGCAACCATATCGGTAGCATATTGCCAAGGCATTCGTCTTCTTGGACGACAATTTGCGGGCCCATCGTGCACAACCTATGAATAACTTCCTACTGTATAACGACATCGCTCGACTAGAGTGGCCACCATGTTCTTCAGACATGAACCCTATGCCTGGGATGGATTGAAGAGGTCTGTTCATGGACGATGTCACCCATCAACCACTCTAAGGGATCTACGCCGAATCGCCGTTGAGGAGTGGGACAATCTGGATCAACAGTGCCTTGATGAACTTGCGGATAGTATGCCACGACCAATACAGGCATGCATCAATGCAAGAGGACGTGCTACTGGGTATTAGAGGTACCGGTGTGTACAGCAATCTGGACCACGACCTCTGAAGGTCTCGCTGTATAGTGGTACAACTTGCAATGTGTTGTTTTCATGAACAATAAAAAGGGCGGAAATGATGTTTATGTTGATCTCTATTCCAATTTTCTATACAGGTTCCGGATCTCTCGGAACCAAGGTCATGCAAAACTTTTTTTGATGTGTGTATGATAATAATAGCACTTAGTGCCTTGCGACAAACATTTCACGTAATTCCAAACCTTTACCAATCTGTTTCTTGCTGTAAACCTCTACAAAATAATGAAAGGGAATTAGTTTATTGCTAATTACGTTTTCGCTATTTATGCAGTAAAAATGCCGCATCAGGTATAAAGTTTTAATTTATTTTGCAGACAGCTTTCTCATGTACCAGTGAATGTATCTGCAAAATTATATCATTGTGCGACACATTGTTCAGAAGACATGACGTAATAGAGATTAGGCTGCGTGAAATCGGTACTACGAGCTAACATTCATTACGGACACAGGTGAAATATGCTTATAAATATGTGTGAAATATGCATTTTCTGACAAATCTGTGTGTAAAAATCTCTTTCCCAATCCATGGGTAGATCTGAATGAAACGTGGTATGTGTATCACAATCTGGAAAGAAATTCTGTGAGGGTGATAATGTGAAGAGAGAAGGAGGAGAAAGAGATGGACAAACATAGAACGAAGTGAGGACATGGACAGACAGAAGGGACGGGGATGGAGGACATGGACGGAGATGT
Organism: Schistocerca nitens; assembly: GCF_023898315.1. Taxonomy (NCBI): domain Eukaryota; kingdom Metazoa; phylum Arthropoda; class Insecta; order Orthoptera; family Acrididae; genus Schistocerca; species Schistocerca nitens. The sequence continues at coordinate 72,892,952 of NC_064614.1, forward strand.
GATGGAGGGGGAGATGGACAAAATGAGGAGGAGAGGGAAATGAAGAGCACATCATGGACAGGGAGAGGGAAGGGCGGGTGATAGACTGAGGAACGAAAGAGAGGGAGTTGGACCAAGAGAGGGGCGAGGAGGGGAAGGACTGAGAGAAGGTGGAAGAGGAGGTGGACGGAGAGATTGGGAGGAGGAAATAATCAGAGAAAGGAAGAGAAGATGTACAGAGAGAGAGAGAGAGGAGACAGAGGTTGACAGAGAGAGAGGGGGAAGAGGGGCTGATGGGCTAATACACTCCTGGAAATGGAAAAAAGAACACATTGACACCGGTGTGTCAGACTCACCATACTTGCTCCGGACACTGCGAGAGGGCTGTACAAGCAATGATCACACGCACGGCACAGCGGACACACCAGGAACCGCGGTGTTGGCCGTCGAATGGCGCTAGCTGCGCAGCATTTGTGCACCGCCGCCGTCAGTGTCAGCCAGTTTGCCGTGGCATACGGAGCTCCATCGCAGTCTTTAACACTGGTAGCATGCCGCGACAGCGTGGACGTGAACCGTATGTGCAGTTGACGGACTTTGAGCGAGGGTGTATAGTGGGCATGCGGGAGGCCGGGTGGACGTACCGCCGAATTGCTCAACACGTGGGGCGTGAGGTCTCCACAGTACATCGATGTTGTCGCCAGTGATCGGCGGAAGGTGCACGTGCCCGTCGACCTGGGACCGGACCGCAGCGACGCACGGATGCACGCCAAGACCGTAGGATCCTACGCAGTGCCGCAGGGGACCGCACCGCCACTTCCCAGCAAATTAGGGACACTGTTGCTCCTGGGGTATCGGCGAGGACCATTCGCAACCGTCTCCATGAAGCTGGGCTACGGTCCCGCACACCGTTAGGCCGTCTTCCGCTCACGCCCCAACATCGTGCAGCCCGCCTCCAGTGGTGTCGCGACAGGCGTGAATGGAGGGACGAATGGAGACGTGTCGTCTTCAGCGATGAGAGTCGCTTCTGCCTTGGTGCCAATGATGGTTGTATGCGTGTTTGGCGCCGTGCAGGTGAGCGCCACAATCAGGACTGCATACGACCGAGGCACACAGGGCCAACACCCGGCATCATGGTGTGGGGAGCGATCTCCTACACTGGCCGTACACCACTGGTGATCTTCGAGGGGACACTGAATATTGCACGGTACATCCAAACCGTCATCGAACCCATCGTTCTACCATTCCTAGACCGGCAAGGGAACTTGCTGTTCCAACAGGACAATGCACGTCCGCATGTATCCCGTGCCACCCAACGTGCTCTAGAAGGTGTAAGTCAACTACCCTGGCCAGCAAGATCTCCGGATCTGTCCCCCATTGAGCATGTTTGGGACTGGATGAAGCGTCGTCTCACGCGGTCTGCACGTCCAGCACGAACGCTGGTCCAACTGAGGCGCCAGGTGGAAATAGCATGGCAAGCCCTTCCACAGGACTACATCCAGCATCTCTACGATCGTCTCCATGGGAGAATAGCAGCCTGCATTGCTGCGAAAGGTGGATATACACTGTACTAGTGCCGACATTGTGCATGCTCTGTTGCCTGTGTCTATGTGCCTGTGGTTCTGTCAGTGTGATCATGTGATGTATCTGACCCCAGGAATGTGTCAATAAAGTTTCCCCTTCCTGGGACAATGAATTCACGGTGTTCTTATTTCAATTTCCAGGAGTGTAGAATTGGAATAAATACATACCCGGCAATGCCGGATACCAGCTAGTAGCATAAAAAAAGGTAAGCCTTTATATTCACCTAACAGCGTTCCCGGAGCTGGGGTTATGGACTTTAGATACTATAACAGTCAGAACGTATTACTGAATGGTTGCGAATCTCCTGTATGACCTGAACGTTACCAGCACTCTTCGTGTGTGCAGCCACCCTGCTGGCTGTGCCCAATATCCTGCAGCTGGACGTCGCAGGCAATGAACTGAAGGAACTACCACAGCGGCTTCCTGGAAGACTGTTGGCCCTCAACGTTTCACGGAACCGTCTCGTGAGCTTGCCCACAGTGCTGCCTCAGGCGCTCACCAACCTCAACATTTCCTACAACGCCATTGAGGTGAGTTAGTACTGTTTGCTACAAATACCTTGCAATGTAAAATTTTGTGCTCTATGAGGCTTTCCTGCAAGCACCACTCGCGTGAAACCTAGTTTCCTGAGTTCATTCATAAGACCCACAACCCGGTAGATGAAGGAGCTCAGGTGGCTATTGTGTAGCTTGACTTCCACAAGACCTTCGATACAATTTGCTTCATCGCCTAAAAAACACACAGTGCTGCTTGTGAAGAGAATTCATCGTGTCATTCGTAATGGGGAAGGTATCATCAGAAAGGAAGTATATGGCTTACGTCAAGGGAGTGTAGAGTGATTGGTATCATCTGTCATTCACACAATGCTACTATAATAGGATTTTTACTTTCTTGTATCTTAATTTGTGGTGTCCTTTCAACATCTTTTCTCCCATCAGTTAATTCTATCCCTGTCCCAAATGTCGCTAAACATTCAGAGACAGTCCAGTCTTATTAACTTTTACAAAGTCTGTTTTAATTGTTTAAGTTCCTAGATTGTTAAAGTTCTGCTGACGAGCTTTATCTTGTGAATAGAGTTGCCTAATATTCCACCAAATGCACTTAGTCACAATCGAACCAAATCTCCCTCACTCCTTAAACATTATTAAATATTTTTGGTTATCCTATACGCTTGTTACAGATACTGTTGCCTGAATTGCAGCTCCTGCAGGGATCATTTCACCTAAGATGGCAAGATCCTTCACACTTGGTACCATTGCAATCCCAACTATTAACGGAAATCTTTGTTCGGTTCCCAAAGTCTTGTGTCTCCTGCAACCGATGCTTCTCTACGTAGCCATGAAAATGTAATGCAAAGAATTATCCCACCAAACTAGAGTTAAAGCCGTACCCAAAGACGTAATCCATCTTAGAACCACTGATCTCCAAAATATCCATCCAAAACACAGTGACCAACTGTCTTACATTTTACTTGGGTTACATGATCACATATTCGCAGAATCACTCTCATTTCACACTCTCTCTTCTAGAAAGCGTTGTTCAGTCTCACTCCAGCTCTAACCTGCACACCACTTCCAATCCTACCGCGCCGAAGTATGATCATTAGAAGAGCTGTATTCTGTGCAATATCCCCCACCGAATCATTGTTTACTTGACAATCACCTTCTCCAGCTCACATATCTTCATCAGCTCCTCCCACTTGCTTCCCGAGATTCTCGTTCCATCCTACTGTCTATACAGAACTGCTTACGAAATCGGATACAGACTACCACCTGCAGAAATATAGCATCAGGACCAACGAATTACTCAACATCGTAAGTAAGACAACTACATCATCGTTGCAAACATTACGTCGCATAAAGCAACCATCTCCCTGTAATTAAAAAACTCAGCAAACTTCTCATATTTAATATTTTTTTGGTTCCACTTTGTCAGGTTTAAACTCGGTACAGCAGAAACCTTGCCGCAGCCCACCTGATCCGAGAGGGGAATTAAAAAGCAATAAAGAGAAAGACGAGCAGTTCCTCGTAGAACTTTTATGCAGTTACGACGACGCAGTCAGAGGATGCTAAACTAAACAACAATTTAAGCAATATATCTGCCACCTATTTACCCATGTATCTGCAGTAAGGGATTAATCCTCGAGCAGGCGCGCTGCGGAATGGAGTAGCCCACCTGTAGTTTTCCGCTAGTGGAAACATTTTTGTTTGTCAGAGATTACTGGCACTCTAGCTATTCCTGTACTGTTGCTTCAGCTATTTTTGGCATATTGTGGCTGTGGTGTCGCTGCCAGACACCACACTTGCTAGGTGGTAGCTTAAATCGGCCGCGGTCCATTAGTACATGTCGGACCCGCGTGTCGCCACTGTGTGATCGCAGACAGAGCGCCACCACACGGCAGGTCTCGAGAGACGTACTAGCACTCGGCCCAGTTGTACGACGACGTTGCTAGCGACTATACGGACGAAGCCTTTGCTCTCATTTGCCGAGAGACAGATAGAATAGCCTTCAGCTAAGTTAATGGCTACGACTTAGCAAGGCGCCAATTGTATCAGTGCATGTATCTTACGAGTCTCATTTGTATAGTCAAGAGAGATGTACCAAAGGAAGCATTAAAAGTTAAGTATATTCCAAAGCTACGTATTTTCTTTATAGCAGTCATAACTTATCCTGTTCCAGACTTGACGCCAGTCGGCGTGTGTGTACGCGTGCCTTTCGGCTTCCTTCTCAGTGTGGCGTGACTAGCTTGTTACGCCACAACAGTGGCATATTAAAATTCCTAAACAGGGGCGAATTATTTAGTTTCACCTGAGTGCTTCGGTAGTTAGGATTTAATCTCTACATGTTAATGTAATTTATTAGACACAGTTCCTGCGTTTTCGTCAGGGTCTACAAAGAGTTGCGCTGCATAGTTTACTTTTCCACTGTCATTAGTATGGACAGGGACTGCGATTGCTGTGTGCGAATGCGAGCTGAGCTTCAGGCTGTGATGGCCTCGGTTGCACAGCTTGAGGCTGCCGTGGATGCGCACCACTATTGTGGGCCAGCTGTGGGGATCCAACGGACGTCCAGCATGTCCGAGTCCTCCGATCGGTTCAAATGGTTCAAATGGGTCTGAGCACTATGGGACTTAACTACTGAGGTCATTATTCCCCTAGACTTAGAACTACTTAAACCTAACTAACCTAAGGACATCACACCATCCATGCCCGAGGCAGGATTCGAACCTGCGACCATAGCGGTCGCGCTGTTCCAGACTGTAGCGGCTAGAACCGCTCGGCCACTCCGGCCGGCCCACCGATCGGTCACCATCGCTGGCCAGCCCAGTTACTCCTGGCACTGAGGTTGACCCCTCACCTGTGGTCGCGTGGAAGGTCGCCCCGGGTGTAGCAGGTGGCGAAATACTTCCCAGGCGGCCGCACGTGAGGCCTCCCATGTTTGTCTGATAAACAGGTTCCAGGTGCTGTCTGTAGCTGTCTCTGTGGCTGAGACAGATGCCGTCACCTGTCCTGTTTCAGAGCAAACCTCTCAGCCTACAAGATCTGCACAGTCACACAGGGTGGGATTATTGATAGTTGGGAGCTCCTACGTTAGGCGCGTTATTCGGCCCCTTAGGGACATGGCTGCATACCGGGTGGGGTCATTCCAGACGTGGAACGGATCCTCCCAGATGCCATGAAGAGTACAGGGAGGTGGTGGCTCACGTCGGCACCAATGACGTGTGTCACTTTGGATCAGAAGAGTTTCTCTCTGGTTTCGAGCGGCTAACAGAAGTGATAAAGGCTGCCAGTCTTCCATAGAAGATGAAATCAGAGCTGATCATTTGCGGCATAGTCGATGGACCTGATTTCGGACCTGTGGTACAGCGTCGAGTTGATGGTCTGAATCAGAGGCTCAGACGGTTCTGCAACCGTGTAGGCTGCAGATTCCTCGACTTCCGCCGAAGGGTGGGTTTCGGATTCTGCTGAATAGGTCAGGTGGCCACTATACGCAGGAGGCGGCTACACGGGTAGCAGGGGCTGTGTGACGTGGACTGGGTGGTTTTCTAGGTTAGAGGGTCTAGGGAAAACGCGAGAAGGGATTCAGTCACAAAGGGTGCAGGTCGAGCATAGGAAGAACGTAGAAAAAGGAACCATTGGTATAACATTGTAAATTGTGGAAACTGTGTTGGGAAAATACCGGATCTCCAAGCGCTAATAGAAAGCACTGATGCTCAAATCGTTATAGGCACCGAAAGCTGGCTAAAGCCGGAGATAAGCTCAGCCGAAATTTTTGCGAAGAACCCAACGGTGTTCTTAAAGGATAGGCTAAACACAGCCGACGCTTGAGTGTTTGTTGCTGTTACAAGTAGTTTAAGTTGTAGCGAAGTAGAAGGAGATACTTCCTGCGAGTTAGTATGGACAGAGGTCATTGTTGGCAACCGGAATAAAATAAGTATTGGATCCTTTTACCGACCTCCCAATTCAGATGATACAGTTGCTGAAAGGTTCGAAGATAACTTGAGTTTGATTTCAGACACGTACCCGACTCATACGTTCATAGTTAGTGATGAACTTAATTTACGCTCGATATGTTGGTGAAAATAAATGTTTCTTTCCGGAGGTAGGCATAAAACATCCGAAATTGTGCTAAACACATTCTGTGAAAATTATTTCGAGCAGTTAGTTCATGAGCCCAAGTGAATAGTAAACGGTTGTGGAAACACACTGGAGCTCTTAGCAACAAATAATCCAGATTTAATAATGAGCATCGAAACGGATACAGAGACTAGTGAGCACAGGATTGCCGTAGCGACATTTAATATTGTAAACCCCAAATCCTCAAAAAATAAACGAGAAATATACCTATTCAAAAAAGCAGATAAGAATTCGCTTGATGCCTTCCTGAAGGACAATCTCCACACCTTCCTAATTAATAACGTAAGTATAGACCAGATGTGGCTTGAATTCAAAGAAATAGTATCGGCAGCAATTGAGAGATTTATACCAAATAAACTAACAAACGACGGAGCTGATCGTCCTTGGTACACAAAACGGGTCAGAACACTATTGCAGAAACAATAAAACAGACATCCCAAATTTAAACAGACGCAAAATCCCCAAATTGGCGGACTTCTATTCGTTCTTTCTTGCAGGCGTTTGGTCTTACTTGCAGAAATTCATACAACCTTGGGGCCTATGGTGAGAAATGTCATGCTTTTCGGGGAGTGCTGCAGTGTCCTGCACTATATTCCCAATACGCCAGCAAAATATGGAATCAGACTACGTTTTTTACAAGTAACTTGGCAGTATGCTGTGGAAAACAAGAGTGTGGCCCATATCACACTTGAAACACGCCAAGTGACATATTGATGCACCAGGCTCCTAACATTGAAAGTAGTAATATGAACATCACATTCGGTAATTTTTACACCAATTACCCTTTGGCGACGTCTCTCTTAAAGAAGCAGCTCACTTGTATAGGCACACTGAAAGAGGTCAAATAGAAATACCTGTTGAATCTCAGACAAGCAAAAATCGAAAAGTTGCGTTTTTAAGTTTTGAATTTCATAACGACCTCAGCCTCAAATCATATATATAACAAATCAGAAACAAATCTGCGATATTGCTAGCCATGATTCATAAACTACCAAAACTTGACTATATAATAAACAAGCCTGAAATAATAATCGACTACAACATCACAAAATTGGATGCTGACACATCTATATGTGTAAAACTTTGTTTGTAGAAATATTTGACATTTTCTTGCAAACGCAACAACTGTGCCTACTAAGTCCTTGGTTCTAATGTGGATTATGTTCATAGGGTCTAAAATGTGGGGGACCATGTACTGAACTGAAAAATGTAGTAAGGAAACCTCAAGTGAAAGACTTTGTACCAACTCTTCATGACATATTTAAATTTTACCCTAAGAAAGTTAAAATAATCAGTCACATTCATAAAAAAATGTGTAGAAATAAAATGTTCATTGACAGTATTCAGAAAACAAACGCCACTTCTCCAGTGTTTGAGATCGTATCACGTAAATTATGTTTTGAGGCATAAAATAGCCTGTGTATCCATAATGTATATGTGGCGCCTGCTTCAGGGTTAATCACCCGTTCCACAACCTCACGAAGAGAGTAGTGTCACTTTTCTCCTATACGCCACTTATTCGCTCATGAGTAAATCATGTCATTAACAATAATGCCAGCTCTTAATGTAATTAGCAATAATCCAGTTTATCCATTTATATGGTTATTTACACTGTTAATATTTCACTCAACAAGTTATTTAAAATAATTAATTCAGTACTTCCACTTCTTCCTCCGTTAAACATAAGTTTTGATTGCAAATGCGTGGAAAAATCTTTGTTAGCGCAGACACCTCGTTTTTATCATTGTTGAGCGTTGATGCTCCTTCCTCCTTGCCTCTCTAAAAGTTACCATATGCCTGCCGATAGTTGTCATTTGTACCTGACCCTTTCACTTAGCTGTTTGTGGTTAAATCGTAACGAGAGTATACTTAACAGTAACAAAATATGCCTGTTGAGTAAACAAATCAATATATTTTCTCAGTTTCGAACGCAACAGAATTTTGATCTTAACAAGGCGCGTGCTCCGGATGTAACCTATCGCAGAGAAGAGAAGCAGTCAGATACATGTAGCAAATGAGAGGAATATACTTCTTTACAAGGATACACTGAATCAAATACGTAATTATACACTGAATTTATACTACATGAAATGAAATTTCTGATACAGATATTTTAAGAAGTTAAATACACTGAGAGATATGGAACTATTTCGCCAAGAACACCGTGACTGAACACTGCCAGACTGATACTCAGGTATTCCCACACCTGACGGGTAATTAAGTAAAATTTCGTCACCATACAACCTTACTTTCAAAATTTTTTGTGCATATAAGATCATTCCTACAACTGCATTACTTGGTCGGTATTTGGTGTGGCCTACGTTACTAGAAATTTTCGAGTGTAGTTCGCTACGCAGCATTCACGAAGTACAGAACATGCAGCTTATCGCTACCTTTTGAAAGCTCAGAGAGGACGAACAGTTACTATGTGGGACATAGGATCATATACTGTCCAATATTAACGTGGCCACATGTGAGAAGCAAGAATAACCATCATTTGCATCGCTTACCGCTGTGTGATATACAGAATGACAGTGATGTTCTGGAAGGTACCTACAGGTTTAGTTACTACATTTTTCAGTTCAGTACATGGCACCCTACATTTTAGACCCTATGAACACAATCCACAGAAGAACAAAGGACTTAGTCGGTACGGTTGTTGTGTTTGGAACCAACTGTCAAATGTTTCTTGCAGATTTTACACATATAGTTGATTCACGGTATGATCGCCCACTTTTGTGATGTTGTAGTCGATTATTATTTCAGGCTTGTTTATTATATAGTCATGTTTTGGTAGTTCATGCATCATATCTAGTAATATCGCAGATTTGTTTCTGATTTGTTATATATATATATATATATATATATATATATATATATATATATATATATGATTTGAGGCTGAGGTCTTTTTGAAATTCAAAACTCAAAAACGTAACTTCTCGATTTTTGCTTGCCTGAGATTCAACATGTATTTCTCTTTTGACTTCTTTCAGTGTGCCGATACAAGTGATCTGCTTCTTTAAGAGAGACGTCGCCAAAGGGTAATTGGTGTAGAAATTATCGAATGTGATGTTCATATTACTATCTCCAGGATTAGGAATCAGGTGCGTCACTATGTCGCTTGGCGTGTATCAAATCTGATGTGGGCCATACTCATGTTTTCCAAAGCATACTGCCAAGTTAATGTAAAAAACGTAGTTTGATTCTATATTTTGCAGGCATATTGGGAACATAGCATGACGTTTCTCACCATAGGTTCCAAGGTTGTATGAATTTCTGCAAGTAAGACCAAACGCCTGCAAGAATGGATGAATGGAAGCTAGTTTGTCTATTTTTCTTCTTTGAGGACCTGTGCCCCTGTCATCAAATCGCATAAATCGGAGGAAATGCAAAAATCGCAGTAACTTATACGTGCTCTTAGAACCAGCTTTCCAGTTCCGTCCGAGTTTCATGGCTTGTGTGCGTTAATGTGATGTCCTTCCTTTACTCCAGTCACATATAAACATGCAAGTAAAACAAGCATTTCAGTTTGAGATGTCTCAATCGTATCTCTGTCGCAAGAGAACATGATGGACTGTTTTCTGTGTATACAAATTTGCGTGTGTGACAATATTATCTATCACACTGTTGTTTTATACGCCAATTTTGAAGACATAGTGCAGCTGGTATCTTCGCCCTCGGCTGATATTTCCCGTTGTCGTTTGCGAGCTGTGCATGGCTCGTGTTCGTGCCATACCTCATTTGACATCCTGTTTTTTATTGTACTACCACATCGTTATGTTAATTTAAATTACTGGTGTCGCTGAGTGACCACCTTGCCTGCCCGTGTGGGGCAGCACCTGCTCTTATCGATATAATCCGTGGCGTATTATCTTTGTCGACTGCTATTGCTTCCCGGTTGTCCTGTGTTCGGGGTTCATTTGGATCTTCCAGGGAGTTGGAAGGCGCTATCAATGCAGTTCGGACCTGGCAGTGTTTGACTTATAACGTGGCAGAAGTTCAGTCGGGGCACGGCTGCAGTGAGGTCCGGACAGCCATAAACCTACAGGTATGTTGAGCCATGTTGACTCCAGTGTCATAGGCAGCTGCTGCTAGATTTCTCTGCTTGTATCCATAGTGCAAAGAGACTGATCGAGGTGGTCCCTCAGTTTCTCAGCTGCTTTTAAATCCTGGGAGTTTGTAGGCCAGGGGAATATCGTAAACTCATTCTGGTGCTCTTTGAACCACGCACGTACACTGCGAGCTGAGTGGCACGTTGAATTATCCTTCTAGTAATGCCGTCGTGCCGAGGACAAACAGACTGCGTGTACAGTTGAAAATTGTCCTGAAGAGTAGATACACACTTGTGTTGATCCACCGTGCCTTCCAGAACGACGAAATCATCCAGGGATTGTCACCAAGGCATTCCCTAGACCATAACGCTCTATCTTCCGGCGTGGACCTCTCGACGGTTGTTGAAGGTTGTTTGGGGTTGGGTTGTTTGGGGGAAGAGACCAAACAGCGAGGTCATCTGTCTCATCGGATTAGGGAAGGATGGGGAAGGAAGTCGGCCGTGCCCTTTCGAAGGAACCATCCCGGCATTTGCCCGGAGTGATTTAGGGAAATCACGGAAAACCTAAATCGGGATGGCCGGACGCGGGATTGAACTGTAGTCCTCCCGAATGTGAGTCCAGTGTGCTAACCACTGCGCCACCTCGCTCGGTGAAGGTTGTTTGTTTTCAGTCCGATGGAGCATAAAACTTGATTCATATGGAAAGGACATCTCTCGCCATTCAGTAGACCAGTTGCAGTACTGGCGTGCAAATTCCCGCCTTCGTCGTCGCTGAACAGCAGTCAACATTGATGCATAAACCAGGCACCTGCTGCGGAGGCCCATACGCAGCAACATTCACCCAATGGTTGGTGAGGAGACACTGTTGATAGCCCCTTGGTTCATCTGGGAGATCAGCTGCTCAGCAGTTGCACATCTATTAGTCCATACATATCTCTACATCCGTCGTGCACTCCTGTCACCAGTGGCCTGCGGTGCATCACGGGTATTGGATAGCATTATCTTTCCATGAAAAGTGTACTTTGAACACGGTGTACAGACCCATACGTTTCGCAAATGCGTCCATCCTTGGTGCGAAAGTCAATAGTTATGCCATTTTGCACGTCCCATAAATCGCTCCGTTTCCACAATACGGGCCGGCCGCGGTGGCCGTGAGGTTCTAGGCGCATCAGTCCGGAACCGCGCGACTGCTACGGTCGCAGGTTCGAATCCTGCCTCGTCCATGGATGTGTGTGATGTCCTTAGGTTAGTTAGGTTTAAGTAGTTCTGAGTTCTAGGGGACTGATGACCTCCGATGTTAAGTCCCATACTGCTCAGAGCCATTTGAACCAGCCATTACCACAATACGACTGTAACTGCACACTTTTCCGTGTCCCCCTGACACACTTTATATACCCTCTACTGCTAGTGCTGCCACCTGCTGCCTGCGAGTGGTTATTGCACGCTGACGTCGAACGCAGGTGGTGGTCAAATTAATTTGATTGGACCGTGTAATACTGACCAATTGCGCAGACCGCAGGTTTTAGTGAAATGAGTACAAAACAAGCGTTGGCGAAATGGACTGAGGACAAACACGTAGTAGGTCGCTTGCAGAACTGCTACACCACGAGAAAATTGTATAAATGTCAGAGTGGCTGTGATGAAACGGGATGACAGCTGCTGAAAGTCTAGCAGATGTTAGAGGCAGTCACCACGAACCATCTTGAACAGATTTCTGGATGATTCGTTGAGAGCTTAGACTGCATGCACCTTTCATCGCAGACACCACAGCACACACACCCGACACTTTCACAGTGTAGCACCAGAGTAAACGTGGTCACTGAGTGGCATTTAGTGGGTTTCAGCAAAACTGATTCCTGGATGTATGGTTGAGATCTCATGTTGCTACATGTCGTTCACTGCTGACTCCATAGCACACACAACAGAGACTTGCATGTACGAGCATAAGAGTCGACTGGTTCACGCAGTGACGCCCAATGATTTTCAGCAGAACTGACTTCTGGACGCTTGACTGAGAGCTTATGGTGCCGTGCACCAATTACCACTTACCCCATAGCACACACAACAGAGACAAGCATGCTGTAGCAACAGAGTCAACTTGGACACTGAGTCACATGCAATGGTTTTCAGCAACAACTCTCGCTTATGTCTGTGGTTGTCAGACCGACACCGACATGTCCGTGGACGAATTGGTAAAAGGTCTCAGGAAATAGGGATTCTCATTACCACATGTCTCCTGCTCATGGGAGCGTCGTGTGAGGATCTGTTGAATATGACAACAGAAGTGATTTGATAATTATTGAAGTAAGCTGAATGCTCACATGTGGCACGAATGGTAAAACATTTTATCATGCCTTCACGACTTGGTACCAAGTGTTGTATTCCAGCAGGACAATGTAGACCTCGACACTAGTAGTCAGTTTCTTTCCATGTGAGAACGGTTAAGAGAGTGTATCTATACTCATGGGTGTCACGCCTGATGCTAAAGTTGATGATTGGCACTGGTTTCGATTGAAATGAAGTTTAATTACTCAATATTCGCTATGTGATGAATATCTCCACAAATTTGTTTAATATCGGTGCCTCATGGTACAACATTTTCCATTTTCGTAAGGCTATAAAAGCATCACACGTAATGCAACTAAAACATACGTCACTACTGCCAGCTTACGTGAGTGTTAATCCAGTGAAGCAATGTGTTGAGTCTTACAGTGTTACAAATATTCCTCTATTAAGAATAATTGCTAGACAATTTTTATACAAAGGGCGATTATTCACCTCCAGAAAAGCAATCATTACAGTTATTCACTTGCAGTATTTACATTTGTTTTTTAGATATTGTTCGACAGTTGAAGGTTCCATGTGAGTACTGATTATACATTGAATCTGTTAACAGTAATAGATGTCTGCCGATATCAGGCATTGATGTTTCCAGAAATGAGTTTGTAATTCAAGATTTTTTCATTACTCCTGAAAGATGAGATGCTGGCTATATTGGCCTCAATGAATGTTATGAGCTTTCCTGTCTATCAAAGCTAATATTCCAGCTTTTCTATATTTCATTGTTTTATATATTGGTTGTTTCTGTTATCACACTTTATGACATGTAACTATTACCAACACTACCAGTTCCACGGCTTAGAGATACAGAAAGACAGAAATATTGCAGACATACCATCAGCAGTGGGGACTATTGCAAATAAATGAGTGCAACTTATAAGTGTGTATGACATGTATTCAGAGTATTCAGGTTTCGATTCCTCAAAAAACTTATTGAAGGGCTGATGAAACTTCTCTTTGAGATGACAGCATAAAATTTGCTAAATTAGATATAGAGTTCTTTTGTACTGCAGGGAGCGAAATGAACTTTACATCTTTCTCATGTCAAAACAGTAAAATATAAATAGAGGTAGACATAATCTCCTGACTGGACCCCTAATAGGCATAAAATAACTCGTGAAATTATTGAACATTTAAAAGTTCAATGGCTTTAGATTCTGTGAGAAATATGGCATTAAAAACACTACACATACGCTCAGTTCCCACTTAGCAGTATTTGCGTTATGTTGTTAAGAATAGTTAACGTATAATGAATTTTATATTACATGTTTTACGGAAATTTGCTTGATTAATTACATTGTATATAATTTCAGTGTGTAAGCACTGATTTAATTAATGGGACATGAAGGTGTCTTCTAAATCATGATTCTGGGATACCTTTGAGTTGTATTTTTTAACTACAGCTACAAAATGCGACTACTGGAGAAATTATCGAATATGGCTGCTATAATATCAAACAGCATTTACATAATTAACGTATCTGAGTGTTTTTATTAATATATTTGTGAGTTTTACGAAAATATCCGTGTAGAATAAGTGAATGACGTTTAAACAAGTTTAGCAAGAGCAGGCAATGCCTGCATGGAAGCGACTGTCAAAACTAAGGTTTTGTAAAGAACTACAAGTCACAATTTGTACTTCTATTATTTATATTTTTCTAGCCATACACTGCCGAATATCTTGATAGGCAAGCCTGCCTATGGAAAATAGTCCTTTAAGCCCAATTTTTATGAATTTTTTCCCTGAATGATGCTTACATGTTTCACTGAAGTCGATGGGGCCACTACAAAGGGCAGTTTCAATTTGCTAATTACTCTCTTTCAGCATACACTTCAGTTTTAAAATATAATCTAGAAAGTAGCATTAGGTCCAGCTACTTCATTGTAACCAATATTCTCTGTACCAGATATGACAGTTCAATAGAATTAATGGAAAGCTTAGAAACAATAACTGCAATATGCCTCGTTCCTGCTTCAATCAATACAGAATAAGAGTGACATTTACAAAACTTCTGGTGGAGACTGACTTTAATTATTCGTTTCTTACTTAACATACGGTTGATTGATTAATATTAATACTTTTTTAATGGTAGCCAAATCTTAAAGCTAACAAAACCCTCTATTTTGGTCACTGAAGAGGTCCACAAAATCATTCAGAATATGATCGTCCTAAAATAACTAAGATGGTAAGTATTGTTGATTCTGTTCAGGTTGTAGTATTTGATGTTTTTATGATAAATAAAATTGATAAAATCAATGCAATCTCTACATGAAAAATTAAGAAAATTACAGCAATCAAGAAGAAGCAAAGAAGAAATGGTTTGTATGTTGAATTGTTTGGCTCAAGTCCACACGAAAATGGTGATCTTTTTTCTTGGTTGTGAATTTTTTTGGTAGAATAGTTGCATTAAATTTAACATTTTAGTAAAATCTAGTGAAAATTCTTGTGGATAGAACTAAAATTGTTTTTCATTTTTATTACTCAAACTCTTGGTTTTTAAATGACATGTACTATTTACAATAAAGAAACAATTAGCTACCATGTCTGTAAATTAAAATAGGCAAGAATACTATTACTAGAGCTGCAAACTGTTAACATCACCTAATAATTTCCAATTCACAGTGTAAACTTGGAGAAAACTAATTTATTGATTGTAGAAGTAAACATGTTGACAAGATTATTCCAATAATAACATGTGGGAATGAAAAATGTTGAACCATGAACTGAATCAGCAACCATTAAATATCTGTAACATAGTGAAATATAATTCAACTAATACTGTGAATAATAGACCTTGAAATACTTGTATGTGGTTAGATACTATCAGTGAATGAGGGGCTCATATTACAGTTACTCCTGACGCAGAACGGTGGCTGTATTAAGCACGGCAATTTGCATAGGACAGAAATTCTGCATTCCTGTTGGTGGTCATGATACTCTTAATTCAACAGTTGAAGAAAGCTCAAGAAATGATACACAGCAGAATATTTTGGATGCAACAAATAAAATTATTCTTCCACATAAAGCAACTGAAATAAATCCTGAATGTAATTTTGCTATGTTCCTTCCCATATTACATCTTGTCATCACTCACTTGTAAGTAATGTAGTCCTGAATCCAGTAACAAAATGATTAAAATTACATCCATGAAATTATTTAGCTAATACCGTCACTAAATCATTTCTTCAGTTTCTCCTGTTAATGGTGAAGTTCAGTAATCAGCTAGGTAAACTGGGCGATTTGAGTGAGATTTTAATAAACGTCTTTTATACTCTTGAGTCTCAGACAATACATGAGCTTGAGTTACTGCAACTGATGTTGCTAAAATTAATATTAATATTTTGCCAATAAATTATAACAAAATGAAATTTATTGCTATTGATGGTCCTCTATTTCGTATTAATGTTAGTAACATACTGTTTGCAATTATATATGTGGCTATTCGAACTGCAAATATTTCTGGATAATTAACATTTATAGGTGTTTTATTTAGAACTGTACAAGATCAAAAAGATAGATATGACTTCAGTGATTAATTTATTAACAAAATAAAAATATTAGTAAAAGTGGTAAAAACTGCAGAACTGAAGATATTTGCATAATATAGGAACTTATGAAGGACAGAATTAAAAGTCACAGGTGTTATGGATACACAAAGGAAATTAATACAGATGTTAGTAAACAGTCAAAGCGATGGTTCTAAACAAAATAGAAGAATTCTTGTATAGAATACGAGCAGAATGCAACAAGAGGCCTGCCATCTTCTACATCTACATCTACATTTATACTCCTCAAGCCACCCACCGGTGTGTGGCGGAGGGCACTTTACGTGCCACTGTCATTACCTCCCTTTTCTGTTCCAGTCGCGTATGGTTCGCGGGAAGAACGACTGTCTGAAAGCCTCCGTGCGCGCTCGAATCTCTCTAATTTTACATTCGTGATCTCCTCGGGAGGTATAAGTAGGGGGAAGCAATATATTCGATACCTCATCCAGAAACGCACCCTCTCGAAACCTGGCGAGCAAGCTACACCGCGATGCAGAGCGCCTCTCTTGCAGAGTCTGCCACTTGAGTTTGCTAAACATCTCCGTAATGCTATCAAGGTTACCAACTAACCCTGTGACGAAACGCGCCGCTCTTCTTTGGATCTTCTCTGTCTCCTCCGTCAACCCGATCTGGTACCGATCCCACACTGATAAGCAATGCTCAAGTATAGGCCTAACGAGTGTTTTGTAAGCCACCTCCTTTGTTGATGGACTACATTTTCTAAAGACTCTCCCAATGAATCTCAACCTGGTACCCGCCTTACCAACAACTAATTTTATATGATCATTCCACTTCGAATCGTTCCGCACGCATACTCCCAGATATTTTACAGAAGTAACTGCTACCAGTGTTTGTTCCGCTATCATATAATCATACAATAAAGGATCCTTCTTTCTATGTATTCGCAATACATTACATTTGTCTATGTTAAGGGTCAGTTGCCACTCCCTGCAGCAAGTGCCTATCCGCTGCAGATCTTCCTGCAATTCGCACAATTTTCTAATGCTGCAACTTCTCTGTATACTACAGCATCATCCGCGAAAAGCCGCATGGAACTTCCTACGCTATCTACTAGGTCATTTATATATATTGCGAAAAGCAATGGTCCCATAACACTCCCCTGTGGCACGCCAGAGGTTACTTTAACGTCTGTAGACGTCTCTCAATTGATAACAACATGCTGTGTTCTGTTTGCTAAAAACTCTTCAATCCAGCCACACAGCTGGTTTGATATTCCGTAGACTCTTACTTTGATTATCAGGCGACAGTGCGGAACTGTATCAAAGGCCTTCCGGAAGTCAAGGAAAATAGCATCTACCTGGTGCTCTACCTGGGAGCCTGTATCTAATATATCTTACGTATCAGGTATTGGACTGCAGTGGGCGTTATACTGTGAGTGACACGAAAATGACATGGATGTGGTTGGGAAATGGTACAGAGTCATCTGAAGATCTTCACTGAATTCCGAGATATAAGAAAAAAACTGAAGAGACTAGTTAACGGAACATGAGATTAGAAAACATGTACGGAATTGTCTAAAGGAGGCCTTCATCCAACAGTGGGTGACACTGTTTTTGGTTATGTTTTTGGAGATGATATTTTGCTATAAAGGTTTCTAAATCTATTATTTATTTATTTTACTGTACACTGAGTGGATTTTAGAAGTATAATTGGTCTTCTGGGTGTATGTAATGGAAATTCCTGTGTTATGTACAGGAGCTTCAAGAGACTTTGCCAGCTACTCTGTTCGTAATGGACGCTTCCCACAATGCACTGCAGAAGCTCCCGCAGAAACTTCCAACTGAACTTCGTCGGCTCGACGTGTCCCACAATCGACTGCAGAGGCTACACACAGATATGCCGCCAAACCTGGAGATACTTCAGGTATTTACTGAACAGTTGTGTTCGTTAAGTTTCGCTATTAACACTTATGGAAACTACTAAATTATCAATACTCCGATACTGTGACTCCTGTGAAATGATTAATGTTTTGTGATCGTGACTGTGTATATTGGAAAGCTATCTGATCGTTTTTCGTCTCTGTAAGTATTCCTATGGAGAGGAAACAACAGAAAACTAACAAGAATCGAACCTGGCCTGTTAGTAATAAAGAAGAAGGAAACGATCGCCAGCCTAATTACATAAATTTGTACCACGTACTACCATGCTTCATAAAAAAACGTCAACTATTAGAATTGACTTTACATGATACAGAAATACTATTTTGCTGTTCAGATAGAAGACAGTAGCGTAATTTAGCAAGTAATGTACCTTTGGTATGACATGAACTACACAGGAGGAGTATTAATTCGTTTACTCAACTGGCTCTCAATAATATTATCGGTACGTTACAGTAGGAAGCAAATGATCATTACAGATAATTGATTAGTAATGGTGGAACACCACTAATTTTTACCAGGAGTTCTTTTGTCAGTTTAATTATTGGAAATTACTACCTTTGAAACGCATAATGAATTGGAACTTCCTGGCAGATTAAAACTGTGTGCCAGGCCGAGATTCGAACTCGGGACCTCTGTCTTTTACAGGTAAGTTCTCTACCAACTGAGCTGCCCGAGCACGACTCACGACCAGTCCTCACACCTTCAATTCTGCCAGTACCTCGTCTCCTACCTTCCAAACTACCTAATCCATTAATTGTACCATCTGTACTGATAATTATTTGTACCCTCAAGAAATACTCACATCCTTATACTATTTGGCTGAGGAGGGACATGCGATATCTGAATGTAGTATGGTTTGAATAGTTGTAACTATTTGCTTAACTAGCAGTACACAAGCTATAAAAGTAAAAGTTGTACTTATTGAGTACTTTAACTTTAATCTGAAATTTAAATCTGGCTCAACTATCAGTATGGGGACCCAGAAGCTGGTCTACCAGTGGTCTCGGATTTAAGCTGAACGTTTCAGATAGAACACAGTATTGGAAACACTGTTAACTACATAACACATTAAATTATGAACACTGTTGTTTCAAGAAGAAGGACTTTTTAAATTGAATACTTTAAATCCTCTCTTAGTAACTGTACATTGAAGATGCTGTGACTATCCTTTTAAGAAAATTACGTGGAGTGTTTCAAAACTTAGGCTCATTGAATAGCTCGTTGAAGAACTCCACAAAGTTCTCTGACTTTTGTTAACGAAGGTAGTTGCTTTTCAGTTCAGTAAAATAAGATACTCGGAATTACCGTATCACCTGGGATAGGACCCTGTCCAGGTAAATAACTGAGGATAAAGTATGGTGGCTTAACACACAGTTTACAGAATACAAACTTACTGCTGCAAGAGAAACCACATAAATGCTCTCTGCAGATATACAGTATTCAATTGCGAATTTGAGACGAGGGTGATGACAATGTCAGTCTTCTCTGCTATTCAAAAAAAAAAAAAAAAAAAAAAACAGTAAAATAATCCACAATAAAAATTTTTTCTTAGCTTCGGAATACCGTAGCACAGAGCCAGTCAAATTTGCCACAAATAATAAGTCAAATGATGTCCACAACCGAGGCTATATTGTATAATCTAGCAGCTCTTCTCGCCTCTTTCAGTTCACCAGATGCACGCACTTTACCTGCTAGCCAACAGCTTGCAGTTCGACCGTCAGATCCACTTCTTCTATTCCCGCCTAGCCAGTTCCATTGCGTATATACTTCCCTCCACGTTTTGCATGCCTACGAACCTGCTTTTTCCTATGCACGAACCAGTATTAGAAGTTCTTTTACGGTATATTACTTTTGAATTACAACAGATTGATTACATTTACATAAGTGATCATAAATAATGAATAAAATGTTTTATAGATGTTACATCACAGAGTTTTGTGATACAGAAGTTACGTTAGGTAAAAACAGACAGATGTAAGATCATTATAGATAATATCAAAGATAGTATTACACACTGCACTTCTAAAGTTATCAGTAAGATATAGGACTTACCTGCAATAAAAAAGTTTTACTATCAATTCTTCAGTGTAGTATAATTTCTATAGTGACAATATTAAGTACTCCAAGTATTTAAACCAAAGAACTAGAAAGAGATTTTCACATGATCAGTTGACATTACCTGAACGACTGTTCGTTGGACGAACTTCCTGACGATATAATCTGCTCACCACAACAGAGATCGAGCTTTCAGCCTTGTTTTTAGGGTACAATATTCTTACGTACACTATATTTACTGTCTGATTAATATCTACAGCGGTAGTCTACTACTCAAATCCAGTACGTAAAAGAAATAAAAAAATAATCAAGATTTGCCACTAGAATTTAATTTTTAATGATGTAATCGTTATAAAGTTGAAAGGCTTCTTGAGTCATTCCTTTTCCTTCGAAGGGACTGTTTTCATGCCCTTTTCAATTATTAGGTTAGTTTCTCGTTCTTCCTTAGTGTCTTTATTTTCCGTAATGTGCTTTCGTCATTATTCAGACTTTTATTTGTGGCCTCTGGATTATTTGTGAACTACTTGTAAAAAACTATTGGCAAAGTTAGCGTTTATACTGTTATACTTTCCATTATTTACGTGTGACGTGTCTAGCACAATATAATATCAGCAGTAACTACCTGAACATACCAGACACATAACCATGGGTTCATCGTATACTTTAACTCTTTGCGCACAAGGTATATTTTGTACATATACACTTCTGGAACATTAAGAATGATGATCTTGACGACCTCAGCGTCATAAGTAACATTCTTGGGTGATACCAGACTATTTAGTTTCCCTTCCACTCTTCCCCAGTGCTATTCGCATTACTTTCCACATCGTGTCTCATCAATGTTCACGTATTCTTCCTCGTAATCAGACAAAATTTTATCACAGAAAGCGATTTGATGAACTAAGTGCGAAAAATACACAGTTTTTTATTGAGTAGTTTGCTTAAATAGTTATTCAGTATCTATTTTGATCCACACCACTTCTTCCTGCTTTTAGTTATACTACCTGTTTCAGACTAATTCATTATATTCACTCACACCTGACGAGACTTTACGTGAGAAAAGGTAATTTTGTTTTATCACAAGGTTCCGAATCGATATGATGGCGAAAGCTAGAGCACTCTTTTAACTAACCACATCAGCTGAAATCTTAGGCTGTTGTAGAAATCAGTCACTAACAGCATTAGAAATTTAGCTCAACGTATTGTTAACTTAGAATTATTGTAAGACTGTATGATCATTTTATGAGGCTGATTAGCCACTGAGATTTGCATTTCTGTTCTACATTGGCTTGCATTAAGTTATATACAATTGTCAGTGGTTTATAAAGGTTAGCTGCGTCTTTCAGTGTAGGCTGAGCAGTCGTCTGGCACGTTCCATCAAAAGCGAATAGTTTGAATATACACAGAAATGTGAGTCTTGCATACTTATGTTTCATAATAACTTGTGTTAGTCAAATAATACGTTAAAGCAGATCAGTTACTATGTTTCTTCTGATGATGGATTGTAGTCTCTTAGAAATGTAATTGTGAAAACAAATGGAACCACAGTTTCAGAGTGGGAATATCTTTCTTATTCTGAGGCTGCCGCAAACCGCTGCTACCTCAGTTGTCGTTGTGACATCAGCTGCGGACAAGAGTTAACGTCTACCCGAGATGTACGCAGGCGGGCCACCAAAAAAATCCTGCGCCTTAATGGAAAAGTGACTCTGGCGTCGCTTTCTGCATTACAACGGTCAACCGTATCAACCGGAAGGGTTACTTCCTGTCGTGGCACAACATTGCGCTTCTGCAGCCATCTGTGTGACCCGAAGCAGGCTTCTGTCACATAACGCCTGGGCAAAGCGAGTATAAATGACTCTCGTTCAACCATTAGCAGCGGTTCTTCTTCCATTTCCGCCTTTCAGCCGTAACCATGACAATCACCACAACAGTCGAGCCACAATCTCACCAAGCAGAATTACCAGCTGGTCATCCACCGAGTAAATTTAATGATTTTCGATATGGAAATTCGCCTCTCCATGAGTGTCATGGCCTGAGATTCCGGCCAACTCCCAGGATCCTCGATTCAACTCAAGGCATTTACTCTCTCTTATTAGCTGGCTGGAGCTTCCTAAAGTACACTGAAGTGACCACAATCGTGGGATAGCGATACACACATATACAAATGACGGTGGTATCGTGTACACAAGATATAAAAGGACAGTCCATTGGCGAAGCTTCAGTTGTACACGGGTGAATCACGTGGAAGGGTTTCCGACGTGATTATGGCCGCACGACGGGAATTAACAGAAATAAGGCAGAATGTCTACATCTACATCTAAATTTATACTCCGCAAGCCACTCAACGGTGTGTGGCGGCGGGCACTTTACGTGCCACGGTCATTACCTCCCTTTTCTGTTCCAGCCGCGTATGGTTCGCGGGAAGAACGACTGTCTGAAAGCCTCCGTACGCGCTCGAATCTCTCTAATTTTACATTCGTGATCTCCTCGGGAGGTATAAGTAGGGGGAAGCAATATATTCGATACCTCATCCAGAAACGCACCCTCTCGAAACCTGGCGAGCAAGCTACACCGCGATGCAGAGCGCCTCTCTTGCAGAGTCTGCCACTTGAGTTTGCTAAACATCTCCGTAACGCTATCAAGGTTACGAAATAACCCTGTGACGAAACGCGCCGCTCTTCTTTGGATCTTCTCTATCTCCTCCGTCAACCCGATCTGGTACGGATCCCACACTGATGAGCAATACTCAAATATAGGTCGAACGAGTGTTTTGTAAGCCACCTCCTTTGTTGATGGACTACATTTTCTAAGGACTCTCCCAATGAATCTCAACCCGGTACCCGCCTTACCAACAATTAATTTTATATGATCATTCCACTTCAAATCGTTCCGCACGCATACTCCCAGATATTTTACAGAAGTAACTGCTACCAGTGTTTGTTCCGCTATCATATAATCATACAATAAACGATCCTTCTTTCAATGTATTCGCAATACATGTAGTTGGAGTTGGACGAATGGTACATACCAATTCGGATATCGTAAGGAATTCAACGTTCCGAGATCCACAGTGTCAAGAGTGTGTCAGTAATACCAAATTTCAGCCGTTACCTCTCACCACAGACAACGTAGTGGCCGACGGCTTTCACTTAACGACTGACAGCAGCGGCGTTTCCCTACAGTTGTCAGATCTAGCAGACAAGCAACACCGTTTGAAATAACCGCAGAAATGAATGTGGACCGAAGGTATCTTGTAACAGTGCTGCGAAATTTATTGTTAGTGGGCTATGGCGGAAGACGACCGACGCGGGTGATTTGGCTAACAGCACGACATCGTCTGCAGCTCATTCCCTGCACTCGTGACCATGTCACTTGGACCCTAGACGACTGGAAAACTGTGGCCTGGTCAGGTGAGTCCTGATTTCAGTTGGTAAGAGTTGATGGGAGTGTGGCGCAGACCCCACGAAGCCATGGACACAAGTTGTCAACAAGGCTCTGTGCAAGCAGGTGGTGGCTCGATGATGGTGTGCGATGTGTTTACATGGAACGGACTGGATCCTCTGGTCCAGCTCAACTGATCATTTACTAGAAATGGCTATGTTCGGCTATTTGGAGATCATTTGTAGCTATTCGTCGACTTCATGTTGACGAACAACGATGTCATGTCACCGGGCCACAATTGTTCGTAACTGGTTTGACGAACATTTGGGGACAATTCGAGTGAATGATCTGGCCATCCAGATCGCACGACAATAATCCCATCGAACATTTATGGGACATAATCTAATTTTAATTTGTGCAAAAGACTTTGCACCGGCAACACTTTCGCAATTATTTACGGCTTATAGAGGCAGCGTAGCTCAGTATTTCTGCGTGGGATTTCCAGTGACTTGCCGTGTCCATGCTACGTGCTGTTGCTGCACTGGGCCGAGCAAAAGGAGCTCTAACACATTAGGACGTACCCCATTGCTTCTGTCAGCTCACTGTATACGCAAGGCCAATCGTCATGCTCACGGTAAGCCGAAGAGATTCCAGCCCTGCAAGTTATGCGCGCTGCCGACCTTGTTAGTCTGTTGACATGGTGTACCAAGAAAAACGTTTCGACGACCAGGCGTCTATCTTCCGTTGATCGTAGGTGATTACGCGCCCGCTGCAATCGTAACTAACGTTGTCGTTCAGTCAACATGTAGGGATCTTACGTGGTGGAGTCCCACGATACACAATGTACTGTAAATGATTTGATCCTGAACTCTTGTGCCTGCACCAGAATCGTACTCTGTGGTCAGGTCAGCCACAGATCACCGCCTATCCTGCTTTGGCAGCTGCTAGCCGTCTGATCTGGTTGTCTGATTGGGCATGGACGTCCAGCACCTTGTCGCATTCTCGTGGTTTCGCCGTACTTGGAACACTTCCCATAGATGCTCGCCACTGGAGCACCCGGAGAGCCGACAAGCCTCAGGTGCTCGAGATGCCCGTTCCCAGGTGACCGGCCATAGCGGCCCGCCCCTTTTGTCATACTCACTTATGTCAGTGGATAGTTCAATATGCAGCCCGCATCCTGGATAGAATGGTTACCCAGTTGTCAGCTTTTTACGTGTACCTTCCTTACTGTACCCTGTACCCGTAATGCCCCTAACCTTCATTCAATCTCGGAGTGAATAGCGATTGTAATATAACGGCTCATCAATGTAAATTCTGTAGTTATTTATGGCGTAAGGGCATTTTTTCAGAAAACTACCGAAAATTAAGGCATTATGACGTCAATCAGAGACGACTTTGTTATGAAAGAAGCTCCAAAGTATGTAAGGTGCCATTTGACAGCAGCGAAATTCACGTAAAGTACAGAATCCGACAGTTTCAAAGACCTGTTCTGAAACTTGAAAAGATTATTGATATTAGTTGAGTAAATAAAGAAGCAAATGATATCAGAGTCAAAAAGCCTGAAACTGCGTACGAACGTTCCAGGAATATCTACAGCAAAAAATCGCCCTCTATAACCGCAAAAAATCAGGCGTTATTCCACCATAAGACTCCAAGCATTCTACTTACTGCAAAGTGCATTATTTTATTTGAGTTAGGGGATATAAAGTTAATTCTTTCTAAACAATGTGGGTCCGAGAACAGATCAAGACGCATAATTTTACAAAGTTTCATTGATGATCATACACGGTCCGTTTTCGTCAGTGCTGACTATGAATGCTAAGTCATCCCATTCTCTTTTCTCAATCAGAACATGACTTGATTTTATTTCGCCTGATGATGCAGCTAAAATGTTGCGAAACCGGTGAGGCCTATAAGCAAAGAGCTATAGCGGTCTTACCTTTTTGAAACAGTATTACATACATCGGAATAAACAGTCCAGTCTATAAAGGTAGTGGAGGAGAGCATACTTACCAAAAAAATATTGTAATTGCTTTAACGGACTGTGCCTTTGGTTCTTAGTAGAATATTTTATAAATTATTAGTGAAAAGACAAATGAAAGGGGTGTGATACTTTACAGTATGTATTAGTTTACCAAATTTCGGCTTTTTACTTTGGCAATTGCATTACAGCCGAAAATCGATTCGTAAAGAAATGTATATTGTATAGTATTACACCAGTACCGCGTGTATTATTTTTATGTAGGTTAATTCTTACAAAGAAGAAGACAGCAACCAGACACTATTAATACTGCTATTTATTTAGGTAAATAGCGCCGTTACCGGTTTCGAACTGGCAAGTTCATCATCAGACGGGTCTTCACACGATTTTCAAGATACACATTACATTATTGCTGTTTTCGATTTTTATTCTTCCACTGTGCAGAAGCGTTTTTGGTGTGTTATTGCCGCGCGGAGTTTTCGACGGCAACAACACACCAAAAAAAAATTCGCCACAGTGGAAGAATAAAAATCGAAAACGGACAATAATGTAGAGTGAATATTGAAAATCATGTGAAGAGCCGTCTGAAGATGAACTTGCCAGTTCGAAACCGGTAACGGCGCTATTTACCTAAATAAATAGCGGTATTAATAGTGTCTGGTTGCTGTCTTCTTCTTTGTAAAAATTAATGTACGTTAGTTGTACACAGCAACGGTCCCACCATATGAGTTTTAGACAAAATAGCATTATTTTTATATTTCAACAATAAAAAGAACAAAAAATAATGTAATGAATGAAACTCAAACGACCTAAAAAAAAATGAATGTTTGTGAGGAATGCGTGTAAACTGGAGAAAACATGGCAACCAAAATTGAGAACGTGAGGGTTTTCGAAAGAAAGTGAAAAGAAGACGCAGACAAATATTCCCAGAGGAACAGAAGAAACAGCAGTGGAGAGAACGACCAAATATGGGGAAGCCACATGAAAAAATTCCATAAAATAAGAACACGGAAGTAGTCGATGAACATGGTCCATAATTTGCCTGATCCGGCTCAAAACAGATAAAACAGCGACTACAGCTTCAGTGGACCTGGGAATGTTTGCTACAGACGGAAGGGAAATAAATGAGTTAATGTGTATGGGGAGACGCAGTGCGACGATGATGTCCTAAGATTCACAATTCTGGTCCACAGGAAAGTACGCGAAATGCGTCTGCCGATAATATCAAATGGTTCAAATGGCTCTGAGCACTATGGGACGTAACATCTCAAGTCATCAGTTCCCTGGAACTTAGAACTACTTAAACCTAACTAACCTAAGGACATCACACACATCCATGCCGAGGCAGGATTCGAATCTGCGACCGTAGCGGTCGCGCGGTTCCAGACTGTAGCGCCTAGAACCGCTCTACCATACCGGCCGGCCTAACCGAAGGACATCACACACATCCATGCTCGAGGCAGGATTCGAACCTGCGACCGTAGCGGTCGCGCGGTTCCAGACTGAAGCGCCTAGAACCGCTCGGTCACACCGGCCGGCTGCCGATAATAACGAAAACACAAAACAGTTACATGTACTTACCTTTCCATCAATCTCAGTTTCATGATGACTGACATGTAATTAAGGAAATACCATGTGGTATCAAATGTAAGTCATATTTACCCTTAGTGTACAGTTAAAGATTAGTACAGATTCCACTGAAAAGTTTCTTCTTCCTACGACTGAAATCCAGGTTGATGAAAGCATTAGCAGCAGTGCACCAAGTTTGTTAAAGGACAAGAGAAGTTGCCAAGCCTATGTTCGACTTGTACTAACCCGACTGATGTCGCAACATACTTCCGTGAATCAATCAAGCGAACAGGAAGTGACGCGGGATTTTTCAGGCGCGCGAGAGGCTTCGTGCATGGGAGTAAGTCGGCGACGGTGTCTAACTGAGGTTTATCAGGTCTCTGTGATTGGAAACAAAACAGAAGGACTCGGATACTGGGCTATGGAGGTAGGAATGAAGAAACGAGCTTCTGCGTCGGTACCTTGGTCTGAGTCTCTTGCATCTGTCCTTATAAATGAACATGTCGAAGAGCACAGACACTGTATCATAATTTCAGTGAGAGTAGGATAGCTGAGGCTTACCAGATACTCAAATTACTAGGACAAGTAGCCTGCCTGGCCAATCACTTTGACTCGAGCCATGAAAAGGATTCAGTTTCTTATTGCACAATGCTCCGTTACACATCACACTGTAATTGACAGTCAGTCATATGTACAAGTAAGCCGTGATAGACTGACTAGCCGCTGCCCGGAGGTACGTAAGAATGCTTGTCCTTCTTCGTGTATAAGTTTACTTTAATGAGTTCTTTCACTTACATAGTTTTTTGCTGTTGGCTGACGGACACCAGAGGCTGGTCTGCTGAAAGGAACTCTCGAACTGTTGAACTCTGCCGTGCTCGTCAACAGGTGCTCTCTTTGTGCTGTGTTAGGGGTGTTTGCTTATAGATGGTACGTGACCACGTCACATTTTTACCTGAATTTCGTAATCAGCCACCTTGATATTAGCGCTTTCTTAATGCTCGCGACCTCATACTGATCTGACGAGAGCGTCTAGCATCTACATTTCCAGGCTCTACTTCTTAAAATTGTTACCAAGAAGACATTGTTGGCGCTACCTTCATGGTACGGTCATTGTAGGCAGAAGGTTGTGCAACTGAATGGTGTGCAACCACGGTTTCTTCTGACTTCTTGGGTAACGTGCTGATAGTTGTCCAGTCCTGTTGAGCAAGAGCATTCGGCATAGACTTGAAACTTTCTCAAAACACGATTTTCATATGGTTTAGGAAAATTCGCCCTCTACTATGACGTCCCTAATGGGGGAATCGAGGACCTATATAGCCTCAGTATCACCTCTCATGGGCACAGATAGTCTCTGTCTATAGCTGCTGTGTATCTCTGGAGCAGAAGCAACATTATATCCCTCCTCGAAAAGATGGAGAGGACCATCATGACAGATCGTTGAAACAGAAATCACTTGTCTGGATGAAAATAAACTACCAGAAAGGCTAGCCAGAGACATGGTAGTTCTGTCAGTGTTTTGTGAAAGAACTTCCACTTGATATTCAGTGGACGATTCTTGTTTCTCTACAGGTCGCCCATAACCAGCTGACAACACTTGAGCCCAAGCTGCTGGCTCCTCTAAAGCATCTACAGGTACTGGACATGTCTCACAACGCGCTCACTGCAGTGGACGGCGTGTGGCTGTATCACCAGCTGCCACTGCTCGACGTCTCCCATAACATTCTGCGGGACATCAGTCTTCTTGGACCAGGCAACGTGTCGCATATTGATGCCTCGCAGAATGCCATCGAGTGGTGGGAGGTAAGTCAATAGGTAATCGTCTTATACACAGCTTGTGAGTTAAGTAAAAATCTAATGATATACAAGTTACTAATAGACCATACGTAGGGAGCAATGGGGTGAAATGCCAGAGATTAGGACTAACCAAAGTATAAGAAAATGACAAGTTACACATAAATGTTCGTTACTTACAACTAAGCTTGACTCAGTGCCAATCACGTGCAATTGGCAGTAGAGGTCAACTTCAACCCCCCCCCTCTTCCCCCTCCTTTTTCCCCAAGGAGAAGGATCTTCGTAAATTACAAGCAGCACCAGTGTGAAGAAACGCGAAACATGTAACTGATGCTTGGTAATCTTCGCCTGAACAGGCCATTACAGCCCAACGATCTTATCGTTCACAGTTAGTTCTATGCCCAAAATATTATTTTTATGACACATTAGTGCCACAATTACTGCTCTAGGACAACACTAATTACCATCATCTTCAATTCTTGTGATACATCTTTTAGTCTTTTTGTCTTCAGCTAGATTTATTGTTTTTTTACCTCTAACACTTCAAGCAACTGCTATAATCTGAATATTAAATGAAGTATCCGCTATATTAATTATCTGATCAGATGTTATGTATCTCTGATTTTATTGCACAAAACGTGAAAAGATTATCTGATGTTTTATATTCTGTAAAAATTGGCTAATACATTTTTGGATTTTATCTTCAAATTATCTCCTTTTATAATATTAGTTCTCTTTCTATCATAGAATTGAGTGCTTTCGTTGTATAATTTGTTTCCTCACTAATGGTATCGAGTTTAGAAATATCAATGAAGACAATTTTGTTGCCAACAGACCAAACCTGAAATTTTTCATTAGATCTCGGTCTTATTTCTCTTATCTCAAATAAACCCTTTTTACATGGCTCAGTCTTTTTTTTTTCTTGATCAAATAGTTGCTGCTGAATGGATCAATTTGATCTAGTGTCACTATTTTTTCTTGTCTTGGTTATCGAGCTTTTTCAATAACATCATCATCAAATCTGAAAAAATAATTTAAATTAGGCACTCATTTTATCCCTTATCAAGTTCTTGAAATAATTTTTGATGAAATTTAGACTCCTGTAGCCCAATAGCATTAACTAACTCTGATTTCTTTAATTTACTGTATCCTTTAATACTCTCTTTCAAATTCTGAAGGTGGCAGGGAGCGAAAGGCTATTTACAATTTGTACAGAAACCAGATGGCAGTTATAAGAGTCGAGGGGCATGAAAGGGAAGCAGTGGTTGGGAAAGGAGTGAGACAGGGTTGTAGCCTCTCCCCGATGTTATTCAATCTGTATATAGAGCAAGCAGTAAAGGAAACAAAAGAAAAATTCGGAGTAGGTATTAAAATTCATGGAGAAGAAGTAAAAACTTTGAGGTTCACCGATGACATTGTAATTCTGTCAGAGACAGCAAAGGACTTGGAAGAGCAGTTGAACGGAATGGACAGTGTCTTGAAAGGAGGATATAAGATGAACATCAACAAAAGCAAAACGAGGATAATGGAATGTAATCAAATTAAATCGGGTGATGCTGAGGGGATTAGATTAGGAAATGAGACACTTAAAGTAGTAAAGGAGTTTTGCTATTTAGGGAGCAAAATAACTGATGATGGTCGAAGTAGAGAGGATATAAAATGTAGACTGGCAATGGCAAGGAAATCGTTTCTGAAGAAGAGATATTTGTTAACATCGAGTATAGATTTAAGTGTCAGGAAGTCGTTTCTGAAAGTATTTGTATGGAGTGTAGCCATGTATGGAAGTGAAACATGGACGATAACCAGTTTGGACAAGAAGAGAATAGATGCTTTCGAAATGTGGTGCTACAGAAGAATGCTGAAGATTAGATGGGTAGATCACATAACTAATGAGGAGGTATTGAATAGGATTGGGGAGAAGAGAAGTTTGTGGCAAAACTTGACTAGAAGAAGGGATCAGTTGGTAGGACATGTTTTGCAGCATCAAGGGATAACAAATTTAGCATTGGAGGGCAGCGTGGAGGGTAAAAATTGTAGAGGGAGACCAAGAGATGAATACACTAAGCAGATTCAGAAGGATGTAGTTGCAGTAGGTACTGGGAGATGAAGAAGCTTGCACAGGATAGAGTAGCATGGAGAGCTGCATCAAACCAGTCTCAGGACTGAAGACCACAACAACAACAACATCCTTTAATACTAAGATTTTTAGCTCTGGCTTTTGAGTTCACTTACTTTCAAATTATGAAGAGGAGAAGGTAAATTATTTCAAAAGGTTAAATTAGTTAAATCATCTTTTCTAAATCTGCTATACGCCTGTGAATAATTCCTTCTTCAATATTCATGGAGCTGAGTGACTGTAAGCTCTCTAAAAGCCTCAGTCGTTTATTAAGAATAAATCCATTAGGTCTGTAAAACAAGAGATATGAAATATTAGAAGTCTTGTTAAAATAGTAATTAATCAAATTTAACCTTCAGCTACTTTTACTGGCCAGAGTGGCCATGCGGTTCTAGGCGCTACAGTCTGGAACCGAGCGACCGCTACGGTCGCAGGTTCGAATCCTGCCTCGGGCATGGATGTGTGTGATGTTCCTAGGTTAGTTACGTTTAATTAGTTCTAAGTTCTAGGCGACTGATGACCTCAGAAGTTAAGTCGCATAGTGCTCAGAGCCAATTACTTTTATATGTTTGACTGACAGTAAATGTTTTTCTCAATCACTTGTATTTATTTCTTTTCCGCATTTACAAACAAATTTTTCGTTTTAGCTTGTCTTCTTGTTGGTAAATCTCACATTTACTTGAGTGTTGGTTCTTATAAAAACAGATAAAGTAAAACAACTAAAATCTACAATTACTTGAAAGTTTATACATTTTTTTAGAATTAGGATTGGCTGCTGCAGCTGATGCTACATTAGTTTCGTTTGTCAACATTTTAGTGTACTCATCACTTGAAATTTGTTTTAGAAAACTTTTGTAATTTGATGTATTTTTCAAAAAGAACTTTCTTATTTCTATAAAAATTTCTTTTATAAATTTTTTCACATTCAATACAAATACGCCCATGCTTATCCGCTGTATACATGAGTAAATAAAAATTATCAATTGGTTTCTCTATTTCACATTTTTAAACTTTTTGCCTTCCATTTATTAAGACAAATTTTTATTAGATTAATGAATCAAAAACAATTTTTATTTTTTGAGTCTTACAATAATCAGTTATAAAAACGCCATGGTAATATTTAATTTTTAATTGTTTAATTATTTTTTGTGTATTGGAACTACTTAATGAATCAGGATAGAAATCGATTATTTTTTGAAACTCTTTTCCAGATCCTGTGCCTTTCTTATTCAATGCTTGATTGTATCTTTTCTGTTCTTCCATTTCTGCTTCAGCTTTTTTCTTATTAATTACTGCATTTGGGATTGCTGCAGAACTATGAGCAAGTGAGCTAGTTGTTGCTATATATGGTAATGCAGCTAATAGTAATGGAAGAAATCCAGCTTCATGTTGTGATTGTTCTTTTCCTTCTTGTTAGCTATTCAATAATCATTTTCACAGCAGGAATATCTTATGTAATTAATAAATTTCCACCAGTTTTTTTTCTTTCTTTCTTTTTTGTGCATCAGTTGGAAACGATTCAATACTATGTAATTGTTCATTTTTTAATTTAATTTTAATTGATTTTGGTTTAGTCTTTCCACTTGGTAGCAAAGTATGATCAACTGAATAGTTATTCATTTATGTGGATTAAAAATATATAGGGAATAATATTTTACACTCCCAACCATTTTCATCCACACCTAAGAACCCATGGCTGCAACCATTCCTTATTTTGTCTTTTCATACATAATTCTGCTAACTGTAGTTGCTGCTAATTTTTCTCCTAATGAAACATCACTTGCATGCTTTCTTTCTTTTGCAGCTAATTGAAGTTCTTTATCAGCTTCATGTCTAGATTCAAAATGTTTATAACCTCTATATGCTATATCATGTTTTTACAAGCTTCGTCTAATTTATTTTTTCCTGGATCTCCAAGTGAGAATCTTTCATCTAGTTTAGAAAAAGACCAACAATATGAATATCCTGGCAGATGCATTGTGAAATTATGTAAGCCACATTTTACTAATCCTTTACCATGTTTTTCACTTTTCCAAGATGTGTGCAGAAGATTATTTAAAATTCTGATCAACTGTGGAATTCCCTTTGGATTGTTGACAATGAAATCACTAAATTTATAGCTCAATATATTCATTATTCCCACTTTTTCATTGCCATAATTTTTATTCTAGACCAGTTCTTCTCCATGAATTACAGATAATCTATCAATTAATTGACAGATATTATTTATCCAAACACATTTGATTGGTTTTTCTGAGTATTTTTTTACTAAGCTCTTGCCAACCTTTTTTCAGTGCTTTGAAATAAATGATCATAATTTTTTTGTCTCAGTTCTGGAAAGAAATCATCAGGAATATGTTTTACAATATATTTATATTTATTCCTCTACTCGATTTTATTTTATTTGGATTATTATCAGAATATAATAGTCCATAATGGTAAAATATATCTGCATAATTTGATAAATCAGAACCTGTGAATAATGTATTGATGTCTTGCATAGTTATCTGTTTTTGAGTTAAAAGATTCATTAATCGTTCTGTACCTTCATATGTCCTATCACCAATAGTTATTTTATCTCCATTAAATATTACTGCTAATGT
The DNA here is from genome assembly GCF_023898315.1 of Schistocerca nitens. Lineage (NCBI taxonomy): Eukaryota > Metazoa > Arthropoda > Insecta > Orthoptera > Acrididae > Schistocerca > Schistocerca nitens. Next base: position 72,926,485 of record NC_064614.1, read on the forward strand.
ACCTACAAATTTAAATGAACCAACAGGTCATAATCCAAAATCTTTATCTTCACTGTGATTAATATATTCTAACATTCATTAACTTATGTTTATTTTTTTAGCATTTTACATTTTTTCTATCTTCTCCATACTTCATTAATAAAACTTGTGTTTTTGATTTTCTTAAAGCATAGTCGCACTGTGGACTTTCATATTGTTTAATTGGTGGTATATCATTTAATTCTTCTAACTGATAATGAGAATAAGGAATCATTTGCTTTTCAGCTTCTCTATTTTCTTCAGTAGCTTTCAAAACATCATCCCCTAATCCTTCACTTCCTAGTTTAAATTTTTCAATTACATTGATAACCGGTTAATCTTCTTTTTTATATGTTTCATATTCTGTTCATAGTTGTTTCATCCATTTTTTAAATTCTTCCTTTAATTGTCCTTTTACTCTTCTATTTCGCCTAGCATTTTTACCAAATTCTGGAACATACTTTGTAATTAATTAAATATTTTTAATGTCTAACATTTATGTTTATGTTTAATGTTTATGTTGTAATGAAATTCTGTATTTTATTTCTGAACTTGCATTCATTCAGTTTTCTAGTCATGTCTATCGTAAAATATCCAGATTGATAATCCAACATTTGCTACACCTTTCTTTAAAACCATCTAACTTTAAAATACCACCATCGACCTCATGTTAAATTTGATTTAAATTTGTATCATGTCCAAAAATATTTTAAAAAATTGAGTTATCTCTGAGCAATTGTTTAGGAATTTTTAATATGTTTGACTTAAATAAAAACAGTCGATTCCTCTATGTCTTCCTCTAGTAAAATATTCTCTAAATATGTCTTGATTTTCAAGAACAAAGTCATCAAATACTATTATTGAATTATTTAGACATTGATATAATGCAGTAATTTCTTCATTAGTTTCAATAAAAGAAGTTTTTTTCTTGTTACACTTATCTTCAATTTTTATAAATTTTCCATATCTCAGTTGATCTAAACTTTTAGAACATATGTAAAAAAGATTAATTTTATACCAATTCAAACATTCAGGTGCTACAATATAATAATCAATCCTGAGTGATGTTGTTCCACAATCACTTGGTCCTATAACTGCACATCAAATATGATTTTGTAAAAGTTTACTGTGTTTATTTATTTATTTCTTTTCTGGAATTCTTATTTTTGGTTCCCAATCAGTTTTCATTTAATTAAATTATTTTTAATAGTAAATGAGGAGATTATTGCAACTGAGTGATAAGTCATTTGTTCTTAAAAAGAGATTGACTGTACCTATACAAAATAGCTTTCTTAAATTTGCACTGATTGGTTTTTATTCAACTGTTTTAACTCCAAATATTACATCAAAAATAATGAATTATATTGTGATGGTGAAACAACAGAAATTCCTGTTGCTCAATATAGTTTGAAAAACTTAGGAAAATGCATTCATTCGAAAAATCCAAATATACATATTAATGCACATGAAATTTTAAATAGAATTGCAATCGAAAGTGGCATTTAATTGTATATGGATATAAAAGAAAAAAATATTGCATATGTTCTAGGATTTAGTAATCAGTTCCTAAAATCATTCCATTTGAATTAATTAATGTAATTTTTAATTTGGCTGGTTGAATGTTTGTGAAACATACTGGTCATTTTCATAGAGCAAAAAAATTTTACTGCTTCATTGACTTCTAATGCAGAATTTGGTGGACCAATAATTCATGAACCAAAGTATCTGGTATATATTGCTATTTTTGCACCTATTCAAGATTTGGAAATTACTATAACTGATCAAAATTATAATTTGATTGACTTTAATGGAGCTTATACATAAGTAATTTTAGAAATTTTTTAATAAATTTAATGCTTATTAAATCACGAACAAAATCGAGAGTTGTCACATTTAATCATTCCTTGTGAATAAGAAGATTAAAAATAATCTAAATCTCTCCAATAAGAACACAGAGCTTAATATTACAATTAGAGATGGATTGGGGTTCATCTAAGTCATGCACAATTATGTATGAGTTTTAATATTGTTCGAGCTGATGGTTCAGATTATCCATCATATGATGGAAAATGCAATATAACGTTAGTTGATAACAATGTGGCAAAGTGTTTGAGGTCATACATATAAAGAAAGGAAACAATGTTTTGCCTAGAATGGAACATCCTTTCATTTCTTCATCTGTCCTTATGAGATTAACTTTGACTATAGCCTATGGAAGGTCATACCCTTAAGAATGCCAAGACAAAATGTAATCATCGAGATTTGTTTGATGGATTTCTTAAAGATTGTAACGGAGTGATTAGGGAAGGAAATTTAACAGAAATTTTTACTTTGAGTTCAAGTGGTGGAGATGCTATTTTAGATGGGCTGAAAAAACGATGCTGAAATTGAAATAAAAGATACACTTCCAAAAGGAGGTAAAGCTGCAGGAACTGCAGTAGGATCTATGAAAACTAATGTTCCCATTGTAAAGTACGAACCAGAACATTCAGTAGAGCTAGAAGAAGAAAGTTTAAAAAATCCAAAAATTCCAACTTCTATCTTTGAATCACTAACAGTTGAAATAGCCAGATTAGAAGGAAAAAGAGATTTTGATGTAGGTATTACTTATTATTATAGTTCTACAGAATTTGATATGCCTTGGTTTATTTTCGTTGTTTTCGAAACTAATAGAAAAAATATTCAACTAAGTGATTCTTCTTTATTCGGTCATGTTAAATTGCAAAATATCTATATGAAAGATGGAACAAATGATGTTTTTCCTCATGAATTATGGAATCTTGATCCACCAAATAATTATTTAAAAGCATATGATGCTTTTCTCGATTTTAAGAGAGTCCTCAGTTGAATCATGAAAACTATATAAATCCCTTCAGTTTTATTGAAAATTATCCTATTTTTGTTGTAATTTTGTCTAGAGGGATGAATTTACTAGCCACACAGAAAACTACAATGCAACTATTTGCCACTTTTAATGATAAAATTCCTAAAGATACAGTTCCTTACATAGCAATGCATGGTAAGAAAGGTTTAATATATGATGCTCAGCATTGAATTTTGAGTGAAAGTTTTTAACATTATTATTTTTTATTCTATGTAAATGGATACTCTACTGCAGAAGCTAAATAATGCAAGCAATTCTAATTTGTTTAAAAAGATTAGTGAGCTAGAAGTAAATGAAATGTCTTACATTATGTGGTGTGAACATTTAAAAACTAGATATGGAGAGAAAATTTGTATGGAGCTTGATAATAAATTTAAAATGTTTTTGCTGCACAGGTTTAATAAAATAATAACTGCAACTTTCAATTTTTTGACGATGGTAATATTAAACTAAAGTATAAAGGAATGAAGAGAACTGAAAATAATGATAACGAATTTCACGATCTGGAGTTCATTGTTTGAATAAATTTTTTAATCCCTAGGTGATCTCAGGGCTAAATTTTCAAATATAATTTTATTGATTTAATTTTTATATTTATTTTTGTGTGTGAAGGTGTTTGATCATTATATAATCTGTTAGTGCGCTCAATGTGTCCATTAACTACTCAGGATCTAATTATTATCGATGTCTTCAGTTGTGTATGTCATACCGCGAGACATTTGTTAAGTTGCTTTGTCCCCATTTGCTGTAGGAAGTGTTACACAGTATAAGAGTAATTATTTTCACTGGTAGTGGTATACTTACATCTATATACAGAGGGGTCCAAAAAAGGTATCCACTGTTTAAAAGTCCATACCTTGTGCAAACTAATTGACGGAGTTGTCTCATTTTTGGTGAAAGTGTAGTTTAAAGTCCAAGTTAAAAGATATCACTGTAGGTGTTCGAAATGGTCACCATTAACATCCATACACAAACGATGCCGCCGAACTGCAGCACGAACTACTGACTACAACGTGTTAAGTTGGATATTTGCAAATGAATGTGTGATGGATTCTCGGAAGTTCATCCAGTGTGCATGGCTTTTGTCGATAAACGACACAGGTAAAAGTTCAGAGGAGTTAAGTCTGGGGAACGTGGTGGATACTCCACAGCACCTCTATGACCTATCCATCTTCCTGGTAGATTTTCGTCGAGATATGCCCTAACAGGATTTTGGTAATGGACTGGGGCACCATCTTGTTGAAAGTAAACTCTTCTATCTCCATACAAGTCTCGGATTACGGGTAAAATGGATGTCTGAAGCTTTTCAAGGTACACCTCACCGGTAACTGTGCCGTCTGAGAAGAATGGCCCAATCAATACCCGGTAAGACAACCAACACCACACATTTACTCCTGGCAATTTCACGGCTTTGTCTACATGGACGATCGGATTTTCGGCGGCCCAGTAGATCCACTTGTGGCGATTTGCTGTACCACTGAGTTTGAACTGTGCCTCATCAGACCACACAATCATCTCTGCAAACTCTTCATCGTTGCGCACCATGTTAGTAAACCACTCGCAGTAATCCGTTCTACGATCTGGGTCGTCCTCTTTCATTGCGTGTAGCAATCATGGTATGTAGCACTTCCACTATGCTGTCTTCAAAATTCGCCGAACACTTGAGCGACCCACTCCAGTTCCACGGGCACACAGTCTCACAGAGTTGTGTGGTGAGCGAGTGAGTTGTTGTAACACACGGCGGGAGTTTGCTGGACTTGTTACTGTTACAGGTCGTCCAGATTGTTGTTTGTGTGCATCTTTAACACAGCCTTCGGCTTCAGATTTGTGTAGAATGCGACGAATCGTCAAACGTGTCGGTGGCTCTGTTTGATTGTTTGATGCTCATTTCGCCATTGCCGTTGAACCTCATTAATCTACTTAAAATACCACTTCGTAACTGACTTCCTTCCATCGAATGTAAGCCTTGCGCCAGCCATGTTTACTCGAGTAATTAGGTGCAACTAAGAACAAAACACTGGCTATCTGGTGAGTGCCGTCTGACAAAACAAAACAATGCAATACAACGCTTGTGTGACGATTGCCGGAGCAATACACTATTACACTACCAAAGAAGAGACAACTCCGTCAGTAGTTTGCCAGTTATGGACTTTTAAACAGTGGACACATTTTTTGGACCCCTTTGTATTTCCATTTATTGCACTGTAGGTGGTAAACCTGATCTCTGATGCTAACACAAACTAAAGCGATTGCTCTAATGTGTCACATAGGTCAACGCGGATCGACTGTCGCTAGAAGGTAACCCACGGGCCGCGCTAGGGCTCCAGAAGAACACTGCTACGAGCAGAGTGGCAGTCGTGGACCTTGGGGAGAGCATCCAGCTCAACTGCGACCCTTGCAATGCGCAGAGTGCTGTAGCTCTGCAGCTACGACACTGGCTTACACGTCAGCTGAACAAGTAAGACTTATCAAACGTGCTACACGTGCTAATGGGTGCATTACACTAGGGACTTTGAATTCTTGTACCAACACCTACAAAGGGGCAGAACCCGACAGTCTCTGATTGCAAAACCAGTGGTAAACATCTTGAACATGTTATATCTTATAAGTACTTACGGAATGGGAGGATCACGTAAAATCAGTATTACGGCAGCAAACAGAATTAGACTTTGAAACTAATCCGCATTAACAAAAGTCTTAGGTACGAAATGAAACCTGCGAGAGGTATCCTCTTGTCATCACAATAACCAACTTCGCTTGCTATGAAATATTCCGTTAATAATTTGGCTACTGCGCACAAGAGAAATAATATCACAATGGCAAAAAAGCATTAGTGTATTCCTGATTATATCTGTTAAATAATGGTTGCTTGATCATTGTAGGAAGTAGGGTTCGTAAGTCGAAGCCATTATCACAATTCAAATCATCTATGAAAATTCAAAACCAACATGGAGTGTCATTGCAATGCGACTTTTGAGTAACAAAAACAGAAAGCTAACATGAAATATTGAAATTAAGTATGTGGGACGTTGACTGACATCGTTAGTAAGACGGAAATGAAATCAAATCAGAGTTCATCATCTGTGCATCTCACTTTTTCAAATAAACAATAGAGATAACCCAATGAATCCCGCATCCAAGAAGCCCATACCACCAGGTTAATGCGACCTGCTCTGAGTACACTCTCTGTGATATGGAACTAACTACTCATGTTATAGCATAAACAGACACGTACATCTTCAAACTGCACAGTCAGCACGGAATGACAGCCAAGAAGTGAATGATAATCGTTCAGCGACGACTCTCAGGAAACAAGTGACAGGAATACCAATTTCTCTGGTGTGACCCGAAACTTCGTTATCAGGGTGCCAACAAGCCTGTAACCAATGTGACAAACGTAAAAGTGCCTAGACGCATAAATATACAGGTGAACTCTGAAAAAATTTTCCTGCCTTGGAGTACAAATACGCATAAACAGTTTACTAGATAGCAGCTGAGTTTAAAAGGTCTTCCACTAGAGGTGGTTGTGGCCCACGCATCTTCTAGAATTGTAGGCAGGGCAGGATTAGCCAAATACAAATACTTTTCAGATAGATATCAGTTTCTCAGGTTTCATGGAGAACGGAAAGTCAGGATTGTGTTGATATCCATAGATACTTGTCTAAACTGAAGTGGGCACAGGGCGCCTCCTGCTAAGGTACCCCTGCGACCGCACCTCAGGTATTTCCTCCAGGAAAGGAAAATGAATGATCAGAAATGTTAGCTGCCAATATATGTAGTAGCAACAGTGAAGTACGGACGACGTGGTGTTCCGCATGGTCCCCCTATTGCGCTTAAGAAAGCGCTAATTGCGGAAAGATATGGACACATTTTACAGCATAGTGAACTGCGTACAGTAAAGGAGCAATCTGCAAACGATTATGGTTTGTATCAGCAGGACAATGTATTATTTCAAAATAGCATCTGTGAGGCAATGGTTTGCGCTCAAAAACATTACAGAAATGGACTGTCCAACCTGCCCAGAGTCTTAGGAGATACCTAGTGGCCGCGCGGTGAAGCCACGAGGTCTAAATGCCTTGCACGGTTCGCGCTGCTCCCCCCCCCCCCCATCGGAGGTTTGAGTCCTCCATCGGGCATGTGTGTGTGTGTGTGTGTGTGTGTGTGTGTGTGTGTGTGTCTGTGTGTGTGTGTGTGTGTTGTCTTTGCCGTAAGTTAGTTAAAGTTAGATTAAGTAGTGTGTAAGCCTAGGGACAGATGACCTCAGCAGTTTGGTCCCATAGCCCTCACCACAAATTTCCAGTTTTCCGAACCGAGTGCAAAGTCTCTGACATGAGACAACATCGATTTCGCTCTAGAACATAGCGGCTAACATCACTGCGTTCTCTGGTTTCGGCTCTTGAATAATAGGCTGCTGTTCCTAAACATTCAGACTCCGCAATGAAGTATTTCCAGCAGAGCTCAAGCCGACATAAAGGTGAAGGCTGAACCTATCCATACAGTAAGGCTTTCTAAATTAAAATGTAACGGGTTATGTACCTATGTCCCTGCGAATAAATTGCAGAATGTCCCCCAGTGGAATCGTACTCGAATGTGATCGTCGTCTGAGTTAGTGCAGAACGCGGACATATTGCTGGAAATGATGCCACTGCGTTTGTCAGCGGTCTAGGATTCCTGGGTATGACTCCACTCATCTGTCCGTGCTCTAGTAACGACCGTATCTTACTCCTGGAAAAAAAAGATTCTGGAACCGAGCTTCTGCGGGACACCAGCCTGCGATGTATAATGACACGGAGCTCCTTAGTGAGTCACTTATGTCTAGATTCCAGACTAGGGACTACGACATGCTTGGGGCAACATTTAGTAACTCATTTTTGGTGTGTTCAGAACTGATCGACCAGAATCTTGGCAACGAAATTTCGCCTGATGTTCCCATTCAGACTAACAACAGACCACTGTCAGGACCGAACACTCAACATGCCTGTACACTGCACGATGCCAGTGATCCTCATGCATACCCAAAATAATGCAAATCTCATTGAATTTCAGTTACGTGCTGCTAATGTATAGTCAAATGATAACGTGGCATTTGCTGCGGTTTTTCACTATTCTCAGTTCGTAGCATTCTCTAATCGGAGAATGGTCGTGTTAGGCGACGAGCAGAGCGGCACATTTTATTTTATGCTTTATCTACATCTACATCTACACGAATCACAGAAATAGGACATTGTCGACAAGACGGCTCAGTAATCTTCCCCAGCAACATTAGCCGTCATACAGATTGCAGACACATGTTCGGCGACATGACCGGCCATAATATTGCCGAGAAATGGACGAAAGTGAAATTGAGGAAATAAGGGGGCTTTCTCGCATTTGCAAGCCACAAGACGACAGTTAGCAAGAAATCGACAAGTCGGACTTCAAAAGGCATCGCATCAAAGATTTATACCGCACGGAAACCGCAAAAACATCATCCGCTATGTCACAACCGCAGGAAAGTTTGTGTTGGGTCATTGTGACAGACGGTCGTCGTAGCGGTTTTCAACAAAAAGTAAGAAGAAGACCGCTCAAAAGTCACTGAATAACTGCATGTAACACTCGCGAATTCTGTCAGTACCGAAACAACAGTAAGGAAGGTCCAGAGGCTGCGTTACGCAGACAGAGCTGGAATTGCAAAAGCATACATCAGTGGTGCAAGTACTTGTAACAAGTAAACGTGATGCAAAAGCAATATGCCCTGGACCTTGGAGCAGTGGAAGCAAGTCATTCGGTCGGATGTTTCTAGATTCATAGTTTGCAACTTATGGCCTAGTTTAAGTCCTAAGAGTGAAACACAAGGGGGGGGGGGGGGGGGGGGACAGGGGGGGGGGGGTTCGATCCTGATTTGAGCAGCCATACTGTGGTATTCCATGGGCTCCATGGTTACTCTGTAAGGTGCCATTATTGCGAAGGACTATGTGACCATTGTATCTGATCAGTTTCTTCCCATAATATAATGTTTTTTCCCCAATGGTGACGCTGTGTTCGAAGTCGACAAGGCCCCTGTTAACACAGCTCATATCGTTCACGACTGATTTTGCGAACACGAGGGCGAACTGCAGCGTTCCATGTGGTCGCAAAAGTCAGCATATGCCAATATTATTAAGACTTTGTGCTCTACTGTGTATAAAATGGCTCTGCACATCCGTCATCACTTGCCACTATTTTACGGAAGAGTGGAGTAAGATTCTCCAGAAAATCAAACATGACCCTTATTCATCCATTTCGAGGCTACTGGAAGGTGGCTAGAATGCCAACGGTTTTCCTACACCCTATTAGGGAGAGGTGCCCGACCCATAGCACAGAGACCGCATGCTGCCCAAAGCTAGTATCAGTGCAGCCCAAGAAGTGAGCATATATCACACAAGTGGCAGAAAAAGCGATTAAATTCCGTTTTTCTTTTTAATTTATGGTAAATAGACTATTCTCAGTCAGAGCTCGCGCCACGCGATACTTTTCTCTCTTTGGTCGATGACACTTTTCTTTTTTTTCTCTCAATAGTTTATTAGAAGTGTTAAGTATATTATGTGTGGCCCAAAAACATTCTTATTCTTCCAGTGTGGCCCACAATGTGGTTCACTCCCTGTAAATGGCTTGGATATTCGCCGGTAACTGCTGTCATTTGTGTTATATTATGCTGGACATTTGTGTTGGTATGTGGTAGAATAATAATTAGTATTTTAATAATCTTTGTTTATGTATAGTTATTCATTTGATTCGAAAGCTCTCAATGTATGTCACACGACAGATAAATGTACAGACTGGATTTAAGGTTTCCCGGTGGGATGACTAAATAAAGCTCCGAGATTGGAGCCGGGGAACGTGAAATCTTGAAACGGTACTTCGGCTGTCTTTCACTCATCATGCTTAATGTGAGTAGTTCACAGTGGAGACTGCAAGTGCACGTCTCCAAGTCTGTACTAAACGTGTGCGCGGAGACGCATGCGCATGGTGAACGCCCTCCGTCGAGTTTAGCTCCCTCTTCAAATATTGTTCAATCTGTGGCAGGCAGGGACATGCTATTCGGTGATACTACATTCACGTAACGCCGAGATAAAACGCAAATGTCAAACTAGTTAGATTAACATATATACGTGTCGTTAGGCACAAAATGTTACGTTTCTAACGATGTTAAACAAATCACTGGGCTCCACGCCTTAACGAATAGAAAGCCGCCACCACGAGTGATAAGATTTTCCACCAAACCTATTTCCATAGATCGTTCAATAACTGAACCTCAGAAGGAAGTCGTCAGGACCAACATATTAGTGGCAGAATAATCCAGAGCGTGTCGTTTGGAGATACAACGCCTGCTTATGGGTGACTTACTGGTCTGCGAAAGGCGATTGTGGCGATTATGTTCAAAGCACTTTTCACTTTCTGTGCGTTTAATCTGAACAATACATTGTCTCACTGGCATGATGCTCTGTAAACGTCAGCCTTCTGAAAATGCAGATCATCATTTACCGAAACGAGAAGCGCTTATGTGCTGCGTAAGTGAGTGGAACTTTACTTTAAGATAATTTTTACAGCCTAATTTTGATAAAATGTTACAGACATGTGGGAGGAACACGTAGGAATGGAACAGTTTCTTCTCCTTTTGATCTTCTGCGTGATCACGTTTGTTCCTCCTCAAAGGAGTGCTGATCTGATGTGGAGAATATCCATTGACATAGAACATTAACTGCAGGTGTTCCAGCTCCTTTGCCAGGCTGTCTCTACCGGAAATATGTGCCAGAAGCACCGAAGTTCCAAAGACGCCCATAGTTTGCGCAGGTTTGTGGCAGCCAGACGCCAGCAAATACACGCCCATATGATTGTGTGAGTTTACGGTTAATATGATGTGACAGTGACCCATCCCATGTGAGACTGACAGCGGCATCCAGAAACTACAGACAGGCAGCCGCTTACCTCCACTTCCGCTGTAAATAGGATATCCTCGTAAACTGAACTGATTTTTAAAAAAAGTTCCCGATGGAATCCAGTATAGTTGAATATTATTATTGTTATTATTATCGAGTCGAGGGCATAAAATAATTACAAAAACTAATAAGTATTAATTCACATAACAAATGTGAAAAATTAAATATGTACAGTAGTATTTATGATACAGATTCAATAATATATACAAACAAGCAGCAGATAAAGAAGCAGCAGATAAACAAGCAGCAAGATGATTATATTTTTTGACGGGCCCAGGATGCGGCGGTTATCACAGCAGATTCTCTGGCGGCAGCAAGATCACAGATAGTGCGTGCAGCCGGTAGATTCCTTCAGACTAGCAGACGTTGTTCGTCCTGTACGTCACCACACTGACAAGTTTCCTCCTCATTACTGAAGCCCCACTTCCTGAGGTTAACTTTGCACCTTGACACCCCAACTCGCGGTCTGTTCAAAGTCTTCCTGGTCACGTATGACAGGTGTGAACCTTCGGCTATTTCCTCCTTGACCGTTATGTAATTGTCTTCAGCTAGGGAGTCTCGCCAAAGCTCCTCTCTGCGAGTTCTTGGAGATGAACGAATTCTATTGATTGGACATCTGCATTTTATTTCCCCGGACGCACACTTAGAGGGGTATGCATGTAGTACCACAAGTACGTTGCTGCCAGCGCATCATAGGCATAGATATTCGATAGTGGAGAGGCCACTAAACTCGAGGGCTCTCATACAGCGGCAGCCTATGCTATAGAGTTTCCGCGAAAGGATTCGGTTACAATTTTAGCGACGTGCACTAGCAATCTCCAGTGTAAAACGCTCTCCTGAAGATGGATAAACGGTTGTCAAACGTAATAACGTGGCAAAATGTCGACGTCAAACTGCTGCAATCCCCAAATTTTATGGAATAATAAATAAATTGCCGTAAAATATGGCCTGTGTGAACGAACCTTAAAATGCGGTCGAATCTTCTGGATGCATGACTGGTGTACTGTAGCAAAGCGATTGCGCTCTCGTGTTTCCTGTGGTGAGTCTTACTGTTGTTACCCTCGGTCAGTGAATCGCTGGAAGGGCCCCGGGTGGAGCGGCCGACGCAGCCGCTGTGCACGGACCCTCAGGAGCAGGCGGGCCACGCCCTGCTGCTGGAGTCGGCGCTGGAGGACAGCTCCAACTGCCCGGGCTCGCCGCGGAACGTCGCGCTCTACCTGCTGCTCGCCGTCACCGTGCTGGCGCTCCTCGGCGGCATCGGCGCCTTCTGCCACTTCCGCAGGTGAGCTTCTCAACTCACCCTTCAATCTTTGCATTACGGGTGGTTGTTCAACTTCTGCCGGTTTGCATCTTAACGAAACAGTTCACGGATAAACCGCTGAACTTTAGTGTCCTACGAGCATAATATTTCGATAAGCGACCAGGTTGGCATCATCATGTGTGCTTAAGGACTTGACACCTTGGCAGCAGACGCAGCGCTTTCACCTCAGCGCTTATTCCTCAATGTGTACCGGAAGACGTCCGCCGACTCATCATGCGTCATCTCAAGGAACATAAAAACGTTCGTCGACGAGGAGCTAGTGATGTCACATCGTGGAATTTGTTTCTTTTTTTTCTCATAACACTGCGAAGCGTGAAAGAAAAGAAAACCTGCCATTTTTGCCTTGTGCATCGGAGCGTGCCCAGTGGTATCCAGCATCGGTTTTACACCACAAGCAAATTTAAAATACGCTTAATTGAAGCCACACAGAGCTACACTCCATGTTATGTGTTTTCTATATCATCTACATTTTCAGCTACACAATTACTCAGCAGTTCACTGCACGGCGCGTGGCGGAGAGTACCTCATACCACCATTAGTTATTTCCTTTCATTTCCCAGTCGCAAATAGAGCGCAGGGAAATGACTGTCTGTAAGCCTCCACGTGAGCCCCAATTTCACGTATCTTCGTGGTCCTTACGCATAATGTATACCGAAGGCAGGAGCATCATTACGCAATCAGCTTGAAATGCGCGTTCTGTAAATTTTCTCAGTAGTGTTCCTCAAAACGTATGTCGCCTTCTGTTCAGGAATTTCCATTTGAGTTATCGAAGCATGTCCGTAAGACTTGCTTGATGTTAGAACCTACCAGTAACAAATCGAGCAGCCCGCCTGTGAACTGATTCCGTGTCTTCCTTTAATCCGATATGGTACGAATCCCAAGTACTAGGGCAGTACTAAGGAATCGGTCGCCCTAGTGCTTATATACGACCTCCTTTACATATGTACCGCACATTCTTAAAATTCCCCCAATAAACCGAAGTCGACCACCTGCTCTCCCTACCACAGTCCCCACATGCTCGTTCGATTTCATATCGCTTTGCAGCGTTATGCCCAGATATCTAAACGATGTGACTGTGTCAAGCAGGACAATACTACCGCTGTATCCAAACATAGCGTACGTGACATGAATATAAGCTGCTTAAAACCAGCAGCAGATTGAAGATCCCTCGAAAGTGCGTCGTTTTAGGTGCGTTTTGTTATAATACCACGGCAGGAAATAACATATCAGTAGTCAAAGACTTCTCTTATGCGATATGTTTTGTGTTTTAACTTGTTTGCTAAAAAAGGATAGTGTATCAATGCCACGGCACAATGCAACGACAATTTATCAAAAGTGTGTCGCTTTTGGTGCAGTTTTTATTGTATATATCAAGTAACGACATTTACAGCTACAGCCTTTTTCACATTGTATATAATGTAACTTAGCCGCTGCTGTTATATAGAAGCCGTAGCGTAGTTGGTAGCGTCGTAAAACAGCCAGGTAACAGTTCGTTCAAAGTATTTTTCCTGCTTTTGTTTTCTCCACGATTAGGGGATTTCTGAATAATGTGATAGTTTTTCAGTAACGGTCGGGCTGTTTGTTATAAATAATATATTAACTAGAATTCTTGTTGCATAGGCCAACGAGTGGAATGTTTTCCCAGTGACTAGAAATTTCAACGTGACTACCAATGTGTCATAAAGTAAACACAGGTTGCTCAGTAGACGTTTTTGTTATTACGAAAGTTTGTGTAAAAGATAAATACCTATTAGTCGGTTTCATGGGCTACCTCTTGTTTGTATCTTTCCGGCAAATATCACTCATAACATTGAAAAGTCTGTGATTTTGCATTCGAATGAAATTACGAAACACATCTCCATCCTGCAAATTAAGTGATGAATACGTTCCTCCACAGTATGGTACTTAATACAACACTGAGAAAATGGATATTTTGCATCCGTAAACTGACATGAGACGTTATAGAATAACTATATTTATTTTAAAATCGAGAGTCAATTTTACTAACGAATATTTTCTACTTGTATGTATTTCACACCGGCGTTCAACACGTTTATTGTTCCTCTACCAGCAATTCGGTTTTCAAGCCATCGACGAGTCCAGAATCTTCCTCGAGAATTTTTCCGCTCTTCCTCGACTGCCCTAACAGAGCTAAGACCATCATCTTATGTGCGTTCGTTTTCATGAACGAACTGCGTGGTTAGGATCCCACGTCACCTAGTGCTGGAGAGCACTGCGGTCGCAGAACTGGATGAGGAGCACGTTGTGTTGCGTGAGGTGTAGCTGGTCGTTTCAGAGTGTGCAGAAACCTTGACGGATACCACGTCGGGTGTGCTTCGCGACGTCAGACAAGACCCGGACGTTGATGGCTTTACATGCGAACAGCTGGCACCACACAACACAGAGGAAAGGCGTGCTGAAATCACTGATACGTACAGCTCGCATCCTCTCGAGCAATGTAACTCTTTCCAGAGAAGGTGGTGTTTTGGAAGAACGCGAAGAGGGAGTGGCAAATCCGGAGATCCCTACGTTCTACATCATCGGTACAACCGGCGGAAACAAAAGATGAATCTCCCTTTTGCAGATCATTATCCGGATAGACGACCAATTGTCCTCAGACACCAAGCGAAGGCAGTTCTCTGCCCACCACCTGAAACACGACGCTGCTCGTTAGTATCGAAGACGACATCGGACTGCGGAAATACGGAGACTGTCAGATATCCTGTCAATGTGGCAAGACCTACATAGGCTAAACGGAGTGTACTGTTAACAACACTTCGTGTTACGAACTCTCTCAATAACACCAAGTGCCGTGGCGAGTGCATTGGCGCTAGCGAAAGGCTGGATACAGGAGGAGTCGATAAGAAATTAGGGAATATGAAATCAGGTGGAAGTTTCTGGACTTTCCGAAGAGAACGAAACCGCTGCTAAATCCGTGATTTGCGTGTCAATGTTATTTCTACTTACACAAAGGTTCCCCCACGAATTACCCTATCAAAATAATCATAGGAAGGAAGGAGACGTTATAGTAACGATTCTCTCGGTACGGGCGAACCGAAATTTGTAAGTAGATTTCGGCTGCCGTCATTATGAGAGCGATTAATTAGTTGTCAGATACCGCGGGGCCGTTAAATAGGTTTAAATTTAAACTGGGCCTCTTCTCTGCCTTGAGACGCACATAAATACAGGAAAGCCAGCCATTCTAACGGCGGGAGGCAGCACCTCGTTTGCAAACCTCGGAGGCAAAAAGGAAACGGCCAGTTCTGTGTTCCAGCAGGCGACAGCTAGCCACTTGACCGCCCAGGAAGCCGGCACTAGAACTGTATTTTCAGCCCTATGAACATTAGTCTGAGGTGCTGGTCAGCTAACAAAACTTCTGAACACAGCCATTCCGGGGCATTCTGCAGCGTCCTCTTGCAACGTCCACCGGCTGTCGTCTCGCCTGCGACAGCGTCTCGTCTGTACGTACGCTCCACCGCGCTGAGCCCCCTCCCCCTTCCGTCACCTAAGCTTATTTCTTATGATTCAGTATTCTCTCTCCGAACTATTCTCAAAATAAATTTGTGTAGTCGTTGATAAATTTTCTTCTATATGTAATTTTGTGAAAGTTTTATGTCAGTTGATGCTGCCGTCGGTGGTGTCTTCTTCTTTGCTGATGTCACAATGAACTGAGGTGACAAAAGTCATGGGATACATCCCAATATCATGTGGGACCTCCTTTTTCCCGGCGTACTGAAGCAACACCATATGGCATGGACTCAACAAGTTGGTGGAAGTCCCCTACAGAAATATGAGCCGTGTTGTCTCTTTAGGAACCATTAATTGCGAAAGTGTTGCCGGTGCAGGATTTTGTACACTAACTGACCTCTTGACCATGTCCCATAAATGTTCAATGGGATTCATGTCGGGCGGTCTGGGTGGCCAAATCATTCGCTCGAAATGTCCAGAATATGCTTCATACCAATCGCGAAAAACCGTGTCCAGATGACAACATGCATTGCCATCCAGAAAAATTTCATCATTCTTTGGGAACATGGGGTCTATGAATGGTTGCAGATGGTTTCGAAATAGCCGAACATAGCCATTTCCACACAGTGATCTGTTTAGTTCGACTAGAGGTTGCGTTCCATTCCGTATATAGTCCATACTACTACGGACCTATAACCAGCTTGCGCAGTGCCTAGTTGAGAACTTGGATCCATAGCTGCTAGGGTTCTGCTCCACACTTGAACCCAACTATCAGCTCTTACCAACTGAAATCGGAGTCATGTAAGCAGTCCACGGTTTTCTTGCCATCTAGGATCCAGCCGATGTGGTCATGGACCCAGGACAGGTGTTGTTAGCAAAGGCACTCTTGTCGGTCGCCTGATGTCATGGCTCATTAACGTCAAATTCCTCTGCCTTTTACTAACGCATATGTCGACGCAGGTTCCACAGCGATTTCCGCGATTATTTCACACAGTGTTGCTTGTCTGTTAGCAGACTAAAAACTCTAGCCAAACACCACTGCTCTAGGTCATTAAGTAAAGGCCGTCGGCTATTGTGTTGTACGCGGTGAGCGGTAATGATGTTCTCGGAACGTTCTTGACACTGTGGATCAGAGAACATGGGATTCCCTAACGATTTAAAAAGTGGAATGTCCAAGGAGTGTAACTCAAACTATCATTCCGCCTTGAAACAGCGCTAATTCCCGTCTTACGGCCATAATCAGATTGGAAACTTTTTCACATGAATCACCTGAGTACAAAATTAATGACGGCTCCACTAATACACTACCGTTTTACACCTTGTGTACGCGATACTGCCGTCGTCTGTATAAGTGCATATCTATGTCCCACACTTATGTCATCTCAATGCACATTATTTTACAAATCTCGTGTTTATGAATGTTGCGATTCCTATCACCTTTCCCCAGTTCCGTGCTGGTCAGTGGCTCCCTGCAGGTAGAGTCGTAATCCATACCTTTCCACGGTCTGATACTGGGTAGAATATGAATATGAAATCTCAACGGTCTGTCAACACTTATAACGCCTGATAACCGGGGCAAGCTCTTTTCATTCAGGCCGCCTAGGACACGAGAACTGTGACAGGCTACAGTGTGTAAACTTTTAGATGGCAGACCGTTCCCTAGTCCTGAATCGGTAGAAGTCGGTAAACGTCGGGAGGCTTCGGTAGGCACGCAGTTTCGACTGCTGCCAACGTTACGTAGCTGACTGTTGTACGAGGTAGCCATTGTCGTCTGCTTCGTTATTGTTTTGCGCTGTACTGTTCTGCGTGTTTTGATTGTGCAGTTGTGCTAAACATTATCAAAATGAGTGAAGAGGCAGTTGCTGGCCCATCTCGAGAGTCGCCAACAACCCCTACCCCTACCGGTAGGCCTACGGTTAGAAGGAAACCAGTATTACGTAGCGATGCTCACAAAATTATATTGCGTGTGATTGAATGCTGCGAAAGGGAAAGGGAGCAGACAAAATGGCTTCACCCCATTTACAAATCTTCAGTGAGAGCTGCTACATACACAGGAAAAAGCATGCGTAGCACTGAAACATTCAGTTTTCCAAGAATCATCCTGGCGTATCACCACAAACGCCTGGCAAGAAAAGGTGAGTTTCCATTTCAGATACTTTCTTTGCGATCACTTTGAAGGAGTCCCCTGTTTCGTCCAAATGAATTACCTTACATTTTATTTTTCCTTGCTACCGTATTGCTTTGTATGGAAACACCACTGGTTACAGTATTATTTCGAAACACATTCATATTACAGCACATTTCCAAATTCAAAAAAATACATGCAGTGCAGAAGGCATTTTCTTATAAATCTTCCTCTCTCTTTTAACTTAGGAAAAGCAGTGGAGAAATCGAAGTAATGATCGATGATTTCAACCAGCGTGTCATTCGCGACACGATAGCGGAATTTTATTCAGTGCGGAAGATTGTGCCGTGCCTGCGAACACTGCTTCCAGTTTTGCACGACAAAATAGGCTGAAAGTGGAGTACTGTCTCGCTGAGAAAAGTACTTTTGTCTATGGGGTTCATATGGCGTAAGGTGGAAAACAAGACGAATGTGTTGTTAGAACATCCAGACATTGTGCACTGGCGATCTCGTTTCATTGTTGACATGAAGAACTTCAGGGAAGCAGGCAGAGAAATATTTTATCTCGATGAATCGTGGATCGATAATGACTTAACGTTTAATAAATGTTGGCAGAGGAGAATGTGAGCGCATAGTAGACAAACATACATACATTCATTTTTATATATCTATATAGATTTTAATGTACATGACGATTCCAGTTTCGTTTACGAACAACATTTAAAGCGAGTTTTACTTCCAAGCCTTTCGTCTGCTTTCGTGTAAGCATGACGCGCAATTTGTAGTGCCAGCACTGCAACTGGTAGGCGTGCCTTGTCCCCCCCCCCCCAACGGCTTCTTTCCCCTCGCCAACCAATGCTTGCTTCCTCCTCTCCCCGCACTCCCCTCACAACTCGACCGTCTTACAGTTAACACACTGTACGTGAGTTAGCGCACTGTGCCGAGAACACCAGCGGAAGTAGCAACCTAACAAGTCGGCAGCCGCCAAACATTGCCCACTCTAATAACGCGCAACGGATTATGACCATACTAATATTCTGACATGGACATCTAACTTCTGGGGCAGTGTAATTAAATAAGCTATCGAGATTCGAGTAAGAGAACAGGTAATCATTCGTGATAGCTGCTACATCTTTAGTAACGCCCGGGAAACCGCAGTTAGATTGGGAACAGGGAGGAGATACCTCACAAGGAACTGGCTAGCGGGGCTGGCGGAGGAATAGCAGAGATGCCGCGCCAGCATGCACACCTAGGCGGGAACCTAGGACGGAACAACGTGTCGGCGAGAGGAGTGGGGTGGGGAGGGGGGGGGGGCGAGAGAGACACTGGGTGCAGACGCCTAATAGAATGGCAGATCGGACAAAGGCGGCAAGAGATAAAGGCGTCGCGCCGCCCCCCAAGCTGTCAGTTCATCAGCGCTCTACATGACAACAATGTAGTCACTTGCCGTGATTTTTTTTCCGCTGGAAACTGACTTCCAACTATTCCCCCGTGAACCAACTGATCATTAGGGTCGCTGTTATTTTTTGAATTTGATTTTTCGTGCACCAAAACCTATTTCGGATCATCTTCCATGAGAAATGGGTGTTCGTAATTCGAGGTCAGTAGGATAAGGGGATTAAGTGGAATTAAAAAGCAGAATGAACGGTGTCAGTGATACAATTCGCTGATGGCTTTGTAGGCCTCGATGAAAGTGAAGAAGAATTACATGGTGTACTGAATGGAATGAATATTCTGATGAGTACAGAATAGGGATTCAGACTAAACCAAAGATAGACGGAAGGCGAAAGTAACTATTACTAATAGAAATGAGACTAGTAACACCAAAATTGGATACCCTGAAGTTGAGAAAGTTAAGTAATTCTCTTACTTGGGAAGCAAAACAGCACTTGACTGGCGAAGCAAGGAGGGCATAAAAAACAGATTAGCACATGCACACAGGGCATTGCTGGACAAGAGAAGTCTGCTGCTATCAAGAAAGTTCCTGAGAATACTTTTATGGCAGACAATCATGGACTGGTGGATTATGAGAAAACGGGCAAAGAAGGCAGTTTAATAGTTTGTGAAGCAGACCTTTGGAAGGGTATTGACAATCAGGTGGACCGGTAACAGAAGGAGGAGGTGTTCCGTAGAACGGACAGTAAAGCCATATGATTGTGAATCATTTTCCACCTTCAAAAACAATATCTTCACCATGAAGCGTGGGATATTTTCAGATTAATTAAGTTTCGTTAAAGTCTTAAGTATTTTACCTGACTTCAAAACGGAAATTTTTGTTAATTTCCGATAGCGTAAGTTTCAAATGTATTTAACTTGCAACAAGTTTTCGTTTAATTTCACTTCACGTACTGAAAATTGCTGTGTAGTAGAGTAATAATATAATAGACAGACGACTAAATACATTGTTGACAAGATTTTCGCCATTGTAAAGCTTTTAAACTTCAGAAGAATATTTGTTCCTGGGTACATGACGTTGCTGCACTTTGAAACATATGTTACATTAGGAAAAAATTTAATTTTCCGAAATAATTTTTGTAATTCCAGAAAAAGACTGCAGAACATAAGAATTAATGTCATAATTTAAAAGTGGAATAACAAAATATATTTAGGGGAAACAGTGAAAGCTGTCTCAACGTAAGACACTCTCCGAAATGTACAACCAATGTTTCTGTTCTTGCAGATATGAAATAACGTACATTATTCACCTGATGAAAATGCGACGCGAGAGAATGGCTGCTGAGAGGCGCAATCCAGCCAGCTACAAGTACGACGCCTTCGTCTGTTACAGGTGAGTATATCAGTTAAACTCACTACTCTGCGAAACTGTTTAGGGCAGCAATTTATCTGTGTTTCCTATGGTCACGCGGGTATCGTTCTAGAACTGCCTGCCTTAGTTTAAGAGTTCTTTTAACTTGGAACACAAAGAGATACCAGTGACAGAGCGCAGTGGCATAGTGGTCAATGCAGAAATGTCTCATCGGGAGGATCGAAGTTCCGATCCGCTTAAGGCAATTAAGACTTAAGATTGACCTCCATCAGTTAAGGTGGATGCCGAAAGAGTTTCTTTGAAAAGGATGCCAGACGTCGATCATCGTTGAGAAACTCAACTTGATTATCAGTGTTGTTACGAAAAGCTCGTACCGGCTTATCGATGGCTGAGACATGCGTCGAAGCCTATAAAAATACTTACGTGGAGCTGATTTCACTGACGCGCATTGTAATAAAAGTAGCATCCGGAAGTGTAGCGAGAGACAAATAAATTATTTCAGAATTCCAGCATTATCTACGAAGTGAATTTATTAAAGCCTTACAAACTACATCAATGACCACGTGATATAATACACCGACATATTCAAACAGTACATTTTCTCAATTAATTATTGATCTGAACAAATCTTAATGTAACGTCCCTCGCAGACTGCGAGATAAAGGTTATGTGAGAGGAGCAGAACGAAACTCGCACAAACCGCCTTAGAATACCAACCTGTGACAAACGATAAGAGACCACTCGTATTAGAAAGTACCTGTCTTGTCGGTGTGTGTTAATGAGTAACCGTTCCACGACACTGATGTACTTCTCTAAGTTTCTTAAATACCGATGAACCGAGTCTCAATGGAAAAGCTACACTGATTGAGTCGAAATATTGCGACTACTGCCCATCGCGAGATGAAATGGCGCATGGTGGCGTTGCGAGCTCGAGACGCGGTCATGAAAGTATATAAGCGGAGCAGAAACCAATGGGGGAGTCATCGCAACGACCATACATACGAGGTGCAAGTGCGGGGACCCGCTGGAATCAGTGACTTTGATGAAAGGCCAGATTGTTATGCCCTGCTCCTCAGCACGAGATAGTCTGCTGTCGGTCTTGGTACTGTCGTGAGCATCTCTGAAAAGTGATTGAGGGACAATGGAACAACCGGCAGGAGAGAAGATGTGGGACGTCCTGGCCTCTTTAAGAGATGATAGGCCACCCGCACCCAGAAAAATCTGACGACAGAGTACAACGCGAGTGCAGGTGCATAAGATTTCGAATCACAGCCTTTAAGGTGGGGCTCCTAATCAGATGACTTCTGCGTTTTCTAATGTTGATCCAAAGAAACCGTAAATTACGATTTGAGTGGGCACGTAATCGTCGAGGTCGGACGGTTGATCAATGATAATGAGTCGCGTGGTCGGTTGAATTACATTTCTTGTTACGTCAGGCCGGTGGTGGTGTCTGGGTAGGCCGCCACTAAAGCGAACGGCAGTTGTTGACATTCACTGCGCAACAGATACTTGCCATGGGGAAAGGTGGGGAAGAGATGGGTTCAGTTTGAAGTTATAATGTGTACAGGATGTTCACTATGGCTGCTGCGGGATTTGTGGTAGTAATTGAAGGTACCATGTTAAATGTAGGCTGAGTCAATATTCTTGCGAACCACGTGCACCCCTTCGTACGTGTCTTCTCCGACGACAGTGGCATTTTCCACCGGGTTAGCTGTCATTGTCTCAAAGCCAGAATCGTCCTACTACAACACGACAGTGAACTCATGTTGGTGCCTGTACGATCAAATTATCTGTTCTAAATCAATAGGACACATTTGACACGCTACTGGGTGCCCTCTGGGCACCGAAAACCCAACGACCCTTAATTTAACGGGAATTGCGCCACCTGTGCATACACATTTGAGCGATATACCTACGGAAATCTACTCGGGAAATCTTAGCCTACCGTACTATTCCTGTTTCCGAGATTATTATTGCTAGTGAGGGTTCCTACCTTTTACCTCACGGGAATTTGTCTTTGTCTTGTCGTAGACGTATCAAGATAAATTCTGATTCTAGTATTCACTTATGGGTGAAGGCAAGTGGTCCTTCTTCTTTGGAAGATTGTCGCATTGTGGGTGATTGTACTTTATATAATCATTGAAAGCAGTTGTCAACAAACGGCCCTTTTAAGGACCAAAGATACTACAAACTTTGATCTTGCCAAAAGCCGAGAAGCGATTCTTCTTGGTGTTTTAGCTCTCTGGGGCACTCTGGGATGCTCTCTGGGCTTCTCTGTGATGCTCTCTGGGCTGCTCAATGGATGTCGAGCACAGTCTCTGATTGGTTGTCTTGTTTTTGGCGCGCGATTCAAATTGCGTTGGAGCAACACGCCACTAGTATTACTTGATGGTGTGTTGCTGGAAAAGTCACTTCCGGTGCGATTGCGTAAGCTGATAAGAGTCCACATCCGCTGCGTGCGCCAGGACTGATGCTATAAATAGCACACTGTTCTGTCTAGCGCATTCACTTGGTTTGAGTGAATAGCCACTGAGGCACTGCTTCTTACAATGATGCGTAAACGTTGTTTTCGTCGTCGCCGGCGAATGCTGGTTTACAAATCACTTGTCAATGTGGACGGCACTCTTGGTGCTTCGACATCTTCTGCGAAGGGTATCCTGTATTACGTTCCAAAGATGGACTAACACACTATCTAGCAATTTCTGATAAAGTTTTTGCTCAACAGTATGTGTACTACAGACCGTTCTCTGCATCTGCATAGATCTACATAGCTACTTTGCAAGCCACCCTACATTGCGCAGCGAAAAGTACCCTGTAACACTACTAGTCATTTGCCGGCCGCGGTGGTCTCGCGGTTCCAGGCGCACAGTCCGGAACCGTGCGACTGCTACGGTCGTAGGTTCGAATCCTGCCTCGGGCATGGATGTGTGTGATATCCTTAGATTAGTTAGGTTTAAGCAGTTCTAAATTCTAGGGGACTGATGACCACAGCAGTTGAGTCCCATAGTGCTCAGAGCCATTTGAACCATTTGAACTACTAGTCATTTCCATTCCTGTTCCACTCGCCAATAAAACGAGGGAAAAAAGGAAAAACGACGGAATTACGCCTCCGTATAAGCCCTGGTTCCTTGTATCGTATCTTCGTGGTCATTATGCGCAGTGTATGTTGTCACAGTAGAATCGTTCGGCAGGCAGCTTCAAATACCGATTATTTAAACTTTCTCTACGGTGCTTCTCCAAACGAACATCGCCTTTCCTTCAGGGATTCCCATTTGTGTTCCCGAAGCATCTCCGTAACATTTACGTGTCATTCGAATCTACCGATAACAGATCTAGCAGCCACTCTCTGAATTGTTTCGAAGTCTTCCTTCCGTCCGACCTGGTACTACTCCCAAACACTCGAGCTATACTAAAGAATAGATAGCAACAGCATCCCCTATGCCTTCTCCTTTACAAGCGAACCACACTTTCCTAAGGTTCTCCCAATAAACCGAAGTCTAGCATTTGCCTTCCCTACCACGGTTCTCAAATCCTCGTTCCATGTCATATCGCTTTGCAACGTTACGCCTAGACATTCATATAACTTGATCGTGTCAAGCAGGACTCTACTAATGCCGTATCCGAACATGACATATTTGTTCTTCCTACTCACCAGCATTAACTTACATTTTCCACATTTAGAGCCAGCTGCCATTCACAATTACAGCCTGCCATTTACCTAAGTCGCCTTTTATCTTCCTGCTTCTTACCGTCAGCGACATCAACAAACAATCACAGATTGTTGCTCACCCTGTGCGCTAGATCATTTACATGTACAGAGAACAACAGCCGTCGTATCTCAGTTCCCTGGGGCACTCCAGACGATACCGTTGTCTGTGATGAATACTAGCCGTCGATGACAATATACTGGTTTCTATAATTTATGAAGTCTTCGAGCCACTAATATCCCTGGGACCTTATTCCATATGCTCGTACCTTCGATAGCAACCTGCAGTGGGGCGCTGTGTCAAATGCTTTTCTGAAATCTAGAAATGTGGAATCTGCCTGTTGCCCTGCATCCTGAGTTCGCATTATATCATGTGAGAAAAGGTTAAGCTAAGTATGGCAAGAGCGATGCTTTCTAAATCCATGCTGATTCGTTGACATAAGCTTCTCGATCTCAAGAACGTTTATTCTAATCGAAATGAGAATATGTTGAAGGACTCTGCATCAAACCGCATTTAGAGATATCGGTATGTAGTTTTGAGGGTCCGTTCTTTAATCCTTCTTGTGCAGAGGAGTCATCTGCGATTTTTTCCAGTTGCTTGGGGCTTTGCGCTAGGCGAGAGGTCTACGACAAACGCAAGCTAGGGGCCGATACCGTAGAGCCGTAGAGTATGCTTTGTAGAACCGAATTGCGATTCCATCCGGACCTGGTGATTTATTTGGTTTCAAATCTTTCAGTTGCGTCTCCACGCCAAGGATGCTTATCAGTACGTCGCACCTACGGGAGTCTGTCCGACGGTCGACTGGCGGTATGTTTGTACGATTCTTACTGTGTGAACAGTATCTTGAACGTGAAATTTAAAACTTCTGCTTTCGTTTTGCTGCCTTCAACTGCCACACGACACTGGTCAACAAGGGACCGAATGGAAGACTTCGACCCGCTTAGCGATTTTAATAAGTAACAGAATTTTCTCGGGTTCGTTGCCAAATCATTTGCCAAAATATGTCGGTGGCAGCTGTTGTATGCTTCGCGCATAGAACTTTTCACAGAAGCACACTCTCCTGAACTTTGCTTGTCGTCATTTGTGCGTTCTCTTTTGAACCGAGAGTGTAGCAGCCTCCGCTTCCTCAGCATCTACCGAGGAGATCACGAATGTAAAATAAGGGAGATTAGAGCGCGCACGGAGGCTTTCAGACAGTCGTTCTTCCCGCGAACCATACGCAACTGGAACAGGAAAGGGAGGTAATGACAGTGGCACGTAAAGTGCCCTCCGCCACACACCGTTGGGTGGCTTGCGGAGTATAAATGTAGATGTAGATGTAGATGTACCGAATTTCGTTATTAAATCATGGAGAGTCTTTCCCATCTTTTATCCCCTTACTAGGCACGGAACTCTTCAGACCACGATTTACTATCTGCTTAAACTCTGACCATGATTCCTCTACGTCCATCTTACTGGAACTAAGCGATGTCAATTCACTGTCTAAGTGAGGTGCTAACAACTGCCTATCTGCTCTGTCTACTAGAAACACTCACTTAGCCTTTTTCATTGATTTATTAACTTTCGCAACTATGATTAGTATAATGATTGCTAATTCCCGTTTCTACACTGATATTGTCGGTAAGGTCCGACCTATTTGCAGCTACAAGATCTAAGATATTTCCATTGCTTGTGGGCTGACGAGCTAGCTACTCAAGACAGTTTTCAGAAAACGTTTTCAAAGGTATTTCGCATGATTGTCTGTCCGTAGACCTGCAATGAATCCGTAGACCAACTATTATTGCACGATTTGTGTATTTTCCCACTACTGACGGTAGACTCTCTTTCAGTGAATCTAGAGCTGTCACAGCGGAATCAGGTGGACGGCAAAAAGACACAAAAGTGAACTTGGTTTCACCGACGCCTGTCATACGCCACCAGGTAACTTTACTGTCACACTCAACTTCGACCTTAATAGAGACAATATTTTTGCCAACGGCGATAAACGCTTCCCCTCCTATGACCTCTAACCTCTCTTTCCAATTTACATTCCATGACTCGCTAAATATCTCAGAGCTTTCAGTCAGCTCTAGGTCCCAAGAATAATTTGAGCGCGAGAGCTACTCTGGAGGACAGTAAATATTCGGAAACGTTACTACAAATATTTCGGAAGCTTACTGATAAGATTTTGACAGTCGAGATGTCTTTACTCGGAAATGGTTGGACATGACTTGCTGCTTAATGACTGGCGAGTGTTGATCAGAGCACCTCAAACTATCGTCTAGGCTAAGAAACGCTCTTGCCGGCCGTTGTGGCCGAGCGGTTCTAGGCGCTCCAATCCGGAACCGCAAGATTGCTACGGTGGCAGGTTCGAATCCCGCCTCGGGCATGGATGTGTGTGATTTCCTTAAGTTATTTAGGTTTAAACAGTTCTAAGTTCTACGGGACTGATGACCTCAGATGTTAAGTCCCATAGTGCTCAGAGCCATTTGAACCATTTTTAGGAAAAACGCTCACGTGCACTCGACAAGCACTCTGCAACCAGAGTAGCGTCTTCCTTTGTGTAGTGCACTACAAAACTATCAAGGGCTGCTCTTCAAACCTCACACGTTAACGTAAGTCTAGAAATCTGTAGCCAATACCGTCACACAGTCGGCAAGGCCCTTGCATAGTCTCCACTCGGCTCCTAATCAGAGGGCCCTGATCAACTTTGGGAACAATGCTGCAAATTGCAAGAGCTGTGCTTACACCCCACGCGTGAGGCCAGACGTCTTCACCACCTCCGATAGCCACCTCTATGAACTGAGGATGGCCTCAGAACACACGTAACAGGTGCCGTTGGTGCCGACGTGAGCCACAACTTGCAGATGACTGCACCCTGCACGCATGATAGCCGTAGGCAGCTCCGACCCCACATCAAGAATGAGACCCCCAGCAGACATACCGAGAGCACATTGGCTTTCTTTCCAGCCCAGAACGCTCTCTGCCTAGGGGGCTCCAAAACGCGCTTAGCGTTGGAGCTCCGAATAACCAGTAAACCCCTCCCCAAGTGTGCCTGCTCGGTCCCTGCTGAAGGAGCGGCCACCTGTTCACTCACAGAGTGAATGGGCGAGGCCAAGCAGCCAGTCTCCATATTGGCCTGTCGCCTCAAGTGACGCAAATTAGGTACCACCCGCCACTCACTCTGCTATGACGGTGGATCCACCGCTTTGGGCACACTGGAAGGCAGCTCGGAAGTAGAGCCCATGGGGAAAACAAGTGACACTTGAGTCGTCCCATGCCACAGTCCAGATACTCCGTGACCGCTATATCCCAAGGTAGCAGCCGGAAGGTGACTGACCATAGCCAAAACCGCATTTAGCTTTTTGCAGACAACGGCCATCTGCATCTACACGTAGCAGACACACATCCTAACCATCCTAGCAAGACTAATCAACAAGTAACATATAAAAGCAGGCAGAATCCTAGATATGCTACTACCTTCCCACCTAATGTGTCACCAATGGACACTGGTGCGTTACTGAGCTACGTAGCTGGCTGTTCAGTGAGCCATTCAGTTAGTGGCGGTGCTTTTCATGACAATAGGTCAAATATCTTTTGTTCCTACCGCATGTAGGGCCTCCCGTCCTCTAAGTTGCCAGGACACTAGAGAAAGATCATATAGCATCGATGTTTCACTCAACAAGCTAAGGTCCTACTGAGCTCCTTCCAAAGTCAAGGAATGCTGTGGACGATTGTCATTTGCCGTAACGCATACGGGTGTTTCTGTCGGTAACTCGACGAGGCACAGCGCTGTATATCAAAGTTCTGCGGGAATCCAATATGGCGTGATTCCTCCGCGACAGGCAGCTCTGCAGTGCAGACCACACTATCAACGGAGAAGAATTGCCTGCCTTCGAACACGAACAGTTAGCGTGTCGTTCCGTTCAGTCTTCAAATAGGAGATGGAAAAAGATGTTCAAATGTGTGTGATACCTGATGGGACTTAACTGCTAAGGTCATCAGTCCCTAAGCGTACACACTACTTAACCTAAATTATCATAAGGACAAACAAACACACCCATGCCCGACGGAGGAGTCGAACCTCCGCCGGGACCAGCCGCACAGTCCATGACTGCAGCGCCTGAGACCGCTCGGCCTAGGAGGTAGATGTCCGGTCAAATGACGATGCTTTCAACCATAGAAGAGTCCGTGAAAAATATCCGAGTGGGACGCAGCCTTAGCACAGAGCCATAAGGACGTCCTAAAAACGTTAAGAACCGCCACTACCACCGCCCCCCCCCCACCCTACAGCACCATTCGCTTCAACAGGCGGCCATGACACGGTCCTCCAGAGGCACGATATCATCTGCGGTACTCCTTTGGCACAAGAGATCTATCTCCAGTAGCTACAAATCGTTACAGTCTGTAGAAGTCTGACACTTCCCCTTAAGATGACCAACCGAAATCTGGGTGAAGAAATGGGAACTCGTTTAGATGTTCCTTCAGGAGAACGGTGCGTTTGGTGATAAGCTGTAATGTATAACTGATAAATGCTATTATTTAGACGTTAAATTTTAGTTTCTGCGAGGCCCGCAGGCAGTATCGCTCCATGTATACCGGGATTAACCGATTTCGGGAATTATCTAAGTCGTAGGAAAGTCAAATGAAATGTGCATATGACATATTTTGTCGTTAACTCCCATTCCGGGAGTTCGGCCATCTGAAGAATCCAGACCTGAGAAGAGAAAATCCCCAATCCGGTCAAGAATCGAACCCAGTGCCACATAATTGAGATTCAGCAACGCTAATTGCAAGACAACAAGGTGCCGGCAGTGTCATAAACGCCTATAGCTGCTGATTGAAACAACTATATGCGCTACCAGTTACAGTCTGCCTACCTTCAGTTGCTAAAGTTGAAATTAGTTCAAAAATGTGTGTGTGTGAATTCCTAGGGGGCCAAATTACTGAGGTCATCGGCCTAGACTTACACAATATTTAAACCAACTTAATCTAACTTGTGGTATGAACAGTACACACACACCCATGCCCGAGGGAAGACGCGAACCCCCGGCGGCAATGGCCGCGCAGTTTTGATTATAGGTCGTTGTTTAAATTCCCTTTAAATGACCAATTTCAGTAAATTCGATAGATAGCAGTGGAAGCAATCTACACACCTGAATCGGTACGTCGTGAAAACCCGCTATTATGTAAAACAGCAGGCAAAAGGTAGACAACTAATAGGTAACTATATTTTAGCCCCGGCCTGTTTCATGTATCAGTGACTTCCACGGTGTACCGTGTCATTTGTGTACATTGTATCCATGATGGCAGTTGAATCTGCTGATATTCGTGGGTTCAGCGAAAGTTACAATAAGAGTAATAGAGCCACATGACGACTGAATTAATACTTGTATGTGGATGTGAGTAGTTCAGACAGTATATTAGTGTTAAGTATGCTTACTGAAGAACTGTGGCTAGCCTGTGTCGTTTATGAACTAGTGACACCAGACTTACTGTCGAGTTTGAACCTGAAGACAGTCATGTGGAGCAAAACTGCTTGTGAATAAAGTTTTCTAACTCAGCTGTAGAAGTGATAGTCACAATGTCCTTCCTGTGGTATATGTCAGGTTCAGTGGACTTCTTATCTAATTTTCTAATTTCTTCTCAGTAGTTCCCATTGCTTAACTATACTAATAAGTGTATGTTCTCCACATCTGAATATCTCGCTATTGATGTTCCAGCTGGAAAGGAAACACACATCAGAATTTCTCATATGGATTTAGATCATAAAAGTTCTTTTTTTGCCAACGAGTAACTTTGTGCTGACGCTTATCCTAGTGTTTCTTTTTTTTTGTTTTTTCGAGCGCCGTCTGTTGGGTCATATCAGACAGTGAGAGCCATGTGACATGTGTCTGATCCTTGATGCGTGTAAGCAGCAGCGCGGACCGCTCCTGGGTGGTCGGAGAGCTGCTGCAGAAGCTGGAGCACGCCGGGGATTCCCCCGAGGAGCCGGCGCTGCGACTCTGCCTCCACGAGAGGGACTTCCCGCTGGGCTCGCTGATCGCGGACAACATCGTGTCCTCCATGCGCAACAGCCGCTCCACCGTCATTATTCTCTCGCAGTCGTTCGTCGACAGCCAGGTGAGCGAGAGCAAGCGAGACCGAGAATAAGCTAACAGGCGTTTGTGTTGTTTGCAGAGAGTCAACTACTCTCAGAGGTAGTCATAGATTCTAATTCCCATGCAAAGATTATTGATACTATCTCATGCGAAATAATTCTTCAAAAGTCATCACACAGCACATACTGTCATATAACTGAGTGGAAACGGTAAGAGCCGGCCGCGGTGGCCGAGCGGTTCTAGGCGCTTCAGTCTGGAGCCGCGCGACCGCTACGGTCGCAGATTCGGATCCTGCCTCGGGCATGGATGTGTGTGATGTCTTTATGTTAGTAAGGTTTAAATGGTTCTAGGCGCTTCAGTCTGGAGCCGCGCGACCGCTACGGTCGCAGGTTCGGATCCTGCCTCGGGCATGGATGTGTGTGATGTCTTTAGGTTAGTAAGGTTTAAATAGTTCTAATTTCTAGGGGACTGATGAACGGCTCAAATGGCTCTGAGCACTATGCGACTTAACTTCTGAGGTCATCAGTCGCCTAGAACTTAGAACTAATTAAACCTAACTAACCTAAGGACATCACACACATCCATGCCCGAGACAGGATTCGAACCTGCGACCGTAGCGGTCGCTCGGCTCCAGACTGTAGCGCCTAGAACCTCACAGCCACTCCGGCCGGCCGGGACTGATGACCTCAGATGTTAAGTTCCATGGTGCTCAGAGCCATTTGAACCATTTGAAAAGGTAAGAAATGACCAGCATATAACAAAATACTGGAGAATACGTAAGTAATGAACTTCTTGAAGGTGACAGGAACAGATGATTACCACTAGCTTGACACTTGTCGTGATTGCCATTCCTGTGAGACTGGTTCCCGAAGTGTATATTCATTTACACGTGGTGGATGCTAAACCTAAGTACCTGACATAATTTTTGATTAGAAATCCGAGATGTGACACCATAGACAAAACAACTTCTTATGTGGGTATCACTTTCCAGGCCTTAGTTCAGCAAGGTTGTTGCGCTCTACGCACAGGGTATTTGAGCGAACACGGGTAAACGCTAGAAATGACTTCAACATCCGCCGACTGTACCGATTTCATTAGCTTACTGCATCATAAACATAATGTGGAATCCGAACTGATCTTCTCTTTCTCACAAAATTTAGCTCGGAAGAATTAAACAGAAGACAGAATGAATTAAACTTACAAATTACGCGGTACTTACCTTCTCAGGACTTCATAATGCCCCAATACTCAAAGCTTACTCCAGTGCACGTGAACTCGAGTAAATATTTCATCACATGGACGAATAAATGGTCTTGACCTGATGCAGAGTAAATTATTGCATAGAGCTGGACACAACAAAATAGCTTGTAAGGGTCTTACCGGTAATCTGGTGCACCTTACAAGCTATTCAGGATCATGGTTCTCCATCGAACGAAAATTATTCATTAGAACAGCCTGTTCCTTCTCATATGGCTCTGGTACAGAACACGTTTTATCAATCCGAGCAGTGTTCACTGAAGTCCAGTAGGTTGTCTAATGGCTGCCTTCTCTCTGAAACAAGAAGCACATTGGCGAACTCCACGGCCAAGGCCTGTAACTGGCTGAGAGCCAGCCGCCCACGTAAGACAATGTTCCCGACGCATTTACGATTCAAAGTATTTAAGAACGTACCAGAATTGATATGAAATGAAGCTGGCTAATAAAATACTTGATAGACAGCTACAAAATACATATCATACAGCCTGAAAAGAAATGAAATAGTTAGCGCGAAAATGAAAGACACCAAAACAGGCGCCTATCAACATTTCGCTGCACCTTCACATTTTTGTGTGATGTAGGATCACTCGGATCTGCTTGGTACTTACATATCGTCCTTTACGATATGAGCCCTTTTCATACCCTAGTATCTCCACTTCATTTCCACATTGTCTGACATTTTATACAGTTTACTGTTTAACGGAGGCACTGTTGCATGACAACTAGTAACTCTGGAATATTTTGAAAAGATATATGTTCAGTAACTGGGTCACCATTAGGCTTTAGTATCCAACTAACTTCAGCAGCTCATCTTGTCTGTGTTAGAGCAGGGAGTCAACATTTATAATGATGTATTTTCAACTCACGGAACACAAACGTTGTGATGATGCTTGAAACCATCACCCAGTTATGATACAACTGAACTGGGTTGCAGGTAAACTGCAATCAACGTGATGTTCGATTACCCCCTGGACATGAAGAAGGTGAGACCTGGTTCTTAATAGTGAGTGTAACCACCATGGACAGCAACGTGTACTCTGCCATGTGCTCCCATGCTGGCCAGGTGCGGTGCGGTGTTCTTCTTGTAGGGCGCTCCGTTCCTCCATCAGCACAGTTGACAACTGCTAGATAATAGTTTGTGCACGTGTAAGTACTCTAACACTGAGGTAGTTCTTTTTTATCCATTAGTATTTACATGTTATGAATAGTTGGAGTTAGTGTTATTCCGACTGCTTCCCAACTGGAAAATTATTTACGTCAGTGATTTAGTTGTGATAATTCTCGCAGTTAGTTTGCCCAAAATGATATTTTTATATTAAAAGACACCACCAACGTATAATCGTGCTTCAGGTTCGATCCCTGCAAGTGTTATTATATATACGAGTGCGTTACCGTGTCGTATCGTTATAGTTTTTGCATCGCTTACAGCGTTGGTATATCTTCTATTTCGGCGTTGGTGTTTTAGTAGTTATTATCCCAGGATAGCTGGGAAGTTTTTGGTGTGCGTAGTCCTCTCGTGCCGGGTCCCTGACCATGTCAGGAGGACCCGCGTCCGCTATGGGGAAACTCGCGGAGCAGTCTTCGCGAACCTCCGACTCTTGCACCGCCGCCCTTCGGGGAGAACCGCGACGGAAACACCGCTCGTCCCGGCCTTCCGTTGCGCACAATGCTCCGCCCACCTCGCAACGGGCGAAGGATCGCTTGAATCGCGCCAACCGCTACAAATCGCCTGTGGACACCACCGGCACTGAAACCGATCATCATGAAGACTGTCCACCGTCGCGTGTCAGGGTCCGTTCATCCGCGTCGTCGTCCGACGATTCACCTGACCGCCTAGTCATTGATCTTTCTCGTAGTGAGGCGGCGAACACGTCGGCTCTGTCTGACCACCACCCAGCTGTACCTGCACCTCTTTCTACGCCATCCCGCCACCGTGGCGAGTCTTCTGGACACCCTGACCCAGTCGGAAAGTCCTCTGGCCGTCGCCCCAGACGCCCCTCCGCCCACGCGGGCTGTGGTGGCAGCGGATCGTGTTCCGATACCCCCCTGCCGGGGGACGCCGCACCGGATGGTCCTGTGGATGAGGAAATGACTCATGCTCCCGACCCTCCTTCTCAAGAGATCCCGTCAAGCCCTCTGAAGAAAGAGAGGATACCCCCCATTGTGGTATATAATGTCACTAATTACACGAAACTGAACACTGAGCTCCAGCGGCTCATTGTCGGCCAATTGAGAGCTGTTTACCAAAAAGATCATGTGAAATACCTGCTTGACAGTAGGGACGACTATCTTACCATTCTCGATTTCGTAAAATCAAAGGCGATGCCTTACTTTACCCACCAGACGTCGGGTAATCGCCGCACCAAAATCGTCATCAAGGACTTGCCACCAGAGGTTACGGCAGAGGAGGTCAAGGAGGAACTGCTTCGACTCGATTTCGAAGATCCTTTGGTCCACCAGTATAGCAAGAGGAATCCTGAGACCAGGGCATTGATCCCCTGCCCTACCCACGTCGTCTCCCTTTCCCGGAGGGAGGACATAGAGCGGATTTACCAAATCCGATATCTTCTGTACACGAAAGTCCGGATTGAATCGTACGAGGGCCGGAACGGGCCAGCCATCTGTCGCAAATGCCAACGTTTACGACATACTGGGAATTACTGCTCCCTGCCGTTGCGGTGTGTTAAGTGTGCTGGCCCACATTTAGTGGAGAACTGCACACTCCCTGCTTTGGAGAAACCTACCTGTGCCAGATGTTTGGGAACAACGCACGATCCCCACCACATGGCATCCTGGAGGGGGTGCCCTGTTTACCAGAAGGCACTGAAGTCTTCTCGTCCACCCAAAAAGAAACCAAGAACAAATCGACCTCCCCCACCGCTACGGGACGTGACCAACTACCCTGTTTTGCGGGGTCAGCCTGGTGCACTGTCCTCAGCAGCCACTCTGGTACCAGCCACTCAGGAACCAGATGGTTTGGTGGCTCCTGTGCCCCTTCCTGCCCAGACTCCCACGATATCCTTTGCTGCTGCAGCCCGGTCTCCTCCTCATTGTCTGTCTTCCGTGACAGCCCCCACTGCTCACCAACTACAGGAGCCAGCTGCAACTCCCTCCAGTCCATCTGTGGCTCTGTCTCAGCCCTCTGCCCCTACCCCCACTCTGCCTACTACTACACCTGCTCCTGCGCGCTGTAGGGGCAAGCAGACCACCCAGGACCCTGCCCCAGTGGTGGAGACTGATGCGTCCTTTCGGGCGGACATGCGTGAAATCCTCCAGGTCATCTCCTTTTTCACGAAACCCCACATCAGGGCTGTTATTCGTGACACTGCACAAAAAATCCGTCAGTCGGAGGACGGGCTCTCCAAGGTCATCGCCCTAGTGGAGGGGCTTAGTCAAATATTGTTGTAATGGCGAATGGACCTCCACACCACCACCAGCCCCCTCGGGATCTTGTCACTTGCATTTTTAATGCCAATGGCATAAAACGTATGAAGACGGAATTGAACACCTTCCTCCATGACTATCGTGTGGATGTTTTACTGGTCACAGAAACACACCTCAAACCGGCAGACGATTTCCGCCTTCGCAATATGGTGTGTTACCGCTCTGACCGCCTCGACCGCCGTGGTGGAGGCACAGCTGTATTCCTCAACAAAGCTCTTGTCCATACCCAAGAGATTCTCCAGCCAATGGAACACATAGAGGCCACAGCAGTTACCATCTCCACACGCCTTGGTGCCATTACCTTTGCAGCAGCGTATTTGAGCCCAAACAAGCCACTGCTGGAAGCAGACCTCCGCACATTGTCATCCTTTGACAGGCTTATCATTGGGGCAGATCTCAATGCCAAGCACCCAGCTTGGCATTCTCGCGTGTCTAACCCCAAAGGTCGGCTCCTCCTTGACCTGGAGGATACTTTAGCACTATCAGTCTATGGCCCCCACGAACCTACCCATATCCCAGTCCGTACTAACTGCCAGCCAGACGTTCTGGATGTAGCCATCTTGACAAACATCACTGCTCAGTTTTCGCTGGAAGTTATCCACGAACTGGCCTCTGACCATGAGCCAGTACTCTTGCACCTCACCAATGCTGCCCTTTCATTTGATGCTCGTTCCACTGCGACCCTCACCAATTGGGACAAGTTTACCAGGGTACTTAATAACACCACTCGACACGACCTCGATTTGACGACACCGGCCAATATAGTCCGTGCTGTGGATTACCTTACCGCCAAAATACGGAAAGCAGTTAAACTCTCCACCTCCACTGCACCTCGAAATTTAACACCCCTGGACGACTTGCCCCCTCTGTTACGAGAGCTGAAGGTGCAAAAGAACCGCTGCCGCCGGAGGTGGAAGCAGTTTCGTGACCCCCAGGACAAACGCCAAATGAAACGTCTCCAACGCGAATTCAGCCACCGGCTCGCCGAATGGAGGTCTGAACAGTGGGAGGACAGGATGTCCACTTTCCTACTCCACCAAAAATCTGACTGGGCTGTCATTCGCACCCTGCGGCGTTCTAAGCCAGCGACTGCCCACCCTATTCGCACAGCAGCGGGCTTGTCATATGATACCCTGCAAATTGTGGAAACGCTGGCAGATGCGTTTGAGGCCCAAAACCGCCCTCTGGTCCAGGACCTTTCTCCAAACGAACTACAGGAAGAACATGAAGTCCTGACAGCTGTTGCTGCTTTCCGCAACCGCCCACCCCAATCTGCTCCCCGTCTTACGTCCATGGCAGAAATTCAGCGCATCCTTCGACGGAAACGTGGCCGGTCGGCCCCTGGATTGGACGGAATTTTAAATGAACATCTTTGCCACCTTCCCCGCACACCACTCATCTTGTTCACCAAGATTTTAAACTGTTGTCTCACATCTGGCCTTTTCCCCCCTCAGTGGAAACAAGCCAAGCTGATTGCGATCCCCAAGAGGTTCAAAGATCCTACAGTCCCCACCAACAACAGGCCCATCAGCCTCCTAAACACTATGGCGAAGGTCCTTGAATCTGTGATCCTTCACCGACTTTCCCAACCTCTTGCAGCAGCTGGGACGATCCGTCCTGAACAGTTTGGATTCACTTCGCACCTCTCTGCTGAACTTCAGGTCCTACGGATCACTGAACACATCAGCAAAGGCTTCAACACTGCCAAGTCGACAGCTGCCATTTTTCTGGACTTGCAAAACGCCTACGATAAGATCTGGCAAGACAACCTCGTACACAAGATGCTGACACAGACCCCTATACCGGATATTTATGTCAAGATCGTGGATGACTTCCTCCGTGGTAGGACTTTCCTAGTGGCTCAACGGGGAATGCGTTCTGGCATTCGCCAGTTGTCGGCAGGCACTCCGCAAGGATCGGTGCTATCTCCCATCCTATTTAATATCTATGTCAATGATATGCCGGTCATCCCCGAGTGCCACCTTGCACAATACGCTGACGACACAGCGCTATACACCACTGGCCGCATTACTGACGCCGTCGTCGCCCGCCTCCAGCGACAGGTGGACGCCACTATCACCTGGTGCCGGACAAACAAAATAGCTCTCAATGCCGCCAAAACTACGGCAGTTTACTTCACGAAACGGCGCCCAGTCCTCCGCCGCAATATCTCGATTGCAGGTGTGCAGGTGCCCTGGTCCCCGACAACCACCTATCTCGGGGTCCAGATGGACCACAAGTTGCTCTTCCACTGTCATGCGGAGTATGTCACCAACAAGGGGCAAAAGCTAACCAGGGCTCTGTACCCGCTCTTTCGCAGTAGGGAACTTAACCTGCATACCAAGCTCCGCATTTACCGAACAGTTATCCTGCCTGCCCTCACGTATGGATCTGCTGCATGGGCCACGATTAGTGTCACCAGGATGCGGACATTGCAACGCCTGCAGAACAAGGTGCTCAGGTGGAGCCTGCACGCCCCGCCACTCACGAGAATTGTCACTCTCCACGAGGAAGCGGATATCGTCCCCCTAAAGACGACCATACGCAACAACGCGCGGCGGCTCTATGAGAAAGTGGATGCCTTGCGGGACACTGTCCATGGGTTACGCCACGTTGGGACCACACTTCCACGCCGCTGGCATCGACATCCGGTTCCCCTAACCATCCTAGAGGAAACGGATTCCGACCATGGATAACGATAGGTCTGGCACGCCCACCACGGACGCATCCTTTGGCGGGACTAGCCCCCATTCTACGTCCAATACTTGCCAATCATACCTGCCCATGTTAGGCTAAATTTTTCTGCCTGACTCATGTAGTAAAATCACCGTCAGAGGGTGGTACGGGACTACAAGTCCCACCGCCACACCTCCAAAGTGAATTGCAGTGACGCAGTCACTGCCCTGTGGAAATTTACTGCCTCACCAACACAGTTAGACCGCAATAGACCGGTGATGCTGTATTGTAACATATCACAAAAAAAAAAAAAAAAAAAAAAAACGTATAATGTCGCAGATGTATGGCTGTGTTGAATATTGTGAACTACACTCCTGGAAATGGAAAAAAGAACACATTGACACCGGTGTGTCAGACCCACCATACTTGCTCCGGACACTGCGAGAGGGCTGTCGCAGTCTTTAACACTGGTAGCATGCCGCGACAGCGTGGACGTGAACCGTATGTGCAGTTGACGGACTTTGAGCGAGGGCGTATAGTGGGCATGTGGGAGGCCGGGTGGACGTACCGCCGAATTGCTCAACACGTGGGGCGTGAGGTCTCCACAGTACATCGATGTTGTCGCCAGTGGTCGGTGGAAGGTGCACGTGCCCGTCGACCTGGGACCGGACCGCAGCGATGCACGGATGCACACCAAGACCGTAGGATCCTACGCAGTGCCGTAGGGGACCGCACCGCCACTTCCCAGCAAATTAGGGACACTGTTGCTCCTGGGGTATCGGCGAGGACCATTCGCAACCGTCTCCATGAAGCTGGGCTACGGTCCCGCACACCGTTAGGCCGTCTTCCGCTCACGCCCCAACATCGTGCAGCCCGCCTCCAGTGGTGTCGCGACAGGCGTGAATGGAGGGACGAATGGAGACGTGTCGTCTTCAGCGATGAGAGTCGCTTCTGCCTTGGTGCCAATGATGGTCGTATGCGCGTTTGGCGCCGTGCAGGTGAGCGCCACAATCAGGACTGCATACGACTGAGGCACACAGAGCCAACACCCGGCATCATGGTGTGGGGAGCGATCTCCTACACTGGCCGTACACCACTGGTGATCGTCGAGGGGACACTGAATAGTGCACGGTACATCCAAACCGTCATCGAACCCATCGTTCTACCATTCCTAGACCGGCAAGGGAACTTGCTGTTCCAACAGGACAATGCACGTCCGCATGTATCCTGTGCCACCCAACGTGCTCTAGAAGGTGTAAGTCAACTACCCTGGCCAGCAAGATCTCCGGATCTGTCCCCCATTGAGCATGTTTGGGACTGGATGAAGGTCCTCTCACGCGGTCTGCACGTCCAGCACGAACGCTGGTCCAACTGAGGCGCCAGGTGGAAATGGCATGGCAAGCCGTTCCACAGGACTACATCCAGCATCTCTACGATCGTCTCCATGGGAGAATAGCAGCCTGCATTGCTGCGAAAGGTGGATATACACTGTACTAGTGCCTACATTGTGCATGCTCTGTTGCCTGTGTCTATGTGCCTGTGGTTCTGTCAGTGTGATCATGTGATGTATCTGACCTCAGGAATGTGTCAATAAAGTTTCCCCTTCCTGGGACAATGAATTCACGGTGTTCTTATTTCAATTTCCAGGAGTGTATTCTTGGACTTCTCGGAAGTCTGTTAAGTGAGGATCAAACAGTTTATTAACGGCAGTTTACGGAAATATGATCCGATATTGGAAAATCTAATTAGTTCTACTATTTCAGAGGAAGCACCGCCAATCAAGAGAATTCTCCTACACTTACATCCACTTTCATTTGTCAAAATTAGCAAATAATAAAATATTTATTACGACATTGGGCCGTTATCATTTTGATCAATGGCGTTGACCTCCGCACCAATGTTCCCCCATAAAATTTGCATAAAGCATTTAAGTCATTCACTTCATGAATATAAGATTTATTACAGTAAAGCGTTAGCTATACTTTTACGTAAAATTTGATTCTATTTAGGCTAAATATTACATG
This sequence comes from Schistocerca nitens, assembly GCF_023898315.1. Taxonomy (NCBI): domain Eukaryota; kingdom Metazoa; phylum Arthropoda; class Insecta; order Orthoptera; family Acrididae; genus Schistocerca; species Schistocerca nitens. Next base: position 72,966,214 of record NC_064614.1, read on the forward strand.
AAACTTACACGTTTTCTGGCCTCGTCACAAAGTGGCTTCTTACACTACCAAGGAACAAAAGGGAAGTGAATGCGATCTTTTTTCAAACGGAACAGAGATTACAATAACATTCGCAGATCATATTAATTGATTACAGAGTCTTTGTGATCTTTCTGCGATAATATTTATTTCATGTGAGTGCAGGCTTTCTGGGCGAATTTCACATATGAAGTCTTCACGGGTTGTCAGCCGAGTACAGTCGTCGTCTCGTAGCAACGTTTCGATGGAATGCGTCTCCATCTTCAGGCGAAGTCTCCTGAAGATGATACAGACGTATTCCATCGAAACGTTGCTACGAGACGACGACGCTGCTCGGCTGACAACCCGTGAAAACTTCATATATAATAATTATTTCGTTACGACGTCAGTATTGTTGTGTTTTCGAAGTTCATTTTTTTACGTTATGTGGCGCACCGCCAGAATACGTCTCCCCAGCGCATCCCACACGTGCTAGATGCAGTTTAAGTTGGGAAAGCGGGCAGCTCAGTCCATTCGTCCAATGTCTTGTCGTTGCCAGAGCTCCACCAACTCCGCTGCTCGATACGGTCGCGCATTGTCACCCATAAAAATGAAGTCAGGACGTAATGGACCACTGAAAAGACGCACATTAAGAAAGAGTACAATGTCACAACATTGACTGATGATATGAATGCGTGGTATGTATTCCTTCGGACATATTCGATAGAACAGACATCACGCGGAATCTGCAGTTACGATGCACATAAAATAAATGAAGGTGGAGGCAGGAGAAAGCAAAGGGAAGGTATTAATGATACCATTTGCATCGGGACTTCATGTGGAATCAACGGCAACGAGTGAAAAATTTCTGTTGGATCGCGAATCGAACCCGGGACCTCGTACTTACTAGCAAGCTGCGTTAACTAATGTGCCACCCGGATAGCCGGCTGGGGTGGCCGAGCGGTTCTAGGCGCTACAGTCTGGAACCGCGCGACCGCCACGGTCGCAGGTTCGAATCCTGCCTCGGGCAAGTAGTTCTACGTCCTAGGGGACCGATGACCTCAGAAGTTAAGACCCATAGTGCTCAGAGCCATTTTTGAACCACCCGGATACAGTGTTTATCACAAATGCACGCACTATCTCTGTACGCTCTTTGCCTGACACACACACACACTAGAACCTAGAGCAACATATGCGCAGTCGTCGTCCGTGTCATCCCACGCTCGCTTATTTTTGATTTTGGGTGGAGGTCGAACGTAAATCAGTATACGCACTGAAGGTTTTGGATTAATTGCCAATCGAGGCGAATCAGTTATACGGATAAGTGATGTCAGTTCCTTCGAACATGTCCGATAGAACTCGCACCATGCATTCGTGTAACTGACTCGCCTCTATTGGTAATTAATCCACAGTCTTCACTGCGAATGCACGTTTACTTTCCACCTTCATCAGGGTTCCAAAATTAGCAAGCATGGAGGATATGAAGTGTGGGTCATCCGGCGAGCGTACCGAGGCAGTCTCCCTTTTTGCGATAAGCACTGTGTCCAAGTGGCGCAGTGGATAAAGCAACGGCCAAGTGAGAAGGAGATCCCGGGTTTGCGTCCAGGTTTGGCACATATGTTTCACTCGTCGCTGCTGGTTCCACATCGAGCCGCAATGCAGAGATCACAAGCTCCTTCCCTTTCCTTTCCTTTCCTTTCTCCACACCCACATTCAGTAACATGACACTGACTGATGAGTTCATCGTGTTCAGAGGCTTGGGGAGCATTACTGGCAAGTAACATTACGCATACCCACATCATCATACGTGAACCACCAACAAGGCCCCGGTTCGCCAATGTTTGCGCGTGCATTGCGTGTTTACACGTCTCGCCGTATGAAGATTCGTCCAGGATCACTACTCCAGCCGCATCTGCTCTCATCCGTTGGTCCCGTTCCTGGCCTATTGGCACCATAGGAAACGGTGTCACCGAAAGACAACGCACTGGCCGTTGTGCACAGAGGCCGACTATATGCTGTCGCCCTGCCTCCGTGGAGCTTGAAATTGCGTGCCTTGCAGTCCTGTTAAAAAAGGTTGCTTTTGCACTCCTTGCTTGACGTGGGTCCTTTGTTGCCTGTTGCACAATGTAGCAGTACTCTGCTGCTGTAGGTGACCGCAGCCCGACCACCTCCTCCCCATCAGGTAGCAGTGACTGTAGTCTGGAACGAGTCTCATACACATGAATCAATACCGTGAGCAATACCAAACTCGTGGCCTACATCGTCACACTTCGTCCTTCTTCCAGTGTCCCGGCAAGTCTTCCCCGTGTAAAGTTCTCCAAATGCAGTCTCCGGGCCAAATTGTAATGAAGAACCCCACCAAAGAGCACCGTAGCGGTTCGCGGAATGACACACACTGTTTTTCCCTTTCCTTCCAGTGCGTCCTGTTGCTGGAACAGGCCCATTCGGCGCTGCAGTGACGCCCACCACATGCCATGTGACGTCCAATTTTCTGTGCACGACTGGATGACCTCTGGTAACATGTTCTCCCATTTCCACTAATTTTACAGAGTCGTTAATATGTTGTATTACTTTATGTAGCTCATCCTTAAGCTTTGTGAGCAGGAAGTATCGGGAGGGAACGTAAATGCACTATAGGATTTACATGACTTCCACTCGTTAGATGTAGTCTAGAAAACGATCGCACACCACTGTAAAATAGCTAACAATTGAAACGATTAAAAGTTAATAAGCTCTTGCAGACTTGTTAAGTGCGGTATAAATCAGGAAATGTAACTAGAGTTGCTCAGAAGAAATGAGCTAGGGAACAACAGATGCCAGTGCAAAACAGATTTTCATTCAACAAAACCCCAAGACACTAGTGGCACTAGTTATTTCATTATTTGTGAGAGACATGAAAATTCACTAAACAGACTCAATGTATCTATCAAAAATCGTGATTAATTGTTTATATTCTTCAAGTGTATTATCTCATCTCACAATAAGACTTTATAGTTCTACAGTCGCACTCGTGAAACAATTCCAAGTCCGAATAAATTCGTGGAATAGACGAAGTCCGAAAACTCCCACTACGGAACACTTGCTGCCCAAAACTGAAACACAAAAATATTACTAAACGCGTCTTCTAACCGAAGCTCCTTTCTCTACTGAGTCACCAACGCACATGTTTCACTAATCGGTGTCTAAACCCACAAGTCATTTGTCACGATGGACTTGCGAAACAATTAAACTTCCAACACGTGCGATACGTGGTCATTTGCCATTCAAAATGAAAGACCTCAAAGCTTTAACAAATTTGCGTCCTTGTGATGGAGCTCCTTACTCCATCACAAGGAAGGAAGGAACGAAAGTTAGTGTTTAACGCACTGTCGAGAAAGAGTTCATTAGAAACAGGGCACAACTTGAGGTTAGAGAAAGATGAAAGAATGAAAGCGGCCAAGCCTTTTCGAAGGATACTTCGCGGCATTTTCCTGGATCAGTGTAAGGAAATTACGGAGAAACTTAAATCTGGATGGACGGACGAAATGTGAAACTTTGTCCTTCCGCATGTGAGTCCAGTGTTCACAATCATGTCACCGCAGTCGTAACACCCAAATCCAGCGCACCATGGCTTCTCACCACTACATCTTTCAGTTTGCTTCTTGTTGGTTGTCGTCGTCACCTCCAATCTATCATGCCCCTCTTTCTCAGTCACATTTATTATTTTACATATTTTGGGTTCTCTCGTTGTCCAACGTTAATTAAAAGTAGTTATAAAATAAACTGTACTCATACTCTTATAAAAATGACGTAAAAACACTACATACCTCATAAAATACACTCCTGGAAATTGAAATAAGAACACCGTGAATTCATTGTCCCAGGAAGGGGAAACTTTATTGACACATTCCTGGGGTCAGATACATCACATGATCACACTGACAGAACCACAGGCACATAGACACAGGCAACAGAGCATGCACAATGTCGGCACTAGTACAGTGTATATCCACCTTTCGCAGCAATGCAGGCTGCTATTCTCCCATGGAGACGATCGTAGAGATGCTGGATGTAGTCCTGTGGAACGGCTTGCCATGCCATTTCCACCTGGCGCCTCAGTTGGACCAGCGTTCGTGCTGGACGTGCAGACCGCGTGAGACGACGCTTCATCCAGTCCCAAACATGCTCAATGGGGGACAGATCCGGAGATCTTGCTGGCCAGGGTAGTTGACTTACACCTTCTAGAGCACGTTGGGTGGCACGGGATACATGCGGACGTGCATTGTCCTGTTGGAACAGCACGTTCCCTTGCCGGTCTAGGAATGGTAGAACGATCGGTTCGATGACGGTTTGGATGTACCGTGCACTATTCAGTGTCCCCTCGACGATCACCAGTGGTGTACGGCCAGTGTAGGAGATCGCTCCCCACACCATGATGCCGGGTGTTGGCCCTGTGTGCCTCGGTCGTATGCAGTCCTGATTGTGGCGCTCACCTGCACGGCGCCAAACACGCATACGACCATCATTGGCACCAAGGCAGAAGCGACTCTCATCGCTGAAGACGACACGTCTCCATTCGTCCCTCCATTCACGCCTGTCGCGACACCACTGGAGGCGGGCTGCACGATGTTGGGGCGTGAGCGGAAGACGGCCTAACGGTGTGCGGGACCGTAGCCCAGCTTCATGGAGACGGTTGCGAATGGTCCTCGCCGATACCCCAGGAGCAACAGTGTCCCTAATTTGCTGGGAAGTGGCGGTGCGGTCCCCTACGGCACTGCGTAGGATCCTACGGTCTTGGCGTGCATCCGTGCGTCGCTGCGGTCCGGTCCCAGGTCGACGGGCACGTGCACCTTCCGCCGACCACTGGCGACAACATCGATGTACTGTGGAGACCTCACGCCCCACGTGTTGAGCAATTCGGCGGTACGTCCACCCGGCCTCCCGCATGCCCACTATACGCCCTCGCTCAAAGTCCGTCAACTGCACATACGGTTCACGTCCACGCTGTCGCGGCATGCTACCAGTGTTAAAGACTGCGATGGAGCTCCGTATGCCACGGCAAACTGGCTGACACTGACGGCGGCGGTGCACAAATGCTGCGCAGCTAGCGCCATTCGACGACCAACACCGCGGTTCCTGGTGTGTCCGCTGTGCCGTGCGTGTGATCATTGCTTGTACAGCCCTCTCGCAGTGTCCGGAGCAAGTATGGTGGGTCTGACACACCGGTGTCAATGTGTTCTTTTTTCCATTTCCAGGAGTGTATTACGTTAACATTAATTATTTTATTATTTACCTAATACATTATTAATATTGAGAATTGTTACCGAAATTAAAAAAGTGGTGTATTTTGTTTTGGACACTGTGGTGTAAGCGTGAATCGGTGGGGGACCCATATCAGCCGCCTTGGAAGTTGTCCCATGCACAGAGTGACTAGTGCCTGCTTTCCATACCGCCTGGAGCTACTCGTACTGACTTGCTGCTGCGCCTGATCCAGCCCGTTAAGCATCTCAGTCACTCCTAACGACATACCAGAGCCTGTCCCAACACTGGCATCGCTTTCATACTTCTGCGTTGCAAATAAGATATTCCCTTCTCACAAACACACATCCTGTCGTGCAATATTTCTAAAAGGCTGCCCCAGGAGTTTTCTAAATTAGGCTGCGAGATCGCTACTTAAGATTCTTGCTTTAAGTTACCTTTCATTCAGCATACCCCACCGAAATTCTGTAAAAACTTCAAAAACCCACACGCTGGACTATTTGTGTGTCTTGGAATGTCTGTCCAAACTATTATGCACATTCACTCAATTGTAATTACCAGCCCACAGGCGCCCTCTCTGTAATCTTTGACACTTTCGTACGATTAACCACAGTCAACATTCTTCGAAATTTAATTAAATAAACTTATTACCAGAAACTGATCAAAAATAATTTTAGGAATAATATAACAGTTTAGTGAGTGAATAAAGTGTCTGCTCAGCTAATCCTAGAGAGCATATATATATATATATATGTTATCATGCTTCCGTACAGTGGCACTTAACGAATCCCATTGAACATCTTGGACACGTCCTACCTCTATCAGATCACAGCCAACAATGAGCTCCCACACAGCGATTTTAGAGGGCTGGCGTCTGGCTCGCACTGAACAGCACGATTTTGAATTGAACCGATTAAGAGCGCCACAAGCGAGATCAATTCTCGCCGTTGCCAATATTCACTTAATTATTTATAAAATATGGCTCTCTGATTAACAGGAGTCATTTTATTTTTGAAAGATCTTACTACTGCAAGTTGCTGATTGTGTTATTAATTCGTCATTTAGCATGCGTTATTTCAAACCCTAGTCTCTTCCCACAGTTTCAGTTTTCATCAAATTCTCACTCTTCTTAATAATGGAGAGGTTCGGAGAAGGTGGAAGAGTGATGCCAGTTCTGTAATGACTGCTTCACTGTAAATGATACACCATCGTTGACATTTGTTTGCTGAGAGATGAAGTTTTCTCCGGCTGGACAGGTTACTTTGTCCCCTCAAAGAATAGCCTGAGATTTTACTTTCCTTGGACTCTATTACATGTCGTTATCTTACAGTGGAATATATATCTCACAAATTCAAAATAAGGCCCTATCAAACGTTCTGAATGTGCAGGCCCTATGCCCACTACCAGCTTGCGTGTTATTTGGTTGAAAGGTCCCTGACTCTACAGTAGGACTTAAATCCATAAAACCGCTGTATCTAGAGAAAAAAAAATACTAGGCATCCCCCCCCCCCCAAGGGGAAAAGCAGTGGCCATCTTCTACAAGGAAATCAGCGGTGAGTTAGACCGCAGAAGTAATACTTGTAGTCCAGGCGTACCCCAGAGGCGATCATCATGTACAAAGAAATACGTTGCTTGTATTTGTAGCTACGAATCACGCAAATAGTGTCATTACCAGTTTTAATTTCTAACAAGTTATCATAGTCTCGACGTCTTAACAAAGAGTCATAATGAAGTTATTTGTTTTAGCGTGGGTTCTGCCTTGATCAAACACAATGTTTTCTTCTTTTTTTCTTTGGTTGGAAAGAAGAAAACCGTTGTGTCTGCTGATGGTAGAATCCATTCTAAAACAAATTGTATTTGTAAGCGAACGCAGACACAAGAATGAGCCTCAATCTTATGATGAACAATCCGTCACCAGTTACGTTGAATACCGTATATATTAACACATCAGTTCAATAGGACGGAAGATTCCTTGACTGGCAGGCTTCTTCAGTTGATATGAAACTTGTAGCAAGTGACGAAATATTACGAAATGTCAAAACAATTTCGTCATTCACTGCAAAACTAAACTGAACTGCTTCCCCTCCCACCACACTGTTTGGCCAAACCTATGCTGTGGCGTGGTACTCTTTCGACAGTATAGTAACTGTCGCATCGTGTCAACATTGACTCTCTCCCTCTTGCTTTTTTTCCAAATACCTTAAGAGTCACTTTGCATTGGATAAAACACCTGCCCTGAGATGGTCACTAACGTTCAGAAATAAAAAAAACGGAACAACTTTAACAACTAGAGACATGACATTGATATTCACAGGACGTGTACGTTAGTACCTTCTGCAGAAATTATTAGCATTTCAACCAATTCGGCCCGTGGGTTCACTGCTGCTCGAGTGGGACGAAATGTTTCAGCAGTGTAAAGGGTGTGCGCAGAGTGGATCACGGAACGTCGTAGAACACGGCTAGATGGGTCAGGTCGCAACACCGAGACTGCAGGACAGATCTGTGTCCATCCTGGTTCTAGTGGAACAGTGGAACACACCGTACACTATCAGGGGTGACAGTCCGACGCCGTTTATTACTGCGTGGATTACGTGCGCGTCGTCCACTTCTCCACCTACCTTTAAAATGTGCAAAAACATGCTAGACGGCAATGGTGCATGGAACAACGTCACTGAACACAGAAATGGCATCGGACAGTGCTTTCAGTTGAATTAACGTTATGTTTGTTTGAAATAGATGGCTCATTTTGGTTCACTGCATAGAGGACGAGCAGCATCACAGTGACTGCATCCGAACAAGATATACAGTGCCAACTCAAGGTTGATGGAGTGGGGCGCTTTGGTTACAACCACAAACCACACTTGGTACATATCCAGGGCACTGTGACCATTGTCACCTACCTGAATGATATCCTGCAACATTGTGAGTGTGAGTGCTCTTTGCATACACGTACGAGAGCACTCGCTCTCGTTACATGTTCCCGCTCCAAGAGCGACAACGGAACCGCCCCTTTTTCTGGAAAATTTGCAAAGAGTATATCATTCACTGCCTTCTGTCAGTCATCTGACTCTTTGCATCAGAAATATTCCGCCAATCAGCTTTGCTCTTGAAACTTCCTGGCAGATTAAAACTGTGTGCCCGACCGAGACTCGAACTCGGGACCTTTGCCTTTCGCGGGCAAGTGCTCTACCAACTGAGCTACCGAAGCACGACTCACGCCCGGTACTCACAGCTTTACTTCTGCCAGTACCTCGTCTCCCACCTTCCAAACTTTACAGAAGCTCTCCTGCGAACCATGCAGAACTAGCACTCCTGAAAGAAAGGATATTGCGGAGACATGGCTTAGCCACAGCCTGGGGGATGTTGCAGAATGAGATTTTCACTCTGCAGCGGAGTGTGCGCTGATATGAAACTTCCTGGCAGATTAAAACTGTGTGCCCGACCGAGACTCGAACTCGGGACCTTTGCCTTTCGCGGGCAAGTGCTCTACCAGCTGAGCTACCGAAGCACGACTCACGCCCGGTACTCACAGCTTTACTTCTGCCAGTACCTCGTCTCCCACCTTCCAAACTTTACAGAAGCTCTCCTGCGAACCATGCAGAACTAGCACTCCTGAAAGAAAGGATATTGCGGAGACATGGCTTAGCCACAGCCTGGGGGATGTTTCCAGAATGAGATTTTCACTCTGCAGCGGAGTGTGCGCTGATATGAAACTTCCTGGCAGATTAAAACTGTGTGCCCGACCGAGACTCGAACTCGGGACCTTTGCCTTTCGCGGGCAAGTGCTCTACCAACTGAGCTACCGAAGCACGACTCACGCCCGGTACTCACAGCTTTACTTCTGCCAGTACCTCGTCTCCCACCTTCCAAACTTTACAGAAGCTCTCCTGCGAACCATGCAGAACTAGCACTCCTGAAAGAAAGGATATTGCGGAGACATGGCTTAGCCACAGCCTGGGGGATGTTTCCAGAATGAGATTTTCACTCTGCAGCGGAGTGTGCGCTGATATGAAACTTCCTGGCAGATTAAAACTGTGTGCCCGACCGAGACTCGAACTCGGGACCTTTGCCTTTCGCGGGCAAGTGCTCTACCAACTGAGCTACCGAAGCACGACTCACGCCCGGTACTCAAAGCTTTACTTCTGCCAGTACCTCGTCTCCCACCTTCCAAACTTTACAGAAGCTCTCCTGCTTCGGTAGCTCAGTTGGTAGAGCACTTGCCCGCGAAAGGCAAAGGTCCCGAGTTCGAGTCTCGGTCGGGCACACAGTTTTAATCTGCCAGGAAGTTTCATATCAGCGCACACTCCGCTGCAGAGTGAAAATCTCATTCTGGAAACATCCCCCAGGCTGTGGCTAAGCCATGTCTCCGCAATATCCTTTCTTTCAGGAGTGCTAGTTCTGCATGGTTCGTAGGAGAGCTTCTGTAAAGTTTGGAAGGTGGGAGACGAGGTACTGGCAGAAGTAAAGCTGTGAGTACCGGGCGTGAGTCGTGCTTCGGTAGCTCAGTTGGTAGAGCACTTGCCCGCGAAAGGCAAAGGTCCCGAGTTCGAGTCTCGGTCGGGCACACAGTTTTAATCTGCCAGGAAGTTTCATATCAGCGCACACTCCGCTGCAGAGTGAAAATCTCATTCTGGAAACATCCCCCAGGCTGTGGCTAAGCCATGTCTCCGCAATATCCTTTCTTTCAGGAGTGCTAGTTCTGCATGGTTCGCAGGAGAGCTTCTGTAAAGTTTGGAAGGTGGGAGACGAGGTACTGGCAGAAGTAAAGCTGTGAGTACCGGGCGTGAGTCGTGCTTCGGTGGCTCAGTTGGTAGAGCACTTGCCCGCGAAAGGCAAAGGTCCCGAGTTCGAGTCTCGGTCGGGCACACAGTTTTAATCTGCCAGGAAGTTTCATATCAGCGCACACTCCGCTGCAGAGTGAAAATCTCATTCTGGAAACATCCCCCAGGCTGTGGCTAAGCCATGTCTCCGCAATATCCTTTCTTTCAGGAGTGCTAGTTCTGCATGGTTCGCAGGAGAGCTTCTGTAAAGTTTGGAAGGTGGGAGACGAGGTACTGGCAGAAGTAAAGCTGTGAGTACCGGGCGTGAGTCGTGCTTCGGTAGCTCAGTTGGTAGAGCACTTGCCCGCGAAAGGCAAAGGTCCCGAGTTCGAGTCTCGGTCGGGCACACAGTTTTAATCTGCCAGGAAGTTTCATATCAGCGCACACTCCGCTGCAGAGTGAAAATCTCATTCTGGAAACATCCCCCAGGCTGTGGCTAAGCCATGTCTCCGCAATATCCTTTCTTTCAGGAGTGCTAGTTCTGCATGGTTCGCAGGAGAGCTTCTGTAAAGTTTGGAAGGTGGGAGACGAGGTACTGGCAGAAGTAAAGCTGTGAGTACCGGGCGTGAGTCGTGCTTCGGTAGCTCAGTTGGTAGAGCACTTGCCCGCGAAAGGCAAAGGTCCCGAGTTCGAGTCTCGGTCGGGCACACAGTTTTAATCTGCCAGGAAGTTTCATATCAGCGCACACTCCGCTGCAGAGTGAAAATCTCATTCTGGAAGCTTTGCTCTTTTAAATGGGAGAATGACGTTTCGTTTAAGTCGACCAGTGCAGAAATCTGTAGCATCTCTGTTAGGCATATACTGTCCTCCTCTGAGAACTCCCTAACTATGTAGTCAGTCCGTGAAAAAAACGCGTATTTTGGGCACTCCCACACAATGTAGCGGAATTTGCTTTTAAGTCGAACACGGGGGTCGTTATCCCTTCGCTCAGGCAAAAGCTGTCTTCTCTCTGGGCGGTTGCTTTGGCCGAAGTAGGTATGCTGTTTACCCAGCCCTCTGAAGGGACGGTCTTCCCAGCGGGCTGGCTTCCTCTTTAGAACGTAAATTCCTTGTGGTCATCATGTTTTGAACGCCAGCCTCGACTTTTTTTCAACCTCGGTGCACACTTGCGGTTTACTTATTAGATTTGCATATCGCTTACATGAATTCATACAAAATTGACTCTACCTTATCGAGTTTGGGTTTGAATGAAGCATCATGATGTGCAGAGTACGATTGTGAGGACGGAATATGTAAGAATTGAAGGTCAGGAGACCACGCCACCTTACAGCATTTAGTTATACCCTTTCTGCACAACACTGCAGACGCCATTTTTCAGCAAGACAATGATTGACCATATGTTGCTGCATGAACACTTGCCTTCTTGGTGTCAGAGGATGTCAGTCTTTTGCCCTGGCCCGCCAGAATACCAGACTTGCCGCCAATTGAAAACGTCTGGTGAAACCACTGGTACAGTGTGGTTATCCAATGCCAAGTACCACAGATGAACTTTGCAATCATCTGAATGCAGCGTGGATGACTATATTACAGAACAGCATTCACGCTTTATACATGTCGATGCCATCACACATAGAACAGGTTGCCTGTTATTTTATCTATTTTATTTATTTATTTATTGGTCTGTGGGACCAAATTAAGGAGAAGTCTCAATGGTCATGGACCGAGTCAATACATGAAATTATAACACGATAGTAGAAACAGATAAAATGAAATGTAACTAATATATTCAGGCGACAATTTGTAAGTTTAAATAAAGAAAATCAAAAATGTAACACTGGAATTTGCTTAATTTTTCAGCTCTTCCAGGAGCTCCTAAACAGAATAGAAGGAGTGAGCCATGAGGAAACTCCTCAGTTTAACTTAAAAGTGTTTGGGCTACTGCTAAGATTTTTGAGTTCTTGTGGTAGCTTATTGAAAATGGATGCAGGAGAATACTGCACTCCTTTCTGCACAAGAGTCATGGAAGTGCATTCCACATGCAGATTTGATTTCTGCCTAGTACTAACTGAGTGAAAGCTGCTAACAACAAATGACATTAAAGAAAATATATATTGTGAGGGCAATGTCAGAATTCCCAGACTATTGAATAGGGGTCGACAAGAGGTTCTCGAACTCACATCAGACATAGCTAGAACAGCCCGTTTTTTTTTAGCCAAAATACCCTTTTTGATTCAGAAGAATTACCCCAAAAAAATAATACCATATGACATAAGCATATGAAAATATCCGAAGTTGACTACTTTTCGTGTTGAACTGTCACTTATTTCAGATACTGTTCTAATGGTAAATAAAGCAACATTTAGTTTCTGAACAAGGTCCTGAACATGGGCTTTCCACAACAGCTTACTATCTATCCGAACAAATAGGAACCTGAAATGTTCCGTCTCGCTTATAATATGGCCATTCTGTCTGATCCAAATATCGGTTCTTGTTGAATTGTGAGTTAAAAACTGCAAAAACTGAGTCTTTCTGTGATTTAGCATCAAATTATTTTCCACAAACCACGAACTTATTTCATGAACTACATTATTCGATACTGTTTCAATATTACACACAAGATCCTTCACTACCAAGCTCGTGTCACCCGCAAACAGAAATATTTTTGAATCACCTGTAATACCAGAAGGCATATCATTTATATAAATAAGAGACAGAAGTGGCCCCAGCACCGACCCTTGGGGAACGCCCCACTTAACAGTGCCCCATTGGGACTGAACATCACTACCCAATGGGTCACTGTTAAGTGGGGCGTTAGGCAACAGGACACATGCAGAACCGAGGGGGATGGGGGGGGGGCCGAAACGTTAATAATTTATGTATAACATACAAATATATGTGATATGTGTGCTGTGAATGTGAATGTCCTATCTCCAGTCATGGAGGTGTTTCTTTTTCTCATTTCCCTTCTTTCCTTTCTTTTTTTTCATTTCTTTTTTTTTTATCGTGAGTGTGTCATCACAAACATTATTGTACTCATGGATTGAAACCGTGTTGGTGACAGTGGTGCCGCTGGGAGCTGGAGCTCGCCTCCGTGAAGGTGTCGCACCTGGTGTTGGTGGAGCTGACACGGCTGGAGCGGGCGCGCCTGCCGCGCCACCTGCGCTACCTCATGGACACCCGCACCTACCTGGAGTGGCCGCAGCAGCCCAAGCAGCAGGCCGTCATGTGGCGCCGCCTGCGCGCGGCCCTGGCCATCCCTGCAGTAACCGCAGCAGGCGTAGAAGAGGGCGAGGCGGGGCCTACTGTTGATGGCGACCAGCAGAAAACTCGTGATGCCAAGGCGTGATCAGCACCTATTCCCTGCAAGCCTCATTATGGTGCTGGGCGGACATTACCACTGTTGCCACCATCATTCTGCTACTTCTCTGTTGTGCATGGGAAGGTTCGTCTGTCGACGAATGAGTTCTAACTTCTCAAATTTTTTTCGTTGTGCTCATTTCGAGAGATATATGTGGAAGAAAATAACACGTTCCTCGAGTGTACACTCTCATAATTTCAACCACAATGCTCTGCATGATACAAGAGCCCCTCTTGTATCGACAGCCAGTGTAGTTTGCTGAGCATCTCTGTAACACTCTCACGTTTTCTAAACGATCCGCTCTTTGTTGGCTCTTTTCTGTCTCTTCCATTAATCTTCCTTGGTAAAAACCACACACCAATAACTAGTAGGGGACAGTGTTCTGTAAACCACGTCTTTCGTGGGTGAATTACAATTCCTTACGATTGTTCCACTGAATCTCACGGTAGCTTCCCCTTTCCTTGTATTTTATGCGGTTATTCCCATTAAGGTCGCTCAGGCCTGTTACTCATAAGTATTTTACGATTGTTACTGATTCTGGTGATCTTCCACCAACAGAGTAATCGAATAGTTAAGGATCCCTTCACCTATTTACGCTCGTATTTTGTATGTGGGCCGCTCCACCTTAGCCCCCAGCCAACTCGTAAAAGGTGCCTACTACATTCAGGAGCAGCTAAGCTGTAGCACCTTACATCACTATCTTTCTGAAGCCAAGCTTTATTCTGAGGCCTGTAGCTCAAGTACGCAAGCATCAGCAAGCATAATACTAAGCGAAATAGATCACTGACAGAATACTGAAAAATAAGGAAGTCGATTTAATATTACAAAAGGCCTCACTGCAATTAGAATGAAAGTGAAACTCCTATTTCATAAATGGGTGAGAACACAGATGGGTAGGTTAAGCTTTCTAATTGGATATATTTTCCCTTTACTTTGCGTCCACAGACACCTATCCCTTGCAAAGTGTGACAGATATGTACGTTCTAAGTGGATCTCTTCAGTGCAGGTGACTGTAATGAGTGTATGTATAGTGCAGTCTCATGTTCTCCCGTTGGAGATGACGAGAGAAGGAAGAGTGTGAAACCTGATGCCAGTACGTTGCCTGCCAAAGAACTCCAAATGGGTCCCAATCTTAACGTCAACATCTGACGTACAGATCAGCAGCAAACAGTTTCGCAAGTTGTTGCTTCCTGAGACACTGCAGAGAGGTTTGGAACTTAATCCAGAACATTGGCGGGAAGACTGGCGGTCAGGGACTGTACGCCATCGCCCCTGCTGTTCCTTCTGTCGTAAGGGCAAAGGGAAAATTATAAACAGCATGCGGTGCACCCGTACAGTCACTCAGCAAACTACTAGCCAAAAACAACAGAGCTTAAAGGGCTTAATTTAGATGATCTGACTAGAACCAGCGTACCCACTTTGGCAAGGCTATGTGGTTAAAATGCTGAAGTGACACTTACTGAGAATCTCTCAAACTGAGATCTTGTCATTTATGTTGTGCACCAAAAAAGTACTTAATATTGTAAATTGTGTTTGTATTGCCTATTGCATAAACTGTAATTTACTGTGTAAAACACGTTTGTTTCGTAATGTAGGTGACTACTGCTCAGTTACACAATTCTCAATGAACGTCATGACCTCACAAACTTTAGTACTTAAACCATATAACCTGTGATACTGTAATATTGTGTATTTTAACTGTTTATTTCGTTTAATATTGCCCACTGCGTAAAGTGTGATTTATAAAGCTAAAAACAAGTTTGTTTCAGAACACTGTGTGCAAGTGGCTTGTATTTTTGTTTATAATGTTTGATTTTCTACAAAATTTGTATCCCTTGCGGTCACTAGTCAGTTGTTTCCAGGAGATGGCCCAATAAACAAAGAACTAGTTCGAAACAAACAATAATCAGAAGAACAAAAACAGTTTACTTGTTATTCAATGTCAAATATGGAACTGTTCTACCAAGAGGTGTCAGAAAAATCCACAAAGACAATAAATCGCATTCTTCCTCAGTTGCAACTTCATTCGTATCTATCATGGAAATAACAATACAACTTTTAGTATTTTGCAATTGAGTTTTGATTTTGTTTTGAACCAAACATGCATCACTTATTTGCATTAGACATCATCACTGTTCTATAAAACATAATTCTTTAACTGAACATATTTTATTTTGAGGCATTTGTTGTTGCTGGAGCACATTTAGGTTACCATACATTTGCAATTATAAAGTTGTGCCGGCCGCGGTGGTCTCGCGGTTCTAGGCGCGCAGTCCGGAACCGTGCGACTGCTACGGTCGCAGGTTCGAATCCTGCCTCGGGCATGGATGTGTGTGATGTCCTTAGGTTAGTTAGGTTTAAGTAGTTCTAAGTTCTAGGGGACTGATGACCAAAGCAGTTGAGTCCCATAGTGCTCAGAGCCATTTTTTTTATAAAGTTGTGAGTACAGAAACAAGGTTGTGGATTACTTCCCCACTTAGGAGAGACTTTCGAGTCAAATGTTCAAACGATATGGTGCTGCAGCAACTGCTGATTATATCTCATGTTTGTTATCTGTGCACTAAGAACCAAAAAGACGAAACAGTTTAATCAAAGGTACAGCTACTTTGTCTTTACTTTCACCTTAAATTTCGAGCTTTGTTATTTGTCGGACGTTAGAGGTACAGATTCAAGCCTCCAGAAATGTATAAAAACAGCATGTTGTTTGACTACTGGGAGCTTACTGTTACATGGTTAATTTTTACGTTAGTGCGCTTGTCGATTGCATGAGGTCAGTTTGTTGCAGATTAGATTTAGATTTTGTGATGTTAGTTTCACTGGATGCCAAAAGGTAGCTTATCGAAACACATACTCAAGCGGCATAGTACACTACCGGCCACTAAAATTGCTACACCACGAAGATGACGTGCTACAGACCCGAAATTTAACCGACAGGAAGAAGATGCTGTGTTATGAAAATTATTAGCTTTTCTGACCTTTCACACAAGGTTGGTGCCGGTGGTGACACCTACAACGTGGTGACATGAGGAAAGTTTCCAGCCGATTTCTCATACACAAACAGCATTTTACCGGCGTTGCCTGGTGAAACGTTGTTGTGATTCCTCGTGTAAGGAGGAAAAACGCGTACCATCACGTTTCCGACTTTGATAAAGGTCGGATTGTAGCCTATCACAATTGCGGTTTATCGTATCGCGACAATGCTGCTCCCATTGGTCGAGATCCAATGACTGTTAGCAGAATATTGAATCGGTGGGTTCAGGAGGGTAATACGGAACGCCGTGCTGGATCCCAGCGGCCCCGTATCACTAGCAGTCGAAATCACAGGCATCTTATCTGTATGTCTGTAACGAATCGTGTAGTCACGTCTCGATCCATGAGTCAACAGATGGGGACGTTTGCAACACGACAATCATCTGCACGAACAGTTCGACGACATTTGCAGCAGCATGGACTATCAGCTCGGAGACCATGGCTGCGGTTACCCTTGACGCTGCATCACAGACAGGGGCACCTCCGATGGTGTACTCAACGACGAACCTGGGTGCACGAATGGCAAAACGTTATTTTTTCGGATGAATCCAGGTTCTGTTTACAGCATCACGATGGTTGCATCCGTGTTTGGTGACATCGCGGTGAACGCACATTGGAAATGTGTATTCGTCATCGCCATACTGGCGTATGATCCGGCGTGATGGTATGGGGTGCCATTGGTTACAGGTCACGGTCACCTCTTGTTCGCATTGACGGCACGTTGTACAGTGGACGTTACACTTCAGCCGTGGCTCTAACCTTCATTCAGTCCCTGTGAAACCCTACATTTCAGCAGGATAATGCACGACCTCACGTTGCAGGTCCTGTACGGGCCTTTCTGGATACAGAAAATGTTCGACTGCTGCCCTGGTCAGCACATTCTTCAGATCTCTCACCAACTGACAACGTCTGGTGAATGGTGGCCGAGCAACTGACTCGTCACAATACGCCAGTCACTACCATTGATGAACTGTGGTATTGTGTTGAAGCTACATGGGCAGCTGTACCTACAGACGCCATCCAAGCTCTGTTTGACTCAATGCGTAGGCGTATCAAGGCAGTTATTACTTCCAGAGGTGGTTGTTCTGGGTACTGATTTCTCAGTATCTATGCACCCAAATTGCGAGAAAATGTAATCACATGTCAGTTCTCGTATAATATATTTTTCCAATGAATACCCATTTACCATCTGCATTTCTTCTTGGTGTAGCAATTTTAATGGCCAGTAGTGTACTATGACGAATGGTCCATTTGCAAAATATCGAATAAATGTTATAGAAACCGGATTTGAATGGATAGCACACCATAGTAACTGACACATGCTGGGAAATAATGTCACACTCTGCCAAGCGAAAAAAGTGAAGCACCCAGAGAGGGAAGGAGAAGGGAAAAGAATCTTCGCATATTGAGAGAGTTTTGGAGTTATTACTATGATTGCAAAATTTACAAAGAATTTCAAGTATTAGACCATTTACCAGTATCAAGTTGCAACTCTCTGGCGTGGATGCATGCACGGATTCTATTAGGAAGGGAGTCAAAATGTCATTGAGTACAATCATTTGGGATATTTGTAATCTCTTCCCATCTAGATGAAGAGAGGATACATCTCATTACACCAAAAGACTCCGTTTTCCCTACACTTACAGATTATGTTAGATTAGATTTAATGTACTTTTCGTTCCAGTGAATGCATTGTGAGAGACTCCTTAGGACGTTCACAATTACAGGAAACCAGAATACACAATAAATGTCCACATATCCTAAGATAACAGTCCTCATGAATGTACAAGTCTGATAATGTTGAAAATGTTTCGTTTAGTATGTGAGAACAAATTCAACGTAAAACTCGTAAACGTTCAATACACCGATGTGCATATGATAATTCTTAGGATATTGTAGCCCTGCATCTTCCAATAGAAAATCACTGTTGGAACACCTGTTTACTGTACTATATTTCTACAGAAATCAGATTGTACTTAATACTGCAGTTATTTGATATTATTAGTCTAGAAAGGAGGATATAAGATGAACATCAACAAAAGCAAAACGAGGATAATGGAATGTAGTCGAATTAAGTCGAGTGATGTCGAGGGAATTAGATTAGGAAATGAGACACTTAAAGTAGTATAGGAGTTTTGCTATTTGGGGAGCAAAATAACTGATGATGGTCGAAGTAGACAGGATATAAAATGTAGACTGGCAATGGCAAGGAAAGCGTTTCTGAAGAAGAGAAATTTGTTAACATCGAGTATAGATTTAAGTGTCAGGATGTCATTTCTGAAAGTATTTGTATGGAGTGTAGCCATGTATGGAAGTGAAACATGGACGATAAATAGTTTGGACAAGAAGAGAATAGAAGCTTTCGAAATGTGGTGCTACAGAGGAATGCTGAAGATTAGATGGTTAGATCGCATAACTAATGAGGAAGTATTGAATAGGATTGGGGAGAAGAGAAGTTTGTGGCACAACTTGACCAGAAGAAGGGATCGGTTGGTAGGGCATGTTCTGAGGCACCAAGGAATCACCAATTTAGTATTGGAGGGCAGCGTGGAGGGTAAAAATCGTAGAGGGAGACCAAGAGATGACTACACTAAGCAGATTCAGAAGGATGTATGTTGCAGTAGGTATTGGGAGATGAAGAAGCTTGCACAGGATAGAGTAGCATGGAGAGCTGCATCAAACCAGTCTCAGGACTGAAGACCATAACAACAAGTAGCACATACACATCAGTGTACCCCTCACCCCAAATAAATCAGGGACCATGCCATTGATAGGAAGGCATTTTTGCCTCAGCGATACAGGTAGCCACACCATAGGTGCAACCACAATGGAGGGGTATCAGTTGAGAGGCCAGACACACTTGTGGTTCCTGAAGAGGAGCAGCAGCCTCTTCAGTAGTTGCAGGGGCAACAGTCTGGATGACTGACTGAACTGACGTTGTAACATCTATCAAAACGGCCATGTTGTACTCGATCTACGAACAGCTGAAAGCAAGTGGAAACCACAGCCGTAACTGTCCTCGAAGGTATGCAATTCAATTCTAAGGTTAAATTATGATGGCAAGTTCTTCGGTAACATATTCTGGAGGTGAAAAGGCCCGCACTTTGATCTCCAGGCGGAGACTACTCAGGAGGATATCGTTATCAAGAAAAACAAAACTGGCTTTCTACAGATTGGAGCACGGAATGTCAGATCCCCTAATCAGGCAGGTATGTTACAAAATTTAAAAGAGTTAATGGATAGGTTACATTCAGATATAGTAGGAGTAGTGAAGTCAGATGGCATGACGAATAAGATTTCTAGCTGGGAGAATGGGGGAGAGGATATAAATACAAAGTCAATTAGGGGTAATCCAGTAATGCATGAATAGTTTTAAAAATGAATAAGAAAACAGGGACGCGAATAAGCTAGTATGAACAGCATGGTGAACGCAATGTAGCTAAGAACAGACGCCAAGTCCCCACCTGCCACAATAGTGTAAGTTTATATGCCAACTGTCTCTGCACATGATGAAGAAATTGAAGAATTAAAAAACTGATAGAAGCCGACCTCGGGGAAGATCAGTTTGGATTCCGTAGAAATATTGGAACATGTGAAGCAATACCGACCCTACGAATTATCTTAGAAGAAAGATTAAGGAAAGGCAAACCTACGTTTCTAGCATCTTTCAAATTCTGAAGGTGGCAGGGGTAAAACACAGGGAGCGAAAGGCTATTTACAATTTGTCCAGAAACCAGATTGCAGTTATAAGAGTCGAGGGACATGAAAGGGAAGCTGTGGTTGGGAATGGAGTGAGACAGGGTTGTAGCCTATCCCCGATGTTATTCACTCAGTATATTGAACAAGCAGTAAACGAAACAAAAGAAAAATTCGGAATAGGTATTAAAATCCATGGAGAAGAAATAAAAACTTTGAGGTTCACCGATGACATTGTCATTCTGTCAGAGACAGCAAAGGACTTGGAAGAGCAGTTGAACGGAACGGACAGTGTCTTGAAAGGAGGACATGAGAACAACATCAACAAAAGCAAAACGAGGGAATGTAGTCGAATTAAGTCGGGTGATGCTGAGGGAATTAGATTAGGAAATGAGACACTTAAAGTAGTAAAGGAGTTTTGCTATTTGGGGAGCAAAATAACTGATGATGGTCGAAGTAGACAGGATATAAAATGAAGACTGGCAATGGCAAGTAAAGCATTTCTGAAGAAGAGAAATTTGTTAATATCGAGTATAGATTTAAGTGTCAGGAAGTAGTTTCTGACAGTATTTGTATGGAGTGTAGCCATGTATGGAAGTGAAACGTGGACGATAAATAGTTTGGACAAGAAGAGAAAGAAGCTTTCGAAATGTGGTGCTACAGAAGAATGCTGAAGATTAGATGGGTAGATTTCATAACTAATGAGGAGGTATTGAATAGAATTGGGGAGAAGAGGAGTTTGTGGCACAACTTGACTAGAAGAAGGGATCGGCTGGTAGGGCATGTTCTGAGGCATCAAGGGATCACCAATTTAGTATTGGAGGGCAGCGTGGAGGGTAAAAATCGTAGTGGGAGACCAAGAGATGAATACACTAAGCAGATTCAGAAGGATGTAGGATGCAGTAGGTACTGGGAGATGAAGAAGCTTGCAGAGGATAGAGTAGCATGGAGAGCTGCAGCAAACCAGTCTCAGGACTGAAGACCACAACAACATTGTGAGATAAAAGAAATTATTCAGATAGTTAAGGGAGACGAAAATTCAATAGTCATGGGGGACTGGAGTTCGATATTACGCAAAGGAAGAAAAGGAAAAATAGAAGGTGAATATGGACTGTGGGAAATGAATAACGAAGGAAGGTGCTTGGTAGAATTTTTCACAGAGCATAATTTGATGAAGGATTGACAAGTACAGGGGAAAGGAATACTATAGAAGAAGAATGGGTAGCTTTAAGAGAGGAAAAGCGAAGGCAGCAGAGGATCAAGTAGGTAAAAAGTCAAAGACTAGTAGAAATCCGTGGGTAACACAAAAGGAATTGAATTTGATTGATGAAATGGGAAAATATAAAAACACAGTAAATGAAGCAGGAGAAAGGGTATACAAACATCACAGGAAGTCCAAAGTGGCTAAGGAGGAATGGCTAGAGGCCAAATGTAAGGATTTAGAAGGATGTATCACTAGGTGAAAGACTGATACCACATATAGGAAAATTAAAGAGACCTTTGGAAACAAGGGAGCCATTTGTATGCATATCAAGAGCTCAGACAGAAAACCAGTTCTAAGCAAAAAAGGGAAAGTAGAAAAGTGCAAGGAGTATACAAGGGTCATTATAAGGGAGACGTACCTGTGGATAGAACTATAGAAATGAAAGAGGACGTAGATGAAGTGGTAGATAAAGTACTGTGTGAAAAATTTGAGAGAGTACTGAAAGACCTAAGTCGAAACAAGGTCCCAGGAGTAGACAACATTCTGTTAGAGCTACTGATAGCCTTGGGAGAGAAATGGGGGGCGGTGGAGAAATTTGACTAGTAGAAGGGATCATTTGGTAGGACCCATTCTGAGGCATCAAGTGATCTCCAGTTTAGTACTGAAGCGAACGCGATTGGCGGGTGGGTGGGGGGGGGGGATAAAAATCGTAGAGGGAGACCAAGAAATTAATACAGTAAGCAGATTCAGGAGGATGCAGGTTTCTGTAGTTGCTCAGACATGAAGAAGCCGGCACAGCATAGAATAGCATGGAGAGTTGCATCAAACAAGTCTTCAGACTGAACACCGCTATAACAACAATATATCAGCCATTTTTGATAAGAAAAATAATCACTTGAGTAGAAGGAGTTGGCTACCAATAAACCCTTTAGCTTCTATTAAACGGAACTTCACTAGTAGAAATTTTTTTGTAGCTGGTGGTAAATCACTGAAAATGTGTGTTCCTAAGTAAAGGCTACCTTACTCCATCAAAGTAAGTAACTTCAAACTTCTATTAATATTATTCTTATTTCTAGTACTGTTAAAATCAACTGAGTGGTTAATTTCGAAAAGAGGTACCTTTAATATCAAATTTCGTTAAGGGGATCAGTGCCACTTCTTATTAATTTATTTGGCATATATCTCTCTATTGTCATCAATATTGTTTCTTTCAATTTAAACCACACCTGGTCTCCGCTTATGTAGTCAGACTGAAAGAAGTTGAGACTGTCTCTTAGGAAGGCGGCAAGCGATTTTTATCTGCTTTTTTAAATAGATGTAATTTTCGTTTATTTTTGGTAAGTTTCGATGTTACAGTCATGAATGTCACTACAACAACCTTGCGGTCACTATTCCCTGTACCCTCTAAGATGCACCCTATCTGCTCAGGATCATTTGCTGGTAAAAGTCAAGTATATTTTCGCAACCATTTAGACTTCGAGTGGGCTCTTGAGCTAACTGCTCAAAACAATTTTCCGAGAACGCATCAGTACTACTTCAGAAAATATTTTATGCCTACCACCGACTTTAAAAATGTATTTTCGCCAACATATCAAGGGTAGTTTGAAGTCGCCACCGCCTGCAATGGCATGGGTGGGACAGTCATTTGAAATGAAACTCAACTTTCGTTTGAACTGTTCAGCAACTGTAAGTTGGCTATAATTTCGCACCTTACAAGCACTCATCCTCATACTTTGCCGTGATCTACAAAGACGTTTAGATAACATGTAGCCGGCCGCGGTGGCCGAGTGGTTCTAGGCGCTTCAGTCCGGAACGGCGCGACTGCTACGGTCACAGGTTCGAATCCTGCCTTGGGCATGGATGTGTGTGATGTCCTTAGGTTAGTTAGGTTTAAGTAGTTCTAAGTTCCAGGGGACTGATGACCTCCGATGTTAAGGCCCATAGTGCTCAGAGCCATTTGAGGTATAACAGCACCCCTAACGTTTACACTATACATAAACGAACCAAGATAACATGTGATACGTTGTACATTGTATATATGAATATAAGGAGACTGACAGTGTCATGTACACCTTGTAAATAATTGTGAACGCTTATTGCATGAAAGGGGACGGGGTGTCTTTATTGTCAGAACGGCGCAATGAATGATTGCCTATACTAGTAGAGGTAGGAACGACAGTGGAAATGAAACGGCAGGCGGAACTCAAGCTTGGGGTGGAAGGCCCGCACAGGTATGGTGGTCCAGCTCCAGACAGGAAGTGCCAACGTGGCCAGTGTAGACACCTGAGCGCGAAGAGACAATACAGTGGCGGCCGGCCGCTATTATAGTAGGGCCGGAAGGATAACCGTGTAATACTTCCGAACTCTGGAAAGTTTGGACGCAGCTGAGAGGAACGAAGAAGTGGCACCTCGGAAATCACACAGGCTGGGTTATTTCAAAGGATTTTTGCTCAGAAGCGTACCACTGTATGAGCATAGGTATCTCCTCGAAAACTTTCCTCATTGGACGACAAAAGACTAAAATATGGTTGGTCGGCGTTCAGAAGAAGCTGTAGAGAGGGAGAATATTCCGTGGTTTCGGGAATATGATTCGTTTTCGGAATTACGAGGGTGGGGAGCCGAGCCTTGCTGGAAGCCAGCGGTGGAGAGACGAGGTCTTCCGTTGTGAGCGCCCGTGTGTGACGGTCGCTCAGTATCAGCTTTTGTTGGTACAGACGGACTTGCTGTCTTTGCTCTCAGGAGAGTTTATAGTTAGAACAGTTAGGCACTGTACTGTTGCGAACCTATACCATTCTGGGCTTCACCTCCGGGATGGAAGTCGTCGTTGAGTACGCAGCGTTCAGTAATTGAGAGCACTTCTTCTGCCTATACTTACGTTGAGAAGTTATCTCAACTCCGTCCTTGTGGCTGGGGGTTCGCGTTTCTCGACTGTAGAACACAGAGAGGAGAAGGCAGTATTAGAGTGTATTAGTCAGAGGACAGCCTACTGCCTTCCTAATGTTTGAAAGAGTTTTATTTTGCGGCTGGAGTTCTTCCATCGACGAAGAGGTGTACGATAACCAGCACGCCGACGCACCAGACGCAGTACATACGGTGATATCACTAATCGCTTCGGCTTATTAGGGGCTATAAAGGCTGAACTGCTATGATCACAGCAGTTTATTTCCACTGAGGTTCCACACGACTATAGGTCATTTTGAAAATAGTGTCTTCTAGTGTTTGGTATGTAGATGATGTCAGTCATTTCGAGTTATTTATGTTAGATCGCGTGGCCATAAGGAGGGGTAAAGTGGGCAATTGATCTGCAGTTTTGGTTAGGAAATACAGACAATTGTACTTAAAGGGTTGATTTTAATCTTCAATAAAAAATGCATTGACCAAGAAAATTTATCATTTGGTAGTATTAGTTGCCTTCATAATTCATTTATGTTTAGATTGTAATTTATATCTTAAAGCGAATTAAGAGATCCTAAGAGGGTGGTCAGACACGGCAAAATCATCATTTTAGCGTTTATTATTTTCCGTTGCACACATTCATTTTACACCCGCATGGAGAAACTTCATGGAATCTGAGTCGCGTTTTCGGTAAAGGGAACTAATTATGAATTTATACCGGTTGTCGGGTGTCACCTATACACATCCTAACTCACAGGCACTATTTATTTCAATTCTCCTATAAGTTACACTATCCACCACCAACTGTATTTAATCTATCTTTTCTGGACACGGTTATGTCCCTTGTAAAAATTTCGGCTGATCTTGTTCTCGACCTTATGTAGCTATCTGTACCTATAACAATTTGAGCTTCAGTGCTTTCTATTAGCGCTTGGAGCTGTGTTTCTTTTCCAACACAGTTACGACTCAGTTCAATTACAATACCACCACTTGCTAGGTCTACCTTCCTGTGACTGCCCTGCACCCTTTTTGACTGACGCCCTTTCTGTATATTCCCGAGACCCTCTCACGTAGCCGGCCGCTGGTGGCCGAGCGGTTCTAGGCGCTACAGTTTGGAAACACGCGACCGCTATGGTTACAGGTTCGAATCCTGCCTCGGGCATGGGTGTGTGTGATGTCCTTAGGTTAGTTAGGTTTAAGTAGTTCTAAGTTCTAGGGGACTGATGACCTCAGAAGTTAAGTTCATAGTGCTTAGAGCCATTTGAACCAACCGTCTCATGTAAAAGACCGCCCAGGCCCCTCCACACAGTCCTTGCTACCGGTGTAGTGGCGTTCTGTGTGTAGTGGAGTTCTGATCAAAGTGGAACGCAGAAACTCACCACCATATAGCATAAATCGAAGAATCTGCAGCCTAGACGGTCACAGATTCATCTGAGGCTCTGTTTTAGACCTTCCACTCGGCTCTGTACCAAAAGACAACAGTCAGTTCATTTCACAAGCATGACCGACAGTCTGTACCACTTCAGCTAGCCGCCCGAAAACAAAGAGTATCTCTTCTGATCCAAAGTGACACATAACGTTAGGCCTCCAAACTTTCGATTTCGTTTCAATACCAGAATTCCGTATCTCAAGTTAATGCATTTACTCTTCTCCGACATCTGCGAAAGCTTAATTTGTTATCATGGAAACACAATGCGTATTTTTAATAGTTTGATTATTCCCAAATATTGCTAGCAACGAACATAATTCTTAGACGTAAAGAAGAAACAATTACCACATTTTTTGAATTATCCTCGGAATTAATAAACAGCTACAGCTGTATTTAATGCTGTTATTATTAGATCACTACCGATTTCATGGCACTAAAAGCCACACCTACAGGTGGACATATAACTGAATCATTGGAGCTAAAATTAATATGCGTCTCGCACTATTAATTAAAGCTGCATATAAGCAGAGTGTACAAATGATACTTTTAGATCGCTCTGAGACTAGTGTTTGATTTGCGTTATAATGTACTCAAAAGTTCTGTGCCAATATTTTCCAGATGACGAAATATTTTGAATTGCAATCTAGTAATTTAACTAGTTCTTCCTCGATATTGTCGACTTTCGTGGCATACAATTCTCAGTAACGTCGGTTCTATGGAATAACGGCCTTTAAAATACTTGTAAAACAGCAGACTGCTCCTTTCTTGATTTTTTGTTCTTTCAAGATACAAAGGAATTACAGACATTGGCTCTGAGTGATAACTGATTGAAATCGATGGGAAAAGTTGAAAATTTGTGCCAGACTGGTATTTGAACCTGTGTCTGCTGCTTACGAGGCAGATATTCTGACCGCTAAGCCATGAGGATACAGTGGTCATTGCAGTTACACAGACTCCATCGACAGACCATCTGTCTGACCCAAGTCTCATTGTTCGCATACACTATTAATTGATATGCTGACAGCAGGTCTCAAGGCATCAGAGACTGAAAGGACCAAGATCATAGAGGATTCTCATCATCAAATTTTATTTACCAGGCATCGAAACAACCAACACTGGTGATAGCACAGAGACACAATGATATTACAAGTTACTAACTGTTCAAAAAATACATACGTCAAAAAGTTCAGAAACATCTAGCAAAGAAATAAGCGTAAAGTTTACGAATATATATTTTAATTTAAGACAACTGGCAGTGATTTCCTTCAATGAAAGGTTTTTCCTTTATTTTTAACTTGGAACTTATGCTTTAGTTTGTGAAAAAACTTAGTTTCAAAATACAGTTTTTGTAAGAAAAGAAACAAGAAATTTTGAGAAAAGACTTTACAGATATTGAACTTGTTCAACGCATAAACTTTAGACAAAATCATTTGACGGAAGACTAATAAGTCTGGCGTCTCCGAAAGAGGTTGCAATTCTTTGAAGCCGGCCGGGGTGGCCGAGCGGTTCTAGGGGCTATAGTCTGGAACCGCGCGACCGCTACGGTCGCAAGTTCGAATCCTGCCTCGGACATGCATGTGTGTGATGTCCTTAGGATAGTTATGTTTAAGTGGTTCTAAGTCCTAGGGGACTGATGACCTCAGAAGTTAAGTTCCATAGTGCTCAGAGCCATTTGAACCATTTGAACTAATTCTTTGAATAGTTCAAAACACCAAAAACAAGATTTGCAAACTACAGTTTTAAAATCAGTCAAAAATTTCATAGAGGTAGAATGATTGTATCGTAGACTCACTGGTTACACGACAAGGTGTGAGGAGCAGCTGGCCGGCTTAGAAAAGACAAGTTCCTTCTGTAACACGCTACAAAACTATATGAACATAGTCAGCTGTGAAGCCAGTGAACCTTTTCTATACAAGATATCAAATGAGATATTAACGTACAGCCTTGCAAACAGCCAATACGCCCGAAGTTCTTAAGGCAAATTGCAAGACTCTAAGGCATGTAAGATATTTTCATACCACTTTGACCATCAAATGAATTAAGTAGAAAGCCTTCTGAAATACTGTAGCAGAGTGCAAAGTAGTAAAAGAACAGTTTATTTCAGGGTTAAGATAAAATTACAGGTGTAAAATTACAACTAAAATGGCACTGCATAATTTGAGCTTCTTGCGGACACAGTCGGGCAGAGGTAGCCGGTACGTAATCAAGTGCTGCAAAAGCAACCTTTACCAGCAATTTGGTTCACTCACAGTTAAGTCTACAACACACTTTAGCTTATAGAAGATGCCAGGCATTATGCTTTAAATAAACAGATATTACTCCCGCAAAATTTCCCGGAAGCAATCTCTGTACAGTTTAAACAATTCGCACAGTTTTCGTATGTTAGAATTAGTAAATTAGGCAATAGACACAGGTTGTACTTGTAAGCACAACGGCACCTACTGGCGAGGAACTCCCACACACAGACGCGACAGCACATTTGATGTACCATACCTCAACGCGAAAGTCGTAAAGGGCCACCCAACAGTTAATGGTACAAGAACGATCTTGGATGGGAAAACAGCTAACCGACCAAACAAGAATCAACAGAGCTGAGGTTGGCAGGGGCAGATAGATGTCTTGGCATGGTGATAGGATGCAGACAGTTGTATTCAGGCCTCTGCACGGCTACACTGTCCTCCAGACGTAACAAAACCCCAGTTCCGCTGTTACCGTGAAGTCTCACACCACTTCCTTCACTCACGAGCGTTGCTTCCGTACTCGGCCAAAAAAAAAACCTGCGTAACTTACACGCGCCTTTCCCTGCTACGCCGACTCCCCCTCGAATCGTTTCGCGCGCGCCTGAATAGGCGATCGCATCCAATCGCACCGCGGCAAAGCGCGGGGACGTGAAAGAGCCGACACACTAATCGTTCCAGAGATAAGTTACGGTACACTAATGTCGTGCTCCATGCCCGTTATCCTCATTATTCCCATAAGAGTTCGAGCCTGGTGTGGATATGCCCTGAAGAGACCATTGACTGTCTCATCTTAATTAAGGCTCATGCCAGTATCCACAGATTGAGTACATACAGCACCCTGAGAGAGCTTGGTACACCAATGAAGATAATAAATATTGTCGAAGCGTGCACAGCGGAGACAATAGCCAAAGTCAAATACCAAGGGAAGCTGTCCGAGCATATCCACATGAGAAAGGGTGTGAGACAAGGTGATATTATGTCACCCTTATTTAATCTGGTCCTGGAGAAAGCAATCCGAGAAAGGAAGAGAGAAAACAAAGGGGTGACGCTAAATGGTAGGACAGATTTATTGGGTTATCCAGACGACATCGCAGTTTTAGCAAAATCGGAGGAAGAGATGGCGGAAACTGTAGAGGACCTAGCACAAAATGCAAGTACGATCGAATTACGGATTAAAGTACCAAATACCGAGGTAATGGAGGTATCAAGAGAAACCCATAATGACACCCCATTACAGATAGGGATAAGGAAAATTCCTAAAGTGGAAAATTTTAAATACCTTGGTACGTGGTTCAACACTCAAAGTAATTTAAAACAAGTAATAAACCAACGTATTGTGAAATGTGCCTAAAACTTATTTCAGTCTTAAGCAGACAATGTCATCCAAGAATATATAGATTAAGACGAAACTTAAAACATTCAGTGCCGTGATAGTGCCAGTATTGTTGTATGAGACAGAAATCCTAAGCGAAACAAAGAATTATGGAGAAACGTTATTGGTCTTATCATGAGAAGGATCTTTGGACCGGTCCAGGAAGGGAGCTAATGGAGATGTAGAAAAAAAACAAGAATGTATGAGCTGATGAGGCAACCAAACACCGTTCAAAAACTGAAAGCTCGGAGAGTAAGCTTGACAGGCCACATTTCTAGGAACCAGACACCTCTCGGGCAAAAGCCGTACTCAAGGGGAGACCTGATGGTACTCCTCCAATCGGAAGCGATGGGAGGATGAGATACTGAAACACCTTTGTCAGCTATGACTGCATGACAGCTGGATCCGAAGTGTACAAGATCGCCATCTATGGAGGAGCATTGTGAGGTCGGCGCATGATCTACAGGGTCTTCGATCGCCGATTTGATGATGTTGATAATATATCTTTTGTACTGAAGCCAGTTTTGCCACACTGTGCTAAATCCCTACTAAGGTTCTTTCCTGACTATTATTCTCTAGCCACACAGCTTATTGTCGTAGCTACATAATGCACCTAACGGTATCCATGTAATCTCTGGACAGGAACCAGTGACAACAGTATATGAACGTATTACTCTCGGAATAATATTTACCAGGCTTTACCCATAGGTTCGGTTGCGTAAGCATTCGACACATATATTTCACACATCCCCCCCCCCCTCACTCATCCCCTCTCTGTATCCACATCTTCCTTCCCCATCCCTCCGCCCAACTCGTTCTCTCACCTCTACCTGAGCATCTCCTTATCCACACCCTCTCTGTCTAGCCGTTTTCACCTACTCACAGTCTGTCAGGCTCTTCCGTCCTGTCTTGTCATACATATCTTCCTCGCCCATCCCTTCGCCTGTATTATTTTCCTTCCTCTCTCTGTCTATCTCATCCACCTCTCACCCTCTCTGGCTGTCTCTTCCTCCATAAATCTCTGCCTATTCCCTCCTGCTCACCTCTCTCTATCCATCTGTCCTCCCACTTTTCTGTTCATCCCTTCTCTCACTGTCCATCAACTCCTCCTCACCCTTCTCTCTTTTTCTATCTCTTCATCGCCCCTCCCTATATCCATCACCACTTGCATCCCTCTTGCTACAAAACCTCTTCCCCATCAACCTATTCACCTCCTCCACACCCCCTCTCCGAGCGATCTCCTCCTCGCCTCTAACTATGCATCTCCTCCTCTTTCTCCTCCTACTGTGTCTCTGCCTTCTTCCTGTCCCTCCCCTCCTTCTTCTCTCTCTTTGTCCACCCACTTTGGTCCCCTTCTATCTCCATCCCCTCTTGAACCCCTATCTCCTGCCCCCTCTGTCCATATTCATCCCCTCTTGGCTCATGTCCCTTCCCTTCTCTACCCATCTCAATCTTTCCCAGGCAAGTTCATCCACATCTATAGCCCTGCAGAAGTGGTCTATAAAGCAGGAAAATACAGATTCCATTACACACTTGTTATGGTGGGGGGCCTACGTTTCATTGAATTGAAAATCTTGATTATTTTTATTTATTTACTTTTTTGCCCTAGGCTTGTAGGTTGTCCTCGGCCGGTCGACACCACTCCAATAGAAAACATATCATGCAGGGTAGGCTGCACATCAAAGAGCTGGAAAAATATTTCTGTGCCAACTTTGGGTGAAATCTATCCAGGTGTTTGGGATGAGATCCTGGACATGCACACACACTCATAAATCTACAACCCAAACGTGTGTGTGTGTGTGTGTGTGTGTGTGTGTGCACAAACGCGCGTGCGCGCATGTTTGTAGAGAGAGAGACTCACAAATGAAGAATGTTCCTATAAATAAAAATATGTTGTCGATTTCATGTTATAGAAGTGAAAGGATGTGTGCACTTTCCGAGATCCCATGATTTCGATTTTGTGATTGTATCTCGATTTTTCGTTTACCGCTTTTCCGTTGCATAGTTGGTCGGGGTTCCTCTTTTAAAAAAGTAACTACTTAGAAACATAAACAGACTAGTGGCTCCACAAATAGCTACGCAGTGGCGCTACAGTCACCTTCTTATAGTGAAGCACCAGTGGAGTGAGCAGATGCGAGCGCAGTTGGTACCTCCGCGACCAAGCGGTTCCAGCAGATGCAGACAATGTCAGCAAGTCGCCAATCACCTGTCGTCCGTGACTACACCATCTCGCCAGACAAAGCGGCCCCTTCGAGGAAGTACCTCCGCTCGTCATCGAGACAAAGCGGTCCTTATCGAGAATGTATCCGCTACCGTCATCGGTGACTACAGTATTACACATAGTTCACGTGTCGAAGGCATCAAATATTGATCAGCATATTCCAGCACAAGATTGTCGAATCTTCGACATTACAATCGACTCAACTGATGCTTGTCAGACTACAGATATCAGTGATTCACCGTCCGTCTCAGTTCCCTGTTAGAAGCTGGCGAGCATCCTCAATCTGAAGAATGCTGATGCGAAGCAGCCCCTGCTTTCCGTGTCACAGAAACCAGCATACAGCTATGGAGTCTCGAGACTCTATTCTGAATGTGCTTTTGTAATTTCGCTGAACAACCAGAGGAAGACACTTTAACAGCGGAAGAATGTAAACCATTCGTAAAGGCAACCATAAAACTTGAAAAAGTGTTGCCAATTGAAATATATAGAGAATTACGAGACTTTGAGACAAATGGTACACAAAAACCTTATCAAAACAACAGATTACAAATATTTTCACCAGTATTTGGGACCGAAGGTTGGCTGAAAACTAAAGTGGAAGGCTCTGAGTCTTGGAACGGGTATCGGAAAGACAGATTAGACGCCGTAGGAGGCGAAGTGTTTATGGCACTTCAGACAAATATTTTATCTATCGAGGTCGAAGATGAGTGTGATAGTGAATTTGTCTGGTCGCTTATAACAGATGTAAGTGAAACCGAGTTAACTGCTGGATGTTTTTATCGGCCACCTGATTCCGCTGTGACAGCTCCAGAATCATCCAAAGAGAGTCTACCGTCAGTAGTGCGAAAATACCCGTATCATGCAATACTAGTTGGTCTACGGATTCACTGCAGGACCACAGACTCATAATCGTGCGAAATACTTTTGAAAACGTTTTCTGAAAACTATCTTGAGGAGCTAGCTCGGCAGCCCACACCCAATGGAAATATTGTAGACCTTGTAGCTGCAAATAGCTCGGACCTTATCGACAATATCACTACAGAAACGGGAATTAGCGATCTTGATGTCATTATACTAACTATAGTTGCGAAAGTTAATAAACCAGTCAAGGAGAATAGGAGAGTGTTTCTACTGGACAGAGCAGATAGGCAGTTGTTAGCACCTCACTTAGACAGTGAATTGACATCACTTGGTTCCAGTAAGATGGACGTAGAGGAATCATGGGCAGAGTTTAAGCAGACAGTAAATCGTGGTCTGAAGAGTTCCGCGCCTAGTAAGTGGATAAAGGATGGGAAAGACTCTCCATCATTCAATAACGAAATACGGTAGATGCTGAGGAGGCGAAGGCTGCTACACTCTCGGTTCAGAAGAGAATGCACACATAATGGTATGTTACTGTGTCATATTATATGAAACTATTGCTGGAGAAAACCAACATTTCGGCCACAGTTGCAGTGGCCTTCTGGGTCTCACCAGTAGTCCCAGAAGAACGCCACTACAAACGTGGCTGAAACGTTGGTTTTCAGCAGCAGTAGTTTTATACAATATGATGCGGTACCATATGCATAAAACTTTTATGTTGACTGACTCTGGCAGTGGAAGCCTACGCAATTACATGTTATTTATCTTTGTATGACAATCTTCTATAGTACTACCAACAGCTGTGTTTCTTTTATTGAATTATATTAGAATATTTTTCGTATTCAGCTTTTAGTTGTTCTTTGTTGACATATTTACTGAACTTGAGAGATGGAATGCCACTCTCTCACTTTAAAAAAATTATCTGTCAGATAAACATTCGCATTTTTGGTCATGTTCTCAGTGTACACCGATACTACATTTGCTATGTGTGGTTAGTGAATTCCTCTGCATGAGGGAATTGTGGGAAGAATGTAACTGCATGTGTAAACCTTAGAGGACTTTTACTGAGAGGGCTGTGGCAGAGGCGACTGAGAACAGAGAGAGAGATGGATTGGGGGCCACAAATGCTGAGTGCAACAACCTGGCCATGTAGGTGATTCTGGGGAACAATGTTCAGTGGCTCTTACCTGCAGAGAGACTCCTGGCAGAAGCTCTCGCCTCTTTCTGCATGGGGTCAGAGAGGAGGGCACTGGTTCACAAAAAAATGTTACATTAGCCAGGAACCCAGCCTATCATGGAAGATGGCCAGGTGGCTAAAAGTGGGTGGAGGAAGTCATTGTAGGAAGACTGGTCCATACTGAGCATTTGTGCGGATGGTGGATAGGTCATAAAACTATGTGCATTCTTGTGTTACAAGCTGGGACAATATGGACAGAGTGGCTCATCTACGTTTCCGGTGGATGTAGGACCGTAACCCTCCCTGGTGCCAGGAGTTCTCCAGGTTCTTTCATTGAGTGGAAAAAATATAAATTTCATGGGCATGACTGTCTGGGAAGCATAACAACATTCTTTCACAAACTGGAAACGGTCGGATTAGAAAGTTTAGATCACTCTGTAAATGAGGGACCGTGGACCTATTAGATACATAATTTTCGCCAAAACATTGCCTTCCTTACCGGAACAACGACGCTTCTCTAGCCTAAATTCTTCTTTTTTTTATACAAGATAGTTTTGGAGGCGCTGTCTGGCTCCTCTCAGTATAGACAAAGGAGTGGGGATGGGGGAGGGGGGTCGGCTTGCTCCATAGCATGGGAACCCTGGGTCTGTGTCGGAACTGGCTACCAGGCCAACAGAACTGTCAAGAGGGGAGATTCAGTGAGTAGAGCGTAGTTCGATTGGTTTGTTCAATGTGGGGGCGGTTTAGTTTTGCTAATTTGGCTCCCACACCTTGTCTTGCTGTGATTTCGATGGCCTTCGTCTTCTGGTCCTCCCCTGATGGAATCTTCAGGTCCTTCCCTGCTTGGTGAGATTTGTGGTCCGCATCTTGTGGCTAAATAAGAGCCCGTGGCACTTTCCAACTGAACCTACAGTGGAACTGCAGATCATCTAGGATGTATAGTGTATCAGAAGGGCGAACTTATTCGTTCTGAGTCGGCCGCCTGACGCTTGACAATTCCAGCACACTCTGTCGTGCCTGTGAGTCAAATTGGTTTAGGCAGACCAGCGAAAGGGTGCACCCTACACTGAAATCTGCCATGATTTCAGGGCTCTGACGTGGAAGTATACTGCGTTCTGATAATCTGCAAATACGAAAAGAGGTACAATAAGGGAAAGTAACAGTCCGATTTCGCGGCCGATGCATCATAGGGCAGTTGAGTCGCGTGCGTTAGTCCAGGGTACGTTACTGGAAGTACGTAATTAGAATTGAACATTCAATTTATGCAACAGGCAGAGAACACACGATGGGCAGAATAAGACCAAAGACAGCAGATGCTCAATAATGAAATTAGGAAAATACAGGAACGGAAGGCCAGGAGGAAAAGAGACAGGAAGAAGTAATGAAAGAAATTATGGAAATTCAAAGGAGGGCTGATGAGTGTGTTGAAAGCGTAAATAAGGTCAGGAATTAATATAAGAGTGCAAAACTAGAGGGGACGGAGGGAATTTGAAAAGATGCAAGTAGAATTGTTAGAAATCAAAAACGAGCGAACGCGTCTCACTACCCAGCAGCATAATCCGGTGGATATGAGACCAATGTACAAACTGGTAGAAATTCAGGCAGAAGAAACAGCACGTCGTCATGAGTCTCTTGGTCGCCAGGAATGTCAAAGACAAAACTTTGCAACTCAACCCGTAGGTTCATCCAAGGCACAAGCTGTTATACGGCAGGAGCGCCTGCTATATGAGGTACGGCGGTCGTTGGAGCGTGAGTAGTCAATGGCGCGTAGTGTACAAAGTACCGAGCCGGACCATGATTGCGTGCGACTCAGACGTACGGAAACATTATCACAAGACTCTGATGACATGATACGAAGTACAACAACACCCAGGATCGGTCGGCCATGAAATACTGGTCCCACGCGGGCCAGAAATTAGAGAATGTCCAGAGGCGCCAAATTATGAGTACTTAGGCTTAACACATTTTCTTTCAGTTCAAAATTTTCGGGCCTACAGAGAGAACCACAGTTCATTGCACCCCAAGTCGAGGATTCCTCAGTATGACAGCGTACTACCCGAGTCATGACCACTAGCATGAAAACTGGAATTTGTCTATGGATACTTTGAATGTTCGGTAGCAGGGCACATGCGTAGCGTTGCAGCGAACTTCAGCAGCTATGGCGAATTCAGCGAGGCTTTCCTAACGAATTAAACAGGAGATTACGGAAGGATTACAGAGCTTGGGAGTGCCGCTTGTCTACAAGAGCTCTTACCAGGAGATTGGGAGGCAACGCGACACTGATACATGAAACCGCCATTGAAGTACCAGGAACTGCTCGTTGGCAAATGTAATGACAGATTAGAACCATTCAAAAGCGCTGTACGAAAGTTAGACTTTGACATACACTCACAAAATGCAAGGGGCTGAAGGAGACTTAATGAAAGAAATGCGCAAGGTGCTTCTGGCGGCTATAATGATGGGCAAACACAAACAGAAATAGGGCGACAAGAAACCAATAGCTACATTTACATCCATCTACATCCATACTCCGCAAGCCTCCTGACGGTGTGTGGCGGAGGGTACTTTGAGTACCTGTATCGGTTCTCCCTTCTATTTCAGTCTCATATTGCTCGTCGAAAGAAAGATTATGGGTATGCCTCTGTGTGGCCTCTAATCTCTCTGATTTTACCCTCATGGTCTCTTCGCGAGGTATACGTAGGAGGTAGCAATATAGTGCTTGACTCCTCGGTGAAAGTATGTTCTCGAAACTTCAACAAAAGCCCGTACCGAGCTACTGAGCATCTCTCCTGCAGAGTCTTCCACTGGAGTTTATCTATCATCTCCGTAGCGCTTTCGCGATTACTAAATGATCCTGTAACGAAGCGCGCTGCTCTCCGTTGGATCTTCTCTATCTCTTGTATCAACCCTATCTGGTACGGATCCCACACTGGTGAGCAATATTCAAGCAGTGGGCGAACAAGTGTACTATAACCTACTTCATTTGTTTTCCGATTGCATTTCCTTAGGATTCTTCCAATGAATCTCAGTCTGTCATCTACTTTACCGACGATCAACTTTATATGACCATTCCATTTTAAATCACTCCTAATGCCTACTCCCAGGTAATTTATGGAATCAACGGCTTCCAGTTGCGGACCTGCTATATTGTAGCTAAATGATAAAGGATCTATCTTTCTATGTATTCGCAGCACATTATACTTGTCTACATTGAGATTCAATTGCCATTCCCTACACCATGCGTCAATGCGCTGCAGATCCTCCTGCAATTCAGTACAATTTTCCATTGTTACAACCTCTCTATAAACTACAGCATCATCCCCAAAAAGCCTCAGTGAACTTCCGATGTTGTCCACAAGGTCATTTATGTATATTATGAATAGCAACGGTCCTACGACACTCCCCTGCGGCACACCTGAAATCACTCTTACTTCGGAAGACTTCTCTCCAGCCGGCCGCAGTGGCCATGCGGTTCTAGGCGCTTCAGTCTGGAACCGCGCGACGGCTACGGTCGCAGGTTCCAATCCTGCCTCGAGCATGGATGTGTGTGATGTCCTCAGGTTAGTTAGGTTTAATTAGTTCTACGTTCTATGGGACTGATGACCTCAGATGTTAAGTCCCATAGTGCTCAGAGCCATTTGAACAATTGAACTTCTCTCCATTGAGAATGACATGCTGGGTTCTGTTATCTAGGAACTCTTCAATCCAATCACACAATTGGTCTGATAATCCATATGCTCTTACTTTGTTCATTAAACGACTGTGGGGAACTGTATCGAACGCCTTGCGGAAGTCAAGAAACGCAGCATCTACCTAGGAAACCGTGTCTACGGCCGTCTGAGTCTCGTGGACGAATAGCGCGAGCTGGATTTCACACGATCGTCTTTTTCGAAACCCACGCTGCTTCCTACAGAGTAGATTTTAGTCTCCAGAAAAGTCACTATACTCGAACATAATACGTGTTCCAAAATTCTACAAATATCAAGGCCAAAGAGTTAATAATGAGCCCCAGTGGAATTATAGAAGCAGACCGGGAACATACGGAGGTAACTTTCAAGAAAACAGAAATAGTAACTAGAGGGAAATGCAAAATTATAATCAGTTAATGCAGCCAGTCTAGACTTCAGGGCAAACAAGGATCAATGAAGGGATTGGTAGGCGATGCCCGCTACATGGTCACGAGAATGACGTATTGGGAATCACATCTCCTAAGCCCTCAAACAGAAACCGCAGCAGAAGTCTGCGTAGTAAAAGACAGTCGTCCACTACGGCCTCTTCCCAAAATAACTTACACAGTTCAATATTGAGTTAGTGTTAAGAATCATTTATTACCAATTCATTCTCCTATGACATCTGATCAGTGAGTTAGGCGTTTGTAGTTTTCTGTACAGCTTTTGAACTTTGATAATTTTCCGCAAATTTGAGACATAAAGTATCTTCTCATGTTGCACCGACAGAAAATTATTTATTGGGCAGAAATTTGTCGATTTCTAGGTGTGAAACTCTAAGATTTATAATAAGACTTGTTGGTTTTACGCTTCAGCATTGCTGTATTAGTAACTTGTCACGCCACATTAAAGGTATGTGTTGGAACAGTGTGAACATTGAATTTTTGCTTCAGAAATAATTGCGCATGTCTTGGAGACACGATTCTTCTCAGAATTCAATTTGGATGGTAGTAATGGTTTGGTTGCTTCCGCTGGTATTGTGTGCATTGACAGTGGGACGAATGCACGGTCAGTTGAACCATTCGTTGCGAGGGGGTTGAAGTGGTGACTCCAAAGTTGATTTGCGATACGATAGTGGATCTTCGCGTTATTTTGATCATGTCACCGATAACGATGGGGCTGTCTTGCGAGATGGGCGTGGGTTATTTTTGGCTCTGAGCATCTATGGTCATCAGTCCCCTAGAACTTAGAACTACTTAAACCTAACTAACCTAAGGACACCACACAACACCATCACGAGGCAGAGAAAATCCCTGACCCCGCCGGGAATCGAACCCGGGAACCCGGGATGGTTATTTCTCTCTCTGTGGTTCGATTAGGGTTATCGCCAGTGGATCGTTGGTGGTCTTAGAGTGTGGTTACGCTATGTATAATCGCCTACGGTGCGATACTTTTAGCTGGTGGTACTTTTTCGTCTGTGGTTATCTCTTCTGGATTATCGCCAGTAGTGTTACGATGTTTGCCTTGTGGTATTTAGAGTGTCGATCACCAGCTCCAGAGGCACTTTATCGGCGAAGTTTACGTGGTGTGAGCACTTGGCGTGCGAGTCACAATAGTACGTCCTTAGATGAATAGCAAAGCATTGCGAATGGGGTCATGGAAGATACTCACAAATGCTTCTACACTTAAAAATATAAGAAACGGGTATTTTCTGTCTTTGCAGCAGCTGTCATTTGATGATATCTGTACATCGATCTTTGAAAGTTGTAGGTCAGTTTGATAGGAAGAAGTGAATTCGTGCCAAAGTCTGATCTGTCTTGATAATACGGTAAGGAGCGTACAGACGGCGGTGAGCGGTGTTCGACCCACATTCTGCGCCAGATAACCGCATCAGCGTCACCATCCAATGAGCTGACATCAGGAGAAATATCGAAGTCCATCGTGGGCAGTCGGTTGCAATGGCTCACTGGAATTGTTCTGTTCGAGACATAGCCGTCGCTCTGGCTGAAAGTTGTCGGTTATAAATGCTGACAGGAGGTATGGTGTGCGGCCCACTACTACAAAGGGATGGTGGAAGAACTATGTTGAAAGAGGTACCACCAGCAGTATTGCCGGCCGAGGTAGGAAGAGACTCAGCACGCTTCAGGAGAACAAAGAGCTTGTACGTAAGAGCCGACAGCTTCCCTTCCTAAGCGGAAGCAGCTGCGGCGACGACAAATTTCTCCGGTTCCTGTGACACATATAGACGAAGGCTGAGGGAAGTTGCACTGCACATTCGGAGATCCGCTGCAAAACAGGAACTCATGGAGGAAAATGTGTTATATGGGCTGACATTCGCAGAGCTCCATCTGAACGCGACGTCGGAAGACGTAATTTTCAGAGATGAGAATGTTTTCTTCCACAAGGAACGACGCCCTAATAGTAGTGAGGGACAAAACAACGTGAAGAATACGTAGCGACGACAAGAAGAAGTGGCCGGCTATCGCTTTCCTGCTAGGACTGGATTTCTGCGAGACCAATAGGAATGCTTCATAGAACTGAAGGAACTCTTGATAGCACGCAATATGCCCAGTGCGAATGTAGTGAAGGGGAACTCACGCTACAGGACGACCATTCACCTCTTCATGAGTCCGCATTCGTTGAGCAGCAGATGTCCATCATGGAGATTAACGTCACGGACTGGACGCCTAGTGCTCCTGATATGAATCCAATGGAAAATATGTGGGTGGAGGTAGCACGAACACTGTCAGAGAAGTGGCCACGAAACCAACAGGTTACAGCTGCCGCTCTTTGGGATTGCGTTCTTGGCTCCTGGGAGGAAGTTGCCTCATATAGCAATTACGTACAGCGCCTCGTAGATTCCATGCAAGGACGTCTGATTGAGTCAAAAATAATTAGGGATTCCGGACAAAATATTAGAGCACTAGAAACATTTTCTTTTTTTTTTTTTTTTCATACCAGTTTTCTGCCAGCGGATCTTGTTGGCAGATCACTTGATGGCGGAAAAATATCGAACGCGAGATAAGAAAACATGAGTTAGTTTTCTTCCTAATTGAAATAAATTTCTTTTACTTTCATATTTTGAATATTCCTCTCAGCCTACATAAGTAAAAAGGAATAAATCAAGAGGGCGTTATATAAGGCTATTTTTTGTTATTTGTAAATCATCTTCCTATTCTCCTCTATTGCTACTTGCAGGATTCGCCCCAAAATAGGTAAAACATTTCTTCTATTATTTATTCACCTTTAATTGCCCCTTAAATCTCTCTTTCTCTCGCCATCTCTCTTTTTCACTCTGATCTCACTTACCTTTTACTCCATCCTCTCAAAAGTAATACACAGATCAAGCTGTTTTCTTTGAAATATTACTTTCTTTAATATCTCCCTTTACGTGTCTCCTTTCTTACTTTCCTTCTCATTTCTCCCAAAACCTATGAAACAGTTTCCCTTTGATTCCCTTGTCTCATTACCCATCCTTCGAACTTAAAACAAACTTGCCTTATCGATTTTCTCTCTCTCGACGATAAAAAGGACTAGACATACTTTTCTTTATGGTGCACTTTTCTTGGCTCCTACCCATCTCCCTGTTCGATGCTCCCTGTGTGGCTCCCTTCCTACCACTCACATCTCTTTCTTTCTTATACTCACCATCTGTCTCATGCACTCGCTTATGGACACACACACACACACACACACACACACACATACATACATACATACACACATTAAGTGAGAGAGAGAGAGAGAGAGAGAGGTAGAAGTCTTAACAGCCAGAGAGTCGCAGTAGCCTACAGTTTTCTCCAGACAGCTATTTGGGATCTATGGAGAGTGGCCAAGGTAATTGTCGAGTACGAATGGCCTGAAAGACTTGTTACGTCCATGCGCACATGTGTAGAAGATCATCAGCAGTTGCCGACTTCTGCGTGTATGTCATGATTAAGTACAGAGATGCGAGATATTACGGCAGTAGCTCCAAGTAGTGATGGCTAGTCAGCGGTTTTGTTGTTCGGAGTAGATACATGAAAAGTAGAGAAGCAGATGCAGCTGGTGCCGTCAATCGAAGGCAGCTCGTCATCAAAATCACTAGAGGTCGGCGGTTTGATAAAAGGAGAATTAACTATATTGTTTCCGTGAGAACTGATGTACTTGATTTATTGTGACTCTTGGATTTTTCTGGCTTTTTGTTTTAAACATTGGTGCAGAGAATTTTTCTTTTCTCAGGTGACACTGCTGTTTTCTAGTTCGGATTTAAGTGAAGTCCGGCAGAGGCAAATAACTAGATATTATGGTCCAAGGACTAAACATTGTAACACGCATGGGGCCACCGCCGAGTTGTTATGCGAAAGGGAGACTGTGTCTGGTGCATTGGAAACACTCCCATCAGACACGTATGTAACGTGCGTCATGTTCTTGTTGATTTGTTCTGAAGACCATGCATTTCCTAGGTCCAGAGATCGAGCCTAGGGATGATATACTACTGGCCATTACAGTTGCATCACCACGAAGATGACGTGCTACAGACGCGAAATTTAACCGACAGGAAGAAGATGCTGTGATATGCAAATCATTAGCTTTTCAGAGCATTCACACAAGGTTGGCACCGGTGGCAACACCTACAACGTGCTGACATGAGGAAAGTTTCCAACCTATTTCTCATACACAAACAGCAGTTGACCGGCGCTGCCTGGTGAAACGTTGTGATGCCTCGCGTAAGGATGAGAAATGCGTACCATCACGTTTCCAACTTTGATAAAGGTCGGATTGCAGCCTATTGCGATTGCGGTTCATCGTATCGCGACATTGCTGCTCGCGTTGGTCGAGATCCAATGACTATTAGCAGAGTATGGAATTGGTGGGTTCAGGAGGGTAATGCGGAACGCCGTGCTGGATCCCAATGGCCTCGTATCACTAGCAGTCGAGATGACAGGCATCTTATCCGCATGGCTGTAGCGGATAGTGCAGCCACGTCAACAGATGGGGACGTTTGCAAGACAACAACGATCTGCACGAACAGTTCTACGACGTTTGCAGCAGCATGGACTATCAGCTCATCGTATACTCAACGACAAATCTGGGTACACGAATGGCAAAACTTCATTTTTTCAGATGAATCAAGGTTCTGTTTACAGCATCATCATGGTCGCATCCGTGTTTGGCGACATCGCGGTGAACGCACTTGGAAGCGTGTATTCGTCATCGCCATACTGGCGTATCACCCGGCGTGATGGTATGGGGTGCCATTGGTTACACGTCTCGGTCACCTCTTGTTCGCATTGATGGCACTTTGAACAGTGGACGTTACATTTCAGATGTGTTACGACCCGTGGCTCTACCCTGCACTAGATCCCTGCGAAACCCTACCTTTCAGCAGGATAACGCACGACCGCATGTTGCAGGTCCTGTACGGGCCTTTCTGGACACAGAAAATATTCGACTGCTGCCCTGGCCAGCACATTCTCCAGATCTCTCACCAACTGAAAACGTCTGGTCCATGGTGCCGAGCAACTGGCTCGTTACAATAAGCCAGTCACTACTCTTGATGAATAGTGTGGTATCGTGTTGAAGCTGCATGGGCAGCTGCACCTGTACACGCCATCCAAGTTCTGTTTGACTCAATGCCCAGGCGTATCAAGGCCGTTATTACGGCCAGAGGTGGTTGTTCTGGGTACTGAGTTCTCAGGATCTATGCATCCAAATTGCGTGAAAATGTAATCACATGTCAGTTCTAGTATAATATATTTGTCCAATGAATACTGGTTTATCATCTGTATTTCTTCTTGGTGTAGCAGTTTTAATGGCCAGTAGTGTATTTAATGCAAATTTCCTATCATAAGCGCCACTGCCATTTGCTTAGTCATCCTTGAGGTGAATTTGTATAGCATTAACAATACATGTTACTGCAGCTTAATAGCTGTCGGAAAACTCATGGATGTGACCCATATGTGACACTCGTGGTTGGTAAGTCAAGTAACCTGCATCTTGCAGATCTTTGTTGAATCCCGTGCAGGTGCAGCTAGTCATACTCTGCAGGACAAGCTGTGCGATCGAAGAAAATTTCTTTAAACGCCTTCGACAACATCAGCATGACAAGAGAGGTCAATCAACATCGGCTCAATATGCTATGTCTGACATAAGTCACAAACACCTTTGACAATACCACTGTCACGGTCATCCATCCACGGTCAGCGCTATGAGCAGAGGTCACCAATTCGAACTGTCCTCGGGCATGGATGTGTCTGATGTCCTTAGGTTAGTTAGGTTTAAGTAGTTCTAAGTTCTAGGGGACTGATGACCTCAGAGGTTAAGTCCCATAGTGCTTAGAGCCATTTGAACCATTTGAATTCGAGCTGAACGCAGGACATGAGTAATGACATCCAGCGGTGTATTCATTTGTTTATTTATGTTTCTGTGTTATGTTTGTTACTAGCGATTAGAGTTCCGCTGTTATTCGCATTCCTCCTACAATTTCTTCCGCTGCTCTGAGTCCCGTTCTATTGTGGAACTGATAGTCCATTGCAAGATTCCGGCTCATTAAGCCATTTTCTTCCTCGTCTTCCCTTTCCCGTTGTTACTTTTTGGGTCAGTTGGTCTGTTGCTTTTGTATGTAAATAACCATAGGGGCATCCAGACCATAATACCAGCATCCCAGAATTTGCGTTCAAGATATAAACCGTACTTGACGAAAGTATGAATAATATTGTAAATTCTGTTAAGAAATTTGACACTTTTCTGCCATAGAAGTTTTTGTGGAACTGCATTTCACAACGTCGACACGAACCGTACACAAGCATTGAAATGGCATGTGAAGAAGTGGTTCGGCACCTGTAACGGATGAGATTTCTTGGTAAGTAATCGATCCAAAATTTTGCTTATCTAGGCCTTCGACTGGAAGATACAGCGAATCACGAGTTTTACTGTTTTAATTCTATACCATGAGGTTTGGTTTGTGTCCATCGAACTATACCGAGCTCAAAACCTATTAATTCCGCTAACGTCACTCCTCGAGATTGGATTGTCTGAGATCAGACTTCTGTAGAAGCCTTTAATTGTCGACATATCTTGTTCTAGTAATCTGTAACAGTCGTACTAGATTACATTTAATATTTTATGACAGTTAGGTGATCCAGTAACGTTGTGTTACTAATTCGGTAATACCACCCATTCTTGAGCTCTAACGGCTGTATGTAGGGGCACAAGTAGTCGCTACAACTTTAGTCGTTCGCTCTCCCTCGAAGTATTCTGTCATGAATTTATTACGAAATTTTAATCACTGTTTTAAACAACTA
Source organism: Schistocerca nitens (assembly GCF_023898315.1). Classification (NCBI taxonomy): domain Eukaryota; kingdom Metazoa; phylum Arthropoda; class Insecta; order Orthoptera; family Acrididae; genus Schistocerca; species Schistocerca nitens. The sequence goes on from NC_064614.1 coordinate 73,010,646, forward strand.
AGGAAAGTAGGTATTACGTTTGGCTGTACTAACCTGAAGAGCCAAAGAAGCTCCTAAACTTGGCTAATATCGTGTAGGCCTCCCGCGAGCACTGTAGTGGGACGTGAAATTGAAGCGTCCCCCATCCACCAGTGTCAGCCCAGTTTGCAGGTGAATATAAGTTTAATTTACTGTTTTGTTTATGTATTTTTTGTAATATTTGTAATAGCTGTGAATTATCTAAAGTTTTGTATTTATTTTTTATGTTTCATGTACGGAGAGGGCGGCGCAACGAACGGAGACCGCATCTTCGCTGCCGGGACCAGAGAGAAAATTGCTGGCCACTATACATCGCGGGTCGACAGCCAAAGAGCAACAGAAGATCCTGAAACCGAGTTGTGCCGTGCTTCTAAAAATTAAATAATTGAGAATTTGTAATGTTTGTACAACAATGACGTCATAGAAAGTTTAATCATGATGTAAATGTTCAGCCCTGTCTTGTCAAGGCTCAGGTTCACGTCTATATGTAGGAAGACAATAAACTAGTGGCTGCTACATAAGTTTAAATACGTGTTCCGAGGATTTATTTATGAAGAATTGTGTGAATGAATTAATAATATATTTGACGAGATTATTAATTTTTGACAACGTTCATCGCGAATTTGAATCTCGAAAGTTTATTCAATGTGGTTCTAATATTTATTAAATCAGATAACGTGCATTAACATAATATCTGAGGAGAAACAAACGACATCTAAACTGAAAAAGTTTGCGCAAGCCAATTGGACTGAGTGACGAAATTCTGCGCATACGACTCAAATGATGTTTTACAGTTTCGTTCAAGAACCGTTCTGAGACAATTTAAAAAGAATATAAATAATTTTGAGGTGTGTTGTAACTGACGTAGGTGACGAAGTCTACACATGGTCATATGTCAAAAGAAAACCATTTATAAAAAACTTACGTCGTTACACTACAGCACCCAGAAGTGCCACAACACGACGTGGTATGGACTCGAATAATGTCTGAAGTAGTGCCGGAGGTAATTGACACCATGAATCTTGTAGGGCTGTCCATACTTCCGTAAGAGTACGATGGGGTGGAGGTCTATACTGAACAGCACGTTGCAAGACATCCCAGATATGCTCAATAATGTTCTTGTCTGGGGAGCTTGGTGGCCAGCGGAAGTGTTTCAACTCACAAGAGTGTTCCTGGATCTACTATGCAGCAATTCTGGACGTGTAGGGTGTTGCATTGTTCTGTTGGAATTGTTTAAGTCTGTCGGAATGCACAACAGGGATTAATGGATGTAGGTGATCAGACAGGGTGCTTACGAACGTGCCTGTCGGAGTCGTAGGTATACGTATCACAGTTCCATATCACTCCAACAGCACACGCCCCACACCATTACAGAGCCTCCATCATCTTGAACAGTCCCCTGCTGACATGCAGGGTCCATGGATTCATGAGGTTGTCTCCATACCAGTGCACGTCCATCCGCTCGATACAATTTGAAACGTGACTCGTCCAACCAGGCAACATGATTCCAGTCATGAACGGTCCAATGTCGGTGTTGACGCGTCCAGTCGAGGCATAAAGCTTTGTGTCATGCAGTCATCAAGGGTACACGAGTGCGCCTTCGGCTCTTTCGAAGTCCATATTGATGACGTTTCGTTGAATGGTTCGCACGCTGACACTTTTTGATGGCCGAGCACTGAAATCTGCAGCAATTTGACGGAGGGTTACACTTCTGTCACGTTGAACGATTCTTTTTAGTCGTCGTTGGTCCCGTTCTTGCACGATCTTTCCCCGGCCGCAGCGATGTAGGGGATTTGATGTTTTACCTGATTCGTGATATTCACGGTACACTCGTCAAATAGTCGTACGGGATAATCCCCATTTCACCGCTACCTCGGAGAAGCTGCATCCCATCGCTTGTCAGCCGACTATAAATGCGCGTTCAAACTCACTTAAATCTTGATAACCTACCACTGTAGCAGCAGTAATCAATCCAACAACTGCCCCAGACACTTGTCTTATACAGGCGTTGCCGACCGCATCACAATATTCTGCCTGTTACAAAAAAAAAAAAAAATGGTTCAAATGGCTCTGAGCACTATGGGACTCAACTGCTGAGGTCATTAGTCCCCTAGAACTTAGAACTATTTAAACCTAACTAACCTAAGGACATCACAAACATCCATGCCCGAGGCAGGATTCGAACCTGCGACCGTAGCGGTCTTGCGGTTCCAGACTGCAGCGCCTTTAACCGCACGGTTGCCTGTTACATATCTCTGTATTTGTCTATACTAGTTTCTTAGGCTCTTCAGTGTAATTTATAACACTCCTTCCGCTGAACCGGTAATAATTTTTATGTACTATTCTATCTTTCAACAGCGGCCCTCCAAATGGCGCTTTTGTGGGTGGATTTTTTCTCTCTCACAAAACACTACATCTTTCAGGAATTCAGCTACGTGAATAAAAATATTTGGATTATAGCAAAGTCGATATGCAGTAAGGGCAGCTATTCAGTCTCTCTCAATACTGATTTCATAACTCTGGGCAACAAAAAAAATTTTTTGAATGTTTAGAGCATTTCATGAGGCAACTCCTACTAATTTTTGGTTGAGAAAAACAAATATGACAATAAAATTTTTTCATTAGCTCTAGTTTCTATGATATATACAAGGTGGAAGTATTACATTTTAACGGATTGAGAGAAAAGGATACATTCAAATTACATACATACTAACAACAATGAAAGTGCATTTGATTTTTTTAACTGGTAATTACATGCTAAGAGTTCTAAATTGCTGGAAAAATACTTCGCAGATGCTCGTGTCTGAAGAGAATCATGTGATGGCCTATTGACTTCGTCGCCTTTCAGCTTGCCTCTTGTAATGGAGTTCCGCAGAATCCCTACACAAAGATCAACAGTAATCGGCAAGCATTACTTCATTCCAACGGCCCTGATAACTTTGTTACATAAGAGAAATTTCCTGATGGAGTCTCTCACCTCTCCACAACTAGGAGGGAAAAAGTCTAGGTGGGAGTGGAGAAAATGGATCTTAAGGGACATGTTGCATTCAAGGTTCTACATCTACATCTACATCCATACTCCGAAAGCCACCTGACGGTGTGTGGAGGAGGGTATTTTGAGTACCTCTATCGGTTCTCCCTTCTATTCCAGTCTCGTATTGTTCGTGGAAAGAAGGACTGTCGATATGCTTCTGTGTGGGCTCTAATGTCACTGATTTTACCCTCATGGTCTCTTCGCGAGATATACGTAGGAGGGAGCAATATACTGCTTGACTCTTCGGTGAAGGTATGTTCTCGAAACTTTAACAAAAAGCCCGTACCGAGCTACTGAGCGTCTCTCCTGCAGAGTCTTCCACCGGAGTTTATCTATCATCTCCGTAACGCTTTCACGATTACTAAATGATCATGTAAAGAAGCGCGCTGCTCTCCGTTGGATCTTCTCTATCTCTCGTATCAATCCTATCTGGTACGGATCCCACACTGCTGAGCAGTATTCAAGCAGTGGGCGAACAAGCGTACTGTAACCTACTTCATTTGTTTTCGGATTGCATTTCCTTAAGATTCTTCCAATGAATCTCAGTCTGGCATCTGCGTTACCGACGATCAACTTTATCTGATCATTCCATTTTAAATCACTCCTAATGCGTACTCCCAGATAATTTATGGAATTAACTGCTTCCAGTTGCTGACATGCTATTTTGTAGCTAAATGATAAGGGATCTATCTTTCTATGTATTCGCAGCACATTACACTTGTCTACATTGAGATTCAATTGCCATTCCCTGCACTATGCGTCAATTCGTAGCAGATCCTCCTGCATTTCAGTACAATTTTCCATTGTTACAACCTCTCGATACACCACAGCATCATCTGCAAAAAGCCTCAGTGAACTTCCGATGTCATCCACAAGGTCATTTATGTATATTGTAATAGCAACGGTCCTATGACACTCCCCTGCGGCACACCTGAAATCACTCTTACTTTGGAAGACTGCTCTCCATTGAGATTGACATGCAGTATTTTTACAGGAGCACTGTCGCCATATGCCTGTAGTTGTCATCTCTTTTGTTGCCTAAAAATCCATGAGCAACACCCTTGAAGACTTCCCAAGCTTCCTTTTCTTTCCTCTCCAAAACTTGGTCAAATGCGGGATCCTTTACAAGTTCTCTTATTTGTGGTCCGACAAAAATGACTTCCTTAACTTTTGCATCACTTAATTTCGAAAATTTCTCTCTTATGTACTTAAAGGCCCGTCCGTCTCGTTTCATAGCTTTGACAAAGTTTTTCATGAATCCCAGCTTGATATGCAGTGGTGGAAGAAGAACGTCTTTTGGGTCCACAAGAGGCTTGGCCACAACATTTTCCTCGCTAGGGAGAAGATTTCTTGCAGGCCACTCTTCTTTAATATAATGCAATTTCCTATCTCTACTGGCCCACATATATAAGAAGCAGCAATGCTTTGTGTAACCCAGTTCCATTCCTAGGAGTATGGCAATGACTTTTAGATCACCACAGATTTTCCGTTTGTGTTCATGATATTTAATTGAGTCCAAGAGAGCTGTCATATTTGCATATGTATCCTTCATGTGAACAGCATGACCAACAGGAACAGATGAAAGAAGGTTCCCGCTGTGAAGTACCACAGCTTTCAAATGAAGCTTGGAGGAGTCTATGAATAGCCTCCATTCAGTTGGATCACATTCAAAGATTTCTTCAAGCCATTAATGTCGCAGCAAACAACCAGATTATTTTTCTTCTCAAAAAATGGAAGCAGTTCCATATGACGCTTTCTGTACTGTGGGATTCTCATATCACTTTGGAGAAGATTCCATTGCTGTAGTCGAGACACAAGAATTTCTGTATTCTCCTTTGACAGGCCAAGGTCTCTATTGAGATCACTCAGTGCCGCTTGACTCAATCTGTATAGTTTATCATTTTTTCTCTCAAAATCAGGGTCATGGGATGTGGAAGACTTGTTCCACACTGTCTTCATTTTCTACTTCAAACACACAGTTTTTGGGTGGAGTAGGAACAGGTAAACTATTCGAATGTGGAATGGGGCGAATAGCAGATGGAAGATTCTGGTACTGAACTGTTCTTCTTTTCTTCATAGACAATTCTGTCTTCATAGGTGGAGTCAGGCAGAAATAGCAGTCATGTGTATGGTTTGTAGGCTCCAGCCAAATCATAGGCACAGCGAAAGCCATAGATCGTTTCTTCTTTTTCAGCCATTCTCGCAGTGTAACTGAACATGCGTTGCAACATATATGTGGAGCCCAAGACTTATCCTGGTCCCCTACTTTCATACCCTACTTTCATACCGAAATAATACTGATAGGTAGTTTTTACAAGAGAAGTCAGATTGCGTTTCCGTGAGGAAAATGTTATTTCACCACAAATTTAACAATAGTTATTCACCATATTTACACATTTTCGTGGCATTGTTGCAAATTTTACTCTAAAAAAGCACTCGCGAACCAGACATTTTGCATTAATTTGAGTAGAAAGTACATCTACTTCACAGTCACAGCAACAGTATCTATGTTTACGTCTTACAAACAGCTGAAGAGCATTTGTGTTTTGTTATTTGACAGGTGTGCCAACTCCCAAAAAAGAATTCCCCCAAATTTAAAATCTTCACTCTAAAAAATGAAATGTCACTTTATCTTCAAAACAAGAGCTAATCTGTCATTTTTATGATAATTTTTGAATTCAGCAGATGGAAATACTTGTAAATTTACTATTTTAAGCCCGAAACCTTTAGCATTGTTGTCCAGTGTAATTAGAGTGAACATTGTCCTAAATATCACCGTCTTTTTCTTTCTCTGCCGGGTTCGATTCCCGGCGGGGTCAGGAATTTTCTCTGCCTCGTGATGACTGGATGTTGTGTGCTGTCCTTAGGTTATTAGGTTTAAGTAGTTCTAAGTTCTAGGGGACTGATGACCATAGATGTTAAGTCCCATAGTGCTCAGAGCCATTTAAACCATTTTTTTCTTTCTATGAATTCACACAAACGATATAAATAACAGAAACGTGCACCTTCAGGATACCGTTCCACTCGTCTGTGGGTTATGTCACGAGGAACAGATGTGTGATTAAGCTCTTTGATAATTTGACTCCATATGCTAGTAGAAGGTAATTTTGTGGCCTTAATCTTCGTTCCAAAACATGTGAAGTTATAATTTAGAGTTGCAAAAGACGAATATGAGCTGCTTTCGAAAATAAAAAACCTGTTGATAATGTCGGACTGCCATCCTCAGTTAATCTGAATGATAAATAGTGAGCCCTTATAACACAGCCTCAGACGTTTTGTAGTCTCTGTGCCGCGTATTTAGTGGCATCTAGGTGTTGTCGCTGCGACTTGAACATTCAATCTGGTTCACAATCTGTGTTGTAAAGTAAGCAATCCTTAGCACGTGGGCATGTGTGAATACAGAGTGAGGACGGATATCTTCCATTTACAGAATCGATGAACCACTCCGTCTCTCTGACGTCAGGGACTGATGGATTTTATGCTGCTGCTTCGAAATGGTTCGATTTCTCTGCCGTTTTGAGTACAGTGGAACTTTTTTTTTTTTTTTTACCTGTTGAGCGTACGTGCAATGAGAAAACACTGACTCGAAGAATGGAGATGAAGATATCTGCGGATAAGGCTGAAAAGATGCTTCCTAAGCTTTATGTTGACCAACTATTAGTGACAGAACGTGCATAAAATGCTTTCAGCGTTTCAAGAACAGTGATTCTGACGTCCAAGACTCGGCAGTGGAAGAGAAGTTTTCGAATATTCAGAACTGCAAGCATTACTTAACAACGGCGCGTACGAATTGCAGCAGGCATTATCACAGTCGTTAGAAGAAAGTGAGCAAGCCGTTTTCAGTAGACTGAAAGCTATGGAACTGATACAGAAGTAAGGGCATTGGGCGCTCTACGAGCTGAAGCCGAGAAATGTTGAGCGACGTTTGTTTGCTTCTGAGAAACTGCTTGCTACGGAAAGAATGTCAACATCCTGTTTACAATTGCGGACGTAAAATGGGTTCTTACGATAATCCCAAGCGGAAGAAATCTTGAGATATCCCGGCCATTTTTCCTCATCATCTACCAAACCGAATATTCACGGCTCGAGGGTCATGCTCTGTATTTGGTGGAACCAGCTCGGCGTAGTGTATTATGAGCTACTGAAACTGGCGGAAACAATCACAGTATATCATTATCGAAAACGGTTGATGTTTGTGAGCCAAACACTGAAAGACAAATGGCCACAATACAGTGTTAGACGTCAAAATATCATTTTGCTGCATGACGATGCTCGATCCGGTGTTGCAAGACCCATCAAAATGTACTGGGAAACGTTGAAACTGGAAGTCCTACCGCACTCGCCTTATTCTCCTCATATTGCTACCTGTGACAACAAGTTACTTCGATCAATGGCACACTGCCTGGCTTACAAGCACTTCTGATCATTTGAACAAGTGCAAAATTAGATCTATTCATGGATCTCCTCAAACGATGCCTTGCTCTTTCGCCTTGGGATTTGTATGATGCTCGGAAGATGGAATAAAGCAATAGCTAGTGATGGCCAGTACTTTGAATCGTAACTTGTTTGTAAGTTTTTCACAGTAATGCCACGACGGGAATAAAGTTATGGGCCTATCAAGTAAACTGTTCATAATTTCAAAAACAACAGCCATAACTCTTAATAGATTTATCCCACTGTGAAACAAGTTGGTCAGTGCCTTAATGGAAAAATGTTTTCGGTGGCCTACGGTATCATGATTGTAATAAGGAGTTTACCTCTTCGTCCAAAGCAAATCGGCGGCCACTAATGTCTTCTTTCAGAGCTCCAAAAATCTTAAAATCGCGAGGTGACAAATCGGGATCTATGGAGGGTGTGTGAGGGCTTCCCAAGGAAACTTCTGCAGTGTAGTCATAACAAGCTTGGCAGCTTGTTAAAAGTTGTTATTGCGATTACTTTTGAAATAATAAAGTCTGATTTTTTCCCCATATGTCTCGTTTCCCGGTGCCCATAGATGTGTGTATATACAGGGTGAATCTGTGATGATGTTACAAATTTTTCAAGATAATGGAAAAGGATACATGTTTCAGTTTCAGTAAGGATCCCTGTAACGGAAACGAATAAGTCGAAAATTATAAGCGAATACCGTTCTGATACCACTGACAGGGGAATACATATACTGGTAGACTGTAGGGTAGGCAACTTTCAGAGGAGGTAGTATGGACCAAAACAGGAAAAAATATCTAGTAAACAAGAGCTCTAAAAAGCATACCTTAAGAGCTACGTGCACTTGTTCTAGTGAGAAGATGTGTTTCACAGTAGTGAAGATGAACAAGTGTTCATATCTCCTCAGGTATGCATTTTAGAGCACATGTTTACTGCAAATTTTTTCCTTGTATTGGTCCATATTATCACTCTCAAATTTACCCACCCTACAATGCTAGCAACAACAGTACCAGTACAATATTCCATTGTCAGAGATATCAGAACGGTTTTCGCTTCCTACATTAGACTGATTCGTTTCCAGTACAGGGACCTTTAGCTCAGATTGATAGATTTATTGCTCTCCATTATCCTATAATATTTGTAACAGTCTCACAGAATCATATTTGCTTACATTTACAGGCGCTGCCTCTGTAGAATCGTTGGATAACGTTTCCCTACATGTTTTCCTATATAAAGCTTGATCTACTAAGTCCCCTCTACAACCTCTAGAACCGTGTAACACGAACTGTGAAAAAGCTTGTATATCTAGGAAATAATCGAGGATGTTGGTCGTGAGACCCACCAGTTTCGGAATGCAAACAACCCGTCTCCATCTCTGTGGTCATTGCAGTTCGTTAATTTAGGAGCCAACTATCCTGTAAGAGTGGCAGGAAGCTTATTTCTTCTCCTCCTGATAACGGTAGCTACAGTCCATTACTTCTTTAACTTGCAGATCCCTCTTCATTTTAGTTGTCTTCACTTAATGACAAGTAGACCTATTACGCCGAAGTGCTCTTACAGGGCGTCGCAGTCGGGAGTTACGGCGATGAATAAGAAATCCTCCTCGACGCCTGTTTCTATTCCTTTACCCCACTCAAGCGACTATCCCCGCGTGGCTTTGTCTGCGACGCTGGGTATCGCCTGCCGCTCTGCAAACCCCATGTTAAAATGGTCTCATTTACGCGGGTGGCCTAATTTGCATGACAATGGAGCAAGTGCAACGGTTTGTAGTGAAAATTGAACTTTCTGTGTTGCTACGTTTCTTAAAGGTAACAAATCGTCAACTAAAAAAAGATTCAAGAAGACAAACGATACGTTAAGACTAGTGAAACCCAGGCCTCTACAGGGTGGTCCACTGGTAGTGACTGGGCCAAACATCTCACAAAATAAACATCAAACGAAAAAACTACAAAGAACAAAACTCGACTAGCTTGAAGGGGGAAACCAGATGGCGCTATGGTTGGCCCGCTAGATGGCGCTGCCATAGGTCAAACGGATATCAACTGCGTTTCTTTTTAAATAGGAACCCTCATCCTTTATTACATATTCGTGTAGTACTTAAAGAAATATGAATGTTTTAGTTGGACCACTTTTTTCGCTTTGTGATAAATGTCGCTGTAATAGTCACAAACGTATAGGTACGTGGTATCACGTAACATTCCGCCAGTGCGGTCGGTATTTGCTTCGTGATACATTACCCGTCTTAAAATCGACCGTTTACCAATTGCGCAAGGTCGATATCGAGTTGACGAAAATGCCGAACGGGCGTGTGCTATGTATGCTGCTCTGTATCCTGGACAATATCATCCTAGTATCCGGAACGTGCGCCGAATAGTTACGTTATTTAAGGAAACAGCAAGTGTTCTGCCACATGTGAAATGTCAACCACGACATGCAACAAATGATGATGCCCAAGTAGGTGTTTTAGCTGCTGTCGCGGCTAATCCGCACATCAGTAGCAGAAAAATTGTGAGAGAATCGGGAATCTCAAAAACGTCGGTGTTGAGAATGCTACATCAACATCGATTGCATCCGTATGATATTCCTATGCACCCGGAATTGCACGGCGACGACTTTGAACGTCATGTATAGTTCTGCCACTGGGCACAAGAGAAATTGCGGGACACCGACAGATTTTTTGCACGCGATCTATTTAGCGACGAAGCGTCATTCACCAATAGCGGTAACGTAAACCGGCATAATGTGCACTATTGGGCAACGGAAAATCCACGATGGCTGCGACAAGTGGTACATCAGCGACCTTGGCGGGTTAATGTATGGTACGTCATTATGGGAGGAAGGATAATTGCCCCCATTTTATCGATGGCAATCTAAATGGTGCAATGTATGCTGATTTCCTACGTAATGTTCTACCGATGTTACTGCAAGATGTTTCACTGCATGACAGAATGACGATGTACTTGTAACATGATGGACGTCCAGCACATAGCTCGCGTGCGGTTGAAGCGGTACTGAATAAAACATTTCATGACAGGTGGATTGATCGTCGAAGCACTATACCATGCCCCGCACGTTCACCGGATCTGACGTCCTCGTGATCCACCGACTACGCCTGACAACATGCGTCAGCCCACTGTCAATGCTTGTGCAAACATTACGGAAGGCGAACTACTCGCTGTTGAGAGGAATGTCGTTACAATTATTGCCAAATGCATTGAGGTTGACGGATATCATTTTGAGCATTTATTGCTTTAATGTGGTATTTACAGGTAATTGCGCTATAGCATTCTCAGAAATGATAAGTTCACAAAGGTACATCTATCACATTGGAACAACCGAAATAAAATTTTCAAACGTACCTACGTTCTGTATATTAATTTAAAAAACCTACCTGGTGCCAACTGTTCGTCTAAAATTGTGAGCCATATGTTTGTGACTATTACAGCGCCATCTATCACAATGCGAAAAAAGTGGTCCAACTAAAACATTCAAATTTCTTTACGTACTACACGAATAAGTAATAAAAATGGGGGTTCCTATTTAAAAGAAACGCAGTTGACATTAGTTTGACCTATGGCATTGCCATCTAGAGGGCCAACCATAGCGTCATCTGGTTTCCCACTTCAAGCTAGACAAGTTCCGTTCTTTGTAGTTTTTTCGTTTGACGCTTATTTCGTGAGGTATTTGGCCCAGTCACGATCAATGTACCACCCTGTATATTGTGCGCCGAATGGTCAGCAGAAAAGGTAGCAACGCTGGTGCGTCCCGACGAAGGGAGTAGAAATTATAACAGACATCGAGAGAATCCAGAAACGTAACAAGTCTGTATATTTCTTATGAAAAGTGAAACACAAATGCTTGGCGAACTTAATTGAGAAATATTGTAAAAAATATAGTGTAATCCTCGTAGAAGCGCTGTTGGCAAAATTTCTATGACATGCACTCAAAGCAATATCTTGGCCCATTATTTAGTCACCATCGTATACAATATTTGATCAGAGGTTTCCTGAAGGGAACTGTCCGCTAGATGTCACGAATGTGGACAAGCCAGCATAAAAGAGGCAATGTGTATTTCATTGACAGTAGACATATGGATTTAGTATCCTACTCTTATTGTGCTTAAGAAAACAGTAAACGTGGAAACATATGAAAATTTTACACAGCATTGTGGATTGAGTACAGCAGAGGAGTAGTTCGGAGATGATGATTGTGTCACCACGACAATGCATCCTTTCATTTGGGAGGATCTGCTAGGCAATGCTTTGTGAACCATAACTGCGAAAAAATGAACAGGCACTCCCAGAGTCCCAACCTGTTCTCCATGGAACACCTTTCGGATGAGTTAGAACCTCGACCTCACTCCAAATCCAACGTGTCAACATCACTGTTTGCACAGGTTACTGCTTTTGAGGAAGAGTGGGCTGCCATTCTTCCACAAATATTCTTATACGTCACAGGAAGTTTCTCCAGCAGAGTTCAAATCGTTATAAAGGCGAGGAGTGGACATAACTCACATCTACAACTACATCTATATGATTACCCTGCTATTCACAATAAAGTGCCTGGCAGAGGGTTCAATGAACCACCTTCAAGCTGTCTCTCTACCGTTCCACTCTCGAAGGGAGCGCGATGAAAAACGTGCACTAAAATATTTGTGCGAGTCCTTATTTCTCTTCTTTTGTCGTGATGATAATTTCTCCCCCATTGTAGGTGCCAACAGAATAACTTCGAAAAAATGAACAGGCACTCCCAGAGTCCCAACCTGTTCTCCGCGGAACACCTTTCGGATGAGTTAGAACCTCGACCTCACTCCAAATCCAACGTGTCAACATCACTGTTTGCACGGGTTACTGCTTTTGAGGAAGAGTGGGCTGCCATTCTTCCACAGATATTCTTATACGTCACAGAAAGTTTCTCCAGCAGAGTTCAAATCGTTATAAAGACGAAGAGTGGACATAACTTGTGTCGGCAGACTTGCCAACACTACGCACACTAATTGAAAGAGGCGGCCAAGATGCACGCGCTAACTCACGAAGGATGGAGTGAGGTCTGAAACAGGAGACTTAATGAATGCTATAAAGAAAAGTACGTAGCTCCTTTGGTACTTATCTTTTAATCCATCCTTTGTATACATCGTTCTTGATGAGACATCTGGAGATTGTGGCGATACAAGTGAGACTCTTTAGATACAAGCTATATAAGGCTAATGGCGCCTTGCTAGGTCGTAGACATGAACTTAGCTGAAGGCTATTCTACTGTCTCTCGGCAAATGAGAGCAAAGGCTTCGTCCGTATAGTCGCTAGCAACGTCGTCGTACAACTGGGGCGAGTTCTCGTACGTCTCTCGAGACCTGCCGTGTGGTGGCGCTCGGTCTGCGATCACACAGTGGCGACACGCGGGTCCGACATGTACTAATGGACCGCGGCCGATTTAAGCTACCACCTAGCAAGTGTGGTGTCTGGCAGTGACACCACATAACTCACATCTACAACTACATCTACATGATTACCCTGCTATTCACAATAAAGTGCCTGGCAGAGGGTTCAATGAACCAACTTCAAGCTGTCTCTCTACCGTACCACTCTCGAAGGGAGCGCGGTGAAAAACGTGCACTAAAATATTTGTGCGAGTCCTGATTTCTCTTCTTTTGTCGTGATGATCATTTCTCCCCCATTGTAGGAGCCAACAGAATAATTTCGCAAACGGAGGAGAAAATTGGTGATTGAAATTTCGTGAGAATATCCCGTCGCAACGAGCAACGCCTTTGTTTTAATGATTGCCACTCCAATCCACGTGTCATGTCTGTGGCACTATCGCCCCTATTTCACGATAATACAAAACGAGCCGCCCTTCTTTGTACTTTTTCGGTGTCATCCGTCAATCCCACCTGATGCGGATCCCACACTGCACAGCAATACTCCAGAATAGTGGAGACAAGCGTGGTATAAGCAGTCTCTTTAGTAGGCCTGTTGCACCTTCTAAGTGTTCTGCCAATGAATCGCAGTCTTTGGTTTGTTCTACCAACAACATTATCTATGTGATCGTTCCAATTTAGGATATATGAAATTGTAACCCCTGAGTATTTAGTTGAATTTACAATCTTCAGATTTGTGTGGCTTATCGCGTAATCGAAATTTAGCTGATTTCTTTTAGTAACATGTGAAAAACGTCACACTTTTCTTTATTCAGGGTCAATTGCCACTTTTTGCACCATACACGTATCTTACCTAGATCATTTTCTAATTCGTTTTGGTCATCTGATGATTTTACAAGACGGTAAATTACTGCATCATCTGCAAACAATCTATGACGGCTACTCATATTGTCTCCTATGTCGTTAATATAGATCAGGAACAATAGAGGGCCTATAACACTTCCTTGGGGAACGCCGGATATTACTTCTGTTTTACTCGATGACTTTCCGTCTATTACTACGAACTGTGACCTTTCTGACAGGAAATCAAGAATCCAGTCGCAAAACTGGGACGATATTCCATAGGCACGCAGTTTGGTTAGAAGACGCTTGTGAGCAACGGTGTCGAAAGCCTTCTGGAAATCTAAAAATATGGAGTCAATCTGACATCCCCTGTCGAAAGCATTCATTACTTCATGAGTATAAAGAGCTAATTGTGTTTCACGAAAACGGTATTTGCACTATGGGACTTACATCTATGGTCATCAGTCCCCTAGAACTTAGAACTACTTAAACCTAACTAACCTAAGGACAGCACACAACACCCAATCCGTGCTGACTGTGAGTCAATAAATAGTTTTCTTCGAGATACTTCATAATGTTCGAATACAGTATATGTTCCAAAAACCCACTGCATATCGACGTTAGTGATATGGGCCTGTAATTCAACGGATTACTCCTACTTCCCTCTTTGGGTATTGGTGTGAGTTCAATTTTCCAATAAAAACATACATGTTTCATATCAAGTGCCTTCTGCTGCCACCAACTGCCAGGTACTCCATATCAGCGACCTCAGTAGTCATTATACATCGTATGGGAGCAGAATGGGGCGCTCCGCGGACCTCACGAATCACGGACTCCGTGATCAGGTGATTGGATGTCACATGTATCATGCGTCTGTACGCGAGATTTCCACACTCCTAAACAATTCTATGTCTACTGTTTCAAATGTGATAGTGAAGTGGAAACGTGAAGGGGCACGTACAGCACAAAAGCGTACAGGCCGACATCGTCTGTTGACTGACGGAGACCGCCGAAAGCTGAAGAGGGTCGTAATGTGTAACGGGCAGACATCTGTCCCGACCATCACACAGGAGTTCCAAACTGCATCAGGATCCACTGCAAGTACTATGACAGGCTGGAGGTGAGAAAACTTGGATTTCATGGTCAAGCGGCTGTTCATAAACCACACATTCTAAACAACGCCTCGCTTGGTGTAAGGAGTAAACATTGGACGATTGAACTGTGGAGAAACGTTGTGTGGAGTGACGAATCACGGTACATAATGTGGCGATCCGATGGCAGGGTGTGGGTATGACGAATGCCCTGTGAACGTCATCTGCCAGCGTGTGTAGTGCCAACAGTAAAATTCGGTGGCGGTGGTGTTAGGGTGTGGTCGTGTTTTTCATGGAGGGGGGTTGCACCCCTTGTTGTTTGGCGTGGCACTATCACAGCACAGGCCGACATTGATATTTTAAGCACCTTCTTGCTTCCCACTGCTTAAGGGCAATTCGGGGATGGCAATTGTATCTTTCAACACGATCGAGCACCTGTTCATAATGCACGGCCTCTAGCGGCGTGGTTACACGACAATAACATCCCTGCAGTGGACTGGCCTGCACAGAGTGCTGAGCTGAATCCTATAGAGCACCTTTGGGATGTTTTGGAACGCCGTGCTAGGCCTGTCGGACGGACATCGACACCTCTCCTTAGTGTAGCACTCAGAGAAGAATGGTCTGCCATTCCCCAAGAAACCTTCCAGCACCTGACTGAACGTATTCCTGCGAGAATGGAAGCTGTCATCAAGGCTAAGGGTGGGCCAACACCAAACTGGATTCCAGCATGACCGATGGGGAGTGCCACGAACTTGTAAGTCATTTTCAGCCAGGTGTCCGGATACTTTTGATCACTTAGTGTATCTGCTAATCGGTGTGTGGCTACTTTTGGTCAGAATGTGTCTCTCTCTTCGGATTCATCACGATAAGATAGATAAAAGCACATACAGGGGAATATCAGCACATTTCCCTATTCTGAAGGAGCCGAATGTATACTTTCTAATTTCGGTATGGAATATCCTCCGCTAATTGGTTTTAGGTGTATGTAACACAGAAGTAAGACGTTTTCCTGTCCAAATGTTCCAGCGATAAATTACAATGTAAAGCAAATCTAAAAGCTTAAGACACGTGCTCGAAAATGACCAAAGGTTGGCCGATCGCAAAGATAATGAAAAGAATATAGCCTCCTTGGACCATGTTTTCAATTGCAATACACATTAGGGCTGTTTAACACAACAATAATAATAAAAATTAAAATATGTAGAAGCCACCCATTACCCATGGACCTCGCCGAGGTCGATTGGCTTCCAAGCCTTAGCGGTAGAAATATTCGTACAATATGTGCAATCACAACGGAGGAATATCTGTTGACAGATAAGATTAACCTGTGAAACTTCCTGGCAGATTAAAACTGTTTGCCGGACCGAGACTCGAACTCGCGACCTTTGCCTTTCGCGGGCAAGTGCTCTACTTGCCCGAGCACTTGCCCGCGAAAGGCAAGGGTCCCGAGTTCGAGTCTCGGTCCGGCACACAGTTTCAATCTGCCAGGAAGTTTCTTATCAGCGTACACTCCGCTGCAGAGTGAAAATCTCATTCAAGATTAAACTGTGCTTAATCAATCTTTTCAGTACTTGGGAGTGGAACAGTCTGCTTACATGATCCATTGATCTGGTCTTCCAACATAAGCCAACAAAGTCTTCCTGTGCTGATAGTGCATACGGCTGAAATCTCGGAAAACTACAGCCGCTGTTTTTCTGAGTGCTACTCTGTTGTATGAGGGCACCCTTATGGGCAAATTATTCCAGAGATAAAATATTCCCCCATCCGAATCTATGGTTGGGGACTACGAAGGAAGATGGTATCATCAGAAATAACGGGTCTGATCGTGGACTGTTGGATCCATTAATGTGGCCGGTAGGTTAGAGAGTTTAAAAACAGAGAAAGATAAGTTTAATAGTGGGAATCAGTGAAGTGAGGCGGCAGTAAGAACAGGGCTTCTGGTAGTGTGAGTACAGGTGTGTAAGCAAAATGTCAAATAGGAATGACGCAGAAACTTGTCAATAGTGAATAAGAAAGTAGGAACGGGGGTAAGTGGTACAAACCGTTTCTATTTTACTTACAGTAAGCACCCACAGTGCTATTGTTCATACCACCTTGGTAACCATCAAGAGATCAAGAAATAAAGAGTGCAACGTGTAGAATTGATTTTGCATTTTTGCAATTTTTCTGTTTTATTATTTCACACATTTGTAAATGTTTAGGAGTCTGAACCGAAAGTTGATGTCTCAGATTGATGCGTTAAAGCATCCACAAGCAGCATTGAAACCACTGGTCGAGATACCTAGTGGGAAAACAGAAACCAACAGGACCAGCGCCTCGCAAATAATTATCGACACGTCATGAATAATTATAGTGGTTACTAACCGTTAAATGTGTTGATTATAGGTTTCTTGATTACTGGGAAGGGGGGCAAGCGCTCTTTATCTGCCAAATTAAACGGGCTTAAAGAAGGTTCGTGGTTGCCGTCCACATTGAAGGCGTCCGTTGTTAGGAGCTTCCTATTGCAGAATTGTGATGAAGTATAGGCGAACAGGGGCACTTGTTCCGCCTCAAATTTTGTGAGTGTAGCTAATGAGCATTTACATTTGTAATTTATATGTTTACATATACTAGAGGGAGTTAGACAGATGGAGCTTGATGTGAATGGACAACTTTTTTCTCGGTACGCAGATGTAGCGCCGACTGCTAGAGAGAGAGGTTCTTGTTGTTCCTTAAGGCAGCAGTAACGATGGTATACACACAATATTTCTTAAGATCAACACGCTGCGCCCGCATCTCGTGGTCGTGCGGTAGTGTTCTCGCTTCCCACGCCCGGGTTCCCGGGTTCGATTCCCGGTGGGGTCAGGGATTTTCTCTGCCTCGTGATGGCTGGGTGTTGTGTGCTGTCCTTAGGTTAGTTAGGTTTAAGTAGTTCTAAGTTCTAGGGGACTTATGACCACAGCAGTTGAGTCCCATAGTGCTCAGAGCCATTTGAACCATCAACACGCTACCGTCGACTGTATTAAGTGTGTGAAAAAATTGACTTTTTTAAAGGTATGGGCAGCACAGTGCTTTGGAAGCTCCTGTGATCGAAGTCATTGAGAGGTAAAAGATAAACTTTAAAGGAAAAGAGTACGCCTATTAATGTGACTCATTTTAATTTAAAGTGGGATTAAATATTTAAAGAAAAACCAAAGATATTTCTGGGTGTTATTTATTTTTGAGAGAAGGCCAAATTACATGCGAGTCCGTTAGTATGCAGTTGCCTAAATTGTAGAGAAAAAAAATGTACGGAATGACACGATACTACCAAAACACTCAAAATGTTTCTAAGGTTTATCAGTATCGAATAATTAACTGTTTATCAAATCTCTCGAATTACACCCGTGGTCTACGGGGAAGCGTCTTTGATTCATAATCAAAACGTCTTCGGTCCCGGGTTCGATCCCCGCCACTGCCTAAATTTTGATAAATAATCAGCATTGGCGGCCGAAGGCTTCCGGCATAAGAAGTCAGCCTCATTCTGCCAACGGCCTTGTCAAAGAGGGCGGAGGAGCGGATAGAGGTTCAGTTCACTCTCTTGTCCTAGGGGTGGGAAATTGCCCCTAAAGGCGGAAGAATCAGCAATGATCAACGACATGAGGATGCAGAAGGCAATGGAAACCACTGCATTAAAGACACGTAACGTGTATCCACAGGACATGTGGCCTGTAACTGAAGAAGTGTCATGATGATCTCTCCATTGGCAAAAGATTCCGGAATAGTCCCCCATTCGGATCTCCGGGAGGGGACTGCCAAGGGGGAGGTTACCATGAGAAAAAGATTGAATAATCAACGAAAAGATAGCGTTCTACGAGTCGGGGCGTGGAATGTCAGAAGCTTGAACGTGGTAGGGAAACTAGAAAATCTGAAAAGGGAAATGCAAAGGCTCAATCTAGATATAGTAGGGGTCAGTGAAGTGAAGTGGAAGGAAGACAAGGATTTCTGGTCAGATGAGTATCGGGTAATATTAACAGCAGCAGAAAATGGTATAACAGGTGTAGGATTCGTTATGAATAGGAAGGTAGGGCAGAGGGTGTGTTACTGTGAACAGTTCAGTGACCGGGTTGTTCTAATCAGAATCGACAGCAGACCAACACCGACAACGATAGTTCAGGTATACATGCCGACGTCGCAAGCTGAAGATGAACAGATAGGGAAAGTGTATGAGGATATTGAAAGGGTAATGCAGTATGTAAAGGGGGACGAAAATCTAATAGTCATGGGCGACTGGAATGCAGTTGTAGGGGAAGGAGTAGAAGAAATGGTTGCAGGAGAATATGGGCTTGGGACGAGGAATGAAAGAGGAGAAAGACTAATTGAGTTCTGTAACAAGTTTCAGCTAGTAATAGCGAATACCCTATTCAAGAAGCACAAGAGGAGGAGGTATACTTGGAAAAGGCCGCGAGATACGGGAAGATTTCAATTAGATTACATCATGGTCAGACAGAGATTCCGAAATCAGATACTGGATTGTAAGGCGTACCCAGGAGCAGATATAGACTCAGATCACAATATAGTAGTGATGAAGTGTAGGCTGAAGTTCAAGTCATTAGTCAGGAAGAATCAATACGCAAAGAAGTGGGATACGGAAGTACTAAGGAATGACGAGATACGTTTGAAGTTCTCTAACGCTATAGATACAGCAATAAGGAATAGCGCAGTAGGCAGTACAGTTGAAGAGGTTCAAATGGTTCAAATGGCTCTGAGCACTATGGGACTCAACTGCTGAGGTCATTAGTCCCCTAGAACTTAGAACTAGTTAAACCTAACTAACCTAAGGACATCACAAACATCCATGCCCGAGGCAGGATTCGAAACTGCGACCGCAGCGGTCTTGCGGTTCCAGACTGCAGCGCCTTTAACCGCACGGCCACTTCGGCCGGCAGTTGAAGAGGAATGGACATATCTAAAAACGGCCATCACAGAAGTTGGGAAGGAAAACATAGGTACAAAGAAGGTAGCTGCGAAGAAACCATGGGTAACAGAAGACATACTTCAGTTGATTGATGAAAGGAAGAAGTACAAACATGTTCCGGGAAAATCAGGAATACAGAAATACAAGTCGCTGAGGAATGAAATAAATAGGAAGTGCAAGGAAGCGAAAACGAAATGGCTGCAGGAAAAATGTGAAGACATCGAAAAAGATATGATTGTCGGAAGGACAGACTCAGCATACAGGAAAGTCAAAACAACCTCTGGTGACATTAAAAGCAACGGTGGTAACATTAAGAGTGCAACGGGAATTCCACTGTCAAATGCAGAGGAGAGAGCAGATAGGTGGAAAGAATACATTGAAAGCCTCTATGAGGGTGACGATTTGTCTCATGTATAGAAGAAGAAACAGGAGTCGATTTAGAAGAGATAGGGGATCCAGTATTAGAATCGGAATTTAAAAGAGCTTTGGAGGACTTACGGTCAAATAAGGCAGAAGGGATAGATAACATTCCATCAGAATTTCTAAAATCATTGGGGGAAGTGGCAACAAAACGACTATTCACGCTGGTGTGCTGAATATATGAGTCTGGCGATATACCATCTGACTTTCGGAAAAGCATCATCCACACAATTCCGAAGACGGCAAGAGCTGACAAGTGCGAGAATTATCGCACAATCAGCTTAATAGCTCATGCATCGAAGCTGCTTACAAGAATTATATACAGAAGAATGGAAAAGAAAATTGAGAATGCGCTAGGTGACGATCAGTTTGGCTTTAGGAAAAGTAAAGGGACGAGAGAGGCAATTCTGACTTACGGCTAATAATGGAAGCAAGGCTAAAGAAAAATGAAGACACTTTCATAGGATTTGTCGACCTGGAAAAAGCGTTCGACAATATAAAATGGTGCAAGCTGTTCGAGATTCTGAAAAAAGTAGGGGTAAGCTATAGGGAGAGACGGGTCATATACAATATGTACAACAACCAAGAGGGAATAATAAGAGTGGACGATCAAGAACGAAGTGCTCGTATTAAGAAGGGTGTAAGACAAGGCTGTAGCCTTTCGCCCCTACTCTTCAATCTGTACATCGAGGAAGCAATGATGGAAATAAAAGAAAGGTTCAGGAGTGGAATTGAAATACAAGGTGAAAGGATATCAATGATACGATTCGATAATGACATTGCTATCCTGAGTGAAAGTGAAGAAGAATTAAATGATCTGCTGAACGGAATGAACAGTCTAATGAGTACACAGTATGGTTTGAGAGTAAATCGGAGAAAGACGAAGGTAATGAGAAGTAGTGGAAATGAGAACAGCGAGAAACTTAACATCAGGATTGATGGTCACGAAGTCAGTGAAGTTAAGGAATTCTGCTACCTAGGCAGTAAAATAACCAATGACGGACGGAGCAAGGAGGACATCAAAAGCAGACTCGCTATGGCAAAAAAGGCATTTCTGGCCAAGAGAAGTCTACTAATATCAAATACCGGCCTTAATTTGAGGAAGAATTTTCTGAGGATGTACGTCTGGAGTACAGCATTGTATGGTAGTGAAACATGGACTGTGGGAAAACCGGAACAGAAGAGAATCGAAGCATTTGAGACGTGGTACTATAGACGAATGTTGAAAATTACGTGGACTGATAAGGTAAGGAATGAGGAGGTTCTACGCAGAATCGGAGAGGAAAGGAATATGTGGAAAACACTGATAAGGAGAAGGGACAGGATGATAGGACATCTGCTAAGACATGAGGAAATGACTTCCATGGTACTAGAGGGAGCTGTAGAGGGCAAAAATTGTAGAGAAAGACAGAGATTGGAATACGTCAAGCAAATTATTGAGGACATAGGTTGCAAGTGCTACTCTGAGATGAAGAGGTTAGCACAGGAAAGGAATTCGTGGCGGGCCGCATAAAAAAAACAAAAAAAAAAACAAGTCTCTTACGTTCAATTTAGGCACAGTGGATCTACATGCAGAAATTAATTTCGTACTGTTGGAACAGTTCGACGGCAACAATCCTATAGAGCTGAAAAGGTATGACGATGAAGCTGGTAGTAGCATCGGTACAAAGACAAATAGTATCTTATGCTTGTTATAATTTCAAAATACGATCAAGGTGTTAATAAAACCGTTTAATTATTTGTGCTACGTCAAGAAATATTGTCAGTGATTTACCAGCCTGTATTCTCAAATTCGTCATAAACTTGCTACAGCAACGATAACGGTCTCGTCAGTTAAAGTTATCGATTTAATCCCACTGAGCTAGCCCTTGCTGCTTACTGTGTCTTGTTGTGCGATTTTAAAGAGACGTGCATGTCAACATAAGCGACACAGTGGACTCAAAGTCGTTTTTGGGCAGTATTGCGCCAGCCTAGATCCATAGCCGGCCGCGGTGGTCTAGCAGTTCTGGCGCTGCAGTCCGGAGCCGCGGGTTCGAATCCCGCCTCGGGCATGGGTGTGTGTGATGTCCTTAGGTTAGTTAGGTTTAAGTAGTTCTAAGTTCTAGGGGACTTATGACCTAAGATGTTGAGTCCCATAGTGCTCAGAGCCATTTTGAGCCTAGATCCATAACGAAGACGTTTACATTCGTGGGAAAGGAAGAGAGTGTAACATTTGAACGCTTTTATCTCAAGTATATGCTTTAATGAACGCGATACAGCAGCAGCATACATTATAGCTTGATCTGAAACTTGTTATTTGAAGAACTTACGACAGTGCAAACGTTGTACTATATAACATCGGTAAGTGACACAGTACCGCAATAATGGACGACGCAAATTTAAATCTTACACCAAACAAATATCATCTTATCCCTTTTCTAAATTGATCACACTATCAACATTTCTTTCTATATGCCGTGTATGTTCACTTACTGGTGTTGACTACAGATCGAAAAAACAAAAGCTTTACGAGTTCTGAACTTCTTCCTATAGAATTCGAAAAGTTGTACAACATATTTATTTGTGAGAATGGCAGCCTCATTACATGTGACCCGTATGCTGCCTTACGCAGAACAGTAAATATCAAAAAGAATTTCAAGGGGTTAGTGTCGGCAATTTAAAGTTTAGGAATGCACCCGTTGTTACCTCTCGCTTTTTAATTCTTTATTGGTCGTGCGGGGAGAGGATGCCTGCGTAGGGCCGAGCTGCTGTATTGCTTTACAAAAAGATAATACTTTACAAAACAGACAGTTTGCCCCAGCGCCAGTCTGGGCTTTCTTCCAACGTACTCGTAAAAAGAAAAAAATAGTCTATTACAATTTGTTTTGTAAAGTAAAACCTTTTTGTAAAACATTGCAAAGTGATTTCGATGTTTAGTGATCAAATTGTTTTACATGATGCAACGATGAAAATTGTGGTTGTAAACAGAAACAAATTTCACCGTGTACCACGTACCCAGCTCCCCTAGCTGTTTAGTCTACTTGGCTTCCACAATTTTCCATTGGTAGTAATCTGCACTTGTCTCATGATCGAGAACGTTGACGCGATAAAAGGTATCTAATAACAAATTTTATATGACTGAAATAACACTTTCTTTGAAAATGACGGGTAGTCGAAACGTGTAAGGTTGTTGGAAAAATAAAATCGTGATCAAGACATAAGAAAAGTTATAAAAAACACAGAAAGTGTTTGTTCATCTACGTATATCGTTTACTTGAAACATTTATGACGGAAGACAGTTGTGTTTCTCATTTAGCTTTGTTGAAATAGGTGTTCATTCTTTGAAAGTTGCTTCCTTGCCTACGAGATAATCACAACGTTTAAGAATGTCCTCCAGAATTACAAGTCAGATGAGAGGTGCGTAATTCAGTGCGTCCGTCCTTTTATCTGTCGTGTTAATGCCCTGCGCTCTTTCCCAGGCACTGCTTGAGAGAGCGTAGACGCTCTCGGAGGCGAGTACACGTCGGGAAAACATTAAGGCGCTGCTGTTTACCGCCCAGCGCACGGAGCACATGCGCGAGGCTCTTCGAGGAAATGACCTTGGTCTGCCGGCTAGCCTTGGCGGGGAAGAACCGCTCTCGGCAGCTGGCGGGAACGCCTCCAGTCACAGCTGCAGAGAGCCTGCAGCATGGCTCCAGTGAGCACCGTGTACCTGGCGTTGTCGTCGCTCTTGCTTCTGCTGCTGCTGCTGCTGCTACCTGGACGCTACGAAGCTGTCCCGTTTGCCCCGACATACATCGACTGGAGCAGCTTCACCTGTAGCCAGCTGAATGAAGAGAACACGGACCAGCTCGACGGATGCCGTTTCACCGATGTTAGCCCCGGGCAAGAAGAGGTACAGTGCACCATTCATTTATTCATTCACTTATTCATGGTGTTACATGGGACCGATGAACCAATAAAACCTTCAGGATTGTCGCGCGAGTAAGGGTTTACGTTATATAAGACAAATAACGTACAGGGTCAACATCTGTACACTGTGTTTACAATAAATTGTCACTATGCTGATCTACACAACCATAACGGCCATAATGACACACCCGAATATAAGCTGCACCCCTAATTTTGAGGGAGGCAAGAAACAGGGAAAGAGTGAAAATGGTTCAAATGGCTCTGAGCACTAT
Source organism: Schistocerca nitens (assembly GCF_023898315.1). Taxonomy (NCBI): domain Eukaryota; kingdom Metazoa; phylum Arthropoda; class Insecta; order Orthoptera; family Acrididae; genus Schistocerca; species Schistocerca nitens. Next base: position 73,034,950 of record NC_064614.1, read on the forward strand.
GGGACTTAACTTCTGAGGTCATCAGTCCCCTGGAACTTAGAACTACTTAAACCTAACTAACCTAAGGACATCATACACATCCATGCCCAAGGCAGGATTCGAACCTGCGACCGTAGCAGCCGCGTGGTTCCGGACTGACGTGCCTAGAACCGCTCGGCTACCGCGGCCGGCCCGAAAGAGTGAAGTCCCGTGAGCGATGTATGAAAGTTGTTCAAAGCTATTGATAATACGCTCACACTTAATCAAGTTCTAGAGTGCTCCTATAGTGGTTACTAATTCGGTAGAAACGGAACCCTTACAGTGCCATTCTTTTATCTGTCTTTCTACCTATCCGACTGTTAAGAAACCTCAAGTAGACGTATTAGGTTCATATTTACGTTACTTACTAAGCCTATGGTCCCCCTGCGATGTAGAAAATTTAAGCTTCTACGTCAATGCAGTCAAAAGATACGGCCCTTTATGTCACATATTTGTATACTCGCAAACCCACAGATCAAAGCCTATACCGTAGTTCCCACTAACGTAGGAAAAGGTCCGAAGATTGTTGATTTGTAATCATCGTGATTTTTATCCGTTTGTCTCCCTCTCTCTCTCTCTCTCTGTCTCCCTCTCCCTCATAAATGTATACAGGGTGGTCCATTGATAGTGACCGGGCCAAATATCTCACGAAATAAGCATCAAACAAAAAAACTACACAGAACGAAACTTGTCTAGCTTGAAGGGGGAACCAGTTGGCGCTATGGTTGGCCCGCTAGATGGCGCTGCCATAGGTCAAACGGATATCAACTGCGTTTTTTAAAATAGGAACCGCCATTTTTTAATTACATATTCGTGTAGTACTTAAAGAAATATGAATGTTTTTATTGGAACAAATAAGCCCTCCGTCACAAATATGAAGTCAAAATTGACCAGGTTTCGACGCTACTATGAGCGTCGTCTTTCATAATTAGACTAACTGTTCAAAAAATGGTTCAAATGGCTCTGAGCACTATGGGACTCAACATCTGTGGTCATAAGTCCCCTAGAACTTAGAACTACTTAAACCTAACTAACCTAAGGACATCACACACATCCATGCCCGAGGCAGGATTCGAAGCTGCGACCGTAGCGGTCGCACGGTTCCGGACTGAGCGCCTAGAACCGCTAGACCACCACGGCCGGCAGACTAACTGTTCTAAAACATATTACGTATATAGTATATTAATAAAATTAAAGTTTGTACTGACTGGAAAAGATGCAGAAAGGCGACGTCATGAACAGTTGTGAGATGGCGAGCCGCTAAGGGCTGCTCGTACTGTGAACAAGGGTTGCAACGAGACTGTCTTAGCCTAATTCTGAAGACGACGCTCATAGTAGCGTAGAAACCAGGTCAATTTTGACTTAATATTGGTGACAGAGGGCTTATTTGTTCCAATATAATTCTGACGCAGTCACTGAACCTTAGCAGCTATGTTCAGAGTTTTATGAATGTTTTAGTTGGACCATTTTTTTCGGTTTGTGATAGATGGCGCTTTAATAGTCACAAACTTGTAAGTATGTGGTATCACCTGCAACAAATGATGATGCTGTCGCGGCTAATCCGCACACCAGTAGCAGAAAAATTGCGCGATAATCGAGAATCTCAAAAACGTCGGTGTTGAGAATGCTACATCAACATCGATTGCATCCGTACCATATTTCTATGCACCAGGAATTGCATGGCAACGATTTTGAACGTCGTGTACAGTTCTGCCACTGGGCACAAGAGAAATTACAGGACGATGACAGATTTTCTGCAGGCTTTCTATTTAGCGACGAAGCGTCATTCACCAAAAGCGGTAACGTAAACCGGCATAATATGCACTATTGGGCAACGGAAAATCCACGATGGCTGCGACAAGTGGAACATCAGCGACCTTGGCGGGTTAATGTATGGTGCGGAATTATGGGAGGAAGGATAATTGGCCCCCATTTTATCGATGGCAATCTAAATGGTGCAACGTATGCTAATTTCCTACGTAATGTTGCACCGCTGTTACTACAAGATGTTTCACTGCATGACGGAATGGCGATGTACTTCCAACATGATGGCGTTTACCTAAAATCGTACAACTAGGCAAGAAGCAAGGCTTCACAGTACACGTAAGGGAAAAAATCTGAAAATTGTTAATTTTTAATTATATCATACGAAAAAATAATAGTTTGTCATTTGTTATCCGACTGTCTGCCTGTCTTTTAAGACCATTTTTCTCAGAAACGAGTAGACATATGGAGCTGAAATTCATACCACATATTAAAGTCTACTGTTCCTTTCCCATGTAAAAGATTTAAGCTTCTATGTCAATGCAATCAAAATATACTGCCATTTACGTCACACATCTTGATATCTCTCCATTGTCGATATGATGGGAGGGAAAAATCGTCGAACTCTAATCCCGGGATGAATGAACTGCCTGTGTACATAATAAAGTTTGTACGGAACTCTCGATGCACGACTCCTACTCGTAGTTATTCGGATTTTTTGTTCTTGTTATAATATTGATAAATGATTATACTTTAGGTAAGCGACACCGGAGAGGAAGGCTTCTTGTCAAAACGGCGGCTGATGCCACTGTTAACTTCTCTGACACCATTTATTTCAACACTGTCAGTACTGTCTTAACTTCCATCCCAAATTACGCTGTCCTCTTTGTCATCGTGCACGCTATATTTCTTGAGTCATACTTCCATATGTCGTTCATTCTACACAGAAAGCGGTGCAGGGTGCTGTTTCGATGCGGCCCATTAAGGAGTTGCAATCGTTTGCAACCGAATGTCTGGGCTGTTTGGGAGAAGGGCAGGGGGAATGCTAACAAGGAATATTTCGGGACTTGCAGTTCTGACATTCGTCTGATTACCAATCGAAAGCTCCCGAAAAGGTCGACTAGAAGTGTAAGATTGGGAATATTTGAATTTGCTTCTTGGACGCTGGGATCAAATGCCCTCGGCAAAAATTAAAATTCAGTATGTGTGCGTGGCGCTGTGGGTTTGCAATGTGTATTAAAAGTGAATCAAGTGAAAGTGTAGCAAAAGTCAAGCCACAAAGTCGGTATCCACTCGCGGAGAGCCACAATCGCCAAGTTCGTAAGTATTCTGGTCTGCAAACGCTGACTGGTCGTAACCCACCAGATAAGTGATACAAATAATATGAAAGAAGAACTGAGGGTGCTACACAACACGTTCTGAGAACTACATAATAAGAAATGTAGCCAAAGCCAACCAGAATAAAACAAGAGAAGAAGGCAAGGAAGGGAAGATCGCGCTTATGCACTTAACACATGTGAAGAGCGTCAGTGAATGGCTAGGTAACGTTCTCCGCTGACGAGGTTTCATACCGATTTTGCCCACCAGCCACAGGATCTACTACATCACATCATACGTTCCACCAAGGACGCAGTGAAGAAACGTAATATTGCCTGAGTACATGAATTACTTCGTGAGTGGAGAGTTGCCTACGTAGGTGAGACAAGGAGGCCAATCAGCTATGATCACCTACGACGCTTTTGCGGTTACCGCAGCACAGTAAGCCGGCGGTCGGGAAATACCACCGTGACAGTGGAAAACCTGTCATGCCCCAGGAAGCCCGTGTGCTGGCGGAAGAGTCGTAAATACGCCAACGCAAAATACGAGGAAGATCCCGTACCGAGCACGGACGCCACAGCCTAAGCCAGGGGCCTCTCCACCCGGAAAATCACGCCCGCGCAAAGCGCGGTGCAGGGAGTGTGTGCACCATGTATGGGTCCAACAGCACAACTCGCCTCAACTGGGCTTCCGCGGTGAAGTCGCCGTCGTGCACTGCCGGGTATCATGATTGGCGGCTTATTCAATACTGACATTGGTAAGTGTGGTGTCACAGCCAGACACCACACGTGCTAGGTGGTAGCTTAAATCGGCCGCGGTCCTGTAGTACATGTCGGACCCGCGTGTCGCCACTGTGTGATCGCAAACCTAGCGCCACCACAAGGCAGGTCTCGAAAGACTGACTCGAACTCAGCCCAGTTGTATGGACGACAGAGCTAGCGACTAGACGTACTAAGCCTTTCTCTCTCATTAGCCGAGAGACAGAATAGCCTTCAGCTTAGTTAATGGCTACGAACTAGCAAGGCGCCCTTAGCCTTACAGTGATTGTAATTAGAGTCTCACTTGTGTTCACCATAGAGATGTACAAGAAGAAATTAAAGATAAGTATATGAGAAGCTCCGTTCTTTTCTTCATAGCATTAATTACGTATCCTGTTCCAGTACTTCACGCCCGTCTGCGTTAGTCAGCGTGCCTTTTTAAGCCACCTCTATCTACAAGGTGTTGGCCCAGCTGCCGACACATCAGTAAGGGCAAGGCAGTTCCTAGAATAAAGGAACAATCTGCTCCGAAAAAAACTAAGTTTTCTTTAAGTCCATTTAAAGCCAAGTGGGGACTTTCTTAATTTTGCAGGGTGTGACGATAAAGTCAAATGTCTAATGAGAGGTCCAGTAGTCGCGTGTGTAAGAAAATCGACATTTGAAACACACTACAGCAAATTGCAATCGGGAAAGTAAAGTGAAACCATAGGGGCTAGCAGAGACGAAGAACTGAAGAAGTTGCAAAGTCTTGCAGAAGAGAATTCTGCATCGCAAATGAGGTGTTAACCAGTACTTTATCATGTGAAACGTCCCCTTTTTAAACAATTATACACGACTGTGCTTAAACTGACACACAGTATTTTTTAGCGCAACGCAATCTGACTTTCAATAATCTCTACAAGAGAATGGCCCTGACTAACATTAACCTGTACTTTTCACAAATCACTTACCTCACAAAAATCTTGGTTACTCCCACTACTGCAATATAGCTAGCGCCACTAATGCAAGCTAAATAAAAGATTCAAACTATGGAAGGCACTAACTACTGATAGGCATAGTTAGCAAAAGAAAGATTTTAATAGAGAACAAACAATGTATTTACCTTAATATCATATATATATATATATATATATATATATATATATATATATATATATATATATATATATAGATAGATAGATAGATAGAGAGAGAGAGAGAGAGAGAGAGAGAGAGAGAGAGCAGTTCATGACAAATTTCAAAACTCCGCCATCTCTCTCCCCACATCCACCACTGCTGGCGGCTCACCTCCAACTGCGCAACGCTACGTGCTGTTCACAGCCAGCTGCCTAACACTACAATGGTTGAGTATTACAACAATGCAAAGCAGCCACAGACTGCACACAGCACAGCCAGTGATTTTCATACAGAGGTGGCGTTACCAAAAAAAACCTAAACAGCCTACTTACATAGCCCCCATGCTCCCCACAAAAAATTTTACAAATGGTTTTGGGCAGTGGGCAATACATATTTGTTAAAATTTTTCATAATCGTAATTACAATAACAAAGAAATCAAATGCACACACTTATTGATACAATGTTGGTCAAAAGCTAAAATTTTCTCACAGTCCATAAAGACAGTCCTGATCATTCATCAAATTGCAGTGTTTTTCTCAAAGTCTGAGCAGTAAAAGAAAATGCACACGGAAGTAGTGGATTTCCATGCAGTCTTGAAGAAGTAGCGTTGTCCTTCCAACGGAAAGACAGTGCTGACTCTTGACATGCTGACAGGTAATGGGCCACAACAGAGCAAACCCACAGCGGAGTCAGTCGAAGTTTTGAAGAGTATTGGTGGGTAGGTCATCACAGAGCAGACCCACTGTAGTCCTGGTAGAGATTACGGTATTGGTGGGCCACCAGAGGTGCAGACCCACTGCAGTCCTTGTAGAAATAATGGTACTGGTGAGTCAGCAAAGACGCAGACCCACTGTAGTCCTTGTAGAGATAATGGTACTGGTGAGTCAGCAAAGACGCAGACCCACTGTAGTCCTTGTAGAGATAATGGTACTGGTGGGCCACCAGAGGTGCAGACCCACTGCAGTCCTTGTAGAGATGGCCAGCAGCCATCTGTTGTGACTGTGCAGGTGCACAATCACCATTGAAGAGTCTTGCGGATAATATAGCAAGTCCATAACCACCACTTGTGCACTCACAAAGTTTTTGGAATTGTCCTTAGAACCAGCAATGCTGTTAACCAGTCCCTTGCTCAATTATTAACACGCGTGCAAACACTAACAGTCCCTACTTCTCACATATTGTCCATATACTATGACCAACAGAAACGTGTGCAGTGAAATGTAACTTACAAGTTAATAATATGATGAACTGGTGACAATTACAATTTTATAACATGAGAATACACTTACAAAGGTACAAAATACATCATTAAAGAACATAACAATACAGAGAACATTTGTAATACAGGCTTTACAAAAGAATCGAAATAACATATACATCAGTGTCACAGGAATTATGACATAAGTACATACATGAAAGATCAGAATAACTTTTGGAATATCAACTTCACACATGAGCATTAAAACAAAACAGAATAAATAATGTCTAAGCATATTTACAAGGTAAATAACATATTATTAATGCCAATTATATTTGAGGATAACAGTATTCCTCATCATAGTGAATGTAGCTTAGTATTAGAAAAATTCTACAACATAAGTCTTATCAGATAAACATATAAATACAGGAAAAACATAAATACACAAGGGAACACAAACACATAGTGGGATAACACAAGGAAAGGACAGGGTTTCTTTTACTGCAGTATTTTGCAAACAAAACTTTCTTTACTTCTCCACATGGTCGTCATAATAATAACATCATAACACCTCAGTCAAATCTCAAAATCGTCGTAGCTTCCTCCAATAATATCAAAACCTAAAGAAAATTCTCTGCTCATTTCAATAGTGTCATCTACCTCAAATGTACTTTAAAATCATGCTCCCTTACCAAATACATCATTCAAAGCTCTCATAGTATCACAATGGTTCCGAAAAAAAATATGAACAGTTCACACAGTGCAAACAAAATACAATTTCATAAGTGTGAAATTATCCACCTGTGTAATTGCGTAAACATCTGTCACTGATGTAGAAAAAAAATGTTTGTTTCTCTGTTAAATAATCAGGTAGCTGTGTATTTTGTGTTGCAGAAATATGGTACCGATGTGTAAAGTTGTGTAAGCAAATACCATATCAGCTAGGACTCCTTGTGCTTGCCACACACATGGTACACAAAGTAAGCGTGTACCCCCCTGAGGATTAATGTAATTATACCCTCAGGTGTTACAAATTACAGCAATGGAATGAAATGTATCACGGAAAACTTTCTTTGTAATTCAAAAATCTTTAAAAATAAGTGTTTTAAGTATAAGATTAATCACTCAAATGCGTGTACTGTAGCGCTAAACTGTGCGTCTTGTCGCAACATAATCTCTGTGGAAGTGTCGTAGTTATCGTCCTCCGAAAGCGAAGTTCTGCAGAAGTCAATGTACTTACCACATGATACACCAAATTTCAAGTAAACCAAAATGTTGCATTAAAATCTCATTAGCAGTACTGGTAAATGTTCTATGTATGTGAGCCTTATAGTCGTTACGTAATCGTGCAACAAACAAGCAAGAATGCACACACACAATAACACTGTGTCGTCTGTTCACAATAACAATGCATTCGTAATTTCTGTTTAAAAATGTTCCCTAGGTTCTAGGCTGGATATTTAACTTCAAACATTGTTGCATGTTAACAGATTGTAAATCTGACAAAGCATACTAGAAATCTGAAGTGAAAAGTTTTATGGCAAAGACTAAGTTAAAAAGCAGATTATCTTTCAATAAACGGTTTTACATTTGAAATGTGGTACAATCTTTTACTCTTCAAAGTACTCAGAGTTTCAGCTTTAACGCAATTATCATGCAGTATACGTCGGTAAAGAACACCGGAATTTTTCTCAAGGTTAGTTTCTATGTTATTTTTCTCTGAGCCAGCCGGCGCACGTGGGTGCCTGTGGCGCGAGTCATTGTCTGTCTCTTTGTTGGCGCGCGTCGTTATTGGGGTTTGGAGACCTAACTTCTACAAATTCACTTTGCCGAGAGGGTCCGGTCCTGTTTAAATCCCGCCAGTTCTGATGCAATTCAGGTCTGTCGTTTTGTCGGTAGTTTACAGTTTCTTTCTTGTCGGTCACGTGGTGGAGAATTTCTCCCTGAATCGTAACTGCGCGCTGAACTGTTGCGTCTGAAATTATTCTGCCTCCCTTTTTTTTTTTTTTAATGAACAGCTTATAGTCAAAATCATCGTATCGGCGAGTCGCATATCGGTCATTGTTAGGTCGTGTCGGCCGTTCCATCTCAAAATTCGGTGCACATTGCCAATTTCTTTCATAACTTCCGAAATGCCCTGTGTTATTATTTTGCGTCTTTTCCGTATTTCTAAGTCCCTCTTCCCGTGTTGGAGCGCGAGTGTCCTCTGAAATTTGTAATTTTTGTATTACTTGTGCCAACTGATCTTGTACTTCCCGGATTTCTCTTTTGTACTGTATATTGATTTGATTTTGATTGAATTTCCTAATTTGTTCGCACTCTTCTGTGTCATTAAAGACTACCGGTTTTGTGTCATTCAGATTATCATCTACCTTCGTGGATAAATTAGTGAACTGATCCGAAAGTTCGGCTACTTTCTCCGATAGTGTACTTATTTCCTCAGTGTGTTTTTCTGAACCAAGATTCAGAGTATCTACTGTGTCCTCTAAGTTTTCCTGAGTTTTTGCAAGTTGCGTAACCGAATCGGTAGATGCAACTGAGTCAAATTTAGCTTGCAAGGTCTCATGATTTTCATGAACAGTAGTTTGCAGTTCTTTTATGGCTGCTTCGTGATTCTGTAGTGCATTTTCATGACGCGAAAAACTAGGTTAGAAATGCTCACAAATTTGTATTTTTACGTCATTACAGACTTTTTGACATTTCGATTCAATGTGATGTAACTCAGTAGTTAAATCCTCACGTGTTTGTTCAAGAGTTTGCTCCAATGAGTCTAACTTTGGAAGATTTTGTTCCATTGCGTCTAACTGTAGCTGTGTTTGTCTCTGGTGTTGTTCCATTGTGTCTAACTTTTTAAGATTTTGTTCCACTGTGTCTAACTTTTGAAGGTGTTGTTCCATTGTGTCTAACTTTTGAAGCTTTTGTTGTATTTGTCCCATTTGTTGTATTAATTGTAATAACAATGCACTGGTGTCTGGAACATGTTCCTCAGTGCTTTTCGGCAGTGAATTTGCACCGGAAACGTTCACATTTTGACAAGCAGAAAATGTGTCTTGACTTATTTGAGAAAACGGTGAGGACCCAAAACCTGAGTCTACAATATTTGAAAAATTGTGTCCTGTCATTCCCGATTCCTGAGGCGAGCTGTTGCCGACCGATCGATCGATAATGCTTCCCTCTTCACTAATTGTTTCACTGTGCACGCCATTGTTTGCCGCCCGCTCCATTTCCCTATGCACAATTACCAAATTACTACTTTGAACATTAGTTAATTCATTACTCGGTGGCGCTAACACACTGCTTTCGTTTTCAATGTCATTTCTCAGTTTACTTTGGAGCCTAGTATTACGTTTTTCACACGCCATTATTGTCACAGTATTTCACATGACAACACAGAAAAACACAATTTGAAGAGCAAAAATAGGGGAACACATTAACATAGCACTGAAAATAATATCTAGTTAATTGCAGCTGCGAAATACTTGGTGCAAATCTACATGCGTGCCACACCTGTTTTACTGTACAACAATGAAAGACTGCAACTACAAAGGAGATTCTGTCTACAATTACATGCTAGCAATAAACAAAATCTACACTAATTACACAAACTACAAGAAAAAATCAGAAGATTCCAGTGAGGTATCCTAGGCTAAGGGTCTACATATGAAACGTCCCCTTTTTAAACAATTATACACGACTGTGCTTAAACTGACACACAGTATTTTTTAGCGCAACGCAATCTGACTTTCAATAATCTCTACAAGAGAATGGCCCTGACTAACATTAACCTGTACTTTTCACAAATCACTTACCTCACAAAAATCTTGGTTACTCCCACTACTGCAATACAACAAGGGCCACTACTGCCAGCTACATAAAAGATTCAAACTATGGAAGGCACTAACTACTGATAGGCATAGTTAGCAAATGAAAGATTTTAATAGAGAACAAACAATGTATTTACCTTTATATATATATATATATATATATATATATATATATATATATATAGAGCAGTTCATGACAAATTTCAAAACTCCGCCAACTCTCTCCCCACATCCACCACTGCTGGCGGCTCACCTCCAACTGCGCAACGCTACGCGCTGTTCACAGCCAGCTGCCTAACACTACGATGGTTGAGTATTACAACAATGCAAAGCAGCCACAGACTGCACACAGCACAGCCAGTGATTTTCATACAGAGGTGGCGTTACCAAAAAAAAAACTAAACAGCCTACTTCCACATGTTTATTTTGGTTAAGGGTACTGCGAAACGAACCCAATTCTGTATGTATTTCTCTCTAATGTGTACTCGTTTCCATTTCCTCTTCTTCCGTTAATTTATCCCGAAGATGGTGAAAAGTGCTGGGAAAGGACTGGTAGAGGTAGTTACACTACTGGCCATTAAAATTGCTGTACCACGAAGATGACGTGCTACTGATGCGAAATTTAGCCGACAGGAAGAAGATGCTGTGATATACAAATGATTAGATTTTCAGAGCATTCACACAAGGTTGGCGCCGGTGGCGACACCTACAACACGCTGACATGAGGAAAGTTTCCAACCGATTCCTCATACATAAACAGCAGGTGACCGGCGTTGCCTGGAGAAACGTTGTTGTGATGCCTCGTGTAAGGAGGAGAAATGCATACCATAACGTTTCCGACGTTGATAAATGTCGGATTGTAGCCTATCGCGATTGCGATTTATCGTATCGCGACATTGCTGCTCACGTTGGTCGAGATCCAATGACTGTTAGCAGAATATGGAATCGGTGGGTTCCGGAGGGTAATACGCAACGCCGTGCTGGATCTCAACGGCCTCGTATCACTAGCAGTCGAGATGACAGGCATCTTATCCGCATGGATGTAATGGATCGTGCAGCAACGTCTCGATCCCTGAGTCAACAGATGGGGACGTTTGCAAGACAACAACCTTCTGCACGAACAGTTCGACGGCGTTTGCAGCAGCATGGACTATCAGCTCGGAGACCTTGGCTGCGTTTACCCTTGACGCTGCATCACAGACAGGAGCGTCTGCGATGGTGTACTCAGCGACGGACCTGGGTGCAAGAATGGCAAAACGTCATTTTTTCGGATGAATCCAGGTTCTGTTTACTGCATCATGACGGTCGCATCCGTGTTTGGCGACATCGCGGTGAACGCACATTGGGAAGCGTGTATTCGACATCGCCATACTGGCGTATCACCCGACGTGATGGTATGGGCTGCCATTGGTTACACGTCTCGGTTCAGTTCTTGTTCTTATTGACGGCACTTCGAACCGTGGACGCTACATTTCAGATGTGTTACGACGCGTGGCTCAACCCTTCATTCTATCCCTGCAAAACCCTACATTTCAGCAGGATAATGCACGACCGCATGTTGCAGGTCCTATACGGGCCTTTCTGGATACATAAAATGTTCGTCAGCTGCCCTGGCCAGCACATTCTCCAGACCTCTCACCAATTGAAAACGTCTGGTCAACGGTGACCGAGCAACTGGGTCGTCACAATACGCCAGTCACTACTCTTGATGAACTGTGGTATCCTACTGAAGCTGCATGGGCAGCTGTACCTGTACACGCCATCCAAACTCTGTTTGACTCAGTGCTCAGGCGTATCAAGGCCGTTATTATGGCCAGAGGTGGTTGTTTTGTGTATTGATTTCTTTGGATCCATGCACCCAAATTGCGTGAAAATGTAATCACATGTCAGTTCTAGTATAATATATTTGTCAAATGAATACCCGTTTATCATCTGCATTTCTTCTTGGTGTAGCAATTTTAATGGCCAGTAGTGTACAGAGTTGCTCTGCGTTTAGCAAGAGCTGGAAAGCCGTTTATGGAAGGACCATTAATAAAGAATATTTCGTAGGTCGTAGTAGAGACAAGGAATCTTACATTAGCTCCCGCATAAAGTAGAGTACCACTTTCTAGTATGACATTATCTCGACGAATCAGCGACAGTGCAAGGAATCTGCACGAACAATTGGCGGCCAGAACTGAAACTCTCCTAGCGTACTCAATCGCCCTTGATGAGTCCAGGGATACTAGGACGCAACTCTGCCCTTTTTTCTCTTGGCGTGAACGACAACCTTCATGTGACGGTGTAGATCTGAGATGTGATTCCTATAAAGAACACTTCTACAGGGGATTTTTCTGACAAGGGAACCTCCCCATCGCACCCCCCCTAAGATTTAGTTATAAGTTGGCACAGTGGATAGGCCTTGAAAAACTGAACACAGATCAATCGAGAAAACAGGAAGAAGTTGTGTAGAACTATGAAAAAAATAAGCAAAATGTATAAACTGAGTAGTGCGTACGCAACATAGGCAACATCAAGGACAGAGTGAGCTCAGGAGCGCCGTGGTCCCGTGGTTAGCGTGAGCAGCTGCGGAACGAGAGGTCCTTGGTTCAAGTCTTCCCTCCAGTGAGAAGTTTACCTTCTTTATTTTTGCAAAGTTATGATCTGTCCGTTCGTTCATTGAAATCTCTGTTCACTGTAATAAGTTTAGTGTCTGTGTTTTGCGACCGCGCCGCAAAACCGTGCGATTAGTAGACGAAAGGACGTGCCTCTCCAATGGGAACCGAAAACATTTGATCGCAAGGTCATAGGTCAGTCGATTCCTCCACAGGAATACACGTTGGTATATTCTATACGACACTGGCGACGGCATGCGCGCCACATGACAGGAATATGTTGTCGACTCACCTAACTTGTACACTTGGCGAATAGGTAAAAAGATTCTTCTACCTTGCCCGATTTAGGTTCCTGTGGATGTGAAAATCACTCCCAAAAAAGTGATGAAAACATAAGAGTTTGTTACATAAACTGCAACAAATGAATGCAACAGTTTCACAGTCGCACAGTTTTTCCTGTGCTCTGTCAAAACATAGGTTTCTAACGTTTTCAAATTTTTCCGTGTGTATACCGTCGAATCCTGCATATGTCCAAGCAAATCTGAACATGTCCTGGAATTTTAAAGAGCGAAGTTGATTATATACAAAATTAAAATTTTCACTCGAAGGAAGATTCGAACCAAGAACCTCTCGCTCCGCAGCTGCTAACGCTAACCACGGGACCACAACGCTGCAGTGCTTACACCAACATTGATGTTGCCTATTTTGCCATGGGCTACTCAGTTTGTATATTTTGCTTATTTTTTTATAGTTCCACACAGCTTCTTCCTGTTTTCTCGATTGATCTGTGTTCGGTTTTTCAAGGCCTATCTACTGTGCCAACTTATAACTAAATCTGAGGGGGGTGCGATGGGAGGTTCCCTTGTGAGAAGCGGTCGAAATGGAAGGTGAAAGAACGGGACTCATTTGGGAAACGCTGTTCCCCGTTACCACAGACGGGGCGCTAAAGTAAAAGGTTTTGGCAATATAAATACACTCCTGGAAATGGAAAAAAGAACACATTGACACCGGTGTGTCAGACCCACCATACTTGCTCCGGACACTGCGAGAGGGCTGTACAAGCAATGATCACACGCACGGCACAGCGGACACACCAGGAACCGCGGTGTTGGCCGTCGAATGGCGCTAGCTGCGCAGCATTTGTGCACCGCCGCCGTCAGTGTCAGCCAGTTTGCCGTGGCATACGGAGCTCCATCGCAGTCTTTAACACTGGTAGCATGCCGCGACAGCGCGGACGTGAACCGTATGTGCAGTTGACGGACTTTGAGCGAGGGCGTATAGTGGGCATGCGGGAGGCCGGGTGGACGTACCGCCGAATTGCTCAACGCGTGGGGCGTGAGGTCTCCACAGTACATCGATGATGTCGCCAGTGGTCGGCGGAAGGTGCACGTGCCCGTCGACCTGGGACCGGACCGCAGCGACGCACGGATGCACGCCAAGACCGTAGGATCCTACGCAGTGCCGTAGGGGACCGTACCGCCACTTCCCAGCAAATTAGGGACACTGTTGCTCCTGGGGTATCGGCGAGGACCATTCGCAACCGTCTCTATGAAGCTGGGCTACGGTCCCGCACACCGTTAGGTCGTCTTCCGCTCACGCCCCAACATCGTGCAGCCCGCCTCCAGTGGTGTCGCGACAGGCGTGAATGGAGGGACGAATGGAGACGTGTCGTCTTCAGCGATGAGAGTCGCTTCTGCCTTGGTGCCAGTGATGGTCGTATGCGTGTTTGGCGCCGTGCAGGTGAGCGCCACAATCAGCACTGCATACGACCGAGGCACACAGGGCCAACACCCGGCATCATGGTGTGGGGAGCGATCTCCTACACTGGCCGTACACCACTGGTGATCGTCCAGGGGACACTGAATAGTGCACGGTACATCCAAACCGTCATCGAACCCATCGTTCTACCATTCCTAGACCGGCAAGGGAACTTGCTGTTCCAACAGGACAATGCAGGTCCGCATGTATCCCGTGCCACCCAACGTGCTCTAGAAGGTGTAAGTCAACTACCCTGGCCAGCAAGATCTCCGGATCTGTCCCCCATTGAGCATGTTTGGGACTGGATGAAGCGTCGTCTCACGCGGTCTGCACGTCCAGCACGAGCGCTGGTCCAACTGAGGCGCCAGGTGGAAATGGCATGGCAAGCCGTTCCACAGGACTACATCCAGCATCTCTACGATCGTCTCCATGGGAGAATAGCAGCCTGCATTGCTGCGAAAGGTGGATATACACTGTACTAGTGCCGACATTGTGCATGCTCTGTTGCCTGTGTCTATGTGCCTGTGGTTCTGTCAGTGTGATCATGTGATGTATCTGACCCCAGGAATGTGTCAATAAAGTTTCCCCTTCCTGGGACAATGAATTCACGGTGTTCTTATTTCAATTTCCACGAGTGTAATAAGTCATCATGTGGGGCGGCGGCGCCGTATTTCACGAGGGCCTGTAAAATATTTTTGTGCTCAACCAGAAAGCGATGGAGAACATAGTGACCATAGTTTCCAGTATGCAAGTCCACATTCTTCTACTGTTCACTTACATAAATGTTTCTATTCTCTTTTTGCTCAGCGAGATCCCGAAATATGATTATAAATAAAAATTTTGAGTTCTAACTGATTCAATTATATTTTAAAAAAGTTACACAAAACATAGTAATATTCCTGGTAATAATAATGATAAGGATGTCTCTATCATAAACACCACTATGAGCAGTTCAGAGGGGACCTCTTCGTTAAGGTCCCAAGATATGGTCTTTCACCCTGACTTCTAACAATCAAAGTTAATTGCTCGCCACTTGCCACGCGGTTTTCTTAACATTACGGGCCGCACACAAACAGTTACTTCCGCGAAATCAAAGCGATCCAGGACAGTGTGCAGTCCTCGCGAGTTCACTTCCTATTTGTACCGAAAACATGCGTTTAGTTGCCACCTGGCTGTGACGTCATCCGAGGCAGCGCGTGTGCCGTCGTTTCATTAACGCGGACAGAGCGATAGCTCTTTTCAAAAATCTAAACGATCCTGGGCGGTACACAGTCCTCGTGAGTTCGCTTTCTATTCTTACCGAAAACGCGTTTAGTATCAGCCTGGCTGTGACGTCACCCGAGGCAGCGCGTAAACCAGCGCTTGACTGAGAAGGACCGATTGATAGCTGGGTGCAAAGTAAGCCCTCATTGCTTCTCAGGCCGTATTTATACGTATACGGGCGCAGCGGACGTAGCAACCTGTAAATATTTTTGTAATACACTAAATATTATTTTATTACTGTAAATATTATTCTATAATGCTGTCATGAATCAAATTACAATCTTCGAAATTTATGTATGAATGGAGTTAAGTTGGCTTTAATCATAGAAAAAGTTTTGGCTCCCCTGCATTTAAACTTTACCGTTTAGAACTTTAAGACCGCAACTGACAGTAGAACATGACCTGTGAACTACATCTTTAAGAGACCTTGTATTGATTGGTATTTGCATCAAAGTCTTGCAACTTGTTACAGCTCTATTAGTTAAGGGGTTTTGTCACGTGCTGTAATGAAAACTTTCTATCAGTAATATAAATGATACTTAATCTACTAAAAATAAGAACGTTTATGTTCCAAATTCTGTTCTCCGTAAATCACTTGAAAACTATTAGAGGTAGCGTAATGGGGTTCCATGGCTAATGTTTTTATATCCAACTGAAGCTTCACACGAATTTTCAACTTTTTAAGTCTAATATGTAGCGCCTTCAATTTTTCGTAAAAACGTTCATTCTGACCGAAATGTTGTTTCGATCAATTTGAAACTTGTAACAGTTGATTCTGACATACATTTGCACATTCTGACAGTTTTTTGGATTCCTAGCTTTATTATTTTGCGCGACTTGTTTTTTTATCTTGGAAAGATGTATTTAGGGAAACACATTTATCTGATCACTACGAGCCTTAACAGTTTAGACATTAATATACTGAAGCATATGTTGACAAAATCTGGAAAAGCAATTTTAATTTTTAATTTCATCCTTAGATTGTGGCGCAATACTTTGTATGCTACTCACAGGCAAGTTATGATGACGTGGCGCTAGTAGCAGTGAATATTCCAAGTCCCGGCATATTCGCGCGCTTCTGTCTTTCAAATGATACAACGCTTGTTTTGCCATAACCAGTTGCACATTATTAAGAAGTTAATTTAATAAAAGTTATTGCAGCTGACAAATGAATATTTCTATCCTTAAAGCGTGTTTCACAGTTGCTGATCGACAGCAATTTTAAAGCAAAAGTCTTTATTGGCCTACTGTGGAAGAAACATAACATGCCGAATTGACCTTCCGTTCTTTGTTTTGCACACCAAGGGGCTTCTTTCCGTATAAATTACCGATTTTCAAGACGTGGTGAACGTAGCGGTGCGAATCATCAACTTCGTTCGCCTTCACGGGCTCATTCACAGTCAGCTCAAAGAAGTTTTGATTTCATCAGAAGAGGAGTATCCAGATATCCCCTAACATGCCGAGCTAGGCTGGTTGAGCAAAGGGAAAGTGATTTACCCCAATTGTTCGACTACACCTCTCCGTCGCTCCGTTTTTTTTGACGGGAAAGGACGCCCGAAGGCACTTTTGCAGAAACTGAATGCGTAGCTAGTTTAGTATTTTTAGTCTATATTATGGCTGTCCTAAATTATTTATGTCTGAGACTCCAAAAATAAAGTAACATCGTCAACGTTATGGTTGACAAAATAAAAGCTTTCCATCGTAAACTTTACCTCCTCAAAAACAACATTTCGAAGGGAAATGTGCAACACTTTCTTGAGCTAGGTAAGTGACACAAAAATTTAGCTTTAGTAAGGAATCTGGATTTTTAAAAGCGCTTCATTCGAGACGGTACTAGGCTCTGTTTCACAGCATCTTTGCGGGAGTGAGCGCACTTTGAAAAATAGGCTACGACGTGGAAGAAGAAGAAATGGTTCAAATGGCTCTGAGCACTATGGCACTTAACATCTGAGGTCATCAGTCCCCTAGAACTTAGAACTACTTAAAACTAACTAACCTAAGGACATCACACACACCCTTGCCCGAGGCAGGATTCGAACCTGCGGCCGTAGCGGTCGCGCGGTTCCAGACTGAAGCGCCTAGAACCGCTCGGCCACCTCGGCCGGCTACGACGTAGAGCTACAGTTGCTTGAAGATGAGTTAGCGAGCGATTCCAGGTAATGTGCTGGTATATCACTGACAGTAAAATTAAGTCTGGTTTGTTAAATGTTTAAGTGAAACATTACATTAAAAACGATAATCCAGAACACCGGTTTATTAAAACGTATCGCGTTTTAGTGTTTCATTTACCAACATTTGTTGTAGTTTTTTTACAGAAAATTACTAAGTTGCAGCCAATATCTGATGTGTTTTTAAAGGTCTTTTAGATAGCAATTGAAAATACGCCTCCCTGTTGTTATTGTTTTGGTCTTCAGTCCTGAGACTGGTTTGATGCAGCTCTCCATGCTACTCTATCCTGTGGAAGCTTCTTCATCACGCCTCCATGTTAACGTTTTGAACTAATCGGTTTGCAAACCGATGATCACCTAAGTTTTTACAATACCAAAGATTTCCTCTTGTTCTACTGTTGCTTGTTGAAGTAAGAATTTCCTAAGCTGCGCAGAGAACGAACTAAGATTATTTCTGTGTTTGGGTCCACATGTGTACGTGAAAGGTTTTCTGTTTGACTTGCACGAAAACTATATTGCGTGCAAGTATTTCTGATTGTAATGTAATAAATACCCTTAGAATTGCTGTCAGCTGAACCCTTGGCCGGCCTGTGTGGCCGTGCGGTTCTAGGCGCTTCAGTCTGGAACCGCGTGACCGCTACGGTCGCAGGTTCGAATCCTGCCTCGGGCATGTATGTGTGTGATGTCCTTAGGTTAGTTAGGTTTAAGTAGTTCTAAGTTCTAGGGGACTGATGACCACAGATGTTAAGTCCCATAGTGGTCAGAGCCATTTGAACCATTTTTTGAAGCTGAACCCTCGTTCTAGATCTCAGTAGTATAATTGCATCGATACTCTTGTTCCACCAAACAAAGCTCTCCACCCACTTCACAAACACTTTTTAATGACAAAGAAAACAGATATGAAATGCCGCGCGTCTGAGGCGGCTTTCCGCGGTTCGCGCGGCTCCCCCCGCCGTCGGAGGTTGTAGTCCTCCATCCGGCGTGGGTGTCAGACGGATGTGTGTTGTTCTTAGCGTAAGTTAGTTTGAGTTAGATTAAGTAGAGTGTAAGCCTAGGGACCGACGACCTCACCAGAAATTACTACAAATTTTTTCCATTGGTGAACCTTTGGAGAAAGGCAGGTGTAAGGAAAGAACTGCTAAGCGCTAATGCGTAAAGTCGGGGAATGGGGGATTGCACCATCGTCAACATGGCGAATCTGTGTTCTGCACTGTCTGCACTGGGCGATGCGATGGTGCAAACACCCTAAGAGGCTCTGGCGTAAGCAAAGACCTGTAGAGTGACTGGCAGTATATCTACGCTTACATTGGGAAGGAAACGTGTGTATCATAAGCCAAGCGCTGATTTGCAGACTATTGTCAGTCATTTTCTAGCCAGGTAGTCCACGTATAACTTCCTTCCTTACCTCTCCATTTCGTTATCACCATCCTATTAGATTCTATGGCCAATGAAGTTTCACAAGACACCGATTATCGGGAATAAATAGAAGCTTCTTTCCTCCTGCAAAATCAGTCTTACCCTGAGGAAGGTCGTCGGAATACGATCGAAACTTCGGTCTTGTCGTTTATAGCTGAAGTGCTTTTTATAACAATGCGGTACAATCCAAAGAAGAATTTTAATCACTAAAGCAGGTTTTAACTGTAACACTTTGTCCAGATCATCGTGCCACGAAATATTACACAACCTACATTCATGTACAAGAAAAAGAATTCTAAACAGCCACTGCTGAGATCGTTCGTAGTTACTGCAGAAACTATCTGTTAGTGACATATGAAATTTCAGATGATTCTACCACAAAACTACACCCACTGCTGTTAATTCCATGGTTCAAATGGTTCTGAGCACTATGGGACTTAACATCTGTGGTCATCAGTCCCCTAGAATTTAGAACTACTTAAGCCTAACTAACCTAAGGACATCACACACATCCATGCCCGAGGCAGGATTCGAACCTGCGACCGTAGCAGCCGCGCGGTTCCGGCCGGCGTTAATTCCATGTTTGAGGTTAGTTTCAACTTGACATAGTCTACCGTCATGCTGATCCTACCTACTTTCCACCTCTTCTACTTGGTTACTTAGCTGAAGAACGTTTTTAGCAGACTCATCCACTCGTTCTGACACAGTTTTTACTTCATTCATACATTTGTCAGATTCAGAACTGATTTTGCTGGCTAACACTTTCTGATCAGTTTCACATGCAGCTTCTACAGCCGCTATTTTAACGTGTACTTTTTCTACACCCTCTTTAATTTCATCTACTCTTTGTTTGTTTCCAACAGCAACTCTTTTCAAAGCCTCTGTTAATTCACCTTTTACAATGCTAACAGATCTTTTGCAATTATTCTTAACTCGAGAAATTTTGTCATCTACTTTATTTTCCAATGACTTCAATTCATTTTCCCACATTTCTTTTAAAACAGCAGTCTGGTTTTCAAGTTTTTCATTAAAAACACTGTCAAGTTTTTCGATTTTACTATTAATTTTTTGAGTTTGTCCCTGTATAGAGCCCATTAAAGCGGTAAACATTTCCTGCATACTTCCTAGTTCCGTTTTTGGCATCACTGTTTCTTGTTTCCCTTTTCCACTGGCACTATACCACATTTGGTATCCACATTTGATACATTTGATTCAGTAACATTCCCCACGCTATCATCACACACCTGATCATTACTGAGTTCATGCTTAATGTGACTTTTTGAATTAATATAATCCCTACTAGTTACTTTAACAGACATACTTGAAGCAGCCGGCCGCGGTGGTCTCGCGGTTCTAGGCGCGCAGTCCGGAACCGTGCGACTGCTACGATCGCAGGTTCGAATCCTGCCTCGGGCATGGATATGTGTTATGTCCTTAGGTTAGGTTTAAGTAGTTCTAAGTTCTAGGGGACTAATGACCACAGCAGTTGAGTCCCATAGTGCTCAGAACCATTTGAACCATACTTGAAGCAGACTCAATTCCACTGTCCGTAAATAACATAGAAATATCATCAAAAACATCCCCTTTTATTTTAACATCTACTCCTTCTCTCTGTTCAGGTGTGCTAGTGTGTGAGGCACTCACACTGAATGAAAGTTCTTCCTCCTTCACCGTATTCACAAAGTCTTTATCACTTGCCATGTTTCTCAGTCTTTCAGCACACACACACGACAAATGTAACAAAGTTGACTTATCTTTTGTCGAATGCTGCAGCCTCGGCGTGTTGAAACTGAAAGTCCGATCCTCTGCGGCAGCCGTAACAGTTTCCGGGCCCCCGCTCGTCGCGTAGGCTGGCCGCGCTGCCCCGTTGTACTGCTCGCCGCCACCGCCAAGATGCCATCTGCTGCTTCGCTGCGCTCCCGTTGCTGCTACCGCCGTTGCGTATCATTTTCTTTCTTGCAGCTCCAGCAACTCGAAACGAGTTCCGTTCAAACTTGTGCTAGTACCGGTTCACAAAATTCTTTCACTATCGTTCACTGTTCAGTCCATCAAAATCTTTCTCTCGACCGCGGATACAAAATACTACGGCTTTAGCGAAACCTACTGTAGTTCGACGCGAACCACGCTGCAATTAAAGTCACTAATCTAAGTTTCGGGAAAAATTTTCACACGAAATGAAAAGTTGGAAATTTTGTCCTCAATTAATATATTCTGAAACTTAGGTGAACAAGTATCACTGCCAAGCCCATGCTAGTCTTAACACAGTCACTCGCAATCCCTGTCACTCACGTTAGCAAGTTTATGGTGTTGCGTTTCCCGAAAACGTAATAGCTACAGAAATACGGATTGTTTTTGATTGAGAATGCTCGCCAAATATTAAGTTTGTCGGTACCAAATGCAGTCACAGTTTTTATCCACCGACCTGCTCAGTACGCCACGCGGAATTTATGTCTTTTCTCGTCACAATATTCACTTAAAAATTCCGAAATTTCTACATCCCCATCGGAATAAGTATGCCGTCACTTTACCACACTTTTGATGTATTACACACTGCTATATCGGGCAACTTACCGTTTCCATTGGAACTACTAATACACACGTCCGAACTGTTTCATGGCTAGGCTCCCACCCTTCTCTAGAATACTCGAAGTCTTCTCTACCAGCAGAGAAGGCGCGCGAAGAATATTGCTTTACCATTGGTCAGTTAACTCAACAGCCAATAGCAAAACAACATTCTCCCGCGTCAGTCCGAACTTTTCATCTATAACGAATCGCAAAATGGTAAACCTAACGACTGCACTTTTTACCGACGTAATTATCTAATATGCTGAAGTTTTGCTTATGCATAAAGTTATTTACAATTGTTATTTATACCTGAATTAACTTTCCCTTTACCATAAACTTACTTTACAAATCTATTCTGCAATAATCCCCTTTGTCCATATACATACTTCTTCGAAATGTATCCACACTAAATCCTACTACATAACTCGTTAAACAATTATCTTCATATTAACCTTAAACCACACTTACGCATCATTCATACTGCTAAAACACATTTATAACATTTTACATACACAAAAAGAAATAATAACACTTTATGAAAATACTAGAACAGTTTATGAAAAACATTCTATTACTTTAGAGAACTCTAGTGGGCACAATCGAAACTAAATCAGTCCCCTATCCAATATTGTCCTCTATCGGCTGATACATAAACTACGTGCGCGTCCAGTCTCGCGTCACCATCTGTCACTATCCAGCTCTGAGACACATTTCACACTTAACCGCCTCCAAGGCAGGATCGGTATACGGCGCTACGCCTCACTTCCCTTCTTGGTAGAAGCGATTAACTTCGATTCACATTTGCACTTTTTCAATCTGCACTAATTCTTGCCCTGCATTATTTACACTTCACTTTTGTAAACTGTTTCTTATTCCGCACAGTAACAGCGTGTATGTCTTTTCGTCTGTTGCCGGCCGTTGTGGCCGAGCGGTTCTAGGCGCTTCAATCTGGAACCGCGCGACCGCTACGGTCCTGCCTCGGCCATAGATGTGTGTCATGTCGTTAGGTTTAAGTAGTTGTAAGTTCTAGAGGACTGATGACCTCAGATGTTAAGTCCCATAGAGCTCAGAGACATTTGAATTTTCGTCTGTTTTACTTCACGTTGTGTGTTGCCAACCTGTAAAACTACTTTATTATCTGTGCGTGTGTGTGTCAGTGAAAATTTGTGAAACTGTCTTGTTTGTTAGGTAGAGACGTGCGAGGAGTGGGGATGGGTTGACTTATTTTATTGTTTTCTTGGGGGGTGGAGGGGAGTAGCGGGGATGGACCTGGACTGTGATTATAGGACAGAATCTGAGAGGAGATGGTAATGGTAAATGGAGCCTGTTGTTATAGGTTTATATTTAATATTATATGAAATGGTCAGTCAGTTTAAAGAGTGTGTGGTTTGCTAAGTTGGTCTAATAATAATTTGTGTGTTGGATGTAGTATTCTTGTAAGGTTAACAGCTGTTTTTTTGTTGTTTATCCTTATGATTTCCATCCCTGTGTCCTTGGCCGTAATTTTGTTGGTGCTGGTGTGAGTTTCCTTTATATCATCATCTGTATCATTCCAAGTCCCGAATTTAAGTTTGTCGTTAATCTCACTACTACCGCTCCCGTATACATTCGTCTTATTTTGTCCGTTTCATCCCGTAGTCTGATTTCTATACAACGCTCTGTCTGTCTGACGGGTACATCGTTCAATCTTACAACCACCGCTGCCATATAAATTACTCTTATTTCGTGTGTTTTATACCGCAGTTTGATCTATATACAGCGCTCAACCTGTTTAGTGAGTACATCCTTCAGCTTTACTTGGTGATTTTCATTCCGTAGTCCCATCACTATACAGCACTCATTCTGTTTGACGAGTACTGCATAAATTATTCTTACTGCAATTGTAACTTCCAGTTGTTAGAGGTCTATACAGCGTTCTGATAATCGAGTGGGTACTGTATGTGAATTTTAAAATTTTCCCGCCGAATTGACTGTTCAAACAAATTTCGGGCTTGCAGCCGGTCGTCGTTCAATACTTCGCACGATATTTCAACTGGGCACCTGCCAGTCATCTTCAGGTGAGCCGTCGCAGACTGGCGAAAACGTTTTTTTCCCCCTTTATTGTTATTTTGAAACCTGTATTACAGGCAGGCCTGCAGCAGCATACTACGCCGCTCTTTGGCCGCAGAGAAACACAAATATACCAATGAAGACATTTATAGAAAAAACATGGTGGAAATAGAAACGGAGACAAATACTGTTTAAAATACAAGGTGCCGTTCACGGGCGTAGAGTCCAAGATAAAATTGTTCAGACACGTGGACACAGACAGGGACGAAAATTGTCACACGTGAACGTAGGTGTACAAAACGAATAACACTTAAGCACTTAAGCACACAACGACGGCACACACAGAACACGAGGCGTTGATCTCCGGCGCGCGAATGTTCACTAACCGTGTAGGAGTCCGGGGACCTGCCAAGGCAGGAGGAGGGGGGGTGGGAGAGGGAGAGGGGAGAGCAGATGCCATGGGTAGGGGGAAGGGAGGAAGGTGGAGGGGAAGCCCAGGGGAAGAGGGGTGGAGGGAGGGGATGGTGGAAAAGGAAAGAGAAGGGAGGGAGGGTGCCTAAAGGAAAGGACACAGGAAGTGGGGGGGAGGACCAAAGTTGATAGGAGGGGTAGATGGAGGGGAGGAGGACATCATCAGGGAGGGGGAGCTGGCGGAAGCTACCTTGGGAGAGGGTGAGGAGGGTGGAGAGATGGAGACCGGGTGGGACGTGGGAATACAGGTGCGGCAGCTGGCGGGGGTGGGAGAGGATGGGTGAGACAAGCGGATGAGGAGGATCGAGTTTGCGGGAGGTGTACAGGATCCGCATCCTTTCAAGGAAGAGGAGGAGGTGGGGGAAGGGGATGAGATCATACAGGATCCGCATGGGGGAGGGGAGACGGATGCAATAGGTGAGGCGGAGAGCATGGCGTTCAAGGATTTGTAGGGATTTATAAAAGGTAGGGGGGGCGGAGATCCAGGCTGGATGGGCGTAACACAGGATAGGGCGGATGAGGGATTTATAGGTGAGGCCGGCCGGTGTGGCCGTGCGGTTCTAGGTGCTTCAGTCTGGAACCGCGTGACCGCTACGGTTGCAGGTTCGAATCCTGCCTCGGGCATGGATGTGTGTGATGTCCTTAGGTTAGTTAGGTTTAATTAGCTCTAAGTTCTAGGGGACTGATGACCACAGATGTTAAGTCCCATAGTGTTAGAGCCATTTGAACCATTTTTTTTTTATTTATAGTTGTGGAGGATGGTGGAGGGGTCTAGACCCCACGTACGGCCGGAAAGGAGATTAAGGAGACGGAGTTGGGAGCGTACCTTGGCTTGGACTGTCCGGAGATTGGGAGTCCTGGAGAGGCGACGGTCGAGGGCTGACGCCAAGGTACTTAAGGGTGGGAGTGAGGGCGATAGGACGGCCATAGATGGTGAGATAGAAATCAAGGAGGCGGAAGGAAGGGGTGGTTTTGCCTACAATGATCACCTGGGTTTTGGAGGGATTGACCTTGAGCAACCACTGGTTGCACCAAGCGATGAACCGGTCAAGATGGGATTGGAGAAGGTGTTGGGAGCGCTGCAGGGTGGGGGCAATGGCAAGGAAGGCGGTGTCATCGGCAAACTGGAGAAGGTGGACGGGGGGTGACGGCGGCGGCATGTCCGCCGTGTACAAAAGGTACAGAAGGGGGAAGAGGACGGAGCCTTGGGTCACACCGGCGGAGGGGAAAAAGGTGTAGGAATCCGTGTTATGGCTGGGCGAAAACGTCCTCCGTTCCGGAATATATAACGTACTGTAAGTATTCTGCGCATGTGTCGAAAACTTGATAGTTGAACCACACTGCCCGCCGGCAGCGCCCTCGCTGGTGAAATAGCGGAACTCAGTCGCCCTCTGCGTTGCTGTTTGCCACGGCCGTCGACGCACTCTGTCGTCTTCGATTTGAGCACTGTTCGACGCAGAGGAAGACTCTCTTTATGAATCTTTGGAAGGGCATACAGTCTTGGAGGTACACAACCATGTGGTCTTACCCTCTTGATGGTCTCTTGCGGTAAGGAGGAGAAATTTAATAGTGCTGAAGTTTTTCGTTGCACACGTCCTGTAGGATCGTAATCAATCCTCCTATAGGTAGAGTCACTTAGCAGACCATACATCTTATCTTTATACACACTACGAGGTAACAACGAAAAACTTCAGCACTATTAAATTCCTCCTCCTTACCGCAAGAGACCATCAAGAGGTTAAGACCACAGGGTTGTGTACCTCCAAGACTGTATGGCCTTCCAAAGATTCATAAAGAGGGTCTTCCTCTGCGTCCAATAGTCAGCAACATTGGAGCTCCTACATATGATTTAGCTAAACATCTCGCTTCCTTACTGAGACCTTTCGTAGGCAAGTGCTCACATCACATACGAAACTCAGCTGATTTTATCAATAGACTGGGGGCTCTTCGTCTTAGCAGTGTAGACCTTCTAGTAAGTTTTGATGTGATCTCACTTTTTACAAAAGTTCCTCTTGCAGATTCTTTGACACTGATTGATAACATGTTTCCTGTTGATACCACTGCTTTGTTCAGGCACGCTCTTTCCTCAACTTATTTTATGTTTAATCAAAAATATTTTGAACAGACTGACGGTCTCGCCATGGGTAGTCCCCTGTCTCCTTTGGTGGCCAACCTTTTTATGGAGGATTTTGAAGAGAGAGCGCTTGAATCAGCTGCCCTGAAGCCAACAGTTTTTTGGCGGTATGTGGATGACACTTTCATAGTCTGGCCTCATGGAGAAGATAAATTAATGGAGTTTCTACATCACCTCAACTCCATTCATAGCAACATCCTGTCCACCATGGAAATAGAGAAAGATGGTTGTTTGCCGTTCTTGGATGTCCTGGTTCGAAGGAAGAATGATGGTTCTCTAGGACATTCAGTTTACCGGAAACCCACTCATACTGATTTGCACCTGCAGGCATCGAGTTGCCATCACCCATCGCAATCCATGAGTTTGCTTAAAACACTTGTTCATAGAGCTCATACTGTCTCAGATCTAGATAGCTTACCTCAAGAACTCGACCATCTAAAGACAGTATTCAGCGAAAATGGGTATTCCATCCGGCAGATTAACAGGGCACTAACAGTTAAAACTAAGAAGCAGGAAGTGAATAAAGAGGAGAACATGCCGGAACAATCTTTAGCTTTTCTTCCTTTCGTTGGCAACACTTCGTTTAAAATAGCAAGAATCCTCCGAAAATTTCAGGTAAAAGTGGTTTTCCGCCCACCATCGAAGATTGCGGACCTTGTGGGATCCGTTAAGGACAATCTGTTACTACGAAAGGCCGGAATTTACAAGATACCGTGCCAATGTGGTATGGCTTACATAGGTCAAACCACACGCACCGTGAAAGAACGCTGCACTGAACATCAACGTTACACCCGCCTTTTGCAGCCAAGCAAGTCCGCTATTTCTGAACATCGTATTTCTACTGGACATTCAGTGGAGTATGAGAAAACAATGATTTTGTCCACAGCAACGTCTTTCTGGGACTCCATTATTAAAGAATCCGTAGAAATACGACTGGCGGAAAATCTGTTAAACCGTGACAGCGGCTACCAGCTGGACAGTGCATGGAATCCCATCATCTCCACGATTTGCTCAAATCGAAGACGACAGAGTGCGTCGACGGCCGTGGCAAACAGCAACGCAGAGGGCGACTGAGTTCCGCTATTCCACCAGCGAGGGCGCTGCCGGCGGACAGTGTGGTTCAACTATCAAGTTTTCGACGCATGCGCAGAATACTTACAGTACGCTATATATTGCGGAACGGAGGACGTCTTCGCCAGTCTGCGACGGCTCACCTGAAGATGGCTGGCAGGTGCCCAGTTGAAATATCGTGCGAAGTATTGAACGACGACCGGCTGCAAGCCCGAAACTTGTTTGAACGGGTACTGTATGTTGATTCATTCTACTTATCTAAACTCAACTTCCCACAATTTACCTGCGAGAAAATCCATTATCGGTTACTTTCGTTTGTCTAATCTCGTCGTGAAAATTAACTTACATCAAAATTTTTTAACCCCGATCTGTAACACATTACGTTGAATATACAGGTAATAATGACTTACATGTAATATGAACTGATGCATTTATCAGGATCGAGATTGCCTCCAAATTGCATTTTGATCTTTAGAGAAGGATTACAGTGTGATACTTGAGCGTGACCTTTACAGAGGGCCGAACAGAGACTTCATCAAAAAAAAGTTAGCATCACCCCAGTTTCCTGAACTCCTGAAGGTAGACTTTGATTATGGATATTGTATCACAGACACAGTCCCTTTGACTGTTCAGAGATGTCGCTAAACCCACGGAAAGATGTAAACAACCGTGCATGAGAAGCGCCTATTAGACGGAGGGAGTCCAACTGATCAGTTCCACTAGGAAGGAAGTATACGGCCAGTGTTGTCTGTAGTTCAACCATGCCTAGACGTACAACACCGCGGTTCGACCCCGTCCACATTGTTACTTTGTGCCAGGAAGGGCTCTCAACAAGGGAAGTGTGCAGGCGTCTCGGAGTGAACCACAGCGATGTTGTTCGAACATGGAGGAGATACAGAGAGACAGGAACTGTCGATGACATGCCTCGCTCATGCCGCCAAAGGGCTACTACTGCAGTGGATGACCGCTACCTTCGGATTATGGCTCAGAGGAACCCTGACAGCAACGCCACCATGTTGAATAATGCTTTTCGTGCAGTCACAGGACGTCGTGTTATGACTCAAACTATGCTCAATAGGCTGCATGAAGCGCAGTTTCATTCCCGGCGTCCATGGCGAGGACCACATTTGCAACGACGACACCATGCAGTGCCGTACAGATGGGCATGCCAAATGGACCGCTCAGGATTGGCATCACGTTCTATTCACCGCTGAGTGTCGCATATGTCTTCAAACATACAATCGCCAGAGACCTGCTGAAGGCAACCCGGTCACGCTGAACGCCTTGACAGACTGTCCAGAGAGTGCAGCAAGGTGGATGTTCCCTGCTGTTTTGGGGCGGCATTGTGTGGGGCCGACGTACGCCGCTGGTACTCATGGAAGGCGCCGTAACGGCTGTAGGGTACGCAATTGCCAGCCTCCAACAGATAGTGCAACTATATCGGCGGCATATTGGCGAGGCATTCGTCTTCATGGACGGCAATTCGCACCCTCATTGTGTACATCTTGTGAATGACTTCCTTCAGGATAACCGCTTGACTAGAGTGGCCATCATCATCTCCAGACATAAACACTATCGAACATGCCTGGGATTGACTGAAAAGGGCTGTTTATGGACGACGTGACCCACCGACCACTCTGAGGGATCTACGCCGAATCGCCGTTGAGGAGTGGGACAATCTGGACCAACAGTGCCTTGGTGATCTTGTAGATAGTCTGCCACGACGAATACAGGCATGCATCAATCAAGAGGACGTGTTACTGGGTATTAGATGTACCGATATGTACAGCAATCTGGACCACCACCTCTGAAAGCCTCGCTGTATGGTGGTACAACACGTAATGTGTGGTTTTCATGAGCAATAAAAAGGGCAGAAATGATGTTTATGTTGATCTCTGTTCCAATTTTCTGTACGGGTTCCGGTACTCTATGAACCGAGGTGATACAAAACTTTTTTTGATGTGTGTATAAACAAAAACCATTTTTACTACAGTCTACTTGCCTCAATCAGCTTTTCAGTTAGAAATATGACAACTTACCTTTGCTTTTTCAGGTCACCTGCAAGATTGTTGACAAAGAAAGAGAGAACGATGCCATTGTGACAACGTATCGCAAAGTAATGCTTATCACAGATAAATTCCGCCTTTTGGGAAATATGCCTGATCAACAAGACAACGTCTACTGTGCTTCACTTGAGTCAATGAACATGGAAATACGGTAAGCTCGTATTTAGTTATAATATGTAGCCATTAATGCTTGAACCTTTTTATGATTTTTATTGATGTCACTATCACTGACAGAACATTTTTAACTGAAACCAGTTTCATTTGTAGCAGTTTCTACAAATAGAAACACGGTTCTGTACCATCTAAACACTCTCTCAATATAGTTATGCACCCAAAATCATCCCACGTAGAACCTGGATGTTGATCATTTGGCGTTTGCATCACATTCGCCATGAGATGCTCCAGGTATAGTTGATTAATAGGTTATTGTTCCAGAACAGCTCACTGTAGTTTAATAATAGGGAAATGTCTAGGTTGTGGAAGCTAGGAACACTTTGACGCCACATTCTTCTAATCGACAAACATATTATGGTCAGTTATGGGCGGGGGAGTAACTTCTTGCTGTTAATAGGATCTACACCTTGAAATAAGCACTATTATATATGACGGTTGCATATAGCTAAGAGTCTCAGTGATTTGGTTAAATGTGAAGAAAGAACCCACTGGTAACTGTTATATGATCTTCCGTAAAGGAACAGCACAGTGTTCCAAGTGTTGAAATAACACACTCAATTCCGGATTTTTCTAGTACGTTATTCACAATATCTGTCAATGTTGCCTCCCAATCAACATCAACATTCGTAACTGCATCGTGTGACAGGTCAGACAGGCAGTTTCAAACAAATGGTAATAAATATTTCGTGGTACTGTTTTTGCGAAGTTTTAGTGTCCAATTTTAAAACTTTTACAACTAATTTTTAACGGTTATTGCTGCCGAATTACACCATCTACATACTTGTTATTTTTTTGCGTACGTTTTCATATGGCACTGGAACGAGCCTTCGAAGAACGCGTCAAATACGTAACAGGTCTGAAACTTCGCGAAATTGTAACAGTACAACTGCGTCGACAAGCAGTGTGTGTCCCTCAGGAGAAGGGATCTCACAAATATTTCTCATACAGTAACAAACGTTAACAGACCTTAACTCAGGTACAACTTCTGTGCTCACGTGTGAGCCTGAATATCATTAGTCTGTGCGATACACTGTATATAGCGATCAGACAGCTTCCTCGTGAAGCAACTGAGACTTTCACAATGTATTGTGTACGACTGTCGAAAAAGTGTTTGTGGTTTTCGTTTACAGTGAATCTCGCCAAAATTATTAGAGCAGCGGTGGGGCTGTATTCTCAACCGTATCCCGTTCGTAACAAGTCTTCGCGATTTGAATTCACAACTACAAGAAATGACGAAACTGAAAGTGTGAAGAAATATTTACAAAGATAAAGAAAAACAGCTACTGATAACAGTATTGCTACTAGCGTGTTATCGGCAATAACTCACAATACACATGTTACTGTGGTTCTAACATTACCTGCAGTTAACTCGTACTTTAGATAGTTGACCTATGCGCGGCTCTGTTTAAAACGAACAGCTCGATGCAGTAGTATGTTCGACCCGGACACGTCTGCTTTCACGTCCCGCAACTAATACGCTGCAAATAACAACCTGTAGCTGTAATCCTGCAGTCAAATAGTCTAAGTATTGTCTAGAATTGTGAATTAATAAATTACACAGAAATATAAAATAAAATATAAAAGATTAATTTATTAACAAGAGTTCTATTTTAACGTCTGGAATGGATTTATAGATGGTGGTGACTTTACACTCGATATGTTGGCGAAAATACATGTTTAATTCCGGAGGTACGCATAAAACAGCATACGAAATTGTGATAACGCTTTCTCTGGAAACTGTTTCGAACAGTTAGTTCATTAGCCCAAGCGAATAGTCAACAGTTGTGAAAACGCAGTTGACCTCTTAGTAACAAATAATCCTGAGCTGATAAAGAGCCTCAAAGCGTGTGCTGGAAATAGTGAACACAGGGTTGTCGTATCGAGATTGTATATTGTAACCCCCAAATACTCTAAAAAGAAACTAAAAATAGACCTATTCAAAAATATGGAAAAAAGTTCACCTGACACCTTCCTGAGAAACACTCTCCAGTCCCTCCAAATTAACAATCTAAGTGTTGACCAATTATGGCCTGAATTTAAAG
This sequence comes from Schistocerca nitens, assembly GCF_023898315.1. NCBI lineage: Eukaryota > Metazoa > Arthropoda > Insecta > Orthoptera > Acrididae > Schistocerca > Schistocerca nitens. Next base: position 73,066,717 of record NC_064614.1, read on the forward strand.
AAATGGTATCGGCATCTGTTGAGAGATTTATACCAAATAAATTAACAAACGACAGAGCACATTCTCCTTGGTACTCAAAACGGGTCAAAACACTGTTGCAGAAACAACGAAACAAACATGCCAAATTTAAACAGACGCAAAATCCCCAATATTGGTGATTTTTTACAGAAGCTAGAAATTTAGCGCGGACTTAAATGCGAGATGCTTATAATGGTTCGGGTCATACGTGAAGTATGCTAGCGTCATTTCACAATCGATGCCTTCTCTGCGCGATAGCAATGGAAATACTATCGACGACAGTACTACCAAAGCCGAGTTACTAAACACAGGCTTCCTAAATTCCACCATCAAAGAAGACGAAGTAAATATTCCAGAATTCGAATCAAGAACAGTTGCCAACATAAGTAACGTAAAAGCAGATATTCTCGGAGTAGTGAAGCAACTTAAATCACTTAAAAATGGAAGTCGTCCGGTCCAGACTGCATACCAGTTAGGTTCCTTTCAGAGTATGCTGATACTTAACAATCATTTACTCGTATAACCGTTCGCTCGACGAAAGAGCCGTACCCAAAGACTAGAAAACTGCACAGGTCACACCAATTTTCAAGAAAGGTCTTCCACTAAATTAACCGGTCTGTATTATTAATCTCGATATGCAGCAGGATTGTGAAACATATTGTGTTCGAACATTATGAATTACCTCGAAAACGGCGATCTATTGCCACACAGTCAATACGGATTTAGAAAACATCGTTCTTGTGAAACACAACTAGCTCTTTACTCACACGAAATGTTGAGTGGTATTCCGTATTTCCGGATTTCCAGAAGGCTTCTGACACTGTGCCATAAAAGGGGCTTGTAGTGAAATTGCATGCTTATGGAATATCGTCTCAGTTATGTGAGTGAATTCGTGATTTTCTTGTCAGAGAGGTCACAGTTCGTAGTAATTGACGGGAAGTCATCGAGTAAAATAGAAGTGATTTCTGGCGTTCCCCAAAGTAGTGTTATATGCCATCTTCAGATTCGCATCTATATAACGACAATGTGAGCAGCCGTCATAGGGTGGCTGCCGATGACGCTGTCGTTTATCGACTAGTAAAGTCATCAGAAGATCAAAACAAATTGCAAGACTATTTAGAAAAGATATCTGTACGGTGCGAAAATTGGCAATTGACCCTAAATAACGAAAAGCGTGAGGTCATTCACATGAGTGTTAATAGGAATCCGTGAAACTCAGTCAAATCTTGAATCCGTAAATTCAACCAAATACTTAGGATTTACAATTACGATCAATTTAAATTGGAAGGATTACGTAGAAAATATTATGGGGAAGGCTAACAAAACACTTCGTTTTATTGGCAGGACAGTTATAAAATGTAACAGGTCTACTAAAGAGACGGGCTTCACTACGCTTGTTCGACCTCTTTCAGAATACTGCTGCGCATTGTGGGATCCTTACCAGACCTGATCGACGGAGTTCATCGAAAAAGTTCAGAGAAAGGCAGCACGTTTTGTATTATCGCTTAGTTGGGGAGAAAGTGTCACGGACATGATACAGGATTTGTGATAGACATAATTAAAACAAAGGTGTTTTTAGTTGCGGCGGAATCTTCTCACGAAATTTCAATCACCAACTTCCTTCTCGGATTGCGAAAATAATTTTTTGTTGCCGACCTACACATAGAGAAACGATCACCATAATGAAATACGGGAAATCAGAGCTCGCACGGAAAGATATAGGTGTCCATTATTTCCGCCCGCTGTATGAGATTGAAATAACAGAGAACTATAGTGAAGGTGGTTCGATGAACCTTCGGCCACATACTTAAATGTGACTGGCAGAGTATCCGTGTAGATGTAGACTCTTAACCGAGAAAAGTAGCGCAGCTGGCCATTTCATTGGATTCGGCATGGTTACACATCCCTGTCGGTACGTTCCTGAACTTCACTGACCCTCTTCCTGCACGAATCGCAGTTATCCACGCTGCAAAAGCAGGTTATTCACGCTTTTGTAAGGTGGTCACATTAATGTGACTGGACAGTGTATTTAATAAAGCAGATTAAAATTCGCTTGAGCTTTCCCACGTGAAACAGTTACATGAGAGAACGTTTTTCTGATACGTAAAACGACTTTTCGGAGTTTGAAGCAATGTTCTTTTGGCGCTCTGCTTTCGCTTCGGTAGTTGAACGTATGCCTTAGTAGTGACATAATTATTTTGTTTATTACTAGTTATTATTATTATTACTATTACTTCAGCACGTGTGATGCATTCGTTTCTTTATTGCTGTGTTCTTATTCTATATTCCGTGGAACTACAGATGTACTACATATGTTTACTACTTTCAAAGAAACGAAGCGAAAGCAGACTGCCAAGAGAACATAGCTGTAAACTCAAAACAGCTCTTTCACAAGTCATAATCACGTTGTCCCATATAACACTTTGATGCATAATATAGTAAAAATTATTTTTTCGTCGTTGGGATGAGGATCTAACGCTCTACCAACTTTTCCACGGAAGCAACATTTGTTTTGTAGTCCCAGTTGTGCCTTTGATATGCTGTGTTGTTCTGGTGTTACTTTTAATTAACGTTTACGCCCGTTAAAAGTAAATCGTACTTTTGGTTCACACTCTAGCTACTTACAAAGTCTGTTACCAACCTGAGTATGTGGTATCTGGTGGTTTGGATGTTAGAAGTAGATATATTCGATGTAGCGATGCAGTCTAAATCAGTTAACATACTGAAGTCTCCTGACCAGACTGTTTACGAGAGTGTACTGTTATAATAGCTCCATAGTGAACAACATATACAGGTACAACGGAGTATTCAGCGATAGATTCTCACCTAAAAACTAGAAAGCTGCAGAGGGTACACCAGTAATCAAGAAAGTAAATAGAGAGGCGTATCACATTATTCCATCTGCAGTACGATTTTGAAACATATACTATGTTAGAACATTATGAATTACCTGGAAGAAAACGATCTGCCGACACATAGTTAGCACGAGTTCAGAAAATGTTACTCTTCTGAAACTCAACTATCTGTGTATCCAGACGAAGTAATCAGTGCTACCTAAAACATTTCTTAGTAACTGAAGGATAATCATCGAAAACAAAAGTGATAACTGACGCTCCCAAAAGAAGCATTATAGACGCTCTGCTATTTTTAACGTATATAAACGATTTAACAGAGAATCTGAGCATCCCTAGTAGACTGTTTACATGTGGTGCTGTCATTTTCCCTCTAGTGAAGTCATAGGGAGATCAAAACCAATTGCAAAATAATTTAGACGTTATATCTGCATCGTGCGAAAAGTGACATTTAACTCTTTTTTTTAAAAAAAAAAACACACGTGTATGGTTATCCACATGAGTACCAAAAGGAGTCTGTTAAATTTCGGTTACACGATAAGTCATACAAATCTAATGGTTGTGAATTCAAATAAATACCAAGGGATTACATATCGTACAACTTAAATTGGAGATGACATATAGATAATGCTGATACCTTAGAAGATGCAACAGATCTACCAAACAGACTGCCTTAACTACGCTTGCTACTCCTCTTCCAGAGTACTGCTGCCCAAATTGAAACCGTACCAGACAGGGTTGTTGAAGGACATCGAAAAAGCTTAAAGAAGGGCAACTCGCTTTATTACCGCGAAAGAGCGGAGAGAGTGTTACGTATATAGTACGCGAATTGCGGTGGCAATTATTCAAACAAATGGGTTTTTCGTTACGGCGTAATCTTCTCACAGTACTTCAGTCACAAAAGTTTATCCTCTGAGTGCTAAATTATTTTGTTGACACCCCCCTACGTTGGAGAATAGATCATAATAATAAAATAAGAAAAATTCGAGCACACACGAAAGAAATAAGTGTTCGTTTTTCTGGCACACTTTTTGGGAGTGGAATGCTAGAGAAGTAGTCTGAAGGTGGTTCCATGAACCCTCTACCAGGCACTTAACTTGGAACTGCAGAGTAGTCATGCAAATGTAGAAAAGATCAGATGGTATCCGACGTACTGTACTGTGTATTGGGAAATGCACTGGCCCATGAATGAACGCTCAACGTCAACATCTTGACTACTCTATATGAAAGTCGTAATACAGATACTTCTGAATTACGTGTTTGTTTATATCAGGTACGATAAAGGCGATTTTTGTGGTATCTCCTCTCTTGACGAAGGACTTGCTTGCGGCACTGTTACTTACTTTGTGATGAAATTTCACAAGCTGAAGCATTTTTGAAGGCAGCACATCAGTTAGAACTTGCCACTCTGTATCTTGAAGTGCCCCTCCCCCTCTCCAAATCACATTCCTGTCCTTGTGACATGGCACATTATCTCGTTGAAAAATGCCACTGCCGTCGGGAAACATGATCGTCATCAAGAGGTGTATGACTGATAGTCATGCACCGTGCGTGTTTATGACTAGCAGTCACTCCTCTCCGGGTGACGCTGCAATCACCTGGATGATGATGATGATGATGATTATGTTTGGTTTGTGAGGCGCTCAACTGCGCGGTTATCAGCGGCCGTACAAAGCCCCAACCTTTGCTCAGTCCAAACTCGCCACTTTATTGAGTGATGATGAAATGATGCGGACAACACAAACACCCAGTCATCTCGAGGCAGGTGGCTATCGCCTGGACGGGTTCATATCGATAGCAGGGCGGTGGCCTTAATGTCCTGGCTGATCAATGTATTTATAGACAATGGTTTTACTGATTTCTCCTCACGAAGCATTTGTACTCTGCTGTGTCCAATGTAGAACATGTAAACGACCACTTTTTTCTGAAATTGCTCCTGTTGAATCACAGTCTTCCCCTCTATCCATCTCTCTGCCTACGTGACCTTATACAGGGCGCTACTTCAGTTAAAAATACACAGAAAAATATTCCAATCGAATATAAATGGTATTCAGAGAATCAATAAGAGAATCCATTGCTGGAGTATGTAACGTGAGCGATAGTTTGTTACATTCACTGAAAGGCGCAAATGCGTTTGGTATAATCTCAACTGGCGAGAACTTGTTGGCTTTTTTGTGAGTTTCTGCAACGACAGGGTGTCTGTTCCATGTTTAGCTGATGAACTCCCAAAGCTAGACATATCTTATGCTATGTAGTCAGGATGCAAGAACTACGGTCGTGATTATGTGACGATACTCATTTCAGGTGGAAATTTTGTGCTACCCTAAACAGTCTGTCCAACCAAGCAAATCGATTATTTTATCAATATCTAATTTCCTTGTTGCTGACACCTTCGCTTATGGTAAACGTCATTTGTACATGTAAAGAATGTGAAAGTGTTATAGAGCGACAGGGGGGGACGGAGAGAGAGAGAGGGAGAAGAGAATGAGAGGGGGAGGGAAAGAGAGAGAGAGAGAGAGAGAGAGAGAGAGTCGGGAGTAGGCAAGGAAGAAGAGAGTATTTACCATGAAAGATTCGTGCAGCACCAGCAGCAAACATTCAGACACCCTCTGAGAGCATTTGATGTAAAGGATGTAGTGTGTTAGTTCTTTGCAGCCGGAAACTGGTGTCACACAGTTTCGCAAAGGTATTCGTTTTAGTTTCGATATTTAGTACATATCTACTTTAGTTTTTCTGTACCAAGCTTTGTGAATCTGCTAATTAAAGTGCTGGAACTCTTAAATATCTAGTGTTAATTTTTCTTGCTTCAGGAGCGACATCATTGACGAGATTCACACAGTAGGCGATCTTTCCCAGAACTTCATTAACTTCCTGTACTTTGTCAAGGATGGTAGCTACATCAGACTCGAATTCACGAAGAAAATTCCATCAGCTATTGTCACCGTTCATCCCGACTGCAACGATGCTGCAAGGTACGTACTTTGCATAACTTCATTTTAGTTTTTAGTTTCTAACAGAACTGAACACTAAAGTACTTGCTACAAAGATTATACAACTGTCATACACTTACGATAATCAAATTTTGATGAACCAAACCTTCCATATTAGTACAATTCAATTAAATACGAATAACTACAAAATAACATAAAAATACCAAGACAACCCTGAAGTGTGATAGCCAAGATATCAATACCGCTACACAAATTTTCCAAAACGCATAAAAGTAATCAGCACAGGGGAATAAAATATAAAATTCACAACCCTTAGCTAGATTCAATAATTTCAGCAGTTATTAAATACTGGTTGCAAAAATTAGTTAAGGTTTGTTGTAGTACAAAAGTTTCACAATGAGTTCGATTAATCAACAGGAAATGAACCTTCAATTAAGAGAAAATTTAACTATATTGTGACAAAATTGGCATCTGGTAACATTTTTCGTTCAGGCTGTGATTCTTGGAACTAAAGATAAAAGAGTATGGACAACGATTTGGGTTAGTAAAATTATGATTCAACTTCACACAATTACTGCATTGTCCAAAGAAACTCGTGTATGACTTTGCCTAGTGTTTTACAGAACTGGATATCTGAAATGGTTCTATCTTACTTTCTGCGAAGCGTCTAGGGTGACGTCTTAGATGGCGGCAACAATTACAATAATGGTCTTGCAGCTGCAGACATTTTAATGCTTACTTTGGCCAAATAATTCTCTTCTTTCTACTTCTCTTGGAGTCTCCTCTTATATCACCCCTGAAGTATGGCCCATGAAAATTTGCATTTCCTCTCAGTCATAAGGCAATGCCGCTTTACTACATCAATAACCACACACCCCCACACACACACAAACAACAAACAAACTCTTACGTTTTCTTCAAAAACAGCTAAATGACTTCGCTTGTCTTACTGTGTTTGCCACAGGCTCGCTATCTTCCGCACGTATTCCCGAAAGCCTCTTTTACCATTCATAATACATCCTAGATATTATGCGAAAATACACTCCTGGGAGTACCAGGATGTAGTATGATATAAAAAAATTAGAAAATTAGTTTTTTTATATTTCGTTACTAATTCATTTCACAATACTGAAATTCACAACATGGAGCAAAGGAACTGGAAAAACGAAATTTCATTCGTGAGCAGACACATAATTAAAAAGGAACACTGTAATTCTGTATCATATTGTGACACAATGTACTTCAGTGCTCCACATAATTTGCTCTTAAAATAACTTTTTCTGAATATAGATGCAATCATTAAAAAATCAGAAAATATTTACGAGTCAGAATCGATATATAATCATCAAAACATAACAAAACAAAGATTCAACGTTATCTGACGTACTTTAGGGTGAAACGTCCCCTTAGAAAAATTATACACGACTGTCCTTAAACTGACACACAATATTTTGTTAGCGCAACGCAATCTGACTTTCAATAATCCCTACAAAAAAATGTAGCCCTGACTAACATTAACCTATGCGTTTCACAAATCGCTTACCTCACAAAAATCTTGGTTACTCCCACTACTGCAATACAGCAAGCGCCACTACTGCCAGCTAAATAAAAGATTCAAAGTACTGAAGGCACTAACTACTGATAGGCATAGTTAGCAAATGAAAGATTTTGATAGAGAACAACCAATGTATTTACCTCAATAGTCATAATATATATAGCAGTTCATGACAAATTTCAAAATTCCGCCATCTCTCTCCCCACATTCACCACTGCTGGCGGCTCACCTCCAACTGCGCAACGCTACGCGCTGTTCACAGCCAGCTGCCTAACACTACAATGGCGAGTATTACAACAATGCAAAGCAGCCACAGACTGCACACAGCACAGCCAGTGATTTTTATACAGAGGTGGCGTTACCAATAAAAAAACCTAAACAGCCTACTTACAAGGGGAGCCACCGTCGAATAAATCTACAAGATTCTCAAATGGTTCAAATGGCTCTAAGCACCATGGGACTTAACATCTGAGGCCATCAGTCCCCTAGACTTAAAACTACTTAAACCTAACTAATCTAAGGACGTCACACACATCCATGCCCGAGGCAGGATTCGAACCTGCGACCGTAGCAGCAGCGTGGTTCCTGACCGAAGCGCCTAGAATCGCTCGGCCACAGCGATTCTCAAACGATGTTCTGTTCACATCAGACTGTTCATTACATTCAACGGAACCTGTAATGTCATGACCCAATCTTATCACTGATATCCTTCCATCCTGAGTTTGAATCATATTCCTGAACCTTTCTTTTATTTCCGTCATTGCTCGCTAGATGTGTAGCCTGTGCAGTACGGACGAAAGACTACATCCTTGACTTACACTCTTTTCAATACGAGCCCTTCCTTCTTGGTCTTTCACTCTTACTGTTCATTCATGGTACTTTTACATATTTATGTTACCTATCGTTCCCTATAGCTTACCATACCTTTCTCAGAATTTTGAACACCCTGCACCGTTTTACATTGTCAAATACTTTTTCCTGGTCAACAAATCCAATGAACATGTCTTGATTTTTCTTCAGTCTTGCTTCAATTATCAGCTGCAATAATAGAACTGCCTCTGGTGCCTCTATCTTTCCTAAAGCCAAAATTACCCTCTATTTTATTTTACATTCTTTTGTATAATAAGGCAACGGCCTTGCCGCAGTGGATGCACCGGTTCACGTGAGATCACCGACGTTAAGCGCTGTTGGGCGTGGCCGGCACTTGAATGGGTGACCATCCAGCCACCATGCGCTGTTGCAATTTTTCGGGGTCCACTCAGTCTCGTGATGCCAATTGAGGAGCTACTCGACCGAAAAATAGCGGCTTCGGTCAAGACTACCATCATAACGACCGGGAGAGCGGTGTGCCGACCCCACGCCCCTCCTATCCGCATCCTCCCCTGAGGATGACACGGCGGTTGGATGGTCCCGGTAGGCCACTCGTGGCCTGAAGACGGAGTGCTAGAGTGTATAATACCCCTTGTCATACACTTGGATGCATTAAATGTTAAGTCGCTTCTGCAATAATTCTTACACTCGTCGGTAACAGCTGCCTTTGGAAAAGTAAAGACGATGTTTTTGCGAAAGTCTAATTGCTTATCGCCAGTCTCACACATTCTACATATCAACGTGAAAAGTCGTTTTGTTGCCACTTACTCCAATGAGTTTACAAATTCCGATGGAATGTTATCAATTCCTTCTACTATACTTCATCTTAAGTAGTCCAAAGCTCTTTTAAGTTGTGATTCTACTACTGGATTCCCTATCTCGCCACTATCTCATCTTCTGTCGAGTTCTTAGACACGTCCTTTTCCTCATAGATGCCTTGAATTTACTCTTTCCACATATCCACTCTCTCTCCTGCATTTAATTTCATCGTAGGTAGTTTTGGCTTTTCTATTTGCTGAGTCAGTCCTTCCAACAATCATTTCTTTTTCACTTTTTTCACATTTTTCATGCAGCCATTTCACCTTAGCTTCCCTGCACTTCGTTATCATTTTTCTCCTAACTGACTTGTACTTCTGTATTACTGAATTTCCCTCCTCGTTTTTTTACTTCCTTCTTCAGTCGCTCAATTGAGGTATTTCTTCCGTTATCTATGGTTCCTTCGCCGTTTCCTTCCCTTTCCCTAGGTTTATTTTTCCAAATGTGATTATCCTGTTTAGAGATGACCATTCTTCTGAATTTGATGTGCCTACCGAACTACCAGTTATGGCAGTATCTATAATTTCAGAGAACTTCAAGCATATCTCTTCATTTCCTTGTATCACCGTAGCCTTCTTGTTTGCGCATTAATTCTTCCTGACTCTTCTCTTAAAATTCATCCGACTGTTCATCATTAGTAAATTGCGATCAGGGTTTATGTCTGGGTACGTTTTACAATCCAGTATCTGATTTCGGGATCTCTGTCTGACTATGACGTATTCTAGCTGGATCTTTTCCAAATATAGCTCTTCCTCTAGCGATTCTGGAACAGAGCATTTGCTGTTACTAACTCATAATTATTGCAGAGCTCAGTTAACCTTTCTCCTCTATTGTACCTAGTGTCTAGGCCACAGTCTACTGTAACCCTTTCTTCCACTGCCTCCCCTGCTGCCACGTTCAAATTCCCCATGACTAGTAGATAACTAAGGCTGTCGGAGATGATTTACTGTCGGTTCTGATGAGAGGAACCCTATCACTGAACCGTTCGTAGTAACTCACTCTCTGTCCTACCGTCCTACTCACAACTAATTCTGCTCCTATTGTATAATTTTCTGGTTCTGTTGATATTTCCCTATACTCGTCTGACTTGATATACATATGGTCTTTCAACTTCTGTAACCCTCGTTATATGTAAATTGAGCCTCTGCATTTTCCTTTCCAAAATGTCTAGCTTCCCCACAGTGTTCAAACTTCTGACACTAACCATCCCGACCCCTAGAACATTACCCTTCCGTTGGTTATTGAATCTTTTTTTTTTAAGTCACCTTCCCCTTGGCAGTCCCTTCCCAGAGATCCGAATGGGGGCCTAGTTCAGAACACTTTGCCAGTGGAGATCTAATCATGACACTTTCTCAATTACTGTCCTGCGGATGCATATATGTCGCTATAAGTCAGTGGTTTCAATTGTCCTCTGCATGCTCATGCCGTTGATCATTGCTGACTAGCCCACCTCTTAGTGGCAATTTCCCACAAGGAGAAGAGGGTGCAGTGAACTTTTGTCCGCTCCTCCGTCCTCTTTGACAAGGCCGTTGGCAGAACATGGGGTGACTTCTTAACCGGAAGTCATCAGCCACTATTGTTGATGATTTTCATTCAGAATTTAAGCAGTGGCGAGGTTCGAAGAGAATATGAATTATAAAGAAACTCAATACATGATATAAGTGTAAAAAGCAAATACGATCTGAAAATTCCTTAAGTTAAAGCAAAACCTGTTACTATATCATATGTAAATAGAAGAAGACGACAGTTAATCTGCACTGTCACACATATTAGTAGAAAAATAGATATAAAAGAAACTTAGCATAAGCCATGTCAAAAAAGAATAAAGCTAAAAAGTAAAAAAATCGTCATTAATATTCCTTATAACTCCTGCATATTGTCTGCCCATGTCACACCTCGCGAGTGATGAATTTCATCTTCTCTTCCGAAGAATTTACAATTTCCCAATCACCTAGACTGTTATGACATCCTTTCATAAACGTGCAGGGTTTATCTGTTAGACCAAGAAACGGCAGTTTTGTTATACAGAATTCAATAGAAGTTAAATTTTCGTGTGCATGGAGCTATACGCAAATCGCAAAAGAATGTCATTCATTAGTGTAAACAGGAAAATAGACACTAATACAAAGGCAAATCACAAAAAGTTCAGTGGGATACCATATAGTACCATATACTGTATCACAATATGCAGTAGTGATCAATGCTGAGCCACATCATTGCAAAAGATTTTGTTTCCACAAATGGAGAAAAAAGATACGCTTCTCAAATCACTGTAAAGTATAATTGATATACATTGTGTTGTTTCGATGAAAAAACAGCGTATATGTTTAGTAAAAAGGTTGAACAATTTGCGTCAGATGATTATAAACTATACATTCAAGAAATAACCATGTTCTTTCAATTCAGGTTATCTTTATTCACTATTGTCATCCAGCTGTGTATTTTCAGAAACTTACCTTTTAGGCTTATAAACACGAAATACATCCACATGGCATAAAAATTCACTGTAACAAAAAAAGAGCGTCCCTATGATCTAACCATTACTCACTCACGCTTTCTCTTCACTAATCTTCATGATCATTGCCTCATTCTATTGGAGTATACATCATAAACCTCATAACGGTCATCGTATGTACCTTACCAACATAAATCTCAATATTCTGTTACAACATTATCGTACCCACTGGCTTCATCTCAGTATACACTTCAAATAATAATCCCTTGCTCTGTCTTTGTCCATTTATTGCTACGTAAACAACACTTCATAATTATATTCGTAAATATTACAGTTCAATAAACACATCATCACTCCACAATAGATCCTGAAAAGCTTCTGACATCAAAATACCTATCACTCTTCTTTCCAGACAATACAGTTACCATCCTAACACTTGTATATCTCATCACAAATGGTAGAAAATGTTATATGTCTCTGTATTATCATCACTTTTTACAGCCAAAAATATTTTCCAAGCGAACAACACATTGCTGATAACGTGTGTATCCTCTCAGAACTGGTTTAAAACATACAGTCAATGTTCACTTTTATTAGAAATTATTTATTCTCATTCGGTTTCTATACGAAATTTCGAAGTAAGTGGCAGTTTGTTTAGTATACGAGTCGTGGCACAAAATCGCTCGAGTCGTTGCGCGATAAATGAAGTTTGTTGGTGGACAATAGTCGCCCAATTCTTGTTAAAACTGCCTTCCTAGGGACGGGAGTCACTCTGCAATACATTGTTTAACGCTAACTGTTGCTATGCACGACTACACAAGAAGTATTTTAGAAACAGGTGACATGTAACTCTGTCATCTGGCTACCGTTTTAATAAACAGAATTATTCTGAATATGGTTTGATATGTTAAACATGATGAAGTCGCATGCTCTTGTGTCCAAATAGTTTAAATTTCCGCAACACTAGCGTACAATTCCACGTATCCCATAAGTTCCCTTACATACGAGAAAGAATTCGTGACTGAGATGCTTGTTTTTACAAGCTAAATAGTGAGAGAGCCAAAATGTAAATTTTTTATGTTTCCTTGTCCTTGCTGAGATTTCTTTCTTCTTTCTGAATCCTTTTTGAAGTTGTTTAATGCCATATCTACTACCTTCTTACGTCGTAATTTTTTTGAAGCTGGAAATAGTATTAACTTCCTGATACGATGTGGTAGCTGTTGATTTTTGAGTACAAGTAACGGAGATAACGATGTAGAATCGTGTGGTAACTCATAGAGAATCTCATGGAATGTGTGAGTGTGCTTATCCCAAGTCTGGTGTTGACGATGGCAATATATCCTGCATGGCTGGATTGGACTGAGGCCAATAGAGTGAAATAAAAACAGGTATAATTTGGGACGTCGTGAAGTGCGTAACTAAATATAGTCGGAAATGACAATATCAATCTGACCAACTTCTCGTAGAAAATTATTGACAAAGGCCTTGGATTTTGTTTTGGCAGTAGCTTCTCGTAAAGGAGTGAATGAAACGATTTTTGAAGTTAATTCAACAATACCAAAAATGTATCAGTATCCACTGAGTGATCTGACAAGAGGTCCTAAGGTCCTAACAGGTCTATTGCAGCCTGCTTCAACAGTTTAGAAGGAATTTTAGGAAAGAATAGTGCTAGATGTGTAATGGTCAATGGTTTGGCTTTCTGACACAATTTGCATTTTGTTAAAACTTTCTGTATTTTTTTCTGCGTGTTATTAAAGTAACAAGTGGTACAAAGTCTGTGAAAGCATTTTCTCAGACCAAAGTGAGCATAGCTGAGATGTGTCTACCAAATAAGTTTATTTACAAAATTATCGGGTATGCGCACAACCCAAAGAGAGTCACTGACTGTACATCTTTTGAAAAGAATGTTGTTACGCAGCAAATAAAATTGTCTTATTGCAGTATTTGTTTTCTCATACAATATACATGTGTGGTATGGTCCTTATGCTGTTCATGCACTACGTCTCGTAAATAAATGGAGATTAAGCTATCATAGGCTACCTTTCGTATCTACAACAAACTAAAGATTTTCTCCAAATGATTTTCAGAAGTGTTCTTGACAAAACCAATAGGATAAGCTGATATAGTGCCTGCTACAGCATTTAGAGTACAAGGAATGTGACAGAGTTAAACTTTGCTCGATCTTCACACATAACATTGGGATGAACTGTACTACGCTTAACAAAGTCAACAGTGACTCAAAAAGGGTACGATGTTAACAGAAAATTTCTGTAAAAACCAAACATATTAATCAGTTAATATGTTAATGTATGACTCAGGCAAATGGGGTAGTCTTTCTCTCAGCTCTGAGCGGGTTAACTAACCGACAGTAATCGTTCCTAGCTGCGCAGTGCTTTGGTCTCACTTCAAAATTCTTCTCTTCAAAAAAATATTATTCAAAATAGATATTCTTTTCGCTTTGTTAGTTATTCATGTTACTCAACCTTCCTGCCCTTTACAATCAGTCTTTCTTCATCTATTGGATACCATCACAAGTCAACACAGCACTACTGAATACGTCCATTACTAATCACACTTCAAATAAGAATGTATCAGGCTGCACAGAGGCAGAGATTTTTTCACAGTAACGTAACTTGCTCTTCCTCAGATGTGCATGTCGATGACATACAAAAACCAAATGACATGACCAAATTACAACTTCTCTTGGCATTTTCTCGGAATTTCCAGAGTATTGCACCTTACTTCTTGCACATTATGTTATTTTAACCTTCCTATTGTGTTACAAACAGAAACAACCATATTGTGAATGGGTCTGTTAGACCTGGAATTTTTAAAAAAAGATAAATTCTTAGATGATTCTCGGAAATTTATTTTGTATTTAGTTTTTTATGTACAAAAACAGAAGTTTGAACTTTTCAAAATTTATTGAACATATTTAATACAAAAAACGTTTTATAAAATTTTAGTTTGAGAAACAAATGTTCATACATGGTATTTCAAAATAGTGTTTGTATTAGGATTTTTGCACCTAAGCGCATGTTGCAGTTTAAATTTTAACTTTTACTGTACACAATAATTATCTTAAAATTTAAATTTATTAATGATATTTGATTTTGAGGATCTATGTTTAACTCAATTTATATGGGTTTGGTATAACGTACGCAGTTATTGCAGTAAATATTTTCATGCTGTTGGCAGAGGAATGATTGACTGGCACGCTTTTCGTTAGTCTTTCGATCTTTCTTCAGTCTACACTCTTTACATCGGCCCCTCCTCTGTTGTCTTGCTCCTGAACTCATTGCAGCAATAGTTCCCAAACTTAATCTGATTTTGTCAGGAATAATTTTAGGCATTATTTTCTCTCGCATATGTTTTGTCAGCTCAGATTCAAGTTCTCTTAGAAATAGCCGCCTTTTGTATAATTTGTTTTGATTGTAGCCAGGAATAGTGTGTACATAGAACACATAAGAATTTATTGCAGCCATTTCTAGCATGGTACAGAACAAAGAAACAGGCCATCTCTTAGTACAACTTTCACAGGAATAAATGCTGGCAAGTTTATCTGTTGCGTTAACTCCTCATGTGGTTTTGTTGTAATGTAATATACTTCAGGCATCTTATGCTGCTCTGAAGACAAGCTACAGTCATGGTGCATTGTAGATAGTAATACTACAGCTTTATTCCATTTTGGCAAATACGAAACCAGCGTTACATCCCTCTGAAATCCAAATATGGTTAAAAACACTGGTCTGCTATTGTTTGCCAGCATTTCATTCGGAACCTCAGCTTTCTTCTTTGTGAGAGTTTCAACTAATGTTAGATCGTTATTTAGAAGTTTTTTGGCCTGGGTGTAATCCGTAAAGGAATTCCCAGTGTTAATGTTTCGCCAAGTTTTCTCAATACCTTCCGCAAGTCTCAATACAACATTTTATGTAGACCTGCTTCTCGTGTCTCACAGTTTGGTAAATCGACCACAGCGCTACATGAACGCCACCGGTGCCCATTTGCTGTATTTTCTGCAATTTTCATTAACAAAGGTCAATCCGCGTCAATGTTACTATAAACATTTTTCGGGCCAGAGTCATTTTGCGCACCCTGTGTGTGACTGCCAACCAATTACAGCTCATTTCCAGTAAGAAGAAAGGAGGGACACACTGCGTGAAGAGCGTCAGGTTCATGAAGGAGATCAAGCGAGGGACCTTCCACCTAAAATTTCCCAGTGACGAATTCTGGATCTTTTTCAAACGGCGCTTCATCTCTGAGCTCGGAGGAGAGATGACGCGCATGAAGCTGACTTCGTCGGGACAGCTCTCTGCCATTTCAGTGGAGTTCTTAGCGGAACTCCTATCCAGTGACGTCCACATGAAGGAGCTGACATTGGGCAGCATGAAAGTTGGCAATCTGGATGGACCAGTGGTCACTATGCCCACACTTGAGATCCTGCGACTTCCAGATGACGAGATCATCACAATGAGTGAAGGTAAGCTACGGGACTAATGTTTGGAAGTAGTTTTCTTAAGCTGTGTCCACCAGTCTTCCCTTTCGTAGTCGCTGTTTCAGCATGTATTTAGTCATAATCACCTGATACATACAAAGTCTCACACTTTTGGTCGTCATTCTGTCAATAAAACTGTTCTGTAGTGGTTCCGATTTTTACAGTCACTCATCCATTTCCAACACATAATCTTGTTTACTCAAAAATAGAGCAACTGACCCAGATGACGAACCTGCGGAAATGTATAAGAAGCTGAAGATGCCTGCTTAAGAATTCCCTGCCTCACTTTTCAAGCGGGTGATCACTGAGAAGAAACATTTTCGTACATGGGCAACTAGCACGACTCCCCAACTTCCCAGCTTCTTCCACTTCCCCGTTCTACATACATGCCGTTGCTCGACAGTAGGCTCTGGAATCTGACAAGGTAATGATAATCAGCTTGGAGTCGTTATGACCTGCAGGATCATATATGCAATCAATACGACCCGAGTGTCAATGGAGAAATGCAGGAGGAAACAGGTCTGCACAGAGAAACTGGGAAAGAAATGATTAACGGAAGGACTGACTCAGCATATGGAAAAATCAAACCAACCTTCGGCGAAATTAAAAGCAAAGACGATAACATTAAGAGTGCTGTGGGATTTCCAGCGGTACATGCGGAGAAGAGATCGGATAAGTTGAAAGAGTACGTCGAATGCCTCCGTAACGGATAGGAATTGCCTTATGACGTGATGGAACAAGAAACAGGAGCCGATAGGGAGGATACTGGGGGACCAATATTTGACTCAGAATACAAAAGAGCTTTGGCAGACTTAAATTCAGATAAGGCAGAAGGGTAATAGATACCATTCCGTCTTAATGTTTAAATTAATTGGGAGAAGTGGCAACAAAACGATTATTCACGCTGGCGAGTAGAATGTATGAGCCTGGCGATATACCATCCGCTTTTCAGGAAAATACACTCCTGGAAATTGAAATAAGAACACCGTGAATTCATTGTCCCAGGAAGGGGAAACTTTATTGACACATTCCTGGGGTCAGACACATCACATGATCACACTGACAGAACCACAGGCACACAGACACAGGCAACAGAGCATGCACAATGTCGGCACTAGTACAGTGTATATCCACCTTTCGCAGCAATGCAGGCTGCTATTCTCCCATGGAGACGATCGTAGAGATGCTGGATGTAGTCCTGTGGAACGGCTTGCCAAGCCATTTCCACCTGGCGCCTCAGTTGGACCAGCGTTCGTGCTGGACGTGCAGACCGCGTGAGACGACGCTTCATCCAGTCCCGAACATGCTCAATGGGGGACAGATCCGGAGATCTTGCTGGCCAGGGTAGTTGACTTACACCTTCTAGAGCACGTTGGGTGGCACGGGATACATGCGGACGTGCATTGTCCTGTTGGAACAGAAAGTTCCCTTGCCGGTCTAGGAATGGTAGAACGATGGGTTCGATGACGGTTTGGATGTACCGTGCACTATTCAGTGTCCCCTGGACGATCACCAGTGGTGTACGGCCAGTGTAGGAGATCGCTCCCCACACCATGATGCCGGGTGTTGGCCCTGTGTGCCTCGGTCGTATGCAGTCCTGATTGTGGCGCTCACCTGCACGGCGCCAAACACGCATACGACCATCATTGGCACCAAGGCAGAAGCGACTCTCATCGCTGAAGACGACACGTCTCCATTCGTCCCTCCATTCACGCCTGTCGCGACACCACTGGAGGCGGGCAGCACGATGTTGGGGCGTGAGCGGAAGACGGCCTAACGGTGTGTGGGACCGTAGCCCAGCTTCATGGAGACGGTTGCGAATGGTCCTCGCCGATACCCCAGGAGCAACAGTGTCCCTAATTTGCTGGGAAGTGGCGGTGCGGTCCCCTACGGCACTGCGTAGGATCCTACGGTCTTGGCGTGCATCCGTGCGTCGCTGCGGTCCGGTCCCAGGTCGACGGGCACGTGCACCTTCCGCCGACCACTGGCGACAACATCGATGTACTGTGGAGACCTCACGCCCCACGTGTTGAGCAATTCGGCGGTACGTCCACCCGGCCTCCCGCATGCCCACTATACGCCCTCGCTCAAAGTCCGTCAACTGCACATACGGTTCACGTCCACGCTGTCGCGGCATGCTACCAGTGTTAAAGACTGCGATGGAGCTCCGTATGCCACGGCAAACTGGCTGACACTGACGGCGGCGGTGCACAAATGCTGCGCAGCTAGCGCCATTCGACGGCCAACACCGCGGGTCCTGGTGTGTCCGCTGTGCCGTGCGTGTGATCATTGCTTGTACAGCCCTCTCGCAGTGTCCGGAGCAAGTATGGTGGGTCTGACACACCGGTGTCAATGTGTTCTTTTTTCCATTTCCAGGAGTGTATAACGCACACTTCTGAAGATAGAGAACCCACAAGTGCGAGAATTATGGCACAATCAGCTTAACAGCTCATGCATCCAAGTTGTTGACAAGAATAATACACAAAAGAATGGAAAAGAAAACTCGGGATCTGTTAGATGATGATTAGTTTGGTTTTAGGAAAGGTAAAGACAGCAGAGAGACACTTCTAACGTTGCGACTGATGATGGACGCAAGACTCGAGAAAAATCAAGAGACATTCATTGGGTTTGTCGACTTGGTTAAAGCGCTCGACAATCTAAAGTGATGCAAGATGATCGAAATTCTTGAGAATTATAGGGTAAACTGGAGGGACTGACGGGTAATGTACAATATGTAGAAGAGCCCTTACGGAATATTATGATTTGAAGACAAAAACGAAGAGTTCGGTTTAAAAAAGGGTCCTTGACAGAAATGTAATCTTTCGCCCCTACTGCTTCATGAACACGTTTAAGAAGCAATGACGGTAATAAAGGAAACGACCTAAAATGGTCAGGATGAAAGGATATCAGTGATAAGATTATCTGATGACACTGTTATCCTCAGTGAAAGTGAAGAGTTACAGGATATGTTAAATGGAATAAACATCCTAATGAGTACCAAATGTGGACTGGGAGTAAATCGAAGAAAGAAGAGAGTAATGAGAAGTAGCGGAAAGGTGAACAGCGAGAAACTTTTATTACCAGAAATGTGGATCACGAGGGAGACGGAGTTACGGCATTCCACTACCTAAGCAGCAAAGTAAGCCATGATGGACGGAGCGAGGAGGACGTGAAATGCAGACTAGCTCTGGAAAAAAGTAAGTTTATGGCCGAGAGAGGCCTGCGAGTGAAACATTGACCTAATTTTCTAACAATTAATTTCTGAGGCTGTAGGTTTGGAGTATAACGTTGTATGGTAGTGGAACAATGACTGCGGGAAAATTGAGGGAGAAGAAAATCGAAACATTTGAAATGTGGTGCGACAGGCAAATGTTGCCAATTAGATGGTCTAACATGATAAGGAATGAGATGGTTCGTCCCAGGATCAGCGAGGAAAGGAATGTATGGAAAACATTGACAAAAAGAAGGGCAGGATGATAGATCTTTCAAGACAGAATAACTTTTATGGTACTAGAGGGAGCTGTAGAGGGCAGAAAGTGCAGAGGAAGACTAGATTGGAATACACTCAGCAAATAATTGAAGACGTTGGGTGTACAGAGACGAAAAGCGGTTGCAAGAGAGAAATTCGTGGTGGGCTGTATCAAACCAATTAGCGAAGTTATGACTCATAAAGAAAGAGAGACTTCTGATATACCATGTACTGTGCCGTGAATGAAAATTTCCATTATTCATCCTTGTCCATTTGGCGTCCCTTGTTCATTTTATGTAATATATAAATTCACGGTATCCTGGAATGGGAGGCTAGTGGCGTTAATCTGGGTGGCTACAGCCGATTCAGCATAAATTTCTGTCTAGCATACATTTAAAAGTATGTGTTCGTTTTATATTATATGGCAGTCTCTCCCAGTTTCAGCTACAAAGGTCTTTTTACGTGCTAAACGCTATTTTGTAAATCACAGATTGTGTTGATCAGTCTAGGTGTATATGTATTCTCTCACTAATTTAAATAATCTTTCTGCATACGGCTAAATTTCTGTACTTGCCTATGCCGTGACACCTACCAAACAACCCTAATCACACTTCATTTTGATTTACAAGTAACTGGAATGTACCTATTGAGGGCAGCATGTTGCTAAAACGTTTTATGCTAAAAAATACAGTAAGAAGTAAGAGAAGCAGTAAAAGTTTTCTAATTAATTTATAGTACAATTGCTGACCCCAAGCAACGCCATACACCATGGATAAATTTTATAGTTACTGTTCCGATATGCCAGTTGGGAGTGAAGCTCTTCGAACTACAGGTAACTTAGCATTCAACAAGGAATACAAAGATCTGGGCATCTTTCCCAAATACAATAAGACCAAGATCAGCAGCAACAACTGTACAACAGGCCAAAGAGCTGAAAAACGCTGAGAAGTACTGATAACTGCAAGAATTACAACTGCTAAAAATTTTTAGTTAATATCACTAATATTGTGGTTGATCAGTATTTGAGGATCACTCGAAAACAAAGCCGTAAAATTTACAAATTAAAAACTGTACAGCAGCATAAGCAGAACAAAAGTAATATCGCCATACATAATCGTACACATCCGACTTATCAGCGAGACAAAGAAACCAACCTGCTAAAAAAATGGCCGAAATACAGTACAAAGCCTGAAATTGTCCCCAAAATTCTCGTAGATGATATTGTTGCAAGAAAAAGTGCTGCAGATATAGCGGTCTTCAGTAATAAGAAAGACAGTTCAAGCTCAGAAGGCAATTAAAGCCATAACCACTGATCTAAGGAAACACTGTTGTAATGCAAACCATATTTACAGAAAAACGCACAAGGATATGAATAAAAAGTTACGTGACAACGGAGCCTTAATTACCAACAAGGAAAACGGGAATACTTTCTTCATAGTACATGAAGAAAAATATATATGGAAGTCATTGATTTTTATCCCCAAAAATGGGCAGGAAGAAACTCACAGAAACTTTCAGTCAATATGCAAATCACAGCTAAAAACCACATATCCAGTAAATGACAGTGAGAAGAGGTATAGCGCTGCCACGAATCCTCAGGTACCAATTCTAAGGTACCAACAATAATATGCAAATATTGTAGCCGAATTAGACCCACTGTCAGCTGAAGAAACAGCCCACGGTGCAGAATTACAAACAGAACCAGACACTAGTCAAAGCATACACATACACTGAAAACTGCTGAACAAAACTGTCAGCAACCGATAAAAGAAATTAAAAGCATCAATTTCTCCCTTTCACCCCAGTTAGTATGATGTGCAGTTACAAAGATGCACAGACATAACCGTCTCAGAAACAAAATCATCAGGTCAATCCCCAAAAAACATAAAAACCATCGATGCCTTAAATCGATGAATATATGCATTTGCTTGAACTATCGCTAAACTACAACTACTTCATATTTAATAATAAAATTTACATCTAGTATAAAGGTCCTGCGATGGGTTCAAGTACAGCAGCTATACACCCAACGTATATAATAACCTCCTTGAGTAAAAAGAGAATTTGCAATAAAATTAATTTTTGTGGGTGAAAGTGCTTCTTCTAGTCGTTATGGTGATCACCTATTTCTCTTGTGAGATTGCGAAAGAACTGGTATTAAAAAGATACTCAATATACTCAACATACAGGAAAGAAATGTAAAATATACTGCTGAATGTGAAATGAATGGTAGCATCAACTTTTTACAGCTGAACATAGATAAAGAAAACAGTTTACACACCTTCAAAGTGAACTGAAAATGAACAATGACAGATATGACCACACACAGCTCATTTTGCAAGCATACAACACATTAACGAGCTGCATACTGAACACTACTTAACAGAGCCAGTAATGCGCAAATAGCTAAATACGTGAATGATTTGCTTTGCACCTGGGTTGCAGTCGTCGCCCATTGTATGAGAACCATCGAATAATAAAATATGTTAGATTGAACGAGCATTTGTAACTCCATACATTCCACAGTACTGGAAGATCTCATTCCCTTAGGATCCCGGACACCCAGTCCTGGGGCAGAAGCAGCCATTATGACACACAGTTGTCAGCATAACGATCAACACAAAGTCACCATTACAGTAAAATGTAATAAACAAACTCAGCTCTACACCCGAAAGCACATCACTAATCATACATGCCGAAGAAACTTGAGAGATCGCATAGACTAACTGTAGCTTGCATAGGAGCGCGAAAATATACTTCTCATGATGTACCAGTGAATGGTACGGGATGAGTAGAGGAAGATTTCTCTGGCGGCAAATTAATTAAACCTACAAAGACGTTTCTATTTTTTATGACCAAGAGACAACACATTAACACAACCCAATTTCAATTACAGTAGATTTTGAAAAATACCTCCATTGACACGTAAACAAAGGTTACACCGTCGGATCATGCTCGGTCTGACACGGGCAAAAGCCCCAGGAGTATCCTGAATTTTTCCTGCTGCTGCTACTATCCAGGCAACCAGATCCTATTCTGATGCAACAGGAGTTGCGTAAAGGAGGTTGCGCACATAAAAAATTCCGGAGGGGACATTTCTGGGGATCGAGCAGGCCATGGTACAAGACCACCTCTGCCAATCCACGTTTCTGGGGACCGTCGGTCCAGGAATCGACGGACACGACGACTGAAATGTGCCGGTAATCTGCTAAACGACCCGGTCTCATGCAGACGTTGGTACACAGCAAAAAAGGTCGTGTGATGCGGGATACGGCGATTAGGATGTAGTACGCACCAACCATATCAGTGTACTCACTCCAGGTGTATCGCTCCATTAGTAAACAAAGACAATGCGCTACTACACTGGTTTACAGCAGTTGCCTACAACTGAAGAGCGTAATACGGCCTCCACCGGTTTAAATAATCCTCATAGGAAAAAACGACATTTGGTAAAAATATTTGTTTTGATGTCCTCTACAACCTCCCAGAGTTTGTCGGTTTAAATACTTTTCACCCTGTATATACACTCCTGGAAATTGAAATAAGAACACCGTGAATTCATTGTCCCAGGAAGGGGAAACTTTATTGACACATTCCTGGGGTCAGATACATCACATGATCACACTGACAGAACCACAGGCACATGGACACAGGCAACAGAGCATGCACAATGTCGGCACTAGTACAGTGTATATCCACCTTTCGCAGCAATGCAGGCTGCTATTCTCCCATGGAGACGATCGTAGAGATGCTGGATGTAGTCTTGTGGAACGGCTTGCCATGACATTTCCACCTGGCGCCTCAGTTGGACCAGCGTTCGTGCTGGACGTGCAGACCGCGTGAGACGACGCTTCATCCAGTCCCAAACATGCTCAATGGGGGACAGATCCGGAGATCTCGCTGGCCAGGGTAGTTGACTTACACCTTCTAGAGCACGTTGGGTGGCACGGGATACATGCGGACGTGCATTGTCCTGTTGGAACAGCAAGTTCCCTTGCCGGTCTAGGAATGGTAGAACGATGGGTTCGATGACGGTTTGGATGTACCGTGCACTATTCAGTGTCCCCTCGACGATCACCAGTGGTGTACGGCCAGTGTAGGAGATCGCTCCCCACACCATGATGCC
Organism: Schistocerca nitens; assembly: GCF_023898315.1. NCBI lineage: Eukaryota > Metazoa > Arthropoda > Insecta > Orthoptera > Acrididae > Schistocerca > Schistocerca nitens. Next base: position 73,090,324 of record NC_064614.1, read on the forward strand.
GGGTGTTGGCCCTGTGTGCCTCGGTCGTATGCAGTCCTGATTGTGGCGCTCACCTGCACGGCGCCAAACACGCATACGACCATCATTGGCACCAAGGCAGAAGCGACTCTCATCGCTGAAGACGACACGTCTCCATTCGTCCCTCCATTCACGCCTGTCGCGACACCACTGGAGGCGGGCTGCACGATGTTGGGGCGTGAGCGGAAGACGGCCTAACGGTGTGCGGGACCGTAGCCCAGCTTCATGGAGACGGTTGCGAATGGTCCTCGCCGATACCCCAGGAGCAACAGTGTCCCTAATTTGCTGGGAAGTGGCGGTGCGGTCCCCTACGGCACTGCGTAGGATCCTACGGTCTTGGCTTGCATCCGTGCGTCGCTGCGGTCCGGTCCCAGGTCGACGGGCACGTGCACCTTCCGCCGACCACTGGCAACAACATCGATGTACTGTGGAGACCTCCCCTCACGCCCCACGTGTTGAGAAATTCGGCGGTACGTCCACCCGGCCTCCCGCATGCCCACTATACGCCCTCGCTCAAAGTCCGTCAACTGCACATACGGTTCACGTCCACGCTGTCGCGGCATGCTACCAGTGTTAAAGACTGCGATGGAGCTCCGTATGCCACGGCAAACTGGCTGACACTGACGGCGGCGGTGCACAAATGCTGCGCAGCTAGCGCCATTCGACGGCCAACACCGCGGGTCCTGGTGTGTCCGCTGTGCCGTGCGTGTGATCATTGCTTGTACAGCCCTCTCGCAGTGTCCGGAGCAAGTATGGTGGGTCTGACACACCGGTGTCAATGTGTTCTTTTTTCCATTTCCAGGAGTGTATATCGAGAAGCGCACGGTGCACGACGCGCAAATTCGTTGACTTTATTTATCCAGTATATGAGAATAAGAGCAGCTTGTACCATGCAACAGACTTTCCACATAATTCCGAATCCCTGTCAGACTCTATCTCGCTGCCAACCCCTACAAAATAATGAAAGGAATATAGTTTATTGCCAATCATATTTTCGTTGCATATGTAGTAAAAATGCCGTATCAGGTATAACGTTTTAATTTTTATTGCAGACAATATTCACATATTTCAGTGGATTTACCTGCAAAATTATATCATTGTGCGACACAGTATTCAGAAGACTTGACGTCATACAGCTTAAGCTGCGTGCAGTCTAAACTGCAATCTAACATTCGCTGCAGCTACATGTGAAATTTGCGTACAAATATGTGTGAAATAAGTTAAAGATGTGTGACATGTGCTTATTCTGGCAAAGCTGCAAGTAAAAATCTCTTCCCAAATCCCTGGATCGATATGAATGAAACGTGGTATACGTATCACAATCTGGAAAGAAATACTGTGGGGATGACAAGAGAGAAGAGAGGAGAAAGAGATGGACAGACAGAGATCGAGGGGAGGACGTTAACAGACAGAAGGGGTGGAGAAGGAGGTAATGGATACAGATATGATGGAGGAGGAGATGGACAAAGTGAGGAGGAGAGGGAAATGAAGAGCAGAACATGAACAGGGAGAGGTGGGGGAGGAGATGGATAGAGAAATGGGAGAGAGGGAGATGGACCAATAGTGGGGCGAGGAGGAGATGAACTTAGAGAAGGTGGAAGAGGAAGTGGATGGAGAGGTGGGAAGGAGGAAGTAATCAGAGAAGGAAGAGAAGATGGACAGAGACAGAGGCGAGGAGGCAGTTGATGGAGTGAGGAAGAGGAGTTGGCTAATAGAACTGGAATAAATACATATCCGGCAATACCGGGTATCAACTACACTCCTGGAAATTGAAATAAGAACACCGTGAATTCATTGTCCCAGGAAGGGGAAACTTTATTGACACATTCCTGGGGTCAGATACATCACATGATCACACTGACAGAACCACAGGCACATAGACACAGGCAACAGAGCATGCACAATGTCGGCACTAGTACAGTGTATATCCACCTTTCGCAGCAATGCAGGCTGCTATTCTCCCATGGAGACGATCGTAGAGATGCTGGATGTAGTCCTGTGGAACGGCTTGCCATGCCATTTCCACCTGGCGCCTCAGTTGGACCAGCGTTCGTGCTGGACGTGCAGACCGCGTGAGACGACGCTTCATCCAGTCCCAAACATGCTCAATGGGGGACAGATCCGGAGATCTTGCTGGCCAGGGTAGTTGACTTACACCTTCTAGAGCACGTTGGGTGGCACGGGATACATGCGGACGTGCATTGTCCTGTTGGAACAGAAAGTTCCCTTGCCGGTCTAGGAATGGTAGAACGATGGGTTCGATGACGGTTTGGATGTACCGTGCACTATTCAGTGTCCCCTCGACGATCACCAGTGGTGTACGGCCAGTGTAGGAGATCGCTCCCCACACCATGATGCCGGGTGTTGGCCCTGTGTGCCTCGGTCGTATGCAGTCCTGATTGTGGCGCTCACCTGTACGGCGCCAAACACGCATACGACCATCATTGGCACCAAGGCAGAAGCGACTCTCATCGCTGAAGACGACACGTCTCCATTCGTCCCTCCATTCACGCCTGTCGCGACACCACTGGAGGCGGGCAGCACGATGTTGGGGCGTGAGCGGAAGACGGCCTAACGGTGTGCGGGACCGTAGCCCAGCTTCATGGAGACGGTTGCGAATGGTCCTCGCCGATACCCCAGGAGCAACAGTGTCCCTAATTTGCTGGGAAGTGGCGGTGCGGTCCCCTACGGCACTGCGTAGGATCCTACGGTCTTGGCGTGCATCCGTGCGTCGCTGCGGTCCGGTCCCAGGTCGACGGGCACGTGCACCTTCCGCCGACCACTGGCGACAACGTCGATGTACTGTGGAGACCTCACGCCCCACGTGTTGAGCAATTCGGCGGTACGTCCACCCGGCCTCCCGCATGCCCACTATACGCCCTCGCTCAAAGTCCGTCAACTGCACATACGGTTCACGTCCACGCTGTCGCGGCATGCTACCAGTGTTAAAGACTGCGATGGAGCTCCGTATGCCACGGCAAACTGGCTGACACTGACGGCGGCGGTGCACAAATGCTGCGCAGCTAGCGCCATTCGACGGCCAACACCGCGGGTCCTGGTGTGTCCGCTGTGCCGTGCGTGTGATCATTGCTTGTACAGCCCTCTCGCAGTGTCCGGAGCAAGTATGGTGGGTCTGACACACCGGTGTCAATGTGTTCTTTTTTCCATTTCCAGGAGTGTAGTAGCATAATAAGAGGTATAACCTTCATATTCACTCAACAGCGCCCATGGAGCTGGAGATATAAACTTTCGATACTATAGTGGTCACAACTATTATTAAATAGTCGTGAAACTCCTGTATGGCCTTACCATTACCAGCATTGTTCATGTGTGCAGCCACTCTGCTGGCGGTGCCCAACATCCTGCAGTTGGACGTCACGGGCAATCAACTGCAGGAACTACCACAGCGGCTTCCTGATAGACTGTTGGCCCTCAACGTTTCACGGAACCGTCTCGTGCACTTGCCCAGTGAGCTGCCTCAGTCCCTCACCAACCTCAACATTTCCTACAACGCCATTGAGGTGAGTTGTTACTGTTTGCTACAAACACCGCGCAGTGTAAAATTTTGTGCTCTCTACAAGGCATTCCTGCAACCACCACTCGTGTGGCACCCAGTTTTCGGGGTTCATTCATGAGACTCACAAGTTTGTAGATGAAGGAACTCAGGTGGATGAAACGTCGCTTGACTTTCGCAAAACCTCCCATACCGTTTTGCGTCGTTGCCTAAAAAACAAACTGCATATCTGAACAGATAAGTGATTATGTTGAGAGCTACTTGTTAACTGAATTCATCATGTCGTTCGTAATGGGGAAAGTATCATCACAATCGAACGAAGTATCTGGCGTACCTCAAGGGAGTGTAGACTGCCTGATACTAGCCGTCATTCATACAGCGCTGCTGTAATAGGTTTCTCCTTTTTTGTATCATGGTTTGTGGTGTTCTATCAACATCCTTTCTCGCATCAGTTAATTCCATCCCTGCCGCAGATGTTGCTAAACATTCAAAGACAGTTCAGTTTTATTAACTTTTTTGAAGTCAGTTTTTGCTGCTTATGTTTCTAGATTGATAAAGTTCCATTAACGAGGTTTTTCGTGTGAATAGAGTTGCCTTATGATTCACCAAATGGGCTTGGTCACAATCGAACCAAGCCTCCCTCACTTCTGAAATTCGAGTTAAATACGTTTCTTACCCTAGAGCCTTGTTACAGATACTGTTGCCCGAACTGCAGTTCCTGCAGCGATCATTTGACCTAAGATGGCGAAAGCCATCCCACTTGCCATCTTGCAATGCCAACTGGCGACGGAAATGTTTTTTCGGTTCCCAAAGCCTTGTGTCTCCTGCTACCAATGCTACCCCACGTACCCATACAAATGTAACGTAAAGAATTCTCCTATCCAACTAGAGTTGACTGCCCTATCCAAAGACATAATCTGTTTTACATTCACTGTTCTCCAAAATACCCTTCCAACTCAGCCACTGTATATTCTCCAGCAAAACTCAGTATTCACCAGACTTACCTTTTATCCAGTTTCCATGATGACATTTTCGTAGAATCACTCTCATTTCACACTCCCCCTTCTACAAAGCGTTGTTCAGTCTCACTCCAGCTCTAACCTGCACACCATTTCCATTCCTACTGCGCCAAAGTCTGATCATTAGAAGAGCTGTATCCCGTGAAATATCCCCCACCATATCGTTGCTTACTTGACAATCACCTTCTCCAGTTCACATATCCTCATCAGCTCCTCCTCTATATTCCCATTTCCTTCCAGAGACTCTTGTTCCGTCCTACTGTTTATCCAGAACTGCTTACAAAGTCGCATACAGACTACCGCCCGCAGAACTATGGCATCAGGACCAACTAATTCCTTAATACTGTAAGAAAGACATCTACATCATGCTCGCAAACATTAACGTCACATAGAGCAACCATGTCCCTGTAATAAAAAAACCTCTGCAGACTTCTCATATTTTATATTTTTTACGTTCCACTTTGTCATGTTAAAACTCGGTACAGCAGAAACATTGCCGCAGCCCACCTGACCCGAAAAGGGAATGAAAAAGCAATAAAGAGAAAGACGAGCAGTTCCTCGTACAACTTTTGTGCAGTTACGACGACGCAGTCAGACGATTCTAAACCACATAACAATTCAAGCAATATTTCTGCCACCTAGTTACTCACGTGTTTGCAGTGTGGGATTTACCTTAGAGCAGGCGATTTGGGGCATGAAGTAACTCACGTTTACTTCTCTGCTCGTGGTGACATCGCTGTTTGTCAGAGATTATTCACGTGCTAGCTAATCCATTTTTGTCTCATATACCGATTGTTGTAATTTGTTTTACTGTGTCGCTTTATGTGCGTCTATATTTCCGAGAAGATTGAAAAGATTTCCGGATTGTTTACTTATTCAGAGAAATAATGCCGGAAGGTATAACCGAAACTCTGAAGGATTTTTCGGGTGGGTTAGATCATAAACAGTGCAGCAGTGGCATTGATGAATCAGAGGAGGAGATCAGTGTTGTTGATGAATCAGAGGGGGAGATGTAAGTAATTCAAGAAAGTAAACATGGCAATGATTCTGAAAGAGACATCCAGTCTATTACTGAAGGCTACACTAGCGACTGGAGGAAAATGGAGATCTGAAATTTATTACTCGCAAAGATAAAGTTACAAAGTGGAGGAAAACTCATACTTCAACCAGCGCAAAGTTTCAAATAAGATTATAGTGAAACTGTTTCCTGCTCCTAGAGGCAGTGCAGATGGCCTCAGTAACGAAATTTCTGCTTTTCATAAAATAATAGACAGCAAAAATGGTTCAAATGGCTCTGAGCACTATGGGACTTAACTGCTGAAGTCATCAGCCCCCTAGAACTTAGAACTACTTAAACCTAACTAACCTAAGGACATCACACACATCCATGCCTGAGGCAGGATTCGAACCTGCGACCGTAGCGGTCGCGCGGTTCCAGACTGTAGCGCCTTAACCGCTCGGCCACCCCGGCCGGCTAATAGACAGCAGTGTGATAGTGTGATCACTCATACAACTTTGTATATACAGAACAGTGTATCATCACATTACTCTTGCTACAGAGAAGCGAATGCGACATCACGTACTGAAAAGCTTGCTTCACTGTGATGTTCACCCCCAGGTGGCCCACAATTCTTTGGTGAGATCTCGCTTGGGTACCACGGGGCTGCAGCCTCTCCAGCACTGTTCTCATCGGTGCTGCATGTCTATCCCCCTGCTTTTCTTTTTTCCCCTATCTTGGAGAACATGTCTGTGATATTTTTTTTCGGAATGTGATCTGAACTTTAGCAGCCTGACATCAGAACAGTAGCCATACTGTTTTCTCTTTCTTTATTTCTTCTTTTCCCTTCTCCTACCCTTCCTTTGAGTTTCCTGTTTTCCTTCTTCCACCCTGTGCACTCCTGAAGGCCGGCCCACGCATCTGACGCGGAAAACGTGACTGTGTAACGTGTAATTCCCAGTGCCAGGTCGACAGATAGGGTTCGCACACACACTCTGGTGCAGGCCAGGCCCGAGGAGGGGTGATTCCCTGATCTGTGACCTTTCCAAAGTGCCAACTGGTCCCTCTGTCAACACTTGGGGAGATGTGACCTAAGGTGGGTGAGACCCCTCAGAATGGGTCCACCAGTTTGGAAGGAGCGCGCCATTGGAGACGCTGGCAGTCATGGGGGATTTTTTCGCAATGAACCATTGATCTTCTACTCATTCTGCTTCTACTAAGCGTAAACGGAATGAGGCTACCGATTCAAAGACCCTCCCAGCTGCATTCCTTGTGGTTTCACATACTGAAGACAGTCAGTCCTTCGCTACAGTTAATCCGTTTATTTTACAGAAAGGCGTTGATGCAGTTGCCTGCCCTTTGAAATCCTGCTCTCGTTTACGCAATGGCACATTACTTATTGAGACTAATTCTGATTCTCAACTATAACAAATGCTTGCAGCTTCACTCCTCCGAGACTAACCTGTTCGTGTCGAGGTCCATCGAATGCTGAGTTCTTCAAGTGATGTTATTCACTCTAGGTTGCTAAATGGGCCGACTCAGGAATGAATCCAAACTTATCTCCCTGATCAGGACGTCGTTGCAATTGCACGTCGGATGAAAAAGCTAGAGTGCACACACACTCGTTTTCTCACGTTTGATAGAGCAGTGCGTCAATCAAATATCAAATCAGGCTATGAAGTTATCATAGTCCGACGATATATTCGGAACCCGATGCACTCCCATCAGTGTCATCCTTACAACCAGACTCAAATGTCTTTTCAACACCCAGCCAAATGTGTAATCTGTGGTAGGGATGTTCACGAGGGCGATTGTCCACCTCCTTCTCCCTGCTGTATCAGTTGCAATGGCGAGGTTGTCTCATGTATCTCGATGAGCGGGCCGTCCAGGAGATTGCAAGTTTTTGGCTAGTCGGAAACCCTGCGTTCATACCGTCTGGTACTTGGAGCACTGTTCTTACTACACCTCGATTCACAGGACATAGCCGCACAGACATGCGACGTCAAGTTGAGCATGATGGTTCTAAAATCGCCCAGTGTCTAGGTAGCATCCCTGTCTCCTTCTCCTCCAACTGTGCAACAAACCGCCAAAATTTTGCCTCACGTGACGAAATCACTTGCTACACAACCAGCAGGCTGAAAAGGACAGAACGAGTACTCGTGGGAAGACTTTTTACGCCCCTCAAGCCAACTAACATCTGAATCGTCATCTGTCACTCACAAGGCTCCAAGAAATTAAACGGAGGCAAATGGTCTTCTCCTTTGCCGACTCGGAGATCCTGTTTGACGTTATCACCGCGTGTTACCTTCACCCAGCCCGTCTCCATACCGCCAGTGCGCACCGCATTTCTTTTTCTGCCCTGTAGTCGACAGACCTATTGAGGCAGAATGCCTATGCCTCTTTCGATCTCTTGGAGCAGGATTCTTTTTGAATAGAAGGCAAATGATAAAGTTAACTACAACCCTCTATTTTGGTCACTGAAATGGTCCATGATTCCATTTATGATATAATACTTTTAACACAACAGAGATGTGAAGTATTGTTGATTCTGTTCAAATTGTAATGCTTGATATTTTTATAATAAGTACATTTGATAAAATTAATGCGTTTTCTACATGAAAAATTAAGAAATGTACAGCAATCAAGAAGAAGCAAAGAAAAAAAATGTTTGTGTGCTGAACTGTTTGGACCAAGTCCACACTAAAAGGGTGATCTTTTCTTGTGGTTGTTAATTTTTGGCAGAATGGTTGCATGTAAATTAACATTTTAGTACAATATAGTGGAAATTGTTGTGGATAAAACAAACTTTGTTTTTATTTTTATTAATCAGACTTTTGGTTTGGAAATGAAATGTACTATTTATACTAGAGAAACAGTTACCTACCCAATCTGTAAATTAAAATATGTAGGTATAATCATACTACAGCGGAAAACTGTTGATATCAACCAGTAGCTTACAAGCCACAGTGGAGACTTAGTGAGAAGTGATTATTGAGTGTTAAAGTAAACATTTTGACAATATTGTTCCAATAATAACACGTACTCCACGATTGTAATGCTTGATATGTTCCTTCCAATACATCTTGTCACCATTCATTTGTAACTAATGGAATTCTCAATCCAGTAACAAAAATATTAATATTACATGCTTGAAATCATTTAGCTAATACCATCACTAAACTATTTCTTCAGTTTCTCCTGTTAATGGTGAAGCTCAGTAATCTGCTAGGTAAAATGAATGATTTGAGTGAGTTGTTACCACATGCTTTTATTTTAATACACTTATCTAGAATTCGCAGGCAGTACATAATCTTAAATTACTGCAACTGATGTTTATAAAATTAATACTACTATTTTTCTCATAATTTATATTGAAATTACATTTTTCGCTATTGATGGTACTCTGTTTCCTAGTAATTTTATTAACATATCCTAAGCAATTATATTTGTGGCAAGCTGAATGGCAAATATTTCTGGGTGAATAACATTTCTCAGTGTTTAATTTAGAACTATAAATGATACCTTGGGATACTTGTTGTGCAACTATATGACTGCTGCAATTAATTCCTTCGGATAATATAAATATTAATAATGTTGGTAAAAAAATCAAATGGTTCAAATGGCTCTGATCACTATGGGACTTAACATCTATTGTCATCAGTCCCCTAGAACTTAGAACTACTTAAACCTAACTAACCTAAGGACATCACACATCACCCAGTCATCACGAGGCAGAGAAAATCCCTGACTCCGCCGGGAATCGAACCCGGGAACCCGGGCGCGGGAAGAGAGAACGCTACCGCACGACCACGAGCTGCGGACTGTTGGTAAAAAATTTCAGAAGTTAGTTATACTTTGAGATGAAGATATTCGCACTATACAGGAACTTAGGGAGGACTAAATCAGAAGTCACAGGTCTTACGAGTTACACAGAGAAATTAGATACAAGCCTAAGTAATTGTATAAAATACGAGTAGTGTGCAACAAGAAGGCCTACCATCATTTATATCATGGAACGGACTACAGTGTAAGGTACACAGAGTGACGCGAAAATGATATGCAGGTGGTTGGGAAATGGTACAGAGTCCTCTGAAGATCTTCATTGAATTCCAAGATATAAGAAAAGACTGAAGAGATGACATAATGGAACATGAGATTAGAAAGCATGTATGGAATCCTCTAAAGCAGACCCTTATCTAACAGTAGGTGGCGCTGTCTTTGGTTATGGTTATGAGGTGATATTCTGCTTTACAACTTTCTAAATTTATGTCTTTTATTTATTTATCATTTTTTACTGTACACTGAGTTGTTTTTAGAAGTAGGGTTGGTCTTGTAGGTGTTTGTAACGGAAATTCCCGTTTTCTGCACAGGAGCTTCAAGAGACTTTGCCAGCTGCCCTGCTCATAATGGACACTTCCCACAATGCCCTGCAGAAGCTCCCGCAAAGTCTTCCAACTGACCTTCATCGGCTCGACGTATCCCACAATCGACTGCAGATGCTACACACAGATATGCCGCCCAACCTGGAGATTCTTCAGGTAAGTACTGAACAGTTGTGTTCCTTAAGTTTCGCTATTAATACTTCCGCAAACTACTAAATTATGATTACACCGATAGTGATATTCCTGTGAAATGGTTTATTGCGTGACTGTGTGTAATGGAAAGTTATTGGATTGCTTTTCGTCCCTCGAAAGATTCCTATCGAGAGGAAACAATAGCAAAACCATTAGGAATCGAACCTGGGCTCTATTTCTAATAAAGTAAGCTATAATAATGTAGAAGGAAACTGTCGGCAAACTAATGAGGCGAAGTTGTAACAAGTTCTGTCATGGTCCATAAAGAAATTTAACTAATGGAATAGACTTTACTTGATACTGAAATTCTGTTTCGCTGATCAGATACCAGACAGTAACCCAGTTTAGCAAGTAATGTACCTGTGGTTCGACATAACCACACAGGAAGAGTATTAATAGGTTTACTCAACAACTAGCTCTAAATAATACTATCTGTAAATTACAATAAGAAGCTAATGATCATTACACATAATTGACTAGTAGTGATGGATCACCACTAATTTTGGATAGGGGTTATTTTGTCAGTTTAATTATTGGAAAGTACTAACATTCAACACCTAACCAAGTAATTATATCTTTTTTACTGATTGTTATTTGTGTTCTCAAGGAATATTCAAATTCTAATACAATTTAACTCAGATGGGACATTCGATATCTGAATGCAGCATAGTTTGAATGGATGTAGCTAATTGCTTACTATAGAAAATATAATTTACAAAAATAAAGGTTGTACTTTTTGATACTTAAATGTTATCTGAAATTTAAGTCTGGCTCAACTGTCAGTATGGGGACACTGAAGCTAGGCTATGAGTGGAGTTGGATCTAAGGTGAACCTTTTAGTTACTGCACAATATTAGAAACACTGTTAACTACCTTACACATGAAATTATAAACACTGTTATTTCAATAAGACGAATCTTTCATCTGAATACTTTATATCTTCTCTTAGTAACAGTACTTTGATGAAAATATAACTCTCCTTTTAAGAAAATTATGTGTATTATTTAAAAACATAAGCTCATTGAATAATTATGTACTTTACGACTCCACAAACCTTATTAACTTTTTTAAGGAAGTTATCAGCTTTTCAGTTCAATAAAACAGCACTTTGGACAGGACCCGGTCCAGGTAAACTACTGAAGATAAAATATGGTGCCTCAACGCAAAGATTACAGAACACAAACTTACTACTGAAAGAGAAACCAAATAACTGCTCCATGCAATTACATAGTACTCAACTGCTAATTTCAGAATAAGGTGGTGGCAATGTCTGTCTCCCGTGCTATTCAAAAAAGTCAGAAAAAGTATCCACAGCCCTTGCTGTGTAACTAGCTATTAAAAGTTTCTTCTTAGTCTCGGACTTTCGTAGTACAGAGCCCATCAAATATGCCAGGAATAATAAACCAAATTACGTCCACATCTGAGGCATCTTATAGAATGTTGCAGTACTTCTCGCCTGTTTCAATTTACCAGACGAGCACACATTACCAGCTTGTCACCACCTGGTTCATGCCACACAGGAGCCTTCCAGCTCAACCATCATATCCACCTCTTCTATTCGCACCAAGCCAGTTCCGTTGCGGAGGGATTACCCTCCAAATTTTACTTTACAATGTACCTACTTTCCCCATGCATGAACCAGCATTACTAGTAGTTTTTTTACATTTTCGTTCATTTAGAGTATATTACTTTTGAATTACATTAATAGATTGGTTAGAATTACATAAGTGGTCATAAATAATGTATAAAATAATTTCACACATGTTATATCAAAGGTGCTGACACACAAGTTACGTGAAGTAATAACAACAAAGATAAGATCATTGTAGGTAATATCGAAGACAGTGCTACACACGGCACTGTTGAAGTTAGCAGTAACATAGAGGACGTATCTGAAACAATAAAGTTTTACTATCGATTCTTCAGTATAATATAGTTTCTGTAATGACAATATTAATTATTCTGAGTACTTAAACCAAAGAACAAGAAACTGATTTCGACATGATGATGGGACATTAGCTCGACGACTGCTCGTTGGAGGAACGGTCTACCTGTCGTGGCACAACACTGCGCTTCTGCAGCCATCTGTGTGACCAGAAGCTGGCTTCTGTCACATAACCCATAGGCACGGCGAGTACAAATGACCGTCGTTCAACAATTACCTGCACTTCTTCTTGCACCTGCGCCTATCAGCCTTCACTATGACAATCAACACACCAGTGGAGCCACAACCTCACCAAGCAGCACCACCAGCTAGGAAAAACCACTGGTGTGGAATCCACGAACTAGATTTAATGTTTCCTGATCTGGAACTTCGCCTCTGCATGGGTGTCATGACCTAATATTCCGTGCAACTCCAAGGATCCTCGAATCACTCAAGGCATTTTCTCGCCCTTACTCGCTGTATGGAGGTGCCTAAAGTGTACAGAAGTGACCAAAGTCATGACATAGTGATACGCACATACACAGATGGCGGTGGCATCGCGTACACAAGGTATGAAACGGAAGTCCATTGGCGGAGCTTCATTTGTACTCACGTGAAAAGGTTTCCGACGTGATTATGGCTGCACGACGGGAATTAACAGCATTAATGCAGATTGGTAGTTGGAGGTAGACAAATGGTACATTCTAATGTGGAAATTGTTAGTTAATCCAACATTCAGAGATCCGCAGTGTGAAGAGTGTGCCGAGGATACCAAATTTCAGGCTTTACCTCTCACGGCAGACAACGTGGTGGACGACGGTTTTCACTTAACGACCGAGAGCAGCGGTGTTTGCGTATTGTTCTCAGTTCCAACAGACAAGCAACATTCTTTGAAATAATCGCAGAAATCAAAGTGAGACGAAGGACAATGCGGCGAAAATTGTTGTTAATGGGCTGTGGCAGCAGACGACCGACGCGATTGCTTTTGCTAACATCACGACATCGTCTGCAACTCCTTTCCTGCGCTCGTGACCATACCAGCTGGACCCTAGATGACTGGAAAACTGTGGCCTGGTCAGGTGAGTCCTAATTTCAGTTGGTAAGAGCTGATGGGAGGGTGGCGAAGACCCCACGAAGCCATGGACACAAGTTGTCAACAAGGCACTGTGCAAGCAGGTGGTGACTCGGTGATGTTGTGGGTTGTGTTTATATGAATCGACTGGGTCCTCTGGTCCAAATAAACTGATCATTGACTGGAAATGGTTACGTTCGGCTATTGTAGCCATTCATCGACTTGATGTTGACAAACAACGACGTCATATCACGGGGCCACAACTGTTCGTGACTGGTTTGACGAACATTTGGGACAGTTCGATTGAATGATATGGCCATCCAGACCCCACGACAGTAATCCTATGGAACATTTATGGGACATAATCGAGACTTAAATTTGTGCACAACATTCTGCGCCGGCAGCACTTTCGCAATTATGAACGGCCTATAGAGGCAGCGTAGCTCAGTATTTCTCCATGGGATTTCCAATCACTTCTTGACTACATGCTAAATGGTGCTGCTGCACTGCGCCGAGCAAAAGAAGCTCTAATACGATATTAGGACGTACCTCACGATAGACTAACTACCCACAGTTCAGAGATACGTGAAGGCAAGAATGGAAGTTCTTCTTTGTGGACAGTTTTAGCTGAATGGATTCTTTCACTCACATAATTTCCTGCAGTAGGCTGATGGAAAGCAAAGGCTGGTCTGCTGAAAGGAACTCTCGAGCTGTTGAAATCTACCTTGTTGGTTTCTTAATGCTCGCGACCTTGTGTTGGTCTGGCGAAGGCGTCAAGCACTGTATGTCTCTATCTAGGTTTCCCGTTAAAATTCTTACCAAGATGACATAGTTCTTTTTTGCTCATTACAGTCTGATTGATGTGCAATCACGGTTTCTTCTGACGCCTTGGATAACTTGCTGGTAGTTATCAATCCCTTCATCACTCGGTCATTACAGGCTGAATGATGTGCAATCACAATTTATTCTGAGGTCTTGGATAATTTGTTGATAGTTACCACTCCTGTTAAGCAATAGCATTCCGCATGGATTTGGAACTTTTTCAAAACACTATTTTCCTTTGGTTTTGGAAAATTCGCCTCTACTATGATATCCCTAATGAGAGAAGCCTGGACCCATATCGACGCAGTGTCATCGTCCATGGCCACAGTTAGTCTCTGTCTACAGCAAAGTGTATCTCCAGAGCAGAAGCATCATTATATCCCTCCTCGAAATGAAGAAGACCACCATGACAGATCGTTCGGACAGAATTCACGAGTTTTTAGATGACGGTACCCTACCAGAAAGGACAGGCAGAGACGCGGTAGTTGAGTCAGTATTTTGTGAAAGAACTTCCACTTCCCGGCCGATTCTTGTTCCTGTACAGGTCGCCCATAACCAGCTGACGACACTTGAGCCCCAGCTGCTGGCTACGCTTCAGCATCTCCAGCTGCTGGACGTGTCTCACAACGCGCTCACTACAGTGGACGGCGTGTGGCTGTATCACCAGCTGCCACTGCTCAACGTCTCCCATAACATTATTCGGCACGTCAGTCTACTGGGACCAGGCAACGTGTCGCATATTGATGCCTCGGAGAATGACATCGAGTCGTGGGAGGTAAGTCAATAGGTAAGCTCCTTATGCACACCTTGTGACTAACGTGACAATGAAATGACCTACAAGCAGTTAAAGTACAGAAAGTTGGCAAGTTACACATAAATGCTCGTTTCTTACAACTAGGTCTAACTCAGCGCCAAACACGAGCATAATATTACAAGGGCATACTCAGCAGTTGGCAGTAGACGAAATATCCGTACCCAAAGACTGGAAAGTGGCACAGGTCACACCAATATTCAAGAAAGGTAGTAGGAGCAATTCACTAAATTACAGGCCCATATCGTTAAGGTCGATATGCAGCAGGATTTTAGAACATATATTGTGTTCGAACATAATGAATTACCTCGAAGAAAACGGTCTATTGACACACAGTCAACATGGGTTTAGAAAACATCATTCCTGTGAAACACAACTAGCACTTTATTCACATGAAGTGCTGAGTGCTATTGAGAAGGGATTTCAGATCGATTCCGTATTTCTGGATTTCCGGAAGCCTTTTGACACTGTACCACACAAGCAGCTCGTAGTGAAATTGCGTGCTTATGGAATATCGTCTCAGTTATGTGACTGGATCTGTGATTTCCTGTCAGAGAGGTCACAGTTCCTTGTAACTGACGAAAAGTCATCTAGTAAAACGGAAGTGATTTCTGGCGTTCCCCAACGTAGTGTTATAGGCCCTTTGCTATTTCGTATCTCTATAAACGATTTGGGAGACAATCTGAGCAGCCGTCTTCGGTTGTTTGCAGATGACGCTGTCGTTTATCGACTAATGAAGTTATCAGAAGATCAAAAGAAACTGCAAAACGATTTAGAAAAGATATCTGAATGGCGCGAAGAGTGGCAGTTGACCCTAAATAACGAAAAGTGTGAGGTCATCCGTATGAGTCCTAAAAGGAACGCGTTAAACTTCGGATACACGATAAATCAGTTTAATCTAAAAGCCGAAAATTCAACTACATACACAGATTTAGAATTACGAACAATTTAAATTGGAAGAAACACACAGAAAATATTGTGGAGAAGGCTAACCAAAGACTGCGTTTTATTGGCAGGACATTTAGAAAATGTAACAGACCGACTAAGGAGACTGCCTACACTACGCTTGTCCGTCCACATGTAGAATACTGATGTGCGGTGTGAGATTACCAGAGAGGACTGACTGAGTACATTGAAAAAGTTCAGAGAAAGGCAGCACGTTTTGTATTATCGCGAAATGATACAGGATTTGGGATGGACACCATTAAGAGAAAGGCGTTTTTCATTGCTACGGAATCTTCTCACGAAATTCCAATCACTAACTTTCTCCTCCGAATGCGAAAACATTTTGTTGACACCGACTTACATAGGGAGGAACGATCACCAAGATAAAATAAGGGAAATCAGAGCTCGTACGGAAAGATATAAGTGTTCATTCTTTTCGCGCGCTATACGAGATTGGAATCATAGAGAATTGTGAAGGTGGTTCGATGAACCCTCTGCCACGCACTTAAATGTGATTTTCAGAGTATCGATGTACATGTAGATGTAGATCAGCTTCCCCAGGCCCCCCCCCCCTTGTCATTTTCACTCAGAGGAAGGATCTTCGCGAACTCAAGTAACATCTGACCGAAAAGCCGAACCAGTTTGAAGAAAGTAGAAACATGTAACTGACCGTCACTAGTAGCTAGTATTCCCACTGCAAAACTAACGGTAGCTGTGTCTCCTCCTGCAGCGTTGGCATTGAACAGAATCTCGCTCAATTTTTTTCTTTGCATCCATTGTATTACATTTCTTTAAGTTAGAACTGAACTCTGTTCTCTCGAGGTCGTTATCTTCTGCAAGTTTATGAGGAATTCGCAACAAATTCCGGACGGTATTAGCTTCCTGTATAAAAGTGCGTCGTTTGTGAACAATGACGTTGAGCTACAACCGTTGTTACTGGACGAGACTTTTAACTGTTATGAATTTGATCATCATCACTTACACTCTAGGCCAAAATCTTGAGCACCCTTCTAGCCGATGTCGGGCAGGATCACATAAGGGATAATTTAAAATTGTCTTCCAACAGGAATGTACACTACTGGCCATTAAAATTGCTACACCACGAAGATGACGTGCTACAGACGCGAAATTTAACCGACAGGAAGAAGATGCTGTGATATACAAATGATTAGCTTTTCAGAGCATTCACACAAGGTTGGCGCCGGTGGCGATACCTACAACATGCTGACATGAGGAAAGTTTCCAAACGATTTCTCGTACACAAACAGCAGTTGACCGGCGTTGCGTGGTGAAACGTTGTTGTGATGCCTCGTGTAAGGAGGAGAAATGAGTACCATCACGTTTCCCACTTCGATAAAGGTCGGATTGTAGCCTAACGTGATTGCGGTTTATCGTATCGAGACATTGCTGCTCGCGTTGGTCGAGATCCAATGACTGTTAGCAGAATATGGAATCTGTGGGTTCAGGAGGGTAATACGGAACGCCGTGCTGGATCCCAACGGCCTCGTATCACTAGCAGTCGTGATGGCAGGCATCATATCCGCATGGCAGTAATGGATCGTGCAGCTACGTCTCGATCCCTGAGTCAAAGATGGGGACGTTTGCAAGACAACAACCATCTGCACGAACAGTTCGACGACGTTTGCAGCAGCATGGACTATCAACTCGGACCATGGTTGCGGCTACCCTTGACGCTGCATCACAGACAGGAGCGCCTGCAGTGGTGTACTCAACGACGAACCTGGGAGCACGAATGGCAAAACATCATTCTTTTCGGATGAATCCAGGTTCTGTTTACAGCATCATGATGGTCAAAAATGGTTCAAATGGCTCTGAGCACTATGGGACTTAACATCTGTGGTCATCAGTCCCCTAGAACGTAGAACTACTTAAACCTAACTAACCTAAGGACATCACACACATCCATGCCCGAGGCAGGATTCGAACCTGCGACCGTAGTGGTCACGCGGTTCTAGACTGAAGCGCCTAGAACCGCACGGCATGATGGTCATATCTGTGTTTGGCGGCATCACGGTGAACGCACATTGGAAGCGTGTATTCGTCATCGCCATACTGGCGTGTCACCCGGCGCCATGGTATGGGGTGCCATTGGTTACACATCTCGGTCACCTCTTGTTCGCACTGACGGCACTTTGGACAGTGGACGTTACATTTCAGATGTGTTGCGACCCGTGGCTCTACCCTTCAGTCGGTCCTTGCGAAACCATACATTTCAGCAGGATAATGCACGACCGCATTGCATGTCCTGTACGGGCCTTTCTGGTATACAGCTAATGTTCGACTGCTGCCCTGGCCAGCACATTCTCCAGATCTCTCACCAACTTAAAACGTCTGGTCAATGGTGGCCGAGCAACTGGCTCGTCACAATACGCCAGTCACTACTCTTAATGAACTGTGGTATCGTGTTCAAGCTGCATGGGCAGCTGTACCTATACACGCTATCCAAGCTCTCTTTGACTCAATGCCCAGGCGTATCAAGGCCGTTATTACGGGGTTCTGGGTATTGATTTCTCAGGATCTATACACCCAAATTGCGTGAGAATGTAATCACATGTCACTTCTAGTATAATATATTTGTCCAGTGAATACCGTTTATCATGTGCAATTCTTCTTGGTGTAGCAATTTTAATGGCCAGTAGTGTATCTCAGTCTGTCTCCAGATGACTTACAAAATTCCTCTGAGGATATTCCTAATTTCGACTGGCCACGTCAATTTCGTCGTAGAATTGTAATCATTTCTTATAATATCCCGTTGTTTTCGAGAAGCGTTAATTCCTGTGATAACAAATACACAGACACGTACGAGGAAAGCACTGCTGTGAGCGTACGAAAACGCATGGTCTAGAGTGGTCTATATTTCTTCAAATGGCAGACTGCGATCATTAGATCTGTCTTAAAGACAAAACTGGAGAAATACACGAGATTCACATTGTTAAACTTATTAATAGAAAGAATGTGTGCTCGCTCATTGATGAGAGCTAAATACGACATACAGAAGTGGAAGAAACATACCAACAGACTCAAAGATTCATAGACAGTATTACGAGTATTGCAACTACTAGACGACCTCGTAAAACTTTAACAAATGTCAATGTAGACAAGACTCAGACGGTATCAGGTAGCTTTCACAGTAAAAGTCCAAGATACAACTATCTTTCTCCAGATCTCATACTCTGTACGAAGCCCGACGCGATACACTTCTAATTATCCACCCTGACAAATTCAGCATTATTCCCGTGTAGACGGGACTGCTTACAGTTCCCAAACCCGTACCCAAATCGAAACCCACGACTTCAACCTTCAAAATCCTGACGACATCCAGCATAAGTTTGAATTTTTGCAACGCACCATTCAAATATCGTTTTCAATTATACCCCACTTCGAACTACGTACTGTACCATCTCACTCTACCTAAATGTGCTCTTGCCCTGCTCGACGAGTCCCGTCGCTTCTACATAGAATTCCATCGTACTTGTGACCGGGATGATATCATACATCACCGACAGTTCAAGCGATACGTTCGCTCGTGCTTACAAGCTAAACGACGTCGAGAGTGGTACCCTAAGTGCCACACCTATAAACTCTGCATAGTAGCTGTAAGGGATCCGTGATCCCACGAACATAGATGCTAGTATCCGACGCCCAGGTCGATAGTAGAGAGGAGTCGATTGTCAAGCGCTGAAGGAGGCAGTGAGACGAGTGTCGAGTGAGAAGTGGTGCTGGAGAGACGGGCAAGAATGGTTGTCAAGTGAGTTGTAAACGGTAAAATTCGCCGGAATACGACGAGTGAGCGCGTCCACCTGATCGTCGCGGGGCGGACCCTCATCGATACCGATTCGCGAGTGATATGAAACAGAAGGTGACAAGTGCTGAATTACGTGTTTCGCGTCAACCGCGTCGGCCAGCAACAACCATGGATTGCAGTGAGGATCGGCGTGAATGTTAACCATCAGCATTGCGTGTGTAGAAGTACTGAAAATCAGCAATCAATAAAAAGATATAACTGTAATTAGACGTGTAAGGCGAAGGTAGCAACTGCCTCAGAATTTGTGTGTTCGTAGAAAATACAATAAAGTTTGTACATCGCAACCTTTGTGGTCCTCAATAACAGAAAAACTTCCAATCATTCCACTATTCATCTCAAAACAGCCGCACTCGGTTGAAATACCCCCGAAGCCACAGCAGAAAAACCGATAGCCTTTCATCCATTGAGCACACGGTCATATAATCATAATAAGTAACTATTTGGAGGCTTCGGTAAATTACATAAAACCCAATGGAGGAATTTAAACGGGGGTGTTTCATAGTGGAGAACATTCCACATTCCACATGCCCTGCAACATTATACCTTATCCATCCTCTCTAACTGGAATTCCGTCCACTCCCATTCTCCAACGGGGAATGCCGTCCCGAGATATAACCCTCCTTCCAACCCCAGTCAAACCGCTCCACCTCACATCATCCTTCCGTTTTCTTATTTTCCCTTTCCTCCAGTCCTACAACCCCTTGTATTTTAGTCGCTACCTTCGGTTCCAGATATAATGGATTATACTGTAAATGATGAAAGTATGTGAATGCAGCTTGCCGCTAACTTGGTGTAATGTCTCTCACACATAAACCTGTATAGTAAAGTAAGGGCCTCCTGTTTTATCTTTAGGCTGATCCGTGATAAGACAAACAAACAATTATACTAATGGAGGATTCTGCGTATTTTCTCTAATTTCATTCGCTCTCTCTCTCTCTCTGTCTGTCCTTTATCTATATACAGTTTTAAATATAATATTTTACCGAGCGAGGTGGCGCAGTGGTTAGCACACTGGACTCGCATTCGGAAGGACGACGGTTCAATCCCGCGTCCCGCCATCCCGATTTAGGTTTTCCGTGATTTCCCTAAATCGCTCCAGGCAAATGCCGGGATGGTTCCTTTGAGAGGGCACGGCCGACTTCCTTCCCTAATCCTATGAGACCGATAACCTCGCTGTTTGGTCTCTTCTCCCAAACAACCAACCAACCAACCAAATATAATATTTCATTACGTGAATTCAGCCCAATAGAATCTCTGGTGGAGCCCTTCGTCTTAATATTCAGCGGCTGGCTTGCTGTAAAAGATCTTTATATCTATTATTATTGTTAAGCGCTGCATTCAGTTGGGAAAATCGATCGTTTGAACAATTCGTTCATTTTACGACAGATTTAGAATTTCAGATGTGTCCGAAGCCTTTTTGGACGATTTTATAAAATCTCGGTGATTGCAGGCTCTCTTCGTCACAACTGAAACTTCCCCACTAATTACAGGGCCAAGACAATCATCAATGATTCAGACAGAGAACTCATTCGTCATTCACTCTAGAATAAAAGGGTCACAAACCTTATTTCTGAGGAAAATTGTATATTCAATCCATCTCCATTACACGTTCCGTTTTCTGTTGATTCCAAGTCTTACTTAATTTGCGTTTACAGTTTTTCTCTCTCTTCAAATAACCCGCTAGTGGCACAAACGTTAATAGCTCGCTTTAGCGAGAAGAAGAGCAAATATGTCTCTTTTAGCAACCCGACAATCTTCCAACAGACACTTCCGAAGCTGACCTCGTTATCCGTCCCTAACAACCATGGAGAATACATATATGTATCTCTGTTCTTCCAAAGAATAAACGTACTAGAAAAATACCTTGGCGTCGACGAGCTGTCGGCGCATATATTACTAGAAAATCCGATCAGATACTTTCCAAAAGTGAATAAATGTGGATGATTTGATTGATAATTATTAATTATTGCGTGGTAGAGGGTAATTTTCCGTGGGGAGATTACAATGCCCCTCGCAGCGAGCGAAGTTTGTGAGCTCAATTTTTATTTGCCGAACACACTTCGCGAGCTATCTATTAGTGTGGATAACCCGGAAGTGATAATTGTCAGTCCTCCGACTGAAAAAGAATATTATGTTTAAGACAGACGAAGAAAAGAAATATTGAAAACAGAAGAAATGAAGAGACAGGTACCGCGGCTGTATTGCTTTTACGTGCATCAAGGTGTTATGTCTGCTGTGCACAACCAAGGTAGATGATCTTTCATGAAACTGTTATCAGGGTCTACCCATTCGGGAACTTTCTTAAGCAGGGAAACCTTGGAAAACCTCTTAAGCCTAGACCCCCAGCTTACGGTTCAAATGGTTCAAATGGCTCTGAGCACTATGGGACTCAACTGCTGAGGTTATTAGTCCCCTAGAACTTAGAACTAGTTAAACCTAACTAACCTAAGGACATCACAAACATCCATGCCCGAGGCAGGATTCGAACCTTGAAACACGTATGTTGTGCGGCAGCGATGCTGAGACATTGTAGAATCTCTGACCAGAGCAGTTGCGCTCGACTCGCAGTAGCGAGCAGTCAGTCAGTCTGCAGTAGTCAGTGTGCAGTAGTCAGTCCTCAGTAGTGCTTGGAGTCGGTTGCTAGCAGTAGCGGAGAGCAGTCGGCGGGCGTCGGCATCACAATGGTCGACATTCAGGACGAGGTATAATTTATTTAAATAAATAATCATGCAGCTTTGCGCTCATCAGATAATGTAACGAACATTCATTGTAATTTAACTTTCAAAAATCGCCCCCAATAATAATTTTGATTTAAAAGCAATTTTAGAGACAATCATTCAAATTTCCTTCCATTTCCTTTTAACAAAGATTTTTAAAAGGTACTTCCAATGCTTTTCATGCAAACGCCAGAGAACAATAAGAGCAGAATTTTGACATGCAGTTTTAATAAGGTAAGAAATTTATTCTGAATTCGCACAGGGCAAACACCGACATTTCGGTTTAATTGACTTTTGGTTATCACTGTAGTTTCATTGTCATGAGATTATCGTTCATTATTTTATGGGAACTTGTACTTGAGTCAGATAGCGAGCTTTCATTTAATTGTCATTGTTATTAATATTTTTGCGGGAAGGTTACGCTTGGCTCCATTTCCATTAAGTAAAGTCATTTAAAATTTCTGTGGGGAGGTTACACTTGGCGACACCCGGTCCAGGATCGTATTTCGTAGAGAATCTTTTGAAAAACAGTCAGATATCTGCTCTTATTTCTTAGATATAATTAGGATTTGGCGCAACGCTTTTACTAATCTTGTGACTTTCTTTCTACAGGTCAACGGCAATTCGTTGCTCTGTTGTATTTGAGTGTTGCTTTTTGCATTGTGTTTATTTGTTTTGTGATTTATTGTGACTATTGTAAAAATGCCGCGAAAGACTATTAATAGTACGTCGCGAGGTGTAGTGAACGAATTTACCGACCTAAACAATGTGACCGATAGTAATTGTGACACGCAGTGTAATTATGACAATCTTGCGTTCACCGACAATCAGTGCGTTACAGCCACCAATAATGATGATTTTTGTCTTAATGATGAACAAACGAACTCGGTTATGTCTTCTGTTGATTTGACGACAATCAATGACGCGGGACGCTCTATTGTAATGAGCGCTGCCCAGCCTAACACAACCGGTTTACTAAATTCACGTGACGAACAGACAAATTTGTCTAATGAAAATGATCAGTGTACGGAAAGTACGCCGGACCTATTTAATTCCAAAATAATGTCTGACAGTACACATCCGACTGACAAACCTTTTTGTGAATCTCAGAATAACCAAATGGTTACGGAAAATGAGACAATTCCAGATCCACCATTGAACAGCACGGAGAATAGAGTAGGTAATAATGGGTTGGAACAACTTTTGGCAAGATTGCTACAACAACAGAGTGAAAATTTCAAACAACTTAATGAACAGGTCAGACAACAGAGTGAAAAACAAGACAATCTTAGTGAAGATTTCAAACAACTTAGAGAACAGAACAAACAAGATAACGAAAATCTCAAACAACACTTAAATGAAAAATTAGACAACAATTCCAGACAGCTTAATGAAAAATTAGACGACAATTCCAGACAGTTAAATGAAAAATTAGATAACAATTCCAGACAGCTAAGTGAACAAATTAGAGCCGTTGCCGCGCAGTGTCATGACACTAAGGAACAGTTACGCGAGGAAATTGAGGCGTGTTCAAAAAAAAGTAGTGAAGAAATTAAGTCTGTTGCTCAGGAATTAAGGGAATTGCAAACAGCTACAACCGAAACACTTAGAGCGGAAATTAGCGGAGTCGCTAAACAATGCTCAGAAAAAGCTACACAATTACGCGACGAGTTTAAAGCAATGACGGTAGAACTTTCGCGCACAATGGATGAAAAAATAGACGCAAAATTCGAACAACAGAACACTCAGATTAACGACCGTCTTAGTCTACACATAGAAAACAGTGACACGCGTTTCCGCAAATTTATTGATGATCAAAATAAAGTAAAACGTCAAGTAATGGAAACAATCACTGCTCAGAGACAGGAAGACAAACGTAAAATGTTTGCGAAGGCAAAAACGTATATAGACAACAATATTGCTACAGTGTCCGACGAAATTAATTCCGTCAAACAGTTGAACGCGGAATTAGGTGATGAGATTTCGGATCTTAAATCAAAAACAGATACACACGCAGTAGATATTCAGTCAGTGACCGATAGACTCAAACAATTAGAACTAACACAGGATTCCGATGTTACAAAACTGAACGAAATTACACGTAAGTTGGAAAAACAGATTAACGCGTCCGATTCTAAAAACGATGATCAGGCAAAAATACTGACTGAAAAATATGATGAATTGGCCAGTCGTATTGATGCTATTGAAACTAATAATGACAATAAATCAGACGATACTTCACCGGTTGCATTTAATCAAACATCTGAATTTCAAAATTTACAGCAGACAATTAATGAAATCGATTCGTCTAATAACACGTTGCGTAGAAAACTGTCAAGTTTACAACAGGAAGTAACAGAGATGAAAAATATTTCAGTTAATAACACATCACAGCAGATACCACTTTTCGAACATTTGCCAGACTCACGCAGCGCGTGTAATTTGGGTAATCTACAGAGAGTAAGGGACTTAGATTCCGAACAACCACAGTTCAACAGATTCTCTTACAATCCTGAACCTGTTCCATCTCACAGAGATGATAATTTCGATTACAAACATTTTCTGTCAGTGAGAAAGTTTAAAATATTTAAAAACGACAGAACACAGATTCACCCGCTAGATTGGATACAACAGTTTAGCTTTGCTTTTCCACCGACTTGGCCTGTAACGCACAAACTGGAATTCATTTGCAGCTTTTTGGAAGGCGAACCGGCAACTCGTATGAGGCCGATCGCGAGGCAATGTTATTCAGTGGAAGAGTTTCAGAATGCGTTTCTATCTGCGTATTGGTCAAAAACGACACAGCGCGGAATTAAAGATCAGCTAATTAGTTTGCCAAATTATGAGAACACAAATTTTCCCAGTGTCATGCAATTTTTTGAGCACATGGTGCAACAGAACCAGTATTTAAGTGAGCCTTATAGTGAATCTGCACTTATACAATTATGCATTTCTAAGTTACCACGGTCATTAAGAGTTTCACTTCTAACGGGTCAGCAAAAGGAAAATATTTCAGCATTCAGAGATCTGTTACAACTCTTAGAAGTACAACAATCTGATTATTCTTTTGTAAATAAAAACTTTTCGTATAATAACCAAGGTCAACAAACTTACAGTAATTATGATCAGGGACGTAATTTCAATAGGAAAAATAACAGACGCTTTAGGAACGACAACCACCAGAACTTTGGTAGCAGACAAAATTCTAATTATCGATATCATCAAAATTATGAGCAACAGGAACCACATTTTAGTAACAATAGGCGTTTTCCACCACAACAGCATGAAAGTCAACCGGTTAGCATACCTAACCAACAATGGAATGCACAAGGTCAACCAGGCTTTAATGTTTCGCCGCGTGAACGTATAGTCCCTGGTACAACAAATAGTAACGCACGGCAGCAGAGAAACAACTACGTACAGAAAACACAGTATTTCAATTCCTATCGCAATGCACCGTATAGGAATGAATATTACGACAGACGTAGAAATAATGAGGACAATTTTCAGCGTACATCTAACAACAGTCGGTCATATCAACAACAAAATCATCCGC
The DNA here is from genome assembly GCF_023898315.1 of Schistocerca nitens. Taxonomy (NCBI): domain Eukaryota; kingdom Metazoa; phylum Arthropoda; class Insecta; order Orthoptera; family Acrididae; genus Schistocerca; species Schistocerca nitens. The sequence goes on from NC_064614.1 coordinate 73,116,119, forward strand.
CAGAACATATTCTCGTGAATGAACCCGACAGTAGGTATCATCCAGAGCGTAATACGTCTGGAAGAAGTAATAGAACTGTTCAAATTGTAGAAATGCCACAACGTCATCCAGAAAATAATAACACGTCAGATAGAATCTGACTAGATACCGTACAGGGTGCATCTGCCAATAACAACCGCACTACTTTTGACACGCAAAATGTTGTTCACGAGAATGTAATTACGTTTGACGACATCAGAGACACTCTTTTGCAGGAAAAACCAGTTATTCAGAAAATCATTTCACATCCTGTCATCGAAATTAAAATTGGTTCATCGAAATTTTCAGCAGTAATTGATTCCGGATCACCTATGTCAGTTATAAATGAGGAAACTTTTAACGAGTGCAACAAAGAGAATACCTATCCCACATTACCTTTAAGCAAAACCAAAGTGAAAGGAGCAGTATCAAGTAAAGGTGTAGACGTTAAATTACAGACGCATTTATCATTTTGTATTGGAGGTCATACTTTTCATTCAAATTTTTGGATTGTTCCCTTGTTGACAACAGACGTTATTTTAGGCATGAACTTTCTGGTACAACACGACGCAGTGGTCGATTTTCAAAATTCTTATTTAATGTTGAAGGACGAAAATGTACAATTAGCGTTAGAATTTCAGCATTCTTTATCTGCGGAAGAACAAACAATTAACCGCACAGAGGTCATTTCCGCAACACGTAACATAGGCTGTAATTCCGCATTGTTCACAGACACGTACGTACACAACTATAATACTCCAGACGAAGCTGACTACGACGTTATGCAGATGATTTCTGATAAAGTTAAGCAAAGCAGTGCAAATACAGACGACGAGCGAACGCAATTACACAAAATTCTTTTGCAGCAAGCTCCAGTTTTCGACAATATTCCTGGTACTATGTCCGGCTTTATGTATGAATTTCAAGTCAAACAGCACGACACATTTAAAGCTAAGCATTATCCCATTCCGTATATTCATAGAGAACAAGTTAAAAAAGAATTGCAGGATATGCTCGATCAAGGAATTATTGAACCAGCAGTTAGCCCGTACATAAACCCGCTACATATTGTTAAGAAAAAAGATGGCTCACTTCGCCTCGTACTTGATTCACGTCACATTAATGACATTATTATTAATGAAACAGATCGACCACAGACATTAGAAGAACTACTACAGAAATTTCACGGTACAGCTATTTATTCCACATTAGATTTGAAATCGGGATTTTGGCAAATACAACTTCATCCGAATTGCAGAAAGTATACAGCTTTTCTCTGTTTTGGTGACTGTTATCAATTTTGTAAATTACCGTTCGGCCTAACTATTTCTTCTGCTGCTTTTATTCGCGGTTTGAACACAATACTTCCGACAGAACTTAAAGACAGAATTACGACGTACGTAGACGACATTCTTATTGCAGAAGCTAACTGGTCTGAACATAATATGATTTTAGAACGACTATTGCAAACTTTCCATGCACAAGGACTTACAGTTAACCTCAGTAAATCGCATTTTGGTAAAACTTCTATAAAATTTCTTGGACACGTAATTTCAGCTGAAGGCATTGCGCCTGATCCAGAAAAACTTCAAGCTCTACGTGACATTACTGTTCCTACAACAAAGAAACAATTACGCAGTTTTTTGGGGTTAATTAACTTTTTTCGTAAATTTATTCATCACTCTGCTTTAGACACGCCTAGATTATGCCAATTAACAGGTAAAAACACTATTTGGTCATGGGATAAGCAAGCACATTCTGAATTCGTGAACCTGAAACATGCTTTGTTGAATGCTCCACTTTTATCGCACCCAGATCTTACCAGAAATTTTTCTATTGCCACCGACAGTTCTAACACAGCTTTAGGCGTACACATTTTTCAGGAAATTGAAGAAGATGGCTCAATAGTAATTAAAAACATCGCATTTGCAAGCCGCATTTTGTCACCTGCTGAACGAAATTATTCCGTTACTGAACTAGAAACATTATGTGTTGTATGGGCTTTTACGAGATTTCGGCACTTTCTTTATGGCAGACATACCACCGTTTACACGGATCACAGAGCTATACAATTCTTACTTTCGGCTAAATTTACTCATGATAGATTAAGCAGATGGAAACTGTATTTACAGGAATTTAATTTTACGATAGTTCACATTCCCGGCACACAAAATGTTATAGCGGACGCACTTTCCCGTTCTCTCAGCAACAATCAGCAAGACGTAGCAGCCAACTTCTGCAAAGCAAATTTCAGCATCATGTACATTCAGCAAGTCGCATTTGAAAATTTTATTTCATCGTCATTACAGGACATAGCACGAGAGCAAAGCAAAGACAATGTGTGGAAAGAAATTAAACACCTTTGGCAAGACAAGAATAATGTTACGATTAGAAACCACTACACTGTACGCAATGACATTCTGTTTCGCCGCTCTCATCCAGACAGCAACAATTGGTTATTATGCATTCCTGACGAACTGATTAATAAATTAATTTGGTATACTCATTTAAGCTACGCACATTATGGAGCTAGAAAATGTTTTCTTATATTAAGACAGAACTGTTATTTTACAAATATGGAAAAACGTATACGACGAGTTTTAGCGTCATGTAAAATTTGCCAGAAAGCTAAATCAGACACCACTTCACACATTCCTCCATTATATCCCATTATACCTGTTAAATTAAGACATATGGCCGCAGTAGACATTTTTGGTCCAATTCCGAGAACTAACAGAGGTTTTTGCTACATCTTTGTCGCTGTTGAACTCACTTCAAAATTTGTTACCTTCACTCCGTTACGCAAAGCTACTGCCAAAACTGTTTCGAAAGCATTTGTAAAGCATTTCTTATTTCATGTAGGACATGTGATGAAAGTAATTTCTGACAATGGATCACAATTTCGTTCTGTCATATGGACACGCATGTTACGAGCTAGAAACATTTCTCCGATTTATATATCCAAGTACCACGCTTCTTCGAACCCTTGTGAACGACTAATGAAAGAAATTGGTAAACTGTGTAGAATATACTGCCACAAAAGACATGTTAATTGGGACACACACATACACTCATTCCAAGATGTAATTAATTCCATTCCAAATGAATCCACTATGCTACCTCCGTCTGTAATACTGAAAAACGTTGAACCACCAAACAAAATTAAAGAATTAGTAACATTTCCTACATCTCGTCGATTACGACACCACGAAATAATTGACATTGCGCTGAACAACATCAAACGTGCCGCAGAGCGCCGGAGAAGACAGCAAAAACAGGTTTGTAGACACCGAGACTTTCACGTTGGACAGAAGATATTAGTACGTACACACTATTTATCCAGCAAATTAAAAGGTAAGTGCAGTAAATTTGAACTTCTATACGCAGGTCCATATCGGATTCGCAGCATTCCTCACCCCAATGTTGTACACGTCGAAACTCTGAGAACTAGAAAATCGAAAGGCAACCATCATGTGTCAAACATTAAACCCTTTATCGAATGAAACCACTTTACGATGTAACATGCTATGAGGCCGTTTACACATTTTATGACCACTTATGCAATTATATTCACATGACTAATTACTGATGATTATCGTATTTTTTCTTGGCAAGTGCCCGGCAAGGTAAGGTTAGCAGGTCGCTCTTCTTGTCGTTACACACTAGACCGTGCATTTTTTCAGATGAACTTACGCATTTTATGAATAATTATGCAATTCTCTATAATGACGCATTAATTTTATCAAATTCTCTCTCCATTGAAGTCTTTAATTATCGCATCTATTAACTACACTACATATAAGCTGAACACAACGAATGTCACATTTTGTCTTTCTTATGTATGTACGATTGTTTTCATGTTTTGTTTGTATGCACTGTGAACTAGTTAAGGTATAACACACACCATTTGACTTTGACATTTTGCCTTGTGATATCTCAACATCGTGACTGTTTTACATTTTCCTTTTTTGCTGCAGCATTACGATATTCTCTGTACACTTTTTGCCTTTAAACACTGTCTGTGCTTTGAGATATTACGTTTTCTGTCATGTTATGTTGTATGCTTAATTGAGTCACCATTAACCAGTCACTATTTAATGGGTATATGATTTAAATGCAAGACATTAATCTTTGTTCATCAATTTCAGAAATAAATGATGCGTACAGGAAATGAATTAAACAGAAGTGGGAATTTCACCTATGGAATAAACGAAAGAAGATGCAATAAGCTAATGAGGACGAGTAAATGGATCAGAATTAACAAGCATTAACCAGAATATATTATACACATCACAGAATAGCAGTCTTAACTAATTTTTTCTTTCAGAATACAAAGCGATTGATGCAAGCTGTCAGACAGAACTACACATTTTAGTTTTAAGTGATGAAATATGCTAGGGATTAGGAATAGTTGTGTGATGAATAATGAAATGATTTTTGCAGATGATAATGAATGCTGATAATGAACAATGATGAAGAATATGGTACTATGAATAATGAAGTTTTTGTTTACAGGTGATGATAATGATGGAGTTATGATGATATGAATAATGAAGTTTTTCTTTACAGATGAGGATAATGTTGAAATTATGTATTTATGCTATGTAGTTATTTAAGTATTTGTTGCAGTTTACTTTGACAGCAGGTGTTATATTGCGTAGTAGGATGACTGAAGGTTTTGGAAAGGACAGCTATGGAACACATTTTTTATACACATTTCACTACCTGTTAATTCGAAGTTCACTACTTTTCAGCATAGTCTGCGTTTCTTCTTTCAGCTCAATAATCCATTTTGTATTTTTCTTTCAGGAGAAGCTTTTTATGATACTTACTAAACTTGTTACTTATTATACCTGTTCTAGTACTTGCATTTTTCTTACCCACTTGTGTCTATCATTTATAAATGTGATAACCTTGCTACAGCTGACTCATGACGAATGACGTTACACAATCTTTTCATTTATAGGAACAACCTAGAAGCAATTTTTTCTCTTATTTCTTCTTGCTTTCCCTTATAATTACCCAAAGCAATGCATTGCTCGCAGAAAAAACAAAATGTATTAACAGTCCCAGATAATGTCACTAGTTTATGATAATTCTGAATAACACTGATCAGCTCTGAATAGTATGTCACTTGAATAATGACTTCTTAATGATACCAAAACATAATTGCCACTATCTATTGTAATGAGAGTACTTATTATGCCCATGCTTATTAATGCTACTAATGTTTTGTACTATTCAGTACTTGCTGGCCACTGAGTGCCCATAATTAATGTAACTTATAATGCCCATGCTTATTAATGCTATGACTGTAATTAACTGATTTTTAATAATGATTTCTTAATGATATGAAGAATACTGAATGATGAATAATGTTTTATACTATTCAATACTTGCTGGCCACTGAGTGCCCATAATTAATGTAACTTATAATGCCCATGCTTATTAATGCTACTAATGTTTTGTACTATTCAATACTTGCTGGCCACTGAGTGCCCATAATTAATGTAACTTATAATGCCCATGCTTATTAATGCTATGACTGTAATTAACTGATTTTTAATAATGATTTCTTAATGATATGAAGAATACTGAATGATGAATAATGTTTTATACTATTGAATACTTGCTGGCCACTGAGTGCCCATAATTAATGTAACTTATAATGCCCATGCTTATTAATGCTATGACTGTAATTAACTGATTTTTCTAATAATGATTTCTTAATGATATGAATAATACTGAATGATGAATAATGTTTTATACTATTCAATACTTGCTGGCCACTGAGTGCCCATAATTAATGTAACTACTTATTATGCCCATGATTATTAAGGCTATGACTGTAATTAACTGATTTTTCTAATAATGATTTCTTAATGATATGAATAATACTGAATGATGAATAATGTTTTATACTATTCAATACTTGCTGGCCACTGAGTGCCAATAATTAATGTAACTTAACGTTTTGTTAGTGTTTTCAATGATGACTTCCCATATTAATACTGAATGATGATAAATATTTTGTACTAATCGAAAGTTGCTAGGCCACTGAGTGTTAATAGTTACTTGTAAATATGTCATTTGAATGAGGAAAAATGTTTTGTAATACTCAATACTTGATGGCGATTGATTACCACTCTTGTCTTTAAATTAATTAATGAACATTTTTCTGTAATACTACATTCATGGTACAGAAATGTTCAATGACTAGAGTATGGATACCGCAAACTACTTATGTAATCACTAATCAAGACTTGTGTGTTAGTTAATGTACTTCACCTTCTGACCTAACTACCTGAAATTATTGTAACATCCATTTGTCTTGTCCATCCTCATTATCATGGAGCACTATATTTGGTTTTTGCACTAATTCTACGTTGGTGTGCCGCCTCTTAAAAGCGTGGTGTTGACACGACATGCTGTCCACCACTGTAGGCGAAGAAACTACTTATGTAATCACTAATCAAGACTTTGTTATGGAGCACTGTGTGCCGCCTCTTAAGAGCGTGGTGTTGACACGACATGCTGTCCACCACCGTAAGCGATGAAGACGTTATTCTGGTCCCACTGTTTGGTGTACCTGGTATACTGCCAAATGATAGTATGGAATACTACTACGACGTTTCACTGTCTTGATACGCTGATAAATACTTCTGGGAACGGAACTGCAGATTGTATCACTTAGTATTGTGATTCTGTGGAAAGATATGGACTTTCAGTGCAGCTGTGTGCAAACTAAAGTGCTACAACCATGAAGTAATCCTTTCCTTTCCTATCCTAATGGTGAAAATCTTTTTTAGCTAACATCATTTATGTTCATGGACTATATGTTTTTCTCTCGATTTGTTGAATTCCAGTGCGAGTACACTTATGTCACCTGTCGACATGATTTTTTGCTATTATGTTTATTTATTGTGAAAATACTAAAGACATTTTTTGATTTGTTCTGAAGTGCAGTATGTGTGCACTCTTGTCATCTATATTGTATATACTTTTTGTGATTTGATGATTTTTCTACCCTTGCGTTTATTTGTTATAAAAAAATGTTCAAAAGCTTTCAGTGCATGTGCACTTATGTGAATATGTTTTCAACTGAACTCCAGTACCTGTGCACTCTTCTTATTTTTCAACATGATTTGTGTTTTTCTGTACACTTTTTATGATTTATGTCAATTGTTACTCATTGTATATACATTTCGTCTTTGCACCTTGTTATTTGTCAAATAATCTGTATATACATTTTTCTGATTTGCTGATACGCTCTCTACTCATTGTACTTATATTTTGTTTTGTCTGTAATATTTTGTAATCGGTGCATGCGCACAACATTTAATTCATGTATTACATCCAAAAATTTTGTAAATGCTAATTAATTAAAAGAAAAATTTGTTACGATGGCAAGTCCAAATGACTCACCATCGCTGCCAAATTTTTGCCCCCCCAGTGGAGGGTTATGAAACACGTATGTTGTGCGGCAGCGATGCTGAGACATTGTAGAATCTCTGACCAGAGCAGTTGCGCTCGACTCGCAGTAGCGAGCAGTCAGTCAGTCTGCAGTAGTCAGTGTGCAGTAGTCAGTCCTCAGTAGTGCTTGGAGTCGGTTGCTAGCAGTAGCGGAGAGCAGTCGGCGGGCGTCGGCATCACAATGGTCGAGATTCAGGACGAGGTATAATTTATTTAAATAAATAATCATGCAGCTTTGCGCTCATCAGATAATGTAACGAACATTCATTGTAATTTAACTTTCAAAAATCGCCCCCAATAATAATTTTGATTTAAAAGCAATTTTAGAGACAATCATTCAAATTTCCTTCCATTTCCTTTTAACAAAGATTTTTAAAAGGTACTTCCAATGCTTTTCATGCAAACGCCAGAGAACAATAAGAGCAGAATTTTGACATGCAGTTTTAATAAGGTAAGAAATTTATTCTGAATTCGCACAGGGCAAACACCGACATTTCGGTTTAATTGACTTTTGGTTATCACTGTAGTTTCATTGTCATGAGATTATCGTTCATTATTTTATGGGAACTTGTACTTGAGTCAGATAGCGAGCTTTCATTTAATTGTCATTGTTATTAATATTTTTGCGGGAAGGTTACGCTTGGCTCCATTTCCATTAAGTAAAGTCATTTAAAATTTCTGTGGGGAGGTTACAACCTGCGACCGTAGCGGTCTTGCGGTTCCAGACTGCAGCGCCTTTAACCGCACGGCCACTTCGGCCGGCCCCAGCTTACGGTACATAGAAGATAGGAAAGCCTATAGAAGGAAAAAAAATAATTGTGGAAATAGATCTCTAAAGGAAAAATAGGGATCGATTTATATAACGCTTTGGAGAAGAGTGATTTGTGCCTCTAGCAAAAAAAAAAAAAAGAGTTACAATAAATAACGTAAGTTTTCGTTTTACAGTCTTGTTCCTAGGACAATCTCTTGCGGTGCTAAAACTCCCCCGGGTCTTGCATGTCCCCGACGTCCACATTTGTAGTCGGTCTTCTACGCGGCCCACTTTGTAGTCGGTCTTCTACGCGGCACCCAATGGGAAGAGTAGAAGGAACAGGAATACCCGATTTCACATGCAACATTCGTTCGGAAAGAATTAGCAATGACCAAAGGGGAATCTCTTCCTGTAAGAGAACTGGTTAGGTTGCACCGTCCAAGATTCTCCTTTTTGAAAGGAAAATCCTTATGGCTTCATGCATCCTTTTTCTTACGACGTACTTCAAGGAATTTCACCATTAACTAATGCTGTTGCCAAAACATCCTCAGATTTATTCTAGTTTGAATAATCTTTCGGACTTTGCATCCCCACTTGTGCTTATAAGTCCGAAAATTCTGACACATTTCTGTCAGTGATTTGTTCTTCGTAATTTAAAGGATTCATGCAACTTACAGTAGATTTTGGATTCAAATCATCGAATAATGGAAAGTGTGGTTCATTTTATACAAAGACATAATCCCTCATTTCCTTGAAAGTCATATAATTTATCTATACTCAAAACTTTTTATCCTAAATACACATATTTCTCCAATTGATTGTTGTAATGTAAAAGTTATTAGCATTGAGGAATGCGGATTCACTTCTTTCATTTATTCTCTGATTCATACGGCGTTCACACATGCACATATATGGAAATGGATTTTTTTTTTCAAACAAAAATTCCAAACGAGCACGACCCATTAAATAACTACTAATTCTATGAATATTACTTTCTTTAAACATTCAATAATAAATTAAAAACTCTTAACTTCTAATTATAACACCTTTTCTTTTTAAAGTTCAACATGAATCAGTTTACCCTCGCGTTTGGTGCGAGTCTCTTACAAAGCATATCTGTGTCGTCTATATCGATTCTAACTCTCGCGCTGACGTCAACTGTTTTGCGCGGGAAATTATCTTTGCGGCGTTAACCGTCACTCATGATTCACTGCCTCAACACATCCCTTCACACGTTTACACATCTAAGCGTGCACTTGAAATTATAAATGAACCTTCACTCGGAACCTCTTTTGATTATTCAGCGTCTTTTACGGGAAACATTTCATTGTTCTTGAAGGTCAGTTAGATCCTTTATAAATCTTGATGACATTAGCAATGCTAAAGTTCCATGTTCACCCAAACACAGGTGAAGCCTATCTCCACTATCTTCTTTGCAACACTCGATAGTAATAGTTAGTCACTATTTCTATAGTCTATGTCACTGATTAATTATTTCAATTTAAAGTTTTCCAACACTACACACACAGTTTATTGTTATGTTTTTTACGAGCGTTCATCTCTGTCACTCGCAACACCATTCCTCCCTATCTTCTAATCTTCATTAAATTTTTTCAAGTCGTTATGGGAAAATAACCCTTTTATTTTGTTCGATCCCGGGTATGCTAATAGATAAGCCCCAGGATTCGGAATTTGTAGGATAATGTATGGGCCAGTATATAGTAACTCCCATTTCTTTATACTTTTCTTTATTAAGGATTATTTGGTATGTCTTTTGACTAGTACCTTTTCTCCGACCCGGTATGTCTGTACCCTCTTGATTAATTTGTTAAATTGTTGTTTTCTCTGATCAGCTTTTTTCGTCATATTTATTATGGCTTGTCTTATTTTTTCTTCCCAAGGCATCTCAGTTTCCTGAGTTTTGGGCATATGGTCAGTCCAGAAGTTTTCCTCTTTTGCTTCGAACATCAATTCGTGAGGTGTATATCCAGTTGAGGAGTGGGGCATGTTATTGTATATCTGCTCAAACTCTTCCACATAATTTGCCCACGCAGTCTGCTTATTATGGCAATACGTCCTCATAAATCGATTGAACTCTAAAAATTCTCTCAACCAAATTGCCTTGTGGGTGGTAAAATGATGTTAGTATGTGTTTCACACCGACTTGAGACAAAGTCTGTTTCCATCGGAGTCCCGTGAACATCTTGGCATTGTCTGTTATGATCGCTTTAGGGGTACCATCATGTGGAAGATAATCCCTTATCAATCTTAATACAATTACTTTGGCTGTAGCCGCCTTTATCGGGTATAGCTTTACGTATTTCGTACACACATCGAGAAATGCCAATACATATCTAACACCACCTCTTGAAGTAGGTAACGGTCCACACAGATCGCACGAAATTAATTTTTGTGGTTCTTGGACTAATATAGAGCATAATGGGTGCTTACTCCCTTTTGAATCCGGCTTTGTTTTTTGACAGATTATGCATTTCTTTAAAACCTCATGCACTCTGCGCTTTATGTTGGGAAAATAGCACTACCCACTTATCTTGTCTGCACATTTTGTCGCACCGAAATGTCCCCAGGTTAAATGAGTGAACCATACAAGTTTCTCTATTTGTGCCTCAGGTATACAAACACACCAACGGACTTTGTTTGGCCTTCCACAGCGGAAAAATAATACGCCATTTACCAGCTTTTAATAATTTGCCATCTGATCCGAAGGTTGCTGTTGTAACCTTTGAATGACACTTCCCCATTGAGCATCTCTTTTCTGTAACTGTGCCATATGCGCACACAAATTGACGTAGTACGTCTTAAATGGATTTTCCTGCAGCAGCAATACAGGGAATTCTGAGTTATTATTTACTTCAATCTCTTTGGTTAAACCCTGCGGTGACCTTGATAGAGCGTCAGCAATAATGTTTTGTTGTCCTGAGACATGCACGATCTTAAATTGGTATTGTTGCAGAGCGAGAGTCCATCTAGCCAGTCTGGGGTGTAACAGTTTACACGTTTGTAAAAACGTTAATGATTGATGATCGCAATATACGATAGTCTTTAACCCATATAGATAATAATGAAATTTTTTAAAACCCCAGACGACCGCAAGAGCCTCTAATTCTGTCGTCGTGTAAGTTCGTTCACAGTTGGACAAAACACGACTGGCAAACGCAATAGGACAGAAGGTGAGTTGTCCATTTATCTTGCGTTCTTGTAAAAGGCACGCTCCAAGACCCACATTCGACGAATCTGTTGACAAGTAAAATTCTTCTTGCATGTCCGGATGGTACAAAAGCGGTGCATTTACTAATTGCTTCTTTATCTCCTCGAATGCTTTTTGACACTCTAACGTCCAGAGCCAGGGCACATCCTTCTTCAGCAAACTATTTAGAGCTGCTGCATTCATGGCCTGATTTGTTATAAATCTTCTAAAAAATGAGGCAAGACCCATAAACCCTTTTAATTGCCTCCTATTTCTAGGTGTTGGAAACTTACTAATCGCAATTAGCTTCTCCTTGTTTGGTAAAATTCCCTTTGCGTCAATTATATGCCCCAGGAACTTGATTCTGTTTACTGCAAAATGGGATTTCTGTAGGTTAGCAGTTATTCCCATGGTTTTGAACACGTCCAACACCCGGGTCAGTAAGGTAATATGCTCCTCCCAAGTCTTCGATGCAATAAGCAAATCGTCAACAAACACTGTTATCCTGGTTCTTAGTTCTGGGCCTAGTGCATAATCTAGAGCTGCTATAAAGATTCCAGCACTAATGTTGAGTCCGAAAGGAACTACAGTAAATTGGTAACTTCTTCCGGAATAAATGAAAGCCGTATATTTCCTTGATGACTCATCCAGCTTGACTTGCCAATAAGAACTCCGCAAATCAATGCTCGTAAAATATTGGACATCCTGGAACCGTTGTGTAAGTTCGTCTATATTTTCCGGATGTGTTCTCACTGGAATTATAATTTTATTTATTTCTCTGGCGTCGAGTACCAGTCTCACAGTCCCATTTGCTTTTGGCACGACCAACAATGGGGAGCAGTATGGGCTTGTAGAGGGTTCGATCAAACCCCATTTCAACATGCGATCTATTTCTTTCTGAACTTGAGCCTTTAACCTCCAGGGAACAGGATAGAAAGTTCTACAATACGTTTCGTGCGGCTTAACGTAGAGATGGCATATGTATCCCTTAATAACTCCTGGCCTTTCATCAAACACATTTTTATACGCTAATAATAATTCTTTTAGCTGCTTCTTCTAATCTTCAGTAATGCAGTCGGATTCATTTAACTTCTCGTACACTAATTGACCGAAATCTCCTTTGACTTGGAACTCACTAATTACATGCTGTTTAGAATTTTGTGCCGTCCTGATTACTTGCACACTGATCCCACAATTATATTTTCTCGTAAGGCTTTCTTTTTTCAACAACTCCAACTCAATTTCTTGTTTATTAACATTCAACCAAATTTTTCCTGTTTTAAAATCTATTCTGCATCCGTATTGACGTAGGCTGTCGACTCCGATAATGCAATCTACCACCAAATTTTTCACCACAAGGAATGTGCTTAATATTGCTACATTTCCGACTTCTACACTAAGTAGTGACTGCACTTTTACATTAGCCGATCTAGCCCCAACGGCGCCTATTATTCTGCAATTTTGAACTGGAAAAATTGGTACTCCTCTTATATTTCTGATCTTGTTGAATAGTGCCTCCGAAATAACATTTGTGGTTGCAGCTGTGTCTAAAACCGCCACTATAGGTACAGTCTCCAAAATGACTTGCACTTCGGCTACTGCCACCTGTTCCTTATCCTCATCTTGTGGTTCTAAGTCCTCGGTCAGTTCATCTGCCAGTAACCGTCCATCATTATACGTTAGCATGGGTACACATATCCTGTTGCCCCTCAACCAATTGTTGACCGCTCCTCCGGGGCACGAGTGGGTCCTTACAAGTTTGTTGGATTTTGATTTGCCTGCTGGTTGACATCGTCCGTCACCTCGGTAATTACCGGTTGATTCGTAGATGTCCGTCCCCCCTGATGTTGGTTATTTGAGTTCATTCCCCCCGGTTGATTCCACTTTCTATTACTGTTATTATTCCAGGCTTGAGGTCTGAAATTCCTTTCGTTCCCCCACACGGGATTGTATCTTTTCCCATTCCTGTTGTTCCTTGGATAGCCCCTCGCAAGACTATTGCCGGTATTACTATTGAGATTTTGAGGGGTTTCTCCACTATTTAACGATCTCTGTCCATTCCCTTGCCTACCGTTTGGCGGAGGTTCTATCTCCCTATATTGGAATCTGTTATTACGTGCTTTCTGGTTGTTCTCTTCGATAATATCTGTATGGTCTAACGTCGTGGGGAACGACTCCAAGTCTTTATCATTGCCGTAAATCAATTGATTCCGGATGCTAATTGGTAGTCTTGCCTTAAGTATGTTTATTACACTCCTGGAAATGGAAAAAAGAACACATTGACACCGGTGTGTCAGACCCACCATACTTGCTCCGGACACTGCGAGAGGGCTGTACAAGCAATGATCACACGCACGGCACAGCGGACACACCAGGAACCGCGGTGTTGGCCGTCTAATGGCGCTAGCTGCGCAGCATTTGTGCACCGCCGCCGTCAGTGTCAGCCAGTTTGCCGTGGCATACGGAGCTCCATCGCAGTCTTTAACACTGGTAGCATGCCGCGACAGCGTGGACGTGAACCGTATGTGCAGTTGACGGACTTTGAGCGAGGGCGTATAGTGGGCATGCGGGAGGCCGGGTGGACGTACCGCCGAATTGCTCAACACGTGGGGCGTGAGGTCTCCACAGTACATCGATGTTGTCGCCAGTGGTCGGCGGAAGGTGCAGGTGCCCGTCGACCTGGGACCGGACCGCAGCGACGCACGGATGCACGCCAAGACCGTAGGATCCTACGCAGTGCCGTAGGGGACCGCACCGCCACTTCCCAGCAAATTAGGGACACTGTTGCTCCTGGGGTATCGGCGAGGACCATTCGCAACCGACTCCATGAAGCTGGGCTACGGTCCCGCACACCGTTAGGCCGTCTTCCGCTCACGCCCCAACATCGTGCAGCCCGCCTCCAGTGGTGTCGCGACAGGCGTGAATGGAGGGACGAATGGAGACGTGTCGTCTTCAGCGATGAGAGTCGCTTCTGCCTTGGTGCCAATGATGGTCGTATGCGTGTTTGGCGCCGTGCAGGTGAGCGCCACAATCAGGACTGCATACGACCGAGGCACACAGGGCCAACACCCGGCATCATGGTGTGGGGAGCGATCTCCTACACTGGCCGTACACCACTGTTGATCGTCGAGGGGACACTGAATAGTGCACGGTACATCCAAACCGTCATCGAACCCATCGTTCTACCATTGCTAGACCGGCAAGGGAACCTGCTGTTCCAACAGGACAATGCACGTCCGCATGTATCCCGTGCCACCCAACGTGCTCTAGAAGGTGTAAGTCAACTACCCTGGCCAGCAAGATCTCCGGATCTGTCCCCCATTGAGCATGTTTGGGACTGGATGAAGCGTCGTCTCACGCGGTCTGCACGTCCAGCACGAACGCTGGTCCAACTGAGGCGCCAGGTGGAAATGGCATGGCAAGCCGTTCCACAGGACTACATCCAGCATCTCTACGATCGTCTCCATGGGAGAATAGCAGCCTGCATTGCTACGAAAGGTGGATATACACTGTACTAGTGCCGACATTGTGCATGCTCTGTTGCCTGTGTCTATGTGCCTGTGGTTCTGTCAGTGTGATCATGTGATGTATCTGACCCCAGGAATGTGTCAATAAAGTTTCCCCTTCCTGGGACAATGAATTCACGGTGTTCTTATTTCAATTTCCGGGAGTGTATGTCTGGCGATGGCATAGATCTGTCCCAGTATCTAGTTTTATTTATATATTTTTCAAAATACTTCCTAAGGCTTCCTTTTGAAAAGGAGAAAGGCTCTGGGTAGAGCACCTCCTGCCTTAGGCGTTCCTGTACCCCTTCTGACCAGAACTTTGTTAAAAACGCCTTCTCAAAATCGTCATATGTCGAGCAAACAGAAGTCATGTCCGAGGCCCAAATCGCCCCCGAACCTTGTATATATCCTGTAACGAAACTGATCTTCTGCCACTCCGACCAATTTCTGGGTAGCACTCCTCTGAAACTTCGAATAAAAACAATTGGATGGACCCCCCTTTTGTCAGTGTTAAAAATCTGGAATTGCCGATGCTTTATCATTTTTTTCTTCGGCATGGCAAAGGCTTTCGTAATCTCCGTTAGATAAGACTTCACGCGAACAACTAGCTCGAGGCAATTTACTGTTTGAGTTACTTACACAAGTCGGTATCATGTGCGAATGTGCAGTAACTGGCTCTATAGTGGCTGCCAACTTTTGCTGCTGGCCTGTATTCATTTGTTCTGAGCCTTGTTGTGAAACGCGTATCGACTCCTCTATCGTTTGTTTCCAATGCTCGAAATCAGCACCTAACTGCTGTCGCACTTCCTCAAGTCCTTTCGCAAGCAAATTCTCTTCCTGTTTGCCAGATAGACTCTGGAATGCTGCCTTAACATTTTGCTCAACGTTTTCACACATTAGCCTTTTGTTTTCTAATGTGATTTCGGATAATTTACCCGTTAATACATTAATTTGGTGGTCTATAACATCTTGACGCTCTGTCAGATGTTCAACACTTTCCTTTAGGTTAGTCTGCGTACGTGCCAATTCAGGAAGTTGCGCAATTGCACATGACACGGCATCTTGCTTTTGTACTAATTGCGGAACCATTTCCACCTGTTCCCTTACGGTGTCTATCTTAATAGCCACATACTCCTTCATTTCTACACGTACGCGGTGAGTAGATTCCTCACATTGAGCTTTCACCAATTCTATTTGTGCAGTTAATTTTCGTTCCGTCTCTTCGGCCTGATCTTTAAGTTCCTTTGTCTTCGCCTCTATCCGCTGCTCTAATTCGTAAAAAACTGTCTTGTAACTGCTGCTTAATCTCAGTTTTCAAATTTTCCTGCCCTTCCGTAACTGAGGCTAATTTCGCGTTCAAATCATTTTGCCCTTCAGTAACTGAGGCTAATTTGGTATTCATATTATTCATGCTCTCGGTTATCATCTGCATCTGTCTCATGATAATGACCAATGGATCTAACCCATGTTGCGTACTTGCCGTTACATCTCCAGCCGTGTCTACAGGGCGTTCTATTGCGCTATCTGTAGCGATCGGTTCTACAACACTTCTTACTACATCATTATTATCAGTGCTAACAGCTGAAGGCTGTTGCGTGCTGCTCTGCTCTGCTTGACTCATCTTAAACATTGCCCTAGTTAAAACCATATAAATGTTCTACCGTCAATAAATATATATCTCTCCCTTCTACTGTCACTATATGTAACTCCGTTCACACAAGAGTACTTCTGTAGCTAGTTTCTTACTGTACTTATACAGATAAATGCAACTGGGGCAGGTCAATCAAACTACATCTAGCATGAACACAACTAATCAAGGTTCAAATATCCAATAGTACTAAATAGAAAAGCGTATACTTCATCTACACTAGCAGGCTTTAATAATAAAATTATAGATCTAGCCTTTTCTCTGCGCCCAGCGTGTTGTTTTATGTTCTTATTTGTAGATCCACTTAATGTGAATGCGAGTATTTCTTCTCTTTTCCAAGCGTCAGTTAAGTTGGCTCGTCATAGTTCACATGAAACAGAGAACAAAATTATTTTAACAACGTCCAAAAACGTGTCCTGTCACGGATTGGCCATTATAATGGATTGTACTGTAAATGATGAAAGTATGTGAATGCAGCTTGCCGCTAACTTGGTGTAATGTCTCTCACACATAAACCTGTACAGTAAAGTAAGGGCCTCCTGTTTTATCTTTAGGCTGATCCGTGATAAGACAAACAAACAATTATACTAATGGAGGATTCTGCGTATTTTCTCTAATTTCATTCGCTCTCTCTCTCTGTCCTTTATCTATATACAGTTTTAAATATAATATTTCATTACGTGAATTCAGCCCAATAGAATCTCTGGTGGAGCCCTTCGTCTTAATATTCAGCGGCTGGCTTGCTGTAAAAGATCTTTATATCTATTATTATTGTTAAGCGCTGCATTCAGTTGGGAAAATCGATCGTTTGAACAATTCGTTCATTTTACGACAGATTTAGAATTTCAGATGTGTCCGAAGCCTTTTTGGACGATTTTATAAAATCTCGGTGATTGCAGGCTCTCTTCGTCACAACTGAAACTTCCCCACTAATTACAGGGCCAAGACAGTCATCAATGATTCAGACGGAGAACTCATTCGTCATTCACTCTAGAATAAAAGGGTCACAAACCTTATTCCTGAGGAAAATTGTATATTCAATCCATCTCCATTACACGTTCCGTTTTCTGTTGATTCCAAGTCTTACTTAATTTGCGTTTACAGTTTTTCTCTCTCTTCAAATAACCCGCTAGTGGCACAAACGTTAATAGCTCGCTTTAGCGAGAAGAAGAGCAAATATGTCTCTTTTAGCAGCCCGACAATCTTTCAACAGACACTTCCGAAGCTGACCTCGTTATCCGTCCCTAACAACCATGGAGAATACATATATGTATCTCTGTTCTTCCAAAGAATAAACGTACTAGAAAAATACCTTGGCGTCGACGAGCTGTCGGCGCATATATTACTAGAAAATCCGATCAGATACTTTCCAAAAGTGAATAAATGTGGATGATTTGATTGATAATTATTAATTATTGCGTGGTAGAGGGTAATTTTCCGTGGGGAGATTACACAGAGTGTCCCATAATCATACTGATCGGCTTCCATCAGGACCATTATCATTTTCGTTCATCACGATTACCATTACGCCATAGCATCATTATCACTACCGTAAGCGATAAGTGAAAAGTAATAAGTGCGGCTGAAGATTTCCAGCATAAGAATTCACCCTCATTTTGGCAACGGCCTTGTCAAAGAGGGCGGAAGAATGGAGAGGGTTTTGGGGCACCCTCTTGCCCTTAGGTTGAGAAACAACCTGAAAGGGGGAAGAATCAAGCATAATCAACGGCATGACGATGCGGAAGGCAATGGAAACCACTCCATCAAAGTCACTTATTCTGTACCCACAGGACATGTGGCATGTAACTGAAAAAATTTCGTGATAATCTCTTCACTGTGTAAAGTTTACGTACTAGACACCACTCGGATTCCCGGGAGGGAACTGCGAAGAGGAGGTGACCATGAGAAAACGAATGAATAACCAATGAAACAATAAAGTTCAGTGAGTCGGGGCGTGGAATGTTTGAAGTTTTAACGAGGTAGGGAAGCCTCAAAACCTGGAAACAGAAATTTTAGGGCTCAATCTAGATACAGTGAGGGTCAGTAAAGTGAAATGGAAAGAAGACAAGGATTTCTGGTCAAACAAGAATGGGATATTTTCACAGCAGCAGAAAATGCTGTAACGCGAATAGGAATCGTTGTGAATAGGTAGGTAGGACAGAGAATGAGTTAATGTAAACATTTCAGTGATAGGGTTGTTCTCATCAGATTCCACAGCAAACCAACACGGACAAAAATACTTCAGGTCTATATCCTGACGTCGCAATCAGAAGATGAACAGGTAGTATATGAGGATATTTAACGGGTGAACCAGATGACTATTTAGAAAAGACGAGGAGCAGGCTGAAGCTTAAGAGATTTGTCGGGAAGAATCAAGGCGCAAAATAATTGCATACGGAAATAATAAGGAATGAAGTTCTCTCGGGGTGAAGATACTAAGATAATGGCTAACTCAGTAGGCAGTTCAATGGAAAAGGAATGTACATTTCTTAACAGGGTCGTCGAAGAAGACGGAAAGAAAACGTATGTACGAGAAAGGTAACTGCGAAGAAACCATGGGTAAAAGGAAAAAAAAATGCTTCACTTGATCGACGCAAGGAGAAAGTACAAAAATCGTCAAGGAAATTGAGGAATACAGAAATACAAGTAAGGAAAGCTAAGTCGAAATGGCTACAGGAATTGAAAAAGAAATGTTTGTTGAAGACTGATTCAGAATATGGAAAAGTCAAACTTACATTCGGTGGAATTGAAAACAAGAGCGATAACGTTAAGAATGCTGTGGCACCACTGTTAAATGCAGAATGGCTAGGTGGAAAGTGTGGATTGAAGGCCTCTATGGTGGGGAGCAAGTATATGATGACGTGACAGAATAAGAAACAGGAGTCGATAGGGAAGAGATTGAGGATCCACTATTATAATCTGAATTTAGAAGAGCTTTGGAAGACTTAAAATCAAATAAGGCAGAAGGGATGGACAACATTCCATCGGAATTTTCAAAAATCGTTGTGGTAAGTGTCAATAAAACGATTATTCACATTGGTCTGTCGAGTGTACGAGACTGGCGATATACCTTCTGCCTTTCGGAAAACATCGTCCACACAATTCCGATGACTGCAAAAGCTGACAAATGCGAGAATTACGAACCGTGAGCTTAACAGCTCATGCATCCAAGTTGCTGACTTGAATAATATACAGAAGAATGGAAAAGAAAACCGAGGATTTGTTGGATGACGATCAGTTTGGCTTGAGGAAAAGTAAAGGGCCAAGAGCGAATAATAAGAGTGGATGACGAAGAACGGTGTGGTCGGATTAAAAAGGTTGTAAGACAGGGATGTAATCATTCGCCCCTACTGTTCAACCTACGCATCGAAGAAGCAATGATGAAAATAGATGAAAGGTTTCGGAATGGAATTAAAATTCAACTTGAAAGGATATCTGAGATACGATTCGCTGATGACATTGCTATCCTGAGTGAAAGTGAAGAAAAATTACAGTATTTGCTGAATGGAATGAACGGCGTAATGATTACAGAATTTTGACACAGAGTAAATCGAAGAAAGACAAAAGTAATGAGAAGCAGCAGAGATGAGAAAAGCAGGAAACGTAATATCGGGTGTGATGGTGACGATGTAGACGAAATTAAGGAATTCTGCTACCTAGGCAGCAAAATAACCAATGGCAGACGGAGCAAGGAGAACAAAAAACAGAGGAGCATTGGTAACAAGGGCATTCCTGGCCAAGAGAATCCTATTGTTAACAAACATTTCTGGGAATCTAAGGTGAAGCACTGCACTGAATGGCAGTGGGAATACCGAAACAGAACAGAATAGAAGCGTCTGAGATGTGGCGCTACAGACGAATGTTGAAAACTCGTTGTACGATAAGGTAAGAGAAGAAAGGGTTCTCCGGGAAGCGGCGAGCAAAGGAATGTAGGGAAAACAGTGAGTAGAAGAAGGGACGCGATGATAGGAGACCTGTTCAGTGTCATTTCATTGATACTAGAGGGAGCTATCAGGAGTAAACATTTTAGCGGACAAGAGAGACTTGAGTACATCCAGCAAATAATTGAGGACTTTGGGTGTATATAGTGTTCTGAGATGAAAAGTTGGCACTGAAGAGGAATTGGTGGCGGGCCGGTACCAACGACTAAAAGAAAACTGATTTGAAATTGAAATTTAAAATCGCCTAAAAAGTTTTAGAAATCATAAAAGTTGTCCACCCATGGGTTATTTACTGCGATACTTTTTTAAGTATTTTAAGACATAAATATGTATAAACTTTGACTGAAGACTACTTTTTCACCAGTGCCAGCCAGAGCCTTCTCTGGGAACAGAAAGAAGATAGAGAAATGCGACAGCTTTGCAATAATAAATCATAAAACACCTTTCTCGTAAAACGGCAGTAAGGCAAGACTCATTAAAATAGCACAAAACAAAATAAAGCAAGGAAAGTACGAAGGGGAGATCAAATATGTTTCTACGAGAAAACTTAAATTTAGTAGATACATGGAAACAAAATCAAGTGCGAAGGAAGGAAACATCTTTGCCAGGACTTGGTTGTGGAACTTAACTGAGAAAGGAGGTGGGGCGAATACAGTAATTATAAATTATCTTGTATGTGTTGTGTTTTATGTATTTCCTCTTCTCAAGTTTACTTTGCAATGAAATTATGTTCAAAAATGGGATTATGGTTTCCACCTTGATTTGACTTCTGACTGCTCCATCGCGTCTCAGACGTCTTAGGAACCTCTCCTTCCTTTATAAATATCGATCCTTGCTTGCACATTATTAGAGTGATTAGTTTGGATTCTGTTGTTGTTATACTCTTCAGCTGGTAGACTGGTCTGGTGGAACTCTCTACGCCAGTGTCCATGTCTGTTCATCACTGCCTAAATTTTGCAACTAAACCCACCGAACTAAACACTAGTCATTCTGTGTAAAGAGAGCACTGTAAGCTTTAGGGGGCTGTAGATGGTGTTTAACGTACCAGGCTGTCACACTATTCTAGACAGCTAAAGCACGTTATGCCAGTGACGTGCCTGGTATGTTATGGTCGGTTGTATCTAATAAACCCAATTAGATGGGTCAACGTGGAGACGTGACATAGAGGCAGAAATATGATATGATGTTTGGATAGGTCCAGAATAACATCCGGATTTAATTGCGCGTTTTGTGAGCGGAGTGGTTAAGGGATCAGTATGCACTGGACCGTGTACCACTCACAGTCATGTAACATGGCGTAAGATTAAATGATCTTAACTGTCAGGACAGTGGGTTTCAGTCCCTTCAGGAACTGTTGCTTTCAGTGATTACACGTTCATCTCAGCTACAAGTTTCCGAGCCAACTTTCCGAAGAACTTCTGACGTTGGGTACCTCACATGGGCATTGCTTACGGCGCCACAGAAAGCTTCCGTCTTTAGAAGCCCACAACATGAAGAATCCTTGGAGCAGCTAACTGCAGGCTGTATTGTAGTCTGGCTAATAGCAACTTCGCCTCTTTTAAAAAGCTTGAAGATGTCAGTTGCATCTTCTTCACTAGCAGTATGTGATTATTCTGCGTCTGTGATGTTCTACGGATGACCTCGACCCATTTATTTAGATTCTCGTGAACATTAGCAGGTTACTAACATTATCGGTAACCAAATGGTGCCATCTCTCCCATACTTTCACGCTGTGGACATTCCCGTCTACCAAGATGAAAATAGCGTTATTAACAAGGCTGCGCACACAAGTTCCTGGTTTTCATGAAAACCCACGAACTATGTGGCACCACCGATGGCCCACCAAAGGCTCCAATACTATTTGTTATTATCTTGATAAGCAACAGAGGAGAATTAGCAATCAATATCTCTGAAGATTGACAGTGCTACGGGATCTAGTTATGGCGTACCACAAGAAATTTCTGAGGTCACTTTGTCTCCGTATTCAGACAATTATCGCTGCAGGAGGCAGTGTTACACGGTATTAGAGTGAATATTTCTCCTGGTATCAGTATACTTACACTTATATACTTACATTCACTGCGACCTCTGATGCTAACAAAACCTGAAGCAAATGTTCTGATGTGCCACATAGGTCAACGCGGACCGCCTGTCGCTGGAGGGTAATCCACGGGCCGCGCTGGGGCTCCAGAAGGACAGTACTACGAGCAGAGTGGCAGTCGTGGACCTGGGGAAGAGTATGCCGCTCAACTGCGACCCTTGCACTGCGCAGAGTGCCGTGGCTCTGCAGCTGCGACGATGGCTCCTGCGTCAGCAGAACAAGTAACACTCACCAAACTTACCTCATGTGCTAATGAACGTACTTGAATCAATGTATCATTACCTTCGAAGGGGCAGACGGAGGACGTGGTGTTCCTCGTTGCTAAGGTTTGGTCCCCCTATTGCGCTTAAGAAAACGCTAATTGCGGAAGGATATGGACACGGTCTACAGCATAGTGCACCGCATATTGTTGAGGAACAATCTGCAAAAGTCACTGAAAAACTGAATTTTGCACTCGCGAATTCCGTCAGTACCAAACAGGAAGGTGGGTCCTGGAGCTGCGAAATGCAGGCCAAGTTGGAATTGCAAACCCATACATCAATGATGCAAGTGCTTTTAACAGGTAAACATGATTCAAAAGCAATATGACCTGGACCTTGCAACAGTGGAAGAAAGTCATTCGGTCGGATTTTTCTAGTTTCATATTTTTTTCCAACTTCTGGCCCAGTTTAGTTGCCAATAGTGAAACACGGTGAGGTTTCGATCATGATTTGAGCACCCATATCGTGGTATTCCACGGGCTCCATGGTTACTCTGCAAGTTGCCACTACTGTGTCCATTTTATATGATTAGTTACTTCCCATGATATAATGTTTGTTTCCCGATGGTGACAGTGTGTTCGAAGACGACAAGGCCCCTGTTCGCACAGCTCACATCGTCCACGATTGGTTTTGCGAGCACAAGGGAGAACTGTAGCATTCCATCTGGTCACAAAAGTCAGTAGATGCCAATATTATTGAGCCTTTGTGCTCTACTGTGTATAAAATGGTGCCTTATTGCTGTCCACATCCGTCAGCATTACCTTAACTTGCCACTGTTTTGCGGAAGAGTGGTGTAAGATTCTCCAGAAAAATCGAACATGACGTATTCACCCATAACGTGACGACTGGAAGGTGGCTAGAATGGCAACGGTTTTCCTACACGCTATTAAGTAGAAGTGTCCAAACCACAGCACGCAGACCGCATGCTGCCCAAAGCAAGTACTGTATTAGTGCAGCCCAAGAAGTGAGCATCTATCACACGAGCGGAAAAAAGAAAAAAAAAAACCGATGAAATTCCGTTTTTGTAAATTTATGGTAAATAGACTATTTTCAGTCATAGCTCCCGCCACGCGATTCTGTTCTCTCTTTAGTCCTCCAAACTTTCTTTCTTTTTTTCTCAGCAGTTTGTTATAAGTGTTAGTGTATTGTGTGGCCCAAAAGCTGAAAGGTTGGGCACCCAGGGTATTACGCATGGTAATATGTTGCACTTTGTCCACTCCCTGTTAATGGCTTGGATATCCGCCTGTAACTATTGTCATTTGTATTATATTATGCTGGAGAGTTGTGTTGGAATATTATACGTAGTAGATTAATAATTAGTAGTTTAGCAATTTTTGCATATGTACAGACATTCTTTTGATTCGGTAGCTCTCGATGTAAGCCACACGATAGACAACTGCATAAATTGTGGATCTTGAAGGTTTCCCGGCGCAGTGACTCGATAAAGTTTCGGGATTGCAGCCGGGGGACGTGACATCTTACCATTGTGCTTCGGCTGACATTCATCAAGTCTGCTTAAGGTCAATTGTGTACACTGGAGACTGCCAGTGCACGTCTCTTTGGCTGTACCAAAATATGGCGCGGAGAAGCATGCGCATAGGTGAGCTCCCTGTATCGAGTTCAGCGCCCTGTTCGAATACTGCTCAATCTAATGTCGGTAGATACATGCTGTTCGTTGATACTACATGCACATTCTCTGTCGGAAGACGTAAGCGCAGAGATAAAACGCAAATGTGAAATTAGTCAAATTAACTGTCAATAGACGTGTCATTAGGCATAAAATGTTACCTTTCCGAAGATATTGAACTAATCACCGGGCTCCACGCCTTATCGAATAGAAAGCCGCCGTCGACATTGATTAGATTTCCACCAAACATATTTTCATAGATCGTTTAATAACTGAACCCCATATTAGTGGCAGATTAATCCATGGAGTGTCCAGTGGACACTGGTGTGCGAAGGCGGATGAGATATCATGTACAACGTAACTTTCGCATGCGTCTGAGCTCAAAAATGTAAGCGTTACCGCACTGGCACGACATTCTGTAGACTCCAGCCTTCCGACGTCGCATATCATCCCTTACCGATTCAAGAAGCGTAAGGTTCTTTGTAGGTGATGGAAGTTTACTTTAACATATTGCCGAGAAATTGGTGAAGGGGGGGGGGGGTACACTTGGACTTGAACAGTATCTTCTCCTCTTGGCCCTGTGGGTGGTCACGCCGTGCTGATCTGATGTGGGGAACATCCGTTTTCTTTGTACACAGATCATAGGTGTTCCAGCTCTTTTGCAATGCAGTCTCTATCGGAAGCAACATGTGCCCGATGCACTAAAGTTCGAAGGACACCCATAGTTAGTGCACGTTTGTGGCAGCTAGACGCCTGCAAATACAGGCCTATATGATTGCGGGAGCCTGCGGTTCACAGAATGCCCCAGTGAACCATCCTCTATCAGACTGACCACGGCATCCAGAAACGGCAGACTGCCGCTCGTCTCCACTTAAGAGGATATTCTCGTGGACTGAATTACTTTCAAAAAAAGTTTCCAACGAAATTCAGCTTGCTTGAATTAATTCCATTCATTGGACATGAATATTATTCGCACTGGCGTACATTTCGACAAGTGTGCATGTAGCATCACAATTACGTTCGTTCCTGCACGCCATAGGCCTAGATGGAGCGCTATTCGAGAAGGACGCTAAACTCGAGGGCTCTCATACAGCGGCACCCTACGCGGATTCGTCTTCGTCCCAGTTTCTGTTATAAAGTTAGCGACATGCTCTAGCAATCAGCTGTGGAAATGCTCTCCTGAAGATGGCTGAATGGCTGTCAGCCGAAATATTGTGCTAAAATACTGGTGTCAACCCGCTGCAATCCCGAAATTGTGTAGAGTAGTACATAAATTGCCGTGAAATATGGCCTGTGTAAACGGACCGATCGAATCTTCTGGATGTTTGATATTGCCTAGCAGGAGGACATTATTCAAAAGTGGTTCAAATGGCTCTGAGCACTATGGGACGTAACATCTGAGGTCATCGGTCCCTTAGAACTTAGAACTACTTAAACCTAACTAACCTAAGGACATCACACACATCCATGCCCGAGGCAGGATTCGAACCTACGAACATACTGGTCGCGCGGTTCCTGACTGAAGCGCCTAGAACCGCTCGACCACACCGGCTGGCGAGAACATTATTCATTTAAAACAATACCACAGCCTGAAATCGTTTCACAATACATAAACACACATGATAAACACTTGAACTTGTGTTAGGTTAATGTAAACTACACAAATTGTAATTACTGAATTTAATGTTATTGTGTACTGTGGTGGCAGCAATAGGTACGCCGATACTCACGCACCATAACTTTTCACTGATGTTGCAGCACATATAAATCACTGGATATGGGGTAATAATGAGCTATTTCCTTTTTGTAATTGATTACACTCGGGGAATGCAATTTAAACCACAAAATTATTATTGCCTCCAAACTCTACACACTGTAGAGAACTTGGTTTGCCTATTACACACACTGATTCACAAAATATAAATGTACTGGTAATTTATTTATTTATTTATTTATTTATTTAACCTGGCAAGATTAGGGCCATCAGGCCCTCTCTTACATCTAACCAGGCATTCTACTTATTTTACATTCATATGTTTTAGTAGGCATGTTAAACTACATCTAGTACAAAAAGTGAAATAAACAATTTGAAAGGTACACCTGGAAAAATACATACATATAGAGTTTATATTCTTAGATCACAAGTACTGTTATAATTAGACATTATTGAAGAGACAGATTTTAGATAGGTGTGCTGGCAGCAGGGAGTATGAGGGAGACTCATGGTGAAGGGAGGAGAGGAATAGAGACATGATGAAACATAATTAAGGAAATATAAAGGAAAAGAAGATTGCGTGGCTAATAGAGATAGATGAAGAGGAAGGCATCTCAGGAGCAAGATAGCTTTGCTATTTGACAGATGAGGGGATTGCCCTTGTACAGTAATTTTGTGGAGAACTTTATGAGGATGATAGTAGGAAATGCTTCAACTTCTTCTTAAAAGCAGCAGGAGATTGAATTTTGCGGAAGGTAAGGGGCAGTTTGTTCCAGAGGCGGACAGCGGCAACTGAGGAGTTTGCAAAAGTTTTTGTTTTGTGAGTGGGCACAGTTAGGATACCAAATAAGAGTGACCTCGTGTTTCGATTATGGTGACATGACAGGTTTTTAATCTCTGAAGCAAGGTACTGGGGTGCTTGCGCGACGAGGAGTCGGTGGAGTAGACATAGAGTGTGGTAGTCACGCAATTTGTCCAGCCGCAGCCACCCTAGCTCGAAGTATGAAGCACTAACATGATCATATCGGCGAATGTTGCAGGTGTAACGCACACAGGCATTCATGGTTAGCTCTAGCCGTCTTTTGTTTTCACTACTCATGCCTTGTTGAATCACATCACAATAGTGGAGGTTCGGTAGAACGAGTGCTTGCACGAGCTGGCGTTTCAAGTCCTGTGGAAATATGTTCCGAAACTTTTTGAAAGCATAGAGACAAGCAGACGTCTTTCGGCACACTGCGACTGTATTCTCCGCCCAGTTGAGATGCTCATCCAAAGTTACACCCAAGTTCTTCACTGTTTTCTGATATGGTATTGGAGTACCGTCGAGCAGAATAGGAGGTAGCCGTTCGCGGAAATCTGAACTTATTAATTTCTGATGGGCTATTAAGATTACTTGCGTCTATTTTGCATTTAGTTTAAGCCCCAGGTTTTTCGCCCATGTCACCACTGAAGACAGATCATCATTCATCTGAGCGATTGCAGTGTTTACATCTTCAGGTCTGACGCTTAGGTAGAGCTGGAGGTCGTCGGCATAGAAATGATATTTACAGGAGGACAGAACCGACGAAATATCGTTGACATATAAAGAAAACAAAAGTGGTCCTAAGACTGATCCTTGGGGCAATCCCGAGGAAACATGTTTCCAGGAAGATTTTTCATTTACGCAGACAACACATTGCTGTCTGTCTTTTAAGTAGCTTTCAAACCATCTCATTGCACTATCAGAGAAATTAAGCTGTTGCATTTTTCTGAGCAATATGTCAAAGCTAACAGTGTCAAAAGCTTTGCTGAAGTCCAGTAGCGTCAAAATTGTTGCCTTTCGATTGTCGATGGCATATTTCAGGTCATCAGTTACTTTAATTAGAGCAGTGTTTGTGCTGTGATGTTTACGGAAACCGGATTGAAATTTGTCATAGAGGCTGAATTCATGCAAGTGTTCAGTGATTAGGTCATGAACAATATATTCAAGTGCTTTGGAAACAGCAGGCAGTATGCTAATTGGTCGGTAATCACTAGGCAGTTGCGGGTTTTCGATCTTAGGAATGGGTCGAATTAGGCTTCTTTTCCATGCAGTGGGATATATGGCGTCGGTATAACAACCACTGTTCATAATAATACTCTTGTTAGATAACTTCTAGTTCGTTGCTACCGAAGTGAGCTCACCAATGGACCTCATCAGTTATTGAGATCACAATACCCCGTTGGATGCGGCTACTGGTCCCTTCACACCTCGCAGTTGGCACAAGCAACTCGTCGCAGTTAACACAGCATTGCACCATGCAGTTCCATGTACTTCAGTGCAGGAAACCGTACTATTTTGCCGCTCACAGCCCGTCTCCGTCGAAATACCGCGTCTTACAAGCCTTAGTGTTTATTTAGTTTGTAGCCATACGATAAACGAAGTCCATATCTGTTTTCAGCTCACTTCTAAATGTTCTATTAGCAACGTTACCGTAGCACATACTGGCAGTCACTTTTACGCCACTTAACACTTGTTCTGCCTCAGAGCTACGCCAACGTACTTCTACCGCCAATATTAAGCGCCAACCTGTACACTGTTCTCATTCTTGGGGATCCCCCCTCCCCCCCACACGTAAACATTATTTTACATTACACCAAGCTCTCTATTTACAATTAAACATACAATAGCATTAGAATATTCAATTACAGTCATTTTCATATATTAAAGTAATATTACATTTAAATTTTTACTACACGTAACAATATTACTAAGTTTAATTCTTTTGTTATTTCGCTATCAGAGTGCAACACAAGCCAGGCACTGTCTCCCGCATAGCGGTCTTTACTTTAGCTGCCACCAGGCGGAAGCACTTGCGCTTTGCCTTCGATTCTGGCCCACAGATGGCATAAGGGTCCACTTTCTCTACCGTTGCGCCTTGACTATGCCTGGCATTCACTAGACAGCACATTGTCACATTACACGTAGCAAAGCAATTGCGCTCGCAGTGCTTCCTTTGGTGAGTCTTAATGTTGACACCCTCGGTCAGTGACTTGCTAGATGGACCCCGAGTGGAGCGGCCAACGGAGCCGCTGTGCACGGGCCCACAGGAGCATGCGGGTCACGCCCTGCTGCTGGAGTCGGCGCTGGAGGACAGCTCCAACTGCCCGGGCTCGCCGCGGAACGTCGCGCTCTACCTGCTGCTTGCCGTCACCGTGCTGGCGCTCCTCGGCGGCATCGGCGCCTTCTGCCACTTCCGCAGGTGAGTCTCGGCCCCAACGTTGTATCTGCCCATTACAAGCGGTTCTTCAGCTTCTCTTGGCGTGCTTCTTGACGCAACAGTTCAACGATGAACGGCTGAACGTCAGTATCCTACGAGCATGATACACACATGAAAAAAAGTTTTACATCACCTCAGTTCCGAGAGTTCCGGAACCTGTACAGAAAATCGGAACAGAGATTAACATAAACATGATTTCCGCCCTCTTTATTCCTCATGAAAGCCACACATTGCATATTCTGCCAACATTCAGGGAGGCTTTCAGAAGTGGTGGTCCAGACTGATATACACACCGGTACCTCTAATACCCAGTAGAAAATCCCCTTGCATTGATGTATGCCTGTATTCGTCGTGGCACAGTTTCCACAAGTCCATCAAGGTAGTGTTGGTCCAGATTGTCCCACTCCTCAATGGCGATTCGGGGTAGGTCCCTCAGAGTGGTTGGTGTCTCACTCGTCTATAAACAGCCCTGTACAATTTATCCAAGCCATGTCCAATACGGTTCATGTCTGGAGAACACTATTCGAGCGAGTCGTTATCCTGAAGGAAGTCATACCCAAGAAGTGCACGATGAGGGCGCGAATTGTCGCCCATGAAGACGAATGCTTCGCCATTACGCTACCGATGTGGTCGGAGGATGGCATTCATGTATCGAAAAGCCGTTAAGGCGCCTTTCATGACCACCAGCGGCATACAACGGTCCCACGTAATGCCACTCCAAAACAGCAGGGAACCTACACCTTGTTGCACTCGCTGGACTGTGTATCTAAGGCGTTCAGCCTGACCGGGTTGCCTCCAAACACGTCTCAGACGATTGTCTGATTGAGGGCTTGTGCGACACTCCTGGGTGAAGAGAACGTTGGGCCCATCTGTACCGCGCTGCATGGTATCGTGGTTGCGAAAATGGACCTCGCCATGGGCGTCAGGAGTGAAGTTGCGTATCATGCAGCCTATTGCGCACAGTTTGAGTCGTAACAAGACGTCCCGTGACTGCACGAAAAGCATTGTTCAACATAGTGGCGTTGCTGTCAGGGTTCCTCCAAGCCGTAATCCGTTGTTAGCGGTCATCCACTGCAGTAGTAGCTCTTGGGCGGCCTGAGCGAGGCATGTCATCGGCAGTTCCTGTCTCTATGTAAGAACCTCCATGTCCCAACAACATAGCTTTGGTTCACTCCGAGACACCTGGTCACTTCCCTTGTGGAGAGCTCTTTCTGTAACAAAGTAACAATGCGGACGCGATCGAACCGCGGTATTGACCGTCTAGGCATGGTTGAACTATAGACAACACGAGCCGTGTACCTCCTTCCTGGTGGAAGTGATCGGCTGTCGGGCCCCCTTCGTGAAATAGGCGCTGCTCATGCATGGTTGTTTACACCTTTGGGTGGGTTTAGTGACATCTCTGAACAGTCAAAGGGACTGTGTCTGTGATACAATATCCACAGTCAACGTGTAACCTCCGCACACGAAATTAATAATTGAAATTATTAATTTTATTATGGAGCCAAGTGTAAACCCCACAGAAATAATAATTAAATGAATTTTTTTATATTGTAACCTCTGCACAAAATTGATTTTAATGTAACCTCTGAACAAAATTGCTTCCCATTTATAGTCTCCATGCAGAAATGCATTCACATTTAATGTTCCCACAAAATTCTTTTCTCATTTAATGTTAAGTTCGAAACAGAAAAATTCCTATACACCAAAATAATAAAAAAATTAGTAACCTGGTACATTTTATGAGGACAGCAGCGCTGCCCTTCGGCCCTGTATTCTGAATAAAAAAGTAAAAATCCTTACCTCAATAAAAACTGCAAATATATCTGCTCTTATGTAGAAATTTTTTGGCACAGCTTCGTGCAATGCTGGCGTACATTTTTTTCTGATTCTTGGAAGGAATGATCTTGCATTGGAAATATTCTTTAAATTGAAATGAATGCTTTTCTTTAAAAAAAATTACTTTATATTATAGAAATTATTATTGGGGCATTTTTTGAAAGAAATCAAATGACAATTAATATACATTACTAGATATGCGCAAGGCTGCTTCTTTACCTTCTACAACAATACTCATCCTGCAGAGTCCCGACCAGAGCAGACTGCCGACACGCGCGGGCACGCGCCGACCACTGCATACTACAGAAGACTAGCACGGACTGACTGACGCAGACTCGCGCCGACTGACTACTACTGTCGACTGACGCCGACTGACGACAAGCAACAACTAACTACATACTACTCTCTGGTCAGAGAGTCTGCCATGGCTCGCCCATCGCCGGCAATGCATACGTCTTACAATCGTCTATCTTGGGAGTTCTGGGAACCGGGGTGATGCAAAACTTTTTTTTGATGTGTATATTTCGACGAGCGACTAGACTGCCATCATCAGGCGTGCTGATGATGGGGCGGCGTTTTTATCTCAGCGCTTAGGCCTAGAGCGTGTACCGGAAGACGTCTGCCGACTCGTCATGTCTCCTCTCAATGGACTTTAAAACTTTCTTCGACGAGAAGCTGGTGATGCTACAGCATCGATCTCCTTTTTTTTATTTATTTAATTGCGAAGCGTGAAAGGAAGAACCCGCCATTTGTGTCTCGTGGATGGGAACGAGCCACGTGAGTTCCAGCATCCGTTCTACGCCACAAGCAGAACCTACGAGGCATTTCATTGAAGTCACAAAGAGCTGAGCTCCGTATTTGGTGATTTTTATATCATTTACATCTGCTTCTACATATATACTTCGCAATCCACCGTACGGAACTTGGTGCAGAGTACCCCGTACCACCACTAGTCACTTCCACTCGGAAATAGAGTGGCGGAGAAATGACCATCTATATGCCTCCGTATGAGCCGTAGTTTCGCGTGGTTTCTCTTCGTGATCCTTACGCACAATATACAGCCTTTCTGGGGGTTGTAAAATCCTTCTGTGGTCCGTTTCAAATGGCAGTTCCCTAAATTTTCTCAACAGCGTTCCTACAAAAGAATGCCGCCTTCTCTCCAGAAATTCCCATTTGATTTCCCAAAGCACGTCCGTTACAGTTGCGTGATGTTCGAACCAGCCAGTAGTAAAACCTGTAGCCCACCCCCGAACTGCTTCGATGTCTTCCTTCAATCCGACCTGGTACGGACCGCAAACACTAGAGCAGTTCTCAAGAATAGGGCGCACTAGCGTCCTATATTCTGTCTCCTTTACATACGAACTATGCTATCCTAAAATTCTCCAAATAAACCGAAATCGACCATCTGATTTCCCTATCATACTTCTCACATGCTCTTTCTATTATGCCTAGATACGTAAACGATGTAACTGAGTGAAGCAGGACACTGCTAATGCTGCACCCGAACGTAGAATACGTGGCGTGAATACAAGCTGCTTCAAAGTAGCATCACATTGAAGATCCCTCGGAAACGTGTCGTTTTACTAATGATTTGTTATTCTCAGGTCATTCCCGTTTTCAAGAACGGACGTCGAACAGATGTGCAGAACTATAGACTTATATCTCTAACGTCGATCAGTTGTAGAATTTTGGAACACGTATTATGTTCGAGTATAATGACTTTTCTGGAGACTAGAAATCTACTCTGTTGGAATCAGCATGGGTTTCGAAAAAGACGGTCGTGTGAAACCCAGCTCGCGCTATTCGTCCACGAGACTCAGAGGGCCATATACACGGGTTCACAGGTAGATGCCGTGTTTCTTGACTTCCGCAAGGCGTTCGATACAGTTCCCCACAGTCGTTTAATGAACAAAGTAAGAGCATATGGACTATCAGACCAATTGTGTTATTGGATTGAAGAGTTCCTAATAACAGAACGCAGCATGTCATTCTCAATGGAGAGAAGTCTTCCGAAGTAAGAGTGATTTCAGGTGTGCCGCAGGGGAGTGTCGTGGGACCGTTGCTATTCACAATATACACAAATGACCTTCTGGATGACATCGGAAGTTCACTGAGGCTTTTTGCGGATGATGCTGTGGTATATCGAGAGGTTGTAACAATGAAAAATTGTACTGAAATGCAGGAGGATCTGCAGCGAATTGACGCATGGTGCAGGGAATGGCAACAGAATGTAGACAAGTGTGATGTGCTGCGAATACATAGAAAGAAAGATCCCTTATCATTTAGTTACAATATAGCAGGTCAGCAACTGAAGCAGTTAATGCCATAAATTATCTGGGAGTACGCATTAGGAGTGATTTAAAATGGAATGATCATATAAAGTTGATCGTCGGTAAAGCAGATGCCAGACTGAGATTCATTGGAAGAATCCTAAGTCCGAAAACAAAGGAAGTAGGTTACAGTAATCTTGTTCGCCCACTGCTTGAATACTGCTCAGCAGTGTGGGATCCGTACCAGATAGGGTTGATAGAAGAGATAGAGAAGATCCAACTGACAGCAGCACGCTTCGTTACAGGATCATTTAGTAATCGCGAAAGCGTTACGGAGATGATAGATAAACTCCAGTGGAAGACTCTGCAAGAGAGACGCTCAGTAGCTCGGTACAGGCTTTTGTTGACGTATATCTCGCGAAGAGACCATGAAGCGAGGTGTAGCAAAGGTAATGCAGTGAGCCCTCATCTACGATCTACTCTCTTCTGCAAGAAGGAAGTCAGTACCAAGACAAAGGTATCTGTGCACCGTTAAATCTTTCGAACAACTTTGTTGTATAGGAGCGAAAGCTGCGTGGATTCAGGTTACCTTATCAATCTACATCTACATCTACATCCATACTCCGCAAGCCACCTGACGGTGTGTGGCGGAGGGTCCGCCGGCCGCCGGTGGCCGAGCGGTTCTGGCGCTACAGTCTGGAACGGCGCGACCGCTACGGTCGCAGGTTCGAATCCTGCCTCGGGCATGGATGTCTGTGTTGGCCTTAGGTTAGTTAGGTTTAAGTAGTTCTAAGTTCTAGGGGACTTATGACCTCAGCAGTTGAGTCCCATAGTGCTCAGAACCATTTGAACCATTTTTTTTTTTTTTTTTTTTTTTTTTTTTTTTTTTTTTTTTTTTTTTTGCGGAGGGTACCCTGAGTACCTCTATCGGTTCTCCCTTCTATTCCAGTCTCGTATTGTTCGTGGAAAGAAGGAATGTCGGTATGCATCTGTGTGGGCTCTAATCTCTCTGATTTTATCCTCATGGTCTCTTCGCGAGATATACGTAGGAGGGAGCCATATACTGCTTGACTCTTCGGTGAAGATATGTTCTCGAAACTTCAACAAAAGCCTGTACCGCGCTACTGAGCGTCTCTCTTGCAGAGTCTTCCACTGGAGTTTATCTATCATCTCCGTAACACTTTCACGATTACTAAATGATCCTGTAACGAAGCGTGCTGCTGTCAGTTGGATCTTCTCTATCTCTTCTATCAACCCTATCTGATACGGATCCCACACCGCTGAGCAGTATTCAAGCAGTGGGCGAACAAGAGTTCTGTAACCTACTTCCTTTGTTTTCGGACTTAGGGTTCTTCCAATGAACTTTCAGTCTGGCATCTGCTTTACCGACGATCAACGTTATATGATGATCCCGTTTTAAATCACTCCTAATGCGTACTCTCAGATAATTTATGGAATTAACTGCTTCAGTTGCTGACCTGCTATATTGTAACTAAATGATAAGGGATCTTTCTGTCTATGTATTCGCAGCACATTACACTTGTCTACATTGAGAATCAACTGCCATTCTCTGCACCATGCGTCAATTCGCTGCAGATCCTCCTGCATTACAGTACAATTTCCCATTGTTACAACCTCTCGATATACCACAGCATCACCCCCAAAAAACCTCAGTAAACTTCCGATGTCATCCACGAGGTCATTTATGTATATTGTGAATAGCAACGGTCCTACGACACTCCCCTGCGGCACACCTGAAATCACTCTTACTTCGGAAGACTTCTCTCCATTGAGAATGACATGCTGCGTTCTGTTATCTAGGAACTCTTCAATCCAATCACACAATTGGTCTGATAGTCCATATGCTATTACTTTGTTCATTAAACGACTGTGGGGAATTGTATCGAACGCCTTGAGGTTACGGATATGAAAGTAGCTAGGATGATTGCAGGTACTAGTAGATGGGAGCAATGACAGGAGGGTGTCCACAATGAGGAAATCAAAGAAAAACTGGGAATGAACTCTATAGATGTAGCAGTCAGGGTGAACAGGCTTAGATGGTGGGGTCATGTTACACGCATGGGAGAAGCAAGGGTAGGAGGAGTCGGGGTAGACCACGGAGAAGGTACCTGGATTCGTTTAAGAATGATTTTGAAGTAATAGGCTTAACATCAGAAGAGGCACCAATGTTAACACTGAATAGGGGATCTTGGAGGAATTTTGTAAGGGAGACTATGCTCCAGACTGAACGCTGAAAGGCATAATCAGTCTTAAATGATGATCATGATCATGATGATGATGTAATATAACTTAGCTGCTGCTGTCATGTACAAGACGTAGCGTAGTTGATAGCCTTGCATATAGATAGCTGTTCTTCAAAAATATATGTCCTCCTTTCGTTTCCTCAGACATTGGGAGGTTCTTATTATTTTGGTAGTATTATCTG
The DNA here is from genome assembly GCF_023898315.1 of Schistocerca nitens. Classification (NCBI taxonomy): domain Eukaryota; kingdom Metazoa; phylum Arthropoda; class Insecta; order Orthoptera; family Acrididae; genus Schistocerca; species Schistocerca nitens. The sequence goes on from NC_064614.1 coordinate 73,152,157, forward strand.
CAATAGTCGAGCTATTTGCTATAAATAATGTATTTACTGAAATTCTTGTTGCGTTGGCCAACGAATGGAGTGTTTTCCCAGTGACATTCAACGTGACTGCCAGTGTACCTCAGAAAGTATACACAAGGCGTTTCGTGTTGCTGAAGTTTGTGTTAAAGATAAATACCTATCTTTTGGTTTTATGGGCTGCCTCTTGTTTGTATTGTGCCGGCAAATATGACTGCATAGCATTTCAAAATATATCACTTTCCATTCGAATGAGTTTACGAAACAGATCTCCTCCTGAAACGTTCCTCGAGAGTGATGGTTCTGGATATTTAGCATGCGTAAACAAACATTAAAAACTGGCTCTGAGCACTATGGGACTTAACTTCTGAGGTCATCAGTCCCCTAGAACTTAGAACTACTTCGAACCTGCGACCGTAGCGGTCGCGCGGTTCCACGAGACAGGATTCGAACCTGCGACCGTAGCGGTCGCGCGGTTCCACACTGTAGCGCTTAGAACCGCTCGGCCACCTCTTATTTCGACTTACACAAAAATTACCCTGTCAAACTACTGACAGAAAAGAGAGAAACCTTTTAATAACGGCTCTCTACGTTCGGAAGAACGGCAGTTTGTAAACACATTTCGCCTACAGTCATTTAGAAAATGATCAATAATTTGTCAAACATGGCTGCGACCGTCAACACAGTTTTCAAATTCACCAGAGAACAACTTGGTCATGAGTCGTGCCTAAAGTACAGAAAAACCCGCCATTCCAACTGCGGGAGGCTGCATCGGGTCTGGAAACGTCTGAGGCAAAAAGTAAACTGCCAGTTCTATGGCCCAGGAGTCAACAGCTAGCCACTTGACCACACAGCAAGCTGGCACTATAACTATATTTTCAGCCATAAGCACATTAGTGTGAGGTCCTGCCCAACTAAAAAAAACTCTTGAACGAACCACTCTGCGAAATTCTGCAGCGTTTTGGAAGGCCTACCAAATGTCGTCTCACCTGCGACCGCGTCTTCTTGTAGGTACGCTTCAAGATGAGAATGTGGGTCTCCCGGGAGGCGTGCGCTAGCTAGTCCCTGCAGTCGCACTATTCTCAGTGCCCTAGGTGGCTCAGCAGGATATAGCGTCTGCCTTGTAAGCAAGAGAGCGCGAGTTCGAGGCCCGGTCGGGGCACACACTTTCAACTGTACCCGTTGACTTATATCAACGCCTGTATGCAGTCAGGGGTATTAATTTCACTGTAATTTCAGCCGGCCGAAGTGGCCGTGCGGTTAAAGGCGCTGCAGTCTGGAACCGCAAGGCCGCTACGGTCGCAGGTTCGAATCCTGCCTCGGGCATGGATGTTTGTGATGTCTTTAGGTTAGTTAGGTTTATCTAGTTCTAAGTCCTAGGGGACTAATGACCTCAGCAGTTGAGTCCCATAGTGCTCAGAGCCATTTGAACCATTTTTTCACTGTAATTTCATTCTGCCGATGGTATCTGTTCTCTAGGACATCGCTGTCTCAAGGTACAACACTCTCCGTGATGTACAACCAATGTTTCTGTTCTTACAGATATGAAATAACGTACGTTATCCACCTGATGAAAATGCGACGCGAGAGAATGGCTGCCGAGAGGCGCAATCCAGCCAGCTACAAGTACGACGCCTTCGTCTGTTATAGGTGAGTATGGCAGTTAAACTCACTGCTCTGCGAAACTGTTTAGGGCAGCAGTTTATCTGTATTTCCTGTTGTCACATCAATATCGTTGTATAGGAACTCGCCTCAGTTTAAGAATTCTTTTAACATGCGACACAAAGAGATATCAGTGACGGATCGAAGAGGCATAGTGGTTAAGTCAAAAATCACTTCATCGGGAGGATCGAAGTTCAGAACCGCTTAAGGCAATTAAGATAGGCCTAAGTCAATTAAGCTGGATGCCGAAAGAGTTCCTTTGAGAAGGATGCAAGACGTCAGATACTGTTGAGAAACTCAAGTTGATTATCAAAGTTGTTCTCAAAACTCGTACTGGTCTTGGAACTGTCGTTAGCATCTACAGGAAGTGACTGAAGGACAATGAAACCACCAGCAGGAGACAAGATGCAGAACGTCTATGACTCTTCAGTGAACTTGAAGGTCGGAGGCTAGCCCTGGATAGGCCACCTGCCCTTTGTGCGGATCTGAGACAGAGCACAACGCAGGCGCAGGTGCAAGGGTTTCGGAGCACACAGTTTAAGATGGAGTTCATACGCAGACGATCCCCTTGCGTCTTACCATGTTCACCCAACGAAACCGTCAATTACAATTACAGTGGGCACACGGACGGCTTTCCGGACTGGGAAGGAGCGCCTGGTCACCGTGTGTGGCGGCGTTTAAGAAGGGAAATATTGTTGTTGCTGTATAAATGTTTGGTTGTTGAATCAGTTTCTGGCTTTTAGAATGTTGTTAATGCTGTCTTTCGCCGTTCTCAACACTGGCTCTCTATTTACTTTTTAGCCCCCAGAAAGTGATTTAACAAAACGTGAAGCCTGTAATTAGAGTTCCTAGCGCCCACGTCATCTGAGAGTACCATTATAGCTGCAGCTTATAGCTCTGAGGAATTAGGAGATTGTCCGGGATTTATAATCAAAAACGATATTTCAAAATAGTTGAGTATATTCTGAAATTCACTGATAAAAAAAAACACAAGTATCCATACAGCCTAACTAACAGAGCAGTTCAGAGTCTAATGCGCTGATGCAACTATAAATGTCCGAATTAAATGTTAAAAATAATGCTCGCCATAATTTAATGAGAATACTTCATCAAACGCCACGCTAAATTATTGGTAGAATGTCTGTCCCGCGACGGCACGTGAAAATACGACAATACGCAAACTGAAGCTAGATAATGAAAATCACTTGAAATGATTTCATGGTTACGCGCATCTCGAGTAACTTAATACGGCACCCGAGGCTGTTTGTAGCAGTGATACCGACGCGACGCGACTGCCGACACAGATGGCGTGTTATTCAGCGTCTGGAGTGAACTGGGGCCTTCCTTCCTCGCGCAACGTTCTTATATATAAAGCCGCGGTGCGGACGGCTAAGGGAACGCCTGATCAAATCGGCTGTCCCGACTAGCCGCTGGGCTAGTAACGCACCACTTCAAGTTACATAATAAATTATAGCTTCTTTTGCTGATGGCCGATGAAGCTCTTAATTTAAACGTGCATTCAGCACGCAGGTAAGTATTGATAATAAAATTTTGACGTGGCTAAGTTAAATATTTTGGGCGAGAGAATTAATTTAATTACACTGCACGCAGCAGATGAGCTCTGAACTGTCCCTTTTGAGATCCGCTATCGCTATAATTTTATAGGTATTCAAAAGAAACTTTTCACATCTTCATATTCATAGCGGACCTCCAACCTATTTAAATCTAAACATCCTAGCCTTATTAATTAGCCTACTTAATCTATCTTGCTTCCTTCAGTTTTGAGACGAAAACCACAAAATCATGAATCTCCACTAAAATCTTAATCTGTGAAATCCAAAGTACTGTTTTTATTAAATCATTATGAAAGGTGAATCTAAATATAAATTTTGAAGTCTCTAGCTCTTTTCTGTTGCGCCTATGATTTTTACAGAAAAACGTCCAAATTTCGGAAATGGCTTAAGTTATCGAACTGATATTCAACACACATTAATTTAGTATTATTCCTGACATGCTAGAAAAGTTTTAGGTTATTTGCTTGATTTTTAAAGTATTGCGCAACATTTATGACGTCAGAGCTAGTTACAGGACTGGCTGGCACACAATGGAAAGACTGATATGCATTTACAACAGCGTGAGTAGGCTGCTTCCCTACATCACCCTCTACTTAAATTTTTTTTGTTCTTGAATGTTAATGAATGAAAAAAAAATTTAATTACAAAAATGGAAGCAAGAGTACAGCTTAACTTCCTATGAAAATTTAAAAATTGAAATCTAAACATATAGAAACATTAAAAGAAAACTGATTACCTACAGTAATTATTTAAATTATGGGCATGTTCATTGCCTTTTAAACAATATCATTCAAATTTCAAGCAAGGTCAATGAAATATTTTGGCATACATATTGCCTTAGACAAACAAACACATACAAATTGAAAATTTATGAAAATCTTAGATCCATTAAATACATTAAATACATTTTTACATACACAAATTCAAAGAAAATAACATGATACATAAACAGATGATTATCTCTTAGCAGTCTTTTCTAAACCTGAAAGAAAAGTACACAAATAATTTTTACACATGTGGTTGTAGCCGCTTTGGCTGGCGTCCTACACTTCCATTCACGAGGGTAGAGGAGGGGAAGTTGCTATGGTGTGCATCCTTCTCGATCACTCTAAATTACATGGGGAAAGGGGGGGGGGCGTCACTGTGAGTTGTGTCCAAGTCACTCCACGCTTTCACGCAGCTACCAGGCTGCCATTATCTGGTTTGTCCTGTAGAACAAACAAAAAGAGTGCCTCAGACTCTGTTCACTTAATATCTATGGGTGGGTCACAATGAAATGGGGATATATATACATTTTATCCTTCAATATTTTGCTGGAACAAAGTTAACATAACTTTTTCAGTATTACTCTCACGGTTACTTAATTGTCATAAAATCGTTAAACAAATGGCTCAAAACGACTTTAGTCATGTACTAGAGAAAATTTATGCTCCTAAGGCATACAATCATAAATCATATTTAATCTGAATTTATTATTTCTGGGTCGGAACACTGAACCAATGCTCGGTACATTCCTGATACATTTGTATTGCATTTATTTAGCTGACTCATCTTCAATTACCTTATTTTTAGAGATAGTATGAGTATAATTAGTGGTTGTTTTCTCAGCTTCTTTGTACATGTGAGTAACTTTTGGTAATAGCACAGTTGTGAGTGTTCAAAACACACTACGTTTAGTTGACTACTAAATCCACTTATTGGTCCTCTGCTGTTGTCAGTTCCACATCTGCAGTTAGGTACTTTCTTACTTTGAAGTGTATTTATGCTGAGCTAAAATAATGTTTTACGTCTGCCATTATGTTACTTATTGACTTTGCTAGTGTATGTACTTATTTAACACTCACTCCATTACAATTTTAAAGCATAGGATAGCACATTTATTTCATATCTTTAGTGTATTGCAGCTGATCAGTTTGCTCACGTGGCAACCCATTTCCACTCGATCGGACGCTGAAACCACAGGTAGTCTCTCTCAGACCTACCACTAAAGTGCATCAAGTAATTATGGACGAGCGTAATGCTAATTCCATTAAACCTATAGGACACCATGAGCTGCTCTGTCTCATCTAACATAAGGGTACCTATGGTCGCATTCACGCCTCCAACTCATAAACTCAATACGTGTAGGTGTATCCTGTCACACACTACACCAAAATAACGGCCAGCTCCAACCTTATAAATACTTCAGGGATGTGTCCTTCACGTCTCAACCACAAACACTGCTCAATTCTATTTCACTGCCATTCCATGCTACACCAGGTGAGTTTATTCTTACAACATATCTGCATATTTTTCATAACACTAAGCAATCTCTTTCTTACTATTTATTAGTTAGCTCTAATGCATACACTAGGTTTCACTACCACTTCAGATCCTGCTTGTACATGCATTTGTACATCTTTTTAAAATATTATTGTGGGACCATTTCCAATAAAACAACACTTTGTACTTACTATTTTACCAGGGTTCTATACATAATTGTTACTCAAATACATTTGTATCTTAATTACGTCATACTTCTCTATTGTTTGTCACTATTAGGTTTGTCACATTAGGTATTTTTCTTCACTAATCGGTAGATAGAATGGTTACATAACTCATGGCTTGATAGCCATGACAGAAAATTTTCATGTGTTGGAAAGAAGAGGTCGAAATTTTAGGTGGATAGAAAAGATGAAGAAAGAGTGAGACCTGAAATGGGAAAGAAGATCTCACACAGCTGGGACTGCACAGCTGCCACACTGTGTAGAGGTTACAGAACAACCTCCTCCCTACAGCATTCATTAGCTGAATGCTGGCTTAATAGTCATACCGGAAGAATTTAGTATTGGAAAGAAGAGGTCGAAATTTTTGTGGATAGGAAAGATGAAGAGTGAGTGAGACCTGAAATGGGAAAGAAGATCTCACACAGCTGGGACTGCACAGCTGCCACACTGTGTAGAGGTTACACAACAACCTCCTCCCTACAGCATTCATTCATAACCTTTGACCATGCCACGTCGATCTGAAAATACTTTATGATGCCTTTTTAGAACCTGTCTCAGTTCTTCCTTCTGATTGGCTGAAATCTTATCGATTTCCTGCAATTTAACTTCTATTTTGTCCAAAATAACTGCTTCTTCTTCTTCTGTGTTCAGCTTTCTTGTACTAAGATTAACACCATCGTCCCAATATCTCCTATTTTTCAAAACTCGTATAGGCAGCTCCCAAGTTTCATCATCAGTTACTACATGTTTATTACTAAAAGGTACTATACTTACTCCGGTTATTGGCAAGACCATTTTTAACTGGCTTCTTTCAAAGTCAACAACACTCTGATATTTTGACAAGAAATCTATGCCAATTAAAACCTCAATACTGAGATTGTTTACAATTAAACATGGATGATCAATTAAATTACCATTTATGTTAAAGGGCAGTAAAGCTTCTTGCTTTACCGTTTTTGACACCTTGCCAGTAGCACCAATTATTCTTAGTCCTGATACCCTCATTACTGTAAGCTTGTCTTTACCTGGTAATGCATCAAAGAAGGACTGAGATATTGCACTCACCTCACTTCCACTGTCTAAGAGACAACGTACATTGATACCCAACATATTCACTATTATTATAGGGTGGCTTATTCTAGGTTGTACAGATGGTTCCTCAAATTCATCTAATAGTTCCTTTTGGATTTGTCTCCAACTAAAGTGATCGACATCTGTCTTCATTACATTTAGGTCACAGTGTGTAGGGGTTTCCTGAATTACATTTTCAGCTGCCTTTTCCAGTCTGTCTATTAATTTTAAATCGAAACACCGCACGACTTCATTACATTTAGTTTGCTGAACATGACCCAAATTACTGTTGTCTGAGCGATTTTGTGCCTCCAGACCGGGCATAACATTAGTTACAGCTAAACCACTTTCACCATTATCGTCGGTTTCCTTCTCAAGTGACAACTGGTCACAGCTACTGGGGTCCTCGACCCTCAACAGCCTACCCTCTACATCCTCACTTATCTCCTGTCCTGAATCTATTAGTACATTATCAACATCCTGCCCAGGCACTTTGGATAAGAGCACATCATCTTCATCGTAAATATAAGCATGAATTTCTTCTGCTTCTTCACTTGACAATTCAGTATTTTGTAGCTCCTCCCTATCATTACACTGCTGCGCCTTCTCTTTCTCTTCCCACTTAGAAAGCGTCTCTAACACGGTATCTATCAAATATTGTGAGTGATCTAATATTTCTGTTGTATCCTTAGGTGCTACCGACTCTTCATCCACATGTTCAGTTTGAGTATTCTGATCTGTCTTACCAATTCCCTTAACTACTGGCTTAGGAAAAGTAACCGCCTGGTGAGCGCCAGTGTCCTCATAGACGGGAACTAGTTTTCCTGCCTCGGCCTACTGCTGTTTCCTTTATTTTCATTATAGTTAGCTGGCATAGCATTGCCTTCTGCACTGTTGTTTACCTGCATAATTCTGTTAGGAACAACATTACTGTCATTTAGATGCCATTGTTGGTTCTGATAATTATTTCCCCAATTCCTACCTCTCTTAGGATGGCGAACACCTACTGTTCTGATGTTTACATTGCCATTTTGTTCGTTCCTAAAATTACTACTATTGTTATTAGCATTTCTGTTATTACGTGCTTGCTCCTCATTGGCAGCAACACGTTCTACACGTTCCAGATACTCAATGAAACGATCCAGATTGTCTCTAGGGGCAGATATAATTCTAGTTTGCCAATACCATGGCAGTTTGGCTTCAAGACCTAGTATAATCATTTCCGTTTTTAGCTTTTCCGCCAAATGTGACAAACGTGAGATCCATGACCTAGCAAACTCTTTAATTGATTCCTTGCCTGCATTGAAGCGTTTTCCACTCCAAAATTCTCTCAACACTTCATTTTGCTTATTACTAGACCAATATTCATTAATAAAAGCTGTTTTAAACTCCGCTAATGTTTTACACTTCAACATAACATCAGCTGACCAACGCATGGCGTCACCTGCTAAATGGCTTCTAATAAATGAGATTTTCTCTCGTTCAGACCAAGTTGGTGGAATCACATCTTCAAAATCGTTCCAGAAATCTAGCGGGTGGATATTTTTATCTGGATCGAACCGCAAGAACTGCCGACACCCGATAAAAGCGGCGTTTGCAGCTACAATTTGTTGTATACTACAATTACCAGAAGTTACTGAAGCTACTTTACTCTCAATGTTAGCAATGTTAGTACTAATATTTTCTACTTTCATTTCCACATTATCTACTCTTTGCGCAATATGAGTAGTATCAGTTTTGATTGCATCTACGTCAGCTTGACATATGTTTACTTTTATATTAACATCTTTAAATCTATCTGAGCACAGTTCAGATTCTGCCTCGATCTTTTCTGTTAACTTGTGCTCCAGCTTCGCATCTTCCATTTGGAAGTCTTTGCGAACCTCAGCAACTTCGGATTTAACTGTTTTATACATTTCAGAAAACTGTTGAGCAACCGTTTTCTTAATATCCTCATGACTGTAATCAATTTTATAATTTAAACTATCTAGATCCTCTTTCAACTTATTGCAACCAGCCTTGAAGGTATCGTCCATTACCTCCAATCGTTTATTAAAATTAGTTTGGCTGGCCATAATCTCATACTTTAATTCAGCATTACTACTTTTGACCTCAGATATTTGACTTTAATTCAGCTGTCATTTTTGCATTACTGGCTGACATTTTTGCATTACTGGCAGCTATTGCTTGTAATATAACATTTAAATCAACAGCCCCAGTATCTTTGGGTTGCTCATTAGCTGGCTTTTTATCACACTCAGGTGACGAAAAACTAGCTCCAATACCAGAATCATCAAAACTAAGTGAAACTTCAGATTGATCAGTTATATCTAACTTCTCCTTCTTAAACTCTACCATCTCTGATGACTGTTTCATTTTTAATTCATCAGAGAAACTATCATCCAATAAATTTACAATTTCTACTTTCTGCTTTACTACAGGGGTCTCTATTATTGAATCATTGCCCCTTCGCACACTACTGTCAGGAGACAATACTTCATATTTCACTTTAACATTACTACTTTCATGCATGTTTATACTTGAAACGTTGTCTGAAATTACAGTTCCCTCAACAGACATAGGTTCTAATTTAAGTTTAAACTCAGTTTCTTTTGGCGGTTCCATCGCCGACAGTCTTTTAGTGCAGGTTAGTAAAATTTTTAACAGCTTTTCACTTAACTTAGTTCCTTCTGCACGAAGTTGTCGGCGCGGCGTACCAGGATTACTGATGCGACGTGGCACGTTGAACTGCAGACGGCACTCCGTGTGTTTGCGTGGCCCGTAATTGCAGGCGCGGCTCCGGCTGCTGCAGCGGACGACTGCGGTACGGCAAAACTGGCTTCTCGCGATGCCGGCAGCACCGCTAGACTCAGTGCCAGCTCCGTCAATCCAGATGCGTTGTTAATCCAATTGCGTCGTCTCGTCCACATGCACACGTGACACTTTCACTGTTCTATTACTCGGCTGCGTGTCGCATTCCACTCGCGAATCCGAATAGTTAAAAATCACTTTCACTTAGTTGATTTCTCGGCCGATGCACCATATGTGGTGTGGCGGTTAAGAAGGGAAATATTGTTGTTGCTGTATAAATGTTTGGTTGTTGAATCAGTTTCTGGCTTTTAGAATGTTGTTAATGCTGTCTTTCGCCGTTCTCAACACTGGCTCTCTATTTACTTTTTAGCCCCCAGAAAGTGATTTAACAAAACGTGAAGCCTGTAATTAGAGTTCCTAGCGCCCACTTCATCTGAGAGTACCATTATAGCTGCAGCTTATAGCTCTGAGGAATTAGGAGATTGTCCGGGATTTATAATCAAAAACGATATTTCAAAATAGTTGAGTATATTCTGAAATTCACTGATAAAAAAAAAACACAAGTATCCATACAGCCTAACTAACAGAGCAGTTCAGAGTCTAATGCGCTGATGCAACTATAAATGTCCGAATTAAATGTTAAAAATAATGCTCGCCATAATTTGATGAGAATACTTCATCAAACGCCACGCTAAATTATTGGTAGAATGTCTGTCCCGCGACGGCACGTGAAAATACGACAATACGCAAACTGAAGCTAGATAATGAAAATCACTTGAAATGATTTCATGGTTACGCGCATCTCGAGTAACTTAATACGGCACCCGAGGCTGTTTGTAGCAGTGATACCGACGCGACGCGACTGCCGACACAGATGGCGTGTTATTCAGCGTCTGGAGTGAACTGGGGCCTTCCTTCCTCGCGCAACGTTCTTATATATAAAGCCGCGGTGCGGACGGCTAAGGGAACGCCTGATCAAATCGGCTGTCCCGACTAGCCGCTGGGCTAGTAACGCACCACTTCAAGTTACATAATAAATTATAGCTTCTTTTGCTGATGGCCGATGAAGCTCTTAATTTAAACGTGCATTCAGCACGCAGGTAAGTATTGATAATAAAATTTTGACGTGGCTAAGTTAAATATTTTGGGCGAGAGAATTAATTTAATTACACTGCACGCAGCAGATGAGCTCTGAACTGTCCCTTTTGAGATCCGCTATCGCTATAATTTTATAGGTATTCAAAAGAAACTTTTCACATCTTCATATTCATAGCGGACCTCCAACCTATTTAAATCTAAACATCCTAGCCTTATTAATTAGCCTACTTAATCTATCTTGCTTCCTTCAGTTTTGAGACGAAAACCACAAAATCATGAATCTCCACTAAAATCTTAATCTGTGAAATCCAAAGTACTGTTTTTATTAAATCATTATGAAAGGTGAATCTAAATATAAATTTTGAAGTCTCTAGCTCTTTTCTGTTGCGCCAATGATTTTTACAGAAAAACGTCCAAATTTCGGAAATGGCTTAAGTTATCGAACTGATATTCAACACACATTAATTTAGTATTATTCCTGACATGCTAGAAAAGTTTTAGGTTATTTGCTTGATTTTTAAAGTATTGCGCAACATTTATGACGTCAGAGCTAGTTACAGGACTGGCTGGCACACAATGGAAAGACTGATATGCATTTACTACAGCGTGAGTAGGCTGCTTCCCTAGACCCGGCACGAATCCGCCCGGCGAATTTGTGTCGAGGTCCTGTGAACCGGCCAGTCTGTGGATGGTTTTTAGCTTGTTTTCCATCTGCATCGGCGAATGCGGGCTGGTTCCCCTTATTCCGGCGATTGCTGCGCAAACAAGTTCTCCACGTACGCGTACACCACCATTACTCTACCACGCAAACATAGGGGTTACCCTCATCTGGTGTGAGACGTTCCCTGGGGGGGGGGGGGGGGGTCCACCGGGGGCAGAACCGCACAATAACCCTGGGTTCGGTGTGGGGCGGTGGAGGGGTGAAGTGCGGTGTGGTAGTCGTCGTGGGGTTGTGGACCACTGCGGCTGCGGCGGGGACGGCGCCTCTCCGTCGTTTCTAGGTCCCCGGTTAACATACCATACAGTTCATAGAAGGGGCCAGTGCCATAGAGTACTCTTTATAGAACCGAATTGGTACTCCATCTGGACCTGGTTTCGTGTTTGCTTTCAAATCTTTCAGTTGTTTTCTACGCCAAGGACGCTTTTTACTATGTTGTCCTTATGGGAGGCTGTCCGATGGTCAATTGACGGTATGTTTGTACGATTCTTCTGTGTGAACGATTTCTTGAAGGTGAAATTTAAAACTTCTGCGTTCGTTTTGCTATCTTTAACTGCCGCACTAGACTGGTCAACGACAGAGTTAATGAAAGCCTTAGACCAGTTTAATTATTTTACGTAGTGCCAGAATTTTCTCGGGTTGTCTGTCAGATCTTTTGGTACAGAATTGCGATGGTAGTTGTTGCGTGTTTCGCGCATAGATCTTTTCACATACTCACTCTCATCTAACGTTTGGTTGCCGTCATTCGTGCGTTCTGTTCCGAACCGTGAGTGCAACAGCCTCTGCTTCCTCAGAATCTTCCGAATTTCGTTATTAAACCATGGCGGGTCTTTTAGATCCTATATCAACTTATTAGGCACATAACTCTCCAGACCAAACTTGGCCCATAATTCCTTTAGGTTCGTCTTAATGGAACTATGTGATGTTAATTCAACACCTAAGTGAGATGCTAACAACTGTTTCTCTGCTCTGTCAGCATTCTTGACTAATTTATTAACTTTCATAACCATAGTTTCTATTTATATCAATATCGCTAATCCCCATTTCTATACTGATATTGTCGATAAGTCTCGGCCTAATTTTAGCTACAAAGTCTAATATATTTCCATTGCGTATGGGCTGCCAAGATAGCTGCTCAAGACGGTTTTAAGAAAACGTGTGCAAAAGTATTTCGCATGACTGTCTGTCACTACCACCGCAGTGAATCCGTAAACATTCCAGTCTATACGCGGAAGGTTTAAGTCAGGTCCAACTATTACTGCATGATCTGGGTATTAACGCACTGCACACTGTAGACTCTGTTTGAATAACTCTACACCTGTCACAGCGGAGTTGGGTGGCCGTTAAGAAACAGCCAAAAATGAACCTGGATTCACCAACATCTGTTATACGCACACAGGTCACACTCAACTTTGATCTCAATAGAGACAATATTTTTGTCAAATGCAATGAACCTCAACTGCAGTGAACAGTGTCTTTACCCTGAACACGGTTTGACTCCCCCTGCTGCTTATCGGCTGGCGATGTTCATCAGAGTGCCTAAAACTACCGTCTATCCTAAGAAATCCTTTTGTGCGCTCCACAAGTACTCTGCTACCGAAATAGCTACTCCCTTTTCGTAGTGAACCATAAAAATTGTCAATGTAAGTCCTACAAACTCCCACACGATAACGTAAATCTAGAAATCTCTATCCGAGACCTTCACAGAGTCGGCAAATACTTTTGTTGAGACCCTCCACTCAGCTCCAAACCAAAGGACCCTGGTCAGCTCTGGGAAGAATGCCAGCAGTCTTCACCACCTCCTCCAGCCACCTGTATGAACTGAGGGTGGCCTCAAAAGCCATGCGACAGCCATCGTTGGTGCCAACGTAAGCCACAACTTGTAGACGATTACACCCTGCACACTCGACAGTAGCTGGCGAGTGCGCCTCCGCATCACGGATGAGGCGCACCAGCAGACATACCGAGTACACATTGGCCTTCTTTCAGAACCTGAACGCCATCTTCCCAGGGGGCGCCAAAACACACCTAGCGTTGGCGCTCCCAATAACTAGTAAAACGGTGCCTCTATGTGCCTGCTCGGACCCTGCTAAAGAAGCAGCCATATGTCCACTCACAGGGTGAATATTCGAGGCCAGGCAGCCAGTGTCCACACTGGCCCTCTGCCTCGAGCGACGCAAATATGTTAGCAACAGCCACTGAACGTAAATGTGTTGGCAACAGCCACTGAACGTGGTGTGTAGGGGGATCCACCACATTGGTTACACTGGGATGTGCCTTGGAAGGAGAGCCCTTGCAACGCACCTGATTCTCCGTCACCACCACAACCCAAGGCAGCAGCCTGAATGTGGCTGGCTATAGCCAAAACCGCATTGAGCAGTTCGCAAACTGAGGCCAGCTCCTCTGTATCCGCACATGGCATGCACACATCCCAGCAAGACTAACTGAAAATGTAAATTCTGAAATCAGGCAGAATCCTAGATATGCAACTTGCTACCCTCCTTATGTGTTACCAGTGGACGCTTATGCGCTGATGAGCTATCCAGCTGGCTGTTCAGTGAGCAACTTAAAAAATGTCAGTTCAAATAGTTGCGGTCCTTTTCAGATTGGTAAGACATCATGAGAAGATATGAAATTTCCAGTGTTCCTACTGTATACAGCAGGGCTTAACAACTGGCCAGTTTTGAGCGCGAGTACTCGCGTCTGCTTAGGCACGTGCTCGCGAGCAGGTGCAAGGTCGCGGAGTAGGGAGGGAGGGGAGGGAGGGGAAATGCGCGCGCACGTTTGAATAGGGCCGCAGCTTGCCTATTGAAATAGCGCTGACTGTGTAACGTTTAAAGTACTACGATCAGCTCTAACAGTCACTTCGCTGGTAAAGAATCATGTCAAGTCGCCGTTGTGTAACCCCAACCATGCTTTCGCAGTTGGGACGAATTGTATCTGTTTACAGAAAAAGATGGTGTTGCAAAATGTTTAGTATGTCACAAAACGCTGAATTCTTTTAGGAAATTTAATTTGCAGTGACATTATATGTCGTACCACGCGAAAGACTACGGAAGTGGAAAATGTGATGGACCAGATCGTGCACAGGAAGTTATTAAACTTAAAAGAAAGCTATCCGAAGAAGATCTGGACGACGAAGGAAAATCAACTGAGGCAGCTCTCAGAGTGAGTTACAAAATTGCTTTGCTTTTAGCAAAATCCCTGCGCCCCTTCACTGATGGCGATTTAATAAAAGAATGTTTGGTAGTTGCAGCGGAACATTTGTGTCCATCTCAAGTTGAACAGTTTCGGATTGTGCCATTATCTAACATGACCATTATGCGTCGCATACAGGACATGGCAGACGACCTCCAGAGCCAGCTTGCAAATATCTGTATAGATTTTATGGCTTGATTCGTCCTGAGCTGCAACTAGAAATTCTTGACCTGCAGTGTGACAGAGAATACAGAGACAAATTTCAGAACAAGAAAAACATTTTGGAATTCTACAGACACTTCCCTCAGGATAGATTTCCCAGTTTGCACAAACTGGCGGCTACAATAATATAAATGTTCGGTTCCAGGTATGTTTGTGAACAACTGTTCTCTGCAATGAAATGTAACAAGACGCGCCTGAGAAACGCATTGTCTGTTCGAAATTTAAACTGCACGCTGCGCCTACGATGCACAAGAACAATTACTCCGAACATAGACGCAATTGTAAAGGGCAAAAAGTACAAGATAATCGAGAATCCCACACTTCAGTGACACCTTTTATTGTGTAATAGTTCACAAATTAATACGAATGTAGAGGCATACACTAAGCTAATAAAATTATGTGGCACGTGTATATTCTCCTTTATTTGTTTCAATTGTCGCAGTAATAATTCGTGAGTGATATCCCTGCAGGTGGCCGCGGATTTATATTGACTGGCGGCAGCTGTTGTGTGCCCCACGTGACTCTCCCCACTCTCCACTTTGGTCCTTTAGTGGGGATAGCGTGCTCGCGCTGCTCCGTGCTCGCGCCTTGCTGCTCACAGCTTGCTCCGCGAGCACGTATGTTGTGAAGCCCTGGTATACAGGAACACCAATCATATAAGTTGCGTGGACATCACAGAAACATCATGTAGTACCCATATTCCACCCAATAATCAAAGGACGAGCTGAGCTCCTTCCAAAATCCAGGAATGCTATGGACAGTTGTCAATTACTGTAATGCATGCGAGTGTTCCTGTCAATATCTCGACCAGGTGGAGTGCTGTATATCTAAGTTTTACGAGAATCAAATATGGAGCGATGCCTCGGACAGGAAGTCAACTCTGCAGTGCGCACCACAGTATCAAGGGAGAAGAGTTTTTGCCTTCGAACAGAAACAGTTGACATTTCGTTACGATAGGATTTAACCTTCAGTCTTCAACAAGGAGCTGGAAATCCGAGCAAATGACGATGTTTTCAATCTATGAGAGTACGTGAAAAATATTCGAGCGGAGTGCCGCTTTAGCGCAAAGTCGTAAGGACGGCACCCCTCCCCCCCCCCCCCTTTACAACACCATTCTCGTCAATCGCACCCCATGACACTGTTTCAAGGCACGGCGTTACCCATGGTATTGCTTGGCAGAAGAGGCTACGTCCAACAGTTACAAATCATTTTGGCCAGTAGAAGTCTGACAGTTCCCCTTAAGATGACCAATTGAAATCTGGATGAAGAAATAGAGACTCGTTTACATATTCCTTCAAGACAACGCTGCGTTTAGGTGATGGGCTATAATGTAGAATTGATAAATGCTGTTACTTAGACGTCAAATTACAGTTTCTGTGAGGCCCGCAGGTTGCCTCATCTCTATGTATACCAAGGTTAACAAATTTCGAGAATTATCTAAGTCGCAGAAAAGTCAAATAAAATGTGCATATGACATATTTTGCCGTTAAGTCTCATTCTGAGGGGTTTGGACATCTCATGAATCCAGCCCCGAACACAGCAAATCCTCAAGCCAGTCAGGAGATGGACGCAGTTCCCATAATCGAGATTCAGCAACGCTAACTACAAGATCGAAAAAAATGGTTCAAATGGCTCTGAGCACTATGGGACTCAACTGCTGTGGTCATAAGTCCCCTAGAACTTAGAACTACTTAAACCTAACTAACCTAAGGACATCACACACATCCATGCCTGAGGCAGGATTCGAACCTGCGACCGTAGCGGTCGTGCGGTTCCAGACTGTAGCGCCTTTAACCGCACGGCCACTCCGGCCGGCAACTACAAGATCGGAAGATGCTGACTAACTGAGACCGTATTAACGCCTATAGCTGCTAATTAAACAGCTTTATTCACTACCAGTATATCTGACAATCTTCAGATAAAAAAGTTGAAATTAGTATCTGTGTGTAAGCAGCGTATCTAGTGTGTACTGCCCCGATTATAGGTGGTTGTTTTAATTCCCTTTAAACGACCAATTTCAGTAAACTGAATGGAAGAAATCTACACGCCTGAATCGGTACGTCGTGAAAACCAGTTATTATGTCAAACAGCAGGCACAAGTAGACGGGTAATAGGTTAGTATGTTTTAGCCTCGGCTTGTTTCATACATCAGTGACTTCCACAGTTTGCCGTGTTATTTGTGTACAGTGTAAGCACAATGGCAGTTGAATCTGTATAGATTCGTGGGGTTAGCGAAAGGCAATCGGAGTAATACAGCGCCGGCCGCGGTGGTCTCGCGGTAAGGCGCTCAGTCCGGAACCGCGCGACTGCTACGGTCGCAGGTTCGAATCCTGCCTCGGGCATGGATGTGTGTGATGTCCTTGGGTTAGTTAGGTTTAAGTAGTTCTAAGTTCTAGGGGACTGATGACTACAGATGTTAAGTCCCATAGTGCTCAGAGCCATATGAATTTTAGTAATACAGCCACATGATGACTGAAGTAATAATCGTACGTGGATGTGGGTAGTTCAGTCAGCGTACTAGTGTTATGGATGGTTACTGGTGAACTGTGGCTAGCCTGTATCGTTAATGAACTACTGACACACAAACTCAACGTCGAGTTTGAACCTGAGGACAGTCATGTCAAGCGAAACAGCTTGTGAATAATGTTTTGTATCTCAGCTGTAGAAAGTGTTAGTCACAATGTCATTTCTGTGATATATGTCAGGTTCTTATCTAATTTTCTAATTTCTTATCAGTAGTTCCCATTGCTTAATTCTGGTAATTACAGTAGTATATGTTCTCCACATCTGATTATCTCGCTATTAATATTCCAGCTGGAAACACACATTGGAATTTCTCATATGGATTTAGATCATAAAAGATCTTTTATGCCAACGAGTAATTTTGTGCTAGCCCGCCCGGTTGGCCGTGCGGTCTAACGCACGGCTTTCCGGGCGGGAAGGAGCGCCTGGTCCCCGGCACGAAACCGCCCGGCGGATTTGTGTCGAGGTCCGATGAACCGGCCCGTCTGTAGATGGTTTTTAGGCGGTTTTCCATCTGCCTCGGCGAATGCGGGCTGGTTCCCCTTATTCCGACTCAGTTACACTATGTCGGCGACTGCTGCGCAAACAAGTTCTATACTCACACGTACACCACCATTACTGTACCACGCAAACATAGGGGTTATACTCGTCTGGTGTGAGACGTTCCCTGGGGGGGTCCACGGGGGGCGGAACCGCACAATAACCCTGGGTTCGGTGTGGGACGGCGGAGGCGTGAAGTGGACTGCGGTAGTCGTCGTGGGGTTGTGGACCACTGCGTCTGCGGCGGGGACGGAGCCTCTCCGTCGTTTCTAAGTCCCCGGCTAACATACAATACAATACATACAATTTTGTACTGCTGCTTGTCCTAGTACTTCTTACATTTTTTGAGCGTCATTACTTTGGTCGTATTAGAGAGTGAGAGACATGTGACATGCTTCTGATCCTCGATGCGTGTAAGCAGCAGCGCGGACCGCGCCTGGGTGGTCGGAGAGCTGCTGCAGAAGCTGGAGCACGCCGGGGAATCCCCTGAGGAGCTGGCGCTGCGACTCTGCCTCCACGAGAGGGACTTCCCGCTGGGCTCGCTGATCGCGGACAACATCGTGTCCTCCATGCGCAACAGCCGCTCCACCGTCATCGTTCTCTCGCAGGCGTTCATCGACAGCCAGGTGAGCGAGAAAAAGCCACATTTAGAATCCACTGAGCTGTGTTTGTTACGTGTCAGCTCAGATATTATAGTGATAGGCAAGAATAAAGATTCTAACGGCCATGCAAAGATTTTTAATGCTACGTGATCCGAATCAATATTTCAGATGTCATTTATAGCACATACTTTCCTATTACAGAGAACAGCAGGTGTTGTTGTGGTCTTCAGTCCAGAGACTGGTTTGAAGCAACTCGCCATGCCACTCTATCCTGTGCAAGCTTCTAACCTACATACTCCTTAATCTGTGTAGTGTATTCATGTCTTGGTCTCCCTCTACGATTTTTACCTTCCACACTGTCCTCCAATACTAAATTGGTGACCCCTTGATGCCTCAGAATATGTCCTACCAACCGATCCCTTCTTCTAGTCAAGTTGTGCCACAAATTTCTCTTCTCTCCAATTCTATTCAATACCTCCTCATTAGTTATGTGATCTACCCATCTAATCTTCAGCATTCTCCTGTAGCACCACATTTCAAAAGCTTCAATTCTCTTATTGTCTAAACTATTTATCGCCCTTGTTTCACATCGACACATGGCTACATTCCATACAAATACTTTCAAAAAACTTCCTGACACTTAAATCTATCCTCGATGTTAACAATTTTCTCTTCTTCAGAAACACTTTACTTGCCATTGCCAGTCTACATTTTATATTCTCTCTACGTTGAACATCATAATTTATTTTGCTCCCCAAATAGCAAAACTCATATACTACTTTAAGTGTCTCATTTCCTAATCTAATTCTCTCAGGATTACCTGATTTAATTCAACTAAATTCCATTATCCTCGTTTTGCTTTTTTTGATGTTCATCTTATATCCTCCTTTCAAGACACTGTCCATTCCGTTCAACTGCTCTTGCAGGACCTATACTGTCTCTCACAGAATTACAATGTTGTTGGGAAACCTCAAAATTATTATTTCTTCTCTATGGATTTTAAGACCTACTCCAAATTTTTCATTTGTTTCCTTTACTGCTTGCTCATTATACAGGTTGAATAACATCGAGGCTAGGCTACAACCCTATTTCACTTCCTTCCCAACCACTGCATCCCTATCATGCCCCTAGACTCTTATAACTGCCATCTGTACAAATTGTAAATAGCCTTAGGCCCAATGTATTTTACCCCTGATACCTTCAGTGCAGTCTTCCTCTGTGAAACAGCTTTAGAAAAAGACATTTAGTATTTCGACCTTTAGTCTGTCATCATCTGTTTCAGTACCATTTTGGTCACAGAGTGTCTGGACATTTTGTAACAAAACAAAATGTCCATACGCTCTGTGACCAAAATGGTACTGAAACAGAGGATGACAGACTAAAGGCCGAAATACTAAATGTCTTTTACCAAAGCTGTTTCACAAAGGAATACTGCACTGTAGTCCCTTCTCTAGATTGTCGCACAGCCGAAAAAATGATAGATATCGAAATAGATGACAGAGGGATAGAAAAACAGTTAAAATTGCTCAAAAGAGGAAAGGCCGCTGGACCTGATGGTATACCAGTTCGATTTTACATAGAGTACGCGAAGGAACTTGCCCCCTCCCCCCTTCTGAAAACAATGTACCGCAGGTCTCTAGAAGAGCGTAGCGTTCCAAAGGATTCGAAAAGGGCACAGGTCATCCCCGTTTTCAAGAAGGGACGCCGAGCAGATGTGCAGAACTCTAGACCTATATCTCTAACGTCGATCAGTTGTATAATTTTGTGACACGTATTATGTTCGAATATAATGACTTTTCTGGAGACTAGAAATCTACTCTGTAGGAATCAGCATGGGTGTCGAAGAAGGCCATCGTGTGAAACCCAGCTCGCGCTATTCGTCCACGAGACTCTGAGGGCCATAGACACGGGTTCCCAGGTAGATGCTGTGTTTCTTGATTTCCGCAATGCGTTTGATACAGTTCACAAAAAAATGGTTCAAATGGCTCTGAGCACTATGGGACTCAACTGCTGTGGTCATCAGTCCCCTAGAACTTAGAACTACTTAAACCTAACTAACCTAAGGACATCACACACATCCATGCCCGAGGCAGGATTCGAACCTGCGACCGTAGCAGTTGTACGGTTCCGGACTGCGCGCCTAGAACCGCGAGACCACCGCGGCCGGCGTTTGATACAGTTCCCCACAGACGTTTAATGAACAAAGTGAGAGCATATGGACTATCTGACCAATTGTGTGATTGGATTGAAGAGCTCGTAGATAACAGAACGCTTCATGTCATTCTAAATAGAGAGAAGTCTTCCGAAGTAAGATTTCAGGTGTACCGCAGGGGAATGTCTTAGGACCATTGCTATTCACAATATATATAAATGACCTTTCGGATCACTGAGGGTTTTTGCGGATGACGCTGTAGTATATCCAGAAGTTGTAACAATGGAAAATTGTACTGAAATGCAGGAGGATCTGTAACGAATTGATGCATGGTGCAGGGAATGGCAATTGCATTTCAATGTACGCATGTGTAATGTGCTGCGAATACATAGAAAGAAATATCGTTTTCATTTAGCTACAATATAGCAGGTCAGCAACTGTAAGCAGTTAATTCCATAAGTTACCTGGGAGTAGGCATTAGGAGTGATTTACAATGGAATGCCCATATAAAATTAATCGTCGGTAAAGCAGATCCAGATTGAGATTCACTGGAAGAATCCTAAGGAAATGCAGTCCGAAAACAAAGGAAGTAGGTTAAAGTACACTTGTTTGCCCACTGCTTGAGCACTGCTCACCAGTGTGGGATCCGTACCAGACAGGGTTGATTGAAGAGATAGAGAAGATCCAACGGAGAGCAGCGTGCTTCGTTAGAGGATCATTTAGTAATCGCGAAAGCGATGATAGATAAACTCCAGTGGAAGACTCTGCAAGAGAGACGTTCACTAGCACGGTACGGGCTTTTGTTGAAGTTTCGATAACATACCTTCACCGAGGAGTCAAGCAGTATGTTGCTTCCTCCTATGTGTATCTCGCGAAGAGACCCTGAGGATAAACTCAGAGAGATTAGAGCCTACACAGAGGCATACCGACAATCTTACTTTCCACAAACAATGCGAGACTGGAATAGAAGGGAGAACCAATAGAGGTATTCAAGGTACCCTCCGCCACACACCGTCAGGTGGCTTGCGGAGTATGGATGTAGATGTGGATGCAGATGTAGAAATATCAAAGACAGTATTCCGGTCAATATTGTCAAAAGGTTTCTCTGAGTCTACAAATGCTATAAATGTAAGTTTGCCTTTCTTTAATCTATCTTCTAAGGTAAGTCGTAGGGTCAGTACTGCCTCACGTGTTTCAACATTTCTATGGAATCCACACTGATCTTCCTCGAGGTCTGTTTCTATTAGTTTTTCCATTAGTCTGTAAAGAATTCGTGTTAGTATTTTGCAGCTGTGAATTTGTAAACTGACAGTTCGACAAATTGGTTACCTGTAAACCCTTGCTTGCCTACTCCCGGTGCCTTGTTTCGACTTACGTCTTTCAGTGCTCTGTCAAACTCTTCACGCTGTAGCATTTCATCTTCATCTATGTCTTCTTCCACTTCGAAAATACTGACCTCAAGTACATCGCCCTATGGAAATCCAAGATCTCACTTACGTAAATAAAACAAATTCTTGCCCTGGTATCACTTGCCAGACATTAGTCCTACAAGGCTGTTGCGCTCTATGCACAGGGTATTTGAGCGAACACGTATAGACACTAGAAATATCTTCAACACCCACAGAATGTATTGAACTTTATTAGTTTACAGCGTTGGAGGCATATTGTGAAATCCGAACTGATCTTCTCTTTCTTATAATACTTAGCATGGAAGAATTAAACAGAAGACAGAATGAATTAGACTTACAAATTACGCGCTAAAAGGTAGCCCTGTCCCACAGCAAACGATTGCATAGAACTTAACACAACAAATTGACTTGGAAGGGTCTTACCGGTAATTTGGTGCACTATACAAGCTATTCAGTATCATGAATCTACATCGAACGTAAATGATTCATCAGAACAGCGTGTTGCTTCTAATGTGGTTCTGGTACAAAACATGTCTTATTACTCCATGAACTGTTCACTCTAGTCCCCTATATTGTTTAATGGTTTATTTCCTCTTGAAACTAGAAGCACATGGAGAAGACTACAGCCAAGGCCTGTAACTGGCTGAAAGCCAACCGCCCATCAAAGACAATGTTCCCGATGCAATCGCGATGCAAAGTATTTACAAACGTACCAGAATCGATGTATAACAATGCTGGCTAGTTAAATACCTGTCAGACAGCTGCAAAATACATATCACTGATCTTAAAAAACATGAAATAGGTTGCCTCTAAAATGAAAGAGCCCAAAACAGACTCCTGTGAACATGTGCTCTTTCATATTTTTCGTTTCCTGTGATATCACTCTGATTTGCTTGGTACTTAGTTACGAATCGTCCTTTACAGTATGAGCCCCACTTAATACCCCAGCTCCTACACTTCATTTTCACATTGCCTCATACACTCCTGGAAATGGAAAAAAGAACACATTGACACCGGTGTGTCAGACCCACCATATTTGCTCCGGACACTGCGAGAGGGCTGTACAAGCAATGATCACACGCACGGCACAGCGGACACACCAGGAACCGCGGTGTTGGCCGTCGAATGGCGCTAGCTAGCTGCGCAGCATTTGTGCACCGCCGCCGTCAGTGTCAGCCAGTTTGCCGTGGCATACGGAGCTCCATCGCAGTCTTTAACACTGGTAGCATGCCGCGACAGCGTGGACGTGAACCGTATGTGCAGTTGACGGACTTTGAGCGAGGGCGTATAGTGGGCATGCGGGAGGCCGGGTGGACGTACCGCCGAATTGCTCAACACGTGGGGCGTGAGGTCTCCACAGTACATCGATGTTGTCGCCAGTGGTCGGCGGAAGGTGCACGTGCCCGTCGACCTGGGACCGGACCGCAGCGACGCACGGATGCACGCCAAGACCGTAGGATCCTACGCAGTGCCGTAGGGGACCGCACCGCCACTTCCCAGCAAATTAGGGACACTGTTGCTCCCGGGGTATCGGCGAGGACCATTCGCAACCGTCTCCATGAAGCTGGGCTACGGTCCCGCACACCGTTAGGCCGTCTTCCGCTCACGCCCCAACATCGTGCAGCCCGCCTCCAGTGGTGTCGCGACAGGCGTGAATGGAGGGACGAATGGAGACGTGTCGTCTTCAGCGTTGAGAGTCGCTTCTGCCTTGGTGCCAATGATGGTCGTATGCGTGTTTGGCGCCGTGCAGGTGAGCGCCACAATCAGGACTGCATACGACCGAGGCACACAGGGCCAACACCCGGCATCATGGTGTGGGGAGCGATCTCCTACACTGGCCGTACACCGCTGGTGATCGTCGAGGGGACACTGAATAGTGCACGGTACATCCAAACCGTCATCGAACCCATCGTTCTACCATTCCTAGACCGGCAAGGGAACTTGCTGTTCCAACAGGACAATGCACGTCCGCATGTATCCCGTGCCACCCAACGTGCTCTAGAAGGTGTAAATCAACTACACTGGCCAGCAAGATCTCCGGATTTGTCCCCCATTGAGCATGTTTGGGACTGGATGAAGCGTCGTCTCACGTGGTCTGCACGTCCAGCACGAACGCTGGTCCAACTGAGGCGTCAGGTGGAAATGGCATGGCAAGCCGTTCCACAGGACTACATCCAGCATCTCTACGATCGTCTCCATGGGAGAATAGCAGCCTGCATTGCTGCGAAAGGTGGATATACACTGTACTAGTGCCGACATTGTGCATGCTCTGTTGCCTGTGTCTATGTGCCTGTGGTTCTGTCAGTGTGATCATGTGATGTATCTGACCCCAGGAATGTGTCAATAAAGTTTCCCCTTCCTGGGACAATGAATTTACGGTGTTCTTATTTCAATTTCCAGGAGTGTAGTTCATACAGTTTACTTTCTAACTAAGTCCCTGTTGCGCGTCCAAAATTGTGGCGTCACTTGGCTTTAATATCTAGAAAAGAAAGACCTAAATCCAGCAGCTCATCTTGTCTATGTCAGAGCAGGAAATGAACAATTATAATGATATGTTTTCAACTTGCGGAACTTAAAAGTTATCACGATGCTTGCTACCTACCACCGAGTTACGATAAAAATGAACTGGTTTGCAACTGTACCCCAATCACCACTATTTTTTTTTTATCCCCTGGACATTAAAACAAGGTGGGACGCGGTTCTTAATAGGGAGTGTAACCACCATGGACACAGTGCGTACTCTGCCATGTGCTCCCATGCTTGTCACAAGGTAGATAAGGAGTTCTTCTGGTAGGGCGTTCGATTCCTCCATCAGCACGGTTGACAACTAAAAATGGTTCAAATGGTTCTGAGCACTATGGGACTTAACATCTGAGGTCATCAGTCCCATAGAACTTAGAACTACTTAAACCTAACTAACCTAAGGACATCACACACATCAATGCCCGAGGCAGGATTCGAACCTGCGATCGTGGCGGTCTCGTGGTTCCAGACTGAAGCGCCTAGAACCGCACGGCCACACCGGCCGGCGGTTCACAACTGCTGGACGATAGTTTGCACATGTGGAATGATGTAATATGTCTCCCCAAGTCATCCCACATGTGCTTGCAGCAATTTAAGTTGCGAGAACGGGCAGACCAGTTCATTCGCCCAATATCCTCTTGTTGCAAGAAATCCACCACCTTCGCTGCTCGATCAGTCGCCCATTATTGTCCATAAAAATTAAGCCAAACCGCAAGTCCTTTCTCGCAATGGACTTGCAAAATAAATAAAGTCCCGACACTTCCGATACACGGTCATTTGCCATTCAAATTCAAAGACCTTCAGGGATTACAAATTAGTTTTCTTGAGAAAGAGCTCCATACTCCACTATGTCCCCATCAGCAGGAAGGAAGGAAATTGAGTGTTTAAAGTCTCGTCGACAAAAAGTTCATTACAAGTGAAGCACAAGCTCCGATTAGAGAAGGACGGAGAAGAAAAGCGGCCATGCCCTTTCAAAGGATACTTTGCGGCATTTTCTTGGATCGATTTAAGGAAGTCACGGAAAAACCTAAATATGGATGGACGAATGGGTGCCCAATGTTCATTATATGTCACGTCAGTCTCAACACCCAAATCCAGTGTGCAACAGTTTCCCCCCACTATATCTTCCAGCTTGGTTCCTGTTGGTTGTAGCTGTCACCACTTATCTACCATGCCACTTATTCCCAGTCTTGTGCATTTTTAATGTATTTTTACTTCTCTTATTGACCAACATTAACTGAAAATTGTTATAGAATAAATCGTACTCACACTCTTATGAAACTGACATAAAAACACTGCATACTTTAAATGAATATGGTCTTATTAAATATTTAGCTAACATAAAATATTTTGTTACTAACCTAATAGGCATTACTCTGCCCATTACTAATGTTAATAATTGTTATTGACATTTAGAAAGTGGTGCATTGAGTTTTGCATACTGTGCTGTCTACAGTAAGTGTTGGTAAGTGTGAATAGTGGGTACCCACATTAGTCGACTTGGCTGATGTTCCATGCACAGACTGACCAGTGCCTGCTTGCTACGCCACTTGGACCTTCTAGTATTAGGTTGCTGCTGCACCTGCTCCCACCATTTAAGCATTTCAGTCGCTCCTAAAATGTTCTGTTTCACACGGACAGGCTTCCTGTCTTGCAGTAGTTCTAAAGGACTACCCCAAAAGTTTTCTAAATTGGGTCGCGATCGCTGCTTAACGTTTTTACTTTCAATTGCCTTTGATTCAGCATTGTCCACGGAAATTTTGTAAAAAATTGAAAAGTCCACATGCAGGACTATTTGTGTGTCTTGGAATGTCTGTACACGCTATTAATAACATTCACGGACAATAGAAAAATGTAGGTTCTCACTAGAAGCCGATGGTGAACGGAGGGCTTGGAGACCGGGACAACATTCACTAGACTCCCTTCATATAGACCTCAAGACGGTGGGTCTCCATCCTGACGAAGCACAAGCCGGAGCCAAGTGATGACGGGAAGGGCGGATCCCAGTTCATTGCGAAACTAACGCTGAAAAAGAAAAAAAGAAACGTTAGCTCTGCACTAGTCCATGACATTCCTGCTGGAGCTCGTATCTGTCCCTTGGCAACATGTGCTCAGCTTTGTCATGCCTCTAATTTCACACCACCTGGCTACTTCCAGAGTATTGGAGCTCTAGCCAAAATGAAGGAAAGAAGTTTCATCGACGAAGTGGCAATTAGCGCCCGCATCTCGTGGTCGTGCGGTAGCGTTCTCGCTTCCCACGCCCGGGTTCCCGGGTTCCCGGGTTCGATTCCCGGCGGGGTCAGGGATTTTCTCTGCCTCGTGATGGCTGGGTGTTGTGTGCTGTCCTTAGGTTAGTTAGGTTTAAGTAGTTCTAAGTTCTAGGGGACTGATGACCATAGATGTTAAGTCCCATAGTGCTCAGAGCCATTTGAACCATTTTGGCAATTAGCGATATGTTATCTGCAGAGAGAATCTACCATCAGTTGTTGAAATGCATTTTCTTCTCGGTCTATGATTTCCATAACCTTTTTAAAGGATCTGTTATGGTTCCATATGAACTCAGATCTGACAGAATCGGGTACAACAGAGACCCATCCAACTTATCAAAAACGTTTACATAATGTGTCAGAAGATGTGGGTAAGGATGAAGAATAGCATCCATTCCCGCAGGTTCCTTGAGCGATTTCGGGACTCTCCCATCCTCTTGTAAGCAATTACAGCCTGCCTTACATAGTGGGATCTTACGGGTCGTCCCAGCGAGCACCAAGGGAGAATAGCTGGCTGCCCTCACTCCGCAGGAGAGAGAGAGTCTTCTCCGTCTGAACTTGCACCAGGCCCCGCCAAAAAGACAGACGTCATCAGTGCAGTGGCCGTCTGAACAAATCAGGATCCTGTGATGGAGACTTGACAGGTAGCAAGAGACGAAGCCATTTGTCAAGGAATTTCAAAACTATTTTGTCATTCACAGCAAAACTGAACTGAGCTGCGTCCCTTCCCAGAACACTGTAGTGGTGTGGTACACTTTCGAGAGTATAGCAACACCCGAATCATGTTAACGTTATGTTCCCCCAATTGCTTTTTTGTTTTCATTTCGAATGCATTGTGAGCCTCTTTGCAAGGGAGTAAATACACTACTGTCCATTAAATTGCTACACCAGGAAGAAATGCAGATGATAAACGGGTATTCATTGGACAAATATATTATACTAGAACTGACATATGATTACATTTTCACATAATTTGGGTGCATAGATCCTGAGAAATCAGTACCCAGAATAACCACCTCTGGCCGTAATAACGGCCTTGATACGCCTGGGCATTGGGTCAAACAGAGCTTGGATGGCATGTACAGTTACATTTGCCCACGCAGCTTCAACACGATACAACAGTTCATCAAGAGTAGTGACTGACGTATTGTGACGGTTGCTCGGAAACCATTGACCAGGCGTTTTCAATTGGTGAGAGATCTGGAGAATGTGCTGGCCAGGGCAGCAGTCCAACATTTTCTGTATCCAGAAGGGCCCGTACAGGACCTGCAACATGTGCTCGTGCATTATCCTGCTGAAATGTAGGGTTTCGCAGGGATCGAATGAAGGGTAGAGCCACGGGTCGTAACACGTCTGAAATGTAACGTCCACTGTTCAATGTGCCGTCAATGCGAACAAGAGGTGACCAAAACGTGTAATCGGTGGCACCCCGTACCATCACGGCGGGTGATACGCCATTATGGCGATGACGAATACACGCTTCCAACGTGCGTTCACCGCGATGTCGCCAAACGCGGATGCGACCATCATGACGCTGTAAACAGAACCTGGATTCATCCAAAAAAATGACGTTTTGCCATTCGTGCACCAGGTTCGTCGTTGAGTACGCCATCGCAGGCGCTCCTGTCTGTGATGCAGCGTCAAGGGTAACCACAGTCCATGCTGCTGCAAACGTCATCTAACTGTTCGTGCAGATAGTTGTTGTCTTGCAAACGTCTCCATCTGTTGACTCAGGGGTCGAGACGTGGCTGCGCGATCCGTTACAGCCGTGCGGATAAGATGCCTGTCATCTCGACTGCTAGTGATATGTGGCCATTGGGATCTACCACGGCGTTCGGTATTACCCTCCTGAACCCACCGATTCCATATTCTGCTAACAGTCATTGGATCTCGACCAACGTGAGCAGCAATGTCGCGATACGATAAACCGCAATCGTGATAGGCTACAATCCGACCTTTATCAAAGTCGGAAACGTGATGGTACCCATTTCTCCTCCTTACATGGGGCATCACAACAACGTTTCACCAGGCAACGCCGGTCAACTGCTGTTTGTGTATGACAAATCGGTTGGAAACTTTCCTCATGTCAGCACGTTGTGGGTGAAGCCACCGGCGCCAACCTTGTGTGAATGCTCTGAAAAGCTAATCATTTACATATCACAGCATTTTCTTCCTGTCGGTTAAATTTAGCGTCTGTAGCACGTCATATTCGTGGTGTAGCAATTTTAGTGGCCAGTAGTGTAACTGGCCTGAGATGTATCATCACAGACATTACTGTAGTTACGGAATGAAACCGTTTTGGTCGCAGTGGTGCCGCTGGGAGCTGGAGTTGGCATCTGTCAAGGTGTCGCACCTTGTGCTGCTGGAGCTGACGCGGCTGGACCGGGCGTGTCTGCCGCGCCACCTGCGCTACCTGATGGACACCCGCACCTACCTTGAGTGGCCGCAGCAGCCCAAGCAGCAGGCCGTCATGTGGCGCCGTCTGCGCGCGGCCCTGGCCACCCCTGCAGTAACCGCCGCAGTCGCAGAAGAGGGTGAGGCGGGGACCACTGACGCCAATGAACAGGGCAGTCGCACTGCAGTCCAGGCGCGACCTACGGTACATCAACACCCGTACTCCGCAAGCCACATTACGGTGTTTGGACGACGAAACCACTGATGCCACCACCGTTTTGTCACTTCTCTGCTGCATTCGCGAACTGTGCATGGGAAGATTCATCTGTCGATGAATGAGTTCTAATTTCTGAGATTTCTTTCGTCATTTCCAGGGATGTACATGGGAGGAAATAACATGTTGTCCAACTTTTCCTTGAGCGCAAGCTCTAGTAATTTCATTTACAATGTTCTGCATCATACAAAAGACCCCTCTTGTAGCGAGAGCCAACGTAGTTGGCATCTCCGTGACACTCTCACGTTTGCTAGACGATGCGCTCTTTGTCGGCTTCTGTCTCTTCCATTAATCTTCACCGATAAAAAGCTTTAGACCAATAACAAGTAGGGCATTTTGTGGATGAATTACATTTCCTTACGATTGTTCCACTGAATCTGAGAGTGGCACCCGCTTCCCTAAATATTATTTTATCTAGTCATTCTCCTTCAGCTGGTTCAGGATGGTTACTCACAGGTATTTTACGATTGTTACTGTTTCTGGTGATTTTCCACCAATAGCGTAAAAGAATAGTAATGGATCTCTTTGCCCATCCGCGCTCGTATTTTGTACATCGGCCATGCCACCTTTGCCACCAGCTTCCATATAAAAGGCGCCTACTACCTTCAGGAGCCCCTAAGTGGCAACACCTTACAGCACTGTCTCTCTGAAGCCAAGCTTTATAGTGATGCGAGCATGGAGGACTCTAGCTCAAGAACACAAGCATCAGTAAGCATAATACTACGCGAAATAGGTCAGTGACGGAAAACTGAAACATAAAGAAGTCTGTTTCATTTTTCACTAGATCTCACTGGTACTGTAGTAAAAGTTAGTAAAAGTAAAAGTATTATGGCATAAGTGGCTGGGAAACACCGATGAGAAGGTTCAGTTTTCTAATTGGACACGTTTTTCCAATCCTTAGCACCCACAGACAATTTTCCTGTGGGAAGTTTGAGAGCTATGTGCTTTGCAAATGTATCTGTTATGTGTGGTGACTGTAAGGGGTGTATGTATAATGCAGTCTCATGTTCCTGTTGGAGATGATGAGAGAAGGAAGAGTTTGAAACCTGTTGCCAGTATGTAGCCTGTCGAAGAACACCAAGGGGGTCGCCAACCTTAATGTCGCGAAACGTAATGTCCCCATCTGACACACGGGTCAGCAGCAACAGTTTCTCAAGTTGTTGCTTTATAAGACATTGCAGAGAGTTTTGTAATTGAATCCAGAATACTGGAAGCAAGATTGGCGATAAGAGACTTCGGCCGGTCACCCCTGCTGCCCCTTCTGTCATAAGGCCGAAGAGAAAGTCGTCAAGAGCATGCGGTGTGGACCGATGGTCACCCTGCCAAGTGTTGGCCAAACACTTAGGTGATCTGATGGGAACTGGTGCACCCATCTCGGCAAGAACGTTGGTGAACAACGGAGATATTAACGTCTCCCGCCGTCCTCCCTCATAAACGTCTTCATGTCGATTTGAACTGTTGAATCTTAGTTTATTTATGCATTAATCCTCAATTTCTGCATTAAGACGTTTTCAAGTACCATTCATTGACTGTTTGGCTTTCAGAATCCTGTGATGACAGTTACTGCCGTAATGTGTTGTTGCATATGTTGTAGATAGCGCGTCAGTACAAAAATATTTACATGGCCAAACAGCCGACAAATGGCAAATGAAAATTGCCTAACTGCAAAACTGTGCAACAGTACATAAATAATCTAAAATCATGAGCTAAACATCACCTGCAATCATTCATTGGTACTGTGTACCCGACTTCAAAGATGAACAATATTTAGGACTGAGTAACAAGTAAAGCATTTTTGTTCTAATGACTTTTGTTTATTTCTAACTATTTTTTGGCTTACTGGCCCATTTTCAGAAAACAACTGACTAGCAGCAGGTGTGCCCTCATAAACTTTAGCATTCTAACCATATACCTTGTAATACTGTAATATTATGTATTTTAACTATTTATTGCGTTTAATATTGTCCATTGTGTAAACTGTCATTTACATTGTGCCAGTGTCTTTTATTTTCTTATCTAACAATTAGTGTCCCTTGCGGACGCTACTCAGTTGTTTGCTGAAGATGGCCCTTAAGCTGAAAACTATTTAGAAACATACAAAAAACAGCTTATATGTTATTCAGCCCCAAATATGGAACTGTTTAACCAAGACGTGTTGGAAAATTTCAGAAACAAAATAAATCGCAATATTCCTCAGTTACAATTTCAGTTGTGTCTATCATGAAGATAACTATAAATACTATTTGTAATTTGCAAACTGAATGATGATTTTGTTTTGAACTAAACATGTTCCATTTATTTATATTAGGTATCATCAATAAAGATATTTTTTAACTGAGAATACTTTGTTATGAGGCATTTTTGTTACTAGCAGCACAGCTAAGTTACCATACTTTTGCAATTATAATATTTTGAATAAAGTTGTAGGGTTGTAGGCTACTTCCCCACTTAGAAAATACACACCAATCAAACTTCCAAGTGATATCATGATGTGGCAAATGCTGATGAAACTTCATATATGTCAATTGCACACTAAAAACCAAAAAGATGTAACAGGTCCCGAGTTCGAGTCTCGGTCGGGCACACAGTTTTAATCTGCCAGGAAGTTTCATATCAGCGCACACTCCGCTGCAGAGTGAAAATCTCATTCTGGAAACATCCCCCAGGCTGTGGCTAAGCCATGTCTCCGCTATATCCTTTCTTTCAGGAGTGCTAGTTCTGCAAGGTTCGCAGAAGAGCTTCTGTAAAGTTTGGAAGGTAGGAGACGAGATACTGGCAGAAGTAAAGCTGTGAGTACCGGCCGTGAGTTGTGCTTCGGTAGCTCAGTTGGTAGAGCACTTGCCCGCGAAAGGCAAAGGTCCCGAGTTCGAGTCTCGGTCGGGCACACAGTTTTAATCTGCCAGGAAGTTTCATATCAGCGCACACTCCGCTGCAGAGTGAAAATCTCATTCTGGAAACATCCCCCAGGCTGTGGCTAAGCCATGTCTCCGCTATATCCTTTCTTTCAGGACTGCTAGTTCTGCAAGGTTCGCAGAAGAGCTTCTGTAAAGTTTGGAAGGTAGGAGACGAGATACTGGCAGAAGTAAAGCTGTGAGTACCGGCCGTGAGTCGTGCTTCGGTAGCTCAGTTGGTAGAGCACTTGCCCGCGAAAGGCAAAGGTCCCGAGTTCGAGTCTCGGTCAGGCACACAGTTTTAATCTGCCAGGAAGTTTCAGTTTCATATAGGTTGCAGATAATTTTCCTTTACTTTTGCCTTAAATGTAGAGCTCTGTCATTTGTCGAACAAGGCAGGTACAGATTCAAAATATATAACATTATTACGTTGATTGACGAGTTGAAGGTTATTGTTATATGCTAGAATTTTTTTGTTAGTGTGCTTGTCAATCACATCATGTAAGTATGTCGCAGTGTAGATTTAGATTTTATGATCTTAGTTTTATTGGATGCTGAAATGTAGCTTATCAAAACATGTACTTAACGATCACAGTACTAAGCTAAATGGTACTTGCAGAACATCGAACAAATAATATAGAAATCTGATTTAAAGGAAGAGCAGACCATACTGCCTGACACATGGTGAAGGATAATAATACACACTCCCTATTTAAAAAATGAAGCATCGATAAAGGAAGGTGGAAAGGAAATAAAACTTTACACGTTGAGAGTGTATGTCAATATATTACGGTGATTACAAAATCGAATCAAATTTACAAAGAATTTGGCAACATGAGACCATTTATCAGTACGATGTTTCACCCCTTTGTCCTGGATGTATGCACTGATTTTGTTAAATATCCATTGAATCCTGTCGTTAATGATGTTTCTGATTTCTTTCCATCTAGAAGACAAGAGGCTATGGTTCATGACACCAAAAGTCCCAGTTTTCCCTGGAGCTGTAGATTAGAATAGATTAAACGTACTTTTGGTTCCTATTAGATTAAATGTACTTTTGGTTCCAATGAATCCAGGACATAGATAATCACAGTAAACAAGAAAATACAATAATTATATATAAAATAAAAACAGATATGCAAATATACTATCCACAAATCCTAAGATAGTGGTCCTCATAAATGTAGAATAAGTCAAACAGTCCTGAACATATTTAGTTTAACACAAAACAAAAAACTCGTCACAAAGCCTATAAATATTCAGTACACCCAGGTGCTTATGATAATTCTTAGGCATCATGCATCATCAAACAGAAAAATCACTTTTATAACACTTGCTTCCTGTAGTGTATTTGTACAGAAGTCAGATCTGATTTTATAAGCAACACATTCACATCAGTTCCTATCCATGAACCATGGACCATGCCATCTTTGTGGAGGCTGGCATACCTCAGCAATACAAATAGCCACATTGTAGAAGCAACCACAACTGAGGGGTATCTGTTGAGTGGCCCAGCAAACACTTGGTTCCTGATGATAAACAGTAACCTTTTCAGTAGCTGCAGGGACGTCTGTTATGCTGATTGACTGATCTGGCCTTTGCTATGTTGGTACTTCAAATGGCAGAAAGCAAGGGGAAAATACAGCTGTTTTATTTCCCGAGGAGAAGCAGCTCTACTGTATGGTTAAATGATGATGTCACCCTGTTGGGTAAAATAATCCATAGGTGTAATAGTCCCCCACTCCGACCTCTGGTCAGGGGCTACTCAGGAGGGTGTCATCAGGAGAAACAAAAATTGCGATCTATGGATTGGGCTGGTAGATCAGGAAATTTCAAATGGGAAATTGATGGGTTAAAGTCAGATACATTAGGAGTTAGTGAAATTCAGTGGAATGAGAAACAGGACTTTTGATCAGGAGAATACAGGGTTATAAACACAAAATCAAATAGGGGCAATGCAGGCGTCGGTTTAATGATGATTAAGAGAATGGAACACAGATAAGTTACTATGAACAGCATTGTCAATGCAATATTGTAGCCAAGACAGACACGAAAACCATATCCCCCGCAATAGTACAACTTTTTAACCCAACCAGCTCCGCAGATGATGAGGAGATTGAGGACATATATGATGAGATAAAATAAATTATTCAGATAGTTAAGGGAAACGAAAATTTAATAGCCATTGGGGACTGGAATTTGATAGTAGCCCAAAAAAGAGAAGAATGATTGTAGTTGAATATGGACTGGGAGAAACGAATGAAAGAGCGATCCACCTGGTAGAATTTTTGGTTTAAGAGTTATGAAAGAAGTTTGTATAGGTGGAAGACATGTGGAGACACTGGAATATTTCAGATTGAGACAGTGATTGCGGAACTAGATTTTGAACTGTAAGAGATTGCCAAGGACAGGTGTGGACTCTGAGCACAAATTATTGGCTATAAACTGTAGACTGAAATTGAAGAAATTGGAAAAACGTATGAATTTAAGGAGATGGGACCTGGATAAACTGAATGAACCAGTGAACGAACAAAGCAAGAACAAAGTAAAGGAATACAACAGAAAAAGTATGAGTAGCTCTAAGGGAGGAAATAGCAGAAGATCAGATAGGTAAAAAAGTGAGGGCTTGTAGAAGTCAGTGGGTAACACAAGAGATACTGAATTAAGTCAATGAAAGGAGAAATTATACAAATGCAGTAAGTTAAGCAAGCGAAAGTGAATACAAATGTCTAAAAAATGAGATTCACAAACAGTGCAAAATAACTAAGCAGGAATGGCTCGAGGACAAATGTAAGGATTTAGAAGTCTACATCAGTATGGGAAAGGTGACATTGCCTGTAAGAAAAGTAAATGGTTCTTTGGAGAGAAGAGAACCACCTGTATAAATATCAAGAGCTCAGATGAAAAACCAGTCATAAGCAAAAAGGGAAAGCTCAAACCTGGCAGGCGTGTGTAGAGGGACAATACAAGGGAGTTGTCCCTGAAGGCAATATTATAAAATTGGAAAATGATGTAGATGAAGATGAGATGGGAGATAAGATACTGTGTGAAGGATTTGACAAAGCACTGAAAGACCTGAGTCCAAACAATGCTAAAATAGTTGATAACATTCCGTTAGAACTACTAATAAACTCGGAAGAGCCAGCCATAAGAAAACTCTTCCATCTGGTGAGCAAATTGTATGAGACAGGAAAATACCCTGAGTCTTCAAGAAGAATATAACAACTCGAATTCCAGAGAAAACCGGTGTTGACAGATTTACCGAACTATCAGTTTCATATGTCATGGTTGCAAATTATGAACACGATTTATTTACAGAAGAATTGCAAAACTAGTAGAAGTCGAGCTCAGGAGAGATTAGTTTGGATTCTGGAGAACTTCACAAACGTGTGAGGCAATACTGATCCCAGAACTTCTCAAAGAAGATGGGTGAGGGATAGGTGAACCTACATTTATAGCATTTGTAGATTTAGGGGAAGCTTTTGACAATGTTGACTGAAATACTCTCTGAAATTTTGAGGGTAGCAGGAGTAAAATACAGGGAGCAAAATGATTTTTACTAGTTATACAGTAACCTAATGGCGGTTATAAGAGTTGAAGAGCATGAAAGGGAAGCAGTTATTCAGAAGGAAGTGAGACAGGGTTGTAGCGGGTCTGTGATGTTGCTCAATCTGTACATTCAGCAAGCAGTGAAGGAAACAAAACAAAAATTTGGAATACAAATTAAAGCCCAGGCAGAAGAAATAAAAACTTTGATGTTTGCCGATGACATTGAAATTCAATTAGAGACAGTGAAGGTCTTGGAAGAGCAGTTTAATGGAATGGGCAGTGTCTTGAAAGGATCATTTAAGGTGAATATCAACAAAGTAGAAAGGAGAATGACTGAATGTAGTTGAATTAAATCAAGTGATGCTAAATGAATAAGATTAGAAACGAGACACTTAAAGTAGGAGATGAGTTTTGCTACTTGGGCAGCAAACTAAGTGATAATGGCAGAATTAGAGAGGATATAAAGTGTAGTTGGGCAATGCCACGAAATGCATTTTTGAAGAAGAGAAATTTATTAACATCGTGTACAGAATGAAATGTCAGAAATTCTTTTCTGGAAGGATTTGCGTGGAGTGTGGCCATGTATGGACGTGAAACGTGAAAAAAAAGAGAAGAGGTTTTGAATTATGGTACTATATAAGAATGCTGAAGATTTGACGGGTAAATTACGTAATGAATGAGGAGGTACTGAACAGAACTGCGGAGAAAAGAAATTTGTAGCACCTCCTGGCTAGAATAAGGGATCTATTGGTAGGAGACTTTCTGAGATACCAAGAGATCACCAGTTTATTGTTGTGGGCAAGCATGGGGAGTCTCGTTGAGGGAGACCAAGAAATGAATACAGTTAGCAGATTCAGGAGGAGGAGTTTGAAGCAATTGCTCAGAGATGAAGCGGCCAGAACAGGACACGGTCACATGGTGATTTGCGTCGAACCAGTCTTCCTTCTGGAGATCATGACAACAACAACAATAACGCACCTGTCACTTGTGCTAAGAAATTAATCGCTTGAGTAGAAGGACTTGGTCACCAATAAACTTTTCGGCCTCCTTACAATAGACTTCATCAGTAGTAAAAAAAATTTATTGGAGCTGGTAAGTTATTGAAAATCTGTGTTCCTAAATAGTGGCCACCTTACTCCATCAAAGTAAGTGGCTTTAAATTTCTATGAAGATTATTCATATTTCTAGTACTCATTTGCATGAAATAAGGGGTTGATTTCTAAAAGAGATATTTTTATTGAGAAATTTGATTAAGGAATTAATATATCTGGAAGCTGTAATTAGTATTTCAAGGTCCTATAAGTGCTGTAACGTAATATCAGTGGCAATTCCCAAAAGATGTTGCTTGACGATATTTAGTCTAATTTTTAAATCACCAAGAACACACACCACTTGGCCTGTTTAAGACTTCTTTATTGACTTCAGCTTAGCAGCCATCTCAGAATCATAACATCTTTGCTACCAAAGAATAAACAAAAATTTTTAAAGATATTACATCATGTTATCAGTAATGAACTATAACTATTAACGGTCTTGGGAACTTCATAAAATGTAAAAATTCCATTTAGATGCATCACTGTTGCCTTTGCACTACTCCCCCACCAGTAACATGGTTACGAATTAATACATGGTGATTAATGAATTTTCTTTAAAAAAAATGAGCACAACATTAACATAAAACAATTAAAAACATATTGGAATGACAAAACATATGATACAAAATAATTACAAAAACTTTTTACAATGTCTGGTATGATATTTGATTAATTCTCCACAGAGACAACTGCTCTAAGAATCGAGGTGGGAACCTTATAATCCGTCCTGACTTCGATACTCTGATATTTGGAGATGGTTCCTCTGTGGGATGTTGTGGTTCAGTGTCCTTGGAAAAGTTTGGAAGTTCCTTCTCTGATTCTCATTCTTCTTGCAGGAGATAAGCTGTTTTAAGTCTGTCCACTGACACATTTATGTGTTTGCACTTCCTTTTAATATTTTTCATGTCTTGAAATGACAGGAAGGGGACCATCATATGTAGGTTCTAATGGTTTTCTAACACTGTCACATCTCAGGAAGACATGGGAACAGGTTTGCAGATATTTTTTGGAACAAATACTGATCTTGTTTTGCTTTGTGCAGGCCTACTAGGTTTCAGATGAAGCATTTGATTTTGCAAATTAGATGCAAATGAATCAAGGTCAATCTTTGTGGTGGGCTCTTCAAAAAATTCACCAGGAAGTCTTATAGTTTTTCCATATACCATCTGTGCAATGGAATGGTTCAATGTTTCCTGCACTGCAGTGTGCAACCCCAATAGAACATTAGGCAGAATTTCTGTCCAATTAGAACTGTTATGGGCCTTGATTGCAGACTTCAGAGTGCTATGTAGTCGCTCAATTTTACCATTGCATTGAGGATGATATGGCGTTGTGTGCTGAATTTTCATTCCACATACTATGAGCAAATTATTAAACAACTGTGATCTAAACTGTGTTCCTTGGTCAGTGATTACCTTTGATGGTACACCAAATCTTGCAATCCAGTGCTGGTAGTAGGCTGTTGCCACTTTTTCAGCTGAAATATTTTCAAGTGATATGACTTCCATCCAAGATGTGAAACGGTCAATACAAGTTAAACAATAAGTCATGCCATTAGAAGGAGAAAAAGGTCCGATGAGGTCAATGTGTACAACACTGAAACGTTCGTCAGGTTCTTCAAACTTCTCTAGCGATGATTATGTGTGGCAAGTGACCTTGGCTTTCTGACAACTGACACAGGATTTAGTCCACTGTTGGACATCACTTTTGATGTTTGACCAAATGGCTCTGCTACTCAACAGTTTCACTGTTGTCTTTATGCAAGGATGAGCTAAACCATGAAAATGGAGAAATATTTAGTGACGAAAAGGTTGAAGAATATAAGGTCTGATATTTGCAGTGGATGTGTCACACCACAATGTTTTCCCTGATGGAAGTTGATATGACTTGAAGTTTAAGGAGTTGTTCCCTGTTCAGAGTTTCTGTAGTTCTTGATCTTGTTGCTGGTTTTTGGCAATTTCATCATAGTTCAGTATTACCACTTCATCAACTCTGGATAGGGCATCTGCAGCAATATTGTCATGGCCACTGACATTGTAAGCAGGCTGTTTATGTTTTCTTATTGGCAATGTAGCGAAGCGCTGTGTATAAAAATCACTGGCTGTTCTGTGTGCAGTCTGTGGCTAGTTTGCATTGTTGTCTGCCATTGTAGTGTTGGGCAGCGGCAGCTGGATGTGAACAGCGTGTAGCGTTACGCAGTTGGAGGTGAGCCGCCAGCAGTGGTGGATGTGGGGAGAGAGATGGCGGAGTTTTGAAATTTTTAAAACTGGATGTCATGAACTGATATGTATACTATGAGTTTTCAACATTATTAAGGTAAATACATTGTTTGTTCTCTATTAAAATCTTTCATTTGCTAACTATGCCTATCAGTAGTTAGTGCCTCCAGTAGTTTGAATCTTTTATTTAGCTGGCAGTAGTGGCGCTCGCTGTATTGCAGTAGTTCGAGTAACGAAGATTTTTGTGAGGTAAGTGATTTTGTGATTTGTGAAAGGTATAGTTTAATGTTAGTCAGGGCCATTCTTTTGTAGGGAATTCTGAAAGTCAGATTGCGTTGCGCTAAAAAATATTGTGTGTCAGGATAAGCACAAGCACGTGTATAATTGTTGAAAGGGGACGTTTCAACATGACGAATATCGGCCGAAAATGGTGAAATGTACTGCAACTGTCTCATCTGTCGAGGAGATGCCTTATCATTGTTTTGCTTGGAAGCAAATGTGAGAGGCTTATGATCAGTGAAGATTATGAAGTCTCTTCCTTCCAGTAAATGCTTAAACGTTTTTACAGAGAGGTAAATTCCCAGTAATTCTCGGTCATAGGTACTGTAACCCTTCTGTGATTTACTCAGTTTCTGTGAAAAGAATGCAACTGGTCTCCAATTTCCATTTTCCAGTTGCTAGAGAACAGAACCAACAGCAATATCTGATGTGTCTGTACACAATGCTATGGGTAACTCTGAGTTAGGAAAAACCAATAATGTAGCATTTGCTATATCTTGTTTGGATTTCTTAAACATTTTCTTTGCTTCTTCAGTCCACTGAATTTGTCTATTATCCTTCTTTCTTGCTACCTTAAGATAGTCATGCAAAACAACTTCAGTCTGTTCCGCATCTTTAAGGTAGCGGCGGTAGTAGTTGACAATGCCGAGAAATCTGCGGAGCTCATGCAGTTTGTCAGGTAACTTATACTCTATAATTGCTTGAACTTTCTCAGGTAGTGGGCGGGATCCCTCTGATGTTACCCAGTACTCCAGGAATTCAACTTCATTTACTCCAAAGGTTGATTTTGATATGTTGATTCGAAGTCCGTAATTAGACAATCGGTCCAGGACTAGTTTCGGGTGTGTTCGGTGTTCTTCAATACTGCATGAGGCGATTAAAATGTCATCGAGGTAAGGAAACACAAAATCTAGCCCAAACATAACTTCATTAATGAATCGCTGGAATGTTGAAGATGCATTCCGCAGGCCAAAGCTCATGACATTAAATTCATACAGTCCAAATGGTGCGATTACAGCTGTTTTGTGCTTATCTTCTTCGGCAATAGGTATTTGATAATAGGCCTTAAAGAGATCGATTTTAGAAAAGATGTTTTTGCCTTGAAGAATACAATGGAAACCTTCTATTCTAGGTACAGGATAACGGCCTGGAATTGTTCTTTCATTTAACTGTCTATAATTTCCACACGGACGTATTGAGCCATCCTTCTTAGGTACAATATGTAGAGGACTTGCCTATGCGTATTTAGATGGTCTAATGATGCCATTTTTTAACATGAATTTAAATTCTTGTTTTGCCATCGCCATGCGCTTTGGGTCTAATTGTCTTGCCCTAGAAAACACAGGCGGGCCTTCAGTGGTAATATAGTGTTTGACATCATGTTTAATTTCGCTAGGTACCAAATTAGGTTTAGCTATGTCTGGATACTGTAACAGTAGATCTGTAAATTTTGTGTTTTGGCTCATGGTGCTCAGAACACTTTCCTCTGAGGTTGACATTGAACTTGGTTAAATCATCTATTAATCTTTTATTATGGACATCTACTAATAATTGAAATTTATTCAAAAAATCGGCACGCAATATAGCTTTATTGACGTCGCAGTCCCAGATCAATAGTACGAAGTTCGATTCCGTATGTAGGAATTTCGGTACCATTTGCAGCATACAATTTATATGGTGAATCACCATTAACATTTGCGTGAGCGGGAATTACATAAACATCCGCCCCACTGTCGACTAAAAATTGCAATCCCGTTTTTTTGGCGGTTACAAATAAGTGGGTTTTGCGGCAATGGACTTGGGCAGCAGAACTTGCCGCTAATTCAGCTGCTGGGTCGCGTTTCCCTTTTTAGTCCAGCTACGTGGAGGTGTGCATTTTTCAGGCTTGCAGTTCTGCCCAAAGCGAAAGTGGTAATAACAGTACTTGACCTTGGGGTTGTATTTATTTCGAGACTTACTACGACTTCTTTTACATTGACTCTCACAGCTTCTGTTACGAGACCTGCCTCGATAACCAGTTGACAGCGCGGCCATTTGTTGCTCTAGCCCAGAAATTCTTGTCACAAGTCACTCATTGTTATCGAAACATCCTGTTGGCTACAAGCACCAATTTTTGTGACGAACAATTCATTACGGGGATTTATTTCTGTTATTCTATCAGCCATAATAGCCACCTTTTCGAGTCCCTCGTCATTGACAGTTAAAATGTTCCTTGTACAACCCGGAAGTTTTTCTAGCCAAAGTGTCTTTAGGACTTTTTATGACACATCTACACCTGCCAAAGCTTGCATTTTGCGTAATATCTGACTAGGTTTTTGGTCTCCCAAATCAGTTCCAGTAACTAATCTCTTAATATGCTTATCTTCACTTTCTTTGAAAATATTCAGTAGACGTTCCTTAGCCAACGAATATTTATTCGCATCTGTGCCGCAAATAATGTCCCAAATATTCTCGATGTATTTTGGTTCTAATTGTGACACTAGGTGGTTAAATTTAGTTTCTTCTGTGACAATTTTGCAAATGCTGAACTGTGCTTCTACTTGATAGAACCAAATTTCGGATATTCACTCCAAAAAGGCGGAATTTTGATGCTAACCTTGTTTGCTTCCAGGCGATCTTCGGAAACGCCCCCGTTTGTCGTCATATCTTCTTATTATCACGTCGGGGTCACCAAATATAACTGCTGTAACGTAATATTAGCGGCAGTTCCCAAAAGATGTTGCTTGACGATATTTAGTCTAATTTTAAATCACCAAGAACACACACCACTTGGCCTGTTTAAGACTCCTTTATTGACTTCTGCTTAGCAGTCATCTCAGAATCATCACATCTTTGGTACCAAAAAATAAACAAACAAAAAATAAAATGTTAAAGATGTTACATCATGCTATCAGTAATGAACTATAACCATTAACGGTCTTGGCAACTTCATAAAATACAAAAATTCCATTAATATTCATCAGTGTTGCCCTCACAGTCCCAAACATGAGTCTGCAGTACATTCTTGAGCTAACATAAAAAATAATTCATATTACACTTTACTGGACTCAGAAAACTTTACCTTGGCTTGTGCAGTGACATCAAAAACTGATCCCGGATGACACTACAGGGTGAAAGTATGCGAATTATGCTTTTTATTTTTATATCAGCTCTGTCTGACAAGAATCGCACCGCAAACTGGCACTTCAGCAATTCTTGATGCGACCCTCCTAGCTGAATCTATTAACAAGCTGTAACCCTAGGAATTTAATAATATGAGGTACTTCTAGTATCGGTCGTCATAGTTTGGACGTGTATTAGCGGGAAACCTCTTAGACGTTATGAAATACAACATCGTGTTTTTACAACGTTTAGTGATACTACTTTTTTGTTTATGTCTCACCCTACGTACTACAGTAAAGCAATGAAATTAGTGTGTGTTTTCTTATAGGAGACTGATAGTATGTGATGTGTATAAACGTGAAGAAGCTAACCACGTAACGTCAAGTATAGCAACGTATATAGCTTAACAAAGGTACTCAGACAACTCAACTGCAACACAAATTGTCGATGGTCTGATTGAAACATGTAGATTTGAAATATGATTGAAATTATGTAACTGACAGTAATTTGAAAATCAACTGTTGGAATGGGAATGGCATGTACGCGTGTATGTTATCTCGTCGCTTATCCACTTTGCCCTGTATGGAACTTTTCTGACTGCGAGAATGTAAATTGTCTATAACTTTAAACCAAACCAAAACTGCATGAACTCACGCAACAAGGAAACTAAATTTGATGCAGCACTATTCATTTGAAATTGGCCTTCTTAATAAAACAAAACCTGATCAGTTTGAAAATAATACTCCCTGTGCTTAAAGAATGATGTCCATGACGTAATAAAATTTCTTTCCCTTATCTGCGCAGTAGCAATGCTGCTCTCTGTTAGTACTTTAAATTGTATAGCTAGTAGTAAGTTGGTCGTATTCACGATTTCCTCTTCAAAGTAACATACCGTACTTATTATTTAACACAAAATGACATAAAAAATTTAAGTTTTTCACGAGCTGCTAGTTGAGGATATGTGTGAACTTCAAATGACACGACGAACCGTCTCGTTCTGCATATGGATTCAAACCCAGGTCATGCAGACTAAGGAAAGATTTCGTGACTGACGGAAACTAACAGTTATTCCTGACTAGGCATACAGAGAGTGATGTACCTCGATTTTAGACAGTATCAGTTAGGAAATATCAACTTTAAATTACATAACGTAAACATTTTTAACGGACGCGAATTGCTACCCAGCATCTATTGTCCCTGTTAACGAACTACGAGAGATGTTAAATATTGCTTCTTCACTAGTAACTCACTTGAAATGCCGTGAGGCAAAGCTTTGTGTTGGACAGGGATTCGAACCCAGAACCTAATCGGATTGTTATCGAAGCACAATCAACTGTGACGTATCGGATTTTCTCGGCAGTAGCAAGATGTTTTAACTGAAATGAGAAAACAAACGTTAAATATGGGTTTGTTACACCAGCAGCGACATGTGAGCATGTTTGAACTAGGAATAATATGACGAAGAGATCAGTGCTGAGTGGTAATCGAAACCCACACATACCGTTGCTGACTACACACAAACAGACGTCAGGTACGGAATTTTTCTCCACCAGCAGCTCCGAATAGCATCCTTGAACTTACAGTGATCTCTCAAATAGTTCTGTGTCTCACTGAGAGTCAAAAACGTCAGATATCGTTAGTGTTGACAACGAATGAAAAACATTAAAAATCAAAATTATTATCCACCAGCAAATAGGTGTTCTCATGCTAGAGCTGATTTTACTTGTACTTGATTGAACTACAGACGTTGAAAAATCTGGTGCTGGACTGT
The DNA here is from genome assembly GCF_023898315.1 of Schistocerca nitens. Lineage (NCBI taxonomy): Eukaryota > Metazoa > Arthropoda > Insecta > Orthoptera > Acrididae > Schistocerca > Schistocerca nitens. Next base: position 73,196,592 of record NC_064614.1, read on the forward strand.
GATTTGAATTCGTATCTCCTCTCTCGAGGATCTGAATCTCTAGGAACAGTATAGTTCAGTCATTTAGTTCCTTTTCCCAAGACTGCAATCTTCTCTAGGTCTCCTCCAGAGGTAAGTATGTGGGGTCCGATACTCATCCAGTACAAAAATATTCATAATTTCATTTCAAGCCCTATCACGTGCACACCGGCATGCTAGTGAAAATTAACATTCATTTTTAAAGCCTGTTCGTGTTTTACCAACATTCGCAATAGGTGTCGTTTTCCTGCTCAGACACGGACACGTCTTACTGTTGGTGAGTAACCGATTCATACTTAAGCTATATTCGTGGATGATAAAGAAGGACGGTAGGTGTGCTGTCCGATTGTCGCTGAGGCACAAAAACTTGTATCCTTATTTTAGATTTAAACACCTAGCAGCTAGTAAGAAAAACCGATACATAGCATTTGATTTTACTTAGTTAACAATCCGATTACGTGTTGGATTCGTATCTCCATCACAGAACTTCACATCATGAGCTTCATCTGTAAATGCATGCACACTTTGTTACTTCTGAATGGAGGTATATCAGACATCTTTCGTTGTTAGTTAACAGAGACGAAAGGGTCTTGATAGGAGTTCCGGTTTATTGCAAACACTGTTGTCTATTATTTTCAAGTTTAGATTTGGTTACTGATATTGGCGAAAATTTCGGTAATTCATGACTCTTCATGGCTAGTCAGCAATATGATTAGATTAGATTTGATTCGATTAATATTTATTCCATAGATCATGAATACGACACTTCGTAATGATATGGAACGTGTCATTTTGGTGAAAGATTTCTTTACATACAATGATGCAATTTCATTACAACAATTATTAACTCTCTATCTCGTTCTTTTTTTATATTTATCTCTCTCTTTCTCTCTGTCTCTCTCTCTCTCTCTCTCTCTCTCACACACACACACACACACACACACACACACACACACAAACATTGATTTTTATTTTTATTTGTTTGTTGTGCACTACTATCAGCCATGCAGGAAAACGTCCATGAATGAATTTCTTAGGTTTGAGTACACCTACGAAAGGAATGTAAAAACTAGAAGGGTTACTGATTTATGATGCTTAGTTTACAGTCAATTCTGAGTGTTATTAGTAACTTCACTCCAGACCCTAAACCTGGTTACAGAAATGCGAATCAGACGCATTACGTATTCCAGGCCGTGCCAGCCGCGTCTTTGAGATGCCAGCTATAGTCACTTCCCAGCCCTCTGTAGGAATATAAAAGTTCGCCTTCTTCCTGCTGGTTCTGTAACTGAGATTTGGCAAAAAGGCAAGGTATGTTTGGCAACTCTGTGATCGACGAGTTACTTCCTGGTGTTTACGGAATTAAGCCTCAAAGTTCACTTGATTTTACCTACCATTTCCATTGAATAAACTGAGTTATTGTCGCTTGAGATTTAACAAAAGATTGTAAATTTGCGGTTGTCAGCCCAGGAAAGTCGCTGCACGTGGAAATTGCAACTAATCGTGTCCTTTAAATAGCGATTTACGAGTTCTAGTCAGTACTGGCCTCGTATTAGGATTCCCAGAAACTTACGTTTTTGCTAGCTCTGAGGTAACATATTGACCTGTAGAAATGCGTCTGTTTTGGTTCGCGGTTACAGTCTCACTGACTGTGACGTTTTTATCCCTTCTGTGAAAGAGCTGTAAGCAGTCAGATAAAACATCGATAAGGAAAATGCAAGAATATACTTTCGGCTCATAGTGCAACGGTGAAAAACTTACAATGCCGCACAACAGGTGATGCCTCTTTCCGTTGCTGGCAAGCAAATTTTGGGTTTCTAGAATTACATAACCTTATTTATGAAATGCTACATTTGCATACCTCTTGAGTATGACTCAGCATACCAATTAAACACAGACCCAATCGAAATCTAAGTGAGTACTATTTTACTAATTTGGTTCGATAGAGGCACGTTTGTGTACAGATACTCAGCTTTATTAAAACAGGCTTTGGTCGTAAGGTTATCGTGGGTAGTTTTATTTCATTTCTTATAATACAGTGCACAATTTTCGTAGGGTTTCTTTTAGTCTTGTTTAAACAATAGTAAACATGAGTGAGACATTAATCATCAACGATATATGCGATGTTACTTATAACAGTCTGATAATGCACATGCAGTTTATTGGTTACATGCATGTAGAAATCTTGTTCTGAGTTAAAGCTGTCGAACAAGGTTTGAAGAAGAATAAGATGCCATCCCACACGACAGCTAATGTAGAAAATACTTTTTTGACGTATTTTGGCACGATGCGCTCTCCCCATACATAGTACAAAAGTTTCGAGGCGCATGTGCTGCCTGGCCATCTATTAAACCTGAAAAGAACAAAATGTCACAGTAGTTGCCCTTTTTCCACATGCGACTATTTTGGGTTGAGAAGTGAAGGGAATTACATTCAAAGTTCCATTAGATTGACAACTTCCTCAGGCAGGAGAACTGCGTTTTGAAAAATGCAGCAGCGAATGTATGTGAACGTTTTGTCTAGGGTGCACTACACTCACCGTTACACTATTAGCTGAACGGTAGACACAGCATCTCCAAAAGTCAAGAACAATTCCTCCAGAACTTCCGCATTCCACAGTGTTGTGAGATAATGCATATGGCCGGATGTAGACTTCTGAGAGACAGACAGTTACAGCTTTTCCCTTGCACTCCACGGCGTTTTCAAGAAACAGTTAGAACAGAGTAGCTCAAGTGGAAAAGAACACTTCCTATTTAAATTTCTGTATCCTACACTGTTGGCAGTTCTGTGTAGATGACAGTTACGTGATTTTATTTCGGTGGTTACAAAATAGAGTCGAATGTATGTACTGGGTAGCCGAGGCAGCTAGTTCATGGTGATTCGGTCAACCAAGGAAATGAATGTACTGAACATGATGCAAACCACTACAGGGAGCCTGTGTCAGAATTCTCATCCAGTGTGGCGCAACGGCGTTACAATAAAAAAACCAGTGACGGAGAAGAGGTTTTGGTGCAGTTGGATGGCTGATAGATTCATATGCTCATAGTCTGGGTTCGTTTGCAACTTCCGCCGATGATTTTTGGTAGGGAGAGACAGATTAAATTATCTTCTGGCTACGCCAAGTGAAGAAGGTATAATGGCATTGAGGTCTTGCGACGGATTTTTACGTGCGTGCGTGTGATGCACTAATTGCGACGGATTATACGTTGCTGCTGCAATGCAATTTCTTTTATAATTTTTGTTCACCTACCTCTTTGCAGCGGTAGATCTTCGCACGTAAACTCCTGACTGCAGCTACTTACGAGATTACAGAAAAGCAGTGTTGAGGAAACTGTAACCTCATAGCTACACGCCGGAGCCTGCTATAAGTAAAATTTGCTGAAAATTTTCTATGTACTTTAAAGAAATGATTCGGAAAGGGGATGTCACCCGTACTTTAAACATGAAGTTCAAATTTAAACTTTCAATAGCTCTTTATTGCCATTAAGCAAGATCATCAGCCCACATTTACGAAAATTACTAAAGTTTCTGCTCACAGTTATCACCATATCTAAAACAGCCAGAACTTTTACCTTCCCAGATTCCGAAACCAATTACTTGTAATACAGTCAATGATCGGCCAATTACTTCTGCACACGGTATTCAGTGGTTGTCTTTAGTAAAAGTTTATGCTCGTCATAAAACACTCAGTAAGAATATACTCAGTACCGCCACGCTATATAATTCAAAGTTCACTGGCGATTTTCGTCGGAACGAATTATCACAACACTAAAGTTTTCATAAACAGTTTCTGGTCACTACCAGATACCATTAACACTGGACCATAACGCGGAAGTCAACCCAAGACTTCATCTTACACATAATGCGAAAAGTCACATCCAGCATAACCGCCTCCAATCAAAGCTAGCTCGCGACTCCTCCTCTCACTCTCCCACACTCAAAACTATATCTCCTCGCTAGGCGGCCAACCGTCTCGCTTCTCATTCACTAGTAGGGGAACCACTAGTGGATTCGTTCCCCCGTTACAGAGTTGGAACACTTGCCAGTTCCTGTAGAGAATTACATGAATGATTTTTAATAATGCCGAACGTCCCACATACTCTCACACACGCATTCTCATTCGCACGCACCCTAACACACAATACACATATTTACTTAAAATTCTTGAAATTACTATTATAGAAAAGTCACAGAGGTTTTCTGAAACTAAAAACTTTCCAAATTTATATATGAACACTGATAGTGTTATCAGAACATCGTACATAGTCACTAAAGAGGAACTATTACAACACTGTATTTATTTAAATTCTTGACTGTTGGAAAATTACGTTTTTTTATGGAATTTTACTAAGTTCCAAAATACAACTATTTTTGATCTCAGACTTTGGCATATTGTTAGTTTTCACAACAGAAGGATGTACATCAAATATGACGTTCCTCAGGTTATTCCTTTATTAGTTATTAATATTTTTAGTTTCGTATAATGTAAGTGGCCAGCCAGCGCTACTCCACTGCTTTCACACACGCAGCTGCAACAGATGGTCGTGACGTCAGTCTGCAGGACACAACTCGTCCGTTACTAACCGTATAATACTCTACCAGCTTACATTGCAGCCCACATACATTCTGAAGTAAAGCTTTTAATAGACGATTTGGTGATCGCGCACTGGTTGTGGCGCCACACACCTCCTGATCAACTAAAATTTTTGATTTCTTAACAAATTTTCGTTTCTTAATATTTTTCTATTAAAGATTTACTTTAACCGTTATTATTTGTCACTTCTGGTTCTGTATATATTTCATTCATCAATACCTAGGGCTGATGTCCTACAATCAGTTAACTCTGGACGTATATGTTAAATCATCAATACTAAAATAAAAAGTTACAATCTTCATTTTTTTTACAAGTTGCTGAAAAGGAAACAAACCTACAATACACTCTTTTTACATCACATACACACCAACAACATAATCGCTTTGGTGAGCGTCACCTCTGAACACTTACACGTTTCACTTCTGCTAACACTCGTTGTCCGACATGGTCGTGCTTTGGAGGTCAGTCCTTTACTGACATTATGCAGGCCACACCCTGCCTCTCTTCCTAAAACAACCTCCTGGTACTCTCTCTAACGCTAGATAGTGAAGAAAGAAAGAAGATAGTAAAAAGTTCTGAGTGAAATGAAGGGTAAGGTTGACAATACGAATGAAAGGAAATAGTATTGTCATACGACTGAAGACCTCATGTTACTACAACCTTACGCCAGCGCACCTGAAAAATTCAGCTGGCCTCAGTTTCCACCCTTAAATGCTACATCTTAACCTAACACAATAACCCTCTCAAAATTATTTTAATCATAGATTTCTTGACTCTTACTGAATAACTCTACTTTTCCAAGTCATCATGCAAAATTTTCTTTCCAATATTTCGATTTACAAATATCCTCTTTTTTTTAGTTAAAAGTGAACTAACTTTCCTACCATCACTACCAAAGTGGCACGTTTAGTGTTAATTTTTCTTCAATTTTTTTCATCGCAATGAATCAAACGAGTTACTGTTACATATAAATATATACAAATTATTTCTAACAAATAGTACACAAATACACTTCAAATTTCAGCCAGTGCTTATGGCTCTCCAAATCCAGTACACCACGTAACCTTACAAACCACAAAATTATTCATATATATACAATTTTTCTCCAGGCAATCTCCTGCAGTCCTGTACAAGGAAAACAACATCTGAAAACACATATAAACACTACACATTCCTTAAAACTACTAATCTTAAAATTGTTCTATTGAACTTGAATGGTTCAGATTCATATATGGGTCCCTCTTGACTAAAGTCAACTTAGGGTTTCCAAGCCAGCCTTTTGCTGCTCTGTTACAATAATCTCCAACTGAGGTTTCGCAAAATTCAACATCAGGTTTCTCTAGTCACTTTCAGTATTTGTTACATAGTCATATCCACACTGCACTCACTCAGGTTAGTAATGGTTAATAACGTCTTAATTTATTCTGGGTTACTTCAGGTTCCTTCTCACTTCTGTCATTTATACATCCACCTGTTTTTAAGCTTTGATCCCGTTTCGTTTACTTACATTACCTCACTCTCTTTACAAACATAGCCTCTCCTTCTTTTACCAACATTGAGCAGGCAACACCTTGCCTCTCACTCCTTTGTGTATTATTATTTATCAGGCAACACTTTTAGTTTTATGTTACACATTACCATCGTTTTACAGCCAGCCTTACTGCTCTGTAATCATTTCCTCTCATACATTCTTATTGAAACATTTTCTCATTACCTTACACAAATATTCTTCTTACAACATATTACCATTATTTTACAGACTGCCTTGCTGCTCTGTATCATACATTAACCTCCCTTACCAAAACAACCTCCCGAGGTTCTCACGCCATTTATTCACATACTTAATACGACGATTGAGCAGGCAACACCTAACCTCTCAGTCCTTTACTGACATTATGCAGGCCACACCCTGCCTCTCTTCCTAAAACAACCTCCTGGTACTCTCTCTAACGCTAGATAGTGAAGAAAGAAAGAAGATAGTAAAAAGTTCTGAGTGAAATGAAGGGTGACAATACGAATGAAAGGAAATAGTATTCTCATACGACTCAAGACCTAGTGCTCGTCAAGTACTTAGCTCTGCAAAGAGTGCAAAGCCCTCTGAAGTTTTCTCGTCTCTGAGGCTCCTAGACAGTGAAGAAAGAAAGATGATAGTAAAAAGTTTTGAATGAAATAAGGGGAAGGTTGACAATACGAAATGAAAAGAAATAGTATTGTCAAACGACTCGAGACCTAGTGTTCGTCACGCACTGAGCTCTCGACTCTGCTCTCTTTGTACATACTTCTTCAGGTCAATGATATTTCTTAAGCCTAGCAGCTTATGAGACTTTACAAATTCCAACCTGTAAGTATTAGGGCGAGGCTCCTCTATTATTCTAAATGGTCCCACATACTCGTCAGTAAACTTTTTTGTTTCCGAGGTAAGTTTTTTGGACTTCTCCTTGGTCTTTATTAGTACTAAATCACCTATTTGGAAGCTAGTGGGATTGGCTCTAGCAATCGTGTCTTCTCCTTCTTTCCAGTGCCTTCTTCCTTATGTTAGCACGTGCCAGTTTCTTCTTTTCTTCCATAGCTAAATCAGTAAGACTAGGGAATTCTACAAGATCAAACAAGATATTATTTGGCCTAATTCCACACATTAGTTCTACGGGTGCAAACCCTGTGGCTTTATGCTTAAGATGGTTAATGACCTCCTCAAAATATTCTGTATAGTTGGCCCATGCAGAATGTTTCTTGTGACAGTAAGTCCTACATAACCTGTTTAGTTCCTTCATAATTCTCTCACACATATTGCCTTGAGGAAAATAAGCTGAGGTTTTAATATGTTCTACCCCACATTGTTTTAGGCACTCCTCAAATTTCTTAGAAATAAACTGTGGCCCATTGTCCGATGATATAGCTTTGGGCACTCCTATATTTGCAAAGTAATCCTTTTCCAATTTGGTTACTATTACTTTAGAATTAGCTTTCTTAATGGGGTAAAATCTAACATACTTGGAGAAACCATCTACCATTACGAAAACATATTCACAACAACCTCGTGACACTGGTAGTGGACCAAATAAGTCCACAGCGACTAAATCCAGTCGATTCTGTGATTGTACAGAATACATCTGACCTTGAATAATTTTATTGTTGGCTCTTACTTTCTGACATCGGTCAGATGATTCTAATCGCCGTTGCACCCTTCTCCAAATATTATTAAAGGTCACTACTTCATTTAACTTAGCAATACACTTACGAGCTCCATAGTGTCCGTACTTACGGTGTATCTAGTCAATTAATGCATCAGCATACTGTTCTGGAAAACAGATTTTCCAGTTCTCCTCAGTACTTTTTCTACGCCTAAATAAGACATCTTTATGCACCTTGTAGAATACCGATAATTTTGGAAAGTCAGAATGACCTAATCTGCTTTTCACTAATTTAATACTGTCATCTTGGCTTTGCTTCCTTCGCAGATTCTTACAAATACGTTTGATTGAACCATCATCCTGCAACTGCATGATTGCCAACAATACTTCATTACATTCTTTATTACAGACGGAATTCCCCTCCGGTCCATTGTCTTTCACACTTCTTGGTAAGGCATCCGCCACAATGTTCTCCGAACCCTTAATATAGATCATGTTATATTTAAATTGTTGTAGATACAGGGACCATTCCCTTAATCTAGCATGCTTAAGTTGACAGGAATCTAGATAGGTGAGGGCACTATGGTCAGTGAAGATTGAAACCTCATGTTCTAAAAGGTACTTCTTGAATTTTTGTAAGCCAAAAATAACAGCTAATGCCTCTAGCTCGGATATACTATAATTCTTTTCCGCTTGTTGAAGGGACCTACTTGCAAAAGCAATGGTTTTGTGTACTTCTTCTTCTCCTTCTTTCCCAATTTGAAACAGTTCAACTCCCAATCCATATCCACATGCATCAGATCCTAAACAGAATGGTTTCGAAAAATCTGGGTGGTTTAAGATTTTACTATTAACTAAGGCTTCTTTTAGATCTTCGAAAGCCTTCTGACATTCAGTAGTCCACTTATATACTACATTCTTCTTTAATAGTTCTCTTAGGCAAGGAGCATTAAACAATTGGCCAGACACAAATTTTCTGTAAAAACCAAACAGACCAAACATCCCCTTCAGTGCTTTGCATGTTGTTGGTGCAGCATAGTCTCGGATAGCTCTAATCTTCTCTGGATCAGGCATGGTACCTTCTCTGCTCACTACATGCCCGAAGAATTTTATCTCCTTCTTTGCAAAATCAGTTTTATCTTATTTTAATTTCATGCCCCCCATTTTTATTGGTTTCAATATCTCATCTAAAAATACACAATGTTCTTCCCACGTTGGTGTTGATATTAAAACGTCATCCACATACACTGTTACCCTTCTTAACAAATGGTCCCCTAACACTTGGGACATAGCTCTTACAAAGACACGTACACCTATATTTAGTCCAAACGGCACCACCTTGTATTGATAACAACTATCTTCAAATAAAAAGACCGTATACTTTCATGACTCTTTGGCTAAGGGAAGATTCCAGTATCCACAGGCTACGTCTATGGATGTGAAGTACTTTGCGCCTTTAAACTTCTGCAGCAGTTCTTCTATATTTTTTGGTCTGTCACTCTCAGGTAATACTATTTTATTCAACGCTCTAGCATCTAATACTAATCTAATCGAGCCATCCTTCTTTGGTACTATTACCAGCGGGTTGCTGTCAACACTTATAGCTCTTTCAATGATTCCCCACTTGAATCAGCAGTTGTCTTGTGACAGCCAGAGCGAGAGCACCAGCAGCAGCGAGTACTGTTTGTATAAAGCGTTTATTTTGCATTTTGTTTACGACCTTCCACTAAGGAAGGGATTCTATTTGTGTTTATCTGCTCTGCATAGTAACTAACAGTTCTTGATAAAACTTTACGTAGTTTTCGTGTTAGATTTCTTAGTGTTTTCTTGATCGTTTAGAACAGAAAGCGCCCTAAAACCGTCTTTTGTTTGTTTCGCGGCCGTTAGCCACTAGTCACTTGAATCAGCAGTTGTCTTGTGACAGCCAGAGCGAGAGCACCAGCAGCAGCGAGTACTGTTTGTATAAAGCGTTTTTGTACTTATTTGCTGCGCTTAGCCTTTAAGTAGTTTTTCTGGGAAAACCTAGCGTAGTTTTCGCGTCTCGTATTTCAGTGAGTGTTCCTTGATTATCAGAGTAGCTCATCAGAAGATTATCTTGGGAATTTGTCACCGTATAGAGTAGGGTAAACATAGTCATGTGTAGGGACTGTGGTTGTTGTGAGCGGACGCAAGGAGAATTGACCACTCTTCGGGGGCAGGTGGAGGCTTTGTCTGTTAGGCTCATCGAGCTCGAGGCGCAGGCGTCGGCTCGTAGTGGCGTTGGGGCAACTGTGGTGAGACCTATGCCTACTTCGGTGGCCTTGGAATCACATGGAACCCCTGATGTCGCTGCGTCTTCCGGCAGTGAGCATCTTACCGGTCAGCCATCACTCCAGGGTGAATGGCGGACAGTGGTGGGCTCGCGCGTGCCTGGCCGAAAGGCGAAGGTGGGATCTGGCCGCGTGGCAGCTGCCTTACCCCTTTCCAACAGGTACGGGGTGCTTCCTAGTGGTGATGACATCGTTTCCGAGCCACCACAGGATGCCTCGCCTGTTGGGCCAGTGGCCGATTCTCCGGCAAGGTCCCGACAGTCACAGAGGGCGGGCCTATTAGTTATAGGGAGCTCCAACGTTAGGCGGGTTATGGAGCCCCTCAGGAAAATAGCGGGTAGGTCGGGGAAGAATGCCAGTGTGCACTTGGTGTGCTTGCCGGGGGGTCTCGTCCGTAATGTGGAGGAGGACCTTCCGGCAGCTATTGAACGCACTGGGTGTGACCGGCTGCAGATAGTAGCACATGTCGGAACGAATGACGCCTGCCGCTTGGGTTCTGAGGCCATCCTTGGTTCCTTCCGGCGGCTGGCTGATTTGGTGAAGACAACCAGCATCGCACGCGGAGTGCAAGCTGAGCTTAATATCTGCAGCATAGTGCCCAGAGTTGATCGCGGTCCTCTGGTTTGGAGCCGTGTGGAGGGTCTAAACCAGAGGCTCAGACGACTCTGCGACTATAATGGTTGCAAATTCATCGACCTCCGTTATTGGGTGGAGAACTGTAGGGCCCCCCTAGACAGGTCAGGCGTGCACTACACACCGGAAGCAGCTACTAGGGTAGCAGAGTACGTGTGGCGTGCACACGGGGGTTTTTTAGGTTAGAGGGACCCCCCCTTGGGCGAAACGATAAAATACCTGACGGCTTACCAGAGAGAACATTATCATCGTTGATAAAGAACGTCCGTCCTCAGAGACCAAAAACAGGAAAAGTTAACGTAATATTGGTAAACTGCAGGAGTATCCAGGGCAAGGTTCCTGAATTAGTATCTCTTATTAAAGGAAATAGTGCGCATATAGTATTAGGAACGGAAAGTTGGTTAAAACCGGAAGTGAACAGTAACGAAATCCTAGACACAGAATGGAATATATACCGCAAGGATAGGATAAACGCCAATGGTGGAGGAGTATTTATAGCAGTAAAGAATTCAATAATATCCAGTGAAGTTATTAGCGAATGCGAATGTGAAATAATCTGGGTTAAGTTAAGTATCAAAGGTGGGTCAGATATGATAGTCGGATGCTTCTATAGACCACCTGCATCAGCAACCGTAGTTGTTGAGCGCCTCAGAGAGAACCTGCAGAACGTCGTGAAGAAGTTTCGTGATCATACTATTGTAATAGGGGGAGACTTCAATCTACCAGGTATAGAATGGGATAGTCACACAATCAGAACTGGAGCCAGGGACAGAGACTCTTGTGACATTATCCTGACTGCCTTGTCAGAGAATTACTTCGAGCAGATAGTTAGAGAACCAACTCGTGAAGCTAACGTTTTAGACCTCATAGCAACAAATAGACCGGAACTTTTCGACTCCGTGAATGTAGAAGAGGGTATCAGTGATCATAAGTCAGTGGTTGCATCAATGACTACAAGTGTAATAAGAAATGCCAAGAAAGGAAGGAAAATATATTTGCTTAACAAGAGTGATAGGGCACAAATCGCAGAATATCTGAGTGACCACCATCAAACGTTCATTTCTGAGGAAGAGGATGTGGAACAAAAATGGAAAAAATTCAGAAACATCGTCCAGTACGCCTTAGATAAGTTCGTACCGACTAAGGTCCAAAGCGAGGGGAAAGATCCACCGTGGTATAACAATCATGTACGAAAGGTACTACGGAAACAAAGAAAGCTTCATCATAGGTTTAAGAGTAGTCGAATCATAGCTGATAAGGAAAAGCTGAACGAAGCGAAAAAGAGCGTAAAGAGAGCAATGAGAGAAGCATTCAACGAATTCGAACATAAAACATTGGCAAACAATCTAAACAAGAACCCTAAAAAGTTTTGGTCATATGTAAAATCGGTAAGCGGATCTAAATCCCCTATTCAGTCACTCGTTGACCACGATGGCACCGAAACAGAGGACGACCGAAGAAAGGCAGAAATACTGAATTCAGTGTTCCGAAACTGTTTCACTGCGGAAAATCGTAACACGGTCCCTGACTTCAGCCGTCGCACGGACGCCAAAATGGAAAATATTGAAATAAACGATATCGGAATTGAAAAACAACTGCTATCACTTAGTAGCGGAAAAGCATCCGGACCAGACGAGATACCCTTAAGATTCTACAGTGATTATGCTAAAGAACTTGCCCCCTTTCTATCAGCAATTTATCGTAGATCTCTGGAAGAACGTAAAGTACCTAGCGACTGGAAGAAAGCGCAGGTCGTTCCCATTTTCAAGAAGGGTCATAAATCAGATGCGAATAATTATAGGCCTATTTCGCTTACGTCAATCTGTTGTAGAATAATGGAACATGTTTTGTGTTCTCGTATTATGACGTTCTTAGATAATACAAATCTCCTTCATCATAACCAACATGGATTCCGCAAACAGAGATCATGTGAAACTCAGCTCGCCCTATTTGCCCAAGAAATTCACAGTGCCGTAGACACTGGCGAGCAGATTGATGCCGTATTCCTGGACTTCAGGAAGGCATTTGATACGGTTCCGCACTTACGTTTAGTGAAAAAAATACGAGCTTACGGAATATCGGACCAGGTTTGTGATTGGATTCAGGATTTCCTAGAAGAAAGAGCACAACATGTCATTCTTAACGGTTCAAAATCTGCAGATGTAGAGGTAATTTCGGGAGTACCGCAAGGAAGCGTGATAGGACCTTTATTGTTTACAATATACATAAATGACTTAGTTGACAACATCGGTAGCTCCGTGAGGCTATTTGCAGATGACACGGTTGTCTACAAGAAAGTAGCAACGTCAGAAGACTCGTACGTACTCCAGGAAGACCTGCAGAGGATTAATGAATGGTGCGACAGCTGGCAGCTTTCCCTAAACGTAGATAAATGTAATATAATGCGCATACATAGGGGCAGAAATCCATTCCAGTATGATTATGCCATAGGTGGTAAATCATTGGAAGCGGTAACGACCGTAAAATACTTAGGAGTTACTATCCGGAGCGATCTGAAGTGGAATGATCACATAAAACAAATAGTGGGAAAAGCAGGCGCCAGGTTGAGATTCATAGGAAGAATTCTAAGAAAATGTGACTCATCGACGAAAGAAGTAGCTTACAAAATGCTTGTTCGTCCGATTCTTGAGTATTGCTCATCAGTATGGGACCCTTACCAGGTTGGATTAATAGAAGAGATAGACATGATCCAGCGAAAAGCAGCGCGATTCGTCATGGGGACATTTAGTCAGCGCGAGAGCGTTACGGAGATGCTGAACAAGCTCCAGTGGCGGACACTTCAAGAAAGGCGTTACGCAATACGGAGAGGTTTATTATCAAAATTACGAGAGAGCACATTCCGGGAAGAGATGGGCAACATATTACTACCGCCCACATATATCTCGCGTAATGATCACAACGAAAAGATCCGAGAAATTAGAGCAAATACGGAGACTTACAAGCAGTCGTTCTTCCCACGCACAATTCGTGAATGGAACAGGGAAGGGGGGATCAGATAGTGGTACAATAAGTACCCTCCGCCACACACCGTAAGGTGGCTCGCGGAGTATAGATGTAGATGTAGATGTAGATTCTCAATCAGGTCACGTACCGCTTCCTTGTGCACTTCAGGAAGTGCAAAACGGTTTTTTGAAGAAATTGGCATCCTTTTGCTCTGTCAAAGAACACTCGTAATCTTTAACTAGCCCTGGCTGATCTGAAAATACTTCTACATGCTTAGTTAGAAGTTGTCTAAGTCATTCCTTCGTCCCTCATCTATTTCGCTTAATTCCTGTAATTTGTCATCAATCCTCTCTCTGAAGCTATCCAGCTCAGACGGATCCACTTCTTTACCTCCACCGTACTCATTGTAGCGTTCCATCAGTTTTATGGTCTTGCAAACACGGATTGGAAAGTCATTCAGTTCTGTATCGTCACGTGGTCTCTTACCTATAAAAGATATTGTTATAAGGTTACCATTAATTCTAACCATTACATCATTTGTTCCTAAATTTACCCATCCTTCATGTTTACTAAGAAAATCAGCACCCACCAGCATGTCTACGCTTAGTCCACTTATTACTAAGGAGTTCTGCTTAATTACTACCCCCTTTACAACTATGGGTAGGAATACTTCTTGCTTTACCACCTTCTTGGTTTTTCCTGTTGCTACAATTATATTTAAGCCACTTACTGGCATCTTTACTACTTGTTTATTATCTGGGAGTCCATTCACAAAATTTTGTGACACAACACACACCTCCGATCCTGTATCTATTAAACACTTTATCTTTTCATTTAATACACTTAACTGTATTATTGGCTGTCCTAAGTACTCTTTTCTGATGTCAGGTTTTACTTCGTCTAATAAATCCTGCACCGTTTCCCTTCTGTCAAAACCTGTCTTCTGGGCGGATATCACATTCACGCTTACAGGTCTCTCCCATGCTTAATATTATCCCTATTATTAGAGGCAGCTCCTACCAGTCTGTACACTAGTGCTAAATCGAAACATCTCTTTAGTGTTTCTCTTCCTTTACTCACCTCTGTTTCTGCGACCTTAACCCAGGTGTCGTCAGTAATATATATATCCTCCACTTCTTCCTTCTTCTCTTCTTCTTCACGACCCTCAACTACTTCAAATAACCTATTAAGCACATCTTTGACCTCTGCTTCATTTCTGTTTCCACCACTGTCAGACAGATCCTCATCTGTTTCGCTGCGCAGATTTACCTTCACCTCCTGATTCAAAACCTTATTATCAGTACTTACTTCTTCGACAAGCGTGTTCTTTTTCTTATTGTTAATATTACTGTGCCCCATTAACTCTACTTTAATTAATTCTGCTGTCTCTTGTTGCTGCCCATTATTCCTCCCTTCTTTTGTAGCAACTATATTAATGCTAGGTGGTTCTACTGGTGCCTTTCTTATGGATGCTTTTGCCAGCGGGTTTAACTGGGAATGCCGTTGTCTACGAACGCTAGCATAATCGTAGACAGCTATATGTTTTCCGACCGCGGTACGTCACCGCTGACGTCCTTCGCCAGCTGGTTGCGTCACCTCCTGACATCTGTTGGCCGTCTCCGTACTGCCCCTGGTCACTGACCCGATTATCATATGTCCTTCCTCTCCCTCGTGACCTACCTTGAGCACTTTCCCCCTCTTTGAGTACTGATTCAATGCGTTCTAGATATTGTACAAATTTATCTACATTGTCTCTAGGAGCAGATATTATTTTATTCTTCCAATTCCAAGGTAACTTATTTTCTACCCCCAAAATGATTTGCTCCATTTCTACTTTATTATTAAGATAGGATAGAGTAGTTACCCACCTTTGTACAAATCTTTTTATTCCTTCTTTCTTGGGGTCGTATTTTTCTCCAGACCAGAAACGGTTAAGTACATCCATTTTTCGCTTACCCCAGTACTCCTCAAAGAAAGCGTGTTTAAATTCCTGTAATTTAGTATATTTTTCTGATTCATGCCTCCCCCATTAAGTTTGAAGTAATAAATCCGATCTTGTGCTTATCACTCCACACTTTAGGCAAGATATCTTCAAAGTCATTCCAAAACTCACGTGGATGTACACTTTTATTGGGATCAAACTTGAGAAACTGTCGATGGGTGACATAAGCAATCTCAGTGGATTCTACTATTCCACTAGACATAATGCTACCACTATTGTTAGTAACACACTGTTCTACTTTTGTTAGCCGACAGTCATGCTCACACAATTGCTCATTCATACTTTCACAGAATTGATTAATATGAGTGTCCAAGCCAGTGGCTTTATTTATTACCTGAGCCCCAAGTTTGTCACACTTATCTTTATTTTCCTTCAATTTACATTCTAAGGCAGCGTGATTTATTTCACTATAATTGTCTACCCCTTTGATATATTCACGAGCCTTGACTATTTTTGTAATTACATGCACTTTAAATTGCTAGTGGTCATCAGTAACTTGTTCGATTTGTGTAGTTAATTCACTTTTTACTTGAACAATAGTTTGCGTACATTCCTGTTTAACCTGATTGATTCCAATTTTTACATTATTACTAAGCACTGCCATGTCATGCTTCCAACAATTTCTTGGATCTGAAATTTTTTAATCCAGCTTAGACTCTATTTCCTCACCCATGTTACTCATTTTTTACTCTAAGCCACTCATTTTTGAATCTATCTCAGAACCCATTCTTGTCATATCAGAACCTAATTTCGTCATATTAGCTTCCATCTCCTCACTTAATGAGGTACCCATTTTCGTCATATTAGAATCCATTTTCGTCATATTAGCATCTAAACCATTCAATTTTGCCAATAGACTCATTAACATAACCGCCACACTATCTTTCGCCCCGTCATTTGCTGATACAATGTCTCCATTAATATTAGCTACTGCCACGGGTAGATCTGAAACACTGGGATCTGATACATTCTGTTCCACCTCCGATCCATAATTTACACTTAATGACTCTGTCAAACTACTACTGAAACTGGGTTGGGACACATCCAAGCTAAAGTTCATGGGATCAAAAATCTCTTCCCCTTGTTCTTTCCCCCTATCTAACCTCAGTTCGTCCTCTACATTTGTTTGCTTACACTCAGCCATTTTATTCAGTTTTTTTTTCACACACACACAAAGTTTTAAAAAGCACATTACTTAATTTTACGCTTCTGATGTCTCCAACACGGCTAGATGAGGATTCAGGTCCGATCACCATGCACTTTTACCTTCCCAAATTCCGAAACCAATTACTTGTAACACAGTCAATGATCGGCCAATTACTTCCGCAAACGAAATTCAGTGGTTGTCTTTAGTAAAAGTTTATACTCGCCATAAAATACTCAGTAAGAATATACCCAGTACCGCCACGCTATATAATTCAGAGTTCACTCGCGATTTTCGTCGGAACGAATTATCACAACACTGTCCACAGCTCGTGGTCTTGCGGTAGCGTTCTCGCTTCCTGCGCACGGGGTCCCGGGTAAGATTCCCGGCGGGGTCAGGGATTTTCTCTGCCTTGTGATGACCGGGTGTTGTGTGTTCTTCATCATCATTGACTCGCTAGCCCACGAAGTGGCGTCAACTAAAAAGGACTTCAATACGGCGACCGAACTTCCCCGCATGGAGCCTCCCGGCCAACAATGTCATATGATCATTTCATTTCATCACAACACTCTAAAGTTTTCATAAACAGTTTCTGGTCACTACCAGATACCATTAACACTGCACCATAACGCGGAAGTCATGCCAAGACTTCATCTTACACATAATGCGAAAAGTCACATCCAGCATAACCGCCTCCAATCAAAGCTAGCTCGCGACTCCTCCTCTCACTCTCCCACACTCAAAACTATATCTCCTCGCTAGGCGGCCAACCGTCTCGCTTCTCATTAGCTGTCAGCACCTATAACCAATGAGAACTCACTTCTAGCGCGCGGCTCACGCAAAAATCTAGTAACCACCAACCACCTCTCTAGGCTTATTGACGTCATCAAATTAAGCAACACAAAACTCTCTAATTAAATAAACAAAACAAAATGAACTATAAGCTTTACTCTATATCTGGAAATTTATTATGTAGTCGCGAATGTTCTGGCTGTCTTATACATAAGCATACATACTTGGACATCCGACATTCACTACTAGTGGAACCACTAGTGGATTCGTTCCCCCGTTACAGAGTTGTAACACTTGCTAGTTCCTGTAGAGAATTACATGAATGATTTTTAATAATGCTGAACGTCCCACATACTCTCACAGACGCATTCTCATTCACACGCACCCTAACACACAATACACATATTTACTTAAAATTCTTGAAATTATTATTATAGGAAAGTCACAGAGGTTTTCTGAAACTAAAAACTTTCCAGATTTATATATGAACACTGAAAGTGTTATCAGATCATCGTACATAGTCCCTGAAGGTGAAGTATTACATCACTGTATTTATTTAAATTCTTGACCGTCGGAAAATTACGTTTTTATGGAATTTTACTAACTTCCAAAATACAACTATTTTTCATCTCAGACTTTGACATATTGTTTGTTTTCACAACAGAAGGATGTACATCAAATATGACGTTCCTCAGGTTATTCCTTTATTAGTTATTAATATTTTTAGTTTCGTATAATGTAAGTGGCCTGCGAGCGCTACTCCACTACTTTCACACACGCAGCTGCAACAGATGGTCGTGACGTCAGTCTGCAGGACACAACTCGTCCGTTACTGACCGTATAATAGTCTACCAGCTTACATTGCAGCCCACATACATTCTGAAGTAAGGCTTTTAATAGACAAATGGGCGATCGCGCACTAGTTGCGACGCCACAGTCTGAAATTCACATTAAACATGATATTCCTTCTCTATCAAGTAGATATTTGGTTGAACCACAATAAAGTCAGGAGCGGCGATATGTAGAAACTCTATCACCAGTAACCTTTCTTATACTAGTTATTTATTTGTAGTGACGTAACAAACGCTATGTAGGGTCACAGGACACTTATTCCATCTTTTATTTGAGCTTCTGTCGATAAAATTGGTTCTGAACTGGGAATGCAACTCAGACCGCCCTTAACACGGAATTTGATCCCTTCGTGACAATACAGCTCGACTACAATTTGTTGTTTGTTCAAAACTGCGGATTCCTCAACATCTCCACATATTTCCGAGAATGGGTTCGAATCCTGTCCGAGCACTTAAGTTTTCATTATTTATTATCAAGCTCTAGCATGAGAACACCTATCTGCTGGTGGATAATAATTTTGATTTTTAACGTTTTTCATCGGTTTCAACACTGACGATATCTGACGTTTTTGACTCTCAGTGAGACACAGAACTATTTGAGAGATCACTGTAAGTTCAAGGATGTTATTCGGAGCTGCTGGTGGAGAAAAATTCCGTAGCTGACGTCTCTTTGTGTGTAGTCAGCAACGGTATGTGTGGGTTTCGATTACAAGTCAGCACTGATCTCTTCGTCATATTATTTCTAGTTCAAACATGCTCACATGTCGCTGCTGGTGTAACAAACCCATATTTAACGTTCGTTTTCTCTAGAATATAACAGCGATAGGTGCCGGGTTGGAGTCCTGGGGAGGAAAAAATTAATGTCTCGTCTCGTCAATTCAGTTAAAACATCTTGCTACTGCCGAGAAAATCCGATACGTCACAGTTGATTGTGCTTCGATAACAATCCGATTAGGTTCTGGGTTCGAATCCCTGTCCTACACAAAGCTTTGTCTCACGGCATTTCAAGTAAGTTACTAGTGAAGAAGCAATATTTAACATCTCTCGTAGTTCGTTAACAGGGACAATAGACGCTGGGTAGGAATTCGCGTCCGTTAAAAATGTTTACGTTATGTAATTTAAAGTTGATATTTCCTAACTGATACTGTCTAAAATCGAGGTACATCACTCTCTGTATGCCTAGTCAGGAATAACTGTTAGTTTCCGTCAGTCACGAAATCTTTGCTCAGTCTGCATGACCTGGGTTTGAATCCATATGCAGAACGAGACGGTTCGTCGTGTCATTTGAAGTTCACACATATCCTCAACTAGCAGCTCGTGAAAACTTTAAATTTTTTATGTCATTTTGTGTTAAATAATAAGTACGGTATGTTACTTTGAAGAGGAAATCGTAAATACGACGAACTTACTACATGCATTATCTACGAGGTGTGGCTAGAAAAAAACCGGACTAGTACTGGTGAAACAATAAAACGAATGCAATAAGGCTGAAAGTCGCGTGGTCTGTCACGTGACTCTCGCTCCGCCTACTGCTCGAGTTTCATCTGCCTCCTGCACTCAGTCTGCCCGTGGCGTCTGTTTTAAGTAGTTGACGTTTTATCTGTGCGTCGGAAAATGTTGAGTGTACAGAAAGAACAGCGTGTTAACATCAAATTTTGTTTCAAACTAGGAAAATCTGCAAGTGAAACGTTTGTAATGTTACAACAAGTGTACGGCGATGATTGTTTATCGCGAACACAAGTGTTTGAGTGGTTCAAACGATTTAAAGATGGCCGCGAAGACACCAGTGATGACACTCGCACTGGCAGACCATTGTCAGCAAAAACTGATGCAAACATTGAAAAAATCGGTAAACTTGTTCGACAAGATCGCCGTTTAACAATCAGAGCAGTGTCTGAGTTAACAGGAGTTGACAAGGAAAGTGTTAGGCAGATTCTTCATGAAAGTTTCAACATGAACAAAGTGTGTTCAAAAATGGTTCCAAAGTGTCTCACAATTGAACAGAAGGAACGCCGAAGAATGATTTGTTCTGACATCCTGGAAAACATTGAAAGTGATCCCACCTTCTTACAAAATGTTATTACTTGCGATGAATCGTGGTTTTTTACTTACGATCCCGAAACTAAACGCCAATCGATGCATTGGAAAACTCCTGGTTCTCCACGACAAAAAAATGCACGAATGTCAAAATCGAAATTCAAGGCAATGATGATTTTTTTTTTACATCAAAGGGATTGTGCACATTGATTGGGTACCAGAGGGACAAACAGTGAATCAGCATTACTACATTAGCGTCCTGGCTACCCTACGTGAGCGAGTACGGAGAAAACGGAACGATTTGTGGAGAAAAAAGTATAGATCCTTCACCAAGACAATGCCCAAGCTCACAGTGCGTTGTCAGTGAAGACGTTTTTGGCAAAACACAACATTCCCATCTTAGATCATCCACCCTACTCACCTGATTTGGCCCCCTGTGATTTTTTTCTTTTCCCTAAAGTCAAGTCAGCTTTGAAAGGAACTAGATTTGAGACTGTTGAAGCAGTAAAAGAAAAAGCGACGGAAGTAATGTATGGACTTACCGAAAATTATCTGCAGCATTGCTATGAACAGTGGAAAATTCGTATGGAGCGGTGTAGAGACCGAGGAGGAGAGTACATTGAAGGAGATAACATGAAATCGTAAATAATTGTAAATAAATGTTTTTTCCAGCATCAGTCCGGTTTTTTTCTAGCCGCACCTCGTATCTGACGTAATAATGAGAGTGGTAACATTTCAGGTATGTCATTTATTGTAATAAATGTGAGCTTACAAGCCTTCAGGACGGTCTTATCTGTGATAAGGTGTTCCCTGACATTTGTAGTTTCGTGGTATTACTTTACATCTTGAGTTATTGCGACACTGAGCAGTGCTTTCAAGTGGTGATTTTTTTGAACCATTTTCAATAGTCAAACGACTCTATCGAGGAGCTTTTAGAGGACCTGCTAGACAGCTGCGTTATGAGGGTTGTATGCGAATCAGGCGAAATGCATTTCTGGTCGTTCGGATACTTTTGAGCACGACTGTACATATAAGCCTTCGCCTGTTGCATTGCTTGTGTAATCATTCGACACCTTTATTGCACACGTCTCCTCCGCCCCCCCCCCTCCTTTCCGGCGACCTTTGTATTCACATGTTCCTTCCCCATCTCACTGTACAAACTTATTCTCTCAGCTCTACACGTCCATCTCTTTGTCCTTACCGCCGGCCCGTGTGGCCGAGCGGTTCTAGGCGCTATAGTCTGGAACTGTGCGACCGCTACGGTCGCACGTTTGTATCCTGCCTCGGGCATGTCTACGTCTACGTCTACGTGATTGCTCTGCTATTCACAATAAAGTGCCTGAGAGAGCGTTCAACGAACCACCTTCATGCTGTCTCTCTACCGTTCCAATCTCGAACGGCACGCGGGAAAAATGAGCACTTAAATTTTTCCGTGCGAGCCCTGATTTCTCTTATTTTATAGTGATGATCATTTCTCCCTATGTAGGTGGGTGCCAACAGAATGTTTTCGCAATCGGAGGAGAAAACTGGTGATTGATATTTCATGAGAAGGTCCCGTCGCAACGAAAAACGTCTTTGTTTTAATGATTGCCACTCCAATTCACTTATCATGTCTGTGACACTATCTCCTTTATTTCGCGATAATACAAAACGAGCAGCCGTTCTTTGTACTTTTTCGATGTCATCCGTCAGTCCCACCTGATGCGGATCCCACACCACACAGCAGTATTCCACAATGGGGCGGACAAGCATAGTGTAAGCAGTCTCTTTGGTAGACCTGTTGCACTTTCTAAGTGTTCTGCCAATGAATCGCAGTCTTTGGTTTACTCTACCCACAATATTATCTATGTGATCTTTCCAATTTAGGTTATTTGTAATTGTAATCCCTAAGTATTTAGTTGAATTAACAGCCCTCAGATTTGTGTGACCTATCGCGTAATCGAAATTTAGCTGATTTCTTTTAGTACTCATGTGAATAACTTCATGGATGTGTGGGATGTACTTAGGTTAGTTAGGTTTAAGTAGTTCTAATTTCTAGGAGACTGATGACCTTAGCAGTTAAGTCCCATAGTGCTCAGAGCCATTTTTTTTTCTCCATACCTTCTCTGTTTCGCCTCACCCACACTCTGTCAGTCTCCTCTGTCCCATCTCCTTGTACATGTCGCCCTCCTCCTTACTTCTGTCCATATTTTTTCCCTCCTCTCTCTCCACAATCTGGCTCTCTTTTCCTCCACAACTGTCTCCTTCTCCCACTTGGAGACCAAGAAGACAGTCCTTGGGTGGAGCACCAAACACTACAGAGATGACACGTCACTAGACAGCCCCAAAAGCAGCGAAAGTAAGACAGAACACCCGAAATGTCCCACGGAGGAGACGGTACGCGTTGAACACCTGATGAAAAGTGTAAGACCGTATGCCTGCCTCAAAAGGCGGGAACTTCACACACAACTCCAAGACACCCGTAAGACTGTCATCGTGGCAGCATTCGGCCGATAGAACCCCTGGCGCGGCGCGGATGAGAAACAGAGCAGCAGACGACGAGCACGACTCCAGAGGACACCCAAGACGGTGGGTACAAAATGGTTCAAATGGCTCTGAGCACTATGGGACTCAACTGCTGTGGTCATCAGTCCCCTCGAACTTAGAACTACTTAAACCTAACTAACCTAAGGACAACATACACAACCATGCCCGAGGCAGGATTCGAACCTGCGACCGTAGCAGTCGCACGGTTCCGGACTGCGCGCCTAGAACCGCGAGACCACCGCGGCCGGCCAAGACGGTGGGACGGCGATCGGAGCACTAGCGACAAGAGAACCCCCGCCCAAGCACCAATACGAAGGCTGATGCACAACAACTGAACCTTCCCTTTGCCAACGTGCAAGGAATGACAACAAACAACACTGATGCACATACTACAGCAGGGTGACGTTCGTGTTGCAAGCATTGCCGAAACGTGGCTAACGGCCAGGAATAAATTCAACTTCCCGAAATAAAAAAAAATAAAAATAAAAAAAAAAACTTTCCGGAAAGATACGCAAGACGGCAGAGTTGGAGTGGCAATATATACTCGGAATTCAACAGCAGAGACAGGAATCCCTCTACCAGCAGCACATCAGAACATCGAAGCAGTGATAGTCCAAATAACAGACAGAAACAGATGGGCCTTTAACATAGGCTGTATGTACAACAGTCAAGGGAGGCCCCTACCAACACAGTCATTACGATATACAATGACACTCAAAGATTCCTGATACTAGGTGAACTTAAATGCAAGACACCATACGCTAGGGTACAGAGCAGACAATGGCAACTGGCGCCAACTCTTCGATCTGCTGACAACAGAACCTATCAACAGACTCCCAGTACATCAACCGACCTTCGTCGGCTCTAATGGGAATTAGAAGCCAGACCACATACTGCAGAGCCCCAGTATCAGCGACGAAATGACAGAATCTAACATCTACGATTGCTTTGCAAATAACCACTTTCCTATCCTTTTCGCAACCAGTGCCACCCAACTCCCAGACCAGATACTCACAGGATGGACAGTACGAAAATACGCTAACGCAGACTGAGACAAATCCAAAGATATCCTCTCAGAGAGCCTAGCGTTTCCCATAGGCAACAGGCGACCACGACGACGACGGCCTTCAACAGGTCACTGACACACACAGCCATGTAACACGCAATAGACGAAGCCATTCCCACTACTGTCGTAGAAAACTGGAAACATGCCATCCCCTAGGACGCCCTCCACCTAATAAGACAGAAAAAGAACAGTTATACAGACAAATCAAACGGAAGGGTAACTCAGACCTTAAAGGACAGCGGAACAGACTAAACGCAAAGATGAAACGAATCATTTCCGTTTACCGACAAAGACAGTGGGACGATACCTGCAGACAGTTAAACTACAGACAGGGAGGCAGGTTCTGGAAGCTCTTCAAAACGCTGACAGGCCGAAGACAATAGACAAACACCAAATTACTGTTAAAGGACGAACCAACAACAGATAAAATATAACAAACTGAAGCTTTCAGACAGTTTTACAACAAGTTTGCTCCTTCTAATACGATAACAAAATTGACTAAAACTCAAGGTTCAAGTGAAAATGAGCTATCACAGACTCTCATCATTCTAACAAAAGAAAAACAAGACGAGCCTGCCATAACTAGAGGAATAACCTAGACAGACATTATCGACTTAATCCTCTTTGGACGGAACTCCGCCCCTGGACAAAACGACACAAAACGAATAAAATTACAGAAAGCCCCAGCACAACACCCATCCTCTCTCTCATCTACAACTACTGCCTGACATATGAGACCATACCGAAAAGCTGGAAGACAACGAGACGATAATGATACCAAAAACTGAGAAAACAAGTACCGACCGCACTCCTAAACGTCGATATCTCTGCTTGACGTCATGGAAAAGACATTTGAACAAGTACTAGCCGACCCTGTAGACACGTACATAGAACTCAAAGACCTCCTCCTGCTGACACAGTCAGGCTTTCGACACGACCACTCGACCAATGATCCGTTGGTTGAACAGACTGATGGAAAAAACAACGAGCTTCAATAGAGGTTGTAAGTAGGCTGTTTAGGTTTTTTTATTGGTAACGCCACCTCTGTATGAAAATCACTGGCTGTGCTGTGTGCAGTCTGTGGCTGTTTTGCATTGTTGTAATACTCGCCATTGTAGTGTTAGGCAGCTGGCTGTGAACAGCGCGTAGCGTTGCGCAGTTGGAGGTGAGCCGCCAGCAGTGGTGGATGTGGGGAGAGAGAGATGGCGGAGTTTTGAAATTTGTCATGAACTGTTATATATATTATGACTATTAAGGTAAATACATTGTTTGTTCTCTATTAAAATCTTTCATTTGCTAACTATTCCTATCAGTAGTTAGTGCCTTCAGTAATTTGAATCTTTTATTTAGCTGGCAGTAGTGGCGCTCGCTGTATTGCAGTAGCTTGAGTAACCAAGATTTTCGTCAGGTAAGTGATTTGTGAAAGGTATAGGTTAATGTTAGTCAGGGCCATTCTTTTGTAGAGATTTTTGAAAGTCAGATTGCGTTGCGCTAAAAATATTGTGTGTCAGTTTAAGGACAGTCTCGTGTAAAATTGTTCTAAGTTAGACACAATGGAACAAAATCAGAGACAAACACAGCAACAGTTAGACACAATGGAACAAAATCAGAGACAAACACAGCAAAAGCTTCAAAAGTTAGACTCATTGGAACAAACTCTTGAACAAACACGTGAAGATTTAACTACTGAGTTACATAACATTGAATCGAAATGTCAAAAAGTCTGTAATGACGTAAAAACTCAAATTTGTGAGCATTTTCAACCTATTTTTTCGCGGCATGAAAATGCATTACAGAATCACGAAGCAGCCATAAAAGAACTGCAAACTATTGTTCATGAAAATCATGAGACCTTGCAAGCTAAATTTGACTCAGTTGCATCTACCGATTCGGTTACGCAACTTGCAAATACTCAGGAAAACTTAAAGGACACAGTAGATACTCTGAAACTTGGTTCAGAAAAACACACTGAGGAAATAAGTACACTATCGGAGAAAGTAGCCGAACTTTCGGATCAGTTCACTAATTTATCTACGAAGGTAGATGATAATCTGAATGACACAAAACCGGTAGTCTTTAATGACACAGAAGAGTATGAAGAAATTAGAAAATTCAAACAAAATCAAAATCAAATCAATACACAGCAAAGTACAAGATCAGCTGACACAGTAATACAAGAATTACGTATTTCAGAGGACACTCGCGCCCCAATACGGGAAGAGGGACATAGAAATACGGAACAACCACAAAATAATAACACAGGACGATTCGGAAATTATGAAAGAAATTGGCAAGGCACACCGAATTTTGAGATGGAACCGCCGAGACGACGTAACAATGACCGATATGCTACTCGCCGACACGATGATTTTGACTATAAGCTGTTCATTACTACACGTAAATTCAAAACGTTTAAGAATTCTGCCAACGACATTCATCCACAAGCATGGCTCCATCAATTTTCTCATTGTTTTCCTCCCAACCGGTCGTTAGAACACAGATTAGAATTTATGTGTGGCTATTTAGAGAATGAACCAGCTGTAAGATTGCGATCGGTCATTCACGATTGTCACAGTGAAGGAGAATTTTACCATGCCTTCCTCTCAGCATATTGGTCTCAAGCTACACAAGACCGAGTAAAACATAGCATCATAATGATGAAACATTTCGAACAATCTGAATTCTCCAGTCTTGTGAAATATTTTGAAGACATGTTGCACAAGAATCAGTACCTGTCAAACCCATACAGCCCCTCAGAACTCATCCGCATTTGCTTAATCAAATTACCTGAACATTTACGACATATTATTTTAGCAGGACGTTGAAAAGAAGAAAAGAAGACATTGAAGCTTTTCATGGACTCCTACAAGAATTAGAAATTGACACTGACAATCGTGGAATGCAGGAGCACAACAATTACAGATCACATCCGTCGCAATTCCGCGATGAAAGAAATAATAACTGGACGCGACAAGGCTATTCTCACAACACAAATAGTGACCGAAACAGACACCACCCGTACGACAACCGTTGGCAGAGTAGTAATAATTACAGGGAAAGATCGCATTTCCGTAGTAATGAATATGACAGAGACAATCATAGAAACAGACAATATGGTAACCAGAACTATTATTATCAAGGGAGACAGAATACTTTCAGACGCAACAGTTCAGCGCGCAGTTACGATTCAGGGAGAAATTCTCCACCACATGACCGACAAACAAGAAACTATGTAAACTACCGACAAAACGACAGACCTGAATTTCATCAGAACTGGCGGGATTCTAACAGAGCTGGGCCCTCTCGGCAAGGCGAATTTGTAGAAGTTCGGTCTCCTAATCCCAATAACGACGCACGCCAACAAAGAGACAGACAATGACTCGCACCGCAGGCACCCGCTTGCGCCAGCTGGCTTAGAGAAAAATAACATAGACGCTAACCTTGAGAAAAATTCCAGTATTCTTTACCGACGTAGACTGCATGACAATTGCATTCAAGTTGAAACTCTGCGTACTAGGAAGAGTAAAGGTTTACACCATATTTCACATGTAAAACCGTTTATTGAAAGATAATCTGCTTTTTATCTTTGTCTTTGCCATAAAACTTTTCACTTCACATTTCTAGTATGCTTTGTCAGACTTAGAATCTGTTAACATGCAACAATGTTTGAAGTTAAATATCCAGTCAAGAACCAAGAGAACTTATTTAAACAGAATTTACGAATGCATTGTTATAGTGAACAGACTACACTGTGTTGTATTTGTACATTCTTGCTTGTTAGTTGCACGTTTACGTAACGACTATAAGGCTTACATACTTAGGACACATACTGGTACTGCTAATGAGATTTTAATGCAACATTTTGGTTTACTTGAAATTTGGTGTATCATGAGGTAAGTACATTGACTTCTGCAGAACTTCGCTTTCGGAGGACGATAACTACGACACTTCCACAGAGATTATGTTGCGACAAGACGCACAGTTTAGCGCTACAGGACACGTATTTGAGTGATTGATTTTGTACTGAAAATATTTATTTTTAAAGATATTTGGAGTACAATGATACAAAGGTTTTCCGTGATACATTTCATTCCATTGCTGTAATCTGTAACACCTGAGGGTATAATTACATTAATCCTCAGGGGGGTACACGCTTACTTTGTGTACCATGTGTTTGGCAAGCACAAGGAGCCCTAGCTAATATGGTATTTGCTTATACAACTTTACACATCAGTACCATATTTCTCCAACACAGTATTACACAGCTATCAGAGCATTTAACTGAGAGACAAACATTTTTTTTACTACATCAGTGACAGATGTTTACGTAATTTCACAGTTGGATAACTTCACACTTATGAAACTGTATTTTGTCTGTACTTTGTAAACTGTTCATATTTTTTCGGAACCATTGTGATACTATGAGAGCTTTGAATGATGTATTTGGTATGGGATCATGATTTTTAAAGTACGTTTGAGGTAGATGACACTTTTGACATGAGCAGAGAATTTTTTTAGGTTTTGAAATTATTGAAGGAAGCTACGACGATTTTGAGATTTGGCTGAGGTTTTATGATATTATTACGACGACGATGTGTACTATGCTGTTGAGATATGTTTATGATCAATAAGATGATGCTACCGTATATGAGGAATAAGAAGGATGTTGGAAACCAAGAATCGTACTTTAAGAGTTGTGAAATGTGTGTAAATGCGTGAATGTATCACAATGCCGGCGAAAATTTTTTGGACACTGTTATATTCATAGGATTTTGTTTCTACACATTTGGAACCAAATTCTCAACCTGTGAAAATAATTTTATATGAGACTGTCACTGTAGCGAAAACTGCTGTCGTAAATATTTCGGTATGAAAGGTAAGTGACCGTGACGTAATTCGTTGTGAGCGGCCAGGTGTGCCAGCCATCTTGAGAAAAGGCCATTAGGTGGTAGAAAAAAAAATGGAGGCCATTATCCTCGCTATTGACATACCTTTGTAGAAAGCATCGTAAATACGACACGCTAATAATAACTTGGAAACATTCTTACATCTGCACACCTGATTAGGACAAGTGTCTATCTACGAGAATTGAGAGAATTTCTACTAACGTATGAAATGCCTCATGACTACTGAATGATTATTTTATGCTTTACTTTGTACATAGTTGCTTATTTCATTTGATATCTGGTTTCCAGCTGTCTTGCAGCATTGGTTTCATAAAATAAAATTAAATACATTTGCTAATGTGAACACTTTCTGTCAACAGATCTATTAAATAATAATTTTGTGATCCACATTCTTCAAAAAAGGAGCACTTGGAAAGGAAAGAACAATAAGAAGGGACTAGTAACAGTAACTGCATACATAATATTCTTTTCAAGTACATGGTAATATTTTTTTGTACAATAAGTTTTTGTGGTGCACCACTTTAATTACATAGACATTAAGATGTGAACAGACATTTCCCTTATATGCATTGTTGTCTTTAGTGTACTATTTTTTCTGCTTGAGCTATGTCATGTTTAGGTATAAGATATTTCATTTTCTGCTTCTGCTTGCCAGGCATAGTGCTATTAAATTTCACTTTGCATTACTCTGTTAATCTAGTTATGCTACTGATTTATTTTTCTTGTTGCTGCACATTGGCTCATATTAGTTGTAATGTTGCTTCGCTTGGTAATTTAGATTTACTGCAGCTTGCTTTGACAATTTCCATTTTTTTTCATTGCTGTTTGTATTAATCGTTTTATGTGCTGCTGCATTGCCTCGTCCCTTAGTTTAGCATCTGAGCTCAGTAGATTTAAGTTAGCTTAAGAGGGGGTAGACTATATAAGAACCTAACTATGGAGAATAGGGAAAGAATGCTTTGAAAGTTATATGAAAACAATTTGGGCCAAAATGAGTATTGTACAATGAGCCATAATTATTTTGAAAGAAATATGGTTAGAATACAGAAAAGAGGTATAAATAGGACTTTTTGGGAATAATGATGAATGAAGGGAGATCTACGAGAAGTAAAGAAAGTTTTGTTTGCAAAATACTGCAGTAAAACAAACCCTGTCCTTTCCTTTTGTATTATTATGCTATGTGTTTGTGTACCCTTGTGTATTTGTGTACTTCCTGTCTTTAGTTGTTTATCTGATAAGACCTATGTTGTAGAATTTTTCTAATACTATGTTATTTACTTTGTAAAGATGTTTAGACATTATTTATTCTGGTTTGTTGCTCACATGTGAAGGTAATGCTTCAAAAGTTCTTCTGATCTTTATGTGTTTACTTATGTCATAATTCCTGTAACACTGATGTATATGTTTATTTCTATTCTTTTGTAAAGCCCCGATTACTACAAATGTTATCTGTATTGTTATGTTCTTTAATAATGTATTTTGTACCTTTGTAATTGTATTCTTATGTTATAATATTGTAATTGACACCAGTTCTTCAAATTAAGTATCATTTCACTGCACACGTGTGTGTTGGTCATAGTATGGGGACAATATGTGAGAAGTAGGGACTGTTAGTGTTTGCACGTGTGTTAATAATTCAGCAATGGACTGGATAACAGCATTGCTGGTTCTAAGGACAATTCCAAAAACTTTGTGAGTGCACAAGTGGTGGTTATGGACTTGCTATATTATCCGCAAGACTCTTCAATGGTGATTGTGCACCTGCACAGTCACAACGGATGGCTGCTGGCCATCTCTACAAGGACTACAGTGGGTCTGCATCTTTGATGATCCATCAATTCCATTATTTCTACAAGGACTGCAGTGGGTCTGCACCTCTGGTGGCCCACCAATACCGTAATCTCTACCAGGACTACAGTGGGTCTGCTCTGTGATGACCTACTCACCAATACTCTTCAAAACTTCGACTGACTCCGCTGTGGGTTTGCTCTGTTGTGGCCCATTACCTGTCAGCATGTCAAGAGTCAGCACTGTCTTTCTGTTGGAAGGACAACGCTACTTCTTCAAGACTGCATGGAAATCCACTACTTCCGTGTGCATTGTCTTTTACTGCTCAGACTTTGAAAAAAACACGGCAATTTTAGTGTGATCAACGATCAGGACCGTCTTTATGGACTGTGAGAAAATTTTAGCTTTTGACCAACATTGCATCAATAAGTGTGTGCATTTGATTTCTTTGTTATTGTAATTGTGAAAAAAATTTTAACAAATATGTATTGGCCAGTGCCCAAAAAAATTTGTAAAATTTTTTGTGGGTAGCATGGGGCTATGTAAGTAGGCTGTTTAGGTTTTTTTATTGGTAACGCCACCTCTGTATGAAAATCACTGGCTGAGCTGTGTGCAGTCTGTGGCTGTTTTGCATTGTTGTAATACTCGCCATTGTAGTGTTAGGCAGCTGGCTGTGAACAGCGCGTAGCGTTGCGCAGTTGGAGGTGAGCCGCCAGCAGTGGTGGATGTGGGGAGAGAGAGATGGCGGAGTTTTGAAATTTGTCATGAACTGCTATATATATTATGACTATTAAGGTAAATACATTGTTTGTTCTCTATTAAAATCTTTCATTTGCTAACTATTCCTATCAGTAGTTAGTGCCTTCAGTAGTTTGAATCTTTTATTTAGCTGGCAGTAGTGGCGCTCGCTGTATTGCAGTAGCTTGAGTAACCAAGATTTTCGTGAGGTAAGTGATTTGTGAAAGGTATAGGTTAATGTTAGTCAGGGCCATTCTTTTGTAGAGATTTTTGAAAGTCAGATTGCGTTGCGCTAAAAATATTGTGTGTCAGTTTAAGGACAGTCCCGTGTAAAATTGTTAAAAAGGTGACGTTTCAAGGACACTACACGCTTTTAGTCATTTTAGACATAGAATGTGCCTTTGACTAGCTCTGACACTCCCAACTACTTCACATGTTAGCACAGATGGGTCACCGTAACAAAGTTGTACTTCTAATACCCGCATATATGTCAAACACGATATCCAAGATCCAAGGTACATGTCTCTGGTGCAGTATCCCAAGAATCAACACCAAAGGCACGAGTACCACAAGAGAACATCCTGTCCCCGCTACTGTAAGCACTGTATACTGCCGACGTACCGCTGTGACAACTCCGTCAGAGACAATAGGACTTTACGCTGCCAACGCACCATACTGGTGCACAGAACTGAAAACAACCACTGTGCAGTGGAAGACAGTGACCTACCCACAATGACTTGTAGACTGGGTGGCCGAGTGGAGAATTCGGCCGAACGTATCCAAGACACGAACAGTCCTGTTCAGATATAGGCACCTGACCAAAAAACTACAGAAGAACAACGATGAGGTACAGCTGACACAATGGGACACGCTGCTGGGTGTGGTAGGTCCGCTGTTGTTTTCTATCTACATAAATGATCTTTTGGATAGGGTGGATAGCAATGTGCGGCTGTTTGCAGATGATGCTGTGGTGTACGGGAAGGTGTCGTCGTTGAGTGAGTGTAGGAGGATACAAGGTGACTTGATTTGTGATTGGTGTAAAGAATGGGCCGGCCGTTGTGGCCGAGCGGTTCTAGGCGCTACAGTCTGGAACCACGCCACCGCTACGGTCGCAGGTTCGAATCCTGCCTCGGGCATGGATGTGTGTGATGTACGTAGGTTAGTTAGGTTTAAGTAGTTCTAAATTCTATGGGACTGATGACCTCAGAAGTTAAGTCCCATAGTGCTCAGAGCCATTTGAACCATTTTGTAAAGAATGGCAGCTGACTCTCAATAGAGATAACTGTAAATTAATGCAGATGAATAGGAAAAAGAATCCCGTAATGTTTGATAACTCCATTAGTAGTGTAGCGCTTGTCACAGTCACGTCGATTAAATATTTGGGTGTAACATTGCAGAGCGATATGAAGTGGGACAAGCATGTTATGGCAGTTGTGGGGAAGGCGGATAGTTGTCTTCGGTTCATTGGTAGAATTTTGGGAAGATGTGGTTAATCTGTAAAGGAGACCGCTTATAAAACACTAATACGACCTATGCTCGAGTACTGCTCGAGAGTTTGAGATCCCTATCACGTCGGATTGAGGGAGGACATAGAAACAATTCAGAGACCGGCTGCTAGATTTGTTACTGGTAGGTTTGATCATCACGCTAGTGTTACAGAAATGCTTCAGGAAATCGGGTGGGAGTCTCTGGAGGAAAGGAGACGTTCTTTTCGTGAATCGCTACTGAGGAAATTTAGAGAACCAGCATTTGAGGCAGACTGCAGTACAATTTTAGTGCCGCCAACTTATATTTCACGGAAAGACCACAAAGATAAGATAAGAGAGATTAGGGCTCGTACAGAGGCATATAGGCAGTCACTTTTCCCTCGTTCTGTTTGGGAGTGGAACAGGGAGAGAAGATGCTAGTTAAGGTACGAGGAACCCCCCACCACGCACCGTATGCTGGATTGCGGAGTATGTATGTAGATGTAGATGGAGAAGTGACTAGAACCGCTCGGTCACAGCGGCCGGCCCCGAGACTTACACCCAGTAATAATGTATACGACATTACTGGAGTGGATCCCCTGAAAACCCCATTAAGAGCCTACTACGGAAAACACAGTGTAACTAACCGACCGTACATGGAAAAACAGCTGACAAAAAGACCTCGACAAACGAAATTCAAATGCATAGAGCCAGTAGCCCACAACACCTTCAAAGAGTATCCTCCATATCTAGATCAAAGACAGAACGACTAAAAACACACTGACACATACACACTGGAAACAGGAAACACACGCAACAGAACCGAATATCTCGCGTTCACACACACACACACACACACACACACACACACACACACTCACACACATACAGACACACACACAGTAGCACACTACCTTCAAGCACACTAGAATTAGGACAGCTATATAATCAAGAGTATGCTTATTAGTACCTCAACATCGCTCTTCACCCACAGTGACAAGTAGATAAGGTGAATGAAAATTCTCCTCAGCTAATCGACACCAGTAGGTACCAGATGTAATACATCACTGTGTGAGCAACCAAGATAGCATCCCCTAGTATGGTACCAATATCCAAAAATGCCTACAATCTTTCTACTTAATGACGTACTTCGCTCAACTTATTTTTATACAATTTTAATTTATTCAATTAAGTTACTCCACTTAATTTAATTTATTCTTGGAAGTGTTTTATTCAATCCAAACGCTTAAGCAAATACGACACACACACACATATACGAGAACTTTGTAATCTGTAAAATAGGAGTAATATTAGCAACATTTTAATTTCTTTTCTTATAAAATGCCAAATTTAAAGTTAATTTAAATTTTATTTTATTTATGTTGGAAAAGATATAATTGTAAATTTTGTAAAGCATGATTACTTGTACTCAAGCAAAAAATATTAAAGAATTCGCATTTGTACAGGCTGGAGAATGAAAATTGCTTAAAACATAGGCACCTGAAGAAGACAGCGGGTCACGCGTTCGACACATCGTGCGAGAACAGCGTGAACAAACGGAAGAAATCCGCCTAGAGAGCCTGAAGAATTACGAGTTGAGTGAAGTTCAGTCTTAATGATAAATATTTAACACATTCAGATCATAAGCTCACTGTGCTGGAAGCTGTAGTCACACTAACATTTAATACTTCTAATAATTTTGGTAATATAATCATGTTAATAAAGATAAATAAATATAATGTTACGAACATCAGCTGACGAGTTATAGCTTGCATTGGCAAAGAAGTCAATCATAGTCTCCACGCTGAAGGAGCTTATTGCAGCTATTAAGTCACAGACTCCAAGCAGTAGTGCATGTTACTTGTGGTTCGTCAACCGTGTTGTACACTCCTGGAAATGGAAAAAAGAACACATTGACACCGGTGTGTCAGACCCACCATACTTGCTCCGGACACTGCGAGAGGGCTGTACAAGCAATGATCACACGCACGGCACAGCGGACACACCAGGAACCGTGGTGTTGGCCGTCGAATGGCGCTAGCTGCGCAGCATTTGTGCACCACCGCCGTCAGTGTCAGCCAGTTTGCCGTGGCATACGGAGCTCCATCGCAGTCTTTAACACTGGTAGCATGCCGCGACAGCGTGGACGTGAACCCTATGTGCAGTTGACGGACTTTGAGCGAGGGCGTATAGTGTGCATGCGGGAGGCCGGGTGGACCTACCGCCGAATTGCTCAACACGTGGGGCTTGAGGTCTCCACAGTACATCGATGTTGTCGCCAGTGGTCGGCGGAAGGTGCACGTGCCCGTCGACCTGGGACCGGACCGCAGCGACGCACGGATGCACGCCAAGACCGTAGGATCCTACGCAGTGCCGTAGGGGACCGCACCGCCACTTCCCAGCAAATTAGGGACACTGTTGCTCCTGGGGTATCGGCGAGGACCATTCGCAACCGTCTCCATGAAGCTGGGCTACGGTCCCGCACACCGTTAGGCCGTCTTCCGCTCACGCCCCAACATCGTGCAGCCCGCCTCCAGTGGTGTCGCGACAGGCGTGAATGGAGGGACGAATGGAGACGTGTCGTCTTCAGCGATGAGAGTCACTTCTGACTTGCTGCCAATGATGGTCGTATGCGTGTTTGGCGCCGTGCAGGTGAGCGCCACAATCAGGACTGCATACGACCGAGGCACACAGGGCCAACACCCGGCATCATGGTGTGGGGAGCGATCTCCTACACTGGCCGTACACCACTGGTGATCGTCGAGGGGACACTGAATAGTGCACGGTACATCCAAACCGTCATCGAAACCATCGTTCTACCATTCCTAGACCGGCAAGGGAACTTGCTGTTCCAACAGGACAATGCACGTCCGCATGTATCCCGTGGCACCCAACGTGCTCTAGAAGGTGTAAGTCAACTACCCTGGCCAGCAAGATCTCCGGATCTGTCCCCCATTGAGCATGTTTGGGACTGGATGAAGCGTCGTCTCACGCGGTCTGCACGTCCAGCACGAACGCTGGTCCAACTGAGGCGCCAGGTGGAAATGGCATGGCAAGCCGTTCCACAGGACTACATCCAGCATCTCTACGATCGTCTCCATGGGAGAATAGCAGCCTGCATTGCTGCGAAAGGTGGATATACACTGTACTAGTGCCGACATTGTGCATGCTCCGTTGCCTGTGTCTATGTGCCTGTGGTTCTGTCAGTGTGATCATGTGATGTATCTGACCCCAGGAATGTGTCAATAAAGTTTCCCCTTCCTGGGACAATGAATTCACGGTGTTCTTATTTCAATTTCCAGGAGTGTATATTTTAGTGTTAAAAGTGCCTCGGACAGTGATTGGAGTGACACTCAAAAGATTTAATACCGGCAAAGCTTGCAATTTGTATTTAATTTGATACTTTGTTCATATCTGTGATTACACGAAACATTCACGATTTTATTCGCTGTCTATCGACAATATATTGAGGACTGAAATGCATCTTTTCGATTCACCAATAAAAATTGGGTGCCGTCCCATCGTTTTAATCAAAAAACTCGAAAAAAGTCAAAGAAAGAAGAATAAGGTTTGACGCCCCGTCGACAATGGGCTGTGGCCTTTCAAAGGAACCATTCCGCCGTTTGCCTGGAGCGATTTAGTGAAACCACAGGAAACGTAAATCAGAATGGTCGGATGCAGATTTGAACCGTCGTCCTTCTGAAGGTGACACCATTGGGCTAAGCATTGCGCCACATCATTGGGTCAGAAACTTATTGAAAATAAAAGTTGCGTTTCTCATTTCCGTCCTGAATTTCCCTGTTCATCTACCAGCTAAATTTCTGCGACCCGTGGAGAAGATAACCGGTAAGACAGCAGGACATCTAATGGAGATGCGAGGAAAACAGATCTCTTAGGATATACTTTTGCAGTTTATCCGGCGTAGGCCTCCATATGCAACTTCACATGGGGAACACGCAGTAATACGTCGCTGCAGGGACTTCCTTTCAATTTCTAGTGATATTCTGTCCATGGAGATAGCTACAAGTGTCTTCCAGTTAGGATTTAGCTGGTACTGCATTCTGCTGCACCGCGCCGTGTACACTTACTTCACAGACGACTGTATATCGTCCTTCAAGGTAGCGTCACCAGCGACGATGCAGCTAGCATTACTTTTTTATGTATCTTAAACAGCGTAGCAAATACTTGGCTCACACGCAATGAGCATTCAGGACCTAGCGCTGCTTGCAATGTTTGTTATTGACCATTTGTTTCCTATACTTTAATACTCAGTTTGCCATTCAGAAAGGGTATTAGTTAATGTTTCTCATTTTTACTTTTCTCTGAGGAGGGCCATGCGAGACGATGCTGTGGGTAGGATACTTGACTCGCATTCGAAGAGACGGTTTTTGGAATCCACATTCAGCCGGCCAGCTATAAGTTTTGTGTGGTGGTCCCAAAATCGCCTAAGGCAAACGACAAGATTGTATCTTTTATGACGTCAGTGGCGAAATCTCTCTGTCCTTCCCCAACACCGACTTCGGGCCCCGTCTCTAATGACACTATCCTCGGCAGACCGTTAAACACTAAGCTTAATTTCTCCTCGTCATGAAAAACCTTCTGAGTATCGCATACAACACTATTTCGGTGGCGTTTCCCTTAGCCGGCCGCCACGACTCAATATGCACGGTATTAACAATGCAGAATGCAGCAGCGGTGGAGCCAGAATTACAAATTAAGCGCGGCACTAAAACCAATTAAGACGAGGAAGAACGGACCGCTAATTGCAGGCCCTTGCGTCTATCTCTGTGTCAATCAGCGCAATTAAGACCTCTGCCCCATTAGGTGCACGCAAAGATTGTGCCACGCGGCTATTGTCTGCCATCGGTTAGCCTCCAGGGAACGGACACCTGCCTCTTCCATCTTTCCAACGCGATGAACAACGACGCACTGGCCTTCCTTGTGCGGTGAGTATTTTTGATTCGGTTCTATTGTTTATGCGACACGCAGCCATTTACAGTGCTTATTGTAAGACTCTAGTGCCTGTATCACCGTCAATGCATTTTCCGGTTTGTGAGTCTGGGTAGCTGTGGTACCGCCACTTTCTTGACCCGGTTGCGAAGAATAATTGTTGGCATGCCTATGTGTTTCTCTGCTTTTCCCGTCATGCTCATTCCCCAAACCATACGCAGTCAGCAGTAAACGATGACCTCCACCTCCAACATCCACCTCCCTCCTGCGAATATTTTGTAACATTTAACATAATGGCAGCGTATTGAGATATTTTCATGTTCCATACATCATTTGAAGACATTTTTAATTAAAATAAGGTAGAACGAGTCAGTTTACATGACATGTACACACAACGAGTTTTAACACCAACGAGCATATTATTTTTCAGTCTTACTGAACTGCACATAAAAATAAAAAGTAATGGCTTTTTATTTGTTTTACAGGCTCTGTCGCTCTCTCTCTCTCTCTCTCTCTCTCTCTTCGTTTAGTTGATTCCAACATTCCGTGACCCCTAGAACTAATGCAGGCTAATTTGTTCTGTCCTGCACTTTCTCCTGCAGACTTCCCAGGTTGGAATCCATTACTTCTGTGATGCCATCAGCCATCTAATTCTTTTGCCCCCCCTTAGTCTCCTTCTGCCTTCGCTCTTCCATAGAATTAACGTTTTTTCCAGCTTATCGTGTTTTTTCTCTTAATGCCATACTGTGCCCAAAGTAGGTCTGCTTTTGTTTCTGTGTCAGACCTTCCACGGAGAAATCTGGTGTTATTTGCTACATTACTGACCTATTTGTTCACTTTGCTAACCATGGAACTCTCAGAAGTTTCCTTCTACATCACAGTTCAAAGGTGTCTATTCTACATCGTTCAGCCTTTGTTATATTTCTGGTCTCACATCCCTACATCACAGCTGGAAAGGCCGTAGTCTTTATTTTACGGATCTATGTTGTTAATGTTATGTGTCTGTTCCTTAAAATATGACAGGATTGGACATTGCCTTTCTGCCAAATTAGAAACGTCACTTGATTTAGTGGATGTAATCATTTTCAGCAGAAATCTAGGATCCGTGATAACTGAACACAGAAACTACATCATTGTTTCTCCTCTTATATGCCATGAAGTGATAGGTGTAGTTGCCATAATATTCGTTTTCTTGACATTCACTATCAGACCAGCCTTTGCACATTCTTTCACCTTCAGTAAGAGGATCTTTAACACATCTTCACTTTCTGCCATCAGTATGCTATCATTTGCACATGAGAGGTTATAAAAATTGTCGAGAAGGAATTATTTTAGGTGATGTTTAAAATTTTCTTTTCTATCTGTTACACATTTTATTTCACTTGGCAAATAATGAAAAATTCATGTTGATACCTATTGAAGCGCACTCTGAGCCACTCAGGGCTTTAATAATAAGTAAAACACGCCGCTTTTTCTTCCAGTATTGTAGTTATGGACATCAATATTCTTCTGAATTAGTTGGATTGGGGTTGGGTTGTTTGGGGCAGGAGACCAGAGAGGGAGGTAATTGGTGTCATCGGATTAGGGAAGGACAGGGAAGAGAGTCGGCCGTGCCATTCAAAGGAACCATCCCGACATTTGCCTGGAGCGATTTAGGGAAATCACGGAAAAGCTAAATCAGGATGGCCGGACGCGGGATTGAACCGTCGTCCTCCCGAGTGCCAGTCCAGTATGCTAGCCACTGCGCCACCTCGCTCGGTCTGAATTAGTGAAGGACTTTGAACAGAGATTATAAGGTGAATATCAAACAAAATTAAAATAACGGCAATATAATGCCACTGAATTAAATCAGATGATAATGAGGAAAGTAGATTAGGAAATGAGACACTAAAACTAGTAGATGAGGTTTGGTGTTCTAGCAGCAAGATAACTGTCGATGACGAAAGTAAAGAGAGTATAAAATGAAGACGGGAATAGCAAGAAAATCGTCCCTGAAGAACGTTTATTAACACCAAATATAAAATTAAAATTTAGGAAGTTACTCTGAATGTATTTGCCTTTGTGTAAACTACAATACGAGCCGTAATTATGGAGAAAAATTGTCATTATGGTAGCGGCGATAGACATTCATCTACTACATTCTGTTAATTTCCTATTGGCGAAGTCACAATATCTTTTCATAATACAACCGGTTTCCACGAGACAGGAATCTTCTTTAAACTCTAACCGCGTACAGTAGCGCATGAGGCACAGATTACGTTGTCATGTCTGAATATTGGCATCATTGGTCGGGTCGTGATCAAGAGACGGGGTGCAGGAGCTGTTGTTAAGACATTGGACTGGTATTCGGGTAGATCACATTTCAGATCCCTGTCTGATCAAACCTGGTAATGCGAATGCCGCGTTGTTTCCCTTGCAAAGGCATGACCTAATTTCTTCCCCAGTCAATGTTTTTGCTGCTTATCGAATTTCATCGTCGATGGGACGTTGAATCCTAATTTTCATTCAATAACTTTTATTTGTGATCAATGCCGATATGCTGACGAGAATTCGATCACGTTGAAGTTTTAAGTTAAGGAAGAGAAACCGATCTTCACACGTTCAGTAATATTGTCAAACCATGAATATACTGACTTTCTAGAAGGGCGTACTGACGTTTTGTCAATACTAGAATACAGACGAGCAGTACTGATAGCCCTCAAGATATTCTCAGTATTGTCGATACATAGTGAACGCGTGGGGTGAAGTATTGGTGGTTTGACAATAGCCTCAATTCAAAAGTTAACAGAGTTTCATGAACCAGCCACACGGCGTTAGAATACAGTGTCTAAGTCGTATCTCTACAATGAGTAACGAAAGGTCAGTGAAATGCACGTCAATTTCACCAATTGTTACCTGGACATATCCTTGCCGGGCAGATATGATTGCTTCACAGGTTTACGTAGGATTTTATTAGTAGTGTTTGCTCATGCTACAAAACCAAATTTAGAGAATTTCAATGACCTTCCTGTCCCCAGAAATATCAAAATTATTCCTCATCTCTCATCGACTGCGATTGCCTCTCCCATTAAGGTATTTCGTTTCTCTATTTTATCTCCTGTCAACATTAATAATTTATTGTCCGATGCAGGACCCGTCGGGAAAATATTTATATAATGTTTCAGGTATGTGGTTCTCATTTGTCAGTAAACAGACATGTGACCTGCCGCTCCTTTTTCAACAATTCTCGGATGCATTTCATCTTTTCCGCTGTTTTCTATTGCTTGCAAACTATATATAATATAACTGCAGTCTCACTTTCCTTTCGGCGTTCGACATCTTAATCCTATAAATCTGCGTTCTCAGCTGATAATTTTTGTCGGTATTATTGATGGTGTTGTAACGCAGCAAATTATTACGAGTTGTCATCTTGCTTTGAAAGTGTAGATTTCCGTGGAGGCAGGAGAGCGGATTTTGGTTCTCACGCTGACACAACTGACGGTGGCTACTGGGTCACGCCAGCCGTGTGTACTCGACTAACGCTGCTTGCAATACGTTACACATACTCTCTTTGAATCAATTTTTTCATACGTAGTGTAGCACATTCTATGGATATCACAACCGTTCTGCTACAATTTCAAATCGATAACTACAATACTTTCGGAGATATAAATTTATACCTAAAACACATAACAACTGTGCGGGCGTTGTGAAACCGAGTTAGGGACTGTAATGCATTCATCTGTAATATCAACTGAAACTACAACCTAGAAGACAGGTTCATATAATTTAATTTTCTGGAATTTTCCTCAGTTTTATTGCAACAGATTTCGGACGTAACTAACAGTACATCGGAAAATTAATATTTCTTTGTGTTTTGGTTATGTGAGTGTTTAGGAGAAACTGAGAGGGTGAATGGAGAGCATACGTAAAGCGAGACTGTGATATTTTATAAAAACTATGTAAATGTAAGCGTGATAAAGTTCTTGTGTAATGGGGTAATTTGTAACCAATGTCCGAGTGAGCCTGACTTTATAACAGACAGCCAGAAGGGCCGTGGATTAAATTTATTAGTAATTTAATTTGTGGAAAGGAATGTTATTTTTTTCGTTAAATTTTATTTAGTTTCGGAATTACGAAATTTCGAGTCCATGTTACGTGTGGAAATCTGATTGGCTGACATTAGAAATACCGCGTGTTAGAAATGGTCGAGACGGTCTGATTGACTGCTTTAACATACCACCCAGTAGGAATTCAGGGTTTCCCGCCCGTTTGAGTAAGGCTTTTCCTCAGATCTATGAGTCGATATAGACGATCGGGAGGCGTCTTCTAGTAAACACCCGTGTTAAATCGCGCTGATCAAATTTGTACCAAAACTAAGAAATCCGCGCGTGTAGTTGATGCAGAGCAACTACGGTTTTGAGTATTTTGAGAACGTTTGAGCTTTGCGAGTGGTTCGGGAGATTTTGTGTGAACATTTCAGATCGTACATAAACTCCACGTGGCGTATTGCGTGCAAATTACGAGACATTATGGCGAGTACGTCTCTGCAAGAAGACTACTGAACGATTAACTGCCTTAACTCACAAGTAGTAGTGGGTATGAACTGTTGAGGACGTTTAAAATATCGCCGTCGCCGCAGTGTGAGGTC
This sequence comes from Schistocerca nitens, assembly GCF_023898315.1. NCBI lineage: Eukaryota > Metazoa > Arthropoda > Insecta > Orthoptera > Acrididae > Schistocerca > Schistocerca nitens. The sequence goes on from NC_064614.1 coordinate 73,239,135, forward strand.
GCGCCAGTATGCTGAACGTTTTCAAGTTAGTATTGTCAGTGAGTATTGAGCTTGTGCAGGCCTCTTAAGATTCAGCTCGACTGGGCTTGGCCGCTGCGGACAGCGGTGGGAGGATGGGCTTCAAGGACGACATACCGCTCGTCGACAAGGGAAGTGGTCAGTGGCAAGTATGCGTCGGAATTTTGCAAGGAAGTGGTCGGTCGAGAGGAGCATCTGACCGGCAACGTGCTGTGGACACCATGTTAAAGTGTATAATGGCGGTGGTAATGCTGGTGGTAAGTTCCTATGGGTCCAAACTGCTGAGGTCATCGATCCCTAGGCTTAAACACTACTTAATCTAAATTAGATTAACTCACGCTAAGGACAACACACAAAGCCATGCCCGAGGGAGGACTTGAACCTCCGACAAGGAGAACCGCGCGAACCGTGACAAGGTGCCTAAGGCCTCGTTGCTACCACGCGCGGCTATAATAGCGGTATCAGCCACAGGTGACGTTCAAACTTTTCTTAATTCGGTAATACTACGATGATTAGTCGTAGCACAAATACAAAAATTTCAGGTTACTCACATAATTGAGATGCATCTTTTGGAATATTAAAACTGTATATATCTCAAAAGCTATAGGAGTTAAATGTCGACAGCAAATGAATATTATCAGATAAATTAATTAAAATTAATAACTGCTCAACGTCAGATGATGTATTAATAAACAACGTGCAGGATGACAACCTAGCACTACAACTATCGTCCCCAACACCTCATGTGTATACATATATTATTCTTCTTCCTTCTTTTTCCGTTTGGTCCACCTAAGGGCCGAAAGTTAATAACGGTGCTTCTTCCTTTGATCTTCTTTCTTCTTCATCCAGTGTTCTTTCGTCTTCTCACTACCTATCCTTTTTTTCTCCTCAAACCAATTTGCCACTTCCATTTTAACACATTTTTTTAAATTTTTCTTTCCATTGAGTCTTTTTCACCAACTTATGTCGTTTCTTTCCAAATCTTTCCTAACTTCCTGAATCCAGCCTATTGTTGAGTCATTGTCCCAAAGATATTTAAAAATTTATTTAGTTAACGTGTTGCCGTTCCTTCTACACAAATGTCCAAAAATAGGAGTAGCCTCTTCCGTAGCGTTTCAGTTATGTTATCTGTGTTGCGATACACTTCTTCATTAGCTCTTAATATCCATACCTCTGTATTTCTTAGCCGACCAAGTATTTTTCTAATTATTCTTCTTTCTGCTACTTCAAGTACACGTAATTTGTAATTCAATACTAAACATTCACTTGCCTAAAGACATTCAAATTTTACTACTGTGTTTTAGTGTTGTATTTTCAAACTTTTAGCCAGAGATCTTTGTTGTAAATGTTCCTGCTTATACAATATGCTCTCTCAATTTTACGTACTCTTTCTTCCACAGCGAATTTTTCTAAGCCGTTTTCTCGAATCATTTTTCCCATATATTTAAATTTATTAACACTCTTTATCTGCCCAGCATGTTACTAGGATTTCTGGAGCATTTCTTGTCGTAATGTATTTTCTACACCGTCAACCATGTGACAGTATGGTTGTACAACTCTGCTGATTTTCAAGTTCCAAAATCGCGAATGAATTGAAATTCCGTTTAATAAATTTCCTCTATATATTTAGAATAAATACACTACCATATCTGTCTGGGAACCCAAGCAATTTTTGCTCTGCCTCACATGTGGCGTCCAGTTGACTCATACACGAAGTATTCTTACCAAAATCCGAAAATGTTATTAATACGTCACACGAAATTTGCTCCCACGCTGACTAAATACCCCTCATTCCGAAAGAACTGCAATGAAGTACTGAAATTTAGCACCTTAAATTTCTCAAATTTCACTATCCGTGGGCTACGCACAGATCCGTCCCTACTAAGCAAGCGCTAGCAGAACAGCAACGCCTCCAGCGCCAGCCTAACTGCTTCCTCTACCCGTGTTATGGGGAGGCCACCAAAGATACAGACGTCGTTTCCTGTCAACCTAACTCTTCTGTGTGTTATTACACCAGCTCTGACGACCAAGCTAGGCCTCTCTGCCTTTGTACTTCCCCTACAGCTATTGGCAAACTGGAGGAGAAGACGAAACGACAGTAGCAGACAGCTACTGACTAGTCTCACGAAAACTCGCATTCACTCGTTTCGGTCACATACAACATGTTAAATGATGAAACAAGGATGAGAGTGATTAAAGTGCCTACTTACTTGTAACAGGACAAAGAAAAGAAAAGACCTATCCCTGTAAACGACACACTTCCTTTCGAGAGGCTAGTGCCTCACAAGCAACAGATGCTAGAATATAGGCAGAAAGATCTCTCTGTATATACTAGAAGGACCTGATGGACCTCTTTCAGACGCACTGTCACTGTGTAGTCAAAAATCTGTTAAAAGGGATAACATTAACGAAATCTTCAATAAAAAAGAGCGATCTAATGTTATAAAGTGTTCTGTAGGTGGTCCTCTTTATAGATGAGCAAAACTTCTTGAATTCTTCCAAAGAACCGAAGTTAATCACTCACCTTCTCTACAACTGGTCTAATTCGTTTATTTCGAATGCAAAGTTTCCGGAAGTTCCCTTGTAGGCGATGGTTTTGGCCGTCACTTTACATCTCGTTGACAGGAGTTGTATATGCCGTCACGCCTGACCCTTTCAGCATTATAGACTAGTTTTTCACCCAAGAAAATATGGGAGAACTGTATACTGAGTTCTCTTTTTGATGACCTAGTAGAAATCCAAACTGCGTTGTTAGTATCTGCGTTGTTAGTCGCAGCTTTGCGGAAGTTTGCATTGTTTGCATTTTATTTGGAAAAAGTTTCTGACAAGGCCGTTAGTTTCATTAATCTTCATCGTTCATTAGATGCTGCTTATTTGACTTACGTACCGAGTAAATTACAGCTATAATGTGATCATCTTTTTGAACATGAATTTTCAGATTTTAAATGTTGTGCCAGTGTTACAAAAATCCGGACATGACGACAGCACCAGTATTCGTGTGAACTTAGCGTGTTTCATAACTTCTAATTCAGGTGCAATTTACATAATTAGTAACTGAAATTTATCTCAGCTCAACAGTTATGATATAATCGAAAATGCATTCTTTTTAATCTGCTCTCTAAACTTCTCAGTAAGAAATACGTTTTGAAAAGCCAATAACTTAAGAAAGTTAAATTTTGGCGTTAACCGTTTCATCACACTATTTATCAATTTGTATTCCTTAATAGTTTCTTTGATTTTCACGTTTTTTGACAGAAGTCATGGTCACTGTCTATGTAAATTAAGTGTTAGTTAGTCAAAGTATATAGAAATGCTGAACAAGACATTATCTTTATATATGTAAATTATGGCAGACAGGGTTGTAATTACCACACATCAGTTACTCTTGTTTTCCTTGTCAGTGCTAGAGAACGTAAATTGAAATTAGATAATTCTGCAAGGATAAGTGTCAAATATAGTATTATAATGTATATTTCTTCATACACTAGATTTATTTGACGACATTTGCGCATAAAAATTATTAGTGTAATATCTTGCACACGAGGAAACAATATTGTTGACTACGAGTTTCATTTATCGGCATTTGAGCGTACGAAATAGTACTCTGCTAACCGATACAGAGAAAAAGATTATTGTAGCCTAGGGGTGTTATTTTCTGTCATTTGAACGTACAAAATACACACATAAAAAAGTTCCCACACCTCCTGAAGACAGACGTTGACTGTGGATATTGTATCACGGACACAGTCCCTTTGACTGTCCAGAGATAAGCCCGCCAAAGATGTAAACAACCATGCATGAGCAGCGCCTAGTAGCCGGAGGGGGCCCGACAGCCGATCAGTTCAGGGCTGTTTATGGACGACGTGACCCACCAACCACTCTGAGGATCTACACCGAATCTCCGTTGAGGAATGGGACAGTGTGGACCAACAGTGTCTTGATGAAATTGTGGGTAGTATGCCACGACGAATACAGGCATGCATCAATGCAAGAGGATGTGCTACTGGGTATTAGAGGTACCGGTGTGTACAGTAATCTGGACTAACACCTCTGAAGGTTTCGCTATATGGTGGAACCACGTGCAGTGTGTGGTTTTCATGAGCAATAAAAAGAGCGGAAATGATGTTTATGTTGATCCCTATTCCAATTTTCTGTACAGGTTCCTGAACTCTCGGAACCGAGGTGATGCAAAACTTTTTGAAGGGCGTAGTACTGCAGAATCTGATACATGGTAATAACTATTGGAGTATAAAATATATGGTCCAAAATAGTATTGTATAATCCGATACACTGCCTGATTTGTTATACACTTCATCCAGGCAGAATCATAAAGGCAGCCTCACTTTTTATTGCGGACATTATCCTTTGGGATCAATGTTGTCTATTCCTGTGAGACAGACTGTAGAACCACCCCACTAACTTACACATGAAATGTTGTAGAATAGTTTTAGTAAATACTCATTTTAATTGATTATAGTTGTTACGATCGTACGACAGCCGCACTATCTCTGAAATCTAAAACTGAATTAGGTTGTGCTACAAGACAAAATTTATGCACGTGGTACAAGAGGTGTTCCATGAGAAAAACTTGATTCGCAGCAGTTCTCCCGACCTCTGGTGAGGAAGCAGTTCCGGCGACTGCGGCACCGCTCACAAAGGCCCTCCCGGAGGCGTATTCCGCTAGGTGGGACGGCGAAGCGCGAACCTCCTCCGCCAGCCAACTGGAAAGCCACTCAGCAGGCGTGAAATCGCCTTCCAGCTCTCCCTGCTCATCTTTTTTTTTCGATTTAGGTCTTGCTGCGTAATATCTGACGGTGGCGCCACCAGCTGCTCGAGTGTTCACACGTAGCCAACTATATCTCATGGGGGACGCCAATAAGCCATGTTCATTGCGTCTACTGGAACGATAGGGAAAAAAAAGTTCAGCTAAATTTTTAATTTTACTTCTTTCCAGAAGATCGGTGATCACTAATATACAATTGTAACGCAAATAAAAGAGCAAAGTAATTGCTCATCTTATAGTACATAGGCTTAACGCTTTGGTCAGGAAGAAGTCTCATGCATCGTTGGGAAATTACCATTACCCCACCATACAGTCTTTCACAACTCTTGGAATCACACGTGGCGAATATGAAACGAATTGGAGACAGGTTAGCGTGGTAAATGTTAACAACACAGGGGGGGGGGGTTAAATTTATTTACCATACAGTTCCCAATGCTGTAAGGTGTTGGCAATATTTCTACTTGCAGGAGATTCCTGATTTGCATACTGGCGAAAGTGAAAGGATATTACAACGCTAATAATAAAGAAATAAAGAATAGCAAAATTGTTCACACTTGTGAAATAAGATGGCGAAAAATAGAAAATTTAGCAAAGGGAACACATCACATGTGTTATGCCAGCGGCCTTGTCACGTCGGGAACGCTAGTTTTCACTCGATAACTGAAGTTGAGCGATGCCGGGTCCAGTTATTTTTTGGACTCGTGATCGTTTTGGTGCACTGTGAACCGTTGGCTCAGGGAAAACCACGCTGCCAAAAGCCTACAAGTGAAACACTCGCACCTGGCTGATGGCCACACGTCATTATTGCTCGATATCAGAACTGGAAGGGAAGACAGAAATTGGAATATGCCCTACAAATAATCGAGAACGTTCTGTCTAAGTGTTTCTTTGCAGTCCAAAGGTTGGCACAGTAGAAGAAATCATGGAGGGACGCATTAAACAAGTCAGAAAAGTGACGGCCGAAAAATGTTAGCGATTTGCAGGCGATTATTTCATTATTTTCAGTAACTACTGGAGGTAGCTACTTCGGAAAAATGTGTACACCTGACGGTGTTCAAGTGCTACTACTCCGAAAGTCGTGCTCGCTCTCTCTCTCTGTCTTCTCTTTAGACAAAAGGACATTTATCACAGCGATTTACTTACATTCCCACAGATCACGTGAACGATTCTTTTAGCGAAATGACGTGGAACAAGTTAGTACAGGTTATTTGTCTATAATTAGTGTTAACATTAATAAACTCAACCACTTTTATACTGTCTACTAGTTTTTAAGTAGTAATTCGTCAACGGCATAGGAATAGCTCTACAGGAGAAACGATTTTAAATTACTTTTAAATCTTGCTTCGCTACCTGTGAGGCACTTAATTTATTGGACAAATGATGAAAATTTTTGTTGCTGGATATTTAGCTTCTTTTTGAGTCACTGAAAACTTCAACAATGGCGCCTGGCGCCTCGTGCAGCGGCTAAGTCCCGTTCAAGGTCACCCGCCTTACACAGCTGCAGCGGCTAAGTGAACACAGCCATGCATGAATACCCACCCACCTCCCCAGGGGTCGAAACCCCTGCAACCCATCGATAGATTATAATCAATAAACAATTAATTAATAGATCTAAAAGGTAAGACTTTTAACTGAAGTAGACCTATACTTAAAAAAAAAATCTCACGAGATAGATAAGGATGGTTCGCAACTTTAAACTGAACAGTAAAATAAACAATGACACAGAGATCATCCCAGAGTGCCCCAGAGGGCATCCTAGAGTGCCCCAGAGAGCATCCCAGAGTGCCCCAGTGAGCTAAAACACCAAGAAGAATCGCTTTTCGGCTTTTAGCAAGATCAATGTGTAGCACTCTGTATGAGATATCAAATAAGTATGAGATATAAAATTAAACAAGTCACCTACAACCTCCCGCGTTGTAGGTATGGTCATCGTTGTTCTTCTGAAATTGTTATGCATAAATTGTGACATATTCCGTCACCGAATATGTGTGTTGCGGTGGCGCAGTAGCTTCTTGAAGAGGCGCTTAAACAAATTCCGTGGATGATCGCCACATATTACTCCTACTGATTTCTTTTGTGCGATCAGTAGTTCCTTTCTAAGTGATGAGGTACCACACAAAATTATTCCGTAAAGTGCTATTGAGTGGAAATATGCGAAATATGTCACGAAGTTCACCCGTTTGTTTCCAAGAATAGAAATTATACGAAGAGCAATAGTACATGAACTTAACTGTTTGAAAAGCTAATATGCATCTTTCAGTTCAAGTTTTGATTAATATGTACACCCAAGTATTTGGAGCAGTCTGTTCTGTTTACTGACTTCTGCTCGAATGCTACATCAGCATTTGATATGACTCAATTTGTTGTGCAGAGCTAAATGTAGTCTGACTTTTCTCAATTTTGGGAGAGCCTGTTTTCAAGGAAGCACTTAATAATTCTTTGGAAAATATCGCTTACCAACTCTTTTGTTGCTTTCTCTGTAATGGGGTGTGATGTAACACTAGTATTGTCAGCAAATAGTACCAATTTTGTTTGTTGAATGTATAGTAGAAGGTTATTCATCAATATAAGGAATACAAGTGAACCCAAAATTGAACCCTGCGGAATTACTTTTGTGATTTTTTTCCCAGTCACTAAAATTTTCTAGCTTTGCGACATTGCTTGAATTATTCAACACAACCTTTTGTAATCTGTATGCTACAGTTGATTGATAATAGCTAAGCTCAAAGTTATCAATTTCACAAAACATGAGTTATTGTAAGAGATGATCTATACAATCAAATGGCCCGACCAGATCACAAAAGATCCCTACTGGCGACGTATTATCTTATAAGGCTTGTACTATATGATGAGCGAACGCATAAGGTGCATCCTGAGTGAGACCGCCATTGAATTGCACAGCCTCTGAGTACCTGCGCCGGCCGGAGTGGCCGAGCGGTTCAAGGCGCTACAGTCGGGAACCGCGCGACCGCTACGGTCGCAGGTTCGAATCCTGCCTTGGGCATGGATGTGAGTGATGTCCTTAGGTTAGTTAGGTTTAAGTAGTTCCAAGTTCTAGGGGACTAATGACCTCAGAAGTTGAGTCCCATAGTGCTCAGAGCCATTTAGAAGCTTTTGAGCCAGTACCTGCTTTGGCAGTGGTTGGGAAAGGAGTGAGACAGGGTTTTAGCCTCTCCCCGATGTTATTCAATCTGTATATTGAGCAAGCAGTAAAGGAAACAAAAGAAAAATTTGGAGTAGGTATTAAAATTCATGGAGAAGAAGTAAAAACTTTGAGGTTCGCCGATGACATTGTAATTCTGTCAGAGACAGTAAAGGACTTGGAAGAGCAGTTGAACGGAATGGACAGTGTCTTGAAAGGAGGACATAAGATGAACATCAACAAAAGCAAAACGAGGATAATGGAATGTAGTCAAATTAAATCGGGTGATGCTGAGGGAATTAAATTAGGAAATGAGACACTTAAAGTAGTAAAGGAGTTTTGCTATTTAGGGAGTAAAATAACTGATGATGGTCGAAGTAGAGAGGATTGAAAAAGGAGACTGGCAATGGCAAGGAAATCGTTTCTGAAGAAGAGAAATTTGTTAACGTCGAGTATAGATTCAAGTGTCAGGAAGTCGTTTCTGAAAGTATTTGTATGGAGTGTAGCCATGTATGGAAGTGAAACATGGACGATAACTAGTTTGGACAAGAAGAGAATAGAAGCTTTCGAAATGTGGTGCTACAGAAGAATGCTGAAGATAAGGTGGGTAGATTACGTAACTAATGAGGAGGTATTGAATAGGATTGGGGAGAAGAGAAGTTCGTGGCACAACTTGACTAGAAGAAGGGATCGGTTGGTAGGACATGTTTTGAGGCATCAAGGGATCACAAATTTAGCATTGGAGGGCAACGTGGAGGGTAAAAATCGTAGAGGGAGACCAAGAGATGAATACACTAAGCAGATTCAGAAGGATGTAGGTTGCAGTAGGTAGTGGGAGATGAAGAAGCTTGCACAGGATAGAGTAGCATGGAGAGCTGCATCAAACCAGTCTCACGACTGAAGACCACAACACAAACAACCTGCTTTGGGCCAGTGGTCGTCATCAGATTAACTCGGTGTTTCCTTCCAGCATCGTCAGGTGTGTCATACGAGTACCATGTGATTAGATAGTATCAGACAACATCGCTCAGTTGAATCTGATGGTTGCAAAATTCGGAAACAATTTTTTGTGGGGTTATGCAGTTCAACTTTGGCGCCCATTAGCCCACTGATCTGGTATCACGGAGCAAGAAAACGTATTCAAGATGCAAGAACATTCATTCAGGCGGCTAACAAGGCAAAAGACGCCAATCCACATCTATGAAAGCTGAACTCGTGACACATCATAGATGCAGCAGGTCATCTGGAAGAAATGAAATAAAAGGGAAAACTAGGGTGGATGGAGTTATCGTTGCCGTGGGTACTGTACCAGTACTCATTATTTCCTTTCCTACTGAACCCGCAAATAAAATGAGGTAAAAACGACTGTCTACATTCCTCCATATGAGCGCTAATTGGCCGGCCGAAGTGGCCGTGCGGTTAAAGGCGCTGCAGTCTGGAACCGCAAGACCGCTACTGTCGCAGGTTCAAATCCTGCCTCGAGCATGGATGTTTGTGATGTCCTTAGGTTAGTTAGGTTTAACTAGTTCTAAGTTCTAGGGGACTAATAACCTCAGCAGTTGAGTCCCATAGTGCTCAGAGCCATTTGAACCATTTGAGTGCTAATTTCTCAGATCTTATCTTCATTGTCCTTATGAGCAATGTATGTTGGCGGCAGTAGAATCGTTCGGCAAGCAGCTTCAAATGTCGGTTTTTTAGATTTTCTCAATCCTGTTCCTTGAGAAGAATGTCGCCTTCGCTCTAGGGATTCCGATTTAAGTTCCTGAAGCATCTCCGTAAAACTGCCGTGTTCCTGGAACCTACTGGTAACAAACTGCTTAGATGTCTTCCTTCAGTCAGACCAGATACGGATCTCAAATACTCGAGCATTTCTTAAAATATGTTGCACTAGTGTCCTATATGTGGTCTCCTTTCCAGATGTACCATTTTTTCCTTAAATTCTTCCAATAAACCGAAGTCGACCATTCGCCTTACCCCTCCACAGTTCCCACATGCTTGTTCCATTTCATATCACATTCCAACGTTATGCCCAGATATTTAAACGACCCGAATTTGTCAAGCAGAGCACTAGTAATACTGTAACCTAACATTACAGGTTTGTTCTTCCTCATTAACTTACGTTTTTCCACATTTATAGCTAGCTGCCATTCATCACACCAACAACAAATTTTGTCTAAGTCGTCTTGTATCTTCCTATGTCACTCAAGTTTAACACGTTACTGTACACCACAGCATCATCAGGACACAAACCCACATTGCTGCACCCCCCCCCCCCCCCCCCCGTCTGCCAAATTTATGATTTATGTGTATGAGAACAACAGCGGTCCTACAACACTTCCCTGGACCACTCCTGAAGATTCCATTATCCGTCGGGGACAACATACTGGATTCTATTACTTAAGAACACTTCAAGCCAATCACGTATCTGTGAACTTACTCCATTTACTCGTATCAGCGTTACCAAACAGCAGCTGGCCGTTGTGGCCGAGCGGTTCTAGGCGCTTCAGTCTGGAACCACACTGTTGCTACGGTCACAGGTTCGAATCCTGCCTCAGGCATGGATGTATGTGAGGTCCTTAGGTTAGTTAGGTATAAGTAGTTCTAAGTCCAGGGGACTGATGACGTCAGATGTTAAGTCCCATAGTGCTCAGAGCCATTTGAACCATTTTAACAATCTGCAGTGAAGCATCGTGTTAAATGCTTTCCGGAAATATAGATATATGGAATGCTTATTACTTTGTCGCCCATGCAAGTGCCTGCCCGATGATCAAACTACGGTTTGTTTGTACGATTCGCCTGTGTGAACAATTTCTTGAACGTGAAATTTAAAACTTGGGCTTTCGTTTTGCTGTCTACAATTGCCACAACATACAGGTAAGCATGGGACTGAATGGAAGCCTTAGGCCCGCTTAGTGATTTTACGTGGGACTGGAATCTTCTTTTGACACACGCACAAATCTGTACTACCCTTTGCTTGTCGTCTTTTACGCGTTCTTTTTTGAACCGAGGGTGTAACTGCTTCTGCTTTGCAGTTTAACGACGTAATATCCAGCTCCGGCACGCCAGTCGGGAGAGCAGAGAAGGCGGTGCGTAAAACTTCAGGCAAATGCACGCTGACCGGCTCCTCTCCAGAACGACAACGCGACACTAGCGGGCTCTATGTAAAGAGAACATAAGCTCCGAGCGTGACTGGCCGCGTCCCAGTTCTCAACCAGAAACAACGTTAGGCACTGAAGTATATATTGGAGGGATTTCTTATTTTGTCTATCGTCCTTTGTTCGCGGTACCTCTGTGTATTTCTCAAAGATAAGTATTGTCAATAATTCTTTTGGTAATAAAACTCATTGTTGTCTAGCGATCCGAGAAAGCAGGATTCCTAGACACCCCATCTTTGACAACTAGGCAGGATTTAACACTCAGTACCTTCCGAATTACCGAACAATCAGTTTAATAAGCCACAGCTGCAAAATACTAACACGAATTCTTTACAGACGAATGGAAAAACTAGTAGAAGCCGACCTCGGGGAAGATCAGTTTGGATTCCGTAGAAGCACTGGAACACGTGAGGCAATACTGACCTTACGACTTATCTTAGAAGAAAGATTAAGGAAAGGCAAACCTACCTTTCTAGCATTTGTAGACTTAGAGGAAGCTTTTGACAATGTTGACTGGAATACTCTCTTTCAAATTCTAAAGGTGGCAGGGGTAAAATACAGGGAGCGAAAGACTATTTACAATTTGTACAGAAACCAGATGGCGGTTATAAGAGTCAAGGGACATGAAACGGAAGCAGTGGTTGGGAAGGGAGTAAGACAGGGTTGTAGCCTCTCCCCGATGTTATTCAATCTGTATATTGAGCAAGCAGTAAAGGAAACAAAAGAAAAATTCGGAATAGGTATTAAAATCCATGGAGAAGAAATAAAAATTTTGAGGTTCGCCGATGACATTGTAATTCTGTCAGAGACAGCAAAGGACTTGGAAGAGCAGTTGAACGGAATGGATGGTGTCTTGAAGGGAGGATATAAGATGAACTTCAACAAAAGCAAAACGAGGATAATGGAATGTAGTCGAATTAAGTCGGGTGATGTTGAGGCTATTAGATTAGGAAAAGAGACACTTAAAGTAGTAAATGAGTTTTGCTATTTGGGGAGCAAAATAACTGATGATGGTCGAAGTAGAGAGGATATAAAATGTAGACTGGCAATGGCAAGGACAGCGTTTCTGAAGAAGAGAAATTTGTTAACATCGAATATAGATTTAAGTGTCAGGAAGTCATTTCTGAAAGTATTTGTATGGAGTGTAGCCATGTATGGAAGTGAAACATGGACGGTAAATAGTTTGGACAAAAAGAGAATAGAAGCTTTCGAAATGTGGTGCTACAGAAGAATGCTGAAGATAAGGTGGGTAGATCACATAACTAATGAGGAGGTACTGAATAGGATTGGGGAGAAGAGGATTTTGTGGCACAACTTGACTAGAAGAAGGGATCGGTTGGTAGGACATGTTCTGAGGCTTCAAGGGATCACCAATTTAGTATTAGAGGGCAGCGTGGAGGGTAAAAATCGTAGGGGGAGACCAAGAGATGAATACACTAAGCAGATTCAGAAGGATGTAGGTTGCAGTAGGTACTGGGAGATGAAGAAGCTTGCACAGGATAGAGTAGCATGGAGAGCTGCATCAAACCAGTCTCAGGACTGAAGACCACAACAACAACCTTCCGAATATCATTATTAAACCATGGTGGGTCTTCTCCATCTTTTATCTACTTACAAGGCACCTAACTCTCCAGACCACTATTTACAATCTGCTCAAACTTTGCCCATACTTCGTCTACGTCCATCTTACTGGAACTAGATGATGCCAGTTCACTGTGTAAGTGGTATGCTAACTGCTGCTTATCGGCTCTATCTAGCAGAAAGACTCTCCTAGCCTTCTTGAACGATAGATTATTTTTCGTAGCCGTAGTTGCTATAACATCAAGACCGATAATCTCTGTTTCCATTCTGACATTGACGATAAGGTCTAACCTATTTGCAGCTACAACATTTAAGACATTTTGACTGCGTGTGGGCTGCTGAGCTAGTTGCTCAAGGCAGTTTTCAGAAAACACTTTGAAAAGTATTGCGCATGACTGTCTGCTGTAGCTCTTGCAATGAATCCGTATACATCCCAGTCTACACTCGATAAGCTAAAGTCGCCTCCAGCTAGTATTTCATTAGCTTGGTATTTCCGCACTACTGGTCGTAGACATTCTTTGAATGACTCTAGAACTGTCAGAGCGGAATCGGATGGCCCGTAAAAACATCCAACAATTAACTTGGGTTCTCCACACCTGTTGTACTCGACGAAATAACTTCGCTGTCACACTCTACTTCGACCTCAACAGAGACAAAATTTTTGTCCACTGCAATGAACACTCCCTCTCCTATGACCTCTAATCTGTCTTTCCCATACTCGTTCCACGACTTGCTAACTATCTCAGAGCTTTCCACTTCGGGTTTCAGCCATCTCTAGGTCCCAAGAACAATTTCAGCGCGAGAATTTTTCTGGAGGGTAGTACATTCCAGAAATTTATTACGAATACTTCAACAGTTTACTGATAAAATTTTGACTGCTGAAGTGTCTTTACTCTGAACGCCGCCTGACTTCCCTTGCTGCGTATCGACTGGCCAGTGTTGATCAGAGCACCTCATACTACCCTCTAGCCTAAGAAACCCTCATGTGAACTCGGCCACCTGAGTATCTCGGCCTCCTGAGGAGCTACTTCCTTTGTGTGGTGCGCCCGTGATCTGTCGAGTGGAGTCCTACAAATCCCCACACGAGAACGCAGGTCTATAAATCTACAGCCAAGACCCCGATCAACTCTGGGAACAATGCTGCAAATCGCGACCTTTGCTTGCACCCCACGCACGAGGCCAGCAGTCTTCACCAACTCCGCCAGCCGCCTGAATGAAATGACGGTGGCATAAAAACCCAAATGACAGGCGACTTTGGTGCTGACGTGAGCCACAACTTGCACACCACTACCCTGCACGCAAGATCAAGATAGCAGCAGGCAAGGATGAGGCCCCCCCAGCAGACATACCGAGTGCATATTAGCTTTCTTCTCAGCCCTGGACGCTATCTGTCTAAGGGGCTCCATCGCGCCTAGCGTTGGAGCTCCCAACTATTAAACCCCTTTGTACCTGCCCGGACCCTGCTGAAGCAGCGACCACCTGTTCACTCACAGGGTGAGTGGGTGAGACCAGATGGCCAGTCTCCACATTGGCCCTCAGCCTCGAGTGACACGAACGCGTTACCACCCGCCACTCACAGCAGTTATGGCTGGGCATTCCAGCTTGGTATGGTTTCTGGGCTGATGTGCTGCCAATAGAAAAACTCTGTCTATCGTGGCCATCATCAGGTCGACACTTAGATCTCGTAAAAAAAAAGTATGAGTTCAAGAAAAACCTGTGACTAGGTGGGGCGTAAACTGCCAGCTCGATTCCCCTTTTAGACTCTGAAGTTTGGTATACGAATTCTAAGTTTTGATTTGATTATGGCTGTAGCCAAAACTTTTTTATAAGAGAAGAAATATGTAGAGCTACCTACACAGTTTTATTCGCAAAAATTCACAATGGCCGTCGACTTATTGAGGAAATTTATTTCCTTTATACTGCTTTTAGCTCTGTTACCACTTTTCAGCACAACATTTAGCGCCATCTCAGTGCTGTTTATTACGTAAAATATCTGCTGCACTTCTAATGTAACTAACTGTTGTGCATCTTACAGTCTTTCATTGAAAAAAAGTTGGAGTCGTGCATTTCAGTATGTACTTCTACAAACATTTTTGGTCAGAATCACTGTCGTATATCAGACTATATCTTAATTTATACTCAAACTAGGTGGTACATTTTTAAGACACCGCATTAAATTTGGGATGACTGGAATTCAAATCCCTGATCGTTGCCCCGTCATCCACATTTAGGTTTTCTACCTTAAATCGCTTATATAGTTTTCGGAATGGTTCCTTGGAAAAGACATGGCAAACGATCTGTCTTTGCTTCCACACACCGAGATCGTTTTTTGTCTCTAATGATCCAGTCGTCGGCAGTTTGTTACACCCACCCTCTCTTTCTTAGTTCGCATGAGGCAACTGCTAAATCACTCCTACTAGTAATACCCGATGCGTTTAATGCCGATCACTTTTCACACTTTCCACCTGATTACATGGATTGGCCTTGCAGTACGATTCAGTTTCTTGTTATAGCAGAACAGGCGGCATCTCCCAAAGTAACTCAGGAACTACGGCATCACAGAGTATCAAGCAGAGCTCATACGAAATAACCTAGTTGCTTCCATTTCATGTAATAATAATGGTATACGGCACCCAAAAGAATTACGGAATACAACTTTGGGTGTCTGCTGTAGTCCACTGATCAATAATTGAGGACCTTCTATTTTTCACAAGTAAGGAGCACAACAAAAAATCATTACACCCTCGTTCATTTACATAAAAAGAAAATAAATGTCCAACATCTACATCTACATCATACTCCGCAAGCCACCTAGTGGTGTTTGGGGGGAGAGTACTTTCGGTACCACTATCTGATCCCTCCAACCCTGTTCATTCGCGAATAGTGCGTGGAAAGAATGCTTGTCAGTAAGCCTCTGTATTGGCTCTAATTTCTCGAATTTTCTCCTCGTGGGCGATACGTGAGATGTATGTGGATGGAAGTAATATGTTGTCTGATTCCTCCTGAAAAGTGCTGTCCCGAAATTTCAGTAGTTAATCTCCCCGTGATGCACAACGTCTCTCTTGTAACGTCTGCTAGTGGAGTTTGTTTAGTATCTCCGTAACGCTCTCTGGCCAGCTAAACGATCCCGTCACGAAACGCGCCGCTCTTCGTTGGCTCTTATTTATCTCCTCTATCAGTCTTACCTGACTGGGATCCCAGATAGATGAACAATACTCAAGAATCGGGCAAACAAGCGCCTTTTAAGCCACTGCTTTCGTGGATGAGTTACATTTCCTTAAGATGCTTCCGATGAATCTGAGTCTTGTGGCCGCTTTTCTCACTATCTGTTTTACATGATTATTCCACTTAAGATCGTTCTGGATAGATACGCCTAAATATTTTATGGCAGACGCTGTCTACAGCTGTTGGTCATCAATAGTGTAGCCGTACAGTAGTGGATTTCTTTTCCTATGTATGCCCAATATGTTACATTTATTTACGTTCAGGGTCAACTGCCAGAGTCTTCAGCATTCGTCAATTCTTTGCAGGTCGTTCTGCAAATTCTTACTATCTTCTGGCACTGCTACTTTGGTACAAACAACTGCATCATCTGCGAATAGTCTTAAAGAACATCCGACGATTTCTACTGGATAATTTATACATATTGTGAACAGCAACGGTCCTGTCACGCTCCCCTGTGGTACTCCGGGTATGACCTTTACACCTGTCGATTTAGTTACGTTAAGAGCGACGTGTTGAGTTCTATCTGCCAGAAAGTATTGAATCCAATCGTAGGTCTGCTCCGATACTCCGCAAGTTCGTATTTTTTTCGTTAAACGCGCAATGCCTGACGGTGGCAAATGTCCTACTGAAGTCAAGGAACACGGCTTCAGCCTGAGCGCCGTTGTCCACTGCGCTGTGGATCTTATGAAGGAACAGAGCGAGCTGAGTTTCGCAGAATCTCTGTTTCCGTAATCCCTGTTCATTTTTATAGAGGAGCTGTTTATTTTCCAAGAACGTCATAATTCTTTAGGATAAAACATGTTCCATATTTCCACAATAGATTGACGTCAACGTACAGGTCTATAATTGTGTAGATCTGTCTTACGGCCTTTCTTGAAAACGGGACTGACCTGCGCAGTCGTTACGTACCTTTCGTAGCTCAAGCGATCTACGATAAATAACTGCTAGAAGGGGAGCAAGTTGTTTCGTATAATCTTTGTAGAATTTTATAGCTATCTCATCTGGTCCTATAACCTTTCCATTACTAAGCGATTGTAGCAGCTTTACAGTTCCACGGTCGGTTATCTCAATATCTGCCATTTCGACGTTCGCACGACGATTGAAAGGAGGGACAGTGTTACGATCGTCCGGGGTGAAACAAAAAAAAGAAAAATGGCTCTGAGCACTATGGGACTTAACATCTGTGGTCATCAGTCCCCTAGAACTTAGAACTACTTAAACCCAACTAACCTAAGGACATCACACACATCCATGCCCGAGGCAGGATTCGAACCTGCAACCGTAGCAGTTGCGTGGTTCCGGACTGCGCGCCTAGAACCGCTAGACCACCGCGGCCGGCGGGGGTGAAACAGCTTCGAAAGACCGAATTCAGTATTTCGGCCTTCTCTCTGTTATCTTCCGTTTCGGTGCCGGTGGGGTAGCTGAGAGAATGAATAAATGATTTTGACCACTTACTGATTTTGCATACGGACAAAATCTCTTAGGGTTTTTACTCAGGTCGGTTGACAACGTCTTACTTTCGAAATCATTGAACGCTTCTCTCATTGCTCTCCTTACGCTCATTTTTGCGCCGTTCAGCTTTTGTTTGTCAGCTAAATTTTAACTTCTCTTGAATCTGAGATGAAGTGCTCTTTGTTTACGTAGCGCTTTTCTAACACGGCTATTAAACCACGGTGGATCTTTCCCATCCCTTAAAACCTTACTCGGAAAATATTTGTCTAGGGCATATTGAACGATGCCTTTGAATTTATTCCATATGTTCCCCACAGTTTCCCCCTCATCACCGAACATTTGGGATATTCTGAAATTTGTAACCTGTCACCCTTGCTGAGTAAATATATCTTCCTACCTTTCTTAACATTCCTTGTAGGACCCGTCGTCATAGATGCTGTTACGGTCTTATGGTCACTTACACCTTTCTCTACCTTCGTCTGCCGACTCAATGGATGAAGCGACTGCTATAGCAAAAATCTACTAATACCAGTATTGCTCGGCCCTGTTTTAATCACAACCAAGGTAGAATCTTCCTACACGTCGGTCATGGGCCTGAAGATGGCGTAGTAAAACACTGAAAACTGATTGCCAAATAAAATAATGTTTGAAACTAGACGGCTGAAAGGTGTGTTATTTGACATCCTGTATGGAACAGCCGAGTTCCGCAACCATCTCTAAAAACATGGATATACAGAGACCGCAGTGAAGAGATCTTCATGTGGGACTGTCTATGTGGTGACCTTACACTTCTCCACTTGTGTAATGACCTGTTCCCTGTAGCGTGCCCGCAACCTATAGATAACGTATGGAGAGACATAGGCATCTGCAGCAACATCGTTCTTGTATCAGACTGACGGCCCTTGCAACCTGCACTGCATTAAGGGGTTGCATTGCGTGTGCCTGGTTGGCTACAGCTTCCACAAGTAACAAGTGCTTTCTCTATACCACACTAGTACACAGTGGCACACAGATACCCACTTCTCTCTGAGGGGCCGTGTGATACTGTAACCTATAACACAGCCGATAGATAGAGGATGATATACACTCCTGGAAATGGAAAAAAGAACACATTTCACCGGTGTGTCAGACCCACCATACTTGCTCCTGACACTGCGAGAGGGCTGTACAAGCAATGATCACACGCACGGCACAGCGGACACACCAGGAACCGCGGTGTTGGCCGTCGAATGGCGCTAGCTGCGCAGCATTTGTGCACCGTCGCCGTCAGTGTCAGCCAGTTTGCCGTGGCATACGGAGCTCCATCGCAGTCTTTAACACTGGTAGCATGCCGCGACAGCGTGGACGTGAACCGTATGTGCAGTTGACGGACTTGAGCGAGGGCGTATAGTGGGCATGCGGGAGGCCGGGTGGACGTACCGCCGAATTGCTCAACACGTGGGGCGTGAGGTCTCCACAGTACATCGATGTTGTCGCCAGTGGTCGGCGGAAGGTGCACGTGCCCGTCGACCTGGGACCGGACCGCAGCGACGCACGGATGCACGCCAAGACCGTAGGATCCTACGCAGTGCCGTAGGGGACCGCACCGCCACTTCCCAGCAAATTAGGGACACTGTTGCTCCTGGGGTATCGGCGAGAACCATTCGCAACCGTCTCCATGAAGCTGGGCTACGGTCCCGCACACCGTTAGGCCGTCTTCCGCTCACGCCCCAACATCGTGCAGCCCGCCTCCAGTGGTGTCGCGACAGGCGTGAATGGAGGGACGAATGGAGACGTGTCGTCTTCAGCGATGAGAGTCGCTTCTGCCTTGGTGCCAATGATGGTCGTATGCGTGTTTGGCGCCGTGCAGGTGAGCGCCACAATCAGGACTGCATACGACCGAGGCACACAGAGCCAACACCCGGCATCATGGTGTGGGGAGCGATCTCCTACACTGGCCGTATACCACTGGTGATCGTCGAGGGGACACTGAATAGTGCACGGTACATCCAAACCGTCATCGAACCCATCGTTCTACCATTCCTAGACCGGCAAGGGAACTTGCTGTTCCAACAGGACAATGCACGTCCGCATGTATCCCGTGCCACCCAACGTGCTCTAGAAGGTGTAAGTCAACTACCCTGGCCAGCAAGATCTCCGGATCTGTCCTCCATTGAGCATGTTTGGGACTGGATGAAGCGTCGTCTCACGCGGTCTGCACGTCCAGCACGAATGCTGGTCCAACTGAGGCGCCAGGTGGAAATGGCATGGCAAGCCGTTCCACAGGACTACATCCAGCATCTCTACGGTCGTCTCCATGGGAGAATAGCAGCCTGCATTGCTGCGAAAGGTGGATATACACTGTACTAGTGCCGACATTGTGCATGCTCTGTTGCCTGTGTCTATGTGCCTGTGGGTCTGTCAGTGTGATCATGTGATGTATCTGACCCCAGGAATGCGTCAATAAAGTTTCCCCTTCCTGGGACAATGAATTCACGGTGTTCTTATTTCAATTTCCAGGAGTGTAGTTGTTGCATACATTGAACGCGAAAAACAATGGCTTAAATGGCTCGGAGCACTATGGGACTTAACATCTATAGTCATCAGTCCCCTAGAATTTAGAACTACTTAAACCTAACTAACCTAAGGACAGCACACAACACCCAGTCATCACGAGGCAGAGAAAATCCCTGAACCCGCCGGGAATCGAACCCCGGAACCCGGGCGTGGGAAGCGAGAACGCTACCGCACGACCACGAGATGCGGTCTTGAACGCGAAGATCTTACAAGAGTTACCGCCTGGGTTAAAATAAACGTAACGTGCTGGCTGCTGATATATGTGTTCCCCTATTCTCTTGACCATTATTATTCTGGAAGTTATCGTATACTTTTGAAACCCTCCGAACACCAATGGGGTAATTTACGATACAAACACTAACCTAAAGAGCTGCGTGGTACTGTTGCTTCGGAACAGACTTCATCGAACTCGTATTTAAGCCACTGAGTCTTACATAGTAACACTCTCAGAGTTGTCTTTTGAGGACAATCCTAGTTGAGGAAAAGGAACATAACACTGTCGCTAAATTACACTAATTCGTGTAATGCAAATGTTTCAGCCACACTAGCACGACACGACAAAACGTTGTTCCAGTAAATAAATCGAAAAAAACCTCGATGCGCGAGGAATCAAAATGATGCTTGCCGTTACAATTCCTGTGCAATTTACAGTTTCCCGACGCAGTAACACTGAACGAAACAGAAATAATATAGAACTGCCCTGTTCCCCGCGAAACGTGGTGGGTGCTACGAGATGAATTGCGATAGCGTACGCTACATAAAATCTTTTGAATAGCTGAGATTCGCAGCGGGGAAGAGATACAAACAAAACCTTTTTCTACGCTGTTAACGCTGAAGAAATGTTCGGTAAAAGCTGAAAAGCTGTTTTTCGCGCCATTGTTCCCTGAAAACCACGACCCTCCTGTACGTGACATTCCAGCCATAAAATTCGCAAAAGCCAGCCAGACGTGGGGCAATGTTTTATGGCCGGCGTACACCGCTGGCCGTGGCAATAAAATTCTTCCATATACATGTCCCGTCCATGCACCAAGTGTCAAACGGTATAGCCGGCGCCACGTTTGCGGCGCCTGTGCCGACTTCGCGTTATGGTCCCTAGATGACCGTATAATGTCGATACGGACGCAAGATTGGAATTTCTTTGATGACCACATCAATCGAGATGTTTCACAGAAAATTTGAAGGAAGTGCACTTTTATTCGTGTATGTACGTCGGAGATATACAAAACAGAAGAGCGAAATAATCGTAATTATGAACTAGGAAGTTAATATAGGTCTCAGAAACAAAAATACTACCACGTGTCTTCGATAAATCTTTCCCGGGTGGGTGGCCGCATAGTCAAGTTGCCTGAAACACCAACGGTTACTTCATTGTTTCAGATGGCACTATCAAGGTGGCGAATTGACGACTCGGACAGTGCCACGATAAGAATTTATATATACCGGTATAAGACTTGCACATTTCCTTGGCTACGTAATAAACACACCCTACTGTTAAAGACCTCTTGGACTGTGGAAGAATTGTTTGCTATAAAATGAGACCAAGACGCGCTCATATCTCCTGCAAAGATTTATTTAATTAAAGTGGCAACGACAGTGGAAGCCTACACTCAGACAGTATAAAAGTTAGTTAGTTAGTTATGTCATGTTCCGTAGATCATTTTCCCGATTATGATATCGATATGATGTGGAACAAGTCAGATTATACGATATATATACACACATGAATAGTGCTGATATTAATATTACTGAAATTTTTTGTTCTACACATACAACTATATTTAGAGGTAGAATTTTTTTACCGTTTCTGAAATAGAAAGTCTTCCATAGAGTGGTCCAAAATAAATGGTTTTAAGCTAGATTTAAAACTTGATCTGCTACCTGCCAGACACTTTATGTTGTTGGGGAACTGATCAAAGATTTTTGTTGCTGAATAATGTGCTCCTTTTTGAGCAACTGACAGCTTCAATAACGGATAGGAAAGGTCATTTTTCCCTCTAGTGTTGTACGTATGAGCATTACTGTTCTTCGCGAATTGAGATGGATTATTTGTAACGAATTTCATCAGCGAATATATGTACTCTGATAGTGCAGTTAAAGTACCTAACTCCTTGTAAAGGTGCCTACATGACGTCCTTGGGTGAACTTCACTAATAAATTATTCTCACTGCTCTCTTTTGTGCAATCAATACTTTATGTCTAAGTAGTGGGTTACCCCAGAAAACTATTCGGTAAGACATTATTGAGTGGAAATATGCAAAATACCATAGAGGGCTGATATGTTTATTACCCAGAGTAGCGATTATACTAAGAGCGAAAGATTTTGAAGTTAGTTGTTTGAGAAGCTCAGTAATATGCTTCTTCCAGTTCAAGTTGTAATCGAGGTGAACACCCAAAAATTTGGAGAAATCAACCTTGTTAACTGAGCCCTGTTCATATGCTACATCCATTGTCGGTCTGACTCTATTCGGTGTACAGAACTGGATATAGTGAGTCTTTTCAAAATTAAGGGAGAGTCCATTTTCTGAGAACCGCTTAATAATTCTTTGAAAGACATCCTTAACAGTATCTTCACCTGCTTTTACTGAAAGTAGAAATACATGTAGAAAGAATAGAATAATGTGACAAAAGTCGTGGGATACCTCACAATATATTGTGGAAACACCTTTCTCCTAGCTTAGTGCAGCAAGTTGACGTGGCACGGTCGTTGGAAGTCCCAAGCAGAAATACTGAGCCGTGCTTATTCTACGACGTGCATTCAAGTTCTAAGGCCTCCGATTTTTCTTCTAATTAACTACTCACCCGAAATCGATGAAACTGGCGTTACTTCTCGACGTCATCGCCCTGCAGACGTACACATTTTTCACAACGCTGACGCCATGATTCCACGGCAGCGGCGAAGGCTTCTTTAGGGGTCTGTTTTGACCACTGGAAAATCGCTGAGGCAATAGCAGCACGGCTGGTGAATGTGCGGCTACAGAGAGTGTCTGTCACTGTTGGAAAAAGCCAAAAGTCACTAGCAGCCAGGTCAGGTGAGTAGGGAGCATGAGGAATCACTTCAAAGTTGTTATCACGAAGAAACTGTTGCGTAACGTTAGCTCGATGTGCGGGTGCGTTGTCTTGGTGAAACAGCACACGCGCAGCCCTTCCCGGACGTTTTTGCTGCAGTGCAGGAAGGAATTTGTTCTTCAAAACATTTTCGTAGGATGCACCTGTTACCGTAGTGCCCTTTGGAACGCAATGGGTAAGGATTACGCCCTCGCTGTCCCAGAACATGGACACCATCATTTTTTCAGCACTGGCGGTTACCCGAAATTTTTTTGGTGGTGGTGAATCTGTGTGCTTCCATTGAGCTGACTGGCGCTTTGTTTCTGGATTGAAAAATGGCATGCACGTCTCATCCATTGTCACAACCGACGAAAAGAAAGTCCCATTCATGCTGTCGTTGCGCGTCAACATTGCTTGGCAACATGCCACACGGGCAGCCATGTGGTCGTCCGTCAGCATTCGTGGCAACCACCTGGATGACACTTTTCGCATTTTCAGGTCGTCATGCAGGATTGTGTGCACAGAACCCACAGAAATGCCAACTCTGGAGGCGATCTGTTCAACAGTCATTCGGCGATCCCCCAAAACAATTCTCTCCACTTTCTCGATCATGTCGTCAGACCGGCTTGTGCGAGCCCGAGGTTGTTTCGGTTTGTTGTCACACGCTGTTCTGCCTTCATTAAACTGTCTTACCCACGAACGCACTTTCGACACTTCAATAACTCCATCACCACATGTCTCCTTCAACTGTCGATGAATTTCGATTGGTTTCACACAACGCAAATCCAGAAAACGAATGATTGCACGCTGTTCAAGTAAGGAAAACGTCGCCATTTTAAGTATTTACAGTTCTCATTCTCGCCGCTGGCGGTAAAATTCCATCTGCCGTACGGTGCTGCCATCTCTGGGACGTATTGACAATGAACGCAGCCTCATTTTAAAACAATGCGCATGTTTCTATCTCTTTCCACTCCGGAGAAAAAATATCGGAGGCCTTAGAACTTGAATGCACCTCGTACCACCGTCCATAATTCCGAAAGTGTTGCGACGCAAGATTTTCTGCACGAACTTACCTCTTCATCATGTCGAATAAACGTTCTAAGGGATTCATGTCGGGCGTTCTCTGTCTCCAAATCATTCGTTCGAAACGTCCAAAATGTTCTTCAAACCTGTCACGAACAATTGTGCCGCGCGGGATTAGCCGAGCGGTCTGGGACGGTGCAGTCAGGGACTGTGCGGCTGGTCCCAGCGAAGGTCCGAGTCCTTCCTCGGGAATGGGTGTGTGTGTTTTTCCTTAGAATAATTTAGGTTAATTAGTGTGTAAGCTTAGGGACTGATGACCTTAGCAGTTAAGTCCCATAAGATTTCACACGCATTTGAACATTTTTTGAACGAACAATTGTGGTCCGGTGACATGGCGCAGCGTCATCCATAAAACTTCCGTTGTTGTGTGAGTTCAAATGGTCTCCAAGTAGCCAGAAACAGTCGTTCATTTGACCCACAGGACCCGGTCCATTCCACGAAAACACAGCTCCTAGCATTATGGAGCCACCACCAACTTGCACAGAGCCTTCTTGACAACTTGGGTGCAAAGCTTCGTGGATTCTGCGCCACACTCGACCTTACCATCAGCTCTTACCAACTAAAGTCGTGACTCATCTGACTGGCCACGGTTTTCCAGTCGTCTAGGGACCAACAGATACGGTCAAGAGCCCAGGAGAGGCGGTGCAGGCGATGTCGTGCTGTAAGCAAAGGCACTAGAGTCAGTCGTCTGCCGTCATAACACATCGGCGACAAAATTCACAGCACTGTCCCAGTGGCTATATTAGTCGTATGTCCCACATTGATTTCCGCTGAGATTTCACGCAGTGTTGATTGTCTTCTAGCCATGAAAACTGTATTCAAACGCGCTACCCTCTGTCGCTAAGTGGAGGCCGTCGGACACTGCGTTGTCTGTGGTGACAGATTTTGCCTAAAATTTGGTGTTCTCGGCACGCTCCTGGAACTGTGGATTTTGGAATTTTGAATTTCCTAACGATTTCCGAAGTGGACTGTTCCGTGCATCTAACGCCAACCACCATTCCGCGTTCAATGTCTATTAATTCCGGTCCTGCTGGCATAATCACGTCCTAAAGCTTTTCGCATGAATAGGAACTCCCCCAATGCACTGCTTTAACAGCTTGTGTACCCGACACTACCGCCATACGTATACGTGTATATCGCTGTTACACGACTTCTGTCAACTCAGTGTAATTTCTCAAGTAGAATACAGTGCGATGTCTAAAATTCATTCACTTTCTTAAGGAAACCAGTCCAGAAAATTATGTTGGTCTATTAACTCCCAATCCCGATTACCTATACAATCGGATTACTAGTACAGAACTGGCTCTGACCACTGTGGGACTTAACTTCTGAGGTCATCAGTCCTATAGAACTGAGAACTACTTAAACTAATCTAAGGACATCACATATATCCAGGCCCGAGGCAGGATTCGAACCTGCGACCATAGCAGTCGCGCGGTTCGTGACTGTAGCGCCTAGAACCGCTCGGCCACCCCGGCCGGCAGCACAGAACTCCTCCGTTTTAAGAAAAGCTAGTTTTCAAAGAATCTCAGTATCAGTGACATCATCTCTCCTGAACTGCTTGTATGTGTCGTACAACGATATAACTTTGCAGGTGCGTTCAGTGGTATAAATGGATACCGTCCGAAAAATTTGTTCTGAATGAAGTTACTACTAAAAAAGTAACAAACTGAAACTTCATTCCTGATACTGAAGTTTTACTGCATAAAGAGCAAAAATGTAGTACACGATGAACGTTTCTCTCTCATTATTTTGTGCGAGGTGCCAGCAACATTAAGTTTTGAAAAGATTTGAAATTATGAGAAAAGTATGTTGGAAGTTGCTAAGTGCTCTCATTCGCAAGTACAATACAAGTATAGTCTGGGTAATTTGCACGCTATGAGTAGCGCTGCCTCAAGAGATAGACACAGTTTTGAACTTTAATACTTGACTTATTGCATTAAACTTCTAATGTAAGACTATTGGTAGATTACGACAGCATTTTAATTTTATGTTTTCCAGTCAGTAATAACAGACAACCTGCAAAAGTGATTGTGTGACTAGGTAATAGTTTCGCGGTCATTTAGTAACACAGATACTTCTGGGAAGAAAGGGTTCAAATGGTTCAAATGGCTCTGAGCACTATGGGACTCAACATCTTAGGTCATAAGTCCCCTAGAACTTAGAACTACTTAAACCTAACTAACCTAAGGACATCACACACACCCATGCCCGAGGCAGGATTCGAACCTGCGACCGTAGCAGCCCCGCGGTTCCGGACTGCAGCGCCAGAACCGCACGGCCACCGCGGCCGGCCGGAAGAAAGGGAGAGGAAGAGTGGTTCTAGTACAGAGCTTCAATGAGAGCTTGTCGGGAATCGTGCCTAAACAGCTCAATCGCTAAGAGTTTTGCCCTAGAAGCGCAAGGTTCGATTCCCAGTCTACGGTTTTAACCTGTGAGAAAGGTTCAAGTCTAACGCAGTACGCTTGCGAAACAAATGTATGTGAGACCCACTAACTAATGCATCATAAGACCACGCACAGCTTAATAAAAATGTAAAGTAATTGGCCCCAAGACAACACCCACAATCTTTCAGTGGTTAGTAAGTACGAATGCAGCGAAACACTATAGTAATGCAGGTGAAACGTGCCTACCGTTGGGTGCAGCTGCGCAAACAGGAGTGGCCATTATCACGTGCCTCGCTAGCGATCACAAACAGTAGACGATAAGAAATAATACGGAAGCCACTGTGTGCTTTAATTTTCATTCACATTGACTCCGCGTCAGAACATTCAAAGTGGCGTTCATCCTTGTACCGACAGATTTGATTCCAATTTAAATTTAAATGATTCGTCCCTGATTTCGTGCCAAGTCAGTGATAACTAGTGTTCTGATCGATATGCACTTAAACCCCACGAAATATGCGGCAAAACTCCTCGAAATATGCAGTTAAAATATGCTCTTACTGCCAGTACATGCCTTTAAATATTCAGCTAAAATTGTTTCAAAAAAATGGTTCAAATGGCTCTGAGCACTATGGGACTTAACTTCTGTGGTCATCAGTCCTCTAGAACTTAGAACTACTTAAACCTAACTAACCTAAGGACATCACACACATCCATGCCCGAGGCAGGATTCGAACCTGCGACCGTAGCGGTCACGCGGTTCCAGACTGAAGCGCCTATAACCGCACGGCCACACCGGCCGGCTAAAATTCTTTCATCAGGCATTTCTATTAGATGAATTCTTTAAAATATGCATCATACTTTGGAAAATTAATGAATAACCATCAAATATTTTCAATAATGGCTACAATTCAATGAATAAAATGAAGTATAACATAGGTACTTACATGATAAGTTTGGTAAATTCTAAAAATTAGAGTCTGTTTGAACTACCAACATTTTTTCCACATTCTTTGCATGAAAATTCTTCGTGGTCAGATAACATTTTTAATCACGAAAATGATCGTTCGACATCACATGAAACTAAGTGTAAAAATTTAAGAGTTGCGACATAAGACGACGTGAAATCATCAAGATTTTCGGAGCATGCCTCTCCTTACAGTAACTGAGCGATCTTCCGAATCGTAGGCCAACCAGGATTCATATGAAGAACTGCATCCAATTTTTTTCTAAGTCTCTCATCGATCGGACCTGGCCAACTCATGCGCTGTGTCCTGAGTCCTTCGAAGAGAGCCACTGCCTTTGTAACTTCCATGTTACGAGTCTCAAGTTTCTCAATTAGATCTGAAAAGACACCACAAGTGCGCTCGGATGAAAGATAGGCTGTGTAACACGCTGGAATTACATATTTTCACATGCATTCATAAAAATTACCAAAAAACCTTACCTTTTCATACAGTGGATCCACATAGTTCTTTTAGAGCGTTGACTCGTGAGGAATACCTTTTCCTGTATATTTTTTCAAGAAGGTCCTTAATCCTTCATTCTCCCGCTTACTCAAGGGGATGTTTGCTTTTATTAAAGCCTCACAAAGATCTTCATTGAACTCATTTTTGTCGTCCATATGCTTCGAAAATGAGGAGATCAGTGGTTGCTGTGAAGGTTTTAACCGTGTCTTGGTTACGTTGTTCTAGTGCTGAGATGACTTTTTATGCTGATTCAGTCGACATTTTTTCTCAACCCTGACCTAAAGCGTTGTAGAAGTGAATAAATATCATTAAGTACGTACAGTTGTACAAAATGTAGGGGAACAGTGTGTACATGCGGTATGGTCACTCAAAAAAAAAATTAATTAAGACTTCAAGTAGGTTTCTAAAACTTTTTGCTTCGATCCCCTCACAATATTCTACTTTTTTCTTTAATTTGCAAGAACGCCGAAGGTTATTCATAAAGGTTTGTTTTGTTCCTTCCCATTCATACATGAAAACATGCACGCAAATTTTCAAATGAACTTAATAATTGTTTTAATTTCGTGGAAGAATTACCGAAAGGGAAAAAAACTAAATTTAAGTTATCTCATTTTCACGTAGTTGGCAGAATATGATTTTTTCCGTCCATTGTGAAAGCACAATCACTCCCTATCCATTTCCATAAATTTGGCCTGGGAATATTCGTAATTCGAAGAAGGTAGCAAAGAGTCGATGTGAACAGCAAGGAAACACACACAAGAATGATTCATATTCCGAAATGTCAACAATAACTAGTAGGTCATTGTTGGTGCACTGCAGAGGTCAGGTGAGCGACCTGAACACGCATTAACTGCGGGCAACAAATACCGAAGCACGTTTCTACTCCGATAATCCGTCTTGCAACAATGAACCATCATTAGCATCCTTATCCGGTAGACTACCTAAGTGGAAAAAAAGACTATGTCCCTCTGTAAGCTACCTGCGTCTACCTGAAAGGCGTTTATTCCGATGACTCGTCCCATATTAACACATTTTAGAAATTTATTGGTCTAATATTCTGGGAGGTTCTTGGGTTCTTAGGGAACAAAAATAACCTCAATATGACCTCTAAATGTTAAACATATGCCTCTTTACTGCCATTTCCTCTAAATAAGACAATAATACGCTCAAACGTAAAAAGTATGCAAATATATGCATTTCAAATTTGAATTTAAAGTAGCCTAATACCTCCCGAATATCATAATTGGTAAAGATGCAACACCAGGTACCTCAAAAAAATGATATGCAAAATATGCAAAATCCGAACTCTACTGATAACACACTGTTATTGCAGTAGCCAGTGGTGAGCAGTTCAAATCCCCTCTGTCAACCTAGATTTGGGTTTTCGGTGGTTTCCCGAAGACGTATAAGCGATGGTTTCTTTGAAAGGACCGTCGAAGAATGCCTTTCCCATCATTATTTTATCTAATGGCATCGCCATTGTACACTGAAGAGCCAAAGAAAGCGCTACACTTGCCTAATATCGTGTAGGGTCGCCGCGAATACGCTGAAGTCGTCCTTGAGGGAATCGACTCCATGAATCCTGCAGGGCTGTCCATAAATCCGTAAGAATACGAGGGGCTGCAGATATCTTTTGAACAGCACGTTTGAAGGCATCCCAGATATGCTCAATAATGTTCATGTCTGTGGAGTTTGGTGGACAGCGGAAATGTTTAAACTAAGACGACTGTTCCTGGAACCACTCTGTAGCAATTCTGGACGTGTGGGGTGTTGCATTGTCCTGCTGGAATTGCCCAAGTCCGTCGGAATGCACAATGAACATGAATGGATGCAGGTGATCAGACAGGATGTTTACGTACGTGTCATCCGTCAGAGTCGTATCTAGACATATCACTCCAACTGCACATGACCCACATCATTACAGAGCCTCCACCAGCTTGAACAGTCCCCTGGTGACATACAGGGTCCATGGATTCATGAGGTTGTCTTCATATCCCTACACGTCCATCCGCTCGATACGACATGAAACGAGACTCGTCCGACCAGGCAACTTGTTTCCAGTCATCAACAGTCCAATGCCGGTGTTGATGGGCCCAGGTGAGGCGTAAACCTACGTGTCGTGCAATCATCAAGGGTATACGAGTGGGCCTTCGGCTTCGAAAGCCTATATCGATGATGTTCCGTTGAATGGTTCGCACTCTGACACTTGTTGATGGCGCAGCATTGAAATTTGCAGCAATTTGAGGAAGGTTTGCACGTCTATCACGCTGAAAGATTCTCTTCAGTCATCGGTGAAACTGTTCTTGCAGAATCTTTTTCCGGCCGCAGCGATGCTTCACCGGATTCCTGATTTTAACGGTCACACTCATGGGAAGGTCATACGGGAAAATTGTTGTCTTTTAGAGGCGTTACCCCCCGCTGCGCCTTAATCTGCCTGTTTACATATCTCTGTATTTGAATACGCATGCCTATACCAGTTTCCTTGGAGCTTCAGTATATAAGAAGTTAAACGCATCTACACGTACAGAACGGAACTTATCTGGAATTCACTCTTAAGCGCCTAACAGATGTCTTATCGCAGGATTTTAACGCTGTTTCCTTACCGCTCTACTCTTGAACAGCACCCGGGAGAAACTAACACTTAAATCTTTCCGTGAGAGCTCTGATTTATCTCACTTTGTTACGACGTTTTATCTCCGTACGTAAGTGGGCGTCAACAGAGTATTCGTGTTCAGAAGAGGAACTGATGATTCAAATTTGGCAAAACGGATCTCGCCGCTAAGGAATCGGTTGTTGTTTTAGTGACTGACAGCACAACTCATGTACCATATCCATGGCACTCTCTCTTTTTCGTGACATTACAAAACGAGCTCCCCTTCTTTGAACTTTTTCGGTGTCTTCTGCCAATTTTAACTGATAAGGATCCCGTACCGCATAACAATATTTTAGCAGAGGAAGTACAAGCATACACTAGGCTGTCTCCTTAGTGGACTGGTTCCATATTGTAATTATTCTGACAATAAAATGCCTTATTTGGCAAGTCTTACTCACACCATTATCTGTGTGAGCGTTCGATTTTAAGTTGTTCGTTATTGTAATTGTGACTGTAATGATTTACCGTGACCCGAAGGATAACGAATTCTTTTTACTACTGTTGTGGATGACCTCAACCTTTTCGTTCTTTAGAATCAACTGGCACTTCTTGTCTAAATCTTTTTACAATTGGTTTTCATCTTCTGATAATATTATTAGACGTTGAAGGACAGTACCACCTGCATATAATCTAAGAGGGCCGCTCATGTGGTCTGCTAAGTCATGTACATAGATTAGGAACAGTAGACCTACTTCCGATCTTCTTCCAGCTGTCGCAAAAATGGCTCTGAGCACTATGGGACTTAACATCTATGGTCATCAGTCCCCTAGAACTCAGAACTACTTAAACCTAACTAACCTAAGGACATCACACAACACCCAGTCATCACGAGGCAGAGAAAATCCCTGACCCCGCCGGGAATCGAACCCGGGAACCCGGGCGTGGGAAGCGAGAACGCTACCGCACGACCACGAGCTGCGGACTTTCAGCTGTCGCATTCAATTTTTGAAACTTTTCTGTAGTTGAAATGTAAACGGATTTTCAAGACACTGGGTATGGCATAGATGGAATGTGTACTGTACTACATACAATGGGAACGACGTAGATTGAATGCTCAATATACGACATGAAATCTCCGCCACCCTACAGTGTTACATCACATTTCTGGGGCTAGATCGTCTTCCAAATTACTTTCATCATTCTATATTTGGTAAATGTGTGGCTCAAGCTACTTCTTCAGGTTTAGGTGAGTATAATGTACACCAATGAAGTGAAAGTAGAATTACTTCTCATTATTGAAGAATGTTATCAGAAGACTAACTGGAATAATATTTATTTTCAGTATGGGAATGTATAATAGTACTGTAGTACTTTTGAACGACACATTATTTACAGTAAACGCAGTCTTTTGTTAGAAATTGCCTTGTCATTACTTTTCTTTTAGTGTGGTGGGAGGCAGGCAGAACTCTGCAGAGAGCAATGCCGTGATAATGACCCACCTTCCCAAGGGAAGTTTTCTAGTCTTCTGAAGCTTCAGGAAAAGGTAAGTTTCAACCCGAGGCACTTTAACTGTCGTAGAATTCGAAACCTTCGCTGTGACTGTTGTCGTTCATGTTCTCATGAATGTGAACGTGAACACACGACAGCTTGAACAGGAGACTGACATTCCTAAAATCAGCGCACATCGGATTCTACAATGTCATCGATCCAAACCTTACATGAACACACTCACCAGTAATTCCATTTTATTTATTTATTTATTTATTTATTGTTCCGTGGGACCACATTTAGGAGAAGTCTCCATGGTCATGGAACGAGTCAATACATGAAATTATAACACGATTGTAGAAACAGAATGAAATGAAATATAAGAAACATATTCAGGCGACAAGTCGTTAGTTTAAATAAAGAAAATCAAGAATGTAACACTGGAATTTGCTTAATTTTTTAGCTCTTCCAGGAGCTCCTCGACAGAATAGAATGAGTGAGCCATGAGGAAACTCTTCAGTTTAGACTTAAAAGTGTTTGGGCTACTGCTAAGGTTTCTGAGTTCTTTTGGTAGCTTATTGAAAATGGATGCAGCGGAATACTGCACTCCTTCCTGCACGAGAGTCAAGGAAGTGCATTCCACATGCAGATTTGATTTCTGCCTAGTATTAACTGAGTGAAAGCTGCTAACTCTTGGGAATAAGCTAATATTGCTAACAACAAACGACATTAAAGAAAATACATACTGTGAGGGCAATGTCAAAATTCCCAGACTATTGAATAGGGGTCGACAAGAGGTTTTCGAACTTACACCATACATAGCTCGAACAGCCCGTTTTTGAGCCAAAAATACCCTTTTTGAATCAGAAGAATTACCCCAAAAAATAATACCATATGACATAAGCGTATGAAAATATACGAAGTATACTACTTTTCGTGTTGAAATGTCACTTATTTCAGATACTGTTCTAATGGTAAATAAAGCGGCATTTAGTTTCTGAACAAGATCCTGAACATGGGCTTTCCACAACAACTTACTATCTATCCATACGCCTAGGAACTTGAACTGTTCCGTCTCGCTTATAACATGCCCATTCTGTCTGATTAAAATGTCAGTTCTTGTTGAATTGTGAGTTAGAAACTGTAAAAACTGAGTCTTACTGTGATTTAGCATCAAATTATTTTCCACAAGCCACGAACTTATATCATGAACTACATTATTTGATAATGTTTCAATATTACACACAAGATCCTTCACTACCAAGGTGGTGTCATCAGCAAACAGAAATATTTTTGAATCACCTGTAATACTAGAAGGCATATCATTTATATAAATAAGAAACAGCAGTGGCCCCAGCACCGACCCTTGGGGAACGCCCCATTTAACAGTGCCCCATTGGGACTGAACATCATTACCACTCTCAATATTGCGGAGGATTACCTTCTGCTTTCTGTTCTTAAAGTAGGAGGCGAACCAATTGTAAGCTACTCCCCTTACTCCATAATGTTCCAACTTCTGCAGTAATATTTTGTGGTCAACACAGTCAAAAGCCTTCGTTAAATGGAAGAAAACACCTAACGTTCGCAACCTTTTATTTAATCCGTCCAAAACCTCACAGAGAAAAGAGACTATAGCATTTTCAGTTGTTAAGCCATTTCTAAAACCAAACTGTACATTTGACAGCAAATTATGTGAATTTAAATGCTGCAGTAACCTTGTATATACAACCTTCTCGATAACTTTAGCAAACACCGATGGCATAGAAATAGGTCTGTAATTGTCAACATTATCCCTGTCTCCCTTTTTATAAAGTGGCTTCACTACCGAGTACTTTAATCGGTCAGGAAACCGACCACTCCTAAAGGAAGAGTTACAGATATGGCTAAGTACTGAGCTAACATACGTGGAAAGATACTTCAGTATTCTGCTAGATACCCCGTCATATCCATGAGAGTTCTTGGTCTTTAGTGATTTAATTATTAACTCAATCTCCCTCTTGTCAGTATCATGGAGGAGCATTTCAGGTAACAGTCTCGGAACACTTTTTTCTAAGAGCGCTATATGATTCCCTGTTGGGACTAGGTTTCTATTTAGTTCACCTGCTATATTCAGGAAGTGATTATTAAGTACTGTACATATATGCGACTTATCAGTAACATGGACATCCCCACTACACACTGATTCTATATTCTCGACCTGTCTCTGCAGACCAGCCACTTCCTTTACGACTGACCATATGGTTTTAATTTTATCCTGAGACTTAGCTATTCTATCTGCATACCACATACTTTTTGCCTTCCAAATAACTTTTTTAAGCACCCTACAATACTGTTTGTAATGGGCTGCTGCATTTAGATTGTGACTGTTTCTAACGTTTTGATATAATTGCCACTTTGTTCTACAAGATATTCTTATCCCTTTAGTCAGCCACCCAGGCTGCCTGTTTGTGCTAGTACCCCGTTTTGAACGTTCTAACGGAAAGCAACTTTCAAAGAGCACGAGAAAAGTCTTGAGGAAAGCATTATATTTATCGTCTACTGTATCAGCACTATAAACATCTTGCCACTCTTGTTCCTTGATAAGGTTTACAAAAGTCTGTACAGCAACTGGATCAGATTTCCAAAAAGTTGGTAACTATATTTAACATGTGTTGCAGCACAAAAATCTTTTAGACTTAAAATTTGTGCATCATGATCTGAAAGGCCATTCACCCTTCTAATAATGACGAATGAACAAAAATATTGTCTATGGTTGTTCTACTGTTCCCTTGCACTGTCGTTGGAAAGAATACGGTTTGCATAAGATTATATGAATTAAGGAGGTCTACCAGCATCCTTTTCCTTGCACAATCACTTATACAATTAATATTGAAGTCACCACATATAACTAACTTTTTGTATTTCCTATAAAGTGAACCAAGAACCTCCTCTAGCTTTAGGAAAAATGTTGTGAAATCGGAGTCTGGGGATCTATAAATAACAACAGTAAGAAATTTAGCTCCACTAAATTTAACCACACCTGCACAACATTCAAACACCTTTTCAGTGCAGTACTTTGAAACATCAATTGACTCAAATGGGATACCGTTTTTCACATACATGGCTACTCCCCCACACCGCAAAGAGCTCCTAGAAAAGCTGCCAGCCAACCTGTATCCTGGTAAAGGAAGCCTCTGAATTATCTCCTTATTTAAGAAGTGTTCAGATATACCAATAATTTCAGAGTCAACATCTATAAGCAGTTCACTAACTTTATCTCTAATACCTTGTATATTTTGATGAAATATACTAATTCCCTCATTAATCGGATACCCAAGCTTTGTAGAAAGTGGTTTCTTTGTTAGAGAGACTTCCCTTAAGCAGGAATACCTATCAGCTGACTTCAATCTAAAAAAGGTACAGCTCTCACACCCACAACTACCGGAATTTTCCCATGAGTGATCCCACCACTCCCACCTATGCTGTCACCTATAAGTTTTGCCAACCTCCCCTTCCCATACCTGTTGAGGTGTAGGCCATGTCTAGTGAAACCCGTCCTGCCGATAGACTCCACCGACACCACTGAAATGTGACTCATGCCTTCTGTCATCAGCGCACCCCCAAGTCTCATGTTATTACGCCTGACGGCTGTATTAAGATGAGGCCGATCGTGACGCTGAAACAGTTCCACGAAATGCACATTCGTGTTGCCAGTCTGAGTGGCTATCTTTTCCAGGTCACCATCTATGTCATACTCCCCATCCCTATCAATACTATTACCAGCCCCACCCACAATCACTACCTGATCCTCTTTAGTAAAATCCCTACATAACCCCCCTATGTTAAAAGTCACCTGAACCAATCCTGCATTAGGCTTCACAATGCTGGTGACCTGGTACTCACTCCCCAAAACTTCCTGCAACTGCTGGCCTACACCTCTACCATGAGAACTACCTAAGAGCAGAACCTTCTTCTTTCTCTTAGACTTTGCAACTGTCCTAGCCACCGTAACTGCTGAGGTCTGCTGCATACTTCCTACATCTACAGCTACTAGAGATTCCTCTCCACTAGACTCTGACAGTTGGTCATATCTATTACAAACACCAATAGTAAAACTATCTGAAAATCTCCTTCTCCTAGCAGATCTCCTGCCAACAGCCAGCTCCCATTCCCCAACCCCCTTCTCCCTCCTCATCCTATCTAGCTCCTCCTGTGCGTTTTTCAACTGCACCTGAAAGGCACAGATCTTACGCTCCTGCTCCTCTATCAACTTACTCTTGCTACATAACCTGCAGTTCCAGGAGAGGATCTCACCAGAATGCCCACTGGCTTCCACACTGCATTCCCCCCAGTGAAAATACTTCGAACAAGTCTCACACCGCAATCCACTGCTCACGAACCTACGGCAAATCCCACACTTCTCACTAATGGTAAAATTTTACAATTATTGAAACAAGAAAACAACTTTATCTAAGTTCCGCTACTACAATAAGAAGATGTTAAAAACTGACTACAATAATCACAAACTTGCTCTACAAGGGAAGTAACTACTATTATTGACAGTATTAATCAACAACAAATGAGAATATAACAAAATACTAACACAGAAAGAAAATCAAACGTCTAATGACAGTAACGAAACTGAAAGTAGTTCGCAAAAATTTCTTCTGAAGTTATTTCACCGGAAAATGATTTCTAGAAAAATGTACCATTCTGTCGGCGTCCATCTAAGCAAATCGTCGCTAACCAGGACGGCTTTGCCGATGTCACGTCTAACTATGAACGTTTCTTCTCAAAGTACACGCATTATTGGTCCACCAAGAACCCTTATAATGGCTCAGGCAAGAGGAACATCAGATGTATTAAGCAGTGCCTCTAGTTTGCCCAGAGATAGCGTCACGTCGCTCTTCTCTGTTCCGAGCGCATTGTGAGCGCGTAAAGGTGACTAGAAATTATTGTCTTCCGCCAGCTATGGGTGCCTGCAGAGATATTTCGCCTGACGCCATGAAACTCTTCATAACATATGATATTCATTTCCTTCTTCATGACAATTCCCGGCCGCACATTGCACGGTCAATGAGGACGCTCCTGCAGCGCTTTCGGCGGGAAGTGTGTAATCACTCACCATGCAGCCCGGACATCCTCCTTCTGATTTTCATATCCGCCCACATGAAGCGCCGACTACGACAACAACATTTCGACACAGACAACAAGCTGCAGTCTAGCATAGAAAATAGTCGGAAAGCACGTTAGACTGACTTCTGTGACGAGGGTACAAAAATGATGATACAACGCTACAGTTTCTAAGTCGGAGCGGCGACTATGTACAGCAGTACCTGGAAGATGTAGCTAACTGTTGGAAATAAAACGAATTTGTAGTTTCTACGAGGGTAATCCCAATTGTAAGGTCTACTATTTTTTAATGAGTATATAGAGCTGTTTATTTCTACAATGGTTTACATCAGTTTACAGCTTGAACATATAGCTATTTTTCGACATCACCATTTCCGTCGATGCATTTTTGTAGACGCTGTGGCAGTTTTTGTATGCCCATGTCATACCAGCTCACCACCATGCTGTTCAGAAAGTTATGAACCTCTTCTTTCACCTCGTCGTCGGAGCTGAATCGCTTTCCGGCCAAATGTTCTATTAACCTAGGAAACAGATGATAGCCACTGGGCGCCAAGGCAGGACTATAGGGTGTGTGGGTGATTATGTTCCACTGAAACTGTTGCAGGACGGCAACGGTTTGCTGAGCGATGTGTGGGAGAGCATTGTCATGGAGAATGTGTACGCCCTTGCTCAACATTCCTCTTCTCCGGTTCTGAATTGCCCGTTTGAGTTTTTTCAGAGTCTCACAGTACCTGCCAGCGTTTATTGTGGTCCCAGCGATTCAGCTCCGACGACGAGGTGAAAGAAGAGGTTCATAGCTTTCTAAACAGCATGGCGGCGAGCTGGTATGACATAGGCAGCAAAAACTGCCACAGCGACAACAAAAATGCATCGACAGAAATGGTGATTATGACGAAAAATAGCTAAATGTTTAAGCTGTAAACTGATGCAAACCATTGTAGAAATAAACAGGTCTATGTACTTATAAAAAAAATAGGAGACCTTACTTTTTGGATTACTCTCGTATTTCGCGACCGATCGGTCCTTACTATCCGAATAGCCCTTGTAGTATTAAAGTTCCCCGTTTCTGTTTATTATTCAGTTGAATGTTGTGTATAGATAAAGTCACCAGCTGTCCCAGTTTGGCAGGGACTGCTTCGATTCCAGTCCCCTTGTCCTGCCTCCCTTCTCCCCCCCCCCCCCCCCCTGCCGAGACGTCTAAAGGCGTTCTGGTTTTTAGAAATATTTTTGTCTTCGTATTGGACGGTAGTCTGTATTGGACGCAATGACTGATGATTCCACAGTCAGATTTGACATTTAATATATGTCACAGTCCCACCATCGAAAAGCAAAGTTCCACATAAGAAAATGTTAGCAGAAACGACCATCCTCGATCAGTACGAACGTAGCAACACTAAGAGTGACGAACGTCATGACATAATCACTACCACGGAACTACATCATCACATTGGATCCCAGGGAGTGTGCTGATGGCTTCTGGGGGGCAAAGCGAAGCGTCGTGTAGTCAGCTCTGGGACGCCGGAGGGGATCGGCTTGACTGGCCTGCAGCGAAGCTGCGACTGCTACTGACCGCTGGAGCGTGCGGCACGGCGTAATTATACCGCGGCCGAGGAATATCCGCCAGCTCTCAAGGATCACGTGATCCGCTGACTCAAGGTAGTCCGTGACAGCAGCGCTGTCGATGTGGACGGTGGTAGCGGTCCCTGGTGGTGCATGTTATCGTTGAACCTGTAAACAGAATGTTTACCATCAGCACCTTTGTAGTAAGCAGTGGTAACCCGCAGGGCGCAAACGTCGTGCCAGAACGACAGTAACAGAGGCCCAACCCTCCGTATCCTCTAGTACTCAAACCAAATTCTCGGCCTTGTGACGTTTCAACAGGTAAGTTTTTTATATTCTTAGCATTGTAAAAGCATCTATATTTTATATAAATACGTATCCCTAATGTAACATACCATAACACTACGTATTATTTCTTTAACATATATTCTGGCCATATAGAGAGCTTAAAAGAACTCTCTATCATTTTAGACGTAGAGTATAAACAGTTTTCTTAGATACAGCATTACTAGGAGGTGGCATTAGAGAGAGTTTTGCAGATCTGTGGACCACTAATTCTATGACTTCTAAAGGTTAAAGACAAGCAAACACCTTGTGAATCAACTTCGTTCAACAAAGAAGTATGGAGGTATAAACAGCTGACTATTAAAAGCTGTGTTTAGTTACCTGAGCAAGTGGTGTGTTCTGCTTACTACCTTTTAAGATTTAAGTGTATAATAATTATAAAGTTACTATGAGTGCGTCTGTGTTTTATATTTTGTTTATTGTATTATCATTTGGTGCCTCCTATTTATTTCGTTGTAAACTTCAGTAATGAATAACAATTACAGAGCATTGTTGCATTCTGAGTAGCGTGCAGTTATAAAATTGATCCCAACTTTCGACTCTCAGAACTGTCGTCACTTTAGTATATGAACACATGATATACTTTTGAACAGATTTTGAGGAGTCTTGTGGAGTGCTGGAGATGGCAGCAATGATGTGACGCGACAGTTTACGAATGTTGTTTGCAAGATTCCCCGTAGTACCAGACTTCCATAAAAGTTTATCATTTTCGCCATGGGTCCAGAGACGGTGGTGTTGATGGCGTCTAGTGTAAATGGCCACACCTCCCCATCCAAGAATACTGTACACAAGCTTTTCTGTTCCCGCATTATCTTAATGAATCGACGCGTAGGATTTCCTCCTACCTGTTTTCTGAGAATCTCTCGATGACACGTTTATGTTTGCAGGTGCGCAAAATAAATGACAACTGAAGATCTGTCATTGATGTTATCCCCAAAAGCAGTTGTTGTAGCGCAGTGGATTCTTCATAAAATACAAACAGGCGAACTGTGATTATAATTAGACGAGCTGGTAGCTAATCTACTTGAGCTAAGTCCCAGGATACCATTACGATGTATTTATTAGCGTACACCGTAAAGCAGTTTCAAGCAATCAGTCTGAAATTATTCATCTCAAAATGTTAATAAAATTTGAGGGCATGGTAAAAAAATACTATCAGTAAAAATAGGCCCCGCGTACATTTTACTGCAAACTGGCGAGATTGGCGCGTATTCAGCATCTCTTGCGTACTTCCTAAAATTCCTTAGCAACCCTACTTACTCCACTGAATTATCTGCATTACTGGATAGTAGCGTTGTTATATTAAACCTCTAACGATCGATAGGCTTCTCTTAGTATTTGCCAAAAGTGAACTTTGATAGCTAACATTTAATAAAGAATATTCAGAGTATCACGCTAGAACGCTGTGCTTCCCCTACGTATTGATTGCCAAACACGACCTATCTCAAGACTCACCTACTTCTCCCCACTCCAGTAATTCAGTTCTCCGCTATATGGTCAGTTGGTAGGAAATATCTTCTCCCTCTGTGCTATTGCGTTCTGCAGTCCCCTTTCTGTTCCTTATACAGCCTTCCACGAATCATCTCCTGTCTCCACTTTT
Source organism: Schistocerca nitens (assembly GCF_023898315.1). NCBI lineage: Eukaryota > Metazoa > Arthropoda > Insecta > Orthoptera > Acrididae > Schistocerca > Schistocerca nitens. The sequence continues at coordinate 73,279,729 of NC_064614.1, forward strand.
TCATCTTAGAGTAGCACTTGCAACCTATGTCCGCAATTATTTGGTGGATGTATTTCAATCTCTGTCTTCCTCTGCAGTTTTTGCGCTCTACAGCTCCCTCTGGTACCGTGGTAGTCATTCCCTCATATCGTAACAGATGTCCTATCATCCGGTCCCTTCTCCTTGTCAGTGTTTTCCAGATAATCCTTTCCTTTCCGATTCTGCACAGAACCTCCTCATTCCTTACTTTATCAGTCCACTTAGTTTTCAACATTCGTCTGTACCTCTACATGTCAAATGCTTCGATTCTCTTCTATTCCGCTTTTCCCACGGTCCGTGTTTCACTACCATACAATGCCGTACTCCAAACGAATATTTTCAGTATTTTTTCCCCTCAAATTAAGACCTATGCTTGATAACATCAGTCTCCTATTGGCCAGATGTGCCCTTTTCGCCAGTGCTAGCCAGATTTTTATGTCGTACCTGCTCCATTCATCATGAATTATTTTGTGTCCAGGTATCAGAATTCATTAACTTCGTCTACTTCGCGATCCCCAACTCGGATGTCAAGTTTCTCACTGTTCTCAATTCTGGTATTCTTCGTTACTTTTGTCTTTCTTCAATTTACTTTCTGCCCATATTGTGTGCTCATTAGACCGTTCTTTCCATCCAAGAGCTCTTGTGAGTCATGATCACATTCACTAAGAACAGAATTTTCATCAGCGAATGTTTATATCCTTTCACCCTGAATTTTAATGCCACTGTTGAATCTCCCTTATTTCCGTCATTGCTTCTTCGATGTATACATTGAGCAGTAGGGGTGAAAAACTACATCCCTGTCCTACACTCTTTTCAATCCCACCACTTCTTCCGTGGTCTTCCAGTCTTATTGTTCAGTCTTCGTTCTTGTAAATATTGAATATTATCCTCTAGCCTACCCTCGACTTTCTAAAAATTTCGAACACCTTGCACCATTTTACAGTTTCAACGCTTCTTCCAACACAACAAATCCTATGAAGGTGTGCTGATTTTTCTTCAGTCTTTCCCTCATTATGAACCACAACTTCAGAACTGCCTCTCTGGTGCCTGAAGCCTAACTGTTCGTCATCTTAGATATCTTCAATATTCTTTTCCGTTCTTCAGTGTATTATTCTTTTCAACAACTTAGATGCAAGAACAATTAAGCTAACTGTGCGATTTATTCTCTCACTTGTCAGCTCTTCCCGAATTTTATGCATGATACACTGCTGGCCATTAAAATTGCTACACCAAGAAGAAATGCAGATGATAAAAGGGTATTCATTGGACAATATATTATACTAGAACTGACATGCGATTACATTTTCACGCAATTTGGGTGCATAGATCCTGAAAAATCAGTACCCAGAACAACCACCTCTGGCCGTAATAACGGCCTTGATACGCCTGGGTATTGAGTCAAACAGAGCTTGGATAGCGTGTAAAGGTACAGCTGCCCATGCAGCTTCAACACGATACCACAGTTCATCAAGATTAGTGACTGCCGTATTGTGACGAGCCAGTTGCTCGGCCACCATTGACCAGACGTTTTCAATTGGTGAGAGATCTGGAGTATGTGCTGGCCAGGGCAGCAGTCGAACATTTGCTGGATCCAGAAAGGCCCGTACTGGACCTGCAATGCGGTCGTGCATTATCCTGCTGAAATGCAGGGTTTCGCAGGGATCGAATGAAGGGTAGAGACACGGGTCGTAACACATCTGAAATGGAACTTCCACTGTTCAAAGTGCCGTCAATGCGAACAAGAGGTGACCAAGACGTGTAACCAATGGCAACCCATACCATCACACCGTGTGATATGCCAGTATGGCAGTATGGCTTCCAATGTGCGTTCACCGCGATGTCGCCAAACACGGATGCATCATCATGCTGCAAACAGAACCTGGATTCATCCAAAAAATTACGTTTTGCCATTCGTGCACCCAGGTTCGTCGTTGAGTACACCATCGCAGGCGCTCCTGTCTGTAATGCAGCGTCAATGGTAACCGCAGCCACGGTCTCCGAGCTGATAGTCCATGCTGCTGCAAACGTCGTCGAACTGGTCGTGCAGATGGTTGTGGTCAGGGAAACGTCCCCATCTGTTGACTCAGGGATCGAGACGTGGCTGCTCAATCCGTTACAACCATACGGTTAAGATGCCTGTCATCTCGACTGGTAGTGATACGAGGTCGTTGGGACACAGCACGGCGTTTCGTATTACCCTCCTGAACCCACCGATTCCATATTCTGCTAACAGTCATTGGATCTCGACCAACGCGAGCAGAAATGTCGCGATACGATAAACCGCAATCGCGATAGGCTACAATCATTGGATCTCGACCAACGCGAGCAGAAATGTCGCGATACGATAAACCGCAATCGCGATAGGCTACAATCCGACCTTTATCAAAGTCGGAAACGTGATGGTACGCATTTCTCCTCCTTACACGAGGCATCACAACAACGTTTCACCAGGCAACGCCGGTCGACTGCTGTTTGTGTATGAGAAATCCGTTGGAAACTTTCGTCATGTCAGCACGTTGCAGGTGTCGCCACCGGCGGCAACCTTGTGTGAATTCTCTGGAAAGCTAATCATTTGCTTACCACAGCATCTTCTTCTTGTCGGTTAAATTTCGCGTCTGTAGGACGTCATCTTCGTGGTGTAGCAATTTTAATGGCCAGTTGTGTAATTCTGATTGTAATACTGAATCTCCTACCAGCTGCTTCAGGCAGCAAAACATTTCTGATAGCTACAGCGTCCCAGTCAAATCTAAAATTCGGAAAATAAATTGCTGTTCAAAGCAAGAGGAACCTCATACGTTACTGTTCCTCATTAAGTTGAATATCGTGTCCACGTGACCACCTGATACGTTTGTGAACAAGTCTCGAGGACTCTTGTGGAGTGTAGCAGAAGGCAGTGATGATGTGACTCGAGAGTTTATGAATGTCGTTGAATAAGCAGAGAGGTATCCACTTACGCACGCTGTAGCTTTTTCCTGGTGCTGAGACCTAATGCCGCGCATTGCCGCCGTAGGACGGAATGTTACCGCGACCGGCTCCGCTCTCGCATCTCGGGTTACACGGCGCTCGCGTTGCGCCGAGAGGCGGCGCCGGCCTTGTTAACCTGGCGCCGTATGCGGCGGCGGGGGCGGCGTCGGCCTGGCGTCTCGAGTTGCCGCCTCTGATGTTTGGGCGCCTTTTCCCGCCGCAAGAAAGGCCCGCCAGCCAGCCAGCCAGCACCTTGTTATTTGGCGTCCTCCCCTCTGAGGGCGAGAGCACGGTGTCTCCTGACAACCGGGACCGCTGCGCCCCCGCTTGCTGGCCTCCGCCGCCGCCTCACGGCCCGTTTGAGCGCACATAATGCGATAATTGGATGTCGGTTCTCACCTTGCATACAGCTGCCGCAGAGTAATTAGTTCGTTGGAGAGGGAAATTCCTTTCGAGGAGCAGAGTGAATGCTGGTCGATAACTCTCGGCGTGCCGTCAGCCGGTGGATTTGGTGAGTCACACTGGGTGTCGCGAATAGTTGAGCTCGGGACAGAGCGTACTAAACTAACGACTTTGAGATAAGGAACTGACCTCAAACGTAACGCAGTATGTCGCACAGACTCACCACCAGAAGTGATCTGGTCCCGTATAACAGTTGTGAGTCAAAGTAAACTAATTTTTGGTTGTTTTTACCGGCTACCCAATTGCGCTGTGGCAGTTGCAGAGTTATTCGAAGGAAGTCTACGGTCAATACCACATAAATACTCACATCAAGCAATACTAGTTGGAGGAGACTTCAATCTACCAAGTATAGACAATTATTTCATGAGCCCACTCGAAGCGTAAATGGTTGCGGAAGCATACTTGACCTTTTAGCAACAAGTAATCCTGGACAAATAATGAGTGTTGTGACGAATACAGGGATTAGCGACCACAAGGCAGTTGCTGCTAGGCTGAACACCTGCAACCATCAAAAAGAAACGCAAAGTATATCTATTTAAAAAAGCTGATAAAAATGCTCTTAACGGCTTTTTAATAGACAGTCTTCACTCCTCCCCTTCTGATCGTGTAAGTGTAGAAAAGTTGCGGAATGTTTTCAAAGAGATAGTATCAACAGCAATTGAGAGATATATACCACATAAATTAATACGTGATGGTACTGATCCCCCATGGTACACAAAACGGGTCAAATCGTTGTTGCAGAAGCAACGAAAAAAAGAGTGCCAAATTTAAAGGAACGCAAAATCCTCAAGATTGGCAAAGTTTTACAGAAGTTCAAAACATAGCGGGTACTTCAATGCGAGATGCTTTTAATAATTCCCACAACGAAATTCTTCCTTGAAATCTGGCAGAAAACCCACAGAGATTCTGGTCGTACATAAAGCACACAAGTGGCAAGACGCTATCAATACCTTCACTGCGCGATAACAACGGTGAAGTCACTGATGGCAGTGCCACTAAAGCAGAGTTATTAAACACGGTTTTCCGAAACTCCTTCACCAAAGAAGACGAAGTAAATATTCCTGAATTCCAATCAAGAACAATTGCCAAGATGAGAAACATAGACGTAGATATCCTCGGTGTAACAAAGCAGCTTAAATCACTTAATAAAGGCAACGCCTCCGGTCCAGATTGTATACCAGTCAAGTTCCTCTCAGAGTATGCTGATAAAATAGCTCCATATTTAGCAATTATATACAACCACTCGCTCACAGATAGATCCGTGCCTAAAGACTGGAAATTTGCTCAAGTCACACATATACCCAAAAAGGGAAGTAGGAGTAATCCGCAGAATTACAGGCCTATATCACTAACGTCGATTTGCAGTAGGCTTTTAGAACATATACTGTATTCGAACATTAGGAAGTACCTCGAAGAAAACGATTTATTGACATATAGTCAGCACGGATTCAGAAATTATCGTTCTTGTGAAACATAACTACCTCTTTATACTCATCAAGGGGATGTCAAATTGATTCCATATTTTTAGATTTCCAGAAGGCTTTCGAGACTGTTCCTCACAAGCGTCTTCTATCCGAACTGCGTGCCTACGGAGTATCGCCTCAGTTGAGCGACTGGATTCGTGATTTCCTGTAAGAAAGGTCACAGTTCGTAGTGATAGACGGAAAGTCATCGAGTAAAACAGAAGTAATATCCGGCGTTCCCCAAGGAAGTGTTATAGGACCTCTATTGTTCCTGATCTATATTAAAGACACAGGAGACAATCTGAGTAGCCGTTTTTGTTTGCAAATGATGCTGTCATTCACCGTCTTGTAAAGTCATCAGATGATCAAAACGACTTGCAGAATGATTTAGATAAGATATCTGTATGGTACAAAAAGTGGCAATTGATCCTGAATGAAGAAAAGTGTGAAGTTATTCACATGTGTACTAAAAGAAATCAGCTAAATCTCGATTACGCGACAATTCACACAAATCAACTAAATACTTAGGGATTACAATCACAAATAACCTAAATTGGAACGGTCACATAGATAATGTTGTAGGTAGAGCAAACCGAAGACTGCGATTCATTTGGCAGAACACTTAGAAGGTGCAACAGGTCTACCAAAGAGCCTGCTTACACTACGCTTGTTCGCCCTATTCTGGAATATTGCTGTGCGGTGTGGGATCCGCGTCAGGTGGGACGGATGACGGATGACATCGAAAAAGTACAAATAAGGGCAGCTCGCTTTGTGTTATGGTGAAAGAGGGGAAATAGTGTCACAAACATGTTACGTGAATTGGAGTGGCAATCATTAAAACGAAGGCGTTCTTCGTTGCTACGGGATCTTGTCAAGAAGTTTCAATCACCAGTTTTCTCCCCCAATTGCGAAAATATTCTGTTGGCACCCACCTACATAGGGAGCAATGATCATCACGATAAAATAAGAGAAGTCAGGGCTTGCCCAGGGTAATCACGTACATGTAGATGTAGTTGTCCGTGAGTTCATTGAGGGGTGGTGGGGCGGTGGGGCGGTGGGGGGGGCTGGGGGTCGGGGGAGGCGGGGGGGGGGGCGCGGGTGGGGAACAGACAGACACACAATCATGCGAAATACTTTTAAACACGTTTTCTGAAAATTGTCTCGGGAAGATAGCTCGGCAGACTACACGCAATGGAAATATCTTAGACCTTGTAGCTACAAATAGGCCTGTCCTTATCGACAACGCCAGTATAGAAACGGGGGTTAGCGATCATGATGTCATCATACGATGGTTGAAATTTAAATATTGGCAACTATTTATTCACAACCGATACAAAAGAATTACATGTTTGTACATGTCACTGTCCTTCAAAGTAGTCATTAGCGTTGTGTAGAACCCGTTGCCAGCGATGTGGAAGGCGTTTCATACCGACAGCAGAGCCTGTTCTGTCAGGATTGTGCTAAAGGAGCCGTCTACTGCCAGTCGAATCTGTGGAACAGTTCTGAAGCGAATACCACGAAGCCAAAACTGAAACTCCAGTCCAACGAACGACGTCATTATGGGTCGCCGCGAAAGTCGAAAGCGCATCAGAGCCCCCGTATGGTGAAAGTTATTGTGATTCTCGTGTACGACTGTGACGGTGTTATCCTAACGCATTACGTTCCTCCACGCAAGACCGTCAGTGCACAAAATTACTGTTCGTTGTTTGAGCATCACTTGCGACCAACTGTTCGGTCGATGGGACTGTGAAGTACTGTACCATCCACCATACTCCCGGAACTTAAGTCCTTGTGACTTTGATTTGATTCCGAAGATGGAGGAATCACTTCGTGGGATTCGCTTCAGAACTGTTCCAGAGATTCGACAAGCAGGAGACCGCTCCATTCGCACCATCAACAGAACAGGCTCTGCTAGCGGTATACTACGCCTTCCACATCGCTGGCAACGGGTTCTACACAACGCTGGTGACTACTTTGAAGGACAGTAGCAGGTGCAAACATGTAGCTCTTTTGTATGGGTTGTGAATAAACAGTTGCCGCTATTTATGTTCCAACCCTCGTAGCAACTATGATTACGAAAGTTAGTAAATCAGTCAAGAAGGCAAGGAGTGTGTTTCTGATACATGGGGCGGATAAGAAATTAGTAACATCTTATTTAGACAGTGAACTGGCCACACGTAGTCCCAGTAAGATGGATGTCGAGGATTTGGGCTAAGTTTAAGCTGATTGTAAATTGTGGTATAGAGAGTTACGTACCGAGGATGTGGATAAAGGATGGAAAGGACCCACCGTGGCTTAGTAACGTAAATCGTAAGATGCTAACGAAGCAGAGGCTGTTGCATTCTATGTTCAAAAGGGGACGCACAAGAGAAGACAAGAGAAGGTTAGTAGAGATTCGCGCGTCTGTGGTACGATCTATGCGCAAATCATACAACTACTACCGTCACACCTTAGCAAAAGATCTGGCAGAAGAATCCGAGAAAATTCTGATCGTTTGTGTTGTCCTTATCGTAAGTTAGTTTAAGTTAGATTAAGTAGTGTGCAAGCCTAGGACCGAGGACCTCAGCAGTTTGGTCCGATACGAACTTACCACAAATTTCCAAAAATTTCCAAGTGTTCGATAATTTTCAAGTACGGGGACCGTGCCGGACAGGGAAGATGCTGCAGATCAGTTTTCTTGCTCCTCATACCACGATTTTACTGTCCTGGTTGTGTGAATGGGTGCATTATCGTTGGGGAACAACATTCGAATAATGGGATGCACCTGATCACCTAAAATGTTCCCGTAACCGTTGGGTGTAACACGCCTATTGAGAATAATGATTAGACAAGCGGAATACCACGATATGGCTGCCCACACCACCAAAATTCCACCATTATTAACCGTTGGAATCAAGCAATGAGGATTACATGCTTCTATTGGCTTTCTCCAGACGCAAACCCTGCCCAGTGTTGGAAATAACAAAAACGTTGACCCTTCGGACCATATGACGTGTTTCCATTGATCAGCGTCCAGGATTTATGTTCCAGACAGCATGTATTACGCTTCATTCCTTTGGTTGTTGTCACTCATTGTTTCGGTATAGCAGTTCGTCCTTGAATATTCACTTCATGTAGTTCTCGGCGGACAAATGTCGATAGATATTGGGTCTCGAAGACGGCTATTGAGCTCTGCAGTCACTTTAGCCACCCTAGTTTTATGCTGTTTTGACACAATTGGTGTTAGCGTACGACGTTCGCTCTCATTTAGTTTTGATTTGTACCCACTATTACGTTTAGACGACGATGTCTTTCCATGTTTTCAGTAGGCTGTCATGACTGTTGAAATAGTTGCTCTTGAAACACTCAATAAGTTGACTGTCTTGCTTACTGATTCTCCAGCTAATCAGGCCCCCACAGCATGCCTATTTGGAACTCTGTTAAGCCTTTCATTGCATGTCGGCCTCAGCCTCTGAATGCAGGTATGAAGTGTGTACTGCTCGTAAACAACCTGCACTGATATCTAGTCCGTACTGAAGAAGCACAGTCCAGCGCTACACGTGCCTTACCAGCATTTTTGGCCGTCAAACACAACCATCCCATTGCTACCACTGTACACATTACTTTGATTATCCCGTGTAAGAGCATATGGAATAAGTTCACAGATATGTGAGTGTCTCGAAGACTTCTTAAATAATAGGACCCACGATGTTGTCTCGACGACGAGTGTTCATCAGAGACAAGGGTATCATCAGGAGTCCCCCACGGAAGTGTGATAGGACCACTGTTCTTCTCCATATAAATAAATGATTTGGCGGACACGGTGGGCAGCAGTCTGCGGTCGTTTGCGGTAGTACGAAGAACATTCCTGTAATGTTTCGATATAGTACAGTCCAGTTTGACACAGTAAGGCGTTCAAACATCTGGGTGTAACGTTGCAAAGCGATATTAGGAGGAAAGATCATGGGAAGCTGTGGTAGGGAAGGCAAATGGTCCACTTCGATTTATTGGGAGAATTTTAGGAAAAAGTGGTTCACCTGTAAAGGAGACCGCAAATAGGAAGCTGACACTACCTATTCATGAGTACTGCTCGAGTGTTTGGGATCCATACCAGATTGGAGTGAAGCAAGACATCGAACCATTTCAGAGGAGGGCTGCTACATTTGTACTGGTAGTTCAGAACAAAACATAAGTGTTACGGACCTGCTTCAGAAACTCGAATGGAGGTAAGGTGGCGTTCCTTTCCGGAAACACTATTCAGAAAATTTAGAGAACCGGCATTTGAAGCTGAATGCTGAACGATTCTGCTGCCGCCAGTATACATCGCGCATAAGGACCACGAAGACAAGATAGGAGAAATTAGGGCTCATACGGATGCGTACAGACAGTCGTTTTTCCCTCACTCTATTTGCGAGTGGAACAGGAGAGGAAATGACAAGAAGTGGTAAGGGGTACCCTCCTCCACGCACCTTATGGTGGCTTGCGAAGTATTTATGTAGATATGTAGAGATTCCCGAAGCGTCGACAGTTGCTTGTTAGAATGTCATCTTTCTTAAAAAGTATTCCATCCATCTTGGTGTGATGGTACAGCAACCTTCTATTGCTAATGTTTAAAAAACAGTCGTAGGTTGCACAGTGTTCTTTCTTAACCTAAGAACGACTCATTTCGCCCAGATAAGCCATAATCAAGCTAATTGGAAAATATAAGGGGACGACGATATTATAATAAATGTGACGTAGTCCTATTCTGGACTACTAAAAAAGAAAACGAGCTTCAAACACTGACCGAATAAAATTAGATAGAGAAAAGTAATGTAACTAACGTTAAAAAATCAGAAATGTTCTGCCAAAAAGTATCCGAGAAGAAATTACACTTACAAAAGCATGACCACGCTACCGGGAAACCACTTTCAGCCATACACCTCAAAATTACAAGTTTGCTTAACTTCCACTTTTAGGTAATGTGTCCTATGCCGTAGATAAATTCTTTTGTGGTCAAAACATAAGAATAGTGTATACAATCTCTAAAAAAATCTAATAACAATACAGTCGCAATGCGCGTTCCCAGAAAGATAAAAATGCTGCTTCTGGCGTATACAGGGTGGTCCATTGATCGTGACTGGGCCAAATACCTCACGAATTAAGTGTCAAACGGAAAAACTACAAAGAACGAAACTTGTGTAGCTTGAAGGGGAAAACCAGATGGCGCTATGGTTGGACCGCTAGATGGCGCTGCCATAGGTCAAACGGATATCAACTGCACTTTCTTTTAAATAGGAACGCCCATTTTTTATTACATATTCGTGTAGTACGTAAAGAAATATGAATGTTTTAGTTGGACCACTTTTATCGCTTTTTGATAGATGGCGCTGTAATAGTCACAAACATATTGTAACTGGGTTTTCTCTTTTGATGCTAGTCAGTTGTCAGGTTGAGCATTATTGCAAAGGGCATTTGATTCTAAATCATTATGTCAGGGTGAAAAACACTAAATAAATTACTCTTTCTCTGTTAACAACATGTGGGCAGGGTGGGTTCTTCCTTGGCTCGGGTATGAGGTAGAAGGAACAGCCTTTTACACAAGATAACTTTTACTGAAAGATTTGTACAATGGTTTCCTTACTGGATTGTTCTGGCTGGGAGAGCGGCCGCTGGATCGTTTGCGAAGCCTCTGCTGTGTGAGCGGCGGCGTCTGATTACGCCTGGCGGTGTATATCTCGTGTCGCTGTTTCGCCCATTTGACTGGAGACGCGCATCGTGAGATGGCCGATTTAATTATTGAGAACGAAGTCGTGAATCCGATGGTGATACCTTGGATGTGGCGTCCCAGTGTTTCTCTTCTCTATGAGGCCGCGTGTGTTGTGCGTCGGCCAGTTTCCCGGACTCGAACAACGGACTCCAGCTTGCCAGTCTTGGGCTATCAGATCTTCATCCCAGCGCACAGGTGACTGCTGATGTGAGGCCGTCTCCTTCCCGTACTCACAAGTCACCTGGGTACGTAGAAGTCAGTCTTCAAATACCTTCTGTCTTCTGGCGGCGAGGCTACTGCTTGCTGTTCCATTACAGCGGCGGACTTGGTGCTTCTGTGTACGATGTAGTCTCTCCCTGCATGACGGTCTTCAGCTCCGAAACTTAACTGAAAACTCCTGTCGGGCCCACTGCGTCTCGCGTATTTGTTTACTTCAGTTCACTAGAGGTGAACGACTTCACGGTCATTGCCTCTTCTGTCATGTTGAAAAGCTTCTCGAAGAATCTTCTTAACGTCGGTCATTTGTTCTTGGAATGTAGACGAGAGCCTTTGATCACATGTGACACTTGAGAAACACGTTATCCGGTCGAGCGATGCCATGACGGCTGAATCGGCAGCGTCCGCTTATGTGGGGAGGGTGATGGCTTCTCCTGAACGTGCTGACTTCATGGTCATTGCCTCTTCTGCTCTGCCCGCTGTTTGCCAGTGTGTAATTCTTCTAAACTAAACTAAGCTTGTCATTTATTTTCTAATTTCTACTTCACTTCACACTGATTTCACCAATTTATTTACCTATCTTAAGTACCACTCAACAATATGGATCACAATTTTAGACCATCAGTTGGTAACAGGTAGGTTTGTAATCAAAATGCAGAACGTAGTTACGTTTGAACATTTTATTTCGGTTGTTCCAATGTGATACATGTACCTTTGTGAACTTATCATTTCTGAGAACGCATGCTGTTACAGCGTCATTACCTGTAAATACCACATTAATGCAATAAATGCTCAAAATGATGTCCGTCAACCTCAATGCTTTTGGCAATACGTGTAACGACATTCCTCTCAACAGCGAGTAGTTTGCCTTCCGTAATATTTGCACATGCATTGACAATTCGCTGACGCATGTTGTCAGGCGAAGTCATAAAATATGTACATTGAGCAAGCAGTAAAAGAGACCATGGCAAATTTGGAGCATAAATAGAAGTTGAGGCAGAAGGAATAAAAATATTTGTGTTGGCCAATGAACTGAAGCACTTGGAAGAGCATTTGAAAGCAGTGGTCAATGCCTTGAGAGGAGAGAATACGATGAACATTAAAAAATGTAAATCAAGGAAAATGGAATGAAGTCGAGTTGAAGCAGGTGATGTCGAATGGATTAAATTAGGAGTCGAGACAGTAAAAGTGACTGGGGAGTTTCTCTATTTGGGCTGAAAAATGACTGATGAAGGCCAAAAGGAGAGTGAATATGAAATGTAGGCAAGGATAACATTTCTAAAGAAGAGAAATTTGTTAACACTGAATACAGATTTAAGTGTTGGAAACTTTTGCCTGAAGGTATGCGCCTCAACTGAAGCCATGGACAGATATGGAAGTGAAATGTGGCCAGTAAACAGTTTAAACGAGGAGACAATAGAGGCTTTTGAAATGTAGTGCTAAAGAACTATGCTGAATATTAAATTGGTAGATCGTGTAACTAAGGATGAGATACTGAATAAAACAGAGGAGACAAGAAACCTATGGCATTATAACGTACCTATTCTCTACGTATATAGGGTTTTATTGTGACACGTGTACCTAAGGTTTCGCTGTTAGTGGAAACAATGCACCGGATCCGAATACCAGTGCTTACCGGTGGATTAAAGAGAGGTACAACCCGAATGCTATGTCATAAGTATTTGCTACCACGTTAAACGTAAATGTAAAAAATGGTAATAAATTAAAATCTCCTTGTAGTTAGCCGTAATTTTAAAATGGCAGAATTTTATTTAAATCAAATAAGGCTTCATAATAAATTGGTCGCCAGCTTCAAAACAATAAAAAATTTTTATTTAGCAAATGACTGTAATGACTTTGAAATCACACGCGTATCGTGTGGCAGATACAATGCCCCAAGTTGTGAAAAATGCACACGCGCTAGCTTACGTGTGAAGGACACATGTACCATGTGCACAAAAGATGCTAATTTGGAATGCCGTGATGTTAGTCACTATAATGGTCACCGGTAATAATCAATGACAACCAACACTTTATGGAAACTATTGTGTTACGTAACTCATGATAATGTTGTCCGTTTGAAATGTGCTTAATTGTTAGAAAACTGTCTATCATTCTTTAACTGTGTCTTTTCAAATGATTATGTCTCAAATTAAGGCCTTAGTAACTTTCATCCATGACAACAACTATTTCTCGGTATAAACGTTAAGAAGACGTATACCCACAATTAACAAAATAGAACATAAAATTCTAAAACTACTTTCAGTAGACAAGAGCCAACCTACTTTTGTCACAGAAAATAAACTTCAGTTAAATCACCTTTAATGTGAACTGACTGTCTGCAGTAGTGGTGCAATATTGTACGATCAGACTGCTGTCTTTTATTACAGTAATCACTCGACTGAAAATGGACTGCAAATTTGAATAGCTTTGTTTTTTACTATCTTTCACTTATAACTTCCTCGGAATTTATGGTAAAAGGATAGGACCTTGCTGATAATGATGATGATGTTTGATTTGTGGGACGTTCAACTGCGCGGTCATCAGCACCTGTACATAGTCCCAATTTTTACACAATCCAATTTTTTTTACCCAGTCCGAACTAGCCACTTTTACGAATGATGGTGAGGATGATTATGATGTCGAAATGACGAGGATAACACAGACACCCAGTCCCTGGGCAGAGAAAATCCCCAATTTTTACACAATCCAATTTTTTTTACCCAATCCGAACTAGCCACTTTCACGAATGATGGCGATGATGATTATGATTATGAAATGACGAGGATAACACAGACACCCAGTCCCTGGGCAGAGAAAATCCGCAACCCGGCCGTGAATCGAACCCGGTAACCCGTGATCCAGAGGCAGCAACGCTCGCCAGTAGATCACGAGCTGTGGACGGACCTTGCTGAAGGTTAAGGACTCGCGTCAGTGAAGTCTCTATCGACAAGTTTTTTCTTCGACTAAATGCACAGTAATCTCCCGAAAAGTTACTACGGCGCTGACATGCTGATTACACAGCTATAAATTAAAGGCTGAATCTTACATAGCGATGCACTGGGTATGGTGCTAACTGGTGCTTCTTATAAAACCCATTATTCTCAGTAGAATCTTCGTCATCAGCGACCAAGTCGAATAAATTTGAGCCACACAGAATTTTTCATTATTTCCAAAATCTTCTCGCAGCCATACACATTGAGGTGACTAAAGTCTTGGGCTAGCACATGTTCACATGTACAGATGACGATAGCATTGCGCTCACAAGGTATAAAAGGGCAGTGTATTTCCGGAGCTACCGTTTGTGCTCAGGTGATTCACTTGGAAAGATTTCCGATGTGATTATGGCCGCTCGACGGGATTTAACAGACTCTGAACGCGGACTGGTAGTAGGAGCTATACGCCTGGCACATTCCATTTCGGAAATCGTTAGGGAATTCAGTATTCCGATGTCCCCAGTGTCAAGAGCGTGAAGAGAACGTCAAATTTCAGGCATTACCTCTCACCACGGGGAACGCTGTGACCGACGGCCTTTGCTTCTGAGAGCAGTGGCGTTTGTATAGAGTTGTCAGTGATACCAGACAAGCAACACTGTGTGATAAGCCGCAGAAATCAATGTGGGAAGTACGATGAACGTATAAATTGGAGCAGTGCTGCGAAATTTGTCGTTTATGGGCTACGGCAGCAGACTACCGACGCCTGTGCCTTTGCTCATAGCACGACATCGCCTGCAGCGTCTCTCCTGGGTTTTGTGACCATACCGGTTGCACCCCCATTTGCAGCCATTCATGGACTTCATTTTTATGGATGACAATGCGCCATGTCACCGGACCACAGTGGTTCGTGACTGGTTTGAAGAGCGTTCTGGCCAGTTCGTGCAAATGATTCTGCCACCCAGATCGCCCGACATGAATCCCATCGAACACTTGTGGGACTAATTGAGTTGTCAGTTCGTGCATAAAATCCTCCCCCGGCAACACTTTAGCTGTTAGCAACTACATCTCAACCAAGAAAATATGCAACAAGAAATAAACGCGGTGAAAAAGATTGCAGTTGCCAATGGTTTGTAACCTCCCCCTCACTTATCGACCTTAATGACAGTGAAAAATTAAACCACGCGTACCTAATGGAAATTTGGGAAAAGCAATCGTCACCGAAGTTAATCTGTCGGTAAAGAGGGAGGAAAGGGTTACATCTAAATGAAAGGAAAAATGCAAATGAAATTGGTGGAAATTAATTTTGAGAAAAGAGTAAAATTAATAAAGAATGTAAATGTGCTGTCGTAATGTTAACAATTAATTGGCGTTAATTAGATATTTGCGATTTGGGGAAAATTACGGTCGCCAGTCCTATGGAGGACTACTATAATAACTGAAAATGAAAGATTAATGCACATATAATTAGCACTAAAGCGTGGCAACTGAAGGTTGACACGTGTTGTGTGAAAACTGAATGTTTGTCAGAAGTAATAGATTTCTCGCCATGAGAGTCCACTTAATGCTAAACAAGAAAATAATACACAGCAGATCGAAAAAGAAAACATACATATTGACAACAGAATTCTTTCACATAAGCTGTTCGGGAAGAAAAACAACTCCGCCTTCCGTACCCGCAAGTACAAAGAATGCCGACAGCGGCACAAGAGCCGACAGCGGCTCCGCCTCGCCAGTATTGTTGCGCCCACCTGTGCGGCACGCTTCATCTCACTCGCCTGTCTAACGGCATTTCCAGAACGTCCGATTTATTGAATTCTTTCGGAAAAATTCACTCCCGATTTATCTCAAGGAGTCCATTAACACTATCGCAGTGGATAACTCAACACTGTCCGTCATCATGTACTAGCGTGAAACTTAAAACAGCGTCTAAGTACATCGGCAATGACTAGCAAATCACATATTCATGAGATCTTACAGCTAGTTACAAAATCATATTTACATTCCTTAATCTAGTGTGACTCAGCTGAAAACTTAAAATAGCAGCTTGGATTTTTCAATTGATTAATAATAAGTTACTCTTAAATCATTTAGTCAAAATTAATTACTTATTAATTACAACTTCTTTAATGTCCTCTTGGTCAGGCAAAAGCATGCCAATCTAGCAAACCTTAAATCTTACACTCTATATTTACATACTGTACAAATTACCCATTGTGTGGTATTAATCAATCCTAGGTTGGTACAATTTCAAGTCTACAATGTTCCGTATACCTAATAGTTTTCCAGAGCTTGGACACTCTAAGCAATAAGTTTTTGTGTGAGGTATATCAATGACGTTATACGGTCCATTATAAACGAACTTAAATTTAGAGATTTCATTGTGTATCTCGCTCGATTTCTCATGAGTTTAAACTTTTACTTCTGCGGCCAGTTAACAATGTGTATAGGCTGGTATTGCCTATGCACACCATCTCCTGCCTCATCAAAACCAACTACCATTGTTTTATCTTGTGACGTACATGTCAAAGTTTTGCTTTCGCAATTAATCACTGCACGGTACTTTAATAGCCAGTCTAACCCGATAATTACTTCCGTAGTTACGTCTGGCACGACGACAAACTCTTTTTCAAATTGTGCCCCATATATCTCGAAGTTGACAAAAATCTGTTTTGTGATCGGTTTACTGGCCTTCCCAGTAGCACCGATAATTTTCACTCCTGTTACTGGCATAACTACGATACCAGGTCTGTCTTTCAGTAATTCAAATATTTTCCCAGATACAGCACTCAACTCTGCACCGTTTAGTTGTAGGTCGTGCATATTAACAGACACTACTATCTGTCTACACTTGTCCTCGACTGATTCTTTATTTTCCCACAATAAATCCTCGTCTATATCCAGGTCATTCCAGAAAAAACCATCCGGCTTTGATCCTAAATCCGGCTTATCTGGCGGCTTTTTCAGCCTCCGTTCACATATAGTTTTAATTTCAACACTTTTGTCCTGAGGCTTAGTCTGTAGCTTCGCCTCCAATACTGAAACCTTTTCCTGTAACTTGTCAACTAGTGAGTGTTGCTTTGCTATCAGTTCACTAATTGTCACCTTCGTTTATTCCTCTTTGGTCAGATTGATCTCATCTGCCAATCTACCTGGAGGAATGTGCCCAGTAGTATCTGCAATTACTTCCTCTGCATCTGCGCAACCTACACTGCTATCGTCCGTCCGTATAACGTCAGCTGTAACCTCATACACGATGTAATCTGCGTGCTTTCTTACCAATCGTGTCCGGCTTTCACTAAAATTCTAGTAATCTTTCTCCTTAATAGTTTCGCAATGTTTAAACTGGAGTTTTGCGTCGGCTGGGTCGGCCACTTCTACCACTATAACTTTCGGTAAAGTCTGCCGGTCAGGGCGAGAACTTTCCGTTACTACTTCAACATCCAACTCCTGCGGGACGAAACACGACGAATCTTGCTCGTGCTCTCCATTAGCATCAACTATTTCTGGTGAAGTCTGCCGGTTAGGGCCAGAGCTTTCTATCACTTCACAAACACTTTCTTCCTGCGGGACGAGACGCAGAAGATCCTGACCGTGCTCCCCATGAACATTTCTCCCGTACAGGCCCCTATAATGTCTTAGTTCGCCGTATAAGCGACCGAACTGCCTTAACCAGACCTCATCCCTCTCTGCATCCCCTCGTTCGATGACGGACGTGTTATCCGACATCCGATCTTCTCTCAACACTTGCGAATAATTCTTAAACTCATCTCCAGTTCCACTGTGGGTGTTACAGCTGCCACTTTATAATCGATTTCTGGAACACTACTTAAATTCTTCTCACTGACAGTGAATGTATTTTCTACTGCCGTGTCTACTACAGCTGATCTACTACTTGTGGGCGCACTCCTTTCTCCTAACACTGCCACACTCTCCCGCCGTTGATTATTCCATACGGAATTTTCATAACGACGACACCTCTGTTTTCTACTGTTATTGGGCCGCCAAAATTTCTCCACGCCCGGTCGGCCCCTCACCGGCGCGGCTAATGGTTTCCCCGTCTCGTCCCAGCAGATACGCTCCCCGGATGCTGCTGAGGCGGCTGATCACACTCTCCGGCGTTATTACTATTCTGCGAAGCCCTTATCACGCTAGTATGTTATTGGTTTCCGTCATTCCTGTTATTATTTGCATTGCACCGATTGTTATTACGGCGCGAACCACTATTGTTATTGCTGCCAAGATTGCGGTATGCATTATTCCCATGGTTAACGTTGTTGTGGTTGCTGTGGTACCCGTTGTTGTTACCCCGGCCTCTACCACTATCGCGATTATTGCGCAAATTGTCCTCGTCCTCAACTATTTCCAGGAAATCGTTGATTGTCCTCTAATTGCTTCGTACGTAGCGTTTTTTATCTTCTGGAAGCTTCTTGTAGAGTTCCCAGACTATTTCGGATTCCGTGCGGCGATCACGCAAATATTCCAACCTGCGGATCCAACCCTCACAAAACTCCTTCATCGAGCCACGCGAATTCGCATCGAAAGGCCTCGATACGACAAATTCGCGCCAGACACTTTGTTGTTTTTGCTCTGACCAGTATTCAGCCAGAAACAAATTGTTAAACTCGTCAAAAGTCAGGTTCGTAATGTTGAGGTTTAAGCCCCAACGCTTGGCATCACCAGCCAACACGTCAATAACCGCATTAATTTTTCTCTCATTAGTCTACGATCTGGGTAAAACTCTTTCAAAATTTTTAATGAAATCCGTTGCGTGTATACTGCCTTTTTTCAAGGGATCGAAGCGCTCCTCTATCGTCATCAATTCCGAACTATGTGAACAGATTGGCACATAGCTCTGTTTCTCGTCAAGTTTCTTTTCTAATTCCGACACTCTCGTAATTATTTGGCAAGTGGTTGTCGCAAGCGTTTCCACTTCCCTCTTTTTCTCTTCGCAGGTATTAGCCTGCTTCCTCACTTTTGTATCTACTTCGGACAGTAAAGCCTTTAAAGTTTCCACCTTCTGTTGATCCTCTATTTTTACTAATTGAATTTGTTCCGTCACCTTATTCTCGATGATCGGAGCAACTGCTTCTCCTACACTTTTCTCGATTCTGCTAATTTAGGAATCAAAACGAGTATTTAAGCTCGCAATTTCCGCCTGAACGCCTATCATTTCCTGTTTAAGATAACCGATTTCGGTATTAATTACAACAATATCTTCTTTGATTTTATCAACTTTCGTGTTAACAATTTCAACATTGATGTTAACAACATTAATAGCTTTGTTCTGATTATCTAGTTTCCGTTCAATTTTTTCAGACTGAGCTTCTTGCTTGGCAGACTGAGCTTCTTGCTTGGCAGCCTGAGCTTTAATTTCTGCCGATTGAGTTTCTATCTTGCTAGACTGAACCTTGATTTCGTTAATCAAAACATTGAATAAATCAGCAAAATTCCCGGAAACCAGCGGTTTTACTTCCGTAGCAGGTGCCTCTTTTATTGTCCCTCCGTATTCGTCATCAAGGGGTTCAGATTTGATTATCACTTCCGATTCCGAAACATTTTCTAAAGTTTGAAATTCCATTTCTGCTCTTTGTTGCGTTTCAGAGGTCGCGTCTTTCATGCTAGCCGCCTGCCCCTGAACAATGGGTTCCGCAGTGCGCGTTTCCCACTGTTCGACCGATTGTTCCGTATACAAGTCTACCAACTTTTGGTAATTATTGCCTTCACTCATTTTAATAATTTTCTATATAAATCCCAAATCTCAAATATAATTAGGATTACTCCCACTACTTATTCTCGCTGACGTAACGGCCTGTTCGTAACCAGTACTTTGTTACGAGATTTGCACAGTACAAAATTCGTGTCCTGAACAACCTCAAATCTGAAGACTGTCCTGTCACAGTCGCCACGTGTAACCTCCCCCTCACTTATCGACCTTAATGACAGTGAAAAATTAAACCACGTGTACCTAATGGAAATTTGGGAAAAGAAATCGTCACCGAGATTAATCTGTCGGTAAAGAGGGAGGAAAGGGTTACATCTAAATGAAAGGAAAAATGCAAATGAAATTGGTGGAAATTAATTTTGAGAAAAGCGTAAAATTAATAAAGAAAGTAAATGTGCGGTCGTAACGTTAACAATTAATTGGCGTTAATTAGATATTTGCGATTTGGGGAAAATTACGGTCACCAGTCCTATGGAGAACTACTATAATAACTGAAAATGAAAGATTAATGCACATATAATTAGCACTAAAAGCGTGGCAACTGAAGGTTGACACGTGTTGTGTGAAAACTGAATGTTTGTCAGGAGTAATAGATTTCGCTACACTCTGGCTTAAATTAGCAAAAGAATTAATAAAACCGCAAAATTGAAAGTTAATTTAGTGACTGAAATTAATAGTGAACTTTGTTTCTGAAGCATCACGAAATTCAATAAAATAAGGTTAGTAGTCTTGGGCTACCTCAACTCATTTCAAAAGCTACTTGAATCTACTCAATTTAGAAATAAGAGATTTAACTTTGAACTTGAATTAAATGATTCTGAACAATTAACAATAGTAAAATTTATTACGTACCAAGCTGAACTGCAGTCACAGGTAAGCTAAAATATGGTAAAAAAACTCGCACTTTTAATTTGTGCTTGAGTAATCTAAATATTGTAGCCAGCTATGAATACCTTAATTGAACTTTGAATTCAAATCAGTGAAATGGAATGATATTACTTTAATGCTGGCGTTTGAATTTCAACGACACTCGGGATCATTTCGGAAAAGGAATGGACCCTGCTTGGTAATGCAATTGGGACAATGAGCAACAAAGGTTCATGCTAAGTTGCTGTAATTTTGAGGCAAATTTTAAATGTTTGAAAAGCTGAGGTCTGCCATACAGTTCTAAAACTTTACGTGCTTCCAGTCTTCCTTGTTGGTTGATTGAAGGTTTGAAGTCGTCGATCGAGGAGGTGTTGCAGAAGCTGGATGTTGGCGCGCCTCCTTCTCGACACGGTCACCAGGCGAAACGGGCTCTTGATGTGCGCCAGCTAATGCTTCCCATCCGCGACACCGTGTCAGAAACTATCATAGCAAGTCGAGCGCAATTACATGCTGCCAAGCCCCGAAAGCGCGGCTACTCGCGGGAGCGTCACACAACACACCTGCTCCACCGCCCTACCCCAGCCAGACTCTCCCTGCTCTGCCCGCGCTCCACGCGGCAGAGTTAACCCTACCAAAGATCCCAACACTTTGGTTCTCCACACGACCTATCGATGTGATCATTCGATAGCATAGTTTTCCCTAGGCAAGACCCAGCGTAAAAATACAAATAGTATTTACAAAACAAAACAATTATACATCGACATAAATGCATATATATACGAATAGTAAAACAATTACAATATACAAAGACACAGAAACGTCATATCTTCAGGTAACAAAATAAGGAAAAAATTTACAGTACAATAGATGGAAATAGGAGGACATTCATTTCCAGCGTTACAGGTTACAATGCCTCCATGGTCGACACAATCTTAGACAAAGTGAAGATAAACCCAGGTACAAACTGCACCTCAGAAGAAAAAGAGAAAAAACTAGGACAAACAGGCTGAAATTTCAACACCAGGTTCACAGAGCACATTCGAGCATACACACACAACAAACACACTACATCAGCAATAGCAACACACATACATAATACAGGACACCCATTTGGAAAAAGAGAGCAAAATGTCAAAGTACTCCACCGACTAAATAAAGGACATAAAATGTATTTGCTTGAAGAACTGGAGATATATTCACATTACAGAAAATATGAAGATAAAATATTAAATGAAAAACTTGAAAGTGAATCAGTGAATTTCTTCAGATGCTTCGATAATATACTTAAATAAAAATAGTAAAACATAGAAATAAGCACAATAGTAAAATCAATAAAAGTAATTTATGGGCCAGATTGTTAAGATAAAGAACCTCTGTACAAAAGCATATCATAATCTGTGGAAGACCTATAATGTTATCTCTGTGCACTACCTGTAGGAAGATCTTTGTAACTGTTTTGTTTATATAAGATATTTTCGATGTATAAAGTGTACAACAAGTTTTGTATGATGTTTAGTGTGTGTGAGACTGCACAAATCGACCATTAGAAAACTGTAGGTATAAATTCTTCTAAATTTCGCCACGAACTTCAGAAAAAGAATTCATACCCAACAAAAATTCGCGTTTTTCTTATGTATTGCAGTAAAAGTCAACGAAATGAAGCGGACTGACACACACTGACAACATCAAAAGAAATGGCTTAATACACACAAGAAACCCAAGTGAAAATGAGAATTATTTGTCGAAATGCGTCGTGCGAAAAGTAAAAGAAAGAAAAATCGTGACTGGTTTCAGAAGATTTATTTATTTATAAACAAACCTATTGTTTCTACAGTCGTGGGCTTTCAAAAACCATTTATAATGGATCAAATCAGATAAACATTAATTACTGTGAAAATTACTGAATACAGTTGTTTACAGAAACAAACGGTCATCGAGAAATTAAGTAGCTGAAAAATGCTTGATGCACTGAGTTGTAGTGTTACAGCACAGTCTGACCAAAATATGTGATTTGTTGATAGGAGGGAAGTGTGGGTCACAGAAATCGTAGACGGAGACCAAGAGATGAATACAGATGTTACGTTCGGAAGGAGGTAGGTCGCTAAGTTATTCTGAGATGAAGAGGTTCTCGGAGGGTAGTGTGTCACGGACTAAAGACGACTATTTCAACCACAACAACACGAGTTTAATTAGAGGAAGCATAGATACATTTGAGGAACAATTCTTCCCTCACTTGAAACAGTCCTAATTAATGGTACAATGGGAAGTATTCTCTGAATTATATTTTGCAGTGATTTGAGGAGTATACATGAAGATACACCAGTCGGGTATTAGTATTTCTTTACACAACTTTCGGAGTATAGAAATCGATCATAGACATCGAGAACTTGGAAGATCAGCTGAAAATGGGTTATAGGGTGATCATCAGCATAGGTAAAGCAAGAGTAATCGAGTGTAGTCGAATTACATCAGTCTGTACAGAGGGAGAAAATGATTATGTTTATTACTTGGAAAGACAACGAACTGATGATGGCCAAAGTAAAGAGGTTATAAGATGCAAAATGGCTAAAACAAGGAAAGAAACTTTGGAAAAGATAATTGTTTTAACATATAACAAAAATTTGTCAGGAATCTTTTATAAAGGTGTCTGGATTGTAGCTTTGTATGGAAGCAAAACGTCGACGGTAAACCAAAAAGACAAGAAGAGATTAGCAAACTTGGAATTATGGTCGTACAGAAAAACGCTGAAATTTAAATAGGTCGATCGGGTAATTGACAATGAAGTACCAGAATCGAGGGAAAAAGGAATCTATGGCACAACCTGATTAAAAGAAAGTATTCATCTTCTTCTACAATTTTTACCCCCACCACTTCCCTGTAGCGCTAAACTGATGATTCTTCAATGTCTCAGAATGAGTTCCATCAACTGATACCTTCTTTTAGTCAAGTTGTGCCACAAATTTCTTTTCTCCTCAGCTCGATTCAGAACCTCCTCGTTAGTTAAGCTATCTGTCCGTCCACGTCATTCGTCTGCAGCGCCACAGTTCAAAATCTTCTGTTCTCTTCTTGTCTGAAACGATTTTCGACAAGTTTCACATCCTTACAACGCTGTATTCCAGGCAAACACACGAAGAAAAGGGAATTAAATTTCTTATTCGATTTAATGAAAACGTGTATTCCAGGCAAGACTGTTGAAAGCTTTCTCTACGTCTACAAACGCTATAAACGTAGGTTTGCGTTTCTTTACCATATCTTCTAACGTTAGCCATACCTTAGAGTCAGCGTTCTCTCATGTTTCCCTACATTTCTGCGAAACCCACAGTGATTTTTCCTGAAGCTGGCTTCCGACAGTTTTCCATTCTTCTGAAAATAATTCATATCAGTATTTTGCAACCACGACTCATTTAACTAATTTATTGGTTATATTGACACCTATCGGCACCTGCTTTCTTTGGAACTGGAATTACTACATTCTTCTTGAAGTCTGAGGGTATTTCGCCTGTCTCATACATCTTGAGTACTAGGTGGGGTTGTTGGGCCATTACTGGCTCTCCCAAGGCTACCAGTAGAGTCGAGAAACCGTCGTCTAGTCTAGGGGCGTTGTTTCGAATTAGGCATTTTAATGCTGTGTCAGATTATTGTCTCGGTATCATATCTTCCACATCATCTCATCTACTTCTTTCGTTTCTGTATTACTCCTGCATTTCCCTCGTATCGCTACTCTGTGTATTCCATCCATCTTTTCACTTTCACATTTGCTTAGCATTGTTTTCCTGTCTTAGCGTTTAATGTTCATATGGCTGTTTCGTTTATTTATCTACTTTTTTTCCTAGCTGCACATTCTTTTATAACGCAGCATTTGTCCTCTAGCCATCCTATTCAGCCATTTTCGGTTTTCTGGCAATCTCCGTTTTAGGCACATACAAGGGGCGTTTGAAAAGTCCGTGCAAAGTCCGAGAGATGGCATCACAGGCGCGTTTCGAGGTCATGTTTAGTTTTGAAAAGAACGCACATCACGTTTCAGCCATATTGGTCTATTTCTTTGTGTTTAGCATTTGTGTGGATCAAGGAAGTCGAGTGATTGTCAAAAAATGGACGAAAAAGCGTTTCGTGTGGTAATTAATCATTACATAATGAAAGGCAAAACGCCTCAGAAGACTAACGAGAAGCTTGATAAACATTACGGTGACTCTGTACCTTCGATTAGAACAGTTTATAAGTGTTTTCAAAATTTTCGGAGTGGCCATATGGGCACAAGTGATGGTGAACGTTCTGGACATCCTGTGGAGGTTACAACTGCAGAAATCATTGATAAAAACCTTGATATGGTGATGGATGACGGAAGAGTTAAGGTGCGTGAAATTGCTAGTGGTGTGGACATCTCGAATAAACGGGTACATAATTTTTTGCATAAACATTTGGACATGAGAAAGATGGGATCCGCGATTATTCTCGCTTGACCAAAAACGGAATCGTGTGAAGTGTTGCAAGGATGGTTTGCAGCTGTTCAGGAAGAATCCACAGAACTTTCAGCGTCGTTTCGTCACTGTGAATGAAACATGGATACATTACTATACTCCTGAGACCAAACAACAATCTAAACAATCTGCATCAAAAACGGCGAAGACCATTCCTTCGGTCGGAAAGGTTGTCGCGATTGTCTTTTGGGATTCGCAAAGGATAGTCCTCATCGACTATCTGGAAAGGGGTAAAACTATTACAGGTGCATATTATTCATCGTTATTTGACCGTTTGAAAACCGAGGTGCAAGAAAAACGCTGGCGATTGGACAGCAGAAATCCCTTTTCCATCACGACAATGCACACACCTCAGCAGTTGTGGTCGAAAAATTAATGGAAATAGGATGCCAACTCGTTTCACATGCCCCATATTCTGCAGACTTGGCTCCCTCGGACTACTATGTCTTCCCCACTTTGATGAAATCGCTGGCGGGACAAAGATTTTATTCAAACGAGGAGGTGATTGCAGCAACTAATAGCTATTTTGCAGACTTGCACAATTCCTATTATGCGGAAGGGATCAACAAATTAGGACACCGTTGGACGAAGTGTACAAGTCTGAAAGGAGAATATGTCGAAAAATAAAAATGGTTAACCCCCAACAAGTAAGTATTTTTTAATTTTGCACGGTTTTGCACAGTTTTCCCACCCTGGGCAAGCAGTGGAAGAGAACCGGAAATATCCAATTCTGGTACGAAGTGCTTTCCGCCACCGAGAGCATAGTGACTTCCGGAGTCTAACTGTGAGCTCTTGCGAAGGCATCATAATGTAAGGTAACACATCTTGCTGCAAACCCTCCCAAGAATTCCACTATCCGTGACGAGCGCGTGGACAGCCGTGCAAAGCCGGAAACAAAGGATGATTCGAGAAGTAATTAATGAATATGAAACGAGGTGATAGGTTCGGTACTTTCTGACGAGGAACAAACCACTGCTCTATCCCTAATTTGCATGTCGGTTCTATTTCGTATTATCTAAAGCGTAATCGCGAATTAAAGCATCTAAATAATTACAGAAACGAAAGAAACCTACTAATATTAATTCGCTACGTACAGAGGAACCGATATGTGTAAACATATCTCGGCTATCGTCATTTTGAGAGGAATTAATAAACTGTTCAAAATGGCTTTGGGCGTTAAAAATATTCTGGTTGAAACGGAGCGTCTGCTTCGTCTTGACGCGCGCACGAGCACAGAACATCACGCCGTCCAAATGGTCGAGGTTGCGCCAGATTAGGAAACTTCGGGGTAGAAAGGAAGTGCTTATTCAAAGGCCCAGTAGGCGGCAGCCAACCGCTTAACCACCCAACAGCTTGACACCGAAACTATTTTTTTCAGCCGTAGACACACTAGGGTGATTTGCCGACCAGTTAACAAAAACAGTGAGCATCGGCGCTTCAGCTCATGCTGTTCCGTCTTCTTGGAAGGTCCACTAGCTGCCGTCTCCCCCGCGACCGTCTGTTGGCCATAGGTACGTTCCGCCATACGATGGTAGATGCTCGGATTCGATCGCCGTTTCAGTCGTTAGGCGATCGCGAGTATTTCACGATACTGCAGGGGAGCACAAGAGTTAGCAGTGTGGTAAGGTTCACCGATGCCTGCCATCGCCGTCCCTCCTTCCCCCCCCCCCCCCCCCCCCTCTCTCCCTCCTTTGCTGCCGTGACCCATTTCTCATGGTTCAGGGTTCACACTATCAAGTGTGCTCAGTTCAGCTTATGTAGCTATAACTGAAAGCGATCTCTGTATGTCATTTTCTGAATGTGTCTAAGTCTGTGGATGTTGGCCTCTGTGAAGAATACGTTGTTCTGTGCTAATTTCAGAATATATCTCTTTTTGTGCTAGTTTCTTAATCTTTTATTTGTTTTGCGACTATCCCCTTCTCCAGCATCCATACAAATCAGGGGCTCGCAGGAAGTAGGGTCATAATCCATGCCTTCTGTGCCATCCCTGCCACAAACATTTTTTCATAAGTGACGGAATAAAGACTGAAAATAAGTTAGACTGTCAAAGACAGTAATGACATCAATCATTGAAATATAAGTGTGGTGAAAACATTAAGTCGTTAAAAGAACCAACGTGTTTATATGTAATTGAAATAAAATCATAGACAGTGTGAAAGTATTATTATCACTGTTCGTTTGATGAAGAAGGACACTTTCTTTTGTCTCGTTTCATGGAAGTAGGTCTCAATCGCCGCCATTGGTGACGAAATCTGTAAAAACGCTGTCTGTCTGCTCTCCTCTGAGAATGTATGTGTAATTCTGCGGAATATAGATTATAAGATTTATGTGTTACCTTTCATTTATCGAAGAAGTCATTTTCCGCTTCCCCATCGCATCTTATCAATTAATTATCGGATTGGCCGTTTGTTTGCAGTATTGCTTAGTCAATGGCGGTTAGACGCCTTTGAACTAACTGTAAAATAAATTCATATTATACGGCCGTAATAACCTTGAGAGCTGAATATAAATATTATTTATATCTGCAAGATTAAATTGTACGTAATTAAAAGTATTTTTTTTTTTGTTCAGAGAGAGAAAACTAGAGCATTGCTCAAAGTTACTGGCAAAGATTAACTTTCTTGGCGGCCTACGGTCGCATTCCCATTCTTTACGTAAGAGTTATTAACATCAAATGCAAATTAGTGATCGTGAATGTTTATATCAGCCACTGACAAGATATGTCCAAAATAGCCGGGACACAAAAATTAATATCATATGCACATGTGCTTGCTTGTGATTTGGGAAAGATTATTTAGACGGCAACCACAGCCACACAATTTATCTTTTCGCCTCGTAAGAAGCCAGTTCGCGCTCACGGTCGATTATTGCCCGATAGCAAGCGCAGCGACTATCAAATTAGCAGCAATAACAATTTCTATCGCGATCGCCAACATTTGAAGCGAGCGCGAATTTCAGTTCTGCTAATGCACTACACGCACACAAAATCAAATAAAAGGTAGGAAGGGGCTGGTTTACTTCCGATGGTCTCATACTGGGTAGAGAGATAACATGAGACACCGATGGCCTATCAGTATTTATCTCATCCGCGGACACGAGCAAGCTATTTTCATTCAGCTGCCTGGGATACGAAAACTGCGCAGTCAGTTGAGATGCGGTATGGCAATGGTTGCGAGGCAGCTCCACTGTGCAGAAGGGCGAGGCAGCGTAGCACCAGGTAGCGTGCGCTGCAGGCGCGTTGCTTGGGTCCCCGGCCGTTCTACATGTTGGGAGATGTGCACCCCCTGGCATCAGGAGCGGCTTTTTCCGCTGCGGAGGCGGAGTTTACCGGCGGCCGTGTGGTCCCTGGCCCGGTCCGGGCGGGATAACGCCGACATTTTGGAAGTGGCTGGCAGGCGTGATGAGCTCTCCGCAGGCAGCAGCGCCTCCGCATCAGGCGTCATGGGTGCTGATCCTCCCCCCGCCCCCCTCCCTTCTGCCTCCACCAGTTTCACACACCCTCTCTCTCACTTGCCACACCTACACATTCCCTCCCTTGCAACTGGTTTTTTTTATCCCCGCAGCTAGCACGCCTGCTAACGGGTGCGCGACATTGTCGCTCGATATCATCCTTGAAAGCCTTCTTTCACACTGTCTCTGCAGTCGCTTGTTTCCGCGACAGGAAATTTTAACTTCCCTTTGTAACAACTGAAGTTTGTCTCGTTTTGGAGGTCTTGTGTTTGAAATACTTGCGCTGAGCAGAATTTTTGCAATCTGAAATTTTTACAGCGGACCTGGTAGTGTACTTATATTAGTTTACTTTTAAGATATTTTCAATATTACGAGTGTTCTTTTCCCAAGAAGTGTTTAATTGTTTCATTAAGTAGATTTTTTTTTTATTTTCAGGAAGAGTGTTGTAGTCGTTTCTCGAAGAAACCTTCATCACAAATCTATCGATATTTTGTAGCTCATTCATGTTCATCACAAATCTTCCAATTTTTTGTACCTCACCAGCTGGATCTGTTAAAAGCAGATTTCGTCATTTATGCTTCATTAGAGACTCCGGTATATCTTGTTTTAAAAAAGGAAGCCACTGTTTTACTCCGGTTGTTTCGCTTGTAACGTTCTGTCTAGGACATTTGCGAAGAACTGGTTGCGTCGAATTATGTGGTCAATCCACTCGTGTCTTCTTCACTCTGTTGTTCTTGTAAGAGAAGTTTCTTCGACAGTTCTTTGCATACATTCCAGGATTAAACTTTTATCTCTCTGTCTTGTCTTTAACAGGCGTCTCCAGCGCCATACCTCAAATACTTCACGAGATATAGTTTCAGTTTTGCGTGCTGTACATATTTTACAGTCATACGGTGCTACACCAGAATTGCAGATCTTAATGCCCACCTCCCACGCTTCAGTATTTATATTGTTTGATCAAATCTTTTTTTATAATCATATATATTGGGTTTGCACATGAAAATCTTTTTTTATGTCTTGTTTAATTCTGTCTTCAGTTATCATACTTCCAATATACAATCTCTTACTGAAAATGGAAATGATCGTATGGCATTGTTAGCCGGGAGGCCCCATTCGGGGGAGTTCGGCCACCATTTTGCAAGTATTTTTTAGGGGACGCCACATCGGCGACATGCGTGTCAATGATGATGAAAATGATGATGAAGGACACTCTTACCCGCCATTCCATTTCATCAAACCATTTTTTAAATCATGATCATTACTTTTGCTTACATAATTCTTTAGGTCTTTTTTTGTTCTGTCTTCAGTTACCTCATTTCCTGAATATCTGAATTATCTTTTACGTGTCACCTTATTTCCATTGGATTTTACATTTATTTTTCTCTGGTTCCTTGAAGCACACGATTATAGCTTCTTTTTAATTAATTTGGAAAACGTTATGCGTTGTTACAATTATTTTTTCCTCAAGAACAGTCTTCTTCTAGAATATGTAGCTTAAGAAGGGTGGACCATTTCCGAGTGGAAAAATTTACCATAGTCTACATTGTTGTGCAGACGAAGCGGTATTTATACAACGGCAAGGCAGAGTTGTATGGATGAAAGCAAGCTTCACACATGACCGCAGAAAGATGTGGCTTAACACTGAACATCGTCTCGAATGTGGGTCTACTGTGGAGGTTCATGAGGCTGATGTTGGCCCTCATCCAGTGTACGACTCCAACTCCTATCTCTCTTCTCTTCCCAGATGTGACGTTTCATCCACGTACTAAGATGGATGCAGCGGCATGGCTCAAGGGTTTGAGTATATTGTATTTTTACGGGGATGGTGTCCAACCACTTCCTAAATTTTTGGACCTTCCTATTAGTATCTGCGGACGTCTTGTCGCTAGTAGCCGCGAGTGTAGTGTTTGATGTCAGTTACACCTGAAGGACAACCATAACGATATACTTACGTTTGAATTCCGTTTTTGCTGTTTAAATAGCTTCTGTACCCCTAAAGCGACACAATTATACGAATAAAGATGGTCTGTTTAACCTGATTTCATGCTCCACACACACAAAAATGGTTACCACTCTACCGGAAATGGTGTTCAAGGTGAAATCGGGCAGATGTGTTAGTCACGGATCAAATCCATACTGCGGAATAATGTTCTTTGCTCTGCTACACCTGCCAGCGTGCGTGTGGTTTTTAGGTTCTTTCCCACTCTCGTTAATACACGAAGTGGAACTGTTCCAAATATGCGCCTCAAAAAATACGATATACGGGAAGTTCATGTACGGTAACACACAGAACACAATCTGCATGATTCCCAGACGAATGGCGTGCACGACCTCCCTCCGTTAGGTTAACTGACGACTGCATGGACAGGATGGTCAGCCAGCCATAAATGTAAGAAAATAAATTTCCAGATGTGGGGCGGCGGGTGGAATAATGTTGTTAAATGTTCCTAGAATGTTATTTATGCTGTCTTTCGCAGTTCTCAACACTGGCTCTCTAACTACAATATTGGCAACCAGAAAGTGATTAGCAAAACGTGAAGCCTGTAATTAGAATTCCTAGTGCCCACTTCGTCTGAGAATACACTTATAGTTACAGCTTATAGCTCTGAGGAATTTAGGAGATTGTCCGGGATTTATAATCAAAAACGATTTTCTAAAATAGTTGAGTATATTCTGAAAGTCACAGATGAAAAACCAAAGTATCCACACAACCTAACTAACAGAGCAGTTCAGAGTCTAATGCGCTGATGCAACTATAACTGTCTAAATTAAAAGTTTAAATGAATGCTCGCCATAATTTGATGATAAGGTTCATCAAACGCCACGCTAAATAATGGTAGAATGTTTGTCCCGCGGCGGCACGTGAAAATACGACAATACGCAAACTGAAGATCGATAATTAAAGTCAACCCAGAATTAACACTTCACTCGAAAATAATTTCATGGTTACACGTATCCCGAGTAACTTAATACGGCATCCGAGGCTGTTTGTAGCAATGATACCGACGCGACGCGACTCCCGACACAGATGGCGTGCTATTCAGCGTCTGGAGGGAACTGGGGCCTTTCTTCCTCGCGCAGCGTTCTTATATATAAAGCTGCGGTGCGGACGGCTAAGGGAACGCCTGATAAAATCGGCTCTCCCGACTAGCCGCTGGGCTAGTAATGCACCACTTTAAGTTACCTAATAAATCATAGCTTCTCTTGCTGATGGCCGATGAAGCTCTTAATTTAAATGTGCATTCAGCACGCAGGTAAGTATTGATAATAAAATTTTGACGTGGCTAAGTTAAATATTTTGGGCGAGAGAATTAATTTAATTACACTGCACGCAGTAGACGAGCTCTGAACTGGTCCTTTGGAGATACGCTATCGCTATAGTTTTATAGGTATTCAAATGAAACTTCTCACATATTCATAGTTATAGCGGATCTCCAACCTACTTAAATATAAACATCCTAGCCTTATTTATTAGCCTATTTAATCTATCTTGCTTCCTTAAGTTTTAAGACAAAAACCAGAAAATATTGAATTTCAACTAAAATCTTAAATTGTGAGATCCAGAAGACTGTTTCTATTAAATATTTATGAAAAAGGAATCTGATTATAAATTTTGAAGTCTCTAGCTCTTTTCTGTTGCGCCAATGATTTTTACAGAAAAACGTCCAAATTTCGAAAATGGCTAAAGTTATCGAACTGATATTCAACACATATTAATTTAGTATTACTCCTGACATGCTAGAAACATTTTAGGTTATTTATTTGATTTTTAAAGTATTGCGCAACATTTATGACGTCAGAGCTAGTTACAGCGGACTGGCTGGCACACAATGGAAAGACTGCTGTGAATTTACTACGGCGTGAGTAGGCTGCTTTCCTACAACACCCTCTACTTAAATTTTTTTTATGAATGTTAATGAATGAAAAAAAAATTTAATTACAAAAAGGGAAGCAAGAGTACAGCTTAACTTCCTATGAAAATTAAAATTGAAATGTAAACATGTAGAAACATTAAAAGATAACTGATTAGCTACATTAATTATTTAAATAGCGGGCATGTTCACTGCCTCTTAAGCATCATTATTACTCAAAATTTAAGCAAAGTAAATGAAACACTTTGGCATACATATTGCCTTAGGCAAACAGACACATAAAATATGTAAAATTATGAAAATGTTAAATCCATTAAATACATTTTTACATACACAAATTCAAAGAAAATAACGTGATACATAAACAGATGATTATATCTTAGCAGTCTTTTCTAAACCTGAAAGAAAATTTCACAAATCATTTTTACACATGTGGTTGTAGCCGCTTTGGCTGGTGTCCTACACTTCCATTCACAAGGGTAGAGGAGGGGAAGTTGCTATGGTGTGCGTCCTCCATGATCACTCTAAATTACATGGGGAAAGGGGAGGGGTCACTGTGAGTTGTGTCCAAGTCACTCCACGCTTTCACGCAGCTACCAGGCTGCCATTATCTGGTTTGTCCTGTAGAACAAACAGAAGGATGCCTCAGTTTCTGTTCACTTAACATCTAAGGGTGGGTCACAATGAAATGGGGATATATACATTCTATCCTTTAATATGTTGCTGGAACAAAGTTAACAGAACTTTTTCGATTTTACTCTCATGGTTACTTAATTGTCATAAAATCGATAAACAAATGGCTCAAAACGCCGTTAGTCACTTACTAGAGAAAATTTATGCTCAAGGCATACAGTCATGAATCCTATTTAATTTCAATATATTATTTCTGGGCCAGAACACTGAACCAATGCTCGGCACATTCCTGATACATTTGTATTTTATTCACTTAGCTGACTCATCTTTGATTACCTTATTCTTAGAGATAGTATGAGTATATTGGATTAGTAGTTTTCTCAGCTTCTTTGTACCTGTGAGTAACTTTTGGTAATAGTACAGTTCTGAGTGTTCAAAACACACTACGTTTAGTTGACTACATCCACTTATTGGTCCTCTGCTGTTGTGTCAGTTCCACATCTGCAATTATGTACTTACTTCATCGAAGTGTATTTATGCTGAGCTATAAATAATGTTTCACAACTGTCATTATGTTATTCAAATATGTTGCTAGTGTATGTACTTAAGTAATACTCACTCCATTAAAATTTAAAGCACAGGATAGCACATTTATTTCATATCGATAGTGTATTGCAGCTGATCAGTTTGCTCACGTGACAATCCATTTCCACTCGATCGGACGCTGAAACCACAGGTAGTCTCTCTCGACCTACCACTAAAGTGAATCAAGTAATTATGGACGAGCGTAATGCTAAATTCCTTAAACCTATAGGACACCATGAGCTGCTCTGTCTCATCTAACATAAGGGTACCTATGGTCGCATTCACGCCTCCAACTCATAACCTCAATACGTGTAGGTGTGTCCTGTCACAGACTACACCAAAATAATGGCCAGCTCCAACCTTATAAATAATTCAGGGACGTGTCCTTCACGTCTCAACCACAAACACTGTTTAATTCTATTACACTGCCATTCCTTGCTACACAAGGTGAGTTTATTCTTCCAATTATCTGTATATTTTTCATAACACTAAGCAATCTCTGTTACTATTAATTAGTTAGCTCTACAGCATACAACAGGTTTCACTGCCACTTCAGATCCAGCTTGAACACGAATTTGTACACCTTTTTAAATTATTATTGTGGGACCATTTCCAATAAAACAACACTCTGTACTTACAATATTACCAGGGTTCTATACATACTTGTTACTCAAATACATTGTATCCTAATTACATCATACTTCTCTGTTGTTTGTCACTATTAGGTTTGTCATATCAGGTTTTTTTTTTTCACTAATCGGTGGATAGAATGGTTACCGAACTCATGGCTTGATAGTCATGACGGAAAATTTAATGTGTTGGAAAGAAGGGGTTGAAATTTTTGGTGGATAGGAAAGATGAAGAGTGAGTGAGACCTGAAATGGAAAGAAGATCTCACACAGCTGGGACTGCACAGCTGCCACACTGTGTAGAGGTTACAGAACAACCTCCTCCCTACAGCATTCATTAGCTTAATGCTGGTTTGATAGTCATACCGGAAAATTTTGTATTGGAAAGAAGAGGTCGAAATTTTTGTAGATAGGAAAGATGAAGAATGAGTGAGACCTGAAATGGAAAGAAGATCTCACACAGCTGGGACTGCACAGCTGCCACACTATGTAGAGGTTACATAACAACCTCTTCCCTACAGCATTCATTAGTTTCAGAAAATTTTCGTATTGGAAAGAAGGGGTCGAAATTTTTGTAGATAGGAAAGATGAAGAATGAGTGAGACCTGAAATGGAAAGAAGATCTCACACAGCTGGGACTGCACAGCTGCCACACTGTGTAGAGGTTACAGAACAACCTCCTCCCTACAGCATTCATTAGTTTCAGAAAATTTTTGTATTGGAAAGAAGCGGTCGAAATTTTTGTAGATAGGAAAGATGAAGAATGAGTGAGACCTGAAATGGAAAGAAGATCTCACACAGCTGGGACTGCACAGCTGCCACACTGTGTAGAGGTTACAGAACAACCCCCTCCCTACAGCATTCATTCACTACCTATGAATTTCTTTAGGTCGATCACGATCCTGAGACCTAATAGCTTTTTACTTTTAGGGTACTCTAGCCTATATGCATTGGCATGTGGTATTCCTATGATCCTGAAAGGTCCTTGGTATACGAACATAAATTTCTTTGTTTCTGCATTTACTTTCTTTGATTTTTCCTTGGTTTTGACAAGGAATAACTGACCTATTTCAAAACTAGTAGGTACAGCTTTTGCGTCATGACGCTTCTTCCTTTCCAACGCTCTTTTTCTTATATTTGCCCTAGCCTTTAATTTCTTCTCGTCTGTGGATATTTGCGTTAGAATAGGGAATTCTATCATATCTGCAATCACATTGTGCGGTTCTTGGCCAAACATCAATTCGCAAGGTGCAAAACCAGTTGCATCATGTCTTAAGTTGTTAATTACATTCTCAAAATACTTAGTGTGCTCTGCCCAACTTGAGTGTTTCCGAGCACAATAAGTTCTGCAAAGCCTATTCAATTCTCTCATAATACGTTCACTCATATTTCCTTGGGGGAAGTACGCAGATATTTTCAGATGTTTCACGCCGGCCTTATCTAGACATTCCTTAAATCTATCAGAAGTAAATTGAGGCCCATTGTCTGACAGCAAATTCTTCGGAACGCCAACGTTCACGAAGAAATCTTTTTCTAACTTTTCAACCAAGGTTTTTGCATTTGCTCTTTTAATTGGGTATAGCTTAACATATTTACTGAATCCATCCACAACAACAAAAACATGGGTGCAACCACCTCTCGAAACAGGAAGAGGGCCAAACAAATCACAAGCCAGTAATTCTAGCATTTCAGTTGGCTCTGCTGAATGCATATTCCCTTGTATTCTGATGTTAGCAGCACGGACTTTCTGGCACACTACACAAGAGGCTAGACGCTTGGCCACACGGCGGTACATGTTGTCAAACACAACCTTCTCTTTTAATTTTGCAATGCACTTCTTTGCACCGTAGTGCCCATACCTCAGGTGTACATAGTCGATTAGTAAGTCTACATGTTGTGAGGGAAAGCACAGCTTCCACTCAGAAATACCTACCTTTTTCCTCCTAAACAGAATACCTTTATGCAGACAATAGTATTGCGAAACCTTTGGATAGTTCGCATTTCCTAAATAGCTCTTCACTAATTTCAGTTGGTCATCTGCATTCTTGGATTCTAATTTATTGTCCATTGCCTCAAACCATTTATTAAAATTTGTTTGGCTGGCCACAATCCTGTTATTTACCTCAACTATATCAGATTGGAAATCAGCTGTCATTTGAGCATTACTGGTAGCTATTGCTTGTAATATAACATTTAAATCAATAGCCCCAGTATCTTTGGGTTGCTCACTAGCTGGTTTCTTTTCACACTCAGGTGACGAAAAACTAGCTCCAACACCAGAATCATCAAAACTAAATGAAACTTCTGATTGATCCGTCATATCTAACTTATCCTTTTTAAACTCTACTACCTCTGATGACTGTTTCGTTTTTAACTCATCAGATAAACTATCATCCAATAAATTTACAATTTCTAATTTCTGCTTTACTACAGGGATCTCTATTATTGAATCATTGCCCCTTTTTACACTACTGCCAGGAGACAATACTTCATATTTCACTTTAACATTACTACTTTCATGCATATTTACACTTGAACCGTTGTCTGGATTTACAGTTCCCTCAACAGACATATGTTCTGATATAAGTTTAACCTCTGTTTCTTTTGGTGGTTCCATCGCCGACAGTCTTTTAGTGCAGGTTAGTAAAATTTTTAACAGCTTTTCACTTAGTTCCTTCTGCACGATGCATGGCGTCGCCGGCGTGGTGTACCAGGATTACTGATGCAACGCAGCTCGCTGAATTGCAGACGGCACTCCGACGGCTGTTGTGTGTTTGCGTGGCCCGCAACTGCAGGCGCGGCTCCGGCTACTCCGGCGGATGACTGCGGTGCGGCAAAACTGGCTTCTCGTGATGCCGGCAGTGCCGCTAGACTCAGTGCCAGCTCCGTCAATCCAGATGCGTTGTTAATCCAATTGCGTCGTCCACATACACACGTAACACTTTCACTGTTCTATTACTCAGCTGCGTGTCGCATTTCACTCGCGAATCCGAATATTTAAAAATCACTTTCACTTCTACTCGGTTTCTTTCCCGGC
Organism: Schistocerca nitens; assembly: GCF_023898315.1. Classification (NCBI taxonomy): domain Eukaryota; kingdom Metazoa; phylum Arthropoda; class Insecta; order Orthoptera; family Acrididae; genus Schistocerca; species Schistocerca nitens. The sequence goes on from NC_064614.1 coordinate 73,316,789, forward strand.
CGATGCACCATTTGTGGGGCGGCGGGTCGAATAATGTTGTTAAGTGTTACTAGAATGTTATTTATGCTGTCTTTCGCAGTTCTCAACACTGGCTCTCTAACTACAATATTGGCAACCAGAAAGTGATTAGCAAAACGTGAAGCCTGTAATTAGAATTCCTAGTGCCCACTTCGTCTGAGAATACACTTATAGTTACAGCTTATAGCTCTGAGGAATTTAGGAGATTGTCCGGGATTTATAATCAAAAACGATTTTCTAAAATAGTTGAGTATATTCTGAAAGTCACAGATGAAAAACCAAAGTATCCACACAACCTAACTAACAGAGCAGTTCAGAGTCTAATGCGCTGATGCAACTATAACTGTCTAAATTAAAAGTTTAAATGAATGCTCGCCATAATTTGATGATAAGGTTCATCAAACGCCACGCTAAATAATGGTAGAATGTTTGTCCCGCGGCGGCACGTGAAAATACGACAATACGCAAACTGAAGATCGATAATTAAAGTCAACCCAGAATTAACACTTCACTCGAAAATAATTTCATGGTTACACGTATCCCGAGTAACTTAATACGGCATCCGAGGCTGTTTGTAGCAATGATACCGACGCGACACGACTCCCGACACATGGCGTGCTATTCAGCGTCTGGAGGGAACTGGGGCCTTTCTTCCTCGCGCAGCGTTCTTGTATATAAAGCCGCGGTGCGGACGGCTAAGGGAACGCCTGATAAAATCGGCTCTCCCGACTAGCCGCTGGACTAGTAATGCACCACTTTAAGTTACCTAATAAATCATAGCTTCTCTTGCTGATGGCCGATGAAGCTCTTAATTTAAATGTGCATTCAGCACACAGGTAAGTATTGACAATAAAATTTTGACGTGGCTAAGTTAAATATTTTGGGCGAGAGAATTAATTTAATTACACTGCACACAGTAGACGAGCTCTGAACTGGCCCTTTGGAGATACGCTATCGCTATAGTTTTATAGGTATTCAAATGAAACTTCTCACATCTTCATAGTTATAGAGGATCTCCAACCTACTTAAATATAAACATCCTAGCCTTATTTATTAGCCTACTTAATCTATCTTGCTTCCTTAAGTTTTAAGACAAAAACCAGAAAATATTGAATTTCAACTAAAATCTTAAATTGTGAGATCCAGAAGACTGTTTCTATTAAATATTTATGAAAAAGGAATCTGATTATAAATTTTGAAGTCTCTAGCTCTTTTCTGTTGCGCCAAAGATTTTTACAGAAGAACGTCCAAATTTCGAAAATGGCTAAAGTTATCGAACTGATATTCAATACATATTAATTTAGCATTTCTCCTGACATGCTAGAAACATTTTAGGTTATTTATTTGATTTTTAAAGTATTGCGCAACATTTATGACGTCAGAGCTAGTTACAGCGGACTGGCTGGCACACAATGGAAAGACTGCTGCGAATTTACTACGGCGTGAGTAGGCTGCTTTCTACACAGACTGAATCTTCCTCTCTCTCGAGCAGATTGAGCACTGTTTTCGGAGCTTTCTCACGCTTTAATTGTGAGGGATGAATCCAGTCTCGAACTCGGAACGGTACATTTCATGGACAATGCTCTCACCAAAGAAAATATCTGAGCATTAAGATCTAATCTCACAGCCTTACTCTCGCCTTTACATCTCTCTTACCTTCACATCTTCACAGGTGCTCCCCTGTATTCCTTGTGTAATCAGCCAGCACTCCTGAAAGCATCTCGGTCCGGCGCTCATCTTAAGCTGCAAGGAAGTTTCAAAAAAATTTAGCAAATAATGGAAATAGAGGACCCTGCACTACATTATAAATGCCAAAAAAGAGAAGGTCTGAATTTTGATGGCCATGACGCGTTGTGGATTTTCCATGAAGATAAATGTGTGTCGAACTTTACTTCGCAGGGATTCCAAAGTACTAAGACGTCTGTTTTCCTGAATTTCTATCCAAATTTCGGCCTTTTTTGTCTGTTTGGAGTGCATAAGGGAGCGATATGCTGGGTTACGGAAATGGCTGGGGGGGGGGGGTGGGTGGGTGGAGGGGGTTAGAGTGTACGTACATTCCTAGATTCCCCACATAATGCCTGGTTCTTGAAACACTGCAAGTAGGCTGTTGCGGGATAATTGGTTGTCTCCATTCATTGTGTGTTACTTCTCGTCTTCAAGCATTTCCGTGACTTTCTCGCAACAGCCACACAAACCGGTCATCACTTGTGCTGTATTTTTTGTATTCGTTTAATACCACTGTTCATCCCATTTGGTATAGGTACCACACTCATAAGCAGTAGTCTTAAATGGGCACTTGAGTGTTTGATAAGTAGTCTCGTTTTTAGACTGATTTTCCCAGTATCCTTCTGACGCCACTTACTTTTCCTACGACTGAGGCCGTGTAATCACTCGATTTTATACCCGCATAAGCGGTTGCACCCAAATATCAATATAACAGATTTCAGTTTTGAATCATTGTTACAGTAGTCGTAGGATATTTCGTTTCATTGTGTGCACATTGTTTCATTTCATTATCCCACTGAAAATTTGTGCAGAAATTTTTGTTATTGTTACCTCCATCATCTGCAAAAGATCTGGTGTTACTATTAATATGGTTGACCAGGAAATTAACAATTCCTGGGATACGTCTGAAGTAACTTTTACATCTATCGATGACTCTCCAACCACGATTGTGTGCTGTATCCTTCCTACTGAGACAAGCTTTAAATCAGTCACCAATTTTGTTGCGTACCTGATATGAACGTATATTCATTAATGAAAGATGATGTAGTACTACGTCATTTACAGAAGTCAAGAAATAATTACGTGACTGGATTTGTGATTTCCTGCCAGAGAGATCACAGTTCGTAGTAATTGACGGAAAGTGACAGAAGTGATTTCTGGCGTTCACCAAGGTAGTGTTATAGGCCTTTTGCTGTTCCTTATCTATATAAACGATTTGGGAGACAATCTGAGCAGCCCTCTTCGGTTGTTTGCAGATGGCGCTGTCATTTATCGATTAATAAAGTCATCAGACGATAAAAAAAATTGCAAAACGATTTAGAAAAGCTATCTTAATGGTGCGAAAAGTGGCAGTTGACCCTAAATAACGAAAAGTGTGAGGTCATCCACATGAGTGCTGAAAGGAATTCGTTAAACTTCGGTTACACGATAAATCAGTCTAATCTAAAAGCTGTAAATTCAACTAAATACGTAGGTATTACAATTACGAACAACTTAAATTGGAAGGAGCACATAGAAAATGTCGTGGGGAAGGCTAACCAAAGAGTGCGTTTTATTGGCAGGACACTTAGAGAATGTAACAGACCTACTAAGGAGACTGCCTACACTACGCTTATCCGTCCTCTTTTAGAATACTGCTGCTCGGTTTGGGATCCTTACCAGATAGGACTGACGGAGTACATCGAAAAGTTTAAAGAAAGGCAGCACGTTTCGTATTACCACGAAATATGGGAGAGAGTGTCACTGAAATTATACAGGTTTTGGGCTGGATATCATTAAAATAAAGGCGTCTTTCATTGCGACGGAATCTTGTCACAAAATTCTTCCAATCCATACGTGGCATACAGCAAACCAATGCTTAACACTATTGGTTAAAAATAGTCTTGGTTGCAATTAATTTTTTTATTTTTCAACGACGCATTTTCTCTTATTTAGGCATCTTCAAGTTATCTTTTCTAGATGGACGCGAGAGGCACCAAGATTTGCATAACGCGTTATGCACATCTTGGTGCCTCTCGCGTCCATCTAGAAAAGATAACTTGAAGATGCCTAAATAAGGCGAAACGCGTCGTTGAAAAATAAAAAACGAAAATTGCAACCAAGTCTGTTTTTAACCAATACCCCTCTCACGAAATTGCCCGCATCTCGTGGTCGTGCGGTAGCGTTCTCGCTTCCCACGCCCGGGTTCCCGGGTTCGATTCCCGGCGGGGTCAGGGATTTTCTCTGCCTCGTGATGGCTGGGTGTTGTGTGCTGTCCTTAGGTTAGTTAGGTTTAAGTAGTTCTAAGTTCTAGGGGACTGATGACCATAGCTGTTAAGTCCCATAGTGCTCAGAGCCATTTGAACCATTTTTTTTCTCACGAAATTCCAATCACCAACTTTCTCATCCGAATGCGAAAAAAATTTTTTGACACTGACCTACATAGGGATGAAAGATCACCACGATAAAATAACGGAAAGATATAGGTGTTCATTCTCTCCGCTCGCTATACGAGATTGGAGTAATAGAGAAGTGTGAAGGTGGTTCGATGAACCCTCTGCCAGGCACTTATATGTGACATGCAGAGTATCCATGTAGATGTACCAGACTGCCTTGATGCATAGTCCTCAGGATTTCATGTCAGAAAAGCGATAGTTCGGTTTCGCATGACCGTTGTTTCCGGAACCCGCGCTCGTTGGCGTGGAGGAGGTCATTCTGTTCCAGATGCTTCAACACGTTTGACCTTAGAATATGTTGTAAGAGTTTACAACAAATTAATACCACGGAGATTGAACGTGAGTTTCATCGTCCACTTCAACTTCCCTTCTCGTAGACCGCTGTCACCACTGTTTTCTTACTACTCCTGGAGACATGCTTTTGTTCGCGGGATCTAAGGTACGTTATTTTCAAACAAGAGATGACTCCTGAGAACATTTTGTACGTGTAGTAGAGATTCCATTGGGTCCTGAAACTTCAATCAGCTTTCACTGGCATAGTGCCCTTAGAGTTTTCGTTCTAAAGGAACATTTGAAAAACTAAATTCAACAATTTTGTTTTGTTTTGCTACCGTCACTTCAGTTCCTGTGCGCTACGTGAACGTCTGCGCAAAGGCTTTCGTGACAGCCTTACAAGTCACCCGAGTTTCATTATTTTCTGTGTTAGCTCTTTCGATAGTATTCTGATAAGGTAATCACTGAAGGCATTATCCGTTGCGTCGTCAACATAGTTGTGTAGACAATGCAATAGGAAGGTGATATAACCACTTACTATTACACTGATGACGTCCACTAGCTGGTCGAAATTGACTACGACATCTCGAATTGCTTTTGGGCTTGTGTCGTAAAAAGTAAATCAACGATATTTAATTACAAATTTGTTTAATGTAACTTATAACCTTGGACTAATCAGTTTCTTGCCAAACGTAGTATTTTAAATTGAGGTATCGATTCTTTATTCCCCCATCAAGGCTGTAAAATGTGTATTATCATCAAGGGAATATCCTACATCCTCTGTCTCTCATCAGCAACCATCTTCTGTATGTTCTTCATTTCAGTGAATTATATAGCACAATTAAATGCGACATCTATCCCAGGCACAGGACAAGAACCTGTGACGTCAGTAAAATCGAACTTCAACATTAACTCCGATATAAGAGAGACACGTAAGGTTCAGTTAATAAATTCAGAGATAGAAGAGAAAAATTAGAAGACTGTCAGGCCGTATGGTGACACAGATCACACGAAAGAGATAATGTCACGTCTTACATTACAACCCATAAACCCCCGGAGTCATTGGAGAATCAAACTCCCCTGCATAAAACAGCATCAGTCTTCTAATTAATTTACGATACTGTTAATGTGTTATATATTTGACACTAAGCATGTACGCGAGACGAAGTTTAGAATAGTTTAGAACTTACGCTTAAAGTTTGTTGGAAGTCGCTAAGCCTGTCATTATCAAACGCTAGATGATCATGGTCTAGATAATTTGAGCTCCATATTTTTGCCCATCTCAACGTTTATTACGTCATATCTCCAAAACTGTGTCGTACAATGACATACTTTTGTTGGCATGTTCAGTGGGATATGTGAATATTCTCTGCAAACTGCGCTGCGAATAGATAATGTCTCATGCTGAAGTTTTACTTCATGGAGGGAGAAAATTTAGTACGCAATAAACTTTTTTCTTTACTCTTTTGTGGGGAGAGTCAGACACAAGAAGTTTCGTTTGCGTTTGAATTTATGAGTATAGTTTGCTGCAAGTCCCTAAGTGCTCTCATTCTTAAATACTTTATGAACTCCGGATACTTGCATCCCATCAGTTACGCTGCCTCAGTACACACACATAGCTTCTGACTGTAGTACTTATCTGACTGTGATAAAACTTTGTACGTCTTAAGAGTAGATTATGGCAGCACTTTCAATTTTTAAAATTCGGTCAATAATTAAGCGAGGAATTCAAACAAATTTTTGTTGGCCCTGGAAGCCTTTAGGCAAGCAGCCTGCAACTCGTGATGGTTCCTGGGATTCTCGATTAGTAGCATACATCACGAAGTATATATACTACCGAGCAGGTCAAAGGAAAAAATGGACAGAGGGAATCGATGACGACTTGCCGCAGATTGGCTGTGACTGACAGTAGAAACACGAACAGAGAATGTACGAGGTGTGTATGGGGTGATTAAAAAATAACTGTACATACCTCATGGGCATAACGTATGCATCAAAATAAGAGTAAAATGTTACATATAGTTTTGTCTGAAATAGCTTCATTTCCAAGTTCTGGTACGTAAAGACATTTGAAGTAGGCATTGCATCGTGAGCCAGTACAGGCTTTTGGCATGTCGTGTTCACCTGCATATCGACTGAGGTTCCCTTTTGCACCCCTTTGCGCTGCTTGGTTGATTCTGGAACGAAATGCCTTTCTTTATTTTGTAAGTAGGCTGTTTAAGTTTTTATGTTGGTAACGCACGTAGTTCTCTGTATGAAAATCGCTGTCTGCGCTGTGCGTAGTCTGTGACTGGTTGGACTCATTGTTTGAATATTCGCTAGTGTAGTGTTGGGCAGTTGGACGTGAACAGCGCCTAGCGTTGGGCAGTTGGAGGTGAGCCGACAGCAGAGGTGGATGTGGGGATAGAGATGCCAGAATTTTGAGAGATTACTATGAGCGAACGATCTGGACGTGTGTCCGTCAGAAAAAGGAAATTTGTAAGACTGGATGTCATGAACTGATATAAACATTATGACTTTTGAACACTATTAAGGTAAATATATTGTTTGTTCTTTATCAAAATCTTTCATTTGCTAACTATGCCTATCAGTAGTTAGTGCCTTAAGCAGTTAGAATCTTTTATTTAGCTGGCAGTATTGGCGCTCGCTGTATTGCAGTAGTCCAAGTAACTAAGAACTTTGTGAGGTAAGTGATTCATGAAAGGCATAGGTTATTTTGTAGGGATTATTGAAAGTCAGATTGCGTTGCGCTAAAAATATTGTGCCAGTTTAGTGATGATGAGAATAAGTAAAGAGAGAACCGTCTGAGTACGTTCAGTTTTGCTCAGCTGTTTGAAAACCAAATATCGTAAAAGTTTTCCAGCTCTATCATTCTCTACATGCAAAGGGGAAGTTTCAATCTGACTTCGTTATGGTCAGTTGTATTGTACAGCGCTGTTGTAGGGTAGCTACACCAGACATATTACGTACATTCATTATGTCGGTAGTTCATAGACTGCAATCGTTGTGTACGTTACGAGTCTTGAAACGGTGAATACGTCGATCTGCTTCTCCTTTACGGTGCAACAGAAGGCTATGCACAAGCAGCAGGACGATGGTACGTGGAAATGTCTCCAACAGAAGAGTACTAAACTATCACACTTTCACAGTTTTGGAAAGGTGATTAGGAAATATGGCATTCCAGGTGCGCCACACTTAGGTCGGCCTCAACTGGACTGTGGCTGTTGACATCATCCTCGAAATGCTAGATAAAAATCCCACCACAAGTCTCCTGCGTATGCCACTGTAAGTATACCTCAATCAACTGTATGGCACTTGCTTCAGAGACAGCAAATCCACCCATTTCACCTTTACAAGTCACACGAGCTGATACCCGTAGACTAGCCTAGACGTGAGAATTTCTGTCAGTGGTTACTGCCTGACTGGCAGAGTGTATCGACAGTTTTTGGGACAATGCTTCACAATGTCCCACTCGTTACACGAACCAAACCATGGTTTATGCACGACGGTGCCTCTACACATGTGAGTCAGGAGGTAAAAAGGTATCTCAACGTTGCTTATCCCGGTAAGTGGACAGGTCGTGCAGGACCAGTTGCTTGGTCCATCAGATCTCCGGATCATAAACCCCTGGGCTTTTATCTTTGGCGCCGTCTCAAGGAGCTCGTGTGTGTTGTTGCAATTCGGAACTGCAGCAGCGAACTGAGAATGGCTGTGCAACTGTTCACAACGAGACGAACGGAGCCTGCAACATTCCAAAAGATGTAAGATGTAAGACGTCGAGCACGTCGCTGTCTTCGTCTATATGGACATCATTCTGAACATGTTCTGGGGTAAATGGCAGTACGCAGGTTTGCTGAATTTCGGGCGCCTTTGTATGGCTTTCTGACAAGAATTAGTTTTTGTTGTTCGTGATACACCCGTGATTCCTACTCTACTGCATACCTCGGAAGCAATTTCAGACAAAACTTTATTTAACATTTTATTCTTATTTTGATGCGTGCGTTACTCCGAAGAAGTGTGTAAAGTTACATGTTCAGTTACATTTGAATTTATATACAGGGTGGTCCATTGATAGTGACCGGACCAAATATCTCACGAAATAAGCATCAAACGAAAAAACTACAAAGAACGAAACTTGTCTAGCTTGGAGGGGGAAGCCAGATGGCGCTATGGTTGGCCCACTAGATGGCGCTGCCATTGGTCAAACGGTATCAACTGCATTTTTTTAAAATAGGAACCCACATTTTATTACATATTCGTGTAGTACGTAAAGAAATATAAATGTTTTAGTTGGACCACTTTTTTCGCTTTGTGATAGATGGCGCTGTAATAGTCACAAACGTATAAGCACGTGGTATCACGTAACATTCCGCCAGTGCAGACGGTATTTGCTTCGTGATACATTACCCGTGATAAAATGGACCTGGTACCAACTGCGGAAAAGGTCTTTATCGTTGACGTATGGCTATTGTGATCAAAATGAACAGCGGGCGTGTGCTATGTATGCTGCTCGGTATCCTGGACGACATCCAAGTGTCCGGACCGTTCGCCGGATAGTTACGTTATTTAAGGAAACAGGAAGTGTTCAGCCACATGTGAAACGTCAACCACGACCTGCAACAAATGATGATGCCCAAGTAGGTGTTTTAGCTGTTGTCACGGCTAATCCGCACAGCAGTAGCAGAGAAATTGCGCGAGAATCGGGAATCTCAAAAACGTCGGTGTTGAGAATGCTACATCAACATCGATTGCACCCGTACCATATTTCTATGCACCAGGAATTGCATGGCGACGACTTCGAACGTCGTGTGTAGTTCTGCCACTGCGCACAAGAGAAATTACGGGACGATGACAGATTTTTTGCACGCGTTAGATTTAGCGACGAAGCGTCTTTCACCAAGAACGGTAACATAAACCAGCATAATATGCACTGTTCGGTAACGGAAAATCCACGATGGCTGCGACAAGTGGAACATCAGCGACCTTGGCGGGTTACTGTATGGTGCGGCATCATGGGAGGAAGGATAATTGGCCCCCATTTCATAGATAGAAATCTAAATGGTGCAATGTATGCTGATTTCCTACATAATGTTCTACCGATGTTACTACAAGATGTTTCACCGTATGACAGAATGGCGATGTATTTCCAACAAGATGGATGTCCGGCACATAGCTCGCGTGCGGTTGAAGCGGTTGTAAGTAGGCTGTTTAGGTTTTTGTATTGGTAACGCCACGTAGCGCTCTGTATGAAAATCACTGGATGTGCTGTGTGCAGTCTGAGGCTGGTCGACATTGTTGCAATATTCGCTATTGTAGTGTTGGGCTGTTGGCTGTTAACAGCGCGTAGCGTTGCGCAGTTGGAGGTGAGCCGCCAGCAGTGGTGGATGTGGGGAAGTGAGATGGATTTTTGTGAGCGGATGATCTGGACGTGTGTCCATCAGAAACAGTACATTTGTAAGAATGGATGTCATGAACTGCTATATATATTATGACTTTTGAACACTATTAAGGTAAATACATTGTTTGCTCTCTATCAAAATATTTCATTTGCTAACTATGCCTATCAGTAGCTAGTTCCTTCAGTAGTTTGAATCTTTTATTTAGCTGGCAGTTGTGGCGCTCGCCGTATTGCAGTAGTTTGAGTAACGAAGATTTTTGTGAGGTAAATAATTTGTGAAAGGTATAGGTTAATGTTAGTCAGGGCCATTCTTTTGTAGGGATTATTAAAAGTCAGATTGCGTTGCGCTAAAAATATTGTGTGTCAGTATAAGCACAGTCATGTATAATTTTTCTAAGGGGACGTTTCACGGTATTGAATAGCATATTTCATGACAGATGGGCTGGTCGTCGAAGCACCATACTATGGCCCCTACGTTCACCGGATGTGACGTCCCCGGATTTCTTTCTGTGGCGAAAGTTGAAGGATATTTGCTATCGTTATCCAACGACAATGCCTGATAACATGCGTCAGCGCACTGTCAATGCATATGCGAACATTACAGAAGGCAAATTACTCACTGTTGAGAGGAATGTCGTTACATGTATTTCCAAATGCATTGAGGTAGACGGACTTCATTTTCAGCATTTATTGCATTAATGTGTATTTACAGGTAATCACACTGTAACAGCATGCGTTCTTAGAAGGTACATGTATGACATTGGAGCAACCGAAATAAAATGTTGAAACGTACCTACGTTCTGTATTTTAATTTATAAAACCTACCTGTTACCAACTGTTCGTCTAAAATTGTGAGCCATATGTTTGTGACTATTACAGCGCCATCTATCACAAAGCGAAAAAAGTGGTCCAACTACAACATTAATATTTCTTTACGTACTACACGTTTATGTAATAAAAATGGGGGTTCCTATTTAGAAAAACGCTGTTGATATCCTTTTGACCTATGGCAGCACCATCTAGCGGGCCAACGATATCGCCATCTGGTTTCCCCCTTCAAGCTAGACAACGTTCGTTCTTTGTAGTTTTTTCGTTTGACGCTTATTTCGTGAGATATTTGGCCCGGTCACGATCAGTGAGTTCGTAGGGCTTTTCCATTTTTCCATAAGTTTAATAAACACAACAGGTACTCATAAGAGAGATTCTAGTCATCAAGGATATACTTTCCTGCACTATTTACAACAGCCTATAAACGCTGGGCTAACTTTCAGATTCCGCTACTGCAAAAATCTCGTAGTTTTGAGACAAAGAACTCATCGAGCGATGTTCAGAGCGAATTTTCATCCGGGGATGAAGTTCTTCGAAGATTGTTCGGTAGTGAACGGAAATGGTGAAAATCTGATGGAGCAGGTCACTTGGGTGCTAAATGACTTCCCGACCCTACTCCTGTATAGCGCTTTTTGTCTGTCCAGCAGAATGCGTTATCGTCGAGTAACATCACTTCATGCAGTCTTCCTGGTCGTTATTTCGGAACTGCATCCGCAAGATGCCTCAGTTGCTGACATTACCAATGTTGGTTACACTTCGGGGAAGAATTATTCAGTACACCACACCGTCGTTGTCCCACCAGATAAAGCACTCCGTCTCCACGCAACAAGTGGACTACCGGGACCATCCGACAGCCGTGTCATCCTCAGTGGAGGATGCGGATAGGAGGGGCGTGGGGTCTACAAACTGCTCTCCAGGTCGTTATGAGGCTATTCTTGACCGTAGCCGCTACTATTCGGTCGAGTAGCCCCTCAATTGGCATCACGAGGCTGAGTGCACCCCGAAAAATTGGCAACGGCGCATGGCCGCCTGGAGGGTCACCCATCCAAGTGCCGATAACGCCCGACAGCTCTTAACTTCGGTGATCTCACGGGAACTGGTGTATCCACTGCAGCAAGCCGTTACCTTGTTCAACCAGATGCATAACATTATCTTCTCTGAATACGTAGGTGTTTGCACGCGGATTTGTTGCTTTGTGTGACTGAACCATACCGTTGTTTTTCTTATGTTAGCATGAAGACACTATTTCCCGTCGCCAGTAGCAATACAGGACAGGAATGGTCGGTGTTGTTCGCGAACCAATTCATGACGACTAGGCAAAGAGGCACACATCACCACCTGCTGAATTTTGTGATTTTTGGCTTAGAGCACGCGCTACTCACACATCAGATTTTTTAACCTTTTCCATTGCATGCGAATGTTGCACGATGTTGGAAGAAACACAGTTCACCACATTTCACATTTGCCAGTCCTCGAATACAGTGACGTGGATCATTTGGAGTAATGGGTTTAAACGATACTCATCAAACACTGAAGATTTTCCTGAATATGGAGAGTCACTTATGTCAAAACGATCCTCCTTAAAACGAGGAAACCATTTTCTTGCCACGCTCTGTCCATTGACGTTATCCCCATACACGGCGCAAATTTTTCTGGCTACCTCTGCTGCGGACACCCCTCTACTGAACTCAAATATTGGAATACATCTGAAATGTTCCGATTTTTCCACTTGCCACTCTATTTTCTTACGTCTAATGCTCCACTCGATACCTCTAAATAACAAAATGCAAACTCAAATAGCAACGGTGAACTACAAATAAAAAATTACAACCGATGAGTAAACCCTTAGCAGTCGGAGAACCAACATGCAAAACAAAGACTTTACGAACTTATGCACGAACCTAATATCGCTGTTCCGGAAGAACGATGACACAGCTGCAAAATTCACCAAATCGAGGTTATTGCACCAGTCATCTCAGAAAAAGGTAGTGCATGCAGCGAAAGATCGTCAGAATTGTAGCTATACATAGTGGCGCTAGAGGGTAGTTGCGTCTTTGTGGAAATATCGATTGTTGTGACTTGGCTTGGGAAGAATATCGTCGTAATTGTTAGTTGCTAGTTTCAGTTTGGCGAGTGTCTCAATGCATCCAGTGAAATAACGACACAAGTTATGAACACTATCTTTCCTTGTGCCGGTGTCCCACACTCCTCAGGGTCGGCATGGTTATGGTCTGACTTGGCAATGTTAATTGAAGGGGTTCCCGGATTACCATCCCGTCACTGCCCCGGTGGATGAGATGATGATGAAGACAACACAACACGATGACGAGGACGAGGACAACACAACACCCAGTCCCTGAGCGGAGAAAAATCCCCGACATTTCTGATAAACACTTTGGGAATAACAGAAAGGCAAACCCCTACTGTTATCGAAGCTAAAAGGACTGGGACTGGGGTGGCACCTGTGGACATTAGGGGACAACATGGAAAAAAACCGTAAGGCTGATCCAGATATCTTTGAGTCAGTTAGGAATCACATAAACTCAATTCCCCATACTGAGAGTCACTCTGTAAGAAGTGACACAACAAGAGTATTCGTCGATGGTGGCTTATCCATCGCAGAAATGCACAGAAATTACTGTTTAGAGCGATCTTCCGCTAACCTGCCAGCTGCGAATTATGACGCCTACGCGCATATATTCAATACCGAATTTAACATCGGATTTTTGGTTCCAAAGAAGGATCAGTGCGACCAATGTGAAGCTTACAAAAACGTTACAGATGAAGACAAGGCAAAGCTACAAGAAGCAATTCAAGAACGTCAGGATATTCGGTCCATTACGCACAAGTATTTGATTCGTAGTCACACCCAGAACGAGGGAGAGGCAGTTCACAGCATCATTGAGAGAGCAGTTAAGAGTGCTAAGAAGTCAAGGCCAATTTATGTTCCCGATCAATACACATCAGGCATCCCAAATGCAAGAAAGAAGGGAAATCCGCTAAATCCTAGAGAAATGGGTTTTTCAGATTTCAATGACATTAAAGCTTTGCATGATGGGATGGCTACTTACATGGCCAAGGTTGGTGACGGGAGTATTTTCAAAGTGTCGGAAATTAAATTATTTGGATGTGAACGGGGAAGTGATGTGTTTCAGCACGAGAACAGCTACAAACAGTCTGAGTGTGAACAAGTTCAGTTCAAAGGGAGACAGAGGCGTTTAACAGGGAATGTAGATGGCAGTAATTTGGATCTAAAATTTGCTTATACCACAAAATCGACCCTCTCAGGAAACAAAATTTAAGATTTAAACTATTTGGTTAACAGCAACATCATTCCTAAAAACTACAAGGCCTTTTATGATTCTCTTTCCATATAAATGCCATTTTCTGCTTTTACGTAAGTTGGAACTTCTTTATTTCACTTAGTATATTATTTTATGTCAGTTATAGGATGGAAATAATAAATATGATAATAAAACAATTAAACTGTAAGAGTGAACAAAAATTATCGTTTAGAGATATATATCTTTTTTTCCTACACACATTCTTTAGTCATCTTTGTTAATTTCGATAACAATGTCGGAAGAACAATGACACATTTACTTAAAGGGTTGCAAGGGGTAAATGGGATGCTGCTTGAAGGAAATTATTTTTGTATTTTGTGGAGACCACTTAGTGTTACAATTAGACCAACTTTCAATTCCGTAGATAGTTTTACTGTTGTTTCATGAAGTTTTAAAAACAATGCCGTTTGGTTTTCTGCCTCTCCTGTAAACTATTCATTTTGACAGACATGTCATTGTTCTTCTGGGAAGGCGATATGTACACACCACCTACACTTACATTTTTCCCACGACTTTCATGCATTCATTCAAAATATAGTTTTATTCTCAATATCTGATACCACATGACTAAACAACAAGAGCTATACAGTCATCGATAAGAATGGATGAACTATAATTTAAAAAATATCTTGTAACAATTTGAGATGCGCAATCCGAGGCATATTTTCATTGAAGAGACACCCAAACATAACCCGCCGTCAGGTATTGTGTGTGGCGAGAGCACTCTGCCAGCGGAGTAACCGCAGAACGCACGTGCCCCTCTGACGCCAAAATTCATTTGAGTCTGATATTAAATCTGTTACCCGCAGCGCCGAACGTGATTGCGTAAACAAGGGGAAAACAGCCTCCGGACAACGTCATTGCGGACGCATGCCTGTCAATAGCCCGCGGCAGGCCTGCCAACCGTCGGCCGCAATGCGTGTGCTCGCGTGGAATGCTCGATCAGTGGTGGCAGCCCTGCCGCAGGCATTTCGGTGTCTGCTCGCTCTCCACAGGCGCTGACATTTTCAACGGCCGCCCGCGTGGCTAATCAAAATGGGCTGCCACATCGCTAATAAGTACTTTAGTATCTTTAAACACCTTTCATGACCATAAAAGTTAATATGTGTCGGAAAGCGACACTATCTAAAAGCGTTACGGATATTCAAGTGCTGCATATTAAGCACAAGGGAAGTTAAGAATGTTACGTCGACCTTCCAATCCAGTATTTAACATGGTAACAAGTGTTTACCTGTTAAATACAGTAAGTAGCTGTTAAATACAGCAAGATTCTAAAATGCTTTTTTTACAATGAAAATGCTATAAATGCCACGTTTCAAATGCCAGTGACGCATCCTCTCCTATCCCGGTTTCGAGGCGATAGGTACCCCACGCCATGTTCCACCTTTGGGTCGCATCAGATGATCATCACTCAGTACTTTGTCTTCGAGAATACTGAAGCTGTATCCTTCGCGAAGCCAAATTACTCTTGAATTCTAGACGCCTCGTAGTCAGAAGTATTCTGAAGCTGTCTCCTGTCTGGCTGTTGTTGTGGCCTTCAGTCCTGAGACTGGTTTGATGCAGCTCTCCATGCTACTCTATCCTGTGCAAGTTTCTTCATCTCCCAGCACTTACTGCAACCTACATCCTTCTGAATCTGTTTAGTGTATTCATCTCTTGGTCGCCCCCTACGATTTTTACCCTCCACGCTGCCCTCCAATGCTAAATTTGTGATCCCTTGATGCCTCAGAACATGTCCTACCAGCCGGTTACTTCTTCTTGTCAAGTTGTGCCACAAACTCCTCCCCAATTCTATTCAGTACCTCCTCATTAGTTATGTGATCTACCCATCTAATCTTCAGCATTCTTCTGTAGCACCACATTTCGAAAGCTTCTATTCTCTTCTTGTCCAAACTGTTTATCGTCCATGTTTCACTTCCATACAAGGCTACACTCCATACGAATAGTTTCAGAAAAGACTTCCTGCCACTTAAATCTATACTCGATGTTAACAAATTTCTCTTCTTGAGAAACGCTTTCCTTGCCATTGCCAGTCTACATTTTATATCCTCTCTACTTCGACCATCATCAGTTATTTTTCTCCCTAAATAGCAAAACTCCTTTACTATTTTAAGTGTCTCATTCCCTAATCTAATTCCCTCAGCATCACCCGACTTAATTCGACTACATTCCATTATCCTCGTTTTGCTTTTGTTGATGGTCTCCTATTTTAGGTCGCTCACAAACTGGACAGTCCAGCACGACAAGGTCAGGAGTACCACTGGATCAGCAGTTTTAACTGGCTCACTCTTTTCTCTCGATTATACGTATAAATAACGAGACTATCGAGTATGTCCTGTCAGATAGTTCAAGAGACCGATGATGGGTTCATTTGGGAAGAAGCAATATGTCCACCGTTCAGTCCTTTTTCGTTTGTCATAAAACCATTAAATTATCTCTGGAGCAGATTATAGTTACCTTCATGAGTCCTGAGTACTTCACTGAGATCTTGACGTGGGCCTTCAGGGTCCCAAACGCTATTTGTAATGCTCGAGTTGGACGTGTGGGAGATGTAACGCTGTAAAATTGCGTGTGGCACCTGTACGACATAGATCACCAGCATTAGTATGTGTGTCCGCACGTTGACGTCATAATCCACTATCTCACGGGGCCATGACACTGTTCACCGTAACATTCGTCAAGATCGTGAATAGCGGCAGTCATGTTACATAACCTTGAGGTAAGTCGAACTCTGTCTTTGTTGGACGATTACTCCTATTAAGACAGGTAGGCCGAGTTCTGATTAGTGGGAAGTCTTTAGTCCACACGCGTACCACTTCAGATATACAACAGACATGTGTTTCGTTTACTAGGCGACAAGGCGAAACTATATCGCAAGCTTTCTGGAGATCAAGAGATATGGAATCAGTGTGATCATCATTTATAAACTGCCTTAGGAGGACACGAACGGAGGAAGGTCGTTTCACACGATCTGTACTTGCGGAAACCATATATACTGCTAAACAGGAGTTCTTTAGCCGGCAGAGAGGACGTCATGTGCAAGCGCGATGGACGTTGTATAATTCTGTTGTATAAGGTAGGCCTAAATGTCTGTGCATTGGTCCCTAACAACCCTGCTAACCACCTGCACCTTTCTCTGATCATCTGGCGTGCTTTGTTGTTGCCGCTATCTACAGTAAACCGAAGGTAGCATATTCCATATAAAATAAGTAGGTAATTCCATTACATCCATCGAATGGTTTGACATGTTTTCCCTTTCCATGCTTTCTTATTTCTGTATCCGTAATTTTCGCATCCTTGTCGCTGTCCAACATAGGAAAGCTTTGTGAACCAGAAGCCATTTTAATATTTGCCGTTTTTGTGCCATTCTGGTCAGTTGGCCTTAGGACAGAGGACTTAGTACAACTGCCTGATTATAGAGAGAATCAAGAATACTTGAGATTTTTTGACAATTCAGTGTGCAACATCTAAGTGACGAACTCATTCAGAGACAGTCGCGTAGCTTTTTTTTGCTTAGTTCAGTTTTAGTTTGCTTAAAAGGTTTCGGATTCGTCTGAATCGCCTACGCAGCTCTCTCTGTATTCCCATCCCTACATACCTTCCATCTATTTCACTGCCTAAACTGGGTATGAATTGTGGTCAGAGATCCTCTTCATTCTGGATACGAAATGTGTCCTTATCAGAAATACCACATAGCTTGCTGCTCCGTACACCTCTTCTTTCGGTAGGTCTGCAAGAGTCCAGAGTGACATAAAACGTCAGAGCCAAAGTAGGGCCTGATCAGGTTACGGATTTTAATAGTATGGATAGAGGTAAAATCCTGGCAGATATCATTCTGCAAGGGTCTAATTTCAGTCTATCGATGGAAGGTATTGTAACATCGGAAACAAATTATTAAACGTGGTAGCGTGACTTCGTTTTCGCCCTGCTACGGCAGCAGGGAGTAGGACGCACCACTGTTTCAGGAGAACGCGGACGTATCGAGACACGTCTCTGCAGTTACGACAAAATACTTTTTGTCTTTGCGCGCATTACATGAATAGTATTGTCGAAAGTCGCGTGGGAAGTGAATTTGTTTGTTAATTGTAAATGTTTTGCTTTGTGAGTACTCGCAGACTTAAACAATGTCAGAAGATCTGCAAGGCTGTTGCCAGTCCGACGCCATTCCTACATCTACATCTACATCTATATCCACATGGTTACTCTGTAATTGACACTTAAGTGCCTGGCCGAGGGTTCATCGAACCATTTTCATACTACTTCTCTACTATTCCACTCTCGAATGGCGCGTGGGAAAAAGGAACACCTAAATCTTTCCGTTCGAGCTCTGATTTCTCTTATTTTATTATGATGATCATTTCTCCCTACGTAGGTGAGTGTCAACAAAATATTTGCGCATTCGGAAGAGAAAGATGGTGATTGAAATTTCTTAAATAGATCTCGCCGCAAAGAAAACCACCATTGTTTCAGTGACTGCCACCCCAACTTGCGTATCATATCAGTGACACTCTCACCATTATTGCACTATAACACGAGCTGCCCTTCCTTGTACTTTTTCGATGTCCTCCGTCAATCCTACCTGGTAAGGATCCCACACCGTGCAGCAATATTCCAGCAGAGGACGGACAAGCGTAATGTAGGATGTCTCTCTAGTGGGTTAGTCGCATCTTCTAAGTGTTCTGCCAACAAAGAGCAGTCTTTATTTAGCCTTCCCCACAATAGTATCTATATGGTCCTTCCAATTTAAGTTGCTCGTAATTGTAATTCCTAGGTATTCAGTCGAATTGACAGCCCTTAGATTTGTGCGACTTACGGTATACCCACAATTTATCGGATTTCTTTTAGTACCCATACGGATGACCGCGCACTTTTCTTTGTTTAGTGCCAATTGCCATTTTTCGCACCGTACAGATATTCTCTCTAGATCATTTCGTAAATGGAATTGATTGTCTGATGATTTTACTAGACGGTAAATTACAGCGTTATCTGCAAACAATCTAAGGGGGCTGCTCAGATTATCACCTAGATCATTTATGTAAATCAGGAACAGCAGAGGGCCTGTGACACTACCTTGCGGAACGCCAGATATCACTTCTGTTCTATTCGATGATTTTCCGTCTATCACTACGAACTGTGGCCTCTCTGAGAGGAAATCACGAATCCAGTCACACAACTGAGACGATACTCCATATGCATGTAATTTCATTAATAGTCGCTTGTGAGGAACGGCATCAAAAGCCTTCTGGAAATCTAGGAATATGGAATCGATCTGAGATCCCTTGTCGACAGCACTCATTACTCCATGGGAATAAAGAGCCAGCTGTGTTGCACAAGAGCAATATTTTCTGAATCCGTGTTGGCTATGTATCAATAAGTCGTTTACTTCAAGGTGATTCATAATGTTAGAGTACAGTATATGCTCCAAAATCCTACTGCAAATTGAGGAGCGTGATATGGGTCTGTAACTCAGTGGGTTACTCCTATTTCCTTTCTTGAATATTGGTGTGACCTGGGCTACTTTCGAGTCTTTAGAAACAGACCTTCCGTCAAGTGAGCGGTGGTATATGATTGCTAAGAAAGGCGCAATTGCATCTGCATACTCTGAAAGGAACCTGATTGGCATACCGTCTGGACCGCAAGACATGCCTTTCTTGAGTGATTTGAGTTGTTTTGCAACACATAAGATATCTACTTTTATATCAGTCATGATAACAGCTGTTCTTGTTTCGAATTCTGGAACATTTACTTCGTCTTCTTTCGTGAAGGAATTACGGAAAATTGTATTTAGTAACTCCGCTTTAGTGGCACCATTATCGGTAACATTTCAGACGCTTTCGCGCAGTGACGGTATTGACTGTTTTTGCCACTGGTGTACTTTACATACGACCAGAATCTCTTTGGGTTTACTACCATAATTTGAGACAATGTTTCACCGTGGAAACTATTAAAAGCATCTCTCATTGACGTCCGTACTAAATTTCGAGCTTCCGTCTAACTTAGCCAGTCTTGGGGATTTTGCGTTCTTCTGAATTTTTCATACTTTTTTCGTTGCTTCTGCAACAGTGTTCTGTCGTGTTTTGTGTACCGTGGTGGATCAGTCCCGTCTCTTAATAACCTATGCGGTATGAATCTATCTGTTGCTGTCGATAGTGTATTTTTGAATTTGAGCCATATCTGGTCTACACTTACATAATTAGCTTGGAAGGAATGGAGGCTCTCTCTTAGGAAGGCATCAAACGAATTCTTATCTGCTGTTTTAAACCGATATATTTTGTGTTTATTTTTAGTGGTTTTGTTTGGTATGGTTTTGAGCCTCGCTAGAATTACCTTGCGTTCACTAATCCCTGTGTCCGTCATGATGCTCTATTAGATCAGGATTATTTGTGGCTAAGAGGTCAAGTGTGATTTCGCAACCATTTACAATTCGTTTGGGCTCATGAACTAATTGTTCAAAGTAATTCTCAGAGAAAGCATTTAGTACAATTTCGGAAGATTTTTTCTGTCTACCACTGGCTTTGAACATGTATTTTCGCCAACAAATCGAGGGTCTATTGAAGTCTCCACCAATTATAACTGTATGAGCGGGGTACTTATTTGTAACCGTTCAGCTATTATATCATCAGAGTCGGGGGGGGGGGGGGCGGTAGAAGAAGTGTGTTATTATTTTGGTACCGCTGTTCCGCTGTTGAGTGTAACCTCTACCCTTGGTAATTCACAAAAGCTATCTATTTCAACTTCACTACAAGATAAACTACTACCAACAGACACAAACACACCACCACCTACTTTATTTAATCTATCCTTTATGAGGAATGTTTGCGCCTCTGTAAAAATTTCGGCAGCATTTATCTCCGGCTTTAACCAACTTTCCGTTCTTATAACGATTTCAGCTTCAGTGCTTTCTATCAGCGCTTGAAGCTCTAGTACTCTTCCAAGACAGCTACGACAATTTACAACTACAATACCGACTGTTGCTTGGTCGATTCTCGTCGTTTTTTTGCTCTGTACTCTTTGAAACTGGAGCCCTTTTTGATCTTTCCGGAGACTGTCTAACCTAAAAAACCGCCCAGTCCACGCCACACAGCTCCTGCTAACCGTGTAGTCACCACCTGTGTGTATTGGACACCTGACCTATTCAACGGAACCCGAAACCCCACCAAGGAGTGCGCTTTGGCTTTCCTCCCGTCCTTAGCTGCCATATCCCTAAGAGGCTCCGTAACCCGCCTAACATTGGAGTTCCCAATGACAAGCAATCCCACCCTCTGCGCTTGTCCAGACCTCTCAGGAAATTGATATATGGCATCTGTACAACATGATGCATGCACATTTGTATGCTTGCATTCAACATTCTGCCGGTTACACAGGTTATTAATGTAGTAGCATTTCGCATTTGCAATGACTTATCGCGCCCTTGCATAGACCTGTGATCTTGCAATGTTAATCACCTAAATATGTTACGTAGAAAAATGTACTGAACCAACTACAGTACTCTACATTAATTATTTTTTGATGTAGAGATTTTTTGCGCCGCTGTATAACTGTCGTAACAGTACCCATTAGCATAGTCCATATTAATGCGCTGTGCCTTAGCTATATGCAATAGAAGCTGGTTGTTTCAAACAAGCATATTTGTACCTTCGGTTGTGCAATTTTACGTTTATTCTCTACCGGTTTCGATTATTACAAACATCTTCAAGCACAAAACTGTAATGTGTAAGAGAGACAAGTATAGAACATGACACAATCATCGTAGAAAATGGGAGAATTAAAAAAGGTCATTTTTAAAACCATTATGGACACAGTGACATCAATGGCTCAAATATACACTACTGGCCATTAAAACTGCTACACCAAGAAGAAATGTAGATGATAAACGGGTATTCATTGGACAAATATATTACACTAGAACTGACATGTTATTACACTTTCACGCAATTTGGGTGCATAGATCCTGAGAAATCAGAACCCAGAACAATCACCACTGGCCGTAATAACGGCCTCGACACGCCTGGGCATTAAGTCAACAGAGCTTGGATGGCGTGTACAGGTACAGCTGCCCATGCAGCTTCAACGCGATACCACAGTTCATCAAGAGTATTCTGACAAGCCAGTTGCTCGGCCACCATTGATCACACGTTTCCAATTGGTGAGAGATCTGCAGAATGTGCTGCCCAGGCAGCAGTCGAACATTTTCTGTATCCAGAAAGGCCCGCACAGGACTTGCAACATACGCTGGTGCATTATGCTTCTGAAATGTAAGGTTTCGCAGGGATCGAATGAAGGATGGAGCCACGGGTCGTAACACATCTGAAATGTAATGTCCACTGTTCAAAGTGCCGTCAATGCGAACAAGAGGTGACCAAGACGTGTAACCAATGGCAACCCATACCATCACACCGTGTGATATGCCAGTATGGCGATGACGAATACACGCTTCCAATGTGCGTTCACCGCGATGTCGCCAAACACGGATGCATCATCATGCTGTAAACAGAACCTGGATTCATCCAAAAAATTACGTTTTGCCATTCGTGCACCCAGGTTCGTCGTTGAGTACACCATCGCAGGCGCTCTTGTCTGTGACGCAGCGTCAAGGGTAACCGCAGTCATTGTTTCCGAGATGATAGTCCATGCTGCTGCAAACGACGTCAAACTGTTCGTGCAGATGGTTGTGATCAGGGAAACGTCCCAATCTGTTAGGGATCGAGACGTGGCTGCACAATCCGTTACAACCATACGGTTAAGATGCCTGTCATCTCGACTGGTAGTGATACGAGGCCGTTGGGATCCAGCACGGCGTTTCTTATTACCCTCCTGAACCCACCGATTCCATATTCTCCTAACAGTCATTGGATCTCGACCAACGCGAGCAGCAATGTCGCGATGCAATAAACCGCAATTGCGATAGGCTACAATCCGAGCTTTATCAAAGTCGGAAACGTGATGGCACGGATTTCACCTCCTTACACGAGGCATCACAACAACGTTTCACCAGGCAACGCTTGTCAACTGCTGTTTGTGTATGAGAAATCGGTTGGAAACTTTCTTCATGTCAGCACGTTGTAGGTGTCGCCACCGGCGCCAACCTTGTGTGAACGCTCTGAAAAGCTCATCATTTGCATATCACAGCATCTTCTACCTGTCGGTTAAATTTCGCGTCTGTAACACGTCATCTTCGTGGTGTAGCAATTTTAATGGTCAGTTGTGTACATTTTTGGCGTATGTGATTCAAACAAATATAGGACTTATACATTGAGGGAGAAAAGGAATCACAGCACCAAAAATGAATTATGCAACATAAACGAAAGTTGATAACTTTGTTTCTTCTTTTGAAAGACGATATCTGTTCCAGTTTCGCTCCAGTCATAAATAAGTGGCGCTAACAACGTCACTATGAAGATCAAATGTTATTTGCTTTAAATACACGCTGTAACGGTCGTAAGCTTTACTTACCCTTTAGATTGGACGTACTGAGATGATGTTAGTCAAGTATGCCTTTTAAGCGACAAAGACGCTATTATCAAATGTTTGTGTCTGTGTCTGAACGAGGGCATGTAACAGGGCTACGTGAAACTGCATGTTCCTTCTGCGATATTGCAGAAAGACTTGGCAGATATGTAGTCACTGTAAGTACTGAACATGACCACTGACAGCGGTGGCGTCGAGAACGTACGGTCGCAAGAAGATCAGGCTCCGTACGGTCACGTGGCAGTACAGATAGCTAATGCCATAGTGTTCGGAGTGTGGCTCTTGCACATCGTACTGCATCTGCAGCACAAATTTGAGCATCTGTTGGCGCTAGAGTGACACGACGGACTGTTACAAATCGGGTACTTCAAGGATAGATCCCAGCCAGAAACCTTATCACGTGCACTCCACCCCAAACCACAGCCATTTGTGATGTCATTGCTGTCAACGATAGCTGATTAGAAGTTAGGTTGGAGGTCTGCTGTGTTTCCCGATGAGAGCTGGTTTTTCCTTTGTGCCGATGATGGCCGTGTGTCGGTTAGAATCAGACCAGTAAAGGACCTGCAATCAACCTGTCTGCGTGCTAGACACACTGGACATACACCTGGAGTTATGGTCTAGGGTGCGATTTCGTACGGCACCAGGAGCATTCTCGTGGTTATCCAACGCACCCTGTCTGCAAATTGTACGCCAGTCTGGTGATTCGACCTGTTGCACTGCCATCCATAAACAGCGTTTTAGGGGTTGCTTTCGAGCAGGATAGCGCTCGCCCACATACCGCTATTGTAACCCAATATGGTTTACAGGGTGGCGACATGTTGTCTTGCACTCCTCGACCACCAGATGTGTATGTAATCGAGCACATATGGGACATCATCGGACGACAAGTCCAGTGTCAATCACAACCAGCATTAATTATCACTGTGTTGACCAACGAAGTGCAACAAGCAGATAACTCCATCCCGGAAACTGATATACGGCATCTGTACAACATTATGTATGCACGTTTGCATGTTGCATTCAACATTCTGGTGGTTACGCAGATTATTAATGCACTAGCATTTCATGTATACTATTACTGTACCCGTGGTCTAAGGGCAGCCGGCACGGTAGCTCAGCGTCTTCGGTCAGAGGGTTACGTACCCTCTGTAATAAAAAAAACTGAGTCAATCGATCAACAACGAACATAAATGGATGTCTTAAGACGTCCGCCCCGAGCAGATGCAACGAACAAAAGCGAACAAAATGAGATTAAAAAAAAAAAAGGGGTAGCGTCTTTGATTCATAATCAAAACGTTTTCGGTCTCGGATTCGATCCCCGCCACTGCCTAAATTTTGATAAATAATCAGCATTGGCGCCGAAGACTTCCGGCATAAGAAGTCAGCCTCATTCTGCCAACGGCCTTGTCAAAGATGGCGGAGGAGCGGATAGACGTTCAGGGCACTCTCGTGTCCTAGGGGTGGGAAATTGCCGCTAAAGGCGGAATAATCAGCAATGGTCAACGACATGAGGATGCAGAAGGCAATGGAAACCACTGCATAAAAGACACGTAACGTGTATCCACAGGACATGTGGCCTGTATTTGAAGAAGTGTCATGATGATCTCTCCATGGGCAAAAGATTCCGGAATAGTCCCCCGTTCGGATCTCCGGGAGGAGATTGCCAAGGGGGAGGTTACCATGAGAAAAAGATTGAATAAATAACGAAAGGATAATGTTCTACGAGTCGGGGCGTGGAATGTCAGAAGCTTGAACGTGGTAGGGAAACTAGAAAATCTGAAAAGGGAAATGCAAATGCTCAATCTAGATATAATAGGGGTCCGTGAAG
Source organism: Schistocerca nitens (assembly GCF_023898315.1). Taxonomy (NCBI): domain Eukaryota; kingdom Metazoa; phylum Arthropoda; class Insecta; order Orthoptera; family Acrididae; genus Schistocerca; species Schistocerca nitens. The sequence continues at coordinate 73,342,106 of NC_064614.1, forward strand.
TGAAGTGTAAGGAAGACAAGGATTTCTGGTCAGATGAGTATCGGGTAATATCAACAGCAGCAGAAAATGGTATAACAGGTGTAGGATTCGTTACGAATAGGAAGGTAGGGCAGAGGGTGTGTTACTGTGAACAGTTCAGTGACTGGGTTGTTCTAATAAGAATCGACAGCAGACCAACACCGACAACGATAGTTCAGGTACACATGCCGACGACGCAAGCTGAAAATGAACAGATGGAGAAAGTGTATGAGGATATTGAAAGGGTAATGCAGTATGCAAAGGGGGAGTGGAACGCAGTTGTAGGGGAAGGAGTAGAAGAAAAGGTTACAGGAGAATATGGGCTTGGGACGAGGAATGAAAGAGGAGAAAGACTAATTGAGTTCTGTAACAAGTTTCAGCTAGTAATAGCGAATACCCTGTTCAAGAATCACAAGAGGAAGAGGTATACTTGGAAATGGCCGGGAGATACGGGAAGATTTCAATTAGATTACATCATGGTCAGACAGAGATTCCGAAATCAGATACTGGATTGTATAGCGTACCCAGGAGCAGATATAGACTCAGATCACAATATAGTAGTGTTAAAGATTAGGCTGAAGTTCAAGACATTAGTCAGGAAGAATCAATACGCAAAGAAGTGGGATACGGAAGTACTAAGGAATGACGAGATACGTTTGAAGTTCTCTAACGCTATAGATACAGCAATAAAGAATAGCGCAGTAGGCAGTACAGTTGAAGAGGAATCGACATCTCTAAAAAGGGCCATCACATAAGTTGGGAAGGAAAACATAGGTACAAAGAAGGTAGCTGCGAAGAAACCACGGGTAACAGAAGAAATACTTCAGTTGATTGATGTAAGGAGGAAGTACAAACATGTTCCAGGAAAATCAGGAATACAGAAATACAAGTCGCTGAGGAATGAAATAAATAGGAAGTGCAGGGAAGCTAAGACGAAATGGCTGCAGGAAAAATGTGAAGACATCGAAAAAGTTATGATTGTCGGAAGGACAGACTCAGCATACAGGAAAGTCAAAACAACCTTTGGTGACATTAAAAGCAACGGTGGTAACATTAAGAGTGCAACGGAAATTCCACTGTTAAATGCAGAGGCGAGAGCAGATAGGTGGAAAGAATACATTGAAAGCCTCTATGAGGGTGAAGATTTGTCTGATGTGATAGAAGAAGAAACAGGAGTCGATTTAGAAGAGATAGGGGATCCAGTATTAGAATCGGAATTTAAAAGAGCTTTGGAGGACTTACGGTCAAATAAGGCAGAAGGGATGGATACCATTCCATCAGAATTTCTTAAATCATTGGAGGAAGTGGCAACAAAACGACTATTCACGTTGGTGTGTAGAATATATGAGTCTGGCGATATACCATCTGACTTTCGGAAAAGCATCATCCACACAATTCCGAAGACGGCAAGAACTGACAAGTGCGAGAATTATCGCACAATCAGCTTAACAACTCATGCATCGAAGCTGCTTACAAGAATAATATACAGAAGAATGGAAAAGAAAATTGAGAATGCGCTAGGTGACGATCAGTTTGGCTTTAGGAAAAGTAAAGGGACTAGAGAGGCAATTCTGACGTTACGGCTAATAATGGAAGCAAGGCTAAAGAAAAATCAAGACACTTTCATAGGATTTGTCGACCTGGAAAAAGCATTCGACAATATAAAATGGTGCAAGCTGTTCGAGATTCTGAAAAAAGTAGGGGTAAGCTATAGGGAGAGACGGGTCATATACAATATGTACAACAACCAAGACGGAATAATAAGAGTGGACGATCAAGAACGAAGTGCTCGTATTAAGAAGGGTGTAAGACAAGGCTGCAGCCTTTCACCCCTACTCTTCAATCTGTACATCGAGGAAGCAATGATGGAAATAAAAGAAAGGTTCAGGAGTGGAATTAAAATACAAGGTGAAAGGATATCAATGATACGATTCGCTGATGACATTGCTATCCTGAGTGAAAGTGAAGAAGAATTAAATGATCTGCTGAACGGTATGAACAATCTAATGAGTACACAGTATGGTTTGAGAGTAAATCGGAGAAAGACGAAGGTAATGAGACGTAGTAGAAATGAGAACAGCGAGAAACTTAACATCAGGATTGATGGTCACGAAGTCAATGAAGTTAAGGAATTCTGTTACCTAGGCAGTAAAATAACCAATGACGGACGGACCAAGGAGGACATCAAAAGCAGACTCGCTATGGCAACAAAGGCATTTCTGGCCAAGAGAAGTCTACTAATATCAAATACCGGCCCTAATTTGAGGAAGAAATTTCTGAGGATGTACGTCTGGAGTACAGCATTGTATGGTAGTGAAACATGGACTGTGGGAAAACCGGAACAGAAGAGAATCGAAGCATTTGAGATGTGGTGCTATAGACGAATGTTGAAAATTAGGTGGACTGATAAGGTAAGGAATGAGGAGGTTCTACGCAGAATCGGAGAGGAAAGGAATATGTGGAAAACAGTGATAAGGAGAAGGAACAGGATGATAGGACATCTGCTAAGACATGAGGGAATGACTTCCATGGTACTAGAGGGAGCTGTAGAGGGAAAAAACTGTAGAGGAAGAGAAAGATTGGAATACGTCAAGCAAATAATTGAGGACGTAGGTTGCAAGTGCTACTCTGAGATGAAGAGGTTAGCACAGGAAAGGAATTCGTGGCGGGTCGCATCAAACCAGTCAGTAGACTGATGAAAAAAAAAAAAAAAAAAAAAAAAAACTTATTTCGCGCTTGCATAGACCTGTGATCTTTCAGTGTTAATCACTTAAATATGTTACGTATAAAAATCTATTGAACAAACTTCAGTACTCTAGATTAATTATTTTTTGATGTAGAGATTATTTGCACCACTGTATAATCGTCATAACAGTACGCATATACACAGTCCATGTAAATGCGCTGTGCCTGAGCAGAAGTATGGTACTGCACACTTGTTGATAACTCCACACTTAATAATTGACCTGTTATGTGTCAAGTTTACATAGGCTACATGATCGTCAACGGCATCGTTGTTTGTTTGGTTTGTTTGGCTTTAGGGCGCAAAAAGTAACTGGGGTCTTAGGCGCCCGAGTCAAAACTATAGAACACGAACACAGGAGTTGAACAACTATACGACAGTCCCAGTGGACAGAATAGGAGACAGCTGAAAACAGGCACGTGGGAAAAGGGCTAAAACAACACCATACAAAAAATGAGGTCCAAAATTAAAAATTAAATGGCCTTCGCTGCGTTACTTCGGTGAATAAAAAGTAAAACGCGGTCGACAACCCGTGCGTCATTCACTGAAACGGCTGATAAATCGGACGGCAAATCCAAGCTGCAACGTAAATTGTTAAAAAAAGGCATTCCAGCAGGAAGTGGCGGACAAAAAAATGGCTCTGAGCACTATGGGACTTAACTTCTAAGGTCATCAGTCCCCTAGAACTTAGAACTACGTAAACCTAACTAACCTAACGACATCACACACATCCATGCCCGAGGCAGGATTCGAACCTGCGACCGTAGCGGCCGCGCGGTTCCAGACTGTAGCGCCTTTAACCGCTTGGCCACTACGGCCGGCCGAAGTGGCGGACAGTTCAAATTTGGAAGCAGTGTGTAAGAAATGGTGGGGTAGCGCCACTTAACAAATGACGATGGCTGAAAAGGCAGTGCCCTATACGCAACCGAGTTAATCTCCTCCCCGAAGGAGAGCCGAGAGGAGGTCATCCAAGGCGCTGGGAGAGGCTTGATAAGCCGAGGCTTATTCCCGTGAAGGGAGGACCATTGGCGTTGCCAAAGGGATATCACCTCCTGATAGACGGCAACGCAGAGATCATCAGCGGGAGTATAGGTACCCGCAGGAGGAGGTACGAGGATTGCAGCCTTGGCAGCAGCGTCAGCAGCCTCTTTTCCTGGCAGACCGACATGGCCAGGGACCCACAGAAACATGACACTGGCTCCACGAAGAGTGAGCAAGTGACAGTTTTCCTGAACCTTCTGCACTGAGGGATGGATAGTGCACAGTCCACATAGACTTTAGAGAGCACTGAGTGAGTCTGAGCGGAGAACACTATTGGAAAGGCCGGGTCGCTGAATGTACTCCGAGGCCTGATACAAGCCGAAGAGCTCGGCTGTAAATACTGAGGAGTGTACCAGAAGCTGATATCCAAAGACATGGGTGCCAATCACGAAGGCACATCCAACCCCAGACTCAGTCCGAGAGCCATCAGTGAATACAAAGGTACTATCGCGAAGTTCCACGCGAAGATCATGGAACTGGAGGCGACAGACCCAGGTGGGAGTAGTGTCCTTAGGAAGCGATGAAGGCAAAGGTTTACATGGGCCCTTCACGAAGCCAAAGTGGTGAAGGGTTCACACCCGTGGGGAAAGTTGCAGGTAGTGTGAAGTTAAGCTGCCGTAGCAAATGGCGAAAGCAGACTCCAGGAGGTGACAGAGAAGAGGGGCAAGCCCCATACTGACGATCAAAGGAATCATCGAAGGAGGCATAGGAGGGGTGACCACGTATGTCAGACAAACGGCATGCATACCTGCTGAGGAGAAGTCACAGCAGTAGGACAGTGATAGATCAGCAGTTTCAGCATACAGACTCTCAACCAGGCTGGTGTAAAAGGCGCTCATGGCCAAGAGGATGCCATGATGGTGGAGGGTGTTGAGACGGCGTCAGAGGTATGGGCTTGCAGATACATAAACAAAGCGCCCATAGTCGAGTTTCGAATGGACAAGCGACTGGTACAAACGGAGGAGGATGGTTCGATCGTCACCCCAGGAAGTACCATTGAGGACACGTTGGAGATTGAGGGACCACATACAGCGGGCTGCCAGGTAAGACACATGGGATGACCAAGACGGTTTCCTATCGAGCATGAGCATGAGCCCCAGTTACAACGAACGGAAGGGCAACAGGCCCAAGATGCATAGTTGGTGGGAGAAACCATTTGCGCCACCAGAAATCCTCTCAGACGCTTTTGTCAGGGGAAAAGTGAAAGCCATTGTCGATGCTCCAGGAGTAAAGACGATCAAGACAGCGCTGAAGACGCCTCTCAGTGAGACAGGTCATTGGAGAACTGCAATATATGACAAAATCGTCTACAAAAAGAGAGCCAGAGGTGCCCAGTGGGAGACAGGCAGTTATAGGGTTAATGGCGATAGCAAAGAGGACGATATTCAGGACGAAACCCTGAGCCACACCATATTCCTGGATAAAGGTGTCCGACATTGCAGAACCAACACGCACCTTGAAAAATCTGTCTCTTAAAAATTCCTGAAGGGAACAGGGCAGGCGCCCACGGAAGCCCCACATGTAAAGAGTACGGAGGATACCAGTTCTCCGGGAGGTGTCATAGGCTTTCTCCAAATCGAAAAACACGGCCACAGTCTGGGATTTCCGCAGAAAACCATTCAAGACGTGGGTAGACAAAGTAACGAGATGGTCAACTGTAGAACGTCGTGCTCGAAATCCACACTTTGCTTTCGTTATCAAATGTCGAGACTCGAGTCACCACACCAGCCGGCTGTGAGTCACACGTTCCATGACGTTGAAAATGCAGCTGGAGATCGGGCGGTAGCTAGGTATTTGTCCTTACGGGGCTGAGGTATGGTATGACGGTGGCTTCACGCCAGCGCCCAGGAAATGTGTCCTCTGCCCAATTGCAGATGTACATGTGAAGCAGAAAGTGCTTGCCTACAAGAGAAAGGCCCTGTAACACCTGTATGTGGATGGTGTCTGGTGCTGGGGCGGAGGATTGGGATGAACTGAGGGCATGATCTAGCTCCCTCATTGTAAAAACGGCATTGTAGCACTCACGATTCGGAGAAGAGCATCGCCCGAGCCTCCTCCGCTCGTTTCCGATGGAGGAAGGCAGGGTGATAGTGGGAAGAGCTCGAAACTTCAGCAGAAAGGCGGCTCAAAGTGTTGGAGATAGCCAGGGGTCACGATGACATCGTCAGCGACTGTCAGGCCGGAAATTGGGGAATGGATCTTGGTTCCAGAGAGCCATCGGAGGTTGGTCCACACGACAGAGGAAGGTGTAGCACTGTTAAAAGAACTAGTGAATGAAATTCAGATAGCTCTTTTGCAATCTCTAAGAACGCGAGGACACTTTGCACGCTTCTGTTTATAATGAACACAGTTTGCCAGAGTAAGGTGGAGAGCGTGTATGCGTGCGCGAATTGCGTCACGGCATGCCTCAGTCCACGAAGGGTTTGGGAGACTACGTGGTAGAGAAGAAGTGCGGGGGATGGAACGTTCTGTAGCAGTAAGGATAACGTTTGTGAGATATTCGACCTGGTCATCACAACTGGGGAAATGTTGTTCCTTGAAGGTCGCCAGGGAGGTGTAAAGCTGCCAGTCAGCCCTAGGAAGCTGCCATTTAGGCGTGCAAGCGGATGGGGTAGGGGTCAGCAAACAGATAGCACATGGAAAATGGTCGCTGGTGTAGGTGTCAGAAAGAACGGAGCACTCAAGACGATGGGCAAGCTGGGCAGTGCAGAAGGATAGGTCCAAATGGGAATAGGCGTGCGAGGAGTCGGAAAGGAAAGTGGGTGCTCCAGTATCAAGGCAGAAGAGGTTAAGTTGGTTAAGAAGGTCAGCCAAGAGGGCACCTCCCTGACAGGTCCTGGGAGACCAGCAAAGGGGATGATGTGCATTAATGTCACCGAGTAGCAAAAATGGGGAAGATAGCTGTCCAATAAGCTGAAGTAAGTCGGTCCTGGTGACAGCGAATGATGGAGGTACACATATTGTGCAGAGGGAGAAAGTCAGGTACGGAAGGAAAAGGCGAACTGTCACAGCTTGAAGATTGGTAGTCAGCGAGATGGGTTGTCACTGAATGTCATCCAGTATGAGAAACATGACGCCCCATGAGAGGGAATGCCGACCTCAGGGGGAAAATAAGAAACATGAAAGCTCAAAGTAATCGTGATGGCGCAGTTTCGTTTCCTGAAGGCGGAGTAAAAAGGGACGCTGGGGCGCTAAGAGCAGCCATAAATGCTCTTTGTGGGACCGAAAGCCGCGAACGTTTCATTGGAGCAGAGAGATGATGAAGAGCCATGGGGGTGTCACTTCAGCGGCTAGGAAGAGGCGCTGCTACAGGACACAGAAGGAGAAGGATCCTGTTCCATGGGGTCCATGGAAGCATCAGCTTGCTTATGCGGTCAGTCTGAGGAGTCCAACGCCGAAGAACGGTTGTTAGTGCGCACCAGCGACACGGAGGCTGGCCAGGCCAATGTATCACGGGCCAACACCATTGAAGAGGATCTTCTAGGTGGCGAAGTAGAAGACTGTTTGCCTTTGGAGGATTTCTTTGAGCCTTTCCTGGTAGATGAATACTCGGTTGTTGTTTGGCTGGAGGGATGGTGGAAATCTTTACAGGAGTACTCCTTCTGCCCTTTCCAGCCTACCAGTTGTGTAACTGGTGGTTTCGCCCCTTGAGGCGAGAGTTTGACAACTTGTTGCATAGCTGGACAGGGCGATGGCGATTTCACGACATCAGAGCTGAATTGGAGGTCGCATGTTTGCGTGGACACGTTCTTCATGGAGCGAGGAGTAACAAGAACTATAGGTACCATATGGGAGAATACAGGGTTTGCGACTAGCCAGTAACTTGCGAGCAACTGGATAAGGCACTTTTTCCTTCACCCAGATCTCTTGAACAGCCTGCTCATCAAGATACACTGGACACTCCCTAGCGGAGGTGGTATAGCTGCAATTGCAGTTCATACAGCGGGCTGAAGGAGGTGGACAATCGCCCTCATGTGCATCCCTACCATAGGTGACACATTTGGCTGGGTGTCGACGAGACATTCCAGTGTGGTTAAAACGATGACACTGGTAGCAGCGCATCGGGTTTGGAATGCATGGCTGGATGGTGATAATTTCGTAGCCTGCTTTGAGCTTGGACAGAAGCACCACCCTATCAAAGGTGAGAAAGAGAGTGCAGGTGGGCACTAAGGAGGAATCTATTTTTTCATTCCACAATGAACAGCAATGACACCCTGATCGGAGAGGTAAGATTGTATTTCGGCCTTAGTTAGACAGTCGAGCTGCCTGATGTAAATTACACCGTGGGAAGAATTCAAAGTTCTATGGGCCTCGACATGAACTGAGAAACAATGGAGAAGCGAGGCTGCAAGCAGTTGTTTTGCTTGAGAATCGGAAGTGGTCTCCAAAATCAAAGTGGAATTCTGTAAACGAGAGCAGGACTTCACAGGGTCAGCAATTACACTACACCTCTTTGGATAATAAACGGATTTACCGTAACGAACGACTGATCGTCTTCAGTACGTGAAATCATGAGGCACCGTGGTCCACAGGGAAGGGTCTTTGAATCATTAGCATCTACTTTTGGTAGAAGTTGAGTTGGATGATGATTGATTGACTCATCGCAAGTAAATCCCCTATTATTTCCAATGTCTCCAATGGTGCGCACCTTCCAACTGAGGGCTAATTCACATGGGGGTGCACCCGCCTTAGGTGATTGTTCACACCTCAGGTCACACCTTCAGAACACATGACGGAGGGACAACACGGCAATTTGGGAAGGCAGATCAGGCAATCACCCCTCCCTGGGCCTAGCCTGTACCAGGGGGCACGTGCATACGCTATCAGTCGACCCAGAGCTGGAAATTACGCGTTACTCAGTCACCTGATACGCGCCAGGCGCGTGGGCCGGCCTTTAGGAGCGCAAAAGGAGGAAGAAGAAAAAAGAGGATCCTCAAACGTCGAACCAGAGGAACGAGAGAAGAAGGAAAACAAAGAAAGGAAAAGGGAGAGAAAAACAAAGGGGAGACTGTTCGCATGTCAGTGCCAGAATGCATAGTTTTCCCAATAATACCCCAGCCATGTTCCCCAAGGGAGGGAAAAAGGAATAGCAAAAGGATAGACATGCAGCACTAAAGCGAACAAATGCTGCAAAGGCTGGGGCCCTGTGGTAACCAAGCACGAACCAGCCAAAGAGTGGCGAGCCCCCTGGGCGTCAATGGGATCGTGTTGAAACATACAGAGTATGAATACCTAAAGGGTTACAGATGTTCTTTGACGTAGGCAAAGAATACACCAAGAGAAATTCAGTTGTAACATGATGCCTGTCTATGAACAACATAAATACATAACCTGTAATAATCTGGTATCTTGACTTTGGTGTTACAGAAATTAAAAAGAAGGAAACTTTTATTTGTGGCTTTATGTATTTAATGTTTAAGATGTAAGTTTCATACATGTTCTTGACAGTCATTTCTTCTCAAAATAACGATGGCACAAATAGAAAAACATGTTACTTCACCACCTAGGTTCTGCCACTATTAACTAGTCAATTAAGGCTCATGTTTTAGAGGCAGATACTCAAGGCACATTCATTTGTTACTTAAGGGGCTCCGGAAAGGCTCAAAATCATGAAAAGTTCAATTTTTACTTTTTTGCGTTTTCTGAATCTGCACACTATTACCTTTTAATAGATATATAATTTATTCAATTCCGAAGACTACAACTATTTTTAAATTTTTTTTGAAATGTGTTCTACATGGGCGTGACCCACTGTGGCGCTGTTAAACTGCTGTCAAATGGTGTTATTATTAACGTCCGTGTTCATCAGGTACATTTTAGTGATGTGAGATAAAGTATGTGTAAGTAGGCTGTTTAGGTTTTTTTATTGGTAACGCCACCTCTGTATGAAAATCACTGGCTGTGCTGTGTGCAGTCTGTGGCTGCTTTGCATTGTTGTAATACTCGCCATTGTAGTGCTAGGCAGCTGGCTGTGAACAGCGCGTAGCGTTGCGCAGTTGGAGGTGAGCCGCCAGCAGTGGTGGATGTGGGGAGAGAGATGGCAGAGTTTTGAAATTTGTCATGAACTGCTATATATATATATATATATATATATATATATATATATATATATATATATATATACTCCTGGAAATGGAAAAAAGAACACATTGACACTGGTGTGTCAGACCAACCATACTTGCTCCGGACACTGCGAGAGGGCTGTACAAGTAATGATCACACGCACGGCACAGCGGACACACCAGGACCCGCGGTGTTGGCCGTCGAATGGCGCTAGCTGCGCAGCATTTGTGCACCGCCGCCGTCAGTGTCAGCCAGTTTGCCGTGGCATACAGAGCTCCATCGCAGTCTTTAACACTGGTAGCATGCCGCGACAGCGTGGACGTGAACCGTATGTGCAGTTGACGGACTTTGAGCGAGGGTGTATAGTGGGCATGCGGGAGGCCGGGTGGACGTACCGCCGAATTGCTCAACGCGTGGGGCGTGAGGTCTCCACAGTACATCGATGTTGTCGCCAGTGGTCGGCGGAAGGTGCACGTGCCCGTCGACCTGGGACCGGACCGCAGCGACGCACGGATGCACGCCAAGACCGTAGGATCCTACGCAGTGCCGTAGGGGACCGCACCGCCACTTCCCAGCAAATTAGGGACACTGTTGCTCCTGGGGTATCGGCGAGGACCATTCGCAACCGTCTCCATGAAGCTGGGCTATGGTCCCGCACACCGTTAGGCCGTCTTCCGCTCACGCCCCAACATCGTGCAGCCCGCCTCCAGTGGTGTCGCGACAGGCGTGAATGGAGGGACGAATGGAGACGTGTCGTCTTCAGCGATGAGAGACGCTTCTGCCTTGGTGCCAATGATGGTCGTATGCGTGTTTGGCGCCGTGCAGGTGAGCGCCACAATCAGGACTGCATACGACCGAGGCACACAGGGCTAACACCCGGCATCATGGTGTGGGGAGCGATCTCCTACACTGGCCGTACACCACTGGTGATCGTCGAGGGGACACTGAATAGTGCACGGTACATCCAAACCGTCATCGAACCCATCGTTCTACCATTCCTAGACCGGCAAGGGAACTTGCTGTTCCAACAGGACAATGCACGTCCGCATGTATCCCGTGCCACCCAACGTGCTCTAGAAGGTGTAAGTCAACTACCCTGGCCAGCAAGATCTCCGGATCTGTCCCCCATTGAGCATGTTTGGGACTGGATGAAGCGTCGTCTCACGCGGTCTGCACGTCCAGCACGAACGCTGGTCCAACTGAGGCGCCAGGTGGAAATGGCATGGCAAGCCGTTCCACAGGACTACATCCAGCATCTCTACGATCGTCTCCATGGGAGAATAGCAGCCTGCATTGCTGCGAAAGGTGGATATACACTGTACTAGTGCCGACATTGTGCATGCTCTGTTGCCTGTGTCTATGTGCCTGTGGTTCTGTCAGTGTGATCATGTGATGTATCTGACCCGAGGAATGTGTCAATAAAGTTTCCCCTTCGTGGGACAATGAATTCACGGTGTTCTTATTTCAATTTCCAGGAGTGTATATATATGATGACTATTAAGGTAAATACAACGTTTGTTCTCTATTAATATCTTTCATTTGCTAACTATCCCTATCAGTAGTTAGTGCCTTCCATAGTTTGAATCTTTTATTTAGCTGGCAGTAGTGGCGCTAGCTGTATTGCAGTAGTGGGAGTAACCAAGATTTTTGTGAGGTAAGTGATTTGTGAAAAGTACAGGTTAATGTTAGTCAGGGCCATTCTCTTGTAGAGATTATTTAAAGTCAGATTGCGTTGCGCTAAAAAAAATATTGTGTGTCAGTTTAAGGACAGTCGTGTAAAATTGTTCAAAGGGGAAGTTTCATATGTCGACCCTTAGCCGAGGATACCTCACTGGAATCTTCTGATTTTTTTTCTTGTAGTTTGTGTAATTAGTGTAGCTTTTGTTTATTGCTAGCGCGTAATTGTAGAGAAAATCTCCTTTGTAGTTGCAGTCTTTCATTGTTGTACAGTAAAACAGTTGTGGCATGCATGTAGATTTGCACCAAGTATTTCGCAGCTGCAATTAACTACATATTATTTTCAGTGCTATGTTAATGTGTTCTCTTATTTTTGCTCTTCAAATTGTGCTTTTCTGTGTTATCGTGTGAAATATTGTGACAATAATGGCGTGTGAAAAACGTAACACTAGGCTCCAAAGTAAACTGAGAAATGACAGCGAAGACGAAAGCAGTGTGTTAGCGCCACCGAGTAATGAATTAACTGATATTCAAAGTAATAATTTGGTAACTGTGCATAGGGAAATGGAGCGGGCGGCAAACAATGGCGTAGACAGTGAAACAATTAGTGAGCAGGGAAGCATTATCGATCGGTCGGTCGGCAACAGCTCGCCTCAGGAATCCGAAATGACAGGACACAATTTCGCAAATACTGTAGATTCAGGTTCTGGGTCATCACCGTTTTCTCAAATGAGTCAAGACACATTTTCTGCTTGTCAAAATGTGAATGTTGCCGGTGAAAATGCACTGCCAAAAAGCATAGAGAAACAGATTCCAGACACTAATACATTATTATTGCAATTAATGCAACAAATGGAACAAAATCAGAGACAAATGGGCAAAATCTTAAAAAAGTTAGACACAGTGGAACAAAATCTCAAAAAGTTAGACACAATGGAACAAAATCAGAGACAAACACAGCAACAGTTAGACACAATGGAACAAAATCAGAGACAAACACAGCAAAAGCTTCAAAAGTTAGACTCATTGGAACAAACTCTTGAACAAACACGTGAAGATTTAACTACTGAGTTACATAACATTGAATCGAAATGTCAAAAAGTCTGTAATGACGTAAAAACACAAATTTGTGAGCATTTCCAACCTATTTTTTCGCGGCATGAAAATGCACTACAGAATCACGAAGCAGCCATAAAAGAACTGCAAACTAATGTTCACGAAAATCATGAGACCTTGCAAGCTAAATTTGACTCAGTTACATCTACCGATTCGGTTACGCAACTTGCAAAAACTCAGGAAAACTTAAAGGACACAGTAGATACTCTGAAACTTGGTTCAGAAAAACACACTGAGGAAATGTGTTAACTATCGGAGAAAGTAGCCGAACTTTCGGATCAGTTCACTAACTTATCTACGAAGGTAGATGATAATCTGAATGACACACAACCGGTAGTCTTTAATGACACAGAAGAGAGCGAACAAATTAGGAAACTGAAACAAAATCTGAATCAAATTAATACGCAACACCAAAGAGAAATCCGCGAAGTACAAGATCAGCTGACACAGGTAATACAAGAATTACGTATTTCAGAGGACACTCGCGCCCCAACACGGGAAGAGGGACTTAGAAATACGGAAAAGACGCAAAATAATAACACAGGGCATTTCGGAAGTTATGAAAGAAACTGGCAATGTGCACCGAATTTTGGGATGGAACGGCCGACACGACCCAACAATGACCGATATGCGACTCGCCGACATGATGATTTTGACTATAAGCTGTTCATTACTACACGTAAATTCAAAACGTTTAAGAATTCTGCCAACGACATTCATCCACATGCGTGGCTCCATCAATTCTCTCATTGTTTTCCTCCCAACTGGTCATTAGAACACAGATTAGAATTTATGTGTGGCTACTTAGAGAATGAACCAGCTGTAAGAATGCGATCGGTCATTCACGATTGCCACAGTGAAGGAGAATTTTACCATGCCTTCCTCTCAGCATATTGGTCTCAAGCCACACAAGACCAAGTAAAACATAGCATCATAATGATGAAACGTTTCGAACAATCTGAATTTTCCAGTATTATGAAATACTTTGAAGACGTGTTGCATAAGGATCAGTATCTTTCAAACCCATACAGCCCCTCAGAACTCATCCGAATTTGCTTAATCAAACTGCCTGAACATTTACGACATATTATTTTGGCAGGACGTTGCAAAGACGACATTGAAGCTTTTCAGGGACTGTTACAAGAACTGGAAATTGACACTGACAATCGCGGAACGCGAGAACAGGAACACAACAATTACAGGTCACATCTGTCACAATTCCGCGATGACAGAAATAATACACGACAAGGCTATTCTTATAACGTAAATCGTGACCAAAACAGACACCACCCGTATGACAACCGTTGGCAGAGTAGTAATAATTACAGGGAAAGATCACCTCTCCGCAGTAATGACTATTACAGAGACAATCAGAGAAACAGACAATATGGGAACCAAAATAATTATTATTACGGGAGACAGAATAACTTTAGACGCAACGGTCCAGCGCGCACTTACGATTCAGGGAGAAATTCTCCACCACGTGACGGACAAGGAAGAAACTACGGAACCTACCGACATGACGACAGACGATATATTCGTAACGACAGACCTGAATTGCATCAGAACTGGCGGGATTTAAACAGGGCAGGGCCCTCTCGGCAAGGCGAATTTGTAGAAGTTAGGTCTCCTAATCCCAGTAACGACGCGCGCCAACAAAGAAACAGACAATGACTCGCACCGGAGGCAGCCACGTCCGCCCGCTGGCTCAAGGAAAAATAACATAGACGCTAACCTTGAGAAAAATTCCAGTATTCTTTACCGACGTATACTACATGATAATCGCGTTAAAGTTGAAACTCTGCGTACTAGGAAGAGCAAAGAGTTACACCACATTTCACATGTGAAACCATTTATTGAGAGATAATCTGCTTCTTAACTTTGCCTTTGCCATATAACTTTTCACTTTACATTGCTAGTAAGCTTTGTCAGTGATGTGTCGGCAGCTGGGCCAACACCTTGTACGAGGGCTATTCCGAAAGTAAGGTCCGATAGGTCGCGAAATGGAAACCACGGTAAAAATCAAAAATGTTTTATTTGCAACAGTTAGATACACCTTGCAGCTACTTATCTCCATAGTCGCCGACCCGACTTAGACGTGTATCGTAGCGTTGTACCAACTTTCCCATACCCTCGCTATAGAAGGCAGCCGCCAGTGCTCTCCGCCAATTCTCTACGCTGGCCTACGGCTCGTTGTCTTGTGTCGAAATGTTGTCTTCATAACCAGCGGTTCATGTGACCTGAGCTGAAACTCAGAGGGAGACAATTACGGGCAGTATTGTGGGTAATCTCACATTTCCATTTGAAAACGATGCAGGAGCATCTTCATTGCCCCTGCAGAATGCGGCTGAGAATTGTCTTGAAGACGAAACAGCACGACAGTTATGTAATGTTAGCTGCATAGCTTCAGGGGAAATTTCTCACCAGGCCCCCGTACTTGGCGGCAGACACTATTTTCTAGACATCTTTACGCACTCACTGCGAGCTCAGAAATGAGAAGAGCGACGTGATGCTAACTGGGGTTATACTAGAGACACTACCCAACACATCTGTGCAAAGCTTTATCGGATTTTCATAGTCGTTTCCATTTCGTGACCGATCGGACCTTACTTTCAGAATAGCCCTCGTAGATAGAGGTGGCTTAAAAAGGCACGCTGACTAACGCAGACGGGCGTGAAGTACTGGAACAGGATACGTAATTAATGCTATGAAGAAAAGAACGGAGCTTCTCATATACTTATCTTTAATTTCTTCTTGTACATCTCTATGGTGAACACAAGTGAGACTCTAATTACAATCACTGTAAGGCTAATGGCGCCTTGCTAGTTCGTAGCCATTAACTTAGCTGAAGGCTATTCTGTCTCTCGGCTAATGAGAGAGAAAGGCTTAGTACGTCTAGTCGCTAGCTCTGTCGTCCATACAACTGGGCTGAGTTCGAGTCAGTCTCTCGAGACCTGCCTTGTGGTGGCGCTAGGTTTGCGATCACACAGTGGCGACACACGGGTCCGACATGTACTACAGGACCGCGGCCGATTTAAGCTACCACCTAGCACGTGTGGTGTCTGGCTGTGACACCACAGTCAGACTTAAGAAACTGTTAACATGCAACAATGTTTTGAAGTTAAATATCCAGTTAAGAATCAAGAGAACTTATTTAAACAGAAATTAAGAATGCATTGTTATAGTGAACAGACGACACAGTGTTGTATTTGTACATTCTTGCTTGTTAGCTGCATGATTACGTAACGACTATCAGGCTTACATAGGACACATACTGGTAAATGAGATTTTAATGCAACATTTTTGTTTACTTGAAAATACATTCTGGGTTTAAAGTACTTTCTGTGAGATACCAGATGACACAGAGGTTAGTTTATGTGACAGCTACACGATTTTATCACGACGCTACTAATGAGTGACAATTTACAATGTTGCTTTTGCGCTGTATCTGTTTTATATCTGCACAGTTTTCTGAATTCTTTTGGAAAGAAAACCATGTTTTAGTAGTAACTTTTGTGGTATAGCAACAATGAGACAGCCTTTTTCGTGGCACAACAATACGTTACAGTACAGTACTTTCTTCATCATAACAATAAGCGTAATATAAGATATCTATTCGCAAAGCATTTCATTTTTGTGTATCGTGAGGTAAGTACATTGACTTCTGCAGAACTTAGCTTTCGGAGGACGATAACTACGACACTTCCACAGAGATTATCTTACAACAAGACGCACAGTTTAGCGCTACAGTACACGCATTTGAGTGATTAATTTTGTACTTAAAACATTTATTTTTAAAGATATTTGAAGTACAATGATACAAAGGTATTCCGTGATACATTTCATTCCATTGCTGTAATCTGTAACACCTGAGGGTATTATTCATTTATCCTCAGGGGGGTACACGCCTACTTTGTGTACCATGTGTGTGGCAAGCACAAGGAGCCCTAGCTAATATGGTATTTGCTTACACAACTTTACACATCGGTACCATATTTCTCT
Source organism: Schistocerca nitens (assembly GCF_023898315.1). NCBI lineage: Eukaryota > Metazoa > Arthropoda > Insecta > Orthoptera > Acrididae > Schistocerca > Schistocerca nitens. Next base: position 73,358,766 of record NC_064614.1, read on the forward strand.
AACACATAATTACACAGCTATCTGATCATTTAACAGAGAGATAAACATATTTTTTACTACATCAGTGACACATGTTTACGCAATTTCACAGTTGGGTAATTTAACACTTATGAAATTGTATTTTGTCTGTACTTTGTGAACTGTTCATATTTTTTCGGAACCATTGTGATACTATGAGAGCTTTGAATGATGTATTTGGTATGGGATCATGATTTTTAAAGTACGTTTGAGGTAGATGACACTATTGAAATGAGCAGATAATTTTTTTTGGTTTCTTAATTATTGCAGAAAGCTACGACGTTTTCAAGATTTGACTGAGGTGTTATGATGTTATTATTACGATGACGATGTGTATTATGCTATTGAGGTATGTTTATGATCAATAAGCTGATGCTATATAAGGAATGTGATTACGTGTTTATATGTATATGAATAATGAATAGAAGTTAGGGACTATGGTTTGTGAAGAAGGTTGTTGGAAAACAAGAATCGTACTTTAAGAGTTATGAAATGTGTGTATATGCGTGAATGTATCACAATGCTGGCGAAAATTTTTTGGACGCTGTTATATTTATAGGATTTTGTTTCTACAGATTTGTAACCCAAATTCTTGACCTGTGAAATATTTTTATATGAGACTGTCACTGTAGCGGAAACGGGTGTCGTAAATATTTCGGTAAGAAAGTTCAGTGACCACCTGCACGTAATGCGTCGTGGGCACCCAGCTGAGCGGCCAGGTGTGCCAGACGCCTGAAAAAAAAGCCATTATTGTGAGCCCTTTTCAGCGGCACAGGTAGAAAAAAAAGGGGAAGCCATTATCCTCGCTACTGACGTTTCTTTGTAGAAAGCATCGCAAAAACGACACGGTCGAACTTGAAAACGTATGATTACACTGTGGAGCTCTTAATTTACAATATTTACTGAAATGCCTAATGAAATGTCGAGAAATATTTTACATCTGCACACCTGATTATGACAAGCATCTTTCTATGAGAATTGAGAGAATTTCTACTAGCTTATGAAATGTCACATGACTATTGAATGATATTTTTATGCTTCGCTTTTCATAGTTGCTTATTTCATTTGATATCTAGTTTAGAGCTGTGTTGCAGCATTGCTTTTATAAAATAAAATGCATTTGCTAATGTGAACACTTTCTGTCAACAGATCTATTAAATAATAATTTTGTAATCAACACTCTTAAAAAAAAGGAGCACTTGGAAAGGAAAGAACAATAAGAAGGGACTAGTAACAGTAACTGCACACATTATTTTCTTTTCAAGTATATGGTAATATTTTTTTACAATAAGTTGTTGTGGTGCACCACTTTAATTACACAGTCATTAAGATGTGAATAGACATTTCCCTTATATGCATTGTTGTCTTTAGTGTACTATTTTTTTCTGCTTGATCTTTGCCATGCTTAGGTATTAATTATAGCATTTGCTGCTGCTGTTTGCCATGCATAGTGCTACTAAATTTCACTTTGTATTATTCTGTTAAGCTAGTTTTACTACTGATTTATTTTTCTTGTTTGCTGCTCATTGCCTTATATTAGTTGTAATTTATGCTGCTTGCTTTGCCTTTTGTATTTTTTATCATTGCTGTTTGTGTTAATTGTTTTCTGCTGCTGCATTGCCTCGTTCCTTAGTTTAGCATCTGAGCTCAGTAGATTTAAGTTAGCTTAAGAGGGGGTAGACTATATAAGAGAACAAGTTGTGATGAATTGGAAGAAATACATTGAAAATCTATAAGAAAATGGTTTGGCCAAAACAGTATTTTGAAAGAGGATATGAACCAAAAAAAAGTAGGGTTTAGGGACATCAGGTTTAGGTAGGATTTTCTTGGAAATAAATGATGAAGTAAGATAATGGAAAATAAATAATATATGTGAACATATATATACAGAAAGCATGCTTGAATAGGATTTTTTGGTGGAAACAAATGTGGAAATAAGACGAAAGATCTATGGAATGAAGTTTTGGGTTGGACTGCAGCACCAAATATCACACTGAAAACAAACCCTGTCCTGTATTTTTGTGTTATTACACTATGTGTATTTGTGTTTTTCCTGTCTTAATGTGTTTAGCTAATAAGAGTTATGTTGTAGAATTTTTCTGATAATATGTTATTTTCTTTGTAAAGATGTTTAGACATTATTTATTCTGTTTTGTTTTAATGCTCATGTGTAAAGTTGATGTTTCAAAAGTTATTCTGATCTTTTATGTATTTACTTATGTCATAATTCCTGTAACACTGTTGTATATGTTATTTTGATTCTTTTGTAAAGCCTGTACTACAAATGTTATCTGTATTGTTATGTTCTTTAATGATGTATTTTGTACCTTTGTAGTTGTATTCTTATGTTATAAAATTGTAATTGACACCAGGTCATCAAATTAAGTAACTTGTAAGTTCCATTTCACTGCACACGTTTCTGTTGGTCATAGTATATGCTCAATATGTGAGAAGTAGGGACTGTTAGTGTTTGCACGTGTGTTAATAATTCAGCAAGGGACTGGATAACAGCATTGCTGGTTCTAAGGACAATTCCAAAAACTTTGTGAGTGCACAAGTGGTGGTTATGGACTTGCTATATTATCCGCAAGACTCTTCAATGGTGATTGTGCACCTGCACAGTCACAACAGATGGCTGCTGGCCATCTCTACAAGGACTACAGTGGGTCTGCATCTTTGATGACCCACCAGTACCATTATCTCTACAAGGACTACAGTGGGTCTACTGATGATCCATCAATACCATTATTTCTACAAGGACTGCAGTGGCTCTGCACCTCTGGTGGCCCACCAATACCGTAATCTCTACCAGGACTACAGTGGGTCTGCTCTGTGATGACCTACCCACCAATACTCTTCAAAACTTCGACTGACTCCACTGTGGGTTTGCTCTGTTGTGGCCCATTACCTGTCAGCATGTCAAGAGTCAGCACTGTCTTTCCGTTGGAAGGACAACGCTACTTCTTCAAGACTGCATGGAAATCCACTACTTCCGTGTGCATTTTCTTTTACTGCTCAGACTTTGAGAAAAACACTGCAATATGATGAATGATCAGGACTGTCTTTATGGACTGTGAGAAAATTTTAGCTTTTGACCAACATTGTATCAATAAGTGTGTGCATTTGATTTCTTTGTTATTGTAATTATGAAAAATTTTTTCAAATCTGTATTGGCCACTGCCCAAACCAATTTGTAAAATTTTTTTGTGGGGAGCATGGGGGCTATGTAAGTAGGCTGTTTAGGTTTTTTTATTGGTAACGCCACCTCTGTATGAAAATCACTGGCTGTGCTGTGTGCAGTCTGTGGCTGCTTTGCATTGTTGTAATACTCGCTATTGTAGTGCTAGGCAGCTGGCTGTGAACAGTGCGTAGCGTTGGGCAGTTGGAGGTGAGCCGCCAGCAGTGGTGGATGTGGGGAGAGAGATGGCGGAGTTTTGAAATTTGTCATGAACTGCTATATATATATATATATATGATGACTATTAAGGTAAATACAACGTTTGTTCTCTATTAATATCCTTCATTTGCTAACTATCCCTATCAGTAGTTAGTGCCTTCCATAGTTTGAATCTTTTATTTAGCTGGCAGTAGTGGCGCTAGCTGTATTGCAGTAGTGGGAGTAACCAAGATTTTTGTGAGGTAAGTGATTTGTGAAAAGTACAGGTTAATGTTAGTCAGGGCCATTCTCTTGTAGAGATTATTTAAAGTCAGATTGCGTTGCGTTAAAAAAAATATTGTGTGTCAGTTTAAGGACAGTCTTGTATAATTGTTCAAAAAGGGGACGTTTCGAAATGTGTTCTACATGGGCGTGACCCACTGTGGCGCTGTTAAACTGCTGTCAAATGGTGTTATTATTAACGTCCGTGTTCATCAGGTACATTTTAGTGATGTGAGATAAAGTATGTGTTGTGGCTAACCTGTGATGGTTCAATATATATCGCTGGTGTGATTGTCGATTGTTTCATGTTTATTTACTCTGTCGTTATCTCGAAAATATTCGTAATTAATTCTGTTTCTTGAGTCTCTGTTTTGTTGAAGTATAATAATGAGTAAAAGTAAAGTTATTAGAAATCCTCTGAAGGCTTTTAAGAAAAGGAGAAATGTTGGAAAGCTAAAGATATTTAGAAATATGGGAATGAAGATAGGTTCTAACATGGTACGAGCGATGCTTGCTTTAGACAAGGAACGCCTTCGGGCTGCAGACAGGGCTGTAAAGAGTCTAGAAATACAAGCAAGAGTAAACAGGAGGAGGAACAAGAGGAAGCTGGAGGAGGAGTGTGCAGAGGATGAAGATAATCCATCCTATGGACCTGAAATGCACTAAAAAGTTAATCCAATCTTTGTCGCTCGATTCCCAAAACTTTTATTTTCTCATACTAATTACATGTTTTCTAAGGATCTTCCAAACATATTTGTTTCAAACTTTCAGTAAATGTTACACAGTACCTTCTGCATAATTTAACACAGCCTTTTTCCAAAAAACTGTATATTTTTGAATATATAAATAAAAAATTGCAAAAAAATGTTGTGATTTTTCATTACAATTGAAAAAAAAAAATCATCTTTAATAACTGAACTAAAATTTTGTAAAATCCCTGTGTTAAGTTGTAGCCCATATTCCAATAAATAATTTGTAAAAAGTTCAACTTCCTACCTCAAATACTTTGTGAGGAAAGATGTAATTTATAAGCGTTATTTTAACATTGCAAGTACAGGGCGTTCCGGAGCCCCTTAAGGGTAGCAACACATATTACATGAGGACCAAGTTTCACATACCTGTTGCCATGATGTGGCTATCCATGAATTGACATATTACCCATCACCGGAGGTCCAAATATAATGTAAACAGTCACTTACTATTTAAATTCTAGACATTTGATTCAAGTTATGGATCATAGTGTACTTGGGATGTACACCATCCATTACTCGATGTATAGGTTTTATACTGTCTGTCAGCTGGGTTGTAGCGTTCATGCAGTCTGTCGTCCAAGATCTAGGTCTGATGTGCATACGTCATCTGATTAATGATATTTACGGAATCTACCACGAATCTTTATTAGACGTTACATGGCAGGGTCTAAGATTTACATCCTTTGGGATAACTTTTATTTGGCAGGGTATTTACTGTATTCAGTGGTATCACCACTTGCCTGTATATGTTAAACTGAGATCATTCAGTTGAGTTTTTACTTTCAACTCAAGATTCCCACAAGGGCCAGAAAGTAACGTAGTGAGATTTGTCAGTTACCTTAATTTTAAGGGTGGACGGTATGAATGGTTTTTACAGAAAGTTGGCTTGTTTGCCTGGTTTCAATGATTTAATTTTATTGCCTTCTTCGGTCTACATACACAATAACTTCATCTGCAATGATCACATAGTATAACAGCTTTTAGTGCTCTACTCCTTTACACTCTCGTAGATTTACTTCTTTCTTCAGATAAATATCTTCTTTTTAATTTCTATAACACTTAAGTCTATATATAGCGTTTTAACAGTTCATATGTTCATGTTCCTTTTCAGAGAAAGGATGCCATATTATTCTGTATTTCTGTTAGTGTTTTTTATTACACCAAAGTACATTCGTGACCATTTAGGTATTCATACTTCATACGTTTTTCGACTTGATGCCTTTGGTGGTCATGTAGTCTCTGAACATTTGACAGTTATAATGTGTCAGTGATTAAGTGTTGAGTTATCACCAAATGTGCACTACTGTAATTGAGCTAAGGCACAGCACGTTTATAAGTGCTGCGTTAAGGCAGACTGTTATGACAGTTACGTATGTTCTGCATATGAAAACGTATGTTTGATCTATTGGCAAATACTGTGTGAGTATTGTGGTTTTAAAAATACTGTTTTCAATTCCTCCATTTTCCATTATGGTTGTGTATATTTTATACTCGTCTTTTCATGTCCTACAGCTTTTTCTTGTGAAGGTGATTGTAGTAACCGAAACTGGTGCGGAATACACATACAATTGTACAGCTGATGGCTCAAGTATGGATTTTTCAAATGATCTAACAGATGCAGAGAGTCATCTATGAAGGGCTCTGTTACAGTTGCCTCAGGAAGAATGTAACGTGACTTTCTCATATCAACGTTGTAAACTAAAATTTATGAAGTGCACACATTCCATTTATTTTATTAAAGAGCCGGCTGCGGTGGTCTCGCGGTTCTAGGCGCTCAGTCGGGAACCGCGTGACTGCTACGGTCGCAGGTTCGAACCCTGCCTCGGGCATGGATGTGTGTGATGTCCTTAGGTTAGTTAGGTTTACGTAGTTCTAAGTTCTAGGGGACTGATGACCACAGATGTTAAGTCCCATATTGCTCAGAGCCATTTTTTATTAAAGAATAAATTGCAAACGTGGTTGTTCCAAATTTCGCAACAGTGAAGACCAAAACCAGCAATAATGTCGCTAGGAATGTGACATTTTATGGTGAGAAAAATGTTTGAGACAAAAGTTAAGGGAAAAACAGGTCATTAACCATATTATAAAGGAAAACGTATCTGATTCATCTCCAAAAGACAAAACTAATTGACCATGATTCGCATCATCTATTCGGTTACTAATTATGTCTCCCATGGAAGGTAGATAGTAGATTGACAAAGTGCAAGGTTATTAGATTAATTGTGGAACACGATAGAGAAACCTGTGTGCATCAAATTGTTCCTAATTTTGTATTGTAGACAAGTTAGTTAATATGACTAACAAAGTGTTTTGTACACATGAAGTTTGCTTCTTGCATAAAGGCTGGAGGTTTAACCTCCAGAGCAGGCTAGACCATAAATACGTTACACGAGTTATGTGACCCATAAACAGTCGCATTTGTCCATGTGAATAGGTCAGTGGCCTATAAACATACGTTGATGATTAATGTAAATTATTAAATGTAAACGACTAAATGTAATAGACGGATACATAGTAACAGATCAGCAGTAGATAAGGTTGCTACAGGACAGGACAAGCAGCAGGTAAAACTATGAAAAGGAACTCGAGGACAGTGATCGTTTACTGCTGTAAGCAGAGAAAGGCAGTCAAAACTCGTATGTATTCAGAAGTTCACGTTAATAAAATTGCCCACTCTTTCATAGAAATGACATTACCAGACTAGATAGGGATCAAACACATACGGTTCAAGACAAAGTCCATACTTTTGTGAAGAACTGATCTTTCCTGTTAAACAAAAGAGGAAAGAAACACTTGGTAGTGATGAGTCCAGTAGCGCCCGAAGTATGGATGCAACCCTAGAGCCACAAGGAAAACATCCCAATCTGACCACCTGTAAATCATATAACGTTCCTGCTTATCGATTGACTCAAAAGCTAGACTCACTCATTAAAGACCAATATGTCTTTAAAACTTCTCATACTCTTGAAAACACTTGTGTATGTATAGAAAATGTAAAACATGTTACTGTCCCCGATGGAGTTATGCTTGCTTCTTTAGATGTGATGAACCTCCAGACAAATTTTCCAGTAACTGCATGTACTGAACTTTTTAGAAGCACTACCAATGATCTGTAAACTTGTAATAATGAACCTGTAATCGTTAGCCTTTCACAAAAATATTTTTCATTTGACAACTATTGTTGCAGACAACATGTTGGGCTAGCCATGGGTTGCTGTCTGGTTGGAATTGTAACTAATATTTTTTATGGAATCTATAGAGAAGAAGGTCAGCATATTCCTGAAATTGTCAAGAAAAGATTTGTTAGAGAATTTATGTTGATGACGCAATTATGTTATTAAATGGTAAAGAAGAGGTGATTCAGAACGTATTAGCACAGTTTGATTATGTACATCGAAAACTGAAGTTCACGCTAGTAACAGAAAGAGATTTTAAAATTAACTTCTTGGATCTGACAATCGCTATAACCAGTAAGAAACATCATTCATCGTTTATGGCATATCAACTGCAAATGTCATGGCTATTTCTGAATCTTCTTGTGAACTAATCCAGTACAAACTTACTTATTTCATCTCAGTGACTGAAATATTACTAAAAATCCCTATGACAGATGAACAGTTGAACACACAGATCTAATAAAATATGTAAGTATCAGTAATGCACAGACTAATAGAAAGGAATGTTATGATGAAGCACACCATGAAGCCTAGAGAAATTACACTCTCAAAAAGTACACAAAATATAAGGACAAATATGTCCCTTTTCCATAGTTTAAAACATTTAAGAGCAAATATGCAAAATTTTTAAAGCAACTAATGTCTTAATTGACTTTCAGACACAAAATAATGAAAATGCTTTTGTAAGAGGTAGATCAATTAAGATATCAGTATTCAAAGGAGCAGTTTCTAATTCTATATACCAACGGGAAGACAGGTTAAGACCAGGTTTCCACATGACCCACAATCCCAGTAACTCTGGTTAAAGTATGCATCTGAAGGCTTCCAAACATAATATAGCCCACATGAAAGGAATCTGAAAATGTTACATAAGTTAAAGGATATTACAGGGGTTTACTGGAGAAAATTGAGACCTTAGTGATTTTAAATTACACTGGAGGGTATCTCAAATGAACAAAAGAATTTGAAAAATAAAAATGCCATTGAAATTATCACTGAAAATTTATTATATTAACCTCACATGTTCACCTGATTAATAAGTTGCTTGCTGTAAATGCATTGGCGGCTTATGTATTCTTTATTCCATTGTCTATCGTGTACCTTAGTTTAGCCACATTACTGCATTTGAAGGTAGATGGGTTATAACGCTGCCATGTGCTACTGTTATACCACAACCTTAAAGTTGGATGCAGATCGTAAAATGGAACTATCTTGTTACAGCAATTATGGTATAAAGCAACAGAGCAGTGTTACCCTCTGAAAGGAATTTTGTTGTGTTGACCGTGATGTAACTAATGGAGGTGGCTTATTGAAAGTGGAAGTCAGAATTACGTAAATATTTAAACAGGAACAAACAATAATCTACCTATCCACAGCGCTCAAATGATAATAAAAACGGTCGCCAACATAATTAGGCACAAGAATGAGTAACATTCTTGTTCAAGAAACTGAAAATAAGTAACTTCAATGGGCAAACACAGCCTATACTTTGTCACACGAGAGTGCAATTAACCCTGGCACCTGCATACAGTATATTCACGTTAAGGTTGGAGCTGACAGAGCAGAAAAAACTATTTGCATAAGTATAACAGATAACAAAACACACTATTACCTTGAGGACTTAGTCAAACTGAATGATCTCAATAATGTTACTATTACTATTCACTGTAGAATCGTAAATTAGACATAGGTTTAATATTACCTTTCAGACAAATTCCTATCTGACATGAAATATGGATATGGTTCACAGCATAATTAGTTATTGTGCATAGATTAAACCTCTAACTACTAAACACCTTTCTACTTAGAATGACAATTAAATGGAGTTCACTAACAAATTACTTCTCACTATCTTTTGAATAAGGAAGTTTCTATTTTCATAGATAGTGGTCTTTCTATTAATCTTTATCTAGCATGAGCACAATAGACAAACTGTGGATCCTGTTACACCATTAATATGACTGCCAATACGCAAGAGAGACAAGCACTTAGCAAACATGAGTATATAACTTCCCACAAATGCAGTTCACGACTTTTACTGGGGTGTAAGGTATGTGATGCGTCTCAAACAGCCTCTCCATACAAATGCCAACCTCACCTTCACGAGTTGCAGCTAAGAATTGCTGCACGGTACACCCTGTTACCACTAACGAGGATATGGCGACCGAGTATCTCCCGGAATAAGGAGACACCCTCTACCAAGCGCAACGGCCTCCTAGGAGGGCGGATGAGCAGGTAGAGGCAGGGCACCCTCTTGTCCTTGGGATGGGAAACTGTCCCTAAAGGCGGAAGAGCCACATGATGGCCAACGGCATAGGATGAAGAAGGCAAGGAGAAACCACTTCATTAAAGATCTAATTAGATTTCTCAAGTATCAGCAACCATAATATGAATATGAAACAAGCTCTAGTAAAAATGCAATCCGGAGTAATAGCCCCTCATTCGGATCTCCGGGAGGGGACTACCAGAGATCTCGTTTCAACAGTTCATAGGAAGAAAGGAAATAAAAAGAGCTATAGTAGAATAGGAACGTGGAACGTCCGCACCTTACTGCAGATGGGGAAGCTCGAAAACCTTAAGCAAGAAATGAAGAAAATGAAGTTGGATATACTAGGAGTGTCTGAAATGAGATGGCCTAACTGCGGAGATTTCTGGAGCGATGAGTACAGGATAATTCACACAGGAACGATAGAAGATAGACCTGGAGCAGGTGGGGTTGGAATAGTTATGAGTCGAAAATTGGGGCAGAGAGTGAAGGGATATATACAATATGGAGGAAGGATAATGCTTTCCAGAATGAGATTTTCACTCTGCAGCGGAGTGTGCGCTGATATGAAACTTCCTGGCAGATTAAAACTGTGTGCCCGACCGAGACTCGAACTCGGGACCTTTGCCTTTCGCGGGCAAGTGCTCTACCACTGAGCTACCGAAGCACGACTCACGACCGGTACTCACAGCTTTACTTCTGCCATTACCTCGTCTCCTACCTTCCAAACTTTACAGAAGCTCTCCTGCGAACCTTGCAGAACTAGCATCCTGAAAGAAAGGATATTGCGGAGACATGGCTTAGCCACAGCCTGGGGGATGTTTCCAGAATGAGATTTTCACTCTGCCGCGGAGTGTGCGCTGATATGAAACTTCCTGGCAGATTAAAACTGTGTGCCCGACCGAGACTCGAACTCGGGACCTTTGCCTTTCGCGGGCAAGTGCTCTACCACTGAGCTACCGAAGCACGACTCACGACCGGTACTCACAGCTTTACTTCTGCCATTACCTCGTCTCCTACCTTCCAAACTTTACAGAAGCTCTCCTGCGAACCTTGCAGAACTAGCATCCTGAAAGAAAGGATATTGCGGAGACATGGCTTAGCCACAGCCTGGGGGATGTTTCCAGAATGAGATTTTCACTCTGCCGCGGAGTGTGCGCTGATATGAAACTTCCTGGCAGATTAAAACTGTGTGCCCGACCGAGACTCGAACTCGGGACCTTTGCCTTTCGCGGGCAAGTGCTCTACCACTGAGCTACCGAAGCACGACTCACGACCGGTACTCACAGCTTTACTTCTGCCAGTACCTCGTCTCCTACCTTCCAAACTTTACAGAAGCTCTCCTGCGAACCTTGCAGAACTAGCATCCTGAAAGAAAGGATATTGCGGAGACATGGCTTAGCCACAGCCTGGGGGATGTTTCCAGAATGAGATTTTCACTCTGCAGCGGAGTGTGCGCTGATATGAAACTTCCTGGCAGATTAAAACTGTGTGCCCGACCGAGACTCGAACTCGGGACCTTTGCCTTTCGCGGGCAAGTGCTCTACCACTGAGCTACCGAAGCACGACTCACGACCGGTACTCACAGCTTTACTTCTGCCAGTACCTCGTCTCCTACCTTCCAAACTTTACAGAAGCTCTCCTGCGAACCTTGCAGAACTAGCACTCCTGAAAGAAAGGATATTGCGGAGACATGGCTTAGCCACAGCCTGGGGGATGTTTCCAGAATGAGATTTTCACTCTGCAGCGGAGTGTGCGCTGATATGAAACTTCCTGGCAGATTTAAACTGTGTGCCCGACCGAGACTCGAACTCGGGACCTTTGCGTTTCGCGGGCAAGTGCTCTACCACTGAGCTACCGAAGCACGACTCACGACCGGTACTCACAGCTTTACTTCTGCCAGTACCTCGTCTCCTACCTTCCAAACTTTACAGAAGCTCTCCTGCGAAACTTGCAGAACTAGCACTCCTGAAAGAAAGGATATTGCGGAGACATGGCTTAGCCACAGCCTGGGGGATGTTTCCAGAATGAGATTTTCACTCTGCAGCGGAGTGTGCGCTGATATGAAACTTCCTGGCAGATTTAAACTGTGTGCCCGACCGAGACTCGAACTCGGGACCTTTGCGTTTCGCGGGCAAGTGCTCTACCACTGAGCTACCGAAGCACGACTCACGACCGGTACTCACAGCTTTACTTCTGCCAGTACCTCGTCTCCTACCTTCCAAACTTTACAGAAGCTCTCCTGCGAAACTTGCAGAACTAGCACTCCTGAAAGAAAGGATATTGCGGAGACATGGCTTAGCCACAGCCTGGGGGATGTTTCCAGAATGAGATTTTCACTCTGCAGCGGAGTGTGCGCTGATATGAAACTTCCTGGCAGATTTAAACTGTGTGCCCGACCGAGACTCGAACTCGGGACCTTTGCCTTTCGCGGGCAAGTGCTCTACCACTGAGCTACCGAAGCACGACTCACGACCGGTACTCACAGCTTTACTTCTGCCAGTACCTCGTCTCCTACCTTCCAAACTTTACAGAAGCTCTCCTGCGAAACTTGCAGAACTAGCACTCCTGAAAGAAAGGATATTGCGGAGACATGGCTTAGCCACAGCCTGGGGGATGTTTCCAGAATGAGATTTTCACTCTGCAGCGGAGTGTGCGCTGATATGAAACTTCCTGGCAGATTAAAACTGTGTGCCCGACCGAGACTCGAACTCGGGACCTTTGCCTTTCGCGGGCAAGTGCTCTACCACTGAGCTACCGAAGCACGACTCATGACCGGTACTCACAGCTTTACTTCTGCCAGTACCTCGTCTCCTACCTTCCAAACTTTACAGAAGCTCTCCTGCGAACCTTGCAGAACTAGCACTCCTGAAAGAAAGGATATTGCGGAGACATGGCTTAGCCACAGACTGGGGGATGTTTCCAGAATGAGATTTTGACTCTGCAGCGGAGTGTGCGCTGATATGAAACATCCTGGCAGATTAAAACTGTGTGCCCGACCGAGACTCGAACTCGGGACCTTTGCCTTTCGCGGGCAAGTGCTCTACCACTGAGCTACCGAAGCACGACTCACGACCGGTACTCACATTCTGGAAACATCCCCCAGGCTGTGGCTAAGCCATGTCTCCGCAATATCCTTTCTTTCAGGAGTGCTAGTTCTGCAAGGTTCGCAGGAGAGCTTCTTTAAAGTTTGGAAGGTAGGAGACGAGGTACTGGCAGAAGTAAAGCTGTGAGTACCGGTCGTGTGTGTGCTTCGGTAGCTCAGTGGTAGAGCACTTGCCCGCGAAAGGCAAAGGTCCCGAGTTCGAGTCTCGGTCGGGCACACAGTTTTAATCTGCCAGGAAGTTTCAGGATAATACTTGTCAGTCTGGATACCAAACCTACAGAGACGGTTGTGATACAGGTCTATATGCCTACCACAAACCAGGAGGATGTGGAAGTTGAAGCTGTATATGAAGAGTTAAATGGAGCCTTGAGAGGAATCAAAGGAGAAACAAATTTGGTAATCATGGGAGACTGGAACGCAATAGTAGGAGATAAAGAGGTACAGCCAGCTGTTGGACGCTACGGCCTTGTAAGAGGAATGATAGAGGAGACCGACTTATAGAATTTTGTAACAGGAATCAACTGATAATATCGAACACGTGGTTTCAACATCACCCCCGTAGAAGATACACCTGGAAGTCACCAGGGGATAGAGAACGATACCAAATTGATTACATTCTAGTCAAAAATAGATTTAGAAATCAACTAAAAGACTCTAGAGCATACGCAAGCCCAGATATTGTGAGTGATCACAACATGGTTGTTGCGGAATGCCGACTCAAGTTCAAATGCATAAGGAAGAAAATAGGAAATGGAAAACTGGATATAGGGAAGCTTGGAAACCGTGAGACGCAGAAGGAGTTCCAAGAAAGGGCTAAGGATCTAATACAACAGCATCCTATAGAGAATGTAGAACAACATTGGGAAAATATGAGGGATGGCCTAATAAAAGCAGCTGAAGAGATAATTGGAAAACAAAAACCTGAAAAGAGGAAGGAGTGGATAACTGATGAAATAATACTTATGTTTGAGGAAAGAAGGAAGCTCAAAAATAATGAAACGGAAGAAGGGAAAACGGCATACCGAGTGCTTAGGAACAAAATCAACAGGAAGTTGAAGCAAGTAAAAGAAAGATTCCTTGAAGACAGATGCAAAGAAGTAGAAGACCTTCTGAAGAAAGGAAACCTTGAATTAGCATACAAAACAGTGAAACGCTTCTTCTCAGGAGGACAAAGGATTAGATGCAATGCCCTAATAAGAGAGGATAATAAGATGGTGTATAATCATGAAGATATAGCACTTACGTGGAAGGAATACCTAGAGAAATTATATGGAGGCAACGTACAAGATGACATGATTGAAAGTGAGGACGATGTAGATAAAGACGAACTAGGAGACAACATACTAAGGTCTGAATTTGATCAGGCACTACAGGCACTTAAGCACGGAATAGCACCAGGAATTGACTCATTGCCTGCAGAAATCATCAAAGCAGCTGGAACAGAAATAAAAGATAAATTGTATAAATTAATCTGCCAAATATATGATACTGGAGAGCTGCCTGAGGACTTTAAAAAGTGTATTATTGTTCCATTACCAAAGAAAATGCCAGCAAAATCGTGTGCACAATACAGAACCCTCAGCCTAACATCACATGCATCAAAAATTTTGACGACCATCCTCCTCAGAAGAATTGAAGGGAACGTGGAATGCATGCTCACAGAAGACCAGTTTGGCTTTAGAAGAGGGAGAGGTACGCGAGAAGCCATTATGGCCCTAAGGCTGATAATAGAAAAAAGAATGGAAAAAGGAAAGGACACCTACATAGCATTTATTGACCTCGAAAAAGCCTTTGATAAGGTTGAATGGAAAAAACTATTCCAGATATTGAGGGAAACTGGAGCTAAGTACAAGGACAGGAGAACGATATGGAACATATACAAAGAAGAGGTGGCAATAGTGAGATGTGGGGAACATCAACAACAAGCAAAAATTAAACAGGGGGTGAGACAGGGATGTGCACTCTCCCCTGTCCTCTTTAATATGTACATACAGAAAGCAATAGACGAGGTCAGAGAAAAGTTAGGACAAGCTAATGGAATCAGGATCCAGGGAAAAATAGTTGATATGCTGCGTTTTGCGGATGACATTGCTGTCCTAGCGGAAAATGAGGAAGAATTACATGTAGTGTTGGAGGAAATGGAAAACACTCTTGCTACACGGTACAACATGAAAATTAATAAGTCAAAAACAAAAATCTTAGCTGCAAGCAAACAAAATAATCAAGCAATTACGAATATAAGGCTGAATGGAGGGAAGCTGAAAGAAATACAAGACTTTGTCTACTTAGGAAGCAGAATAACATCAGACGGTCGTAGTAGGAAAGATGTAATAAGTAGAATAAATCAGGCAAAGATTGCATTCTATAAAAGGAAAGGAATCCTCACATCTAATATGATAAGTCTGTCGTTAAGGAAGCGGTTAATAAAGACCTTTGTTGGGAGTGTGCTTCTCTACGGCAGCGAAACCTGGACACTTGGAGAGGACGAAAGAAGAAGGATTGAAGGATTCGAAATGTGGTGTCTGCGAAGGATGTTAAAAATTCCATGGACGGCCAGGATGACAAATGAAGAAGTCCTGCAGAGAGCGGAGGAAGTTCCAGTTCTTTGGAAGACGGTCAAGAAGAGGAGAGATATATGGATGGGACACATTCTGAGACAGGAAAGTCTTCTCCACACTATAACGGAAGGCCCTGTGGAGGGCAAAAGGGCAAGAGGCAGACCTAGAAGAAAGTACATAAGCCAGATAATGCAGGACCTAGGATGCGGAAGTTTCACGGAATTGAAGAGGCTGGCCGACAATCGCACTGAATGGAGAGCTGCTGCAAATCAATCTTAGGATTGGCAACTTAAGAAGAAGAAGACTGCAGTGAGACACAGTATTGACAAATTTGTAAATATATTGGCTCACCTTTTCAAATTTACAACAGGCAGCACTATGATCTTTAACTAAGCAAAACTTTACAAGACTCAGTTTTAAGAACTTTTAATTTTTAAAAAGTAACAGCAAATTGTCATTATTACTACAGTCTTCTACTCTCAAGTCAATGATTAAATGAGTAACTTTGAAAATCCACAAAACTTTAAATTCGACTGTTTCAATCACTGGGAGGCTTTCACAAAGCTACATTTACTATCTCCCATAATTTCACCAAATCCACGGTAAATCTGAATACTCCCTTCTTACCAAAGATCAAACAATGTTATTTAATTGACTGTTGGGCTTTGAGGCTTTTATTTTTTCCACAACAAGGACACGCAGTAATCATAGTTCAAACAGAGAGGGACCTGAGAGGTGTTGTGATAAGGAAAAAATCAAGGTAGGTACATAAATCCAGTTATAAATTACCTTATATTTGAGCACACTAAAACATCCAATGTGCTGATCCTTCACTGTACATTACTATAGTTTTTCTGTGCCATTACAGTGTTTGCGCAATGTGGTGGCGAGTGCTTGTTGGTAGGTGGATTTGCAGGTAAAATTGCTGGACTCTGTCATTTCTTGGTAGCGATGATAAATTCCAGAATAGTCCCAGCTCTTTATCCATCCATCCGAGGCATTGGAAAGCGTCAGGAAAAGCCCCTCTCGGAATCAGCACAATACACAACTTTTACATGAGCAGTTGAAAGTTAGGTAGCTCATCCCCAACTGACTCTTGGTTCGACCTTTCTATCCATGACAACCACAATTTGTGCACACTACTAAGTTCTGTTCTGGAGGGGAACCACAACACCTTTTACATACAAACTAACTGTGAACCCTAAGTGAAGGTCAGCAGTTTACATAACAGCAACCAAACATATTAAATAAAACACAACATTTTCGTATATTGACATTTCTACAAAAAATTATTCACACAGAAATTGAAATTATATACAGTAAGTTTTGTTCCCTCCAAGTGAGACAAAGAATTTAAATGACAGATACACTACATTGCATAGAATCAAATCATTACATCTATGTTTTTACAAAGAAAAAAAACGAACACTCTTGTGCTATCAAAGCAATCAAAAGACTTACAGATACTTAACGTTATGACATTAAACATCAAACAAAAGTCAAAATAAATCAATACAGCATTAGATCTATGGTGTTACAGGGTTACACAGACACCCCCACCAGTTGCGCTCAAACATGCATTATTATGCTTTTGAGATTCTGGTATATTCATTTATTTCAGGCTTTTCATTTATTTGTATACCGTGCTCTTCATGTACCAAGAATTTTGAAAAATTTCCTATGAAACATTTTAATGATCAAAGTAAACCGAGCTAAACCTAACAGTTTTACTCAGTTGTACCATGATGACCTATAGTGACTACACGACATTTTCCTTAATTTATGGCTATATTTAATGGAATGTTAACTACTTCATTTTACATACAATGGATTTTGTTGTAGTAATGTATGAATTTTCCCCTTCTGAAGATGTTTGTAATTCCAGAGCGACGCAGACCACTCAGATATTTTTGAGTCTAGGTTCTTCCCTATTGTTGGTGATTTGTGAATAGTTCTAAAGTAGATAACATAAACATTATATTGGTTGCTACCAGATGCGGGACATGATGTTACACAGTCTTATTGTGTATGTGTACTACTGTGTGTTCCACATAGTCTGTAAGGGTTTTGATCAAGCACATTTCCAAATGTTTTCCATTGACAGGTACATATCAGTAACCATTACCAGTAATTGTTTTCCTTTAACTTTACCAGGCATCTACCTGTATAATTGATACAAGATTACATATCATGGGGTACATGCATCCTTGCACACTTAATTGCTTCTGATCTCAGTGGCACTAAGATGAGTGATAATAGTTCTTTAGCCGGAAGATGTAAAGACGACATTGAATCTTTAAAGACATTGCTAGAAGAACATGAGTATGACAACGACGAAGGAACTTCTTGTAATTTTTTCAGTAACGGTAATCACAATAGATTTTCAGAGAAAAGGGATAATGATCGGAACGGACGTTATAGCGGTAATTTTAAAAATCACAGACGAAACAGACAGGACAATAGATACCAGCCTTATGAAAAAGGAAAGCGTAGTGATTAGACAGTATTATTATTTCGCAATGATATTATTTTTAAACGAAAATCGGTTGACAACTCTGTTTGGTTAGTTTGCATTCCTGATGAGTGGGTTAATAAATTGATTTGGTATACTCATTTCAGTTATGCACACTTTGGTCCCAGAAAATGCTTTCATAAATTAAGAGAAAATAGCTACTTCAGTAATATGGAAAAACGTATTCGATCTGTTCTTGCCAAATGCAAATTATGTCAAAAGGCTAGGCCGCCAACTATTTCTCACAGAGCACCGTTGTTTAATATCATTCCAGCGAAATTAGAGGAGATGGCTGCAGTCGATTTGTTCGGTCCAGTGGTTCGTTCTACTAATGGTTTTGCGTTCATTTTGGTAGCAGTGGAATTGACATCAAAATATATGTGTTTTACACCTTTACGCAAAGCAACAGCTCGTTCAGTATCTAATGCTTTCATCAAACATTTTCTTAAGGAAATGGGTCATGTTGATAAGGTTATATCAGATAATGGATCACAGTTTCGCTCTAAGATTTGGCTTCGTACTCTACGGCGTCGTAAGTTTAAACCAATTTTCATTTCACTTTTTCACCCTCAATCTAACGCTTCAGAGAGATGGATGAAGGAAATCAATACATTTTTTTCATCAGAATCATAGAACGTGGAATCAGTATCTTCATACTTTTCAAAGCATTCTGAATGAACTCCCTAATGTTTCAACTTCTTTACCGCCTATATTGATATTAAAAAATAAAACACCGACAAATCGCTTTTCTGAAATAGTTACTTTTCCGCCTACGCGGAAACTGCGGCATTCTGAAGTTGTCAACCTGGCTCTACAAAAATATTGCATCTGCGGCTGTTAGAAGAGAGAAATCAGCTAAACGTCCTGGTCGTTTAAAAACCTTGTCAGTTGGTCAAAAGGTGTTAATTAAGTCTCATCGTTTGTCTCAGAAAGGAAAAGGCTTGTGTCGCAAATTTTTTTCTGCTTTATAACGGTCCATATAGAGTTCGCAAAATTATTCATAACACTGTCGAAGTACAAACTCTTAAATCTCGGCGCTCTAAGGTTATGCATCATATATCGAACGTTGAAATTTTTGTGGAATGACATACTTTTGAGAAACTAATAAGTATACGTAAACACGCAGAGAATACAAGGATACCGCGCCGTGTTCTGGCGGCGGCACATACTCAAAGCAACAGTCAAGTCTGCGCGCCGCACAAGGTAGTCGTTGACCGCAAACAATTACTTCCTACGTCACGCGTATCTACAGCTGATCGAGAGCTCAATGCGAATGCACTCACAGCGGTAAACAAATACACAGTCTAATTCCTCCGATTAAATTCAGTATAAAGCTATAGTGACTTGATAAATAATGTTATTAACATTTAGTCTTCTTCAGGATATCGTTGTGTAAAATATTAAAGAACTTCAGGTAAATTCTGTGTGTGTCCGACGTTAAGAGGACTTACTATCGAGAAAATTTCAGGAAGAATGTAATTTCGAAGAAGAAAGTAATAAACTAAAAACTTCTGTGCTTATTTTTTTAAATTATAATCGTCACCTGATTAGTCGTGCTGATATGGTTATGTATGTAAGTCATACTTTGTGATTTATCTGCGCGCACCTTCATGTTTACTTATTAAGATTACATATTGACTTTTATTTGCTTATGCTGATATGATGCTAATGACCTGTTTATCATGTAAGATATATATTTGCTGCTTTGCATATAGATTGCATATTTACACATTTTTATTTTGTTGTCATAACTACTCTTTAATTTGGTACATAGAAATACTGATATACGGTGTACGAACATGGAGTTTAGGTCACACTATGGTATTAATTATAGACTGTTCGCTTGGCAGAGCCTCGTTGTAGGGATTTTGCTACATCCATTTGTTGACATTCTGTTCTCTACTGGTACATTTACTCGCTATTGCATGTTTTGCTTACGTGCAGTACTTTATATTTTAAGATAAGGAAATGAACTGCTATAATTCTACGAACGACATTGGTACAAAAAAACCTCATTGAAGTCACATGAGCTGGAGGTTTTATGGAAGGTGTATAAATTTATGCTAATAGAAAGGAAGCTAACGACATGAAATAACAACACTAGGTTTAGACCATTGACAGTTATTACACTGCATTCTTCGTGAGCAATTGAAATAGCAAGTGACACTTGACACAAGAAATATTCCATATTTTTGCTTCTGTTTTGCCATGATTCTTGAAGTGGTGTACACACTGTGAAATATTACGATGATCCACACTCCATACTCCTACTTACTTACTGAGAGTTATTCGAACTAAAGGCTGTTAGAGGTCATGTATGCATTTCTTTTATTTAATGATGGACAAGGTAACCAAAATGTATTTTATAATTCATAATGAGTAGACGATTTGGGTCAGGTGGATCACACAGAGGTTGTGTGTGGACATTGTGTCTTCGGATTGTATGGGATGATGAATTGAAGTTTGCACTAGGATTTTATCTGTACTTGTTCGAGGATACTGACTAGAGGAAAGAGTTGTTATGGAAGTGAAATGATATTGGTGATAAGGTTTATATGTATCGACGTATTGAAGAGGTATTATTGAGGTATTGAGATTGTGTGAAGTTGATGATTATTGGAGTTTTGGTGGACAAGAGGTAAGGTAAATGATATTGATGATAAGGTTTAAATGTATCGATGTATGAGGTATACTTGAAGTATTAAGATTATGTGATGCTGATGATTATTGGAGTTTTGATGGATAAGAGGTAAAGTAAGGGGGAGCATATTTTTTTTGTTGGTTTATATGGAACAAGGAGGATGAAGATGGCTGACTAGAACACTCAAATGGAAGGAAGATCGTCTACACACACGCTCTGTTAAATCAATAAGCAGTATATACATTTTTTTTTTTGGAGAGAAGAAGTATTTGCATATCTTGGCACACTGATAGTTGTTCAGCAACCGTACATTTTTATTTGGCTTGGCAAACATTGGTCTTGACATGATGACTATGACGTTGACTTACTACACTCCTGGAAATGGAAAAAAGAACACATTGACACCGTTGTGTCAGACCCACCATACTTGCTCCCGATACTGCGAGAGGGCTGTACAAGCAATGATCACACGCACGGCACAGCGGACACACCAGGAACCGCGGTGTTGGCCGCCGAATGGCGCTAGCTGCGCAGCATTTGTGCACCGCCGCCGTCAGTGTCAGCCAGTTTGCCGTGGCATACGGAGCTCCATCGCAGTTTTTAACACTGGTAGCACGCCGCGACAGCGTGGACGTGAACCGTATGCGCAGTTGACGGACTTTGAGCGAGGGTGTATAGTGGGCATGCGGGAGGCCGGGTGGACGTACCGCCGAATTGCTCAACACGTGGGGCGTGAGGTCTCCACAGTACATCGATGTTGTCGCCAGTGGTCGGCGGAAGGTGCACGTGCCCGTCGACCTGGGACCGGACCGCAGCGACGCACGGATGCACGCCAAGACCGTAGGATCCTACGCAGTGCCGTAGGGGACCGCACCGCCACTTCCCAGCAAATTAGGGACACTGTTGCTCCTGGAGTATCGGCGAGGACCATTCGCAACCGTCTCCATGAAGCTGGGCTACGGTCCCGCACACCGTTAGGCCGTCTTCCGCTCACGCCCCAACATCGTGCAGCCCGCCTCCAGTGGTGTCGCGACAGGCGTGAATGGAGGGACGAATGGAGACGTGTCGTCTTCAGCGATGAGAGTCGCTTCTGCCTTGGTGCCAATGATGGTCGTATGCGTGTTTGGCGCCGTGCAGGTGAGCGCCACAATCAGGACTGCATACGACCGAGGCACACAGGGCCAACACCCGGCATCATGGTGCGGGGAGCGATCTCCTACACTGGCCGTACACCACTGGTGATCGTCGAGGGGACACTGAATAGTGCACGGTACATCCAAACCGTCATCGAACTCATCGTTCTACCATTCCTAGACCGGCAAGGGAACTTGCTGTTCCAACAGGACAATGCACGTCCGCATGTATCCCGTGCCACCCAACGTGCTCTAGAAGGTGTAAGTCAACTACCCTGGCCAGCAGGATCTCCGGATCTGTCCCCCATTGAGCATGTTTGGGACTGGATGAAGCGTCGTCTTACGCGGTCTCCACGTCCAGCACGAACGCTGGTCCAACTGAGGCGCCAGGTGGAAATGGCATGGCAAGCCGTTCCACAGGACTACATCCAGCATCTCTACGATCGTCTCCATGGGAGAATAGCAGCCTGCATTGCTGCGAAAGGTGGATATACACTGTACTAGTGCCGACATTGTGCATGCTCTGTTGCCTGTGTCTATGTGCCTGTGGTTCTGTCAGTGTGATCATGTGATGTATCTGACCCCAGGAATGTGTCAATAAAGTTTCCCCTTCCTGGGACAATGAATTCACGGTGTTCTTATTTCAATTTCCAGGAGTGTATTATTGATTGTTATACACTGTTACCACTACTACTTGTTACACATGTTGAACATCAAATTTTGACAGAATTGCATTTACACAGTTAACACTATTCAATTACACACTAGTACTTAATATGTGGATGAAAGATGAGTGAGTGTGTTTTGTGTGTTTTCCATTCCTAATCCCAAGTAATTGGTACCGACCTATCTCCTAAATATTATTTTACTTGTTTGTTGTGGCTTGCACTGACACCCATAAATATTATATGTTTACTGAGATTTGTGTATTTGTAATAGTTAACATGACAATTATCTGATATTATTTGTGTGTTGATTATAATTTGTATGTTTAGTGTAAGAGCATTGATAATACACTCCTGGAAATGGAAAAAAGAACACATTGATACCGGTGTGTCAGACCCACCATACTTGCTCCGGACACTGCGAGAGGGCTGTACAAGCAATGATCACACGCACGGCACAGCGGACACACCAGGAACCGCGGTGTTGGCCGTCGAATGGCGCTAGCTGCGCAGCATTTGTGCACCGCCGCCGTCAGTGTCAGCCAGTTTGCCGTGGCATATGGAGCTCCATCGCAGTCTTTAACACTGGTAGCATGCCGCGACAGCGTGGACGTGAACCGTATGTGCAGCTGACGGACTTTGAGCGAGGGCGTATAGTGGGCATGCGGGAGGCCAGGTGGACGTACCGCCTAATTGCTCAACACGTGGGGCGTGAGGTCTCCACAGTACATCGATGTTGTCGCCAGTGGTCGGCGGAAGGTGCACGTGACCGTCGACCTGGGACCGGACCGCAGCGACGCACGGATGCACGCCAAGACCGTAGGATCCTACGCAGTGCTGTAGGGGACCGCACCGCCACTTCCCAGCAAATTAGGGACACTGTTGCTCCTGGGGTATCGGCGACGACCATTCGCAACCGTCTCCATGAAGCTGGGCTACGGTCCCGCACACCGTTAGGCCGTCTTCCGCTCACGCCCCAACATCGTGCAGCCCGCCTCCAGTGGTGTCGCGACAGGCGTGAATGGAGGGACGAATGGAGACGTGTCGTCTTCAGCGATGAGAGTCGCTTCTGCCTTGGTGCCAATGATGGTCGTATGCGTGTTTGGCGCCGTGCAGGTGAGCGCCACAATCAGGACTGCATACGACCGAGGCACACAGGGCCAACACCCGGCATCATGGTGTGGGGAGCGATCTCCTACACTGGCCGTACACCACTGGTGATCGAGGAGGGGACACTGAATAGTGCACGGTACATCCAAACCGTCATCGAACCCATCGTTCTACCATTCCTAGACCGGCAAGGGAACTTGCTGTTCCAACAGGACAATGCACGTCCGCATGTATCCCGTGCCACCCAACGTGCTCTAGAAGGTGTAAGTCAACTACCCTGGCCAGCAAGATCTCCGGATCTGTCCCCCATTGAGCATGTTTAGGACTGGATGAAGCGTCGTCTCACGCGGTCTGCACGTCCAGCACGAACGCTGGTCCAACAGAGGCGCCAGGTGGAAATGGCGTGGCAAGCCGTTCCACAGGACTACATCCAGCATCTCTACGATCGTCTCCATGGGAGAATAGCAGCCTGCATTGCTGCGAAAGGTGGATATACACTGTACTAGTGCCGACATTGTGCATGCTCTGTTGCCTGTGTCTATGTGCCTGTGGTTCTGTCAGTGTGATCATGTGATGTATCTGACCCCAGGAATGTGTCAATAAAGTTTCCCCTTCCTGGGACAATGAATTCACGGTGTTCTTATTTCAATTTCCAGGAGTGTAATTTTGTAAACGCAATTGTGTGTGCATTCAAACTGTTGTTCATGTTTGAACCTATCATCATTGATGGGTGCCACTTGGAAATGTTTAACTCAACATTCAAGAGGGAACTCAAGACATACATATTAGGGACGGTATAGCCACCATTGTTGTGCCCCTCTCATCTCTTTCTTTCTCCTCTCCATCATAGCTTCGAATTTTACCACTCTATTTCTCTTCCTCTAACCTATCTACCTCTTCTATATCTCTTTCACCCCATTCTATCGTCTTACGACTCTGCTTGATGAGAATAGCTCACAAGCTGCAAGAATATAACGAGAAAATTCCCAACTAGCAATAGGACTGACATTCATAAAAGAAAAATATGTTTACTTTCATATACATAGTCACTACTATTATTATTATTATTATTATTCTAGATTGTTATAATTATTTTTTGATTGTTATAATTATCATTGTACTACGTTTATAATCTCTATTTTTTTTCTTTAACATAAATGCTGTATAACATGTTATATGTCCTTAATGTTTTGTAGAAACTGAAATTTGTTGAATCTGAGTATGCCTGGTTAGGTGTAAGAGAGGGCCTGAAGGCCCTAATCTTGCCAGGTAAAATAAATGCATAAATAAATAAATAAATAAATAAATTTCTGCTGATGAACTCTGATGAACTGTCTAATTAGTGATAGTAAATATTATGGACTGTTACCTGCACCTGTTGAACATTGCTGGGTGCCACTGATGGAACTGCTTCTACTGAAATGATGTCACTTGTTGGTGTCTGCACCTGTTCAACATTACTGGGTGCCACTGATGGAACTGCTTCTACTGAGATAATGTCACTTGTTGGTGTCTGCACCTGTTCGACATTGCTGGGTGCCACTGATGGCACTGCTTCTACTGAGATAATGTCACTTGTTGTTGTCTGCACCTGTTCAACATTACTGGGTGCCACTGATGGAACTGCTTCTACTGAGATAATGTCACTTGTTGTTGTCTGCACCTGTTCAACATTACTGGGTGCCACTGATGGAACTGCTTCTACTGAGATAATGTCACTTGTTGGTGTCTGCACCTGTTCAACATTGCTGGGTGCCACTGATGGACCTGCTACTATTGATGATGTCACTTGTTGGTGTCTGCACCTGCTCAGCATTGCTGGGTGCCACTGTTGGAACTGCTTCTACTGAAATGATATCACGTGTTGGTGTCTGCGCCTGCTCGCCATTGCTGGGCGCCACTGATGGAACTGCTTCTACTGAAATGATGTTACTTGTTGGTGTCTGCACCTGCTCAACATTGCTGGGTGTCACTGATGGAACTGCTTCTACTGAGATAATGTCACTTGTTGGTGCCTGCGCCTGCTCGCTAGTGCTGATTGCCACTGTTGGAGCTGTTTAAATACCTGCTGATGAAATGTTATGAGACTGCTATTTGCACCTGTTGACCATTGCCGGGTGCAACTGTTGGAACTATCAACTACTCTGAGGAGTGCTACCTGTTTATTGAACTATCGAAAAGATTTTATGTGAATATTTGTATAAACTGATTTTTTTGTGTATTTACTGTTTATGAAATGTTATGAGACTCTTACCTGCACGTATTCGTGATTGCTGACGGTATTGATTGAATTGTTTAACCACATTGTTTAACAAATGATACTTGTGTAAACTAATATGTAAAATCACATGTATCAAGCATTTGTATTCCTTACTGTATTTTATATATTAGGTTATTGAAGGGTCAGTGCAAAGCCAAAATTTATTTAGTTATGTGATATTTACTTATTAATATTATCTTTTATTTTTGTCTGTATTTTTTCGACGAATTTGGTGGTATTTTCACCACCAATGCTGGCAAAAATACCATCAAATTCTAGCTCGTGGAGGAGGGGCATATGAAAGGTGGCTACACTGAGTCACAGCGCCAGAGATTGCGCCAAAGAGTATTTCCGCCGCCTCCACTGGGCAGTTGTAGTTCAGAGGTTGTCGTGGGAAGTGCTTGTTGAGAGAATGTCGAGATCTGTACTAGTTGAGAGCATGTCGTGTGCAGTTATTGTCTGTTGGGCGAGAGAGTTGATGCTGTTCGGTTTATGTAATGTATAGATGGAAGATGTTGCAATGATGACAGTGTATTTTTCGTCAATATACACTCCTGGAAATGGAAAAAAGAACACATTGACACCGGTGTGTCAGACCCACCATACTTGCTCCGGACACTGCGAGAGGGCTGTACAAGCAATGATCACACGCACGGCACAGCGGACACACCAGGAACCGCGGTGTTGGCCGTCGAATGGCGCTAGCTGCGCAGCATTTGTGCACCGCCGCCGTCAGTGTCAGCCAGTTTGCCGTGGCATACGGAGCTCCATCGCAGTCTTTAACACTGGTAGCATGCCGCGACAGCGTGGACGTGAACCGTATGTGCAGTTGACGGACTTTGAGCGAGGGCGTATAGTGGGGATGCGGGAGGCCGGGTGGACGTACCGCCGAATTGCTCAACACGTGGGGCGTGAGGTCTCCACAGTACATCGATGTTGTCGCCAGTGGTCGGCGGAAGGTGCACGTGCCCGTCGACCTGGGACCGGACCGCAGCGACGCACGGATGCACGCCAAGACCGTAGGATCCTACGCAGTGCCGTAGGGGACCGCACCGCCACTTCCCAGCAAATTAGGGACACTGTTGCTCCTGGGGTATCGGCGAGGACCATTCGCAACCGTCTCCATGAAGCTGGGCTACGGTCCCGCACACCGTTAGGCCGTCTTCCGCTCACGCCCCAACATCGTGCAGCCCGCCTCCAGTGGTGTCGCGACAGGCGTGAATGGAGGGACGAATGGAGACGTGTCGTCTTCAGCGATGAGAGTCGCTTCTGCCTTGGTGCCAATGATGGTCGTATGCGTGTTTGGCGCCGTGCAGGTGAGCGCCACAATCAGGACTGCATACGACCGAGGCACACAGGGCCAACACCCGGCATCATGGTGTGGGGAGCGATCTCCTACACTGGCCATACACCACTGGTGGTCGTCGAGGGGACACTGAATAGTGCACGGTGCATCCAAACCGTCATCGAACCCATCGTTGTACCATTCCTAGACCGGCAAGGGAACTTGCTGTTCCAACAGGACAATGCACGTCCGCATGTATCCCGTGCCACCCAACGTGCTCTAGAAGGTGTAAGTCAACTACCCTGGCCAGCAAGATCTCCGGATCTGTCCCCCATTGAGCATGTTTGGGACTGGATGAAGCGTCGTCTCACGCGGTCTGCACGTCCAGCACGAACGCTGGTCCAACTGAGGCGCCAGGTGGAAATGGCATGGCAAGCCGTTCCACAGGACTACATCCAGCATCTCTACGATCGTCTCCATGGGAGAATAGCAGCCTGCATTGCTGCGAAAGGTGGATATACACTGTACTAGTGCCGACATTGTGCATGCTCTGTTGCCTGTGTCTATGTGCCTGTGGTTCTGTCAGTGTGATCATGTGATGTATCTGACCCCAGGAATGTGTCAATAAAGTTTCCCCTTCCTGGGACAATGAATTCACGGAGTTCTTATTTCAATTTCCAGGAGTGTATATGGAGGTAACAAAATTTTTTTATTTCAAATTTCCTAAATAACCATGCCTCTTGGTCACAGGTTCAGCCAACAAAGCATCTGGCTCGTGTTCATGTATTAGTCTGTAATTCTGGTTTCTATGTGCAATTATAGTATTTCTGGCTTTTTTTATTACTTCATTGTAAATGGTGTTTAAAATATCTCGTCGTATTGAGGAAGAACCGTGGCAGATACGTGTACGTTGAATCACACTTCCAAACACAGAACAGTTACACTTGTGCTTGTTGTTTCGTAGCTTTTATAGTTGCTGGGGACTTAATTAATCGGCCGGCCGCGGTGGTCTAGCGGTTCTGGCGCTGCAGTCCGGAGCCGCGGGACTGCTACGGTCGCAGGTTCGAATCCTGCCTCGGGCATGGGTGTGTGTGATGTCCTTAGGTTAGTTAGGTTTAAGTAGTTCTAAGTTCTAGGGGACTTATGACCTAAGATGTTGAGTCCCATAGTGCTCAGAGCCATTTTTGAACTTAATTAATCAATTGTGTTAACGAAAATTTCCTTTCATTCTTTATTGTTATTTTATGCAGTCAGATTGCGTACTAATACTACTCAGGGCCAAGCGGTCAAGAGACTTCGTAACCGGACACACAGCTACTAAAATTATTATATTTTCATTTAATAATTAAGCCCCCATGCACTGTGCATCAGAAGTAGATCTGCTTGGAAGCATATTGTCGTATCGCTCGTTTTGGTTGCGAAATATCTTTGCGAGCGGCTGCGTTCTGCAGAGTCGAGCACGAGACACGGAGCTGTTAAGTTGTGCTGTGGGTAGCTCTGTATGTGAAAGGCATTTTTAAGGAAGTTCGGGTGTTGCTACAAGTGCTCTTACAGTGAAGTAATGAGATATGGAATTGGATTCGGAGAAAAGTGCTTAAGGAAGTAATTAAATATGGGCAGTGTCACCGATAACGTATTTGAGTATCCGTCGTACCGTACAACATCAATCATCCGCGCCGTGTTCCACTCTGAGAATGAAGTAATGTGAATCAGTAAAAACAGTTACCACAAAGGAATGCAATCAAGTGCCAGTGTCCTGTGGCGTTAGAGAGAACGTGTGTTCGGTCATCGCGTTCCGCATCGTCAACAATCGCGACGGTTATGCGCACGCTCTTACAAGTGAGAACTGAGAACTAAAAATTTAACATCATGAACAGTGTTATATTATTACAAGTGTCAAGGAGGACTGGTACCAGATATCTGTGTATGCTTGACGAGCGTAAGAACTTTCGTTCCATCATTCGGCTTCCGCATCATCGACAATCACCCGCGTCATGTCAGTAATGCGTACGCCCGTCCAAGTGATATTGTGGACAGACAATCATCAAGAATGTTAACTGGCATCAGTACTTACGACTTGGAGTGTAAATAGTGCAACCTGCAATTTAATATCGTCTCAGGATAAAGTTGTTCATACCAGACGTGAGACAGTGTTGTGTTTAATGTTGGGTGGCTTCCCTAAACCAGCTTGCATATTTAGACACATTATTTCAGGCAAGCTAGCAGCAGTGTGGAGCTGAAATAATACGACCGCCGCGGGAGTATCAAGTACGTGGTGTGGACAGGGCGAATGGTCAAGAAGCTACTAATCTTAAGGGTCCCCGGCCATTTCTATCCCTGGCATGGTACATGATATCAGGTACGTTACTGGTCATTTACGTTGTGTGATATGTATTTCATCAGACTGGCACACAGGGTGGTGAACATGGCGCACATGAGTTATACCTGACAACAAGAGATGGGTGTAGAAGGTAAAATCAATTCAGAGCATAGGGTCAGCCTTCATATGGCGACCCTGCCAGCATTATCCATACTTTACAAGCTTTCCACAAAAAAAGATCAGTGGTACGATGTTGTTTAATGATCTCGTTTTCTATTTCCTAGAGTCACACATTTGTGCGTGTGTTCTTAAATGATGTTGCTTAACTGCACTGTCGCATTGTTGTTTGATCTTTTGTATTTTTGAAAGTTGATTTGCTTTTGCTTCAATGTACAGTATGGGTATGGGCAAATTGTAATGACTATCAAATAATAAAGCACAGCAATCAATCGTCCTTTTCTTTCAGGCAAATCTAGATTTCAGCTAGTGCCTAGCAATTACCAATGCACTATTTCATAGGATTAATTTTTGTTTCAGTACGTCTATCCCCTCTTTTCAGGCTTCTGTCACATTTCATTCAAGACTGATGTACTAGGGCATGCATTGATATCAATGTATTGGTATCAATGCATGTTCCAGTATGTCTGTCCCCTGTTGTTCGGGTTTCTGTCACCATTCCTTCAAGACTGACAGACTAGGACATGCATTGATATGACGAAATAGAGCATTGATAATGGCTAGGAACTAGCCGAAATCTAGATTTGCATAATAAAATCTGAAAGAGAACGACTGACTGATGTGCTCCATCATTTGAAAGTCTTATCACAGTTGCTGAGTGCTATCACATTTCTAGTGAAAGGTAACTTGATGAACTTGTAATGATTCATATGTATATGAAGGGCTTAAGATTCCTTGGTAAATTTGTAGAAACCTGACGGGTTGTTTTTAGGTGTTAATCGGATCTACACTGCTAGCTATTAAAATTGCTACACCAAGAAGAAAAGAAGATGGTAAACGGGAATTCGTTGGACAAATATATTATACTAGAACTGACGTGTGATTACATTTTCACACAGTTTGGATGCATAGATCCTGAGAAATCAACATCCAGAACAACCACCTCTGGCCGTAATAACGGTCTTGATACGCTTGGGCATTGAGTCAAACAGAACTTGGATGGAGTGTACAGGTACAGCTGCCCATGCAGTTTCAACACGATACCACAGTTCATCAAGAGTAGTGACTGGCGTATTCTGACGAGCCAGTAGCTCGGCCACCATTGACTAGACGTTTTTAATCGGTGAGGGATCTGGAGAATGTGCTTGCCAGGGCAGCAGTCGAACATTTTCTGTATCCAGAAAGGCCCGTACAGGACCTGCCACATGCGGTCGCGCATTATCCTGCTGATATGTAGGATTTCGCAGGGATCGAATGAAGGGTGGAGCCACGGGTCGTAACACATCTGAAATGTAACGTCCACTGTTCAAAGTGCCGTCAATGCGACCAAGAGGTGACCCAGACGTGTAACCAATGGCACCCCATACCATCACGCCGGGTGATACGCCAGTATGGCGATGACGAATACACGCTTCCAATGTGCGTTTACCGCGATGTCGCCAAACAAGGAAACGACTATCATGATGCTGTTAACAAAACCTGGATTCATCCGAAAAAATGAAGATTTGCCATTCGTGCACCCAGGTTCGTTGTTGAGTACACCATCGCAGGCGCTCCTGTCTGTGATGGAGTGTCAAGGGTCACCGCAACCATGGTCTCCGAGCTGATAGTCCATGCTGCTGCAAACGTCGTCGAACTGTTCGTGCAGATGGTTGTTGTCTTGCAAACGTCCCCATCTGTTGACTCAGGGATCGAGACGTGGCTGCTCGATCCGTTTCAGCCATGGGGATAAGATGCCTGTCATCTCGACTGCTAGTGATGCGAGGCCGTTTGGATCCAGCACGGCGTTCCGTATAAACCCTCCTGAACCCACCGATTCCATATTCTGCTAACAGGCATTTGAACTCGACCAACGCGAGCAGGAATGTCGCGATACGATAAACCGCGATCGCGATAGGCTACAATCCGACATTTATCAAAGTCGGAAACGTGATGGTACGCATTTCTCCTTCTTACACGAGGCGTCACTACAACGTTTCACCAGGGAACGACGGTCAACTGCTGTTTGTATATGAGAAATCGGTGTTCCTCATGTCAGCACGTTGTAGGTGTCACCACCGGCGCCATCCTTGTGTGAATGCTCTAAAAAGCTAATGATTTGCATATCACAGCAACTTCTTCCAGTCGGCTAAATTTCGCGCCTGTAGCACATCATCTTCGTGGTGTAGCAATAAGAACATCGTGAATTCATTGTCCCAGGAAGGGGAAACTTTATTGACACATTCCTGGGGTCAGATACATCACGTGATCACACTGACAGAACCACAGGCACATAGACACAGGCAACAGAGCATGCACAATGTCGGCACTAGTACAGTGTATATCCACCTTTCGCAGCAATGCAGGCTGCTATTCTCCCATGGAGACGATCGTAGAGATGCTGGATGTAGTCCTGTGGAACGGCTTGCCATGCCATTTCCACCTGGCGCCTCAGTTGGACCAGCGTTCGTGCTGGACGTGCACACCGCGTGAGACGACTCTTCATCCAGTCCCAAACATGCTCAATGAGGGACAGATCCGGAGATCTTGCTGGCCAGGGTAGTTGACTTACACCTTCTAGAGCACGTTGGGTGGCACGGGATACATGCGGACGTGCATTGTCCTGTTGGAACAGCAAGTTCCCTTGCCGGTCTAGGAATGGTAGAACGATGGGTTCGATGACGGTTTGGATGTACCGTGCACTATTCAGTGTCCCCTCGACGATCACCAGTGGTGTAAGAGATCGCTCCCCACACCATGATGCCGGGTGTTGGCCCTGTGTGCCTCGGTCGTATGCAGTCCTGATTGTGGCGCTCACCTGCACGGCGCCAAACACGCATACGACCATCACTGGCACCAAGGCAGAAGCGACTCTCATCGCTGAAGACGACACGTCTCCATTCGTCCCTCCATTCACGCCTGTCGCGACACCACTGGAGGCGGGCTGCACGATGTTGGGGCGTGAGCGGAAGACGGCCTAACGGTGTGCGGGACCGTAGCCCAGCTTCATGGAGACGGTTGCGAATGGTCCTCGCCGATACCCCAGGAGCAACAGTGTCCCTAATTTGCTGGGAAGTGGCGGTGCGGTCCCCTACGGCACTGCGTAGGATCCTACGGTCTTGGCGTGCATCCGTGCGTCGCTGCGGTCCGTCCCAGGTCGACGGGCACGTGCACCTTCCGCCGACCACTGGCGACAACATCGATGTACTGTGGAGACCTCACGCCCCACGTGTTGAGCAATTCGGCGGTACGTCCACCCGGCCTCCCGCATGCCCACTATACGCCCTCGCTCAAAGTCCGTCAACTGCACATACGGTTCACGTCCACGCTGTCGCGGCATGCTACCAGTGTTAAAGACTACGATGGAGCTCCGTATGCCACGGCAAACTGGCTGACACTGACGGCGGCGGTGCACAAATGCTGCGCAGTTAGCGCCATTCGACGGCCAACACCGCGGTTCCTGGTGTGTCCGCTGTGCCGTGCGTGTGATCATTGCTTGTACAGCCCTCTCGCAGTGTCCGGAGCAAGTATGGTGGGTCTGACACACCGGTGTCAATGTGTTCTTTTTTCCATTTCCAGGAGTGTAGTAGGAATGATCGTAGCCACTGAAAGTCAAGAATACGACTAACACTGTGTGAATCTAGGATAATGTACTTTCTCATTATGGTATTCACTTTAGATGTTGGTCAAAGTAACTGGTTATTAGCAGAAGCACTTTAGAGCTCATCATGCGCATTGTTATCTCGGAATCTGCTACCACTCTGTTGTTCACCAACTTTTTACCTAGAAGGAAGAGATGTTAAATGCACACTTACGAGCTAGCTTAGGCCTCTAAGATAGGTATTCAAAAAATAACGTTTGAGTTCTTACTGGTTCACTGTCACGCAGCACAGGACGCCTGCAATTTTGGATGCCTGTTTGAGAACTGTTTTCAAATATTAAATCGAAATAAAAATAGAATACCTATCGTTTCAACCCATTAGCTTGCGGTAAAATCGTGGAATTCACAACCACATCACAGTACTTTTATATTTGGTCGTATACGCTTACGAGACAACCAATATTTTCGTGTAATTTCTTGCTTTTTCATTGAGTAATTCGCGCACAAAACGAACTAAATCTGAATTACATATTAGGAGACAAAGTAGATATCGCTATACACGGATACTGAACGTGTAAAAAGAAGGGTAACACAAGTAGGCACAAGTTTGTCTGATTCACGCGGCAGTGTAACGGAAACAATGACAACCCTAAACTGGCAGACGCTTCAAGAGAGATGCCAATTATCTACTGAAAGTCTCGTTACAGGGTTTCCAGGACCTTTATTAAATCTGGAGATATTCTTCAGCCCCATACGTATCGCTCCCATAGGCACCATGAAGACAAGTTTAGTTTAATCACAGCACGCGCTGAGTCATTCAAGCAGTCATTCATCCTAAACTCCTTAAGCGATTTGAAGGGGAAGACAGCCTACCCAGAGATGAAAAGATAGGCACAGGACAGGAATTCGTGGGGAGTGTGGCGAAATAAATAAAAAAAAAAAATTTATTGATTTTTTGAAAAGACGAAAAATTACGGACACGGAACTGTAACTTTACAATTTTTGAAGGGTGGTATAGGGGTAGCGTTTTTGATTCATAATCAAAACTTATTCGGTCCCGGGTTCGATCCCCGACACTGCCTAAATTTTGATAAATAATCAGCATTGGCGGCCGAAGACTTCCGGCATAAGAAGTCAGCCTCATTCTGCCAACGGCCTTGTCAAAAAGGGCGGAGGAGCGGATAGAGGTTCAGGGTACTCTCTTGTCCTAGGGGTGGGAAATTGCCCCTAAAGCGGAAGAATCAGCAATGATCAACGACATGAGGATGCAGAAGGCAATGGAAACCACTGCATTAAAGACACGTAACGTGTATCCACAGGACATGTGGCCTGTAATTGAAGATGTGTCATGATGATCTCCCCATTGGCAAAAGATTCCGGAATAGTCCCCCATTCGGATCTCCGGGAGGGGACTGCCAAGGGGGAGGTTACCATGAGAAAAAGACTGAATAATCAACGAAGGGATAACGTTCTACGAGTCGGGGCGTGGAATGTCAGAAGCTTGAACGTGGTAGGGAAACTAGAAAATCTGAAAAGGGAAATGCAAATGCTCAATCTAGATATAGTAGGGGTCAGTGAAGTGAAGTGGAAGGAAGACAAGGATTTCTGGTCAGATGAGTATCGGGTAATATCAACAGCAGCAGAAAATATTATAACAGGTGCAGGATTCGTTATGAATAGGAAGGTAGGGCAGAGGGTGTGTTACTGTGAACAGTTCAGTGACCGGGTTGTTATAATAAGAATCGACAGCAGACCAACACCGACAGCGATAGTTCAGGTATACATGCCGACGTCGCAAGCTGAAGAAGAACAGATAGAGAAAGTGCATGAGGATATTGAAAGGGTAATGCAGTATGTAAAGGGGGACGAAAATCTAATAGTGATGGGCGACTGGAATGCAGTTGTAGGGGAAGTAGTAGAAGAAAAGGTTACAGGAGAATATGGGCTTGGGACGAGGAATGAAAGGGGAGAAAGACTAATTCAGTTCTGTAACAAGTTTCAGCTAGTAATAGCGAATACCCTGTTCAAGAATCACAAGAGGAGGAGGTATACTTGGAAAAGGCCGGGAGATACGGGAAGATTTCAATTAGATTACATCATGGTCAGACAGAGATTCCGAAATCAGATACTGGATTGTAAGGCGTACCCAGGAGCAGATATAGACTCAGATCACAATATAGTAGTGATGAAGTGTAGGCTGAAGTTCAAGACATTAGTCAGGAAGAATCAATACGCAAAGAAGTGGGATACGAAAGTACTAAGGAATGACTAGATACGTTTGAAGTTCTCTAATGCTACAGATACAGCAATAAGGAATAGCGCAGTAGGCAGTACAGTTGAAGAGGAATGGACATCTCTAAAAAGGGCCATCACAGAAGAAAGAAGGTAGCTGCGAAGAAACCATGGGTAACAGAAGAAATACTTCAGTTGATTGATGAAAGGAGGAAGTACAAACATGTTACGGGAAAATCAGGAATACAGAAGTACAAGTCGCTGAGGAATGAAATAAATAAGAGGTGCAGGGAAGCTAAGGCGAAATGGCTGCAGGAAAAATGTGAAGCCGTCGAAAAAGATATGATTATCGGATGGACAGACTCAGCATACAGGAAAGTCAAAACAACCTTTGGTGACATTAAAAGCAGCGGTGATAACATTAAGAGTGCAACGGGAATTCCACTGTTAAATACAGAGGAGAGAGCAAATAGGAGGAAAGAATACATTGAAAGCCTCTATGAGGGTGAAGATTTATCTGATGTGATAGAAGAAGAAACAGGTGTCGATTTAGATGAGATAAGGGATCCAGTATTAGAATCGGAATTTAAAAGAGCTTTGGAGGACTTACGGTCAAATAAGGCAGAAGGGATAGATAACATTCTATCAGAATTTCTAAAATCATTGGGGGCAGTGGCAACAAAACGACTATTCACGTTGATGTGTAGAATATATGAGTCTGGCGACATACCATCTGACTTTCGGAAAAGCATCATCCACACAATTCCGAAGACGGCAAGAGCTGACAAGTGTGAGATTTATCGCACAATCAGCTTAACAGCTCATGCATCGAAGCTGCTTACAAGAATAACATACAGAAGAATGGAAAAGAAAATTGAGAATGCGCTAGGCGACGATCAGTTTGGCTTTAGGAAAAGTAAAGGGACGAGAGAGGCAATTCTGACGTTACGGCTACTAATGGAAGCAAGGCTAAAGAAAAATCAAGACACTTTCATAGGATTTGTCGACCTGCAAAAAAGCGTTCGACAATATAGAATGGTGCAAGCTGTTCGAGATTCTGAAAAAAGTAGGGGTACGATATAGGGAGAGACGGGTCATATACAATATGTACAACAACCAAGAGGGAATAATAAGAGTGGACGATCAAGAACGAAGTGCTCGCATTAAGAAGGGTGTAAGACAAGGCTGTAACCTTTCGCCCCTACTCTTCAATCTGTACATCGAGGAAGCAATGATGGAAATAAAAGAAAGGTTCAGGAGTGGAATTAAAATACAAGGTGAAAGGATATCAATGATACGATTCGCTGATGACATTGCTATCCTGAGTGAAAGTGAAGAAGAATTAAATGATCTGCTGAACGGAATGAACAGTCTAATGAGTACACAGTATGGTTTCAAAGTAAATCGGAGAAAGACGAAGGTAATGAGAAGTAGTAGAAATGAGAACAGCGAGAAACTTAACATCAGGATTGATGGTCACGAAGTCAGTGAAGTTAAGGAATTTTGCTACCTAGGCAGTAAAATAACCAATGACGGACGGAGCAAGGAGGACATCAAAGGCAGACTCACTATGGCCAAAAAGGCATTTCTGGCCAAGAGAAGTCTACTAATATCAAATATCGGCCTTAATTTGAGGAAGAAATTTCTGAGGATGTATGTCTGGAGTAGAGCATTGTATGGTAGTGAAACATGGACTGTGGGAAAACCGGAACAGAAGAGAATCGAAGCATTTGAGATGTGGTGCTATAGACGAATATTGAAAATTAGGTGGACTGATAAGGTAAGGAATGAGGAGGTTCTACGCAGAATCGGAGAGGAAAGGAATATGTGGAAAACACTGATAAGGAGAAGGGACAGGATAATAGGACATCTGCTAAGACATGAGGGAATGACTTCCATGGTACTAGAGGGAGCTGTAGAGGGCAAAAACTGTAGAGGAAGACAGAGATTAGAATACGTCAAGCAAATAATTGAGGACGTAGGTTGCAAGTCCTACTCTGAGATGAAGAGGTTAGCACAGGAAAGGAATTCGTGGCCGGCCGCATCAAACCAGTCAGTAGACTGATGACCAAGAAAAAAAGAAAAAAAATTACCGTTCCGATTAATTACATTTTTGAATTCTATGGCATTGTTGATTTATTCAGAGTTCTCACCTTAGACGTAAAATTCGTCTTTCTGCCACAGCATTAATTCATTAGTCGCCATCGATGTTCTTCTCTTTGTTGACCGTGTGTATCTTCCTGAGTCGGCATCGGTTCACTTCACGAATACGGTGGAACGCAAGGAAATACAATGTTCCGCACTTTAAATAAATCTCGTAAAAATTAGATACTTCTCACTATTTTTTTTATTCACAAGGCAATAAGACTTGCTGTGCTCGTCACACAAACCATAATTACTAACTATATGGCTGCCTTTCCGCAAACTCCAAAAATCACGTCCATCCTCCACAAGGCAACAATCGGAAGTGCCTCTTAGCTCCTTCTTGGAGTATGAAACAAAAGTGAATCCAATGTGAACATTACGAAGATTATAATCTACATGCCTCTCAATTTAATCTTTGGCGCAGCCTTTAAGGTGTTGTTGTCTCTGCGTCGGAATGTTTCATTACAACTGCCCCATACTGTATACTGTCACTAGAAAATTTTATTTGGTTGACAGGATACAGTTGTCGACCTTGTAATTGTTAGGTTTGGGGGTCTTTTATTTACAAACTTCATTTTTACTGTCTCATTTTCATGGCACTGTGAATTCTTTGGTATTACTGAGTGTGTGTCAGTTTTTTGGTATACTTATACTAATATTTACAAACCTTAATCCTAATATACAAAGTTTTGGTTAATACTAGGAAAACGACATCATGTGGTAAAGTTCGTACAATAAAATATACAACGAATACAACATTATTTACAATTGTTTCCTTCCACATCAGAGGTGAAAATTAAGTCCTTGTGTTGCTTTCTGTATTTATTCTGGGGTCACGAGCTTTGTTCGCTAGCCCCAGTATTGAATATGGGCGGGTGATACGCGCGCCTGATTGTTTGGTCGTCCGTTAGCGGGCGACGTTGGTTGAATGCGCCAGTGCACTGAATATACACCGTGCGGGTACCGTCTGAACTACATGAATGTCCATGGGCGAAGGTCCACGAGCCTGATTGTCTTGGGTTCGATTCCGGCGCGAAGCAAAGGGCCTGGAATTATTGTGATTGTCTGATCTAAGCTTTTTCTGGCAAACACTTTGTACATGTCCTTTCTTTTGACAGTAAAAACAAATAGCTTGGCGTGACGGGCAATTTTCACGCAAATGTCTAGTTGCACACCGCGGGCATGATTTCACTGCATTTGCTTGCTTACGCGGCGCACGTGTTTGCAAGCCAGGCTGCCGCTGTGCCGACAGGCGCGAGGGCCGCGTAGCGTCCCGTGCAGCGGGCCCGGCAGGCCGGGTAATGTGACACACTGCTGGCGAAGTTGCAAATGAGTCCTGAGCAAAGTCAAGTGTGTCTTGCCTGTCCAATATGTCTATCACTTGTTGAAGGGAGGGATTTACTAGTTTCAAAATCTGTTCCCTTATGCGAACATCAGACACGTTCTGTGCTATTGCATCACGCACCATAGTATCTGAATAAGGAAGGCCACAGTCACATTCAAAGGCACACTCCCTAGTAAGTCCTTGCAAAGTTGCTACCCACTCCCTATTAGTCTGACCGGCCGTACGTTTTGTACGAAAGAACGTATACCTTTTTGCAACTACATTTACTGTTTCTTTGAAATAGGCATCTAAAGCAGACAAAATTTCTTCGTAGGACAGAGTTGCTACGTCGCGTCGGGGAAACAATTTCACAATCACACGGTAGGTAGACACACCGACACAAGAAAGCAAAAACGGCTGCCGCTCATTACCTTGAATTCTGTAGGCTGCTAGATGGAAGGCAAATTGTCGGGACCACTCAGTCCACGACTCTTGAGCTGCGTCGAAACTACGAAACGGAGGTGCAACAGCGTTTGGAGGCAGCGGTAGCGAAGAAGCGGCGGCTGCCGCATCGGTTTGTAGCGCACGTTGACCCTGGACGAGCTGTCCAAGGGCTTCCAATAACGCCTGCGTCTGCTGATTCTGCAAGCGAAAAAATTCGGACAGTACATCTGGAGATTGTGGCGAAGCCATTACACAAACGAATTAATACAAACATCCCATCCTCGTCGCCAAATAATGTTGTGTCTAGTTCATACAGCATAGACACAATGAGGTAGCTAGGTGCACGCTAAACTAACGCAGACGGGCTTGAAGTACTGGAACAGGAGACTTATTAATGCACTAAAGAAAAGTACGTAGTTTTATAATACTTAACTTTATTCTCTTGTTGGAATACATCTCTCTTGAATATTAGTAAGCTATAAGCACTGATACAAATGGCGCCTTGCTAGGTCGCAGCTATGGACTAAGCTGAAGGCTATTCTATCTGTCTCTCGGCAAATGAGAGGAAGGCGTCGTACTTCTGGTCGCAAGCAATGTCGTCCGTACAACTGGGGGGAGGTCTAGTCCGTGTCTTGTGACCTGCCATGTGGTGGCGCTAGGTTTGCAGGCGTTTCCTAGCTCCCCTCGGACCGAATGGCCGGGTGCGGGTGGCACAGCCTCGCCTGTTGTTAGGCTCCCCACCTCATCGCATACGTCAACTTGGGGTCCTCCCCACGGCGGGCGGAAGCCTTATCTCACGACCGTTCGCCGATTTGCGGGGGAGGAATGTGGTGTCACCGCTAGACACCACACTTGCTAGGTGGTAACTTAAATCGGCCGCGGTCCTGTAGTACATGTCGGACCCGCGTGTCGCCACTGGGTGATCGCAAACCTAGCGCCACCACATGGCAGGTCACAAGACACGGACTAGACCTCCCCCCAGTTGTACGGACGACATTGCTTGCGACCAGAAGTACGACGCCTTCCTCTCATTTGCCGAGAGACAGATAGAATAGCCTTCAGCTTAGTCCATAGCTACGACCTAGCAAGGCGCCATTTGTATCAGTGCTTATAGCTTACTAATATTCAAGAGAGATGTATTCCAACAAGAGAATAAAGTTAAGTATTATAAAACTACGTACTTTTCTTTAGTGCATTAATAAGTCTCCTGTTCCAGTACTTCAAGCCCGTCTGCGTTAGTTTAGCGTGCACCTAGCTACCTCATTGTGTCCATGCTGTATGAACTAGACACAACACCGTCGAGACTTCCGAACCTCAGTACGCGTGTGCTTTTTGTAGTTCCTTCCAGTACTTAGACTGGATACGACGAGGTACATTGGAATATGTGCCCTGAAGAACACACCACACTATGTGCGAGGCGGAGGACGATCCCTTCGATGCAGCTCCAGGTAAGGAGCGTACCATGTCAAACTTGTTTGGCATTGTCCTTTCCTATTGTGACGCCATGGGTCGTTTGACGATACAAGCTTCAATTTTCGATGTCACTTGTTTAGGCTCGCTTACACTTGCAACGTAGCACTACTTTGCACAATTTTAATTTCTACACACACCACTTTAACCACGAGTATTGCGATCGAAACTTCCTTTTTCACTACACTTTTTTCTTCGCATTAACCCCTTTTACCTATTGTACCGAGATACAATCCCCTCAATACTTCAGGTCAATGTACATAAGTATTCACAAATTTGTAAGTCACAGGACTTGGCATGAAATACAAAATACATCACATACGGTGGAATAACATATAACACATACAATACATTGGTTACATTAATTACAGGAAAAAACTATCGACGAAAATTGAAAAAAAATTTTTGACCGCTCATAGGGGCTTCTTCGTCTTGGACTTTACTGACAAACACAC
The DNA here is from genome assembly GCF_023898315.1 of Schistocerca nitens. Classification (NCBI taxonomy): domain Eukaryota; kingdom Metazoa; phylum Arthropoda; class Insecta; order Orthoptera; family Acrididae; genus Schistocerca; species Schistocerca nitens. The sequence goes on from NC_064614.1 coordinate 73,400,053, forward strand.
CTTTTTCCATTAATCTGTTAGAAGGAACAAGTCCTTTGTTTTCATTCTTGAACTCAAGTGTAAGTTAAGGTTTACCTTCGTTACGTATTATTCATACGCAACGACATGCCTCAGATGCAGAGAACACACCTGTAGCCGCTCCACTGCAGCTTGGGAAGGGAATTTTCTACCTTCTACTTAGTGTAATGGCAAATACTACGTGTATGCTACGGTTTTTACGTATAAAATTTGAAAATGCACGAAATAATAATTTATATGTAGCATATCCCTAATATGTACAGTGTTTTGTGCTTAAGCACGTTCTGGTGTGCTTGTAAATCATTACCTCTAATAAAATTTCCTACATTAACATAGACATTTAAACATAAAATCTTTAAGTTCAGGGTGTAGCTACTATTAATATGTACAGTGTTTCATAATAGCGGAACGCCCTTGTGTGCGTGTATCATCTTCAATTAAAGTGCGCTTGTAGGTGTCTTGTGTTATCATGGGAGAAAAAATACAGACATTTTAATGCATCGGTTGTCATGAAAATCTATGTACACGAATAATCAGACTTTCATAGCTTCAGTGCAGCATGAAATTCTGTATGACGTTTTTGTTCATAATTCATTTTATAGACGATTCCTTTGCTTACAGGTCGTTATCATTTTCATTCTTTGTGACTGTAAATCGTTATATGTATGAGAGATATAATTTTGACATGATTTATCATTTCATGTTTCAAGTGTGTAAAGTAATCCATACCTTCCTTCTGCATACATGAGTGAAACATCGCTAATGTTGCACTTTGTATCAGGTTTTTCGTATTTTCTCGTAAACTCGTAGAGTCTTACGGTTTTAATTAAGTTGTTTCTTGACGTTAGGTATACCTGTTTATACGAGGTTGTCTTAGAGTTAAATTTTCCTTATACACTTCTATGTTGTTTAGGTTCCGTACATGTACAGAGCTTCTTTCGCCCTTCACACATTCACACACACGTTTATACACACAAAAAATATCTACCACTATAATATAATATACACTTTGCTGGTGGGCCCCTTTTTCGGTACCCTGCGCCATTCCCTCAATATTCCAAAATAATTCAGGGTGCGCTGAGGATCATCCCCTCATACTAATAATACTTACAACTAAATATGTCTTCTTACATACATAACTGCCTTACGGTCCATTGATACGCAATCAATCATTCCATGTTTTCCTCCTTTACACTTTAACTTTCGCTTTCGTACATGTACCCTCGTGTATAGCTTATATATTCTATAAAGTTGTTTGCTGAGTGCTGTAGGTGTTTCCTAACGTTAATGTGTCTCTCTCTCTATAAACCCCAGGTATTTGTTTTGAGGGCGATTCAGTTCTTACTCACGTTGCGTAGATCTGTTTATTATTTTCCTATTTTAAAGCTTGTGTCATTCTCTTCCTTAGTCACAAAAATTAACACGTTTGCCTTGTTGTTCATTCTGAAAATCGCTCGCTACTGTGTAATGTAAATGTATGCGTTATCTCTTTTCTTTCCTCTTTGCTGTTTTTTCCCTATATGTAATTGTGTGTTGTTCTCGTGTACGTAGCCTTTCTTCCGGTTATAGATCTGCATTATTTTTTTTTCTATTGAGCTGTTTTCTTTGTCCTTCCGTACAAGCTAAGATTTTACTCAATATAATATAATATTACAATACCGTCCATGACCAGTATGTACTTGTATGTTCACTTTTATTACGTAATACCAGCTTATAATTAAATTTTCTAAGCTACTATTTACAAGACTTGTGTACCCTTTTCTTTCTTGTTTTTGAATGACTTTCGTCTCTGTCTCTCATAGTAACCATGGTCTCAAAACTTTTAAACGTTCCGCGCATGCGCGCTTACGTACCACGACTGGACTGTAGGCGCGGGGAAAACTCTGCATTGTTGGTGAACATTATTCGTGATAGCCGCCATCGTGTAACATGAGTGACGTGTCGTCTGGACTCGTGCGCACATGCGCCTTCGCTCTTTGTATACACTCAGCTGATCGGACAGGGAAGGGGGAAGATTTCTCCCCGGCTCGCTGCCTACAGCGCGGCCAATGCCCTCGTCTTGCCATGCAGCTATCGCGTGCTCATCAGCTGAGCGTTGGATTGCAACTTCGACGCGTGGCTTGTTGCTCGTCTCAAGCGAACAAACTCTGGCCTTCGCGTTACTTTGGCATTGTTCCTCTCTCTTAAATAACTGAGTTAGACTTATAGTGTTAAGACTCACAGTAACACATGTTTCATTAGGTGTGGTTAACTATGCGTTTTTAAGCTGGCATACGCCCCCAGTTGGTTACTAGTTTCGATGTTTAATTGAAACTTAAGTTATGTTTTCTAGTTTAATGCGTGTTTTTCACTAACTGACTGTCCTTTTTTGTTCGTGTTCGCAAGGTTCCTAGGTTAATGACAGCAATTTTACTACGTGATCCAAGGTTGTATAATTTCAATTTTGCTAAAATAACATATAACCTTTAATGAAAAAATTCCTTGATATCCTTGTGGGGGTATAACCCTTTCACCTTGCCCGTTCGTGTGTTAACAGATAACATCCTGGGTGAGGTTTGTCTATTATAATGAAATGGCCATCATACAACAACTGCCACTTAATACTTTTTGGCTTGTTACTACAGCTCTCAAGATTTTACAACTTCCCGTTGGCAACACCGGTACTTTTAATGCTTTCGAAACTTCTTTAAATAAACTGTTAGAAATAATATTCGTAGATGCGCCTGTATCTAAAATTACGTTGGTAATTATAGTTCCTATCTTTGCTGTTATTACAGCTTGCACGAGGTCACTTACCTTGTCCGGTGCTTTCATCTCTTCTTCACATAGATCATCTTCTACGGTAGCATCCTGATCATATCTTAAAAATAATTGTTTAAGATGTAATGTGTGCTTGTTTGTGCCCCCTGTTGTCAAATCGGTCGGCCGGTGGGGGCTCATTGCGACCGATTGTTGTTCACCGGGGGAGACAACGGCGTTGCTTCATTATTGTCCGTTACCTCTACGAAGTGTATTGAGTGGTTATTCTGTCGCCAATTAGTTTCCGGACCGCTGCGTGCAACATTTGCTTGCGGCCGGTCGTCGCTGTTTCTCCTTGGTCGGCCATTCCTATTACCGTAACTATTGTAATTTTCATTTGTGTGCCGCCTTTCATCACGTGGGCCTGACCAATCGTTCACGTGATTTCTGTCATTTCCATACCGGCGTGGACCGTAATCTGTATTATATCTTCGGTCTCCACGTCTCTGTGGCGCCGAATTCCTCCGATTTCCGTAATTCCAGTTTCCATTATTTGGCCCTGTCGCATGCGGATGCCAACTGTGTGGGTTTTGTCCACTGCCATTAAAATGATATTCGTTACCGTTGTTTTGATTGGTTCCGTAATGTTTATTCCGATTACTTGTGCTCGGCTCTTCTTCGTTGTTGTTGTGGTCTTCAGTCCTGAGACTGGTTTGATGCAGCTCTCCATGCTACTCTATCCTGTGCAAGCTTTTTCATCTCCCAGTACCTACTGCAACCTACATCCTTCTGAATCTACTTAGTGTATTCATCTCTTGGTCTCCCTCTACGATTTTTACCCTCCACGCTGCCCTCCAATACTAAATTGGTGATCCCTTGATGCCTCAGAACATGTCCTACCAACCGATCCCTTCTTCTGGTCAAGTTGTGCCACTAACTTCTCTTCTCCCCAGTCCTATTCAATACTTCCTCATTAGTTATGTGATCTACCCATCTAATATTCAGCATTCTTCTGTAGCACCACATTTCGAAAGCTTCTATTCTCTTCTTGTCCAAACTATTTATCGTCCATGTTTCACTTCCATACATGGCTACACTCCATACAAATACTTTCAGAAATGACTTCCTGACACTTAAATCTACACTCGATGTTAACAAATTTCTCTTCTTCAGAAACGATTTCCTTGCCATTGCCAGTCTACATTTTATATCCTCTCTACTTCGACCATCATCAGTTATTTTGCTCCCCAAATAGCAAAACTCCTTTACTACTTTAAGTGTCTCATTTCCTAATCTAAATCCCTCAGCATCACCTGAATTAGACTACATTCCATTATCCTTGTTTTGCTTTTGTTGATGTTCATCTTATATCCTCCTTTCAAGACACTGTCCATTCCATTCAACTGCTCTTCCAAGTCCTTTGCTGTCTCTGACAGAATTACAATGTCATCGGCGAACCTCAAAGTTTTTATTTCTTCTCCATGAATTTTAATATCTACTCCGAATTTTTCTTTTGTTTCCTTTACTGCTTGCTCAATATACAGATTGAACAACATCGGGGAGAGGCTACAACCCTGTCTCACTCCCTTCCCAACCACTGCTTCCCTTTCATGTCCCTCGACTCTTATAACTGCCATCTGGTTTCTGTACAAATTGTAAATAGCCTTTCGCTCCCTGTATTTTACCCCTGCCACTTTTAGAATTTGAAAGAGAGTATTCCAGTCAACATTGTCAAAAGCTTTTTCTAAGTCTACCAATGCTAGAAACGTAAGTTTGCCTTTCCTTAATCTTTCTTCTAAGATAAGTCGTAAGGTCAATATTGCCTCACTTGTTCCAGTGTTTCTACGGAATCCAAACTGATCTTCCCCGAGGTTGGCTTCTACTAGTTTTTCCATTCGTCTGTAAAGAATTCGCGTTAGTATTTTGCAGCTGTGACTTATTAAACTGATAGTTCGGTAATTTTCATATCTGTCAACACCTGCTTTCTTTGGTATTGGAATTATTATATTCTTCTTGAAGTCTGAGGGTATTTCGCCTGTTTCATACATCTTGCTCACCAGATGGTAGAGTTTTGTCAGGACTGGCTCTCCCAAGGCCGTCAGTAGTTCCAATGGAATGTTGTCTACTCCGGGGGCCTTGTTTCGACTCAGGTCTTGCAGTGCTCTGTCAAACCCATCACGCAGTATCATATCTCCCATTTTATCTTCATCTACATCCTCTTCCATTTCCATCAAATTGTCTTTCTAGTACATCGCCCTTTTATAAACCCTCTATATACTCCTTCCACCTTTCTGCTTTCCCTTCTTTACTTAGAACTGGGTTTCCATCTGAGCTCTTGATATTCATACAAGTCGTTCTCTTATCTCCAAAGGTCTCTTTAATTTTCCTGTAGGCAGTATCTATCTTACCCCTAGTGAGATAGGCCTCTACATCCTTACATTTGTCCTCTAGCCATCCCTGCTTAGCCATTTTGTATTCCTTTTTGCCTGCCTCATTTACTACATTTTTATATTTTCTCCTTTCATCAATTAAATTCAATATTTCTTCTGTTACCCAATTTCTACTAGCCCTCGTCTTTTTACCTACTTGATCCTCTGCTGCCTTCGCTACTTCATCCCTCAAAGCTACCCATTCCTCTTCTACTGTAGTTCTTTCCCCCATTCCTTTCAATTGTTCCCTTATGCTCTTCCTGAAACTCTGTACAACCTCTGGTTCTTTCAGTTTATCCAGGTCCCATCTCCTTAAATTCCCACCTTTTTGCAGTTTCTTCAGTTTTAATCTACAGGTCATAACCAATAGATTGTGGTCAGAGTCCACATCTGCCCCTGGAAATGTCTTACAATTTAAAACCTGGTTCCTAAATCTCTGTCTTACCATTATATAATCTATCTGATACCTTTTAGTATCTCCAGGGTTCTTCCATGTATACAACCTTCTTAAACCAAGTGTTAGCTATGATTATGTTGTGATCTGTGCAAAATTCTACCAGGCGGCTTCCTCTTTCATTTCTTAGCCCCAATCCATATTCACCTACTATGTTTCCTTCTCTCCCTTTTCTTACACTCGAATTCCAGTCACCCATGACTATTAAATTTTCGTCTCCCTTCACAATCTGAATAATGTCTTTTATTTCATCATACATTTCTTCAATTTCTTCGTCATCTGCAGAGCTAGTTGGCATATAAATTTGTAATACTGTAGTAGGTGTGGGCTTCGTATCTATCTTGGCCATAATAATGCGTTCACTATGCTGTTTGTAGTAGCTTACCCACATTCCTATTTTCCTATTCATTATTACACCTACTCCTGCATTACCCCTATTTGATTTTGTGTTTATAACCCTGTAGTCACCCGACCAGAAGTCTTGTTCCTCCTGCCACCGAACTTCACTAATTCCCACTATATCTAACTTCAACCTATCCATTTCCCTTTTTAAATTTTCTAACCTACCTGCCCGATTAAGGGATCTGACATTCCACGCTCCGATCCGTAGAACGCCAGTTTTCTTTCTCCCGATAACGACATCCTCATGAGTAGTCCCCGCCCGAAGATCCGAATGGGGGACTATTTTACCTCCGGAATATTTTACCCAAGAGGACGCCATCATCATTTAATCATACAGTAAAGCTGCATGCCCTCGGGAAAAATTACGGCTGTAGTACCCCTTGCTTTCGGCCGTTCGCAGTACCAGCACAGCAAGGCCGTTTTGGTTATTGTTACACGGCCAGATCAGTCAATCATCCAGACTGTTGCCCTTGCAACTACTGAAAAGGCTGCTGCCCCTCTTCAGGAACCACACGTTTGTCTGGCCTCTCTACAGATACCCCTCCGTTGTGGTTGCACCTACGGTACGGCTATCTGTATCGCTGAGGCACGCAAGCCTCCCCACCAACGGCAAGGTCCATGGTTCATGGAGGGGGGCTCTTCTTCGTATATTAGATCAATTGAGTCAAGCCCGGAAAGAAAGTATTCCAGGTCGTTCTCCGGTATGGTTACCAATTTTTCGCGTAAGTTCGCTGGTAGTCTGTTTTTCAGAATTTTGAGAACATCTACGTGCAGTATTGGATTGTTCCAACAGAGCGTCTTATTCAAATACTTTTCGAAATACTTTCTCAAGCCGCCGTTTTTGAGGTTGAACGGTTGTGGGTTGAATACCTCACGTCGCAGTCTTTCTTGGACCCCAGCAGACCATTATTTCTCCAAGAAAGCCCGTTCAAATTGTTCGTAGGTGACGCACTGTGGCCCACAAAAGTGCGTCGCCTCGTGTGAAGCATATCTAATCTTCTGTGCCTCAGTCCAGTTTCTTGGGAAGACATGTTTAAATGCTCTTACGAATACGACTGGATGAGTTTTTCTGGATTCTGTGGAGAAAACTGGAAACTGTCTATGTTTCAACAGGCTCTCATCGACTAGAATCGTCGAGATGCAAGGCGACACGCCTACTGCCTGTTGCAGCACTGCGTTTGGCGAATAGCCATTGTTTGCCTGCGCCGGTGCGTGCACATACGCCGGACTGGGCGCGGGATGTTCTGCGTTATTGACATCGTAATCTGGCACGGGTGAATAAGTGTCAGGCTGCCTGTTGCTTGAAGTAGGCAAATCATTTGAAACATTCAGTCTACCCGCAATTTCCTTACGTATTCTGTCCTCAAATGGCTCTGAGCAATATGGGACTTCACATCTATGGTCATCAGTCCCCTAGAACTTATAACTACTTAAACCCAACTAACCTAAGGACATCACACAACACCCAGTCATCACGAGGCAGAGAAAATCCCTGACCCCGCCGGGAAACGAACCCGGGAACCCGGGCGCGGGAAGCGAGAACGCTACCCCACGACCACGAGCTGCATTCTGTCCTCGGCTACTTTGATTTCATTACCTAATTTTTCAAAGGTTTTGTTTCCCGGTCAATTATTGATTCATTTACATTAACGGTTTCTAAAGTTTCATTTATTTTGATAATGTCCGCCTTGATACGTCCAGTCTCCTGTTTCAGAAGACCAACTTCTTCGTTAACTTTATTAACTTGGTCAGGTATTTCTTCACATGCGGACTGTACTCTAGTTAAATTTAATTTTGTACCGTATGTGTTTGATTGTGTGTTTCTACGATTTCTGACAGTTCCTGTTCTTGTTTGTTTGTAAGAGCTGACAATTTCTTTTCTAAATCATTGGTTAATACATTGTATACACTATTGACTGTTTTGATGACTTAGTCTTCGATCTTTTGATCGACGTCATTTGTGAGTTTATTTAATCGTTGATCGAAATGTTTGTGCATATTTTCAAATTGCGTATTTACACTTGAAAACTGCTGTTGGAACCCAATTTCCATGTTTGACAATTTTGTGTTTGTCACGTTGTGGCTGATTTCTAGATTCGCCAGTTTTGTATTCGTTGTGTTGTGACTGATCTTTAAATCAGGTAATTGCTCGCTCACGTTTGACATCAGAGTATATAATGCCTCAAGCGTAACTGACGAAGCTTGTGTGTTTGTATTTATGCCATTATTTGTAGCCATTGTTTCTCTACCACGGTCTGATTGAATCGAAACCGGGCTATGTTCACTGATTTCACGCGAAATATTTTCATCTGATCTGGTAATCGATGCTTCATCGACTGTGTACAAGGTTTCATTTGCAAGTGGTTCGTTATTGGTAATCCCTGTGGAGTGCAATTGAATTGTATTTACTTCTACATTATGTTGTGCTGAAAAACTAATTGCGTCATCATTTACGTCACTATTGTCAGAATCGGTGACGCGTCCATGAACATTTGTCAAATTAAAATTCTCCGATTCCAATGTGGAGATATTATTTTTATCTGTACTTTACTGTTAATCTAAATCTTTAAATTCTCTCGCACTTGAATTAATAAAAATATCTCGCGATTGTTATTTGTTGCGCGTCGGAAATTTACAAGATGGCGCACTACGTCTTCTAATTCTGCGATTGTTGAACATAAAAAGTAATTATCAAAGTGTAATTGTGTATTGCCACAAACACTACCAGGATTTTAATATGGAAAGGAAAAGGTCCTGCTTTAAGTGGAGCTAAGCCAAGGTGCAGCCGCTGCATGCGTTTGCGCTTTCCTACCTTAATTCCGGCTGAGTTGCGTCAATCACAATTACGTTAGTTTTGTAAATCCTTGTCCTTGTTCCTTCTGGTTATTGTGCCATCCGTTTACACAGTTAATATTGTTTCACCTTATTCGTCATTTTCCATGCGCGTCATGTAACAGAGAAACAGTAATTAGTACAAGTACATTTGTAGTACAACAGTCAAGTACTTACTCTTTGTTCCACCAGCACTGTCCCTGTCAGCGGTCGCCAGTGTGGCGAAATAAATAAAAAAAATTAAATTTATTGGTTTTTTTTAAAAGAGGAAAAATTACGGTCATGGAACTGTAACTTTAGAATATTTGAAGGGCTTTTTTACGGACTGCATTGACCGGCTTGAATGCGGACAAATTCAGTGCTGCGTGAAATATGCCTGTAATATAATGTACCATTCCGATTAATTACATTTTTGAATTCTACGTCATTGTTGATTTATTCAGAGTTCTCACCTTAGACGTAAAATTCGTCTTTCTGCCACAGTATTAATTCATTAGTCGCCATCGGTGTTCTTCTCTTTGTTGACCGTGTGTATCTTCCTGAGTCGGCATCGGTTCACTTCACGAAGACGGTGGAACCCAAGGAAATACAATGTTCCACACTTTAAATACTTCTCACTATTTTTTTATTCACAAGACAATAAGACTTGCTGTGCTCGTCGCACAAACCATAATTACATGCTATATGGCTGCCTTTCCGCACACTCCAACAATCACGTCCATCCTCCACAAGGCAACAATCGAAAGTGACTCTTAGCTCCTTCTTGGAGTATGAAACAAAAGAGAATCCAATGTGAACATTACGAAGATTATAATCTACATGCGTCCGCAGCTCGTGGTCGTGCGGTAGCGTTCTCGCTTCCCGCGCCCGGGTTCCCGGGTTCGATTGCCGGCGGGCTCAGGGATTTTCTGTGCCTCGTGATGACTGGGTGTTGTGTGCTGTCCTTAGGTTAGTTAGGTTTAAGTAGTTCTAAGTTCTAGGGGACTGATGACCATAGATGTTAAGTCCCATAGTGCTCAGAGCCATTTGAACCATAATCTACATGCCTCTCAATTTAATCTTTGGCGCAGCCTTTAAGGTATTGTATGTCTCTGCGTCGGAATGTGTCATTACAGGAGCCACATCAAACCAGTCAGAAATCTGATGAGGCAACAAAAAGAAAAAGAAAAAACGTCGCCGAAGAACTTCAGAGCCGCCACCCAGCTTGGAATTCCTCGCAACACAGTGCCCGGACGATGGGTGAAAGCAGTGAAGGAGCGGAACACTCACTTAAGAGGCATTGCATCCAAAACCCCCCGTAGTCACGAGAAAAAGAAAACTAACTGAAATATCTATTTCGTCAATCATAGCGTTCTATCCACTTTGGACTGGCGTGTTTACCAACCTCTGCCTGACAAAAAACTCAGTAGGTAGATAATCTCTACAAGTTTGTAGCTCACAATACAGACGGTCAATATTTGCTTCGTTCTTGTGTTATTGGGTTGCCTGTTTGCACGTGCAAATTAATTCGATGTGACAATACGGGGACGAGGGTTAACAATGAAACACGAAAGCAGCGCAACCTACAGGTCCAATCTGTAATTGAGATAATTCTTTCAACCATTAGCAGGCTTCCATTTAGCAGTCGGACACTGATAACAGCAATAACACTCAATAGTGGTCTGATAAACTACTGTGGGATCCATACGTTCCGATGGCAGTAAAAGGGTTAAGGATGAAACATGTTAGCTGCAGTACTGAAGTAATTCAGAATATTAATTTTAATTTTAATAACCAACGGCCTGAGTTGCAATGTTCACCTAGATTTACTTAGGTTTCAGTCGGGATAACCCAACAAGTACGTGTAGTAACCGGAATGACGATCACCAAGTCACTACCCTATTACAGAATATAGGTGCTACCACATAATCCTTTAATATGACCGATTGTGGTCAATACTATATGTATTTGAAAGCAGTGATACCATTACCTAGTCATATATAACTTTTTATTAACATAGTTAATGGCAGTCATATCCATATAAGTATCACGGGGGGGGGGGGGGGGGGTAACGTCACCTTGCCACAATCTACTGGATACGAAGTTCTGGTTAAGACTGACCGGATCAGTTTGAATTGATCTTACTCAGTGACGTTTAAAGGTGTCCTTGGAGCGTTGCCGGCAAATCACATCATAATTTAACCATTTTCCCGTTATCATCCCATAGTTTAGACTAGTTCTTCAAGTACATATTGACCTTTGTCGGTCAATTATTTTAAGTGTGATGAACAGAGCGATGTTCGCCAAGTCACACTTTAGCTTTAAACATAATTCCGCTGTCATTTCCTAAGTTCAGTGGCAGTGGTCACCAGGCCCGAATTATGATGGCAGTGGTCCACACAAAGTTTTTACAGTATGTGTGTGGATCACCTCCGTAAGGCAAATTGAGTACCTCATTGCCGCCACATTATCCCCTACTTTAGTGTCTGCAACTCATAACCATAACTTCGCAAAGAAGCTCAATCAGGCACGTGAATTAGTTTTTGACTTGATTCTAGACCATTTCAGGTCAAATATACTAATCTTGAATAATGACCATCTATTTTATATGGCCCGTGTTGCCGGATGTTACAGATTAGATATAGACTTGTTCATAAGTTCAATCATGAGCATTTGTGTGCTAAGTCAATAGGATGTTCATGCGTTGTAACCATAGCTAAGCTAGTGCTTAACATTTACGTCTCAAGAAATGTTTAGAGCTTGTCATAATAATGACGATGTTGGCTTTATATTATCCTTCCCAATCCAAAGTTCTTTTTAGGTGATTAAACTTCGTGCTTAAGCACAAAATTTTACTAGACAGGCCATACGTTGTAAGTACGTAATGTCTTCCTCATATCATGACCAACGAATACTTCATAATTGTTAAGACAGTCGATCTAACAAGGGACCCTCCCCATCGCACCCCCCTCAGATTTAGTTATAAGTTGGCACAGTGGATAGACCTTGAAAAATTGAGCACAGATCAATCGAGAAAACAGGAAGAAGTTGTGTGGAACTATGAAAAATATAAGCAAAATATGCAAACTGAGTAGTCCATGCGCAACATAGGCAACATCAAGGAGAGAGTAAGCTCGGAAGTGCCGTGGTCCTGTGGTTAGCGTGAGCAGCTGCGGATCGAGAGGTCCTTCGTTCAAGTTTTCCCTCGAGTGAAAAGTTTACTTACTTTATTTTCGCAAAGTTATGATCTGTCCGTTCGTTCATTGACGTCTCTGTTCACTGTAATAAGTTTAGCGTCTGTGTTTTGCCACCGCACCCCAAAACCGTGCCATTAGTAGACGAAAGGACGTGCCTCTCCAATGGGAACAAAAAACATTTGATCGCAAGGTCATAGGTCAACCGATTCCTCCACAGGAAAACAGGTCCGATATATTCTATACGACACTGATGACGGCATGTACGTCACATGACAGGAATATGTTGTCGACCCACCTAACTTGTACACTTGGCGAATGGGTAAAAAGATTCTTCTACCTTACCCGATTTAGGTTTTCTTGTGGATGTGATAATCACTCCCAAAAAAGTGATGAAAACATAAGAGTTTGTCACATAAACTGCAACAAATGAATGCAACAGTTTCACAGTCTAACAGTTTTCCCTGTGCTCTGTCAAAACATATGTTTTTAACGTTTTCAAATTTTTCCGTGTGTAGACCGTCAAATCCTGTATATGTCCAAGCAAATCTGAACATATCCTGGAATTTTGGAGAGCGAATTTGATTATATGTGAGTGCCTGAACTTTGATAATTGACACACGATCACGGACAGATAATAATTGTCTGAAAATAAAAAATCAAACTTTTCACACAAGGGAAGACTTACACCAAGGACCTACCGTTCCGTAGCTGCTCGCGCTAACCACGGGATCACGGTGCTCCTGAGCTCACTCTATCCTTGATGTTGCATATCTTGCGCAAGGACTACTCAGTTTGTATATTTTTCTTATTTTTTTCATAGTTCCACGCAACTTCTTCCTGTTTTCTCGATTGCTCTGTGATCAGTTTTTCAAGGCCTATCCACTGTGCCAACTTATAACTAAATCTAAGGGGGGGGGGTGTTGGGGAGGTTCCCTTGTAAGTACGTTCTGTACAGGAAAACATACACGTCCTTTTTCTCAGCTGTACCTTTTATTTCACTTTACTAGTGAATTTAAGGTCAGGAGTTAGGTTCGCGTCCTGTCCCAACAAGTAACTATCACTCAGTTTATGAGCAGGTACAAGGTTTGTCTTCTATAAAATTCTTCAGGGTATCAGACCGCATCGTCATAATTTAAAATGCGCCAACGTTTCGGCCAACGTTGCAGCTAGCCTTCATCAGGGCCTTACGTTAACTGCTAAATGAACACACTTCGTTCCTTAAATAGCTGCACGAGAAAACCGTGTCGTTACTTGATTGGCTGTAAAAGGAGGAGGAGGGGGGGTGAAAGGTATGCTTTATTGGTGTTTCCTTTATTATCTGTCATTGGCTGAAATAGCTGTTTTCTATTGGTCTTTATATTAATGCACCCCATTGGAGGAGACGGACGAATAGCGAACAGGTGATGGCTGTGACGTCACACTGTTTCCATGCTGTCCAGAAGCCGGCTGCGGCGTGCCATTGCTTTGTGTGCTCGCGACCACTACTGCGGCTCTCCGCGTGTCTGCATGGGCCGCCTCGGCTCTGCCGCCGCCCCGTAGCCCTGCTATTGCAGGCAGCCAAGACCTCGGAAGCTTGTACCCGTCCTCTCTATTCATGTTGGCGGGTCTTTTGGCTATTTCTATTGCCTCTCTAATCTTTCTTTTGAAAGTGAGAGGCTGTTTCGCCAGGACGCGGGCTTCTTGAAAAAATATTGGTTTCCCGCACTCGTCTCGGTGTTCCGCCACTGCTGACTTAGTGTGTTGTTTCAGGCGGATATATCTTTCATGTTCCGAGAGCCTTGTGCTAATCGGACGTCCCGTCTCACCTATGTAGACTAATCCACACGCACAACCAATTTCATACACGCCAGCTGTGTGTAGTTTGTCAACTGCATCCTTGGTAGAACCGAGCATGTCTGATATTTTGTTTCTGCTTCGGAAAATTGGTTTCATGTCGGCTTTTCGTAGAATTTTGCCAATACGTTCGGTGACCCCTTGTACATATGGTAACACAGCAATGCTCTGTGCCTCCTTCTCCTCTTCCCTATTAGTCTTCTCCCTTGTTGACATGGTGCTGTCTATCATCTGCTTCCCATAGCCATTAGTTCCGAAGATGGACCTGAGGCGTTCAAGCCTAGGCGGGCCTCATGACGCTACGGTCAGTTCCAGTACAGCACTCGTGGCTGCCGCATCGCGGTCGCGAAGTGGGGCAGAGGCAGTTTCAGATAAGTTTTTACAGTCTGACGATAATTTATGGATTTGTCATTTTAGCTTGACGATGTCCACTATGGACAAACGGTAGTTACTTTTATTCTGAAGAAGGTTGGGTTATGCCGACTGAAACCTAGGTAAATCTAGGTAAACATTGCAACTGAGGCTGTTGGTTATTAAAATTAATATTTATACAGTTGTTGACAGGGCCGTGAAATGTTGAAAATATTTCATTCAGAATAAGCAACTTAATGATATGCTGATATCCTTCCATCACTGCTACGTCATATGCCAGTAACAGTATACGACTGAAAACGTGTCTCTCGTAATACCGTTGTCGTTCACCTGGCTGGCGTTGCTGCTCGGAGAATAGAATTTCGCGCCGCTCTGCATGCCGGCAGTGACGCGTCGCCACTTTATTCACGCAGCGCCAGTTGACGGCTGGCGCCAGTGTTATTCCAATACGCTGCCACGCACTCCGTAATTAAACACGTTCAGTCCGCGGAAAGCATGCTAATGTCAGCCCGCGCACAAGGCCAAAGGGCAACCTTTTGTTGCCAACGCCCACCGGCTACACGAATCCAGCGAAGGGCCTCTGTCTTGTTTGCTGGAAAGGTATTCAATTAGCACTATTCTGAATAGCTGCCTGTAGCCGTAATAAAATGGCCTGTTTATTTGCTTTACCGGCGGGCTTTCGTGCAGCGTCCATGGACTGTCGACGGCTCATTAATTTGTTCAGCTTCGACGTTAAAAAGTACTCGCCAGCGCAGTGAATCCCCTTTGTTTACGACAGGCAACACTCATGAAAATTTTGGAGACATTTTGTAGAAATCAACATGGCTATCACATCAACGCTATTTCGAAAACTCTCTTCATCCCGCTTCCAGATGGCAGTAAATGTGGCGCCCAGATTTATGGCGTGTTCCTTGACATCTGGAAAGATTTACGCACAGTTTCGCTTTGTGAGGTAGTGAAAAACACGAGCTTACGGAGCGTCGGATAAAAGTGCTGATTTGATTTGAATGCTCCTAGAAAATCGACCTCTATATGACGCTCTTAACGAGAAGGTATTGTCACATGTCAAACAAATTTCTTGTGTACCCCAACGGAGTATTCTATGGTGCGTTTCGGCAAGTATTCAGGTAAATGACAGGAATTATCATTCAAAGGGAAAAAGCGTACCTTAAAAGCTAGGAGCACATCCTTTTCGATTCTGTGAAGTGTAACTGTTCTACTGTGTTCTCTTGGCTTTCCATATTTTGGGAGGTGGCGGTATGGACCAAAACAACAAGAAGGTGTCTAGTAAACGTGGCCTCCAAAATGCATACTCCAAGAGCTAAGAGCACCTTTTCAGGAGGACAGGTGTGTTTCACAACAACGAAGATCAACAAATGCTCATGGCTCTTAAGTGAGGCATTTTTGAGCCAATTTTTACCGAACTTCTTTGCTTCGAATGATCGTTCCTGTCATCTCCCTGAGGATTAACAATTCAAACTCTACAAATGACTTCATGGATAACCTATGAATCTACTCCAAGCTGGTCGCGGATTGTACTACTCAATAAGAGTATCGCTACGCCGGAAAACTGTAGCGATATGCAAAACGACCTGTAGAAGATCTACTCTGACAGCGTGACATTGAGCTGCAATACACGCGTAGAGTCCCACTTACCTAAGTCATCAACAAGATATATTACTGGTGAGACAAGAAAATGGTTCAGACAAAGCTTTTGGTTTCAGATGTCCGATCTATTCACGCTACCGAAAACCTGTTCTATGAGGACATTTCATAAATAATGCACAGGTTGGTATTACTGACGTGCGTCTGATGAAAAAACAGTGAAAATTATTTCAGATTTAATTGGGAGCTTGAGGAAGAAGCAGGTGTTTTTGTTATTTTGCTGTGCACTCTAACATAAAATTGGCGAGAAGCAGAAATGGACCCTGCAGGGGTCTCTGGTAATGTGACTGTTGAACGACAGAGGTCGTACAGCGAGATTGAAACTTTAAGTAGCAAAAACTCATCAGAAATTCACAGTAGGTTAAGTGAAGTTTTTGGTGAGCTTATAGTGGACAGTAATACAGTTTCACGTGGAGTTAATCGTTTTCGTGCCGATAGTGTGAAAAAAAATGGCTCTGAGCACTATGGGACTTAACTTCTAAGGTCATCAGTCCCCTAGAACTACTTAAACCTAACTAGCCTAAGGACATCACACACATCCATGCCCGAGGCAGGATTCGAACCTGCGACCGTAGCGGTCGCGCGGTTCCAGACTGTAGCGCCTTCAACCGCTTGGCCACCACGGCCGGCCGATAGTGTGAGCATAGACGATAAAGAAGACCTGGAAAGCGAAAAACGTCAACAGATGAACGAAGTGCGAAACTTGTGGCAGATCCTCTTGAAGAACATCACAGCGTGACCTGTAAGGAACTCTCTGAAGCCACGGGAATTCCTCCAACACCAGTATTCTGTCTTCACTTAAAACTTCCGGGCTGATAGGCCGTGGTCGAAGTATAAAACTGTCTCCTAACGTTTCGTCTCCGACTGCGGGAGACATCATCGGAGGTAAAGCGGCGAACTGCCCCGGCCTATCAGCCCGGAAGTTTTAAGTGAAGTCAATACCGGCAGTGAAAGTTTACATTGTATGATCACCAGTATTCTGTATTTTGACAAATCACTTGAAGAGGAGAAAAATTTCCGTCAGATGGGTCTCACACGACTCTTGAAGATAAGCAGAAACGCCTGAACATTGCAACCTTGCTCAAACAGGGAACCGACTGTGAAGATTAAGGATTCTTTTGTCGGACTGTCGCTGTTGTTGAGGAGTGGATTAGTCACTTGAACCGCAGTTAAAATCACAGTCCAATGAGTGGAAAGCTTCAGATTCTCCACGTCCAAAAAAATTTCGTCGTGCTCAATCAAAGATGAGGCAAATAACAATTTTTGCTCGTAATCACCATGGTATCATCTTGACACATAGAACCCCATGTGGAACAAGTGTCAGAGCAGTGTATTACCGTAACTCCATGCAAAACCTGCGCAGAAAAATACACCAAGTCCGACCTAATTGCTCGAGGCTGGTCAACTCATTCTCCACGATAATGCTCGCACGCATCGCACGCATATATAGAACGTTGTAACCCAAAAACTGTGTGAATACGGTCGGAAAGTGTTGACGCGTCCTCCCTACAGCCCGAACAGGAGACAACCAGACTTCGACTTCTTACCGAAGTTGATAACACCTAGCCGCGAATGTCGTTTACTTCCCCTCGAAGAGCTTTCTACCACCGTTGCCCGAGCCCTCCGACAGAAGAACAGAAATGGTGTCCTGGACGGAATGATACAGCTTCAGAGACGGTGGACTCACTCACGTCTACATCTACATGGACACTCTGCAAATCACATTCAATTGCCTGGCAGAGGGTTCATCGAACCACCTTCACAACTCTCTATTATTCCTATCTCGTATAACGCGCGGAAGGAATGAACACCTATATCTTTCCGTACGAGCTCTGATTTCCCTTATTTTATCGTGGTGATCGCTCCTCCTGTGTAGGTCGCTGTCAACACAACATTTTCGCATTCGGAGGAGAAACTTTGTGATTGGAATGTCGTGAGAAGATTCCGTCGCAACGAAAAACTGCTTTCTTTTAATGATTTCCAGCCAAAATCCTGTATCATTTCTGTGACACTCTCTCCATTTTTTTTTTGGTCATCAGTCTACTGACTGGTTTGATGCGGACCGCCACGAATTCCTTTCCTGTGCTAACCTCTTTATCTCAGAGTAGCACTTGCAACCTACGTCCTCAATTATTTGCTTGACGTATTCCAATCTCTGTCTTCCTCTACAGTTTTTGCCCTCTACAGCTCCCTCTAGTACCATGGAAGTCATTCCCTCATGTCTTAGCAGATCTCCTATCATCCTGTCCCTTCTCCTTATCAGTGTTTTCCACATTTTCCTTTCCTCTCCGATTCTGCGTAGAACCTCCTCATTCCTTACCTTATCAGTCCATCTAATTTTCAACATTCCTCTATAGCACCACATCTCAAATGCTTCGATTCTCTTCTGTTCCGGTTTTCCCACAGTCCATGTTTCACTACCATACAATGCTGTACTCCAGACGTACATCCTCAGAAATTTCTTCCTCAAATTAAGGCCGGTATTTGATATTAGTAGACTTCTCTTGGCCAGAAATGCCTTTTTTGCCATAGCGAGTCTGCTTTTCATGTCCTCCTTGCTCCGTCCGTCATTGGTTATTTTACTGCCTAGGTAACAGAATTCCTTAACTTCATTGACTTCGTGACCATCAATCCTGATGTTAAGTTTCTCGCTGTTCTCATTTCTACTACTTCTCATTACCTTCGTCTTTCTCCGATTTACTCTGAAACCATACTGTGTACTCATTAGACTGTTCATTCCGTTCAGCAGATCATTTAATTCTTCTTCATTTTCACTCAGGATAGCAATGTCATCAGCGAATCGTATCATTGATATCCTTTCACCTTGTATTTTAATTCCACTCCTGAACCTTTCTTATATTTCCATCATTGCTTCCTCGATGTACAGATTGAATAGTAGGGGCGAAAGGCTACAGCCTTGTCTTACACCCTTCTTAATACGAGCACTTCGTTCTTGATCGTCCACTCTTATTATTCCCTCTTGGTTGTTGTACATATTGTATATGACCCGTCTCTCCCTATAGCTTACCCCCATTTTTTTCAGAATCTCGAACAGTTTGCACCATTTTATATTGTCGAACGCTTTTTTGCAGGTCGACAAATCCTATGAAAGTGTCTTGATTTTTCTTTAGCCTTGCTTCCATTATTAGCCGTAACGTCAGAATTGGCTCTCTCGTCCCTTTACTTTTCCTAAAGCCAAACTGATTGTCACCTAGCGCATTCTCAATTTTCTTTTCCATTCTTACTCTCTCCATATTTCGCGATAATCCAAAGCGTACTGCCTTTCTTTGAACTTTTTCGATGTACTCCATCAGTCCTATCTGGTAAGGATCCTACACCGCGCAGCTGTATTCTAAAAGAGGACGGACAAGCGTAGTGCAGGCAGTCTCCTTAGTAGATCTGTTACATTTTCTAAGTGTCCTGCCAATAAGACGCAGTCCTTAGTTAGCCTTCCCCGCAACATTTTCTATGTGTTCCTTCCAATTTAAGTTGTTCGTAATTGTAATTCCTAGGTACTTAATAGAATTTACGGCCTTTAGATTTGACTGATTTATCGTGTAACCGAAGTTCAAAGAGTTCCTTTTACCACTCATGTGGATGACCTCACACTTGTCGTTTTTTAGGGTCAACTGTCACTTTTTGCACCATTCAGATATCTTTTCTAAATCGTTTTGCAGCTTGTTTTGATCTTCTGATGAATTTATTAGTCGATAAACGACAGCGTCATCTGCAAACAACCGAAGACGGCTGTTCAGATTGTCTCCCAAATAGTTTATGTAGATAAGGAACAGCAAAGGCCCTATAGCACTACCTTGGGGAGTGCTAGAAATCACTTCTCTTTTACTCGATGACTTTCCGTCAATTACTACGAACTGTGACCTCTGACAGGAAGTCACAAATCCAGCCACATAACTGAGACGATATTCCATAAGCACGCAATTTCACTACAAGCCACTTATGTGGTACTGTGTCAAAAACCTTCCTGAAATCCAGAGATACGAAATCAATCTGAAATTCTTTGTCAATAGCACTCAACACTTCATGCGAAGAAAGAGCTAGTTGTGTTTCAAAAGAACGATGTTTTCTAAACCCATGTTAACTGTCTGCCAATATACCGTTTTCTTCGAGTTAATTCATAATCTTCGAACACAATATATCTTCCAGAATCCTGCTGCATATCAATATTAATGATATGGGCCTGTAATTAAGGGGATTAGTCCTACTACCTTTCTTGAATATCGGTGTGACCTGTGCAACTTTCTAGTCTTTGGATACTGATCTTTCATCGACAAAACTGTTGTATATGATTGTTAAGTATGGATCTCATGCATCAGCGTACTCTGAAAGGAACCTAATTGGCAAACAATCTGGACCAGAAGACTTGCTTTTATTAAGTGATTTAAGTGGCTTCACTGCTCTGACGATATTTACTTCTACGTTCCTCATGTTGGCAGCTGTTCTTGATTCGAATTCTGGAATATTTACTTCGTCTTTTGTGAAGGCATTTCGGAAGTCTGTATTTAGTAACACTGCTTTGGCAGCACTGTCTTCGATAGGACCTCCATTGCTATCGCACATAGAAGGCATTGATTGTTTCTTGCCGCTAATATATTTCACTTACGACCAGAACACCTTTGGATTTTCTGCCAGGTTTCGAGAAAAAGTTTTGTTGTGGAAACTGTTATAGGCAGTATTTGCCAAGCAAGATCGTAAGAGATGGAAAAGAGCCACCGTGGTACAACAACTGAGTTAGAAAACTGCTGCAGAAGCAAAGGGAACTTCACAGCAAACATAAATATAGCCAAAGCCTAGCAGACAAACAAAAATTACACGAAGCGAAATGTAGTGTGAAGAGGGCTATGCGAGAGGCGTTCAATGAATTCGGAAGTAAAATTGTATGTACTGACTTGGCAGAAAATCCTAAGAAATTTTGATCTAATGTCAAAGCGTTAGGTGGATCAAAACAAAAGTCCAGACACTCTGTGACCACAATGGTCCTGAAACAGAGTATGACAGACTAAAGGCCGAAATACTAAATGTCTTTTTCCAAAGCTGTTTCACAGAGGAAGACTTTACTGTAGTTCCTTATCTAGACTGTCGCACAGATGACAAAATGGTAGATATCGAAATAGATGACAGTGAGATAGAAAAACAATTAAATTCGCTAGAAAGAGGAAAGGCCGCTGGACCTGATAGAATACCAGTTCGATTTTACACAGAGTACGCGAAGGAACTTGCCTCCTTCTTGCTGCGGTGTACCGTAGGTCTCTAGAAGAGCGTAGCGTTCCAAAGGATTGGAAAAGGGCACAGGTCTACTCCATTTTCAAGAAGGGACGTCGAATAGGTGGGCAGAACTATAGACCTATATCTCTAACGTCGATCAGTTGTAGAATTTTGGAACACGTATTATGTTCAAGTATAATGACTTTTCTGGAGACTAGAAATCTACTCTGTAGGAATCAGCATGGGTTTCGAAAAAGACGGTCGTGTGAAACCCAGCTCGCGCTATTCGTCCACGAGACCCAGAGGGCCATAGACAGGGGTACCCAGATAGATGCCCTGTTTCTTGACTTCCGCAAGGCGTTTGATACAGTTCCCCACGGTCGTTTAATGAACAAAATAAAAGAGCATATGGACTATCAGACCAATTGTGTGATTGAATTGAAGAGTTGCTAGATAACAGAACGCAGTATGTCATTCTCAAGTCTTCCGAAGTAAGAGTGATTTCAGGAGTGCCGCAGGGGAGTGCCGTAGGACCGTTGCTATTCACAATATACATAAATGACCTTGTGGATAACATCGGAAGTAGTATATCGAGAGGTTGTAACAATGGAAAATTGTACTGAAATGCAGGAGGATCTGCAACGAATTGCATGATGCAGGGAGTGCCAATTGAATCTCAATATAGGCAAGTATAATGTGCTGCAAATGCACACAAAGAAATATCCTTTATCATTTAGCTACAGTATATAAGTCAGCAACTGGAAGCAGTTGTTGTTGTTGTCTTCAGTCCTGAGACTGGTTTGATGCAGCTCTCCATGCTACTCTATCCTGTGCAATCTGCTTAGTGTATTCATGTCTTGGTCTCCCTCTACGATTTTTACCCTCCAAGCTGCCCTCCAATACTAAATTGGTGATCCCTTGATGCCTCAGAACATGTCCTACCATCCAATCCGTCAAGTGAATTTTTATGTGATTTTTTGAATAGGTTATTTTTCGTTTATTTTTGGAGTTTTTGGTGGTTACAATATTCAGTCTCGCTACGACAACCCTGTATTCACACTGGAACACACTGACCCCAATAGTGAGCTGTAGTACAAGAAATGAGAAGAATTCAGGTGATAGGACACACTGAACCACTACTAATGCACATTGTACTATCTTGTCACGTCAGGTGATAGAACACACTGACCCCATTAGTGATCTGTAGTACAAGAAATGTGAAGGATAGTGGGCATCAGGTGATGGGACACACTGAGCAACCGATTACCTGTTAAATCAGGGGATAACTCACCCTGTAACTGAGGTCTCAGGTGATTACAAACCCTGAGCCATGGTAGTATCGAGTGTGAAATATATGTCAAGTCAGATGAGAACACCTACTGACATTCAGTTACAATTATCAGTCATAGAAGGCATGTTATGTCAGGTGGCAGACCACACTGACGTACTCTAACAAACCCTGAGCCATGGTAGTATCGAGTGTGAAATATATGTCAAGTCAGATGAGAATACCTACTGACATTCAGTTACAATTATCAGTCATAGAAGGCATGTTATGTCAGGTGGCAGTCCACACTGACGTACTCTTAACATCGTTAACTTCAATTACTTATAGTAGACATTTGACATGAACAGGTAGCCCACACTGGCTTTTGTCACATTCTCTTAAACTTACATCTAGTAGTCTTTCAGGTGACAATTCAGTGTCTGTTATAATGTTAAAAGCAATATACAATAGGCAGTGGACATTTACTGCAAAATGTGTTATCCACATTTAAGTTAACAAGAAATTAATATTTAAACTAATATACAAGAAGTGTATGCAGTGGTCATTTGCTGCATAAAGAATGTGTTATATATCTTTAAGGTAACAAGAAATTAATATTTAAAATAATTTACAATAATTGTCTGCAGTGCATTTACTGCATAAAAATGTGTTACATATCTATAAGATAACACTAATGTTACCAACTCTCTAGCAAGAATAGTCTTGAGTTGAATAAAATCTATGTACAAAAAAATTCCCTTTAAAAGGTAGTAAAACATGCTTGCATACTATTTTTTGATAAAGTGCAGTAAAGTGATCCTGCACAAATATAGTGGGAATAAATTGTACCTAATCTTCTTACATACAATGTCAACTGAAGTGCAAGAAAGTCATGCTGCCCGATTGCAGCAATGATTAACAAATTTCATACAATCTCCTTACATACTAGTTATGTCAAATTTAGAAACATCATGCTGCTCAGTTGCAGCAGTAATCAATGTTCATGAAGAAATTCCTTACAAGATTCAACAGTACAAGTTTAGGTAAAGTCATACTCAGTAATTTGACTTCATAGTCACATCAGATAAATTAAACATTCCATTTACATCATACAATATAAACCTCTCGTTATGAAACAGTAAGATCAATTCTATCCCAAAAATTTGTATTCAAAAGCTTCCTTTCTTTTTACCATTAATGTACATTATTAAATAGTCTTCACATAGGTATTTCAATAAAATATTCAAACACTCCCAAACGTCTCACATTAGGAAACATCAATTCGATCCTACAAATTGGTATTGAAAAGCTTCCTTTCCTTTTTAACGTAAACGTAATTCTCGAAGCCTTGCATATTAAATCCTTAGTACCATGAAATGGGGCATTACAAACAGTCCCGTTTTTTTTTATTCATATAGTTGGTCCTTTAAATCGTGCATTTTAAATCCTAAGTACAATGACATGGGGCATTACAAATAGTGATTTTACTTAACAGAGAACTGGTACACAGATATCTGACAAAAACAACAGAAAAAATATTTAGAACAGAAAGAAGAGTAGACTGAGAACTCAGAAAGGAAGAATGAATTCTACAGAGCTCAAGAATACGGGGCACCAACGCCACACGGTGTGTCAGTTAAAGAACAACCGTCCCTCTACCCCATTTAGTCCTGTTGTGTAGAACAAATGGGTAATGTGTTATCACGTGTTAATGTTAAAATCGTGTCAATCATGGAAATCATGTGTGAGAAAAAAAGCAAAGTTAGTTATATAAGTAACACACAGAGACAATAAAGAGCTTACTAATTACTGTAGCTGAAAATAATGGTAGTTATGGTGCACCAAAAGACATGAGTATCAAGGAAATAAAAACACAGTAATCTTACATTGATATAGCATGAAAATAACACACTTAGGGAAAAGGCATTAGGAATGGACAACACACTGAGCTCAGTCAAGGAGAGGTACTGTCATGTGTCAGCAAGTAGCAGTGTGACAAAACAGAAGTGTGCATAAATAGAAGCATATATGCATAGTATGTGGCCACATAATCAACATCACAAAGTACAAAGGCAAATGCATTGATTAAAAGATCCAGAAGCAGTGTAGCACAAATACGAATAATAAATATGTAGACAAAGTATGAAAATAGCTGTAATGAAATGCAAGAAGTTAACGTCAGATAATAAAGCAAATTAGCATGCCAACACAGAACAAAATTTCAGCAGAAAGCATATTGCAGATAATAAAGCAAAAATATCAGGCCAACACAGAACAAAATTGCAGCAGAAAGCATAAGGCAAAATTAGCAGGCCAACACATAACAAAATTTCAACAGAAAGCATAAAGTAATATTAGCAGGCCAACACAACGAGATTTCAGCAGAAAGCGTAAGACATAACATTACTCTAATCCTGAAATGGGTAATCTTACAAAAAAAAAATAAAAGTGCAGAAACACAGAAAGTCGCACATAACACACATGATAAGCAATGAGATAACTGTTTATATCTTGGTGTGAAAAACACATGATAAGAGAAGAAGCAACATATAAGGTAGTACAGAGACATCGTAAAAGGCAGTAAGTGTAATACTTTTGGTGCTGTAGGTATGAAAAAAAGGATTAATAAAAAAAATGCTGTAGCATGTCATGACTTAAGTCCTCAGTAGATCCTCAATAATGAGTCCAAAAACAATTCCAATTAGCCCCTAGTAATCCCAAGTTATCACATTATTGCATTAATGGCATCTGAAAAATAGTTGAGTATTAATAAGCGGTTTAAAATTGGACACACAAAATGCTAAGTTTTCAGAAACGCGAATGGTCTTATTCTCAAAGACAAGGGTTAAAATAAAAGTTACTGCCGTAAAGAGAAACTGGATAATAGCATAAACCATGTGTGGACATATTATTCGTATTGTACTCATCATGAAAATACCTGAATATTCTATTGCCCATGGCAACGAGAACATTAATACACCATCTGTACTGGCAACGTAAAATGAAAATATTCTGACAGAGGTAGATTCTGGTAAACTTGGTACATCATAAAATCGTTGATACTTGTTCATAAAAGCTGTGAAAAGAAATTTACTGTGAAATAGTATGAAAGTGAAACCTGAAACTCGTCATATAACCATTTCTGACATTCCTAGTAAATGCAAAACCACATCGCTCACACTTCATATTTCTGTCGTCGTAACTTCAGCATGCAGTATTTGCTAATCATCACTTGTAGCCTCCAAGATACCAAAGTCTCAAAAAAAAAAAAAAAAAAAAAAAAAAATGCAACTTCAATCTAACAATACCTCATTCTCCACATAAACTTCCAATATTATCTTAAAAGCTCTTGTGAACCCTCATTTTCTTCAAATACCTAAAATTCTTCGAGAACATTAGTCTCATCTTCATGTCCTCATAGTCAATACTCATATTCAATACACGTAATACAACCTTAAGCACTAAGACCCTAGGTAAACTTCAGGAAGATTGTTACCACTAGCTCAACATCAACGTACAAAGTAGCCTTCGTTACGACAAAATCTTCATACAAGCGGTGTCATTATGTAAGAATTCCATGTAATCATCGCAAAGTAACAGTGGTGAGCGACCAAAAAAAATAATAATAAGAGCAAAATTATCACGTAGTAAGTATCAACATCAAATTGATGAATGATGACCAAAATACTCCACTGTAACGTCAACTTCGAACGCCAGCATGAAATGAGTCCCACAGAAAGCAATAACGTAGTTTATTGGTAATGCACAGAAAAATCTCAGTTCATTACAATACGTAAGAAATCTGTAAATCTCAGGGAAGAAAACAGGTAACATTAAAAAAGGTGTCTCCAGAAAAAGATGTCTCTGAACTCTTGTCTTTATCATATTGCCAGAACAAAACAGAGGTGGTGTTATTTGAAGTTTGTATACGGTCGGAATGTTCGAGCACTGTAAAAGAAAGGCGCACGACGCAGGCCGATGGACGTCAACGTGAAATTCCAGATAACATTGTTGTCTGATATCTATACTCTTGCCAGGAACAGCACCACTGATTTTGGTATGCGTAAGCGGAAGTGTTGGAATGGTAGAAATAGCAGCGCATTTTTGAAAGGCGGCTTCATTGATAACAGAAACGGGAGAGCCCGAATCAAGTACAGCAGAGAATTTTTGTGTGCCAATCGAAATATGAATGACCGGATGATGAACAATAGGTCGCAATTCGGTTTTTTCCAGCAGAAGATCCTCTCGTATATCGTCACAACGGATAACGTGTGACGTTAAATTTTCTGAAGAATCATGGCACCGCCCGCTCTGCAGAGAGCATTCAGTAGGCGGAGCAGTTAATTGCTATTGTTGGTATTCTGTCTCACGCTGCGTATCTGCATTATTACGTGGGTCTGGTGGACGAACCTCTACTAACGGTACTGTTTGACCGGATGAATTGTTGATATCTGGTCTGGGGTGGAACCGGGATTTTGGTTGGTACGAAAGCAGAGTTGGAATTATTCCGCTGATTATCCCAGGCTCTCTGACTATTACCGTACCGCCGATTATCTTGTGGGGTATCATTGCCTCAATGACATTGACGGAGAGGTGTGATAATTTTGATTCATTGATGAATAGGCATTCACATCATTCTGCTGATACTGGGAATGTGGAAGAAACTGTCTTGCATTTCCATATTGGGGTCTGTTATTAGGAAACTGCCTACTGTTATTACGGAAACGATTGTCTCTATTATGTTGCGTTTCAGCGAAAGAGTGTTCACTAGATCGCGAATCATGAGTTTCGACTAGTTCAAGAAGCTGTAAGACGTCACGGAAAGTGTTCAAGTTTTCCGTGCGACTCTCTGTCAGCAACGGAACTCGCAGTGATCTTGGTAATTTTGAGATACAGAGCTGAATGATACCAGACGGGCTGTAAGGTTCTGTGAGATGTTGGTTTTGTTGGATCATGTAATCAAAATACTGCGTCAAAGTGCGGAATTGTGAACTATGGAAAGGTGGCGTATTTAACAACTGATCTTTTACAGGACGCTGTGAAGTGGGATTCCAGTAAGCATCCAAAAATGGTTGTTGGAATGATTGGAAAGACAAGCATTGTCGTGCAACGTGTCGCATTCTCGTTGCAGGTTCACCCTCCAAGAAACTACAAACAAGTTCCAACTTATGTGGTACTGGCCAATTCCGAGGAAACGCAAAAGTAAATTGCTGAATCCAATCAAGCGGATGTAAATCGTTCGGATTATTCCGGAACGTTTTGAATTTCTTAATTGGAAGGAAGTGTTTATAATCGACATTGTCCTGGCGGGGAAAGGAAGAAACATCATGGGGTAGGGAAAAACTGCCTGGGAAGTTATTACCTTGTTGAGGGTAATCCTGTGAAAATGGAGCCTGTAAAGATACGTAGGGGGGCTGTTGTTGTAGATAAGCACCATCATTTCCCTGGTGTTCTGGGACAAAATTACGAGGCGCACTGTCGTCCTGCAATTGTTGCTGAATATCAGAAAGTGTATTCCGAATTGAGCTGAGTTCTCTGTTTTGCTGTTCGTTAATAGTGACTTGTTTGCTCTTAAATTTGGCCAGGGCTTGGTATTCAGTTGTTTCTGAAAAATGAACTGGGGTTATATCGTCTGATTCATTGTCTGCGTGCTTTTCCAAAGCAGCTATTCTTTCGGTTATGTTTTCTAACTGTGATTGGAATTGTTCACCCTGTTCACTGACCTTAGTTTCAAGTTGAGTGACGTCAGATGTCAGGGATTCTGTACATGACTGTAAGACCTGTATTTGCTCTGAATGAGTAGCAGAAGTTTTTTGCAACTTGTCAATAACCTCTGTTGGAAGTACTGCATTGATGCTGTTCGTAAGGTCAGTTATGTCACGGTTATGTGTTTCAATGATATCCTGTAATTTCCTGTCATTTGCTTCCTTGTATGTTGCAATAGTGTGTGTCAATTCCTGAGCACGCTTAGCACTATCAGCAGACAAGGCGTGTAATCGTCCCGTTAATATTTTGTTATGTTCCGCAATATCTGCACGGAATTGCGCAAATTGATTGCCACGCTTTGCGTTCTGTTCTTCACTCTTAGCGTCACGTTCCTGTTTTTTTTTTGGTCATCAGTCTACTGACTGGTTTGATGCGGCCCGCCACGAATTCCTTTCCTGTGCTAACCTCTTCATCTCAGAGTAGCACTTGCAACCTACGTCCTCAATTATTTGCTTGACGTATTCCAATCTCTGTCTTCCTCTACAGTTTTTGCCCTCTACAGCTCCCTCTAGTACCATGGAAGCAATTCCCTCATGTTTTAGCAGATGTCCTACCATCCTGTCCCTTCTCCTTATCAGTGTTTTCCACATATTCCTTTCCTCTCCGATTCTGCGTAGAACCTCCTCATTCCTTACCTTATCAGTCCACCTAATTTTCAATATTCGTCTATGGCACCACATCTCAAATGCTTCGATTCTCTTCTGTTCCGGTTTTCCCACAGTCCATGTTTCACTACCATACAATGCTGTACTCCAGACGTACGTCCTCAGAAATTTCTTCCTCAAATTAAAGCCGGTATTTGATATTAGTAGACTTCTCTTGGCCAGAAATGCCTTTTTTGCCATAGCGAGTCTGCTTTTGGTGTCCTCCTTGCTCCGTCCGTTATTGGTTATTTTACTGCCTAGGTAGCAGAATTCCTTAACTTCACTAACTTCGTGACCATCAATCCTGATGTTAAGTTTCTCGCTGTTCTCATTTCTACTACTTCTCATTACCTTCGTCTTTCTCCGATTTACTCTGAAACCAAACTGTGTACTCATTAGACTGTTCATTCGGTAAGCAGATCATTTAATTCTTCTTCACTTTCACTCAAGATAGCAACGTCATCAGCGAATCGTATCATTGATATCCTTTCACCTTGTATTTTAATTCCACTCCTGAACCTTTCTTTTATTTCCATCATTGCTTCCTCGATGTACAGATTGAATAGTAGGGGCGAAAGGCGACAGCCTTGTCTTACACCCTTCTTAATACGAGCACTTCGTTCTTAATCGTCCACTCTTATTATTCCCTCTTGGTTGTTGTACATATTGTATATGACCCGTCTCTCCCTATAGCTTACCCGTACTTTTTTCAAAATCTCGAACAGCTTGCACCATTTTATATTGTCGAACGCTTTTTTCCGGTCGACAAATCCTATGAAAGTGTCTTTTTCTTTAGCCTTGCTTCCATTAGTAGCCGTGACGTCTGAATTGCCTCTCTCGTCCCTTTACTTTTCCTAAAGCCAAACTGATCGTCACCTAGCGCATTCTCAATTTTCTTTTCCATTCTTCTGTATATTATTCTTGTAAGCAGCTTCGATGCATGAGCTGTTAAGCTGATTGTGCGATAATTCTCACACTTGTTAGCTCTTGCCGTTTTCGTAATTGTGTGGATGATGTTTTTCCGAAAGTCAGATGGTATGTCGCCAGACTCATATACTCTACACAACAACGTGAATAGTCGTTTTGTTGCCACTTCCCCCAATGATTTTAGAAATTCTGATGGAATGTTATCTATCCCTTCTGCCTTATTTGACCGTAAGTCCTCCAAAGCTCTTTTAAATTCCGATTCTAATACTGGATCCCCTTTCTCTTCTAAATCGACTCCTGTTTCTTCTTCTATCACATCAGACAAATCTTCACCCTCATAGAGGCTTTCAATGTATTCTTTCCACCTATCTGCTCTCTCCTCTGCATTTAACAGTGGAATTCCCGTTGCACTCTTAATGTTACCACCGCTGCTTTTAATGTCACCAAAGGTTGTTTTGACTTTCCTGTATGCTGAGTCTGTCCTTCCGACAATCATATCTTGTTCGATGTCTTCACATTTTTCCTGCAGCCATTTCGTCTTAGCTTCCCTGCACTTCCTATTTATTTCATTCCTCAGCGACTTGTATTTCTGTATTCCTGATTTTCCCGGGACATGTTTGTACTTCCTCCTTTCATCAATCAACTGAAGTATTTCTTCTGTTACCCATATTTTCTTCGCAGCTACCTTCTTTGTACCTATGTTTTCCTTCCCAAGTTCTGTGTAATTGATTGTTGGAGCCAACTACATTGTTTTGTGCAGGTTGATTAAGCAAAAACGAATCATTGGAAACTGTTTCTACATGGCTTACTGTGTTCTGATAATCCGAACGCAGAAGAGGAACAGATTCGGAAATTTGTGAGTCTGTTGCATCATTATTAGCTGCAGTTTTATTCACAACTTCCTAATCAGTTTGTGACGTAGGAAGATTAAGGGGCAAAACTGGGTCATTGTCTGGTTGTTGTAGCTTACACGATTTTGAGGAACTGCGTAGTTTTACTTTATCGCCCTGTCTATTTGTTTCAGCCATCTTGAAAGAGACAATATGGCTAACAACAATTTTAAAATGGACGTAAGTTACAAGATGGTATTTTACAGACAAAAAGAAGAAACATTATTTAGGATGGACAAACAAAATCTGTAAAAATGCAGAAAGCAAGCTGAAATGAATGTTCACAAGCGTAGGAGCAAACACAATAATACGCTACTAGCAATTGTAGCACACGAGCATAGCCGCCAAAGCAATATTACGCAACTAGCAAGGCAGCGCACATCTGAAACAATGGTAGCAAAAAAGAATGCTCGAAAACAAAGTCCACAGTTACGGAAAAAATATGTCAAGGAACGTCACCACAGAGGATGTCGCCAAGTGAAAGTGTTGTTAATAAAAATTCTCTATTTAAACTAGACTGAATTGCATGTGACTGCTTTAGTCTTTAATAAAACTTGCATCTGACTGCGTACTTAACTGAACTTAACTTTATCTGACTCCATGAAAATATTGCTGGAAAATTAATACTCAAAATACATATCTGACTGCATGAAAGTTTAGTGGTAAAAATAAATGAAAGTCACCAACCTGCATCTGACTGCCTCTGTGGACTTAACTCGTGCACTCCTTCCCGTTTAGCTGATAATAAAACATGTATTCAACTCAGCCGTAGTGCAATGGCATAAAATTGTCATTCTAGATAACTTTACTCATTTTGGCCCTGTTTGTTACTTAATGAAAATTCTGTCCTGATCTGAATAATTTGCCAACTGCGTAATGGCATATAGAGTATTTTACTCTGATAAATGAAATTATTAGCTTTACTCATGGGAACTTTACTGTAATGTACCTTTTGATTCAATGCAAGCACAGCATGCGGAGAACGACATAAGGGGTGAGATGAAACTCTAATTTTATCTAAAAAATATTTATTGTTCAAACATTTAAGGCACATACGAAAAACTAAAAAAAACTTCTATAGCATGGATTTACGAGAAAGTTTCACAAAACGCTTATTGCATCGACAATGGGATTTCATTTCAGCTGAGAGTCATGGAAATCGATATACTGCGCCTGATAGTGTTAAGAAGGAGGCAAGAGCGATGAAGGCGGGCATGTCAGCTGGATGGAATGCGGCGTCATGCGTTATGGCAATGTAAACGCAGTTTTCGGAACTTCGAAGAATAGCGCGCCTGTGTCGTCTGCTAGCCGCTTTGCGTTTGTGGCGCTGTGCGCGCTGCAGTGCGAATGCGCGGATCTGCGGCCGCTTGCTTTTGATTGGCTTGCGCGACGCGCACCGATAACAGCGCTTCGGTTCTCTAGACCCGAACGGTATCACTTCCGAAATGCATGTTGAATAATGCAGGTGCTCTAGTTCGCGTACTTGACCGTTCGGTGCTCTTCAGTACCGAAACGATCGGCATAATGGCGGAAAGATACAGAATAGGCACCCTGGCAACGGTCCAGTCGTGGCGTTTGTGGAGGCAGCGTCCCACGACAATGTCGACAGTGCGTTACCACAACATACCCCAAGCGGTGACTCCCATGGCAGGCAGCTGCCTGTTGACGGCGTACGGCGATAGTTGTGGTGGCGGCGTCACTCCGGCGCCTCCGAGGCGACGACCAGCATCACGACGATGACTACTACGATGACTGTGGCGACAACTCTGAAATGGTGGGGGCGCCATGTGACACAGGCTCTGCGTCACTCCAACTCCTCACGATGGACGATGATGACGAGCTGGCTGCTTGTCCTTATACAGGGTGAGTCACCTAACATTACCGCTGGATATATTTCGTAAACCACATCAAATACTGACGAATCGGTTCCACAGACCGAACGTGAGGAGAGGGGCTAGAGTAATTGGTTAATACAAACCATTAAAAATGCACGGAAGTATGTTTTTTAACACAATCCTCCATTTTTTTAAATGGAACCACGTTAGTTTTGGTAGCACATCTGAACATATAAACAAATACGTAATCAGTGCCGTTTGTTGAATTGTAAAATGTTAATTACATCCGGAGATATTGTAACCTAAAGTTGACGCTTGAGTACCACTCCTTCGCTGTTCGATCGTGTCTATCGGAGAACACCGAATTACGTAGGGATCCAAAGGAACGGTGATGGACCTTAGGTACAGAAGAGACTGGAACAGCACATTACGTCCACATGCTAACACCTTTTTATTGGTCTTTTTCACTGACGCACATGTACATTACCAAGAGGGGTGAGGTACACGTACACGCGTTGTTTCCGTTTTCAATTACGGAGTGGAATAGAGTGTGTCCCGACATGTCAGGCCAATAGATGTTCAATGTGGTGGCCATCATTTGCTGCACACAATTGCAGTCTCTATCGTAATGAATGTCGTACACGCCGCAGTACATCCGGTGTAATGTCGCCGCAGGCTGCCACAATACGTTGTTTCATATCCTCTGGGGTTGTAGGCAGATCACGGTACACATTCTCCTTTAACGTACCCCACAGAAAGAAGTCCAGAGGTGTAAGATCAAGGGAACGGGCTGGCCAATTTATGCGTCCTCCACGTCCTATGAAACGCCTGTCGAACATCCTGTCAAGGGTCAGCCTAGTGTTAATTGCGGAATGTGCAGGTGCACCATCATGCTGATACCATATACGTCGACGCGTTTCCAGTGGGACATTTTCGAGCAACGTTGGCAGATCATTCTGTAGAAACGCGATGTATGTTGCAGCTGTTTGGGCCCCTGCAATGAAGTGAGAACCAATGAGGTGGTCGCCAATGATTCATGATTCATACATTTACAGTCCACGGTCGCTGTCGCTCTACCTGTCTGAGCCAGCGAGGATTGTCCACGGACCAGTAATGCATGTTCCGTAGATTCACTGCCCCATGGTTTGTGAAACCCGCTTCATCGGTAAACAGGTAGAACTGCAACGCATTCTCTGTTAATGCCCATTGACAGAATTGCACTCGATGATTAAAATCATCACCATGTAATTGCTGATGTAGCGACACACGATGCAGTATGCGCATGGCACTGCTCGCCGACCGTGGCCCGTGTTTGTTACAACACGCAACTGAACGTCGGAGGTTTCAAGCGTCAACTTTAGGTTACAATATCTCCGGATGTAATTAACATTTTACAATGCAACAAACGGCACTGATTACGTATTTGTTTATATGTTCAGATGTGCTAACAAAACTAACGTGGTTCCATTAAAAAAAACGTAGGTTTGTGTTAAAAAACATACTTCCGTGCATTTTTGTATGGTTTGTATTAAACAATTACACTAGCCCCTCTCTTCACGTTCGGTCTGTGGAATCGGTTCGTCAGTATTCGATGTGGTTTACGAAATATATCCAGCGGTACGTTAGGTAACTCACCCTGTGTATGGCTTTCTGCCACTGACGTCTGCAGTTCTTCTTCCCCACTAGGTTGGTGGAATATTCTGGTGTTGCTGCGTGACTGACCCGATTAGTGCCCTCGATGTAGACACGCTAGCATGCAGCAAGGTACCTCTTGTCACGTCCTCCGATGGCCGATGCCACAGCATATCCCTTCATGTTGCTTAACTCGGCGCTCCGTCGATCCACTTACATCACAGTATTATACCAGTAAACTGTGCAACAGAATATAACACACACATGACTTCTGGCTCCCAGTATTCCTTGCCATTCTAATTAACTTCATTACTGTAAAACTCCTACTTTTAACTAACTTAACTGGTATAATCACTCGACCCTGTACAATTATATCACATTAATGTAGTATCCAAAATTCGGAAGGAACACTCAGCAGCAGGGACTCCATGATTAAATATTATACACTGTGGTGATAAAAGCCACTGGATACGTACTAATGCCAATACGTACCTTCTTTTGCCTTGCGTATCACAGCAACTCGACTTGACATGAACTCAACAAGCCATTGGAAATCCACTGCAGACATTTTCATCTGTGGTGCCTCTATAACCACCCATAATTCCGAAAGTGTTGCAGGATTTGGTGCACAAAATTCACCTCTCGATTACATCCCATTAATGTCTGATGGATTCATGCTGGGCGATCTGCCTAGCCAAATAATTCACTCGAATTCTCCATAATGTTCTCCAAACCAATCTCGAACAGTTGTGTCCCAACACGCAGCTTTGTCATCCATAAAAATTTCATCGTTGTTTGGCTGTAAATGGTCTCCAAGTAGCCGAACATAACCATTTACAGTCGGTCAATAATCGGTTCAGTTGGAGCTGAGGACGTGGTCCATTCCAAGTAAACAGCCCACAAAACTATAGAGCCACCACCTGCTTGCACAGTGCCATGTTGATAACTTGGATCCATGGATTCGTCGACTCGACGCTACACTCGAACCCTAACATCAGCTCTAACAAACGGAAACTGGGACTCATATGACGACGTCACGATTTTACAGTCGTCTAGAGTCCACCCTATATGGTCATGAGTCCAGGAGAGGCGCTGAGGCGATGTCGCGCTATTAGCAAAGGACTTGCATCGGTCGTCTGCTGCCACAGCCTGCTAACACCAATTTCGCAGCACTATCACTGCCCTAACGGTAATGTTCGTCGTACATTACACATTGATTTCTGAGACTATTTCACACAGTAAGCTTTTCTGTAAACGCTGACAACTCTACGCAAACGCCACTGATCCCAGTCTTTTAAGTGAAGGCCACCTGCCACTGTCCGCAGTGGGAGGTTATTTCGTCTCCTCGAGAAACTCTCGACACAATTGATCTCGGAATACTGAATTCCTTAACGATTTCCGAAACTGATGTCCCCTGCGTCTAGTTCCGACTACCGTTCCCGTTCAAAGTCTGTTAGCTACAATTGTGCGGCCGTAATCACGTCGGAAACTATTTCACATGAGTCACCCAAGTACAAATGACGACAGCAATAGTGTACTATCCTTTTGTATATTGTATACGCGATCCTTCCGCTATCTGTATATGTGCAGATTGCTAACGAATGACTTTTATCACCTTAGTATAATGATTCCATTCATAATCATGTGCATTCGTTTAGTCATTTCTAGGCATATATGACCATGATCATGTAAGTCAAAATAGTTTTTAAAATGAAATACTTTTTGACAATGAAAATTCTAAAAATTGTAGACATAGGACAGCTGCGTCTTTTACTGTGGTCATATCACATTAAAATAGTATCTTAAATTCGCCCCAGACGGCGCAAGGACAGATCCGTCGAGAGCACTTGATTCATTGCGCGAGTGAAAAGTGCAGTAGCACTCGCTCAAAGCGAAATGGCATGGGGCTGAAACAACTTTCTAAGTTGGACAAAGATCTGGAATACACAAAACATAGTAAGCTACATAAAATTTGTAAAATGTCATGCACAAAAATATGAATTTCTTATTACGTAAGTAATTACGTTCCTTTAGTCCTGTATAGTTGATTGATGTTCATTTACTGTATAGTTTACAGGAGAACACTAGGCTATTACTCTAATTGGTACATATACGCCCTGTCTGTATTTTAACTGTAACTTTAAATTCGTGTATTAGTGTAAAATATATATATATATATATATATATATATATATATATATATATATATATATATATATATATAACTCCTGTATTCATTTTGAAACGTCCCCTTACAAAAATTATACATGACTGTGTTTAAACTGACACACAATATTTTTAGCGCAACGCAATCTGACTTTCAATAATCCCTACAAAAGAATGGCCCTGACTAACATTAAACTATACCTTTCACAAATCACTTACCTCACAAAAATCTTCGTTGCTCGAACTACTGCAATACAGCGAGCGCCACTACTGCCAGCTAAATAAAAGATTCAAACTACTGAAGGCACTAACTACTGATAGGCATAGTTAGCAAATGAAAGATTTTGATAGAGAACAAACAATGTATTTACCTTAATAGTGTTGAAAAATCATAATATACATAGCAGTTCATGATATCCAGTATTACAAATTTCAAAACTCCGCCATCTCTCTCCCCACATCCACCACTGCTGGCGGCTCACCTCCAACTGCAAAACGCTACGCGCTGTTAACATCCAGCTGCCCAACACTGCAATGGCAGACAACAATGCAAACTAGCCACAGACTGCACCCAGCACAGCCAGTGATTTTCATACAGAGCGCTCCGTGGCGTTACCAATAAGAAAACCTAAACAGCCTACTTACATAGCCCCCATGCTCCTCACAAAAAAGTTTACAAATTGTTTTGGGCACTGGCCAATACAGATTTGAAAAAAAAATTTCATAATTACAGTAAGAAAGATATCAAATGCACACACTTATTAATACAATGTTGGTCAATAGCTAAAATTTTCTCACAGTCCATAAACACAGTCCTGATCATTCATCGCAGTAAAACTACAGTTTGTTTTCTCAAAGTCTGAGCAGTAAAATACAATGCACACGGAAGTAGTGGATTTCCATGCAGTCTTGAAGAAGTAGTGTTGTCCTTCCGACGGAAAGACAGTGCTGACTCTTGACATGCAGACAGGTAATGCGCCACAACAGAGCAAACCCACAGCAGAATCAATCGAAGTTTTGAAGAATATTGGCAGGTAGGTCATCACAGAGCATTCCACTGTAGTCTTGTTAGAGATTACGGTATTGGTGGGCCATCAGAGGTGCAACCCACTGCGGTCTTTGTAGAAATAATGGTATTGGTGAGTCATCAAAGATGCAGACCCACTGTAGTCCTTGTAAAGATAATGGTATTGGTGAGTCATCGAAGGTGCAGACCCACTTCAGTCCTTGTAGAGATGGCCAGCAGCCATCTGTTGTGACTGTGCAGGTGCACAATCACCACTGAAGAGTCTTGTGCACTCACAAAGTTTTTGGAATTGTCCTTAGAACCAGCAATGCTGTTATCCAGTCCCTTGCTGAATTATTAACACACGTGCAAACACTAACAGTCCCTACGTCTCACATATTGACCATATAGTATGACCAACAGAAATGTGTGCAGTGAAATGGAACTTACAAGTTACTTAATTTGATGAACTGCTGTCAATTACAATTTTATAACATAAGAATACAATAACAAAGGTACAAAATACATCATTAAAACATAATAATACAGATAACATTTGTAGTAATACAGGCTTTACAAAATAATAGAAATAAACATATACATCAGTGTTACAGGAATTATGAGATAAGTAAATACATAAAAGATCGGAATAACTTTTGAAACATCAACTTTACACATAAGCATTAAAACAAAACAGAATAAATAATGTCTAAGCTTATTTACAAGGTAAATAACATATTATTAATGCCAATTATATTTGAGGATAACAGTATTCCTCATCATAGTGAATGTAGCTTAGTATTAGAAGAAGAAAAAATTCTATGAAACTACACAGAGACAGGAAGAAACCAAATACACGAGGGTACACAAACACATAGTGGGATAACACAAAAGGAAAGGACAGGGTTTGTTTTCAGTGTAACATTTGGTACTGCAGTCCAACCCAAAACTTCATTCCATAGATTTTTCGTCTTATTTCCACATTTGTTTCCACCAAAAAAAATCCTATTCAAGCATGCTATCTGTATATATATGTTCACATATTTCTTACCTCATTATTTATTTTCCATTATCTTACTTCATCATTTATTTCCAAGAAAATCCTACCTAAACCTGTTGTCCCTAAACCCTACTTTTTTGGTTCATATCCTCTTTCAAAATACTGTTTTGGCCAAACCATTTTCTTATAGCTTCTCAATGTATTTCTTCCAATTCATCACAACTTGTTCTCTTATATGGCCCACCCCATCTTAAGCTAACTTAAATCTACTGAGCTCAGATTCTAAACTAAGGGACGAGGCAATGCAACAGCACAAGACAGTTAACACAAACAGCAATGACAAAAAGAAATGGAAATTGGCAAAGCAATTGCAATATTACAACCAATATAACGCAATGAGCTGCAAACAAGAAAAATAAATCAGTAGTAAAACTGGCTTAACAGAGTAATGTAAAGCGAAATTCTGTAGCACTATGCCTGGCACACAGCAGCAGCAAATGCAATAATTTATATCTAAACATGACAAAGCTCAATCAGAAAGAATATTACACTAAAGACAACAATGCAGACAAGGGAAATGTATATTCACATCGTATTGTCTATGTAATTAAATTGGTACACCACAACTTATTCTACAAAAGAAATTACCAAGTACTTGAAAAGAAAATTCTGTATGCAATTCCTCTGAAGGGAAATGTTTTTTTTTGTGCTCCTTCGTTTTCTTTTTAGTACATCATAAAGTTACTATTTACTGGATCTGTAGGCATAAAAAATCTATATTAGTACATCTATAAAATTTTATTTTAACCAATGCTGTAGTGCAGCTAGAAACTAGATATTAAACAAAATGAGCAAGCTCTCAACTACAAAGACAATAGATGGAAAATGTTTCTCATCATTTCATTAGGCATTTTAGTAAATATCATAAATTAAAAGCTCCACAGTATAATCATATGTTTTCAAGTTTGAGGGTGCCCTATTTACGATGCTTTCTACAAAGGAGATACAACGGAGCACGATGTGAGACAGTAGATGGTTTCGCCTTTTGACAAAGTTTACAAATAGACAAGACTCTTCGAATTCTCTTTTCCGTATTGTTAAAATAACAAGTCGTTCGAAGAATATGATAACATTTTCGTGGGCCAAAATGTGCACAGCTGAAATGAATGTACCAAATGAGCTTATTAACAAAATCGTCAGGAATGCAAAGTACCCATAGCTTGTCATCAACAGTGCAGCGTTTGAACAGTATGTTGTTTCTAACCAGATAATAATGCCGAATCTGTGTGTGTGTTTTTTCATGCCATTTGCTTTTAATGCTTTCCAAATCGGATCTTTATCTTGTTCATGAGCAATGTCCTTTAAAGATGTGGTGATGAAGTTTTCAAAGGCGACTTTCTGAATGTAAAGAATACTGAAATTTTTCTCGAGGTTGCCTTCTGTGTTACTTTTCTCAAGCCCAGCTGGTGCGCGTGACAGTGCGTCCGCAACAATGTTCTCCTTGCCGGGAATGTAGACTATTGTGAAGTGGAATTCTTGCAGAAACAATGCCCAACGTTTTAACCTGTCATGATTTAATTTTGAAGGCATAAAAATTGTAATGCACGATGATCACTGTACACTTTTACGTGCTTACCAGAAAGAAAGAAACGGAATTTGTTCAATGCCCAAACGATAGCTAAAGCTTCTAATTCAGTAACGGAATAATTTTTTTCAGATTTTGTTAGCACTCGGCTAGCAAAGGCAATGGTTTTCTGAACAGTATTGTCATTTTCTGTGGTTTCTTCAAATAAATGGGCACCAAGACCGACTTTAGAAGAATCCGTGCTAAGGCAGAAATCTTGTGACAGATCTGGATGAGCTAGTATTGGTGCATTAAGTAACGCTTCTTTCAACGAATTGAATTGCAACTGTGCTTGTTCGTCCCAGTTCCAAATAGTATTTTTTCCAGTGAGAGAACAAAGTTATGGTGTAACTAGAATTTGCATGTTCAGAAAACGACGGTAAAAATTTACGAGACCCAGAAAACTTCGGACTTGTTTTTTTGTGGATGGAACTGGAATGGCTCTGATTACTTCTAACTTTTCAGGATCCAGCTGAATCCCTTCAGAAGAAATAATATGTCCCAAAAACTTCACCTTTGTCCTACCGAACTCAGACTTTTCCAAGTTAAATGTATTTCCAGATTCTGCAAAAATATGTAACACGCTGTTGAGGATGCGAGTATGTTGTTCCCATGAGGTTTGTGCTATCAGAATATCGTCCACATATAAGGTGATGTGACGTTTTTTAAGAACTCAGGTAATATGGAATTTAGCCCGTGAATGAACGCTGCCGAAGAAATGTTCAAACCAAAAGGAAGTTTCCGAAATTGATAACAAATGCCGAAACAAAGGAAAGCTGTGTATTTTGTACATTCTGGATGAAGTTCGATATGATAAAAGCTGGATCTGAGATCAATAGAAGACAACACTTTTACACCATTAAAATTTTGAAGAAGTTCTTCCAACGTTTGCGGCCTGTCTGTTTCAGGAATGATGATAGTATTGATTTGTCTCGAATCTAAGACAAGCCTGATCGATCCATTTTTCTTCTCAACAACATGTAATGGATTGTTGTATGAGCTTACTGCAGGCTCAATAATGCTCTCGTCAAGCATAGATTGTATTTCTGTTCTAACACGGTCTCTATAATGTGCCGTAATTACGTATGGTCTAACACAAAATTTAGTATGCTCACGAACACGAAATTGCTATTGAAATCCCTTGATTGTTCCTGTTTTGTGAGTAAAAACTGTGGAATGTACTTGTAAAAACTCAAAAAGGTCCTGCCTATCAGTGTCATTACAATTCTCAATTGTTTGAATTTTATTCTGAATTAACTCATTAGTATCAAATGCGCCGTCGATATCATCCCTGTCAGTACTTGCAGAGTGATTGTTAGTGTCAAGTTCCGTCGAAAATTCCGAACTGTTGTCTAACAGGAGGTAAAGCCGAATAATTTCTTCGTCATGGTTTGAGAGCCAATCTTCAAATTTCAAAGCTACTGACTTACCTTCTTTCTCTAAACTTATTTCAGCATCGTGAAAGTTTAAGATTGCTTTGTATTCATTCAAAAAGTCTACTCCCAGTATAATTTCCATCGACAATAATGGAACAATAAGAAAGTTCATAGAGAAGCTGTGGCTTTGACAAAAGAATTGTAAGTTGGTTTGCTGGCGTACATCTACACTTTTTCCAAAGATTGCACCTTATAATTTAATCCTACGTAAAGGAAGTGTGGAGCAATCATTCGATTTGATGCATTTGCTAAAGGCTGTTTCACTAATTACTGAAATGGGACTGCCAGAGTCAAGTACTCCCGTAAATTTTACGTCATTTACTGTAATGTGAATCACAGGATATGCAATGTTGTTATGTTTTACGTCGTGTTCCTGGAGTAAGATGTCCCTAATGTCGTCCATTTTTACGTAATTACTAGCTACGCCAGCTGCGTCGTCAGTTTCAGAAGTACGTTTTGTGGCTGCCAGCGGTATGAGTCATTGCCTATTGTCTCTTTGTTGCGCGCGTCGTTATTGGGATTTGGAGACCTAACTTCTACAAATTCACCATGTCGAGAAGGCCCTGCCCTGTTTAAATCCCGCCAGTTCTGATGCAATTCAGGTCTGTCGTTACGATAATATCGTCTGTCGTCATGTCGGTAGTTCCTGTAGTTTCTTTCTTGTCGGTAAAGTGGTGGAGAATTTCTCCCGGAATCGTAACTGCGCGCTGGACCGTTACGTCTAACGTTATTCTGTCTCCCTTGATAATAATTATTTTGGTTCCCATATTGTCTGTTTCTCTGATTGTCTCTGTGATAGTCACTACTGCAGAGAGTTGATCTTTCCGTGTAATTATTACTACTCTGCCAACGGTTGTCATACGGGTGGTGTCTGTTTTGGTCACGATTTGCGTTGTGAGAATAGCCTTGTCGTGTCCAGTTACTATTTCTTTCATCGCGGAATTGCGACGGATGTGACCTGTAATTGTTGTGTTCCTGTTTTCGCGTTCCGCGATTGTCAGTGTCAATTTCTAATTCTTGTAAGAGTCCCTGAAAAGCTTCAATGTCGTCTTTGCAACGTACGGCCAAAATAATGTGTCGTAAATGTTCAGGTAATTTGATTAAGCAAATGCGGATTAGTTCTGAGGGGCTGTATGGGTTTGACAGGTACTGATTCTTGTGCAACATGTCTTCAAAATATTTCACAAGACTGGAGAATTCAGATTGTTCGAAATGTTTCATCATTATGATGCTATGTTTTACTCGGTCTTGTGTAGCTTGAGACCAATATGCTGAGAGGAAGGCATGATAAAATTCTCCTTCACTGTGACAATCGTGAATGACCGATCGCGTTCTTACAGCTGGTTCATTCTCTAAGTAGCCACACATAAGTTCTAATCTGTGTTCTAACGACCAGTTGGGAGGAAAACAATGAGAGAATTGATGGAGCCATGCTTGTGGATGAATGTCGTTGTCAGAATTCTTAAATGTTTTAAATTTGCGTGTACTAATGAACAGCTTATTGTCAAAATCATCGTGTCGGCGAGTCGCATGTTGGTCATTGTTGCGTCGTTTCGGCGGTTCCAATTCAAAATTCGGTGCACCTTGCCAATTTCTTTCATAATTTCCGAAACTCCCTGTGTTATTATTTTGCGGCTTTTCCGTATTTCTACGTCCCTCTTCCCGTGTTGGAGCGCGAGTGTCCTCTGAAATACGTAATTCTTGTATTACCTGTGTCAGCTGATCTTGTACTTCCCGGATTTCTCTTTGGTGTTGCGTATTAATTTGATTCTGATTTTGTTTGAATTTTCTAATTTGTTCGCACTCTTCTGTGTCATTAAAGACTACCGGTTTTGTGTCATTCAGATTATCATCTACGTTCGTAGATAAATTATTTAGCTGATCCGAAAGTTCGACTACTTTCTCTGATAGTGAACTAATTTCCTCCATGTGTCTTTCTGAACCAATTTTCAGAATATCTACTGTGTCCTTTAAGTTTTCCTGAGTTTTTGCAAGTTGCGTAACCGAATCGGTAGATGCAACTGAGTCAATTTTAGCTTGCAAGGTCTCATGATTTTCATGAACAATAGTTTGCAGTTCTTTTATGGCAGCTTCGTGATTCTGAAATGCATTTTCATGCAGCGAAAAAATAGGTTGAAAATGCTCACAAATTTGAGTTTTTACGTCATTACAGACTTTTTGACATTTCGATTCAATGTT
Organism: Schistocerca nitens; assembly: GCF_023898315.1. Taxonomy (NCBI): domain Eukaryota; kingdom Metazoa; phylum Arthropoda; class Insecta; order Orthoptera; family Acrididae; genus Schistocerca; species Schistocerca nitens. The sequence continues at coordinate 73,443,588 of NC_064614.1, forward strand.
ATGTAACTCAGTAGTTAAATCTTCACGTGTTTGTTCAAGAGTTTGTTACAATGAGTCTAACTTTTGAAGCTGTTGCTGTGTTTGTCTCTGATTTTGTTCCATCGTGTCTAACTTTTGAAGCTTTTGCTGTGTTTGTCTCTGATTTTGTTCCATTGTGTCTAACTTTTGAAGCTTTTGTCCCATTTGTTGCATTAATTGTAATAACAATGCACTGGTGTCTGAAACATGTTCCTCAGCGCTTTTCGGCAGTGAATTTGCACCGGCAACATTCACATTTTGACAAGCGGAAAACGTGTCTTGACTCATTTGAGAAAACGGTGAGAACCCAAAACCTGAGTCTACAGTATTTGCAATATTGTGATCTGTCATTCCAGATTCCTGAGGCGTGCTGTTGCCGACCGATCGATCGATAATGCTTCCCTGTTCAGTACCTGTTTCACTGTCTACACCATTATTTGATGCCCGCTCCATTTTCCTATGCACAATTACCAAACTACTACTTTGAATGTCTATTAATTCATCACACAGTGGTGTTGGTAAGCTACCCTCGTCGTCACTATTATTTCTGAGTTTACTTTGGAGACTAGTGTTACGTTTTTCACATGCCACTATTGTCACAATATTTCACACGATAACATAGAAAAGCACAATTTGAAGAGCAAAAATAAGAGGACACATTAACATAGCGCTGAAAATAATATCTAGTTAATCGCAAGCGCAGCTGCGAAATACTTGGTGCAAATCTACATGCATGCCATACCTGTTTTACTGTACAACAGTAAAAGACTGCAACTACAAAGGAGATTCTCTCTACACTTACGCGCTAGCCATAAACAAAAGCTAAACCAATTACACAAACTACAAGAAAATTCAGAAGATTCCAGTGAGGTATCCTGGCAGGGTCGACATATGAAACGTCCCTTTAGAAACATTATACATGACTGTGCCTAAACTGACACACAATATTTTTAGCGCAACGCAATCTGACTTTCAATAATCCCTACAAAAGAATGGCCCTGACTAACATTAAACTATACCTTTCACAAATCACCTACCTCACAAAAATCTTCGTTGCTCGAACTACTGCAATACAGCGAGCGCCACTACTGCCAGCTAAATAAAAGATTCAAACTACTGAAGGCACTAACTACTGATAGGCATAGTTAGCAAATGAAAGATTTTGATAGAGAACAAACAATGTATTTACCTTAATAGTGTTGAAAAATCATAATATACATAGCAGTACATGATATCCAGTATTACAAATTTCAAAACTCCGCCATCTCTCTCCCCACATCCACCATTGCTGGCGGCTCACCTCCAACTGCGCAACGCTACGCGCTGTTCACAGCCAGCTGCCCAACACTGCAATGGCAGACAACAATGCAAACTAGCCACAGACTGCACACAGCACAGCCAGTGATTTTCATACAGAGCGCTCCGTGGCGTTACCAATAAGAAAACCTAAACAGCCTACTTACAATTTACTTTGCATTTCACCTTTTTCGTCACATATCAGAGAGGGCAATCTGTCTGAATTTTCTGTTCAAAATTTGTTTTTTTACGCAATTTTTCCACTATGTAATAGTTCCAATAGCATGGAAGAATTTGTGTATGCTGCAAATTTCATGAGCGTTTCTAGGCGCTTCAGTCCGGAACCATGCTTCTGCTACAGTCGCAGGTTCGAATCCTGCCTCGGTCATGGATGTGTGTGATGCCTTTAGATTACTTAGGTTTAAGTGGTTCTAAGTCTAGGGGTCTGATGACGTCAGATGTTAAGTCCCATAGTGCTTAGAGCCATTTGAACCATTTGAGAAAATTTCATAACATCGTTAATGATTGAATAGATTCTTCAGGTATATTAATTGTTCTTGGTAAATCACTTTTCTCCTCTTCTTCTCCCTTTGTTTCTTGCTTACCATCTTCTACGCTACTGATTTCTGTTACCTCTATTGTCAAAGTAAAAGTGGAGTGAGTTAGCAAAAAGTGATCCCTAAAATGGAAACTTGACGATTTCCGTTTTTCATTTTGGCACTGAAAGAGCCCAGTCCATCTTCCATAAGACCACTCACCATCCACGCCTTTTTATTGCATGGCCGTATGAGTGGAAGCTGGTGACACAAAGCGTTCTTGTCGCCCTTACGATCATGAGTGGCTTCCCAATTTCACTTACCATATTTCCAAGTACAGTTAGTCTTCCCTTGCACTTTTCCGTCGAAGTACTTTTCACTTCGGATTGTTAGACGATTTGAAGGCAGTGTGGGATGAAGCAGTCATATTTCATCGGCACTGCCTACGTCTCTCATGTCATAACATGTATCTACGTTGTACAGTGTTGCATTCCATTCTGTTGCTAGACTTTCCTGCCCATCCTTACCTTACACACACTTCATCCACGCGATGTTGTGCCTAGCTCTGAAACTGTCGAGCCACGCGGCGGATCCCTTGAACTCCGTATTACGAAGCTCTGTAGCGTATTTGATAGCTTCCCTGTGCAACATTACAACTTTTTGGCCCGCGAACTTACGACCCCTTCCCACACTGTCTTTTTGAATTCTTTGTTTCCCGTTTTCTTGGCCTTGTTTCACCGCACTTAAAATGCAACGTTATTTCGCGCATAGAGAGCTCGTGTCTCTCTCACTCGCTTCTATAACCTCAATCTTGTGTGTTAGTGACATGTACTTTTTGTTCGGCATCATGTTGCCACTTGGCAACGACCTTGTCGCAGTGGCAACACCGGTTCCCGTTAGATCACCAAAGTCGCTGTCGGGCTGGGCTAGCACTTGGATGGGAGACCATCCGGCTCTGCCGAGTGCTGTTGGTAAGCGGGGTGCACTAAGCCCTTGTGAGGCAAACTGAGGAGCTACTTGATTGAGAAGTAGCGGCTCCGGCCTCGTAAACTGTGCAAGATCCCCTCGCTTCTAAACTGATACTGTTATTACTCAATCGCGAGTCCGTAGAGGGTGGGTGGTATATGTGACTACAGTATAACTGGTCAGCATTTCCACCCGCAATTTGCGAGTGTAAGTCGGACCTTCCTTGATCCACCTTGGTGGGTCGTGTCGTCGGATTTCCTCCTACCTGTGCGCGGTGCAGCTCTCGTAAATGTCGTCCCGTGCAGAATCTTCATTGGCGCATTTGATGTCTCTGTCGGTGGAAGCTAATTATCTGAAATTGCTGTCGATCAACTTTGGGGTATCTATTTACTCGAAATTAATATTCAGATTGCCGTAATATTACTTTTATTCCTATTAGATCAATAATGAAACACTCATGTCACAAACTATTCGTAACCGAGAGCATGGCTACCATCGAACAAGACAGGAAGAGCTCTTAACGCCGACTGCCGACTTTGACGCGCAGTCCGTATCTCTTACTAGTTTCGTCACAGTTCGTGGATTTCCGATCGAGTTCGTACTTACTAAGATATGCATTTGTTAATGAACGGGTGTGAATTTTAACGAGGCAAAATTATGATGAATAGTCTTAAACATTCAGAGGCTCCTCCTAGTATTCATGTTGTCATAAATGACTTTAATTATTATTTTTTGACGGCTCCCAAACCCAAGGTCCTCGGCGGTACTTTTGGGGCAGCCACCACAAATTGTATAAAGCGCGGGTACTGACCAGGATGTAGCTATGTCTGTTGGACGAAAAATAATTAATGACAAGAATTGCGCCAGCTAGAATGAAGAGATAACTTATCTTTATTTCGGGCGAAACGTGCACCAGCAATACAAGTCCAAGTAATATCCAAGAGTAATCCGGGTACTGAGCCCAGTCGAATACAATAGAAAATATCACACTGCATTGGCTCCGCTATAAACTCCACGAAAGGCTAGCAATAGACAATCGACAATAGACCCGAGCTCAGCCATGGCGCGACCGCTTCCGTCGGCGGTAACGCCCTGAGACGCCGACAGCCGCGATAGGAACTGTGGCCAGCGATGTCACGGTCAGGGCGCGCGTGCGCCAGTTGGTTGGTTGGTTGGGTCCGTGGATACAACATATTAAATATAAATAAACAAAATCGGTGACTTTGGCGCCAAGATGGTGGTACTTCCCGTCATGTATATTTCCCAGGTTGACGCTTGTTGCTACGGTCCAGCGCCGAGCCCCACCCCACTACGCGCGACATATGGTCGCTTCGTCACCTAGCCAGCCAGCGTGGGAAATGCTCTCCGACTCATGGCCGGCTAAGGACTACAGCACTTCCTAACTATCGTGAATACATCAATAAGGGACAATAATTCATTAAAACTGGTAAAAATGTCTTCCTCACGTAAGAGGCACCTTAAAACTGACATACGGCCGGGAGAGCTGTGTGCTGACCACATGCCCCTCCATATCCGCATCCGGCGACGCGTGGGCTGAGGATGTCACGGCGGCCGGTCGGTCCCGTTGGGCCTGTTCGGACGGAGAGTTTATGTTACCACTTAAAGTACTACAAGTAAACTGAGACTGGCAGAAAATAATGCAGGTAATGCATTTTTCGAATGCTTGACAATCACTGGTAAAATATTGTTTAACGAGTAACAGTCACCTCTTTCACATCATTGTCGGCTGTACAGTCTTCGTTTCCTTGGATAAATGTGAATAACTCAGATGTACTGTAATGTAGCGGTACTGTATAAGCTTTCTTACCGTATTATACAATATATTATCAATTACGTCTTAAAAGTTTCGCCGGCCGGGGTGGCCGACCGGTTCTAGGCGCTACAGTCTGGAACCGCGCGACCGCTACGGTCGCAGGTTAGAATCCTGCCTCGGGCATGGATGTGTGTGATGTCCTTAGGTTAGTTACGTTTAAGTAGTTCTAAGCTCTAGGGGACTGATGACCTCAGAAGTTAAGTCCCATAGTGCTCAGAGCCATTTGAACCATTTTTATTTTTGTTTTGTTTTAAGTTTCGTTCCGTTTCCGTTAGGAACGTTACGCTTTATACAAAGGACTTTGCGTGTGGCAGTGTACTGAAAAAAAAAAAAAAATGATCGTATGGCATTGTTATCCGGGAGGCCCCATGCGGGAAAGTTCGGCAGCCGTATTGCAAGTCCTTTTTGTTAACGCCACTTCGGCGACTTGCGAGTCAATGAAGATGAAATTATGACGAAGAACACACAACACCCAGTCATCACGAGACAGACCAAATCCCTGACCCCGCCAGGAATCGAACCTTTTTTTTTGTAGCCATATATATTTATTTAAATACATTAACAACGATACATTAAAAAAAGACGTTTTATTCTATTAACCTATTATATTCCTAGTGTTGGTTAATATTACTGTCATTTTATATATTTTCGATTTCTCTTATTGTTGTTCCTTAAACCCCTTTACATGGCCATTTGTCATCTTTTTTTAGGGGGGGGGGGGGGAGACATTGAAGGACAGGCACTTATATTTAGCATCGACACATTGATTTTGAGTTCATGTGTCTGTATGTGATGCACTTGTGATGTCACAGGCACATTGTGTATTCTGGTTTGATCTCTTCCTCTATTTTACACTGTTAAGTGGGACAGTATGAGGGAAACGTCACCATGATAGATGGAGCAGAAGTGGAAGAAACTTTTTTATATATACTACAGATTATATCTAAATTGAAGAAGAGAGAAAATTTTGTCATATTATATAAGAGAAGCAGAAAGGAGAGTGTGAGTAAACAGTAGAATTTTATAGGCACAAAGTAAAGGAAATCATTTAAAAACAATAATAATAATCAAAATATCCACGGGTGTGCTGCCGGTCTATTGTGTCCAACGGGCACAATATTTCGGTGATCATACATGTCGCCATCATCAGGTGAACTGACGGACTGAGCTCCTGTGAACGTGCCGGCACGGAGATCCGTACGCTATGGCTGCTCAGAGGGAACTGGGTTCGGTCGCGGCGGCGGCCGATTTAAATACCCTCCGCCCGCGGCGCGCTCCCTCCGCCGTCCGCGCCCCGCGCCACGGTCACGCGGTGGAACAGATTACGACGGCGTCTGAGATGACGTCGGTGTGATGGCTATGTCCGCCGTGGTCGTCACAACTATACGTTTGCTCGATTTACTCTTGATTAACCCAATCGCTGGTTCCCAAGCCTTGCTAAGATTATAGCCACAGACACGGTTTATGAGGTCGTCATTGGTGCGAATTTCGATGGCCTCTCTAACAACGCAGTCCCAGTATCTCGACGTCTGTACCAGAATCTTCGTGCGGTCATACTCCATGGCGTGATTTTCCGACAAACAATGTTCAGCGACCGCCGACTTGCTCGGATACATCAGTCGAGTGTGCCTCTGGTGTTCACGGCATCGATCCTCGACGGTACGCATCGTCTGACCAATATACGACTTGCCACATTGACACGGAATCTGGTACACGCCGGCCTTCCTCAAACCGAGGTCATCTTTGTCGCTCCCCACCAGTGCACGAGTTTTATTTGGAGGACAAAACACAGTTCCGACCCGGTGTTTCTTCAGAATGCGGGCGATTTTCGCCGAGAGTGCGCCTGTGTATGGAATAAATGCAGTGCCTACCTCCTCCCTCGTGACTTCATCCATCTCAACAGGTTGTGCTGCAGTGGTTGGGCGGAGAGCACGTTGAATCTGCCACTCTGAGTACCCATTTTTTCGAAAAACAGTTCTCAGATGTTCCAATTCCTGGGGTAGACTCTCTGCGTCAGAGATAGTGCGCGCCCTATGTATTAGAGTTTTAAATCGGCCGCCGCAGTGACCGAACCCAGTTCCCTCTAAGCAGCCATAGCGTACGGATCTCCGTGCCGGCATGTTCACAGGAGCTCAGTCCGTCAGTTCACCTGATTATGGCGACATGTATGATCGCCGAAATATTGTGCCCGTTGGACACTATAGACCGGCAGCACACCCGTGGATATTTTGATTATCAAATACGCCGGGAGAAACTCAAGAATCACAATAATAATAATAATAATAATAATAATGAGTAGTTGGCACTTTCCACTAAGTAATGCTTGTCTCCTACTCAGTATAGTACAAATAATGGAGAAAAAATTAATTAAAAAAGTGATAGTACTACTGGGCATACTTTTGACACTGTTTTGGCTGCGAGCTTGACAGATGTTTGGTGAGACCCGTGCGCGGGCACCGAGAACGCTACCGCAGGACCACGAGCTGCGGACAGGCAGTGCACTGATCCGTCAGGACTGAAATATCTGTACTTTTTGCCCAGATTTCCGAGTTATAAACGTTCCGCTTCGCTCAAGTTCTACTGTATAATATTCAAGAGCCGAGTGTCAACAGTACAAAACTCTGCAGTGCCCGTCTCGTTCGGAAACGTCAGTACGAACGAAATCGACGCCGCCGTTAGCGCTGAAATGGAGCAGCAGCAGCGTTTATCGGTTTAGCACAGATAAGCACGTCAATAACGCCTAAATTATTCAGCGTCCCGCCAGCCGACAACGCAAGTGCCGCCCCGGCCGCACTGTGCGTGCGCCGGCGGGCTCGGCGGCAGCCACCGCGGCCGGCCAGGCCGCCCCCGGAACTGGGAGATCAATGGCGCGCGCGCCAACTCCGGAAACGAGTTGCGGCCGCCGGCCTTCGGTCGGGGCGGAAATTCGCGGTCGCGCCGCCGCACACCTCGATCGCTGCGCGCGCTCGGTATCGGATATCGAGAGAGACTCTGCGTCATCTCTGCTGACTGTACCCGGCTCCCCGCCCCTCCCTTCAACCCCATCCACTGTACCCCCTCCCTAGGTATCAGTATCGCTGCCACGCATCAGCATTGGCTGCCGGCTCACGCTGTGACGCGGTACGTGTTCTGTCTGTCTGGCGCGTTGAACTCCCGCGGAACAATGGACAGCCGGTAATTACTGCATTGTTCTGCCGGCCGCAATCGCAGCTGTTTTATCGTGACGACAGATGCTGCCCGTCCAGTTCCCGAACGCTATCGTACCGTACTTTCTCTTCAGCTTCGTGTGTGAGTGTGTGTGTGTGTGTGTGTTTGTGTATGCGACGCTCCTATTGTGTGGCCCTCTTTGACGCCGTCAGAATGGGCTAGTATTCAGCAAATGCGGTGTGTGCATTGGCGCGCTAAAGTGACAGGCGAATTCCGGCAAATCGCAACTGCTCCGTTCGTGGTTCGCAGTCATTGCAATCGCTGTACAAGATACTTATTTTGCACATCGGATACAACGAGCTGTCTGTCACGGAGTTAGCTAGCAATAGCAGTGTCTCAGGCGCTTGGGTACGGAGAGAGCTAGTCGACGTCCATTTGCACGCTGATTCACACAAGGGCTTATTAAATGTTTCTGCGTTGGCAGCAACCACGTTCATGGCACATGGAAACAGGATATTGTGATCTCTATTTAAGTAGAAACTGTAAATTAAATTACAGTTTTTATGGTACTGTGGGCGAGCTTCATGCTGTTGTACGTGGCCAAGTCACAACACGGCCACCTACATACGTGTGCTGGAAACCTATGTGTAATATCTAGCATGAAATGTCAAGATGAACGAAGCAGACTGTACAATATCCCAACGTCCCATCAATCATTCGACCACCAGTTAAACAAGGAGGCGGTCTGCCTCTACCACTCCATCTAAAAGAGTACACTAAGCAGTCAGATGTAGAAGAAGACTGTGTGTGGAAATCGCATCATTCTTCATCTCCACACTATATTGTTTTTTTTCTTTTTTTTTCTTTTGCTGAAACTGAACAAACTAGTGAGCCGCAAAGGTTTAGCCAGGCTGAACTAAGTGATTTAGTTAGAAACTCGGACTTATCCTTAAGAAAGAGCTTCAGGCATCAACGCTTCAAGGACGGAATCATCTACAGCGTAATGTCTAAGCGTCTGTGAACATGACTCAGCAAATGATTTGAGTCAGTAGTTTAGAAAGTAAAGTACTCTTGTTACCTGTTGCAAAAAAACTGGTTTGATGGTAGCTTTATATTTCGAGTACAATCCAATGAATATGAGACCGTTCATAGACTTTTCTAAGCTAAGATTAAAAGCTGTACCATTACAAAATGTGAGTTTCCTTCTTTCAGTTCCCATAGAGTATACTGTCCACGAGAAAGAAAGCTATGAAAATATAAAATCACTCCTGATAGCAGTTAAGTATGCCGACCTCAGTGGCGTTCCTGTGAGACTCGAAGGTCACTGTAAAATTCCTGGGCATGCAGTTGCTCTACACAAAGCAATGATGTTTCATTCATCAATGATGTAGTCGGTCTAGGCCACCTCACTACGGGGCCCAAGGGAAACTCTCTGACGTGGGGAGAAAAATGTTCAGCATCATACGAGATGTGGCTAGAAAAAAACCGGACTAGTACTGGTGAAACAATAAAACGAATGCAATAAGGCTGAAAGTCGCGTGGCCTGTCACGTGACTCTCGCTCCGCCTACTGCTCGAGTTTCATCTGCCTCCTGCACTCAGTCTGCCCGTGGCGTCTGTTTTAAGTAGTTGACGTTTTGTCTGTGCGTCGGAAAATGTTGAGTGTACAGAAAGAACAGCGTGTTAACATCAAATTTTGTTTCAAACTAGGAAAATCTGCAAGTGAAACGTTTGTAATGTTACAACAAGTGTACGGCGATGATTGTTTATCGCGAACACAAGTGTTTGAGTGGTTTAAACGATTTAAAAATGGCCGCGAAGACACCAGTGATGACACTCGCACTGGCAGACCATTGTCAGCAAAAGCTGATGCAAACATTGAAAAAATCGGTAAACTTGTTCGACAAGATCGCCGTTTCACAATCAGAGCAGTGTCTGAGTTAACAGGAGTTGACAAGGAAAGTGTTAGGCAGATTCTTCATGAAAGTTTCAACATGAACAAAAATGGTTCCAAAGTGTCTCACAATTGAACAGAAGGAACGCCGAAGAATGATTTGTTCTGACATCCTGGAAAACATTGAAAGTGGTCCCACCTTCTTACAAAATGTTATTACTTGCGATGAATAGTGGTTTTTTACTTACGATCCCGAAACTAAACGCCAATCGATGCATTGGAAAACTCCTGGTTCTCCACGACAAAAAAAAGCACGAATGTCAAAATCGAAATTCATGGCAATGATGATTCTTTTTTTGACATCAAAGGGATTGTGCACATTGATTGGGTACCAGAGGGACAAACAGTGAATCAGCATTCCTGCATTAGCGTCCTGGCTACCCTACGTGAGCGAGTACGGAGAAAACGGAACGATTTGTGGAGAAAAAAGTCATGGATCCTTCACCAAGACAATGCCCCAGCTCACAGTGCGTTGTCAGTGAAGACGTTTTTGGCAAAACACAACATTCCCATCTTAGATCATCCACCCTACTCACGACTTTTTTCTTATCCCTAAAGTCAAGTCAGCTTTGAAAGGAACTAGATTTGAGACTGTTGAAGCAGTAAAAGAAAAAGCGACGGAAGTAATGTATGGACTTACCGAAAATGATCTGCAGCATTGGTATGAACAGTGGAAAATTCGTATGGAGCGGTGTAGAGACCGAGGAGGAGAGTACATTGAAGGAGATAACATGAAATTGTAAATAAATGTTTTTTCCAGCATCAGTCCGGTCTTTTTCTAGCCGCACCTCGTACTCTGGTAGAGAGTAGCAAAAATATTTTGCCCCTCCACACATAAAACTTTGATTAATGAAGAGCTTTGTAAAGCGGGAGGAACAGGGCAAGAAGCTTTTCCATGCTGTTTTCACAGATTGATGCTAAAGTTAAAGAGTCAGGCAGTAGTAGCGGACCGACACAGATGCAGCAACAGGGAAGTCACCGCTTTTGTGACATTTACGAGTTCCTAATCAGGAGCGAATTTTATTATGTCATCTGTGTGCTTTAATAGTTTAGTTTCTTGAGTTTCTCCGTGCAAATTTAAAGTATAATAGCCACAGTTCTCGCGTTTCCATTTGCGTCGGAAAGTAAACCGATTTGTGAAATATTATAAGTTCCTGATGAGGGGCGAATTATTTAGTTTCACGTGAGTGCTACGGCAGTTAGGTTTTTGAATATCTGCATATTATTACACACAGTTCCTGCGTTTTCGTTGGGTCACCTGGTTGACGTCACAGCAGCTGAGAAGAGTGCTCCACCTACCATCTTCGAAGGATGCCATGGGTCTGATGATGGTCATGAGATACGACCGAAATCGGTCACCTATGTTCTTGTAGCATACGTGGTGCCATTACGACTGAATTTTAAAAATATATTTTTTTTAACACTTTCCAAGTTCCTATCCTGAACGAGCCCCCAATTGCGAGCTAACATTCCAAAGATGTTCCAGCTCACATCTCACATGCGGTTCCTCTTCGTCGAAATGTCTTGGCTCAAACTCATCTAGGGGTTGAACCGCACGTGTCGCATTACACGCTCTAAATCAGACACTTGTGACCCTTTGGTTAAATTGTCTGGCTAAAGGCAAGTTTGCGAAATACGAAGTTAATGTAACAAATAATAACAGTAATAACCACATCGGGAACTAAATTAACGACCCATGAATGGTGTAGGCCACACAGTTGCGCTTTGGTTAGAATGATATTTATTCAGAAAGTGGTCGTTTTTAGAGTTACTGTTACACTCGAGCGCATACCTATTTGACACAGTACGATCATTCACAGTCTCATCGTCAATTACAAGTTCGATACCGCACCTCGTTAGCTATGCGAAAAGTTAGAATTCACACCAGGCGCGCGGCTGTCCACCGCGCAGAGACTAACGAGGGGAGGTCGCCAATTGTGAAATTCAGATTCGATTAATACTGCGCATAATAACAGCTAATGGCCAGCGACGCACGGATGCACGCCAAGACCGTAGGATCCTACGCAGTGCCGTAGGGGACCGCACCGCCACTTCCCAGCAAATTAGGGACACTGTTGCTCCTGGGGTATCGGCGAGGACCATTCGCAACCGTCTCCATGAAGCTGGGCTACGGTCCCGCACACCGTTAGGCCGTCTTCCGCTCACGCCCCAACATCGTGCAGCCCGCCTCCAGTGGTGTCGCGACAGGCGTGAATGGAGGGACGAATGGAGACGTGTCGTCTTCAGCGATGAGAGTCGCTTCTGCCTTGGTGCCAATGATGGTCGTATGCGTGTTTGGCGCCGTGCAGGTGAGCGCCACAATCAGGACTGCATACGACCGAGGCACACAGGGCCAACACCCGGCATCATGGTGTGGGGAGCGATCTCCTACACTGGCCGTACACCACTGGTGATCGTCGAGGGGACACTGAATAATGCACGGTACATCCAAACCGTTATCGAACCCATCGTTCTACCATTCCTAGACCGGCAAGGGAACTTGCTGTTCCAACAGGACAATGCACGTCCGCATGTATCCCGTGCCACCCAACGTGCTCTAGAAGGTGTAAGTCAACTACCCTGGCCAGCAAGATCTCCGGATCTGTCCCCCATTGAGCATGTTTGGGACTGGATGAAGCGTCGTCTCACGCGGTCTGCACGTCCAGCACGAACGCTGGTCCAACTGAGGCGCCAGGTGGAAATGGCATGGCAAGCCGTTCCACAGGACTACATCCAGCATCTCTACGATAGTCTCCACGGGAGAATAGCAGCCTGCATTGCTGCGAAAGGTGGATATACACTGTACTAGTGCCGACATTGTGCATGCTCTGTTGGCTGTGTCTATGTGCCTGTGGTTCTGTCAGTGTGATCATGTGATGTATCTGACCCCAGGAATGTGTCAATAAAGTTTCCCCTTCCTGGGACAATGAATTCACGGTGTTCGTATTTCAATTTCCAGGAGTGTATTATAGACATGATGAGTGTTCTAGTTGTATTGGGATCACCACGAAAATTTATGGAGGATGGCAGTTAAATTTACTGTGGCTTGATTCCCTGTACTATTACGGAATTAAATAGTTTTCATAAATGTTTCCTTTTGTGCCGATCTAACGTCCGCCGTATTTAACACTGCTACGTCTCCTTGGCCAGAAGTTGCTTCTACTGTGTTTCCCTATGACCTAGGTTCTCGTCTGCCTCACTCGCACACTACAGCGCTTAGGTCTCAATAGACAATAGGCGCCTGTTTGTCTCCCCATCTCGTAGCGAATCTGCACCCTTCGTCGTACGAGGTCCTGGACGACAGGGTTCGTTTCACAAGTCCTGTAGGCTGACTCTTTCGGCCATATACTTAAATGAGAGCGAAATGCTCGTTAACTCACAAGTAAAAGGTCTGGTGAGTTTTGTAGGTATGTGGACTCGTAGGTAGAAACAAAATAAGCGTAACTTGAGATTTACTGGTAATGCAAATAACGACTTCTGCAAGACAAATGTCAAGTATCATATTTCCTGAAAAGTAGAAAAAAAATTATACTTAGCTGAAAAGTGTTAAAAAATGTTTACTGATAGACTGCTGTTAATATATATTTTTTAACACTTTTGATCTAAGTATAACTTTGGAAATGCAACATGTCAAACTGAAGAAATAATTTATGTCATCAATATTGGTACATATCTGTAGCGTAAATTAAGTAGCTGGTTACATAGAAATTTCATAGAATAAATGTCGTAAAATTTTCTTCTCAGATTCTACTCCATCGTCTTTCCCTCACAGACAGCTACCTACAAATGTGCCCCCAGCGCTCTCTTACTCCAACACTATGATAATCTCAGATCAGAGATCTTCGGCTCTGCGGTTGTGCACTGTCAGCGATCCGCATTATCGAGCCCATCACAGACATTCATCGGTTATAGTATACTAGCTTCATTTTAATTTATTAATATTCTTAACTTATTCTGGTGCCACATACAAGTGCGCCCTAGTATACTCCTTTCAACTGTTATCGTCCATGTTTCACTTCCATACATGGCTACACTTCGTACAAATACTTGTAGAAAAGACTTGGTGAGACTTAATTCATTGTTGGCAAATTTCTCTTCTTCGGAAACAGTTTTCTTACTGTTGCCAATCAACGTTTTATATGCACTATACTTTGACCATCATCAACTGTTGTGGTGCCCAAATAGCAAAAGTCATCTACTGCTTTTACTGTCTCGTTACCTAATCTAATTCCCTCAGCATAACCTTATTTTATTTGATTATGTTAAATAACCCCTGCTTTGCTTTGGTTAATGTTCATCTTACATCCTCCTTTAAAGACACTTTCCATTCCATTCAACATCTCTCTCAAGTCTTTTGCACTCTCTGACAAAAGTACAATGTCATCCGCAAATCTCAAAGTTCTCGTTTCCTCTTCCTAAACGTTAACTCCTACTCCAAATTTTACTTTGGTTTCCTTTGCTGCTTGCTGAATGTACAGACTGAGTAACACTGCGGAAGGGCTTCAACGCTGTATGACTCCCTTCTCAACCACTGCATCCTATTCATGTGACTCAACTCTTGGAACTGCTGTCTGGTTTCTGCGCAAGTTGTAAATCGCCTTTCGATTCCTACATTTTTACCTTGCTGCCTTCATAATTCCAATTACAGTATTCCAGTCAACACTGTCAAAACTTCTGCTGAGTGTTAAGATGCTATGAACGTAGTTTTGCCTTCCCTTGACCTATTTTCTATGAGAAGTCGTACAGTCAACACTACCTTGCGAATTCCTACATTTCTCTGGAACTTAACTGATCTTCTCAGAGACCCGCTTCTGCCTGCTTTTCCATTCTTCTCTGAAGAATTTTTAGTAATAAATTTACAACCGTGATTTATTTAACAGATAACTGAGTAGCGTTCACACCTGTCAGCACCTGATTTCTTTGGATTTAGGATTATTACATTCTTCTTGAAAATATTGCACACCAGACGGAATAGTTTATTCGTGGACAGTCCTCCCAAGGCCCAGTAGTTGTGACAGAATGTCGTATACCACATTGTCCATGTTTCGACACAGCTTTTTCTGTGCTCTTTCAAATTCTTGTCGCAGTATCAGATACCCCCATCTTCATCTACGTCCCCTTACCTTTGTATAATATTGCCTTCAATTTCATCTCGATTGTGTTGACGCTCTATATAATTCGTCCACTTTTCAGCTTTCCCTTCTTTGCTTAGAACAGGTTTTCCATCGGAGCTCTTAATATTCATAGAGCTGCTTCTCTTTCCTCCAAAGGACACTTTAATTTTCCTGTAGGCGATATCTGTCGTTCCCCTAGTGAAATATGTATCTAAATCCCTACATTTATCCTCTAGCCGTTTTCCACTTTTTATCAATCTCATTTTACAGACTTTTGTATTTCTTCTTGAGTGCTTCATTTTTATATTTATTCGTTTCATCAATTAAATTCGTTATCTCCTGCTGTATGCAAGGGTTTCTACTAGGCAGTGTCTTTTTACCTATTTTAACTTTTAGCTATTGTAATTATTGTCTTCGAATAAATGTGTCACTTTTTAAGGTGGGCATGTCATTTTGATTTTTGTATGTTGTCAATGTGCACGTCAAGAGAGAACAAGTTACGTTATTGTTGAGCAATCTCTGGTCATGCAATTCTGTCATATGATGACATGATAGAGACCGTGGCTGTTATTTGAAGACATCTGGTCATGTTGTGCGACAGTCTTTGCCTTTGCGCAGTCTGATGCATTCTTAGTTGGTGTATGGCAGGTGATGGACGTATTTAATAGTGCTGTGTGGACTTGTGATTCTGTTAGATGAAGAAAGACTGATTGTAAATAACAGCAAGGATAAATGAGATGTATATACTAGAAAGAGAAGAGAATATAAATTTTGAATAATGTAATTATTTTTTAAAGAGAAGAAGCATGAGGTAAGACTGCAGCAATGCGCAGCTAGTTTGTCAGAATGATTATTGTCAGCAATTTAACTTTGTTCACTTGCTCAGAGCTGAGAGAAAGGCCACCCCACTTCCCTGAGTCATGCATTAACATATTAACTGATTAAGCTATTTGATTTTTATAGAAATTCTCTGTTAACATTTTACCCTTTTTAAATCACTGTTCACTTTGTTAAGTATACTATCGTTCAGACTTATGTTTTGTGTAAAGATCACCTGAAGTTTTACTCTGTCTTTTTGAACACATACTTCATTCCAAAATCGTTGTCTTGGAATATAATTTCTTGGGAATAATTACTCTACCTAGTCCACTGTTTATCATTACGCATTATCTCATTTCACAGTTCGAATATACCTTGGACATCTTGTTTAGAAACAGAAATCTAGCTTAAGCGCTGCCTCATTGCTGTTCGCTGTTGTGCTTTGAGAAATCTGCAACAATGTTGTCAAGATACGAGGTAAGTGGAAATTTTGATTAGCGCCAGATAATTGTTTTACCTCAGTTGTGCATTTAATATAAAGACAAGTTTCATTCAGATCAGTTACAGTTCAGTTCAAATTCGTTCTGTTTTGATGTTAGCAAATGTGTTTAAGTTGGATAACAATCTGTGGGGACACAGTTTTGGTGATACTCAGACTTTTACAGAATGGGAGGTAAATCTGGGATAAATTTCATATATGTGGTGGGGAGGTTACAAATATAGTGGGGAAGTTACAACTTCTGTTCGACTAATTGCGTATTTCTTTCAGTTTCCTTCTGTACTGTGCTGTACTTTACTGTACTACACTGTAGCAGTTTCTGTGTCTGGTTCAAATCTCACCGAGATACGAAGATCGCAGTGAAACCAAGCACATGTTACTTTCATCCTTAAGTTTCGCACTCCAGTGTAGTTCCACGAACTGAATTGGTACGAGGGTCGTTTAATAAGTAATGCCTCACTTTTTTTTCTCAGAACGTAGTTTTTGTTAAGAGTCAGAATTTGGTGACAATATACACCAACATGTCTTGTCCATGTCCTATTTTTATTCATAGTCTCCATCACGTTCTAAGGCCGTACGCCAACGTTGTGGAAGAGCATGCATTCCCTGCTCCTGCTGGTAAAAGCCCTTGTCCTGTAGGCGTAGCCATGCTTTCACTGCATGACTGACACTCTCGTCATCTTCAAAGTGTATTCCCAGTAGAAACCCTTAAAGCGACCCAAAGAGATGGAAGTCGGAGGGTGAAATGTCTGGACTGCAGGATGAATGAAGCAATGATGTTCAACCCAATTTGGCGCTGTGTTTCCGGGTTTTCAGACTAGTGTTGGAGCAAGATTTCTGCTGGATTCTTGTCCGATCGACCACGTCGGAAACAGTTCTTGAGTTTATTCAGAGTCTTCACGTATGTTTCTGAATTGATGGTTGCCACTCTTGACATCATATACACTAGAATAACGCCATCACAATCCCAGAAGACTTTCACCATGACTTTTCTGGCAGACGGAGTTGTCTTGAGTTTCTTCTTTTGTGGGGAATGTGGATGATGCCACTCTACGGACTGCCTTTTCGTTTCCGGCGCAAAGTGGTGCACCCAGCTATCTTCCCCCGTAGCGATCCGTGAGAGAAATGCCTCTCCGTCGGTCTCAAAGCGGTCCAACAATTCAGATGAAATGGCCTTTCTTTGAATCTTGTGGTCCGCTATGAGCATTCGTGGAACCCATCGTGGGCACCTCACGATCATTGCAGACTCACTTCCAATGCTGACCGACAACTTTAGACCTAATTGGCGGGTTGTGATGCGTCGATCGGCACGAATAATGGCATCCACAAGATTCAGCATGTCTGAAGCAGTGGCTGTGTGTCCCGAGCGTGGCTGATCATGGAGCTCTGTTTCTGCATTTCCTGAGGCCGTTACTTCCTTTACCCATCGGCCAACAGTAATCCTGTCAACTGCAGCATCGCCATACACTGCACACAAAAGTTTATGGATGTTCCCCATGGTTTCTTTTACTGCACATGAGAATTCAATAACAACACGCTGCTTGTAACTTGTGCCGCATGTAGACGCCATTCTGACGCTGTACTACGGCTGTACAATCTACCAGAACAGTTCGAAACTTCAATAGCGCACAAAACAAACATCAAATGTGAAGCACTAACAAAGACGTTTGTCTATACGGGGTGGTCCATTGATCGTGACCGGGCCAAATATCTCACAAAATAAGCATCAAATGAAAAAACTACAAAGCACGAAACTTGTAAAAGAAAATGGCTCTGAGCACTATGGGACTTAACATCTATGGTCATCAGTCCCCTAGAACTTAGATCTACTTAAACCTAATTAACCTAAGGACATCACACAACACCCAGCCATCACGAGGCAGAGAAAATCCCTGACCCCGCCGGGAATCGAACCCGGGAACCCGGGCGTGGGAGAAACTTGTCTATCTTGAAGTGGGAAACCAGATGGCGCTATGGTTGGCCCGCTAGATGGCGCTGCTATAGGTCAAACGGATATCAACTGCATTTTTTAAAAATAGGAACCCCCATTTTTATTATATTTTCATGTAATACGTAAGGAAATATGAATCTTTTAGTTGGACCACTTTTTTCGCTTTGTGATAGATGGCCTGTAATAGTCACAAACATGTGGCTCGCAATTTTATATGACTGTGGGGCGGGACTGCTACGGTCGCAGGTTCGAATCCTGCCTCGGGCATGGGTGTGTGTGATGTCCTTAGGTTAGTTAGGTTTAAGTAGTTCTAAGTTCTAGGGGACGTATGACCTAAGATGTTGAGTCCCATAGTGCTCCGAGCCATTTGAACCATTTTTTTTGAACTGTTGGTAACAGGTAGGTTTTTTAAATGAAAATACAGAACGCAGGTACGTTTTAACATTTTATTTCGGTTGTTCCAATGTGATACATGTACCTTTGTGAACTTATCATTTCTGAGAACGCATGCTGTTACAGCGTGATTACCTGTAAATACCACATTAATGCAATAAATGCTCAAGATGATGTTCGTCAACCTCAATGCATTTGGCAATACGTGTAACGACAATTCCTCTCAACAGCGAGTAGTTCTCCTTCTGTAATGTTCGCACATGCATTGACAATGCGCTGACGCATGTTGTCAGGCGTTGATGTTGGATAACGATAGCAAATATCCTTCAACTTTCCCCAAGGAAAGAAATCCGGGGAACGTGCGGGCCATGGTGTGGTGCTTTGACGACCAATCCACCTGTCATGAAATATGCTATTCAATACCACTTCAACCGCACGCGAGCTATATGCCGGACATACATCATGTTGGAAGTTCATTGCCATTCTGTCATGCAGTGAAACATCTTGTAGTAACAACGGTGGAACATTATGTAGGAAATCAGCATAATGTTGTGTACATAGTTTCGCGTAGTCAGCGTGTACACAACTTCCCACTAGAGCGCGCGCCGCTAAGCACAGCAGTGCAGGCGCAGCGCTCGTCCGTCTCCGCACTACAAGATGGCGCTGCCATAGAGACGGACCAAATTCTGCTTCCGCCGATCCACATATTGATATGTAACGCAGCCAATGAGATTGCTGCTAACATAGAACCCTTTCCCCTCGTGCATAACACTCGCGCAGTGATACATGAACGCGCGAGGTATTATAACGAGTGTACAGACCTCCGATTAGTCAGTCTGCACCAGTCTGTACCAGTCTGTACGAGTTCTACATTTGTCTGTACCAGTCTATAGTCAAGTTTCAGTCTGCGCCCAATAAGATTACCATATTCCTGTACATAGCCATGAAGATAAATGTATAGACACTTTTGTCAAGTATCAGAGATATATGTGAGAGTAAGATTAACGTACCAATACCAAAGGAACTTCAGATTGTCAATTGTAAATAGCATCCAGAACCAAGTTAAGTAATTTTTATGCTTGTTATTATTTTAATAAATGTGTGTGAAAACTAATCAAGTTCTGTTTAAAGTTGGTCACCGTCAATCTGCTACTCTAAGCGTGCAAGTGGCATTTCTATCGTCTGACCTAATGGCAGAAGATAAACACGCCCGATAAGACCACGGGACCTATTGGTGACACTTGCCTACTGCGTTAGAGCGACAAGTCAAATAATCTGATGGTGTGTGTAGTGAATTGGTTGTTTGGGGAAGGAGACCAGACAGCGAGGTCATCGGTCTCATCGGATTAGGGAAGGATGGGGAAGGAAGTCGGCCGTGCCCTTTCAAAGGAACCATCCCGGCATTAGCCTGGAGCGATTTAGGGAAATCACGGAAAACCTAAATCAGGATGGTCGGACGCGGGATTGAACCGTCGTCCTCCCGAATGCGAGTCCAGTGTCTAACCACTGCGCCACCTCGCTCGGTGTGTGTAGTGAAGGTCTTACAGTACGCACACCACACATACATTGCACCATTTAAATTGACATCGATAAAATGACGTTTCACATGTGGCGGAACACATTCTGTTTCCTTAAATAACGTAACTATCCGGCGAACGGTCCGGACACTTGGATGATGCTGTCCAAGGTATCGAGCAGCATACATAGCACACGCCCGTTGGGCATTTTGATCACAATAGCCATACATCAACACGATATCGACCTTTACCGCAATTGGTAAACGGTCCATTTTAACATGGGTAATGTATCACGAAACAAATACCGTCAAGCTAAAACATTCATATTTCTTTACGTACTACACCAATACATAATAAAAAATGGGAGTTCCTATTTTAAAAAACGCAGTTGATAACCGTTTGACCTATGGCAGCGCCATCTAGCGGGCCAATCATAGCGCCATCTGGTTTCCCCCTTCAAGCTAGACAAGTTTCGTTCTTTGTAGCTTTTTCATTTGACGCTTATTTCGTGAGATATTTGGCTCACTCACTATCAATGGACCACACCCTGTATATATTAATGGCTTTTTAAAAAGAAATGTGGGGCACTACTTATTGAACGACCCTCGTATCTTAGGGGGAGGGGGGAATAAACAAATGCAAATGTAACCAGACCGTTACACTTTTTACGCGAGAGGTCGTTTGGGGAATTAATAGCACGGTTCGTTCTTTGATGCCAAAACGCGAAGTGTATCTGTGAAAGGAAGAGCATACTGTCAGTTGATATCAATCTGGGAACGAAGGCGAGGATGAGAATCGAGGCTTTCGTCAGTGCGCGTGGCGCTGCTTAACCACTGTGCCGCTGCGGCCCGTTGACTTTAATGTCGATGGCACGCTAAGCAGTGAAGCCGCAGCCACCGCAGGGCGTATCTCGCTCTGATTTGCCATCGGGCCGGGCCATTTAACACGGCTGGTGTGGGGAGCCGCGGCGGCAGGTGGCGCTGCTTCCCACACCACGCCACTCTCCAGCCACGCCACGCCACACTCTAGCACAGCACGCCCCCGCGGATTTCAGTGGCGCCAGTCGCGCGCTCAGTGGGGGCGGCGGCCGCGGTGGCGCTGCTGCAGCTGACTGCTGATGCCGCTCTGCTGGTGGCAGCGGCGGGCCACCAGCCGCCGAGGGCAATCGATACGGCGTGTCATTACCGCCGGCCCTTGCGGATGACGTAACTGTGTGTGTGTGTCAGGGGTGGCGAAGAGGGGGGAGGGGGGTCCGCGGCAGCCGCCGACAACGAGATTATATGCGGACGCTGACTGCTGCTCTTTTATGCGCGTGTAGCCATTCGCGAGAGTGTGCCTCATTATTTCGTCCGGCGTAGTCATATTTACACTTCACAGGTGAGGTGTCGCGGCACCGTGGGGAGACCTGTGAGTGTCGCTGTCCTGCTCTTTTCCCCTACTCGTTCCCATATATCTGCTCTTTTAAACGTGCTGTATGCTCCCATTCTGCTGATTCCAACGTTTGTAGTCCCATTTCTTTCCCGGTTTTTCAGTATGTAGGTTTGAAGTTACATCGTTTCTAAACACACAAAAACACACACAGGCAGACTTGCGCACATGCAAAGTGGATATATACTGACCATTAAAATTGCTACACCACGAAAATGACGCGCTACAGACGCGAAATTTAACCGACAGGAAGAAGATGCTGTGATATGCAAATCATTAGCTTTTCAGAGCATTCACACCAGGTTGGCGCCGGTGGCAACGTACTGACATGAGGGAAGTTTCCAACCGATTGCTCATACACAAACAGCAGTGGACCGGCGTTGGCTGGCGAAACGTTGTTGTGATGCCTCGTGTAAGGAAGAGAAATGCGTACCATCACGTTTCCAACTTTGATAAAGGTCGGATTGTAACCTATCGCGATTGCGGTTTATCGTATCGCGACATTGCTGCTCCGCGTTGGTCGAGATCCATTGACTGTCAGCAGAATATGGAATCGGTGGGTTCATGAGGGTAATACGGAACTCCGTGCTGGATCCCGACGGCCTCGGATCAGTAACAGTCGAGATGACAGGCACCCCGCATGGCTGTAACGGATCGTGCAGCCACGTCTCGATGCCTGAGTCAACAGATGGGGACGTTTGCAAGACAACTACCATCTGCACGAACATTTCGACGACGTTTGCAGCAGCAGGGACTATCAGCTCGGAGACCATGGCTGCGGTTACCCTTGACGCTGCATCACAGACAGGAGCGCCTGCGATGATGTACTCAACGACGAACCTGGGTGCACGAATGGCAAAACGTCATTTTTTCGGATGAATCCAGGTTCTGTTTACAGCATCATGATGGTCGCATCCGTGTTTGGCGACATCGCGGTGAACGCACATTGGAAGCGTGTATTCGTCATCGCCACACTGGCGTATCGCCCGGCGTCATGGTATGGGGTGCCATTGGTTACTTGTCTCGGTCACCTCTTGTTCGCATTGACGGCACTTTGAACATTGGACGCTACATTTCAGATATATTACGACCCGTGGCCCTACCCTTCATTCGATCCCTGCGAAACCATACATTTCAGCAGGTTAATGCACGACCGCATGTTGCAGGTCCTGTGTGGGCCTTTCTGGATACAGAAAATGTTCGACTGCTGCCCTGGCCAGCACATTCTCCAGATCTCTTACCAACTGAAAACGTCTGGTGAATGGTGGCCGAGCAACTGGCTCGTCACAATACGCCAGTCACTACTCTTAATGGACTGTGGTATCGTGTTGAAGGTGCATGGGCAGCTGTACCTGTACACGCCATCCAAGCTCTGTTTGAATCAATGCCAATGTCTTTCACCTTCATGCGTGAAACCACTTGTCAACAAACGTCGTAAAAACACCATGATGTTTGGTGACAAGTTGTTCAAATGGTTCTAAGCACTATGGGACTTAACATCTGAGGTCATCAGTACCCTAGGACTTAGAACTACTTCAACCTAACTTACCTAAGGACATCATACACATCCATGCCCGAGGCAGGATTCGAACCTGCGACCGTAGGAGCAGCGCAGTTCCAGACTGAAGCGCCTAGAACCGCAGAGCAACAGCAGCCAGCGACAAGTTGTTTTTTAACATTATTTGCTTTACCTAACGTTCAGGCCCTTATGTAAAGGAGGGAGGGTGTGGTGGGGTAAACGGGGTATATGCCCGGGCGGGAATTTGAGGGGGCGCCAAATTGATATTCTTGAAGGAAGTAAATCTTCTTTCACGAAGCCGCTTGCATCCAGCACACGATGGTCTATCGATTATTCATACGATTTTGAAAACATTTTTGAACACATTCTAAGTTGACTTCTGAACTAATCATAATTTCAAAATTTAAGATATTCAGTCTTCAGTTGCAAGGTAAAATTTTATTAATTTACCTAGGTTTCGACGCCAAAAATTGTATCTACTTCAGAACAAAAATTAAATTGTTTTGAGGGCCAAACGTTGGCCATGTCACAGGATACTCAAGGCTGATTTTCTAAATTCATGAAGAATGCACAGTTGCTGATGAGCTGCTCCATGTTAAAGATTTGTAATCCTAAGTTGATTTTTAAATGCGTGCATAGAGTACGAACCGCGTGGTCTTGGCCCCTTGCCACAGTTCGCGCGGCCTTCTCCTGTTGGAGGCTCGAGTCCTCCCTCGGGCATGGATGCGTCTGTTGTCCTTAGCGTAAGTTTAAGTTAGATCAAGTAGTGTGTAAGCCTAGTAACCGATGACATCAGCAGGTTTTGTCCCGTAGGAACTTACCACCACCACCGATGAAATAGCGAGGGCATCAGAGGATCAAGTAGGTAAACAGACGAGGGCTAGTAGAAATCCTTGCGTAACAAAAGATATATTGAATTTAATTGATGAAATGAGAAGATATAAAAACGCAGCAAATGCAGCTGGGAAAAACGAATACAAATGTCTCAAAAATGAGATCGACAGGAAGTGCAGAATAGTTAGGCAGGGATGGGAAGAGGACAAATATAGGGATATAGAGGCATATACGACTAAGATAGATACTGCGTACAGGAAAATTAAAGAGAAATTTGCAGAAAAGAGCACCACCTTTATGAATATCAAGAGCTCAGATGGAAAACCAGTCC
This sequence comes from Schistocerca nitens, assembly GCF_023898315.1. Taxonomy (NCBI): domain Eukaryota; kingdom Metazoa; phylum Arthropoda; class Insecta; order Orthoptera; family Acrididae; genus Schistocerca; species Schistocerca nitens. The sequence goes on from NC_064614.1 coordinate 73,467,743, forward strand.
TAAGCAAAGAAGGGAATGCACAAAGGTAGAAGGAGTATATCGAGGATTGTAAGACGTATGCGTTGCCGACGATGGGCGAGTCATGACAGAGTCTCTGACCAGAGAGTAGTATGTCGTTAGTTGTTGCTTGTCGCTAGTCTGCGCTTGTCTGCGCGAGTCGACAGTAGTCTGGTGTAGTTTGCGTGAGTCGGCGGGAGTCGGCGCGTGTCGGCTGTGTGCTCTGCTCGGGACTCTGGTCAGGACTCTGCAGGATGGGTATTATTGTAGAAGGTAAAGAAGCAGCTTTGCGCATATCTAATAATGTATGTTAATTGTCATTTAATTTGTTCCAAAAAATGCCCCAATAATAATTTTTACAATATAAAGTAACTTTTTTAAAGAAAAGCATTCATTTCAATTTAAAGAATATTTCCAATGCATGATCATTCCTTCCAAGAATAAAAAAAAAATATACGCCAGCATTGCACGAAGCTGTGTCAAAAAATTTCCACATGAGGGCAGATATATTTGCAGTTTTTTTATTGAGGTAAGAATTTTTGCTTTTTTTTATTCAGAATACAGGGCCGAAGGGCAGCGCTGCTGTCCTCATAAAATTTATCAGGTTACTAAATTTTTTATTATTTTGATGTTTAGGAATTTTTCTGTTTCGAACTTAACATTAAATGAGAAAAGAATTTTGAGGTTACATTAAATGTGAATGCATTTCTGCACACAGATTATAAATGGGAGCCAATTTTGTTCAGAGGTTATAATATTAGAAAAATTCATTTAATTAAATAATTTTGTGGGAAGGTTACACTCGGTTCATGGTTCATGGTCTATTTTCATTATTATTTTTCTGTGGGGAGGTTACACTTGGCGACATCCGGCCAGGATCGTATTTCTTTGTGAATCTTCTGAGAAGTAGTCATATATCTGCTCTTATTTACTTAAATGTAGTTTGCATCTGGCGCAACGCATTTACTAATTTGTCACTTTTTCTTTCACAGATCATCGGCAATTTATTGCTCTTTCTTGTAATTGTGTTTGTTGCATTTTTGCATTGTCTTCGTTTCATTTGTGAATAATTTTGATCTGTGTAAAAATGCCGCGAAAAACTGTTAACAGTACATCGCGATGTACAATGAGTGAAATAGCCGACTCGAATAATTTGACCGATAATACTTGCGACACTCAGTGTCTTAATGATAGTCATCCATTTACAGACAATCAGTGCGTACTGACCACTAGTAATGATTTTTATCCTAGCGATGAGCAAACAAATTCGATTGTGTCGTCTGTTAATTTAACGACAATTGATGACGCGGCACGTTCTGTTACAATGAACGCTGCCCAGCTTAACACACCCGGTTTGCAAAGTTTGAATTGTGAACAGATAAATTTCTCTAACGAAAGTGAACAGTGTACTCAAAGTACGGCAGATTTATTTGATTCCGAGGTAATGACCAACAGTGCACATCCGACTAGCAAACATTTTCAAGAATCACAAAATGACCGAATGGTTACACAAAACGTGACAATTGCAGGTACGCCATTAAACAGCACAGAGAATAGAGTAGGTAATATTGGCTTGGATCAAATTATGGCAATATTGCTACAACAGAATGAAAATTTCAAACAACTTAATGAAAAATAATACAACAATTTCAAACAACTTAGTGAGCAGAACAAACAATTTCTTGAAAGTCTTAAACAATCGAATGACAAGCAAGACAGCAATCACCAACAACTTTGTGAAAATCTCAACCAACAAATTAATGAAATTAATGGAAAACTAGACAACAGTTCTAGACAGCTTAGTGAACAGATTACAGCCGTTGCCGCGCAATGTGATGATACTAAAGAACAATTACGTGAGGAAATTAATGCTTGTGCTAGGAAAAGTAGTGAACAAATTAGATCTGTTGCACAAGAATTAAGTAATATACAAGCAGCCACAACAGAATCACTTAGACACGAAATTAGTACAGTCGCTAAACAATGCTCTGAGAACACAACACAGTTACGCGACGAGTTTAAATTAATGTCAGCAGAAATTTCGCGCACACTGGATGCAAAAATAGATGCGAAATTCGACCAACAGAACAGCCAAATTGACGAACGTTTTAATCACCACCTACAAAATAGTGAAATGCGTTACCGTACATTCATACAGGAACAAAGTAAAGTAAAGCGACAAGTCATGGAAACAATTACCGCACAGAGACAGGAAGATAAACGTAAATTGTTTACGAAAGCAAAAACATACGTAGACAACAATATTGCTACAGTATCAGACGAAATTAATACTATCAAACAGTTGAACACCGAATTGCGTGATGAAATTTCCGATCTTAAATCAAAAACAGATAGACACACAGTAGACTTTCAGACAGTGACCGACAGACTTGAACAATTAGAACTAATTCAGGATCCCGATGTCATCAAAGCTGACATTAAAAAATTGAACGAAACCACAAGTAAAATACAAAAACAAATTAATGCTTGTGACACTAAAAACGATGATCAGGTAAAAATACTGACTGAAAAATACGATGAATTGGCCAGTCGTATTGATGTTACCAAAAGTAATAATGACAGCAAATCAGACGATACTTCACCGATTTCGTTTAATCAAACACCTGAATTCCAAAATTTACAGCAGACGATCAGTGAGATAGATTCGTCTAATAATACATTACGTAGAAAATTGTCAACTTTACAGCAAGAGGTAACAGAGATGAAAAATGTTTCAGCGTTTAACACATCACAGCAGGCGCGACTTTGCGAACATTTGTCAGACTCGCACAGCCAGTATAATTTAGGTAATTTACAGAGAGTACGTGAGTTAGATTCCGAACAATCACAGACAAATAGATTCTCACACAATCCTGAACCTGTTCAGACATACAGAGACGACAATTTTGATTACAAACATTTTCTATCAGTGAGAAAATCTAAGGTATTTGAAAATGACAGAGCACAGGTACACGCTTTGAACTGGATACGTCGATTTATTTTTGTACTTTCACCGCCATTACCTGTAATGCAGAAACTAGCTTTGGACTGGATACTACAATTTTCTTTCGAATTTTCACCGGCATTGCCTGTAACGCAGAAGCTAAGATTTGTTTGTAGCGCGTAAGAGACCTCAGGGGATTCATTACGCTTTAATGAATATGTGCCGTATCGTGCACAGGGCTCTGAGCCGTAGGAGTACTATTTCATCTTTAGTTTTCTGCACTGCTGCCTTCTCTTCTACTATCCTTTATATCTATCTGAATAGCTCTTTAACTATCGCTCTACCTAGAATTAAGAAAAGTGTAAAGAAAACCTGATACGACAAGTTCTACCGAAAGTGACATTTATCATTAGACGCTCCAGAAATGACAACCATGAGAACTTTAATACCAGACAAAAATTTAATCATCAGTATGTGTAAAATTATCAGCAACAGGAACCACATTTTAGAGGTTTTTCTCCGCAACAGCAACAAAACCAACCGGTTAGCATACGTAACCAACAATGTAGTGCACAAGGTCAACCAAGCTTTAATGTTCCGCCACGTGCACGTATTGCGTCGGCCCCAAGAAATAGTAACGCACAGCAACAAGGGAATCAGTACGTACAGAAAACACGTCATTTTAACTCCTAGCTCTATGCACCATATAGAAATGACTATCATGACAGACGTAAAAATAATGAGCACAATTTTCAGCGTACGTTTAATAACAGTCGGTCTTATCATCAGCAGAATTATCCACAACAACATATTATCATGAATGAACCAGACAGTAGGTATCATCCCGAAAGTAATACGTCAGGAAGAAATAACAGAACAGTTCAAATAGTGGAAATGCCGCAGCATCCTCCTGAAAATAATAGCACGTCAGATAGAATTTGACTAGATACAGTACAGGTTGCATCTTCCAGCAACGTAAGCAATACTTCAGATACACAGAATCTAGTTCAGGAAAATGTTATTTGAAATATGCTTTGTTGAATGCACCACTTTTATCGCACTCAGATCTTACTAGAAATTTTTCCATTGCCACCGACAGTTCTAACACCGCTTTAGGCGTACATATTTTTCAGGAAATTGAAGAAGATGGTTGTACAGTAATTAAAAACATCGCTTTTGCAAGTCGCATTCTGTCACCTGCTGAACGCAATTATTCCGTTACAGAACTTGAAACATTATGTGCTGTATGGGCTTTTACCAGATTTAGGCATTTTCTTTATGGAAGACATACTACCGTTTACACAGACCACAGAGCGATACAATTTTTACTTTCGGCTAAATTTACACACGACAGATTAAGTAGATGGAAACTTTATTTGCAGGAATTTAATTTTTCAATTGTTCACATTACCGGCACACAAAATATTGTAGCAGACGCACTATTCCGTTCTCTTAACAACAATCAGCAAGACATCGCAACCAACTTCTGCAAAGCAAATTTCAGCGTCATGTACATTCAACAAGTTGCATTTGAAAATTTCATTTCGTCGTCATTACAAGACATAGCACAAGAGCAGAGTAAAGACAACGTGTGGAAAGAAATTAAACACCTTAGGCAAGATAGGAACAATGTTACCATTAGAAACCATTACACTGTACGCAATAACATTCTGTTTCGCCGCTCTCATCCTGACAGCAAAAACTGGTTATTATGCATTCCTGACGAACTTGTTAACAAATTAGTCTGGTATACTCATTTAAGTTACGCTCATTACGGAGCCAGAAAATGTTTTCTTATATTGAGACAGAACTGTTATTTTGCCAACATGGAGAAACGTATACGACGAGTTTTAGCGTCATGTGGAATCTGCCAGAAAGCTAAATCAGACACGACTTCACATGTTCCTCCGTTACATCCTATTGTACAGATGAAATTGAGACATATGGCCGCTGTAGACATTTTTGGTCCGATTCCCAGAACTAATAGAGGTTTTTGCTACATCTTTGTCGCTGTTGAACTCACTTCAAAATTTGTTACCCTCACTCCGTTACGCAAAGCTACTGCTAAAACTGTCTCGAAAGCATTTGTAAAACATTTTTTATTTCATGTAGGGCATGTGTTGAAAGTAATTTCCGACAATGGATCACAGTTTCGATCTGCTATATGGACACGTATGTTGCGAGCTAGAAACATTTCTCCGATCTATATATCCAGGTACCATGCTTCTTCGAACCCTTGCGAACGATTAATGAAAGAAATTGGCAAACTGTGTAGAATATACTGCCATAAAAAACATATTGATTGGGACACATATATACACTCATTCCAGGATGTCATTAATTCCATACCAAATGAATCTACTATGCTATCTCCGTCTGTTACACTGAAAAATGTTGAACCACCTAACAAAATTAAAGAATAAGTAACCTTTCCTACATCTTGTCGACTACGACACCATGAAATAATTGACATTGCGCTGAACAACTTCAAACGTGCCGCAGAGCGCCGGAGAAGACAGCAAAAACAGGTTTGTACACGCCGTGACTTTCACATTGGACAGAAGATATTATACGTCACACTATTTATCCAACAGAGGAAAGAGTAGATGCAGTAAATTTGAGCTTCTATACGCAGGTCCATATCGAATTCGCAGCATTCCTCACCCCAATGTAGTACACGTCGAAACTTTGAGAACCAGAAAAACCAAAGGGAACCACCACGTCTCCAACATCAAAGCTTTTATTGAATGAACATACTTTATGATTTATCACACTGTAATGCCATTTCCTAATTTTTTTATGACCACTTATGCAATTATATTCACATGAACACTTACTGATGATTATCGTATTTCTTCTTGGCAAGTGCCCGGCAAGGTAAGATTAGCAGGTAGCTCTTCTTGTCGTTACACATCAGACCGTGCATATTTTTCCAGATGAACTTACACATTTTATGACCACTTATGCAATTATATTTATGTGACTACTTACTGATGATTATCGTATTTTTTCTTGGCAAGTGCCCGGCAAGGTAAGGTTAGCAGGTCGCTTTTCTTGTCGTTACACATCAGACCGTGCACATTTTTCCAGATAAACTTACGTATCTTATGAATAATTATGCAATTCTATCTAGTGACATATTAATTTTATTAAATTCTCTGTACATTAAAGTCTACAATTCTCGCCTCTATTAACTACACAACATACAAGCTGAACACAAAGAAGGTCACATTTCTTGTCGTCATATATCAGACCGTGCATATTTTCCATTTTTCATGTATGAATGATTGTTTTCCTGTTTTGTTTGTATGCACTATGAAATATTTAAGATATAACAAACACCAGTTGACTTTGACATTTTTGCCTTATGATATCTCAACATCGTGACTATTTTACTTTTTTTTTTTTGCTGCTACATTGTTATACTCTGTGTACATTTTTTGCACCTGCACACTGTCTATGTTTTTTGACATATTACGTTTTCTGTCATGCTAGGCTGTATGCTCAATTATGTTACTATAAACCAGTTTTTATTTAGTGGGTATATGATTTAAATGCAAGACATTAATTTTTGTTCATCATTTTCAGAAAGCAATAACGTGTAAAAGAAATAAATTAAACATAAATGGGAATTTCACCTTCGGAATGAACGAAAGAAGATGCAATACCTCGTCACGAAGAGTAAATGGATCAGAATTAACAAGCATTAACAAGAATATGCTATACACATAGTAGAATAGCAGTTTTAACTAATTTTTTCTTTCAGAATACGAGGCGATTGATGCAGGCTGTCAGACAGAACTACACATCTTAGTTTTACTAATGAAATATGCTAGAAATAAGGAATAGTTTTATAATGAATAATGAAGTGACTTTTTTGCAGATGACAATGAATGGTGATGAATAATGATGAAGAATATGCTAATATGGATAATGAAGTTTTTCTTTATAGGTGATGATAATAATGGAGTTATGATAATATGGATAATGAAGTTTTTTCTTTGCAGATGAGGATGATGTTGAAGTTTATGTATTTATACTATGTAGTTTTTTAAGTATTTGTTGCAGTTCGTTTTGACAGTGTGTCTTATGTCGCATGGTATGATGACTGAAGGTTTTGGAAAGGACAGCTAGAGAACAAATATATTTTATACACATTTCACTACCTGTTAATTCGAAGTTCACTACTTTTCAGCATAATATGTGTTTCTTCTTTCAGTTTAATAATCCATTTTGTATTTTTTGCAGGAGAAATCATTCATGAAATTAATGTGCTATAAGCAGTTGGTCATTAAACCTGTGTCATTTATGAATGTGATCACATATACTCTAATTGTTTCATAACCTTGCTACAGCTGACTCATGACGAATGACGTTACACATCTTCATTTGCAGCAATAACTCAAAAGCAAATATTGTTATGCCCCAGTAATTAATTATCGATCTCAACTCATTGCATTGCTGGCACAAAAAAAAGGGAGTTCTGAGTAATTCTGAGTAATGTTTTCTAGTCACAGATCTTGAATAATAGTTACAGTATGTTACATTTTCAGTATGTCCTATGTCACTGGAATGATCAGTTCTGAGTAATATCTCATTTGAATGATGAATTCTGAGTAATACTGAATAATGATTTCTAATCACAGACATTGAATAATAGTTACAGTATGTTACATTTTCAATATGCCCTATGTCACTGGAATGATCAGTTCTGAGTAATACTGAATGATGCTTTGTAATAATGCATAAATACTATGCCCATAATTTCTGTAAATAATATTTTTTGTTATACTCTATAAATGCTATGCCATTCATTAGCTCCTGTTTTGAATGATGACTTCTGATGGTTTGTAACTGGTCAATGAGTGCCAATAATTATTTTAAATATGTCATATGTCACTTGAATGATGAAAAATGTTTCGTACTATTCAATACTTGCTATATGTATTGTAACTGGACAATGAGTGCCAATGATTACTATAACTAAGTGAATTATGTTAATACTATGCCATTCATTAGCTCCTGTTTTGAATGATGACCTCTGATGGTTTGTAATTGGCCAATGAGTGCCAATGTTCTCTGTAAACAGATAATTTATGAACATTATTCTGTAATACTTCATACATGGTACAGAAATGTTCAGTAACTGGGCGATGAGTGCCACCAATTACTCAAATCAGTTGTTAGACTAGTGTAATTCGCAATGAAGACTAGTCTGTAACTTAATGTCCTTCACCTTCTGACCTAATTACCAGAAATTACTGCAATATCCGTTTGTCCTGTCTATCCTCATGATCATGGAGCACTATATTTGGTTTTTGCACTAATTCTACGTTGGTGTACTTTACAAGAACGTGGTGTTGACACGACATGCTGTCCACCACCTTGAGCGATGGAGATGCTATTATGGTCCCACTGTTTGGTGTGCCTAGTGTACTACCAAAATGATAGCATGGAATATTATTACGACATTTCAGTGTCTTGGCTACACTGATTAATACTTCAAGGAAAAAAACTTCAGATTGTCTCACTTGGTGTTGTGCTTCTGTAGAAAGATATGGACTTTCAGTGCAGCTGCGTGCAACCTAAAGTGCTACAACCATGACGCAATCCTTCCCATTCCTTTCCTAGTTCTTGTAAAATGGTAAACACTTATACAATTCGTTTAAATTCTTGTAAAATGATATAGATATATACAGTGCGTGTGCACTTCATTTCATTTGTTAACAAGATCAGTTGTCCTAAATATGCTAAAGACTTATACAGTGCGTGTGCACTTTATTTCACTCCTTGATACGTTTATTTGTTGTAAAAATGCTAAAGAGTTTTACAGTGCGTGTGCACTTTATGCCATTTGTTAATATGATTGGTACTCATTGCCTATATACTTGTGATTTCCTGATATGTTCACTACTACAGTGCGTGTGCACTTTTGCCATTTGTTAATATGTTTTGTACTCATTGTGTATACATTTTGTCATTGCCTGATACGTTCTGTACTCAGTGCATGTACACTATATTTTATTTCATGTTCTGCACCTATATATATGTATATATTCTGTGATTGTAAAGTTAGTTAATTAAGAAAAATTTTTTGCTCATGGCAAGTCCAATTGACTCACCATCGCTGCCAAATTTTTGCCCCCCCAGTGGAGGGTTATGTAAGACGTATGCGTTGCCGGTGATGGGCGAGGCATGACAGAGTGTCTGACCAGAGAGTAATATGTCGTTAGTTGTTGCTTGTCGCTAGTCTGCGCTTGTCTGTGCGAGTCGACAGTAGTCTTGAGTAGTCTGCGTGAGTCGGCGGGAGTCGGCGCGTGTCGGCTGTGTGCTCTGCTCGACTCTGGTCAGGACTCTGCAGGATGGGTATTATTGTAGAAGGTAAAGAAGCAGCCTTGCGCATATCTAATAATGTATGTTAATTGTCATTTAATTTGTTCCAAAAAATGCCCCAATAATAATTTTTACAATATAAAGTAACTTTTTTAAAGAAAAGCATTCATTTCAATTTAAAGAATATTTCAAATGCGTGATCATTCCTTCCAAGAATAAAAAAAAATATACGCCAGCATTGCACGAAGCTGTGTCAAAAAATTTCTACATAAGAGCAGATATATTTGCTGTTTTTTATTGAGGTAAGAATTTTTGCTTTTTTTATTTAGAATACAGGGCCGAAGGACAGCGCTGCTGTCCTCATAAAATTTATCAGGTTACTAAATTTTTTTTTATTTTGATGTTTAGGAATTTTTCTGTTTCGAACTTAACATTAAATGAGAAAAGAATTTTGAGGTTACATTAAATGTGAATGCATTTCTGCACACAGATTATAAATGGGAGCCAATTTTGTTCAGAGGTTATAATATTAGAAAAATTCATTTATTTGTTAATTCTGTGGGGAGGTTACGCTTGGTTCATGGTTCGTGGTTTCATTATTAAATTTCTGTGGGGTGGTTACACGGTCTATAGTAGGGCGATGTACCTGAGGGAAATATTATGTAGATGGAAGAGGACTTAGATGAAGATGAAACGGGAAATGATATTACATGAAGAGTATGACAGAGCACTGAAAGACCTAAGACGAAACAAGGCTCCAGGATTAGGCAACATTCCATGAGAGCTATTGATAGCCTTGGATGAGCCTGGCCTGACAAAACTCTGCCATCTTTTGAGCAAGATGTATAAGACAGGCGAAATAGCCTTAGGCTTCAAGAAGAATATAATAATTCCAATCCCAAAGAAAGAAAGTGTTGACAGGTGTGAAAAGGTAGAATGTAGAAGCCGACATCGGGGAAGATCAGATTGGATTCTGTAGAAATGGAACACGTGAGGTAATACTGAACCTATGACATATCTTAGAAGATAGATTAAGGAAAGGAAAACCTACGTTTCCAGCATTTGTAGACTTAGCTTTTGACAATTTTCTCTTTCCAATTCTGAAGGCGGCAGGAGTCAAATAGAGGGAACGATAGGCTGTTTAAAATTTGTACAGAAAACAAATGACAGTTATAAGAATCGATGGACATGAAAGGGAAGCAGTGGTTGAGAAGGGAGTGAGCCAGGATTGTAGCCTATCTCCGATGTTATTCAATCTGTATTCTGAGCAAGCACTAAAGGAAACAAAAGAAAAATATGGAGTAGGAATTAAAATCCAGGAGAAGAAATAAAAAATTTGGAGACAGCAAAGGCCTAGAAGAGCAGTTGAACGGAATGGGCAGTGCGTTGAAAGGAGGATATAAGGCGAACATCAACAAAAGCAAAACGAGGATAATGGAATGTAGTCGAATTAAATCGGGTGAATCTGAAGGAATTAGATTGGGACATGAGGCATTTAAAGTAGTAGAGGAGTTTTGCTATTTGTGGAGAAAAATAACTGATGATGGTCGAAGTAGAAAGGATATAAAATGTAGACTGGCAATGGCAAGGAAAATGATTCTGAAGAAGAGAAATTTGTTAACATCGATTATAGATTTAAGTGTCAGGAAGTCTTTTCTGGAAGTGTTTGTATAGAGTGTAGTCATATATGGAAGTGAAACATAGACGATAAATGGTTTAGACAAGAAGAGAATAGAAGCTTTCGAAATGTGATGCTATAGAAGAATGCTGAAGATTAGATTTGTAGGTCACGTAACTAATGAGGAGGTATTGACTAGAATTCGGAAGAAGAGGAATTTGTGGCACACGTTTACTAGAAGAAGAGATCGGTTGGTAGGACACGTTCTGAGGCAGAAGGGGATAAAATGGTTCAAATGGGTCTGAGCACTATGGGACTTAACATCTGAGGTCCTCAGGCCCCTAGAACTTAAAACTACTTAAACCGAACTAACCTAAGGACATCACACACATCCATGCCCGAGGCAGGATTCGAACCTGCGACCGTAGAGGTCGCGCTGTTGAAGACTGAAGCGCCTAGAGCCGCTCGGCCACACCTGCTGGCCAGAAAGGGATCATCAATTTAGTATTGGAGGGAAGCACGGAGGGTAAAAATCGTAGAAGGAGACCAAGGCATGAATACCCTAAACATTTTCAGAATGATGAAGGTGCAGTAGTTATTCGGAGATGAAGAAGCTTGCACAGAATAGGGCAGCATGGAGAGCTGCATACAACCAGTCTCTGGACTGAAGATCACAAGAACAAGTGTTGACAATGGCGGGAATAGTTACAGAATTAGTGATGACGAAGCTGTTTGTCAGGACGAGGATGGAGAAGAATCGTGGACATCTCACAAATAATATGGAAGAATACGACGATTCCTAATTTATATAAAAATTTCGCATTACTACTCTTCGATCTCTTGGAGCGTACGAATGAAATGAGAAACCATTTCCTAACACAAAACGTTTTGCTTGTGGTAGCGTAACAGGCATTTGATATTGCAACTTCGTAAATTATATTCTGTTGTGTTATAAAAATGACTATTTGTGCCAAAAGAGGATCACTAATTTGGTGAGTTTTACAATTGCTACATTAGGGAGGCCTGTTTCGTTTTATCTAGCAGACAGTGACAAAATATATGTAATCAAATCGAGAAACCACACCAGTCTTGAGTACTATTCGTATTAACAGCTTTTTGATTTTTCACGTAGCAAAACGTTTGACTAACTTTGATGAAGTAATATATTCTTTCGCAGGAAGGAAAGTACCCTGTGGAAAGCTGTATCAAGATTAGAGAGAAAAACCTGCTGGGACTTAAGGTTTGAAGAAATGTGTATTGTCATGCTTTTCTCTTGTCTTCGAAGTTTTTATGTTTCCTATATTTAATTTTATTTCACCAAAAGCGAACGTTATTAGCTACTAGGCAATAAAGAGTGCCAATTTTCTGAAGAGTTCTTATACTCCTGGTTACCAGAAATCGTAGGATGTCAAACTGGCCAACTGGGAGCAAGAGAGGCACCAAGGACATTTTACTTTCCACTGTCCTGGATGTAGGTTTGATGGATTCCATTACAAAATATACGCGTTTGAATTCCACAGCGACGTGCGACAGAAGAATGCTGTGTGAATGGGTGTTGCACTGCAATTTGGCACGCTTAAGGCCAATTCACGTGTCTTACATTTCCTCGAACATATATGTTTTATATATCAAACTCTTCATTAAGATGTGTGCTGCAAAATGAACATATTTTTGAAAAATCTTTTGGCAGGTCTACAGTAGCCAGACAGGGCCTTTCGGCAGATGAAGAGCAGTCCAAAACGTAGAGGGGGGGCGGCGGAGGGGGGCGGGAGGGCAAGAGGGGCTCTTAGGCTGTAGGGAAACCGACCCTCCTATAGGAGACAAACTTGATTAAAAACAGGGAAGGTCACTCTGCAAAGCCTGAAGAGATGGATCCTTAGCCGTAGTGAAGGCAACCATCTAAGGGGAGACGATCTCTAAAGAAAAGCGATTATTGTGGGACACCTGAAGGTGGCAGTCCCGCTACCTAGCTACAGGTCGGAATCTTGTAACGGAGGAGTTACAACATTACTCACAAAAAAACAAGAAGAAAAACAGACTGCTGTTTAATGACAACCAAAATTAGGAAAAGAAGTTAAGAATAAAATGAGTTTGAAAATGTTGAAAAAAGCCACATGGAATGTTAATGGAATGACCTCTACAGAACAACAACTAGCAAGGGAATTGAGCACTGCAAGAATTGGTATAGCTGTAATAACAGAAACAAAGAAAAACGTACAAGGCCATAAAGAAATAATGCTTATATTACGATGTACAGCGAAGTAAGTAGAACTGGACTAGCAAAAGCTGGAGTTGCAGTTATGATCAAAGGTAGACATAGGAAATAGTTGCTATCGTATAAGTCCCTAAAAGAAATATTAAGTTAAAGATATCTGGGATGTTGGTCACTATAATTGGTGCAAAAGCTCCAGAGGAAGGAAAGAGAGACGAAACGCATGCAACATATGAATGCGTGCAGAAGACAATTAGAGGATACCTAAAGCAAAATATCTAATACAATAAATTCCTTTATTTCCGTCTATGATCATAAACTTGTTAAGTCCTCAGACCAACGGTTTAGGTCACAGTGATACTATTCAGATCTGTTTTAAAAGCATGTCCTAGTATAATAGAGTCATAGCGCCACCGTCAAAAGGTAAACGCAAAATCAGCACAGCATCGTCACACATAAATAAAATGGAATGAATGTGTGAAAATGCTGAGCTGTTTTCTGCTTGCCGATACCACTATGTATCCGTTGTACTAGGACATGTTTTTAAAATAGATCTGAAGATGATCATTGCTGACCAAAACCGGTAGTCCGAGGACCTAACAAGTTTCCGTCTTCCGCTATAAATTTTACCATCTACAGCGTCTGCAACGCCACTTCCACGTGCTTAGCTGAGGGGTAACGTGTTTGTCTACCATACAATAGGCCAGTCTTCGATTCCCAGTGGGGGGTGGATAATTTTCTTCATTTGTGTACTAAGTGTTGTGCAGTCCTCAACACCAGTGCAAAAAGTCACCAAATGTGGCGTCACGTGAAATAAAACTTGCACCAGGTTGCCTGATCTCCATGGGTTGGGACTCTCGGTCATAAACGCCACACGATCGTTCCATTTCATCTTGTATCATGGAAATTAGTCCTTGCTATCTCAACACGTGACCTATTATCGAGCCCCTTCTTCATACCCGTATTTTCCACATGTTTCTCTCCTCACTGATTCTGTGGGGAACCTGCACATTTTTTATTGAGCCGTGTAGCTCGGCAGCAATATTTCAGTAGAGGTAATTCGCGCTACTTTCCCGTTTCGTGCTAGGTTTAGGACGCAGCGACGTCTGCTGGTCTACTCGTGTATCTGGGAGGAATGGCTCTAAGTCGCAAAGGTTGACGAACTGACTCTCTCGAGCAGCGGGCACTTCCTTCTTTGGGTCGGCACCGGGTGTAGATTCCTCAAAGGTTGGCGGTGGGAACAACTGGAGACAGATTGGTGATCTTGCGCGGCCGAAAAGCCTGCTGTGCCGTGGAGGTATGGCACGACGTGCCCGAGTGTTTTCTGGGGAGGCTAGTGTGTTTCACTCGTACGGAATTTTCTTAAGCCTCCATAGCCATATTCCACTGACAGTTAAACGCCGCAAAAGTTCTTTCAAGTGAGAGTAAGATAGAACGTTAGTGCTGGTTGTGGGACGCTCGTGCGCCGGGTGTAGATTCATCAAAGGCTGGCGGTGGGAGGAACTGGAGCCTGGTTGGTGGTCTTGCGCGACCGAGAAGCTTGCTGTGCCGTGAAAGTATGGCATGACATGCCCGAGTGTTTTCTGGGGCGGCTAGCGTGTTCCGCTGGTACGATATTCTCTTAAACCTCCATTGTCATATTGCACTGACAGTTAAACCCCGCAAAAGTTCTTTCAAGTGAGAGTGCGATAGAACGTTAATGCTGGTTGTAGGACGCCCGTCTCACTGAAAGGTGTCAGGCAAATCCAACACCTTCCATGAAAAGCCTGACATGATAAGCAAATCCAGTAGTATGTCACATAGCTCCGAATAAATCGTGACATTAACTTAACCAAAGTAATACGAGTAAAGAGTGAGCAAATGGAGTACCACAGACTAACACAAGAATGCCTAAATGCATGTCATACCTTCCCACCGTGAGACAGACACAGTTCCGAGGGGAGAAACGAGAAGCCGAGAGCAGAACCGTGTTAAGCTGAAGTCCCTACGGTAGGGGACGGACACCCACTTCGCCAGCTAACCGCTAGGACCACCCCCAGCCCATGTTAAAAGCTGGAGCCCACCAGAAGAACAGTATAGATCTTACGATAACACAAAAAGGGGCTACCCCAGCCGCAAGCTTTACTGTGAAACTTTTTCGCGTCTCTGTTACGTCAGGACCACCCCTCAGCCCATGTTGAAAGATAGAGCCCTCCAGAAGAACAGTATAGATCTTACGATAACACTAAAAGGACCACACCAGCTGCAAGGTTTAGCGTGATACTTTTTCGCGTCTCTGTTACGTTGCAAACTTCAAAAACATTGCCCCACCACGAAAAGTATAACGTTTCTCGTTGGATAGACGGAATTTTTGTAGGCGGAGCTTAAGATTAACATTGAGACCCTGATTGGTCAGATGAAAACACAGCCACATAGTTTTTTTTTAAACCAACTTCGGTAAATTGTAGTAAGGAGAAGTTAGGAGAGAGTTACTTCCGAGACTGCGAGGTGAGCGGAGCTGTGCTGTCCGCCGCCCCCTGACGAACACTGACATGGTAATGAACGCACGCAATGCCGCATAACAGCACATAAAGCTTCACTCAGAACTGCAGAAGTCTCGTCTGTTACACCCCTTTTTGCGTAATACTAGTGTCGATCGTCAATTAAAGCTCATGGTTTTCACATTTGCCACTTGAAGTAAAAATCTGAAACGCAATGATTTTTCTGTTATATAGTTATTGGGAAGCCACATCAGCCACTGTAATTTACAAGTTAGATAAGTAATTCAAGATAATTGAGGGTCACTGTAGACCATTTTGATAGTTTTCTCTTTTGTGAAACTTAATTTAAACCTAGATTATAGATGTGATATGGCATAGCTCATCCTTCGATCCATTGTAGAACTTAGAAAAACCCATTCAGGGAATATTCGTTCACATTTTTGTTGAACACAGTTGGTTTTTACCATCCTGTATTAAAACATTTCCTTTTATCAATAGTGCAATTTATAAACAATGTTATGTGAGTAGAATAAAATTTCCAATGGTAAACTTAATTGCGTTTTCGACGTTATTTTACCAGCTAACTAAAAATAGGAAATCCTTGAACCCCTTTCACTAAATTTAGTTAGTATTAAGATTCTTTTACAGGGAGTGCAGTGGAGCTGACGCTGAAATCATTAAGTATTTTGTTATATCATCGCTAGTCTCACTGAACTCTTCTGAACTCTACATGTCATGTGTAGTCTGACGTCTCCTTACCAGCAACAGGTCCCAGGTTCAAAGTAGTCAATTTCCTAAAAAACACGCTCAGAGCGTCATTGCGCGAAAGTGGTAGGGAGACACGATATAGAACAAACAGACACCACGCAGAATGTTAGAGAATGGCGACCCTACCAGGATGGTAAAATACTATGATTGAAGGTCGACCACATGCCTAACTAGGTCGGAAAAATATCCTATTAAAAATTTTTATCGTAATTAAAAAAAAATTTTTTTTGAAAGGTATAAATAGTTGAAACCAGTAGCTGCAGCGATAGATAGTGAGACATTCAAGCAGAGACAATAGCATAATTAAGTTATGAATTTTAAAAATTGTTAGAATTAAGAATTCTCCTCAATGCAAGCGCATAGGTGGCGGATACATCGTTGACAAGTTGGTTCTGATCCATCGTTGACAAGTTGGTTCTGATCCAACAAGTAAGTGAATGGATTGTCAGTCTTGGGTATAATAAGTGTCAAGTCGTGTGGACAAAAAGTTTATGAAACGCGTGAGATCGTATGAGCGCATGTTGACTCGAAGTAGGGCGCGTGAATTGCTTTTAAAACAGAAAATAAGGGATTCGGAAAGATTAGCAATGGCAGATCGAGACCTTGACCGAATTGAGGTAGAGACCCACCATGAAAATGGACAGAGAATAGAGGACAGTACAACAGACGATGCAGTATCGCGAGAAATAGGACATATAACGCACCATAACGAAGATAATGTACGTCAAGGCATAGAAAACGTAAGTCAGCATACGACAGAGGAGCAGGAAAGTAGAGAGAGAGTCGATGAGGATTCTAACTTGCGTCTTGAATACGTAGAACCCATAGTACAAGTAATCAGAGCTTCCTCAGCACAGAGTACAAGGAATGCGAGCAGAAAGGTGTCACAGCAGAGTTCAATGCAATCGGTTGCGAACCAACACTTAGGCGAAAACACAGAGCGTAAGACGTCGGAAGAAAACGCAATAGGACCCACCAATCTGGCAGAATTATCACAACAAATTACGGAAACCATGACAAGGCAAAATAAAGAAATAGCGAACCAAATTCAAATTCAGAATGCAGAAACCACGAGACAAATGCGTGAGATTAAAGAACAAAACAAAAAAATTCAGTTACACCTAAGTCATATTGAAGACGAGGCAAAAGAATCTCGAGAAGTGATAGGAAACTTAATAACAGGTCACAATCATGACAAGGCAAAATAAAGAAATAGCGAACCAAATTCAAATTCAGAATGCAGAAACCACGAGACAAATGCGTGAGATTAAAGAACAAAACAAAAAAATTCAGTTACACCTAAGTCATATTGAAGACGAGGCAAAAGAATCTCGAGAAGTGATAGGAAACTTAATAACAGGTCACAATCAATTGAGAACAGACATTGACAAGGTAAAAGCGGACGTACAAACATTGCGTAATGACATTCAGGACGAGATCAAAACATTACGTAACAACACCCAGGGAGAAGTCAAGAAACTAGAGAAACAGATAAAGGAAATTACTAAACAAGCAGCAGGTACAGCGCGTGAAGTTGTTGAAAACAGTGTGTTACACAAACGTATTACAAAAGCAGCGCTGAAAAGATATGATAACCGCATAGTCAAAATAGAAGCGCAAACGAAGCGACAATTTCAGAAATTACGAACAGAGTTGTTACAAACCATTGAAGAGCGTAGTGAACAGGATCGAACAAGCACAGAGTCCGCAACCACATCCGTATCTGTAACAGCACCGGAAAAACAAGCAATTAACGAAGATATTACGCATTTGCGATTCCAATCACAGGCGGAAAGTAACATATGTGAAATCAGACAGCCTGCACAGCAACAAACACGTTTCGAAATTCTTGATGAACAAACGGCATCTCAAACACATGCGGAACCACAAATGTATGTTTCAAGACAGTTTGGATCGTGCAATGAAGCAGCAAGGTTAGCCAGACAAGATACCCAACCAATACGTGATAATGGAAAGCCAGGTCACGAAGAGTACAGTGCAATGCATTCAGCTACACGTTCACAACCGATGGAAGAAAATTATTGCGTCCCACTCCAACAATACTACGCAAGGTTAGGCGAAAGTTACAGTGGCCAATATCCAATGGATCTACCACAACCGCAAAGAACGACGGGAGAAATGATCAGAAACAAAAGTGGTGAAGAATCGCGAATTTCATATGGAACTATGACGAAGTACGACAACGATCATTTCCTCATAGTCAAAAAATTTCAACACTTTCGAGAAGGAAATTCATTACATCCACGACCTTTTATTGATCAATTCCGAGTAGGATTACCAGAACACTGGACGCTAGCACACAAATTAGACTTTATATGTGCACACATGTCAGGAACAGTCGCAGAAACCATGCAGAATGTTGCAGCGACATGCCGATCGTACGAAGATTTCAGAGAGAAGTTTCTCTCACGATATTGGTCCAGCGAAGCACAGAACAGAGTGAAGTACGAATTATTACAGAACCCATATTTTAAAAATTCTGGAGAGAAGAGTCTCGTGAAATTTTTCAAATTAATGGCAAAGAAAAATCAATGCTTATATGTACCATATAGTGACGGAGAGTTGATTAAATTATGCGCGATGGAGCTACCATTGAAATACCAGCAATCATTAGTAGGTAGCGGAGGCAATGACGTCGAAGCATTTAAAGGTATTGTAAGGGAACTAGAGTTCATATTTTCGGAAGATGACGCAAGAAAAGGACGAAGCGCACGTGAAAACGAAAGCAAAAAGCAGTGGAATCCACAAGACACAGTACGAAGAAACAATAATTACGAACCATGTGATAACTTCGCACCAAGAAACGACAATAGATTTCAACAAAGAACTGTTTATGGATTTACAAGAGAATATGGCAATAACTATAATTCACCCAGGAACGGCAACAACTATTACAGAGGGTATAACGACAACCGGAAAGGGTACTAGAGAACCAATAGACCGACAAATTATCAACAAAGAAACCACTATCAACAAACTGAACAAGAAAAGAGAATACAGATAGAAGAGGTGGAGGTAAGACCACCAAACACTGATAAACGTTCGAATGCACAGCTAAGCGCCCATGCCAAAGAGAATGACGCACCGACCCAGGACAATTGCAGCACCTTGAACAGAGAAGTAAAAATCTTACCACGAGAAGAGAAGAAGGAAGAAACAAATCCGCAGGGATCAGATGAAAACGAAGACAAGGAAATAACAATATCGTGTTGGGACGAAATTAATTGGGAGAATACTGACGAGGAAGATGAATTACCAGAGGCATGCACAACGAATGTAGGAGAAAAGGAGGAAGTAATGAGTATTGCAGAGCTATTTGAGATGGAAATGAGGGAAAGCGAATTCAATGAGGATAATGCGCAGTCGACAGAAGTTGAAAATAAGTTACGAGTGGGCACACAACCCAACGTATATAATGAAGGAAGTTATGAAGCGATAATTAGAGCATTTAGATGCGATTATGTGGAGGTAGCGACGAAGAAGGAGAAGATAGATGAGGATGAGGAAGAAGTAGAGGATGTGGAAGAAAGCGTAAATGAAGGAAGAAATAGAGAAGAGGAAATAAAAGTGAGAGAAGTAGCAGTCGAAGCTTATCCTACAGAAAGTTCGAATTCACAAGGGAAATTCCTAAAAAGACTCATGTATGATTCAGTGGAGGATTCGTTGATGCAAGAAGAAGCAGAACAGAACCAACCCTTTCAAATTCAGCTAATTGTGAAGGCCATGGTAAAGCATATCCCAGTCAATATTGTAATTGATAGCGGAAGTGAACTGACTGCGATCTCAGAAAATTTATTCATGCAGTGTAATGCCAAAGAGGAATTGCCAGTTCTGAAAACACGTAAGATTAAAGTAAGAGGTCCTATTAGAAAGAATGCTGCGGAAGTTACGAGACAAACAAGGTTAACTCTTTCATGTCAAGTCAAAAGATCGAAGCCAACTTCGTGATTATACCTAAACTAACTGTAGATTTGATTATAGGTGCAGATTTTTTAAATGAGAGACGAGCGATAATAGATGCGGGGAAAGCTAGCGTAACATTCGGGAATGTCACACTTCTCTTTGAGCAAAAGCTAAAATTAGAAGAAATACCAGTTATAAACAAACAATTAAGAATGACGCGAGATAAAGAGGATGAAGAATTAGAATGGTCTGCACAAAAGGGGGAATCGCCTCAACTCATGTTAGAAGTCCATAAAGAAATCGACGAAAAATTGCAAGAAGTTCGTGGTATTTCGACATACAGTAAAAGAGAATCAGAGGGTATTTTACGAGATAAAGCAGAGGTATTTTTACCTAAGACTGGCAGTATTAAACACTTTCAGTACAAGTTTGAAGATTAATTTTATTACTGATAAATAATCAGCACAATATTTCAAGATTATGTTGCAGATATGCAGATAAGATCGTCAGGAGAAAGAAGAATGAAGAGAGAGGAAGGTGGAAAAAAGAAAGTAGTTTCAATAAAAACAAAAACAAAAATAACACCAATAGTACCATAGATTAAGGTGAAGGGATAAAGCGTAGATAGTCTAACAGCATGAAATACTAAAATGCTATACACCACAACACTACACAAAAAAAAAATAACAAAACGAATTTGAGGATTTTTGTAGAAGTTAAGACTCAAAATATCTTAGAATTGTAACATTGAAAGGGCGCCGAAATTTGTAAACCTTTTTAAGAAGGCGTAAAACAATGTAGGTACTAGACATATGTTAGATGATTATAAGTAAAACTTTTAGTAAGAACCATTGTAAAAACTCCAACAAAGACCAGATGCAACGACCCACAAGTTGCAACGCGAGATGTATCAAGAAAGAAAAGGACATAATTAGCAAGACACGATTCCTATAAGGCAGAAGCGTCGAGAGAAGGGAAAGGACAGCGAGACCAACAAAGGATAGCTGAAGTGGGCAGTAAATCTGCTGAACCACAGGGTGGCGGAACCCTGCTGGGACAGAAGACGGAACCACAGAGTGGCAGAACACGGAAGGAACCGGTGCAGGGACTGCCAAGCAAACACCGGACTTTCACCGCTCGTAAACCCCGGAACGCCCCGACTCAGCGGAGCGAGCAAAAAACGGCCAGACGAGGAGACGGTTTGGGCAAGCCACCATTGGCAAAAAATGTGTGTAAAAGTCACACTACCGCTATTAAACAGCACGCTGATGCACGAAACTGAAGAAAACTTCCACAAAGTAAAAATGACATGCCCAAACAATTTATCAAACTGTTACTAAGAGGAGAACTTCAAAGCGACTAGTTATCAATAAATATTTCCATATCCTGCCCAGAGAAGAACCAAGAATCAAGTAAGAAGCAGAGAAAAAGCAGGAAGAACAGAAGTTGAAGTTTCGCAGGGTTGAGACCAAGAAAGAAGATGGGTGAAGAATAGACGACATACCTTCCCAAATCCCTATCCTATTGTAAACTAGTCGTCTGCGAAGTATTACAACGAAAAACGACCGCTTTCAGCGACACATAACGATGACTTCCCGCATACAAGCCAGTAGACCATGAGATTCTGCACTCACAGCTCCATTCCATTATGGGACCTCCACAACAGCAACACACACTTGCAAAGCCAATAGGGAATGACGAACGAAGCTGTACATCAAATACTTGCCCACATCCATCTCGCTCAAGTCCATCACCTTCGTGCAAAAAACATTCGCCAACCTCATGCTTAAACATTCATAGGATTGTATGAATGTGTGAAATCAAATTATGTGATGTTGGAATTGTGCAAAAGAAACGTGTGAAAAACTAAATAAGTTAGGCACACCAGACAGCTAATAAACTACAAAATAACAGTCATTGACTATGGACTTAAGTAAAAAATAGACTGTCGATAAAAATAAGTCATTAGTTCTGAAATAGACAGTATATAAAGAACAAAAGTAAGGCTTAATAAACACTAAAACTATATGCAACTTATTTTCTCCTCAGAAAAATAAAAGTATAACTAAATTTTACTTATTTTCTCCTTATAAAAACAAAGAATAAAATATTATCTTGTTGGATGTTTTCCCTTTTTTTAACATTTGTACCATTTGTCAGGATATCATCTCAATACTTGTGTATGTATATTTCCTTGTCAAAGCAATTATTGGAAATAATTCTTATTTGTTAGTGTAACAATGTTGAAACAAAAACATTTTACTTGTACATGATATTTAGAAAATGTGTTAGGAATAGATTTTACTTAATTACTACATTTATAAAAACAATATTTTTAAGAAATCGATGTGAAAGGCTCCTCACTTTCGAAAACAAACTTCTTAAAAAACAAACTCCACAATTAAATAAAGAAAGAAAATAATAAAAAAGTAATAATTATAAAGGAATAAAAATATTCTTCCCTTCTCAATATAAACATATTTTTGATAATAATGTGGAAGAATATAAAAATATAAATTACTAATACAAACTAGCATAGAACAGAATAACATGGCTGAACAGTAGGCAACAAAATTTAGATAACGGAATAATTTTTGACTGGCTTAGACAACGATTCAATCATTGCAAAAATTAAGTTCCAAGGGTGGTGATATGTAAGGTGTCAGGCAAATCCAACACCTTCCATGAAAACCCTGACATGATAAGCAAATCCAGTAGTATGTCACATAGCTCCGAATAAATCGTGACATTAAATTAACCAAAGTAATACGAGTAACGAGTGAGCAAATGGAATACCACAGACTAACACAAGAATGCCTAAATGCATGTCATGCCTTCCCACCGTGAGACAGACACAGTTCCGAGGGGAGAAACGAGAACAGAAGCCGAGAGCAGAACCGTGTTAAGCTGAAGGCCCTACGATAAGGGACGGACACCCACTTCGCCAGCTAACCGATAGGACCACCCCCAGCCCATGTTAAAAGCTAGAGCCCTCCAGAAGAACAGTATAGATCTTGCGATAACACAAAAAGAGCTACCCCAGCCGCAAGTTTTAATGTGAGACTTTTTCGCGTCTCTGTTACGTCAGGACCACCCCTCAGCCCATGTTAAAAGATAGAGCCCTCCAGAAGAACAGTATAGATCTTAAGATAACACTAAAAGAACCACACCAGCTGCAAGGTTTAGCGTGATACTTTTTCGCGTCTCTGTTACGTTGCAAACTTTAAAAACATTGCCCCACCACGAAAAGTATAACGTTTCTCATTGGATAGAGAGAATTTTTGTAGCTGGAGCTTAAGATTAACATTGATACCCTGATTGGTCAGATGAAAACAGCCAGATAGTTTTTTTTAAACCAACTTCGGTAAATTGTAGTAAGGAGAAGTTAGGGGAGAGTTACTTCCGAGACGGCGAGGTGAGCGGAGCTGTCCTGCCCGCCGCCCCCTGACGAACACCGACAAGGTAATGAACGCACGCGATGCCGCATAACAGCACATAAAGCTTCACTCAGAACTGCAGAAGTCTCATCTGTTACACCCCTTTTTGCGTAATACTAGTGTCGATCGTAAATTAAAGCTCACGGTGTTCACATTTGCCACTTGAAGTAAAAATCTGAAACGCAATGATTTTTCTGTTATATAGCTATTGAGAAGCCACATCAGCCACTGTAATTTACGACAAGTTAGATAAGTAATTCAAGATAATTGAGGGTCACTGTAGACCATTTTGATAGTTTTCTCTTTTGTGAAACTTAATTTAAACCTAAATTATAAATGTGATCTGGCACAGGTCATCCTTCGATCCATTGTAGAACTTGGAAACCCGTTCAGGGAATATTCGTTCACATTTTTGTTGAACGCAGTTGGTTTTTACCATCCTGTATTAAAACATTTCCTTTTATCAATAGTGCAATTTATAAACAATGTTTTGTGAGTAGAATAAAATTTCCAATGGTAAACTTAACTGCTTTTTCGATGTTATTTTACCAGCTAACTAAAAATAGGAAATCCTTGAACCCCTTCCACTAAATTTAGTTAGTATTAAGATTCTTTTACAGGGAGTGCAGTGGAGCTGACGCTGAAATCATTAAGTATTTGGTTATATCATCGCTAGTCTCACTGAACTCTTCTGAACTCTACATGTCATGTGTAGTCTGACGTCTCCTTACCAGCAACAGGTCCCAGGTTCAAAGTAGTCAATTTCCTAAAAAACACGCTCAGAGCGTCATTGCGCGAAAGTGGTAGGGAGACACGATATAGAACAAACAGACACCACGCAGAAAGTTAGACGACGTACTCTCTCACCTTGTGAGCATGTATTCAGTGTGATTGTTATCTTGAACTTTGCTGCGGGTGGCTGTTTGCTGTTTCGTTTACCTAATACAATGTGAAGCCACCGTGTTAAGAGCTGGTGGTGAG
This sequence comes from Schistocerca nitens, assembly GCF_023898315.1. Taxonomy (NCBI): domain Eukaryota; kingdom Metazoa; phylum Arthropoda; class Insecta; order Orthoptera; family Acrididae; genus Schistocerca; species Schistocerca nitens. The sequence continues at coordinate 73,492,437 of NC_064614.1, forward strand.
CTAGCTGCCCTCATTGTACGTATTTGTTGTTTCCTCGGCCACTTCTGGTTGGTTTAGCTACTGGTTTTCTGTTCTCTCGTAGTGGTATTGTTAGGGTTAAGTGGAAATTCATTGTAAGATTATGCTAAGCTATATGAGCGAGGCTCTAAAAATTTTTAAATGTCCGTTGTTGAAGCTGGTTTTACTATTATTTATTACTGCGGATTTGATTGCCTTGTGTGAATTTAGGAACAGTTATTTCTGATTGCTTTTTTAAGTATATACCTTGCAAGATTAAATTTTATCTGGTTAGTTGCTCGTTAATATATGTTGTAGAGTTATCCTGATGTGTAAATTTGCCCTAGAGAGTGCGGTCTCATTCTTGCCATAAATTACGGATTCTGCCTGGTTGGGCCAGATACATGAGTCAGCATGCTGACGGCTATATACAGGGCGTTTATAAATGAATATGGGGGTTTTAAAGCTTTATAATATTTATTAAATTAAAGCGAGGCTCTAAAATTTTTAATGTCCTCTGTTGGAGCTGGTTTTACTGTTATTTATTATTGGGGATTTGATTGCCTTGTGTGAATTAAGGAACAGTTATGTCTGATTGCTGTTTTAAGTATATGCCTTGCAAGATTATATTTTTATCTCGCTAGTTGCTCGTAAATATGTGTTGTAGAGTTATCCTGATGTCTAAATTGGGCCTAGAGAGTGCGGCCTCACTCTTGCCATAAATTACGAATTATGCTTGGGTTGGGCTGGATACATGAGTTAGCATGCTGATGGCTACATACATTGTGTTTATAAATGCATATCGGGGGTTTAAAGCTTTATAATATTTATTACATTAAACTTACAGTTATAAATGATATGTGAAATGAAAGAGCAACTCAAACAGTTGTGTTTGGCACTAGTGCGCACCTCACGGGCATAGCGAAGTACGCGATTGGTTGAACTTCACTCTACCAAAGCGCTAGATAGGCCGCAAGGGACCAAATAACAGCGCTTGCTTTGCATCGCCTCCACATTCATCCGACCTGACGCCATGCGATTTTTTCCTTTGAGGCTTCATCAAGGATCGTGTGTACGTGCCTCCGCTACCAGCAGACCTCCCTGAATTAAAAAACCGGATTGAAGCAGCTGTTGCTTCAATCACTGAAGACACACTTATCAACGTTTGGGAAGAACTAGGCATGTGTGCTGTGTGGTAAATGGTGCTCACATTGAACATTTATAAGGTTCTTCGTAAAACTGTTTCATATGTTCTTTCATTTGACATATCATTTATAAATGTAAGTTTCATATGATAAATATTATAAAGCTTTAAAACCCAAATATTCGTCTAGAAACACCCTATATTTACAGCATTTGTTTCTTTTGGTGGCGTGTTAATACCGATTCCCAAGGACCAGTCTCTTTGACCTAATGATGCCCTTGCACTGTGCCGTGAGAGCTACTGTTCTTAGTATCACCCTAAATAAGTAGTAAGTTTTTTCTCTGGCTTCGTAGCGCTTCGTAGCGCTTGCTGATGATTGTGTCGTACCCGCTCTGGACCTTCTATTTTCTGTCTATTGCCTTAAAAAAAATAAAAAAAAAGAACAGGTAAAAGGGAGGGCGGTAATTGATGCAATGTCCTGTGTACGTATATTTATGTTTGAATTGTATGCGTTCCATTACCGGTCGCTCATGGACAACCTCAGTGTGTAACAGATATGGTTCCACATGGTAATTTCGTCCAGTAGCCTGTTTAGCGGTGCTGTGACGTGCATCTCGTTTGGAGAAGAGGGGCTTGATGTGCCTTTTGCGGGGCCGCGGGTTGTGTTTACATTCACCTGTCGTAATACACCATGGTCAGTAGGTATGCTGTTTCACTTTTTAACTATTTAAAAACTTACAGGATGATTCAAAAAGAATACCACAACTTTAAAAATGTGTATTTAATGAAAGAAACATAATATAACCTTCTGTTATACATCATTACAAAGAGTATTTAAAAAGGTTTTTTTTCACTCAAAAACAAGTTCAGAGATGTTCAATATGGCCCTCTCCAGACACTCGAGCAATATCAACCCGATACTCCAACTCGTTCCACACTCTCTGTAGCATATCAGGCGTAACAGTTTGGATAGCTGCTGTTATTTCTCGTTTCAAATCATCAATGGTGGCTGGGAGAGGTGGCCGAAACACCATATCCTTAACATATCCCCATAAGAAAAAATCGCAGGGGGTAAGATCAGGGCTTCTTGGAGGCCAGTGATGAAGTGCTCTGTCACGGGCTGCCTGGCGGCCGATCCATCGCCTCGGGTAGTTGACGTTCAGGTAGTTACTGTTTATACCAACGTTTAATACACCACCTATCAGGATGTTTAACACCATACTTCGTTCGATATGCACGCTGAACAACTGTCGTCGATTCACTTCTGCCGTACTCAATAACACAAAAAGCTTTCTGTTGAGCGGTCGCCATCTTAGCATCAACTGACGCTGACGCCTAGTCATCAGCACCTCGAGCGAACAAATGTACAACTAAATGAAACTTTATAGCTCCCTTAATTCGCCGACCGATAGTGCTTAGCTCTGCCTTTTGTCGTTGCAGAGTTTTAAATTCCTAAAGTTGTGGTATTCTTTTTGAATCACCCTGTATTTTGCATACGATTTTGTCATATTATTGTGTGGTATGAGATCATTAATCATTTGAGCCCTGATGTTTCAGTACATCTTTGTTCTTATTATTGCTCTGGGATAACGAAATTTTAAGTATTTATAAACTGACTTGCATAAGAGTTCCACGTTATGACTGTGTGGGTTCAAATTATTAATTAGTCGAGCCGTGCCTTTTAAGTGCAGCTGTATCGTTATTGTTGTTCTGGGATAAATATTTTTCTATTTAAATTCTAATGTTGTGAATATGAATTGTCATTTATTGTTCTGTGATAGAATCGCTATTTATTGTGGTGATAACCTTTGGCTGTTTAAAAGCGCCGACTGTCTAAATATCACGTTGTTAATTATTTTGAGGTTTCGAACCTGTAGATCAAATTTCATTGTCTTAGAGATAGAAAAAACTTGTTTCTTTTTTAAAGCTGCTTTCTAACCAACTGGAAAGGATATATGTTAATTGTAACCTCATTTAAAATAAAGTCAGTGTATGTAACCAACGTTACAGCTGCCCTTGCGTGTTTTTCTGGTCCACGGTTCTACTCCACAGTCACTTGCGCCGCAACTTGAGCCGTTTTAACCCAAAGAGACGCATCGCTTATGTTACCAGTTCACATGGCTTTCACGATCCGTCTGTGACACAAAATCTCAAACGATTTGATTCTAATCTTTTCCGATGTTCCCACAATCGACGATTCACTTCCATGTAATTCTGTGCTCAAAACGTACATCCTCAGAAATTTATACCTCGAACTGTGGCCGGCGTTTGATACTAGTACACTTCCGTCCGTCATGTTACAACTGTGTCGCCGTTGTTTCATTGCGATACCTCCCAACCAAATCGGAAGTGTTGTGAAAAAAGCTCCTCGAAGCTGCAAGACGTGATTACCAAGAAACAGAGCTGGTAGATGCAAGAACTTCCTTAATGGCTGGAACGCCTTGTCATAAAGGCTGATCGTGAATTCCTTAATTTAATCCCCTTCTATATAACTAGAAATGGCTCGTCAGTCTGTTTATAGGGAGACTGTTAATATAAAAGAGTTAATAATGTTGACTAACACAACTGTATTATACTTTCAATCAAGGGCCGGTCGGAGTGGCCGAGCGGTTCTACGCGCTTCAGTTTGGAACCGCGCGACGGCTACAGTCGCAGGTACGAATCCTGCCTCGGTCATGGATGTGTGTGACGTCCGTAGGTTAGTTAGGTTTAAGTAGTTGTAAGTTCTAGGGGACTGATGACCTCGGAAGTTAAGTGCCATAGTGCTCAGGGCCATAAATCAAGGAAATGTTTATTGACATTAATCATAAATCATTGAAATGAGATTCAAATGACATTTGATAAACAAAAAATTACTAACAATGTGTAACAGTAGAATGAAGATGTGGGACACTTGCGTGAACAGTTCGTTTCTCAAGTCTAGTCTGTGAAAACCACGAGCAAACACTTATATTCCGGAAGCTTTGCTCTGTCACTAACCTTGACGTAAAAGAATTTTACATTACTATAGATAAAAGCAGCATTACAAGCAGTCACTTATATCAAGCGTAATTACTACCGTACACTGGAGCAAAATACGCTATAATACAAACAAAGACGTGTGATGAAGGAATTATCAGAATGGGACGGAAGTAAATACATGTGGTGTACATGGTGATGATTATGATGACGATGAGGTCCCATACTCCGAGGAGCATAGGGGCGATGCGGGAGAACCGCACCGCTGTAGTAGGCAAGGTCCTAGCGGAGGTGGTTTACCATTGGCTTCCTCCGACCTTAAACGAGATGAATGATGATGATAAAGACGACACAACAACACCCAGTCATCTCGAGGCAGAGAAAATTCCTGATCCCAGCGGGAATCGAACCCGGGACCCCGTGCGCGAGAAGCGAGCACGCTACCGCAAGACCACATGCTGCGGACGTGGGGTACATGTACAAACAAATGATAACAATTTACAAAAAAGGGGTAATTTATTCAAATCAGTAAAGCGTCTGCTCCTTATGCAAGCAGTTATTCGGTATGCATTGATAGAGTTGTTGAACACCCTGAGGGATATCGTGCCAAATTCTATCCAGCTGGTTGGAGGGCCCGTCCATAATGCTCCAAACGTTCTCAACTGGAGAGAGATCCAGGGACATTGTCTGGCAAGGCACATATCGGCAAACACAAAGACAAGCATTAGAAAGTCTCGCCACATGCAGGCGGGCATCATCTTGCTGAAATGTAAGCCCAGGATGGCTTGCCATGAAGGGCAACACAATGAGTCACGACTGTGCTGGAATGGGGCCGCGGATGACAATCAAAGGTGTCCTACTACGAGGTGCATTCAAGTACTAAGGCCTCCGATAGAAACATGCGCATTGTTTTAAAATGAGGCCGCGTTCATTGTCAATACGTCCCAGAGATGGCAGCACCGTACGGCAGATGGAATTTTACCACCAGCGGCGAGAATGAGAACTGTTTTAAATACTTAAATGGCGACGTTTTCCTTACTTGAACAGCGTGCAATCATTCGTTTTATGAATTTGCGTAGTGTGAAACCAATTGAAATTCATCGACAGTTGAAGGAGACATGTGGGGATGGTGTTATGGATGTGTCGAAAGTGGATGCCATTTTTCAATCCAGAAACAAAGCACCAGTCAGCTCAATGGAAGCACACAGATTCACCGCCACCAAAAAAATTTTGGGTATCCGCCAGTGCTGAAAAAATGATGGTGTCCATGTTCTGGGACAGCGAGGGCGTAATCCTTACCCATTGCGTTCCAAAGGGCACTACGGTAACAGGTGCCTCCTACGAAAATGTTTTGAAGAACAAATTCCTTCCTGCACTGTAACAAAAACGTCCGGGAAGGGCTGCGCGTGTGCTGTTTCACCAAGGCAACGCACCCGCACATCGAGCTAACGTTACGCAACAGTTTCTTCGTGATTACAACTTTGAAGTGATTCTTCATGCTCCCTACTCACCTGACCTGGCTCCTAGTGACTTTTGGCTTTTTCCAACAATGAAAGACACTCTCCGTGGCCGCACATTCACCAGCTGTGCTGCTATTGCCTCAGCGATTTTCCAGTGGTCAAAACAGACTCCTAAAGATGCCTTCGCCGCTGCCATGGAATCATGGCGTCAGCATTGTGAAAAATGTGTACGTCTGCAGGGCGATTACGTCGAGAAGTAACGCCAGTTTCATCGATTTCGGGTGAGTAGTTAATTAGAAAAAAAATCGGAGGCCTTAGAACTTGAATGCACCTTATATGAAAGGAATTGCCACCCCAGACCAATATTCCTGGTTGACAGGCCGCATGGTGGTATGTCGGGTGACTGTGAGGCTGGTATCCCACCACCATCCCTGCGTCTCCAGACATGTCTTCGGACTGGAATCTCACTGACTGGTGTAGGATTGTCTTCAGTGATGAGTTCCGCTTCGAAGTGAATTCCAATGACAAGCGAAGACGTGTCTGGAGGCAGCCCAGGCAGTGGTGGAATACCAACCTGTCCCTGCTATATGGCCCAACAACCAGTAGTGACATTCCGAGGTGCCATTCCATTTCATATGACGACCCCCTTGTTTTTCATCCGCTGCAACCTTTAGCACAGCGGTATGTCGATTATATTCGGCGACCCACTCTGCTATCCTTCATGGCAAGCCATCATGGGCTTCTGTTCCAGCAGGATAATGACCACCCACAGACAGTGAGTTTCTACTGTCTGTCTTCGTGCTTTCCAAACAGTGAGGTTGCTGTATCTCTTCCCAGTTTGGAACGTTTGGAGGATTACGGGCAGGGACCTCCGACCAGCTCAGGATTTTGATGATCTAACGCACCGATTCGACAGAAAGTGGGACGGCATCCCTCAAGAGGACATTCTCTTTTTACTTCAAGTCAAGAATTAGTTAATTGCCTGTTACGGTACTCCATTTTTTGTAGTCTTCCCACATTCCTCCCTCCAGATCATTTACAACTGAGAGCCTTCTCTTGGAACCTTTCTTCACCCATACTGTCTACCTGCTTCTTCCATTTTCTCATAAGTTTATTTTATTCTTAGGACTCTTTTAATTTTAATTTCTACTAGTGCAATTCGTTAATTTACATATTCGTAGTTCAGTACTTGATCTTCCCATTTAACGTGAATACCGGTGACAGAACCTTTACTAGCCCTTTGCTTCCGTTGTACTACGCTGTAGATCATAATGTAGTCGTCTACATATTAAGTTCCAGATGTTTCCGTCTTTGTTTTCGGATCTGCTGCAAAATCTATTTCCTTTTCTTCCAAATGTTTAGATAATTCGACCCCTTTAAGAGCAATTCCCCTAAAGTTCCAAATGGCAAATTTCCGAGCGTCATTAAACCATTTTCTCTTGTACCTCTCTCTTGCTCACGTCATATCCCAGTTATTAGTCACGTTTTCGAGGCTAGATTGAGTACTGCAGGTATGTTTATTGAATCCTTGCACTGAGCTTTTCCAACCATAGCTCTTAAGCAAGTGAGTATGGTACAGCATTTTCTCTGTACTCGATGTTATGGTTATACCGCCGACACTCAGCCGTCAGAGATTCGTCTACTTGTTAGGGTACACCACTGGCAGGTGAGGTTGACAGTTGGGTGAACGAGGCTGTATATTGCATCAGCACCAAGCCGAGTATATCTGCTTCGTACAGGACAGAGGTGGACAAACGAGTTATTGACTTGAAGTTGTAATCTTTGTTTGTCTGTACTTCCGTATAACGTCAACAGATTTCCGTCCTATTTGGATAATTCCCTCGTGGGTGGTGTGTCTTTTCTTTTACTTTTTATTTTATTTTTTATCTTTATTTATTTTTTACCTTAGAGTGTATTCCAATTTCACTGCTGCTTTAATTCTCACAAATGCAGTCTTCTCACCTCCTAGAAATGTTGGACCTGTGTCAGATGCATCCGGAAGACTTCTTCAGCCGTCTCGATAGGCGTGACACAGCTGCAACATTCCCACGGATGCTGTAAACCAATTACCGCACGATCCTTCATTTTGTCAGTGTGTGGCGCCTTTTGGTTGGCTCCTCTAGCGGCGTGCGACGGTACTGAAGCACAAAGATTAATTAACGAAGTTAATTGTTTGGAGGCGATACGGTGTTCAGTAAACCAAACCATGACGCCTAAAGTTGAAGCGTTCGCGTCGTACGATTACTTATCAGTGTTTCAAACCCCCAGCGTAATTATGATTCAAAGCAAATACCGTTAACTTGTGGTAATGGTTGTTAATCGCTGCACTCCATAGGTAATTTACGCTAATCATAAGCATAAATTATACCATCAGCATTTTTTTCGTTAAATGTCATCTATACTAATAAGAAACCCGTAAAACTATCGTGTCTGCCTATTTGTCTTTGAACACGCTAAGCTGAAAAACTACTGGATGAATTTTCGTAGGGTTTTCGTATGTAACTGGAGCATGGTTTGGGGTTCCAAATAAGCTTTTGTTTAGTAAAAGCGGATTGCGGAAGAAAAGTATATTTTGATTTAAAGTTATACTGAAACATATATGTCTGTCTATCTGAACACGCTGACGACCAAAACTGCTAGACGAATTTGCATGGGTTTTCGCAGGTAGCTTCATTATAGCCTTGAGCACGGTATAGGCATTATTTCATATCCATTGTGCATGCCGACACCCCATACGTACCGAATTGCTACAGAGTGGCTCCAGGAACACTCTTCTGAGTTTAAACGCTTCCGCTGTCCACCAAACTCCACAGACATGACATTGTTGAGCATATCTGGGATGCCTTGCAAAGTGCTGTTCAGAAGGGATCTCCACTCCCTCGTACCCTTACTGATTCGTGGACAGCTCTGCAGTGTTCATGGTGTCCATTCCCTCCAGCACTACTTCAGACATTAGTCGAGTGCCTGCCACGTAGTGTTGCGGCACCTCTGCTTGTACGCTGGTGCCCTACACGATTTTAGGCAGGTGTACCACTTTCTTTGGCTATTCAGTGTATCACATTAAATATACACGCATAACCACAGGCTGCATTTACCATTACCATATCGTCCCAAATTCTGTTCTGTAATCACCATCCAGACCCATCTCCATCCTCCCTCCCCCCTCAAAATAAAATGGAATCAAACCCCCCCCCCACACCCTATCTCCTCTCACACCCCTACCTAGCAGACGAGACAGTTTCACTAATTTAGACTGACTAACACACACACACACACACACACATACATACATACATACATACATAAAAGTAGGTTCACAGGTTGACAACTCTCACAAGTTTAACGAAAACAAACGAAGATTCATAAACACTGTTACTGTGCAGAATGAGGAACAGTTTACAAAAGTGAAGTGTAAATATACCTGACACACATACCAGATATTGTCTGGAAACAATCACTATTACTTTGGGGGTAAGAAGGGGGATGGAGTTGGGGGTAGAAAAGAGACGAAGGACATGATGCGCGAGTAGCCAGATTTTACTCACCCGAATATTTGAGAACGATAGCACTTACAGAGTTGCAACAAACGTTCCTCATCATTTCATACATTTTCATTTTAGGAAAAAGTTTATCGCTTACATTTCATCTGTTCATTTTCGCATTAGGCATAACGTTTTAATTTATGTTTTTACTACTCACAGTATTCGCGACACATTTTACAGACAGTGTTAACATGTACCACTGACTGTATCTGCAACACGATATCATTTTACGACACACAGTGCACGATAAACGACGTAGTAAAAATCGAGATGCGTGAAAAACTGTCGCGTCATGCATGACGTTAAAATTTATTATTACTAACCCACTGAAACGATTTCCACGAAAATTGTTAATAAGATTGTTTGAACCATAAGGAAGAATACGGAATGCTTTTGAAAGAGTGTAGTACAAGATACTTACTGGTTTGAAGAACATTACGCGAATTGGGGAAAAATGTTTTCTCTTTGACTTCAAGGACGCGATTCAAAGTCATGAATACAACGCTTATGCAGTCGTTAGTGTCCGTTACTGTTGGTTATCCGTCTTGAGCTTACTGCAGTTTATCTAAAGAATATTACGCCAGACGTGTTTCTCTTTTATTTATAAAGCATCTTCTGTGGTTATTCTCCAAATTGGATACATAAGGTAGAACATTTTTGGTTGTTTTAGGATAAAAACAACGTTTGTTTATAATGTTTCTGTCCAAGTTTCTTACGGCGTTTCTTTACATACTCTGCTTCTTCTCTCCTTACTAGCAGCTGTTGACGTCGAAAGACGTGATTCACATATGCACTTGCCAGTTTTTGGTATTCTGTAGTATTTCTTGCGCTGTATATTTACACTTCACTTTTGTAAACTGTTTCTCATTCTGCACAGTAACAGTGTTTATGAATCTTCGTTTGTTTTCGTTAAACTTGTGAGAGTTGTCAACCTGTGAACCTACTTTTATGTATGTATGTATGTATGTGTGTGTGTGTGTGTGTGTGTGTGTGTGTGTGTGTGTGTGTGTGTGTGTGTTAGTCAGTCTAAATTAGTGAAATTGTCTCGTCTGCTAGGTAGGGGTGTGAGAGGAGATAGGGTGTGGGGGGGGGTTGATTCCATTTTATTTTGAGGGGGGAGGGAGGATGGAGATGGGTCTGGATGGTGATTACAGAACAGAGTTTGGGACGATATGGTAATGGTAAATGCAGCCTGTGGTTATGCGTGTATATTTAATGTGATACACTGAATAGCCAAAGAAAGTGGTACACCTGCCTAAAATCGTGTAGGGCACCAGCGTACAAGCAGAAGTGCCGCAACACTACGTGGCAGGCACTCGACTAATGTCTGAAGTAGTGCTGGAGGGAATTGACACCATGAACACTGCAGAGCTGTCCACGAATCAGTAAGGGTACGAGGGAGTGGAGATCCCTTCTGAACAGCACTTTGCAAGGCATCCCAGATATGCTCAACAATGTCGTGTCTGTGGAGTTTGGTGGACAGCGGAAGCGTTTAAACTCTGAAGAGTGTTCCTGGAGCCACTCTGTAGCAATTCGGTACGTATGGGCTGTGGGAATGCACAATGGATATGAATGGACGCAGGTCATCACACAGGATGCTTACGTACGTGTCACCTGTCAGAGTCATATGTAGACGTATCAGGGGTCCCATTTCATTCCATCTGCGCACGTCCCACAGTGCCTCGACCAGCTTGAACAGTCCACTGGTGATCAACCAGGCAACATAAATCCAGTCATTATCAGTTCAATATCGGTACTGACGGGCCCAGGAAAGGCGTAAAGCTTTGTGTCGTTCAGTCATCAAGCTCCCAAAGCTCATATGGATGATGTTTCGTTAAATGGTTCGCATGTGACACTTGTTGATGACCCAGCACTGAAATCTGCATTAACGTGCGGAAGGTTTGCACTTTTGTCGCGTTGAACAATTCTCTTCAGCTGCCGTTGCTCCAGTTCTTGCAGGATCTTTTTCCAGCAGCAGAGATGTCGGAGAATTGATGTTTTACTGGAGTCCTCATAGTCACGGCAATGTCGTGAAATGGTCGTATGGGAAAATCTCTACCTGACCGCTACCTCAGAGACGCTGTGTCCCATAGTTTTCACGGCGACTATAACGCCACGTTCAAATTCACTTAAATATTTATAACCTGCCATTGTAGCAGCAGTAACCGAATTAACAACTGCGCCAGGCACGTGTTGTCGTATATAGGCGTTGCCGATCGTAGCGCCATATTCTGTCTGTTTACATATCTCTGTATTTGAATACGCATGCCTATACCAGTTTCTTTGCTACTTCAGTGTATTAAGAGGTCAATCAGTTTAAAGAGTGTGTCGTTTCCCAAGCTGGTCTGATCCTTTATGAGTTGCTGCTTTTCTGTTATGGTTCTTTAAATGTGTTAGTATTCTTGTAAGTTGAGGAGGTTTTTTTTTTGTTGTTTACCCTTACGATATCCATGTCTGTGTCTGTGGTTGTAATTTGATGGGTCGTGCTTCGGTAGCTGAGTTGGTAGAGCACTTTCCCGCAAAGGGCAAAGGTCCCGAGTTCGAGTCTCGGTCCGGCATACAGTTTTAATCTGCCAGGAAGTTTCATATCAGCGCACACTCCGCTGCAGAGTGAAAATCTCATTCTAGTATAAAATAGTTGTGCCCATCAGCTGGAAGTTTTAATTCGAGTATTTTTATCTTATTCTTCTTCTAAAAATTTTTTCCTGAGTCTCGACCACGGATAGAATGATAGCAGTTCTGAAACAATCAATATCTTTCCATCACCCACTAGGGTCAAATCATTTGTTTGTCGTACTGAGTTACAATCCGCGCTCACTGCTTCGATTGGTGTTTGAAAAGTAGAAGAGGAGTTACTCTCAGTATTGCATCTTTGAGGTCGTGTCGCAATTCCTGCCTCGACACCTAAACCGGTGAGATACTTCCCGCGAAAGGTAAGGTTATAGGTTCTAACTATGCTGCCAAAGAGTTTGTCATTGTTACATGAATACGCCATTAATCCGGAACGTCTCTTGTTGATCAATTTAGAATTAGAAACAGTTTTTGTTTATGCCGGGAACTGTGAAAACGCACTGCAACAAAAAACCAACACCCTCAAGGACTGTGTTTAGTGCCACCAGGATATAATATGAGCCTACCGATGGGTTGTAGCTTTTTCCTTCAAATAGTAAATGTAATGAGTTCAGAGGTGAATAGTGATCTCAACATGCATTCTATCATACAACTATGCCTCAGCCGACGAGTACGTACTCCTGCCGAACAACAGTAGCCATTTGAATGGGGTCGCAGTGTGGGCCTGCGGGAAGCTGGATGGAAACAACTAGCTATAGCTGCACACGTTGGGCTCGAGGTACCAGTGTTGTGTCTCTACTTTCGGCAGTGGACTGTGGACCGGCTTCTAGACGTCGCGTAGTACAAACGTACGGCTCGATCGATGCATTATTTAACCAGCAGTGACCCATCGAACATCATCCATGGAAGGGATTCGGGCGTATCATACATGTGATGCGTCACTGACCACCACTGGGAACGGTCTGCATGCAGTAGTACTCACACCACTGTGCCTCTGGCCAGGCAGCAATGGACACTTCGAAATTGCCAATCAAGGCTACGGTAGTGTCGACTGTTGAGTAGAATGGTGCTCAGTCGTTGTCAGTGATAAAAGTAGGTTTTGTCTAAATGTGAGTGACAGACGCACACATGTTCGGCGTAGACCTGGTGAGGGGCCTAAACCGGAGTGCATACGCCCACTACACGCAGCTCTCACTACAGACTTATTGGTGTGTAGGGCCTTCCGTTACAACTCGCAGTCACATTTGGTATTTCTGCATATAAATGGTATATCCAGAGCCGATTTAGTGGAGTTTATAACGGTATTTGCAGCTGTGATTGCAACTGCAGTATTTGTAGGATTATGTTCGGTATTAATCGATATACTGATTAACATGTCTAAGCATGTAATCTTATATTTCTGCAACAATGCATAACATGTTAATAAGGTGACTTGTCCGTCTTGGTGTTGTATTTTTTCTCTGCAGTGTAGGTATATTTCATTCAAGAAAGTTGTTTTGCGCGTCTTTTGCTATCTCCTTAACATACGATACATTTTCAGACGCACCCAAGAAAGGTAAAAAAATAAACAATATACACACTAACATTTTAACGTGCAAGAAATGTTTATTTCAGTAATTGTTCAATCTACCGAAAGAGCTCGATATTTTAGCAGGACTTCTAACTACAGTTACGTTTGAGACGTAGGTGCCGAAGCGAAGTACCATTTCTTCGGCAGAAATTATGTGCCTCGGAAGGAGCGATAAAATCCCTTTTAAACTCAATTCTAGTTAAATGGCGTGGAAGGCTTGCATGGCACTTCCTTTGATTTCTTGCCCTCCCAATGCCTCTCTCTTCCGCTAAGAAAGTACATTTGCAGACATAGCGAAAAGTGGAGTGCAAATCTTTTTAAAGAGCTACCCAACGAATTCCGCTCGAAGAACACGTTAGCCGGGTGTATCAAATAATTCATGGCATTGAACTGCAGTGTACTCTACGAACAACAGTGAAATTGTAGTCTGGAAAATGAAGTTCAATAAAACGCAAACTGATGAAACTCTTTTAAATATCAGCGTTTCACTGGAAAGCAATGCAATATTTCCTTAACCAATATACGAGGGTTGGAACTTAAATAGTGGCAACTATTTATTCACAACCGATACAAAACAGTTACACGTTTGCACCTGTCACTGCTCTTCAGAGTGATCACCAGCGTTGTGTAGAACCCGTTGCCAGCGATGTGGAGGGCGTTCTGTTGGTGGTGTGAATGGAGCGGTCTACTGGCTGTCGAATCTCTGGAACAGTTCTGAATCGAATGCCACGAAGCCAAAACTGAAACGCCAAACCAACGAATGGCGTCATTATGGGTCGCCGCGAAAGTCGAAATTACATCAGAGCCCGAGTATGGTGAAAGTTACGGTGATTCTCGTGTATGACATTGATGGTGTTATCCTAATGCATTACGTTCCTCCACGGCAGACCGTCAATGCACAGTATTACTGTTCGTTTTTGGAGCATCACCTGCGACCTGTTTTACGAATGAAGCGGCGACACTTTCTGCGCAACCCACCGATCATTTTGCTCGACAATGCGCGGGCCCATACAAGCTGTGGCTATATTCGGTCGATGGGACTGGGAAGTACTGTACCATCCACCATACTCCCCGGACTTAAGTCCTAGTGACTTTGACTTGATTCCGAAGTTGAATGAACCAATCCTTGGAATACGCTTCAGAACTGTTCCAGAGCCTCGACGGGGAGTAGACCGATGCATTCGCACCATCAACAGAATAGGCTCTGCTAACGGTAAACTACGCCTCCCGCATCACTGGCCACGGGCTATACACAATGTTAGTGACCACTTTGAAGGACAGTGACAGGTGCAAATAAGTAACTCTTCTGTATCGGTTGTGAATAAACAGTAGCCACTATTTAAGTTCCAACCCTCGTAGCTGAGCGGTAAGTATGCACATAATATTTACTGAACACCAGTATACATACTCCTACGATTTGACTACATAAGACTACGATAAAAGGACGTAGACTGTGACGTATGGAGGTATGGGTCGGGCCGGCAAGCGTGGAAGGGTAGCCTAGACAACTCATTAAGGCGACCGCTTGGATTAAGCGGGAAATTCGGGTTCACGTCCCTGTCCGACACCAAGTTTCACATGTCATAATTGGGTAAAACATTATACCAATTGCAGACGACATGAAATTCTGATTCATTCAATAATTTGGAATTGATAGTAGCAACCTGGAGACAGTTAACCTTTCCCATGAAGGAACGGAATTTTCAGAGGGGAAAAATTCTTTCATAGTATGCATTTCTTTTTCAAATTTACACCATTTTAGATTCAGACGTGCGTCAAAGATAAAGGGGAAGCTTACAGTATGTGATGAAAAGTATCCGGACACCTGGCTGAAAATGACTTACAAGTTCGTGGCACTTCCCCCCCCCCCCCCCCCCCCCCATCGCTGTGCTGGAATTCCGGCATACGTTCAGTGAGGTGCTGGAAGGTTTCTTGGAGAATGGCAGCACATTCTTCACGGAGTGCTGCAGTAAGACTCTATCAGTTTCGGTCAGTGAGGCCTCGCACGAAGTTGACGTTCCAAAACATCCCAAAGGTATTCTATAGGATTCAGGTCACGACTCTGTGCAGGCAAGTCCATAACAGGGATGTTACTATCGTGTAACCGCTTCGCCACAGGCCGTACATTATGAAAAGTTGCTCGATCGTGTTGAAAGATGAAACCGCCATCCACGAATTACTCTTCAGCAGTGGGAAGCAAGTAGGTGCTTAAAGCATCAATGTAGGCTTGTGCTGTGATAGTGCCACGAAAAACAACAAGGGGGCAAGCCCCTCCATGAAAAACACGACCACGCCATAACACCACCGCCTCCGAATTTTATTGTTGGTACTACAGACACTGGCAGATGACGTTCACCGGGCATTCACCATACCCACACATTGCTATCGGATCGCCAGATTGTGTACTATGATTCGTCACTTCATATAACGTTTTTCCACTGTTCCGTAGTCCAATGTTTACGCTTCTTACACCAAGCGAGGGGTCTTTTGGCATTTACTGGCGTAATATGTGGCTTATGAGCAGCCGCTCGACCATGAAATCTAGGTTTTCTTACCTCCCACCTGTCATAGTACTTGCAGTGGATCCTGATGCAGTTTGGAATTTCTGTGTGATGGTCTGGATAGATGTCTGCCTATTACACATTACGACCCTCTTCGACTGTCGGAGGTCTCTGTCAGTCAACAGACGAGGACTGCCTCTACGCTTTTGTGCTGTACGTGTCCATTCACTTTTCAACTTCATTACATCGGAAACAGAGGACCTAGTGATCTCTAGAAGTGTGGAAATGTCCCGTACAGACGTATGACACAAGTGACACCCAATCATCTGACCACGTTCGAAGTCCGTGAGTACCGCGGGGCGCCCCATTCTGCTCTCTCACGATGTCTAATGACTACTGAGGTCGCTGATATGGAGTACCTGGTAGTAGGTGGCAGCACAATGCATCTGTTATGAAAAACGTTTGTTTTGTGGGGAGTCCGGATACTTTTGATCACATAGTGTACATTTAAAGTCTAAAAGTTCTTTCGTTTCATTATGTAGAACAGTGGTCAAGAAATAGAAATATGTATGGAATTTGGAACCAGAGGACGTCTGGAAGATTGTGGTACGAAACGCGCTTTTCGACGGCTTGGGTGGAAAGTAATATACGAGTAAAGCATAGATGGAGGTGAACACAGTCCGGTAGTTGTGCAACTTTGTTCCAGTGGAAGAAAGGAAAGTCAACGAATAAAACTTAATTCTAATAAGTCTGTAAGACGGAGCTGTATCTTATTGTCGCTGTTTTTAACGCTTCTGGCTAGAAGTACTGAAGAAAAGAAAATATTCGAACATGCTGTTTCAATGGAGGGGAAGTTGTTTTCGCCGAAAGTGCGTGAGGCCAAAAATGGTATGGGCAGCTTGCTGGGCATATATTAGATGGAAGGGATGAACAATATCAAAGAGGCGAATTGGATATTCCGAGAAATGGTGAAAAGATTCTACTGTTTAAAGTATAACAGGACTCGAAATTGTCACTACCACATTGTGAATGATGAAAGAAGTTTCCGACAGCAAATATGTGCCAAATACTTGGGTATATTCATTTCACGTGTTAGTCCGCGTTATTAAAAAACACTAAAACAGCTATACCACTGACTGGGACAAGACAACCACTCAGCTACACCCGAACACCACAGGGACTGTGAGCGATCTGTCAAATTTCAGGAACTTCGTGCGTTTTCTCGACAGCCGTGCATACAACAGCGAAAAATAAGATACGCAGTCGAAGTAATTAAGCATTCCACCAACATGCAATGGGAGGATGGCTACAAATTATGCACGGCCTGGCTAACAACAATTCCAGTCGAAAAATGCGCGTGTGTTCGCAAGCCAGCAGTCCACGCGGCCTGGGTTCAATAGTGCAAACAAACGGCCACAAAGAAACTGCTCAGCGGCTTCCGTGTCTCGCTGCAGGAAAACATTGCCTCGGGGTACTAGTGCGAATTCGCTTTTACTAAAGTAGCACAAGCATTGATGTACCGTACAGGCATCTCTCCACAAATATCATTACTTCAAACCAAGCAGTAGCATCCGAGAATGCGATGCAGTAGTTACCTGACTAGAGAAATACGACGGTATATAAAATGAAGACCATCCCAGAATCTGACAGTGTAATCGCCCTGGAAAGCACCGCTAGAAAGATGGTCGTAGCGTCGGTAGTCTGTTTTAAGTGTTTAGTAATGGTGCGGCCTAACAACTGTGAATGACGTTATCCAGATTGAAGCTGTTTATGAAAGCCTACCAACGTGTATTAGTAGATCTGTCGTATTTAAAATTAACACTGTAATGCTAAAGTACCTTTCTGAAACTTTACAAATTGAGCTCAATGCTGAATGGAACTTCGACAGCTACATTAGACCAGCGTTAGGTAGCAGCGATATTAAAATCTGCAGGCGGTTATTTAAATTCTTCAGGGTTTTTAGTAAACCGTTATCGCACTGGGTGGGAACTTCCTTTCGAAAAGCCGAGTCGTCGAACTGGTGTCGAACAGAAATAACTGCACCAGGAGGTCGAAAATGCTATACGATAATATCATTTCACTTTCACTGGAAGGACGTGTAGAGACGAATAGCTGTGAGGATTTAAGGATTCGCCAATGATGTTATTTTGCAAACCGGTTTTCGAAGAATACATAGCGGTGAAGAACGGATTAAACGATAAATAAAGGAGCAAAGATGAGTGTTTAACGTCCCGTCGATAATGAGGTCATTAGAGACGGAACACAAGCTTCGATTAAGAAAAGACATGGAAGTAAATTGGTCGTGCCTTTTCAAAGGAAACGTTCAGGCAATTGCCTTAACTGATATTAGGGAGAACACGGGAACCTAAATCCGGAAGGACGGACGGTGATATGAACCGTCGTCCACCCGAATGCGAATCCTGTGTGCTAATAATTGCGCTACTTCGCTCTTTTGCATGAAACTAATCAAGTGACAGATTACTGAAGAAGGAAAGAAACCGACAGGCTAACAATTTGAAACCTACACTTAAGTTGTAGTTTATTACTAAATTACTATTTATTTGTCAAATTTGGATGTATAGCTTGTAACACTTATATCGATTAGTGACAGGTTTATATTAGGTAACTGTGTATCTACGATTATAGAGTGTGTGTTCTTTGTTAGTTACGGTAACTGATTTGTGGCACGGCTAGCCGTTCTAGGCGCTTCACTCCGGATCCGCGCTGTTGCTACGGTCGCAGGTTCGAATCCTGCCTCGGGCATGGATGTGTGTGATGTCCTTAGGTTATCTAGGTTTAAGTAGTTCTGCGTCTAGGGGACTGATAACCCCAGATGTTAAGTCCCATAGAAACTGGGTAGTGCATGCGCAAGATAAGCAACATCAAGGAGAGTATGAACTCAGGAGTGTCGTGGTCCCGTGGTTAGCGTGAGCAGCTGCGGAACGAGAGGTTCTTGGTTCAGGTCTTCCCTCGAGCGAAAAGTTTAATTTTTTATTTTCAGACAATTATCAAAGTTCAGGCACTCACACATAATCAACTTTGCTCTCCAAAATTCCAGGACATGTTCAGATTTGCTTGGACATATGCAGGATTTGACAGTCTACACACGGAAAAATTTGAAAACGTTAAAAACATATGTTTTGACAGACTACAGGGAAAACTGTGCGACTGGGAAACTGTTCCATTCTTTGTTGCAGTTTATGTGTTTTCATCACTGTTTTGGGAGTGATTATCACATCCACAAGAAAACCTAAATCGGGCAAGGTAGAAGAATCCTTTTACACATTCGCCAAGTGTGCAAGTTAGGTGGGTCGACAACATATTCCTGTCATGTGACGCACATGCCGTCACCAGTGTTGTATAGAATATATCAGACGTGTTTTCCTGTGGATGAATCGGATGACCTATGACCTTGCGATCAAATGTTTACGGTTCCCATTGGAGAGGCACGTCCTTTCGTCTACTAATCGCACGGTATTGCGGTGCGGTCGCGAAACACAGACACTAAACTTATTACAGTGACCAGAGACGTCAATGAACGAATGGACAGATCATAAATTTTCGAAAATAAAAAAAATTAACTTTTCACTCGGGGGAAGGCTTGAACCAAGGACTTCTCGTTCCGCAGCTGCTCTCGCTAACCACGGGACCACGGCGCTCGGGAGCATGCACTTTCCTTGATGTTGCATATCTTGCGCGTGGAATACTCAGTTTGTATATTTTGCTTATTTTTTTCATAGTTCCACACAACTTCTTCCTGTTTTCTCGATTGATCTGTGTTCAGTTTTTCAAGGCCTATCCACTGTGCCAAGTTATAACTAAATCTGAGGGGGGTGCGATGGGGAGGTTCCCTTGTTAGGGCATTTGTGTTTGTAATATGTAAAAGACGTAGGGAAGTCCCTCCGCAACGGAAGTGGCTCGGCGGATTGTGAAAGGTGGTTTTGGCGGTCGAACTGTGCGGCTACTTGGTGGGAACGATACGCAGTCAGAGGCTAGCCGTTGCACGGTACACATCGAGGCTGCCCAGGGAGGCAATGGGAAACCGCTTTCAAAACTGGCTCTGAGCAAAAAATAGCTCTGAACACTATGGCACTTAACATCTGAGGTCATGAGTCCCCCAGAACTTAGAAGTACTTAAACCTAACTAACCTAAGGATATCACACACATCCATGCCCGAGGCTGGATTCGAACCTGTGACCGTAGCGGTCGCGACGTTCCAAACTGAAGTGCCTGAACCGCTCGGCCACACCGGCCGGCGGGAAACCGCTTTGCAAGGAATTTTGCCTCGGATGCGGATTTGGCTGTTGCATGGTACTCTCGGCAATAAGGAATGGCTCTGACACATTAAAAATCCGTCGCCAAAAAGATATTGTATAGAGCATTCAAACATCAACAGCCGGGAGTACAGTTAGCCGCCACGTCGCTTACTATCGCAACTTCGCCACTGATCCCCCAACTTCATGCATACAAATAAGTATCAGAGCATGGACCAGTTAATTTGTGTGAGTGGTTTTAATAATTATCCGTGTGCTATAAACTTGTGTTTAGAACCCTAACTTTTATCCTGGTCATGAACCTATGCAGGATCCCCGCCTAAGTGTTAAGAAAACCGAGTATCCTGTTCCAAATGAACTATTGATTTATTTACGTTTGTTAAATGTGCAAGGATTAGCAAGAGTTGAAATTAGTTAGGAGTGTGCTAAAGTGATCACAGTTTAATGCAAAGTATCGTTTTGCAAAAATTCAGCGCCAGACAGTGCAAATGTTACTGTCTAAAACAACTCCTTTACAGGTGATGAAAAAAGGTAAAAAAGTTGTATTCACTTGAAACTTAATTTAGCTTTGTTACTATCATGAATGAATTTTTGATGTTAATCGAGCATCGGTGTTGAATTATTTGCCTTGAAAAGAGTAAAACCATAAACTATCCCACGTGGAGCAAGAATTAAATTTAGTTGAATTAAATTTTGCTACTGAGGTAATCATATAGTTTGACTAGTGATACGATATCGGTTTATAGGTCCCCACTACATCTTCTCATATTAGAAAATTAATTGCTACTAAGGAAATTTGATTTATTTCTTTAAATGCGAGTATAACTGGTTAATTGCGGTATTGTTTATATTTCTTTGTGGTATTTACATGTGAGTTAAGGCGGAAGCCCCTCCTGGCCAATTTTAGTTCTGCACTTATTGCAGGAACATTTCAGTACTGTAACAATATTGAGTGTAGCTCTTCTTATTGTGAGTTTGGTACGATTTTGTTTTCTATGATTACTAGTATGTGCATAATTGATAACTGCTGCCATCCACAGCTCAGAGTGTCCTGTGTCCGTTTGTATCCTGTGTGCTATTCCAAAGGGAAATATTGATTAAGTTAACTTCAATAACTAACATTTAATTTTATTAAGCATATATTTCCAAATTCATTTGCCTAATTGGGCTGGCGACACTTTTTACTTTCATGAAACCCCAAAGTTAAAGCCTGTTTAGTTTTTTTCTGTTAATTGCAATATATTCGCAATTACAGTCCGATACCCTTATGCGCTAGACAAACACGCGGCCAAAATTTCAAAATCCTGTCAGAGCGTAAAATTAGTTTGTGTCACGACAGGCTAGTGTTACACGTGGCATATCCCGTTACGAGACTTGAGATTAGGTTGTTTGGGACGAGTGACGTATAACGACAGATTCCACACCCGCAGGCATACGTTCAATCAGGTGCTGGAACCTTCCAGCTCCATTCTTGGTGAATGGCGGCCCATTCTTCAGGAGTGCACCATTCAGGAGAGGTATCGATGTCGGTCGGTGAGGCTTCGCACGAAGTCGGCCTCCCAAAACATCCCAAAGGTGTTCTATAGGATTCAGGTCACGACTCTGTGCAGGGCAGTCCATTACAGGGATGTAATTGTCGTGTAAACACTCCGCCACAGGCCGTGCATTATGAACAGGTGTTCTATCGCCATCCACGAATTGCTCTTCAGCAGTGGGAAGCAAGAAGTTGCTGTGATTGTGCCACGCAAAACAACATGCGGTGCAAGCCTCCTCCATAAAAAACACGACCACACCATAACACCACCGCCTCCGAATTTTACTGTTGGCACTACACATTCTGCCAGATGACTTTCATCGGATATTCGCCATACCTACACCCTGACATCGGATAGCCAGATTGTGTACCGTGGTTCGTCACACCACACAATGTTTTTCCACTGTTTAGTAGTCCAATAGTTACGCCTCATACACCAAGCGAGATGTCGTTTGGCATTTACCGGTGTTCAGATGGTTCAAATGGCTCTGAGCACTATGGGACTTATCATCTGAGGTCATCAGTCTCCTAGAACTTAGAACTACTTAAACCTAGCTAACCTAAGGACATCACACACATCCATGCCCGAGGCAGGATTCGAACCTGCGACCGTAGCAGTCACGCGGTTCCAGACTGAAGTGCCTAGAACCGCTCGGCAACACCGGCCGGCTTTACTGGTGTGATGTATGACTTCTGAGCAACCGCTCGACAGTGAAATCCAAGTTTTCTCACTTCCCGCCTAACTGTCATAGTACTTGCAGTGGATCCTGATAGTTTGGAATTCCTGTGTGATGGTTCGGCTAGATGTCTGTCTATTACAAAAAATGGCTCCGAGCACTATGGGACTTAACTACTAAGGTCATCAGTCCGCTAGAACTCAGAACTACTTAAACCTAACTAACCTAAGGACATCACACACATCCATGCCCGAGGCAGGATTCGATCCTGCGATCGTGGCGGTCGCGTGGTTCCAGACTATAGCGCCTAGAACCGCTCGGCCACCACGGCCGGCTGCCTATTACACATTACGACCCTCTTCAACTGTCGGCGGTCTTTGTCAATCAGCGGACGAGGTCGGCCTGTACGGTTTTGTGCTGTACATGTCCATTCACGTTTCCACTTCACTATCACATCGGAAACAGTGGACCTAGGGATGTTTAGAACTCTCGAGTACAGACGTATGACACAAGTGACACCCAATCATCTGACCACGTTTGAAGTCCGTGAGTTCCGCAGAGCTCCCCATTCTGCTCTCTCGCGATGTCTAATGTATACTGAGGTCGCTGATATGGAGTACCTGGGATTAGGTGACAGCGTAATGCACCTAATATGAAAAACGTATGTTTTGAGGGGTGTTCGGATACCTTTGGTCACATATTGTATCTTCGGGATTTTTTATGTTACTTTTTCTTGCGTGGCTTCAGCCCCTGGCCTTTTTTACATTAACGTCTCCACTCAAGCCTTCTCTCTGCAAGCCTCTTAATCTATGCATTCTACATTACTGCAACTTTTACCGATTTGAACCCTCTTACTACACTTAAATCTTTGGCTTCCGCTCCAATTTTCATTCCGTATACTGAGTGCCATATTGTCCGCCTGCCTAGATGGGTGGTAACGTGCTTGCCTTCCATGCACTGGGTCCAGGTTCGATTCCCTCAATCTGGTTGGAGATTTTCTCCGCTCGGAGACTGGGTGTTGTGTTGTCCTCATCATGTTTTCATCCTCACCGTCGGCCGGAAGTCACCCAATGTGGCACCGACTGAAATAAGACTTACACTTGGTGGCCGAACCCAAATGGGACCTCCTGGCCAACAATGCCATACTATAATTTCATTTCAGTACAATATTGACAATACGTTGGTATCTCAAACAGCATTTAGCCAAACTGAAAAAACTCTCCTCGACATTATTGCCGACTGGTGTTATGTGACAGATTTCTGACACAGGCGTCGGATATGTACGCATCAGCCACACGCCTCAAATGTTCTCTCCACTCACGCAGCATCTTCTGCAGACACGGGCCTTAAGCAGAAGATATCATACTGTGTATGGTTCGTTGATGACACTCACTTTGACTGATGCGGGGTAGGTATATATTGTGAGTTACTGTTTGGCTAATTTCTTGAACGGGAGCCTTTTGATTGCGTGATATCCGTGCTTTGTTTATTTATTTACGTTATGAAATTTGATTTGCAAATGTGCGCCTGCTTAGCAGAGTGATAACGTGCTTGCCTCCCAAACAGCGGGCCTGGGTTCGATTCCCGGCCGGGTTGCAGATTTTCTCCGATCGTGGGTTCAAGTCGCCCAATGTAGCGTCGACTGAAATAAGTCTTGCACTCGGCTGCCGAACTTCCACAGATGGGGCCTCCCGGCCGGCAGTGCCACACGATCATTTCACAATTGCAGATAACGAATCTAAACTGACGTCAGCTGTATTGTTTATCGGTGAGATTGAAAACTTATGCCGGACTGGGACTCGAACCTGAACTTGCCGCTTAACGCGACCCGTCACGTTAATTGAATCGGCTCTCCAATCATGCCTCCCAAAAAGGAATAAAAACGTCGAAAAATGAGGTCGACAGGAAGTGGCTAAGCAGGGATAGGTACAGGACAAATGTATGGATGTAGAGGCTTATCTCACTAGGGGTAAGATAGATACTGTCTACAGTAAAATTAAAGAGACCTTTGGGGAAAGGAGAACCACATGTATGAATATCAAGAGCTCAGATGGAAACCCAGTTCTAAGCAAAGAAGGGAAATCAGAAAGGTGGAAGGAGTATATAGAGTGGCTGTACAAGGGCGATGTATTTGACGACAATATTATGGAAATGGAAGAGGATGTACATGAAGATGAAAAGGGAGATATGACACTGCGTGAAGAGTTTGAGAGAGCCCTGAAAGACTTGAGTCAAAACAAGGCCCCGGGAGTAGACGACATTCCATTGGAACTACTGAGAGTCCTGAGAGAGCCAGCCATGACAAAACTATACCTTCTCGTGAGCAAGCCGTATGAGACAGGCGAAATGCCCTCAGGCTTAAAGACGAATATCATAATTCCAATCCCAAAGAAAGTAGGTGTTGACAGATGTGAAAATTACCGAACTATCAGTTTAATAAGTCACTTCCGCAAAATACTAACGCGAATTCCTTACAGACGAATGGTAAAACTGGTAGAAGCCGACCTCGGGGAAGATCAGTTTGGATTCCGTAGAAATGTTTGAACACGTGAGGTAATACTGACCCTACGACTTATCTTAGAAGATAAATTAAGGAAAGGCAAACCTACGTTTCCAGCATTTGTAGACTTAGAGAAAGCTATTGACAATGTTCACTGGAATACTCTCTTTCAAATTCTGAAGGTGGCAGGGGTAAAATACAGGGAGCGAAAGGCTATTTACAATTTAACAGAAATCAGATGGCAGTTATAAAGAGTCGAAGGGCATGAAAGGGAAGCAGTGGTTGGGAAGGAAGTGAGACAGGGTTGTAGCCTATGCCCGATGTTACTCAATCTGTGCATTGAGCAAGCAGTAAAGGATACAAAAGTAAAATTCGGAGCAGGTATTAAAATCCATGGAGAAGAAATAAAAACTTTGAGGTTCGCCGACGACGTTGTAATTCTGTCAGAGACAGCAAAGGACCTGGAAGAGCAGTTAAACGTAATGGACAATGTCTTGAAAGGAGGATATAAGATGATCATCAACAAAGGCAAAACGAGGATAATGGAATGTAGTCGAATTAAGTCGGGTGACGCTGAGGGAATTAGATTAGGAAATTGAGACACGTAAAGTAATAAATGAGTTTTGCTATTTGGGGAGGAAAATAACTGATGATGGTCGACGTAGAGAGGATATAAAATGTAGACTGGCTATGGCAAGGAAAGTGTTTCTGAAGAAGAGAAAATTGTTAACATCGAGTATAGATTTAAGTGTCAGGAAGCCGTTTCTGAAAGTAATTGTATGGAATGTAACAATGTATGGCAGTGAAACATGCAGGAAAAATAGTTTGGCCAAGAAGAGAATAGGAGCTTTTGAAATCTGGTGATACAGAAGAATGCTGAAGAGTGATGGATAGACCACATAACTAATAACGAGATACTGAACAGAATCGGGTAGAAGAGAAATTTGTGGCACAACTTGACTAGAAGAAGGGATTGGTTGCTAGGACATGTTCTAAGGCATCAAGGGATCACCAATTTAATACTGGAGGGCAGCGTGGAGGGTAAAAATCGTAGAGGGAGACCAAGAGATGAATACACTAACCAGGTTCAGAAGGATGTAGGTTGCAGCAGGTACTGGGAGATGAAGAATCTTGTACAGGATAGAGTAACATGAAGAGCTGCATCAAACCAGTCTCTGGACTGAAGACAACAACAACATCATGCCTCCAAAATAGTCCCAGATTTCCATAGGTAACATTTGTCTTAATACTTAAACGAACGCTATGTGATTCCCACCAGAGAATGTCACTCGATGTGATCGTCATTTTAACCCGTCGAGCCACGTAATATTTATATTACTGTTCAAAGTCTATGTCGATGCAATGTCTGTGTGAGCTCCTGTCGGGTGCATACATTTGTATGAGGCCTTGCTTTGGCATGGAGAGTGAGTTACTTTTGAGTTAGTTTGCATTTTTGTGGGACGAAACGCTGAAGGCACGTCTTTGCATGTGTCACTATGAAGCAAACCAAGGCCTGTATCATGTGTGAGATGCAGAGGTAAGCGAGTACGCCAGGACTTACCCCAGTTCACTGTTAGTAGCGCCACGTCACATTAACGCGTCTGCATGTAGCGCACAAGTATTGCACCAGAATTTATTATGAAGTTAAAAATCAAGATTTTTGTTTAAAAGTTTGTTAAATTATAGTTTTGTGTAATAATAATCAAAATATCCACGGGTATATTGCCGGTCTACAGTGTCCAACGGGCACAATATTTCGGCTATCATACATGTCACCATCATCAGGTGAACTGACGGACTGAGCTCCTGTGAACGTGCCGGTACGGAGATCCGTACGCTTTGGCTGCTCAGGGGGAACTGGGTTCGGTCGCTGCGGCGGACGATTTAAATACCCTCCGCCCGCGGCGCACTCCCTCCGCCGTCCGCGCCCCGCGCCACGGTCGCGCGGTGGAACAGATTGCGACGGCGTCTGGGATGACGTCGGTATGATGGCTCTGTCCGCCGTGGTCATCACAACTATACGTTTGCTCGATTTACTCTTGATTAACCCAATCGCTGGTTCCCAAGCCCTGCTAAGATTATAGCCACAGTCATGGTTTATGAGGTCGTCATTGGTGCGAATTTCGATGGCCTCTCTAACAACGCCGTCCCAGTATCTCTACGTCTGTACCAGAATCCTCTTGCGTTCATACTCCACAGCGTGATTTTCCGACAAACAATGTTCAGCAACCGCCGACTTGGTCGGATACATCAGTGGAGTGTGCCTCTGGTGTTCACGGCATCGATCCTCGACAGTACGCATCGTCTGACCAATATACGACTTGCCACATGACACGGAATCTAGTACACGCCGGCCTTCCTCATACCAAGGTCATCTTTGGCGCTCCCCACCAGTGCACGAGTTTTATTCGGAAGACAAAACACAGTTCCGACCGTCCGCAGCTCGTGGTCGTGCGGTAGCGTTCTCGCTTCGCACGCCCGGGTTCCCGGGTTCGATTCCCGGCAGGGTCTGGGATTTTCTGTGCCTCGTGATGACTGGGTGTTGTGTGACGTTCTTAGGTTAGTTAGGTTTAAGTAGTTCTAAGTTCTAGGGGAGTGATGACCATAGATGATGTTATGTCACATAGTGCTCAGAGCCATCTGAACCATTTCCAGTTCCGACCCGGTGTTTCTTCAAAATGCTGGCGATTTTCCCCGAGAGTGCGCCTGTATATGGAATAAACGCAGTGCCTACCTCCTGCCTCCTGATTTCATCCATCTCCAATGGTTGTGCTGTAGTGGTTGGGCGGCGAGCACGTTCAGTCTGCCACTCTGAGTACCCATTTTTTCGAAATACAGTTCTCAGATGTTCCAATTCCTGGGGTAGACTCTCTGCTTCAGAGATAGTGCGCGCCCTATGTAGTAAAGTTTTAAGCACCCCATTCCTCTGTGAAGGGTGCTGGCAGCTGTCTGCGTGCAAATACAGATCAGTGTGCGTTGTCTTCCGATACACCCCATGACCTAGGGTGCCGTCAGCCCTTCTCGTGACCAAGACGTCAAGGAAAGGTAATTGACCCTGTAACCTTCCCACAAGATAAATTCGAATGACAATACTTAATAGAAATGGAGCCACAGCTAAGTGTAAACTCCCCACAAGAATATTAATCTCAACGAAATACGATCCTGGACCGGGTGTCGCCAAGTGTAACCTTCCCACAAGATAAATTCGAATGACAATACTTAATAGAAATGGAGCCACAGCTAAGTGTAACCTCCCCACAAGAAATATTAAAGACAATACTTATTAGAAATGGAGCCAAGTGTAGCCTCCCGCAAAATATTAATGACAAAGACAATTAAATAAAAGCTCGCTATCTGACTCAAGTGCAAGTTCCCATAAAATAATGAACGAGAATCCCATGACAATGAAACTACAGTGATACTCAAAAATCAATTTAACCAAAATGTCGGTCTTTGCCCTGTGCGAATTCAGAATAAATTTCTTACCTTATTAAAACTGCATGTCAAAATTCTGCTCTTATTGTTGGCTGCGGCTTGGAGGAAAAACATTGCAATTGCCTTTTTTTTTTTTTTATTAAAAAAAAATTTGTTAAAGGGAAATGGAGGGAATTTGAATGATTGTTTGTAAATTTGTTTTTAAATCCAAATTATTATTGGGGGCGATTTTTGAAAGTTAAATTACAATGAGTGGACCTTACATTATCTGATAAGCGCAAAGCTGCATAAACATTTATTTAATAAAATTATACCTTGTCCTGAATCTTGACCATCGCTGTGCCGACGCCCGCCGACGCAACTGCTACAGACATACTACTCTCCGCGACAGCTACCAACAGACTACTTTACGCGACTGCTCGCGACACACTACATTACCCGACTGCTCGCGACACACTACATTACGCGACTGCTACCGAGATACAACTGTACTGCACTGCGCTTCGAGCGCAACTGCTCTGGTCAGAGATTCTACAATGTCTCAGCATCGCTGCCGCACAACATACGTGTTTCATAACCCTCCACTGGGGGGGCAAAAATTTGGCAGCGATGGTGAGTCATTTGGACTTGCCATCGTAACAAATTTTTCCTTTAATTAATTAACATTTACAAAATATTTGGATGTAATACATGAATTAAATGTTGTGCGCATGCACCAATTACAAAACATTACAGACAAGACAAAATATAAGTACAAAACAAATCAGGAAAAATGTATATACAAATTATTTGACAGATAATAAAATGCACACACACTGAAAAATTCTTTAGCAGTTTCATAACAGGCAAAAAAAAAAAAAAATCATGTTGACAAGTGTCATGAGTGCACATGCACTGCAGTGGAGAACATATCAGTAAAAGACGAAATGTATATACAAGAGTAACAAATGACATAAATCATAAAAGGTATACAGAATGAACACAAATCATATCGAAAATTGAGAAGAGTGCACAGGCACTGTAGTTCAGTTGAAAACATATTCACATAAGTGCACATGCACTGAAAACTTTTGAACATTTTTATAACAAATAAACGCAAGAGTAGAAAAAATCATCAAATCACAAAAAGTATATACAATATAGATGACAAGAGTGCACACATACTGCACTTCAAAACAAATCGAAAATGTCTTTAGTATTTTGACAACAAATGGCAAAAATCATGTCGACAAGTGACACAAGTGTACTCGCACTAGAGTTCAACAAATCGAGAAAAAAATGTATAGGCCATGAACATAAATGGTGTTAGTAAAAAAATGATTTTCACTATTAGGATAGGAAAGGAAGGATTGCATCATGGTTGTAGCACTTTAGTTTGCACATAGCTGCACTGAAAGTCCATTTCTTTCCACAGAATCACAATACTAAGTGATACAATCTGCAGTTCCGTTCCCAGAAGTATTTATCAGCTTATTAAGACAGTGAAACGTCGTAGTAGTATTCCATACTATCATTTGGCAGTATACCAGGTACACCAAACAGTGGGACCATAATAACGTCTTCTTCGCTTACGGTGGTGGACAGCATGTCGTGTCAACACCACGCTCTTAAGAGGCACACCAACGTAGAATTAGTGCAAAACCAAATATAGTGCTCCATGATTAGGAGGATGGACAAGACAAATGGATGTTACAATAATTTCAGGTAGTTAGGTCAGAAGGTGAAGGACATTAACTAACACACAAGTCTTGATTAGTGATTACATAAGTAGTTTGCGGTATCCATACTCTAGTCATTGAACATTTCTGTACCATGAATGTAGTATTACAGAAAAATGTTCATTAATTAATTTAAAGACAAGAGTGGTAATCAATCGCCATCAAGTATTGAGTATTACAAAACATTTTTCCTCATTCAAATGACATATTTACAAGTAACTATTAACACTCAGTGGCCTAGCAACTTTCGATTAGTACAAAATATTTATCATCATTCAGTATTAATATGGGAAGTCATCAGTGAAAACACTAACAAAACGTTAAGTTACATTAATTATTGGCACTCAGTGGCCAGCAAGTATTGAATAGTATAAAACATTATTCATCATTCAGTATTCTTCATATCATTAAGAAATCATTATTAGAAATCAGTTAATTACAGTCATAGCCTTAATAATCATGGGCATAATAAGTAATTACATTAATTATGGGCACTCAGTGGCCAGCAAGTATTGAATTATGTCATAAACTAGTGACATTATATGAGACTGGTAATACATTTTGTTTTTGTGCTAGCACTACATTGCTTTAGCTAATTATACGGGAAAGCAAGAAGAAGAGAAAAAAAAAAGGAGGAAAAAATTGCTTCTAGGTTGTTCATATAATGAAAAATGTGTAACGTCATTCGTCATGAGTCAGCTGTAGCAAGGTTGTGACACAAGGTAGTATATGTGATGACATTTATAACGATAGACACAAATGGGTAAAAAAAATAAAATGTAAGTACTAGAACAGGTATAATAAGTAACAAGTTTAGTAAGTATCATGAAAAGCATCTCCTGGAAAAAATACAAAATGGATTATTGAGCTGAAAGAAGAAACGCAGACTATGCTGAGAAGTATTGAACTTCGAATTAACAGGTAGTGTAATGTGTTTAAAAAAAATGTGTTCCATAACTGTCCTTTCCAAAACCTTCAGTCATCCTACTACGCAATATAACACCTGCTGTCAAAGTAAACTGCAACAAATACTTAAATAACTACATAGCATAAATACATAACTTCAACATTATCCTCATCTGTAAAGAAAAACTTCATTATTCATATCATCATAACTCCATCATTATCATCACCTGTAAACAAAAACTTCATTATTCATAGTACCATATTCTTCATCATTGTTCATTATCAGCATTCATTATCATCTGCAAAAATCATTTCATTATTCATCACACAACTATTCCTAATCCCTAGCATATTTCATCACTTAAAACTAAAATGTGTAGTTCTGTCTGACAGCTTGCATCAATCGCTTTGTATTCTGAAAGAAAAAATTAGTTAAGACTGCTATTCGACGATGTGTATAGTATATTCTTGTTAATGCTTGTTAATTCTGATCCATTTACTCTTCCTCATAAAGTTATTGCATCTTCTTTCGTTTATTCCGTAGGTCAAATTCTCATCTGTTTAATTTATTTCCATTACGCATCATTTCTTTCTGAAACTGATGAACAAAGATTAATGTCTTGCATTTAAATCCTATACCCATTAAATAATGACTGGTTAATGGTGACTCAATTAAGCATACAACATAACATGACAGAAAAACGTAATATGTCAAAAGCATAGACAGTGTTCAAAGGCAAAAGTGTACAGAGAATAATTAAGCATACAGCATAACATGACAGAAAAACGTAATATGTCAAAAGCATAGACAGTGTTCAAAGGCAAAAAGTGTACAGAGAATAATTAAGCATACAGCATAACATGACAGAAAAACGTAATATGTCAAAACATAGACGGTGTTCAAAGGCAAAAAGTGTACAGAGAATATCACAATGCAGCAGCAAAAAAAAAAAAGAAAAATGTAAAACAGTCACGATGTTGAGATATCATAGGGCAAAATGTCAAAGTCAAATGGTGTGTGTTACACCTTGACTAGTTCACAATGCATACAAACAAAACAGGAAAACAATCATACGCAAAAAAAATGAAAAATGTGCACAGTCTGATGTGTAACGACAAGAAAAGCGACCTGCTAACCTTACCTTGCCGGGCACTTGCCAAGAAAAATACGATAGTCATCATCAGTAATTAGTCATATAATTATACTTGCATAAGTGGTCATAAAATGTATAAGTTCTTTTGAAAAAAATGTGCACGGTCTGATGTGTAACGACAAGAAGAGCGACCTGCTAACCTTACCTTGCCGGGCACTTGCCAAGAAAAATACGATAGTCATCATCAGTAATTAGTCATATAATTATACTTGCATAAGTGGTCATAAAATGTGTAAGTTCTTTTGAAAAAAATGTGCACGGTCTGATGTGTAACGACAAGAAGAGCGACCTGCTAACCTTACCTTGCCGGGCACTTGCCAAGAAAAATACGATAGTCATCATCAGTAATTAGTCATATAATTATACTTGCATAAGTGGTCATAAAATGTGTAAGTTCAGCAAAAAATGTGCACGGTCTGATGTGTAACGACAAGAAAAGCGATCTGCTAACCTTACCTTGCCGGGCACTTGCCAAGAAAAAATACGATAATCATCAATAATTGTTCACATAAATATCTGGAAAATGTATTACCGTGTGATAACTCATTATGTATGTTCATTCAATAAACGCTTTAACATTGGAGATATGGTGATTGCCTTTCGATTTTCTAGTTCTCAGAGTTTCGACGTGTACAACATTGGGGTGAGGAATGCTACGAATCCGATATGGACCTGCGTACAGAAGTTCAAATTTACTGCACTTACCTTTTAATTTGCTGGATAAATAGTGTGTTCGTACTAATATCTTCTGTCCAACGTGAAAGTCTCGGCGTCTACAAACCTGTTTTTGCTGTCTTCTCCGGCGCTCTGCGGCACGTTTGATGTTGTTCAGCGCAATGTCAATTATTTCGTGGTGTCGTAATCGACGAGATGTAGGAAATGTTACTAATTCTTTAATTTTGTTTGGTGGTTCAACGTTTTTCAGTATAACATACGGAGATAGCATAGTGGATTCATTTGGAATGGAATTAATTACATCTTGGAATGAGTGTATGTGTGTGTCCCAATTAACATGTCTTTTGTGGCAGTATATTCTACACAGTTTACCAATTTCTTTCATTAGTCGTTCACAAGGGTTCGAAGAAGCGTGGTACTTGGATATATAAATCGGAGAAATGTTTCTAGCTCGTAACATGCGTGTCCATATAGCAGAACGAAATTGTGATCCATTATCTGAAATTACTTTCATCACATGCCCTACATGAAATAAGAAATGCTTTACAAATGCTTTCGAGACAGTTTTAGCAGTAGTTTTGCGTAACGGAGTGAAGGTAACAAATTTTGAAGTGAGTTCAACAGCGACAAAGATGTAGCAAAAACCTCTGTTAGTTCTCGGAATTGGACCAAAAATGTCTACTGCGGCCATATGTCTTAATTTAACAGGTACAATTGGATATAATGGAGGAATGTGTGAAGTGGTGTCGGACTTAGCTTTCTGGCAAATTTTGCATGACGCTAAAACTCGTCGTATATGTTTTTCCATATTTGCAAAATAACAGTTCTGTCTCAGTATAAGAAAACATTTTCTGGCTCCGTAATGTGCGTAACTTAAATGAGTGTACCAAATTAATTTGTTAATCAGTTCGTCAGGAATGCATAATAACCAATTGTTGCTGTCTGGATGAGAGCGGCGAAACAGAATGTCATTGCGTACAGTGTAGTGGTTCCTAATCGTAACATTATTCTTATCTTGCCAAAGGTGTTTAATTTCTTTCCATACATTGTCTTTACTTTGCTCTCGTGCTATGTCCTGTAATGACGATGAAATAAAATTTTCAAATGCGACTTGTTGAATGTACATGACACTGAAATTTGCTTTGCAGAAGTTGTCTGCTACGTCTTGCTGATTGTTACTGAGAGAACGCGATAGTGCGTCTGCTATAACATTTTGTGTGCCGGGAATGTGAACAATTGTAAAATTAAATTCCTGTAAATAAAGTTTCCATCTGCTCAGTCTGTCATGAGTGAATTTAGCTGAAAGTAAAAATTGAATAGCTCTGTGATCTGTGTAAACTGTGGTGTGTCTTCCATAAAGAAAGTGCCGAAATCTCGTAAAAGCCCATACAACACATAACGTTTCCAATTCTGTGACGGAATAATTTCGCTCAGCAGGTGACAAAATGCGACTTGCAAATGCGATGTTTTTGATTACTGTAGAGCCATCTTCTTCAATTTCCTGAAAAATGTGTACGCCTAAAGCTGTGTTGGAACTGTCGGTGGCAATGGAAAAATTTCTGGTAAGGTCTGGGTGCGATAAAAGTGGAGCATTCAACAAAGCATGTTTCAGGTTCACGAATTCAGAGTGTGCTTGCTTATCCCATGACCAAATAGTGTTTTTACCTGTTAATTGGCATAATCTAGGTGTATCTAAAGCAGAGTGATGAATAAATTTGCGAAAAAAGTTAATTAAACCCAAAAAACTGCGTAATTGTTTCTTCGTCGTAGGAACAGTAATGTCACGTAGAGCTTGAAGTTTTTCTGGATCAGGCGCAATGCCTTCTGCTGAAATTACGTGTCCAAGAAATTTTATAGAAGTTTTGCCAAAATGCGATTTACTGAGATTAACTGTAAGTCCTTGTGCATGAAAAGTTTGCAACAGTCGTTCAAGAATCAGATTGTGCTCAGTCCAATTAGCTTCTGCGATAAGAATGTCGTCTACATACGT
Source organism: Schistocerca nitens (assembly GCF_023898315.1). Classification (NCBI taxonomy): domain Eukaryota; kingdom Metazoa; phylum Arthropoda; class Insecta; order Orthoptera; family Acrididae; genus Schistocerca; species Schistocerca nitens. Next base: position 73,527,044 of record NC_064614.1, read on the forward strand.
CGTAATTCTGTCTTTAAGTTCTGTCGGAAGTATTGTGTTCAAACCGCGAATAAAAGCTGCAGAAGAAATAGTTAAGCCGAATGGTAATTTGCAAAACTGATAACAGTCGCCGAAACAGAGAAAAGCTGTATACTTTCTACAATTTGGATGAAGTTGAATCTGCCAGAATCCCGATTTCAAATCTAATGTGGAATAAATAGCTGTACCGTGAAATTTCTGTAAAAGTTCCTCTAATGTCTGTGGTCGATCTGTTTCGTTAATAATTATGTCATTAATGTGACGTGAATCAAGTACAAGCCGAAGTGAGCCATCTTTTTTCTTAACAATATGCAGCGGGTTTATGTACGGACTAACTGCTGGTTCTATAATTCCTTGGTCAAGCATATCCTGTAGTTCTTTTTTAACTTGTTCTCTGTGAATATACGGAATAGGATAATGCTTTGCTTTAAATGTGTCGTGCTGTTTCACTTGAAATTCATACATAAAACCGGACATAGTACCAGGAATGTTGTCGAAAACTGGAGCTTGCTGTAAAAGAATTTTGTGCAACTGCGTTCGTTCGTCGTCTGAATTTGTACTGCTTTGTTTAACTTTATCTGAAATCATCTGCATAACGTCGTAGTCAGCTTCGTCTGGAGTATTATAGTTATGTACGTACGTGTCTGTGAACAATGTGGGATTACAGTCTATGTTACGTGTTGCGGAAATGACCTCTGTGCGGTTAATTGTTTGTTCTTCCGCAGATAATGAATGCTGAAACTCTAAAGCCAATTGTACATTTTCGTCCTTCAACATTAAATGAGAATTTTGAAAATCAACCACTGCGTCGTGTTGTACCAGAAAGTTCATGCCTAAAATAACGTCTGTTGTCAATAAGGCAACAATCCAAAAATTTGAATGAAAAGTATGACCTCCAATACAAAATGATAAATGCGTCTGTAATTTTACATCCACTCCTTTACTCGATACTGCTCCTTTCACTTTCGTTTTGCCTAAAGGAAATGTAGGATAAATATTCTTTTTGTTACACTCGTTGAAAGTTTCCTCATTAATGACTGACATAGGTGAGCCAGAATCAATTACTGCTGAAAATTTCGATGAACCTATTTTAATTTCGATGACAGGATGTGAAATAATTTTCTGAACAACTGGTTTTTCCTGTAAAAGAGTGTCTCTAATATCGTCAAAAGTAATTACATTTTCGTGAATAACATTCTGCGTGTCAAAACTAGTGCTTGCGTTATTGGAAGATGCGTCCTGTACAGTATCTAGTCAGATTCTATCTGACGTGTTATTACTATCATCACGAGGATGTTGTGGCATTTCTACAATTTGAACTGTCCTATTACTTCTTCCAGACGTATTACGCTCTGGATGATACCTACTGTCGGGTTCATTCATGAGAATAGGTTCTTGTGGATAATCTTGCTGTTGGTATGACCGACTGTTGTTAGATGTACGCTGAAAGCTATCGTCATTATTTTTACGTCTATCGTAATAGTCATTCCTATACGGTGCATTGCGATTGGAATTGAAAAACTGTCTTCTCTGTACGTAGTTATTCCTTTGCTGCCGTGCGTTACCATTTGTTGTATCAGGGACTATACGTGCACGCGGCGAAACATTAAAGCCTGGTTGACCTTGTGCATTCCATTGTTGGTTAGGTATTCTAACCGGCTGGTTTTCATGCTGTTGCAGTGAAAAACATCTATTGTTACCAAAATGTGGTTCCTGTTGCCAAAAATTTTACACACATTGATGATTACGATTTTATCTGTTATCAAAATTACGCTGGTGGTTCTGAAGTGCCTACTGAAAATTGTCACATTCGGTAAAATTTGTCTTATCGGGTTCTCATTACTCATTTTTCTCAATTCTAGGAAGAGCAATAGTTAAAGAGCTGTTTTGATAGATATAAAGGATAGTAGAAGAGAACGCAGCAGTGCAGAAAACTAAAGATGAAACAGCACTACTACAGCTCGGGGCCCTATGCTCGCTACGGCACATATTCATTAAAGCGTAATGAATCCCCTGAGGTCTATTACGCGCTGCAAATAAATTTCAGCTTTTGTGTTACAGGCAATGTCGGTAAAAATTCAGAAATAAATTGCTGTATCCATGCTAATTGTCGTTTCTGTATTACACTCAATGCTGATGAAAATACAATGGCAAATTGTCGTATCAGGTTCAAAGTTAGTTTCTGCATTACAGGTAATAGTGGTGAAAGTACGAAAATAAATCGACGTAACCAGTTCAAATCGTGTATCTGTACTCTGTCATTATTATGTTCCTTAGATTTTCTTACAAATAAAAATTGCTCGTAATGTACGTTCTCGTCACTGAATTTAAGAAAACGTTCAGGTTTGTGTGAGAATCTGTTTGTCTGTGTCATTTCTGAATCTAAGTCCCGTACTCTCTGTAGATTACTCAAATTACACGCGCTGCGTGAGTCTGGCAAATGTTCGAAAAGTGGCGTCTGCTGTGATGTGTTATTAATTGAAATGTTTTTCATCTCTGTTACTTCCTGCTGTAAACTTGACAATTTTCTACGCAAGGTGTTGTTAGATGAATCGATCTCATTAATCGTCTGCTGTAAATTTTGAAATTCAGGTGTTTGATTAAATGAAACCGGTGTAGTATCGTCTGATTTATTGTCATTAGTATTTTCGATGACGTCAATACGACTGGCCAATTCTTCACATTTTTCAGTCAGTATTTTAACCTGATCATCGGTTTTAGTGTCAGTGGCATTAATCTGGTTTTGCAATTTACGTGCAGTTTCGTTCAGTTTTCTAACGTCATCTTTGACGACATCGGAATCCTGTGTTAGCTCTAATTGTTCGAGTCTATCGGTCACTGTTTGAATATTTGCTGTGTGTGTATCTGTTTTTGATTTTAGGTCAGAAATCTCATCACCTAATTCTGTGTTCGACTGTTCGAGAGTATTAATTTTGTCGGACACTGTAGCAATATTGTTGTCTACGTATGTTTTCGCCTTCGCAAACATTTTGCGTTTGTCTTCCTGTCTCTGTGCAGTGATTGTTTCCATTACCTGGCGTTTCACTTTATTTTGATCATCAATAAATTTACGAAAACGCGTATTACTGTTTTCTATGTGAAGACTAAGACGTTCGTTAATTTGTGTGTTCTGTTGTTCGAATTTCGCGTCAATCTTTTCATCCACTGTGCGCGAAAGTTCTACCGTCATTGCTTTAAATTCGTCGCGTAATTGTGTAGCTTTTTCAGAGCATTGTTTAGCGACTCCGCTAATTTCGTCTCTGAGTGTTTCTGTTGCAGCTGTTTGCAATTCCCTTAATTCCTGAGCAACAGACTTAATTTCTTCGCTACTTTTTCGCGAACAAGCCTCGATTTCCTCGCGTAACTGTTCCTTAGTGTCATGGCACTGCGCGGCAACGGCTCTAATTTGTTCACTAAGCTGTTTGAAATTTACATCATTGTTGTCTAATTTTTCACTAAATTTGTCTTGTTTTTCACTCTGTTGTTTGACCTGTTCATTAAGTTGTTTGAGATCCTCATTATTATTGTCTAGTTTCTCACTAAGTTGTTTATTCATTTGCAGCAAAAATGCCATAATTGGATTCGACATAAAATCATCATTTCTATTCTCTGTACTAATTAATGGTGGATCTTTCTCTGTACAGTTTGACGGTGTATTTGCAATTGTCGCGTTTTGTGTGACCATTTGGTCATTCTGTACTTTACAAAAAGGTTTATCAGTCGGACGTACATTGTCAGACACTATTTCGGAATTAAATAGATCCGGAGTACTTTCAGTACACTGATCATTTTCATTCGAAAAATTTTTCTGTGCGTTAGTTGAATTTTCCAAACCGGGTGTGTTAAGCTGGGCAGCGCTCATTACAATAGAGCTCCCCGCATCATCAATTGTCGTCAAATTAACAGAGGACATAACCGAGTTCGTTTGTTCATCATAAAGACAAAGGTCATCATTAGCGGTTGGAACGCACTGATTGTTAGTGAACGCAGGATTGTCATCATTACTCTGCGTTTCACAATTGCTATCGGTCATGTTTAAGTCGGTAATTTCGTTCATAATACCTCGCGATACACTATTCACAGTCTTTCGCGGCATTTTCACAATAGTCACAATAAATCACAAAACAAATAAACACAATGCAAAAGCAACAAACAAAATACAACAGAGCAACGAATTGCCGATGATCTGAGGAAAGAAAGTCACAAATTAATAAAAGCGTTGCGCCAAATTATAATTATATTTAAGCAATAAGAGCAGATATCTGACTGTTTTACAAAAGATTCACACGAAATACGATCCTGGACTGGGTGTCGCCAAGTGTAACCTTCCCACAAGATAAATTCGAATGACAATACTTAATAGAAATGGAGCCACAGCTAAGTGTAAACTCCCCACAAGAATATTAATCTCAACGAAATACGATCCTGGACCGGGTGTCGCCAAGTGTAACCTTCCCACAAGATAAATTCGAATGACAATACTTAATAGAAATGGAGCCACAGCTAAGTGTAACCTCCCCACAAGAAATATTAAAGACAATACTTATTAGAAATGGAGCCAAGTGTAGCCTCCCGCAAAATATTAATGACAAAGACAATTAAATAAAAGCTCGCTATCTGACTCAAGTGCAAGTTCCCATAAAATAATGAACGAGAATCCCATGACAATGAAACTACAGTGATACTCAAAAATCAATTTAACCAAAATGTCGGTCTTTGCCCTGTGCGAATTCAGAATAAATTTCTTACCTTATTAAAACTGCATGTCAAAATTCTGCTCTTATTGTTGGCTGCGGCTTGGAGGAAAAACATTGCAATTGCCTTTTTTTTTTTTTTATTAAAAAAAAATTTGTTAAAGGGAAATGGAGGGAATTTGAATGATTGTTTGTAAATTTGTTTTTAAATCCAAATTATTATTGGGGGCGATTTTTGAAAGTTAAATTACAATGAGTGGACCTTACATTATCTGATAAGCGCAAAGCTGCATAAACATTTATTTAATAAAATTATACCTTGTCCTGAATCTTGACCATCGCTGTGCCGACGCCCGCCGACGCAACTGCTACAGACATACTACTCTCCGCGACAGCTACCAACAGACTACTTTACGCGACTGCTCGCGACACACTACATTACCCGACTGCTCGCGACACACTACATTACGCGACTGCTACCGAGATACAACTGTACTGCACTGCGCTTCGAGCGCAACTGCTCTGGTCAGAGATTCTACAATGTCTCAGCATCGCTGCCGCACAACATACGTGTTTCAACCCTCCGTTTCAGTCTCCATAGTGAATTTGATGTTGGGATGTGTGGGTAAATTGACTTTCCTTGACGTCTTGCTCAAGAGAAGGGCTGACGGCACCCCCGGTCATGGAGTGTATCGGAAGACAACGCACACTGATCTGTATTTGCACGCAGACAGCTGTCACCACCGTTCACAGAGGAATTGGGTACTTAAAACTTTACTACATAGGGCGCGCACTATCTTTGACGCAGAGTCTACCCCAGGAATTGGAACATCTGAGAACTGTATTTCGAAAATATGGGTACTCAGAGTGGCAAATTGAACGTGCTCTCCGCCCAACCACTACAGCACAACCTGTGGAGATGGATGAAATCACGAGGGAGTAGGTAGGCACTGCGTTTATTCCATATAGAAGCGCACTCTCGAGGAAAATCGCCCGCATTTTGAAGAAACACCGGGACGGAACTGTGTTTTGTCCTCCGAATAAAACTCGTGCACTGGTGGAGAGCGCCAAAGATGACCTCGGTATGAGGAAGGCCGGCGTGTACCAGATTCCGTGTCAATGTGGCAAGTCGTATATTGGTCAGACGATGCGTACCGTCGAGGGTCGATGCCGTGAACACCAGAGGCAAACTCCACTGATGTATCCGAGCAAGTCGGCGGTCGCTGAACATTGTTTGTCGGAAAATCACGCTATGGAGTATGAACGTTAGAGGATTCTGGTACAGACGTCGAGATACTGGGACAGCGTTGTTAGAGAGGCCATCGAAATTCGCACCAATGACGACCTCATAAACCGTGACTGTGGCTATAATCTTAGCAGGGCTTGGGAACCAGTTGTGACGACCACGGCGGACAGAACCATCACAACGACGTCATCTCAGACGCCGTCGTAATCTGTTCCACCGCGCGACCGTGGCGCGGGGCGCGGACGGCGGAGGGAGTGCGCCGCGGGCGGAGGGAACTTAAATCGGCCGCCGCCGCGACCGAACCCAGTTCCCCCTGAGCAGCCATAGCGTACGGATCTCCGTACCGGCACGTTCACAGGAGCTCAGTCCGTCAGTTCACCTGATGATGGCGACATGTATGATCGCCGAAATATTGTGCCCGTTGGACACTGTAGACCGGCAATACACCCGTGGATATTTTGATTATCAAACACGCCAGGAGAAACTCTAGAACAGTGTAATAATGTTCCAAATACCGAGTCTTGATGTTCTAAAATTAATAGTTTACGGAAAAATGCCGTGTTAAGAGAAAAGTCAGAGGCGCTAAATAATGGACTTAGAAATTTGAACATTTGTTTTATGCTTCAGTACACTCCAAAATTAATAACAGAGAGTCCACGTTAATCTACCTCTTATAGTTTTTGAGTAATTAAATAAAAGCTAATTTTGTAACTAAAATGTACCTAAGTGTTGTAGATTAAGTACTTGAAATTTTAATGATAGCGGATTTTGGTTAAACCAGATGATCAAATATATCTAATAATAGAGCTACACCAAGTTTAACACTCGTAACATAAATAGCAACTGATATAAGTCTTAGCAAAGGTATGGTCCAGAGGTAACAATCTACCGTTAGTTCCACCAAACAAATTCTATTAAGCAAAGTTTTCATTCTAGCGAGCTGAAACTTTCTATGTGCTTTCAAACTGCTTGTCTGCATATTAGCAAAAATTAAGAAGTTTCTGAAGTAATTGATACCTATATTAATAAAGATTATGTGCCCGAGATAGCGGTCATTTGAAAACTGCCGCCGTATGCAAGTAGACAGAGACAACAGATGTTTTTTCAGCAGTCAGCACCGGCACCTTACAAATGCAGCCCCTGCAGCAGTAGGAAGGTTCACTTCGCTCCCAGACACTGTGAGGTCCACGCCAGTTAAACGTCCGGTCGCGCTCTGCCTCGGATGACGTCAGAGCCGAGCTGTGACAAGCGCGTATTTGGCAGCGAAAACGGATAGTGATCTCGCGCGAAACTATACACCGTCCTGGATAGTGCGCAATTCGGTAAAATAACTGTTAGTGTGCCGTCCGTGTGAAATTCAATTCTGCGTCGCAAGCGGTGAATTTATTTCCACTTTTATGGCGAGCATTAATTTTTGAAAATTTATTGCGTACTTTCAATTGAGTGGTTAGTCAGGGCGAAAAACAATCTGTAGGAAGTTACTGTAGAGGTCGCCTCTGAAGTCCTAAAGGTGCTGTTAGATTAGAAAGACCTGTTTTAGACTGAACATAATGCAATTTTAAGTGTTGTTTGTGAGAAACTTTAATTAAATCAAATCATGAGTGGAACTTTAAACTTTTACTGAAGTCATAGTCCTGATCCCGCAAAGAAAAGGGAAATATACACTTTTCTTTTAGTGGGCTGGACCGGAATGTGGCCGAGCAGACTGGAAACTAAGGTCAGTATGTTTCCCTTAGGCTTTCTGGCTGACCACCAAATTAGTTGCCAGGCTAACGTGATTAAAGACGGCATCAAAACTTTAAATTAGTGAAGTAACGTACTCACTGCCCCACAATTAGTGTGTGCGGCCTGCCGGCAGGCGGAAGAAAAAAATGGTTCAAATGGCTCTAAGCACTATAGTACTTATTATCTGAGGTCATCAGTCCCCTAGAACTTAGAACTACTTAAACCTAACTAACCTAAGGACATCATACACATCCATGCCCGAGGCAGGATTGAAAACTGCCACCGTAGCAGTCGCGCGGTTCCGGACTGATGCGCCTACAACCGCTCGGTCACAATGGCCGGCACCACGCTGGAGACTGAACAGGTTTGCGCATCTTGTTGCGATGCTTACAGATGCTTCGTCCGACGACTCACCATCCTTTTGTTCACTGCCAGGTTTACGTAGATATTCTGCAAGCGCCTGTGAATATCTGCGATGCTCTGATTTTCCGCCACAAGAAACTCAGTGACAGCTCTCTGCTTGGAACGCACCTTCGTCACATACGCTATTTTGAAGGGTACGTATGACGCCGCCACCTATCGGAATTTCATGAAACTGTTGAGGCTGAAGCAAGAATATACCACGATGTCGCACAACGAAATTCCGCATTTTTTCAAACGAAATTGACTCAGAATAAAATGTGTTACAGTACTTATTGAACACTCCTCGCACAATGTTGCTTCAGACATTAACGCACGTGGTAACATACGAAAACTTGCGCCAGACCGGGACTTGAAACCGGATTTCTCGCTATACTCGAGCACACATCAAGTGTCCCTCTCTGGCGGGAATCACATTGTTTGCGAGCATTAGGATATGTGGACTAGTGTGACTTATGGTAGTTTGGGTCGGTTATGGAGGTGTCCTCGGACAGCCGAGTGGTTAAGGCGACTACTTACGTTTAGCAGTAAATCCCGGTCCGAGTTCTGGTCGGGCACAAGTTTTCAAAAATGGTTCAAATGGCTCTGAGCACTATGGGACTTAACTTCTAAGGTCGTCTGTCCCCTAGAACTTAGAAGTACTAAAACGTAACTAACCTAAGGACACCACACACATCCATGCCCGAAGCAGGATTCGAACCTGCGACCGTAGCGGTCGCGCGGTTCCAGACTGTAGAGCCTAGAACCGCTCGGCCACCCCGGCCGGCACAAGTTTTCATATCTCACTGATAAACTGTACAGCTGCACCTAATTTAGATTCGCAATTTGAAAATCAAATTTGGTAACACTTAATGAGCAGCTGGCGATCGTCACGCCATGTCCATTCCTGGCTAAATAAATGCCGCAAATTTAGTAAATGCGTCGAATTGGTATATTGTACATAGGATCTGACAGTAGTTTCTCGCAGTTTAATTTTTAACCTGTTAATACTAGGGCATCGGGAAAGGAACTGGAATTTGAATAATTAAATTAGCGATATGGCTAAGCCAAAGTTTATTACATACGTTAATCAGTTGCGCTCTTAAGGTATTTTTCCACATAAAAGCCACTGAAATTCATGCATTTGCCGTAGCGGGGCTCATGTTTCTCAATACCGTCTCTGTACTATTCTGCCAGCCGAGATTGTAACGATTAGTTTTTAGCGGCATGCAGTTCGTTATCAGCATCAAAGCATTGTGTAGTGAGCTATGTTCTGGGGCGAGGTGGTAGTCGCTCGGCGCCAAATTGGAGATGTACAGCGGATCATCAAACAAATGCCTCACATCCAAAATCTCGTTGAAGTTCTGTGGTGCATGTGGCCGTTTGCTGACTTGCATAGAAGTGAAATACAAAACTTTTGCGCGAAGTTTCCCCCGACGCTTGTTTTGTATCGCCCGCCTTCACTTTTTCAGTGTTTGACAATACCTCTCCGAGTTAATTTTTGTGCCACTTTCAAGGGAATCACTCCCTCAGAGTCCCAAAACACAGTAGCGATTATCTTCCTTGCGGACAGCTTTCGCAGACTCTTCTTGATCTCTTGAGAGCATTTGTGTGTCATTCCACTGACCGTCTTTCCGTTTCACATCTGACATGCTTCAAAAGAGACTCGTTCCCGTTACAAAATGGTGGGTCAATTTGTTTCCATTTGTTGTAGAGATCTGCTAGGAAGCTCAGTGTTGCAACCAGTCTCCGTTTTCTGTGGTCTTCCGTTAGGATCTATCGGAACTCACCTGGCACAAAATATGTGGTAACCAAGCTTTTTCGCCATAATTTAATGCTGAAACTCCTTGAAATTTGGGAAAAATGTTGTGACAGTTCTGTAATCATAAAACGACGATATTCACGAATTTTGTCGTTGATTTTTATCACTAGTTTGCCAGACGCAAGACTAGGACAACCACTGCACTCCTCATCGCGAATATTGGTACAGACATTTCTTTTTAAATCGATGAACCATCGCCTCGACCGACTTTCACTCGTTAGGCTACTCCTTTTCTGTACAATTAACAAATGTCGCGGTAAATTTCAGTTGGTTTGCAGTTTTTTGCCAGCAAACACCTAATCACAGATTGCATGTCAGAAGTGGTGCAAATTTTAACACGCCACAAAAAAGCAAAGTGGCAGGGACACAGACCACACGCTACACACAGTTGGATGCTTACTGAGTGTAGGAACGTTATGGCACCAAGTACCTGCTATAGCCCTGCCCACCGCCGCCATGGACCAAAATGATTGTTGAATAATCGAACAGTTTTGAAATCTCGCGTGAAGCCTAATTTACACGGCGATGCAAGGTTGTTAGTAACTGGTCTAACATCCACTGCTTATGCGCGACGCACGTTTTCTGTGACTCATTGATGAAACTAAACAGTTGCGGTTTGTTCCAACTTTGGCTATAGTAGTTACCCGTTTTTTGAGTTTACGCATCGAGGTGGTAGAGCTGCACTGGAGTCTGAAGTGCGGATTTGTACGCTAAGCAGTCTCAGTGAAGTTGTCTCCAAAAACGAACAGTGACGTGTTATTGCGCTTGGGGCCGTAATTGGAAATTTGTGGTAAGGTCAGCCGGCCGGAGTGGACGAGCGGTTCTAGGCGTTACAGGCTTGAACCGCGCGACCGCTACGGTCGCAGGTTCGAATCCTGCCTCGGGCATAGATGTTTGTAGTGTCCTTAGGTTAGTTACGTTTAAGTAGTTCTAAGTTCTAGGGGACTGATGACCACTGCAGTTAAGTCCCAAAGTGCTCAGAGCCATTTTTTTTTTTTTTTGTGGTAAGGTCTTATGGGACCAAACAGCTGAGGTCATCGGTCACAACGCTTATGCACTACTTAATCTAACTTAAACTAACTTACGCTAAGGACAACACACACATCCTTGCCCGAGGGAGGACTCGAACCTCCGACGGGGGGAGCCGCGCGGACCGTGACAAGGCGCCCAAGACCACGCGGCTACTCCGCGCGGCTTGGGGCCGTCTTTCGCGATCTGAACATGGGTGTGGTGTCAACATCTGAACTGCAGCGTAAACATCATTCAATTAGGATTGCACACACCAATGAATTAAGAAACATTCAGGCAAGAAAACGTGTGCTACAAAAATAAAATCCCGCAGTTCGAGCTGGCATATTCTTTTTTAAGGAAAATTGTGTACAGGGGATTTGAAAACCAGAATACCAAATTAAATTTCCACAGTAGAGAGAGCTTTCCACAGTAAGTAACTGGTACTCTTTGTTTCAAATTCAGTGGACTATACTTTGAAAAATGCTTCATTAATTTACCCAGGAGACCATGTTTTAAAGAAGGCTTCATTAAATATAGAGTTAACGAAACTTTGCATCACGCGCCTTGGCTAGTGCTTGAGCTCGTGCATTGTCACGGGAATTGTCCGTCCCATGGTTGACAGTACGTTCGGTTTTGTGGTCTACATTACACTGGTGCAGCAACTGAAACCTGATGATCCGCAGCAATGTTCTGAATTTGCTCCTCAGTTTCTGGCGCAGATCGAAGTTGATGACAAGTGTCCGCGCAATATTCTTTTGAGTGACTAGGCACATTATACAGTACTTAAGCCGCGTGGTGAACGAAGAGACACTGCATTCGCCGTATGTGACTGTGCAGTGTTGCTTCACAAGCACCTTTGTTCTTCGCCTGTTCTTCTGTGAAGAGAACACACCCAGAGGACTTGTCATGCTTACCGTTGACGTCTGCCCGTTACCGAGACGTCCTTGTACAGCATGTGATTACTGCTATGGAAGACTGCAACGTGTGGAAGCCATTGTTTTCGTGCAAGATGTGGCAATATCTCACGTCGCTCGCCCAGTGAAGGATCACACTTAACGCACCCTTCCATGAACGTGTCATCTCCAGAAGTTTTCCGGAAGCATGGCCTGCAAGATCACGTGTTTTGATTCCACGTGACTTTGGGCTCTGGCGATATCTAGAAGAAGTAGTCTAACAGGGAGACGTTCAGTCTCTTCCTGACCTGAAAGCCGGTATACAGAAACACGCTGTTCAAATTCCACCAGAACTGCTGCAAACAACTGTTGATCACGCCATTTTGGGATGCAGCATTCCGTCGATTCGTCGACCTCCCCGGTGATCATACTGAACAAATTATGTAAGCGGCGGTTAATATTAAAATCAACATTATGCCTTTCTCACTCCTTGACCTTTTCTACCCACGTTCCATACCTAATCCATTACATATGTAAACATTTCTGTGCATCTTCATTGCATTTCAAGCGCCATAGTTGCACCTGGAGGCCAAAATTATAACTAAGTGCTTTTTTCCAATGTAAATCGGTTCCACATTAATGCATTAGGATATACACTCCTGGAAATTGAAATACGAACACCGTGAATTCATTGTCCCAGGAAGGGGAAACTTTATTGACACATTCCTGGGGTCAGATACATCACATGATCACACTGACAGAACCACAGGCACATAGACACAGGCAACAGAGCATGCACAATGTCGGCACTAGTACAGTGTATATCCACCTTTCGCAGCAATGCAGGCTCCTATTCTCCCATGGAGACGATCGTAGAGATGCTGGATGTAGTCCTGTGGAACGGCTTGCCATGCCATTTCCACCTGGCGCCTCAGTTGGACCAGCGTTCGTGCTGGACGTGCAGACCGCGTGAGACGACGCTTCATCCAGTCCCAAACATGCTCAATGGGGGACAGATCCGGAGATCTTGCTGGCCAGGGTAGATGGCTTACACCTTCTAGAGCACGTTGGGTGGCACGGGATACATGCGGACGTGCATTGTCCTGTTGGAACAGCAAGTTCCCTTGCCGGTCTAGGAATGGTAGAACGATGGGTTCGATGACGGTTTGGATGTACCGTGCACTATTCAGTGTCCCCTCGACGATCACCAGTGGTGTACGGCCAGTGTAGGAGATCGCTCCCCACACCATGATGCCGGGTGTTGGCCCTGTGTGCCTCGGTCGTATGCAGTCCTGATTGTGGCGCTCACCTGCACGGCGCCAAACACGCATACGACCATCATTGGCACCAAGGCAGAAGTGACTCTCATCGCTGAAGACGACACGTCTCCATTCGTCCCTCCATTCACGCCTGTCGCGACACCACTGGAGGCGGGCTGCACGATGTTGGGGCGTGAGCGGAAGACGGCCTAACGGTGTGCGGGACCGTAGCCCAGCTTCATGGAGACGGTTGCGAATGGTCCTCGCCGATACCCCAGGAGCAACAGTGTCCCTAATTTGCTGGGAAGTGGCGGTGCGGTCCCCTACGGCACTGCGTAGGATCCTACGGTCTTGGCGTGCATCCGTGCGTCGCTGCGGTCCGGTCCCAGGTCGACGGGCACGTGCACCTTCCGCCGACCACTGGCGACAACATCGATGTACTGTGGAGACCTCACGCCCCACGTGTTGAGCAATTCGGCGGTACGTCCACCCGGCCTCCCGATGCCCACTATACGCCCTCGCTCAAAGTCCGTCAACTGCACATACGGTTCACGTCCACGCTGTCGCGGCATGCTACCAGTGTTAAAGACTGCGATGGAGCTCCGTATGCCACGGCAAACTGGCTGACACTGACGGCGGCGGTGCACAAATGCTGCGCAGCTAGCGCCATTCGACGGCCAACACCGCGGTTCCTGGTGTGTCCGCTGTGCCGTGCGTGTGATCATTGCTTGTACAGCCCTCTCGCAGTGTCCGGAGCAAGTATGGTGGGTCTGACACACCGGTGTCAATGTGTTCTTTTTTCCATTTCCAGGAGTGTATACCAAGTTTCGCTGCCATACAATAATTACGGCCCACACTGAACCTTTGCGTGTAGCTGTACTATAATTTAGTGTACCTAAGAGACTTTCATTTTATGCTGCACACAAACGACCTACAAAATATGGTGTGTGTGTTTACATGCTCCAGAAGACGTTATTACCTACTATACCATTAATTCTACTGCCTGTCAGCTGCGAACAATAAAATATACAACATTCAAAATATGGTTATTATTAAGTATATGGTTCGCCCCCGGTAGCTGAGTGCTCAGCGCCATAGAATGTCATTCCCAAGGGCCCGGGTTCGATTCCCGGCTGGGTCGTAGATTTTCTCCGCTTAGGGACTGGGTGTGGTGCTGTCCTAATCATCCAGTCAAAATTACAGAACTCTGTTCCGAGCACTTAGTTACAGTTGAAGTCACACACAAGTGGGATACTTGGATCATCGCGTCGCTGTACGCCCAATTCTGTCATTGCATCAAACCATACGCAGACCTCATCAGAGATGTTACGCATTACGCTAGCAACAAAAAACTTCTCATCTGTGCAGACATAAATGCCAGATCAACCCTGTGGCATTCAGACAGAACTGACGACAGGGGTAGAATAATAAATGACATCATCCAAGAAAACAGACTACACGTACTCAACAAGGAAGGACATCACCCGACTCACATCCGACACAACGGTCATTCATCAAACATAGACATCACCCTCGTTAATAATGCCGCCATCAACCACGTACGAGACTGGACCGTACATGACCAGATCACTACTAGCGACCACAACATCATCACACTCACCTTAAGTCGTACACCAAACGTCAACACAGAAACACTACCAAAAAGACTATTATTTGACAAAACAGACTAGGACAGGGTCAGACAAAAAATACATGAGCACATACCGCAAGACATCACCGGCAGTGTTGATTACAGAGTACACATGCTGACAGATATCATCACACACACACAGAACACCTGCATACCCGCACAAAGAATGACAAAACACCAAAATATTCCCCGGACTACACAATTAACACGACTCAAACAAGACTCAAAACGTAAACGTAAGCTTTACCAACGAGCAAAATCAGATAGAGAAAGACAATTACGACTAAACGACTACCGGCTTGCCAAGGACAAATATAAGCTTGAGCTGAATAAGACCAGGAAAGACCATTGGAACAGCCATGTAGCAGCACAAACACAACTAAACATTTGGGGGGAACCATACAAAATCGTGACAGAGAAAATTAAGAGCCCGCTGGTTCTGGGAACGCTGCGACAGGAGGATGGTGAGATGACTAAGGGCTGGAGACGCACAGCGGAGTTCCTGCTCAGCAAACTCCTGCCCGACGACATCGCAGACACAGACACACCACAACATGCAGCACTGAGACGCGAAGTAGACACAGTATACACCACACCAACCGTCACCTGTCCATTTGCGAAGGAAGAAGTGGCGACAGCGATCTCAGAACTCAAAAACAAAAAGGCTCCTGGACCGGATGGTATCCACTCTGAGGTACTGAAACAAATTGCACCGCAGATCACCCCGTTTCTCACAACGTTGTTAAACGATGCATTAAGGCTGGGCCGTGTGCCTGCAGTGTGGAAGACCTCGAAGGCGGTTATCATCAAAAAGGCTCTAGACAAAGACCCATCAGACCCCAAGTCATACAGACCAATTTGCCTTATCAATACACTCGGTAAAGTACAAGAAAAACTACTCTGCAAAAGACTACAAGCACACCGAACACTACGGGGACTGACACCACACCAATACGGCTTCAGGGAAGCTAAATCTATAGACGACGCAATTAACAGAGCACTCCAAATAGTACACGACACACCCTCCAAATACACACTTGCAATTATGATAGACAACTCAGGTGCCTTCGACAACCTCTCGTGGCCGGCCTTGTTCAAGAGGCTCAGACACCTGCAGGTACCGGAGTCTCTGTATAATAGTTTCATGGACTACTGCAGAGACAGAACGGTCGTTTGGCAAATGGACAACCAGAAAGTGATTAAACGAATTACAAAAGGCTGTCCACAAGGGTCGATCTGCGGCCCCATCTTCTGGGACATAGTTATAGGAACCGCTCCTACAGTTACTACAGGAGCACATCTTGACAGATGGAGTTGTCGCTTATGCTGACGATCTACTCGTCGTAGTTTCAGCAAACAACCGTGCCCAGCTAGAAGAAAGAGCCAATAGAACACTTAGGACAATAACCCAATGGTGCACAGATAATAAATTAAAGATAGCAGGAAACAAAACAACTTATACATTGCTAAAGGGTATCATGCGCAGGAACCCAATAGTCAAAATCGGGGACACAAACATAAAAAGACTAGCAGTCACACGCTATCTAGGAGTATACATTGATGAACGATTGAACTTCCACGAACACATGCGAATATGAACAAACAAAGCAGAAAAGATACTACACAAACTGGCTAGGCTAAATTCGGAACAATTCAGACTACCCCTGTCAGTGACACGAACATACCATTGCGCTCTCTTCGAGTCAGTACTATGCTTTGCTGCCAGTACGTGGGCCCACAGGTTGAACCTCTCAACCAACAGAACCATTGTACGTCGAGGCCAAAGAAGTGTTCTACTTCGACTAACAGGGGCATTCAACACAACATCAAATGACGCACTATGTGTTGTCATGGGAATCTTCCCCATAGATATCACCATCAGGTACCGCGCAGCAATGTACTGGTTTAGGATGGTGAGAATAGACCAGGTTCGGCAGATCACTGGTGTACCGATTGAGACAACACGCCAACTCAGATCATGGCGAGTGGATACCTGGCAGAGCGAGTGGGCCAACAGCGATAAGGGCCGCCGTGTATACAACTTCTTCCCTGACATCCGGGAAAGACTAAAACTAAAACATATTGATCCCAGCCGCGGTATGGTACATTTCATCACAGGACATGGCCCTTATCCCACGCACCTGTACCGCGTGAGTCTGCAGCAGACTAATAGATGCACATGTGGGGAAGAAGGTTCCCCTGAACATACTGTCTTCTTCTGCGGACAACGCACGAACATAAGACACACAGTACACATAAATCACCTGAAAACACAGAACGAACTACATGCCATAATACGCGACGCGGAAAGGTGGACTGAACTCAACAAACTAACGGATGAAATCTCGAAGATCCAACAAATAGAATACTTGCGCAACGGACCCTACCGAAGGCAAGACGGTCCAAACATACGTCACGATGCCCAGGGGGACACAGATATGATTAGCACCACGAGTGATGAAGAAGAAACAGATACAGACCAGGGCACCAACATAGATATTGAAGCGTCCAGCGCTGATGATCCAAGGTGTCAACCAAGTCAAATTCAAAGAACAGAGTGGAACAACGGACAAGAGATGCACAAGTCACACAAATTCCTAAAAACAGATTGCACCTTATATGTAAATAGTGTAACCTCCCCACAAAAATTTTAATAAATGAGAATTTGTGAAATGGAGCCAAGTGTAAACTCTCCACACAAAATTTTGATAAATGAAAATAATGAAAAATGGTGCCAAGTGTAAACTCCCCGCAAAATTGATAAATGAAAATTGACCAAAAACCCACACAGTAATATTAATTAAATATGAACCATGAACGAAATGTAACCTCCTAACACAAATAATAATATCTGGTAAATTTTATAAGGACAGCAGCGCTGACCTTCGGCCCTCTATTCTGAATAACAAAAGCAAAATTCTTACCTCAATAAAAACTGCAACTATATCTGCTCTTATTTATCGACACAGCTTCGTGCAATGCTGGCGTATATATACACTTTTTTTTTTATTCTTGGAAGGAATGTATAGGAAAAATTCTTTAAATTGAAATGAATGCTTTTTCTTCAAAAGAGTGGAAAAATGCTTTAAATTGAAATGATTACTTTTCTTTAAAAGAGTTACTTTATAAAAAAAATTATTATTGGGACATTTTTTGAACAAATTAAATTACAATTAACATACATTATTAAATATTCGCAATGCTGCTTCTTTACCTTCTACAACAATACTCATCCTCCAGAGTCCTGACCAGAGTCGCGACCAGAGCACACAACCGACGCATGCCGACTCCCTACTACCGTATCCGACTGACTACTACTGCCGAGTCGCGCAGACAAGCGCAGACTGATTTCTACTGTCGACTCGCACAGACTAGCGACAAGCAACTAACAATAAACTACTCTCTGGTCAGAGATTCTGTCATGCCTCGCCCATCGCCGGCGAAGCATACACCTTACATAACCCTCCACTGGGGGGGGGGGGGGGGGGGCAAAAATTTGGCGGCGATGGTGAGTCAATTGGACTTGCCATGAGCAACAAATTTTTCATAATTAGTTAACTTTACAATCACAGAATATTTACAGATATATATATATAAGTGCAGAACACGAAATAAAATATATTGCACACGCACTGAGTACAGAAGATGTCAAGCAAAGACAAAATGTATATACAATGAGTACAAAACATATTAACAAATGGCAAAAGTGCACACGCACTGCAGTAGTGAACATATCAGGAAATCACAAATGTATAGGCAACGAGTACAAATCATATTGAGAAATAACAAAATTGCACAAGCACTGTACTTCAGAACGTATCAGGGAATCACAAAATGTATACGCAATGAATACAAATCATGTTAACAAAATGACGAAAGTGCACACGCACTGTAGTACAAAACATATCAGGAAATCACAAAATGTATACGTAATGAGTACAAATGGCATAAAGTACACACGCACTGTAAAACTCTATTTTTACAACAAATAAACATATCAAGGAGTGAAATAGAGTGCACACGCACTATAGAAGTCTTTAGTAATTTTAGGACAACTGATCTTGTTAACAAATGAAAGAAAGTGCACACGCACTGTATATGTCTTTATCATTTTACAAAAATTAGGAAAGGAATGGGAAGGATGGCGTCATGGTTGTAGCACTTTAGGTTGCACGCAGCTGCACTCAAAGTCCATATCTTTCTACAGAAGTACAACACCAAGTGAGACAATCTGAAGCTCTTTTCCTTGAAGTATTAATCAGTGTAGCCAAGAAAATGAAATGTCGTAATAATATTCCATGCTATCATTTTGGTAGTACACTAGATACACCAAACAGTGGGACCATAATAACATCTCCATCGCTCAAGGTGGTGGACAGCATGTCGTGTCAACACCATGTTCTTGTAAAGTAGACCAACGTAGAATTAGTGCAAAAACCAAATATAGTGCTCCATGATTATGAGGATAGACAGGACAAATGGATATTGCAGTAATTTCTGGTAATTAGGTCAGAAGGTGAAGGACATTAAGTCACATAGTAGTCTTCATTGAGAATTACACTAGTCTAAATACTGATTTGAGTAATTGGTGGCACTCATCGCCCAGTTACTGAACATTTCTGTACCATGTATGAAGCATTACAGAATAATGTTCATAAATCGTTTGTTTACAGAGAACATTGGCACTCATTGCCTAACTACAAACCATCAGAAGTCATCATTCAAAACAGGAGCTAATAAGTGACATAGTATTACAGAATAATGTACATAAATCGTTTGTTTACAGAGAACATTGGCACTCATTGCCCAGCTACAAACCATCAGAATTCATCATTCAAAACAGAAGCTAATGAATGGCATAGTATTAACATAATTCAGTTAATTATAGTAGTCATTGGCCATCTTATTACAATAATCAGTGGCATTCATTGCCCAGTTACAAAGCATTTTTTTTTGTATTCTTCGGAAGTCATTATTCAAAATGAGTTAATTATTGGCATAGCATTTATACATAATTATTCTAATTATAGTAACCATTGGCATCATATGTCATCTTATTACAATAAACAGTGGCATTCATTGGCCAGTTACAAACCATTTTTTTTGTATTATTCAGAAGTCATTATTGAAGTGACATACTATTCAGAGCTGATCAGTATTATTTAAAACTCTCTTAAACTAGTAGCATTATTTGGGACTGGTAATTACTTTGTTTGCTTTTGAGTTATTGCTGCAAATGTAGATGTATAACGTCATTCGTCATGAGTCAGCTGTAGCAAGGTTATGAAACAAAGGCAGTATATGTGATCACATTTATAAATGATAGACACAACTGGGTAAAAAAAATGCAAGTACTAGTACAGGTTTAATAAGTAACAGGTTTAGTAAGTATCATGAAAAAGCTTCTCCTGGAAAAAATACAAAAGCTGAAAGAAAAAATACGACAATCATCAGTAAGTATTCACATAAATATAATTGCATAAGTGGTCATAAAATGTGTAAGTTCATCTGGAAAAATATGCACGGTCTGATGTGTAACGACAAGAAAAGCGACTTGCTAACCTTACCTTGCCGGGCACTTGCAAAAAAAAAAAAAAAAAAAAAAAAAAAAAAAAAAAAAAAAAAAAAAAAAAAAAAGCGATAATCATCAGTAAGTGTTCATGTGAATATAATTGCATAAGCAGTCATAAAAAATTAGGAAATGGCATTACTGTGTGATAAATCATAAAGTATTTTCATTCAATAAAAGGTTTGACGTTCGATATGTAGTGGTTCCCTTTGGTTTTTCTGGTTCTCAATGTTGCGACGTGTACTACATTGGGGTGAGGAATGCTGCGAATCCGGTATGGACCTGCGTATAGAAGTTCAAATTTACTGCAGCTATCTTTTCCTCTATTCGATAAATAGTGTGTACGTACTAATATCTTCTGTCCAATGTGAAAGTCACGGCGTATACAAACCTGTTTTTGCTGTCTTCTCCGGCGCTCTGCGGCACGTTTGATGTTGTTCAGCGCAATGTCAATTATTTCATGGTGTCGTAGTCGACGAGATGTAGGAAATGTTACTAATTCTTTAATTTTGTTAGGTGGTTCAACATTTTTCAGTATAACAGACGGAGATAGCATAGTAGATTCATTTGGTATGGAATTAATTACATCTTGGAATGAGAGTATGTGTGTGTCCCAATCAATATGTTTTTTATGGCAGTAAATTCTACACAGTTTATCAATTTCTTTCATTATTCGTTCACAAGGGTTCGAAGAAGCATGGTACCTGGATATATATATCGGAGAAAGGTTTCTGGCTCGTAACATACGTTTCCTTATAGCAGAATATAGAATGTGGTCCATTGTCGGAAATTACTTTCAACACATGCCCTACATGAAATAGAAAATGTTTTACAAATGCTTTCGAAACAGTTTTAGCAGTAGCTTTGCGTAACGGAGTGAAGGTAACAAATTTTGAAGTGAGTTCAACAGCGACAAAGATGTAGCAAAAACCTCTATTAGTTCTGGGAATCGGACCAAAAATATCTACAGCGGCCATGTGTCTTAATTTAACAGGTAGAATGGGATGTAATGGAGGAATATGTGAAGTCGTATCTGATTTAGCTTTCTGGCAGATTTTACATGACGCTAAAACTCGTCGTATACGTTTCTCCATGTTGGTAAAATAACAGTTCTGTCTCAGTATAAGAAAACATTTTCTAGCTCCGTAATGTGCATAACTCAAATGAGTATACCAGATTAATTTGTTAACAAGTTCATCCGGAATGCATAATAACCAATTGTTGCTGTCAGGATGAGAGCGGCGAAACAGAATGTCACTGCGTACAGTGTAATGGTTTCTAATAGTAACATTATTCTTACCTTGCCAAAGGTATTTCATCTCTCTCCATACGTTGTCTTTATTCTGCTCTTGTGCTATGTCTTGTAATGACGACGAAATGAAATTTTCAAATGCAACTTGTTGAATGTACATGACGCTGAAATTTGCTTTGCAGAAGTTGGTTGCGATGTCTTGCTGATTGTTGTTAAGAGAACGGGATAGTGCGTCTGCTACAATATTTTGTGTGCCGGGAATGTGAACAATTGTAAAATTAAATTCCTGCAAATAAAGTTTCCATCTACTTAATCTGTCAGAAGTGTAACCTCCCCACAAAAATTTTAATAAATGAGAATTTGTGAAATGGAGCCAAGTGTAAACTCTCCACACGAAATTTTGATAAATGAAAATAATAAAAAATGGCGCCAAGTGTAAACTCCCCGCAAAATTGATAAATGAAAATTGACCAAAAACCCACACAGTAATATTAATTAAATATGAACCATGAACGAAATGTAACCTCCTAACACAAATAATAATATCTGGTAAATTTTATAAGGACAGCAGCGCTGATCTTCGGCCCTCTATTCTGAATAACAAAAGCAAAATTCTTACCTCAATAAAAACTGCAACTATATCTGCTCTTATTTATCGACACAGCTTCGTGCAATGCTGGCGTATGTATATACTTTTTTTTTGATTCTTGGAAGGAATGCATAGGAAAAATTCTTTAAATTGAAATGAATGCTTTTTCTTCAAAAGAGTGGAAAAATGCTTTAAATTGAAATGATTACTTTTCTTTAAAAGAGTTACTTTATAAAAAAATTATTATTGGGGCATTTTTTGAACAAATTAAAATACAATTAACATACATTATTAAATATTCGCAATGCTGCTTCTTTACCTTCTACAACAATACTCATCCTCCAGAGTCCTGACCAGAGTCGCGACCAGAGCACACAACCGACGCATGCCGACTCCCTACTACCGTATCCGACTGACTTCTACTGCCGAGTCGCGCAGACAAGCGCAGACTGATTTCTACCGTCGACTCGCACAGACTAGCGACAAGCAACAACTAACAATAAACTACTCTCTGGTCAGAGATTCTGTCATGCCTCGCCCATCGCCGGCGAAGCATACACCTTACAATAGTTAACAGCATGTCCATGTCTAATAAGAGCTTAAAGCTAGTTACCTCTTCAAGGGACCTACGCCTTCCGTTAAGAGGCAGCGCACAGTCTGGTCTGGATGGAAGGATCTTAAGGGGCTCCGGAACGCCCTATACTTGCAATGTTAAAATAACGCTTATAAATTACATCTTTCCTCACAAAGTATTTGAGGTACGAAGTTGAACTTTTTACAGATTACGTATTGGAATATGGGCTACAACTTAACACAGGGATATTACAAAATTTTAGTTCAGTTATTAAAGATGATTTTTTTCAATTGTAATGAAAATTCACAAAATTTTTTTGCAATTTTTTATTTATATATTCAAAAATATACAGTTTTTTGGAAAAAGGCTGTGTTAAATTATGCAGAAGGTACTGTGTAACATTTACTGAAAGTTTGAAACAAATATGTTTGGGAATCGAGCGACAAAGATTGGATTAACTTTTTAGTGCATTCCCGGTCCATAGGATGGATTATCTTCATCCTCTGCAAACTCCTCCTCCAGCTTCCTCTTGTTCCTCCTCCTGTTTACTCTTGCTTGTATTTCTAGACTCTTTACAGCCCTGTCTGCAGCCCCAAGGTGTTCCTTGTCTAAAGCAAGCATCGCTCGTACCATGTTAGAACCTATCTTCATTCCCATATTTCTAAATACCTTTGGCTTTCCAACATTTCTCCTTTTCTTAAAAGCCTTCAGAGGATTTCTAATAACTTTACTTTTACTCATTATTATACTTCAACATAACAGAGACTCAAGAAACAGAATTAATTACGAATATTTTCGAGATAACGACAGAGTAAATAAACATGAAACAATCGACAATCGCACCAGCGATATATATTGAACCATCACAGGTTAGCCACAACACATACTTTATCTCACATCACTAAAATGTACCTGATAAACACGGACGTTAATAATAACACCATTTGACAGCAGTTTAACAGCGCCACAGTGGGTCACGCCCATGTAGAACACATTTCAAAAAAAATTTTAAAATAGTTGTAGTCTTCGGAATTGAATAAATTATATATCTATTAAAAGGTAATAGTCTGCAGATTCAGAAAACGCGAAAAAGTGAAAATTGAACTTTTCATGATTTTGAGCCTTTCCGGAGCCCCTTAATTGTGGTCTCTCTCTTTTGAGCCCAACCCGACGGATACCTATGGTAGATCGGGGAAAACCACCGCTCAGGCTGTGTTGCTGGCGGGGCCGGAAGGTGCTAACTGCCACACCACGTATCATTGTAAGTCTCATTGGCTCAGCGTGAACTGTTTGTACAACCAACCTACACAGCCTATACCTCAACCTCCACTACACTAACAATTCCTGATCTGAAGCTTAAAGTTAGGCACCTCTTCAAGGGACCTAGGCCCCCCTGGTAATAGGCGGCGCTCGTCCTGTATGGAAGGATCTTAATTGTGGTTCCTCTCTTTTGAGCCCAACCCGACGGATACCTATGGTAGATCGGGGAAAACCACCGTTCAGGTCGTGTTGTCGGCGGGGCCGGGAGGTGCTTGCGCCTGATGTACTCTACTAGGAGCCTTGTAGGCTCAACACAAACCGTTAGCGTCATTACCTTATTACTTTTACCACAAGTACCTACCTCTCTATTGTATATCGAAAATAGTTTAGCAGGCTGGACATGGAGGTCATAGTCTTAGTTTCTAGCTTTAACGTACCCTAATCTCTTCTAGTTAAGGTAGTTTTTAGGATGGTAGATGTTGAAGGCATGGTGAGCAACGGCCAGCGTCTTGAGGGTCATTCCAAGACCCGGGCCGCCGCCCACAACCAGGTGACGGGCAATATTATACCTATCCCTTCTCTATTCAGTTCTCTTCCTTCCTTCTTTCTAAATATTTAATTTCGTTTTGTTTATTAATATCTTACTTGATTTTGTATTAGTTATAAGGTTTTCTAATGCTGCACAAAAAAAAAAGATATCAAATGGATCTAAACAGAGCCCGCCTCCACGTGGCGGGTCACGGGCAACGGTATAGTAAGTGGGGACGGGAGCCGGTGTGGTGTTACTTTCAGTCACTCCGGACCCCTCACCCAGTCACAGCGGCTAAGTGGCAACATACGACCCACCATAAGAAATTAGACGGTGGGTCATAAAATATAAGCAGCTAGTGAAAAAAAAGTGTCCTAATCATCATCATTTCATCCCCATCGACGCGCAAGTCGCCGAAGTGGCGTCAAATCGAAAGACTTGCACCCGGCGAATGATCTACGCGACGGGAGACCCTAGTCACACGAAATTTACAGTTTTGTTAAGTCTACGTAGTAGAAATGTGAACTGTTCTAATGAGCTTTCCCAGATTACGGGAATGACTTTTAGGGTCTTTCATAACAGTTTCTTTCAACAAGGTCGCCGAGCAACCGAGCTGACGTCTTTTCTGTATCCAGTCACGAACTTTCCCACCGGTCTTATTTCCTCCCTACTGTTGAAAGAAGAGAGCCCATGTAAGAAACCACTAACTGGAAGAATAGCCCTAGGACAACGTAATAGATAGGCAAAATACAAAGGAAATGAAATTCAGCAAAAGAGGAACTCTAGAAAACAATTACCATTTCACCTTTCCGGGAGAAGAACGCGGAAATAGTTAAAAGCTATAAACACCTAGCAACCACACTAGAGTGCGTACCTTACCATGCAAATCGAAAACGGAGTAACAAGAGTGATGAAGATAACTTTTGAGATAAAGAATTGAACTTTGCTAGCAGTTAGAACAACCCTGGTACTACTCAACATAAAGGACGCGCCGGTTACACCATGCTGCACACAACTTACGTGGAGACATCCCACATACTCAGATCTCAAACAAATCTCAAGTCAGTCTACTTCAAAAGAACGGGCACTCACTTCAAGGACGGTGATCGATTTTGGAGCAGAATTGTCACCTTATATGAAACATGGGTGCGTCTCTAAGAGTCTGAGTCAAAGCGCCAGAGTCTGCAGTGGAAACACGTTGGATCGCAGACGAGGAAAACATCAAGACGGGGTCATCCGTAGGAAAGGTTAGGTTAACTGTGGTTCGGTCTCACAGGGGCCCATACTGGAAGAGTTTATGGAATAGAGAACAGCTATCAACAGTGCGGGGCACAGTGAATTGTTCGAAAAGAAGCTGAAGGCATCAATTCGCACCAAACACTCAGGTTTGCAGTCGAAGAGGGTGTTGTTGCTGCATGACAATGCTCGGACACAGACAGCCCGTCATACGATTGAAACCATCAACTCGATGAAATTTGATGAATTGGAACACCCTCCCTACAGCCCAGACCTTGCTCCAAGTAACTTTCACTTGTTTTGTCCACTCAAGGATGTTTTCCGTGGTCGCCGATTTGCCTCAGATTTGGACGTGCGAAATGCGGTGCAAAAGTGGCTTCAAGACCAACCGAAAACTTTTTATTTGGCAGGAATACCGTTGGGCTAAGTGCATTGAGGAGGAGGGAGATTATGTAGAAAAATGCTGTGCATTGTATACCTCTAGCTTCATCTTAATAAACGGTTGAATCAAAAGTGTAGTTAATTTTTGACTTGCTCTCGTATAATTGTTCCGTTGACTTTTCTCACACTAAACCAGTCGATAAATCATTCATGGTAGAGAACAATCTTTTTGTAGCAGCATTAGCGTCAGGTACAGCATTCACAAACGTAGTAATAAACTGCAAACTTTTGCTGCAGATATCTTCAGATGGTGGGACCATTTTTCAGTAGCACTCTCAACGCTTCTAAATTCATGATTTTTTTACTTCACATACGTTTTCAACACGATTAGCTTCCTTAAAAAGTCCATTATTCATACATATCTTTCAAGATAATTGTCATCAAACTCTGTTAAAGCCTTAAGACGTTGCTGGACACACTTCCAAAAAAGAGAACATTTCATTTGAAACCAGTTAAATGGTTACAGCGCATGAAATGATTAAGTCCGTTTTTCGGTATGGCCAATTAACGTCGTGTGAAATGTACTTGAAATGCTCGTGAAATCAGAATCTTTCAGCAGTCGATTTCCTTGCAATGTGCTTATCTAAGATTGAATTTTCATAGTTTGAAAGGGTTCCTCAATCCTCGGCATCACTTCCATTATGAATATTTCTGTTTTCTCCAGAACTTGATTTGCTCACATATTTGCTACCTCAATAGTTTTGGTGCGGTTGGTCCCGGCGGAGGTTCTAGTCCTCCCTCTGGCATGGGCGTGTGTGTTTGTCCTTAGGATAATTTAGGTTAACTAGTGTGTAAGCTTAGGGACTGATGACCTTAGCAGTTAAGTCCAATAAGCTTTCACACACATTTGAACATTTGTCAATAGTTTTACTGTTGATGAAACTATTTTCAGTTGGCTTCGAATAACATACTGTCGAATCAATGACAGAGTATCCGTAAAGAGTGATTTTAACTTGGTAGCACGTTTTTCATAAGTCAAAATATATGATTTCAGATTCTCGTAAATATCGACAATACTGTTAGCAAACAGTGTCAGGGAAAGCCATCCGCCCTTACCAACCACCAAGCTCCTGTTTATACACCGAAACGCCAAAGAAACTGGTAAGGAGTTATGTAAACAGGAAGAATACGGCGCTGCTGTCGGCAACATGAAAGACAATAAATGTCTGGCGCAGTTATTAGATCGGTTGCTGCTGCTACAATGAGAGGTTATCAAAATTTAAGTGACTCTGAACGTGGTGTTATAGTGGGCGCAAGAGCGATGGGACACAGCATTTCCGAGGTAGTGGAGAGTTTCCCGGACGACCATTTCACGAGTGTACCCTGAATATTAGGAATCCGGTAAACATCAAATCTCCGACGCCACTGCGACCGAAAAAAGATCCTGCAAGGTCGGAACCAACTACGACTGAAGAGGATCGTTCAGTGTGACAGAAGCGCAAACCTTCCGCAAATTGCTGCAGATTTCAGTGCTGGGCCACTATCAAGTGTCAGCGTGCAAACCATTCAACGAAACATCATCGATAGGGGCTTTCGAAGCCGAAGGTCCACTCGTGTACCCTTGATGATTGCACGACACAAAGCCTTATGCCTCGCCTGGGCCCGTCAACATCGACATTGGACTTTGATGAGTGGAAACGTGTTGCTTGGTCGGACGAGTCTCGTTTCAAAGTGTATCGAGTGGATGGACTTGTATGAGTATGGAGACAACCTCATGAATCGATGGACCCTGCATGTCAGCAGGGGACTGTTCAAACTGGTGGAGGCTCTGCAATGGTGTGTGGCGCGTATGCAGCTGGAGTTATATGCGACCCATGACACGTCTAGATACGACTCTGACATGTGACACGTACGTAAGCATTCTGTCTGATCACTTGCATCCATTCATGTCCAATTTGCATCCCGACGGGCGTGCACAATGCAGCAGGAGAATGCGACATCTCCCACGTCCAGAATTTCTAGAGTGGCTCCAGGAACACTCTTCTGAGTTTAAACACTTCCTCTGGCAACCAAACACCCCAGACATGAACATTATTGAGCATATTTGGGATGCCTTGCAACGTGTTGTTCGGAAGAGATCTCAGCCTCCTAGTACTCTTACGGATTTATGGACAGCCCTGCAGGATTCATGGTGCCAGTTCCCTCCAGCACTACTTCAGACGTTACTCGAGTCCATGCCACGTCGTGTTGCGGCACATCTGCGTGTTCGCGGGGGCCCTACACGACATTAGGCAGGTGTACCAGTTTCTTTGACTCTTCAGTGTACTTTTTCCACTGGTTCACAGTGGTTCCTACGTACACTGGGAGAATATCATCATTGGTTTGTACTGCAATATGCATTATGTTCCCTACACGACCTACACTTTGATTTATAAGTTTCTCCGTATTTGGATGATGCTGATTCCGCAACTGGTGTTCAGTTAATCAAAAGCCGCTCCAATTGCTTATTTAGAACTATATTAAGTTCACACCACCTGTTTCGGACTTTATATTAGGCCGTTACGAACTGTATCTGAAAGGTATTTTGTAGAGAAGCAACAGAAAATGATATTGCTTCTCTACAGCATAACATTGAGATAAACTTGACAGCGGCCTAAAATATAGACCGAAACCGGCAGTGTGGACTTAGTAAAGTTATAATTAAGCACCTGGAGCTGCTTTTCATTGATATACCACGAATGGTTCTCTTCAGCATGGGTTTAGGTCTTTGAAAAACATTGTTATGTCTCTTTCTTCCTGCACAATCAAAGTTTGTATTGCAGTTGTCACGTCACTGTGCAACAATTTTATCCTTTAGACGGAAATTATTGAGATCTTACATGATAAGATTTGTTATAGCATTAGCCGTTTCATCTCTTATATTCTGGAGGTGAATCACATTTACTTGAATAGCTTCTTGGGGCGAAATACCTAACAACCATGGAAATCAGTTTTACACTCTTGTGATTAGAAGTGCGCACCATAGCTGAAATATACTTTGCATCTTTCAGCTCCCCACAAATTTGAAAGAATGCGTGTGGAGCTAACACATTTGCTATTATAGATGTTTACTTCATTCTGGAACGGGTAAATTTCTTCTCTAACAGCTTCCTGTTGATCGGATTGATCGCAGCATTGGAACCCGCTGACGTGAAGGAGGCAGCAAACCTCTTCATCAGAAAGATGCTTTCCTTCATTTTCAATAACTCGTTTGCTAACAAAAGATATCGTACTTTGTGACGAAGTTTGGATTCAAACAGATGGCTTGTGTTTCTTCGCGCAACATCGTACCGGCCTTCATGATCAACTGAAAAAATTTCAAAATAATTTCTCGCTTTGCTGGTTTAATTTAAGGAAAGGAGAATCAGCTTAAACTTTGCCAAAGCGCGTTGTAGCCCCTCGGTCTATGGTGCCTTGCCACGGTTCGCGCGGATTCCCGTGTCGGCGAATTGAGTGCTGCCTCGGGCATGGGTGTGTGTGTGTGTGGGGGGGGGGGAGGGGATGGGGGGTGTCGTCCTTAGCGTTAACTTAGTTTAAATTACACTCCTGGAAATTGAAATAAGAACACCGTGAATTCATTGTCCCAGGAAGGGGAAACTTTACTGACACATTCCTGGGGTCAGATACATCACATGATCACACTGACAGAACCACAGGCACATAGACACAGTGAAAGGTGGCTACACTGAGCCACAGCGCCAGAGATCGCGCTATATTGTTCTGCCGCCTCCACTGGCACAGTGATTATTGAGATGTCGTAGTGGGCAGTGCTTGTCCAGGACTCGTAGTAGTCAGTTCGTGTTCAGATGTGCTAGTAGGGAGTGCTTGCTGAGATGTGATACTGAAAAGTTCTTGTTGAGATGTGGTAATAGCGAGTCGGTGTGGAGATATATTGTAATGATTAGAGTGATTTTGGTCAATATATGAAGGTAACGAAACTTGATTTATTTTTCATTATATCCATGTTTTAAATAATGCGTCATTACAGGTTCAGTCAACAAAGCATCTGGCTTGTGTTCTTGGATTAGAGTGCAATTCTGGTTTTCTTGAGTAATTATGGTATTTCTATTTCCTTTAATTAATTCACTATAAATGATATTTAAAATTTCTTGTGTTGTTGAAGAAGAACCATGCCAGATGCGTACGTTGAGTCATACTTCCACACACAGAACAGTTACACTTGTGCTTTGGTTTCGTAGGTTTTTATAGTTGCTGGGGACTTAATTAATTAATTGTGTTAATGAAAATTTCCATTTCATTCTTTGTTATTGTTGTATGCAGTCAGATAGCGTAATAATAACCGTCAGGGCCAACCGTTTACGAGACTTCGTAACCGAACAGACAGCTACTAAATCAGAAAAATAAAATTATTTGCATTATACATTTAATTAAGCCCCCATGCACGTGGCGACCCTGCCAGGATCGTCCCTTGGAATTTTTCTGATTGTAAAAATAGTAGACAGTAGCATTGTTGTAGTAATTTGTAGTTTAGTAATTATAGTCTGTTTTGCATGTGTAGATTTGGTAATTGTCATTCTTATAATGGTATTTTTTCTCTGAATTTGATTGTTGTCTTGTATACGCGTTTGACAATTTAGTGCAATTATTTCAATTGTTCGTTAAGCGTGTTTGAGGGAAACATTTCGTGTAAATGGTATTGTTGGAGATAAAGAGTCATTGTGTGTAATTTTCGTACAGTGACGAGTTTTGTATTTTTTGTAAATGATTACGCGATCAATGAAAAAGGCAAAAATGATGAATAGTGAGAATGACGAAATTGTTAACATGGCGAACTCGCCAACAGAGGAAAACAGTGTGATGAATAATGAAGTGGAAAACAATGTAATAAGTCGGGAAAATAGTCCAGAAACAGTTCAAAATGTTTCACAATCGAAAAATTCTCAGATTACGTGGTTAACGACAGAAGAAATGGAGCAGTTAATGAGTGCAATATTAAATTTGGGATCTGAATTAAAAACAAATAGGGGAACAATGGAGCAGTTTCGATCTGAATTTAAAACAGAGATAGGAACAATTAAGACAAAGATGGGAACTTTGGCAACACGGTTAGACTCACAAATAGGAACAATTAAAGCCGAGATGAAAGCAGTGGGATCACAGTTACGATCTGAATTAGAAACTGATATGGGAACAATGGAAACACAGTTAGGCTCACGAACAGGGACAGGTTTCAAAAACATGGAAAATGAATCAAAGAAAGAAATTAGAGAAGAAGTACAACCGGTTTTGAATGCTCACAATAATAGTTTAATTTCAATAGGAATTAGACAAGAGGAACAGGACAGGGAACAGGAAGAAAAAGATCGCGTGATAGTACAAAAATTTTCAGAGTTAAATTTACAGCGTGCACACGATAAGGAGGAAATATTTGAGAGAATCGAGGAATCCGTATCAAATGACAGCATAGATAACTTAACGCAACAGTGTGAACAGTTAACTACTAAATGTGACAACATCGAAACCCGAGTCGCGACATTTACAGAAGACGTAAATAAACAGAAAGAAAAAATAGGTGACTTATCGGAAAGAGTTGAGGAGATTTCAGATAAATTGACAAATCTTAGTTTACATGGGGACAGAGATTCAGATGATACAGCTCCATTACCATTTGCAGAAACCGAAGAGTACCAGGACATAAATAAGCATGTTGAAAATCAGGCAAAATTTAATGAACGCGTTAAAAAGGAATTTGAGGCATTACGAATGCAAGTCAAACAAATCGAAGGCGAAATCGTAGGAAAAGACAGCAGGAGAAAATTAGAATCACAGATAGCAGAGGGCTTTGAAGAAAGTAATTTGTTTCATTTACGGGATGCAACAAGAGAGCGCCAGGCGCGCGAACTTGACAATAATCGACATTCGAACTGGGACAGACGCGGTAGGTCTTTGTCGCCACGAGGCGGAAGCTTTGACTGTAAACACTTCTTGACTGTTCGGAAATTTAAGATCTTTTGCAATTCTAGGAATGACATACGTCCATGTTCATGGTTGGATCGATTTACGTGCGCACTTCCGCCAGATTTGCCACTGAGTCACAAACTGAAATTTATGTGCAGCTATAAAAGTCCTCAGGGGATTCACTACACTAAGTGAATATGTGCCGTAGCGATCACAGGGCCCCGAGCTGTAGTGGTGCTATTTCCCTTTTAGTTTTCTGCACCGCTGCCTACTCTTTCACTATTCTTTCCATCTAAAAAAACAATTCTTCTACTATCCATCTATCTAGACAGTAGGTAAAGAATAACCGGATTTGACTGTTTTACCCAAAAGTGACTTTGGAAATTACCGTTTTGACTTACTATATTTTCTGCAGCATTCATTCGTAGCTTAAATGAAATTTTACCTGTTTATCTTCGTGACAATATGACTTCATATGTTGACGATATTCGTATTGCTAAACGTTCTTGGAATGAGCACAACAAAATTTTGGATTCATTATTATGTATCTTTGCAAGAGTTGGCATTACAGTGAACTTAGAAAAATCTGAATTTGGTCGTTCTCAGGTGAAATTTCTCGGTCACATTATTTCTACAGAAGGTATTCTTCCCGATCCAGAGAAACTAGATGCTATTCGTAATTATGCTGTTCCTACCACAAAACGTGATGTTCGTAGTTTCCTAGGTGTCTGTAATTTTCTTAGACGCTTTGTTAGATTGGATGATTTGGCCACATCTCGTTTACACATTTCAGTTATGCGCACTTTGGTCCCAGAAAATGCTTTCATAAATTACGAGAAAATTGCTACTTCATTAATATGGAAAAACGCATTCGATTTGTTCTTGCCAAATGCAAATTATGTTAAAAGGCTAAGCCGCCAATTATTTCTCACAGAGCACCGTTGTTTCCTATCATTCCAGCGAAATTAAAGGAGATGGCTGCAGTCGATTTGTTCGGTCCAGTGGTTCGTTCTACTAATGGTTTTGCGTACATTTTCGTAGCAGTGGAACTGGCATCAAAATATGTGTGTTTTACACCGTTACGCAAAGCAACAGCTCGTTCAGTATCTAACGCTTTCATCAAACATTTTCTTAAAGAAGTTGGTCATGTTGATAAGGTTATATCAGATAATGGATCACAGTTTCGCTCTAAAATTTGGCTTCGTACTCTACGGCGTCGGAAGATTAAACCAATTTTCATTTCACTTTTTCACCCTCAATCTAATGCTTCAGAGAGATGGATGAAGGAAATCAATAAATTGTGCCGTCTTTATTGTCATCAGAATCACAGAACTTGGGATCAGTATCTTCATATTTTTCAAAACATTCTGAATGAACTTCCTAATGACTCAACTTCTTTACCGCCTCTATTGATATTAAAAAATAAAGTACCAACAAATCGCATTTCTGAAATCGTTCCTTTTCCGCCTTCACGGAAACTGCGGCATTCTGAAGTTGTCAACCTGGCTCTACAAAATATTGCATCGGCGGCTGCTAGAAGAGAGAAATCAGCTAAGCGTCCTGGTCGTTTAAAAATCTTGTCAGTTGGCCAGAAGGTGTTAATTAAGTCCCACCGTTTATCTCATAAAGGAAAAGGCTTATGTCGCAAATTTTTTCTGCTTTATAACGGTCCGTATAGAGTTCGCAAAATTATTCATGATAACACTGTTGAAGTAGAAACTCTTAAATCTCGGCGCTCTAAGGGAATACATCATATATCGAACGTAAAAATTTTTGTAGAATGACATACTTTAGAGAAACTAACAGCTACGTAAACATGCGGAGAATGCAAGAGTACCGCGCTGTGTTTTGGCGGCGGCACATACTCAAAGCAACAGTCAGTCTGCGCGCCGCACAAGGCAGTCGTTGACCGCAAACAATCGCTTCCTACGTCACGCGCCTACAGCTGATCGAGCGCTCAGTGCGAATGCACTGACAGACGTAAACAAATACACAGTCTAATTTCTCCGAATAAATTCTGTATAAAGCTATGATGACTTCATAAATTATGTTATTAACGTTCAGTATTTTTCAGGATACGGTTGTGTAAAATATTTAAGACCTTCAGGTAAATTCTGTGCGTGTCCGACGTTAAGACGACTTGCTTTGGAGAAAATTTCAGGAAGAATGTAATTTCAAAAAAAAAAAAAAAAAAAGTAATAAACTGAAAAGGGTAACTATTGATTGAGTTTATTTTTCAGGTAACATAATTTCACTTAGGTACGTACTTTAGACGTAATTTGCTGCTCGCGATTACGTGACTCATACTTTGTGCTAAATTTTATGTTCTATGAATTTACTTGTGAAGCGACGTGCTTGTGTACATTTACTGATTTTGACAATTATTGATTAATGAACAGTGTTATTACTTGCGTATATTATGCATCGCTTGGCTGCTATGCTTTTTCACTGACGTCATATTTTTTTTAATTATGTGCCAGCTGTGCGTATTTATTTAAATTATAATTGTCACCTGATTAATTGTGCTGATGTGGTTAGATATGTAAGTTACACTTTGTGATTTATCTGCTTGCGCCTTCATGTTTACTTATTAAGATTACATATGAACATTTATTTGCTTATGTCGATGCGATGCTAATGACCTGTTTATTGTGTAAGGCATGTTTGCTGCTGTGCGTATGGATTTCACATTTACACATTTCTGTTTTGTTGTCATAACTACTCTTCAATTTAGTATATAGAAATGCTGATATACTGTGTACGAACATAGAGTTTAGGTTACACTGTGGTATTAATTATAGATTGTTCGCTTGGCAGAGCCTCGTTATAGGGATTGTGCTGCATCCACTTGTTGACATTCTGTTCTCTACTGGTATATTTACTTGCTATTGGATGTTTTGCTTACGCTCAGTGCTTTATATTTTTAAGATAAGAAAATGAACTGCTATAATTCGACGAACGACATTAGTAAAAGAAAGTCATAGAAGTCACATGAGCTGAGGTTTTATGGAAGCTGTATAAATTTATGCTAATAGGAAGGAAGCTAACGACATGACAGACCAAAACTAGGTTTAGACCATTGACAGTATTACACTGCATTTTCGTGAGCAATTGAAATAGGAAGTGACACTTGACACAAAAAATACTCCACATGTTTGCTTCTGCTATGATTCTTGAAGTGGTGTACACACTGTGAAATATGATGATCATTCACACTCCGTAATCGTACTTAATTACTGAGAGTTAATCGAACTGAAGTCTGTTAGAGGTCATGTATGCATTTCTTTTATTTAATGATGGACAAGGAACCAAAATGTATCTTATAATTTATAATGAGTAGAAAATTTGGGTCAGATGGATTACACAGAGGTTGTGTGTGGACACTGTGTCTTCGGATTGTATGGGATGATGAATTGAAGTTTCACTAGGATTTTGTCTGTACTTGTTCGAGGAGACTGACTAGAGGAAAGAGTTGTTATGGAAGTGAAATGATATTGGTGCTGAGGTTATATGTATCGACGTATTATTGAGGTATTGAGTTTTGGTGAAGTTGATGATTATTGGAGTTTTGGTGGATAAGAGGTAAAGTAAATGAGGAGCATATTGTTTTTGTTGGTTTATATGGAACAAGGAGGATGAAGATGGCAGACTAGAACACTCAAGTAGAAGGAAGATTGTCTACACACACACTTTGTCAAATCAATAAGCAGTATACACTTTTTTTTTGAAGAGAGGAAGTATTTGCATATCTTGACTCACTGACAGTTGTTCAGCAACAGTACATTTTGATCTGGCTTGGCAAACATTGGTCTTGACATGATGACTATGACGTTGACTAACTATTATTGACTGTTATACATTGCTGCCACTACTACTTGATACACATGATGAACATAAAATTTTGACAGAATTGCATTTACACAGTTAACACTATTCAATTACACAGTAGCACTAATGTGGATGAAAGATGAGTGAGTGTGTTTTGTGTGTTTTCCTTTTATAATCCCAGAGAAGTGATCCCAACCTATCTCCTAAATATTATTTCACTTGTTTGTTGTGGCTTGCACTGACACCCATAAATATAATAGGTTAACTGTTATTGTGTACTGTAATAGTTAATGTGACAATTACCTGATATCATTTGTGTGTTTATTATGATTTGTATGTTTAGTGTAAGAGCATTGATAATAATTTGTTAAAGAAATTGTATGTGCATTCAAACTATTGTTCATGACTGAACTGTCTCAGTAGTTATGGTGAATAGTATGGACTGTTACTTGCACTTTTTCTACATGATTGGTGCCACAAGGACATGTTTAATTTCTGCTGATGAACTGTGTGATCAGTGATTGTAAAAAATTATTGACTGTTACTTGTACCTTTTCTACATGATTGGTGCCACTAGGACATGTTTAATTTCTGCTTATAAACTCTGATGAACAGTGTGATCAGTGCTAGTGAATTTTATGGAACTGCTTCTGCGGAGAAATGTGACTTGTTGCTGTGTGCACCTGATCAACATTGCTGGTGCCACTAATGGACTGCTTCTACTGAAATGGTGTTACTTGTTGCTGTCTGCACCTGCTCAACATTGCTGGGTGCCACTGATGGATTGCTTCCACTGAAATGAAGTCACCTGTTGCTGTGTGCACCTGATCAACATTGCTGGTGCCACTAATGGACTGCTTCTACTGAAATGGTGTTACTTGTTGCTGTCTGCACCTGCTCAACATTGCTGGGTGCCACTGATGGATTGCTTCCACTGAAATGGAGTCACCTGTTGCTGTGTGCACCTGATCAACATTGCTGGTGCCACTAATGGACTGCTTCTACTGAAATGGTGTTACTTGTTGGTGTCTGTACCTACTCAACATTTCTGGGTGCCACTGATGGACTGCTTCTACTGAAATGAAGTCACCTGTTGCTGTGTGCACCTGATCAACATTGCTGGGTGCCACTAATGGACTGCTTCTACTGAAATGGTGTTACTTGTTGGTGTCTGCACCTGCTCAACATTGCTGGGTGCCACTGATGGACTGTTTCTACTGAAAAGATGTCACCTGTTGCTGTGTGTACCTGCTCAACATTGCTGGGTTTCACTGATGGACTGTTTCTACTGAAAAGATGTCACCTGTCGCTGTGTGTACCTACTCAACATTGCTGGGTACCACTGATGGACTGTTTCTACTGAAAAGATGTCACCTGTTGCTGAGTGTACCTACTCAACATTGCTGGGTACCACTGATGGACTGTTTCTACTGAAAAGATGTCACCTGTTGCTGTGTGTACCTGCTCAACATTGCTGGGTGCCACTGATGGACTGCTTCTACTGAAAAGATGTCACCTGTTGATGTCTGCACCTACTCAACATTGCTGGGTGCCACTGATGGATTGCTTCTACTGAAATGAAGTCACCTGTTGCTGTGTGCACCTGATCAACATTGCTGGTGCCACTAATGGACTGATTCTACTGAAATGGTGTTACTTGTTGGTGTCTGCACCTGCTCAACATTACTGGGTGCCACTGATGGACTGCTTCTACTAAGATGATGTCACTTGTTGGTGTCAGCACCTGTTGACCATTGCTGGGTGCTACTGCTGGAACTGTCAACTGCTTATTCTTGAGCTATGGAAAGCGTTTATGTGAATAATTGTATAAACTGATTTTTGTGTATTACTGTTTGTGGAAAGTTATGAGACTCTTACCTGCACATATTCGTCATTGCTGACGCTATTGATTGAATTGTTTAATCACATAATACTTGTGTAAACTGTTATGTAAAGTCACATGTATGAAAGAATTTGTATTGCTTACTGTATTTTATATATTAGGTTATTGAAAGGTCAGTGCAAAGCCAAAATTTTATCTAGTTATATGATATTTACGTATTAATATTATCTTTTATTTTTGTCTGTATTTTTTTGACGAATTTGGTGGTATTTTCACCACCAATGCTGGCAAAAATACCATCAAATTCTAGCCTGTGGAGGAAGGGCATATGAAAGGTGGCTACACTGAGCCACAGCGCCAGAGATCGCGCTATATTGTTCTGCCGCCTCCACTGGCACAGTGATTATTGAGATGTCGTAGTGGGCAGTGCTTGTCCAGGACTCGTAGTAGTCAGTTCGTGTTCAGATGTGCTAGTAGGGAGTGCTTGCTGAGATGTGATACTGAAAAGTTCTTGTTGAGATGTGGTAATAGCGAGTCGGTGTGGAGATATATTGTAATGATTAGAGTGATTTTGGTCAATATATGAAGG
This sequence comes from Schistocerca nitens, assembly GCF_023898315.1. Taxonomy (NCBI): domain Eukaryota; kingdom Metazoa; phylum Arthropoda; class Insecta; order Orthoptera; family Acrididae; genus Schistocerca; species Schistocerca nitens. The sequence goes on from NC_064614.1 coordinate 73,565,370, forward strand.
TAACGAAACTTGATTTATTTTTCATTATATCCATGTTTTAAATAATGCGTCATTACAGGTTCAGTCAACAAAGCATCTGGCTTGTGTTCTTGGATTAGAGTGCAATTCTGGTTTTCTTGAGTAATTATGGTATTTCTATTTCCTTTAATTAATTCACTATAAACGATATTTAAAATTTCTTGTGTTGTTGAAGAAGAACCGTGCCAGATGCGTACGTTGAGTCATACTTCCACACACAGAACAGTTACACTTGTGCCTTGGTTTCGTAGGTTTTTATAGTTGCTGGGGACTTAATTAATTAATTGTGTTAATGAAAATTTCCATTTCATTCTTTGTTATTGTTGTATGCAGTCAGATAGCGTAATAATAACCGTCAGGGCCAACCGTTTACGAGACTTCGTAACCGAACAGACAGCTACTAAATCAGAAAAATAAAATTATTTGCATTATACATTTAATTAAGCCCCCCATGCAACAGGCAACAGAGCGTGCACAATGTCGGCACTAGTACAGTGTATATCCACCTTTCGCAGCAATGCAGGCTGCTATTCTCCCATGGAGGCGATCGTAGAGATGCTGGATGTAGTCCTGTGGAACGGCTTGCCATGCCATTTCCACCTGGCGCCTCAGTTGGACCAGCGTTCGTGCTGGACGTGCAGACCGCGTGAGACGACGCTTCATCCAGTCCCAAACATGCTCAATGGGGGACAGATCCGGAGATCTTGCTGGCCAGGGTAGTTGACTTACACCTTCTAGAGCACGTTGGGTGGCACGGGATACATGCGGACGTGCATTGTCCTGTTGGAACAGCAAGTTCCCTTGCTGGTCTAGGAATGGTAGAACGATGGGTTCGATGACGGTTTGGATGTACCGTGCACTATTCAGTGTCCCCTCGACGATCACCAGTGGTGTACAGCCAGTGTAGGAGATCGCTCCCCACACCATGATGCCGGGTGTTGGCCCTGTGTGCCTCGGTCGTATGCAGTCCTGATTGTGGCGCTCACCTGCACGGCGCCAAACACGCATACGACCATCATTGGCGCCAAGGCAGAAGCGACTCTCATCGCTGAAGACGACACGTCTCCATTCGTCCCTCCATTCACGCCTGTCGCGACACCACTGGAGGCGGGCTGCACGATGTTGGGGCGTGAGCGGAAGACGGCCTAACGGTGTGCGGGACCGTAGCCCAGCTTCATGGAGACGGTTGCGAATGGTCCTCGCCGATACCCCAGGAGCAACAGTGTCCCTAATTTGCTGGGAAGTGGCGGTGCGGTCCCCTACGGCACTGCGTAGGATCCTACGGTCTTGGCGTGCATCCGTGCGTCGCTGCGGTCCGGTCCCAGGTCGACGGGCACGTGCACCTTCCGCCGACCACTGGCGACAACATCGATGTACTGTGGGGACCTCACGCCCCACGTGTTGAGCAATTCGGCGGTACGTCCACCCGGCCTCCCGCATGCCCACTATACGCCCTCGCTCAAAGTCCGTCAACTGCACATACGGTTCACGTCCACGCTGTCGCGGCATGCTACCAGTGTTAAAGACTGCGATGGAGCTCCGTATGCCACGGCCAACTGGCTGACACTGACGGCGGCGGTGCACAAATGCTGCGCAGCTAGCGCCATTCGACGGCCAACACTGCGGTTCCTGGTGTGTCCGCTGTGCCGTGCGTGTGTTCATTGCTTGTACAGCCCTTCGCAGTGTCCGGAGCAAGTATGGTGGGTCTGACACACCGGTGTCAATGTGTTCTTTTTTCCATTTCCAGGAGTGTAGATTAAGTAGTGTGTAAGCCCAGGGATCGATACCTCAGTAGTTTGGTCCCATAGGAACTTATCACAAATTAAAAAAAAAAAAATAATTTTGCTAGTAAATGCTCACTTACTTTTTCGTATTTCTGTAAAAATTTTGAAATACATCGTACAAGATAACGTAACCTGTACTCTAACGGTCTACAACCACTTTTCTAAACGTGGCCACCTGAAGCAGCAGGAATTGCACAAAGAAAGCGGAAGTTACTAGCAACTCGCTGTAGCGGTGACCGCGGATCTCGGACAAGATGGGGTGGAACCGATTGATAGAATCACAGCTACATTAACACACCGCATATTTATTAATGTTCCCTCACTTTTCACTAGTTTACAAACTCTGCTCTCTTAAAATTAACACACAGTGCAAACAATTAGCAAATTAATGAAGCTGAACCATGATAATTATTCAATACACGAATCCAAAAGTAAGCATTATCTGCAGTACTGCTTAAGTAATCATACCTGACAGTTACGTGTTCTGGAACCCAACAGATCCACAGAAATTAAAATGCACTTAAATTGCTCGGAGGGGCATAAGAATTATTCACCAGGTCCTTACTTTGTACAAACCCATAGCTCCACTTAAACATCAAAACGTAGAAACTGAAATATATACCTATTATTGCGAGTTCACATACATTTCAAGACAATTATGAAGATTGTACTCTCAGCTGAAACACTAGAAGGATAACAGTTAGCTGCATAGAGCTTTTCAGACTTAATTCATGGACAAACATTTGAAATAGATTGGTATAGAATCCGTTAGTGAGCACAGAATAGATGTATTATTCGGAATGGTCCCCTCTCTTTTTGCCTGACTTGTTTAGGTTGGAGATAATGAGCATTGGCGCGTAGTATTTACATCACAAACCTTCGAGTTCCTTCATATGATCGATTGAAAGCCATACGTCATGCTGAGCTTGTTTCAATGTTGCTAAAACAGGCCATTGTTAGAAACAAGTACTACAGAATTTAAAAAAAAATGGTTCAAATGGCTCTGAGCACTATGGGACTTAACAGCTATGGTCATCAGTCCCCTAGAACTTCTTAAACCTAACTAACCTAAGGACAGCACACAACACCCAGCCATCACGAGGCAGAGAAAATCCCTGACCCCGCCGGGAATCGAACCCGGGAACCCGGGCGTGGGAAGCGAAAACGCTACCGCACGACCACGAGATGCGGGCACAGAATTTCACTGACGCATGCTACTTGCACGGGCGTGTTATGAACTAAGAAGTAATATGGACAAACTGTACACTTTTTGACTAATCTATAATACTACATATAGAATGTAGATTCCACTCAACAATTTAAAACAGGCAAATGCATCTTTAATAAACCGTGTACACGACAGTTTTGAAGCTGTATATAGCACATGAAATGTACAGGATGAACATTAATAAAATCGACAAACTGCTGGGACAGATTCCTCACTGTAAAAGGAGGGAGAAAGGTCCTATGGACATGTGTCCGGAAATATATCACTGCAACGGTCGATGTCGCTGGCAAATGGAAGTTACTCTGACCACGGGCCGTGTCTGTAGCCAAAAAAGGTTGACCATGCAGACTGATGATATCTATTCTGCTAAAGGATGCTTTATCGGTAAAGAGGACATTGTGGTGGTCTGTTGCTAAGACAACCGACAAAATCTTCCCGCAGAGGGAAATCCGCTGCTGACAATCTTTGCACTAGTTGCAGGTGATAGGGGTAGTAGCGGTTGTCATGCAAGATACACATAATAGTACTTTGAAGACGTCAAATTAAACACATTTCAGCAGTCAATTTTCAACCTTATTTTGTTAAGCTACAAGCATCGGCGCTTTATTACGACATCTTCAGGCCCCTGACTATTGCTGGCCCCTGCTTCGATCACAAGCTTGGTAGATTATTCCTACACGTCGTTGAGGGGCCCGAAGATGGCGTAATAAAGCGCCGAAACTGGTTGCCTGATAAAATAATGTTGAAAATTGACGGCTGAAAAGTGTTTAGTTTGACATCCTCAATCGAAGAGCCGAGTCCCGCGACCATCGCTAAAAAGATGGACGTACAGAGACTAATTGTACTTTGGCTTACACCATACTGGCCAGCCACTTGCCTGGAGCTTGTATTAGCGTTCATCTCAATACGCTGTAGAATCTGGTCCTCCACATCTGTTTTACGCACATTCAGCCGCCTCCCAACACGTTCCTTTGTCTGGAAGAACCCATGATCACGCAAACGCCCAAACAAAGCTTGAAATTTGTGCGATGTGGTCGGTGTCTGTTAGAATACTTCTTTTGGTACTGCGGTGCTGCCAATCGATCGTTTCTATCTGCTTGGCTTGTTCCCGAAATTAATACCAGACCTTTCTGTACCTTACAGGACGCTGCGTCAGTCACACAACCTGCAACATACAAGGAACACACGGCACGTGGTCAAAGTGTAAGAGGCTGTTTATGTTTTCTTATTGGCAACGTTACGTAGCGCTCTGTATGAAAATCACTGGCTGTGCTGTGTGCAGTCTGTGGCCAGTTTGCATTGTTGTCTGCCATTGTAGTGTTGGGCAGCGGCAGCTGGATGTTAGCAGCGCGTAGCGTTGCGCAGTTGGAGGTGAGCCGCCAGTAGTGGTGGATGTGGGGAGAGAGATGGCGGAGTTTTGAAATTTGTAATACTGGATATCAATTATGACTATTAAGGTAAATACATTGTTTGTTCTCTATTAAAATCTTTCATTTGCTAACTATGCCTATCAGTAGTTAGTGCCTTCCGTAGTTTGAATCTTTTATTTAGCTGGCAGTAGTGGCGCTCGCTGTATTGCAGTAGTTCGAGTAACGAAGATTTTTGGTAAGGTAAGTGATTTGTGAAAGGTATAGGTTAATGTTAGTCAGGGCCATTCTTTTGTAGGGGTTTTTGAAAGTCAGACTGCGTTGCGCTAAAAATATTGTGTGTCAGTTTAAGCACAGTCTTGAATAATTTTTCTAAGGGGACGTTTCATATGTCGACCCTTAGCCGAGGATACCTCACTGGAATCTTCTGATTTTTTTTTGTAGTTTGTGTGATTAGTGTTGCTATTGTTTATTGCTAGCGCGTAATCATAGAGAGAATTTCCTTTGTATTTGTAGTTTTTCATTGTTGTACAGTACAACAGTTGTGGCATGCATGTAGATTTGCACCAAGTATTTCGCAGCTGCAATTAACTAGATATTATTTTCAGTGCTATGTTAATGTGTTCTCTTATTTTTGCTCTTCAAATTGTGCTTTTCTGTGTTATCGTGTGAAATATTGTGACAATAATGGCGTGTGAAAAACGTAACACTAGGCTACAAAGTAAACTGAGAAATAATAGTGACGACAAGCGTAGCTTATCAGCACCACTGTGTAATGAATTAACAGACATTCAAAGTGGTAATTTGGTAATTGTGCATAGGGAAATGGAGCGGGCGGCAAATAATGGTGTAGACAGTGGAACAATTAGTGAACAGGGAAGCATTATCGATCGATCGGTCGGCAACAGCTCGCCTCAGGAATCCGAGATGACAGAACACAATATTGCAAATACTGTAGACTCAGGTTTTGGGTCCCCACCGTTTTCTCAAATAAGTCAACACACATTTTCTGCTCGTCAAAATGTAAATGTTGCCGGTGCAAATGCACTGCCGAAAAGCATAGAGGAACAGATTCCAGACACTAATACATTATTATTGCAATTAATGCAGCAAATGAAACAAAATCAGAGACAAACACAGCAACAGTTAGACACAATGGAACAAAATCTTCAAAAGTTAGACACAATGGAACAACACCAGAGACAAACACAGCAACAGTTAGACACAATGGAAGAAAATCTTCAAAAGTTAGACACAATGGAACAACACCAGAGACAAACACAGCAACAGCTTCAAAAGTTACACTCATTGGAACAACCTCTTGAACAAACACGTGAAGATTTAACTACTGAGTTACATAACATTGAATCGAAATGTCAAAAAGCCTGTAATGACGTAAAAACACAAATTTGTGAGCATTTTCAACCTATTTTTTCGCGGCATGAAAATGAATTACAGAATCACGAAGCAGCCATAAAAGAACTGCAAATTATTGTTCATGAAAATCATGAGACCTTGCAAGCTAAAATTGACTCAGTTGCATCTACCGATACAGTTACGCAACTTGCAAAAACTCAGGAAAACTTAAAGGACACAGTAGATACGATTTCAACACAAATGGACACTCTGAAACTTGGTTCAGAAAAACATACAGAGGAAATAATTTCACTTTCGGATAAAGTAGCCGAACTTTCAGATCAGTTCACTAACTTATCTACAAAGGTAGATGATGATCTGAATGACACAACACCTGTAGCCTTCACTGACACTGAAGAGTATGAAGAAATTAGAAAATTCAAACAAAATCAAAATCAAATCAATACACAGTACAAAAGAGAAATCCGGGAAGTGCAAGATCAGTTGGCACAAGTAATACATGAATTACGTATTTCAGAGGACACTCGCGCCCCAGTACGGGAAGAGGGACATAGAAATACGGAACAGCCACAAAATAATAACACAGCGCATTTCGGAAATTATGAAAGTAACTGGCAAGGTGCACCGCCGAAACGACGTAACAATGACCGATATGCGACTCGCCGACATGATGACTTTGACTATAAGCTGTTCATTACTACACGTAAATTCAAAACATTTAAGAATTCTGGCAACGACATTCATCCACAAGCATGGCTCCATCAATTCTCTCATTGTTTTCCTCCCAACTGGTCGTTAGAACACAGATTAGAATTTATGTGTGGCTATTTAGAGAATGAACCAGCTGTAAGAATGCGATCGGTCATTCACGATTGTCACAGTGAAGGAGAATTTTACCATGCCTTCCTCTCAGCATATTGGTCTCAAGCTACACAAGACCGAGTAAAACATAGCATCATGATGATGAAACACTTTGAACAATCTGAATTTTCCAGTCTTGTCAAATATTTTGAAGACATGTTGCATAAGAATCAGTATCTTTCAAACCCATACAGCCCCTCAGAACTCATCCGCATTTGCTTAATCAAATTGCCTGAACATTTAAGACATATTATTTTAGCAGGACGTTGCAAAGACGACATTGAAGCTTTTCAGGGACTGTTACAAGAACTGGAAATTGACACTGACAATCACGGAACGCGAAAACAGGAGCACAACAATTACAGGTCACATCTGTCACAATTCCGCGATGAAAGAAATAATAACTGGACACGACAAGGCTATTCTCACAACACATATCGTGACAAAACAGACACCACCCGTATGACAACCGTTGGCAGAGTAGTAATAATTACAGGGGAAGATCACCTCTCCGTGGTAGTGACTATCACAGAGACAATCAGAGAAACAGACAATTTGGGAACCAAAATAATTATTATCAAGGGAGACAGAATAACTTTAGACGCAACGGTCCAGCGCGCAGTTACGATTCAGGGAGAAATTCTCCACCACGTGACCGACAAGAAAGAAACTATGGAATCTACCGACATGACGACAGACGATATGATCGTAACGACAGACCTGAATTGCATCAGAACTGGCGGGATTCAAACAGAGCAGGGCCCTCTCGACAAGGTGAATTTGTAGAAGTTAGGTCTCCAAATCCCAATAACGACGGGTGCCAAAGAAGAGACAATAGGCACTGACTCATACCGCTGGCAGCCACGAAACGTAAGTATGAAACTGACGACGCAATTGCCGTAGCTAGTAATTACGTAAAAATGGAAGACATTAGGGACATCTTACTCCAAGAACACGACGTAAAACAGAACAACATTGCATATCCTGTGATTCACATTACAGTAAATGACGTAAAATTTATGGCAGTACTTGACTCTGGCAGTCCCATTTCAGTAATTAGTGAAACAGCCTTTAGCAAATGTAACAAATCGAACGATTGCCTCACACTTCCGTTACGTAAGATTAAATTACAAGGTGCAATCTTTGGAAAAAGTGTAGATGTACGCCAACAAACCAACTTAGAATTCTTTTGTCAAAGCCACAGCTTCTCTATGAACATTCTCATTGTTCCATTATTGTCGACGGAAATTATATTGGGATTAGACTTTTTGAATGAATGCAAAGCAATCTTAAACTTTCACGATGCTGAAATAAGTTTAGAGAAAGAAGGTAAGCCAATAGCTTTGAAATTTGAAGATTGGCTCTCAAACCATGACGAGGAAATTAATCGGCTTTACCTCCTGTTAGACAACAGTTCGGAATTTTCTACGGAACTAGACACTAACAATCACTCTGCAAGTACTGACAGAGATGATATCGACGACATATTTCATAGTAATGAGTTAATTCAGAATAAAATTCGAACAATTGAGAATTGTAATGACACTGATAGGCAGGATCTTTTTGAGATTTTACAAGCACATTCCACAGTTTTTACTCACAAAACAGGAACCATCATGGGATTTCAATACCAATTTCGTGTTCGTGAGCATACTAAATTTTGTGTTAGACCATACGTAATTCCAGCACATTATGGGGACCGTGTTAGAACAGAAATACAATCTATGCTTAATGAGGACATTATTGAGCCTGCAATAAGCTCATACAACAATCCATTATATGTTGTTGAGAAGAAAAATGGATCGATCAGACTTGTCTTAGATTCGAGACAAATCAATACTATCATCATTCCTGAAACAGACAGGCCGCAAACGATGGAAGAACTTCTTCTAAATTTTAATGGCGTAAAAGTGTTGTCTTCTATTGATCTCAGATCCAGCTTTTATCAGATCGAACTTCATCCAGAATGTAGAAAATAGACAGCTTTCCTTTGTTTCGGCGTTTGTTATCAGTTTCGGAAACTTCCTTTTGGTTTCAACATTTCTTCGGCAGCATTCATTCGCGGGCTAAATTCCAAATTACCTGAGTTCTTAAAACGTCACATCACCTTATATGTGGACGATATTCTGATAGCAGAAGCCTCATGGGAACAACACAATCGCATCCTCAACAGCGTGTTACATATTTTTGCAGAATCTGGAATTACAGTTAACTTGGAAAAGTCTGAATTTGGCAGGACAAAGGTGAAGTTTTTGGGACATATTAGTTCTTCTTCAGCCGGATCCTGAAACGTTAGAAGCAGTAAGAGCCATTCCAGTTCCATCCACAAAAAAACAAGTCCGCAGTTTTCTAGGTCTTGTAAATTTTTACCGTCGTTTTCTGAATATGCAAATTCTAGTTACACCAAAACGTTGTTCTCTCACTGGAAAAAATACTATTTGGAACTGGGACGAATAAGCACAGTTGGAATTCAATTCTTTGAAAGAATCGCTACTTAATGCGCCAATACTAGCTCATCCAGATCTGTCACAAGATTTCTGCCTTAGCACGGATTCTTCTAAAGTCGGTCTTGGTGCCCATTTATTTCAAGAAGCCACAGAAAATGACACTACTGTCCAGAAAACCATTGCTTTTGCTAGCCGAGTGCTAACAAAATCTGAAAAAAATTATTCCGTTACTAAATTAGAAGCTTCAGCTATCGTTTGGGCATTTAACAAATTCCGTTTCTTTCTTTCTGGTAAGCACGTAAAAGTATACAGTGGTCATCGTGCATTACAATTTCTTATGTCTTCAAAATTAAATCATGACAGGTTAAAACGTTGGGCATTGTTTCTGCAAGAATTCCACTTCACAATAGTCTACATTCCCGGCAAGGAGAACATTGTTGCGGACGCACTGTCACGCGCACCGGCTGGGCTTGAGAAAAGTAACACAGAAGGCACCCTCGAGAAAAATTTCAGTATTCTTTACATTCAGAAAGTCGCCTTTGAAAACTTCATCACCACATCTTTAAAGGACATTGCTCATGAACAAGATAAAGATCCGATTTGGAAAGACATCAAGAGCAAACGGCATGAAAAGACACACACACAGATTCGGCATTATTATCTGGTTAGAAACAACATACTCTTCAAACGCTGCACTGTTGATGACAAGCTATGGGTACTTTGCATTCCAGACGATTTTGTTAATAAGCTCATTTGGTACATTCGTTTCAGCTACGCACATTTTGGTCCACGAAAATGTTATCATATTCTTCGAACGACTTGTTATTTTAACAATATGGAAAAGAGAATTCGAAGAGTCTTGTCTATATGTAAACTTTGTCAAAAGGCGAAACCATCTACTGTCTCACATCGTGCTCCGTTGTTTCCTATTATTCCTTCTAAATTAAAAGAATTTGCTGCTGTTGATCTCTTGGGACCGCTTGTCAGAACATCTAATGGATTTTCGTACGTTCTAGTCGCTGTTGAACTTACTTCAAAATTTGTTTCTTTCACTCCGTTACGTAAAGCCACTGGACGGTCTGTATCCAACGCCTTTGTTAAAAATTTCTTACGTGAAGTTGGACACGTTAGTAAAATCATTTCAGATAACGGACCGCAATTCAGATCTGCTGTTTGGTCACGCATGCTTCGGAATCATAAAACCAAACCTGTTTTTATTTCATTGTACTCACCACATTGTAACCCGTCTGAACGGATTATGAAAGAAATCAATATGCTTTGCAGACTTTATTGTCACAGAAAGCATCAGCATTGGGACAGATATGTACACTTATTTCAAAACGTGCTGAATGAAATGCCTCACGACTCCATTGCTTTACCACCTACTCTTGTACTAAAGAATGAAGAACCACCAAACAGAATCAGAGAGCTGGTACCTTTCCCGAATACACGTAAACTTCTACACAAAGACATAATTGATTTGGCTATTATAAATATAAAATCTGCAGCAGACAAAAGGAGAAAACTACACGGTAAAGCAAATGCAAAGAAATTATATATTGGTCAGAAAGTTCTCATTAAAACTCATTCATTGTCACATAAGAAGAAACACTTGAGTCACAAATTCTTTCTAGTTTACAATGGACCTTACAGAATCCGACGTATACCACATGATAATTGCGTTGAAGTTGAAACTCTGCGTACTAGGAAGAGTAAAGATTTACACCACATTTCACATGTAAAACCGTTTATTGAAAGATAATCTGCTTCTTAACTTTGTCTTTGCCATAAAACTTCTCACTTCACATTTCTAGTATGCTTTGTCAGACTTAAGAAACTGTTAACATCCAACAATGTTTGAAGTTATATATCCAGTCTAGAACCTAGGGAACATTTTTAAACAGAAATTACGAATGCATTGTTATTGTGAACAGACGACACAGTGTTACTGTGTGTGTACATTCTTGCTTGTTAGTTGCTCGATTAGGTAACGACTATAAGGCTTACATACTTAGAACATATACTGCTAATGAGATTTTAATGCAACATTTTGGTTTACTTGAAAAGACATTCCTTATTTGACGTAGTTTGCGTGAGATTAAAGATGACTTAGTATTTGGTTTCTGTGACAGCTACACGATTTTATCACGACACTACTAATGAGTGACTATTTACAATGTTGCTTTTGCGGTGTATCTGTTTTATATCTGCACAGTTTTTTCTGAATTATTCTGGAAAGTAAAACATGTTTTAGTAGTAACTTTTGTGGTATAGCTACAATGAGACAGCCTTTTCAGTAGCACAACAATACGTTACAGCACAGTACTTTCTTCATCACGGCAATAAGCGTAATAACTAAGATATCTATACACAAAGCATTTCACTTTTGTTTATCATGAGGTAAGTACATTGACTTCTGTAGAACGTAGCTTTCGGAGGACGATAACTACAACACTTCCACAGAGATTATGTTGCAACAAGACGCACATTTAGCGCTACAGGACACGTATTTGAGTGATTAATTTTGCACTTAAATCATTTATTTTTAAAGATATTTGAGTACAATGATACAATGGTTTTCCGTGATACATTTCATTCCACTGCTGTAACCTGTAACACCTGAGGGTATAATTACATTAATCCTCAGGGGGGTACACGCTTACTTTGTGTACCATGTGTTTGGCATGCACAAGGAGCCCTAGCTAATATGGTATTTGCTTATACAACTTTACACATCGGTACCATATTTCTCTAACACACAAATTACACAGCTATCTGGTCATTTAACTGAGAGATAAACTTTTTTTTACTACATCAGTGACACATGTTTACGCAATTACACAGTTGGGTAACTTCACACTTACGAAATTGTATTTTGTCTGTACTTTGTGAACTGTTCATATTTTTCGGACACATTGTGATATTATGAGAGCTTTGAATGATATATTTGGTATGGGATCGCGATTTTTAAAGTACGTTTGAGGCAGATGACACTTTTGACATGAGCAGATAAGTTTTTTTAGGTTTTGAAATTATTGGAGGAAGCTACGACGATTTTGAGAGTTGACTGAGGTGTTATGATGTTATTATTACGATGACTATATGTATTATGCTGTTGCGGTATGTTTATGATCGATAAGCTGATGCTATATGAGTTATTTGAGTATGCTACGTATCTGTTATGGTGAAATATTGAAGAAGTGTCGACGAATAAGGTAAGGAATAATGAGTAGTGGTTAGGGACTCTGGTTTGTGAAACAGGTTGTTGGAAACCAAGAATCGTGCTTTAAGAGTTATGAAATGTATGTAAATGCGTGAATGTATTACAATGCCGACGAAAATTTTTTGGACTCTGTTATATCAATAGGATTTTGTTTCTACAGATTTGTAACGCAAATTCTTGACCTGTGAAATATTTTTATATGAGACTGTCACTGTAGCGGAAACTGCTGTCGTAAATATTTCCATAAGAAAGTTAAGTGACCACCTGCACGTAATGTGTCGTAGGCACCCAGATGGGCGACAGTCGCCTGGAAAGAAGTCATTAGTGAGTGCCTTTCAGAGGCACAGGTGACAAAAAAAAGAGGCCATTATCCTCGCTATTGACATTCCTTTGTAGAAAGCATCGCAAAAAACGACACGGTCAAACTTGAAAACATATGATTATACTGTGGAGCTCTTAATTTATGATATTTACTAAAATGCCTAATGAAACGATGAGAAACATTTCACAGCTATTGTCTTGCTAATTGAGAGAAATGCCATATGGCTTGCTTTATGTATTTATTTACTCATTTTGTTTAATATCTAGTGTCTAGCTGCACTGCAGCATTCGTTAAAGTAAAATTTTATAGATGTACTAATATAAATATTTTCTGTCTACAGATCGAGTAAATAATAATTTTTTCAAAAAAAATGAGGGAGCACAAAAAGACATTTACCTTCACAGGAACTGCATTAATAATTTTCTTTTCAAGTACTTGGTAATTTATTTTGTAGAATAAGTTGTGGTGCACCACTTTAATGACATAGATATTAAGATGTGAATAAACATTTCCCTTATCTGCATTGTTGTCTTTACTGTAATATTTTTCTGCGTGAGCTCTGTCATGTTTAGATATAATTTATTGCATTTGCTTCTGCTGTTTGCCAGGCATAGTACCACTAAATTTCACTTTACATTACTCTGTTAAGCCAGTTTTACTACTGATTTATTTTTCTTGTTTGCTGCTCATTGCATAATATTAGTTGTGATATTGCTGCTTGCTTGGCCAATTTGAATATTTTGTCATTGCTGTTTGTGTTAATTGTTTTGTACTGCTGCAATGCCTCATCCCTTAGTTTAGCATCTGAGCTCAGTAGATTTAAGTTAGCTTAAGATGGGGTAGGCTATATGAGAGAACGAGATGTGATGAATTGGAAGAAATGCATTGAGAAGCTGTAAGAAAATGGTTTGGCCAAAAAAAAGTATTTTGAAAGAGTATATGAACCAAAAAAGTAGGGTTTAGGGACAACAGGTTTAGGTAGGATTTTCTTGGAAATAAATAATGAGGTAAGAAATATATGAACATATAAATACAGAAAGCATGCTTGGATAGGATTTTTTTGGTGGAAACAAATGTTGAAATAAGACGAAAGATCTATGGAATGAAGTTTTGGGTTGGACTGCAGTACCAAATGTTACACTGAAAACAAACCCTGTCCTTTCCTCCTGTGTTATTCTGGTATGTGTTTGTGCACTATTGTGTATTTGTGTTTTTCTTGTCTTTGTGTGTTTATCTGATAAGAGATATGTTGTAGAATTTTTCAAATACTATGTTATTTTCTTTGTAAAGATGTTTAGATATTATTTATTCTGTTTTGTTTTAATGCTCATGTGTGAAGTTGATGTTTCGAAAGTTATTCTGATCTTTTATGTATGTACTCATCTCATAATTCCTGTAACACTGACGTATATGTTATTTCGATTATTTTGTAAAGCCTGTACTACAAATGTTCTCTGTATTGTTATGTTCTTTAATGATGTATTTTGTACCTTTGTAATTGTATTCTTATGTTATAAAATTGTAATTGACACCAGGTCATCAAATTAAGTAACTTGTAAGTTCCATTTCACTGCACACGTTTCTGTTGGTCATAGTATATGGACAATATGTGAGAAGTAGGGACTGTTAGTGTTTGCACATGTGTTAATAATTCAGCAAGGGACTGGATAAGAGCATTGCTGATTCTAAGGACAATTAAAAAACTTTGGGAGTGCACAAGTGGTGGTTTATGGACTTGCTATATTGTCCGCAAGACTCTTCGATGGTGATTGTGCACCTGCACATTTGCTACAGATGGCTGCTGGCCGTCTCTACAAGGACTACAGTGGGTCTGCACCTTTGATGACCCACCAATACCATTATTTCTACAATGACTACAGTGGGTCTGCGTCTTTGCTGACTCACCAGTACCATTATTTCTACAAGGACTGCAGTGGGTCTGCGCCTCTGGTGGCCCACCAATACCGTAATCTCTACCATGACTACAGTCTGCTCTGTGATGACCTACCTACCAATACTCTTCAAAATTTCGACTGACTCTGCTGTGGGTTTGCTCTGTTGTGGACCAATACCTGTCTGCATGTCAAGAGTCAGCAATGTCTTTCCGTTGGAAGGACAACACTACTTCTTCAAGATTGCATGAAATCCATTTTCGTGTGCATTTCTTTTACTGCTCAGACTTTGAGAAAAACACGGCAATGTTACTGTGATGAATGATCAGGACTGTCTTTATGGACTGTGAGAAAATTTTAGCTTTTGACCAACATTGTATCAAGAAGTGTGTGCATTTGATATCTTTCTTACTGTAATTATGAAAAATTTTTTCAAATCTGTATTGGCCAGTGCCCAAAACAATTTGTAAAATTTTTTTGTGGGGAGCATGGGGGCTATGTAAGTAGGCTGTTTATGTTTTCTTATTGGCAACGTTACGTAGCGCTCTGTATGAAAATCACTGGCTGTGCTGTGTGCAGTCTGTGGCTAGTTTGCATTGTTGTCTGCCATTGTAGTGTTGGGCAGCGGCAGCTGGATGTTAACAGCCCGTAGCTTTGCGCAGTTGGAGGTGAGCCGCCAGTAGTGGTGGATGTGGAGAGAGAGATTGCGGAGTTTTGAAATTTCTAAGACTGGATGTCAATTATTGTTTGTTCTCTATTAAAATCTTTCATTTGCTAACTATGCCTATCAGTAGTTAGTGCCTTCCGTAGTTTGAATCTTTTATTTAGCTGGCAGTAGTGGCGCTCGCTGTATTGCAGTAGTTCGAGTAACGAAGATTTTTGGTGAGGTAAGTGATTTGTGAAAGGTATAGGTTAATGTTAGTCAGGGCCATTCTTTTGTAGGGGTTTTTGAAAGTCAGATTGCGTTGCGCTAAAAATATTGTGTGACAGTTTAAGCACAGTCTTGTACAATTTTTCTAAGGGGACGTTTCAAAAGGTACTTTCATCCGGTGGCGCCATCTACGGTGGCAACGATGAATTTCTGGACATACGTTCATAGAAACATTTTTCTCCACTTCCGGTCAGGATTCCGTCACTTCAGTTTTTCGGTTGTATTAATGTTCACCCAGTATACTAACAGCGTCTACATCTACATCTACATCTACATTCGTACTCCGCAAGCCACCCAACGGTGCGTCGCTGAGGGCAGTTTACGTGCCACTGTCATTACCTCCCTTTCCTGTTCCAGTCGCGTATGGTTCGCGGGAAGAACGACTGCCGGAAACCCTCGAATCTCTCTAATTTTATATTCGTGTTCTCCTCTGGAGGTATAAGTAGGGGAAAGCAATATATTCGATATCTTATCCAGACACACACCCTCTCGAAACCTGGACAGCAAGCTACACCGCGATGCAGAGCGCCTCTCTTGCAGAGTCTGCCACTTGAGTTTGCTAACATATCCGTAACACTATCATGCTTACCAAATAACCCTGTGACGAAACGCGCCGCACGTAACAGTTCACCATAGAGACGATAAATAGTGAAATGCGACACAACCATCAGTACACAGTACATGAAGGATCAGAATGTCCGGCACAATATCAACGCACTATTTCTATGCGTCTGGCTTATTCAGTGCTTTGGTGCCAAGCACACACAATGACAGTCCTCCGTGCGGTGGAGCATGGTCTACTAAACTCACCATCTGTCCATGTCTGGCGTTCTTTTACAGTCAGCGACAACTCCCTACTTACTCGTTGTACTGATGACAATTATCCCTCGCTGTCACCAGCATTCCGCGCTGCGCTCGCGCAGATAAACCCCTCTCTCAGAGGTCACAGCAGCATCGATAAGCAATTGGTCAACCTAGAATAGCGGTTGATGTGTTGGAAGTCTAGCCCATAGAGCCGAACAAGACCCACCGCATAGAGGAAACAATACGGAGTGGGCCTATCAAACAAAGAATTTCAAAAAATCGTGAGTCGGTCAGTTTGGTTCAATCAAAGAGTGTGTTTTGCTTTATTCTTTGGAGAATATTTCAGAGCAAAACGAAGGTTATTGAAAAACGGGACAATATACGTCCAACACTTATTTTATCACGACAACGGAACACTTAAGCTAAATAAAGAACGATTCTGTAAAATACGGGAGATCTGATCACCTCATTAATGTAAGAGATCGCTCATTACACTGAAATCAGGAATAAGACACTGTCAGGCAGTTTTATGAGTGTGATATTCGGTTTCTCGTATCCATCAAAGAGAATTCGAATGCTATGGAAATGCGGCCTTTTTCGGCGAATCTCGATGATAAAGTTTTCTCGGGTTATCAGCCGAATCAAGGCGTCGCTCTGCGGCAACATTTCGACAGGTTTCCTTCTAGTCATCTTCAGGTGAAGTATCAGGTCCATTGAGTGTTTTTATAACCGCTGTATCACAGGCTCCTCCAGCTTGTCTGCAACGACTGTGCCAATCGTGAGCCTCTAGAAGGGGTGACTCGGACGGGGGTGTGGAGAGCCGCGGACGATTATGGGAGGGAAACTCCACCTACGGCCAAGATTGCCAGGATTTTAAAGAAATATAACATCGGTGATGAAGCATAAATTGGGTCTACGGACACCTAGAGACTATAGCGTCATCGCCCTAGCTCTGTCCGCGGCAGCCTTTCCGGAGGCACACGACTTGTATATTCGTTGCAGACGAGCCTGTGGTCCAGCGGCTATAAAGAAACGCAATGAACCCGACACTTTACCTGAAGATGAAAAGTAGGAACCGTGTCGAACCGTTGCCACAGAACGACGCCATGACTCGGCTGACGATCCGAGAAAATTCCATTAATTCGAATATTAGTTATTCGCAAGCGTTCTCCAACACCTAAGAAGACTTATACACCAGTTTCCCTACGATACCCTTCCAATAAGTAAGGTACTTGTATCGGCAAGTTCATCATCTCACGACATCAACGAGTCACAGCCGAGACTGTAACTTCCTGGCAAATTAAAACTGTGTGCCGGACCGAGACTTCAACGCGAGGCCTTTGCGAAGGTCCCAACTTCGAGGTTCGGTCCGGCACACAGTTTTAATCTGCCAGGAAGTTTCATATCAGCGCCACTCCGCTGCAGAGTGAAAATTTCATTCTGGAAACAGTCGACATTGCTAGTGAACATCTACGGCACTTCTTCATACGTACTGTAGAACGAGATTTGCTCCAGCCGTTGGGATTAGCCGAAGATAGATTGGGTATCACCGCACAGTGTGCGATGGGACTCCGTTGTAACCAGCAAAGGTGAATACTAGTGAATCACATTCCGCCGTGTGTCTTTTGCTACAATGCTACTCAGGTTAGGTGGAAGTTTAACAACATGTGTCGAATAACCGACGAGGACGCAGTAACGAAGCTAGTGGTTCCCTTTTGAAAAATGACCTCGTTGCTGTGCGCTACTTGTATTTTTTCCATACACCCGGCACAGCCCGATTGTAATCTGCGTCCACTTAGTAATACGGAACGACATCCAGTCAACTACGAGAGAGCAAATCGAACGGAAAAGTTCCTTACTCTCGGCACTGAATAATTCTTCCGCGTGGGAGTTGCGCCATTATTTCACGGCGCCGCTCGCGGCCGGCTTGCGTGAGGAAACGTGACGCAGGAGGGGGAACTACTTTCCCGATCCAGATCAATAGGCGGATTGCCGCCCGTCGGCGCTTCGTTACGACCAGATTAACTTCGTTACCTGCCGCTGCGCCAACACTGGGCGAGCCCCTGCCGGCACCCCAGATTAGTCTCGTTTGGTGCCGTTTCCATCTCTCCCAGGACCCATTTCCCAGCTGCAGCTTTTCCGTTTGTCTGACTCGCGGGTCCGCTACGTCTTTACGGCCACCAGAAAAGCGAAGAGCGCTTCTCGTGTAGAGCACGTGCAGTAACAAGCGAAATTCGAGGTACGTCTATTATAATCCGTACCACGTGTCTCCAAAAGCTTGGCTAATGCGATTCATTCCCTTCCAAAGGTCTATATTTTCCCAAGTATTATTTGTACATACCACGAGGGTCACTCCAAAAGAAATGCACACTATTTTTTTTTTAAATCAATCTTTTATTCTACATCTTTGGAAGTTTTACAGTGTGTGGATACATCCTTGAGGAACAATATTTTCATTTCTCCACATAATGTCCATCCCTCTCAACTGCCTTACGTCATCTTGGAACCAGCGCGTGTATACCCGCACGGTAAAATTCTAGACCAACCTGTTGGAGCCACTGTTTGGCAGCGTACGCAAGGGAGTCACCACCTTCAAACCTTATTCCACGAAGAGAGACTTTCAGTTTGCCAAAGAGATGATAGTCACATGGAGCCAGGTCAGGACAGTAAGGCTGGTGTTTCAGTGCTGTCCATCCGAGTTTTGTAATCGCTTCCATGATTTTTTGACTGACATGTGGCCGTGCATTGTCATGCAACAGCAAAACATCCTGCTTTTGCCGATGTGGTAGAATACGACTCAGTCGAGCATGAAGTTTCTTCAGTGTCATCACATGTGCCATGTGCATCAGAATTTATGGTGGTCCCACTTGGCATGAAGTCCACAAGCACTAGTCCTTCGGAATCGAAAAACACCGTAGCCATAACTTTTCCAGGAGAAGGTGTGGTTTTGAATTTTTTTTCTTGGGTGAATTTGCATGATGCCACTCCATTGATTGCCTCTTCGTCTCTGGTGAAAAATGATGGAGCCATGTTTCACCACCTGTCACAATTCTTCCAAGAAATTCATCTCCACCGTTCTCCTACTTTCAGTTTGCCAAAGAGATGATAATCACATGGAGCCAGGTCAGGACAGTAAGGCTGGTGTTTCAGTGCTGTCCATCCGAGTTTTGTGATCGCTTCCATGATTTTTTGACTGACATGTGGCCGTGCATTGTCATGCAACAGCAAAACATCCTGCTTTTGCCGATGTGGTAGAATACGACTCAGTCGAGCATGAAGTTTCTTCAAGCCACAAACCTTTTTTAACGCCAACATTTTCAGTATTCTGCAAACACTTCCTTCCCCTATCCCAACGTGGCGTGACAATTCGTTCACTGTGATGCGTCTGTCAGTAGTTACCAATTCGTTAACTCTGTGCACATTGTCTGGAGTGTGTGCAGTACGAAGCCTACCGCTGCGAGGACAATCTTCAATATTGCCGTGCCCGCTTTATCACGGAACCTGCCTGCCCAGCGACTAACTATACTGCGATCGACAGCAGCATCTTCATACACCTTTTCAACCTCTTGGTTATGTTTCCCACTGTCTCGTTTTCACAGTACAGGAATTCTAAGACAGCACGTAGCTTCTGACGAACGTCAAGTGTAGCAGCCATCTTGAAGACATGCTGTGACGGCGCCACACACGGGAAGAGGTTGAACTAAGTTTGAAAACAAGCGGGAAGGATGTATCTACACACTGTAAAACTTTCACACATGCAGAACGAAAACTGTATTTTTACAAAAATAGTGTGCATTTCTTTTGGACTGACCCTCGTAGTAATGCGACACATCTCTTTTTGAATGAAATATCGGTTTCATTCGGGATGGTACTGCTCTACTGGCCGACGTCGAAGCCAACGTATTGCTATGTCAACATCCTTCCCATCGTCCATTTACTGCTACCGCGGAGTGTATCGTTCATCGCGCCAAATAGATGGAAGTCGGAAGGTGCGAGATGTTCTATTAGCCGGAGAGGAACCCAGCGGACACACGCCTCTGAGTACCTCAACTGATGTACAGGTGTGTCAGCACTGAGGCGCCCAGTTGGGCGGTGAGGAGATTGCTTGTGATCCGTCGATTACCTCGAATGAGAATGTCCGCACGTTCCAGCATTGCAGAGCCACAGCTGTGTGCGGTCGACCGATACACCAAATATCGGACAAGTTTGCGCGATCTTGTGTCGATGATGAAGGACGCCTCGCCCAACGACTCACCGTGCTTTTGTTCACTGCCAGGTCTCCGTAGACATTCTGCAAGCACATATGAGTTGTGGTGTCACCGCCAGACACCACACTTGCTAGGTGGTAGCCTTTAAATCGGCCGCGGTCCGTTAGTATACCTCGGTACCTCGGACCCGCGTGTCGCCACTGTCAGTGATTGCAGACCGAGCGCCGCCACACGGCAGGTCTAGAGAGACGTCCTAGCACTCGCCCCAGTTGTACAGCAGACTTTGCTAGCGATGATATACTGACAAATACGCTCTCATTTGCCGAGACGATAGTTAGCATAGCCTTCAGCTACGTCATTTGC
This sequence comes from Schistocerca nitens, assembly GCF_023898315.1. Taxonomy (NCBI): domain Eukaryota; kingdom Metazoa; phylum Arthropoda; class Insecta; order Orthoptera; family Acrididae; genus Schistocerca; species Schistocerca nitens. Next base: position 73,586,195 of record NC_064614.1, read on the forward strand.
TACGACCTAGCAAGGCGCCATTACCAGTTTATATTGAGATTGTAATTATGTATCATCAAGAGCGATGTTCTCCAATTATGAATTAAAGTTAAGTATTCAAGCAACTCCGTACTTTATTTAGTAGACTCAACTCCTTTAACTGTTCCAGAGCTCACGCCAGTCTGCGTGAGCTTAAACGCGTGCATTTCGGCCTCCTCTAGCAACACGGTGTTGGCTCTTCTGCCAACACATCATGAGTGTCTGCGATGCTCTGGCTTTCCGCCAAAAGAAACTGCATCAGAGCTCTACGCTGAGAAAGCACATCCGTTACAGACACCCTTTTGAACGCTGCGTATGGCACCGCTACCTATCGGAACTTCAATAAACTAAGCGGCAATATTCCACTATGTCCCACAGTAAATTCCGCATCTTTTCAACTGAAATAAGCCCCAAAAACATATTGTATAATTTACTGAACGCCCCTGTTACGTGATTGATGCATGAATAGAACCATAAACTCATTCCGTTAAGTATTAGGGATGGCGGACATCGCTGAAACATCCGGTTTTGAGTTATACCAGTTTTTCCCTCCTCCAGTTTAATTTAACCACTTAAACCGCTGACCGGCCGGGGTGGCCGAGCGGTTCTAGGCGCTACAGTCTGGAATCGCGCGACCGCTACGATCGCAGGTTTGAATCCTGCCTCGGGCATGGATGTGTGTGATGTCCTTAGGTTAGTTAGGTTTAAGTAGTTCTAAGTTCAAGGGGACTGATGACCTCAGAAGTTAAGTCCCATAGTGCTCAGAGCCATTTGAGCCATTAAAACCTCTCAAAAAATTGTCTTTTGAAATAACCAACCTTCAGTTTTTATTGCTATTATTTCCAGTAATAAACATCGAACAAAGATTGAAAAACTCTAAGGCTCCCTCAGACTTTTGCGTTAGTCATTTGAAGATGCACAGAATCAAAATAGCAAATAAAGTAGGTAAACAAATGAAAACCTCGTCGGTATGTTGCCATATTTCCTTTATTTTTTTAGTATTATATGTATCTATTTACAACATGCCCCATTTCAATATTTCAGTAAAACATGCACATATTGTGCGTGCGCCCGCACGGTTTTGTGTGTGTGTGGAGTGTAAAGTAATGTTTGTGTAGTGTGAAGATGATGTAGATGAGAGAAGGGAGAGAGTGAAGCCCGGTGCCGGCACATAGCCTAACAGCACCATAGGGGCCGCCAAGCTTAACATCCGCATTCGAAGGACACAAGGTATTAGTGTCACATGCCCTCCTTTCATGAAACGCTGCGGGCAGGTTTGGTATTGAAACCAGGATAGTTGCGGAAAGGCTGGTGATCAGAAACAATACGCCACCATCTCGCCTGCTCTTGCAGGCCAAATACTGACAGTGAAAACTTTTTCCACCACTAGGATTCGAACCGGCTTCCTTCGGGTCGAGCGACACCGCACCAGCGTGTGTTAACGACGTCGGCCACGAAGGAGTCTTATTCTTCCAGTAAGTCATAGAAAAGGAAAACAAATAGTAAGCTTTTGGATGAAATCTGTAGCGTTCATTTTTTTCTAAATTTTCCAAAGAAAAACCACTTTTGCAGTCGAATATATACAGAGTGGTCGATTAATAGTGACCGGGCCAAATATATCACGAAATAAGCATTAAATGAAAAAACTACAAAGACCGAAACTCGTCTAGCTTGAAGGGGGAAATCAGATGGCGCTATGGTTGGCCCGCTAGATGGCGCTGCCATAGCTCAGACGGATATCAACTGCGTTTTTCTAAATAAGAACCCCCATTTTATTACATATTCGGGTAGTACGTAAAGAAATATGAATATTTTAGTTTGACCACTTTTTTCGCTTTGTGATAGATGACGCTGTAATAGTCACAAACGCATAAATACGTGGTATCACGTAATATTTGCTTCGTGATACATTACCCATGTTAAAATGGAGCGTTTACCAATTGCGGAAAAGGCCGATATCATGTTGATGTATGGCTATTGTGATCAAAATGCCCAACGGACGTGTGCTATCTATGCTGCTCGGTATCCTGGACAACATCATTGAGGTTGACGGATATCATTTTGAGCATTTATTGCATTAATGTGGTATTTACAGGTAATCACGCTGTAACAGCATGCGTTTTCAGAAATGAAAAGTTCACAAAGGTACATGTATAATATTGGAACAACCGAAATAAAATGTTCAAACATACCTATGTTCCGTATTTTAATTTAAAAAACCTACAAGTTGCCAACTGTTCGTCTAAAATTGTGAGCGATATATTTGTGACTATTACAGCGCCATCTATCACAAAGCGAAAAAAGTGGTCCTACTGAAACATTCATATTTCATTACATACTACACGAGTATGTAATAAAAAATGGGGTTTCCTATTTTAAAAAACGCAGTTGATATCCGTTTGACCTATGGCAGCGCCATTAAGCCGGCCAACCATAGCGCCATCTGGTTTTCCCCTTCAAGCTAGACAAGTTTCGTTCTTTGTAGTTTTTTCGTTTGACACTTATGTCGTGAGATATTTGGCCCGGTCACGATCAATGGACCTGTATATATATACTTTAATTTTTAACAGCTATTTAATTACAATTTATTTTTTTGCAACTAAAATTCAAAATGCTCTTCTAAAAAACGCCAAATGAATAATTTAGATGGCAATTACATGGGAACTGTTAAAATTTCAGTAATGGAGTAATCCATTAGCCAATAATCTTCGTTCAGTAAAATGGGTACTGTATGTAATTTTTAGCGCATTTCGTAAAAAGCTCTCAGATTATGGATGACGCCATTCTGCAATGCAACCGATGTCCCGCGACGACAGCGAAGCAGCGAAGGATTACCGTACAGACTATCTGGGGCAAGTTTGCACACTGCACGTACACGTACACCGCCTAACAGGCGACGCCGCACGGCAATAGGTAGGAGTCTACATTAATGTCTCAGCTATATCTGACCAAATGTGAAGAAGCCTAGCTCAAAGCAGGGGCATGCGCACTGTACTATAGGCTATGCCACACTGCAACAGGTTATCTTTGTCTCAGTAATGATGTACCAATTCTTATCTCGTGTCTTGGTTGCGCGTTTCTCTCAGGGCTTTTAAAATAGCACTAATCACGTTTACCATTTGCTATAACAGTTCAATATTTCACACCTATGGAAGTTTTACGAATAAAATTTACACCTCTTTTTAAAAAGGTTGTGTTCTAAAATTAAAAAATGGTTCAAATGGCTCTGAGCACTAACTAACCTAAGGACATCACACGCATCCATGCCCGAGGCAGGATTCGAACCTGCGACCGTAGCGGTCACGCGGTTCCAGACTGAAGCGCCTAGAACCGCACGGCCACACCGGCCGGCAAAATTAAAAGTGTTAGTACATATTATGGCAAATTAATACGCTAGTTTTACGCAGTAATTAGGAAAAAAACCAAACAAATACCAAAAAATGCCGGCTTTTATTTGAGCGTATTGGTCTTTCAGGATTAAAAGGGTGACGCGATTAATTGAGCTTGGGCCACACATTTGAAGTAAAACATTTATTGAAACTTTTAACTGTAATCCACTTCAACGTGTCAAAGCGTATTGAACTGTAAGTGTCTCAAAGAATATGAACAAAAAACAAGCCAAAATTACTTAAATCACTTAAGCCTTCAAGTATACAAATTACTCAAGGGAACAGTCGAGCGGAGTAAGGGTGAATTAAGAAAATACTTACAATATCAGAAAAAAGAAACGCTGAAAAATATCGCAATAGTAAAAAAAAATCTTATCTAAAGAGAGAATTAATGCTTTAGTTGTTAACAAACTGACAAATTATACCTATCAGCGGATTCAGAAAATAATAATGAGAAATCTCAGCCCGGAAAGACAGACTCTGCGTGCTTGAACAAAAGAACACAGTCTGTCGCCGGGGTCAGTGCAGTTCACTGCCGACCAAGACGTAACTCGGCAGATATAACAGCACCTCTTTGCACGAAGAGTAAGAGCAGCCCAGGCTCGCTACAGAAACTACACTTCCGTCGTACAGGCAAACCAGGATAGAGACGTCCGATATGCAGTCTTTCAGAGCATAAACTTGAGGGCACACACCTGCAGACGTCTGTTTACGTCGAATGCCATGACAGGGCTTTTATCTCACACTCCGTACTGTCACTCTCCACTTTCTCGTTGCTGGCTCATCGATAGAGACTCTTTCTGGCAGCGACCTCGTGAATCACAGATGGTGGAGGTACTGCCATCTTAGTCCACACATCAAAACAGGGCCAACTTGGCACACTATTTAGAACTAAAATACCAGTATCACTTTTAATCGAACGATTCTTCGCTCTCTGCGTTGTGCTCTGGATTTGGCGTCACGAGTTCAGTGCCTTGAAACAAAATGACGACAAAGCAAGAAAGGAGATTTTATGTGTTGGCTTATGGCAGATGTCTGTCTGTTACAGCAGTGCAGCGTGCATTCAGAAGGAATCCTGGGAAACTTACAGCCGTAGCAACAGATCACTGTCCGTTGGTGTCGACTACACTCCTGGAAATGGAAAAAAGAACACATTGACACCGGTGTGTCAGACCCACCATACTTGCTCCGGACACTGCGAGAGGGCTGTACAAGCAATGATCACACGCACGGCACAGCGGACACACCAGGAACCGCGGTGTTGGCCGTCGAATGGCGCTAGCTGCGCAGTATTTGTGCACCGCCGCCGTCAGTGTCAGCCAGTTTGCCGTGGGATACGGAGCTCCATCACAGTCTTTAACACTGGTAGCATGCCGCGACAGCGTAGACGTGAACCGTATGTGCAGTTGACGGACTTTGAGCGAGGGCGTATAGTGGGCATGCGGGAGGCCGGGTGGACGTACCGCCGAATTGCTCAACACGTGGGGCGTGAGGTCTCCACAGTACATCGATGTTGTCGCCAGTGGTCGGCGGAAGGTGCACGTGCCCGTCGACCTGGGACCGGACTGCAGCGACGCACGGATGCACGCCAAGACCGTAGGATCCTACGCAGTGCCGTAGGGGACCGCACCGCCACTTCCCAGCAAATTAGGGACACTGTTGCTCCTGGGGTATCGGCGAGGACCATTCGCAACCGTCTCCATGAAGCTGGGCTACGGTCCCGCACATCGTTAGGCCGTCTTCCGCTCACGCCCCAACATCGTGCAGCCCGCCTCCAGTGGTGTCGCGACAGGCGTGAATGGAGGGACGAATGGAGACGTGTCGTCTTCAGCGATGAGAGTCGCTTCTGCCTTGGTGCCAATGATGGTCGTATGCGTGTTTGGCGCTGTGCAGGTGAGCGCCACAATCAGGACTGCATACGACCGAGGCACACAGGGCCAACACCCGGCATCATGGTGTGGGGAGCGATCTCCTACACTGGCCGTACACCACCGGTGATCGTCGAGGGGACACTGAATAGTGCACGGTACATCCAAACCGTCATCGAACCCATCGTTCTACCATTCCTAGACCGGCAAGGGAACTTGCTGTTCCAACAGGACAATGCACGTCCGCATGTATCCCGTGCCACCCAACGTGCTCTAGAAGGTGTAAGTCAACTACCCTGGCCAGCAAGATCTCCGGATCTGTCTCCCATTGAGCATGTTTGGGACTGGATGAAGCGTCGTCTCACGCGGTCTGCACGTCCAGCACGAACGCTGGTCCAACTGAGGCGCCAGGTGGAAATGGCATGGCAAGCCGTTCCACAGGACTACATCCAGCATCTCTACGATCGTCTCCGTGGGAGAATAGCAGCCTGCATTGCTGCGAAAGGTGGATATACACTGTACTAGTGCCGACATTGTGCATGCTCTGTTGCCTGTGTCTATGTGCCTGTGGTTCTGTCAGTGTGATCATGTGATGTATCTGACCCCAGGAATGTGTCAATAAAGTTTCCCCTTCCTGGGACAATGAATTCACGGTGTTCTTATTTCAATTTCCAGGAGTGTATTTAGGGACAGTGGATCTCTCTTTAAACGGAAAAGTACCGGTCGCCACACTTCCATATCGCTGGACTGCGTGTAATGGTGAAGAAAATGTGTCTCTCTTCCCTTGGTGTCCTGGTCATCCGACATAACGTTTTATGATTTTTTCCTTTACTGGTACATTAAGGACAGTGTTTACATACGCCTCGCCCCCCCCCCCCCCGCCCTCCCCCTGGTCCCTCTCACCTTACCCTACTGAGAAGAACACTAGAACAGCTGAGAGACCGCATCACTGCTGACGCGATAATCCTGACAGGGCGTTGCTACATAAGGTATGAAACGAACCACTATCGTGTGGACACTTGCCGTGTGACCAGGAGGAGAGGGGGATACAGTCAAAGAATGTATTAGAGAGTGCAAAATGCAAAATTGGTGAGTTTACCGTTCTATTCATGCATCAATCGTATCTGTACCCGTAATACCTTGGAAAGTATAGAGTTTTGAAAAAGAATGAATCAATTACAATAGCGCTGTTCAGTGCTTCTTGTGAGTAATATCTTAACGAAGACACGCATGGAACCAAGAGGAACCAAACAAACCTATGTCAGATCAGAACTCGATTCTGCAAGCTTCCTTTCCGGAGTAATGATCTTCCCGTCTGGATAAAGTGAGTAAGTAGTATGTATAGGAACAGAACTCCATTGGGAGAAAGTGTGACAGACCGGACTAAAAGAAGGTACAGTCTGACATACATTCTTGGGAATAGAAAAAAAAACTTTGGCAGTGATAGAAAATAACAAAGACAGGTCAAGACTTTTATGAAATCAGCAGGTTGAAATGAGTCTGGGTCGCAGTGTACTGAGAAGAACACACATTCACCTCCACAAGACGGACATATGAATACAGGCTACAAAACAGCCTCAAAAGTGCAAACATGTACAAAATCTACAAAATTCCTATTGACTGAACAATATTTAGTACAGGTATGTAATAAAAAAGAGTATGCAGTCTCATTTTAATGCAAAGTGAGTAGCTGACTTCGTAGGATGGGAACATCATTTCTTCATCAGAAGATATTGGATACAAAACTATTCTACCGAAACATTGCACTGAAACTTGAAACCGGAACCTTTGCTTTCGCTGACAAGTGCTCTACAAACTGAGCTACCCAAGCACGACTCGCGCCCCGTCCTCACAGCTTTACTTCTGAAAACTTTACAGAAGCTCTCCTGAAAACCTTGCAGAACGAGCACTCCTGAAAGAAAGGATATTGCGGAGACATGGCTTAGCCACAGCCTGGGGGATGTTTCCAGAATGAGATTTTCACCGCTGCACAGTGAAAATCTCATTCTGGAAACATCACTTAGTCTGTAGCTAAGCTATGTCTCCGCAATATCCTTTCTTTCAGGCGTGCTAGTTTTGCAAGGTTCGCAGGAGAGCTTCCGTAAAGTTTTGAAGGTAGGAGACGAGGTACTGGCAGAAGTAAAGCTGTGAGGAAGGGGCGCGAGTCGTGCTTGGGTAGCTCAGTTGGTAGAGCACTTGCCCGCGAAAGGCAAAGGTCCCGAGTTTGAGTCTCGGTCCGGCCCACAGTTTTAACCTGTCAGGAAGTTTAATATCAGCGCACGCTCCGCTGTAGAGTGAAATTCTCATTCTGATATACACTGAGGTAAATAAAGTAATGGGATATCGATACGCACATACATAGATGGCAGTAGTAGAATTTACACAACTTATAAAAGGTTAGTGCATTGGCGGAGCTGTCATTAGTACTCGGATGGTTCACGTAAAAATTTTCTCACGTGATTATGGCCGCAAAACGGGAATTAACAGACTTCCAACGCGGAGTGGTACCTGGAGCTGGACGCATTGAGCATTTCGTTTCGGAAATCATTAGGGAATTCAATATTCCTCCACCCACATTGTCAAGAGTGTCTCGAGAACACCAAATTTCCGGCATTACCCCTCACCATTGAAAGGTGGCTACACTGAGCCACAGCGCCAGAGATTGCGCCAAAGAGTTTTATTCCGCCGCCTCCACTGGCAGTTCTTGTCGAGAAGTCGTGGTGGAGAGTGCTTGTCGAGATGTGGCAGTAGTCAGTGCTTGTGGTGTGGTAGTAGTGAGTCGGTGTTGAGATGTTGTTGTAGGGAGTGCTTGTTCCATGTTTTATGCAGTTGTTTGATGGGCTAGACAGCATATGTTGTTCGAATGGAGATATTGTAATGATCAGAGTGCTTTTCGTCAATATATATGAAGGTAAAAAAATTCCCTTTTCTTTTATTATTTCAGTGTCTTAAGTAATGCGTCATTACAGGTTCAGTCAACAAAGCATCTGGCTTGTGTTCTTGTATTAGAGTGTAATTCTGGTTTCCTTACGCAATTATATATAAAAAAATCATATCTTTTTTTATCTAAAATAAAAAAACGTGCATGGGGGCTTAATTATATAGTTTTTAATTTTTTCGTAGCTGACTGTCCGGCTACGAAGTGTCGTAAACGGTTGGCCCTGACTAGACTTAGTACGCAATCTGACTGCATAGAACAACAACAAAGAATGAAAGAAAATTTCCGTTAACACAATTAATTAATTAAGTCCCCAGCAACTATAAAACCTAGGAAACAACAAAACACAAGTGTAGCTGTTCTGTGCGTGGAAGTGTGATTCAACGTACACATCTGGCACGGTTCTTCGTCAATAAGACAAGATATTTTGAACACCATTTATACTGAAGCAATTAAAAAAATAGAAATACTATAATTGCGTAAGGAAACCAGAATTACACTCTAATACAAGAACACAAGCCAGATGCTTTGTTGACTGAACCTGTAATGACGCATTACTTAAGACACTGAAATAATAAAAGAAAAGGGATTTTTTTTACCTTCATATATATTGACGAAAAGCACTCTGATCATTACAATATCTCCATTCGAACAACATCTGCTGTCTAGCCCATCAAACAACTGCATAAAACATGGAACAAGCACTCCCTACAACAACATCTCAACACCGACTCACTACTACCACTCCACAAGCACTGACTACTGCCACATCTCGACAAGCACTCTCCACCACGACTTCTCGACAAGAACTGCCAGTGGAGGCGGCGGAATAAAACTCTTTGGCGCAATCTCTGGCGCTGTGGCTCAGTGTAGCCACCTTTCACCATGGACTACTAAGTGTCAGACGGCCTTGATTTAATTACCAAGGGCAGTGGCATTTGCGTCGAGTTGTCAGTGTGGAGTTGTCAGTGATAACAGACAAACTGCGTGAAATAACCGCAGAGATCTGTGTAGGAATTATGATTAACATATCCGTTGGGACAGTGCGGAGAAATTTTGGTTAATGGGCTATGGCAGCAGACGACCTAGACGAGTGGCTTACCTGACGGCACTACATCACCCGCAGCGTCTCTCCTGATGTCTTGACTACATCGGTTGGACCCTAGTCGACTGGAAAACCGTGGCCTGGTTACATGAGTCCAGATTTCGGTCGGTAAGAGCTGAAGATAGGGTGTGAGTTTGTCGCAGACCCCACGGAGCCATGGAGCCCAGTAGTCAACAAGGCAGTATGGAATGGACTGGTTCCTCTGGTCCAACTGATCCGATCATTGACTGACATGATTATATTCTACTGCTTAGGGACCGTTTTCAGCCATTCATGGGTTCCGTGTTCTCAATCAACGATGGAATTTTTATGGACGACAATGTACCATGTCACCGCCTCATAACAGTTCGCTGCTGGATTGAACAACATTCAGGAAAAGTAAAGCGAATGGTTTGGCCACCCAGACAGCCTGACATGAATCCCATCACATATTTATGAGATATAATCGACAGGTCATTTCGTGCATAACATACAGCACCAGCAACACTTTCACAACTACGGACGGCTACAGAGATAGCATGATCAGTATTTCCTAAGATCACTTCCGACGACTTGCTGAGTCCATGCCGCGTCGAGTTGCTGCACTATGCCGAACAAAATATTAACCGAAACTATATTAGGAGGTACACTATGACTTGAGTTACCTCGGTGGACATTTCGGGAAACCAAGCTTAGAAAACACCAACAACCTAGTTGCGTATGCTGATCCTCAAGGATTCTGAACATAAAGTCAAACAGCCCGCCGGCCGGAGTGGCCGAGCGGTTCTAGGCGCTACAGTCTGGTGCAGCGCGACCGCTACGGTCGCAGGTTCGAATCCTGCCTCGGGCATGGTTGTGTGTTATGTCCTTAGGTTAGTTAGGTTTAAGTAGTTCTAAGTTCTAGGGGACTAATGACCTCAGAAGCTAACTCCCATAGTGCTAAGAGCCATTTGTACCATTTTTTTCAAACAGGCCTGGCATGTAAACATTCTTTACACGGTTCATACTACGAAACAGTTAGAAAATTTAAAGCGGTGTTTCAGTCATCGTCTGTAATGTTTGTAACCTCTGTCCGGCCATATGAGAATTCCCTAAATCGCTCCAAGCAAATGTTGGGATGGTCACTTTGAAAACGGGCACTGGCAATTTCTTCCACCATCCTTGTGTTCCGTCCCTAATGATCACGCTGTCGACAGAATGCTAAACTCTGTCGTATATCACGCTGTGTTACGAGTTTTCTGTTCCCCGAGTTTCTGTTGTCTCTGCGTAGCGATCTTCTGCGTCCAATGCGTATTGTTCTCTCTGCTTACAGTCTTTTGTTATCCATTTTTTATGGAGGAATGAAATATTCGGGACTCTTTATCGACTTATGGTAGAAGGGAGATGTGTACTATGTGATAAAAAGTATCCGGGCACCCTCAAATACATACGTTTTTCATATGTGCTGCCACATACTGCCAGGTACTCCATATCGGCGACCTCAGTACTCATTAGACATCGTGAGAGCAGAATGGGGCGTTCCGCAGAACTGACGGACTTCGAACAAGATCAGATGATTGGGTGTCACTTGTGCCATACGTCTGTACGCGAGATTCCCACACTCCTAAACATCCCTAGGTCCACTGTTTCCGATGTGACAGTGAAGTGGAATCACACAGCGTAAAAGCGTACAGGCCGACGTCGTCTATTGACTGACAAAGACCGCAGACAGTTGAAGAGGGTCGTAATGTGTAACAGGCAGACATCTATTCAGAACATCTCACAGGAATTCCATACTGCATCACGATCGACTGCAAGTAGTATGACATTTAGGCGAGACGTCAGAAAACTTGGATTTCATGGTCGAGCTGCTGCTCATAAGCCACACATCACGCCGGTAAATGGCAAACAACGCCTCGCTCGGTGTAAGGAGCGTAAACATTGGACGATTGAACAGTGGAAAAACGTTGTGTGGAGTGACGAGCCACGGTATACAATGTGGCGATCCTATGGCATGGTGTCGGTATGGCGAATGCTCCCTGAAAGTCATCTGGCAGCTTGTGTAGTGCCAACAGTAAAATTCGGAGGCGGTGGTGGTATGGTGTGGTCATATTTTTCATGGAGGGGATTTTCAGTCATTGTTGTTTTGCGTGGCACTATCACAGCACAGGTATACATTGTTGTTTCAAACACCGTCTCGCTTTCCACTATTGAAGAGCAATTCGGGGATGGCGATTGCATCTTTCTACACGATCGAGCACCTGTTCATAATGCACAGCCTGTGGCGCAGTGGTTACACGACAGTAACTTCCCCTGTAATGGACTGGCCTGCACAGAGTCGTGACCTGTATCCTATAGAACACCTGTGTCATGTTTTGGAACGCCGACTTCGTGACAGGCCTCACCGACCGACATCGATACCTCTCCTCAGTGTAGCACTCCACGAAGAAAGGGCTGCCATCCCCAAGAAACCTTTGAGCACATGTTTGAACGTGTGCCTGCGAGAGTTGAAGCTGTCGTCAAGTTAGTTCTTTTTACAAGACCGGCGTTTTTTTTAAACTATTAAAACTAATGTTTATATTCTCTGTTTTTACTTCTTTATTGATTTACTTTGCTGGTGTTTATGTTTTTTCTTCTAAACCTAAGCATTTATTAATGGTTCTTTTGAGATTTGAATATATTGTTCTTTCTTTATTTATATTGGTTATTGTTTTTCTTGTTGAGTTTGATTATGATTATTTTTTTCCTGTTATTTTTTTGGTTTTTTCTGTTTGTGAAGGTGCTTTAGGTCTTTCTATTTTAGTTTCAATAATTCGTTCTCATGGGAATGATTTTTTTAATTCTTTTGGTTTATCTTTATGTTAAAGTATTTATTTATAACTATTTTTTTGATCCCTCTTTGTTTGGTTAATAATTGTTGATGGTTGATTGGTTCATTCTTTAATGTTTCTGTCTAGTTTTGTTTTTATGGTTTGTGTTTATTCATATGCAGATTTGAATATAATTAGATATTATTTTGGTATTGATTATTTTTCTTTTAGTTTGATTCTACTTAGTTTTTGAATTTGTTCTTTAATAATTACTGCTAGAGGTTCAGTTTATTTAAGTTCTTATCAGTCTAATTTTTTTGTTTTTATAGTCTTAATTTTAATGATTAAGCTTTATTGTTCATTTGCTAGATTGAGTCTTCTTTCTTTTTATATTTTTTTTGAGGCTGGATTGGTTCCTACTTTGCTTTTGATTTTGGGTTGAGGCTATCAACCTGAGCGGTTGCAGGCTGGTGTTTATTTAATTTTTTATACTTTGGTTGCTAGATTGCCTTTATTATTAGTGTTATTTAGGGTTTATGATTTTTCTAATACTTTATATTTTCCTTTGTTGGTTGATTTTGGTTCTTATTATTTTATGTTTTATGTGTTTATAATTCTTGCTTTTTTAGTTAAGATGCCGATATTTTTGGTTCATTTGTGGCTTCCTAAGGCCCATGTTGAGGCCCCTATTTCAGGTAGAATGATTCTTGCTGGTGTTTTATTGAAGTTAGGTGGTTATGGTATTTTTCGTGTTATGAAGGTTATTTCTTATTTGGGTTTAAAGTTTAATTATTTTTGATTGTCTTTAAGTTTATCTGGTGGAGTTATTGTTAGGTTTATTTGTTTTCGTCAGGTAGATTTGAAGTCTTTAATTGCTTATTCTTCTGTTGCTCATATCAGAATGGTTATTGGAGGATTGATAACTATGAATTGATGAGGTTGTATAGGTTCTCTTTCTTTAATGGTTGGTCATGGTTTATGTTCTTCTGGTTTATTTTGTTTATCTAATATTATTTATGAGCGTTTAGGTAGATGAAGATTATTAATTAATAAAGGTATAATTAATTTGATACCTAGAATGGCTTTATGATGATTTCTTTTGAGATCTTCTAATATAGCTGCTCCTCCTTCTTTAAATTTGGTAGTTGAACTTAGATTATTAAATAGAATTATGTCTTGATCTTCTTTTAGATTTTTTGCTTTAATTTTTTTGTCATTTTTTGGAGCTGTTTATACTTTATATATGTATTCTTATTCTCAGCATGGTAATTATTATTCTGGTGTTTATACTTGTTCTCTCAGTTATTTTCGTGAATATCATCTTTTACTTTTACATTGATTGCCTTTAAATATTCTTTGTTTAAAGGGAGAGTATTTTTTTGTTTAGGTTACTTAAGTATTTTAATTAAAAATATTGTTTTGTGGAGTCGATGATATGAATTTTTTTTCATCTTAGGCCGTGAATTTGTTTTCTATTTGTTCTTTGAGTTTTTTTCTTTATTTTTTTCTAGAACTATAATTTTTATTTTGGGTATTTATTATTTAATAATTGATTATAGAGTTTTTGTTGAATGAGAGCTTTTTAATTTAAATGGTTCTATGGTTGTTATGACTTTAATTTTGGATTGAATGTCTCTTATTTTTATGTCTTTTGTTATGTATATTTCTTCTTTGGTTATTTATTATAGACAGGATTATATATCGGGAGAAAAAAATATGAATCGTTTTATTATTATTGTTTTGATATTTATTCTTTCTATAGGTTTTTAATTATCAGTCCTAATTTGATTAGAATTTTATTGGGATGAGATGGTTTAGGCTTAGTTTCTTATTGTTTAGTTATTTATTATCAAAATGTGAAATCTTATAGTGCGGGTATGTTAACTGCACTTTCTAATCGTATTGGTGATGTTGCTATTTTAATTTCTATTGCTTGAATATTGAATTTTGGTGGTTGAAATTATATTTATTATTATGATTTTATTTCTAATTCGTTTGAAATAAAGCTTATTACTGTATTAATTGTTTTAGCAGCTATAACTAAAAGAGCTCAAATTCCCTTTTCTTCTTGACTTCCTGCTGCTATGGCTGCTCCTACTCCTGTTTCTGCTTTGGTTCATTCTTCTACTCTTGTTACTGCTGGGGTTTATTTATTAATTCGTTTTAGACCAATATTAGATACTTATAATTGTGGTTGATTCTTAATTTTAATTGGTTGTATAACTATGTTTATGGCTGGTTTGGGGGCAAATTTTGAATTTGATCTGAAGAAAATTATTGCTCTTTCTACTTTAAGACAACTTGGTTTAATAATAAGAATTTTGGCTATAGGTTATCCAAAACTTGCATTTTTTCATTTGTTAGCTCATGCTTTATTTAAGGCTTTATTGTTTATGTGTGCAGGTTCAATAATTCATAATTTAAAGGATTCTCAGGATATTCGTTTTATAGGTTCAATTGTTAATTTTATACCTTTAACTTCAGTTTGTTTTAATGTTTCTAGTTTGTCTTTGTGTGGTATACCATTTTTAGCAGGTTTTTATTCAAAGGATTTAATTCTTGAGATGGTTTGTTTAAGATGAATTAATTGTTTGATTTTTTTTCTTTATTTCTTTTCTAGTGGTTTAACTGCTTCTTATTCTTTTCGTCTTTTTTATTATTCAATATCTGGTGATAATAATTTTTATTCTAGATTTTCTTTTGACGATAAGGGTTATTATATTTCTTTTGGTACAATTGGTTTATTGTTTGTTGCTGTTTTTGGGGGAAGTCTTTTATCTTGCTTAATTTTTCTTGTTCCTCATGTGATTGCCTTGCCTTATTATTTAAAGTTTTTAATTATTACTGTAGTTGTTTTGGGTGCTTATTTGGGTTATCTTATTTCTGATTTTGATTTTTCTCAAAATTTGTTTTCTTTAAGTATACTTTCTTCTGTTAGATTTTCTGGTTCTATGTGGTTTATACCTTTCATTTCAACTAAGTTTATTAGATATGTTCCTTTAAAATTGGGTTATTATTCGTCAAAGTCGTTTGATTATGGTTGAGGTGAATTATTTGGTAGTCAAGGTTTATATAGATTATTTATTTATTTTATTAGTTATATACAAGGTTGATATGATTCTAATTTTAAGATTTATCTTTTAACTTTTATTTTTTGAATATTTATTTTGGTGGTATTATTTTTCGTTTACTTAAATAGCTTATACTTAGAGCGTGACACTGAAGATGTTAAGGAAGTATTTTTACTTTTAGTTATTTATAAATATACATATATTATTTTTACAGTGAAAATGTAATGTTTTATTTAAACTATATAAATTTTAGAAATGTTAACGGAGTTTAACCGCTAATATAAAAAGTTAGCAGCTTTCATATTGGCTTTACATTTCCTTAATTGGAACTTTATAGTTCAATTATATTATTAACAGTAATACACCTCTTTTTGGCTTCAATTAATAAGAATAAGGGTATTTTATTTACCAACCTTCCAGGTCGAAACTGATCGCAATACTTCGCTTCTTATTCTATTTAAGGTTGATTGATTATATCAATACTTTTTGAATGCAACCCAAATGTTATAGTTAACTACAACCCTTTATTCTGCTCATTGTAAGGCTCCTTGGTTTCATTCATGGTATAGTCCACCTAATAATACTATAATAAAAAATATTGTTGATACTGTTCAGATTATAATATCTGAAGTTTTAAAAATAATTACAATTGGAAGGCTTAGTGCGATTTCTACATCAAAAATTAAGAAAATTACTGCAATTAAGAAGAATCGAAGTGAGAATGGTATTCGTGCTGATCTTTTTGGCTCAAATCCACAATCAAATGGTGATATTTTTTCTCGGTCATTAATTAATTTTTTTGATAATGTTGTCACAAGGATTATGACAATTATTGGAATAATAAATCTAATAAAAATTCTTGTAGATAAAATTAGGATTGTTTTTCTTGATTTATATCAAGCTTTTTGATTGGAAGTCAAATGTACTATTTATACTAGAAAAACAATTATCTACCTCATCAATAAATAGAAATGTATGAGAATAATCATACTACGTCTACAAAGTGTCAGTATCATGCTGCTGCTTCAAATCCAAAGTGGTGTCTTGGTGAGAATTGGTTTATTGAATGTCGAAGTAGACATGTTGATAAGGAAATTGTTCCGATAATCTTTCTTTATTATTAGTGAAAAGAAAGATTAAATAAGAAAGAATATAATACATTTAATGGTATACATGTTCCATATTAATTTTTATTTATATATAATAGAGAAGTTGTTTTGGTCATTCGAGGGCGCGTTTCTTTTTTTTGTCATTTTTTGTGTTTTTTTTTCTTTTTTTTCTTTAAATATTTGAATCTTTTATTTTTTCTTATTTTTATAATTTTTTAAATTTCTTATTTTGTTCCCAAAAGTTTTATTCTTGCTTATTTATTCACTTTTTCTTTGTATTATATGTAAGTTTTGTTAAACTAAATGTTCTATTTTGCAGTAATTTGATTTAATTATCAATTGATTTTGGATATAGCAATTGATTTAGTATCGGCATAATTTGGGCCAGCAGCCGCGGTTATACGATTGATACAAGTGAATATTATTGGTTAAAACAGTTGTTTATATTTTTAGGGTTAAAATATAAATTTGTAAGGTGAAATGTTAAAATTTATTTATAGCTCTTTTTATGAATCTGTGAAATTTGAATAATAAACTAGGATTAAATACCCTATTATTTTAAATGTTAATTATATTTACCAGGGTACTATTAGTTAAGGTCTTTAAACCCAAAGAATTTGGCGGTATCTCATTCCATTCAGAGGAACTTAACCCGTGATTGATAATACACGATTAACTCTACTTAATTTATTTGTTTGTATATCTCCGTTATCAAAGAATCTTTTTAGAGTTATAATTCTCAAGATTTATAATTATAAAGTATTTCAGGTCAAGGTGCAGCATATGATTAAGAGGAGGTGGGTTAGAATAGATTTTTGTTTATAACGGATATGATGGTGAAATACTATTAATGAAGGTGGATTTGATAGTAATTTAATTTATTTAATTTAACTGATATTGGCTCTGAGGTGTGTACACATCGCCCGTCGCTCTCATTATTGATTATTCTATTTTATTGTTTTAATTTAGCTTCAATTTAGATGAGATAAGTCGTAACATAGTAGATGTACTGGAAAGTGTATCTAGGAAGAGTTTCAAGATATAACTTATTAGTAAAGTGTTTCATTTACTCTGAAAATTTTTCTGTGCAAATCAGGATATCTCGATTATTAAATTTATTGTATTTATTTTTTGTTTATTTAATTATTTAATAAGAATAATTTTGTTGAATTTTGTCTTAGTATATTTTGTAAAATTGATTTTTTAGATTATAGTTTATTGGTAATGTAATTGTTTTATGAAATATTATTTTGAATTTTTAAAAGTAGATTTTATTTATTGTACCTTTTGTATCAGGGTTTATCAAAATTTTAGTATTTACTTTACTTATCTCGATTTGGGTTGATTTATAAATAATTTATAGTTAATGTATCATAATTATTATTAAATTATTTATAGAAATGAGATGTTAATCGTTTCCCAAGATATCTAGTTTCTTAAGAAAAAATTTAAATTTTTGAAGTTAATTGTTTTTATTTAATTTTTTAGGTATAAATATTAACTTATTTATTCTTTAAGGGATAAGCTTTGAAGTTAATAACCTATAATTTGTTTTGTAAAATATAATAGTAAGCTTCAAACCAGCTATCTTTAAGATTACGTTTTAGTTCATTATTTTTATTTTTGATTTTATTATTATTTTAGGTTTTTTATTAAGATTATAAATTTAATTTTAAAATTTTTGTAATAATGATAGAATTAGTATATTTATTTGTATATAATTTTTACCTTGTGAATTTATTATAAGGAACTAGGCAAAATTGATATCTGCCTGTTAGCAAAAACATGTTCTCTTGAAAATACTTTGAGGTCTGGCCTGCTCACTGAGCAGATTTTTAAAGAGCCGCGGTATTTTGACCGTGCAAAGGTAGCATAATCTTTAGTCTCTTAATTAGTGGCTGGAATGAATGGCTTGACGAGAAATCAACTGTCTCTTAATAAATTTTTGAATTTAACTTTTTAGTCAAAAGGCTTAAATTTTTCTTTAGGACGAGAAGACCCTATAGAGCTTAACATTTTTTTATATAGTTTTTTGTTTGTCTTTCTATATTTAATGATGATGTTTTGTTGGGGTGACATGAAGAATAAATAAACTCTTCATTATTATATCATTTATTTATGTTTGTTGTTTTGATCCATAATTTATGATCATAAGATTAAGTTACCTTAGGGATAACAGCGTAATTGTTTTTGAGAGCTCATATCGACAAAGCAGATTGCGACCTCGATGTTGGATTAAGAAAAATTTTGGGTGCAGTAGCCCAGTAATTAGGTCTGTTCGACCTTTAAATTCTTACATGATCCGAGTTCAGACCGGCGTGAGCCAGGTCGGTTTCTATCCTAAGATTATTAATTCATATTAGTACGAAAGGACCATATGGTTGAAATATTTTTTATTTTATTGATTAATACTAATTAAATTACTATTTTGACAGATTAATGTGTTGAATTTAGAATTCATTTATGTAGATTTTTTCTACAAATAGTATTGATACTTTATGATTTATTTATGTTTATTTTGAATTTTCTTTTATTAGTTATTTGTGTTTTAATTAGTGTTGCTTTTTTAACTTTATTAGAGCATAAGGTTTTAGGTTACATTCAAATTCGAAAGGGTCCAAATAAGGTAGGTTTTGTTGGAATTCCTCAACCCTTTAGTGAAGCCATCAAGTTAATTAGTAAGGAGCAGCCAATTCATATTATATTTAATTATTTACTTTATTACTTTTCCCCTGTTTTTAACTTAATGATTTCCTTGGCTGTTTGAGTTATTTTCCCTTACTTAACTTATATATGTTCTTTTTCTTATGGATTTTTGTTTTTCTTATGCTGTACTAGATTAGGTGTTTGTACTGTTATAATTGCTGGTTGGTCTTCTAATTCAAATTATTCTTTACTAGGTTCTCTTCGTTCTGTTGCTCAAACAATTTCATACGAAGTTAGTTTGGCTTTAATTTTATTATCTTTAATTATTTTAATTGGTAGTTTTAACATGTTTGATTTTATAAATTATCAGCTTTATTGTTGATATATTATTATTTCTTCCCCTTTAGCTTTAGCTTGTTTTGCTTCTTGTTTAGCTGAGACTAATCGTACTTCTTTTGATTTTGCTGAAGGCGAATCTGAGTTAGTTTCAGGGTTTAATATTGAATATGGTGCAGGCGGATTTACTTTAATTTTTTTAGCTGAGTATACTAGAATTGTTTTTATAAGAATATTATTAGCTTTAATTTTTTCAGGTGGTGACTTTTATTCTTTTATATTTTTTATTAAGCTTGCTGTTATGTCCTTTGGTTTTATTTGAGTTCGTGGTACATTACCACGTTTTCGTTATGATAAGTTAATGTATTTAGCTTGAAAAAGTTTTTTTGCCATTATCTTTAAATTTTTTAATTTTTTTTGTTGGTTTAAAAATTTTATTTATTTCATATATTTAGTGAAATTTTTTAAGAAAAGTTAATAGAAGAGTTAAACTTCTAGTTTTATGTTTTCAAAACATATGCTTTTCCTAAGCTAATTAACTTATTATTCCTTAATTAGCTTATCTCATGCGTTTGCAACTTGTACATTAATTAAGAAGTATGTAAAGTAGATAATTGTTAAGATTTGTCCTGTTATAATGTAAGGTTCTTCAACAGGTCGTTTTCCAATTCATGTTAATAAGCATACAACAACTACTATAATTCAGAATAAAATCTGATTTATAGGATAGAATTGAATACCTCGGAATGGTGTTTTATTATAAAATGGTAAAATTATTAAGATTCTAATTGATAAGAATAATGCAATAACACCTCCTAGTTTATTAGGGATTGATCGTAGAATTGCGTATGCAAATAAGAAGTATCATTCTGGTTGAATATGGACGGGGGTTACTAATGGGTTGGCAGGTACAAAATTATCTGGATCTCCTAGGAGATAAGGATTAATCAAGCACAGTATAATTAATAACGATGTTATTAATACAAATGTAATAGAGTCCTTGAAAGTAAAGTATGGGTGAAATGGGATCTTTTCAATATCTCCATTTAGCCCTAAAGGGTTATTAGACCCTGTTTGGTGAAGGAAGAATAAATGAATTACTGCCATAGCAGCAATAATAAATGGTAATAGAAAATGGAATGTAAAGAATCGGTTTAATGTTGCATTAACAACAGCAAACCCTCCTCATACTCATTGAACTAAATCTGTTCCTAAATATGGGATTGCTGATAATAAATTAGTGATTACTGTCGCACCTCAGAATGATATTTGACCTCAAGGTAAAACATATCCTATAAATGCAGTTGCTATAACTAAGAATAGGATTACTGTACCAATTATTCAGGTGTGTATGTATATATAAGATCCATAGTAAATTCCTCGTCTGACATGTAAATAAATACAAATAAAAAATATAGAAGCTCCATTTGCATGTAAGGTTCGAATAATTCAGCCATTATTTACGTCTCGGCAGATGTGAACTACACTACTAAATGCTATTTCAATATTTGATGTATAATGTATAGCTAAAAATAGTCCAGTTACAATTTGAATTACCAAACATAACCCTAGTAGGGACCCAAAATTCCATCAAAATGAAATATTTGTTGGTGCAGGTAAATCAACTAAAGACTTATTAATGATTTTAATTAAAGGATGTCTCAATCGTAAGGGTTTATTCATTAGTAAATTATCTTATTTTACGAATAGGCCCCTGGTTAATTTTGGTGATTTTAACAACTGCTAATAGTGCTAAAAATAAATAAATTATTATTATTATTGTAATAACGAATGTTGGTCTATTATATAGTTTTTCTAAAGTTATTGTTATTTCTTGATAATTGATTGAATTATCAATATTTATAGTTTCAGTATTTTTGAAAAAGTCTATAAATATTGATGTATCTAAAATAATTAATGTTGATATAATAAATATTCATATTGTTAATGTAATAATTATCGTAATTGATTTAGGTTGAAATATTTCGTTTGATGCAATTCTCGTAATATAAATAAATAGGACTAATATACCACCAAGAAACGTTAAAAATAAAATATATGATAACCAATATCTTTCCATTATTGTTCCTGTTATTAATCCAACTAGAAAAGTTTGTAGGATAATGAAAAGTATTATTGATATTGGGTGTCTTAATTTAATAAAATTAATATTTATTACGTTTGATAGCGATATAATTATTATTTTAATCATTTCAGGGGTCAACAGTGGGTCAACACCATACTGAAATCCAGCGTTACCGATGGAGGTTGCCCCGAACTTGTAAGTTATTTTCAGGCAGGTGTCCGGATACTTTTGATGACGTAGTGTATGGTGTCAGTTCGGGCAAGGAGATTACCATTTTGGCTATTTAAACTTTTTATCGAGATTTTTCTACTATAGTCGAAGATACCATCAGATGTCTACACTGGCTTGTGTTACGGTGTTCACGTATTTATTCTTGGATTGGATTGGTACCTGCTTTTCCCTTTCAGGAAAAATTTTTGTGACATGCTGTGTATCGGCTGTTAATGGTGAGGCGATAAAGAGTTGACGATTTTAATTGTACTATTCCTACTACTTCTTTCGAAATTTTTATCCACGCCAAACATTACTTGCATAATGAAGCGAGAATTGCACTATGCTTCACTATATGCTGGCCATTCAGTTGTAAGTAGGCTGTTTAGGTTTTTTTATTGGTAATGCCACCTCTGTATGAAAATCACTGGCTGTGCTGTGTGCAGCCTGTGGCTGCTTTGCATTGTTGTAATACTCGCCATTGTAGTGTTAGGCAGCTGGCTGTGAACAGCGCGTAGCGTTGCGCAGTTGGAGGTGAGCCGCCAGCAGTGGTGGATGTGGGGAGAGAGATGGCGGAGTTTTGTAATTTGTCATGAACTGCTATATTTATGTATGATGATATCAAGGTAAATACATTGTTTGTTCTCTATTAATATCTTTCATTTGCTAACTATCCCTATCAGTAGTTAGTGCCTTCCATAGTTTGAATCTTTTACTTAGCTGGCAGTAGTGGTGCTTGCTGTATTGCAGTAGTGGGAGTAACGAAGATTTTTGTGAGGTAAGTGATTTAGTGATTTGTGAAAAGTACAGGTTAATGTTAGTCAGGGCCATTCTCTTGTAGAGATTATTTAAAGTCAGATTGCGTTGCGCTAAAAAAAAATATTGTGTGTCAGTTTAAGCACAGTCGAGTAAAATTTGTTTAAAGGGGACGTTTCATCAGTCTTGTAAAATTGTTTAAAGGGGACGTTTCATATGTCGACCCTTAGCCGAGGATACCTCACTGGAATCTTCTGATTTTTCTTGTAGTTTGTGTAATTAGTGTAGCTTTTGTTTATTGCCAGCGCGTAATTATAGAGAGAATTTCCATTGTAGTTGTAGTTTTCATTGTTGTACAGTAAAACAGTTGTGGCATGCATGTAGATTTGCACCAAGTATTTCGCAGCTGCAATTAACTAGATATTATTTTCAGTGTTATGTTAATGTGTTCTCTTATTTTTGCTCTTCAAATTGTGTTTTTCTGTGTTGTCGTGTGAAATACTGTGACAATTATGGCGTGTGAAAAACGTAATACTAGGCTCCAAAGTAAACTGCGAAATGACAGTGAAAACGAAAGCAGTGTGTTAGCGCCATCGAGTAATGAATTAACTGATGTTCAAAGTAATAATTTGGTAATTGTGCATAGGGAAATGGAGCGGGCGGCAAACAATGGCGTAGACAGTGAAACAATCAGTGAGCAGGGAAGCATTATCGATCGGTCGGTCGGCAACAGCTCGCCTCAGGAATCCGAAATGACAGGACACAATTTTGCAAATACTGTAGATTCAGGTTTTGGGTCCTCACCGTTTTCTCAAATGAGTCAAGACACATTTTCTGCTTGTCAAAATGTGAATGTTGCCGGTGCAACTTCACTGCTGAATAGCACTGAGGAACATGTTTCAGACACCAGTGCATTGTTATTACAGTTAATGCAACAAATGGGACAAAAGCTTCAAAAGTTAGACATAATGGAACAAAATCTTCAAAAGTTAGACACAATGGAACAAAATCAGAGACAAACAAAGCAAAAGCTTCAAAAGTTAGACACAATGGAACAGTATCTTAAAAAGTTAGACGCAATGGAACAAAATCTTCAAAAGTTAGACTCATTGGAGCAAACTGTTGAACAAACACGTGAGGATTTAACTACTGAGTTACATCACATTGAATCGAAATGTCAAAAAGTCTGTAATGACGTAAAAACACAAATTTGTGAGCATTTCCAACCTATTTTTTCGCGTCATGAAAATGCACTACAGAATCACGAAGCAGCCATAAAAGAACTGCAAACTATTGTTCATGAAAATCATGAGACCTTGCAAGCTAAAATTGACTCAGTTGCATCTACCGATTCGGTTACGCAACTTGCAAAAACCCAGGAAAACTTAAAGGACACAGTAGCAAGACACATGGAGGAAATTAGTACATTATCAGAGAAAGTAGTTGATCTTTCGGATCAGCTAAATAATTTATCTACGAAGGTAGATGATAATCTGAATGACACAAAACCGGTAGTCTTTAATGACACAGAAGAGTGCGAACAAATTAGGAAATTCAAACAAAATCAAAATCAAATCATTACACAGTACAAAAGAGAAATTCGGGAAGTACAAGATCAGTTGACGCAGATAATACAAGAATTACATATTTCAGAGACACTCGCGCTCCAGTACAAGAAGAGGGACATAGAAATACGGAACAGCCACAAAATAATAACACAGCGCATTTCGGAAATTATGAAAGAAATTGGCAAGGTGCACCGAATTTTGAAGTGGAACCGCCGAAACGACGTAACAATGACCGATATGCGACTCACCGACATGATGACTTTGACTATAAGCTGTTCATTACTACCCGTAAATTCAAAACATTTAAGAATTCTGCCAACGACATTCATCCACAAGCGTGGCTTCATCAATTCTCTCATTGTTTTCCCCCCAACTGGTCGTTAGAACACAGATTAGAATTTATGTGTGGCTACTTAGAGTATGAACCAGCTGTAAGAATGCGTTCGGTCATTCACGATTGTCATAGTGAAGGAGAATTTTACCATGCCTTCCTCTCAGCATATTGGTCTCAAGCTACACAAGACCGAGTAAAACATAGCATCATAATGATGAAACATTTCGAACAATCTGAATTTTCCAGTCTTGTGAAATATTTTGAAGACATGTTGCACAAGAATCAGTACCTGTCAAACCCATACAGCCCCTCAGAACTCATCCGCATTTGCTTACTCAAATTGCCTGAACATTTACGACATATTATTTTGGCAGGACGTTGCAAAGATGACATTGAAGCTTTTCAGGGACTCCTACAGGAATTAGAAATTGACACAGACAGTCACCGGATGCGACAACAGGAAAACAATCACTACAGGTCACATACGTCACAGTTTCGTGACGACAGAAACAATAACTGGACACGACAAGGCTATTCTTACAACACAAATCGTGACCAAAACAGACACCACCCATATGACAACCACTGGCAGAATAATAATAATTACAGGGAAAGATCGCATTTCCGTAGTAATAAATATGACAGAGACAATCATAGAAACAGACAATATGGTAACCAGAACTATTATGATCAAGGGAGACAGAATAACTTCAGACGCAACAGTTCAGAGCGCAGGTACGATTCAGGAAGAAACTCTACACCAGATGACCGACAAGAAAGAAACTATGTAAACTACCGACATAACGACCGACCTGAATTTCATCAGAACTGGCGGGATTATAACAGAGCTGGGCCCTCTCGGCAAGGCGAATTTGTAGAAGCTAGGTCTCCTAATCCCAATAACGACGCGCGCCAACAAAGAGACAGACAATGACTCACACAGCAGGCAGCCGCATGCGCCAGCTGGCTCAGGGAAAAATAACATAGACGCTAACCTCGAGAAAAATTCCAGTATTCTTTACCGACGTATACCGCATGACAATTGCATTCAAGTTCAAACTCTGAGTACTGTGAAGAGTAAAGGTTTATACCACATTTCACATGTAAAACCGTTTATTGAAAGATAATCTGTTTTTTAACGTAGTCTTTGCCATAAAACTTTTCACTCCACGCTACTAGTACAATTTGTCACTCTGAGAAACTGTTAACAGGCAACAATGTTTGAAGTTAAATATCCAGTTAAGAACCAAGAGAATTTATTTCAACAGAAATTACGAATGCATTGTTATAGTGAACAGACGACACAGTGTTGTTATTTGTACATTCTTGCTTGTTAGTTGCATGATTACGTAACGACTATAAGCCCCACATACTTGGAACATTTACCAGTACTGCTAATGAGATTTTAATGCAACATTTTGGTTTATTTGAAAATACATTCTGAAATTAAAGTGCTTTCTGAGAGATACCAGATGACACAGAGGTTAGTTTATGTGACAGCTACACGATTATATCACGACGCTACTAATGAGTGACAATTTACCTTGTTGCTTTTGCGGTGTATGTTTTATATCTGCACAGTTTTTCGGTATTATTCTGTAAAGTAAAACATGTTTTAATAGTAACTCTTGTGGTATAGCAACAATGAGACAGCCTTTTTCGTGGCACAACAATACGTTACAGTACAGTACTTTCTTCATCACAACAATAAGCGTAATAACTACGATATCTATACACAAAGCATTTCACTTGTGTTTATCATCAGGTAAGTACATTGACTTCTGCAGAACTTAGCTTTCGGAGGACGATAAATACGAGACTTCCACAGAGATTATCTTACAACATGACACACAGTTTAGCGCTACAGTACACGTATTTGAGTGATTATTTTCGCACGTAAAACATTTTCTTTAAGATATTTGAAGTGCAATGATACAAGGGTTTTCTGTGATACATTTCATTCCATTGCTGTAATCTGTAACACCTGAGGGTATAATTACATTAATCCTCAGGGGGGTACACGCTTACTTTGTGTACCATGTGTGTGGTAACCACAAGGAACCCTAGCTAATATGGTATTTGCTTATACAACTGTACACATCGGTACCATATTTCTCTAACACATAAATTACACAGCTATCCGATTATTTAACAAAGAAACAAACATTTATTTTACTGCATCAGTGACACATGTTTACGCAATTACACAGTTGGATAACTTCACACTTATGAAACTGTATTTTGTCTGTACTTTGTAAACTGTTCATATTTTTTCGGAACCATTGTGGTACTATGAGAGCTTTGAATGATGTATTTGGTATGGGATCATAATTTTTAAGGTACGTTTGAGGTAGATGACACTATTGAAATGAGCAGAGAATATTTTTTAGCGTTTTCAAATTATTCCCGGAAGCTACGACGGTTTTGAGATTTGGCTGAGGTTTTATGATGTTATGATGACGATGTGTATTACGCTGTTGCGGTATGTTTATGATAAAGAAGCTGATGCTATATGAGGAATTTGATTATGCTGTGTATCTTATGATGAAGTATTGAAGAAGCGTCGACGAATTTGTATATGTGTAATAAGGTAAGGAGTAATGAATAGTGGTTAGGGACCCATGACTTGTGAAGAAGTATGTTGGAAACCAAGAATCGTACTTTAAGAGTTATGAAATGTGTGTAAATGCGTGACTGTATCACAATGCTGACGAATATTTTTTTTGGACACTCATTTATAGGATTTTGTTTCTACAGATTTGTAACCCAAATTCTCGACCTGTGAAATATTTTTATATAAGACTGCCACTGTAGCGGAAACTGCTGTCGTAAATATTTCCGTACGAAAGTTAAGTGACCACCTGCACGTAATGCGTCGCGGGCACCCACCTGGGCGACAGCGGCCCGAAAAAAAAAAAAAACCATTAGCCTTCCAGCGGCACAGGTAGAAAAAAAAGGGGGAGGCCATTATCCTCGCTATTGACGTTCCTTTGTAGAAAGCATCGTAAATACGAGACGCTAATAATAACTTGGAAACATTCTTACATCTGCACACCTGATTAGGACAAGTGTCTATCTACGAGTATTGAGAGAAATGCCATATGGCTTGCTTTATGTATTTATTTACTCATTTTGTTTAATATCTAGTTTCTAGCTGCACTGCAGCACTGGTTAAAATAAAATTTTATAGATGTACTAATATAAATATTTTCTGTCTCCAGATCCAGTAAATAATTTTATGATCTATTCAAAAAAACGAAGGAGCATAAAAAGATATTTCCCTTCACAGGAATTGGATACGGAATTTTCTTTTCAACTACTGGGTAATTTTTTTTGGTAGAATAACTTCTTGTGGTGCACCACTTTAATTACTTAGACATTAAGATGTGAATATACATTTCCCTTGTCTGCATTGTTGTCTTTACTGTAATATTTTTCCGCTTGAGCGTTGTCATGTTTATATATAACTTATTACCTTTGCTTCTGCTGTTTGCCAGGCGTAGTGCTATTGAATTTGACTTTGTATTATTCTGTTAAGCCACTTTTACTAATGATTTATTTGCTGCACATTGCCTTAGATTAGTTGTAATATTACAATTGCTTTGCTAATTTCTTAATGCTGCTTGCTTCGCAAATCTGCGTTTTTTTTTCATTGCTGTTTATATTAATTGTTTTATGTGCTGCTGCATTGCCTCGTCCCTTAGTTTAGCATCTGAGCTCAGTAGATTTAAGTTAGCTTAAGAGGGGGTAGACTATATAAGAGAACAAGTTGTGATGAATTGGAAGAAATACATTGAAAATCTATAAGAAAATGGTTTGGCCAAAACAGTATTTTGAAAGAGGATATGAACCAAAAAAAAAGTAGGGTTTAGGGACAACAGGTTTAGGTAGGATTTTCTTGGGAATAAATGATGAAGTAAGATAATGGAAAATAAATAATGAGGTAAGACATATGTGAACATATATATACAGAAAGCATGCTTGAATAGGATCTTTTTGGTGGAAACAAATGTGGAAATAAGACGAAAGATCTATGGAATGAAGTTTTGGGTTGGACTGCAGTACCAAATGTTACACTGAAAACAAACCCTGTCCTTTCCTTTTGTGTTATCCCACTATGTGTTTGTGTACCCTAGTGTATTTGTTTTCTTCCTGTCTCTGTGTAGTTTCATAGAATTTTTTCTTCTTCTAATACTAAGCTACATTCACTATGATGAGGAATACTGTTATCCTCAAATATAATTGGCATTAATAATATGTTATTTAACTTGTAAATATGCTTAGATATTATTTATTCTGTTTTGTGTTAATGCTCATGTGTGAAGTTGATGTTTCGAAAGTTATTCTGATCTTTCATGTATGTACTCATGTCATAATTCCTGTAACACTGACGTATATGTTTATTTCTATTCTGTTGTAAAGCCTGTACTACAAATGTTATCTGTATTGTTATATTCTTTACTGATCTATTTTGTATCTTTGTTATTGTATTCTTATGTTGTAAATTTATAATTGTATAGACACCAGTTCTTCAAATTAAGTATCATTTCACTGCACACGTTTTTGTTGGTCATAATATATGCACAGTATGTGAGCAGTTGGGACTGTTAGTGTTTGCACGTGTGTTAATAATTCAGCAAGGGACTGGATAACAGCATTGCTGGTTCTAAGGACAATTCCAAAAACTTTGTGAGTGCACAAGTGGTGGTTATGGACTTGCTATATTATCCGCAAGACTCTTCAATTGTGATTGTGCACCTGCACAGTCACAACGGATGGCTGCTGGCCGTCTCTACGAGGACTACAGTGGGTCTACGTCGTTGCTGACTCACCAGTACCATAATCTCTACAAGGACTACAGTGGGTCTACATCTTTGATGATCCATCAGTACCATTATCTCTACAAGGACTACAGTGGGTCTATACCTTTGATGATCCACCAATACCATTATTTCTACAAGGACTGCAGTGGGTCTGCGCCTCTGGTGGCCCACCAATACCGTAATCTCTACCAGGACTACAGTGGGTCTGCTCTGTGATGACCTACCAAACGATATTCTTCAAAACTTCGATTGACTCCGCTGTGGGTTTGCTCTGTTGTGGCCCATTACCTGTCTGCATGTCGAGTCAGCACTGTCTTTCCGTTGGAAGGACAACGCTACTTCTTCAAGACTGCATGGAAATCCACTACTTCTGTGTGCATTTTCTTTTACTGCTCAGACTTTGAGAAAAACACTGCTATGTGATGAATGATCAGGACTGTCTTTATGGACTGTGTGAAAATTTTAGCTTTTGACCAACATTGTATCAATAAGTGTGTGCATTTGATTTCTTTGTTATTGTACTGATGAAAAATTTTTTCAAATCTGTATTGGCCACTGCCCAAACCAATTTGTAAAATTTTTTGTGGGGAGCATGGGGGCTATGTAAGTAGGCTGTTTAGGTTTTTTTATTGGTAATGCCACCTCTGTATGAAAATCACTGGCTGTGCTGTGTGCAGCCTGTGGCTGCTTTGCATTGTTGTAATACTCGCCATTGTAGTGTTAGGCAGCTGGCTGTGAACAGCGCGTAGCGTTGCGCAGTTGGAGGTGAGCCGCCAGCAGTGGTGGATGTGGGGAGAGAGATGGCGGAGTTTTGTAATTTGTCATGAACTGCTATATTTATATATGATGATATCAAGGTAAATACATTGTTTGTTCTCTATTAATATCTTTCATTTGCTAACTATCCCTATCAGTAGTTAGTGCCTTCCATAGTTTGAATCTTTTACTTAGCTGGCAGTAGTGGTGCTTGCTGTATTGCAGTAGTGGGAGTAACGAAGATTTTTGTGAGGTAAGTGATTTAGTGATTTGTGAAAAGTACAGGTTAATGTTAGTCAGGGCCATTCTCTTGTAGAGATTATTTAAAGTCAGATTGCGTTGCGCTAAAGAAAAATATTGTGTGTCAGTTTAAGCACAGTCGTGTAAAATTTGTTTAAAGGGGACGTTTCATCAGTCTTGTAAAATTGTTTAAAGGGGACGTTTCACAGTGTAAAGTTCAAGGGAAGTTCATTTAAATGCACTTCAAAATAATATTCTTTACTTTCTTCATTGCAGAAGTGTATGTATCTAATTGGCAGCTAACTGATCTCTTTGTAAACTGTTCATTAACGTTTTTCTCTAGTTGAGAGATAGGTCAGCTACATGTTCCTACATGTGGATCAGCTATTCGAAAGTGTCCTGATTCTTTCTTACCTCAAGAACCTCAATGGATAACCGTGCGATTGCTTCGGGTAAATGCTAATGAGCTTCTGTCAAATCAGATAGTCCATTATGCAAAGTTGTTATTTTTTTCAGTTAAATCTTGGTTTGTCTATATTATGTTCTGCTTATGTGACATTACTTCGTGCTTCTCAGTAATTACGCTCAAATGACTGACAACTGCTGCTGAAGTTCCGCCGATCTTGTCGATCCTACGTAACAGTTCTGCTAAGGGATCAGCATTTGCGTTGCCTTGAGCAGCAGGCTCAATGTTTTCCACATTTTGCTCAATATTACTTTCATCATTATTCCCCATTTGGACTTGGTGTCACGACTTTATCACAACCCACAAGATCGCAAAAAATGATGACCTCCTCCTATAGCAGTTAAAAGAATAATATCAGTCCACAAATACACTTACGTTAGTTAAAGAATACAGCAATTAAATTGAAAGCTCGTAACTGAGAAAAAACAAGTTGGCACTGCTTACCTATGCCCTGCGTTAATAGCGCAGTTCTTTGTTATAGAAAAGTTCTAAATACGGATAAACTAAAAAAGAATGGGAATTGCTAATTCTACATTGAATTCTGAATATTTCAAATACCCCTCGTACAAGCGAAGTTTGAAAGAAAACAAGCAAAATGTACACTACTGGCATGTAATTCAACTGTGTAGCCCTGATTCATCGGTCCACTGCTAACTTTTTACTTTCCTGCTCTCCCTTTCATTGTACTGGACACGAAACACAAAAACGTACAAGAGTTTTACAGGAGAATACAAGGAATAGTTTTACAATAAACGTCCTCTCTGCCTCGCCAATAAAGAATATTATTCTGAAGTGCGTTTAAATGAACTTTCCTTTAAGTGGCTGGTGTATAATGTAGAGCATGGTGGAATGCTCGTTTGATTGTGCAGGCAATGATTGGCGTTGATGAAAATCTCGGAATAGTTAGTAGGAATAGTATCATTAAAATCAGCAGAGAATGCAGGATTTCTATACTGCTACACCATTAACTGGCTGTACAAAGGATGCCCAAAATATTTAACCTGAAAGAAAAAAGCAAATAATCATCCAGTCTAAGAATAATCCCATGGAACCGTAGTACTGATATAAGTTCCACCATAAAATGAAATGTCGTGTGACGAGGGCCTCCCGTCAGGTAGACCGTTCGCCTGGTGCAAGTCTTTCGATTTCACGCCAAGTCAGTATCGATATGTATTGGTATCTTCCATTATAGTCCATAAATCTCGATGAAATGTTTGAATAATCAAGATGGCACTCTCCTCTCCCAAGGTTACATCCAACTTATACCGGAAGTCGATACAGGGTCCTCAATATTTCATTACTTCATAAGAAATGGTCAACAAAGAAATGACAGTAGAGAGAAGAAAACGCACTGGCACAAAAGATCACTACCGCACATACAACAGGAGCTCTTTTATTTCACCCCTCCAGTCTTGTCTCTTGTCAGCTGTCTTCCTAATTTCAGTCTTAGTGCTGGACCTCACCTCTTTGACCACTTGCCTCAGAACCTCAATTTTAGGTCAACCCAAACGATACGTTACTTCCACCATACCTTCAATGAGAAGGTTTTTGCTACGACTTGTGAGTCAATATGTCCACAATATTACGCTTTCTCCGATTCATTGTGTTATCGTTGATCCGCTTCAAGAGATCTTCATTTTTTACTCAGTCAGTCCATCTTATTATTAACAACATCGGTAAGCCCGAATTTCAAAGCCCTTTTAATCGTTCCGTGCCTCCATGTGCTTCAGAGAAAGTAGACTTCATCCGACTCTTCAGCACTCTCTTGTTCGAACTGTAGAGTGCCATCACTGTCCCTCATATTCATACTAATTTAAGAGTTTATCTTCATTCTTATTTTGTGTAGGAGGTGCTGGACGGCTCACAAATGCTGTAACGTGCAATAAACAGCTCTTTTAATTAAACTATGGATTTCGGTCAAATTTAGACCAACTTCGGGTCATTAAATCTTTTCAACTGTGGCTACACTGTGGCTATACTGCAAGACAGAGCATACGTTTGTTTTAGTACTTGTTATACTCAAATAAATCAGTTCGGAATTGTAACACGTTGCAGTGATAATATGAGTATACACAGCTGAAGAGATTTCATGACGTGAAAATGGTCTGAATTTGACCAAAACCAATAGTCAGAATAAAAAAAGTGCAGTACTGTATTATACGACTCAGTCCCTAACATTAATTGCTATTCATTTAGATGATTATATTTTGGGAGGCATGCTCTTTTCTCCGAGGAGAGATTTTTAGAGTGGTTGTAACCACTAACCACTAAATTGTTTGAAATTTTCGTCTTGTCTCTCATTCTGTTGTTTGAAATCTTCCTTATGTTGTTTGGAATTGTTATCTAGTTTTTCATTAATTTGTCGTAAAAATGCCGTAAATTGATCCGAGCCAAAATTAGCATTTCTATTCTCTGTGTTGTTTGATGGTGTACCTGCAATTGTCACGTTTTGTGTATCCATTTGGATATTCTGTGATTCTTGAAAATGTTTGCTAATCGGACGTGCACTGTTAGTCACTACCTCGGAATCAAGTAAATCTGTCCTACTTTGAGTATCCTGTTCATTTTCATTAGAAAAATTCGTCTGTTCGTCACGTGAATTTTGCAAACCGGTTGTGTTAAGCTGGGCAGCGCTCATTGCAACAGAACGCCCCGCGTCATCAATTGTCGTTAAATTAACAGAGGACACAATTGAATTCGTTTGCTCAACGTTAAGATAAAAATCATTATTAATGGTCGGTATGCACTGATTGTCAGTAAACGGAGGATTGTCATCATTACATTGTGTGTCACAAGTACTATCGTTCAAATTATTAGAATCGGCTATTTCATTCATTACACATCGCGATGTACTGTTAACAGTTTTTCGCGGCATTTTTCTCAAAACAAATTAATCACAAATGAAATAAGCACAATGCAAAATCAACAAACACAAATACAACAAAGAGCAAACAAAATTGCCGATGATCTGTGGAAGAAAGATTGACAAATTAGAAAATGCGTTGCGCCATATGCTAATTATATTAAGTAAATAAGAGCAGATATCTGACTACTTATCAGAAGATTCACAAAGAAATACGATCCTGGTCCGGATGTCGCCAAGTGTAACCTCCCCGTCAGAATAATTCAATAATAAATGTAAATGGAAATCGAGCCATATATCGTTAAATTGAAATGAAGCCAAGCGTAAACTTACCACAAAATTAAGGAATGATGATTGATCATTAAACCCACAATAATATTAATTAAATAATTAACCGTAAACTGGATGTAACATCTCAAAACAAATGATTAAAACTGATAAATTTTATAAGGGCAGCAGCGCTGACCTTCGGCCCTGTGAAATAATTAAATCTGATAATTTCTTACCTCAGTAAAACTGCATCTATATCTGCTCTTATTTTTCGGCACAGCTTCGTGCAATGCTGGCGTATATTTAATTTTGATTCTTGGAGGGAATGCATAGGAAATATTATTTAACTTGAAATGAATTTTTTTCTTTAAAAAGTTACTTTATAGAAAAATTATTATTGGGGCATTTTTTGAACAAATTAATTACAATTAACATACATTATTAGCTGAGCGCAATGCTGCTTCATTACCTTCTACAATAATACACATGGTCGATCACAATCCTGACCAGACTCGTGGGCAGAGCACACCGCGGACGCATGCCGACTCGATACACACTAGCAGTGACTGAGTGCAACTATCCAATTGTCTGCTCCCTCTGCCGACTCGCCACACACAACTAAACTCTCGCGCGGTCAAGCGCAGACTAGCCACGATAAATAATTCTCTGGTCAGAGATTCTGTCATGCCTCGCCATCGCTGGTAATGAATACATATGAAACGTACGCGTTTCGGGGTACATACGAAGGGGCATATTTCTAAGCCTGGAAAAGGAATTTTTTGGAGTATTTGCGAGGCATCTTTGAAAAGTAACCGCTGTTTGCTTATGTGGAATGGTTGACATCCCACAACAAATCTGCATGAATGCTGCTCTATCCATTGTTTACAAAGCCACATAATTGTTTGGATTTAGTATCGTTTGATCGAGGAAGAAAGATTCCAATATCAGTGATTCTGCCAGATGCAAAACGCCGTCTGTAATTCGAATTTTTGTAACCGAAAGGATCTGCAGCTGCTCAGATTCATCGGAAGTTGTGCCTTGTTTATGACCACGCACTACTGACAGAAGAACAAGCTAGACATCGTTGTCGAGACTTGGCCGTAGAAATGTACTTGAGGAAGCGAAACTGACCCAGGATCTGATTCAATATTAGCTATTGGCAATGTGGCTAATGAATTTCCTCGCACCAGTATTTACACGATTGTCACGAAAAAGATAGGATACCGCGAATGCTGTGCAAGGCAGATACCGAAAATGCTTACCAACAACACTAAGAGCAAAGTATGTCAAGCAGACATACGTTATTGGAAACCTATCGATAACTCTCGACCACTCCCCCTATATCCTCGATCTCTCACCCAGCGACTAGGACACCACATTGCATTGAAAACACTGCCCTTTTGGACTATGTTTCGAAAATGAGGGACTGCAGGCCGACGTAGCTTACTTCAATTGTCCCGCGGAGAACGTCTATGCAGAGAATAGAAGATACCGCAACGTGACGAAAGGTACTTAGAAGTGGATGTCGATTACATGGAAGAGTGTAGAAGGTTTGAAGACAATTAAGAACGTCAAAATAGATTTTTCTGTGTACTATACTGGTGTATTAGAGTATATATAAAACCGAATGACACGTTTCGAATACGCTCCATATTAGCATATGAGCTGCTGGAAACTATATATGAAGACTACGAACAGTTTGTATACCTGTTCGAAGCCGCAAAGTAAGTCGTTTACAAAATAAAGAGAAAACCTTGTAAATGTACCTTGGCTTTTTATTACTATTGATACTATTATTGTTTGAACAAGAATGGTGCAAGGAATCAAAACTTCAAAACGCTTTTAAACAGTTAAGTATTAGAACTAATAAGAAGATTATACAGAGATATTGGCAGAGTCTGGAAATGGCAAAAGGATAATTTAATGTCGTGAAAGGAAGGGTAAAACCAACTGTCTAGCGGAACAGAAGTAAATCAAATATCGATGGCAATGCAACCCAGTTAAACAGTAATCACAGAATAATGAATGACTTTAAAACCTTTAATATCCGGACGAATAGATTAGTGCCAATGGGTTAGATAAAGAAGCCTTGAGAACAAGGTTTATAAAAATGGATATAGCTATTTAAACCTTACAAACCATGTACAAAAAAAAGCAATTTTATATGAATACCATCGTTACTTATTATAATTCTGTTGCAAAATTAATGTATACATGCAACCCTTTGTCTTGTCCCCTCTGAGATCGATTCTAGTAAAGACGCAAAAAATTAACTGAACTTATTGTACCGAGATTATAAAAACGGTAGCAACATAAAAATCGGAAAAATAAATAAATTCTAAGATATAAAAACATTCTCTTTCAGGATGAAAACACAGAGTTTGGTTTTACAGCTACGTAATACGAACGAATGACAGCAATTACAGGAAACATACCCTTAACGTCTTTGAATTGCTACCTAAAATAATAATACTGTAGTGCATGAAATTCAGATATCTAGAGAAAACATGTATACGTTAGAAACACCCACGAAACAAATATTTTAAGTGCAGCTGTAGTGATATTTCAGACTTTCAAAGATGAGAAAGAATAACCAGTGCCAAATGGTCATATGAACGCTTTGCTGGACACAGAGATCTGTCAAAATTATCTGGCTTACACCAAAAATTTTTAACAAGCGTCATAATGACTAAATCTTATAATGCTGCTTAAATGAGCGACTAACAAAACTATAAGAAATACTGGAAAATTACAAATACGGGTAGATAGAGCCTCTGCCAAGCTTTGATTCGTAATACACGCCGTGGATTAGTTGCACTAAGGGGTAGATCAGGACAGCATGTAGATAAACCATCAGCTCTATATTGTAGCTTTACTGAGTTAGTTCGCGCCTGTAGACAGGCTACTCGATCATCATATCTGCAAAGAAGACTGCTGCCCAACCTTCCCAGTCGATTTGTGTCAGCGACTACAGTAAACTGCGCCCGTTTTGACATTTGCTGTACCACAAACGGTGCCCACGTTGGGTGCCTGTAAAGGGAGTCAAAAATTTGGAGAGATACTCTATCCACTGATAGCGTGTTACTTGCTGTATGTTTGCAGTTCTCATGCGTAGTTTTCTTAGAGCCTGAAAATACTGAGTGATCTTGTAACAAAACTCTGAAACAGTGGTTGCACTAGCTTCAAGGGTGCAGATTACACTAGCAAACAAACCCAAACTTATTTGTGCATCTCATTTGTAAATGGACGAATTAACATAGTTTTGGAATGTTTAATTCACTGGCAGAATCAGTTTCTCTCTATCACGTCACATATTCTAGATACAAAGCAGAATCAAAAATTTTACTGGCGAACACTGACGGTATCAAAACAAACTGAAATACATGATAAGAACTTTAGAAACCAATACGACTTAGTATGTGTATGTGGACATGATCGAAAAGGTCTAAGCTAGTCCACAACACATTTCCAACTTCAACTTCTTTTGGTGTGTTGAAAAATGTGACAACAATTCTCGTCTTTTGTCATTTCATTGCTCTCCCTAGCAAGAGCCAAGCTGGAGTTGCCCGTCATCGAAGGGTTACATTGACGTTGATAACGGTGTTCCGTCGTACGTATGCATTGGTGAAAGCCTTCGCCCCACTCATGGCTTACGGCTCCCGTATTTTCCGAAAATAAATGAAGGTGGTAATGTAGAAACTGAATTTTAAGCAACATTCCGCACTCCATGTCTTTGTACCTGTCTAATATATCATTCACATTGAAAACATGATTATTATCTCTCGTGTTGGTCCGCAGCTCGTGGTCGTGCGGTAGCGTTCTCGCTTCCCGCGCTCGGGTTCCCGGGTTCGATTCCCGGCGGGGTCAGGGATTTTCTCTGCCTCGTGATGACTGGGTGTTGTGTGCTGTCCTTAGGTTAGTTAGATTTAAGTAGTTCTAAGTTCTAGGGGACTGATGACCATAGATGTTAAGTCCCATAGTGCTCAGAGCCATTTGAACCATTTTCTCTCGTGTTGCCGTCAAAATTGCTTTGAAAGAGGAGCAAGCAGGTAATTCGATATTTCTGAATTTGGTATTGTAAGTTGGATCTTTCATCAGTTATCATATTTGTGATCCAACAAATATACCTTCTTTCAGCTTCGCTTCACTCAATTTTCAAAAATTTTATGTTAAGTGATTGAAAGCCTGGCATCCGCTTTATCTATAGCTTGTACAAAGTTCGTAATATGGCCCAACTTGAGATGAAGAGGAGGCAGAATTATTTTATCGGACACAGCCAATGAAACGTTTCCCACATTTTTCTTTCGAGATACGTATGATTTTATTATAGGCCAGACTTTGACTGTACAGTGGTCCTTGATGTAACGACTATACGATAGGCGCAAAAGACAACAGTATTTCGTGAGCCCACGCAGTAAACATGTGGCTTGCAAGTTACAGACAGGAAGAGGCAACCGTTTAACTCGGGGCACGGTCGAATTAACTGAAGATACATCCGGATATTTTATTTCAAGGCTGCTTTTGCTTGAATGCTGTATAGTAACAGTCTGAAAAATGGTCTTTAGACTCACACCACACCAATGGAAGAGCGAGTAACATGGTTTGGCGTTTTTCTCTAAAACGTTTGGTTAAATTGAGCTTACGCAGACAATATGAACTGCGAAATTATTATTTTGTTCACCAACAGGACCATGAAAATACTGTTTATTCGTCATCTTAACCAATTCAGTCATTGGTTTTCTTTGAGATTTTGGGGCGAATTTCCCACATACATAGCGATAACTGCTGGGGTGGTTTAGACGACAAGCAAGCTTGCCAGTTGGCACTTTCACTAAGTTGTAAACACCACAACGTTCCCACTGCTTCTCACAAGAAACACCCAGTCAGGTAACAAAACCTCGCAATACAGTTGTGACATGGTAAGTACGTTGAAAAATGCACCATGGGTGGTTCAACATGCTGTAGATCATAAAGTCTCTTTCGCACTATGAACTGTCTTGTCATTAGGCGAATAAAGTTTAGAATCTTTGTTACACGTCCCATCTAATGACAATTTGTAGATCCTCGGGCACCCATGCTAAAAAACAAATAAAATAAAATAACATAAAATAAAGTAGAAAAGGCATCTAAACAAAAGAACAGGAAACAATAAAATGCGGAAAATAACCAATAAACCACATAAACACTTAAAAACTCAAAACTCATATGTGCTAGAACAGTTTGAAAGGTAGATTCGAATTCTACACATCAAAATACATACATTAATAAAACAGTACACTGTCCGTTGTAGGCTGTACTGAGCTTCACTAAAATCATGCTATTAGGTGATTTCGGCTGTGAGCCATTATCAAGCATGTATTACATGTCATGCTCAACAAATGACGTGTAATACATGACATAGCAAATGTGCTTTATAATGGGTCAATGCCTGAATTATCAAGCACAATTATCATGTCATGCATTACATATCATGTGATGGGCATCATGTGTAATATATAACACAGCATATGTGCTTGATGGTGGCTCACGGCTGGAGTCAGCTATAGCACCATTTTAATTAAGCACAACAAAGCCTACAATGGAAATGCGTTCTTTAATTAAATACGTAAGAGGCTGTTAATCTCCACGGAAGCAGAAAAATACATACTAGTACTTGGTATATCACATCCCAGGTGCAAAATGGCCGTTGAGCAGTGTTATATGAACAGACCGTAAGTCAGGGAAAAAATATGAGACGCTCGTAGAGCATCAAAAACGTTTCCCATGTATTAACTGTCTTGTGTTCGGAGTACTGTCGATCGGTTCTATTTCCGCAAATGGCTTGACATAACTGTTCCGCGAAAAGCACCACGAATCCATTGAAATCTCAACAAAAAGTATCTGTTTAGGAATTCTCCGAAAAGTAATTACAGCTGACAATAGGCCCACTTCGGTGACCATTAATAACCCTCCAGGACAGTCGAATATTCATCACCGGACAATAGTCGGCCGGTATTCTGAAAAATGCGCGCTCGGCCCGTGGTGCTTCAGGAAATTTACTATTTCATCTATTACGACGGTAGGGGGGATTTTAATCAGAGCGAGCAGAACGGACCGGAGAGAACGGGAAGGCCGGCCCTTTGTGCAAACACATTCTTGGCAGCGGCTCGCTCCGGCGTCTTTGTGGACGCCTTGGCGCCGGCGCCGTGCCATTAGATTGTCGCTGGGAGAGTATTATTAGCGAGCTGAGTAATGCGGCGGAGCCACGCAACCTGGGCGGCGCGGTGACAAAAGGTGAACAGGTGTCTGCTCCCACGCCGCCGACAAGCCGGCTCACCAGTAACGCTGGGGGGTTTTCTGCCGGTGACACAACCGTCGCTAGTTCTAGGGTCGCCCAGAATGGAAGTGCTGCAAGGATGCAAAATGTAGTGGATACTGAGGCAAGTGGTTTTTAACGCACATACCTTAAAGCGAATAGGAAATTTAAAAAAAAATGACCTTCAACGTCTTCCCTTCCACCTTCGTCCAATTTGATAGCACTCCTATTAAATACTAAATATAATTTACAAAAAAGCAGGAACACAAAATCTTGTTCAGCAGAACTGTCCCTGGTATGTCATGAGTTGTGTTGTTATTCGGTGTGTTCGGAAACACCGGTTGCAGATCTCTAGGATGCCCACGACAGCAGCAACTGAATATTCGACCAGCTTCGCCGTGTTCGAGATACTCCTTCACAGACTTTGCGTAATAATAATCTGCCCTTTGTGGATTTTCAGGAGACATGGCGACAGACCAAATATCTGTTCCATCTCTCTAAACGCCTTT
This sequence comes from Schistocerca nitens, assembly GCF_023898315.1. Lineage (NCBI taxonomy): Eukaryota > Metazoa > Arthropoda > Insecta > Orthoptera > Acrididae > Schistocerca > Schistocerca nitens. Next base: position 73,626,619 of record NC_064614.1, read on the forward strand.
CATCAGCAAAGATCAGTTCACAATTCGGCCCTCTTGGGACAGTCAGATACAACGAAAGCCCAAAATACCTGGGAGTCACTCTGGACAGAACTTTAATATATAAAAAACACCTTTCCAACTTGGCCAAGAAGTTACAAACACGAGTGAACCTTGTGAGAAAGCTGGCAGGCAGTACATGGGGAGCAACCACGTCAGCTCTCCGAGGAGCATCCCTTGCACTGGTATACTCTGCAGCAGAATACTGTGCACCAGTTTGGCTCTGAAGCACCCACGTAGTGAAAGTAGACCTCCAACTGAACTCAGTTATGACAAGAATTAGTGTTACAGTCCGGTCTACACCTGCTTGCTGGCTACCTGTGCTTTCAAACATCTGTCCACCAGACCTCTGTCGAAAGGCTGCTCTTTACAACCTCTATCAGCAAGTTTCTGAAAACAACTCGATCCCTCTTCATGACGATTTGCTGTCACTGCCCAGGAAACGCCTCAAATCTAGAAGACCAGCATATGAAATGGGAGTCCAAACGCTATCCACAGGATTCGACCAGGACGCAGAGTGGAAACGTGAGTGGCAAGCTACAAGAACCCGAAACCACGAACTTGTAGCCAGTCCAACAGTTCCAGTTCCAGGCTTCCACCAACCAAGGGAGGTGTGGGTGCAGCTAAACAGATATCGAACCGAAGAGGGTAGGTGCAAATACAACACGTACAAGTGGGGCTTTTCAAGTGACACTGTGTGACTGTGGCGACACCCAAACAATGAACCACATTGTGAATGACTGTCCAATCAGACGCTGGTGGCTGGTGGCATTGAGAAGCTCCATCAAGCATCCTACGAGGCACTCCAATAGATCGAGTCCATCAATATCCGAGTGTAGTCTGAGCCGTTTTAAAACTTGTGTACTATATATAATTTCACATGTTCAGTTTTGTATATATATTTCTTTGTTTTGCTAAATGTGTATTACTGTAATTGATACATACGATAATAATAAGCCCATATCTTCGCTAGGGTGATAGCCCGTCCGTGTCTGCTCCCCTTACATACTTTTACTGCTGCGTCACGTGCCCGCAACGCCACCACGTGGCATCCAACATAGCGCTGGGCAGTGGTCACGATGTTTTGCCTTATTAGTTGTAACACCATGGCTCTAATGCTGTACGGATTTATTTTGCGTTTTGCTTTGGTTTAATGTTATAACACTGAGTATCTGTAAATGTGCTTGTTTGAATCGATAACATAAAATTGTATACTCCTTTCTTTGTAAAATCTTTGATGTCATGGTTTGGTTCTATGCAAAGTAGTGTATTTGTCATTTAAATTCTTTGTCCCATTTGGAGGGAACAAAACTTACTGTATATAATTGTAATTTCTGTGTGAATAATTTTTTGTAGAAATGTCAATATGTGCAAATGTTCTGTTTTATTTAAAATGTTTGTTTCCTGTTATGTAAATTGATGATCCTCACTTGGGTTTCTTAGTTATTCTGTATGTAAAAGGTAATGTGGTTCCCCTCGGGAACGGAACTGTGTAGCGCGCGCAAATTGTGGTTGGCCCAAGTAGAAAAGGTGGAACAAGAGTCAGTCAGGGACAAGCTACGAGTCGGGGACGAGCTACCAAACTGTGCAGTGCCATGTAAAAGATGCATATTGTGCTGGTTCCGAGAGAGGCTTTTTCTGCTACTTTCCAATGCCTCGGATGGATGGATAAATAGCTGGAACTATTCTGGAATTTGTATCTATCATCGCCACCAAGAAATGACAGAGTCCAGCAATTCTACCTGCAAATCCACCTACCAACATGCAGTTGCCAACACATTGTGCAATTACTGTATCGCAATGCTATAATAATGTACAGTGAAGGATCAGCTCATTGGATGCTTTAGTGTGCACAAATATAAGGTAACTTATAACTGAATTTATGTACCTACCTTGATTTTTTCCTTATCATAACACCTCTCAGGTTCCTCTCCGTTTGAACTAAAGTGATTACCGAGTGTGCCTACTGAAAGAACATTAAAGGCCAGTGTTATTGCTAATTAATGCCTCTTGAACATAGTAAAAAGAAAGTTAAAGTTAATGTGGCAAGAGAGTGAGTTAAAGTTAATGATGCTTGCTGAAAATAATTTTCCTAGTAAAACTGCTTATTAATGTCTTGTTGCTAACTTCAAATTAAAAGTTCTTAAGACTGAGACTTATAAAGTTTTGCTTAGTAAATGATCACATTACTGCCTGTTATAAATCGCAGAAGGTGGTTCAGTATCTTACATATATATTAATTTTGTCTCTCGCTGTAGTAAAAGTGGAAAACTGCAGTTGTGAAACGTTATATACTCATGTTTGCTAAGTGTTTCTCTCTCTTGTGTAATAGAAGTGCATATTAATAGTATAACAGGATCCACAGTTTGTCTATTGTGTTAATGCTCGGTATCAAGTAACGGAAAGACCACTAATTATGAAAACCATAATTTCTTTATTCAAATGATAGTGGGAAGCAACCTGTTAGTGGATTCCAAACGGTTCAAACGGCTCTGAGCACTATGGGACTTAACATCCATGGTCATCAGTCCCCTAGAACTTAGAACTACTTAAACCTAACTAACCTAAGGACAGCACACAACACCCAGCCATCACGAGGCAGAGAAAATCCCTGACCCCGCCGGGAATCGAACCCGGGAACCCGGGCGTGGGAAGCGATTAGTGGATTCCAATTAACTTTCATTTTAAATAGTAAAGTATTCAACTGAGAGACTTAACCTATATCCAATTAACTATTCAGTAGTGAATAGTAACAATAACTTATAAAAACCATTCAGTTTGTGTAAGCCCTGAAAGTAATAGTGTGTTTCGGTATATGTTATAATTTTGCAAATAGTTTGTGCTGCTCTAGCTGTTAGCTTCAATCTTACCGTAAACATATGTATGTGTCAGAGTTCATTGCACTCGCGTGTGGCCAAGTCTAGGTTGTGTTTGTCCGTTACAGTTACTCATACCTACCTTCTGAAACGAGAACGTTAATCATTCTCTTGCCTAGTTAGGCTGGCGACCGTTTTCTTTATCCGCAAAACAGTGCAGATAGGCAAGATTTTGTTTCTTACTGTTTAAATATTTACGTAATTCTGACTTTCACTTCCGATAAGCCACCTCCGTTAGGTACAATACGGTAAACATAATAAAATTCCTCTCAGAGGGTAACACTGCTCTGTTACGTTATACCATAATTACTCTAACAAAATAATTCAGTTTTGCAAACTGCCTCCAGCTTCAGGGATATGGTATAGCAGTAGCGAACAGGAGTGTTATACAGTGTAGGTAACAATCACAGGCAGGTGTGTTTGCACTGTCGATGGTGATGCCCAGGGAGACAGCACAGGATGAAGCGATCCGTCGACGCCGGCCGCAGTGACAGAGCGGTTCTAGGCGCTTCAGTCCGGAACCGCGCTGCTGCTACGGTCACAGGTTCGAATCCTGCCTCGGGCATGGATGTGTGTGATGTCCCTAGGTTAGTTAGGTTTAAGTAGTTCTAAGTGTAGGGGACTGATGACATCAGTCGTTAAGTCCCATAGTGCTTAGAGCCATTTCAACCACTTTTGAACTCCGTCGACACGAAGCCTGCTCCTCTCGAACAGCGCGAAGGACCCCTTTAGCCTTAACATCCCCATTATCAACAGTTCTCACTGTGTTCGTCTGCACGAAGTATTGCATGCCAGTTTTCAAGTAGAAAACTTTTCATAACGCGCAACTTTCGCGCATTTCTAGGAAAACGTCGCTTTGGTCCTTATTAAAATTAAGAAAAGAGAGACCTATACCATAAATGAATTTCAGAATTTTTATGTGACTTTTGTACGAGATAGACCCGAAACTTCATACATGTTCATCATATGCAGCCAAGTATTAGGTATTATGGCCACCTGTTCCAGTCTCCATCATCCACTCATGTCTTACGAGGTCTGTCTAGTTCTTTATATCCTGTCGGCCGATATTTCGTTACCTTTTGCAGCAATCTCTCTTCTTTCTTTCTATCAACATGATCTTTCCATTTCATTCTACTCTCTTCTATCTCGTCATTACCTGAAAGACTTTTAAATCTGATCTTATTGTTTCATTCCCTGTTTATCCATTTTATTACAGCGCCTTACATATCTCATGAACGTCATCTCTGCTACCTGTATACAGAATTCTTCTTTCTTTGTTACTGGCAATGAGTCGGAACAAGAGTTGGCACAGCCATAACTTTACAGAATTTCAGTTGTGTTTTTTTCCTGCTTTACTTTCCAAAGTTCTCAGATAGATTGCTGTTTATTAACCATCTTCTCAATGTCTTCGTCATAGTTAAAACTAATATCACATGGAGTGGGATACTTGTTCTAAAATTCCAGATCTCTAGTACTTAATATTCAAAATAGGAACCCATGTCCGAAAACATACCTTTTCCGCTCTACGAAGGTTTCAGTCCGGGTGTTTAACTATCCACTTCGGCTTGAGGCACTCAACCAGGTGTCACGCAATACAATTGTTTGGAAACAATTCGAAAGAAAACATAAACTGACAGCCCCGTACCTCTTAAGCACATTTGGTTTCGTAAACACTTAAACAATACATGTTTACATTATTCTTAACATTATTCTTAAACATAAAAGAACCAAGCACTGCGTACGTACAGAACAGTACCGATGTGGCGACCACCAAAGTTGTTACCCGTGGTTTCCGTGAATCACTTCAGGCAAATGCCGGGATGGTTCCTTTGAAGGGGCATGACCGACTTCCTTCCCTAATCCGATGAGACCGATGACCTCGCTGTTTGGTTCCCCCCCCCCCCCCCCCCATATCAACCAACCAATCAAAGTTGTTCAGGTATTGTACCTAGGAAGCATGTTCTGGTACACTTGGTGTCTCTTCAAGTTGTGGTGCATCGGCAGATCTTCCTCTCTCTCGTAAATTGAGTTTAGCATACGACCCCAGAAGGTGTAGTCCATAGGACTTAAATCCGGCAATTGCGGCAACCGAGCGCATTGACCACCTAGGCTTATCAATTTTTCACTCATCAGAACTGGACGCCTTATTAGTCTGATGGTTCAAATAGCTCTCAGTACTATGGGACTTAACTTCTGAAGTCTTCAGTCCCCTAGAACTTAGAACTACTTAAACTTAACTAACCTAAGGACATCACACACATCCATGCCCGAGGCAGGATTCGAAACTGCGACCGTAGCGGTCGCGCGGTTCCAGACTGTAGCGCCTAGAAACGCTCGGCCGGCGCCTTAAAAGTTTGACTTGAACCATCGTAGAATGAAAATGTCACGTTTCCGAACATAGGTTCCTATACGAAACATTTTGAACTCACTCACCCCTACAAGTCCTAGAAGTTTGTAAGGGTAATTTCCGAATACTCTGTACGTACATTGCTCCTAATGTATGTGTCCGCTCCTCGTATCTGAGTGGTCAGCGCGACGGAATGTCATAACGTAATGCCGGGGTTCAATCCCGGCTGGGTCGGGGACATTCTCCGCTCAGGAACTGGGTGTTGTGTTGTCCTTATCATCATCATTTCATCCCCATAGACACGCAAGTCGCCGCAGCAGCGTCAGCTCGAAAGATTTGCACCAGGCGAACTGTCTACCCGACGGCAGGCCCTAGCCACACAGTATTTCCATTTATTGTTGTATGTGGCAATAAACCACCCTGATGAGGGCTGCTTGTAGCGTTAATCGAAACGTTGGTGTGTATGTAAATGTCACAGAAAAACTACCGGGTGGTTATAAGTAAAGTGCAGCTTCTCGCGGAGGTCCAGGGTGGACTGTAATTATTGTGTGGCAGCGAAAATTCGCAGATTTGCTAATGTGTTATTGCTGGAAAAATATTAGTTCCTATTCTGACCACCAGCTAGCAGATCTGCCGCTGTGCCCTGTTTGTATGACGGACTGACATTCACGCTGTCATTCGTAATGCGTGAACAGTACTACTATGGAGAACGCTGTGTAACACCATAGCTCTAATACTCTACTGATTTATTTTGCCTTTTGTTTATTTAATGTTAAATCGTTGCGTTTCTGTAAATGTTGTTGCACTGAATCCGTACAATGAGAGTGTTTATTATTTTTTCTGTTATAAACTCTGATGTCTTTTAGAATGCGGGAAGTTTGACATATGTAATATGTACGATATGAACAAATGATATGTTTGTCTTTCTCACTTAAGGGGCTTCGGAACGCCCTATACTTGCAATGTTAAAATAACGCTTATAAATTACATCTTTCCTCACAAAGTATTTGAGGTAGGAAGTTGAACTTTTTACAGACTATTTATTGAAATATGGGCTACAACTTAACACAGGGATTTTACAAAATTTTAGTTCAGTTATTAAAGATGATTTTTTTCAATTGTAATGAAAATTCACAACATTTTTTTGCAATTTTTTATTTATATATTCAAAAATATACAGTTTTTTGGAAAAATGCTGTGTTAAATTATGCAGAAGGTACTGTGTAACATTTACTGAAAGTTTGAAACAAATATGTTTGGAAGATCCTTAGAAAACATGTAATTAGTATGAGAAAATAAAAGTTTTGGGAATCGAGCGACAAAGATTGGATTAACTTTTTAGTGCATTCCAGGTCCATAGGATGGATTATCTTCATCCTCTGCAAACTCCTCCTCCAGCTTCCTCTTGTTCCTCCTCCTGTTTACTCTTGCTTGTATTTCTAGACTCTTTACAGCCCTGTCTGCAGCCCGAAGGCGTTCCTTGTCTAAAGCAAGCATCGCTCGTACCATGTTAGAACCTATCTTCATTCCCATATTTCTAAATACCTTGCACCTTACAATGTTGCCATCATTGAAAGTCGCAACAGCATCATACACAAAAAGTGAAGTGTTTCTATTCCAACAAATACAGTCTTGGGGATTCTCGACCATATAACACTATTTACACTTTCATTGGGGTTTTGAGTTTTTCCGTGAATACACTTTTTCAACAGTTCAGGTGCTGCTAAGTCTCTGAAAATAGGTTTTACCACCTCCATTATTGCATGAGGCAGACTATGCTTATGAGTGTACACTTCACCAGTTAGCAATCTTTTGTTATATTTACACCAACTGTCTTCTTGTTTGGGACATAAGCTATGTTGGGGATTTTCATCGGTCTTTATTGTTTACAGTAATAACACATACCTTTGGCTTTCCAACATTTCTCCTTTTCTTAAAAGCCTTCAGAGGATTTCTAATAACTTTACTTTTACTCATTATTATACTTCAGCAAAACAGAGACTCAAGAAACAGAATTAATTACGAATATTTTCGAGATAACGACAGAGTAAATAAACATGAAACAATCGACAATCACACCAGCGATATATATTGAACCATCACAGGTTAGCCACAACACATACTTTATCTCACATCACTAAAATGTACCTGATGAACACGGACGTTAATAATAACACCATTTGACAGCAGTTTAACAGCGCCACAGTGGGTCACGCCCATGTAGAACACATTTCAAAAAAAATTTAAAAATAGTTGTAGTCTTCGGAATTGAATAAATTATACATCTATTAAAAGGTAATAGTCTGCAGATTCAGAAAACGCAAAAAAGTAAAAATTGAACTTTTCATGATTTTGAGCCTTTCCGGAGCCCCTTAATGTCTTGGGTATCTTTGAGATTAAATAATTTTATTTAAATAATTAGCCGGTCGCGGTGGCCGTGCGTTTCTAGGCGCTTCAGACCGAAACCGCGAGACTGCTACGGTCGCAGGTTCGAATCCTGCCTCGGGCATGGATGTGTGTGATGTCCTTAGGTTAGAAAGGTTTAAGTAGTTCTGAGTTCTAGGGGACTGATGACCTCAGATGTTTACTCCCATAGTGCTCAGAGCCATTTGAATCATTTTTTAAAAATAATTTTGGGTAGAATTACTAACATATGCAAACGTTCTGTTTTATTTAAAATGTTTGTTTGCTGTTATGTAAACTGCTGAAATTCACTTAGGATCCTTAGTTATTTTGTATGTAAAAGGTGTTGTGGTTCCCCTCGGGAACGGAACTTTGTGGCACGCGTAAATTGTGGTTGGCCTAGGTAGAAAAGGTGAAAACAAGAGTCAGTCGGGGATGAGCTACCAAAGTGTGAACTGACCATTTAACTAATTAATGCCTCTTCAACATAGTAAAAAGAAAGTTAAAGTTAATGTGGCAAGAGAGTGAACTAAAGTAAATGATGCTTGCTGAAAATAATTTTTCTATTAAAATTGCTCATTAATATGTTGTTGCCAACTTCAAAATTAAAAGTTCTTAAAACTGAGGCTTATAAAGTTTTGCTTAGTGAATGATCACATTGCTGCCTGTTGTAAATCGCAAAAGGTGAGTCAGTATCTTACAAATAAGTCAGTTTAGTGTCTCACTATAGTAAAAGTTGAAAACTGCAATTGTGGAAAGTTATACACTCATGTTTGCTAAGCACTTGTTTCTTTTGTATATTGAAAGTCCATATTAACAGTGTAATAGGATCCATAGTTTATCCTTTATGCTCTTGATAAATAACAATTACTAGAAAGACCACTACCTATGAAAACAGTAACTTCTTTTATTCAAAAGACAGTGAAAAGTAACCTGTTAGTGAATTCCATTTACCTTACATTCTAAATAGAAAAGTATTTAGCTGAGAGAGACTTAACCTGTGACCAGTTCATAATTTTGCAGTGAACTACATTTACAATTTTATGTCACCTAGGAAAATGTTTGAAAAGTAATATTGAATTTATGCCCAATTTACGATCCTGCAGTGAATATTAATAGTAACATTATTGAGACCATTCAGATTGACGAAGTCCTCAAGGTAATAGTGTGTTTTGTTATCTGTTACATTTTTGTAAATAGTTTGTTCTGCTCTAGCTGTTAGTTCTAACCTTAACGTTAACATGTGCAGGTGTCATAGTTCATTGCTCTCGCGTGTTGCAAAGTATAGGTTGTGTTTGTCCGTTAAAGTTACTAATAACTGTTTTCTTGAACAAGATTGTTAATCATTCTCACGCCTAATTAGGCTGGCAAACGTTTTCCTTGAACAGTGTAGATAGGTAAAATATTGTTTGTTACTGTTTAAATATTTACGTAATTCTGACTTTCACTTCCGATAGGCCGCCTCCGTTAGGTACAACACGGTCGTTGTTGTTGTTGTGGTCTTCAGTCCTGAGACTGGTTTCATGCAGCTCTCCATGCTAATCTATCCTGTGCAAGCTTCTTCATCTCCCAGTACCTACTTCAACCTACATCCTTCCGAATCTGCTTAGTGTATTGATCTCTTGGTCTCCCTCTACGATTTTTACCCTCCACGCTGCCCTCCAATGCTAAATTTGTAATCCCTTGATGCCTCAGAACATGTCCTACCAACCGATCCCTTCTTCTAGTCAAGTTGTGCCACAAACGTCTCTTCTCCCCAATCCTATTCAGTACCTCCTCATTAGTTACGTGATCTACCCACCTTATCTTCAGCATTCTTCTGTAGCACCACATTTCGAAAGCTTCTATTCTCTTCTTGTCCAAACTGGTTATCGTCCATGTTTCACTTCCATACATGGCTACACTCCATACAAATACTTTCAGAAACGACTTCCTGACACTTAAATCTATACTCGATGTTAACAAATTTCTCTTCTTCAGAAACGATTTTCTTGCCATTGCCAGTCTACATTTTATATCCTCTCTACTTCGACAATCAGTTATTTTGCTCCCTAAATAGCAAAACTCCTTTACTTCTTTAACACACGGTCAACATAACAAAATTCCTCTCAGAGGGTAACACTGCTCTGTTGATTTATACCATAACTGCTTTAACAAGATAGTTCTATTTCACGATCTGCCTCCAACTTTAAGGTTATGGTACAGCAGTAGCGGACAGAAGTGTTACAACTGGTACCGGTACGAGATCCAGACGGCGCAGCAACTGTGACCTCATGATCCGCAGCAACGTTCTAAATTTGCTCTTCGGTTTCAGGGGTGGATCGAAGTTGATGGGACATGGTCGGTCAATATTTTGTGGAGTGACGAGGCACATGTGTACTACAGGGTACAGTGAATACACAGAACTGCCGAATCTGAAGCACTGTTAGACCAAATGTTGTGCACGAAGAGACACTTCATTCGCCTATTGTGACTGTGTGGTATGAATACAAAAGTACCTTTATTTTCCGTCTCTTCTTCTTTGAAGACAAAGCACTCACAGGGCATGTCAGGAGCACCATGACATATGAACTTTATCGAGGTGTCCTTGTTCAGTGTGTGATTCCTGCTTTTGGAGGAGTGCAGTTATGTGGAAACACGGTTTTCATGCAAGCTGGGGCAATACTTTATGTCGCTTGCCCAGTGAAAGATCTACTCAATGCGACCTTCCACGAACGTGTTACCTTCATATATTTTTCAGATGCATGGTCTACAAGATCACCTCATCTGAATCCATGTGACTTTTTGCACTAAGGATACATTGAAGATCGCATTTACCAGGGATACGCTCGGTCTCTGCCTGATCTGAACGTCGGTAAACAGGAAGCGTGTAAGTAGGCTGTTGAGGTTTTTATGTTGGTAACACAATGTAGCGCTGTGTATGAAAATCACTGACTGTGCTGTGTGCAGTCTGTGGCTGGTTGGACTCATTGTTGGAATATTCCCTAGTGTATTGTTGGACTATTGGATGTGAACAGCGCGTAGCGTTGGGTAGTTGTAGGTGAGCCGTCAGCAGTGGTGGATGTGGGCAGAGAGATTCCAGAGTTTTGAGATGTTAATATGAGCGGACGGTCTGGTCATGTGTCCGTCAGAAAAAGGAAATTTGTGAAAATAGATGTCAAGAATACATATGCTTATCAGTAGTTAGTGCCTTCCTCATTACTGGCGCTCGCTGTATTGCAGTAGTTCGAGTAACGAAGTTTTTTGTGAGGCAAGTGATTCATGAAGGGTATAGGTTAGTGTTAGTCAGGTCTATTCTTTTTTAGGGATAATTAAAAGTCAGATTACGTTGCGCTAAAATATTGTGTGTCAGTTCAGAAAAGGTCAGAATAAGTAAAGAGAAAACTGTCTGAGTACGTTCAGTTTTACTCAGCTGTTTCTGTATCAAATAACGTAGAAGTTTACCGGCACAGTCTTTCTCTACGTTCAAAGGGGAAGTTTCACGCGTTGCTCAGACTCCACCGGAACTGCTGCGAGGAACTGTTGATCACATCATTTTATGGATACATTATCTAGTTGACGTGTCCGATGCTCATACTGAAGAACTTATGTAATCGACGGTTAATAAAAGACCACCATTATGCCTTCCTCACTTATTTGACCTTTACACCCACGTCCCATTCGAAAATGATTATATATGTAAACATTACTATGCGCCATCTTGCATTCATAGCGCCAAATTTTCACCCGCTGACCAAAATTGCAACTAACTTTTTTCAAGCGTAGATCAAATGGTTCAAATGGCTCTGAGCACTATGGGACTCAACTGCTGTGGTTATAAGTCCCCTAGAACTTAGAACTACTTAAACCTAACTAACCTAAGGACAGCACACAACACCCAGCAATCACGAGCCAGAGAAAATCCCTGACCCCGCCGGGAATCGAACCCGGGAACCTGGGCGTGGGAAGCGAGAACGCTACCGCACGACCACGAGATGCGGGCGAGCGTAGATCGGTTCTGTATTAAGACAGTAACATATGTAAGACGTTTCACTGCCTTATGATGATTACTGGCCACACTGGACCACTGCGAGTACCTGCAACTTATTTATAACCAAGTGGTACTGAATGTTAAGGTCAGAGCAGGGTATGGGTCATCGGGTATAGCAGAATTCTGTACGTAACTGTAGGACTCAAAAACCCTGTGGGGAGGTACGGCTACAAAACGTTCCTCCAGTCCCGAGGACCCCACGGACTTATACCAAAGCTTATAAAGTTGTAAAGTTGCATTAACGGGGAGGGGGCGGGGGGGGGGGGGTGCGGATGATACGATTCTAGAAGCTCATAAGAAGCTGAGAGAGCTTTCATTGAGAAAACTACATCTGGCGGGCTACAACTACATCTACATTACTACTCTGCAACTCACGCTAAATTCATTGGCACGGAGTTCACAGAACCAGTGCCAGACTATTTCTCCTCCGATCCACTCTCGAATAGCACACGACGAAAATGAACACCTAAATATTTCTCTTATTGCATACTATGCTTCTTCGTCCATTTGTAGGCGGATACTAACAAAATATTTTTTTTTCAAGCAGAAGAAAAAGTTAGCGAATGAAATTTCTGAAAAGATTTAGTTGCCACAAGAAGCGCCTTGTTTAAATGAATGTCATTCCGACTCGTGTATGATGAATGTGACACTGTCTCCCCTATCTAGCGACAAAAAAGAACATAAATAAATAAAACGAGCTATCCAACTTTGAACTTATTCCATGTCCTCGACCAATAGTATCTGGTACTGATCAAATATCACGCAGCAGTATACTTGAAGACGGCGGACACGCGTAACATATGCAGTCTCTTTAGTAGATTTGCTGCATCCTATAAGTGTTCTGCTTATAAATAGCGTCTTTGATTCGACTTTCTCATAACATTTTCTGTGTGACGATTCCAATGTTTGATGTTCGTAAATTTCATACTTTGGTACTTATTTGATCGATAACCTCGAGCATTTGTGTGATTTATCGGGTAATTTAAAATTCTTGGTTAGGGTAAACCTGGGTAAAGTGGCTATCGCAAGGGAAATAATTTTCTCTATCCTCATTTCATGTTGCTGTTGTGGTCCTCAGTCCAGAGACTGGTTTGCTGCAGCTCTCCATGTTACTCTACCCTGTGTAAACCTCTTCATTTCCGAGTAACTACTGCACCTGACATCCTTCTGAATCTACTTAGTGTATTCATTTCTTTGCCTCCCTCTACGACTTTTATCCCCCACGCTTCTCTCCAATACTAAATTGGTGACCCCTTGATGCCTCAGAAAGTGTCCTACCAACCGATCCCTTTTTCTAGTCAAGTTGTGCCATACAAATTCCTCTTCTCCGCAGTTCTATTCAGTATCTCCGCAGTAGCTACGTGATCTAACCATCTAATCTTCAGCAGCCTTCTGTAACACCACATTTCTAAAGGTTGTATTCTCTTCTTGTCTAAACCATTTATACTCCATGTTTCACTTCCATACATGGTTACGCTCCATACAAATACTTTCAGAAAGGACTTCCTGACACTTAAATCTATACTCGATGTTAGCAAAGTTCTCTTCTTCAGAAACGCTTTCCATGCCATAGCCAGTATACACCTTATATCCTCTCTACTTTGACCATCATAAGGTCCAATAGCAATACTCATCTACTACTTTAACTGTCTCATTTCCTACTCTAATTCCTTCTGCCTCATCTGATTTAATTTGATTATATTCCATGATCCTTGTTTTGCTTTTGTTGATGTTCATCTTATATTCTGCTTTCAAGACACTGTCGATTCCGTTCAACTGCTCTTCCAGGTCCTTTGCTGTCTCAGACAGAATTAGAATGTTGTCGGCTAATCTCAAAGTTTTTATCTCTTCTCCATGGATTTTAATTCCTACTCCAAATTTGTCTTTTGGTTCCTCTACTGCTTGCTCAGTCTACGGATTGAATAACTTCGGGGATAGGCTACAACCCTGTCTCAATCCCTTCTCAATCACTGCTTCCCTTTCATGCCCCTCGACTCTTAACTACCATTTGATTTCTACACAAATTGTAAACAGCGTTTCGCCCCCTGTATTTTACGCCCGATACCTTTAGATTTGAAAAATTAGCATATTAAATATCTCTGTTTAAACTGTATACATTCTATAGCTCTTACACAGGTGTATTATTATTCGAATCTTCCTTTGTAGTAGGAAAGTGAATGAAACTGAAAGTTTGCAAAGTGGCAATTTTGCCTAGTAGATATGGAAAAGTGTCTGGAGACAGAGGAAAGGAGAAATTAGATTCAATTCAAGATTTTGGGACACTAAATATGAAGATATTCTGAAATAAGAAAGGTACTCATTTACAGAATGAAATACACTCCTGGAAATTGAAATAAGAACACCGTGAATTCATTGTCCCAGGAAGGGGAAACTTTATTGACACATTCTTGGGGTCAGATACATCACATGATCACACTGACAGAACCACAGGCACATAGACACAGGCAACAGAGCATGCACAATGTCGGCACTAGTACAGTGTATATCCACCTTTCGCAGGCTGCTATTCTCCCATGGAGACGATCGTAGAGATGCTGGATGTAGTCCTGTGGAACGGCTTGCCATGCCATTTCCACCTGGCGCCTCAGTTGGACCAGCGTTCGTGCTGGACGTGCAGACCGCGTGAGACGACGCTTCATCCAGTCCCAAACATGCTCAATGGAGGACAGATCCGGAGATCTTGCTGGCCAGGGTAGTTGACTTACACCTTCTAGAGCACGTTGGGTGGCACGGGATACATGCGGACGTGCATTGTCCTGTTGGAACAGCAAGTTCCCCTGCCGGTCTAGGAATGGTAGAACGATGGGTTCGATGACGGTTTGGATGTACCGTGCACTATTCAGTGTCCCCTCGACGATCACCAGTGGTGTACGGCCAGTGTAGGAGATCGCTCTCCACACCATGATGCCGGGTGTTGGCCCTGTGTGCCTCGGTCGTATGCAGTCCTGATTGTGGCGCTCACCTGCACGGCGCCAAACACGCATACGACCATCATTGGCACCAAGGCAGAAGCGACTCTCATCGCTGAAGACGACACGTCTCCATTCGTCCCTCCATTCACGCCTGTCGCGACACCACTGGAGGCGGGCTGCACGATGTTGGGGCGTGAGCGGAAGACGGCCTAACGGTGTGCGGGACCGTAGCCCAGCTTCATGGAGACGGTTGCGAATGGTCCTCGCCGATACCCCAGGAGCAACAGTGTCCCTAATTTGCTGGGAAGTGGCGGTGCGGTCCCCTACGGCACTGCGTAGGATCCTACGGTCTTGGCGTGCATCCGTGCGTCGCTGCGGTCCGGTCCCAGGTCGACGGGCACGTGCACCTTCCGCCGACCACTGGCGACAACATCGATGTACTGTGGAGACCTCACGCCCCACGTGTTGAGCAATTCGGCGGTACGTCCACCCGGCCTCCCGCATGCCCACTATACGCCCTCGCTCAAAGTCCGTCAACTGCACATACGGTTCACGTCCACGCTGTCGCGGCATGCTACCAGTGTTAAAGACTGCGATGGAGCTCCGTATGCCACGGCAAACTGGCTGACACTGACGGCGGCGGTGCACAAATGCTGCGCAGCTAGCGCCATTCGACGGCCAACACCGCGGGTCATGGTGTGTCCGCTGTGCCGTGCGTGTGATCGTTGCTTGTACAGCCCGCTCGCAGTGTCCGGAGCAAGTATGGTGGGTCTGACACACCGGTGTCAATGTGTTCTTTTTTCCATTTCCAGGAGTGTATTTTTAATTTTGGGGGAAAGTATTTGAATATATTAATAACCTGCCAAAATCAATGAAGGTTCGAAAGATAAATATTGATGCAGTATACACATATAAACATTTTATCATCGTTGTCATAACTAGAACATTCATCATGAGCTTACGCCTGCAATGAGACCATCCGCCATTATTGTCCTTTGAGTTAGAAAAGGCTTCCTAACACTACGATCATCCTCTGTCCTTGTCTCATTCACCGCATTCGACAATAATCTGCTCCTTGCACTTTACTGGTTCCTTTCCTTGTTGCGCCATTGCTTTCTTCTTGTTCAGTGTGACAGGGTTGGAGCTTCTAGTCTTTCCTTCCGATTATATTCGTTTCCTTCCTCTCCTTTTCATGATATTATGTTTCCTTGACTCATCAGTCTTCTGAATGCTTTCATGCGCCCCGCCCCCCCCCCCCCCCCCAGTTACTCCTCTCCCCTGAGAACTTTTCTTCTCAGAATATCACTTGCAACCTACGTCCTCAATTACTTGCTGGATGTATTCCAGCCTCTGTCTTCCTCTACAGTTTTTGCCCTCTACAGATCTCTCTAGCGCCATTGGAGTTATTCCCTGATGCCTTAACACATGTCCTGTCATGCTATACCTTCTTCTAGTCAGTGTTTTCCATATATTCCTTTCCACGGCGATTCTGCGCAGAATCCTCTCATCCCATACCTTACCACTCCACCTAATTTTCAATATTTTTCTGTAGCACCACTCTCAAAATGCTTCGATTCTCTTCTATTCCGGTTCTCGCACAGTATGCTGTGTTCCAAACTTAACTTCTCACAAATTTCTTCCTGAAATGAGCACCTATGTTTGATACTAACAGACTTCTCTTGGCCAAGAATGTCCTGGGGTATCTGCTTATCTTTCGTCGATTTATCTTCCAACAGTTCGATATTTTATGGACTTTATGTTATTATCATTGTCTTGACCTTTCTTTATCTTTTCTTTCTGTGTTGTTATTGGCCTACTTTTAATTTTGGTAAAGGTATGATGTGTGCTGTACATGTCGGTTGTGTTGCCATCTCGTTTACGTCAGTGGCGAAAGGGCCTACAATATTCTTATTTCCACTCGATCCTCATTTCCACACAAGCACATTTTCATTGGCATCCGATATCTGTTGCGTAGCTTGGAAATCCCATGATTGTTGTTGTAGTGTTTTCTTAAATAAATCGACGGCATCTTAACATACACCTGCAATGAGAGAACATGGTTCTGCACTAAGTTGGTAATACGTTGATGAATAGCTTATTTATTTTATGAAATATTTTTGTCTTGTTATCAATTCAGTTGTCTTGAAACGAGGTAAATTTGTTACAAAAAATTATAATTGGGAAAAGTGGTCAGTTGGCTACTTTGCCGCGCCAGGTAACTGGCCACTACGCCCGACCGTATGCTATTATACAAAATGTTGTCAGAAGTTGAGATTACGTACATAGGTACTTCATAAACACATAGTGTTGAAGGCTAAAATATAACGCTTTACTAATATTTTAGCAATTAACTGTGATTTAATACATGCAAATGAATTTGATATTACCTTACATACGTAACTCAAGATACTTCACTGCAGTAGGGCGTGCGTAGTTATTACAACGAAACTCGCTGACAGAACATCTTGCAATGTTGCTTATAATCCGTCTCGATTGCATAAAACGTTTATTCACATGACTGGTTTCGGTTCCTCTAGAACCATCTTCAGATCTGCACTTTCGATTACAGGAGTAACCCGTTCACACACAGGAACCTTCACAGGCTGCGTCACGTGTGTGAAATTGCAGATCTGAAGACGGTTCTAGGGGAACCGAAACCGGCCATGTGAATAAACATTTTATGCAGTCAAGACGGATTATAAGTAACAATGTAAAACCACTGATTGCGATAATCCCATCAGACATTATGTCTGTTTTTGCAAAGACAGTACATCCGTTTGAATAGTCTTAATTGTTCACCACTAGGATGCAGCACTTCCCGTGAGAATTAAAGGAAATGACCGCCTCATCCGCGCTAGCCGCTATAGACGTTTTTATTCTACTCGCATAGAGAACTTCACACTTTTTGTTATTTAGGATACAGGGCCTGGAAGATTTTATCTTAAGTGTTGCTCTAAACGGAGAACTTGCCAATGATTTCAGATTACCATTGTGAAGCGCGCGCAGCTTCCACCGAAGAGGGGAAGCGCTTGAAGTAGTACTTGGCGGAACCGATTACAGGGAAGGACTCTTGAAACTTCGTATTTCCTGAAAAAAAAAGAACTGGCAATTCCAGCAATCGTTTAAGTTAATGTCTATGCCGCCAATTAGTAAGATTAATAATTCCTTCGCCTCATGGGATTGAAATACCAATTAATTAGCCAATACATCTGTGAGGTGTGATGTTCCATTGCGAGATGGAGTTGCAGACAGCACAAACCTCCTTCTCCAATTCCAGCCAAGTTACTGCTGCCATTACGAAACATCAGAGGCTCTGTATGCTCCGTTGTACAAGCAGTAGGACGGCAAGGGACCGTGAAACATACAGACTTCACTCTTGTCGCCAGTCTTCTTCCAGCACTGGCTACTGTTCCAGATATTCAGCACCCGCGCATCTTCAGTCGATTCAGAACCCAGAAATATTTAATTTGGTCTACCCCTCATACCAGATGTAGTCGTTTCCTAAACTGTTTTAAGGTTTCTTTGTTTTTTGTCCTGACGTCTTGGTCAATTACACAAGGTTACTAAACAAGTCGTAAAGAATTAAGAAACAGAGAATACGTGTATGGTTGTTTCTTATAAGGGTGTTCAAGCTCGTATTTTCTGGAGTCGCCCGCAGATCGTGTTCTAATGGCTATCGTTGCTGCCTCTGGACCATGGGGTCTCAGGCTCCATTCCCGGTCGGGTAGGGGATATTCTCCGCCCGGGGACAGGGTGTCTGTGTTGTCCTCATCATCATTCAAGAAACTGGTGAGACTGGACAGTGACAAGATTGTGATTATTTACGGCCACAGATAACGACTCCGTTGAGCGCCCCAAAAACCCAAATCATAATTTCTCGAGATGGGCAAAACTTAGCAGTTTCATTGTGAGTACTCAGCATACAGAAACAGCGCGAATTATTAGTCCTAGGGAATGCCAAATATATATATAAAAAGCTTAACAATCAAATGATATATATCAGTTGGTTCTACTGAGAAATTCATCAATATATATATATGATTTCAGATTACCATTGTGAAGCGCGCGCAGCTTCCACCGAAGAGGGGAAGCGCTTGAAGTAGTACTTGGCGGAACCGATTATATATATATATATATATATATACACAGTACCATATAACTTCTGCACAATTTCCGTGCAGTAATGTGTTCACTGTAAATGAGTGTGTGTGTGTGTGTAAGTACAATCTAACTTCTGCATCATTTCAGTGCAGTAATGTGTTCATTGTAAATAAGTATTATAGCAGTTCTACTACATGTTTATTACCTTCAAATAAAAAATGATTCTTTCATATAGTGTTCATTTAAAAATGACTGTCATTCCACTTGGAAACTGTGAAAGGTACATTAGCTTATTTGTTTCAGTTGTAAATATTTGTCATGTATTATTGTTTTTCTGACATGTTCTACCTTTTGAGGACCACCTCACTAAGAATCAATTGGGATGAAAGTAAATCTAATCTGATCTAGTCTAAAAGTGAGTACCTTTTCATTCATACACCGATTTCCCATTTGTCCCCGGAAGTAGCCGAGCGTTGGCGATGTATATCGGCAAAAGCAACTAGGATGTCGTCACAAGTTGCGGGGCCGCATATTTTAACTCTTGATGGCGATGTGGGAGTCAGCTATCGGAAACTCGAGTGTTTTGTTCGAAGTGACGCGTCTAGAAAACCTGGAGGATGTAATTGAAGCTTGCCACTGCAAACGACTCCGGGGATGATGACTTGTCAGAGGCTCCTGTTGTGTAACATCGTAATTTGCCTGTTTGGGAAGTGTTCCTCGTCGAAAATCGCCTCGAAATGGGACACGTGCCTGTGTCCTGTTCAGAATATTCTGGTTGGTTATGAGGAAAGAAACACAGACGTGTATGTTGTTCTAATCATCACTTGATCCTCATCGATGCGCAAGAACTGGCATCAAATAAAAAGACTCGTACCAGGCGCTGAACCGCGCAGAAGGGGACTCCCGGCCATATATGCCATACGCATATTTCAAAAGTTTGAGTTTACGTGACACAGCTGCTACACTTGCTGCTGCCCCAGTTAGGCTGGCCTTTTGAAAGGGCGCAAGCCGTCGTGTATTCCAGAGGGAGGTGTTATTTGTAACTTTAGAAACATCATAAATGATGTGCGAAGTTGATGTAGACTAATTCCACTACCGCCTCGATTTTGATACCCCGGTCTTCGAGCAATAAGGGCGTCACTGCTTCGCTTGCAATTTACAATTCTCCGCTAAGAGATACCCTCCCGCTTCTTTCTTCCTCATCAGATTTGTGAGACCACAGTGGAAGCGTCTGCACTTATCTGACCATAGTCTCTTGTGATGGTCCAATGTTACCGTGTTCTTTCACTAACTCAGAACGGATTGCCGCACCGTTGATAGATTTCAAATGAGGAAAACGAGCTGCCACACGATACTCCGTCATTATGCTGGGTATACACGTGGAAGTTTTTCACTCTCATAGAACTTATGCGGGCACACTACTGGCCATTAAAATTGCTACACCATGAATATAACGTGCTATAGACGCGAAATTTAACCGACAGGAATAAGATGCTGTGATATGCAAATGATTAGCTTTTCAGAGCATTCTCACAAGGTTGGCGCCGGTGGCGACACCTACAACGTGCAGACGTGAGGAAAGTTTCCAGTCGATTTCTCATACCCCAAACAGCAGTTGACCGGCGTTGCCTGGTGAAACGTTGTTGTGATGCCTCGTGTAAGGAGAAGAAATGCGTACTATAACGTTTCCGACTTTGTTAAAGGTCGGATTGTAGCCTATCGCGATTGAGGTTTATCGTATCGCGACATTGCTGCTCGCGTTGGTCGAGATCCAATGACTGTTAGCAGAATATGGAATCGGTGGGTTCAGGAACGCAATACGGAACGCCGTGCTGCGTACCAACGGCCTCGTATCGCTAGCAGTCGAGATGACAGGCATCTTATCCGCATGGCTGTAAGGGATCGTGCAGCCACTTCTCGATCCCTGAGTCAGCAGGTGGGAACGTTTGCAAGACAACAACCATCTGCACGAACAGTTCAACGACGTTTACAGCAAAATGGACTATCAGCACGGAGACCATGGCTGCGGTTACCCTTGACGCTGCATCACAGACAGGAGCGCCTGCGATGGAGTAGTCAACGACGAACCTGGTGCACGAATGGCAAAACGTCATTTTTTCGGATGAATCCAGGTTCTGTTTACTGCATCATGATGGTCGCATTCATGTTTGGCGACATCACGGTGAACGCAGATTGGAAGTGTGTATTCGTCATCGCCATACTGGCGTACCCCCGGGCGCGATGGTATGGGGTGCAATTGGTTACACGTCTCGGTCACCTCTTGTCCGCATTGACGGCACTTTCAACAGTGGAAGTTACATTTCAGATGTGTTACGACCCGTGGCTCTACCCTTCAGTCGATCCCTGCGAAACCTTACATTTCAGCAGGATAATGCACGACCGCATGTTGCAGGTCCTGTAGGGGCCTTTTAGGGTACAGAAAATGTTTGACTGCTGCTCTGGCCAGCACATTCTCCAGATCTCTCACCAATTGAAAACGTCTCGACAATGGTGGCCGAGCAACTGGCTTGTCACAATACGCCAGTCAGTACAGGTAAAATAGTCCCCCATTCGGATCTCCGGGCGGGGACTACTCAAGAGGACGTCGTTATCAGGAGAAAGAAAACTGGTGTTCTGCGGATCGGAGCGTGGAATGTCAGATCCCTTAATCTGGCAGGTAGGTTAGAAAATTTAAAAAGGGAAATGGATAGGTTAAAGTTAGATATAGTGGGAATTAGTGAAGTTCGGTGGCAGGAGGAACAAGACTTTTGGTCAGGTGAATACAGGGTTATAAATACAAAATCAAATAGGGGTAATGCAGGAGTAGGTTTAATAATGAATAAAAAAAATAGGAGTGCGGGTTACGTACTACAAACAGCATAGTGAACGCATTATTGTGGCCAAGATAGACACAAAGCCCATGCCTACTACAGTAGTACAAGTTTATATGCCAACTAGCTCTGCAGATGATGAAGAAATAGATGAAATGTATGACGAGATAAGGAAATTATTCAGGTAGTGAAGGGAGACGAAAATTTAATAGTCATGGGTGACTGGAATTCGTCAGTAGGAAAAGGGAGAGAAGGAAACATAGTAGGAGAATATGGATTGGGGGGGGGGGGGGGGAGAAATGAAAGAGTTAGCCGCCTTGTACAATTTTGCACAGAGCATAACTTAATCATAGCTAACACTTGGTTCAAGAATCATAAAAGAAGGGTGTATACCTGGAAGAATCCTGGAGATACTAAAAGGTATCAGATAGACTATATAATGGTAAGACAGAGATTTAGGAACCAGGTTTTAAATTGTAAGACATTTCCAGGGGCAGATGTGGATTCTGACCACAATCTATTGGTTATGAACTGCAGATTGAAACTGAAGAAACTGCAAAAAGGTGGGAATTTAAGGAGTTGGGACCTGGATAAACTGAAAGAACCAGAGGTTGTAGAGAGTTTCAGGGAGAGCATAAGGGAACAATTGACAGGAATGGCGGAAAGAAATACAGTAGAAGAAGAATGGGTAGCTCTGAGGGATGAAGTAGTGAAGGCAGCAGACGATCAAGTAGGTAAAAAGACGAGGGCTAATAGAAATCCTTGGGTAACAGAAGAAATATTGAATTTAATTGATGAAAGGAGAAAATATAAAAATGCAGTAAATGAAGTAGGCAAAAAGGGATACAAACGTCTCAAAAATGAGATCGACAGGAAGTGCAAAATGGCTAAGCAGGGATGGCTAGAGGACAAATGTAAGGATGTAGAGGCTTGTCTCACTAGGGGTAAGATAGATACTGCCTACAGGAAAATTAAAGAGACCTTTGGAGAGAAGAGAACCACTTGTATGAATATCAAGAACTCAGATCGAAACCCAGTTCTAAGCAAAGAAGGGAAGGCAGAAAGGTGGAAGGAGTATATAGAGGGTTTATACAAGGGCGATGTGCTTGAGGACAGTATTATGCAAATGGAAGAGGATGTAGATGAAGATGAAATTGGAGATAAGATACTGCGTGAAGAGTTTGACAGAGCACTGAAAGACCTGAGTCGAAACAAGGCCCCGGGAGTAGACAACATTCCATTAGAACTACTGATGGCCTTGGGAGAGCCAGTCATGACAAAACTCTACCATCTGGTGAGCAAGATGTATGGGACAGGCGAAATACCCTCAGACTTCAAGAAGAATATAATAATTCCAATCCCAAAGAAAGCAGGTGTTGAGAGATGTGAAAATTACCGAACTATCAGTTTAATAAGTCACAGCTGCAAAATACTAACGCGAATTCTTTACAGACGAATGGAAAAACTGGTAGAAGCGGACCTCGGGGAAGATCAGTTTGGATTCCGTAGAAATGTTGGAACACGTGAGGCAATACTAACCTTACGACTTACCTTTCTAGCATTTGTAGACTTAGAGAAAGCTTTTGACAATGTTAACTGGAATACTCTCTTTCAAATTCTGAAGGTGGTAGGGGTAAAATACAGGGAGCGAAAGGCTATTTACAATTTGTACAGAAACCAGATGGCAGTTGTAAGAGTCGAGGGCCGTGAAAGGGAAGCAGTGGTTGGGAAAGGAGTGAGACAGGGTTGTAGCCTCTCCCCTATGTTATTCAATCTGTATATTGAGCAAGCAGTAAAGGAAGCAAAAGAAAAATTCGGAGTAGGTATTAAAATTCATGGAGAAGAAGTAAAAACTTTGAGGTTCGCCGATGACATTGTAATTCTGTCAGAGACAGCAAAGGACTTGGAAGAGCAGTTGAACGGAATGGACAGTGTCTTGAAAGGAGGATATAAGATGAACATCAACAAAAGCAAAACGAGGATAATGGAATGTAGTCAAATTAAATCGGGTGATTCTGAGGGAATTAGATTAGGAAATGAGACACTTAAAGTAGTAAAGGAGTTTTGCTATTTAGGGAGTAAAATAACTAATGTTGGTCGAAGTAGAGAGGATATAAAATGTAGACTGCCAATGGCAAGAAAATCGTTTCTGAAGAAGAGAAATTTGTTAACATCGAGTATAGACTTAAGTGTCAGGAAGTCGTTTCTGAAAGTATTTGTATGGAGTGTAGCCATGTATGGAAGTGAAACATGGACGATAAATAGTTTGGACAAGAAGAGAATAGAAGCTTTCGAAATGTGGTGCTACAGAAGAATGCTGAAGATTAGATGGGTAGATCACATAACTAATGAGAAGGTGTTGAATAGGACTAGGGAGAAGAGAAGTTTGTAGCGCAACTTGACTAGAAGAAGGAATCGGTTGGTAGGACATGTTTTGAGGCATCAAGGTATCACAAATTTAGCATTGGAGGGCAGCGTGGAGGGTAAAAATCGTAGAGGGAGACCAAGTGATGAATACACTAAGCAGATTCAGAAGGATGTAGGTTGCAGTAGGTACTGGGAGATGAAGAAGCTTGCACAGGATAGAGTAGCATGGAGAGCTGCATCAAACCAGTCTCAGGACTGAAGACCACAACAACAACAACAACTCTTGATGAACTGTGGTATCGTGTTGAAGCTGCATGAGCAGCTGTACCTGTACACGCCATCCAAGCTCTGTTTAACTCAATGCTGAGGCGTATCAAGGCCGTTATTTCAGCCAGAGGTGGTTGACCTGGGTACTGGTTTCTCAGGATCTATGCACCCAAATTGCGTGAAAATGTAATCTCATGTCAGTTCTAGTATAGTATATTTACCCAATGAATACCCGTTTATCATCTGCCTTTTTTCTTGGTGTAGCAATTTTAATGGCCAGTAGCGTAATACGTGTCGTGTAAACAGACCGAGATTCAGTTCGCCGGTAGTGTCCAAGAACTGGGAAAGATGCAAGACAGTCGGACTCTGCGAGTTTAGAGCTCTTGTGTACGTGGCAACCTCCATCTAACGAGAGCTGCTCGCCGTAGCTTTTACACGAGAAAAACTTTGCTGGGAGAGACGAGAGTACTTTGAGAGCGCTGAGCCGTACTCGTATTTCACAGTCTGTACACTACCACACTTTGGTGATATGTATTGGGGCACTCATGCACACATTAAATAAAAGTAACCACGAAACTGTGTCTTTTGAGCCGTAATATGTGTCCGTGGCAAGTTCCTAAACGAATAAATCACCCGTTTCACTTGCTAAGCCAACAGCACGAGCAGTTTACCAATTTCGCAAGTTCTGGACTTAAAAAATACTATGCAACAAATAAGACATACAAAAACCATGAACATATTACAGGGAATTAACGCGAAAAAAATATACGTAGCTCCAGCGCACCACCCTTTACACTGTATCGACACAGCTGTTTGTTGTGTCTATGAGCGTGTACCAGTATTGTGGGCAGATGTGGCTACTGTGCCGATGGATTCACGCCATGAATGAATGCCAGGGTATACCGGCCAAAAAAAGCAATGAAGAAAGCTGCCAGGAAACGAACTAACGACGAAGTTGTGCATTTCATTAGTTTGTACGAGCAAAGGCCAGCGTTATGGAACGTACAGTTACTGGATTACAGTGTCAGGTATCATTTGAGTATTAATCGATTTCACAATACTGTCATAACTTTGCTCTCGAGCTGTTACATGTGAGAGAGCAGCGATGTTGTAAGCTGTATCGCAGTGTTAGGTTATCAACTTCGGTGTGTGGTTAGGCGCAGTAACAGATAGTGGTTAGCCGTGTTAAAGTGAGGAAGCCGTTGTAACGCTATATTTCAAATGTAAAGTCTCAATTTATCGATGTGTTTAATTATTGCAGTGCAATTAAGCACCTGCCTGATTTGCAATAAGCAGAGAACTCATTGCACCTCACGAGTGTCTCTGTGTAGATTAGCAGTTCGGTGCTTTAGCATAGCGGCACGCAAGATAGAGCAGTATTGCTATACGTTATCCAGATTTGCGCAGAACAGATCAGAGCCAACTTACGTCACTCAGAGAAAGTTAGATTTTCCTGTGTTCTGTATCAGATTTAGTTCTGGGATCTGTGATCAGTTCTGCAAAACTAATTATCGTAGGTTTTACGTCAAAGTTCATTATTGAGGCAGTTTATACTGTTCAAAATTCTTGGTGTCAGCTTATTCACTATACCAGTATTAAAGGCTTGCCTTCTCATTACGACAGTTCAGTTTTCTATTGAGATGCATTATTGTTTCTGCACAGCTCTTGTTATTCAAAACAGATTACGTCGGTGATATTTTTATTATTGAAAGAGGACTTTCCACGGGAACTGAGATAAGCAAAGTTTGTAGGTAGAAATGGCTACAGCTTTTGACACCTCCACAGAAGAAATTTACCACTAAATCCGCAGTTCAAGGAATCAGGCCAAGTTGTTTTATAGTACCAATTAATTAACACAGAAATGGTGAAGTTACGTTTGAAATTAATCGTTTTGGAACTCGGAAACGCCATTTAAGATCAAGTAATACAGACCGTTTAATTACCCCCTTGTTACTTAATCAGCGTTTTGTATGTGTTATCAGTGATTTTTGTAGTAAATATTGCGTGGTACACTATTTTCCCTTTGCGTTTCGTGAACGATTGCACTATTCTCCAACCATGTCAAAATTATCATCAATATTTAGCTGAAGTTTAGCATAGATTCTTCCTTCAGAAGAGTCCGTTACACACTTTCCTCGAACTAACCGGTGTTATTTTCCTTTGGTGACGATAGCCTTGTATTGTATTGTATGTTAACCAGGGACCTAGAAACGACGGAGAGGCTCCGTCCCCGCCGCAGCCGCAGTGATCCACAACCCGACGACGACTACCGCAGTCCACTTCACCCCTCCGCCGCCCCACACCGAATCCAGGGTTACTGTGCGGTTCGGCCCCCGTGGACCCCCCAGGGAACGTCTCACACTAGACGAGTGTACCCTCTATGTTTGCGTGGTAGAGTAAGGGTGGTGTAAGCGTACGTGGAGAACTTGTTTGCGCAGCAGTCACCGACATAGTGTAACTGAGGCGGAATAAGGGGAACCAGCCCGCATTCGCCGAGGTAGATGGAAAACCGCCTAAAAACCAACTACAGACTGGCCAGTTCACCGGACCTCGACACAAATCCGCCGGGCGGATTCGTGCCGGGGACCAGGCGCTCCTTTCCGCCCGGAAAGCCGGGCGTTAGACCGCACGACCAACCGGGCGGGCGATGATAGCCTTACTCACTGTAAAATTTCATTAGGCATATGCGATCACGGTCAGTTATATCGCAATCCAGTAGGAAAAGGGAGGTTAGAGGCTCTCCTGGCAGAGTACTGTGGTATTGCAGTGCCGAGTAGTCACTGTCTCGGTGTCTACCGTGACAGCAGGTATCTATCTGCAAAAAGAAAAAAAAAATTATTTAAGCAACTTCACTGTTTCGAGGTGATGATCAAAATTTTTTTTGCTACTCTTCGTTTACAGTCCTCCGATTTGACAGCATCACCTTCAGTATGTAACGCCGGAAATGCATATCCTCCTATTTCCATCTATTGTACTATAATTCTTTTTCCTTGTTTTGTTACCTCAAGATATGACATTTCTGTGTCTTTATATATTGTAATTGTTTTACTATTTGTATATATATTTATGCATTTACGTCGATATATAATTGGTTGTTTTGTAAATATTATTTGTATTTTTACGCTGGGCCTTGCCTAGGGAAAACTATGCTATCGAGTGAATACGTCGTTGGGTCGTGTGGAGAGCCAGAGTGTTTAGGATCTTTGGTAGTGTTAACTCTGCCGCGTGGAGCGCGGGCAGAGCAGGGAGTCTGGCTGGGGTAGTGCAGTGGAGCAGGTGTGTTGTGTGAAGCTCCCGCGAGTTGCCGCGCTTTCGGGGTTTGGCAGCATGTAATTGCGCTCGACTTGCGATGATAGTTTCTGACATGGTGTCGCGGACGGGAAGCATTAGCTGGCGCACATCAAGAGCCCGTTTCGTCTGGTGACCGTGTCGAGAAGAAGGCGCGCCAGCATCCAGCTTCTGCAACAGCGACCGCCGACAATGAGTGACTGTCGCCACCTCCTCGATCGACGGCTTCAAACCTTCAATCAGCCAACAAGGAAGACTGGAAGCACGTAAAGTCTTTGAACTGTATGGCAGACCTCAGCTTTTCAAACTTTTAAAATTGTTGCATCACAAAATTACAGCAACTTAGCATGAACCTTTGTTGCTCATTGTCCCAATTGCATTACCAAGCAGGGTCCCTTCCTTTTCCGGAATGCACCCGAGTGTCGTTGAAATTCAAACGCCAGAATCATTCGATTTCACTGCTTTAATTTCAAAGTTAAGTTAAGGTATTCATAGCTGGCTACAATATTTAGATTACACAAGCACAAATTAAGAGTGCGAGTTTTGTTACCGTATTTTAGCTTAGCTGTGACTGCAGCTCAGCTTGGTACGTACTAAGTTTCACTATTGTTAATTGTTCAGAATCATTTAACTCAAGTTCAAAGTTAAATCTCTTATTTCTAAATTGCGTAGATTCAAGTAGCTTTTGAAATGATTGTTGAGGTAGTCCAAGACTAACCGTATTTTACTGAATTTCGATGTGCTTCAGAAAGAAAGCTCACTATTAACTTCAGTCACTAAATTAACTTTCAATTTTCCGGTTTTATTAATTCTTTTGCTAAATTAAGTCAGAGTGTAGCGAAATTCATTACCTCTGACAAACTTTCAGTTTTCACACTACACGTATCAACCTTCAGTTGCCACGCTTCTAGTGCTAATTATATGTTTTTCAGTTACTTTTTCAGTTACTATAGTAATTATCCTTAGGACTGGCGACCGTAATTTCCCCCAAATCTCAAATATCTAATTACCGCTAGATAATTGTTAACGTAACGGCCGCACATTTACTTTCTTTATTAACTTTACCCCTTTTTCAAAATTAATTTCCACCAGTTTCATTTGCATTTTTCCTTTCATTTAGATGTAACCCTTTCCTCCCTCTTTACCGACAAATTAAATTTGGTGACGATTGCTTTTCCCAAATTTCCATTAGGTACACGCGGTTTAATTTTTCACTGTCATTAAGGTCGATAAGTGAGGGGGAGGTTACAAGTAGCAGACAAAACGAAGCCAGGGACTTGTCAGTGCGCGTTTGTCCATCGACGCGTCACCTGTAACCCCCTCTGTCAACTGGCCAATTACGATTCACCCCAATACAGCGAGCACTCCCCCCCCCCCCCCCTCCTCTGTACGGCTGCCAATGGCCTAGCTAACCGCTGGACCGATACGATACATAGCGCGACACACACACACAGCGCTCGCCAGAGTAGCCGACAAGGTGCGGCCATTCAGCTGCTGGCGTTTCCACGTGGCGCTGCCGCCACTCTGAAATTAGTTCGCACGTGGTCCGGCGGGCCGGAATGTCGCGGCTTTATTGTGGTCTCCGACTGTCGCCGCCGCCGTCGCGGGTGCGCTGACAGTGAATGAGAGTGGCCGGCGAGCCGCTGTAATTGCCGCTGCAGTGATGACGGCTGCTAATGATGCCGTGCCGGCCGGGGTTTGTTTGGCGGCGGCGGCGGCTGCACTTTGCAAATTACTCCGCCCCAGGGCAGGACACCGCGCCCGTTTCGGTAGCATAAATTGCGCGGAAGGCGTGAAATAATTTAAACGCAATTGCGCCGGCGGTCGACCTGGCGCACATCATGTACTCACCTCTCATTTCTGACGCTGTAAATTCAAACGACGGCCCGACGGCACTTGCAGTACGCGCAGGCCTATTCAAATACACACCCTGCCCAGATGGATTCAGTAGTCAGTGCTAGAGCACAGTAGACTACGATTCATTGGGGATAATTGGGTAATAGTACCCCCGTTACATAAACTTGATTTGGGTTCTGATGTGGATGGTTTTTTGATATTGTCAAACAAGAATCAAAGATCAATTTGCAGTGCTTAACTGATGGATGATTTTGAGCTTGAGCACTCGTACCCGTTCATGCTCTTGCTCGGGAGTAGAGCAGTCACAGCAGGACAATCACTAGCTGTGAAATGGAGAGGGCCAATCTACATCTACATATACGTGATTACTCTGCTATTCACAATAAAGTGCCTGGCAGAGGGTTCAATGTCTGTCTCTCTACCGTTCCACTATCGAACGGCACGCGGGAAAAATGAGCACTTAAATTTTTACGTGCAAGCCCTAATTTTCTTATATTATCGTCATGATCATTTCTCCCTATGTAGGTGGGTGCCAACAGAATGCCGGGCGGTGTGGCCGAGCGGTTCTAGACGCTTCAGTCTGGAACCGCGCGACCGCTACCGTCGCAGGTTCGAATCCTGCCTCGGGCATGGATGTGTGTGAAGTCTTTAGGTTAGTTAGGTTTAAGTAGTTCTAAGTTCTAGGGGACTGATGACCTTAGATGTTAGGTCCCATAGTGCTCAGAGCCATTTTCGAGCCAACAGAATGTTTTCACTATCGGAGGAAAAAACTGGTGATTGAAATTTCATGAGAAGGTCCCGTCGCAACGAAAAACACCATTGTTTTAATGATTGCCACTCCAATTCACGTATCATGTCTGTGACACTATCTCCCCTATTTCACGATAATACAAAACGAGCTGCCCTTCTTTGTACTTTTTCGATGTCTTCCGTCAGTCCCACCTGATGCGGATCCCACACCGCACAGCAGTACTCCTGAATAGGGCGGATAAGCGTAGTGTAAACAGTCTCTTTGGTACACCTGTTGCACCTTCTAAGTCTTCTGCCAATGAATCGCAGTCTTTGGTTTGCTCTACCCACAATATTATCTATGTGATCGTTCGAATTTAGGTTATTTGTAATTGTAATCCCTAAGTATTTTGTTGAATTTACAGCCCTCACATTTGTGTGACTTATCGCGTAATCGAAATTTAGCTGATTTCTTTTAGTACTCATGTGAATAACTTCGCACTTTTCTTTATTCAGGGCCAATATTCACGGCGGTGTCAAATAATAGAAGCACTGGCGAATCAGGACTGTGTAACACTCACAATCTCTTCGCATTTCAATGTACAGTGCGAGGAATCTTTTCTTTTTACACAAAAGATGAGTTCGAAAAATGTTTGGTGTATTATTAGACATTGAATACGTTCAGGTAATCAACTGATACCTGTCTTACAACGTATAAGAACACGGAAACAAAAAAAAACTGAAGTATTTGAGCATGTACAATACTTTTAAAACTAGAAAGGAAGCTCTCTCAGCAGAATGAAGAAGAGGAAGAGCTACAAAATTTTACTACCCGTAGCGAAGTCCTTGCCCCCTTTCACAGATGAAGAAGCCGAGCTTTTATGTACACTTCAGATGAAACAGTTTCTCGTGGTGCAGTTATCAAATATTGAATGGTGTCTTTACAATTGGGGTATCTGTACGATTAATATGAATGTGGGGGGTAAAGTATGGCCACAATACAACTGTCTCGCATACGGGATGCAGTAGGATGTGCCGCACATCAGAGCTGGATGAAGCATGGAGTGGAATTTTAGCAGTGAGAAACAAAAATTCTGGCAAAAGAACATTTATTAGATCGGTAAATTTAACTACACACTTGAATATATGTAGTGAGTAATATCATGGTAGCTCTAGCAACCTATTACGTCGCATGTTAATTAAACCTAGAACTTTACTTCCGATTCCCCTGCAAGGTGTATGACCTGTGGAAGAGGAGTGATCAAAGGATGGTTTAATGACGAACACTTACTTACATTCACTCGCACTTGAGAGACTAACAGAAAGGAAATGGACTCAAAACCTTCACCACAACACACATGACTAACAAGAGGAACTGTTCCCTTGATTTTAACATGCGGGATACACGAATAAAATTTATATTAAATTGAATTGCTGTAAAAGTGAATCATAAATAAGAATCACAATTAATTCAAGTATTCTACAGCGGAAGATCACAGTGACCTTGGTACTGTAGACTTTCTCATTAGCTCACGACCACGTGGTCCTCACAAACAAAAGTGTGCACAAGGAAAGTTATAAACTGAGACGAACTGCACAAAATTCAGTCAAAAAATCACGGAAATCATACGCAGTATATATGCTCTCGAGAAAGGGATACTAAACAAAATGAACGGAATCACAAGAAACTCAAAACGGCTCCACGTGTTTGATTAACAGTTCAACTGAGCAATAGCGTACACCATTCCTGGATGTTGACGCACGTAACATTCGCGAATTAGCAAGTAAAATTTGTCACACACGATAATAAACTATGAACCATGAAAGGAATCATTTACTTTGACTAGCTTTGAAAAACTTCAGATACCGTTCGAATGGTAAAAATGGCAGCATTAAGTCTCTGAACAAGGTCCTGAACGTGGGCTTTCAACGAACACCTAGAAATTTGAACTGTTCACATCCACTAATCATATGCCCATTCCCTGAAGTGAAAACTGCATGTTTTGTTGAATTGTGTGTTAGAAACTATAAGAATTGAGTCTAACTGTGATTTAGCGTTAGTTTATTTCCTACAGGCCACGAAATTAGGTCATGTACTGCTCTATTTGAAACCGAGCCAACATTGTACACATCATCCTTTACTACCAAGTTAGTGTCATCAGCAAACAGAAATATATTAGTTACCTATAATACTACAGGACATATCATTTATACAAATAAGGAACAGGAGTGGCCCCAACACTTGTCCCTGGGGCACGCTCCATTTGACCGTACCACACTCACACCCCACATCACAGCAATTTTCAGCATTGTGAATAATGACCTTTTCCTGTCTGTTACTAAAGTAAGGGGTGAACCAATTGTGAGGTACTCCCCTATTCCATAATAGTCCAACTTCTGGAGCAATATTTTGTGATCAAAAAAATCAAACGTCTTAGTTAAATCAAAAAATATGCCCAGGGTTTGAAACCTTTTGTTTTGCCCATCCACTACCTCACAGAGAAAAGAGAATATAGCATTTTCAGTTGTTAAACGACTTCTAAAGCCGAACTGTACAATTGATAGCAAAACATATGGTATAAATTGATCAATTATCCTTAAGTACACAGCCTTTTCAATAACTTAAGCAAACACTGATGGCATAGAAATTTGTCTAAAATTGTCTCTCCTCTGCATTTAAAACGGAAATTCCCAATGCACTCTTAATGCCACTACTCTTGCATTTAATTTCACCGAAGGTTTTCTTTCAATAGTACCAAGCCCATATTCTCCCATAACCCTTTCTTCTTCTCCTTCCACTACAACCGCATTCCAGTGTCCCTTGACTATTAGCTTCTCTTCTTCCTTCACTTTCTGAATTACCCTCTCAGTATCGTCATATACTGTCTGTATCTCTTCAGTTTTGCATGAGACGTCGCCATGAATACCTGAACTATTTTTGTCGGTTTTGGTTTCCTGTCGATTCTAATAAGAACAATCCTATCACTGAACTGTTCACAGTAACTCACTCTCTGGCCTATCTTCCTATTCATAAATAATCCTACTCCCGATTTGCCATTTTCTACTGCTGCTGATATTACCCTATACTCAGGTCACCAGAAACACTTGTCTTCTTTCCATTTCATTTCACTGACTCCCACTATATCTAGATTGAGACTAGCATTTCCATTTTCAGTTTTATAGTTCCCCATCACGGTCAAACTCCTGAAGTTCACGCCCGACTCATAGAACATTAACTTTTTGCTGGTTATTCATTCTTTTCCTTATGGTCACATCCCCTTTGGCAGTCACCTGTCGGAGAACCGAATGGTGGCTAGTCTGGAACTTTTGTCAATGGAGAGATCATCATGACACTTTTCAGTTACAGGCCACATGTTCTGTAGATACACATCATGAGCGTTTAATGCCGTGGTTACCATTGTCTTCTGCATTTTCACACAGCTGTTTTCATGCCGCTGATCATTGCTGCTTCTTCCATCTTTAGGGGCACTTTCCCACCCCAGTGCCAATAGAATGCCCTGAACCTCAGTCCGCTCCTCCGTCCTCTTCGACAAAGCCATTGACAGAATGAGGGTGACTTTTTTTCACGGAAATGTTCGGCTGCCGTTGCTGATAAACTTTATTCAGAACTGATGCTGTGGTGCAGTTCGAACACAGGACCGAATACTTATTGATTACAAAGCGAAATCGCTACCCCTGGACCACGGTTGAAACACCGACAGCTTTATCTAGCGCTGTCTTGCGCATTGATTTTGCTCGTCTCTGGTGCACAGGGTCAGAGATATCCTATAATTTCCGTTTGTTCAGGTGGTTTTCAGTTCATTCGGTACCTAACACTGAGCCGTTCTTTCAAAATATGTCAATAACTTGGCGAACAGTATTACGACGAGGAACAGTTGTTGTCGGGAATTTTTCAGCAAATCCCTGTGTGTTTATCACCTTGTAGAAACATATGTCCTTAGTTGGGAGCAGCATAATTTAAAGGCAAATAAAAATCTAAGCCAAAAACATTGCATTCAGTAGGTTTTATAATTGAACTCAACAGTGAAATTTTATATTGCAGTAGAATGAATTTAAAAAATCACGTATGCATGAAAACAGTTCTGGCAAACTGGATACTGACAACTTTGTTACGAACTCCCAAATGAATCTATATCCGTAGTCAGGAGTCCAGTGAACAGTGAACTTCCGAAAGCACTGTACGATACTGCTGCCGGTTGTATATCCTTACCAGTTAACCATGTTTAGAGGAGTCGAACGAATTCGGAGAAGCGATGCTAGGAAAGCAACAAAATGAGGAAACCCATAAAAAATGTAACAAATTTTAAATGAGAACTTTCGGATGAAAGCCGACGATGTTCTCGCGAAACTAAATTTGGTGAAGTTCCGTAACTGGTAATCAAAGCCCATAGTACGTAAATATTCTTCTGCCTTAATCGCGTATCTCGCTTAGTGAGTATGAGAACAATATGAAATAGGATTGGTACAGAGTTATGTACTCAGCAACTTCAACACACTCCATACGTGAGAGGAATGGCACATACATTCGTTCCTTTTGGTTCAAAATACCCTCCACCCGCCCTCCTCCCCTCCCCCCCCCCCAAACTACAGTGTCGCTTGTAAGTATTTGTAGATGACGTTTTGAATCGGTAAAAACTGCCATCCGCTAGGTTGGAAAGGTTTGTTTTCGTAAACGATGTTCACTTATCCGGCGATTTCCAGACACGGGCAGGAACGAACAACGCACGAAAATAATTTTTTCGAAAGTCATTAGATGCAACGAACGAATTTTATGATGTGACGACCTTTCGATGATGAAGTAATTACAGATGGAGTACTAAGTAAGACTGCAGAGGAACGAAATCTTCCGTGTTGTTTACTGGGGTGCTCTTTTCGGAAATTACGGAAAATCTCAGTCTAGATGGCCTGCTGGGCTTTCGAACAGCCGTCCTCTCGGATATGAATACAGTGTCTCATCCCCTAAGCCACGTTAATCACCTTTACAGGAGTGTGTCCCACAAATCTCGCAACAAACGATCCAGTGCAGAACTTCTACGTCACAGAGATAGAAGGAACAAAAAGAGATGCAAGAGACAAAAGAAACGGCCTGCAGTACAGCGATTAAAGGATTGCGCATCCCAGCCCCACAAAGCTCACAGTCACACAACGCTGAGCGTCAGACAGTTTTGGGGCAAATCTAAGGTAAATATGGCTAAATGGTTCAAATGGCTCTGAGCACTATGGGAGTTAACATCTGTGGTCATCAGTCCCCTAGAACTTAGAACTACTTAAACCTAACTAACCTAAGGACATCACACACATCCATGCCCGAGGCAGGATTCGAACCTGCGACCGTAGCGATCACGCGGTTCCAAACTGAAGCGCCTAGAACCGCACGGCCACACGGGCCGGCCTCGGTCAACTGATTTGAAACAATTTGTGCAAGAGTCATCTAGTAGCAAAATGCTGTCGCTACCGACTTCCCGTAAACAGGATAGTAATTATAGTTACTTCTGAGTGATTCTGTATTACATTTTGGCCAATTAAGATTCTTACGGTATGTCAGTGCATCAACTTCTTCTCATGGTACCAACCACGCTAATCCACTGGGTTTTCGCAGGGAAGAATGTTGTCTCGTCTTACTTCCATCTTCAAGCGAAAATTCAGATTTTATACAGCCTACAACATATGTAAGTAATCTAGCCTCTAAAACCAAAATCACAGTTTGACTTTGGAGCTGCCTCAGAAAGTATTTGTACAATCGCTCACAGGTTAACAGCACAGAGCGTTTCACACGTAACTACTACTGGCCTCTTTACGAGCAAGGAAATCGGCGATAGGTTACGCATTCCCGTTTCTACACTGGCGAAACTTTGCTAGCGCAACGCTGCAAAAGTTCTGGAAAAATGGTTTACGTCTTTTCATCAATTCTACACATTAACTATCTGATTAAATACATCCGGACACCTGTTAGAAGACATTATGAAGTGTGCATTATGAAGTGTGTCCACCTTTCACCTTTATCACGGCTTATTTTTTTCTGAGGACACTTTCAGTGAAGTGCCTGAATGTCTCAGGAGGAATGGCAGCCCATTCTTATCCAACGAGCCGAAACAAGCGAATATACTGATGTCGTACGATAGATTCTGGACCGGAACGACATTGTAACACGTCCCGAGTGTTTTACATTAGCTTCAGATGTAGATACAGGGCAGGCCGCCCCATTTATGGAACTTTAATGCCCGAAAATCACTGACTCGCAGGTGCTGTTTTATGACATGGTGCACTGTTATTCTGATACAGTCATAATCTCCGATGTGTTCCTCCATTGTATGTAGGTCGCAGTGCTATAAAATGTGTTCACATACTTCCGCATTTAGCGGAATGTAAGTGCAAAAAGAGGACGACACCCTACTTATCCTATATATGACGGTAGTATCTGTTCCCGAAAGAACAATTACCGTGGATGACAATGCAGCTTTGCTAGAAATGAAATGATAATTAAATGGACACCCTAGCTGCAAACAGACGTTGATGTACTTCACCGGGGACATGTTGAAAAATGTGTGCCCCGGGTTCGAGTCCCGGTCGGGGCACACATTTTTCAACATGTCCCCAGTGAAGTACATCAACGTCTGTTTGCAGCTAGGGTGTCCATTTAATTATCATTTCACTACTTATCCTACCCACGAAGGCACCCCATACCGCAATATCACGTTCTGCATACTTCACAGTTGGCAGAACAAGTGATGACAGGTAGCGTTCTCCATGTATTGGCCAGACCCAAACCTTTCCATCGGTTTGCCACAGAGTATAGCGTGATTTACTACTCCCGACTACTCCGTCGTCTGTTGTGCACTGTCGACTGTAACTCTTTACACCACCTGTTGCGTTGCTTAGAATGACTACAAAAATGTTTGGCTCAAGAGGAGCTGTTCGAGCACTGTACCGTGTTGTTTCGACTCTTTACGCACAGACAAGTGCTAGCTGGAATGTTGACAGCACTTTGTAACTCTGAATGATTCCCTCCGCTGATTTCGTGCCATTTTCACAACCAGTCTCCGCAAGTTCGACGGCCCCTGTTGGCAACACATGAGGTCTGACTTATCTTAGTTCAGTTACAATTGTTTCTTCGCTTTTTCATGTCATAACCACATCACCAAACAGTCGACTTAATCAGACAACATCCAATCACTAATACATGTTCGAATCACTGTGCTGTCAAGAGCGATCCATTCTGAAACTCTGCAAACAATAGAATATTCCCCGACTCCGTTTATAGTGGCAGGTCGTCCGCTCGTGACATCAGGTGACCAGTTTCCCATTACACTGCGGTGTCCGAGTACGTCCGAATACTTCTGACCAGGTTGCGTGTTACTGTATACATTTTCAGATCATAAACCTTAGAAGATACATTTTATTAATACAAATTGTTCAATGTTGTATTAACAGTTATACAACAGGCACATTAGTAAAAGCAAAGGACAAAAGTTATTCACTCCAGACAGACACCACGCAGGTGCTATGTATCTCCCCCTCCAGACCTCGCAGTGCGTCCATAGGTATTCAGTTAACTGAAATAAAATGTTTTCTTAATCAAATACAACGTCATTATTCACAAAACCATACAGTGTAATCAACTTACATCTTTAGTATCCAGAAAGGGAAGAAAGCATAATTGAAAACAATCTAATGACGATTTCTAACACAAAGATAATTCTTATTTGAAAACGTGATTGACAAATCATCGCTGTAGTTTGAGTACATTACTTTCTTATTACTTTTGAAGTAAGTAACGCGGCTGTGGTTCCTATACAATTTACATTGCATTATGAATATTTTTTATAATGGTCATTACACGACTACTCATAAAAAATAATATGTTTAATAGCACAGCTTCGTAAGACACCAATGTTTGAAGTGGGGGTGAATGTCGGAAGAAGCGTGGATTATGTTACTTTACTTCCGACATTCAGTTATCCAAATCCTTACTTTCAATCACTGCTAGCAAATTTTTGAAAGTGCTTAGTGAGTAGTAATTGTTCCGTCATTATAGTTTGTCAGCTAGCATTCATTGTGACTCAGTCGCGTAGTCGTATTTTACTACATGTTATTCATTTGTAGTTTTGTTAACAGGTACTGTCATATGATATTTTCGGTCGTACGTTGTTTACTTTACAGATTCATGGGAAACAGGATCCAGTTTACTGAATAATTGAGGTTTAATACCGCATCACCGTTAAAGTCTGGATTATTATTTCAGTTCTCAGGATTATATTTGACATACTGCCCTGCTATTCAAGCGAAGACCACAGGAAACATGAGTTGCGAAAGGGACAGGTCCTTGAGGCTTCTTTAACGTCATTTAGCTCCACATAATTAACACTTAGGTTCGCCAAAGGCAGTGTAACGTATTGATTATATTAAGCTTATATAAGTTGTGGTTAACTTTGCTAGTTCACGGGTTAGGATGGTTGGTTAAGACAATGTGCCACTGTCAGTTGGTATTGCCGATATTGTTTCACTACGGCGTGGTGAGGTGAGCTGGGAACGTCGGCATGAACTGCTGTCGATAATCGATGGCAGGAACCCTGGTGGACAGCTAGCGAGTCAGGTGGATAGGCTGGTGTGTCAGCAGATGATTACTGGTCTCAGTAAAGGTTTGTTGTATTCGAAGGAGATGTCAGGCAGCTCATCAGATAGTAAATGGAATGGCCGTGTGGCTAGGGCCTCCCGTCGGGTAGACCGTTCGCCAGGTGCAAGTCTTTCAAGTGGACGCCACTTCGGCGACTTGCGCGTCGATGGGGATGAAATGATGATGATTAGGACAACACAACAGCCAGTCCCCGAGCGGAGAAAATCTCCGACCCAGCCGGGAATCGAACACGGGCCCTTAGGATTGACAGTCTGTCGTACTGACCACTCAGCTATCGGGGGCGGACATCAGATAGTGGGAACAGTGAACGTTTGTGCAGTTACTTCGGTAGCACGTAATATGAAACTTGCATTACGTCGTCCTGAAAGGGTCTTGTCCGAGTATACACAACTTCATACTGTACATTAGAAAATGATTCGTCAGTTACATTATACAGACTCACGTTCTTAATGGGTACATAGTTTTTTATGTTTGTTAGATCTCTTTACTGTCCAAGAAGTCTATATTTCATTTAGACATTTATGGTGTTTTTATTGTATACAACGAGTT
This sequence comes from Schistocerca nitens, assembly GCF_023898315.1. Lineage (NCBI taxonomy): Eukaryota > Metazoa > Arthropoda > Insecta > Orthoptera > Acrididae > Schistocerca > Schistocerca nitens. The sequence goes on from NC_064614.1 coordinate 73,665,889, forward strand.
ATGTTTTCCACACACGTATACTATTAATTTTAATGTCCATTATACACACCGTATGAGTGTTCTTCTAGGGCAAGTTCTAACTATAACTATACGTACTTTAAACCATTAATATTCATGCGTACAGCGTTCCGTAACGACAATGAAACGTAGTGCAAGTATTGTTGCGTATTTGGAGTGCGTTTGTTAGACTTACCTTATGTGGGCTGACAGTACGATGTACCTGCATAAATACTCCAACTCAGAATCTAGAAGAATTTGATGTGACGGCTGATCTGCGTTTTTACAGCGATCTTGTGCATGTATATTGTGTTTGGCAGGTCATCAAATTCTTCTAGATTCTGAGTTGGAGTATTTATGCGAGTACATCGTACTGTCAGCCCAAGAAAGGTAAGTCTAAAATCACAGTTCAGTTCCTGTACACTTGCCATCCCTCTCGGTTTACTCGTATTACTCACAGGAATGTCTCAATCGTTCGTTTTACTGGGCTTAAGCACGGACACCTTTATCCAAGGTTCATGATAACACAATTTGCATTTCGATTTCGTACAGAAACAAACAGTGTTCTATTCTGTCTCCTCGGATCTCAAAGACATGACGTGAAATACAACTAGAATATTTACACTTTCACTTGTCGCGATCTTTGTGAGCGTATGTGTATGTCTTTGGCCTGAATTTCACCCCCTCCCCGCCGCCCCTCTCACACACACATACACAACTCCGAATATCTCACAAACATCAAAGATTCAAGACGCCATTGTATTAGTTTCAGAAATATTGATGCTTTCATGTACAACATCTATCGTAACTCTACGGGAAACAAATCACCGTCACAGGAAGAAACATCTATATGCATAAAAAAGATTCCTGGACTAGCTATACCTTTATTACATATGAACGACAATTACACAGCAGCTGGCTCATGGCTCTTATGAGTTTACTATCAAATATAGAACCATCCACAGGTAACACATAAAGAAATCACTTACATCTATAATCAAGTCTATTATTCGTAATTTATATAAATACATACAATTGTAAAGAACTTTAATACATGTGTCATTTTAACAGTACCTATTGTACACTTTCTTCTCAGTATTTACTACTTTCACTTTGTTGATCTTGTGGTCTTCAGTCCTGAGACTGATTTGATGCAGCTCTCCATCCTACTGTATCCTGTGCAAGCTTCATCTTCCAGTACCTACTGCAGCCTACATCCTTCTGAATCTGCTTAGTGTATTCATCTCTTGGTCTCCCACTACAATTTTTACCCTCCACGCTGCCCTCCAGTACTAAATTGGTGATTCCTTGATGCCACAGAACATGTCCTACCAACCGGACCCTTCTTCTAGCCAAGTTGTGCCACAAACTCCTCTTCTCCCCAATTCTACTCAATACCTCCTCATCAGTTATGTGATCTACCCATCTAATGTTCAGCATTATTCTATAGCACCACATTTCGAAATCTTCTATTCTCTTCTTGTCTTAACTATTTATTGTCCGTGTTTCACTTCCATACATGGCTGAACTCCATACAAATACTTTCAGAAAAGACTTCCGGACACTTAAATCAATACTCGATGTTAACAAATTTCTCTTCTTCAGAAACGCTTTCCCTGCCATTGCCGGTCTACATTTTATATCCTCTCTACTTCGCCCATCATCAATTAATTTCCTCCCCAAATAGCAAAACTCCTTTACTACTTTAAGTGTCTCATTTCCTAACCTAATTCCCTCAGCATCACCCAACTTAATTCGACTACATTCCATTATCTTCGTTTTGCTTTTGTTGATGTTCATCTTGCACTCTCCTTTCAAGACAGTGTCCATGCCGTTCAACTGCTATTATAAGTCCTTTGCTGTCTCTGACAGAATTACAATGTCATCGGCGAACCTCAAAGTTTTTATTACTTCTCCATGGATTATAATACCTACTCCGAACTTTTCTTTTGTTTTCTTTACTGCTTGCTCAATATACAGATTGAATAGCATCGGGGAGAGGCTACAATCCTGTCTCACTCCCTTCCCAACAACTGCTTCCCTTTCATGTCCCTCGACTCTTATAACTGCCATCTGATTTCTGTACAAATAGTAAATTGCCTTTCGCTTCCTGTATTTTACCCCTGCCACCATCAGGATTTGAAAGAGAGTATTCCAGTCAACATTGTCAAAAGCTTTCTCTAAGTCTACAAATGCTAGAAACGTAGGTTTGCCTTTCCTTAATCTTTCTTCTAAGATAACTGTTCCAACATTTCTACGGAATCCAAACTGATCTTCCCCGAGGTCCGCTTCTACCAGTTTTTCCATTCGTCTGTAAAGAATTTGCGTTGGTATTTTGCAGCTGTGAATTATTAAACTAATAGTTCGGTATTTTTCACATATGTCAACACCTGCTTTCTTTGGGATTGGAATTATTATATTCTTCTTCAAGTCTGAGGGAATTTCGCCTGTCTCATACATCTTTCTCACCAGATGCTAGAGTTTTGTCAGGACTAGCTCTCCCAAGGCTGTCAGTAGTTCTAATGGAATGTTGTCTACTCCCAAGGCCTTGGTCGACTTAGGTCTTTCAGTGCTCTGTCAAACTCTTCACGCAGTATCATATCTCCCATTTCATCTTGATCTACCTCCTCTTCAATTTCCATAATATCGTCCTCAAGAGCATCTTCCCTGTATAGACCTTCTGTATACTCCTTCCACCTTTCTGCTTTCCCTTCTTTGCTTGGAACTGGATTTCCTTCTGAGCTCTTGATATTCATGCAAGTGGTTCTCTTTTCTCCAAAGGTCCCTTTAATTTTCCTGCAGGCAGTGTCTATTTCACCCATTGTGAGATAAGTCTCTACATATTTGTCCTCTAGCCATCCCTGCCTAGCCATTTTGCACTTCCTGTCGATCTCATTTTTGAGACGTTTGTATAACTTTTTGCCTGCTTCACTTGTTGTATTTTTGTATTTTCTCCTTTCATCAATTCAATCCAGTATCTCTTATGTTACCCAAGGATTTCTATTAGCCCTCGTCTTTTTACCTACTTGATCCTCTGCTGCCTTCACTATTTCATTCCTCAAAGTTACCCATTTTTCTTCTACTGTATTTCTTTCCCCCATTCCTGTCAATTGTCTCCCTGAAACTCGGTACAACCTCTGGTTCTTTCAGTTTATCCAGGTGCCATTTCCTTAAATTCCCACCTTTTTGGTATTTATTCAGTTTTAATCTACAGTTCATAACTAATAGATTGTGGTCAGAGTCCACATCTGCCCCTGGAATTGTCTTACAGTTTAAAATCTGGTTCTTGAATCTCTGTCGTACCATTATATAATCTATCTGAAACTTAACTTATGCTCTGTGCAAAATTCTACCAGGCGGCGTCCTCTTTCATTTCTTAGCCCCTTCTCTTCCGTTTCCTACTGTCGAATTCCAGTCACCCATTACTATTAAATTTTCGTCTCCCTTCACTACCTGAATAATTTCTTTTATCTCATCATACATTTCATCAATTTCTTCATCATCTGCAGAGCTAGTTCGCATATAAACTTGTACTACTGTAGTAGGCGTAAGCTTCGTGTCTATGTTGGCCACAATAATGCGTTCACTATGCTGTTTGTAGTAGCTTACCCGCACTCCTATTTTTTTATTCATTATTAAAGCTACTCCTGCATTACCTCTATTTGATTTTGTATTTATAACCCTGTATTCACCTGACCGAAAGTCTTGTTCCTCCTGCCACCGAACTTTACTAATTCCCACTATATCTAGCATTAACCTATCCATTTCCCTTTTTAAATTTTATAACCTACCTGCCCGATTAAGTGATCTGACATTCCACGCTCCGATCCGTAGAATGCCAGTTTTCTTTGAAACGTCCCCTTGGAAGAATTATAAATTACTGTGCTTAAACTGACACACAATATTTTTAGCGCAACACAATCTGACTTTTAATAATACCTACAAAAGAATGGCCCTGACTTACAATAACCTATACCTTTCGTGAATCATTTACCTCACAAAAATCTTCATTACTCTAACTACTGCAATACAGCGAGCGCCAATACTGCCAGCTAAATAAAAGATTGAAACTGCCGAAGGCACTAACTACTGACAGGCATAGTTAGCAAATGAAAGATTTTGATAGGGAACAAACAATGTATTTACCTTAATAGTGTTCAAAAGTCATAATATATATAGCAGTTCATGACATCCAGGCTTACAAATTTACTGTCTCTGATGGACACACGTCCAGATCATCCGCTCTCAAAACTCCACCATCTCTCTCCCCACATCCACCACTGCTGGCGGCTCACCTCCAACTGCGCAACGCTACGCGCTGTTAACAGCCAACTGCCCAACACTACAATAGCAAACAACAATGCAAACCAGCCACAGACTGCACACAGCACAGCCAGTGATTTTCATAAAGAGCGCTACATGGTGTTACCAACATAAAAACCTAAATAGCCTACTTATATCTGTCTCCTGATAACGAAGTCCTCTTGAGTAGTCCCCGCCCGGAGGTCCGAATGGGGGACTATTTTACCTCCATAATATTTTACCCAAGAGGAGGCCATCATCATTTAATCATACAGTAAAGCTGCATGCCCTCGGGAAAAATTACGGCTGTAGTTTCCCCTTGCTTCCAGCCGTTCGCAGTACCACAACAGCAAGGCCATTTTGGTTAGTGTTACAGGGCCAGATCAGTCAATTATCCAGACTGTTGCCCCTGCAACTACTGAAAAGGCTGCTGCCCTCTTCAGGAACCACACATTTGTCTGGCCTCTCAACATATACCCCTCCGTTATGGGTGCACCTACGGTATGGCTATCTGTATCGTTGAGGCATGCATGCCTCCCCATCAACGTCAAGGTCCATGGTTCATGGGGGGGGTTTCACTTTATGACAGAAATATGCTTTTATAGTTTGACTGCCAGTTAAGGAAAACAGTTTCTCAGCTTTTGTATACCAGATACAGCGGTGACTTGTTTGCACTGCTTACATAGTGTCATTGACGTTTATAGCTCACTGAGCTAGGGACAAATTATTCACAAATGAAAATAAACATCACTATAAGTATTCTTCCTCAGTACAGTTCCTGTTTCTGTGATATACTTTGGAAGCTCAAAGTAACAGTTGCTTCTTGCAATTATTTTCGATTGTGTGCACATATATAAATATGACAAGCAGGACATAGCGTAGTCATTCCTGTTTGTACCTTGCTTTACCTTAAATTACTTGTAACAGAAGGTAGAAATACACTCCTGGAAATTGAAATAAGAACACCGTGAGTTCATTGTCCCAGGAAGGGGAAACTTTATAGACACATTCCTGGGGTCAGATACATCACATGATCACACTGACAGAACCACAGGCACATAGACACAGGCAACAGAGCATGCACAATGTCGGCACTAGTACAGTGTATATCCACCTTTCGCAGCAATGCAGGCTGCTATTCTCCCATGGAGACGATCGTAGAGATGCTGGATGTAGTCCTGTGGAACGGCTTGCCATGCCATTTCCACCTGGCGCCTCAGTTGGACCAGCGTTCGTGCTGGACGTGCAGACCGCGTGAGACGACGCTTCATCCAGTCCCAAACATGCTCAATGGGGGACAGATCCGGAGATCTTGCTGGCCAGGGTAGTTGACTTACACCTTCTAGAGCACGTTGGGTGGCACGGGATACATGCGGACGTGCATTGTCGTGTTGGAACAGCAAGTTCTCTTGCCGGTCTAGGAATGGTAGAACGATGGGTTCGATGACGGTTTGGATGTACCGTGCACTATTCAGTGTCCCCTCGACGATCACCAGTGTAGGAGATCGCTCCCCACACCATGATGCCGGGTGTTGGCCCTGTGTGCCTCGGTCGTATGCAGTCCTGATTGTGGCGCTCACCTGCACGGCGCCAAACACGCATACGACCATCATTGGCACCAAGGCAGAAGCGACTCTCATCGCTGAAGACGACACGTCTCCATTCGTCCCTCCATTCACGCCTGTCGCGACACCATTGGAGGCGGGCTGCACGATGTTGGGGCGTGAGCGGAAGACGGCCTAACGGTGTGCGGGACCGTAGCCCAGCTTCATGGAGACGGTTGCGAATGGTCCTCGCCGATACCCCAGGAGCAACAGTGTCCCTAATTTGCTGGGAAGTGGCGGTGCGGTCCCCTACGGCACTGCGTAGGATCCTACGGTCTTGGCGTGCATCCGTGCGTCGCTGCGGTCCGGTCCCAGGTCGACGGGCACGTGCACCTTCCGCCGACCACTGGCGACAACAGCGATGTACTGTGGAGACCTCACGCCCCACGTGTTGAGCAATTCGGCGGTACGTCCACCCGGCCTCCCGCATGCCCACTATACGCCCTCGCTCAAAGTCCGTCAACTGCACATACGGTTCACGTCCACGCTGTCGCGGCATGCTACCAGTGTTAAAGACTGCGATGGAGCTCCGTATGCCACGGCAAACTGGCTGACACTGACGGCGGCGGTGCACAAATGCTGCGCAGCTAGCGCCATTCGACGGCCAACACCGCGGTTCCTGGTGTGTCCGCTGTGCCGTGCGTGTGATCATTGCTTGTACAGCCCTCTCGCAGTGTCCGGAGCAAGTATGGTGGGTCTGACACACCGGTGTCAATGTGTTCTTTTTTCCATTTCCAGGAGTGTATTTTTTGTCTGAGTAGCTCGTTTGGTCAGCAGACTAACTCATTATGATTGCAGAAATTACATCCTATGCATCAGATGTGACATAGGTCAGGTTAACTGCTCTACATCCCATGCACACTATCATTCTTTCTTAAACAGATGACGTTAGCATTTTGTCCATGTGTTTTAAACTTGATGATGACACATTCCTTCAATCTTATTTGATTCGAGATAAACCAATAATTAACTCCATTTATGACGTATTCTGACTCCCTTAAAGTGGTATTCTGCCTTCACTAAACGAACCAGAAATCATTAATTGCCACTTCCGATTTTTTCTTTTTAATAAGGATGACTTTGGCTGCATTCTTAAGGATACAGGGTACTTATAAATGGTGTAGAAATCTAATTTTTTTAATAACCTTATTAAATACTATGGTCTTTCCTGATTAGATTGATATGTACGTTATAGGGTTTCAAATGAAAAATGACCCATATATACCAAAATTTAAAGTTACTGTCATGTATACTGCCATACCCCCTTTATTTCTGTTACAGAAACCAGTATTATTTCGAAAATAACTGTGAACTCTCTGTTTCCAGCGATTATACATATTATACATTGTATATGTTGGTAACAGTGCAGGTTTCTACTGTCTGTAAATGATTATCTTTGTTAGTACTTTCTTTTGTTCCACATGGCACGCCTCCTGGTGATTCAAATTATTGTGTTAACAATGACGCTGTTTGTAGTGGATTTGTTGTTGTTGATGTGGGCATCTTATCTTCTTTGGCCACATGTAAACAATATGATTATGTAGGCTGTCTGGAAATAACTGAACAACAAAGTAGCAGGAAGCGTTTAGGGTCAAATTAGTTGTTCTGTGTAGATCCTCCTATAACTCTACCTCTAAAATGACTTCGAACATTGTGCGTAATTCAAATCATGTGAATTTGAAGTTAGTGTATGCAATGGGTGTAATATGAAAAGGAAAAAAGGCTGCTCAAACGTTTTGTGGTTTGATGGACCTTCCTCCTCCTTCCAGTAGGTTCAGCAAGTACAAAAAAATACGGTGCCTTGACGGTTGTGTTTAAGGCATCGATGAAACGTGCAGTAGAAGAAACTGTAAATATTAGTAGAACCAGGGACATCGCTGTTGCACTTGATGGGACATGACAACGTCGAGGTCATCGTTCCTTGAATGGATAACTGAGAAGTTGTTGATGTTGAGTGCTTGTCTAATTACTGCCACACCTGCCATGGTGACACTGAAGGACATATTGAACGTCAGTATTCTAAGAATGACAATGCATATAGTGGAGGTATTGGGTGTCTAAAAATATTTCAGAGGTCGGTGCCCATTTATAACGTTAGATATACGAAGTACCTAGACGATGGGGACTCTAAAGCTTTCACTAAAATTAATGAGTTCAATGGTTACAGTGATACCTTGGTAACAAAACAGGAGTGTTGTGGACACGTGCAAAAGACGATGGCTGCTAGATTGAGGAATCTATGTAATGAAATGAAAGTTGCTACCTAATGGGGGAGGCAGATTGACAGAAACTGAAATAGACCTTCTTCAGAGATATTATGGACTGGCCATTATACTAACTGCACCTCTGAATCATGTTACAGCAATGAGAAAAGCTGTATGGGCCACCGACTTTCATACAGTGTCCACAGATGACCAACCTGTTCATGGACTTTGCCCTAAAAGAGCATATTCTTGGTGTGGTTACCAAAAAGCAAAAGAAAGTGGTCACATATATCATCAGAAACGGTCTCTTCTGAGGCGGTTATGAGTGAAATAAAACCAATTTTCAGTGACCTGCGTGACCCTGTTTTGCTTAGTAAATGTCTTCATGGGGGCATTCAGAATACAAATGAAAGTTTCAACCATTGCATGTGGGAACGACTACAAAAGAATGGTTTTGTCGGATTAAATACATTAAAATTTGGTGTATTAGATGCAGTGATATGTTTCAATGATGGAGTGATAGGAAGTTTGGAAGTGCTGAGAAATTTAGGCATAAAATGTGGCTCTAATATGGAAGATCAAATGCTTGCATGTGACAGACAACTGGTACATGAAGCTGAAAGATTCGCTCTTCATGTTACCAAAGAAGCAAGAAGTGCTAAAAGAAATGCCCAGAGGAAAGTTGAAGATGAAGAAAAGCTGCAGGTTGAAGCTTATTCTTCATGAATGTTCTGAGGTACAGCTGAAGTGGACTCATATCTTCACTCGCAATTTCCTGCAAGTTATATTTTCTGAATTCAGGTACAAATTTTTCGTAAGGTTTATAAAGAATTGCTCTAATTTTTTTCTGTAACTTGCAATAGTCTATACTTACGTAGTACACCTAAGTTTTAGTGCAGAATCAACTAAATTATAGAAAAAATAACATTTTTATTAGGAAACAAATTAAAAAAATTAAAATGTAAGCTGTGATAATTTTATCATTGTAATATACATAACAGGTAGAATTAAATAGGTCTAGTACCTCAGCCATCATGTCATGCACGTCGGGTAAAAATTCGGTCTCCTTCAAATGTATGACATTGGATTAAATGGTACCTCAATTTGAGGAAGCATTTTGGAAAAAAAAACTGCATTAATTTCTTTGTAATTTTTTTAATAACCCTAAGCAGGTTCAAAAATATACAAAATACTTCTAATTTGTTTAGAAAGTATGTTTCATTACCTGATATAAACAAAAAATCTGTAAAACATATACATAATAAACAGTGCCTGAAAGAAATAGGTGTTGATTTTTACACAATATTGTGCAGGAAAAGTACCCTATATCCTTAACACTATTTTGTCACCTACCTGGAACTCATGCATTTTGGTCACATTTCTGTCACAGTAGATTGTCCTTATATGACCACTTTCTGTTAGGGGGTCAAAGGTTTCTCGTATCTTTTCCTCCCAGGAGACTTTGTCTCTTGTAACGGTACGGTGTGGGTCTTCCCCCTTGCAATATTTCAACTAGTGTGTGTAAAGCAGATGTTTGTGGAAGATTATTTACTATCTCCAAAGGTCCTACGTATTCAGCCCTCTTAGTTTCTTTATTATCAGTATAAGTGTGAAGGAAACAGTAAAATTCTGTAAAAATCATCCCTGTTGGTTACACTTCTGGATGAAACTGTGAGAGTGGTGGTGGAACCCCTCCACGCCCACACCGGCATGATGTCCAACTCAAAAGGTCTACAGTCGTGTCTGCATAAGGGATAGTTTTCACTAAAGTGAGTTGTCGCAGGATGTGGGCACTGCTATGTTTGCGTACGCCTGGTTAAGGTTAACCATTAATACTCTCTCATCTGCAGATAGATTGGGTCGAAAGTCGAAGGAAGGGTAGCGGTTTGAAGGGCAGAGGGGAAAAAGTGCCAAGGCAAGAGCCAAGGGGAAAAAACCTCTGCAATATTTACGTCGAGTAGTAAGAGCTGTAGCGGATGTCATCCTACCTGCGACAGGTCATGCAAGGGTCGGCTTTGTTAGCAGTGGGTATCATGCATACCGATACATTTGCCGTTGTGCGAAGCTGCTACACGGCGACTGCCGCTGGGTGCCGGTGTTGATCTCTCGGTCAGCGTCAGTATACCTGTAACAGTTCCGTTTACCATCGTTTCGTGTCCGATAGGTGATATATCAGATGCACAGTGTAGTGTGATGTTTGCAATTTGTTTGTGCGTCAGTATGCGAGTTCGTCGGTTTCCCTGCAGTAACCTGTGGGTCAGCTTTAATGTCAGCTGCTATATCCAGTCAACGTTGCTGATATGAAGGGGCTTGCCGTCTTTTGTCGTTTGTTGGTGTGTATTACCTTGCCATAGGTGGTTATGACCTAGCTGATAGTGTCTTTGGCCGCTTATGCTTCCACCTATGGTTGTGATCATAGTTTCCCAGAGTAAGGATGAAAGGCTTGTTCGAGTGTCTCGAGTTCCTGTATAGTCGTGTGGTGTGTGTTTTGAATACTTCCTTGAGGGTGTCAAGGCGGTATTCATTGTAAAGATCCATGGTGCTTGTGTAGCGTGGATCGTTGCTAATGATGGGTAGCACTTTGTTCTGTATGGTCTGCAGGTGGCGCAGGCGTGTAGGAGCTGCATTCCCCAGAAGGGAGCTGCGTACGTCATCAGAGGGCAAATCAGTGCTACGTATGTGGACCTCGGCACTCTCCTATTCAGTGCACTTTCCCTGTTGAGCAATGGGTAGAGTTGTTTGAGCCTCACGTACTCTCTGTTGGCAACGTATTCGATGTGGTCTCCTCATGTAAGTTTCTGGTCCAGCCAGACACCGAGATATCTGACTTTCTCTTGAAAACGTAGTGAGCGTGAATGTAGTGTTACCTGTCTAAAGTGTTGAAATTTGCACAATAGTTTCGGTCTGCGTGTGAACAGAACTGCTTAGCACTTGTCAGCGTTTCCTTTAATACGCCATCGTTCCAACGGAGGCTCGGCACTTCTGATTGCCGTCTGTATTCGTGAATTAATGTTCGACGGTTTCTAGTCTTGCGCAAGGATGGCTGTGTCATCCGCGTAGATTGCTAACGGTGTGTTTTGTGTTACTGGGAAGTAGTTAATGTACAGGTTGAACAAGATGGGCCCTAGGATTTTTTCCTGGGATACTCTAATTTGGATTCCTTGTTGTGTCGATTGTTTGCCCTGCACGTCAGTGTTAAAATATCTGTTAGTTAGATATGAGACTATGAGACGTACGTGTCCGTCCGGGAGACCAACTTCGCTTAGTTTGGGTTGAAGGCCGCTGTGCCAAAGACGGTCGTAAGCTTTTTCGATGTCCAGGAACACGGGCCCTGTGGCTTTGTTCATGTTATAGCCGTGTGTTATATGTTAGACTAGGCGGAGGAGTTGTCGTGTTGTTGAGTTCTGATTCCTAAAGCCGAGTTTCTCCGGTCTTAAAGTGTCGTTGGCTATGCTGTGACTAGTGGTGCGTTTTAGTATTACCTTCTCAACAGTCTTGCTGACAGATCACAGCAGACTGATGGTTGCTTAATTTTGTGGGAGGGAGTGGCCTTTCCTTGCCTTCCTGAACATCAGGGCCTTGGCCGACTTCCAAAAATCAGGGAAATTTTGTTATTTTAGAATGGCATTTGTTATGTGTGCAAGGTATTCTACAGCTCTATCAGTGAACTCCTGGAGGATGCGGTTTTGAATGCCATCAGGCCCAGGGGCTTTGCTAGCGTTGGTATGCTTGACAGCCCATGTAATTTCGTTTGTGCTAGTACGTCTAATTTCGTCGCGCGACGGCTGGGCTACAAGTTATGTAACCTCCTGGTCCGTTTCAAGGAGCCAGATTCGGCATGAAAGACGCTACAAGTGTTGTGGCCATAAGATCTGCCATCTCCGTCACGGAGTAAGCCGGGCCGTCTGGATCTTGCAGAATGGGAATGTAATGTTTCTCGTTGGTGAAGTGTCTGGCTAGCTTTCACACGCCAGAACGAGTGGTATCTAGCCCTGCGAGTTTCTGTCCCCATTGTTCGTTTCGAAATGTGTGTATTTTGTCCCGTATTATATCCTGTTGACGTGCAGTTTATAGAACGGGAGCCTGGTACACTGCCAGTATCTCCCGAGGAGGTTTCTCATTGAGATAAGGCCCAGGATTTCTTGAGGCAGGACCGTCCATTGTTGTTTTGGTGCTGTACGTGGAATGGCGTCAGTCATGGCATCTTGGGTGGCAGTAGTAAGAGCCTCCACCACCTCATCAATTTGTTGCATGTTGTTAATTTCGTGGGTGTCTGGAATACGACCATCAAGCGTTTCCGTGAACAGGATCCAATACGGGCGCTTGTAGTTCAGTACCCTGCCTGGTTCTGTGTCCTGCATTGTATCTTGTGTGTGTAGTATTACATGCATGTTGTGCATGTTGTCTGAGTCCAGATCTTTTTCAACCATAAAGTTGAGTGTACATGTGATTCCCTTGATGAGGGCTATGTCTGGCACGTCTGGCCTGTGTCGGGTCTGTGTAGGCACGCAAGTGGGAACGTCCGGCCCAAGTATAAACATACTGAGGGGATTATTTTTTAAAATTTATTGTTCATTGAACAATGACTTCCACTTAGCTGGCAAATTTAGAAGCACTATCCGAGAGCATAGCATTATTGTTACCAGTTCTTAGTCTGTAGTCACTGGTTATTATTTTGATGGCTGGGACTGCAATAACTGTTTTCTTGTGTATTATCTATTTTGACAAGATATCATATAATGCTACTAAATATTTAACTCCGTCTCAAGGAAGGGGACCAGAGACGTCAATATATACGATGTGTAATGGTATGGTTGATGTGACAGAGTGCACTTCAGTATGACTGGCCTTTTGACAAATTATAGAATTTCTCAAAAGTCTGCGTATACTTTGACACATATTTGGAATATAACAATGGAAACCAATCTTTCTGGTACATTTTGTAACACCAACTGCACCCATCTACAATAAATGTACCAAATGAAAATAGCTTGGTACATGTACGTGTTTCAACACACCAGGAATCAGATTACTTTTTACACCTATAGCCCAGAGTTTGATGGTCATAAAGGACTTTAACCTAATTACCAAGGACATAGTAATGAAATTTATTAACAGTACATACTACTACCAAGCCGTCCATCTGTTGGGCAGAACATGTTCTTTCACTTTCTTATAGAATCCTACCAGTAAAACCTATTATAGAAATGCTAGATTTTCCATTGGTTATATCAATCTGGAACAGACAAGGAGGCATCTGTTGCTACACAGAAGTCTTTAGACATGTCTGAATGTGTAATATTTTGGAAGTTAATGAAGTGTGTTTAATGTGTCAAAAGTTATCTGGCAATCATTTAAGCAAAAGCAAGGTGTATTTTTCCTTAATAACGTTAAAAGTGCTTCGCTGTTTAATAACTAATTCAATATGAATCGCGTGAGGCTAATCCTAGAACTAATTTGAGCTGCTTTTTCGTACTGTAAGATGGGAAACTTTTGTGTTAATAATTTTTTCAGGATAAGGCAATATTCCTGTTGGTGAGGTTATATGATACAGAAACTTGATCTTGTCCTTACCAGATTTTGATTTCTAGAGGTTATCATTGACCCTGCCTCCAAAAATTTTTGCAGTACTCTTTCTACAAAATTAAGATGCTCTTCCCTAGTAGATGTAACTACAAGGAGATCGTCTCTATGTAGGGTTACCTTGTCTAATACTTCAGTTCTAAGACCTTGAAAACAACATCACTTATACTTAAACCTAAAGGCAATAATCCAAATTAACGACTTCTCCCTGTAAATAAAAATGCAAGGAACTTTCGTCTCTCTTCTGTGTGGGGAATCTGCCAATATGTCTCAAATCAATCATGGTAAAAAATATCTTACTGTAGAACCTCTGTATCTGCTTATCCAGGTTTTCTGGTCAAGTATAAACAGGTATAATAACTCGGTTTATAGCCCTGTCATCAAACACAAAACAAACATTGCCACCCGGTTTCACTACTGCCAGTAGCACACTACTGTTAGGTGACAATGATGGTTGTGTTGTCGTCCAAAGGAACGTAAAACATATTTCCTTTGCGACTGCGCCTATTTTCGGTCTTGCGATGGAGAAGACGTTGTGGCAATACGTTACATGAGCTACTGCCTCCATATGATATTCACATCCTCTAATGATTACTGGTTTATCAGCGAATATACCTATGTCTTTTGATGATAAATCAGTCAGTTCGATTTCTTGTTTTAAGTTAAGAAACACAGATTCAGATAATTTCTCTCTGATTTGTACTTTATGAGCTTCCATGTAACTGTAATGATATCTTTGATCCATATTTGTAGAGTGAGTGCTAATACAGAACAATTTTGTTCCAATAACCTTTACCTTTACCATTTAACAGAACTTGGCATGTTTGGCCTTCGTTTTTATTGAATATGAAGAAATATCTCACCCATCAATAAGCAAGTACCATTTACCACAAGAGAAGTCGATTTTTTGCATATCCCTCACAATAAAAGTCAATAACCAGAGTCCAACTCACTGTTTAAATGTCTGTTAGGAAATGCATCAAAATGCTTCATTTCTCACATTGACATTAACTTATGCTCGCAGTCTGACACTGCATGATTTAGTTCACATGGCACCTACAATTCTGCAGTTCTGAAGTGGTATGGGCAGTATTATGGTAATCTCATTATTCATTTTGAATAAATCGATGGACATGTCGTTCACAGTGGTTCCTGTGTCTAGTACAGCAGTAGTTAAAATGTTTCTTACCACAGTGTTAACTGCTGCTTGAACTAAGTTTCTCATGGTATTACTTACACCTGGAGGATATATAAACCTTCCCTGATGTCCAGCGTCATGCCGCAATGAATTTATTCAGTAGTTTTTGCTTCTCTCTGCCCATCCCATAACCAACAACTGAGGCCGAGACGAAGTTGTCGAATTGACATGCCTTTGCAGGCATCCTCCACTACTCTAACTGCTGGGGTTTTTATACACCGGTTTGGTTCAGCTATACTGTGTTGTACCTGTTGATTTCCTTGTTTAGGAGCCTTCATATTTGTTTGAGTGTAATTTCCTAAATTATGATTTCATGCTTATTATCAGGTAGATTCGTGTCATTCATATGTTACGCAGGACTGTACCATTTATCATGTCGTCATCTGTTATTAAAGTATGGTGAATTGCGGCCACCTTGCACACGGTTCTCCAACAAAAGTCTTAACGCTGGCGGCTCGCTGTTGATTTGTTGGTCATTGCTCCTATCGTCGGATCGCTGATGGCTCTCTATCGTTGCGTTCCCAACGAATCGTCCCCATCTCAGCTTAAACGGCCAAAAATCATTTCCATGACTCAGTTAAAATGAGAGGAATAATAGGTTAACCAGTTCACTGAAATAAACTGGCTTTGCTTTAAACAAAATATTACTATTCACGAAAACCGTACGGTGTGGTTAATTTACGGTAAATGTACCGAAGAGTGTGCGGTCCCTAAGAGAGCGCAGCTTGTGCTCCTACCGTCAACTAAGCTGTCCAGCTAGCCACTGACGCAGTTGTGTTCAGAGTGCTATCAGCAACAACTCGTAGAAGTTGTGAAAAAATCCATTGTTTTCGAAGTGAAACAGGTAAGAATCTCTGTTCAGCTTTCTTGATGTAGTTCTGGTACACAGTGCACGAGCAATGGCCTTTAATTCTTGATTGCATTTTGAAAGGCTGGCGCCGACCGGTGTGGCTTCAGTCTGGAATCGCGCGACCACTACGGTCGCAGGTTTGATTTCTGCCTCGGGCATGGATGTGTGTGATGTCCTTAGGTTAGTTAGGTTTAAGTAGTTCTAAGTTCTAGGGGACTGATGACCTCAGATGTTAAGTCACATAGTGCTCAGAGCCATTTGAACCATTTGAAAGGCTGGCTTGCAGTCTACCTTACTGCATCCACATATTTTGCAAATGTGACGTTTGCTACCGTCTGTTGAGCTGTCTTGGAATCATTGTTCCTGTGCAAAAGAGCTCGCATTTAACGTCCCGAAAGAGTGCGTGTGTTCTCTATAGGGCACAACTATTAATTTGTACCGCTTGAGAGTGTTGTGTAGTGCGAAGGATAGGTTTTGTTTCTGAATGACTGGAAATTAGGTTGCCGCTGCTCATGGTACGTAGGAATCTGCTTTAAGGAAAAGGCTGAAAGCCGTGATTAGAGAATATAGATTTTAGCGTTTCCAGAGGACCGGGTCCAGTGCGTTAAGTGTGCAAGATAGTGGCACGGACAGTGTTCTTCATTTGAGGGTGATATTGCGTTCATTTGTAACATTTGTAAAATGCGTACTCTTTGGACATATTTCGCATACTCTTAAGCGCACTCGAACGAAACAGTGCACATTATCTGTTTTTTTTTTTTTTTTTTGTAAAAATTCTATATTTGTGGTAAGATCTTATGGGACCAAACTGCTTAGGCCATCGGACCCTAAGCTTACGAACTACTTAACTAGCTTAAACTAACATACGCTATGGACAATACACACACCCATGCCCGAGGGAGGACTCGAACCTCCGACGGGGGAGCGGTGCGAACCGTGACAAGACGCCCTTAACCTAGCGGCTACAGCGCGCGGCTTCTGATTTTTTTTTTTTTTTTTTTTTTTTTTTTTGCCAAGTTGAGTTGAATAGAAGTATTAACTCTCTGCTACTGTAGTTTTCTGAACATGTAGATGTTGTGTAAATAAATATACAGGTTCAATGATCTTGTTCTCCTATTGATAATAACGCATATATTTAAGTCCTTAACTGCGCACTCTTAGGTATGGTTCCCCTACATCTTTATCATCCAACGTCCTGAAAGAGAAGAAGGAATAATTGCAAAAATTTAACAGCGATTGTTAATACAGCGATATTTCTTAGTAGATAAGTCGATTGACACATCAACGTTACGTTTAATGTAGTTTTATTTCTTATTACTATTCGAAATAAGTAACTATAAAGTTCGTTCAATAAATTTGACACGGCATTATGAATATTTTTGATAACTATAATTACACAGTAGCTCGAAAATAGAAATATATTTAAAGCATTGGTTCGTATGAAACCAACGGTTGACGTTAAGGTGATTCTCATAAACTACAGAGGACCCCTTTTTTTAAAACATTTTTGTGTGAGTTACATATGATTGACATGGCCCCAGAGTAAAGGTACCAGGTGTCATTTTCGACGTCACTAATAATTTTAGGTTTATACTCTTGTCAGTTTTTCATCTCACAGCATTATTTCTATACAGTTCCATTATTGCTTTCCTGCATTTTTTCTGCAGTCTTTATTCAGTGTTGTTCGCTCCGTAACAAAGCGATATTGTGGCAGAAGAATATGTCTCGTAGAAGTTATGAAGCTGAACAAAGGCATGTACAGCAGCTTTTAGATGATGTAATGGACATAAGTGATGGAGATTCTGTGTCTTTATTTGGTGATAGCTCGGACGAAGTTTCACCAGAGGAGACCAGAATCGAAACCGGAAGTTCTGGTGATTAAATCACATGAGTGAAGGTAGGAAGAAGAGTTTTATGTTCACATTCAGTCAAAGAAGCAGACTTCACAGCTGTAAAAACCAGGCAACAAAGCACCCCTAACCGTGTTAGTGGCATAACTACTGCAGTTGATTCAGGTTCAATTGAAGTAAGTGTAATATCAGAAAGTTCTGAAGATAAAGATGACACTCTTAGGACAATTTCTAATGAGATTGTTTGGGGGCCAGTTACGTATAAAAATATGAACAACTTTACATTTATTCGTTCTAGTTCTGGTGTAAATGCTTCTGTTGCACTAACTCTCAAAGGCAAGACACCATACGATTTCTTCAAATATTATGTAACTGATGAAAATTTAGAATATGTGACTCAACCAACTAATTTGTACATGGGAGCAGCCAGACGTAGGTGTAGAGTGTGCTACGAAAAAATGTAGAATGAATTTGGACAAGAGCAAGCTGTCAAGAAATGCAAACAAACTGCATGGAAATGTAAGACTTGTGACTCATGTTTTTGCGTTCAGTGTTTCCTCATAAAGCACAGTGCATACAGATGTTAGAGAAACAAAGTGGAATGACCCAAATTTTTCAGTTTATTTGTTGTTGCAATTAGAGTTGAAGAATGTAAATAAAACTGTATGTGATTTGCAATCTACTGTGTAAGTAATATGTAAAACTAAGTAATAAATAAAAAAATAAAAAGAAGAAAAGTCCAATACGACTGAGCCATGTGAGTTATATATAACTCACGAATTCAAATGTCATTAACTACTCTTGAGCTCTTGAAAACAGTAGGCCACGAACAAGATTTGTTACTGGAGCCATAACCTACTATAGCACCGAGTCACAGCACTCTCCTGTGGGTTACAACTGCACCACGGAGCTTTAAATGGAAAATGTCCGTGGGTTGTATTTCTCCACGTGGCCCGAAGAGAACACTTCCTGTGAGTTATATTTGACTCACGTGGTAGTCAATGTGTTAAGTTAGATTAAGTAGTGTGTAAGCCTGGGGACCGATGGCCTCAGCAGTTTGGTCGCGTAGGAACTTACCACAAATTTTCAAAGTGGTACAAAAAAATCACAATCACATAACATAATCACCTCCAGCCGGAAATAAACCTCCAGCCTGAAATAAACCTCCGGGCTGAACTAAACGCTTCGGTGTAACTCGACGCCTTGTATCCTTTGAAAACAGACAAAATGGCGACTTGTGGATACGCTGCGCGGCTCCACTTAAATAGTGTCCATTTTCTGTGTAGCTATGCTCATCGGAGACATGCAGTATCGTGCGCCGCTAATTCTTACGGCCATTAGCGAATTAACTGACTACGAACGACCATTGCAGTGATCGTTCGTAAGCTTGTTGAAAGTGACTTACATTCGCCGACGGTAGCCTTATTGGTCGGATCCGAAAGCCGGAGGTCATTGACATGGAGTTTCACTTGTCTCGAGACGTGTGTTACTATACCTTTACCACCACTGTTCTTCCGCTGCGTTACATGCCTGTGAATGGCCCAAATCATGTAGACATGTTGAACTGCCCAAGATGACACAATAACAATTCAGCAACTTCATTTCAGGAGGGTTCATTTGCACCTCCACACACTTTATGGCTTTCTCTCACGTCTACGCTGATTCCGTCCACACGAATGACACATAAACATGTCACTCTCTATCTTGCCATACACTGGTGGCAGAGAGTGCAACGTCAACCGTTCTGGCATTATAAACTAAGATATTATACGGAGGTAAACAGTAACTGCAATTCACTCGAGATAGTCTACGAGAATCTTGCCAAAATATTTTATTTTCCAGACGGAGAGGCCCTATGTGCAGAACACCTCGTCGATTGTTCTGCATAATCGATCACTTATTTCCAAAACGTCTCCACGCTCGTTTATAAACTTTCCGTAACTACACGTGGTTCGAGGTTCATGCATTACGTAGTTGCAGGAGCTTTAATTCAGTAGCTTATTCGTTCAGATTACAGCTCTTCACGCAACTGTATAGACTCTTCTCAAGCTAGAACGTTTCGCCATACTGCCAAGCAACAACAATATACTCACTACATGCTAAGCTGGTAAATAACCTACAACAATATCCCGCTAAAAGTTGTAGACGCTAAGCCAAAGAGATTCCAATAGACGTATTTGACTAAATGATAAATGATACTTATTACCCTTTAAGGTTTATGTGGGATGGTTTTATTAACTAAAAATCATCGTATTCATCTTGTAAAATAAAATAAATATACTATGTAGTAATTTTGAAAGGTAAATAAAATAATTTTGTAATTATAATAAATACACCGCCCGCATCTCGTGGTCGTGCGGTAGCGTTCTCGCTTCCCACGCCCGGGTTCCCGGGTTCGATTCCCGGCGGGGTCAGGGATTTTCTCTGCCTCGTGATGGCTGGGTGTTGTGTGATGTCCTTAGGTTAGTTAGGTTTAAGTAGTTCTAAGTTCTAGGGGACTGATGACCATAGATGTTAAGTCCCATAGTGCTCAGAGCCATTTTTTTTTTATAATAAATACACACATGAAAAGTTTTGCATCACCTCAGTTCCGAGAGTTCCCGAACCTGTAGCCTACAGAAAATTGGAATAGAGATCAACATAAATATCATTTCCGTTATTTTTATTGCTCATGAAAACCACACATTGCATATTGTACCACCATATAGCGAGACCCTCAGAGGTGGTGGTAGAGACAGCTGTACGCACCGGTACCTCTAAAACACAGTAGCACGTCCTCTTGCATTGATACATGCCTGCCTTCGTCGTGGCGTACTATCCAAAAGTTCATCAAGGCACTTTTGGTCCAGATTGTCCTACTCCTCAACGGCGATTCGGCGTAGATCCCTGAGAGTGGTTGGTGGGTCACGTTGTTCATAAATAGCCCTTTTGAATCCATCCCAGGCTTGCTCGATAGGGTTCATGTCGTTATCCTGGAGGAAGTCATTCACAAGATGTGCACGATGGGGACGCGAATTGTCATCCATGAAGACGAACGCCTCGCCAATGCGCTGCCGATATGGTTGCATTATCGATCGGCTGATGACATTCACGTATCTTACAGCCGTTACGGCACCTTCCATGCCCACTAACGGTGTACGTCGGCCCCACATAATGCCACCCCGAAACAGTAGGGAACCTTCACCTGGTTGCACTCGCTGGACAGTGTGTCTAAGGTGTTTAGCCTGACCGCGTTGCCTCCAAACACATCTCTGACGATTGTCTGGTTCAAGGCATATACTACATTCATCGGTGAAGAGAACGTGATGCCAATCCTGAGCAGTCCATTAGACATGTAGTTGGGCCCATCAGTAACGCGCTGCATGGTGTCGTGGTTGCAAAGATTGACCTCGACAGGGACGTTGGGAGTGAAGTTGCGCATCGTGCAGCCTATTGCGCACAGTTTGAGTCGTAACATGACGTCCTGTGACTGCACGAAAAGCATTATTCAACATGTTGGCGTTGATGTCATGGTTCCTCCGAGCGATAATCCGTAGGTAGCGGTCATCCACTGCAGTAGTAGCCTTTGGGCGGCCTGAGCGAGGCATGTCATCGACAGTTTCTGTCTCTCTGTATCCCCTCCATGTCTGAACAACATCGCTTTGTTTCACTCCGAGACGCCTGGACACTTCTTTTCTTGAGAGCCCTTCCTGGCACAAAGTAAAAAGTGCGGAACCGATCGAACCGCGGTGTTTACCGTCTAGGCATAGTTGAACCATAGGCACCACGAGCCGTGTACCTCCTTCCTGATAGGATGACTGGAACTGATCAGCTGTCGGACCCAGTCCGTCTAATAGACGCTGCTCATGCATGGTTGTTTACATCTTTGGATGGGCTTAGTGACATCTCTGAACAGTCAAAGGGGCTGCGTCTGTGGTACAATGTCCACAGTCAACGTCCGTCTCCAAGAATTCTCGAACCGGAGTGATGCAAAAGTTTCTTTGATGTATGTGTAATACGAGGGGTGTTCAGTAAGTAATGCAACAAATATTTGTTCTCGACCACTATCGCTTGAAAAAACTCGAAGACTGTTGTAATACATCCTAGAATATTCGCACTTCATCCTCTATAGTAAAGGTCCGATAGGTGGCGGCATTGTATGTAGCCTTCAAAATGACGCCTGAAATGGAGGAGCTTTCCAAGAAAAGAGCTATCATTGAGTTTCTTTTGCGTCGGAAAGTAAACCGATTATGCGACATATAAGAATTTCCTAATCGGGGCCAAATTATTTAGTTTCACCTGAGTGCTTCGGTAATTAGGTTTTTGGATCTGTGCGTAATAATCTAATTTATTAGACACAGTTCCTGCAGCACAGTTACGTTGCGTGAGACGATAGTCGTTTGTTTCTTTGTTTCGAAAGCAAGTGACCGCTTGTTAATCAGCCAGTAGAGTTCCGCAGCATGTGCCGATAATCCGCTTACCTGAGTAGTTTACTTTTCCAGTTTCTTTAATAAGGATAGGGACTGTGATTGTTGCGTGCGGATGAGAGCCGAGTTGGTGACACTTCGTTGTCAGGCTGTGATGGCTTCAGTTACACTGCTTCAGGGTGCATGGATGGGCACCAAGTTTTGGGCCCACTGTAGGTATCCAACAACGTCCAGCACGTCGAAGTTCTCCGATCGGTCCTCACCGGTGACCAGCACAATTACTGCTCGCTCTGAGGTTGGCCCCGCTCCCCCCCCCCCCCCCCCCACCTGTGGTCGAGTGGGAGGTAGTTGCAGGGCATACCAGTCGGCGAAAAACTTCCCAGGGGGCCGGACATAAGACCTTCCCACTGAGTCTGACGAACAGGTTCCAGGTGCTGTCTGTGGCTGACACTGTCACTGAGCCAGATGCCACCGCTTCTCCTTTTTCAGAGGAAACCTCTCAGCCTATAAGATTCAGACAATCACACAGGGTGGGATTATTGATAGTTGGAAGCACCAACGTTAGGTGCGTTATGGGGCATCTTAGGGACATAGCTGCGAAGAAGGGTAAGAAAGCTGATGTGTACTCCATGTGCATACCGGGTGGTGTCATCCCAGACGTGGAACAGGTCCTCCCGGATGCCACGTGTGGGGCGGCGGATAGAATTAATTGTTGTTGTTGTATAAAATGTTTGGTTGTTGAAACACTGCTTTTCCCGGCCGATTAACCATATGTGCGGCGGCGGGTGGAATTATTGTTGTTAAATGTTCCTATTATTTAGAATGTTAATTATACTGTCTTTCGCCGTTCTCAACACTGGCTCTCTAACTACGATATTGGCAACCAGAAAGTGATTAGCAAAACGTGAAGCCTCTAATTAGAATTCCTAGCGCCCACTTCGTCTGAGAATACACTTATAGTTACAGCTTATAGCTCTGAGGAATTAGGAGATTGTCTGGGATTCATAACCAAAAACGGTCGTAAAAAAAAAGTTCTGTATTCTGAAAGTCACAAATGAAAACAAAAGAATCCACACAATCTAACTAACAGAGCAGTCCAGAGTCTAATGCGCTGATGCCACTATAATTGTCCGAATTAACTGTTTAAATGAATGCTCGCCATAATTTGATGATAATGTTCATCAAACGCCACGCTAAATAATGGTAGAATGTCTGTCCCGCGACGGCACGTGAAAATACGACATACGCAAACTGAAGATAAATAATTAAAATCATCCCAGAATTAACACTTCAATCGAAAATGATTTCATGGTTACGCGTATCCCGAGTAACTTAATACGGCATCCGAGGCCTTTTGTAGCAATGATACCGACGCGACGCGATTCCCGACACAGATGGCGTGCTATTCAGCGTCTGGAGACAACTGGGGCCTTGCTTCCTCGCGCAGCGTTCTTATATACGAGGGCAGTTCAATAAGTAATGCAACACATTTTTTTTCTGAAACAGGGGTTGTTTTATTCAGCATTGAAATACACCAGGTTATTCCCCAATCTTTTAGCTACACACTATTTTTCAACGTAATCTCCATTCAATGCTACGGCCTTACGCCACCTTGAAATGAGGGCCTGTATGCCTGCACGGTACCATTCCACTGGTCGATGTCGGAGCCAACGTCGTACTGCATCAATAGCTTCTTCATCATCCGCGTAGTGCCTCCCACGGATTGCGTCCTTCATTGGGCCAAACATATGGAAATCCGACGGTGCGAGATCGGGGCTGTAGGGTGCATGAGGAAGAACAGTCCACTGAAGTTTTGTGAGCTCCTCTCGGGTGCGAAGACTTGTGTGAGGTCTTGCGTTGTCATGAAGAAGGAGAAGTTCGTTCAGATTTTTGTGCCTATGAACACGCTGAAGTCGTTTCTTCAATTTCTGAAGAGTAGCACAATACACTTCAGAGTTGATCGTTTGACCATGGGGAAGTACATCGAACAGAATAACCCCTTCAGCATCCCAGAAGACTGTAACCGTGACTTTACCGGCTGAGGGTATGGTTTTAAACTTTTTCTTGGTAGGGGAGTGGGTGTGGCGCCACTCCATTGATTGCCGTTTTGTTTCAGGTTCGAAGTCATGAACACATGTTTCATCGCCTGTAACAATCTTTGACAAGAAATTGTCACCCTCAGCCACATGACGAGCAAGCAATTCCGCACAGATGGTTCTCCTTTGCTCTTTATTGTGTTCGGTTAGACAACGACGGACCCAGCGGGAACAAACCTTTGAATATCCCAACTGGTGAACAATTGTGACAGCACTACCAACAGAGATGTCAAGTTGAGCACTGAGTTGTTTGATGGTGATCCGTCGATCATCTCGAACGAGTGTGTTCGCACACTCCGCCATTGCAGGAGTCACAGCTGTGCACGGCCGGCCCGCACGCGGGAGATCAGTCAGTCTTGCTTGACCTTGCGGCGATGATGACACACGCTTTGCCCAACGACTCACCGTGCTTTTGTCCACTGCCGGATCACCGTAGACATTCTGCAAGCGCCTATGAATATCTGAGATGCCCTGATTTTCCGCCAAAAGATCACTGCCCGTTGTTTGCAACGCACATCCGTTACAGACGCCATTTTAACAGCTCCGTACAGCGCTGCCACCTGTCGGAAGTCAATGAAACTATACGAGACGAAGCAGGAATGTTTGAAAATATTCCACAAGAAATTTCCGGTTTTTTCAACCAAAATTGGCCGAGAAAAAAAATGTGTTGCATTACTTATTGAACTGCCCTCGTATAAAGCCGCGGTGCGGACGGCTAGGGGAACGCCTGATCAAATCGGCTCTCCCGACTAGCCGCTGGGCTAGTAATGCACCACCTTAAGTTATTGAATAAATCATAGCTTCTCTTCCTGATAGCTGATGAAGCTCTTAATTTAAATGTGCATTCAGCACACAGGTAAGTACTCATAATAAAATTTTGACGTGGCTAAGTTAAATATTTTGGGCGAGAGAATTAATTTAATTACACTGCACGCAGTAGACGAACTCTGAACTGGCCCTTTGGAGATACGCTATCGCTATAGTTTTATAGGTATTCAAATGAAACTTCTCACATCCTTATGGTGATAGTGGATCTCCATTCTACTTAAATATAAACATCCTAGCCTCATTTATTAGCCTACTTAATCTATCTTGCTTCCTTAAGTTTTAAGACGAATCTATCTTGCTTCCTAAAGTTTTAACTTTCTAGCTCTTTTCTGTTGCGCCAATGATTTTTACAGAAAAACGTCCAAATTTCGAAAATGGCTAAAGTTATCGAACTGATATTCAACACATATTAATTTAGTATTACTCCTGACATGCTAGAAACATTTTAGGTTATTTATTTGATTTTTAAAGTATTGCGCAACATTTATGACGTCAGAGCTAGTTACAGCGGACTGGCTGGCACACAATGGAAAGACTGATGTGAATTTACTACGGCGTGAGTAGGCTGCTTCCCTACACACCGAGAGCACAGGGTGCAGCCAACTGCAGGGGGTGGCTCACATCGGTACCAGTGTTGTGTACCACTTTGGATCAAAAGAGATTCTCTCTGGTTTCGAGTGGCTAACAGAAGTGATAAAGGCTGCCAGTCTTGCTTGTGGGGTGGAAGCAGAGCTCACCATCTGCAGCATAGTCGACAGGACCGATTGCTGGCCTCTGGTACAGAACCGAGTGCAGGGTCTGAATCAGAGGCTCAGACGGTTCTATGACCGTGTAGGCTGCAGATCCATCGAAATGCGCCAAAGCGTAGTTGGGTTTCAGGCTCCGCTGAATAGGTCAGGAGTCCACTATAAGCAGGAGGCGGCTACACCTGTAGCAGGGGCTATGTGGCGTAGACTGTTTTTTCGGCTAGAGTGTCTCGGGAAAACACAAGAATGGCTTCAGTCACAAAGGGTGCAGGCTGAATACAGGAAGAACGTAGGTACAGAAACCATCTATATAACAGTTGTAAATTGTCGTGGCTGTGTTGGGAAAGTACCGGAGCTCCAAGCACTAATAGAGAGCACTGATGCTCAAATCGTTGTTGTTGTTGTTGTTGTGGTCTTCAGTCCTGAGACTGGTTTGGTGCGGCTCTCCATGCTACTCTATCCCGTGTAAGCTTCTTCATCTCCCAGTGCCTAATGCAACCTACATCCTTCTGAATCTGTTTAGCGTATTCATTTCTTGGTCTCCCTCTACGATTTTTACCCTCCACTCTGCCCTCCAATACTAAATTGATGATCCCTTGATGCCTCAGAACATGTTGTAACACCTCCGATTTATGTATCCCGCTCGATCGGGATCAGATAGCAGCCCAAATAATAATTAATTGATGTGACCGTGTACCTAATGGGGCTGGCAATCGGATTTGACTGCTACGGAGTTGTTACATTCCATTTTTGTCCTTCTCAAATGCTGTAATAATGAAATGTCTGGTGACAAGAAGAACACCAACACAGCTTCACTAATCAAGACCTATATTCGTCTCAAAAACACAAGAAAAGGAGACAGCCACTGCCTTCGTCATACACATTTAATAACGGCTAATCTCAGCACAGGCTTCTTCGTTATTCATAATCGTCACACGCTAAATACAATCACTGCAATCCAACACTGCAATCCAAATGATGCCGGCGCGGTAGACGCGAAACCACAAATATCGGCACAGAAATATCACTGATCACTCTCGTAACTGTACTTCTTCACTTTCCCGTATTATTCTAACACAAAGGGGTTAAACTGCGGCGATGGCCACTCCCTTTGTTGGTAAACCTCGTATCACAGCAACCGGCCTCCGCACGGCTCGGCCCGCAACCCGGAACTGACTGACTCAACTCTCACTCGCTCTCGTAACCCGACACTATCGATTGTCTGCCCTGTCGACCTGTGCCGAGTACAAACTTATGGTAAGGGCCTACGGACCCCTTACATCCCCGCCCTCGAAAACTTCTTTGGAGCCACAGGCGTAAAAGAATCGGCAAGGGAATTAAACATTGCTACATCTGAACAAAACACATAATGTAAATAATTAATGAAATTACAATTCACCAAATAATCCCTCGACTCCGGTAGTGGGCTGCCTCCACAGTAATATTCTACAAAAGGTTATTACATCTCATAAACATGGCATTGTCCAAATTACAATTTTTTATATTAAACAGCAGTAGTCCTCTATAGTCCAATATTGAATGAAACACACAACATACAATCAAAAATTATTACTTGAACACATGACATATGAATTATTATACTACAAATTAGTTGTTACAGGTTTTACACCCATTCTCAGGTAATCGTCGATATGAAATACGCAATTCTAATTATAATACATCAGAAAACACAATGTAAATAAACGTTTTCCTTTTTCACCTGTCCGTTTAACAACTAAATGTTCTAAACATATCTTACCTAACTACATCAAGGAGCTTGAACGCTCTCATTTCAGACATTCGCCCTAATCAAGTTCCCTTTCCTCTTCTGGATTATCCCTGTTCTCGTGTGAGTAGTACCTTTTTATGTTTTCCACATGTTCTTTACCATGCACTCTCTTTGTCCGTGCATATTCCAACTCCACAGTGTTACGATGACCAGTTTTTATAATCCTGTACGGTTCCTTATAAACGTGGCTAAATTTATGTATTTCAGAGTTTATTTTCTTTGATTTTGCATGAACCTTTACTAGTACCAAGTCTCCTACTCGGTAAGTTATCGGTTTCACTAGCTTGTCGTGTCTTTCCTGTCTTTTTCTAGCCTTCTGCTTCATACTTAATTCCAATAACTCCAATTTCCTTTCCCATGTCAATGAACTTCCTGGTGGGTAGACCACCAACTCACGAAAAATACTGTTGGGTTCTTGATTGAGCAATACTTCACATGGTGCAAACCCTGTAGAATCGTGTGGGAGGTGATTCCTGACCCGCTCAAATTCTTCCAGATATTCTTTCCATGAACCATGCTTCCTATGACAGTATGTTCGGCATAAACGGTTCAATTCCTTCATTGTTCGTTCTGCTGGGTTAGAAGCTGGCCTATACCTAGAATTGGCAATTTGCTCTATTCTGTGCACATTTAGCATCTCTGTCCACTCCTTTGACCTAAATTGTGACCCATTATCACTCAAAATTCGCTTAGGAATACACACCTTTTGAAAATAGTCTTTCTCAAAATGGTTAATGATGGCTCTACTAGTGGCTTTCTACAACGGATAAAATTTTATGTACTTGGAAACAAGTTCTTCCACTACTAAGATTTGTGTGTAATTTCCTCGTGAGGCAGGAAGTGGCCCAAAGAGATCCACTGCGACTATGTCCTTAATTGCTGTTGGTACAATTGGATGCATATATCCTTTGTGCTGTACTGTAGTCGTTTTAGATTTTTGACAAGTGTCACATGTACTCAGTATCTTACGTATACGCCTTCCCATGTTGTTGAATGCACAATCTAACTACAACTTTTCCAGACACTTCTTCGGTCCATAATGCGCATTACTATAGTGCGTATACCAAATTAATTTTTCTACCACATGCTCAGGCACACAGAGTTTCCAGTTCTCCTCACTCTCCTTGTTTCTTTTATAAAGTATCCCATTATGAATATAATGAAATGTGCGAATCCTTTCCTCTCCTGCAAACCTGTATTTGTTTTTAATTGTCTTTAATTTCTCTTCCTCGTTCTGTTCCCTGCGCACATTCTTTAGGAACTTCCTTATGAATTCTTCATACTGTACTCCTTTCATCAGATTAATTCTAACTCCTTCTCCTTCTGGCCTATCCACCAACATTCCTCTCGAGTCAGCTGGTAATCTTGACAAAGAATCAGGTATTATATGTGTTGCTCCTGGTTCATAAATTATCTCGAAGTCATAGTCCTGTAATGCCAGGGCCCATCGCGTTAGTCTGCTATGCCTCAACTTACTTCTGGTCAGAAATGTAAGGGCCTTATGGTCAGTCACTACTTTCACATGCCTCCCGGCCAAATAATACCGGAAACGCTTAAACCCCCACACAATTGCCAATGCCTCCCTTTCAGTAATCGAATATTTCCTCTCCCAAGCATTTAAGCTTCTGCTACCGAACGCTATTGTTCTTACACTCTCACCATTTGGTACAAATGTATTCCGAGTCCACAGTCAGAGCTGTCTGCTCCTAAATAAAAATCCTTGGAAAAATCCGGGTGGTGCAATATGTCTGCACTATATAGTGCTTCCTTGATATTCTCAAACTCGGTTTGGCACTCTGCACTCCAATGCCACAGCATCCTCGCCTTGGTCAATTCTCTCATACTCGGGGCATTAAGTACAGATCCTTTGACAAATTTTCTATAAAACTCACAAACCCCAAAGAATGCTCGCAACTGTTTCTTACTATGGAGGGTCGGAAAATTTCTAATAGCCTCCATTTTACTAGGATCGGGATAGATACCCTCCTCGGATATTATATGGCCCAGGAATCTTATCTCTGATTTGCCAAATTCCGACTTGTCCAGGTTTACAGTTACCCCTGCGGTTTCAAAAGCTGCTAAGATTGCATCCAATCTATTTAAATGTTCTTCCCATGATTCGCTTGCTATCAAGAGGTCATCCACGTAGACGGTGACCTTTTTAAGTAACTCCTCACCTAGTATCTTATCCATCGCTCTTATGAATTCAGACACTGACACATTAAGCCCAAATGGCAACACTCTAAATTGATAGCACCTTCCTCCATAAGTAAATGCTGTATACTGGCGGGACTCTGTGACCAATGGTATTTGCCAATAACCAGCAGTTAAGTCGATACTACTAAGCACCTTTGCCCCTCGGAACTTTTGAATCAGCTCTTCTATAGTCTCAGGTTTGTCCCGCTCCGGCTCGATGATTTTGTTCACTGTTCGTGCATCAAAAACTATCCTCACCTTTCCATCCTTCTTATCAACAACAAATAGGGGGTTGTTATATTGACTGTTGGCCCTTTCTATAACACCAAGGTCCATCATCCTCTGTATCTCTTCATCTACTGCTCTTCGTTTCGCCTGGGGGATAGAATACTGTTTTATATTGAACGGTTTATGGTTCTTTATCTTTAGCTTACATTCCACCCCTTTCATGATACCTGGCTGTTGAGAAAATACCTTACAACGCCTGTATAATACTGTGGCTAATTTCCTCTTAGTCCCCTCATCTAGGTGTGTCATCTCCTCCAACTTTTTACTGATCTTATCCTCTTTATGTCTATCCTCTCGTGCTAATCCCTCAAGGTATATCAACACTTCTTCTTCTAGTTCCTCTTCCCCATATCCCATGGTGGGTTCCTCTTCATGACACAAATTTATCCTTCTGAATTCCTCCTCTTCTTCGATTGTACTCCCCTCAGCAACTTTAATCTCTTCTCTTCTCCCTTTCTTCCTTTGACCTTGATAGTACCTTCATCAAAACTCACTACTGCACGAACTTCATTCAACCAATCTATCCCTAAAATAATTGATGTGTTCTATCCAGCCACCACCAAAAATGTTGCTTCGTATTCTTCTCCCTCTATCTCGAATGTAATCAACACTTGTTCTTTAATAGGTTTACTCCTTGCACCCAACACGTTCACAATTCTCACTCCACTCACTGGGAAACTAGGCAAGCTAATATTTGCTTTTAGTATCTGTTCATATAACCTTTTGGATACTGCACATGCTTCACTTCCTGTATCGACTAATGCCTCGATATTCAGTCCACATAGCTTGATCCCTATCATGGGTAGCATGGGTTCTTTGGGAATCCCACTTCTTTCCTCCAGTAGATCTTCTCTCAGATCTCCACCATTGTCGTGTCTTAGTAGGTTTACTCTGGTCCTTGTAGCTCTCACTCCTGACTGGACCTCATCTGGAGTGTCATTCAGTTTTCCGGTCTATCCGCCTCTTCTATATGCACTGTGTTATTCATTCGCCTATCCCATCCTCTCTCATGATCTCTTGGTTTTTCACTCCTTCTCCAATCATTTCTCCATTGCCGTTCACCACCATGGTTCCTGTACCTATGGCCACCACCTCTTCCTCTATAATTAGACGAATTACCAAAATGATTCCTTGGGTCATTACTTCCCCCTCGGTTTTGATCATTAGCTTGATTGTGTTCCTGTGATCGAACAGATTCCAACTGTTCCAGTATTTCCATCAAGGCCTCCCTATCTTTAATTAGGCTCCCGGATACAGTTTCTTGCGTTCTCCGGCTCATTCTTCTTTTTATCGCTGATATCATTACGTCATCACTCAGGGGTTGTTCCAAGGTCTCGTTCAATTCCCACAAATGTTCGGCAAACTCTCTCAACGTTCCTCTCCATGTACTAAGTGACTTGCGGTGTAGTAAGTCCTCAATTGCTGCACACTGATGACTTTTGGACCAGTATTTCTTCAAGAATTCCTCTTCAAACTGATCATAACTAGTAGTCCCTTCCTTCTTCCTGACTCCCCAAGTGAAGGCCTCACCTTCCATTCTATCTATTGCAAATTGAATCTTGTCTGAGTCTTTAAGATGTGCTGGGAAAACTCCTTTTAACCATTTCATAAATATCATTGGGTGCAACCCTCCTTTCGGTCTAAATTTCTGCCCTGTATTATTTTGGACGTACCGATTATCACTGCTCATCAAGGTAATGACTCTACCTTCCCCAACGGTTAAAGTGGAATTGCTAATTCGTTTATCAATTTCTTCTGTCTTGCTCTCCAATTGCTACACTCCCTGTTGTAATTGCCTGACCTCCATTGCAACCCTCTTGTTATCCTCTCCTCGTTGCACGGCTATAGCATTTCTCGGATTGACAGCCAGTTGGTTTTGCCTATCTCCTATCCCCTTAACTGCATCATTGCATTGTTTCTGCATCTGCGTCACCTCGGCGATCCTTTCTCCCCATTCGGCCTTAGTTTCTTCAACATCGTCTTCTATCTTTTTTGTCAACCTTCCTTCCATCTTCTCCACGTCTCCCTGGACTTGGTCTATGCTCTTCTGTAGCTTCCTCTCTCTCTAATGATTCTCGGAATATTCTTCCCTCTTCTCTAGTTTCTTGTAAATCTTCCTTTAGTGATTTTTTTGTTTCTTGTAAACCCCTCTCTAATGATTCTCGGGCCATTCTTCCCTCTTCTCTAGTTTCTTGTAAACCTTTCTCTAACGATGCGTTAGTCTTCTTTATCAAGTCTACCAACATCGACCACCTATCGGCAGCCTCTGAAACTGGCCTAGCTCTCGTCGTTTGTCCCGGTGTCTCGGGATAACTAGTTGAATGTGCTGCTGGGCTTCCTAATGACAATCCATAATCACTGATTCCCGAATCATCTCTGTCTTCCTGTCCTATCCCTTTCCTTTCAACTACTGCCTCACAAACCTGCTTATCTTCAGTAGACATGTTTGGTTTATTTTTAATGGACAGGCAAGTAATACAGAATAACCTCTAGCAACCCAAAACACTCCTAATTACCATGAAACTAATCAAACAGTACCTGCAGTATTTTCAGCTAATCCCAAAATTGATACAATACGTATGAATACCGAACATAATAACTCTCAAAACCTAATAACTTCAAATATCAATTCTCACATACACAGCTTATGTAAAATGTTCTAAACAAGATAAATCACACACTCATAAAATCTATAAATGTAAAATCTCCAAAAACAATGAGCATATCTGTATAATTACCATTTAGACAACGCAGTATGCATAAATAAGTATGCTATATTTCAGAGTATGTCTTGCAAACTTTTCGGAAACTACTGTAATTGGGCACTTTTCCTAATGTGAAATTCAGTTTACAAATGTTTATTTAGCGCGAAGACTGCACACTACAATTAAATGTTATGTCAACCAGTCGTCTTCACTCACCAACTGACGTTACCAAGAGTCGCGATGTTTTGACGTTTTGAAGTGGGCGTGGCGCTGTACTGCCGCCGAAGACGCGTGAAGTCGCGCTGAAGATCTGCGGCGAGACGTCGTGGTTCTCCGTCGGCCACTCCGTGGCGCTGCAGGTGGGCGTAGTTTGTAGTTCGGCAGTGTGAAACCACCTCGCAGATCGAAGCTCTTTGGCGCAACTGCTACACGGGTCTGCGTGACGTCACTCAACAATTGCGTCGCCACATGAATTGTTGTCCGCATAACAGTTTATGGGCCCACTTGAAGCTGTCCGATTTTCACTATTTAAAAAGCAATTCCAGTCACAATATTAATATTAAACACTTCTGTAAAGCTTTCGTGACGAATCCTTAGTTCGTTTTGCTATTTTAATGTTCACACATGTCTTTCTTTAGTGTCCACTTTTCACAGTTTTTCGCGCGGATTTACGCATTTGCACATTATATCACAGTTTATCGACACTATTATTCTTATCAAATATGGCGAGAAGAAATAGTTTAGTCACAATCGTAAGATATTATTACTTCGTATTGTTCAAAAATGCACTGATTCTTGTCGCGATTTCAAAGTTTATGCTCTGTCTCGATCCAAAATGGGAAAAAATATTTTCTCGCGTTAAGCAAGGTAAAATTACCTATTGTTCTTACTATTCGTCCGAAAATTGCACTAGTCCTTTCACGGTAGGCCAAGGGTGTAACACCTCCAATTTATGTATCCCGCTCGATCGGGATTAGATAACAGCCCAAATAATAATTAATTGATGTGACCATGTACCTAATGGGGCTGGCAATCGGTTTTGACTGCTACGGAGTTGCTACATTCCATTTTTGTCCTTCTCAAATGCTGTAATAATGAAATGTCTGGTGACAAGAAGAACACCAACACAGCTTCACTAATCAAGACCTATATTCGTCTCAAAAACACAAGAAAAGGAGACAGCCACTGCCTTCGTCATACACATTTAATAACGGCTAATCTCAGCACAGGCTTCTTCGTTATTCATAATCGTCACACGCTAAATACAATCACTGCAATCCAACACTGCAATCCAAATGATGCCGGCGCGATAGACGCGAAACCACAAATGTCGGCACAGAAATATCACTGATCACTCTCGTAACTGTACTTCTTCACTTTCCCGTATTATTCTAACACAAAGGGGTTAAACCGCGGCGATGGCCACTCCCTTTGTCGGTAAACCTCGTATCACAGCAACCGGCCTCCGCATGGCTCGGCCCGCAACCCGGAACTGACTGACTCAACTCTCACTCGCTCTCGTAACCCGACACTATCGATTGTCTGCCCTGT
Source organism: Schistocerca nitens (assembly GCF_023898315.1). NCBI lineage: Eukaryota > Metazoa > Arthropoda > Insecta > Orthoptera > Acrididae > Schistocerca > Schistocerca nitens. The sequence continues at coordinate 73,700,082 of NC_064614.1, forward strand.
CGACCTGTGCCGAGTGCAAACTTATGGTAAGGGCCTACGGACCCCTTACAATGTCCTACCAACCGATCCCTTCTTCTAGTCAAGTTGTGCCACAAACTTCTCTTCTCCCCAATCCTATTCAATACCTCCTCATTAGTTATGTGATCTACCCATCTAACCTTCGGCATTCTTCTGTAGCACCACATTTCGAAAGCCTCTATTCTCTTCGTGTCCAAACTAGTTATCGTCCATGTTTCACTTGCATACAAATACTTTCAGAAACGACTTCCTGTCACTTAAATCTATACTCGATGTTAACAAATTTTTCTTCTTCAGAAACGCTTTCTTTGCCATTGCCAGTGTACATTTGATATCCTCTCTACTTCGACCATCATCAGTTATTTTGCTCGCCAAATAGCAAAACTCCTTTACTACTTTAAGTGTCTCATTTCCTAGAATGGCTTCAGTCACAAAGGGTGCAGGCGGAATAAAGGAAGCACGTAGATACAGAAACCATCCATACAACAGTTGTAAATTGTCGTAGCTGTGTTGGGAAAGTACCGGAGCTCCAAGCACTAATAGAAAGCACTGATGCTCAAATCGTTACAGGCACTGAAAGCTGGCTGAAACCGGACATAAGCTCAACCGAAAATCTTACGACGACCCTAAGGGTGTTCCGAAAGGATAAGCTAATCACGGTTGGAGGTGGCGTGTTTGTTGTTGTTAAAAGTAGTTTACCTTGTCGCGAATTTGAGGTACATAGTACCTGTGAGTTACTATGGGCAGAGGTCATTCCTGGCAACCGTAATAAAATAATAGTTGGATCCTTTTACCGACCTCCAAATTCAGATGATACAGTTGCTGAGAGGTTCAAAGAAAATTTGAGTTTGATTTCAAACACGTACCCGACTCATATGATTATAGTTCTTGGTGACTTTAATTTAACCGCTGTATGTTGTCGAAAATACGTGTTCAAACCCGAAGATACGCATAAAACATCATCTGAAATTGTGCTAAACGCATTGTCTGAAAATTATTTCGATCAGTTAGTTCATGAGCCCACGCGAATAAGCGGAAAATATACCTATTCAAAAAAGCAGATAAAAATTCGCTTGACGCCTTCCTGATATACAATATCCACTCCTTCCAAATTAGCAGTGTAAGTATAGACTAGATGTGGCTTGAATTTAAAGAAATAGTATCAACAGCAATTGATAGATTTGTACAAATAAGTTGACAAACGACGGAGCTGATCCTCCTTGGTACACAAAACGGGTCAGAACACTGTTGCAGAAACAACGAAACAAACATGCCCAATGTAAACAGACGAAAATCCTCAAAATTGGCGATCTTTTACAGAAACTCGAAATTTAGCGCGGACTTCAATGCGAGATGCTTAAAATTGTTTCCACAACGAAACTTTATCTCTAAACCTGGCAGAAAGTCCAAAGAGATTCTGGTCGTATCTGAAATATGTTAGCTGCAAGACACAATCAATGCCATCTCTCCGCGATAGCAATGCAGATACTATCGAAGACAGTGCTGCCAAAGCAGAGTTGCTAAACACAGCCTTCCGAAATGCCTTCATAAAAGGAAACCAAATAAATATTCCAGAAAGCAAATCAAGAACAGCTGTCAACATGAGTATCGTAGATTTAAATATCCTCGGAGTAGTGAAGTAACTTAAATCACTTAATAAAAGCAAGTCTTCTGGTCCAGACTGTATACCAATTAGGTTCGTTTCAGAGAATGCTGATGCAATTGCTCCATAACTAACAATCATATACAACCGTTCGCTCGACGCAAGGTCCGTGCCCCAACACTGGAAAGCCGCACAGGTCACACCAGTGTTCAAGAAAAATAGTACGAGTAGTATCTAAATTACAGATCCATATCATTAACGTCGATATGCAGCAGGACTTTGGAACAGATACTGTAGTCGAACATTACGAATTACCTTGAAGGAAAGGGTGTATTGCCACACAGTCAACATGGATTTAGAAAACATCGTTTTTCTGAAACACATCTAGCTCTTTATATGCATGAAGCGTTGGGAACTATTGACAAGGGATTTCAGATTGATTCCGTATTTCAGGATTGATGGAAGGCTTCTGACACTGTACCACACATGCGGCTTGTAGTAAAATTGGGTGCTTACAGAATATCGTCTCAGTTATCTGACTGGATTCGTGATTTTCTGTCAGAGAGGTCACAGTTCGTAGTAACCGACGGAAAGTCATCGAATAAAACAGAAGTGATATCTGGCGTTCCCCATGATAGTGTTATAGGCCCTTTGGTGTTCCTTATCTATATAAACGATTTGGGAGACAATCTGAGCAGCCGTCTTACGTTGTTTGCATATGACGCTGTCGTTTGGCGACTAATAAAGTCATCAGAAGATCAAGAGAGAGACACATAGAAAATGTTGTGGGGAAGGTTAACCAAAGACTGCGTTTTATTGGCAGGTCACTTAGAAAATGTAATAGATGTACTAAGGAGACTGCCTACACTACGCTTGTCAGTCCTCTTTTACAATTCTGCTAGTTGGTGTGGGATCCTTACCAGATAGGACTGACTGAGTACTTCGAAAAAGTTCAGAGGAGGGCAGCACGTTTTTTATTATCGCGAAATATGAGAGAGAGTATCAGTGAAATGATACTGGATTTGGCCTGGACATCATTAAAACAAAGGCGTTCTTGAAACTTCCTGGCAGATTAAAACTCAGTGCCCGACCGAGACTCGAACTCGGGACCTTTGCCTTTCGCGGGCAAGTGCTCTACCAACTGAGCTACCGAAGCACGACTCACGCCCGGTACTCACAGCTTTACTTCTGCCAGTACCTCGTCTCCTACCTTCCAAACTTTACAGAAGCTCTCCTGCGAACCTTGCAGAACTAGCACTCCTGAAAGAAAGGATATTGCGGAGACATGGCTTAGCCACAGCCTGGGGGATGTTTCCAGAATGAGATTTTCACTCTGCAGCGGAGTGTGCGCTGATATGAAACTTCCTGGCAGAATAAAACTGTGTGCCCGACCTAGACTCGAACTCGGGACCTTTGCCTTTCGCGGGCGAGTGCTCTACCAACTGAGCTACCGAAGCACGACTCACGCCCGGTACTCACAGCTTTACTTCTGCCAGTACCTCGTCTCCTACCTTCCAAACTTTACAGAAGCTCTCCTGCGAACCTTGCAGAACTAGCACTCCTGAAAGAAAGGATATTGCGGAGACATGGCTTAGCCACAGCCTGGGGGATGTTTGGAAGGTAGGAGACGAGGTACTGGCAGAAGTAAAGCTGTGACTACCGGGCGTGAGTCGTTCTTCGGTAGCGCAGTTGGTAGAGCACTTGCCCGCGAAAGGCAAAGGTCCCGAGTTCGAGTCTCGGTCGGGCACACAGTTTTAATCTGCCAGGAAGTTTCGTATCAGCGCACACTCTGCTGCAGAGTGAAAATCTCATTCTGGAAAGGCGTTCTTCGTTGCTGCGGAAACTTCTCTCGAAATTAGTAATCACTGGCTTTCTCCTCCGAACGCGAAAATATTGTTGACACCAACCTACACAGGGAGAAACGATCACCATGATAAAATAAGGAAAATCAGAGCTCTTACGGAAAGATATAGGTGTTCATTCTTTACGCTCACTATTCGAGATTAGAACTATAGAGAACTGTGGAGGTTTTTCGATGAACCCTCTGGCAGGCACTTAAATGTCATTGGAAGAGTATCCATGTAGATGTACATGTAGACCAACAGAGCATCGGGGATATTCGTAGGCGCCTTCAGAATGCCTAGGAGACCTATCAGTGAATCATAGCACAGTCGTTGGGCGAGGCGTCTGTCACCAATAAGGTCGCGCAAATCATCCAGTCAGTGTCCTACAGGCAATCCCCACACAGCTATCACTCCTGCAATGTCGGAATGTGTGGACACTCTCATTGAAAGTGATCGACGGATCACAATCAAACGCCGAGCTGCGGAACTGGCCGTCTCTGTTGGTAGTACTGAAACACGCGTCCACCAGGTGGGATACTCAAAGGTCTGTGCAGGCTGCGTTCCTCGACAGCAGACCATAAAGAGCAACGAAGGACCATCTGTTTGGAGTTACGAGACTGATCGTGACATTTGTTTGTCGAACATCGCCACAGGCGATGAAACATGGGCTCATGATTTCGAACTGGAAACAAAACGATAACTCATGGAGTGGTGCCACACCACCTATCCTCATAAGAAAAAGTTCAAATTTGCAATCTCAGCCACTAAAGACATGGCGACGGTCTTTTGGGACTCTGAAGGGGCTATTCTGTTTGATGTCCTTCATCATGGTGCAACGATCAATTCTGAAGTGTATTCAGGAAAATGAAGACATGATTTCAACGTGTTCTTCGCTATAAAAGTGCATAACTAACTTCTCCTTCCCCATGACTATGCAAGAACTCATGCAGATCTGCGAATCCGAGACTGTTCTACCTCATCACCCCTACAGTCCTGATATCGCACATTCCGACGTCCGTTTGGGTCAACAAAAGGTGCACTCCGAGGTAAACATAATATCTATGACGGGGATGTTATTGACGTAGCTCCATGTTGGTTCCGACATCTACCAGAAGAGTGGTATAGACACTCCCAGGAAGGTGGCGTAAGGTCACCACAATGAACAGAGACTGTGATGAAAAATAGGCTTTTGTAGCCAAAAGATTGGGGAATAATGTGGTGCACTGGAATCCTAAATAAAAGCAACCCGCTTTCAGAAAAAAAGTGAGTTGCATTACTTATTAAACAACCCTTGCACTAATAGCTGTTTTTCTGGATGCATTATGATCTCACGCGTAACTGATTATTAGGGCAATCCCTACTTCAAAAGAAACTCTACAGTGATTTGTCAGAATTTTACGTGTGAATGTGAGAAAATGAACATCGATGCCACACCGCGGCATATAATGAAGAGACTGATGCTCCCCGAAACCAATACATACATTAAGAGAGATACATGGTCACCTGGTGCCAGTTCTACAGCTTCTGTAGTGTCTGAAGTATGTATGTGAGCCGCACGAGCGTCAGATTTTGTAAAATTGAACTGAAGTTATGTTAAAAAATTTGCCACTCGTTGACGTACTGCTTGTTGGCTTTCGTCTCGGAATGTGTGTGTGGAATCTTATGGCACTTAACTGCTAAGGCCATCAGCCCCTAAGCTTACACACTACTTAACCTAAAGTATCCTAAGGACAAACACACACACCCATGCCCGAGGGAGGACTCGAACTTCCGCCGGGACCAGCCGCACAGTCCATGACTGCAGTGCCTATGGCCGCTCGGCTAATCCCGCGCGGCGTCTCGGAATCTTCAGCTGACGTTTGTTTAGTGATTTTATTTATTTATTTATTTGCGTCTCGCCAGCGCAAGTGGCGGGTATTGTCAAGATTGACCAGGGTTGAAGGACGAAGCAATGACAATACCAGCCAAATCTCTTCACACTGACGTAACGCCAGAAAAATCATTAAGCGAATGTCGGCCCAAGATCCCGAAACGGAAGCCGAGAAACAGTACGTCACAAGCAAAGTAGTATATGCACTTACTGTGACATGTACGTTAAATCACTGTTACCTACAGCAACTTGTCGCTACAAACCGAAACGACAGGAGTGGACCCTAGCAGGTGGCCGCTAGACGGTAGGTAAACAAGTCACTTGTTCCGGTGCGGTAGCGACGAAACTTGGCGGAGTCAAGACGCAGCGAGGCAGCTCCGCAGAGGGCCGGATAGTGGCGGAAGGAGCTGCCCCGGGGGCAGAGGTGGGAGGCGGACGCGAGGGAGAAGGGGAAGAGGATGTGGCCGCCAAACTTCCTTCCCGCGGCCGGGCCAGGATAAGCTGTACGGGCGGGGAGACGTCGCCCTCGATAAAGCTGTCCTTCTGGGAGCGGCGCGCAACTCCGCCAAGTGGCGGCTGCGAACTGTTGAATTGGTGTCCTGGAGGGCCGCAGGACTCTCGTCCCGACAACTGTTCTGCCAGGCACCTCTGACCTCTTGCTCTTCAATTCCATTGAGGTTGTACCAACAGCAGAACCATTTTTATCTCTCAGTTCATGCAAAGATTTAGAGTTTTGTTAAAAAGTCCCCGATATTCTGGTACAGAAAACAGTCACAAAATATTCCAAAAATCTTACTGGTTATCAACATAACTTCCTGGCAGACGCACACATCTTTCACAACGTCGACACCGTGATTCTATGGTCACTGTGAAACTTCTTCAGTGGTCTGTTTTGAGCACTGGGAAATAACTAGGAGTTTCATCAGGCTAATAAGGAGCGTGAGAAACCAAATGAGACACTTTGACGAAGAAACTACTGCATTTATTTCGGCACATGCGGTGGTGCATTGTCTTGTTAAAAGATCACACGTTCTGTTGCACTGTCGCACATTGTCGGGATGACATTTCTCTTCAGAACATCTTTACAGCTCGCACTTGTCAGCATACTACCCCTAGAACACAATACGTAAGCCATTGTCACTCTATTATATGACCACCCTAATTTTTTTCACCTTTGGCTCTTTCCCGAAATGTTTTTGGAGGCTGTGAGCCCGTGCACGCCCACTGAGCTTAGAACCTTTTTGTCAGGACTGAATAAAACACATCTACGTCACATCCTCTGTCAAGCTTAAAAGGCAATCACATTCATGCCGTATTCACGTTTCAGTATCGTCTGGGAAACCGCCACACATGTAGCCTTGAGGTTGCCTGTCTGTGGCGCCTTTCCGTCTACTTGGAGGACAATTTCCGCCTTATTTGGTCATCACGTAGTGCTTTATCCACAGATAATGGTGAAATGTCAACTACGGAGGTGATGTGCTTCACAGACATCCGGCAGTTATCGAAAACATGTCTCTGCTCGCCTGACTACGTAATACTGGCTGTAGAAGAGTCAGTGCATTAGCACGTATATCTCAGTGAGTCACGTAGCACGATTTTGTATATGTGTCTGTTATGAAGCCTCAGTTTTATTGCAGTTCTGTAGGCAACTGTTGTTTTCGCCAGCAGCTATTTGCGCTTCCCTGGACTACAGCCAACAGGCATTACAGCAAATGTTGAACAAAGTTTAAATCGTAAATCAGTTGGTCCACTACTCTGGAACTTCGAGAGCTAGCGACATACCTTTGTTTCTTTTTACATCACATGATTAGGACAACACAACACCCAGTCCCTGAGTGGAGAAACTCTCCGACCCAGCCGGGAATCGAACCCAGGCCTTTATGATTGGCATTCTGTCGCGCTGACGACTCAGCTACCGGGGGCGGACAGTATTAACAGTATGAGTAAGTAACATATGATCTTTGGTGAGGTCCACCTTTAGCGAAACAATTTTGTCTGTTGTCCCAGACATATTTCATTGCAGTTGTAGCATCAGTGTTTTATTATTATTATAGCTGTTAAACATAAGGAATGTTCTTTACTGTTTAAATACATTTAAATATTAGTTTCTAAATCGTAATTACAGATTTTTTCAGATTATTCTGATTTAGAAATTAATATTTACAAGTATTTAAAGAGTAAAGAACATTTCTTATAATTAACAGCCATAATAACAAAAAACACTGATGATGCTGCAACTGCAGTGAAATATGTCTGGGACAACAAACAAAATTGTGTTTTTCTAATGGCGGACCCCACCCAAAAATATATGTTATTGTTAAAGCAAACACAGACAAAAGAGCTTCAACCTCAAGATAAGTAAGATTCGGAAGGGAAGAGGAGATTAGTATTTAACTTCCCCTCGACAACGGGAGATGGAGCCCAAGCTCGGATTAGGAAAGGATAGAGAAGAAATGTGACCGTGCCCTTTTGAATGAACCATCCCAATATTTATGATCGAACATCGCCATTGCCTAAAATTTAAACAAAAATAGTTAGCAATGGCATCCTATGACTACTGGCACAAGAAGTCACCCTCGTTATACAAACTGTCTTGTCAAAAATGGCGGACGAACAGACAGAGGTTGTAACCTCCCCACACGTAATAATAAAAATATGAATAATGAATGCGATTCTAATTTAATGTAACCTCTGAACAAAATTGGTTCCCATTTAACGCCTCCATGCAGAAATGCATTCACATTTAATGTACCCACAAAATTCTTTTCTCATTTAATGGTAAGTTCGAAACAGAAAAATTCCTAAACCCCGCAATAAAATATTAAAAAAAAATTCAGTAACCTGGTAAATTTTAGGACGACAGCATCGCTGCGCCACGGCCCTGTATTCCGAATAAAAAAGCAAAAATTCTTACCTCAATAAAAACTGCGAATATATCTGCTCTTACCTAAAAAAATTTCGGGACAGCTCCGTGCAATGCTGGCCTATACATTTGTGATTCGTGAAAGGAATGATCATGCATTGGATAAATTCTTTAAATTGAAATGAATGTTTTTTTTAAAAAAAGTTACTTTATATTATAAAAATTATTATTAGGGTATTTTTTTTAAAAAAAAATTGGATGACAGTTCACATACATTACTAGATATGCGCAAGGCTGATTCTTTACCTTATACAATAATACTCATCCTCCAGAGTCCCGACCAGAGCAGACTGCAAAACAGCGCAGACACGCGCAGACTACTGCAGACTAGCGCAAGCAAGAACCAACTACATACTGCTCTCTGGTCAGAGACTCTCCTATGCCTTGCCTATTGCAGGCAGCGCATACCTCTTACAAGGTTCAGGACACTCTCTTCCCCTTGGGGTGGGAAATTTCCCCTAAAAGGTGGAAGAATCAGCAATGATCAACGGCATGAGGATGCAAAAGGCAAAGCAAACCGCTGATACCGAAAGGATAATACAGTACATAAAGGAAGTTGAAAATCTAATGGTCATGAGGGATTCGGATGTGCTTATATGGAACGGAATAGAAGACGGCGTTACAAGAGAATATGGGCTTGGTAGCAGTAACGAGAAAGAGTAAGAGAGATCTGCAATAAATATTTTTAGTAATAGGGAATGCTCTGTTCGAGAACCACAAGGGGGAGGTATACATGGAAAAGGCCTAGAGATATAGGAATATTTCAGTTAGATTACATCAAGGTCAGGAGAACCACAAGAGGAGGAGGTATACATGGAAAAGGCCTAGAGATATAGGAATATTTCAGTTAGATGACATCAAGGTCAGGCAGAGACACCGAAATCAGATATTGGATCGTAAAGCGTACCCGGGAGCAGATATGGACTAACATCACGATTTAGTAATGATGAGGATAGGTTAAAGTTTGAGAGACTAGTCAGGGAGAATCAATGCATAAAGAAGTGGGATACGAAGTACTAAGGAATGAAGAGATGTGTTTGAAGGGATCTGAGCCCATAGATACAGTGCTAATGAATAGCTCAGTAGGCAGTTCAGCTGAAAAAAAAAAAGGACATATCTAAACAGGGCAGTCGCAAAAGTTGGAAATAAAACCGTAGATACAAGGCAGGGAAGAACCGACAAGTGTGATTATTATTGGACAATCAGCTTAACAGCACATACATCTAATTGTTCGCAAGAATAATACATAGAAGAAATGAAAAGAAGATGGAGGTTCTGTTAGATTATCAGTTTGGCATTAGGAAAGGCAAAGGCACCCGAGAGACAGTTCTGACGTTGCAGTTGATAATGCAAGAAATACTGAAGAAAAACGACACGTTCACTCCACTTGCCGATCTGGAAAAAGCTTTACGCAATGTCACATGGCGCAATACGTTCGAAAATCTGAGAATACTAGTGGTAAGTTGCAGGGAAAGACGGGCAATATGCAATACGTATAAGCACCAAGAGGGAACAACAAGACTGGAAGCCCAAGAACAAAGTGATCAGATTAAGAAGGATGTTGTACTGCTCCACGGTGGTGGTGTGTCTACTAAATTACACTACTGGCCATTAAAATTGCTACACCATGAAGATGACGTGCTACAGACGCGAAATTTAACTGACAGGAAGAAGATGCTGTGATATGCAAATCATTAGCATTTCAGAGCATTCACACAAGGTTGGCGCCGGTGGCGACACCTACAACGTGCTGACATGAGGAAAGTTTACAACCGATATCTCATACACAAACAGCAGTTGTCCGGCGTTGCCTGGTGAAACGTTGTTGTGATGCCTCGTGTAAGGAGTAGAAATGCGTACCACCACGTTTCCGACTTTGATAAAACTCGGATTATAGCCTATCGCGATTGCGGTTTATCGTGTCACGATATTGATGCTCGCGTTGGTCGAGATCCAATGACTGTTACCAGATTATGCAATTAGGGGGTTTAGGAGGGTAATGCGGAACGCCGTGCTGCATCCCAACGGCCTCGTATCGCTAGCAGTCGAGATGACAGGCATCTTATCCGCATGGCTGTAACGGATCGTGCAGCCACGTCTCGGTCCCTGAGTCAACACATGGGGACGTTTGCAAAACAACAACCATCTACATGAACAGTTCGACGACAGCAGCATGGACTATCAGCTCGGAGACCATGGCTGCGGGTACCCTTGACGCTGCATCACCGACAGGAGCGCTTGCGATGGTGTACTCAAAGACGAACCTGGGTGCACGAATTGCGAAACGTCATTTTTTTCGGATGAATCCATGTTCTGTTTACAGCATCATGATAGTCACATCCGTTTTTGGCGACATCGCAGTGAACGCACATTGGAAGCGTGGATTCGTCATTGCCTTAATGGCGTATCACTCTGCGTGATGGTATGGGATGCCATTGGTTACGCGTTTGGTCACCTCTTGTTCGCATTGACGGCACTTTGAACAGTGGACGCTACATTTCAGATGTGTTATGACCCGTGGCTCTACCCTTCATTTGATCCCTGCGAAACCCTACATTTCAGCAGGATAATGCACGACCGAATGTTGCAGGTCCTGTACGGGCCTTTCTGGATAGAGAAAATTTTCGTCTGCTGCCCTGGCCAGCACATTCTCCAGACCTCTCACCAATTGAAAACGTCTGGTCAATGGTGGCCGAGCAACTGGCTCGTTACAATACGCCAGTCACTACTCTTGATGAACTGTTGTATCGTGTTGAAGCTGCATGGGCAGCTGTACCTGTACACGTCATCCAAGCTCTGTTTGACTCAATGCCCAGGCGTATCAAGGCCGTTATTACGGGCAGAGGTAGTTGTTCTGGGTAGTGATTTCTCAGGATCTGTGCACCCAAATTGCGTGAAAATGTAATCACATGTCAGTTCTAATATAATATATTTGTCCAATGAATACACGTTTATCGTCTGCATTTCTTCTTGGTGTAGCAATTTTAATGGCCAGCAGTGTATATTTACTGCGCCAGCCAATAACACCTGCTAAAGCGACTACTATTTATCAGTGTGTCAAACGTGGTTGGAATGGCACTGATATACAGAGATGACAATTATATTAAAACGCGTAGCGACACCATAGCGTTCCGCAACTACGTGTACTATATCAGCTATCTGCAAGTAGTTGTGAGGATGGAAAGTTTAACCAAATGCTTACCACTCGCACAATAGCTACCGCCGAAGATGCAACTGGACCACCACTAGTACAAACGGGTTCTGGTTTTATCGGCTAGTGTTAGCTTTCGATTGAAAATTTTAGTTAACACATCTATCACAAGATTTTACTGGTTCGACCAGCAAGCTAACACCAAAAGTAATCTACTAGTCGATACAATCAAGCAGAAACTACAAGTCTGATTAGGATGCGCTACTTAAGTCAATTAAACCCAACTCACTGCGATGTGCCATACTTCACAGTATCGTGATCGGAAACCTCGTTTATGTAACCCAACACTCCAACGCTGATACCTTGGATTTGTCTTATCTTTTTCCCAGCTTGAAAACTATCCAACATGGAGTTTAAGTGTTCCTTTTAATAGTACCCCACTGAAGCAATCATTCTAGACTGAAATTTCTTAGCTACCAATTTCAGTTAGTTTAATTTTCGTAACAGCACGCCAGCGATATAATTTTACGTGTTGACTGAGCGTTGCTAGTCAGAGATTATTAATCCTACACAGTCACTGCACTGCAGCTCTATCCTGGCTTAATTTTTTTACGAACACACAATGGATAATGCTATTTGTACTCTATCAATGATAATGGTTTATGCTACAATCTTCATAGTTTACTAATTCCCCATAACTTAGCTTTTCCACTTTTTATCAAAAATGGTTCAAATGGGTCTGAGCACTATGGGGCTTAACATCTATGGTCATCAGTCCCCTACAACTTAGAACTACTTAAACCTAACCAACCTAAGGACATCACACAATGCCCAGTCATCACGAGGCAGAGAAACACTTTTTATCACTTGAACAGTCAGACAAAAACCTCTTTCATATACTTTAAGCCGATCTTTACGTAATTATCGTAACAAACTCTCAGTGTGACTTATCTTTCACTTTAATATGATTCACTGTGTAATCTTTAATCTTTTTATTTTTTGAGATTGAAAGATTCTGTTATCGTATTTTCAAGTTATGTTGTATGGGGAGAAATGATAACACGAGACACCAGTTTTTCCTTTATCATGCACAGGGCCTTAGCATCATTTTATTTAGCCATTTTCTTAATTTTCAATGTCTCCACAAAGTTTCGTCAGGCGTGAGTGCTGGTGGTAAACTACTTCCCCACCAAGCGGAAGCTAGTAAAAAAAAGAAACAGAAAACCTAAGCGTCACCGCCACTTTAAAGTATCATTAATATTCATTCAAATCAAAGCAAATTTCTCCCTATTCAGGCGTTGACATACGCGGACCCTCTATACCAAATTTAAAACACTCAGCACTCACAATTTCAAAGAGACAATTATCGTGCTCTACTCAGTTAATAGGTCTTCGTTCTGTCAGTTTCGTCGGATGGAAAATATCTGTTACACCAATTCGCGCGTGTCACAAAGTATCTGGTACAGATTGGTTCTCCCGTTTACATTAATCAAACTAGGACGTCCGTTCTCACAATAATTACACGACAATCACAGGCCGCACTTCAATTAGAGAGTTCTTTCAGCCGGGGATTCTATTACCTCAGGACTTCCCCACAATTACAACCAACACTGTCGCACACTCACGCCAAAGATTTAGCAAATCCTTATTACAGAAGCGGCAACGGCACATGTACCTTTGTGCTTACCCTTATTAAACCAATCACTCACAAAGTCTCCGCGTGAAGGTGATACCAAATACACGCAATCAAGACTGAAAAGCACCTCCCCTTAGCACGAGATACGGAACGCCTGATTGCGAGTAACTCCAAGGTTAGCTCGACCACACTTTACACTATCACTAATCACACGAACACGCGAGAAAAACCAATCTCATTGCGTGTCTCACAACGAGCTACTCTTTTAAAGCAAACTCCAAATATCATCGCACATCCCACTACCGAATGTGAACAATACACCTCGCACAATAATTACATATAACTTCCCTTATAGGTCATAACCCCATCACGGGTTCAACTAATAACTTTAGAAGCCCAAATACGACATTAAATCATTCGAGCGCCAACTCCAAATAGGCTTACACTTCCCGACTGTCACGAACTGACTGACGTTACCCCGTGACCTCAATGGTGACTAACTCCCCGATGTCTCAAATGTAACTCTCTACACGGGATCTCAACGGTAACTCTCCTTGAAACAAGGTACAAAACCAAGAACCAGAATTTTTGAACAAACAAAGATGTCACATTAATTGTCTGTTTTTCACAACTTTCATTATTAGATGCTTTCGTTCCACTTCAGTAGCGGCCAGCTGATCATCAATCGATATCTTTGCCGCGCGCCACGCTGCTCCTATCGTCGCGGTTGTGTGACATCTCTGGCCGCGACAGGCTCTGTTGCATATGCTCTTTCTACAACATAATTTTGACAACATTTTCAGAAGAAAATACAAATAAAATTCACAACCCCTTATACACTCCTGGAAATTGAAATAAGAACACCGTGAATTCATTGTCCCAGGAAGGGGAAACTTTATTGACACATTCCTGGGGTCAGATACATCACATGATCACACTGACAGAACCACAGGCACATAGACACAGGCAACAGAGCATGCACAATGTCGGCACTAGTACAGTGTATATCCACCTTTCGCAGCAATGCAGGCTGCTATTCTCCCATGGAGACGATCGTAGAGATGCTGGATGTAGTCCTGTGGAACGGCTTGCCATGCCATTTCCACCTGGCGCCTCAGTTGGACCAGCGTTCGTGCTGGACGTGCAAACCGCGTGAGACGACGCTTCATCCAGTCTCAAACATGCTCAATGGGGGACAGATCCGGAGATCTTGCTGGCCAGGGTAGTTGACTTACACCTTCTAGAGCACGTTGGGTGGCACGGGATACATGCGGACGTGCATTGTCCTGTTGGAACAGCAAGTTCCCTTGCCGGTCTAGGAATAGTAGAACGATGGGTTCGATGACGGTTTGGATGTACCGTGCACTATTCAGTGTCCCCTCGACGATCACCAGTGGTGTACGGCCAGTGTAGGAGATCGCTCCCCACACCATGATGCCGGGTGTTGGCCCTGTGTGCCTCGGTCGTATGCAGTCCTGATTGTGGCGCTCACCTGCACGGCGCCAAACACGCATACGACCATCATTGGCACCAAGGCAGAAGCGACTCTCATCGCTGAAGACGACACGTCTCCATTCGTCCCTCCATTCACGCCTGTCGCGACACCACTGGAGGCGGGCTGCACGATGTTGGGGCGTGAGCGGAAGACGGCCTAACGGTGTGCGGGACCGTAGCCCAGCTTCATGGAGACGGTTGCGAATGGTCCTCGCCGATACCCCAGGAGCAACAGTGTCCCTAATTTGCTGGGAGGTGGCGGTGCGGTCCCCTACGGCACTGCGTAGGATCCTACGGTCTTGGCGTGCATCCGTGCGTCGCTGCGGTCCGGTCCCAGGTCGACGGGCACGTGCACCTTCCGCCGACCACTGGCGACAACATCGATGTACTGTGGAGACCTCACGCCCCACGTGTTGAGCAATTCGGCGGTACGTCCACCCGGCCTCCCGCATGCCCACTATACGCCCCCGCTCGAAGTCCGTCAGCTGCACATACGGTTCACGTCCACGCTGTCGCGGCATGCTACCAGTGTTAAAGACTGCGATGGAGCTCCGTATGCCACGGCTAACTGGCTGACACTGACGGCGGCGGTGCACAAATGCTGCGCAGCTAGCGCCATTCGACGGCCAACACCGCGGTTCCTGGTGTGTCCGCTGTGCCGTGCGTGTGATCATTGCTTGTACAGCCCTCTCGCAGTGTCCAGAGCAAGTATGGTGGGTCTGACACACCGGTGTCAATGTGTTCTTTTTTCCATTTCCAGGAGTGTATATATAGGGGAAGGCGGGACAATATGAGGAAGCTAACTTTAAACCCTTACAAAAGGACAAAAGGGACAAAAATGAACAAAGTCAAGTAGTTTTGATTATCATTTGTTTACTTAACCATCGAATTACAATAGCATGCAAAGAAACCTGCGAACTTGTTACATTCACTTAGAAATATCTCGATTTGAAACATAAACTACCAATTCCCCGTCTTGTCCCATATGCGGGGCAAGATGGGGAACTAGCATGAATTCATTTCTGAAGCTTAAATAAGGACTGGAATAACGAAATCATGTGACGATAAGGTTTCGAAACATGATTCTGCGAATTGTAGAATCAGGTATTACGTTTTATTTAGGCCTATTACTTTCACACAGTACACAAGTGTGGACAGCCTCGTCATCATCACTTTCTATCCCTGCACAAGTGTCGTGGGCCCTGCGTCCGCAGCTAATACACCGTATCCAGCCTCCTTCACAGAAGTCATAGCGGTATAAAAATTCTTCACTCTCTTCCTCGTTGTCACTAGACCTCAGTTTATTATCCCTTGAGCATGAAGGGGTGGTTAAGACGCCAGTAACGTTCGTCACTTGTTCGTTTTCATTATGTCCTTTTGGTGGTATCCCAGGTTTATTAAACGTCTTTGAGAAGAATTTTCGTTTACATGCAGCACGTTTGGAGACTCCTTTTTGTTTAATTTCTTCAGATAGTTCACTCCTATAAGGAGATTCGGTTAAAACAACGGGTTTTCCACGCCTGTTAGATGGTTTCCTTTTGGTTTTTTTATCCACCTTTGGAATAACTAACACCATTTCAGCGCTGGTAACCCGAAAGCTAGACGAAACAGAGGCTTGATCGTCAGTTGTTAATTGTTCAGGTGTTTTACGTCTTGACAACATCTCTGGTATTTGGTCTTCCGTTTCTGTAACTTCAGATGTGTGAGCTTGATGAATGTCTGTAGTTGAACAAGAAAGGTAATCACTTTCTTGAAACACATTTCTGTTTACAGGCCAAATGCCTGTTTTCCGAAACCCGTTCACTGCTGTGGAAATTGTAGCTGAATGACTGAATGCTTTGCCGGATAAACTTGCGATCTGATGCAGCGTAACAAATTTTCCAGGATGGGTGCGAAGCCACGATCTTACTTCATCTTCGTAAAATTTACTGAGAGGTTTCATAAATACCACGTCCAATAGTAGAAGACGATGTGAGCAGTGTGGTGGCAAACACAGCAAGACAACCCCATTTTCACGGGTCACATCTATCAGTTCTAAATTCTTGGTGTGAGTTTTGTGGCCGTCCAATATGAGAAGTATTGGTCTTTCCTTTGACGCTCCCGTAAATGCAATAAACGTCTTAAACCAAGTCAAAAATAGTTCTTTCGTCTTCCAACCAGTTTTTTGGACTTCTGCCCAGGCATCAGGGGGCAGGCCAGTCTCAAAAGCTTTTTGCATTCGTTTTAGAGGTTAAATTAACATAGGTGGTACGTAGCACCCCGACGCTGAACCACAGATGTCTGCAGCCACAGTCTGGCCTCTTTCTGCTGAAGTAACTGCTCCCACCTGTCTGTGCCCTTTCAAAGCAACCACCTTTGTGTGACCTTTTGGAATGAATGTTAAACCAGTCTCATCGAAATTGAAAATTCCGTCTCCCGTAAACTTGAATGTGTCTAATTGATTTTCTAACAGATCGAAAAACCGATCTACAGCAACTCGATTAAACCCCATTGCTCGTGCGATTGATGTGGCCTTGGTTTTCGTATTGTTAAGGTAGGATTTCGTGCAAGAAATAGATTTAACCAATCTCTTTCAGCAGATTTGGCTGCAGAATTAAATGGATATTTGATGTTGTTTCGTTCAGCTAGATGAAAAGCAAGTTTACGAAGTTCTTTAAGTGTTAGGCCAAAATACTGTCCTTCCATCTGTGTTAAGTAGTCATTAAGTTCTGCCTCTTGTTCTGTGGTAAATACATTAGTGATTGGTCCTAACCTTTTCACAACTGTATAGCCAGGATTAGCATGTTTCTTTGCCACATGTCGTTCAGTCGTTGTCTGTGGCACGTTGAGCTGTCGAGCAGCCCTGAAAGAACCCATATGACCTTCTATAACAGTATTTACACCGCCTTCCATTGACTCCAATGATCAATCTTGCCTAGACGTTTGTCGCCGATACTTGCAAACCATCTGAAATAAAACACATGGAACGTACTATTCAGTCAGATCATTCCTGGTAATCTGTATTATATAGTAAATATAACATTTACTATAGTCGGTCGTTGAAGCATAGCAAGAATACTGACTTTGCACGTTTTGTGTATTTTTATTCACCATATAGTCTAAGGCATACTTTGTAATTAATTAGGAAACGTTGGTATAACGAATAACAATCTATTTACAATTGTATTGAACGTATAATGTACGTGTTCAAAACCCACTGCGAGGTAAACACATGAGACGATAATAACGTAATGGTTAGCCAAATAGTAGGGGCGAGACGGGGAAGCTCCCCATCTTGCCCCACCCCACCTTGCCTTCTACCATGCTGTCAGATTATGTTACACGTACATGAACACTATGTAGTGAACAGTGACTACTGACACAGCAGTTTACTGTTAATAAGACGTACTATTCAGTGCTATATATACAGTCTGGACAAATGTTCACGAAACACATGTTTTAGGACCTGAAGGTGTAAAACATTGCAAATCAGTATAACAATTGTATGTATCTTGCAAAGCTCACAGAAACCGCCGTGAAACTAAGGTTCAGCAATGTCAACACACTGGGACCTGTGTATTGATGATGTTGAAGTAGCTAAACACAGATGGCAGCACTCTAGTTTACAGCCCTTCCCCGTGTTACCCCACCTCCCCGTCTTGCCCCGTCTTCCTGACACTTTGATAATAAGTTGAGGCGGCTTAACGTACGTAATGCCACATACGTATGCCACTCACATTACTTTTGGGGCAGTACACTGTACGGCAGACATGTAGTCCTTCGCCCCCATTGTTGAAATTATACATCGAAGAAACATTGAGTAGGATAGAAATTCGTGATGATGGAATATCAACTGTAGAATTTGCTGATGACATTATTATCCCCAGTGAAAGTGAAAAAGAATTGTAGGATAGGTTGAATGGAATGACCAGTCTAATGAGTGCAGAGTATGGACTGAGTGTAAATCGAAGGAAACCTAAAGCGAAAAACAACATCAGAATTGGGAATCAAGAAGTAGACGAAATTAAGTAATTCTGCTACCAAGGCAGCAAAACAAACAACAACGGACTGAGGAACGATGACATAAAGAGCAGCCTAGCAACGGCAAAAGAGGCAAAGTGGCAAAGAAGTTTACTAGTCTCAAACGTAGGTCTTAATGTGAGGAAGGAATTCGTGAGAATGTACTTTTGGAGCGCTACATTTTGTGATAGTGAGCCATGGACTGTGGGAAAACCAGAACAGAAAAAAATAGGTGCGTTTGAGATACTGTGCAACAGAAGGATGTTTAACATTGGGAGACTGATAAGGTAAGGAATTGGGAGGTTCTCTAGAGTCGACGAGGAAAGGAACATACAGACAAAAAGGGCTAGGGTGATAGGGTATCTGTTAAGACATCAGGTTGTAACTCCAATGCTCCCAGCTGTAGAGGGTAAAAATTGTAGAGGAAGACAGAGATTGGAACACATCCAGCAAATAATAGAGGACGTTGGTTGCAATTGCTTCTCT
The DNA here is from genome assembly GCF_023898315.1 of Schistocerca nitens. Lineage (NCBI taxonomy): Eukaryota > Metazoa > Arthropoda > Insecta > Orthoptera > Acrididae > Schistocerca > Schistocerca nitens. The sequence goes on from NC_064614.1 coordinate 73,719,106, forward strand.
GAGATGAAAAGGTTGATACAGGAGAGGAATGCGAGGCGGGCCGCAAAAAATCAGTCAGAAGACCGATGACTAAAGAAAAGTATGACAATAATTCATGGTCATCCTGCTGCGTATCAGAAAACAGACAGAATATCGATTTCGAAGGGGGAATTTTGAGAGTCACAGTCATAGACGGGAACATTGCGTCAGAGATTGCAGAAAGGAAATAGCAGCAACATAGGTCTGGACCGCACCACCGAAAGATGTCGAAGTGAGCGTAAGGAGGGCTATGCGTGAAGCGTTCAGTGAATTCGAAAGTAAAATTCAATGTACCGACTTGACAGAAAATCCTAGGAATTTCTGGTCTTACGTTAAATCAGTAAGTGGCTCGAAACAGCAAATCCAGACACTCCGGGATGATGATGGCATTGAAACAGAGGATGACACGCGTAAAGCTGAAATACTAAACACCTTTTTCCAAAGCTGTTTCACAAGAGGAAGACCGCACTGCAGTTCCTTCTCTAAATCCTCGCACAAACGAAAAAATGGCTGACATCGAAATAAGTGTCCAAGGAATAGAAAAGCAACTGAAATCACTCAACAGACGAAAGTCCACTGGACCTGACGGGATACCAATTCGATTCTACACAGAGTACGTAAAAGAACTTGCCCCCCTTCTAACAGCCGTGTGCCGCAAGTCTCTAGAGGAAAGGAAGGTTCCAAATGATTGGAAAAGAGCACAGGTAGTCCCAGTCTTCAAGAAAGGTCGTCGAGCAGATACGCAAAACTATAGACCTGTATCTCTGACGTCGATCTGTTGTAGAGTTTTAGAACATGTTTTTTGCTCGCGTATCAAGTCGTTTCTGGAAACCCAGAATCTACTCTGTAGGAATCAACATGGATTCCGGAAACAGCGATCGTGTGAGACCCAACTCGCTTTATTTGTTCATGAGACCCAGAAAATATTAGATACAGGCTCCCAGGTAGATGCTATTTTCCTTGACTTCTGCAAGGCGTTCGATACAGTTCCGCACTGTCACATGATAAACAAAGTAAGAGCCTACGGAATATCAGACCAGCTGTGTGGCTGGATTGAAGAGTTTTTAGCAAACAGAACACAGCATGTTGTTCTCAATGGAGAGACATCTACAGACGTTAAAGTAACCTCTGGCGTGCCGCAGGGGAGTGTTATGGGATCATTGCTTTTCGCAATATATATAAATGACCTAGTAGATAGTGTCGGAAGTTCCATGCGGCTTTTCGCGGATGACGCTGTAGTATACAGAGAAGTTGCAGCATTAGAAAATTGTTGCGAAATGCAGGAAGATCTGCAGCGGATAGGCACTTGGTGCAGGGAGTGGCAACTGACCCTTAACATAGACAAATGTAATGTATTGCGAATATATAGAAAGAAGGATCCCTTATTGTATGATTATATGATAGCGGAACAAACACTGGTAGCGGTTACTTCTGTAAAATATCTGGCAGTATGCGTGCGGAACGATTTGAAGTGGAATGATCATTTAAAACTAATTGTTGGTAAGGCAGGTCCCAGATTGAGATTCATTGGGAGAGTCCTTAGAAAATGTAGTCCATCAACAAAGGAGGTGGCTTACAAAACACTCGTTCGACATATACTTGAGTATTGCTCATCAGTGTGGGATCTGTACCGGATCGGGTTGGCAGAGGAGATAGAGAAGATCCAAAGAAGAGCGGCGCGTTTGGTCACGGGGTTATTTGGTAAACGTGATAGAGTTACGGAGATGTTTAGCAAACTCAAGTGGCAGACTCTGCAAGAGAGGCGCTCTGCATCGCAGTGTAGCTTGCTGTTCAGGTTTCGAGAGGGTGCGTTTCTGGATGAGGTATCGAATATATTGCTTCCCCCTACTTATACCTCCTGAGGAGATCACGAATGTAAAATTAGAGAGATTGGAGCGCGCACGGAGGCTTTCCTGTAGTCGTTCTTCCCACGAACCATACGCGACTGAACAGAAAATGGAGGTAATGACAGTGGCACGTAAAGTACCCTCCACCACACACCGTTGGGTGGCTTGCGGAGTATAAATGTAGATGAAGATATGTAGATGTAGAAGATGGATGCCTACAAGTCAACTTATTTACACACTTAAACATTTTTACTCACACACACACACACACACACACACACACACACACAAACACACGGAGAAAGAGAGACAGAGAGAGAGAAAGAGACAGAGAGAGAGAGAGAGATAAAAAGAGAGAAGGTGAACGATATACATTGAAGAGCCAAAGAAATTGGTATAGGCATGCCCATTAAAATACAGACATATGTAAACAGGCAGAATACGGCGCTGCGGTAGGCAACGCCTATATAAGACAATAAGTGTCTGGTGCAGATGTTATATCGGTCACTGCTACTACAATGGCAGGATATCAAGATTTAAGTGAAACTGAGCATGGTAAGTGGGAACACGTGCAATGCGACACACAGCATCTCCTAGGTAGCGATGAAGTTGGAATTTTCCCATACGACCATTTCACGAGTACTGTTGAAACGTCCCCTTAGAAATATTGTACATGACTATGCTTAAACTGACACACAATATTTTTTAGCGCAACGCAATCTGACTATCAAAAATCGCTACAAAAGAATGGCCCTGTCTAATATTAACCTATACCTTTCACAAATCACTTACCTCACAAAGATCTTCGTTACTCGAACTACTGCAATACAGCGAGCGCCACTACAGCCGGCTAAATAAAAGATTCAAACTACTGAAGGCACTAACTACTGATAGGCATAGTTAGCAAATGAAAGATTTTAATAGAGAACAAACACTGTATTTACCTTAATAGTCATATTATATATAGCAGTTCATGACAGTCTTACAAATTTCAAAACTCCGCCATCTCTCTCCCCACATCCATCACTGCTGGCGGCTCACCTCCAACTGCGCAACGCTACGTGCTGTTAACATCCAGCTGCCGCTGCCCAACACTACAATGGCAGACAACAATGCAAACTAACCACAGACTGCACACAGCACAGCCAGTGATTTTCATACAGAGCGCTACGTGGCGTTACCAATAAGAAAACCTAAACAGCCTACTTACATAGCCCCCATGCTCCCCACAAAAATTTTTACAAATTGTTTTGGGCAGTGGCCAATACAGATTTGAAAATTTTTTTCATAATTACAATAACAAAGAAATCAAATGCACACACTTACTGATACAATGTTGGTCAAAAGCTAAAATTTTCTCACAGTCCATAAAGACAGTTCTGATCATTCATCACAGTAAAATTGCAGTGTTTTTTTTCTCAAGGTCGGAGCAGTAAAAGAAAATGCACACGGAAGTAGTGGATTTCCATGCAGTCTTGAATAAGTAGTGTTGTCCTTCCAACGGAAAGACAGTGCTGACTCTTGACATGCAGACAGGTAATGGGCCACAACAGAGCATACCCACAGCAAAGTCAGTAGAAGTTTTGAAGAATATTAGTAGGTAGGTCATCACAGAGCAGACCCACTGTAGTCCTGCTAGAGAGTATGGTACTGGTGGTCCACCAGAGAAGCAGACCCACTGCAATTCTCGTAGAAATAATGGTATTGGTGGTTCATCAAAGGTGCAGACCCACCGCAGACCTTGTAGAAATAATGGTATTGGTGGGTCATCAAAGGTGCAGACCCACTGTAGTCCTTGTAGAGACGGCCAGCAGCCATCTGTTGCGGCTGTGCAGGTGCACAGTCACCATCGAAGAATCTTGCGGCGAATATAACAAGTCCATAAACCACCACTTGTGCACGCACAAAGTTTTTGGAATTGTCCTTAGAACCAGCAATGCTGTTAACCAGTCCCTCGCTGAATTATTAACACACGTCCAAACACAAACAGTCCTCTTTGTTTTTCACACATTGTGCATATACTATGACCAACAGAAATATGTGCAGTGAAATGAATGCTTACAAGTTAACTAATTTGATGAACTGGTGTCAATTAAAATTTTATAACATAACAATACAATACAATACAATAACAAAGATACAAAATACATCATTAAAGAACATAACAATACAGATAACATATGTAGTAATACAGGCTTTACAAAACAATAGAGATAGACATATATATCAGTGTTAAAGGAATTATGACGTAAGTAAATATGTAAAATAAAGAGAATAGTTTACGGAACATTAATTTCACACGTGAGCATTGAAACAGAACATAATAAATAATGTCGAAGCATCTTTACAAAGAAAATAACATATTATTAGAAAAATTCCACAACATAACTCATATCAGCTAAACACATAAAGACAGGAAAAACACAAATATACAAGAGTACACAAACACGTAGCAGAATAACACAAGAGGAAAGGGCAGGGTTTGTCTTCAGTGTAACATATGGTACTGCAGTCCAACCCAAAACATCATTCCATAGATCTTTCGTCTTATTTCAACATTTGTTTCTACCAAAAAAATCCAATCCAAGCATTCTTTCTGTATTTATGTGTTCACATATTTCTTACCTCATTATTTATTTTCCATTATCTTACCTCATCATTTATTTCCAAGAAAATCCTACCTAAACCTGTTGTTCCTAAACCCTACTTTTTTTTTCATATCGACTTTCAAAATACTTTTTTGGCCAAACCGTTTTCTTATAGCTTCTGAATGCATTTCTTTCCATTCATCACAACTCGTTCTCTTATATAACCTACCCCATCTTAAGCTAACTTAAATCTACTGAGCTCAGATGCTAAACTAAGGGATGAGGTAATGCAGCAGCGCAAAACAATTAACACAAACAGCAATGATAAAAAATGCAAATTGGCAAAGCAAGCAGCATAAATTAGCAAAGCAAATGCAATATTACAACTAATATAAGGCAATGTGCAGCAAACAAGAAAAAAAAATCCGTAGTAAAACTGGCTTCGCAGAGTAATACAAAGTCAAATTCAGTAATACTATGCTTGGCAAACAGCAGCAGCAAATGCTGTAACTTATAACCTACACTACTAAATAAGTTACCCAGTTATAGACAAAAAGTATGTATGCAATTCCTGTGAAGGGAAATGTCTTTTTGTGCTCCCTCGTTTTTTTTGAAGTAGATTATAAAGTTATTATTTACTGGATCTGTAGGCATAAAATATTTATATTAGTACATCTATAAAATTTTATTTTAACCAATGCTGCAGTGCCACTAGAAACTAGATATTAAACAAAATGAGCAATCTCTCAACTGCAAAGACAAGAGATGTAAAATGTTTCTCATCATTTCATTAGGCATTTTAGTAAATATCATAAATTAAGAGCCCCACAATATAATCATACGTTTTCAAGTTTGAGCGTGTCGTATTTGCGATGCTTTCTACAAAGGAATTTTTTCTCCACCATATGGCTTCCTTTTGCCGGACGACTATCTCTCAGCTGGGCGCCCAAAACGCATTACGTCAAGGTCACTTACCTTTCTTACCGAAATATTTACGACACCAGTTTGCACTACAGTGACAGTTTGATACAAATAAAATTTCACAGGTCGAAATATTTGCGTTACAAATCTGTAGAAACAAAATCCTACGAATATAACAGTGTCCGAAAAATTTTCGCCAGCATTGTGATACATTCACGCATTTACACACATTTCATAACTCTTAAAGTACGATTCTTGGTTTCCAACATCCTTTTTCACAAGTCAGAGTCCCTAAACACTACTCATTATTCCTTACCTTATTACACATATACATATTCGTCGACACGTCAATCTTGCGACGACACTTCAATATTTCATCATAATAAATACATAGCATAATCAAATTCCTCATATAGCATCAGCTTATTGATCATAAACATACCTCAACAGCATAATACACATCGTCGTCGAAAAAATAACATCATAACACCTTGTAGCTTTCTGCAATAATGTCAAAACCTAAAAAAATTCTCTGCTCAATTCAAAAGTGTTATCTACCCCAAACGTACTTCAAAAATCATGATCCCATACCAAATACATCATTCAAAGCTCTCATAGTATCACAATGGTTCCGAAAAAATATGAACAGTTCACAAAGTACAGACAAAATACAATTTCATAAGTGTGAAGTTATCCAACTGTCTAATTACATAAACATCTGTCACTGATGTAGTAAAAATATATTTGCTTCTCTGTTAAAATAATCAAATAGCTGTGTAATTCTGTGTTAGAGAAATATGGTACCGATGTGTAAAGTTGTATAAGCAAATACCATATTAGCTAGGGCTCCTTGTGCTTACCAGACACATGGTACACAAAGTAAGCATATACCCCCCTGAGGATTAATGTAATTATACCCTCAGGTGTCACAGATTACAGCAGTGGAATGAAATGTATCACAGAAAACCTTTGTATCTTTGTAATTCAAAAATCTTTAAAAATAAATGTTTTAAGTACAAAATTAATCACTCAAATACGTGTACTGTAGCGCTAAACTGTGCGTCTTGTTGTAAGATAATGTCTGTGGAAGTGTCGTAGTTATCGTCCTCTGTAAGCAAAGTTCTGCTGAAATCAATGTACTTACCTCATCATAAACGAAAGTAAAATGCTTTGCATATAGATATTGTAGTTATTACGTACCTTAGCGTGATCAAGAGAGTACTATAATGTAACGTATTGTTGTGCTACGAAAAAGGCTGTCTCATTGTAGCTATACCACAAAAGTTACTACTAAAACATGTTTTACTTTCCAGAATAATTCAGAAAAACTGTGCAGATATAAAACAGATACACCGCAAAAGCAACAATGTAAATTGTCACTCATTAGTAGCGTCGTGATAAAATCGTGTAGCTGTCACATAAACTAACCTCTGTGTCATCTGGTATCTCACAGAATGTACTTTAAATCCATAATGTATTTTCAAGTAAACCAGAATGTTGTATTAAAATCTCATTAGTAGTGCCAGTATATGTTCTAAGTATGTAAGCCTGATAGTCGTTATGTAATCGTGCAACTAACAAGCAAGAATGTACAAATAACAACACAGTGTCGTCTGTTCACTATAACAATGCATTCGTAATTTCTGTTTAAAAATGTTCCCTAGGTTCTAGGCTGGATAGTTAATTTCAAAACACTGTTGCATGTTAACAGTTTCTCAGTGTGACAAATTGTACTAAAGTGCGCGTCATATATCTTGGCGGCCGAGTTTAGGTTCGTTCTGCGCATCTGACGTCACAAAACACAGTCAGCCAATGAACAGAGAACGACGTTGCCAGATCTTGACTGCAGTGCAGAGCACGGACGAGTGTCTTCAGTTTTAGAAACGTTCAGTCATAAATAAAGTAATAGTACAAAAGCCATGTCTTGATAGCAGACTTTCTTTTATAGAAAGTTTGTAAAAAGTGTTCTTTATACCAATTGCTTCATATTATATTAATTAATTAAACCAAACAAGCAATAAGACTCCTAATTCAGGCGATAACAAGGGAAGGCGTTTGTATCAATCTCATGAACCGCTTTTTCGCAATAAAGAACAGCGGTAATTGTTTATTTCCTATTGTACTTCGACGAAGCATGAGTAATTCATAGTCATACCAATAGTGTTTGTCAGTATGTTGCTTGACATATTAGAATCCTTATGGAGTATTGTTGCCAGAGGAGCTGCGTTAGAGTAACGGTTAAAGTGCTGAGCTGCCAAGTGAAAAGTTATGAGTTCAAACCTTGTGTGGTGCATATATTTTTCTTTATTTAAAAACAATATCGAAGTGTCTTACTTCAAGAATTTTATTCGTTTGAATGGAGTTTTTTGAAATTTCTAGTGCTTTGTCTCTTCATTAACCCTTTCGCTGCTGCAGACACGTGCTCCCCGCATTCCGCGCTGTGCGCGATTTTGTCATCACTGCACTGCTCGCCTGTGCAGACACATGGTGTTTCCACTGCTTTGACACACTTATCATTCGATTTCACAAAACCTATTTGGCCCAAAAATTTGATATTTACACATCATCTTGACTGATGCCTTCCCCCCATAAATGACTACATTTTGTTTCGATGTTCAACGCAGTTATTGTGCAGCATTAAATGTAGTAAACCATTGCACGAGATTTTGAAGAGTTTGCAGAGGTAAAAGTCCATAGCGTATACTTTCCGTATGGTCGATTTTAGTTGCCACAATGTTGAGAATGAAATGTGTACAAGATACCTAAATTTCATATAAAATTTACTGTATAACAATATCTCATTTAATTTAAGTACCACATAGGTGTCGTATGTAATATTGAGAAATATTCCATCTTTCGCGACTGTAATAAAAGTTTTATTTACACCAGGCGCTTTTGGCTTTATTTTAAAGCACTTCAATCAATGAAAGATATGGTACATACACAATGGTACTCATGTTCTCTTTCTTGTTTTTGTTCCACAGTCGCAGTTTTACCTATTGTATTGAAATATATTCCTCTTCTGCAACTGTAATAAGCGACTTATTTAGACCAGACGCGTTTCTCTCTTTTGAAGCATCTTCAGTAGACAGTATTTTGTCTCCTCCATTGCCAAGTCACCTTTCGTAGTTTTGTGCTGCGGTAACACAATATTCAACGTTTGTGTCGGCTGATCAGTGTTTTAGCAAATAAATGCTGTTTGTGTGTGCCACACACAAAATTATATTTGACATAGCTCTGAGCACTTCACTGACAGATGGTATATTCAAGTCCTAATGTTTTTGTAAGTCCACAGTTTTGTTTAATGTATTTTGTCTACTTCCTTTTGATTGATTGAAATGCTTTAAAATAAAGCCAAACGTGCCCAGTGCAAGTAAAACTTTTGTTACAGTCGCGAAAGGTGGAATATTTCTCAATATTACATACGACACTTATGTGGTACTTAAATTAAATGAAATATATAGGTATCTTATCCACATTTCATTCTCAACATTGTGACAACTAAAACCGACCATCCGGAAAGTATACTCTATGGACTTTTACTTCTGCAAACTCTTCAAAATTTCGTGCAATGGTTTACTACATTTAATGCTGCACAATAACTGCGTTGAACATCGAAACAAAATTAAGTCATTTATGGGGGGAACGTATCAGTCAAGAAGATATGTAAAAATCTAATTTTTGAGCCAAATAGTTTTGGTAGAATCGAATGATAAAGAGTGTCAAAGCAGTCGGAACACAATGTGTCTGCACAGGCGAGCAGTGCAGTGACAAAATCACGCACAGCGCGGAATGCGGGGAGCACGTCTCTGTAGCAGCGAAAGGGTTAATGCGGCCGTGGTGGCTTTACTTCATAAACTGCGCGCTCCCCCCTAAACGTAAGTTTGCGAACTATGCTATACTATGGCGCTGCTTCTATTGGCGCGTGCGTCGTGTGCAACTGGCAACGCAGCAATCTCCCGCGACTGGGCGGGCATGCGCGAGCCGCCAAGATAAAAGAATTGAACTATAGTAGCGTGAAGTGAAAAGTTTTATGGCAAAGACTAAGTTAAAAAGCAGATTATTTGTCAATAAACGGTTTTACATGTGAAATGTGTTGTAAACCTTTACTCTTCCTAGTACGCAGAGTTTCAACTTCAACGCAATTATCATGTGGTATACGTCGGATTCTGTAAGGTCCATTCTAAATCAGAAAGCATTTGTGACCCAAGTGTTTCTTCTTATGTGACAATGAATATCCTTTAATGAGAACTTTCTGACCAATATATAATTTCTTTGCATTTGCCTGACTGTGTAGTTTGCTCCTTTTGTCTGCTGCATAATTTATATTTTTAATAGCCACATCAATTATGTCTTTGTGTCGAAGTTTACGTGTATTCGGAAAAGGTACAAGCTCTCTGATTCTGTTCGGTGGTTCTTCATTCTTCAGTAGGAGACTAGGTGGTAAAGCAGTGGAGTCATGAGGCATTTAATTCAGCACGTTTTGAAATAAGTGTAAATGTCTGTCCCAATGCTGATGCTTTCTGTGACAATAAAGTCTGCAAAGCTTATTGATTTCTTTCATAATCCGTTCAGAGGGGTTACAATGTGGTGAGTACAATGAAATAAAAACAGGTTTCATTTTATGATTCCGAAGCATGCGTGACCAAACAGCAGATCTGAATTGCGGTCCGTTATCTGAAATGACTTTAGCAACGTGGCCAACTTCATGTAAGAAATTTTTAACAAAGGCGTTGGATACAGACCGTCCAGTGGCTTTACGTAACGGAGTGAAAGAAACAAATTTTGAAGCAAGTTCAACAGCGACTAGAACGTACGAAAATCCATTCGCTGTTCTGACAAGGGGTCCCAAGAGATCAACAGCAGCAAATTCTTTTAATTTAGAAGGAATGATAGGAAATAACGGAGCACGATGTGAGATAGTAGATGGTTTCGCCTTTTGACAAAATTTACAAATAGACAAGACTCTTCGAATTCTCTTTTCCATATTGTTAAAATAACAAGTCGTTTGAAGAATATGATAACATTTTCGTGGGCCAAAATGTGCATAGCTGAAATGAATGTACCAAATGAGCTTATTAACAAAATCGTCAGAAATGCAAAGTACCCATAGCTTGTCATCAACAGTGCAGCGTTTCAAGAGTATGTTGTTTCTAACCAGATAATAATGCCGAATCTGTGTGTGCGGCTTTTCATGCCATTTACTCTTGATGTCTTTCCAAATCGGATCTTTATCTTGTTCATGAGCAATGTCCTTTAAAGATGTGGGGATCAAGTTTTCAAAGGCGACTTTCTGAATGTAAAGAATACTGAAATTTTTCTCGAGGTTGCCATCTGTGTTACTTTTCTCAAGCCAAGCCGGTGCGCGTGACAGTGCGTCCGCAACAATTTTCTACTTGCCGGGAATGTAGACTATTGTGAAGTGGAATTTTTGCAGAAACAATGCCCAACGTTTTAACCTGTCATGATTTAATTTTGAAGACATAAGAAATTGTAATTCACGATGACCACTGTATACTTTTACGTGCTTACCAGAAAGAAAGAAACGGAATTTGTTAAATGCCCAAACGATAGCTAAAGCTTCTAATTCAGTAACGGAAAATTTTTTTCAGATTTTGTTAGCAGTCGCCTAGCAAAAGCAATGGTTTTCTGAACAGTAGTGTCATTTTCTGTGGCTTCTTGAAATAAATGGGCACCAAGACCGACTTTAGAAGAATCCGTGCTAAGGCAGAAATCTTGTGACAGATCTGGATGAGCTAGTATTGGCGCGTTAAGTAGCGATTCTTTCAAAGAATTGAATTCCAACTGTGCTTCTTCGTCCCAGTTCCAAATAGTATTTTTTCCAGTGAGAGAACAAAGTTTTGGTGTAACTAGAATTTGTATATTCAGAAAACGACGGTAAAAATTTACGAGACCTAGAAAACTGCGGACTTGTTTTTTTGTGGATGGAACTGGATTGGCTCTGATTGCTTCTAACTTTTCAGGATCCGGCTGAATGCCTTCAGAAGAAATATGTCCCAAAAACTTCACCTTTGTCCTACCGAATTCAAACTTTTCCAAGTTAACTGTAATTCCAGATCCTGCAAAAATATGTAACACGCTGTTGAGGATGCGATTATGTTGTTACCATGAGGCTTCTGCTATAAGAATATTGTCCACATATAAGGTGATGTGACGTTTTAAGAACTCAGGTAATATGGAATGTAGCCCGCGAATGAATGCTGCCGGAGAAATTTTCAAACCAAAAGGAAGTTTCCGAAACTGATAACAAACGCCGAAACAAAGGAAAGCTGTGTATTTTCTACATTCTGGATGAAGTTCGATCTGATAAAAGCTGTATCTGAGATCAATAGAAGACAACACTTGTACACCATTAAAATTTTGAAGAAGTTCTTCCATTGTTTGCGGCCTGTCTGTTTCAGGAATGATGATAGTATTGATTTGTCTCGAATCTAAGACAAGCCTGATCGATGCATTTTTCTTCTCAACAACATGTAATGGATTGTTGTATGAGCTTACTGCAGGCTCAATAATGCCCTCGTCAAGCATAGATTGTATTTCTGTTCTAACACGGTCGCTATAATGTGCTGGAATTATGTATGGTCTAACACAAAATTTAGTATGCCCACGAAAACGAAGTTGGTATTGAAATCCCTTGATTGTTCCTGTTTTCTGAGTAAAAACTGTGAAATGTGCTTGTAAAATCTCAAAAAGGTCCTGCCTATCAGTGTCATTACAATTCTCAATTGTTTGGATTTTATTCTGAATTAACTCATTAGTATCAAATATGCCGTCGATATCATCCCTGTCAGTACTTGCAGAGTGACTGTTAGTGTCTAATTCCGTAGAAAATTCTGAACTGTTGTCTAACAGGAGGTAAAGCCGATTAATTTCCTCGTCATGGTTTGAGAGCCAGTCTACAAATTTCAAAGTTATTGACTTACCTTCTTTATCTAAACTTACTTCAGCATCGTGAAAGTTCAAGATAGCTTTGTATTCATTCAAAAAGTCAACTCCCAATATAATTTCCGTCGACAATAATGGAACAATAAGAAAGTTCATAGAGAAGCTGTGGCTTTGACAAAAGAATTCTAAGTTGGTTTGTTGGCGTACATCTACACTTTTTCCAACGATTGCACCTTGTAATTTAATCTTACATAACGGAAGTGTGGGGCAATCGTTCGATTTGTTCCATTTGCTAAAGGCTGTTTCACCAATTACTGAAATGGGACTGCCAGAGTCAAGTACTGTCGTAAATTTTACGTCATTTACTGTAATGTGAATTACAGGATATTCAATGTTGTTATGTTTTACGTCGTGTTCCGGTAGTAAGATGTCCCTAATGTCTTCCATTTTTACGTAATTACTAGCTACGGCAGCTGCGTCGTCAGTTTCATAAGTACGTTTTGTGGCTGCCAGCGGTATGAGTCATTGCCTATTGTCTCTTTGATGGCGCGCGTCGTTATTGGGATTTGGAGACCTAACTTCTACAAATTCACCTTGTCGAGAGGGCCCTGCCCTCTTTGAATCCCGTCAGTTCTGATGCAATTCAGGTCTGTCGTAACGATGATATCGTCTGTCGTCATTTCGGTAGATTCCATAGTTTCTTTTTTGTCGGTTACGTGGTGGAGAATTTCTCCCTGAATCGTAACTGCGCGCTGGACCCTTGCGTCTATTCTGTCTCCCTTGATAATAATTAGTTTGGTTCTCATATTGTCTGTTTCTCTGATTGTCTCTGTGATAGTCACTACCACGGAGAGGCGATCTTTCCCTGTAATTATTACTACTCTGCCAACGGTTGTCATACTGGTGGTGTCTGTTTTGGTCACGATTTGTGTTGTGAGAATAGCCTTGTCGTGTCCAGTTGTTATTTCTTTCATCGCGGAATTGCGACGGATGTGACCTGTAATTGTTGTGTTCCTGTTTTTGCGTTCCGCGATTGTCAGTGTCAATTTATAATTCTTGTAAGAGTCCCTGAAAAGCTTCAATGTCGTCTTTGCAAAGTCCTGCCAAAATAATATGTCGTAAATGTTCAGGTAATTTGATTAAGCAAATGTGGATGAGTTCTGAGGGGCTGTATTGGTTTGACAGGTACTGATTCTTGTGCAACATGTCTTCAAAATATTTCACAAGACTGGAAAATTCAGATTGTTCGAATTGTTTCATCATTATGATGCTATGTTTTACTCGGTCTTGTGTAGCTTGAGACCAATATGCTGAGAGAAAGGCATGATAAAATTCTCCATCACTGTGACAATCGTGAATGACCGATCGCATTCTTTCAGCTGGTACATTCTCTAAGTAGCCACACATAAATTCTAATCGGTGCTATAATGACCAGTTGGGAGGAAAACAATGAGAGAATTGATGGAGCCACGCTTGTGGATGAATGTCGTTGCCAGAATTCTTAAATGTTTTGAATTTACGTGTAGTAATTAACAGCTTATAGTCAAAATCATCGTGTCGGCGAGTAGCATATCGGTCATTGTTACGTCGTGTCGGCGGTTCCATCTCAAAATTCGGTGTACCTTGCCAATTTCTTTCATAATTTCCGAAGTACCTCGTGTTATCATTTTGTGGCTGTTCCGTATTTCTATGTCCCTCTTCCCGTATTGGAGCGCGAGTGTCCTCTGAAATATGTAATTCTTGTATTACCTGCGTCAACTAACTTCCCGGATTTCTCTTTTGTACTGTGTATTGATTTGATATTGATTTTGTTTGAATTTTCTAATTTGTTCATACTCTTCTGTGTCAGTGGAGGCTACGGATCTTGTGTCATTCAGATCATCTACCTTTGTAGATAAATTAGTGAACTGATCCGAAAGTTCGGCTACTTTCTCCGATAGTGAACACATTTCCTCAGTGTGTTTTTCTCAACCAAGATTCAGAGTATCCATTTGTGTTGAAATCGAATCTACTGTGTCCTTTAAGTTTTCCTGAGTTTTTGCAAGTTGCGTAACCGAATCGGTAGATGCAACTGAGTCAATTTTAGCTTGCAAGGTGTCGTGATTTTCATGAACAATAGATTGCAGTTCTTTTATGGCTGCTTCGTGATTCTGTAATGCATTTTCATGCCGCGAAAAAATAGGTTGGAAATGCTCACAAATTTGTGTTTTTACGTCATTACAGACCTTTTGACATTTCGATTCAATGTTATGTAACTCAGTAGTAAAATCTTCACGTGTTTGTTCAAGTGTGGTGTCTAACTACCGAAGATTTTGTTTCATTGTAAGAGGTATGCGCTGCCTGCAATAGGCAAGGCATTGGATAGTCTCTGACCAGAGAGCAGTATGTAGTTAGTTGTTGCTTGTCAATAGTCTGCGCGTGTCTGCGCTTGTCTGCGGTCTGCTCTGGTTGGGATTCTGGAGGCTGAGTATTATTGTATAAGGTAAAGAAGCAGCTTCGCGCATATCTAGTAATGTATGTGAACTGTCATCATTTCTTTTAAAAAAAATGCCCTAATAATAATTTTTCTAATATAAAGTAATTTTTTTTAAAAAAAAGCATTCATTTCAATTTAAAGAATTTATCCAATGTATGATCATTCCTTTCACGAATCACAAATGTATAGACCAGCATTGCACGGAGCTGTGCCGAAAATTTTTTAGGTAAGAGCGGATATATTCGCCGTTTTTATTGAGGTAAGAATTTTTGCTTTTTTATTCAGAATACAGGGCTGTGGCGCAACGCTGCTGTCGTCCTAAAATTTACCAGGTTACTGAATTTTTTTTTAATTTGGGGGGTTTAGGAATTTTTCTGTTTCGAACTTAACATTAAATGAGAAAAGAATTTTGTGGGTACATCAAATGTGAATGCATTTCTGCATGGAGATTATAAATGGGAACCAATTTTGTTCAGAGGTTACATTAAATTAGAATCACATTCATTATTCATATTTTTAAAATTCGTGTGGAGAATCACATTCGTTATTCATATTTTTAATTCATTTTATTATTACGTGTGGAGAGGTTACACTTGGTGACATCCGGCCAGGATCGTATTTCTTTGTGAATCTCTGAGAAGTAGTCATATATCTGCTCTTATTTATTTAAACGTAGTTTGCATCTGGCGCAACTCATTTACTAATTTGTCACTCTTTATTTCACAGATCATCGGCAATTTATTGCTCTTTGTTGTAATTGTTTGTTCCATTTTTTTTGCTTCGTCTTTGTTTCATTTGTGCTTAATTTTGATTTGTGAAAAATGCCGCGAAAAACTGTTAACAGTACATCGCGATGTGCAATGGGTGAAATAGCCGACTGGAATAATTTGACGGATAATACTGGCGACACTCAATGTCTTAATGATAATCCTCCATTTACTGACAATCAGTGCGTAGCGACCACTTGTAATGATTTTGATCCTAATGATGAACAAACAAATTCAATTATGTCCACAGTAAATGCAACAATTGATGACGTGGCACGCTCCGTTACAATGAACGCTGCGCAGCTTGACACACCTGATTTGCAAAATTTACGTAACGAACAGATAAATTTTTCTCACGGAGATGAACAATGTAGTCAAAATACGTCAGATTTATTTGATTTCGAGGTAGTGACCCACAGTGCACATCCGATTGGCAAACCTTTTCAAGAATTACAGAATGACCAAATGGTTACAGAAAACGTGACAAATGCACATACACCAACACGCAGCATAGAAAATAGAGTCGCTAATTTTGGCTTGGATCAAATTATGGCATTATTGCTACAGTCGAAGAAAGAACAAGACGACAATTTCAAACAGTTGAATGAAAAACACGATCACCTAAATGAACAGAACAAACAACTTAATGAAAATTTCAAACAGTTGAATGAAAAACACGATCACCTAAATGAACAAAACAAACAACTTAATGAAAATTTCAAACAACTTAATGAACAGAACAAACAACTTAGTGAACAGATTACAGCCGTTGCCGCGCAATGTCACGATACTAAAGAACAATTACGTGAGGAAATTAAGGCTTGTGCTAGGAAAAGTAGTGAAGAAATTAGATCTGTTGCACAAGAATTAAATAATACACATACAGCTACAACTAAATTACTTAGAGACGAAATTAGTGCAGTCGCTAAACAATGCTCTGAAAACGCAACACAGTTACGCGACGAGTTTAAATTAATGTCAGCAGAACTTTCGCGCACACTGGATGCAAAAGTAGACGCGAAATTTGACCAACAGAACAGCCAAATTGACGAACGTTTTAATCACCACCTACAAAACAGTGAAACGCGTTACCGTAAATTTATACAGGAACAGAATAAAGTAAAGCGACAAGTCATGGAAACAATTACCGCACAGAGACAGGAAGATAAACGTAAATTGTTTATGAAAGCAAAAACATACGTAGACAACAATATTGCTACAGTATCAGACGAAATTAATACTATCAAACAGTTGAACACCGAATTGCATGATGAAATCTCCGATCTTAAAGCAAAAACAGACACACATACAGTAGACTTTCAGACAGTGACCGACAGACTTGAACAATTAGAACTAATACAGGATCCCGATGCCATCAAAGCAGACGTTAAAAAGTTGAACAAAACCACACGTAAAATACAAGAACAAATTAATGCTTGCGAGACTAAAAACGATGATCAGGTAAAAATATTGACTGAAAAATATGATGAATTGGCCAGTCGTATTGACGTTATCGAAAGTAATAATGACAGCAAATCAGACAATGCTTCACCGATTTCGTTTAATCAAACGCCTGAATTCCAAAATTTACAGCAGACGATCAGTGAGATAGATTCGTCCAATAATACATTACGTAGAAAATTGTCAACTTTACAGCAAGAAGTGACAGAGATGAAAAATGTTTCAATCACCAACACGTCACAGCATATGCCACTTTGCGAACATTTGTCAGACTCACACAGCCAGTATCATTTAGGCAATTTACAGAGAATACGTGAGTTAGATTCCGAACAGTCACAGACAAATAGATTCTCATACAATGCTGAACCTGTTCAGACGTACAGAGACGATAATTTTGATTACAAGCACTTTCTATCCGTGAGAAAATTTAAAGTATTTAAAAATGACAGAACACAGATTCACCCCTTGGATTGAATACAACAATTTAGCTTTGCTTTTCCACTGACTTGGCCCGTAACACACAAACTTGAATTTATTTGCAGGTTTTTGGAAGGCGAACCGGCTACTCGTACGAGACCGATCGCGAGACAATGCTACTCGGTAGAAGGATTTCAGAATGCTTTTCTGTCAGCATATTGGTCGAAGACGACAAAACGCGGAATCAAGGACCAATTAATTAGTTTACCGAATTATGAGAACTCAAATTTTTCCACTGTCACGCAATTTTTTGAACACATGGTCCAACAAAACCAGTACTTAAGTGAACCATACAGTGAATCTGCACTTATTCAATTATGTATTTCTAAATTACCACGATCATTAAGAGTCTCACTTTTAACGGGTCAGCAGAAAGAAAATATTTCGGCATTCAGAGATCTGTTACAGCTTTTCGAAGTGCAGCAATCGGATTATTCCTTCATAAACAAAGATTTTTCATATAATAACCAAGGTCAACAAACATACAGCAATTACGATCAGCCACGCAATTTCAATAGCAAAGGTAATAGACGCTTCAGGAACGACAACCACCAGAACTTTAATAACAGCCAAAATTTTAATTATCAGTATCGTCAAAATTATCAGCAACAGGTACCAGATTTTGGTAACAATAGAGGCTTTTCTTCGCAACAGCAACAAAACCAGGAGGTTAGCATACCTAACCAACAATGTAATGTACAAGGTCAACCAAGCTTTAATGTTTCGCCGCCTACGCGTATAGCGTCAGCTCCAACAAATAGTAACGCACAGCAACAAGAAAATAACTACGTACAGAAAACACATCATTTCAACTCATTTCCCAATGCACCGTATAGAAATGACTATCATGACAGACGTAAAAGTAATGAGCACAATTTTCAGCGTACATTTAATAACAGTCGGTCTTATCAGCAGCAGAATCATCCGCAACAACAAATTATAATGAATGAACCAGACAGTAGACATATTCCCGAACGTAATACGTCAGAAAAAAATAACAGAACAGTACAAATAGTGAAATGCCACAGCATCCTCCCGAAAATAATAGCACGTCAGATAGAATTTGACTAGATACAGCGCAGGTTGCATCTTCCAGTAACGCAAGCAATACTTTTGACACGCAGAATCTTGTTCACGAAGATGTTATTACTTTTGACGACATCCGAGACACTCTTTTGCAGGAAAGACCAGTTATTCAAAAAACCATTTCACACCCTGTCATCGAAGTAAAAACTGGATCATCCAAATTTTCAGCAGTAATCGATTCTGGATCTCCTATGTCAGTCATAAATGAGGAAACTTTCAACGAATGTAACAAAGAGAATACCTATCCTACGTTACCATTAGGGAAAACTAAAGTAAAAGGAGCAGTATCTGGTAAAGGAGTAGATGTAAAATTACAGACACATTTATCATTTTGTATTGCAGATCATACATTTCACTCAAATTTTTGGATTGTTCCCTTATTGACGACAGACGTTATTTTAGGTACGAATTTTCTGGTACAACACGACGCAATTATTGACTTTCAAAACTCCTATTTAATGTTAAAGGATGAAAATGTACAACTGGCTTTAGAATTTCAGCACTCTTTATCTGCAGAAGAACAAATAATTAATCGTACAGAGGTCATTTCCGCATCACGTAACATAGACTGTCATTCCACATTGTTCACAGATACGTACGTACACAACTATAATACTCCAGACGAACCCGACTATGACGTTATACGGATGATTTCTGATAAAAGTTAAACAGAGCGGTGCAAATAGAGACGACGAACGCACGCAACTACGCAAAATTCTTTTACAGCAAGTTCCAGTTTTTGACAACGTTTCTGGTACTATGTCCGGTTTTATGTATGAATTTCAAGTTAAACAGCACGACACATTTAATGCCAAGCATTATCCCATTCCGTATACTCACAGAGAACAAGTTAAGAAAGAATTGCAAGCTATGCTTGACCAAGGAATTATTGAACAGGCAGTTAGTCCGTACATAAACCCGCTCCATAATGTTAAGAAAAGGGATGGTTCACTTCGCCTCGTACTTGATTCGCGGCGATTTGCACTCATTGCATATACATTTTGTGATTTCCTGATATGTTCTGTACTACAGCGCGTGTGCACTTTTGTCATTTGTTTATATGTTTTGTAATCATTGCGTATACATTTTGTCATTGCTTGAGATGTTCTGTACTCAGTGCATGTGCACTATATTTTATTTCATGTTCTGCGCTTATATATATGTTTATATTCTGTGATTGGAAACTTAGTTAATTAAGAAAAATTTGTTGCTCATGGCAAGTCCAATTGACTCACCATCGCTGCCAAATTTTTGCCCCCCCAGTGGAGGGTTATGTAAGAGGTATGCGCTGCCTGCAATAGGCAAGGCATAGGAGAGTCTCTGACCAGAGAGCAGTATGAAGTTAGTTGTTGCTTGTCAGTAGTCTGCGCGTGTCTGCGCTTGTCGGCAGTCTGCTCTGGTCGGGATTCTGGAGGCTGAGTATTATTTTATAAGGTAAGAGGCAGCCTCGCGCATATCTAGTAATGTATGTGAACTGTCATCCAATTTAAAAAAAATGCGCTAATAATAATTTTTATAATATAAAGTAATTTTTTTAAAAAAAGCATTCATTTCAATTTAAAGAATTTATCCAATGCATGATCATTCATTTCACGAATCACAAATGTATAGGCCAGCATTGTACGGAGCTGTGAGTAAAATTTTTTAGCTAAGAGCAGATATATCTCGTATTCGAACCGAAAGAAGACTATCTGGCCATAGACAGTTAGACGAGAGGTGAGAAAACTTGGATTTCATGGTCGAGCGGCTGCTCATAAGCGACACATCACGCCGGCAAATACCAAACGACGCCTCGCTTGGTGTAAGGAGCGTAAACATTGGACGATTGAACAGTGGAAAGACGTTGTGTGGAGTGACCAATCACAGTACACCATGTGGCGATCTGATGTCAAGGTGTGGGTATGGTGTATGTCCGATGAAAGTCATCTGGCAGCGTGTGTAGTGCCAACAGTAAAATTCGGAGGCGGTTGTGTTATGGTGTGGTCGTTTTTCATGGAAGAGGCTTGCAATCCTTGTTCTTTTGCGTGACACTATCACAGCAAATTGATATTTTAAGCACTTTCTTGCTTCCCACTGTTCAAGAGCAATTCGGGGTTGGCAGTTGTATCTTTCAGCACTATCAAGCACCTGTTCGTAAAGCACGGCTTATGGCGGAGTGGATAAACGACAATAACATCCCTGTTATGGACTGGCCTGCACAGAGTCCTGACCTGAATCCTATAGAACACCTTTGGGATGTTTTGGAAGGCCGACTTCGTGCCAGGCCTCGCCGCCCGACATCGGTACATCTCCTCAGTGCAGCACTCTGTGAAGAATGGGCTGCCATTCTCAAAGAAACCTTCCAACGCCTGACTGAATGTATGCCTGTAAGAGTGGACGCTGTCATCAAGGCTGAGGGTGGGCCAACACTATACTGAATTTCAGCATTACCGATGGAGGGCACCACGAACTTGTAAGTCATTTTCAGCCATTTGTCCGGGTACTTTTGATCATATAGTATACTTACTGTTTATCTTTATACCTACTTTACATGTTTATTCAGCCTTCCTTCGTCTGTAGCTGGGTCCACTTGTGATGAAGAAACTTCCTTCAAGGACTAGGGGAATTATCATTACCTTAAATCTATGGCCAGATAGTCTTCTTTCGGTTCGAATACGAGATATATCTGCTCTTACCGAAAAATATTTCGGCACAGCTCCGTGCAATGCTGCTCTATACATTTGTGATTCGTGAAAGTAATGATCACGCATTGGATAAATTCTTTAAATTGAAATGAATGTTTTTAAAAAAAAATACTTTATATTATAAAAATTATTATTAGGGTATTTTTTTTAAAAAAATTGGATGACAGTTCACATACATTACTAGATATGCACGAGGCTGCTTCTTTACCGTGTACAATAATACTCAGCCTCCAGAATCCCGACCAGAGCAGACTGCCGACAAGCGCAGTCACGCGCAGACTACTGACAAGCAAGAACTAACTACATACTGCTCTCTGGTCAGAGACTCTCCTATGCGTTGCCTATTGCAGGCAGCGCATACCTCTTACACCATTGTGTCTAACGTTTGAAGCTTTTGCTGTGTTTGTCTCTGATTTTGTTCCATTGCGTCTAACTGTTGCTGTGTTTGTCTCTGGTGTTGTTCCATTGTGTCTAACTTTTGAAGATTTTGTTCAATTGTGTCTAACTTTTGAAGCTTTTGTCCCATTTGTTGCATTAATTGTAATAACAATACACTGGTGTCTGAAACATGTTCCTCAGTGCTATTCGGCAATGCATTTGAACCGGCAATATTCGCATTTTGAAAAGCAGAAAATGTGTCTTGACTTATTTGAGAAAACGGCGAGGACGCAAAAGCTGAATCTACAGTATTTGCAAGAGTGTGTCCTGTCATTTCGGATTCCTGAGGCAAGCTGTTGCCGACCGATCGATCGATAATGCTTCCCTGTTCACTAATTGTTTCACTGCCTATACCATTATTTGCAGCCCGCTCCATATCCCTATGCACAATTACCAAATTACTACTTTGAACATTAGTTAATTGATTACTCGGCGGCGCAAACACACTGCTTTCGTGTTCACTGTCATTTCTCAGTTTACTTTGGAGCCTAGTATTACGTTTTTCACACGCCATTATTGTCACAATATTTCACACGACAACACAGAAAAACACAATTTGAAGAGCAAAACAAGAAAACACATTAACATAACATTGAAAATAATATCTCGTTAATTGCAAGTTCAGCTGCGAAATACTTGCTGCAAATCTACATGCATGCCACAATTTTTTTACAGTACAAGAATGAGAAACTTCAACTACAAAGGAAATTCTCTCTACAATTACGCACTAGAAATAAACAAAGGCTGCACTAATTGCACAAACTACAAGAAAAAATCAGAAGATTCCAGTGAGGTATCCTCGGCTAAGGGTCGACATATGAAACGTCCCCTTAGAAATATTATACATGTCTGTGCTTAAACTGACACACAATATTTTTTAGCGCAACGCAATCTATCAAAAATCCCTACAAAAGAATCGCCCTGAGTAACATTAACCTATACCTTTCACAAATCACTTACCTCACAAAGATCTTCGTTAGTCGAACTATTGCAATACAGCGAGCGCCACTACAGCCGGCTAAATAAAAGATTCAAACTACTGAAGGCACTAACTACTGAGAGGCATAGTTAGCAAATGAAAGATTTTAATAGAGAACAAACAATGTAATTACCTTAATAGTGTTCAAAAGTCATAAATATATAGCAGTTCATGACATCCAGTCTTACAAATTTCAAAACTCCGCCATTTCTCTCCCCACATCCACCACTGCTGGCGGCTCACCTCCAACTGCGCAACGCTACGCGCTGTTAACATCCAGCTGCCCAACACTACAATGGCAGACAACAACGCAAACTAGCCACAGACTGCACACAGCACAGCCAGTGATTTTCATACAGAGCGCTACGTGGCGTTACCAATAAGAAAACCTAAACAGCCTACTTACACTGTGAATATCAGGAATCCGGTAAAACAGCAAAACTCCGACATCGCTGCGGCCGGAAAAAGATCCTACAAGAACGGGACCAACGACGACTGAAGATAATTGTTCAACGTGACAGAAGTCCAACCGTTCCGCAAATTGCAGCAAGTGTCAGCGTGCGAGCCATTCAACGCAACATCATCGATAAAGGCTTTCGGAGCCAAAGGCGCCCTCGTGTACGCTTGAGGACTGCACGACACAAAGCTTTACGCCTCGCCTTGGCCTATTAACACCGACATTGCATTGTTTATGACCGGAAACCTGTTGCCTGGTCGAGCGAGTCTCGTTTGAAATTGTATCGAGTGAGCGGAGGTGTACGGGTATGGAGTAGAATGGAACCAGGGGAATTTTCAAGCTGGTGGAGGCTCTGTAACGGTGTGGGACGTTTGCAGTGGAGTGATATGGGACCCCTGATATGACTAAATACGACTGTGACAGGTGACGTGTTTGTATGCATCCTGTTTGATCACCCGCATCCATTCATGTCCATTGTGCATTGTGCATTCCGACAGACTTGGGAAATTCCAGCAGGAAAATGGACACTCCACAGGTTCAGAACCGCTACAGAGTGGTTCCAGGAACACTGTTCTGAGTTGAAACACTTCCGTTGGCCACCAAACTCCCCAGACATGAACATTGCTGAGCGTATCTGTGATATACTGCAACGTGTTGTTCCAGAAGAGATCTCCTCCCTCTCGTGCTCTTACTGAGTTTTGGAGAGCCCTGCAGGATTCATGGTGCCATTTCCCTCCAGCACTACTTTAGGTAATATTGGAGTAGATGCCACGTCGTGTTGCGACACTTCTGCTTGCTCGCGGGGCCCCTACACCATATTAGGAGGTGTACCAGTTTCTTTCTCTCTTCAGTGTATATCGTAAACAACATATATCTTAAATCAGCTGTTTTGAATACCTCGTGACATTTAGTCCTGATGCAATAATCCTGTTCTTCCTTTCTTCTTCGTGCCAGTAAGATGACAATAGTAGTAGTGGGTATGTAGAAGTAGTGGGTATGTAGCTTTCCAATACTACCAAAAGACAGGAAGAGATGGGAGAAACCGTTTATTCAATCGTAAGAATGTTTTATAAAACGTAAGTTTTTTTAGCCCCTTCACATGTTGCCCTCTACTAGTCATTCCAGCTCCGAAGTAAGTTGCTCTTGAATATGTTGAAGATGTTCTAATTATCCATTTACCATTTTGGGAAGAATTTTGCGTCGTTTTGGTATGTAATAACACACTATGTGATCAGAGGTACCCGGACACGGCAAAAACATACGTTTTTCAATTTAGGTGCACTGTACTGCCACTTGCTGCCAGCAGAATGGGGCGCTCCGCGGAACTCACTGACTTCGAACGTGGTCATGTGAATGGGTGTCACTTGTGTCATATGTCTGTACGCGAGATTTCCACACTCCTAAACATCCCTAGGTCCACTGTTTCCGATGTGTTAGTGAAGTGGAAACGTGAAGGGACACGTACAGCACAAAAGCTTACAGCCCGACCTCATCTGTTCACTAACAGAGACCGCCGACATTTGAAGAGGGTGATAACGTATAATAGGCAGACATCTATCCATACCATCACACAGGAATTACAAACTGCATCAGGTTTCACCGTAAGTACTATGAAAGTTAGGCGAGAGGTGAGAAAACTTGGATTTCATGGTCGAGCGGCTGCTCATATGCGACACATCACGCCGGCAAATACCAAATGACGCCTCGCTTGGTGTAAGGAGCGTAAACATTGGACGATTGAACAGTGGAAAGACGTTGTGTGGAGTGACCAATCACGGTACACCATGTGGCGATCCGATGTCAAGGTGTGGGTACGGTGTATGTCCGATGAAAGTCATCTGGCAGCGTGTGTAGTGCCAACAGTAAAATTCGGAGGCGGTCGTGTTATGGTGTGGTCGTTTTTCATGGAAGAGGCTTGCAAACCTTGTTCTTTTGCGTGACACTATCACAGCAAATTGATATTTTAAGCACTTTCTTGCTTCCCACTGTTCAAGAGCAATTCGGGGTTGGCAATTGTATCTTTCAACACTATCAAGCACCTGTTCGTAAAGCACGGCTTATGGCGGAGTGGATAAACGACAATAACATCCCTGTTATGGACTGGCCTGCACAGAGTCCTGACCTGAATCCTATAGAACACCTTTGGGATGTTTTGGAAGGCCGACTTCGTGCCAGGCCTCGCCGCCCGACATCGGTACATCTCCTCAGTGCAGCACTCTGTGAAGAATGGGCTGCCATTCTCAAAGAAACCTTCCAACGCCTGACTGAATGTATGCCTGTAAGAGTGGACGCTGTCATCAAGGCTGAGGGTGGGCCAACACTATACTGAATTCCAGCATTACCGATGGAGGGCACCACGAACTTGTAAGTCATTTTCAGCCATTTGTCCGGGTACTTTTGATCATATAGTATACTTACTGTTTATCTTTATACCTACTTTACATGTTTATTCAGCCTTCCTTCGTATGTAGCAGTTTCCACTTGTGATGAAGAAACTTCCTTCAAGGACTAGGAGAATTATCACTACCTTAAATCTATAGCCAGTTAGTCTTCTTTCGGTTCGAATACGAGTTTACCTATGGAAGAAAAGCATTGTGCAACATGTATTTGCGAAGCGTGAATGTTTAGTAGTGTGAGTCTTAGTATTGTAACTATTTGTCTGTTGCATCCATGAAACGTGGAAAAGGACGCAGGTCGATAATTAGATGAAAGTCCGCAGCTCGTGGTCTTGCGGTAGGGTTCTCGCTTCCCGCAAACTGGATCCCGGGTTCGATTCCCGGCGGGGTCAGGGATTTCCTCTGCCTCGAGATGACTGGGAGTTGTGTGTCCTTCATCATCATTTCATCCTTATTCACTCGCAAGTCGCCGTAGTGGCGTTAAAGAACTTGTGGAGCGGCGGCCGAACCGTCCAGTGAGGGATCTCCCGGCCACCAATGCCATACGCTCATTATTATTATTATTATTATTATTATTATTAGATGAAAAAGTGTGGAAGAGTATTTACAACCACAATCAATTTGATTGCTCGCGAAATCAATTCTACATCTACATCCATACTCCGCAAGCCACCTGACGGTGTGTGGCGGAGGATACTTTGAGTACCTCTATCGGTTCTCCCTTCTATTCTAGTCTCGTTTTGTTCTTGGAAAGAAAGATTGTCGGTATGCCTCTGTATGGGCTCTAATCTCTCTGATTTTATCCTCATGGTCTCTTCGCGAGATATACGTAGGAGGGAGCAATATACTGCTTGACTCCTCGGTGAAGGTATGTTCTCGAAACTTCAACAAAAGCCCGTACCCAGCTACTGAGTGTCTCTCCTGCAGAGTCTTCCATTGTAGTTTATCTATCATCTCCGTAACGCTTTCACGTGTACTAAATGATCCTGTAACGAAGCGCGCTGCTCTCCGTTGTATCTTCTCTATCTCTTCTATGAAGCTTATCTGGTACGGATCCCACACTGGTGAGCAATATTTAAGCAGTGGGCGAACAAGTGTACTGTAATCTACTTCCTTTGTTTTCGGATTGTATTTCTTTAGGATTCTTCCAATGAATCTCAGTCTGGCATCTGCTTTACCGACGATCAACTGTGCCCTTTTCCAATCCTTTGGAACGCTACGCTCTTCTAGAGACCTACGGTACACCGCTGCAAAAACGGGGGCAAGTTCCTTCGCGTACTTTGTTGTTAACACGGCGCATATATTCGATCCTAATCTCATTCCTCTACTTCGTAGCTTGGATAGCGAACTGTACTTCAAGCGATGAGGTTCATTTCTGTACACACATAAAACACTCATTAACCCGAATTTTGTACCGTTCTCTGAAAAACATCCTATAAATTTAACGAAATGCGTTTTGGTCACCTCGGTTGCTTGAAGTTGTAATGGTGATGGCATTTTGCCAAGGCTTTATAATTTGAATTCCAGGCTCCTGCATTCTCTATAAGCCACCACTTCTGAAACTACCATCGGTTGGTTGGTTTGTGGGGGTTGAAGGGACCGACCACAAAGGCGATCGGTCCCTTGAAACTGCCATTGGAGCCCCCATACTTCTGTGCTTGCCAGTACAGGCACAAGATCACGTCACCTATGTTTCTCCGACCTATGTTCTCAGTCTGCAGTCTGCTTTCGTACTGCCCGTATTTCTTGAGAATGTGAAACACCATGAGTACTAGAAGAACAACATGACCTTCAATTAACGCAAACAAGCTTGTTATTGAGACATTAGAGTGTAGATTTTCGAAAAAAATTTAGTAAAACAATGCGCTGTCTATGTTGGAAATTATTTTAAAAAATATTGTGGTCACTGGGAGCGTTGCAGGTACAGGAAGAAAATGGTCACTTCAAAGTGAATTTTCCTGTCTTCAGAAGTGCTTGCTCAAGCTGATAAATTAGTTTAGAGCAGAAAACGTTCCAGAGAGTCTTTTATGTTGAAGGACAAAGCCAAGTCCCTCGTGGTTGAAGGATTTGGCGCAAGTGAGGAGCGGCTCTGAATTTTTTTTAAAAGTCACGCTACTGCGCGGATGGTGTCAGCGTAGACAATTCCCTTTGTATTGAATGTATTAGTGAACTAAAATAACTCTTGAATGGCTGCGATCCGCGCAATATATTCAACACAGAGCGCACCCTAGCATTCAAGTACGAAAAGTGTTATGTGGGAAACCTGAGCACAGACAGAATAACTGTTCTTTTAGCACGTTAGAAGAACAGATGTCAAAAGTCTAAACCACTCATAGTAGGGGAACATGGGAAGTCATGTTAAGGGAATAAGATCCTTACCCACAACGTTTTTGCTCAAACAGCCATGGATGACGACGGAATTCTTTAATGAACGTCTGACCTAATTTAACAGTGACATGAAAAAGGAGAAATGGGAACTTTTATTGTTTTGGGGATACTGCACCGTACATAACATATACATCTGCATGGATACTCTGCAAATCACATTTAAGTGCCTGGCAGAGGGTTCATCGAACAACCTGCAAAATTCTCTATTATTCCAATCTCATATAGTGCGCGGAGAGAACGAACACCTAAATCTTTCCGTACGAGCTCTGATTTCCCTTATTTTACCGTGGTGATCGTTTGCCCCTATGTAGGTCGGTGTTAATGAAATATTTTCGCATTCGGAGGAGGAAGTTGGTGATTGAAATTTCGTGAGAAGATTCTGTCGCAACGAACGAAGTCTTCATTTTAATGATGTCCAGCCCAAACCGTGTATCATTTCAGTGACACTCTCTCCCATATTACGCGATAATACAGAACGTGCTGCCTTTCTTTGAACTTTTTCGATGTACTCCGTCAGTCCTATCTGATAAGGATCCCAAACCGCGAAACAGTATTCTAAAAGAGGTCGGACAAGCGTAGTGTAGGCAGTCTCCTTAGTAGATCTATTATATCTTCTAAGTGACCTGCCAATAAAACGCAGTCTTTGGTTAGCGTGCCCCACAACATTTTCTGTGTGTTCCTTCCAGTTTAAGTTGTTTGTAGTTGTAATTCCTAGGTATTTAGCTGAATTTACGGCCTTTATATTTGACTGACTTATCGTGTAACTGAAGTCTAACGAATTCCTTTTAGCACTCATGTGGATGACCTCACACTTGTCATTACTTATGGTCAATTGACAACTTTCACACCATTCAGATATCTTTTCCAAATCATTTTGCAATTTGTTTTGATCTTCTGATGACTTTATAAGTCGATAAACGACAGCGTCCTCTGCAAATATCCTAAGACCGCTGCTCAGATTGTCTCCCAAATCGTTTATATAGTTAAGGAACAGCAAACAGTCTGTAACACCACCTTGGGGAACGCCAGAAATCAATTCTGTTTTACTCGATGAGTTGCCGTCAGTTACTTCGAACTGTGACCTCTCTGACAGGAAATCACAAATCGAATCACATAACTGAGACGATACTCCATAAGCACGCAATTTCACTACAAGCCGCCTGTGTGGTACAACAAATCACCATTAGATTAGGTAAGTTTTTTTTCTCACCCAACACGACATGAGATTGCAACCACTGGACTATGCCATACAACGAAATTTCAAAAGTCTCTACCGCATATAAATTGTAATAAATAAACGTGAGAAGGCGTTACAGCTGTGATTTATAAGACCTACAAGAATGTTAGTCCCATCAATCTTTATAAACGCTTCGGAAACTGCGGGTTTGTAATGCAAAGTTGTTGTTGTTGTTGTGGTCTTCAGTTCTGAGACTGGTTTGATGCAGCTCTCCATGCTACTCTATCCTGTGCAAGCTTCTTCATCTCCCACTACCCACTGCAACCTACATCCTTCTGAATCTGCTTAGTGTATTGATCTCTTGGTCTCCCTCTACGATTTTTACCCTCCACGCTGCCCTCCAATGCTAAATTTGTGATCCCTTGATGCCTCAAAACATGTCCTACCAACCGATCCCTTCTTCTACTCACGTTGTGCCACAAACTTCTCTTCTCCCCAATCCTATTCAATACCTCCTCATTAGTTACGTGATCTACCCATCTTATCTTCAGCGTTCTTCTGTAGCACCTCATTTCGAAAGCTTCTATTCTCTTCCTGTCCAAACTATTTATCGTCCACGTTTCACTTCCATACATGGCTACACTCCATACAAATACTTTCAGAAACGACTTCCTGACACTTAAATGAATACTCGATGTTAACAAATTTCTCTTCTTCACAAACGCTTTCCTTGCCATTGCCAGTCTACGTTTGATATCCTCTCTACTTCGACCATCGTCAGTTATTTTGCTCCCCAGATAGCAAAACTCCTTTACTACTTGAAGTGTCTCATTTCCTAATCTAATCCCCTCAGCATCACCCGATTTAATTTGACTACATTCCATTATCCTCGTTTTGCTTTTGTTGATGTTCATCTTATATCCTCCTTTCAAGACACTGTCCATTCCGTTCAACTGCTCTTCCAAGTCCTTTGCTGTCTCTGACAGAATTACAATGTCATCGGCGAACCTCAAAGTTTTTACTTCTTCTCCATGAATTTTAATACCTACTCCGAATTTTTCTTTTGTTTCCTTTACTGCTTGCTCAATATACAGATTGAATAACATCGGGGAGAGGTTACAACCCTGTCTCACTCCTTTCCCAACCACTGCTTCCCTTTCATGCCCCTCGACTCTTATAACTGCCATTTGGTTTCTGAACAAATTGTAAATAGCCTTTCGTTCCCTGTATTTTACCCATGCCACCTTCAGAATTTGAAAGAGAGTATTCCAGTTAACGTTGTCAAAAGCTTTCTCTAAGTCTACAAATGCTAGTAACTATGCAAATATATGAACCAGAAAAGCTGTCAGAGTCTCGAGAATTAACGAATTCAGTCCCTCTACACTAAGAGTGGGAACTTCTACCCAGTTTTGGTGAGTTAACATGTGCAGATTTTGTTCATGTTGACTGTAACATTGGCGTCCAAAGTGTACCGGCCGATACTTAGCTATCGGCCTGTCGGGATGAGGACGAGGAGAATAACGAAGAACAACAGCCAACTACAGTCACATGGCCGAGGTAATATCATTTGATCATAGCATACTAATGGAAACGAATGATGAATTTTAATCAGCTCTCATCGAAAATTCGCTGGACAATGCTAGATGGAACCAGTCCTCTGAAACGAAATTCACCGACAATTTTTTTCGCTATGTTGTGTAACGGTTTCCTTGGTATGTAGGTACCGTATGTATATTTATATGTATTATTATTCACCTAATTAAAACATATATGTACTACAATTTACTTTCAGTTAAACTCTCATTTACCTGATTTTTTTCCTCCGTCACTCTAGATTATTTGACACGCCTATTAATTTGAAGTTTCGGTCATTTCAACTTTTTCTTTGGTAGCCTGAGTTTCAGATTATCGAGAGTAGACTGCACATATTTTTTAGTATGTCCTTCAGTAGAATCACACTTCCGGTACCTATTCTTCCCGCGGTACACTTGCACACTGTAGTCAGGACGTGCAGTTGGTTATTTTTAAATCGATGCCACTGGAGATCATTGGTTGAATTAAACATTAAACTGTTCTGTGTTCTGGCAAAACTTCTTATTATGCCTGTATTGTTGTAGAGCCATGCTCCGTCGATCTCATAAACTTACTACTTCTTTTAAACAATCCTGTTCGATTTTGACGTTTTGCAGTGGATTATTCCAGTTTTACTTGAAATTATTTTATTATTTTATTTGGGTACCTTGGTTTTACAAAAAAAGGAACAGTAATTTTTCTTGTGGAACAAAGAACTGAAAGGTACTGGCGTTGATGCTGTTATAATTATTTAATATGCCTCGCGGACGTTGAACTGAAGTGAAATCAAGTAGCTCATCAACATTTACATTCTCTTCATTTATTGTGACATCTTCTTTCCGTGAATAACTACAAATAAGTTTCAACAACGAAGTATTTTGGAAGCCACTAATTTTGGAAAATGTGATTTCCTTAAATGAACATTCCGCTGCCAGAACATCCATCTGAACGCAGTCAGTTACGGACAGCATGTTGCAGCCACGCACGTTGCTGTTTAAAGACTTCCAGCTCCTTAACTGAAATGGACTGAAATTGGATTTACGTTGATCTGTACATATTTGTTTTAAATACAGTAGCTATGTGACTGAGAAAACAATGGTCTGTTAAAAAATGTACAGCTCGTTGTTGTAACTCTCCGCAACACAACTAAATGAACTACACTCACAACAATGCAGAAAGAGTAACGTTTCTAACATTTACCCGTCTAAATTAAAAAACCTTTCACTTATTTAATATTTTTTTCATAATGCGGGGCCACGGTCATAATATATTTCTTTAAAGTCAACATCGCCATTAGACTGTTTTATATTTGCAGGATTTCAGCTTCAAGCAGTAGGTTTACCAGAAAAATGACCCTTAGACAATACGTTAATAGTGGATTTGAAATACGACAGTACGCCATCTTAGGCACTACATAACACTTAAAACACTTGATAATGGCACTTTGAAGCCGAAATCGTGATCGTGTAAATGTAACACTGAAATAAAAAACATTCTAATGGCGGTACTGACTTTCAAGGGCTTTCATTTATTGTTATGTAAGTTACACATAAATACATCTTATCTGAAACATCTTGTGTTTATGACAGTAGATGATGTTAACAACTAAGCTACTAGACGCTCCCTTCAATCCATACAAAAAATGGTTCAAATGGCTCTGAGCACTATGGGACTCAACTGCTGAGGTCATTAGTCCCCTAGAACTTAGAACTAGTTAAACCTAACTAACCTAAGGACATCACAAACATCCATGCCCGAGGCAGGATTCGAACCTGCGACCGTAGCGGTCTTGCGGTTCCAGACTGCAGCGCCTTTAACCGCACGGCCACTTCGGCCGGCTCAATCCATACAATTCCTATGTGTGTGGGCAGCTCAGTTAATGCTACGAATGAAGCGAGCAGGTATCAGAGGCAGGATTCATGTATACCGTTCCGTATATGACCTCAACTGGACTATTTTTCAAAGACACAAAAGTCTTCTCTCTTCAGCACTTAAGCCTCCTACCGCTTAGATGTGTTATTCAGGAACGGTTAGTCACCGCTCCTCCAGGCAAACTGACTTGGCCGGACAGGGCACATAGCCTGGGGCAGCGGGCCATAGGATAAAGTGCTGATGTTGTACCACAGCATAAGTCAGAAACCAGTAATATTCGATCCTACTTCTATGAAATGCGACATCAAGTGATATAAAATTAAACTGAGTACTTGTGCGAGAAAGCGAAAACCACGTGTAGATTGGTTTGACTGTTATTACGGTCGCTCGCCCAGTCGTAAGTAATTTCAGAGAAGAATACGATGACAAAGTAATTGTTTTGTATCATACCTATTTTCGTGGTACTCTGCCGTTCATTGCAGCATAGTTAAACGATACGAAGCTTTGAGGTTATGCCTGTAGATCTAATTCGAAACGGCAGACGTCTCACTGCCTAAGTCGTAACTACGGAGAATTCATTAATCGTACTGGCATGACTTAGGCATTGATGGAAAAACATACCACCTACAAATTGTTTGTTTCAGCTGGCCAGAATGACGAAGAGAGGTTACAACAAGTGGAAGAAAGAGGATAGGGACGAAGCCTTAATAAAAGGTCGGAATGGTGAAACTGGATGTAATGAAGTATGTAGCGTATATAATATATCAAAGCTTGCACTGCATCATCAGTTGAAGGGTTTAAATAGAACATCAAAACTTGGAGGACACAATCGTATGATGGTAGGGATGGAAGAAGAATTAGAATAGCATGTAATTTATTCAGAGTCTACTTTCTTCGAAGTAGCTATTACTGAATTAAGGAACCTTGCCTACCAGTTTGCTGAGAAGTATTATTACCGCATTGCTTCAACAAAGAAAAATACAGACGATCACAAATTAAAATACAGGGTGAAACACGTATGTATTCATTACCAGCGATGGCGAGGCATGACAGAATCTATGACCAGAGAGTTATTTATCGTTGCTAGTCTGCGCTTGACCGCGCGAGTCGACAGTTGGATAGTAGTAGCAGTCTGGTGTAGTAGCGAGTGGACGGTTGTACTGAGCGGGCGTCGGCATGCGTCGACGGCGTGCTCTTCTTGTGACTCTGGTCAGGATTGTGGTGGACGATGAGTATTATTGTAGAAGGTAATGAAGCAGCAATGCGCATATCTAATAATGTATGTTAATTGTAATTTGTTCAAAGAAATCGCCCAATAATAATTTCATAATATAAAGTAACTCTTCTAAAGAGAACGATTCATTTCAATTTAAAGAATAGTTCCTATGCATTTCCTCCAAGAATCAAAATTAAATATACGCCAGCATTGCACGAAGCTGTGTCAAAGAATTGCAACATAAGAGCACATATAGATGCAGTTTTTATTGAGGTAAGAGTTTTTGCTTTTTTATTCAGAATACAGGGCCGAAGGTCAGCGCTGCTGTCCTTATAAAATTTATCAGGTTAAATTATTTCACAGGGCCGAAGGTCAGCGCTGCTGCCCTTATAAAATTTACCAGATATTATTATTTCTGTTAGGAAATTACTTATTGTGTGGGTTTGTGGTCAATCATCATTAATATTTCTGATGGGAAGTTACACTTGGCTCCATTTCAATTTAACGATATTTTGTGGGGAGTTTAGATTTTAGCTCATTATCATTGTCTTTTATTTCTGTGGGGAGGTTACAAGGGTTACGAAAGATTATCCCACTTTGTCCTTGGGAGTTCCCGAAACAATATTGATGGCATGAAGGAAGGTGTTTGATAAAGAGCGTGTTAATGAATTTTTTTTTATAAATGTGAGGAAATACTAGACGAATATAACTGGACTGCTGACCAAATATATAGCATGAATGGAAGTGCATTATCCACAGTTAACAAAACATCTAAAGTAATTGTCCGAAATGCAAACATCAAGTGGGAGCAACCACAAGCGGAGGAAGGGATCTTACAACGACACGTATATGCGCAGTGAATGCTGCAGTCGATTTCATACCTCAAATGCTAATATTTAAGGACAGCAGGATGCACCATGTCTTTATAGGAGGAGCTCCACCAAACATAACATTTGGAAGTGAATGGATAACGTTAGAACTGTTTGTCTGATGGCTAGAACATTTCATTAAATGTACAAAAGTAGTAAAACGTGGTCACAAACAAATTTTGCTTTCAGTGCATGGGCATAGCAGACACACCAAAAATTTAGAGGCAATTCCGATTGCTCGTGATTATGATATAACCATGTAATCATTTCCTGCTCACACAACTCGTCGTCTTCAGCCATTGGAGAGAACGTTTCTTAAAGCATTAAAAACACCTACAATGAAGATACATTTTCGTGGCTACGTTAAATCCTGGCAGTGTAAAAAATAAGCTAACACCGAAATAAGCTAACACCGCAGAACTCTTGGATAATGCGTAACACAGGTCATTTTTATGGACATAGCGCTAAGCGGTTTTCAGGCAACAGGCTTGTGGCCATTAATATAAATGTCGTTAAAGGATAGTACTCTGTAGCTACTACTGTACATATTGTTGATCAGTCAGACCAACAACCAGCTAATGGAACTGAAGTAACAACACGAAAATATGGAATGCCGCCGAACGTTGCAATATCACACAATGATCAGTCTTGACCTTAGACAGTGTCACAAAAATGTGGACCCGAAACTATATTGCGACAGTACCTGAAATTAACAGTCAACAAATAAATCCTTACTTGAACACTTTATCTCTTATCCCTTGTATAGCAAACAATTATCGAGAAAAATACAAAATGACTTAGCCGACAATGGTATTAACATCAATTCCTTAAAGGAAGCTAGAGTAAAGAGAAATAAAATGAAGAAATCTCTGCATAAACCCATAAAAAAGAGACAGAGTGATGAAGATTTTAAAAAGAACAACGAAATAAAGGACAGAGTGAACTAGTTATTTCAACTGTGCAAGGAAGATCGAGAAGAAGATTTGAGTCAGTGTATCAAATGTAAAGGTTACGTACGTGACCTATGCGCTGGCACTGAAAGTATAATTAAGAAATATTTCCGTTATATGTTACACGAACACTTCACATAAGTGATTCGCTTCGATGAGGAGTGCCTCCGCCACCTTCACTGCGGATTCACAATTACGTTCGACCTATCGCAGGAGTCTCAAAGTAACGAGTATGGAGGACGGGGGCAGAGACTGTGGATGGGTGGCGCCAGGTGAGAGTGTGGGTTAAAGCCAGGCCCCCACAACCGCACGAGTGGTCGACTGTGAAGAGCGGACAAATTGAATAGCTGGCCGGCGGCCATTAGAGCTGTAAACTGACGCGCGGGGTTCGAATGTTTATACATCGCTTTCGGTTATAAAATGCCTTCCCTTGAGTTAAGTCACAAACATATGCCTCATTTAAATACGTTACTACAATATACTTTTTAATTTATGAACAAACAGCAACTAGTCACTGTTTATGAATTTATCTTACGTACTACATGGAATCTGCCGTTGCTAAAAGTTATGTACTGGACCCCTAGCATTTTTCGTAGTTCATTTACGATAGATGTACGCAAAATGCATCAAAATACTCGAAGATTTGCCCACTATATTAATAGATATTTTCTGACTCTACCTTGCTTTAGATTTTATGACGAGAAGTGCGTGATATATGGCATAGTGCTTTGGCAACTCACAACCAAATTATCAAGTTTCAACCTAACCTAGACCATGAAAACACTACCGATCAGCCAACTTTCTTCAAAATGATCAGAACATATAAAAAGTTATTCTGTCGGTCGGAAATCTTGCTTCGTGACAGCTTGTAACCATTTTTGTAACAGCTGTGGTTTTGAGAAAGGAAACCTGCAAATAGATGCACAGACATTATGCTAATACCGTGTTACAAAAACATTTATTGAGCAAGTGCACTGACATACAAAACAACTTAAAATATCCACATACCTTTGAAATGTAATATTCGTTCCTTTCTCGAATTTATTTGTACAATTAATCGCTGCACAACTCTTCACCATTGTACTTCTTTTGATAGGAACGTACAAACAGTAGAATTACGAGTAGCTAAGAAATACTGTATGCACGCCCCAACAAATATACAACGTTGAATCAGGGTCCTCATAAATAACAATATTACACAAAACATCAGACTACAACCACTATAATGGCGTCCAGCAGAAGGTTCAAATTATCCCACAACTGCAGCGCCATAAGTGAGTCTAGTTATTTTTTACAAGGTCTTTGGTTAAAGCTCTGTATTGGGAAAGTACGGCCAACTAGCCAGTGGCCGCCATTTTGATACATGTATCACCAGTGGCGCAGTGGATCCCAAGTGGCGGCCATTGGCAAGTAGGCCGTACTTTCGTGTGGGTCGGCCGAGTGGCTTGTCGAGGCAGTTTGCGTAATTGCGATAAACACTGTGTCTGGATGGCGCAGCGATTAACGCATTTGCCTAGTAAATGCCGGCACAGTTCTTTTCTTTCGCTACCGCCTGTATCCCGCATTGTGCGCAGGGTCGGTAGGGTTAAGTACGGAATTGGCTTGGTTAATTGTAGGGGGTGGGCAGATCCCCTTCCTGCCCATACCCCCTGGGACGGTAATAGTGTAACTCAGCTGTCTGCGTCAAGTGTAAATCGTGAAATAGTGTGAACGTGTTTCAAACGTCTGCGAGTCGTGTAACTGAGGCGGGACGTGGGGACGAGCCCGGTATTCACCTAGGAGGATATGGAAAACCGCCTAAAAACCACATCCAGGCTGGCCGGCACACCGGCCGTCGTCGTTAATCCACCGGGCGGATTCGATCCGAGGCCGGCGCGCCAACCCGAGTCCAGGAAGCAGCGCGTTAGCGCTCTCGACTACCCTGGCGGGTCTGAATGCCGGCACAGTAGCTCAGCTATTGGGTCAAAGGCCTGGCTTCCCTCTGTATTAAGGAAAGTGAGTAAGTGGTTGAACGATGAGCTTTAACAGTTCTCATGTGATGTCCGACCTGACCATATGCAACGAACAATAACGAAAACAAAGAGATTAAAAAAAAGAAATAGGAAAAACAAGAGATCCCAGGTTCGAATGCCGGTGTGGCACACATTTTGACTCGTCGCCGCTGATTTACTTCAAAGTCCCGATGCAGGTGACATCAACACCTCGTTTCTTTCCTTTCTTTCCCATTCCCCCTTCAATTTACATAACATATTTTTGCCATATGTGTGTTCATACTAACTGATTTTCGATATGCCAGTTTAGTCAAATTATTTGTAGAGAATTTGTATTTGGTTTCCTGTGTGTTAATTTCATTGCGGAATAAACATTACTTTTACGGTTTTTGATTTGTTGTACCGATGTTTTGTTTAATTGTTACATGGATTTATTAAGTTGTCGCTGACTTCTTATCCTTTGACTTGGGCTGTAAAGGGTACGGATTATGAAAGCAGGCGCCTTAATCGCACCCGAGGTACAGATATAAAAAAGGCTGAAAACTCATTTTGAGAAAAGATGTTTTTGTATTTGTGTGGAAGCTGGTTGATAGGTTAAAAAATAAAGATACAGTGTACGCAAAAGAAATTGTATTATTTGGGTTACCTTACCAAATACAGTAATTCTCCTTGAAAGGGCAGTACTTGAACAATCATACGCTAGTTAGTTTCTTAGTTATTTCGTTGCCAGTATGTGACCTCTCAGCGTCAGCACCCAAACCTTTCTTCTTCTCTGGCTGCAGCAGTTCTCTCTGATACACAAGCTGGGCATGGCTGCAAATTTTCTCTGCTTATTTGATTACAATCTGTGATGTTCAACATCGTGAATTATCTTATGGGTGTCACGCTTGGCCAAGACCTGCCATTCTGTAGAGACAGCCTGTGGGTACTTCGGACACTTGTAAACAACATGCTCATTAGTTCAAAATGGTTCAAATGGCTCTGAGCACTATGGGACTCAACTGCTGTGGTCATAAGTCCCCTAGAACTTAGAACTACTTAAACCTAACTAACCTAAGGACGTCACACACATCCTTGCCCGAGGCAGGATTCGAACCTGCGACCGTAGCAGTCGCACGGTTCCGGACTGCGCGCCTAGAACCGCGAGACCACCGCGGCCGGCCTGCTCATTAGTGCCCACCTCGTATGTCCATTTATAATTCTGGGCTTGGCATCTTACCAATCCGACATGAGTGTGCCGAATATGGCCCACGGTCCCACAGAAAGTTCACAAGTTCTTTGATGGGCAGTAAATCCTTACTTTTAAGTCTCCCTTTCACAGAAGGTAGGAAGATATAAACTCTTCGAGCTGATAATTTGTCCCACTCTTGTTCCAAAAGTTCAAGTTTTTTTATTTCTCTAGTACTTCGGGCCGGCCGCTGTGACCGAGCGGTTCTAGGCGCTTCAGTCCGGAACGACGCGGCTGCTGCAGTCCGAAGTTGGAATCCTGCCTCGGGCATGGCTGTGTGTGATGTCGTTAGGTTAGTTAGGGTTTCCGTAGTTCTAAGTCTAGGGGACTGATGACCTCAGATGTTATGTCCCATAGCACTTAGAGCCATTTGAACCATTTAGTATTTCGGCTCTTCATGCCAAAAATGTTTTCCACATGCAGAAATGATATGAAATGATACTATGGCATTATTGACCGGGAAATCCCATCTGGGGTTGACGGCCACCTGGTGAAAATCTGTTTGACACCATTTCGACAACTTTCAGGAATTCAAGTTTTCTCAGCCCTCTGCCCTGCAGGTAAGTAGGTATGACAAAGCTCCATCTTAACGAATAAACTATTGGTCAGTGTAGTACCGAATGCTCTAATATAGCGTTTTCCAATCCAAGGGCCGCGGCCCACTTACGACCGTGGGTAGCGTTGAGCTAGACAAGATAAAAATTGTCGAGAGATTCAGGGATTTCGTCTGTCAGCTGTCAAGGTCAGGGAATATAGAATTAAACAAGAGTGGAAACGCCCTATCGCTATCTCATGCCTCTCACAAGGGGAAGGTCGATTCTGTCATATCGAAATGTACCCCTTTCTTGAAGGAAACAGTAGATTAAAAGAAGATGACAAGACGGACTGGCAATATCCTTTAATGTTGAAAATTACCAAAGTCGTGTGCCATCAGGCGGCTGGAACTGCACACTCCTACACCCCCACAGGCCACGCTGCATGGCCAGTTGCTCATGGTGTAAACTCATGACGAGGCACAATCCGATCGTAATTCGTCGACATGGTAGTTTCTCGAACACAGATCACAAACGACTCCCTTGAATTTTGCTTATAATACCCTGATACAAGAAGAAAGAAGGACGGTAGGTGTTTTTTGTCCCGTGCACGCCTAAGATTATGAGAGATGGGGCTTCCTTCGGATTTCTTACTACTGAAGGGGAAGGAAGCAACCATCCTGGCATTTGCATAGAGCGACCTGGGTGACGACAGAAAGCCGATGTGTTCATGGCCCACCTGAAAACTGAACCTGTGTCTCTCGAATGCGATTTGAGTGCATAAGCCGCTACACCTCTTCGCTTAGCCCCGTGGAGATATTCCTGAATTACTATTCACTGAGACTCGTGCTGGATGCTCGAGAAAC
This sequence comes from Schistocerca nitens, assembly GCF_023898315.1. Classification (NCBI taxonomy): domain Eukaryota; kingdom Metazoa; phylum Arthropoda; class Insecta; order Orthoptera; family Acrididae; genus Schistocerca; species Schistocerca nitens. The sequence goes on from NC_064614.1 coordinate 73,759,269, forward strand.
AATTTTTGTGAGTACGTCTTTCCCACACTACCTTTTTTAAAAAAGATAAGTCCAGGAATTGACTGAATTAGACACTTATTTGAGGCTAAAATTAAGCAGTTTTGTTAAATATGTCGGGTCTCTCATGGGTGACAAACAATAACAAAAATCCCATTGCATTATTTTTGACAATGACCACTCAATTTTGAGCTTTCATCTAGTTGTCACAGCTAAGTGATCATAAAAAAATATAAATATTTTTCGATCCTTGTTGCGCTGTAAGTTTTACTAATTAATCCTACTTACACTCACACACACACACACACACACACACACACACACACACACACACATGATTTTTCCTTTTTGGTACTATATTTACTTACTGGGCCTCTACGCTTTTCTCCCAAAATAGGTGAACGGCGAAACCGCCCCTGACGTATAACTGTTAATTTAACATATTATGGTTCAAATGGCTCTGAGCACTATGGGACTCAACTGCTTAGGTCATTAGTCCCCTAGAACTTAGAACTAGTTAAACCTAACTAACCTAAGGACATCACACACATCCATGCCCGAGGCAGGATTCGAACCTGCGACCGTAGCGGTCTCGCGGTTCCGGACTGCAGCGCCCAGAACCGCACGGCCACTTCGGCCGGCTTAACATATTATGCAAAAATGTATATATGCAGAGTGAAGTGACGAATAAAAATTATAGCAAGGCCAGGATTTGAACAAATTTTCATTTGTAGCCTCAGTCTGAATATACATTACATTTTTGCTTAATATATTGAGACTTGAAAAGGTCTCTGGAACTATATAGCTCCATTTTATTATGGAAAAAAGATCGAAGCACACCCACTAGTGCAGAGGGACACCGAGGTACACTGCAGGTCGAAAAGGACTATCCGAATGGTACGAAAATCGGCAGATGTAATGTACATGTGCAGACGAACAAATGATTACAAGTTCAGAAAAATTCAAGAGAAATAGCTTCCCTGAGTGGGCAAGTCAATATCGCGTTCGTCCACCTATAGCCCAAATACAAGCAGTTATTCGGCTCGGCATTATGAGAGAGAGTTGTACCTTCTGAGTGATATCGTGCAAAAGCTAGTCCAGTTAAGGCCTTTTTTTAATAATCAGTCATCTGACTGGGTTGATGCCAATCGCCACAAATTCGTCTTCTGTGCCACCCTCTTAATTTCACAGCAGCACTTGCAACATACGTCCTGGAAAGTATTCCATTCTCTGTCTTTCTCTACAGATTTTGCAGCTCCCTCTAGTACCATTGACGTTATTCCCTGATGTCTTAACAGATATCCTGTCATCCTGTCCCTTTCCTTGTTAGTGTTTTCCATATATTCCTTTCCTTTCCTCTTCGATTCTGCGCAGGACCTCCTCATACCTTACCTTATCAACCAACCTAATTTTGAACACTAGTCTGTAGCACCACATCTTAAATGGTTCGATTCTGTTCCTGTTCCGGTTTTCCCACAGTCGTTTTTTCGCTACAATACAATGCTGCGCTCCAGACGTGCATTCTCAGTAATTTCTTCCTCAATGTATGGTCTATGTCTGATGCTAGCTGCCTTCTCTTGGCCATAAATTCCCTTTTTGACAGTGCTACATGCCCTCATTGCTCCGCCCCTTCTTGGTTATTTTGCTGCGTTGTTAGTAGAATTCCTTAACTTCATCTACTTCGTGTCCATCATTTATGATGTTAAGTTTCTCGCTGTTCTCATTTCTGCTCATTTCTTTCGTCTTTCTTCGACTTCCTCTCAGTCCAGCTTCTGTACTCATCAGCCTGTTCATTCCATTCAGCAGATCATGTAATTGTTCTTCCCTTTCACTCAAGATAGCAATGTCGTCAGCGCATGTATCACTGACATTGTTTAACCTTGAATTTTAATTCTATTCCTGAACCTTTCTTTTATTTCCATCATTGCTTCTTCGACATTCATATTGAACAATAGGGACTGAAGACTACATGCCTGTTTTACACCCGTCTTAATCCGAGCACTTCGTTCTTGGTCATCCACTTTATTTATTCCCTCTTGGCTCTTGTATATAATGTATGTTACCCGTCCATCCCTATAGCTTACCCCTATTTTTCTCAGAATTTCGAACATCTTGCACCGATTAACGTTGTCAAACGTCTTTTCCAGGTCGCCAAAACCTATGAACGTGTCTTGCTCCCATTATCAACTGCAATGACAGACTTGCCTCTCTTGTGCCTTTACCTTTCCTAAAGCCAAACTGATCGTCATGTAACACATCCTCAATTTTCTGTTCCACTCTTCCGTATGTTATTCTCGTCAGTAGCTTGGTTGCATGAGGTGTTAAGCTGATTGTGAGATAATTCTCGCACTTGTCTGCTCCTGCAGACTTCGGAATTGCGTAATTGATATTTTTGCGAAAGCCAGATAGTATGCCGACAGACTCATAAATTCTACACACGAATTTTTTCACAATATATATAAATGACCTAGTAGATAGTGTCGGAAGTTCCATGCGGCTTTTCGCGGATGATGCTGTAGTATACAGAGAAGTTGCAGCATTAGAAAATTGTAGCGAAATGCAGGAAGATCTGCAGCGGATAGGCACTTGGTGCAGGGAGTGGCAACTGTCCCTTAACGTAGACAAATGTAATGTATTGCGAATACATAGAAAGAAGGATCCTTTATTGTATGATTATATGATAGCGGAACAAACACTGGTAGCAGTTACTTCTGTAAAATATCTGGGAGTATGCGTGCGGAACGATTTGAAGTGGAATGATCATATAAAATTAATTGTTGGTAAGGCGGGTACCAGGTTGAGATTCATTGGGAGAGTGCTTAGAAAATGTAGTCCAGCAACAAAGGAGGTGGCTTACAAAACACTCGTTCGACCTATACTTGAGTATTGCTCATCAGTGTGGGATCCGTACCAGATCGGGTTGACGGAGGAGATAGAGTAGATCCAAAGAAGAGCGGCGCGTTTCGTCACAGGGTTATTTGGTAAGCGTGATAGCGTTACGGAGATGTTTAATAAACTCAAGTGGCAGACTCTGCAAGAGAGGCGCTCTGCATCGCGGTGTAGCTTGCTCGCCAGGTTTCGAGAGGGTGCGTTTCTGGATGAGGTATCGAATATATTGCTTCCCCCTACTTATACCTCCCGAGGAGATCACGAATGTAAAATTAGAGAGTTTAGAGCGCGCACGGAAGCTTTCAGACAGTCGTTCTTCCCGCGAACCATACGCGACTGGAACAGGAAAGGGAGGTAATGACAGTGGCACGTAAAGTGCCCTCCGCCACACACCGTTGGGTGGCTTGCGGAGTATGAATGTAGATGTAGATGTAGATGTAGAATGAGAGTAATCTTTTTGTTACCACTTCCCCCTTTGATTTTAGAAATTCTGATGGACTATTACCTATCCCTTCTGCCTTCATTGATCTTACGCCCCTCAAAGTTCTCTTAAATTCTCATTCTAATACTGGATCCCCTATCTCTTCTAAATCGATCCCTGTTTATTCTTCTGTCACATCAGACAAATCTTACCCTTCCTAGAGGCCTTCAGTGCACTCTTTCCACCAATCCTCTTCCTCCTCTGCATTTAACAGTGGAATATCCGTTGCACTCTTAATGTTACCACCTTTGCTTTTAAGTTCATTGAAGGTTATTTTGATTTTATTTTATGCTGAGCCAGTCCTTCCGACAGTCATTTCTTTTTCGATTTTTTCACATTTTTCATACAACTATTTCGTTTTAACTTGGCTGCACTTCCTACTTATTTTATCCCTCAGCGACTTGCATTTCTGTATTCCTGAGTTTTCCTGAACGTTTTTGTACTTCCTTCCTTCAGCGATCAACTGAAGTATTTCTTCTGTTACGCATAGTTTGTTCGCAGTTAGCTTCTTTTTACCCATGTTTTTCTTTCTAACTTCTGTGACTTCCGTTTTTAGAGATGTCCATTCCTCTTCAACAGTGCTGGCTACTGAGCTATTCAGTATTGCTGTATCTGTAGCCTTAGAGTGCTTCAAGTGTATCTCGTCATTCCATAATGCTGAGGTGCAGTGTTACCTGCAGTGCAATGCTGCGTGCGTGTGATTGCTATTTGTAATTATTATCTCTTGCGCAGTCTCTGACTTATATTTTTCCTCATGTTTTTATGCTGTTCTGCTGTTTAAATTTCTAGTAAAGAAGTCGTATGAGTTAGGGTGTGTTTTTATGTTGCAATTAAGTAAATACAACTAGTCCCGCAACACTGGTAACCCCGACGTGATGTCCGACGGTCATTAACGTGAAATTCGACGATCACTGAAGTTCCGTATCCTGCCGCGTCGCGTTAAATACGAACATCTGCGTCAGCCGCGTCGTGCATCTTCCGTGTTCCATTCCGCCGTAACTCACGGCGGCAGAACCACTACTAACTGCAGAACTGTCTACTGGCGCATAATTATTCGCGTAACATTAAAACCGCCACCGTTTTGGCAACAAAATCCCGTGCTGTAGTTTGCTCAAGTAAAAAGTCAATTTGTGCTAGCGCACATAACCGCAGACGAAACGAAGTACAGTTATGAAGTTGTTGCACTTAATGAAGATACGGCCGCAGAAGTACAGATATTCTGGCGTCACCACCAATTACTGATCGTTACACAACCATCAAGAACGATCTGATTACCCGGCTCTCGCAGTCCGAGGCGAAGAGATTGGAGAAGATACTCCCCACAGAGGAGCTAGGCGAACGCACGTCATCGCAGCTAGTACGCCGACTGCGTACATTAGCTAGCAACGCGGTCACTGCCGACATTTTGCGGAATATTTGGCTATCGCGCCTGCCACCCGACTCGCAGAAAATATTGACAGTGTGTGCCGGCGATCTGAATGCACTCGTGCAAATCGCTGATCGCATAGCGGAAATGTATCCATCCGCATGTGTCGCAACAGTTTGCTCACAACCTCGGGCAGATAACACTCTCGCCGCACCACAAGCACGGGTTTCCGAGCTCAGCGCGCAAGTAGCTGCATTACGGACCCAGAGTAATAGCCGCCGATCTCGTTGCCACCGCTCACCAGGTAAGCGCAGCCGCTCACCTTCGTCAAAAAGAATCTGTTGGTATCATCTACATCTACGTTTATACTCCGCAATCCACCATACGGTGCGTGGCGGAGGGCACCTCGTACCACAATTAGCATCTTCTCTCCCTGTTCCACTCCCAAACAGAACGACGCAAAAATGACTACCTATATGCCGCTGTACGAGCCCGAATCTCTCTTATCTTATCTTTGTGGTCTTTCCGCGAAACGTAAGCTGGCGGCAGTAGAATTGTACTGCAGTCAGCCTCAAATGCTGGTTCTCTAAATTTCCTCAGTAGCGATTCACGAAAAGAACGCCTCCTTGCCTCTAGAGACTCCCACCCGAGTTCCTGAAGCATTTCCGTAACACTCGCGTGATGATCAAACCTACCCGTACCAAATCTAGCAGCCCGCCTCTGAATTGCTGCTATGTCCTCCCTCAATCCGACCTCATACGGATCCCAAACGCTCGGGCAGTACTCAAGAATAGGTCGTATTAGTGTTGTATAAGTGGTCTCCTTTACAGATGAACCACATCTTAACAAAATTCTACCAATGAACCGAAGACGACTATCCGCCTTCCCCACAACTGCCATTACATGCTTGTCCCACTTCATATCGCTCAGCAATGTTACGCCCAAATATTTAATCGACGTGACTGTGTCAAGCGCTACACTACTAATGGAGTATTCAAACATTATAGGATTCTTTTTCTATTCATCTGCATTAATTTACATTTATCTGTATTTAGAGTTAGCGGCCATTCTTTACACCAATCACAAATCCTGTCCAAGGCCTCCTGTATCCTCCTACAGTCACTCAACGACGACACCTTCCCGCACACCACAGCATCATCAGCAAACAGCCGCACATTGCTATCCATCCTATCCAAAATATCATTTATGTAGATAGAAAACAACAGCCGACCTACCACACTTCCCTGGGGCACTCCAGATGATACCCTCACCTCCGATGAACACTCACCATCGAGGACAACATACGGGATTCGATTAGTTAAGGAGTCTTCGAGCCACTCACATACTTGGGAACCAATCCTATATGCTCGTACCTTAGTTAGGAGTCTGGAGTGGGGCACCGAGTCAAACGCTTTTCGGAAGTCAAGGAATATGGCATCCGCCTGATACCCTTCATCCATGGTTCGCAAGATATCGACGGTACGGTTCCGAGGCGCGCAAGTGTAAACTTCCGTGTGAAAAGGGAAACTCAGCAGGAAGTCAGTGATGACGGCCATTCGCAGGAACTGTCTACTTCAATTTCCTATACTCTGCTTCAATTTCCTATACGGTAAAGTACTTCTAACAGCGATAAGGAGTCCACCATCAACCGTATTTAATTTATCTTTCCCGAACTTTTTTTCTGGCTTTGTCCGGCTTTCAGTACATATAATGATTTCACCCTCCGTGGTTTGTATTAACTCTTCGAGCTCTGGTTCTTTTCCGCACAGCCTCGACAATTTACATCTATAACACCGATTGTTGCCAGGTCTTCCTTACAGTGTGTATTCTGCACTCTTTTAGACTGATGCCCCTTCTGTAGTTTACTGAGACCCTCTATCACAAAAAACGGGCCAGTCGCCGCCACACATCCCCCGCTACTAGTGCAGCGACTGTACTGTTTCTCCTGGGTGGACTTGGGTTGAAAAAAAATGTAAACTAAATATTACAATAGATTTTATAAATAATCGGCAAGTACGCCAAAGAAGAAGAGATAGAACTACAATGGACATGTTATTCCATGGAGTCTTGAGCTTCTATGCACGAGCTATCTTTTCTTTGTCATTCGCTTATCTTATCTGCTTGGATTCGGACCTAAGAGGACGTTCTTGTGTAAAGCTCATCTTGCTGTACCAGCTGATAATGTAAGTTGTACTTAAAACCCGAGAAATATAATGGTTGTTTTGTCAAAAGAATTTTGTGTATGTCGTCAATCTATTGTTAGACTGATAACTAGACTGCCTTAAGTAGATATGGGCCTTAATAAGGAATTTTAATTGTTAGGCGCCATCTTCGAAAAATCTTTTAACATTTTTCTTTTAGCTCAACTACGAGACGTGCCGTCGGTTAGGACAATTAACTTTATTTCAGATCCCACGTGACCGGAGGCAGCTACAAATAATTTAACAATTTCATTTACAGATTTTCTTTATGTAACGAGATAACATCCCAAGCAGAAAAGGTCTGGTCACAGGATTCCAGTTCCATTATAGGATTTCATTTGTAGATGCTACTCTTGTTATCTTATATTGGGAAATCGAGACGAAACCACGATAAGTTACGTATTACAGTAGCGTTCATCGAACAGACTCGGAAAATATTCTCTGGTGCAATAAGCACACGACTTCTCACGAACCTGGAATAATACCTCTGGTGTTGGGAAATAAGAAAAGGACAATTAATTATCGACGATTACGTAACTACCCTGAGAACTGAGCTAGTTACTGAGTGCTTATACACGTCGGGCTAAACACTGTTGATAATATTCCTACATTAGTTATTCCTCTTTTATGCTGAGCCATTGCATTAATGTGTGTTACTTTTTTGTATAAGTCACGGCTCATATTTTATTTTATTACATTACACTAATAGTCACAAAACAAATAAAAAATTTTATTTTGTTACATTACACGGTTTCGTGTGCGTAGTGGACTCGTCGTAAATTAAGTGTAACCTGTAAACCCACCACCCTGTGGTGCAAGTGGAGCATTCTGCACAAAGCCTACACTATCGTAGAACCCTTTGAGCCTCTATTTCAGACACTGCGCTTGGCTGTGTACAAACAGTCCACATTTGGCCTGTCAACGATACTGCAGATAGTGTACTCCCCCTTCATCTCGCAAGAAAGACTGTCAGTTTTTACCATTTCAGCTAACCGCCGGAAGCCACAGAGAATCGCAACCGACCCAAAGCGACTCACATCGTTAGTTGCAACATGAGCCACCACCTGCAGTTGGCAGCACCCTGAGCTCTTCATGGCATCCAGAAGCAGTCTTGCCACATCTGGAGCTCCCAAGTGCCAGTAATTCCATCCTCTGTGAATGCCTAGAACTTGCAGATGGAGAGGCTACATCTGGACCAAGCCAGGTACTGCATCTGGCTCAGAGCGATCGTCAGCTACAGACAGCACCCCAAATACGTTCGTCAGACGGTTATGGGAGGTTCTCTGCTCGGCCTCCCAGACAGTCTTTCGCTGTCTGTCACGCCTTAGAGGACCTCCAACTCGACCACGGGAGACGGGTCAATTCCAGTGCGGGCAATACGCAGGGCGGTCACAGTAATGGACCGATCGGGGAATTGTGGGACGTGCTAGAGAACCCACAGATTACCACGTCCGGCCCTCCTCAGTGACACCCGTTGTCAACTGTTTCGAGCTGTGTGACCGAACTAAGCACCACCTGGGGCCGTGCACGAAGGATCACCGATTCAGCAAACACCTGAACACAGCAGTCGCAGTCCCTATCCACACCAAAGACGGCAAAACTAAATACTACACGTTTATGAGAACGAAAGATTGTGCTTAATAAGAACAAAAACACGCAATAAATTTAAAGAAACTAAACTAGTATCCACACAGATCATTAAAAATAAGCCGGCCGGTGTGGCCGTGCGGTTCTAGGCGCTTCAGTCTGGAACCGCGTGACCGCTACGGTCGCAGGTTCGAATTCTGCCTCGGGCACGGATGTGTGTGATGTACTAAGGTTAGTTAGGTTTAAGTAGTTCTAAGTTCAAGGGGACTGATGACCACAGATGTTAAGTCCCATAGTGCTCAGAACCATTTGAACTAAAAATAAGTCCCTCCTCTTTGAAGCTCTTAAATGCAATGCATGAACGAACAGTGTACTCATCTTACTTGTAGCAGCAACGGGAGGTCCTACCTCACTGATAGCTTCACCGACATCCAGCTTAGGGGACAAAATAAGCTTAAGCAAAGCTAAAGGAAAACTCAGGGTTGGCCACAATCAGATTAGTGTGAAAGCGGGAGACAATGGTAGACTCAACAATAAGGAGGAAATCTTGAATTTCATTGGATATTTTTACAGCAATCTGTATGCAAAACAAAAACTACACATTACAACCTTCATCATTTTGATTTGCAGCTCCTTGTGTTGGCCCTGTTTGCGGTTAAAATTGTTTGATGTGAGGTCCGACAGTTATGCGAAACACCGTACAAACTCAATTACATTCTAGAAGATTGGTTAACTCCCAGCCAAAAACTTTCTCATCAACATCGTTTGGTTGCAGATGACAAGCTACCTGTAGTAAATAACACACAAGCGATCCGGAAAATTCATGAACAACAAATGTAAAGGTATTTACAAAAAGAAACGATCTACTGTTTGAACTAAACGTCCACATAATTTTATAATGACTGTAAGACGTATGTGTTGCCGGCGATGGGCGAGGCATGGCAGAGTCTTTGACCAGAGAGTAGTATGTAGTTAGTTGTTGCTTGTCGCGAGTCAGCGTGAGTCGACAGTTAGGCTGTAGTCGTCAGTTAGTAGTAGTCAGTCTGCGTTAGTCTTCAGTAGTATGCAGTAGTCTGCTGTAGTCGACAGTAGTCGGCGCGTGCCTGCGCGTGTCGGCAGTCTGCTCTGGTTGGGACTCTGGAGGATGAGTATTATTGTAGAAGGTAAAGAAGCAGCCTTGCGCATATCTAGTAATGTATGTTAACTGTCATTAATTTTTTTTTTAAAATGCCCCAATAATAATTTTTAAAATATAAAGTAATTTTTTAAAGAAAGGCATTCATTTCAATTTAAAGAATATTTCCAATGCATGATCATTCCTTCCAAGAATCAGAAAAAAATATACGCCAGCATTGCACGAAGCTGTGCCGAAAAATTTCTACATAAGAGCAGATATATATTCGCAGTTTTTATTGAGGTAAGAATTTTTTTCCTTTTTTTATTCAGAATACAGGGCTGAGGCGCAGCGCTGCTTTCGTCATAAAATTTACCAGATTACTGAATTTTTTTTTATTATTTCCGGATTTACGAATTGAATTTTGTGGTTACATTAAATGTGAACGCATTTCTGCACGGAGACTATAAATGGGAACCAATTTTGTTCAGAGGTTACATTAAAATTAATTTTGTTCAGAGGTTACAATATTTAAAAAAATTCATTTAATTAATATTTTGTAGGGAGGTTACACTTGGTTCATCAATATGTATATTTTATTTTTTTTGTGGGGAGGTTACATGACTTAACAAAAATGTTCACATTACAGAACAAATAAACGTGAAAAACCACTGATGATAGCACAACGGTGCCGAAACATGTTTGGGTAGTGAGAAAAAACGGTGTTTTGCATAACTGACAAACCTCACACCCAACAATATTACAACCTTACCTTACTAATCCAATACATCGAATGGTCTCGATATACTTCCTTCGAAAGTCAAATATGCTATTCATACCTCGGGAAAACGCTTTGCTCTTGGCTGTGAATAGTTTTCTTTTGATTATTGATGGTTTGCTCATGAATAAACTTACGAGCAGTTGTAACTGCGTAAAATTTCCTGGTGTAGTAATTGATGAATTCATATCGGGTTTCCAGCCAGAACATAACGTCATCTTAAGACAATATTTCGGCGGTTCACCTGGGCGCCATCTCCAGGTGAGTAAGCCGTCGCACTAACTCGCCGGGACTGAGAAGTACTGCGACGGATTACTCACCTGAAGACCGCTACCAGGTGGACGGCTCGAAATACTGTCTCAAGATGACAATATGTTGCGGCTGGAGACACGATATGAATATCATTATGAGCACTTGTCAAAAATCTTTACATCGCCAATAGACCGTACACCCGTAAACGTCTCATGCAACAAAACAATGATAACACTGCTCCACAAGAAGGGAAGCATTCGCGACAAAAGTGCTATGACGCCCATAAACGTACTATGCGTTTTGCACAAAACTTTTTCAAGAATATTCTTGCACCGTATCAGTCGTGACCTTGAGGCTGAGAGCGGGATTCCTCAGCGCCAGGAATTGACAAGCAGAGAAAACATGCAACGAATGTCTTTATGCAGAGATTTTGTAGATTCCGAAAAGGCCTTTGATGAGTTAGCCATCCTGCTGTTGTGCAAGCATTACCTGAGCAATGGGTTAGCGTTTCCGATATTAAAAGCTTGTAAAACATATGCAGAACTTCTACCGTTCTTGTTAATGTCAGCGAACCAGTCAAGAGTTTCTAACGCAAAGACGAGTAAAACAAGGCGATCCCATCCTCATAAACTTCTCGCTGCCGTTCTTGAAAAGGCAGTGTCAATGTCAGTAAAAAATTGAACTGGGAGAAAAAATAAATTAGAACCAACTGGAAGAGTCTTAACAACCTCAGATTTTCAGATGATATTATGCTACTGGCAAATGATATTGAAGACCTACAGACGTCGGTATCGAATTTCGTCTCGGAATGTCAGGCATTGGGATCGAACACAAAAGTTTCAAAGGCAAAAGTTATATCTAGTAATTGGTAGACGGTAGGAAATGTACATTTCATAATTACGCTATTGGACACTGTCAGAGAGTACATCAATATTGGCCAGCTTGTAAGTATTGCTGGAGACACAAGTCTGAAAGTTTTCGACGCATTAACGTAGGCTGTCAAGCATTTGGAAGAGATTCAACTATCTTCAGGTGAAACATGATGGTAAAACTTAAAAACTTATGGCTGTGAGACATGGACACTTCAAGAATACAGAAGATGCGAACTTAGAACTCTACAGTGAGGCATGGAAACGTCTATGCTGCGATTTACAAAAAAAGTCAAGAAAAGAGCAGAAGAAATCAGATCAATTGCCAACGTCAAAGGCATACTGTAGAGAGCAGCCACTATGGTATAAGAATGTGACGGCCATGTTGCGAGAAGAAATGAGGACTGATGGACTGAGGCGGTACGGCAACAGAGTCAAGAGGCAGACCAGGAGAAAGATTTCCACATGGAATTTGACACTGCACCTCACAGGCGGCTTGTAATCAAATTGCATGCTTATGGAAAATCATCTCAGTTTTGCGACTGGATCCGTGATTTCCTGTCAGGGAGGTCACAGCTCGGTGTTACTGACGAAGATCCATAATGTTAAGTGATTTCTGGCGTTCCCCAAGGCAGTGTTATAACCTGCTGCTGTTCTTTGTCTATATAAATGATTTAGGAGACAGTCTAAGCAGCCATCTTAGGTTATTTGCAGATAATACTGTCGTTTATCGTCTAGGACAGTCATCGGAAGATGAAAACCAATTGCAAAAAGATTAAATGAGATATCTATTTCGTGCGGAAATAGTAAATGACGTTAAGTAACGAAAAGCGTGAGGTCATCCACAAGTGTGCTAAAAGGAATCAGTCAGCCTTCAGTTATACGATAAATCAGTCGGATCCAAAGACCGTAAATTCTACTAAATACCTAGGAATTACAATTAAGAACAACTTAAATTGGAAAGACACATAGAAAATATTTTGGGGAAGGCTGACCAAAGATTGCGATTTATTGGCAGAACACGTCGAAGATGCAGCAGATCTACTAAAGGGACTGTGTACGCTACGCTTGTTCTGTCCTCTTTTGGAGTACTGCTGCTCGGTGTGGGATGCTTAGCATATAGGATTAACGGAATACGTCGAGAAATTTCAGAGAAGAGCAGCTCGTGTTGCGTTATCGAGAAATAGGGGAGAGAGTGTCACTGATATGATAACGGATTTGGGTGGACATCATTAAAACAAAGGCGTTTCTATTGCGGCGGGATCTTCTCACCAAATTTGTATCACCAACTTTCTCCTTCGAATGCAAAAACAGTTTGTTGACGCCGACCTACATAGGGCGAAATGATCGTCATAAGTAAAATAACGGAAATCAGAGCTCAAGCGGGAAGGTATAGGTGTTCGTTCCTCTCGCGTGTTGTTCGAGAATGGAATAATAGGGAATTATTGCGAAGGTGGTTCGATGAACTCTCTGCCAGGCACTTAAGTCTGACTTGCAGAGTATCCATGTAGATGCAGATGTATACGAAGGCCGCCAGACCGATAGTGCAAAGACCAGCGGAAGATCGCTAGAGTTAACCGGATGAATTTCGCCCAGAACCGTTGCACTTGGCAGAAGAAGTTCCAGACGTACCTGACTTCAGGGCTCGGAAGGGCACATCATTTAATGGTATAAATAACTGATTACGATGATGATGTCATTTGATTGCACCAACAATTGTGAGGCAGACCGAGTAGCAATTGGGAATATTTGGTAAGAGATTTTCAGTTCAGGAATTTACTTTACAACCAAGGGACACCTCCTGTAAAATTTGGTCAGAACCTGGGGATCGGCATTATGTTTAAATTAATTCTTGGCTCATATGTCCCAGACTATAATTTAACACACTGTGTGAAAAAACACTCCCGAATGAAGTCGATGGCTGGTTTGACATCGCAGGTGTTTCGACCTACGGTGAGTAATTCCTCTAACGTTTGCTGTTTACTTTCTTAATAAACACTCTACACTCATTTACAGTAGCTCTCTACCTTGAAAACATCGAATCTGTATGTATATTTCTCCCCTCGTACGTATAACAAGCCGCTGATTGTTGGCAGTAAAATTAGTAGGGACGAGTAATCCTAATTTACATCATGTTTAAGTTGCGCATTCGTCACGCTCTTTCAGAGTTGCGTTCTTTACATCCTTTCTCCTTTTTGTGTTCGTTTCCAGCACTCTCGAATGACAAAGCTCTTTGACTCGTTCTGTGTGCAAGTATTCAACCCTTACTAGAGATTGCGTGCGCAAGTAGTTTAAGCAGTCGCCGCCTGTAGCAGCACCTCACAGTCCTCGTTGGGCGAGTAGTTCGGCTGACGTCCACAGAGATGACGCCAGCTACCAGGCAGTCGGAACTGCAATTCACAGCTTTATGTTGTGGATTTAGAATGAGTACGTCAGTTGTTAGTGAGTATTTAAGACGACAAGTTGAACGAAATTTATTACTTGCACTGATAGTGGTTATCCTACACATATCGACGTCCTGTCGTTGCATAAACCTTGTTTGTTTCCTTTTCTTCTAATCTGTTTGTGTCTAGGGAAACAAACAGCGAATTGCGAAAGTGTCGGGTTCGTCTCGCCGGTCACCGAAAATGTTCTCAATCCCAGCAGGATATGGGTATTCAATTTTTGGTACATTTGGAAACCTGACTTGGAAAGTTAGTCACATGATTTAAACAAATCCATCTCTTCAAAATAATTACAGTGAACCATGCGAATTTATGGTTACAGTAAATGAACATTTTTACGGTTGTGTACCGATAACATATTCTGCGAAAGGCAAAATATAATTACAACCCACTTTAAAATTTACATCTTAATTTTCTATGAACAATAATGTGTACACTAACAATTTATTTCTGCGTAGAAAAATAAAAAACGACAAGGTAAAGAACTGAAAGCAATCGACCATAAAAAAAAAACACACGTATCGAATCTTCCTAGCTTTCGACCCGCATAATTTAAGTCCTTTCCTCTATTCACTGCCAGACAGTCTTTTTCTCCCGTAGGTCATGTCTACATACGACCTGGCCGGCCGATGTGGCCGTGCGGTTAAAGGCGCTTCAGTCTGGAACCGCGTGACCGCTACGGTCGCAGGTTCGAATCCTGCCTCGGGCATGGATGTGTGTGATGTCCTGAGGTTAGTTAGGTTTAAGTAGTTCTACGTTCTAGGGGACTTATGACCACAGATGTTGAGTCCCATAGTGCTCAGAGCCATTTGAACCATTTACATACGACCTGAAAGAATGGTTAAGTGAAACGAACTGTTGGTGTTGGTATTTTTCCAATATGTGTCTTTATCTTGCTTTTCTCGTCTCCACTTTGCCCATTTCTTTCAAAAAAAAAAATTAAAAAAGAAACGAAAGTACGAAGAAAGCGGCACTGGTGTAAATAAGGAAATGATTCCAGTATTGGTCTCAAGCAGTTAAGGAATCCTTTTCTGTCCCGCAATTCGTTGACATTATTTCATACTTCATCGAAATCACAGAATTTTCTTTCCGAAATACCGATAAGGCATTCGAAATTTCGGGTTTCAGAAATAATTTTTTCTGGATTAAAATTCATTAAGCTCATACATTAATAAATCACATCACAGTATTATACAACGTCATGTCATGAGTTATTAATGACGTAGCAAGTCAAAATTTATGCAAGAAGTACGTTTAAGTACAGACACCAAATTAAATAACGTGCTGATACATTTTAAATTTAAACTCCTACTCAAACAACAATTTTTTCAGCCATTATTTAGCGTATTTTTGATTGAAAAAAAAGTACACACACTCAAGGATCCTTGTTTTTCATTCAAATGTGTTGTGGTCTTCAGTCCAGAGACTAGTTTGATGCAGCTCTCCATGCTATTCTATCCTGTGCAAGCCTCTTCATCCGCAAGTAACTACTGAAACCTACATCCTTCTGAACCTACTTGCTGTACTTGGTCTTCCTCTGAGGGTTTTACCCCTCCTACTTCGTTCCGGTACTAAACTGGTGATCCCTTGATGTTGGCGAATATGCCCTACCAACTGGTCCCCTCTCCTGGTGAGGCTGTGCCACAAAATTGTTTGTTCCCCAATTCTGTTCAGTAATTCCTCGTTAGTTGCGTGATTTACCCATTCTAATGTGTAACATTTTTCTATTGCATCACGTTTCAGAAGTTTCTATTCTCTTTCTGCCTGAACTGTTTACAGCCTTGCAAAAACTTTCGGAATAGACTTTGCGACGAAGCAAGCTGGGATCTCTTTATTTCCTCTCTTATTTTGTCATGTGTCTCCTTAAATTCATTTTATTTTCATTTTTGCCCAATTACCATTAACATGCGTGAGTATAATCTGCATTTCTATAAAAGAAAAAGGTTGGCCTCACCTTAAGGGGTATAGCACCCGGTCTGTTTTTGTGGTTCCTTTTGTGTACATAATTTATTTCCTAATTTATTTTGACCAATCCTAGTTAATATCTTTTGCTACAGATCATTATAGGGTGAAATCAGCAAATGTTTAGTACTTATATTCTATTGTTGACTTATAAACAAATATAAATTCTGTACTAATTATAAACATTTGGAAGAAGAACTACTAGGATTCTTAAAGTATTTATTTTGCTCTATTCGAAAACACATTAGCAAAGCCAGCTCTTAATTAATTCCAAAATAATTACCAGGTTTGTCAATAGTATTGTTTATAAAACTATATATGTTAATCTCATTATATAAACAAATAATTCGGCTAACCTTTGTGGTAGAAGGAACTGTTGAAAAGAAGGAATTTTTCGATGTATTAAGTTAACTGAATGAGCTATTTTTTATTTGTAATTTATGTAACCTAAACATCGAAAAATGTATAGTTTCAGTGCCTATTATTGGAGGGATATATAAAGTACCAATTTTTGGTCCCGAGATAATCAGTCAGTCCAAGGCCGACTTTCAGACGTGAAACATATGTTGGTTAGATTAACGACAATGTATAAACTTAACAGTGGAATACGTTTAACACGAATAGGCTATGTGTTACAACAGTTAATAACAATGTCTATTTAATTTATACAAAATAGTGTCTCAGTACCATGTTACTCTGCAAGAACTCTGTGGTTGGGTTTTTACTGCTCATAGATGTTTAATAGCAGCGTTTCTTTTCCTAATCTGATTTCCTCAGCATCACTTGATTTAATTCGACTACATTCCAATATACTTCTCCTGATTTTGTTGATGTTCATCTTATCTCCTCCTTTCAAGACCCTGTCCATTGTGTTCAACTGCTCTTCCAAGTCCTTTGCTGTCTCTAATAGAATTACAATCTCATCAGCACACCTCTAAGTTTTTCTTTCTTCTCCCTGGACTTTATTTCCCACTCGAAAGTTTTCTTTTATTTGTTTTATTGTTTGCTCAATGCACAGATTGAATAACATCGAGGATAGGCTACAACTCTTTCTCACTACCTTTTCAAAAATTGCTTTCTTTCCATGCGCCTCGACTCTTATAAATGCTAATTGGTTTCTATAAAGTTGTAAAATTCTGTAGAGTTCGTATTAGTATTTTTCAGCCATGGCATATTGAACTATTATTCCCACCTGTCATCAAACCGCCTTCTTTCGAACTAGAATTATTATATTGTTTTTGAAATCTGAGGGTATTTCGCCTGTTTCATACACTACTGGCCATTAAAATTGCTACACCACGAAGATGACGTGCTACAGACGCGAAATTTAACCGACTGGAAGAAGATGCTGTGATATGCAAATGATTAGCTTTTCAGAGCTTTCACGCAAGGTTGGCGCCGGTGGCGACACCTACAACGTGCTGACATGAAGAAAGTCTCGAACCGATTTCTCATACACAAACAGCAGCTGACCGGCTTTGCCTGGCGAAACGTTGTTGTGATGCCTCGTGTAAGGAGGAGAAATGCGTACCATCACGATTCCGACTTTTATAAAGCACGGATTGTAGCCTATCGCGATTGAGGTTTATTGTATCACGACATTTCTGCTCGCGTTGGTCGAGATCCAATGACTGTTAGCAGAATATGGAATCGGTGGGTTCAGGAGGGTAATACGGAACGCCGTGCTGGATCCCAACGGCCTAGTATCACTAGCAGTCGAGATGAAAGACATCTTATTCGCATGGCTATAACGGATCGTGCAGCCACGTCTCGATCACTGCGACAACAGATGGGGACGTTTGCAAGACAACAACCATCTGCACGAACAGTTCGACGACGTTTGCAGCAGGATGGACTATCAGCTCGGAGACCACGGCTGCGGTTACCCTTGACGCTGCATCACAGACAGGAGTGCCTGCGATGGTGTACTCAACGACGAATCTGCGTTCACGAATGGCAAAGCGTAATTTTTTCGGATGAATCCAGGTTCTGTTTACAGCATCATGATGGTCGCATCTGTGTTTGGCGACATCGCGGTGAACTCACATTGGAAGCGTGTTTTCGTCATCGTCATACTGGCGTATCACCCGGCGTAATGGTATGGGGTGACATTGGTTACACATCTCGGTCACCTCTTGTTCGTATTGACGGCACTTTGAACAGTGGACGTTACATTTCAGATATGTTACGACCCGTGGCTCTACCCTTCATTCGATCCCTGCGAAACCCTACATTTCAGCGGGATAATGCACGGCCGCATGCTGCAGGTCTTGTACGGGCCTTTCTGGATACAGAAAATGTTCGACTGCTGCCCTGGCCAGCACATTCTCCAGATCTCTCACCAGCTGAAAACGTCTGGCCAATGGTGGTGGAGTAACTGTCTCGTCACAATACACCAGTCACTACTCTTGATGAACTGTGGTATCGTGTTGAAGCTGCATGGGCAGCTGTACCTGTACAAGCCATCCAAGCTCTGTTTGACTCAATGCCCAGGCGTATCAAGGCCGTTATTACGGCCAGAGGTGGCTGTTCTGGGTACTGATTTCTCATGATCTATGCACCCAAATTGCGTGAAAATGTAATCACATGTCAGTTCTAGAACAACATATTTGTCCAAGGAATGGCCGTTTATCATCTGCATTTCTTCTTGGTGTAGCAATTTTAATGGCCAGTAGTGTACATCTTGCTCATGATACGGAATAGTGTTGTCGTGGCTGGCTCTCCCAAGGCTATCAGTAGTACTATCGGAATGTTTTCTACTCCCAGGGTCTTAGTGCGACTTAGTCTTTCAGTGCTCTGCCAAATTCTTCTCGCAGTGTCGTATCTCCCATGTCATCTTCATCTACGTCTTCCCTTTCTATAAGAATACTGCGCTCAAGTACATATACCTTGTGCAGACCCCATATGATCTCCTTCCGCCTGTCAGCTTTACCTTCTTTGCTTAGGTCTAATTTTCCACCTGAGCTCTTGATATTCTTATAGATGGTTCTCTTTTCTCCAAAGGCGTCTTTAATTTTCCTATAGGCTGCAACTATCTTTCGCCTAGTGACTAGTGCTCTAGCCATTCCTGTTTAGCGACTTTGCACTCCTGCCAGTCTCGTTTCTTAGTTGTTTATATTCCTTTTGCCTGCTTCATTTATCACATTTTTATATTTTCTGCTTTCATCAACATAATTCAACATCTCTTGTGTTACTTAAGTATTTATACTAGTAATCGTCTTTTTATCTATTTGATTTCCTTCTTTCTTCACTATTTCATCTCTCAAAACTACCCATCCATCTGCTACTGTGTTTCCCCCGTTCTTGTCAATAGTATTCCTCTCCTTTATTCTAGTCAACCGTTGCCTAACGCTCTCTCTGAAACTCTCGGCAACCTCTGGTTCTTTCGACTCACCCAGGACGCATCTCCTTAATTTTCTGCCCTTTCTGCAAGTTCTTCTGTTTTAATCTACAGTTGATAACTAAAAATTGCAATTTGAGTCTACATCTGCCACTGGAAATGGCTTACAACTTATGATCTGGTTCCGAAATCTCTGTCTAACCATTTTATAATTAACTTGAAACCCTCCGGTGTCTCCAGGTTTCTTCTATGTATACAACTTTCTGTCATGTTTATTAGTACGTAATAATGTCTTATGTCTTAAAATGCACTGCTGACATTGGTAGGAATGAATAAGATTGTCTGGCTCTTATGTAATTGGCAATACGTAATCACAAAGAGTGAGTGACGCAATGTAATTTATCAAACATTACCGCCACCGTATTTCAACGTAATATTAACCAAAATGTATTTCTATTGAATGTTATTAAGCTTTTCAAGTGTTCAAAGCTAGAGAAGCAAGCTAATTTGTTCAAAATGTACAATTCATGGCGAGGACATTTTTAAAAAACGTAACCAAATTTAGCTTTCTGATAACCAAGCCAGATACATAAGTTTTGCTTATATCACAAAATTCTATATTTAATTTAATCTCTTAATGTATTGTAGAAACTTTCCTTATTAACTAGTTTGGAGATAAGCAAACATAGAAGTAATTGAATTGTTGTTAAATTAAACATATCATTCACTATGACAAAACATAAAAATTACCTTTTATTTGAAAATAAGTATATGTAAATAAGAAGTATATTGACATTTGAATTGTCAACCGAATGTAAAACTTTTAAATATAACGCACTTAAAGTCTCTTTATAACAATTAACCCATTACAATATTTATTATAAACAATGGCAGATATTTGTAGCCAGCAGGTCAGTCTTCCGTCGGATGTTGAGGCAGAATCTGTGTTGTCGGCTCTAACAGTGTGATAATAAACAATATTATTTAAACAGCTGCAACTGTAAACGTGATTATTGTACATATCACACATAAAGTCCGCAGATCGCAAGAGTTCCACATTATCTACGAGAATCAGCTGTTGCAGCGAAGAAGAAAAGAAGAAGATAAGTATTTGTATTTCACTGAATTTACACCTATTTACAACTATTCGCAATACTAGCTGTTGTCACGAACAGCGGAACACTTCAGCAGATTCTGAAACGGTGTAATGCTATACTCTCCATTATCTGCAGAGCTAGTTGGTATCTAAACTTGCACTGGTGTGGTGGGTGTGGGGTTCATGTCTATCTAGGATACAATAATGCGTTCACTATGCTGCTCATTGTGGTTTATCGGCATTTCTGTTTTCTTATCCATTATTTAACCTACACTTACATTATCCCTATTTAATTTTGTATTTATATCCCCGTAATCACCTGACCAGAGGTCCTGTTCCTCCTGCCGCCGAACTTCATTAGCTCCCACTGCATCTACTTTTAACCAATCCATTTCCCTTCTTAAATTTCCTAACCTACCTACCTGACTGAGGGATTCGACATTCCACGCTCCAATCCATAGAGAACCAGTTTTACTTCTCCTGATAACGAGGTCCTCCTGAATATTCCCCTCCCGGAAATCCGAATGGGGTACTATTTTACTCTCGCAATGTTTTATACACGAACATACCACCAACATTTAACCATACAGAAGAGCTGCATGCCCACAGGAAAAGCTACGGCTGTAGTTTCTCCTTGCTTTCAGTTGTTCGCAGTACCAGCAAAGCAAGGCCGTTTTGGCTAATGTTCCATCACGCGAACTGTTGCCTCTGCATCTACTGAAAAAGCTGATGCCCATCTTCTTGTCTGGCCGCGCAACGGATACCCCTCCGTTGTGGTTGCACCTTCCGTACTGCTATCTGTATCGCTGAAGCACGAAAGACTCCCCACCAATGGCAAGGTCCATGGTTCATGGGAGGGGGCAGGGGGGTTCCTATCAAGTACTTTAGAGAAATATGAGCGCTCCAACAAGTTACATTCTTCGTTGATCGGAAATAACCGAACGTAAGAAATAATATACTGTTGGGAAGGCTTTAAAGGTAATTCTACAGAAACAGCTGGACTATTCAGCGTCGTTCATAACACATTTATTTATCAAGACGTGTGTAAATAAAAATCAGTAGCCGCATGTATGATAGATCATCACTTGGGAACGGCTATATTTTGTCGAGACAAGGTTTGTATGAAAGCAAACTTTTGGAAAATACTCCAGAAAAGTCAGAAATTAAAATAGATTGTTAGTGGTAATCAATGGCCAAGATAGACACGAAGACCAAGCCTACCACAATAGTACAAGTTTATATGCCAACTAGCTCTGCAGATGACGAAGAAATTGAAGAAATGTATGATGAAATAAAAGAAATTATTCAGATAGTGAAGGGAGACGAAAATTTAATAGTCATGGGTGAATTCGGTAGTAGGAAAAGGAAGAGAAGGAAACGTAGTAGGTGAATATGGATTGAGGGGGACGAAATGAAAGAGGAAGCCGTCTGGTAGAATTTTGCACAGAGCACAACTTAATGATAGCTAACACTTGTTTCAAGAATCATAAAAGAAGGTTGTATACATGGAAGAAGCCTGGAGATACTGACAGGTTTCAGATAGATTATATAATGGTAAGACAGAGATTTAGGAACCAGGTTTTAAATTGTAAGACGTTACCAGGAGCAGATGTGGACTCTGACCTCAATCTATTGGTTATGAACTGTAGATTAAAACTGAAGAAACTGCAAAAAGGTGGGAATTTAAGGAGATGGGACCAGGATAATCTGAAAGAACCAGAGCTTGTACAGAGTTTCAAGGAGAGCATAAGGGAACAATTGAAAGGAATGGGGGAAAGAAATACACTAGAAGAAGAATGGGTAGCTTTGAGGGATGAAGTAGTGAAGGCAGCAGAGGATAAAGTAGGTAAAAAGACGAGGGCTAGTAGAAATCCTTGAGTAACAGAAGAAATATTGAACTTAATTGATCAAAGGAGAAAATATAAAAATGCAGTAAATGAAGCAGGCAAAAAGGAATACAAACGTCTCAAAAATGAGATCGACAGGAAGAGCAAAATGGCTAAGCATGGATGGCTAGAGGACAAATGTAAGGATGTAGAGGCTTGTCTCACCAGGGGTAAGATAGATACTGCCTACAGGAAAATTAAAGAGACCTTTCGAGAAAAGAGAACTACTCGTATGAATATCAAGAGCTCAGATGGCAACCCAGTTCTAAGCAAAGAAGGGAAGGCAGAAAGGTGGAAGGAGTATATAGAGCGGCTATACAAGGGCGATGCACTTGAGGAAAATATTATGGAAATGGAAGAGGATGTAGATGAAGAAGAAATGGGAGATAAGATACTGCGTGAAGACTTTGACAGAGCACTGAGAGACCTGAGTCGAAACAAGGCCCCGGGAGTAGACAACATTCCATTAGAACTACTGACAGCCTTGGGAGAGGCAGTCCTGACAAAACTCTACCATCTGGTGAGCAAGATATATGAGACAGGTGAAATACCCTCAGACTTCAACAAGAATATAATAATTCCAATCCCAAAGAAAGCAAGTGTTGACAGATGTGAAGATTGCCGAACTATCAGTTTAATGTCACGGCTGCAAAATACTAACACGAATTCTTTACAGACGAATGGAAAAACTAGTAGAAGCCGAGCTCAGGGAAGATCAGTTTGGATTCCGTAGAAATATAGGAACACGTGAGGCAATATTGACCCTACGACTTATCTTAGAAGCTAGATTAAGGAAAGGCAAACCTACGTTTCTAGCATTTGTGGACTTGTTGACTGGAATACTCTCTTTCAAATTCTGAAGGTGGCAGGGGTAAAATACAGGGAGCAAAACGCTATTTACAACTTGTACAGAAACCAGATGGCAGTTATAAGAGTCGAGGAACATGAAAGGGAAGCAGTGATTCGAAAGGGAGTGAGACAGGGTTGTAGCCTCTCCCCGGTGTTATTCAATCTGTATATTGAGCAAGCAGTGAAGGAAACAAAAGAAAAATTCGGAGTAGGTATTA
This sequence comes from Schistocerca nitens, assembly GCF_023898315.1. NCBI lineage: Eukaryota > Metazoa > Arthropoda > Insecta > Orthoptera > Acrididae > Schistocerca > Schistocerca nitens. The sequence continues at coordinate 73,782,598 of NC_064614.1, forward strand.
AAATCCATGGAGAAGAAATAAAAACTTTGTGGTTTGCCGATGACATTGTAATTCTGTCAGGGACAGCAAAGGACTTGGAAGAGCAGTTGAACGGAATGGATAGTGTCTTGAAAGGAGGATATAAGATGAACATCAACAAAAGTAAAACGAGGATAATGGAATGTAGTCGACTTAAGTCGGGTGATGCTGAGGGAATTAGATTAGAAAATGAGACACTTAAAGTAGTAAAGGAGTTTTGCTATTTGGTGAGCAAAATAACTGATGATGGTCGAAGTAGAGAGGATATAAAATGTAGACTGGCAATGGCAAGGAAAGCGTTTCTGAAGAAGAGAAACTTGTTAACATCGTGTATAAATTTAAATGTCAGGAAGTCGTTTCTGAAAGTATTTGTATGGAGTGTAGCCATATATGGAAGTGAAACATGGACGATAAATAGTTTGGACGAGAAGAGAATAGAAGCTTTTGAAATGTGGTGCTACAGAAGAATGCTGAAGATTAGATGGGTAGATCACATAACTAATGAGGAGGAATTGAATAGGATTGGGGAGAAGAGAAATTTGTGGCACAACTTGACTAGTAGAAGGGATCGGTTGGTAGGACATGTTTTGAGGCATGAAGGGATCACCAATTTAGTATTGGAGGGCAGCGTGGAGGGTAAAAATCGTAGAGGGAGACCAAGAGATGAATACACTAAGCAGATTCAGAAGGATTTAGGTTGCAGTAGTTACTGGGAGATGAAGCAGCTTGCACAGGATAGAGTAGCATGGAGAGCTGCATCAAACCAGTCTCAGGACAGGAGACCACAACAACAACAACAACAATCACTTGCGAATGACTCGCCCTTTTGGTTGATGTTTTCTTCCTTTTTTTGTTAACTGTGGATGGTGTAGTATGTTTCGCATGAAAAAGAACACAAAAACACTGCTCAGTTTGACAGTTTGGGTGTCACAAGTTGTCATAGCAAAAAAATCAGTTTGTAAGGTGGCATGTTGTCACTGAAAACCTAATAAAGTTCGTGACCGATTTTCTACAAATTTTTTGCAGCACACTCTACCGAGTGATTGGATGGTCATATGCTGTATATTTTGCATTATATATATATATATATATATATATATATATATATATATATATATATATACGAGGGTTGCCCAGTAAATAATGCCCCATAATTTTTTTCTCCGAAATAAAAAATATTAGAAATGTGAAACTTTAGGTGCGAGTTATTTGAAGTTTCCCGCGTGTGTACGCAAAGTTTCAATTTCCTCCGACAGAGAGCGGTGGTGTAGGAATGTTCTAAAATGGCGTCTGCAAGTGACATCCGTCAGAAACAACGTGCAGTGATTGAATTTTTCGTAGCAGAGGAAGAAACCGTGGGCAATATCCATAAACGCTTGTGCAACGTCTACGGAACATCTGCAGTCGATAGGAGTACTGTTGGTCGCTGGGCACAGAGGGTGAAAGCATCAGAGGGCGGTGCTGCGGAGCTCCGAGATTTGCCGCGGTCGGGAAGGCCTCCCACGGCTGTCACGCCTGACATGTTGCAGCGGGCTGATGTTCTCATTCGACGGGATCGACGCATTACGACTCGACAATTGGCACTGGAGTTGTCAGTAAGCAAAGGAAGTGTGGATGTGATTATCAATCAGCTTGGATACTCAAAAGTGTGCGCAAGATGGGTTCCTCGGTGTCTTACTGTCGATCACAAATCCCAAAGAAAAGACATTTCTTTCGATTTGTTGCGACGCTTTCACGTTGACGGGGAGGCCTTTTTGTCACGGATTGTGACAGGTGATGAAACTTGGGTGCATCATTTTGAGCCCGGAACAAAAAGACAATCGATGGAATGGCGTCATGCTTATTCTCCACAGAAGAAAAAATTCAAAACAGGTCCTTCAGTCGGAAAAGTCATGATGACTGTGTTTTGGGATTGCGAGGGCGTAATTCTCATTGATGTGATGCCAAAAGGCAGTACCATTAATTCAGAGGCTTATGTCAAAACATTAGACAAACTTAAGCAGCGCTTCCGGCGCCTTGGGCGTCATGTTAACCCACAGGATGTTTTGATTCAGCATGATAACGCTCGTCCTCACAGAAGTTTGAGGACTTGTGAACACATCGCGAAACTGGGTTGGATAGTGTTACCCCATCCACCCTACAGCCCCGATTTGGCTCCTTCAGACTTTCACTTGTTTGGGCCAATGAAGAATTTCATTCGTGGAAGACGTTTTGCCGAAGTGACAACCTGGCTCCGTAGGCAGAGTAAAGATTTTTACCGGCAGGGAATACACGCTCTTGTGTCTCGCTGGAAAAAGGCCGTCGAACTTGAAGGAGATTATGTGGAAAAATAAAGCAAGTAGACAAAACATCAGTCTTTCACATATGTAAATTTGATTGTTGTGGAATAAATACTTCTGGAGAAAAAAAATATGGGGCATTATTTACTGGGCAACCCTCGTATATATATATATATATATATATATATATATATATGTGTAAAAGGGATGAGTAGCCACCAGAAATATGGAGAAGTTCTTGACCTATTTATGTATTTATGTCAAATTTTTACATGATATTCTCACCAACCCTTGGACGGACAACATTTAAACTGACACAGGGAGACGAGCAATATACAGAATGAAATTTATCTACCGCAAATTTGGAAAAGATCTTCAACGATCTAATTTAAATTTTTCCATAACACTCTTGTGAACATTCAGATGGTAAAGAACATAGAGAGGGGGAAGAGGAGATGGCCAGAGAAAGTGGGGAGGAGGCTACGCACAGAGAGATGAGTGGGAAGGAGATTTACATAGAGAGAGGGGGGGGTGTTGAGAAAAGAGAGGGGATCAAGGAACTTAGGATATATATGCAATTCTCATTCATATTTATCAATTACGAAGAATTGCTGGGTTCACCAGTAATTTCTATGAATTACCAAATTATGTGTTTCTTAACCAAATACTTTAGGAGCAACAACAGCATGAAATTGTCACTCCAACATACTGTATTCTTGATAAACCGTACATGAAATTAACTTTGAATTCTGCAAACCAAAATATCTAATACTATTATATTAAAATCAAATCCCTCTCCCTTGTTGAGCTTTTGTCCACCCTGTGAAATGTAATCTTTCCCTACCCCTTCCTACGATTTTTCTCAACTTCTCATACAATATCGAAGCGAGCGTTATAGAAAAGTGAAGCTCGACGAGAGGGTTTGGCTTCATGTTGCGGACGCACAGTTCCTTTCGTCCATTACCTGCTCCTACCTGTGAACTCCTTGCAGCAGATCGCCGGTGGATAAGTCGAGCTGAAACCCACCGCACTGCAACCCGTACCAGGCTGCATACGACGTAACTATTCCCATAATCGGGAAAAAGGTCTTAATTTTGAATGAAAGGTGGAAGTACTGGCGAAACTTGGGTATATTCTGAACCTTGATAATATACACGTTCGCTGCCAAGTCCGTGCTAATCTTAACCCAGTCATGCACAAACCGTTTCATTCATGTTAGCAAGATTATGGTAACGTATCTCCTGAAATCAGAACCGCAACTAAGCACGGACTGGCCTTAAAAGAAAATGCTCCCCATACTATTAAGTTTATCGATGTCTAATGCACTCTCGTTTTTAGTCACCGATCTGCTCAATATGCCAAGTGGAATTACTGTCTCTTCTCAGGCACAAAATTACTTAAAAATCCGTACTTTCTAAAAATAAACACACCGAAATAAATACACCTTCACTTTAAAACACTTTTGAAACGTGTAGCACAATTACAACCGGCAAATTATAACTTCTTTCGGAGCTCATATTACACACGACCATACAACTGAAAGGCTGCGCTCCGACTACATAGACTGCTGTAAGCATTCCATATCGCCAAGAGGAAAGATGCGTGAAGAATACTGACTGGTCAGTTTTCTTTAAGGCCAATAGAAAAACATTATTCTCCCGCGTTAGACCGCGCTTTTCATGACAGACCAATGAACAAATAAAACACTTTCGCAATGTACTTTTTTCTGAAATAAGTATTTAACGTTCTGATATTTTGTTTATACTGTATATTATTAACTACTTTCATTTGCACTCGAATTAGCTTTCCTTTTACCATAAACTTACTTAACATATTATGATACAAAATTCCCCATCGTCTGCATTCACACTGTCTTAAAAATTACTCACGCTATTCGCACAGCGTTTATCAGTAGAACAAAGATCTAAATATTTACGTTAGACTAGATTCACGAATCATTCACACTAGTAAAAGCATATACAAAACTGCACAAACATAAATAAACAAAAAAGCTTGCAAGAAATAAACAGAACAATTCACAAAAACACTCTCTTGACCTGTTTGTTGAATGTCCGTGCGCTACTGGACTCTGGTGAATGAAAATTAGAACTAAGACTCGACTGAACCCGCTTCAGACCTTCTGTCACTGTGCACGCTTGAGTCATTCTCCCGATACACAGGCTGTAGACAGGAGGGATATAAAGCGCCACGCCTCAATGTGTCAGTAAGGCTCCATTTCGTAAATTTTCATCAGCTTCGTCTGAACTCGCTGTTTCAGATGTGGTGCATAGCAGACACTATGCAAATCTTAGTAACATCCGCAGAGATAAGGAGAGGATTTCTCATAACGGCAAGCAAATTTTTTTAACTCTTTGATTTATAGTTCTCATTTTTAGAATGTAATAGAAAGTAAATAGAAAAATAGTAATGCGCTGCACTTCGATCACTCATTAGAAAGAACCGCCACTGGACTTACGTCGTCCTTATCACGTATTAGCTCTTTCGTGTCTGATTACTCAGCAAAGATTCGTTGAGAATTTTCTAAAATTCAGTCAGCATAATGACTTGTCAAGCATGCAAATGACTCAATTCGTTGATTCACTGGGTGACTGAGTGGCTGGGCATTTGGGCCCGCGGCGGCAATCTAAATACTGAGTGGCCGAGAGGGCGTTGGTGACACATTTCTTGCGAGTCTGTCTTTGGCCTCTCTACTGATAGGCACATTGCATGCGCCCAGTATCGATCTTCTCGCAACCTCTTTGTCGTCTGGTGTGCTGACGATAGCTTACGCCAGCACAGACAGAGGGAGAGAGAAAGATGAATGTGCTTTGTATTTACTACGTGACACACACAGACTTTTTTGGAAGATAAAAGCTACGTTTTCTCTAAACTGCGCTGAAAGGTATTAAACTTCATAACAATGAAGCCTTCAAAATTTCACCATAGTGTTCTGACAAGCCAAACTGTCCAAGTCGATGTTTTCAAATGTATATTTTCAAGGCAAACAATTAGGTAACGATATTTTAGAAATTGGCTGAAGAAGATGTACTTATTATAAATTAAGAATACTTGTCTTTTGCTTTGAGAAACTTGTTTTTGTCGACCTTCTACATCTACATCTACATGTACATGGATGCTCTAAAAATCATATTTAAGTGCCTGGTAGAGGGTTGATCGAACCACCTTCACAATTCTCTATTATCCCAATCTCGTATAGTGCACAGAAAGAACGAACACCTATATCTTTCCACGAGAGATCTGATTTAACGTATTTCATCGTGGTGATCGTTTATCCCAGTGTAGGTTGGTGTCAACAAAATATTTTCGCATTCGAAGGAGAAAGCTGGTGATTGGAATCATGTTAGAAGATTCCGTCGCAACAAAAAACTCCTTTCTTTTAATGATGTCCAGCCCAAATCCTGTATCATTTCAGTGACACTCTCTCCTATATTTCGCGATAACACAAACCTTGCTGCCCTTATTTGAAGTTTTTAGATGTTCTCTGTCAGTCCTATCTGGCAAGGATTCCGCACTGCGCAGCAGTATTCCAAAAGAGAACGGACAAGTGTAGTGTAGGCAGCCTCCTTAGTAGATCTGTTAAAGTTTCTAAGCATCCTGCCAATAAAACGCAGTCTTTGGTTAGCCTTCCCCACAATATTTTCCATGTGTTCCATCCAATTTAAGTTGCTTGTAATGGTAATTACTAGGTATTTAGTTGACTTTACGGCCTTTAGATTTGACTGATTCACCGTGTAACCGAAGTTTAACGAATTCCTTTCAGTGCTCATGTGGGTGACCTCACACTTTTCGTTATTCAGGGTCAACTGACAATTTTCGCGCCCTTCGTATATCTTTTCTAAACCGTTTTGCGATTTGTTTTGATCTTCTGATGACTTTATTAGTCGATAAACGACAGCGTCATCTGCAAACAACCTAAGACAGCTGCTGTATCCCAAGTAGTTCATATAGCCTGCAAACTGTAGGAGTCGTATTTCACATTGTAGCTGTTCTTTTCTCAAATCTGGCAAACGAAAATGAGAATTAGATAATCTGTATCTACGAGCTGCAGAAATCACATACTAACTCCAAAAGAACTTTTGTACCAAGCAACCATCATAGACTCTCCTGGTTTTGAGTTTAGGTATGGTAGTCTGATAAGCAATAGTCTCTTCCTAGAGAATGCAATACAGTGCCATAGTGTCTGATGGGTCGTCAGCAAGAGTCCACGTTCCGTCACTGCTGCAAATAAGGTGAGTACACAGTTTGTTTGTGAATTATAGTTATAAGCTTCAAACAGGTGCGACTTACTTTCAGTCTAGCGTCCTAATAACTATAGAGTGTACAGTTTTGCTGTCTTTGGTATGGGACTCCGACTGTGTTCGGATGCAGCTGCCGAGAATTCTTACGAGTTCTGTGGTCGTGGTCCATGGAACTCTTCTATCCCCGACATTTCGACCAAAGCTACGTTGGACATCTTCGGAGGTGTTCCTGGTAGTGGTTAACAGAAAAGAAGAAGCTATAAAACTCAGCGACATATGGACAGTGGCGCTACAGAATCGATGAGAAATTTTCATCTTTGATGTACTATGAACGAAAGTTATATTTTATCCTTGACAAGGTTTATCTCTGCTGACATGTGAAATCGAGGTCACACCCACTTTCCACGGTATTTAGGCTGTTCTTCGACGTCCGACTCTCCAGTCGGCAAGACTCTGCACAACCACGAGCACCTCCGAAGATGTTCAATGTAACTTTGGCCGAAACGTCAGGGATAGAAGAGTTCCATGGACGACGGCCATACACCCCGGCAGAATTCTCGGCAGCTGAAACATCCGGTCGTGAAAGCCTTTATTGTACGTTTGGATGCAAGCTGAACCGGATGATGCTTCGTGCACAATGTATCGAAGCATGTCTGTCGACACCTATATGAATACCAATTTGTTACTAACTTCCCAGTAGTGCCCCAGTATTTTTTTTTTTTTTTTTGCTTGAAATGTATTTTGCGTATGTAAGCATGTAACACGTTGTATGAAATTTAGACATACATAGTGTGGTCAACACTGAAACCACAACGCGTTGCCTTACCTAATATGGTGTAGGACAACCGTTGAAATACAAAAAAGCTTCCAATCGTCTAGGTGTAGATCAATTTAGGACCTGTATGAAAGGAATCCTGTACCATTAGACCGGCAAAATAGTGGCAAGTTCGGGTACGATGACGAAGGTACATTGCGACCACCACACACACTTCTCTTCAAAGTAGAGCACAAATGTTGAATAATACTGAGATCTGATGACTGTGGTGGCCAGCAGAGATGCGACAATTCATCCTCAGGCTCATAAAATCAGTGTAGGACGTCAGGAACTGTGTGGCATGGGACCTGTTCGTCTTGGAACACAGGATCACCATTGGGGAACGAACACTGTACAGTGGCTGCAACTGAATGAAACCCAATTTTAGTGCCATACGCGTTGCGCCTTTATTTTCTGAAATGCATCTTCAGTGGCCTGGAATATGTACATATGTTTACTGTTTAATTTCCATTTTGGTCACTGTACCTATAGGTTATAAACAGTTCTGGTGGTTGGTATTTCCTATTAAGTAATAATATTTTGAACTGTACTTACAGGTTGCGTGTATGATTTCCTACATATTACGCTCATGTTGCATTTTTGGTGTTGTTCTTCTTCTAAATGCCAATGTGCGGTTTTCCCACATTTCATAGCACTATGAACTGAACACTTGCTTCGATGCAGTGTTTTGTTTTGTGTTCCTGACTGTTAGATGTTATTGCCAAAGACTGAATCTTATTGCCAAACTTTCGAGTGTAATTATTGAAATATCTGTGATCTGTTCGTGTATGCATTTGTGTGTGGGCGTGTGTGTGTTTTTGTGTGATATAATTTTTTTGTGGTCTGTGTGTGTGTGTGTGTGTGTGTGTGTGTGTGTGTGTGTGTGTGTGTGTCCAGAAGGCGAAGGGGGGAAGAGCTGCTTTTTTTCTGATTGTGTGGGAAAGACGATTTTTTTATCTTATCATTTGTTTTATAAGTGAAGTAGGGAGCCTGTGCTGATGTGTTTTTGTTAATTTATCACGTTTGTTTTCAGCGATGGCTTTCTGAATGTGGAAGTTATCTTGCATTTGTATGAGATGTTCGTCATGGTTGCTTATTTTCATTATTTTCACCATGACAAACACCGTATACAAATGCAAGAAAACTTCCAGTCAGAAAGCCATCTCTGAAAACAAACATGTAATAAATGAAAAAAACACACATCAGGACAGGATCCCTACTACACTTAATAAAAGAAATGATAAGATAAAAACTCGTCCCTCTGACACAACCAGAAAGAAAAGCGACTCTTCTCCCCTTCACCTTCTGGGCACACTCACACACACACACACACACACACACACACACACAAATTAATACACAAACAGATCAGAGATACTTCAATAATTACACTCGAAAGTTTGGCAATAACATTCGATCTTTGGCCATAACATCTGACAGTCGGAAACACAAACCAAAACATTGCATCGAAGCAAGTGTTATGTTAATAGTGCCGTGAAATGTGGGAAAAAACCGCACATTGGCATTTAGAAGAAGAACAACACAAAAAATGCAACATGAGCGTAATACGTAGGAAATCATACACGCAACCTGTAAGTACAGTTCAAAATATTACTACTTAATAGGAAATACCAACTACCAGAACTGTTTATAGCCTATAGGTACAGTGACCAAAATGTAAATTAAACAGCAAACATATGTAGATATTCCAGGCCACTGAAGATGCCTTGCTGAAAATAAAGGCAAAACGTGTATGGCACTAAAATGGTGTTTCATTCAATTGCTGTCAGACGCTCCATAAAGTAATAATTATCAATACACCGTAATATTACACGCAGCTGATCAAGACAGGACTACGAAAGTTGAAGATGACTGTACAGTGGGATGGACCTGATTAGCGAAAATGGTCGCACAATCCTTGGCGTAATACGACCTTGAAGAGTGTCCATGGGATCCACAAAATACCGCGATATAGCTGTCGAAAATGCCAACAAAACCCTGCTATGTTTCACTCTTGGGAATTAAGGTCGGCCAAAAAATTGGAAAGTGTGAAACATGACTCGTGCGACCAAATGACGTTCATTCATTGCTCCTTAGTCTGCGTTTTATGGCTTCGCCACTACATTTTCCTGTAAGGAGAATTTGCATCACTGACGAATGGTTTTGGAATTCCAGCCCAGCGGCAATTCCCTGCTACTACAGCTCCCTTTGTGATGTTTTGATGCTGACAGGGTTCGCAAGTGCGAAATTCATTTCTGCAGTGGCTCATGCATCTGTTGTCACAACGCTGTTCAATGACTGTACGTCACGGCCACTCAACACGCAATTTCGTCCACTTTATGACTAAGTGGATGGTATTTTTCCTCTATTCCCTCTAAGCAATACAAATTTTAGATACGGTGCCTCTTGAAACACCAAACACTTCCTCTAACTGGTTACGAAAGTATTCACCAGACGAGCGTCTACAATTTGCTCACATTTGAACGCATTGAGCCTATACAAATTGCATTCACAACTACACAGAACACTTTTGCGACGCCGCGCGTGATTAGCCGAGCGGTCTAAGGCGCTGCAGTCATGGACTGTGCGGCTGGTCCCGGCTGAGGTTCGAGTCCTCCCTCGGGCTTGGGTGTGTGTGTTTGTCCTTAGGATAATTTAGGTTACGTAGTATGTAAGCTTAGGGACTGATGACCTTAGCAGTTAAGTCTCATAAGATTCCACACACATTTGAACATTTTTTGAACTGTTGCGACCACAACTGACATTTGCAACGTACAGAATGTTTTTGTAGACGACTGCAGAGGTATGAAAAATAAATTGAGTGTTGTATACGAAGAAGCTTATACTGATGTTTAGTGTGTGTGAATTGTCTAACTGTTTGTCAATAAATCTATAGTACCTGCATCTATATTTACTGCAGCATAAACACATGACAAGGCTATACGATGCTATAAAACGGTTAAAGCGATGGTTGACATCGAATGTCCGTCAGTTATTCCCCTCTGCAATAGCTTTATGGGAGGACTGGATCTCGTAGGCTCACTAATTTTGTTGTACATAATTCGCACCCGACTAAAGAAGTAATTGGTCAACTGCTTTCACTTTCTTGAGGTAACAAATGCTTGGTTCTTATGCAGGAGAGCTGTGACTCCTCCTCCATCCCAAAAGGTAAGCGGAGTCCACTTCCTCAGAGGAAATTTGAAATATTATTTTAAGAAATACAACAACCAGCCACTTTTTTATGTCTTTTTATTTGTGGCACTCTATATTTCCGATTTTAGCCCATCTTCAATGTGCATAACACATATTTCGATCTTGAGTTAGTTCATCGTTATAAACATCGACTGCAATTTGGATGGTGCAGCTGGCTCTGCAAAATAGCAATTTTGTTTAGCTACTATACTTCCAGAGTTGTGTATTTACGGCGTGTAACTCGTTAAATTTCTTGCTGTGATTGTTGCGATCTTAGCACTTATAATCCTGGCACAAATATTTTTCATTTTTATGTTGCACAAAGACAGCGAAATATTCGCCATGTTGCGCACTAACATCTTTGTTTACACCGGAAAATTGTGCCTACGGTCATAGTCACATTTTAGCTGCACGTACTGAAAGTACTAGTTCTATTGTATGCTTCTAAGAAATTGAAACTGCTTGCACGGGTGCACCGAGTGCTGTTTATGGCTATTTAATGCGCGCAGTAATGACCGGTTAACTAAACTATACTAAATACTGCAAAAATAAGCTACTACATTTTATATGAAAGAAAATCACGTATTTCACTTAGAGCCTAAATGACATTTACAAAACATAAAGACTGAGCAACTGTTTTACATGATGTAGATCTACTGTACGCATTGGGTGGGCTCACAATGGATGTGACAACAGAAATTTGTGGTCATTTACTTATTATTACTGTTATGGTTCTTCACGACTCTATTTAGTGTGTGTTGTGTAAGTAAATTACGGAAGGTTCTTAGAAAAGGTTTCTTGGGTATGTCTGTTCAGTTATTCATTACGTCTGGGTAGATACATGTATGAGAATAAATTTCAATTTCTTCCAGTAAGTTCAGTCTTTATCTTTTGTTGGCCAGGTGGAGTATTTGTAAGTTCTGTGCTATGTCTGTCACTGGATGTTGATCTTCAGCTACACGTAAGGAAATGTGGATTTGCCGTGTGTTCTCGGAAACATATACTGAAATCTCTTCTTGATTGTCCAATGTATATCTTGGAATTGTAGATAAGTTAGTAGAACGGGCGATCAAAAGTTTCAGCTCGTAGGCCCTTCAGCCCAGAATTGGGATGTCAATCAGACCCAATCGCCTTGAGCATTCCGGCAATCATCATACCGAACCACAAGGCCCAAAACACCATGTCCTGCTGCGTGAAGAAGTCCATAAACGTCTGTTACACATCCTCGTTCCACAGGAATCATTGACAGAGCCTTTTTTAACACACTGAAGGCTTGCTAATCGCGTGGGGAGGGACCAGGACTACATGGCGGGTGCTCGAGTGTCTCCCATTTGAGCTGGCGTAACTTCTGCTTTTGCGATGTTAGGACGTGCTTTATCATGGTGCAGCACCATCCGTCCGCGCACCACTCCACAGGTGTGGTTTTGGACAGATATGTTTCCCCATACACATTCTTAATTCTCCGATGGATGTCTACTGCTGTTACCCCTTCGGCAGCCAAGAAAATAGTAACAACACGTTCACCTGTTTATACTCATTTGGTAATAACGTCGCCATAGTTGGCGTTTTTGCATTTACTGCACGCACATGGGAAAGACGCGAATGCCTCATTAGTCCCTTGCCCATAGTCGGTGCCTATATATTTACACGGGAGTCGCGCTACGTTGCATATATGCTGCAGCAATGCCCTCAAATGGGGGGTTTTTGAACGCCTCTTATACAGGGTGCAGGGAAATTCGCGCACTCTGTAACCTCCCCCTCACTTATCGACCTTAATGACAGTGAAAAATTAAACCGCGTGTACCTAATGGAAATTTGGGAAAAGCAATCGTCACCGAGGTTAATTTGTCGGTAAAGAGGGAGGAAAGGGTTACATCTAAATGAAAGGAAAAATGCTAATGAAACTGGTGGAAATTAATTTTGAAATAGGGGTAAAGTTAATAAAGGAAGTAAATGTGCGGCCTTTACGTTAACAATCAACTAGCGGTAATTAGATATTTGAAATTTGGGGGAAATTACGGTCGCCAGTCCTAAGGACAATTACTATAGTAACTGAAAAAGAAGGATTATTACACATATAATTAGCACTAGAAGCGTGGCAACTGAAGGTTGACAAGTGTAGTGTGAAAACTGAAAGTTTGTCAGAAGTAATAAATTTCGCTACACTTAATTTAGCAAAAGAATTAATAAAACCGGAAAATCGAAAGTTAATTTAGTGACTGAAGTTAATAGTGAGCTTTCTTTCTGAAGCACATCGAAATTCAGTAAAATACAGTTAGTCTTGGACTACCTCAACAATCATTTCAAAAGCTACTTGAATCTACGCAATTTAGAAATAAGAGATTTAACTTTGAAATTGAATTAAATGATTCTGAACAATTAACAATAGTAAAATTTAGTACTTACCAAGCTGAGCTGCAGTCACAGGTAAGCTAAAATATGGTAACAAAACTAGCACTCTTAATTTGTGCTTTTGTAATCTAAGTATTGTAGCCAGCTATGAATACTTTAACTGAACTTTGAAATTAAAGCAGTGAAATGGAATTATGCTGGCGTTTGAATTTCAACGACACTCGGGTTCATTTCGGAAAAGGAAGGGACCCTGCTTGGTAATGCAATTGGGACAATGAGCAACAAAGGTTCATGCTAAGTAGCTGTAATTTTGTGATGCAACAATTTTAAAAGTTTGAAAAGCTGAGGTCTGCCATACAGTTCTAAAACTTTACGTGCTTCCAGTCTTCCTTGTTGGTTGATTGAAGGTTTGAAGCCGTCGATCGAGGATGTGGCGACAGTCACTCATTGTCGGCCGTCGCTGTTGCAGAAGCTGGATGTTGGCGCGCCTTCTTCTCGACACGGTCACCAGACGAAACGGGCTCTTGATGTGCGCCAGCTAATGCTTCCCGTCCGCGACACCATGTCAGAAACTATCATCGCAAGTCGAGCGCAATTACATGCTGCCAAACCCTGAAAGCGCGGCAACTCGCGGGAGCTTCACACCACACACCTGCTCCACTCGCTACCGCAGCCCGACCCTCTATGCTCAGCCCGCGCTCCACGCGGCAGAGTTCACTACCAAAGATCCTAAACACTTTTGTTCTTCACACGACCTATCGATGTATTCGTTCGATAACATAGTTTTCCCTAGGCAAGACCCAGCGTAAAATACAAATAATATTCGCAAAACAAACCAATTATACATCGACATAAATGCATAAATATATATATATACAAATAGTAAAACAATTACAATATATACAGGCACAGAAATGTCATATATTCAGGTAACAAAATAAGGAAAAAAATTTGTAGTACAATAGATGGAAATAGAAGGATATGCATTTCCGGCGTTACAACTCGGGCTTCGCAACGCAACTCCTCACATGCCAGTGACAAAAAATGTTTGTCACAAAATTTCGTCCGTCGAGTACATCCGGTAGAAAATGGACGTTAAAGAGTGGCAATCTGGCAACACTGTAACCACATATATAGTAACTAGCTCTTTCAAGAGGTTGTACTTGTGCTGTGGAGTTGGTGCAGTGGATAGAGTTTTGGGTTAGCGTGCAGGAGGTCGACGGTTCGATGGTGGGTTCAAGCATATGTTTCTTATTTGGTAAATGTAGTCCAAGCGGTACGGTATCTGACATCTTAATCGTCAACAGCGATTGCAGCGGGTCATCTGGAAAACATTTGCACTTACATACGACAGTCGTAGATATGAAACATTGGTCAGCTTTGGAAGATGCCCTTTCCAAGTCATGGGCTCGAATTTATTCGCACAACTTCCTCTACTAGAAGCTCTAAGACGTGTATATTTCTATTATCTATTGTCAAATCACAATTTATGAAAGATGTTTATATTTTATTAATAGGATTAAGTAGAAATAATTAATATTTGTCATGTTGGAAATAATTGTGGTAGCAGGGAATGTCAGCACCAAAGTATTGTTAGCAAGAGAGACCGCAAATTGATATAATTTTAAAAAGGGCGGGAGAGACCGCGTATGGATACATTTTAAGAAAAGAGTGGGAAAGACCGCGCATTGATACATTTTGTAATGGTAGCAGGGATTGTCTGCACCAGAAAGCATTGTTGGCAGGAGAGACCGCACTTTACCGTTCGTAGGAAGTCAGTAGTAAGCGAGATGTGAAGCGACTTGGTAGCAGGTCTGAAGCGAGAGGTTGAGAGGAGTAGTGTGCCTGCCAGCCACCAGCTATGATTTACAAGAGATTATAAACAGATGTACAGAGACATCAACTAACTATTATCATAAGAGGAACTAATATTATTGAATTATTTTCTTTGCGAAACTCAAGACTACTGAAGGTATTTTTGCGCAATGCTAGTTGTAAGATTATTGTAAAAAGTAAGTCCCATTTGAACGTTTCTAAAATCATTTCATTACCAACAGTAAACATTTGAAGCGTTTTCAGAATATAATTAATTTTTGCCAGCAATATTGCATTTCTAATTATAATCCATCCCAAAAACCATCAACGTAAAACTTTGCAAAAATTTTATTGTTGTCAAGAAATCGTGTAACCATGAATTACGTAACTTCAGTCAAATTAATTAAAGAATAACGTCGGCTTTGCTATTAAAGAATAACGTCAGCTTTGGTAATAAATACAGCCACTTATTATGACAGTCCACCAGGAGTTAATAGAGTATAGTAAACCAGAGTAAGTATATTCATGTCGTTCATGTCGCAGTTCGATGTAGCAGTCAGATGGCGATCCAGTAACAGTAAGAAAAGGTAAGGAACAGTTTTGGGTTACTGCAGATAACGACTGAGGGCCACGACGACAACACATTCTATGTTTCGTCGAAATAATCAGTAAATCACTTTTAATAAGCAGCAATTAAATTTGTATGCGAAGATTGAGAAAGAGAATAAATTTCAAAGGGAAGATTTCATTTGTTATTATTAAGCAAGAGATAGAAATCCTAAGGGAAGGTTACATAGATTATTGTAAAAAGGGAAGGTTAAGATTAACAAAAGAGGTATAGAGGAGACGGGAAGGTTTCAAAGCGAAACCTGTTTTCTTTGTACCCTCCTCTAATGGTCACATAGATTAGAACCAACTATTATTCCTGCCTCGTTCAGGTCCATTACATTTCGTTAGGGCCTTACGTTACCAGTAGGACAAGCAACGTGCTTCGCAAATAATGTCCAAACTCGGTTACTATTTGTATGTGTTATCAGCATGGTCCCATTAATTGTTTCAACTGTCTGTTTTTTTATTTATCTAACCACGTATTTGTTGTGTTCAGCGTTACAAAATGTTGCAAATTTAGGGTACATGTGACATAAGAAACGGTGTATATTGCAATATGAAATGTCAAAATGAAGTTAGCAAATTAAAAAAAAATGCACCCCTACCCAGCATAGAACCCTTGATCTCCAGCATGGTAACCCAAAACTCTATCCACTGCGTCAACTGTGTAACAGGATGAGATGTCCTGTCAGATTTGGTTACCATACGTTACAGTGTTGCTAGATTGCCACTCTTTAACGTCCTTTTTCTGCCTGATGTACACGTGAGACGAAATTTTGGGAGAGACATTTTTTATCACCGGCATGTGAGGAGTCGCGCTGCGAAGCCGGAGCGCGTGAATTTTTCTTCACCCTGTATATTCCCGATTAACTGTATGACTTGCTGTTACTTTTAATACTTTGGGTGGCTGTGTCTTTCATTTTATATTTGTATAAAAGCTGCTTCTGACATATTTTCCTCGGGAATGGTTTGATACTTTACATGAAAGTTTTCCTAAAATGGAATACCGACAAACTGTCGTGGTAGCTGTGTTGTTGTTGTTGTTGTTTTTGTTGTTGTTGTGGTATTCAGTCCTGACACTGGTTTGATGCAGCTCTCCATGCTACTCTATCCTATTCAAGCTTCTTCATCTCCCAGTACCTACTGCAGCCTACATCCTTCTGAATCTGCTTAGTGTATTCATCTCTTGGTCTCCCTCTACGATTTTTACCCTCCACGCGGCCCTCCAGTACTAAATTGCTGATCCCTTGATGCCTCACAACATGTCCTAACAACCGTTCCCTTCTTCTGGTCAAGTTGGGCCACAAACTCCTCTTCTCCCCAATTCTATTCAATACCTCTTCATTAGTTATGTGTTCTACCCATCTAATCTTCAGCATTCTTCTGTAGCACCACATTTCGAAAGCTTCTATTCTCTTCTTGTCTTAACTATTTATCGTCCATGTTTCACTTCCATACATGGCTACACTCCATACAAATACTTTCAGAAACGACTTCCTGACACTTAAATCTATACTCGATGTTAACGAATTTCTCTTCTTCAGAAACGCTTTCCTTGCCATTGCCAGTCTACATTTTATATCTTCTCTACTTCGACCATCATCAGTTATTTTGCTCCTCAAATAGCAAAACTCCTTTACTACTGTAAGTGTCTCATTTCCTAATCTAATTCCCTCAGCATCACCCGACTTAATTCGACTACATTCCATTATCCTAGTTTTGCTTTTGTTGATGTTCATCTCCTTTCAAGACACTGTCCATTCCGTTCAACTGCTCTTCCAAGTCATTTGCTGTCTGTGACAGAATTACAATGTCATCTGCGAACCTCAAAGTTTTTATTTCTTCTCCATGGATTAGCTGTGATGTGATGTTATTTAGTACTTCCTTTTAGTTGTGGTTGCGTTGGTCAGCTGTCTGAAATAGTTGGTGACCTGTGAGTGCTAAATGAGAAATGATATAGGTCGGAGAAACAGAGGAAGTGGTGTTTGAGAGTACGCCCTCTTCCCTGGCCCCTGAACGTGTCGGAATATCGTCTTGGTACTCGCCTGGCCGTCTGTTCTGCCGTGGTCGGAAGCAGTATGTGCAGAACGCACGCGAACCCACGGCGCCACACAGTCTACAGTCGAGCAGACATTGAGGTGCACGCCAGGGCTGAGTTGGCCATTTCTGAAGTTTACTTGGCGTCGTAATGTAGGGCAATTTGGACCATTCGGCCAGCATGTTTGACGTCCATGAATTGCCTAGCAATTTCGCAGCCATCACTTATTCCCGGGCAGTCTCGACCCTGTCACGAGATGCAGTGGTTTCAGTTCAGGACCGGCAGTCGCTTCCCGCCAGAATGAAGGCCTCAGCAGCTCTCCTTGTATTTCTGCTGGTGTGCCAAGAGTCTGCGGGGCACCAGAGCTACATCACTGACGTCATCTCGCTCACCCGCGATTACTTTGTCGCGAAGAGAGTGTCCCTCGTCACTGTGTACACCTGCTGGGATCCATGTAAGTGGCTGCCACCTACAACACGAACACAACACAGTGGGGTACAATTCTCGTAGTGGTTGACACATGTAGTTAACACCAGAAGTAGACATTAATGGTCACACTCTAAAAGTGTTAAACTCTGTCGTTGATTCAGTGATGAAACTAGCACCAAACATGGACATTAATTGTCATTAATTAAAGGATTCACCCTTGTAAAATTTCTTCGTTTATAGTTGGATAAAAATTAGAATGGAGTCAGAGAGCAGATTACATAATCAGTTTCATCATAACTCGCTCTTAGCAACCTCCGAGCAGTTACAAAATTCACGAATACGAGGTGCGGGTAGAAAAAAACCGGACTGATGCTGGAAAAAACATTTATTTACAATTATTTACAATTTCATGTTATCTCCTTCAATGTACTCTCCTCCTCGGTCTCTACACCGCTCCATACGAATTTTCCACTGTTCATAGCAATGCTGCAGATCATTTTCGGTAAGTCCATACATTACTTCCGCCGCTTTTTCTTCTACTGCTTCAACAGTCTCAAATCTAGTTCCTTTCAAAGCTGACTTGACTTTAGGGAAAAGAAAAAAGTCACAGGGGGCCAAATCAGGTGAGTAGGGTGGATGATCTAAGATGGGAATGTTGTGTTTTGCCAAAAACGTCTTCACTGACAACGTACTGTGAGCTGGGGCATTGTCTTGGTGAAGGATCCGTGACTTTTTTCTCCACAAATCGTTCCGTTTTCTCCGTACTCGCTCACGTAGGGTAGCCAGGACGCTAATGTAGTAATGCTGATTCACTGTTTGTCCCTCTGGTACCCAATCAATGTGCACAATCCCTTTGATGTAAAAAAAAACAATCATCATTGCCTTGAATTTCGATTTTGACATTCGTGCTTTTTTTTGTCGTGGAGAACCAGGAGTTTTCCAATGCATCGATTGGCGTTTAGTTTCGGGATCGTAAGTAAAAAACCACGATTCATCGCAAGTAATAACATTTTGTAAGAAGATGGGATCACTTTCAATGTTTTCCAGGATGTCAGAACAAATCATTCTTCGGCGTTCCTTCTGTTCAATTGTGAGACACTTTGGAACCATTTTTGAACACACTTTGTTCATGTTGAAACTTTCATGAAGAATCTGCCTAACACTTTCCTTGTCAACTCCTGTTAACTCAGACACTGCTCTGATTGTTAAACGGCGATCTTGTCGAACAAGTTTACCGATTTTTTTAATGTTTGCATCAGTTTTTGCTGACAATGGTCTGCCAGTGCGAGTGTCATCACTGGTGTCTTCGCGGCCATCTTTAAATCGTTTAAACCACTCAGACACTTGTGTTCGCGATAAACAATCATCGCCGTACACTTGTTGTAACATTACAAACGTTTCACTTGCAGATTTTCCTAGTTTGAAACAAAATTTGATGTTAACACGCTGTTCTTTCTGTACACTCAACATTTTCCGACGCACAGACAAAACGTCAACTACTTAAAACAGACGCCACGGGCAGACTGAGTGCAGGAGGCAGATGAAACTCGAGCAGTAGGCGGAGCGAGAGTCACGTGACAGACCACGCGACTTTCAGCCGTATTGCATTCGTTTTATTGTTTCACCAGTACTAGTCCGGTTTTTTTCTAGCCACACCTCGTATTCATGCCACTGATAGCAAGTTTCACGTCGACTCTCCACCCTTTTCTGAGATATAACCGGTCTCATGCATAACGAGCAGACAAGTGATAACGAGACAGACAAATTAAAAATAAGTAAACTGTTTATTATGTACAACGCAATCGCAATAAATGTTAATACATTTATCCCATTCTGAGACAAGACTGTCAGTGTCTTCATGGAACAACGTTTGAGGTTGCCTACGGAACCATGATTGTATCCAGACGTGACCCGCTTCGTCTGAAGCAAATCGACGGCCACGAAACTCTTTCTTCGGGATACCAAAAATATGGAAATCGCGTTAGGAGATGTGACTGTTTGGAGAACATGTAAGGCCTTCTCCAAAGTAGTCGAAACAAATTTGGCACCATGTGGGATTGAAATGGAATATTGCCTTAGGGGTTGACAGCGTATGTAACTTTATGTCAGTGACTAGTAAATCGAGTCAAATTCACAGATAATTAGGCATTGTGAGTTCACTGATCAGTATGATGTTGTACTCGCTCTGGTTTTGATGCACACACTGAGTCGTTCGGAGAAGTTGTCTGGGTAAACTCGTTGCTTCCACTCCTGAGATTAGCTGGTCCAAAGCTGTTACAACTGGCGCTTGATTTTCTGGATAATGGAACAGAGACCGAGTTGATGTCCGAGCTGGTTCCACACGTGTTCTTTCGAGGACAGATCTGGGGATGATATCACGTAGATAGTTCATATAGATGTGTTATGTGCAGATGCGCATTCTCCTTTAGAAACATGGCACGACGATACCGTCAATTGAGAGGTAACACATGAGGTCACAGGGCGACTATGACGCTGTGTTGTGCGGTTAGATTTCATTCAGTCACCGCAAGCGTGATCTGAAGCCACATCCGTTGAGTCCCCACGCCACGACACCAGGAGTACCATCGCTGTTCCTCTTCAAAGCAATGGAAGAACGGAACCTCTCCAAAAGTCGCCACCATACTGGCCGATGGTACTCATCTGGGGTACTACAGAAGGGCGATTCACGTTGAATAAAATGCGACGCTATACATCAGCATCGCATGGTTCCCGATCACGGCACCACTCCAAACGTAGCCGATTGTGATGAGGTGATTATGGCAGCATACAGCTCGTGGTCTTGCGATAGCGTTCTCGCTTCCCGCACAGGGAGCCCGGGTTTGAGTGCCTCGAGATGACTGACTGTTGTTGTGTCGTCTTCATCATCATCATTAATCGCCATTACGGTCGGAGGAAGGCAATGGCAAACCACCTACATAGGACCTTGCCTAGTACAGCGGTGCGGGTCTCCCGCATCGTCCCCTACGCTCCTCGGAGTATGGGACATCATCATCACATATAAGAAGATAATTACACAGTCCTGGTGCAGCTACTCTCCGCGGGATGACAAAGAATGTTACAGGTTAGTTGTTGTCGAACAGAATGACATGTATGCCTGCCCTCAAATACCTATTTAATCCAACATCTGGCCACTGCCCCACCTAAATGCCCCAAAAATCTGGATATTGCACGATTCGACACCTCGGCCAAATGGAGTCCCCCAATAATGCTGTTGTTACGGCAGATGCCACTTGTTACGACTTCTGCACCTCTTGTTACGGCCGTTTGCTACTTGTTAGCAGCAGACACAGTGGCTGCGCCGAAGACTGAGACGGCGTGGAGTTTTACAATTATTTAGTGAACTTTCTTTACAATTTGTCCCTCGTCGTCGCTGCCCAGCCCTGCGGATCCCTCCGCCTGGCTGCTGCTGTGTAGATTCTCCGACGATTGCACTCGGAGCCTCAGGCCACCAGTGCTCCGCTGAAATCAGGATAACCTGTGGTTGAGATGAACTCGTCGCCGCTCGGCAACCGCGTCGCCGTTAGGTCAGCTGCCGACGCCTGCTGCACCGGCGGCTGGGAAGTCGTCAGTCGCGATGTCCGCGAGGTCCCGTCATGGACGGACCACGCGCCGTGTGGCCGGGTTGCCGTGAAGTCCGGCTGTCAGTCCCCGCCGGCGGCTGTGACCAAGACCGCGCTGCGGCCGGTCCTGCTGGAAGTTCTCGCTGTAGTTAGTCTGCCACGGTGCCGACCGAACTCGGGCCGACCCCCAGAGCTGAAGTTAACACGGACCATATCCGTCCTCAGATCCGAACTGCTTCCTAATGGCTTCTGTCCGTTGCTGCCTGCGCTCCACTATTTATATCCGGCAGAAGGACGTTTTTTACCTTCGGTGGCAGCTTCTTGTTATTACTCCCGCAGTATATTCCGGCGTAACTTAGCGTGCTGGGCTCACGTCTCCTTACTCAGCACTCTCCAGGCTTCGCTTGGCGCTCGGTCTGTGTGCGTCCATGCGTCAGCTTGTTGGTAGACTGCTACTGTCAGCAAGGCTATCTGTGCCGCGCTTACTTCGCAGTGCCGCGATCGCCGGCTGGCTCTGTTTTGCCAATGTCCACTGCGTGAAGCCACGCTTACTATATGTGGCCGCAACACTGTTTTCAAACTCTGTAACGTGTTGATAGCGCTGTCTCACAGGAATACGCGACATCTCTGTACCCTCCACAGTGATAACGGCACATCTGAATTTGTTCACAGCCCTTATGTATCCTACCAGGCATGCTAACCACAGAAGCCCAGAAAGTAATGCACCGCATTTTTTTTCTCAGCCGATAACAATCCTATGAACGCGAAACGTTAAGTGTGCATTATTTGAAGTCTCCTTAGTGAGAGCGCCAAGTTTCCGTCACTTCCGACAGATAGCGTAGCTGCACGACAGTTTCAAAATGGCGTCTGTAGGTGACGTACGTAACAAGCAACGATCCGTCATTGAATTTCTCACTGCAGAGAAAGAAACTGTGGGGAATATTCGCGAACACTTGTGCAAAGTCTATGGAGCATCTGCTGTCGACAGAAGTACAGTTAGTCGCTGGGTACGGAGGGTGAGGTCATCAGAAGGCGGTTCGGTGGAGCTCCACGATTTGCAGCGGTCGGGGAGACCATCCACGTTTGTTACATCTGACATGTTGCAACGAGCTGATGGGTCAAATGGCTCTAAGCACTATGGGACTTAACATCTGAGGTCATAAGTTCCCTAGAACGTAGAACTACTTGAACCTAATTAGCCTAAGGACATCACACACATCCATGCCCGAGGCAGGATTCAAAACTGCAGCGTAGCAGTTGCGCGGTTCCAGACTGAAGCACCTAGAACCGCTCAGCCACAACGGCCGGCCAACGAGCTGTCGTTGTCACTCGCGATGACGAACGCATTATGACAATCGTGGAACATGCTCTGAGGACGATGAGGAGGTGATTCACACAGTGAAGCACTGGCTTCGCCACCAGGACAATGATTGGAACCGACAGGGCTTACACGACCTTGTTTTGCTCTGGAAGAAGGCCATAGAACGGGATGGAGATTACGTGGAAAAATAGGATGTGTAGATTAAACACCATTCTTTCGTGTGTGTAATTCTTATTATGTTCAGTAAAGAATTTTTGAAGAAAAAAAAATGCCGTGCATTACTTTCTGGGCAACCCTCGTACAATGGTAAGGCATTTTGGTGGCGGTTCTGTCTGTCACAAAGGATTACAACTCCATTCATATAAACACACGCAGTTAGTGTGTACATGTACGAAATTATAACCACATCCGTTAACGTATTTTGAGTGCTTCACGTTTTTGCCAGCCACTGAATTTTCCTTGGAGATTGCCATTGAAACCACAGTAAATATTAAGTAACCAATAGTGGGTAAGCAACAGCTACAATGAGGAGTGTAAATTAGAAGGTGTCAAGTTTTATTTTCCAGTTAGTTTATACTTGCCACGGTGCTGATATAGCGCATCAGTGAAGACATTGTATTTGCCTACCGACGATATCAGTCAATGTTCACAAATACTGTTGATTGGCTAAACCGGTTTCAGCACTTAATTTAGTGTCAATTGCTTCTTAGCCGATGGTTGCGTCAGTATGTATTAGCAGCATGTGTTTCCTCAAGCTTTCTACTGTTTCCCTAGCAGGAAACATAAGGAGACTACATAATAACGCCGCAGTTTGATGTTATCTGCATGTTGCCTTACTAATGGTACTGTCTTACTGACCAGCAGTGTGTAAGAAGTTTGTAAGTTGCTTGAAAATTCATTTATACGGGTCGTTGAGGCTCCTGATTCCCAGTCACAAACGAAATACCCAAAAACTAAAAGTGGAACTGTAGTCTGATATTGCGGTTGCAAGGTATCAGAAATGGCATTATTTGTCATCGTTATTCTCATATAAGCGATTAAAGTACTACAGTACTTTAGTTACTCCCATCACAGTAAATGATATCAAAGAGTAATAAACCACAAAAGCAGATAAACAGCTTATGGGTCGAAGGTGCTGACAAGAATACTATTGAGAAGGAATGGAAGAGAAAACTAAAGATCCATTACGTGACTGTACATTTGGTACTGGGAACGACAAAAAACAATGGAGACGAAACTCAACAATATATTTCTTATTGTTTCAATTGCTACATAATATTTCACCTATTATCACTTACCTACATACCACCGACACCCTGCCAGATCTCTGTCAAACAATAAAAACAATAAATACAAAAATAAATTACTTAAGACAGAAATATTACGTGAAGTGTGCACGACCCCAACAAATCAGAGTTGCATAACAGTAAGAATACGACGAGTAGTCAACGTCAATGTTGTGTACTGTGTCGATTTTGCTCCATAGTGCCGCTACGTCTTTAATATCAAGTGATATGTTTACTGAGCGCATTTCAAATATAATACATAGCAGAGAATAAAGTCTCTGTTTACAACTCTGATTTCATCTTTGGTGAACCCAGTGTGGTACGTCATTTTATAAAAGAAATTATTTGTATCACGTATACTGACTTACAAACAACAATGGTAATTAAAACTATCGCTCATTTACACATGTAACCGCAGACTACACGGTTGAATATAGTCTGCGTGCATCTCCAAAACCTACTTCGATGATTTTTTATTACTCTAATAATAGCTGTGAGTGCCATATCTAACAATAAGTAATATCACACATATTCGTCCTATTTCACAAACTGGACAGTATGTAACTTTTGTCCTGCTATCTTTTCTTGCAATGAGTAAAATAATAGATAACCATTACAATATGACAAATCCACCCTTAATGAACAAGATTACATACCTTTCACGCAGTTTCAGGTGATTTAGCGACAGCTTCAATTGTCTGTAATAGGCACCTGCTGTATACAACACTGCCGTTTGTTGTTTCATATTACCAGACAACAGTTTCTAAATTTATGTCTTTGTGGGACTGTATTAATTTCGTGCACAATGAGAGTGGTTTTTTATGGGCGGCATTACATTATGTTGTTAGTTCCGAACGGCATTGCGTCGGTAGCCAGGATTCCTGCCTTGCCGACACTTCCTGGCTTCACCGGTGGTAGCAGTATCCAGAACTGCCGAGAGATGGCAGCAGCGGTCACGTCACAAGCAACTGGCGCACAGGACACTTGTCCATTAGATTGTTTCCTTCTCCCGTTTTGGCCAGTGCTGAAGACAGTTCTCCATTACGCGTACAAACTTACTGTCGTAACACAAAATTTCGGCTTCCGATTTCTACACATTACATGGCTGCTGCAAAACTTGCAGCATTTAGCCATTACAGTACGCTAAATCCAAATCACATTTGCTGCAAGGATGCCAGAAATGTTTCCTTCTCTGACATGGCGACAGAGGAAGTTCTCTGTAAGTAGGTAGTTGTTTCTGCAAGTGCATCTAACAGGCCCAAGTTCTCTTCAATATACGTGTGGTTCTTTTCTTGGTTATTCCAAACTTGTTTTCTTCTGCATGCAGTTGGACTATCAGTACCACATTTTGTCTGCTTTGTAACCGGTTGTACACTGTTTCGTAACATTTAATTTTGTTGTGCTTGGATAAATCTCTGACATATACTACGGGACCACTGACATGTTAATGATGATGTTTTTAATGAGTTTAAAATACTGTATGTATATTCCGATATATTTAAGATTAGTTTGAAATTCCTACTCAACAGAAAACATTGGATGTAATCGTTACACGTCCTTCGAGACGAACTGTCAGCAGTTAACATGCAGTAAATGTAACTCATTGAACGGATCGCCACATCAAACTTTTCATCCACACTGCCTGAATAGTATGATAACTAACTTCGACCTCCACTACACGGTTAATACGGTATGGTGGACAGAAAAGCCTGACAAATACGTACGAAATGGGTCATAATTGTAAGGGTAGGTTGCAACCAAGCAACTGTTATTATGGTTGTAGTTTTTTGGTAATAAGAGTCATACCTCTCGTGGAAATTATAGTATAAACGGTTATAGACATGTATCGTGGAGTATTCAGACTTTTCATAAAGAAAGGAAAGGACACTTTGGCTACCAATTGAATTCGAAAAGAACCCGGAAGTCGTGCGTTAAGAGCAGTTAAGTTACACGGCGTAATAGAAAATGTGTGCCGTATGCAGTCTGTGATGCGCAGAATTTCGACGTTTATGTATAGGAATTTATGTCTGTTCCCACATAGGATTAAATAAGTTTAAAAAATTACACACATTATTGACGCAACTGTAAGTAATGTTACAACTACAATACACATGTGTAACTATGTTGTGCACGTGGTCTGTCTATTTACTTGTTGCTACAGTTATTAGAGGCATTTTAAAATAGCCAAAGGCTGATACTGGCCATAATGGAATGTGTACTTTGATGCAGTGAGGTTCATCTTTTGAAATAGAATTTGACAGCCTACGATTGTTATACAAAAATTTTTTATTATTCAGAAAGTATCATATTTTCAGGAAGGAGACTACATTCTGATACAATTTTAAAGGGTGTTGGGGCGTTGATGTGACCCGCATAGCATTCAAGACTGTTTGCAGCCGGTTGTACGAATTTATACATTTTCATACAAATATTATTTATTTGTTGTTGCACTTTTTTACCCATTGCCTTGTTATTTATAACGGAATGAAATATGTACAATGTCTTTGAAAATGTCACATTGGAATAATTAAAAAGATAATTTTTTTTAAATCTAAGGTTTCATTAAATATAACCGTGGAACATAGACTAATAATCGTGCTTAATGAAAAAGAAGACTACCATAAAAAGAAAGAAGCTAAACAGCTAAACTACGGATTTCCACCAACAGTCATCTGGCTATATGAGTGTCTGGGAAGCACTTTGAGTCTATTCACACGCCAGCAATGTCGGGATAAGTGATTACATCTTTTGTTAATAAATCTGTGTTTACTGCCATCGGTACATTTCACCAAATCTATGAAATTCCCGAATGGTTTCTACAGAAAACTACGATTTTTAATTACACACAGTCTACGGTAGTGACATATTCTAAAAAAAGTAACCGCTGTTAACACATTGAAGGTACTACCAGATTTAAGAATATGGCTATTCCAACACAGTAGGAGAGCCTCTGCAGTGCTGATCGAGCTTAGAGGGAATACGACGCGGGCTGAGGCGTGAATGAGGATTTGGAATGAGGAGGGAGGCGTTCTACGGTAGTCCGTGCGGTTGAGCAAAGCCACTGTGCCAGGGTGGCGTAGTGGTTAGCGCATCTGCCTCTGCAGGCCCAGGTTTCAACCCCGGCCTCGGGACAAATTTTCATTTGTTACTTCAGTTTTCATGTATACATTAAATAGTAGTTCTAGCTAACAACCGATTAATACACTACTGGCCATTAAAATTGCTACACCAAGAAGAACTAAGATGTGATTACATTTTCAGGCAATTTGGGTGCATAGATCCTGAGAAATCAGTACCCAGAACAACCACCTCTGGCCGTAATAACGGCCTTGACACGCCTGGGCATTGAGTCAAACAGAGCTTGGATGGCGTGTACAGGTACAGCTGCCCATGCAGCTTCAACACGATACCACAGTTCATCAAGAGTAGTGACTGGTGTATTGTGACGAGACAGTTGCTCGGCCACCATTCACCAGGCTTTTTCAATTGGTGAGAGATCTAGAGACTGTGCTGGCCAGGGCAGCAGTCGAACATTTTCTGTATCCAGAAAGGCCCGTACAGGACCTGCAACATGAGGTCGTGCATTATCCTGCTGAAATGTAGGGGTTCGCAGGGATCGAATGAAGGGTAGAGCCACGGGTCGTAACACATATGAAATGTAACGTCCACTGTTCAAAGCGCCGTCAATGCGAACAAGAGGTGACCGAGACGTATAAACCAATGGCACCCCATACCATTACGCCGGGTGACACGCCAGTATGGCGATGACGAATACACGCTTCCAATGTGCGTTCACCGCGATGTCGCAAAACACGGATGCGACCATCATGATGCTGTAAACAGAACCTGGATTCACCCGAGAACATGGCGTTTTGCCATTCGTGCATCCAGGTTCGTCGTTGAGTACACCATCGCAGGCGCTCCTGTCTGTGATGCAGTGTCAAGGGTAACCGCAGGCATGGTCTCCGAGCTGATTGTCCATGCTGCTGGAAACGTCGTCGAACTGTTCGTGTAGATGGTTGTTGTCTTGCAAACGTCCCCATTTGTTGACTCAGGGATCGAGACGTGGCTGCACGATCCGTTACAGCCATGCGGATAAGATGCTTGTCATCTCGACTGGTAGTGATAAGAGGCCGTTGGGATCCAGCACGACGTTCCGTATTACCCTCCTGATCCCACCGATTCCATATTCTGCTGACAGTCATTGGATCTCGATCAACGCGAGCAGCAACGTCGCGATACGATAAACCTCAATCGCGATAGGCTATAATCCGTCCTTTATCAAATTCAGAAACGTGATGGTACGCATTTCTCCTCCTTACACGAGGCATCACAACAACGTTTCACCAGGCAACGCCGGTCAACTGCTGTTTGTGTATGAGAAATCGGTTGGATACTTTCCTCGTGTCAGCACGTTGTAGGTGTCGCCCCCGGCGCCAGCCTTGTGTGAAAGCTCTGAAAAGATAATAATTTGTATACCACAGCATCTTCTTCCTGTTGGTGAAATTTCGCGTCTGTAGCACTTCATCTTCGTGTTGTAGCAATTTTAATGGCCAGTAGTGTATTCGCGTGATGGTCCATGTGCCTCTGTCTATTCAAAACTGACCCTAGCAAATGGTCACTACGCTGTGGGTAAAACAAGCGATAGGGACTGTCTACTCCGAAGCAGTGAGTCTGGTTCACATAGAGCTTCACTAATTGCTTCGTTACTCATACCGTCTAACACTTTCACGGACACACTACATGTTTTGTTCGCTCGAAGCCTGTTCTGCGAAATGATAGCAAATCGCATCTCCTAAGCTTTCCCGATCTCCCTCTACTCTGTGTCTTTCAACAATTGCGTTCAGCTGGTTTACTTGTATCATCTCTGCGCAGACTTTGCAGTAGGCTGTGGAATACAACGTGAACTAGGAAACCACCCATTTCACATTCACACACTCCACCCTGATTCTAGATAGTTATCGTGGATAACGGCCGTAGTCAGTAAGTAGTTGAACCACGTCGAGAATGCGTGAACATGATGCAACCTTAATCTCTCCAGATGTTTGGGATGATTTTGTATGCACGCCGACGCTTATTAGGGAACCATACACCAGCTGAGCTTTATTGCAGTTTATACTGTGGAGTGGTATGCATGAAAGCCTTAATTGGAAAAATGTCGAAATGTGGTGCTACAGTATCATCAAGAGATGAAAAGGCTTTGTGGCGGAATATCGACCAACTGCTGAATGAAACAAGGCGGGGAATAACTTAAAAAATGTCAGTACAAGACGCCATAGAAGAGCATGGACTTCAAGTCGGAGGTTCGAGTCCTCCCTCGGGCATAGGTGAGTGTTTTATCCTTAGCGTTAACCTTAGTTAGGTTCAAATGGTTCAAAGCACTACGGGACCTAATATCTGAAGTCATCAGCCCCTAGATTTAGAACTACTTACACCTAGTTAACCTAAGGACATCACATACTTCCGTGCCCGAGGCAGGATTCGAACCTGCGACCGTAGCAGCAGCGCGGTTCCAAACTGAAGCGCGTAGAATCGCTCGGCCACAGCGGCCGGCGCGTAATTTAGTTTACGTTAGATTAAGTAGCGTGTAACCCTATGGACAGATGACCTCAGCAGTTTGGCCCCATAGGAACTTACCACAGAAAATGTATATGTATACGAACATGGAAAAGGATTCACAAGTGAAATTTGTCAGTCAAGCTACATGAGCCTTGACAACCAGTTGCTCCTGATGAAGCCGATGGAGCATTTCGTTGAAAGCTCGAGATTTATTCGGATTTGACGCAGCAAGGAAACCAAGAACGTTTTATAAAAGGATGACGTCGGGAGAAACTTCGTCCTCATATCCACATTGTTAACGGTTCGGAATCAGCGGATGTAAATCTAATTGCAGGAATGCTCGAAGCAAGTATTATAAGGCCCTTACTTCTCACAATGCATCTAAATGTAGTGGATAACATCACAAAATCCTTAAGATTATTCGTTAATTGTACTTGACGGTAAAGAAAAGTTGCTATGCCAGAAAATTGTAGCGACTTACAGGAAGACCAGCAGACGATAGATGATTGTTGCAGACTGGCAGTTGACTCTGAACATTAACATATTTTGCGAAATTTTGTCGCTAATTGCGAATTCTTTGACATTAGCTGTGTTAGCTATAGATGTGCTACTTACTAGTGATACACAGAAATTTGTGCCAGACCGGGACTCGAAACCGGATTCACCACTTATCCCGAGTGGTCACCTTAACCATTCCGCCTATTTGTGGACGCTCCCCGGACACATCAAAACCTTTCTATGCCACACTGCCTACGTCCCCTAATGCTCGCAGCAACAATTCCCACAATAGGGAGAATCAGACTACGTGTTCGACGTTATTATCATCATTTTCCCCGTGTAAGTTTGTAATTCTTATTTTTATAATTTCTGCATGAATATCTAAATGAAAAGAAAATGTAAAGTAAATGTTAACGTGTTTAGTGTGTTACACACACAAAGGCAAAGAAATCCATTACCGGTCGATTACACAGTTGGCTGCTTATGACTGTAGATAATATTTAAAAAAAATTGTCTTCGAATAACAATCCGGAATGACCTATTGTGGAAAGACGAAATAAAAGTAATACTACGGAAAGCAGAGGCCAGGGTGAAATCCAACAGAAGTATCTTAACGAAATGTAATTCACCCACGAAAGAAATTGCTTACCAAGAACATGATCGACCGAGTCTTAAGTTTTAGTTGTCAGTCTGTTACCAACTTCGATTAAAAAAAGACACAAGGAAGCTGAAATGAGAAGCAACTCGTTTCACTGTGCAACCGTTTAATACGAGCAAGAGGCTATAAGACAAACGATATGCATCTTTGAGAGGCTTACCGCTAAAATTCTGCAAGCGCAATTTTCAAAAAATGTTCTGCAACGTATTACTTGCTCCCACCCATGATGAAAAAAATCAAAAAGATTTGATCTCATAGGCAGGCTTTGCGATGCTTGATTTTTTTCTAGAGCAGTATTAATAAGAGGAACTGCAAGGGCCGTATATCAGACTCAGAGTACCTTTCACCATACACCCAAAGATGAGTTTTAGAGCATAAATGTAAATCAATATCCTACATTGACTCTCCTGGTGCGATTCTACCATCTTACTTTATAGTTATTAGGTGTTTTTTTTCCCAAGATGCCGTGGGTTACGGAGTGCGTAAAGTAATGAGTTACAATATCATCGTGACACCTCCTCATGGCGAGATGGAGTGCCACATGGTAACGTTCGGGGCACATGCTCACGAAAGGACACAAGCGCGGGTCGAATGAGAAACCATTCTGGCGACAACGTTGGCTAAAGATCGAGAAATCCACTAACATAAGCTACTTTAAAGAACGCGGGATCTTAATGGCCCTGAAACTGGGAAGGAGCATCTCGAAAGCGGCGAAGATTGTCGGCTGTTCGCGTGCTACTGTCGTGAGCATCCATGGGACGTGGTTCAACTGCAGTAAGGCAACAAGTAGGAAATCAGGTGTTGGACGTTCGCGCCTCCTCACAGAAGTTGGATGTCGAAGGCTTGTCAAGCAGGATAAGCACCGCTCTGCCGCAGAGCTGACGCCAGACCAGATTGTTGGTGCAGACACAAGTGTTTCGGAAGCACCCCATTGGTTTAACATGGAGCTCCGCAGCCGATGATACTTACCTTTCCACGTTGACCCAACGATATAGAAAGTTACAATTGCAGTTGGTACAAGATCGTTGAGAATGGATCGCGAACCAATGGAAAAGTGTCGCTTGATCTCATCCGATCACTTTTTTGAGATCGATCGTATTGGGACACGTCATCAGGGAGGCTGAAGGGTCTTCGAATGATCCACAGTTAGCTGGGTTTCCACGCAATCTCTGGCCGTACTCAAAGGCCTGAAGACGCCCGTGGACTACATGGACTTCAAGGCGGACCACTTTCATCCCTTTCCTGCTAGAATTCTTATCCGACGGCGATGCTATGTTATAGCGGGCTAACTGTCCGTCTTACAAGGGCAGAATCGTGCTAGACTGGTGTGAGAAGGATGATGCGGTACTGACGTTGATGTCGTGACCACAAAATACGCCTCACCTGAGCCCGATGCAACGGGTCTGGAACGTTACCGAGAGCTCAGATCCGCTCCCAGAAACCACCGACTCATAATTTACGGGATACCCTTGTTCTGTGCAAAGACATCTGGTGCTACATACCTCCGGAAACCTCCGAGGAATTTGACGAATCCATGCCACCCAGAATCGTTGGTGTATTGCGTCGCAAAGATAGCCCACCAAGTTATTAAGTTGGTTGTCATAATTGTTTCGCTCATTTGTTTATCAAGATGCAGATTCTAGCTCAGGTACCCTAATTCACAACTTCTCTGTCTTGCTGTATTTTATTTTTTTATTTTTACTACATAACGACAATACATACAGATGAAACTTTGCTATGTTGAATTTGGGAAAAATCGTCTCTGTGTAACATATGTGTAGTCATGACAATATTTCACCCAGGGGCACTTAAGAGTCGGTTAGTAAGGAAATTGGTTTATATCTGTGTGATATCATAAAATGCAGTGAATAGTAACAGTTTCCAACATTAAAAGAAAAAAATATAACTTTAAAAAGTAATGTGAAAAAAAAATTATCTGGGATTGTGGGTCTTACGCCCAACTTTAAAGTTATAATTAAATTTTGGATCTAGCTCATGGATTTATAACATAAAAAATGAATGTTTTGTGTTTGCCATTCACTATACCCGACAGGGGTGAACAGAAACAGTGTTAATCTCATTATATTTTCTACCTATTGTTCCTTGGGGTGAATAGTGACACGCCAAAACCCTTTTTCGATCTCTGAGAACAAGAAACAAAATTTATCTGATTCACAAAAGCTTTGTTCAATACAAAAGGTAAAAATATTCTATGTGGTTCGATTTCTTATTCTGTTTTCCAAGTTAAGATAGCAGTATATCTAACCATTTTATTTATTATTTAACTACTATGTTTATTTATTGTAATCAACTACGTTATTGCTTTAAATTGATTAACTTGGTTTGTTTGTTAATATATTAAATAGCTGACATTTTGTTTAGAAGTGATGTCATTAACTCTACAAGTCGAACGCCCAGAAATAAGGAACATCTTTCGAGTAACACCTCTAAAAAGTTACACCATACCTGTTAAAATATACGAGTGGAATCGGTGTTGCATTAAAAAAAATCAACAGAACATTTTCCTTCAAAAAAACAATTTATACAGGCACACAATATAAATGACTGCTTACTTATCCCACATACTTTAATCGCAGCATAACCAGTAGAGATAGGCTGTTCTTCATTTCTGTCAAAGTCTTGGTCTTTTTCCGATGAAACACTGACGATTGCCGTTTCTGTTCACCCTAAAAATTGCGAAAACACAACTCTACAATTTCAGTTAGCCGTGACGTAAGTCAGGTTAAAGCATACTTTAAAAATTAAATTCTGGCTAGTGAAACGAAATTGCAAACAGTCTTACCACGTATCTAAATTAAAATAACACAATTTACGTTTGTATTTAGAAATAAAGTTCGAAGTAAGCAAATTCAACACACATCCAGTGTTTGTCACGGATTGAACAAGAAGCCAAGTGACAGCGTCACCAACTTTCAAATTCCTAATTTCCCTGATTGATTGCATCACTATCAACATGGATAAACAAATCTTTGAGTGGTATTTGTATTTACCTTCCGACACAATAACAAGAGCTTTTCAGTAAATTTCGTTTCTGTTCACACCACTATTTATAAGTACCACGTTTTTCCGTACAGAAATAAAGCTCACATTGTAATAACATTATACAGTCATGCACATGTACTGTCGATATCGTATTTGTCGGTTCGGGAATTAAGGTTTGTCACAGAATTCATTAATCTTGTAATCCATCTCAATTTCGAGAGAACACAGTTGTGTGATATGCATGTAGCAATAAAATAAATTTACATGTTTGCGTAATGATTAACTAGTCTTCGACTGATACGTTCATCTGTGAACATATACTAACTAACTAAACTCAGCTAGAACATATAAGTACTTATTTTTAGTCTGACTCTGTTAGTAAGGCGAGTTTTAAAAATATAGAATGGTTCAAATGGCTCTAAGCACTATGGGACGTAACATCTGAGGCCATCAGTCACCTAACTTTATAACTACTTAAACCTAACTAACCTAAGAACATCACACACATCCACGCCCGAGGCAGGAATCGAACCTGTGACCGTAGCAGCAGTGCGGTTCCGGACTGAAGCGCCTAGAACCGCTCGGTCACAAAGGCCCGCGGCAAGTTTTAGAGAGCTGATTAAACTGGGCAAGTATTCCATACGAAGCTCATAATATATCAGAATGGATCTTATAACTATGTTATAACAAAGACGTAAAGTACGTTTGAGGAGACATAATTTGGCGCTTGAAACTGGAATGTAATTCAGCATAGTTGTGGGAAATAACGCATTACTCGATTACGCTTCTTTACTGTAAATTAGCTCGAACTGTCCAGTTGCCGTCCTTTGCTCAACGCTCCAGGCGGCTTAAGTTCTCCTGTTAACGAATGGAGCGGCATTAATGCGCATCATATCTCAGGGCTGACTTTTATTCGACAATAACCATGTCGCGACTGCTACACTCTCCGTGAAGAACACTCGATTTTCAACAGGCAGCATTTTACATTCTGATGGGCGCATTAAAGAATTATCCGAAAACCGTTAATCCATTATATGGAATGAAAGTAAATGGATGAGCCACGATTTTAAAGTATGTCGGATCGGCTGCACGCTGTGTAGCGAGTAATTAGATCGGAGAGGCATCGAAGCCGGAGGCCATTTGCACCCCACCCCAGTCACTTTCTCCCTCCGCCCCTCTCTCTAACAAGTGGAGCGGGGGTGGGGGTGGGGAGGGTGGCGAGTCGCCAGGGCAGCTGTCGCCCGGCATTCCCGTCCAACGGCCACCCCCGCGATCGCTCGAGCCGCCCCCGTAATTGGTCTCGGCGATATGCCCGCGCATTAGTCTCGAAACGACCAGCTAATCGCCTTACGCCTAATGCGACAGTTTAAATTTGTATCTGCGACGGTTGCGACGGAAATCAAAAGACAGGACCTGTTTAGAATCGGACGAAAATCCTCGTTTGTTTCGCTGTGAAATCTGCTGATCGTACACATTTTGTCTGTGAGGTCTCACAGCGACTTTTTCTAAAGTCTCCTCTGCAAAACAAAAATAAAGAGAAACAGTTATTTTTTAAATAGCAACAATAGTAATTATAGTGTAGTTAACAGTACAGAGGCGCTTTAGTTTGTCTAAGGATAACGGGAGAAAGAGGTGTATACTTGTTTCGTGGTCTAGAAGAAGGTTTCCATTAGTCAACTGGATTATGCTGCTGAGAATTTTTAATGATGTTGGGGTAGACTGGAAAGACATGTATACCAAGAAAGAAGCGACAGAATTTTGATTATGACGGGGTCCACAGCCTTCGTGAAAGTTCTAAATAAAGTCATTCCGCATTAAAGTGTTAAAATATTATTTACTGCGATTGCAGTTTCGACACATGGGTATTGCCAAGCACTCTGACAGAAATCAGTCACCAAATAAAATACACGTAATTACAAAACTGACAAACGTTGATGGAATGTGGATCTCAAGGACACACCGAAATCACAGGAGTAATCCGTTGTAGTTGCCACCGATTTCTTTATTACAATCATAAAGCTTTTATCAAATCCCAATCATAACAATAATACAAAGGTGATTGCCTTATAAAGTCATATTACTTTAACTAATGACATACATCTACATCTAAGCGATTACTCTGCTATTCACAATAAAGTGCCTGGAAGAGGGTTCAATGAACCACCTTCATGCTGTCTCTCTACCGTTCCACTCTCGAACGGTACGCGGGAAAAACGAGCACTTAAAATTTTTCCGTGCGAGCCTGATTTCTCTTATTTTATCGTGATTATCATTTCTCCCTATGTAGGTGGGTACCAACAGAATAATTTCGCATTCGGAGGAGAAAACTGTTGATTGAAATTTCATGAGAAGATCGGGTCGCAACGAAAAACGCCTTTGTTTTAATGACTGAAACTCCAATTCACGTATCATGTCTGTGACACTATCTCCCCTATTTCGCGATAATACAAAGCGAGCTTCCCATCTTTGTACTTTTTCGACGTGATCCGTCAGTCCCACCTGATGCAGATCCCACACCGCACAGCAGTACTCCAGAATAGGGCGGACAAGCGTAGTGTAAGCAGTCTCTTTGGTAGACTTGTTACACCTTCTAAGTGTTCTGCCAATGAATCGCAGTCTTTGGTTTGCTCTACCCACAATATTATCTATGTGATCGTTCCAATTTAGGTTATTTGTAATTGTAATCCCTAAGTATTTAGTTGAATTTACAGCCTTCAGATTTGTGTGACTTATCGCGTAATCGAAATTTAGCTGATTTCTTATAGTACTCATGTGAATAACTTCACACTTTTCTTTATTCAGGGTCAATTGCCACTTTTCGCACCATACAGATATCTTATCTACATCATTTTGCAAGTCGTTTTGATCATCTGATGACTTTAGAAGACAGTAAATGACAGCATCATCTGCAAACAATCTAAGAAGGTTACTCAGATTGTCTCCTATGTCGTTAATATAGATCAGGAACAATAGAGGGCCTATAAAACCTCCTTGGGGGACCCCGGATATGACTTCTGTTTTACTCGATCACTTTCCGTCTATTACTACGAACTCTGACCTTTCTGGCAAGAGCAATGTCCATAAAACCTGAAAAATTGAATGTGGCTATGTGAAATAACTCAGATAAATTTCATTACTTAGATGAACCTAATGTCCACACGATTCCTATCAGAACTCTAATTACTTCCAACTGCAAAGAAAACACATTAAGTCCAAAACACAAATCTTGCAACATTTGGCTAGCCAACTTTCCTTAAATAAAACAATATTCATAAAGACTTTATTAGTATAAACAAGGACCACTTCCACGACTAAGGAGGTGTTTTCATTTCAACAAACAGTTCTTTTAAGTTTGGTTACCCAAGTTGATTAATGAAAAATATTCATAATAACTGCTAGCAGAACATAACAACATGACCAATAGCCCCTAAAATGTGGCCGCTTCAATTCTGCGTTTGAATCAGATGGACGCGAGCACACCAAAGGATTTTAACCAATACAAGAGATTCACGGGACAGAAAATGAAATAGAAATGTACTCAACTTTGCACTGCAATTTAAACTTGAGACACCATAACTCTTCACCGGAAGGATGGAATCACAAAACGGTCACTTTGCTCGCGTCGACCACTGCCAATGATCTGCAACACAAAACACATCAGTGACAGTTGATATTCTGTGGCATTTGATACACAATCTTATCTAGATAACAGGTTATCAATGACTTTCAATGATATACGTCACAACTAAATGCAACCACAATTAACTCCGGAGTTTCTTGGCCAGTCACGGGTCTTAAAATTTAATGAACCAATTGCTTAAAACCACCAGTAAAATAATTGGCTAGAAGTTAAAAAGACACACAATTATCTCGGCGCACATTTAAACACCAGACTACAACAATGAACTACAAGGTAGAATGGGAGAAATATCCCGGCGTGACTTGGAACGCCACACACTGACTTACGCACTACTTGTTGCACTTATAGCTACGTATTTAGCCATATTTCGTGTCTGTTTGTTGAGCGTAGCTAAACTTCCTTAACTGCCGCCTAGGGCCGGCTGGAGTGGCCGAGTGGTTCTAGGCGCTACTGTCTGGAAACGCGCGACCGCTACGTCGCAGGTTAGAACCCTGCCTCGGGCATGGGTGTGTGTGATGTCCTTAGGTTAGTTAGCTTTAAGTAGTTCTAGGTTTTAGGGGACTGATGGCCTCAGAAGTTAAGTCCCATAGTGCTCAGAGCCATTTGAACCATTTGCCGCCTAGGTATCAAGTCACGACACCGAATTGAGTGATAAACAACTAGAACAGTCCTAAATGGTTTTAGTACACTGGAATATTTAGTTAAGATGCACGCAACCCACCGAAGCAACTCGATGACTCCAGTTCATTCGAACTGTGGAGCTTGTAACAGGAACTAGTCCTTCCAACCTCTAGGAAAACCGCATCACCATGGGCAATGGATCTGCCTAGCATTTATACACGTCGTAACGGCTGGCCACGCTCCTTCGTGATGTCGACTATTGTAACCTCCCCACAAAAATTAAATAAATAATATGAATAATAAGATTATGATTCTAATTTAGTGTAAACTCAAAACAGAATTCTTCCCCACAAAATTCGTTCCCATTTAATGTAAGCTCAAAACAGAAAAATTCGTAAACCTTATCTCTACCATTTTACAAGAACTAGGATACACAATGAGTACAAAACATATTAACAAATGACATAAAGTGCACACGCACTGTATATATCTCTACCATTTTACAAGAACTGGGAAAGGAAAGGGAAGGATTGCATCATGGTTGTAGCACAGTAGGTTGCACGTAGCTGCACTGAAAGTCCATATCTTTCTACAGAAGCACAACACCAAGTGAGACAATCTGAAGTTTTCTTCCATGCAGTATTAATCAGTGTAGCCAAGACACTGAAATGTCGTATTAATATTCAATGTTATCATTTTGGTAGTATATTAGGTACAGCAAACAGTGGGACCATAATAACATCTCCACCGTTCAAGGTGGTGGACAGCATGATGTGTCAACACCACACTCCTGCAGAAATGATACTTTTTCACCAACGTAGAATTAGTGCAAAATCCAAATATAGTGCTCCATGATCATGAGGATGGACAGGACAAACGGATATTGCATTTAGGTCAGAAGGTGAAAGACATTAAGTCTTATACTAGTCTTCATGGAGAATTACACTAGTCTAGCAACAGATTTGAGTAATTGTTGGCACTCATTGCCTAGTTACTGAACATTTCTGTACTATGTATGGAGTATTACAGAACAGTATTCATAAGTCATCTGATTACACTAAATATTGGCACTCATTGGCCAGTTACAAATCATATTTCTGCATTGTTCAGAAGTCATCATTCAAAGCAAGAGTTAATTAATGGCATACCATTTACATAATTCATCTAGTTATAGTAATCATCGGCACTCATTGGCCAGTTACAAAGTATTCATATAGTTTTATAAATCATTATTCAGTATTATTCTGAAGTCATCATTCAAAATGAGAATTAATTATTAGCATAGCATATATAGAGTATAACAAAAATATTATTTACAGAAATTATTGGCATAGTATTTATGCATTATTACGAAACATCATTCAGTATTACTCAGAACTCATCATTCAAGTGACATAGGACATATTTAAAATGCAACACACTACAACTCTTATTCAAGGTCTGTGGTTAGAAAACATCATTCAGTATTACTCAGAACTCATCATTCCAGTGACATAAGACATATTTAAAATGTAACACACTGTAACTACTATTCAAGGTCTACTTTTTTTTTGGTGCTAGCAATGCCTTGCGTTGGGATCGATAATTAATTACTGGGGCATGAAAATATTTGCTTTTGACTTAGTGCTGCAAATAAGGATTAGTAACGTCATTCGTCATGAGTCAGCTGTAGCAAGGCTATGAAACAAGTAGAGTATATGTGATCACATTCATGAATGACACACACAAATGGGTAAAAAAAATTCAAGTACTAGAACAGGTTTAATAACTAACTGCTTATAGCACATTAATTTCATGAATAGCTTCACCTGGAAAAAATACAAAATGGATTATTCAGCTGAAAGAAGAATCGCATATTATGCTGAAAAGTAGTGAACTTCGAATTAACAGGTAATGAAACGTGTACTCAATATGTATGTACACTAGCTGTCCTTTCCAAAACATTCAGTCATTATACCATGCGACATAAGATATACTATCAAAACGAACTGCAACAAATACTTAAATAACTACATAGCATCTCTTAACTAATATATAAACTTCATCATTATTCTCATCTGCAAAGAAAAACTTAAAAGTGGTGCGTTAAGTGGCCATATAAAATACATCACTATCATCACCTGCAAAGAAAAACTTCATTATTAATATCAGCATATTCTTCATATAACTATTCATCATCATTCATTATCAGCTGCAAAAAGACACTTCTTATTCATTATTCATATTACCACTTACTTCACATAACTATTCATAGTATAGAGTTTCTTATTTCTAGCATATTTCATCACTAAAACTAAGATGTGTAGTTCTTGTCTGACAGCCTGCATCAATCGCCTCGTATTCTGAAAGAAAAAAAAATTAGTTAAGACTGCTATCATACGATGTGTATAGTATTTTCTTGTTAATGCTTGTTAATTCTGATCCATTTACTCTTCACCACTAGGTATTCCATTTACTTTCGTTCATTCCGAAGGTCAAATTCCCATTTCATAGTAATCCACTGTGGTTTGTTTAATTTATTTCTTTTACACGTTATTGCTTTCTGAAAATGAAGAATAGGGATTAATATCTTGCATTTAAATCATATACCCATTAAATAAAAACTTGTTTCTGGTGATATAATTAAGCATACAGCATAGCATGACAGAAAACGTATTATGTCAAAAAACATAGACATTTTTCAAGTGCAAAAAATGTACACAGAGTATCATAATGTAGTAGTAAAAAAATGTAAAATAGTCACGATGTTGAGATATCATAAGGCAAAATGTCAAAGTCAACTGGTGTTTGTTATATCTTAAAGATTTCGTAGTGCATACAAACAAAACAGGAAAACAATCATACATACACAAAAATGGAAAATGTGCACGGTCTGATGTGTAACAACAAGAAAAGCGACCTGCTAACCTTACCTTGCCGGGCACTTGCCAACAAAAAAATATGATAATCATCAGTAAATAGTCACATAGATAGAATTGCATAAGTGGTCATATAAAAATCAGGAAATGGTATTACAGTGTGATAAATCATGAAGTATGTTCATTCAATAAAGGGTTTAATATTGGAGACATGGTGATTGCCCTTGCTTTTTCTGGTTCTCAAAGTTTCGACGTGTACTACATTAGGGTGAGGAATGCTGCGAATTCGATATGGACCTGCGTATAGAAGCTCAAATTTACTACATCTGCTCTTTCCTCTGTTGGATAAATAATGAGTGCGTACTAATATCTTCAGTCCAATGTGAAAGTCACGGCGTGTACAAACCTGTTTTTGCTGTCTTCTCCGGCGCTCTGCGGCACGTTTGATGTTGTTCAGCGCAATGTCAATTATTTCATGGTGTCGTAGTCGACGAGATGTAGGAAAGGATACTAATTCGTTAATTTTGTTAGGTGGTTCAACATTTTTCAGTATAACAGTCGGAGATAGCATAGTGGATTCATTTGGTATGGAGTTAATTACATCCTGGAATGACAGTATGTGTGTATCCCAATCAATATGTTTTTTTGTGGCAGTATATTCTACATAGTTTACCAATTTCTTTCATTAGTCGTTCACAAGGGTTCGAAGAAGCGTGATACCTGGATATATAGATCGGAGAAATGTTTCTAGCTCGTAACATACGTGTCCATATAGCAGATCGAAACTGTGGTCCATTGTCAGAAATTACTTTCAATACATGGCCTACATGAAATAGAAAATGTCTTACAAATGCTTTCGAAACAGATTTAGCAATAGCTTTGCGTAACGGAGTGAAGGTTACAAATTTTGAAGTGAGGTCAACAGCGACAAAGATGTAGCAAAAACCTCTATTAGTTCTGGGAATCGGACCAAAAATGTCTACAGCGGCCATGTGTCTCAATTTAACAGGTACAATGGGATGTAACGCAGGTATATGTGAAGTCGTGTCTTACTTAGCTTTCTGGCATATTTTACATGACGTTAAAA
Source organism: Schistocerca nitens (assembly GCF_023898315.1). NCBI lineage: Eukaryota > Metazoa > Arthropoda > Insecta > Orthoptera > Acrididae > Schistocerca > Schistocerca nitens. The sequence continues at coordinate 73,824,515 of NC_064614.1, forward strand.
CTCGTCGAATACGTTTCTCCATGTTGGCAAAATAACAGTTCTGTCTCAGTATAAGAAAACATTTTCTGGCTCCGTAATGTGCGTAACTTAAATGATTATACCAAATTAATTTGTTAACCAGTTCGTCAGGAATGCATAGTAACCAGTTGTTGCTGTCAGGGTGAGAGCTGCGAAACAGAATATTATTGCGTACAGTGTAATGGTTTCTGATGGTAACATTATTCCTATCTTGCCAAAGGTGTTTAATTTCTTTCCATACGTTGTCTTTACTCTGCTCTTGTGCTATGTCTCGTAATGATGCCGAAATGAAATTTTCAAATGCAACTTGTTGAATATACATGACGCTGCAATTTGCTTGGCAGAAGTTGTTTGCGATGTCTTGCTGATTGTTGCTGAGAGAACGGGATAGTGCGTCTGCTACAATATTTTGCGTACCGGGAATGTGAACAATTGTAAAATTAAATTCCTTTAAATAGAGTTTCCATTTGCTTAACCTGTCATGTGTAAATTTTGCTGAAAGTAAAAACTGTATAGCTCTATGATCTGTGTAAACGGCAGTGTGTCTTCCATAAAGAAAATGCCTAAATCTCGCAAATGCCCATACAACACATAATGTTTCAAGTTCTGTGACAGAAGAATTGCGTTCAGCAGGTGACAGAATGCGACTCGCAAAGGCGATTTTTTTAATTACTATAGAACCATCTTCTTCAATTTCCTGAAAAATGTGTACGCCTAAAGCGGTGTAAGGTGGCAATGGAAAAATTTCTAGTAAGGTCTGGATGTGATAAAAGTGGTGCATTCAACAAAGCTTGTTTCAGATTGACAAATTCAGAATGTGCTTGGCTATCCCAGGACCAAAAATCGTTTTTACCCGTCAATTGACATAATCTAGGGGTGTCTAAAGCAGAGTAATGAATAAATTTACGAAAAAAGTTAATTAAACCCAAAAAGCTGCGTCGTTGTTTCTTCGTCGTAGGTACAGTAATGTCACGTAAGGCTTGACGTTTTTCCGGGTCAGGCGCAATGCCTTCTGCTGAAATTACATGTCCAAGAAATTTTATAGAAGTTTTGCAAAAGTGTGATTTGCTAAGATTAACTGTGAGTTCTTGTTCACGAAAAGTTTGTAACAGTTGTTCAAGAATCAGATTGTGTTCAGACCAGTTAGCTTCTGCAATAAGAATGTCTTCTACATACGTTGTGATTCTGTCTTTTAGTTCTGTCGGAAGTATAGTATTCAAACCGCGAATAAATGCTGCTGAAGAAATAGTTAAACCGAACGGTAATTTGCAAAATTGATAACAGTTCCCCAAACAGAGAAAAGTCGTGTGCTTTCTGCAGTTCGGATGAAGCTGAATTTGCCAAAATCCCGGTTTCAACTCTAATGTGGAATAAATATCAGTACCATGAAATTTCTGTAGAAGTTGTTCTAGTGTTTGAGGGCGTTCTGTTTCATTAATAATAATGTCACTGATGTGACGCGAATCAAGTAAGAGGCAAAGTGAACCATCCTTTTTCTTAACAATATGGAGCGGGTTTATGTACGGACTAACTGCCGGTTCAATAATTCCTTGGTCAACCATAGCTTGTAATTCTTTCTTAACTTGCTCTGTGTGAATGTATGGAATAGGATAATGTTTGGCTTTAAATGTGTCGTGCTGTTTAACTTGAAATTCATACATAAAACCGGACATAGTACCAGGGATGTTGTCAAAAACTGGAGCTTGCTGTAAAAGAATTTTGCATAGTTGAGTACGTTCGTCGTTTGTATCTGCACTGCTCTGTTTAACTTTATCAGATATCATTTGCATAACGTCGTAGTCGGCTTCGTCTGGAGTATTATAGTTGTGTACGTACGTATCTGTGAACAAAGTCAAATGACAGTCTATGTTACGTGATGCAGAAATGACCTCTGTACGATTAATTGTTTGTTCTTCTGCAGATAAAGAGTGCTGAAATTCTAAAGCCAGTTGTACATTTTCATCCTTTAACATTAAATAGGAATTTTGAAAGTCAATAATTGCGTCGTGTTGTACTAGAAAATTCGTACCTAAAATAACGTGTGTTGTCAATAAGGGAACAATCCTAAAATTTGAGTGAAACGTATGACCCGCAATACAAAATGATAAGTGTGTCTGTAATTTTACATCTACTCCTTTACCAGATACTGCTCCTTTTACTTTAGTTTTGCCTAATGGTAACGTAGGACAGGTATTCTCTTTGTTACATTCGTTGAAAGTTTCCTCATTTATAACTGACATAGGTGATCCAGAATAGATTACTGCTGAAAATTTGGATGATCCAATCTTTACTTCAATGACAGGGTGTGAAATGGTTTTTTGAATAACTGGTTTTTCCTGCAAAAGAGTGTCTCGGATGTCGTCCATAGTAATAACATTTTCGTGAACAAGATTCTGTGTGTCAAAAGTATTGCTTGCGTTGCTGGAAGATGCTACCTGTACTGTATCTTGTCAAATTCTATCTGACGTGCTATTATTTGCGGGAGGATGCTGTGGCATTCCGACTATTTGTACTGTTGTGTTATTTCGTCCTGACGCATTAGGTTCGGGATGATACCGAAAGTCTGGTTCATTCATGACAATCTGTTGTTGCGGATGATTTTGCTGCTGGTAAGACCGACTGTTATTAAACGTACGCTGAAAATTGTGCTCATTACTTTTACGTCTGTCATGATAGTCATTTCTATACGGCGCGTTGCGATACGAGTTAAAATGATGTGTTTTCTGTACGTAGTGATTTCCTTTTTGCTGTGCGTTACTATTTCGCGGAGCCGCTTTATACGTGTAAGCGGCGAAACATTAAAGCTTGGTTGACCTTGAAAATTACATCGTTGGTTAGGTATTCTAACCGGCTGGTTGCTGTTGTTGAGAAAACCCGCTATTGTTGTCAAAATGCTGTTGCTGATAATTTTGACGATTGCTCAAAATGTTGTCCATACTGATGATTACAATTTTGTCTGTTATTAAAATTACGCTGTTATTTCTTTTCATTCCGGGAGTGTCTAATGAAAATTGTCACTTTCAGGTAAAACTTGTCATATCGGGTTTTCTTTACACGTTTCTTAATTCTAGATAGATCGATAGTTGAAGAGCTGTTTTGATAGATATAAAGGATAATAGAAGAGAAGGCAGCAGTGCAGAAAACTAAAGATGAAATAGCACTACTACGGCTCGGGGCCCTGTGCACGCTACGGCACATATTCGTCGAAGTGTAATGAATCCCCTGAGGTGAATTACGCGCTGCAAGTAAGTTTTAGTTTCTGCGTTATTTGGCAATGCCGGTGAAAATTCAAAAGCAAGTTGTTGTATCCAATCCAATTCTAGTTTCTGCATCACAGGAAATGCCGGTGAAGATTCAAAAGCAAATTGTCGTATCCAGTCGAAAGAGTGAATCTGTGTTCTGTCATTATTAAGTACCTTAGATTTTTTTACGGATAAAAATTGCTTGTAATCAAATTATCGTCTCTGTATGTCTGAACAGGTTCAGGATTTTATGATAATCTGTTTGTTTGGGTCTCTTCGGATTCTAAGTCACGTAGTCTCTGTAGATTACCTAGGTTACACTGGCTATGTGAGTGTGACAAATGTTCGGAATGTGGCGTACGCTGTGACGTGTTAGTGACTGAAACATTTTTCATTTCTGTCACTTTAAAACGTTCGTCAATTTGGGTCATCTGTTGGTCAAATTTCTTATCGACTTCCGTATCCAGCGTGTGTGAAACTTCTGCTGACACTAATTTAAACTCGTCGCGTATCTGTGTTGCGTTTTCTGAACATTGTTCAGTGACTGCACTACTTTCATCTCTAAGTGATTCTGTTGTGGCTGCATGTGTATTACTTAATTCTTGCGCAACAGATCTAATTTCTTCACTACTGTTACTAGCACAACCCTTAATTTCCTCATATAATTGTCCTTCGGTATCATGGCGTTGCACGGTTACGGCTGTAATGTGTTCACTAAGTTCTTTGTTCTGCTCATTAAGATTGTCGTGTCTTTTATTCGTCTGTTTGAAACTTTTATTAAGTTGTTTGATCGACCTATCATATTTTTTATTGAGTTGTTTGCACGATTCATTAAGTTGTTTGAAGTAGTTGTCTTTCATTCTGTTGTTTGGAATTTTCATTAAGTTGTTGTTTGAAATTTTCATTAAGTTGTAGCAATAATGCCATAACTTGATCCATGCCAATATTACCTACTCTATTCTCTGTGCTGTTTAATGGCGTACCTGCAATTGTCACGTTTTGTGTAACCATTTGGTCATTCTCTGATTCTTGAAAAGGTTCGCCAATTGGATGTGCACTGTTGGTCGCTAAATCGGAATCAAATAAATTTGACGTATTTTGAGTACATTGTTCACCTTCGTTAGAAACAATTATCTGTTCGTTACATAAATTTTGCAAATTAGGCGTGTCAAACTGGACAGCGTTCATTGTAACGGAACGTGCCTCGTCATCAATTGTTACATTTACTCTGGACATAATTGAATTTGTTTGCTCATCATTAGGATCAAAATCATTACTAGTGATCGGTAGGCACCGATTATCTGTAATTAGGGGATTATCACTATTACACTGAGTGTCGCAAAAATTATCGGTCAAACTATTCGAGTCGGCTATTTCACTCATTGCACATCGCGATGTACTGTTAACAGTTTTTCGCGGCATTTTTCACAAATCAAAATTAAGCACAAAATGAAAGAAAGACAAAGCAAAAATGGAACAAACACAATTACAACAAAGAGCCATAAATTGCCGATGATCTGTGAAAGAAAGAGTGACAAATAAGTAAATGCGTTGCGCCAGATGCAAACTACGTTTAAGTAAATAAGAGCAGATATATGACTACTTCTCAGAGATTCACAAAGAAATACGATCCTGGCCGGTTGTCGTCAAGTGTAACCTCCCCACAGAACAAAATAATTTAAATAATATGAGTATGATTCTGATATAATGTAACCTCAAAACAGAATTCTTCCCCACAAAATTCGTTCCCATTTAATGTAAGCTCAAAACAGAAAAATTCCTAAACCTCTCAACAGTAAAAATTATAATTATGTCGTTCACATTCAGTGTAAAGTCCCAATAAAAAATTGAATTCAGTAACCTGGTAATAAAACAATGTAACTAACCTCTCAATTAAATTGTCGCTCACCTATTACATTTCAATAATTCGTTGTGAATTTAACCTGGTAAATTTTGGACGACAGCAGTGCTGCGTCATGGCCCTGAAAGATCATTCTGAATAAGAAAAAGAAAAAATTCTTACCTCCATGAAGTCGCCGGATATATCTGCTCTTACAATAAATTTTTCCGGCACAGCTCTGTGCAATGCTGGCCGACCTATCTGTCATTTATGAAAGGAAGCAACTGATTTTTCTATTGCAATAATCGGGATGATCATGGATGGGAGAAATTAGTAAATTCTTTAAATTGAAATGAATGGTTGTTAAAAGTTACTTTTTATGAGCAAGATTATTATTACGAGATTTTTAAAACATTTACATGGGACTTACATCAATACTCAGGCTCCGACATCGCTGCACCGCGACCGGGCCAGCCAACACGATACACCATACCAGACCAGAGCAGACTCCAGACTAGCAACAACTTACTGCTACAGCTACACAGTTCCTACTGCAGTCAACACTGCTCTCTGGTCAGAGATTTTCTTATACCTTGCATATTGCAGAAGCAATACACCTCTTACACTATGTCTCTCGGTGTGCTACATACATACACACTCTGACGTCACTCCTCCTCACACCTCGGATACCCGCACCAGCCTCTGGCAGAGCGCACGCGCTGCCGTTAAATCCCACCGGCAATGCTGTGAAGAAGACAAATAAGCATCGAAGTCGACGCAAAGCTCAAAATGACAGTGGATGGAAACTGGCGCCAGAAACGCACTAGCTCAGTTGAAAAATGAAAATTTCATCGCAACTTACGAGGGATGTTGTAACCCACTCGATAATATCACGGTGAGACATGCTGCAACATAGTTCCCAGTAGTTTCAAAGCAAATGCATGCTGTGTCGAAAGTAGCAAGAAGTTCGATTCATCCGAAGAGCTGACACGCTTCCGTTGATCGACAGTCGAATCCCGATGGTCCCGTGTCCACCGCAGTCGTAACTGACGAAGTCGTTGGACCAACATGTGAACACAAAGGGCTGGTCTGCATTTGATCGCCATGTTTAACAATGTACGATGAATGGTGTGCTCCGAAGCACTTGCGCGTGCACCAGCATGATGGTCTTTTGCTAGAGATGCCACCGATCTCCATCTACCCTACTTTACAGAGCACGTATGAGGAGTCGCGGACGACCAAACATTTAGTACCTAGCGGTAGTTTCACTACCCTACATCTTTTGTGGATGCTCTCGACGTAGCATGTGAACATTCGATCAATTTCTACGTTTTCGAGATACTCGTTCACAGGTTCTGCATCATAATAATAACAACCTGCCCTTTGTCAAAGTCGATTATTTCAATGGATTTACCCATTTACAGCCCATATTCTCGCTAGGGGGATCCGCAGTGAGCGTCTGTTGCGCTTAGGTACTTTTGTTAGCGCCTCACATGCCCGCTACACCATCATGCTGCATCCAGTGCCACGGTGGGCAGTAGTCATAATGTTTTGGTTATCAGTGTATAGAGCCAGTATGACATTGTTTGTAACATAGAGTCAGTATCACGTGGTTTGTAATACGAGGTGTGGCTAGAAAAAAACCGGACTAGTACTGGTGAAACAATAAAACGAATGCAATAAGGCTGAAAGTCGCGTGGCCTGTCACGTGACTCTCGCTCCGCCTACTGCTCGAGTTTCATCTGCCTCTTGCACTCAGTCTGCCAGTGGCGTCTGTTTTAAGTAGTTGACGTTTTGTCTGAGCGTCGGAAAATGTTGAGTGTACAGAAAGAACAGCGTGTTAACATCAAATTTTGTTTCAAACTAGGAAAATCTGCAAGTGAAACGTTTGTAATGTTACAACAAGTGTACGACGATGATTGTTTATCGCGAACACAAGTGTTTGAGTGGTTTAAACGATTTAAAGATGGCCGCGAAGACACCAGTGATGACACTCGCACTGGCAGACCATTGTCAGCAAAAACTGATGCAAACATTGAAAAAATCGGTAAACTTGTTCGACAAGATCGCCGTTTAACAATCAGTGCAGTGTCTGAGTTAACAAGGAAAGTGTTAGGCAGATTCTTCATGAAAGTTTCAACATGAACAAAGTGTGTTCAAAAATGGTTCCAAAGTGTCTCACAATTGAACAGAAGGAACGCCGAAGAATGATTTGTTCTGACATCCTGGAAAACATTGAAAGTGATCCCACCTTCTTACAAAATGTTATTACTTGCGATGAATCGTGGTTTTTTACTTACGATCCCGAAACTAAACGCCAATCGATGCATTGGAAAACTCCTGGTTCTCCACGACAAAAAAAAAAAAGCACGAATGTCAAAATCGAAATTCAAGGCAATGATGATTGTTTTTTTTTTTTTGACATCAAAGGGATTGTGCACATTGATTGGGTACCAGAGGGACAAACAGTGAATCAGCATTACTACATTAGCGTCCTGGCTACCCTACGTGAGCGAGTACGGAGAAAACGGAATGATTTGTGGAGAAAAAAGTCATGGATCCTTCACCAAGACAATGCCCCAGCTCACAGTGCGTTGTCAGTGAAGACGTTTTTGGCAAAACACAACATTCCCATCTTAGATCATCCACCCTACTCACCTGATTTGGCCCCCTGTGACTTTTTTCTTTTCCCTAAAGTCAAGTCAGCTTTGAAAGGAACTAGATTTGAGACTGTTGAAGCAGTAAAAGAAAAAGCGACGGAAGTAATGTATGGACTTACCGAAAATGATCTGCAGCATTGCTATGAACAGTGGAAAATTCGTATGGAGCGGTGTAGAGACCGAGGAGGAGAGTACATTGAAGGAGATAACATGAAATTGTAAATAATTGTAAATAAATGTTTTTTCCAGCATCGTATGTGTGAACAGACAGAAAAGTGACAGAAATGTATGTTGAATAATAACGGAATCAACAAATTATGCTATAAGATGTTGGTGTATATAGTCAGTATCACGTGGTTTGTAAAATGGTACAAAAAAAGTTACAGAAATGTGTGTTAAGTGAAAACGGAATGAATATATGATAATGCGAATGTAAATAAAAAGTTGAGTTGCAGATTGAGTGGCCATTAAGTCACAATAAAACAATACGTACATTAGACGCTCTAAAATCTCAGTTATATACGAAATATGCGGTCCACACATATGTAGGAAAGAAACAAACGCTAATTAGTAATAAGCGTAGCATTGTCTAGAAAATTTGATTGGATGAACCTGACTAACGCCACCCATAACAAAAAACTAAAGACTATATGATATTCCTGAAGCAGTCTAGGAATCTCCTATTTTGAAGGTCAGTCTATTGATTCATAATGTGTTCTGGCTGGTTTCCAAATGACCTATTAATTTCGATCTCTTCTAAATAGTCACGCTGTCTACCTTTTCCGATTCAGTGGAGAGTATGTGATGAATTTTATGTTATCAGACTCGTGTTTAGTCGCCCGAATATGGTTCGCAAACGACGATCTGCAGTTATCACTGGTGTTAGGGTGTTCTGTTACGCGGATGTTAAAACTTCTACCAGTTTATCGTATATGAAAGCTATAGCATTCTCCACAGTTAATGTTATAAATCGCCCACTGCGTTTAACATTTAGTGTGATAGCCGCGCGGGGTGGCCACGCGGCTTAGGGCGCCAAGTCACAACTTGCGCGGCCCCTCCTCCCGGAGGTTCGAGTCCGCCCTTGGGCATGGGTGTGTGTGTTGTTCTTAGCATAAGTCAGTTTAAGTGACTTTAAGTAGTGTGGACTGTGACGGTACAAACGCCCGATACTAGATGAATATTTCTAGTATGCAAGGATTGCTTTGTGGAGACCGAGCGCACTACATGGTGCGCGATTCGCAGAAGCGCGTGGCGTGCCCGTGCGATATTTGCAACGGTCGGTGTCCCTGGTCAGGAGGCCACGTGGCCCGTAGCTGGGGGCATTGGTTGGTCACGAGACGCAAAAATTATAATAACCTCAAAATCGGTTAATATCACGTATACTGAAAGATTAATAAAAATAGTAAATAACACCTTACAGGGATGAGCGAGCACTCATTAGAAACGTTTCGTCGTAGTGGATCGAGTGCCGTAGTCATATGTTAAGATTCATAAATAATTAAGCCCGTAAAGAGCAATAAACAAAGTTTGAGGGAAAATTGTTTATAAAATTCATGACGTAAAGAACGGCACTATATAATATTTTGGGTGGCATCACATGTTTTTTAAACTAGTGAAGTTGTACTATACACTTAACTTGCAATAGTTTTCATTGTTTGCAAATTATTATTAACATTTATCGCCCACAATTAATTAATTATTTTAGATATGAAGATTTTTAGCAGCGCAACGTGTAGATAGCTATAGATTACGTCTAAAACGGTGCTATATGCAGTTCTGTGTCAAGACTTTGCAGCACAGATGTAAACAAACAAGTTTGCGCTAACTGGCGAAATTTTGCAAAAACAAAAACTTGATTTACGGGCGGTAGAATAATCCTAGAAATTGATGTAAAATTATAAATAGGATGTACTTTTTAGGGCGGTTCCGATGGTGCACTTATTTCTGTCGAGAAGCGTATGTATAGATATTTGTAACCTTAACTGGTGAGATTAGTACTTGCATAAACAGGTGGTGGACATAAGAGCCTATATAAGCGAGTGGCCATCTTGGCCAGGGGTCAGTCGTTGGTCAGTCGTCTTGGAGGGTGGGTGGCGAGCGAGCCCCACTTGAGGGTGGCCCATGTGGTCGTTTGAGAATTCTTTTTCGGGCCGATTTATTTCGACAAAGGCTATTGTTTAATAGTGCAAGTGTGCAAGCATATATTTGGTGAACTGGAAGCGCTACGATTATTTGTGTGAGTGCGATTTACGAGGTATACATCGTCGTAAGTGAACATGTGGCGAACTGTAATTTCGCGCCAAAACTGTTAGAACAAAGAGGACAGTGGGACTTGTGGTTCTGTTCGAACTGATTGAATAACTTTCGATTATAGCAGCCTACATTACTGCTATTGGGGGCTCGGAGTCAAATTATTATTAAAGTGAAACTGTAAACAGTCTCACCAGTGATAATTGCATTGTGTGAAAGAAAAGGACGCCAATAAATAGTGACTGAACTGTGTCGTGAAAAACTGATTTTAATGTAATAATCGCCTAATTCTTGTTCCCTAGCATAAACTATATGTATGTCTGAGTGAATAATTGATTCAAAACTATAACAAATGGGCGGGTGTGGAAGTGTACTAATGCACCAAGTGTGGAAATCATCCCCTGAGACTCACGTGAGAGCCAAAATTTTTTTAACCGACATTTGTATATGCACATTCGAGTGAAAACGCTGCAACCGCACTTCTTTATTATTTTTACCGCCCCGTCGCAGGACGTATAGGGAATGATGACCTCAGCAGTTTGGTCCCTTAGGGATTCACACACATTTGAACATCTTTGAACATTTGTTTAGTGTGTCAGAACCTAGGACGTATGCAGTCGCAATAAATAATATTTTAACAGCCTAAAGCGGAATGAATCATTCATAAAGTGACAGCTAGAATAGGGAATAGGGAGATGCAAGAGATTAGCACTGGAAGGAACGTAGGGCAAGGATACTCCAAGAAGCAGGGCAGTGTATGTTCTCGCAGAAAACGGTGACTCAGCATCTGTCTAACTTTTCTTTTTCGTACTACAGCTGAGACAGTCGGGCATGTCATTCTTTGCTGGCAGCGGCATGAGCTCTTCTTTATCTCCAAGGCCACACTGGGAACTGCGTTCTAATGCCAAGGAGGGTTGGGGAGCGGAGTTCCCATCCCCACAAATGCAATTTGTATCAAACTCCATTTGTTATATTTTTCCGTTAAAACACGGCTCTTTTGCTTTACAAAAGCAAAATTTTAGATTTGTACATTAATAAATATGGCTGTAATGATTTTTAAATAAATGTTTATATTTTCCGTTACATCTTTCCTTAATGGAACCAGACTGCTATGGTAGTTCTATAAAACTCTCTAGGTGGAATGTAATGTTCGTTTGGAGGTTACACCTAGGACTATGCAACACAATAAAACATTTGGGGTTGACTGTTTAAAGTGGATGACCTGAAATTATAAGAGTAAAACATACATGATTTATTTATATGTCAAATCACAAGTCCAGGAATGAGAAATGTCGTGGCTAACCAAACATCTTATAGGTTTTATAAAGTATCTAGAAGTGCATCTACAGGAGACTTTTACGTATTTGTGGCTTAAGAAAATGGTATTACCAGGCTGGAGACCACTACAGAATGAGTCATGTGTTTGGTCCTTGTACAGGGCCTTTTTGGTATATTCACGATGACTTATACCTTTCTTCTTATCAATTCTGTTATGGTAGATAATTTCATCACGTCAGCAACTATTGGTAATTTCCCACTACTAATCACATTATTTCGTGTCGGTTGTCTGTGTTTTAAGGCGTTGGTATCATCATCTCTGCATACTAACAATGCCCTGCTGTCAAACTGCAGAGTTGCAGTATCATACCCCGTACTATTTACAGTCGTTCTGTTTAAGCTCTGCTTTTTGGAAGTCTGTACATGAACGATGCGATACATGAATTGATATTACAAGAATACTTCTATTGAGGCAGTGTCAAGGGTTGGTAGAATCCCTAACGTCATTTCGAGTTGTGTGTGTGTGTGTGTGAGAGAGAGAGAGAGAGAGAGAGAGAGAAAGAGAATGACATCACTTTAGTATTAACTGGGGCATTTGTAGCAATAGGGGGTGGTCATACAATGTCTTGAATTAGGTATTCAGCCTATTTGATACCTCACTGTGCATGCAGAGCATACGAAATCGAATTTTCGTAGAGATCTTGCCTAACGATAAACACGTATTTTAACCAGCTTTACAGGCACTTTAACTGCAGCAGTATTTTATTCGTGTTTGCGAAGTGCGAGACGTCTCACAGTATTTAGTAGGAAGTCATATTTACTTCCGAGTTACCAACTCTGACGTTGTCTTTCACTGTTACTGTCTTTGGTCGTGTGTTTGCCAGCTTGACATGTCCTTTTTCAGTGTAAGTGATATTTGGTAATAAAATCACCTTATTCCTTCCTAACATAATATTACAGTTGCCTTGTGAATGTGTTTATGATGGTGCAGTTGGTTCCAGATTTTATTTATACTAGCAATAGTTTCCAGACATGCAGCTGCACAGATTGAATACCCACTTTACGTATTTGGATATTGCTGCAGCGTAAATATATACTCTTTCCAAAGCCTTGTGGAACATTATGCCATAATACTGAAACCCATGTTTGCGAAAAAAATACTTTTCATCAAGCTTTTGGAGAATCTTTCCACCAGTTTTTGGTGTAAACAGTGTTACTATACGTGGCGTTTGGTAGGCTTGTTTCAGTTGTAATAATAGCAATAGTAATAGCGAATACTTGGTTCAGTAATGACTAGAGGGTGAGCTATACTTGGAAAAGGCCAGGAGACATGGGAAGATTTCAGTCCAGGTTACATTATAGATAGGCGGAAATTCAGAAATCAAGTACTGGAATCTAAGGTGTACCCAGAAGCAGATATAGACTCATGTCACTATTTATTTAGTAGTGAGAAAGACTAGACTGAAGTTTAAGCGAACGTTCAGGAAAAATCAGTGCATCAATATGTGGAGTACGGAAGTACTAAGGAATGAAGAGATATGATTGCAGTTCTCTGGTTCCCTGAGTCTATTGATACTGTGATAACGAATATCTTTGTAGGCAGTTCAGTTGAAGAGGAATCAAATTCTCTAAAAAGGACAGTCACAGAAAATGGAAAGAAAAACTTAGGAACAGAGAAGGCAACTTCGAAAGAAATCATAAATGCCTGATGAAATACTTCGGTTGATCGATGAAAGACAGAAGTATAAAACTGTTCAGGGAAATACAGGAATACAGAAATACAGGGTCCTTAGGAACGCAATAAACATGAAGTACAAGAAGGCTAAGACAAAATGTCCTGCGTTCGAGTGTGAAGAAATGGAATATGAAATGATTCTGTGAAGTACTGACTCAGCATATGGAAAAGTCGAAACAACCTTCAGTGAAATCGAAAGAATGTATGGTAGCATTAACTTTTCAAGGGGAATTCTAGTGTCAAATGCAGGGGAGAGAGCGGATGGGTGGATAACTACATGGATGGCCTATATGATGCGAAGACTTTTCCGATGACGTGACAGAGTACGAAACTGGAGAAGAGATAGAGATCCAGTGTAAGAATCAGGATTTAAAAGAGCTTTGGAAGACTTAAGAACGAATAAGTCAGAAGGTGTAGATAAAATTCCTCCAGCAAACCTAAAATCACTGGGCAAAGTAGCAACAAAACGACTGTTCACACTGGAGTTAGCCCACACAGTTCCGAAGATTACAAGGGCCGACAATTGCGCGAATAATCGCACAATCAGCTTAAAGTTCATGCACCCAATTTGATGACAAGAATAGTATGCAGATAATGGATAAGAAAATTGAAGATCAGCTAGTGATGACTAGATAGGCTTTAGAAAAGGTAAAGACACCTGACGGATCAACACAAAAGATTTGTCTCAAGTATAGATAGTGTTGAGAATCAGTGGACAAAGTTCAAAACCATCGTAAAATGTGCGTTGGATGAGTATGTGCCAAGCAAGATCGTAAGAGATGGAAAAGAGCCACCGTGGTACAACAACCGAGTTAGAAAACTGCTGCGGAAGCAAAGGGAACTTCACAGCAAACATAAACATAGCCTAAGCCTTGCAGCCAAACAAAAATTACGCGAAGCGAAATGTAGTGTGAGGAGGTCTATGCGAGAGGCGTTCAATGACTTCGAAAGTAAAGTTCTATGTACTGACTTGGCAGATAATCCTAAGAAATTTTGGTCTTATGTCAAAGCGGTAGGTGGATCAAAACAAAATGTCCAGACACTTTGTGACCAAAATGGTACTGAAACAGAGGATGACAGACTAAAGGCCGAAATACTAAATGTCTTTTTCCAAAGCTGTTTCACAGAGGAAGAGTGCACTGTAGTTCCTTCTCTAGATTGTCGCACAGATGACAAAATGGTAGATATCGAAATAGACGACAGAGGGATAGAGAAACAATTAAAATCGCTCAAAAGAGGAAAGGCCGCTGGACCTGATGGGATACCAGTTCGATTTTACACAGAGTACGCGAAGGAACTTGCCCCCCTTCTTGCAGCCGTGTACCGTAGGTCTCTAGAAGAGCGTAGCGTTCCAAAGGATTGGAAAAGGGCACAGGTCATCCCCGTTTTCAAGAAGGGACGTCGAACAGATGTGCAGAACTATAGACCTATATCTCTAACGTCGATCAGTTGTAGAATTTGGGACACGTACTATGTTCGAGTATAATGACTTTTCTGGAGACTAGTAATCTACTCTGTAGGAATAAGCATGGGTTTCGAAAAAGACGGTCGTGCGAAACCCAGCTCGCGCTATTCGTCCACGAGACTCAGAGGGCCATTGACACGGGTTCACAGTTAGATGCTGTGTTTCTTGACTTCCGCAAGGCGTTCGATACAGTTCCCCACAGTCGTTTAATGAACAAAGTAAGAGCATATGGACTATCAGACCAATTGTGTGATTGGATTGAAGAGTTCCTAGATAACAGAACGCAGCATGTCATTCTCAATGGAGAGAAGTCTTCCGAAGTAAGAGTGATTTCAGGTGTGCCGCAGGGTACTGTCATAGGACCGTTGCTATTCACAATATACATAAGTGACCTTGTGGATGACATCGGAAGTTCACTGAGGCTTTTTGCAGATGATGCTGTGGTGTATCGAGAGGTTGTAACAATGTAAAATTGTACTGAAATGCAGGAGGATCTGCAGCGAATTGACGCATGGTGCAGGGAATGGCAATTGAATCTCAATGTAGACAAGTGTAATGTGCTGCGAATACGTAGAAAGATAGATCCCTTATCATTTAGCTACAAAATAGCAGGTCAGCAACTGGAAGCAGTTAATTCCATAAATTATCTGGGAGTACGCATTAGGAGTGATTTAAAATAGAATGATCATATAAAGTTGATCGTCGGTAAAGCAGATGCCAGACTGAGATTCATTGGAAGAATCCTAAGGAAATGCAATCCGAAAACAAAGGAAGTAGGTTACAGTACGCTTGTTCGCTCACTGCTTGAATACTGCTCAGCAGTGTGGGATCCGTACCAGATAGGGTTGATAGAAGAGATAGAGAAGATCCAACGGAGAGCAGCGCGCTTCGTTACAGGATCATTTAGTAATCGCGAAAGCGTTACGGAGATGATAAACTCCAGTGGAAGACTCTGCGGGAGAGACGCTCAGTAGCTCGGTACGGGCTTTTGTTAAAGTTTCGAGAGCATACCTTCACCGAAGAGTCAAGCAGTATATTGCTCCCTCCTACGTATATCTCGCGAAGAGACCATGAGGATAAAATCAGAGAGATTAGAGCCCACACAGAAGCATACCGACAATCCTTCTTTCCACGAACGATACGAGACTGGAATAGAAGGGGGAACCGATAGAGGTACTCAGGGTACCCTCCGCCACACACCGTCAGGTGGCTTGCGGAGTATGGATGTAGATGTAGATGTAGAGGTAGTTCTGACATTGTGGTAGATAATGGAAGCAGACTAAAGAAAAATCAGGACACGTTCATACGATCTGTATACATGTAAAAAGCATTCGACAATTTTAAACTGTTTAAAATGTCTTAACTCTGATAAAATACGTATAAGCTATGGGGAAAGTCGAGTAATGTATAACATGTAGAAGAGCCAAAAGCGAACAATTTGAGTGGAAAATCAAGAAGGAAGTGCTGATCAACGTATACATCGAAGAAGCAATGACGGATATAAAGGAAAGGTTCAAGAGAAGAATTAAAATTCAAGGTGAAAGGATTTCAGTGATAAAATTCGCTAATAACATTGCTGTCATCGGTTAAAGTAAAGAATAATTATAGGATCTGCTGAATGGAATCTACAGTCTAACGGATACAGAATGAGAGTAAATCGAAGAAAGATGAAAGTGTGAGAAGTAGCAGAAATGAGATCAGTGATAAACATGAGGATTGGAGATTAGCAAGTAGACGACGTAAAGGAATTTTACTACCTAGGCAGCCGAATAATCAATGACAGACGGAGCAAGGTGGACATGAAAAGCATATTAGCACTAGCGATAAGGGATTCCTGGCCAAGAGAAGTTTACTAGTATCAGACACAGGCCTTAAGATGAGGGCAAAATCCTGAGACTGTACATTTGAATCACAGCTTTACATGTTACTGAAACACTGACTGCGAAAAGAAGAGAATCGAAGCATTTGAGATGTGATGCTACAGAAAAAAGCTGTAAATCAGGTGGACTTGTAAGGTAAGGAATAAGGAGGCTCTCTGGAGAATCTGTGAGGAAAGGAATGTATGGAAACCACTGACAAAGAGAAGGACAGGATGGTAGTGTGTCTTTTAAGACACCACAGTATAAGTTCCATGGTGCTGGAAGATGAAGAAGATATGAAGTGTAGAGGAAGACAGAGCAATACATTCCGCAGGTTACTGAGGGCATAAGTTGCAACTGCTATTCTGAGATGAAGAGATTGGCACAGGAGAATAATTCACGGCCAGTTGCATAAAAAAAAGTCAGAAGACTAATGACTAAAGAAGAAAGCAATAATTGGCAATCAGTAGCATCATTTACATATCTCTTGTGAATAACTTGATGCATTATCTTTGTCTCCCGTAAAATGGAACCTGAGAACAATTTAAATGCCGAAATACTTAATTTGAGGGTGTGTGGAGACTTATATCATGGGTAGGTTTAATTAGTTACATTCAGTCGGTCCATTTGGTTGCGTGCTTGCCTGATTAGCGTAGTAATTTAGGTAATACATATTTTTCTGCAGTTGTGAGACTACTCATATTGGTTTCAAAACATCGAATTCTCATGCCTAACTTCCAAAATTTCAACTGTTATTGTACATGGAAAACTACCATCTGCGTATATACTTTAGAATCTGGGGCAGTAAACTGATAAATATGTATATAGGTGGAAATTAACTTGCGCATTCTTTTACATTTCAGACGTGTTTTTGCAATATTGTGACATCACATTAGATGATTTGAGTGTTACAGGGTTTTTCCATGTATTAACCTGAATTAGCCTCTTGGATGATTGGAATAAACATCGCACTCTTTGTACTGTCTACGTATTTCGCAGAGATTTTAGAATTTTTGACTTCTTGGATGCTGAAAATAACAAACTTACGACTCTGTTGTGTTTTAAACAGTGAAGCCACTTGTTGATGACAGTACCTATGGGATGTGAGACGCAACTTCATTTTATTTCGTGTTTTCAGGGCATTTGGAACAGTATTTAAGGTAAAACTCATTTTCAACAGGTAGAAAATCATAAATCGTTATGTATATTTTAGAAGCAAATTTGTGTTTTCAATTATCTATAGAGAAATATGCTGGCTACTCGTTCCGATATTCCATGACAAATTACACTACTGGCCATTAAAACTGCTACACCACGAAGATGACGTGCTGCAGACGAGAAATTTAACCGACAGGAAGAAGATGCTGTCATATGCAAATGATTAGCTTTTCAGAGCAATCACACAAGGTTGGCGACAGTGGCGACACCTACAACGTGCTGACATGAGGAAAGTTTCCAACCGATTTCACATACACAAACAGCAGTTGACCAGCGTTGCCTGGTGAAACGTTGTGATGCCTCGTGTAAGGAGGAGAAATGCGTACCATCACGTTTCCGACTTTTGTAAAGGCCAGATTGTAGCCTATCGTGATTGCGGTTTATCGTATCGCGTCATTGATGCTCGCGTTGTTCGAGATCCAATGACTGTTAGCAGAATATGGAATCGGTGGGTTCAGGAGGGTAATACGGAACGCCGTGCTGGATCGCAATGGCCTCGTATCGCTAGCAGTCGAGATGACAGGCATATTATCCGCGTGGCTGTAACGGATCGTACAGCCACGTCTCGATCCCTAAGTCAACAGATGGGGACGTTTGCAAGACAACAACCATCTGCACAAACAGTTCGACGACGTTTGCAGCAGCAAGGACTGTCAGCTCGGAGACCATAGCTGCGGTTACCCTTGACGCCGCAACAGACAGGAGCGCCTGCGATAGCGTACTCAACGACGAACCTGGGTGCACGAATGGCAAACGTCATTTTTCGGTGGAAGCATGTATTCGTCATCGCCATATTGGCATATCACCCGGCGTGATGGTATGTGGTGCAACTGGTTACACATCTCGGTCTCCTCTAGTTCGCATTGACGGCACTTTGAACAGTGGGCGTAACAGTTCAGAAGTGTTACGACCCGTAGAACTGGCTCGTCACAACACGCCAGTCACTACACTTGATGAACTGTGGTATCGTGTTGAAGCTGCATGAGCATCTGTAGCTGTACACTCACTGTTTGACTCAATGCCCAGGCGTATCAAGGCCGTTATTACGGCCTGAGGTGGTTGTTCTGGGTCTGATTTCTCAGGATCTATGCACTCAAACTGCGTGAAAATGTAATCACATGTCAGTTATAGCATAATATATTTGTCCAATGAATACTCGTTTATCATCTGCATTTCTTCTTGGTGTAGCAATTTTAATGGCAAGTAGTGTATATATAGTTTCAAAAGAAACTTACCGGTTTTTCTGGTGAGCCAGTCCTTAAACAATTTCTGGAATTCAGGAATGCAAAGATAATTGAAAAAATTCGCTAATTCATGTACAGTCAACCTCAAAAGTATCCGAACGAGCTGAATCGCATTTAGCCGGATTCGCGTGCAACCCACATAACGCAGCTGTCTAGCAGGTCCTCTAATCGCTCCTTGGTACAGTCGTTTGACTATTGAAAATGGTTCCAACAAGTCACCACTAGAAAACACTGCTCTGTATCGCAATAACTGAAGATGTAAAGTAATACTATGATACTACAAATATCAGGGAACACCTTATCACAGATAAGACTGTCCTTAAGGATTTTAAGCCCACATTTATTACAATAAATGACATACCTGAAATGTTACCACTCTAATTAGAACGTCAGATAGGTAATGCACGTAGTAAGTTCGTCGCATTCATGATTTTCTGTTCAAAGTAACATACCGTACTTATTATTAAACAAAAAATGACATTAAAAATTTAAGTTATTCACGAGCAGCTAGTTGAGAATATGTATGAACTGCAAATGACACGACGAACCGTCACGTTCTGCATATGGATTCAAACCCAGGACATGCAGACTAAGCAAAGATTTCGTGACTGACGGAAACTAACAGTCATTCCTGATTAGGCATACAGAGAGAGATATACCTCGATTTTAGACAGTATCAATTTTCAAATACCAACTTTAAATTACATAACGCAAACATTTTTAACGGACGCGAATTCCTACCCAGCACCTATTGTCCCCGTTAACGAACTACGAGAGATGTTAAATATTGCTTCTTAACAAGTAACTTACTTGAAATGTCGTGAGGTAAACCTTTGTGTTGGACAGGGACTGGAACGCAGAACCTAATAAGATAGATATCGAAGCACAATCAACTGTGACATATCGCCTTTTCTTGGCAGTAGCTAGATGTTTTAAGTGAAATGACGAGACGAAACATTAATTTTTTCCTTCCCAGGACTCCAACCCGGCACCTATCGCTGTTATATTCTAGAGAAAACGAACGTTAAATATGGGTTTGTTGCACCAGCAGCGACATGTGAGCATGTTTGAACTAGAAATGATATGACGTAGAGTTCAGTGCTGACTGGGAATAGGGCTCCACACATATCGCTGTTGACTACACGCAAAGAGACGTCAACTACCAAGGAGTCTAAAACGTCAAATATCGTTAGTGTGGACAACGACTGAAAATTATTATCCACCAGCAGATAGGTGTTCTCATGATAGATATTGATAATACGTAATGAAATCTTTAGTGCCGGGCCAGGATTCGAACCCATTCACGCGCAATATGTGGAGATGTTGAGGAATCTGCAGTTTCGAACAAACAACAAATTGTAGCCGAGCTGTATTGTCACGAAGGGAACAAATTCCGCGTTAAGGGCGGTCTGAGTTGCATTCCCAGTTCAGAACCAATTTTATCGACATACAGCAGCTCAGATAAAAGATGGAACAAGTGTCCTGTGACCCTACATAGCGTTTGTTTCGTTACTAGAAATAAATAAATAGTATAAGAAAGGATACTGGTGATAGAGTTTCTATATGTCGCCACTCCAGACTTTATTGTGGCTCAATCTAACGTCTACTTCGTAAAGAAGGAATATCATTTTTAAAGTGAATTTCAGACCACAATGCCATTATATCTTCTACACTTGGTGTAGCCAGAAGAGAATGGAATCAGTCCCTCCCTATCTAAAATGACTGACCGAAGTTGGAATCGAACCCAGACCACAGATACACGAACCTATCATCAGCCCGACAGACCACCATTTCCTCTCCTCACTGGCTCATTTTTTTATCATAACGCCGTTGTGCCACAATGGCTGAGAATTCTGACACACAGGCTTCCTATATCAATTTGCAGCATGTTCGGTAAATTCATTTACTTGGTTGACCGAACCACCATGAACTAGATGCCTCGGCTATCCAGTGCATACATTCAACTTTATTTTGTAATCACGGAAATAAAATCACATAACTGCCACCTACAGAGAACTGCCAAGAGTGTAGGATGCAGAAATTTAAATAGGAAGTGTTCCTTTCCACTTGAGCTACTGAGCGCTATCTGTTTGTTGAAAACGTCGTGCAGTGCAAAAGAAAAGGTATAACTGTTTGTCTCTCATAAGTATTGACGTGGCCATATGCATTATCCCACAGCGCTGTGGAATGCAGAAGTTCTGGAGGAATTGTTCTTCACTTCTGGAGCTGTTATTCCTACGTGTCAGCTAGTAGTGTAATGCTACGTATCGCGCGCAGTAGGTAAGCGAGTTCGAGTTCGCTCACTGCTATATTTTTTTAAAACGCTGTTCTGCTGTCTGCTAAAGTTATCAGTCTAATGGAACTTGTAACATAATTCTCCTCACTTCTCAACCCAAAATAGTCGCATGTGGGAAAAGGGCTAACTTCTGCGACATTTTATTCTTTTCAGGTTTAATAGAGAACCAGGCAGCAGACGCATCCCGAAACTTTTGTATTAAGTATGGGGAGAGCGCATCGTGCCAAAATACGCCGGAAAAGTATTTTCTACATTATCTGTCGTCTGGTAGTGGCATTTTATTCTTCTTCAAACCTTGTTTGACAGCTTTAACTCAGAACAAGTTTTCTACATGCATGTAATCAATAAACCGCATGTGCATTTTCAGACTGTTTTAGATAACATCAGAGAATTCGCATATGTCGTTGATTATTAATTTCTCAATCATGTTTACTATTGTTTTAACAACACTAAAGGAAGCCTTACGAAAATTGTGAGCTGTATTATAAGAAATGTAATAAAACTACCTACAATAACCTTACGACGAAAGTCTGTTTTTATAAAACTGAGTATCTGTACACGAGCGTGCCTCTATCGACACGAATTGGTAAAATACTACTCACTTAGATTTTGATTGGGTCTGTGTTTAATTGGTATGCTGTGTCATACTCAAGGGGTATGCAAATGTGGAATTTCATAAATAAAATTCTGTATTCCTAGAAACCCAAAATTTGCTTGTCAGCAGCGGAAGGAGGCGTTACCTGTTGTGCAGCATTCTAAGTTTTTCACCGTTGCACTATGAGCCGAAAATATTTACTTGCGATTTCCTTAGCGATGTTTGATCTGACTGTTTGTAGCTCTTTCACAGAAGGGATAAAAACGCTACACTCAGTGAGACTGGAACTGCGAACCACAACAGACGCTTTTTCACAGCTCAGGACGTTACCACAGAGCTGGCGGAGAAGCATGTGGTTTAGCTTCCCCTTACGAGACAAATAGTGGCTAGAACTCGTAAACCGCTATTTGAAGGACGAGATTAGTTGCGATTTCCACGTGCAACGACTTTTCTGGGCTGAAAACCGTAAATTTACAATCTTTTGTTACACCTCAAGCGATAATAACTCAGATTATTCAGTGGAAATAACCGGTAAATTCAAGTGAACTTTGAGGCTTAATTCCGTGCATGCCAGGAAGTAACTCGTCGATCACAGAGTTGCCAAACATACATTGCCTTGTTGCCAAATCTCAGTTACAATACCAGCAGGAAGAAGACGAACCGATGTGACCTTATAGCGGGCTGGGAAGTGACCATAGCTGGTGTCTCCAAGTCGCGGCTGCTACGGCCTGGAATACGTAATGCGGCTGATTCACATTTCTGTAACTAGATTTAGGGACTGGAGCGTTGTTGCTAATAATACTCAGAACTGACTGCAAACTAAGCATCATAAATCAGTAACTCTCTTAGTAGTTTGTATATTTCTTTCGTAAATGTACTCAAAACTAAGAAACTCATTCACACAAGTTTTCGGGCCTGGCCGATGGTCGAGCACAATAGACTAATAAAAAAAAAAAAGAATGTGTTTGTGTGTGTGTGTGTGTGTGTGTATGTGTGACAGAATGAGATAGAGAGAGAGAGAGAGAGAGAGAGAGAGAGAGCAATAAAAAAGAAAGAGAGAGAGTAAAAAATTGTAAAGAAATTGAATCATGGTATGTAAAGAAATCATTCATTAAAATGACAGGTTACACCTCATTACGAAATACCGTATTCATGATCTACACTCCTGGAAATTGAAATAAGAACACCGTGAAGTCATTGTCCCAGGAAGGGGAAACTTTATTGACACATTCCTGGGGTCAGATACATCACATGATCACACTGACAGAACCACAGGCACATAGACACAGGCAACAGAGCATGCACGATGTCGGCACTAGTACAGTGTATATCCACCTTTCGCAGCAATGCAGGCTGCTATTCTCCCACGGAGACGATCGTAGAGATGCTGGATGTAGTCCTGTGGAACGGCTTGCCATGCCATTTCCACCTGGCGCCTCAGTTGGACCAGCGTTCGTGCTGGACGTGCAGACCGCGTGAGACGACGCTTCATCCAGTCCCAAACATGCTCAATGGGGGACAGATCCGGAGATCTTGCTGGCCAGGGTAGTTGACTTACACCTTCTAGAGCACGTTGGGTAGCACGGGATACATGCGGACGTGCATTGTCCTGTTGGAACAGCAAGTTCCCTTGCCGGTCTAGGAATGGTAGAACGATGGGTTCGATGACGGTTTGGATGTACCGTGCACTATTCAGTGTCCCCTCGACGATCACCAGTGGTGTACGGCCAGTGTAGGAGATCGCTCCCCACACCATGATGCCGGGTGTTGGCCCTGTGTGCCTCGGTCGTATGCAGTCCTGATTGTGGCGCTCACCTGCACGGCGCCAAACACGCATACGACCATCATTGGCACCAAGGCAGAAGCGACTCTCATCGCTGAAGACGACACGTCTCCATTCGTCCCTCCATTCACGCCTGTCGCGACACCACTGGAGGCGGGCTGCACGATGTTGGGGCGAGAGCGCAAGACGGCCTAACGGTGTGCGGGACCGTAGCCCAGCTTCATGGAGACGGTTGCGAATGGTCCTCGCCGATACCCCAGGAGCAACAGTGTCCCTAATTTGCTGGGAAGTGGCGGTGCGGTCCCCTACGGCACTGCGTAGGATCCTACGGTCTTGGCGTGCATCCGTGCGTCGCTGCGGTCCGGTCTCAGGTCGACGGGCACGTGCACCTTCCGCCGACCACTGGCGACAACATCGATGTACTGTGGAGACCTCACGCCCCACGTGTTGAGCAATTCGGCGGTACGTCCACCCGGCCTCCCGCATGCCCACTATACGCCCTCGCTCAAAGTCAACTGCACATACGGTTCACGTCCACGCTGTCGCGGCATGCTACCAGTGTTAAAGACTGCGATGGAGCTCCGTATGCCACGGCAAACTGGCTGACACTGACGGCGGCGGTGCACAAATGCTGCGCAGCTAGCGCCATTCGACGGCCAACACCGCGGTTCCTGGTGTGTCCGCTGTGCCGTGCGTGTGATCATTGCTTGTACAGCCCTCTCGCAGTGTCCGGAGCAAGTATGGTGGGTCTGACACACCGGTGTCAATGTGTTCTTTTTTCTATTTCGAGGAGTGTATGAAACAAGAATTAATCTAATGTAATCTAATCGAATCATATCATATTGATGACTAGCCATGAAGAGTCATGAATTACCGAAGTTTTTGCCAATACCAGTAACCAAATCTAAACTTGAAAATAAAAGACGACAATTCTTGTAATAAACCGGTACTTCTGTCATGACCCTTTCGTCTCTTTTCATTAACCATGAAACTTGTCTGATATACGTCTATTCTGAAGTAACAAAGTGTGCATGCATTTAAAGATGAAGTGCATGATGTGAAGTTCTGTGACGGAGATACGAACCCAACACGGTTGTTTCCCTGTCTACGGAATCCTTTTCATGTTAATATCAAACATCAGCAATTACTCGTAGATTACATTAAAACTAAAGTAATTGATGAAGACTTTACTAGATAACAAAAACTCGCTGCCGTTCTGCATGTACTTGCTCCTAGAAATGGCTATCGAGTACTGCCAAACCAAAAGGCAACAGATCTCACTGCCTTCCGATAGCCCGCATCTCGTGGTCGTGCGGTAGCGTTCTCGCTTCCCACGCCCGGGTTCCCGGGTTCGATTCCCGGCGGGGTCATGGATTTTCTCTGCCTCGTGATGGCTGGGTGTTGTGTGCTGTCCTTAGGTTAGTTAGGTTTAAGTAGTTCTAAGTTCTAGGGGACTTATGACCACAGCAGTTGAGTCCCATAGTGCTCAGAGCCATTTGAACCATTTTGCCCTCCGATATACGTCGCTGTCAGCTCTTCCATATGATTTGGTCGATATGACCTGTTTCAAGTTCTGTATGACAGACAGTGTTTTAGAAAATCAATTGTTTTCCTTTGCAATAAACAGAAAGATTTTCATTCTAAGCTATCCAAGTAGAAAAGTTTCGCAATATTTGTTCAAATTTAATATTCGCTTCTATAATGTAGGAAAGTATTTCACAGTTGCAAAACTCGCATCCGACTCATTGACCTTACACATGGTCGGTGACCATAAATTCTAGCTCAGAGTGACACCAGATTAAGTAACCTAATGTAGCGAAGACTGTTTGCCAGTGCTGTTTCTCACCGGAAAATACGCAGTTCACTCATTGGGCTCCATAAGTACACTCTAACAATAATTTCTGTGTGTATGCAATGCATACGGATTAGAATTTAGTGGTGCTCTCTCTTCCACTTCTGTATACAATATGCCTAACCTAAACGGGTCCTTTATCATTACAGGCCCTGGGCAGTGCAACATCATACTGACAACTGTAATGTGCTTATACTGACAACCTGACTGTTCGTTTTACCTGATTTTGTAATCATTTAAATAAAACAACATGACCTTCCAGTGGGAGACATTTTGTCCCACTTTTCCTTCTGTGAAATTTGTCAGAAAGCTTTTTGCGTTGCAGCCAGCGAAATGCGCCAGTGTACGTCCGGTAAACGATTCACAAACCACGATTTAGTGCCGTTAAGACGATTTCTTTAAACATTGTCGTAGCTGAAGGAATTTAGTTTCGTCTTAAATCGTCTCGAGCTGCAATGTTCACCGACATCTTAAATAGGAAAAATCTCATTATCCAGGTACGAAGGTTGTAAAACAAACTTCCAACAGTTTGTGTCAGGTTGATATTTTCGTCTGATGCCAGTGTTTAAGCATTTTGTCTATGAGGTATCACAAGTAGTGTTCCTGTAGCGGTGGGAATCATTGGTTGAAAACGAATTTAACACCAATGAGTACAGTGCTGCTAAATATTCAAAATGATTATCAACCTAAGTCTGAGTTCGTCCGCAAACTGAGGCGAATTTATAATATTGAAGCTAGACAGTGTATCCTTGTCTTCCTTGAGTGGGCATTGGAAGGCGTTTACACACACGTATACAATACTAAGAATACTTCGAACGCTGTAGTTAACGTTGCTCTCATAAACCACTTTTGTTTTTTAATTCTTCTGGTTCTTCAGCGTGCAATATGTGTTGTAGATACAGTCTTAGAGCAAAAATTTGAGCGCCGAGTCGTTCACGTAAGGTGGGCTATTCAGTCGTGCTCCTCTCAGAATCCTATGTCCAGAAATATGCTCGATCTGGCAACACTGTAGACTGCGGCACTTCCCAGAGGAAGTCTTGACTTCAGTCTTAGTACTTTATTCTTGACTACGACCGTAGTCTTGAGGTAAAACGCGAGACTAGCTAATACGACGTCTGGTAACTTAAAGCACACGTAGACGAAGTTTTTATCGCCCCTTTCCTCTCGGTGCTGAAGCTATGAGTGTAATTCAAACTAATCTACAGTAGATTTCGCTTTCTGTCACACTGATAATAACAGTTTGGTCCAACAATGTTTTAGCGAAAGATGTCTTTGCTGACCATCTGCCTCTGAACACCGAATGCGTCTGAGTTCTCTGGGACCCGTTTACTGCCTACCGGCGGGGGCTGAGGCACTGCATTGTCTCGCCTTCTGCCGACAACGTCTGCTCCACTCCGCACTCGACCATGTAAAATCCTTTAATAATGTTGAGTGGTGACCCATAAAATCTGTCTACGATATGTGTTTCACTCTTGATAGCAAAGGAATCACAAAACCGTTTTTATTTGATGATTATTTTATTACACTAGAATGCAATACATCAATGTGGCACAGGATTAATTTCATTGTTTCTGATCCAGTGCACTACAATTAAAGTGTCACATTTTGTTCTTTTTCCTTTCACAGTAGGTTCCTCAAATAATTTATTATTGGCATGGATTCATATTTGTTAGTCAAGGCACAGAGAGTAAATGCAATGTGATGTGTTTGATTTCTTTCTTTGATTCTCTATGGCAAATGGATGCAAAAGATTGTGTTAATACCTATCAGAACCTGCTCTATAACTACTCAGGCAAATTGCTTGTTTTGAGGTCTATACCTTAATTAATGGAGAAGTGAACGCTGTTCGCAAGTGATATTTAAAATATGCAATTGGTTTTAAGGCGACAAAATTGCCCATATTTAAAGCTACCCAGAGAAGAAGTAAGTTGCTAGAGCCGCTGTTAGCAAATGTCTGCAGGGAGTTCCTAATTGCTACTGTGGAAATTTTGCATAGAGGCCCTATAGTAATCAAGAGGTTCATTTCCTTCATACTTATCACCCTGGCATGTGAGTCTCAATGAAGAACAATATTGAAATTCGTATCGCAGATGGTCGATTCGAATTTCTTCAGAGACGATGGTATTGCGAAGCAGCTTGGCACTCAGAAAGCCAAGATCTATGACCATTAACACAACTTACTGAGTCGAGCTACCAAGCGGATTTGATGTGTAAATGTTTTCTTCCGGTTTCGATACAGTATTTTTTCTGGAAATTCGCAGCTCCACAAAATATATCAGACAAAAAAGCTCGCATACGCTAACCCCTACCACGGTTAGAGCTGACGACTGATTGAGCCGTTCTCACCCGAGATACCGTCGGTACCACCGGGCTACGGACACACTGCTGGCTGTACGCCACTCTCATCATGGTATTTGTCGCGCAGCCTCATAACGCATCGTGAAAGATAATAAAAGTTGTCACTTACGTGAAGAATAGCATTTCTTTAGGCAAAAAATTGAATTTTCTGTCTCAGTGTCTTAGTTTACATGAGGATTATATAACACGAGTCATTCAAATGGAAAGGGAATATCAAGTGAATTTAGCGAGTCAATTCAGTACCATACGCGGAAGTGATTGCATTGTCACTGTGTTGCCTAATGTTTGTGACGATGTTGCCAATTCTCAGCTCTGTAGCGGTATGCGAGGAGAATCCCGTGCTCGTGTCATAGGAGGATATGGAGAGGAGGCGTGGGGTTTGGTTAATATGGAGCATTTTTTCCTACCACTTGTGTCAAACATTCAGGTGTATAGTCTCCCATCACGATTACAGTTTCCTAAAAAATATATACGAATAAAACACTTACCTTGTTACTTTGTGACTAAAGATTGTTTCAGTACAATAAAAAGTCTTTGGAAATCACTTATGCCCACCTGTCACAAAAGTAAGGTAACAAATACTTTGCACCTCGAAATCGATTGCACCTATGTGCAGTCTTGTGACGTTTAAATAAATCGTCTTAACGGCACTAAATCGTGGTTTGTTAATCGTTTACCGGCCGTACTCTACCGCATTTCACTGGTTGGAACGCAAAGGCTTACTGACAAATTTCACAGAAGAAAAAGTGGCTCATTATGTCTCCCACTGGAAGGCCATGTTGTTTTATTTAAATGATTACAAAATCAGGTAAAACGAACAGTCAGGTTGTCAGTATAAGCACATTACAGTTGTCAGTATGATGTTGCACTGCCCAGGGCCTGTAATGATAAAGGACCCGTTTAGGTCAGGTATATTGTATACAGAAGTGGAAGAGAGAGCACCACTAAATTCTAATCCGTATGCATTGCATACACACAGAAATTACTGTTACAGTGTACTTCTGGAGCCCAATGAGTGAATTGCGTATTTTCCTGTGAGAAAGAGCACTGGCAAACAGTCTTCGCTACATTAGGTTACTTAATCTGGTGTCACTCTGAGCTAAAATTTATGGTCACCGATTATGTGTAAGGTCAATGAGTCGGATGCGAGTTTTGCAACTGTGAAATACTTTCCTACATTATAGAAGCGAATATTAAATTTGAACAAATATTGCGAAACTTTTCTACTTGGATAGCTTAGAATGAAAATCTTTCTGTTTATTGCAAAGGAAAACAATTGATTTTCTAAAACATTGTCTGTCATACAGAATTTGAAACAGGTCATATCGACCAAATCATACGGAAGAACTGACAGCGACGTATATCGGAAGGCAGCAAGATCTGTTGCCTTTTGGTTTGGCAGTACTCGATAACCATTTCTAGGCGCAAGTAAATGAAGAAAGGCAGCACGTTTTTGTTATCAAGTAACGTCTTCATCAATTACATTAGTTTCAATGTAATCTACGAGTAATTGCTGAAGTTTGATATTAACATGAAAAGGATTCCGTAGACAGGGAAAGATCCTGTTCTTGAAAAACTACTTCTATAGTGACCAAAAACATCAAATGATTCTCAAGTACAGTGTTCCAGCAGCGGTATGAAGAAAATGATAGTAATAATGGCGGTAATAATCGAATTATCTGGTAACTTCACACTTGCCAGTGGATTTTCTCGAAGTAAGAAATTTGATGAATGTGTGAAAATTTCAAACTGGCTTCACATCGAGCCAATGATGCCTAGAAGAGTATTTACGTCCTGCTGACATGAGAATAGCATAATCTCCGCTTCAGAAGCTTTCTTCTACTTAACCATTTAATATACTCGCGTTTTATTCCACCGTGGCTAATTTTGGAAGCTTTGCACACCATTCGTTACAGCACACTCATGGGGCTGGGAAATGTGGCCACAATGTTATGGTGGAACAAACTATCACAGGTGCAATGCGTGGGTTCAGGCATTGACTTTTAAGAAGCACAAAGAGATTTCCTTTGGTAACTTCAAGAGGAAGACGTTATAATCCAGAATCCGCATTAAACATCACGTTCCTTCATTACCAACTGGGCAGAGCCGGTTTACGTTGGGAAAAGACATAGCGGAAGTCATGGTAAACAGATGTACAGTCGCCAGTAAACTTACTTACATTACAAAATTTTATTTTATTTGATGAACCGATATCAAATAAAATAAATGATGAACCGAGTGGTTCATGTTGTGGGTTCCTGGTATCATGTCCTAGTTCATGAACCACGGGCAACGTACGAGTGGCCAACTAAGTGGTCCTGACAGTCGGGATACCAGTTACTTTGGACTAAGGCTGGGAATCTCGGACATATTCCGAGTCGTGGCCACCTTTGTGCTCAGACGGCCAAGACTACCAAATCCACCGGTTAGTCCCTCAACCGTTAGGGGTAAAAATCAATGGGACCTGGGGCAAGTAAGGCTAGCAGCCTGCTTCCCTGGTACTATAAATATGATGCTGGCAACAATCAGAGCAAAATGCCTCGGACCTTTGGAGGCGACGGAGTCCCACCTCTAACTGACAAACCAGGGACTCCTAAGATACGACTTGGCAAACAAATGGTAATGAGATGGGGAGCTATTAATATTAATGGGGGCTACTCTGGGAAGAAGGTAGAGATGGCAGAGGCTGCAAGTAAGATGGGGCTGGACGTTTTAGCTGTTAGTGACATTCGGGTAAGGGGTGAGAAAGAAGAGGAAGTGGGAGAATACAAGGTCTACCTGTCAGGAGTCAAAGCAGGAATAGCACAATAGGGTGTAGGTCTTTTCATCAGGAAAGAAATGGAACCTAGCGTAGTTGCAATAAGGTATGTAAACGAACGACTGATGTGGATAGATTTGACAGTGTCTAGCAAGAAAATTAGGATTGTGTCAGTATATTCGCATTGTGAAGGGACAGATCAGGATAAGATGGATAGTTTTTATGACGCACTCAGTGATGTAGTTGTTAGAGTAAAGGACAAGGACAGTGTTCTGTTCATGGGTGATTTTAATGCCAGGATTGGAGATCGAACAGAAGGGTATGAAAAGGTTATGGGTGAATTTGGAGAGGATATGGAGGCCAACAGGAACGAGAAACAACTCTTGGATTTCTGTGCCAGTATGGGCTTAGTAATCACAAACTCCTTTTTTAAACATAAGAACATTCACCGGTATACTTGGGAAGGCAGGGGAACCAGATCTGTCATTGACTATATAATAACAGATCAGGAATTCAGGAAGGCTGTGAGGGAGACACGTGTATTCAGGGGATTCTTTGATGACACTGATCACTATTTAATCTGCAGTGAAATTGGTATTGTGAGGCCGAAAGTGCATGAGGTCAGGTCCATGTATAGGAGGATAAGAGTGCAGAAACTTCAGGATAAGGAAATCAGACACAAGTACATAACAGTGATCTTAGAAAGGTACCAGTTAGTTGAATGTAGTCAATTGCAGTCACTGGAAAAGGAAAGGACAAGGTACAGGGACACAGTACTAGAAGTGGCCAAAGAATGTCTTGGAACAGTAGTGTGTAAAGGTAGGATGAAGCAAACAGCTTGGTGGAATGACATAGTCAAGGCAGCCTGTAAAAGGAAAAAGAAGGCATATCAAAAATGGCTACATACTAGAACTCTGGTAGACAGAGAAAGTTATGTTGAAGAAAGAAACAAAGCCAAACAGATATTTACAGCATCCAAGAAGAAATCTTGGGAAGACTTTGGAAACAGGTTGGAGATCTTGGGTCAAGCTGCTGGAAAACCATTCTCGAGTGTAATTAGCTGTCTTCGAAAGGGAGGTAAGAAAGAAATGACAAGTATTTTGGACAGGTCAGGAAAACTGCTGGTGAATCCTGTTGATGCCTTGGGCAGATGGAGGGAATATTTTCGTTCAGATGGTTCAAATGGCTCTGAGCACTATGGGACTTAACTTCTGAGGTCATCAGTCCCCTAGAACTTAGAACTACTTAAACCTACCTAACCTAAGGACATCACACACATCCATGCCCGAGGCAGGATTCGAACCTGCGACCGTAGCGGTCGCGCGGTTCCAGACTGTAGCGCCTAGAACCGCTCGGCCACTCCGGCCGGCAGGAATATTTTGAAGAGTTGCTCAATGTAGGTGAAAATACGATCAGTAATGTTTCAGATTTCGATGTACAATGGGACAGGAACGATGATGGAAATAGGATCACATTTGAGGAAGTGGAGAAAATTGTCAATAGATTGCAGTGCAATAAAGCGGCTGGGGTGGATGAAATTAAGTCGGAACTCATCAAATACAGTGGAATGTCAGGTCTTAAATGGCTACACAGGATAATTGAAATGGCGTGGGAGTCGGGACAGGTTCCATCAGACTGAACGAAAGCAGTAATCACACCAATATTTAAACATGGAAACAGGAAAGATTGTAACAACTACAAAGGTATTGTTGAAAGGAAAGTGCGAGTATTAGTTGAGGACAAATTGGATGAAAATCAGTGTGGGTTTAGGCCTCTTAGAGGTTGTCAGGACCAGATCTTTAGCTTACGACAAATAATGGAGAAGTGTTACGAGTGGAATAGGGAAATGTTTCTATGTTTTATAGATCTAGAAAAGGCATATGACCGGGTTCCTAGGAGGAAGTTATTGTCTGTTCTACGTTATTATGGAATAGGAGGCAAACTTTTGCAAGCAATTAAAGGTCTTTACATAGATAGTCAGGCTGCAGTTAGAGTTGACGGTAAATTGAGTCCATGGTTCAGACTAGTTTCAGGGGTAAGACAAGGCTGTAACCTGTCTCCACTGTTGTTCATATTATTTATGGATCATATGTTGAAAACGATAAACTGGCTGGGTGAGATTAAGATAGGTGAACACAAAATAAGCAGTCTCGCGTATGCCGATGACTTAGTTGTGATGGCAGATTCTATTGAAAGTTTGCAAAGCAATATTTCAGAGCTAGATCAGAAATGTAAGGACTATGATATGAAGATTAGCATCTCCAAATCAAAAGTAATGTCAGTGGGAAAGAGATATAAACGGATTGAGTGCCAAATAGGAGGAACAAAGAACAGGTGTACGGTTTCAAGTACTTAGCATGCATATTCTCACAGGACGGCAACATAGTGCAAGAACTGGAAGCGAGGTGTAGCAAAGCTAATGCAGTGAGCGCTCGGCTACGATCTACTCTCTTCTGCAAGAAGGAAGTCAGTACCAAGACTAAGTTATCTGTGCACCGTTCAATCTTTCGTCCAACTTTGTTGTATTGGAGCGAAAGCTGGGTGGATTCAGGTTACCTTATCAATAAGGTTGAGGTTACGAATGTGAAAGTAGCTAGGATGATTGCAGGTACTAGTAGATGGGAACAATGGCAGGAGGGTGTGCACAATGAGGAAATCAAAGAAAAACTGGGAATGAACTCTATAGATGTAGCATTCAGGGCGAACAGGCTTAAATGGTGGGGTCATGTTCATGTTACACGCACTGGAGAAGCAAGGTTTCCCACGAGACTCATGGGTTCAGCAGTAGAGGGTAGGAGGAGTCGGGGTAGACCAAGGAGAAGGTACCTGGATTCGGTTAAGAATGATTTTGAAATAATAGGCTTAACATCAGAAGAGGCACCAATGTTAGCACTGAATAGGAGATCATGGAGCAAGTTTATAAGGGGGACTATGCTCCAGACTGAACCCTGAAAGGCATAATCAGTATTAAATGATGATGATGAACCGATAGCCATTTAAAGGAACAGGGCTCTTACTTGACTTGTACTTGATTGAACTATGGACGTCGAAAAATTTGGTGCTGGACTGTGATTCGAATTCGTATCTCCTCTTTCAAGGATCTGATTCTCTCGGAACAGCATAGTTCAATCATTTCGTTCCTTTACTCAAGACTGCAATCATCTCTAGGTCTCCTCCAAAGGTAAGTATGTGGGTCCGAATCCTGATCCAGTACAAAAATATTCATAATTTCATTTCAAGCCCTATCACGTGTACACCGGCCTGTTAGTGAAAATTAAATTTTTAATGTCTGTTCATGTGTTGCCAACAGTCGCAATAGGTGTAGTTATTTTTGGACAAACACGCACACATCTTACTACTGGCGAATAAGCAACTGATACTTAAGCTACATTCGTGGATGCACGGTAGGTGTGCAGGCACAAAAGTTTGTATCCTTAATTTACATTCAAACACATAGCAGCTGGTAAGAGAAACCGATACGAAACATTTCATTTTACTTAGTTAACAATCCGATCACGTGTTGGGTTCGTATCTCCGTCACAGAACTTCACATCATGCACTTCATCTTTAAATGCATGCACACTTCTATACTTCAGAATAGACGTATATCAGACAAGTTTCATGGTTAATGAACAGGGGCGAAAGGGTCTTGACAGAAGTCCCGGTTTATTACAAAAATTGTCGTCTTTTATTTTTAAGTTTAGATTTGGTTACTGGTATTGGCAAAAACTTCGGTAAATCGTTACTCTTCATGGCTAGTCATCAGTATGATATGGTTAGATTAGATTACCTTTGATAAATTCTTGTTTCATAGATCATGAATATGGTATTTCGTAATGATGTGGAACCTGTCATTTTAATGAATGCTTTCTTTACATACCATGATTCAATTTCTTTACAATTTTTTACTCTCTCGCTCTCATTCTTTTTGATTGTTATATCTCCCTTTCTCTGTCGCACACACACACACATTCTTTTTTTATTTTTATTTGTTTGTTGTGCTCGACCATCGGCCATGCCCGAAAACGTCTGTGACTGAGTTTCATAGTTTTGAGTACACTTACGAAAGAAATATAAAAACAACTATGAGAGTTACTGATTTATGATGCTTAGTTTGCAGTCAGATCTGAGTATTATTAGTAACTACGCTCCAGTCCCTAAACCTAGTTGCAGAAATGCGAATCAGCCGCTCACTTCCCAGCCCGCTATAAGATCACATCGGTTCGTCTTCTTCCTGCTGGTATTGTAACTGAGATTTGGCAACAAGGCAATGTATGTTTGGCAACTCTGTGATCGACGAGTTACTTCCTGGCGTGCACGGAATTAAGCCTCAAAGTTCACTTGAATTTACCTGTCATTTCCATTGAACAATCTGAGTTATTATCGCTTGAGGTGTAACAAAAGATTGTAAATTCACGGTTTTCAGCCCAGTAAAGTCGTTGCACGTGGAAATCGCAACTAATCTCGTCCTTCAAATAGCAGTTTACGAGTTCTAGCCACTATTGGTCTCGTAAGAGAAAGCTAAACCACATACTTCTCCGCCAACTCTGTGGTAACGTCCTGAGCTGTGAAAAAGCGTCTGTTATAGTTCGCAGTTTCAGTCTCACTGAGTGTAGCGTTTTTATCCCTTCTGTGAAAGAGCTACAAACAGTCAGATCAAACATCGCTAAGGAAATCGCAAGTAAATACTTTCGGCTCATAGTGCAACGGTGAAAAACTTAGAATGCTGCACAACAGGTAACGCCTCTTTCCGCTGCTGACAAGCAAATTTCTGGTTTCTAGGAATACAGAACTTTATTTATGAAATGCCACATTTGC
This sequence comes from Schistocerca nitens, assembly GCF_023898315.1. NCBI lineage: Eukaryota > Metazoa > Arthropoda > Insecta > Orthoptera > Acrididae > Schistocerca > Schistocerca nitens. Next base: position 73,859,784 of record NC_064614.1, read on the forward strand.
ATACCTCTTGAATATGACACAGCATACCAACTGAACACAGACCCAATCAAAATATAAGTGAGTAGTATTTTACCAATTCGTGTCGATAGAGGCACGGTCGTGTACAGATACTCGGTTTTATAGAAACAGACTTTCGTCGTAAGGTTATTGTGGGTAGTTTTATTACATTTCTTATAATACAGCTCACAAGTTTCGTAAGGCTTCCTTTAGTGTTGTTAAAACAACAGTAAACATGAGAGAGAAATTAATAATCAACGATATATGCGAATTCTCTGATGTTATCTAAAACAGTCTGAAAATGCACATGCGATTTATTGATTATATGCATGTAGAAAACTTGTTCTGAGTTAAAGCTGTCAAACAAGGTTTGAAGAAGAATAAAATTCCACTACCAGACGACAGATAATATAGAAAAGACTTTTCCGGCGTATTTTGGCACGATGCGCTCTCCCCATACATAGTACAAAAGTTTCGAGGTGCGTCTGCTGCCTGGTTGTCTATTAAACCTGAAAAGAATAAAATGTCGCAGAAGTTAGCCCTTTTCCCACATGCGACTATTTGGGATTGAGAAGTGAGGAGAATTATGTTACTAGTTCCATTAGATTGATAACTTTAGCAGACAGCAGACAGCAGAACTGCGAGCGATACGTAGCATTACACTACTAGCTGACACGTAGGTATAACAACGCCAGAAGTGAAGAACAATTCCTCCAGAACTTCTGCATTCCACAGCGCTGTGGGATAATGCATATGGCCACGTCAATACTTATGAGAGACAAACAGTTCTACCTTTTCTTTTGCACTGCACGACGTTTTCAACAAACAGATAGCGCTCAGTAGCTCAAGTGGAAAGGAACACTTTATATTTAAATTTCTGCATCCTACACTGTTGGCAGTTCTGTGTAGGTGGCAGTTACGTGATATTATTTCGGTGATTACAAAATAAAGTTGAATGTATGCACTGGGTAGCCGAGGCATCTAGTTCATGGTGATTCGGTCAACCAAGTAAATGAATTTACCGAACATGCTGCAAATTGATACAGGGAGCCTGTGTGTCAGAATTCTCAGCCAGTGTAGCACAACGGCGTTATGACAGAAAAATGAGCGAGTGAGGAGAGGCATTGGTGGTCTGTCGGGCTGATAGGTTCATGTATCTGTGGTCTGGTTTCGATTCCAACTTCGGTCAGTGACTTTAGATACGGAGGGACAGATTTCATTCTCTTCTGGGTACACCAAGTGTAGAAGATATAATGGCACTGAGGTCTGAAATTCACTTTAAAAATGATATTCCTTCTTTACCAAGGAGACGTTAGATTGAGCTTCAATAATGTCTGGAGTCGCGACATGTAGAAACCAGTATCCTTTCTTATACTAGTTATTTATTTCTAGTAACGAAACAAACGCTATGTAGGAACACATGACACTTATTCCACATTTTATCTGAGCTTCTGTATGTCGATAAAACTGGTTCTGAACTGGGAATGCAACTCAGACCGCCCTTAACGCGGAATTTGTTCCCTTCGTGACAATACAGCTCGGCTACAATTTGTTGTTTGTTCAAAACTGCAGATTCCTCAACATCTCCACATATTGCGCGTGAATGGGTTCGAATCCTGGCCCGGCACTAAAGATTTCATTATGTATTATCAATATCTACCATGAGAACATCTATCTGCTGGTGGATAATAATTTCGATGTTTAATGTATTTTCATTCGTTGTCCACACTAACGATATTTGACGTTTTTGACTCCCAATGAGACACAGAAATATTTGCGAGATCACTGTAACTTCAAGATGTTATTCCGAGCTGCTGGTGGAGAAAAATTTGGTAGTTGACGTCTCTTTGCGTGTAGTCAACAGCGATATGTGTGGAGTCCTATTCCCAGTCAGCACTGAACTCTACGTCATATCATTTCTAGTTCAAACATGCTCACATGTCGCTTCTGGTGCAACAAACCCATACTTAACGTTCGTTTTCTCTAGAATATAACAGCGATAGGTGCCGGGTTGGAGTCCTGGGAAGGAAAAAATTAATGTTTCGTCTCGTCATTTCACTTAAAACATCTAGCTAGTGCTAAGAAAAGGCGATATGTCACAGTTGATTGTGCTTCGATATCTATCTTATTAGGTTCTGCGTTCCAATCCCTGTCCAACACAAAGGTTTAGCTCACGACATTTCAAGTAAGTTACTTGTTAAGAAGCAATATTTAACATCTCTCGTAGTTCGTTAACAGGGACAATAGGTGCTGGGCAGAAATTCGCGTCCCTTAAAAATGTTTGCGTTATGTAATTTAAAGTTGGTATTTGCTAATTGATACTGTCTTAAATCGAGGTATATCTCTCTCTGTATGCCTAATCAGGAATGACTGTTAGTTTCCGTCAGTCACGAAATCTTTGCTTAGTCTGCATGACCTGGGTTTGAATCCATATGCAGAACGAGACGGTTCGTCGTGTCACTTGTAGTTCATACATATTCTCAACTAGCTGCTCGTGAATAACTTAAATTTTTAATGTCATTTTGTGTTTAATAATAAGTACGGTATGTTACTTTGAAGAGAAAATCATGAATGCGACGAACTTAGTACATGCATTACCTATCTGATGTAATAATTAGAGTGGTAACATTTCAGGTATGTCATTTATTGTAATAAATGTGGGCTTAAAATCCTTAAGGACAGTCTTATCTGTGATAAGGTGTTCCCTGATATTTGTAGTATCGTAGTATTACTTTACATCTTGAGTTATTGCGATACAGAGCAGTGTTTTCTAGTGGTGACTTGTTGGAACCATTTTCAATAGTCAAACGACTGTACCAAGGAGCGAATAGAGGACCTGCTAGACAGCTGCTTTATGTGTGTTGCATGCGAATCCGGCTAAATGCAATTTAGGTCGTTCGGATACTTTTGAACACGACTGTACATAATGATATTTGTCTTCCGAACATGGCAGAGGGAGGAGCGGGGTGGGGCGTGGGCGAGTGAGCTTCGGGGACATGTGTGCGCACTGCATGCAAATTATGCTTGTACATCGGGTGTGCTTCATGCGAATTGCAAAAATGTGGGGTGGGTAGGGATCTGTCAAGCCCACCCTTGCGGCCTCCCTCCTTTGCGTTGACAAGTAGTTCCTGGTATGGCCTTGGAGATAAAGAAGTGCTGATGTTGCAGTTAGCGAAATAAGATATGCATAGTTGTCTCAGCTGTAGTATGACACTGGACAATATGAGCTGACAAATGCTGAGTCAGCATTTTCCGCCAACACGCACACTGCCATTCTGCTGTGTGAAGCCATTCGACACGTATGGAGAAAAAATGGTCGGTAAGGCCATATGGGTAAAAAAGGCATTTTAAGTGGAAGAGCCGGCCGTAGTGGCCGTGCGGTTCTAGGCGCTACAGCCAGGAGCCGAGCGACCGCTACGGTCGCAGGTTCGAATCCTGCCTCGGGCATGGATATGTGTGATGTCCTTAGGTTAGTTAGGTTTAATTAGTTCTAAGTTCTAGGCGACTGATGACCTCAGAAGTTAAGTCGCATAGTGCTCCGAGCCATTTTTAAGTGGAAGAGAAAGGATAAAAACATTAAAATACGAGAATGTTCAGGCAGTGCTCTCGGAATGAGGAGTTACAGAAGATGTTGAGGATTACTGCAACAAGGAGTAAGGAGTGTGGAATGAAGATAAATATAGAAAAGACAAAACTTATTAGAATATGCAAGGAGGAAACTCCGTTTGAACTACTCCTAGAGCGGAAAGACAGAGGAAGTAAATTTCTTTGTGTATGAAGTTCAGTGACAGCTCTCTTTAAGTGGAAGAAGCTGCCTGATCCAGCTTGTGACTGCGGGGCTCCATACCAGACTGTTCACCACATTGTCAGTGAATGCAGGATTCGAGCCTATCACGGCGCCAAAGAGGACTTCCTGCTAGCAACTCCAGATGCAGTGCGCTGGATTGAAGGACTGGATATTCAGTTGTAAATACAAACTTAAGTTTCTTGTGTGTCAATATGTACATATGTATATGTAATTTCATGATATGTCTGTATTAGCCATACGCTAAATAAATAAAGTGACAGAGTACGCAAGCTGCGGAGCAAAACAAGGAGAAAGGTATCTGTGGGAAAGAGAGCATTTAAAAAGGTGAAACATTTATTAATATCTGGAAGAATATCTATGGAGCAGAGGAAAAGACTTGATAAATATTTTATCTGGAGAATAACGTTATACAACAGTAAAACATGCACAGTTGAAAAGAAAGAAGAAAGATATTTAGGAAATGTTGACACATGGCTATAAAGAAGAATGCTTAAGGAGAAGAGGACAGACAAAAGTACGAATGAAGAAGTAGTGAAGGAAATAGAATGAAGAAGAATATTACTGGAAATCATCAGAAAGAGGAAAATAACTTTCCTGGGACATACACTGTGTAGGAATTTTCTGGAACAAAGAGTTATAGGGAGAAAAACGGAAGGAGTCAGGGGAGGAGATAGAAGAGAACTGGAATGATGGACGATAATAGAAGAGGACGAACATATAAAGAGTTGATGATTCTCAGAACAGGACACGATGGCAAGGCTCAAGTTGAAACTTGTAAGAAGACAGAAAGGAAAAAAGAGCGGAATAGCAAAGCCGATTCTAAGCAACTAATTTATCAAACATTGCGAAAGATAATTGAGGAAGTAACAGTAATTCGCTACTGATTTATCAAGATAATTACAAGAAACAAGTTGTAGAAAAAAAAGGGTCACATGTTCCTATAGGAAGTAACAATAATTCGCTACTGATTTATCAAGATAATTACAAGAAACAAGTTGTAGAAAAAGAAAAGGTCACATATTCCTATAGGAGGTGACACTGGCGAAAACTAGAAGAGAAATTCCTTTTATGATGACAAACCTTTGAGATGTCGAATGTTGAAAATTCACGGTTCACAATCTGCGTTTTATTTACAGATGAGGCACGATTCATAAGAGACGTGATAGTAGATTACCAAACTAGACACATGTGGGCAGGTGCAAATCCCCAAGCAATACTGGAGGTGAGGCAACAGGGTCGCTTAAGTATAAATTTATGAACAGGGATCTTCGTTGACCGACTCACTTACCATGCAACTTACCAATCAGATTAACAGGTTGTGTATACTACCAATTTCTGCCCAAAAAATTACCATGGCTATCGGGGAACGTTTAATCTTACACAAAAACTACAACTACACTCGTTGCACGACAGAGCACCATCATATTTTCTACGGATCGTGCGGCAGCACTTTACCAAAACGTTTTATGGTCGATGCATTCGATGAGCAGGTCCGATAGCATGGTCTCGCCCTTTACCCGTCCTGAATTCGTTGGATTTCCGGCTCTGTGGACATTACAAAGACATTAGTGTGTACCCAACCAATCAACAATGTGCAGATGTTACAGAAGACCAATGTATATGACACAATCAGAATGAAACTAGACGAATTTGAATAAGTGCGTGATTAACTGCAAAGAAGGGCTGAAGGATGTGTCCCGACGCGTGGCAACTACACACAGCACTGCCTATAGCGTCGACGTCTGCTCGAAAATGGAGGTTCTACCTTTAAATAGATCGAGCCATTTAACCCTGAGGGAATCACCAGTTCCAGTCAACAATCATGAATCCTATGACACTAAAAGCATTTTGAAAATCATAAATTAATATTGCAATGTTTAGAGTACAAGATTACACAATTGCCACAAGTATAATGAATTGCTTACGTACTAGCGACTGTAATTAATAGCACTGTTCAACAATGACTTTTCACATAAAGAAAAATACCAAATGTCAATAGATTTTGGTACGCTTATTTCGAAAACGGCAATAATTTTTGCTTTTCAACTACAGTTTTCGCGCTGTATGAAATTGGTTACGTTCTTATTTATGTATTTTGTCTCACATTTTCTTATTATATCAGTAATGCCACGGAAACCAAACGTGAATTCTGTGTTTCATGCAGATATAATATGCACACATTGTACTGTGAGGCTACGGCCTTCACCACTTTCTCCGATATATCGATCGATAAAAATGTGATCCGCGTGATATTATCTTCCCCAGTGTTCCATTGTGTACTGTGTCTTTATCGTGAGTTTATGAGTTACTTTGTGGAATCAAAACTACTGTTTATGTCCAGCAGATGTGTTAATAAGCCTAACAATTATTATTACATTTGTGAAGATCCGATTTTTGGACAAAGGAAGCGAACATTGTCACATTTATTTCCTATGTTTCGGGTGCCGTGTAGGGGAACCATCAAACGCGTGGGCTATAGACTCCTCATGTTTGTTGTACGAAAGGTTCGTCAACTGTAAGTGCGTGGATGAATGGAATGCTTGCGTTTCTCAGTGCTGGCAACTTGGTGCGAATGTGCAAACCTCATAACAGATTGCTGTTTCTGCTTAGTGCCTCTGCTCAGGTAAAGGATTTGTCAAGAAAAAGAGGGGCATCACACAATATCCTAATATACCTAGTGCGATGCGACCATTGTGTCATGGCGTGGGTCTTCCACTTCTAGATCATCCAGTAGCCACAACAACAAACATCTCTTGTGACAGTAAAGACGAAGACGTGTCAGATCCTTGCCATCCTTCCATATCTCACATTTACATCAATATCGTCTAGTATTTACTTTAGCAGGCTTTTCCACCTATACGCAGTTACCTGCTCTCAGATGTCACAGCCTTGTATCCTGCCCGTCCTACGATAGACCTCTCTTTTCCATGGCTTTAGCTATACTTCCCTGTACCTCCCTCGGCTATTTCTCCCTGGTGGAGAGTAGTTGAGCAAACACTACGGCCATCGTTGATCCTCCATCCGTTGGACATTCCATACCATATTCATTCCTCAGTCGATCCAAGACGGTCTAGGGGAATGCACAAAACCACGCTAAACGAACTCAGCAATCTGGTTTGAGGCTTGAACTATCTAAAACGTAAAAACGAACTGTTAGATTCTCGTTCCATGGTGTGAAGTTTTTTGGAAGGTACAGTTCGAGTACGTACTTTCTGCCAACGTCAGAAACCATGCGAAAGGTTTTTCAACACAACAACTGTAATGACATCCCGTACGGATGTTGGAGGTTTGATGCAAGAACTCAGTATCATATACAAACAACAAAACTGGAGACTTGTTACAGATATTTCTAAAATTAGTTTGAAAGCCGTGTTATTACTTGGCGACGTGTTTGCTTCTGAACCAGTGGCATACGCAGCCCGAGCAAAGGTAAATTTCGTCATTAAGAATATTTTACACAACATTATGACAAGCATCAATGGCTCATATGCACCGATCTAAAAGTCAACGAAATGCTCATGGGCCTACTGGGTGGCTACACTAGGTACTATTTCTACATTTGTGAGTGGGATTTACATTACGATCGGAAGTACTGGCCGCGACAAAAATATTTATTGTCTGGCAAGAAAAATATCTCATTGGAGCCATTTGCAAATCCCAGAAAAGTTCTGTTACCACCACTACATGTGAATTGCTGGAATTGATGATGTCACTTACAAAATCAGTGAATAAGAGCAACGAACGGGCATTTGAATACTTGTGCGGAAAATTCCCCTGAGTGAGTGCTGAGGAGATCAAGCGGGGAGTATTAATTGGTCCAAAAATACGAGAAGTCTCAGGAGGGCAGCAATTCGAGAGCACTCTCAGTCCTGATGTGCTATAGGCGTAGCAACGCTTTCATATCCTTCGTTTTTCTTAGGCAATAGGAGATTTCAGCAGCAGATCTCTGTATTGGCCATCAGTATCAAGGGAAGTTCAGTCCTCCAGTGTCATCAGGTTTCTACTGGCCTTTGCAGAAAGACTTGCACCTTCCCCACAAGGCGAAGTCGAAACGCATGTTGTACAAAAGGCAGCTGTTATTAGAGTATCCTCAACTGAACTAAATTGAGCGAAGTTTCTCATGTACATATTCTAAAGGAATTTGAATTATTTTTCCACATGATTTGTGGGTAGGTTGGACTTCAAGATTTAGCACTGCTCATGTGTTTCAGCAAGATCAGCACGTCTGGTCACACGTTTGTTTCATCCTTTGCAGAGCATGAGAGAGATAGTGAAAAACTTAAAGTAGCAGACTGTTGAAGACAGTGTGATGTATGAGGCGGAACTATGGGCCTCATGGAAGCGGGGTGACCCGGGTGAGTCACGCAAATTGACTCTTAGTCTGATCACTAGGGGTGGCCATTAATTGCACGCGTTGATCACGTAGGCTGACGTGATGATCAATGAACTATACTTGACGGGATGTATCTCGAACATCTTAGGTGATTAGAAAGTTAGTAGACAGGAATACAATTAATATTTAGCTTTAATTCAGCATCAGCGGTGAACGTCGATCTTGACTTTGTACAATAATATTTACAAGTGCAGTTATAGACTGAACTGCGAATACTTCGTTACCATTCTGATTGCTTCACACATACAGATCAATTGTCTATGGATAAACACTATGTGGCGCCTTGCTAGGTCGTAGCTACTGACTTAGCTGAAGGCTATGCTAACTAGCTTTTCTGCTCATGAGATCTTTGAAGCTTTAACAAGGAACGATTGATGTTACAGTCAGCTGTAGAACTGGCCAGTGCGCTAGCTTTTCTCGTAAGATCAGCCGAGTGGCGGCGCTCGGTCTGCTAGCGTCGACAGTGGCGACTCGCGGGTCTGATGTGTACTGACGGACCGCGGCCGATTTGAAGCCTACAACCTAGCAAGTGTGGTGCCTTGCGATGAGACCACAGACAGACTCCAACTATACCGTGATAGCCTACTTAAAAGGTTTAAAGGGCCAACATTATGCGAGGAATCTAGCAGTACGCTACAACGATCTCGTAGGAATCGAAACATTCATCTCCCAGCGAATGGAGTTGTAAGAGACCCAAATGATTTTTTCAAAAGGAAATACCCTCTTTCAGGCACTTCAAAGTTACCTGCAAGATGAGAATATGGGTGTACGTGTAGTACAATAATAGCTACACGTTGTGCAGTAAGAGGTTACGATTGCTTTTTGATTTTGTTTGGACGCCATGTAGCTCCTGTAGTCTGAAAATTGCTTCATGCTTGGGACAGTCCCAAGAGAAAGAGTTAACAGATTCATCTACACAACTAACAAAAAATGGTTCAAATGGCTCTGAGCACTATGGGACTTAACTTCTGAGGTCATCAGTCCCCTTGAACTTAGAACTACTTAAACCTAACTAACCTAAGGACATCACACACATCCATGCCCGAGGCAGGATTCGAACCTGCGACCGTACACAACTAACAGAACTTTCATTTAGTTTTCAAGATATTACCTACGTGTCGTTTCATGAAAATGAATTTAATTCCCAAAGCTGTTAATCAGCAGAAATTCACCGTATCTGAAATGATTCGTTCTAATCATAAGCATTTATATTTTTGAAAAGAACTAATCTGGGCTTGCTTTGTGCGGATATGACTGCACGTGTCTGTATGTTAACATAAGGAATAGGTTCAATTGTCCAAAGAAATATATATGAAGCCATGAGTAACTCGATATAAAACACATACAAATGCTATAAAAAAATCCCCGGAGACGATTGACTTAATGAACACTTAGGGTCATCCGATTCTTTATGAAATATGGACAGAAACAATTACATATCATGCAACAAATTGGAATCAGAAAACTGCGAGAAAACCCATTACTGTGCCGGTTTTATACTTCGTTAAATGATGTGCCTTAGTTTACCAATCCAGAAGAAACAGTTGAATGCTCACTAACGGATGTAAGATGTGTTGAAGGCCAAAGACAAAGCACAGTTATAAATCCATGCATTACATCTGGATTTTACTTAAGTAGTTTCGAAACTTAATCCAAATAATTCCCTGAAATAAACAAACTTGTACCGTAGCTGGATCTACCAATTATCTCTGAAAGAAGAACATACGATATTGTCTCAAACTATGTTTTGAGGAGTTTTCAGGAGTTCAACAGCGGAGCCCAGAGAGACTCAAAGGCAACGAACGGCGGCTGTCGAGAGAGGATGGACGGTAGATTCCCAAGATGGAGGGGGGGGGGGGGGGGAAGCTTTCGTTTTCTAGATTTAGCCAAGCATACACATGAAATAACGGTAAACTCTGACCAGACAGCAATCTACACTGCTATATATCTGTGATGGGGATTGAAAGAGGGTTGGTGTCAAAGAAAGTACAAGGAATTACTAATTAAATGTAATTCGCATCAGTAGTGAAAATATCTGTTGAGGGATGTTTTCGTGGAATTTTATGAAAAGCCTAAAGAGCAGAGAAATTTCGTAGAAGGAGACAAAGTCGTCGTTTGACGCTTATGCTTTTTTTTTTAGATTGAGGCAAGTTTCTCTATGAATAGGATAAATATCCACATATGCATTATCCTCAACAAATACTTAAAGCTGCATGTAATTGCTCAAAACTTCAATTATTATAGGTTATGCTTATTATTGTAGTGCTGATTGGCGACCCCATGGAGTACTGGGTGCACAACGACCATATACGTGAAATTACCAGGCAGGTCAGCGTTGGCCGTAATATTGATGGTTTATTGATAGCTAAATCGATTTTCAATCACATAGTGATCACCTTCAGTGCTGCGGTGTACAAATTAAACTCATAGGTACTGATATCAAGTTAATATCAGTAACCAAAGCTAAGAAACGATCACAATCAGTTATTGTGAAGGTCTCGTAGCTTTGGTTACTTATAATAAATTGATACCAGTACCCATGAGTATAATTTGTACTGATTGTGATCATTTCTCAGCTTTGGTTACTGATAATAACTTGATACTAGTGCCTATGAGTTAAATTTGTACACCACAGCACTGAAGATTATCACTACGTTATTGAAAATCGATTTTGCTATCAATAAACCATCAATATTACGGCCAACGCTGACCTTCCTTCTAATTACGACTACAGTAGTAATAATACGATAAATATTAACAATTTTGGTATAAATTAATTTACGTTCAGCATTGTTTTGCTGAGACTATCTCGATTCAGCCGTCCACGTTTATTGTCCTGTGCAAGCATCTTCATCTCTGTAACCCTGCGAAACTGCTTCACCAACGTTTACATCCATTACCAAATTGACGATTTCTTAACGCCTCAGGATGTCACATCAACCGATTGCTTCCTTTAGTCACGTTGTAAGATAAATTTCTTTTCTCCCCAGTTCAATACAGTACCTTCTGATCTGTTGTGTATCTAAACATCTAATTTTCAGTATTCTTCTACAGTGGCAAAATTTTAAAAAGCTTATATTTTCTTCTTCCCTGAACCGATTAAGGCCCATGTTTCACTTGTCTTCAAGGCTACACTCCATCCAAATTCCTACAGAAAAGATTTGTTAACATTTAAAATGATATTAGATGATAACAAGTTCCACGTTTTCAGAATTTCTTTTGTGTTTCATTCCAGCCTTCATTTTATATGTTCCCTACTTCGGTTATCATGTCTTATGGTGCTGCTGTATTTCTAAATTCATCTACTACTTTTGCTGTCACAATTATTTTAAGGTAATTCCCTCTGCGTCACCTGTTTTAATTCGGCTACAGTCCTTTACCCTTAATCCCTTATTTCATTTAAGTTCGTGTTCTCCTGGAAGGCGTGTGGGGCCGATCAGATTTGCGTGGAGTATGGATCTCCGACCCTGTCAATCTCATTATGGCATGACAGTCTTGTGAGCAGCGATATACGGGAAGGATGAACCGCAAAATGCCCTCTGTCTTGCCGCTGCCAAATTAGAATATGTGGTGGTAAACCTTTCTCCTTCTTTGACGTTATTGGGGTCATATAAATAATCGTTTATTAGTCAAGGAAGCAAAAATTACTTATAATCATTAATAACAAATTTCGGCTAAAGCAGCTAGCGATCTTAAAATCAAATAAGACAAACATTGCTGAGTCTAATCACAGGCAGGTAGCGGACACTTTGCAATTGTTTGGTGATTAGACACAGCAATGTTTGTCTGATTTGATCTGAAGATGTCTAGCTGGATAGACCGAAAGTAGTTATAAGTGATTATCAATAATTTTTGCGAATTTGACTAAAATGATTATTTGTAAGAATCCAATAACTTTAACATTCGTAAATCGTTTTCTCCAACCTATGTCAGATAACAACAGTTTCTACTTCTTACCTGTGACATTACACCATCTCCTCACATACAACACTCAAATGTGATTAATGAATGAGAAATTTCGTTTTATACAACTGACCTCGCTCTTCTTTTTGTTCTTTTGTTGTTGTTGTTGTTGTGGTCTTCAGTCCTGAGACTGGTTTGATGCAGCTCTCCATGCTATTCTATCCTGTGCAAGCTTCCTCATCTCCCAGTACTTACTGCAACCTACATCCTTCTGAATCTGCTTAATGTATTCATCTCTTGGTCTCCGTCTACGATTTTTACCCTCCACGCTGCCCTCCAATGCTAAATTTGTGATCCCTTGAAGCCTCAGAACATGCCCTACCAACCGGTCCGTTCTTCTTGTCAAGTTGTGCCACAAACTTCTCTTCTCCCATCTTCTGTTCAATACCTCCTCATTAGTTATGTGATCTACCCATCTAATCTTCAGCATTTTTCTGTAGCACCACATTTTGAAAGCTTCTTTTCTCTTCTTGTCCAAACTATTTATCGTCCATGTTTCACTTCCATACATGGCTACACTCCATGCAAATACTTTCAGAAACGACTTCTTGGCACTTAAATCTATACTCGATGTTAACAAATTCCTCTTCTTCAGAAACGCTTTCTTTGCCGTTGCCAGTCTACATTTTATATACTCTCTACTTCGACCATCATCAGTTATTTTGCTCCCCAAATAGCAAAACTCCTTTACTGCTTTAAGTGTCTCATTTCCTAATCTAACTCCCTCAGCATCACCTGACTTAATTCGACTACATTTCATTATCTTCGTTTTGCTTTTGTTGATGTTCATCTTATATCCTCCTTTCAAGACTCATTTGTGAGTATCAGAATTATCCGGTTCTTAGCCCGCCAAGTTAGCTTTACGAATAAAAATGTTTAAATAAAGGTTCAGTCTTTCTCAGTGTACCATAAAGACTATAAGATTGAGCATTATGCTTTCTCAAGAATCTAGTGAAGATCATGAGGCGAAAGTTGCTGTGAGTCAAGACTTTTAGACTTTAACTCGCTCTTTGGAATCTCGGACCGAAAGCGAGGCGCGATGGAACTCTGACAGAGACGGTTATGCATCATCTGGTCCCTCACTACATATTATAAAGAAGTCGTCTGGCTACAGACATTTAGAGCTACACGTGGAAAGCTGGGATGAGTCGGAATTTGTGCATTAGAAGGAAATACTTGTACTCGGCTAAACATTTGGAGATACACCATTAACAGTCTTGATTTTGACCAGAGTAAGAAAAATAATTTATTACAAGGCATTAACTTGTCCGGTTTCTGTGCAGTAAATGCGTGAAACGTACCGAAAGTCTTACGCAATGAGCCCTGCCAGGGGTGAATAATAATTTCACAATAGTATATTTACTCCAGGAGTAACAACTTCCAGTTGGTGTTCCGTATTGTAAGCAGTTGATGCAATTCCTGAAGATTAGTAAAACCGAGATATGAATACCGGGTAATGCTGCGGAGGTTGCTACCCGAGCGACGAAAAACCTCCAAGTGAATTCCAAGTAATAATGCAAAACAGCTTTCCCCTCATACATAAATCATGGAAAATCTCCGTTCGCGGACATTAGGGAGAAACGCACAGCCTCGCAGCTCTAATTTATGTAGACATAATTTGCATGGCAGGGAATAATATCATGATAGGGCAGACCAGAGCGGCTGTTTCATATGCACTCCGGAGCGCGCGCGCGTATCACAGATTGGCCCGTGTTGTGAAAATATTGGCCGCGGGCAATCACAGCGCTGTCCTTCCGCGAGTCGCAACGGCTGCGGTGAAATTTCGGCCCAGCCCACACCGCGCACCCCCGGGAACACTGACGCCACGGCCGTTTGTATTGGACGCCACAACAGCCCGGCTCTCATCGCCAGACCCCCCTCCTTCTACAGCGACGGACGTCCTCTCGCGGCACACTGCTTTGTCGCTGCTCTTTTGTTTCTGCCTACAGCACAGCCCGAGGTGTGGGCGCGTACGAGGCTGCGGGAAAGTGTGTACTGCTTCACTTCTCCTTACGGATGGAAGAGAACGTCGCCCAAAATATCGGACGCATGTTTCGTGTTCGAGTTTCTAATTTTGGAATCTGTACTGACGACCGACAGCCAGTGCTAAAATACACTACTGGCCATCAAAATTGCTACACCAAGAAGAAATGCAGATTATAAACGGGTATTCATTGGACAAATATATTAGAACTGACATGTGATTACATTTTCGCGTAATTTGGGGGGCATAGATCCTGAGAAATCAGTACCCAGAACAACCACCTCTAGCCGTAATAACGGACTTGATACGCCTCGGCATTTAGTCAAACACAGCTTGGATGGCTTGTACAGGTACAGCTGCCCATGCAGCTTCAGCACGATACCACAGTTCATCAAGAGTAGTGACTAGCGTATTGTGACGAGCCACTTGCTGGACCACCATTCTCCAGACGTTTTCAATTGGTGAGAGATCTGGAGAATGTGCTGGCCAGGGCAGCAGTCCAACATTTTCTGTATCCAGAAACGTCCGTATAGGACCTGCAACATGCGGTAGTGCACTATCCTCCTGAAATGTAGGGTTTCGCAGGGATCGAATGAAGGGTGGAGCCACGGGTCGTAATACATCTGAAATGTAACGTCCACTGTTCAAAGTGCCGTCAATGCGAACAAGAGGTGACCGAGGCGTGTAACCAATGGCACGCCGTACCATCACGCCGGGTGATACGCCATTATGGCGATGACGAATTCACGCTTCCAATGTGCGTTCACCGCGATGTCGCCAAACACGGATGCGACCATCATGATGCTGTAAACAGAACCTGGATTCATCCGAAAAAATGACGTTTTACCATTCGTGTACCCAGGTTCGTCGTTGAGTACACCATCGCAGGCGCTCCTGTCTGTGATGCAGCGTCAAGGGTAACCGCAGCCAAGGTCTCCGAGCTGATAGTCCATGCTGCTGCAAAGTCGTCGAACTGTTCGTGCGGATGGTTGTTGTTTTGCAAACCTCCCCATCTGGTGACAGGGATCGAGACGTGGTTGCACGTCATCTCGACTGCTAGTGATACGAGACCTTTGGGATCCAGCACGGCGTTCCGTATTACCCTGCTGAAGCCACCGATTCCATATTCTGCTAACAGTTGTTGGATCTCGACCAACGCGAGCAGCAATGTCGCGGTACGATAAACCGCAATCGCGATAGGCTGCAATCCTACCTTTATCAAAGTCGGAAACGTGATGGTACGCATTTCTCCTCCTTACACGAGGCATCACAACAACGTTTCACCAGGCAACGCCGGTCAATAGCTGTTTGTGTATGCGAAATCGGTTGGAAACCTTCCTCATGTCAGCACGTTGTAAGTGTCGCCACCTGTGCCAATCTTGTGTGAATGCTCTGAAAAGCTAATCATTTGCATATCACAGAATCTTCTTCCCGTCGGTTAAATTTCGCGTCTGCAGCGCGTCATCTTCGTGGTGTAGCAATTTTAATGGCCAGTAGTGCAGATATTGAATCTGAACGGTGTTGAGGCATTTTAGTGCCTTATGGTAATCTCTTTACTCATAACGGGAGATCTGAAAGGGTGGGGTCGACCGTTTGATGGTTGCTGTCGTTGTTGTACAATCGCAGACATTGCCTTCGTGGGGCTTAGGCTGCAAAATATCACCGACAAGGAAATTCTCCTGATCCGCTAGCACCTTAAAACTCGCACTCATTTCCAGAACAGCGTCGTAGTCTGCCTCGTGTGCTAAAGGTTGTGGAATCAAGTCCCATCGGGTGCCACTTATTTTTCTAAAAATCTTTACCAAATGACTGTTACGTAAAGAAAAGACAATATGTGAAAACGTTAATGAAGTGTGCTTCCGTCTGAACCGATAAAGAAACCTGTGACGATAAAAACGTAGGGTTTATATTTTGTACATGATACGAAAAGAATTTATATTTTAAATTTTTTTATTCGATTTCTTGCCAACCAGACATCCATCTACTGAATAAAAGTGCCTAGCCAATGTAAATGAGTAATTTCGTTTTCCGTTTTCTAATCAATACATCGATATTGTATGAATCTTCAGCGTGTAAGCTAACTTAATCGCTAAGCTACGGTGCCATTCTGAAAATCACTGTTACTCGCAGGGCTCTAGTACAGTAGTTTTCAAACTTTTCTTGTCCATGGTTCCCTTGGCCTCGGAATATCATGCGCGTCCTTTCACACATGACAACCGACTCGCAATGTACTAACGTTTCTAAACAAATGAAAAAGTGTAGTTACTTCTTTATTAAATGTCGGCGCATCATATTTTAATCAACTTTAGATGTTACTACACGTTGTTCTGGCAACGAAATAAAGTGGAAGAATGAGTTTGTTTCTTCTTCAGCAGTTCTTCAAATCTCGGCCCAAGGTTGCAAACTGCGATTTTCCAAATTCATTCGAAACACGTATATTGTGTCATTGCTGAAAAATCTACCTCTCAAAGGTGGATTGTTGCCAAAGGCATCTAAACCCGTATGGTCTTAATAACTACTTGCGGATTCTGTTGCTTCACGGAGCTCCAAAACTCAAGCAGTGATGAGAAAACGAACTTCGGTTTCAAGAAATACCAATAAATTGTTCTTGTTTTTCATTGGTAATTGTTGGCTCTGGCTCTGAGCACTATGGGACTTAACTTTTGAGGTCATCAGTCCCATAGAACTTAGAACTACTTAAACCTAACTAACCTAAGGATATCACACACATCAATGTCAGAGGCAGGATTGGAACCTGCGACCGTAGCGGTCTCGCGGTTCCAGGCTGTAGCGCCTAGAACCGCGCGGCCACTCCGGCCGGCCTGGTAATTGTTGATGGAAGTTCTGTACTGAAAGGATATTTGATTAGCAGGGTCACATAGGGCCAACACTGATCCGTGCATTTTTCACCACAATGCTTCGCGTCCAACGGCATCTGATTTATGAATGGTTACTGGAAGCTCTGAAATTGCCGGAAGAAATAGTAGACATATTCCAGTTGGGCTTTACACCGTGCTCCTTACTTCTCAGTTTCGTAACGTATAATATTTGTGAACAATTTGTAGAAACATACGGGGGCATGAGTAAATTCAAGTAAATTGGCGGTAGTGTGAGCATTGTTAATAGTGGCGTGCGGGGTGTTCACTTAGGCCTCAAGAAACACATACCCTTTTACATCGACATTGGCGGACGTCGGGCTCAGGTCACGTATATTTGTCAGCCCAAATTTCTTCCATCTGTCATTCTGTGCTACACTTAAGGATGGACTGTACCCGCCTCTGGAGATTCCTCCTGAGGGTGCTGAGGGTGGTGTAGGCACTCCGTTTCTGACAGCGATAGTTGCGGGCACAATACCACGACACCGGCAGGGAGTACAAAAAGACAAAGTGCTCCTCTGCATACCGTAGCTGGTGAGACACAGAAACAGGTGGAGGTATGCCCGGTTCTATCAAACCCGCTGGAACAGTTATAGGCTGCACACCAGGGAGCTCCAGTTGTAGTGGAAAGTAACCCGAGGGAGGTTCCACAACAAATGGAGGACTATTTACCTCTGCCGCCCCTATTGGAAAATGTTTCTGAGAACAACAAGAAAGTCACGCAGGAAGAGCTGCAGAGATAACAGTCGCAAAGGACGAAACCCTGTTACGAAGCCGGAAACCATGCGTCGGAAAACAAAAGTGAAACGGAAAGTTAAGCTTTGTGTGTCCGGCATAACGAGAGCATCTTTCGGCAAGCCTGCACCCTGGAACAAACCCAACACCCGAAGGAGCCTTATATCGCTCCTTTCTAGAGCCTGTGTATCAGGAGAATGACTCATTCGTGCACAGTGACAGACGGTCTGAAGCAGAGTATGTAGTTCTAATTTTCATCTGCTAGGGGACAACAGAGGGCAGAGACATTCAAGAAACAGGTCAAGAGAATGTTTTTGTGAATTGTTCTCATTATTTTTTGAAAGCTTTTTTGTCTATTTATGTTTCAAAAATGGTTCAAACGGCTCTAAGCACTATGGGACTTAACATCTGAGGTCATCAGTCCCATAGAACTTAGAACTACTTAAACCTAACTAACCTAAGGACATCACACACATCGATGCGCGAGGCAGGATTCGAACCTGCGACCGTAGCAGTCGCGCGGTTCCAGACTAAAGCACCTATAACCGCTCGGCCACTCTGGACGGAATATTTATGTTTGTACAGCAGTGCGAATGATGCGTGAATATGGTCTAAAGTAAATATGTAGATCATTATTCTACTGATGAACGCTGTACGAACTAGTGTGAGAAAGACTCAAAACCGTGTGAATGCAGACGACGGAGAATTTTGTATCATAATATGTTAAGTAAGTTTATGGTAAAAGAAAATCTAATTCGAGTGCATATGAAAATAGTTAATAACGTGAAGTATACACAAAATACCAGAATGTTAACTACTTATTTCGGGAAAAAGTATAGTTCGAAAGTATGTTATTTGTCGATTGGTTAGTCATGAAAAGCGTGGAGTAACGCAAGAGAATGATGTTTTTCAGTTGCCTTAAAGAAAACTGACCAATCACAGCTGAGTATTCTTTGCGCGTCTTTCCTTTTGGAGATGCTTACAGTAGTCTAAAGTGGTCAGAGTCCAGCCTTTCAGTGGTACGGTTGTGTGTAGTACGAGCTCAGAAGGAAGTTATTATTTGCCAAATTTAGTTCTGCTACACGTTTAAAAAGTATTTTAAAGAGAAGGCATATTTATTCCGGCGTGTTTTTTTAGCGCGTACGGATTCTTTAAGTTAACTTTGTCTATGAGAAAAGACAGTAATTCGGCGTGGCATATTGAGCAGATTGTTGTTGTGGTCTTCAGTCCTGAGACTGGTTTGATGCAGCTCTCCATGCTACTCTATCCTGTGCAAGCTTCTTCATCTCCCAGTACCTACTGCAACCTACATCCTTCTGAATCTGCTTAGTGTATTGATCTCTTGGTCTCCCTCTACGATTTTTACCCTCCACGCTGCCCTCCAATGCTAAATTTGTGATCCCTTGATGCCTCAAAACATGTCCTACCACCCGATCCCTTCTTCTAGTCAAGTTGTGCCACAAACTTCTCTTCTCCCCAATCCTATTCAATACCTCCTCATTAATTACGTGATCTACCCACCTTATCTTCAGCATTCTTCTGTAGCACCACATTTCAAAAGCTTTTATTCTCTTCTTGTCCAAACTGGTTATCGTCCATGTTTCACTTCCAACATGGCTACACTCCATACAAATACTTTCAGAAACGACTTCCTGACACTTAAATCTATACTCGATGTTAACAAATTTCTCTTCTTCAGAAGCGATTTCCTTTCCATTGCCAGTCTACATTTTATATCCTCTCTACTTCGACCATCATAAGTTATTTTGCTCCCTAAATAGCAAAACTCCTTTACTACTTTAAGTGTCTCATTTCCTAATCTAATCCCCTCAGCATCACCCGATTTAATTTGACTACATTCCATTATCCTCGTTTTGCTTTTGTTGATGTTCATCTTATATCCTCCTTTCTAGACACTGTCCATTCCGTTCAACTGCTCTTCCAAGTCCTTTGCTGTCTCTGACAGAATTACAATGTCATCGGCGAACCTCAAAGTTTTTATTTCTTCTCCATGAATTTTAATACCTACTCCGAATTTTTCTTTTGTTTCCTTTACTGCTTGCTCAATATACAGATTGAATAACATCGGGGAGAGGCTACAACCCTGTCTCACTCCTTTCCCAACCACTGCTTACCTTTCATGCCCCTCGACTCTTATAACTGCCATCTGGTTTCTGTACAAATTGTAAATAGCCTCCGCTCCTTGTATTTTACCCCTGCCACCTTCAGAATTTGAAAGAGAGTATTCCAGTTAACGTTGTCAAAAGCTTTCTCTAAGTCTACAAATGCTAGAAACGTAGGTTTGACTTTTCTTAATCTTTCTTCTAAGATAAGTCGTAAGGTTAGTATTGCCTCACGTGTTCCAACATTTCTACGGAATCCAAACTGATTCTCCCCGAGGTCCGCTTCTACCAGTTTTTCCATTCGTCTGTAAAGAATTCGCGTTAGTATTTTGCAGCTGTGACTTATTAAATTGATAGTTCGGTAATTTTCACATCTGTCAACACCTGCTTTCTTTGGGATTGGAATTATTATATTCTTCTTGAAGTCTGTGGGTATTTCGCCTGTCTCATACATCTTGCTCACCAGATGGTACAGTTTTGTCATGACTGGCTCTCCCAGGCCCATCAGTAGTTCTAATGGAATGTTGTCTACTCCCGGGGCCTTGTTTCGACTCAGGTCTTTCAGTGCTCTGTCAAACTCTTAACGCAGTATCTTATCTCCCATTTCATCTTCATCTACATCCTCTTCCATTTCCATAATATTGGCCTCAAGTACATCGCCCTTGTATAAACCCTCTGTATACTCCTTCCACCTTTCTGCCTTCCCTTCTTTGCTTAGAACTGGGTTGCCATCTGAGCTCTTGATATTCATACAAGTGGTTCTCTTCTCTCCGAAGGTCTCTTTAATTTTCCTGTAGGCAGTATCTATCTTACCCCTAGTGAGACAAGCCTCTACATCCTTACATTTGTCCTCTAGCCATCCCTGCTTAGCCATTTTGCACTTCCTGTCGATCTCATTTTTGAGACGTTTGTATTCCTTTTTGCCTGCTTCATTTACTGCATTTTTATATTTTCTCCTTTCATCAATTAAATTCAATATTTCTTCTGTTACCTAAGGATTTCTATTAGCCCTCGTCTTTTTACCTACTTGATCCTCTGCTGCCTTCACTACTTCATCCCTCAGAGCTACCCATTCTCCTTGTACTGTATTTCTTTCCCCCATTCCGGTCAATTGTTCCCTTATGCTCTCCCTGAAACTCTCTACAACTTCTAGTTCTTTCAGTTTATCCAGGTCCCATCTCCTTAAATTCCCACCTTTTTGCAGTTTCTTCAGTTTCAATCTGCAGTTCATAACCAATAGATTGTGGTCAGAATCCACATCTGCCCCTGGAAATGTCTTACAATTTAAAACCTGGTTCCTAAATCTCTGTCTTACCATTATATAATCTATCTGATACCTTTTAGTATCTCCAGGGTTCTTCCAGGTATACAACCTTCTTTTATGATTCTTGAACCAAGTGTTAGCTATGATTAAGTTATGCTGTGTGCAAAATTCTACAAGGCGGCTTCCTCTTTCATTTCTTCCCCCCAATCCATATTCACCTACTATTTTTCCTTCTGTCCCTTTTCCTACTGACGAATTCCAGTCACCCATGACTATTAAATTTTCGTCTCCCTTCACTACCTGAATAATTTCTTTTATCTCGTCATACATTTCATCAATTTCTTCATCATCTGCAGAGCTAGTTGGCATATAAACTTGTACTACTGTAGTAGGCATGGGCTTTGTGTCTATCTTGGCCACACTAATGCGTTCACTATGCTGTTTGTAGTAGCTAACCCGCACTCCTATTTTTTTATTCATTATTAAACCTACTCCTGCATTACCCCTATTTGATTTTGTATTTATAACCCTGTATTCACCTGACCAAAAGGCTTGTTCCTCCTGCCACCGAACTTCACTAATTCCCACTATATCTAACTTTAACCTATCCATTTCCCGTTTTAAATTTTCTAACCTACCTGCCCGATTAAGGGATCTGACATTCCACGCTCCGATCCGTAGAATGCCAGTTTCCTTTCTCCTGATAACGACGTCCTCCTGAGTAGTCCCCGCCCGGAGATCCGAATGGGGGACTATTTTACCTCCGGAATATTTTACCCAAGAGGACGCCATCATCATTTAATCATACAGTAAAGCTGCATGTCCTCGGGAATAATTACGGCTGTAGTTTCCCCTTGCTTTCAGCCGTTCGCAGTACCAGCACAGCAAGGCCGTTTTGGTTAATGTTACAAGGCCAGATCAGTCAATCATCCAGACCGTTGCCCCTGCAACTACTGAAAAGGCTGCTGCCCCTCTTCAGGAACCACATGTTTGTCTGGCCTCTCAACAGATACCCCTCCGTTGTGGTTGCACCTACGTTACGGCCATCTGTATCGCTGAGGCACGCAAGCCTCCCCACCAACGACAAGGTCCATGGTTCATGGTTCATGGTTCATGGTTCATTGAGCAGATCGGTGACTAAAAACTTGAGTAATTAGATACCGATAAACTTAATAGTATAGTGAGTATTTTTATTTAAGAACAGTCCAAGCATAGTAGCTGTTCAAACTTCGGGAAATACGTTACCATAAACTTGTTAACGTGAATGAAACGGTTTGTGCATGACTGGGTTAAGATGAGAACGGGCTTGGCAGTAAACGTGTACATTATCGAGCTTCAGAATACACCGAAGTTTTGCCAGTATTTCCACCTTTCATTCAAAATTAAGTTCTTTTCCCAATTCTTGAAACAGTTACGTTATATGCAGCCTGATGCGAGTTGCAGTACGGTAGGTTTCTGCTCGGCTTTCCTACCGGCCATGTGTTGCAACGAGTTCGCAGGTGGGTGCAGGACGACAGGAACCTCGCTACTGCTATTACCGAGGCACAGTAAAATAGCAGGCCTCGGCGTCCGCTAAGCGCAAGAACAAACCGGGCATCGAGTAGCCAGCCCAGCTCATGCTTATACATTAGGCTACGACAGTCGTGGGCTCTGCCCATAGCGGCTGCTAAGCGGAAGTGGCCATCTCGACCGACGTAGTCGCGTCCGGATGGTGCACGAGTCGGCGTGCGCTCAGCACATCATGCCGACGGCGACAGGCCGTGGCGACGTAAACAGTAAAAGTTCATACAAGAAGGAGAATATAGACATTTCAAATGTCGTGCTACAGAAAAATGTTGCAGGTTAGATATGTAGATAGAATAACTAATGATGAAACACTAAATCAAATTGAGAAACAATGAATTTCTTCAATACTTGAAGACGCAGCTTGAGGCGTTAAGGAATCATGAATATGGTAAAGAAGGGAAGTGGGAAGAGTGAAAACTGTAGAGTGAGATCAAGGCTTGAATACAGTCAGCGTGTTCGGCTTGATTAAAATTGAAGGAAGAGGCTTTCGGAGGATCAGAGTAGCTTGAGAAGCTGCATCATACCCGTCTTCAGACTGAATACCATAACAATAGAAATATATATAAGACACAATAAGTATATTCTTTTGTAGGTAGGTATGTTCTTTTCTAGAAAACAGGAGACAAAGGAAAGGATGTAACGAAGCAAAACCTACTAATCGATGTTTGTATAACAATTTCACGATAGTATGGTAATAACGCTGAGTTTGCTCACCATTGTTATCATAGATTCCCCCTCATTTTTGTTTCCTTAGGCTCCATAATCGGGAAAATAAGTGAAAACATTATTTCCAGCTGCATACGTTGAACAATGAATGCCACAATAGAGTATGTTGTTACTGTGGGTTGAGGTCAGTTGCTAGACACAGACATCCTTCTGAATCTGTTCAGTGTATTCATCTCTTGGTCTCCCTCTACGAATTTTACCCTCCATGCTGCCCTCCAATACTAAACTGGTGATCTCATCATGCCTCAGAAAATGTCTTACCAACCGATCCCATCTTCTAGTCAAGTTATGCCACAAATTCCTCTCCTCTCCAATTCTGTTCAGTGCCTCCTCATTAGTTATTTGATCTACTCATCTAATATTCAGCGTTCTTCTGTAGCTTCACAATTCGAAAGCTTCTATCCTCTTCTCGTCTAACCTATTTATCGTCGATGTTTCACTTCCACATATGGCTACACCCCATACGAATACTTTCAGAAAAGACTTCCTGACACTTAAATCTATACTCGATATTAACATACTTCTTTTCTTCAGAAACGATTTCCTTGCCATTGCCAGTCTACATTTTATATCCTCTCTACTTCGACCACCATCAGTTATTTAGCGTCCCAAATAGCAGAACTCATTTACTGCTTTAAGTGTCTCATTTCCTAATCTAATTCCCTCAGGATCATCTGATTTAATTTGACTACATTCCATTATCCTCGTTTTGCTTTTGTTGATGTTCTTCTTATGTACTCCTTTCAAGACACTGCTCATTCAATTCAACTGATCCTCCAGGTCTTTTTCTTTCTCTCACAGAATTACAATGTCATCGACAAAAGTCAAAGTTTTTATTTCATCTCCCAGGATTTTAATTCCTACTCCAAATTTTTCTTTTGTTTCCTTTACTGCTTGCTTAATATACAGACTGAATGACATCGGGGATAGAGTTCAACCCTGTCTCACTCCCTTCCTAACCACTGCTTCGCCTTCATGGCCCTCGACGTTTATAGCTGCCATCTGGTTTCTGTAAAAATCGTAAATAGCCTTTAGCTCCCTGTTCAAATGGTTCAAATGGCTCTGAGCACTATGGGACTCAACTGCTGTGGTCATAAGTCCCCTAGAACTTAGAACTACTTAAACCTTTGCTGTCTCTGACAGAATTACAATGTCATCGGCGAACCTCAAAGTTTTTATTTCTTCTCCATGAATTTTAATACCTACTCCGAATTTTTCTTTTGTTTCCTTTACTGCTTGCTCAATATACAGATTGAATAACATCGGGGAGAGGCTACAACCCTGTCTCACTCCTTTCCCAACCACTGCTTACCTTTCATGCCCCTCGACTCTTATAACTGCCATCTGGTTTCTGTACAAATTGTAAATAGCCTCCGCTCCTTGTATTTTACCCCTGCCACCTTCAGAATTTGAAAGAGAGTATTCCAGTTAACGTTGTCAAAAGCTTTCTCTAAGTCTACAAATGCTAGAAACGTAGGTTTGCCTTTTCTAAATCTTTCTTCTAAGATAAGTCGTAAGGTTAGTATTGCCTCACGTGTTCCAACATTTCTACGGAATCCAAACTGATCTTCCCCGAGGTCCGCTTCTACCAGTTTTTCCATTCGTCTGTAAAGAATTCGCGTTAGTATTTTGCAGCTGTGACTTATTAAACTGATAGTTCGGTAATTTTCACATCTGTCAACACCTGCTTTCTTTGGGATTGGAATTATTATATTCTTCTTGACGTATGGGGGTATTTCACCTATCTCATGCAAGTTGCTCACCAGATGGCAGAGTTTTGTCATGACTGGCTCTCCCAAGGCTATCAGTAGATCTAATCGAATGTTGTCTATTCACGGAGCCTTGTCTCGACTCAGGTCTTTCAGTGCTCTGTCAAACTCTTCACGTAGTATCATATCTCCCATTTCATCTTCATCTATGTCCTCTTCCATTTCCATAATATTGTATTATAGTACATCGCCCTTGTATAGAGCCTCTATATATTCCTTCCCCCTTTCTGCTTTCCCTTCTTTGCTTAGAACTGGTTTTACATCTGAGCTCTTGATATTCATACAATCGGTTCTCCTTTCTCCAAAGGTCTCTTTAATTTTCCTGTAGGCGGTATCTATCTTATCCTTAGTGATATATGCCTCTACAATTATCCTCTAGCCATCCCTGCTTAGCCATTTCGCACTTCCTGTCGATCTCATTTTTGAGACGATTGTGTTCCTTTTTGCCTGTTTCATTTACTGCATTTTTATATTTTCTCCTTTCATCAATGAAATTCTATATCTCTTTTGTTACCCAAGGATTTCTACCAGCGCTCGCCTTTTTAGCTGCTTGATCCTCTGCTGCACTCACTATTTCATCTCTCAAATCTACCCACTCTTCTTCTACAGTACTTCTTTCTCCAGTTCTTGTCAATTGTTCACTAATGCTCTCTCTGAAACTCTCTACAGCCTGTCACAACACTGCAGCCACATTGATCAAAAATGTTACAGTTCTGTATTATTTGTTGTTGTTTACCTCTTACAAGTAATTATTTATCAATTTTATAGAAAAGTCTGATTTTTTTCTCACAAGTAATCTGACACCACTTGTATTGGTGCTTCGCAACAGGTATCTTCTGGAATAGGGCCTCTCTTTGCCTTCTTTTCGTAATTTCTAAAGTCGAATTGAATCGGAAAATACGTGATAAAAAACCGTACTCACTATGGGGAAGACTTTTATCCTGTAACAGACTCTCTCATATATCGCCATATCATACTCAGTTTAGGATAAGTATCAGTATCCAATAGTAGGGAAATATTAAACATTTTATCACTCACCTGAAATTAAGGCTTTCACGTGATACAGCATTTCGCTATTAAAAAATACTCAGAGACGATAAATGTACAGATGGATATCGGAGAAAGAAAGTCTGTGAAATAGTGGCAGCGTACACTTCAGCGAAGGGAAGGAGAACTGTACTATCAGGTTCTACGATCTATTGGAAGGAAGTGCGTTGCTACCAGCGGTGAATTCCATATCCGCGTGTGATGATTAGCGCTGGTGTCGCCTACATTAACTGCGGCAGAGGACAAGCTCAGAAATCTGTTAAACCTCCTTTGAGCGAGACGTTAACCGCCTTTACGGCTGCTGGGAGAGTGAGACAGCCGGCCCGGTCAGCAGAAGCAGCGGCAGCAGCCGCCGAAGGCTCGCGGCGGGTTATTAGCTTGCGGTGCGCCGACCGATTCCATCCATCACGGTCGCCATCAGCGCTGCGCCGCGCCGGCTGCCTGGCGGTCATTCCGCGTTACAAATGGACGCCGGGGCGCGGGAGCGCAGATAGAAACCATATCTCGGGCCGCACATAAGTCTGCGGCCGTCTGGCCAGAGCTCAGCTGGGTGGGCGCCGCCCTCGCAGAAAGGCGGCGCTGACGAGTGGCCATTCGGCTGAGGATGCGCGCCGGGGAGCGCTGGGACCGACGGGCCGAGCGTGGGACCGCGTCGGAAAAAGTCTGTGGCAGCACTCTCTCCACTGTCTCTGGCAAGTCGGCGCAGTCATGAATAGGGAGCCTGGATGTAGGTGTCTTCCGAGTTACGAGAGCAAAGTGTCGCCTCGTTACAAGAGAGAGCAAGGAAATCATAATATTGTAGATTTACACAGCCGGTATTTGCGATACTGCTGATATTTGATTTATGGGCATTAGGCTGTGGTCCAGAGCATAATTCTCCGCTTGACGTTTTGCCATCTACTACTGGAGACTTCAGCAGAGGCTTTAAGGGGAGCTGGAGGTGCCTATGCTGCCTATGTTAAAATCACTAAGTTTGAGGAACATTTATGAATAAACTACCAAATAGAAAAATTTGAATTTTTTTTTACATTTAGAGTGGTTTAGTATTGCAGTTATGACAGAGGGATTTTGGAGTATCTTTTCTAGTTTCCTTCCAATTATGTTTTTATTAATGACCCAATTTTTTTACAAATAATTGCTTTATAATTAAACTGAAATGAAACTACTGAACATATTGCCAAATGGCTGAGTTACAATGTAAGTTTGATCACTAGGAGTGCTGTATAAAAATTTCATCTCTCTAGCTTGAGTGGATTTTGTGAAAATGTTCCTTATATTCGAAAAATTCCAATTTATGGGAAATGGCTATAAAGTTTCTCAATACATTCCTGCACTATAGGCTGGATTATCAGGGTCTTCTTCTTCATCCTCCAAAAGCTTCCTCCTCTGTCTTCTTTTCTGGCCTATTGTTCCATCATACTTCATATGCCTTTCTCTTCTTTATGCTCCTCTTATCCTTTCTCTGTCAATATTTCTTAGTGCTCGTGCAGTGTTCACCCCAGCTGTAAATCCTAATGCCTTCAGAACTTCACACTTCACACTGTTCCCTTGGTTGTAGGTTGCTATTGCATCATAAATGCCAAAGTGCAGTGTTTTTATGCTTACAAACACCCTTTTAGGAATCACTTTCCAAATCAAATTGTTTACGCTCTCATTAGGATTCTGCGTCTTTCCGTGTAGACATTTGTGTAACAATTCTGGCTGTGCTAAGTCATGAAAAATTGGTTTTATTGCATTTATCACAGCTGCTGGCAAACCATGTTTGTGATCATAGTCCTTTTTTGCATTATATTTGCACCAGGAATCTTTTGGGCACAGGCTGTGTTGAGGGTATTCATTGGAAGAGGCAGTATGAAGGAACAATGCCCGCACTGCTTTTCGATTGTCACTAACATTACTAGTATTTTGCCTTATAGCATACCCATAGTATCTCTGTAGATGTTCAATCACCTCATCAGTAAGCCTGCCTCTCACTCCTATTGTCTTTCCATCACTGAGCTTACTTGAACCCAAAGTTTGTTTGAGCCTTCGAAGCCGTGCACCCATACGCTTTTGCACATGCCCAATGCATTCCAACTTTTCAACTACAAATTCATTTCCATAATGTTTCAGTTCCTCTATAGTCTTGAAACCTTTGTAGTCACCATCCCCAAGGTAGTATTTGTACCTGACGTTGTATCTGGGAACTGAACGTTCAAAAATTTGTTTCACTCCATCCACTTCCATTGCTCCACTTGATCCACTAATTTTTGCCTCACAGGTTCCACTGTGCTCTCCTTTGATTTTATTTTTGCACCTACAATGTTTTGATAATATTGCAACATCTATCACTTTTGCACTATCACCACAAGTAGCAGTTACAACCTCATTCAGGGATTTATGACCCATCTTTTGCCAGGAACCATCTAATGCCACTACCATATCCCTAGAACCACCGTTCATATCTACAGATTCCTCCACTGCTTCCTTCATGGTTTTCAAAGCCACATCTTCAACAGAGGATCCTACCAGTTCACAGTAGTACCCAAATTTGCTTGGAGGCGATGGCAAGTTCATAGTACCACAAAACAGTTTACCAGCAGCAGACCCTTTTCCAATGGATCGAAGACCATACATAAGTCGAACATTCACATCAAACACTCTAGATCGTCCATTTTCACCAAAGAGACTGGCATGTGAATTGTAGAGTCACTTAATACTTGCAACATATACAGATTATCTTCATCTCACAAGCTAAACCAAAGTGCTTTGTTATCTCTAGTCGCACTCCTACACTTGAACACATTTTGCACAGAACACTTTCTTTCAGCACAGAAGATAATAATCCAATATTCAGTACTTCGTTAATATCATCACTGTCACTAACATATTCACGAAATCTGTCACTTCCACCAGTCAGCTTCTTGCTAGAAGATGTCACAGGGCTATGGCCGGCCATGTGTCGCTTAGCAGAAGAACGCACTGTTTCAGTAATTGTAGTATCGCAACTTGGTATTAGTGTTAATTTTCTTTTCCCTATGTTCTTCCTCTTCTTCTATACACGGTCACTAAAACGTGGCATCGTAACCAGAACAACGCTTTACACAAGAAGTATAATACTACTAACAACAGGCGCAACACTGAACTAATTCGAAACGGTAAACAGCAAAGAGACGATGTTCCGCGCTCTTAGCGCTTCATTTGTCACAGAAAACAATGTAGCCAACCCTTGCACACTCGCTGTATGCGTAACATAAGGTGCTGTATGCGTAACAGGCCGAGAAAATCCCAAGCAGTTCGCTAGGAAGTCACGAGAGGGTGTTAGATGCATTCAGTGGCCGCCCATTTCCTCTGCAGGCGTGGGGGAAAATGGTAATAACTCCACTTCTAAGGCGAGTAGAACAATAATTCAAAGTTGACATTAAAGAGGAATGTTCCAAATAATTTTCGGTAGCAAAAAAAAAAAAAAAGATCGTAATTTTTTGGATTTGACCACCTCCGGCTCCCCGTAACGACTGACAAACCTGTTACATCTCAAAACAAGCTCAGTAAGCCGGTTTATACGTACCCAAGCATCGGTCGGTTCGTGGCGTCATCCCACCATTTAGAGCCCCTATATAAAATGGCTCTGAGCACTATGGGACTCAACATCTGAGGTCCTGAGTCCTTCAGAACTTAGAATTACTCAACCCTAACTAACCTAAGGATATCACACACATCCACGCCCAAGGCAGGACTCGAACCTGCACCGTAGCGGTCGCGCGGTTCCAGACTGAAGCGACTACAACCGCTCGGCCATTGCGGCCGGCTAACCCCTATATATCATCAACCGTGTTTTCCCCATGTAAGTAGGCTGTTCAGGTTTTTATGTTGGTAACGTCACGTAGCGCTCTGTATGAAAATCACTGACTGTGCTGTGTGCAGTCTGTGGCTGGTTGGCATTGTAGGAATATTCGCTATTGTAGTATTGGGCAGTTAGATGTGAACAACGCGTAGCGTTGCGCAGTTGAACACTATTAAGGCAAATACATTGTTTGTTCTCTATCAAAATCTTCCATTTGCTAACTATGCCTATCAGTAGTTAGTGACTTCATTAGTTAGAATCTTTTATTTAGCTGGCAGTATTGGCGCTCGCTGTATTGCAGTTTTTCGAGTAACGAGGATTTTTGTGAGCTAAGTGATTAATGAAAGGTATAGATTATATTGTTAGTCAGGGCCATTCTTTTGTATGGATTATTGAAAGTCAGATTGCGTTGCGCTAAAAATATTGTGTGTCAGTTTAGTGATGATCAGAATAAGTAAAGAGAGAAATGTCTGAGTACGTTCAGTTTTGCTCAGCTGTTTGAAAATCAAATAACGTAAGGGGTTTATCAGCATAATTATTCATAAATTTATCTAAGGGGAGGTTTCACCCATCTCGGAGGATTCAGTAGTGTTTACTTTGTGGACTGTTAACCTGATCACGCAACTTTGGCAGTGTTTCTTACAAAATGTTTGCTATTGCATGTATGAAGTGAACAAAACACGATTAATGTTTATAGAGATATTTAGAATACCCATTTCATAAAACAGAAAAACTGAAATGTGATATTACAAGGCTACAGAAACATAGGCTCGGAACTTTCGTGATAGTTTGTAAAAGAACTCGGTTACAGTATTTTCAAATGTGGGTGTTATGCAGTAACAACCTGCGGCTATTTGCTATTTTTGCCTGTATATAGTCACTTGTAAACGAGACTTTTTTTTTATTCAAAATGAGGTATATAAAGGAATGCCCCATTTTTATTGTACAGACGTTGGGGAAAGTACGGTTTCATCTTACAGTGAAACGAGTTTTTATTAATAGTTTCATCTATCGCTTAACCAGTACCCATTTTATGTAATTCATAATAGGTTTGTTGCTTGTTGAGCTGTGGTACAAACTTTATTCTTTGAAGGTTATGTTACTTGCGCAAGTTCCCGCACAATGACCAATCCGCTAAAAAAGTATCTGATTTCCACTCGTACTACCGTTCTGTATAAGAAATGGGGTTAAGTATTATTCAGTTTGTGTATGTATGTTTATAATAACACGCATGGCCGGCCGTTGTGGCCGAGCGGTTCTCGGCGCTACAGTCTGGAACCGCGCGACCGCTACGGTCGCAGGTTCGAATCCAGCCTCGGGCATTGATGGGTGTGATGTCCTTACGTTAGTTAGGTTTCAGTAGTTCTAAGTTCTAGGGGACTGCTGACCTCAGAAGTTAAGTCCCATAGTGCTCAGAACCATTTGAACCAACTGAGACGAAAAGTAAGACGACGACAGCTACAAAAGACACTGTAGAACTGAAATTGCACTCGCTAACCCTGTCAGCAGGAAAACAATGTGAATGGAGCTCCATATGCTGGGAATTACAGGGTGAGCTGGAATTTCAGAACAAAATATAAGTAATGCGATTGCCAGTAACCGGAAAACGGGGTGCCGAAGCCGTAAAGTCTGGACTATGGAGCAATGGAAGGACGTCGTTTGACCGGATGAGCCATCTGTCCGTGGCCTACGATGTCAAGCGTGAAACAAGGCGGGGCTTCCGTGATGATTTGGGCAGACACATCTCATTTTCCCATGGGGCCCACGGTTAGTGCACCAGGTAGCGTTACTGCCACAGACTGTATGACATCTGTATCTCCATCATACACCGCATGCCACGTAATAGTATATGCGGAGGATACTTTTTGTACCACTAACTGAGCTCTCCAACACTGTTCCATTCGCGAGTAGCGCGTGCGAAGAATGATTGCGGGCAAACCTCTGTATTGGGCTTATTTCGCGAATGTTCTACTCGGGGTCATTACGCGAGACGTTTGTGAAGGAAGGGAGGAGGGGCGGGGCAAGTAATATGTCGTAAGACTCTTCCCGGAAAGTGCTCTCTCGAAATTTCAGCAGAAAATCGCTCCGTGAAGCAACGTCTCTCTTGTAACGTCTGCCAGCGGAGTTTGTTGATCATCACCGAGCGCTCTCGCGCCGCCTAGAAGATACCGTGACGAAAAGCGCCGCCCTTGGTTGGTTTTTCTCTGTCTCTTCTATCATTGCTACCTGGTAGGGATCCCAGACAGATGAACAAAACTCAAGGATCGGTCGTGGATGAGTTACATTTCCTTAAGATTCTTCCTATGAATGAGAATCTGCCATTGGCTTTTCCACAACTTGTGGATAGTTATTCGTAGGTATTTTACGGTATATACTGTTTCCAGCTGTTTGTTATCAACATTGCAGCTGTACAGTAGTGAATTTCTTTTTCTGTATGTGCGCAATACGTTGCCCTTGGTTATTCAAATGGTTCAAATGGCTCTGAGCACTATGGGACTTAACATCTGAGGTCATCTCTCCCCTACACCTTAGAACTACTTAAACCTAACTAACCTAAGGACATCACACACATCCATGCCCGAGGCAGGATTCGAACCTGCGAACGTAGCAGTCGCGCGGTTCCGGACTGAAGCGCCTAGAACCGCTCGGCCACCCACGGCCGGGCCTTGTTTATTTTCAAGGTCAGTTGCCAGAGCCTGTACCATTCATCAATTCGCTAGAGGTCATTCTGCAAATTATCTTCTGGCGTTGCTACTTTGTTACAGACAAGCGCGTCATCTGCGAACAGCCTTACTACTTTCTACTAGATCACCTATATACATTACTGGCCTTTAAAATTACTACAGCACGAAGATGGCATGCTACAGAAGCGAAATTTTACCGACAGGAAGAAGATGCTGTGATATGCAACTGATTAGCTTTTCAGTGCATTCACACAAGATTGGCACCGGTAGCGACACCTACAACGTGCTGACATGAGGAAGGTTTCCAACCGACTTCACATACACAAACAGCGGTTCACCAGCGTTGCCTGGTGAAACATTGTTGTGATGCCTCGTGTAAGGAGGAGAAATGCGTACCATCACGTTTCCGACTTTGATAAAGGTCGGATTGCACCCTATCGCGATTGCGGTTTATCGTACCGCGACATTGCTGCTCGCGTTGGTCGAGATCCAATGACTGTTAGCAGAATATGGAATCTGTGGGTTCAGGAAGATAATACGGAACGCCGTGCTGGATCCAACCGCCTCGTATCACTAGCAGTCGAGATGACAGGCATCTTATCCGCATGGCTGTAACGGATCGTGCAGCCACGTCTCGATCCCTGAGTCAACAGATGGGGACGTTTGCAAGACAACAACCATCATCACGAACAATTCGACGACATTTGCAGCAGCATGGACTATCAGCTCGGAGACTATGAGTGCGGTTACCCTTGAAGCTGCATCACAGACAGGAGCGCCTGCGATGGTGTACTCAACGACGAACCTGGGTGCACGAATGGCAAAACGTCATTTTTTCGGATGAATCCAGGTTGTGTTTACGCCATCATGATGGTCGCATCCGTGTTTGGCGACATCGCGGTGAACGCACATTGGAAGCGTGTATTCGTCATCGCCATAATGGCGTATCACCCGGCGTGATGGTATGGCGTGCCATGGTTACACGCCTGGGTCACCTCTTGTTCGCATTGACGGCACTTTGAAGAGTAGACGTTACATTTCATATGTGTTACGACCCGTTGCTCTACGCTTCATTCGAGCCCTGCGAAACCCTACATTTCAGCAGGATAATGCACGACCGCATGTTGCAGGTCCTATACGGGCCTTTCTGGATACAGAAAAAATTCGACTGCTGCCCTGGCCAGCACATTTTCCAGATCTCTCACCAATTGAAAACGTCTGGTCAATGGTGACCGAGCAACTGGCTCGTCACAATACGCCAGTAACTACTCTTGATGAACTGTGGTATCGTGTTGAAGCTGCATGGGCAGCTGTACCTGTACACGCCATCCAAGCTCTGTTTGACTCAATGCCCAGGCGTATCAAGGCCGTTATTACGGCCAGAGGTGGATGTTCTGAGTACTGATTTCTCAGGATCTATGCACCCAAATTGCGTGAAAATGTAATCACATGTCAGTTGTAGTATAATATATTTGTCCAACGAATACCCGTTTATCATCTGCATTTCTTCTTGGTATAGCAATTGTAATGGCCAGTAGTGTATATTGTAAACAGCAATGGTTCTATCAAAAATCCTTGAGGTACGTCGGAAATTACCTTTACAGCTGTCGATTTTGTTCCGTTAAGAGAGACATGTTGAGTTGTGTCTGCAAGGAAGTCTTCAATCCAGTCGCAATTCTGCTCCGATACTCGATAAACTCGTATTTATTTTGAGTAAACGGCAGTGCGAGACGTCGTCAAATGCCTTTCTGAAGTCAAGGAACACGGCATCAGCTTAAGCGCCGTTGTCTAGTGGGCTGTGGATTAAATTTCAGCCAAGGTCCGTCTCACAGTACAGTGTTTGTTCCCCAATGACGATACTGTGTTCCAAGAAAACAGGGCCCTATACACTACCATCATTGTTAGGTGAACTTGTCATTATTTTACAAGAAGAATCGTGTAAGATTCCCTTAAAAGACACCAAGAACCAATAATTATCCATCAATTCCAAGTCGACTTTACTCTGTTTAGAAACCCAACGGTATTCCAACATCGTTGTTGACAAGGCAGTGTGTCGTGTTTTCGGTGTTTCCGTATTATTGCCCGTTGCCTGTAGGTAGGTTTGAATCGTAACGATTCGGTGTCACTGCAGGAAACTTGTCCAAAATTGTACTAAATTTCTAGTGTAAGTTTGTGCCCCTTGTTATTTATTACTGTATTTGTAACTAATTCGTTGTATCAGACATTATATGGGTATTAGATAAATTTCGGAAATCGCGTCAAAGCCTTACCTCAGTTCTGTTCATTTCTCTCCAAGGGGAAACAAATATATAAAACCGCATTATACAAAATATTGTTAGTATTTAGTTTACTCAACTTTAATGAATTTACTTTCTCAGTTAAAAAAAATATATAGGATGGAAAGAAGTTAGTTGTATGACAGCTGCATCAGGAGATTATGCGGAACCAGCATCGAGGAATGAAAATGTGTGCCGGACCGTGATTCGAACCCGGAATATCCTGCTGACTAAGCATTGGCCTTAACCACTGCGCCACCCGGACACGGGGTTTAGCGCTACTGTGCGGACTATCTCGGCACTCCTGCCTGCCGACCCACACTCCCATCGCACGCCACGTATCTGCACTCGCCATCCATGTCCTCTATGCTGGCTACTGACAGTTTCCCGTAGGTGATGGGAGGTATTTGTGCATCCGCACTGGAGAAGGTGGATTCGGTGCCCATCGAGGCGAATCAGTTATATCAATGCCTGGTATCTGTTATGAATTGTCAGAAAGAATAGGCAACAGGTACTGATTTAACTGATCCGCCTCGATGGGCAACGAATCCACCGTCTTCAGTCCGGATGCACAAATAAGTCCGATCTTCTGAGGGAATCTGTGAGTAGCGAGCAAAGAGGATGTGGCAGTGATACTTTTCATGTCTGGTGCAAAGTGATATCAAAAGTGCGCGAGAGTTTTTTTTTTTTGGTCATGTGTTGTTTTTTATCTTTGCCTTAAGACTATAGGATCTCCTAGTTTTTGTTACTTCTCTGTTGTTTTTTTCTAGTTTCTCCTCATTGTGAGTTTTCACGAATAAATATGTTTTCGTTAACTCATGATACCGGACGGCTATGCAATTATTTGTTGTAGGCAAGTCGCCTACATAATTGGTGGCCCCGACGTGATTTGAACACGCAACCTTCTGATCTGGAGTTTTTCTCTAAAAAGTTCAAACGAAGTCAGTCGACATCAGAGTCAAACAAGTACTGTACCAAGAGAAACGGGGAGATAGGACCCCGTCAGAATACTGGCGTCATTTACGCAGCCTGGTAGGTAGATCGACAGTCTCTGATAGACTGTTACTCCACGTATGGCAACAACAGCTACCAATGCAAGTAAGAACAACAGTAGCTATATACGACGAAAGATCAGTTGACAAACTGCTGCTCGCTGCAGACAGAATCTACGAGACGCACGAGCCTACTGCAACAGTCGCAATGACGTCGACAGGTGCCACGTACGGTAACTACCATTACCAGCAAGACCAAACTGACGATTTAACAGTAAACTGTGCCGCGGTCGCAACGCGACAAACAACAGGGGCTGTGTGGCAGTGATATTTTTCATGTCTGGTGCAAAGTGATATCAAAAGTGCGCGAGAGTTTTTTTTTGGTCATGTGTTCTTTTTTATCTTTGCCGTAAGACTATAGGATCTCCTAGTTTTTGTTACTTCCCTGTTGTTTTTTTCTAGTTTCTTCTCATTGTGAGTTTTGACGAATAAATATGTTTTCGTTAACTCATGATACCGGACGGCTATGCAATTATTTGTTGTAGGCAAGTCGCCTACAAGGACATGGATGGCGAGTGTAGATAGCTGGCGTTAGATGGGAGTGCCGAGACAGTCCGCGCAGTTGAGATGAACACCGTGTTCAAATAGTTCAAATGGCTCTAAGCGCAATGGGACTTACCATCTGAGGTTATCAGTCCCCTAGACTTAGTACTACTTAAACCTAAGTAACTTAAGGACATCGCACACGTCCATGCTCGAGCCAGGATTCGAACCTGCGACCGTAGCAGCAGCGCGGTTCCTAACTGATGCGCCTAGAGCCGCTCGGCCACAGCGGCCGGCAAACACCGTGTCCGGGTGGCGCAGTGGTTAACCCAACTGTGTGGCAAGCAGGAGATCCCGCGGTCCAATCCCGATCTGGAACACTCATTCGTCATGGCAAGGTGAGTGGGATGTAAGTGATAAGGGATGTAGACTGTACGACTTCTCCCCTGACATAAGGGAGCGGTTGAGAATGAGACATATCGATCGCAGCCGCGGTATGGTACATTTCTTAACCAGACACGGACCTTATCCCACGCCCTTAAACCGCGTGAGTCTGAGGCAGACACCTACATGCACATGCTGGGAAGAAGGTTCCCCAGAACACACTGTCTTTTTCTGCGGGCAATACGCGAACAATAGACATACACTACACTTAGACACTATATATATATATATATATATATATATATATATATATATATATATATATATATATATATATATATATAACGAAGAACAATAGGCACAATTAAATGCACTGACAAACAGTATTTCAAAAACAACACATGAAGAGTACATGCGCACACGACATAACAGACATACCTATGTGCGACGAAACAACAATCTCCAGAGGTTGGGCAGCGATACCCACAGTGACAGCGATAATAGTGACAATGAGGAGGAACAGGAGGAAGAAGCTGAGATGTGACAGTAAATAAACATAAGGCGCTGGCGATAATAGCCAAGAAATCACCAAATGCTGTACATGGATGGGCACTTAAAGTAGTTAATACATAGGATTAGTAATAAATAGGATAAGCAATATTATTTATCTACTAATAACCATTCGTGTGTGTGTGTGTGTGTGTGTGTGTGTGTGTGTATGTACGCTCGTGTGTTTCTGTGTGTGTGTGACTAGCGGTCAACGGCTTGAAGAAACCATTCCGAGGTATTCACCGTCAGTCACATTCGGTAATGGTACTAACAAATCTCCCCTCTATCCTGTTGTTCTTGTTGTGGTCTTCAGTCCTGAGACTGGTTTGATGCAGCTCTCCGTGCTACTCTATCCTGTGCAAGCTTCTTCAGCTCCCAGTACCTACTGCAACCTACATCCTTCTGAATCTGCTTAGTGTATTCATCTCTTGGTCTCCCTCTACGATTTTTACCCTCCACGCTGCCCTCCAATGCTAAATTTGTGATCCCTTGATGCCTCAAAACATGTCCTACCAACCGATCCCTTCTTCTAGTCAAGTTGTACCACAAACTCCTCTTCTCCCCAATCCTATTCAATACCTCCTCATTAGTTACGTGATCTACCCACCTTATCTTCAGCATTCTTCTGTAGCACCACATTTCGAAAGCTTTTATTCTCTTCTTGTCCAAACTATTTATCGTCCATGTTTCACTTCCATACATGGCTACACTCCATACAAATACTTTCAGAAACGACTTCCTGACACTTAAATCTATACTCGATGTTAACAAATTTCTCTTCTTCAGAAACGATTTCCTTGCCATTGCCAGTCTACATTTTATATACTCTCTACTTCGACCATCATCAGTTATTTTACTCCCTAAATAGCAAGACTCCTTTACTACTTTAAGTGTCTCATTTCCTAATCTAATCCCTTCAGCATCACCCGATTTAATTTGACAACATTCCATTATCCTCGTTTTGCTTTTGTTGATGTTCATCTTTTATCCTCCTTTCAAGACACTGTCCATTCCGTTCAACTGCTCTTCCAAGTCCTTTGCTGTCTCTGACAGAATTACAATGTCATCGGCGAACCTCAAAATTTTTACTTCTTCTCGATGAATTTTAATACCTACACCGAATTTTTCTTTTGTTTCCTTTACTACTTGCTCAATATACAGATTGAATAACATCGGGGAGAGGCTACAACCCTGTCTCACTCCTTTCCCAACCACTGCTTCCCTTTCATGCCCCTCGACTCTTATAACTGCCATCTGGTTTCTGTACAAATTGTAAATAGCCTTTCGCTCCTTGCATTTTACCTCTGCCACCTTCAGAATTTGAAAGAGAGTATTCCAGTTAACGTTGTCAAAAGCTAGACGTAGGTTTGCTTTTTCCTATTCTTTCTTCTAAGATAAATCGTAAGGTTAGTATTGCCTCACGTGTTCCAACATTTCTACGGAATCCAAACTACTCCCGGGGCCTTGTTTCGACTCAGGTCTTTCAGTGCTCTGTCAAACTCTTCACGCAGTATCTTATCTCCCATTTCATCTTCATCTACATCCTCTTCCATTTCCACAATTTCTTCCTCAAGTACATCGCCCTTGTATAAACCCTCTATATACTGCTTCCACCTTTCTGCCTTCCCTTCTTTGCTTAGAACTGGGTTGCCATCTGAGCTCTTGATATTCATACAAGTGGTTCTCTTCTCTCCAAAGGTCTCTTTAATTTTCCTGTAGGCAGTATCTATCTTACCCCTAGTGAGACAAGCCTCTACATCCTTACATTTGTCCTATAGCCATCCCTGCTTAGCCATTTTGCACTTCCTGTCGATCTCATTTTTGAGACGTTTGTATTCCTTTTTGTCTGCTTCATTTACTGCATTTTTATATTTTCTCCCTTCATCAATTAAATTCAATATTTCTTCTGTTACCCAAGGATTTCTATTAGCCCTCGTCTTTTTACCTACTTGATCCTCTGCTGCCTTCACTACTTCATCCCTCAGAGCTACCCATTCATCTTCTACTGTATTTCTTTTCCCCATTCCTGTCAATTGTTCCCTTATGCTCTCCCTGAAACTCTCTACAACCTCTGGTTCTTTCAGTTTATCCAGGTCCCATCTCCTTAAATTCCCACCTTTTGCAGTTTCTTCAATTTCAATCTGCAGTTCATAACCAATAGATTGTGGTCAGAATCCACATCTGCCCTGGAAATGTCTTACAATTTAAAACCTGGTTCCTAAATCTCTGTCCTACCATTATATAATCTATCTGATACCTTTTATTATCTCCAGGATTCTTCCAGGTATACAGCCTTCTTTTATGATTCTTGAACCAAGTGTTAGCTATGATTAAGTTATGCTCTGTGCAAAATTCTACAAGGCGGCGTCCTCTTTCATTTCCTCCACCCAATCCATATTCACCTACTATGTTTCCTTCTCTCCCTTTTCCTACTGACGAATTCCAGTCACCCATGACTATTAAATTTTCGTCTCCCTTCACTACCTGAATAATTTCTTTTATCTCGTCATACATTTCATCAATTTCTTCATCATCTGCAGAGCTAGTTGGCATATAAACTTGTACTACTGTAGTAGGAATGGGCTTTGTGTCTATCTTGGCCACACTAATGCGTTCACTATGCTGTTTGTAGTAGCTAACCCGCACTCCTATTTTTTATTCATTATTAAACCTACTCCTGCATTACCCCTATTTGATTTTGTATTTATAACCCTGTAATCACCTTACCAAAAGTCTTGTTCCTCCTGCCACCGAACTTCACTAATTCCCACTATATCTAACTTTAACCTATCCATTTCCCTTTTTAAATTTTCTAACCTACCTGCCCGATTAAGGGATCTGACATTCCACGCTCCGATCCGTAGAATGCCAGTTTTCTTTCTCCTGATAACGACGTCCTCTTGAGTAGTCCTCGCCCGGAGATCCGAATGGGGGACTATTTTACCTCCGGAATATTTTACCCAAGAGGACGCCATCATCATTTAATCATACAGTAAAGCTGCATGTCCTCGGGAAAAATTACGGTTGGAGTTTCCCCTTGCTTTCAGCCGTTCGCATTACCAGCACAGGCCAGATCAGTCAATCATCCAGACTGTTGCCCCTGCAACTACTGAAAAGGCTGCTGCCCCTCTTCAGGAACCACATGTTTGTCTGGCCTCTCAACAGATACCTCTCCGTTGTGGTTGCACCTACGGTACGGCCATCTGTATCGCTGAGGCACGCAAGCCTCCCCACCAACGGCAAGCCCTCTATCCTATCATCTTTTAATATTCTTCTTAAAAAGCAACAAAGTTTCATTTATATTTCAACCTTAAATTATTGTTATTTTGAAAAGTATCATTCTTTGTGATTGTTGTAGATAAAACAAAAGAAAAGAAAACTGTAAAAAGATGAAAAACGAAAATTGTAAGATGTACGACCTGTTTTAAACATCAGGTAACCGGTCTGAAATTTGGCAATTAAAAAAAAAAAACACTCATTCGTCGCTGCTGGTTCCGCGTAATGTCCCGATGCAGCTGAGATCAATAATCCCCTTCGTTTCCTTTCTCCCCCCTTCACCTATAATTTACAAATAATGTATCACAGTTGCGGATTCCGCGCGGTGTCTGGTACTTCGAACGTGTCAGAAAGAACAGACACCACACATTAATATAAATGTCAGTTGACCACTTCTGCTTTTCTCGCATTCAGTTGACCACTTCTGCTTTTCTCGTATTCCTTCCAGCAGTACTTGAAATCCTCCAGGTTTCTCTTTCCCATCGAAACATCAAGCCGCCAATGGGAAGTAAATTACCGCGACGGATGGCATGAAATACACAGGGCGTAATTCGTCATTTCCGCAGTCCTGGTCAGAGAGACCGAAATTTGACGCATACCAGTCACTTTCAGTGCTTCATTCACGGCCATCAATATACCTGCAAGCGCTTGAGCTCCACTCCACCTTTCGCTGTATGCATCTCTCTAGTGTTTAACACGAAACAACTCAAACTTTCCTTGCAACAGTCGTGAATACGAAAAAAGGGACATTTTCGAAAAGTGAGAACAAATCACACACACACACACTCTCTCTCTTTTCCCTGGATCCAGAAAGTTGGCTGATGGTGCGAACATATATTCGGAACTCCAGTGACAGCAAGCCAGGCAAAATGATAAATATTTATCCGAGTGTGTCTCCGTCGCCTGGGTGTCCCCACCACCTCAAGATTAATGAACTGTTCCGGCTTCTGGTGACGATCCATAAGGCGGCCGAGTTCCTGCTGAGTGTATCCGTCGACTAAATGTTTTTCTTTGAGCAGGAGGTGCACTAAGTTACATCGCGACACGTTACGACCGTTTTTATGGTGCGGTGTCGCGTCGTCGTCTTCGGTGATTAATAGCGTTGGCTTTTCCATCGCAAGTTTACTATACATTACATAAAGAACTTCCATGATAAATATCTGATTAATGACGAATGTTGTGTTAACTTTATATGAAAATCCGCACTTCATCAATAGCGCACTGTTGCCTTAAGGTTTTAGAAATTAAAGAAATTCTTTTAACCTTCGGAATAAACATACGCGTTTAATTTAAACAGAAAGCAGATTATCTAAAACACCTTTAAATTTTTTGTCTTGTGATAGATAATTACTCGATGAGAAGAAACATGTTTGGAAGAAAGAAGGAAGATTAGAATTTAACGTCCCGTGGACATCGAGGTCAGTGGAGACGGACCACAAGCTCGAACTGTTTCAATGATATTGAAGGAAATTGGCTGAGCCCTTCCAAATTATCCAGCTCGGAATTTGCCTGGAGAGGTTTAAGAAAATCACGGAAAGCCTAAATCTGGATGACAGGACGCTGATACGAACCGTCTTCCTCCCGAATGTGAGTCCAGCGTGCTAACCACAAAATACCTGGATAGGGTCTACTTCTCCTCAAGCATCCTTTATTAGAACTCGTCTGACGGAGCTTAGGAGCTATCTTCGTTCGCATTCATGTACAGAGCAATTCAAAACGAATAATGCGGTTACAGACAGCTATAACTATTTTGACACATAGCGATAAATGCGCAGAATTACGGAAACGAGAAATACGGCAAGATTCTTTAAAAAAATGTAGCAGTACTTTTCGACTCCACTTGGACAAACGCTTGGCATCCAAGCATTATATACACACGTCTTGATTTCTGGAACTGTTTCCGGTAAAGGAACACACACACAAGGTCTTTCAAACAAACTCATAAAAAGAAATCCATGTGTGTCAGATTCCGAGATAAACAAGGCCACGAGCAGAATACAGCATCGTCGTCTCCCGTTCAGCCAATCCAATCGTTTCGAAGACATTGGTATAGAAAAGTGCAAACCTTCATACCCACATGCGACTAGACCCGGTTATAATGATAATCGATGTGCCTGTTTCTCATGTAGGCAGTTAGAAACCCCACAACAGATGGTCCTATTTATGCGGGAATTACATAAACATTATCATACGCAGTTAAGCCGCGAGAGTCTGTCAAATACCAAATGTCTCCCGTGGGGAATTAGGAACCCCAAAAAACACAGTCTTTCTTCTGCGGGATTTATATAACCATTAGACACAGTTCACAGACATAGCACGTAACCACGGAACACCAAATATACGAATCAACTAGGAACGTTGGTCAGTGGAAGGGTCTGAAAAAATTAGCAGACAAAATATGTAAAGCAATTAACAAAGATTGCCTACACACTAGGGCACACACAGCGCAAGTCGATACAGAGAAAAACGAGATAAACCATAGGGTAGATGAAGAAGGAAAAGAAGGCACTTAAATATTAAATGACTTTAGATGTACAGATGATCTGTTACAGTGACCGAAATCTCACTGTAAAATTGTACGCAAACATAAACTAGTGTTTTAGACAGTGCCTAAAACATTGTAAACGTGTACAGAATACAATAAGACAATTGTCCAATCCGACTTGTCGAAATCCACCCCGAAACATCTTATGCAGAGGACTACAACGAATTAAATGCGCTGTCAAACATTTTGCTGCTAAGACGCACTGAAACCATTTTTTGAAAAATGTTGAAGTTCCTT
Organism: Schistocerca nitens; assembly: GCF_023898315.1. Taxonomy (NCBI): domain Eukaryota; kingdom Metazoa; phylum Arthropoda; class Insecta; order Orthoptera; family Acrididae; genus Schistocerca; species Schistocerca nitens. The sequence goes on from NC_064614.1 coordinate 73,903,344, forward strand.
TTTTTTTTGTTTTCGCACGAAGAATCGCTTATGACTGCGATTTGTATAGACCTTCCTGCCAAGCGTGCTATTGGTCGCGACAAGAGAGCGTAGAGCCGATTAGTGCTAATAAATGGAGTGACATTGACAAAATTGGAGCTCCTAAACGTTACAGAAAATGTCAGGTAAAGTTTTGAATAAGAGGCAGGTTTCGTGTCGACAGCTAAATTGCTGCAAATGCAGTTCTTACAAAGATGACTAGCAGAGGAAAATAAGTCAAGGCAGTGTTTGATGTTGCATTACAGACAACTTCCATCAGTGGTGACTAATTTATTGAAATGCAATATTTCTTGCACATACACTATTTTATAAGAATTCCTGAAGCACAGTTTTCACGATTATTTTTGGAAATATGTATTTTATTAACAATGAAACGGTTCCTTGTTTATTCCCCATAATCGTCAGGATAAAGTGAAGATTCATTTCAGTGACAAAAACAAACATTTTCCTTACACCAGACACACTAGGCGAAAGAAAATTTAATCCTTCCAGGCACGTTGGAGTAATTACTAGTTTTATTTATACAGAACTACAGTGGAGTATGAAATGGTTCTGGCCGTTGCTCTGCTCATTGCGCAAATACTTAAAGCAATACTTAGAGAAACTGTGCCGATGCAAACTGATAACGCACAAATAACTGAAATTTAAGGATACTTTTCTCCTGCTAAATTTCAAATGACATGCACAAGCAGCAAATTATATTATGCGACAGTTTCAAATACTTTCCTGATATTCTCTATCGAGAGTAACATAGGTTGTTTTTGGTGGAATTTGCATTATAACAACAATCTTTTTGTCATCCTCCTGAGAGACAAAGATATCGTTACGTTCGGGCCAAGAGTCCATCAAAAGCAATCTACGAATTTCTGCAACTCGTTAGAAAACGATTTCATTGAAATGTTACAAATTACCTACTTTTCCAGATTTTGATAGATCGATTATACGTTTTTTTTTGCCACTAAACAGTTCTTATTTTATTTTTGGTCCTAATATGCTATGAGGTCCCTGAAGACAGATATATAAATCTGTGAAACAGTAATGCCTTCATAGTTACCACTTTCATTGTTGCATAAGAATGTGTCAGAGCATTAATCGATTGCAGAACAGCATCTTCTGTTTTTGCTTCGAGACGATGAAGTGCAGTTTGTCGCAGTTCTTTCATGGAACCTGACAGTTCGGCATTAAATACAGCAGACGTCAACTATGCATTAACGGCATCTCCCCTACATTTTTACTTGAAGTAAGCTGCGCGTTTTGCTACTTCCTGTATTGTGTGATACGTTGAGTTTACTTAACCAGGTCGAAGAAGAAGTCAAAGCAGAAATGTTCATCTTAGTTGCATTTCGGAGGGCCCAGTCTCTTAGGTCTCCATAGGTAAAGGTGAATTGCCTCTCATTAGCAGCTCTAGATGGTTCACATCTCAAAAAATACTCCTCAAAAGAACTATTGTTCATGTTATTTATTAACATTAGGGGTTTATTTGGGTTCTTAATGGGGCGAGGGGGGGGGACAGTTTTTCTTTCACAGATTTGCGAGTTTTATTTTGGTGCGTATTTATTATTTCGTGTAAGTCTTCCTTCCATTTATGTAGTTCATGGTCCTCTTTCATGAAGCAAAACCAGGTCTGAATACTGCTTGACATTAAGCGTTAAACACAATGAATATTGATTCAGTTTTACTTCCATTGTTGAGATTCTGTGCAAAAAACAAGTGGTAGCTGTTACGCATATAAAATGAGCTGCAAATGTGAGAGAACTTTACATGCGGACATGTGTTTCAGAGAAAATATCAACGAAAACTGATACTCGCTTGAAAACTTACGATCGCGCCGAATTGTGTTACCTATTAACCGATGCGCCATCAACCAAGGGTATGCGCCCGGCATATTGCACATATGCAGTCCGCAACAGCTCCGGTAGAGATCTATAATTCTCCAGTCGCCTAGTGAGCTAAGAATCTGGCAATCTTGAGCAATTTTTTTTAAAACACTTTCAGTGCAGTGTTAGCAGCTAAAATTTTGAAAGGGTCTTTTCTTCGGTTTATTCTTCCTGTATAAAAAATTTCCTTAGCTTGGTTACACATGTCAGATTCGATCATTGTGTTGTAAGTACGTTATACCCAGCTAGTTAGATCTAACTCAATCCAATTATAGCACCACTAACACTAGCCACTGGGCACTGATTTATATCAACAGTACAAGTTAAAAATTTCCGGCAGACAAAGATTCCAACTCAGGTGTCCCACTTACCAGGCAGATGCGCTCACCAATATGCCATCCGGACGCAGTGGTCACCGCATCTGTACGCTTCACGTCACACCAGAATTGTCAAGTTCCAAACGCTACTGGTGCAGTGTGTCTGCTCATTACCCTCCCGCCTAGTAAGCAGAAGACCTGGGTTTGAATCCCAGTGTGGTGCAATTTTTCAACTTGCCCCATTGATATAAACAAATGCCCACTGTCAGTTAAAATATTAAGTACCCTTGTGTCTTGATTGATAATAGCTCAGGATCAAACTGGTGTCTGTTCTTTCAGACAAATCCGAAAGAACACACCACATGTACATAAATTAAGTAACAGAGTAAAAGAAATGGCCCACCTCCACTTGACGGATACGAGGAACAGTGGACATATGCAGCTGCAAAGAGGCCAAAAGTGACCCATCTGGAGACAACAGGAGGTGTTTGTTGATGGTCCCGTTGAGGTGGGTCACTGACTACATCGCCTTGGTGGGACAGGGCTGGAGAAGAACCTTCTGCGCACGCTGTGGGACCGCGGCCTGCGCGCGTCCAGGGTGCCGCTCCTGGAGGCTGAGCCTAAGTCCGGCGGCGGCCACGGCGCGGCGCTGGCGTCGCTGGAGGCGGCCGGCCCCTACCGCAGCGGCGTGCTGGTCGACGTCGCGTGTCCCGGCGGAGAGTTGTTGCTCACAAAGGTGCGTCACCGATTTTTCTCTCTTCACTCTTCCTAGTCCAAGCAACGACTACTCCTGAATGTTATTTACATGGAGTTCCATGGAAAAGATGAAACAATAGAAACGTCACGGGCTAAATGTTCACTTCAGTACCGAGAACTTGCTGCAGCATTTATTAATCTATCAAAACCATCGGCACAGAACCTCTAGTTTCAGTTTCTCCACGACGGCTACACTTGACTGGTGACCTAGTTTTGCTGAAAGGCTGTAGCTGTGTCATATAAATAGCCACCTTCTCGAAATTACGAAACACTTTAAAATACCAGTAGGTTTCTGTCTTTCTTCTACATATACTCGTACATCTACATCCATACTCCGCAAGCCACCTGATGTTGTGTGGCTTAGGGTACCTTGAGTAACTCTATCGGTTCTCCCTTCTATTCCGGTATCGTATTGTTCGTGGAAAGAAAGATTGTCGGTATGCCTCTGTTTGGGCTATAATCGCTCTGATTTTATCCTCATGGTCTCTTCGCGAGACATACGTAGGAGGGACAAATTTTCTGCTTGACTCCTCGGTGAAGGTATGCTCCCGAAACTTCAAGAAAAGTCCATACCGAGCTATTGAACGTTTCCCTTGCAGAGTCTTCCACTGGAGTTTATCTATCATCTCCGTAACGCTTTCGCGATTACTAAATGATCCTGTAACGAAGCGCGCGATGGATCTTCTGTATCTCTGCTATCAACCCTATCTGGTACGGATCCCACACCGGTGAGCAGTATTCAAGCAGTGGGCGAACATGTGTACTGTAACCTACTTTCTTTGTTTTCGGACTGCGTTTCCTTAGGATTCTTCCAATGAATCTAAGTCTGGCATCTGCTTTACCGACGATTAATTTTAGATGGTCATTCCATTTTAAATCACTCCTAATGCCTACTCCCAGATAATTTATGCAATTAACTGCTTCCAGTTGCTGACCTGCTATATTGTAGCTAAATGATAAAGGATCTTTCTTTCTATGTATTCGCAGCACATTACACTTGTCTACATTGAGTTCAATTGCCCTTCTCTGCACCATGCGTTAATTCGTTGCACATCCTCCTGGATTTCAGTACCATTTTCCATTGTTACAACCTCTCGTTATACTACAGCATTATCCGCAGAAATCCTCAGTGAACTACTTCCGATGTTATCCACAAGGTCATATATATATATATATATATATATATATATATATATATATATATATATATATATATTTTTTTTGTGAATAGCAACGGTCCTACGACACTCCCCTGCGGCACACCTGAAATCACTCTTACTTCGGAAGACTTCTCTCCATTGAGAATGACACGCTGCGTTCTGTTATCTAGGAACTCGTCAATCCAATCACACAATTTGCCTGATAGACCATATGCTCTTTACTTTGTTCATTAAATGCCTGTGGGGAACTGTATCAATCGCCTTGCGGAAGTCAAGAAACACGGCATCTACCTGGAAACCCGTGTCTATGACCTCTGAATCTCGTGGACGAATAGCGCGAGCTGGGTTTCACACGATCGTCTTTTTCGAACCCCATGCTGATTCCTACAGAGTAGATTTCCAGTCTCCAGAAAAATCGTTATACTCGAACATAATAGGTGTTCCAAAACTCTACAACTAATCTACGTAAGAGATATAGGCACATCTGTTCGACGTCCCTACTTGAAAACGGGGATGACCTGTGCCCTTTTCCAATCCTTTGGAACGCTGCGCTCTTCTAGAGACCTACGGTAGACCGCTGCAAGAAGGGAGGCAAGTTCCTTCGCGTACTCTTTGTAAAATCGAACTGGTATCCCATCAGGTCCAGCGGCCTTTCCTCCTTTGAGCGAATTTAATTGTTTTTCTATCCTTCTGTCATCTATTTCGATATCTACCATTTTGCCATGTGTGCGACAATCTAGAGAAGGAACTACAGTGCAGTATTCCTCTGTGAAGACACACACATACACACGGACACTATTTCCAAAAGTTAGTGCACATCAGCCTCCAAGACAGAAAATTGCTTATAAAACCGTACTTGCCTGGAACAATGGTTTCGAAATCGTCGACCTGGGTTAGACAGACATACGAACAATACATCAGCTACGGACTTGTCAAACGTCTAGAGTTTCGCGATTTAACTTAGATGAAGTACAAAATGACATAAAGATATTTCAGTGAGATCAGACAGTGGGATTGCGAACCCCATCGTCTTTCAGAGGGGAAAATATACGTGTATATTCTAAGTGAAAATGTTCATACGGATAATACGAATCGTAAGTAGTAACTATCAATCAGATGAGAAAATTTCCAAAAGTGACTGTGTTTATTATCTTTGTAAACACGTATGTTCCACCTATTCAAATCAGGCATCATATGTAATTTTCATATTTCTGTTCTCTTCGTGTACCCACTAGTTGTTTAACAGGCACTTTCCTTTTGCACGTTACACGTGGCCTCGCTCACACAGTGCAGATGCTCACTTGCCGCAGGCTTTACTACGCTGTACTGTGTGTTCCTAGGGACTAAGTGTGAAGCTATTATGTCAGAATGCTGTGAAATCAATCTAACTATTATGCAGTTTGGATCGGAAGATTTCTGCTCATAAAGTGATTTATGTTTCTTCGCTACACCGAAGGCATATGGTTCAAATGGCACTGAGCACTATGGGACTTAAATTCTGAGGTCATTAGTCCCTTAGAACTTAGAACTATTTAAACCTAACTAACCTAAGGACATCACACATATCCATGCCCGAGGCAGATTTCGAATCCGTGACCGTAGTGGTCGCGCGGTTCCCGATTGTAGCGCCTAGAACCGCTCGGCCACCTAGGCCGGTCCGAGGGCACATGTTACGTGACAGATTGTGTGATGAAATACGACATAAAAGGAGCGTGTGACCAACGACGAGAAAGAGTGCAGTCCACCTGTAACACTACGCTACTGCGCACGATACTTACACTCCTGGAAATTGAAATAAGAACACCGTGAATTCATTGTCCCAGGAAGGGGAAACTTTATTGACACATTCCTGGGGTCAGATACATCACATGATCACACTGACAGAACCACAGGCACATAGACAAAGGCAACAGAGCATGCACAATGTCGGCACTAGTACAGTGTATATCCACCTTTCGCAGCAATGCAGACTGCTATTCTCTCATGGAGACGATCGTAGAGATGCTGGATGTAGTCCTGTGGAACGGCTTGCCATGCCATTTCCACCTGGCGCCTCAGTTGGACCAGCGTTCGTGCTGGACGTGCAGACCGCGTGAGACGACGCTTCATCCAGTCCCAAACATGCTCAATGGGGGACAGATCCGGAGATCTTGCTGGCCAGGGTAGTTGACTTACACCTTCTAGAGCACGTTGGGTGGCACGGGATACAGGCGGACGTGCATTGTCCTGTTGGAACAGCAAGTTCCCTTGCCGGTCTAGGAATGGTAGAACGATGGGTTCGATGACGGTTTGGATGTACCGTGCACTATTCAGTGTCCCCTCGACGATCACCAGTGGTGTACGGCCAGTGTAGGAGATCGCTCCCCACACCATGATGCCGGGTGTTGGCCCTGTGTGCCTCGGTCGTATGCAGTCCTGATTGTGGCGCTCACCTGCACGGCGCCAAACACGCATACGACCATCATTGGCACCAAGGCAGAAGCGACTCTCATCGCTGAAGACGACACGTCTCCATTCGTCCCTCCATTCACGCCTGTCGCGACACCACTGGAGGTGGGCTGCACGATGTTGGGGCGTGAGCGGAAGACGGCCTAACGGTGTTCGGGACCGTAGCCCAGCTTCATGGAGACGGTTGCGAATGGTCCTCGCCGATACCCCAGGAGCAACAGTGTCCCTAATTTGCTGGGAAGTGGCGGTGCGGTCCCCTACGGCACTGCGTAGGATCCTACGGTCTTGGCGTGCATCCGTGCGTCGCTGCGGTCCGGTCCCAGGTCGACGGGCACGTGCACCTTCCGCCGACCACTGGCGACAACATCGATGTACTGTGGAGACCTCACGCCCCACGTGTTGAGCAATTCGGCGGTACGTCCACCCGGCCTCCCGCATGCCCACTATACGCCCTCGCTCAAAGTCCGTCAACTGCACATACGGTTCCCGTCCACGCTGTCGCGGCATGCTACCAGTGTTAAAGACTGCGATGGAGCTCCGTATGCCACGGCAAACTGGCTGACACTGACGGCGGCGGTGCACAAATGCTGCGCAGCTAGCGCCATTCGACGGCCAACACCGCGGTTCCTGGTGTGTCCGCTGTGCCGTGCGTGTGATCATTGCTTGTACAGCCCTCTCGCAGTGTCCGGAGCAAGTATGGTGGGTCTGACACACCGGTGTCAATGTGTTCTTTTTTCCATTTCCAGGAGTGTATTAAAGCCTGTACTATGGTAAGTTGACGGGCTTCACCTTATAAGAAAGGATTTTGGTATATAAGTTGACCGCGTGTACCTGAATGGAGGCAAAATCAGACTTTCACCCACTCAGTAACAACAATGATACGTCAAGCAAGTCTGAAGTGCAACTACACGTTAGGACGGACAAGAAACAACACAGCAGATGCTACCAAATTGTTAATAATACGGTCGCCAGCCTAATTAGGCATTAACTGAGTTTCTTCCCAGTACAAGTTGAAGTACGTTCATACAAGACAACACGTAACTACACTGCATAATATGGTAAATTTTAGAACCAGAAAATCTACTGAACTAATAATTTCAGTTTTTGTACTAATATGGACAAGCCAAAAATACACAACAATACACTATAATGTTTACTACAAACTTCGTACTGTCTATTGATCTGATTAAAATCGGGCATAGGTTACCCTAGAAACAGCACTTTCGAAACACACATACAATGTCAATTTTGAAAAAGGTAAAACACTAATAAATTTTGGGTTTAAATTGACTTTAACTTTGCTGGTCAAATCAGTTCAGTACACTTCATAATTCAAATGAATAGAAAAGAAAAGGGGGGGGGACCCTGAAACTGTTGTGATCACTGTACCGAAATTTTTTTTATTATCGAAATCGTTAAGCACTCAAAATTTCCAATATATGAGTTATTTCTCTTTTTAGCTTACTTCCTGCTCATTTAACTACCATTATTTTTGTCTCAAAGTAATTAAGCTTCATTACTAAACCAATTTCAAAATTATCTTCCAACTTTGTCAGACCTTTGTTCTTTGCTAATATATTCATTAACAACAAAGTTCTTTAAACATCATTCTAACATAGATAGGTCTGCAGGTAATTCTTATTAACATAAACTTTAATTCTTCATCTCGGGACACTCGGGTTGCACAACATGTGGAAAGGACCCTGTCTAGGTTAGTGATGAGGATAATTAAATGATAGGACAGTTCTGGTAAAAGTTAAGTTGTTATTGAACAGTCAGGAACAAAAGTAACACTGGTCCACACGAATACAGTACTAAAAGATTCAACCTGTTCGTATCGATGCGGCGGTTGGCGGGCGGCGAGATGGCGAGGCGCAGAGCACACATACAATCACAGCTATGGCTCTTGTTGTATCGGCACTTTGCTTCTTCTTAGCGTCGCAATACTTTTCCCTTTAGTGCCTATGGAATATAGCCATGCTGTATAGTCGTCGGAAACGGCACATCCGAGGCTCAATGAAATCACGTATTCCAGGAGAGCCTCTTCGATCCAGAGCGTGTTTCTCAGACCGATGCCCAACTCCGACTACTACTGCTGAGCCCGTTATGCCGTGCAGCGCCCGTGTGCATTTTCCCGCGCTCGCCTGCCATCCACCTTTTACCGCTCCCCTACAGACAGGGTATTCACCAAAGGTTTTGCATTCCACATATCCTAATACATTGCCTACGTATGGACCAGGCGCATAAATACAACTTTAACATCTTACAACAGTTTCAACATTCCTTACATTTCCATTTTGTTATAATATTGCTTGCAATTTGACATAAACATTAACATTCACATCGAAAATTGGTTACAGTTCCTTTAACATCATGGCATGAAAAGAAAAAGAAATGAAATCAGAACATCGATTACACTAATTTAACGAAAATCAGAAGAAAAAAAATATTGTATGTACAGTTGTTGTTGTTACACACCCAGAGTCGAATACGAAAACACTTACATATCATATTAAGTCACACAAATATACCTAACCTCTACAATCAGCTCTGAACTTACACATTCGAAAGAGGCAAACAATATTAGGAAATGGTACATGACTATGTACAGGACCATGCACATAGTGATTAGAAGCCGTAGCACTACATACAAGACTGTGACATTGTTTTGAAGGACCTTCATATCCTTTGTGGTTGCAAGTTCTCAGTCAGTTTGTTAAATAGCTTCAGACCCACTTGTAATGGCTCTTCTAGCACTGTGCAGAAGTGGAATGATTTAAGTGGAGGTTTCTGTTTAGTCTAGAATTATGTTCGTAAACCAGCTTCTTTGTAGCCTCTTGCCTCTGTTAGTTAAATGTCCTTTAAACAACAGATGTAAGTACCTGGCAGAGGAAGTATATCAACAGCTGAGAAAATAGCGTTACAGGATTCACTTATTTTGCCCACAACAGTTTTAGAAGAGAATAGAAAAGAGAAACCAGACGCGAAGATGATAAGATATCCCATATAATTGTATTATCGTCAGCAGATTTCATTGTGACCATGAAGTGAAACGAAAATGTTTGGGAAATACGGTACTACAAAATCAACTAGCTTTCCCAGCTAGGAAGGGCATGTATAGCGAACTGAAATAATACACTTTTTGTGTGATTTGAGGTTTTCCCGGCGTACAGAAATCTTGATAATTTCTCGGGTATTCAGCTGGGTAACGTCGGCTGAATACCCGAGAAATTTTCAAGAACATGCTTTTTCCTCACGTGGAATTAAACATGTGGCTAGTAAATAGCTATTTTCTAGCACATGGATAAGTAATGAGTGTGCTATTTCCTTTTCTGCGTTACGATAGATAACAAGTAACTCTCCATTTGTACTCGAGTATCAGGACGTGTTAAGGTCCAAGTCATCTCTTGCCACATCAGAACAAGACACTAATGTTCTAACAGTTCCACCAAACTGGCATATTGATACGAGGTTTTGTTCCTGCAAAGAGGAAGCACGTACATAACAAGTTTGTTGCTTTCAGTGATTGGTTTTTATGGAATCACTGTGACACAGGCTCGGCCTTTACCTCATTTAGGTAGTAAAGTCGATAGTGCGAAGAGATATCACATAATTTCTCTTTTTTTAAATTTAAGCATATTCCGGCACGAAAAATGTTCTTCTACAGAGTTACGTAATCATGCTACACATATAAAGACCACACGAAAAATCGCTGACCGACCTCATTTTTCAAAACTCAGTTGTTAATCACTTTACAGCTGCGGAATACTTATTAGTAACATATGTTAAGAAAAATTAAACATTCGTAGAAATACAATCAGTTTTGCTCGCAGATGACCAAGCCTATCCGCGTACTTACTAATGTGAAGCCGTCATACTTAACTTTTTTTTCTAGTTGGCGCGCGGGCCGTTGTGGCCGTGCGGTTCTAGGCGCTTCAGTCCGGAACCGCGCTGCTGCTACGGTCGCAGGTTCGAATCCTGCCTCGGGCATGGATGTGTGTGATGTCCTTAGGTTAGTTAGGTTTAAGTAGTTCTAAGTTCTAGGGGACTGATGACCTCAGATGCTAAGTCCCATAGTGCTTAGAGCCATTTGAACCATCAAGTTCGCGCGAACCCCTTCGCTAGGTGGTCATATATTACACTGCCAATGACACTTTATGTTATTTATGTATACTTAATCTATCACTTGTTTACCTAAATTTAACTGCTGTGCCAGTAACGTCATAATAGTACAGTACTATATCCGAAGATCGATCTAGTTACTATTAGCTGAGTTGAGTTCGGCTGTTTTGACGCAGGAGACCAGACAACGAGGCCATCGGTCTCATCGAATTAGGGAAGGATGGGAAAGGAAGTCGGCCGTGCCATTTGAAAGGAGCCATTTCGGCATTTGCCTGGAGTGATTTAGGGAAATCACGGAAAACCTAAATCAGGATGGCCGGACGCGGGATTGAACCGTCGTCCTCTCAAATGCGAGTCCAGTGTGCTAACTACTACGCCACCTCGGTCGGTACTACTATTAGCTGAGTACACTGTGTTACCTGGGAATAGATTTACTCCGATCTTCTGTTAGTCCATCTTCTCCTTCCCAGTCTCTTTGTTCATCTCTTCGTTCCCCAACTCCCCATTCATATCCTCCCACGCCTATCCTCACCCACTCTCTCTGTTCCTCACCTGCTCCCCCCTCCCCCCCCCCCCCACCATCGGCAGAGCTCCTCCTATCCTCTCTATCTCTTCCTTTCCCTTCTCTCTGTCCATCTCCTTCTCCTCCCTTTTTCAGTCAATCTCCTCCTGTCCTCTCCCTGTGTCCATGTCCTCCACTTCCGTCTCTCTGATCGTTTCCTCCTTCTCGGCTCTATCTCCTTCCCCCCACCCCCCTCCCTTCTCTCTCTTCCTCTCCTTCTCTCCCATGTCAATGTCCATCTCCTCTTCTTACGTTTCTATTCATTCATTCCCCCCCACAACCTACTCCTCTCTTCTCTCTATATGTTTTCACACCCTCAGCACATGGCTTACTGGTTCTTGATCTACATCTCCTCCGCAAGCTACCGTAGAAGGGGTGGCGAAGGGTACCCTGTGCCACAACTGGTAGTTTTCTGACTCGTTCTACTCGCACAAAGGGCGAGGGGAAAACGATTGTCTGTATGCCTCTGTATGAGCCCTAATTTCCCGTATCTTATCTTCGTGGCCCGTACACGAAATGTATGTTGTAGATATTAGGATCATATTGCCATCAGCTTCAAATACCAGTTTTCTAAATTTTCTAAATAGTGTTCATCGAAAAGAATGTCGCCTCCAATCCATGTATTCCCATTTCAGTACCCAAAGCATCTCTGCAATACCTGCGAGTTTTTCGCACCTACCGGTAACACATCTAGCAGCCCGCTTCTGACATGCTTCGATGCATTTATTTAGTCCGACCTGGTGCGAATCCCAAACACTCGAGCGGTACTCGAGAACACGTCGCACTAGCGTTCTACACTAATGGCCATTAAAATTGCTACACCAAGAAGAAATGCAGATGATAAACGGGCATTAATTGGACAAATATATTATACTATAACTGACATGTGATTACATTTTCACGCAATTTGGGTGCATAGAAACTGAGAAAACAGTACCAGAACAACCACCTCTGGCCGTAATACCGACCTTGATACGCCTGGGCATTGCGTCAAACAGAGCATGGATGGCGTGAACAGGTACAGCTGCCCATGCTGCTTCAACACGATACCACAGTTCATCAACAGTAGCGACTGGCGTATTGTGACCAGCCAGTTGCTCGGCCACCATTGACCAGACATTTCCTGTTGGTAAGAGATCTGGAAAATGTGCTGGCCAAGGCAGCAGTCGAACATTAACAGTATCCAGAAAGGCCTGTACAGGACCTGCAACATGCGGTCGTGCATTATCCTGCTGAAACGTAGGGTTTCGCTGGGATCGAATGGAGGGTAGAGCCACGGGTCGTAACACATATGAAATGTAACGTCCACTGTTAAAAGTGCCGTCAATGCGAACAACAGGTGACCGGCGTGTGCAACCAATGGCACCCCGTACCATCACGCCGGGTGATACGCCAATATAGCGATGACGAATACACGCTTCCAATGTGCGTTCACCGCGATGTCGCCAAACACGGATGCGACCATCATGATGCTGTAAACATAACCTGGATTCATCCGAAAAAATGACATGTTACCATTTGCGCACCCAGGTTCGTCGTTGAATACACCATCGCAGGCGCTCCCGTCTGTAATGCAACGTCAAGAGTAACCGCAGTCATGGTCGCAGAGCTGATAGTCCATGCTACAGCACACGTCGTCGAACTGTTCGTGTAGATGGTTGTTGTCTTGCAAACGTCCCCATCTGTTGACTCAGGGATCGAGACGTGGCTGCACGATCCGTTACAGCCATGCCGATAAGATGCCTGTCATCTCGACTGCTAGTGATACGAGGCCGTTGGGATCCAGCACGACGTTCCGCATTACCCTCCTGAACGCACCGATTCCATATTCTGCTAACAGTCATTGGATCGCGACCAACGCGAGGAGCAATGTCGCGATACGTTAAACCGCAATCGCGATAGGCTACAATGCGACCTTTATCAAAGTCGGAAACGTGATGGTACGCATTTCTCCTCCTTACACGAGGCATCACAACGACGTTTCACCAAGCAACGCCGGTCAACTGCTGTTTGTGTATGAGAAATCGGTTAGAAACTTTCCTGGTGTCAGATTTGCATATCACAGCATCTTCTTCCTGTTGGTTAAATTTCGCGTCTGTAGCACGTCATCTTCGTGGTGTAGCAGTTGTAATGGCAGTAGTGTATAAGCGATCTGCCTTGGAGACCAACCATGCTTACCTAAAATTCTCCCAATCAACTGAAGTCGAAAATTCACCTCCCGTAGCACAATCCGCACATGCCCTTTCCATTTCATATCGCTTTGAAACCTTACGTCCAGATATTTCAGCGACATGACTCTGCGGACTAGGACATTACTAATGCTGTATCCGATTATTTTGGGTTTCTTTTGTCTGATCGTCTGCATTAACTCACATTTTTCTACATTTGCAGGTAGCTGCGGTTCAAGAACACCAACTAGAGTCTTTGTCTAACTCATATTGTAGCCTCTTACAGTTACTCAACTTCGACACCTTCCCGTACACCACAGCATCATCAGCAAACAACCGTAGACTGCTGCCCACCCTGTCGGCCAGATCGTTTATGTGTGTAGAAATCATATCATATCATATGAAATCATATCATATCATATGTTACTGGCGTATTCCTGACGATACTCCTGTCTTTGATGCACACTCGCCGTCTAGGACAATATACTGGGTTCTGTTTCTTAACAAATCTGCGAGGCCCTCACATAGCTAGGAACTTGTTCCGTGTGCTCGTACCTTCTTTAGTAATCTGTAGTCGGGTAGTAAGTCAAATGATTCTCCAGAAATATGGAATCTGCCTGTTGTCTTTCAACCATAGTTCGTAGTATCTCATGTGAAGAAATGGCAAGCTAAGTTTCACAAGAGCGGTGCCTTCTGAAACCGTTCTGATTCGTGGACATAAATGGAAATTTATTTTATTCCAACACATAATAGGTTCTAGAAATGTGCGGCAGGTCGATGTAAGGATACTGATATGTGATTCTGCATGCCCGTTTTGTTTTTTACCTTTCTTATATAAAAGATACATCTGGGCCTTTTTCCAGTTCTTTTGAAACTCTTTGCTAGGCAAGAGATTCGTGATGGGTGCTAGCTAAGTAAGGGGCCAATGCCTTAGAGTACTCTTCGTAAAACCGAAATGCGATTCCATCCAAACCTGATGACTTATTTGTTTTCAACCCTGAGTTTTTTCCCTACGTCAGGGATGCTCATTACTATGGTCCATACGGGACACTGTTCAAATGGTTCAAATGGCTCTGAGCACTATGGGACTCAACTGCTGAGGTCATTAGTACCCTAGAACTTAGAACTAGTTAAACCTAACTAACCTAAGGACATCACAAACATCCATGCCCTAGGCAGGATTCGAACCTGCGACCGTAGCGGTCTTGCGGTTCCAGACTGTAGCGCCTTTAACCGCACGGCCACTTCGGCCGGCTACGGGGCACTGTGCGATCGTGAAATGACGCTATGTTTGTCCGATTCTCTTGCGTGATCGATTTCTTAAACGAGGAATTTAAAACTTCCACTTTTGTTTCGCTACTTCCAGCAGTCACACCAGACTGGTCAACGATCATTTGGATGGAAGCCATAGATCCGTTTAGTGATTTTACGTAGCACCAGAATTTCGTATCACGTGAAGGTTAATGTATGCTTTGTGCATAGGTCTTTCCACAGGCACTCGAATCTCCATCAACTTTTGTCCGTCGTCATTTACGCACTCTGTTTTGAATCGAATATTTTCCGAATTTCGTTGCTAAACCACGGTGGGTTTTTTCCTTTCTTAATCTACTTACTAGGCACATACTTATTCAGAGCACATTTTATAATCTGTTCTACCGTCACATTATTTCTTTCCATTTGATAAGTATTGTGAGTACCACGGGTTTAGGAAGTGGTTTTTCAAATTACACATATATTTCATATATATGTGTCATATTTCTAACATATGTGTACTCCCATGCCAACAGCCTTGCTGCAGTGGTAAAAAAATGTTCAAATGTGTGTGAAATCTTATGGGACTTAACTGCTAAGGTCATCAGTCCCTAAGATTACACACTACTTAACCTAAATTATCCTAAGGACAAACACACACACCCATGCCCGAGGGAGGATTCGAACCTCCGCCGGGATCAGCCGCACAGTCCATGACTTCAGCTAATCCCGCGCGGCATGCAGTGGTAACACCGGTTCCTGTAAGGTCACCAAAGTTAGGCGCTGTCGGGCTGGGCTAGCACTTGGATGGGTGATCATTCGGTCTCCAGAGTGCCGTTGGCAATAGGGGTGCACCAAGTCGTCGTGAGACAAACTTATGAGCTACTTGATTTAGAAATAGTGGCTCCGGTATCGTAAAATGACATACGGCCGGAAGATCGGTGTGCGGACCACATGCCCCTGTATACCCGCATCCAGTGACACCTGTAGGCTGAGGATGACTCGGCGGCCGGTCGGTACCGTTAGTTCTTCATGGCCTGTTCGGGCAGAGTTCAGTTAATTTGTACTTTTATTTCATCTGTACCTCCAACAAATGTTGGCCTGCAATTTCTTTACCATGCGGTTGAATGTTTATAACGACATATCTCTTGAAGTAAGTACCGTACAACGATATAATTTTGCAGTTACATTTAGTGGTATATGTAAGCCCTGTAAGGGACATCTGTTGTGAGTGAGTTAGAAGCAACGGAGTAATAAATTAGAATGTCATGTACAAAGCGACAGTTTTTGACACATCTCAGTGTTTATGCGACACCGCCGGGATAACAAGGCCGCCCAGCAGTGTTAGTGACGTCACACTAAGCGGCCCATAGCCGACGCAGCAGTCCACGGATACCTCCGTACAGACGCGCCTGATGCTAACGATCTTCTGTCCGTCATACAGAAAGGAGCGAACTATAATTCGAACCAAAGATCAAAGTATATATATTCCTGTAAACAGCATAAAGGTTCGTAACGAAATACCGATTCCTTATACGGGCAGGAATAGGTTCTAGAACTCCTCTGAAAAGTGTTTATCTTCAGTACCAGAATAAACATCAAATTGTCAGGTTTTCTAAATAGAAAAGCACTTTGTTAGTAACAGACAGCAATAATGAGACTTGCAGTTGGTGATTTTTACGTGGAAAAACTGTAGAGAGATTGAAATTGGTAAGTAAGGAGAGCCTCAGCCTTTTGCTCACATTCTTACATGTAATGCACTTGGTTGTTTTTCATTTCCTTACCTTTCATAACATTTTTAATATTGTTTCAAGAAGTGTGTCTTCAATAGCAGAGTGAACTTCAAATTGTCAGGCTTTTCTTAAAGGAAAGAGCAGTCCCTTACTACCATAGTGCAAGACAGAATCTTGAGTTCAGTGATGTCTCTACTTTGTCTCCATTTTTTATTACTGGGGATAGACTTGTAAAAATCCTTGAAAAGAGCTGTCACCATGAACATATGAGTAAATTCACAATAGTCAGGTGTTTTATGAGATAAAGCAAACTCTTGTTACCTTATTGTAAACGAAAGTTGTGATGGTTTTGCTATGTATGACAGTGTTTAAGATAATTTACTTTCAGTGTAATAGCTTGAAAATGTTAAGTCATGCTGTCAGTTGGCATTTGTCACCACCTGTATGCGAGTTTTAAAGCTAAATAGTGTTCTGACAATTATAAAATAGTGGCAAAGTTCCTCAATCGATTAAACTTATTCTTGCCCATATATGTAATCGGTATTTCGTTATGAACCTTTATGCTGTTTACAAGAATATATATAATTTGGTCTTTGGTTGGAATTATAGTTCGCTCCTTTCTGTATGACGGACAGAAGATCGTTAGCATCAGGCGCGTCTGTACGGAGGTATCCGGGGACTGCTGCGTCGGCTATGGGCCGCATGGTGTGACGTCACTAACACTGCTGGACGGCCTTGTTATCCCGGGGGTGTCGGTTTATGACGCTGTATCTCCAGAACTACGTAAAGTGACATATATTTGCAAGTATATGCAACGGTACATGTGAATACTGTCTGCTAAATTTCTTGCAAATAGAGTTAGCAGTAAAGAAGTAATAAATTAATAGGTCATTTGCTATTTCATCATTTGGTGGTGGGATATCAGCGTGAAAAGGGCTCCTAGGAAGGTCTGAAGTTACGTGTAAAGTTAATGGCATCTCATTTTCAAATATTGGATGGACATAATCCGGTTACTTGACGTCATCAGCTGCGCTGCTTTTATATCTCCACCTCGACGGAAAACACATACATAGACACACATCCACTCTCAAAATATGTATTGGTTAATAACTAAAAACAAGCGATTTGGCGCGCAGGCAGAAGGATAATCCCCTTCTAGCTTTCATTACAACAGCGAATCAGAACCCAAGTATTGTCTGTTGTCGATGTTTCACACGAGCACTGCGTCAAAGTATATTATTATAGAATCACGTCGGTAAAATACGAATTGAGTTTGTCGCTGCAATTCGTTATCACAAATAAGTTCGGGTTTTAATGAAAAATTTGTTACAAGTCTCTCATTAACGTATCTCTGATGATCTGTTTTTGCAGTGACAATCCTGACAAAGAAGAAACTGTGGGGTTTTTGCAAACGAGCAGTGTCGATAATCCTTAGCTGTCACGGAGTGACTAGTTCTTTGTGTTTTATCTTTGCAGCATAACGTCCTCGGTTATTGGTGTCCTACTTAAGCGAATGTATCCTGTGTTATGTGTTCCATGCTGTAGACAATTAAGTACCGTAAATTGGCTCTTACACACGCGAGAGGGGTTGTATACCTGTTGTTGTTGTGGTCTTCAGTCCTGAGACTGGTTTGATGCAGCTCTCCATGCTACTCTATCCTGTGCAAGCTTCTTCATCTCCCAGTACCTACTGCAACCTACATCCTTCTGAATCTGCTTAGTGTATTGATCTCTTGGTCTCCCTCTACGATTTTTACCCTCCACGCTGCCCTCCAATGCTAAATTTGTGATCCCTTGATGCCTCAAAACATGTCCTACCAACCGATCCCTTCTTCTAGTCAAGTTGTGCCACAAACTTCTCTTCTCCCCAATCCTATTCAATACCTCCTCATTAGTTACGTGATCTACCCACCTTATCTTCAGCATTCTTCTGTAGCACCACATTTCGAAAGCTTCTATTCTCTTCTTGTCCGAACTAGTTATCGTCCATGTCTCACTTCCATACATGGCTACACTCCATACAAATACTTTCAGAAACGACTTCCTGACACCTAAATCTATACTCGATGTTAACAAATTTCTTTTCTTGAGAAACGCTTTCCTTGCCATTGCCAGTCTACATTTTATATCCTCTCTACTTCAACCATCATCGGTTATTTTACTCCCTAAATAGCAAAACTCCTTTACTACTTTAAGTGTCTCATTTCCTAATCTAATTCCCTCAGCATCACCCGATTTAATTTGACTACATTCCATTATCCTCGTTTTGCTTTTGTTGATGTTCATCTTATATCCTCCTTTCAAGACACTGTCCATTCCGTTCAACTGCTCTTCCAAGTCCTTTGCTGTCTCTGACAGAATTACAATGTCATCGGCGAACCTCAAAGTTTTTACTTCTTCTCCATGAATTTTAATACCTATTCCGAATTTTTCTTTTGTTTCCTTTACTACTTGCTCAATATACAGATTGAATAACATCGGGGAGAGGCTACAACCCTGTCTCACTCCTTTCCCAACCACTGCTTCCCTTTCATGCCCCTCGACTCTTATAACTGCCATCTGGTTTCTGTACAAATTGTAAATAGCCTTTCGCTCCCTGTATTTTACCCCTGCCACCTTCAGAATTTGAAAGAGAGTATTCCAGTCAACATTGTCAAAAGCTTTCTCTAAGTCTACAAATGCTAGAAACGTAGGTTTGCCTTTTCTTAATCTTTCTTCCAAGATAAGTCGTAAGGTCAGTATTGCCTCACGTGTTCCAACATTTCTACGGAATCCAAACTGATCTTCCCCGAGGTCGGCTTCTACCAGCTTTTCCATTCGTCTGTAAAGAATTCGCGTTAGTATTTTGCAGCTGTGACTTATTAAACTGATAGTTCGGTAATTTTCACATCTGTCAACACCTGCTTTCTTTGGGATTGGAATTATTATATTCTTCTTGAAGTCTGAGGGTATTTCGCCTGTCTCATACATCGTGCTCACCAGATGGTAGAGTTTTGTCATGACTGGCTCTCCCGAGGCCATCAGTAGTTCTAGTGGAATGTTGTCTACTCCCGGGGCCTTGTTTCGACTCAGGTCTTTCAGTGCTCTGTCAAACTCTTCACGCAGTATCTTATCTCCCATTTCGTCTTCATCTACATCCTCTTCCATTTCCATAATATTGTCCTCAAGTACATCTCCCTTGTATAAACCCTCTATATACTCCTTCCACCTTTCTGCCTTCCCTTCTTTGCTTAGAACTGGGTTTCCATCTGAGCTCTTGATATTCATACAAGTGGTTCTCTTCTCTCCAAAGGTCTCTTTAATTTTCCTGTAGGCAGTATCTATCTTACCCCTAGTGAGACAAGCCTCTACATCCTTACATTTGTCCTCTAGCCATCCCTGCTTAGCCATTTTGCACTTCCTGTCGATTTCATTTTTGAGACGTTTGTATTCCTTTTTGCCTGCTTCATTTACTGCATTTTTATATTTTCTCCTTTCATCAATTAAATTCAATATTTCTTCTGTTACGCAAGGATTTCTATTAGCCCTCGTCTTTTTACCTACTTGATCCTCTGCTGCCTTCACCACTTCATCCCTCAGAGCTACCCATTCTTCTTCTACTGTATTTCTTTCCCCCATTCCTGTCAATTGTTCCTTTATGCTCTCCCTGAAACTCTCTACAACCTCTGGTTCTTTCAGTTTATCCAGGTCCCATCTCCTTAAATTCCCACCTTTTTGCAGTTTCTTCAGTTTCAATCTGCAGTTCATAACCAATAGATTGTGGTCAGAATCCACATCTGCCCCTGGAAATGTCTTACAATTTAAAACCTGGTTCCTAAATCTCTGTCTTACCATTATATAATCTATCTGAAACCTGTCAGTATCTCCTGGCTTCTTCCATGTATACAGCCTCCTTTCATGATTCTTGAACCAAGTGTTAGCTATGATTAAGTTATGCTGTGTGCAAAATTCTACAAGGCGGCTTCCTCTTTCATTCCTTCCCCCCAATCCATACTCACCTACTATGTTTCCTTCTCTCCCTTTTCCTACTGACGAATTCCAGTCACCCTTGACTATTAAATTTTCGTCTCCCTTCACTACCTGAATAATTTCTTTTATCTCGTCATACATTTCATCTATTTCTTCATCATCTGCAGAGCTAGTTGGCATATAAACTTGTACAGCTGTATACCTACTCATCGGGATTTCCTGGAAAATTAATGGTTAAGTACAGTAGAGTTGTTTACTCCGAAGTAGTTTCGTCATTTGGCTAAATACCTCAGGCGAAGCAGAAGTGCTAACAGCGACCCTTCATTTCCCTGCCGCCACAGGCATCAGCTCGGCGCATGTTCGGCATCCAGCGCCACTGGCTACTGGTGGACACCGCCGGAAATAGAACGGCAGACGACGAGCCAGAGTTTACCGTGCTCCCCGCCCGATCGCGCCACCTGCTCGCTCAGCTGTTCATGATGCCCGACAGCGAGGTGGTGTGGATGGGAGCTACAGAAGACGGCGAAATACAGGTAAAAGAAAAGGGAACTCACCACACCATTATAGCAGAGCTGTAGGAGGTAGCAACTTTGAATTATCAAACGTCACTATTTGGTTCCTTGCTATTAAGATATAACAAAGTGACAAGAAATATGGTATTACAATGCAGTAGAAAGTCATATCAGCGTGTTTCAAGTAGGAGACAAGCCATAGCGATTTCCATCGATCTGCACTCAACCTATTTAACATTGCTGATATCTCGACCATTACAACTCACCCTTAGTTTGAACATGAAAGAAACTAAAAGTTAGGCTGATCCCGGCGGCCCTTGGGCATGGATGTGTATGTTTGTCCTTAGGATAATTTAGGTTAAGTTGTGTGTAAGCTTAGGGACTGATGACCTTAGCAGTTAAGTCCCACAATATTTCACACGCATTTGAACATGTTTGAAAGTTACGAATTTTTTATAGTTCTTGTATTTTGTAATTTAGGACTACTTACTCCTTCTGACATCAGCAGATACTTGCCCTCAGCATCCGATGATGATCTCTCCAGGCTTTGCTGCTTTATTTTCAGCGGTGTGTACCCACAAACCAGCAGGCCTCATCTTCGTCTCACATCTTGATATTCAACCTGACCCATATATGTCCATTTCCCTTTATTATTTTGTTATTTGACTGTTTCAGCTACCAATAGGGTACAATTACATGATAGCTTTCACTTCTTGAGTTCTTTTAAGTGTAGACAGTATTCAAACATTATCTCACTCAATCATGCTCACCATTATTCCGAGAACACTCTTCGTCTTATTCTTGCATTCTCGTCTCACAATCTACTACTACCGTCATTCTTGCACTGGACCTCTCTCTGTGCCCAAAAAAAATTTTTTTAGGTATCCTACACTTCCTACAGCCGATGTGTTTCTTCGATTCTCGGGATTGATGGATATAGTCTTTCTGTTCCCTTGGTAGGTCAATGTGCTATTCACAATCATTTCTGGTTTCATTATTTTGATGTGTCCATAGAACGTCAGCCTTTCTTTATTTCGACTTTAATTCACAAGGTGACTTTTCTGTAATACATACAATGGGGCGTGGTTTCTAAGATCCCTACGATTGAATTCCTTAAGTTATGTAACATTTATATTTGCAATTATTTAAGTGTTGTTTAACTACTCAGTACTGATTATATGGCACTTAATAAAGCGTCCAGTATTTTGTTTTTTCTCACATAAAATAGCATAGTTTTGTGTGATTTTTTTGAATAGTACACATAAGCTAACTGTAAGAGAAATGACGTTGACGTTCTGAAAAAATAACAGTATTTCTGTAGCGAGTAAATTTCCACTTAAAAGTAAACTCCAGGGTTTAAACTTGCACATTTAAACTGCACTCGAAACGTATAACAGAAAGTCTGCAAAACTGACATTCAGTGATGGGTTCTACATTTTTCTTTACCACAACTGTCTAGCGGTTCTAGGCGCTCAGTCCGGAACCGCGCGTCTTCTACGGTCGCCGGTTCAAATCCTGCCTCGGGCAGTTCTAGGGGACTGATGACCACAGATGTTAAGTCCCATAGTGCTCAGAGCCACTTTACCACAACTCAGAAAATATTTGATTTTAAGTGACATTTTAACTACTTTATTCGAGGAATAGGAAGATCCCCATCACCATTGGCCTCAAATTCTTCCTCCGACTGTCCCTCTTCTTCGCTAGCAGAACTGTGATAACTGGCTACTGCAAAATTGTTGACTTTTCGTCTTTTACTTGATCTATGTCATTGACATATTTCTCCATCCACTGACTAACAGTTTCATCAAACTTTGTATCGTTATAACTGACACGTTCCTTCGAACAATTTTTTACTATACCGAAAAAACAACTACATAGTTCACGGGGTGCAGTCCAGCAAACCCTAACACGTGGAAACAACAACTGTCAATAACAAACAAGGGATGCCATAATACAGTCGACAGTAAGACAATGTAGGGTTGTCGATTTAAGGCGGGTAGTGGGCGGAAGTATTCTAAAGGAACTGACCTTGGAGGGGGAGTTCGAAAAGTTTCGCACTGTCTGAGAGATCACATCTCGTGAGTTAGGGTCTGTACTTCAGATGTTTTCAAATTTTTTTATATAAGTCCTTGTTCTATTTCAATTTAAACGTAATCTCATCTGCTGTTTACTTTCTTCGTCCCCAAGATCTATCTGAGAAATGTCTTCTCTTTCTCTGTTTCTGACACACCGTAATGGCAATCCTCTTTGTCTTTTTCTCTTGCATATGAGTATTCAAGTTAGATACGGCACTGTACTGGTAAGTTAGGGATTTTTGTTTGTAGGTGTTCTGGAATATTCTAAACTCCATCTGCGTCTTTCAGGCTCTTTCTTCGACTGTTACCTTCTTCTTTATTTGCATCTCCGATCATGTAAGGCATCTTTTCAAAAGAAATTTATAATTCTGTTTTCTGTGCTCTTTCGCTTAGGCCTTCAATTTGTTTGGTACCAGTGGCAAGATTTTGGGCGAAAAATACTAAACCGTATGTGAAAGTCCAACTTTTGCTAACCTAATATGATAACGTTTGAGGTATTCTATGGACTCATTTTCTTCTGCAATTATTGAATAACCTTCTTCAGGATATGTTTAAACAGAATTTATGAGCGGCCATCTCCTTCGAATCCTGCCTCGGGCATTGATGTGTGTGATGTCCCTAGGTTAGTTAGGTTTAACTAGTTCTAAGATCTAGGGGACTGATGACCTCAGAAGTTAAGTCCCATAGTGCTCAAAGCCAAGCCATCTCCTTGTCGTACTCCTGTTTTCACTTCAAATTTTTCACGTGTATAGTAGTCATAATAGCGTTTTTTGTTCCAGGGTCATTTCTTTCGCGTTAAGCTATCATAATCATACGAGTCAGAAACGTAGTTTTTAAATCTCTATTTACATTACAAAAAAGAACCTCTTGGAAATTTCTTCTTTTTTTTTCTTTCTGGTTATTTCCTTTCCTGTATATCCACTCAGTGTCGCAATAGCTCATCAACTGGCTCTATGACTGGATTACTAATTTGTACGACATTATATTCGATATGTTGGTTGTACAGTACTTTAGACGTATTGTAATTGTTTCTGCCTGACAGACGGGAGTATCTGGACGGCATTATAGTTTTTCTTCAGGAGTTGTTCCTCAAATACTTCATAACAATGTCAGTTTGTCAAACAAACAATGTAGTCCGGCTTAAGTATGAAGGTTGGAACTTAAATAGTGGCAACTATTTATTCACAACCGATACAAAAGAGTTACATGTTTGCACCTGTTACTGTCCTCCAAAGTAGTCACGAACGTTGTGTATAAACCCGTTGCCAGCGATGTGGAAGGCGTAGTACATCGTTAGCAGAGTCTCTTTTGCAGATGGTGCGAATGGAGTGGTCTGCTGCCTATCGAATCTCTGGAACAGTTCTGAATCGAATGCCACGAAGTGGTTCCTTCATCTTCGAATTTAAATCAGAGTCACACGACAAGGAGTATGGTGGATGGTACAGTACTTCCCAGTCCCATCGGCCGAACAAAGCAGCCACAGCTTGAGCTGTATGCGCCCGCGCTTTGTCGAGCAAAATGATGGGTCGGTTGCGCAGAAAGTGTCGTCGCTTCTTTCGCAAAGCTGGTCGCAGGTGATGCTCCAAAAACGAACAGTAATACTGTGCATTGAGGAACGTAATGCGTTGGAATAACACCATCACAGTCGTACACGAAAATCACCATAACTTTCATCAAAGTGGGGCTTTGACGCACTGTAGCTTTCGTGGCGGCCCATAATGATGCCATTAGTTGGATTGGTATTTCAGTTTTGGCTCGTGCGATGTAGCCCATGTCTCAATCCAGTGTTACGATACGGTGTAAGGAAGCCTCTCCTTCGCGCTCAAAGCGCTCCAAGTGCGTCTGAGCAGCGTCGTAACGCATCATTTTCAGCATTTCCGTTAAATCATGCGGAACCCACCGTGATGCAATTTTTCGCATGCCCAGGCGTTCCTTCAGGATGCGAAGCACAGTGTTATGGACTAATCCGGTTTCGTGGGCGAGCTCACGAATCGTTTGGCGTCGATCACTGTGCACTAACGCAGCAACAGCATGCACTTCTTATTCAGAGACGCTAGGACGACCTGCCCGATGCATGTTTGCCACAGTTTGCCGACTTTCTTTGAAGCCTTCTGCCCAACGTGCCACTGTTCTGTAAGGCAATGCCGATTCCCCGCACGCCTCCTGAAGACCCTGATGACATTGTCATGCTGTGGTACAGGGCTTAACAACTGGCCGGTTTTGAGCGCGAGTACTCGCGTCTGCTCAGGCACGTGCTCGCGAGCAGGTGCAAGGTCACGGAGTAGGGAGGGAGGGGAGGGAGGGGAAATGCGCGTGCACGTTTGAATGTGATCTCGGGTTCTTAGCAGATTTAACTAGCCATCTGAATACTTTGAACATTTTACTACAAGGTAAAGATCTGCTAATTACTCATTTCATAGATCGAATGCGAGCTTTTAAAATGATATTGACACTTTGGATGAGTCAGCTGGAAACAGGAAATCTAGCTCATTTTCCTAAATTATCATCCATGCAAGATGTTCACAAAGACTGTGAACGTTATTCACATAGTTTAGTTGATCAGCGCTTTCAAGATCTGACAGCACTAGACAGTGATTTTGATCTGTTCTCTCAATTTTCAGCGAATATTTAAGAGATTCGTCCTGAGCTGCAGCAAGAAATTATTGACCTGCAGTGTGACAGAGAATACAGAGACAAATTTCAGAACAAGAAAAACATTTTGGAATTCTACAGACACTTCCCTCTGGATAGATTTCCTCGTTTACACAAACTGGCGGCTACAATAATATCAATGTTTGGTTCCACGTATGTTTGTGAACAACTGTTCTCTGCAATGAAATGCAACAGGACGCGCCTGAGAAACGCATTGTCTGATCGAAATTTAAACTGCACGCTGCACCTAAAATGCACAAGAACAATTACTCCGAACATAGACGCAATTGTAAAGGGCAAAAGTACAAGATAACCGAGAATCCCACACTTGAGTGACACCTTTTATTGTGTAACAGTTCACAAATTAATGCGAATGTAGAGGCATACACTAAGCTAATAAAATTATGTGGCACGTGTACATTCTCCTTTATTTGTTTCATTTGTCGCAGTAATAATTCGTGAGTGATATCCCTGCAGGTAGCTGCCGATTTACATTGACTGGCGGCAGCTGTTGTGAGCCCCACGTGACTTTCCCCACTCTCCGCTCTGGTCTGGTAGTGGGGGTAGCGTGCTCGCGCTGCTCCGTGCTCGCGCCTTGCTGCTCACAGCTTGCTCCGCGAGCACGTATGTTGTGAAGCCCTGCTGTAGTACTTCTGGCACATTCAATCTTGATCCAACTCCGTTGTTCCTGTTTCGAAGACATAGTACATAGTAACACCGTTACGTTAGACCGCTCGCTCACAAGTGACTGTTTCCCTCGATTGTGCGCACGCCGGTGACGTGAGACGGGCGAGTCCATTTGCCAGAGATAAGGTAGGTATGTCAACAACGTGCGCTATCAGCGACAGTAGTAGATTCCATTGCATAGGTATCCAGAGCAGTGTTGCCACTACTTAAGTTCCTACCTACGTATATCTGTTTGTGATATCCCCTTTAATCAAACGCACCAGAGACCAGAGTACATCGCCTGTTTGATTTGCTCGCTATCCTCCACAACCGACTGATTGGTCAATCACTCTGATGCGTGAATATAATGCTGCATTAACCAAAATAATTTACTTGTAAATAGTAAAGCCGGCCACGGTGGTCTCGCGGTTCTAGGCGCGCAGTCCGGAACCGTGCGACTGCTACGGTCGCAGGTTCGAATCCTGCCTCGGGCATGGATGTGTGTGATGTCCTTAGGTTAGTTAGGTTTAAGTAGTTCTAAGTTCTAGGGGACTAATGACCTGAGAAGTTGAGTCCCATAGTGCTCAGAGCCATTTAAACCATTTTTTAAATAGTAAAAGTAAAGGCAGTGCATTAGACAATGTCAAACGTATGTTACTAATAAACGGAGCTGAACGCCCAAGAAATACGTTCGACAAAAAGGATCACAAAAATAGAGAATATCCTCGCCTTCTTTTCGATCAACTTTGAGAAGGGCTTCTTCTGTTATCTGGTTCATCACAGCTTTGCCCTCTGTATGACCTTCATTTGTTGCTTCACAGAGACTCTCCGTGCATGCGTCGTAATTCATCTACCTATGCACTTCTAATTAATTGCGTATTTAATTAAGTTCGATTCGGTCCATGACAGTGTTCTAGGAGAAACAGCAAACAGGAACATCTTAACGCGTTCTGGTAATCAAATATTTTTACAATTAATTGTATAGAGCTATAGTATATTTTAAATCCTTCCTGACGTCAAATATGTGGGGTCTAGGAAGCCTGCCTTCTCGGCTCGATGGACAACATTCAGAAAAATCGTATTAATGAGTTTTATAATGGAATGAACAATGATGGTACTTAACTTTGACAATAACACAGAAGTGTTGCAAGCAAAGAGCGACATGCGTATAAGAAATCTCTTCAGTATATACAATCCCAATAACAGTAATACAGTTGTCTCTTCTATTCAGGTCGGTAGTCGTGAAGCATCTGTAGAACTGGGCTGCGTCGTTTCGGGTGCGGCGCTTGTGTTCTCTTCGCATAGAAGCCTCCGCTGTCGCGTTGTCGTCCTGGAGAGGGGTCGGTCGGTCTGCAATTGGCTGACGTCTTCTTCGCAGCCGTCTCTCTCGTTACCGACTGGAATGCCGGCTCTTGACTTTTCGCCGTAACACGATATTTTGTGATTTTTTCGATAGTTCATATTCTGTGTCCCATTACACAAATAACAATCACCTCTGTTTGGGTATCATGAACAATACTGAATGTAAGTGATGAAAAGGGAAAATATAAAAATGTGATAAATGAAGAGGGCGAAAGGGGATACAGGCGTCTGAAGGATAGGACTGACTGGAATTTTAAACTGGGTAGAGGACAAATGCAAGGATGTAAGTTGTAACTAGGGGGAATTTGGAAATTTGTGGTAAGGTCTCATGGGACCAAACTGCAGAGGTCATCGGTCAGTATGCCTACACACTACTTAATCTAACTTAAACCAACTTACGCTATGGACAACACACACACACCAGTGCACGAGGGAGGACTCGAACCTCCGATGGGGGGAGCAGCACGGACCGTGACAAGGTGCCCTTGACCTTGAGGCTACCCTGCGCGGCTAACTAGGGGGAAGATAGATACCGCCTGTAGGATAACTAATGAGTGCTTTGAAGAAAAAAAGCAACTCTGTGAATATCAAGACCACAGATGGAAAACCAATTCTAAGCAAAGAAGGGAAGCTGAAATGTGGAAGTAGTATATGGAAAGTTTATACAAGGAAAATGAAGGTAATATTATATAAAGGGAAGAGTTAGTAGTTGAAGATGAGATGGAAGATGCGATACTAAAAATGGCTCTGAGCACTATGGGACTTAACATCTATGGTCATCAGTCCCCTAGAACTTAGAACTACTTAAACCTAACTAACCTAAGGACATCACACAACACCCAGTCATCACGAGGCAGAGAAAATCCCTGACCCCGCCGGGAATCGAACCCGGGAACCCGGGAACCCGGGCGTGGGAAGCGAGAACGCTACCGCACGACCACGAGCTGCGGACAAGATGCGATACTGCGAGCAGAGTTTGACAGAGCTCTGAAAGACCTAAGTGGACTAGACGACACTCTCTCAAAGCTGCTGGTATCCTTGGGAGATCAGCCTTGACGAAACAATTCCACTTGGTGTGCAAAATGTATGAGCAGATGAAACATCCTCAGACTTAGAGAAATGTAATAATTCCCTTTGTAAAGAAAGTATCTGTTTACAAGTGTAGCCGGCCGGAGTGGCCGTGCGATTCTGGGCGCTACAGTCTGGAACCGAGCGACCTCTACGGTGTGTGATGTCCTTAGGTTAGTTAGGTTTAATCAGTTCTAAGTTCTAGGCGACTTATGACCTCAGTAGTTAAGTCGCATAGTGCTCAGAGCCATTTGAACCATTTTACAAGTGTAAACATTAAAGAACTGCCAGTTTAATAAGTCATGGTTCAAATACTGACACGAATTATTTAGAGAAGAATGGAAAAAAACTGCCAGCATTGAGGGCTATCAGTTTAGGCTGCAAAAAAATGTAGAAATACGCGAGGCACTATTGAGCCAACTACTTAGATTAGAAGATAAGTTAAAAAAGGAAAAAGCACGTTTACAGCCTATGTAGACTTAGAACGAGCTTTTGACAATGTTCACTGGCATGCGCTCTTTTAAACTATTTAGACCTTTTACAGAAATCAGACGGCAGTTGCAAGAGTCTGAGGACATGAATGGGAAGCAGTAAGTGAGACAGGATTGCTGCCTACCCAATATGATATTAAGTCTGTACATTGAGCAAGCAGTAAAGGAAATAAAAGAAAAATTTGGAGAAGGAATTAAAGTTCAGAGAGAAGAAATAAAAATACTGTAGTCTGCGGGGACAGCAATGGCCTTGGAAGAGCAGTTGAGAGGAACGGACAATATGTTGAAAGGAGGATGTAAGATAGACATCAACAAAAGCCAAACGAGTGTAATGGAATGTAGTCGAATTAAGTCAGTTGTTGCTGAGAGAATCAGCTTAGCAAATGAGACATTTTATGAAGGTATTTGTATGAAGTGCAGCCTCGTACAAAATGTAAGCAGCTTAGCTAGAGAACAGAAGCTTTTGAAATGAGGTGCTACAGAGAAATTCTAAATATTACGTCGGTACATCGCGTAACTAATGAGAAGGCTGTGAACAGAATTGAGGAACAAAGAAATTTATGTAGCAACTTGACTAACTGGTGGCATCTGTTGGTAGGAAATATTCTGAGATATCAAGGAACCATAAGTTTAGCATATGAGGTGCAGCAGTTATTTAACGGGTGTTTGAAAATGAAGAGGCTTGCACGAGACAGAGTAGCTTGGAGGGTTGCATCAAACCAGGCATCGAAATGAAGACCACAACAACAGCAACCACAACAACAGCAACAAGAACAACAGTTAACTCGGTACTTATGATAAAGTTTGCACCTTGCTCTGGTTTCTCCTCCCTTGTCTCTAGACTTCTCATCTTGATCACGTAAGAGTTCATTGCCAATATTATACAGTTTGTTAAGTATAACCGCATCTCAACCAGATCAAGTTTCCTCCTTGTGTTAATAAAGGGGAGATGTTTCAGTATTACTTTTAGTTTATTTTATTGTTATGCACCAGTTTTTTCGTCGACTTGCTTATAGTAAGGCTTTTGCGGTACATGAGTGAAAAGAGACTATTCTCCTAAGAGTTAAGACATCTACACAACACTAGCATACCCTGCACGGAATACATATTACACTATGTTGTACTCCTCACATTTCCCCGTTACCGACGACATCACAGCAAGTAACTAGTGTGAAAGGTAGTAATGATTTCTTATCACTAATACTTAACTGCCGTGCATTTGTATTCGCTTTTCTGTAGTCGAGATAGATGGGATAACTTAAACTGTTATAGGCTGCTCACGTGTCATCAATCGCTTATATTTTCTTCAATGAATATCTGTGATTTCTCGCTTCCTTAATATCCTTTTGTTTTTTAAATTGGGCTGTGTACACCTTTCCGCAAATATTGCTGAAGATATCTGGAGGGGAGTGACGTCCAGAAACTACTGTCTGCGTATCAATTCCTTAAGTGACGTAGAAGCTTCGAAGCTATTTTAGTAGAAGTAGGCAGGTACAGCGACATTAACAAAAACTGCGTTCAAGTAGAAGAAAATGGAGAACTTTTAAGAGGTAGAGAAACATCGGTAAAAATAGTGGATACAACCCTTATAAATGTGCATTCCCGTCTGGCAAAAGTCGTAGGGAGGTGGGGACCGATATTTTTCAACGGGAAATTATATACGTTTTACCACGGAGCGTGAACAGAATTGTATATGTTGATTTTAGCTCTGTTATTAGCAAAAAATACCTTAAGCCAGAGCTTAGCAGATGCGTGAATCAAGAGTACTTGGTCAGCAATTTAAAAATGACTGACACATGAGAGGCGAGAAATTCATTAACGTACTCATAAGCCACTAGTCCTCGATCGAACAGAATAAAGCGATATTACGTCTTTCAAAACTTAGTAGGTAACCTTACTACGTCACAAATCTGCCCTGCACGTTACTCCGATCATTGTATTAACAGTGTCAGCTTACAGCAGGAAACGACTTTTCATCGGAAAGGGTACTGGAAATTCACTAACGTCTGGGAACACCCCATAAGATTGAAATGATGGGAGGAACCTGTGGAACCTAAACTAAAGAGGTTGTTCAGAATATGCGGTTGCAATAAACTGAGTGGGACAAAAGTACACAAAAATTACACTTCATACTTCTCCGCGAATTGTAAAAAAATACACGCGATACAACCAACAAAATTTCAAGGCTAAAGCAGGTTAAAGCACAAAAATCGTCACTGCAGGGAGAGAAACTACAGGGCCTAAATGAGAGATCAAGTGCTGAAAATATTTTATATGGGAAGACTGTTACAATCTGGTATCCAACTTGGACACGGAAAAGCCGAAATAAAAATAATTTTATTTATCACATTGTAGTATTATCTGTAACGGCAACAGAGGACGTAATCTATCGTACTCAATTTGCTACTCTCGACTCGCCATTTTTTCCCTATAGATCTGCATCTAAAACGCTGTGACTAATTACATAGAGAATTAGGAAACTATGTCTAGGAAACGGTCCAACACAACATCGGACTTATACCAAAAGCAGGGTGCTGCAACACTTCCGTGAACTATATGCTGCAGTAGAAGTAGACGAGAGCTTCGAATCATTCGACGAAGTGCCGAGAGAGGCAGAAAACAATTATTCACAGAGGCAGAGGCAGAAAACAGTTATTCACAGAAGAGGAAGTATATGATGCATTTCTGGGAAGCCCCAGAGGATAATCACTTGAAATAGGTGGCATACTAGTCGCATTGTGACTCAGTTATTGTTGAAAGAAGAGCTGATTGGATTTTGGCACGGAAGCTGAAACACCTTTGGTCTAACCCGCCACTGCTCGCACCAAAACCGAGTTTATTGTGCGGTATCGCTCCCTGTACATCTAGTAAAGCTAACTAATGCCCCTTAAATAGTGCGAGGAGTCCCTTTACCATTTCTGTGTTAGACACAATTCCTTCAGGTCTAGTTGTCCCGAAAATACGAGGTGCATTCAAGTTCTAAGGCCTCCGATTTTTTTTCTCTGGACTGGAAAGAGATAGAAACATGCGCATTGTTTCAAAATGAGGCCACATTCATTGTCAATACGTCCCAGTGATGGCAGCACCGTACGGCAGATGGGATTTTACCGCCAGCGGCGAGAATGAGAACTGTTTTACTTAAAATGGCGACGTTTTCCTTACTTGAACAGCGTGCAATCATTCGTTTTCTGAATTTTCGTGGTGTGAAACCAAGTGAAATTCATCGACAGTTGAAGGAGACATGTGGTGATGGAGTTACGGATGTGTCGAAAGTGCATTTGTGGGTGCGACAGTTTAATGAAGGCAGAACATCGTGTGACAACAAACCGAAACAACCTCGGGCTTGCACAAGCCGGTCTGACGACATGATCGAGAAAGTGGAGAGAATTGTTTTGGAGGATCGCCGAATGACTGTGGAACAGATCGCCTCCAGAGCTGGCATTTCTGTGGGTTCTGTGCACACAATCCTGCATGACGACCTGAAAATGCGAAAAGTGTCATCCAGATGGGTGCCACGAATGCTGACGGACGACCACATGGCTGCCCGTGTGGCATGTTGCCAAGCAATTTTGACGTGCAACGACAGCATGAATGGGACTTTCTTTTCGTCGGTTGTGACAATGGATGAGACGTGGATGCCATTTTTCAATCCAGAAACAAAGCGCCAGTCAGCTCAATGGAAGCAAACAGACTCCGCCACCAAAAAAATTTCGGGTAACCGCCAGTGCTGAAAAAATGATGGTGCCCATGTTCTGGGACAGCGAGGGCGTAATCCTTACCCATTGCGTTCCAAAGGGCACTACGGTAACAGGTGCATCCGACGAAAATGTTTTGAAGAACAAATTCCTTCCTGCACTGCAACAAAAACGTCCGGAAAGGGCTGCGCGTGTGCTGTTTCACCAAGACAACGCACCCGCACATCGAGCTAACGTTACGCAACAGTTCCTTCGTGATAACAACTTTGAAGTGATTCCTCATGCTCCCTACTCACCTGACCTGGCTCCTAGTGACTTTTGGCTTTTTCCAACAATAAAAGATGCTCTCCGTGGCCGCACATTCACCAGATGTGCTGCTATTGCCTCAGCGATTTTCCAGTGGTCAAAACAGACTCCTAAAGAAGCCTTCGCCGCTGCCATGGAATCATGGCGTCTGGGTTGTGAAAAATGTGTACGTCTGCAGGGCGATTACGTCGAGAAGTAACGCCAGTTTCATCGATTTCGGGTGAGTAGTTAATTAGAAAAAAAATTGGAGGCCTTAGAACTTGAATGCACCTCGTACTGTGTCTCTTGGTCCCCAATGCCGCGCCTTCAAAGATTAGGTATGATGTAGTTTCTTCACACTCATCAGATCCTACATTTAGGATCTTCTTCCGTTACACCCATTGTATGTAGGTGTTTTTTGAAATTATCATGGCCAGTCATCAATCCAACCATGAGTTTAATCTCTTTCCTGTTCAAGCCCAAGATTAAAGAGCTTCTTTTAAATCACGGCTTTGGCATCATTGCCGTACCATGTTTTCGTTTATAGATCATTCGCCGGTATTCTAGTTTGAGCATAGCCTTGGTGATTGTCAGGACAGGTTCCGGTCCAATGAATGGAGTCTATGCCCCATCCTGGCCAATCTGTCACCTTTTCCATTGCCACCGATCACTGAGTGGTCAGGAACACACACTAGGTTCACTCTACTGTTTCCCCTAGCTCCACCAGAGCCCTGTGACCTTCTGCAACCATCTTAGATCTTGTTGCAGGAGCTGTCAATGATTCCAGGCCTGCCTGGCTTTCTGAATAGATGTAGATGCTACGGTCATTATAGCACCTACGCATATTCTCCTCCACGCACGCCCTGATCGCAGTAATTTCAGCTTGGAATACCGAAGCCAGTTTTCCTAGACAGATGATGCCCTCCAGTCTTGGCTGAACCCCGTACACCACGGTCCCAGCTACTTGTTCTGATTTCGACCCATCAGTGAGCCAGATAATGTCCTCTGTGCAGTGTCGAACTGTTTTTTCTCACTGCTCCCTGCTTCCAATTATTATATTGTAAGAGATGTTGAAGTGGTTGGGTGTTAATGTATACTCAGCCAGCATTTCCCCAGCCATTCCTATATTACCTCACTCACTATTTTAGTCTGTGATTCTGGATATCCCAATGATATCAAGTTTTTATCAGTTTTGAGTCTATGTGCACCATCTGCTGCCTTCTTCTTGACCTAGAGGTGTAGTGGAGGCATGTCCAGCATGGCTTCCCTCCCAGTAGTTGGCATGCTGCTAATTCCGCCTGTAATGGGTAAGAAGGGTAATCTCTGCATCCTAGCAAACTCTTTGGCTGCAAACTGATGTCCTACCTTCTTCCACCATACTACAGCCCAATAGGAGATCCCAGGTTTAACCACTATGATGTATATCCAGTGCATACCTCTGGGGATTAGGCCCCATTTTTTGCCACAAGCCCTTCTGGTACTTACTAGAGTACATTTCGCCTTAGAGCAGATGCCCTTAATGTGAGGGGTCCATGTTAGCTTATCATTTAAGGCTGTCCCTAGATATTTCACTATCCCCTTCACAGGTAGAGTTTCATCAAAAAGCTTTAGATTCCAATTTGAGTCTTGGATATGCTTCTTCGTGAATGGTACCACAACAGTCTTCCTAGGATTAACTGTCAGGTCCTGTTTAATGCACCAGTCTTGCACAATGTCCAGCGCACCTTGTGCCATATTCCCAACTGTGTCAGTAAATTTGCCAAGTATTACTATGACAAGGTCATCTGCATATCCTTGGCAAAATCATTGTCTGGAATTTAGTTCCTGTATGAGTTCGTTCACCACTAGTTTTCACAATAAAGGGAACAAAACTCCTCCTTGTGGACAACCTCTAGTGGTGTTAATTACCATGTTTTCATACATCATGGTGGCCTCTACCTTCCTTCGACTAAACATGGTCCTAGGCCATCTACCTATAGTGGTCCCGTAGGTCAGGCACCTCTGGTGCTCTAACCATGGAATCGAAGGTTGTGTAACTAAAAGCCACCTCGATGTCCTGGAGGATGCAGAGGGCTATTTCTTGAAAGCGAAGTGCGTCCTCAAACCTCCCAACGAGTTGATGAAGAGTTGCCTCACATGATTTACCCGGTTGATATGCATGATGGTTTGAATGTAGAGGAGCCCTACTTAGCCTCATCTCCCCTACATGTACATTAACCAGTTTTTCCAATGTTTTAAGAATGAAGGAAGACAGACTGATTGGTCTCATATCCTTAGCCTTGGCATGATAAGTTCTCCCTGGCTTTGGAATAAAGACAACCTTCACTGGCAATATTGAGAATGATTCCTGCTGCTAGGTTGAATAACCTGCATACGACTCTTATAACATTCTCTCTTGCCTGTTGCAGGAGAGCTGGAAAGATTATATCTGGGCAGGTGACTTGAACGGTTGGAATGTTCCCAATGCCTGTTGGATTTTACTGAAATCGACACACTCCTTGGCAAATTCACAGTCCTCTCTTCGAGTGCCTGAGAACCATTGTCGCTCAGGGATCGCATTCTGGTCTATGTTATACACCAGAGCATATTGAGGAAAGGGAATTTTGAGGAGCAGTTCCAGCGTCTCATGTGCTGTCTTTGTAAATTCCCCATCCTCCTTCCCCAACATACCCCCTGGATTAGTTGTTACTCTCGTGAGGATTCTGTGAAGTCTGGCATGAGCAGCCATGCCCTCTACTTCCTCACAGAATGTTTTCCAGGATGCCTCCTTCGCTTGATAATTGCAAGGTTGTAGTTGACAAGGGCCTCACGATATTTTTCCCACTGTCCTTTACGTCCTGGAAGGTTAAATAGTCTTCATACCTGTTTTCTTTGCGTTTACAAGTTATTGTTCCACCAAGGCACACTCCTACTTGTGCACTTCTTGTCCTGCTATGTGTTACTATGGCAGACGTTACAGCCTCTGCTACTTCCTCAAACTCTACTGAATTCCTTATAGAGGTTAAAATTCTGATGAGCTTAAGTCAAGGTCTGTCCTCTATGTCTCCCAGTCTGTTTTCCTCGGATTACTATAAGCTGTGGTCTGTCTGATTCCCATTTCAACCTTGAATTTAATATACATGTGGTCCAATGAGGATGGCTCTAAGGCCATATGCCTTTGTTTGACATAGCTGCCCATCATCATTGAACCAAAGGTTATGGCATTACTTATTCCCTTCTGCTAGTCCTGAATGTTGGTCCGTCACCCCTATTCATGACATCCAGGTTGTTAGACAAGACAAATTCAAGAAGGTATTCATCTCTACTGTTGGTGTCCTTGCTGCCCCACACTAGGTTGTGGGAATTGGCATCACATCCAACAAACAGTTGGCCACCTTGCCGATGGCAAGCTTCTGTCAGTCTCCTCACCTTCAAAGGAGGAGGAGAGCTGTCTTTGTAAGGAAGGCATGCTGAGGCCAAAACAATTTCCCTCATGATACCTTCTTCACATTGGTGCATCCTGATGGTTACCGGATCCCCAGAGCAGAAATCCACCATTGGCATGAAAGAAATTCCATTTCTCATAGGAGTTTCTTAGATTTCTAGCCTAAATCAGCATAAATTACCTCCAGTGCCCCCAAGGCCTGATTCACCCCCTTTATATAAGCAGGAGTCTTTATCAGGGCTATGTCCACTTCCTGTCTCCCCAGGGTAGCAGTTGCCCCTTTACTGCGCTGCTGATTAATCTGCAGCACCTCAAGTCTTCTACGTCCTGCCATTGATTACACTGACGGTGACCTGCGAGAACCCTAAAAAACAGTTTCAGGTCTTGCTCTCGCATCGCCTTCAAGGACCTCTCCAACCTCCACCACCAGGGTTCGTCCTTCTGGTACAGCCTTCTGGTTGATTACTCTCCAATCTTCTTTCGAGACTTTTCGGTTCTGGACCCCTGTTTTCTCGAATAGCGTCTTTGGAGGGACATCCTTAAGGCTCTTTGGTACGCATATTGATACCTTTGCGCTCTTGAGAAGCTCAGCTGCCGTCTTCACTAGCAGATTCGCATCCTCCCATGGGCACCATGTCCTTGAGCCATTCCACCATATGCATACCCTCGCAGATAAAAATGAGGGCTCCACGATCTAGATAGACCCTCCTGAAATTGAGTCCTGCACCAGCACCGCCCCCCCCCCCCTCCAACCTTCTCAAAGAGGGCCTTCTGTACGAGCTCCTCCTGCTGCAAGGTGATGCCCACCAGCGGATAGCCTTCCTGGATGACTGCTATCTTAAAAACCGAGACTGCGGTACTACAGGTCTGTTTCCCTATTTCTTTCCTCGGCTTTTTATGGGCTCACTTATCCTGAGAGGAGGGAGTCTTACATTCCTCCCTTATCCTCTTGTTACCTGTCTTCAACGTTGTGGGTGTCTGTGTATCCCCTTCGACCTGAGACAGTTTTTTCGTGAGGGTCTTGGGTTCAAGCCCTTTTAATTCCCTCTACTTTTGTTTCTGTTCCCTGAGAAGTTTCCTCCTCTGGGCCCCAGACAAGGCTTTAATCTTGATCTGGTTCAACTTCTCAGTTACAGTTCCTACCTCTTGCCCAGGTTTAGACCCGTATTCAGTAGTGGGAGTGCATTCTGGTGGTCCTGGCCCCGATGCTTGGGGTCTGAGGTTTCAGTTTGCCCCTCAATTTGTTTTAATTTATTTTCGTCAGTTGTGTCCATCTTGGTCCCACGAGATTTGGGCATCTTCCCATGTGCCACACACCCCTTGGCATGCATCACTTCACACCTTGGGCTGGGGAAGGGAATTGGGTAAGATCTAGGACTGGAAAAGGAAGACAGGGCGTTGTGGCACACTCTTTGTCTGATCCATCAGCTAAGGCCTTTCCGGAAGTAGGTCCTCTACCTTAGGCATAGCCCTCAGCCTCACAAGGATACACAAGCCTCTAGACCTGCACGGACAGTGCTTCATCAAGGTGGTGTCCCGCTAGACTCAGTGAGGAAAACAGCCTTGATATACTTTGGCTACAAAATACTAAGCCGAGCAGTAAGATTATAGGACGTAATGAAAACGTTATTGAAGATTACCAAATGAATGTAGTGCCTGAGGCAATATAACTGACAACCGGTTGACTACCACGACACAGTAGGCATTACGCTTACCTGTAGAATAAGGGTCTTTGTAACACGTAATGATTTTGCGAAACCTCGCTGCCGGAACTCTCACCGCTTTATGCTCAAAATAGTGCAAAGTAGTCTACCATGGATACTCCCAGTTTGTCAGTGAGATTTTGCAATGAGCTTAATCCCGAATCATGTGAATGGACAACTAGTACCATTCGGTATATAGCTGTAAGTCCGTCAGAGTTGCCCACTACCAACGGCAATTTCGTTTAAACCTTTCATAAGGAAACTGAACTGCTCACTCCCAGGTTTGACGTTAATGTGAGAATTTTCAGATGGCCTTAGTGTATTTGTGCCGGCACAACACTAAACAGCGCACGTAAAATATTTACTGAACTCTTATTTTGAAGTAACAGCAGCCATGTTCAGCTGCTACATATTCAAAGTAATGAACTTACGGAAAGGTTCACTGTTGGACGAACATCAGTGATTACCCTCAGCAACAAAACCACGATGGCTGAATCTGATGTCAGACACGAGGATTTGAACTTTCATAGTGGAAACTATTTACTTATAATAATGGCATCCGTCCATCCTTGAGGGATGATTGTGTAGCATGCTTGGTTCAGAGTCTGCAGCGTCTGCTGTGGCTAAAAAGTCCCATGCGAGAGTGGCAGTCCCTACTGCAGTTTGGACATGTGAAATTTGAGGGACTTCGAACAGAAGCCGCTCTGTCTCTTCGCTTTGTCCTCTTCCTGATTTGTTCCTGTACGCGTTCGTCCTCTGAGAGCTTGACGCCGTTGCGCACAGTTACTCGCCACTTGACACGGTCATCTGCAATGCTTTCCCAGCGACTTGGGTTGATTCTGGTCTTGGTCAGGTCTCTCTTGCAGACATCCTTGAAACGAAGATGCGGTCGTCGCACTGGCCTCACACCTTCCTGAAGTTCGCCGTACAGCAGCTTTTTCGGTATCCGCTCAGGATCCACGCACCTGACATGTCCCAACCATCTTAGACGTCGATGACTCAGGAGTGCAAAGATGCTGGTTGTGCTTGCGCGATGAAAGACTTCGGTGTTGGGTACTCTATCTCTCCAAGAGATCTGAAGGATCTTCCGGAGACAGCGGAGATGGAAGCTGCTGAGTCGAGATTCATGCCTAGAAAGAGTTGTCCATGTCTCACAGCTATAGAGAAGGGTGCTTATAACACAAGCGTTGTAGACTTTTAATTTAGTTTTTGTGGTAAGCAGTCCGTTGTTCCATACTCTGTTTTTCAATCTAGCCATGACAGATGATGCCTTTGCGATTCTGTTAGTAAGTTCAGTGTCCATGGACAAGTTGCTACATATTGTGGATCCCAAGTAGGTAAAGTCATCAACTATCTGGAGAGGATTGCCATCAATGCTAATGTATGGAAGGTTGGTAGTGCTCTGCGCCATGATCTTAGTCTTTTGAAGGCTGATGAGTAGACCAAACTTTTCACAGGCATTTCATAATTTGTTGATTATATACTGCAGCTCATCTTCTGTGTTCGCTACTAGAGCTGCATCGTCCGCATTTAACAACTCACGGATAACAACTGTATTTACTGTGGTCTTGGCCTTGAGGCGAGCAATGTTGAAAAGATTTCCATCAGACCTCGTATATAGATACACTCCCTCCTCACAGTCTTCAAAGGCAAATCTGAGCAGAAGGGAAAAGAAATTCCCAAACAATGTAGGAGCTAACACACACCCCTGTTTCACACCGCTAATAACTGGGAATGATTCTGATGTTTTACCGTTGAAGCAAATTGTTGCTTGTGTTTTCTCATGGAAAGAGACAATTATCTGCAGTAGTTTAGGTGGGCATCCAATCTTCTGCAACAGTTTGAAAAGCCCATTTCTGCTCACTAAATCAAACGCTTTAAAAAGGTCAATGAAAGCAATATAAAGTGGCCTCTGCTGCTCACGACATTTCTTTTGTAGCTGTCTCAAGGAGAAGATCATATCTACGGTTGATCGGCCGAGCCTGAAGCCACACTGAGATTCTGGGTAGATTCTGGAAGCTAAGATCTGTAATCGCATTAGGATGACTCTTGCATAAGCTTTCCCGGCTACACTTAGTAATGAAATGCCTCGGTAATTGTTACAGTCACTTCTGTTCCCTTTTTGTTTATATAGAGTAACTATCCTCGAATTCCGCATACTCATCGGGACATAAACTTCTTCCCAGCTGGTTGTGATAAGTGAATATAAATGTTTGAGAAGAACAGACTTGTTATACTTAATAACCTCTGCAGGGATCCCATCTTCACCTGGGGCCTTTCCGTTAGCAAGAGAATCTATTTCTCTACTAAGTTCTTCTATAGTAGGCATTGCATCTAGTTCTTCCATAACTGGCATTTGTTTGATGGCGTGACATGCATCCTTGCTAACTTTATTCTCGACTGCATACAACTCGAGGTAGTGTTCAACCCAGCGTTCCATTTGTTTGCCTTCATCAGTAATGACTTCACCCGTCTTAGACTTCAGAGGAGCTGTTTTTCTGACAGTTGGTCCAACTGCTTTCTTAATACCATCGTACATTGCCTTAGCATTCCCAGAGTCGGCCGCTTTCTGTATACCTACACATAAATTCAGCCAGTAGTTATTTGCGCATCTCCTGGATGTTTACTGTGCCCTGTTCTTTCCTTTTCGTAGGTCATCTCGAGTTCTTTCATTTGGGTTTCTTTTGTAAGCAAGCAGGGCTTTCCGTTTAGCCTCAGTGACTGGTTCCATTTCTTCCAAATTTTGCTCGTACCAGTCCTTATTTCTTTTTCCTTTTATTCCATATGCCAATACTGCTGAGTTGTAGATTGCACCCGAGAGTTTTGCCCATTTCTTATCAACATTACTTTCTGCTTGCACGTTTCCTGGGAAAGCACTTTCAAAATTACTGGCAAAATCCTGCTTTCTTTGTGTGTCATGAACATGATCTGTGTTGATACGGGGATGACCTCTCGGTTTAGCGTGGTGACATTTCTTAGGGGTGAGCCTCAATGTGCACGCCACTAGGGCGTGGTTTGTGTTGCAATCAGCACTATGATAACTTCGTGTCAGTAGCACATTTTTGAGACCAGTACGCCTAGCTATGACTAAGTCAAGTTGATGCCAGTGATTTACTTACAACGTGTAGAAAACAGATACAGGTTTCAGAGTTTTAATGAACTTAAAAGTACTCCCCAATGTTACTGAAGACGCGTTGCCAGCTATGTGAAAGTCATACGATACACGTAGCAGCGGCGGTTGTGTATACAGTTCGCGTGGAGTGGGCTGTTGGCCGAAAATTCTCTTTAACAGTTCTGAAGCGAATACCATCAAGTGCTTCCTTCAATTTAGGGGTAATTTGAAGTCACAAAGGTTTAAGCTGGACATTTTGGAACAAAGGCTAGGACCAAATGAGAAAAAGAAACGGCGATACTTTTCTGCAACACCCGTCCATTATTTTGCAGGAAATACTCTGGCTAATAAGGCGCAAGTCGCAAGTTGTGACTGTGTTTTCGATCGATTGGTCTGTTAAGTGCAGTACCACCCACCACACTTCTCAGATTTAAGCTCCTGGTATTTCAACTTGATTCCTAAACTGAAGGAAGCAATTCATGGTATAAGGAAGCAATTCATGGTATTCGTACATACAGGATGCAGGATACCAATTGGCGGTCGATATTAAAGTTTGGACCAGCATAGGGCTACGTTCAGAAAGGAGTCTCGATATTGTACAGAAAATGAAACTAGTGAACGAGTTCATCTTATCGAAATTGAATTACATAGCGGCCGTTACCCAACTGTAACACTAATGACCCGAAGTCCACTATCAACGAATACACATTTCGCACGACGTGGAAATGATTTCAAAATGCAGCACATCAATATAATTTAAGATATGTATAACAGATAATAGAACAAAAATGTTAAATGTTACGTGTATATAATGTCTTTGAAAGATCAAATTTCAGTCCTACCAACTCGACAAATGCAAAAGTAGTTCCCTCCCAAAAGTCATGTGACATCCGTCAACGCTGGCAAAAACATTCAAAACACAGATTTCTCAGAACCACCATAGTCGAAAACAGCTGCGTACACAGGGGAGACAAAATGCGGAACACAAACAAAGCAGTAACAACAGCCAAGGAGCAGTCAGGCCCTAACTGAAGGTTCGTTCCCTCATGCAATTGGTCTGATATGGGGAAGAACAAGCATAACAGCCAGATGACATCAGATGTTACAGAAAATTGGTATAAAGTCATTAGAGAACCTATTCCAGTGCACGCAGAGCTATGTTCTATCCACCTTATCAACTATGACATGTGTACATCTGAAAACTACTTCGCAATCACGAATATCGTAAGTCTTCTAAGAAACTCATTCACCGATGAAAAGAATCGCAGATTATGTTATGATGTTGTTCCTGGGAGTAACTGCAGTTACGAAGTTTGTACAGGGAAAGCTTACTGTTTGCAAGTATTAGGTGTGTTGTGTCCTCGCTGTTAACTTGGGAGCAGCAGCATCTACCGTTACTTGTAGCCAATAGTACATATGCTCATTACATATGTAGTCGCCAGTGAGTGTATAACCAGTGATTTCGCCTAGAATAGTAATTACTAAACAGCTTTGTGAACAGGTTCCGAATTGGCCACTTCTACGGTTGGTACTAGTAATTAAGTTCTTGGCTAGTTATTAATCAATTCGAACATTAAATATGCGCAATGTAATTCAACATGCTCCTCACTAGGCACCGTTGAAATACGGCAATGCTCAATTAATGAAAGGAAGACACGTCAAAGCAGTAGGAATCCATCCTCATGCATAGTGGATCGAGGAAAGGAATTCCTCAACAGAAATTTCGCACACAAAGGCCGAAAGAGTGCTGAAACCAAAGTTAAGAGTTATGAAGCCTGGGTGCAGTAGTCCCAACTTATTCAAAGTGAAATGTCATAATAAGTTAACTCCAGAAAACAGGCAGGACTTTTTTTGATCAGTTTTGGCAAAAAGAATATTGTAGTAGATAGCGAGAATTCATATTCCGACTTGTGAAAACTGTTAGCAGAAGACAGATTCGAAATACGACTGAATCAAGAAGAAAAATTTCAAGACTATATTAATTCATGCTAATAATACTAAGATGTGCCAGAAAGTGTTTCTGCATGCTGTCTCTGCTGCAGTTACGTGGACGGCATCTACCATAAGAAAACTGGGAGCAGATGGAATTTTGTCGCCTGATGTGAGAGGAAAACATTCTAAAAGGAGGGACAGACTATGAGCTGAAATAGAGTCAGTGAGAGAGCATATAAACTGCGTAAGGCACGCTACACAAAGAAAGTAACGAGAAGAAAATACCTTGATGCCAAACTGAGCACTGCGAAGATGCACAGAATGTACGTGAGATCGATCAAGGGAAGTAAATATGTCTCCTTGAATGCTGCCACATTAAGGCAATACACTAATACATTCAACCCATAACATAACTAGTCATTCTTTCATCCTTAAAAGGGTAAGCGTGAAATATGCGAAATTCTGGAGACGAGAAAGCAGATGTGGCAGACAAATACTCCTCTCACATTGCGAACAAAGCTATACTCAGGAAGCTGAAAAATGAGGACCAAATTACTTCAGTTTCAGATATGTCCATTATCAGTGTATTTTTCGATCCGCAGAAAGTATTGGCTACCCCTCGGTCTGATATAAGCCGTTATTACTACAAATGAAAATGTTACATCTTCAGTTTCGCAGTATACAACAAGAGAAACGAGGAAAGGTAGCGCTATGTTTGGCATGATACCATTGCCCGTCGTAGTTCATATAAAATAGACAGCTGTTTTACCATTCTTACAGATGCGAGCTGGCAAAGTTAGCAGAACATTCAAACTCTGATCGCTGCAGGGGGCAACACAGTAACAGATTCCTATTGTCTGTGTTTGTCATTGTAGCTCTTAGGTTCGGAATATTGAACATCGCTTTCTAGAACGGGGGTATTCCCAGAAGGGGACTTCGTGCTCTCTCTGATCGAAAGAAGAATGAAGAACCAGTCTCTGTACATTCCGTGTCAGTGGGTTACCTTGATTAAATGAGTAGAGTCACAGGGAACCGCCACACATTGAAAAAAAAAAATGAGGTGATGTGGAGTAGCGATCCAGAGGAAAGCAACTTTTGACCTGCGACATCCTCGAACAGGCATTAAGTTGAAGGATCTGTTGTTCTCATGCGACAGCAAGCGCATCCCAACTGCTTATCAGCAGTTGTATCTAAGCCTGGTTTCAACATAAAGCGGTAGACTAAAACCTATTGCTGGTGGTGTATCGAGAAAAATGGACAAGAATACCATATTAGATTATTTTGTCTTTTTTTTTTATCAGCAAGCTGTTGTAGCGCAACTTACAATAGAAATACGCCGCAGATTTTTCCAGAGAAAAAGTCGGAAAGCCCTTTTTGAAAACAAGTAGAGCACATTAGTATAAAACACTCAAATCCCTTCAGTTTCAACTGTTTGTCTGTGAACTTCCAACAAGATTCAAATGAATTTAGATTTATAGTGGTCATTTAAACTTCTTTCGCTTCTTCTGTAAAAATTGCAGTTTGGAGTTACGTTATTAAGACTTGGAGCCGTTGATTTGTGATCAAGTGAACAGAACGTGGAAACGCACGCAATAGAAAC
This sequence comes from Schistocerca nitens, assembly GCF_023898315.1. Classification (NCBI taxonomy): domain Eukaryota; kingdom Metazoa; phylum Arthropoda; class Insecta; order Orthoptera; family Acrididae; genus Schistocerca; species Schistocerca nitens. Next base: position 73,948,323 of record NC_064614.1, read on the forward strand.
AGAAACGCAATAAGACGTCAAGATCCACCAAGGTGTGACAACAGACGAAACTCGAAACTCTAGCCAAATAACAATAATAGCAGTCTGGCTACCAAAGCAATACGCACCGACATGATAACATCAGAAATAACGAGCTTTGCGGAATTTCACTGTAGAATAACAAAACTATAGCATATACTGCATAAATAATGTAGTTCTAAGAACTAAGCAGGACCATGGTACCCCTCAGTCAGAGATACAAGGACGAGAGAATATAGACTTTTGAGTCCCCAACATGATAGGATAAAGGCCGTATAGTTAGAAATAATTTTTACAACGAAGGAGAATTATATATATATATATATATATATATATATATATATATATATATATATATATACGTTTCGGACCTCTTGATAAGTATGGAAGTGTGATTACGCATGTCAATCACATCGCGATTACGGGCAGCATGGGGTTCACGCCTGAGACTCAGGACGAGCGCCAGCAGCGCATGTCGGGTGTTTCAAGCGTCAATTTCGCGTCTTACTATCTCGGGATGGAATGGCAATATTGCGATGCAATCAACACCATTGTGTATGTGCTGTGTCATGCTATGGATTGCTGAAGAAAAAATATAAGAGGTTCATTTAAAAAAACATAAGTTTGTATTAAAAACACATATGCTTTCGTTTTAGAATGTTTCCAAATATGTACATTCATGGGCCCCAGCCCTACATTGATACCGGTGAAAGTCGTTTTCCAATAGCTGTTATTGTTCCAGAGATATTTTGGGTGGACGGGATAGCTGGGAAACTATATATATGGTGTTACAAAAAGGTACGGACAGACTTTCAGGAAACATTCCTCACACACAGATAAAGAAAAGCTGTTATGTGGACATCTGTCCGGAAACGCTTAATTTCCATGTTAGAGCTCATTTTAGTTTCGTCAGTATGTACTGTACTTCCTCGATTCACCGCCATGATTTCATACGGGATACTCTACCTGTGCTGCTAGAACATGTGCCTTTACAAGAATGACACAACATGTGGTTCATGCACGATGGAGCTCCTGCACATTTCAGTCGAAGTATTCGTACGCATCTCAACAACAGATGCGGTGACCGATGGATTGGTAGAGGCGGACCAATTCCATGGCCTCCACGGTCTCCTGACCTCAACCCTCTTGACTTTCATTTTTGGGGGCATTTGAAAGCTCTTGCCTACGCAACCCCGGTACCAAATGTAGAGACTCTTCGTGCTCGTACTGTGGACGGCTGTGATACAATACGCCATTCTCCAGGGCTGCATCAGCGCATCAGGGATTCCATGCGACGGAGGGTGGATGCATGTATGCTCGCTAACGGAGGACACTTTGAACATTTCCTGTAACAAAGTGTTTGAAGTCACGCTGGTACGTTCTGTTGCTGTGTGTTTCCATTCCATGATTAATGTGATTTGAAGAGAAGTAATAAAATGAGCTCTAACATGGAAAGTAAGCGTTTCCGGACACATGTCCACATAACATATTTTCTTTCTTTGTGTGTGAGGAATGTTTCCTGAAAGTTTGCCGTATCTTTTTGTAACACCCTATATATATATATATATATATATATATATATATATATATATATATATATATATGTGTGTGTGTGTAAAACGAGAAGGAATAATTTTAATTTCTGTACATGACGAAGTGACTGGATTTGTGAAATACATCAGAATCCTTTGCATTTATTGACAAGCACAAAAATCATTTTTAGAATATGGAAAGGCGTAATGGATATCAAAAGAAGAAGAAATTACTTTAAATTTTAAGAGCGAAGCAACCTATTATCATCGAAGAGACTTCATTATTTTATTACACTTTTCAGTTCCTCGGAGAATATTCGATGTAATTTAATGTTCAATTAATAATAATTTTAAAAATTACAAAATTCTGTTGTTAAAAAAAAAAAGAAGTTGAGGCCTGCGAAAGAGGCAGCATCTTTGACTAGTAATAAATCAGTGTTGACATTCGAAGACATTCGCAATAAGGCATCACCTTCATTCTCCCAATGGCCTCGTCAAAGAGATGGGAGAGTGGTCCGATTACGTACGTCTTTTTATTCTGCTCTAAAGTATTTATTTCTAATATAAGGCTAAGAAAATATTAATTTCAGATTATTGCTGAATAATGGGAGAGGGTAAACGTGAGGAGAAAATTTGTTCATTAATGGTTTTTGCAAAAAAATGTTTCATGTGATACTCAAAGAGCTTCGAAGGAACCACCCAGCGTTCAATCGTGCGCCTGTGATGGACGCGCGGAATTCTGAACCTACAGGCACGGAGTTTGCAGCCTGCCATTGTATTGCATGAACAAGAAAATAATGTCATGATTTAGTCAGTCGTTGTTTTGTACCCGGTCTGGACAGTCCGACATATATTTGCGCCAGAGCTATTGCAGCTGTCATTCATTATTTTTCAATGACTGTTATTACGAGGCTGAGTGCCCGTATTATTATTTGTAGAATAAACTGAGATTTTTAGTTCAGTGATCAATCGTTTATTTTCCTGAGTACGACAGTGTGATTATTTATTTTCAGTTCGCTGCGGTGATTATACAGGTTTTTAACTACTGCGAAAAACTGGGACAATTATTAATTCTGTATTTCGTCGTTTTACAATCACTGGTGGCTATCGGTGCCCGGAGTGGTGGAATACTATTAACAGCAGCCAGATGCGGATACTAGCACCACAGTTAAGACTTTTATACCGAGCAATTAATTTTTTAATTTTAGGTCCATTACAGCGTTGGTTCACGCGAAACAAAATAATTACTGAACTTCAATACTCCACAGTCCTCTTGTCCCTGGTATGGGAAATTGCCCATAAAGCGCAGAAGAATCAGATGATGGAGAAAGATTCATAATGTGTATCCATAAAACATGTGCCCTGTCATTGAAATCGTGTCATGATAATCTGTCCATTCGCAAAAGATTTCTGGGAGCAAATTTCCAAGGTGGAGGTGACCATAGGAAAACCACTCAACAGCTAACGAAAAGGTAATTTCTGCGAGACAGAGTGTGTAACGTAAGAAGTCTTACTGTGGTAGGGAAACTAGGAAATCTGAAACTGAAAACATAAAGTTAAGTCCAGATAAAATGTGTTCAATGAAGTATTACGTAATCTGATAGTATCGATAGCTGCGAAAAGGGTAACTGAGTAGGATTTACTATGAACTATGAACAGGTAGGACAGAGAGTAGGTTACTGTCAACAGTTCAGTGATAGGATTATTCTCATGATGATCGCCAGCACACCAGTTGATCGACGAAAGTATCAAGTACAGAAATATTCAGGAAGATACAGGAAAACTGCAGTACGAGTACATTAGGGGAGAAATAAATAGGAAGGGTTCAAATGGCTCTGAACACTATGGGACTTAACTTCTGTGGTCATCAGTCCCCTACAACTTAGAACTACGTAAACCTAACTAACTTAGGGACATCACACACATCCATGCCCGAGGCAGGTTTCGAACCTGCGACCGCAGCGGTCGCGCGGTTCCAGACTGCAGCGCCTAGAACTGCTCGGCCACTTCGGCCGGCAATAGGAAGGGCACAGAAGCTAAGTGTAAAAGAAAGAAACTGAAGAAATAAAAAAAGAAGTGGTCGTAGACAGACTGCAGCATAGAGAAACGGCAAGCAGTCATTATTGAAATTAAAAGCGAAGATGTCAGCATTAAAACCGCAAGAGTTATTCCATGATTAAACACAGGGGAGAAACAGAATATTGTTGGCCTCTACGAGGATGAGGAACTGCCTAGTACCTTGATACAACAGAAATGGGAGTTGATATGCATGACATAGGTTATCCAGTATTAGGGTCAGAGGGTAACAGAGGTCTGGGAAATCTACGATCTAATAAAGTAGAACATATAGATACCACTATATCGAAAGTTAACACAACACTGAGGCATATGGCAACCAAATGACTGTTTGATTTTTAAAATCAACGAATCTGTAGATATACCACAAGACATTAATTAAAATGCCATTCACAAAGTCCCATAGGTAAAAGGCCGCTGAACTCTGGTGTAGGGGTAGCATCTTTGACTCGTTCCCGAAACTTACTGTGTCCTGGTTTCTGTTCTAAACACTACTTAAATTATGAATAAAAATCATCAGTAAAGGCGGCCGAAGACTTAAGTTGTAAGCGCCACTTATCTGCATCATCAGAGAGGGCAAAGGAACAGAGAGAATTTCACATGAACCTTTTACACCTAATAGGGGAAATAATCAGCAGAGGTCGACGCTTGAAGGTGCAATAGACACCAGAAACCACTACATAAAACACATACTAGTTATATTCAAAGGACATGTGACCTGTAATTGAAAAATTAGCATGGCGATCTCCCTGTTGCCAAATGGTTCCGGATTAGATCTCCATTCGCTTCCACGTGAGGGATATAACATTGGGATGGGAAAAAGATTTTACAATCAGTGAAAGTTGTACCTTCTACGACTAGGGGCGTGGAATGTCAGAAGATTCAACTTGGTACAGAAACTAGGAAATCTGAAAAAGGTACGCCTGGGTGTGTGGAATGTCAGAAGATTCAACTTGGTACAGAAAATAGGAAATCTGAAAACGGAAATGTAAAGGCTCACTGCAGGTATAGTGCGTGTCAGTGAATTTGAATGGATTTATTATGATCTTTTATTTTGAGTCATAAGCATTCTGTTGGGTTTATGAGACCCTTCACTAATAACTCTTCTGCTGCCAACTTTTTCATCTCTGAGTAACACTTGTACTTTATTTCCTCAATAATTTGTTGATAGTGATTCCCTGATGTCTTAGCACGTGTGCTATCATTTTAGCCTATCTTTTTTTCAATGTGTCCCATATTTTTCTTACTTCGACGATTCTGCTGAGAACCTCATCATTCCTCACCTATATTTTTCAACTTCTTTCTGTAGCACAACATTTCAAGCGCTCCGATTCTCTTCAATTCCGGTTTTCCTACGGTACATCTCCATGATCCACTACCATACAATACTGTAGTCATAATCTGCATTTACAAAAATGTCTTTTTCGTCATAAGGCCGATGGTTCGTACTAGGAGACTTCTCTTGACCAGGAATGTCCTCTTTGCCAGTGCTAGTCTTCTTTTGGTGTCCTCCTTCAAAGGTGGCAGAATTCGTTAGATTCGTCGCCTTCGTTGTTACCACTTTCGATGTTTAGGTTCCTGTTAACCTATTAACTTCGTCTTGTTGCAGTTAACTCTCAGTCCATTTTCTATACTCATTAGGGTGTTTATTCCAGTCAACAAGACCTGTAATCCATAAAAAGTGAAGAAGAATTACAGGATATTATGACGGAATGGACAGTTTAATGAGTACAGAATACGGATTGAGAGTAAACCGGAAAATTCCATATCTATTGAGATGTAGCAGAAATGAAAAAAGTGAGAGATTTAGCATCAAAATTCGCGCAAAATTCGCGATCACAAAGTAGAAGAAATTACGGGTTCTGCTACCTTGGAAGCAACATTCGCATGACGAATGAAACAGGAATTACATAAAAAGCAGACTAGCAAAGGTTTAGAGAAGTCTGCTGATTTCAGACATATGCCTTAATTTGAGGATGAAATTTCTGAGAATGTACGTTTGGAGGAGAGCATTGTACTGTAGTGAAACATGGACTACGGGAAAACCGGAACAGAAAATAACCGAAGCTCTCGAGATGTGGTGCTACGAACGAGTGGACTGATGAACTAAGTAAGAAATGAGGAGCTCCTGCGTTGAATCGGAGAATGAAGGAATATGCGGAAAACACAGAGGAGACGAAGGGACAGGACATCTGTTGAGACATCAAGGAATAACTTAGATGGTACTACAGGGAGCTTTAGAGGGCAAAAAAATCTACATCTACACGGAAAAACTGCAAAACACATTCAAGTGCCTGGCAGAGAGTTCATCGAACCACCTTTACAATTCTCTATTATTCCAAACTCGTATAGCGCGCGGAGAGAATGAACACCTATGTCTTTCCGTATGAGCTCTGATTTCTCTTATTTTACCTACATCTACATCTACGTGATTACTCTGCTATTCACAATAAAGTGCCTGACAGAGGGTTCAATGAACCACCTTCATGCTGTCTCTCTACCGTTCCACTCTCGAACGGCACGCGAGAAAAACGAGCACTTAATTTTTTCTGTGCAAGCCCTGATTTCTCTTATTTTATCGTGATGATCATTTCTCCCTATGTAGGTGGGTACCAACTGAATGTTTTCGCAATCAGTGAGAGGATCCCGTCGCAACGAAAACCGCCTTTGTTTTAATGATTGCCACTCCAAATCACGTATCATGTCTGTGACACTGTCTCCCTTCTTTGTACTTTTTCGATGTCATCCGTCAGTCCCCTGATGCGGATCCCACACCGCACAGCAATACTCCAGAATAGGGCGGACAAGCGTAGTGTAAGCAGTCTCTTTGGTAGACCTGTTGCACCTTCAAAGTGTTCTGCCTGTGAACGCAATCTTTGGTTTGCCCTACCCACAATATTATCTATGTGATCGTTACAATTTGGGTTATATGTAATTGTTATCCCTAAGTATTTAGTTGAATATACAGCCCTTAGATTTGTGTGACTTATCGCGTAATCAAAATTTAGCTCATTTCATTTAGTTCAAATGGCTCTGAGCACTATGGGACTCAACTGCTGAGGTCATTAGTCCCCTAGAACTTAGAACTAGTTAAACCTAACTAACCTAAGGACATCACACACATCCATGCCCGAGGCAGGATTCGAACCTGCGACCGTAGCGGTCTCGCGGTTCCAGACTGCAGCGCCAGAACCGCGCGGCCACTTCGGCCGGCTCATTTCATTTAGTACTCATGTGAATAACTTCTCACTTTCCTTTATTCAGGGTCAATTGCACTTTTCGCACCATACAGATATTTTATCTAAATCATTTTACAAGTTGTTTTGATCATCTGATGACTTTACAAGTCGGTAAATGACAGCATCATCTACAAACAATCTAAGACGGCTACTCAGATTGTCTCCTATGTCGGTAACATAGATCACGAACAATAGAGGGCCTATAACATTTCCTTCGGGAACACCGGATATTACTTCTGTTTTACTCGATGACTTTACGTCTATTACTACGAACTGTGACCTTTTTGACAGGAAAACGCGAATTCAGTTGCACAATGAGGCGATACTCCGTAGGCATGTAGTTTGTTTAGAAGTCGCTTGTGAGGAACGGTGTTGAAACCCTTCTGGAAATCTAAAAATATGGAATCATCTTGACATCCCCTGTCGATAGCTCTTATTACTTCATGAGTATTAAGAGCTAGTTGTGTCTCACAATAACGATATTTTCTGAATCTGTGCTGACTATACGTCAAGACATCGTTTTCTTGGAGGTACTTTATAATGTTCTAATACAGTATATGTTCTAGAACCCTACTGCAAATCGACGTTAGTGATATAGTCCTGTAATTCAGTGGATTACTCCTGCTTACCTTTTTGGGTATTGGTTTGACTCGTGCAATTTTCCAGTCTTTAGGTACGGATCTTTCTGTGAGCGAGTTGTTGTATATAATTGCTAAATATGGAGCTATTTTATCAGCATACTCTGAGAGAAACCTGACTGGTATACAATCTGGACCGGAGGCCTTGCCTTTATTGATTTAAGCTGCTTTGCTACACCGAGGATATCTGCTTCTATGTTCCTCATCTTGGCAGTTGTTTCTGATTGGAATTCAGGATTATTTACTTCGTCTTCTTTGGTGAAGGAGTTTCAGAAAATCGTGTTTAGTAACTCTGCGCAGTGCAGGTATTGATTGCGTCTTACCACAGGTGTGCTTTACGTATGACCAGAATCTTTTTGGGTTTTCTTCCAGATTTCGAGACAGAATTTCGTTGTGGAAATTATTAAAAGCATCTCACATTGAAATACGCGCTATGTTTCGAACTTCTGTTCAAATGGCTCTGAGCACTATGGGACTTAACTGCTGAGGTCATCAGTCCCCTAGAACTTAGAACTACTTAAACCCAACTAACCTAAGGACGTCACACAAATCCATGCCCGAGGCAGGATTAGAACCTGCGACCGTAGCGGTAACCCGGTTCCGGACTGTAGCGCCAGAACCACTCGGCCACCCCGGCTGACCGAACTTCTGTAAAACTTGGCCAATCTTGGGGATTTAGCATTCTTTTAAATTTGGCATGCTTTTTTCGTTGCTTCTCCAACAACGATCTGACCCGTTTTGTGTACCATGGGGGATTATTACCAGCATTCATTAATTTATGTGGTATATATCTTTCAATTGCTGTTGATACTATCTCTTTGAAAACATTCCACAACTTTTCGACACTTACATGATCAGATCGGTAGGAGTGGAGACTGTTTCTTAAAAAGGCGTTAAGAGCATTATCATCAGCCTTTTTAAATAGATACGGTATACTTTGCGTTTCTTTTTGATGGTTGTAAGTGTTACGGTATTCAGCCTAGCAACAACTGCCTTATGGTCACTAATCCCTGTATTCGTCACAACACTCACTATTTGTACAGGATTATCTGTTGCTAAAATGTCAAGTATGCTTTCGCAACCATTTACGCTTCGAGTGGGCTCATGAACTAATTGTTCAAAATAATTTTCTGAGTAAGTATTCAGTACAATTTCGGATGATGTTTTATGTCTGCCGTATAACTTTCCCAGCATGTCGAGGGTAGACTGAAGTCACCACCGACTATAATTGTATGAGCGGGGTACGTATTTGAAATGAGACTCAAGTTTTCCTTTTGAACTGATCAGCAACTATGTCTTCTGAGTCGGAGGGTCGGTAAAACGATCCAATTAATAGTTTAGTTCGATTGTCAGGTATAACCTCTACCCATTTTATTTCACACGAACTATCTACTTCAATTTCGCTAAAAGGCTAACTACCTCTGATAGCAATAAATACTCCACCACCAACTGTATTTAATCTATACTTTCTGAACACTGTAGATAGTTTGAATAAATTTCTGCAGAACTTATTTCCGGCTTTAGCCAGCTCTCTGTCTCTACTACAACTATTTGAGCTTTAGTGTTTTCTATTAGGGCTTGGAGCTCTGGTTCTTTCCCAACACAGCTACGACAGTTCACAATGACAACACCAATCGCTTCTACAACTACCTTACTGTGTTTTACCTGCCCTCTTTTTGACGGACGTCCCTCCTGTGGTTTCCTGAGGCCCTCTAACCTAAAAAACAGCCCAGTCCTTTCCCCACAGCCCCCGCTACCCGTGTAGCCGCGTCCTGTGTGTAGTGGACTCCTGACCTATTAAGTGGAACCCGGAAACCCACCACCCGATGGCGCAAGTCGAGGAATATGAAGCCTACACGGTCACAGAACCGCCGGAAGCCTCTGATTTAGGCCCTCCACTGGGATCTGCACCAAAGGACCACAGCCGGTTCTATCGACGATGCGGCAGATTGTGAGCTCCGCCTTAATATCGGAAGCAAGACTGGCAGTCTTTACCACTTCCACAAGCCGCCCGAATCGACACAGTGTCTGTTCCGATCCAAAGCGACAAACTGTAGAGATCGGAATACATCCAGCAGGCTGCAAGTGCTGCTCTTACAAGGGGAGGCCGCCAATTGTGAAATTCAGATTCGATTCATACTGCGCATAATAAAAGCGCATGGCCAGAGGTGTAATGTGGCAAAGCACCAAGATGCACTTCTCAGCCGTTGTCGAGAAAATCGACAGTGAAAAGAAACCGTTGCGGTGAAATACTCTCTACGATTAATAATTTTCTACAGCGTCGTGGCGCAGGGGTAAGCGCTCGGGTTCGTAATCCGAATGGCGCCGGATCGAATCTCGCGCCATGCAATTTTTTTTATTATTAGTTTTTTGTAATTCAAATATATATATATATATATATATATATATATATATATATATATATATATATATATATAAACTATTAATGAATTGCTTATGCATGTTGGTGTCGGCGGATCGGTCTCCAATTGTACCGCCTCCATTTTTCCGTTTTTTTAACAGGGTGTACCAAAGCTCTCACGTCCGCACTGATTTTCGACGATGTTATAAGTTGCGCTAGGGACCGCATCTACCTTCTTTCAAAGTTAGCAGGCAACTACGCTGTTATGCGGCGGCTCGTTTCGGCCCATTCAACATCTGTCCTTCAAGTGTAACGAGCGAGTAACGGAGTTTATATTTCATCCCTGCCGCAGCAAATTTGTGTTCGTGGGGTCTCTATTTTAATTCGAACGTTTGACTTACGCTATACGTATGCGTTTCGGAATACCGTTTCTACGTCTTCCGTTAACTATACGTCGTTAACATTATGAAGACAATAACATTTGTGAAATACAACTTTGTTTGCGGAAAACATAATGATGTTCGAAGTCCCCAGTTTTTCCACGACAAACGACTTTCAACAACTTATTATATGCATAATTGTTGCAACTGATTGCCGGGAATTATATATATATATATATATATATATATATATATATATATATATATATATATATTTGAATTATAAAAAACAAATACTAAAAAAAAAGGTTGCATAGTGCGAGATTCGATTCGGCGACCTTCGGATTACGAACCCGAGCGCTTACCGCTGCGCCATGACGCTGTAGAGAATTATTAATCGTAGAGAGTATTTCACCGCAACGGTTTCTTTTAACTGTCGATTTTCTCGACAACGGCTGAGAAGTGCATCTTGGTGCTTTGCCACATTACACCTCTGGCCATGAGCTTTTATTATGCGCAGTATGAATCGAATCTGAATTTCACAATTGGCGGCCTCCCCTTGTTAGATGAAGAGGTTGGCACAGGAGAGGAATTTGTGACGGGTCTCATCAAAACAGTCAGAAGATTGGTAACCGAAGAATAAGTAAACAAAATAAAACTAAAAAAAAGTCAAAGACAAAAGGCGCTATAATACGGTATTAGCATAATGTCTCTTGGGTTTATAATTTTAGAGCCTATGTGCTTACATTGTCATTTCAGATTAACGTTTCACCTGTTCGGCGATAACAATTCTTCTTGTGCCATCAGTCCTTCTGCAGTATACTGAATGTAGTCATCCTTTACAACGCTAAATTCCTAACGTCTCATACGAACACTTAGTGCTTTTATTTTTGTCGTTTGGCAATAATTTTCCAAAAGATTGCAACGATAGTGGCCCTACTCTTAAGACAGCACACACCAGTTGGTATTATTATCAAGCACGCTGAATAAAGTTTGCAACACTACCGCCCTTAAACGGACGTGCGTTAGCTGTATAAAGCCTGTACTGTAATAAGTTCACGGGCTTCACCTTATAATCAAGGATTTTAGTACATAAATTGACCGCGTGTACCTAATAGAAGCAAGATCGGACTTGTAATCAGTCAATAACTACAGCGATTCATCAAGCATATGTAAAGTATAATTGCTCGTTCGCATGGACAAGAAGTATACACAGTAGATACTACCTATAATTAATGATTCGGTCGCCAGCCTACTTAGGCAATGAGTGAGCTTTTCCTTGTACAAGTGGGTGCATGTACAAGCATAGTAACACGTAGTAATGATGCGTTATATGGCAAAGTTTGGAACCAGAAAAATCCACTGAACTAAAGCTTTCTCTTTTTGTACTAATTTGGACGAGCTAAATTCACACAACACCACACAGCAATGATTATTACGAACTGCATTTCGTATATTGATCAGACTGAAATCGGGCATAGATTTTCCTAGAGTGCACAGTTTTGAAAACACACATACAATGTCACTATTGAAATTGGGAAAACAACACTAATACACTTAGGTTCAATAAAGGACTTAAATTTACTGGTCAAATATGATCAGCACATTTCAAGGTTTGAAAGAATGAACAAGAGAAAGGGGGGGGGGGCCTGAAACTGTTATGGTCGTTATACTGAAACTGTTAAGTACTAAAAGGCAAATTAACACTCAAATTTATCAATCTATGGATAACTACTCTTTTGTCTTACTTCTGAATAATTTAACTGTCATTATTTCTGTCTCAGATTAATTAAATAACATCGCTAATTCAATTCAAAAAAACTCTCTCCCAAGTTAGTCATACTTTTGTTCTTTACCAACATTTGCAATAATTCACAGAACTTTTAAATTTCTTTATAGCAAAAGTTTGACTGCTGATAATTCTCATTTACACTAATTATAAACTTTCAGTTCAGGATACTCGGGTTACACAATATGAGGTAAGGATCCTGTCTAGGTCAGTGATCAGGATAAGTCATGGCTAAAGCAATTCTGGTAAAAGTCACGTTATTATTGAACAGTTAGAAACATTTCCGACACTGGTCCACACAAATACACTTCTAAAGATGAAATAAATGTTTGACCTGTATAAGTCGGTGCGGCGGTTGGCGGACAGCGAGGTAGCGGGAAGCACGGCACACATACAAGCGCGGCTAAGGCTCACGCTACATAGGCACTTTCCATCTTCTTAGCGTCGTGATCTTTCCAATTTTGTGCCTCACAATATAGCCATGCCAAGTAGTCGTCGGAATCGGTGTACCCGAGGCTCAATGGAATCCACTTTTCCTAGGTAGCCGCCTCGGTACAGTACGTGTTCCTCTGACCAATTCACCACTCCGACTCTTATTGATGCTCGCCTCCGACTGACTGACTTGAGCCCGTTGTGCCGAACCGCGCCCAGTGTGCGTTTTCCCGCGCTCGCCTGCCTCCACCTTTTCCCGCTCCCCTACAGGTAGGGTATTCACCACAGATTTTCTACTACACATATCCTAATGTATTACCTACGTATGGACCAAGTGTTTAAATTACAATTTTCACATCTTACAATAGTTTTAACATTAAATACACTTCCCTTTGATTACCACATTATTTGAAATCCAACATAAATAATAATATTCATTTCGAAAGTTACTCACAGTTTCTTTAACATCACGATACGAACCGAAAAAGAAGTTCAAAACCTTGCTTACATTTATTTATCTAAATTCATAAAGAAAAAAATTATTATATGTACAGTTGTCGTTACAAGTTCGTACAGAAGAATGTAGGAATTTGTTCGCTATACTGTCGTCAATTTCGGCCTGTGATTGCGGGCTTGGTCACTGGTAATTCTGCACGTTTCAAAGTAACAAGTCCATCATTCAGTCATTCGTCATCATTTGTCATTATTAAGGCCAACCTAACACAGATTACAGGAGATGCCACCCGTTCGCCGTGCTCCGCTTTTCCGGTCGCCGACAGAGTATTCATGCCAAATGAGCTGATGTGAAGCTAGAGACGCAGGGGTACATTTGTCACTGTCAGCAAAAGCACGACACAACTGCAGAGTCCTGCTAATGGAACGCAGACAACGGCTACTGCGCGATGCTGCTGCTAGATTAGAGGTCGAAGTGTCATCAGGCCTTACAAATAAAGGCAAAATTTAAAAAGTGTGGATCGTGACAACTCACACAGTTGGACAATCTTATCTGATGAAAAAGTTAGACCGTCTACAAATTTAGATTGTTCATTGGTGTGCTGAAAGGCTTTTTTTTGTTAACAGTCTTCCGTTTGAATATCGGAAGATAAAATAAACTCCAACAGAGAAACGGACGAAATGGCTAGTTGCAAAAAGAGAAATAATTGAGGAATAATTGAATGTAAATGGGAAATAAAATGATGACGTGGTGAAGTTGGTCAAAACTACTATAAAGTGCACCATTGAATGTGAGTATACTGTATAAACAGTAAAATCGTTTGTCACGAGTTGCGACGACATCGCAGGGAAGTTCCGCAGTGATCTTGGAATTTTTTTTAAAAAAGCGCTTATTCCAGTTACAGGTCACACGTTTTTACTGAGGTCTGAAGATGATCGTCACGGATCGAAAACAATTACGCGGTGTAAAACAGTCTATAATGAAACCAGTTATTATCCAATAACACGCATACGTGGCAGTTACAGTGTACACTTTTACCCACAGCACCTTCTCCAGAAATGTGATCATAATGTCTTTCTGAAAGTGTGTTGATAGTTATGGTACATTTCTGACATCGTCTCAGATGACTTTCCAGTTCCTACACGTCCCACAGTTTCCAGTATCTTCGGAATTATATCGTGGTGTACTGCTTACATTTTTGATCTGATAATAAAGAAGTCGGTCGTTTTCTGAGCACATTACTGGATCACCTAGTTCCTCCCTATCACCTTGCAAATTTTCTATTTCACTTTGTAACAGTTCAACATTTCCTTTTCATTGCACAAGCCTTCGGTGTACTCCTACTATCAGTCTCTTAACAGTGCTTTTTCTTTTCCATCTCATAGGTACAAACCTTCACATTTTACGTCAATCTTCCTGTACCAGAACTCCATATTCGCCGCAGTCGATTCCCTCATCCGTTCTGATTTTGCTTATTTGTACATGATGTTAATTTCATTCCTGAGCAACACTTGCTACTACGTTCCTACATCATTCTCAAGATCTTATATTTTCTTTTTCTCCTGAATCCGGACCCACTGAATTTCTAATGGAGTTCCTTTCTTCTCATGAAATGTTGCTGAGTAATAAACCTTAACAGAAAGGATCAGACATTCTAGTTCTCCAAAACGTGTTCAATGGTGATCATGTCGGGGCTTTTAACAGGCCATTCTAGAAACATTACCTCTTATTTTTCAACAATTTAGGGATAAACCCTTCCTTGGCGGGCAAACACATTATGGTGTTGATACGGACACTCAGATGTACTTGTGCTACAAAAGTTGCTTATAACCTAAAAAGCAAGAGAAAAACACGACTAAATGTGATATATCAGCATATTACATCTATCACATAATACGTTTATTGTGTGTATAAAAAAAACATGTATTTCAGGCCACTGATGATGCTTCCCAAATAAATGAAGCGAAACGCGTATTTCAAGAAACAAACTAACTTCATTTAGTTGCATAGATGGTAGATACCTCCACGAACTTTCAAACCATCTTTCCTTCGTCATTTTTCATGCATGTCTAGCGGACTGGCAGGAGCTAAATACCTTTTAAGATTTACCTGTGAAACTGAATACAAGTCTGACCTGAATTGAAAGTGTTGTGTACATAGTTCCGCGTAGTCAGCGCGTACACAACTTTCCCACTAGAGCGCGCCCCGCTAAGTACAACAGCGCAGGCGCAGAGCTCGTCCGTCGCCGCACTACGAGATGGCGCTGCCATAGAGACGGACCAAATTCTGCTTCCGCCAATCTACGTATTAAAACGTAACGCAGCCAATGAGATTGCTGCTAACGTAGAACCTTTTCTCCTCGCAGATCACACTCGCGCAGTGATACATGAACGCGCGAGGTTTTATAACGACTGTACAGACCTCTGATTAGTCAGTCTGCATTTGTCTGCAACAGTCTGTATGAATTCTACATTTGTCTGTACCAGTCTATAGTCAAGTTTCAGTCTGCATCCAATACGATTACCATATTCATGTACATAGCCATGAACATAAATGTATAGACACTATTGTCAAGTATCAGAGATATATGTGAGAGTAAGATTATCGTACCAGTGCCAAAGGAACTTCAGATTGTCAATTGTAAATAGCATGCAGAACCGAGTTAAGTAATTTTTATGCTTGTTATTATTTTAATAAATTTGTGTGAACATTAATCGAGTTCTGTTTAAAGTTGGTCACCGTCAATCTGCTACTCTAAGCGTGCAAGTGGCATTTCTATCGTCTGACCTAACGGCAGAAGATAAACACGCCACGATAAGACCACGAGACATATTGCTGACACTCGCCTACTTCGTTAGAGCGACAAGTCAAATAATCTGATGGTGTGTGTACTGAAGGTCTTACAGTACGCACACCACAGAAAGTTATGCCCTATAATATTCAGAACGCTGGCATATGAATCAAATTTTAGTGACAGGATTTGTCTGCAAATAAATTAAAGAAAATCACCTGGGAAGTCAACACTTACTTTATTAGCACAATGATCTATAGTGGGCATTGTAAAACGAAAACTGAATTTTAAGTGAATAAGAGCAGATATCTCACCACGCATAAAAGTATTTAATGAATACGGCTTATAGCCATTTGCTGAGACATGGAAATGGGCTCCCAGTTTGTTTTAATTTTGAGCAAAACAAAAGATAGCGATTAAACGCAGTTTCTGTGAACAAAGCACTGGATCTCTGCCACATGCGTCAGCACCAAAACCTACTGTCTACTGAAGACATGCGAAAACTATGAAATATAATTTTCGTAGTGGTTTCTGTTATAGTTTAAATCAGAAAATTCTACTATTTGCGGAAGCCTAGTAACATGTTTTGGTTCATGTTATTGAGTAACAACTACTGAGAAGAAACTGTCCTCATTCGTTTAAATAGGAAAACGCATCGCAATGAGAAATATCTGTTTAAATGTAAATTCGTATAATTAATCTCAGAAAAGTGATTAGGTCACAACGTTACATGTATTATTTGTGCCTGGAGAATACGTGACATACAGATCGCTAAAGTTTACTTATATAAATAGGACTAAAAATAATAATGTTCTAAGGAAAATGTAAAACACTGATTAACTAAGACATCTCAGAAGTATGATCAAACATAAATCGCAAGACTTAAAGGTTCATTAATAGGGTCTGTGAGTAAACTATTTCCTAAATAGTGATACAGTTTGTATGTATTGTATGGCATGTTAACCGGGAGCCTAAAAACGACGGAGAGGCTCCGTCCCAGCCGCAGTGGTCCACAACTCCCCGACGACCACTGCAGTCCACTTCACCCGTCCGCCGCCCCACACCGAACCACTCTTTCAGGGTTATTGTGCGGTTTGGCCCCAGGTGGACCTCCCCACTACCAGGGAAATTCTCACACCAGACGAATGTAACCCTTATGTCTGTGTAAGTAAGAACTTTGGTATAATGGTGGTGTACGCGTACGTGGAGAACTTCTTTCCGCAGCAATCGCCTACATAGTGTAGCTGAGGCGGAATAAGGGGAACCAGCCCGCATTCACCGAGGCAGATGGAAAACCGCCTAAAAACCATCCACAGACTGGCCAGCTCACCGGACCTCGACACAAGTCCGCCGGGCGGATTCGTGCCAGGCGCTCCTTCCCAATCCGGAATGCTATGCGTTAGACCGCACGGCTAATCGGGCGGGCGTGATACAGTTTACTCACAGTCCCTATTAATGAACCTTTACGTCTTGCGATTTATGTTTGATCATACTTCTGAAATATATAACTTCGAAACATACTCGTCTCACAAAGACACAGAGCCGATAATCACAAGTGAGACGCAAGTCCAACACGTGAAAGGTATCGCAAGTTTGCGATGCGAACCCAAAACTTTAAGCATGAAACACACGTTCGTCGTGAATGATTAACGATATCGTACTACACGTGTGCATTCCCTACGTGCAACCAAGCTACACACTACCACCTAAGCGTACAACAACAACAGTAACCCCCAGCATTAGACACAAAGCCACTCGACTCGCATTCGGGATCCGCCAAGATTTAAGTTTGCCGTGGTTCCCCTAAATCGCTCGTGGCAAATGCTGGGATAATTCCTATGAAAGGGCAAGGCCGATTTCTTTCCCCACCCTTGACACAATCCGAGCTTTTGCTCCGTCTGTAATGTAATGATCTCGATTTCGACGAGACGTTAAACTGGATCTTCCTTCCTTCCTTCGACAACAGCCATATCGCCCATCATACAACGGGACTCCAGAGTAGCTATTCTAGTCCATACCAGAGGATTCTCATCGAGCGGCGGTGGTGTCATTCATTTGCTCACCCAGCACTTCCAGGATGTCCAACCCCGACGATGAGTAAGTTGTACACTGATGAGCCAAAAAAGTATGACCACCTGCTTGATAGCATGTCTGTCATTAGAACGAAATACATCAATGATTCTGCGTATCAGGGATTCGACACTTTATTAGTAAGTTTGAGGAGGTATGTAGCATTAGAGTCTACGCAGAGTTCATGTAATTCACATAAATGACGAGCCGCTGATTTCCGTACGCGGTGATGGCGCCAGATAGGTACCCAAATGGGTTCCATAGGGTTTACATCAGGTGAATATGGTCGCTGAGACATCAGCGTGAGTTCACTATAATGCTCCTCAAACCACTGTGGCACGGTTCTGGCTCCGAGACAGGGTCGGTTGTACTGCTGAAAGGAAAATATCAATCATGAAGTGATGCAGGTGATTCGCAGCTGTCAGCATGTCTTCGACTGCTACCACAGGTCCCACGGAAGCCCAGGAGAATGTCTCCCAAAGCATAATACTGCTGCCACCAACCTGTGTCCATTGGCGCATTCCACGTTCCGAGCCGCCGTTCACCTCGATGAGGGCATTTGTGGAGACTGCCACCGACCCAGAGTAGCGAAGAACCGACAAGTTTCCATTGATCGACGGTCGCATATTGATGGTCATGTGCCCACAGCTATCATAATTGACGATGTCGTTGGGTCAACAAATGAACAGGTAAGGGCTGTCTGCTGTGTAGCTCGATGTTAAATAACGTAGGATGATCGGTATGGTCCGAAACACTTGTGTAAGCGCCACCATTGGGCCACAGTTCATCATCTGTCCTACTTTACAGAGCAGACAGACCTCCGGACCCCACGTTCTGTGAAGAGTAGCGGTAGTTTCTCTGTCCATCCACCTCTTTCCGTGGATGCTAAGGACAATAGCACGTTAACGTCGACTAGTTTCGCTGTTTACGAGATATTCGTTAACAGGAGCTGGCTGATAATACCCGCAAGGTTAGCCAAGAGCGCTAATGCGCTGCTTCCTGGTCTTGGGCAGGCGTGCCGGCCCCAGATCGCATCCGCCTGGTGGAGTAACGACGAGGGCCGGTATTTCGCCAGCCTGGATGTGGTTTTTACGCGGTTTTCCACATCCCACTAAGTGAATACCGGGCTGGTCCCCTTGCCCCGCCTCAGTTACATTACTCGCAGACATTTGAAAACGTTCGCACTAATTCATGGCTTACACTAGACATAGGCAGCTGGGGTACACTACTTCCATTCCAGGGGGTGCAGTGTGGCGACAGGAAGAGCATCCAACCACTGTCTGACACTAACATTGGCCAATCCATAGTAACACGGCCGACTCCGTGTTGCAGTTGGACAGAGGCCCAACAAAAAGAAGACGAAGGCTCTGGCTAATAATAATATGCCCCTTGTCAAAGTAGTTTTCTCAATGGATTTCTCCATATGTAGCCCTTATTTTCGCTAGTGTGATCCGTAGTCCGTGTCTGCTGCGCTTACATACTTTTTTGTTAGCACGTCATGTGCCTGCAGTGCCACCACGTAGCATACAGACAACGTCGCGCTGGGCAGTGGTTATATCTGGCTATTCAGTGTACGTAATTGATAGTAGGTGCAGAATAGCATCTCTCCAGTCACCCCGCACTAATCAATAATTCAAAATACTTGAACTGAAAAATAGCGAAATAAAATATTCAGTTGGAATGTAACAGTAAATTGTAAATCTTCTCTCCAGTCATGCAGATTTCACTTGTGACAAAGCTGAAAATGAAACCTTTAAAAGATGAAAATACTTTGATTTCGTTAAACAGGAAGGTGCACTGTAAGCTGACTTATTCGACTGCGATGGTAAGGCAGAGTGCATCGTTATGGTGATGGGGGACGGTCAGTGTTTGAAGCGGTACAATTTCTCTGGAGGCCGTCTTCGGAATTTGATGACCAGTTTAAGGTTAAATTTTTCGTGGAGGGAGAATTTGGGAAGGGAAGTGGTGCGATGTAAGTTGCCCGATGGAGATCGTGGCTACAGAAGGATATTTTCAAATGACTATTCCGTGTCTTACGATTATTGAAGAACTTGCGGTTGAACTTATGGTAGGGGTTAAGTGTGGTATGATCGGTAATTTTATACAGTATGTGACGGGACTGGTGATAAATGATAGTATTTAAGCGGAAAGAAGTGAAATGTGAGTGGTGATGGCGCTGGTTTCCAGGTATGAGCAAGAGACATTTAAAATTGTAGCTGAAAGTTATCTACTTCGCCGGTTGGAGTGGCCGAGCGGTTCTAGGCACTACAGTCTGGAACCGCGCGACCGCTACGGTCGCAGGTTCGAATCCTGCCTCGGGCATGGATGTGTGTGATGTCCTTAGGTTAGTTAGGTTTAAGTAGTTCCAAGTTCTAGGGGACTGATGATCTCAGAAGTTAAGTCCCATAGTGCTCAGAGCCATTTGAACCATTTTTTATCTACTTAATCAACAGAACGTCATTGGTGGGCACACATAAATGAACTCACAACTATTTGTTTTAGAGTTTCCGTCGGTAATGACGTTCTCCTTGGCGGAACACTAATCTTCCTTCCTACAAAACAAATAATACTAGATCACATTATAAAAAATGGTTCAAATGGCTCTGAGCACTATGGGACTCAACATCTTAGGTCATAAGTCCCCTAGAACTTAGAACTACTTAAACCTAACTAACCTAAGGACATCACACACACCCATGCCCGAGGCAGGATTCGAACCTGCGACCGTAGCAGTCCCGCGGTTCCGGACTAAACTATCCGATGATTAGATAGCATAACAATGTACGGGGTGGCCAAGGTAAAAAAGGCCACGTGTTATACAGAACGTGATATTTGAAGCTATCTGAGTGTTGTTATTTCTTAACGCTAGGGCGGCGCTCGAGTGGGGTCACGTGATGTCCGTGATATTGAGAAGCGATTTAGGTATCAGTAGTTCGTTGACAGTAGTCAGTTTGAAGCTCGTTGTGACCACAGTTCTGCAGAACGCCTATTTCAATGGAAAAAGAGCATTTATTGTTGAAACTTTCTTGGATGCAAGGGATTTAAAATGTTAAATGAAGGGTTCGCGATAAAACACCCAGAGATAGCTCTTCCAGCAGGAAGTGTTATGCAGAAAACGATCACTAAATTTTGAGCAACAGGTTCAGTCGTTAACGACGAAGATAACCGTGTAATTAAAGTTCGTTCACTGAAAGTATTCGGTGTGTTCATGAGACTGTGGTGAGAAGTCCATAGAAATCAACTAGACGTCCATCTAGCCAACTAAAGATCAAACGAACGCCATTCCAGAAAGTGTTGCACCTGTTAAATATGCGGTCTTATAAAGTAAGAGCGATGCAAGCATTAAAATCCACGGATTGCGCTCAACAACATGATTACTTAGGCAAGTCGCTGATGATTATCTGGATCTAGATCCCTACAAGCACTGTTTCACTTTAGCGGGTACGTGAACTCTCAAAACACACGGTTTTTGTCAACAGACAATCCCAGGGAACCCTTTGAGGTACCTCTGCGTGATCTGAAAGTAGGCGTTCGGAGTGCAGTTTCAGGCCAACGTATTGGAGATCCATTTTCTTTAACAACATCGTGAACTCTCAGGTGAACGTAACGAGACTGTTTTAAACATTCATAGCGCAGCTAACGGAGGAAGAACGAGAGAGTGCCTTTTTACAGCAAAATGACGCTACGGCGCACACTTTACGGTTTTCAGTGTCATACGTTTATGAAGCTTTCGGAGAACAACGTACAGTTTCCGCAGTTTAAAGCCTCCCAGATCGCCCGATCTCTCTACCTATGATTTTTATTTGTGTGGAAATTTAAAACACAAAGTCTACGGTTCAGTCCACATACAGCTGAAGAGTTGAATTGGAAAAAGTATACAGGAACGTATTGAGACGTAGCGAGTTTTGTATCGAAGTCTATGCGAACATCTTTAGCACCTCCTGTGAAATATTGAACCATTGAATGGTCCGTACGTTAAAAAAAATGGTTCAAATGGCTCTGATCACTATGGGACTTAACTGCTGTGGTCATTAGTCCCCTAGAACTTAGAACTACTTCAACCTAACTAACCTAAGGTCATCACACACATCCATGCCAGAGGCAGGATTCGAACCTGCGACCGTAGCGGTCACGCGGCACCAGACCGTAGCGCCTAGAACCGCACGGGCATTCCGGACGGCGGTCCGTACGTTATTTTCCACCATAATAACTTATACATAAACGAGTTAATCGTCCGTATTTTGTTTATAAGACATGGGCCTCTTTTATTTTAGTCACCCTGTATTCAATTAGTAGTGGGCAGACCACGTGGACTTGAATTCTCGTGTAATTTCGATGTATGCACTTTATCTCCTGTCACATAAAATTACAGCATTGATGGACATATTAAATAGCTTAGAGTAATATGAAGGAACTGATATTCAGGGGAAAAGATTGAAATATGCTGACGACGTTGTAATTTTCGTAGAGCCCGTGATCTTTTTTAGAATATGTGATGCTTCAGTTTCTCCCGGCGTATTTCTTGCTCGAACAGTCCACGGGTTTACTGCCGGTCCATAGTGTCCAACGGGCACAATATTTCGGCGATCAGACATGTCGCCATCGTCAGGTGCGCTGACGCACTGAGCTCCTGAGGGCGGGCGGCCGTCTTAAATCTCCTCCCTTCGCGAGGTGTTCTCTCCGCGGTCTACGCACATGCGTCAGCGGTCCCTGAGACGCTGGCGTCGGCGTCTGTAGTGGCGTCGGTGTAACTGCCTCGTCCGCCCTAGTCGCCGGTTCGTTTCCTTTGCTGAGCGTCTTTTTAATTAGACTCAATGCTGGTTCCCATGCCCTGCTGAGGTTGTAGCCGCAATCTCAGTTGATGAGTCCGTCCCTGGTACGACCCCTGACGCGTGGGTGCTGACCGCGGAGAGAACGCCTCGCGAGCGGAGGATATTTAAAAGACGGCCGCCCGCCCTCAGGAGCTCAGTTCCTCAGCGCACCTAACGATGGCGACGTGTCTAATCGCCGAAATATTGTGCCAGTTATACACTATGGGCCGGCAGTACACCCGTGGACTGTTCGAGTTTTTTAGAATATGTTTCATTGTCGCTTATTATGACATATCTGAAGATGGTAAATCTTCTCTGCAGGGGTCAGCATGGTTTCTGAAAACAACAATCATGTGAAACCCAGCTCGCTCTGTCCGTCCACGAGACCCAGAAAGCGGTACTGCCGGCGCTAAAGTGGATACAGTATTAGTTGACTTCCAAAATGCGTCCGATGCACTTCCATAATGCCACCTAGCGGCCAAAATATGAGCTTACGGATTATAAGACCAACTCTCTGACTGTACGGAAGAGTTTCTAGCAAATAAAAAAAAATGGCTCTGAGCACTAGGGGACTCAACATCTGAGGTCATCAGTCCCCTAGAACTTAGAACTACTTAAACCTAACTAACCTAAGGACAAAACACACATCTATGTCCGAGGCAGGATTCGAACCTGCAACCGTAGCGGTCGCGCAGCTCCAGAGTGTAGCGCCTAGAACCGCTCGGCCAATCCGGCCGCCTTAGCAAATAAAGCACAGCATCGTTTTCAATGGACAGAAGTTTGCAGGTGTAAAAGTATCTTCGGTCGTACTCCAAGGGAATGTTGTAGGGCAATTAGTTTCCACAATACATAAAAATCCAGAAGACATCTTCAAAAGTTTCATGGGGGTTTTCGAGGACGACGCTGACGTAAAGTGAGTAACCGGAACTCTAGAAAATTGTAGCTAAACGCAGTAAGACACGAAGAAGATCGATGTTTGGTGATGCACTAGACAGAAAGACCCATTATTGAATTACACGGATACAGAAGAATCACTAGAAGCAGTTACTTCCATAAAATGTTATTGAGTACGAGTAAGGAGCGATTTAAAGTGTATCGATCACATGAAACCAATCGTTTGAAAGGCAGATGGTAAACTGAGATTCATCGGAAGAATGATCAGGAAATATAGCACGTCAACAAAGGAGGTAACTTGAAAAACATTTGCCGGCCGATGTGGCCGAGCGGTTCTAGGCGCGTCAGTCTGGAACCCCGCGACCGCTACGGTCGCAGGTTCGAATCCTGCCTCGGGCATGGATGTGTGTGATGTCCTTAGGTTAGTTAGGTTTAAGTAGTTCTAAGTTCTAGGGGACTGATGACCTCAGATGTTAAGTCCCATACTGCTCAGAGCTATCTGAGCTATTTGAAAAACGTTTGTTCGATCAATACCTGAATATTACTCTCAATTTCGGATCTAAAGTAGAACAGCTCCTTTTGTTACAGGTTCATTTAGTATGCACGAAAGCGTGATAAAGATAATTAGCCAACTTCTGTGTCAGATTCGGCAAGAGAGGCGTTGCCCATCACAGCACTGTTCACTTTTAAAACTCCGGGAGCGTACGTTCCCCAGAGTGAGCCAGTATATTGATTCTTCCTGCGAAAGTACCATGAAGATAAAATTAGATTCTAGACGACACGAAGGCTTATCTCCAATCGATCTTCCCCCGAAACATAGACGACTGGAACAGGAAAAGAGGGTAGTAACCGTGTAATGTTGTTGCTTTAATTTGTTATGAAAGCGGTACTGATAGACAATAAAAGCGGGTTAAAAGCTGTGAGCTGTCTGGGGAAGTTATCCTTGCATTACTGCGCAAGTGTTTCACCAGGTATCCACTCTGAAATTTCAGCATAATAAACTTGATTCATAACTAAACTGGTGCCTTATTTAGTATTGTAAAAATGTGAATTTGTAATCTTACGGAACACATCAAATATGGAGCCAAGATTGGGAGATTGCATACAAGACTGCATTCATAAAGTAACACACAGAGAACGTTGAAACATATGCAAGAGGAAATTAACCACAACCAACCGATTCAATTTTCACACAATGAAGTTACGTTCGTAGCGCAATCCTGTCCGTCATGAAATTACCACACACTGGTATACTAAATTCATACTAACTCTCTGTGAAATCTTCCCGAAAAGAATAGCTGAGGGCTACTTTGATGCTTACACCACATGCTTCACGTGGTCAACATGGTTTACACAAAGAGTGTAACTCCACAATAATTTTGATAATTAAAATAAATTACATCGAAACGCAATTTACTAAAGAAAAACCTCGAACTGGTTACTATCGTCTTATTATTAACCCGATGGGTCAAACAATTGTATAAGCACGTGGTACTGTTCTCACAAAGTACACCCCACGTGGGTTGAACATAAAGAAAATTTGCTATATTGAAAAATATTGTCAAGACGAGACGTTATAATCTCACGCACATTCGCATTGCAGATTGATGATCTTAGTTAGAGTTACTGATCAACACGTGGTTCCACTTTACTCACAAAGTAGTGACATAGCAACTACTGGAAGATATTCTGAACTGTACACTCGAATCACACTGCGTTGCAATATAAGATAACATTAGATATTTTAGAGCTAAACGTGAAATAAAGGTGATTAAATTTTCAGTTTGGCTGAACTTAAGAAATCCATTGTCCTACGGACTTAGCAGACACGAGCTTAGCCAGAGATTTTACCACTTCAGACGCTCGCCGCGGACAGACTGCCGTGGTCCCTTCCTGAGGGGTGCCTCACAAATACAGACGGAAGTGACCAGAGAGGCACCTTCCTATACCAACATGACAAGGGACGGACAGGACCATACTAAGAATAGAAACCTCTTTGCTTTTAGAAAGCGTAGCTACCTGTTCCGACGTTGGTCCTACTGCTCTATAGCAGACAGGCTTATCTGCTACCATCCAGCTTGCAACTAGAAATACATTTGCTCATTCATCCTCTCACACAGAAGGGAAGGGGGATGACAGTGTCTTATCATATACAGCATACAAAAGAAAGCGGATGTAGGTTCTGTATGAGACTGTGTGACATGAATTACATATAAACAGTGTTTTGAAGTGTAGTAGTGTGACAGATCGTTCTTGTTTATGTGTAAAAGTAACACTACTCAGTCTCCTCCCAGATAGTCAGAAACGCCACAGTAAATTTAGAAGAGGAATTTATGCCGTAAATGACAACAGATTTAAGAAATTAACATGAAAGGAATCCAACAGAGACCTTTCAACAGTGTGATACAAATTACCACTGCCACACAGCGTAAGGTGGCTTGCAGAGTACAGATGTAGGTGTAGATGTAGACTCAACCGGAATATAAACTGATCGGACAATCTCTTTGAAAGGGGTTATACGAGGAATACCAACAAAAACAATGGTAACGGAATGTTGAAGAATCGTAGCAGGCAATGTTCAGTCAATTAACTTTGAAAATGAGTCAGTAGACACAGTGGATTAATTTCGATAGTTGAGCAGCAAAGTAACAGACGACAGCCAACTTAGAGGATATAAAACTCGTCCTGGTAAAAGCAAGAAAAATGTTTTTCAAAAAGAGAAATTCGCTAATATCGAATATAAATTTAAGTGTTAGGAACTTTTTCTTGAAGGCTGAAATCTGCAATTTAACTTTGTACGGAAGTGAAAAGGGGACGATAAACGAATGGGACGTGAAGAGAATAGTTAATATGTAAACTGAAGGAAGAAAGGGGGCGGGGAGGCTAGAACGGAAAGGAAAGGTAAGGAACTGATGATATCAGCTGCTTCGGAACTTTATGCCGGATCAGCGATGATCCGGACACAGTGTTTATGCCAAATGCGCGGACTCTCCCCACGCCACACGCATTCCCTCCTAACGCCATCTATCCCCAGTCCCCGTCCATGCTCCTAATTTTAGCTTCCCGCAGGCGATCAGACTTAACTAGGCTACCGCAGTGAGGGTGGCAGATTCATTGCCCATCGAGGAGAATCAGTTACATGAATGAGGTTTTTAAAATGTGATACTACAGATGTACGAGGGTTGCCCAGGCATTTTTTTCCTTAAAATAGTTTATTGAACATAATGAGAATTACATACACGAAAGAATGGCGTTTTATCTACACACCCTATTTTCTTACGTAATCTACATCCCATTCTATGGACTTTACTCTAGCGCGAAACAAGGACGTATACGCCCTGTCGGTAGCAACCATTGTCCTGGTGGTGGAGCCAGAACTCCACCGTGTGAATCACCTCCTCATCGTCCTCAAAATGACTTCCGCGAGTGCGTCTGTCCTCGCGAATAACATCAGCTCGCTGCAACATGTCAGGTGTGACAGCCGTGAATGGTCTTCCCGACAGCTGCAAATCGTGGAGCTCCACCCAACCGACATCTGATGATCTCACACTCCGTGCCAAGCGACTAACTGTACTTCTGTCGACAGCAGATGCTCCATCGACTTTGCACAAGCGTTTGTGAATATTCTCCACAGTTTAATTCTCTGCAGTGAGAAATTCAATGACGAGACGTTGCTTGTAGCATACATCATCTGCCCGCATCTCGTGGTTGTACGGTAGCGTTTTCGCTTCCCACGCCCGGGTTCCCGGGTTCGATTCCCGGCGGGGTCAGGGATTTTCTTTGCCTCGTGATGGCTGGGTGTTGTGTGATGTCCTTAGGTTAGTTAGGTTTAAGTAGTTCTAATTTCTAGGGGACTGATGACCATAGATGTTATGTTCCATAGTGCTCAGAGCCATACATCATCTACGGACGTCATTTTGAAACTGTCAAAAAAATGGTTCTGAGCACTATGGGACTTAACATCTATGGTCATCAGTCCCCTAGAACTTAGAACTACTTAAACCTAACTAACCTAGGGACATCACACAACACCCAGCCATCACGAGGCAGAGAAAATCCCTGATCCCGCCGGGAATCGAACCCGGGAACCCGGGCGCGGGAAGCGAGAACGCTACCGCACGACCACGAGCTGCGGACATGAAACTATCCTGCAGCTGCGCTATTTGTCGAAAGTGACGAAAACTTGGCGCACTCGCTCAGAAGGCTTCAAAAATACATGCGTAACGCTTCGCTGAGAAAAAAATGCGGTGCATTACCTTCTGGGCAACTCTCGTATGTTGAGGATGTATCGGTAGTCTGTCGTAGATGTGTCCACAGCACTGCAGGCAGGGGTTGAGCGGTGGTCTGCAAACATACAGTGCACGGGGAAATTCCCGAATCTTGGACATGCCTGAGAGCGTTGCTGTCCATACGAAATCACCCGGTTCAAGAATTGCTTCCTTTTGACCGGCCAGTAAGACAAAGTTTGCTGCGAAATTTCTTGCTCCCATGGAAGTGGACAGTGAAAGGCCGGGAACATTCTGTGGACAGACGTAGCCCATCCCCATCTCCAATGGCCGGGAACATTCTGTGGACAGACGAAGCCCATTCCCACCTCCAAAGACATGTCAATGTGCGTAATGGCAGAATGTGGTCAACGGAAACTTCACGCGCACATCAGCCGGTAACATTTCATTCTGTCAAGGCGTCTATAATTAATGTGCCAGTTTCAAAACGCTGTAGGGAGAGAACCACTGCCCACAATAATGTCATATCTGACGCAAAGCTTCCCAATAGATGGCGCCGTAAGTGTCTTAACGTAAATAGGGTCGGCTACAAATGACAGGTGGATCGCAGTACGATGGCCATGGTTTGATTTGCACGTTATACTGTGTATGACTGTAGAAGTTCGGCAGTCAACAGTTGTGGCACCGTTTGTTAGGTACGCCCATACATCAGGAAAAGGTCGTACCACATCGGCAGGGGGCGCGCAATTGGGTTTTAATTGTTCTGAGGCCGAAACGCACGTAAAAAGTGAAGTTACATGAGTTTTAATTGCCCTGATACTGGTTTCTAACCGTCGTGGGACTGACGAAAGACTTTTTCAGTATGCTGTACACCGTTTTCTGCTTCAAGCTGAAATCGAGAAACAGCATGTTCTGCAGCAGGTCGGAGTGCTTCGGGGTCACGTTCAAAGTGCGTTGTGCAGTGAGTCCATATCAGCTACGGTCGTATTTGTACAGCCGTAGGGCACTCGGATTAAGATCAGGTGATGTGGATGGCTAGGTTGTACGGAAATGACGTCTGATAATTCTGTTGTTTTTATTGTGGTCCTCAGTCCAGAGACTGGTTTATTGCAGCTCTCCATGCAACTCTATCCTGTGCAAGCTTCTGCATCTACCAGTACCTACTGCAACCTACATCCTTCTGAATCTGTTTAGTGTATTCATTTCTCGGTCTGGTACCCCTCTACGATTTTTACCTTCCGTGCTACCCACCAATACTAAATTGGTGATCCCCTTATGCCTCAGAATGTCCTAACAGCCGATCCCTTCTTCTAGTCAAGTTGTACCACAAACTTCTCTTCTCCCCAATTCTATGCAATACCTCCTGGTTAGTTATGTGATTTACCCATCTAATCTTCAGCATTCTTCTGTAGCACCACATTTCGAAAGCTTCTGTTGTCTTTTTGTCTAAACTATTTATCGTCCACGTTTAACTTCCATACATGGCTACACTCCATACAAATACTTTCAGAAAAGACTTCCTGACACTTAAAACTATACTTGATGTTAGTAAATTTCTCTTCTTCAGAAACGCTTTCCTTGCCATTGCCAGTCTACATTTTATATCCTCTCTACTTCGACCATCATCAGTTATTTTGCTCCCCAAATAGCAAAACTCATTTACTACTTTAAGCGTCTCATTTCCTAATTTAATTCCCGCAGCATCACCCGATTTAATTCGACTACATTCCATTATCCTCGTTTTGCTTTTGTTGATTTTCATCTTATATCCGTTCCGTTCAGCTGCTCTTAAAGGTCCTTTGCTATCTCTGACAGAATTACAATGTCATCGGCGAACCTCAAATTTTTCATTTCTTCTCCATGCATTTTAATTCCTACTCCGAATTTTTCTTTTGTTTCCTTTACTGCTTGCTCAATATACAGATTGAATAACATCAGGGATAGGCTTCAACCCTGTCTCACTTCCTTCTCAACCACTGCTTCCCTTTCATGCACCTCGACTCTTATAAATGCCATCTGGTTTCTGTACAAATTGTTGACAGTTGATAATTTTAGCACTTCCGGAATGCTTCTGCAGTAGCCACTCCACTGCTGTTCAATGTGCGGAAGAGCGCCACCTTGTATAAAAATGATCCTACCCACACATCCACGCTGTTGAATTGTTGTAATGACGTTGGTGCGTAAAAGAAAATGGCTCTAAGCACTATGGGACTTTACATCTGAGGCCTAGTCCTCTAGATGTAGAACTACTTAAACCTAACTAACCTAAGGACATCACACACACCCATGCCTGAGGTAGGATTCGAACCGGCGACCCCTCCCTGCAATACTGTGGTACGTTTTCGAGAGATGTCGGATCAACTGCTTTCCTCCCTCTGCCACACGGCACTTGAAAAGAATCTGTCATTTCGAATTTTGTAACCAGTTTCTCCAGACTCTTAGCAGACTTCGGAGCTATGCCTTTTTCTTACACCCATGATTGGGCGGAACTCTTGCTGATCTACTGTCACACAGTTATAGTCTTTGTAGAGGAGCTTTACATGCAGCGCGCGACCCTTCATGGAGACAGCCAAATTGGGCATCTCGGACGCAAACGGAAGAACAGCGCCATCTAATGGTCAAACTTTCGTTACATTTTTTTCTTCCATGACATTTCATCCTGCGAGAAAAATACACTGTTCAAATTTCACGATACTGTGATCATTATTTTTCTTTCTGCCGTGTTTTCAGGAATTTTAATTGCGGAGACCCCGTATAATGGCGGGGTAATAAATCAAATTAGGAAGAAAATAAATTTATTGTACAACTTGACTGAAAGAATGGGACGACATAGGACACCTCAAGAGTTATCGAGGAGGAATTTTCGATTTGGTTATGGAGGTGCGAGTGGAGGGTGCAGATTGCAGAGAGAGAACATTGACCAAGTTCATATGGCTGAAGGCTTCAGTATCTGCGCACAAATGAGACGAGTTGCACAGAACAGAATGGGAAGATACAGCGAGAGATTTTTCCGTTTCAAGACCAGAACAACAACATGCAGCACTAAATAAAGAGCACTTAAACACCAAACATGTAGAGAAATTTGGTTAAAATTTTATGGCACAATGACAGCTAGTAGTCCTAACACGAGCACATAAAATTCGTACTGGCGGGAGAATGATGAAAGATAAATACAAGCTGCTGATATTCTGTTCGTAAGGGCCGTCATGAAACTTGCAAGAAACCTCAATATCGGAAATGTTGACGTTCGCAAAGAGTTAAGAATGAGACCGTTGAAGGAGGTAGTAAAACGAAATCTGTAGTCCAGTGCCAACCAAGATGCAAAAGATTTGTACGCGAACCCAGATAGTAACAGGGATCCTTGTATAACATAAGGCGCTGATGATCTCTTCTTGTCTTTATACACTCCTGGAAATGGAAAAAAGAACACATTGACACCGGTGTGTCAGACCCCCCATACTTGCTCCGGACACTGCGAGAGGGCTGTACAAGCAATGATCACACGCACGGCACAGCGGACACACCAGGAACCGCGGTGTTGGCCGTCGAATGGCGCTAGCTGCGCAGCATTTGTGCACCGCCGCCGTCAGTGTCAGCCAGTTTGCCGTGGCATACGGAGCTCCATCGCAGTCTTTAACACTGGTAGCATGCCGCGACAGCGTGGACGTGAACCGTATGTGCAGTTGACGGACTTTGAGCGAGGGCGTATAGTGGGCATGCGGGAGGCCGGGTGGACGTACCGCCGAATTGCTCAACACGTGGGGCGTGAGGTCTCCACAGTACATCGATGTTGTCGCCAGTGGTCGGCGGAAGGTGCCCGTGCCCGTCGACCTGGGACCGGACCGCAGCGACGCACGGATGCACGCCAAGACCGTAGGATCCTACGCAGTGCCGTAGGGGACCGCACCTCCACTTCCCAGCAAATTAGGGACACCGTTGCTCCTGGGGTATCGGCGAGGACCATTCGCAACCGTCTCCATGAAGCTGGGCTACGGTCCCGCACACCGCTAGGCCGTCTTCCGTTCACGCCCCAACATCGTGCAGCCCGCCTCCAGTGGTGTCGCGACAGGCGTGAATGGAGGGACGAATGGAGACGTGTCGTCTTCAGCGATGAAAGTCGCTTCTGCCTTGGTGCCAATGATTGTCGTATGCGTGTTTGGCGCCGTGCAGGTGAGCGCCACAATCAGGACTGCATACGACCGAGGCACACAGGGCCAACACCCGGCATCATGGTGTGGGGAGCGATCTCCTACACTGGCCGTACACCACTGGTGATCGTCGAGGGGACACTGAATAGTGCACGGTACATCCAAACCGTCATCGAACCCATCGTTCTACCATTCCTAGACCGGCAAGGGAACTTGCTGTTCCAACAGGACAATGCACGTCCTCATGCATCCCGTGCCACCCAACGTGCTCTAGAATGTGTAAGTCAACTACCCTGGTCAGCACGATCTCCGGATCTGTCCCCCATTGAGCATGTTTGGGACTGGATGAAGCGTCGTCTCACGCGGTCTGCACGTCCAGCACGAACGCTGGTCCAACTGAGGCGCCAGGTGGAAATGGCTTGGCAAGCCGTTCCACAGGACTACATCCAGAATCTCTACGATCGTCTCCATGGGAGAATAGCAGCCTGCATTGCTGCGAAAGGTGGATATACAGTGTACTAGTGCCGACATTGTGCATGCTCTGTTGCCTGTGTCTATGTGCCTGTGGTTCTGTCAGTGTGATCATGTGATGTATCTGACCCCAGGAATGTGTCAATAAGGTTTCCCCTTCCTGGGACAATGAATTCACGGTGTTCTTATTTCAATTTCCAGGAGTGTATTTTATTTCATATAGCGATTTACGAACGTGAAATAAGAAAAAAAAATTAGAAATTGACACTCGTACTCACCAAAGCAAAAAAAAAAAAAATTATTTCATTTATCATAATAATAATAATTATTATTATTTACTTGTTGTGAACATCTTCAACTGAGAGTAGCACCTGTACTTTATTTCCTCAATTATTTGGTGGATGTATTCCAATCTCTGACTTCGTCTACAGTTTCTGCCCTGTACAGCTCCCTCTGGTACGCTGGAGGCTTTTCTCTGATGTCTTAATACATGTCCATTCATCCTGTCATTTCTTCTTATCATTGTTCTCCATGTACTCATTTCTTTGTCGGTTCAGCGGAGAACCTCCTCATTTGTTACCTAGTTACTTCACCAAATTTTCAACATTCTTGTGAAGCACCACATCTTAGATACTTCGATTCTCTTACGTTACGGTTTTCCCACAGCCCATGTTCCATTACCAGAGAATGTTAAACTCCAACCGGACAATCTCAGCAATAGCATTCTCAAATTAAAGCCTATATTTGATACTAGTAGATTTCTCTTGGCCAGGAACGCTCTTTTTGATAAAGCTAGTCTCTTTTTATGCCTTCCTTGCTCTATTCATTACGTGATATTTTGCTTTCTGGGTAGCATAAATCCTTACCTTAGTCTACTTCGTGGTCATCAATTTTTATGTTAAATCTCTCGCCATGCTCATTTGGGTTTTCCGGCTTACTCTCAATACTATATTCTATACTCATTAGACTGTTATTCCCAGCCGGCAGAAGTGGCCGAGCGGTTCTAGGCGCTACAGTCTGAAACCGCACGACCGCTACGTTCGCAGGTTCGAATCCTGTCTCGGGCATGTATGTGTGTGATGTCCTTAGGTTAGTTAGGTTTAAGCAGTTCTAACTTCTAGGGGACTGATGACCTCAGCATTTGAGTCCCATTGTGTTCAAAGCCATTTGAACCATTTTTTTGTTATTCCCATTTAACAGATCCAGTAATTCTTCTTCACTTTCACTGATTACTGATGATGTTGAATTGAATGTGAAGTGTTGTCAGAAGAGCCAACACCGTATTGCTAGAGGAGGCCGAAATGCACGCGTTTGATTACACGCAGACTGGCGTGAGGTCTGGAACAGGACAATGTCTTGAGAATTGCAAATAAAGTACGTATATGATGTAATAGTTAACTTTAATCCGTAATTGGTGTACATCGCTCTTTACGGTACAGGTTTTATAATAAGCTCAATATAACTGGTAATGGCGCCTTGCTAGGTCGTAGCAAATGACGTAGCTGAAGGCTATGCTAACTATCGTCTCGGCAAATGAGAGCGTATTTGTCAGTGAACCCTTCCTATGAACGTCGGCTGTACAACTGGGGCGAGTCCTAGTAAGTCTCTCTAGACCTGCCGTGTGGCGGCGCTCGGTCTGCGATCACTGACAGTGGCGACACGCGGGTCCGACGTATACTACCGGACCGCGGCCGATTTAAAGGCTACCACCTAGCAAGTGTGGTGTCTGGCAGTGACACCACATTCCTCCCCCGCAAATGGGCGTACGGTTGTGTTATAAGGCTTCCGCCCGCCGTGGGGAGGACCCCATGTTGACGTATGCGACTAGGTGAGGAGCCTAACAACAGGCGAGGCTGTGCCACCCGCACCCGGCCATTCGGTCCGAGGGGAGCTAGGAAACGCCTGAAAACCTAGTGCAGGGTGCACGCCAACATGCGGTGTATGCGCCCGTAGAGACAGGAGGGGCCGAAGGGTCGACCTCCATCGCGTCGGTGTACCCGACGGGTGAAGACATTTGGTCCGGAGCGGGCACGAGTTCCATTGCGGAGGACAGCTGGTCATGGGAAGCGATCGGCGGCGCGAGACCCAGGGAGGCGCCCGGCGGCTGCAGCAACGCGTCCACCGCGGGCGGCGCCGGCGGAAGGACCGGCGGCGGCGGCGGCGCGTCACCATGGGGCAAAATGGAAGGCATCGTCGGTAACACCTGGGGATGAGGCGAGCCAGTAGATGGGTCCCCA
Source organism: Schistocerca nitens (assembly GCF_023898315.1). Classification (NCBI taxonomy): domain Eukaryota; kingdom Metazoa; phylum Arthropoda; class Insecta; order Orthoptera; family Acrididae; genus Schistocerca; species Schistocerca nitens. Next base: position 73,982,891 of record NC_064614.1, read on the forward strand.
GGGCGCTGACCGGACGGCACCGTCGCTGAAAGCAGACGGGGAGCGGCAGAACCCGTGCGACGACAGAGGCGCAGCTGATTGAGATGCCGACGCACCTCACCAGAGGCCCCCAAAACCAGATACATAGCGCGGCCGAGGCAGCGAAGAATGCGCCCTGCGAGCCAACGCCGTGAACCGCGATAGTTGCGATAGTATACAACGTCGCCTGGAGCAAAAACAGGTGGCTGCCGCTGCACAGGAACCTGATGAGGCGGATTCAGCAAAGACATCAAGGTTCGATGAGGACGACCATGGAGCAACTCAGCCGGCGAGCGACCATCTCGGGGCTGAGAGCGATACGAGGACAAAAAGAGCAATACCGCGTCCTCCCCAGAATGCGACTCTATCAGCTTCAACATCTGTGACTTGAAAGTTCGGACCAGTCGTTCAGCGGCACCGTTTGACTGAGGCGAAAACGGCGCGGACGTCAGATGTTGAATACCATTGGCCTTGCAGAATGACTGAAATTCTGCTGACATGAATTGTGTGCCATTGTCGGAAACAATAGTCTGCGGAAGACCTTCAATGCAAAAGATAGCGGATAACGCTTGGATGGTGGCAGATGACGTCGTGGAAGACATCCGGACAACAAAAGGAAAATTACTGAACGAATCTACCACAACCAACCATCGAGCATTCCAGATTGGACCAGCAAAATCGATGTGTAAACGTTGCCAAGGGGAAGTGGCTTTCGGCCATGCAAAGAATTTCCGCGGTGGTGCGGATTGTTGTTCGGCACACGCCATGCAAGAAGAGCACATATTCGTAATCGCAGCATCGATTTCGAACCAAGTACAGTGCTGACGAGCAAGTTGTTTCGTGCGCACTATACCCCAATGTCCTTGGTGGAGAAGCCGTAAGACAGAGGACTGTAACGAACGTGGGACCACGACCCTGGACTGATCATTATCAGAACCCAACAGCAAAACACCACGTCGAACAAAAAGTCTCTCCTTGTGAGCAAAAAATCGGCGAACCAACGGATCCTCGATCCATGACTTTGACAAGGGCCATTGCGTAGCAACAAAACGCAAAATGGTAGCAAGGACAGGGTCAGCAGCTGTGGCTGTAGCTACACGACGAAAATCAATCGGAAACGATTCGACCACGTCATCGGTTTCCGCATCAATGAATATGCAAGCAAGTTCGGAGGAATCGAATGCTCTATCCTCAGCAACAGGCAAACGGGACAACGCATCGGCGTTTCCGTGCTTAGCAGTGGACCGATACAAGATATCGTAGCGGTACTGCGAGAGGAAAATAGACCAGCGAATGAATTTCTGCGCTGTACGTGGAGGTACAGGCTTCTTCGGATGGAAAAGCGATGTCAAAGGTTTGTGGTTTGTGATGATGGTAAAGTGACGACCATACAAGAAAACATGAAACTTTGTAACACCAAATACGAGAGCCAAAGCTTCTTTCTCGATTTGTGAATAATTTCTTTGCGCAGACGAGAACAATTTGGACGCAAAGGCAATAGGGCGATCATGCGATCCATCTTTGTGCGCAAGCACAGCACCGATCCCGAAATCCGATGCATCTACCATCAACAAAAGGGTTTCTGGGGATCGAATGGCGTAAGGCAAGTACTGGAAAGCAACGCCGATTTCAACTGGCGAAAGGCGCGTTTGCATTCCGTCGTCCAGACGAACGGAACACCTTTACGGCGTAAGCGATGAAGCGGAGCTGAAATGGAAGAGGCCTGGCGCACAAATTTGTTATAGTAATTTATTTTTCCCAGCACACTCTGTAGCTGCTTCAAATTCTGCGGCGAAGGCAAGTCCTGTAAGGCACGGAGGTGCTCTGGACTCGGATGGATGCCTTGGGCATTTATTACATGTCCCAGAGAGGGTAAGTCACGAGCAAAACACACACATTTGTCCTTCCGCAAGCGAAGACCATTTTGTCGCAAGACCTGAAATAATGTTCGGAGATTGGCTAAATGTTCGGCTTCTGTCTGTCCGGAGATCGCAATATCGTCCAGATAGTTTGCTGCAGTAGGGACCGAGGCACAAACAGTTTGCAGATATTGCTGAAACAATGCAGGGGCGGATGCACGCCCGAATGGCAGTCTTTTATATCCATACAAACCAAGATGCGTGTAAACCACCAAAACGCGCTGGGATTCTTCGTCCACCGGTATTTGCAAGTACGCATCTGCGAGGTCCAACTTCGAAAAATATTTACTTGGGCACAGTTTGCCAAAAAGATCTTCCGGGTGGGGTAAAGGATAAGTTGCAATCACTAGTTGTGGATTCACCGTTGCCTTGAAGTCCACACAAAGTCTCAATTTTCCGGAAGGTTTTGGCAAAATTACTAAGGGTGATGCCCAGAGAGAAGCCTGCACACGTTCAATCACACCTTGTGATTCCAAATCGTGTAATGTTCTTGCGACCTCATCACGCAATGCGTGGGGAACATTGCGCGCTCGGAAAAATTTCGGTTGCGCGTTTACTTTCAGTTCCACATGTGCTTCATAGTTCTTAGCGCAACCAAGGCCCGGTGCAAAAATGTCTGCAAATTCTTCACATAGACGAGAAACACTGGCTGAAGGCACAGTCTGGTTCACTGATAGGACCTGATTGACTATAGACAAGTTAAACAACTTAAATAATTCTAAACCAAACAAGTTCACTGCAGCAGAAGAACGAAGTACGTAAAATGACACAAGTTTTGTTTGTCCCTTGTATGTAGCAAGAAGGCTGCACTGTCCTAACACAGGGATAGTCTGACCGGAATAGCCAGTTAACATAACACTTGCAGCACGCAACGGAGGTGTGCCCAGTTGCTTGTACGTGTCTTTATTGATCAGCGAAACTGCAGCTCCGGTATCGAGCTGGAATGGTATCACGTGGCCATGAATTTCCAAATCTACAAAAAGTTTATTGTCCTGCTGACGACAAGAGCGACCATCTCGTGCAACGTGAACATACACTGGTACAGAATCACTTGCTAATTGACAGGATTTCTTGCGACGTCGACGCACACTTTTTTTGGGACGAACACAGTCACTGTTAGAGAGAGTGACACTGGGCAGAGCGGAATTAACTACATGAATGTCCAGGGGCCAAGGCTCACGAGCCCTAGTATTCTTGGTTCGATTCTGGCGCGAAGCAAAGGGCCTGGAATGGTTGGTAGCGTCCGGTCTAAGCTTTTTCTGGCAAACACTTTGAACATGTCCTTTTTTATTACAGAAAAAGCAAATAGCTTGGCGCGACGGGCAATTCTCACGCGAATGTCTAGTAGCACACCGCGGGCATGACTTCACTGCATTTGCTTGCTGCCGCGGCAAACGTAGCGGAGAGCTTGGCGGCAGCTGCGCGGACGGGCGCGAGGGCTGTTTACTGTTCCGTGCAACTCGCCCGGCGGGCCGGTTTATGTGACACACAGCTGGCGAAGTTTCAAATGATTCCTGAGCAAAGTCAAGTGTGTCTTGCCTATCCAGTATGTCCACCACTTGTTGAAGGGAGGGATTGACTAGTTTCAAAATCTGTTCCCTTATACGAACATCAGAAACGTTCTGTGCAATTGCATCACACACCATAGTATCTGAATAAGGGAGTCCACATTCACACTCAAAAGCACAAACCCTAGTAAGGCCTTGCAAAGTTGCAACCCACTCCCGATTAGTTTGACCGGCTGTACGTTTTGTACGAAAGAAGGCATACCTTTTTGCAACTACATTGACTGATTCTTTGAAATAGGCATCTAATGCAGACAAAATTTCTTCGTAGGACAGAGTTGCTACGTCGCGCCGGGGAAATAATTTCACTATCACACAGTACGTCTGGACGCCTACACAGGACAATAAGAAAGGCTGCCGCTCGTTACCTTGAATTATGTAGGCGGCGAGATGGAATCCAAATTGGCGTGACCACTCCATCCAGCTTTCCAGTGCCGCATCAAAAGGACGAAAAGGTTGTGCAACTGCGTGTTGTAACTGCGGTAGCGGTGGAGCGGCGGCCGCCGCATCGTTTTGCATTGCACGTTGACCCTGGACGAGCTGTCCAAGGGCTTCCAATAACGCCTGCGTCTGCTGATTCTGCAAGCGATAAAATTCGGACAGTACATCTGGAGATTGTGGCGAAGCCATGACACATGTAAATTAGAGCAATACGACCGTTAAATCTTCGATGCCATATGAAGTGTTGGCAGAAGAGCCAACACCGTATTGCTAGAGGAGGCCGAAATGCACGTGTTTAATTACACGCAGACTGGCGTGAAGTCTGGAACAGGACAATGTCTTGAGAATTGCAAATAAAGTACGTAGATGATGTAATACTTAACTTTAATCCATAATTGGTGTACATCGCTCTTGACGGTACAGGTTTTATAATAAGCTCAATATAACTGGTAATGGCGTCTTGCTAGGTCGTAGCAAATGACGTAGCTGAAGGCTATGCTAACTATCGTCTCGGCAAATGAGAGCGTATTTGTCAGTGAACCCTTCCTATGAACGTCGGCTGTACAACTGGGGCGAGTCATAGTAAGTCTCTCTAGACCTGCCGTGTGGCGGCGCTCGGTCTGCGATTACTGACAGTGGCGACACGCGGGTCCGACGTTTACTACCGGACCGTGGCCGATTTAAAGGCTACCACCTAGCAAGTGTGGTGTCTGGTGGTGACACCACAGAATGAACAATCTAATGAGTGCAGCATATGGTCTGAGAATAAACCGAAGAAAGACGAAGGTAATAAGCAGTAATAGAACTGACATTAGTAGTAGACTTATCAAACTACTGACGAAGTAAGGAATTCTGATGCTTTGGAAGCAACATAGCGCGGACGAAGCAAGGAGGACACAAAAAAAAAGCATACTAGCAGAGGCAAAGGAGGCGCTCCTGGGCAAGATAAGTCTGCTATTCCCACTCGTCACGTTCTGCAAATATTCTCCACTTTTACAGAGGATGGCAAAGTTATTACCGGATCTTATCAATTACATCCTTTCAATACAAATCTTGAATGTTTATTTTATCCCAGTCATTCCATCTTCGATGTATATATTGAATAGTAGAGACGAAGGTATATATCCCTCTCTTAGCTGTATTTTAATACGAGCACTTGGTTTTTGATAATACATTCTAATTGTTCCCTCTTGATTCTTGTATATACTGTATATTATCCACCTTTCTCTTCATCTTACTCCTATTTTCCTCAGAATTTCGAACTGCTTTCTCGGTTTTACGTTGTCGAATGCTTCTTCCAGGTCGACATATCTAATGAACATATCTTGACGTTTCTTAAGTCTTGTTTCCAGATCGCCAGAACGTCAGACCTGCTTATCTGGCGCACTTACTTTCACGAAAGCTAAACCGACCTTCATCTAACAGAACCTGAGCTGTATTTTTCGTAATTCTGTGTATTATTCTAGTCAGCAGTTTCGATGCAAAAGCAGTATAGTTGACTGTGCGATAGTTGTAACACATATGAGCTCCTGCTGTCTTCGGATTGAAAGTATTATGTTTTTCCGAAAGTCTAACGTAAGTCTACAGACTGACGGACTAATCTCCACTTGAATAGTAGCATGGTTGCCACTTCCCTAACGATTTCAGAAATTCCGAAAAATATTATCTATCCCTTGTGGCTTCCTCGAGGGCAAATCTCCCAAAGCTCTATTAAACTGTGAAAATACTGGATGTCCTGTATCTTCCATATACAGGGTGTTACAAAAAGGTACGGCCAAACTTTCAGGAAACGTTCCACACACACAAATAAAGAAAAGATGTTATATGGACATATGTCCGGAAACGCTAAATTTCCATGTTAGAGCTCATTTTAGTATCGTCAGTATGTACTGTACTTCCTCGATTCACCGCCATGATTTCATACGGGATACTCTACCTGTGCTGCTAGAACATGTGCCTTTACAAGAATGACACAACATGTGGTTCATGCACGATGGAGCTCCTGCACATTTCAGTCCAAGTGTTCGTACGCTTCTCAACAACAGATTCGGTGACCGATGGATTGGTAGAGGGGGACCAATTCCATGGCCTCCACGGTCTCCTGACCTCAACCCTCTTGACTTTCGTTTATGGAGGCATTTGAAAGCTCTTGTCTACGCAATCCCGGTACCAAATGTAGAGACTCTTCGTGCTCGTATTGTGGACGGCTGTGATACAATACGCCATTCTCCAGGGCTGCATCAGCGCATCAGGGATTCCATGTGACGGAGGGTGGATGCATATATCATCGCTAATGGAGGACATTTTGAACATTTCCTGTAACAAAGTGTTTGAAGTCACGCTGGTACGTTCTGCTGCTGTGTGTTTCCATTCCATGATTAATGTGATTTGAAGAGAAGTAATAAAATGAGCTCTAACATGGAAAGTAAGCGTTTCCGGACACATGTTCACATAATATGTTTTCTTTCTTTGTGTGTGAGGAATGTTTCCTGAAAGTTTGACCTTATCTTTTTGTAACACCCTGTAGACTGCCATTTCTTCATGTCACAAGTCCTCTCACTCGTAGAGGCCCTTAACGTACACTTTCCATCTAATCGCTTTCTGCGTTCCACGGTCGAATTCCTATCCCACTCTTAGTGTTGACGCACTTGCTTTTAATTTCACCGAAAGCTGTTTTGACTTTTCTACGTTGGGAATCTGTCCTTCTGAAAACCATTTATTTTTCGAGTTCGTCACTGATTTAAAAAAAAGTCTGTTTCGCCTTATCATTCTCCCTAATTCCTGTAGATTTCATTCCTATGTGACTTATATTTCTGTATTACTGAATCTTTGTGCGGTTTTGTATTTCCTTAAGACAGAAAAATGTAACGTATTTTGTAAATGGACGTAAAGAAGCGTTATTTTATTATTACTAGATTGTGGAATAATCGCTGCAAGTTACCGTCCGCCATAAATTTCGGGATGTATGCATTTTGAGAGTTTTAACGTGTAACAAAGAAACAAATACCGTCCGAAAAGACCTTGAACGCCCAACGGCACCGACCGGCTGCCGTGTCATCGTCGGCCTGTAGGCGTCACCGTATGCAAGTACGCAGGCACATGCGGTCTGCACGCCGCTCTCCCGGCTGTTGTCAGTTTTCGTGACCGGTGCCGCTGTTTCCCAATGGAGTATGTCCTAATCTGGTCTCACAATGGCTGAGTGCACACTTTCCAATATCACACGGCAGACGTGGACGGTAACCTATCCAGCTACTTGCCAAGACGGACAGCGCTTAACTTGGGTGAACCAATGGGAACAGTTGTTATAATTGCGGCGAGGCCGTTGGCTGTTATGTGTATCGATGCAAGAAAGTAAGTGTAGGAAAAGAAGATACTAGACTGAGATTCAAGGGAACAATCTTCAGGAAGAGTACTCCACCGCCGGCCGGATTGGCCGTGCGGTTCTACGTGCTACAGTCTGGGCCGAGCGACAGCTACGGTCGCACGTTCGAATCCTGCCTCGGGCATGGATGTGTGTGGTGTCCTTAGGTTAATTAGGTTTAACTAGTTCTAAGTTCTAGGCGACTGATGACCTCAGAAGTTAAGTCGCATAGTGCTCAGAGCCAACCAGTACTCGACCCACGAAGGGTGTGGCTCTTTAAACAATCTGTCGACCCATATTGTGATTGCTCGTCAGCGTGAATTTTATGTGATAGGACTGACGGAGAAAATAGAGGCGATCCCAAACAAGAGCATTGAGCACCACGATATGGCGGGTATGTTTCCAGAAGAGGAACCTATGTGTTCCTTCCTAATAGACACTTCTCAGGTCGCAGGTTCGAATCCTGCCTCGGGCATGGATGTGTGTGATGTCCTTAGGTGAGTTAGGTTTAAGTAGTTCTAAGTTCTAGGGGACTGATGACCTCAGCAGTTAAGTGCCATAGTGCTCAGAGCCATTTGAACCATTGACAGTTCTCACGATGTGGGGCAGGGGCTGTTCCTCAGCTAAGTAACGTAGCTTGGCATGGTACCACGGTACATTAGCTTTTTATGTTTGGCCGTGCCTTATTCTGGCATGTATTTGTTTATTTTATGCTTTTGAAGAAGGCTAGATTACTCTAGCTGAAACCGGGGTAAAGACCAGTAACGTTTCGCAACTGAGGCGGATTTTTGACAATCAATTTATCACAGTTGCTGACAGGGCTGCAATATGTTAAAAATTCTTAAACTCCTCACACAGATACAATGAATTTCGGGAGATCTAACTCACACAGAGGCGTATTAAAATTCTTTCTTCCTGCTCACCATTCCCAAATGCGCGAAGTGATGAAAGTACATAAACTAATCTTTGAGGTGTACCAAAAGTGTCTTTCGGAGTAAAGATGAAGATTTGAACCCAAAATATTTATTTCATCGAGTCTCCCGCACCTTTTCGTTCAGTGTAGGAGAGGCAATAAGGTGAGCTGTTAAATGAACGCTGTTTAAAGAAGGAAGCGGCAAAGGCGGTAGTAACGTTTAAAACCGGTACTCGGGGAAGGACTTTGGCTGTAAAATAAAGGAAGGAATCGTGGGAATAACCGATATTGGTCTTCGCTGCTAAAGCTTATAATTAGAAGCGAGGAATTACCATTCAATGGGCATCATTTGCGGCACAATGGGGGCCCCCGACGAGAGCAGATCGCCCAGAGTCGCACAGACAGAAACGATCTTGCCCTTCCGACCTCCCTGCGGAATAATTAGAGGGGCATTTTCAGTCCTTTTCGGGCCGCTTAACTTATTCATAGTTCGGGCGCGAGGCCGTTCAGACAGCAGCGGGCCCTTGCAGTATTCATGAGGTCCTCCGCTAATCAAGAGCTAATCAATTATTTCGCCGCGACAGCAGCCTCGGCCAAAACGGTTTATTTTTTAATAGGTCCGGCTATTATATCTTGTTAATTGGATTTTGATGAGGGCTCCGCCGCACAGGCGGCCAGACACGGAACTGATCTGCCGGCCGCGGGGGCGTGAATTATAGCTGGCGATGGGCAGACGCCAACCACTGACCCACCACCACCACCGCCACCACCACCGCCCCCGATAGCCGACAAAGCCGCCGCCATCTTCGTGTCCGGTTCGCTGCGGTGCACTCGACGATTATGCGGATGGTTCTAGGAGGAGAAGAGGTCGTCCATTGTAACCATCAGGCGATCACCCACTGTAAAATGGCCAATCACTGCCTCACAGCAAAAGTGTAAATCTCTTTGTACATTGTTTTAGTTATATTGGTTGCTATCGTATGCGACTATTGGCGCTTCACAGAGAGAACTAGAGTGCTGCAACGCTCAGTGTTTGACCGGTCACAGCTCGCCTGTTGACGGGGGGACCGAGCAGCTCGTGTCCGGCCCCACACGACACGGCTCGGTCACGTACTCGCCCCACGTCTGATGTCCGGATTCCGGACACGCGGATAACCGAGCATGACCGGTAACCGATGACGTGTCACCTCGCCTCGCCTCGTCCCGGCTCGCTGCACTGTACTGTACAAATCCAAAGCCTCTCTCTCTCTCTCTCTCTCTCTCTCTCTCTCTCTCTCTCTCTCTCTCTCTCACACACACACACAATGTATTTATCTCTCTCTCTCTTTTAATACAATAGTAACATTTCCGAGAACGGGTACGTGAGGCAGCTAAATTCATAAAGCATCTGGAAAGTAAAATGATATTTCAATACAATCGCGGATAGAAAACGAGTCTCATTTCCAAACAAAAGATATATTTTTCCTTTCATTTATAGGAAACATTAAATTCGTGCTTTCCCTGTAATCTAGAAGACAACCATCTTCATAAAGAAAGCATACAAAGAACATTAAACATTTACAGACGTAAGTAACTTCTCAAACTTTTCAATTGTTTGCAACACAAACAAAATTATAGTTATTGTTGATCAGCAGTAAATCACTAACGCGTTCCGGATTTAATTGGCTGCGGCAATTTGTTAGTAACATTCCGGCTTTACTAAAGTACCTTTCACTAGGTGCGCTTGTTGCTGGGATACATAAAATACGTCTTGCATCTGCAGCCAAATCTGGCAGATCTGTTTCATGTCTGCTCCACCACTTTAAGATGTCATCCTCATCTCCGTGGTGCATTAAAATGTACAGATCTACTACATCTGCTGCGGATGATCTCTTGTTCCTCCATTCCTTGAAACGATCTCTCTTTCTGGGTGGTGATGACACAGTACTTGAAGGATCTATGATAATAAAAGAGACAAGTAATACAGAACTGTTATGGAAAGCATCGAAACGTTCCCGTAAGAGACCGATGACCTCGCTGTTTGGTCTCTCCCCCTAAACAACCAGCACCCGTTCCCATAAAAACGAGATGTTTTACGTTAATGAAATATTATACGAGTCACAACATTCCCGTTTCTCTATAATACACTTTCCACTAACTATGCAAAAACGATTATGTTAATGATTGCATGTTGTACCTGCGTACGTAGCACACATTGTCGCACATTGCTAAGAATGTCTTGCTTTTCACTTATTTCAAGCATATTAAGATCACGGAAGGACGGCCAAAGAAACGATCTTTGTGAGGTTTCCTGCACTGTGTTTCTTTAAATGAGTGGTTCCCGACTGGAAAAACAATAAAGTGGAGCAGTTTATGCACGATACGTATCCAGTAGACGCACTGTTTTCATCTACAACCAACAGAAATGTACTCCATACTTGGCTTTTTAGACCTTCCAGTTTCTTTAATTTGTAAACATTGGTTTCAATCGTACGTCTTACTATACTGGCTTCCTCGCGCTGCTTGATTACAGAGAGAAAGACACCACAAATGATAAGCCCGTACTGGCTGCAGTGTCTCACGGATAATAACACGTGTAATGTGTTTGAAGTTATGTGCTACGTATTCGGTCAAGGCTTCTATGCTCGGTCACCACAACTAGTGCGGGCAGCCTATCCAGTTAGGGTGTGCTCGCCCCACCTCGTATTTTGTGTTCGCTTACTCGGTCATGCAGGACTCTAGAGAGAACACCCTTCGTTACGAAATAAACCTGACTGAGCCCAAAACAAACACGGACCTCTTACACTTTTTAAATGCTAAACTCATCGAATTTAAAGATGGAAAATTTGTCACCTTCAAATAATAACAGTACAGATTGACGTTACTTATTTTCATTATATGTAAATTTAAGGAAAAAATTTTGTGACGGCCTTCGTAGCGACAACACTTCGCTGTAGAAACGGCCTACGAAGTCACCGCCACACTTTTAATAGCGGGCCGACCGGTCCGCTGGAACAGTGAACAGAAAGATGAAAACCCAAACACTCGGATTAAATGAAAGTCGGTACTTATCTTTATTAACGACGATACAGAACACAGTGGTGAACATGGTCTACAGAAATCTGTCTAGTTCGAGTCGGAGCGGCTAGGTCAGCGTCGGCTGACGACAAACAACAACTCTGCTGCGATGAACACACAACTGACTAGCAAGTACACAATTCGGTGGCGAGTCTACAACTGAGCGGCGAATCCAGAACTGTCCTAGCGCTCGCGACCCCAAGCGCTTAAGAAGCCAGAAGCCAGCGGTGGCGCGCGCAGACTTGCGGCGATTTCCTGTATCGCTGGCGCTGCTTATGCGGACGGCGTCCGGACTTTGATGCTGCCAACCTTTTTGGCAGCGGGCTCGGTTGGCATTACTGGCTAGGATATAACAAAAAACACTAGCTCAAGTGTCAAGAGATATGTGCAACATAGCTCTAGGGTAATACTGGTCAGATTAGGTATTAAACTAAAGGACGCTGTGTTAATACATGTTTCCATGCCGATGTCCAAAGAAGAGGATGCGCTAATGACGAAATGTACGAAGAAATAAGTAATGTGATAAGGCATGTTAAGGTAGATGGTTCAAAATGGCTCTGAGCACTATGGGACTTAACTTCTGAGGCAATGAGTCCCCTAGAACTTGGAACTACTTAAACCTACCTAACCTAAGGACATCACACACATCCATGTCCGAGGTAGGATTCGAACCTGCGACCGTCGCGGTCGCGTGGTTCCAGACTGTAGCGCCTAGAACCGCTCGGCCACCCCTGCCGGCAGGGTAAATGGAAACCTGATTCTCATGTGGGACTGAAATGCAAATGTGGATGAAGTACCAAGGGGGGATTGTCGGCAACTATGGACTTGGGAGAAAAAATGAAAGAGCAACACGACTAATTGAGTTTGGATCGAAACACCAACAATTGGAAAGACATTTTTCCAACATTACAAGCTTAGAACATACATCTCCAGAAGACAACAGGTCGACTACATTGTAGTGAAATCCCGTTTTTGGAACCAAGTAAAAGATTGCACGTTTTACCCATTTCCACATTGCAGGAACAGACAGTGCCACAACATCGTCGTGATAAAAAATTCATTCAGATTGAAACGTATGGAGAAAAGGACAGCACAACAGAGATGGCAAACAGAAAAGTGGAAGTTGAGGGGCTGGCGAGGCAATATGCACAGGTAACCGATCTAATATCTAAATCTGTTATATATAAAAAACAAGAGCAAATGAATTACAACAGATCTTATTCAGAATGAGCTTTTCCCTCTGCCGCGGGGTGTGCGCTGATATGAATCCTCCTGGCAGATTGTGTGCCGGACCGAGACTCGAACTCGGGGCCTTTCCCTTTCGCGGGCAAGTGCTATACTAACTTGGTACAGCACTTGCCCGCGAAAGGCAAAGGTCCCGAGTTCGAGCCTCGGTCCGGCACACAGTTTAATCTGCCAGGAGGTTTCATATCAGCGCACACTCCGCTGCAGAGTGAAAATCTCATTCTGGAAACATTCCCCAGGCTGCAGTATCCTTTCTTCCAGGAGTGCTACTTCTGCAAGTTTCGCAGGAGAGCTTCTGTGAAGTTTGGAAGTAGGAGACGAGGTACTGGTGGAAGTAAAGCTGTGAGGACGGGCCGTGAGTCGTGCTTGGGTAGCTCAATTGGTAGCGCACTTGCCCACGAAAGGCAAAGGTCCCGAGTTCGAGTCTCGGTCCGGCACAAAGTTTTAGTCTGCCAGGAAGCTTCAGATCTTATTCAGCTTATCGAAAACAGAAGGCGATGCGGAAACGCAACTGACTAACATGGGAAAGCTGAATACAGAAGGCTAACGACTTTATTTAACAGAGAAGCTAGGAACGCAGAAGAAAGTTTTACTTACGAAATGTGCACAGAAGTGTAAGAAAAAAATGCGAAATGCAAGAACCGATATAAGGGAAATGACATTTTCAGAGCATTTACTGGACTCATGCAGATATGATTTTATAAATTTAGACGAAGCGGCGAGTGTTTGAGAATCTAGCCCGGGTCCCTGCTTATTATGCAGGTGCATTAGCCACTAAGCTACCTTAGCTAAGCGGGTCAGACAACTGCAACGGACTACCCTGGCAAGCGTCCCCGTACACGTAAAATCGTATCTGTATGAGACCAACAAAATATCTGAAAATGTGTCACTTTATTTGTATACGTACCTGCACCTGGGTTTCAGGCTCGGGTGAATTGGAAAGCAGCGAGGGGAACATGCTGATTTGTGAAGACTTAGTGAAGAGATGGAAAGAATACACTGAGGAATTCTACGACGGAGCACCTACATTGGATGATTTAATACGAAAAGAAGAGGAGGCAGATATAAATGATATAGGAGACGACATTCTGCAAGAAGAGTTTGAGAAACCTGTAACGATCTATGGGAGAACAAAGCAATAGGCATTGATGACATTTCTGCATAATTAATCAAACCCATTGGTGGACAGCTTGATGCTGCTGAAACTGTTTAGGCCCATCTATAACACAGGAGAGATCGACTTCCAGATATGCGTCATATGGTTCAAATGACTCTGAGTACTTTCAGACTTAACATCTGAGGTCATCAGTCCCCTAGAAGTTAGAAGTACTTAAACCTAACTAACCTAAGGACATCACACACATCCATGCCCCTAGGCAGGATTCGAACCTGCGACCGCAGCAGTCACGCGGTAATGCGTCATAGTTCCGGTTTTTGGACTCTAACATCACAGAAATCAAAATTCGCACAAAGATAATTCTGGGGATAATTGAACAGAAGGTGGAGGATATGCTGGAGATCAGCTGGAGACACAGAAATACGAATCAAGGAGTGCCGAGAAGGGTACAGGAAACCAAATCTCTGTGGAGGTACGTCCAAAGTAGAAGGTAGAATCTCGTGGGATACATTTTAAGAGACAACAAAATCATTGGAACAGTAGTAGAAAAATCTATTGAGAGAACGAATCGCCGTGGAAGACATGTATCAGGTTATTTACGATGTGGTATGCACTACATACGTGGAAAAGAAGAGGAAGACAGGCGGAAACAAACCTCAGGCTTTAACAGTAAGGAGACAGTTTCATTAGCCTTTCTGGCAAGTAATATACCGACCGCCTAATAAACCTCAAGACCGTCAGCTCTTGTATTAACGGCCAGGCTCACTTCCCACTCATGATCTCTCTACTTTAGGTAAAAAGATAATGACTGTTCGTGAAAGCCACTTTCAGTTATGTACTAGTAACAATGTGTTCCAGCACGGAAATTACTGATTATCATACGTGATATTGTTTTCTCACCCAATTTATTAAATACGAGGTGCGGCTGGAAAAAAACCGGACTGATGCTGGAAAAAACATTTATTTACAATTATTTACAATTTCATGTTATCTCCTTCAATGTACTCTCCTCCTCGGTCTCTACACCGCTCCATACGAATTTTCCACTGTTCATAGCAATGCTGCAGATCATTTTCGGTAAGTCCATACATTACTTCCGTCGCTTTTTCTTTTACTGCTTCAACAGTCTCAAATCTAGTTCCTTTCAAAGCTGACTTGACTTTAGGGAAAAGAAAAAAGTCACAGGGGGCCAAATCAGGTGAGTAGGGTGGATGATCTAAGATGGGAATGTTGTGTTTTGCCAAAAACGTCTTCTCTGACAACGCACTGTGAGCTGGGGCATTGTCTTGGTGAAGGATCCATGACTTTTTTCTCCACTAATCGTTCCGTTTTCTCCGTACTCGCTCACGTAGGGTAGCCAGGACGCTAATGTAGTAATGCTGATTCACTGTTTGTCCCTCTGGTACCCAATCAATGTGCACAATCCCTTTGATGTCAAAAAAAAAAAAAAAAAGAAAAACAATCATCATTGCCTTGAATTTCGATTTTGACATTCGTGCTTTTTTTTGTCGTGGAGAACCAGGAGTTTTCCAATGCATCGATTGGCGTTTAGTTTCGGGATCGTAAGTAAAAAACCACGATTCATCGCAAGTAATAACATTTTGTAAGAAGGTGGGATCACTTTCAATGTTTTCCAGGATGTCAGAACAAATCATTCTTCGGCGTTCTTCTGTTCAATTGTGAGACACTTTGGAAGCATTTTTGAACACACTTTGTTCATGTTGAAACTTTCATGAAGAATCTGCCTAACACTTTCCTCGTCAACTCCTGTTAACTCAGACACTGCTCTGATTGTTAAACGGCGATCTTGTCGAACAAGTTTACCGATTTTTTCAATGTTTGCATCAGTTTTTGCTGACAATGGTCTGCCAGTGCGAGTGTCATCACTGGTGTCTTCGCGGCCATCTTTAAATCGTTTAAACCACTCAAACACTTGTGTTCGCGATAAACAATCATCGCCGTACACTTGTTGTAACATTACAAACGTTTCACTTGCAGATTTTCCTAGTTTGAAACAAAATTTGATGTTAACACGCTGTTCTTTCTGTACACTCAACATTTTCCGACGCACAGACAAAACGTCAACTACTTAAAACTGACGCCACGGGCAGACTGAGTGCTGGAGGCAGATGAAACTCGAGCAGTAGGCGGAGCGAGAGTCACGTGACAGGCCACGCGACTTTCAGACTTATTGCATTCGTTTTATTGTTTCACCAGTACTAGTCCGGTTTTTTTCTAGCCACACCTCGTATCTCTGCACGTCTTTCAACGAATGAACTCTTTCGTGAACTATTTTTGCTCTCTGGTGCGACGTGATACTTCCAACTGATAATCCTAATTTGCAACGAATTCTCAAGACACAGAATCGCACACAGCCGATCCATATGTAAGCCCAACACAACTCTCTGCACACCAACATGGCAAGTCAGCTAGTAGTGATAGAGTATTTTTGATGATACATAGGAAGACAACGCGTTCCTCAGAGAAGAGACTTCTAAAATTCTAGAAAGCGAAAAATGAAGAGTAGCGTATCACTACGTCATAACTCATAAATCAGTACTCCTTACAAGCTTTACAAAGATTTCTTGTCTACTGGCTTTTAACTGGTAGTGATCTAAGTTTGTGACACCACTGCCCATTAACTGTCAAATCATGCGAGCCAATGCTTCTTCACCTAGCGGACCTATGTCTGGACAACATTATTTCTTCTTCTATATTTCGTCCTATAACCGTTCAGCGATCTTCAAGGCGAGTCCGTGACTGAATTAAACCACTTGCACTTATTCTGTGTGGCGTTTGTTGCGGAGGATGAAGGCGTGTGCAGGTTGAGCTGGGGCTTGGGCAGAAGTGGGGCTCAATTTAAGCATCAATTAATTTACTAAACATCGAAATACTAATGATAAAAAATAGTAGTAAAATATCAGTAAAAGAATGTATCCTTCGGCCGCCTATAAAGATAGTTAAGAAGGGCTCAAAACAATGAGTGTAACACAATTCCTTTCAAAACATAAACGTAATGAAAATCACACTTTTGTAATAAGATACATAACCGGCCAACAACATTAATAAATAATTTACAGTGCAGTGCCCTCAACCGTATTCAGTAATACACTCCTGGAAATGGAAAAAAGAACACATTGACAGCGGTGTGTCAGACCCACCATACTTGCTCCGGACACTGCGAGAGGGCTGTACAAGCAATGATCACACGCACGGCACAGCGGACACACCAGGAACCGCGGTGTTGGCCGTCGAATGGCGCTAGCTGCGCAGCATTTGTGCACCGCCGCCGTCAGTGTCAGCCAGTTTGCCGTGGCATACGGAGCTCCATCGCAGTCTTTAACACTGGTAGCATGCCGCGACAGCGTGGACGTGAACCGTATGTGCAGTTGACGGACTTTGAGCGAGGGCGTATAGTGGGCATGCGGGAGGCCGGGTGGACGTACCGCCGAATTGCTCAACACGTGGGGCGTGAGGTCTCCACAGTACATCGATGTTGTCGCCAGTGGTCGGCGGAAGGTGCACGTGCCCGTCGACCTGGGACCGGACCGCAGCGATGCACGGATGCACGCCAAGACCGTAGGATCCTACGCAGTGCCGTAGGGGACCGCACCGCCACTTCCCAGCAAATTAGGGACACTGTTGCTCCTGGGGTATCGGCGAGGACCATTCGCAACCGTCTCCATGAAGCTGGGCTACGGTCCCGCACACCGTTAGGCCGTCTTCCGCTCACGCCCCAACATCGTACAGCCCGCCTCCAGTGGTGTCGCGACAGGCGTGAATGGAGGGGCGAATGGAGACGTGTCGTCTTCAGCGATGAGAGTCGCTTCTGCCTTGGTGCCAATGATGGTCGTATGCGTGTTTGGCGCCGTGCAGGTGAGCGCCACAATCGGGACTGCATACGACCGAGGCACACAGGACCAACACCCGGCATCATGGTGTGGGGAGCGATCTCCTACACTGGCCGTACACCACTGGTGATCGTCGAGGGGACACTGAATAGTGCACGGTACATCCAAACCGTCATCGAACCCATCGTTCTACCATTCCTAGACCGGCAAGGGAACTTGCTGTTCCAACAGGACAATGCACGTCCGCATGTATCCCGTGCCACCCAACGTGCTCTAGAAGGTGTAAGTCAACTACCCTGGCCAGCAAGATCTCCGGATCTGTCCCCCATTGAGCATGTTTGGGACTGGATGAAGCGTCGTCTCACGCGGTCTGCACGTCCAGCACGAACGCTGGTCCAACTGAGGCGCCAGGTGGAAATGGCATGGCAAGCCGTTCCACAGGACTACATCCAGCATCTCTACGATCGTCTCCATGGGAGAATAGCAGCCTGCATTGCTGCGAAAGGTGGATATACACTGTACTAGTGCCGACATTGTGCATGCTCTGTTGCCTGTGTCTATGTGCCTGTGGTTCTGTCAGTGTGATCATGTGATGTATCTGACCCCAGGAATGTGTCAATAAAGTATCCCCTTCCTGGGACAATGAATTCACGGTGTTCTTATTTCAATTTCCAGGAGTGTAATTAGGAAGACAACTTCTGCAGTTCAACACAAGATGCCAGAACAACTCTTAGATAAGCTCAGTTACGTAAGACATAACTACACATCACTGTACCAGTACTGCCGTCGCCAGACAGCAACCACGAAAAAGTACCCATAACGCTCTGTCAAACTACCTACAGGTGTATCTTCATAATTTTTTGTAACAAAACACATACAAATGGTCATTAACAAGAAGAAGTAACAAACAAATTCTTAGCATAAATAGCATCAACAGCTGAGCTACGCTCACGGTGTAGTCACACAAAAGCAATTTCTACCTAATTCGATAGATCCGTGTCATAGAGTGTAATTTACAAATTAACTTGCTCTCGCTGATACCTAACTCGTCTTAGCGGTAACCAAGGAATTCTGTTCAACGAACACACCCACTACAAGGTGAAGAAATACTGGCTCCCATAATTTGACATTTAATGCTCAGTGGTGTGACGAATATAGATCACGACAAGTTACAAGCCTGCAGACAACAAATCTTTGTAATGCTTGTAAGGAAAGCTGCTATATCTCGTGTTACGTCGTAGTGATATGGTACCCTTTATTTAACGCTGTCTTCTAGAATTTTCAAAGCTTTTTCTCTAACGATGGCGTTGTCTTGCTATATATGAGGGTAAGTCAATTATTAACCGCAATTTAGTTATATTTTTGTTTATTTTGGTAGCGCTGTCGTTTTACGTTGATGACGCATGCTTTGTTTATTTGTTGTTATATCTTTGCAATTTTCAAGCTGCTAGGTTAGTTTCGTTATCGCTGCTGTGCTGATGTTCATGGCTGCTCCGCTGTCTATTTGCACCAAAGGAGAACAACGTCCAGTCATCCGTTTTTGTGGTCAGAAGGCGTATCAGGGGCCGAAATTCAACGAAGACTTTCGGTACAGTACGGGAAGAGTGTTTTGCCACAACGGAGGACTACGAATGGACAGAAAAATTTCGAAATGGTCGCACAAGTGTTACGCACGATGAAGGAGCCGGACGACCGTTTACCGCCACAGATGAAGAAACAATTGAGAGTTCACGTGAAATGATTCTCTTGGACAGACGATTAACTATTGCCGTAGTGGCACATCGTCTGCAAATTAGTCTCGGTTCTGCCTACGAAATCATACACAACAGACTTGGGTTTCATGAAGTTTGTGCGAAACAGGTCCCAAAACAAATCACACGTTTGCATAAACAAACGCGCTTGGACACCTGCAAAAAACATTTGGATCGCAATGGTAAAGAAGGGGACGACTTCTTAGGATCATTACTGGTGACGAAACATGGGTCCTTCATTAATAGCCGGAGAGTAAACGGCAAAGTATGGAATGGAAACATCCAAATCCGCCGTACAAAAAACATTTGGATCGCTATGGTAAAGAAGGGGACGACTTCTTAGGATCATTACTGGTGACGAAACATGGGTCCTTCATTAATAGCCGGAGAGTAAACGGCAAAGTATGGAATGGAAACATCCAAATCCGACGTACAAGGGAAAGTTCAAGACCACACCGTCCGCAGGCAAATGATTCTTGCGGTTTTTTTGGGACGCACAAGGTCCAGTACTGGAACATTATGGGGAAAGGGGCACAGCAATAAACAGTGTACGCTACTGTGAGATGCTAAAGCCTGCATTTCGAAGCAAACACCGACTATTGATGTCAAAAGACGTTGTGTTGTGGCACGACAATGCCCGTCCGCATACAGCTGCCCACATTGCTGAAACGCTCCAGAAACTCAAATTTGAAGAACTGCGTCATCCTCCATATAGTCCCGATCGTGCCCCTTCTGACTATCACTTGTTTCGCCCACTCAAACAGGCATTACAGGGTCGTCGATTTGCCTAGGACGAAGCAGTGTAAGAAGCGGTGCATTCCTGGCTCACAGCTCAACCGAGAACCTTCTTTTATGAGGGCATCAGGGAGCTTGTACAACGTTGGACCAAGTGCGTTCAAACGCAAGGAGACTATGTCGAAAAATGATGTTGTTGTAAGTTTCCTATTTGATTATAATAAAATTTTGTAACTACTTTGCGTGTAATAATTGACTTACCCTAGCATAAAAGCATCCTAGACATATTGTGAGGAATTAGCAAACGAAATTTTAAAAAATCGTCACTGCCTATGCACGATCTCACGTTAACAGGAGAATACGAACAAAACACAAGCACGCCAACCACTGCGCCCAACCGACAATGCCTAGTATAGCCTTTAAACTTTTACCATGTTTCTCAGTTTGTACACTACAACATCTTGGTAATGTATTTTTCCATACACAAGCAAACATGAAATAAAATTAACCACAAAACTGCGGGCCGGCCGGAGTGGCTCTGCGGTTCTAGGCGCTACAGTCTGGAGCCGAGCGACCGCTACGGTCGCAGGTTCGAATCCTGCCTCGGGCATGGATGTGTGTGATGTGTGATGTCCTTAGGTTAGTTAGGTTTAATTAGTTCTAAGTTCTATGGGACTGATGACCTCAGAAGTTAAGTCGCATAGTGCTCACAAGGGAACCTCCCCATCGCACCCCCCTCAGATTTAGTTATAAATTGACACAGTGGATACGCCTTGAAAAACTGAACACAGATCAATCGAGAAAACAGGAAGAAGTTGTGTGGAACTATGAAAAAATAAGCAAAATATACAAATTGAGTAGTCCATGTGCAAGATAGGCAACATACAGGACAGTGTTAGCTGATGAGCGCCGTGGTCTCGTGGTTAGAGTGAACACCTGCGGAACGAAAGGTCCTTCGAGTCCTTCCTCGAGTGAAAATTTTACTTTCTTTATTTTCGCAAAGTTACGATCTGTCCGTTCATTCATTGACGTCTCTGTTCACTGTAATAAGTTTAGTGTCTGTGTTTTGCGACCGCACCGCAAAACCGTGCGATTAGTAGACGAAAGGACGTGCCTCTCCAGTAGGAACCGAAAACATTTGATCGCAAGGTCATAGGTCAACCGATTCCTCCACAGGAAAACACGTCTGATATATTCTTTACGACACTGGTGACGGCATGTGCGTCACATGACAGGAATATGTTGTCGACCCACCTAACTTGCACACTTGGCGAATGGGTAAAAAGATTCTTCTACCTTGCCCGATTTAGGTTTTCTTGTGGATGTGATAATCACTCCAAAAAAGTGATGAAAACACAGAGTTTGTCACATAAACTGCAACAAATGAATGCAACAGTTTCAGAGTCGCACGGTTTTCTCTGTGCTCTGTCAAAACATGTTTTTTACGTTTTCAAATGTTTCCGTGCTTAGACCGTCAAATTCTGTATATGACCAAGCAAATCTGAACATGTCCTGGAATTTTGGAGAGCGAAATTGATTATGTGTGAGTGCCCGAACTTTGATAATTATCTGAAAATAAAAAATTAAAGTTTTCACCCGAGAGAAGATTTGAACCAAGGACCTCTCCCTCCACAGCTGCTCACGCTAACCACGGGACCACGGCGTTCGTTAGCTAATAAGCTTTTTGATGCTTCCTACGTTGCACATGGACTACTCAGTTTGTATATTTTGCTTATTATTTTCATAGTTCCACACAACTTCTTCCTGTTTTCTCGATTGATCTGTGTTCAGTTTTTCAAGGCCTATCCCTGTGCCAACTTATAACTAAATCTCAGGGGGGATGCGATGGGGAGGTTCCCTTGTCAGAGCCACAAAACTGCGTGTTTTGAGTCGTAATATGTGACCCTAGCTTTTTTTTCTGAGGGAAGAAATATCCCGTTTTATCTCTCTAACAAACACCACGGGCAGCTAGCGCGGTTATAAATTTCTACATTTAAACAATGCTACGCAGCAAACAACATATAAAAGCATCAGTGACACATTATGTAGAATTAAGAAATGAAAATTTTAAAAAAATCGTCACTTAATAGACTCGATCCCATGTTAATTTAAAATATGAAGGAAACGCTAGCGTGATACTCACTGCGCTAGATCAACATTTCAACAAACCGCTTTATAAACTTGTACCAGCAGCGACCGGTCAATTGAGACTACTGTCGCGCTAAATATGCACTGTGAGTAAATGTCAGCGGTGTGCTGGTAAAAATGATAACAAAGAGAGTTTCCAGGAAATGGACTCATGGCGAAGTTGTGCATGTAACTGGTTTCTACGAGGAAAGGCTGGTGTATGGAACGTACAGTTACTGGACTGCGGGAACTGATATCAGAAGTAAAGCTTGTTGACTAAAATGACTACAGCCTTTAAAACCTCCACAGATGTAGTTTGGTTGGTTGGTTGGTTTTGGGGAAGGAGACCAGACAGCGTGGTCATCGGTCTCATCGGATTAGGGAAGTATGGGGAAGGAAGTCGGCCGTGCCCTTTCAGAGGAACCATCCCGGCATTTGCCTGGAGTGATTTAGGGAAATCACGGAAAACCTAAATCAGGATGGCCGGACGCGAGATTGAACCGTCGTCCTCCCGAATGCGAGTCCAGTGTCTAACCACTGCGCCACCTCGCTCGGTACAGATGTAGTTTATCCACAGTTCAAGCAACCAGCCAAAGTAGTCTTATAACACAAATTAATTAACATAAAGAAATAAGTGATGTTTGAGACTTACCGTTTTGTAACTAGGAAAATAGCCATTTAACTTCAAGTAACGCAGCTGTATCTCTAGTTTCAAAATATAACGTCGTATTTATTGATTGTATTATTATATAGGGTGTTGAAGAATAGACCTTTAGGAAGTTTCGAGTGATTCCTTAAGTGAATACAAGTAAAAACTTTCACATAAATGAATGGCCGTAAATGCTTCATTTAGCTGATATGAAGATGAACCTGATGTAATGTTATTAAAACATAATAGTTACTTTAGACAATAATGAAGAGAATAAACGTAACTCGTACTACAAATGCTGAGTGTCACTTAACACTGATTTATTTACGCATAATATTATCTAGATTGGCAATTTTAGGTTCATTTACAAAATTTAATCCATATCCAGCGCTGTCATTCTCTTAAAATTAGGTTAGTGTTGTTTATTTTCCATCACAAGCTCTGCAATGAAATTCTCTCATCCTCCAAAATCATCCTGCGGCCTAATCCACTCTCTTATCCAACAAGAACACTGTTGTTTCGTTTTATCATTGCCACTGAAAGTATTAAAAGTGCAGCTAGGCCTCTTGCTTCACATACAAAATTACGGAACAAAAATCTCGCGGAAAGCTATGTGTCAACTGTCACACACTGCGTGTAAACGCTTCCGACATTTGCTCTCACAAGAATCTCACTTACAGAAACTGCCCTCAAGCATTGATAAGACAGTAAATATCAGTGAAAATGCGCCCCTAATAGAAACTCAGCTGCGAGTACTATCTGAAAGTACCAAACTGTCTGAGAGCAAAAAACTCGCAAGTGTATCTTAGCGCTGAGAACGCGCCAAGCAGGCAGGGTAGTGGCTGCCCTTCCTACCGTACGGCTGCCTGGCGGCGGACAGCAGGCAGGGTAGTGGCTGCCCTTCCTACCGTACATTTGCCTGGCGGCGGACAGCAGGCAGGGTAGTGGCTGCCCTTCCTACCGTACGGCTGCCTGGCGGCGGACAGCAGGCAGGGTAGTGGCTGCCCTTCCTACCGTATGTCTGCCTGGCGGCGGACCGCAGGCAGGGTAGTGGCTGCCCTTCCTACCGTACGGCTGCCTGGCGGCAGACAGCAGGCAGGGTAGTGGCTGCCCTTCCTACCGTACGGCTGCCTGGCGGCGGACAGCAGGCAGGGTAGTGGCTGCCCTTCCTACCGTACGTCTGCCTGGCGGCGGACAGCAGGCAGGGTAGTGGCTGCCCTTCCTACCGTACGGCTGCCTGGCGGCGGACAGCAGGCAGGGTAGTGGCTGCCCTTCCTACCGTACGGCTGCCTGGCGGCGGACAGCAGGCAGGGTAGTGGCTGCCCTTCCTACCGTACGTCTGCCTGGCGGCGGACCGCAGGCAGGGTAGTGGCTGCCCTTCCTACCGTACGTCTGCCTGGCGGCGGACAGCAGGCAGGGTAGTGGCTGCCCTTCCTACCGTACGGCTGCCTGGCGGCGGACAGCAGGCAGGGTAGTGGCTGCCCTTCCTACCGTACGGCTGCCTGGCGGCGGACAGCAGGCAGGGTAGTGGCTGCCCTTCCTACCGTACGTCTGCCTGGCGGCGGACCGCAGGCAGGGTAGTGGCTGCCCTTCCTACCGTACGGCTGCCTGGCGGCGGACAGTAGGCAGGGTAGTGGCTGCCCTTCCTACCGTACGGCTGCCTGGCGGCGGACAGCAGGCAGGGTAGTGGCTGCCCTTCCTACCGTACGGCTGCCTGGCGGCGGACAGCAGGCAGGGTAGTGGCTGCCCTTCCTACCGTACGGCTGCCTGGCGGCGGACAGCAGGCAGGGTAGTGGCTGCCCTTCCTACCGTACGGCTGCCTGGCGGCGGACAGCAGGCAGGGTAGTGGCTGCCCTTCCTACCGTACGTCTGCCTGGCGGCGGACAGCAGGCACGGTAGTGGCTGCCCTTCCTACCGTACGTCTGCCTGGCGGCGGACAGCAGGCACGGTAGTGGCTGCCCTTCCTACCGTACGTCTGCCTGGCGGCGGACAGCAGGCAGGGTAGTGGCTGCCCTTCCTACCGTACGGCTGCCCGGCGGCAGACAGCAGGCAGGGTAGTGGCTGCCCTTCCTACCGTAAGGCTGCCTGGCGGCGGACAGCAGGCAGGGTAGTGGCTGCCCTTCCTACCGTACGGCTGCCTGGCGGCGGACAGCAGGCAGGGTAGTGGCTGCCCTTCCTACCGTACGTCTGCCTGGCGGCGGACAGCAGGCAGGGTAGTGGCTGCCCTTCCTACCGTACGGCTGCCTGGCGGCGGACAGCAGGCAGGGTAGTGGCTGCCCTTCCTACCGTACGTCTGCCTGGCGGCGGACCGGAGGCAGGGTAGTGGCTGCCCTTCCTACCGTACGTCTGCCTGGCGGCGGACAGCAGGCAGGGTAGTGGCTGCCCTTCCTACCGTACGGCTGCCTGGCGGCGGACAGCAGGCAGGGTAGTGGCTGCCCTTCCTACCATACGGCTGCCTGGCGGCGGACAGCAGGCAGGGTAGTGGCTGCCCTTCCTACCGTACGTCTGCCTGGCGGCGGACAGCAGGCAGGGTAGTGGCTGCCCTTCCTACCGTACGGCTGCCTGGCGGCGGACAGCAGGCAGGGTAGTGGCTGCCCTTCCTACCGTACGTCTGCCTGGCGGCGGACAGCAGGCAGGGTAGTGGCTGCCCTTCCTACCGTACGGCTGCCTGGCGGCGGACAGCAGGCAGGGTAGTGGCTGCCCTTCCTACCGTACGTCTGCCTGGCGGCGGACAGCAGGCAGGGTAGTGGCTGCCCTTCCTACCGTACGGCTGCCTGGCGGCGGACAGCAGGCAGGGTAGTGGCTGCCCTTCCTACCGTACGGCTGCCTGGCGGCGGACAGCAGGCAGGGTAGTGGCTGCCCTTCCTACCGTACGGCTGCCTGGCGACGGACAGCAGGCAGGGTAGTGGCTGCCCTTCCTACCGTACGGCTGCCTGGCGGCGGACAGCAGGCAGGGTAGTGGCTGCCCTTCCTACCGTACGGCTGCCTGGCGGCGGACAGCAGGCAGGGTAGTGGCTGCCCTTCCTACCGTACGTCTGCCTGGCGGCGGACAGCGGGCAGGGTAGTGGCTGCCCTTCCTACCGTACGTCTGCCTGGCGGCGGACCGCAGGCAGGGTAGTGGCTGCCCTTCCTACCGTACGGCTGCCTGGCGGCGGACAGCAGGCAGGGTAGTGGCTGCCCTTCCTACCGTACGGCTGCCTGGCGGCGGACAGCAGGCAGGGTAGTGGCTGCCCTTCCTACCGTACGGCTGCCTGGCGGCGGACAGCAGGCAGGGTAGTGGCTGCCCTTCCTACCGTACGGCTGCCTGGCGGCGGACAGCAGGCAGGGTAGTGGCTGCCCTTCCTACCGTACGGCTGCCTGGCGGCGGACAGCAGGCAGGGTAGTGGCTGCCCTTCCTACCGTACGTTTGCCTGGCGGCGGACAGCAGGCAGGGTAGTGGCTGCCCTTCCTACCGTACGGCTGCCTGGCGGCGGACAGCAGGCAGGGTAGGTGCTGCCCTTCCTACCGTACGGCTGCCTGGCGGCGGACAGCAGGCAGGGTAGTGGCTGCCCTTCCTACCGTACGGCTGCCTGGCGGCGGACAGCAGGCAGGGTAGTGGCTGCCCTTCCTACCGTACGGCTGCCTGGCGGCGGACAGCAGGCAGGGTAGTGGCTGCCCTTCCTACCGTACGGCTGCCTGGCGGCGGACAGCAGGCAGGGTAGTGGCTGCCCTTCCTACCGTACGG
Organism: Schistocerca nitens; assembly: GCF_023898315.1. NCBI lineage: Eukaryota > Metazoa > Arthropoda > Insecta > Orthoptera > Acrididae > Schistocerca > Schistocerca nitens. Next base: position 74,009,364 of record NC_064614.1, read on the forward strand.
CTGCCTGGCGGCGGACAGCAGGCAGGGTAGTGGCTGCCCTTCCTACCGTACGGCTGCCTGGCGGCGGACAGCAGGCAGGGTAGTGGCTGCCCTTCCTACCGTACGTCTGCCTGGCGGCGGACAGCAGGCAGGGTAGTGGCTGCCCTTCCTACCGTACGGCTGCCTGGCGGCGGACAGCAGGCAGGGTAGTGGCTGCCCTTCCTACCGTACGGCTGCCTGGCGGCGGACAGCAGGCAGGGTAGTGGCTGCCCTTCCTACCGTACGGCTGCCTGGCGGCGGACAGCAGGCAGGGTAGTGGCTGCCCTTCCTACCGTACGGCTGCCTGGCGGCGGACAGCAGGCAGGGTAGTGGCTGCCCTTCCTACCGTACGTCTGCCTGGAGGCGGACAGCAGGCAGGGTAGTGGCTGCCCTTCCTACCGTACGTCTGCCTGGCGGCGGACAGCAGGCAGGGTAGTGGCTGCCCTTCCTACCGTACGGCTGCCTGGCGGCGGACAGCAGGCAGGGTAGTGGCTGCCCTTCCTACCGTACGGCTGCCTGGCGGCGGACAGCAGGCAGGGTAGTGGCTGCCCTTCCTACCGTACGGCTGCCTGGCGGCGGACAGCAGGCAGGGTAGTGGCTGCCCTTCCTACCGTACGGCTGCCTGGCGGCGGACAGCAGGCAGGGTAGTGGCTGCCCTTCCTACCGTACGGCTGCCTGGCGGCGGACAGCAGGCAGGGTAGTGGCTGCCCTTCCTACCGTACGTTTGCCTGGCGGCGGACAGCAGGCAGGGTAGTGGCTGCCCTTCCTACCGTACGGCTGCCTGGCGGCGGACAGCAGGCAGGGTAGGTGCTGCCCTTCCTACCGTACGGCTGCCTGGCGGCGGACAGCAGGCAGGGTAGTGGCTGCCCTTCCTACCGTACGGCTGCCTGGCGGTGGACAGCAGGCAGGGTAGTGGCTGCCCTTCCTACCGTACGGCTGCCTGGCGGCGGACAGCAGGCAGGGTAGTGGCTGCCCTTCCTACCGTACGGCTGCCTGGCGGCGGACAGCAGGCAGGGTAGTGGCTGCCCTTCCTACCGTACGGCTGCCTGGCGGCGGACAGCAGGCAGGGTAGTGGCTGCCCTTCCTACCGTACGGCTGCCTGGCGGCGGACAGCAGGCAGGGTAGTGGCTGCCCTTCCTACCGTACGTCTGCCTGGCGGCGGACAGCAGGCAGGGTAGTGGCTGCCCTTCCTACCGTACGGCTGCCTGGCGGCGGACAGCAGGCAGGGTAGTGGCTGCCCTTCCTACCGTACGGCTGCCTGGCGGCGGACAGCAGGCAGGGTAGTGGCTGCCCTTCCTACCGTACGGCTGCCTGGCGGCGGACAGCAGGCAGGGTAGTGGTTGCCCTTCCTACCGTACGGCTGCCTGGCGGCGGACAGCAGGCAGGGTAGTGGCTGCCCTTCCTACCGTACGGCTGCCTGGCGGCGGACAGCAGGCAGGGTAGTGGCTGCCCTTCCTACCGTACGGCTGCCTGGCGGCGGACAGCAGGCAGGGTAGTGGCTGCCCTTCCTACCGTACGTCTGCCTGGCGGCGGACAGCAGGCAGGGTAGTGGCTGCCCTTCCTACCGTACGGCTGCCTGGCGGCGGACAGCAGGCAGGGTAGTGGCTGCCCTTCCTACCGTACGGCTGCCTGGCGGCGGACAGCAGGCAGGGTAGTGGCTGCCCTTCCTACCGTACGGCTGCCTGGCGGCGGACAGCAGGCAGGGTAGTGGCTGCCCTTCCTACCGTACGGCTGCCTGGCGGCGGACAGCAGGCAGGGTAGTGGCTGCCCTTCCTACCGTACGGCTGCCTGGCGGCGGACAGCAGGCAGGGTAGTGGCTGCCCTTCCTACCGTACGTCTGCCTGGCGGCGGACAGCAGGCAGGGTAGTGGCTGCCCTTCCTACCGTACGGCTGCCTGGCGGCGGACAGCAGGCAGGGTAGTGGCTGCCCTTCCTACCGTACGTCTGCCTGGCGGCGGACAGCAGGCAGGGTAGTGGTTGCCCTTCCTACCGTACGGCTGCCTGGCGGCGGACAGCAGGCAGGGTAGTGGCTGCCCTTCCTACCGTACGGCTGCCTGGCGGCGGACAGCAGGCAGGGTAGTGGCTGCCCTTCCTACCGTACGGCTGCCTGGCGGCGGACAGCAGGCAGGGTAGTGGCTGCCCTTCCTACCGTACGTCTGCCTGGCGGCGGACAGCAGGCAGGGTAGTGGCTGCCCTTCCTACCGTACGGCTGCCTGGCGGCGGACAGCAGGCAGGGTAGTGGCTGCCCTTCCTACCGTACGGCTGCCTGGCGGCGGACAGCAGGCAGGGTAGTGGCTGCCCTTCCTACCGTACGGCTGCCTGGCGGCGGACAGCAGGCAGGGTAGTGGCTGCCCTTCCTACCGTACGGCTGCCTGGCGGCGGACAGCAGGCAGGGTAGTGGCTGCCCTTCCTACCGTACGGCTGCCTGGCGGCGGACAGCAGGCAGGGTAGTGGCTGCCCTTCCTACCGTACGGCTGCCTGGCGGCGGACAGCAGGCAGGGTAGTGGCTGCCCTTCCTACCGTACGGCTGCCTGGCGGCGGACAGCAGGCAGGGTAGTGGCTGCCCTTCCTACCGTACGTCTGCCTGGCGGCGGACAGCAGGCAGGGTAGTGGTTGCCCTTCCTACCGTACGGCTGCCTGGCGGCGGACAGCAGGCAGGGTAGTGGCTGCCCTTCCTACCGTACGGCTGCCTGGCGGCGGACAGCAGGCAGGGTAGTGGCTGCCCTTCCTACCGTACGGCTGCCTGGCGGCGGACAGCAGGCAGGGTAGTGGCTGCCCTTCCTACCGTACGTCTGCCTGGCGGCGGACAGCAGGCAGGGTAGTGGCTGCCCTTCCTACCGTACGGCTGCCTGGCGGCGGACAGCAGGCAGGGTAGTGGCTGCCCTTCCTACCGTACGGCTGCCTGGCGGCGGACAGCAGGCAGGGTAGTGGCTGCCCTTCCTACCGTACGGCTGCCTGGCGGCGGACAGCAGGCAGGGTAGTGGTTGCCCTTCCTACCGTACGGCTGCCTGGCGGCGGACAGCAGGCAGGGTAGTGGCTGCCCTTCCTACCGTACGTCTGCGTGGAGGCGGACAGCAGGCAGGGTAGTGGCTGCCCTTCCTACCGTACGTCTGCCTGGCGGCGGACAGCAGGCAGGGTAGTGGCTGCCCTTCCTACCGTACGTCTGCCTGGCGGCGGACAGCAGGCAGGGTAGTGGCTGCCCTTCCTACCGTACGTCTGCCTGGCGGCGGACAGCAGGCACGGTAGTGGCTGCCCTTCCTACCGTACGTCTGCCTGGCGGCGGACAGCGGGCAGGGTAGTGGCTGCCCTTCCTACCGTACGGCTGCCTGGCGGCGGACAGCAGGCAGGGTAGTGGCTGCCCTTCCTACCGTACGGCTGCCTGGCGGCGGACAGCAGGCAGGGTAGTGGCTGCCCTTCCTACCGTACGGCTGCCTGGCGGCGGACAGCAGGCAGGGTAGTGGCTGCCCTTCCTACCGTACGGCTGCCTGGCGGCGGACAGCAGGCAGGGTAGTGGCTGCCCTTCCTACCGTACGGCTGCCTGGCGGCGGACAGCAGGCAGGGTAGTGGCTGCCCTTCCTACCGTACGGCTGCCTGGCGGCGGACAGCAGGCAGGGTAGTGGCTGCCCTTCCTACCGTACGGCTGCCTGGCGGCGGACAGCAGGCAGGGTAGTGGCTGCCCTTCCTACCGTACGGCTGCCTGGCGGCGGACAGCAGGCAGGGTAGTGGCTGCCCTTCCTACCGTACGGCTGCCTGGCGGCGGACAGCAGGCAGGGTAGTGGCTGCCCTTCCTACCGTACGGCTGCCTGGCGGCGGACAGCAGGCAGGGTAGTGGCTGCCCTTCCTACCGTACGGCTGCCTGGCGGCGGACAGCAGGCAGGGTAGTGGCTGCCCTTCCTACCGTACGGCTGCCTGGCGGCGGACAGCAGGCAGGGTAGTGGCTGCCCTTCCTACCGTACGGCTGCCTGGCGGCGGACAGCAGGCAGGGTAGTGGCTGCCCTTCCTACCGTACGGCTGCCTGGCGGCGGACAGCAGGCAGGGTAGTGGCTGCCCTTCCTACCGTACGGCTGCCTGGCGGCGGACAGCAGGCAGGGTAGTGGCTGCCCTTCCTACCGTACGGCTGCCTGGCGGCGGACAGCAGGCAGGGTAGTGGCTGCCCTTCCTACCGTACGGCTGCCTGGCGGCGGACGTTTTCCACCAACATGCAGTGATCTGAAACAATGACACGGAGTTCCTGCACTGACTGGCCTCACCGTAAGTCATACGTTACTAAATACAATAACTTGATACACCTGAATACTGCATTTTAAAACCCTGAAACCGATCGTGGTTTTCAAAAAATAATTAGTACAATTGAACATTATCAACCTAAATTACTTAGGTGCAAAAGAGGTAGTACTACTTAACGCACAGTCTAAGGTTAGCTTTCATGCTGATGTTTTGTACTCACGGGTGGATATTTATTTTACTTCAAGGTGAATTAAAGTTTACCACAGCAAACGTTGTGACACAGCCTGTAGCTACACTTTATGTAGAACACATGTTTCTACTACGACTGTTAATTTCATTCTTTTCGTATTTCAAATTGAGTTAAAATGTTTTAATGACTCAGGAAATGTTAGGAAAAATCAGTCCTTGACTAACTTTCCGAGCCGCGCGGGGTAGCAGCGCGGTCTAGGGCGCCTTGTGACGGTCCGTGCGGCTCCTCGTGTCGGAGGTTCGAGTCCTCCCTCGGGCATGGGGGTGTGTGTGGTCCATAGCGTAAGTTAGTTTAAGTTACATTAAGTAGCGTGTAAGTCTAGGGACCGACAACCTTAGCAGCTTGGTCCCATAGGACCTTAACACAAATTTCCGAATTTTCCTAACTTTCCGACAGGTAAAACCTGTGCGCCGCTTGTGGTTGCTACGTTTACATAAAAGTGAGTTAATTTTCAACTCTTCAACCGGAAACGCTTATACACAGGCTCGTACTGCCATAAACATCATGTGGAAATAGATGTTGTGCGCTGGAGTGTGTGTATTATGGCGCTCGATAAGTTAAAATTGTTGTTGTTGTGGTCTTCAGTCCTGAGACTGATTTGATGCAGCTCTCCATGCTACTCTATCCTCTGCGAGCTTCTTTATCTCCCACTACCCACTGCAACCTACATCCCTCTGAATCTGCTTAGTGTATTCATCTCTTGGTCTCCCACTACGATTTTTACCCTCCACGCTGCCCACCAATACTAAATTGGTGATTCCTTGATGCCTCAGAACATGTTCTAGCAACCGTTCCCTTCTTCTAGTCAAGTAGTGCCACAGACTCCTCTTCTCCCCAATTCTATTCAATACCTCCTCATTAGTTATGTGATCTACCCATCTAATTTTCAGCATTCTTCTGTAACACCACATTTCGAAAGCTTGTTCCTCAGAACATGTCCTATCAACCGATCCCTTCTTCTAGTCAAGTTGTGCCACAAACTCCTCTTCTCCCCAATTCTATTCAATAACTCCTCATTAGTTATGTGATCTACCCATCTGATCTTTAGCATTCTTCTGTAGCACCACATTTCGAAAGCTTCTATTCTCTTCTTGTCCAAACTAGTTATCGTCCCTGTTTCATTTCCATACATGGCTACGCTCCATACAAATAGTTTCAGAAACGACTTCCTGACACTTAAATCTATACTCGACGTTAACAAATTTCTTTTCTTCAGAAACACTTTCCTTGCCATTGACAGTCTACATTTTATATCCTCTCTACTTCGACCATCATCAGTTGTTTTGCTCCCCAAATAGCAAAACTCCTTTACTACATTAAGTATCTCATTTCCTAATCTAATTCCCTCAGCATCACCCTACTTAATTCGACGACATTTCATAATCCTCGTTTTGCTCTTGTTGATGTTCATCTTATATCCTCCTTTCAAGACACCATCCATTCCGTTCAACTGCCCTTCCAAGTCCTTTGCTGTCTCTCACAGAATTACAATGTCATCGGCGAACCTCAAAGTTTTTATTTCTTCTCCATGGATTTTAATACCTACTACAAGTTTATCTTTTGTTTCTTTCACTGCTTGATCAATATACAGATTGAATAACATCGAGGAGAAGCTACAACCCTGTCTTACTCCCTTCCCAACTACTGCTTCCCTTTCATGTCCCTCGACTCTTATAACTGCCATCTGGTTTCTGTACAAATTGTAAATAGCCTTTCGCTCCCTGTATTTTACCACTGCCACCTTCAGAATTTGAAAGAGAGTATTCCAGCGAACATTGTCAAAAGCTTTCTCTAAGTCTACAAATGCTAGAAACGTAGGTTTGCCTTTCCTTAATGTAGATTCTAAGATAAGCCGTAAGGTCAGTATTGCCTCACGTGTTCCGGCATTTCTGCGGAATTCAAACTGATCTTCCCCAAGGTCGGCTTCTACTAGTTTTTCCATTCATCTGTAAGGAATTCGCGTTAGTATTTTGCAGCTGTGTCTTATTAAACTGATAGTTCGGTAATTTTCACATCTGTCAACACCTGCTTTCTTTGGGATTGCAATTATTATATTCTTCTTGACGTATGAGGGTATTTCACCGATCTCATGCATGTTGCTCACCAGATGGTAGAGTTTTGTCATGACTGGCTCTCCCAAGGCTATCAGTAGTTCTAACGGAATGTTGTCTACTCCCGGGGCCTTGTTTCGACTTAGGTCTTTCAATGCTCTGTCAAACTCTTCACGCAGTATCTTATCTCCAATTTCATCTTCATCTACATCCTCTTCCATTTCCATAATATTTTCCTCAAGTACATCGCCCTTGTACAGACCCTCTATATACTCCTTCCACCTTTCCGCTTTCCCTTCTTTGCTTAGAACTGGGTTTCCATCTGAGTTCTTGATATACATACAAGTGGTTCTCTTTTCTCCAAATGTCTCTTTAATTTTCCTGTAGGTAGTACCTATCTTACCCCTCGTGAGATAAGCCTCTACATCCTTACATTTGTCCTGTAGCCATACCTACTTAGCCGCTTTGCACTTCCTGTCGATCTCATTTTTGAGACGTTTGTATTCCTTTTTGCCTGCTTCATTTACAGCATTTTTATATTTTCTCCTTTCATCAGTTAAATTGAATATTTCTTCTGTTACCCAAGGATTTCTAATAGCCCTCGTCTTTTTACCTACTTGATCCTCTGCTGCCTTCACTACTTCATCTCTCAAAGCTACCCATTCCTCTTCTACTGTATTTGTTTCCCACATTCCTGCCTATTGGTCCCTTATGCTCTCCCTGAAACTCTGTACGACCTCTGGTTTAGTCAGTTTATCCAGGTCCAATCTCCTAAAATCCCACCTTTTTGCAATTTCTTCAGTTTAAATCTACAGTTCATAACCAGTTAAAATTAGACTCGACGATTGCTACTGCATGTATTATGCTATTAGACCGGTTCTCACATAGCATTCATCGTGAGATCACTATTTTCCTTATTTTGGCTTGGATTAATAAAAGAGGTGACACCCCACATTTTTTAACTTTCTTGTGACATCGTCGTAGTATTCCCAAAGGCCATTCCATAATTCACTGTTTGTTGCTCGCTTCTTAGCAGCTTTGGCCGACGAAGAATAAATCCATTGGGGACTGATGAACTGGGGAAGAATCAGGCATAAATTGCCAGATATCTCCCTCTCTCCTCGCCCCAACATGCGAGCCATTCGCAAACTACGTCGTGGCAGGAGCAGTCATCTCTAACAATTTTTGGCATGGATGGGACTGCTATAACTGTGGAGCAGATGCATCACATATAAGACTATCGGCGCGAGAATGTCAGTCACAGATAAAAATTTATCATCTAAGAATAGGACATTGCATGCGCCGAGTCAGAAAAATGCACAGTTTTTACGAATCATAAGGTTAATTATGAAAACGGAGGGCATGTGTTGGAATGCCAGGCAACGGCGACTCAGAACAACAATCTCTCTGAGGGCGCAGACGACAAGTGAGTGGTTTCCATGATTTTTCTCGGTTAAGCTGGTTGCCTGCTAATTGAATTTTCCGCAGCTTCCTTCACCACTCAATTTTGCAACATGATGAGGCTATGGCCTGTATTTTAACTTGCCCCTAACCTACGGCATGGTTGGTGGAAATACAATGCACAGCTACTGCAGGTTTGTTGGGGTGTAAAAGGATAGCGTGTCGCTGGTGTTCTATGCACCACTCTTGTATATATGGCTCAAATGGCTCTAAGCACTATGGGACTTAACATCTGAGGTCCCCTAGACTTAGAACTACTTAAACCAAATCAAACTACGGACATCACACACATCCATTCCCGAGGAATGGATGTTCCTGAACCTGCGAACGTAGCAGCCGCTTGGTTCCAGACTGAAGCGCCTAGAACCGCTCGGACACAGTGGCCGGTGCAGTCTTCTATAGTGCGTCTTGCTTGTCCTATGTAACTTTTGCCACAAAGACGGGAAATTTGACACATACCTGCTTTTCGTAAAAGCAGATGATCTTTCACAGATCTGAGAATAGCTGACGTCTTGACCGTGAGTGGAATCCGCTCTATGTTTCTCCTGTATTCTGGGAGTCTTTGAAGAAACACTTCCAACATATGGCAGGAAGTCTGTCGACTCTTTTATCTCACTTTTTACAGGATTATTGTTTAAACGAAGTCTTTTGATTTATAATGTATTTCCTTGTTCCCAGAATGAGATTTTCACTCTGCAGTGGAGTGTGCGCTGATATGAAACTTCCTGGCAGATTAAAACTGTGTGCCGGACCGAAACTCGAACTCGGGACCTTTGCCTTTCGCGGGCAAGTGCTCTGCCAATTGAGCTACCCAAGCATGACTCACGCCCCGTCCTCACAGCTTTACTTCTGACAGTACCTCGTCTCCTACCTTCCAAACTTTACAGAAGCTCTCCTGCGAACCATGCAGAACTAGCACTCCTGAAAGAATGGATATTATTTCCTTTGTTGTTTCTTCCTGTTTGATAATTCCATCTATAAACTACTAATGCCGAATTGGTGAAAGGGAAAAGCCCGGACACCAATTGCTCGGTAATATGGTCGAGGTGGCTATTTTTCCCAAAGCTCATTTTCAGTCTGTTTACCTCGACTTAGCTTCTTCCACATATAATGCATAATACTACAGAATAACTTATAAATGAGATGGAACTGTGGAAGTTTTTCTACGGTGTTTCGTTACGTTGGTGGATGTTTTTACTGTTTGTTTGTACTTCGCAAATGACCAGTTATTGTTTTCGACCATTGTCAGATCCATCGAAACGAATCAATGTTTACTGTCATAATAAAAAACGCAGATAGAACATAGAGAACTAACGGTGCAAGCCATACCATTTCATACACAGTGTTGCCTCATATAGATACCGTTACTTAAGAAGTGACAACGGCTGGAGAAAAGTTCGCAACGCCTTATGTGTATGTATATCTGTCAGCATTTTTTATAGCTCCGAGGTAAAAAAAGAGATACGTTGACGTCCATTGAGCAGAGGTTGTGACATCATTTCTCAGCCTACAGAGAGGAGTGTTCGACTGAGTATTTTATTGGCTTTAATTTCAATTTGTTCAAATGGTTCAAATGGCTCTGAGCACTATGGGACTTAACATCTATGGTCATCAGTCCCCTAGAACTTAGAAATACTTAAACCTAACTATCTAAGGACAGCACACAACACCCAGCCATCTCGAGGCAGAGAAAATCCCTGACCCCGCCGGGAATCGAACCAGGGAACCCGGGCGTGGGAAGCTAGAACACTACCGCACGACCACGAGATGCGGGCAATTTCAATTTGTGCACTGGTTTATTTCATGGGCATCTAAACTGACTGAAATCGGCATGTTGGAAAATGACGTTAGCTGTTGGCAAGGCAGGAACTGACATTTGAATTTTCATGAGATATTTCCATGAGATGTATTAGTGGTCCTCGCTTGTTTCTGCAGCCAGATACTAACGAATGGTCTTTCCTAATCCACATTAAACTGGATTGTAAAGCATACCGAATATTATGACCGGGAGTATATTGGACTGCTCACTGACAAAAGTAGCATTCAATGGCAACACGTAAAAAAATACTGTAAAGGGGCAGCACCTACCACACATCAGAAAAGATGGACATTAGAGGGGAAGGAGAGAAATACCCAACGTTAGTAGATATTTTTGAGTCGTAAAAGTATCATTGTGCAGTGTCCGGAGTGTCTGGATGTTCAACTGTTTCCTGAGTCGAGTGGAGTACGCGAAATCAGGGGTCGGTAAACAGTGCTCGTTGCTGTAGCAGGCAAGTTTTTGGTCCACTGGGGTGGAGGGAGGTTACGTAGTATTGCACTTACAAGTATGCCGACTTAGACGGGCAATTCAGTTTGAGTGCAAACCTTTTCGGTATCTAGGTCGCGTCACAATGGAACGCCAAACAATTATATGATCGAACCTCGAAAGTCTCAGCGACATGAACAGTGCTGATTTCCCCAGGTTACTGTTGGCGTGCTCTCAGCGACCCCAGACAAACCGGCCGCCTGTATTCGTGAACCAGCTTCTTAACAAGATGCGATGTCAACAGTATAAACAAGCGGTAACAAGAGAACTTGTTGTGCGGCATCGACGTCTTGCTGCAGGAAAACACTGCCTCTGGGTACGGGCTGATATTCAGTTGCTGTTTGTCAGACAAGTGTAGTACGATCAATAGCGTTCCGCACAACCGACTCACCATGGGCATCTTTACTACGAACCGTCAGAAAGTAACATGGGGTGACATGTGACAGCCGAAATAAGACGGTCTATGTAGAGAGAAAGGTGTTCGAAATTTTGATGAAAACTGTTAGAAGGTGTTAGTAAAGATGGGTAATGTACAATATATAAAGGAAGCGAGAAGGCAAAATAAGAATAGAAGAGGATAAAAGAAGTGTTAGTATTATGAAAGAAGTAAAACAGGAGTTTAGTGTTCGGTCTACATAGTGAAGAAACAATCACGAAAATAAAAGTAAATTTCAGAACCGGAATTAACTTCCAGGGTGAAAGGATGTCAATGGTAAGATTGGCTGTTGACGCTGCTATTCTCAATGAATGTGAGGAAGAATTGTAGGACCTATTACTTGAATGAACAGTCTAATGAGTTCATATTACGGGCTTAGAGTGAATTGAATAATGACTAAAGTAACGAGGAATAGCAGAAATGACATTATCGACAACCTCAAAATTGTAAGCCAGGATTTAGACGAAGTGATAGAAATCTGCAAAATTGGAAAGAAAGTAACAGACGCCGCAAGGGTAACTACCAGATAGGCAAAGAAGGAATTCCCTCTACAAAAGAAGTCTAATAATATCAAATATCCGCCTGTATTTGAGGATAAAATTTTTGATAATGTACATTTAGAACACTGCACTGCGTAGAATTCAATCATGGGCTGTGGTATAACTGATGAAACAAAATAGAAGTGTTTGAGACGTGGTGCCGTAGAAGAATAACGAAAATTAGCTGAACTGCAAATAACTGAGAATGTTCTCCGTAGAAAATATTGAGAAGAAGAGGGGACAGGATGATGGGACATTTGTTACATGGAGGAGAGGCTTCCATGGTACTTTAGATGCATAAGGTACAGACTGTGTACAAGTGTTACGCCAGCTGAAGTGTCCGAGCGGTTCTAGGCGCTACAGTCTGGAGCTGCGCGACCGCTACGTTCGCAGGTTCGAATCCTGCCTCGGGCATGGATGTATGTGATGTTGTTAGGTTGGTTTGGTTTACGTAGTTCTAAGTTCTAGGGGACTGATGACCTCAGAAGTTAAGTCCCGTAGTGCTCAGAGCCATTTGAACCATTTTGAACAAGTGTTACTCACAGGTAAAAATATTCGCGCAGGAGAAGATTTCGTAGTAGGCTTCTTCAAGCAAGTCAGAAGTCTGACTTAAATCGTAGAAGACTACACTCCAAACAAACTCATCAGATCTGCGTCCGCACAGACCTCGAAAGGCCCAACGGTACAGGCCGATCGTTGTGTCATTTTCGACCTATAGGCACTGGATGGGGATATGATGAGGTATGTGTTCAGCACACCGTTCTTCCGGCTGTTGTCAGTATTTGTGACAGGAATATTTTGAAATGAAACTTATTAAAATTTAAATTTGCTTTCTATATTAAAAGAATTTCTCTTTTCTAGAAGCACATTGCTAGCGACTGCCATTCGCCGTTTTATATCCTCTCTGCGTCGGCGTTCATCACTTATTTTGCTGCCCAAATAGCAAAACTTACCTGCTTCTTGTATTGTCTCACTTACTAGTTTAATTCCGCCATGATCGTCTGCTTCATTTAGACTACAATACAATACCCTTATTCTTCAGTCGTTGAAGTTCACTTGTTTACTCTCGAAAAGACGCTATCCACTGCGTTTAACTGATCTTTCAACCCCTCTGTCTCTACCAGAATTAGAATGTCATGGACAAATCTTAAATTTTTTACAGCCCCTCACTGAGCTGCACTTCCCTTCCCAACTATTCCGCCTAGCCATTATTTTAATTTACGAGAGACAGTGGTGACTCCGGTATCAACACGTTTCTGCCTCCGGCTTTTAACTGCTGTGAAAACAGTTTTTTCTCAAAAGGAGTAGACCAGTTAACAGACCTACCACTGTGGCACGGGCAACACTCAATGCCTGCAGGATCAGGGGAATTGTGAGTTACATGCGTTGAACATCGACAATGTGACCAAATGCGTCCACATACAGTGCAATGCCAGTCCTACTGTCACACGGAGTACCTGTACCCGTTTCGAAGACATTCTAGACGTGTCACACACGTAAGATCTCTATTGTCCATAGCGCCGACGCTTGCTTTAATTCGATCGCTCATGGATGGAAGCAAAACATAAACATAATACAGAAGGATTAGGCAGGCCATTTATCAAGTTCTATTTGCAGAATTACATGTCATCGAAAAATTACGGCATCAAGTTTCTCTTACATAATCAAACTTTCTACATTATTTAACATTATGTTCTCTAAAACGTTCATATTCTACAAAGTTTTACATTTAGTGTCAAATCCAATACTATGAAGTAACATAAACAGTGGAAACAGTAGCAGCTATAGCACAAAAAAAATCCTTTCACAAGAAGTAGATCAACGAAGGAAAATTAGAGGTAGGCAAATTAAGCAATGGGGCATTGGCAGCTATAGATGTCTTGGAAGGGTTGCGAGAAGGGATGGGGAAAGGAAATGAGTGAGTGAGAAACGAAAACAGAAACAAGCGTAAAATGTACGGCTTAGCAGAGTTACTGTTTCACAGAAGACAATGGGCACAAATTTAATTTTCTTTTTTTTTTGTGAGACGTTAACGAGGTCGATAAAACAATGTGCGTCAGTTTTTTCTTAAGTGCAACAATCCACTGAACTGTCCGTAGGACGCAGGTATTGGCTCTGTGATACGAGGTACTAGGGGTGTATGAGCACGAAGGAGCCGAGGAAGTAGACATAGCGAAAGGCAGTCTCGTAAGTTTTCCGGCCACCACCATCTCAACTGGATTCATGGAGCCCTTACATAGCGAAAAAAGACGGATATTGGACGAGTAACGCACATATACAATCCTGGTAACACTAACCTGTTCACTTCATATGCTGTACTGGATTACATTGCAATAACAGTAAGCGATTGGCCTGAAATAAGGCTCTAAGTACAGAGAATATTTACAATTTTATGCAGCTGCAAGTAGAATACCGCGTTGCATGACACAAAATTGGGTTTCCACCGTGTTTACTAATCTGTTAGTTCGGATAGTTCAACAGGAAATTAAAGGGATGTTTAATAGTGTGTTAGAGCATTACAGTTTTGCATTGGTGCATGCAGCTCTTGCGGATCAGTACGTAGAGGTAAACTTCTAAAGGCCCTCACGTCAGTAGTTGATGGTGATAATACCATCCTCGTTGTAAGCGGGAGATGGTTGTAATAAATATCACCATTCTCCTCCTTCTGTGTTGTATGCTTAATACCTATTAACATTTCCGAACATCAGTCCCAAAAGTTTCGAGGCCGGATTAATAAAAATATTCTCCTCTCACGGCAGTACAAGGTAGAGAATGTTCGTAGAACCATGTGAAATAGTCAGAGAAGTCCTTCTTTGGGATGTTTGTCAGCTTATTCGTGGCACTGACTTGAATATCGGTTATGTTGTCAAAGCACTGCGCTTTCATTCTGCACTTTTGGTAAGCGTTTTTGGTAGGCTCATAGCGGTAACATCGTCTCGTCATCCGTGAAAATTGTTTTTCTGTCGCGGCAGGTATCGACGTGTCGTTGTTTCTGTTTGGTAATTAAAATGTGAGGGACATTCTGGAGAATGTCTTGCACACTTGATTTAGAAATATTGCGCCAGTGCGATTTTCAACACAACAACACTGACACACTATGGTCGCATGCCGACAACTTGACACCACCTGCACACTGTTGACTTGCTGAATGCACACCTGATATATACAGCTGTAAACTGACACTGTAATTACTCAGCAAAGCTGTGAAGGTTTCTTATACTCCAGCAATGCAATGGATATAAGAAAGCCGTTGACTAATGTAGGTGTAAGAGGTAAATTTTCGTTTTGGTCTTACGATTACAAACGCGCGGCTTAGCGAACGCTGCTCCTAGATTAATTTTTTGCCCCCACGCTGATATTATGGTGCATTCCTACGAACAATAGGCTCGCATTTCCAGATAAGATGCTCCCACTAATTAAGAAACGCATTGTTCTCCTCTTTGTCCTGACGGATGTAGATAAAATGGCGAGGGGATTCTTGCGCCTTTCTTCGTGCCCTCACAAGCGTTCGTAGACACTGCACGTGTCGAGGTACCAAGGGCTTGACATCCTTTTGTGATTCTGCGGAAATTAAACCCCGTCTTATTTCCACGGGACGATTGTTACCCTCCCCAACTGGCATCCAGGACAAATGCTCACATTGTTCTTCTCAATCTCAAAACATCACTGGCCAAGAGAATTTCTTCCGTGCTGTCTCGTATTTCTTAAGAATAGGAGATGAGGCAGCACTAAGAGAAGTCTCGTTGCAGCGCTGTCAAATAACAGCTGCTGCTGCGGCGGTTGGGTAGGCAAGTAACGCCGTTCACCGCCACTAATTTGTATCCATAAACCTTGGAGATCGTAGACAGTTTATAGTGGTAACAGCGACACGAAAACTGCACAAACTGGCACATTATTAGTAATCGAAAGGCATATAAAGTAAATATAATAACGCTGTGAGGTACTTTTAACTCGTTCCATTGCTAACCGAAACCAGTTCATTTCTTACCAATTTAGCCAAGATGCTGACGAAAAAACCATACTCAGGGGTGTATTTGTAACAATTTCTATAATCCTTAAAAACAAAGCACACAAGGGGATATGAAATAAATTTTTCAAATAGTGACTCCTAAAACGAATTATAAAATTAAAAGACAGAGAAGAAAGAAGTTTCGTGGAAGAACGGAAGACTATATGAGAATAGCGTCAGTTAATGGTTAAAAGCAAAATCGTTTGATGCGGAAGAGCGTCTGATATTGTCGACCACTAATAGTTAAATACTATAAACATCGAGACACAAGAAGATTGTAGGTATCACTGAAGAAAACATAAATTGAAGATCGATGAAGAACGCAGGGGAAGGAATATTCAACACACACATACTACTAGTACAAAGTTTCCTTCGTCATAACCACGCTTCTGAGTACTTGCTGCTAAAGTTAATATTTCAGGAAAATAGTGCACAATGTTTGTACACGTGCTGTTAGTGTATTCGATTTCGAAAGTTTTAGTCTCATCTCCAACTGAATTCATTAACAGATTTTCGTATACGTAATACGTAAGCAAACAGTAAATATCTGCACTTAAAACAGTAAAATTTAAGCAATATTTAAGCATGTGGTTTGAGGTATTGAGGCTGAATATTAGAATAAAAACATACTATGTTTAATACTTCTTCATCAGTTATTCTATCTATCCATCCAGTCTTCAGTATTCTTCTGTTACACCACATTTCTAAAGCTTCTATTTTCTTCTTTTCTGAACTCTTTATTGTTCACATTTCACTTCTAAACAAGGCTACAGTCCATAGAAACACTTTCATTAACAAATTGCTGATACGGAACTTTGTATTCGATGCTAAAAAATTACTTTTTTGCAGGAATGCTTTTCTTGTCTTCCTTGCTCTGCATTTCATATCCTCTCTACTTCGACCATGATAGGTTTAGATTCCTTCAAAAAGAGGCAAACTCATCTGTCTTTACTGTCTCTAATCTAGTTCTGTCAACATCACATGATGCTGTTATCGTTATTGTACTTTGCTTGATATTCATTCTACAAAACTTTTTCAAGACATTATCCCCTCCATCGAACCGATCTTCCGAGTCCTTCGCTTTGTCTAACATAAATACAATATAATTAGTTACTTTCTCCATAGATTATTAAACGTTTACAGTTTATCAGACATTTACACATGATTAGAGTTAGCATTAATGAACTCATTATTTTACTGACAAACGTCAGAGATTTTATTTCTCCTTCCTCAAATTTAATCAACCTTCCAAATTTGTCAAATTAAATAACATCCGAGAGACGCTAGAACTTTGCCTTACTACCTTCACAAATACTGCTTCACATTCATATCTTCCGAATCTCACCATACCCGAATCTTATGTTTTCCGTGCCATTCATAGAAAACTCTGTATTTTAACCCTGCTACTTTCAGAATATCCAGTCAACATTCAGAAAAGGTTTCTCTATAGCTATAAAAGCTATAATGTACTCTCGCCTTTCTTCAGTATGTCCTCCAAGACAAGAGCAAGTATTGCCGAAATTGTTTCTACATTTCTCCGAAACACAAAATGATCTTCCCGATGTCGGTTTCTGCCATCTATTTTCAATTCATCTGTAAATAATTAGAATGACTGTTTTGCAATCATGACTTCTTCAGCTGGTAGTTCTAACGTATTCACAGTCGTCAACATCTTTTTTTGGAGTATTTCGTGTCTTACATATCTCTTACGTACCAGGAGAAGCAGTTTTGTAGTGCCTACCACTCCTAAGGATCTGTATGATTCTGAGGAAGTGTCGTCTACTCCAGGGGTCTTGCTCCGACTTAGGTTTCGGGAGCTCTGTTACATTCTTTTCGCAGTATTGTATCTGCTACTCTTTCTTCATTTACTCTTTGTTCTGTTTCAAACAAAAATGTTTTCAAATTCGTTTCCCTTGTATAGCCCATCTACACTATTTGATCAAAACTATCCGGACACACTGGCTGAAAATGACTTACAAGTTCGTGGCACCTTCCATAGGTAATGCTGGAATTCAGTATGGTGTTGGCCCACCCTTAGCCTTGATGACAACTTCCACTCTCGTAGGCATACAGGTTTCTTGGGGAATGGCAGCCCATTCTTCACGGAGTGCAGCACTGAGGAGAGGTATCGATGTCGGTCGGTGAGGTCTGGCACGAAGTCGACGTTCTAAAACATCCCACAGGTGTTCTATGGGATTCAGGTCAAGACTCTGTGCAGACCAGTCCAGCTCGAGCTTGTTGAAAGATGCAATCGCCATCCCTGATTAGCTCTTCAATAGTGGGAAGCAAGAAAGTGCTTAAAACATCAACGTGGACTTGTGCTTTAATAGTGCCACGCAAAACAACAAGAGGTGCAAGCCGCCTCCGTGAAAAACACGAACACACTATAACACCACTGCCTCCGAATTTTGCTGTTGGCACTACACATGCTGGCAGATAACGTTCACCGGGCATTCGACATACCCACACCCTGCCATCGGATCGCCACGTTGTGTACCGTGATTTGTCACTCCACACGACGTTTTTCCACTGTTCAATCGTCCAGTGCATACGCTCCTTACACCAAGCAAGGCGTCGTTTGGCATTTACCGGCGTGATGTGTGGCTTATGAGCAGCCACTCGACCATGAAATCCTAGTTTTATCACCTCCCGCCTAACTGTCATAGAGCTTGCAGTGGATCCTGAAGCAGTTTGGAATTCCTGCCTGGAACGAGAGAATACATACAGTGTTAGGCTGCACTTATTGTAATTGCTTAAGCAGTTGTCCACATCAAGATATATAACTTCTGCTTAACGAGTTTCGTTACGTACACCATAACTCTTTATCTCATTGTCAGTGGTATATGTAGTCCGTATGTCATTCGTATATATACTTATCAAGCCAATGTACAGTGCCTAAGATGGGTATTTCTGACAAGTTATCAAATCACTTCTCGTAGAGGAAAGTATGTGTGATCATAAGGCTATAATAGCAACTCTTATTACGGGTTCTACAAGGAATATTAAGAAAGGTAGAAAATATGTTTTCTTAGTAAGAGTGGTAGAATACAAATTGCACAGTAAATTACTAGTTAGCATCAAACATTCAGTGCTGAGGACGAAAATGAGAAGCACAAATGGAATAAATACAAATGCATGCGTTCAGAATGGTGGATCACAGCAATCAGGTTTTGGTTCAAATGGCTCTGAGCACTATGGGACTTAGCTTCTGAGGCCACAGTCCCCTAGAACTTAGAACTACTTAAACCTAACTAACCTAAAGACATCACACAAACCCATCCCCGAGGCAGGATTCGAACCTGCGACCGTAGCGGTCGCGCCATTCCAGACTGTAGCGCCTAGAACCGCTCGGCCACCCCGGCCGGCTTTGAGGTTTTATTATGCAAATATAGATTTCGGCTATTGCCTAGCCATTATCAATGCACTATTTCGTAGTATCAACGCATGCCCTAGTACGTCAATCCCCTGTTGTTGGGTCTTCTGTCACAGTTCGTTCAAGACTCTTTAACTGTGGAAGTCATAAAACAGTCGGTGAGTGCATCCGCATTTCTAATGGAAGGTAACCTGATGGTTCAAAAGTATCGTTCAGTATTCTTTTGACAAATATGTTCCGAGCAAGGTCTTAATGGATGGAAAAAACCCACCGTGGTTTAATAGCCACGTAAACAAACAGCGCTTTATCACAGAGTCAAGAAAAGTCAAACCACTGCGGACAAACAGAAGCTAAATGAAGCGACATATGAGAGCAAAGAGAACAATGAGAGAAGCGTTCAGTAACTCTGAAAGTAAAATTTTATCAACCCAGGTGAATGAAATCGTAAGAGAACGTTGTTTTACATATACTCAGTAAGCCCGTTATTCATTCTCTCAAGACCATACGGGCACCAATGCTTAAGAAAGCAGAGAGAATGGCGAAATACTGAATTCGATCTTCCGAAATTATTTCATCACAGAGGATCGTAACAGGATGTTTCCTTTCAGTCATCATACCGACGTACGTAGTGGTAAACACTAAGATAACGGATCGTGCAATAGGAAAGCAACTACAGTCTCTTACAATGGAATCTCCCCATCGCACCCCCCTCAGATTTAGTTATAAGGTGGCACAGTTGATAGGCCTTGAAAAACTGAACACAGATGAATCGAGAAAACAGGAAGAAGTTGTGTGGAACTATGAAAAAAATAAGCAAAATATACAAACTGAGTAGTCCATGTGCAAGATATAAAACATCAAGGAGACGTGTGAGCTCAGGAGCGCCGTGGTCCCGTGGTTAGCGTCAGGAGCTGCGGAGTGAGAGGTCCTTGGTTCAAGCCTTCCCTCGAGCAAAAAGTTTAATTTTTTTATTTTCAGACAATTATCAAAGTTCAGGCACTCACACATAATCAACTTCGGTCTCCAAAATTCCAGGACATGTTCAGATTTGCTTGGACATATGCATGATTTGACGGTCTACACAAGGAAAAATTAGAAAACGTTAGAAACCGTTAAAAACATATGCTTTGAAAGAGCACAGGGAAAACTATGCGACTGTGAAACTGTTTCATTCATTTGTTGCAGTTTATGTGACGCACTCTTATGTTTTCATCCCTTTTTTGGGAGTGATTATCACATCCGCAACAAAACCTAAATCGGGCAAGGTAAAACCCATTCGCCAAGTGTACAAGTTAGGTGGGTCGACAACATATTCCTGTCATGTGACGCACATGCCGTTACCATTGTCGTATAGAATATATCAGACGTGTTTTCCTGTGGAGGAATCGGTTGACCTGTGACCTTGCGATCAAATGTTTTCGATTCCCATTGGAGAGGCACGTCTTTCGTCTACTAATCGCACGGTTTTGCGGTGCGGTCGCAAAACACAGACACTAAACTTATTACAGTGAACAGAAACGTCAATGAGCGAACGGACAGATCATAACTTTGCGAAAATAAATTTTCCAGTCGATGGAAGACTTGAACCAAGGACCTCACGTTACGCAGCTGCTCACGCTAACCACGGGACCACGGAGCTCCTGAGCTCACAATTTGCTGTTATGTTGCCTATCTTGCGCATGGACAACTCAGTTTGTATATTTTGCTTATTTTTTTCGTAGTTCCACACAATCTCTTCCTGTTTTCTCGATTGATCTGTGTTCAGTTTTTCAAGGCCTATCCACTGTGCCAACTTATAACTAAATCTGAGGGGGGTGCGATGGGGAGGTTCCCTTGTTAGTAGTGGAAAATTATCCGTACAACATGAGACACCTAGAAGATTGTGAAGGTTGACGCTGTGTTCCTTCTTCTTTAGAAAGACATTTGACACCATCCTGAGTGCCGTTTAGTGAAAATGAAAAATAAACAGTTTACCAAATATCGGACAAGATTTGCGACTGGATTCACGACTTTCTTTCAAATGGGACTCAACACGACGCTCCGGAGTAACCCAAGGAAGTGTGACGGGACCGTTACTGTTTACAATGTATGTAAATGATTTAGTAGAAACTGTCTGAAACTCTTTACGACTATTTGCAGATGATATGGTCGTCTATAAATGAGTAGCAGTGCCAGAAGTAACATCGATTTGCAGAATGACCTGCGGAAGTTTGATGAATGGTGTAGGCTCTAGCAGGTGTCCCTGAACGTAAATAACTTTAACATTTTGAGCATACTTAGGAAAATAGAGCTACTAATGTACAATTACACTATTAATGACAATTTGCTAGAAACGGCATCTACCATGAAATTTCTAGGAGTTACTATCCAGAATGGCCTTAAGTGGAATGACAAAATTAAATAAATAGTAGGAAAAGCGGATGCCAGATTGAGGTTCATAGAAAGAATCCTAAGTAAATGTAACTCATCCACTTAGGAAGTCACTTACGATACGCTTGTTCGAGCGATTCTTGAGTATTGTTCATCAGTCTAGGATCCTTACTGGGTAAGATTAAAAGAAGAGGTAGAGAGGATTCAACGGAGACCGACACGTTTCGTCACGGGATCGTTTAGTCGGTGCGAGAGCGTCACACAGATGCTATATAAAGTGCAGAGGATAAAAGTGAGGCACAACAGTGTGTGTACCGTGTTCGTAAGTCAGAGAGAGTGACTGGCAGATTCATCAATTTGAGCTACAGTCTCCACTTACCACACAAGGCACTGCACAACAACCTAATATATACTACTCTTTCAGTTTATGACTTACGAGGTAATATCTGTGGTATGGTAACAAACGCGAAAAGATACTGAATGAGGCAACTAAGTATTTTCTCAACCAAACAAATATTTCTCATTTATAAATTATTCCAAGTAATTTCCATATCTTTTTCAGCTTAAAATCTCTGAGGCTTTCGCCGTCCTCGTGAATTTCATTATAAACTCAATTCCCAGGCGTATCAAGGCCGTTATTACGGACAGAAGTGGTTGTTCTGGGTACTGATGTCTCAGGATCTATGCACCCAAATTGCGTGGAAATGTAATCACATGTCAGTTCTAGTCTAATATATTTGTCCAATGAATACCCGTTTATCATTTGCATTTCTTCTTGGTGTAGCAATTTTAATGGCAAGTAGTGTAGCTAATAGTGCTCAGTGAAATGCTATTTTAAAATAACAGGCTGGTGGGAAGTAGCTATATAATTCTTTAAATTTGCCGAAATAGTGTCTCCGACCGAGAAGAAGTCAAAGGTTTATTTCATTGCACCCTCCATTTTTCTTATTTCTTGAAGTCTTTCGGTATACACTGTTCTGCCTGCGTGCACAATTCTCTAGAACTGATAAATACGCTTCTTGAAATCTGATACAGCTTTAACTATGCTTCGTCAGTGTCTGTCCACTCTCGTCATACCAATCTGTATTTTTATTTCTTTCTGCCATCTACCATTGATTTTAGAACCCGATTCATTTCTTTTGATACCCATTACTTTGATTGAGAGCTGTAAGTATTTTCTTGTACCGCCGTCTTTCACGTCATACAGTTCTTCTGCTGACAAGCAGCTCGTTTTTTAATATGTGACTCTTTATCGAACTACTTACTGCAATTCGCTCGTAGCTAAATACGTGCTGGTCCTTCTTACAGAGTTGCCACCACCAGTTCATTATCCTCTAAGCATTTATGTAGCTTGTGTTTTTATTCTATATCCCGAAAATCTTGCTACGCTGTTGCGTGGTAGTCACAGCCACTAACGTATCTGCTCGATTATTATTCAGGTACACCGATTTTGTATACTCCAATGTTGATATCTAAGCGCCATATGCTGGGCCATAAGGTCATCGATGAATCGTTGCACTGGAGATTTAATCGCGCAGATTGGACGTTTTACCGACAGCGAAAAATAACACCGACGTAACAACGAGAGAGAGAGAGAGAGAGAGAGAGAGACTGATAGGTACCACTGTATATGGCCAAGCGGAGAGAAACACCACAGGCATTTCCCGTCCACTTCCTTGTAAAAAGAATTACCATTGCATAAGAATCATTAATAAAATAACGTTCTAAACGAAGGGTCAAAAAATAATTTATCTGACACTTTGAAAGCTTTCTCTGGGATGGTATAATTTAATGAATGTACCTTGAAAAACAAAATGCAAATTCAGACATATGATTTTACATTGTCTGTCCATCTATTCACCAGATACAGGTGAAAATACATCGAATGTGAAGCTGTTGCATTCGTACCTGTTGTGAAATGTAAACGTCATCACTCGCTTAAATTTTACGCATACTGTAATCGAATGTAGCACATTACACAGCAGTAAAAGGCACACACACTATAAGATAAAAAGTATGCCGACATACCAAAAAACGTTCGCTATTCATATTAGGTGCATTGTGGTGCCACCTACTGCCAGTTACTCCATATCAGCGACCTCAGTAAACACTAGACATCGTGAGAGATCAGAATGGGGCGGCCCGCGGAACTCACAAATGGCTCTGAGCACTACGGGACTTAAGATCTGTGATCATCAGTCCCCTAGAACTTAGAACTACTTAAACCTAACTAACCTAAGGACATCACACACATCCATGCCCGAGGCAGCATTCGAACCTGCGACCGTAGCGGTCACGCGTTTCCAGACTG
Organism: Schistocerca nitens; assembly: GCF_023898315.1. Taxonomy (NCBI): domain Eukaryota; kingdom Metazoa; phylum Arthropoda; class Insecta; order Orthoptera; family Acrididae; genus Schistocerca; species Schistocerca nitens. The sequence goes on from NC_064614.1 coordinate 74,032,713, forward strand.
AAGCGCCTAGAACCGCACGGCCACGACCGGACGGCGAACTCACAGACTGCGAACATGGTCAGGTGATTGGGCGTCACTTGTGTCATACGTCTGTACGCGAGATTTCCACACTCCTAAACATCCCTAGGTCCACTGTTTCCGATGTAATAGTGAAGTGGAAACTTGAAGGGAGACGTACAGCACAAAAGCGTACAGGCCGATCTCGTCTGTCGACTGACATAGACCGCCGACAGTTGAAGAGGCTAGTGATGTGTAATACGCAGATATCTTTCAACACCAACGAGCACCTTCTCATAAGGCACGGCGTGTGGGGGAGTGGCTACATGACCATAACATCCCTGTAATGGACTGGCCTGCACAGAGACCTGAACTGAATTCTACAGAACACCTTTGGGATGTTTTGGAACGCCGTATTCGTGCCTGGCCTCAACGACCGATATCGAAACCTCTTCTCAATGCAGCACTCCGCATAGAATGTGCTGCCATTCCCTAAGAACTCTTCCAGCATCTGACTGAACATATGCCTGCGAGAGTGGAAGCTGTCATCTACGCTAAGGGTGGACCAAAACCACAACGAATTTCAGCGTTAGTGATGGAGGTCGCCACGAACTTGTAAGTCATTTTCAGCCAGGTGTCAGTTTACTTTTTATCACATAGAGTATTGTTGGAGTGCAGCATTAGTAGAAATTGGCATGATCATTCATTAGATTGCGAAACGAGGCACAAAGGTTATGGTTTCGATATTTAGGAAGCGAAGTAAATGGCGACGGTAGATATAGAAAGAAAAGAAAAAAAAACATTCTGTAAATAAAGAAAATGTTAGGAACATAGGAAAGCTTAAGGAAGTCTTTTCTGAAAAGCCTAGTTTTTCTTCTTCTCCTGCCTTTCATATAATATGCCTACGACCTGTTCTGGCCTCAGTTCCATATTTTCACTCCTTTAGGTTTCCATTGTAAGACCACCTTGTGGAAACGTTGTTTCTTTCGTTCATTGTAAATGTTCCTTCTCGTTTTGTTTATGATTTTCCTTTTTAAAATAGACTGCAAAGAGGCTCACTTCATGTCTAATGTTTTCATTAGAAATGCTGTCCGCCCCTGGTAACTGAGTGGTCAGCGTGACGGATCGTCATGCCTAACGGCCCAGGTTCGTTTCCCGGATTGGTCGGAGATTTTCTCCGCTCAGGAACAGGTTGTTGTGTTGTACTTATCATCATCATTTCACCCCCATCGACACGCAAGTCGCCGAGGAGGAGTCAACTCGGAAGACGTGCACCAGGCGAACGTTCTACCCGACGGGAGGCCCTAGCCACACGGCATTTCCATTTCCACTAGGAATGCTGTACTACTTGACAAAGAGCGACAAGGGATCGTAACCGATAATTCAGAATTAATAGCCTGGCATTTTAACACAACGCCACTGATCTTTAAGAATGAGCTTTAAGAATGTTTCCTAAAGACAATGAAGCGCAACACGTATGATTAGTACTAAATACGTTTTATTTTGCCTGATATGGGGATCTCGTACAGAAAAGGGGTCACAATTTAGTTTTTGAGAACATGAAACGGGCAATGGCTACTGAAAAATATTTCACATGTCATTGCTACATTAGCCTACACTCGAAAGTCTTGTTAATTAAGTTGCCTGTATCGCTTGGTTAAATAACTCACGTAAAGAGGTATGTTATCACATCGGTACAAAATTACCCCTCACTGCTGTCAATGGCCAATACTTCTTACATTAATTAATTAATCCCGAAACATCGATGCTTTTGTAGGCAGTGTTTGGCAATTAGATTATAATTCTTCCTTCGGAAGCCATTAAATACTTTCATAAGACCTTAATTTTCCATAAATCGAGACGGCAGGCCGTAAAATGGGCTCGTAAACCTAGTTTAATGACGGCGCCAAATTATTTAGAATACTCATTACGGCGGCGGCGGCGGCTCGGCTGGTCGCTGCGCTGACGTAGTGGGCTTTAGCGGCGCGTGGGTGGGTGGCGGGCGGCGACTGTCCTTGTAGTGTGACCGCGGGTCGCTAATTTTCTCCCGGGGTTATTACGGCGGCCGGTATCAAAGGCTCTCGCAAAATCAATTACCGGGCGCGTCAATCACTCGGGTACCGGCGCGCCTCTCCCGGCGTGCAGGCAGCATTTAGCACCTGTTCTCGCATCGCCGCTACACGGCCTCCGACACCGCTGTTATTCCGCCAGCGTCAGACAAAACGTGTTTAATGGCCTGCCACGGGACAGGTGGCTGCAAACGACTGCGTGGACACTGGGCCGCTCGGCTAAGGACGATCACAACTGGGAGAGTGATGACACGTTTGTCGGGAGTCAAACGTTCGTCACAGAACGGAATTATCTTGAACGCACTGACTGTAATGCTTTTATGGGGTCGTGGAGATTAGTGCGCAGCGTAATGTAGGTACATTGGAGAAACAAAGCAGTTAGCCCCAGGAGACACCAGCATCTAGTCTTAGTGAAACTTCCTGGCCGATTAAATCTGTGAACCGGACCGAGACTCGAACTCGGGACCTTTGCCATCTGAGCTACCTAAGCACGACTCACGCTCCGTCCTCACAGCTTTACTTCTGCCAGTACCTCGTCTCCTACCTTCCAAACTTTACAGGAGCTCTCCTGCGAACCTCGCAGAATCAGCACTCCTGAAAGAAAGGACGTTGCGGAGACATGGCTTAGCCACAGCCAGGGGGATGTTTCCAGAATGAGATTTTCACTCTGCAGCGGAGTGTGCGCTGATATGAAACTTCCTGAGTGAGATTTTCACTCTGCAGCGGAGTGTCCGCTCATATGAAACTTCCTGGCAGATTAAAACTGTATGCCGGACCGAGACTCAAACTCGGGACCTTTGACTTTCGCGGTCAAATGCTCTACCATCTGAACTACCCAAGCACGACTCACGCTCCCTCCTCACAGCTTTACTTCTGCCAGTACATCGTCTCCTACCTTCCAAACTTTACATGAGCTCTCCCGCAAACCTTGCAGAACTAGCATTCCTGAAAGAAAGGATATTGCGGAGACATGGCTTAGCCACAGCCTGGGGGATGTTTCCAGAATGAGATTTTCACTCTGCAGCGGAGTGTGCGCTGATATGAAACTTCCTGGCAGATTAAAACTGTGTACCGGACCGAGACTCGAACTCGGGACCTTTGCCTTTCGCGGGCAAGTGCTCTACCATCTCAGCTAGCCAAGCACGACTCACGCCCCGTCCTCACAGCTTTACTTCTGCCAGTCCCGAGTTCGAGTCTCGGTCCGGTACACAGTTTTATTCTGCCAGGAAGTTTCATGTCAGCGCACACTCCGCTGCAGAGAAAATCTCATTTGGGATCTAGTCTTAGTGATAGACCCAATTCACTCTTCTAGCTGAAGTCAGTAATCGATTATTAGATCCCATACAGCACGGTCGGTCACGGTGTCCAAAACTGCTGCGTGTGCAGAACTTGCTGCATGAGCTCGATCCGATGCCAAGGCTAAACTGCGCTGACACCATGATTCTGCCGAGCTTAAGAAAGTCGCGCAGACCGCAAAATGCCCCACCTCAGCGCTGAATGAAATGTCGCGCTACCGAGCAGAGCCGAGACTGGCTCTGCTCGTTCTTTCTCGGAAGTACTGTCCTCGGTACAGAGCAACATTTCATTCAGCGCTAAGGTGGGCCATTCACCGTTCTGCACGACTGTCTTCAGCTCGGCAGAATCACTGTGTCAGAGCAGTGTATCCTTTGCTATTTCTTCATGGTAAAATGGAAGGTCACAGGTCCAGTGTCTATACTGAAAGAGGCAGTCTAGAGATCAATCGCCAGGAGCCCGTAAAACTGGATTGGGACGACAGAAGAATGAGGCTTCTTAATATCTACGAGGGCGAGTCAAAAGAAAACCTTAAATGTTTTTTTTAAATATTATTTATTGTGCAGAAGTGGTACAAAGCTATATCGCTTTTCAATATAATCTCCCTCACGCTCAATGCAAGTCCTCCAGCGCTTACTAAGTGCATAAAATCCTTTAGAAAAGAATTCTTTTGGTAGTCCGCGCAACCAATCATGCGTCGCGTGGCGTACCTCCTCATCAGAACGGAACTTCTTTCCCCCATTGCGTCTTTGAGTGGTCCGAACATATGTAAATCACTTGGGGCAGGGTCTGGTGAGTATGGTGGATGAGGTAGACACTCAAAACGCAGGTCTGTGATTGTTGCAACTGTTTCGTCCGTAGTAACGAGTCTTGCAAGGAAGCCATCACCTTCTCTTTCAAAGCGCCGAAGAAATTCTTTACAAGCATCAAGACGTCATTCTCTCATTTCAGGAGCCAACTGCCGTGCCACCCATCTTGCAGAAGCTTTGTGAAACTGGAGCACATCATGCACAATGTGGTGTGCTGACTCATGAATAATCTGTAAACATGCTGCAATGTCATTCAGTGTCACTCGGCGGTTTTCCTTCACTATGGCTTCAACTGCTGTAATGTTCTGTGGAGTCACAACTCGTTGTGCCTGACCTGGATGAGGAGCGTCTTCCACTGACGTCACACCATTTGCGAACTTCCTACTCCATTCGTAGAATTACTGCTGTGACAAACGTGCATCACCGTGCAGAACCTTCATTCGTCGATGAATTTCAATAGGTTTCACACTTTCACCACGCAAAAACCGAATAACAGAACGCGGTTCTTCCCTGGTGCAAGTTGCAAGTGGGGCGACCATCTTTATACTGACACTGTGACGGTATGGGTGCATCTGCACTATGCTGCCACCTCCAGGCCATTCTGCACGCAATTTGTAGCACGCTTACCAACTTACAGTATAACTGCGCGAAATTTCGATTTGTTGCTACAAATTTAAGGTTTTCATTTGACTCGCCCTCGTATGATGTAGCCGCATAGTCGATGGGTACTAGCAATTGGCTATAAATGATATTAAAACATATTTAAAATTTACATGAAATATTTTCGCATTTCCGAATACGATCAACCATCGGCTGTATGAGGGATTGCCGACAATGAAATTTTGTGCCGGACCGGGACTCGAAACCGGATGTTTCACTTCAGTCGTTTTGGTTTTTAATGCTCTGCTCAGAGCTGGATTCAAACTTCCATATGTCGTCATTTATGCGTCACAGCTTGTAGTGGTACACACATTATGTAAATCCCACTGTAAGGGAGGACATTTTAACAGAAAGTCACCGCTTGTTGTCGGGGGATAAATACGATACTGCAATGTCTCTGTTGTTAAGAACAATAATACATTGTTCCTTCAGACATACATGCACGTCCGAAGGAGCATTGCATTGTTCAAAACAGATACTGCAGTATCGTACTTTAGTTGACGAAGAAAGATCTACACATTTAGAGCGCTCAGCAGACGAGATTTATTGTGCTGTACGTATAGAAGCGCTTTGTGTGAAATTGGCAGGCGTGGAGCACATGATAAAACTGGTAGTACGAACAATAAATTTTCTGAAGTGTCACGTACTGTTGCACTGTCAGTTACAACACTATTCAATAAAACTGAACGAAGAACATGGAGACTTTACATAAGAAAAGTACGTTGGTTAAATGAAGGTGCATGGCTGGAACGATTTTTCGATTTGGGACACGCAATTGTTGAATTTGTGACGGAAAAAGAAGTGCAGGAACGAAAATGAGAACATCCGGCAGATATTGTATACCTCGCATTTTATCTGGACCTATCACTGCCAACAGTAAGACATTGAAAGGTGAGAAATAACTTACTTTTGATTTGGTGGGACGCATTTAATAACTAAATCACATTGTGGGTGGGGATAAATTCGAAAATGATAACCGCCTATTTTCCTAAGCTCAGTGGCATTAAAGAAAACGCAAGGATGCAAGGATTAAAGAATTCGTAGCAGCCGTGCAAGAATTACAAGGATAGTGTTTAGGACAATGCCAATATTATACTAGTTTTCGAGCTGCTTCCGACATCGCTTGCATTTTCATTTGATAGCACCACCGTGCATGTGTAGATGCTAACGGTTGATCTCCAGTGAATTTCCCGTTGAAAATGGAAATTTTTTTACGTCTAAACTGTCCAGTTTGTCTACGTTGTTGCCCATCTCCATAACTGCACACATAAAAAAAAATAATAAATAAAAATAAATGCATCACCCCTGTTCCCAGAACTCCTGAAGATAGACATTGATTGTGGATATTGTATCAGAAACATAGTCCCTTTAACAGTTCAGAGATGTCACTAAACCCGACCAAAGATGTAAACAACCATGAATGACCAGCACCTATTGGGTGGAGGGGGTGCGACAGCCAATCAGCTCCAGTTATTCCACCAGGAAGGAGGTACACGTCTCGTCTGTAGTTCAACCATGCCTAGATGGTCAATACCACGGTTAGATCGCGCCCACATTGTTACTTTGTGCCAGCAGGGCTCTCAACAAGGGAAGTGTCCAGGCATCTCGGAGTGAACCAAAGCAATGTTGTTCGGACATGGAAGAGATACAGAGAGACAGGAACTGTAGATGACATACCTCGCTCAGGCCGCCAAATGCCTACTACTGTAGTGGATGACCGTTACCTACGGATTACGGATCGGAGGAACCCTGACAGCAACGCCACCTTGTTGAATAATGCTTCTCGTGCAGCCACAGGACGTCGTGTTACGACTCAAACTGTGCGCAATAGGCTGCATGATGCGAAACTTCACTCCCGACGTCCATGACGAGGTCCATCTTTGCAACCACGACACCATGTAGCGCGGTACAGATGAGCCCAACAACATGTCGAATGGACCGCTCAGGATTGGCATCACGTTCTCTTCACCGCTGTGATCGCATATGCCTTCAACCAGACATGTGTCGCAATGGCGATGGGAGGTAGGGCTGTTGACAAAATATCGATATATCGGTATCTTTCACCAAAAATATCGATGTATGCTGGCTGTGTTTCCTCAGATTTGTCGATATAGAAATGGTGATATCTAGATCCGATATTTCTTTTTCACGTATTTTTCACAATTTTCGGTAAATATTTGTTGTCCTTTAGAAATTGTAGTAGAACAGACTTTTATTTTCAATACGTGCAGGTGTCCTACTACATTTAGAGCTTTCATCACGTCCAGTCTCCCTCCATGATTTATGATGTATCTACGTGTGGTAGAAGAGAAGAAGTCCGTTTGCACTGGGAGGTGGCGCTACCAACAGAAACTGGAACGTTTAGCTTGACCATGCAATTTTTACACTACAGCTGCTATGTCGTTGGTGTTGGCAGAAATGAAAAAACTGGTAAGTCGACCTGAAGTGTTCCGGACAAATGAGATATTGACGAAACCGAACGACATACCCCTCGGACACCTTTTATTGTACCCCTTACATGCAGTTACCATGGTTAGCAAAGTGGTTATCGCCAAGTGAACGTGCATCGTTTTCCTTTCAGTTCTTGATCTGAGGGCAACAGGCAGGCTTGTTAATGTACAGAATATCTGATAATAAATCAATACGTAAATATACAGCTCTAAAAGCGGCTGTATATCTACAATGTGCAACCGACATTTTATAGGCAGGTACGCCCCTATCTCTACTCTCGATAGCTCGACGAACCGATACATTTTCTCAGTATATCGAGAGCCAATAACCACTTGCTTTTAATTAATCCATATATCGAATTCCCGATTTTTTAAAATATCGTCCTAGTGGGGGAAGTGTGCATCCAGGTAATAGAGCTACTGCACTTGAGCCAGAGCTAAACATATTTTTGTGGTATTAATATAGGCTGATTCATTGTTCCAGTCGAGGTTGCATATGATGCCTGAATGTTCGTCAAACCAATAACGTATACGTACAGCTCTGTGAAGACTGCTGTTGTCACCGTGGAATGTGCAGGTGTCTACTGCACACTCATCAAGAAGATGTAGAAGAAAGAGCAACATTTGGTTGGCTGAGAATGTTGAAATGTACGTCTCGACTCATGCTGACGATAACACCACTTAAGACATCACTGAATCACCTATGGCACGCTCCACACACTGCAGGCTAAATGTCTCGTTTAACCGTCGCTACAATTGACGTATTGTGTCTTTTGAAAAGAATCAAAACTTGGAGTAGCTTCGTAAACTTTCCCGCCGTAGTAACTGATGACATAAATGTTGGGTCTCCAGTCGGAACATACTGTCATGCTGACATAATATTTTGGGCGGTCCACCTGGCCGCCATCTTCAGTTTCTTTTATACACCTCCTGAAGGTCCACCGCGTGTGCTAAAACATAACTGCCCTCTAACGCAAAGCACGACAGCACACCATTGGTGAAAACACCCGGAAATGATAAATCGATATCAGACACTGTTCGCACAATTTGATAGCCTAAACAAAGACCGTTGTTTTTTAATATGAATTAAAACAGGGTTCTAATTCTTACTTAATGGACACCCGTCCTTTCTGTTTACAATATTGTCAGATAGCCGGATTTCAATAGCTTCTTTCACTACACAGTCTCCATAACGCCACGCAGAGCAACCACATGTGTCTCATCGTACAACATTTTATGTCTTTCAGTAAGACAATGTTCCGTAACCGCAGATTTTCTGGCTGAAATGAACGTGATGGTGCTAAAATATAGGCTTTCCCGCAATGGCAGAGAATTTTGTAGACACTGGACTCCCTCAAACCCATATCATCCTTCACTGATCGCAGCTGCACTCTAATCTTAGATGGCGAAATATAGGAACGCCTCCGATTTGCTTGTATTTTCCCTTGATTCCCTCAATACGTCCTGTCTGTGGAGCACGAGGGATCTGATTGTCGGTGTGAAAATTCTGTTTATCTGATTATCGATGTAAACATTCTGCTTGAACACTGCTTTTACGTGATCCATTTCTTGCGTCAAACTATCTGCATCTGAGATGGTATAAGTTCTTTTTACCAACATAAGCAGGACCCCTTTGCGTTGTTATAATGGACGACAAATTAATACGCATGAAAATATCCGTCCGTATGCGTGGGCTCACAATAAACACTGTGTCCCAGTGTCCCATCATTCCTCCTGTAGACCAAGACATCTAAAAATGGAAGTTTTCCATCTTTTTCGACTTGCATTACGATGCAAACAAGTAAAATGACCTAGGAAACGATCCAGGGCATCCCTCTCAAGTATCCATACCATAAACGTATCGTCGACGTATTTAAAAAACAAGTTGGTTTAAAGAGCGCCGTCTTCAGTGCCGTCTCCTCAAAATTTTCCACAAACAAATTCGGCGACTATGGGGGACACCTGGGTTCCCCATAGCCATTCCGTCAGTTTGTTCATAGTACTTGCCATGAAATAAAAAAATATTCCGAAGTCCGACGTCAGCACGTGGACACAAAGCTTTGTTGTTTCTTCGTCCAATTCTTCACCAATTAACTGTCAAGAATCTTCAAAAGGAACTCTGTAAAAAGGAAACACAACATCAAAACTAACGAGCAATTCCGTGAGACTGAGACACGCTGAATAAAGGCCAGTCAACTGGAAATATGATGTTCGCATTATCCGACATGGGGGCTGACAAGGGAACCTCCCCATCGCACCCCCACTTGGCACAGTGGATAGGCCTTGATAAACTGAACACAGATCGAGTGAGAAAACAGGAAGAAGTTGTGTGGAACTGTGAAAAAATAAGCAAAATATACAAACTGAGTAGCCCATGCGCCACATAGGCAACATCAAGGCAAACAAAGCTCGGGAGCGCCGTGGTCCCGTGGTGGCGTGAGCAGCTATAGAAGGAGAGGTCCTTGGTTCAAGTCTTCCCACGAGTGAAAATTTTACTTTGTTTATTTTTGCATAGTTATTATCTGTCCGTTCCTTCATTGACGTCTCTGTCCACTGTAATAAGTTTAGTGTCTGTGTTTTGCGACCGCATCGCAAAACCGTGCGATTAGAAGACGAAAGGACGTACCTCTCCAATCGGAACCGAAAACATTTGATCGCAAGGTCATAGGTCAACCGATTCCTCCACAGGAAAACACATCTGATATATTCTATACGACACTGGTGACGGCATGTGCGTCACATGACAGGAATATGTTGTCGACCCACCTAACTTGTACACTTGGCGAATGGGTAAAAAGATTCTTCTGCCTTGCCCGATTTAGGTTTTCTTGTGGATGTGATAATCACTCCCAAAAAAGTGATGAAAACATAAGAGTTTGTCACATAAACTGAAAATAAAAAATTAAAGTTTTCACTCGATGGTAGATTTGAACCCAGGACCTTTCGTTCCGCAGCTGCTCACGTTACCACGAGACCACGGCGTTCCTGCGGTATCAAAGTCCTTGATGTTACCTATCTTCCGATGAACTACTCAGTTTGTATATTTTGCTTATTTTTTCACAGTTCCACACAACTTCTTCCTGTTTTCTCAATTAATCTGTGTTCAATTTTTCAAGGCCTATCCACTGTGCCAACTTATAAATAAATCTGAGGGGGGTGCGATGGAGAGGTTCCCTTGTGAGAAAGGAGGCTAAATACTTGGCTAAGTTGTTAGTAGGAGGACCAAGATTGCTTGTGTACCTTAGGCGAACCGTATAATCTCGGCGGGACAGCAGACTTTCGGTCTACAGGCGGTGTATAAAGGTGCCATCGCTGAGGTTTTCAGTTTCGGCGAGTTAGTGTGACGGCTTACTCAACTGAGGATTGGCGGCCAGGTGGACCGCAGAAAATATTGCGTCACGATGACGTGATGTTCCGGCCGGAGACGCGCTACTACTATCAACAAAATTTTGAGTCTTTCGACCAAACTGCGTCCCTCTAATCAGCTGCCGTCCAGTTTCTGTGTTCTTTGGCACAATGAGAACGTGCATCTCCATGTGTCACTGTGAGTACCTTTTGCGGGATCACTGCAAATGGCCATAGCATGCAACCCGCTTTTCAGTGTTCGCTCACTGAGAGCAATAAATTTCTGTCGCTTTTGAAACTGAATGTCACTGACGCACCGTGACTGTCACCTCTGGTCCCTGTTGGTTAACATCTTTTCACGACTGCTGCTATTGCGCAGTGTCCAGTGGCTCCAATTGGTGTTACACCGTTCCTTGTAGAACTTCATTCACTTTGTGGCCACGGAATGGCCCAAAGACGATGGCTACTTTTGCTATTCTTTCACGTCTCTACGAAGACACGACTTAATGGCGCTCATTCCGTGCAACTTAGTGGTGAATACACAAAACTTTTCTGCCATGACTTACATAAAAGATTGAATTTCACACTACTTCCCCGTATCTGTTTCACACTTTTTACGGCTCTCAAAAGTGACAAATGTGTTATTCTAAGGAGGTGACTATTTTCTGCTATGAGACTGTTCACCGCTTTGGTTCTAATCTTAGCAAACGACAGAGGAGTAGGATGATGGGATGAGGGTATAAACAAACAGTGTGCAGTCAGAGACCGCGTGAAGCACGTTATGTGCCTGGAACCTAATCACCATTGATCTGAACACAAAGTACCTGCCCAAGAATTAATCCTACAATACACTAGGTCACAACTTTAGACGACCCGAAATATTAATTTCAGGGAATACGAGTATGTTTCAACGTTGATTTTCCACCAAGTAATTGATTCCAGACGAGCAAGTTGCCGCAGGGCTAGCACACTGGACCCGCATCCGGGAGGACGATGGTTCAAATCCGCATCAGTTATCCAGCTTTAGATTTTCCGTGACTTCCCTAAACAGCATCGGGCAAAAAAAAAAAAAAAAAAAAAAAAAAAAAAAAAAAAAAAAAAAAAAAAACTAAGGACATCACACACATTCATGCCCGAGGTAGGATTCGAACCTGCGACTGTAGCGGTCATGCGGTTCCACACTGTAGCGCCTAGAACCACACGGCCACTCCGGCCGGTCATCGGGCAAATACCTTTGAAAAGGCACTGCTAGTTTCCTTCATCAACCTGAACACGACCCGAGTTTATGTTCCTTCTATAATGACCTCGATGTCGTCGGGGCGGTAAGCTATTAACTTCCTTCCTTCCTTCCCAGGTTCCAGTAACCTATTAGTTATTTAATAGGTTCCATATAGTTTTTGTTGTACAGGGAAGACAGAGAAAATTTTTGCACTACTGTTATACTTTCTGAAATGATAACCTTCTTGTTTGATGCTGTCTTAGCAATTGTTTCTGTGGATTTTCATAGGCGTTTAAGCACAATTACCACACTGTGAAATTTTGTTACTCTTACCTATTACACAAAAACATCGAAGCAAAAAATCTAATTTCTGTATTTCATTCATTGTGGACATCCGCATGCAACTGAACATAAAATTTAAATACCTTTACCTCACTTTCCTATAGTACATCACATTTAACACACGTCACAGAACTCATGTTCTAGTTGTAGTATTGCGGCGGCGAGGTTCCTTTCATCCTTTACCTGCAGCTACCTGTGAACGCCTTGCAACAGATCGCCAGTAGGAAAGCCGAGCAGAAACTGACCCATACTGCACCTCGCGCCGGGCTGCATACAACGTAATTATTCCAAGAATCGGGAAAACGTATTAATTTTGAATGAAAGGTGAAAATACTGGCAAATCTTCGGTATATTGTGAACCTCGATAGTGTACACGTTCACAGCCAAGCCCGTGCTAATCTTAACACAGTCATGGACAAATCCTTTCATTCACGTTAACAGGTTTATGGGAACGGATTTCCCGAAATCTGAACAGCTACTAAGTACGGATTTTTCTTAAATGAAAATGCTGGCCGTACTATTAAGTTTACCGGTGTCTAATGCACTCACAATTTTAGTCACGGATGTGCTCAATATGCCACGTGGATATAATGTCTTTTCTCATACACAAAATTACTTAAATAATCCGTACTTTCTAAAACACGCACCGGAATAAATGTGCCTTGGCTTTAAAACATTTTTGAAGCATGTAGCACAACTAAAACCGGCAAATTATAACTTCCTTCGGAGCTCATACTACACACGACCGTACCATTGAAAGGCTGGGCTCCGACGTCTTAGACTGCTGTGATAATTCTCTATCTCCTACAGGAGAGACACGCGAAGAATACTCCGTTCTGATTGGTCAGTTTTCTTTAAGGCCAATAGCAAAAAATTGCTCTCCCGCTTTAGTCCGCGCTTTTCATGACTGGCCAATCAACAAACAGGTCACTTTAGAATTGTACTTTTTCCCGAAATAAATATTTAAAATCCTGATATTTTGTTTATACTTTACGTTATTAACTATTTTCATTTCCACTGCAATTAGCATTCCTTTTAACATAAACTTGCTTAACATATTACGAAACAAAATTCTCCGTCGTCTGCATTCATACTATCTTAAAAATTTCTCACACTATTTCGTACAGCGTTCATCAGTTGAACAATGATCTACATATTTACTCTAGACCGCATTCACGCATCATTCACACTACTAAATTCGTATACAAAACTGTAAAAACATAAATAAACAATAAAGCCTTCAAGAAATAAACAGAACAATTCACAAAAACATTCTCTTGACTTGTTTCCTGAATGTCTGTCCGCTAGTGTCCTCTAGCAAATGAAAATTAGGACTACATACTCAACTAAACCCGCTTCAGACCATCTGTCATTGAGCACTCATAAGTCATTCTCCCGATGCACAGGCTCTATACGGGAGCAATATAAGGTGCCAGATCTCTCTGTGTTGTAACGTCTTACGGCACTTAAGGGGCAAGAAATTTTGACTGTATCATATTCATAACCGCAGATCTTTACGTGATTTTAAGACACGCATTTGAAGCACAAAATTAACTGAGGCGCTGAGATCCACTCCAAAGCACAGAAACAAAGTTTTGAGAAAAGTAGAAGTTCGTGAAAATCTATTTTATAGACAAACTACTTGGATAACAGGTCTGAAATGTTTGTTAACCAAATCTGAACATGGTATACTTCCTATGAGAAATCAATATACTCACTTACGTTATGAAAGATTAATATTTAAGGTTATATTTATTATTAATGTTAATTCACAAAATTTCGATAGATGGGCTAGTGACAACAGTGGCTCTCCAGTTGTAGATTTTGTAAACAATAGGAAACTGAAATCAGAACATAAAAAACACTAAATCCATGGAACACCCAGTTATGGCCTATTCCAATACTTCAAGGTCCTCGTTGCCATCATTTTCGTTAGCCAGATTCTCTGGCTGGAGGTTCAGATAAAACTTCTCTCATTATGAAGTATTATTGTCATATACATGAGGTAGAAACTGAATTATGTTGTCAACTTTAGATAACAATTGAACAGCGCAGAGCAACAAAATCAAGCAATTTGCTTTGGGCCCACATGGAAATCAGCCTCCGACAGATCTACGAGACAGGTTTTCGTGAATATTCATGTACATAGTACAGGTCAGCCGATACAGCAAAACCTGGTAATCCATAAGATCAACAAATGTCAGGAGTATGCACATAGGCTACATTTTTAAAATCGATGAGGGTGTACTTTAGGCTCTTATGGTTCCCAACGCCTTAGTTGTTAGACGTACATGGCTTATCAAAGCAATAGATGGTTCAGTGTCACCAGACAGTTAGATGTAGAAATAACGAACTCGTGTAGAATGTGTAAAGTAAAAAATTATGAGAACAATTTACATGTGCCCAGTTTGTGTCTGTCGCTTCTGACGGTCCGAATGTCAGAGCGATACCGTCCAAAAGTCTATCTTTTGTGCATAAAACGAGACCGCCATGGAGGGTATACAGTACAGAGACTCTGATCTCGTATTCGATATGTTTTTCCTAAATGAATGCCTCCGGACACGTCATCGTCCTGCAGTATCACTGACTGGAGTGTTGGTTATTCAGTGATGAGTCCCGCTTCCAATTGAACTACGCTGACCAGCGAAGAGACGTCTGGAGACGCCCACGACAGCCGTGGGGTACGAACCTGACCGTCACCCGTCATACGTGCTGACAACCAGGAGAAACGGTCTGGAACGCCTTTTCTTTTCATAGAGGACGCCTTCGTTGTCATCTGTCGTACCCTTTCAGCGCAGCACTACATCGGCGACATACTACGCCCTTTTGTGTTGCCCTTCATGGCGAGTTTCTACTGCTAATCTTTGTGCTTGCCTAACCATACCTTGGGCAGCGATATTGCCGTATCTCTCGGCAATAGAGGACGTTTGAAACATATGGACAGGGCCTTACAACTTTAATGAAATTGATGAAATTTCATTAAAGAATAATAATTTTTTTTTTAGTTAATTTTGTTTTCTTTCTTACTTTCTTTTCTGTACGTACTTTGTTGTTGAACTTCTTATTTCTTATTTACGTGTGGTAATACAAAAATGCGTTTACACAGAAGAATTACGTATCATTTTAAAATTACGTTGGCCACTTATATTACCTGATTATTAAGAATATTTAGTTGAGAATTAAATCCTTTACATAATTCGGCCTTGGCACACATTTTCTAAATGCAGTGGGTTTTTTTTTATAAATATTTGCTGAATTTTTTCCCGGCGTTAGCTATGGAACACAAGACTGTCTCTATTAGCAGAAAATGGTTAATTATTGCCAAGCCGACGTTTAATTATCACTGAAAAAACACACATCGCTATACATTTAAGATATTTGAAAGAACCAAAATTGTTAAATTTCGACATTAACTATCCGTCTATGAATGCACAAATGTGTAACTATTTTTTAAAATCCGTCAGTCTCAGGATCGCTGTAAAATAAGAACATTCTCTTAATTCACTGCTAATTTTTTATCTTTTCCCGATTTACGGGTTTGGTTAATTTTTCTTAGCAGAACAATTTTATAAATGTGCCGCCGCTGCAAATCGATCGGTCGCGGCACAGCCCAGAAACACCGCTAAAAATGCTGAAAATTCTTTAAAGAAATATTATAGGTGACATGGGCAAGCTAATTTACATTAATAATACACACTTTCGATAAATTTCAATATATTTAGACCACAACAAATATTCAACTCACATTAGTTCGTAATTTCTCCTTCAGTGGCGGCTAAATCTAGATACAGACAAATGACGTCTACCCATTCATCAAAAACTTCGTCACAGCTTCCTATCGCTTTCAGCTCTACAGGAGGAAGACCAAAGAATACATAGTGCATTGTGCTATTATACTGCTGCTGACTATTAACATTTCTTTGTAATTTCACGACATTATTTCCCTCTGGCTGAATTTCACATCTCTGTTATCGCAGATATTGACACATTTCGCAATTACATTATAAATATGGAAATATTACCATCCTAAATACAGAGAGAATATTACTACAAAAAATATTACAATAATAACAAATGTCTTTTACACAAAATTCAATAATATTTTTTGTTAAATAATTACAGTATATACAGATTGCTCAGAGCGGCGTATATGGTACAAATAAATTTTAGTTTATTAATGTGTGAGTTTACCAGGGAACGTTACACAACTTCTCCGACGCGGTACATTGTAACGTTCCAGTCACCTTGGGTGAATCTCTTCTCAGACCCACGGCTCCCTGAAATCACTTAACTGCAGTTTTCAGCGGGAAACGTTATAGAAAAACAGTTGCGCATTTCGTAACCACAAGTTGCACTAAAATTGTCTTGTCGGAGGGAGGAACATTTAAATGTGTTTATGTGCGTAACATTTCGCTTTGTTACGGTAAGCTTGCATATACGAGACGCTACCGACCCTTACTCTAAGCTGTATAAAGTCTGAAAAGTTCACACGCACAAATCATTCATAACCATACCTAGTTTGTGGTAATCCTTTACCGAAAGGTTGCAAACGGATTATTTCTTATAGAATTGCTCGCTCGAATGTTGCTAGTAACAGTCTCACGGAACAAACTGCTCAAGTTCACGAGTGAACAACACGACAAGCGGCATTTACATAATTTAATGTCACCAAATGTTCCAAATTCCACACCGTGCTTTAAATCTAACTGCTTTCCATACTTTACGGCATTTCTCAAACATTTTAATACTGAAATATCACAATATTAATAATTTTATGCGGAGCACATATCTACAGGTCTGATCACTATGGGTCCAGGCCCTGACTCTACTCAGCTCTTTGCACAAAAGAAGCTTCTAATTCGCAAAAAACCGGATAGTGATTAATTTCGGATTGGTTGAGAAACATGACAACCAATCGGAAACCAGCATCAAGCCTGCTCAGTTCCGCGCATGTATACAGAAGCAAACAAAATTTTTCTCTGAATCAGTACAGTAAATTAACATAACTAAACTCTGTAAACCCAAAAATGTGTGATTAATTCTCTCTTAACGAAACTACTTTTCCATAAACGGACGAAATAGTTTGTTAAATTCCCCGGTACGAATGACTAACTCAGTCGTCATTCTCGAACACTCTTCACGTGACTAATTACTTCACTATATACAGGGTGTAAATTTTAAGTTGAAAACCAGAATATCTAGAAAAATAAGTTTCATATGAAAAAGTGTGTAGAATCCAAAGTTGATTATTTTCGAGGGGGGCATCTGCTGGTGCTAAAATTAGCCCGCCACCCGAGCCCTCTGGGGTGGGGCGGGAGGCAACTTTAAAATTTCAAATGGGAACTACGTACATTTGGTGTTAAACATTTGTTTTGATTCTTGGTAATTGGCACTGTAATTGAAGAAAATCCATGTTCCCATTTTTGCGTGGTAAATGGTTACGGATAAATAAAAAATAATTATTTACTTAGCAAATTTTGATTCGCTAAAACTAAATTTCTCCCTCTCTCCCCATAGGGTGCGGTTTGAGAGAGAGGAATTAGAGTTTTACAAATGTTGACCCAAATATTAATTTTTTCACAGATTCGGATAAGTCAACATTTGTAAAACCCTAATTCCTCTCTCTCAAACACCACCCTATGGGGAGAGAGGGAGAGTTTTAGTTTTAGCGAATCAAATTTACGAAGTAAATAAGTATTTTTTATTTATCCGTAACCATTTTCCACGCAAAAATTAGAACATGGATTTTCTTGAATTACAGCGCCAAATACCAAGAATAAAAACAAATGCTTAAAACAAATGTACGTAGTTTTTTATGTATCATCTGATTCTGCAATAAATAATAGAGGTTTCAATTTGAAATTTTACAGTTGCTTCCCGCCCCACCCCCAGGGGGCTGAGGTGGTGGGCTAATTTTAGCACCAGCAGATGTCCCCATCGAAAATAGTCAACTTTGGATTCTACACATTTTTTCACTTGAAACATATTTTTCGAGTTATTCTGGTTTGTTAACTTAAAATTTACACCCTTTGGCATAAAAACTTTACATGAAACGGTATTTCACATTCACAGCGTCTTTCACTCTCATAACGAAACACAATAAGAGTAGTAATTAATAAAAAATTAGAAAATTAAAAAACAGAACATGAAGTAAAACTGAAAGTATTTTGAATTGTAGCTCAAACAGTGTTCGTCAGCTAATGACCTCTATCATATCGCATAGAAATTACATATACTCGAGCCATCTGAGCCCACCTGTCTTGCGTGTGACTCACACTACACAGCCAATCACCTCTGTTATGTCCCATCTGAATAGGCATGATGCGAGGCGCTTTGCTTCACAACCACATCCTGATTTTAACTATCAAACACTCTAGTTGGATAGAATTTGGCACTATATCACTCAGATGGATATCCAAGTTCTTTATCAATCAATACCAAGCCGAATAATAGCTTGCACAGGTGCCAGAGATGGACCAATGCATTATTGACTTGCTCAAATTATGAAGGTTTCTCTTTTTCAATAAATCATCCAATATGTGGATTACAGCTACTAATTTTCGTTCCTTTCAGGTAATCCTTCATGGTGCGTCGCTTCACGAGTTCATTATTCCAAAACCTAACTGTCTTGTGACATTGAACAATGTGTTGTTTTGCTAAGGGATGTGTGTCTACCAATTGAGGCACTGAGAACGATAAGGGTCTAAAGCACACTCGTATTGATTTTAAAATTGCGGCATGCATGCATCCTCCAGACATCTGTAGATCTTATGGTGTGCATTGTAATATTTTTATGTATATCGTGTATATGAATTGCAGTTTCCGGTATGCTGTAGTTAAACGTTCGTCCGTTCCCTGGAAGCCATTTGCTGACGTAACCGAGTACCTTGTTAGGTATTTAATTTGAAAGTACATTGCACATGTTTCACAGTTGCACCTTTATCATATACAAAGAGAAAAGTGTGAATCATCTGTCAGTTTTATTCGCTGATCATCGATGTATATCAAGATAAGCAATGGACCTAGAACCGGACCCCGTGTCAAAAATGGTTCAAATGGCTCTGAGCACTATGGGACTCGACTGCTGAGGTCATTAGTCCCCTAGAACTTAGAACTAGTTAAACCTAACTAACCTAAGGACATCACAAACATCCATGCCCGAGGCAGGATTCGAACCTGCGACCGTAGCGGTCTTGCGGTTCCAGACTGCAGCGCCTTTAACCGCACGGCGGACCCCGTGTCATTTAGATGTCTTTCTTCTTTGTTGATACCAGAGAACACCTTACACTCTGCTTTCCAAATATAAGGGGAACCAATGCTAACCTATTTCTGTAATTCCACACTGATACAGCTAATGCAAGAGTAGTGAATAGTGCGTCAAATCCAATGCTTTCGGTAAATCAACGAAAATACCTGCTGTCCTCATACTAACGTTCAGTGCTGCTTGTGCCTCGCACATACAAGAGTAAATTCAATTTTCTGCTATCAATTCTTTCTGAACCAAACTGAGACTGTGACAAGAAATTTTATATTATACACTGAAGATCCAAAGAAACTGGTATACCTGCCTAATATCGTGTAGAGCCCCCGTGGGCTGCCCATAAATCCGTAAGAGTGCGAGGGGATAGAGACCTTTTCTGAACAGCACGTTGCAAGACAGTCCAGATATGTTCAATAACGTTCACGTCTGAGGCGTTTGGAAGCTAGTGGAAGTGTTTAACTTCAGAAGAGTGTCCCTGGAGCCACTCTGTAGCAATTCTGGACGTGTGGGGTGTCGCATTGTCCTGCTGGAATTGTTCAGCTCCGTCGGAATCCACAATGGGCGTTAATGAATGCAGGAGATCAGACAGGATGTTTACGTACGTGTCACATGTCAGGAGTCCCATATCACTACAGCTGCACACACCCCACACCATTACTGAGCCTCCACTAGCTTGAACAGTCCCCTGCTGAGATGCAGGGTCCATGGGATTTATGAGGTTGTCTCCATAAACGTACCCGTTCACCCACACGATACAATTTGAAACGAGACTCGTCCGACCATGCAACTTGTTTCCAGTCATCAACACACCAATGTCAGTGTTGACCGGACCAGGCGAGGCGAAAGATTTGTGTCGACCAATCATCAAGAGTAGATGATTGGGTCCTAGGCTGCGAAAGCCCATATCGATGATCTTTCGTCGAATGGTTAGCATGCTGACACTTGTTGATGGCTCAGCATCGAAATCTGCAGCAATTGGCGGAAGAGTTGCACTTCTGTCACGTTGAACGATTCTCTTTAGTCGTCGTTGGTCCCGTTCTTGTAGGTTCATTTTTCGGTCGCAGCGGTGTCGGAGATTTGTTGTTTTACCGGATTCTTGAAATTCACGGTGTAACCTCCCCCTCACTTATCGACCTTAATGACAGTGAAAACTTAAACCGCGTGTACCTAATGGAAATTTGGGAAAAGCAATCGTCACCGAGGTTAATTTGTCGGTAAAGAGGGAGGAAAGGGTTACATCTAAATGAAAGGAAAAATGCTAATGAAACTGGTGGAAATTAATTTTGAAGTAGGGGTAAAGTTAATAAAGAAAGTAAATGTGCGGCCGTTACGTTAACAATCAACTAGCGGTAATTAGATATTTGAGATTTGGGGGAAATTACGGTCGCCAGTCCTAAGGACAATTACTATAGTAACTGAAAAAGAAAGATTATTACACATATAATTAGCACTAGAAGCGTGGCAACTGAAGGTTGACAAGTGTAGTGTGAAAACTGAAAGTTTGTCAGAAGTAATAAATTTCGCTATACTTAATTTAGCAAAAGAATTAATAAAACCGGAAAATCGAAAGTTAATTTAGTGACTGAAGTTAATAGTGAGCTTTCTTTCTGAAGCACATCGAAATTCAGTAAAATACGGTTAGTCTTGGACTACCTCAACAATCATTTCAAAAGCTACTTGAATCTACGCAATTTAGAAATAAGAGATTTAACTTTGAACTTGAATTAAATGATTCTGAACAATTAACAATAGTAAAATTCAGTACGTACCAAGCTGAGTTGCAGTCACAGGTAAGCTAAAATATGGTAACAAAACTAGCACTCTTAATTTGTGCTTGTGTAATCTAAGTATACGTGCTTCCAGTCTTCCTTGTTGGTTGATTGAAGGTTTGAAGCCGTCGATCGAGGTTGTGGCGACAGTCACTCATTGTCGGCCGTCGCTGTTGCAGAAGCTGGATGTTGGCGCGCCTTCTTCTCGACACGGTCACCAGACGAAACGGGCTCTTGATGTGCGCCAGCTAATGCTTCCCGTCCGCGACACAATGTCAGAAACTATCATCGCAAGTCGAGCGCAATTACATGCTGCCAGACTCCGAAAGCGCGGCAACTCGCGGGAGCTTCACACCACACACCTGCTCCACTCGCTACTCCAGCCAGACTCTCTCATGCTCTGCCCGCGCTCCACGCGACAGAGTTAACACTACCAAAGATCCTAAACACTTTGGTTCTCCACACGACCTATCGATGTATTCGTTCGTTAGTATAGTTTTCCCTAGGCCAGACCCAGCGTAAAAATACAAATAATCTTTACACAACAAACCAATTATACATCGACATAAATGCATATATATACAAATAGTAAAACAATTACAATATACAAAGACACAGAAACGTCATATATTCAGGTAACAAAATAAGGAAAAAAATTATAGTACAATAGATGGAAATACGAGGATATGCATTTCCGGCGTTACAAGGGTACACTTGTGAAATGGTCGTACGGGAAAATACCCACTACACCCCTGCCTCGGGTATGCTGTGTCTCATCGCTCGTGCGCCGACTACAACACCACGTGCAAGCACACTTAAATCTTGATAACCTGCCGTTGTAGTATGTAACACCTCCGTATTTTATCCCGACCTGATCTGATCGAATAGCAGCCCAATATTTATTATTAACATGATCGTGAACCTAATGGGGCTGGTAATCGGAATTCACTGCTACAGAAGTTGTTACTTTCCAGTTCGTCCTGTTCAATACTATAATATTGAATGTTTGGTAATAAGGAACACCAACACAGTTTTACTAATTACGAACTTATATTCTTCTCAAAACACAAAAAGGAGACAGCCACTGCCTTCGTCATACATATCCAACTACGGCTAATCTCAGCACAGACTTTCTTCATTTTCCATTATCGTCACACGCTAACCCATCACTGCATCCAACACTGCAATCCAAGGTTAGGCCGGCGCGGTAGACGCGAAACTAAATATCGGCACTAGTAACGTCACTGATCACTTTCATAATGATACTTCATCACTTTCCCGGTATTAATTTATTATTTAGGGGTCTAACCACGGCGATGGTGACAAAAATGGCTCTGAGTACTATGGGACTCAACTGCTGAGGTCATTAGTCCCCTAGAACTTAGAACTAGTTAAACCTAACTAACCTAAGGACATCACAACCATCCATGCCCGAGGCAGGATTCGAACCTGCGACCGTAGCGGTCTTGCGGTTCCAGACTGCAGCGCCTTTAACCGCACGGCCACTTCGGCCGGCCGATGGTGACACCCTTCTCGGTTAAAGACCCTGTATTTCAAGGGCCTACGGACCCCTTACAAGTAGCAGTAACCGATCTAACGACTCCACCAGACACTTGTTGTCTTACATAGGTGTTGCCATGCGCAGCGTCGTATTCTGCCTGTTTACATATATCTGTATTTGAATACGAATGCTGGCACGAGTTAAAAAAAAAATTGTTCAAATGGCTCTAAGCACTATGGGACTTAACATCTGAGGTCATCAGTCCCCTGGACTTAGAACTACTCAAACCTAGCTAACCTAATGACATCACACACATCCATGCCCGAGGCAGGATTCGAACCTGCGATCGTAGCAGCAGCCCGGTTCCGGACTGAAGCGCCTAGAACCGCTCGGACACAGCGGCCGGCTGTACGAGTTTCTTTGGTGCTTCAGTGTAAATGGATTTTTCAAAAACCTTCGAAACAGTGGTAGCAAATAAATTCGTCGGTAACTGTCTACATTACCTATATGTCTCTTTTCATGAAGTGTAGTGGTAACGACCTGAATACGGGCTACGGTAGGACAACAGCGCCTCTGCCGGCGATGGGCTGCTGGTGGTGAATACGCGATCAGCGGCGGCCGGCCCGCGGTCCTGCCACCGCCCTCCTTGGCGCCGGCACGCCGTATTCATCACTTAGGGAGGTGCCCGGCCTGACGCCCCATCAGTTACCGGCTACATTTCCAAACAGTCACGCCCGCTTGCGTCCATCCGCACGTCGGCCGTGATGGATCGCCGGTCGAGCGACAAGCTCCCTGACAAAGCCTGATAACAACGCGTCTGCTGTGCGGCCACCGTGCGTCTGCCGCGTCCGGGCTCACGCCGACCACCAGCGGACAGTCTTATCTCGACGGCTGAGCACTGCGCAGCCGTGGCGAGCCGCCACACAGTCAGTTCTGCTGATACGTTACTGGCCGCAGTTGGATTGGACAGAACGTGTAAAGCGCTTTACTTCATCATCTTATGTCACACCGCGTGATCTTTGTAGGAAGATCTATTTTGTAGTCCGATTGAGATAACTTTGTGGCAGTCATAACGCCTGGTTATAGAGCTCTTTGCGGTACACACTACTGGCGTAATGTTGTCTACGAGTGGAAAGACCGTGAAAAATAAGGAATGAACATTAATTGTATCAAGATTTTCACTAACACTCCTTAGCTACAGTAACTTTGTAACACCATTATCGATTGTTAAGTAGTTTATGCAGTGTTATTATGTTCATGTAGCTATGGAGTGATTGCTCTGTACTACTTAAGTTCTTTGAATTGTCAGAGGGCAAGTGGAAGTTTATGCTGTATACAGGGTGGTCCATTGATAGTGACCGGGCCAAATATCTGACGAAATAAGCGTCAAACGAAAAAACTACGAAGAACGAAACTTCTCTAGCTCGAAGGGGGAAACCAGATGGCGCTATGGTTTGCCCGCTAGATGGCGCTGCCATAGCTCAAACGGATACCAACTGCGTTTTTTTAAACTAGGAACCCCCTATTTTTTATTACACACTTTATTCGCTTTGTGATAGATGGTCACAAATGTATAAGTACGTGGTATCACGTAACATTCCGCCAGTGCGGATGGTATTTGCTTCATGATACATTACCCGTGTTAAAATTGACCGTTAACCAATTGCGGAAAAGGTCGATATCGTGTTGATATACGGCTATTGTGATCAAAGTGCCCAACGGGCATTCAAGTGTCCGAACCGTTCGCCGGATAGTTACGTTATTTACGGAAACAGGAAGTGTTTAGCCACATGTGAAACGTCATCCACGACCTGCAACAGATGATGATCCCCAAGTAGGTGTTTTAGCTGCTGTCGCGGCTAATCCACACATCAGTAGCAGACGAATTGAGCGAGAATCGGGAATCTCAAAAAGTCGGTGTTGAGAATGCTGCATCAACATCGATTGCACCCGTACCATATTTCTATGCACCAGGAATTGCATGGCGACGACTTTGAACGTCGTGTACAGCTGTGCCACTAGGCACAAGAGAAATTACGGGACGATGACAGATTTTTTGCACTCGTTCTGTTTAGCGACGAAGCGTCGTTCACCAACAGCGGTAACGTAAACCGACATAATATGCACTATTGGGCAACGGAAAATGCACGATGGCTGCGACAAGTCGAACATCAGCGACGTTGGCGGGTTAATGTATGGTGCGGCATTATGGGAGGAAGGATAATTGGCCCACATTTTGTTGATGGCAATCTAAATGGTGCAATGTATGCTGATTTCCTACGTAATGTTCTACCGATGTTACTACAAGATGTTTCACTGCACGACACAATAGCGATGTACTTCCAACGTGATGGATGTCCGGCACATAGCTTGCGTGCGGTTGAAGCGGTATTGAATAGCATATTTGATGACAGGTGGATTGGCTCGCACGTTCACCGGATCTGACGTTCCTGGATTTATTTCTGTGGGGAAAGTTGAAGGATATTTGCTACCGTGATCCACTGACAACGCCTGACAACATGCGTCAGCGCATTGTCAATGCATGTGCGAACATTACGGAAGGCGAACTACTCGCTGTTGAGAGGCATGTCCTTACACGTATTGCCAAATGCATTGAGGTTGGCAGACATCATTTTGAGCGTTTATTGCATTAATGTGGTATTTACAGGTAATCACGCTGTAACAGCATGCGTTCTCAGAAATGAAAAGTTCACAAAGGTACATGTATCACATTGGAACAAACGAAATAAAATGATTAAACGTACCTACGTTCTGTATTTTAATTTAAAAAACCTAACTGTTACCAACTGTTCGTTTAAAACTGTGAACCATATGCTTGTGACTATTTCAGCGCCATGTATCACAAAGCGAAAAAAGTTGTCCAACTAAAACATTAACATTTCTTTACGTTCTACACGAATATGTAACAAATATGAGGGTTCCTACTTTAAAAAACGCAGTTATATCCGTTTGACGTAATGCAGCGCCATCTAGATGGCCAACCATAGCACCATCTGGTTTCTCCCATCAAGCTAGACAAGTTTCGTTCTTTGTAGTTTTTCCGTTTGACGCTTATTTCGTGAGATACACTCCTGGAAATTGAAATAAGAACACCGTGAATTCATTGTCCCAGGAAGGGGAAACTTTATTGACACATTCCTGGGGTCAGATACATCACATGATCACACTGACAGAACCACAGGCACATAGACACAGGCAACAGAGCATGCACAATGTCGGCACTAGTACAGTGTATATCCACCTTTCGCAGCAATGCAGGCTGCTATTCTCCCATGGAGACGATCGTAGAGATGCTGGATGTAGTCCTGTGGAACGGCTTGCCATGCCATTTCCACCTGGCGCCTCAGTTGGACCAGCGTTCGTGCTGGACGTGCACACCGCGTGAGACGACGCTTCATCCAGTCCCAAACATGCTCAATGGGGGACAGATCCGGAGATCTTGCTGGCCAGGGTAGTTGACTTACACCTTCTAGAGCACGTTGGGTGGCACGGGATACATGCGGACGTGCATTGTCCTGTTGGAACATCAAGTTCCCTTGCCGGTCTAGGAATGGTAGAACGATGGGTTCGATGACGGTTTGGATGTACCGTGCACTATTCAGTGTCCCCTCGACGATCACCAGTGGTGTACGGCCAGTGTAGGATCCTACGGTCTTGGCGTGCATCCGTGCGTCGCTGCGGTCCGGTCCCAGGTCGACGGGCACGTGCACCTTCCGCCGACCACTGGCGACAACATCGATGTACTGTGGAGACCTCACGCCCCACGTGTTGAGCAATTCGGCGGTACGTCCACCCGGCCTCCCGCATGCCCACTATACGCCCTCGCTCAAAGTCCGTCAACTGCACATACGGTTCACGTCCACGCTGTCGCGGCATGCTACCAGTGTTAAATACTGCGATGGAGCTCCGTATGCCACGGCAAACTGGCTGACACTGACGGCGGCGGTGCACAAATGCTGCGCAGCTAGCGCCATTCGACGGCCAACACCGCGGGTCCTGGTGTGTCCGCTGTGCCGTGCGTGTGATCATTGCTTGTACAGCCCTCTCGCAGTGTCCGGAGCAAGTATGGTGGGTCTGACACACCGGTGTCAATGTGTTCTTTTTTCCATTTCCAGGAGTGTATTTGGTCGGGTCACGATCAAAATAATGAAACTTTATAAAATATTTATGCTCGTCAAAGAGAATTTGTTCAAAAATGGTTCAAATGCTTCTGAGCACTATGGGACGTAACATCTGAGGTCATCAGTCCCCTAGAACTTAGAACTACTTAATCCTAACTAACCTAAGGGCATCACACACATCCATGCCCGAGGCAGAATTCGAACCTGCGACCGTAGCAGTCGCGCGGTTCCGGACTGCAGCGCCTAGAACCACGTGGCCACCGCGGTCGGCGAGAATTTGTAATTTGAGTACTGGTTCATACTTAGGGAACTGGTATGATGTAACTTAAATGACGCAATAAACCCCCCTCCGCTACGGAAGGAGCTTGGCGCTTGGGAAAATGTGGACTTGGCGGTCAATCTGGGCGGCAAGAGAGAGAGAGAGAGCACGTTACGCAGTCAGTGGCCAGCAGTTGTACAGTCAATACTGTGAGTGCCAAGTGAGGCATTCGGAAGCCGATTTATGTTGATACTACCTCGGATGTGGTTTCGGCTGTAATATGGTGCTCTTGTATTATGGAATGGCTGTAAAATGATTAATACGTCGCCAAGAAGAAATCTGAAAAGAACCTTAAACAGCAAGAGGTGAGACCAGATAGCCGCCACGTGCTTGCTGCCACTATTGCGCCACAGCTCCGTCAACTTCACGAAATCAGGTATATATTTCAGTATAGACCAGTATATTTGTGTGTGTGGTTTTGTTCAAAAAATAATTCAAGTGACAAAAACATGTGTGTGAACTTTGAAATTGTCCTGGTTATAAAACCATTTTAGGATCCTGTCCTAAACCTGCAAAAGACCGAGTATCCTGCTTCTGAATAACAACTGAATTGTTTATAATTGGAATGTGCCAAAGTTTCAGTGTTAAAGTGTATAAATGGTGCTAGTCAAACCACCTGCTTCACAAGTAATGAAAGAGGCACATAACTTGAACTTTCATGAAACCTAACTTTGTTGTGACTATTACTACGAACTAATTTCTGAAGTTTTATTTGAAAATATTAACTGAGTAAATTGCTATATAGTGTTGAAATATAAACAAATTCAAATGGGGTTAGAAATCCACATTAGTGTAATGCAATTGTCTCTGAAATAGTTACAGAATTTACCTATAGAGTAGAAGACAGTTTATGGGTCCCCACTATATTCTTTTCCACTATGAGAAGTTTTTGTTGCTATTAAAAGAAATCTGTAACATTGCTAATAATGAAGGCATAATAAGTAAATGTGTCAGATTATTTAATTTTATTTGTGGTATGTATGTGTTAGCTGAAATCAGGACTCTTACTCTTACCATGCCCAATTTCAGTCCATCTTGATGTTAAATTAGTACTGAATTAATTAATGATTGCAATAGTAATTTTTATTACTATGAGTAAAGTATTATCTAGTTCTCTATGTTTGCTGGTTTGTGTAAAAAGCTATCTACTGCTACCACTACGTAGTTAGTTCGTTAGTAGTGTGTATCCATTGCACTGTTTAAAAGAAGCATTAATGGATGTCTCTTCAGCAATCCGTGTTCGGAGGAGGAGGAACTTAGATGGCATGTAGATGCGAATTGTGGGTTGGTGAACTTCACCTACGACTTCACCTGCGTTAAACGCAAGTTTTACTTGTTAATATAACCCACCAAAGTACATGCAGCAAGCTTTGTCCCTGTAAGACGCATGAGCTTGCGGGCTCCAAATAATTATTGATAGTGACTTGGCGATTTAGTGAACAACGTACCACGAAAAAGAAAGAAAATAAAAGGAATAGTGACACAATGAACATAAAACACATTTACATAACCCAAAAAGTCAAAACACACAATCAAATCACAATTCTCTGACAATTACCAAAGAAAGCTATTAAGTTTTCGTACGAGGGATACGCTCTTCAGTTCTCGTCCGATCACCGTAGTTAAGCAACATCGGGCCCGGTTATTACTTGGGTGAGCAAGATTAGTCTTTCCGAAGGACGTAGCGTGGCCTCGGCATCGAAGCAACAAATTAAATGTAGCTCACCGAGCATCCAAAGTACTGTGGGACGAGAAACAGTGCACCTCTTTCGTGTCCGGACGATGCTCAGCCCGACAAACTATGAAGTCACACGGGTGTTAGAACAAACAGCCAGCCCGCTGCCGCACATTCCTGCACTGTCGTGTAGGTCAAAGATCGTGTTCCAGGAGACGTGGTGCCACTTACCGATCGTGCTACGGTTCACTATGGACTATTATTTAGTTTTTCTGCTTTGAAACTGGCCGTGTTTACGGATAAAATTAGTGGATGTGAGACCCGCCTGTCATGCAAAACACTATTTTAGGGTTCTGTACCTGAATCGGTACGTAAAGGCGGAACCATTATAGGATCGCTTTCTTGTTCGTGTGTCTGTCCGTCGAACGCTTTTCTCAGCAACGGATAGGCGTAACAACTTCAAAATTATGTCGCATACAAAGATCTACGGTCCCTCGACGGTGTAAAACATTTAAGCTTCCAAGTCAATGTAACCAAAAGATAGAGCCATTCATTTCACAGATTCTGGTACTCGCAAACTCTCTCATCGAAACCTACGTAGTATTTCTCGTTGACCCAGAATCACGAAATTTGACAAGAAGCGAGTTTTCACAGTATAAACAAAAGAAACAAATCGAAAATTGTCAATTTGTAAATATATGCCACAAAAAATATTTTTACCATTTCTTAAACGTCTGTTTGTCGGTCTCTGTCCACCTGTTAAGATACCTTTTTTCTAAGTCAGTTCAAATCTACGTCCCATACTAAGATCTACAGTCCCTTGACGGTATACAGTCCGCAGCTCGTGGTCTCGCGGAAGCGTTCTCGCTTCCCGAGCACGGGGTCGCGGGTTCGATTCCCGGCGGGGTCAGGGATTTTCACCTGCCTCGAGATGACTGGGTGTTGCTGTGCCGTCTTTATCATCATCATCATCATCATTCAGCCGCAAACTACCTCCATTAGGAACTTGGCTAGTACGGCGGTGAGGGTCTCCCGCATCGTTCCCTACGCTCTGTTACCGAGTATGGGACGTCATCATCTTCATGACGTTTACAACATTTAAGTTCTAAGTCTATGCAATCAAAAAGTACGTACATTTATGTCGCATGGTCTAATACTCGCAAAATTGGTCATTAAAACTTCTTGGCAAATTAAAACTGTCTGCCAGACCGAGACTCGAACTCGAGACCTTTGCCGTGCGCGGTGCTAGTGCTCTAGCATCTAAGCTATCCAAGCACGATTCACGCCTCTTCTCGGTCATTAAAACCTGCAGGGTATACCCCATTGACCTACAATTTGGCAGAAAGCCAGGTTTAACATTGCAAGAAAGAAAAAAATCCCAAAATTGTAATTTTTTATTATTTCTCACAAAAAAGAATTCTTTTGCCAGGAGTCACCCGACTTTGTCTGTCCGACTGTTGAAACCCCTTTTTTCTCAGAAATGGGTTGACCTATCAAGATAAAATTTATATCAAATACTAAGGCCTGTGGCCCCTTGTTGGTGGACAAAATTTAAGATTGTAACTCGATTCAACTAATAGATACGGTGATTTACGTCACATAATTTTATAAGTACAAATTCACTCATTAAATCCTATAGGGCACTTCCCGTTGATCTAGAATCATGAAATTTGGCAAGAAGCAAGGAAAACAATCGGAAAATTTGCACAAATCGAAGACGACAGAGTGCGTCGACGGCCGTGGCAAACAGCAACGCAGAGGGCGACTGAGTTCCGCTATTCCACCAGCGAGGGCGCTGTCGGCGGGCAGTGTTGGTTCAACTATCAAGTTTTCGACGCATGCGCAGAATAGTTACAGTACGCTATATATTGCGGAGCGGAGAACTTTATCGCCAGTCTGCGACGGCTCACCTGAAGATGACTGGCAGGTGCCCAGTTGAAATATCGTGCGAAGAATTGAACGACGACCGGCTGCAAGCCCGAAATTTGTTTGAACAGTCAATTCGCCGGGAAAATTTTAAAATTCAAATCGGAAAATCGTTAAACTGTAATTATGTCAGATAAAAATTGTATATTTGACTTTATATCTTACACTGCATTCATCATTCGTCAAAACCATGCCAGAAAAATTTTACTGCGTATGAGATGTAGTCATATTTTATTAAATCTGCTCTCTCTCCATATACCAACTTAAGTTCCGTGGCCACCTGTTTTTGGGTATCCAGGCTAGTCTCAGACAATACTGCAGAGATTTTGTTTGGTCCTGGAATTCCTGGGACCAATATGTCACCTGTCTCGATGTCGATAATAGGAAAAAATAGTCGAGACTGTTGATTCCACGGATGGATGAACTGTTTTTGTACACAATTAAGTTCCGAAGGAATTTTCAGTGCGCGAGGCCTACTCGCACTTGGCCACGTTTTTTCTTATAGACACAAAGATGTTTCCAGCACATTTGTGCCTCCGTCAGTTTGTTTTCGTCATACGAATCTTTAAAATGTGAACATGTTTTATGCGCTAATTAATCTACGAAAGCCGGCCAGAGTGGCCGAGCGGTTCTAGGCTCTTCAGTCTGGAACCGTGTCACCGCTACGGTCGCAGGTTCGAATCCTGCCTCGGGCATGGATGTGTGTGATGTCATTAGGTTAACTTAGATTTAAGTAGTTCTAAGTTCTAGGGGACTGATGACCTCAGACGTTAAGTCCCATAGTGCTCAGAGCCATTTTAGCCATTTTTGAAACCTACGAAAGCTGGACCTAGAAACAGTTTTTGTTTATTGTAGCCCCTATTTTACACCACTGGCCATTAAAATTGCTACACCAAGAAGAAATGCAGATGATAAATTGGTATTCATTGAACAAATATATTATACTAGAACTGACATGTGATTATATTTTCACGCAATTTGGGTACATAGATCCTGAGAAATCAGTACCCAAAACAACCACCTCTGGCCGTAATAACGGCCTTGGTACGCCTGGACATTAAGTCAAACAGAGCTTGGATGGCGTGTACACGTACAGCTTCCCATGCAGCTTCAACACGATACCACAGATCATACAGAATAGTGGTTCAAATTGTTGAAATGGCTCTGACCACTATGGGACTTAACATCTATGGTCATCAGTCCCCTAGAACTTAGAACTACTTAAACCTAACTAACCTAAGGACATCACACAACACGCAGTCATCACGAGGCAGAGAAAATCCCTGACCCCACCGGGAATCGAACCCGGGAACCCAAGAGTAGTCACTGGCGTATTGTGACGAGCCAGTTGCTCGGCCACCATTGACCAGACGTTTTCAATTGCTGAGAGATCTGGAGAATGTGCTGTCCAGGGTAGCAGTCGAACATTTTATGTATCCAGAAAGACCAGTACAGGACCTACAACATGCGGTAGTGCAGTATCCTGCTGAAATGTAGGGTTTCGCAAGGATCGAATGAAGGGTAGAGCCACGGGTCGTTCACATCTGAAATGTAACGTACACTGTTCAAAGTGCCGTCAGTGCTAACAAGAGATGACCAAGACGTGTAACCAATGGCACCCCGTACCATCACGCCGGGTGATACGCCAGTATGGCGATATCGAATACACGCTTCCAATGTGCGTTCACCGCGATGTCGCCAAACACGGATGCGACCATCAGGATGCTGTAAACAGAACCTGGATTCATCCGAAAAAATGACGTTTTACCATTCGTGCACCCAGGTTCGTCGTTAAGTACACCATCGCTCCGGCCTGTGATGCAGCGTCAAGGGTAACCGCAGCCACGGTCTCCGAGCTGATACTCCATACTGCTGCAAACGTCGTCGAACTGTTCGTGCAGATGGTTGTTGTCTTGCAAACGTCCCCATCTGTTGACTCAGAGATCGAGACGTGGCTGCACGATCCGTTACAGTCATGTGGATAAGATGCCTGTCATCTCGAATGCTAGTGATACGAGGCCGTTGTGATCCAGCGTGGCGTTCCGTATTACCCTCCTGAACCCACCGATTCCATTTTCTGCTAACAGTCACTGGATTTCGACCAACGAGAGCAGCAATGTCGCGATACGATAAACCGCAATCGCGGTAATGTACAATCCGACCTTTATCAAAGTCGAAAACGTGATGATACGCATTTCTCTTCTTTACACGAGGCAGCACAACAACGTTTCACCAGGCAATGCCGATTAACTGCTGTTTATGTATGAGAAATCGGTTGGAAACTTTCCTCATGACAGCGCGTTGTAGGTGTCGCCACCGGCGCCCATCTTGTGTGAATGCTCTGAGACGCTAATCATTTGCATATCACAGCATCTTCTTCCTGTCGGTTAAATTTCGCGTCTGTATCACGTAATCTTCGTGGTGTAGAATTTTAATGGCTTGTAGTGTAATTTACTATTATAGGGCTATGTGGGACTGTACACTATTGGGTAATGGTGCTTGCCATCTGCTACTGAATGGTGTTAAATTTCGTTGACGAGTTAACACATCGTATTACATCTAAACGTAATTTATGTGCAAAGATATTTCGTGACTATACTTGCGATTACTTACATCTTGCTTTCTCCAACCTCTTCCATACGTTTCCCATGACCTGTTGAGCACCACATACAAACACTACTCGTATTTTGCAGATCTTCGTTTGAAAATAATATTTTCCAACTTTGTGAATGCACAGGGTAAATGTCGCTGTTTTATGTTCAGTCCCAATTAGCGTTCGCTCTTCTCAAGTAACCCTAGCGCAGAAGCTGAATTTTTTTCACTACTCTCCTCTCTATATGTACCTACGTGCGTGTGTGCGTGCATGTTCGTATGAATGTATGAGTATGTGTGGGTTTTTATTTGTTACAGTCAGCTTCTCTGTAAAGTTTCTTTCATATGTTAACTAGTGCACCAGTTAGGGTGTCTGTAGTTGCTTATAATCTGTTTTGCTTCTGCCAGTGTCTTTTTTTGTGGACGTTTTTTCCATTTTATTTTATAGTACAAGCTGTGACTGGAATTGTGCTGTAAGGTAGTAGACAACGTGCTATGGGACCTCTGAGATGTTCTGAATATCTTCTTTTAAAGTTGCTTCAGGTTTTCCCTATGTATATTGACTGACAAGTTTTGCATGTAAGTTCGCATATGCCTAGTGTGTTGGATATGCCTGTGGGTGTTTCCTATGTTCTGAGCTTTTACTGTATCCTGTTGCCTGTCCTACATGTTATTTGAAGCCCATCTTTCTATAAAATGTCGCCTATTCTGTGAAATATTCTGTATTGTATGTTGCATTTGGTTGTTTCCTGTGTGCTGTGTGTTTCCGTGTTGTTGTGCAAGGTCTTCCGTACATGTGGCGTGTCATTCCTTTTTGTTCACACATGTGTTGGTTTAGTTTTCTTATCTTGTGGGTATCAAACAAATTTCAGATTTGGCATGAAACATACTTTTAAACAAGTGAACGCCTACTGCGACTGGACACACAAGAGCAACATTTACGCTGCATTTCACAAAGTTGAAAAGTGTTATTTACAAACGAAGTTCTGCAGTTATGTGTCTTCTTTGTGTGTGTTTCTCAACAACTCATCGGTCTGCAGATGAAAGAAGATTTTCGAAAGCTAAATGTAAGCAATAGCAAATATAGTCGTGAAATATCTTTGCACGTCAAAATTACGTTTAGGTATAAAGCGATGTGTTAACTCGTCAACCTAATTCAAATTAACATAATTTAGTTGCAGGTGATAGGGTAATAGTAACAATTAATGTGCAAAGAGTACTGCATAAACCTACACAGTAAAATTAAGTTAACGACAGCAGAAACAAAAACTATTTTAGGCCTAATTTTCACAGATCTGTTGTCGCTTCAGCCATACCCACATTTTACAGATTAAAATACCGAATACCCACTGACGATGCCATAAAGGTGCTGAATCATGTTTAGGTCCATATGAAAAGAAATAGTGTTTTGCATAACAGGTGGACCTTATATCTCGTAATAGGTATATGGATCATAATCTCTCTGCTCTCGACAGATGCAAATCATATGTAAGGTACATAGGCATTCCTCATTTATCCATTGTGGTATGCAACAGTCACAGTCGATTGCAGCTTCCTACATGATCAATATCATCTGGATCTCTTAAAGCATTTAGATTTCTTGCAACGACACGGTTATTACAACCATAAAATCAAACCTTACAGCTCGTAAACAAGAGTTGAGTGTCAGTTACAATGAAATAGGTTTCATTATGACTGAAACTGAACTCACCCACTTATAAGTGCTCGTGTTCTGATGGCAGTACCCGAAACGGTGTAGTAAAAGTCAATACATTAAACAATTCAGACTGTACTACGCATAAAAATTCAAAACAGTGTCAAGTTTATTCACGAAGTTTATTGCCTTTATAGGTCGATCGCGCTACGTGCAGTCGGCAGCGACGTGTTTCACTACACATTTTTATTAGGTCATTGACCTTACTTTGTGTGAACATGAACATTTCCACTAACACGCAGACTATCTTATAATTTTTGTGTCTTGATCAAAGAGTCCCAGGATGAAATTACAAGTAAGTGATATTACAGGGGCACAGGCCTGTCCTCGTCATGTTTTAGGGAGATCCCTTAGTTTCGGGGGAAGTAAAGTAATTTACTCTCAAAATATTCCCAGTTAGGACGGTTTCTGACGTGCTATAACATAGTCAGGTATCTGTACGAAAATACTATCAGTCCACGACTGATCAGGATTGCAGCAGCCCGTTCTAACTTTAGAGCTAGAGGGCGAAAATTATAACAAAAACCACACCCCTCCCCATCCACTACTTTGGCCTCTATAGGCAAAGTCTCACACAAAGAGAGGGATTCTGCTCTAAATACTACAGTTGTATTGCTTAGAAGCACATTAAGAGAACGGTCGCACCCCACTGAAGCTCTATATGAATTGCATGATTGGTTTATTATTCAGCTATCATCAACATATTCGTCACTGATTCAGTACAGAACACGTAAACACTGCACTTTTACTACATTACTGGTGGTAACACCGTTGCTTGCTGGTGAATATATTTATGCAGAACCCAAAATAAATGACGAAGCTGGGTACAGGTGCTACGTTGAGATGAACTGATTTGCCACATTAAACCAGTCAGAAGGCTGCTGGCACAAAAACCTACTTGTGCCATTTAGGTGACCTCCCCGCCCCGAAAAGAATAAACATGCAAATATCACGATATGTTCGTAGAAACTGGCCGTAACAATACGTTGTATGCAGTAAAGATTGTTAATTAGAAAATAATTTCCCTTTAATTCAGATATTTGATATTTTACCGCTAAAATTTGTAATTCAGTATTTCATAAATGGTAGGATGGTTGGAGATAATGAAGTGAGGTTAAGAATTTTCTATTGTGTAATGAGGTTACGTAATTAATATTCATTTGATTTATAACTTCGAGTCGGAAACATACTTTTTTGGATTAGTATTGGAAGAAGGCATATCATGGTGGGGAATGCAGATCGTACTGGAGTTCATCGCTTAGTACCTTAGTATTTAACAGAATTGGATCTGAATGGGAAGATGACGTGGTAACTTACAAATTTTACTGATAAAGTGAAAGGTCGTCAGTGCTCTATGTTTAATACTACAGTCCGCAGCTTGTGGCCGTGCGGTAGCGTTCTCGCTTCCCACGCCCGGGTTCCCGGGTTCGATTCCCGGCGGGGTCAGGGATTTTCTCTGCCTCATGATGACTGGGTGCTGTGTGATGTCCTTAGATTAGTTAGGTTTAAGTAGTTCTAGGGGACTGATGACCATAGATGTTGAGTTCCATTGTGCTCAGAGCCATTTGAACCAATTTTTTTTTATTTTATTTATTGAACCATTTAATACTACATTGTGATAAATGAAAACACCGCTGGCAGCTGATAAACCGTAGTTTTAATTGACCATAATACAGGTTTATTGGCTTACAGCCACACCTTCAGGTGCAACCAAAACTATTATATTAGTCTGTCACAGGTCAACCCGTGATCTAGGAGTAACAAACACTTTTGATTAGGAGCCAGGAGGACCTCAGTCCTGAGCTCGAACCTCGCCGCTGCTTAATATCTAAATAATAATCATCAGTGATGGCAGCCATAGACTTCCGGCGTAAGAAGTCACCCTCATTCTGTCAGCAGCCTTGTGAAAGAGGACGGAGGAGCGGACAGAGCTTCAGGGCGGTCTCTTGTCCTTGGGGTGGGAAACTCCCCCGAACAGTTGGAAGAATCAGCAATGATCAGTGGCAGGAGGATAGAGAAGGCAATGGAAACCACTGCATTAAATACACATAATGTGTAATGTGTATCTACAGGACATGTGGCCTGTAATTGAAAAGTGACGTGATGATCTCTTCATTGACAAAAGATCCCTGATTAGTCCCCCATTCAGATCGCCACGTGGGGACTGCCAAAGGGATAGTGAATATGACAAAAAGACTGAACAACCTATGAAAGGATAAATTCTACGATTCGGAGCGTTGCATGTCAGAAGTCTGAAAGTTGTATGGAAGCAAAAAATTAAAAAAGGAAATGCTAGCGCTCAATCTGGATATAGTGCAGATCAGTGGAGTGAAATGGGAAGAAGATAAGGATTTCTCGTCAGATGACTATAGGGTAATATCATCCGCAGCAGAAAATGGAATAACAAGATTAGGATTCGACATGATTAGGAAAGTAGGGCAGACAGTGAGTTACTGTGGGCAGGTCAGTGATAGGGTTGCTCCCATCAGAATCGACGGCAAAACAACTCCGAAAACGATAGTCCACGTAAACGAAACGACGTCGCAAGCAGGAGATGAAGAGATAGAGACAGTATATGAGGATATTGAACCAGTAATTCAATACGTAAAGGGAGATGAAACTATAATAGGCACAGAGGACTGGAATGCAGTTACATGGCAAGGAGTAGCAGAGAGGGTTACTAGAAAATATGGACTTGGTAGTAGGAATGAAAGGCGAGAAAGACTGAGTTCTGCAATAAATTTTAGCTAGTAATAGCGATAACTTTGTTCAAGAATAACAAAAGGGGGAGGTATACTTGGAAAAGGTCAGAAGATATAGTGAAAGGGTACAGTACCGCCCGAAACTGAAAATAGGTACAACATTCTTCGTTATTCTTGTAGAACAACTTATTTTTGTAATAATAACTCAATTACACTTAATACACCGAAGCCAGATACCAGTGTAGGAAAGAAGGACAATTTATTTATTGAACTGATCACATGTGCACTCCCACAAAATAAATCCCTACATCCAATTTGGTGAGATCTGTGAAATGAATGAACGTTTGGTCGTCTGCTAACCGCATATAGTGAATGTGCAATATATGATCATCTTTGAGACGGTCCTTTGGTCACCTTTGGTGGAACCAAAGAGATGAAATTTACCTGAGCTTTGAGCACCTGAAATGTGGTTGACCAATACGGTAGAAAGGTGCTCCCCCGCCTCGGCCGAGGTGCGAGATGACCTGAAGAACGGCCATGTTTCAGCACTCTGGCGCTGGATCTCGTGTTGGTAAGACCTGTCTTAGGTGTGTTCCGTAAAGACAAAAGAGTGGAGAGAATGGTATGCATGTGAAATACTTAAGAGTAGTTTGGAATAACTATTTCTCTATTTCAGGAACTTTTGGGGGGAGAATTAAATGACAGGCAGGTAATATTAAGGGGTTCGTAGTAATCTTCGGAAGTGACCAACGGTCACAATGAAACCACGTGTGGCAATACGTTGAAATACTTACAAGTGCTAGTACTAAGTTGTAATACTTCCGAGTGCTAAAGTTAAGCTGAATTACTGGCGTGTGTACTATAAGTTGGACATATTTAAGAAATGGCATGTGCAGGACCTGAAATTACAGACGAGCACTTCCACGTGGTGAGTACTGTGTGAGTCTCAATATGTGTAAGAGACAAAGGATAAGTCCAAGGTATCAGCTGAGGACTCGCGTGTGTGACGAATATGATCTTAATATTACTTTGCGTGTCATGTTACCGTGT
Source organism: Schistocerca nitens (assembly GCF_023898315.1). Classification (NCBI taxonomy): domain Eukaryota; kingdom Metazoa; phylum Arthropoda; class Insecta; order Orthoptera; family Acrididae; genus Schistocerca; species Schistocerca nitens. Next base: position 74,071,548 of record NC_064614.1, read on the forward strand.
GACGCTAGATTCAAACTCTAATATTCTGAGAGAGAAGCAAGGTGAGTCAGCCGTCTATCCAGCAACGCCACTTGGCTTGCACTGCACAGGAAGACGTGCATATATCCTCCAGAGTTCGTAGTAGGAAAGAAAAGTTACGAAGTTGGGCAGTGTCGTGTGAAACTGGGATGAAAACTAATTGAATTGGGAAAGCTGAAAGTGAAGCGATTTTAACGTTGTGATTATTCTTTGTGAAGTATTCTATGTTGCCAGTGAAATGTATTGCATGTAATTTAAATATGTGTGGTTTGCATGGGAGAGTAGCAAGATAGGTTCGGAGGCAGTGGGTTATGCATGTTCCTTTTTGTACCACTCGGTCTGGAGTAAATTTTCATGATGATAGGTGTGAGAGTCGAAGTGTGAGATACAGCACAGGATCCACCATCCTATCCATAAAGTGCACTGTAGCCTTAGATAATTACGAGACCCATGCGTAATTGTTGTATAAAATGTACTGGTGTGTTTAGGTTATCTTTGAATCGTAATAGATGTGGTGTCACTGCCAGACACCACACTTGCTAGGTGGTAGCTTAAATCGGCCGCGGTCCATTAGTACATGTCGGACCCGCGTGTCGCCACTGTGTGATCGCAGACCGAGCGCCACCACACGGCAGGTCTCGAGAGACGTACGAGAACTCGCCCAGTTGTACGACGACGTTGCTAGCGACTATACGGACGAAGCCTTTGCTCTCATTTGCCGAGAGACAGTTAGAATAGCCTTCAGCTAAGTTCAAGTCTACGACCTAGCAAGGCGCCATTAGCCTTAGATAGCTTGTATCTAAAGAGTCTCACTTGTATCGCCACAATCTCCAGATGTCTCATCAAGAACGATGTATACAAAGGATGGATTAAAAGATAAGTACCAAAGGAGCTACGTACTTTTCTTTATAGCATTCATTAAGTCTCCTGTTTCAGACCTCACTCCATCTTTCGTGAGTTAGCGCGTGCATCTTGGCCGCCTCTTTCAATTAGTGTGCGTAGTGTTGGCAAGTCTGCCGACACAACAATAGAATTTATCGGAAGAAAAAGACAGTGAAAAGAAAAAGATTGGTGGCCTTGTTCTTCGAGTAGTGTGTAGTCATGATACCCGGATTTTATAATGTGTTCGCCATTCATGTTCAGTGCGATGGCCACGTGTTGATCAAAGCCGTTGGGTAAGAAGGAAAATGTGGTTTTGCCACAGCGTAGTGAACAATCTGAGTTGTGTAAATTCCTAACAGTCAGATGTGCGTTATACGTTGCGTAATATTCAAATAGGAGAATAGTTTGTAGCTTAATTGTGGTTACTAGAGCTCATAATCAGTCATTGATGTTACTAAAGAAATAAGAATAAATCCACTCGCTTGGCAGACCACTCATTTTGCAGGCCTGACTGCTTGATGCCACAGTATGAGCAAGGCGTGTGGGTGCCTCTCAATGGGATGCTATCAGTTAGGTTACATCATTGTCAGCCAGAGGATCTGAAATCAGATATTGGATTGTAAGTAGTACCTAGAGAAAGAAATAGATTCAAAACGCTATTTAGTTGTGATGGCTGAAGCATAAGAGACTAGTCGGAAAGAATCAATACGCAAAGAAGTGGGATGCGGAAGTACTACGGAACGAACAGATACCTTTGAAGACCTCTGAGGATATAGATACCGCGATAGTTAATAGTTCAGTAGACAGTTGAGTTGAAAGGAAAGTACATCTGCAAAAAATGGCAATAACAGAACTTGGAAAGAAAATCATAGCTACAAGGATGGTAACTGCAAAGAAAACTAGAATATCAGATGAAATACACTTCAGTCGATAGGTAAAATAAAGCGAGGAGAAAAATGTTCAGGGAAAAACGGGAATATAGAAATTCAAGTTACTTATGAATGAAATAAATAGGAAGTGCAGGGAAGCTAAGGAGAAATGGCCGTATGAGAAATGTGGAGAATTCGAAAGAGAAATGATTGTCCGAACGATAGACTCACCCTACTCGTACAGAAAAATAACAAAAAACCTCTGCTGAAATGAAAAGCAAGGATGGTAATAGTAAGAGTAGAACAGGCATTCCACTGTTAAATGCAGAGGGAAGAGCGGATTGGTTGAAGAGTACACTGTAGGCCAGTTTGAAGAGGTGGACGTGTCTGGTGACATGATAGCAGAAGAGGCAGGAGTCGATAGCGAAAAGATAGGTGATCCAGTATTACATTTAGAATTTGAAAGAGCTTTGGAGTATAAGATTAAATAACGCAGAAGAGATAGACAATATTGTATCAGAATTTCTAAAATCATTGGGGGAAGTGGCAACAAAACGATTATTCACGTTGGTGTGTAGAATGTGTGGGACTGGAGACAAATCGTCAGACTTAAGGGGAAACATCATCCACACAATTCCAGAAATTGCAAGAGCCCACGTGTGCTACAATTATCACACTATCAGGTTAACAGCTCATGCATCGAAGTTTCTGGGCTTTAGGAAAGGTAAGGGCACCAGGGGGGTAGTTCTGATGTTGGGTTGATAATGGAAGCAAGGTTAAAGGAAAATCAAGACACGTTTGTAGGGTTTGTCGACATGCAGGAAGCTGTCGACGATGTCAGATGGTGCAGGATGTTGAAAATTGTGAGAAAAATTGGGGTAAACTATATGGAAAGACGGGTACAACACATGCAAAACAAATAGGAACAATAAGAGAGGAAGACCAAGAAGAAAGCGCTAGTGCTAAAAAGGACATAAGACAGTGTTTAAAGTTGTGTTTAATCTATATGTCGAAGAAGCAATGACGGAAATAAAGGAAAAATACAAGAATGGTATTAAAATTCAAGGCTAAAGGATATCAATGATAAGATTTGCTGACGGCATCGCCATCCTGAGTATAAGTGAAGAAGAATTACACAATGTTTTGAATAGTGTGAACAACCTAATGAGTGCAGAATACGGTGTAAGAGTGAATCAAAGAAAGATGAGAGTAGTGAGAAGTTGTAGAAATGAGAACAGTGAGAAACTTAATGTCAGGATGTTGATCACGCAGTAGATTAAGTTAAGGAATTCCGCCACCTAGGTAGCAAAATATCCAATGACGGATGGTGCAAGGAGGACATCAAGAGCAGACTAGCACTGGCAAAAAGGGCATTCCTGGCAAAGAGAAGTCTACTAGTATCAAAAATAGGCCCTAATTTGAGGAAAAAACTACTGAAAATGTACGTTTGGAGCACAGCGTTGTATGATGGTGAGACATGGACTGAGCGAAAACCGTAACAGAAGAGAGTGGAAGCATTTAAGATATGGTGGTACAGAAAAATATTGAATACTAGGCAGGTATGGAATGAAGAGGTTCTTCGCAGGATCGACAGGAAATGAATTTGTGGACAACACTAAAAAAGAGAAGGAACAGGATGGTAGGACAGCTGTTAAGACATCACGCAATAGCTTCCATGGTAGTAGAGGCAGCTGTAGTGGATAAAAATTATAGAGGAAGGTAAAGATTGAAATACATCCAGCAAATATTTGAGGGTGTATGTTAGAAGTGCTAAAGAAGTGCTACACCGAGTTGAAGAGGTTGACATAGGAGAGGAATTCGTGGCGGACTGCATCAAACCAGCCAAAAAACTGATAAAAAAATAATCGCTGGCAGGGTCTGTATTTATTCCAATTCTATTAATCCATCTCCTCTTTCCCCGTCTCGCTTCTTCCCCCTCCTTCTGCCCACCTCCTCCACCCACACTTCCTGTCCATCTCCTCGTGCTATCTCTCTGTTGATCCAACCTACCCACTCTCTCTTTCATCTGTTCCTCCATCCTCTGACCATCTGTCCCTCTTCCGCCCCGCCCCTCCCTCCGATAATTCAAAAAGAAAAAGTCGAACGCAGCGTTCTTAGTCAAGGTATTTCCAGTTTATGAGTACTGTCAGTATTAAAAAAAAAAGTACTAGTGCTGGAGTTCTGTTAGATCTCGTCGTCCCAGGGCCAGAAGAGGACGTTGGGTTCACCTATGGTGGATTAATGTAAGAATTTCTGTAAGCCGTGAAACCGGTAGTGTGGTCAAGAAAACCACGTTTTACCACCTGTCAGTGATGTTTTCATTCGTCATGACCTTCGACATATGTGGATACTCCTCATGTAAAATTGTTTGTAATACTTCATTGTAAGAAGTGTCATGTCAGCTTCAGTAGTGTCAAATGACTCTACTGATGCTAACCTATTCACCTACTAGTACTTTATCTCTGTGTTTCCCTTGGTGCTATTCAGATTCCAGACGAGAAATTGTCGTACACTTTTCCACAAAAATCAGAGTCATTCGTCCAATACACAAATAGAACACCAGAGGACAGAGTTATTCATTACAATAGTGGTACCTACCTCTTACACCACTCTGTAGAAAGAAGAGGCCCCTTGATTTTGTACAGTATCTCAGAATTTCGTTCTAAGCCGCATGAGGAAAGATAATAGTTTTCCGATTCAGGCAAATGAGTAGGCTTAACAGCACAAACATTGAACTTAGCAACAAAATCTCTAGTGCTTCACATGATGACCATTGCAGTGAAATATATCAATAAAAGGCTCTATTAGCTTATGCCACTTGAGGCGATTCATTGCCTCTGCCGATGACCGAAAACAGTTGAACCAATTAAGGCGGATAAGGCATTTAAATTACACTGTGTTTGTTTCATTAAATTGTGATTAAACATTAATGATTAATTGTTATTGGGAATCAGTACAGCAAAGAAGGTTGCAATATTAAAGTTAAAACCAGCCTCTTCATCTCTGCATCACTACTGCAACTCACATGCATTTGAACTTCCTTACTGTATCTATCCCACCCTTCATGAAACTGAGAATACCTTGATGTCTCCTATCAACGCATCTCATCGCTTAGTCAAAGTACGTCGTGTATATTTTTCTCCAGAATTCGATCCAGTACTTCCTTGCTATTAAAGCAGCCCTCTAAGCTTCAGCTTTCTTCTATAGTACCTCAAGTCGAAAGCATCTATTCTTGTCTGAACTGCTTGATATCTATTTACAATAAAAGTTAAAAATTCCTATTTTATACAAACGGCCTTTTTTACTAAAGCCAGTCTGCATTTCACACTGTCTTTACTTCGTTCATCGTGTTAATTTCCTTCCAAAAGAGCAAAACTGATCTACTACTTTTAGTGTTCTAATCTAATACCATCAGCATCGTCTGGTTTAATGTGACTGCATTCCACTGATCTTCTCTACTTTTGTATCTGTTCAGCTTATAACCTGCTTTCAGCTTTTTTTTCCATTTAACTGCTTTTGCAAGTCCTTTGCTGTCTCTGCTAGAATTACGGTGTCATCGGAAAACCTCAGTGTTTCTGTTTCTTTTCCCTGAATTTTAATCCCTTCTCCAAACTTCTATTTGGTATCCTGAACTGCTTCCTCAATGTACAGATGAATAACATCCGGGAGGAGTACAGCACTGTTTCATTCCCTTCTCAACTACTGGTTTTCTATCATGTCCTTCGACTCTCATAACGTACGGCTATTAATTTTGTAGCTTCTGTACCTCTTTTCCTCTTTATCCTGGGTCACTTATGAGGATTATCCTTTATGATGAAATCTATGGAACAATGTTAATGAATGAATGAAGTAAAGGTCGAGTAGGAAACATAAGCACTCCGTCGTCAGGACACGAGTGGCCTACCGGGACCATCCGACCGCCGTGTCTTCCTCAATAGGAGGGGCGTGGGGTCAGCACACCGCTCTCCCGGTCGTTATGATGGTATTCTTGACCGAAGCCGCTACTATTCGGTCGAGTAGCTCCTCAATTGGCATCACGAGTCTGAGTGCACCCCGCAAAAATGGCAACAGCACATGAGTGCCTGGATGGTCACCCATCCAATAGGAAACATAAGGCCTTTAATATTTAATTGTCCCAAGAGGAAAGGCCAATATTCAGGTATATGACAGGAGCGATCATTCGAAGCAAGAAAGTCTAGTGAATGTGATTTCTAAAATGCAAACCTGAAGAGTTATGAGCACTTGTTCATCTTCGATAGTTTGAAACTCATCTCTTCTAATGGGGTATTTTGGCTTTCCAGTAAACGTGGGGTACAAAACACGTTCCTTAAGAGGTATGAGCATTTATTCGATAGACATGTTTCACGGTAACGAAGTCAACCAAGTGCACATAGCAGTTAAGCTCTTTAGAGCCCATGTTTACTTCACATCTTTTTCCTTGTTTCGGTGCATACAACCACCTTTCAAAACATGGAATGTAAAGAGCTTCCAGTAGAGGTTATTTGTTACACAGTATCGGAGGAGTGGTCATTGCTCATAAGGTATGCGTTTTAGAGCTCATGTTTACTAGACTTTTTTGCTTTGGATGATCGTTGCTGTTATATCACTGAATACTGACGTTTCCTCCCGGGACACACTGTATAGAAATACCAACCGTGTTTGAAAGAGACAGCGATTTGAAATATTCACATAACGAATGCTGCGACTTTACGGATAGCAAAGAAAGAGAATATGTCGGGTATTATGGTCACATTTATTGTGTAACAAAATATCTTGGTAGAGTTCATTCTGAAATGTTACTTATAATCCGTCTTGATTGGAAAATGTTTATTCATATGACCGGTTTCGGTTCATCTAGAACCATCTTCAGATCTGTAACGATAATGATACTAATTTACTATTTTACGAATGCAAATCTTTTTCATCCTATCTAATAAACATCAAATGTAGCAGAACGTACCTAATATTTTGGGTACAGATGTAACCCGTCCAAATACAGCAACCTTCACATGCTACGTCACATAAAATTGGTTGGCAGAATGCACGTCATTTATATTAATTATAACTCTATTACCGACAGGTAAAAATGTACCAGACGCCACCTGTCGGTAATAGTAGTATAATTAATATAAATGACGTGCATTTTGCCAACCAATTTTATGTGACGGGTTACTCCTGTAACCGAAATATCAGGTACGTTCTGGTACATTTGATGTTTATTAGATAGGATGAAAAAGATTTGCATTCGTGAAATAGTAAATTAGTATCATTATCGTTACAGATCTGAAGATGGTTCTAGATGAACCGAAACAGGTCATATGAATAAACATTTTACAGTCAAGACGGATTATAAGTAACATTGTAAAATAACTGATTGCTGCTATCCTATCAGACATTATGTCTGTTTTTGCAAAATTCATTCTGCAACTTATAACCATACCTGACAATCAATTAATCATTTTACTGTAACTGAACTGATAAACTCGTTCTTTTCAGCTAACAGCCAGTGTCCTGTGTGCCGCGTGTCTGTTGCAGCTGCTGGACGTGTACCGGCTGACAAGTTTTACCTCAGTGCTGAACATCTCTCTGGCTGGTTGGGCGGTGAGGCGAGACTCTGGAGTCAGCCTCTACCTGCTGCCACGTCCCGACACGTCCAAACGACGCAACAGTCTCCACGGGGCCAAGCTGAAAGCCGGAGCTGCGGTACACGCTACATCGACGCTTATTAAATAAAAACATTCTAAAGATAAAACCGCATAAATATGTCTTTATTTAACACAATCGGTTTCGACAGGCTTGGTACCATCTTCAGGTGTTTAAAAATCTTTTTGTTATGAAAAGCGTTTACTTTAAGTTATACTTCTCACCAAGTTGTCATACGGATAAAACAGCACATTACAAAAGGTTTGCTATACCTAAAATGTTTAAAAACACAAAGCTTTATCTAGAATTTTCATTCTCGAGCGGAGTGTGCGCTGATATGAAATTTCCTGGCAGATTAAAACTGTGTGCTGGACCGAGGTTCGAGCTCGGGACACAGTTTTAATCTGTCAGGAAGTTTCATAAAGCTTTATGTTTATAAATATTTCAGTTATGACAAACGTCTTACAATGTGCCGTTCTCATACACATGACAACTTAAAATTAACATGTTTCACAGCAAAAAAAGATTCTTTAAACCTGAAGATGCCAGCTGGTTGTTTTAAATAAAGAAATATTTATTGGATCTCGGCCTTACAATGTTTTTAGAAAGTATTAAAGATCGCTCCTTCTGTCTCCGCAAAAATGTAGGTCAATCTCTTAGCTGAATTACTTTGTATTGGGCATATTATAGCTGTGTAGTTATAAGGTACTGTAGTTGTTTTGATACGTACTGGAGCGTAATAGCTAAAAGTTGCAAATTCTTCTCAACAATCAGCTATAATATCTCGGTTTTGAGCAACATTATTTTAGGCTAGTAGCTCACTTTTAGATACTCATCATCGGTGTAAAGTGGGTTGGTGTTCTTCTGAGCGAGCTTACTATAGCTTCTTACGTGGTTGCTCTATTTGCCATAGTAGGCGAGAAAGGATGCACAATGTCATTGCAAATATGTGAGGTGTCTGTTCTTTCATGCATGTCCAGAAGAACAAACATCACATGTATAATTAAGGTGAAGACGTCCAATTCATAACATCAGTACGGATGCACACCATGTTCGAACTCTTATGGGAATCGGCGAAATGACGCGAGTAATGAGGATAATGGGCAAGGGACACTACCTGAGTAGTATGTGGTTAAGTCGGCAATTTGAGTCTGACGGGAGGGTTGCTAGTATAGTGTGTGCATTTGCGTTGATCATTGTGTCAAGATGGTGCAGTGGCCAGTGCGTCCGCCTAGCAAGCAGGGGAACTGTGCTCGAATCCCGCACAAAATTTTCGACTTACCCCATCGATTTAAATCAGCGCCCACTGGCAGATAATGTCATTAATTCCTTTTTGTAAAAGCAAATAATCACCTTACCATGGTTATGTATACAAGAAACATTTTATTCACTGTCTCTCGCAGGCATTTATTTGTTTATAGAAGATATCATCTTACGTCGCACTGTGAAGCAATCGCAAAAGTTGACGCGCATTTATATATCTCCTCATACAGAAAGTACATCAATTCTGATATGCAATTTAGCCTCACATGTCCTGTCGTATTAATTTCCTTTTGTAACCGTGTTGTTGTTTATCTTATCTTCTGGGGGTAACCCAGGAATTTTTAAATCAGGAGTAGTGAGTGGGAACCTTAATCACAAAATATGAATTACAAAAACAGGTTGACCGAATATAACTACAGAAACGTTAATTCAATTGGAAGATAGTTAAAAAGGGCCTCTGTGAGTACGATTACATCAGCTGTGATATTTTCCAGCAACACGAGTCCAATAAAGATGTTCTCTTTCAAGGATAGGTGTCATCACATAAAATGATTAATGCGATTCTCACGTCACATATGATAAAGCTAACACGAGTCCAATAAAGATGTGCTCTTTCAACGATAGGTGTCATCACATAAAATGATTAATGCGATTCTTACCTCACATATGATGAAGCTCTTTGGATTATTAATCCTCCTAGTACACTGGCGTCAGTATGAACCAAATTTTAATTGCACGTTTGCCTGTTTAATGTAAGATTTATGGAAACAGAACAGCTGCTTCACGAAACGGCTGAATGAAACTACGAAAATATTATTTTCCACTAATGTTAGTACCCATTGTTAGGGTCCCTTGCCCCATCTGTTTTTCTACCCTACCTAATACCACTAGGGTCCATATGAGCCCCCAAGAACCATGGAAAAATACATATACCTTGTTTCAAAGCTATTATTTTCAAAATATATGATTTTCTCTTTATGAGTGAGTTGTACCCAATGAATGTTTGATCAGTTTTGCATTTACAACATATTAAAATTTATTCATAGTTTCTTGCACTAAGTACCACTGGGGTCTGTCTGACCCGAACTAATTTTTCTTTTAATCTCGTAAGTGTAACATGTATCATGCTAGGATTATGACTGTTATGTTGACCAGTTGTAATCTACGGTTCTGTGCTAGGTCATTAAAACACTGTCAATGTATACCGTGTAAATTACGTGGGAGCTTGATCACTCCAATGGTAATCAGTCAAACAAAGAAATTCGTAGCAGTAGTATGGTTAATGTTTGTGCGCTGTAAAGAACTACTATAAAGTAATCGATCTGCTTTTATCATTCTGTGCATTGAAAGTGTTTCACTAATGTCGGCATTTCGAAAATGAATGTCCATCCTGCATCTCAAATATGTTATGCATAATACTTCTGGTCGTAATAACCAATATATTTCTCACAGATTCTGTTCCCGAAATATTTTACTGGGATGTATGATTTACGACTGCCTCACCTCGACACCTGGACGAAGATTACATATCCTCTCATCGAATATCTAGGACAGAATTTTAATTTCACGTAAGTCTAAATAATTTATGAAAATTTCAAGCAAATATTCAACTGCTTTTACACACGATTCTAATACAGTCGTAGGAAAAATCTGGAATCAGTAACGAAACTGAGACCTCATACAAACACTGACATTTTGGGTATGCACCGATGACCTGCCTATGCAGTTCATTAGATTTTGAAGAATACGTAATTGGAAAACACAAGCGTTGCTAACCACTGTAATGGAACTATCGCGAACATATTGGTACGAGTGAAACACGATGGTATACAGAGTGTTAAAGCTACTTGTTTTTTTACACATTCAACATATCTGTTCATCATTTTATTCGACCACAATTCTCACGGTCGAAGACCACTCGCACTTCATTGCAGCTGATGTTCCTTCACGTGGCGCTTTTCTTCTGCTGCAGTGCTCTTGATTTGCTAGTACAAGGTTTCTGAATCACGTCCAAGTTCATTTTAATCCCTTATTATCGCTGCGTTCTCCTTATAGTTGAAACAACTCCTCTCTTTCTGTAGGAGGAGGCAAGTAATGCCCTTTTACTAGAGTGATAGAGTAGTTGTGGAAACAAGCGCTGTACTGCAGCTAAATGCGCATAATCAAGTTCTGCGTCATATCTAAATCAGAAATTTTATTCGTGATATAAAAACATAGATACCTTAGTAGGCTTCACAATGATCGCAAAACTCTACATTTTTCTGACATGTTTAAAATAAACTACTACGATATAGCTTTCACTGTGAATATGGAAGTACCAATTAATATGTTTCGTTTTAAGGTTTAATAGTTGACTGTTTCTTGCCTTATAAATATACATGTTTAACTTCTTACTTTTAGTTTATTTTCATCTACCTCATTTACTGTTATTTACTACTGCTACTAGCCATTACTGAATTTTTATTAAAATGCTAAATCATTGCGAAGAATACATTATGAAAATAAAGAAAATAATTTATTAATTACCTCAGTTTACTGATAAACATTGTATAGTATTGTGCTGTATTTAGCAAAGCGACTCGTGAAAATGACGATTTTGACCTTCGGAGGTAACTCGAAAAGATACATTCATGGTTAAACAGCATATAATATAAACCTTTTCAACGGCCTTGCAGCAGTGGTAACACCGGTTCCCGTCAGATGACCGAAGTTAAGCGCTGTCGGGCTGGGCTAGCACTTGGATGGGTGACCATCCTGTCTGCCGAGCGCTGTTGGCAAGCGGGGTACACGCAGCCCTTATGAGGCAAATTGGGGAGCTACTTGATTGAGGAGTACCGGCTCCGGTCTCGGAAACTGACATGCGGCCGGGAGAGCGGTGTGCATGCCCCTCCATATCCGCATCAAGTGACGCTGTGGCCTGAGGATGACCGTGCGCCCTGTCCACACCACGTATCTGATAATCCTGCGGCGGTCGTACTGTTCTGCTCCACACTGCTGTTGGCTTGCCTGAAATTATCTATCGAAATATGGAAGCGGGTTTAGGGGAGCCACTCAACGTTAAAACACAACACTGTCCCATGTCTGGTATGTACATCTATATTCTGAGACGATATGGAAACCACAAGTTGCACTGTTTACACACTAAATCGTAAATGTCTATCCCAATTAACAATCTTGATGATTAACAGTTCAAAAAGGTCATTCGGACAAGGGTACGCGTAACCGACACGACGCCGGTGATTGTTGATGATGCGGAAGCCGAAAGATCGACCAAAGTTCTTACGCTCGTCACACATACAGATATCTGGTAATAGTTCACCTAGTCAGTAGTAATGATATAACACTGTTCGTAAAGCGAATATTTCAGTTCTCTGTCCTCACTTTAGCGAGCCTGCGCGTAACCGTCGCGGCGCGGCTGATTGTTGATAATGCGAAAACGCGATGATCGAATGCACGTCCTCACGCTCGCTACAAGACACTGGCATTTGACTACACTCTTTTATGGTAACTAATTAATGCGGAAACGCGATGATCGAATGGACGTCCTCACGCTCGCTACAAGACACTGGCATTTGACTACACTCTTTTATGGTAACTAATTTCTACTGATTCACATCAGTTCATTCTGGGAGACCGAACACGGCGCGGATGATTGATGCTGTGCGACACGCAACGAGAGGATACACAAATACGTTATCGGTGGCACTGCTCATTTTTAATTACACCTTGACGCACTTCCCTCTGAATTACTTCCATATTTAATCACTTTTCTGTAGTAGCACTTGTGGCAAAACTTCAACCTGAATACTAACAATGCTTCTTGCATGCAGAGCTACACACTACACAACATAACAGTTTCGTGTCCCGTGCTCGACTCTCTCCAGACGCGGTAACCCGCAAAGATACTCCACAACTAAGCCAGCGATATGTCAATACGCTTATATTCCCGCACGAAAAGTTTTCGAATTGTCGAAGAGAATATCGAAAATCTAGATAATTCCCTCCTGAAGGGAGTTAGTGAGATGATGTCTGGGGCGGGGAGGGGGGGGGGGTATACTGCCCCATCCCACGGGCATAGACCACTTGCCACATTGTGGACCAGACGTGAGTTATTCACAATCATGTAAACATAAAGAACAGTTGTCAAATACGCAAAATGTTACATAATAAAAGAACCCTACCTACAGTGCAACCTGTATAGCAAAACACAGTTACAATACAGTGGATAAATAAAGAGTTCATACAATAAGACACAAGAATACTAAGTCCCTGAAATAGAAAAGTTTACAAATACAAAAGGCTAGACATGATACACAGATGCCTGAAAGAAATGGATAAAAAAAAAGTAGGAAAACACACATGTTCACTGCTACTCCAAGTAGACAATATCACTGGTGGCACTATTAGGCAAAAAACTAAAGAACCTCCATCAGCACTAGGCCGTCAGAATCCAGCAAAAAAAAAAAGAAAAATTTCACTACTCACAACACTGTGTTACAAGGGAGCTTTCTTTGCACTGAAAGGGTCGGGGAGTGACTGTAGCGTCGATGCTGCGCCGACCGGCAGAGGGGAAGTATGGTCGTTAGCTCGCCACTCTCGCCTCGCGGTAATCCGTCCATTGGCGTACATGAAACAGGATAATGACTGTCTCAGTGTTGTCCTGGCAATGCCTGTCCAACGTACTCATGTTCCATATGACATAATAAACACATACGCTATTAAGAAGATAAATATATTGATGTCCACTAAGTTAAATTTAGTTGCTAAGTGAATGGTACAAAAATTAATAGCAATCATTAAGCAGGAGTAGTAAGAAACTTCTAAACGAAAAAAAAAACTTTTGGATAGCACAACCTATTACACTAGACTGTAGTAATCACTCGAACCATATCACTGTGTGGGCAAGAAGAAATATAATACATATAATCTAGGTTTAACAGAAGAAAGTGAAAAGAAAGAGAAAAAAATTCCATATAGCTGTAACACATCCTAGTTAAATCTCACTCGATTAGAGTGTCCTCTTGAAACCGAATATTAATCAAAAATTAATGTCTTTACTTAAGAAAAATAGCAGTAGACATAAATACAGATTTAGACATGTCACACAGAACAGTCATTAATCTCGCTCACTATGGTATGGTTTAATGTTTTCCACATGATGTTTTCCTTCTTGTCTACCTGACTTCACACGAACCAATTCAACAGTATTGGGACATTTGATATGAATGATACGATATGGTCCTTGGTATTCATGATGAAACTTCTTAATTTCTTCATTCACTTTGCTAGAACGTATATGGGCTTTGATTAACACAAGGACACCGATTTCATACTTAATCCGTCGCACGATCTTATCATGTATTTCTTTCCGCCGTTGAGCCTCATCACGTAAATGTTCCATGGCCAGTTCAATTTGTCTGTCCCACGATTGATCCACAGCAGGAGAATCATTCAAGATATTGGAGAATACACTTTTAGGAGGTTGGCTCAGCAGGATTTCACATGGTGCAAATCCTGTCGTGGCATGAGATAGGCTATTGATTACACCCTCAAAATCTGATATATACCCTTTCCATTTGCTATGTTTCCGACTACAATATGCCCTGCACATGCGGTTCACCTCTTTCATGACTCTCCCAGCTGGATTTGAGGCCGATCTGTACTTGGCTATCAAAACTTGTTCCACACCATTCCCCTTCAACATTTCCTTCCACTCCTTCAATACAAATTGTGGACCATTATCTGATAGCACTTGCCTTGGTTTGCACACCCGCGTAAAATAGTCATTTTCCATTCTCGCTGATATTGCCTTACCAGTTGCTTTCCGTAGAGGATACGACTTTACATATTTCGAACACACTTCTAATACCACCATGAGCTGCGTGAAATTGCCACGGGACTTAGGCAGTGGACCAAGCAAATCAACGGCCACCATGTCTTTGATACCATCAGGAATTATGGGGTGCATAGGTCCCTGATGGCTAATAGTACTTGTCTTAGTCATTTGGCATACATCACAGGTTCGCAATATCTTCCTAGTCTTTTTGCTCATACCAAAGAAAATACACTCCTTCCTTAGTTTTTCCAGACATTTTATTGCGCCAAAGTGTGCATTACTGAAATGCGTGTACCACACCAGCTTCTCGATAGCATGTTCTGGAATGCACAATTTCCAGTCCCGCGACGATTCATCTACACGACGGTACAGAATGTGGTGATGAATTAAATAATACTTCCTCAATTTATCCTCTCCAGCACACCCGTATCTCACCTTCACACACTTCAATGCAGGACCGTCATTTTGCTCACGTCGGATATTTTTAAGTAATTTGGTAACAAATGACTCGTATAGGACTCCCTTGATCAAATTAATGCTTAATTCCTGCCCTTGTGGCCCACTAACATTTATATCATCCACGAAAGGTGGCAGATTGCAAAGTGCATCAGGTATGATGTTTTCGTTCCGTCGGTATACAACACTAAATTGATATTCTTGTAAGGCAAGCGCCCATCTGGTGAGACGTATATGGTATAATTTGCCATCAAGTAGGAAAGTCAATGCCTTATAGTCAGTGACTACCTTGGTGGTTCTACCGGCCAGATGATATCTGAATTTTGTGAAACCCCACAGGACAGCAAGTGCCTCTCTCTCAGTGACTGTATATTGCCGTTCCCATTTAATCAGAGCCCTGCTTGCAAATGCAATTGTTTTGACATTATCCGAGTCCATATCATCCAACTGGTATAAGTGCACTCGTAATCCATAGTCTGGGCTGTCACAAGCCAAGTAAAATTCCTTGCTTAAGTCTGGGTGCGAAAGCAACTTAGGATCGCACAGATGTTGCTTTATTTCCTCGAAAGCACCTTGGCATTCATCTGTCCAATCCCATAACACCTTGTTCTTCAGCAGATTCAACAAATGTGGGTTACTAAGTGACTGACCACTTATAAACTTTCTATACCATCCACACAAACCAAGGAAACCTCTTAATTGCTTCTTACAGCGTGGTGCAGGAAAATCTTTGACCGCTTGTAGTTTGTCCTCATCTGGTTTGATCCCCTGTGCATTAACGATGCGGCCAAGAAACTTAACCTCACTCCTTCCAAAATCCGATTTCTCCAAATTCGCTGTCACTCCTGCTTTCTCAAAGGCCATGAGTACTTCTTCTAGTGTTTTAACATGCTCTTCCCAATTTGCAGTTGCTATCAAGATGTCATCAACGTACACAGTGACCTTCTTACTCAACAGCTCGCCCAGTACATTATCCAATTCTCTAACAAAGGCAGATGTGGAAATATTAAGGCCAAATGGTAGTACACGATACTGGTAGCTTCTTCTTCCATACAGGAATGCAGTGAAGGGTCTTGAATCCTTATGTAGAGAGAGCTGCCAGTACCCCGATCGAAGATCAGTACTACTGAATACTCTTGCTCCATGAAACTTTTGAAGTAACTCTTCCAAATTCTCAGGTCTGTCTCTTTCTGAAATAATAATTTTATTCACTGGACGTGCATCCAATACCACTCTGACATCGCCATTCTTCTTTTCCACAAGGAACAGTGGATTGTTATATTGGCTAGTTGACCTTTCTATTATTCCCATTCGTAACATTCTCTGGAGCTCTTCTTCCACTGCTTCACGTTTCGATTGAGGTATCGCATAAGGCCGTACAAAAAATGGTTCATGCTCCTTCACTTGTAATTTGCATTCAGCTGTCTTGATTATACCCGGCTCACATGAAAAAACCTGCCTGTACCTTCGCAGGACCCTCATCAATTCTTCTTTGGTCTCATGGTCTTGATGCTCTAATAACTGGAGTTTCCGTTTGACAAAAGGTTCAGTGTCTTCCGTGCTGACTTTGTCTTCCCATCTCCATTGCTTCTTTCTCAGAGCTCCCGAATCTCCTTTCACAGCGCCTTGTGGTGTTAGTTGCAAATCGATATCACAGCATATTTTGCTCGTTCCAACTACTTCTTTGACACTGATCCTCTCTTTAAAGGCAATAACAACTTCCGTTCCTCCTTTCTGCACTTCCACACATCCTTTTCCAAAGTTTAATTGAGCCTTTTGTTCACTTAGCCAGTCGACCCCTAAGATTACGGGCAACGCCAACCCGGGCACGACTAGCGCCGACACATCATAATCTTCATCACCAAGCTTCATTGTGACGAAGATCTGTTCCTTAATAACCTTGCTCTTTGCACCAACGGCACCTTCTGTACATATTACATGTACAGGAAAATTTGGTATCCTCCTTCCTTGTTCCAACCACTTCGTATAGAGATTCTGACATAGTGCATTGACCTGGCTACCAGAATCAACTAAAACATCGACACGAGTACCAAACATTTCTGCTTCAATGATAGGCTGTATAGCTTCCTCACGGCCTTCACCAACTTCTTGCAATAGGTCTTCTACAATCTCCGTCACATTATCCAGCTTGCGAATAGACATAATAATGGGCCCTCCATCCTCCGTTCCTGATCGGGCCGCACCAGGAACCTCATCTCGTTTTCCGGTGTTCCTTCCCTATGCTGCCTATCTGGGCTATGATTTGAGCATCGCACCTGGTCATGTGATACATCATGCCATGGGTTCCGATATCCGTAGCCACCACGGTATCCTCTGTGACCACCATGACCACGGAAACTACCTCCATGTCTCCTACCATTATTATTCCAATATCGTCCATCGTGTCTATTGTAATGATTTAAATGGGTATCTGTATTGGATTCGTTGTTCCCTGATACTCTACTATCACCTTCTGCTGCTCCTGTTCCTCATTAAACATACAACGTGTCTAATTGTCCTAAAGCTGACTTCATTGCCTCTACATCATCTCTAGGGATTGCTAACACTTATCCTGAACTCCTGTCGGTAATTTACTTATGATCAGGGACACTATTGCTTCTGTCGTCATCGGTTCATCTAAATAGAAGTTCCTCTCATAATAATCTTGAAAAAACTTCTTTAAGTTCTGGTCACGCCCTCTCTCAAACCTTCTAGCCTGGTATAGACTGTTACGAACTTCATTTTGCTTTCGTCTTGACCAATATTGTTGCAAAAATTCCTTTTCAAATTCAGCCAAGGTTGTACACTTATGTGCTATTCTCATACCCCAGGTACCAGCTTCACCTTCCAATCTTGCTGCAACGAAGCGTACCTTTCTTTGCTCGTCCCATAATTCAGGCAACACACCCTTAAATTGATCTAAGAAATCCTTAGGCTGCCACCTCCCATTTGGTCCGAAGTTCTTAAAATTCCCTTTGCCAAGGAAGACCTCATCATTTTGTATACCAATTAAGCTACCTCCCGCAATGTTTCAATTACGTAATAGTGATTTCACCTGGTTCTCCACCTGCTGACCGACCTGCTCCTTAGTCTTTCCTACCTCACTGTACACCTCTTCTATTCGCCGTGCATAAGCATCCTGGTTTAGCGCAACAGCCGTTATCCTGTGTTTACAGTGTTTCACTTCCTCACTTAGTTGTTCGAAATGCCCGTCGTAAACCTCAACCTTTTTAGTAAGTTCTTCCTTCACTTCCCTGACTTCCGATTCTACCTTCACAAAATGTTTATTATTGCCTGCAACGTTCTCCTCAAACCGAACAGTTAGTTCATCTATCCTCTGATGCCTTGACTCAGCCAGTTTCCTTAGAGCCTCATTAGTCTCGTCGATCTTTTTACTGAGTCGTTCGTTTATCTGCTCTACCGATTGCTTAATATCTGCTTTTTGGCATATAATATCTTCCCTCTGGCGCTTAATGTCTTCTTTTAATTGTTTATTATCATGTAATAACGTTTTGAACATGTCAACGATAGACATGTCAGACCTAAATCTACACTCACCCCGTCTAGGCGTGTCCATGATTGGTGACGACACTGCATTAGGACTTCCCATTTCTATTGACATATTACTGTCACCTATACCGGAATTCGACACTCCACTACTCCTTGCTTCTGTTTTCGTCTCCACCTGATTACTTTCGCCTAAAGAGTCTGCTTTCACCTCCCTGTCTACTGACGAACCTCATTAGTTGCCATATTGAACCATAGATAAGTCACTCAAGCGAGCAATAAACATATCACAACAACACAGACTGGATGGTAATAACCACAACCAAACTACTACGCCGTATGCATTCAACGCTGCAATTCGTGCTCAGAAGCACACATAACATACAAGATCACGTAAAAGAAAGAAAATGAAATACAAGCAAACATAAATATAGTTCTGCAATTGTATGAACTGTTGCTAAAAAAATAGACTACTAAGTAAGCAGGACCTGACAGCGATATTTACTTTACTACACGATCGGCAAGTAAGCAATGTCTCGTAATTTTGGTTACACAAAAGAATTTAAAACTGTCACTGTTTGTAATTACGTAGTTATAGAATGCAATCTGCACTGCCAGTTAATTACTCTCGTTGCTTCAGTTGCGTGAGGTAATGTTGTGATGCGCGACTTACTTTGCGTCGTCTTTTGGCTCAGTAGTCGCGACTGTTGCGTAGCGCCGACTCAGTTGAGGCGTTGGTTGACGCCGTCCGGATGTCAGCACTGCACCCTTTCCGCTGCTTTTTCTTTTTTTCTTTATTGTCATTTTGAAACCTGTATACAGGCAGGCCTGCAGCAGCATACTACGCCGCTCTTTGGCCGCAGAGAAACACAAAGATACAATGAAGACAATTAGAGAAAAAAGATGGTGGACATATAAACGGAGACAAACACTTTTTAAAATACAAGGTGCCGTTCACGGGCGTAGAGTCTAAGATAAAATTGTTCAGACACTTGGACACAAACAGAAACGAAAATTGTCACACGTGAACGTAGGTGCACAAAACGAATAACACTGAACCACTGAAGCACAAAACGACGACACACACAGAACACGAGGCGTTGATCTCCGGCGCGCGAATGTTCACTAACCATGTACGAGTCTAGGGACCTGCCAAGAGAGGAGGAGTGGGGGTGGGAGGGAGAGGGGAGAGCAGATGCCATGGGCAGGGGAGAAAGGGGGAAGGGAGGAAGGGGGAGGGGAAGCCCTGGGGAAGAGGGGTGGAGGGAGGGGATGGGGGAAAAGGAAAAGGAAGGGAGGGAAGGTGCCTAAAGGAAAGGACACAGGAAGTGGGGGGAGGATCAAAGTTGATAGGAGGGGTAGATGGAGGGGAGGATGACATCATCAGGGAGGGGGAGCCGGCGGAAGCCACCTTGGGAGAGGGTAAGGAGGGTGGAGAGATGGAGACCGGGTGGGACATGGGAATACAGGCGCGGCAGTGGGCGGGGGTGGGAGAGGATGGGTGAGACAAGCGGATGAGGAGGATCGAGTTTGCAGGAGGTGTACAGGATCCGTATCCTTTCAAGGAAAAGGAGGAGGTGGGGGAAGGGGATGAAATTGTACAGGATCCACGTGGGGGAGGGAGACGGATGCGATAGGCGAGGCGGAGAGCATGGCGTTCAAGAATTTGGAGGGATTTATAAAGTGTAGGGGGGGGGGGCGGAGATCCAGGCCGGATGGGCATAACAAAGGATATGGCGGATAAGGGATTTATAGGTGTGGAGGATGATGGAGAGGTCCAGACCCCACGTACGGCCGGAAAGGACCTTGAGGAGACGGAGTTGGGAGCGTGCCTTGGCTTGGATTGTCTGGAGATGGGGAGTCCAGGAGAGGCGACGGTCGAGGGTGACGCCAAGGTACTTAAGGGTGGGAGTGAGGGCGATAGGACGGCCATAGATGGTGAGATAGAAATCAAGGAGGCGGAAGGAAGGGGTGGTTTTGCCTACAATGATCGCCTGGGTTTTGGAGGGATTGACCTTGAGCAACCACTGGTTGCACCAAGCGGTGAACCGGTCAAGATGGGATTGGAGAAGGTGTTGGGAGCGCTGCAGGGTGGGCGCAAGGGCAAGGAAGGCGGTCATCAGCAAACTGGAGAAGGTGGACCGGGGGTGACGGCGGCGGCATGTCCGCCGTGTACAAAAGGTACATAAGGGGGGAGAGGATGGAGCCTTGGGGCACACCGGCGGAGGGGAAAAAGGTGTAGGAATCTGTGTTATGGATGGTGACATAGGAAGGACGGCGGGAGAGAAAGGAGCCGATCAGATGGACGTAGTCAATGGGAAGGGCGAAGGTTTGGAGCTTGAAGAGAAGACCGGAATGCCATATGCAGTCATAAGCTCGTTCGAGGTCCAGGGAGAGGAAGATTGCGGAGCGACGGGAATTAAAGATGGTCAGAAAGGAGATGAGTGAGGTGAAGGAGAAGGTCGTCGGAAGAGAAGGACGGCCGAAAGCCACACTGGGTAATGGGAAGGAGGCGGTGCTGGTGGAGATGCTGGTGGATGCGTCGGGTGAGGATAGATTCCAGGACCTTGCTGAAGACCGAGATAAGGCTGATGGGACGGTAGGAGGAGATGGCGGATGGCGGTTTGCCAGGTTTAAGGAACATTAGGATACGGGAGGTTTTCCACAGGTCGGGGTAGTAACCGGTGGACAGGACTACAGCCTGGCCAGGGTGGAGAGGTAAGAGACAGGAGCTTCACGAAGGTGATGGTAGGTGACACAATCGTGACCAGGAGTGGTGTTGCGTTTCATGCGGAGTGTAGCAATGAGATCCTGTGTAGTGGTAGGGGCATTGAGTTCTGTGTGTGCAATGTTGTCCAAGTACTGAAAACCAGGAGTGAGGGGAGGGACAGAGGTGTCAGTTCGATCGCGGACCTCCAGGAAGAGGGAGTAAGCGAACTGGGGATCATTGGGGATGGAAAAGACATCAGAGAGGTAAGAGGCAACTGGGCAGCAGAACGACTATGGATATTGAGGTCGGCGGCGATCACGTAGGAGGAGATGGTACGGTCAATGTGGGAGAGGAAGTCGAAGGGAATAGTGGCATTAGGGTGGACATAGATGGTGGCGCAGGTAACGGTAAGGCCGGGGAAGAAGAGACTAAGGATCAGGTGTTCGGTGGGGTCGGGAATGAGAGGTTGGAGCCGAATGGGGATCTGGGGGTGGTGACCAATGGCAACTTCGCCAAGCGCAGTCGGGAGGGGATTATCGGAGCGGTGGAGGAGATAGGGCGAAGTGTGGACGGTGTGGTGGGCTTGGAGGAAGGTTTCAGTAAGGAGGAAGGCATCCACGTGGTGGGTGGCAAGAGGTTCTTGTTGGTGGGAAGGGAGCGGATGTTGTTGAAAAGGATATGGTGCTGTCGCGCCATGACAGGAAGTTATACGAGGGTGTCAAGACAGGAGAAGGTGAAATGGGCCTGGTTGTTGGAATAAGTGGCGTACATTTTGAGTTGGAAAATGGAACGGGCGGCGAGGGAGATCTGTTGGAGGGTGTGCGGGCACTGAAAAGGATGAACATTCTGAAGGACGATGGTGAGGAATCTGATGACATCCTCAGCGGTAGGGGGTGGGTGAAGGGAATTGCCGGGAGGGGTGGGGGCGTCCAGAGGGTGGACATGAACGGTGAGTTCAGGAGTGGTAGGAGGGGGTTGGGCCTTACATTTCTGGGAGTAGGTAGTATGAGGGAGGTTACAGGTATTACAGGAGGGGGGGGGACTGGAGATTGGGGCACTGCCGTAAAAAGTGGGCTTGCCTAGAGTGCGGGTAGGTGGGGCCCTCACGGCACTCAGATGTCGGGTGTGCATTATACCGCAAGCACCTTTGGCAGCGGAGGGATTGAGGAGGGGAACGGGAGGGGTCAACTTTATAATGTTGGTTAAAAAGGAGGGCACCCTCCTTCAGGAGACGGTCTTTGGAAGGGGCGTGCTCGGAAAAGACCCGCATAAGGCGGGTGGGGCCAGCAGCATTGTGTATGTGACAAACTGCACGCACCTCCAGATGGGGATGTGCCTGAAGCTCTGCCAACACCTCCTCCTCTGTGATCGTCGGAGCAGGAGTGAGGGAGGCATTAGGGCCAAAGCGGGTGACAGGGATGCGGGAAAGGAAGTCTGTGTGCAGGGTAGGACTGGGGGAGGAGGTGAGCACCGAATCACGGCGAGGAGTGAGGAGGGAGATGGGGGCACCAGGAAAATTCTGGCGAAGGAAGAGAGTGAGGTTCCGGGCTTCAAGAAGGGAGGGATCAGGACAGGAGAGGAGGTAGCGGTAGGAGGAGGAGGTAGAGGAGGAGGAGGAGGAGGGGGCAGAGCCAGGCGGGGAGACATCCATGGCATCATGGGTGGGGGAAGGGGGACGAGGCGGAGCCTTTTTGGGAGGAGGCAGGGGTGCAACTGGGGCGCTTGACGGCGACGGAGGAGGTGTGGGGGGCGAAGGGGAGAGTGGAGCGTGGGCCGTAGCCCTCCGGGCGACCACCCGAGCGGGGGCCACAGAAACGGAAGGAGCAGAGGGAGGGATTGGAGGGAAGGGATCAGAGGAGGCGCGGGAGGGAGGAACCGGGGATGGAGCGACAAATAGTGAGGGAGATGGGAGAGTGAGGAGTGGGGGGATGGACTGAGGGGGGAGTGATGCGGCACAAAACGTGATAGTGGTGGCGGCGGCGGTGGTGGTGGCAGGAGTGGTGGTGGTGGGGGTCGACATTACGAGAAGGGAAAAAGCACAGGACAGGACAAAGAAGGCGAGGAGAAACACAGAGTAGAAAGGACCGAGAAACTACGAAGGAGACTGGGGCCAAAGCCCCACTCTGCTGTTGCTTGTGGGGGCGGCGACGCTATTGCTGCTGCTGCTGCTGCTGCTGGACGCTGGCTGGGACCGCAGCTGGACGCTGGCTGCTGGCAGGAACCGCTGCTGGAGGCTGGCTGCCGGCAGGAACCGCTGCTGGACGCTGCCTGCAGGCTGCTGGCTGCTGGCAGGAACCGCTGCTGGCTGCTGGACGCTGGCTGGGACCGCTGCTGGACGCTGGCTGCAGGCTGGCTGCAGGCTGCTGGCAGGAACCGCTGATGGACGCTGGACGCTGGCTGCAGGCTGCTGGACGCTGGCTGGGACCGCTGCTGGACGCTGGCTGCAGGCTGGCTGCAGGCTGCTGGCAGGAAACGCTGCTGTACGCTGGACGCTGGCTGCAGGCTGCTGGCTGCTGGCAGGAACCGCTGCTGGCTGCTGGACGCTGGCTGGGACCGCTGCTGGACGCTGGCTGCAGGCTGGCTGCAGGCTGCTGGCAGGAACCGCTGATGGACGCTGGACGCTGGCTGCAGGCTGCTGGACGCTGGCTGGGACCGCTGCTGGACGCTGGCTGCAGGCTGGCTGCAGGCTGCTGGCAGGAAACGCTGCTGTACGCTGGACGCTGGCTGCAGGCTGCTGGCTGCTGGCAGGAACCGCTGCTGGCTGCTGGACGCTGGCTGGGACCGCTGCTGGACGCTGGCTGCAGGCTGCTGGCTGCTGGCAGGAACCGCTGCTGGCTGCTGGACGCTGGCTGGGACCGCAGCTGGACGCTGGCTGCTGGCAGGAACCGCTGCTGGAGGCTGGCTGCCGGCAGGAACCGCTGCTGGACGCTGCCTGCAGGCTGCTGGCTGCTGGCAGGAACCGCTGCTGGCTGCTGGACGCTGGCTGGGACCGCTGCTGGACGCTGGCTGCAGGCTGGCTGCAGGCTGCCGGCAGGAAACGCTGATGGACGCTGGACGCTGGCTGCAGGCTGCTGGACGCTGGCTGGGACCGCTGCTGGACGCTGGCTGCAGGCTGGCTGCAGGCTGCTGGCAGGAAACGCTGCTGTACGCTGGACGCTGGCTGCAGGCTGCTGGCTGCTGGCAGGAACCGCTGCTGGCTGCTGGACGCTGGCTGGGACCGCTGCTGGACGCTGGCTGCAGGCTGGCTGCAGGCTGCTGGCAGGAACCGCTGATGGACGCTGGACGCTGGCTGCAGGCTGCTGGACGCTGGCTGGGACCGCTGCTGGACGCTGGCTGCAGGCTGGCTGCAGGCTGCTGGCAGGAAACGCTGCTGTACGCCGGACGCTGGCTGCAGGCTGCTGGCTGCTGGCAGGAACCGCTGCTGGCTGCTGGACGCTGGCTGGGACCGCTGCTGGACGCTGGCTGCAGGCTGCTGGCTGCTGGCAGGAACCGCTGCTGGCTGCTGGACGCTGGCTGGGACCGCAGCTGGACGCTGGCTGCTGGCAGGAACCGCTGCTGGAGGCTGGCTGCCGGCAGGAACCGCTGCTGGACGCTGCCTGCAGGCTGCTGGCTGCTGGCAGGAACCGCTGCTGGCTGCTGGACGCTGGCTGGGACCGCTGCTGGACGCTGGCTGCAGGCTGGCTGCAGGCTGCTGGCAGGAACCGCTGATGGACGCTGGACGCTGGCTGCAGGCTGCTGGACGCTGGCTGGGACCGCTGCTGGACGCTGGCTGCAGGCTGGCTGCAGGCTGCTGGCAGGAAACGCTGCTGTACGCTGGACGCTGGCTGCAGGCTGCTGGCTGCTGGCAGGAACCGCTGCTGGCTGCTGGACGCTGGCTGGGACCGCTGCTGGACGCTGGCTGCAGGCTGGCTGCAGGCTGCTGGCAGGAACCGCTGATGGACGCTGGACGCTGGCTGCAGGCTGCTGGACGCTGGCTGGGACCGCTGCTGGACGCTGGCTGCAGGCTGGCTGCAGGCTGCTGGCAGGAACCGCTGATGGACGCTGGCAGGAACCGCTGCTGGCTGCCGACGGGGGCCGCTGCTGGCTGCTGGCTGCTGGCTAGGACCGATGCTGGCTGGACTGCTGCACGTTGACGAGCTGGCAGGCACCTGTAACACCTATCGCTTCGATTGGTACCGTAATAGCACAATCGAAGGGCGGTATTCAAACGAATTACCGCAGGAGATCTGACCCTCTCCGCAAAGCGTGGTAATATTTATTGCGTCGCTCCTAGGCGCCGCTCACGTCATGCACGGTGACGGATGCCAAAAAGTTTTCACTTGAGCTCAAAGGTGCCACTAGCGTCGTCTTCCATAATGGCTGCCAAATAACTGTTCCGTTTCGCACATAGATGCCGCAAGCGTCGTCAAAAGCGCACCGCCGTGGAGTATGTTTACTTCGTAGCACTAGCTCTTTGCACTGTCATGGATCGGACGAGTATATACACTGCGTCACAAGTACTTTGACATCCCAAAGCTCGCGTGACGTCACTCAATAATATAATCTACCAATCAGTGTTAGTACACAAATAGTTCACTCTTCTAATAAGTTATACGGCACTTCGTATACAAAAATTGCAAGTCCTGAATACACGTCGCGATGTAACACGACCGGTAGTACGAATGGGTGGGGTACCTTAAACTGACTTCTCGTTTCGTGACCGTTGCTTTTCTTCACCGTGCGCCCTGTCTACACCACGTACCTCATAATCTCGCGGCGGTCGTACTGTTCTGCTCCACACTGCTGTTGGCTTGCCTGAAATTATCTATCGAAATATGGAAGCGGGTTTAGGGGAGACACTCAACGTTAAAACACAACACTGTCCCATGTCTGGTATGTACATCTATATTCTGAGACGATATGGAAACCACAAGTTGCACTGTTTACACTCTAAATCGTAAATGTTTATCCCAATTAACAATCTTGATGATTAACAGTTCAAAAAGATCATTCGGACAAGCGTGCGCGTAGCCGACACGACGCGGGTGATTGTTGATGATGCGGAAGCCGAAAGATCGACCAAAGTTCTTACGCTCATCACACATACAGATATCTGGTAATAGTTCTCCTTTTTTTTTAAACTCTTTATTATCAAAACCATTATAATTATACAAATTTAACCCACTACCTTAATACATTAGTGGGTCCTAACAGTGATACATTTATATTAAAATTTTTTGCAGCTTAATGTAGTTATTAGTGGGTGAGCTACAGTTAACATTAGTAACAATGGGTTTCTAATATCTACTTATATTATTTATGCCTAATTCCTATTACTAATCTAATTTATATATGTATACTGCAGCGTCACATATGTGCCAGCGAAGATATAAACCTACTTTTACTTGTCCTGCTCTTCGAGCTAACCCCGAAGAGCATGCCCCTGGCACTGGGCGGGCCTCGATGTTAATTCGCTGCAGTCCCTAACTTAATTTCCTATAACTAAGTCCTACAAACCAACCTATCCTACGTCATGTCCGGTGTGTCGCAATCGGTAGTTGTTCCCCACTCCCCCTAGTCCTGCACGTGGCGGTTCCCAACTTAGAGGTAGTCGGCCAGTCCTCGCACAGGCGGCATGGGAATGGGGCTCTTAGACTCATTTGGTGGTTATTGTCGCTCATTTTTTACTGTATCTCTCCTAAATAGTCGATTAGTACTTTTCGAGATACCTCGTTTGCCAGGGTGTTCAAGGTCTGAAAAGTTTCTTCTCGTCTAAGCAGTTGGTATGTGTCGCGGTTGGGCAGTCTGTCTCGTAGTCCGTTGGCGATATCATTGAAGAGGGGACACTCGTAAACTACGTGCTCAGGCGTGCCCTCCGGATCGCCACAGTCGCACGCTGGTGTTGCCCTTTTCCCAAATCGACATAAATATGTTGGGTAGGGTCCATGGCCAGTGAGAAAGTGGATCAACCCTCGCGTAGGCTCAAAGTACTTCAGTCGAAGGCGTTCCCTCACATCGGGTAGGAACTGGAAGGTTCTTCGTCCAGTCTCTTCTGCCTCCCAAATCTCCTGCCAGAGCTCTTCCCCTCTTATCCTTATCTCTCTTTTATCCCTCAATCTAATACCCATGATGTCAGCAATCTTCTCATAATTTCCCTTCTTGGCCCAATACCAAGCCGCCTGTTCTCTAATCTTTATGTCCAGAGGGCAGAGCCCCATTATGACTAATAGGGCCCCCCATGGAGATGTTCTATAGGCACCCACTGCTCTTAATACCATGCTTCTCTGGACCCTTCTCACTGCCATGGCGGGCACAACCCTCGTGAGCCTGTGCGCCCAGACTCCCGAGCCGTAGCCCACAACTGAGGTTAAAATACTATTGTGATAAAGTCTAATTAGGTGTGGAGGAAGATGAAATCTTTTGTGGCCTATGGAAATTAGGTTATTTAAAATCTGAAGGGCTCTCTGGGTGACAGTTTCAATGTGCTTCCCGAAGCTCCACCTCTCATCAATGATAACTCCCAGGTAACGTGTCTCTCGTCGTCGGAGAACTGGTGATCCATCTATTCTAACAGTCGGGTTCCTAATAAGATTTCCTTTTAGTAGTAAGTAGGTGGATTTACTGGGTGATATCGTCATTTTTGTCGCTTGGCACCACTGCTGGAGTTTGTCTAATGCTGTCACTATTTTTGGTTCAATGTCTTCGCGGCTATGGCCGCCAACCAACAGGAGGAGGTCATCCGCGTAGGCTATCACCTCTAGCACCTCATCGCTTTGTTGTAATCTATCTAATAAAGGCTCCATATGTATGTCCCAGAAAAGGGGTCCTAAGACGGAACCTTGGGGACATCCTTTGGTAATTATCTTTCCGATTCTTTCGCTAGATGATGATAACCAGACCTCCCGATTGTCACAATAGCTCCTCAGGCAACCATATAGCGGCCCTGGACACTCTTTCTCCCGCAAGCAGGAGAAGAGCGAAGGCCACCAAAGGTTGTCGAAGGCGCCACTGATATCAACCATGATGCCAACCACGCATTTGTGCAGGGTCGAGCTGCAGACCTCGGCCGCCAGGGCGATTGCATCAGATGCTGACCGCCCCGGCCTGAACCCGAACTGCCTGTCGCTCACCCCGCACAACACTCGGTGTGCCGTCAATCTGTCAGCCAGCAGTTTCTCCAATATTTTGCCGAATATGTCCAACAAGCAAATCGGCCTGTAAGATTTTACTTCTGCTGGGTCCTTGTCCATTCCTTTCTTTATAATGATCACGTTTGCCGTTTTCCATCTCTTCGGAAATTTTCTCTGTCGGAGACATTCGTTGTAAAGATGTGTTAGTGGCGCAGTTAACTGAGGCGCCAGAAACTGCACTACCTCCGCCACAAAGCCGTCCGGCCCAGGTGCTTTTCCTTTTTTCAATGATCTTATATGGGTTGCCACCTCCTCCTCTGAAAAGGGGTAGACAGCCGTCTCATTACCGTATTCTTCTTGATCTTCATTTCTGAGTTGTTTCTGCCCCTCTGTTTCCCCTTCCGCATTGTCGTCAGGCAAGAGGGACCGGAGGAGGACCCCCGCAGTTTCCTGCCAGGACTCCGTCATCCTGTCCCCGTACCTGACTGTCGATAACTCCAGAGGAGAGCGGATTTTTTCCCGTACCAGCTTGTATGGAAGCCCCCATGGGTCAGTGACGAGCTGGTTAAGCACGAAATTCTCCCAACTTCTCATCCTGACTTCACGTAGTTCCTTTTGGAACTTCTGCTTTTCCTCCCTGTATAACATCTGCCACCTTTGGCGTTCCTGCCAGACGACACTGCGCTGGTAGTGCCTCCTTAGCCTTCTGACAGATTGACGCAGTTCACCTAGTTCAGCAGTCCATGGTGACGGAGAGGCCGCCATGGCCCTCCTCCTTGTAGGTACGGCTGCCTTCACCGCTCTTGTCACTGCATTCACCAGTTCCTCTGTTCTCTGGTCTACGTCTATGTCTAGAGTCATGTCACCTTCCGGTAATGGAGGAATATCACACTCCCTCGCTAGGCGCTCCCAGTCAGCTCTTCTATAATTTAATTGCACCTCCCACCCCGTGGCCCAGCGGCACTCTCTTTCTCCCAAGGTAAAAGATATCAAGTTGTTGTCGCTTGTGGTGGCATTCTCTATGACTCTCCAATTTTGAATAAAGTTAGCCATATTTGGTGTTACAAGGGTCACATCAATATTTGTACCCTGTCCTCCCCCTGCAGCGTAGGTAGGAGGATTGCCAGGCCTGTTTGCCACCACAAGTTGTGATGCCATTATGAGTTCCTCAATTTTTTCACCGTTGGCATCCCTTATGCCACTGTACCACAGGGGGGATTTTGCGTTAATGTCAGCTGTTACTACAACTTTTCTTCCCTGCAACGCCGTGGTGACTCTAGCCAGGTGGTCTATGTAGAGTTCTATGTTGTCCCCATACTGGAAATACATGTTTATGAGAATTATTGTTCCCATGGGGGTTTTAAGCTCCACGACGTTGCAGTGGCTAGTTGTGAACTGTGATAGTGAGGTGACTCTGAGGAGTTTATTAGTGATTACGATCGCCGCCTTCGGGTCATCTCCTCTGCTGACTATTTGCCATCCTGCAGCAGCAAAAGCTATTTTTCCAGCCAGGGAGTATGGCTCCTGTAGACAGAGTACATCTAGTCTCCTCTCTTCCACCTCCCTTCGGAGCTCCTGCATAACGAGTCTGCTGTTATGACTGTTAAGCTGTCCTATAGTTATTTTCGTCATTAAGGGTAGTACTTATGTATTCGGTCATGTAGCCAAGTCTTATTCCAGTCGAAAGCAATCCGTCCATGTGCTACTACTGATTGCTCGTAAATTTCGTTAAGGTCAAATTTCTCACCTCGTCTGTCGAAAACTTTCTTAAGCAGATCACGCAAGGCTCCGAAGTCGGTGGGGAGATTCACTGATTTTAGCTGGATTCTGTCAACAGCCTCCATAACCGAGAAGGTTACCTTTCTGCCTTCTTCGTGTCCTACTCGGACCACATGTCGTAAGGCAGTGGTCAGGGTTGCCGGCTGCTCCAATCTAGATAGTTGCATAGTATACTCCAAGTTGGGGTATACCCTAACCGGATCGACCGGTGGGACTCTGACAATTGGTGAGCTTTGTACAGTGGGGCTCATGCATGAGCTTGTCACTGTATTTTCTTGAATCGGTAGTTGATTTATATGGTTCTTGTGATTGTCTTTTGGCGTTACCACAGTCGGTAGTTGATTTATATGGTTGATGTGATTGTCTTTTGGCGTTACCACAGTCACAGGATGCCCTTGCCGTTGTTGATGTATTTGCGGCTTTGTTCCCCGGCTTCCAGAGGAGAGAGTTTCAGCCGTGAGGGGGAGGTTGGTTTGTATACCAATGTCCATTGTTGAAAAATCAGTCTGTGTTGCTTTGTCTTGTATTTCAGTTCTAGTGGCGCCGGAGAGCGACCTCAGAAACTCCTTGAATCTGTTTGCCCTCACGGCATCCCTCCTCCTTTTGCTCGGGGACTTGCGTTTTGGCATCCTATTCGGTATGCCTGGCTCAGCCATAGTCTGTTCTGGAGATTAGTCTTTGCTCCAGCATTCTGTATGTCGGGCAATTCCTGCCTGTGGCTCCGCAAGACTTCTTACCTCGATTCTTACATGGTATGCAGACCGCCGCCGCCTTGCAATCTTTGCGGCTATGACCATGTTCTCCACATTTAGTGCATGCCGGCTCCCTGGTGCACAACCTTAGGACGTGATCCAAATCACCACAGTTGTGGCAACGAGGTACCATGACATAATCTCTTGTGTTAACGGCGTGAAAGCCGATGTATATTCTGCCCATTGTTATAATGTTCCGCCACATTTGCGCTGACACCTCGGCGACGTGATGAACAACATCACGACCCCGTGGCCCAGTCTTAAATTTTAATTTAAAACAGTTCTTGAATTCATCTTCATTAATTTCCTCGAAATTTTGCTGCCTAATTGTTTCTAGTAATTCATCATTAGTCATTATTGCGGGTACATCATATAGTATGACTAAGGGATTACGTTTTCTCGGTGGTTCGCATTTGACCACCGAGTTCAGTTTTTGGTTGTTCAACAGTTTTTCTTTGTCATCTTCGGAAGCAACTTCAACTATGACAGAATTTCTACTTGGTTTAACTCTTTTAATTCGTATTTTATCTTTAACAGGGTCTATGCTTTTAGTGAAAAGTTTAGTGAATAGTTCTCCTTGTCAGTAGTAATGATATAACACTGTTCGTAAAGCGAATATTTCAGTTCTCAGTCCTCACTTGTACGAGCGTGCGCGTAACCGTCGCGGTGCGGCTGATTGTTGATAATGCGGAAACGCGATGATTGAACGCACGTCCTCACGCTCGCTACAGGACACTGGCATTTGACTACACTCTTTTATGGTAACTAATTTCTACTGATTCACATCAGTTCATTCTGGGAGACCGAAAATGGCGCGGATGATTGATTCTGTGCGACACGCAACGAGAGGATACACAATTACGTTATCGGCGGCACTGCTCATTTTTAATTACACCTTGACGCACTTCCCTCTGAATTACTTCCATATTTAATCACTTTCCTGTAGTAGCACTTGTGGAAAAACTTCAACCTGAATACTAACAATGATTCTTGCATGCAGAGCTACATACTACACAACATAACCGTTTCGTGTCCCGTGCTCGACTCTCTCCAGACGCGTCTGCCCGCAAAGATACTCCACAACTAAGCCAGCGATATGAAAATACGCTTACAATAGTAACATTAAGATTGCAGAAGGAATTCCACTATTAAATTCAGAGGAGAGAGCGGATACATGGAAAGGGTACACTGAAGGCCTCTATGAGGGGGACGATTTGACTGATGTGATAGAAGAAGATACAGGAATCGGCTTAGAAGAGATACGGAATCCCGTATTAGAATTTAAGAGAGCTCTGGGAGAGTTAAGATCAAATAACGCAGAAGGGATAGACACATTTCATCATAATTTCTATAATCATTGGGGGAAGTTGCAACGACCATTCATGTTGGTGTGTGTGAGAATGTATGAGTCCGGCAACATACCATCTGACTTCCGGAAAAATATCATCCACACAATTCCAAAGACTGCTCAAGCTGACAAGTGCGAGAGTAGTAGGATCAGCTCAACAGCTCAAGTGTCCAACTTGTTTCCAGGAATAATATACAGAGGAATGGAAAAGAAAACTGAGGATTTGTTTGATGACGATGTTTGGCTTTAGGAAAGGCAAAGGCACCAGTGAGTCAATTCTGACGTTGCGATTCATAATGGAAGCAAGACTGAAAAAAAATCAAGATACCTTCATAGGGTTCGTCAACTTGAAAAAAGAGTTCGACAAAGCAAAATGGTGCAAGATGTTCAGAATTCTGAAGCAAAAAGGGGTAAGGTATTGGAAGAGACAGGTAATGTACAGTATCCACAAGGGCCAAAAAAGAATAATAAGAGTAGAAGACCAAGAACGAAGTGCTCCGACTAAAAAGGGTTTGAGACAGGGACGTATTCATTCATCCCTACTGTGGAATCTGTACGTCGAAGCCATGATGGAAATAAAAGAAAGGCCAGTAGTGGAATAAAAACTCAATGTGAAAGGATAGCAATGATACGATTCGCTGATGACATTGCTATCCCGAGTCAAAGTTATGATGAATTACGTGATCTGCTAAATGGAATAAAGAGTCTAATGAGTACAGAATATGGATTCAAAGTAAATCGAAGAGTGACGAAAGTAAAGAGAAGTATCCGAAAGGAGAACAGCGAGAAACTTGACATGTAGGATTAATGGTCACGAAACAAATGAAGTTAAGGAATTATACTACCTATGCAACAGAATAACCAATGACATTAAAAGCAGACTAGCACTGATAAAAAGGGCATTCCTGGTCAAGAGAATTCTACTACTATCAAACATAGGCCTAAATTTGTGGAATAAGTACCTGAGAATGTACGTTTGGAGTAAAGTATTGTATGGTATTGAAACATGGACTGTGGGAAACCGGAATAGAAGAGAATCGAAGCATTTGCGATGTGGTGCTGCAGAACGTATGCTGAAAATTAGGTCTACTGAAAAGGTAATGAATGAGGAAGGTCTGCGCAGGATCGGAGAGGATAGGAAGATGTGAAAACCGCTGAGAAGGAGAAGGGACAAGCTGGTAGGACATCTCTTAAGACATCAGAGAATGACTTCCATGGTAGTACAGGGAGCTGTAGAGGGGAGAAACTGTAGAGGAAGACAGAGATTTGAATACATCCAGCAAAAATCTGAGGACGTTGTTTACATGTGCTACTTTGAGATGAAGAAGTTGGCACAGGAGAGGAATTCATGGCGGGCCGCATCTAACAAGTCACATGACAGATGACACCCTCCCCCCGCCCACCTATCTTAATGGATAGAGAGATTACCGAGTATTCAGAAACATGGTTCATCATCATAAGTTAACTCGGTACCAAAACTGAAGTGCATAACAGAGAGAACTACGTAAGGAATGAAAGATTTTCCCAGTTTTCATAAGTACGATAAAGCACTTGCCCGCGAAAGGCAAAGGTCCCGAGTTCGAGTCTCGGTCGGGCACACAGTTTTAATCTGCCAGGAAGTTTCATATCAGCGCACACTCCGCTGCAGAGTGAAAATCTCATTCTGGAAACATCCCCCAGGCTGTGGCTAAGCCATGTCTCCGCAATATCCTTTCCTTCAGGAGTGCTAGTTCTGCAAGGTTCGCAGGAGAGCTTCTGTAAAGTTTGGAAGGTAGGAGATGAGGTACTGGCAGAAGTAAAGCTGTGAGTACCGGGCGTGAGTCGTGCTTCGGTAGCTCAGTTGGTAGAGCACTTGCCCGCGAAAGGCAAAGGTCCCGAGTTCGAGTCTCGGTCGGGCACACAGTTTTAATCTGCCAGGAAGTTTCATATCAGCGCACACTCCGCTGCAGAGTGAAAATCTCATTCTGGAAACATCCCCCAGGCTGTGGCTAAGCCATGTCTCCGCAATATCCTTTCTTTCAGGAGTGCTAGTTCTGCAAGGTCCGCAGGAGAGCTTCTGTAAAGTTTGGAAGGTAGGAGATGAGGTACTGGCAGAAGTAAAGCTGTGAGTACCGGGCGTGAGTCGTGCTTCGGTAGCTCAGTTGGTAGAGCACTTGCCCGCGAAAGGCAAAGGTCCCGAGTTCGAGTCTCGGTCGGGCACACAGTTTTAATCTGCCAGGAAGTTTCACGATAAAGATATTTTGAATACGTAATGAGATGCACCAGATGAGATAAAAATATATACACATAAAAATAGTCACTGCACAAACTTTCTGCTAGGAGGCTGGTAAATAACCAAGAAAAAATGTGTATAAAAAACTCACACAGGGAGAAGTAAATTTTGAGCTTGAAAAGTTCCCAACAATGAACCAAACATCCTCCAATCATAACGTGCAGACTTTCACGGCTGGCGTCTTCATTAGTTAAAACTTCGAGGCTGGAAGGCTTGGTCAATCTGTAAAACTTCTTCTTCCTGACGTTCCGTTGCCGATTGCGGGTAACATCTTCCGAGATGAGTTGTTCTGTGTCGCAAATATTAGTAGAGGTCAGAACAGTCTTCCTTGTAGTTCTGAGTGCTTTATGTCGTACCTAAGTGGGCAAAGTGTTGGGGCTCCTATTGTTGGTGCTTGCGTAACCAAAGGAACCGAAGTGTTTGTTGTGTCAAACAGATACTGTGGCGAAAATTTATACCGCATACAAGGAAAGCGCAGAAACACTATCCGCTAAGTCACAACGTCAACGACAGTGTGCGTGATCATGACAGACAGTTACTGAAGGGCATAGAGACGAAAAATAAGACGAATACAGCTGCGTAACTTGTAACACGCCCGGGAGTACAATTGTGTGGGGTGGTACCTTTAAACTTTTTGTCGATTCGACCAGGCGCCCTGCCCACACCACGTACCTGGCAGTCCCGCGGCGGTCGTACTGTTCTACTCCACACTGCTGCTGGCTTGCCTGAAATTATTTATCGAAATATGCAAGCGAATAAGGGGAGCCACTCAACGTTAAAGCACAACACTATTCGACGTCTGCTACGAACAACTATATTCTGAGACGGTTAAAGAAAATAGCAGGTTGTACTGTTTACATTCTAAGTCATAAGTTTTGGTGTCAACTTCTAAATGATTGTCTGCCCACAAAATCACTTGGACGAGCATACGCGTTCCGAACACGGCGCGGATGATTGTCGATGATGCGAAAGCCGAATAATCGAACGAAAGTTCTTACGCTCACCAGGCTTACACAGATTTCTTTTGTTACCACTAGAAATGATATACCACTGTCCGTAAGGTCAGTTCTTCAGTTTTCAGGTCTCACTTGTACGAGCGTGCGCGTAACCGTCGCGGCGCGGCTGATTGTTGATGATGCGGAAACGCGGCGACCGAACGCTCGTTGTCACGCTCGCTACAAGACACTGGCACTTGTTTGCACTCTTTTATGGTAACTCATTTTTGCTGATTCACATTAGTTCATTCTGAGAGGCCGAACACGGCGCGGATGATTGATACTGTACGGTACGTCACGCAACGAGAGGATACACAAATACATTATCAGCAGCACTGCTCATTTTTAAATTACTTCTTGACGCACTTTCCTCTGAACCACTTGTATATTTTATCACTTTACTGTAATAGCACTTGTAGCAACACTTCAGTTTCCATACTAACAATGCCTCTCACAAGCCGAGTTATACACAACACAACATAACAGTTCCGTGTCCCATGCTCGACTCTCTACAGACGCGGCTGCCCGCAAAGATACTCCACAACTAAGCCAGCGATATGACAGTACGCTTACTAACTGAATGTCCCACTAGCGGACCCTGTCATCACTAAAATAACACGAAGGGAGCTCCATAAGCTGGAAGTTTCAGGGCAAGCTGTAATTCCAAATTCCTATAACAGGAAGAAAAAAAATAATGGTTCAAATGGCTCTGAGCACTATGGGACTTAACGTCTATGGTCATCAGTCCCCAACAACTTAGAACTACTTAAACCTAACTAACCTAAGGACACCACACAACACCCAGTCATCACGAGGCAGAGAAAATCCCAGACCCCGCCGGGAATCGAACCCGGGAACCCGGTATAACAGGAAGAATTGGTGTCGAAGCAATAAGGCCCAGACTATGGAGAAATGGAAGAAGCCCATTTGGTAGGATGATCTTGTTAAATGCTGTTTCCAACACCTGGCAGAGCTTATGTCTGGCGTACACTGTCCCAAGGCCACGTTGCCAACTGCTTCCTTCCAAGAGTGAGACATGGCGGGTATTAGACGATGATAATGATAGTCATATCGTAGTATTCAATAAGCCCAACGGTTACTCCACCACGTCGCATTACCGTCAAGGACTATGTTGTTGTTTTTGGGTGATTAGTTCCATCCGATGGTCCTACATTTGTTACCCACTGGCTACGCTGTGACACGGCTGCTGTTCACACAACTCGCATCGTAGAGGACGGAATTGTCGATTCTCCTTATAACACTACCACTACTGCTATTGAAGCATAACCTCAGAACTGGAGGCAAATTGTATCACTAAATTATTAGTCAAAGCAATTATAGTATAAAGAAGCAGAGCAGTGTTACCCTCTGGAAGGAATTTTGTTATGTTGACCGTGATTTACCCAACGGAAGTGGCTTATCGAAAGGGAAAGTCAGAACTGCGTAAATGTTTAAACAGTAACAAACAAAATTTGCATATCCACACTGTACAAATGATAAGGAAAACGGTCGCCAGCCTAATTAGGTATAAGAATGAGTGACATTCCTATTCAAGACAATGAATAAGAGTAACTTTAATGGACAAACACAACCTATTCTTTGCCACACGAGAGTGCAATGGACTCTATCACAAGCATATATTAACGTTAAGGTTGGAGCCGATACTCAGAGCAGAACAAACTATTTGCCTAAGTACAACAGATACTGATACACACTATTGTCTTCAGTGCTCAGTCAAACAGGATGGTCTCAACAATATTACTACTAATACTCACCACACAATCGAAAACTGTACACAGGTTAAGTCTCTCTCAGCGAGATACCTTTCTACTTAGAATAAATTTTAAATGAAATGCACTGTCAAACACTTTATCACTGATCTATGACTGAAAGCAATTACTGTAATCATCGTCAGTTACGGAGTTATGTGAGACGAATGTACACCAATGAAGAGAAGATAGAAATGCTACTCATCTATGGGGAACCCACCTTACCGACGGATTTTTTCTCGTCTTCTTGCGAGGCTTCAGGAAACGGGAAGTTTCAACTCACGTCAACGCAATCATCGTAGCACTCGCACAGACGAAGCTGCCGAAGTTACTGTTCTCTCTTCCGTTGCTATGACTCCACATGTGAGCACACGACAGCTTGAACACGAGACTGGCATTCCTAAAACCAGTGTACTTCGTATTCTTACACGTCACCGGTTCCATCCTTATCATGTACACCTACGTCAAGAATTGCGTGAGGATGATTTCCAGAATCGTGTACAGTTCCGTCAGTGGGCACAGCAGCAAATCCTCGCCAACCCGAAGTTCTTCTCCAATGTTCTGTTTACCGATGAATGTTCCTTCTCAAACAAAGGACAGGTAGATACAAGGAACATGCATTATTGGTCCCGCGACAACCCACAGTGGCTTAGACAGGTGGAACATCAGCGTCAATGGAGAGTTAATGTCTGGTGTGGGATGCTTGGCACTTTATTGGCCCTTATTTCATCAATGCTAGTCTAAACGGCACAGCGTATGCTAACTTCCTCAGACAAATTCTTCTTCCTCTTCTGGATGAAGTGCCGCTAAGAACCAGAAAGCTTATGTGGTATCAACACGATGGATGTCCAGCTCATAATGCCTTGCGTGCACATCGTGTTCTGAACCCAAGGTATCCTGCCAGATGGATCCGTCGAGAAGGAACAGTTACTTGTCCTGCTAGGTGTCATGATTTAAATCCTCTGGACTTTCTTCTTTGGGGATGCATTAAACACGTGGTCTATCGCGATATTCCAACAACTCCAGAGGACATGTAGGAACGTGTCGTGCTTGCTTGTAATTCTCTTCAGCAGGCAGCACTGGAAGCAGTAAATAATTCTTTAATTCAACCAGTGCACAAATGTGTCGGTGTTCAGGGTCACCACTGTGAACACCTTTGGATGTTCTACCCTTGGACAATGGTACAGGAGAGTCAAAGTCCATTTTATGTTAAGCTTTCACTTGATTACATTTGTTTTCTGACAACTACAACAAGTGGACGAGTTTGTGATCCCGGGCGCAAAGTCAGTGTTGTGTTATGGAATTACGCTACGGGCCATCAAAATTGCTACACCACGAAGATGACGTGCTACAGACGCAAAATTTAACCAACAGGGAGAAGATGCTGTGATATGCAAATAATTAGCTTTTTAGAGCATTCACACAAGGCTGGCGCCGGTGGCGACACCTACAACGTGCTGACATGAGGAAAGTTTCCAACCGGTTTCTCATCCACAAACAGCAGTTGACCGACGTTGCCTGCTGGAACGTTGTTGTGATGCCTCTTGTAAGGAGGAGAAATGCGTACCATCACGTTTCCGACTTTGATAAAGGTCGGTTTGTAGCCTATTGCATTTGCGGTTTATCGTATCGCGACATTGCTGCTCGCGTTGGTTGATATCCAATGACTGTTAGCAGAAAATGGAATCGGTGGGTTCAGGAGGGTAATACGGAACGCCGTGCTGGATCACAACGGCCTCGTATCACTAGCATTCGAGATGACAGGCATCTTATCCACATGGCTGTAACGGATCGTGCAGCCACGTCTCGATCCCTGAGTCAACAGATGGGGACGTTTCCAAGACAACAACCATCTGCACGAACAGTTCGACGACGTTTGCAGCAGCATGGAGTATCAGCTCGGAGACCATGGCTGCGGTTACCCTTGACGCTGCATCACAGGCCGGAGCATCTGCGATGGTGTACTTAACGACGAACCTGGGTGCACGAATGGTAAAACGTCATTTTTTCGGATGAATCCAGGTTCTGTTTACAGCATCATGATGGTCGCATCCGTGTTTGGCGACATCGCGGTGAACGCACATTGGAAGCGTGTATTCGTCATCGCCATACTGGCGTATCACCCGGCGTGATGGTATGGGGTGCCATTGGTTACACGTCTCGGTCATCTCTTGTTAGCGCTGACGGCACTTTGAACAGTGTACGTTACATTTCAGATGTGTTACGACCCGTGGCTCTACCCTTCATTCGATTCTTGCGAAACCCTACATTTTAGCAGGATACTGCACTACCGCATGTTGTAGGTCCTGTACGGGCCTTTCTGGACACAGAAAATGTTCGACTGCTGATCTGGCCAGCACATTCTCCAGATATCTCACCAAACGTCTGGTCAATATTGGCCGAGCAACTGGCTCGTCACAATACGCGAGTAACTACTCTTGATGAACTGTGCTATCGTATTGAAGCTGCATGGGCAGCTGTACCTGTACACCCCATCCAAGCTCTGTTTGACTCAGTGACCAGGCGTATCAAGGCCGTTATTACGGCCAGAGGTGGTTGTTCTGGGTACTGACTTCTCAGGATCTATGCACCCAAATTGCGTGAAAATGTAATCACATGTCAGTTGTAGTATAATATATTTGTCCAATGGATGCCCGTTTACCATCTGCATTTCTTCTTGGTGTAGCAATTTTAATGGCCAGTAGTGTAATAATGTTGTGTTTCAGTGAATGGTATACTGTGATACATTTTTAAATAGGTCTTTAGGAGAGGAAATGAAATGCCGAATAAACAATACGGGCTGCTATTTAAGAAAAGTCATATCGCTGTTCATACCTTTGTAAAAAACAAAGCTACGACTAAGGCAATCATGCTTATTGATGTCCCCCTGACGGCTGAAGAACATTGGCTTGAAACCTTTTTGTATTTTGCATCTGGACAAACAGATACTTAGGGTGGTCAAGATGAATGGGGCACCCTGTATTTTCAAAACGCTTAAGATTTACAAACCCAAATTTTTCCTGGTAAACTCATACCGTAAGGGGGTTGCCGGGAGGAGGGGCGGGGAGGGGTTGGGCGGTGGGAAAGGGGGGGGGGGTTGTGGAGAGCGTGCAGTATACCAGTGCGAAAGACTGCTCTACGACTACGCCATAGTTTATGACTCGTTGTAATATATCAGTCTCGTCGTAAAAATCAGCCCTTCCTGTAACCTTCAAGAAGCCAGCAGAGCAGAAATTAAGTACGTGCTGAGATCCAAACAGCTCCCTATGCCGGTGCATAAAAATTCTTTTATAGGGCAACATACAAGGGAAGGGGAAGTATCTCATAAATTGAGAAAGCCTCGGAATGTAGCCACGCAATTCCTTTTATTGTTCGAATCAGATATACTTTTGATTTGATTAACTTTTTAATGACGCCTATGAACGTTGGACGGGAAGCGCCGGCTATTATACGCTGCTGCTTTATTTGCACATTCCGGACACCGCCACCACTCGGATTATGACCGTGGCTCCCAAGACCTGAGATACGCCGTACGTCGCCGTATCGTAAATGCTGGATACAAGTGCGCGCGCAGTGCTTTGGCAATGAAAGTGGAATAGTGTCGGTGTGCGCACGCCTTGCAAGTATAATTATATGCAGTCTCTGCTACTGGGGTAATGATGCTGAAATACAAGCAAGCATAAACGGTTATTTGCAGCATTGGCTGGCAATGAACAGAAGACCATCTCTCGTATCACTTTTGCACCTGTGCTCTGCCGTAAGTGCCTGCCAATGAAAATCACAGCAACCATCCAAGAAGTTTAGAATATAGCAGTGTTTTCGGAAATTTTGTGAAATGGTTTCAGGCATGTCCCATGTCTTCCACAAGACACACCTGTGTCATGCTACTGGGAACGTATTTTGTTCCACAAGGTTCCAGCTTGTAGCACATACTTCATCTTCTCTAGGTCAATTACCTTTCCTGCGTAACATTGCCTGAGGAACTCGTCTTGCTTACAAATGTGGTGAACATTTCAGTAAAGTTATATAGAGTTTTAGGAAGAACTCTTAAAGTTGTTTTTATAGGCAATGATGAAATGTTGTTCACCAGCCTTCAGATTTGTGTGACTTACCGCGTAATCGAAATTTAGCGAATTTCTTTTAGTACTCACGTGAATAACTTCACATTTTTCTTTATTCATGGTCAATTGCCACCTTTCTCACCATACATATATCTTATCTAAATCATTTTGTAATTCGTTTTGGTCATCTGATGACTTTAAAAGACGGTAAATTACAGCATCATCTGCAAACAATCCTAGACGGCTACTGCGATTGTCTCCTATGTCGTTAATATAGATCAGGAACAATAGAGGGCCTATAAGATGACATGGAGATAGGAGAAGTTCAGAGTGTAAAATTATTGGGATTACAACCTGATAATAAATTTAGTTGGGAGCAACATACTAACGAACTGCTAAATAGCATAAACTAGTCTGTGTTTGCAATGTGAATGATGTCAGTCATAGGATAGTATAAATATAAAAAACTGGCATATTTTGCTTATTTTCACTACATTATGTCATATGGTATCTTATTTTGGGGTAACTCCACAATCCGAGAAAAATTTTTAGAGTACAGAAGCGTAGAGTACATCCAAGAACATCATGTCGAAACATATTCAAAGAATTGGGCATATTAACCACAGCTTTTCAGTATATTTATTCTTTAGTGAAGTTTGTTGTAAATAATACATCTCTTTTTTCAACTAACTGCTTAGTACACAGTATCAATATTAGGAATAAGAACAATATACATAAAGATTTGAAATCACTTACTCTTGCCCGGAAAGGAGTCCAATACTCAGCAATGCATATTTTCAATAAGTTACCAGCAAGCATTAAGAGTTTAGTTTCAGACAAGGCACAATTTAAACATAATTTAAAGGAATTATTGGTGGCCAACTCCTTCTATTCCATCCATGAGTTTCTCAACAAGTGCGGTAGAACATTTTAACGCAAATTTATTATACTTCAATTTTTGACCATACTTGGCTGTAACAGCCAAGTAACTACCTACTGTGTGAATGATGGATGTATGGATAGCAGATGTAAGTCTTAAGCCTGTAAATAGTGGAAGTTTAATTTTAAACCTTGTACATAATCTGACTGTTCTTAACTGAGGGTCACTGAAATGAATAATTTATTTTCATTTTTGACAATACTTGGTTGTAATAGCCAAGAAACTAGCAAATGTCTGAATGATGGATTTAATGAAAGTAGATGTAAGTATTAAACCTGTAAATATTAGAAGTTTAAATTTAATTCATGTACATAATTTTACTGTTTATTGGCTGAAGGTCATTAAAATTAATGAAACTCAAGTTTTTCTAATTACATTTTTGTAATGTGTTTATCTGACATATTCCAAACCCATGAGGATTCCCTCTTTTATGTATCTATGGAATGAATAATTAATCTAATGTAATCTAATAACACTTCATTGAGGAACGCCGTGTATTATTTCTGGTTTAGGCGATGACTTTCTGTCTATTACTATGAACTGTGACCTTTCTGACAAGAAATCGCGAATGCAGTCCCACATCTGAGGCGATATTCCATAGGCACGCAGTTTGGTTAGAAGACGCTTGTGAGGAACGGTGTCGAAAGCCTTCTGGAAATCTAAAAATTTGGAATAAATTTGACATCCCCTGTCACTGGCACTCATTACTTCATGAGTATAAATGGGTAGTTGTGCTGCTCAAAAACGATATTTTCTGAATCCGTGCTGACTACGTTTTCTTCGAGGTACTTCATAATGTTTGAGTACAGTATATGTTCCAAAACCCCACTGCAAATCGACATTGATGATATGGGCCTCTAATTCAACGGATTACTTCAACTTCCCTTTTTGGGTATTGGTGTGGCTTGAGTAAATTTCCAGTCTTTAGTTACGGATCTTTCTGTGAGAGAACGGTTGTATATAATCGCTAAAAATGGAGCTATTGTATCAACATACTGTGAGAGGAATCTGACTAATATGCAATCTGGACCATAAACCTTGCTTTTATTAACTGATTTAAGCTGCTTTGCGACATCGAGGATATCTATTTCTATGTTTCCCATCTTGGCAGTTGTTCATGATTGGAATTCATGAATATTTACGTCGTCTTCTTTGGTGAACGAATTTCGGAAAATCGTGTTCAATAACTCTGTTTTAGTGGCACTGTCATCAGTGACTTCACCGTTGTTATCGCGTAGTGAAGGTATTGATTGCGTCTTGCCACTGGTGTGCTTTATTTATGACCACAATCTCTTTGGGTTTTCTGCCAGATTTTGGGACAGAATTTCGTTGTGGAAATTATTAAAACCATCTCGCATTGAAGTACACGCCATATTTCGAACTTCTGCAAAACTTTGCCAGTCTCAGGGATTTTGCATTCTTTTAAATTTGGCATGCTTTTTTCGCTGCTTCTGCAGATTTTCGCTGCTTGTGTGCCATGGGGGTTCAGTACCATCACTTATTAATTTATGAGGTATATATCTTTCAGTTTCTGTCAATACTATCCCTTTGAAATCATTTCATAACTTTTCTACGCTTACATGATCAGATCGGAAGGAGTGCAGACTGTCTCTTAAAACGGTGTTAAGAGAATTGTTATCAGCTTCTTTAATTAAATATACTCGTACTTTGCGTTTCTTTTTGATGGTTGTAGGAGTTACGGAATTCAGCCTAGCAGCTACTGCCTTGTGGTCGCTAATCACTGCATTCGTGACAACACTCACTATTTGTCCAGGATTATTTGTTGCTAAGAGGTGAAGTATGTTTTGGCAACCATTTACGCTTCGAGTGGGCTTATGAACTAATGGTTCAAATTAATTTTCTGAGAAAGCGTTCAGCACAATTTCGGATGAAGTTTTATGCCTGTCTACGACTTTAAACGTATAATCTTTCCAGCATATCGATGGTAGATTAAAGTCACCACCGACTGTATTTGTATGAGTGGGTTACCAATTAGAAATGAGAATCAAGATTTCTTTGAACTTTTCAGCAACTATATCTTCTGAGTCGGGGGTCGGTAAAACGACCCAATCAGTGGTTTAGTGCGATTGTCAAATATAACCTCTACCCATACTGTTTCACAAGAACTATATACTTCAATTTCACCACAAGGCATTCTACTTCTGACCGCAATAAATACTCCACCACCAGTTGTATTTAATCTATCTTTTCTGATCACTGTTAGATCATGTGAAAAAGTTTCTGCAGAACTTATTTCCGGCTTCAGCAAGCTTTCTGTACCTATAACTATATGAGTATCAGTGTTTTCTATTAGTGCTTCGAGCTCTGTTTCTTTCCCAACACAGCTACGATAATGTACAGCTACAATACCTATCACTTCTACAACTAACGTATTGTGTTTTACTTGTCCCCTTCTAGATGGACAACCTTTATGTCGTTCACTGAGGCCCTCTAACCTAAAAAACCGCCCAGTCCCTTCCACACAGCCCACGCTTCCCGTGTAGCCGCTTCCTGTGTCTAGTGGA
The DNA here is from genome assembly GCF_023898315.1 of Schistocerca nitens. Taxonomy (NCBI): domain Eukaryota; kingdom Metazoa; phylum Arthropoda; class Insecta; order Orthoptera; family Acrididae; genus Schistocerca; species Schistocerca nitens. Next base: position 74,116,282 of record NC_064614.1, read on the forward strand.
CACCTGACCAACCGGTGGCGTAAGTCAAGGAATCTGCAGCCTACACGGTCACAGAACCGCCTGAGCCTGTAATTCAGACCCTCCACTCGGCTATGCACTAAAGGACCACAACCGGTTCTATCGACGATGGTGCAGATGGTGAACACCTTAATCTCGCTAGCAGTCTTTACCATTTGCGCTAGCCGCCCAAAACCAGAGCGACCTACGTCATTGGTACCGAAATGCGCCACCATCTGCAGTTGGCTGCAACCTGCATTCTTCATGGCATCCAGAAGCAGCCTTTCCACAGACAGAATGACTCCCCCCAGTATGCACACGGAGTGCTTCCTTCCCCTCCTTGGCCGCCATGTTCCTAAGGGGCCCCATTACGCGCCTAGCATTGGAGCACCCAACTACCAAGAAACCCACCCTCTCTGAACGCTCAGACCTTGCAGGCCGAGAAGCTTCCTGGGACAGGGTGGATGACTGCATCCAGCTCACAGAAATCGTCAGCCACAGATAACACCCGAAACCTGTTCGTCATACGAACCTTGAAGGCCCTACGATTGGCCCCTTGGAAAGTTTTTCAGTGTCTGCCAGACATTGGAATGATCTGCCAGTCAACCACAGGTGAGGGGTCAACCTCAGTGCAGGCAGTACCTGGGGCAGCCTCAGCATCGGACCAAACAGGGGCACATGGGACGTGCTCGATGTCTCTCCCATCCCCACTGCCCCTTGGCAGCAGCCTCAAGCTGTGTGAAGGAAGCGAATGCAGCCTGGAGTTGTGAGTGAAGGGTCGCCAACTAAGCTCCCATCTGTACACATCAGTCACAGTTCCTATCCATTATTGCAGTTGCTTCTGTTTGAAGCTCTTAAAAGTACACAACAAACAAATGGTGTACTCAGCTTTTTTTTTTTTTTTTTTTTTTTTTTCATCAGCCTACTGACTGGTTTGATGCGGCCCGCCACGAATTCCTTTCCTGTGCTAACCTCTTCATCTCAGAGTAGCACTTGCAACCTAAGTCCTCAATTATTTGCTTGACGTATTCCAATCTCTGTCTTCCTCTACAGTTTTTGCCCTCTACAGCTCCCTCTAGTACCATGGAAGTCATTCCCTCACGTCTTAGCAGATGTCCTATCATCGTGTCCCTTCTCCTTATCAGTGTTTTCCACATATTACTTTCCTCTGCGATTCTGCGTAGAACCTCCTCATTCCTTACCTTATCAGTCCACCTAATTTTCAACATTCGTCTATAGCACCACATCTCAAATGCTTCGATTCTCTTCTGTTCCGATTTTCCCACAGTAGACTTCTCTGAGCCAGAAATGCCTTTTTTGCCATAGCGAGTCTGCTTTTGATGTCCTCCTTGCTCCGTCCGTCATTGGTTATTTTACTGCCTAGGTAGCAGAATTCCTTAACTTCATTGACTTCGTGACCATCAATCCTGATGTTAAGTTTCTCGATGTTCTCATTTCTACTACTTCTCATTACCTTCGTCTTTCTCCGATTTACTCCCAAACCATACTGTGTACTCATTAGACTGTTCATTCCGTTCAGCAGATCATTTAATTCTTCTTCACTTTCACTCAGGATAGCAATGTCATCAGCGAATCGTATCATTGATATTCTTTCACCTTGTATTTTAATTCCACTCCCGAACCTTTCTTTTATTTCCATCATTGCTTCCTCGATGTACAGATTGAAGAGTAGGGGCGAAAGGCTACAGCCTTGTCTTACACCCTTCTTAATACGAGCACTTCGTTCTTGATCGTCCACTCTTATTATTCCCTCTTGGTTGTTGTAGATATTGTATATGACCTGTCTCTCCCTGTATCTTACCCCTACTTTTTTCAGAATCTCGAACAGCTTGCACCATTTTATATTTTCGAACGCTTTTTCCAGGTCGACAAATCCTATGAAAGTGTCTTGATTTTTCTTTAGCCTTGCTTCCATTATTAGCCGTACCGTCAGTATTGCCTCTCTCGTCCCTTTACTTTTCCTAAAGCCAAACTGATCGTCACCTAGCGGATTCTCAATTCTTTTCCATTCTTCTGTATATTATTCTTGTAAGCAGCTTCGATGCATAAGCTGTTAAGCTGATTGTGCGATAATTCTCGCACTTGTCAGCTCTTGCCGTCTTCGGAATTGTGTGGATGATGCTTTTCCGAAAGTCAGATGGTATATCGCCAGACTCATATATTCTACACACCAACGTGAATAGTCGTTTTGTTGCCACTTCCCCCAATGATTTTAGAAATTCTGATGGAATGTTATCTATCCCTTCTGCCTTATTTGACCGTAAGTCCTCTAAAGCTCTTTTAAATTCCGATTCTAATACTGGATACCCTATCTCTTCTAAATCGACTCCTGTTTCTTCTTCTATCACATCAGACAAATCTTCACCCTAATAGAGGCTTTCAATGTATTCTTTCCACCTGTCTGCTCTCTCCTCTGCATATTAGCAGCTGGAATTCGAAGTGCTTTCTCACTAACGGTCTAAACGACACTGAGCTACACTAACCAAAACAAACATAAGCATGTACAATACTAGCGTCGATAGCAACGCTACACTGTTGTTAAAATAAAACCTTGTGCCTAGTAAGCACTCGAACACCCAAGAAATTACAAAAATAATCTAGTTACTATACAGGTATCCGTAAATAAATCAGACGCTCCTGTTGGAACCTGGTAAAAATAAACAACAAACGAGCGGTGTATTCGACTTATTAGCAGCAGGAACACAAGGTGCTCTGTAACTGACGGTCTATCCGACACCGCGATATGTTACGTGGCAATGTCACACCATGCGAAAATTGCTTTCGTCCTTAGGATGTGCACACAAGTGTATATCACTGTACCAACTGACATGACTGTGCCGATTTCGGAATCCAACCACATTGGCCAGCACTTCCCACTAGACTGCCAACTAAAATCCAGTGCCACTGGCACCGCTGCAATGACTGCCACTTCTTGCTCGTAGCTGTCGCGCCGTGGATCTCTGGCCCAAGAATCCACAGCCTAACACAGCATTTCTTTAACAACCAACAGCGTGCGTGGAAAAGAGGCCATGTGTCTACCTCCTCACCTGCCTGCAGAGAGACACTCGTGAATCTCACTTGGACTCCTGTGCTTTAGCTCTACTACAGGGCAGATATCGATAGGCCCCCCTCCCTCTTTCTTGTAACTTGTGTCTGTCTCTGTATTGTGGTGAACTATGCCACAAACAATTGGCGTTTCGACTATGCCCCGTACAAGCCTATAACCAAAAATTGGAACTGGAACAGCTCCAAATTCTGTTCCTGGAAAACGGATATTCGTCTCAGCAGATACAGACGTACAGTCTGCACAGTAAGGAATAGGATGAGGTCTTCAAGACGACGGACTGCCAGCCACGTATTGGAAATGTTTCGCGCGAAAATAGGCTGAGTAAGAAAACATAGTGTTCAAGTGATGTTTCGACCTCCATAAAAAATCTGTGCGCTTCTGGGATCCGTGAAATAAAACTTAGATCTGCGCAACGCTGGTGTTTATAAGATACTGTATGTGTGAAAGTAAACACTTGGCAAAGAATGCACACTCTTCAGGAGGGTTGGGACTGGGCGATACACTCGCCTCCTGCAAACAGCAAATCCGCTATCGCAGACCACTACATTTACACTGGTCCTTCGATGAAATACAATGAAACAAAAAATATGGAACATATTTCAAACATTTGGAACACTGATATCAATGAATCAGTGGAAATACGACTGCCTACAACCCATATAAATCGGGACTGTGGTTTCCAGTTAAATAATGTATAGAATCCTGTCACCGAAAAACTTCTTGCTCCGTGTAGCCGGCATTGTTCTGCGGTTTTGCTCTGTTGAAATGATCGAAATGATATCAACAAAGCAGGATGTCAACACGGAAGGCACTCACAGAAACGAACACACCCATACTGAACTCGCATGCTCTCTAGCAACATTTGCGCAGTGACACCTCAATACGCAATGCGTGCGCTATGTGGTTTTGAACAGGCGAGCTCAGTGTCTTTTGGCCAGTATACAACTGAATGTGGCCAGAAGACTCTGCGCCGAAGTAAAGTGGCCTCAAGTTGCTGAAATCCGGCAGTTTGTCCGAAATTTCAGAGAACATACCTCATCTTTCTTGTAACTTGTGTCCACCTCGGTCTCTTCCTATTCTTCCTGCCGGCCGCGGTGGTCTCGCGGTTCTAGGCGCGCAGTCCGGAACCGCGCGACTGCTACGGTCGCAGGTTCGAATCCTGCATCGGGCATGGATGTGTGTGGTGTCCTTATGTTAGTTAGGTTTAAGTAGTTCTAAGTTCTAGGGGACTGATGACCACAGCTGTTAAGTCCCATAGTGCTCAGAGCCATTTGAACCATTTGAACCTATTCTTCCTTATTCGGCCTAAAATATCACTGTTTCTTTCGAACAATTTTAAAACTTGACATCCGTACTGTAGTGCAGGAGACTAACATGTGGAATAACTCGAGCTTTACTGAAGGGTCCCATTTTGAACCCTAACCCGCAAAAATGCAGTTTTTTTTTTTTTTTAAATTACGACTTTCGGCAGCCCCTGAAGCGACCACCTCCTTTAGCCTATCGACATTCCCTCTGCGTCCTGTACATTTCATTTGGTGTTACACCTTTTCATATCCTCCAAAATAAGTAGTTATATTTGTACTCTGAGTTGAGGCAATTTATTCAGACTCTGATAGGTGACAAGAATTGACATAAATGTCACTTCAATGTCTTTGTTCTTCAGGACAAGCGTGACAATCGGGACTGACCGCGGGATTTTTGAGTAAACCATCCAGACAGAAAAAAAAAACCACAGATGATTTAGTTGATACTCAGAAAACTCACATTAGTATGGCTATATTATGATTTGATTTTTTCAGTCCTCCGTATGTGGCTAGTGTTTAAAATACTTCTCCACATTAAATAACTTAAGAGGAAAATATAAATACGCAAATTTCTAAGAAAAACTTTTCATCGATACATACTGGGCAATCGTCAATTTTCTGGATGTTAGAGTGAAGAGACAGAACAACTCCTATCATCGATCAGTTTCTTGGGAACCAGACAATAATAAATACACAAAAGCTTGCCATTTATTTACAAGTCTGCGGCAACATGTTACAAGAAGCGTACGTACTACATGGAGGAAGTCCCACACGTCTTTTCAGTCTGTTCAAATGCAAGTTTGTGCACGGTCATTACCAGACAAGTCGATAGTTGACATTGTTTATAAGCTTGTAAGCTCCTCTCCTACTACCGTCCCACTGATTATGATTTTGGTCCTCTGTTTCCCGTGCACGCTACGTAGGGAGTAGCCTCACACACTTTATTGATAGGATCCTTTGATGCTAATTTCTGAAAACAATATCTCTGATGGTCGCATGTGAACCCATAACTCAAACCAATGCAGAACAAAAGCTACATTTGCACTGAAGTGATAAAGCTCGTGAGATAGCGATATGCACAAATACTATTTGATAAAAAGAATCCGGACACCCCCAAAAACATACATTTTTCATATTAGGTGAACTGTGCTGCCACGTACTGCCAGGTACTCCATATCAGCGACCTCAGTAGTCATTAGACATCGTGAGAGAGCAGAGTGGGGCGCTCCGCGGAAATCACGGACTTGCAACGTGGTAAAGTCACTTGTGTCATACGTCTGTACGCGAGATTTCCACACTCCTAAACATCTCTAGGTCCACTGTTTCCGATGTGGTAGTGAAGTGGAAACGTGAAGGGACACGTACAGCACAAAAGCGTACAGGCCGAGCTTGTCTGTTGACTGACAGAGACCGCCGACAGTCGAAGAGGGTCGTAATGTGTGATAGACGGACATCTATCCAGACCATCACAGAGGAATTCCAAATTGCATCAGGATCCACTGCAAGTACTATAACAGTTAGGCGGGAGGTGAGAAAACTTGGATTTCATGGCCGAGCGTCTGCTCATAAGCCACACATCACGCCGGTGAATGCCAAACGACGCCGCGCTTGGTGTAAGTAGCGTAAACATTGTACGATTGAACAGTGGAAAAACGTTGTGTGCAGTGACGGATCACGGTACACGATTTGGCGATCCGATGGCAGGGTGTGGGTATGGCCAATGCCCGGTGTATGCCATCTGCAAGCGTGTGTAGTGCTAACAGTAAAATTCGGAGGCGGTGGTGTTATGGTGTGGTCGTATTTTTCATTGAGATGGCTTGCAGCCCTTGTTGTTTTGCGTGTCACTATTACAGGACAGGCCTACCTTGATGTTATAAGCTCCTTCTTGCTTCCCACTATCGAAGAGCAATTCGGGGATATCGGTTGCATCTTTCAACACAATTGAGCACGTGTTCATAATGCACAGTTTGTGGCGGATTGGTAACACGGCAATAACATCCCTGTAATGGACTGGCCTGCACAGAGTCCTAACCTGAATCCTACAGAATACCTCTGGGATGTTTTGGAACGCCGACTTAGTGCAAGGCCTCACCGACCGACATTGATCCCTCTCCTCAGTGCAGCACTCCGTGAAGAATGAGCTGCCATTCCCCAAGAAACATTCCACCACCTGATTCAACGTATGTATGCAAGAGTGTAAATGTCATCAAGGCTAAGTGTGGGCCGGCACCATATTGAACTCCAGCGTTAGCGATGGAGTGTGCCACGAACTTGATGGAGGGTGTCATGAACTTTAAGTCATTTTCAGCCAGGTGTTCGGACACTTTTGATCACATAGTGTAAGCAGATGGTGGTGGTATCGCGTACACAAGGTATAAAAGGGCTGCGGATTGGCGGCTGTGTCATTTGTACTCAGGTGATTCATCTGAAAAGATATTCGATATGATTGTGGCCGCAAGACGGGAATTAATAGACTTTGAACGCGAAATGGTCTTTAGAGCTAGACGAATGGGACACTCAGATTCGGAAATCGTTAGACTCTCAGCGTCAATAGTGTACTGAATATACCAAATTACATTCATTACCTCTCACGACGGACAAGGAAATCGCCGACGCCCTTCACTTAACGATCGAGCTCAGCGGCGTTTGCTTAGCGTTGGCAGTGCTAGTAGACAAGCAGAACTACCTGAAATAGCCGCAGAATTCAATGTGGAACGTGTGGCGAACGCATATTTATTTATTTTAACTTTTACGACCCTATTGGATCACTTTAGTTCAAATCTTGTAGTCGTCCTTAGCCGTTTCATTTGTTTGGCTGTTTCTTCTTTCTTTTTAGCCCATATTTTTTTGAGCCGTTCCGATCTTCGTTTTCTTTCCTCCTCTGAATACACCACATTTCGTCTCTGCCTTGGTTTGTGCGTGAGTGTTATTGTGTTTGTTTTTACCCATTCGCTGTATTTCTGTGATTTTGTTACAAGATCCTCCTTCGAGATTCCTAGTTCTTCCATGTCCTTCATATATTAGAACAGTAAGGCTAAATTTGGCGTTAATGGGCTGTGGCAGCATATGACTGATACGAATGTGTTTGCTAGCAGCACGACGTCAACAGCAGATCTTCTACTGGGCTCGTGACGATAGCGGTTGGACTCCAGGTGAAGAGGAAACCGTGGCCTCGGCGGATGAGTCCCAATTTCAGTTGGTAAGAGCTGACGGTAGGGTTCAAGTATGATGCAGACCCACAAAGCCTCGTATCCAAGCTGTCAAAAAGGCACTGTGCATGCGGATGGTGACTCCATAATGATGTGGGCTGTGTTTACATCGAATGGGCCGGGTCCTCTGGTCCAACTGAACCGGTAATTGACTTGAAATTGTTATGTTCGGCTACTCGGAGATATCTGCAGCCATTCAACGATAGGTTTCTTGAAACTTTATCGTAAATGATCATCAGCTTGTTATTTTTATGCTCAGTGCTACCGTCTCGATCAGTAGACCATTATCAGGACGAAGCCTAACGGACAGACAAAATCTTTAAAGTGCACATGTCACAATATGCTCACAAAATAAAAAGTATTGCATTAAATAACGTAGAAATTACCGGCAACTCGCAACCAGCTTGTCACTACAGCTGTTTACATGCTCGCTTGATTGATATGATTAAAAATCGCTTGTTCCCTCATATTAATTCATGAATGACACGTAACTTTAATGATGGTTAATTCAATTATTTCTTGTTCACTTTTTATTAATTTGACATTTCATGTTTTGTGAAGCTTTCCTTCAATACACATGTCACTTCTTTGTATGCGTTTTCAAGATTATGCATTTTTGACACCGTTTGATAAATACATTTTTCGTTAAGCCTCTTCGATGTTTACATCATTGTTAAAACGATATAGTCCAAAGTACTCCAAAGATCTCAAATGCACATGTGCTAATCAATGTTACAACTGCAGACACCCTCTAACGATTTCTGTCCAAGGTTCATAGGAATTTGTCTTTGATCTTTTCTGTTAAAAAATTTGTTTTGCTAGTAGTCCGTCATAATTTCCTTCAGTTTGAAATTTATGTTTGGCTTGAGTGCGTCTTCTACATATCCTTGTCTTTTGGAGATCATTAATTGTTACGGAAGCTATATATTTCATCCTACATTAAAATTGTTAACGTCCAACATTGTAGTGACCAGCTGGTTACGACTTGTCAGTAATTTCTACGTTATTTAACTCCATAACTTTTATTTTGTCAACATATTGTGACCTGTGCAGTTCAAATATTTTGTCTGTCCTTAAGCTTCGGCTTGATAATGGTCTACTGATCGAAACCCATAGCAGTGAGCGTAAAAATAAACAGATGATGGTAACGTACAATGAAGTTTCACAATTATGTGACAGCTGCCGAGCTCCACCTCATCACCAATGTAGACTGGATTTCTATGGATGACAGTAGGCATTGTCAACGGACCATGGAGTGAATGATTGGGATACTCAGATACCCCGACATGAATTCCATCTAATCTTATCTGGCATGATCGACAAGTCACGTCGCGTACAAAATCCTACACCGGGAACACTTACGTAATTATGGACCGCTGTAGAGAAAGCGTGGGCCAATATTTCTGCACTGGACTTAAAATTACTTGTTGAGTCTATGACATGTAGAGCTGCTGTACAACGTAGGGAAAAAAGGACGTCCGACACGATATTATGAGGTACCTCATGACTTTTGTCACCTGAGTGTGTTTTACAGCATCCACAAAACGTCTTTCGTGATAATAATAAATTTTTTTATCGTGCGCCTCTATCACACAGAATGCCCTACACGTAAAACATGAACGATACAACTCAATAAAGGTATCTGACTGGTGCGACTTGTTTACACGAGACCAGTCAACAGTTAACCCTCACTCACACTTCTGCGCCATATTCGCAGCCTGCTGGCGAGCGCCAAACCAGGCCCACTGTTGAGACCAGAAACAAAAAGCAGTGCAATCACACATTGACACAACTGCATATAACTCCGGTAAGTGAGCGATTCCCCTTACACAGTACACCATTCAGTAAACGGACCCACGTATGTAACATTTAAGATACACGTATCCTTCTCACGTTACTGAAAGTAATTTAATGATAGTAAACAGTTCTACCATTGCATAATTCTAAAGAAAGTGAAAGCGACTTAAAGCCAAAGGGTATTGGACATCATGAAACTTTAAGTCTCTGAGATGATATTTACAATGTACAAACGTAGTCGAAAATTAGAAAGAAGGGCAGATGTACCTGTAAGGCCATTTTCATACAAACTGCTTGCAGCACACGTTGTGTTTAAAATTTAATGAAAGTAGAATGAAATGTTTATCCGGTACTTTGAAAGCACTGCTATTTTAGAAGTTATATATTGATGCAAAACGTTTCCTTAATGAAATATGAAAAAAATGAGTTGTCAAAATATCATCCACAGCTATTATTGCTGATAAGTTTTATTACCTCGTGATATTTTCCAGAATGGAAGTGTACTACACAGACAGTTACGGGTGGCAGACTAACGGCACGTTCGACGGTGTGATAGGCATGATGCAGCGCGAAGAAATCCAGATAGCCGCCTCGTCGCTCTTCATGAGGCGTGACAGAATGCCGTACGTGGACTTCGCCGCAGAAGCTTTCTATCTCAAGTACGTCGTGACCTATGTGTGTAGCTAGATGCTTGTAGATTTTTTAATATTGTCAAGTGTTAATACATTAAAAAAGAATATGTTTCATATATATTTCAGATGATATTTTAGCTCAAAGAAAACAATCTGCATTTTCTTATATGAACCTCCTCACACTTTAACTCTAATAAATATATTTCTTATTAAGTTCAATGTTACTTCGAGTTCTGTCAGCGAGGGTGCTGTCACATTAAGTATATGCCAGTACATGAATGAATTTTACAATAAAATTAATATGTTATATAACTACGTCATAAGTAAGGAACAATATCGACTGATAAATAACTAATGTCTCTGAAATCTGTCACCTCCATTTAGTAGTTGTAGGACAACATTTTCCTCTACAATCTCTGAGTTTAAGCATAACATTTTTTGACTGTTTTCCGTCGCTACCTGTTACTGATTTTGGTTGCCGATTGATAGCCCCTGTTTCTCCTGTGTCTAATCTTGGTATGAGATAACTGCTGAACATATTTTCAGTTTTTATTTCTACTCCTGTCCCCCGTCGGCATACACTTCTAGTGTTATATTTACTCAGCGTTACTACGAATCTTAGATACGCTGAATTCATGGTTAACACTATTAATGTCTGATATGGAAATATGATCAAACTTGTTACCATTCATAAAATGTCCAATTTTGTTGAGATTTTCCCTTAATTCACTTTTAACTTTCCAAATCTCTCTTTAAGTTGAGATATCGTACCCTTATCCGTTCAAATTTTGCACTAGATCTCAGGACATAGTTACGTAGATGCTCTGTTTCATATTATTTAGTACAGTATAAAAAATTTTCGTAGACAGTAAATTAAACGTTTGAATAAAAATTCGTCATTCGTTGGTGTGAATCTTTTTTGATCTTCGCATGACACACTGAATTCTTCCAAGCTCTTTTAAGTTCTTTACTGTCACTCTACTTACATTTCCCGCAGCAGATAAGGGATCTTCTACTCTCTCTTTGCATTTGCCCATACATAACCGCTGCCTCTTGTGCGACACTTCTCAGCATGAGCCAACTGCTTAATAGACTCTCATTTTCTGATTCGACTACTGTCTCCTTACTGGTACTTCAGCTCACTTACTCTGTCACATTAATCACAAATGTTTATTTCATGTATGTCTATTTATTATTGCAGTTGCTCCTGTTCCTCCATTTCTTTCTAATCGACTTTATTCTCCATTCAAACATATTTGTCTACCACCTTATCCCTCTACAAATAATACCCATTTATTCACTTTATTATCCTAAAATTCAGACTTAGCTAGCATCATTTTTAAGGATAGGCTTCCTGTTTCCAGGCCTTAGCCCATTTTTCCCATTACGGTATGGTCTTCATAATTGTGCCTGTATAAACACCACCAAATGTTGCATTTCCCCCACCATAACTGTGAATCATAACATGCTGTAAGCGTAAGTATTTTTATTGTGATGTATATTATTATGTTCAACAGTGATATTACCTAACTGCTAAATAATGAAGTCTTGGAAACAACCTATACGGAAACATCACTGCGTGTAATATAGTAAACTTTACCTGTCACGGTCACCATTAAAAGAAAAGTGTAGTTTAGTGCTTGAATCCTTATGAATTGTTAAAATTGACCTTAATTTTATCACAGATGACAACACATGTAACAGAAACATCTGATGTTTGATTTTAGGGCTCGGGTATTCAGCTCGTTGGTGTCGCCCAACACGCGCAATATTTCGGCAAGCCGACGTCTTGCCATCTTCAGGAGCTCCTGGTTCGAATGGCTCTAAGCACTAAGGGACTTAACACATGAGGTCATCAGTCCCCTAAACGTAGAACTACTTAACCCTAACTAACCTAAGGACATCACACACATCCATGCCCGAAGCAGGATTCGAACCTGCGACCGTAGCAGCAGCGCGGTTTCGGACTGAAGCACCTAGAACCGCTCGGTCACAACGGCCGGCTCAGGAGTTCCTGGGCCCCAGAAGCAAGTGAAAATGGCAAGAAGTTAGATTGCCATAACATCGCGCCTGCTGGACGACGCAACAGGGCTGAACATCCGAGAAATATTCAAGTGAAACCCCTGATACTTAAATGATGAGCACAGTCTTTGTTTCCTTACAAGGGAACCTCCCCATCACACCCCCCTCAGATTTAGTTATAAGTTGGCACAGTGGATAGGCCCTGAAATACTGAACACAGATCAATCGAGAAAACAGGAAGAAGTTGTGTGGAAGTGTGAAAAAAATAAGCAAAATATACAAACTGAGTAGTCAATGCGCAAGATAGGCAACATCAAGCAGAACATGAGCTCAGGAGCGTCGTGGTCCCGTGGTTAGCGTGAGTAGCTGCGGAACGATAGGTCCTTGGTTCAAGTCTTCCCTCGACTGAAAGTTTTACTTTCTTTATTTTCGCAAAGTTATGATGTGTCTGTTCGTTCATTGACGTCTCTGTTCACTGTAATAAGTTTAGTGTCTGTGTTTGGCGACCGCAGCGCAAAACCGTGCGATTAGTAGACGAAAGGACGTGCTTCTCCAATGGGAACCGAAAACATTTGATCGCTAGGTCATAGGTCAACCGATTCCTCCACAGGAAAACACGTCTGATATATTCTATACGTCACTGGTGACGGCATGTGCGTCACATGACAGGAATATGTTGTCGACCCACCTAACTTGTACACTTGGCGTATGGGTAAAAAGATTCTTCTACCTTGCCCGATTTAGGTTTTATTGTGGATGTAATAATCACTCCCAAAAAAGTAAAGAAAACATAAGAGTTTGTCACATAAACTGAAAATAAAAAATTAAACTTTTCACTCGAGGGAAGACTTGAACCTTGGACCTTCCAATCCGCACCTGCTCTCACTAACCACGGGACCACGGCACTCCTTAACTCCCACTGTCCTTGATGTGGCCTGTCTTCGCATGGACTACTCAGTTTGTATATTTTACTTATTTTTTTCATAGTTCCACACAACTTCTTCCTGTTTTCTCGACTGATCTGTGTTCAGTTTTTCAAGGCCTATCCACTGTGCAAACTTATAACTAAATCTGAGGGGGGTGCGATGGGGAGGTTCCCTTGTTAGTAAGACTTACACTCTTTCATATTAATACAAATCAGTGGCACGTCCATGACTGTGGTAATTGAAACAAACGTCACCAATTATTGTTATTCGGCGGAGGAAAAAGGAATGATAAGGAGTTTATCGACTATATAAGGTGTACAAAGCGCTCTGGGTAACACCAGCCATTTTGTGGCACGGAACACGCACTGTGGTGAGGTAAGTGTGGCGTGCCCGCAGGACGGCCGTGGTGTTCCGGCAGCCGACGCTGGCGAGCGTGACGAACATCTTCACGCTGCCGTTCAGCACGGCCGTGTGGGCGTGCTGCGTGCTGCTGTGCGTGCTGACGCTGCTGCTGTTCGGCCTGCAGCTGCGCCTGGCGGCCAGGCGCGGCATCGAGGGCGAGCTCACGCACGTCACCTACCCGGAGCTCTTCACGTTCGTGCTCGGCTCCATCTGCCAGCAAGGTGGCCAGCTGCTTACACAAAATATACAAGATTAATACGATCCTCTTAAACTGGTAACTGGAAATTCAGTGGTCTCACAAAGATATAGAAACATCGTGTGGAATGTACGCTCGATCATAAATGTACACGCTAGCCAAGCCTGCAGGTCGTGCTATTGTACGAGGTGTACAACTTTGCTTCCGCCGTTTCTACCCCAACATGTGAGGCTTTAATGAAAAAATTGGTTACACATGTACCGTTCAAAGTATTTTCCGTCACTGTCCACTACTTCCTCACATCTTTCGGGCAGTGTACGAACCCCGCGTCGAAAACTTTTTTCATCTTTTGAAGCGATCCACGAATCGATCCAATTTGTGACTTCTTCATGAGATTGAAAGTGTCGGTCAGCCAAGCCATGCGCCATTGATCTAAACAGGTGATAGTCAGAGGGAACAATGTCTGGAGAATACGGCGGGTGGGGTAGGACTTCCCTTTTTAACGTTTCCAGGTACGTTTTGACCGTTTTCGCAAAGTGGTGTCGATCGTTCTCGCGCTGCAAAATCACTTTATCGTGCCTCTCGCTGTATTGAGGCCGTTTGTCTTTTATTCCTCTGTTCAAACGCATTAACTGCGTTCGATAACGAGCACCTGTGATTGTGTCACTTGGTTTAAACACCTCATAGTACACGACGCCGAACTGGTCCCATGAAATGCAGAGTATGATCTTGGAGCCGTGAATATTCGGTTTGGCCGTCGACGTGGAAGCATGGCCGGGGTATCACCACGCGTTTTTGCATTTAGGGTTATCGTAATGAACTCATTTTTCGTCCCCAGTCACAATGCGATGCAGAAATCCCTTCCGTTTTTGCCTCTGAAGCAACCGTTCACAAACACTCAAACGCCGTTCAACGTCTCTTGGTTTCAGCTCACACGGGACCCAAGGTCATTCTTCCTGAATCATGCCCATAGCCTTGAGACTTTTGAAATGGCGTCCTGTGTCACTCCCACTAATTGTGCCAGTTCTTCTTGAGTTTGACTCGGGTGTCCACTCAGCATTGTCTCGAATTCTGCATCTCCGAAAACATTCTCTCTTGAACACTATGCCGGTCTACGACGTTAAAATCACCCTTCTTGAAGCGTTGAAACCAATCAAGACACGTCATTTCACTAATACCGTCTTTACGATACTTAGCTGGGAGCATTCGACGTAACTCAACCTCTCTTTTCTTCATAATGAAACAAAACAGTAACACCTCCCACAAATGACGAGAATTAGGCTCGTAAACTGACATTTTCAATGAAGAACAACTTTATGATGCAGACACAAATCGATTAATGTTTGAATGAGGTTATGTTGACCGAGGTCCACGCTAACTGCCTGACGTCTGCGATCTGTTTCTGTCGACCGCTACTTACCGCAAGTTTCAGTCGTGTTCAGAACGCTGTTCTGTGTAAGTGTGTGTGAGTGCTTTACGTCGGAGCTAAGTGAATAGTATGGTGGTTGCTTTCATAATTAGGTTTTGCTGAGTTATTTGAAGAGGCACCGTTGCGAAGATTTATACCGCATACAGGGAAAGCGGGAAAACATCGTCCGCTAATCACAACGCGGAAGAAAGTGTGTGCTGAGTGTCAGTGACAGACGGTTTTCAAAGAGCATTGTGATGAAAAGGGCTAGAGCTACGAAAGACACTACAGAACTGAATGCTGCATTCGTGAACAGTGGCAGCACCAAAATCATAAGCTGGGAACTAAAAGGCCAGATGGGATTCGAAAATATCAGTGATGCAAATACCCGTAACAGGGAAACATGGTGCTGAAGCCATACAACTTGCACCATGGAGCAAAGGAAGAAAATCATTTGCTCGAATGATTTTGTTCCATATTGCTTCCAACTCCCGTCTAAATTTAGATCTGGCGCATTCCCTCCCAAGCCTACGATGCGGACTGGTTGACACCAAGCGTGAAACATGGCGGGGAGGTAGGCTATGATTTGAGCAGCCATTTCGTCGTATTCCATGCTGAACAGGGTCACTCTGCAAGGTCACGTACAGCCAAGGTTTATGTGACCGTTTTGGCTGGCCAAATCCGCCCTGTGGCACAATATTTGTTTCCAGTTGGTGCTTTCGTGTTCCAAGACGACAGCCCTCATGTCCAGAGAGCTCTTATCGTCCAGGACTGGTTTTGCGAGTTCGACGATCAATTGGCGCATCTCCTGCAGTCGCCACAGTTAGCAGATCTCAATATTATTGAGCCATTCTTGTCTACTTTAGAGAAAAGGGTGCATGATCGCTGTCATCCGTAACCTTTACTTGAAATTGCCTCTATTTTGCCTTTAGAAAGGTATGATAACCCATTGAAAACCGTCCATCACTTGTATTTACCATTGCGGGACGTCTAGAAGCTGTTTCGAATGTCACCGATTTCCTACACCATATTAGGGATGACAATGTATTGTGTCTTTGTTATGGTTCAAATGGCTCTGAGCACTATGGGACTTAACGTATGAGGTCATCAGTCCCCTAGAACGTAGATCTACTTAAATCTAAGTAACATCATACACGTCCATGCCCGAGGCAGGATTCGAACCTACGACCGTAGCAGTCGCGCGGTTCCGGACTGATGCGTCTAGAGCCGCTCGGTCACCGCGGCCGGCCGTCTTTGTTATCTCCATGGTTTTGTACACTCCCTAAACCTCTCTCGCTGAAGTTGTCACTGTGGCCACTTACAACATGCACTCACAGTTTAAGTTCCGAAAATCACTATTTTAGTTTAGCATCACCTCAGAATCGCAAGTAACTTGTGTAACACACAAAAGCACATTATATATGAATCGTTGGGTGCAATACATGTAACTGGACGTAGGTCTTAGGACGTATCGCGAAAAGAGGACTGGAGCCCGTGAAAAGAAGAGCAGTATAAAAAATGAGTGTTGGTAAAAAAACATGCGATCGAGTGGAAAACTGTAGACGCAATATACGAGATGGAGATGTAGATGAAGAAACGTAAAGGCTGGGACCAGGCAGTACAAGTACTGATACAAAAGACGAACCTACAGTTTATTGTGAGATTCTTGTAAGAGCATTTAATAAACATTTAAAGGGCAATGAAATACCTGACGAATGGGAAAGGATATATTACTTCTGCCTATAAAAAGAGATAACTGGGTAGGATTTAAAATTACAGAGGAATTAGTGGGTTGCTTTCAGTAGCTAGGTTGTATGGTAGTGTCCAAAAGAAGCAGGTGGAAGAAGAGACAGAAGAGGAAAATGGTTTTCGACCTTGACATACCTGTATTAATGGAACATCTGTTTCATGAAATTTAATAGAAAAGAGAATGAAGAAAATGGCTAGGAATCAGAATATCCATACGATATTCATTGAAGTACACAAAGCTTGCGACATGGTTCCTCTAAGTAAATTGTGGGATGAGCCTTACATACTACGTGCGAAACAGTTCTGTGTAATAGGCACCACTTGTGTAAAGATAGCTGAACAGGCGTCCGTTGAGTTTAGAATCACAAAAGGACTTGTACAAAGGTCTACTTTAGCGCCTACTCAGTTGGAAATCTATTTAGAAGAACTTTTAAAGTAACGAGGACGTAAATGCTGCGGCACAGGAATCCGAGTAAGAACAGAAACGTCAGTTCAGTACTTTTTTCTGACGACCAGGTGATCATTTGCAACCGATGCTGAAGGTGTGGAATTCAGAATCTCAGAAAACAATATTAGAAAGGGGGTCATTTGATAAGTCTCACCAAAACTGGATGTCTTATAGTGGTAGGAGATGAAGAAATAAATTTGGGAACTGATGTCTCCAAGATAAGAAGAAGTACAGCTTTTAAATATCTTGTTGTAACATTATGTGTCAGTGCACACGACGTCTCAGACGCTTCAGTTCTCATCTCTTCCTGTTTTTCCACTGTCCATGAACCACCACCATAAAATGTTCTGCGCAATACGCAGATTTTCAGAGATTTCTCCCTCAAATTGAGTCTGATGTTTCCCGATTTTGCCTGTATTAGTCTGCTTTTTATGTCCTCCCTGCTCCGTCCGTCATCGGTTAATTTTCTTCCAAGCCAGCAGAATTCCTTAACTTTTTCTACATCGTGGGCACCAATTTTGATGTTAAGTTTTTCGCTGTTCTGATTTCTGCAGCTCCTCGTTACTTTTCTCGTTTTCAGTTTCTCTAAATTCATATTCTATATTACTTATACTGTTCTTTCCATTCGAAAGATTCTCTGATGTTTCTTCCATTCCACAGACGATAGGAATGCAATATCCGTGAATCTTATCGTTGATATCTTTCCATCCTGAATTTTAACCACTCTCTTGAATCCTTCTTTTTCTCTCACTGCTTTTTCGATGTAGAGACTGATCAGTAGGGGCTAAAGATTTCATTACTCTCTTACATCCTAGTTAATTCGAGAACTTCGTTCTTTATCTTTCAGTGTTATTGTTCCCTCTAGGTTCTTTACATGGTATATCTCACCCGTCTTTCCCTTTGACTTACTCCTATTTTTAGCAGAATTTCGAACACCTTGTAGGTCGACAAACTGTAAGAGGGTATATCTTCCTTGTCTATTCAAATTTCTTCTTTTGTCAAGTCATCAGATACATCCACTCCTCATAGAGGCATTCAGTGTAATCTTCCCACCTACCTGAGCTCTCTTTTACCTTTCACATTGTGAAACTTCTTAATTAAGATTTTTTATTTTAACTGTTGAGTGAAATTTAATGAAAGTGTTACATTGCTAGTCTCTATCACTTCAACACTGACTTACAGAATTTGCCCTAACAAGCAGAACTCAAACTTTTTCTATTCATTAGTTACTCACAATATTCAACGGTAAAGCGATCTGACTGCTTTAAAATTAACTCAAAGAATTGCCCTGAATTAGAAGAAATCCTAACAATAACCCATACATATCGTAAGCCACTTACCCCACAGAAAATCTTCATGAGACGAACTACAGCGATAGAAGCACCAATACTAACAGCTAAATAAGAGATTCTAACTACTGAAGGCTCTAACTACTAGTACGCATGTGATTACCAAAGGAAGGATTTTGTTACATAGCAAACAATGTATTTACCAGATTTTGCCTTGATCAAGTGACAACGAATTCAAAAAAATTGTATAATAAATCGGTAATAAATCTCCATGACGGATACACATTCAGGCCGTCCGCTCGCGGTAATACTCCAAACCTCCAGCACTGTTAATTATTAAACTCTGACCTCCATCACTGCTGACTACTCACTCCCTACTTCCATCACTGCTGGCTGTTCACCTCCAACTGCTATCACTCCTAACTATTCACCTCTAACTGCAAGTCCGACCAGTCACCGAGTCTCCTACAGAGTGCGCACAGCGCGTCAGAGATATTAATGCAGAGCGCTACATAGCACTGTCAACTTAGAAACACATAAAAAACACATAGAAACAAATAAACAGCCTACTTACAACTGGAATTCCCGTTTGCACTCATAATATTACCAGCCTTGTTCTCAAGTTAATCATAGGGTGTTTTGACTTTTCTGTATATTTAGTCAGTCCTTCCGACGATCGTTTCTTTTCCGATTTTGTCACCATGCTTCCAGCAGACATTTCGCCTTAGCTTCCCTCAGCTGCCCTCCACATCGTAATTATTTCATTCGTAGCTCATTTATGTTGCTGTGACTCTCTTTTTATCTGAACATTTCTGTATTTCATTCTTTGATCGATCAATTGAAGTATTTTCTCTCTTAGCTAAAGTTCTTTTGGAGCTACCTTCCTTGTTCCTATATCTGACTGTCTAGCATCCATCACTACCTTTTTGCAGATGTTCACTCCTCTTTAACGAAATGCCTCTTGCGGTGTTCCTTTTCGTAGTTCTATCTATTGTTGCAAAGTTCGTGGTATCATCACATATGAAAGAACATAACCAAGAGGTCGTCGTCTGAAGAGCAAAATCCCTTCACAAGGGCGTCCGTACCCGGGGTCAAGCTAGCGGCCGCAGCACACATCCCTCCACCCTCCCAACAGCTCATACAGAACGGAAATAATTTACGGTATCGAGGCGTTCTTCTTTCAGGAAAATGATTTAAAATTCGATGTTACATAGGTTTCTAAAAGAGTTGCACTTTTTTATGGTTGGTTACAAGTCACTATTCGTCTCAAAATATTAAAAATACTATTTCCCCCTCCCGGTTTGGTAACCCGCTGCAAAATATTTTACGAGCACTCTTGCTCTTTGCAAATACGAGGAAGTCACTTTCCAGTCATTGTTAAAAAGCCTCAAATGGAATGGTACCGTGAGAATAGATTCGTCATGTTATTCGTCGTGCTATTGTTGTAAACAGTGTGATGTGTGAACATGTTTTGCTCCACATTTAGAATTGTACTATACCCGAAAAATATTGTGAAATACAACCTTTGCGTCCGTTCTAAAGTTTCTGATAGCCCCAGTAAACAGCTACACAGGCAGAGCCCCAACGGCAAATTAGCGCGGCAGGTGCCGCTCGCTGTGCGAGAGAAAAACTGTCAGGAGGCAAGCGAGCAGCACAGAGCTGGCGCGAACTCATCAGCGAAACGATTAATGGCCCCTTCTGGTTTGTCTCTAACATGACGCTTTGACACGGTTTAATTTTGCATCGGGGAATGAGATGTAGGTATAGAGGGCTCATGTAGGCACAAAATAAACGGTGGGAGAAATAAAACGGGCACGAAAATTATTTACAAGACTGTTGCGGAATTGACCCTTGTTAATGAACAGGAGAACTGCCCACCATAGAGGTTGCCTGAAACTATGACTTTGATGCACAAAGGGGTTGCTGTCGGCTGTCTACACATACGCATCTCCAGCATGCTGTTTCTCGAGTATTTCGCAGTGTCATTAGCTTTGAGTGAGTGAGTGTTTAGTGACCATCTGAATGCAACGCAAAGTGATGCTCACGATAAAAGCATGGCGTTTTCGTTGGCGAGTGTTACGCGAAGCAAAATTCGTTGGAAACATGTGCAAAATTGTTTCCGCAGAAGCCTAGGTCTGCAAGTGTTTCGGAAAAATATCTACTAACGTTTGAAATGGAAAACGTAGTGTCCAGAATGCGCGGAACGGACTCTGTAGCGAATAAGATCGTCTACCGCCGTGGCGACAGTACGAGGTGCATTCACGTTCTAAGGCCTCCGATTTTTTTTCTCCCGACTGGAAAGAGATAGAAACATACGCATTGTTTTAAAATGAGGCCGCGTTGATTGTCAATACGTCCCAAAGATGGCAGCACCGTACGGCAGATGGAATTTTACCGCCAGCGGCGAGAATGAGAACTTTTTTAAATACTTAAAATGGCGACGTTTTCCTTACTTGAACAGCGTGCAATCATTCGTTTTCTGAATTTGCTTGGTGTGAAACCAATTGAAATTCATCGACAGTTGAAGGAGACATGTGGTGATGGAGTTATTGAAGTGTCGAAAGTGCGTTCGTGGGTAAGACAGTTTAATGAAGGCAGAACATCGTGTGACAACAAACCGAAACAACCTCGGGCTCGCACAAGCCGGTCTGACGACATGATCGAGAAAGTGGAGAGAATTGTTTTGGGGGATCGCCGAATGACTGTTGAACAGATCGCCTCCAGAGTTGGCATTTCTGTGGGTTCGGTTGACATAATCCTGCATGACGACCTGAAAATGCGAAAAGTGTCATCCGGGTGGGTGCCACGAATGCTGACGGACGACCACACGGCTGCACGTGTGGCATGTTGCCAAGCAATGTTGACGCGCAACGACAGCATGAATGGGACTTTCTTTTCGTCGGTTGTCACAATGGATGAGACGTGCATGCCATTTTTCAATCCAGAAACAAAGCGCCAGTCAGCTCAATGGAAGCACGCAGATTCACCAACACCAAAAAAATTTCGGGTAACCGCCAGTGCTGAAAAAATGATGGTGTCCATGTTCTGGGACAGCGAGGGCGTAATCCTTACCCATAGCGTTCCAAAGGGCACTACAGTAACAGGTGCATCCTGCGAAAATGTTTTGAAGAACAAATTCCTTCCTACACTGCAACAAAAACGTCCGGGAAGGGCTGTGTGTGTGCTGTTTCACCAAGACAACGCACCCGCACATCGAGCTAACGTTACGCAACAGTTTCTTCGTGAGAACAACTTTGAAGTGATTCCTCATGCTCCCTACTCACCTGACCTGGCTCCTAGTGACTTTTGGCTTTTTCCAACAATGAAAGACACTCCGTGGCCGCACATTCACCAGCCGTGCTGCTATTGCCTCAGCGATTTTCCAGTGGTCAAAACAGACTCCTAAAGAAGCGTTCGCCGCTGCCATGGAATCATGGCGTCAGCGTTGTGAAAAATGTGTACGTCTGCAGGGCGATTACGTCGAGAAGTAACGCCAGTTTCATCGATTTTGGATGAGTAGTTAATTAGAAAAAAAATCGGAGGCCTTAGAACTTGAATGCGCTTCGTAAGTCCTCGATCTCTTAAGTGTCCATGACGGCAGTAGATTACCACGTACACTCTTTGACATAAAACTTGACCGGCGGCCGGCCGCTTCAGAGGCTAAGTCCGCGCCGATCGCGACATGGGACAAAAAAACTGGCCAACTCGCTAATTCTCTAAGTCCGGTTATCTGCACAATCTGGCAACACTGTAGACTGCGGCACTTCCTGGAGGAAAACTTGTCCCATGATAGAGAAACTCTAGGCTGATTACGCCTGTGGTCTAGCGGTAGCGTGCGTTGTTTCTGTTCATAATGTCAGTGGATCGAGAGCAGCTGGCATAAAATATTTTTATAGCCTCTTCTGTCTGAATGCTGAAGACGTGAATGTAATGGTAGCGCAGATTCAATCTATTTCGCTTTGTGACACACCGATATCAAAATTTTATCCAGTAACGATTTTGCGGCAGATTTCCTGCAGACTGTCCTCCTCTGGACGCCGTATGCGGCAAAGCTCCGGGATCCATTTGCTGGCTACTGGCAGCGGCCGTGGCGACAGCAGCGGCGCTGCACTCCCCCGTTCTTTATCGAAAGCGCCTGCTACCGCTCATCGCTTTTGATGATTTAAAACGCTTTATTATTAAATGTTGCTCCACAGAAAATTTCTACAATTTCCATTCACGCTCAAAAGCAACGGAGACAGACGCCCTGATTAGTAGGCGGGTATTATATTACATTAATCGGCAAGAGCTGAGTATGGCCCGAAATTAATTTTATAGACTGGGACGAAATTAAACCACCTCACTACATTCGATGAATTTATAAATGCTTCATACCTCGTTTCTTTCCCTTTCAAACTCAATTATTTGTGCAACTTTTGGTCAATGTTTGGATTTTTTCGTCAAGCCAGAGTGAACGTCTGTGGTGTAAAGTGTATTACAGTTCTTGTTTCATTCCTTATGGTAAGTCTATGCGATAAACTGTGTGAATACCTTGCAATGCATGCTCTGTAGCAGTGCAGGAACACTGCACATTTGGAGTTCCATGTATGCGTTCATGAAGTATTTATTGTTGATTGGAAGTGATAGTTAAGGTCATCAGATTTAAACCAGAAAAATTTGTCGTTTTGAAGGTTTCAGAGAACGGAAAGGAATTGCTAACGCCGGTGTTAGAAAACGTCTACAGTTAAATGCTATTGCAAAAATTTGGAAGAAGGGAACTACATTAATGAACATGTGCACTTCATAAACAACCTTCTGACATGTTAGACCTATATGACGAACAAAGCTCAAATTTATATCGTTGACAGTCGGTTTGAATCTTTTCAGGGTCTATTTTACAGTGAAGCACCTTGGAGTTTGCAAAGCAGAAATCCATGATATTAACTTAATTTACTAAGTCGAAATCGGACGAAGATTGATGTTTAAAGGCATTCTTCAGATTTCGCATAAGAAATTTCTGCTAGCAGTTTGCAACTCCATTAATTAAAATGGAAAATAAAAGGTTGTAGTCAACGGCTTCTACCGTGATTCGAACTGCAATGTCTTATAGTACAAGCACTGCAACGCACAAGGGAACCTCTGAGCTAACGACACACTGGCGGCCAGAGGCGGAATATAGTCACTGCGATGTTGCCTGAGCCTCAAAACGCAACCTTAAACACACGAACAGAGGAGGTGGAGATTACTGTTTTAACGTCCCGTCGACAACGATGTCATTAGAGACGGAGCACAAGCTCGGATTAGGGAAGGATGGGGAAGGAAATCGGCCGTGCCCTTCCTAAGGAACCATCCCGGCATTTGCTTGAAGCGATTTAGGGAAATCATTGAAAACCTAAATCAGGATGGCCGGGCGCGGGATTGCACCGTCGTCCTCCCGAATGCACACACAAACAGGTGTTACTTATGTGAAGAACGCCGTTCTTGGAGTCCAGAAATTAAATATACTTTCTAATTGTGTCATCTTGCAGTGGATTATATCGTACGAGTCTTCGATGTGGAAAACGAATGTCAAGTGAATTTAGCGAGGTAACGCCAACCTACACCCGGAAGTAAATGCACTATCAGAGTGTTGACAAATACTTGCTACGACGCTGCCATTTCTAGGCTCTCTGACGAGGCAGCTCTTCAGCGAAATGCTTGCCGTGATTCTCCGATACGGTTCTTCGGAGTGGAGACGCGCGCGCACGTTTGGTTTTTATGCGGCGTTCTCCCCTGATGGTTTCTGACGTCGCCTTGTGGGCTATGTATACATATGAGACATTCAATTATCATTAATCCAGAACGATACAAGTTGCAGCTTCCGGCGTGGAAGAAGGCTGTTGACGCCGACATTATATCATTTCAACGTAGGGAAAGCAAAACGGATCATTCAATGTTTCTCATTCAACATAAAGCATATGAGATAATTTTCCGTAACGTTCATAATCATCTAAAAATACAAACGAAGTAAAAATACACCGGAAGCTGATTCGAATTGAATATAACGCTTTGCACCTCGATGTCGAATTTGTCCACTTGCAATCTTTTGCAGCATACACATAGAATGTCATGATTACCACGAGAATGAAGAAATATGTTGGTAAGGATGGAAGCAAGAAGAGACGCAGTCAACAAATATTCTATTCCTCATGGCATTCATTTCATTTGACACGTAAGAAGAGGTAAAGCGGGAATTTACTTTCGTTAACACGAAAGATATGCCGCACATATTGATAACGAGGAAGTCTGCGTCTTCATACGTTTCCTCCTTGAAATCTGTATGCTCTATTATATACTAAGTAGCCCGATCATTGTTTCAGTATGTTTCAGTAATGTTACCCTCTTGTTTGACCCCGTAACGATGAACAGATTCCAAATGCATGTCTCCCTTCCTGGGTTGTTTTTTTGTGTTTTATTGCTTGGAATTCCTGAAGCAGACCACTGTGCCTTCCCCCCTCGTGGGTTAGGTCTCAAAACTAAACCGCTTTGTATCCAATGGCATACTTTATTCAGACAGCATCAGCATAAGACTATCAAACAAAGCCTTCCATTTACAGTTGCAGCACTCTAACCAGCACTGACCAAAGTGTAATCCACGGTCATGGTCCTAAATTACCAGCTGTCTGCTACTGTGGCAAAGTCCGTACTACACTGTCGATTCCGCAGCACCATTTTATCTGGTAACACTGTGTAGTTGCACAGTTGTGCTACCAGGTCTGTCCTCACACTGTCAACTTTATGTATCTCACTTCTCCTGTAGCGTAGATCACGAGGAGCCGAAGTAAATGAGTGTATTCTGCATGACGTAACATTCAGTATTCCCTTCTTTCATAGCCACTCTTCATGTGCATCGATACCAAATAGGAATGCGAAAACTCTTGCGAGTGAGAGAATGACAATAACAATCGTAACAAGAACAAGCAAATAATGAATGATGTTTATTCCAACGCAGAACGAGAATCGCTTTAAATATAAAAATCTGTATCTATATCTATATCCATATCTATTGATCTTTGAGTTGGCACAATGCAAATATATTCTTAGCATTTAGTTACTGAATTTAGTTCTGGATGTTTGCAGAGAAAAGGAAAAGTCGGTACTTCTCGCTAGTGTAATATAATGTGAACCAGCAACTACCCTTTCCTTAGAACACGACTCAAGCAGGTCCTCAAGTAGGTAGCAAGGCACTGCTGCATTCTGTTCCCTGACATTGCTCTGATGACGGTTCATGCAGATAGTTCCGATTATGAAATACAAAACGTATTGCAGGTTAGTTCCTTGGATAGTAACATTAAATTTGCGTTGTAGACGGCACGTGAACGTGACGACTATCCATATTACTCATCAATATAAAAAGACAATATTTTGGGAATTTAGCAGGATTACTCAAAATGAATTCTGAAATTGGGTGACTGACTGCACAGGTGCTAAACGTCGTCAAGAGTATACGATGTCCTAATCGCATTAGGAATATGAAGATCGTCTTCGACAGCTCGCAACTTTCACATTGCTATCTCCACCCTACTCCAGACAGCCCTCGGTGGAGTTGCACTACGTTGCCGATGTTATGGAAGGCCTTCAAACCGACAACAGACCACATATTGAAAAATACAAGCGAATTCTTTTGCAGCGTAAGCTTATTGTAACTAATCTAAAAATTATTGGAGAGGAACATTGTCCTATTCAAACAAAGTAAAATGTTACACACTGTTGACGTCAAACGGACATTATCTATGTTGTGTCGATTCCCTAAGGTCTCGACACAATGAGTGGCTAGGTGCACGCGAAACTAAAGCAGACAGGCGTAAATTCTGAAACAGGAGACTGGATGAAAACTATAAAGAAAAGAAGAGAGATTGTCATCTACTTAACTTTTAATGATGTTCTTCTTGTTGAAATACATCTCTTGCATAGTAGTGAGCAATTAGCAATGATACACATGGCGCCTTGCTAGGTAGTAGCGATGGACTAGCTGAAGGCTATTTAATCTGTCTCTCGGCAAATGAGAGGAATACTTGGTAGGTCTAGTCGCAAGCTATGTCGTCCGTACAACTGGGGCGAGGTCAAGTCCGTGTCTTGTGACCTGCCCTGTGGTGGCGCTACGTTTGCGAATACACAGTGGCGACACGCGGGTCCGACATGTACTACAGGACCGCGGCCGATTTAAGTTACCACCTAGCAAGTGTGGTGTCTAGCGGTGACACCACATTCCTCCCCCGCAAATCGGCGAACGGTCGTGAGATAAGGCTTCCGCCCGCCGTGGGGAGGACCCCATGTTGACGTATGCGATGAGGTGGGGAGCCTAACAACAGGCGAGGCTGTGCCACCCGCACCCGGCCATTCGGTCCGAGGGGAGCTAGGAAACGCCTGCAAACCTAGTCCAGGGTGCACGTCAACATGAGGTGTATGCGCACGTAATGAGACAGAAGGGTCGACCTCCATGTGGTCGGAGCACCCGACGGGCGAAGACGACATCTGGTCCGGAGCGGGCAAGAGGTCCATGGCGGAGGACGGCTGGTCACGGGAAGCGAGCGGCGGCGCGTGACCCAGGGAGGCGCGAGGCGGCTGCAGCGAAGCGTCCGCTGCTGGCGGCGCCGGCGGCGGCTGCGGCGGCGCGACGCCATGAGGCAAAATGGAAGGCAGCGTCGGTAACACCTGGGGATGAGGCGAGCCAGTAGATGGGTCCCCAGGGCGCTGACCTGACGGCTCCGTCGCTGAAAGCAGACGGGGAGCGGCAGAACCCAGGCGACGACAGAGGCGCAGCTGATTGAGATGCCGACGCACCTCACCAGAGGCCCCCAAAACCAAATACATCGCGCGGCCGAGGCAGCGAAGAATGCGCCCTGCGAGCCAACGCTGTGAACCGCGATAGTTGCGATAATAGACAACGTCGCCAGGAGCAAAAGCAGGAGTCTGCCGCTGCACAGGAACCTGATGTGGCGGATGCAGCAAAGACATCAGAGTTCGATGAGGACGACCATGGAGCAATTCAGCCGGCGAGCGACCATCGCGGGGCTGAGAGCGATATGAGGACAAAAAGAGCAACAAAGCGTCCTCCCGAGAATGCGACTCTTTCAACTTCAACATCTGCGACTTGAAAGTCCGGACCAATCGTTCAGCGGCACCGTTTGACTGAGGCGAAAACGGCGCGGATGTCAGATGTTGAATACCATTGGCCTTGCAGAACGACTGAAATTCTGCGGACATGAATTGTGGGCCATTATCGGAAACAATAGTCTGCGGAAGACCCTCAATGCAAAAGATAGCAGACAAGGCTTGGATTGTGGCAGAAGACGTCGTGGAAGACATCCGGACAACAAAAGGAAAATTACTGAAAGCATCGACCACAACCAACCATCGAGCATTCCAGAATGGACCAGCAAAATCGATGTGCAAGCGTTGCCAAGGGGAAGTGGCTTTCGGCCATGCAAAGAATTTCCGCGGCGGTGCGGATTGTTGTTCGGCACACGCCACGCAAGAGGAGCACATATTCGCAATCGCAGCATCGATTCCGAACCAAGTACAGTGCTGACGAGCAAGTTGTTTAGTTCGCACTATACCCCAATGTCCTTGGTGAAGAAGCTTTAAGACAGAGGACTGCAACGATCGTGGGACCACGACTCGGGATTGATCATTATCGGAACGCAACAACAAAACACCACGTCGGACAAAAAGTCTCTCCTTGTGAGCAAAAAAACGGCGAACCAAAGGATCCTCGATCTGTGACTTTGACAAGGGCCATTGCGTAGCAACAAAACGCAAAACAGTAGCAAGGACAGGGTCAGCAGCTGTGGCAGTAGCGACACGACGAAAATCAATCGGAAACGATGCGACCACGTCATCGGCTTCCGAATCAATGAACATGCAAGCAAGTTCGGAAGAATCGAATGCTTTATCCTCAGCAACAGGCAAACGGGACAACGCATCAGCGTTGCCGTGCTTAGCAGTGGACCGATACAAGATATCGTAGCGGTACTGCGAGAGAAAAAGTGACCAGCGAATGAATTTCTGCGCTGTACGTGGAGGTACAGGCTTGCTCGGATGAAAAAGCGATGTCAACGGTTTGTGGTCCGTGATGATTGTAAAGTGACGACCATACAAGAAGTCATGGAACTTGGTAACACCAAACACGAGAGCTAAAGCTTCTTTCTCTATTTGTGAATAATTTCTTTGCGCAGATGAGAGCAATTTGGACGCAAAGGCAATAGGGCGATCATGCGAGCCATCCTTGTGCGCAAGCACAGCACCGATCCCGAAATCCGATGCATCAACCATCAACAAAAGGGGTTTTCGGGGATCGAATGGCGTAAGGCAAGTATTGGAAAGTAACGCCGATTTCAACTGGCGAAAGGCGCGTTCGCATTCCGGCGTCCAGACGAACGGAACACCTTTACGGCGTAAGCGATGAAGCGGAGCTGAAATGGAAGAAGCATTGCGCACAAATCGATGATAATAATTTACCTTACCCAGCACACTCTGTAGCTGTTTTAAGTTCTGCGGTGACGGCAAGTCCTGAATGGCACGAAGGTGCTCTGGACTCGGATGTATACCTTGGGCGTTAAGGACATGGCCCAGGTACGGTAAGTCACGAGCAAAAAACACACATTTGTCCTTCCTCAAGCGAAGACCATTCTGACGCAAGACCTGAAATAATGTCCGGAGATTCTGCAAATGTTCGGCTTCTGTCTTTCCTGAGAGCACAATATCGTCCAGATAGTTCGCAGCCGTAGGGACCGACGCACAAACAGTTTGTAAATATTGCTGAAATAAAGCAGGGGCGGATGCACACCCGAATGGCAGTCTTTTGAAGCGATACAAGCCAAGATGCGTGTTAACCACTAAGACGCGCTGGGAGTCTTCGTCCACAGGTATTTGCAAGTACGCATCTGCTAGGTCCAATTTTGAAAAATATTTTCCCGGGCACAGTTTGTCAAAAAGATCTTCCGGGCGGGGCAAAGGAAAAGTAGCAGTCACAAGTTGTGGATTCACAGTTGCCTTGAAGTCCACGCAAAGTCTCAATTTTCCGGAAGGTTTTGGCAAAATGACTAAGGGTGAGGCCCAGAGAGAAGCCTGCACTCGTTCAATGACACCTTGAGATTCTAATTCGGCTAATGTTCGTGCGACCTCATCACGCAATGCGTGGGGAACATTGCGCGCTCTGAAAAATTTCGGTTGCGCGTTGTCTTTCAGTTCCAAATGCGCTTCATAGTTCTTAGCGCAACCAAGGCCCGGTGCAAAAATGTCTGCAAATTCTTCACAAAGACTAGAAACACTGGCGGAAGGCACAGTCTGATTCACTGATAGGACCTGATTCACTATAGACAAATTAAACAATTGAAACAAATCTAAACCAAACAAGTTCACTGCACTAGAGGAACGAAGAACATAAAATGACACAAGTTTTGTCTGTCCCTTGTATGTTGCAATAAGGCTGCACTGTCCTAACACAGGTATATGCTGTCCTGAGTAACTAGTTAACGTAACATTTGCGGCACGCAATGGCGGGGCGCCCAGTTGTTTGTACGTGTCGTGATTGAGCAAGGAAACTGCAGCTCCGGTATCGAGCTGGAATGGTATCACTTTTCCTGCAAAGTCTAAGTCCACAAAAAGTTTATTGTCTTGTTGACGACAAGAGCGACTGTCTCGTGCAATTTGAACTGATACAGGTACAGAAGCACTTGCGACTTTACGGGATTTCCGGCGACGTCGACGCACACTTTGGGTGGGACGAACACAGTCACTGTTAGCTAAAGTGTCACTGGACGGGTGGGAATGAACTACATGAATGTCCATGGGCGAAGGTCCACGAGCCTGATTGTCCTGGGTGCGATTCCGGCGCGAAGCAAAGGGCCTGGAATTTGTGTGATTGTCTGACCTAAGCTTTTTCTGGCAAACACTTTGTACATGTCCTTTCTTGTGACAGTAAAAGCAAATAGCTTGGCGTGACGGGCAATTTTCACGCGAATGTCTAGTTGCACACCGCGGGCAAGATTTCACGGCATTTGCTTGCTTACGCGGCGCACGTGGTTGCAAGCTAGGCGGCCGCTGCGAAGTCGGGCGCGAGGGCCGCTCAGCGTCCCGTGCAGCGGGCCGGGCGGGCCGATTAATGTGACACACTGCTGGCGAAGTTTCAAATGATTCCTGAGCAAAGTCAAGTGTGTCTTGCCTGTCCAAAATGTCTATCACTTGTTGCAGGGAGGGATTAACTAGCTTCAAAATCTGTTCCCTTATGCGAACATCAGAAACGTTCTGTGCAATTGCATCACGCACCATAGTATCTGAATATGGGAGGCCACATTCACAGGCAAACGCACAGTCTCTAGTAAGTCCTTGCAAAGTTGCAACCCACTCCCTATTAGTCTGACCGGCCGTACGTTTTGTACGAAAAAACGTATACCGTTTGGCAACTACATTTACTGTTTCTTTGAAATAGGCATCTAAAGCCGACAAAATTTCCTCGTAGGTCAGAGTTGCTACGTCGCGTCGGGGAAACAATTTCACTATCACCCGGTAGGTAGACACACCGACACAAGAAAGCAAAAACGGCTGCCGCTCTTTACCTTGAATTCCATAAGCAGTGAGGTGGAAGTTGAACTGATCGGCCCACTCAGTCCAGCTTTCGTTATGGGCCTCAAAGGGCCTAAATGGCGGTGCGACAGCGTTGTGTGGCTGCGGTAGCGATGAAGCGGCTGCCGCCGCATCGGTTTGCAGCGCACGTTGACCCTGGACGAGCTGTCCAAGGGCTTCCAATAACGCCTGCGTCTGCTGATTCTGCAAGCGAAAAAATTCGGACAGTACATCTGGAGAATGCGGCGAAGCCATGACACAAGCAAATTAGAGCAAGTATAACACAAAGACTGCAACGTGGGCGCGGCATCCCATCCTCGTCGCCAAAATATTGTTGTGTCGATTCCCTAAGGTCTCGACACAATGAGTGGCTAGGTGCACGCGAAACTAAAGCAGACAGGCGTAAATTCTGAAACAGGAGACTGGATGAAAACTATAAAGAAAAGAAGAGAGATTGTCATCTACTTAACTTTTAATGATGTTCTTCTTGTTGAAATACATCTCTTGCATAGTAGTGAGCAATTAGCAATGATACACATGGCGCCTTGCTAGGTAGTAGCGATGGACTAGCTGAAGGCTATTTAATCTGTCTCTCGGCAAATGAGAGGAATACTTGGTAGGTCTAGTCGCAAGCTATGTCGTCCGTACAACTGGGGCGAGGTCAAGTCCGTGTCTTGTGACCTGCCCTGTGGTGGCGCTACGTTTGCGAATACACAGTGGCGACACGCGGGTCCGACATGTACTACAGGACCGCGGCCGATTTAAGTTACCACCTAGCAAGTGTGGTGTCTAGCGGTGACACCACAATCTATGTCCTGTCTTGTGTCCTACTCATCTATAATATCAAGTGTACTATGAAAATGATTATATATAATGGATGATAGGGTAATGCATTGATACCAGATGGTGGGGGCCGGCCGGTGTGGCCGTGCGGTTCTAGGCGCTTCAGTCTGGAACCGCGTGACCGCTACGGTCGCAGGTTCGAATCCTGCCTCGGGCATGGATGTGAGTGATGTCCTTAGGTTAGTTAGGTTTAAGTAGTTCTAAGTTCTAGGGGACTGATGACCTTAGAAGTTAAGTCCCATAGTGCTCAGAGCCATTTGAACCATTTGAACTATTTAACACAAAATGACATTAAAAATTAAAGTTATTCACGAGCAGCTAGTTGAGAATATGTATGAACATTAAATGACACGACGAACTGAAATAATATGACGAAGAGTTCAGCGCTCACTGGGAATAGAGCCCCACACATATCGTTGTTGACTACACACAAAGAGACGTCAGCTACCGAATTTTTCTCCACCAGCTGCTCAGAATAGCATCTTGAACTTACAGTCATCTCGCAAATAGTTCTGTGTCTCACTGGGAGTTAAAAACGTCAGATATCGTTAGTGTTGACAACGAATGAAAATACATTAAAAATCAAAATTATTATCCACCAGCAGATAGGTGTTCTCATGATAGAGCTTGATAATACATAATTAAATCTTTAGTGCCGGGCCAGGATTCGATCCCATTCACGCGTAATATGTGAAGGTGTTGAGGAATCTGCAGTTTTGAACAAACAACAAATTGTAGCCGAGCTGTATTGCCACGAAGGGATCAAATTCCGCGTTAATGGCGGTCTGAGTTGCATTCCCAGTTTAGAACCAATTTTATCGACATACAGAAGCTCAAATAAAAGATGGAATAAGTGTCCTGTGACCATACATAGCGTTTGTGTCGTCACTTGAAGTAAATAACTAGTATAAGAAAGGTTACTGGTGATAGAGTTTCTACATGTCGCCACTCCAGACTTTATTGTGGTTCAACCTACCGTCTACTTGGTAAAGAAGGAATATCATCTTTAATGTGAATTTTCAGACCACGCAGCCATTATATCTCCTTCACTTGGTGTAGCCAGGAGAGAATGGAATCTGTCTCTCCCTATCTAAAATCATTGACGGAAGTGGGAATCGAACCCAGACCATAGGTATAACAACCTACCATCCGTCCAACAGACCACGAAATCCTCTTCTCTGCGAGTCATTTTTCTATCGTAACGCAGTTGCGCCACACTGGAAGAGCATTCTGACACACAGGCTCCCTGTAGTAATTTGCAGCATGTTCAGTAAATTCATTTACTTGGTTGACCGAATCACCATGAACTAGCTGCCTCGGCTACCCAGTGCATACATTCGACTATTTTGTAATCACAGAAATAAAATCACGTAACTGCCACCTACACACAACTGCCAACAGTGTAGGATGCAGAAGTTTAAATAGGAAGTGTTCCTTTCCACTTGAGCTATTCTATTGCGCTATCTGTTACTAGAAAACGTCGTTCAGTCCAAAAGAAAAGCTGTAACTGTTTGTCTCTCAGAAGTCAAGACCTGGCCATATGCATAATCTCACAGTGCTGTGGAATCCAAAAGTTCTGGAGGAATAGTTGCCGAGCTCTGGAGCTGCTGTAGCTACGTGTCAGCTTGTAGCATAGATAAGATGTCGCGAGTTCGAATACATTAAGTTCTACATTTTTTAAAACGCAATTCTGCTCTCTGCTGAAGGTATCAATCTAATGGAACTTTGAACATAATTCCCTTCACTTCTCAACCCAAAGTAGTCGCATGTGGAAAAAGGGCTAACTACTGTGACATTTTGTTCTATTCAGGTTTAATAGACAGCAGGCAGCAGATGCATCTCGAAGATGTGCAGGGAGAGCGCATCGTGCCATAATATGTCAGAAAAGTATTTTCTACATTAGCCGTCGTGTGGTAGTGATATTTTATTCTTCTTCAAACTTTGTTTGACAGCTTTAACTCAGAACAAGTTTTCTACATGCATGTAATCAATAAACTGCATGTGCATTGTCAGACTGTCATAGGTAACATCAGAGAATTCGCATATATCGTTGATGATTAATTTCTCTCTCATGTTTACTATTGTTTTAACAACACTAAAGGAAACCTTACGAAAATTGTGCACTGTATTATAAGAAATGAAATAAAACTAACCATGATAACCTTACGACGAAAGTATCTATACACAAGCATGCCTCTATCGACACGAATTAGTAAAATACTACTCACTTAGATTTTGATTGGGTCTGTGTTTAATTGGTATGCTGTGTCATACTCAAGAGGTATGCAAATGTGGCATTTCATAAATATAGTTACGTATTCCTAGAAACACAAAATTCGCTTGTCAGCAGCGGAAAGAGGCCTTACCTGTTGTGCAGCATTGTAAGTTTTTCAACATTGCACTATGAGCTGAAAGCATTTTCTTGCGATTTCCTAATTGATGTTTGATCTGACTGCTTGTAGCTCTTTCACAGAAGGGATAAAAACGTTACAGCCAGCGAGACTGGAACTGCGAACCGTAGCAGACGCTTTTTCACAGGTCAGCACGTTACCACAGAGCTGGCGAGGAGGTATGGGTCTTAGCTTCCTATTACGAGGACAATAGTAACTAGAACTCGTAAACCGCTATTTGAAGGTCGAGATTAGTTGCGGTTTCCACCTGCAACGACTTTCCTGGGCTGAAAACCGTAAATTTTCAATCTTTTGTTACCCTTCATGCGATAATAACTCAGATTATTCAATGGAAATGACAGGTAAAATCAAGTGAACTTTGAGGCTTAATTCCGTGCACACCAGGAAGTAACTCGTCGATCACAGAGTTGCCAAACATACGTTGCCTTGTTGCCAAATCTCAGTTACAGTACCAGCAGGAAGAAGACGAACCGATGTGATCCTACAGCGGTCTGGGAAGTGACCATAGCTGGTGTCTCCAAGTCGCGGCTGCTACGGCCTGGAATACGTAATGCGTCTGATTCGCTTTCTGTAACTAGGTTTAGGGACTGGAGCGTAGTTACTAATAATACTCAGAACTGACTGCAAACTGAGCATCATAAATCAGTAACTCTCATTGTTGTTTTTATATTTCTTTCGTAAGTGTACTCAAAACTAAGAAAGTCATTCACAGGCGTTTTCGTGCCTCGCCGATAGTCGAGCACAACATACAAATAAAAATAAAAAAGAATGTGTGTGTGTGTGTGTGTTTGTGAGAGAGAGAGAGAGAGAGAGAGAGAGAGATATAAATAAAAAGCAATGAGGGAGAGTGTAAAAAATTGTTGTAAAGAAATTGAATCATGGTATTTAAAGAAATCTTTCATTAAAATGACACGTTCCACATCATTACGAAATGTCGTATTCATGATCTATGGAACAAGAGTTAATCTAATGTAATATAATCTAATCTAATCACATCATATTGATGATTAGCCATGAAGAGTCATGAATTACCGAAATTTTGGCCAATACCAGTAACCAAATCTAAACTTGAAAATAAAAGACGACAATTTTTGTAATAAACCGTGACTCCTATCAAGACCCTTTCGTCCCTGTTATCTAACCACGAAAGATGTCTGATATACCTCCATTCTGAAGTAACAAAGTGTGCATGCATTTAAAGATGAAGTGCATGATGTGAAGTTCTGTGACGGAGATACGAACCCAACACGTAATCCGATTGTTAACTAAGAAAAATCAAATGTTACGTTTCGGTTTTTCTTACGAGCCGCTAGGTGTCTGAATCTAAAATAAGGATACAAACTTTTGTGCCTAAGCGACAATCGAACTGCACACCTACCGTGCATCCACGAATATAGCTTAAGTATCAGTTGCTTACTCATGAACAGTAAGATGTGTGCGTGTTTGACCAGAAATAACGACACCTGTTGCGATTGTTGGAAACACATGAACAGACATTGAAATTGCGCGTTAATTTTCACTAGCAGGTGGGTGTGCACTTGATAAAGCTAGAAATGAAATTATGAATATTTTTGTACTGGATCAGGTTTCAGACCCACATACTTACCTTTGGAGGAGACCTAGAGAAGATTGCAGTCTTGGGAAAAGGAACGAAATGACTGAACTATACTGTTCCGAGAGATTCAGATCCTCGAAAGAGGAAATACGAATTCGAATCACAGTCCAACACCAAATTTTTCAACGTCTCTAGTTCAATCAAGTACAAGTAAAATAAGAGCCCTGTCCCATTAAATGGCTATCGGTTCATCAAATAAAATAAAATTTTCTAATGTAAGTAAGCTTACTGGCGACTGTATTTCTGTTTACCATGACTTCCGCTGTGTCATTTCCCAACGTAAACCGGCTCTGCCCAGTTGGTAATGAAGGAACGGTCGTGTTCCAGCAGCTGTATGAATAAAATGATAGTAATAATAACAGTAATAATCGAATTATCCGGCAACTTCACACTTCACAGTGGGTTTTCTCGAACTAAGAAATTTGCTGAATTTGTGAAAAATCAAAATGGCTTCACATCCAGCCTATGATGCCTAGAAGAGTCTTTACATCCTGCTGACATGAGAATAGCATAATCTCTGCGTCAGAAGCTTGCTTCTACTTGACCATTTAATAGAATCGCTAAGCACATCATCCGTTACAGCACACTCTTGGGGCTGGGTAATGTGGCCACAATGGTATGGTGGAACGAGCTATCACAGGTGCAATGCGTGGGTTCAGGCATTTACTTTTAAGAGGCACAAACAGATTTATTTTACCTCTGGTAACCTCAAGAGAAAGACGTTATAATCCAGAATCCGCATTAAACATCACGTGCCTTCATTACCAACTGGGCAGAGCCGGTTTACGTTGGGAAATGACACAGCGGAAGTCATGGTAAACAGAAATACAGTCGCCAGTAAGCTTACTTACATTAGAAAATTTTATTTTATTTGATGAACCGATAGCCATTTAATGGGACAGGGCTCTTATTTTACTTGTACTTGATTGAACTAGAGACGTTGAAAAATTTGGTGTTGGACTGTGATTCGAATTCGTATTTCCTCTTTCGAGGATCTGAATCTCTCGGAACAGTATAGTTCAGTCATTTCGTTCCTTTTCCCAAGACTGCAATCTTCTCTAGGTCTCCTCCAAAGGTAAGTATGTGGGTCTGAAACCTGATCCAGTACAAAAATATTCATAATTTCATTTCTAGCTTTATCAAGTGCACACCCACCTGCTAGTGAAAATTAACGCGCAATTTCAATGTCTGTTCATGTGTTTCCAACAATCGCAACAGGTGTCGTTATTTCTGGTCAAACACGCACACATCTTACTGTTCATGAGTAAGCAACTGATACTTAAGCTATATTCGTGGATGCACGGTAGGTGTGCAGTTCGATTGTCGCTTAGGCACAAAAGTTTGTATCCTTATTTTAGATTCAGACACCTAGCGGCTCGTAAGAAAAACCGAAACGTAACATTTGATTTTTCTTAGTTAACAATCGGATTACGTGTTGGGTTCGTATCTCCGTCACAGAACTTCACATCATGCACTTCATCTTTAAATGCATGCACACTTTGTTACTTCAGAATGGAGGTATATCAGACATCTTTCGTGGTTAGATAACAGGGACGAAAGGGTCTTGATAGGAGTCACGGTTTATTACAAAAATTGTCGTCTTTTATTTTCAAGTTTAGATTTGGTTACTGGTATTGGCCAAAATTTCGGTAATTCATGACTCTTCATGGCTAATCATCAATATGATGTGATTAGATTAGATTATATTACATTAGATTAACTCTTGTTCCATAGATCATGAATACGACATTTCGTAATGATGTGGAACGTGTCATTTTAATGAAAGATTTCTTTAAATACCATGATTCAATTTCTTTACAACAATTTTTTACACTCTCCCTCATTGCTTTTTATTTATATCTCTCTCTCTCTCTCTCTCTCTCTCTCTCACAAACACACACACACACACACATTCTTTTTTATTTTTATTTGTATGTTGTGCTCGACTATCGGCGAGGCACGAAAACGCCTGTGAATGACTTTCTTAGTTTTGAGTACACTTACGAAAGAAATATAAAAACAACAATGAGAGTTACTGATTTATGATGCTCAGTTTGCAGTCAGTTCTGAGTATTATTAGTAACTACGCTCCAGTCCCTAAACCTAGTTACAGAAAGCGAATCAGACGCATTACGTATTCCAGGCCGTAGCAGCCGCGACTTGGAGACACCAGCTATGGTCACTTCCCAGACCGCTGTAGGATCACATCGGTTCGTCTTCTTCCTGCTGGTACTGTAACTGAGATTTGGCAACAAGGCAACGTATGTTTGGCAACTCTGTGATCGACGAGTTACTTCCTGGTGTGCACGGAATTAAGCCTCAAAGTTCACTTGATTTTACCTGTCATTTCCATTGAATAATCTGAGTTATTATCGCTTGAAGGGTAACAAAAGATTGAAAATTTACGGTTTTCAGCCCAGGAAAGTCGTTGCAGGTGGAAACCGCAACTAATCTCGACCTTCAAATAGCGGTTTACGAGTTCTAGTTACTATTGTCTTCGTAATAGGAAGCTAAGACCCATACCTCCTCGCCAGCTCTGTGGTAACGTGCTGACCTGTGAAAAAGCGTCTGCTTCGGTTCGCAGTTCCAGTCTCGCTGGCTGTAACGTTTTTATCCCTTCTGTGAAAGAGCTACAAGCAGTCAGATCAAACATCAATTAGGAAATCGCAAGAAAATGCTTTCAGCTCATAGTGCAATGTTGAAAAACTTACAATGCTGCACAACAGGTAAGGCCTCTTTCCGCTGCTGACAAGCGAATTTTGTGTTTCTAGGAATACGTAACTATATTTATGAAATGCCACATTTGCATACCTCTTGAGTATGACACAGCATACCAATTAAACACAGACCCAATCAAAATCTAAGTGAGTAGTATTTTACTAATTCGTGTCGATAGAGGCATGCTTGTGTATAGATACTTTCGTCGTAAGGTTATCATGGTTAGTTTTATTTCATTTCTTATAATACAGTGCACAATTTTCGTAAGGTTTCCTTTAGTGTTGTTAAAACAATAGTAAACATGAGAGAGAAATTAATCATCAACGATATATGCGAATTCTCTGATGTTACCTATGACAGTCTGACAATGCACATGCAGTTTATTGATTACATGCATGTAGAAAACTTGTTCTGAGTTAAAGCTGTCAAACAAAGTTTGAAGAAGAATAAAATATCACTACCACACGACGGCTAATGTAGAAAATACTTTTCTGACATATTATGGCACGATGCGCTCTCCCTGCACATCTTCGAGATGCATCTGCTGCCTGCTGTCTATTAAACCTGAATAGAACAAAATGTCACAGTAGTTAGCCCTTTTTCCACATGCGACTACTTTGGGTTGAGAAGTGAAGGGAATTATGTTCAAAGTTCCATTAGATTGATACCTTCAGCAGAGAGCAGAATTGCGTTTTAAAAAATGTAGAACTTAATGTATTCGAACTCGCGACATCTTATCTATGCTACAAGCTGACACGTAGCTACAGCAGCTCCAGAGCTCGGCAACTATTCCTCCAGAACTTTTGGATTCCACAGCACTGTGAGATTATGCATATGGCCAGGTCTTGACTTCTGAGAGACAAACAGTTACAGCTTTTCTTTTGGACTGAACGACGTTTTCTAGTAACAGATAGCGCAATAGAATAGCTCAAGTGGAAAGGAACACTTCCTATTTAAACTTCTGCATCCTACACTGTTGGCAGTTGTGTGTAGGTGGCAGTTACGTGATTTTATTTCTGTGATTACAAAATAGTCGAATGTATGCACTGGGTAGCCGAGGCAGCTAGTTCATGGTGATTCGGTCAACCAAGTAAATGAATTTACTGAACATGCTGCAAATTACTACAGGGAGCCTGTGTGTCAGAATGCTCTTCCAGTGTGGCGCAACTGCGTTACGATAGAAAAATGACTCGCAGAGAAGAGGATTTCGTGGTCTGTTGGACGGATGGTAGGTTGTTATACCTATGGTCTGGGTTCGATTCCCACTTCCGTCAATGATTTTAGATAGGGAGAGACAGATTCCATTCTCTCCTGGCTACACCAAGTGAAGGAGATATAATGGCTGCGTGGTCTGAAAATTCACATTAAAGATGATATTCCTTCTTTACCAAGTAGACGGTAGGTTGAACCACAATAAAGTCTGGAGTGGCGACATGTAGAAACTCTATCACCAGTAACCTTTCTTATACTAGTTATTTATTTCAAGTGACGACACAAACGCTATGTATGGTCACAGGACACTTATTCCATCTTTTATTTGAGCTTCTGTATGTCGATAAAATTGGTTCTAAACTGGGAATGCAACTCAGACCGCCATTAACGCGGAATTTGATCCCTTCGTGGCAATACAGCTCGGCTACAATTTGTTGTTTGTTCAAAACTGCAGATTCCTCAACACCTTCACATATTACGCGTGAATGGGATCGAATCCTGGCCCGGCACTAAAGATTTAATTATGTATTATCAAGCTCTATCATGAGAACACCTATCTGCTGGTGGATAATAATTTTGATTTTTAATGTATTTTCATTCGTTGTCAACACTAACGATATCTGACGTTTTTAACTCCCAGTGAGACACAGAACTATTTGCGAGATGACTGTAAGTTCAAGATGCTATTCTGAGCAGCTGGTGGAGAAAAATTC
This sequence comes from Schistocerca nitens, assembly GCF_023898315.1. NCBI lineage: Eukaryota > Metazoa > Arthropoda > Insecta > Orthoptera > Acrididae > Schistocerca > Schistocerca nitens. The sequence continues at coordinate 74,156,846 of NC_064614.1, forward strand.
GGTAGCTGACGTCTCTTTGTGTGTAGTCAACAACGATATGTGTGGGGCTCTATTCCCAGTGAGCGCTGAACTCTTCGTCATATTATTTCAGTTCGTCGTGTCATTTAATGTTCATACATATTCTCAACTAGCTGCTCGTGAATAACTTTAATTTTTAATGTCATTTTGTGTTAAATAGTTCAAATGGTTCAAATGGCTCTGAGCACTATGGGACTTAACTTCTAAGGTCATCAGTCCCCTAGAACTTAGAACTACTTAAACCTAACTAACCTAAGGACATCACTCACATCCATGCCCGAGGCAGGATTCGAACCTGCGACCGTAGCGGTCACGCGGTTCCAGACTGAAGCGCCTAGAACCGCACGGCCACACCGGCCGGCCCCCACCATCTGGTATCAATGCATTACCCTATCATCCATTATATATAATCATTTTCATAGTACACTTGATATTATAGATGAGTAGGACACAAGACAGGACATAGATAATGTCCGTTTGACGTCAACAGTGTGTAACATTTTACTTTGTTTGAATAGGACAATGTTCCTCTCCAATAATTTTTAGATTAGTTACAATAAGCTTACGCTGCAAAAGAATTCGCTTGTATTTTTCAATATGTGGTCTGTTGTCGGTTTGAAGGCCTTCCATAACATCGGCAACGTAGTGCAACTCCACCGAGGGCTGTCTGGAGTAGGGTGGAGATAGCAATGTGAAAGTTGCGAGCTGTCGAAGACGATCTTCATATTCCTAATGCGATTAGGACATCGTATACTCTTGACGACGTTTAGCACCTGTGCAGTCAGTCACCCAATTTCAGAATTCATTTTGAGTAATCCTGCTAAATTCCCAAAATATTGTCTTTTTATATTGATGAGTAATATGGATAGTCGTCACGTTCACGTGCCGTCTACAACGCAAATTTAATGTTACTATCCAAGGAACTAACCTGCAATACGTTTTGTATTTCATAATCGGAACTATCTGCATGAACCGTCATCAGAGCAATGTCAGGGAACAGAATGCAGGAGTGCCTTGCTACCTACTTGAGGACCTGCTTGAGTCGTGTTCTAAGGAAAGGGTAGTTGCTGGTTCACATTATATTACACTAGCGAGAAGTACCGACTTTTCCTTTTCTCTGCAAACATCCAGAACTAAATTCAGTAACTAAATGCTAAGAATATATTTGCATTGTGCCAACTCAAAGATCAATAGATATGGATATAGATATAGATACAGATTTTTATATTTAAAGCGATTCTCGTTCTGCGTTGGAATAAACATCATTCATTATTTGCTTGTTCTTGTTACGATTGTTATTGTCATTCTCTCACTCGCAAGAGTTTTCGCATTCCTATTTGGTATCGATGCACATGAAGAGTGGCTATGAAAGAAGGGAATACTGAATGTTACGTCATGCAGAATACACTCATTTACTTCGGCTCCTCGTGATCTACGCTACAGGAGAAGTGAGATACATAAAGTTGACAGTGTGAGGACAGACCTGGTAGCACAACTGTGCAACTACACAGTGTTACCAGATAAAATGGTGCTGCGGAATCGACAGTGTAGTACGGACTTTGCCACAGTAGCAGACAGCTGGTAATTTAGGACCATGACCGTGGATTACACTTTGGTCAGTGCTGGTTAGAGTGCTGCAACTGTAAATGGAAGGCTTTGTTTGATAGTCTTATGCTGATGCTGTCTGAATAAATTATGCCATTGGATACAAAGCGGTTTAGTTTTGAGACCTAACCCACGAGGGGGGAAGGCACAGTGGTCTGCTTCAGGAATTCCAAGCAATAAAACACAAAAAAACAACCCAGGAAGGGAGACATGCATTTGGAATCTGTTCATCGTTACGGGGTCAAACAAGAGGGTAACATTACTGAAACATACTGAAACAATGATCGGGCTACTTAGTATATAATAGAGCATACAGATTTCAAGGAGGAAACGTATGAAGACGCAGACTTCCTCGTTATCAATATGTGCGGCATATCTTTCGTGTTAACGAAAGTAAATTCCCGCTTTACCTCTTCTTACGTGTCAAATGAAATGAATGCCATGAGGAATAGAATATTTGTTGACTGCGTCTCTTCTTGCTTCCATCCTTACCAACATATTTCTTCATTCTCGTGGTAATCATGACATTCTATGTGTATGCTGCAAAAGATTGCAAGTGGACAAATTCGACATCGAGGTGCAAAGCGTTATATTCAATTCGAATCAGCTTCCGGTGTATTTTTACTTCGTTTGTATTTTTAGATGATTATGAACGTTACGGAAAATTATCTCATATGCTTTATGTTGAATGAGAAACATTGAATGATCCGTTTTGCTTTCCCTACGTTGAAATGATATAATGTCGGCGTCAACAGCCTTCTTCCACGCCGGAAGCTGCAACTTGTATCGTTCTGGATTAATGATAATTGAATGTCTCATATGTATACATAGCCCACAAGGCGACGTCAGAAACCATCAGGGGAGAACGCCGCATAAAAACCAAACGTGCGCGCGCGTCTCCACTCCGAAGAACCGTATCGGAGAATCACGGCAAGCATTTCGCTGAAGAGCTGCCTCGTCAGAGAGCCTAGAAATGGCAGCGTCGTAGCAAGTATTTGTCAACACTCTGATAGTGCATTTACTTCCGGGTGTAGGTTGGCGTTACCTCGCTAAATTCACTTGACATTCGTTTTCCACATCGAAGACTCGTACGATATAATCCACTGCAAGATGACACAATTAGAAAGTATATTTAATTTCTGGACTCCAAGAACGGCGTTCTTCACATAAGTAACACCTGTTTGTGTGTGCATTCGGGAGGACGACGGTGCAATCCCGCGCCCGGCCATCCTGATTTAGGTTTTCAATGATTTCCCTAAATCGCTTCAAGCAAATGCCGGGATGGTTCCTTAGGAAGGGCACGGCCGATTTCCTTCCCCATCCTTCCCTAATCCGAGCTTGTGCTCCGTCTCTAATGACATCGTTGTCGACGGGACGTTGAAACAGTAATCTCCACCTCCTCTGTTCGTGTGTTTAAGGTTGCGTTTTGAGGCTCAGGCAACATCGCAGTGACTATATTCCGCCTCTGGCCGCCAGTGTGTCGTTAGCTCAGAGGTTCCCTTGTGCGTTGCAGTGCTTGTACTATAAGACATAGCAGTTCGAATCACGGTAGAAGCCGCTGACTACAACCTTTTATTTTCCATTTTAATTAATGGAGTTGCAAACTGCTAGCAAAAATTTCTTATGCGAAATCTGAAGAATGCCTTTAAACATCAATCTTCGTCCGATTTCGACTTAGTAAATTAAGTTAATATCATGGATTTCTGCTTTGCAAACTCCAAGGTGCTTCACTGTAAAATAGACCCTGAAAAGATTCAAACCGACTGTCAACGATATAAATTTGAGCTTTGTTCGTCATATAGGTCTAACATGTCAGAAGGTTGTTTATGAAGTGCACATGTTCATTAATGTAGTTCCCTTCTTCCAAATTTTTGCAATAGCATTTAACTGTAGACGTTTTCTAACACCGGCGTTAGCAATTCCTTTCCGTTCTCTGAAACCTTCAAAACGACAAATTTTTCTGGTTTAAATCTGATGACCTTAACTATCACTTCCAATCAACAATAAATACTTCATGAACGCATACATGGAACTCCAAATGTGCAGTGTTCCTGCACTGCTACAGAGCATGCATTGCAAGGTATTCACACAGTTTATCGCATAGACTTACCATAAGGAATGAAACAAGAACTGTAATACACTTTACACCACAGACGTTCACTCTGGCTTGACGAAAAAATCCAAACATTGACCAAAAGTTGCACAAATAATTGAGTTTGAAAGGGAAAGAAACGAGGTATGAAGCATTTATAAATTCATCGAATGTAGTGAGGTGGTTTAATTTCGTCCCAGTCTATAAAATTAATTTCGGGCCATACTCAGCTCTTGCCGATTAATGTAATATAATACCCGCCTACTAATCAGGGCGTCTGTCTCCGTTGCTTTTGAGCGTGAATGGAAATTGTAGAAATTTTCTGTGGAGCAACATTTAATAATAAAGCGTTTTAAATCATCAAAAGCGATGAGCGGTAGCAGGCGCTTTCGATAAAGAACGGGGGAGTGCAGCGCCGCTGCTGTCGCCACGGCCGCTGCCAGTAGCCAGCAAATGGATCCCGGAGCTTTGCCGCATACGGCGTCCAGAGGAGGACAGTCTGCAGGAAATCTGCCGCAAAATCGTTACTGGATAAAATTTTGATATCGGTGTGTCACAAAGCGAAATAGATTGAATCTGCGCTACCATTACATTCACGTCTTCAGCATTCAGACAGAAGAGGCTATAAAAATATTTTATGCCAGCTGCTCTCGATCCACTGACATTATGAACAGAAACAACGCACGCTACCGCTAGACCACAGGCGTAATCAGCCTAGAGTTTCTCTATCATGGGACAAGTTTTCCTCCAGGAAGTGCCGCAGTCTACAGTGTTGCCAGATTGTGCAGATAACCGGACTTAGAGAATTAGCGAGTTGGCCAGTTTTTTTGTCCCATGTCGCGATCGGCGCGGACTTAGCCTCTGAAGCGGCCGGCCGCCGGTCAAGTTTTATGTCAAAGAGTGTACACTGCCACTGTGCTTTGACTACGTCGATTGTCGGATCCTAGGCCTTATTTACTTGAAAACCGCTGTATTTATTTATTAATTCGTCGCTTAGTCGGATCTCTACGGCCTCTTTAAGGAAACAAGCACAGTAGGTGTTCGACTGTTGGAACAAATTGACATGTTCGTGGGAGATGTAACACTCTCCCACAGTGGACTTTCTCTGCTGTATGTTGTCTGGGTACCCAGTGCATTTCTTCTATACAGCCTGGGCAATCTGTCCTATATACGTATTGCTGCACGGAAAAGTCATATGTTGGACTCTTGGTCTCCGCAGTCCTACGTCACTCTTGACTCATCTCGACAGGTTCAAAAATGGTTCAAATGGCTCTGAGCACTGTGGGACTTAACATCTATGGTCATCAGTCCCCTAGAACTTAGAACTACTTAAACCTAACTAACCTATGGACATCACACAACACCCAGTCATCACGAGGCAGAGAAAATCCCTGACCCCGCCGGGAATCGAACCCGGGAACCCGGGCGCGGGAAGCGAGCACGCTACCGCACGACCACGAGCTGCGGACATCTCGACAGGAATTTATACTGACTGGTGATGGGAACACGCAGTTGACGTTATACAAATATTTCCGGAGTACTGTTCCGATTTTTGCCGACGTGTTTACGATGTATGGGATAGTTGCAGTCTCAACAGGTTTCTCTTCATCCTCAGCAGACTGTCGCCTAGCTTTATTCGTTCGTATGGGATTGTGGATCTGACGGTTGCTGTAACCGTTCACGTGGGACACTGCTTGTAGGTGCTGCAGTTTGGCAACTCGGCTATCTTCGTCCCAGATTCCGCTTGCTCTGTTGACTAGTGTGCTGAAGACGCCTTCTCGATGTGAAGGGGCATATAAGTTGGAGGCATGCAAATACAAATCCGCAAGTTCCTGCTCACGGTAAACTCTGTGTCCTAGTGTGCTATCTGGTCCTCGCTTAACGGGGACATCCACAAAGTTGATTCTTTTCATCTGCCTCCTTTGTGAATTTCATGGTTTGATCCACCGAATTCAGGTGATCGAGTAACTCTTGTGGGTGATGTAGTCTACATCTACATCTACATCCATACTCTGCAAGCCACCTGACGGTGTGTGGCTGAGGGTACCTTGAGTACCTCTATCGGTTCTCCCTTCTATTCCAGCCTCGTATTGTTCGTGGAAAGAAGGATTGTCGGTATGCTTCTGTGTGGGCTCTAATCTCTCTGCTTTTATCCTCATGGTCTCTTCGCGAGATATACGTAGGAGGGAGCAATATACTCCTTGACTCTTCGGTGAAGGTATGTTCTCGAAACTTTAACAAAAGCCCGTACCGAGCTACTGAGCGTCTCTCCTGCAGAGTCTTTCACTGGAGTTTATCTATCATGCTCCCAGATTACAAACATATCACCTACATATCGAAAACATGCTGTCGTGCATTTTATCTGTATGTCGATGATCCGTTCGTTATCTGAGCGCACACGACATCACCATCAAACTTTAATTCACTAATTTGAGCTTCTACAAAGTTTCTTTCCTTTATTTTTATCGAAAGTACATGGTACCGAATGAACGTTTCGACGAAACCTAGTTTATGGGTAGTGGAAAGACATGCACTGGGTTCGACAACTGGACTGATCATCACAGTCTTGTGCCCAGGCAGTAAATAATTCAAAGGCGGTAATTTTGGCCCAAAATAGTGGCTTTTTATGCATCTCCAGTCTTCCTCATATTTATAGTAGCAGTCCTTTGTGTACCCAGCGGCAAGCCAAGAAGAACAGCAATTACCTTGCTGTCTGCATATACAGGGTGTTACAAAAAGGTACGGCCAAACTTTCAGGAAACATTCCTCACACACAAAGAAAGAAAATATGTTTTGTGGACATGTTGTCTGGAAACGCTTACTTTCCATGTTAGAGCTCATTTTATTACTTCTCTTCAATCCACATTAATCATGGAATGGAAACACACAGCAACAGAACGTACCAGCGTGACTTCAAACACTTTGTTACAGGAAATGTTCAAAATGTCCTCCGTTAGCGAGGATACATGCATCCACCCTCCGTCGCATGGAATCCCTGATGCGCTGATGCAGCCCTGGAGAATGGCGTATCCTTTCACAGCCGTCCACAATACGAGCACGAAGAGTCTCTACATTCGGTAATGGGGTTACGTAGACAAGAGCTTTCTAATGCCTCCATAAATGAAAGTCAAGAGGGTTGAGGTCAGGAGGGCGTGGAGGCCATGGAATTGGTCCGCCTCTACCAATCCATCGGTCACCGAATCTGTTGTTGAGAAGCGTACAAACACTTCGACTGAAATGTGCAGGAGCTCTATCGTGCATGAACCACATGTTGTGTCGTACCTGTAAAGGCACATGTTCTAGCAGCACAGGTAGAGTATCCCGTATGAAATCATGATAACGTGCTCCATTGAGCGTAGGCGGAAGAACAAACTAAAATGAGCTCTAACATGGAAATTAAGCGTTTCCGGACACATGTCGACATAACATCTTTTCTTTATTTGTGTGTGAGGAATGTTTCCTGAAAGTTTGGCCGTACCTTTTTGTAACACCCTGTATACTGGTAAGACATAATACTGTCGCGATAAGAGAAGTACATAAATGGCGATACGGGCCACAAATGGGGAAATACACAAGAACAAGAGACTTTAAAAAAGGGAAGATTGTTAAGGCCCGGCGGCTGGATCGAGCATATCGGAAGAGGGAAGATTATCCGCCGTTAGCCTACTACTGTCGTTGATCGTCTATGGAGGACGGTGAATCCAAGTGTAGGTGACAAGGTACTGGACATCCTACCCAATCATTGAACGTGGAGGTAGGAAGCTTGTCCACCATGTAAAACAGGCAGCGCTTTGTGGCAGACTACAGTGTTATGCTGGCGCAAGTGTTCTGGATGTTTCGACGTCAGCCACAGACCGGACTTCACAATAAGTTACGGGGAGTGCCGGCGAATCAACTGTGGAATCCTGCCACTGAGTGACAGAATACTGCTGGCGAAACGCAGCATTGCCGTAGCCGTAGTCTGGGTTACCACGCGCCAAGGCACAATAATCCATGTAACCATCTGCGTGACAGGCGGGCTCCTGTCTCTCGTCGCTCATCTGTTTGGCCGGTCTGGGTGGCCGAGCGGTTCTAGGCGCTACAGTCTGGAAACGCGCGACCGCTACGGACGCAGGTTCGAATCCTGCCTCGGGCATGGATGTGTGTGATGTCCTTTGGTTAGTTAGGTTTAAGTAGTTCTAAGTTCTAGGGGCTGATGACCTCAGAAGTTAAGTCCCATAGTGCTCAGAGCCGTTTGAACCATTTTTTTCATCTGTTTGTGGCACTTGTACTTCGATGGGGACTTGCACTTCCGACTTCAGCAGACGCCGTGACAGTATGATGATGATGATGTTTGGTTTGAGGGGCACTCAACGGCGCGGTTATCAGCGCCTGCACAAATTCCCAACCTTAGCTCAGTCCAATCTCGCCACGTTCATGAATGACGATGGTATGATGAGGACAACACAAACACCCAGTCATCTCGAGGCAGGTGAAAATTCCTGACCCAGCCGGGAATCGAACACCGTGGCAGTCTCTGCAGTGTGGGACCGAGCAGCTTCAACCTCGCTGAGCAGTAACATCAGTTATGTGCTGCTCTATGAACCAGCAGAGAGATGGCTCTGAGCACTATGGGACTTAACATCTGAGGTCATCCGTCCCCTAGAACTTAGAACTACTTAAAGCTAACCAACCAAAGGACATCACACAACACCCAGTCATCACGAGGCAGAGAAAGAACCAGCAGAGAGATCTGATGGTTCCGGACCTCGCGACGATGCCGCATAGAGGAGGCAACGACTAGGGCTTCGTCGCTTCACACTCTGACTGTTGGGGAATGCTGCGGTTCAGCGCGAGCTTGCCAACTGGCTGGTGACCCCCTCCTTAAGTCTGCAACGCAGCCTAAGCTGCTCCTCTGCTGCTGAGGCAGCAACCCGTTGCCTAACGTACACATTCAGTACCACGTGGCACTCACGTCACGAGCAAACTATGATGAGGAAGCACGCCGCTGCCTGGATGACCTAGCAAGCCACTGGGACTCCGACATCACGTCTTGTACGGAAGTCACGTTGAATGAAACATGTTTATATTGCACGAGTTCTCCTGGCTTCAAAGTGGTACAGACAGAAAGCTACATGCAGTTGCCGCAAATCCCTCTCTGGGCAGAATCCACATTCCTGGCAAATAGTGTTGTCCAAATTGCCTACACTGTTACACGGAGAACACCTGCCAGCATATATTGTTGAACATAGTGCTCTGCAGTAAGATCGTTGAAATCACCTCCGCGAGAACAGTTGCGTCTCAATTCATTCACAGTGGTCTCGAAATGTTTGGTCGGTATACATTTCTCCATCGTTGTCTTCTACGCAATCGTCACTGTTATTGTTCACTCACTGTTACATTCTCAGCAGGTGGAGGAATCGGCAGATCCTCACTCTGACATACAAGACGTACAGCATGTGGTGAATTAAAATATTGTACTGTTATTCTTGTTTCTGAGACGAGTGTATTTGTTTTTGTTAGACAAAAGTAAGTCACTTGTGTGGCCCGTTGAGTTTCTCCAAACCACAAAACAGTAAAGAAAATTTGACGACGTCCTATTAAAAAGCTTCTCAAGAGTGTAGTACATCACGAATAGTATATGTGGTGAGGGGAATTCGTGTTTGCGTATCAACTTTACACGCAGTATTAAGTTCGTAAGACTTGTTTAATAGATGAGTAAGTCTCGCTTTGTGTGAACCTTCACACATATAACAGAAACAAATTTGCAGTATTTGTTTATGTGCGATGCATATTTTTTTTTCTGAAGTGACACAAAGGATAAAACACAACATGTCAAAAATGAACAAGAAGAAACACTTTCTGAAATTGTCAGATCTGTCATTGCTGAAATTCAAGTGGCAACAAATGCAAAGTTGTTATATATGTTTACATATGACTCATCGGCTGTGTTCCCAGACCACGACTTCCTGGATGTAAATTTCTGAACTGAGGATCATGTGCAGTCATGTTACACATATTTCGATTAGTTTTGAACCTTTTAACCTGGAGAATGTTTACGTCACATAAGAGTAATCCTTATTCAGCGTTAAAGGATTTCAAAATGCGGAGGGCAGCCTGTCACGTGAAAACTGTGACAGTTGAAAAACACTGATTTAACAATGGAATTTAGTATCCACTACTTTGCAAAGAACACCTTTCACTATAGTAATATTGTTATAGATGCAGTCTGATTATTGTTGAGGAAGTGCTTATTTTAGCTTCAGAATTTCACAGAGAATGTTATAATAAACATCCTCCACAAATTCTTGACGGCAAGTATCGTATGAAATACTGCTTCGCCTAAATTTGCAGAACTCGCTCTGGTGTCATCAGAAACGCGACAGTTTATGTAGCGGAGAGCAGACAATAATGGGACTTCAGATGAGGCAGCGAATAGATGGAAAAAGTACATTGAATGCCTCTACGACTGGAAGAACTTGTCTCATGACGTTATAGAAGAAGCAACAGGAGTCGTTAGGCAAGAGATAGGGAATCCAATATTAGTGTTAGAATTTAAAAGAGTTTTGGAGTACTTAAGATCACATAAAGCAGAAGGGATAGATAACATTCCATCGGAATTTATAAGGCCATTGGCGAAATTGGCAACAAAACAACTATTAATGTTGGTGTGTAGAATGTTTGAGACCGGCGATATGACACACAATTCCGAAGGTAACAAGAGCTGACAAGTGCGATAGTTATCGCACTATCAGCTTAACAGACATACATCCAAGTTGCTAACAAGAACTATATAGTTATCGATGGAAAATAAAGTTGAAGATCCTTCAGATGACGATCATTTCGGCTTTAGAAAGGTAAAATACCAGAGAGGCAGTTCCAACGCTGCTGTTGATAATGGAATCAAGACAGAAGAAAAATCATGACACGTTCATAGGATTTTTCGACCTGAAACAAATGTTTGACAACTTTAAATGATGCAAGATGTTCAAAATTCTGAGAATGGAAGGGGTAAGCTAGAGAGAACTACGACTAATATACAACACGTACAAGAATCAAAGAGTAAGAGTGGGACACAAAGAAAAAGGGTGTAAAATAGGGATGTAGTCTTTCATCCCTACTGTTCAATCTATGTATCGAAGAAACAATCACGAAACTAAAAGAAAGTTTCAATTGCGGGATTAAAATTCAGGGTGAAAGGATATCAACGGTAAGATTCGCTTATGACGTTGCTATCCTCAGTGAAAATGAAGAAATATTGTACAGGATGAGTCAGTAACTATTGCCACCTAGAATAACTCCGAAAGTATGATAGGAGCTGAAAAGGTTGTGGGACAAAGGCCGCATGGGCAACGGGGGCCATAATATGACGTTGGTTTTCTGTTGCTAGATGGGGTCCCTTCAGAGATATGAAGGTCAACTTTGTTTTATTTTGTGTTTTTGTTTTTTAATGGGATGCTATAGTTTGGTACTTATTTTCTGATAGCAGCTCTCGAGACGAATCCAATGATGTGTAACAGTAACGTCATTGAAGGTAAACGAAGGTCACAAAGATGGCATCAATGTCCATTTACATCCGGCCGATGTGGCCGAGAGGTTCTAGGCGCCTCAGTACGGAACCGCGCTGCTGCTACGGTCGCAGGTTCGAATCATGCCTCGGGCTTGGATTGTGTGTGATGTCCTTAGGTTAGTTAGGTTTAAGTAGTTCTAAGTCTAGGGGACTGATGACCTAAGAACGTAAGTCCCATAGTGCTCAGAGCCATTTGAACCATTTTTTTGTCCATTTACAGAAAGTGTTCGAAGTGATCACCATTGGTATCAATGCAGTGCTGCAATCTTCTTATCATGGATTGAGTGGTATTCCTTACCAAATGGTTCAAATGGCTCTAAGCACTATGGGACTTAACATCTGAGGTCATCAGTCCCCTAGAACTTAGAACTACTTAAACCTAACTAACCTAAGGCCATCACACACATCCATGCCCGAGACAGGATTCGAACCTGCCACTGTAGCAGCCGCGTGGTTCTAAACTGAAGGGCCTACAACCGGTCGGCCACAACGGCCGGCTATTCCTTATCACAACGGCACTTATCGAAGCACATGCTCTGACAATTCTCTCTCACATATCTTCAGGTGTAGTTGGAATGCCTCAATAAACAATGTCTTTGAGGAATTCCCTAGAGAAAAAAAAATCCAGAGGCGTCAAGTCTGGTGAACGAGCCAGCCACGACACATCTCCTCCCTGTCCCATCCAACGATTTGGGAACTGTCTCTGCAACTCATTTCTAGCCATCAGCGAAAAATGTGCCGGGCACCCATCAAGTTGATACCACATTCTGTTCCTTGTCCATAAAGGTATTTCTCCCAATAACAGACCTAGTGTTTCTTGCAGGAATGTGGTGTACTTCCTACCTAAGATCTCTTTCTATGAAATAGACACCTATAATTCTGTCCTCCAGAATCCCACACCATACATACACCGACCATGGTTTTTGGTGCGCAACTTGCCGCAGCCAACATGGAATTTCAGTTGCCCAATAATGCATGCTATGCAAATTAACATTTCCATGGTTCCTAAATGTAGCCTCGTCAGTAAATAAAATGAAACTGATAAATGTTTGATACCTATGAACCTAAATCTGAGCCCACCGGCAGAATTGAATGCGACGCATACAATCCGTACCAGTTAATACTTGGTGGAGGCTGATATGGTAAGGACGATATTTATGGCGATGCAGGAAACGAACAACACTACTCCGGCTAATGCCAGATTCCCTTGCAATCTGACGCGAACTAACACAAGGATCTCGAACCACAGTGGTAAGAGTACCAATTTACATTTCCACGTTTGTAACTTTACTTTACCGGAAATGTTTCCGATGCGTTAAAGATCCAGTTGTTCTCAATTTATCATATACGACGTGTAGGGTGAGTACTTTGAGGATATCTTATAGCGTATACGTCTCTATCTCTCACTGAATTATCGTTGGCATTCTCCGTAAATGAGAAGCATATCGACTTTTTCTTCGAGGGAATACATCATTCACATTCGCTTGATTCGACGATACTAGTCTTAACGTTCTTATTAGTGTTGTATTGCTAAACCGTCGAATGGTGTTTACATGTCAGTGGCACGCTGGATGGATACGCCGTATTCGGGGAATATTTACGATTTTCACGATATACGGAAGGGAATTGTCAGAGCATGTGTTTCAGTGAGTGCCGATGTGATAAGAAATACCATTATATCCATGATAAGAAGATTGCAGCACTGCATTGATACCAATGGTCATCACCTCGAACACCTTTTGTAAATGGACGTTCATCCCACTGTTTTGACCTTCGTTGACCTTCAAAGACCTTACTGTTACACATAATTGGATTCGTCTCGAAAAATGGCTCTGAGCACTATGGGACTTAATTTCTAAGGTCATCAGTCCCCTAGCACTCAGAACTGCTTAAACCTAACTTACCTAAGGACATCACACACATTCATGCCCGAGACAGGATTCGAACCTGCGACCGTACCGGTCGCGCGGTTCCAGACTGTAGCGCTTAGAACCGCTCGACCACCCCGGTTGGCGATTTGCCTCGAAGGCGGCTATCAGAAAATAAGTACTAAACTTTAGCATTCCAATTAAAGAAACAAATTTGACCTTCATGTCTCTGACGCGACCCTACCTAACAACAAAAAGCCAACGTCATATTATGGCCCCCGTTGTCCCATGCAACATTTGTCTCACAAACGTTTCTGATATTATCATACTTTCGGAGTTATTCCAGGGTGCAATAGTTGGTGACTCACCCTATATAATCTGTTGAATGCAATAAATGGTGTAATATAAACGGTCTAATATTTACAGAACATGGACTGAGATAAAATTTCGAGTTTTCGACGATTACCTACATCGTCATCGTCAGGAGCTGACTGTCTTCACTGCTCTTGTGGTAGCCTCTTTATAGCCCGTGGACGGCTTCTGATTGGTCGGATTATGATAGGTCGGCGATTACGTACTGCTATCGCAGACGGTGTCACTGTGTGCGCCGGTGGCGCCACCGCTTTCATTGGAACGTAAACCTTGGAAGGAACGTCTCTGATGCTTCTTTGCATGATGCTTCTTTGCATCAAGCGCTCGTTTCCATGCACAGCTCAGATGGTATCCGCTATCGCGGTTAAAGTTCTTTTGGCTCATTTTTATTTCAACAGCCTCCTTAATAACAGAATCCCAGTACGTGGAAGCGTGGGACAGAATTTTAGTTTCATCGAACAATATTTTATGTATGTTCGTGGGGCTGTGCTCCGCAATTGCCAATTTCTCCAGTTCTCTATTTTTAATATGCCGTTGGCGTTCTGCACAGCGGTCATAAACGGTACGAATCGTCTGTTCTATATAACTGCTTCCACACTAACAGGGTATATTATAAACTCCAGGGACCCTGAGGCCGAGATTGTCCTTAACAGGGCGCATCATCTCTAAGGACGAAAAATCTGTCTTATACCCCGTCTGCCCAGGACTCTTCCAATTTTGCTGGATATAGTGCCACAAGGAAGATCCGCAATCGGTATTTCATCCTGTGAGTGTGCGGCATTTTCACGTTTTCTTTTTTTAGAGAACGCTGCCTTTATATCCCGTGCACCATAGCCATGCTTTCGGAACACGTATTTGAGATAGGTGCTCATCAAAGAGCTCATCTAAGCAATACATCGACAAAAAAGCAAAGAAATTAGAGGATCTTGCAGCTATGTAAACCTAGGATCACTTGCCATTAAGGGCAACAAAACGGGGAGTACAATATCATTGGTTCAGATGGTTCTAATGACTCTGAGCACTATGCGACTTAACATCTTAGGTCATCAGTCGCCTAGAACTTAGAACTAATTAAACCTAACTAACGTAAGGACATCACACACATCCATGCTCGAGGTAGGATTCGAACCTGCGACCGTAGCGGTCTCTCGGCTCCAGACAGTAGCGCCTAGAACCGCATGGCCACCCCGACCGGCAGAATATCATCGATGTACTGCTGTGCTGTGAGGGTGCCATGGATGGGTGCTGATATGAAACGAAATGACGCTTTAGACCAGGGCTTCCCAACCTTTTCAGCTGGCGGACCCCTTTTTCAGTCGAAAATCCACGGCGGACCCCTAGTCAGTCAAGATCACAGTAACTTTAAATTTCAGAGCGAAACCCATGGGAACTGAAAGCTGTTTAATGCACGTGCCATGTTCCCAATGACCTCCCCTCCCCTCCCTCCCTCCCCCCCCCCCTCACCGAAGTATCAATAGTCTTTGGTTTAGAGATGAATGAAAACAACTTGAAATTAACGATCGAATTTGAATTGCCACTGTATCCAGACACTTACTAGTGGATTTACTCCCTTTGTTCAACACACTATAGCCTGGTTAAAATTACTTGGTAACTCACATTTTACACGTTGGAGTTGCCTTCCTCCTTTAAGAGCATCAACGTCACGTCAAAACTATTCGCTGTTGACAAGCTGCCGCTTGTGGTCTGTTCGCTTCCACTGTTTGGCTATTGTTGTGAAAGGAGCATGCATATCTCGTAACAGTCGCGCGCGCGCGCGTGTATGTGTGTGTGTGTGTGTGTGTGTGTGTGTGTGTGTGCGTGCGTGTGCCTGTGTGCGTGGGTGGGTGGATGGGTGGTTAGGTGTGTGGTTTTTCGTGAAATCTGAAAAGAAAAATTCAAATGTATGTGAAGTCTATGGGACTTAACTACTGAGGTCATCAGTCCCTAGTCTTACACACTATTAACCTAACTTTAACTTCCGCTAAGGACAACACACACACACACAAACACACACACACACACACACACACACACACACACACACATGCCCGAGGGAGGACTCGAAACTCCGGCGGGAGCGGCCGCGCTATCCACGACGTCATGGCGCCTGAGACTGCGCAGCCATCCCGCGCGGCTATGAAGAAAAGAGGCAGACCCATGATTCAGGATACAAACACATCACGAAAGAAAAGAGGCCAAGGAATTGCCTTTAAAGGACTATTGTGACATCTGTTGTGCAATATTTTACATGCGTTTCCAAAACCGGATTTCGTAAGCCGATGTCCCACTTCCGCTTTTGGTTGGTCAGGTGAACACTTCAGAATCGATTCTGTAAATCTGCTTTTATAAAGCCGTTATTGCTCCGACTGTAGGACCCGTCATAGCTTTCACCATCTGTGCACACATCTACGCAATTAGACCATGAAACTTCGTTAGCCCTTAAAAAATCATTTAATAGACGGTATATTTCAGAACCTTTAGTGTTGGCAGGTAGTGGTCTGCACAACAAGAGGTCCTCCTCAAAACATCCAGAATATTCATAACGGACAAAAACCAATAAAATCGCTAATCCTGCAACATCAGTGGATTCACCTATCTGCAGAGAAAATGAATTGTGTTGCATGCGAAAACAAGAGTGTCTTTCTCATCATTTGACATGTCAACAGTGCGTCTCTTGACAGTATTGTTTGATAATGGCACCGAAGATACAAGCTTTACTGCCTTTTCGTCTAGCATGCTAGGAACAATATCATTAACACACGGCGCTATGAGGTTTTCTGCACTGAGATGAGCTTTGAATGTTTTTGCCACTCGATAACTAACCAAGGAAGAAGCTTTAATGAATTTTCATTAATTGTTTTTGCATACGTTTTCATGCAATGCTGAGCAGCAGCTAGTTCAGCACTCTTCCTTTTGAAAAAATCGATGTCTTTAGCCTGGAAATCCCGATGAGTACCTTCAAAATGACGGCGCAATTTAACTGGAACCATTGAACTGTTCGGAAGGACTCGGGCACAAATTACACACTGAGCTTTACCCTCATTTGTCTCCATAAAGTCCATTTCTAATTAGCATTCGTTGTACGTACGCTTCTTGGTTATTCCACTTCCACAGGATATTGCAACCAATGGAGTACTTGCAGCGTTTTCACATCATAAATGCCCGCATCTCGTGGTCGTGCGATAGCGTTCTTGCTTCCCACGCCCGGGTTCCCGGGTTCGATTCCCGGCGGGGTCAGGGATTTTCTCTGCCTCGTGATGGCTGGGTGTTGTGTGCTGTCCTTAGGTTAGTTAGGTTTAAGTAGTTCTAAGTTCTAGGGGACTTATGACCACAGCAGTTGAGTCCCATAGTGCTCAGAGCCATTTGAACCATTTGAACCACATATTAAATCCGACTGAGGAGCTTCTAGTGATTGTTCTTCCTTTGGTCGTCCTCCCTCCTCATTCATTTCAACTGGAAACTTCCCTTGTTGTGAAGACGATGGAGAAACTGCACCCTTCTTCAACAATCCTGACTTCAGCCACAGATCCATGTTTGAAGTAATAAACTGGTCAAAAATCGACTTATGAGATAGGTAGTGGACTGACAAAGTAAGTTTAACATTTAAGGATGCCTGGGGCCGCTGTGATTGGTCGACAAAGGTTGCTCCACGCATGCGTAGTAGGTTTCAGCGCATCTAGCGCCGTGAGCTGGCGCACAAACGACCCCCGTATTGCTGCGAAACAGTAGATCCGAGAAGCTGCATTCTCCGGCACTAAACTGTGTACGCGTTCTCACTTAGGAACCGCAAAGGCTGCTTGGGAATACGACCTGAAGTAAAAGTACACATGTCTTTCACACGAAAAAATATGGTGATGAATTTGATTTTCACATTTTTATTCAATAATTTTACTCCTTACTTTACACGATTGGGTGAAAGGTTGCCGCGGACCTCCTAGAAAGAGCCGGCGGACTCCTAAGGGGTCCGCGGACCACACTTTGGGAAGCCCTGCTCTAGACCATCATTTATAGTTGTCAGGCCATACGTCGGCAGAAATTTTGGTTGGTATCCCTCTCATATCTGGGACGTCTCTGCTGGTCAATGAGACTGAGTTGGATGCGGTATTAATTACCGAACACAATTCGACTCCATTACATGAGATTCTACGCCGAAGATATGTAATTCAGTACTGAAAAAAGGCCAAAGAAGACGTCCCATAAAACATGACAGCCACTTTACATAAATCTGTCGATATGAGAGTAGAAATGAATAAAACTACCTTTTAATTACCATTCAATGAGATATTCGTCATGTTTTAAAATATATTAGAAATTTTAGTCTAGTTCACTTCTAATGCAGCAGAGTTCTACTAATAGTGATAAGTAGAAGTGTTGAGGGGAGACAGGAAAAAAGTATTTCAGAGGAACAGTATGGATCTGTAAGAGAGAAAGGTACAAGTGAAGCAGCTGGGCTCTTGAGTAAAAAAATGTGTGTGAAATCTTATGGGACTTAACTGGTAAGGTCATCAGTCCCTAAGCTTACACATTATTTAACCTAAATTATCCTAAGGACAAACACACACACCCATGCCCGAGGGAGGACTCGAACCTCCGCCGGGACCAGCTGCACAGTCCATGACTGCAGCGCCTGAGACCGCTCGTCTAATTCCGCGCGGCGCTGTTGAGTACTACAGGTGACAGATAAGTTGAAAGAGGAAGAGAAGTTTATCCTCTTTACAATGACTCGGAGAAAACAATTGCTGCCGGCCGGGGTGGCCGAGCGGTTCTTGGCGCTACAGTCTGGAACCATGCGACCGCTGCGTTTGCGGGTTCGAATCCTGCCTCGGGCATGGATGTGTGTGATGTCCTTAGGTTAGTTAGGTTTAAGTAGTTCTAAATTCTAGGGGACTGATGACCTCAGAAGTTAAGTCCTATACTGCTCAGAGCCAATTGAACCAAAGCCATTGCTACAGTATAATGAAATACAGCAACTCATTAGCGCCCAAACCTTCAGTGCGAATTTCCTTAAAGTTTTTAAGGAAATGTTTAAAAAGTCTAAAATAACACTACTGAAGTTTAAATTAATTCCCTTTGACAGAAATAAAAATAATCATTATCCTATAAATAGAACACTGCGCGCTTATGGTGTACTGTAAAGAAAACAATCTTTCTTCAGCTTTCTTTCCTGTTTTACAATTTTTGTACCACTTTACTTAAATAAATTAGACACATAACACTAAATTTAGAAGGGGGAAACATATATTTGTATCTCAAATTACAAAATAGGTTCAGTAATCTCGAAAAATTATGAGATATAACTTATGAAAATCTTTACCTAGCCTCTAAATGGAGTCACAGAAGTCATACACTTATTAAACAAGAATAACTGTGATTACCTATGACAGTTAGTAATTAGAACGTACAGGCGCAAGTTAAAGTGTAGTAGAATGTAATTATTATTGATCTAAATGTTGGGAAACAAGTATTCATAGAAATTAATAACTATTTAGAAAGTACAGTTACAAACAAACCACGTAGTTGGGAAGTCTGGTTGGTTACGAAAAATTGGAAAACTAACAGTTCATAAAGTTACAATCGCATTTTGCATAAAATGTTAGGGGCTTCTCCGAACAGTTTTCCTATAAAGTGAGGTTTCTCATCCAGCTGCACAGTAACCAAAACTTTCTTTCTAGAGGTCTACAGTAGTACTGGACTTCCGACGTTTCTTCTTGCTTTCTCCCCAATTTTCAGATAGAGTACATATGTGTTTACCACAGCCATGCCAAAAACTCTACTGAAAATTGGCCAATACCATTTTTTTTCCACGAGCTGCGATCATATGCTTCTCCAGAAGCTTTTCATTTTTGTCCCTTTTGTCATCTATAAACTCTAGTCAGAGGCTACGTGAATTAAAATTTGGTTGTCATAAAACACAGGTGCTGTCATTCAACTTTGCCATGATGATATGTTTGACTGGTTGTGTCGAAAGGGGAATCATAATTTCCTTGATCTACATTTGTTAAGACTCTGTCTCCTTCGAAAGGGCATTGGGTTGTCCTGTTTCATGTTATTGTACCTGTGGCATGGAACACAGTCTATGGTAGCACTACAAACAGATGATACGAATAAAAAAAGTTATCAAAACACATGATTTGGCTGTTCAGGTCACCAACGTACTATATCATTTTTTTCTCCACTCGATGTCCCAAAGGTTGAGAATATTCAGAGACACCCTCCTCACAACAGAGATCAAAATTGAAACAATAGCCTCCTCTTCCAAACAAAACCAAAATTTATACGCACACTTAATGGGTTTAGTTTTTAGATATTGCTTCAGACAAAGACAACCATAGTATCTGTTCATTATTTCATCTATGGAGAGATTTTCATAAAACATTCCCCACTTATGGGGTTTTCTATTCATAGTTGCAGTCAAATTACTGATCTTCAACCTTCGATCACTTTAGGTAGCATTCGCTTCATCGGTATTTTCAAGATGAAGCTGTACTGTTAGTTCAAGATATCTTTTACGTCCTACGGCAGTTTTTGCAATGAGCCCCATACGTCTTCAGTCCAATAATCTCTCTGTTAGAGCACTTTGTCGTATCCAGATAAAATTAAAAAATCAAAAATAAATTTACAGTTCATCTGCTAACATAGAACACTGTGGCTTGTTTTTCCACTGTTTTTGGCCGGCCGCAGTGGTCGAGCCGTTCTAGGCGCTTCAGTCTGGAACCACGCGACCGCTACGGTTACAGGTTCGAATCCTGCCTCGGGCATGGATGTGTGTGATGTCCTTAGGTTAGTTAGGTTTAAGTAGTTCTAAGTTCTAGGGGACTGATGACCTCAGATGTTAAGTCCCATAGTGCTCAGAGCCATTTGAACCATTTTTTCCTCTGTTTTGCGTACTTTTCAGTTTTTTCCATAATGGTATTTAGCACTACAGAAGTAAGCAGCTCTTCAAAATTGTCCAGTGGCATATAATCTCGTAGAGCGTTTACAACATTTTCACACCTGTTGCCAGACTAACTTCATTGACGAAAGTGTAATTAGGATTTGTCGTAGACCGTATTACCGTTGGTTCACTCTTTTTCTTTCTAGGGGAAAGATCCTGTGGTTGTGACTGAACTTCAATTCCCTTGGCAGTAGATGAAGATGCTGTAGAATAACATGAAACGTCGTCGATCTTTGACACGTTGATCCCTGGAATATCCTGCACTATAGGACACCCTTTCTCATCGTCATCGGTCCTCTTCACGTCTGACAGTTCATCTACATCGGTGGAAATGCAAACATATCTGCCTCTACCTCCTCAGGAAACAAGTATACTAGACCGACCTCGACCCATCTGAATGTATTCTGCCTATATGTATTATAATTGCAGAAAGAAAAGGAAATTCTATGTGGGTATTATAACAGCCCAGCTTCCAATTCATAGGACACCATTTTTAACTGAAAGTTTTTAGTATGAGATTGTTAGTTTTCATCCAATATTTTATACAGCTGACATAAATAGACTTTTAAAATTAAAATATTAACTAATCTAAATTACTTATCCACCTCGTAAAACTTATAGCAAAACAGAAAGAAAATCAGGTGCACAGGAAAATATTCAAAATGCCGATATAAATACATATAGAAAGAGACTAATAAACTTTACCTCCAAATGGACAGTAGCTTTGGCTGAATGTGCGGTGGCAACAATGAGTGCAGACAGAGATTACGTGGTGTTCAATGTTGCATAATTCAACAACGGAAAGGAACTGTCCTTTAACTATGACGCTGCGCGTTAATGGGTGAATCTACATTCTAAGCAAGAATGGAATCGACTAGAAGGATATAAGGTTAATTAAGAATCTATACCTACAAAAGAAAAGTCTTGAACAGACTGTGAATTTGATGACAAAGGAAAGCACAACTGTAAAGGGAGCGAGGCCAGGCTGTTGTCTCTCACCAATACTGTTTAACATATCTTTGGATCACATTATTCAGAAACGTTTGGAACGAACTAGAGGAGTGTGGTTGGTGGTTGGAGGATAGAATGTGTTCAGGTTGTGGATGATAATGTGTTATTTACAGAGAAAGAAAAAATAATCATTTGAATGATAAAAGAATTAAATAAGATGTATGAGGAATTTGTAATGGGAATTAATAAGAGAAACGCAAAAATGTATGGTGACTAGTGACAGAAACGTAATGACAGCTACAAATTAGGGATGGAAAGATGCACAACAAGTTAGTGGGAAGCCTAATTATTGAAGACACGAGATGCAATAAGAACGTGAAAACGTGTGTAGCAATTGCCAAGCAGGCACTTAAAGAGAAAAGGATGTTTCTGTGTGGATGAATGAATAACGACTTGAGGAAGAGACTGGTGAAGTGCTTTATATGGAGTGTGACAGTATACGGAACTGATACATGGATACTGTAGAAAGAAGAAGAAAGGAGAGTAGGAGCTTTAGAGATGTGGATTTGGAGGATGATAGAAGGGATAAAATGGTTGAACAAATTGAGAAATGATTAGGTGTTAAGAAGAATGAAGGAAAAGAGAGAAGCTCAAAAGATAATCAGGAAGAGGATTTTCAACTGGTTTGGACACTGGATGAGAAGAGAGTGTTTGCTGATGAATGCTATTGAAGGAACGGTGAATGGAAGAAGAAGAATACGCAGAAATTATCAGATGGTAGATTGTAGAACGACAGATAGCAATTATGAGAAAACGAAAGGTGTTGCAAATGACAGGACTGAATGAGTAGCTACATGTGAAGACCTGCTGTAGCACAGAACACTGATGACTACGATGATGATGAGTCTGTTTAGATCATTTATCATTACCCTCCAGTAAATTTCCAGAGTAAATAAGATTGATACTTTACTCCAGTTAGCCTCAATGCAAAATGACGGTACATTCGTATATGATGACCTATGTGTAAAGGTCAATACTTTCCATGAGGACCACTCGGTATGAGAGTTATGTTGTGTGGTGATTGACTGACACACTGAATTTGAAACTGAGAAACCTAACAAAAACTTTATCAGTTAGAGTTGTTAATAGAAAGGGAAATCGGGAGAAATGTTTGTTGTCAAGCTAATGACAGTTGTCTGCAACTGTAATTGACAAACGCTAAATCACAGCTGAAGTAGCAAACCACGACAAGTGTCGACACGTAGTGAAACTTGCTCTGCGGGACACAGTCGCGAGGTTAATTAAGGGAGTCCGTTTGGGGAGCGGCTATTGCAGAGGTCACAGCTAGTGCCAATTTGACGTGGCACGCCTGGTGAGAGCTGCGCAAAAGGTGACAGAGCGGGTCGAGGCCACTGAGCCGCGTTGAGCCACGCCGCCGCCTAATTACAGCCTGGCTCGCAGTACACGCGTGGCGCCTGCATGGCGACTCGCCCGCACTACACGCCACCTCAGCGTTTCATTAACTGCTGTCCCACGCGAAATAATTACTGCCGTCTCTCTTTGCTTAAAGGGGTGTATGAGAAATGTACGTGTGTTGTCTGCTTCCTCACATGGCAGCACTCGTAACATAATTTCAGTATAAACACGAACCAAAATCTGAGAAATTGGAAAATGAGTTGCATACATGTATAACATTCAGAGTTTCTGCAACGCCCTCATAGGAGATCGAAAGTGATTTAGTAAGTGAGGAACACATAGTAATATATTTACGTATGTATTTATTTTTTCATTTTTCCCAGACCCCGTGTTAATGAAAATCCTTACAGAATCCGTTTACAGTGAAAATTATCATCGACGCAGTAGATGAGCAAACTTTCTTGGTTCTCTGCATTTTATTATCTTCCACTTAGAATAAATAAGCCGCCATGTATTGCGGACAAGCAAGAAAATAGTGGTCTCTAGCATAGACTTCTGAAATTTATTGGATTCAGAGGAAAGAGATGCATTGGACAAGATTGCAGGAGAGTACAAAGTAAAAACCAATATAGCCAATGTAATAGATAAGACCCCAACCAAACATAACCAGCAGGATGAAGTTCGTGCAAGACGAAGTGCATGGGTGAACTCTTTCGTTTGTTCGACATGAACAAGGCGATGATCTTTCTCCATTCCTATACAACTGCGTCCTAGAAAAGACTATTGGAATATGGAGATCATGTATAAATGAAATTTGCTTAAAAAGAAAGTCAGGGTTAATTAAGTTGAAGGGTCTGGTGTTGATTTTATAATGCAATGAGAGAGGTCAGTAGACTCTAATCTTTCGTAAAAGATAACTAGCCAAACAGGATTTAGAATTGGAAAGCTTAAATTATGGCAGTCGAGAAACACAGAGCAAAATTCCTTGAAACACAGGTAAGATGGATTTTAATTTCAATTGAGACAATAACTGGGTATGGATTAAAAGTGAGAAAACACTTGGAGTAGGTGTCCTAAAGACGGAAAGAGAGTTTAGGTTGATGAAATATATCTACAGTAATAAATCGCCTGGAATGCAAAAATAAAGTCTAACAACACCGTTATCAGAACACAATGTTCTTTACCATTAAATTCATCAACCTGAACTAAACCCTGGACTAACGAAAAGTCTCGGAAAGGACATTTCTAAGAGAAATTTTTGGTTCAAATTACGAATTAATTCTTCCAGAAAATAATGTCGGAAACTATGCAGCGAAAGAGCCTTCGATACTTATGCAGGCTGCTGAAAACAGATTAACCATGCGTACATTCACATATCTCAAGAAGATAGAACCACAGCGACATGGATTACAGAGGTTTGGAAAGCTTTTGATATTTCAGACATCATACAGAATTATGCTTACAAACAAAGTGCAGATCTTGGAAGAATTTCGAAGTGAAACAGAAGAAGGACGAAAGAAATGTGGACGAACTCGTACAGAACAAGAAAGGAAACAGTACAGTTGGCGCCAGAAGGATTAATGTTGACAAGGAATAATTTATATAAAAGAAAAGAAATAAAGAGATGAGGAGAGAACATAATTAGTCAGTTAGCTTTTGAATAAATCTTACTCTATTTAAGTAATACTAGTATCATTAAAATTGCGTTAAGTAATTTTCTCACAAAACAAATGCTTGTCAGAATTACAGAAGTAGTCAAAGCTGCAGAGAACGAAACATCGACGAGAGGATCAATTCCTGAAGAAATCTGAATCTATTAAAATTATGTCACCTGTATCTGCTTTTACTGAGGTCGCGATCAAACAGTCGAATATTAGACAATGCATACGCAAATATTGATAACTAGCTCGAATCGTGCTGGTCACATCAGGTCTTGAATGCAGTTTTGGACTACCGATACTTTCTTATGTTCAAGACGAGATAACAATAAAGTGGTCCTTAAGGTCTGAAGAAGTCCGAATATGAGTCACGTCACCTACAACGTTACAAGCGCCCATCTGAACATTAAAAGGACTGCTGTGATCACACAATCGAATGTTTAACGCGATTTACGCAAATGTTCATGGCTAATTCAAGACATTTGATTTTCCTTCGCTACTCTGTCGATCTTGAATTACATCACAAAAACCAAATATCTGGCAAAATGGAACACTGAATTAGTTATTATATTGCTATATACAGAAATATTTTCTAAATATTGGAAATGAATACAAACAAGAGAGAGATTTCCTGTCCTCTTCGACAGTTTATCCTAGAATATGTCGAGACTGTTTAAGTAACTAGATACACCCAAGAAGTATGAAACAAGTGTTTCTCGACATGGTCGTTGCTAATCTTCCTGTTTAATATGAGTCAACAAATAATTTTTATCTTGTAGCTTGAGGGACAGATTTTTGTGCGTCATGAAACTGACAACAGTTTTTTAGTCTTTGTCCTTTCCACTGGTTTTATGTGGTCCTCCAGCTTTTCTAATGTAGACTCACTATTCTCGTCCGGACAAATGTAATAAACGCAGTATTTTCTATGAAGCATGTTTCATATTCTAATCTTGAATGGTTTCACTCTACTTCTCTTTCCAGAGCAAGGTTAACGATACCTGGAGATCGTTGTATACGTATGTACCGCTTACCGGACGGATGTTCCGGAAAATATTTCTTTTCCTGGTTTATTAAGTAGCTATTGAGTTCAAGCAACAATTATTCACTTAAATATGACATATCCTATAGCTCCACACTTCAGTGCTTCCAATATCTCCTCCTACAATATTCGAAGTATCGCAGTGTTGTTGGGGTGTATGTTAACTCAATACCCTGGCAGTTTACAGGCGACGTAGCGAGCTTTGTCCAAATGGTTATCCTGAATCGCCGGAGGCAGAACATTCACCTCCACTGGATATTCGTGTTACGTGTTTCTGCACGTCGGAGACATACCTCTATGATCGCTATTTCCGATTTAACATTATGAGCTTATAGGAGAAAGGGTTATGCATAGGTTCAACCGAGATGCTGTACACATCAGATGTTGTATTGCTGTTCTGGCGTGCTGATAGTATCTGAAGTGCAAGAAGAGGTAGCGCGAATTGTGTTCAATAGCTGAAGAAAACAGAAGTGTGAAAATCACGTCAATATGAGTTCGCAGGACGTCCAGGCAGATGCGCTTACCAAATAGGTTAACAAAGAAATATATAGATTTCTGTTTAGTGTCGAGTATCGCTAATAGTTATACTATGCATACTTGATTCAACAGTAGTTGGACATTGCATTGAAATTCTAGAAAGACGCTTGCCGTATGTCGACAAAATGCCTACTCTAAGCGGTAGTGTACAAGATGGTGCAGAAATAACTTCACTTACAATTAGAAATTTTAGCTCTTTTCTTCACACTAGGACTATGCTGAAAAAAGTAAATAATGTCTACAAATAAGTAGAATATGATAGTGATAGGAAAGAGGGTGGAGGAAGATGAGCGAGAAATGGGCTTCAGGAAAGTGTATTTAATCCACAAGTAAGGAGAATGAATATAATGGTTCCGTCTTTACCTACTTACAGGAGTGGTTTGCCTTCTGTACTTGTTAGAACGGCTTCCCTATTTATCGTGCCGTGCAAGAGATACGGTAATTTTTCTTTCCGCTGTTACTCAACAGAATAAAAGCACCTAAGAGGCTTGTCCGAAAAGTAAGTACCGTTTCGCTCTACGACCACGGCAGTACTAGTGTCTCAGTTCCGCACATTCGCAATTATCTCTCTGATTCATTGTATTTCTACTGTCGCTATCACAATCGGGTTGCGTTGTGTTTGCATATGTTAGAGGTCGTTCAAAATGTTTTAAGACAATCTCTGAGCCCGTGTACTGTGAAATGCGTTCTTCAGTAGTGTTTTTGAAGCAAAGAATATTAAGCCAACTGAAATTCATCGTCAACTTGTAGAAAGTTATGGTGAAACTGTAAGGACTAACGGAATGATTAGAAAGTGGGTGAGACAATTAAATTACAGACGAACCAGTGTTCCTTGACGAAGCTCTGAGTGGGAAGCCTTCTGTTGTGAATGATGGTTTGGTTGAGAAATTGAATGAGGAAATTCGTCAAAACAGACCGTTCACAATAAGAATACTTTGTGATGATTCCACAAATTTCAAAAATTATTTGCATGAGGTTATCACAAATCGCTTAACCGTTAGCAAATTCTAGTCCAGTGTGGTTCCGAAAATGCTTATAGATCTCTACAAAATAAAGAGACTTGCCATTGGTTCGAATTCTGAAATAAAATTATGAAACTGTGACTGTTGATGAATGCTGGTTTTGCCATGTCACTTCACACTCGAAACAGCAGTCGATGAAGTGGAGGCACTCACGATTCTCACCCCCCCCCCTCCCTTACACACACACATACACAAAATTCGAATCAACGGTGTCAGCACAAAAAAAAAAAAAAACGTATACTGTGTTTTCTGAACAGACAGAGCATTCCCTCCCAGAGATGAAACCATCATTGCGGTACGATATTGTGAAAGACCGAGAAAACTTAAGCGCGCAATGCAAAACAAAGGGCGTGGAAAGACCAGTCGAGGTAAGGTGTTGCTTCATAACAACGCACGTCCCCATTCTGCTTTTATCACTTGAGGCCTTATGCAACAATTCGGTTAGGAACAGTTCGATCATCCGCCGCAAAGCCTCGATTTCGCACTTTCTGATTACCTCTTGTTCTTGAACTTGAAGTGTGATTTTGGAGGAAGGTTCTTCGACATCGATAACGACGGAAAAGCAGTATGTCAGCGGTGACTGTCTTCACTGGACGCATCTGTATATGAAGGGGGCGTAGAAAAGCTGGTTTCCCGTTATGACGAATGTTTGACCAGTGGCGACACCTATGTAGAAAAATCGTTTAAAAAATGCTTTTTCTTGTAAAACAAATTTTGATTTAAAAAAATGTATGTATGAGATTTTCATTTCCAGACAGGTACTTACTATACGCACATGTCTCGTATAAAATTAAAATAAAAAAGTTTAGCCGGCCGAAGTGGCCGTGCGGTTAAAGGCGCTGCAGTCTGGAACCGCAAGACCGCTACGGTCGCAGGTTCGAATCCTGCCTCGGGCATGGATGTTTGTGATGTCCTTAGGTTAGTTAGGTTTAACTAGTTCTAAGTTCTAGGGGACTAATGACCTCAGTAGTTGAGTCCCATAGTGCTCAGAGCCATTTGAATAAAAAAGTTTATTAATACCTTTGGTACCGAGATGAATAGGGACATTGGCCTGCCAGAATTATGCTCATTATATTTTGATAGATATAGCTGTGGAGGAGGGGCTGTGAACACACACACACACACACACACACACACACACACACACACACACACACATTGTAAGCGATACAGAAGGAACACGTTACTTTTTTATAGATAGTTACCAAAATAGTTATTTAACAAGCACCTAACCGGAGTCAAGAGATGGAGTATTCAGCGAGGAACACACCTACGAATCCGACTAACCTCAAGTGGAAATACGTCTCAGATGCTGTAGCGGCGGTCCCTGACTTTCAGCGACGGCACCAACCGAAAAGAGCTGAGAGCGACAGAGCAACTGATTTCTCGACAACGAGGAGCTGGCGACTTTATAGATTCGCCGTTGAAAATCGTCGTCTAACGGATATACAGTGAACAGTTCAGGTATAGTGTTATTATCAGAATCGACAGCCGAACCTCGTCCACAGTATTACATCTGTTATACATGCGGACGTCACAAGCAAATAACGGAGGGAAATGGAAAGTATATATGGAGATAGTGAACTGGTAAAACTATACCTAGAGGGAGATGATAATATGTTAGACATGGGGAATCTGAACCCGTTAGTAGGGGAAGAAACCATGCCGTCGCACTTTTCTCTTAGCCCTCGGTGGCTCAGATGGATAGAGTGTCTGCCATGTAAGCAGGAGGTCCGGGGTTTGTGTCCCGGTCGGGACACACATTTTCACCTGTCCACATTGATATATATCAACGTCCGTCAGCAGCTGAAGGTATTCATATATGATTATAATTTCGTAATGGACAGCTGCAGATCATCAATGGTGTCAGTTATTTGGGACATGTCAGAAAGAACAGCCACCATATTCATATAAGTATATGGCAATACCGGCCATGACCATCTTCTTCTGTGCAGATGCACACATACTAACCGACCTCCTACGGTATTAGGTAAGAATGTCTTCCATGACTAAAGAGTGTGTTGGGTAGGAAGACTACGAATGTAGTGTGTGGACATATAAGGTGAGAATGTGGGTCTCGCGGGAGATGTGGGGGAGATAGTCCCTGCAGGAGCATTATCCTCTGTGCCCTCAGTGGCTCTGATGTATACAGCGTCTGCCATGTAAGCAGTATAACCCGGTATCCTGTCAATGTTGGGGCACACATTTTCACCTGTCTCCATTGATATATATCAACGCCCGTCAGCAGCTGAAGGTATTAATACATAATTCTAATTTCGTTCTAGACCGCTGCAGGTCATCGGTGTGGTCTGTTCTTTCGGACATGTCTGAAATATACACCTTATCCATATATGAATGGATGCTTATGTGCGTGTTATCCGTCAGAGTCGTATCTAGACATATCAGGGGTGCCGTATCACTCCAACTGCACATGCCCCACACCATTACACAGCCTCCACCAGCTTGAACAGTCTCCTGCTGACATGCAAGATCCATGGATTCCTGAGGTTTTCTCTATGCTAGTACACGTCCATACACTAGGTACAATTTGAAACGAAACTCGACCAACCAGACAACATGTTTCCAGTGATCAACAGTGCAATGTCGGTGTAGAAGGGCCCAGGCGACGCGTAAATCTTTGCTTCCTGCAGTCATCAAGGGTACACGAGGAGGCCTTCAGCTCCGAAAAGCCATGTCGATGATGTTCCGTTGAATGGTTCGCACGCAGACCCCTGTTGATGGGCCAGCGCTGAAACTGGCAGGAGGTTGCGGAAGGGTTGAACTTCTGTCATGTTAAATGATTCTCTTCAGTCGTCGTTGGTCCCGTTCCTGCAGGATCTTTTTGCGGCCACAGCGATGTCGGAGTTTTGATGTTTTACCGGGTTCCTTATATTCGTGAAATGTTCTTACGGCAAAATCCCTACTTCATCACTAACTCAGAGATGCTGTGTCCCATCGCCCGTACGTCGACTATAGCACCACATTCAAACGCACTTAAATCTTGATAAACTGCCATTGTAGCAGCAGTAACCGATTTAACAGACACTTGTTGTCTTATATATGCGCTGCCGACCGTAGCGCCGTATGCTACCTGTTTACGTATCTCCGTATTTGATTACGTATGGCTATACTAGCTTCTTTGGCACTTCGATGTAAAATGCAAAGCGGACAGAGCTAATAAGTGATTAATTTAGACTGCTTGGAAATGCCACATGGGATTTGTTATTGCATCTACATGGTCAGGCAAACATGAAATTTTATATTTCTGACGCATCGCATGCAACATTAAGTAAACGCAGCAATAAATTTGTCTATGATATCACGCATCTTCCCTCTAACGTTGTCAGTCGAAGCTGTAGCTTGTGAAGAATTCAGTAATGCAGTACTGTAAATAATCACGAACGACTACGGAATACACCATGACGTAAGGCAAGCATTAAATTCTGAGGACGCGTTGAATCCAAACCGCCGTGTCCCGCAGCAGCTTCAGCTGCAGACGGTCTTAAGATAGCACGCACGGCCGCTGCAGCCGAGATTAAGCCTCAGCCAGCTAATTAAACCGCCTAATACACTCTGAAGCAGTTCCCTCACAGAGATTAGCGCGATGTGCAAGAAGCAGAAGCTACAATTTTATTACATTCCTCGGTCTCTCTTGGCGCTTTCACTTCTGTTAGTAATGTTGAAACTTACAATTTAATTTTTAATTTAGTTACTTTTTTTGTTGTTTCTTTCTTGATGTTGAAAGTTTTTCTTTCTGGAACCATTGTGATTATTATAAGACGTGACATTCAGTTTGAAGAAGCGGAAACACTGAAAGAAAAGTGACAAGCACTTGTAATGTATGGTGCTCCATTGACTAACAAGAATGAAAAATGCTGCTATCGTAGCACATAGAGGGCGAATACGCCATGGTAAGTTCGAGGATGACTGGGCGACAGCTCTGCTGCCCGGTAGCATATTTCTCAATTTCTCACAGTAAGTATAACAGCAACATAATAGAATACATGAAATATCTCATAAGCACATCCTGCAATGCAAAACTACTGTGGGAATAAAGCTATAGAACATTGAAACAAGTCTTGCACGTCATAAAGTTTGCTGGGTGACGATACAGATTATTTGTCACGCCAACGACCAATTTCGTGTATCATTGGAATTTTTTCAGCTCAGAGAATTGCACAACTCAAACAATGGACATTACTTAATTAGCTGTCAGTTGCCATAACAGAAGATGAGTGTAATAAAAAAAGATAAATGATGGTAGGAAATGTAAATTTGTCATTGGTTGATGAAGTTGGAAATAGTGTGGCTTAGTAATAATTCTGGTGAAGGTAAGGTACAAAATAACAAACAACTCTCTACAGTAAACTAAATTTACTCTCTGTTTTTGTGGATGAGTCCGTTCAATTAGTTGCGCTTCAAGCGGCGTCTACTCGGAAACAACGACATATAAAAACCATATTGAAGGACTCTGGAAAGCCCAAGAGTTTTACATTAACAATGGGACGCAAGTAGTCGACATGTCCGTTTCAATAACTGCAAATTAAAAATCAGATTCATATTCTTCAGGCCCAAACTTTCCAGTAGGGTGTTACAAAAAGGTACGGCCAAACTTTCAGGTAACATTCCTCACACACAAATAAAGATAAGATGTTATGTGGACATGTGTCCGGAAACGCTTAATTTCCATGTTAGAGCTCATTTTAGTTTCGTCCACCTACGCTCAATGGGGCACGTTATCATGATTTCATACGGGATACTCTACCTGTGCTGCTAGAACATGTGCCTTTACAAGTACGACACATGTGGTTCATGCACGATGGAGCTCCTGCACATTTCAGCCGAAGTGTTCATACGCTTCTCAACAACAGATTCGGTGACCGATGGATTGGTAGAGGCGGACCAATTCCATGGCCTCCACGCTCTCCTGACCTCAACTCTCTTGACTTTCATTTATGGGGGCATTTGAAAGCTCTTGTCTATGCAACCCCGGTACCAAATGTAGATACTATTCGTGCTCGTATTGTGGACGGCTGTAATACAATACGCCATTCTCCAGGGCTGCATCAGCGCATCAGGGGTTCCATGCGACGGAGGGTGGATGCATGTATCCTCACTAACGGAAGACATTTTGAACATTTCCTGTAACGAAGCTTTGAAGTCACGCTGGTACTTTCTGTTGCTGTGTGTTTCCATTCCATGATTAATGTGATTTGAAGAGAAGTAATAAAATGAGCTCTAACATGGAAAGTAAGAGTCTCCGGACACATGTGCACATAACATATTTTCTTTCTTTGTGTGTGAGGAATGTTTCCTGAAAGTTTAGCCGTACCTTTATATATATATATATATATATATATATATATATATATATATATATATATATATATATATATACTCCTGGAGATGGAAAAAAGAACACATTGACACCGGTGTGTCAGACCCACCATACTTGCTCCGGACACTGCGAGAGGGCTGTACAAGCAATGATCACACGCACGGCACAGCGGACACACCACGAACCGCGGTGTTGGCCGTCGAATGGCGCTAGCTGCGCAGCATTTGTGCAACGCCGCCGTCAGTGTCAGCCAGTTTTCCGTGGCATACGGAGCTCCATCGCAGTCTTTAACACTGGTAGCATGCCGCGACAGCGTGGACGTGAACCGTATGTGCAGTTGACGGACTTTGAGCGAGGGCGTATAGTGGGCATGCGGGAGGCCGGGTGGACGTACCGCCGAATTGCTCAACACGTGGGGCATGAGGTCTCCACAGTACATCGATGTTGTCGCCAGTGGTCGGCGGAAGGTGCACGTGCCCGTCGACCTGGGACCGGACCGCAGCGACGCACGGATGTACGCCAAGACCGTAGGATCCTACGCAGTGCCGTAGGGGACCGCACCGCCACTTCCCAGCAAATTAGGGACACTGTTGCTCCTGGGGTATCGGCGAGGACCATTCGCAACCGTCTCCATGAAACTGGGCTACGGTCCCGCACACCGTTAGGCCGTCTTCCGCTCACGCCCCAACATCGTGCAGCCCGCCTCCAGTGGTGTCGCGACAGGCGTGAATGGAGGGACGAATGGAGACGTGTCGTCTTCAGCGATGAGAGTCGCTTCTGCCTTGGTGCCAATGATGGTCGTATGCGTGTTTGGCGCCGTGCAGGTGAGCGCCACAATCAGGACTGCATACGACCGAGGCACACAGGGCCAACACCCGGCATCATGGTGTGGGGAGCGATCCCCTACACTGGCCGTACACCACTGGTGATCGTCGAGGGGACACTGAATAGTGCACGGTACATCCAAACCGTCATCGTTCTACCATTCCTAGACCGGCAAGGGAACTTGCTGTTCCAACAGCACAATGCACGTCCGCATGTATCCCGTGCCACCCAACGTGCTCTAGAAGGTGTAAGTCAACTACCCTGGCCAGCAAGATCTCCGGATCTGTCCCCCATTGAGCATGTTTGGGACTGGATGAAGCGTCGTCTCACGCGGTCTGCACGTCCAGCACGAACGCTGGTCCAACTGAGGCGCCAGGTGGAAATGGCATGGCAAGCCGTTCCACAGGACTACATCCAGCATCTCTACGATCGTCTCCATGGGAGAATAGCAGCCTGCATTGCTGCGAAAGGTGGATATACACTGTACTAGTGCCGACATTGTGCATGCTCTGTTGCCTGTGTTTATGTGCCTGTGGTTCTGTCAGTGTGATCATGTGATGTATCTGACCCCAGGAATATGTCAATAAAGTTTCCCCTTCCTGGGACAATGAATTCACGGTGTTCTTATTTCAATTTCCAGGAGTGTATATATATATATATATATATATATATATATATATATATATATATATATATATATATATATATAGAGAGAGAGAGAGAGAGAGAGAGAGAGAGAGAGAGAGAGAGAGAGAGAGTGAGTCACCTAACGTTACCGCTGGATATATTTCGTAAACCACATCAAATACTGACGAACCGATTCCACGGACCGAAAGTGAGGAGAGGGGCTAGTGTAATTGTTTAATACAAACCATACAAAAATGTACCCAAGTATGTTTTTTGACACAAACCTACGTTTTTTTAAATGGAACCACGTTAGTTTTGTTAGCACATCTGAACATATAAACAAATACGTAATCAGTGCCGTTTGTTGCATTGTAAAATGTTAATTACATCCGGAGTCATTGTAACCTAAAGTTGACGCTTGAAACCTCCGACGATCAGTTGCGTGTTGTAACAAAACGGGCCACGGTCGGCGAGCAGCATCTGCAGGGACATGTTTACGATGACGACCATGTTTACGAGTGTGGCTGTAGTGCACTGTTGTGATTTGGTCTAGCTGTCGCAGTGTCCGCATGTAGCGCTTGCTGCTATTGTTATTCTGCATTCGTCTCCGCACGCAGACCAACTGTAGTACACCGTGTTACCAGACGTCTGTGATAGTGTAGTGTTGTAGGAACTGTGACCATGGTGTATTCGAACTCTGAAAAGGCGGAGATGATACTCATCTATGGCGAGTGTCGACGAAATGCAGTTGAAGCCTGCAGGGTGTATGCAGAACGGTACCCGGTCAGAGAGCATCCAACGTGCCACACATTGCAAAACATCTACCGCCAACTGTATGCAACAGGTATGGTCGTAGCACGCAGACGGGTCCGTAACAGGCCCGTCACGGGAGAAGCGGGTGCAGTTGGTGTGTTAGCTGCTGTTGCCATGAACCCACACATGAGTACACGGGACATTGCGAGAGCCGGTGGACTGAGTCAAAGTAGTATCATGCCCATACTGCATCGTCACCGCTTTCACCCGTTTCATGTGTCACTACATCAGCAATTACATGGTGATAACTTTAATCAACGAGTGCAATTCTGTCAATGGGCATTAACAGAAAATGCGTTGCAGTTCTACCTGTTTACCGATGAAGCGGGTTTCACAAACCAAGGGGCAGTGAATCTACGGAATATGCATTACTGGTCCGTGGACAATCCTCACTGGCTCAGACGGGTAGAGCGACAGCGACCGTGGACTGTAAATGTATGGTGCGGAATCATTGGCGACCACCTCATTGGTCCTCACTTCATTGCAGCGGCCCAAACAGCTGCAACATACATCGCGTTTCTACAGAATGATCTGCCAACGTTGCTCGAAAATGTTCCACTGGAAACGCGTCGACTTATGTGGTATCAGCATGATGGTGCACCTGCACATTCCGCAATTAAACTAGGCTGACCCTTGACAGGATGTTCGACGGGCGTTTCATAGGTCGTGGAGGACGCGTAAATTGGCCAGCCCGTTCTCCTGATCTTACACCTCTGGACTTCTCTCTGTGGGGTACGTTAAAGGAGAATGTGTACCGTGATGTGCCTACAACCCCAGAGGATATGAAACAACGTATTGTGGCAGCCTGCGGCGACATTACACCAGATGTACTGCGGCGTTTACGACATTCAGTACGCCAGAGATTGCAATTGTGTGCAGCAAATGATGGCCACCACATTGAACATCTATTGGCCTGACATGTCGGGACACACTCTATTCCACTCCGTAATTGAAAACGGAAACCACGTGTGTACGTGTACCTCACCCCTCATGGTAATGTACATGTGTGTCAGTGAAAAAGACAAAAAAAAAGGTGTTAGCATGTGGACGTAATGTGCTGTTCCAGTCTCTTCTGTACCTAAGGTCCATCACCGTTCCCTTTGGATCCCTACGCAATTCGGTGCTCTCCGATACACACGATCGAACAGCGGAGGAGTGGTACTCAAGCGTCAACTTTAGGTTACAATATCTCCGGATGTAATTAACATTTTACAATGCAACAAACGGCACTGATTACGTATTTGTTTATATGTGCTAACAAAACTAACGGGGTTCCATTTAAAAAAACTTAGGTTTGTGTTAAAAACATAATTCCGTGCCTTTTTTTATGGTTTGTATTAACCAATTACACTAGCCCCTCTCCTCATGTTCGGCCTGTGGAATCGATTCGTCAGTATTTGATGTGGTTTACGAAATATATCCAGCGGTAATGTTAGGTGACTCACCCTGTATATATATATTTCACACAGATCAGTTGGTTCTACTGAGAAATTCATCAATGGAGTAGAAGGAGTTGGCCACCAATAAATCCTTTAGGCTTCTCTTAAATTGAATTTCACTGGTTGTTAAGATTTTTATGGCTGCTGGCACGTTATTGAAAATTTTTGGTCCTGAAAATGCACACCTTTTTGTACAAGAGTAAGTGACTTTAAATCCGTGTGAAGATTACTCTTATTTCTGGTACTGATTCCATGAACTGAGCTGTTGGTTTGAAAAAGTGATATATTTTTAATGACAAATTTCATTAAGGAATAAATGTGTTGTTGTTGTGGTCTTCAGTCCTGGGACTGGTTTGATGCAGCTCTCCATGCTACTCTATCCTGTGCAAGCTTCTTCATCTCCCCGTACCTACTGCAGCCTACATCCTTCTGAGTCTGCTTAGTGTATTCGTCTCTTGGTCCAACTCTACGATTTTTACCCTCCATGCTGCCCTCCAATACTAAATTGGTGATCCCTCGATGTCTCATAACATGTCCTACCAACCGATCCCTTCTTCTCGTCAAGTTGTGCCACAAGCTCCTCTTCTCCCCAATTCTATTCAATACCTCCTCATTAGTTATGTGATCTACCCATCTAATCTTCAGCATTCTTCTGTAGCACCACATTTCAAAAGCTTCTATTCTCTTCTTGTGTAAAATATTTATCGTCCACGTTTCACTACCATACATGGCAACACTCCATACAAATACTTTCAGAAACGACTTCCTGACATTTAAATCTATACTCGATGTTAACAAATTTCTCTTCTTCAGAAAGGCTTTCCTTGCAATTGCCAGTCTACATTTTATATCCTGTCTACTTCGACCATCATCAGTTATTTTTCTTCCCAAATAGCAAAACTCCTTTACTACTTTAAGTGTCTCATTTCCTAATCTAATTCCCTCAGCATCACCCGACTTAATTCGACTACATTCCATTATCCTCGTTTTGCTTTTGTTGATGTTCATCTTCTATCCTCCTTTCAAGACAGTGTCCATTGCGTTCAATTGGTCTTCCAAGTCCTTTGCTGTCTCTGACAGAATTACAATGTCATCGGCGAACCTCAAAGTTTTTATTACTTCTCATGGATTTTAATACCTACTCCGAATTTTTCTTATGTTTACTTCACTGCTTGCTCAATTTACAGATTGAATAACATCGGGGAGAGGCTACAACTCTGTCTCACTCCCTTCCCAACTACTGCTTCCCTTTCATGCCCCTCAACTCTTATAACTGCCATTTGGTTTCTATACAAATTGTAAATAGCCTTTCGCTCCCTATATTTTACCCCTGCCACCTTCAGAATTTGAGAGTATTCCAGTCAACATTGTCTAAAGCTTTCTCTAAGTCTACAAATGTTAGAAACGTAGGTTTGCCTTTCCTGAATCTAGCTTCTAAGGTAAGTTGTAGGGTCAGTATTGACTCACGTGTTCCAATATTTCTACGGAATCCAAACTGATCTTCCCCTAGGTCGGCTTCTACTAGTTTTTCCATTCGTCTGTAATGAATTCGCGTTAGTATTTTGCAGCCGTGACTTATTAAACTGATAGTTCGGTAATTTTCACATCTGTCAACACCTGCTTTCTTTGGGATTGGAATTATTATATTCTTCTTGAAGTCTGAGGGTATTTCGCCAGTCTCCTACGTCTTGCTCACCAGATGTTAGAGTTTTGTCAGGACTGGCTCTCCCAAGGCCGTCAGTAGTTCTAATGGAATATTGTCTACTCCCGGGGCCTTGTTTCGACTCAGGTCTTTCAGTGCTCTTATTACTGATAACGACGCCCTCTTGAGTAGTCCCCGCCCGGAGATCCGAATGGGGGACTATTTTACCTCCGAAATATTGTACCCAAGAGGACGCCATCATCATTAACCATACAGTAATGCTGCATGCCCTCTGGAAAAATTACGGCTATAGTTTCCCCTTGCTTTCAACCGTTCGCAGTACCAGCACAGCAAGGCTGTTTTGGTTAGTGCTACAAGGGCAGATCAGTCAATCATCCAGACTGTTGCCCCTGCAGCTACTGAAAAGGTACTTGCCCCTCTTCAGGACCCACGCGTTTGTCTGGCCTCTCAACAGATACCCCTCCGTTGTGGTTGCACCTACGGTACGGCTATCTGTATCGCTGAGGCACGCAAGCCTCCCCACCAACGGCAAGGTCCATGGTTCCTGGGGATATATATATATATATATATATATATATATATATATATATATATATATATATATATATATATATATATATATATATATTACACACAAATTAGTTGGTTCTACTGAGAAATTCGTCAATAGTGTAGAAGGAATTAGCCACCAATAAATCCCTTAGGCTTCCCTTAAACTGAATTTCATTGGTTGTTAAGATTTTTATGGCTGCTGGCAAGTTACTGAAAATGTGTGTTCCTGTGTAATGCACACCTTTTTGTACAAGAGTAAGTGACTCTAAATCCTTATGAAGATTACTGTGATTTGTAGTACAGATTCCATGAACTGAGCTGTTGGTTTGAAAAAAGTGATATATTTTTAATGACAAGTTTCATTAAGGAATAAATGTATTAAATTAATTACGTTAAGCTATAATGATATAATTGAGTGATCCATTGCTTCAATGATGCCAAGGTTAAGTCGATATTGCAAGGTGTCAGGAGAGACCGCCTGGTGCGTAGGTCTGCCCCAGACGCCCACGTCGCTGTCGGGTCGCGTCACGGTGTTCGTGCTGGCGCTGACCTCACTCTTCCTGTTCACCTCCTACTCGGCCAACATCGTGGCCCTGCTGCAGTCGCCCAGCCACTCCATCCGCTCCGTCTCAGACTTGGCGTCCAGTCCGCTGACGCTGGGCGTCCAGGACATCGCCTACAACAAGGTGTATCTCGGGGTGAGTTCTGATTACCTCGTGACACATAACTCAGTTGAACTCACCGGTCTTGTTACTTCACTCTACGATCAGTGGCAAACACACGCACTCTCTTGTTGTTGTGGTCTTCGCTCTGCTTTGGTGCACCTCTCCACGCTTGTCCATCATGTGCAAGGCTCTTCGTCTCTGCATACCTACTGCACCTTACGAGGGGGTCTACATCTACATATATATCTACATCTACATGGTTACTCTGCGATTCACACTTAAGTGCCTGGCAGAAGGTTCATCGAACCATTTTCATACTACTGCTCTACCATTCCGCTGTACAAAAGCGCGTGGGAAATGGCAAAACCTAAATCTTCCCTTTCGATCTCTGATTTCTCTTATTTTATTATGATGACCATTTCTCCCTACGTAGGTGGGTGTCAACAAAATATTTTAGTATTAGCAAGAGAAAGTTGGTGACGGAAATTTCGTAAATAGATCTCGCCGCAAAGAAAACCGCTTTTATATCAGCGTATCATATCAGTTATACTCTCACCCCTATTGCGTGATAACGTGGAACGAACTGCCCTTCTTTGCACTCTTTCGATGTCCTCCGTCTATCCTACCTGGTATGGTTCAAATGGTTCAAATGGCTCTGAGCACTATGGGACTAAACTTCTGAGGTCTTCAATCCCCTAGAACGTAGAGCTACTTAAACCTAACTAAAGCACTCCGTCTTTAGGCCACAAGTGGCCCATCGGGACCATACGACCGCCGTGTCATCCTCAACTGAGGACGCGGATAGGAGGGGCGTGTGGTCAGCACACCGCTCTCCCGGTCGTTATGATGGTTTTCTTTGACCGAAGCCGCTACTATTCGGTCGAGTAGCTCCTCAATTGGCATCACGAGGCTGAGTGCACCCCGAAAAATGGCAACAGCGCAAGGCGGCTGGATGGTCACCCATCCAAGTGCCGGCCACGCCCAACAGCGCTGAACTTCGGTGATCTCACGGGAACCGGTGTATCCACTGCGGCAAGGCCGTTGCCTAAACCTAACTAACCTAAGGACATCACACACATCGATGCCCGTGGCAGGATTCGAACCTGCGACCGTAGCGGTCGCGCGGTTCCAGACTGTAGCGCCTAGAACCGCTCGGCCACCCCGGATGGCAACTGATAAGGATCCCACACGGTGCAGCAATATTCCAGCAGAGGACGAACAAGTGTAATGTTGGCTGTCTCTTTAATGGGTTGGTCGCCTCTTCTAAGTGTTCTGACAACAAAGCGTAGTCTTTGTTTCGCCTTGCCCGCAATATTATCTATGTGGTCTTTCAAATTTAAGTTGCTCGTAATTATAATTCCTAGGTATTTAGTCGAACTGACAGACCTCAGATTTGTGCGATTTATCGTATACCCTAAATTTATCGGACTTCTTTTAGTACCCATGTGGATGACCTCGCACTTTTCTTTGTTTAGAGCCATTTGCCACTTTTCGCACCCTAAAGACATTCTCTCTAGATCATTTTATAATTGGAATTGATCGTCTGATGATTTTACTAGACGGTAAATTACAGCGTCATCTGCAAACAGTCTAAGGGGGTTGCTCAGATTATCACCTAGATCATTTATGTAAATCAGGAGCAGCAGAGGGCCTATGACACTACCTTGCGGAACGCCAGACATCACTTCTGTTCTATTGGATGGTCACGAATACAGTCACAAAGCTGAGACGATACTCCATATGCACGCAATTTGGTTAACAGTCGATTGTGAGGAGCGGTATCAAAAGCCTTCTGGGAAGCCTTCTGGAAATCTAGGAATATGAAATCGATCTGTGATCCTTTGTTGACAGCACTCATTACTTCATGGGAATAAACAGCTAGCTGTGTTGCACAAGAATGATATTTTTCTATCAATAAGTCATTTGCTTCAAGGTGATTCAAAATCCTACTGCAAATTGAGGTCAGTCATATGGCTCTGTAATTCCTATTTCCTTTCTTGAATATTGGTGTGACCTGTGCTACTTTCCAGTCTTCAGGAACAGACCTTCCTTTAAGTGAGCGGTTGTGTATGATTGCAAAGAAAGCCGCTAGTGTGTCTGCATACTCTGAAAGGAATCTGATTGGTATACCATCTGGACCGGAAGACTTGCCTTTCTTAAGTGACTAAGGGATACTGATACGTCCTTGGCTTTATAAAGAAAAAGTGCTCTATTGGTTCTAACAAGTTTATGTACTCAACATATTCGCCTGGAGCTAATACTTTTATGATATCTTTGATCCAGTTTCATTTAGCCATCTACAAAGATATTTAGATTTTGCTGCAAACCAGTCATCCTCAGCCTTTCTGGCTTTCTCATTGCTCAGATATCGTCTTCCCTGGAGATGTTTCTTGAGGTTTGGGAACAGTCTAAGGTTGGGGGGGCGGGGTCATCAGTAAGATGAATAGGGTTGATTTTTGAGGTTGTCAGAGTGAAGACCTGCCAACGTCCTCTTCGTGGTGACTGCCTTGTGAGCAGGGACTTCGTCTTGCGGAAACAAGATTCCTTTTCTCAGCTTTCAACAATGTTTGTAGATCAGTTGTTGTTTCAGCATGTCGAGATGTTTACCGTAATAATTTTCCGTTATTGTTTTACTACGTTGCACACAGTCAATAAGTAGGCTTCCATCTTTATCCCAAAAGACAAATGCGAACACCTTGTCTGGTGATCTGTGTGTTTTGAATTACTCTGGACGTTTAGAACTACTATGTCTTCATTGTTTGGACTGATTTGGTTCGTGGAGTATATCTGTGACGTGCCCACTCGGCTAGCCGCGCGGTCTAACGCACTGTTTATCGAGCAGAAGGGGACCGGCACGAATTCGCCAGGCGGATTAGTGTCGAGTTCCGGTATGCCGGCCAGCCAGTGGGTGGTTTTTAAGG
Source organism: Schistocerca nitens (assembly GCF_023898315.1). Taxonomy (NCBI): domain Eukaryota; kingdom Metazoa; phylum Arthropoda; class Insecta; order Orthoptera; family Acrididae; genus Schistocerca; species Schistocerca nitens. The sequence continues at coordinate 74,198,750 of NC_064614.1, forward strand.
CGATTTTCCATCTGCCTTGGCGAATGCTGGTTTCCCTTATACCGCCTCACACTATGTCGGCGATTGCTGCTCAAACACTGTCTCCACTCACATGTGCACTATAATTACTCTACCATGCAAACATTTGGGGCTATACTCGTTTGGTATGAGACGTTACCAGGTGTGGGACGGGTGGGGGGGAGAGGGGGTATTATTCCACTGGCGGCCGAACTGCACATTAACCTTGGTTTCGGTGTGGGGTAGCGGGTTGGGGGGGAGGGGGCTGGTCTGCTGTGGCCTGTTGTGGGGCTGTGAACACTAAGGGTTACGGCGGGACGGGGCCTCTCCGTCGTTTCTACGTTCCCGGTTTAATACACACACAATACACAAACTTCAGACGAGACGATCAAAAAATCCAACAGGTTCTCGGCGAAAGTGGACCAAAATGGAATGTGAAGCAAACAGTCGTCTACGCTTTTAGTCTGCATTGAGGCACTTGGGAACCCATTTAGCTGAGAGCTTTCTTAAATGCAAAATCTCATGAGTAATATGACCCACCCGTTCGTAGGACGTGCACAGTCTCTGCTGACATCTTAGCAATTATCCTCTGATCATCGAGGGTAATGAAATGAAAACCAATCACAATTTTGGATCTGTGACTTTAGCTGTCCATCCATGAAGCTCTTTATCTCGAGTGCTGAAATTCCCTAATTTAAAAGCAGTAACCAAATTCTGATAGTGGAGTAGGAAGGGCAGTGTACTAAACACATAATCATAAACTTGTTTGGCCGTCTTCCCTTTTACACAAAGATATTTATTCGCAGCACGACTCTCTCACCGTGAATTCTCTATTTTCTGGCCAATCACACATAAGCGAATCCTCGTCCATCTCTTGGGACATACTTAATGTATTCAAATCTTAGACTCCGTCTACAATTGCCGAATCCAACTCTACCATCCATTATTAAACTGGCGATTTCTTGATGCCCAGAATGTTTTCTGTTTGAGGTTTCGACGCTGAATTCCCGTGTCAGGAACCGCATTGGTGGCACTAACGAATCGTCGTCCAGAGATAAACAAATTAAGTAAGACAACACCAGCGGGAAATCGAAGCTAGAAAAACTTCTTTTCTTGATCAAGGGAAATGTTGTGATATATCTCCCTCTGAGTAAGCCCTAATATCTGTTATCGTGCTTCCTACATCCCTACGCGTTGTGCATGACTGATGCAGCAAAATGCTCGCTCTTGTTTCCCTATTGTTTCTCTGCCAGGGTTTCTGGAGAATTATTACGCCAGTCTTCCAGATATTCACTTTACGTTATTCGGTCATCTCCGTTATGTTTTCAGATGGGCTGTAACGACCTGATACCATCCCAGCAGCGCTTCTCTGAGCTCCTTCAAAGTCTGTTGTCGTGCCTGCTTGGTAAGGACTCCAAACACGGGGACAGTTCTCTAGACTTTGTCTTACTAGCATCCTGTATGCCATTTTCTTTACAAATGTACCGCACGCATCAAAAATCATCCCAACAAATCGTAATCTTCAACTTGTCTTCCCCACTATTGATTATTACTGTCCATTCCCCTTCAAAGCTCGTCGTTATGTCACATTTAAATACATGTAGCGGTTTCATCCCCATGCTGATAACGACTCTGGGGAATAAGCAGACATACATTCTATACTGTAGAAACCTCCAGTAGTGTCCCAGTTTGGGGATGTGATTTCTTAGGAGCATCCGTGGCACATTCAACGTGCATCCATGGTTGGAGGAGTATATTACTGTTAATACCAAGAAGAGGAATCTCCCAATGTGTGATTCTGAGACAGATTTGTATAAATAAATGAATAATTTATATTGTGGTAAATCAATGTAGGATGTTAGAAACTGTCATGAGATTCATTTGGTTAACCGTCGGGATGGGTGTTATAGTGGAAGGGATTACATCGCCAGGCCAGTGGGCCACAATTTTCAGTGATGACTAAGGTTTTCAGTGGAGTTCTTGATGCCTGTCGATATTGGTATGTCTCCTGCATCTTTTTTAACTCCATTTTTACCGATTGCAGTATGAGTTTTCAAAACCACACTTTGTTGCTGTTTCATTTACTAAATGAAAGAGTGTAATCCATATGAAATAATTAGGTACAATACGAAAGTATTCGACATGTCTGGATAAATGGCCAATAATCCTTACGACATAACATCTCAGAGGAAAAAGGTTACCATCTTGATGAAAGACAAGATGAATGGTTCACAGATCCTGTAGTTTGTAGGACTTACAACAAAGATGTATCATACTGTATAGATGCTGCCGTATATAGACTGGGTAAGGGTGTGCATCATGCAGCCTGACAAGTTTTTACGATTGAACACAAGGAATATCTGTTTTGGTGATTATGCATCTATGTACATGGTACACCTAGTAGTCTTTCAGTAGCGAAGCCATGAAGTGCTTACTTTGGACAAGGAGTCGACCAGATCTCCTGGTCATTAAACCCGTCAGTATATTGTTTCCATAATAGTGGTTACAAAATTATATACGACAGGAACTAGGTAATGAAAGCAGATTTTTTTTAATGAAGGAGTGTACCAATAACCAAAACATTACAGAGAAAAGTTCTCATATATCTCGAGAATACGGAAGGAAATGTATGACGATGGCTGTCGTTGACAATGTTTGGGTAATAGAATTAATGACAACTTTGCAATTTTTGGAACTGGATGTCACATGAATAAGGTAAAATTTTCTAAACACATTGTTTGCTCTTCAGCGAAATATTTCTTTTTGGTAACCATATGGCTCCTAGTAGTTACAGTCTATAGTAGTTGGTATCTTTTTATTTATCTGGCCGTTGTTGCTACTTGCTGTTATTGCTGCAGTTCGTGTTACGAATATTTTCTGTGAGGTAAGTGACTTATAAAAAAGAATGAATAAGAATAGTGAAGCACCCAAAAGGCATGTTCGGTTGTCAACGTAACTTCATATAGTCGCTTATTGCTGGCACCTCTGACTCGTCTCCAAGGGCGGGGACAGATGCGCACATCCGGAGAGGATGTCGCAGACGGTGATGGTTGTGGGATGTAGGGGTGGCTGGGGGAGGCAGGAGGGGGAGCGGAAACACGAAATGTTAGAGAACCCTAGCGTCCCATCCAGTTGCCTCCTGTCTACGTTCACAACCGAACAAGTCTTCTTGGTACTTCACTCCTCTTATTAGGCAGTGTACAAATACACATACTTTCGGTGGCTGATATCTTCTGCAGGAAACGACGGACAGAGAGCTCCGACAGTTCGTGCGCCGCAAGATGCAGCCGCTGGGCAACCGAGTGTACTGCAACGGCGCCGAGGGCATGGAGCGCGTGCGGAAGGGCATGTTCGGCTTCCAGGTGGACACCAGCACGGCCTACAAGATCATCAGCGAGACGTACACGGAGCGCGAGAAGTGCGGCCTCATGGAGGTCAACCTCTTCCCGCTGCCGCCGCTCTGTGTCGCCACCACCAAGCACGCTGGCTACCGGGAGATGTTCTCGCAAAGGTCAGTGGCGGGACAGCACACGATTTCTCAGCCGTGCACCAGTGAGCGTGCTAAGATTTGCATGGAAATGAAACTGCCTCGGCACCAAGTATGTGGTAAGCTTTGGTACAATCGGAATCAAAATATTGATGACACTGCCAGAAATAGCTGCTTTATGACTATGAAGTATATGGAAAAGCAGGCTTTGACGGTGAATTTCTGAGATGAAATCCTCGCGGTTTATCAGCCGAATCAAGGCGTCGTTCTGTGCTAACGTTTCGACAATTTCCTACTGGTCATCTTCAGGCGAAGTGTGGGTTTCACGTCCACTTCATGTCTTTATAGCCTGGATCGCTGGCTCCTCTGCCTCGTCTGCAACGGGTAGGCCAGATGCATGCATCTGGGATGGGTGACACATGAGGTAGTGTTGTTGGGATGGAAGGTTCTGGCGTTGCGTCCTGATGTCGGCTGTCTGTTCCATCCACTGCCTTCGCCGCTTTCACATTTGAGCGCTCGGTTAGTATTCTTGCTCTAAACGACGAGTTGACAAGATCATCACGGTTCCGTATCTTCATTGCCTCTTTCTTGATTGAGTCCCAGATCCCGTTCTTCCGGCACAGCGCCTCTGTCCAAAATAAAACATATGACCTTGTTTGTGGCTGTGCTCTGCGACTGCTTTTTTGTCTGTCTGCCACAGGCGAATGCTTCTCAGATGTTCTGTGCGGCGCTACGAAATACACTGTTGGGTCTGGCCAATATACGGCTTGCCACATTCGCAACTGATGATGTAGACTCCAGGTGGTCGTAATCCTAGTTCGTCTTTCATTGAGCCAAGCATATTTTTGATTTTAGCAGACGAGCAGAAAATGGTTTAAATATTGTTTTCCTCCAATATTCTGGCGATCTTGACCGTGGGCTGTCACAACTACAGAAAGACCGCAAGACGCTACATGACTTCTTCTGGATCGTTTTCTTTCTTCTTCTTGCTAGGCTGGAGAGTGCGTCTTGTCTGTGTCTCCGAGGGTCCTTACGAAAGGTTTCCCTCGTATGTTACGACTAGATGGGTAGATTCTCTTTGTCCCATAAATTTTGTGCAGTGTGCACCAGGATGTTGAGCACAGATTTGCGTTGTGTTCTGAGTAAAATAGGGGTAAGCTACAGGGAGAGACGTCTAATATATAAAACGTACAAGAGTCAAGAGGAAATAATAAGACTGGACGACCAAGAACGATGTGCTCGGATTAAAAACAGTGTAAGACAGGTATGTGGTCTTTCGCCTTTCCTGTTCAACCTGCACATCGTAGAAGCAACGATGGAAATTAAAAAAAAAAAAAAGTTCAGGAGTGGAATTAAAATTCAAGGTGAAAGAATATCAATGATACGATTTTCTGATGACATTGCTATATTGAGTGAAAATGGAGAAGAATTACATGTCTGCAGAATGGAATGGTTTAATGAGTACAGAATCTGGGTTGAGAGTAAATCGAAGAAAGACGAAAGTAATGACAATAAGCAGAAATGAAAACGGCGAGACACTTAGCACAAGGACTGATGATCACGAAGTAAATGAAGTTAAGGAACTCTACTACCTAGGCAGTGAAATAAACACTAGGCAGTAAAATAAACAATGACGGGCGGAGCAAGGAGGACATCAAAAGAAGATTAGAACTAGCGAAAAGAGCATTTCCGGGCAAGAAAACTCTACTAGTGTCAAAGACCTTAATTTGAGGAGGAAATTTCTGTGAATGTACGTCTGAAGCACTGCATTGTATGGCAATGAAACATGGACTGCAAGGAAACCGGAACAGAAGAGAATCGAAGCATTTGAGATGTGGTGCTATAGGTGAATGTTCAAATTAGGTGGACTGATAAGGTCACGAATGAGGAGGTTTTGCGCAGAATCGGAGAGGAAAGGGATATGTGGAAAACACTGAAAAGGAGAAAGAACAGGGTAATACGACATCTGTTAAGACATCAGGGAATGGTACTAGAGGGAGCTAAAACTGGCAAAAACTGTAGAGGAAAACAAGAGACTGAAGCACATCCAGCAAATAATTGAGAACTTGGGTTGCTAGTGCGACTCTGAATGAAGAGGTTGACTCAGGAGAGGAATTCGTGGTGACCAAAATAATAAAAAAAAGGCGGTGGCATTTATTGGCGTTTAGGTACAGGTTAGTGTATGTCTATTGTCTACAGACAGATTGTACCAGAGTGTCATCATTTTCCTTCCTTCTCAGGATATCGAGGAAAGTCAGGCATCCGTTTTCTTCTACCTACGTGGTGAACTTTATGTCGCCATGCAACCTGTGAAGGTTGCCAAAAAAATTCCTGCAAGTTTTCGACGCCATGAGGCCACTCCACGAATGTTTCGTCCACGTATCGGCAGACCGCCTTTGTTCCAGATGTGTGGTTTCGAGAGCCGTTTCTTCGAAGTGTTCCATATATAGTTGGCGATTCCTGGGGCATTAAGGTGGGGATGGGGGGGGGGGGGATGCATCCAACAAGCTCTCCATCTAACTGCTGGTAGAACTTTCCACTACATTGGAAGTAAGTGGTAGAGACCGCTTGGCGGCACATTTCCACAGTGTCTTCGTCAAAGTGCCTCGCTAGTAACGTCAAGGTGTGCTCTAGCGGTGCCTGTGTGAAGAGAGATATGACGTTGGAACTGACCAGATCACGCTTGTCCAGATGTATTTCCCGAAACAAAAAAACTCGGAAAGTTTTTGACATTAGATTAGATTAGATTAGATTAGATTAATACTAGTTCCATGGATCATGAATACGATATTTCGTAATGATGTGGAACGAGTCGAATTTTCCAATACATGACATAATTAGGTTAATTTAACAACATACTTAAGTTAATATAACAACTTTATTTTATTGTGTTTTTTTGTTTTTCCTTATTTTTTATTTTTATTTTTTTAATTTTTTAATATATTTTTTTGTTTTTTTCTTAATTTATATCTAAAAATTCCTCTATGGAGTAGAAGGAGTTGTCATTCAGAAATTCTTTTAATCTCTTCTTAAATACTTGTTGGTTATCTGTCAGACTTTTGATACTACACTCCTGGAAATTGAAATAAGAACACCGTGAATTCATTGTGCCAGGAAGGGGAAACTTTATTGACACATTCCTGGGGTCAGATACATCACATGATCACACTGACAGAACCACAGGCACATAGACACAGGCAACAGAGCATGCACAATGTCGGCACTAGTACAGTGTATATCCACCTTTCGCAGCAATGCAGGCTGCTATTATCCCATGGAGACGATCGTAGAGATGCTGGATGTAGTCCTGTGGAACGGCTTGCCATGCCATTTCCACCTGGCGCCTCAGTTGGACCAGCGTTCGTGCTGGACGTGCAGACCGCGTGAGACGACGCTTCATCCAGTCCCAAACATGCTCAATGGGGGACAGATCCGGAGATCTTGCTGGCCAGGGTAGTTGACTTACACCTTCTAGAGCACGTTGGGTGGCACGGGATACATGCGGACGTGCATTGTCCTGTTGGAACAGCAACTTCCCTTGCCGGTCTAGGAATGGTAGAACGATGGGTTCGATGACGGTTTGGATGTACCGTGCAGTATTCAGTGTCCCCTCGACGATCACCAGTGGTGTACGGCCAGTGTAGGAGATCGCTCCCCACACCATGATGCCGGGTGTTGGCCCTGTGTGCCTCGGTCGTATGCAGTCCTGATTGTGGCGCTCACCTGCACGGCGCCAAACACGCATACGACCATCATTGGCACCAAGGCAGAAGCGACTCTCATCGCTGAAGACGACACGTCTCCATTCGTCCCTCCATTCACGCCTGTCGCGACACCACTGGAGGCAGGCTGCACGATGTTGGGGCATGAGCGGAAGACGGCCTAACGGTGTGCGGGACCGTAGCCCAGCTTCATGGAGACGGTTGCGAATGGTCCTCGCCGATACCCCAGGAGCAACAGTGTCCCTCATTTGCTGGGAAGTGGCGGTGCGGTCCCCTACGGCACTGCGTAGGATCCTACGGTCTTGGCGTGCATCCGTGCGTCGCTGCGGTCCGGTCCCAGGTCGACAGGCACGTGCACCTTCCGCCGACCACTGGCGACAACATCGATGTACTGTGGACACCTCACGCCCCACGTGTTGAGCAATTCGGCGGTACGTCCACCCGGCCTCCCGCATGCCCACTATACGCCCTCGCTCAAAGTCCGTCAACTGCACATAGGTTCACGTCCACGCTGTCGCGGCATGCTACCAGTGTTAAAGACTGCGATGGAGCTCCGTATGCCACGGCAAACTGGCTGACACTGACGGCGGCGGTGCACAAATGCTGCGCAGCTAGCGCCATTCGACGGCCAACACCGCGGTTCCTGGTGTGTCCGCTGTGCCGTGCGTGTGATCATTGCTTGTACAGCCCTCTCGCAGTGTCCGGAGCAAGTATGTTGGGTCTGACACACCGGTGTCAATGTGTTCTTTTTTCCATTTCCAGGAGTGTATTTGGTAAGTGACCAAAGACTTTAGTGCCAGTATAATTCACCCCTTTCTGTGCCAAAGTTAGATTTAATCTTGAATAGTGAAGATCATCCTTTCTCCTAGTATTGTAGTTATGGACACTGCTATTACTTTTGAATTGGGTTTGGTTGTTAATAACAAATTTCATAAGAGAGTATATATACTGAGAAGCTTCTGTGAATATCCCTAGATCCTTAAATAAATGTCTGCAGGATGATCTTGGGTGGACTCCAGCTATTATTCTGATTATACGCTTTTGTGCAATAAATACTTCATTCCTCAGTGATGAATTACCCCAAATATGATGCCATATGAAAGCAATGAGTGAAAATAGGCGTAGTAAGCTAATTTACTAAGATGTTTATCACCAAAATTTGCAATGACCCTTATTGCATAAGTAGCTGAACTCAAACGTTTCAGCAGATCATCAATTTGTTTCTTCCAATTTAATCTCTCATCAATGGACACACCTAAAAATTTGCAATATTCTACCTTAGCTATATGCTTCTGATTAAGGTCTATATTTATTAATGGCGTCATACCATTCACTGAACGGAACTGTATGTACTGTGTCTTATCAAAATTCAGTGAGAGTCCGTTTACAAGGAACCACTTAGTAATTTTCTGAAAGACATTATTGACAATTTCATCAGTTAATTCTTGTTTGTCAGGTGTGATTACTATACTTGTATCATGAGCAAAGAGAACTAACTTTGCCTCTTCATGAATATAGAATGGCAAGTCATTAATATATAATAAGAACAACAAAGGACCCAAGACTGACCCTTGTGGAACCCCATTCTTGATAGTTCCCCAGTTTGAGGAATGTGCTGATCTTTGCATGTTACGAGAACTACTTATTTCTACTTTCTGCACTCTTCCAGTTAGGTACGAATTAAACCATTTGTGCACTGTCCAACTCATGCCACAATACTTGAGCTTGTCTAGCAGAATTTCATGATTTACACAATCAAAAGCCTTTGAGAGATCACAAAAAATCCCACAGGGTGGTGTTCGGTTATTCAGATCATCCAAAATTTGACTGGTGAAAGCATATATGGCATTTTCTGTTGAAAAACCTTTCTGGAAACCAAACTGACATTTTGTTAGTACTTCATTTTTACAGATATGTGAAGCTACTCTTGAGTACATTACTTTCTCAAAAATTTTGGATAAAGCTGTTAGAAGGGAGATTGGACGGTAATTGTTGACATCAGATCTATCCCCCTTTTTATGCAAAGGTATAACAATAGCATATTTCAGTCTATCAGGGAAAATGCCCTGTTCCAGAGAGCTATTACACAGGTGGCTGAGAATCTTACTTATCTGTTGAGAACAAGCTTTTAGTATTTTGCTGGAAATGCCATCAATTCCATGTGAGTTTTTGCTTTTAAGCAAGTTTATTATTTTCCTAATTTCAGAGGGAGAAGTGGGTGAGATTTCAATTGTATCAAATTGCATAGGTATGGCCTCTTCCATTAACAGCCTAGCATCTTCTAATGAACACCTGGATCCTACTATATCCACAACATTTAGAAAATAATTATTAAAAATATTTTCAACTTCTGACTTTTTGTTCGTAAAGTTTTCATTCAATTTGATGGTAATACTGTCTTCCTCTGCTCTTGGTTGACCTGTTTCTCTTTTAATAATATTCCAAATTGTTTTAATTTTATTATCAGAGTTGCTGATCTCAGACATGATACACATACTCCTGGATTTTTTAATAACTTTTCTTAATATAACACAGTAGTTTTTATAATTTTTGATAGTTTCTGGGTCACTACTCTTTCTTGCTGTCAGATACATTTCCCTTTTCCGGTTACAAGATATTTTTATACCCTTAGTAAGCCATGGTTTGTTACGAGGTCTCTTACGAGTATATTTAACTATTTTCTTGGGGAAGCAGTTTTCAAATGCATTTACAAAAATGTCATGAAATAAATTATATTTTAAATTGGCATCAGGTTCACGGTACACCTCATCCCAGTCTAACTGCTGTAGGCTTTCCCTGAAATTTGCAATTGTTAAATCGTTGACTGAACGTACTACTTTGGAGGACTGTTTAGTATTGCTGAATGGAGCTATGTCATATATTGTAACTAGCTGTGCACCATGATCAGAAAGACCATTCTCAACAGGCTGAGCATTTATCTGGTTAAACTTATCTTGGTCTATAAAGAAGTTATCTATCAGTGAGCTGCTATCCTTTACCACCCGAGTAGGAACATGGTGAGTACATTGACCCACGAGAGAATTCGGCAGCTGCGCCTGGTGTTTAAATATTCCATACGTTAGTGAATTTATAGTGTCAACTATTGGACGTAGTGCAACTTCATTCTTGTGATTGGCCCAGCTGCAGCAGACGAGGCAAAGAAATCTGTGGTCCAGCGGCTGAAAAGATACAAACTGCCCATGAACGCAACACTTCGCCTGAAGATGACGAGTAGGGAATCTGTCGAAACTTTGCCGTCGGACGACGCCTTGACTCGGCTGATAACCAGAGAAGGCTTCATCAGCTATGACAATATTTGCAATCTGTCTGTGCAACTATGAGAAATAGAATGTGTTTGCACCTTATGCGTCTGTTTAGTTGATATAAAACATCAGCAGTGTACTTTACGTCTGATTTCTCCTTACATCAGGATATTTCGTCTACTCGTACACTTTTAGGCATACATTTGTTTTCGACTGCTTCTTTTTGCCTAATCTCACATCGGTTTGCAGCAGCACACATTTCTTGATATAAAATACGTTTTAATACGGAATGTTAAAAAAATGGTCTTTTAAAAATCAAGTAAGTATATTTCAGAAATGGGAACAGGTAAAAATGTGTGGTTTGGAGCATAATGTTCACACACGCCTAGTGTTTCAGTAGCTGTTTAACAGAGTTCATTGAGTACGGCATCGTAGCTCGCTTCGTACTTGAATAATATTCACAGTTATTCCTTTGTCCGGCTTAGAAAGTCCTCACTAACGTGTACTTCTGCTGCTTTGACGTGATCTCGCAGTTCATGCAGGTCCCTCATCAGGGTTGGTAGGCAGCATGCTTCACGAAGTCCCAAATAAAAATATCTAATGGCGTTATGACTGGAGACCTTGTGGACCAGAAAATGGGTCGTACTCTGCCAATGGAGCGATATGTAACATCGATCGAGGACCCGTGAGGAGAGGCACACGATCTTGCTACAGCATTATGTCAGGCTGCAGTTCTTCAACTTGTGGAAATGTTAACTGTTCCAATACGTGCAGATAAATACTAGAGAATATTGCCACTTTTGCTAAGAAAAGCGGACCCACCACATAGTCATGAAAGAGACCACATCATAAGTTTATCTTTGGACTGCCGAGCAACATTTCCCTGCAAAAGTGTGGGATGTCAGAGTCTCAGGCCTGCACAATGAGTCGGTTTACTTTCGCAGACACATGAAAATGAGCTTCGTCCGACAACTTCACCTTTTTCAGACGGTATTGGTCATAGTCGATGTGTCTCACAATCTCACTACTTTGTGCTCGTCATGAGCTTGAAGCGCACGCAGCAGCTGTACATTGTAGTCTTGAAGCCTCAGGCTCTTGTGCAATAGCCTGTGGACCGTGATTGATGATAGTTGCAACTGACGAGTTGTTTGATGAATTGATTTGCTTGAACTCCGTAAAAATGACTGTTGTGCTTGTTCCACATATGCATCATTCGAACTCGGACGCCCAGAACTCATCATCTTCATCGAACTTCCTCGAAGTTCCAATGTCTGATCGTCGGACGTGATGGTAGTGTGCTTCTGTGACGCTCCCGAAAGTTCCGCTCGATCTGTGCCTGAAATTTTATCTCTGTCAACCATTCCTCATACTGTGTCATAAAAAAGGGAGAAAGAAACTTCAGGTGTGTCTGAAGGTTAAGCCACAAAATCGTATCTTCCTACCTATCCGCGTCTCAGAAATACGTGGTCAAAGCTGTAAAGATCGTTTCGGAACCACGCTGTTGATATGCAAAAGAGATAGCAGCTATGCTATATTGCGTCACGTCTACTATCCCTTTCCTCTACTCATTGTTACTTTCATATCGGTTGTTCTGTAGAAGTCCAGCTCCTCGATCTCATCACGCTTATGCTATTCCATCAATTGAACACCTTTGTTTCCATTGAGAGGGAACAGTTTGTTCCATCTCACTACAATTAGTTGTTTGTTGCATTACATTGAATATACTTTCAACATTTTTTTTAGTTTAGATAGTATGATATCTCTAGTGAAGAAGTGGACTACCTGTCTGTTTAATTCAATTCATAATTACATAAATGCACTTCCTTTCCCTAATCCCACTGCGTTGCCTTGGGTTGATTAAGTTTGGGGTTTGTATTAAGAATTCGGCTGCTGGTAGTGCCAAGGCAGAGATGTGGTCACCCTGTAGGTCGGTTAGTGCCAACCTAAGCCTGGAGTAAAGACAGAGATGATGCACCTGTTTGCCAGGCGGTAGTCCGGGGTTGGCAACAGGTCCCCCTCCATGTAAGGGAACGACCGTTGAGAGCCGCCATGATAGTGACTCTTGGGGTAGCGGCTGAACTGAGCGGACGGAATCGAGGGCGATCTCCGTCTTCGCCGCCAATTTCACCGTGGGATGAGGTATTATGTTTTACACTGTTACTAATTCGCTCTTTTTCAGGATTGAAATAATTAGCGTGTCGTTACGGCCATTCATTCATTTTTTGAGGAATTTTGCCTTTACAGTTAAAGGTTTTAGTTAGGGTTTCTTTTTCAGAGGCGAGCATGGCGGCTCGCGTTATCCATTTATAGTGCTGCAATCACTTGGTGCCTTCAGCACACGTGAGCAGCATTAGCTCTAAAAAAATCGTGTAGTTTCGCTTTTAGAAGCAGCGTTTTTTGCAATGTTAAAGTAACCTGGGGCCTCACTCCTCCCCCCCCCCCCTCCCCCCCTAGTTAACGACGATTCCGTGTGAAACCTGGTAGGAGACGCGTGTGTGACATACTTAATGTTCTAAGCGTGTGACGTAAAATTTTTCTAGTCCATCTAATAAATTTTGTTCACGGTTCCTTCTTAACCCCCATTTGCAGGCAGCATATCCTAACTTCTTTGATAAAGAATAGGTTGAGCGTGTGAATGATTGTATAGTATGGAAAGCAAGAACGAACGAAGGGGTGAGTACAAAGAAATTAGCTGTTGGTATCGTTCACCCACGTGGTGCCGCATTGCACTACCAGCGAGCTACCAGTTCGCTCTTGGAAATTCGTTAAGGTGAGAATGCTTACGTGTGCTGATAATTGATTATTTGCGTGCGCCGTATTTCACAGGACATTTTTTTTTAATAAGTTGCTTTCTTTTGTGAATATGGGAGATGTTTGTGTCTGCTTTGTTCCCCCGTTTTTCCGCCAAAGAGAATTTTTGTTATTCGGTCCTAGTAGTAATCTAGGGTGCGAATTTCGATCATTGTCCCAGCAGACGGACCACAAGGGCAGCAACGCAGTCCCATCCTCTTTCCCAGTGCTTAAGTAGAAACGAGATGCCTTTTAGTTTAAGCACCTTCAGTGCGAGACAAAACTAGAAGTTATTTGAGTTGACTTTCTTTGATGTAATTATTAAATTTGTAAAGTTTTGGGGTATATACACTCCTGGAAATGAAAAAAAAACACATTGACACCGGTGTGTCAGACCCACCATACTTGCTCCGGACACTGCGAGAGGGCTGTACAAGCAATGATCACACGCACGGCACAGCGGACACACCAGGAACCGCGGTGTTGGCCGTCGAATGGCGCTAGCTGCGCAGCATTTGTGCACCGCCGCCGTCAGTGTCAGCCAGTTTGCCGTGGCATACGGAGCTCCATCGCAGTCTTTAACACTGGTAGCATGCCGCGACAGCGTGGACGTGAACCGTATGTGCAGTTGACGGACTTTGAGTCAGGGCGTATAGTGGGCATGCTGGAGGCCGGGTGGACGTACCGCCGAATTGCTCAACACGTGGGGCGTGAGGTCTCCACAGTACATCGATGTTGTCGCCAGTGGTCGGCGGAAGGTGCACGTGCCCGTCGACCTGGGACCGGACCGCAGCGACGCACGGATGCACTCCAAGACCGTAGGATCCTACGCAGTGCCGTAGGGGACCGCACCGCCACTTCCCAGCAAATTAGGGACACTGTTGCTCCTGGGGTATCGGCGAGGACCATTCGCAACCGTCTCCATGAAGCTGGGCTACGGTCCCGCACACCGTTAGGCCGTCTTCCGCTCACGCCCCAACATCGTGCAGCCCGCCTCCAGTGGTGTCGCGACAGGCGTGAATGGAGGGACGAATGGAGACGTGTCGTCTTCAGCGATGAGAGTCGCTTCTGCCTTGGTGCCAATGATGGTCGTATGCGTGTTTGGCACGGTGCAGGTGAGCGCCACAATCAGGACTGCATACGACCGAGGCACACAGGGCCAACACCCGGCATCATGATGTGGGTAGCGATCTCCTACACTGGCCGTACACCACTGGTGATCGTCGAGGGGACACTGAATAGTGCACGGTACATCCAAACCGTCATCGAACCCATCGTTCTACCATTCCTAGACCGGCAAGGGAACTTGCTGTTCCAACCGGACAATGCACGTCCGCATGTATCCCGTGCCACCCAACGTGCTCTAGAAGGTGTAAGTCAACTACCCTGGCCAGCAAGATCTCCGGATCTGTCCCCCATTGAGCATGTTTGGGACTGGATGAAGCGTCGTCTCACGCGGTCTGCACGTCCAGCACGAACGCTGGTCCAACTGAGGCGCCAGGTGGAAATGGCATGGCAAGCCGTTCCACAGGACTACATCCAGCATCTCTACGATCGTCTCCATGGGAGAATAGCAGCCTGCATTGCTGCGAAAGGTGGGTATACACTGTACTAGTGCCGACATTGTGCATGCTCTGTTGCCTGTGTCTATGTGCCTGTGGTTCTGTCAGTGTGATCATGTGATGTATCTGACACCAGGAATGTGTCAATAAAGTTTCCCCTTCCTGGGACAATGAATTCACGGTGTTCTTATTTCAATTTCCAGGGGTGTAGATACTAAATGTCATATTAAGTTTGTAAAGTTTCTGGGAATCTAGACAATAAATGTCCTATAAACTTGATTTCATGGATTTAGTGGTCATTACAAACACCAGTCCTGCGTCAAGAGCAATGTCATGAATTTAATGATCATTACAAACCCCAGTCCTGTGTACAGAGCAACGTTACCAACTAAGTGGTGTCCTTATAGATCATGATAAAGCGTGGCCTTTACTGACTTGCCCACTTGGTTGTTTGAGCCCTCCCCCTCGTTATCCATTGCGCAATATTAACATAATAATCATCAGATAATTTAACTACACGTCGGGCCGACCCCTTAAATTCAATCCTTCCGAGCAATGTATCAAGCGGGCAAGCACGTGTCAATGAAGCGACTTGGCCACACACACGTCCGACACGCTCTAGCATAGATAGAAGGAGACAGAGGAAGAGAGATACAAAAATGTAACGCTGCGTAACTAAACAGGAGAAACCTTTCACCATGTATAATGTATTGGCCACGAAATTGACTCTGGTCTCCAATTTCAACACGTAACCTAAACAGTTGCCAACTCTTACAGTTATTGGAAAGGTAGCGAGAATGTGGAGAGTAAACTGCCAGTGAAAACCGAAGCACCCAGAAAAACAGAAATTATTTTCTTTGGGTCGATGTCTGTAGTGCTGCTCTTTACAGAAAGCTAAAATGTACATAAATTTTTTGCCTGACAGGCTTAATACAAGTACATAAGAATTAGAATCACATGTTCCACCGGCACTGAAAAAAATTATAAAATGAGGAACTAGCCTGTACCCCGACAGTCTTACGTACCACCTTTTAACATGATGCAATTTTACACATGTTCCAGAGCACTAAGCTATCCGTACATGACAGTTAAAATACTTGAAAAACTCTGATGAAACAAGGAGAAAGATAAAAAGTACACAATAAAATATATCAAAACAGAAAATTCCAGGCTATGACATCGAGCGTGCTTGATAGAACTTAGCCGTAAATATAAGAAAGCCTTTTAGAACTCTGAATAAAAGTTTATAAATCGATAAAAGTTATTAATTTTAAATACAAGACTACTAACATTATAGGAATCCAACTTGAGAAACTGTTATCACAAAAGTGATCAACTTTAGATTAAATACCACAGAACAGCCATTTATAATATTTAATTCTGACACCATAAAGCAAATCAGAATAGCGCATAGCCTAGTTTTCAGGTATATGGGTACACATATATCCCTAAAGAAACCCAATGGCAGTATACAATAACAGAGCCGCAGGCTATGGAAACTTGTTTATGGAATTTTTTTAACACTGTGGCATGGGAGCTATAACCATTATAACAGAACTCACAACCCTAGCCAGGCAGAACAGCAACGAGATTGAAAGAGCAAATGAAACTTAGAGATTAAAAAAAAAATAATGTTAGCGAAGGTCAATGTTGAAACGACCATTGCCGGCCGGAGTGGCCGAGCGGTTCTAGGCGCCACAGTCTGGAACGGCGCGACCGCTACGGTCGCAGGTTCGAATCCTGCCTCGGGCATGGATGTGTGTGATGTCCTTAGCTTAGTTAGGTTTAAGTAGTTCTAAGTTCTAGGGGACTGATGACCTCAGATGTTAAGTCCCATAGTGCCCAGAGCTATTTGAACCAATTTTTTGAAACGACCATTCGCGGAAACACGTAAGATATTTCGCTGTGACGGAGAAAACTGAAAACATTTTGTTTTAAAACGTTTCTCACCAGATTAAATTTTCCTTGGAGCTTCGCTAGCGGCGAAGTGTACGAAGTAGAAAACTGCAACGTTATTGTTTTGCCATTACCCTGATCTGTCAGACTAAGCAAATTCAGCTCGACGTCTCCTCACATGCCGTATATCGAGTGGGTCACCTCAAGGTGCCCGAAGGTGAGAACAGGAAACCTATGGGACTCACGTTGACGGAAGGAAGACAGGGACATAAGGGTTCACACACAGCACAAAGAAAAACATAGTTATGTCTCCATCGAAGCATGTGTCACGGTTGCTAACCAGCTCTGCAGCTTGTTAGAGCGTGGAAACGCAGAGAAAGACAGCGCATGCAGTGCTCTTAAATCGGGAGGGAGACTGGGCAGAGCGCTCGAGCGTGATGCACTATTACTCGTCGTTGCTAAGCTACGACGTCAAAAGGTACAAAAGAGTGAAGACTACTACAGCAAGTAGGTTTACGAGCAAATAAACGATGTGGTTATGAGACTGCCCTGTTCCTGTGTCATTGCTCTGCATTTGCTACTGTCAACCAGTCTTAGCATCCAATTTACGATCTGTCACCAGGATTGATCGAGAGTTGGTGCTACATTCACTGGTGTGATATACCCAAGCCAAATCCGTAGTACACTGAGGACACCAATTCACTTACCTTCCTCTCAAACCAAAGTCGCCACAGCATAAATATTTCACTTCCTGATCAAACTCTGCAAGCTACTACTCGTTTCAGAACTATAGACGAGTATTCGTAAGAAGTGGTGGACGCAGTTATTGCCCTGAAATACAGTCCAGACAGTAAATGTGACACAGTGATACACTGTAGAGCCAAAGAAACTGGTACACTTGCCTGATATCGAGTAGGTCCCCACTGGCACACAGAAGTGCGGCAACGCGACGTGGCATGGACTCGATTAATGCCTGAAGTAGTACTGGAGGGAATTGGTACCATGAATCCTGCGGGGCTGTCCCTAAATCCGTAAGAGTACTGGGGTTGGAGACCTCATCTGAACAGCACGTTGCAAGGCATCCAAGATATATTCAAAAATGTTCTTCTCTGGGAGGGTTTTGGCCAGTGGAGGCTTTTGAACTCAGAAGAGTGTTCGTAGAGCCACCCTGTAGCAACTCTGGACGTGTGGGGTGACGCACTGTCCTTTTGGGTTTGCCCAAGTCTGTCGGAATTCGCAATGGACATGAATGGATGCAGGCGATCAGATAGGATGCCGAGATACGTGTCACCTGTCAGAGTCGTATCTAGACGTATCAGGAGTCCCATATCGCTCTAACTGCACACTCCCACGCCATTACAGAGTGTCCGCCAGCTTGACAGTTTCCTGCTGACATACAGGGTCAATGGATTCAAGAGGTTGTCTCCATACCCGTACACGTCCATCCGCTCGATACAATTTGAAACGGGACTCGTCCGACCAGGTAACATTTTTCCTGCCATTAACAGACAAAAATCAGTGTTGTCGAGCCCAGGTGTGGCGTAAGCCTTTGTGTCGTGCAGTACCTGAAGATGTAAGTAACTTGAAGATGCCTGTCACTGAGATGGATTCAGATCACCAAGTGTTCTGAAGCAGCTAAAATAGTGAACAAAGATCAAGAACTACACAAGAAAAATCCACAAGCAAGAGAGAATATGAAAGGGGTACAATTTTACCTAACTTGAATAGCACCATACAACCCAGTCATTCGATATCAAAAGCATTGCTCGCTGCTTGCTGTGGTCTCATCGTTACAGTGAAGATTGCTGGTTGAACATATTCATTAGCATGACACTTTTCTGACAGTTTATTGAAAAACTGCTTTATATAGAGTGCTACCCTTTGCGAAATATCGTCTCCAGTGGAAGATTTTAGCCTTGCAGTAAGATATAAGAAGCCGGCCGGTGTGGCCGTGCGGTTCTAGGCGCTTTAGTTTGGAACCGCGTGACCGCTACGGTCGCAGGTTCGTATCCTACCTCGGGCATCGATGTGTGTGATGTCCATAGGTTAGTTAGGTTTAAGTAGTTCTAAGTTCTAGGTGCCTGAAGACCTCAGAAGTTAAGTCCCATAGTGCTCAGAGCCATTTGAACCATTTTTAAGATACAGGGTGTTTCAAAAATGACCGGTATATTTGAAACGGCAATAAAAACTAAACGAGCAGCGATAGAAATACACCGTTTGTTGCAATATGCTTGGGACAACAGTACATTTTCAACAACAGATGGCGCTGCAAGTGATGTGAAAGATATAGAAGACAACGCAGTCTGTGGGTGCGCCATTCTGTACGTCGTCTTTCTGCTGTAAGCGTGTGCTGTTCACAACGTGCAAGTGTGCTGTGGACAACATGGTTTATTCCTTAGAACAGAGGATTTTTCTGGTGTTGGAATTCCACCGCCTAGAACACAGTGTTGTTGCAACAAGACGAAGTTTTCAACGGAGGTTTAATGTAACCAAAGGACCGAAAAGCGATACAATAAAGGATCTGTTTGAAAAATTTCAACGGACTGGGAACGTGACGGATGAACGTGCTGGTAAGGTAGGGCGACCGCGTACGGCAACCACAGAGGGCAACGCGCAGCTAGTGCAGCAGGTGATCCAACAGCGGCCTCGGGTTTCCGTTCGCCGTGTTGCAGCTGCGGTCCAAATGACGCCAACGTCCACGTATCGTCTCATGCGCCAGAGTTTACACCTCTATCCGTACAAAATTCAAACGCGGCAACCCCTCAGCGCCGCTACCATTACTGCACGAGAGACATTCGCTAACGTTATAGTGCACAGGAGTGATGACGGCGATATGCATGTGGGCAGCATTTGGTTTACTGACGAAGCTTATTTTTACCTGGACGGCTTCGTCAATAAACAGAACTGGCGCATATGGGGAACCAAAAAGCCCCTTGTTGGAGTCCCATCGTCCCTGCATCCTCAAAAAGTACTGGTCTGGGCCGCCATTTCTTCCAAAGGAATCATTGGCCCATTTTTCAGATCCGAAACGATTACTGCATCACGCTATCTGGACATTCTTCGTGAATTTGTGGCGGTACAAACTGCCTTAGACGACACTGCGAACACCTCGTGGTTTATGCAAGATGGTGCCCGGCCACATCGCACGGCCGACGTCTTTAATTTCCTGAATGAATATTTCGATGATCGTGTGATTGCTTTGGGCTATCCGAAACATACAGGAGGTGGCGTGGATTGGCCTCCCTATTCGCCAGACATGAACCCCTGTGACTTCTTTCTGTGGGGACACTTGAATGACCAGGTGTACCGCCAGAATCCAGAAACAATTGAACAGCTGAAGCAGTACATCTCATCTGCATGTGAAGCCATTCCGCCAGACACGTTGTCAAAGGTTTCGGGTAATTTCATTCAGAAATTACGCCATATTATTGCTACGCATGGTGAATATGTGGAAAATATCGAACTATAGAGTTTCCCAGACCGCAGCGCCATCTGTTGTTGAAAATTGTAACTACTGTAATTTCGAAAGTTTGTCCGCCTGAAAATGTACTGTTGTCCCAAGCATATTGCAACGAACGGTGTATTTCTATCGCTGCTCGTTTAGTTTGTATTGCCGTTTCAAATATACCGGTCATTTTTGAAACACCCTGTATAAGAGCACCTACTTGTTTCTAGGGAAGTCGGTCGCAGGATGTTGACGGCTCACTGTGATCAACAAGTGACTAACACCGAATGTGGTGCAATTTTGTGATGCATGAAAGGAGCTCGTTTCAGCTTCTGATGTATCCTCTAGTGCTGGCCTGGATAACATTTGTGCAGTCCAGTCCGCTCAGCACTCCGACTGTTCCCACCACTGTCCTGTTTCAAGCAGTTGTGTGAGTGACGTGGCTATAGGCCGAGTGGGGCACACACGGGAAACTTAGGATGTCGCGTTTACAGCACAGTTCAACTACTTCTAAGAAGCTAATTTTGCAGCACACTTTTACAGGTAGTATTCTGTCGCTAATGTTTATTTTCAACTTTTTATGTTTCTGCCAAAACAATGACTTCACTGTTTCATTCAATAGCTTTATTAGACACCGTATATAGCTAAAAATGCCGTATGTGCGGGTGTTTAGAGCTTATAGTATATAACATGACTGGAGCTATGGTTCGTTTTATACTCGAACACAAAGAGTTACACGGATTAAAATCTCTGAAACCCGAACATTGGAGGGACTTTGTCAGTTTTATAACAGAAAAAACCGTTCGCACTCATACTCTGGACAAAACAAGCTTCAGGAAATTGTCTGTGCAATCGAGAATGTTGCTCTTGGGATAACATTTTATGAGAGTCTTCTAAATTTCACATTGGCTAAACAAGTCATTGAACTGAGTGCTATACCGTGCGTCTATCACTTCGAGTCTGAGGAAATAAGGCTAAAAACGAAAATGAGTCTAAAAATAAATCAAAATCAAGTTTCAACGCGCTAATCCTTAGAATCTCTTTCTAAAATCATGATGAAATCTTCGAAACGTAGTCAGTTATGTCTGCTCCACAAAAAACTCCCAGAGTTCCGAGGAAATGTTCCATGTCATGAACTTGAAGCTGGTTCTTACATAAGATTACTCTTTTTTTACTTTCTTCAGTGTCCATCACAGTTGAGATAACAGGCATTTTTATGTGTATACAGATGAGAAAAATCAGCTGGTAAATATTCGTTGAAATTCGTGGTGGAAACCTTCAGCTATCTTTTACTGTATTTTCCACAGAGCTACTAGTTTCGGTCATAGACCATTGACAAGCTTAGTAGGTACAAATGGCAGAAACGTTATACCATGATGCAAGCGAGTAAAAGTTTCTCTTTTAGACGATGAAACTTTCAGAAACATAATAAAATTGCAGAGTGCAATTGGCACCAAAAGGCTTATTAACAACGAAACACAGTCACAAGCCAGCCAAGTTTGTTATTGAATTTCGACGTGAATAAGGCTTCTGGAGACAGTACTCTGTACAGCATCATTATACTATTGACAATTTTAGTGACAGTGGTTGGCCTGGAACAGCAGCTTGGAATCTTTTACATCGTGGCATAACATCACTGCCATTTATACCTGCTAAGCTTGAAAATGATTGTGACCAAAACTAGTAGTACTGTGCAAATTAAAAGCCGATTGAAGGTTTTCGCCACGAATTTAAATATTCATTTCTTTGTAGTGACTTGTTTCGGGCCATCAGGTTCATTCTAAAAGCTTAGGCTTGGACGTAAGTGTAATCACATATTTCCACCAAATTCACTTACTCCAAGACCATGGTTTGAAAATAGACCTGATGGTCTGAACTAGTTACCACAAAGAAATGACTGTTATACCTATTATGAGGCATATTGACGGAATAAAGAAAAGTTAAAGTAAAATGAGAAATGAAGTTCAGTTCCTGGTGCTGTCTTACATCGGTATGCTGCAACTTCATAAATGGGAGTAATGTTTTTTAATGGTTTCAGGCTTGTCCACGATAATGTTACCAAATGGTTCTCGCCTTGCATTAAAAGAATGAATTCAAATAATTACTAATATCGCCCATGAAAACAATCTTCACTGCTCTGTTTACCCTTAATTTTTGCTCCCGAGTCCGCCTTCACTTCAGCCAGTATTCACACTCGTTCGTCAGAAGACAAGTGCATCATATCGTCTTTATGGATGGAATGTACTGACGTTCCAACGAATATTTTCCAGCTCACAGTAGTGGGATAACATATTAAGCACTTCGTGTCGCATTCAAACTGTACGAAAAATAAAGCAATTCCCGTTCAGTATCGAATGATGTGAAATCTCCACTTTTCCTATTTACTGGAAAAGTGCCTAGACGCCCTGATAGCCCTAATTCTATACATAGTTCTACTTTCAAACAACTGGTATTGTTAGCAACCTGTTACAAGCCAACTGCCTTGCTCTACCTCCACCCGCGTGCAGCCTTCCTTTTTCTTTCCATCCTCGCCCCTAAAGTGGGTGTCATGAGACTTGTTAATCACGCTGTAGAAGAAGTTGTCCAGAGTATCTGGCTAGTAGCTTTCAGTGCGATAGAACCTAGTCCCCGGGAAAACTGATATTGGCCTTTTATGCGTATCTCCTATCCTGCAACGTTAGTATCATTACAAGCACAAGGAAAAAGACTAAAATTACAGGTTCTGGCGCTGCAGTCTGGAACCGCGGGACTGCTACGGTCGCAGGTTCGAATCCTGCCTCGGGCATGGGTGTGTGTGATGTCCTTAGGTTAGTTAGGTTTAAGTAGTTCTAAGTTCTAGGGGACTTATGACCTAAGATGTTGAGTCCAATAGTGCTCAGAGCCATTTGAACCATTTTTTAAAATTACAGGTATAGGAAGCACACCTAAAACTTCAACATCGATTTTCTCGGGCACTAGGGACCATGGCATGAAAAGCCGCTAGGGAGGTAATCAGGACAGACCCTCTACATTCAACAACGTACCCTAGACTCATTAAAGTCGGTAATTAACAGGTGTGATGGTCCCCTTGTAAGCCACACTCACCGCTGCGCTTGGAGCGATAGCCAGGAGCACGGCCGGAGAGCTGTTTGGCCACAACTGCTCTAGCATATGAATTCTGCCAAAGCAAAGCTAATGATCATAACACGAATCACACACTGCTCCCACTTCTCAGACCTAAACTTCAACACATACATTCCTCCCAGCGAACTTAGTCTCTTTACACCACATGAGATTTACCTGAGAAACATAGGAGGGGCGTTCAGAAAGTAAGCTCCGATCGGTCGCGAAATGGAAACGACTATGAAAATCCGATAAAGCTTTGCACAGATGTGTTGGGTAGTGTCTCTAGTATAACCCCAGTTAGCATCACGTCGCTCTTCTCATTTCTGAGCTCGCAGTGAGTGCGTAAAGATGTCTAGAAAATAGTTTCTGCCGCCAAGTACGAGGGCCTGGTGAGAAATTTCGCCTGAAGCTATGCAGCTAACATTACATAACTGTCGTGCTGTTTCTTCTTCAAGACAATTCTCAGCCGCATTCTGCAGGGGCAATGAAGATGCTCCTGCATCGTTTTCAAATGGAAATGTGAGATTACCCACAATACAGTCCGCAATTGTCTCCCCCTGAGTTTCATCTCTGGTCACATGAACCGCTGTCTTTGAAGACAACATTTTGACACAGACAACGAGGTGTAGGCCAGCGTGGAGAATTGGCGGAAAGCACTGGCGGCTGCCTTCTATGATGAGGCTATTGAAAAGTTGGTACAACGCTATGACAAAAGTCTAAGTCAGAACGGCGACTACGTAGAGAAGTAGCTGAAAGGTGTAGCTAATTGTTACAAGTAAAACATTGCTGATGTTCACTGTGGTTTCAATTTGGCAATCAATCGGAGCTTACTTTCTGAACAGGCCTCGTACATACAGATTAACAAGAAGCCCTTGGTAAATAATTCTAGGCTTACTAACAGCTCATACATGGTTACATCCTGCTACTACCCTCATTAACATTTTACATTACTTATATACTCATACTCCGCAAGCCACTGTGCGTTGCATGGCGGAGGGTACACTCTACTTATTTAAACTCGCCGATCGCGTAGTCACCTAGTCACGTGACGCGACAGCAGACTTCTCAGCTCATGAAATCGAAACTATGTCAATGACTACGATAATACTTATGAGCTAATATGAATGGGGACCCCTTTCCTGATAGGCCATGCCAACAAATTATGCCTCTAATACGTGTTTTTGTGAGTACGTTCATTTTGTGTTTTCCTTATCTACAGACGTTTATATTTACTTACCCATGATGAACATTGTTCTTTTACTGAAGATGGTTTACATTACCAGAATGAGATTTTCACTCTGCAGCGGAGTGTGCGCTGATATGAACGTTTCTGGCAGATTAAAACTGTGAGCCGGACCGATACTCGAACTCGGGACCTTTGCCTTTCGCGGGCAATTGCTCTACCATCTGACCTACCCAAACACTACTGACGACCCGTCCTCACAGCTTCAGTTCTGTCAGTACCTCGTCTCCTACCTTCCAAACGTTTCATGCTTTACAAAAAGTGTCTTAAATACCACGTACTTCCCTGGGCCACACCTGATGATACCTTTGTCCTGACGTGCTCTCACCTTCGAAGACAATATGGGTTTGTATTACTTAACATGTCTTCAAGGCACTCACATATCTGGGGACCTATTCCATGTATTCGTACCTACGTTAACAGTCTGCAGTAGGTCGCTGGTGACAATGCAGTTCTGATTTCTGGTATTCTCAGACTCTGTAACTCGTGCTGTCCACCACCGCATATCCTCTATTTCATCAATGTTTAACAGCTGATACTCGGCCACTTTACAATGTAGAATCATAGCGTGTAGGCTTTCACGGCCGGCGTCTTCATTAATTAAAGCTTCCCTGGTAAGAGACCCGGTCAAACAGTAGAAATTCTTCCTTATAATGCACTTCTAAAAACTTTTCTTATGTCTTCACCACACTTTTGTTTTTCATTAACATTACGCGTTTGACTTTCCTCATTTTCAAAGGCTACAGAAACACAACACAAAACTGATATCAGACGATACGAAGATATGACATATCCCTGCGTTGATAAGAGACACATTACAACGACTAGAATATGGCTCCCTACCTTACCACTGCTATGACAGTCATATAAAAACATTAGATACATTGTATCACGTCACCCAGCCGGCGTGGCTCAGCGGTTCTAGGCTCTACAGTTTGGAACCACGTGACCGCTACGCTCGCTGGTTCGAATCCTACCTCGGGCATGGATGTGTGTGATGTCCTTAGGTTAGTTAGGTGTAAGTAGTTCTAAGTTCTAGGGGACTGATGACCACAGAAGTTAGATCCCATAGTGTTCAGAGCCATTTGAACCATTTGTATCACGTCAACATTCTCGAGCAAGAGACAAGTGCAAACTGCTACCAAGTGAAAATTTTGGAAGCCAAATGGACTAGACCGCCAGACGGCGCTGGTTAAGTGGTACAGCCGGCCGGTGTGGCCGAGCGGTTCTAGGCGCTACAGTCTGGAACCGCGTGACCGCTACGGTCGCAGGTTCGAATCCTGCCTCGGGCATGGATGTGTGTGATGTCCTTAGGTTAGTTAGGTGTAAGTAGTTCTAAGTTCTAGGGGACTGATGACCACAGAAGTTAAGTCCCATAGTGTTCAGAGCCATTTGAACCATTTGTATCACGTCAACATTTTCGAGCAAGAGACAAGTGCAAACTGCTACCAAGTGAAAATTTTGGAAGCCAAATGGACTAGACCGCCAGACGGCACTGGTTAAGTGGTACATCCGGCCGGTGTGGCCGCGCGGTTCTAGGCGCTACAGATTGGAACCGCGTGACCGCTACGGTCGCAGGTTAGAATCCTGCCTCGGGCATGGATGTGTGTGATGTCCTTAGGTTAGTTAGGTGTAAGTAGTTCTAAGTTAAAAAAAAAATGGCTCTGAGCACTATGGGACTCAACTGCTGTGGTCATTAGTCCCCTAGAACTTAGAACTACTTAAACCTAACTAACCTAAGGACATCACACACATCCATGCCCGGGGCAGGATTCGAACCTGCGACCGTAGCAGTCGCACGGTTCCTGACTGCGCGCCTAGAACCGCGAGACCACCGCGGCCGGCTAAGTTCTAGGGGACTGATGACCACAGTAGTTAAGTCCCATAGTGCTCAGAGCCATTTGAACCATAAGTCGTACACCTTCCAATTTGTTTCTGTTTACAATCAGAATTTTCATAGTTACAACGTATAAAACGTATAAAAGGATTTCATTTCCTCTTGACGTTTCTTCGCCAGCTGCGGGCCACGCCTCTGAGGTGAGTCAAGCATCCCCTCTTGCGCAGAGTGGGCTGGCAGCGCGAGGTGGGGATCCTGACGCGGCAGCGTCGCCTGTGGCTGCCCCAGAGACCCGTCTGCGAGAACATGGTCAGCGGCTTCGTCAGCGTCGGCATCATGGACTTCTACCCCGCGCTGCTCGTGCTTCAGTACGGCATAGCCGGCGCCATCGCAGTACTCGCCCTGGAGCTGCTATACTTCCACAGGTATGCGCACGCAGTTACGCCGTTGTCTCAAAAGTCTAAACCATGTTTGAGTCCAACGATGAGCTATCAATGTAAGAGAGATGTTATCATACTGCTCACTTTGATAAGTTCCTAGTACGAGTGGTTTACTTTTCTCTTCATCCTACCTACCATGAAATCGTTGTGCAGTTTCGTGTTGTATTTGCGTGGACACTGACAAGTAAGGAACGAGGAATGGAGCGAAGATGAAACACAGTGCTACCGATAATCTAGGCCTTTAGAATAATGCCAGTCAGCTTCGTGTATTTAACTGTCGATTCAATAAATAGATGACCATCAATAGTTACATATGCCTTCAACCTGTTAGAAGCCAGTGCGGTTAGGGACTTAATATGGTGGGAAGGAATGTTTAGTTACTGTTTCCCTTTCTCTTATCAACTAAGCTTAGTAACTTATTCATAGTTTTTCATTACAAGGATTCGATCCCGCAGCCACGATTTCGAAGACATCGCAGTACTGTGTCACAAACCACGATAATCGGTAAAATCTACATCTACATTTATACTCCGCAAGCCACCCAACGGTGTGTGGCGGAGGGCACTTTACGTGCCACTGTCATTACCTCCATTTCCTGTTCCAGTCGCGTATGTTTCGCGGGAAGAACGACTGTCTGAAAGCCTCCGTGCGCGCTCGAATCCCTCTAATTTTACATTCGTGATCTCCTCGGGAAGTATAAGTAGGGGGAAGCAATATATTCGATACCTCATCCAGAAACGCACCATCTCGAAACCTGGCGAGCAAGCTACACCGCGATGCAGAGCGCCTCTCTTGCAGAGTCTGCCACTTGGAGTTTGCTAAACATCTCCGTAACGCTATCGCGCTTACCAAATAACCCTGTGACGAAACGCGCCGCTATTCTTTGGATCTTCTCTATCTCCTCCGTCAAACCGACCTGGTACGGATCCCACACTGATGAGCAATACTCAAGTATAGGTCGAACGAGTGTTTTGTAAGCCACCTCCTTTGTTGATGGACTACATTTTCTAAGGACTCTCCCAATGAATCTCAACCTGGTACCCGCCTTACCAACAATTAATTTTATATGATCATTCCACTTCAAATCGTTCCGCACGCATACTCCCAGACATTTTACAGAAGTAACTGCTACCAGTGTTTGTTCCGTTATCGTATAATCATACAATAAAGAAAATGGTTCAAATGGCTCTGAGCAGTATGGGACTCAACGTCTGTGGTCATACGTCCCCTAGAACTTAGAACTACTTAAACCTAACTAACCTAAGGACATCACACACATCCATGCCTGAGGCAGGATTCGAACCTGCGACCGTAGCAGTCGCGCGGTTCCTGACTGAGCGCCTAGAACCGCTAGACCACCGCGGCCGGCCATACAATAAAGGATCCTTCTTTCTATGTATTCGCAATACGTTACATTTGTCTATGTTAAGGGCCAGTTGCCACTCCCTGCACCAAGTACCTATAGGCTGCAGATCTTCCTGCATTTCACTACAATTTTCTAATGCTGCAACTTCTCTGTATACTACAGCATCATCCGCGAACAGCCGCATAGAAATGCGTGTTATTACTAAATAACTACACCCTAAGAAATCGGAGAAATACGTGTTCAATATTTTTAAAAATGCTATCGTGCGATACCAATGTTCACCCGTTGCCCCATACACGAGGCACCTTTCGAATCTTAAATAGGAAAATCCCGTTTCTTATTGTACAGTCCGATCCTACTTCTGTAAGCAAAACAAAAATTGTCGTAGCGTGACAGATGGAGCTATAGTCGACAAATAATACAAATGAGTTCCATAAAGCACTAGACGAAAAGCATTGACCGAGCGAGATGGCGCAGTGGTTAGAACACTGGACTCACATTCCGGAGGACGACGGTTCAAACTAGCTTGCGGCCATCCTGATTAGGTTTTCTGTCATTTCCCTAAATCGCTTCAGGCAAATGCCCTGATGGTTCCTTTGAAAGGGTACGGCCGATTTCCTTTAGTCCCCACCTCCGAATCAACAAATCAACCAACAAAAAGCATAGAAACAGACAGGTGTACCAAACAAAGTATTTTGGAGTTTTGTCTGTGAGCTGTTTCGAAACATCCATTCGCTCATAATCTGACTTGATATCATTGCGTGAACGTCATTCCCCCTTTTCATAAATACGTTCCTTCGTAATCAGACTGCGTTATTAGTTAGATAGTTACATTGACAGAGTTACTACAGAAGAGAAAACTGAAATAGTTTACATTTATGGAGAACGTGGCAGGAATGTCGATAATGGAGTAATCCTTTATATTCAACATAACCTCAAGAGGGTGCGATCACGCTCTTCTCTTTTGAAAGTTCACCACAGCGGGAACTGTACAGCCATGGAAAAGGGAAAAGGAACCGTCGAAGAATATTTACTTGAAAGAACACTGAAACCGTGATGTTAGCTACAGTGAATCATAGCCCCTATTTTAGCACTCCGAAATTACGTCGTGTAGCGAGAATTGTCAGCCTAGTGTTGGTCGAATTTTGAAAGTGGAAAATATCAGCCGTTACACACTTCCCTGCACCAGGAACTTTTGGCAATGATATCTGGAACCGAAGTGAATAACGGATTGGTCGCTTTAGCAAATAAGAAGAGATCCCAGTTTCTTTCTTCGACGGTTGATGTCTGATATCGACTCTAGCTAACACCCATACGAATAATCGACAGAGTACGCATTATTGGAATGTTGAAAACCACACTGGTTACGCCATCTGTGGCAAGTGAATGTTTGGAATGGAGAAACTAGTGATAAACTCATTGGTCCATTCTTTATCGATTGCATCTGAAACGGGGTAAATATAGAACATTTGGAACATATACTGTGTTCGAACATTATAAATTACCTCGAAGAAAACGATTTTTTGACACATAGTCAGCACGGATTCAGGAAACATCGTTTCTGTGAAACACAACTAGCTCTTTACACTCACGAAGTAATGAGTGTTATCGACATTAGTTAACAAATTGATTCCATATTTTTAGATTTCCAGAAGGCTTTCGACATCGTCCCTCAGAAGCGTCTTCTAACCAAACTGCGTGGCTATGGAATATCGTCTCAGTTGTGCGGCTGGGTTCGTGATTTCCCGTCGGAAAGGTCGCAGTTCATAATAATAGACGGAAAGTCATTTAGTAAAACAGAAATAATATCCGGCGTTCCCCAAGGAAGTGTTATAGGCCATCTGTTGTTTCTGATCTACATTAACGGCATAGGAGACAATCTCAGTAGCCGTCTCAGATTGTTTTCAGATGAGGCTGTCATTTACCGTCTTGTAAAGTCATCAGATGACCTAAATGAATTGCAAAATGATTTTGGTAAGATATCTGTATGGTGTGAAAAGTGACAATTGACCCTGAATAAATAAAAGTGTGAAGTTAGTTGTTCCGTTTATAATTCGATTAGCACTTCTTCAGATATTTCGATGTCACAAGGTAACTAACCTACTCTGTACAGATTGTGGTCAGAAACACTCTGAAAACATTTTAAATTCTTCTGGACCTGCAGCGTTGTTTATGTTTTGTAAGGACATTATGTGTACATTAAGCCAAAACGCTGCTTTGTATAAGAGCTGTTATTATTGTGACTTTATTTTCATTGGCTATAGGCCTATTTCGGCTTAAGGGCCATTTTCAAGCACTCTGCAACATATAGTACGGTATTTCGATCATATATCTATGAGTTTACGTAATAAATAATTATTTTGCACATTTTGCGCAAGACTTACTTCCATATTACGTTGTTGACGCTCTTGCTGCCAGATGCATTTTTAAGCAAAGCGCAGGCGAAATTATAAATTACTCGCTAAGTAATGTCTCAGCAGTGGACATTTCCTTTGTTGGCCATTATCGTTAAGATATTGTTAACATTATGTAAGTTTGACAGCTTCAAGTTAAGTCAGCGCTGTTAGATGGTTACAGATTTGTTTTTAAAAATGTATGGAGCTGTGTGATGGTAATATCTTTGCAGCTGTACATTGGTATTCCTAGAGGTGTTGTATTACAGAGTATATTGTGCTGAGAAATCACTGTAAAATAAAATCGTTATGTTTTACCGTTTCCGAGTTAATTAGCATTGAAATTAGCTAATCAGGCTGTTGCACGCGCAAATTCAAGCGGCCCGCCAGAGATGGTGTCACAGAACGTGCACTTCGTTCGCTTTCCTAACACCGAACAAGAGAGTGGTACCAAAATTGGACATCGAATGGTAGTAAGAACCGAACCCGATCCAAAGGCTGAGCAGTTCGTTCGTTATCGTCTAGTCTGTGAGAGTAACTGACACGAATTGTATCTAGCGGGCCGAATGAATTTGCTCGCGCACCGACCGCTTGAGCTAAATTCAGTGCTAATGTCCGTAGATCATGGTCTAGTGGCTACAGTTGCTGCCTCTGGATCACGGGGGCCCGAGTTCGATTCCGGGCCGGACTGGAGATTTTCTCTGCCCACAGACTGGGTATTTGTGTTGTCCTCATCATTTCATCATTATCATTCGCGACCGTGGATAGAGCGGATAATGTAGAAAGAAATGGAATGTGTTAAAATTGGGCCTTTGTACGAGTGCTGATGACCACGCAGTTGAACGCCACACAAACCAAACATCATCATCAACTTCAGTGCTAATTAACTCATAAACGGCGCTACATATCCTATTTTTTTCTTAACAATTATTTGTCAGCACGATCTAACCTTTAACACCCTTACAAGTTCACAGACTGTTTCTGACAAACCTGTACATGTATACCGTGTGCTGTCCTATGAGCCGTCAGGCGCATTTACTGCGGCGTTTCGACAGGTATTTGCAGTATAATTTTTTGCAGTATATAGCCGGAGTATCCGAAAGAAATACTGCTCGTCCTCTTTTTCATAACACGCCCACTGTCAACGGAATGCGTCGATTCGTTTCCTGTTACAAAAAGAATTACATTAGAGCAGTATACAGTGAAGAGCAGCCAAAGAAACTGGTACACCTGCCAAATATCGTTTAGGGCCACTGCGAGCACAGACAAGTGCCATAACACGACGTGGCATGGACTCGATTAGTATGTGAAGTACTGCCGGTGGAAACTGATACCTACCAGGATCCAGCAGGACTGCCCATACATCCGTATAGTACTAGGGGTGGAGGTCTCTTCTGAACAGCACGTTGCAAGGCATCCAAGATATGCTCAAAAAGTTCACGTCTGGGGAGTCTGGTGGCCATCGGAGGTATTTAAACTCAGAAGAGCGTTCCTGGAGCCACTCTGTAGCAATTTCTGGTCGTGTGGGGGGTCGAATTGTCCTGCAAGAATTTCCCAAGTCCGTCGGAATACACTATGCACGTGAATGGATGCAGGTGATCAGACAGGATGCATACGTACGTGTCACGTATCAGACTCGTATCTAGACATACCAGGACTCCCACATAACTCCGCCGCGCGGGGTAGCACAGCGGTCTGCTCAAATTTCCAAATTTTCCATATCACTCCAACTGTACACGCCACACGCCATTACAGAGCCTCCACCAGCTTCAACAGTTCCCTGCTGACATACAGGGTCCATGGATTCATGAGGTTGTCTCCATACACGTATACGTACATCCTCTCGATGCAATTCGAAACGAGACTCGTCCGACCAGGCAACATGTTTCCAGTCGTCAACACTCCAATGTCGGTGTTGACGGGCCCAGCCGACGGGTAAAGCTTTGTGTCGTGCAGTCGTCAAGGGTACACGAGTCACCCTTCGGCTTCGAAAGCCCATATCGATGATGTTTTCTTGAACTGTTCGTACGATGACGCTTGTTGATGGCCCAGCTTTGAAATCAGCAGCAATACGCTGAAGGTTTGCACTTCTGTCACGTTGAACTATTCTCTTCAGCCGTCTTTCGTCCCGTTGTTTCAGGATATTTTTCCGACTGGAGCGATGTTGGCGGTTTGATGTTTTACCGGATTCCTGATATTCACAGTACACTGGTGCAATGGTCGTACGAGAAAACCCCAACTTCATCACTACTACGGAGATGTTGTGTCCCATTACTCATGCGGCCACTGTAACACGAAGTTCAAACTCACTAAAACCGTGGTACCCTTCCATTGTAGCAGCAGTTACCAATCAAACAACTGCGCCAGACCGCTTGTTATCTTATATAGTCGTTGCCGACCACAACGCCGTTTCTGCCTGTTTACATACATCTATATTTGAAAACAAATGCCTATACCAGTTTTCTTGGCGCTTCAGTGTATTACGTCCCTGTTCGATAGATTTCCATTCGAATGTTGTGCATTACTTACATTCATCATTGTTCTGAACAGAGCACGCAATACACTTTGCTTACAACAGTTCATGTTCACTTTTCAGGATCTCCTGTGGAAATCCTGTTCATCGATAATTGATAGTTCGGTTTGTGAGTAGATGAAAATCACTACAGACAGAGAAATGGAGTAGACAGAGTAATTTGTATGGAACTTTTGCTAAGAACAAACAAAGTTGGATGTGATGAAAGTAGAATGAAAGACAATAGTGACATACTGAGTGTAATAATGACATACTGAATATCAACATTCGAAGTGACATGAGAAACCTTTGAAGCATTCTATCATCAATGAAACAAGGAAACAAGTTTATGTATGGGCGTCGAAGGAAGGTTATTATCAGAGACATTAAATAAAAGTAAGTAAAGAAGGAAGAGTAGCCACGTCGACACTGAGGTGTTTAGAGACGGACCACAAGCTCAGTATGTTCCAAGAATGGGGAAGGAAATCGGCGGTGAATTTAGGGAACTCACGGAAATCTAAATCTGGATTACCGGAGGAGGATTTGAACCGTTGTCCTGAATGGGAATCCAGTGTGCTAACCACTGTGCATCTCGCTCGGTTTAAATAAAATCAGTATTTTGGTATAAGTAATGAAAAAATTGACCATTAAGATTTTAGAAAAAGCATTTAAAGCACAGCACTCACTGGAATGAATCACTGGCAGTAAGAGTAGTATCGGGAAAAAACTGGACTAAATTAAGCTTTGGAGCTACATAGAAATGACTTCCAAGTGGAGAATTGTTAGAATGAAATAAAGGGGAAATAACACTGCACATTCTAATTAAATTAGTGACTGCTTAATTGCACATTTACTTCACTACACTGAAATGATTGATTTGACACTATTGAGAAAAAAAATATTTTTGGTCAAATGAAAAATACCATGAACGGATTTTCGAGGGAATTTTGCGTAATGAATATGCAGAGATGATTTGAAGACAATATGTAATCAACGAAATCTCCGTTAATTATAAACATAAATATGTTACACACATTTGCTCACAAGCATTTCTTTCTCACTTTCTTTACACATCCCCTTAAAGCACCTCCATTTTTCAGCGATCTATGATCTGTCTTTCCAGTACACTATTCCCAAGTTAAGATTTCCATCTGTTTATAGCCTGCTGAAGTTTATGTGTAGTTTCTACGTTATTTCGTTATATGTACACTGTTCGTTTGGGACCGCTTTGGATTTAATAAATTCTCTTATTATTTTGGTAGTATGGTCCTCTCCTTAACAGTTCCAAGATTGTTTCTAAGTTTTCTAGTGCTTCTAACTCCAGTATATTTTGTCCTCTTTGTTCGTTTATTGCACACCCCATTCTCT
Organism: Schistocerca nitens; assembly: GCF_023898315.1. Taxonomy (NCBI): domain Eukaryota; kingdom Metazoa; phylum Arthropoda; class Insecta; order Orthoptera; family Acrididae; genus Schistocerca; species Schistocerca nitens. The sequence continues at coordinate 74,233,176 of NC_064614.1, forward strand.
AATCATTTTACGTCATAATTATCCACCATCAAGATGGCTCTGAAGCCTTTCGGATTTTTATTCATAGACTGTTCGGTTGCGTCACATATTTTATGCGTTTATGTCATCATCATTTTATAATGACATCCTAACAGCCTGTAGAGTGGTGGTTAGTGTTGTTTTTATTTCAGTCTTGAGGTTTAAAAAATCACTATGTATGATCTGAGATGAAACAGAAGGAACACGTTTCTGTCTGGCGTCTTTCCTACAATGCATCGCGGCTTCAGTTATTGTGACAAAGACAAAATAACGTGTAGCAATTTCACGCGTGTTTTATTCCTCACAACGTCCCAGTAACGGACACCATTTCAAAGAGACCGAAATGAATTGCAGTATTCGAATGAAAACAGGAGTATAAAGATCACATCCACCATTCTCTGAACACAGTTCTGATTAAAATTTCAACAGCCGAATAGACGCGTCAATACAGTGGGCCAAACAAGTTCGTGTAGAAGAGCAGACTTTGCCGCCGGGCAGTGTTACATTGGCGTTAACACAATATGGTTAATTACCGAATGGAAGTATTCACAACAGCATTTTATTATTCATAACATAATTACACCAAGTTTCTTGTACGATAATTCTTTTGACGTTTCACACTGCAGTGGAGCTACTAGACAACAAAGCTTCTGTTCTGTTATAAACTCAAAGTTCCAACGAAGGGCTAGATAAATTATCGCACACTCCACTGCATACGATTAAAAAGTCTGTAGAACCCAGGATACATGACAACAAAATTAGAAAGACAATACTTGAACAATCAACAAGAAACTTTGACTACGAGGCTTTGGAGGTCGTCTGGCACAATTATTATTGGCCATAGAAACGTTTGTGTGGCGAAAGGGACCACCATAGTTTAGTATCAGTGCCAGAAACTTTTTTATAGTGCCAGTTTATAAGGAAACAGGATCGTGTCCGTCACAGGTGAGCTAAATGAAGCATCTGTAAGGACAGTTGAGCCAGGAGCGTTCCGGCAATTGAAACTAAAAGACTACGACAACTCAATTTTACGATCTTTTCGCGTTTTCTGGAATAGTACGTAAAGACAAATGAGGCCTTTAACACACTAATAAGAGTATTAATAAAGTAATCTGTAATTGATATACTGTTATTACAAGCAAAGTATTTCTACGAGAGCACAAGATTCGCGCTTATCGTCTAGCGCTAGGCGACCAAATTTTGTTGCCCAAGCTCTGAAAAGAGGAAGGATAACTTCAAATCACTCGAAATACCTATATGTGTCTAGCGAACCATGAATAATTTCTAACGTATTCATATTGATGGGCAGGCATGAGGTCCGCCCTAAGTCGAGACGGTCTCGGACGGAACTGAAGAGTGGTAAGTGAAAATGTTCTAAGTGCCAAATCCCACATTTGTGAGAAGAATAGAAAAACCATGTATCTCTTTTTTGTACATGAGTGATCTGCGTCCAAAAGATGAAAAGGTATTATAACACCACAGAATTACGCTGCTCACCGCATCACCGCGAAGAACGAGGCAACTTAGAAAATAAACACTTTACGAAAGGACGTTCTTAGTAGAGTAACTGGTCCCAAGTGTGAATAAGATTCTTTTACAAGTTAATTCTTGGAAAGAAGAAAAAATCATCAAGCCACTTCTAATAAAGCTATTTATTTAGACAAAAAGTGTCGTTAGCGGTTTTGAACCGACATCGTTAGAAAGCTGTTAATTTTCATATTACATTTCTTTTTCAACAACAAGAAACGTAATACAAACGTGAACAGCCCGTTCAAACCCGGTAAGAGCACTATTTGTTTAAATAAGTAGCTTTACTAGCAGGGTGTAGCTGCGGTTTTATTCTTTGTAAGAACCAGCTTGTATTTCGTACAAAGCAATAGCTTCAAAAATTTAGGTTTTCTATGGAACAGTAGGAAGACAGTTTTTGTTTCAAGCTCCGTTAATACTGAGGCACTACGTTTCATTTGTGCGAATACAAGGTATAAAAATACAGCATTATATTCTTAGCTAGTACAACTGTGATCAACAAAAACCATTTCTCATATCTTTTAACTTACTAAATTCCAGAGAAAGTGGATATCTTAAGTCAAAGGCCGTGTGCTATCTACAGGGTGACAATTAATGAACTATACGAAACAAAATCGTCTTAACGTGAGAACGGTTTGCGTTAGGACATTCAAACTGCACGGCTGAATGTGCATGAGTCTCGTTGTTGTCAGCCACATCTACAGGAAAATGTCACAGTACAGCCTGCCTGAACATAATGCGCCTATGATGGCCTGCTACGCGAGCAATATCAGCCCATCTGCGGCTCAAAAGGAAATTTGTAACCGAATTAAATCTGAAGATAACCGGTCCAAGTGTGCTAACAATCAACAATTTCATTCGCAAGTTTGAGAGAACGGGTAGTATTCGTGATGACAGTGTTGAAAATGTCGGTTTCCCAAAAAGGGTGAAAACGCCTGAAAACTTTGAAAAAACACACGCTGTGTTTCAAACCAACCCAAGGAAATCGATCAGACGAGCTGCACAGAAGGTGGGAAGAACCGGGAGACACTGCGACAAATTGTTGTTGAAGGTCTGCCTCTCTTCCCACAAAAAATTCAAACTCATCAGCCGTCAATTCCCAGGGCCATGGAGCGGCGGTTATGTTTCACCAACATTATTGTCCACAGATTTGACAAACAGGACTTTGATGTGAATATGGTTGGCGACGAAGCCAACTTTCATTTGGATGGGTTCGTCAACAAGCAAGACTGGCCCATTTGGGGAACTGAGAATCCGCATTTCACGATCGAAAAGTCTCTTCCCTCAACAGATGACTGTGTGGTGTGGCATGTCCAATCAAGGAATAATCGGTGCCATATTCCTTGATGGCACGGTGACTAACGAACGGGTACGTGAAGGTTTTGCAAGATGATTTCATCCCCATTTTTCAAAGTGACCCTAATTTCGACAAGATGCTTTTCATGCAAGATGGAGCTCTACATCATCGAAGCAGGAGTGTATTTCATGTCCTACACGAACACTTTGTGGACTGCAGTCTGGATCTGGGATACCCAGAGGCCATTGGAATGGGCCTCGCTCTACCGCCATATTCGCCGGATCTGAACACATACGACTCCTTTTTGTGGGACTGTATTGAAGACGAGGTGTACAGCAATAACCGCAAAACCATTGTTGAGCTGAAAACAGCCATTCAGGAGGTCATCGACAGCATCGACGTTCCGACTCTTCAGCAGGTCATGCAGAATTTCGCTATTCGTCTGCGCCACATCATCGTCAATGATGCCAAGCATATCGAATCTGTCATAACCTACATCCGAATACCTGTAGTAACGTTTACATGTTGCGGGCACACCGTAGTTTGTAACAAATTTATGTTTTCTCCTATAGGTCAATAATTCTCACCCTGTACTAATCCACGTCTGAATGACGTCTTCCATATCTTGGTGGACGGAGACTGTCTATGGATATGAAACAGAGTGCTGAGAACACGATAGCATTGATAACGTGATTCCCGAAAAAAAGGACACTGAGAACATTTTACATTTCGACTCTCCAATTGCCCAACTTGCTGATGCGCCATCGTGTTGGGACCACATTGTATCGCGGCTGCTCAGTGGTACATCTCGCGAGAAATCCACCACTACCACTTGCAACAAAGTATGGTGGAAACGACAACACTGCAAGATAAATTCGTGAAGCCAGCATGTCGCCTGTGCACGTAGCCTCTGTCATGCAATTCACAATCTAATAGCCGGGAGTGGACGGCCACTACAGTGGTTGGTGGTGCTGTGTTGTTAGTGTCAGGAAGCTGGTAGTACTTCACCAAGTATGGGAAAGGAGTGGAACGTTGCGTGGTTGCTGCCTGGTACTCGTCCAACGTATCAACATCAAAACAATAGTACATTCATTTTAGTTTCAATTAATACTCAATAAACTCCAGCAGTCATGTTGATGCTAAGATAATTCAACGTTCCCAAAAAGGATGTTGTAGGCAGCACATCAAAAGGTGCGACCGTCAGCAGCATCGTGCAAGCAGTAGAGTGATGGTGGCACCAAACCCCGCAGGCAAGCTGACTGCAGACTGGGTGGGAAGCAGTTGGCTAGTTAAAGAGTGCTGGCTGCACTCAACGAGTTCACAGCACAGACAAGACATCCCACAGTGTCCGCCCAGAAGAGTGAAGGCAGGCAGCATGGAATTTGCCGTCACAAGCGAAGAGTGGTTGCCCGACTCCAGGCTTGAAGCGTCGACCCCTAGGATAAGAGGCCTACAGCAGCTGACGTTGGCCTTCAGCTGGCCTGCCAGTTGGAGGACGTTAAGTCCACAATAGCGCACTTGGCACAAGCAGCAGAACTACAGCCCACTAGCAATGGCAGAGTCTGGAAGTGGTGATTTATTTATCCGTGCAGAGCCGTAGGCTTGTGGACCGTTTCAGGTACCCCCTCCAGAGAGCTGGCTCGCAGACTGCAAAAGATTTGACTGAAAATGACAAGCATTTATACGAAATTGGCTCGTCCTTGTTTTGCTACATCATCACTTTCTATCACGTAAGTCACTATAAAACAACGACTCGGAAGTGAAGCGACTTAGTCAGTCAGACTGCAACGGCTCTGCCTTTCTGCTGCGTCAATGCTGTTACATTTCGGTTGCAGCATGTACCAGGTCGCTACAATTAAACTGATGTTGTTCTGAGTGCTGTAGTGGTGGCCTTATACATCGCAGGACGCTGAAACGTATGTTCATTAATCGTTTCGCTGGTGGAGTTTGCTGAAAAATAAATAACTTTCTGCCACTGGGAGAAGTTATGGCACTGTAACGTGTCAGAATATGGTGTTGTGCAAGAAAAGAAAATGAGGATTAGATACGTGATAACGTTGGTTCCGGAAAGTTTATTAGAATATGGTCAAAAGCTGCAAAATGTATTCATTATGGTCTCTCGACTCAGCAGCATGCTGTGTCTAAAGTTGCTCGCAGCAGATCTGGAGTAATCCGGGTGATTTGTCACATCAGAAAGAGTCCAGATACATCCCTGATAGACATTGTTTCTCAGATATACCCACAACCAGAAGACACATAGATGTAGGTCGTGTGATCTGGAAGGCGACACATCTTGAAATTGCCTGGAGATGATGCGGTCGTTACCTAAGGTTACTCGAAGCAAGTGTTTCACTTGCCAAGAAGTATGTGGCGTCGCCCCATCTTGCATGACGATAGTGTTGTAGAAACAGTTGCGTTCTTGCAAAGCTAGACTCACTTTTTGACAATGAAATCCTTATAAAGCGCAGATGTCACTGTACAGCTAGCAGAGCCTCGAGGCGTCATCCTGTCGAAGAAAAATGGACGGAGAGTGAAGTTGCGTGTGAAACTACACCTTACTGTCACATAAGTTGAATGCACTGGATGTTACTGCACAACATGTGGCGACATAGAGCCCCACATACGATGACTGTGTGCATTCCCGCATTTACGACACTATGCAGAGTAAAATATGCCTTGACTGGAAATACAATATTCCCCAGCCATATTCATCCATTTCCATACGCGCCAAAAAACAAACGGTAAAGTCAATGTGTTGTAGCCTATCTTGGTGATTCATTTAGTGTACATTCTGAATCTTGTAGAGCTACTAGTGTAAAATGCAGTCCAAGTCGTTTGAACTGTTCACGAAGGGAGATACAATTATTCCCATGGCACAGCACGAGCACTGGCTGAAGAATCTGAAGCACGTTTTGCACGGACGGCAATATCTACAGGAACTTCAACAACTCCCATGTAACTGCAGCACCACCTAATTTACCTGTGTCTTCTAGTTTCTTGATCATACTCTTTAGCGCATTTATCGACAGGGGACCTTTCTCAGCTGCTACTGTCGACAACATTCCTGTAATATAGCTGTCGTTCCGATAAAACAACTTTACCACCAGTATACGGTCTTTCTTCACAACAGTCATCGCGTTTTGTACGGAGAACTTCGTTCTTCTTAAACCTTTACACCAACAGTTACTTTACAAAAGAAATCAACACGCATCGCCAAACGACAAACGGCATACTGACGTCAAAATAGGAAACATTTCACATTCTGACTGCTTAGACCGCTATATTCTCACCTGGTGGCAGAAAGTCGAAGTATCGTTTTATTCGGCGTGCACGATTAGTGCATCGATTAATGAATGTACTAAAGATGTTTCAGCGTCCTGCGATGGATATATCCTGCACTGCTGCACTCTGAATAACGTCAGTTTAATTATAATTACACGGTAATAATCGGCTTGATACCTTGGAGCTAATACTTGTCGTACCAACAAGTATCCCCTGTTGTAACTGCGTCAGCCCATTTCCGATCTAACCCGCTTCCATTGTCTCTTGCATTAGATGTGACAGCGGTGTCCACGCAGTCATGGCCAAAAATTGTGGTTGGGCTACAACTGTGATTTTGCGGAGTAAGTAAGTAGTTGCAAGTAATGTAATAACAAGTGGTCCCTTTAATATAAACATTAAATGAGTTTCGTCCGTGCTAGAGGAAACTACTGCGAATACATGAATATTAGTGTGAAAGTTAAAACGATTTCTTTCTCCTTTTAACGCGAACCATTTCCTCATATCTGTCCCAGTGTGAAAGATTTTTCCCTTATAGACTCTAGATGTGTGTGGCGGGAACTGTGTAACTCTGTATTTTTTTTTTTAATATTAACTACACTCGAACATTTTTGATGAAATTTGCTCATGGGACGCTCTCTTTGCTAATCATTTCAAATAACTCTGCTCTTTTATAGGAGCAGACTGTGGCAGCGTATGAGATGCATCAGTTCGCTGTCTGCAGCAAAGCATCCAGACGTCTATACCGCCGCCGTCGATCAGATATCCCAGAAGCGGCCCCAGATGCACCATGTGGGATCGCGATTTAAATAACTGAATAGAGTTCTTTGTGATGGTGATGTAAGAAAGCAGAATTTTGCACGGTAATGTCGGGCATTGATCAGCTAGAACATAGAGCACACGAAACACATTCATTTAATTACTTCATGCCTTCTACCAATCACTGATGTGTAGTCAGATTCATTCGGATCCAACATTTTTCTCAAAAATCTCTAATTTTTTTAATTTAAAAGTCTAGTGACATAATTTTCTTACTTAACTTCTTAGTTAATTTCCTCATGCTCTTAGTTTTTAATGGCTCAGAGTTAATCACAGATTGTTGTAAATCACATTTTTGCCTGTTTACACTACCGCTAAAAGGAAATAAACGATTCTACAAACTCTTATTTTTATTTCACAGTGTTTGCTAACACACCAATAGTCACATTAATTTGGTCGTATCATTGGCATAAAGTATGAACTTATTGGAACCACACAGAAACATGCGTAACTTCTGGTCCTGTGCAATGCAAGAGACAGATCTCTGAGAAAGTGAGACACTTCTGTATCTAATATATACTGAAGCCTCAAGGCAACTGGTGTAGGCATGCGTATCCAAAAGCAGTGATATGTAAACAGACAGCATACGGCACTGCGGTTGTCAACTCCTGTACAAGACAACAGCAGTTGTTAGATAGGTTACTGCTGCTACAATGGCAGGGTACCAGATTTTTGAGTGAGTATGAACGATGGGACACAGCATCTCCGAGGTGGCGATGAAGTGGAGATTTTCCCGTACGACCATTTCACGAGCGTACCGTGTATATCAGGAATACGGTAAAACATCAACTCCCGGGTATCGTTGCTGCCGGAAGAAGATCCTGCAAGAACGGAACCAACGACAACTGAAGAGAGTCATTCAACAAGACAGAAGTGCAACCATTCCGCAGATTGCAGCAGCTTTCAGTGCTGGGCCATCAACAAGTGTCAGCGTGCAAACCATTCACCGAAACATTATCAATATGAGCTTTCGGCGCCGAAGGCCCATTCGTGTACGCTTGATGACCGCACGACACAAAGCCTCAGGTCACGCCTGGGCCCGTCAACACTAACATTGGGCTGTTGATGACTGGAAACATGTTGCCTGGTCAGACGAGTCTCGTTTCGAACTGTATCGAGCGGATAGACGTGTAAGGTTATGGAGAAAAACTCGTCGAGCGGTCAATGGCGCTACAGTCATGGACTGTGCGGCTGGTCCCGACGGAGGTTCGAGTCCTCCCTCGGGCATGGGTGTGTGTGTTTGTCCCTAGGATAATTTAGGTTAAGTAGTGTGTAAGCTTAGGGACTGATGACCTTAGCAGTCAAGTGCCATAAGATTTCACACACATTTGAACATTCTTTTTAGAAAACCTCATGAATCTATGGACCTTGCATGTCAGTGAATGACTGTTCAAGCTGGTGGATACTCTGTAACGGGGTGGGGCGTGTGCAGTTGGAGTAATATGAGAACGCTGATATGTCTAGATACGACTTTGACAGGTAACACGTCCGTAAGCATCCTGTTTGATCGCCTGCATCCATTCATGTCCATTGTGCATTCTGACGGACTTAGACAATTCCAGCAGGACAATGTGACACCCCACACGACGAGAATTGCTACAGAGTGGCTCCAGGAACACTCTTCTGAGTTTAAACACTTCCATTGGCCACCGAACTCCCCAAACATGAACATCACTGAGCGTATCTGGGGTGCCTTTAAAAGTGCTGTTCAGAAGAGATCTCCATCTCCTCGTACTCTTACGGATTTAAGTAGAGCCCTGCACGATTCATGGTGTCAGTACCCTCCAGTACTAATTCAGACATTAGTCAAGTTCATACCACATTGTGTTGCGACGCTTCTGCGTGCTCACAGTGGCCCTACACGGTATTAGGCAGGTGTCCCAGTTTCTTTAGCCCTTCAGCGAAAATTTAAATGTCAGAGAGCCATTTCTGAAAGTATTTGACTGGAGTGTGCCCTTGTAGGGTAGCGGAATTTAGACTATTGACAGCAAAGCCACGGAGGAAACAGATATTTTTGAAATATGGTCCTGCAGAGGAGTGCCGAGGATTAGGGGGATTGACTAATAGGAACCTAAGAGAAAATAAATTTATGGAACATTTTGAATGAAAGAAGGGATCGGTTGATAGGAATACATTTTCAAAAGGCCGACTGGAAACTAGCCAGACACCAATTAGTTGCATGAAGATTACATACGCGAAAATGAGATGTGTCATAATTAAACGTTTCATATCAACTGAATATTGAGTAAACATGCTTCTATGGTCTACACTGTGAAGCCGGCAACATAATCGAACAGCAGTCGCAGATTAAAACTTTATAGAATATTATACGTGCTTAGGGCAATAAACAGGTCATATACTGTAGAAAGGGCCGAGCCCATAAGCAAATACGATGAGACACTCGACGTAAAATGTTCTAATAGCGCCGGGTGTTCCATTCACTTCACAAGTGTGCATGTCAGAGCTCACAGCCAACTTAAATTACAGGCCCATATCGTTAACGTCGATATGCAGCAGGATTTTAGAACACATATTGTGTTCGAACATTATGAATTACCTCGAAGGAAACGGTCCATTGACACACAGTCAACATGGGTTTAGAAAACATCGTTACTGTGGAGCACAACTAGCTCTTTATTCACATGAAGTGCTCAGCGCTATTGACAAGGAATTTCAGATCGATTCCGTATTCCTGGATTTACGGAAGGCTTTTGACACTGTACAACACAAGCGGCTCGTAGTAAAATTGCGTGCTTATGGAATATCGTCTCAGTTATGTGATTGTATTTGATATTTCCTGTCAGAGAGATCACAGTTCGTAGTAATTGACGGGAAGTCATCGAGTAAAACAGAAGCGATTTCAGGCGTTCCCCAAGGTAATGTTATAGGCCCTTTGCTGTTCCTTATCTATATAAACGATTTGGGAGACAATCTGAGCAGCCGTCTTCGGTTGTTTACAGATGACGCTGTCGTTTATCGACTAATAAAGTCATCAGAAGATCAAAACAAACTGCAAAACGATTTAGAAAAAATATCTGAATGGTGCGAAAAGTAGCAGTTAACACTAAATAACGAAAAGTGTGAGGTCATCCACATGAGTGCGAAAAGGAACTCGTTAAACTTCGGTTACACAAATAAATCAGCCGTAAATTCAACTAAATACCTAGGTATTACAATTACGAACAACTTAAATTGGAAATAACACATAGAAAATGTTGTGGGGAAGGCTAACCAAACGCTATGTTTTATTGGCAGGACACTTAGAAAATGTAACAGACCTACTAAGGAAACTGCCTACACTACGCTTGTCCGTCCTCTTTTAAAATACTGCTGCGCGGTGTGGGATCCTTGCCAGGTAGGACTCACGGATCACATCGAAAAAGTTCAAAGAAGGGCAGCACGATTTGTATTATCGCGAAATATTGGAGAGAGTGTCACAGAAATGATATAGGATTTGGGCTGGAAATCGTTAAAAGAAAGGCGTTTATCGTTGCGACGGAATCTTCTCACGAAATTCCAATCACCAACTTTCTCCTCCGAATGCGAAAATATTTTGTTGACACCGAACTACATAGGGAGGAACGATCACCACGATAAAATAAGGGAAATCAGAGCTCGTACGGAAAGATATAGGTGTTCATTCTTTCCGCGCGCTATACGAGATTGGAATAATAGAGAATTGTGAAGGTGGTTCGATGAACCCTCTGCCGGGCACTTAAATGTGATTTGCAGAGTATCCATGTAGATGTGGATGTAGATGTAGAGATACAAGTTAGTGAACCATTAAGTGGAACGGTAGTTTTAACTGTCGGTTCTGTTGACTAACGTAATGATGGGGGGAAGCAACTCCATGCACAGGAAAGACAGTTACTAACAAGCCCTTACGAAAAATATAACAGATGAACATCACGAATATTAAGGGTTAAAAATCGATAGATTGGGTAAAAAGTCGTGAAAAAAATCTGCCATTAGCGAGGCACTAAAAGGCCATGTAGCGCATACAGTGAAGAAAACTAAATTTTGTAAAACAATATCGTATGAAAGTTTGCAATGGGAAATGAATATACATATTCACATACAAATGACACTATTAACACTGTTATTATAAAACACGTAACAATGCAGTCCCAAGAAACAATGACTGCAACAAACATTACAAAACTGAAAGATATAAATTTTTTTATAATCTCACAATTCTAATTCGTATATGTTGACTTCTGACTGCCAATTCTTGTTTCATGGTCTACTTTGCAATCGATTTTTAACATTTTTTTTTAGGCATCGTTGTAAGTCTGCGTAACTTTCGCGGTTGATCCAATTTGTAAGTATTGACTATATTTTTTCAGCCATTATAAAATGTACTTTATCACCTGGTTTCTGTCATTTGTTTGTAACACAAGAATTGGAAAATGGTCTTTCACCGATACTAGTTATCTACTACAGAATTTTTTTAATACCAGCTTTCACTATTACACGATGTCATTTCTATGGTTTATGTGTTGCTTCCATTGACGCCTGGTCCTATACGACTGTTGTGACTGTTATTCTATAAATTTGATCGACTTCATTCATAAATTTACAAGTGATGAAACTTATACACTTAATCACTTTGCAAGTGGTTAATCCTACGATACCCTCCTGTATTCAACTAGGTTTCTGAAGAAACTGTTAATTTGGTTTAAATGACTCTTTATTTCTATTTTGTTACTTTTTCGGATTGTTCTCGGCGTTATTCTGTGGCTGGACACATAAAACGTTAGTATCATATTTAATTTCTCTTATTCGCACACCACAGAATTCAAATGACTGGAACAAACGCAAAACAAATTAATTTGCTACCCTCATGGATCTCCCCTAACATAAAACAGAAAGCATTTAGGCGTGTCCAATTTGAGGGAAAGACCTACATAATGATTTGAAAATTACTGTTTGCGGAGTCGGGGAAAATGCTGGTAATGGAGGTAATGTTTGTGGACGGAAGTACTACACTTCTGCGAAACTCGACATATTTGACAGTGAATGGCTGAAGAAACCAATGCCTGCGGTACATGAGCACTATGTTTACAGGTTGCGAACCCTAGATGACCACACATGTAAAGAAGAGCTACCTCGCAGGCAACGGAGGTGGTAGAGGCGGATGTGGTGTCGGCTGTAATAGTTAGCTTGTTGTTTGCGCCTTGCAGTGAACAGTATTTCCCTGAGAGAGGATTATCACGTCAACAGAGCTCGGTAATTAAGGAATAAAGGCTTCTGTCCGAGCGCAAAACTCTTTTGTTAGTAACCTTTTGGTAAGTGCGTTTGATACCTTGCTTCTAATTTTAGGCGAGAAGGAAAACTAAGTTAACTCTTTGGCATCACACACATTAGATGTAACGTTACTACCAGAATGTTAGCTTTTTTTTGCAGTGGAGTGTCTGTTGTTATGAATTTTTCTGAGAAATAAAAAACGTGTGCCATGTCACGGGATGAAAATGCTTCCTTGCCTTTCGTGGACAGCTCCCTTATCCACAGAGCGTTCAGGCACAGATTCACGACAAGCATCAGAAATCCCCCCGTATCTCTTCAACCAACCAAATTGTTGTTTTCAGCAGTCTAGCTGTATTAATATTGAATGACAACAAGGAAAGCAGCAGATAACAATGACAACAATATCTTCACACGTTACAGGCAAACTAAGCATGGAATTCGCCTGGGTTTTGCTTACAGGGAAGCTAAGTAATTCTGTTAGGCACGGCTAATGACTTTGCAGCGTGAGTGAAGTAATGTTTGGGAATAAAATAGTTTGTTTTAAAAGGTTGTCTTTTTCTTACTGCATGCTTAATGGAAAGTGTTATGTAACTAATGGTGAAGTTAATCAGTGTTTCTTCCACCATAATTTGAGTCATGAGCCTCCATAAAATGTTAAATAAAGCAAGATAACCACTTTTCATAGGACGTTCCAACACGTGGTTGGATTCCAAAATATTATCTTCGTCACTATCAGGGAACAACCAACGCATTCATCACATTTTACCCTAAATGAATGCGGTCATAAGTTTATTAGAAATGATGGCATGAATCTGCGGTGAAATAATGTTCACTTCTCACTTTACAGAACTGATTTTATTCCAGGAAAAAAACAAAAGAAGTATCCTTCCACATTATTCTCAACAATTTGTTATTAAAATAGTGTTTGTCATTGCAAGAACCTAAGTAGATTGAACAGCAAGAAGAGCTAGCTTAACCTCCAGAAAATCCACGAAAATTATTTAAAGTGTTTCACCACACTTCTAAGTTGAAGTTGAGTTATCACGAACTATCGAAATTTTTAATTGCAGATCACATAAAATGTAACTGCAGAAAAGTTTGTAGACATTTAGACAATGTCTAACGCAGTATTACTTAGAGTACAAACGCCGCACTGTGTTTCAGACTCCTCGCGATCGTAACACATGAAACTGGTACAAGTCCCGCCAGTAAACTTAGAAAATGTGTTGGTTACACAAACAAGGCGACTTAAAACCGCACGTACGTCCTATCCGTACGCAAACTCCGCTCCAACTGAGCGGTAAAATCCTAGTGTGTCGCACGAAAAGGGCCGCTGATACTTACAACCACATGCTGAACGTCATTCAACTCAAGTATTTCCGTCTTTCGAAAACATATAAAAACTACATATTTAGTGTTATCTACACATATTACAAATAAATATGGACGTAAATATGATCGCCTTTTCAAAACTGCTCGTAGTTTTCGTCTAGCCTTATTGGTTTTCTCAGAAATAGTACTATTGATCACATGAACGCTATTTTACGTCGCTGTATCACTAATAAATGTTAAACACTTAAACTATTCACAAAAACTTTAACTATTAACGTAAGTAACTGTACAGACTGTTTTAACCACTTAAGTAAGATTATCCTGCTTTTTTATTTATCTAGTCATCATTCCAACACTTTCATACGTACGCAGTCACAGTGATATTACTTATCGATTAGTTTTAATGTCGAAGAACTAGTATTAGTTTTCCGTTTACCTATTCTAATGCCCCAAAATTGAATAGTAGTGTGAGTTTTATACGTATGTGGCATCACGTACGTAAGTTGCCTCAACTTATAAGCAAAGCGTCAATTTCGATATCACAAAAAGGGGGGTTGTTAATGTTATTTGTATTTGCTTCTGAAAATATTGTCAAGATTATATTGTAGAAAGAGCATATGCAGCGGAGCTTGTCGCGGCCAGAGATGTCACACAACCTCGACCATAGCAGCAGCGTGGCACGCGGCAAAGGAATCTACTGATGCGCAGCTGGCCGCTATTGAAGAGGAACGAAAGCATCTAATCATGAAAGTTGTGAAAAAGAGACAATTAACGTGACATGTTTGTTTGTTCAAACATTCTGGTGCTTGGTTTTGTCCCTTGTTTCAAGAGGAGTTACCGTTCAGATCTCGTGTAGAGAGTTACATTTGAGACATCGGGGAGATAGTCACCATTGAGGTCGCGGGGGAACGTCAGTCAGTTCGTGACACTCGGGAAGTGTAAGCCTATTTGGAGTTGGCGCTTGAATGATTTAATGTCGTATTTGGGCTTCTAAAGTTATTAGTTGAACCCGTGATGGGGTTATGACCTATATTGGAAGTTATATGTAATTATTGTGCGAGGTGTATTGTTCACAATCGGTAGTGGAATGTCCGATGATATTCGGAGTTTGCTTTAAAAGAGTAGCTCGTTGTTAGACGCGCTAAGAGATTGGTTTTTCTCGCGTTTTCATGTGATTAGAGATAGTGTAAGGTTTGTTCGAGCTAACCTTGGAGTTACTCGCTATCAGGCGTTCCGTATCTCGTGCTAAGGGAAGGTTCTTTTCAGTCTTGATTGTGTGTATTTGGTATCGCCTTCACGCGAAGACTTTGTGAGTGATTAGTTTAATAAGGGCAAGCACAAAGGTACATGTGCCGTTGCCGTTTCTGTAATAAGGATTTGCTAAAGCTTTGGCGTGAGTGTGCGACTGTATTGATTGTAATAGTGGGGAAATCCTAAGGTAATAGAATCCCTGGCTGAAAGAACTCTCAAATTGAAGTGTGGGCTGTGATTGTCGCGTAATTATTGTGAGAACGGAGGACCTAGTTTGATTAATGTAAACGGGAGAACCAATCTGTGCCAGATACTTTGTGACACGCGCGAATTGGTGTAACAGTAATTTTCCATCCGACGAAATTGACAGAACGAAGACCTATTAACTGAGTAGAGCACGATAATTGTCTCTTTGAAATTGTGAGTGCTGAGTGTTTTAAATTTGGTATAGACGGTCCGCGTATGTCAACGCCTGAATAGGGAGAAATTTGCTTTGATTTGAATGAATATTAATGATACTTTAAAGTGGCGGTGACGCTTAGGTTTTTTTGTTTCTTGTTTTACTAGCTTCGGCTTAGTGGGGAAGTAGTTTACCACCAACGCTAACGCCTGACGGAACTTTGTGAAGACATTGAAAATTAAGAAAATGGCTAAAGAAATGATGCTCAGAACCTGTGCATGATAAAGGAAAAATTGGTTTCTCGTGTTAATCATTTCTCCCCATATAAAACAACTTGAAAATAGGATAACAGAATCTTTGAATCTCAAAAAGTAAAAAGGTTAATGATTGCGCAGTGAATCAACATGGTTCAAATGGCTCTGAGCACTATGGGACTCAACATCTGAGGTCACCAGTCCCCTAGAACTTAGAACTACTTAAACCTAACTAACCTATCACACACATCCAGGCCCGAGGCAGGTTTCGAACCTGCGACCGTAGCGGTCGCGCGGTTCCAGACTGAAGCCCCTAGAACCGCTCGGCCACACTGGCCGGCCGCAGTGAATCAAAATAGTAAAGAACAAGCATGACAAAGAATATTAAAGTGAAATATAAGTCACACTGAGAGTTTTTTACGATAATTGCGTAAAGTTCGGTTCAAAGTATATGAAAGAGGATTTTGTCTGACTGTTTAAGTGATAAAAAGTGGAAAAGTTAAGTTATGGGGAGTTAATAATGAAGGCTGTAGCATAAACCATTATCATTGATAGCGTGCAAATAGCATTACCCATTGTGTGTGTTCGTAAAAAGAAATAAGCAAGGATAGAGCTGCAGTGCAGTGACTGTATAGGATTAATAATCTCTGACTAGCAACGCTCAGTCAACACGTAAAACTATATTGCTGGCGTGCTCTTACGAAAATTAAACTAACTAAACTGGTAGCCAAGAAAGTTCAGTCTAGATTGAGTGCTTCAGTGGGGTTCTATTAAAAGGAACGCTTAAACTCCAAGTTGGATAGTTTTCAAGCTGGGAAAGAGATGAGATAAATCCTAGGTACCAGCGTTGGAGTGTTGGGTTACGTAAGCGAGGTTTCCGATCACGTTGCTGTGAAGTGTGGCACATCGCAGTGAGTTGGGATTAATTGACTTAAATAGCTCATCCTAATCAGACGTAGTTTCTGCTTGATTCCATCGACTAGTAGATTACTTTTGTTGTTAGCTTGCTGGTCGAACCTGTAAAATCTTGATAGTCAGATGCGTTAACTAAATTTTTCAATCGGGAGCTAGCACAAGCCGATAAAACCAGAATCCGTTTGTACTAGTGGTGGTTCAGTTGCATCTTCGGCAGTAGCTATTGTGCTAGTGATAATCATTTCGTTAAACTTACCGGTAATATCCAAGACTGATTGCCTATCGAAGTTGGAGCGCTCCAAACGATACATATCGAAGTTGCTATAGTAAATCTACGAGGGGCATTCAGAAAGTAAGCTCCGATCGGTCGCGAAATGGAAACGACTATGAAAATCCGATAAAGCTTTGCACAGATGTGTTGGGTAGTGTCTCTAGTATAACCCCAGTTAGCATCACGTCGCTCTTCTCATTTCTGAGCTCGCAGTGAGTGCGTAAAGATGTCTAGAAAATAGTGTCTGCCGCCAAGTACGAGGGCCTGGTGGGAAATTTCGCCTGAAGCTATGCAGCTAACATTACATAACTGTCGTGCTGTTTCTTCTTCAAGACAATTCTCAGCCGCATTCTGCAGGGGCAATGAAGATGCTCCTGCATCGTTTTCAAATGGAAATGTTAGATTACCCACAATACAGTCCGCAACTTGTCTCCCCCTGAGTTTCATCTCTGGTCACATGAACCGCTGTCTTTGAAGACAACATTTTGACACAGACAACGAGGTGTAGGCCAGCGTGGAGAATTGGCGGAAAGCACTGGCGGCTGCCTTCTATGATGAGGCTATTGAAAAGTTGGTACAACGCTATGACAAAAGTCTAAGTCAGAACGGCGACTACGTAGAGAAGTAGCTGAAAGTTGTAGCTAATTGTTACAAGTAAAACATTTCTGATGTTTACTGTGGTTTCAATTTGGCAATCAATCGGAGCTTACTTTCTGAACAGGCCTCGTATTATGGAGGAGTCGTGGCGCGCGTTACGAGTATGTTTGAAGGTGTTGCTAGAGAACGACAAAAGAAAAGCGTTGGAGAAGCACTGGGAATTGAAAGTCCTTTTTTTGCCATACCCGGGGTATACTCTGCCAATATCGCATAGGAATAACGGCAGAGTGTCGCATGCGTCGACTTTCCCCTGGAGCGCAAGTTGTGAAACTATAGGTTCGTCCCTCCGTCCAGGGCGGCCTTCTGTTTTTGTGGTTGACTTGACAGACTTCTACAGGCGTTCTATGTTCTGGGTGTGGACACTGGAGTCATTT
Organism: Schistocerca nitens; assembly: GCF_023898315.1. Classification (NCBI taxonomy): domain Eukaryota; kingdom Metazoa; phylum Arthropoda; class Insecta; order Orthoptera; family Acrididae; genus Schistocerca; species Schistocerca nitens. The sequence goes on from NC_064614.1 coordinate 74,250,817, forward strand.
GAAGAGACAAACTCGACAGAGTGGTTCACAAATTCGTGCTCGAACCCTTCAGCTTTGAGACTCTGGTATGACTGAAACCCGTCGGTTATGAGTTTTGTTCCTGGCAGTATGAAATGCTTTATAAGACCCACTATAATCACCTTGTCTCGCGACAATACCCTGACAACGATACACATGCGTGACTCCCTTTCTATGCCACCAAAAACCCAAATATGATCCACTTCAGTTTTAATAGCCCGCCCTCTGTGATTCTTTCGGCTAGCAGTGTGAGACTCGTCTACTTCCACTATTTTATATGCGGTCCACCAATTGGCACACTGTCGTTTGTCAATATGACATAGCACACTTCTCGGCAAAATCCGAAGTAATCACAGACGGTATTCGCCGATAACCCAGTTTCTGATGCTTTGGCTTGCAAAATGTAATCACGAATCCAGCACGACACAAGAATTAGGCTCGTCTCAATCGATAATTTAAAGGACTCGAACCACGTATTTTTCCATATGCTAGTTTGCTTTCCACAAAGCTCGCAATGAAATTGCAATGGAATCTCTGTGTCCGCACTCCTCTTACGCAGTTTCACAGACTATGCAGCACCACAGTCAATACAGTCTCTCGTGTCTTCGTCGTGCAGAAGTCCATATTTCCGGGAAAAAGTCAAACATTTGTCTACACTGCATATGCATGGGATGAGAGTTCTCCATGTGAGGCAATCCGCAGACGAAACTTGAGAAGCACCACTCATTACACTCGCTATGAAGGGAAAATGTCACAAACAATTATGGCCGGAACGTAATTTACTGAAACTGAAGAAACAACGCAAAACTGATACAAATGACGATCACAAGTAATTTATCATAACGCGCGCCACGAGACCTCCATAATCGATTTACTATAACTTCGATATGTATCGTTTGGAGCTCTCCAACTACGATAGGCAATCATTCTTGGAAATTACCAACTTTCCATCCTGACAACTACTTGCAGATAGCTGATATAGTACACGGCGTTGCGGAACTCTATGGTGTTGCTATGCGTTTTAATACACTTGTCATCTCTGTGTATCAGTGTCGTCCTACCCAGGTTTGACACGCTGACAAATAGTAGTCGCTTTAGCAGGTGTTGTTTGCTAGCGCAATAAATATAATTTAGCAGACACACCACCACCAAGGAGCAGTACGCTATCCAATACCATGCATTCCGTCTCTCTTCACGCTCCCATTCTTCATCATAATAAGGCATATATTGTTCTGTTTGTTTAGATTAGATGCTAGTGTTGTTCACCTTATTCCCTACTGTACAGGCATTTCCTATATGCATCATCACAGTGCTTAAAAATCAAACTTTGACAAGGGAATGTTCCAGCTTGACATACCGAAACCTACACTGAAAGAAATGTACTGACAAAATTTTAGCTTCTGAATAACACTGCAAATAGTTTTCGATAAATGTTGAAGTTACACACGAGAAACCGCTTACAACAGTGGTTTGTACAGCCCTTCCTGCCCAGCATGCGAAACGGCGAATCGTAGTTTTTGTGTAGCCTTAATGGTTTTATCACAAACGGTATTTTTGTTCATATGGAGGCTGTTTTGCAACGTTATATCACTAATAAATATTAAACACTTAAACTAATTACAGTCGTACACCTGTAATTACCGCTATTTACTAATTCTGCCACAAATATCACTGTTGCATGTTTTATTTACTAGAAAATTAACTTTCTCATGCCCAGGAAGTGTATTCCGGCCTGCAATTTGAAATATGCAATACTCCCAGAAAATGTATGACAACAGTTCGATACTGATACTGCTTAATGAGCTCTATCAATTAACACTACATTTATCTGGAGTGTTAAGGCGCTGGAGTGTTATTAATTTTTAAATATCCCTTTATATCCATAATATTCATCTTTTAATAAATTTTAAACTATATCTCCTAGCAAGGGCCTGTCTTCATATATGCACTCGTATAATTGTTGTCTTTAAAACCGTGTTACAGGCTTCCCTGTCACTGGATTGATTAATTTTTTTATTTAGAGTGTCCATTATTTCTCGGTTGGGTTGTGTTTGGGGAAGGAGACCAGACAGCGAGGTCATCGGTCTCATCGGATTAGGGAAGGACGGGGAAGGAAGTCGACCGTGCCCTTTCAAAGGAACCATCCCGGCATTTGCCTAGAGCGATTTAGGGAAATCACGGACAACCTAAATCAGGATGGCCGGACGCGGGATTGAACCGTCGTCCTCCCGAACGCGAGTCCAGTGTCATTATTTCTGTTTTTTTATTATTTAGTTACGTTGACCAAGGCGGCTACCTCTGCAGTTCATGCAAGCGGTCGGGATCTGCACAGCACGTGTTCAGACCGCCACGCTAGCTGACCTGCAGGCAAGATATCTGATACGTTGGGCTTCGCCGATCGTCGCGCGTCAATCGTGCCGCCACCTACCGACAACGCCACAACCTGTTCCAGCCTAACATGGCCCACAACTGTCACGTTAGGCACCCTCCTGCCCATAAGATACCCTCCGAGTAGCCTGCCAGTGTTCTGACAGGACATGCGCGGATGTCCGTGTCTGCTGTTAAGGTTTTTCATAGGTTTTTCGGTATGTACTCTCTCTCTCTCTCTGAACTTCGAAGTTCAGTTCAAACTAGAAAGCGCAGACGAAATGGGTCTTGGAAATAGATTATAAAATGAATATCAAAAAAAGTAAAATAATTGTAATGGTATGTAATAGAATTAAATCAGATGATGTTGGGTGAATTAGATCAACGAATGACACAGTGAATGGAATATCTTTGGCTTCCCTCTGACAACCATGCCTCCATCCTTGCTACCCTCCCTGTTTTGCTTTCCCTGTTGCTTCATAACCTGGGTTGTGAGTAACTGAATCTACTTTCCCTTCTTCCATTTCTTTCCCCTCTCTCCTCCCTGATGAAGGGACATTTGCTCCGAAAGCTAGGAACGTAAATTTTCGGTTCTGTTTTTTGTGCATCCATCGGCTGTACTGAGCTGAGGTAAGTACTGGCCAGCCCCTCTATCTATTTGTTAGTAGTGAATGTAGTAGATCAGTTTTGTTACTTGAGCAGCAAAATAAATGGGAATTACCAAACTGGAGTGGTATAAAACGATTAGTGGCAAAAACAAGAAAATCGTTTATGGGAAAGGGAAGTCACATTGAATACGAGTAAATTTACTAGCAATACTTTTCTGAAAGTATCTGTCTGGGGCGTAGCGCAGTATGGAAGTGAAAGATATATGAAATACTGTCGACACAAAACAGACTATAAGCTTTCAGTTTTGTTGCTATTTGAGAATGCTGGAAATGTGATATGTGGTTCTGATAACTAATAAGGAGGTATTGAATCGAAATAAGGACAAAAGATATTTACCTCAGCACATAAGATGGGATCAGTTCATGCGACATATTCTCAGGTATAAAGAAACTGTTAATTTGATAATGGAACGGTGCATAACTGTTAAGGAATCGTTCGATTTCGAAAATCAGCTTGTCGTCATTCTGGAAATACACTCCTGGAAATTGAAATAAGAACACCGTGAATTCATTGTCCCAGGAAGGGGAAACTTTATTGACACATTCCTGGGGTCAGATACATCACATCATCACACTGACAGAACCACAGGCACATAGACACAGGCAACAGAGCATGCACAATGTCGGAACTAGTACAGTGTATATCCACCTTTCGCAGCAATGCAGGCTGCTATTCTCCCATGGAGTCCTGTGGAACGGCTTGCCATGCCATTTCTACCTGGCGCCTCAGTTGGACCAGCGTTCGTGCTGGACGTGCAGACCGCGTGAGACGACGCTTCATCCAGTCCCAAACTTGCTCAATGGGGGACAGATCCGGAGATCTTGCTGGCCAGGGTAGTTGACTTACACCTTCTAGAGCACGTTGGGTGGCACGGGATACATGCGGACGTGCATTGTCCTGTTGGAACAGCAAGTTCCCTTGCTGGTCTAGGAATGGTAGAACGATGGGTTCGATGACAGTTTGGATGTACCGTGCACTATTCAGTGTGTAACCTCCCCCTCACTTATCGACCTTAATGACAGTGAAAAATTAAACCGCGTGTACCTAATGGAAATTTGGAAAAAAGCAATCGTCACCGAAGTTAATCTGTCGGTAAAGAGGGAGGAAAGGGTTACATCTAAATGAAAGGAAAAATGCAAATGAAACTGGTGGAAATTAATTTTGAAAAGGGGTAAAGTTAATAAAGAAAGTAAATGTGCGGCCGTTACGTCAACAATTAACTAGCGGTAATTAGATATTGGAGATTTGGGGGAAATCACGGTCGCCTGTCCTAAGGACAATTACTATAGTAACTGAAAAAGAAAGGTTATTACACATATAATTAGCACTAGAAGCGTGGCAACTGAAGGTTGACACGTGTAGTGTGAAAACTGAAAGTTTGTCAGAAGTAATAAATTTCGCTACACTCTGACTTAATTTAGCAAAAGAATTAATAAAACCGGAAAATCGAAAGTTAATTTAGTGACTGAAGTTAATAGTGAGCTTTCTTTCTGAAGCACATCGAAATCCAGCAGAATACGGTTAGTCTTGGACTACCTCAACAATCATTTCAAAAGCAACTTGACTCTACGCAATTTAGAAACAAGAGATTTAACTTTGAACTTGAATTAAATGATTCTGAATAATTAACAATAATAAAATTTAGTACGTACCAAGCTGAGCTGCAGTCACAGGTAAGCTAAAATATGCTAACAAAACTCGCACTCTTAATTTGTGCTTGTGTAATCTAACTATTGTAGCCAGCTATGCTTTAACTGCACTTGGAAACTAAAGTAATGAAATGCAATGATAGTACTTTAATGCTGGCGTCTGAATTTCAACGACACTCGGTTTCATTTCGGAAAAGGAAGGGACCCTGCTTGGTAATGCAATTGGGACAATGAGCAACAAAGGTTCATGCTGAGTTGCTGTAATTTTGCGAGGCAAATGGAACAATTTGAAAAGCTGAGGTCAGCCATACAGTTCTGAAACTTTACGTGCTTTTAGTCTTCCTTGTTAGTTGATTGAAGGTTTGAAGCCGTCGATCGAGGAGGTGGCGACGGTCACTCATTGTCGGCCGTCGCTGTTGCAGAAGCTGGATGTTGGCGCGCCTTCTTCTCGACACGGTCACCAAACGAAACGGGCTCTTGATGTGCGCCGGCTAATGCTTCCCGTCCGCGACACCGTGCCAGAAACTAACATAGCAAGTCGAGCGCAATTACATGCTGCTAAACCCCGAAAGCGCGGCAACTCGCGGGAGCGTCACACCACACACCTGCTCCACTCGCTACTCCAGCCAGACCCCAACTGCTCTGCCCGCGCTCCACGCGGCAGAGTTAACACTACCAAAGATCCTACACACTTTGATTCTTCACACGACCTATCGATGTAATCGTTCGATAGCAGTTTTCCCTAGGCAAGACCCAGCGTAAAAATACAAATAATATTTACGAAACAAACCAATTATACACCGACATAAATGCATATATATATATATATATATATATATATATATATATATATACAAATAGTAAAACAATTACAATATATAAAGGCACAGAAATGTCATATATTCAGGTAACAAATTAAGGAAAAAACTTACAGTACAACAGATGGAAATAGGAGGATATGCATTTCCGGCGTTACACGTGCCCCACATTGTCTGAGGATGTTCGTGTAACCTAAACAGACTCAGAAAATGTCCCAAAAAATAAACAGCGGAAATGCATATGCTCAAAACATCATCAAAATTTAGCATTCGTCTAAGCATAAATCAATTTTTTAGACCATAAAAATTGAGTGGAGACTGTCCTAAACTTATTCCACTCTGTCATCTTGCACAAAATAAAACAGGTTGACGACATATTAAAATTCATAGAACGCATAGAAAATGGTTTAGCTATTCCAAAACCATTAAAATTCGTAACACTATAAGAAATGGAATACTATTTGCAAAATTAATTAGAGTACATGGTCATAAAAATAGGTAGATCAAATATACGTAAATTAATTATTAATTACATAGAATACACATTTTATATAACCTTTTCATAATTATTAAGTCGTCATGAGAGTCCACTTAACGCTAAACAAGAAAATAATATACAGTAGATCGACAAAAACATAAATATTGATAGCAGAAGTTTTTCACATCAGCTGTCCGGGTAGAAAAACAACTCCGCCTTCCGTACTCGCAAGTACAAAGAATGCCGACAGCGGCACAAGAGCCGACAGCGACCCAAGAGCCGACAGCGGCTCCACCTTGCCAGTATTGTTGCGCCCGCCTGTGCGGCACGCTTGATCTCACTCGCCTGTGTAGCGGCATTTCCAGAACGTCCGTTTCACTGAATTCTTTAGGAAAACTCACTCCCGAGTAATCTCAAGGAGTCCCTTAATACTATCACAGTGGATAACCCAACACTGTCCATCATCACACGCATGTACTAGCCTGAAACTTAAAACAGTGTCTAAGTACATCGGCAATGACTAGTAAAACACACATTCATGAAATCTGACAGCTAGTTACAAAAGCATATTTACATTCCTTAATCTACTGTGACTCAGCTGAAAACTTAAACTAGCAGCTTGGATTTTTCAATTGGTTAAAACGTCTAATCAAAAATTAATTACTTGTTAATTACAAGTTCTTTAATGACCTCTAGGTCAGGCAACAGCATCGCAACATGGCACATCCTTAAATCTTCACTCTATATTACATACTGTACAAATTACCCATTCTGTGGTATTAATCAATCCTAGGTTCGTACAATTTCTAGTCTACAATATTCCGTATACCTAATCGTTTTCCAGAGCTTGGATACTCTAAGCAATAAGCATTTGTGTGAGGTATACCAATGACTTTATATGGTCAATTATAAGCAAACTTAAATTTAGAGATTTCATTGTCTATCTCGCTCGATTTCTCGTGAGCTTTTACAAGAACTAAGTCTCCGATTGCAAACTTAGCAAAACGCGCTTTAGCGTCATGACGACGTATGCGAGCGTCGGCTTTTAGCTTCATTACTTCTCGCAAGCGATCTTTTTTCACACCAATACTAATGTCAATCCGTGGAGGGAATTTGATTATCTCTTCCATGTCACTTTCTACACTTTTGTCAATGCCGAGATTCCTCACGTTACGGCAGTTCAAATTAATTCCTACGGCAATGTCATCCGGCCAGTTAACAATGTGTATAGGCTGGTATTGCCTATGCACACCGTCTCCTGCCTCGTCAAGACTAACTACTATTGTTTTATCTGGTGACGTACATGTCAAAGTTTTGCTTTCGCAATTAATGACTGCACGGTACTTTAATAGCCAATCTAACCCGATAATTACATCCGTAGTTAAGTCTGGCACGACGACAAACTCTTGCTCAAATCGTGCCCCACATATCTCGAAGTTGACCAAAATCTGTTTTGTGACCGGTTTGCTGGCCTTCCCAGTAGCACCGATAATTTTCACTCCTGTTACTGGCATAACTACGATACCAGGTCTGTCTTTCAGTAACTCAAATATTTTCCCAGATACAGCACTCAATTCTGCACCGGTGTCAATCAACACGTTTAGTTGTAGGTCGTGCATATTAACAGACACTACTATCTGTCTACACTTGTCCTCGACTGTTTCTTTATTTTCCCACAATAAATCCTCGTCTATATACAGGTCATTCCAGAAAAAACCATCCGGCTTTGATCCTAAATCCGGTTTATCTGGTGGCTTTTTCATCCTCTGTTCACATACAGTTTTAATTTCAACACGTTTGTCCTGAGGCTTAGTCTGTAGCTTCGCCTCCAATACCGAAACCTTTTCCTCTAACTCGTCAACTAGTGAGTGTTGCCCTGCTATCATTTCACTAATTGTCACCTTCGTTGATTCCACTTTGGCCAGATTGATATCATCCGCCAATCTACCTGGAGGAATGTGCCCAGTAGTCTCTGCAATTACTTCCGCTAGATCTGCGCAACCCACACTGCTATCGTCTGACCGTATAATGTCAGCTCTAACCTCATACACGCTGTAATCCACATGCTTTTCTACCAATCGTGTCCGGCTATCACTAAAATTTTCGTAATCTTTCTCCTCAATACTTTCGCAATGTTTAAACTGGAGTTTTGCGTCGGATGGGTCGGCTACTTCTACCACTGTAACTTTCGGTAAAGTCTGCCGGTTAGGGCCAGAACTTTCCGTTACTACTTCAACAGCCAACTCCTGCGGGACGAAACACGACGAATCTTGCTCGTGCTCCCCATTAACATCAACTATTTCTAGTAAAGTCTGCCGGTTAGGGCCAGAACTTCCTATCACTTCACAAATACTATCTTCCTGTGGGACGAAACGCGGCAAATCCTGCCCGCGCTCCCCATAAACGCTTCTCCCATACAGACCCCTATAATCTCTTAGTTCGTCGTATAAGCGACCGAACTGCCTTAACCAGACCTCATCCCTCTCTGCATCCCCTCGCTCGATGACGGACGTTTTATCCGACATCTGATCTTCTCTCAACACTTGCGAATCATTCTTAAACTCAATCTCCAGTTCCGCTGTGGGTATTACAGCTACCACTTTATACTCGATTTCCGGAACACTACTTAAATTGTTCTCACTGACAGTGAATGTACTTCCTACTGCCGTGTATACAGCTGATTTACTACGTGTGGGCGCACTCCTTTCTCCTAACACTGGCACACTCTCCCGCCGTTGATTATTCCACACGGAATTTTCATAACGACGACACCTGGGTTTTCTACTGTTATTGGGCCGCCAAAATTTCTCCACGCCCGGTCGGCCCCTCACCGGTGCGGCTAATGGTTTCCCTGTCTCGTCCCAGCAGATACGCTCCCCGGATGCTGCTGAGGCGGCTGATCACACACTCTGGCGTTATTACTATTCTGCGAAGCCCGTATCACGCTAGTATGATACTGGTTTCCGTCATTCCTGTTATTATTTGCAGTGTATCGATTGTCATTACGGCCCGAACCACTATTGTTATTGCTGCCAAGATTGCGGTATGCATTATTCCCATAGTTATGATTGTTGTGGTTGCTGTGGTACCCGTTGTTGTTACCACGGCCTCTACCAGTATCGCGATTATTGCGCCAATTGTCCTCGTCCTCCACTCTTTCCAGGAAATCATTGATTGTCCTGTAATTGCTTCCTACGTAGCGTTTTGTATCATCTGGAAGCTTCTTGTAGAGTTCCCAGACTATTTCGGATTCCGTGCGGCGATCACGCAAATATTCCAACTTGCGGATCCAGCCCTCACAAAACTCCTTCATCGAGCCGCGCGAATTCGCATCGAAAGACCTCGATACGACAAATTCGCGCCAGACACTTTGCTGTTTTTGCTCTGATCAGTATTCAGCCAGAAACAAATTTTTGAACTCGTCAAAAGTCAGGTTCGTAATGTTGAGGTTTAAGCCCCAACGCTTGGCATCACCAGCCAACACATCAATAATCGCATTAATTTTTCTCTCATTAGTCCATGATCTGGGTAAAATTCTTTCACAATTCTTAATGAAATCCGTCGCGTGTATACCGCCTTTTTTCAAGGGGTCGAACCGCTCCTCTTTCGTCAACAATTCCGAACTATGTGCATAGATTGGCACATAGCTCTGTTTTTCGTCAAGTTTCTTTTCTAATTCCGACACTCTCGTAATTACTTGGCAAGTGGTTGTCGCAAGCGTTTCTACTTCCCTTTTTTTTTCTTCGCAGGTATTAGCCTGCTTCGTCACTTTGGTATCTACTTCGGATAGTAAAGCCTTTAAAGTTTCCACCTTCTTTTGATCCTCTTTTTTCACTAATTGAATTTGTTCCGTCACATTATTCTCGATGATCGGAGCAACTGATTCTCCTACACTTTTCTCGATTCTGCTAATTTCGGAATAAAAACGAGTATTTATGCTCGCAATTTCCGCCTGAACGCCTATCATTTCCTGTTTAAGATTACCGATTTCGGTATTAATCACAACAATATCTTCTTTGATTTTATCAACTTTTGTGTTAACAACTCCAACATTGTTGTTAACAACATTAATAGCTTTGTTGTGACTGTCTAGCTTTCGTTCAATTTTTTCAGACTAAGCTTTAATTTCTGCCGATTGAGTTTCTATCTTGCTAGACTGAGCCTTGATTTCGTTAATCAAAACATTCAATAAATCAGTTAAATTCCCGGAAACTACCGGTTTATTCTTCCGTAGCGGCTTCCTCTTTAATTGTCCCCCCGTATTCGTCATCAAGGGATTCCGATTTGATTTTCACTTCCGATTCCGAAACATTTTCTAATGTTTGGAATTCCATTTCTGCTCTTTGTTGCGTCTCGGCGGTCGCGTCTTTCATGCTAGCCGCCTGCCCCTGAACAATGGGGTACCCAAGTCTACCAAATTTTGGTAATTGTTGCCTTCACTCATTTTAATAATTTTCAATATAAATAACAAATCTCAAATCTAATTAGGATTCCTCAGACTAATATTTTCGCTGACGTATCGACCATTTCGTAACCAGTACTTTGTTACGAGATTTGCACAATGCAAAATTCGTGTCCAGAACAACCTCAAATTTGAAGATTGTCCTGTCACCAGGTCGCCACGTGTAACCTCCCCCTCACTTATCGACCTTAATGACAGTGAAAAAATAAACCGCGTGTACCTAATGGAAATTTGGAAAAAAGCAATCGTCACCGAAGTTAATCTGTCGGTAAAGAGGGAGGAAAGGGTTACATCTAAATGAAAGGAAAAATGCAAATGAAACTGGTGGAAATTAATTTTGAAAAGGGGTAAAGTTAATAAAGAAAGTAAATGTGCGGCCGTTACGTCAACAATTAACTAGCGGTAATTAGATATTGGAGATTTGGGGGAAATCACGGTCGCCTGTCCTAAGGACAATTACTATAGTAACTGAAAAAGAAAGGTTATTACACATATAATTAGCACTAGAAGCGTGGCAACTGAAGGTTGACACGTGTAGTGTGAAAACTGAAAGTTTGTCAGAAGTAATAAATTTCGCTACACTCTGACTTAATTTAGCAAAAGAATTAATAAAACCGGAAAATCGAAAGTTAATTTAGTGACTGAAGTTAATAGTGAGCTTTCTTTCTGAAGCACATCGAAATCCAGCAGAATACGGTTAGTCTTGGACTACCTCAACAATCATTTCAAAAGCAACTTGACTCTACGCAATTTAGAAACAAGAGATTTAACTTTGAACTTGAATTAAATGATTCTGAATAATTAACAATAATAAAATTTAGTACGTACCAAGCTGAGCTGCAGTCACAGGTAAGCTAAAATATGCTAACAAAACTCGCACTCTTAATTTGTGCTTGTGTAATCTAACTATTGTAGCCAGCTATGCTTTAACTGCACTTGGAAACTAAAGTAATGAAATGCAATGATAGTACTTTAATGCTGGCGTCTGAATTTCAACGACACTCGGTTTCATTTCGGAAAAGGAAGGGACCCTGCTTGGTAATGCAATTGGGACAATGAGCAACAAAGGTTCATGCTGAGTTGCTGTAATTTTGCGAGGCAAATGGAACAATTTGAAAAGCTGAGGTCAGCCATACAGTTCTGAAACTTTACGTGCTTTTAGTCTTCCTTGTTAGTTGATTGAAGGTTTGAAGCCGTCGATCGAGGAGGTGGCGACGGTCACTCATTGTCGGCCGTCGCTGTTGCAGAAGCTGGATGTTGGCGCGCCTTCTTCTCGACACGGTCACCAAACGAAACGGGCTCTTGATGTGCGCCGGCTAATGCTTCCCGTCCGCGACACCGTGCCAGAAACTAACATAGCAAGTCGAGCGCAATTACATGCTGCTAAACCCCGAAAGCGCGGCAACTCGCGGGAGCGTCACACCACACACCTGCTCCACTCGCTACTCCAGCCAGACCCCAACTGCTCTGCCCGCGCTCCACGCGGCAGAGTTAACACTACCAAAGATCCTACACACTTTGATTCTTCACACGACCTATCGATGTAATCGTTCGATAGCAGTTTTCCCTAGGCAAGACCCAGCGTAAAAATACAAATAATATTTACGAAACAAACCAATTATACACCGACATAAATGCATACATATATATATATATACAAATAGTAAAACAATTACAATATATAAAGGCACAGAAATGTCATATATTCAGGTAACAAATTAAGGAAAAAACTTACAGTACAACAGATGGAAATAGGAGGATATGCATTTCCGGCGTTACAAGTGTCCCCTCGATGATCACCAGTGGTGTACGGCCAGTGTAGGAGATCGCTCCCCACACCATGATGCCGGGTGTTGGCCCTGTGTGCCTCGGTCGTATGCAGTCCTGATTGTGGCGCTCACCTGCACGGCGCCAAACACGCATACGACCATCATTGGCACCAAGGCAGAAGCGACTCTCATCGCTGAAGACGACACGTCTCCATTCGTCCCTCCATTCACGCCTGTCGCGACACCACTGGAGGCGGGCTGGACGATGTTGGGGCGTGAGCGGAAGACGGCCTAACGGTGTGCGGGACCATAGCCCAGCCTCATGGAGACGGCTGCGAATGGTCCTCGCCGATACCCCTGGAGCAACTGTGTCCCTAATTTGCTGGGAAGTGGCGGTGCGGTCCCCTACGGCACTGCGTAGGATCCTACGGTCTTGGCGTGCATCCGTGCGTCGCTGCGGTCCGGTCCCAGGTCGACTGGCACGTGCACCTTCCGCCGACCACTGGTGACAACATCGATGTACTGTGGAGACCTCACGCCCCACGTGTTGAGCAATTCGGCGGTACGTCCACCCGGCCTCCCGCATGCCCACTATACGCCCTCGCTCAAAGTCCGTCAACTGCACATACGGTTCACGTCCACGCTGTCGCGGCATGCTACCAGTGTTAAAGACTGCGATGGAGCTCCGTATGCCACGGCAAACTGGCTGACACTGACGGCGGCGGTGCACAAATGCTGCGCAGCTAGCGCCATTCGACGGCCAACACCGCGGTTCCTGGTGTGTCCGCTGTGCCGTGCGTGTGATCATTGCTTGTACAGCCCTCTCGCAGTGTCCGGAGCAAGTATGGTGGGTCTGACACACCGGTGTCAATGTGTTCTTTTTTCCATTTCCAGGAGTGTAGTTTACGTAATCCATTGCATTAAGCTTTAGAGATTGATTCGTGATTCAAGCGCTTGGGACACTTGCGGGCACCCTAAGTTTTATACCATTTGATATAATGACAGATAATAAACTGAATCATGTTTCTCAAACAATACCTTTTGTTTCTCCTGTATTAATGTAGCTCCGCTACCATCAACCACAACCGAGTCGTTTCGGCCATTATGAATTCATAATTATTTTTGGACAGTGGTAACTTGACAGAGATTTCTCTAATGTTGCACGTGGCCGCTAGGTCCATTTGCGGGACGTGTATCAGAGGATCCAGAGTGACTGGACTGAGACTAGTAAATGTCTTATGTCTTGGCCCCAAGCGTGCTGGTGCTAGCAGCTCTTACGTCTCAAAGGTGCGAGCACTCTATCAGAAATTCCCCAATCGTTGTTGAGTATCTGTAACTTTCATAACTTTCTGCAACATCGGTGATGTTGCAGCCACTAGAGATCAGCAGTTAATATCTATTTTTCGTGAAGATACTGATACTGAGAGGACAAACCGCCACAGGAGCAAGCTGCCGAGGATGAGAGCCAAATATCCCACGTCATCCAACGGGTTGAGCCAGCTCATTCTACACAGGACAAAGTCAAACTCGCTGTTATTTTGAGTAAACAAGTTCTGTGCTCCCACCCCCTCCCCACCCCGTATTCTGCTGACATGTCTTCTAGTGACTTCTACTTCTTTCCTTGCATAAAAATAAATCATTACGTGAGAAGTACACTCCTGGAAATGGAAAAAAAGAACACATTGACACCGGTGTATCAGACCCACCATACTTGCTCCGGACACTGCGAGAGGGCTGTACAAGCAATGATCACACGCACGGCACAGCGGACACACAAGGAACCGCGGTGTTGGCCGTCGAATGGCGCTAGCTGCGCAGCATTTGTGCACCGCCGCCGTCAGTGTCAGCCAGTTTGCCGTGGCATACGGAGCTCCATCGCAGTCTTGAACACTGGTAGCATGCCGCGACAGCGTGGACGTGAACCGTATGTGCAGTTGACGGACTTTGAGCGAGGGCGTATAGTGGGCATGCGGGAGGCCGGGTGGACGAACCGCCGAATTGCTCAACACGTGGGGCGTGAGGTCTCCACAGTACATCGATGTTGTCGCCAGTGGTCGGCGGAAGGTGCACGTGCCCGTCGACCTGGGACCGGACCGCAGCGACGCACGGATGCACGCCAAGACCGTAGGATTCTACGCAGTGCCGTAGGGGACCGCACCGCCACTTCCCAGCAAATTAGGGACACAGTTGCTCCTGGGGTATCGGCGAGGACCATTCGCAACCGTCTCCATGAAGCTGGGCTACGGTCCCGCACACCGTTAGGCCGTCTTCCGCTCACGCCCCAACATCGTGCAGCCCGCCTCCAGTGGTGTCGCGACAGGCGTGAATAGAGGGACGAATGGAGACGTGTCGTCTTCAGCGATGAGAGTCGCTTCTGCCTTGGTGCCAATGATGGTCGTATGCGTGTGTGGCGCCGTGCAGGTGAGCGCCACAATCAGGACTGCATACGACCGAGGCACACAGGGCCAACACCAAGCATCATGGTGTGGGGAGCGATCTCCTACACTGGCCGTACACCACTGGTGATCGTCGAGGGGACACTGAATAGTGCACGGTACATCCAAACCGTCATCGAACCCATCGTTCTACCATTCCTAGACCGGCAAGGGAACTTGCTGTTCCAACAGGACAATGCACGTCCGCATGTATCCCGTGCCACCCAACGTGCTCTAGAAGGTGTAAGTCAACTACCCTGGCCAGCAAGATCTCCGGATCTGTCCCCCATTGAGCATGTTTGGGACTGGATGAAGCGTCGTCTCACGCGGTCTGCACGTCCAGCACGAACGCTGGTCCAACTGAGGCGCCAGGTGGAAATGGCATGGCAAGCCGTTCCACAGGACTACATCCAGCATCTCTACGATCGTCTCCATGGGAGAATAGCAGCCTGCATTGCTGCGAAAGGTGGATATACACTGTACTAGTGCCGACATTGTGCATGCTCTGTTGCCTGTGTCTAAGTGCCTGTGGTTCTGTCAGTGTGATCATGTGATGTATCTGACCCCAGGAATGTGTCAATAAAGTTTCCCCTTCCTGGGACAATGAATTCACGGTGTTCTTATTTCAATTTCCAGGAGTGTATTTAATCGAGGGAAACATGTAAAAATTGACATTCGTTCGTAAGTAGTGGAGCAAAGAGTGTGGCTGAATTAAGGAAGTGAAACAGTTTCGTGGCTTCAGACATCACGGCTTATAGTCTCGCAAATCTAAGTCATTAAATGAGTGACAGAGTGCGGAAGAAGGAAAACGTTAAACACCACTTGAATAGGCTCGGTCCCCCTTTTTACCCATATTACAGTTGATTTTTCCAGACGTTAGCTAAGCTGAAATCCATCACTGTCCCTTCTGATGTGAACTCAGTTCTCCGTGTTGCGCAACTCTTATCGTGGCTGACCCGGTGATTACAGCAGCTGACCTCGAGGTGCGGCTGGGATTCTCACCTTAGCCTCACGCAATGGTAGAGAAGCAAATTTCGTGTGTCCGTACTGTGCTTCCGTCGTCGAGCGAAAGTCCCTACACCAAGTTGCACCGAGATTGGACCACTGTGTCCGACCTCTACCAGAACCCTGTGTCAGATACATGCCACTTCAAGTCCGCCACTTGCACCTAGTCTTGGAGCAGTGTCGCCTCGCTTATCACTGTCCCATTTCTGGGTAGACACGAGACGCAGTCAGAAAAAGCTGCAAAAACAATTGAGCCCCCACCTGTTCTAGAGGAGAGAGCGACTCAGATTTGTCCTCGTTTAAGGCAGAAAGCGCGCCCAAGAACCAGAAAATGTCGTCGCTTCTTTCGCAAAGGTGGTCGCAGGTGATGTTCCAAAAACGACCAGCTTAAGTCCTTTTGACTTTGATTTGATTCCAAAGGTGAAGGAACAATTTAGTGGCATTCGCTTCAGAACTGTTCCAGATATTCGACAGGGAGTAGACCGCTCCATTGGCACCATCAACAGAACAGGATGTGCTAACGGTATATTACGCCTTCCACATCGCTGGCAACGGGTTCTACACAAAGCTGGTGACTACTTTCAAGGACAGTAACAGATGCAAACATGTAATTCTTTTGTATCGGTTGTGAATAAATAGTTGCCACTATGCAATCTCCAACCTACGTAATAAGGAGGGCAGGTAGACAATGAAACAAATCACCACGAGGATTATGGATGTTACTTGAGATGGTTCAAATGGCTCTGAGCACTATGGGACTTAACATCTGAGGTTATCAGTGCCCTAGAACGTAGAACTACGTAATCATAACTAAGGACATCACAGACACCCATACCCAAGGCAGGTTTCGAACCTGCGACCGTAGCGGTCACGCGGTTCCAGACCGAAGCGCCTAGAACCACTCGGCCACAACGGCCGGCAATGGAATGTTACTCCCCTTTATCACGAAGCAGTTCCATGGATCCACGGGGCGTCGCAGCGGTTATTGAGTGGTGCCAATGAAAGCCATGTAGAAGAGGGCAGCCAGGCCACGAGCGGTCGTCCGACACGAATGTGGCCAACCAACCGACGGGATGTCGGCCTGCTGCTTGTAGTCGACGCTGACCCCTGTGCAGTACTCGGGTATCTTAGCTCTGGGCAGGCCTTCCTTGCCCAGCTCGTGGCTTCAGCCGCTCGGACTTCGTGACCGCCAACCCCGAAAATTCGTGCTTCCTTCTCGGGCCAGCGAACCCCGTGTATATTTTGGCGAGCAGAGACCTTCTAAGGACACAACCCACAGATACCAACTCTTCCTCATAGATATTGGCAGTGGGGCCGCAGGAGGGATAGTTGATACTACACCTGAGCCAGTGGCACCAGCCAGAACAGTCTACTTACTCAACGGCGCAAAGGCTCGCAAATACCATAAAATAAATAAACGGCTTTTACGAATATTACGTGGAAAATACTCTGCGCAACACAATTACAGGATTACTGGTTCTAAACCCGTAATTGTCTCCCATTGCAATGCAGAAGTTTGAAATTTGGCTGAGAGGGGCTACAACGTTCCTCTGTAGCGGTACAAAAGCGTGGCACCCTGCGAAGTCGCTCTCGGTCTTGGCACCGCTTCAAACTGGAAGGTGTCGACACATGTAAATAAAAGGCCGTGGCCCAGAAGTTCTTGTCGGCTGTAAGGTGGATCAGCGATCTCACACTGACACCAACTTTCACCAACGCTTCCGAGAACATGTCACACGGTGGGGAGATCTTCACATCCCTTGTTAGTCACATTTCACACCTTCGCTTGACGCCTCTGCAATGGATGTCAATCGAACGAGGTGACACATTGGCTAGCACACTGGACTCGCATTCGGGACGACTATAGTTTCAATCCCGCGCCTGGTCATCCTGATTTAGGTTTTCCGTGACTTCCCTAAATCGCTCCAGGCAAATGCCGGGAAGGTTCCTTTGAAAGGGCACGGCTGACTTCATTTCCTGTCCTTCCCTAATCCGATGAGACCGATGTCCTCGCTGTCTGGTCTCGTCCCCCCAAACAAACCAACCCAAACCCAATGGATGTCAAAACCGTGGCGCATAGCGTTGAAATCATGCTGGTTTTATGTGGGTGGCAAACTGAAAACATTTTCCACCCACCACCGCCAAGAATCGACGTGAAAAGGCCCCAGCAGGTGGCATAAAAGGCGTCTATGAAACCACCCCCTTCTTAGGACGTTTGTTTTCATGAATTTCGCGTTCTAAAACGACAGTTGGCACTTAGATGCACAACATTACGACGTTCTTGGCAAATTTTACGAATGATGACACACATCCAGTCGATTCAACCCTTTTCTAGAAACACCGCGAGGCTGCTACTTAATTGACAAGTTTTGGTGTGGTATACAGAGTGGAACCACTAGAGACCGTTCAAACCCTTTCTACGAAATTTGAACGTGATCCGAAAGAGATAAGGGTGATTTATCTACTGATCTCCACCCACCAGTCAGCTGCGCAACCCCTTCGCCATCCCTCTGATTTCGTATGCGGCCACTAGGGCCCTAGTGTGGAGTAGGTTGCTTGTCCCGCCTGAGGTTATTGACAGGTGAAGCAGTGTCTCTGTACAGTGATTTTGTTAACACACCGATCTTGCCAAACAAAGTTGTTTTCAAAGGAAGTCTACAATATGAAATTACCGATTACCTCCTACACTGAATAATCTTGTTAGTTAACATTGTCACAGAGAGATTGGGTCACCAGAAGTCGTAACACTATCTACCTTACACAACATTAAGTACTGTCTCAAGAAAAGCCAAATATTACACTCTACTGCGCCGTTTGTTATGCTGGCACAACGTGTATTGCCAAATATGGCCTTAAGTCACAGTAAATATTACCCTCTGGGAGGATATAAGTAAATTGACCGTGAGTTACGTAATGGATTTCGATTTTTGGATTATCAAACCTGTATTAAATATAACAGAAGAAACCAGAAAGCTAAAGTTTGAAATCTGTAAAGTGTTTTAAATAACCAAGTTTACTTAAAATCAAATACATTATGGTCGCCAGCCGAATTAGGCATAGAAATGTGAAACATTTCTGTTTGATAAACAGTAAATAGTTTTGATGGAAAAACACAACCTATACTTCTTTCTCACAGACGTGCAACGAACTCTTCTACAAGCAGACAAGTAGTATAGTGGATGTAACCAGTTTCAATAGGGAATGCAATTTCTCACAAACACAATTGACTCTTTAGCACTCATCAACAGTAAATACTTTACCTGGATTAAGTTATTTCATCAAAAATAAAATTGGAAATTGATATTGCACTAAAAATGAACATGGGCCTAATCCTATTTCATCAGATACTTTCTAAACAGCACAAATTTAACTGCAATTCACTTGCAGTAAAATATACACATTCCTTAATAAGCAATGTTGTACCTGATATCATGAATAAGGGCAATCACAGTAACTTTACCTTCAGTAAGAAAAACAGTAAGTGGGGGCCCACAAGCTGATATTACACTTTCCATCACACAATGTGCACAAAACTCAACATTAACTTCAAATGCATTTGGTATATTCATTAATCAAGCAAATTTATGCATTTTAAGCGACATAAAATTGGGGACCCTTTATCTCGACCATCTCCATAAAACAATCTAAACACATTTTTATGAACAAACTACAGAAAGCAAACATTGGAAACACTTTTTCACAACTTTTACTCACCTTGTATAAATTTTATGACGGTTAAAGCAGAAGGTCTTTCAACAGGATTCTCAAATATGTCTTTCGGATCATTTACTTCTAACCTCAAAATCGTGTTGCTATTTGTCAGCAGCATGAACATTAATATTTTCAGACAGAATTCAGTCAGTTAATTTTTATAACACTGACACTTTGAACTACAGTTATTCAATTACTGGTGAGGCTTTCATAAAAGTAACATGTACTTCCTCCCTCAACTTCAATAAAATCCACAGTAATTTTTAGGCAACTTTTTAGCACTTAGGTTTAAGCAAGAGTAATTAAACACTTGTTTTCCCACCAGTTATCATAATCAGGATATTCGTAAATCAGTGTTTAAGAGGAGTGGATCCTAAGAGGTATCATGATAGGAAAAAAATCAAGGTTGGTACACAAATTTAACATGAGTTACCTTATATTTGCACATACTTTAGTAAATGTGCTGATCCGTACACTTTGCAAACATATGACTTCTCCTCTCTGCTGAAGAGATTGCGCAATGTAGGTGGCGAGTACATGACAACAGGTGGACTTTCCGTAGGAAATAATATGCTCTGTTATTTTCTTCTTGGCGATGATCAGCAACTGTTATGATATTTTCCAAAAACATAGCAATATTTTAGAGCCGTTTATCCACCCGAGACTTTTCCATAATAACTCTAAGTACTGAAAGCTTCACTCGGCACCTCCGCTGTGTACTTTCTAGTTACTAGTTGCCGACTGTACGGTTGCTGGTCTCCGACTGACTATCGCTTCCACCTTTTTCTTCGCATCAACCACGTTTTGCGCGTGCTAACTTACTTTCGTTGCAGAGGGGAAGTATACCAAGTTTTAATTTATACGGTTCCAAAGTCTTAAGTGTGAATGACCATATGCACAGTTGTATATTCATACATTTTAAAAAAGCCTTTCATTTACACATATTAGCAATTCAACAAAAAAAAAATACATATTATTAAAATCCTCCTCCTACATTTGAGGCAAAGTGTTTAAACGGTGAAGAGAAAACATATTATACATCTTTCTACATCTTTCCAGAATATCAAAGATTACATATCAAAGAAGAAATACTTTATACAAAGAATAATTAATCAGAAAAAAATATTTGGTGTCTTAACTATGGTGTTACAAAGGTTTGTGCACGTTGAGAAGGAAGCATTGTTCTTCATGCCATTGGGCGACGCTATACTGCAAATCGTACGAAGCAAAACTTCATAATTTTTCGCCGGCAGGTTTTTCAGTGTCGTCAGTGCACGGCGGACTTGGGCCCCAAGCGACTTTCATCCCTTCGGCAAGACGAAGTCTCGGCTGGTCATTATCAGCGATGGGCTCAAGGACACAGTCAAAATCTTTCCGAAGCATAAGGCGATACCATAAAGGGTTAAACAAGCTTGTGCCACAGCGCACTATGACATCACCTTCTCTATTCCTTCACCAAAGAATCGTGCCGCTTGTTTGAATTGTGGTGGCGACTCCGTGGGGAAAAAAATCTAGTTGATTTCCCTATTTATCAACCAAATGGAGGTTGAATTACAAGGTGTGCCCAAGCGAAAGGGGAATCTTTGCTGTATCGGCACTGAATGAAATTCTAGTGGGTGAATGTGCTTGCTAACAGACACCGTGGTGGTGTCCGCACAAGCGGAGTTAACGAGTTCTTCATTTCAGGATAGTTGTTCCTTCACTTCGTTGCATGATAGATTCCTCCCAACCAGCACATAGAGCGGTTATCCAGTTTCTCCTCAGAGAATGGGAGCATGCTTCACATATTTTTAACAGGCTGAAAGGGGTGTGTGGGGAGCAGTCTCTCGTACGGCGCACAACATTCCGGTGGGGTCAGAGTTATGATGTGCAACGCGTAAACATCAAGTACATGCCACGGCCTCGGTAGGAGCACGTTGGCACCACCGGTGCCACGATTTCCGTTGTGAAAGAGGTCACACGAACGAATATTCGGATCACCACACGTCACATAGATGTTGGCCTTTCGATAAGCAAAGAAGCTGTGCAACACATAAATCACAAGAAGCTTCGTTATGGGGAAGTTTGTGCAGAGTCACAAGATGGAGAGGAAGAGTGTTTACTGAGCCATGTTCACTGAGCCACCTGTTGAGACACGGAGAGAAAACAAAGGATTTCATTGCACAGACCGCGGCACATGATGAAACATGGTGTCAACACTTCTACACTGCTTCAAAACGGATGAGCGTGGAGTGTCGACATCCCGGCTCTCCTCGCCCAAAAAATGCCCGATCTGTCACGAAGGCCAGAAAAGAGGTCCTCAGTTTCTTTTTTGTTGAAGAAGGACCAGTACTCATCGCCTGGGTTCAACTGGGTGCAACAGTTAATGCTGAGCAGTAATGCAACAGTGGCTGATGCTGAAACAGGCTAGCGGCAAGACACAATCAAGTCCTTCTCTACGCGATCGCAAAGGACATACTATCGACGACAGTGCTGACAAAGCAGAATTACTAAACACAGTTTCTGAAATTCCATCGCCAAGAAAGCCGAAGTAAATATTCCAGAATTCGAATCAAGCTGCCAACATAAGCAACAAAAAAAAAAAAAAAAAAAAATTGTTCAAATGGCTCTGAGCACTATGGGACTTAACATCTGAGGTCATCAGTCCCCTAGAACTTACAACTACTTAAACCTAACTAACCTAAGGACATCATACACATCCATGCCCGAGGCAGGATTCAAACTTGCGACCGTAGCAGTCGCGCGGTTCCGGGCTAAAGAGCCTTAACCGCTCTGCCACCGCGGCCGGCCCAACATACGCAACTTAGAAGTAGATAATTTCGACATAGTGAAGCAACTTAAATCACTTAATGAAAGCAAGTTTTCCGGTCCAGACTGTATACCATTTAGGTTCCTGTCAGAGATGCTAATGCAATAGTTCCATACTTAACAATCATGTACAACCGCTCGCTCGACGAAAGATCCATACCCGACGACTGGGAAGTTCAACAAGTTACACCAATATTCAAGAAAGGTAGTGGGAGTAATTCCCTAAATTACAGGCCCATTTGATTAATGTCGATGTGCAGCAGGATTTTGGAGCATATATTGTGTTCGAACATTATGAAATACCTCGAAGAAAACAGTCTATTGCCACATACTCAACACGGATTTAGAAAACGTCGTTCTTGTGGAACGTAACAGGCTCTTTACAGACACGAGTGTTGAGTGCTATTGACAAGAGATTTGGAACTGATTCCGCATTCATAGATTTCCAGAAGGTTTTTGACACTGTACCTCACAAGCGGCTTGTAGTCAAATTGCGTGCTTATGGCAGATCGTCTCAGTTATGTAACTGGATTCGGGATTTCTTATCGGTGAGGTTACAGTTCGTAGTAACTGACAGAAAGTTATCGAGTAAAACAAAAGTGATTTTATGCGTTCTTCAAGGTACTCTTATAGGCCCTCTGCTGTTCCTTATCGAGAAAAAGATTTAGCAGACAATCTGAGCACCCGTAAAAATTGTCTGCAGATGTTGCCGTCGCTGGTCGTCTAGTAAAGTCATCAGAAGATCAAAAGAAATTGTAAAACGATTTGAAAAATATATCTCTATGGTGCGAAAACTGACAATCGAACCTATGCAACGAAAAGAGTTAGGTCATCAACAAGAGTGCAAAAAGGAATTCGTTGAACTTCGGTTACACCATAAATGAGTCAAATGTGAAGGACGTGAATTCAACTTAATACCTAGGAATTGCAATTACGAACAACTTAAGTTGGAATGAAAACATAGAAAACTTTGTGAGGAAGGCAAAGCAAATACTGCGTTTTATTGGAAGAACAGTTATAAAATGCAATAAATTTGCTAAAGAGATTGCCTAAACTACACTAGTCCGTCCTCTTTTGGAGTACTGTTGCGCTGTGTGGGATCCTTACCAGATAGGATTAACGAAGTGCACTCAAGTGTGATTTGCGGAGTATCTACGAGGATGTTGATCGAGAACAAGAGCACCGGCAAGCTCTCGTATGGGACAGTGGTTCTCCAACACAACACTTGGCCACCTATATTCTAGAAGACCCTCGCGCATTTTCAAAATTTCTATGTGAGGCATTGAACATCCGCCTTACAGCCCCGATATCTCCCCATGTGACTCACATTCCTACAGCCCCGTAAAACAGTCTCTGATAGGTCACAAGTTCACCTTGACAAAGAAGTGCAAGACACCATGGGTAAGTGAATCCGCCAGCAACGCCGGAGAATCTACACTGAAGCCATACACTCTCTTCCTATGCACTGAGATCAATATCAGTGGCAAACTACATCTACATCTACTTGACTACACTGAAATTCACACATAGGTGAGTGGCGCAGAGCTCTTAGAAACACTTTTAGACTATTTCCCTACCGTACTACTCTCTAACAGCACGTGGGAAAATCGAAAAAAGTTTTCCATCACCCCAGTTCTCAGAACTCCTGAAGATAGACGTTGACTGTAGATATTGCATCACAGACACAGTCGCTTTGATTATTCAGAGATGTCACTAAACCCGCCCAAAGATGTAAACAACCATGCATGAGCAGCGCCTATTAGATGGAGGGGGTCCAACAGCCGAGGTGGATGTTCCCTGCTGTTCTGGGGTGGCATTATGTGGGGCCGACGTACGCCGCTGGTGGTCATGGAAGGCGCCGTAGCGGCTGTACGATACGTGAATGCCATTCTCCGACCGATTGTGCAACCATATCGACAGCATATTGGCGAGGCATTCGTCTTCATGGACGACAATTCGCGCTCCCATCGTTCAAGTATTGTAAATGACTTCCTTGAGGATAACGACATCACTCTACTAGAGTGGCCAACATGTTCTCCAGACATACACCCTATCGAACATGCTTGGGATGGTTTGAAAAGGGCTGTTTATGGGCGATGTGACCCAACAACCACTCGGAGGGATCTACGCTGAATCGCCGTTGAGGAGTGGGAAAATCTGGACCAACGGTGCATTGATGAACTTGTGGATGGTATGCCTTGACGAATGCAATCATGCATCAATGCAAGAGGACGTGCTACTGGTTACTAGAGGTACCGATGTGTGCAACAATCTGGACCACCACCTATGAAGGTCTCGCTGTATTGGGGGTACAACATGCAATATGTGGTTTTCATGACCAATAAAAAGCGCGGAAATGATGTTTATGTTGATCTCTATTCCAATGTACAGTACAGTTTCCGGAACTCTCGGAACCGAGGTGATGCAAAACTTTTTTCATGTGTGTATTTATGAGCAAGCTCTCATTTCTCTTATTTTATTATGGCGATCGTTTTCCCTTCGGGAGGTTGGTGAAAAAATAGTTTCACTTTCAGAGGAGAAAGTTGGTGATTGAAATTTTGTTAAAACCTCTCGCCACAATGAGAAACGCCTTCGTTTCAATGATGGCCATCCCTACATCCTCATCACATCCATGACATTCTCTCCAGTACATCTCGATAATGCAGAATGAGCTGGTACTCTTTGGAATTTCGGACGGCCTTCCTCGTCAATCCTACCTGGTAAGGATCCCATACAGCACAGTAAAACACTACCAGAGGACGAACAAACGTTGCGTAGTTAATCTCATTAGCAGACCTGTTGCATCTTCTAAGCGTTCTGCCAATAAAACGCAGTCTGTGCTTTGCCTCCCCAACAACATTATCTACACTGGTGTCCACAATTAAAGCAACAAACGGAAATTTTGCAAGATTGCCTGTATTTTTCAACGAAACAGTGCAAGGAGGTGATAGTATAGGAGAAATAATGTAAAGAACACAAAACGTAAACAACTGCAACATGCTTAGCGGTAGACAAAAATGTTTTTTTTGTTTTTTCCAACTTAACGGATTTGCAAGCACGTTCCGACAGCTGGTTAATTTGCTCAGCGTGTGGTGTAACCACGTCTGGCTGCAATATAGACCGGACAACGACGGGGCATGCTGTGGATGATGTCATCAGTCTCATGTTGAAGCAACAGTGTCCATTCTTCCTGCAGAGCTGTTCGAAAGACTTAGAGAGTGGTTGATAGATGCTGACGTCATTTAACCTTTCTCCCTAACGCATCCCAGACATGCTCTATGGGGTTCAAATCGGAAGAGCTAGCAGGCCTCACAATGCCTGCACTATCCTCCGTTTCCAAGAAAACATCAACCACCCGTGCTCTATGAGGGCTAGCATTATCGTCCCTCAATACGAAGTCTGGGCTCACTGCACCTCGCAACATCCGCAAATGACGTCCCAAGATATCGTCACGATATTTGACAGCAGTTAAACCCTGTCTGTTCACCTGCACAATTTCATGAAGACGTTTTCGTGTGGTCAAAATAATCCCTGACCACACTATTCACGATGCTCTTCGATATCAGTCTGTTTCCACAATGTTTGGATTCTGAAGTCGTGTTCCAAGTTCCCTCCAGATGCTAATGCGTCAGGAATCCCCCTCCAGTCCAAATAAAATTCATATGCGATAAGAACATTGACCCGCCGTTCGACCGCCCAGGTGGCATGTTGACAACTCCACTCTAGACGTTTCCTTGAGTGAAGACTCATCAGAGGTACACATACAGCCGGCCACAGTGGCCGAGCGGTACTAGGCGCTTCAGTCTGGAACCGCGCGACCGCTACGGTTGCAGGTTCGAATCGTGCCTCGGGCATGGATGTGTGTGATGGCCTTAGGTTAGTTAGGTTTAAGTAGTTCTAAGTTCTAGGGGACTGATGACCTCAGACGTCAAGTCCCATACTCAGAGCCATTTGAACCATTTTGCAGGTACACATACAGAAGGTCTCCAACAATAATGGCTTCTCTGCCGAGACAGGGTTGTAGCCTCTCCCAGATGTTATTCAATCTGTATATTGAGCAAGCAGTAAAGGAAACAAAAGAAAAATTCGGAGTAGGTATTAAAATCCATGGAGAAGAAATAAAAACTTTGAGGTTCGCCGATGACACTGTAATTCTGTCAGAGACAGCAAAGGACTTGGAAGAGCAGTTGAAAGGATGATATAAGATGAACATCAACAAAAGCTAAACGAGGATAATGGAATGTAGTCGAATTAAGTCGGGTGATGCTGAGGGAATTAGATTAGGAAATGAGACTCTTAAAGGAGTTTTGTAATTTGGGGAGCAAAATAACTGATGATGGTAGAAGTACAGAGGATATAAAATGTAGACTGGCAATGGCAAGGAAAGCGTTTCTGAAGAAGAGAAATTTGTTAACATCGAGTATAGATTTAAGTGTCAGGAAGTCATTTCGGAAAGTATTTGTATGGAGTGTAGCCATGTATGGAAGTGAAACATGGACGATAAATAGTTTGGACAAGAAGAGAATAGAAGCTTTCGAAATGTGGTGCTACAGAAGAATGCTAAGATTAGATGGGTAGATCACATAACTAATGAGGAAGTATTGAATAGGATTGGGGAGAAGAGAAGTTTGTGGCACAACTTGACCAGAAGAAGGGATCGGTTGGTCGGACATGTTCTGAGGCATCAGGGGATCATCAATTTAGTATTGGAGGGCAGCGTGGAGGGTAAAAATCGTAGAGGGAGACCAAGAGATGAATACACTAAGCAGATTCAGAAGGATGTAGGTTGCAGTAGGTACTGGGAGATGAAGAAGCTTGAACAGGATAGACTAGCATGGAGAGCTGCATCAAACCAGTCTCAGGACTGAAGACCACAACAACAACAACTGCCGAAACTTTCTGTATATCGTTTGTCTCGATACAACAGGTCTAGTGGATACTGCGAGGTCAGGTGCCAGTTGCCTTGCAGTACTAAGGGGGTACCATCGTGCCCTTACAGCCAAATAACGCTCCTGTCTTTTTGATAACACAAGTAGTCGGCCGTGCCCTGGTCTTCACGATACTGTTTCAGTCTCTGTAAATTGTCGCCATATCAGAGAAACAACGGAACGATTTACATTAAGCCTTCGGACCACATCAGTTTGCGACCGTCCTGCTTCAATTCCTCTTATGGCGTCCTCCGCAGAGAATCTGGTAGGGGTCTTCTTTGAGCCCTACTGCACCGTCTGTGACCGTATACTCAGTGACTGGGGATGTGACTACCCGGCAAACACTACTCCGTTGGACATGTGCCATGACGACATCGTTGACGTGGTTCTCCATTGACCCAAATGCCAACAGTACGGACATCTGTTGATATTTTGTATGATTATAGCGTGAATTATACAGAACACGGGGAAATAGCGGTTTAATTTTGGACGCCAGTGTATGTTATCGTTCCAATTTAAGTTGTTCGTAATTGCAGTTCCTAGGTGTTTATTCTAACTGACAGCCTTTAAATTTGTGCGATTTATCATATAACCTAAATTTTACGTATTTCTTTTTGCATTCATGCGGATGACCTCACACTTTTCCTTCTTTTCGGGACATACAGATTTCGTGTTTAAGTCATTTTGCAAGTGGTTTTCATCTACTGATGACTTTACAAGGCTGTAAATTACAGCGTCATCTGAAAACAATCCACGAGGGCTGCTCAGATTTTTAACGAAATTGTTTATGTTGATTTGGAAAAGTAAGTGGCCTCTAACAGTGCACTGGCGAATGTCGGATATCACTTCTGCTTTACTCGATGATTTTCCGTCGGTTACTACTTGCTGTCGCCGTTCAAGCAAGAAATCAGAATCAAGTCGCACAGCTAAAGTGATGCACTTTGGTTAAAAAGTATCTTGTGAGAAGTGGAATTCAAGAAATATAGAATCAATTTGAGATCCCGTGTCGATAGCACTCATTACTTTGTGCGAATTAAGAGCTAGCTTCTCAAGGTGCTGACTGTGTAAACATACTGTTACCTTCTAGATTACTCATAATGTTAGAACACAGTATGTTCCAAAATCTTACGGCAAACTACATTACTGGTAAGTGCCTGTATCTTTTCTTGAGTAGTAATATGACCTCAGAGACTTTCCAGTCTCTTGGTACGGATGTTTCGCCGAATGAATGGTTGCATATTATTGCCAAATATGGGGCTATTGTATCAGCATACTCTGAAACGAAACTTAGTAGCATTCCATCTCGACCATAAAATTGTGAAATATTTACTTCATCTTCTTTGATGTCGGAATTTCAAAAAACTGAGTTTAATAGCTCTGCATATGTGATATTGTCACCAGGAATATTACCATTGAAAGGTATTTGTTGGATCTCGCCGCTGGTGTACTTTACATTGTTATGTAAAGTTTTACTGTTACATGACAATTTTCTTCACGTGGGGCACAACAGACGTGTATGGGTTAGAGGACATTAAGAAATACTGCACCTCGGACTTTATTCACAAGTATTATGACAGAAAACAAATCGCGACACGAAGTAATAATTAATGCAGAGTAATGAAAATCTGGGGATACAGTTGTCTGAGTAACATATTTAAGGGATTAACATTGCAAGGTCACAGGTTAAGCTGAGCACAAGTCAACGCAAATGTGAAACTCTGGAACATTAATAACCGTTATAGCAGACAGAATGTTGAATGCAGGCATGCAGACGAACATACATTGTGTTGTACAGGTGCCGCAGGTCGTTTGTGGGATGAAGTCCATCCCCGTTGCACTTCATCTGTCAATAAATGGACGGCTGATGCTATTTATGGATGACGTTCAAATGTTCAAATGTGTGTGTAATCTTATGGGACTTAACTGCTAAGGTCATCAGTCCCTAAGCTCACACACTACTTAACCTAAATTAGCCTAAGGACAAACACACACACACCCATGCCCGACGGAGAACTCGAACCTCCGCCGGGACCGTATAGATGACGCTGGAGTTGTCGCCCGATGATGTCTCGTATGCGTTCAGTTGGATTTTCTGGTAATCGTATGAGCCAAGAGAGCATGCCGACAGTTCGTAGAACATGTTGTGTTACGTCAGAGGGATGTGGGCGAGCCGGCCAGTGTGGCCAAGCGGTTCTAGGCGCTTCAGTCTGGAACCGTGAGACCGCTACGGTCGCAGGTTCGAATCCTGCCTGGGGCATGGATGTGTGTGATGTCCTTAGGTTAGTTAGGTTTAAGTAGTTCTAAGTTCTAGGGGACTGATGACCTCAGATGTTAAGTCCCATAGTGCTCAGAGTCATTTTGAACCATTTGATGTGAGCGAGCGTTATCTGCTGAAAAGCACCTCCTGGAATGGCAGCACTACAGGTCGAATTCCCAGACTAACGTACAAATTCGCAGCCTGGGTGTGTACGATAACAATGGGAGTGTTGCTGGTGTCGTACGAAATCAGATCCCACGTGATAACTTCAAGTAGAGGTCCAGTGTGTTTAGCACGCAGACGGTTTAGCTGCAGACCCTCAAATGGGTTTTTCTAACCAACACACGGTCATCACTGGCATCGAGTCAGAACCAACTTTCATCCGAAAACGCAACAAATCTTCACCCTGCCCTCCAATGGGCACTAGCTTCACCCCACTGACATCATAAGTGGTGGTGGCGTGGTGTCACTGGACTGCGGGTTCCAGGACATTTCACTCGCTGCTCTCCTTGAATTAACAAAAAAATGGTTCTAATGGCTCTGAGCACTATGGGACTCAACTGCTGTGGTCATAAGTCCCCTAGAACTTAGAACTACTTAAACCTAACTAACCTAAGGACAGCACAGAACACCCAGCCATCACGAGGCAGAGAAAATCCCTGACCCCGCCGGGAATCGAACCCGGGAACCCGGGCGTGGGAAGCGAGAACGCTACCGCACGACCACGAGATGCGGGCCTTGAAGTAACAGATTTCCCACATTTCGTTGTCATAATGTGGTACCAGCTGCTGCACCATTGCTGCTGCAGATGTAGTATTATTTGCCAGAGTCATACGTTGAACACGGTGGTCTTTCCTTTTGGTAGTGCCACGAGGCCATCCGGAACCGTTTTTTCTTGCGACTGTACATTCCCGTGACCTTCGCTGCCAGAAGTCATGTACAGTGGCTACATGCCTCCCAAGTCTTTCTGCATTATCACAAAAGGAATATCAAGCTGCTCCTGACCAAATCACAAGACCTCGTTCAAACTGAGTGAAAGCACGCTGGACTCGCATTTGGGAGGACGGCGGTTCAAACCCGTGTCCAGAAATCCTGATTTAATTTTTCTGTGATTTCCCTCAATCGCTTCTGGCATATGTCGGGATGGTTCCTTTGCAAGGGCACGGCCAACTTCCTTTCACTCCCTGCCTAATCCCATGGGACCGATGGCGTCGCTGTGTTGGTCACTTCCCCCGAATCAACCAACCAAACTCAGTGAAGTGTTCATAATGTCGCTTTAAAGGCATTCTTGACAGTAATCAGCTCACCACGTCCAGCCTCAAAGGTGACTGACACTCGGGACAGTTACAGCGTGTAATTAAAGCAACCAGATTTGCATCCTCACAGAGGTGCCACTACCGCAATCTTACGCACCTGACGCGAAATATGAGTAGATATTTTCTTTCAGATATAGAAACACGCCTACCAATATCTGTCTACACCGCACTACTCCTACTTGGTGTTGCAAGTTTTCTTTTCCTTCTGTGCATTATACCTTCCACATTTGGCCAATTTTGCCAATTTCGCCCAGGTTAAATAAAATTTGTGTGAAGTCTTATGGGACTCATCCGCTAAGGTCATCAGTCCCTAAGCTTACACACTACTTAACCTAAATTATCTAAGGACAAACACACTCACCCATGCCCGAGGGAGGACTCGAACCTCCACTGGGACCAGCCGCATAGTCCATGACTGCAGCGCCCTAGACCGCTCGGCTAATCCCGCGCGGCTCGCCCACGTTACATTCAGGCGCAGTAGGTGTCGACGTGTCTTACAATTATTATTCTGTTGCACATGAGCTGTAACGATAATACCGTTATTAAAACTTCATACCATTCTCTGTTCGATTTGGCCTCACCTTATACACTACTGGCCATTAAAATTGCTATACCACGACGATGACGTGCTACAGACGCGAAATTTAAGCGACAGGAAGAAGATGCTGTGATGTGCAAATGATTAGCTTTTCAGAGCATACACACAAGGTTGGCGCCGGTGGCGACACCTACAACGTGCAGCCATGAGGAAAGTTTCCAACCGATTTCTCATACACAAACAGCAGTTGACCGGCGTTGCCTGGTGAAACGTTGTTGTGCTGCCTCGTGTAAGGAGGAGAAAGGCATACCATCGCGTTTCCGACTTTGATAAAGGTCGGATTGTAACCTATCGCGACTACGGTTCATCGTATCGCGACATTGCCGCTCGCGTTGGTCGAGATCCCATGACTGTTAGCAGAATATGGAATCGGGAGGTTCATGAGGGTAATACGGAACGCCGTGCTGGATCCCAACGGCCTCGTATCACTAGTAGTTGAGACGACAGGCATCTTGTCCGCATGGCTGTAACTGATCGTGCAGCCACGTCTCGATACGTGAGTCAACAGATGGGGACCTTTGCAAGACAACAACCATCTGCACGAACAGTTCGACGACGTTTGCAGCAGCATGCACTATGAGCTCGGAGACCATGGCTGCGGTTGCCCTTGACGTTGCATTACAGACAGGAGGGCCTGCGATGGTGTACTCAACGACGAACCCGGGTGCACGAATGGTAAAACGTCATTTTTTCGGATGAATCCAGGTTTTGTTTACAGCATCATGATGGTCGCATCCGTGTTTGGTGACATCGTGGTGAACGCTCATTGGAAGCGTGCATTCGTCATCGCCATACTGGCGTATCACCCGGCTTGATGGTAGGGGGTGCCATTGGTTACACGTCTCGGTAACCTCCTGTTCGCACTGACGGCACTTCGAACAGTGGACGTTACATTTCAGATGTGTTACGACCCGCGGCTCTACCCTTCATTCGACCGCTGCGAAGCCCTACATTTCAGCAGGATAACGCACAACCGCATGTTGCAGGTCCTGTACAGGCCTTTCTGGTTACTGAAAATGTTCGACTGCTGCCCCGGCCAGCACATTCTCCAGATCTCTCACCAATTGAAAACGTCTGGTCAATGGTGGGCGAGTAACTGGCTCGTCACAATACGCCAGTCACTACTCTTGATGAACTGCGGTATCGCGTTGAAGCTGCATGGGCAGCTGTTCCTGTACACGCCATCCAAGCTCTGTTTGCCTCAATGACCAGGCGTATCAAGGCCGTTATTACGGCCATAGGTGGTTGTTCCGGGTACTGATTTATCAGGATCTATACATCCAAATTGCGTGAAAATGTAATCACATGCCGGTTCTGGTATAATTTATATGTCCAATGAATACCCGTTTATCAACTGCATTTCTTCTTGATGTAGCAATTTTAATGGCTAGTAGTGTATCAAATAGCACTCGTATTTGTCTCCAGGAAGCAAAGCGTAGCGTAGCTTAAAGTTAACGTTTGTGAGAAATCCACTCACTCCTGGACAGTATATGATGTCGGCTAGCGGCTGTTCCCTTGAGTGGCCTTTAGGGCCAGCAAGACGCCGCCGGTGGGTGTGTCGGGTGTCGGTGCAGGGCTGTGGAGGCGGCGCTCGGCCGGCTATCTCTGGCGACAATGGCAGCCTTGGCTTAGGGCCCCATTAGGCGCGCAGCGGGGCGTGCACGACCGTGATTAACGCAGGTGTGCCAGGAGGCGCGTGTGGCCGTATGGGAGCGCGCGGCGCGGCGCGCCGTACGTTCCCGCGTGCTGCTCGTCTGCAATCAGCAGCACGAGTCGCAGCCGCGTTACCACACGGCTGAATATCAGCCGCACCTGACAGCCTCGTAAACTTCTGCTCAGCCTCCCCTCTTACACACACGCACACGCACAAGCTCGCGCACATACACACGCACACGCAAGCGGTCTGATGCCATTGTGTAGTACATCTACATCTACATACATACTCCGCAATCTGCCAGACGGTGCGTGGTGGAGGGTACCTCGTACCACAAGTAGCCTCTACTTTCCCTGTTCCACTCCCAAACAGAACGAGGGGAAAATGACTGCCTATATGCCTCTGTACGAGTCCTAATCTCTCTTATCTCATCTTTGTGGTCTTTCCGCGAAATATAAGTTGTCAGCAGTTGAGTCCCATAGTGCTCAGAGCCATTTGAACCAAATATAAGTTGGCGGCAGTAAAATTGTACTGCAGTCAGCCTCAAATGCTGGTTGTCTAAATTTCCTCAGTAGCTATTCACGAAAAGAACGCCTCCTTCCCTCCAGAGACGCCAACCCAAGTTCCTGAAGCATTTCCGTAACACTTGCGTGATGATCAATCCTACCAGTAACAAATCTAGCAGCCCGCCTCTGAATTGCTTCTATGCCCTCTCCCAATCCGACCTGATAGGGATCCCAAACGCTCGAGCAGTACTCAAGAAGAGATCGTATTAGTCTTTTATAAACGGTCTCCTTTACAGATGAAGCACATCTTCCCAAAATTCTACCAATGAACCGAAGACGACTATCGGGTTTCCCCACAACTGCCATTATATGCTTCTCCCACTTCATATCGCTCTGCAATGTTACGCCCAAATATTTAATCGACGTGACTGTGTCAAGCACTATACTGCTAATGGACTATTCAGACATTACGGGATTCTTTTTCCTATTCATCTGCATTAATTTACATTTATCTATATTTAGAGTTAGCTGCCATTCTATACACCAATCACAAATCCATTCCAAGTCATCTTGTATCCTTCTACAGTCACTCAACGACGACCCCTCCCCTTACACCACAGCATCATCAGCAAACAGCCGCACATTGCTATCCACCTTATCCAAAAGATCATTTATTTACCACACTTCCCTGGGGCACTCCAGATGATACCCTCACCTTCGATGAACACTCACCAACGACGACAACGTACTGGGTTTTATTATTTAAGAAGTACGGAGAAGTTCCGTCATTTGTGTGACTATGGGAGGATACAGAATGACTCTGACAGAGTTTGTATTTGGTGCGATGAAACAGAAGTTGCTCTAAATGTGGGAAAATGTAAGTCAGTACAGGTTAGAAAGAAACAGGCCTGTTGTAGTAGAGGAGAGGTGGTGTGCTGCTTGACGTAGTCTTGATGCTTCAATTTCTAGGAGTCAACTTGCATGCGATATGAAATGGAAATAGCACTTAAGGTCGGTAATGGTGAAGGTGAATGGTAGACTGAGGTTTATTGAAAGAATTTCGGGAACAGTGTTGCTCATCTATCAAAGAAATCGCTTATAGAAGAACAGTGCGACCCATTCTCGCATTCTAGAGTGTTTGTGATCGCCACTACGTCAGATTAAAGGAAGAAATTGAAGTAGTTTACATCTGTAGCGAAACAACTGACGCGTCAAGCATTAATTCAGTACACGAACACGCGCCGTCTAGGAAAGTTCAAGTAGAACCAAGGCTAGACGTAACACTCGCGCAGAAATCGGAACAGAAAACCCCGATTAAAGTAATACATGATATGCCACAGGATCAGGCACAGTACCTAGAAAAACGGATCACATATACACTCCTGGAAATGGAAAAAAGAACACATTGACACCGGTGTGTCAGACCCACAATACTTGCTCCGGACACTGCGAGAGGGCTGTACAAGCAATGATCACACGCACGGCACAGCGGACACACCAGGAACCGCGGTGTTGGCCGTCGACTGGTGCTAGCTGCGCAGCATTTGTGCACCGCCGCCCTCAGTGTCAGCCAGTTTGCCGTGGCATACGGAGCTCCATCGCAGTCTTTAACACTGGTAGCATGCCGCGACAGCGTGGACGTGAACCGTATGTGCAGTTGACGGACTTTGAGCGAGGGCGTATAGTGGGCATGCGGGAGGCCGGGTGGACGTACCGCCGAATTGCTCAACACGTGGGGCGTGAGGTCTCCACAGTACATCGATGTTGTCGCCAGTGGTCGGCGGAAGGTGCACGTGCCCTTCGACCTGGGGCCGGACCGCAGCGACGCACGGATGCACGCCAAGACCGTAGGATCCTACGCAGTGCCGTAGGGGACCGCACCGCCACTTCCCAGCAAATTAGGGACACTGTTGCTCCTGGGGTATCGGCGAGGACCATTCGCAACCGTCTCCATGAAGCTGGGCTACGGTCCCGCACACCGTTAGGCCGTCTTCCGCTCACGCCCCAACATCGTGCAGCCCGCCTCCAGTGGTGTCGCTACAGGCGTGAATGGAGGTACGAATGGAGACGTGTCGTCTTCAGCGATGAGAGTCGCTTCTGCCTTGGTGCCAATGATGGTCGTATGCGTGTTTGGCGCCGTGCAGGTGAGCGCCACAATCAGGACTGCATACGACCGAGGCACACAGGGCCAACACCCGGCATCATGGTGTGGGGAGCGATCTCCTACACTGGCCGTACACCACTGGTGATCGTCGAGGGGACACTGAATAGTGCACGGTACATCCAAACCGTCATCGAACCCATCGTTCTACCATTCCTAGACCGGCAAGGGAACTTGCTGTTCCAACAGGGCAATGCACGTCCGCATGTATCCCGTGCCACCCAACGTGCTCTAGAAGGTGTAAGTCAACTACCCTGGCCAGCAAGATCTCCGGATCTGTCCCCCATTGAGCATGTTTGGGACTGGATGAAGCGTCGTCTCACGCGGTCTGCACGTCCAGCACGAACGCTGGTCCAACTGAGGCGCCAGGTGGAAATGGCATGGCAAGCCGTTCCTCAGGACTACATCCAGCATCTCTACGATCGTCTCCATGGGAGAATAGCAGCCTGCATTGCTGCGAAAGGTGGATATACACTGTACTAGTGCCGACATTGTGCATGCTCTGTTGCCTGTGTCTATGTGCCTGTGGTTCTGTCAGTGTGATCATGTGATGTATCTGACCCCAGGAATGTGTCAATAAAGTTTCCCCTTCCTAGGACAATGAATTCACGGTGTTCTTATTTCAATTTCCAGGAGTGTTTTCAGCAGATACCAATCGAAAGACAGGCAACTGAACCAGTAAATCCAACGACACAATATAATAGCAGCACAGATACTATACCATGAACGACGAGAGTAGAACAACACTTTTGTTCACCAATGATACGATATGACACGGATATGAGTCAGGAAATTGAGAATAGGCAGACAGGCAGTAGATTGCCAGAGAATAAACACGACGACACAACCAGTGGCAGATTATTTGAGTCCATGAATCAGCCACAAACCGGATTTATGAGTAGATATGATACAGACCACTTCGCCGGCCGAAGTGGCCGTGCGGTTAAAGGCGCTGCAGTCTGGAACCGCAAGACCGCTACGGTCGCAGGTTCGAATCCTGCCTCAGGCATGGATGTTTGTGATGTCCTTAGGTTAGTTAGGTTTAACTAGTTCTAAGTTCTAGGGGACTAATGACCTTAGCAGTTGAGTCCCATAGTGCTCAGAGCCATTTGAGCCATACAGACCACTTCCTTACAGTTAGAAAATTTCAACATTTCAAGGAAGAAGGCGGTAGCTTGCATGCACGCACATTCATCGACCAGTTTCAAGTAGGCTTACCAAACCACTGGAGCTTAGCTCACAAGCTTGACTTCATTTGTGCACACATGTCAGGGACAGTAGCAGAGGTGATGCAAAAGATCGCGGCTATCTGTACGTCTTACGTACAGTTCAGAACATAATTTATCGAAAGATATTGGTCCAAGGAGGTGCAAAGCAAAATTAAATACGAGTTACTTAAGATGACACCATATGAATACTCAGGAGAGAAAAGCGTGGTAAAATTCTTTAATACAATGGACAAAAGGAATCAATGCCTAGACAAACCATACAGTAACGGAGAGCTGATACGCCTGTGTAGAATGAAGTTACCGGTAAAGCATCAACAGGCGACAGTAGGAAAAAATGAAAATACTGAAGAATTCAAAGAGATTTTAAGGGAACTTGAATTTATGTTTAAAGAAGACGAGGTGAAAGAAAAAAGAAAGGAAAGGGAACAGCAAAAGGAGAGGACTAGGAACGAATATTCCTATAACAATAATCATAATCCTAACACCAATAATTTCAGACAATTTAACAGACAAGGACAGTGGCACAATGGAGACAATTGGCATAGAAACGATAACCAGAATAATTGGTACCGAAATAGGAACGGTAATGTACACTCACACAGAGGCGGATAAGGGTTTAGGAATCAAAATGCCAACGCTCAAGGGTACTTTGAAAGAGGTGACGATGTTAGAAACAGCAATTGGTGAGACCAGGGCGCGAATAATTACCGAGGAAATTATGGTCCACAGAGACAAGAACAACACAGCAAAGGGAAACCAGAAGTAGAAATGAGGCCACCAAACACTGCAAAACGTAAAGATTGAATTGAAAAATGTGGAAGAGGTTAGGCAACCTAACGTCCACCCTATCTTATACTAACCACTAAATAAATGTTAAATTAAGAATCAACAAAATAACACATTAATTAAAAGAAAAACAGAGACACAATCACTAACAATCTCTTATAGTATCAAGTACACTACAACATGCACACAAGCAATGAATGGTACACAACAATTAAAAGAATGAAGAAGTGGTAGGACATAATTAGAATAAAGTAAAGAAATCATGATATACAATAATTTTTGCCACCATCAGAAAATTTTTGCATTATACAAAATCAGAGTTTTTTTTTGTAAGTAACAAATATATGTAAAACAAAAATTGTAAATATTTCTACGCATCAGAGGGACATCGCCACCAACACCAATCACCAGCTCCCTTAACACCAGATGCTTCGAGATAGCGACGGAGAGCGTACAGAAATGTCGAGAAAAGCACTTAGGGCAATAACAACAACATGAAGACCAACACCACACTGGAAATGCAGGTTGCAACCAGGTTGGACTTCAGGAGGACAACACGCAGCACGGACATTTCATATGTCACGACACTGCTACACAACAGAAGAGCGTGGGGAGAATCATAATATGACGAGACGAAGATGAAGGTACAAAAAATTACTAAGATCTACAAACTCATCAAGTAACAGTTGGAAAGACAGTCAGATCCTACAAATCCTTTATCACTCCTACACTAAAATTCACATATTCCTAGCTCAAGAAGAACAGAAAAATGCTAGAAAGAAGAGAAGAACAGAAGATCGAAGATGAAGAAGGGCAGAAGACAGCAAGATACCTTTCTCTCCTATCCTACAAAGCAAATTGCTACAAACATCTTTCCATGAACTTTGAGGCATAGCAACTACTACAACCACGTCTCCAAAAATAAACCTTGAATCGTCAAACAAATACAAGCGAACGGCAAACGGAATATTAAGTAGTACCAACCAACATTATCTAGAAATAGATTCAGCAAAATGAACAGTATTCTCTCTACCACATCATCAAATCGCCATACCGAACCAGGTGTGAAGTACCAAGGCGTCACAGAACAATACTGGGTGACGATCGTCGGTAGTCAACTAGAATCATCGAACTGCCATACCGTCCCAGGTGTGACAGCAAAGGAGTACCAAGACATCACTGTTTATGCAGTAAGCCACAGTCATCATCATCAGTTAAAAGTACCACTCCATGATGACAATGTCAACAAGTAAGACCTGGCATCACATGCTAGAGTGCTTCTCTCATGATTTGTGACACCCATACAAATGAGTCGATATAACACAAATGTAGGGTTAAGGAAATGATATATTTGTAAAAGTATCTTTTTCCTTTCTTGTAAAAGTAATTATTTTTACTATGTATGTAAAGTCCACAATTTATAGAGACCTTAAACCTTTTGTAAAGAAACTTAGTATAGTTATATAATCTCACAAACTCATGGAAAGTCTATTTATTTCTTTTATATGTAAAATTAGAAAAGGATTTATGCAGGATTTTTCTTCTTTAAGTAACACTCAAAAACACATTTTGGGGTAATAATATTAATACCGAGGACAGAATTAAGAGGAAACGCTTCTTATATCTTACAAAAAAAAAAAACCTATGACACATAAAGAAAAAAATAATGCCTAAATAAATAAAACAAAGTAACACAAAAGGGCTTCTGCGAACATTTACCCAAAGCCTAACTGATGAAAAGAGATAACCACACCAAGACATAATACACTGTACACTTACGAGTTTAGAAAAATTAATATTGTAAAAACAATTTTAGGAAATGAAAAAGAAAAACAGAGACACGTACTGGCAACGACAAAGAATAACAACCCTTGTAAAGTCTTTTTTTGCCTCACAACAAAACATAAATTGTAGAATTACAAAAAAAAACAATCCCTGTAGAGAAATCATTAGAATAAATTGTTAAGAATGGCTGAGAAAAGTTTATTGGAAAATCTAAAAGAACAATTTTTGCCTGACTTTGCCAATGTTTTCCTCGTCATTGACAAACCCCAGACAAAATTTTGTCAGAAGGAGGTAGGTATGTAGGACGTTGTGGACTCCTGACCTTCATTGCTTACATATTCCGCCATCACAATCATATTCCACACATCAAGACGCTTCATTCGAACCCAAACTCGATAAGATAAAGTCAATGTTGTACGAATTCATGTAAACGATATGCTAATAACAAGTAAGCGCACCGTGCTTGAAATACTCGAGGCTGGTGTACACACATACATTCCAGACACGAAGGTCACAGGAGCTTTTAGTTCAGGAGAGAAACCGCACAACGGGACACGGGTCCTTTCAGAGGACGACCCAGCCTATGTCGGCCGGTGGCCGCCCGTGGAGCGGACAGTGGTCACCCGAAGGAAAGGAGGAACGACCCCATGTTCGGCTTAAAAGCAAATTCCATTACATTGTGTGGGAGCAACCAGCCTACACATTCTTTACAAATAACACGCAGTTTCAGAGATTTTCACAGAGAGACAGCAAACGCCAAACGCCAATGCTTGAGGTTTCCAGATTGGTAGCCTTAAACGAAACGTCATTCTCCCGTTTTAGAAGAGCAATGCTGATTGGCAGACGATATTTCTGACGCCTTGAGCTGAAGGAGTAATGGAAGAGACCGAAAGATATACCCCTTCACGTCTGGCGTGGAGAGGCGCTCTTCTGTGGTCGCTCGAGAGCGAATTGAAGCGTGACTCTCTATATTGAGTCCTTGCGATTAAGTGTTGTTCTGACTGGTGTACCACGCCAATAGTTAGACTAGGGGTGAATAGGAATCCTTGACTTCATCAAGGAGTAGGGAGAGTTTGATTGGCGAAGGTCAATCCAGATAGAACGAGAGTTATCTTATTTGTCAGCAGCGAGCGGCGCAGACAGCAGTCATCGCAGCTTACGTTATTGTGTGCTACAGCTATTGCGAGCCCCATTTTTCCTCCACAACAGTACACTTCACTGTTTTTCACAGGCGACAGCCTCGACCGTACATAGCAACATTCTAAAGGATAATTATTCAAGTTGAGTAGGCGCGCCTCTCAGCCATTCTGTCAAGTCAACAACCATCTTAAACTTTGCATAGAAATTTCATTAG
The DNA here is from genome assembly GCF_023898315.1 of Schistocerca nitens. Taxonomy (NCBI): domain Eukaryota; kingdom Metazoa; phylum Arthropoda; class Insecta; order Orthoptera; family Acrididae; genus Schistocerca; species Schistocerca nitens. The sequence continues at coordinate 74,291,577 of NC_064614.1, forward strand.
CGAATCCTACCCTTGAGAGGTAACTTCACATTCCGAAAAGAACCTGGATATAACTTGTTCAATTCATAACTAAAAGTGCCATTGTGATTTCTCAGAATTTTTGCAAAGTAAATAATAACTTTCGTTAGTTTCATGTTTTTCTTATACTAACTAGCACTACTCCAGTACCCAAGTATCCCACTAGTTACGTAAGAAATTTTGTGAATTTTTGTGTAATTTCCTTACAGCGGACGACTCCAGGAGATATTTATTGCTGAAGGTTTTTCAGACATTTCTCTTTAGAACGTTAGGAGCGTCTGTCTCACTTCTGTAGTAGTGTGGGGGTGGAAATTGCATCTTGCAGGAGCCACAGGGTAAAGGGCACATCTCAGATTAATCCGTTGCGCAGAATAACAGAATCTCAGATCCACCCCACTCTCACAATATGTCTCTGTGATGATCTTTTACGATCGTGTCACTTATCCTCATGTTAGTTGATGTTTAGATAATGTAAAATGAAGCTTGTAACTGTGTCTGATTCACGTGATAGCTTCACTACATTTGACAGACATGTGCAAATTTCCCCCATTTTTATGCATCACAGATTTGTTCTCACACTCACGAGACAATTGTTTATATAATCTAATATCTGTTTTTCGACGCTGCCATGCTTGACGTGTAAGTAATGTAACAACTCATATAATGCTACATTAATTTTAATTTTTACGAATTTCCAGCAAGCTGTAGTAATTACAGGGCAGCAACTTGCGTTAGTCATTACAACTGAAAAACAGCCAAAGTTGCAAATTACTCTTTCATTTACTTGATGACTAGTGAGATGTGCTATTTGCGCCCAGTCATACGACAGGAAGAAGCAGGACCAGAATTGCCAAACATAAACAGCTTGTGTTGAACAATGTTTATTAACTTGCTCAATTTAAATGAATAAAATCAATCACTTCAACAAGCGCAATAAATATTTTCTTAAATTCCTTTTTAAATCGGCATAACAAATCCATAAAACATTAAGAAAATTTCTCTTGAAGTAAATACTTAACACAATCAAGACTTGCCAAATTCTGAACCCGCAAGACTGTTCTGTACAATGACATTTCTTTTGCAATATAAATTCATACCAAGGTATAACATTTAGGCATAAAATAATGCATACAAGCAACAATAAAGCAACTTTTAAAACTTGAACGCTCGGGAATGAAGACACCGGGCACACGAACTTCTGACTAAGGAATAATCCAGTTGATTCCAGTACGGTAGGCGTTAATTAAATAACAAACGCTTAGTGAAAAACAACACCTCGGCATCTAAACATTCCCTGAGAACATACTCAAATGAAACCCTCATTTACAAGAATTAAACTTCACAATTAGCAGACAAGGTACAAATATGATAAAAATGGCTAATAAGTAAACACAGAATTAATAAGGTGGAGCCTCCGGCAATCTGATCGGGAACTACTTACAGAGTGACCCAGTTTTACGAGCTTAAATTCATATTTCGAGCGAGAGGTGCTCCCACCAAGGCGGCGGAGGATCGAGATACAAAGCTTAACGAACTCACATAGCCAGGAACAAAGAGAACAGTAATACTCAACTTAAGAACGAGATCAAGACAGAAGGCCAGGAACATGGAGACCGGTCTAACGAAACAGAGTTCCACTGGCAACGGACAAGTCGTCAAGCCCCTGTGCCACGTCTCACCGTACCGGACAAAATACACTGCGCTCTGCCCAACTCAAGCATAAATCAACTACAACAGAACACTTGCGATTGCACTTTCAAATTATATAAAGAAATAATATATAACATTGAAACAGGAAGCCTCGTAATTTTTTTTAACTCTACCCTTAACAATTCATTTAAATAGTGCAGTACACGCGTAAATAAGTGTTCCCTTGAAACGTAATTAGTGACAGCTGAGTATTACCTTAAACTGTCAATAGCCCACTGGAACTACACTTTCACGGAATATTACCTTACTTATTAATAAGTCATTCTGTAACTTAATCCCCAAGGTTACCACAATTTTTTATATACCCTCACTCAGTAATGATGAGCTCACCGTGATTGCTTACGTCTAGTTGCAGATCCGTCATGAAGTGGTTGGAAACTAATGTGGAAAGCCCAAGCCCCGTTAACTTATCACGTGTGGCATAACTTTGACATATCAGAATTGTCACTGAAGACAACATTAGTTAACCATTAACAAACAAATGTTGTTGTTGTGGTCTTCAGTCCGGAGACTGGTTTGATGTAGCTCTCCATGCTACTCTATCCTGAGCTAGTTTCTACATCTCCCAGTACCTACTGCAACCTACATCCTTCTGGATCTGTTTAGTGTGTTTATCTCTTCGTCTCCCTCTACGACTTTTGCCCTCCGCGCTTCCCTCCAATACTAAATTGATGATTCATTGATGTCTCAGAATATGTCCTACCAAACGATTCCTTCTACTATTCAAGTTGTGCCACAAATTTCTCTTCTCCCCAATTCTATCCAATACCTACCCATCTAATCTTCAGCATTCTTCTGTAGCACCACATTTCGGAAGCTTCTATTCTCTTCTTGTCCAAACTATTAATCGTCCACGTTTCACTTCCATACGTGGCTACACTCCATACAAATACTTTCAGAAACGACTTCCTGACACTTAAATCTATACTCGATGCTATCAAATTTCTCTTCTTCAGAAACGCTTTCCTTGCCATTGCCAGTCTACATATTATATCTTCTCTACTTCGATCACCATCAGTTACTTTGATCCCCAAATTGCAACACTCATTTACTACTTTAAGCATCTCATTTCCTAATCTAATACCTTCAGCATCACTCGATTTAATTCGACTACATTCCATTATCCTCGTTTTGCTTTTGTTGATGTTCATCTTATATCCTCTTTTCAAGACACTGTCCATACCGTTCACCTGCTCTACCACGTCCTTTGCTGTCTCTGACAGAATTACAATGTCATCGGCGAACCTCAAAGTTTTTATTTCTTCCCCATGGATTTTAATACCTACTCCGAATTTTTCTTTTGTTTCCTTTACTGCTTGCTCAATATACAGATTGAATAACATCAGGGAGAGGCTACAACCCTGTCTCACTCCCTTCCCAACCACTGCTTGCCTTTCATTTCCTCGACTCTTATAACTGCCATCTGATTTCTGCACAAATTGTAAATGGCGTTTCGCTCCCTGTATTTTACCCCTGCCACCTTCAGAACTTGAAAGAGAGCATTCCAGTCAACATTGTCAAAAGCTTTCTCTAAGTCTACAAATGCTAGTAATGTAGGTTTGCATTTCCTTAATCTATCTTCCAAAATAGGTCGTAGGGTCAGTATTGCCTCACGTGTTCCAGCATTTCTACAGAATCCAAACTGATCTTCCCCGATGTCGACTTCTACGAGTTTTTCCATTCGTCTGTAAAGAATTCGTTTTAGCATGATAATGATTATAGATAAACAGGTTCCAGGTACTGTCTCTGGCTGAGCCAGCTGTAGCTGCCTGCCCTGTTCCAGAGGATGAATCTCAGCCTTCAAGGTCCTGGCAATCGAAGAGGGTGGGCTTATTGGTAGTTGGGAGCTCCAATGTTAGGCGCGTAATGGGGCCCCTTAGGGATACGGCGGCTAAGGAGGAGAAGAAATCCAATGTGCACTCCGTGTGCATTCCGGGTGGACTCATTCCTGATGTGAAAAGGGTCCTTCCGGATGCCATGAATAGCACAGGGCGCAGCCAGCTGCAGGTGGTGGCACATGTCGGCACTAATGACGTGTGTCGCTTTGGATCTGAGGAAATTCTCTCTGGACTCCAGCGGCTATCTGATTTGGTGAAGGCTGCCGGTCTTGCTTACGAGATGAAGGCAGAGCTCACCATCTGCAGCATCGTTGACAGAACCAACTGCGGACCTTTGGTGCAGAGCCGGGTGGAGGGTCCGAATCAGAGGCTCAGACGGTTTTGCGACCGTGTTGGCTGCAGATTCCTTGACTTGCGCCATAGGGTGGTGGGGTTTCGGGTTCCGCTGAATAGGTCAGGAGTTCACTTCAATCATCTGGCGGCTACACGGGTAGCGGAGGCTGTGTGGCGTGGACTGGGCGGTTTTTTAGGTTAGAAGGCCTCGGGAAAGTACGGGGTGGGCTGCAATCTCAAAGGGTGCATGGCAAATACAAGACGTGCTTGGATCAAGGAACAGTCGGAATTGTAGTTGTAAATCGGTGTAGTTGTGCTGGGAAAGTCCCTGAGCTTCCAGCGCTAATAGAAAGCACAGAAGCTGAAATCGTTATAGGTACAGAAAGCTGGCTAAAGCCTGAAATAAGTTCTGCAGAAATTTTTACGAAGTCTCAGACGGTGTTCAGGAAAGATAGATTAGGCAGAATTGGTGGTGGAGTGTTTGTGTCTGTCAGTAGTGGTTTATCTTGTAGTGGAGTCGAAGTAGATACTCCGTGCGAATTGGTATGGGTGGAGGTTATACTTAACAGCCGAACTAAGTTAATAACTGGCTCCTTCTACCGACCCCCAGACTCCGTTGATATAGTTGCTGAACAGTTCAGAGAAAATTTGAGTCTCATAACAAATAAATACTCCACTCATACGGTTTTAGTTGGTGGGGACTTCAACCTTCCCTCGATATGTTGGCAAAAACACTTGTTCAAAACCGGTGGTAGGCAGAAACCATCTTCCGAGATTGTCCTAAATGCTTTCTCCGAAAATTATTTCGAGCAGTTAGTCCACGAACCCACGCGAATTGTAAATGGTTGCGAAAACACACTTGACCTCTTAGCCACAAACAATCCAGAGCTAATAGAGAACATCATGACTGATACAGGGATTAGTGATCACAAGGTCGTTGTAGCCAGGCTCAATACCGTTTCTTCCAAACCCACCAGAAACAAACGCAAAATAATTTTATTTAAAAAAGTGGATAAAGTGTCACTAGAAGCCTTCCTAAGAGACAATCTCCATTCCTTCCGAACTGACAATGCAAATGTAGACGAGATGTGGCTCAAATTCAAAGATATAGTAGCAACAGCAATTGAGAGATTCATACCTCATAAATTGGTAAGAGATGTAACAGGTCCGAACGCTGTTGCAGAGGCAACGGAAAAAGCATGCGAAGAACGCGAAATCCCGAAGATTGGCTAAAATTTACAGACGCGCGAAATTTGGCACGGACTTCAATGCGAGATGCCTTTAATAGGTTCCACAACGAAACATTGTCTCGAAATTTGGTAGAAAATCCGAAGAAATTGTGGTCGTATGTAAAGTACACGAGCGGCAAGACGCAGTCAATACCTTCGCTGCGCAGTGCCGATGGTACTGTTACCGACGACTGTGGCGCTAAAACGGAGTTATTGAACGCAGTTTTCAGAAATTCCTTCACCAGGGAAGACGAATGGAATATTCCAGAATTTGAAACACGAACAGCTGCTAGCGTGAGTTTCTTATAAGTAGATACGGCCAGTCTTCAGGTCCAGATTGTATACCGATTAGGTATTACGCTGATACAATAGCAATCATATACAACCGCTCCCTCACCGATAGATCTGTACCTACAGATTAGAAAATTGCGTCGGTCGCACCAGTGTTAAAGAAGGGTAGTAGGAGTAGTCCATCGAACTACAGACCTATATCATTGACGTCGGTTTGCAGTAGGGTTTTGGAGCATATACTGTATTCAAACATTATGAATCACCTCGAAGGGAACGATCTATCGATACGTAATCAGCACGGTTTCAGAAAACATCGTTCTTGTGCAACGCAGATAGCTCTTTATTCGCACGAAGTAATGGCCGCTATCGTCAGGGGATCTCAAGTTGATTCCGTATTTCTAGATTTCCGGAAAGCTTTTGACACCGTTCCTCATAAGCGACTTCTAATCAAGCTGCGCCTATGGGGTATCGTCTCAGTTGTGCGACTGGATTCGTGATTTCCTGTCAGGAAGGACGCAGTTCGTAGTAACAGACGGCAAATCATCGAGTAAAACCGAAGTGATATCAGGTGTCCCCCAGGGAAGCGTCCTGGGACCTCTGCTGTTCCTGATCTATATAAAAGACCTGGGTGACAATCTGAGCAGTTCTCTTAGGTTGTTCGCAGATGATGATGTAATTTACCGTCTAGTAAGGTCATCCGAAGACCAGTATCAGTTGCAAAGCGATTTAGAAAAGATTGCTGTATGGTGTGGCAGGTGGCAGTTGACGCTAAATAACGAAAAGTGTGAGGTGATCCACTTGAGTTCCAAACGAAATCCTTTGGAATTCGATTACTCGATAAATAGTACAATTCTCAAGGCTGTCAATTCAACTAGGTACCTGGGTGTTAAAATTACGAACAATTTCAGTTGGAAAGACCACATAGATAATATTGTGGGGAAGGCGAGCCAAAGGTTGCGTTTCATTGGCAGGACACTTAGAAAATGCAACAAGTCCACTAAAGAGACAGCTTACACTAGACTCGTTCGTCCTCTGTTAGAATATTGCTGCTCGGTGTGGGATCCTTACCAGGTGGGATTGACGGAGGACATCGAAAGGGTACAAAAAAGTTCAACTCGTTTTGTATTCTCACGAATACGAAAATATTTTGTTGAGCCCAACCTACATAGGTAGGAATGATCATCAAAATAAAATAAGAAAAATCAGAGCTCAAACAGAAAGGTTTAGGTGTTCGTTTTTCCCGCGCGCTGTTCGGGAGTGGAATGGTAGAGAGATAGTATGATTGTGGTTCGATGAACCCTCTGCCAAGCACTTAAATGTGAATTACAGAGTGATCATGTAGCTGTAGATGTAGATAGGATAAGCACACAATTGTACCTGTTTAAATCGAACACACACCATGTGCCCAGGCGGAGGGCTAATGCCAGGCGACGCTCAGTCAAGCTCTTCTTCTCGACACACACTGTGTTTCGAGAAAGGCCAAAACACCATGCCTCGTGGGGGAACCCAAACCTTTCCGCCGTCTGTGGCCGCAGCACTCCAATAATACTAAGCGCAATGCACATGTGCACTTAGTAATAAGAGCCTATCTCCCGACCGTGCTGTAACCGCAACCGACAGACCACACAGTGAGACCTGCTTCCTCGACGCTGCAGACCGACCCGCGGCCGGCCAAAGCGAAATCAATGGCGAAGATGACACTACAAGAAAGGGGTGGTGGCGCCAGCCACGCGACGTATCAACTAGTTTCGCTTCGGGACCAATTTCCAGATCATCCTCATAGTCACAACGATATTTCACAAACTTTAAGACCATGTCAAGGTAAAGGGCATATACGTACAACGAAGTGGAAATGAATAGTTCAGCTACTCAAGTGCAACACTAGAAAACGGCCTAAGCCCGAAATCCCCATTACGTACTATCAAATGGCGGAAACACTGCCTACAATAAATTTTTCGATATTTCGCACAATGCAATGTGTTCAGGTCCCAGGGCAGCACACAATTTTAACGTGTCAGGAAGTTTGAAAGAAATACAATCTTGGGTGGTAACTTCATACCTTTTGTTGCACTGGAGCTCAAGGCTATTCAGGTACCTAAACACAGAACTGTCTATGAGATCATGTGTTTAAATGTACCTGAATGAACTAGTAATCAGTGTGAACAAAGCGATACAGCTTCAGAAATCCCACACTCCATTAGATTTTCACGAAGAAACTGGAAGCATGAGAATTGAAGTGCAAAAGTTTTCTCAAACAAAATGCCGATTTGTAAATTAGTTTGGATTAATTATTAATTCCATAAACCCACAAAAGAGGGGATCCTACTGGGCGTGGAACATATCAAACAAACATATTACAAAAATTCAATTAGAAAAACTTAAGTTTCATTTATTTTAATGATTCTCAGTCGATAAACAGTGTAATTATATACATGAATTAAAATTAAACATCGAATATTTACAGGTTTAATACTTACATCAGCTTTCATTAAATCCTTCATTCACATGATAGCTAGTTACTTGGCTATTGCAACCAAGTATTGTCAAAAATAAAACTAAGTTATTCATTTCAATGATCCTCACCTAAGAACAGTCAAATTAAGTACAAGATTTAAAATTAAACTTCCACTATTTACAGACTTAAGATCTACATCTGCTTTCCATACATCCATCATTCACACAGTAGGTGTTACAACCAAGTTACAACTAAGTATTGTCAAAAAATAAAGTTTAATAAATTTTTATTGATATGGTCTATTGCACTTGTTGAGAAATTCATGGATGGAATAGAAGTAGCTGACCAGCAAACATTCTTTTAAATTATGCTTAAATTGTGCCATGTCTGAAACTAAACTCTTAATGGTTGCTGGTCACTTATTGAAAATATATGTTGCTGAATACTGTACTCCTTTCTGTGCAAGAGTAAGTGATTTTAAATCTTTATGTATATTGTTCTTATTCTGAGTATAGCTACTGTGTGCTAAGCAGTTAGTTGGAGAAAGAGATGTATTATTTACAACAAACTTCATTAAGGAATAAATATACTGAGAAGCTGTGATTAGTATGCCCAATTCTTTGAATAGGTTTCGACATGATGTTCTTGGATTTACGCTACATATTACTCTTATTATACGCTTCTGTACTTTAAAATTTTTTCTCGGTTTGTGAAGTTACCCCAAAATATGATACCATAATGGAGTGAAAATAAGCAAAATATGCCAATTTTTTTATATTTATGCCTCCTATGTCTGACATCATTCGCATTGCAAAAACAGATTTGTTTCAGCGCTTTTGCAGTTCGTTACTATGTCGCTCCCAACTGAATTTATTCATCATCATCATCATTTAAGACTGATTATGCCTTTCAGCGTTCAGTCTGGAGCATAGTCCCCCTTATAAAATTCCTCCATGATCCCCTATTCAGTGCTAACATTGATGCCTCTTCTGATGTTAAGCGTATTACTTCAAAATCATTCTTAACCGAATCCAGGTACCTTCTCCTTCGCCTACCCCGACTCCTCCTACCTTCTACTGCTGAACCCATGAGTCTCTTGGGTAACCTTGATTCTCCCATGCGTGTAACATGCCCCCACCATCTAAGCCTGTTCGCCCTGACTGCTACATCTGTAGAGTTCATTCCCCGTTTTTCATTGATTTCCTCATTGTGGAGCCGGCCGCGGTGGTCTCGCGGTACTAGGCACGCAGTCCGGAACCGTGCGACTGCTACGGTCGCAGGTTCGAATCCTGCCTGGGGCATGGATGTGTGTGATGTCCTTAGGTTAGTTAGGTTTAAGTAGTTCTAAGTTCTAGGGGACTGATGACCACAGCAGTTGAGTCCCATAGTGCTCAGAGCCATTTGAACCATTTTGAACCTCATTGTGGACACTCTCCTGCCATTGTTCCCATCTACTAGTACCTGCAATCATCCTAGCTACTTTCATATCCGTAACCTCAACCTTATTGATAAAGTAACCTGAATCCACCCAGCTTTCGCTCGCATACAATAAAGTTGGTCGAAAGATTGAACGGTGCACAGATAACTTAGTCTTGGTACTGACTTCCTTCTTGCAGAAGAGAGTAGATCGTAGCTGAGCGCTCACTGCATTAGCTTTGCTACACCTCGCTTCCAGTTCTTTCACTATGTTGACATCCTGTGAGAATATCCATCCTATGTACTTGAAAACGTCCACCTGTTCTAACTTTGTTTCTCCTATTTGGCACTCAATCCGTTTATATCTGTTTCCCACTGCCATTACTTTCGTTTTGGAGATGTTAATCTTCATACCATAGTCCTTACATTTCTGATCTAGCTCTGAAATATTACTTTGCAAACTTTCAATCGAATCTGCCATCACAACTAAGTCATCGGCATATGCGAGACTGCTTATTTTGTGTTCACATATCTTAATCTCACCCAGCCAGTTTATTGTTTTTAACATATGATCCATAAATAATATGAACAACAGTGGAGACAGGTTGCAGCCTTGTCTTACCCCTGAAACTACTCTGAACCATGAACTCAATTTACCGTCAACTCTAACTGCTGCCTGACTATCTATGTAAAGACCTTTAATTGCTTGCAAAAGTGTACCTTCTATTCCATAATCTCGTAGAACAGACAATAACTTCCTTCTAGGAAACCGGTCATATGCCTTTTCTAGATCTATAAAGCATAAATACAATTCCCTATTCCACTCGTAACACTTCTCCATTATTTGCCGTAACCTAAAGATCTGGACCTGACAACCTCTAAGAGGCCTAAACCCACACTGATTTTCATCCAATTTGTCCTCAACTAATACTCGCACTTTCCTTTCAAGAACACCTGAGAAGATTTTACCCACATCGCTGATTAAAGAGATACCTCTGTAGTCGTTACAATCTTTTCTGTTTCCATGTTTAAAGATTGGTGTGATTACTGCTTTCGTCCAGTCTGATGCAACCTGTACCGAGTCCCACGCCATTTATTATCAAGTTGTAATCCCAAAACTTTTACACCCTCAACTTCTCATATTTCCATGCCATCATATTTTATACACACTTTAGAAGGAAATCTCTTGGAAGTTCTGAACTGCATATAGTGGGTCTTTTCAAAGGTTTAATGACAGTAAACTGGCTATGGACCACCTAATGTCAGTAAAACTTTGATTAGCTGCCCTTTCTAATTTTATGTTTGCTTTGCTATTTATTGCAATGTTTGTATCACCTGCAAATAAGACAAACTTGGCATCTGGTAATGAACAGATGACAGGCCATTACTATACTCAAGAAAAAGTAGTGAACCTAGTTGGGGTACACCACATGTAATTTTTTTCCCAGTCATATGATGTCTGATTGCACACTGCTGAAGTGTTACGTAATGACACCCTTTGTTTTCTGTTAGCAAAATATGACTCAAACCACTTTGCAGCACTACCAGTGACACCATAACCTCTTAATTTACTTAAAAGAATGGCAGGTCACAGAATATGCCAGTTGCCTCTAATTTGTTGTCTAATGAATTAAGGACAATTTTCCTGTAAGTGTAAATAGCCTTCCCAATATCAGAACGCTTAAAAAACCCAAATTGTGACTTTAAGAGTATGTTATTTTCACTAAGGTGCTTAGGCAGACGCTTGAACATAAGATTTTTAAAGATTTTGGAAAAAGCTGGCCAAAATGAGATCGGTCGGTAATTAGAAGGCATTTCTTGGTCCCCTTTCTTGTGGAGAGCTATAACTTCAGCATATATAAGCCAGTCTGGGAATGTCCCTGTGATAAGCGATTGATTACACAAATAACTTAAGATATGACTAAACTCACATGAACACTCTTTTATTAACTTCGTTGGTATGTTATCATAACTAGTAGAATGCTTTGATTTCTAGGACTTTGTGAAGGATTCTATTTCTTTGGGTGAAGTAAGTGTCAATTCCATTTTACTGAGATTGCTTCTGTGCACTGGTCTCAAATATTCACTGCATTATTTGCTGAAACAGACAACCCCACGCTATCAGTAACAGGGACAAAATACTTGTTTAAATAGTTTGCTACACAACATGCGTTTGGTACCAGGGTTTCATTTATTTTTAGAGCTATTCGTTCCTCTTCATTTCTGGTCCTACCTGTCTCTGACTTACCTACATCCCATATTGTTTTTATTTTATTGCTAGATGTATTTATCTTCTTCTCATAATGCAGATGTACAGATTTCTGGATGACCTTCTTCAATATTTTGCAGTAATTTTTGTTGTTGTTGTTGTGGTCTTCAGACCGGAGACTGGTTTGATGCAGCTCTGCATACTACTCTATCCTGTGCAAGCTTCTTCATCTCCCAGTACCTACTGCAACCTACATCCTTCTGTATCAGTTTAGTGTTTTCATCTCTTGGTCTCCCTCTACGATTTTTACCCTCCACGCTGCCCTCCAATACTAAATTGGTGATCCCTTGCTGCCTCAGAACATGTCCTACCAACCGATCCCTTCTTCTAGTCAAGTTGTGTCACAAACTTCTCTTCTCCCCAATCCTATTCAATACCTCCTCATTAGTTATATGATCTACCCATCCAATCTTCAGCATTCTTCTGGAGCACCACATTTGGAAAGCTTCTATCCTCTTCTTGTCCAAGCTAGTTATCGTCCATGTTTCACTTCCATACATGGCTTCACACCATACAAATACTTTCAGTAACGACTTCCTGACACTTAAATCTATACTCGATGTTGACAAATTTCTCTTCTTCAGAAATGCTTTCCTTGCCATTGCCAGTCTACATTTTATATCCTCTCTACTTCGACCAACTCCGAATTTTTCTTTTGTTTCCTTCACTGCTTGCTCAATATACAGATTGAATAACATCGGGGAGAGGCTACAACCCTGTCTCACTCCCTTCCCACCACTGCTTCCCTTTCATGTTCTTCGACTCTTATAACTGCCATCTGGATTCTGTACAAATTGTAAATAACGTTTCGCTCCCTGTATTTTACCCCTGCCAACTTCAGAATTTGAAAGAGAGTATTCCAGTCAACATTGTCAAAAGATTTCTCTAAGTCTACAAATACTAGAAACGTAGGTTTGCCTTTCCTTAATCTAGCTTCTAGGATAAGTCATAGGGTCAGTATTGCCTCACGTTTTCCAATATTTCTACAGAATCCAAACTAATCTTCCCCGAGGTCGGCTTCTACCAGTTTTTCGATTCGTCTGTAAAGAATTCGCGTTAGTATTTTGCAGCTGTGACTTATTAAACTAATTGTTCGGTAATATTCACATCTGTCAGCACCTGCGTTTTTTGGGATTGGAATTATTATATTCTTCTTTAAGTCTGGGGTTATTTCGCCTGTCTCATACGTCTTGCTCACCAGATGGTAGAGTTTTGACAGGACTAGCTCTCCCAAGGCCGTCAGTAATTCTAATGGAATGTTTTCTACTCCTAGGGCCTTGTTTCGACTCAGGTCTTTCTGTGCTCTGTCAAACTCTTCACGCAGTATTGTGTCTCCCATTTCATCTTCATCTACATCCTCTTCCATTTCCATTATATTGACCTCAAGTACATCGCCCTTGTATAGACCCTCTATATACTCCTTCCACCTTTCTGCTTTCCCTTCTTTGCTTAGAACTGGGTTTCCATCTGAGCTCTTGATATTCATACAAGTGGCTCTCCTTTCTCCAAAGGTCTCTTTAATTTTCCTGTAGGCAGTATCTATCTTACCCCTAGTGAGATAAGCCTCTACATCCTTACATTTGTCCTCTAGCCATCCCTGCTTAGGCATTTTGCACTTCCTGTCGATCTCATTTTTGAGACGTTTGTACTCCTTTTTGCCTGCTTCATTTACTGCATTTTCATATTTTCTCCTTTCATCAATTAAATTCGATATTTCTTCTGTTACTCAAGGAGTTCTACTAGATTTCTACTAGCCCTCGTCTTTTTACCTACTTGATCCTCTGCTGGCTTCACTACTTCATCTCTCAAAGCTACCCATTCTTCATCTACTGTATTTCTTTCCCCCATTCCTGTCAATTGTTCACTTATGCTCTACCTGAAACTCTGTACAACCTCTGGTTTAGTCAGTTTATCCAGGTCCCATGTTCTTTAATTCCCACCTTTTTGCAGTTTCTTCAGTTTTAATCTACAGTTAATATCGAATACATGGTGGTCAGAGTCCACATCTGCCCCTGGAAATGTCTTACAATTTAAAACATGGTTCCTAACTCTCTGTATTACCATTATATAACAAATTTTAAACCTATTAGTATCTCCAGGCTTCTTCCATGTATACAACCTTGTTTTATTATTCTTGAACCAATTTTTGTAAAGAGCTATAATGCTAGTATCAAAGGTGTCCCTACCTATCAAATACAGTTTTCTTTTTGTCTCACGTAATAACTTTATTCCTTGTGTGATTCATGATTTCTTATTAGACTTCTGCTTAATTTGAGTGTTACCTACCTTAACGCGTCATCTTGTCTAAAACCACTATTAACTGGTACACCGTTAGTTAAACTGGAAACAATTTTCGCCTGGATTTAGTTGTTGGAATAAATGTTTTCTATGGTTTTTATTGAGTTGAAATTAATCTCCCTATTGCAGGATGGGTTTGAACATCTGTTAACTCAATCTTACCGAATGGGTTTCTGTAAATCAATAGACCAAATATTATCTGGTCTATTTAACTCAGTGTCCTTCTGTACAACCCGACCAAGGAAGAGTACTGAATCTGTGCAAGACCAGTCAGATCTAAATCCATACTGCTTTTCTGAGACTGTTTCTAATGCTTTTAATTATATTTCCTGTTACTTTTGTTTAAAATTTAAGAACTGAACCAAGAATATTTACCCCCCTGTAAGGGTTTGGGTCTTTCTTATTTCCATTTTTACTCATGAGTTCTGTAATACTAGATCTCCATTCATTTCGAATTTCACTACGAGCTACAACATTGTTAATCAACTTGGTTCAAACTGAAGTGCCGCTCAATAATTAACAGTTGTGGTATGCAGGGCTTTGGCCTATAGACATGTAGCATCTTACAGCGTTCCATTTGGAAGAATAATGGAGTTGTAAAGTTCCTTGTTGTGGCGCTAAACGTCGGTCAGCTATTCGTAGACTGTTCATTACCGAGGCATCAGGCCACTGCCATGTCATTTAGTATTGTAACGGTTACATTATCGACCACCCCACGGGTGTGTTTCAGTTCCAACGACTATGCCAATGGAAGAGTTTTGCTACTGCTACACAGAATAAATTAGTCTAGGTGTAGGAACATTTATTTATTGTAAGTCATAAATACTTTATATCTGACTCAGGATACACGTTTAAGCCATACACTCTGAGAACTGAATTCCATAACTGATACTCACTTCCAGTAGTAAACACCTGCCCTGAGACAAAACCAGTAACGACGTCTCTGTGTTATGGGTTGTGCCTTTCCCAGTCGTGAGTTGTTTACAGCATGGCATATTTTGGTATGGTTGGTTGCTAGCGATAGGAAACTGGCTGTTCACTGTAGACTGTAGACTGAAGGAAGGTCGCCAAAGACTTTTAAGTGAGCAAGGATGATTGCTCACTGAAGACTACCCGCCGTGGACTGCTAGCCAAAGACCGCTTGCCGAAGACGGTTTTGCAGACTGCCGGGCTGAGGGCTACTCACCATGCGGATTTCTGCACAGATCTGCACGACTGGCCGACGCTGCTGGAATCAGGCGCTTCTCGCCCATTGTCTCTCCAAGTGGAATGATGTCATCGTTGCCTCTGGTTGGTGCCCGTGGTGGACATAGCAAAGTAGTCCAGTCAATGCGAGCGATATCTATGGGCAACCATTGATTATATGAATGTGTAGTGCTGGTTCTTTCGGACATGGGGTCGTGAGGCGTGCCGAGACAGTCCGCCCAATTGCGTAACGTCCAGATGCAGCTGATGGCAGAGATCCCCTCTCTTTCCTTTCCTTTCCTTTCCTTTCCTTTCCCTATCTGCCTTCCGTTTACATATAAAGCAACCATTGAAGTTAACATGGCTCCTGGCCTCATCGTGATGTATGCTGACACTGTTGCGATGGGCAGGAGACCTACCCAGCAGGGGTAGTACCGTTGGACACATCTCTCCTTCCCAAAGGAGAGACAGGCAGGCGAAGCCTCTTCTTATTCAGCTGCTACTACTGTTGGTGGACGCAGTCTTTCAAAGTCTTTCTATATCCCGACCTCCATGCTGACGCAGCTGGGCTCTGCTTCCAAGGGCTCAGTTGATGGCAAGGCGTCTGCGTTGGTAGACTGGTACAGTGTTAAACCTCTGTATCTCCCTTCCAGGGATGATGCGTTGTTGGTACCTTCTACTGGAAGGGGACTGCTGCATGTGGAATGAAGAACCTTCTCAACACGTGATAGGGACTGATTGACATGTTTCTGGTTTTTGTTCCTGTCTGCTGCATATAGGACGTACGTCGCATTGTCCAAACGATAAAATACTGTCCACGGAAAGCATTTCTTTTCTCCGTACAGAATCTCTGCATATGAGACTTTGTCATCGACTGCAAACTGTCGTTTCCTGTTGCCCATTCTGGTGGTGACAGTGTTGTACTGTTGGTGGGCACCATTGGGGACAGGAGGGTCCTCATCTTTCCACCATCCAATATGTCTGCTGGAGATGCGTCCTTGTGGGGAATGTCTCTCTAGGAGCACAAAAACATCAGTATTCTCCAGTGACTTGTCAGTCGCGAGCTTTCTCTTTCTTATTTTTTCCATGAATATCAGAACAAAGCGTTCAGCGACCCCTTTCGATTCGGAAATAAATGGCGTACTGTGGAGGTGCTGGATTTCATGGGCCATGTAGAAAGACTCAGACTCTTGACCCGTGCCTTGATCAGCCACAATGGCAAGTGGAAGACTTTCCACAACGATGGTCTGTTTTAACGCCAAGACCATTTGGGACGTCTATGTCCTGTTCGGCGCTACTACGTACGGGTAGTCTATGTGGACGTCCACGAGAATGAGCAGATCAGTGTAATGGAGATGAAGCCCATTACAGGGTTTTGATGCCTCAGACAAGGCAAAGAAGAGTACAGTGGTGAGCAACGCATATTCACGTCTGTGATTTGGGCGTGGTTGCCCCAATCTGGACACATAGAATGCAACCGCTCTAAAAGATCCAATACCAAAAGAGTAGCCGGTTTATATGATTAAGTTAATAGCACCAGGGGTTCAACTATTTTATTTCTATACTTGACCTGCACAATTCTACAAACTTTCATGTGAATTGTCTGATAACTGCAACTCTTTAGTGTTCCGTGAAGTGTGAACAAATATGGGGGCCCAATTAAAGCATGTAGCACTGTTTATGATGGATCACCGATCTCAAGAGCCACTAACACTGCTTTTTCAGCTTAAGAAAGAATGCATCAGAGACAATGGTATCAAAATGGTTCAAATGGCTCTGAGCACTATGGGACTCAACTGCTGAGGTCATTAGTCCCCTAGAACTTAGAACTAGTTAAACCTAACTAACCTAAGGACATCACAAACATCCATGCCCGAGGCAGGATTCGAACCTGCGACCGTAGCGGTCTTGCGGTTCCAGACTGCAGCGCCTTTAACCGCACGGCCTCTTCGGCCGGCACAATGGTATCGTTACGAGTGCCCCAGAGAAGTATGATTGGACCGCTGTTGTTCTACATATACATAAATTATTTAGCGGACAGTTTGGCAGCAATCTGCGGTTGTTTGCTGAAGATGCCGTTATGTACTGAAAGGTGTCGAAATTGAGCGGTTGTAGGAAGTACAAGACTACTTACAAGGGAACCTCCCCATCGCACCCCCCTCAGATTTAGTTATAAGTTGGCACAGTGGATAGGCCTTGAAAAACTGAACACAGATCAATCGAGAAAACAGGAAGAAGTTTTGTCAAACTGTGAAAAAAATAAGCAAAATATACGAATTGAATAGTCGATGTGTAACATAAGTCAGATCAAGGACCATGTTATGTGATGAGAGCTGTGGTCTCGTGGTTAGCGTAAGCGACTTCGGTACGAGAGGACCTCGGTTCAAGTTTTCCCTACAGTAAAAATTTTAACTTTTTTATTTTCTAGCAATTGACGTGTGTCAATTATCAAAGTTCAGGCACTCACACAATCAACTTCGCTCTCGAAAATACCAGGACATGTTCAGATTTGCTTCGACATATGCAGGATTTGACGGTCTACACGGAAAAAATTTGAAAACGTTAAAAACATATGTTTTGACAGAGCACAGGGAAAACTTTGTGACTGTGAAACTGTTGCATTCATTTGTTGCAGTTTATGTGACAAACTCTTATGTTTTCATCACTTTTTTGGGAGTTATTATCACATCCACAAGAAAACCTAAATCGGGCAAGGTAGAAGACTCTTTTTACCCATTCGCCAAGTGTACAAGTTAGGTGGATCGACAACATATTCCTGTCATGTGACGCACATGCCGTCACCAGTGTCGTATAGAATATATCAGACGTGTTTTCCTGTGGAGGAATCGGTTGACCTATGACCTTGCGATCAAATGTTTTCGGTTCCCATTGGAGAGGAACGTACTTTCGTCTACTAATCGCACGGTTTTGCGGTGCGGTCGCACAACACAGACACTAAACTTATTACAGTGAACAGAGACGTCAATGAACGAACTGACAGATCATAACTTTGCGAAAATAAATAAAGTAAAATTTTCACCTGAGAGAAGACTTGAACTAAGGACCTCTCGTTCCGTATTTGTTCACGCTAACCACAGGACCACGGCGCTCCTGAGCTCAAGCTATCGTTGATGTTGTATATATTGCATCTGGACTACTCAGTTTGTATATTTTGCTTATTTTTTTCATTGTTCCACACAACTTCTTCCTGTTTTCTCGATTGATCTGTGTTCAGTTTTTCAAGGCCTGTCCACTCTGCCAACTTATAACTACGAGTAAATCTGAGGGGGGTGCGATGGGGAGGTTCCCTTGTTAGAAAAAACTTACAGTTGGTGTGATGAATGACAGCTAGCCTTGAATAAGGAAAAACATAAGCTAAAGTGGATGAATATTAAGATAAAATCTGTAATGTTCGGTTAGGCTACAGTATTCTAGTGTCCTGCTTGACACAGTCAAGTCGTTTAAATACCTGGGTGTAACGTTGCAAAGCGATGTAGATGGAACGAGCATGTGAAAACTTTGGTAGGGAAGGTAACTGGTTGATTTCGGTTTCGTGGGACAATTTTAGGAAAAAGTGGTTCACCGGTAAAGGAGACATCATATAGGACGCTGGTGCGACTTATTCTTGACTACTGCTCGAGTGTTTGGGATCCGTACCAGGTCGGATTGTAGGCGGACATTAAAATAATTCAGAGGCGGGCTGCTTGGTTTGTTAGTGGTAGATTGGAACAAGACGTAAATATTACGGACATGCTTCGGGAGCTCAAATGGGAATCCCCTGGAGGGAAGGCGACGTTCTTTTCGAGAAACACTATGGGGAAAATTTAGAGAACCTGCGTTTGAAGCTGGCTATCCGAACGATTCTACTGCCGCCAACATACATCGCGCCCTAGGATCACGAAGATAAAGACACGAAAACTGAGGGCTCATACGGAGTCATATAGACATTCGTTATTCCTTCGCTCTGTTTGCAAGTGGTACAGGAAAGGCAATGACTATTAGTGGTATAGGCTACCCTCCGCCACGCACCGTACGTTTTTTTTTTTTTTGCGGAATCTCTACGTAGATGTGGATGTAGATATAGATGTACACATATGGTTGTAGAAGCATGACTCTATTATGAACTACAGCACACTGAGCACATTTTGCCATTAGAAGAATGTCCAACGGAGTCTAGTTTGCACACATTCCGGGATGCAGCACTATTCCTACATGTGTGGCGAGTTTTACGGTCTTGTGTACCCTTGCGAGCGTTCCAATTTCGAAAACTGTCTTAAGAGTTTCAGTTTCTCTGCATTAGACTGCCTGCTGTGTTTCCCTGGTCAGTTAAAAGGTTTTAATAACAGTTAAGCTCTCGTCCAACGTGGGGTTATTAAAATAGACATGATCAGTATACAGTCCTGCGTCTGGAGCAAGATCGATAAGAATGTCGTAGGCTACTCCAACAATATAAGAAAGAGTCCAAATTTTCAGTTTCTCTGTATTAGACTGCCTGCTGTGTTTCCCTGGTCAGTTCAAAGGTTTTAATAACAGTTAAGCTCTCGTCCAACGTGCGGTTATTAAAATAGACATGAACAGTATACAGTCCTGCGTCTGGAGCAAGATCGATACGAATGTCGTAGGCTACTCCAACAACATAAGAAAGAGTCCAAATTTTCAGACTAGAAGGGACAGTCGCGAGAGAGATCTTGTAGTGTGGCAATCCATCCTTTAAATGGCTGTAACTGTTTCTTGTATATGCGACAAAATTTACTGTGTGCTTCCGCAACTTGAATATTTACGTATCTCATCCTTCACGCCTGAGTTTCCTATCTCACACAGGTCCTCATCCAGAAATAGTTGCTGAACGAGCTCAAAGATATAAGCATTAGAGCTTGGCGATAAGAAAGCACATTCAGTTACATCACATGAAGTTCCACATGCTGTAAAGTGTTGCTCTAGTCTGTCTTTGTAGCTGACCCAGTGTCCCTGTTCCGGATCAAAAAAAGGTGGAATCGTGGTGTCGTTAAGTGCCGCTGTTACCTATACTCCAACCGGTGTAACAATTGGTCCAGAGTAGCACTTAACTTTTTCGTAGGAGCATTAACGGTTGTCAAAAGGTTTAGTATGTGTAATGTATGATTAAAACGTTGCAGCATTCTGAGCGAACTGCGAAGACGTTAGTGTTCTCAATCACCCTGATAACTAAATGACAACGCACCACCCAAGCTCCGACTATAAATATCCATTTCAGTGAATCTTATAGCAAGAATGTGCAACAAAATGTCCAACAATAAGCATAAAGACCTGAATTCGGAAAGAGAATGGCCATTATGTCTACTATGACCAATGAATGTATGGAAATCAACAACGGAAGTCGGCAAAAACGTACAGAGTACACTACAGCATATCCATGTCGATATGATCAAGTTGTTGTCCACTGAATTATGACTGTGTCAATGGCTACTTGTAATGCCTCTGCATTTGCCAAATGCGTGGTTAAATGTGATTGGTACTGTTTGGTAACGTACTACTGTTCTCTTGTTAAGAGCCACTATTGTTACTAGTCACACATTATCACATATGTCATTTTTGTTACGGTCACACTATCGTCGGATATTGTTGGGCTCCAATAACTGCACCGACATATAAGTTCTGTAACCATGACAGAAATGAAATTACTCCAGGAGTAAGAACAATGTATTGCAACTGACAGTTACCTTAACATCCAACTCAGGTTATACACTTAATCCGTACAGACTAAGAACTGAGTTGAGTAGCAGATAATCACTTCCAGTACTTAACACTTGTCCAGACACTACGTCCGAAGTCAAGTACACTCCTGGAAATTGAAATAAGAACACCGTGAATTCATTGTCCCAGGAAGGGGAAACTTTATTGACACATTCCTGGGGTCAGATACATCACATGATCACACTGACAGAACCACAGGCACATAGACACAGGCAACAGAGCATGCACAATGTCGGCACTAGTACAGTGTATATCCACCTTTCACAGCAATGCAGGCTGCTATTCTCCCATGGAGACGATCGTAGAGATGCTGGATGTAGTCCTGTGGAACGGCTTGCCATGCTATTTCCACCTGGCGCCTCCGTTGGACCAGCGATCGTGCTGGACGTGCAGACCGCGTGAGACGACGCTTCATCCAGTCCCAAACATGCTCAATGGGGGACAGATCCGGAGATCTTGCTGGCCAGGGTAGTTGACTTACACCTTCTAGAGCACGTTGGGTGGCACGGGATACATGCGGACGTGCATTGTCCTGTTGGAACAGCAAGTTCCCTTTCCGGTCTAGGAATGGTAGAACGATGGGTTCGATGACGGTTTGGATGTACCGTGCACTATTCAGTGTCCCCTCGACGATCACCAGTGGTGTACGGCCAGTGTAGGAGATCGCTCCCCACACCATGATGCCGGGTGTTGGCCCTGTGTGCCTCGGTCGTATGCAGTCCTGATTGTGGCGCTCACCTGCACGGCGCCAAACACGCATACGACCATCATTGGCACCAAGGCAGAAGTGACTCTCATCGCTGAAGACGACACGTCTCCATTCGTCCCTCCATTCACGCCTGTCGCGACACCACTGGAGGCGGGCTGCACAATGTTGGGGCGTGAGTGGAAGACGGCCTAACGGTGTGCGGGACCGTAGCCCAGCTTCATGGAGACGGTTGCGAATGGTCCTCGCCGATACCCCAGGAGCAACAGTGTCCCTAATTTGCTGGGAAGTGGCGGTGCGGTCCCCTACGGCACTGCGTAGGATCCTACGGTCTTGGCGTGCATCCGTGCGTCGCTGCGGTCCGGTCCCAGGTCGACGGGCACGTGCACCTTCCGCCGACCACTGGCGACAACATCGATGTACTGAGGAGACCTCACGCCCCACGTGTTGAGCAATTCGGCGGTACGTCCACCCGGCCTCCCGCAAGCCCACTATACGCCCTCGCTCAAAGTCCGTCAACTGCACATACGGTTCACGTCCACGCTGTCGCGGCATGCTACCAGTGTTAAAGACTGCGATGGAGCTCCGTATGCCACGGCAAACTGGCTGACACTGACGGCGGCGGTGCACAAATGCTGCGCAGCTAGCGCCATTCGACGGCCAACACCGCGGTTCCTGGTGTGTCCGCTGTGCCGTGCGTGTGATCATTGCTTGTACAGCCCTCTCGCAGTGTCTGGAGCAAGTATGGTGGGTCTGACACACCGGTGTCAATGTGTTCTTTTTTCCATTTCCAGGCGTGTATATGCCTTATGTTCTGTGGCTGTTCCAATTCTTGCGAAATGTCTACTTTACGGCATATTGCAGTACATCGGTTGCTAACTCCAAACTAACTCTGTCGAACGACTGCGTCGAAGAAATCCGACTGTTTAACATAGACTGAAGAGTGAAGTCCGAAGACTGCTAGCCGAAGTCCGCTGGCCAATGAGTGTGTTGCAGACTGCGGGATCATTATGGAACGCTATATCGAATCTGTGCGATTGGCTGCTGCTCCTGGAGATCGTGCGCTACTCTCCTGTTGTCTCTCAAATCGAAATGAAGTCATTGTCGCGTCCGGCTGACACCCGTGGTGAGTGTGGCAAAGTGATCCGGCTGCTGTGAACGGCCCCTGTTAACATCCACTTAAGATCACGTGGCTTCTGATCTCACCGTGAGGTATCTCTGCCGAACGCTGCAGCGATGGAGCAAGGCCTCGTGACGAGAGTTACAGCTTTGGACAACACATTGACACGTTCTTCTATTGAATTATGTACATGTGACATCTTCATCATGTGTCAACATTGTCAAATCCCTTTAGAAATTCCAGAAAGACTGAAACACACTTATCTACCTACAGCTGCTATTTGCAATATATGAAATCCTTAAATTTGTAGTAACAAATCGATATTGCGCGCTGTTATCCTGTAAGTTAGGAAGCGTGCTACAAACAGCGTGCAGAATAGCCTGTAGGTGGCAGCATAGTGCAGATGCACACATACCGTCGCAGTATCAGTATAAAGATGGCCACCACTCTTGCGACTTGCACCAGTGAAGAACAGCGTTCTGTTATTCGGTTTTTGCGTAGTGAAGGTGTGAAATCTATTGAAATTCATCGACGAATGAATGTTCAGTGTGGTGATGCATGTTTGTCACAGCACCAAGTCTACGAATGGAGTAGCAAGTTTGTAAATGGTGTGACTTCAGTGGAAGATGCTCCTCGTCCAGGTTAGGCACAACGAGTTCTGACTCCACAGAACATTGCAGCAGTTGAAGCCATAGAGAAGGAAAACATTGCAGCTGACTCCTGAAAGGAGAGAATGACGTGTTGATGCTTGTGAAGAACTCCTTCGGCGCTTTGAACGCGAAGGTGATGGCTTCCTTGCAAGAATCGTTGCCGCGGACGAAACCTGGGTTCACTTCCACCAACCGGAAACGAAGAGAGCGAGCATGGAATGGCGCCAAAACCAAAGAAGTTTCGAACAGAACCATCAGCAGGGAAGGTTATGCTGACTCTCTTTTGGACGAAACTGACGTCATTTTGGAACATTACATGCCTAGAGATAACACTGTCACCAGTGCATCATACACAGACCTCCTAAAAATCATCTGCGGCCTGCAATCAAATCAAAGCGACGTGGATTTCTTTCAGCAGATGTCCTTTTGCAACATGACAATGCAAGGCCCCACACTGCCCGTAAAACAGTTGCAACAATCACAGACCTGCATTTTGAGTGTCTTCCTCATCCAGCATACTCACCAGACCTTGCCTCAAGTGATTTCCATATGTTTGGACCACTCAGAGACGCAATGGGAGGAAATAAGTTCCGTTCTGATGAAGAGGTACGGCATGCGGTGCATGAGTGTTTGCGCGGACTACCAACAGAATTTTTTTCTGAAGGAATTTATGTACTTTGTAAGCGCTGGAGAACTTGCATTGAGCATGGGCGAGATTACGTTGAAAAGTGATACAGCTTTGTACCACTTCTGCACAATAAATAATATTTATAAAAATATTTAAAGTTTTCATTTTACTCACCCTCGTATATGAATCAGGTGAGCTGCATTTTACACTAGCTCTTTATCCTGAAACTGTGTTATTTGCTCTAGACAAAGTAGTAATTTTCAGCCCTGGAGTTAACTCTGATCCCTTAACAGATTGACCCTACCGACACTAATCTGTAATACTGAGAATCCTATTTTTTACGCTTTTGTAAGCTACAACCTGTACTCTTTTCCAGTTATCCAATATTGTTTGCTCGGATGAGAAACTCTCAATAAAACCCTGTTAGGGAATAGGTTATTCATCGTAAACTGGGGTTGAAGTTCTGCTAGGGCTTGTAGACTTGTTAGCTTTGATTGGTAACAGTTATTCTTCAGTTCTGAGGTTTATTGGTTTAATACACTTCTTTCGTGATTCTGTGTTTCTGTTAGACTTTGGTACGTTATTAGCCTTATGCCTGAAAATATTTGTACATGCACAATTTATTAGTTTAGCTTCATTCTTATGAGTTTCAACGCTACACTTGTTTCAGTAAAACTGTATGTTTGGATCCTTTTTGACTTTGGATGTTGTCAGAATGTCCTAGGTTCTCATTGCCTAGAAAGTAACGAGAAATAATACGATAAAATGGTATATTATAAGCATTGGAGATTTTATTGCATCAAGTTGGAGCCGATCGGAGGCTTTTACAGAAATAGCGACAGCTGCTTATCAGCAGAAGCATAAGAGACTGGCACTTGCTTTCATATTTGTTACGAAACCGTCACAATTTAGTATTGGAGGGCAGCGTGGAGGGTAAAAATCGTAAGACTAAGCGATGAATACACTAAGCAGATTCAAAAGGATGCAGGCTGCAGTAGTTACTTGGAAATGAAGAAGTTTGCACAGGATGGAGTGGCATCGAGAGCTGCATCAAATCAGCTTCTGGACTGAGGACCACAACAACAACCATAACAACACAACGAAACCGTCGGGACGATTTGGCCTTATGGTACCTAACGAAGTCACCAACGCGTGATACGGTATTCGTTGCAAGGTCTTACGTGATTTTTATGTAACGTCGGAAGACGAACGTGATGGCTTGTTTTTATCGGCTCAGTCACAAACATCTGATTTCAGTTCTAATCCGTCTCCAACGGCCTTCTTCAAATCATTTGCTGTAAATTCGGACCAAGCGTTGTGACTATCGACGTTATTTTTGTCTCCGCAAGACATTGCTATTACTACAAATAACAATGCTTATAAAATACGATAAACTGAACTTATCCACAATAATTCACAACACAGGTCAGAACACTGTTGCAGAACAGCGCAAAAAGCATCCCATACTCAACAGGACGCAAAATCTCCAAGATAGACCATGTTTTACAAAAGCTAAAAATTTAGCACAAACTTTAATGCAAGATGCTTTCAGGAGCTTCCAGAACGAAACTCTGCCTGTATGTGTAGCAGAACATACAACGAGAATAGGGTAGTTTGTAAAGTAAACCAGCGTCATGACTCAATCGAAACCTTCACTTTCCGACAGCTGTAGTAATGTTACTGGTGGCAGTGGCTCTAAAGTGGAGTTACTAAATACGATTTTCTTAAATTCTTTGAACAAGGAAGTTGAAGTAAATATTCCAGGATTTTAATCGAGAATATCTGTGAACACGATTAACTTAGAAATCGATATCCTTGGTGTAACAAAGCAACTTTAATCACTAAACAAATGGAAGTCTTCCTGTCCCGACCGTTTACCACTTATGTTTCTTTCAGAGTACGCTGGTATAATAGCTACATCTTTATTCTAACATACAAACCACTAACCCGATGAAAGACCAATATCTAATGACTGGATGGTTGCTCAGGTGACACCGATACTTAAAAAGGTAATAAGAGTTATTCACTGAATTACAGATCCATATCACTGAAATCAGCGTGGCTTAGAATCTCGGAAAATATACTGTTTTCGAACGTTATGAATTACCTCAAAGGAAACTGTTGACATATAGTCAGCACTGATGTAGAAAATTTCCTTCTAGTGAAAGACCACGAAAAATGAATGCTATCGACACGGTATCTCAAATTGATTATATATTTCAAGAAGGTTTTTGACGCTGTTCCCCACTAGCTACTTTTAATTAAATTATGTACCTAAGGACTGTCGTCTCGGTTGTGCGATTGTCTTTGTGACTTACTGTCACAGCAGTCATAGTTCGTACTAGCTGACATAAAGTGATCAAGTTAAACGGAAGTGATACATGGCGTTTCCCAAAGAAGTGTTACAGGCACCTGCTATTCCTAATCTTTACATGAGTTAGGAGTCAGTCTGATCAGCCTTTCATTTGGAATGATCACATAGATAATGTTGTGGGAAAGGCGAAACAAAGACTGCGTTCCATTTGTAAAAGGTTTAAAAGATGCAACAATTGTGTTAAAGAGACTGCCTACACTATGCTTCTCCGTCCTCTTCTGGAATATTGCTGCTCGTTATGGTAACCTTACGAGATAAATTGTAGTATCGAACGAGGACACCGATAATGAACTACCTTGTTTTGTATTATCACGAAAAATGTGAGAAAGGATCACAACTTCATACGCTACTGGCTGTGGCGATTATTAAAACAAAGGCGTTTTTCGTTACGGTGAGATCTCTTCGTGAAATTTCATTTACCAGCTTTCTCACCCGAATACGAAAACAATTCTCTGACTGCCATCTATATAGGGAGAAATGATTTCGGTAGTAAAATCAGAGAAATGAGAGTCCGCACTGAGTGGTTTAAGTGTCCGGTTTTTTTCCTGCGCTGTTCGAGGTTAGAATGGTAGATACATAGGTTGAAGGTCGTTCAATGAACCCTCGACAAGGCACTTGAGTCTCAATACGAGAGCAGCTATGTGGCTGTAGAACAGTGAGCAGCATTTATGCGGGAGGTAGGGAAAGGTGTGTGTGTGTGTGTGGGGAGGGGGGGGGGGCTAGGAGTGGAAAAACTTTAAAATTGCCATATACTAAAAAGTCATACAGTAATTTATTACTAAAGCAATAGTGTTGCTTCACGGCCATGAGCGACGTAATGGCACAACTGAGAGTTTAAGTGGAATCACGGAAATCATTTGTAGAAGTAGTTGAAAATTGTGTAGCGAATAAAAACTCTGTACTCGATTTTCCATCAGGGTGGTGGAGGGGAAATTCTTCTTGCGGATTACTGTGGTGACAATCGTTTCTTGAAGGAACTCTTACCGTGGTCACTGTTGTGTCGGACTCGAATCTATGTCACGAGGTGCCCGGGTTCCCGGGTTCGATTCCCGGCGGGGTCAGGGATTTTCTCTGTCTCGTGATGACTGGGTGTTGTGTGATGTCCTTAGGTTAGTTAGGTTTAAGTAGTTCTAAGTTCTAGGGGACTGATGACCATAGATGTTAAGTCCCATAGTGCTCAGAGCCATCTGACCCATTTCTTTGTCAGGAGGTTGTGGCAAAGTCAGGGTAATGATCGTTGTCACAGGTTTGACGTTCTACATCTACATCTACATCTACATGGTTACTCTGCAATTCACACTTAACTGCCTGGCAGAGGGTTCATCGAACCCTTTTCATACTGCTTCTCTAACATTACACTCTCGAATGGCGCGCGGGAGAAAGGAACACCTAAATCTTTCCGTTCGAGCTCTGATTTCTCTTATTTTATTATGATGATAATTTCTCCCTACGTAGGTGGATGTCAACAAAATATTTTCGCATTCGGAAGAGAAAGTTGGTGATTAAAATTTTGTAAATAGATCTCGCCGTAAAGAAAACCGCCTTTGTTTCAGTGACTGCCACCTCAACTCGCGTATCATGTCTGTGACACTTTCACCGCTATTGCGAGTTAACACGAAACGAGCTGCCCTTCTTTGCACTTTTACGATGTCCTCCATCAATCCTACCTGATACGTATCCCACACCGAACATCAATATTCCAGCAGAGGACGGACAAATGTAATGTAGGCTGTCTCTTCAGTGCGTTTGTCGCATCTTCTAAGTGTTCTGCTAACAAAGCGCAGTATTTGTTTCGCCTTCCCCAGGATATTATCTATGCGGTCTTCCCAATTTAAGTTGCTCGTAAATGTAACTCTTACGTATTTAGTCGAATTGACAGACCTTCGATTTGTGCGATTTATCGTATACCCAAAATTTATCGGATTTCTTTTAGTACCCATGTGGATGACCTCCCACTTTACTTCGTTTAGTGGCAATTGCCACTTTTCGCACCATACAGAAATTCACTCTAGATCATTTTGTAATTGGAATTGATCGTCTGATGATTTTACTAGACAGTAAATTACAGTGTCATCTGCAAACAATCTAAGGGGGCTCCTCAGATTATCTCCTAGATCGTTTACGTAAACTACACTACTGGCCATTAAAATTGCTACACCGAGAAGAAATGCAGGTGTTAAATGGGTATTTGTTTTTATAAGAATATTATTAGCTTTAATTTTTTTAGGAGGTGATTTTTATTCTTTTATATTTTTTATGTTATCGAAGAACTGAAACTTTCACGCAATTTGGGTGCATAGATCCTCAGAAATTTGATTTATAAGAATATTATCAGCTTCAATTTTTTTAGGAGGTGATTTTTATTCTTTTATATTTTTTATGTTATCCAAGAACTGACATTTTCACGCAGTTTGGGTGCATAGATCCTCAGAAATCAGTACCCAGGACAACCACCTCTTGCCGTAATAACGGCCTTGATACGACTGGTCATTGAGTCAAATAGAGCTTGGCGTGTACAGGTACAGCTGCCCATGCTACCTCAACACGATACCACAGTTCATCAAGAGTAGTGACTGGCGTATTGTGACGAGCCAGTTGCTCGGCCACCATTCACCAGTCATTTTCAGTTGGTGAGAGATCTGGAGAATGTGCTGGCCAGGGCTGCAGTCGAACATTTTCTGTATCCAGAAAGGTCCGTACCGGACCTGCAACATGGCGTCGTGCATTAACCTGCTGAAATATAGGGTTTCACAGGGATCGAATGAAGGGTAGAGCCACGGGTCGTAACACATCTGAAATTTAACGTCCACTGTTCAAAGTGCCGTCAATGCGAACAAGAGGTGACCGAGACGTGTAACGCCGGGTAACACGCCAGTATGGCGATGACGAATACACGCTTCCAATGTGCGTTGACCGCGATGTCACCGAACACGGATGCGACCATCATGATGCTGTAAACAGTACCTGGATTCATCTGAAAAAATGCCGTTTTGCCATTCGTGCACACAGGTTCGTCGTTGAGTACATAATCGCAGGCGCTCCTGTCTGTGATGCAGCGTCAAGAGTACCCGCAGCCATGGTCTCCGAGCTGATAGTCCATGCTGCTGCTAACATCGTCGAACTGTTTGTGCAGATGGTTGTCGTCTTGCAAACGACCGCATATGTTGACGCAGGGATCGAGACGTGGCTGTACGATCCGTTACAGGCACGCGGATAAGATGCCTGTCATCTCGACTGCTAGTGATACGAGGCCGTTGGGATCCAGCACGGCGTTCCGTATTACCCTCCAGAACCCACCGATTCCATATTCTGCTAACAGTCATTGAATCTTGACCAACGCGAGCAGCAATGTCGCCATACGATAAACCGCAATCGCGATAGGCTACAATACGACCTTTATCAAAGTCGGAAACGTGATGATACGCATTTCTCCTCCTTACACGAGGCATCACAACAACATATCACCGGGCAACGCCGGTCAACTACTATTTGTGTATGAGAAATCGGTTGGAAACGTTCCTCATGTCAGCACGTTGTAGGTATCGCCGCCGGCGCCAACATTGTGTCAATGCTCTGAAAAGCTAATCATTTGCATATCATAGCATCTTCTTCCTGTCGGTTAAATTTCGCGTCTGTAGCACGTCATGTTCGTGGTGTAGCAATTTTATTGGCCAGTAGTGTAGTAACAGCAGAGGGCCTATGACACTACTTTGCCGAACGCCAGATATCACTTCTGTTCTACTCGATGACTTACCGTCTATCATTACGAACTGTAACCTCTCTGAGAGGAAATCACGAATCCAGTGACACAACTGAGACGATACTGCATATGCAATCAATTTGATTAATAGTCGCTTGTGAGGAACGGTATCAAAAGCCTTCTGGAAATCTAGGAATATGGAATCGATCTGAGATCCATTGTCAACAGCACTCTTTACTTCATGGGAATAAACAGCTAGCTGTGTTGCACAAGAACGATATTTTCTGAATCCGTGTTGGTTATTTATCAATAAGTCATTTTCTTCAAGGTGATTCATAATGTTGGAGCGCAGTATATGCTCCAAAATCCTACTGCATATTGAGGTCAGTGATATGGGTCTTTAATTCAATGGGTTACTCCTATATCCTTTCTTGAATATTGGTGTGACGTGTGCTACTTTCCACTCTTTAGGAACAGACCTTTCGTCAAGTGAGCGGTCGTATATGATGGCTAAGAAATTCGCTATTGTGTCTGCGTACTCTGAAAGGAACCTGGTTGGTATACCATCTGAACCGGGAGACTTGCCTTTCTTAAGTGATTTGAGTTGTTTCTTATCACCTAAGACATCTACTCTTATGTCACTCATGCTATCAGCTGTTCTGTTTTGAATTCTGGTTTATTTACTTCGTCTTCTTTCGCGAAGGAATTCCGGAAAACTGTATTTAGCAACTCCGCTTTAGTGGCACCATCAACGCTAACATTTCCATCGCTATCGCGCAGTGACGATATTGACTGTTTTTTGCCACGTTCTCAGTAGGCATTGATAACAAGCTGTACTGAAGTGGCGTACCTCAAGATACTTGTAACATATAAAACAAGAGACATACTCGTACTTTCGGGGATTCTAAAATTACGTACTTAATCTACGTTAGATGTTAGCTCACAGTGTGCTGCAGTTGCATACTTAGTTGGTGGGAAGAGTTTCTGTTTTCTGTTAACTGATATTCTAGATTCTCAACTGATGAACATTTGATTCGCTGCGAGTGTTGGTCGGCATAACCGACGCCATCTTGTACAGTTTTATTTATTTAACATGAATTCCAGCTACACTTAAATACGTTGGCCTAGTAAGAGAGACAGCATTAACTTGCAGAGAGGTTTAGTTTTTTTGCCGATGAGGGTTCGAACGTGGACCTCTGTCTCGGAGCCAGTGTTTTTATCATCTTCCCAGGAGTGCGCAGTCCGATGGAGGTCGAATGTTTCTTTTAGGAATGATGGAAACTGATATTTAAATTGAAATAATACAAAACGTAATTGTAAAATACCTAGAAGAAGAGTAACAGCTGTCCCAAAACTGACAGCTGATTGGTGTTTGCTGTAATACCCCTGGCTCTGTATTTAGTAGATTTTCTAGGCGAAATGCAACTTACGACCGTGCTAGAAGAACATATTTGGTATTTTAATAATGACAGTTACTAAGCCCTTGCTGAAACTCGTAAAAGATACTGTTACCTGTTGTAAATAGGAAATTTCATATCGTTTCCAGACTCACTTCCAACAGACTGGTGTATGTTAAATGCTTTTAGATCCAGTGGGACGAATCACCCACAAGCATTCTTTAAATTGATCACATATTTCGCATTGTAGTAGCGTCAAAGACTAAGGTCTAATACATATGCATGTACTACCTAAGAGTCGTTTAATGATGCTCAAATATACAGTGTTGAAATACAAATCTAAATTTTCGGATATAGACCTCTACATCTTCCTGGGTGCTTTTTTTTTGTTGTTTTTTAACCTACATACTGTGTAAGTGGTATGAGTCAGGAAAGTGCCTCTTTCAGTAGTACAATATCTAAGAATATAATATAGGTATCAGGACAAGATTCAGGTACATAACAACTTTACATACACAGTAGCCTGCGAATAGTGCAAAACAAATGTAATCTGTGCAAATTATCTGTGAAAGGAGAACACAAATGTATTTCAAGACAGGTAGGAGGATACAACTGTTTCTTCGTAAAAATCAGTATCTTTAAACTTCTACAGGAGAAACAAACATCTACAAAATAATTTATATTTCCTATATATAATAACTGTTATATATGATAACCATTATGATACTGTGGGAAAGGTAGCCAACATCCACTGACTCATCGGAACGATTCCGTAGCGTTGCGGGGAGAAGAAAGAATAAATGTGAATCGAAATCCATAAACCCGCTATTCAACTACAAGTCGTTAGGTTGATTACTCGTCTCTGATTCCGCAACGTTGATTTATGAAACTCGTTGGTAGGAAAAAAATATGTTGCAACACTGTCGTAGTGACTGCGGGACAGCAGAAGCAAAGAGGGAGAAAAGAACAGAACTTGATTTTTACGATTTATTTCCTCTTCTAGAGCGGTCTAAATGAAATAAAGCTTCTCGACGCAATTTTCTCGCCACCTCACCGTCGAAAAGGCGGAAAAACCCAATTTACCTTGGAAGCTCCCACCGTGCGAAGAGGGTGCCCTTTTTTCATGCAACCAAAAGTAGAGCTGTCTTCATGTTACAGAGATGCTGACTTTAGCACAACAAACAGATATTCCTTTTCTGCACGCAGAGATGCGCGAAATCCTTTAAATTGAGTTTCACTTTTAAGAATTTACTGTAGATTATGTTCGGTGGTGATGAGATCTCTTATCAGCCGTTTTCAGAACAGATTTAACCACCTGCAGTAAACGTACATTACATATTAGTATTAGATTATGTTGAACAGGCAAATCTGTAACTGAGTACAGCAATATCTACAACAGTCTCCCTTCTCCTTTTTCAGTAAACTAGTTTATACACAATAGTTCCAATAATATTCTTATGTACGATGACATTTTTAGTGTTGAAGAAACAGAATGACTTATTAGACAAAGATGTCCTTATCCCATCCAGGCTCTTCCATTTATTCATTACCAGAAATACGAATAACCTAAACCAATGTTTGAAAACACGTAATTTGGCCCAGAAAGGTGCCCTTCATTCAGTGACAAACATTTCACTATCTTTCCAGCTGCCTCAAACAGCTAAACTACTATTATAGTTAATTTAGGACGGGTATAAATGAATAATGATGGCCAACCCCTACTACAATGATGCATTTCTCAATAGAAACTATTAATATTATCTAATAAGTGGAGTTTTACTTAATATCTGTTTCCTACAAATATTCAGTAAATATGTGTTGTAAACTGATTTTGTGTTTGAAGATGTTTTCAGTAGCCTAAGAACTGTCAAATTCACATCACTGTAGGAAACGTTAACACGCTTTGTGACAATTTTGTTAGTACCTCTCAGATGAAAAAAGTTCAAGATTTGTTTTTCGATTATCACACATTCACTTAGACGGTTTCATTTACGATGTGTGGAAGTAATATTAGCATACCTCTGTTCTTGTAAATAAATACTATGGATTCATGTTCATAACACTTTCTACACGTTGACGATGCCCTCACTATTTATAAATGGAACAAAAAGTATACATAATGTTATGTCCTACATCAAGGATGTAGTATGGGTGACGCCTTTATTAGCAATAATGAATAACTTTGTGCGGTTTGTTTGCTCTTTCTGTATATACAAGTGGCGAATGTTTCATAAATTACAGCGTCAGAGAACAACTGAGATTTTACGTGCTTTCACCGTAATCGTAGCTATTACACCGAGCTTTAATCCTAGTTTCAGTTGCCGTTTCGTCGTTAAACCATGAGACGTCTAATGTGTATTGTAAGGGAGAGTATTGTAACTAGGAAGAGTTTTCAGGCTTTTTCTTCTGTAACAGAAGTTTAATATATTTTCTGATTCCATTTTTAAACATTGGCATTCACTTTTTATGTGCTGCTGTCTTTTTCCGAAATTACAAGAACTATCGTGGAAAAATTAAGTTTTTTCAAATGTGTAAACATGTTCCTAGGTACAAAGTGATTGTGTACCTAGGAAAAAATATTCGACTAAAATTTAAAAGCGTTGCAATCGAGAAAACCTTGTCAGTATTGCTTTACTACAGACCAATAACCAGCAAATCAAATCAAATGAAGCATAAATATTATCAAAAAAGCAGTTACAAGTATAATACATTTTGAAATAGAAGTTACTGTAAACTGACTCTAGTTTTTGTTTGCAATGTTAAGTATAAATATATGAAACTGCAACCAGTCACTTTGTGAAATAGTTATTTATTATTCCATGAACCGGTTTTCGGTTTTAGAACATTTTCAGGCTCGTCTTCAGATGGTTTTCCGGAAGTTGTATATCATACCAAGCATTATGCTTGAACTATACATGTAGCTTCCTAAAAGCCACAAGTAGATGAGCCTGGAAAAGTTCGAAAACCAGTTTGTGGAACGATAAATAACTATTTCAAAAATGAATGGTTGAAGTTTTTTATAACGGGGTCTGAAACATCGGTAATGGAACGGCTAAAGATTGTCAATATATTAATGAATCGGTTCAACTGCAAGTGTCCCATGTTCCATGGTTAGATGCCTTATTCTGTTTCAAGGTACAAGAACGTACATGCCTGACAAAGTATGGCTCAATTGTCCACATGTTATATCAACAGTTCTAAAAATGCATGGCACGTTACTCAGTTTTAAATTCTGTACCTGAACAATTAACAATATATTCCAATAGCTTTAATGTAAAGGGTGTATCAAAAAGGATCATTCAATTTGGCACGTCTATGTTTCTGAATCTAATTAACATAGACAATGAATTTTGGTTTTTGATGAATGGGAAACTCAGATTTTTTTTTCATGCCTTTTAACAGGTGTTCAGTATGCCCCCTTGAGATTCACGGCGTGTGTCACTGTGGTATTCAAATTATTCCCATACTGCAGCAAGCATGTCGAGTTACAGCTTCCACAGCTGCTGTTATGGGATGTCGCAGTTCATTCGTTGTTACTGGTAACGGAGGCACATACACAGGGTCTGTTATGAACCCCCACAGGAAATAATCACATACGGTCAGGTCCGGTGACCTTGAAAGCCAGTATTGTATGGCTGAATCATCTGGTTCAGTGCGACCGATCCATCGTTCAGTAAAACTTTGATTTAAACATTTCCGCTCTTCCAGATGCCGGTGTGGCGGTGCCCCATCCTGTTAGCAAACGAAGGCGTTCGAATCAGTCTTCAACCGTGGGAAAAGAAAGTTCTAAAGCATATCGAGATATGTGCTTACTGTGACACTGTTCTTGACAAAGAAACATGGACCATACACCTTTTCACATGAAAGTGCACAAAACACGTTAAACTTAGGAGAGTCCCTCTCATGTTGTACAACGTAATGTAGTACCCCATATTCTCACGTTAGGACGGTTAACCTTTCCATTTAAATGGAATGTTGCCCCGTCATTAAACACTAAGCGTGGAAGAAAACTAACATTATCCATTTTGCCAACAACGACATTGCACAACTCCACACGTTGTTGTTTGTCACCTTCACGGAGAGCTTGCAGTAGCTGAATTTTATAACATGCTTTCATGTGTAAACGTCGACGCACCACATACCAGACGGACATCGGGGGCATGTTGAGCTGTCGAGCTGCATGGCGAACGGATTTTGCGGACTCCTCGTGAAACTATGGCGGGTTCGTTCGATGTCTATGTCAGACACTCAGAGATGGCACGGCTATTTGCTTTTACACAAACAGCCTGCTTCTCGGAATTGTTCATGACATCGTCTAATGCTCTGTGTTGTTGGAGGATGCACATCATACCTGGTACGAAAGCCATGTCAAACAGTTATTACTGATACGGACTGTGCAAAACGTAGAACACAAAACACTTTCTGTTGTCCCGACACAACTGCTGCTACCTAGCGGGAACCATATAAAACTCGAGAGATTATTTCCAACAGTACATTGTTGGCGCTCATATCTCAAATAACACAATATTTATAATTTTATTTTAATCGAATGGTTGTTTTTGGTACACCCTGCATTATACAGCACGAGAATGAATAGAACGCTGATATTTAAAAATCTTTCGCAAAATACAACTTAATGTGCAACAGCAACAAAAACTGTAGAAAGAGACGATAACTAGTTATGGCAGTTCCTAGTGCGCATCCTAAGTCTAGGGGCGGTGGCAAGGGGGGGGGGGGATATGGCTCTTTACACCACCGCCCCCCTCTCATGAGGTATCATATTACACTGGATAACATGACTTCAGAAATCAGCGAATATATTACTCCATCACATTCAATAATTATTTTATAATTATGTAGCAATATAGATGGGAATTTAAGGAGATGGGACCTGGATAAACTGAAAGAACCTGAGGTTGTACAGAGTTTCAGGGAGAGCATAAGGGAACAATTGATAGGAATGGGGGAATGAAATACAGTAGAAGAAGAATGGGTAGCTTTGAGGGATGAAACGGTGATGGCAGCAGAGGATCAAATAGGTAAAAAGACGAGGGCTAGTAGAAACCCTGGCGTAACAGAAGAAATATTGAATTTGATTGATGAAAGGAGAAAATATAAAAATGCAGTAAATGAAGCAGGCAAAAAGGAATACAAACGTCTATAAAATGAGATCGACAGGAAGTGCAAAATGGCTAAGCAGGGATGTCTAGAGGACAAATGTAAGGATGTAGAGTCTTATCTCACTAGGGGTAAGAGAGATACTGCCTACAGGAAAATTAAAGAGACCTTTGGAGAAAGGAGAACCACTTGCATGAGTATCAAGAGCTTTGATGGAAACCCAGTTCTAAGCAAAGAATGGAAAGCAGAAAGGTGGAAGGAGTATATAGGGGGTCTATACAAGGGCGATGTACTTGAGGACAATATTATGGGAATGGAAGAGGATGTAGATGAAGATGAAATGGGAGATATGATACTGCGTGAAGAGTATGACAGAGCACTGAAAGACCTGAGTCGAAACAAGGCCCCCGGAGTAGACAACATTCCATTAGAACTACTGAAAGCCTTTGCAGAGCCAGTCCTGACAAAACTCTATCATCTGGTGAGCAAGATGAATGAGACAGACTAAATACCCTCAGACTTCAAGAAGAATATAATAATTCCAATCCCAAAGAAAGCAGGTGGTGACAGATGTGAAAATTACCGAACTATCAGTTTAATAAGTCACAGCTGCAAAATACTAACGAGAATTCTTTACAGACGAATGGAAAAACTGATAGAAGCCGACCTCGGGGAAAATCAGTTTGGATTCCGTAGAAATATTGGAACACGTGAGGCAATACTGACCCCACGACTTATCGTAGAAGAAAGATTAAGGAAAGGCAAATACTCTCTTTCAAATTCTGAAGGTGGCAGGGGAAAAATACAGGGAGCGAAACGCTATTTACAATTTGTACAGAAAGCAGATGGCAGTTATAAGAGTCGAGGGACATGAAAGGGAAGCAGTGGTTGGGAAGGGAGTGAGACAATGTTGCAGCTTATCCCCGATGTTATTCAATCTGTATATTGAGCAAGCAATAAAGGAAACAAAAGAAAAGTTCGGAGTAGGTATTAAAATCCACGGAGAAGAAATAAAAACCTAGAGATTCGCCGATGATATTGTAATTCTTTCAGAGACAGCAAAAGACTTGGAAGAGCAGTTGAACGGAATGGACAGTGTCTTGAAAGGAGGGTATGAGATGAACATCAACAAAAGCAAAACGAGGATAATGGAATGTAGTCAAATTAAATCGGGTGATGCTGAGGGAATTAGATTAGGAAATGAGACACTTAAAATAGTAAAGGAGTTTAGCTATTTGGGGAGCAAAACAACCAATGATGGTCGAAGTAGAGAGGATATAAAATGTAGACTGGCAATGGCTAGGAAAGCGTTTCTGAAGAAGAAACATTTGTTAACATCGAGTATAGATTTAAATGCCAGGAAGTCGTTTCTGAAAGTATTTGTATGGAGTGTAGCCATGTATGGAAGTGAAACATGGACGATAAATAGTTTAGACAAGAAGAGAATAGAAGCTTTCAAAATGTGGTTCTACAGAAGAATGCTGAAGATTAGACAGGTAGATCACATAACTAATGAGGAGGTATTGAGTAGAATTGGGGAGAAGAGGAGCTTGTGGCACAACTTGACTAGAAGAAGGGATCGGGTGGTAGGACATGTACTGAGACATCGAGGGATCACCAATTTAGTATTGGAGGGCAGCGTGGAGGGTAAAAATCGTAGAGGGAGACCAAGAGATGAATACACTAAGCAGATTCAGAAGGATGAGAGATGAACAAGCTTGCACAGGATATAGTAGCACTGAGAGCTGCATCAAACCAGTCTTTGGACTGAAGAGCACAACAACAACAACAACAACAACAACAACATAGGTTGTAATATAATCCAAACACATTTTAACAAAAAAATAAGAGCGGCAAACAGCTTACTACCTAAACCAATAAATATCATTTAACTTAAAAAAAGCGTCTTACTATTTATTAATACACATTTTTTACCCTGACCTCCAAAACAGTTAAAAAACTACTTTAAACAACACCAAATTTAACCAGTTTGTCGGTAGAGCGCCCCAACTCTGTATTTGGTAAGCCATATTCCCTTCCCCCTAACCCCCCCCCCTCCGACTATGCCCACCCATTGACCGACTTCTAGAATCGCCCCTGCCTAAGTCCATATGTGTGTGTGTGTGTGTTCCACACCTCCTCCTAAACCAGTGGAGAGTGTGAAAGCATTCTCCCTAACGTAGTTTAGGAGACGAGGCTTGAGACGAGACTTCAAAAACATCGAGACGCGTGAAAATTTTCCATATCATGCATGGCGTTTAAAAATACTGCTTCTGTACTACTGACTGTATTCGCAACAAATTTCGCAGACACTATCCACGTTTACTGCTAAATGCACCTACAAAAATATGTCGTGATACCACACACAGTTGAGGAGATACATGAAAAACTACCGCATTGTCCATTACATTTAAATTTATCACAATTTATTACTTTTTTCATCCAAACTCTATTCTCAACATATTTTGTAGACAGTGTGCATAATGTCGCTGAGTGAAACTACAAAATAAGCATTGTATAACACATAAATCTGGAGATATGACGTCATAAACACTGAGGTGTGTGAAAAAACTGCCACATCATGCTTGGCGTTTAAATTCATTATTCCTTTGCAACTAACTCTATTCGTATAGTATTTCGCAGATAATTCACACACATATGCCAGTGAATGTACCTACACAAATACGTTGTTTTACGACTCATAGTTCAAGAGATATGACGTCGTAAACACTAAGATGGTGAAAAATTGCCGATCATGCATGAAGGTTTAGTACATTTATTATTTACTACTAAGACACTCCAACAGACGAGTGAAATTAACGAAATTCCTGATACCTGGCAGCGCTTTGGACAACTTTCAACAGCGAATCGCCAACGGCATTAGGCTAAAACAATAGATGTCTACAGAGTTATGAAGAGTCATTGCCATAGAGAAGTTTACAAAATTGCGTTGTAGACACAAGAAGCAGTTGTGCACAGCCTACAGAAGCCGTCCAGGATCATCTTTCTTAATTTGGATACTGCACCTATACATATTTCTTTGTACGGCTGTTTCGTAATTTCAGTGGTGTTTTCACGAATACATAGAAATGAAATGTTTTCGATACTTAACTAAAAACACAGTTCATTTTATGTTGTCGTTTCTATTAAAAATTCGCAGCCGATGACGTTTTCCTCGGGTATTTTGTCATTATAACATCAGTCATTGCACTGAGCGCAGTGGTTAGACACTGGACTCGCATTCGGGAGGACGACGGTTCAATCCCGCGTCCGGCCATCCTGATTTAGGTTTTCCGTGATTTCCCTAAATCAGTCCAGGCAAATGCCGGGATGGTTCCTCTGAAAGGGCAAGGCCGACTTCCTTCCCCATCCTTCCCTAATCCGATGAGACCGGTGACCACGCAGTCTGGTCTCCTTCCCCAAACCAACCAACCAACCATTGCACTGAAGTACCGACCAAAAACACCGTGTGTTCTTAAGTACTCTATCCTTCACGTATAACACTCTCCCATACTACGTTCTAAGTTTGAATCATAAACATTTTTGAGATTTGATGTGGATCACTTTTTATATGACAAGTAATTTAATTTTCTCTAGTAATTTAATGTCGCTTCATGACAAGTGCTATATGTGGAGAGTCCGCTAAGGTTGGTACTTTTCCGATACACTTAAACTTAAATGGCGCAAGTGTGCAACGCATCTGTTCTTAACGGAAACGCAATTGGTCAAATACAGACAAACGGCGTTTCACTAACACTTTCCTCTCTGAGACTCATCCTGTTCTTAAAGAAGCGAGGAGGCCTTGTACTGCTGCGAATGGTATAGAATACATTTAATTATGTAAGACACGAGCAAAGTACTGCCAGATTAGGGCTCGATGACTAATGTTTGGGGAGGGTCGAGGGGAATTGTTTCATATACAAGGTTTGTTTGATTCACGGACAGAAATTCATGTCTCGTCTGCTGGTCGTCATAACCTAGTTCGCCGGTAATTGGTCCAAGATCGGTGGAACATTTGAAATCCACGTTGTTATGTTGTTATGCAAGTTATATGCCTTCTAGTATGGAGCGTGCCCTTCTGCGTACCGAATATATCATATGTCTGAGTATAACAGATGCAAGATAACTAGATTATACACAGAAGCGTCAAAGAAACTGGTACAGGCATGCATATTCTACTGCAGAGATATGTAAACTGGAAGAATATGGCGCTGCAGTCGGCAACGCCTATATATGACGAGAAGTGTATGGTGCAGTTGTATGATCGGTTACTGCTGCTACAATGGCGTGTTATCAGGATTTAAGTTAGTATGAACGTGGTGTTATAGTCGGCGCACGAGCGATGGGTCACAACGTCTCCGAGATAGCAATGAAGCGGAGATTTTTCCATACGGCCATTTCACAAGTGTACCGTGAATATCAGGAATATGGTAAAACATCAAACCTCCGACATCGCTGAGGTCCGAAAAATATCCTGCAAGAACGGGATCAACGACGACCGAAGAGAATCGTTCAAAGTGACAGAAGTGCAATCCTTCCGCAAACAGCTGCAGATTTCAATGCTGGGCAATCAACCTGTGTCAGAGTGCGAACCATTCAACGAAACATCATCGATAGGGGCTTTCGGAGACGAAGTCCCACTGATGTGTCTTTGATGACTGCAGGACACAAAGCTTTGTGCTGTAACCTCCCCACAAAAATTTTGAATGACAATATTTAAATGTTAATGGGAATAGAGCCAAGTGTAAC
This sequence comes from Schistocerca nitens, assembly GCF_023898315.1. Classification (NCBI taxonomy): domain Eukaryota; kingdom Metazoa; phylum Arthropoda; class Insecta; order Orthoptera; family Acrididae; genus Schistocerca; species Schistocerca nitens. Next base: position 74,332,794 of record NC_064614.1, read on the forward strand.
TTCCCCGCAAAAATGAAAAAGAAAATATTTTAAATAAGAATATTCATCGTGGTAAGTGTAAGCTCCCCACAAAAATATGAAAATGAAAAGAATTGAATAAGAATTGCAAATAGTGCCAAATGTTAGCTTCCAACAGTAATAAAACTCAATGATGATAAAAATGTGCAAAAATATTAAATCCCCACAAAATTACGTTAAGATCAACCTGATAAATTGATTCTGGGAGGAAAAGCAAACGAAATATTGTTTCAATTGTAATGAATATTTTCTTAAAAAATTGCTTTCAGAACAAAATTATTATTGGAGCAATTCTTGAACAAATTAATTACAGTTAATATACATTACATTATCACATGTGCGCAATGCTGCTTCATTACCTTATTTAAAAATATACCTTGTCCCGAATCTTGACCAGAGGCCCATGTCGACGCCCGTCGACTCCTCACACACAACTCCGACTCTCTCTCGCGCGCTACTGGCACGAACGAACTACATGCTCTCGCGACTCGCTACGTACAACAACTGCCTCGCAACTCGCAACTGAACTCTCGCGCGGTCAAGCGCAGACTAGCAACGATAAATAACTCTCTGGTCAGAGATTCTGTCATGCCTCGCCATCGCTGCTACTGAATACACGTGTTTCAATGCCTCGCCTGGGCCCGTCAACACCGGCATTAGACGGTTGATGACTGGAAACATGTTGCCCAGCAGGACGAGTCTGGTTTCAAATTGCATCGAGCGGATGGACATGTACGGGTATGGAGACAATCTCATGAATCCATGGACCCTGCATGTTAGCGGGGGACTGTTCAAGTTGGTAGAGGCTCTGTAATGCTGTAGTGTGTGTGCAGTTGGAGTGATGTGGGACCACTAATACCTTTAGATACCACTCTAACTGGCGACACGTATGTTAGCATCCTGTCTTATCACCTGCATCCGTTCATGTCCATTGTGCATTTCGACGGACTAGGGCCATTCCAGTAGGACAGTGCGGCAACACCCCTCACGTCCAAAATTGCTACGGAGTGACTCTAGGAACACTCTCCTGAGTTTAAACGTTTCCAGCGTCCACAAAACTCCCAGACAAGAACGTTTCTGGACATATCTGGGATGTCTTCCAACGTGCTGCTAAGAAGAGATCTCCTACCCCGTACTCTTAAGGATTTATGGATAGCCCTGCAGGAACCATGGTATCAGTTCCCTCCAGCAGTACTTCAGACATTAGTCGAGTCCACGCCACGTCGTGGTGTGGCACTTTTGCGTGTTCATGGGGTCCCTACACGATATTAGGTAGGTGTATCAGTTTCTTTTGTTCTTGAGTGTAGCTGCTACCGTTGACGTGAACCTATTGTAGAATTGTGGAAATACGTGTTTTATATTCATAACTCACGGCAGTAATGAGAACTTGTCTCATCTATTATAGCCAAAATGGAGTCTGGAAGAACAGAGCTTGCGAAACCTTGCTCTATTGATCAATGACATCCAGAGAGCTGTAAATAGCGACGCCCAATTGCACACCCTGTTGCTTGACTTCAGAAAGGCACTCGTGATATCTCCGCACTAAGGCAGTATCTCTTTATCTCGCTCGCCGTCGAGCACGTGTTTCAATTCAAATGGCTCTGAGCACTATGGGACTCAACATCTTAGGTCATAAGTCCCCTAGAACTCAGAACTACTTAAACCTAACTAACCTAAGGACATCACACACACCCATGCCCGAGGCAGGATTCGAACCTGCGACCGTAGCAGTCCCGCGGTTCCGGACTGCAGCGCCAGAACGACTAGACCACCGCGGCCGGCGTGTTTCAATTCTTCACCTTGTGTCCTGTGAGTACATGTAAGTGTGATTTGTCTCGATTCACCGAATTTTGTCCATCGGTTCAGTAATGTCAGTCTTGTAAGCAGGCACGTTCGTCAACTGTTTCGGTACCTTTTTTCAGTCAGTAAGCTTGTTAACACGTCCGTGCAACTATATGAAAATATACATATTTAATTTAGTTTATAGTACACTCATAGTTGTGGTATCCCCGTCCGTCCTTAATCTATACACTTTGATTGTGAAGACAATCCTCCTCTGAGGGCGGGTCGTGAGTCGTGTTTGGGTAGGTCAGTTGGTAGAGCACTTGCCCGCGAAAAGCAAAGGTCCCGAGTTCGAATCACGGTGCGGCACACCGTTTTAATTTGCCAGGAAGTTCCATACCAGCGCACACTCCGCTGCACAGTGAAAATTTCATTCTGAGTCCTCCTGTAGTAGAACATGAATTCGGTGCTTTAAGCGCGGTGATGGGGGGGAGTAATTTAGGTGGATGCTCGTTTGCGAGCCCCACAGCAGGGATCGCGGTTTCGCCTTTCGCAACCTACCGAGGCGTAAAGCTTGAATTTCTTCTTACACTCCATACTCAAATGGAACAGGCTCAGTAAGACTAATACTAGGGCGTAGTACCTCCGGCATGTGTACACAGTGGCTCTTGGATTCTAGTCGAGTTTGCAGATTTGTTTCTGAAATCAACTAATAAACTGACTTACACAAAATAGTAAGTTGCCGTGACAGTGTTCCCGATGTTCCTTCATAATGTGAACTAAACAGCAAACTTAGCATTGAAAACAAATACGTTGCCAGGTCCGCGTGAGATCTTATTTCGGTTTTAAAGATAGTACCCAGCAGCAGTGGTGCCTCGCTTAATTCGCGTTTATCGCAAACATGACCCAGCGCAAAGTACTGAATTACTGGAGAATAGAGATAAGCAAGAAGTGTAAAAGAATGGACCTGTAGAATTACAGGCCAAATCTTTAACATCGGTTTGCTGCGGGATCCTTGAACATATTCTCACATTGAATGTTATGATGTCCTTGAGAGGGAAACGCTTCTGTCCAAAAGTCATCGCGGATTTAGAAGGCATCCCCCGTTCGAAACTCAGCTTACCCTTTTCTCACACGAAATCATGCGAACCATGGACAGAGGTCAACAAGCAGATAGCATATTCCTAGATTTCCTGAAACTGTTTGAAGCGATGCCCCACTGCGGGATGTTGATGCAGGTACCAGTATACGGAACAGGTTCCCAGATATGTAAGTGAATCTAACACTTTGTAACACGCCCGGGAGTACTAATGGGTAGGGGGGGGGGGGCTTATACTGACTTCTCGTTTCGTGACCGTGCGCCCTGTCCACACCACGTACCTGGTAATCCCGCGGCGGTTGTACTGTTCTGCTCCACACTGCAGTTGGCTTGCCTGAAATTATCTATCGAAATATGCAAGCGGGTTTAGGGGAGCCACTCAACGTTGAAACACAACACTGTCCTACGTCGGGTATGAACATATATATTCTGAGATTATATGGAAACCACAGGTTGCACTGTTTCCACTCTAAATCGTAAATGTTTATCCCAATTAACAATCTTTATGATTAACAGTCCAAAATATAATTGAGACGAGCGACGCGGGTGATTATTGATGATGCGGAAGCCGAATGATCGAACGAAAGTTCTTACGCTCGTCACACATACAGATATCTGGTAATAGTCCTCCCTGTCACTAGTAATGATATGATACTGTTCGTAAAGTTAATTTTTCAGTTCCCAGTTCTCACTTGTACGAGCGTGCGCGTAACCGTCGCAGCGCTGCTGATTGTTGATAATGCGGAGCGCGATGATCGAACCACGTTCTCACGCTCGCTACAAGTCACTGGCACTTGATTGCACTCTTTTGTGGTAAATAGTATTACTAATTCACATTTTGTTCATTCTTGGAGACCGAACACGGCGTGGATGATCGATGCTATGCGACACGCAACGAGAGGATACATAAATACGTTATTAACGCCACTGCTCATTTTCCATTACTTCTTGGCGCACTTTCCTCTGAATCACTTCCATATTTCATCACTTTACTGTAACAGCACTTGTAGCAACACTTCAACCTGAATACTAAAAAAGCCTCTCACATGCAGAGCTACACACTACACAACATAACAGTACCGTGTCCCGCGCTCGACTTCCTACAGACGCGGCTGCCCGCAAAGATACTCCACAACTAATCCAGCGATATGACAATACGCTTAAAACTTCTTAAGTAATACAAAGCAGTACTTTGTCAGAGACACTTGTATCATCAAGATTCCGCAGGGAAGTGTGAGAGGGCCGCTGTTATTCACTATATACGGTACGATAACGATCTAACAAACTGTGTGAGCAGCAGTCTGTGGCTGTCTGCTGATGGCGCTGTGGTATATTGGTATGTATCGTAGTTGAGTGACTGCAGAAGGATACAAAATTACTTAGACAATATTTCTAGGTGGTGTGATGAATGACAGCTTGCTCTAAATGTGGAAAATTAAGTTAATGCAGATGAGTAGGAGAAACAATCCCGTAATGTTCGGATACAGCTAAATCAGTGTACTGCTTGACACTGCCACGTCGATTTAATTTTTAGGCGTAACGGTGCAGCGTGATACTAAATGGTATGAACTCGTACGGATAGTAGTAAGGAAGGCGAATGGTTAATTTAAATTTATTGGGAGAATAACATGAAAATGTGGTTCCTTTGTGAAGGGGAACGGGTATGGAACACTACTGGGATTCAAAATTGTTCAGGCTTTCGTGGCCACTTGTTGACAAACTGCCTATTGGCTTCTGTCTCGGGTTCTTCGGCCGACGTTCATCTGATGATTTTTCTGACGTTTCGCCAGCACGAGTGGCTGGCATTGTCAAAGCTTCACCCTCCATTCACCACCGGCAATGGAGGGTGAGGCTTTGACAATGCCAGCCACTCGTGCTGGCGAAACGTCAGAAAAATCATTAGATGAACGTCGGCCGAAGAACCTGAGACAGAAGCCAATAGGCAGTTTATCACTACTGCGATTCTTTTGAGTAATGCTCGCGTGGTTAGGATCCCCACAAGGTCGTGTTAAAGGAAGATATCTAAGTAGTTCATGGGCGGGTTGCTAGGTTTGTTACCGATAGGTTCGACATTTCTGAAGATGAGAATTTTGTTAACAGCGAATATAGATTTAAGTGTTAGGAAGACTTTTTTCAAAAATTTGTATTGAGTGACGTATGAAAGTGAAACAAAGACGATCAACAAGACAAGAATAGAATACAAGCATTTTTACATGTGGTGCCATAGAAGAATGCTGAAGATTAGATGGGTAGATCACGTAACTAATGGGGATATGCGGAATAGAACTGGAGATTAAAGAAATTAGTGGCACAACCTGATAAGAAGGAGGTGTCGGTTGATGGGAGGGGGGTGAGGAAGGGGGGGGGGAAGAATCGTAGAACGAGACCAGGAGATGAATACAGTAAGCAGATTAAGAAGGATGTGGATTGCAGTAGTTGCTCGGAGATGAAGAAACTTTCACGGGAGAAGGCAGCATGCAAAAAAATGGTTCAAATGGCTCTGAACTCTATGGGACTTAACTTCTAGGTCATTAGTCCCCTAGAACTTAGAACTACTTAAACCTAACTAACCTAAGGACATCACACACATCCACGCCCGAGGCAGGATTCGAACCTGCGACCGCAGCGGTCCCGCAGTTCCAGACTGTATCGCCTAGAACCGCTCGGCCACACCGACCGGCTGGCAGCATGCAGAGCCACATAAAACCAGTCTTCGGACTGAAGACCACAACAACAACAACAACAGGTCCAACAACATGCGAGTATTACGGAGATTGGTCCCGAACTCAAGTTGGAATCTCTGGAGGGAAGAGGACTTTCTTTTCATGGAACGTAAGTCTAGGGGTAGGGTCTTTGATTCATAACCAAAACGTGTTCGGTCCCGGGTTCGATCCCCGCCACTGCCTAAATTTTGATAAATAATCAGCATTGGCGGCCGAAGACTTCCGGCATAAGAAGTCAGCCTCATTCTGCCAACGGCCTTGTCAAAGAGGGCGGAGGAGCGGATAGAGGTTCAGGGCACTCTCTTGTCCTAGGGGTGGAAAAATTGCCCCTAAAGGCGGAAGAATCAGCAATGATCAACGATATGAGGATGCAGAAGGCAACGGAAACCACTGCATTAAAGACACGTAACGTGTATCCACAGGACATATGGCCTGTAATTGAAGAAGTGTGATGATAATCTCTCCATTGGCAAACGATTCCGGAATAGTCCCCCATTCGGATCTCCGGGAGGGGACTGCCAAGGGGGAGGTTACCATGAGAAAAAGATTGAATAATCAACGAAAGGATAACGTTCTACGAGTCGGGGCGTGGAATGTCAGAATCTTGAACGTGGTAGGGAAACTAGAAAATCTGAAAAGGGAAATGCAAAGGCTCAATATAGATATAGTAGGGGTCAGTGAAGTGAAGTGGAAGGAAGACAAGGATTTCTGGTCAGATGAGTATCGGGTAATATCAACAGCAGCAGAAAATGGTATAGCACGGGTAGGATTCGTTATGAATAGGAAGGTAGGGCAGATGGTGTGTTACTGTGAACAGTGCAGTGACCGGGTTGTTCTAATCAGAATCGACAGCAGACCAACACCGACAACGATAGTTCAGGTATACATGCCGACGTCGCAAGCTGAAGATGAAGAGATAGAGAAAGTGTATGAGAATATTGAAGGGGTAATGCAGTATGTAAAGGGGGACGAAAATCTAATAGTCATGGGCGACTGGAATGCAGTTGTAGGGGAAGGAGTAGAAGATAAGGTTACAGGAGAATATGGGCTTGGGACAAGGAATGAAAGGGGAGAAAGACTAATTGAGTTCTGTAACAAGTTTCAGCTAGTAATAGCGAATACCCTGTTCAAGAATCACAAGAGGAGGAGGTATACTTGAAAAGGCCGGGAGATACGGGAATATTTCAATTAGATTACATCATGGTCATACAGAGATTCCGAAATTAGATACTGGATTGTAAGGCGTACCCAGGAGCAGATATAGACTCAGATCACAATATAGTAGTGATGAAGAGTAGGCTGAAGTTCAAGACATTAGTCAGGAAGAATCAATACGCAAAGAAGTGGGATTCGGAAGTACTAAGGAATGACGAGATACGTTTGAAATTCTCTAACGCTATAGATACAGCAATAAGGAATAGCGCAGTAGGCAATACAGTTGAAGAGGAATGGACATCTCTAAAAAGGGCCATCACAGAAGTTGGGATGGAAAACATAGGTACAAAGAAGGTAGCTGCGAAGAAACCATGGGTAACAGAAGAAATACACTCCTGGAAATGGAAAAAAGAACACATTGACACCGGTGTGTCAGACCCACCATACTTGCTCCGGACACTGCGAGAGGGCTGTACAAGCAATGATCACACGCACGGCACAGCGGACACACCAGGACCCGCGGTGTTGGCCGTCGAATGGCGCTAGCTGCGCAGCATTTGTGCACCGCCGCCGTCAGTGTCAGCCAGTTTGCCGTGGCATACGGAGCTCCATCGCAGTCTTTAACACTGGTAGCATGCCGCGACAGCGTGGACGTGAACCGTATGTGCAGTTGACGGACTTTGAGCGAGGGCGTATAGTGGGCTTGCGGGAGGCCGGGTGGACGTACCGCCGAATTGCTCAACACGTGGGGCGTGAGGTCTCCACAGTACATCGATGTTGTCGCCAATGGTCGGCGGAAGGTGCACGTGCCCGTCGACCTGGGACCGGACCGCAGCGACGCACGGATGCACGCCAAGACCGTAGGATCCTACGCAGTGCCGTAGGGGACCGCCCGCCACTTCCCAGCAAATTAGGGACACTGTTGCTCCTGGGGTATCGGCGAGGACCATTCGCAACCGTCTCCATGAAGCTGGGCTACGGTCCCGCACACCGTTAGGCCGTCTTCCGCTCACGCCCCAACATCGTGCAGCCCGCCTCCAGTGGTGTCGCGACAGGTGTGAATGGAGGGACGAATGGAGACGTGTCGTCTTCAGCGATGAGAGTCGCTTCTGCCTTGGTGCCAATGATGGTCGTATGCGTGTTTGGCGCCGTGCAGGTGAGCGCCACAGTCAGGACTGCATACGACCGAGGCACACAGGGCCAACACCCGGCATCATGGTGTGGGGAGCGATCTCCTACACTGGCCGTACACCACTGGTGATCGTCGAGGGGACACTGAATAGTGCACGGTACATCCAAACCGTCATCGAACCCATCGTTCTACCATTCCTAGACCGGCAAGGGAACTTGCTGTTCCAACAGGACAATGCACGTCCGCATGTATCCCGTGCCACCCAACGTGCTGTAGAAGGTGTAAGTCAACTACCCTGGCCAGCAAGATCTCCGGATCTGTCCCCCATTGAGCATGTTTGGGACTGGATGAAGCGTCTTCTCACGCGGTCTGCACGTCCAGCACGAACGCTGGTCCAACTGAGGCGCCAGGTGGAAATGGCATGGCAAGCCGTTCCACAGGACTACATCCAGCATCTCTACGATCGTCTATATGGGAGAATAGCAACCTGCATTGTTGCGAAAGGTGGATATACACTGTACTAGTGCCGACATTGTGCATGCTCTGTTGCCTGTGTCTATGTGCCTGTGGTTCTGTCAGTGTGATCATGTGATGTATCTGACCCCAGGAATGTGTCAATAAAGTTTCCCCTTCCTGGGACAATGAATTCACGGTGTTCTTATTTCAATTTCCTGGAGTGTACTTCAGTTGATTGATGAAAGGAGGAAGTACAAACATGTTCCGGGAAAATCAGGAATACAGAAATACAAGTCGCTGAGGAATGAAATAAATAGGAAGTGCAGGGAAGCTAAGACGAAATGGCTGCAGGAAAAATGTGAAGACATCGAAAAAGAATTGATTGTCGGAAGGACAGACTCAGCATACAGGAAAGTCAAAACAACCTTTGGTGACATTAAAAGCAACGGTGGTAACATTAAGAGTGCAACGGGAATTCCACTGTTGAATGCAGAGGAGAGAGCTGATAGGTGGAAAGAATACATTGAAAGCCTCTATGAGGGTGAAGATTTGTCTGATGTGATAGAAGAAGAAACAGGAGTCGATTTAGAAGAGAAAGGGGATCCAGTATTAGAATCGGAATTTAAAAGAGCTTTGGAGGACTTACGGTCAAATAAAGCAGAAGGGATGGATAACATTCCATCAGAATTTCTAAAATCATTGGGGAAAGTGGCAATAAAACGACTATTCACGTTGGTGTGTAGAATATATGAGTCTGGCGATATACCATCTGACTTTCGGAAAAGCATCATCCACACAATTCCGAAGACGGCAAGAGCTGAAAAGTGCGAGAATTATCGCACAATCAGCTTAACAGCTCATGCATCGAAGCTGCTTACAAGAATAATATACAGAAGAATGGAACAGAAAATTGAGAAAGCGCTAGGTGACGATCAGTTGGGCTTTAGGAGAAGTAAATGGACGAGAGAGGCAATTCTGACGTTACGGCTAATAATGGAAGCAAGGCTAAAGAAAAATCAAGACACTTTCATAGGATTTGTCGGCCTGGAAAAAGCGTTCGACAATATAAAATGGTGCAAGCTGATCGGGATTCTGAAAAAAGTTGGGGTAAGCTATAGGGAGAGACGGGTCATATACAGTATGTACAACAACCAAGAGGGAATAATAAGAGTGGACGATCAAGAACGAAGTGCTCGTATTAAGAAGGGTGTAAGACAAGGCTGTAGCCTTTCGCCCCTACTCTTCAATCTGTACATCGAGGAAGCAATGATGGAAATAAAAGAAAGGTTCAGGAGTGGAATTAAAATACAAGGTGAAAGGATATCAATGATACGATTCGCTGATGACATTGCTATCCTGAGTGAAAGTGAAGAAGAATTAAATGACCTGCTGAACGGAATGAACAGTCTAATGAGTACACAGTATGGTTTGAGAGTAAATCGGAGAAAGACGAAGGTAATGAGAAGTAGTAGAAATGAGAACAGCGAGAAACTTAACATCAGGATTGATGGTCACGAAGTCAATGAAGTTAAGGAATTCTGCTACCTAGACAGTAAAATAACCAATGACGGACGGAGCAAGGAGGACATCAAAAGCAGACTCGCTATGGCAAAAAAGGCATTTCTGGCCAAGAGAAGTCTACTAATATCAAATACCGGCCTTAATTTGAGGAAGAAATTTCTGAGGATGTACGTCTGGAATACAGCATTGTATGGTAGTGAAACATGGACTGTGGGAAAACCGGAACAGAAGAGAATCGAAGCATTTGAGATGTGGTGCTATAGACGAATGTTGAAAATTAGGTGGACTGATAAGGTAAGGAATGAGGAGGTTCTACGCAGAATCGGAGAGGAAAGGAATATGTGGAAAAAACTGATAAGGAGAAGGGACAGGATGATAGGACATCTCCTAAGGCATGAGGGAATGACTTCCATGGTACTAGAGGGATCTGTAGAGGGCAAAAACTGTAGAGGAAGACAGAGATTGGAATACGTCAAGCAAATAAATGAGGATGTAGGTTGCAAGTGCTACTCTGAGATGAAGAGGTTGGCACAGGAAAGGAATTCGTGGCGGGCCGCATCAAACCAGTCAGTAGACTGATGACAAAAAAAAAAAAAAAAAAAAAAAAAAAAAGTGATCAAATTTTGGGGAACCAAACAATTGAAGCTCACTGCAGAACGATTCTGCTGCCGCCAACGTACATTTCGGCTAAGGACTACGAAGACTAGATGAGAGAAATAAGGTGCTCTTATTGAGGCATACAGACAGCAGTTTTTTACTCGCTCTGTTTGTGAGTGGAACCGGAAAGAAAACAACTATTAGTGGTACAAGATACCCTCCCACGTGCCATATGATGACGTGCTGGATTTGTATGTTGATATATTGGAAGATGAACGACAGAGTCAATATTTTCAGTACGTTTTGGCAACAGAACACAACATACACGTCTTTGGTATGGGTTCATGGGATATTCAGCGAGAAGACGTCGTCGAAGAGAGTAAAATGTCCTGTCCTCGAAGATATCCTCATCTCTCTCCCCTTGTGATTTATGCTGCCTGTGCAGCAAGCTGAAGGGGCAGATGTATTCACCTAACTCCCCCCCCCCCCCCCCCCCCGCACACACACACAAAAGAACTGTTAAAAAACATTTCTCTGGGTCCTTTGCCAATACTCTCCAGTTTCTATAGCCCATCTTCCCAAGACCTTCGATTACTCCATCTTCCCATCTGGCTCTTGGTCGACCACGTCCTCTCCCCCCTCCTAGCTTTCCTTGTAATATTATTTTTGCTACTTCTGTATCATTCATGCGAGCCACATGTCCCGCCCACCTCAGTCTGGATGATTTCACTATCCTTCTGATGAGTTGGTCTTTGTATATTATATACAGCTCATGGTTGTATCTCCTCCTCCATCTACCTCTTTCACAGATTGGGCCGATAATTCGTCTAAGTACCTTTCTTTCAAATGCATCCAGTGTTTCAATATCTTTAGTTGTTTATGTCCAGGCTTCAGAGGCATATGTAAGCACTGGTTGTATAAGTGATTTATATATACACTCCTGGAAATTGAAATAAGAACACCGTGAATTCGTTGTCCCAGGAAGGGGAAACTTTATTGACACATTCCTGGGGTCAGATACATCACATGATCACACTGACAGAACCACAGGCACATAGACACAGGCAACAGAGCATGCACAATGTCGGCAGTAGTACAGTGTATATCCACCTTTCGCAGCAATGCAGGCTGCTATTCTCCCATGGAGACGATCGTAGAGATGCTGGATGTAGTCCTGTGGAACGGCTTGCCATGCCATTTCCACCTGGCGCCTCAGTTGGACCAGCGTTCGTGCTGGACGTGCACACCGCGTGAGACGACGCTTCATCCAGTCCCAAACATGCTCAATGGGGGACAGATCCGGAGATCTTGCTGGCCAGGGTAGTTGACCTACACCTTCTAGAGCACGTTGGGTGGCACGGGATACAGGCGGACGTGCATTGTCCTGTTGGAACAGCACGTTCCCTTGCCGGTCTAGGAATGGTAGAACGATGGGTTCGATGACGGTTTGGATGTACCGTGCACTATTCAGTGTCCCCTCGACGATCACCAGTGGTGTACGGCCAGTGTAGGAGATCGCTCCCCACACCATGATGCCGGGTGTTGGCCCTGTGTGCCTCGGTCGTATGCAGTCCTGATCGTGGCGCTCACCTGCACGGCGCCAAACACGCCTACGGCCATCATTGGCACCAAGGCAGAAGCGACTCTCATCGCTGAAGACGACACGTCTCCATTCGTCCCTCCATTCACGCCTGTCGCGACACTACGGGAGGCGGGCTGCACGATGTTGGGGCGTGAGCGGAAGACGGCCTAACGGTGTGCGGGACCGTAGCCCAGCTTCATGGAGACGGTTGCGAATGGTCCTCGCCGATACCCCAGGAGCAACAGTGTCCCTAATTTGCTGGGAAGTGGCGGGCGGTCCCCTACGGCACTGCGTAGGATCCTATGGTGTTGGCGTGCATCCGTGCGTCGCTGCGGTCCGGTCCCAGGTCGACGGGCACGTGCACCTTCCGCCGACCACTGGCGACAACATCGATGTACTGTGGAGACCTCACGCCCCACGTGTTGAGCAATTCGGCGGTACGTCCACCCGGCCTCCCGCATGCCCACTATACGGCCTCGCTCAAAGTCCGTCAACTGCACATACGGTTCACGTCCACGCTGTCGCGGCATGCTACCAGTGTTAAAGACTGCGATGGAGCTCCGTATGCCACGGCAAACTGGCTGACACTGACGGCGGCGGTGCACAAATGCTGCGCACCTAGCGCCATTCGACGGCCAACACCGCGGTTCCTGGTGTGTCCGGTGTGCCGTGCGTGTGATCATTGCTTGTACAGCACTCTCGCAGTGTCCGGAGCAAGTATGGTGGGTCTGACACACCGGTGTCAATGTGTTCTTTTTTCCATTTCCAGGAGTGTAGTTAATTTCGTGGTACGAGTCAGGAGCCTTAAGGATAGAAGTCTTGTTATGGCAAAATAGTCTCTGTTGGCCAGTATTAATCTCTGCTTAATTTCATAGGAGGTATCATTTAGATGTGTAACTGTCGAGCCCATATACGTGAAATGTTCAGCTCTCTCAAATGTATAATTGCCCATTGTTATTGCATTTGGCATATTTTCTCTATGTGCTTTTCCAGCTGCCATGTATTTTGTTTTTTGTTCATTAATAATGAACCCCATGTTCCTGCTGGCCGGTTCAAGAGCTGTAAAGGTCACTTTCATTGCTTTTTGAGTTCTTGCTATTATATCTATGTCATCTGCGTAGGCCAGTATCTGCCCTGATTTATAGAAGATCGTTCTCCTATTCAGAAGGTTTGCGTTGCTCATCACCTTCTCCAGGGCGGCATTAAAGAGAAGGTATGCCAATGCATCCCCTTGTCGCACTCCATTTTTAATACTCAATGTGTCGGACAACATTCCTCCTATTCTTACACTACCTTGTGTTTCGCTCATTGTCAGTCTCACCAGCCTTACCAACATTCTAGAGATTCCCAGTTCATCTAGAGCTTGATGTAACTGCTCTCTATTTATGCTATCATAAGCTGCTTTGAAATCTATAAAGAGGTGATGCGTGCCAAGTCCATATTCGTTTGTTTCTTCCAGGATTTGTCTTAAGGTGCATATTTGATCTATAGTTGACTTCCCAGGAAGGAATCCGCATTGGTACGGCCCCGTCTCCCTCTGTATGATGGGGAGTGTTAGAGAGGAGCAGATGTATTCACATAATCACCACACAAAAGTACTGTTAAAAAACAACCCTGTAAACATTTTTGCAGCGATGCCTTTGGATGAGCTGTTATACGTCAGCCACAGTTCCGAAAATCAAAAACGTCAATAGTGGACATTTGCAGCTCCTCTTATACGCTGTCTTCATTAGCCAGTATAACTTACATGGTATGGGAAATCTAAAAATCTTATGGTCAGTTTTGTACAGGGTATCCCTTACGTTTATATACCGGTTGTGTTTTACACAAGTATTTCACATAAACTCTCCCGAATAAGCTCACTGTACTGAATGGTAGTGTGTCCCCTACAAGAGCACATTCGTCGGCTTTTAGGGCTGCAGGCAGTGTAGAACTAGTTACTCTTTGATCCTCGTAAGTAGACGTGAGACATAGCAATGAGGTGGCGCCTATGAAAAAGTCGGTTGTACGTATTCAGCGCCGTCGACTTGGAGACATACCAGAATACCAGAAAGGACTTACCGCATGTGGACGAGCCAATGACCCCACATTGCTGAAGTTTCTCAGTTTGTTGTGTATCATGGCAGACTGTCCAACGTGTATACAGGGTGGTCCATTGATAGTGACCAGGCCAGATATCTCACGAAATAAGCGTCAAACGAAAACACTACAAACAACGAAACTCGTCTAGCTCGCAGGGGGAAACCAGATGGCGCTATGGTTGGCCCGCTAGATGGCGCTGTCATAGGTCAAACGGATATCAACAGCGTCTTTTTAAAATAGGAACCCCCATATTTATTAAATATTCGTGTGGTATGAATGTTTTAGTTGGACCACTTTTTTCGCTTTGTGATAGATGGCGCTGTAATAGTCACAAACGTATAAGTACGTAGTATCACGTAACATTCCTCCAGTGCGGACGGTATTTGCTTCGTGATACATTACTCGTGTTAAAATGGACCGTTTAACAATTGCGGAAAACGTCGATATCGTATTGATATCTTGCTATTGTGATCAAAATGCCCAACGAGCGTGTGCTATTTATGCTGCTCGGTATCCTGGACGACATCATCCAAGTGTCCGGACCGCTCAGCGGATAGTTACGTTATTTAAGGAAACAGAAAGTGTTCATCCACATGTGAAACGTCAACCACGACCTGCAACAAATGATGATGTCCAAGTAGTTGTTCTAGCTGCTTTCGCGGCTAATCCGCACATCAGTAGCAGACAAATTGCACGAGAATCGGGAATCTCAAAAACGTCTGTGTTGAGAATGCTACATCAACATCGATTGCACCCGTACCATATTTCCATGCACCAGGAATTGCATAGCGACGACTTTGAACGTCGTGTACAGTTCTGATACTGGGCACAAGAGAAATTACGGGACGATGACAGACTTTTTTCACGTGATCCATTTAGCGACGAAGCGTCATTCACCAACAGCGTTAACGTAAAACGGTATAATATGCTCTACTGGGCAACGGAAAATCCACGATGGCTGCGAGAAGCGGAACATCAGCGACCTTGGCGGGTTAATGTATGTTACCGCATTATGGGAAGAAGGATAATTGACCCTCATTTTATCGATGGCAGTCTAAGTGGTGCAATGTATGCTGATTCCCTACGTAATGGTCTACCGATGTTACTACAAGATGTTTCACTGCATGACAGGATGGCGATGTACTTCCAACATAATGGATGTCCGGCACATAGCTCGCGTGCGGTTGAAGCGGTATTGAATAGCATATTTCATGACAGGTGGATTGGTCGTCGAAGCACCATACCATGGCCCTCACGTTCACCGGATCTGACGTCCCCGGATTTCTTTCTGTGGGGAAAGGTGAAGGGTATTTGCCATCGTGATCCACCGACAACGCCTGGCAACATGCGTCAACGCAATGGCAATGCATGTGCGAACATTACAGAAGGCGAACTACTCGCTGTTGAGAGGAATGTTGTTACACGTATTGCCAAATGCATTGCGGTTGACGCACATCATTTTGAGCATTTATTGCATTAATGTGGTATTTACAGGTAATCACGCTGTAACAGCATGCTTTCTCAGAAATAATAAGTTCACAAAGGTACATATATCACATTGGAACAACCGAAATAAAATGTTCAAACGTACCTAAGTTCTGTATTTTAATTTAAAAAACCTACCTGTTGTCAGCTGTTCGTCTAAAATTGTGAGCCATATGTTGGAGACTATTACAACGACATCTATCACAAAGCGAAAAAAGTGGTCCAACTAAAACATTCATATTTCTTTACGTACCACACGAATATGTAATAAAAATGGGGGTTCCTATTTAAAAAAGACGCAGTTGATATCCGTTTGACCTATGGCAACGCCATCTAGCGGGACAACCACAGCGCCACCTCGTTTGCCCCTTCAAGCTAGACAAGTTTCGTTCTTTGTAGTTTTTTCGTTTGACGCTTTATTTCGTGAGATATTTGGCCTGGTCACGATCAAAGGACCACCCTGTACAAAGAAGATGAAGCTCTCGCTACCATCACACCGTAAAACCAGTGGCCATAAAAATGGTCGTAACCGATAGCAGTCAGAGGCGAGGGTGACAGTTTGTCAATGACAGCTGATTTCATACCTGACATGAATTGCTCCTGCCAGTGAATGCACGTCATTCCATTCACGTTCATGGCGAATGTTACGAAGAGAACTGCGTGCGATGGACATTTGCTACCATGTATCTCGCAAAAAGCGAATTGCTCGCAGCACCACATGAAGCTGTACGTGTATAATGGCCCATACAACACAGAATCATGTCAGTAGGTTGCGTAGGTTGCTGGTGGTGCGCGTTGTGTTCACTATTTTGTATCTTTTAAGATGTTACAAGTTGTCGTGTGTATTGAAGCCCACTGATGCATTTGACCTTCGGTGTGCAGAGAGTGCAGTTAAGGCCAAAGGCGGTGGTTTTTTTCAGTTTTGGGAACAATATTCGGACACATTTAATGAGGTTGCTGTAAACACGAACCAGTATGTTTATTTAACCTTTTTCGGTGAGCAAGTTTCGTACTTTCTGCTACATGTAGTAATGAATAAGCTATGGAAACTAGAGTGCCAACAGCGTTGTTCACATCCGTTCCCCGTTTAACATCACTCACGCATCATCAGGATGAAGTTTTCAATCTGCGGCGAAGTGTGAGCTGATGTGACACTTCCTGGCAGATTAAAACTGTGCGCCGGACCGAGACTCGGACTCGGGACCTTTGCCTTTCACGGGCAAGTGCTCTGTCAGCCGAGCTACTAACGCGCAAGCCATCCTCTCAGCTCTAATTCCGCCTCATCCTAATCTGCTACCTTCCAAACATTACAGAATTTCCTCTGTGGAACTCGCAGAAATAGTACTCGTAGAAGAAAGGATATTGGATAGAGCACGTGTCCACGAAAGGCACGTGTCCCAAGTCTCGTTACTGCACACAGTTTTAATCTGCCAGGGAGTTTCCGTGAGGCATCCCATCGCACACAGTCTGGGTACAACGTAACAATAAACATCGCCGAATTTTGGTAGCTCTGCGGGATGTAAACATCAGTGAGTAGTTCTAGGTTGACATGGAAGACACTTGCCCTCGCCAAATTGATGTCACTATCGAGGCTGTAGGCGATGGTACATGGTATTAACGTGATTTCTGATGCTGTGCCCTCATTCTTTCTCCAGTTTGCTAAGTTTCATGCGTTTGAAAACACAATGCTTGGTACGACTATAAGATGGTATTCTTTGGGTGTGTGAGACAGGGTTGTAGCCTCTCCCCGATGTTATTCAATCTGTATATTGAGCAAGCAGTAAAGGAAACAAAAGAAAAATTCGGAGTAGGTATTAAAATCCACGGAGAAAAAAATAAAAACTTTGAGGTTCGCCGATGACATTGTAATTCTGTCAGAGACAGCAAAGGACGTGGAAGAGCAGTTGAACGGAATGGACAGTGTCTTGAAAGGAGGATATAAGATGTACATCAACAAAAGCAAAACGAGGATAATGGAATGTAGTCTAATTAAGTAGGGTGTTGCTGAGGGAATTAGATTAGGAAATGAGACACTTAAAGTAGTAAAATAGTTTTGCTTTTTGGGGAACAAAATAACTGATGATGGTCGAAGAAGAGAGGATATAAAAAGTAGAATGGCAATGGCAAGGAAAGTGTCAGGAAGAGAAGAGAAATTTGTTAACATCGAGTATATATTTAAGTGTCAGGATGTCTTTTCCGGAAGTATTTGTATGGAGTGTAGCCATGTATGGAATTGAAACAGGGACGAGAAATAGTTAGGACAAGAAGAGAACAGAAGCTTTCGAAATGTGGTGCTACAGAGGAATGCTGAGGATTGGATGGGTAGATCACATAACTAGTGAGGAGGTATTGAATAGAATTGTGGAGAAGAGGAGTTTGTGGCACAACTTGACAAGAAGAAGGGACCGATAGGTAGGACATGTTCTGAGGCATCAAGGGATCACAAATTTAGCGTTGGAGGTTAGCGTTGAGGGTAAGAATCATAGAGGGAGACCAAGAGATGAATACACTAAGCAGATTCAGAAGGATGTAGGCTGCAGTAAGTACTGAGAGATGAAGAAACTTGCACAGTATGGAGTAGCATGGAGAGCTGCATCAAACTAGTTTCAGGACTGAATACCACCACCACAACAACAACAACAACAACATTCTTTGGGGTACGATTGCAAATCAGGATGAACCTGCTACTCGGAGTATTGAAATGGTGACCATACGAGAAATTCTACAAGTGTGCGATAGCCTATACTCGCTGACAGGCGTAGTTAACACAGGTTCCTTTTAAATTTCCTTTACGAAATTTAAAACAAGTGATTCTGAAAATTGAATAGCATCCGTTTTCTGCTGACTCTGTACGTACGCTCGAGCATCCCTGATGTCTGCAGATCGGTAGAGGCTGCAAGGCAAGCTACATCCCGAGTGACGGCTGGCCATTAATCACATTACCGCCGGACGGCCGCTGACGGACAAGAGATAAGCCACTGGTGCACAAACAGCAGAGCCCGGAAAACAAACAGCCGCTGGTCCCGGCGTGCCATCAAAATACCGGGACACGCGGCTCCTGGTCCCTGTCAAACGCCTAGGTGCGTAGCCACTGTCCAGATGCTCCGAGCAGGTGCTTCCATGTCAGAACGTAGCACACGACCAGTTTTAAGGCGGCACTTCAGTCAGCTTTTCCTACTGTGTCTCAATTTTAGACCTCGCCTCTGATAGAGAATTGATCAGAATGAATCATAATGAGTTCAGGAACTACAAAGGCCACTGT
The DNA here is from genome assembly GCF_023898315.1 of Schistocerca nitens. NCBI lineage: Eukaryota > Metazoa > Arthropoda > Insecta > Orthoptera > Acrididae > Schistocerca > Schistocerca nitens. The sequence continues at coordinate 74,351,688 of NC_064614.1, forward strand.
ACAGTGAAAAGCTACTGAATTCTTCGTTTATGTGTAAATAAGTTTTTGCAAGTCACGTCTCAAGTTGTGTCGACCAGTGTGCGATTTGCAGGGGGGGATGGAGGGATTTCCCCCCTCTGGATCAGACCATCCCTTCCTCTGGTTTTAGTTTATGCATCCCAACCTGGGATGTTTATTTCCCACGCACTGGAGTAAAACTTTACACATAATTTAAATTTGTGGAGCCGAACATTGAAAGTTTTTAATACAGTCTTACGATTAATATGTTTGCTTATTAATTTTGAAAAAGTGTTATGTAGTAGCTAAGCATTTCAAAACATTTAGAACTAAATCATCATTATCATGTTGTCATTGTTGCTTTCGTGGTGCGTCATCCGTTTACATGCGAGCTTACGAGGGAAGTAGTGTGGCAGTCATACCGCAGCAGTCGTACCGCAGAGTTGGGTGAGCTGGGGGCTGAAATTCCCACCCGGGCCCTGACACAGGGTGGTGACCCGATACCTGTGGGAACATTTACTGGTCGGCCACCTTTTGGCAACGGTATGGCGCAGACTAACGCGCCTGGGACGAAAGCACAAAGTAGCGCGAAGTGAGCAACGGTACTGGTCAGACGGGATCGGACAGTCTGACTTCACTAGCCGCGAACCATGTGGGTGGAGCTTAACACAGGCTCCCCAGCATAGCGTACTCCAAATTAATCGGTGCCGTGTTTTCGCTGCCTCGCGTCCGCCAAACACACGGCGATCTTCACACGTTCCCGCTTCAGTAGCTTCACTAGTGAGTTGAGTGCGTCCGGGCCTGTAAGAACTACGGAATTTCAGTATCTCATTCAAGCAAAGCAAAATTTCTGATTTCCTTAAGAGCAATGCATTACCTGATACGTGTACAAACTCTGACAGTCAGGATACTAACAGTGATGCTAAAAGAGTTAAAACAGACAGTGAATGTAAAAAAGAAAACGGTAATGATGGTGCTGATACAGGGGAAGACACTGAATCTCTGGTGACTGAAAATTGTGACACTTCTCAAGGTAGGAATGGGAGTAACAGTACTCTTGAGATTATAGTATGAAATTGTGTTGCCTTATTACGTTTTCAAAACTGGCAAAAGACTAAGCCGTGGCTGTCCGTAAATGAAAAAACAACTTAGTAATATGCACAGTGTGTTCACAAGTTCGTGAACTTAAGGTGGAAAGCCGGCCGAAGTGGCCGTGCGGTTAAAGGCGCTGCAGTCTAGAACCGCAAGACCGCTACGGTCGCAGGTTCGAATCCTGCCTCGGGCATGGATGTTTGTGCTGTCCTTAGGTTAGTTAGGTTTAACTAGTTCTAAGTTCTAGGGGACTAATGACCTCAGCAGTTGAGTCCCATAGTGCTCAGAGCCATTTGAACCATTTTTTAAGGTGGAAAGCAGTGAACGTGTGCGTATTGATAACGCGTTTTTAGCTGGTGTTTCTGCCAATAATACCAAAAAACTAAATGATAAAATCGGGGATCATGCAAAGTGCAAATCACACATGAAATGCGTAAAAATCTTGAGTATAAAAAAAAGAAAAGTTTAGAAAAATGCGTGAGTGAAAGTGAAAAGTTGTGGGTAAAGCAGCATCAAGAAAACATAATCGCAACTGCTTGGTTGTTCAGATCTGAATCTGTAATAGATAAACAGAAATTATCATTATCACAGAAATTTAACTCTTTTAGCACCAGTGTTAGTATCCTGACTGTCAGAGTTTGTACACGTATCAGGTAATGCACTGCTCTTAAGGAAATCAGAAATTTTGCTTTGTTTGAATGACATCCTGAAATTCTGTAGTTCTTACAGGCCCGGACGCACTCAACTCAATCATCATCCTGCAGTAATCGAACTACAAAAGCTTAATGGTTTATGAGTCGATAATATGCTTCATTCTGACCATGCATGCCGAAATATCATTTTATTTGTAGGAGAAGAAATGAAAAAGAATCTTGCTCAGTTCCTTGCAGAATCGGGTACAAACTTTAGTATCATGATGGACGATGGTACAACGGTTTCCAATAAAACTTTTTTAATAATACATTTACGTTTGTCCTTTGAGGGAGTTGCTTGCAATTATTTTTTTGGCATTGTTGAATTAGAAAGTGGGACAGGAGAATGCATTTTCAGCACACTGTTAGTAGCTCTTGAAAAGTATGGCATTACAAATGATATTTTAGTACACCTTGTAGGTATCGCAACAGATGGTGCCTCAACAATGCTTGCTGCTTACAAAGGCGTAGCCGCTCTACAGCGTAGTCATTTACATAAGGATTTAACTGTCGTTCATTGCATGAACCACAAAATGGAATTAGCTGTCCACAATGTTATGAATGATGTAGCAGTTGTATACCATATACAGGTTTTTTTAGATTCTTTATATTCTGTGTTTTCTCGTTCGCGTACGTTGGGTTGCTTCCTCATTTAATGCTGTTCGAGCTTTTCATGAAAGTCACAGTTCTCTTGTCCTTCCTTTTGAAAAACTGAGACATGATGGTTCCTGAACAACTCAGGAGCGATCTAAATTTAAAGGTTTACTAAAACATCTCACAAAGTGGTTGCTTGTAATGGAATGATTTATGCTTTATGAGGCCCTAAAGTTCTACAAGTATTATCATTCTTTATGCAGAACAGAAGTTGTTCAGTCCTTAAACAAAACAGCAAATTGACCTGGCTATAAGAACTCTTGAAACATTGAAAACAAATGACTCGCCACGAATTAGGATGATAGTACAAGAGTTGGAGGAAAAGCGCACATTCAAAGGGGTATTAATTAAACAACCATCTTGTGATGAACATAACAGATTTCAGACATTTCGGAACAAACTTTTTCAGTCTTTGGTAGACAATATAAAAACCGCTTTGAAGACCTGGATTTCTTTTCGGGTGTAGCCGTATTAAATTCAGATACATGGGCTTCAGATGCTTATGAATGTGTGTTTCATGGTGACATGTCAATTTCTCGCTTGTGTAATAAGGTTACTTTTAAATTACGTGAAAGCACGTGTGCGTCACTAGTTAAAGATTTTCGAATCTATGGAGAAAATCCTCAACACATGCCCAATTCTGTGAAGGGACTTGTGAAAGCAGTCGAAGTTATACCTATATGTACGGCTGAATGTGAACGCGGATTTAGTACCATGAATTTAACACTGACTGATCAGAGAAATCACTTACAAAGTCCGACACTTTCAAATCTACTTTTCATTTCAATAAATGGACCTCCACTGCACTGCTTCGCTGCAGAAGAATCTGCAGCAAGGTGGATCAAGTCTCAGCACCATAGCGCCCTTGACAGACCAACAGACAAACCCTCAAATCTTCAGGAGCAGTCTCATTCATCTCGTCTCTTCAGCTAAACTCTGTAAGTTAAAATGACAATTATACACTGTAGTACTAGCTGAACCGGCCACACTTTGCTGTAGCTTTGTCATAATACGATGATTTAACAAATTAACTTCTACTTATAATTTCAGAGTGTTAAAATTAAGCACAAAACAAAACAAAAATGTTAATTTTACATTTTATTCATCTCATATTTTAGTATAGTTTGAGTATCGTATATTACATGAATCATTTACAAAGTTGTTAATTAACAACATATGAAGTATTATTAATTTTATAAATAAGGTAAATAAACTCGGCATTGCCCGGATGTCTACGTTCCCCTTATGTCCATATCCTTCTTTTCCCACTCCCCACTTCCTCCTGCTCTTCTCTCTGTGCATCTGCTTTTCTCCTCTATCACCTCCTACCGCCTCCGTCACTCTCCCCTTCGCTAGGGTCAATTTCTCTCCCCCTCTAAATCAATCTCCTCCTCCACTCTCTTTCTGTCCCTGTGACATCCAACATTTACATACTGAAAGCAGTAATTTGGGTCTACAATTGCCATAAGGACAACGATGAATGTTTTTTTTTTGTAGTTGATGTATTCACTTCCAGTATTCGGAGGATACATAATTTGCACATGTTCGCCATATATGGGTCCTATGCAGTGAGGGAAATTCCACTTCACTTCGAAATTTCTTGCTACCTTCTGCCATTCTTCTGTGTCCATTGGAATCTGAAAAGTAAAACATACTCATTACTTTCCCTATTTTTTCAGACTGATGACACAGAGGACACAGTATCAAAAGATGACTGCGCTGTAGCTCTTGAAGAGCATGTACCTCCCACATAGGTCAAGCACATATTTTCAAATGTTCTTTTTAAAGCAGCCTTGGGGGATCTAGTATGATAAAAAAAATTAGGTTAAATATATTTCAATTCTTTCAATTTAAATCTGCGTTTCATACTAGAATGTCGTGTTCCCAGTTTGGCACAGCTTTGCCACAGGAGACACGAAAGCGGTCGAAGACGTCCGTCTTCTGGTCGGCTCCTGATCGTTGTCAGAAGGAGGCTAGTTTTTGATTACGCAAAGACTTCTCTTATTTGGAAAAGAACAACCCGGATTCTTTTACGTAATCACTACGAATTATATAATCACCTAAGGGACCTTTAATAATTAACAATAAAAAATTGCGTTTGCAAGTGAAATCATGAATAAATGGGGCAGCTATGAGTTGTATAGAAGACAAGGAGCGGCCTTCTGTCTGCGACCAGGATGCCGCAGTATTCTCTGCTGTAGTAAAGGCTGTTTGACATATATAAAAATAATATGGCATGGAGGTTAAAAAAGTATAAAGGAAAAGTACAGAATAAGAAATCTGGTAAACACTAAATATATTCAAACAATTCTCACAAGCAATTAGGGCTCATTTATAAGCAGTATAACTTACATAAGTACTTTTCTAACTGTATGGTGCGATCAGATTTCAGCCCGTCCTGTGTTAGCTCCTTGGTTCACATTTTTGTCACAAATTAGTCATTACTTTTCTCCTTCCTTCAAGACAATTCTTGCACCGTTCAACACCTTCATAACAATAACTTGCCGGTTTACAGTATCGAACATAAATTACTCGAATTTTATTAATTAATAATGTTGTCTGCACGCTGGCAAGACCGCTCACTTTTATGGCTTAAAGTCGACCTTCTTTACACTTTCACATTACAAGCAGAAGTACATTAAAATCTGAAGATCTACAAAAGTTCGTTACTGTCATCTTTTATTTAGATCAAAGCGGAACGGCAGTTCAGCTTCTGTTAAAATGTTTCTTTGACTGCGCAATCGATGTATTAGCGTCCGCGCTAGATGCACAGCTTTACAGTTATGTAAATTATATAAAACAAATGTCTTTCAAAGAATATATCTCATCTCATAAGTTGATCATTTAATATAAAGATAGGTGAATGCCTTTCCAAGGGTACTCACAGCTTTCATACTACGGAAATCCCAATAATATTACAGGGAGTATGAATAGCAAACTCCGATCATCGAAACATTGGTTGCAAAACACAGCTGTGAAATTGTATATGTGGGCAATAATAATTGTGACGAATTTGTTCAAACAGAAACAGAAGAGTCGGAATGAATACGATTTTAGAAATAAGTATTTTTAACAGTTCTTTAATATCCATTTTCATTTGCTTAAAAATGCCAATAAAACATTACTTAAATGAAATCAGTATTGAATATTGCGTGCTTATCTTGTAACCTCCCCACAGAAAAAATTATTAATGAAATTGAACCACATGTAACCTCCCAACCAAATTATTGTAATTAAATGAAAATGAACCAAGCGTAAACTCCCCACAAAAATAATAATTAAATGAATTTTTTATTATTGTAACCTCTGAACAAAATTGGCTGCCAATTATAGTCTCCGTGCAAAAATGCATTCACATTTAATGTTCCCACAAAATTTTATTCCTAAACCCAGAAATAATAAAAAAAATTCAGTAACCTGGTAAATTTTATGACGACAGCAACGCTGCGCCTCGGCCCTATATTATGAATAAAAAAAATTCTTACCTCAATAAAAACTGCAAACATATCTGCTCTTACATAAAAGTTTTCGGCTCAGCTCCGTGCAATGCTGGCCCATGCTTTGTGATTCGTGAAAGGAATGAATTATTCGTTGGATAACATCTTTAAATTCAAATGAATGCTTTTTTTAAATTACTTTATATTATAAAAATTATTATTGGGGCATTTTTTAAAATAAATTAAATGACAATTAATATACATTACTAGATATGCGCAAGGCTGCTTCTTTACCTTCTACAACAATACTCATCCTCCACAGTCCTGACCAGAGGAGGCTGCCGACACGCGCCGACTACCGCCGACTCACGCAGACTACACAGGACTACTGTCGACTAGCGCAGACAAGCGCAGACTCCTACCGACTACTGCCGACTAGCGACAAGCAACAACTAACGACATACAGCTCTCTGGTCAGAGACTCTCCTAAGTCTTGCCTATTGCAGGCAGCGCGTATAGCGCATACCTCACCTCTTACATAACCCTCCACTGGGGGGGGGGTCAATAATTTGGCAGCGATGGTGAGTCAATTGGACTTGCCATGAGCAACAAATTTTTCCTAATTAACTAAGTTTACAACCACAGAATATATACATATATATATAAGTGCAGAACATAAAATATAGTGCACATGAACTGAGTACAGAAAATATCAAGCAAAGCCAAAATGTGTACACAATGAGTACAAAACATATTAACAAATGACAAAAAGTGCACACGCACTGTAGTATAGAACATATCAGGAAATCACAAAATGTATAGGCAATGAGTTAAAAAATGACAAAAAGTGCACACGCATTGTAGTACAGAACATATCAGGAAATCACAAAATGTATAGGCAATTAGTACAAATCATATTAACAAATGACATAAAGTGCATACGCACTGTAAAACTCTTTAGCATTTTTACAACAAATAAACATATCAAGGAGTGAAATAAAGTGCACACGCACTGTATAAGTCTTTAGCATATTTACATAATATATCATGGAGTGAAATAAAGTGCACACGCACTGTAGAAGTCTTTAGCATATTTAGGACAACTAATCATATTAACAAATGAAAATGAAGTGCACATGCACTGTATATGTCATTATCATTTTACAAGAACTAGGAAAGGAATGGGAAGGATTGCATCATGGTTGTAGCACATTAGGTTGCACGCAGCTGCACTGAAGGTCCATATCTTTCTACAGAAGCACAACACCAAGTGAGACAATCTGAAGTTCTTTTCCCTGAAGTATTAATCAGTGTAGCCAAAACACTGAAATGTTGTATTAATATTCCATGTTATCATTTTGGTAGTACATTAGGTACACCAAACAGTGGGACCATAATAATATCTCCATCGCTCAAGGTGGTGGACAGCATGTCGTGTCAACACCACGTTCTTGTAAAGTACACCAACGTAGAGTTAGTGCAAAAACCAAATATAGTGCTCCATGAGCATGCAGATAGACTGGACAAACGGATATTACAGTAATTTCTGGTAATTAGGTTATAAGGTGAACGACATTAAATCTTATGCAAGTCATCATTGATAATTACACTAGTCTATTAACTGATTTTAAGTAATTCGTGGCACACATCGCCCAGTTACTGAACATTTCTGTACCATGTATGAAGTATTACAGAATAATGTTCATAAGTTATCTGTTTACAGAGAACATTGGCACTCATTGGCCAGTTACAAATCATCAGAAGTCATCATTCAAACAGGAGCTAATTCATATATATGGCATGAAAGTGACATAATATAAATTTAAAGTATAAGAAACAGTGACATTCGTTGGTCAGCAAGTATTGAATATTACAAAACTCTTTTCATCATTCAAGTGACATATGACATATTTAAAAATAATTATTGGCACTCATTGGCCAGTTACTAAACATGTAGCAAGTATTGAATATTACAAAACATTTTTCATCATTCAAGTGACATATGACATATTTAAAAATAATTATTGGCACTCATTGGCCAGTTACAAGGTATTCATATAGTTTTACAAAACATTATTCAGTATTATTCAGAAGTCATCATTCAAAATAACAGTTAATTATTGGACTAGCATTAATGCATAAGTCATCATTCAGTATTACTCAGAACTCATCATTCAAGTGACATAGGACATATTTAAAATGTAACACACTGTAACTATTATTCAAGGTCTGTAGTCGACTAATACATAGACATAATGGATTCAATACAACAGAGAAATTTGTATTATATTTAGAACTAGAAATATATCTTAAACTGGTAGCATTATTTGGTTGTATACTGGTAATAGTTGGGACTGGTAATAATTTTTTTTTTCTAGCAATGCTTTGTGTTGGGATCGATAGTTAATTGCTGGGGGATGAAAATATTTCCTTTTAACTTATTGCTAGAAATAAGGATTAATAACGTCATTCGTCATGAGTCAGCTGTAGCAAGGTTATGAAACAAAGGCAGTATATGTGATCACATTTATAAATGATAGACGCAACTGGGTAAAAAAAATGCAAGTACTAGAACAGGTTTAATAAGTAACAGGTTTAGTAAGTATCATGAAAAGCTTCTCCTGGAAAATATACAAAATGGATTATTGAGCTGAAAGAAGAAATACATGTTATGCTGAAAAGTAGTGAACTTCGAATTAACAGGTAATGAAACGTGTACTCAATATCTGTGTACTGTTGCTGTCTTTCCCAAAACATTCAGTCATTATACTATGCGACATAAGACATACCGTCAAAAGGAACTGCAACAAATACTTAAATAACTACATAGCATCTCTTAACTAACAGTAAATATATAAACTTCATCATAATTCTCATCTGCGAAGAAAAACTTCATTATCATTACTATCATCACCTGCAAAGGAAAACTTCATTATCCATATCACCATAGCTCCATTATTATCATAACCTGTAAAGAAAAACATCATTATCCATATTAGAATATTTTGCATCACTATTCATCATCATTCATTATCATTTGCAAAAAAGTCACCTCATTATTCATTATACAACTATTCATAGTATAGAATTTCTTATTTCTAGCATATTTCATCACTAAAACTAACATGTGTAGTTCTGTCTGACAGTCTGCATCAATCGCCTCGTATTCTGAAAGAAAAAAAAATTAGTTAAGACTGCTATCATACGATGTGTATAGTATATTCTTGTTAATGCTTGTTAATTCTGATCCATTTACTCTTCGTCACGAGGTATTGCATCTTCTTTCGGTCATTCCGAAGGTGAAATTCCCATTTCTGTTTAATATATTTCTTTTACACGTTATTTCTTTCTGAAAATAATGAACAATGATTAATGTCTTGCATTTAAATCATATACCCATTAAGTAAAAGCTGGTTTCTAGTGATATAATTGAGCATACAGCGTAGCATGACAGAAAACGTAATATGTCAAAAAACATAGACAGTGTTCAGATGCAAAAATGTACACAGAATATCACAATGTAACAGCAAAAAAAAAAAAAAAAAGTAAAATAATTACGATATTGAGATATCATAAGGCAAAATGTCAAAGTCAACTGGTGTTTGTTATATCGTAAAGATTACATAGTGCATACAAACAAAATAGTAAAACAATCATAGCTACATAAAAAATGGAAAATGTGCACGGTCTGATGTGTAACAACAAGAAAAGCGACCTGCTAACCTTACCTTGCCGGGCACTTGCCAAGAAAAAATACGATAATCATCAGTAAGTGTTCATGTGAATATAATTGCATAAGTGCTCATAAAAAAAATCAGGAAATGGCATTACAGTTTATAAATCATAAAGTATGTTCATTCAATAAAAGGTATGACGTTGGAGACGTGGTGGTTCCCTTTGGTTTTTCTGGTTCTCAAAGTTTCGACCTGTACTACATTGGGATGAGGAATGCTTCGAATTCGATATGGACCTGCATATAGAAGCTCAATTTACTACATCTAGCTTTTCCTCTATTAGATAAATAATGTGTGCGTACTAATATCTTCCGTCCAATGTGAAAGTCAGGGCGTGTACAAACCTGTTTTTGCTGTCTTCTCCGGCGCTCTGCGGCACATTTGATGTTGTTCAGCGCAATGTCAATTATTTCATGTTGTCGTAGTCGACGAGATGTAGGAAAGGTTACTAATTATTTAATTTTGTTAGGTGGTTCAACATTATTCAGTATAACAGACGGAGATAGCATAGTAGATTAATTTGGTATGGAATTAATTACGTCTTGGAATGAGAGTATGTGTGTGTCCCAATCAATATGTTTTTTATGGCGGTATATTCTACACAGTTTACCACTTTCTTTCATTAATCGTTCACAAGGTTTCGAAGAAGCATGGTACCTGGATATATAGGTCGGAGAAATGTCTCTAGCTCGTAACATACGTGTCCATATAGCAGATCGAAACCGTGATCCATTGTCGGAAATTACTTTCAATACATGTCCTACATGAGATAAAAAATGTTTTACAAATGCTTTCGAAACAGTTTTAGCAGTAACTTTGCGTAACGGAGTGAAGGTAACATATTTTCAAGTGCGTTCAACAGCTATAAAGATGTAGCAAAAACCTCTATTAGTTCTGGGAATCGGACCAAAAATGTCTACAGCGGCCATGTGTCTCAATTTACCAGGTACAATGGGATGTCATGGAGGAATATGTGAAGTCGTATCTGACTTAGCTTTCTGGCAGATTTTACATGACGCTAAAATTCGTCGAATACGTTTCTCCATGTCGGTAAAATAACAGTTCTGTCTCAGTATAAGAAAACATTTTCTGGCTCCGTAATGTGCGTAACTTAAATGAGTATACCAGATTAATTTGTTAACAAGTTCGTCAGGAATGCATAATAACCAATTGTTGCTGTCAGGGTGAGAGCGGCGAAACAGAATGTTATTGCGTACAGTGTAATGGTTTCTAATGGTAACATTATTCTTATCTTGCCTAAGGTGTTTAATTTCTTTCCATACGTTGTCTTTACTCTGCTCTTGTGCTATGTCTTGTAATGACGACGAAATGAAATTCTCAAATGCAACTTGTTGAATGTACATTACGCTGAAATTTGCTTTGCAGAAGTTGGTTGCGATGTCTTGCTGATTGTTGCTGAGAGAACGGGATAGTGCGTCTGCTACAATATTTTGTGTACCGGGAATGTGAACAATTGTGAAATTAAATTCCTGCAAATAAAGTTTCCATCTACCTAATCTGTCGTGTGTAAATTTAGCCGAAAGTAAAAACTGTATCGCTCTATGGTCTGTGTAAACGGTCGTATGTCTTCCATAAAGAAAGTGCCGAAATCTCGTAAATGCCCAAACAACACATAATGTTTCAAGTTCTGTAACAGAATAATTTCGTCCAGCAGGTGACAGAATGCGACTCGCAAAGGCTATGTTTTTAATTACTGTAGTGCCATCTTGTTCAATCTCCTGAAAAATGTGTACGCCTAAAGCGGTGTCGGTGGCAATGGAAAAATTTCTAGTAAGATCTGGGTGCGATAAAAGTGGTGCATTCAACAAAGCTTGTTTCAGGTTCACAAATTCAGAATGAGCTTGCTTATCCCAGGACCAAATAGTGTTTTTACCTGTCAATTGACATAATCTAGGGGGTGTCTAAAACAGAGTAATGAATAAATTTACGAAAAAAGTTAATTAAACCCAAAAAGCTACGTAGTTGTTTCTTCGTCGTAGGAACAGTAATGTCACGTAAAGCTTGAAGTTTTTCCGGGTCAGGCGCATGCCTTCTGCTGAAATTACATGTCCAAGAAATTTTAGGAAGTTTTGCCAAAGTGCGATTTACTGAGATTAACTGTGAGTCCTTGTGCACGAAAAGTTCGTAACAGTTGTTCAAGAATCAGATTGTGTTCAGACCAGTTAGCTTATGCAATAAGAATATCGTCTACATACGTTGTGATTCTGTCTTTAAGTTCTGTCGGAAGTATTGTATTCAAACCGCGAATAAATGCTGCTGAGGAAATAGTTAAACCGAACGGTAATTTACAAAATTGATAACAATCACCAAAACAGAGAAAAGCCGTGTACTTTCTGCAGTCCGGATGGAGTTGAATTTGCCAAAATCCCGATTACAAATCTAATGTGGAATAAATAGCAGTACCATTAAATTTTTGTAGAAGTTCTTCTAGTGTTTGAGGGCGATCTGTTTCATTAATAATCAAGTACGAGGCGAAGTGAACCAGCCTTTTTCTTAACAATATGGAGCGGGTTTATGTACGGACTAACTGCCGGTTCAATAATTCCTTCGTCAAGCATAGCTTGCAATTCTTTCTTAACTTGTTCTCTGTGAATATACGGAATGGGATAATGTTTGGCTTTAAATGTGTCGTGCTGTTTGACTTGAAATTCATACATAAAACCGGACATAGTACCAGGAACGTTGTCGAAAACTGGAGCTTGCTGTAAAAGAATTTTGCGTAGTTGTGTGCGTTCGTTGTCTGTATTTGCACTGCTCTGTTTAACTTTATCAGAAATCATCTGTATAACGTCATAGTCGGCTTCGTCTGGAGTATTATAGTTGTGTACGTACGTATCTGTGAACAATTTGGAATGACAGTCTATGTTACGTGATGCGGAAATAACCTCTGTACGATTAATTGTTTGTTCTTCTGCAAATAGAGAGTGCTGAAATTCTAAAGCCAGTTGTACATTTTCATCCTTTAACATTAAATAGGAGTTTTGAAAATCAATAATTGCGTCGTGTTGTACCAAAAAATTTGTACCTAAAATAACGTCTGTCGTCAATAAGGGAACAATCCAAAAATTTGAGTGAAATGTATGACCTGCAATACAAAATGATAAATGTGTCTGTAATTTAACATCTACTCCTTTATCAGATACTGCTCCTTTTACTTTCGTTTTGCCTAATGGTAACGTAGGATAGCTATTCTCTTTGTTACATTCGTTGAAAGTTTCCTCATTTATGACTGACATAGGAGATCCAGAATCGATTACTGCTGAAAATTTGGATGATCCAATTTTTAGTTCGATGACAGGGTGTAAAATGGTTTTTTGAACAACTGCTCTTTCCTGCAAAAGAGTGTCTCGGATGTCGTCAAAAGTAATAACATTTTCGTGAATAAGATTCTCTGTGTAAAAAGTATTGCTTACGTTACTGGAAAATGCAACCTGTACTGTATTTAGTCAAATTCTGTCTGACGTGCTATTATTTTCGGGAGGATGCTGTGGCATTTCAACTATTTGAACTGTTCTATTATTTCTTCCTGACGTATTACGTTCGGGATGATATCTACTGTCTGGTTCATTCATGATAATATGTTGTTGCGGATGATTTTGCTGTTGGTAAGACTGACTGTTATTAAATGTACGCTGAAAATTGTGCTCATTATTTTTACGTCTGTCATGATAGTCATTTCTATACGGTGCATTGCGATAGGAATTGAAATAATGTGTTTTCTGTACGTACTGATTTCCTTGTTGCTTTGCATTACTATTTGTTCTGGCCGACGCTATACGCGTACGCGGCGAAACATTAAAGCTTGGTTGACCTTGTGCATTAGATTATTGGTTAGGTATGCTAACCGGCTGGCTTTCATGCTGTTGCGGTGAAAAACGTCTATTGTTACCAAAATGTGGTTCCTGTTGCTGATAATTTTGAAGATACTGATAATTAAAATTTTGTCTGTTATTAAAGTTCTGGTGGTTGTCGTTCCTGAAGCGTCTATTAGCTTTGCTATTGAAATTGCGTGGCTGGTCGTAATTGCTGTATGTTTGTTGACCTTGGTTATTATATGAAAAAGTTTTGTTTATAAAGGAATAATCCGATTGCTGCACTTCCAAAAGCTGTAACAGATCTCTGAATGCCGAAATATTTTCTTTCTGCTGATCCGTCAGAAGTGACACTCTTAATGATCGTGGTAATTGAGAAATACATAATTGAATAAGTGCAGATTCACTGTATGGTTCACTTAAGTACTGGTTTTGTTGGACCATGTGCTCAAAAAATTGCGTGACAGTGGAAAAATTTGATTTATCATAATTTGGTAAACTAATTAATTGATCCTTGATTCCGCACTGTGTCGTCTTCGACCAATACACTGACAGAAAAGCATTCTGAAATTCTTCTACCGAGTAGCATTGTCTCGCGATCGGTCTCATACGAGTTGCCGGTTCGCCTTCCAAAAAACTGCAAATAAATTCAAGTTTATGTGTTACAGGCCAAGTCGGTGGAAAAGCAAAGCTAAATTGTTGTATCCAATCCAAGGGGTGAATCTGTGTTCTGTCATTTTTAAATACTTTAAATTTTCTCACTGATAGAAAATGTTTGTAATCAAAGTTACCGTCTCTGTACGTCTGAACAGGTTCAGGATTGTATGAGAATCTATTCGTCTGTGATTGTTCGGAATCTAAGTCACGTACTCTCTGTAAATTACCTAAATTATACTGGCTGTGTCAGTGTGACAAATGTTCGCAAAGTGGCGTCTGCTGTGATGCGTTAAACGCTGAAACATTTTTCATCTCTGTTACCTCTTGCTGTAAAGGTGACAGTTTTCTACGTAATGTATTATTGGACAAATCTATCTCACTGATCGTCTACTGTAAATTTTGGAATTCAGGTGTTTGATTAAACGAAATCGGTGAAGTATCGTCTGATTTGCTGTCATTATTACTTTCAATAACATCAATACGACTGGCCAATTCATCATATTTTTCAGTCAGTATTTTTACCTGATCATCGTTTTTAGTATCACAAGCATTAATTTGTTTTTGTATTTTACGTGTGGTTTCGTTAAATTTTTGAACGTCAGCTTTGATGACATCGGAATCCTGTATTAGTTCTAATTGTTCGAGTCTGTCGGTCACTGTCTGAAAGTCTACTATGTGTGTATGTTTTTGATTGAAGATCGGAAATTTCATCACGCAATTCGGTGTTCAACTGTTTGATAGTATTAATTTCGTCTGATACTGTAGCAATATTGTTGTCTACGTACGTTTTTGCTTTCGTAAACAATTTACGTTTATCTTCCTGTCTCTATGCGGTAATTGTTTCCATAACTTGTCGTTTTACTTTATTTTGGTCCTGTATGAATTTATGGTACCGCGTTTCACTGTTTTGTAGGTGGTGATTAAAACGTTCATCAATTTGACTGTTCTGTTGGTCGAATTTCGCGTCTACTTTTGCATCCAGTGTGCGCGAAAGTTCTGCTGACATTAGTTTAAACTCGTCGCGTAACTGTGTTGCGTTTTCAGAGCATTGTTTACCGACTGCACTAATTTCGTCTCTAAGTGATTCTGTTGTAGCTGTCTGCATATTCCTTAATTCTTGAGCAACAGATCTAATTTCTTCACTACTTTTCCTAGCACAAGCCTCAATTTCCACACGTAATTGTTCTTTAGTATCATGACATTGCACGGCAACGGCTGTAATCTGTTCGCTAAGCTGTCTGGAATTGTTGTCTAATTTTTCATTAAGGTTGTCATGTTTTTCATTAAGTTGTTTGAAATTTTCATTAAGGTTGTCTTGTTTTTCATTAAGTTGTATGAAATTTTCATTAAGGTTGTCTTGTTTTTCATTAATTTGTTTATTCTGTTCACTAAGTTGTTTCTGATTGCTGTCTTGCTTATCATTCGACTGTTTGGAATTGCTGTCTATTTTTTTATTCATTTGTCGTAATAATGCCATAACTTGATCGCAGCCAAAATTATCGGCTCTATTCACTGTGCTATTTGATGGCGTACCTGCAATTGTCACGTTTTGTGTAACCATTTGGTCATTCTGTGATTCTCGAAAAGGTTTACCAATCGGATGTGCACTGTTAGTCACTACCTCGGAAATAAATAAATCTGACGTATTCTGATTACACTGTTCATTTTCGTCAGAAACATTTATCTGTTCATTACGTAAATTTTGCAAACCGGCTGTATCAAGCTGCACAACGTTCATTGTAACGGAACGTGCCGCGTCATCAATTGTCGTTAAATGACAGAGGACACAACTGAATTTATTTGTGCATCATTAGGATCAAAATCATTATTAGTGGTCGGTACGCACTGATCGTCTGTAAATGGAGGACTATCATCATTACACTGAGTGTCGCAAATATTATCGGTCAAGTTATTAGAGTCGGCTATTTCGCTCATTGCACATCGTGATGTACTGTTAACAGTTTTTCGCGGCATTTTTTACAAATCAAAATTATTCACAAATGAAACAAAGACAATGCAAAATGCAACAAACACAATTACAACAAAGAGCAACAAATTGCCGATGATCTGTGAAAGAAATAGTGACAAATTAGTAAATGCGTTACACCAGATGCAAACTACATTTAAGTAAATAAGAGCAGATATATGACTACTTATCAGAAGATTCACAAAGAAATACGATCCTGGCCGGATGTCGCCAAGGGTAACCTCCCCACAGAAAAAAATTATAAATGTAATTGAACCATATGTAACCTCCCAACAAAATTATTATAATTAAATGAAAATGAACCAAGCGTAAACTCCCCACAAAAATAATAATTAAATGAATTTTTTTAATATTGTAACCTCTGAACAAAATTGGCTCCCAATTATAGTCTCCGTGCAAAAATGCATTCACATTTAATGTTCCCGCAAAATTTTATTCCTAAACCCGGAAATAATAAAAAAAATGTCAGTAACCTGGTAAATTTTATGACGACAGCAACGCTGCGCCTCGGCCCTATATTCTGAATAAAAAAAGCAAAAATTCTTACCTCAATGAAAACTACAAATATATCTGCTCTTACATAAAAATTTTCGGCACAGCTCCGTGCAATGCTGGCCCATGCTTTCTGATTCGTGAAAGGAATGAATTATTCATTGGATAACATCTTTAAATTCAAATGAATGCTTTTTTTTAAATTACTTTATATTATAAAAATTATTATTGGGGCATTTTTTTAAAGAAATTAAATGACAATTAATATACATTACTAGATATGCGCAAGGCTGCTTCTTTACCTTCTACAACAATACTCATCCTCCACAGTCCTGACCAGAGGAGGCTGCCGACACGCGCCGTCTACCTCCGACTCACGCAGACTACACAAGACTACTGTCGACTAGCCCAGACAAACGCAGACTCCTACCGACTACTGCCGTCTAGCGACAAGCAACAACTAACGACATACAGCTCTGGTCAGAGACTACTAAGTCTTGCCTATTGCAGGCAGCGCATGTAGCGCATACCTCACCTGTTACAACCTTTATGTAATTCTTCAACACCAATGAAACAGTTTCACATACTTCTGGCACTATGAGGGAAATAGCAGAATATGATACTTTAAATAAGTACATTAGTGACTTGTATGAATCGCCAGTGGCTAAAAATCGTAATGTGATGGCCCATCGAATTCTTGGTGAATACTGTCTTGGCAGTTGTTATCTTTCTTTACAATAAGACGTGTAGTTAACTGCAGTAAGTAATTAATGTCCTAGTCGACATTCTCGTAAAATTACTAAATAACACATCATCGTCTGCTTCTAGTTCCTACGATACTATTTCGTGGACCTTCTTTAAATACTCTTCTCTTCCACCATCGTTTTCTTTTCCTTTAGTTTTCATTTCCGTTGTTAGCTGCACGTGCAAGTACCAATTAGACCGCCGCTGTGATCACTTTATCATCCATTATACGGCAAGACCGACACACGTGTGGCACAAATTCTGTTGCTTTGGTATAAATTAACCTGCCGCATGCAACATACGCCGTAAGATGTTGCCTGTTGTAGCATGCTACAAGACGACACACGCCACATTTCCCTAGCATGCCGCAATGTTGGGGACGTCGACCCAGCGTAAACGAGGCTTTGGAGTCAGGTCTGTATTGTATGGTGGATGTGAAACTAAAGCCTGCAATCAGATCCAAACGTAGTGGAAAACTGTGAAGAGGTGTCATTCTGCAACGAGATAACGGTCGCCCACATTCTGCCAAACGGACAGCCGACGCAATAAAGGAGTTGAGATTCGAGGAGCTGGAACATCCACCATACAGTCCAGACTTGCCTCCAAGCACTTTTCACATGTTTGTACCCTTAACGGAAGCACTACAGGGAAGAAGATTTTAAAGTGATGAAGACGTCATTGCTGCGGTGCAAGATTGGTTACAGATGCAACTGAGAAACGTATTTTCTGATGAATAAAAAAGAACTCTTACAATGTCGGGAAAACTGCATTGAAGTCCAGGGAGGTTACGAAGAAAAATAACGCATGTTCCAGTTTTCTATCATCAGAATAAGTACAGCTTTTACACAAATGTCCCTTTACTTTTTGAAATCCCCTCGTATACTTGTATGTAGATGATTTTGTAAATAAGCTTTACCTATAATGTACTTTTAAAGATATAACAAGGGATGGCTTTTCTGATAGTGCATACGCGTGAATAGGGGGTTTCGGCATTAACATCTATTTATAAACAACTGTTTAACCATGGGTAACACCGCGGTCGAAGCTAGTAACATACATAATTATACTAACCCACTAAGACATTCCCCCCCCCCACTGGTAAAAGCACAAATCGCACACTGGACTGTCGACTGGTCTGCAGATGATGAATGATATGAATAAACTGGTGAAGTCACGGCCTATCACTGTTTTCCTGTAACACAAGTGTAGACTTCCTATTGTAGTTGTAAACTGTCGTAGCTGTGTTGGGAAAGAACCAGAGCTCCAAGCTCTAATTGAGAGCACTGAAGCTCAAATAGTTGTAGGTACAGAGAGCTGGCTAAAGCCGGAAGTAAGTTCAGCCGAAAATTTTCAAACGATCTAACGGTGTTCAGAAACGATAGATTAAATACAGTTGGTGGTGGAGTATTTATTTCTGTCAGAGGTAGTTTGCCGTGTAGCGAAACTGAAGTAGATAGTTCATGTGAAATAGTATTGGTAGAGGTTATACCTGACAATCGGACTAAACTATTAATTGGATCGTTTTACCGACCCGCCACCCCCCCCCCCCCCCTCAGTACAATTTCGGATGATGTTTTATGCCTGCCGCCGGCTTTAAACGTATAATTTTTCCAGCATATCGAGGATAGATTGAAGTCACCTCCGACTATAATTGTATGAACGGGGTACTTATTTGAAATGAGACTCAAGTTTTCTTTGAACTGTTCAGCAACTAAGAAGACATAGTTGATGAACAGTTCAAAGAAAACTTGAGTCTCATTTCAAATAAGTACCCCGTCATACAATTATAGTCGGTGGTGACTTCAATCTACCCTCGATATGCTGGAAAAATTATACGTTTAAAGCCGGCGGTAGGCATAAAGCATCATCCGAAATTGTACTGAATGCTTTCTCAGAAAATTATTTTGAACATTTAGTTTATGAGCCCACTCGAAGCGTAAATGGTTGCGAAAGCATACTTGACCTTTTAGCAACAAATAATCCTAGACAAATATTGAGTGTTGTGACGAATACAAGGATTAGCTACCACAAGGCAGTTGCTGCTAGGCTGAATACCGTAACACCTACAACCACTAAAAAAAACGCAAAGTATATCAATTTAAAAAAGCTTATAAAAATGCTCTTAATGCCTTTTTAAGAGACAGTCTTCACTCCTTCCGATCTGATCATATAAATGTAGAAAAGTTGTGGAATGTTTTCAAAGAGATAGTATCAACAGCAATTGAAAGATACATACCACATAGATTATTAAGTGGTGGTACTGATCCCCCACGGTACACAAAACGGATCAGATCGTTGTTGCAGAAGCAACGAAAAAAGAGTGCCAAATTTAAAGGAACGCAAAATCCCCAAGGTTGGCAAAGTTTTACATATATTGGAAATATGGCTCGTACTTCAATGAGAGATGCTTTTAATAATTTCCCCAACGAAATTATGTCTCGAAATCGGGCAGAAAACCCAAAGAGATTCTGGTCATACATAAAGCACTCCAAAGGCAAGACACAATCAATACCTTCACTACGCGATAACAACGGTGAAGTCACTGATTACAGTGCCACTAAACCAGAGTTATTGAACACTGTTTTCCGAAACTCCTTCACCAAAGAAGACAACGTAGATATTCCTGAATTCCAATCAAGAACAACTGCCAGGATGAGAAACATAGAAGTAGATATCCTCGGTGTAACAAAGCATCTTAAATCACTTAATAAAGGCAAGGCCTCCGGTCCAGATTGTATTCCAGTCAGGTTCCTCTCGGACTATGGTGATAAAATAGCTCCATATTTAGCAATTATATACAACCGCTCGCTCACAGAAAGATACGTACCTAAAGACTGGAAAATTTCTCGAGTCACACCAATACCCAAAAAGGGTAGTAGAAGTAATCCGCTGAAATACAGGCCTATATTACTAACGTCGATTTGCAGTAGGGTTTTAGAACATATACTGTATTCGACCATTATGAAGTACGTCGAAGAAAACGATTTATTGACATATAATCAGCACGGATTCAGAAAATATCTTTCTTCATAAGCGAGTGACACTAAAATACAGCTGATCGCCACATTTAGTTCCGGTGCAGCTATCGCGGCCAACAGACCTCGTCCGCGCAGTGGGGCCTACTGTTTCTCATCAGCCCAAGTAATGTATATTATGACTAGCTACTACGGTGCTATAGTTTTATACGTGACATGGCCAGACTTTGGCATGCAGTAGTTTAGTGTCACTCGCTTCTGAAGAAGGCCAAATTATTTTGGCTGAAACCTGGATAAAGCTTGGTTTCTACACTCCTGGAAATTGAAATAAGAACACCGTGAATTCATTGTCCCAGGAAGGGGAAACTTTATTGACACATTCCTGGGGTCAGATACATCACATGATCACACTGACAGAACCACAGGCACATAGACACAGGCAACAGAGCATGCACAATGTCAGCACTAGTACAGTGTATATCCACCTTTCGCAGCAATGCAGGCTGCTATTCTCCCATGGAGACGATCGTAGAGATGCTGGATGTAGTCCTGTGGAACGGCTTGCCATGCCATTTCCACCTGGCGCCTCAGTTGGACCAGCGTTCGTGCTGGACGTGCACACCGCGTGAGACGACGCTTCATCCAGTCCCAAACATGCTCAATGGGGGACAGATCCGGAGATCTTGCTGGCCAGGGTAGTTGACTTACACCTTCTAGAGCACGTTGGGTGGCACGGGATACATGCGGACGTGCATTGTCCTGTTGGAACAGCAAGTTCCCTTGCCGGTCTAGGAATGGTAGAACGATGGGTTCGATGACGGTTTGGATGTACCGTGCACTATTCAGTGTCCCCTCGACGATCACCAGTGGTGTACGGCCAGTGTAGGAGATCGCTCCCCACACCTTGATGCCGGGTGTTGGCCCTGTGTGCCTCGGTCGTATGCAGTCCTGATTGTGGCGCTCACCTGCACGGCGCCAAACACGCATACGACCATCATTGGCACCAAGGCAGAAGCGACTCTCATCGCTGAAGACGACACGTCTCCATTCGTCCCTCCATTCACGCCTGTCGCGACACCACTGGAGGCGGGCTGCACGATGTTGGGGCGTGAGCGGAAGACGGCCTAACGGTGTGCGGGACCGTAGCCCAGCTTCATGGAGACGGTTGCGAATGGTCCTCGCCGATACCCCAGGAGCAACAGTGTCCCTAATTTGCTGGGAAGTGGCGGTGCGGTCCCCTACGGCACTGCGTAGGATCCTACGGTCTTGGCGTGCATCCGTGCGTCGCTGCGGTCCGGTCCCAGGTCGACGGGCACGTCCACCTTCCGCCGACCACTGGCGACAACATCGATGTACTGTGGAGACCTCACGCCCCACGTGTTGAGCAATTCGGCGGTACGTCCACCCGGCCTCCCGCATGCCCACTATACGCCCTCGCTCAAAGTCCGTCAACTGCACATACGGTTCACGTCCACGCTGTCGCGGCATGATACCAGTGTTAAAGACTGCGATGGAGCTCCGTATGCCACGGCAAACTGGCTGACAATGACGGCGGCGGTGCACAAATGCTGCGCAGCTAGCGCCATTCGACGGCCAACACCGCGGTTCCTGGTGTGTCCGCTGTGCCGTGCGTGTGATCATTACTTGTACAGCCCTCTCGCAGTGTCCGGAGCAAGTATGGTGGGTCTGACACACCGGTGTCAATGTGTTCTTTTTTCCATTTCCAGGAGTGTATTTACAGCTGAGGTTGAATTGTTACATGTTCAATATTGTACATATTTCTGATCTGATGCGCTTTTCACACTTCAGTTTTATTTTTATGATTTCTTTTGCTCAGCAGGACTGTAGAAATTCGCCTTAACAACAACAAAATATTAGCATGAAATGCGGTCACCGCAACTAACCATCGCCCTTTACAGTATACAAGTTCGACAGCTGGTGCTTCAACTTTGGTATAACTTTCTTTTAATTTTCGTTGTTTCTCTTGTAGCAGTTCTTTCCTGCTCTCAGGCAGAAAGGTACTTCGCACGCTGAACACATCCGCACAGTTCTGACTGGGGTTTCTCTTGAACTGCAGACTGCTCGTCATCTAGATGATGAGTAAGTAGGCTTATGCTTACTCCGTGCGTGGTGAATACTTTCGACTACGTATGGCTTACGTGCCTGGATCTGACATGATAAATAATTTTTTGTACAGAGGATGAAGCAGCAGTCACTGAAACTATTTTTGGGACCAACGAACTTTTTTACACCTCTTGACGAAAGTGAATGTCGGGTCCTTTTCATCATCTTCATTCCTGTCGACACTCTTGTCACTAGATATAATTTCATCAAAATTGGAGAGACATTCTTGACAGCGAAGAGGGGCGATTTTTAGCCACACAGAAATCCGTCTGTAAAGAACACAAACTTCTATCCGAATAAAAAGTAATATTACATGTAGATTTCTGGAAGGTCAACACATAAATATAAACAGTCACCACCAAGAATAGCCGAATAAAGAAGAGCTACAGAGAGAAATGCATGATAATTCCACGAACAACATCAACAATGGATGAAATATCAGCTGTGTAGTAAGTACCCGGCAGAAGTACTGGACTATGCTTCTCGTGCCATCCAGCGAAAACATTACTGATGGAGTTTTTCTGTTGAAACGTACAAAATGTCCTCCATCGGCAGCAATACAGGGCCTATAGCCTGCCGGTGTGGCCGTGCGGTTCTAGGCGCTACAGTCTGGAACCGCGTGACCGCTACGGTCGCAGGTTCGAATCCTGCCTCGGGCATGGATGTGTGTGATGTCCTGAGGTTAGTTAGGTTTAATTAGTTCTAAGTTCTAGGGGACTGATGACCTTAGAAGTTAAGTCCCATAGTGCTCAGAGCCATTTGAACCAGGGCCTGTAACGCTGCGGAACATACCGACACACGTGTTATGGTTGCCACAGGAATGGATTCATAAGCGGTCACAATCGCCTCTCTCATGCCACCCATCGTACGCAGCTTTGTGGCGTAGACGTTGTTCATCAGATTTCCCTACAGAAGGAAGTCTAACAGCGTTAGATAGGAAGATCTTGGTGGAAGCTGAACACTTCCTCGTCGGCCTATTCACTTCTCAACAAGTTTATGAAGCAGGACTTGCTGCACTTCATGATGGTAATATGACGGGGCGCCGTCTTGTTAAAAAAAAAAAGTTTCCATCTATATATAGTTAGTGAACTGCTGATACAGTTCGTTCCTGCGACATGGCGAGGTACTTTATATCTGTCAATTTTCCTTCGACAAAGAATGGCGGTAAAAGTACTGTGAGTGGCGTACCACATCACACCGATAAGCCAGAAATATCGACAGATCGTTCTTCCGTAACATGAGGATTACATCATGCCCACTACAAGTAGTCATGGCGACTGATGGTTCCATTCAGTTTAAACGTGGCTCATCTCAACAAACAATGACGTCAGTCGACTGTTCATTATCGAAAATCCATTCACAAAATTCGAAGCGCCTGTGCGGATCGTCCTCATTCATTGCCTGAAGCAGTCTGAGATTGTAGGGCTTTCACTTTGCTTGTTTCAAACTGCGGTGAACTGTTGTTCTCGCGCGCGCCCTTATGAATGTATTTCTTTGGGGATCTTGTGAAACATCGTACCACTGATTCTACTCCAATCTCGTCCGCTACTGATTTCTATGTGCCACACCGTCTCTTCTTCAGAGTACGCACGCTTCCTTCCCTATCAAACTTGTTGTGGAATTTTGTTACTGTTACACGTGACACTGACGCAGTAACGAACTCTGTCCGCTGTCGCCTCTGAAATTCTTTCATGTTTTCTCATTTCCAATAACACTTTAAAATCCACTTTCTTTGCTCCAACGACACGTTTCTAGCCGACTTGTTATTTACGTGTAGTAACTGACAACTGAAAGTAAAAAAGAAAAGAAAAAGAAAAACAAATGAATGGCTACTTACACTAGTCATGGGCACACCCTACAATGACAAATGGATTAGGTTCTCTCTAAAAATTCCTGTTATTACAGTTCAAGCAGTGTAAAATCCCTTGTGCAGCACCCTATATATTGCAGGGAGACACACAAATGCGAGGTGGTCTCTTACACAGTCTTACAGAAAGCATCCACAATCCTGAATGGTGTACTGAGATGCCACCTTTCTACAATGTAAAGAATGAAGCTAAAAGCATCACACCGAACACAAAGAAAATCTAAACAATAGTAGTTCCAGTTCCCAGAGAGAGCGAGAACTGTTCAGCTGAAGCGGACAAAGAAAGTGAGAGTTGCTAGCCACGCGTTGCGTATTAGATGCAAAGAGGCAGAGGTCGAACTGGTGGAATTACCACCCTGCGATGAGTAGATGTTCGCAGTGAAAATCGGCGTGGTCTTACGAAAGCAACTACGGCAATAGCTGCGCGTGAAACATGGTAACCAAACGGGACGGTTGGCTTCTCCCAGGGCTATGGAAGGCAACGCTTGCGTGGCAAAATGGCGGTAATGGCCACACTCCTACTGTCTTCGATGTATACTGGTCCAAGGGCAGCAAACGAATGGACTCGGTAATGACTCTTGTTGCTGTTTGTAAACTTGGACGCCGCACAATATAACAAGAACAATTCTGTAGAATAATGCTTTAGAAACTGTAACGTTATCTGCCCGGACTTTTATTAAATATGTATTGCACCAAAATTGTGATTTCCGCCAATTATGCTACTTTCAGTTGATAACTCACTATGAAGTGCGTCAGTGGACCATTCGTTTTAAGAAGACATTGTCCTCATGTCAAATACAAGGTGACAACTATTGGACTATAAGAAAAAAAGATGTAAATAAACTTAAACTACGGCGCGCACATACTTTATTCAATATGTTAGCGTCACTATAGATACTCGGATTTAGTTTATGACATGTTCGACACGCCTGGAATCATTGACGATGATGTGGCCCAGACGAATAGAAATTTCTTCATGAACCCCTTACAGTCTCGGAATATCGATGCTGTCGATGACCTCCTGAATGACTATCTTCAGCTCAGACGTTGTTTTGTGGTTATTGCTGTACACCTTGTCTTTCCTATAGCCCCACAAAAAGGAGTTGCATGTGTTCAGATCCGGAGAATATGGCGGCCAAATGAGGTCCACGCCCGTGGCCTCTAGGTACCACAGACCCTGAATGCGGTCCCCAATGTGATCCTCCAGGACATCAAAGAATCTCCTGCTTCGATGGGGTCGAACTCCGTGTTGCATGAACCACATCTTGTCGAAATGAAGGTCACTTTGGGTAATGGGGACGAAATCATCTTCCAAAACCTTCACGTAGCGTTCGGTACTCACCGTGCCGTCAAGGAATATCGCACGGATTATTCCGTCACTCGGTATTGGACATCGCACAGTCAACCATTGAGGGAAAGAGACTTCTCGATCGCAAAATGCGGGTTGTCACTCCCTCAAATTCGCCAATTTCGGTTACTTATGAACCCATCCAAATGAAAGTGGCTGACAGCAACAAGGCGCGTGCGCAAGCGCATACTAATTCCCATGATGCCCCGCGACCAACCACGAAGTAAGAACGTCCCAACGCAAACCGTTCAAAACGTATGACGATTTTATTTCACATAGTTCAATAACGGTCACCCAGTATGTTTGTAAAGGTGTTAAACAAATCCTATTACAGTTTTCTAGGGGTTGTAGATTTTCGCCCGTGGTTTACAAGCAGCGTCTGTAACTGGTAATCAACAGATCCTGATTCCTGGGTTCGAACCACACCAGTGCCCAAATTTTGAATAAAATATCGTGGACAATGGCTGCCGAAGTGTTTCGGCATAAGAAGTCACCTTCATTCAGCCATCGGCCGTGTCAAAGAAGGCTGAGAAGCGATCAGAGGTCTAGCGCACTGTTTTGCCCTTATTATTATTCCGTCACTCGGTATTGGACATCGCACAGTCAACCATTGAGGGTAAAGAGACTTCTCGATCGCAAAATGCGGGTTGTCACTCCCTCAAATTCGCCAATTTCGGTTACTTATGAACCCATCCAAATGAAAGTGGCTGACAGCAACAAGGCGCGTGCGCAAGCGCATACTAATTCCCATGATGCCCCGCGACCAACCACGAAGTAAGAACGTCCCAACGCAAACCGTTCAAAACGTATGACGATTTTATTTCACATAGTTCAATAACGGTCACCCAGTATGTTTGTAAAGGTGTTAAACAAATCCTATTACAGTTTTCTAGGGGTTGTAGATTTTCGCCCGTGGTTTACAAGTAGCGTCTGTAACTGGTAATCAAAAGATCCTGATTCCTGGGTTCGAACCACACCAGTGCCCAAATTTTGAATAAAATATCGTGGACAATGGCTGCCGAAGTGTTTCGGCATAAGAAGTCACCTTCATTCAGCCATCGGCCGTGTCAAAGAAGGCTGAGAAGCGATCAGAGGTCTAGCGCACTGTTTTGCCCTTGGCGTGGAAAACTGCTACTAATAGGCAGGAGAATCAGCAAGGTATTTGAAACCACTGCATTAAAGACATACAATTTCTATCCATAGGACATATGATCTTTGGTAAAAACGTGTCATGATGATATCTTTATTGGCAAAAAATTCCGGACGAGTCCCACATTCGGATCTTTCTGAAGCTCCTGCCAAGCGGGTGGTGACTATGAAAAAAAGACTGAATAACCGACAAACGGGTAACGTTCCACAAGTCACGGCTTGGAGTGTCAAACTTTGAACCAGGTAGAGAACCTAGAAAATCTGAAAAGCGAAATTCTCAGGCTCAATTTAGATATAGCGTGATTAAGAGGATTCAAATGGAAAGAAGACAAGGATATCTGGTCATATGTGACTAGGGTAATGTCAACAACAGCAGAAATGATATAACGGCAACAGGATGAATTATGAATAGGAGGGTTAGGTAGAGACTGTGTTACTGGGAACAGTTCAGTGACGGGGTTGCTCTCAGAATCGACAGCAAACCAACACTGACAGCAGTAGTTCATGTTTACATGTCGACATTGCAAGCAGCAGACGAAGAGACAGAGAAAGTATACGATGTTATAGAAAGGGTAGCTTAGTACGTAATGGGGGATAAAAATCTGATAGTCATGGGGGGACTGGTATGTAGTTGTATGCGAAAAGAGCAGAAGATAGTGCTATGGTGTTGGTAGTAGGAATGAGAGAGGGAATTGGAAGTGTAGTTGGAACCAGAATCTGTATCTTAAGTAGTACAAGCATTAGATTAAGGACTGTATTGTTATAAGGTTCAGGAGACCGTATTTGAGAGTAAGCTCATATAGATAGTGGATAAGGGAAACCCATGTGGGACAACATATGGTTGCACATGGCCATTGCCATCAACACAGACAGAGTTTTCTTGTGGAGAGCTAGTTGAACTAAAAACTCCTGTTGGAAGATGTGGGAAGAATCTTTCGAAACTGTTGCATACTGAAAAAGAATTGTGAATTTTTTATAGTTTTATTTCTACACTCGGCCTGAAAGTAGAGACCAGCCCCGGTGACGCGTGACGCGCAGATCGAGTAAGCCACTAGATGCTATTAACTCAGGCATTTGAGTGCTACAGCGAAATTCACATGCCGCAAGTTGTACCGACCCTAGCAGTCTGTGCGGGTGGGGGGGGGGGGCAGAGGAAGCTAGAAAAAGCTGATAGGACATGTACAATGACGCAGAGTTACTCGACCCTCTACAGGACTACGTCAAAAGATTTTTGTTTATATATATAAAATAAGGTGGAGCCCCTCCACACCCATACCGGCATGTTGCCCAACACAAAAGGTCTACTTCCATCTCTGCATATTGGCTAGTTTTCACTAAGTGAAGCCGGCCGGTGCGGCCGAGCTGTTGTAGGCGCTTCAGTCTGGAACCGCGGGACCGCTACGGTCGCAGGTTCGAATCCAGCCTCGGGCATAGACACATGTGATGTCGTTAGGTTAGTTAGGTTCAAGTAGTTCTAAGTTTTAGGGGACTGAAGACCTCAGATGTTAAGTTCCATAGTGCTCAGAGCCATTTTAACCATTTGAACCACTAAGTGAAGTCTCACAGGATGTGGGTACTGCGATGTCTGCGTACGACTTGTTATGATAAACCAATAATACGCGCTCATCTAGAGATAGATTGGGTCGAAAGTTAACCGAAGGGTAGCGGTTTGAAGGGCAGAAGAAAAAAAGTGCCAAGACAAGAGCCAAGGCAAAAAAACCTCTGCGATAGCAAGGTCGGGTTACAACAGCAGTAGCAGTTTTCTTGCTGCCTGCAACAGGTTGCGCAAGGGTAGGTTTTGTTAGCAGTGGGTATCATGCACGCGGATACTTTTGACGTTGTGGAAAGCGTTACTCGGTGGCTGCAACTGGGTACCAGTGTTGGCTTCTCGGTCAGCGTCAGCATGCCTGTAACAGTTGGGTTCATCATCGTTTACTGTCCGGTAGGTTATATGTCGTGTTCACAGTGTAAGGTAGTGTTGACGGTTTGTTTGTGAGTTACTGTGAGAGCTTGTTGGCTTCCCTGCTGTAGCCAGTTGGTTGGCTCTAATAGCAGCTGGCATATCCAGTCAATGTTGATGAATTGTAGGAGCTTGCCGATGTTGTCGCTTGCGTGTGTATGTTAGCTTGCCATAGGTGGTTATGCCCTAGCTAGTAGTATCTTTGGCCGCTTATGCTTCCACCTGTGGTCGTGATCATAGTTTCCAAGAGTGAACATGAAAAGATTGTTCGAGTGTCTCGAGTTCCTGTGTAGTCCTGTGGCGAGCGTTTTGAATACTTCCTTGAGGATTTCAAGGTGGTATTCGCTGTGAATATCCACGGTGTGGGTATAGCGTGGAGCGTTGCCACTTATGCGTAGCACTTGTTCTGTATGATCTGCAGGTGACGCAGGCGTGTAGGAGCTGTGTATCCCAAAAAGGGATCTGTGTACGTCATCCAGGGTCTAATCACTGTCATGTATAAGGACCTTGACACCCTCTTATTCAGTGTACTTTCCCTGTTGAGCACTGAGCCTCACGTGCACTCTGTTGGCAACGTATTCTATGTGCTCCTCCCATGTAAGTTTTCGGTCCAGCCAGACACCAAGGTATCGGAAACGTATTGGGCGTGCATGTAGTTTTACGTGTCTACAATGTTGAAGTTTGCGCAGTAGCATAGACATGCATGTGAACGGGACTGTTTCGCACCTGTCGACGTTTACTTTAATACGCCATCGTTCCAACCAACGCTTGGCAGTCCTCTGCGCCGTCTGCATTCTGAATATACACTCCTGGAAATGGAAATAAGAACACATTGACACCGGTGTGTCAGACCCACCATACTTGCTCCGGACACTGCGAGAGGGCTGTACAAGCAATGATCACACGCACGGCACAGCGGACACACCAGGAACCGCGGTGTTGGCCGTCGAATGGCGCTAGCTGCGCAGCATTTGTGCACCGCCGCCGTCAGTGTCAGCCAGTTTGCCGTGGCATACGGAGCTCCATCGCAGTCTTTAACACTGGTAGCATGCCGCGACAGCGTGGACGTGAACCGTATGTGCAGTTGACGGACTTTGAGCGAGGGCGTATAGTGGGCATGCGGGAGGCCGGGTGGACGTACCGCCGAATTGCTCAACACGTGGGGCGTGAGGTCTCCACAGTACATCGATGTTGTCGCCAGTGGTCCGCGGAAGGTGCACGTGCCCGTCGACCTGGGACCGGACCGCAGCGACGCACGGATGCACGTCAAGACCGTAGGATCCTACGCAGTGCCGTAGGGGACCGCACCGCCACTTCCCAGCAAATTAGGGACACTGTTGCTCCTGGGGTATCGGCGAGGACCATTCGCAACCGTCTCCATGAAGCTGGGCTACGGTCCCGCACACCGTTAGGCCGTCTTCCGCTCACGCCCCAACATCGTGCAGCCCGCCTCCAGTGGTGTCGCGACAGGCGTGAATGGAGGGACGAATGGAGACGTGTCGTCTTCAGCGATGACAGTCGCTTCTGCCTTGGTGCCAATGATGGTCGTATGCGTGTTTGGCGCCGTGCAGGTGAGCGCCACAATCAGGACCGCATACGACCGAGGCACACAGGGCCAACACCCGGCATCATGGTGTGGGGAGCGATCTCCTACACTGGCCGTACACCACTGGTGATCGTCGAGGGGACACTGAATAGTGCACGGTACATCCAAACCGTCATCGAACCCATCGTTCTACCATTCCTAGACCGGCAAGGGAACTTGCTGTTCCAACAGGACAATGCACGTCCGCATGTATCCCGTGCCACCCAACGTGCTCTAGAAGGTGTAAGTCAACTACCCTGGCCAGCAAGATCTCCGGATCTGTCCCCCATTGAGCATGTTTGGGACTGGATGAAGCGTCGTCTCACGCGGTGTGCACGTCCAGCACGAACGCTGGTCCAACTGAGGCGCCAGGTGGAAATGGCATGGCAAGCCGTTCCACAGGACTACATCCAGCATCTCTACGATCGTCTCCATGGGAGAATAGCAGCCTGCATTGCTGCGAAAGGTGGATATACACTGTACTAGTGCTGACATTGTGCATGCTCTGTTGCCTGTGTCTATGTGCCTGTGGTTCTGTCAGTGTGATCATGTGATGTATCTGACCCCAGGAATGTGTCAATAAAGTTTCCCCTTCCTGGGACAATGAATTCACGGTGTTCTTATTTCAATTTCCAGGAGTGTATGTTCGACGGTATCCAGTCTTACTCAAGGAAGGCTGTTCCTTCCGCGTAGATACCAAACGTCGTGTTACGTCAGAAGCATAGCTATAAGGGTATAAATAATTGGCCGTAGGGACTCTCAGCATTCAGTCGTGCCGCCATTCTCTCCGCGTCTTGAACCAGAAAGAAAGACGGGTTTTTAATTTCACAGAAACCATGACCCCTCGTTGGTGTTGAACATCGGTTGTCACACTGCCCACTGATAAACTCACTGAGTGCCGGCACGAGGCATGGCAGCTTCGGGACTTGGGGAAGTTTCGCCGATGCGGAAAGCTGGAGTCTAGCCAGTGTCCGCCCTGTGAGCGATTTCGGTCTACGAGACTGCAGGGTGTCTACAATCCAGATGGGGGAGACGCCGTCACGGCCTCCAAGCCACTTAAGACGTCTACGACGTCCGTTCTGCTAGACTCCTGGGGGATGACCGGGGCATTCCTGATCGCCATGTGGAAATCTAGTATCGGCTAATGCATGCAAGCGCACGATGGCGACAATAATATGTGGGTGATCGAGACTTTAGCGCATTGAGCAATCGGCTGCAAACACAGTGCGGCCCCAAGGTGGGTCGGAGTACTGTGTAAGGCTTCTTGAAGAAACAGGTGACAGTGCTACCACTATTTCACCGCACGTTACAGCGTAGGTAGCCACTCCCACACTGTTTCTCCCTCCATCCTGACGCATAGCGACCGGGTCATTACAAACGTACGTTCAGTGTTCTAGACTTAATACCATTCGTAATGGAATGTTGTTGTTGTGCCCGCATCCCGTGGTCGTGCGGTAGCGTTCTCGCTTCCCACGCCCGCGTTCCCGGGTTCGATTCCCGGCGGGGTCAGGGATTTTCTCTGCCTCGTGATGGCTGGGTGTTGTGTGATGTCCTTAGGTTAGTTAGGTTTAAGTAGTTCTAAGTTCTAGGGGACTGATGCCTATGGATGTTAAGTCCCATAGTGCTGAGAGCCATTTGAACCATTTTTTTGTTGTTGTTGTGGTCTTCAGTCCAGAGACTGGTTTGATGCAGCTCTCCATGCTACTCTATCTTGTGCAAGCTTCTTCATGTCCCAGTACCTACTGCAACCTACATCCTTCTGAATCTGTTTAGTGTATTCATCTCTTGGTCTCCCTCTCCAATTTTTACGCTCCACGCTGCCCTCCAATACCAAATTGGTGATCCCTTGATGCCTCAGAATTTGCCCTACCAACCGATCCCTCATTCCAGTCAAGTTGTGCCACAAATTTCTCTTCTCTCCAATTCTGTTCAGTACCTCCTCATTAGTTATGTGATCTACTTATCTAATCTTCAGAAATCTTCTGTAGCACCAAATTTCGAAAGCTTCTATTCTCTTCTTGTCTAAACTATTTATCGTTCACGTTTCACTTCCATACATGGCTATACTCCATACAAATACTTTCGGAAACGAATTCCTGACACTTAAATCTGTTCTCGATGTTAACAAATTTCTCTTCTTCAGAAACGCTTTCCTTGCCATAGCCAGTCTACATTTTATATCGTCTCTGCTTCGACAATAATCACTTATTTTGCTTCCCAAATAGCAAAACTCATTTATTACTTTAAGCGTCTCATTTCCTAATCGAATTCCCTTGGCATCACCCGATTCAATTCGACTACATTCCATTATCCTCGTTTTGCTTTTGTTGATGTTGATCTTATATCTTCCTTTCAAGACACTGTCCATTCCGTTCAACTGCTCTTCCAGGTCTCTGACAGAATTACAATGTCATCGGCGAACCTCAAAGTTTTTATTTCTTCTCCGTGGATTTTAATGCCCACTCCGAATTTTTCTTTTGTAGCCTTTATTGCTTGCTCAATATACAGATTGAATAACATCGGGGATAGGCTACAACCCTGTCTCACTCCCTTCCCAACCACTGCTTCCCTTTCATGCCCCTCGACTCTTATAACTACCTTCTGGTTTCTTTACAAATTGTAAATAGCCTTTCGCTCCCTGTGTTTTACCCCTGCCACCTTCAGAATTTGCAAGAGAGTATTCCAGTCAACACTGTTAAAAGCTTTCTCTAAGTCTACAAATGCTAGAAACGTAGGTTTGCCTTTCCTTAATCCATTTTCTAAGATAAGTCGAAGGGTCGGTATTGCCTCACGTGTTCCACCATTTCTACGGAATCCAAATTGATCTTCCCCGAGGGCAGCTTCTACCAGTTTTCGTTCTGGAATAATAACGTGTAATAACAATCCAAATAGTTTCAAAATAGTCTACTATAATAAATATGTTGCAAAACACCAGAGATTTGTTAATTACGGAAGAATTCAGCCCTGTCAAAGTGCGAGTTCGTAAATATTCTCATGTTGCACAGTTTGGAAGTATAAGTGGAAAGATAGCCGCAGGGAAGAAACATTCTGTAAGACCGCCACTGTTATAGGTATATGAAGAAGGAGTATGTTTCTGAAGGATGCCCTAGGACAGGGGCGGCTTGTGGTGTGTTGTATGCTTAAAGTATTAAAGATAATACTGTCGGTGTTCGTAGACAACTTTATTTTATGCTGTGTTGGGGACTGATCTAATCGTGCATACTTTGAAGTCAACTTTAAAGGGTTGGTGTAACCGAAACTCAATGACTGAAAATAAGCCGAAACGTACGTGGTGAATGCAGCACTTGGGAGAGAGGCTGTCCGTGGTGTTGAAAACATTTGAACCTGCCACCGTTGCCTGACGAATACTAAAGGTGGGGATAGTGGTGTGAGGTGTAGACGTAGATAGTGAAGATCATGGTAACAAGGAATACGAGAGCTGACGCAAGAACCGTGAGCAATGAAAATAGATGAAACTTTAACGTTTCCGTGGTCTCATATCTATGGAGGTGTGGCCCTAAATGGCCAGATAATCTGGAATATTAAGCTAGCCATACTAATGGATCATCAGAAAGATAAATTATCGTTAACGTTTAGGTTCGTAAAATTTTGTTAATTTATAGGGGGATCTTTTACTCTTTCTCGAATCTACATCTACATGCATACTCCGCAAGCCACCTGACGGTGTGTGGCGGAGGGTACCCTGAGTACCTCTATCGGTTCTCCCTTCTATTCCAGTCTCGTATTGTTCATGGAAAGAAGGATTGTCGGTATGCATCTGTGTGGGCTATAATCTCCCTGATTTTATCCTCATGGTCTCTTCGCGAGATATACGTAGGAGGGAGCAATATACTGCTTGAATCTTCGGTGAAGGTATGTTCTCGAAACTTTAACAAAAGCCCGTACCGAGCTACTGAGCGTCTCTCCTCCAGAGTCTTCCACTGGAGTTTATCTATCATCTCCGTAACGCTTTCGCGATTACTAAATGATCCTGTAACGGAGCGCGCTGCTCTCCGTTGGATCTTCTCTATCTCCTGTATCAACCCTATCTGGTACGGATCCCACACTGCTGAGCAGTATTCAAGCAGTGGGCGAACAAGCGTACTGTAAGCTACTTCCTTTGTTTTCGGATTTCATTTCCTTAGGACTCTTCCAATGAATCTCAGTCTGGCATCTGCTTTACCTACGATCAACTTTGTATGATCATTCCATTTTAAATCACTCCTAATGCGTACTCCCAGATAATTTATGGAATTAACTGCTTCCAGTTGCTGACCTGCTATTTTGTAGCTAAATGATAAGGGATCTATCTTTCTATGTATTCGCAGCACATTACACATGTCTACATTGAGATTCAATTGCCATTCCCTGCACCATGCGTCAATTCGCTGCAGATCCTCCTGCATTTCAGTACAATTTTCCATTGTTACAACCTCTCGATACACCACAGCATCATCTGCAAAAAGCCTCAGTGAACTTCCGATGTCATCCACCAAGTCATTTATGTATATTATGAATAGCAACGGTCCTATCACACTCCCCTGCGGCACACCCGAAATCACTCTTACTTCGGAAGACTTCTCTCCATTGAGAATGACATGCTACGATCTGTTATCTAGGAACACCTCAATCCAATCATACAATTGGTCTGATAGTCCATATGCTCTTACTTTGTTCATTAAAGGACTGTGGGGAACTGTATCGAACGCCTTGCGGAAGTCAAGAAACACGGCATCTACCTGTGAACCGGTGTCTATGGCCCTCTGAGTCTCGTGGACGAATAGCGCGAGCTGGGTTTCACAAGACCGTATTTTTCGAAACCCATGCTGATTCCTACAGAGTAGATTTCTAGTCTCCAGAAAAGTCATTATACTCGAACATAATACGTGTTCAAAAATTCTACAACTGATTGACGTTAGAGATATAGGTCTATAGTTCTGCACATCTGTTCGACGTCCCTTCTTGAAAACGAGGATGACCTGTGCCCTTTTCCAATCCTTTGGAACGCTACGCTCTTCTAGAGACCTACGGTACACCGCTGCAAGAGGGTGGGGGGGGGGGGTAGGTTCCTTCGCGTACTCTGTGTAAAATCGAACTGGTATCCCATCAGGTCCAGCGGCCTTTCCTCTTTTGAGCGATTTTAATTGTTTCTCTATCCCTCTGTCGTCTATTTCGATATCTACCATTTTGTCATCTGTGCGACAATCTAGAGAAGGAATTACAGTGCAGTCTTCCTCTGTGAAACAGCTTTGGAAAAAGAGATTTAGTATTTCGGCCTTTAGTCTGTCATCCTCTGTTTCATTACCATTTTGGTCACAAAGTGTCTGGACATTTTGTTTTGATCCACCTACCGCTTTGACATAAGACCAAACTTTCTTAGGATTTTCTGCCAAGTCAGTACATAGAATTTTACTTTCGAATTCATTGAACGCCTATCGCATAGCCCTCCTCACACTACATTTCGCTTCGCGTAATTTTTGTTTGTCTGCAAGGCTTTAGCTATGTTTATGTTTGCTGTGAAGTTCCCTTTGCTTCCGCAGCAGTTTTCTAACTCGGTTGTTGTACCACGGTGGCTCTTTTCCATCTCTTACGATCTTGCTTGGCACATACTCATCTAACGCAAATTGTACGATGGTTTTGAACTTTGTCCATTGATCCTCAATGCTATCTGTACTTGAGACAAAACTTTTGTGTTGAGCCGTCAGGTACTCTGTAATCTGCTTGTTGTCACTTTTGCTAAACAGAAAAATCTTCCTACCTTTTTTAATATTTCTATTTACGGCCTAAGTCATCGATGCCGTAACCGCTTTATGACCGCTGATTCCATGTTCTGCGTCAACTGTTTCAAATAGTTCGGGTCTGTTTGTCACCAGAAGGTCTAATATGTTATCGCCACGAGTCGGTTCTCTGTTTAGCTGCTTAAGGTAGTTTTCAGATAAAGCACTTAAAAAAATTTCACTGGATTCTTTGTCCCTGCCACCCGTTATGAACTTTTGAGTCTCCCAGTCTATATCCGGCAAATTAAAATCTCCACCCAGAACTATAACATGGTGGGGAAATCTACTCGAAATTTTTTCCAAATTATCCTTCAGGTGCTCAGCCACAACAGCTGCTGAGCCAGGGGGCCTATAGAGACATCCAGTTACCATGTCTGAGCCTGCTTTAACCGTGACCTTCACCCAAATCATTTCACATTTCGGATCTCCTTCAATTTCCTTCGATACTATTGCACTTCTTATCGCTATAAACACGCCTCCCCCTTCACTGTCCAGCCTGTCTCTGCGGTATACATTCCAATCTGAGTTTAGAATTTCATTACTGTTTACGTCTGGTTTCAGCCAACTTTCTGTCCCTTGTACAATATGGGCGTTGTGACCGTTTATTAATGAGAGCAGTTCTGGGACCTTACTATAGACGCTCCTGCAGTTTACTATTAGCACATTAATATTGTTATTCCCTGTTGTATTTTGCCTACTCCTACCTTGCCGCGTCTCAGGAGGCGTCTTGTCGGGCCTAGGGAGGGAATTATCTAACCTAAAAAAAACCATGTGCACTCCACACGTACTCCGCTACCCTTGTAGCCGCTTCCGGCGTGTAGTGCACGCCTGACCTATTCAGGGGGACCCTACATTTCTCTACCCGAGCCGGCCGCGGTGGCCGTGCGGTTCTGGCGCTGCAGTCCGGAACCGCGGGACTGCTACGGTCGCAGGTTCTAATCCTGCCTCGGGCATGGGTGTGTGTGATGTCCTTAGGTTAGTTAGGTTTAAGTAGTTCTAAGTTCTAGGGGACTTATGACCTAAGATGTTGAGTCCCATAGTGCTCAGAGCCATTTGAACCATTTTTTTTCTCCACCCGATAGCGGAGGTCCAGATATTTGCACCCCAGAATCGTCTGAGCCTCTGGTTTAAGCCTTCCACTCGGCTCCAAACCAGAGGACCGCGATCGGTTCTGGGAACGATACTACAAATAGTTAGCTCTGATTCCACCCCGCGAGCGAGGCTTTCCGCCTTCACAAATTCCGCCAACCGCCTGTACGAACTGAGGATGACCTCTGAACCCAGACGGCAGGAGTCATTGGTGCTGACATGAGCAACAATTTGCAGTCGGATGCACCCAGTGCTCTCTATCGCCGCCGGTAGGGCCTCCTCCACATCTCGGATGAGACCCTCTGGCAAGCAGACATAGTGAACACTGGCCTTCTTCCCCGACCTTTCCGCTATTTCCCTAAGGGGCTCCATCACCCGCCTAACGTTGGAGCTCCCAATAACTAATAAACCCCTCCCCCCGTGTGCCTGCTCGGACCTTGCTGAAGGAGCAGCCACATGTCCACTCACAGGCAGAGCAGGCGATGCCACACGACCAGCCTCCACATTTACCCTCCGCCTCGTGCGCCGCGAACGCCGCTGAACCCGCCACTCCCCTTGGGGAGAGGGTGGTCCAACCGCGCCCGGTACCCGCGAAGATGTCTCGACAGCAGGGACAGTGGGTGAAGCACGTAACACCTGGGATGTACCTTGCGACGCACCAGACTCCTTACTGCCGCTACACTCCGAGGCAGCAGCCTGAAGACGGCTGACCGCGGCCATCAACACGTTCAGCTGTTCCCGAACAGTGGCCAGCTCCTCCTGCGTCCGTGCACAGCAGTCACACATCCTATCCATCCTAAGGAATCAATTTACTGAAGAGAGTTAATCAACTTTTAACTAGACTGCTAATTCACTAAAGGCGGCTGATTATTGACTAAACTGCGATTGCTAGCGACTTCTTGTAGAAAACAATGAAAATGCAGGAAAAGGGTTTGTATCTTTTCTACAGCGAGGTAATTTTAATTTGTCGTACGTTGTACGTATTCGTATAACACTGGCTGACCTGACTTCTCTTTTGAGAGAGGGGAATAGTATTTGTGATGCTAGACAATAATAAAACAACTTACAGCTATACGTGATACTGTGTATTGTTCATACAGACATTTGATTAATCGGAAAAATGAAAAGTCATAGGCCAGAGTTCAATTTATGGAGTATAATATAATTAATTAAAGTTATTTTCACGTTGGATTATCATAGGTGGAAATTGTTTAGCAGTCAAACGCTAGTTCATTTATACGGGGGTTGGAGGTGTTAGGTTACGAGGTTTTCCATATGTTTTGTAGCCAAAGTTTTCTGCAAATAAATCATTTCTTTGATTGAGGGTGAAATTTCTTACTAATTTTAAATATAAGTGAACAAGCTTTAGCAGGAGAAAAATTGTTCATTGTCCAGGAAATCGTCCAGAGCTTAAAAGTTTAATTATTATGTAAGACGTTTCGTTCAGGAGGAAGCGTTCTTTTGTACGTTTTGTTATTTGTCTGAGGCATTCCTTGTGGGCTCTGTGCCGTTCCAAGAGCGTTAAAGCTATACTTGGTGTCATGACTTACAAAGTGACGGAAGGCGGCAGTCTTGTGCGTATATCAAGGGGTCAAGGAATAGCAACGACGAGGCGATTATAACGCTAATGTACATTCTGATGCATCTAACAGTTTTTTTTTTTTAACTTTTGGTGTTTATTCAGAAGAGTTGTAACGAGATGATTAACCTCCGATCACGTTTTTTAATCAATGGCACAATGAAGCCTTCCTATAGATCAGAGTTAAAGACGCCTTGTGTGGTAGAAGTTCAGATCTTCTACAGACATAAGAAGAATTATCAACGAGTCACCTATCCGCAGACTTCTCAGAGATGAAGACCAGCTGCGAGGTAATTTATAAATTAACTGAGCCCTCGCAAACAAAAATGACAAATGCTTGAAGGCTGGCGCAAAAGAATCCATTAATGCCTAATTAATCAGTTTCTAAGAGCAAAACTTTTGTTACGAATCTGGAAATACAGGGTGGCAGTAAATGTTTACCATTATATCAACATAAAATATAAATTATATATATGATGGTTACGTTTGCTTTTTGTTACAGGTTTATTAGGGAAATGTGGCGCCTCGTGTTGCTGCCTACTGGCACTTCACATTCAGTGAAAGTGTAACGTCCTTTTTCTATGCGCAGCCATTTTTCTTCACCTCGTCGAGGTATGACAAAGCTAGGTGACGCAACACTATCTGTTATTACAGTCAATATTTGTTGACTATGGCTGCTCTTTGCACTGATTTAAGTCAGAAACATTCATTAAGAAATTAAGATTCAAATTATTACTATCGGCTAGCTGCGTTATTTAGCGGTAGTGGAAAAAGATGCTCACTGATACTGACTAGGCTGCCGATTCGCGTATCAAAATGATCTTTGATTTGAGTAGCACATGTACACCGAATTAATTCCTTCAAAAGTCATAGGATTAATTTAACACTGCACGATGTTTTGTCCGTTGAATATTATTTCCTGTAATGTTAATGCAGAATAAACTACACTCCTGGAAATGGAAAAAAGAACACATTGACACCGGTGTGTCAGACCAACCATACTTGCTCCGGACACTGCGAGAGGGCTGTACAAGCAATGATCACACGCACGGCACAGCGGACACACCAGGAACCGCGGTGTTGGCCGTCGAATGGCGCTAGCTGCGCAGCATTTGTGCACCGCCGCCGTCAGTGTCAGCCAGTTTGCCGTGGCATACGGAGCTCCATCGCAGTCTTTAACACTGGTAGCATGCCGCGACAGCGTGGACGTGAACCGTATGTGCAGTTGACGGACTTTGAGCGAGGGCGTATAGTGGGCATGCGGGAGGCCGGGTGGACGTACCGCCGAATTGCTCAACACGTGGGGCGTGAGGTCTCCACAGTACATCGATGTTGTCGCCAGTGGTCGGCGGAAGGTGCACGTGCCCGTCGACCTGGGACCGGACCGCAGCGACGCACGGATGCACGCCAAGACCGTAGGATCCTACGCAGTGCCGTAGGGGACCGCACCGCCACTTCCCAGCAAATTAGGGACACTGTTGCTCCTGGGGTATCGGCGAGGACCATTCGCAACCGTCTCCATGAAGCTGGGCTACGGTCCCGCACACCGTTAGGCCGTCTTCCGCTCACGCCCCAACATCGTGCAGCCCGCCTCCAGTGGTGTCGCGACAGGCGTGAATGGAGGGACGAATGGAGACGTGTCGTCTTCAGCGATGAGAGTCGCTTCTGCCTTGGTGCCAATGATGGTCGTATGCGTGTTTGGCGTCGTGCAAGTGAGCGCCACAATCAGGACTGCATACGACCGAGGCACACAGGGCCAACACCCGGCATCATGGTGTGGGGAGCGATCTCCTACACTGGCCGTACACCACTGGTGATCGTCGAGGGGACACTGAATAGTGCACGGTACATCCAAACCGTCATCGAACCCATCGTTCTACCATTCCTAGACCGGCAAGGGAACTTGCTGTTCCAACAGGACAATGCACGTCCGCATGTATCCCGTGCCACCCAACGTGCTCTAGAAGGTGTAAGTCAACTACCCTGGCCAGCAAGATCTCCGAATCTGTCCCCCATTGAGCATGTTTGGGACTGGATGAAGCGTCGTCTCACGCGGTCTGCACGTCCAGCACGAACGCTGGTCCAACTGAGGCGCCAGGTGGAAATGGCATGGCAAGCCGTTCCACAGGACTACACCCAGCATCTCTACGATCGTCTCCATGGGAGAATAGCAGCCTGCATTGCTGCGAAAGGTGGATATACACTGTACTAGTGCCGACATTGTGCATGCTCTGTTGCCTGTGTCTATGTGCCTGTGGTTCTGTCAGTGTGATCATGTGATGTATCTGACCCCAGGAATGTGTCAATAAAGTTTCCCCTTCCTGGGACAATGAATTCACGGTGTTCTTATTTCAATTTCCAGGAGTGTATTATTATTATTATTATTGTCCAGAGATAATCCAATACACGGTACACTTCTTGTGATACTCTGTTCGAAATTGTAGGAAATTATAGGTTTTCGTTAACCCGGTTTTTATTAACACAGATTCTTTGATATAATTCACCTACTACGAATGGTCACACTTTAGCCTGATAATAAATGTTCAAACAGCGTCTATTATAGAAATTCAAGTTGCAACCCGATGTTTGAATAGCTGCTTCGGCAACAACTGAAGTTCTGAAAATTGAATTAATGATGTCGATTTTTATCGATTGAGATGTTCGCTGGATGCTAGTGTTATCTCAGGTTTGTCAGATTTCGTACTTTGGACAATAAATTAAACGAACAGAAATTTGCTTTTAAGTATCCCGGCTTCCAATGA
Source organism: Schistocerca nitens (assembly GCF_023898315.1). Lineage (NCBI taxonomy): Eukaryota > Metazoa > Arthropoda > Insecta > Orthoptera > Acrididae > Schistocerca > Schistocerca nitens. The sequence continues at coordinate 74,393,222 of NC_064614.1, forward strand.
GGTTAACTATTTCAGGCAGTGGTACCTCAACTTAAGAGACGTGAATACCCAGGATTCAAATGCTAAAGCTTCGGATACTAAAATCTCGAACACAGAGACTCCCAAATTCTAGAAAATCCAAAACGCTAAAGATTCTCAAAAGCCAAAGACTCCCACATGGTAAAAACTCTCAGACGCGAAACACTTCAACAACAAATGCGTTCAGTTTATTCAGCAGTTGTGAAACAAGCCGTACTTTCATTAGAAAATCTTTGAATAAAGCCTCTTGTTACTTTGCATATAATACTGTATTCCAGTGGCTCTTACTATTGTGTACAAGTGTTTAGATGCATCAGAATGTACATTACCGTTATAATCGCCTCGTCGTTGGTATTCCTTGACCCCATGATTTGCGCAGAAGACTGTTTGCCGCCTTCCGTTACCTTGTAAGTCATGACGCCAAGTATAGCTTTAACGCTCCTGGAACGGCACGGAGCCCATAAGGAATACTCAGACAAATAACAGAACGTACAAAACAACGCTTGCTCCTTAAGGAATCGTCTTACATAATAATTAAACTTTTAAGCTCTGGACGATTTTCTGGACAACGAACAGTTCTTCTCCTAATAAAGCTTGTTCACTTATATTTAAAATTAGTACGATATTTCACCCTAAATCAACGAAATGATTTACGTCCAGAAAATTTTGGCTGCCAAACATTTGGAAAATCTCGTAACCCCCAATAAATGAAGAAGCTTTTGACTGCTAAACAATGTCCATCTGTGATAATCCAACGTCAAAATAACTTTAATTAATTATATTATACACCATAAATTGCACTCCAGCTGGTGACTCTTCCTTTTCATTTTTCAGATTAATAATCTAATGACTATATGCACAATATACAATATCATGTATAACCGTAATTTGTTTTCTTATCGTCTAGCTTCACAAATACTAGTCCCATCAGGTCAGCCATGGTTATACGAATAAGTACATGTTTCATTTACTGTATCCAACAATGAGTTTCATAGTTTTGTTATCAGGATAAACATTTATGAACACCCTGTGTAATGCAAAGGCCTCAGTAACGCTCCCGTAGGGATGCGGAACACAGAATTACACTGATTATGGCGCGTGCAAAGGCGTTTAAGCGAATCATTCTTCCCACGTACCTCACATGATTGGGACGGAAACAAGCTCTAATAACCAGTGCTTTGGAGATGACAGCCTGCCACGCACTTCACAGTGGGTTTCAAGGTATGGATAGAAATGTAAATAACTATCGGTTTCAAACTCTACGCTAGTGTCTGCAGGTGTGTGCAAATGATTGTCCATATCATCCAGTTCGCCAGCTATTGTTGTGAATGGAACTTGCATCCAACCCACACTTAGAGCCGGTCCCTTGGAATATGCCACTGTTCGCAGCGCCACGAACACCGACGAGCCGATACATTATGATCATCTGTTTAATAGCGAGAGTTCCACTATTCAAACGCAGTACAACGGAGAGTCTTCTTGGAATGTGCTCAGTAAGTCCTTGATAGGATTCCAGAAGTATGTGGTACCAGATGTCCACGCCCAGGTCAAGGAATTCCCGCAAAATGAGGGATGGTGGTTCATGGGCATGCAGCAGGCCCCCATATGTGTTCCAGTGTGTGTAGATAATGCATATTTTCTGCCCGAGACATCAGTGTGAATTCAACATAGTGCCTCTCTAACCAATGCAGCACGATTATGACCTTGCAACACGGACATTTATCCTGCTGGAGGATGTCATCGCTGTAGGTGCATAATTCAAGCATGAAGTGATGCTGGTGGTATGCAATAATGTTCACATTGTTCATTGCTATCATGATGCCTTCGATTACCATCACAGATCCCATGGAAGCCCAACTCAATGTGCCCCACAGCATAATTCTGTGGCGCGGTCCGTATCTTCGTGCAGCCTTTTGTCTAGTTGACGTCGTGTAAGGACCCAGCCATCGACCTGGTGTATCGAGAAACGTGATTCGACAGGCAACACGTTTCTGTTGATCCGTGGTGAAAACACACTGATGCTGTGCCCACTGTGATCACAAATGACAATGTCGCTAGATCAACACAGGAAAACTTAGGGGTCGTGTGCCGTGGAGCTCCATGTTCAACAATGGCGTTAGATCGGTGTGATCCGAAACACTTGTGCCTGCCCCAGCGTTGTACTCTGACGTCAGATCCGCCACAGATTGCTCCCTATCCTGAATTACACAGTGGCTGCACTTCCGACCGCTGCGTGTTGACTTGAGACGTGGTTGTCCTGTGCCGTTCGGCCTGCTAGTTACTTCACCGTCTTTCAACCACTCTTTAACACGTGCTCACGATAGTAGTGCGCAAACAGCCGACCGTCGTCGCCAATTCAGAGATTCCTGTTTCCTGTCGCAGTGTGACAGCAATGTGGCCTTTGTGAAAACCGCATGTACCAATGGATTTCCAGGGTTAACTATAGTGTCCGATTACACTCGTTGGCTTTGAACAATAACATCATACCTAAAGCAAGTGATGGTACTCGTAAACGAACGCATGTAGAATACGATAAAATTACAATCACAGTTGACGTGATTAATGTTTTAACCACAAATTATAGAGAAATGAATCGAAAGTAACGAAAATAAATAAGAACAGGAAAGGGAGTATACATGTCCCAAATAAATTATTAACGTACTTTACGCGAGAAAGGAAAGCACAGAGAACCTTTAAATCCATTGCGTTATAGCGCATTATGAAATCATAATATTATGATATAGTTTTGATTTTTGATAATAGCTACTGAATCTAACAGGACTAGTACACAAATAACAAAAATTCACAAGAAGTAGGGTCTAACAAATATTGGAATGGATAACTAGAATTAAGCTCTGTAGGTCAGTTCTAGTTACCGATTCCAGCCATTCGATGGTTCATTAATTAGATCGTTTTTTTTCACCTGTGTGGGCACTAAAATGTAGACTAATAGGATGTCTGCAGTTGTAATTGCTGTCTGAACTACTGCAGGGAAGTTACAAATATCGCAATCGGTAAGTAGAATTGAACAGTTACCGATTCCAATTTTTGTTATTTCGCAGCATTATTTTTAGAGAAGTTTAGAAATACTATTACGTTTCAGTACATACAACTATGATCAACATATGAGTCATGGAGAGGTTGAAATCGGTAACTGGAATAATTTAATTCTAGATTTTTTTTTGAGTCATCAGTTTTCTGACTAGTTTGATGGGCCCCGCTACGAATTTCTATCCTGTGCCAACCTCTTTATCTCAGAGTAGCATTTGCAACCTAGGTCCTCAATTATCTGCTGGATGTATTTCAATCTCTGTCTTCCTCTACAGTTTTTGCCTCTACAGCTCCCTCTAGTACTATGGATGTCAGTCGCTTGTAATGTCCCAAAATTGAAAAGTAGTGTGAGTGGTATGCGTATGTGGCCTTATACGTAAGTCGCCTCAAATTATTATCAAAGTGTCATTTTATATATATATATATAAAGAGGTTGTTAATTTTATTTGTATTTGCTTCTGAAAATGATGTCAAAATTATGTTGTAGAAAGAGCAGATGCAGCGGAGCCTGTCGCGGCCAGAGAAGACGCCAACCGCGACGATAGCAGCAGCGTGGCGCGCGGCAAAGATATCGACTGATGCGCAGCTGGCCACTATTGAACAGGAACGAAAGCATCTAATAATGAATGTTGTGGAAAAGAGACCATTAACGTGACATCTTTGTTTGTTCAAAAATTCTGGTACTTGGTTTTGTCCCTTGTTTCAAGAGGAGTTACCGTTGAGATCTCGTGTAGAGAGCTACATTTGAGACATCGGGGAGTTAGTCGCCTTTGAGGTCATGGGGTAACGTCAGTCAGTTCGTGACACTCGGGAAGTGTAAGCCTATTTGGAGTTGGCGCGAGAGTGAATTAATGTCGGGTTTGGGCTTCCAAAGTTAGTATGGCCTATATGGGAAGTTATATGTAATTGTTGCGCGAGGTGTACTGGTCGCAGTCGATGGTGCAATGCGCGATGATATTCGGAGTTTGCTTTAAAAGAGTAACTCGTTGTCACACACGCTAAGAGATTGGTTTTTCTCGCGTTTTCATGTGATTAGTGATAGTGTAAAGTTTGGTCGAGCTAACCTTGGAGTTACTCCCAATCAGGCGTTCCGTATCTCGTGCTAAGGGGAGGTTCTTTTCAGTCTTGATTGCGTGTATTTGGTATCGCCTTCACGCGAAGACTTTGTGAGTGATTAGTTTAATAAGGGTAAGCACAAAGGTACATATGCGATTGCCGCTTCTGTAATAAGGATTTGATAAAGCTTTGGCGTGAGTGTGCGACTGTATTGATTGTAATTGTGGGGAGGTTCTAAGGTAATAGAACCCCCGGCTGAAAGAACTCTCAAATTGAAGTGCGGCCTGTGATTGTCGTGTAATTATTGTGAGAACGGACGTCCTAATTTGATTAATGTAAACGGGAGAACCAATCTGTGTCAGATACTTTGTGACACGCGCGAATTGGTGTAATAGTAATTTTCCATCCGACGAAACTGCTAGAACGAAGACTTATTAACTGAGTAGAGCACCATAATTGTCTCTTTGAAATTGTGAGTGCTGAGTGTTTTAAATTGGGTATAGAGGGTCCGCGTATGTCAACGCCCGAAGATGGAGAGATTTGCATTGGTTTGAGTGAATATTAATGATACTTTAAAGTGGCGGTGACGCTTAGGTTTTTCGTTTCTTTTTTTTACTAGCTTCAGCTTAGTGGGGAAGTAGTTTACCACCAGCACTCACGCCTGACGAAACTTTATGGAGACATTGAAAATAAGCAAAATGGCTAAAAAGAAGGATGCTCAGGCCCTGTGCATGATAAAGGAAAAATTGGCGTTCCGTGTTATCGTTTCTCCCCATATAACATAACTTGAAAATACGATAACAGAATCTTTGAATCTCAAAAAATAAAAAGGATAAGATTACGCAGTGAATCAAAACAGTAAAGTACAAGCAGGACAAAGAATATTAAAGTGAAAGATAAGTCACACTGAGAGTATGTTACGATAATTACGTAAAGTTCGGCTTAAAGTATACAAAAGAGGTTGTTATCTGTTTAAGTGTTAAAAACTCGAAATATTAAGTTATGGGAAATTAATAAACTATGAAGGTTGTAGCACTGTATCATTGATAGAGTGCAAATAGCATTATCCATTGTGTGTGTTCGTAAAAGATAGAGCTGCAGTGCAGTGACTGTATAGGATTAATAATCTCTGACTAGCAACGCTCAGTCAACACGTAAAATAATATCGCTGGTGTGCTCTTACTAAAATTAAACAAACTGAAATTGGTAGCTAAGAAAGTTCAGTCTTGATTGATTGCTTCAGTGGGGTTCTATTAAAAGGAACGCTTAAACTCCACGTTGGATTGTTTTCAAGCTGGTAAAAAGATAAGATAAATCCAAGGTATCAGCGTTGGGTTACGTAAGCGAGGTTTCCGATCACGTTGGCTGTGAAGTGTGGCACATTGCAGTGAGTTGTGTTTAATTGACTTAAGTAGCGCATCCTAATCAGACTTGTAGTTTCTGCTTGTTCCATTGACGAGTAGATTACTTTTGGTGTTAGCTTGCTGGTGGAACCTGTAAAATCCTGTGATAGTCACATGTGTTAACTAAAATTTTGAATCACCATGCGCTTTACCGTAATGCACTTTAAAGGTTCTCTGTGTCTTTCTACTCGCATAAATTAGAGAGTAAAATTGGTTTTGAACTCTTGTTCTTATTTAGTTTCGTTATCTCCAATTGGTTTCGGTATTTTCATGACTACTTAAATAAGTACGTGAAATGTGATTGTAATTTTATCGCATTTGTTTACTAGTATAATCCGCTGCCTTTATAGATTGCCTATACGTAGCACCTTTGCCTTGGGTATGACTCACTGCTCAAATACGATGAGAGGAACCGCACACTAGAATTTATCCGATTTTCGCATTTGTGGCCCGTATCTTCGCTACAATGACTGACCATTCGTCTGTCTTCCGCTTACATTATTGCCTTTCTGCGCCACGTGCCCACAACACCACTACGGAGGCATTCAGTCTCACCGTGGACTGTTTTGGCTCGTCACTGTAAATATGCACGTCCTTGCCGGGCTGAACAAGGCGAAACTTTGGCGGCAGATATTTGGATACATGTAGTGTGATGCTATGATGCCTCACGCCACGGACTCCCGCAGCTAGCAGTTCGGCGGATCAGTTAACTTGTAAATGTTGGTAGATAACCGCAAAAGCAATTTATCTGGCTCAAAGACTCATTATGACTGCGAGAGACAAATTATCTCTGACTCGTGATACAAGGACTCTGTTTATATAATGTGGAACATTACGTGTTCAATGGACTGACTACTTGTGATGTAGAATTGCGGAGAGTAGGATCGCACCGAAATTGTGATTAGCGACATTGTTGAAAACTGACTTTTTGAATATAGAATGTAGTTTTATGAATCATGACAACATTTCATCTCATACAAGAGGATGATGTATACTGAAATGTAGCTGGGAATATCACTTATGGAAAAATATAATTTCGTAAATTGAAGAAGAATTTTCAGTTCTTTGGTTATTTTAACTTCTCCCTTGTCTGCGGGTCGGAACAATATTTGCTGTGTCGTAGCTAGTAGGGAACATTGAATCCTGGGAAATCGGTAGAGCCTGCACCACGGTCGTGGACTTCATCAAATTTGACACACGACTTGGACAGTGATTCCTAAGCTGCACAGTGAGAACGTCATAGCACGCAATACGTATTTCCACACGGCGTCACGGCGTACGATTGTGCCTCTGCTTATTTTAAGATGGCCGCAATTCCGTAGAGCCACATAGATTTTATTTCAGGTGCTAACTTCGACAACGAGAGTCAGAGAAAGTATGAATATGAGCTGTAACTTGTAATCATTTTGTTTTATAGACTTCGGAATTCAAAGCAGTAACCAAATTTCTACCTGTGTGGGATTGTTTAAAATTACTCGGGAAGCGACTTCTCTCGCCCAAAAGCTTCCATTCAAATAAATAGACATTATTCAGTCATATTAATTTAACTTCAGTTTCTGGGGGTGGGGGAGGGTAGGGGGGGGGAGGGGAGAAGCTAAAGTACTATACCACACCTCGACAGCACAGTTCAATCGCCCAATCTTGATCTCATACAACAGCGAGTAAAGCGCTGCAGTCAGCACTCCCTAAAGTTGAGAGTTCTATGAGGGCCTGTCAACAACGATTGAATTCATCTACATAATTTGTGCTGGGACAGAATGATTTCGCATGTTATTGCGATGTAATTCTCTTCGGTTTCTTTTCACTCTACTGAAACAGCAAGAGACAAATAAACCATTGGTAAAGGAACATGTAAAATTTTGTAACTTTTTATGTATAATGTATGTCTTGCGCATTTGTAGAGATAGTCGAGTACCTTTTACAGCTTTGTTTGGGAGATGGTGGCAGAGAGATCATCCGCCAGCCCAGAGACAACAGCAGAGCGCTTGAACCAGAGTCCATCGTACACCAGCTGGCGGCTAGAAGAACCACCAACGATTAAACACTGATCGCCCAGATCATTGCGACTACCTCTCTAATAGCCGGTATTTCCACGTTTGCCACGGATAACAGCGGCGACGCTTTGTGGCATGGAAGCGATTAGGCCTTGTTAGGTCCCTGGAAGGAGTTGGCACCACGTCTGCACAAAAGTCACCTAATCCCCGTGAATTCCGGGGAGAGGGCGATGAACTCTGACGCCGCGTTCTGTCACATCCCAGATGTGTTCGATTGGGTTCAGATCTGGCGAGCTGGGGGCCACCAAACCAACTGGAATTCGCAACTGCCTTTCCCGGACCAATACATCACACTCCTGGCCTTCTGACACGGCGCATTATCTTATTGAAAAGTGCCACTGTCATCGGGAAACATCATCGTCGTGAGAGGGAGCACGTGGTCTGCAACCAGTGTTCGATACTTCTTGGCCGTTATGGTGCACTTATCGAGTGCCACTGGACTCAAGAATGCCCACGTGGATGTTCTCCAGAGCATAAAGGAACCGCCGCCAGTTTGTCTCCGTCACGCAGATCAGGTGTCCAGGAGCTCTTCCCCTGGGTGAAGACGGATTCGCGCCCTCCCACCGGCTTCATGAAGAAAACATCGGGATTTATCAGACCGTGCAATGTTCTGCCCCGTCAAGTATCGATGGACAGATGTCCATTACAGTCGTAGTTGCCGATGTCGTGGTGTTAACATTGGCACATGGATGGGTAGTCGGCTGTGGGGGCCCCATCGTTAGGAATATTCGGTGCGCTCTGCGTTCAGACATACTTGCACTCTGCCTAGCATTAAAGTCTAATGCCAATTCCGCCACATTTCGCCTGCTGTTCTGTTTTATTCCTCGCTCAGCCTGCGACGTCCGACATCTGTAATGATGGGTGGCCGCCCAACCCCACGACGTCTGGACGTGGTTTAATATTGGATTCGCCACGTGTTGAAGATTTCAACACAGCACCCCTCGAACACCCAAAACAAGTTGCGCAGTTCCCAAAATGCTCGTACCGAGCCTCAGGGGTTTTCAAAATGTGCCCTCGGTCAGACTCAGGTAGATCGCCCGCCTTCCCCATTCTACACACAGACAGCATACATGCACATGTAATACATGCACCATATTGGTATCTGACTGGCAGTGATTCCTCGCTAGGTGACGATGCTTTCGCCTGGTCGGGTTTATATCGATAGTCGGTTGGTGGACATAATGTTCTGGCTGATCAATGTATTAAGGCTCTTAATACCGGTATTTGCTATCTCCGACAGTCAAAGCAGTTTGTTCCTCCGCAGCGATCGCTTTCCGAAGTGCTGACGATTGCTTAGTGGTATGGAGGAAATCGTGAAAAGTAGTTCATTGCATCTGTTAGCAGTGAGACGAGAGAATATGAATAATACGTAAAAGGACTCGAAATGAAGTAAATAACCTAATGAGCTTGATAAGCATTCGTCTTTCTTTAGTATAGCTTCAACCTACGTTTATTGCCATGCAGTCATCATCATGAAATCTCTCGGACGAATGGACGCATTTAAAACTGCTGCAGCTGCACATTCCTGCTCGCTGTTCTGAGCCGTTAGAGCAGTGAACACCAATTCGACGTTTAGGCATCAGCGCGACTGCAGCAAGTAGCTGCTGTCGCCTACGTATTCCACGCTGACGTACATCGAGCAGCAAATCTCGTAGTGATTAGCTCTCACTTTAAATTTACTTTGATTTCTAGAGTAACTCCGGTCAGGGCAGCACCCTTCAACACTTCCAGAGATACTTATTGAAATCCTCGATAAATTCAATACTTCAAAAACAGAAAACAACAATTACTTTTCAGTTAGGCAAACGCAACGTAGCAGCAGATGCAGCGGCTAATGATGCCTCTCTGGAGGTTACAATTTCTGAATGTCCTATCACTATCCATGCAACTTCCTCCCGATAGAGAGACAAGTGGCTTCAAATGGCTCTGAGCACTATGCGACTTAACTTCTGAGGTCATTAGTCGCCTAGAACGTAGAACTAATTAAACCTAACTAACCTAAGGACATCACACACATCCATGCCCGAGGCAGGATTCGAACCTGCGACCGTAGCGGTCACGCGGTTCCAGACTGAAGCGCCTTTAACCGCACGGCCACACGGGCCGGCGATAGAGAGACAACTTCATGCGTCTGTGGGAGGAGTGGTTACCGTTGGAGAACAAGCTGGGGCCCGTGAAACCGACGACACGACTGTGGCGCATCTCCTTTCGGTGACAGCGACGGCAGCAAGTACTTTTAACGCGTCCTTTGACGCATGGGTTCCTCCTTCGGCAGGAAGACCCACTTGTGTGCAGTTCTTGTAGTGCAAACTTTTTCCTACGCCAAACTGTAACTAAATGCGCTTTATACCAAGCAATGAGGGCCGCAACCCACTCACCACTTGACCTCTGTTTTAGATGATGAACTGAATGTGGTTCTTGTGTTACAATTCTATTTTATATCTGGTCTTCTCGATAGTGGCTTAGGTAGAAGAACTAACTTCGCTTCTAAGGTGGTTGCTACATCGTTTCATTTCCTGTTGACCGTGAAGACACACTTCCATGTTCCACTATGCTGAGGTTGTGTGTTTACAGTCAATGTATTTTACTCACACACTGCACTGAGGTGTCCCTCTTTTGCTGTTTGTGAAACAGTGTGAGGGAGACAACCCCATGATGGTTGCGGATTCTATTTTTTAGTTAACGTTTTGTTGATGCTTCTAACAGTTCATAACCACAGTTGTACTCTTTTTTTAAGTGTGGGTGCTCACGAAATAGCAGTTTAGCGCCCTCTACCAGCCAGAATACCTCAAAAACAGTCATAAGAACAAATACAAGTAAAAAAATTATCTCCCTCGCTGTATTTCTACAAAAACTGAGTAAATAAAAAAATTCAAATGAAGGTTCACATTGAATTATGATTTTTTCAAAACATTAGCAAATTCATTTCAAACAATTTCTAAAAAGCGTTCTTGGAATTTTTCTTGATGACATAGCTACAATCAAGACTGATCCAATTATGAAGGGCTTTTCACATTGTTATTCGCGTCAAAACCAGAGATTTGAGTTTTACTTGGTACAAGAAATTTACAAGTGAATGCCATCTTATCGGTGGTTCAGTAACATTAATGGCCGTTTTAATGGGACAGACCTTCTTTAGAGTAAATGCTCTTCTCTTTGGAGGGCCTATGACTATGAAGGCCCCCTTAATAGGACACACCTTCCGTTGGGTAAAGGCCCTCTTCTTCGCTGGGCCTGTCACGATAAAAGCTGTTTTGATCGGAAATGGTCCTGTTTTTAAGGGCGTTAGATTCATAAGGCCAACACTAAGAGAAGCTCTAAAACGGGAATAAGCTGCAACGGTAGAGGTGGCTTCCAAACATCCAACACTAGCCACTGATCTAACGGATACGATAACACTGCTCGCTGCAGGAAGAAGCAGAGCATTTCTCTCGAATTCATCATCAGAGACGTCATCTAGGCTTTCTGGAAGAGCCTTAACTGATGCTGCTGGTAGCCGTACATCTCTCGCTAAAACCATATCGGATGACTCATCTTGAAAGTCTCCAGCACATGCAACTGCAGCTGCTGGTGGTTCAGCATCTCTCTCAGACTCCATATTAGAGGGTACATCTTGCAATTCTGCAAAACATAGAACTGAGTCTGCTGGTGACTCAGCATGTCTCTCTAAGTCCTCATCAGAGGGCTCATCATGCCATTCTGCAGCACATTGAACTGAGGCTGCTGGTGGTTCAGTATCTCTCTCTATCTCCTTATTTGATGGCTCACTTTGCCATTCTGCAACACTTTGAACTGAGTCTGCTGGTGGTTCAGCATCTCTGTCTAACTCCTTATCGGATGGCTTATCATGCCATTCAGCAGCACATTGAACTGAGGCTACTGCTGGTTAAGCATTTCTGTCCAACTGCTTATTAGAGGGCTCATCTTGCTATTCTGCTACACATGGAACTGAGTCTGCTGGTGGTTCACCATCTCTCTCTAACTCCTCATCAGAGGGCTTATCATGCCATACTGAAGCACATTCAAGTGAGGCTGCTGGTGGTTCAGCATCTCTCTCTAACTGCTTAATAGAGGGCTTATCTTGCCATTCTGCAACACTTTGAAATGAGTATGCTGGTGGTCCTCCGTGCCTCTCTAACTCCTCATCAGAGGGCTTAACAGGCCATTCTTCAGTGCACTGAACACTGATTCAGCATCTCTCTCTAACTGCTTATTAATGGGCTCATATTGCCATTCTGCAAGACATTGAACTGAGTCTGTTGGTGGTTCAGCATCTCTCTAACTCCTCATCACAGCGCTTATCATGCTATTCTGCTGCACATTGAACTGAGGCTCCTGTTGGTTCATCATCTCTCTCTCTTATTAGAGCGCTCATCTTGCCATTCTGCAATGGTTTGAACTGAGTCTGCTGGTGGCTCATCATCTCTCTCTAACTCCTCATCAGAGGGCTTATCATGCCATACTGCAGCACATTGAACTGAGGCTGCATGTGCTTCAGCATCTCTCTCTAACTGCTTATTAGAGGGCTTATCTTACCATTCTGCAACACTTTGATCTGGGTCTGATGGTGGTTCAGCATCTCTCTCTAAGTCCTCATCAAAGGGCTCATCATACCATTCAGCAGCACATGCAACTGCACCTACTGGTGGTTCAGCATCTCTTTATATCTCCTTATTATAGGGGTCATCTTGTCATTCTGCAACTCTTTGAACTGAGTCTGCTGCTGGTTCAGCAAATCGCTCTAATTCCTTATCAGAGGGCTCATCATGCCATTCTGCAGCATATTGACCTGACGCTGATGGTGGTTCAGCATTAGAGGGCTCGTCTTGCCAGTGTCCAACATTTTGAACTGAGGCTGCTAGTGGTTCAGCATCTCTCTGACTCCTCATCAGAGGGCTTATCATACCATTCTGCAGCACTTTGAACTGAGGCTCCTGGTGGTTCTGCATCTCTATCTAACTTCTTATTAGAGGGCTCATCTAGCCATTCTGCAACACTTTGAACTTAGGCAGCTGCTGGTTCAGTATCTCTCTGCAACTCCTCATCAGAAGTCTCATCATGCCATTCTGCAGGACATTGAACAGAGGGTTCTGGTGGTTCTTCATCTCCCTCTAACTGCTTATTAGAGGACCCATCTTGCCACTCTGCAGTACTTTCAACTGAGGCTGCTGGTGGTTCAGCATATCTCTCTAACCCCTTATCAGAGGGCTCATCATGCCATTCTGCAGCATATTGACCTGACGCTGATGGTGGTTCAGCATTAGAGGGCTCGTCTTGCCAGTGTCCAACATTTTGAATTGAGGCTGCTAGTGGTTCAGCATCTCCCTAACTCCTCATCACAGAGCTTATCATGCTATTTTGCAGCACATTGAACTGAGACTCCTGTTGGTTCATCATCTCTCTCTCTTATTAGAGGGCTCATCTTGCCATTCTGCAATGGTTTGAACTGAGTCTGCTGGTGGCTCATCATCTCTCTCTAACTCCTCATCAGAGGGCTTATCATGCCATACTGCAGCACATTGAACTGAGGCTGCATGTGCTTCAGCATCTCTCTCTAACTGCTTATTAGAGGGTTATCTTACCATTCTGCAACACTTTTATCTGGGTCTGATGGTGGTTCAGCATCTCTCTCTAAGTCCTCATCAAAGGGCTCATCATACCATTCAGCAGCACATGCAACTGCAGCTGCTGGTGGTTCAGCATCTCTTTCTACCTCCTTATTATAGGGGTCATCTTGCCATTCTGCAACTCTTTGAACTGAGTCTGCTGCTGGTTCAGCAAATCGCTCTAATTCCTTATCAGAGGGCTCATCATGCCATTCTGCAGCATATTGACCTGACGCTGATGGTGGTTCAGCATTAGAGGGCTAGTCTTGCCAGTGTCCAACATTTTGAACTGAGGCTGCTAGTGGTTCAGCATCTCTCTAACTTCTCATCAGAGGGCTTATCATACCATTCTGCAGCACTTTGAACTGAGGCTCCTGGTGGTTCTGCATCTCTATCTAACTTCTTATTAGAGGGCTCATCTAGCCATTCTGCAACACTTTGAACTTAGGCAGCTGCTGGTTCAGTATCTCTCTGCAACTCCTCATCAGAAGTCTCATCATGCCATTCTGCAGGACATTGAACGGAGGGTTCTGGTGGTTCTTCATCTCCCTCTAACTGCTTATTAGAGGACCCATCTTGCCACTCTGCAGTACTTTCAACTGAGGCTGCTGGTGGTTCAGCATATCTCTCTAACTCCTTATCAGAGGGCTCATCATGCCATTCTGCAGCATATTGACCTGACGCTGATGGTGGTTCGGCATTAGAGGGCTCGTCTTGCCAGTGTCCAACATTTTGAATTGAGGCTGCTAGTGGTTCAACATCTCTCTAACTCCTCATCACAGGGCTTATCATGCTATTTTGCAGCACATTGAACTGAGACTACTGTTGTTTCATCATCTCTCTCTCTTATTAGAGGGCTCATCTTGCCATTCTGCAATGGTTTCAACTGAGTCTACTGGTGGCTCAGCTTCTCTCACTAAGTCCTTATCAGAGGGCTTATCATGCCCATCTGCAGGACATTGAACTGAGGCTGCTGGTGATTCAGCATCTGTCTCTATCTGCTTATTACAGCGCTTATCTTGCCATTTTGCAAGACTTTGAATTGAGCCCGCTGGTGGTTGAGCATTTCTGTCCAACTCCTCATCAGAGGACTTATCATGCCATTCCACAGCACATGAAGCCGACGATGCTGGTGGTTCAGTATCTCTCTCTAACTGATTGATAGAGGCCTCGTCTTGCAATTCTGCAGTACATTTAACTGAGTCTGCTGGTGGTTCAGCATCTCTCTCTAACTCCTTATCAGGGGGCTCATCATGGCATTCTGCAGCACACTGACCTGTACTTGCTAGTGGTTAAGCATCTCTCTCTATCTCCTTATTAGAGGGCTCATTTTGCCATTCTGCAAACACTTTGAACTGAGGCTGCTGGTGGTTTAGCATATGAAACGGCTCATCATGCCATTCTGCACCACACTGTACTGAGGCTGCTGGTGATTCAGCATCTAACTGCTTATTAAAGGGTACATCTTGGCATTCTGCCAAACTTTGAACCGAATCTGCTGGTGGTTCTGCGTGCCTCTGTATCTCCTCATCAGAGGGTTTATCATTCCATTCTTAAGCGCACTGAACACTGATTCAGCATCTCTCTCTAACTGCTTATTAATGAGCTCATCTTGCAATTCTGCAACACTTTCAACTGAGTCTGTTGGTGGTTCAGCATCTCTCTCTAACTCCTCACCACAGGGCTTATTATGCCATACTGCAACACATTGAAATGAGGCTTCTTGGTTCTGCATCTCTCACTATCTGCTTATTAGAGGGTTCCTCTTGCCATTCTGCAATAATTTGAACTGAGTCTGCTAGTGGTTCATCATCTCTCTCTAACTCCTCATCAGAGGGCTTATCATGCCATACTGCAGCACATTAAACTGAGGTTGCTGGTGCTACAGCCTCTCTCTCTAACTGCTTATTAGAGGGCTTATCTTACCATTCTGTAACACTTTGATCCGGGTCTGCTGGTTGTTCTGCATCTCTCTCTAACGCTTCATCAGAGGTCTTATCATGCCATTCTGCAGCGCATTGAACACTGGTTCAGCATCTCTCTCTAATTGCTTATTAGAGGGCTCATCTTGCCATTCTGCAACACTTTGAACTGAGTCTACTGGTGGTTCAGCATCTCTCTCTAAGTCCTCATCAAAGGGCTCATCATGCCATTCAGCAGCACATGCAACTGCGCCTGCTAGTGGTTCAGCAGCTCTTTCCATCTCCTTATTATAGGGCTCATCTTGCCATTCTGCAACACTTTGAACTGAGTCTGCTGCTGGTTCAGCAAATCGCTCTATCTCCGTATCAGAGGGCTTATCATGCTATACTGAAGCACATTGAACTGAGGCTGCTGGTGATTCAGCATCTCTAACTGCTTATTAGAGGGCTCATCTAGAATTCTGCAACACATTGAACTGAGTCTGCTGGTGGTTGAGCATCTCCCTCTGACTCCTCATCAGAGGGCTTATCATGTAATTCTGCAGCACTTTGAACTGAGGCTCCTGCTGGTTCTGCATCTCTGTCTAACAGCTTATTAGAGGGCTCATCTTGCCATTCTGAAACACTTTGAACTGAGTCTGCCGGAGGTTCAGCATCTTCTGCTAACTCCTCATCAGAGGGCTTTTCATGCCTTTCTGGAACACATTGAACTGAGGCTGCTGGTGGTTCAGTCTCTAACTGCTTATTAGAGGGCTCATCTTGCCATTCAGCAACACTTTGAACTTAGGTGGCTGCTGGTTCAGCATCTCTCTGCAACTCCTCATCAGAAGTCTCATCATGCCATTCTGCAGGGCATTGAACTGAGGGTGCTGGTGGTTCATCATCTCTCTCTGTCTATTAATTAGAGGGCTCATCTTGCCATTTTGCAACTCTGTGAACTGAGTCTTCTGGTGGTTCAGCATCTCTCTCTAACTCCTCCTCAGAAGTCTCATCATGCCATTCTGCAGGACATTGAACAGAGGTTTCTGGTGGTTCTTCATCTTCCTCTAACTGCTTATTAGAGGACCCATCTTGCCATTCTGCAGCACTTTCAACTGGGGCTGCTGGTGGTTCAGCATCTCTCTCTAACACCTTATCAGAGGACTCATCATGCCATTCTGCAGCAAATTGACCTGACGCTGATGGTGGTTCAGCATTAGAGGGCTCGTCTTGCCATTGTCCAACACTTTGAACTGAGACTGCTAGTGGTTCAGCATCTCTCTCTAACTCCTCATCACAGGGCTTATCATGCTATTCTGCAGCACATTGAACTGTGGCTCCTGTTGGTTCATCATCTCTCTCTCTCTCTTATTAGAGGGCTCATCTTGCCATCCTGCAATGGTTTCAACTGAGTCTGCTGGTGGCTCAGCTTCTCTCACTAAGTCCTCATCGGAGGGCTTATCATGCCCATCTGCAAGACACTGAACTGAGGCTGCTGGTGATTCAGTATCTCTGTCCGCTTATTACAGCGCTCATCTTGCCATTTTGCAAGACTTTGAATTGAGTCTGCTGGTGGTTGAGCATTTCTGTCTAACTCCTCATCAGAGGACTTATCATGCCATTCCGCATGGTTCAGTGGTTCAGTATCTCTCTCTAACTGATTATTAGGGGCCTCGTCTTGCCATTCTGCAACACTTTGAACTGAGTCTTCTGGTGGTTAAGCATCTTTCTCTAACTCCTTATCAGAAGGCTCATCATGGCATTCTGCAGCACATTGAACTGTACCTACTGGTGGTTAAGCATCTCTCTCTATCTCCTTATTAGAGGGCTCATTTTGCCATTCTGCAAACACTTTGAATTGAATCTGCTTGTGGTTCAGCATCTCTCTCTAACTTCTCATCAGAGGGCTTATCATGCCATTCTGCAGTACATTTAACTGAGTCTGCTGGTGGTTCAGCATGTCTCTGTAACTGCTTATTAGAGGGCTCATCATGCCATTCTGCAACACATGTCACTGATGCTGCTGGTGGTCTAGCATGTATCTGTAACTGCATATCGGAAGGCTGATCTAGGGATTCTGCAATAGTTTCGGCTTCTGATGCTTGAGGCACGGCAGTTGTCTCGAGCTGATAGTCTGGCTGATCTAGACTTCTTCTGTCAGCGGGAGTGTGTTGGCGAGTCCGTTCCTGTTATCAGATTACAGAAAGTTCGGTAAGTGACATGAACACAAAATAATATATTTGTTTTCAGTGTATATCAATAGAACAATTCTGTAACTCCCTATTGCTTTATTGCCTTTAACTGTAAGGTAGAAGGAGAACAATTATAAAAATAATTGATGTCTGATGATTAATGTTCATTTGGTGCAGTCGTAATATGCGGGACATTTATGTGTGTACTCATTTGTGTTTAATATTTCAGTACGTATTCTTCAGTTGCGTTTGTGTGTTTAGGTAAGATTGGAGATGGCGGCAATAGCGATGCAAAATATAATTCCGAATTACATGTATATTCAGTACCGTTTATCCCAGCAGTTGAAGATTTGTTCACTTTTTATGTAATGGGCATGTATACGTACAAATTACGGTTATGCAGTTAGGTTCAGTATGTTAAATGTTTTGACCCTCACAGCTCGCACTTATTATGGGGCGATACCTGCTTGAATGGTTCACCGGCGTTGCATCTGATTTTGAGGTGTAACCAGCTCAGCATTTTTGCGAGGCAAATACTCGTCGTCTTCTGGGACCCTACTTACATCTTCAGTGGCTACTTGGTAATACTGTGACTCTACAAACATCATCCGACACCATACTTGGGAGCCATTCTACCAGCGGTAACATTGTTTCTATCATTTGTGGTTGTTCACGTGAAGCATCTAAAGTAACTTGCGAGGCACTTGCCCTCTGAAGGTAGTGCACGCTACTCCAATGAAGTCCAACTATTACAAAGAAGAAGCTACAGTGGTTTGTGACATACAGATACGAGACCGCCGAATTGTTCGGTGGACCCAAACATATACGAAGGAGACAGCGTGAATCCAATGTGCATTGACAGGATACCGGCAAAGGCAAACTCCAAGGGCGTTTCTCACTTGTAAATGGATATGCACGGAAGTAAATAGAACACAGAAACGACACAGAAAAATTGCACGTGAAGTGAGTTTTGTAACTCCCTGACAAAAGACATACTGGTTAGCGCCGCATTAAGTTAAAAGTTCTCGGAAGAGGGAAATTGTTTGTACTGGAAGCAGTGTAACCATCCGCTGAGAAGACTTCCACCACCAACTGTTAGTAATAAGCCTTGGTCTTCTTCAGACTACTTCCACCACCAGCTGTGAGTAACAAACATAGGACTTTTAAAGAGGACTGTAAAGATGATAATGATGTGCTGAGGCAGCCTTGTACAATGTAAGGACATTAGTATGCTGTTATATCAGTCACTAACGGTTCACCAGGTAAAGCCAATAAACACTAACCGATAATCTGAAACTTCTCTCCATCTTCCTTAAATAGTTCTCTTAAAATTTAACTGTGTATTATTTGTGCAGGATAACCTGAAACATGGAAACCTGAAATTACTACATCTTTACCTAAGCAAGGATTAAATCATTACCCCGAAACGTCTATTGTTGTTTCATATACATATTCATGAATTAACTTCCAATACTTATCATATCACATTTTCATTACCTCTGAACCACTCTAGCATTTCTAATGTTATCTATACACTACACCACATACACGTTTCTAAGGAACTCTTTCCCCTGTAAGTTGACTCTTCTGCTACTGTCACAGAGAATGAGCCATAGGTTTTCGATTTGTCCACCCTGCGTTATTACTATTATTATTATTATTATATTGTTATTTCACTGGGTTCATGTAGACTGGCTACATTTAGCAGTGAACTTCGTTTTCTTTGAAGCCCAGATTGCGTTCATACTTTGCGAGTGGACTCCCTTAAATTCCTCCACTCAAGGGGCACCGTATCTTCATTTTCAGTGTGATTTAAGTAATTACATTATCAACGTTGTCACGTGTAGGAATCGGTGTGTACTACGTGGAGGTGTGGTGCAAGGTCTAGGTAAACAATGTGCAGACGGACAGTTTGATAGATTTATTAATAACAGCACAAGCGCTAAAACAGGAAATAATTCTTTTTTAAAGTGAAGAGCATCTGCTCACATTCCGAGGCAAGCTTGACCGATCAACTGTACAACTCTTTAAGGTACAAATAAATAAATTAATTAAAATAAAAAAAAGAAATTTACTTTGTAACGTTCTTTAAAAATTGCTTTGTGTTATCGAAATTTACTGTGTGATGTTTTGATGAGCAAATGGTGTGCTTAATCAAATTTACTGTAATCCAAAGAAAAATTGAACAGCTTAATCTGGAAAACCAGTATGTAGTGCGTATAATGAAATCAGTCCCTCAGAAATTTACTCAGTCTCGTGAGCACTGAGTTCTATGGCCTTGTGCAGTAATTCCTTACGCACCGCATATAATCTTGGTATTCTGCCCTCTCCACAACAGGCATACAAAATATTCTATCTTGGCTCAGCGAAATGCAGTTCTGGCCGTAAAATAGCTTCATACAAATAATGTCAGTAGATTAGTTGATAAATGAATAACCTAGCAAATTTTCAGTGATAATTTTGGATCTCGTCTCAGCGCAGTGCAATGCCGCTAGCATTGAAACTGTTACAAACATTAATACTTTACTGATTCTGGCACATTAATATTTTTCATAGTCTGATTGAGAAATCGTTTATTTTAAATATACCCACTGGATTTAAACGAAGACGACATGGAAGAGGATGAGGTACTGATAATGGGATATGCTAAGAAAAAATTCTATAGTTCAAAAATTGTACTCAAAATAAAGTTTCTCCTTCACAAAATCTATCATGAAACATTTTGCATTAACTTCAAAATCTGTGAACTTCTCAATTGTTCTACATTTTTCACTTACTGACGTAACTAAACACACTTGGATTGTTGCATGACAAAAGTCTAACATCGTTTAACCAAATAGATTACAAAATTTAACTTGTCTGTATCAGGATTACAATACACACAAAATACTACAAATCGGATATACTTAATAAACCTATACATGAAACCTGATGGCAAATACTTGGTTCCTACATTGAAGGGTCAGCAGTGTAAAATTAGCATGATACACAATACGTTGCTGCATACTTAAAACTTCATTTCATTACCTTACAAAAGTGTATTATACTGTGTCCCTAGGCCAACAGCTAAATCCTCACAGCTAGCCACTAGCCTTAAGTCTTCCATCCCACCCTTAACAGAGTGCAACGGCAACTGATACTGTGCTCCGCGCGCCCTCACTTACAATCGATTCTGCCACTCAGGCAACATCTTTGGTTTAAATTTATCCATATTTTGCAGCTTAAAACGTGACTGTATTGAAAGCATTGGAGGTATGAATTAAACAACGCCTTCAGTTACAGATTTTTCTTGTTTTATTAACCACACGATGCATTTCGGACCCTGTGAGTCCATCGTCAGGTTACTTTGTTTTAATACTTGTTATATTTCTTCTCCTGAATGAGGTGAAACGCATATTCCTGTCACGAAAAGGTTTAATGTTCAAATGTGTGTGAAATCTTATGGGACTTAACTGCTAAGGTCATCAGTCCCTAAGCTTACACACTACTTAACCTAAATTATCCTAATGACAAACACACACACCCACACCCGAGGGAGGACTCGAACCTCCGCCGGGACCAGCCGCACAGTGTATGACTGCAGCGCCCTAGACCGCTCGGCTAATCCCGCGCGGCTAAGGTTTAATGTTAGGTTATGAATTTAGTAAGTCGAACGCGGAAAATATGTGCAAAACAGTGGAAAATGAACAAAGTAAACTTACCACATAATCCGAAGAAAGCATTTTCAAAGTTTTAGTACCGGCAAATATTCTTTTCTCCGTCATTATATCACATGTCACTTCATTCGGAATGCACATTTGCACAGACATGTTTATAAACACTTCACAGATGTTTTTGTACCTGATGTAGTCAAAGATGAGTTTATACGTAGTGTTAAAGATATAGCTATAAACAATTGACATATGCAAGGAATAACTTCAGAAAAGGTATTTAAAATTACTGGAATAACTATGGCTTGGTTACTTTGTTTTAATACATGTTTTATTTCTTCTCCTGAATGAGATGAAATACGTATTCCTGTCACGAAAAAGTTTAATGTTAGGTTATGAATTTCGTAAGTCAAACGCGGAAAATATGTGCAAAATATTGGAAAATGAACCGTGTAAACTTACCACATAATCCAAGGAAAGCATTTTCAACGTTTTAGTACCGGCAAACATTCTTTTCTCCGTCATATTATCACATGTCACTTCATTCAGGATGTAGATTTGCACACACGTTTATAAACACATCACAGATGTTTTTGTACCTGGTTTTGTCAAAGATGAATTTATACGTAGTGTTAAAGATATTACTATAAACAATTGACATATGCAAGGAATAACTTCAGAAAAGGTCTTTAAAATTATTGAAATAACTATGGCTTGCGAAATCTGTTTGTTCATTTAAGATAGATTTGGGTTTTTTGATTTTGTGGAGATATTTGTCCTAACAGACTTAGGGTCTTACCATTGGGTTAGTAATGTAGTATTACCAAATTGTTTTCTAGACTTTTAATGACATGTTTGGTTCCCAACATATTGTAAGCAAATGCAAACTGAAATCACACATAGGCACCAATAGAAATTAGAAGCCATGCAACTAAAACTGCATCAGCAACACAACAACTAACCATCCAACAAAACATCTTTGGTTCAGTGGCGTCAAAGATACAATCTATTCTACGTGTGATAACCATTTCATATCATTTTTCATGAAACAAATTACAAAATCGGGCTCCACGTACAAGTGGACCCCTCACAACTTTGTTAAGATTTAACTTTAGGAAAACTGACACATGATTAAAAATTTACTTCAACGACCACTGGTTTATACTGAATTTATATGTGGACGTATCCTAGCTGATTATTATACTACGACCCAAATTTGCAGCTTAAACATATACTTCTCAGAATCTCGATCATCTGACACCATTTCACATAACCAAACCCTTTTTGGGGGTCGTATGCAAGTCATTTATTTTCCTTCAGTCTTGCTTCCATTGTAACTGCAACGTCAGAACTGCCTTTCCGGTGCCTTTGCTTTACCTAAAGCCAAACTGATCGGCACCTAAGAGATCCTCCGTTTCCTTTAACGTTCTTACGTATCAGAAGCTACGACACTGGAATTTATTTGCTGCCACACAGCGTTCTGAATCTTTGAATATCTGTGCACGTTCGCAGGGAATTCTACGCCCAGTAAACCCTTTTTGATCTAAGGCCGACACTGCGCTACCCCATCCAATAACGCGCAAGTAGGTACCTCATATACTGAGCAACAAACAAATGGTAATTTGCCTTCCTCGCTATGCGTAAACCGTTGTATGAATCTTTTTGGGATAATCCCTTGCTTCAAGCTATATCCGGGCCCTCTCTACACCGTTATTCTTTTTTACTATTTTCTCATAACCCGTTGAGCCGTGGCTGACTAGAGTTATAGTTTGCGTTAAACCTTGGTTGCTGTTCTGTGATTAGTCTCCCGCGGTTATCGCGATTATGCTGTTATCCTATCTCTACATGAGTCGGAGCAGCAGAGTGAATCGATATTCGCAGCCTTGTACTATCTTTGGCCTCTCACTTATAGTTTCCGGCTGTGCTGTGTGCGAGTAGTTGGTCGGTTGGCGTAGGGCAGCGAGGAAGTCTCCGTGGTGCATGTCTAGCCGGGGTCGTTGGCGGTTCCAGGCACAGTCGATGTGTGAGGTGCTGTTCCCATTGCTACGAGGTCTGTCGCTCACCGATCCTGGACACGAAAGTTGAGTCTTTACTTAATCTACCAGCCAGCCCCAACTGTTGACATTATGTCGTTTGCATTTCGTTGTGGCCTCTTGGGACATTTCCACGAGCAACATGGTGTGTTTTCAAGTTGGCGAAATTCCATCCGCCCTCCTGTTGAGTTTAACTTAACTTGATTCTTTTTGAATTAAAGTGCACCAGCAGAATCTTTTGCCTTGTGGTCGTTAACGTTCCGGTTACCTGCCCTGGCCGTTGACGTAAATTCAAGCAGTGTATTTTCCTCGTCATGTTGTGGCTGTCCAGCATGGCATGTAATCTGACAGCTGAATGTGTAATTCGTTGTGGGCCCCGATACCTTATGTATTGTTCCATTGAACTCCCTGGCGTGTGCTGGTTGGGTGGAGCAGAAGTTATACCGTCGCATTGTCTGTTGACTGTCTGTCGGTTGGGTTGCTGTCGGAGTGAGAATTGTTGGGCCGACTGCCTGTCTCACCTAAGTGAGCGTTAGTGTTTGAATTCCAGGCCTACCCTTGGAATCTTCTGAGCGCCATTCGATATGCTGTCTTTTCTTATTTGTCCTTGTTGTTTGTTTGTGTATGGCTTCTAGCCGATTTTAAATTAAAGTTGTTTTGTCCTTAAGGCTTGATACTATTTGGGCCCACAGCCTGATTTAAAGAAATTATAGGATAAGGGGCATGGATACGTTTCCGCGTGCACTTTCCACCGTGCAATGTGCAGTGCCACTTTCTGCACTGACGGCGACCATGGACTACATGTCACCTTTTTTCCAGCACGGTAGCCAGTCCGTTGTGGTGGGGCCGCCATATACTCTGTTGGTTGTAGCCCCCAGACAACACAGGGACCGCTCTACTGATGCCTGCGCCGTTAACTCCCCATGTATGCCAAGGAGTAGATGCCCATCTCCCTGGGGCATCAGGACTCCCGGAAATGGCCATCCTGCCAGGTGGCCTTTGCTGTGGCTGGGTGGCGCCCATGGGGAGGGCCCTTGGTCGGAGTAGGTAGGGGACTGCTATGGTCGCAGGTTCGAATCCTGCCTCGGGCATGGGTGTGTGTGATGTCCTTAGGTTAGTTAGGTTTCAGTAGTTTTAAGCTCTAGGGGACTTATGACCTAAGATGTTGAGTCCCATAGTGCTCAGAGCCATTTGAACCATTTTTTTGGAGTAGGTAGCATCAGGGTGGATGATAAAAACGGCATCCTCTGCCCAGTCACGGGCCTTGCTTGATTGTAATAAGCTGGGGGATGTTTCCGTTACTATCACGCGCCATAAAAGTTTAAATACGGTCCAGGGTATTATTTTCCACAGGGATCTCCTTTTACAGTCCGATGACGAGCTGCGCGCCAACTTAGAGCGACGAGGTGTCCGTTTCGTCAGGCGCGTCCACCGGGGTCCGAGGGATCACCAAGTTGCCACCGGTGCTTTAATCATGGCCTTCGAGGGTGACTCATTACCTGAGAAGGTCAGGCTGATGGTCTAATGGTGTGATGTAAAGCCATATATCCCTTCCCCGATGCGAAGCTTCAAGTGTTGGAAGTTTGGCCATATGTCTTCACGCTGTGCTTCCAGCCTCGTATGTCGCGATTGTGGTCGACCATCCCATCCTGATACTCTCTCTGCCCCGCCTCCCATCTGCGTCAACTGCAGAGTGCACCATCCCCCTTGCTAGCCGGACTTCCCCATTCTGCAAAAGGAAAGGAAAATAATGGAATACAAGACCCTGGACCGTCTAACGTACACTGAGGATAAGCGGAAATTTGATTGGCATCATCCGGTGCGCATGACGTCTCCTTATGCCGCCACTGTCACTCCTGCTACAGTTCCATCAGCTCCAATATTTCCAGTGAGCTCTCAGAGTCGAAGGACTACACCTGCCCCCTTGATGGTGGGGGGCACTTCACTCCCTGTTGCTCCTGCTCCATCTACTTCAGGAGCAACACCCCCCCCCCCAACCATCGGGACATCAGCTCCCCTTTCCCAGCTGGAGAGGCGTCAGACTTCTTCGGCTCCTCTCGCCAGGAAGGGGTTCCTTGGGGACCTCCCTTCGCAAGTTCCGACCAGTTTAAAAGCGGACACCCCCAAGTGGCTCAGACAACAACCAGTCGCTGGTCGTAGGGCCTCATGGTCGTCGTCCGTCCCTGAGACTGACCCAGTGAAGCCCACCCAGCCTGAACCACCGAAGGCCCAGCGAGATAAGCAAAAAAAGAAAAAGGTTCCCAAGCATCCCGACATTGCGGTGGCACCCGTCCCACCGCTTCCTACAAGCTCAGCGTCTGAGGATGAGGTAGAGATTCTGGAGTCTGCTGAAGACCTGGATCTCGCCGGTCCCTCAGACGCCATGGATGTCATTCGTGCGGGTACTGAATCGGTGGCAGCGAGTGAACAAGCGGCGTAAACTGCCTTCCCAGTCCCTTCACGCCTTTCTGAGCCACGGACAATATCATCCTCCAGTAGAACTGCAGCGGTTTCTTCCACCATCTAGCTGAGCTTCGACAACTTATCAGCCTTCACCCTTTCCTCTGTATTGCTCTACAAGAAACTTGGTTTCCGGCAATGCGAACCCCCGCCCTCCGTGGCTATTGGGGTTATTATAGGAACTGGGCCACTTATGAAAGGGTATCTGATGACGTCTGCATCTATGTTCTTCACTCCCATCACAGCGAGTCTGTCCCTCTGCAAACACCTGTAGAGGCTGTTGCTGTTCGGGTGTGGACGCCTCAGGCTGTTACCGTCTGCAGTCTTTATATTCCACCAGATGGTGTTGTCCTACAGCATGTCCTGCCTGCTCTGATAGCGCAACTGCCGCCGCCTTACCTATTACTGGGCGACTTCAAAGCCCATAATTCTCTGTGGGGTGGGTCAGTGGCAACAGGTCGAGGCGCCACCATTGAGCATTTATTGGCACAGCTCAATCTTTCGCTTTTAAATGATGGTGCCTTCACACACTTCAGTGAGGCGCATGGCGCGTACTCTGCCATCGACCTTTCGATCTGCAGCCCTAGCCTCTTACCTACCATCCAATGGAGTGTGCATGACGACCTGTGTGGTAGTGACCACTTTCCGATCTTTCTGTCACTGCCACAGCGTCACTCTTCTGGGCGCCCCTGCAGGTGGGCTTTGAATATGGCTGACTGTTACTTGTTCTCCTCCATTGCCACTATTGAGCCTCTCTCTAATGCCGCCATTGATGCGGTGGTTCACTCGGTAACCACCGGCATCGTCACTGCCGCAGAATCTGCCATTCCCCGTTCTTCTGGGTCCCCTCGGCGGAGGACTGTGCCTTGGTGGTCGCCTGAGATCGCCGAGGCGATTAAAGATCGCTGGCGGGCGCTCCAGCGTCACAAGCGGCATCCCTCTTTGGAAAACCTCGTCGCCTTCAAACGGCTCCGTGCGCGGGCCCGCCGTCTTATCCGCCAACACAAGCAGGAGTGCTGGGAGCGGTATGTGTCCACCATTGGCCTCCATGTCTCTCCATCGCAGGTCTGGACAAAGATTCGACGCCCCTATGGCTATCGGACCCCTGGCAGCGTCCCTGCGCTCTCACTGAATGGAGCAGTTTGTACTGATTCCGACGTAATTGCAAACCGCTTGGCAGAGGATTTTGCTCTGAGTTCCGCTTCTGCGGAGTACCCACTGGCCTTCCGCTCCATTAAAGAGTGGATGGAACGTCGGAGCCTTTCCTTTCGCACCTACCATGCTGAATCATACAATGTTCCATTCAGCGAGTGGGAATTTCACAGTGCCCTAGCTCCTTGCCCTGATACCGCTCCTGGGCCAGATCGCATCCACTGATGCGGAAACACCTTTCAGTGGACTGCCAGCGACGCCTCCTCGACCTTTACAACAGTATTTGGGTCGAGGGTGAGTTTCCGTCGCAATGGCGGGAAAGCATTGTTATCCCCATTTTGAAACCTGGCAAGAACCCTTTGGAGGTGGACAGCTACCGCCCCATTAGCCTCACCAATTCTTTGCAAGTTGCTTGAACGGATGGTGAGCCAGCAGTTGAGTTGGGTACTCGAGTCTCGGCGCCTTCTGGCTGCGTCTCGAGGTTGGTTCCGTAAAGGCCGCTCTGGCGCGGACAATCTGGTGAGCCTTGAGTCAGCTATCCGTACAGCCTTTGCCCGCCGTCAGCACCTGGTCGCTGTCTTTTTCGACATGCGGAAGGCGTACGACACGACATGGCGTCATCACATCCTCTCTACGCTTCATGGGTGGGGTCTTCGGGGTCCACTGACGATTTTCATCCGAAATTTTCTGTCGCATCGAAGCTTCAGCGTGCAAGTCGCGGCCTCCCATAGTTCCTCCCAAGTTCAGGAGACTGGGGTACCACAGGGGTCTGTTTTAAGTGTCTGCCTCTTTTTAATTGCAATTAACGGGCTTGCTGCGGCGGTGGGAACGTCTGTCTCAGCGTCCTTGTATGCTGACGACTTCTGCCTTTACTATAGCTCTATTGGCATTGCAGCTGCTGTACGTCAGCTGCAGGGAGCTATCCGCAAGGCGCAGTCTTGGGCTGTAGCGCATGGCTTCCAGTTTGCGGCTGCCAAGACCTGCGTTATGCATTTCTGGCGGCGACGCACTGTTCACCCAGAGCCGCCGCTTTATGTTGACGGCGAACTTCTTGCTGTGGTGGAGACATAAGTTTTTGGGAGTGGTTTTTGATGCCCGGTTGACTTGGCTGCTTCATATTCGGCAGCTTAAACAGATGTGTTGGCGGCATCTAAATGCTCTGCGATGCTTGAGCCACACCAGCTGGGGCGCCGACCGATCTACCCTCTTACGGCTCTACCAGGCGTTAATCCAGTCTCGTCTGGACTATGGGAGCGTGGCTTATGGTTCAACATCCCCTTCGGCGTTGCGGGAGCTGGACCCAATCGTTCACAGCGCCTTGTCACTGGTACTTTCCGGACCAGCCCTGTGAACAGCTTACTTGTGGAGGCAGGTGTCCCTCCACTGCAGTTACGGCGCCAACGTTTACTGGCCGCTTATGCTGCCCATGTTTTTAGCTTGCCCGGGCATCCAAATTATCGTCTTCTGTTCCCGCAATCGGTAGTCCATCTGCCAGAACGTCGGCACCGGTCAGGTTGTACGATCGCGGTCCGCGTCAAAGAGCTTCTCTCCGGGCTTGGGGTTTTCCCTGTTCCACCTCCTTTCCGGGCCCCTTTGCGAACACCCGTGATGTGTTCCTCGCCCTCGCCTTTGGCTCGAATTGGCACAGGACCCGAAAAACTCAGTCCCTCCGGAGGCCTTCCGCTGTCACTTTTATTCCATCCTAGCCACGTATCAGGGCTCTGGCGTTGTATACACTGACGGTTGGATGGTTGCAGGTCGGGTCGGTTATGCTCTAACTCTAGGGGACCATTACGAGCAACGATCCTTGCCGGCTGGCTGCAGCGTTTTCACTGCTGAGCTGGTCGCCATCTTTCGTGCCCTAGGGTATATGCGCTCCTGCTCAGGTGAGCCCTTCGTTATCTGTAGTGACTCCCTGAGCAGTTTACGAGCTATCGACTAGTGTTTCCCTCGCTATCGTCTGGTGATGGCTATCCAGGAGTCCCTGCGTACTCTTGCCCATTGCGGCCGCTTTGTGGTCCTTGTGTGGACCCCAGGCCACGTTGGGATACCCGGCAATGAACATGTGGACCGCCTGGCCAAACAGGCCAACAGTGAACCAACTCTGGAGGTAGGCCTCCCGGAGACTGATTTGCGGGCAGTCTTACGCCACGCAGTTCTCTCGCCTTGGGACACCGAATGGCGCACTCTCCCCATGCCAAACAAACTCCGTCCTATCAAGGCGACGACGGGTGTGTGGCGGTCATCCATGCGAGCCAATCGCAGAGATTCAGTTGTCCTTTGTCGGCTCCGCATTGGCCACACCCGGCTGACACACAGTTGTTTACTGCGTCGGGAGAACCCTCCACCTATGTCGTTGCGGGGCGGCTTTAACAGTGGCCCACATTTTGTTGGCCTGTACCCTTTTTGCTGTGGTCAGGCAGACATTTGAGCTGCCTGATACGCTCCCTGCCCTTTTAAGTGATGACTCTGCCATGGCAGGCTTACTTTTGCGTTTTATTCGGGCAGGGGTTTTTATGGCTCTGAGCACTACGGGACTTAACATCTGTGGTCATCAGTCCCCTAGAACTTAGAACTACTTAAACCTAACTAACCTAAGGACATCACACACATCGAAGCCCGAGGCAGGATTCGAACCTGCGGCCGTAGCAGTCGCGCGGTTCCGGACTGAGCGCCTAGAACCGCTAGACCACCGCGGGCGGCGGGGTTTTTATCATTTAATTTGAGTGTTTGTTATGTTTTTTTGTGTTGATTCTGGCCTTTGGCCTACGGTTTTACACTGAGTTTTTAATGTGTCTCTTGGTGGTTGGCTTCTCCTTTTTTTGTTCCTATGGTCGGCCAACCACCGTCACACTCTGTGTGATTTTAATTCGTTTTGTCTAGTCGTTATCTAAGTTTCTCTTGTTCTGTGACGTCTGTCGTCTATTCTGTTGAACGCTTTTTATTCTCTGTGGGTGTTTTTAGTATTTGGAGAAAGGGACCGATGACCGTAGCAGTCTGGTCCCTTTAATCCCACAAACCAACCAAGCATAGGATACGGCCTTCTGCCTTTTAAAATTCAAATACCTATTTTGAGCCTTACGTTATTGGCCTTCAGCCGATTTTAAGTTAGGGTTGTTTTGCTCTTACGACGTGAGATTGTTTGGGCCTTCAACCTAATTTGGAGAAATGTTTTAAGATAAGGCTTTCTGCCTTTCAAATTCCTGTTTTTGAGTCTTAAGTGATTGGCCTTCAGCCGGTCTTAAATTAAAGTTATTTTGCCCGTAAGGCGTGAGATCGAATAGCGCATTTAGCCGGGAATTAAATTCTAAAATTAATGTTTCGCTTGCTCTATTTTAAAGGTTCTCTTTATTCTTGCAATGCTTGTCAAATGAATGAAGTAGAATGTTCGAGTGTAACTGACAGCCACTCATTTTGGTCCCTTTCCACAAACTAAACTACCTGTTCTGTCCTGCGGGTATAGCAGGGAATCTCACTCCCTGTCTGCACAAGTCCTTTTACATGTCCCTCATTTCCACAATTTCAAAACAACGCAGAATGTGGTGTGGTTCTCCCTTAAGCCTAATCGGCTGTACCCCTGATTTGTTGGGACAAAGCCGGCCGGAGTGGCCGAGCGGTTCTAGGCGCTACAGTCTGGAACCGTGTGACCGCCAAGTTCGCAGGTTCGAATCCTGCCTCGGGCATGGATGTGTGTGATGTCCTTAAGTTATTAAGGTTTAAGTAGTTCTAAGTTCCAGGAGACTGATGACCTCAGATGTTAGGTCCCATAGTGCTCAGAGCCATTTGAACCATTTGTTGGGACAAATGTTCCTCTTGTCCACACTCAAAACATCGAATCTGTTTTCTGTATATAACACCCTTGCTATTTTCCCCTCGCCCTTCATCGACATATGCTATCCCCTATTCAGCGACCCATACTGTTTAGTTTTTTAAATGTTAGTGGCGCTGTACTAAAGAGCACTTGCATGGGGGCTTATTTATATGCAATGAAAATAATTTTAATTTTTTTGCTTTTAGCTGTTTGTCCGATTACGAAGTCTCGTAACGGTTGGCCCTGACTGTTATTATTACGCTATCTGACTGCATAGAACAATAACAAAGAATGAAATGGAAATTTTCATTAACACAATTAATTAATTAAGTCCCCAGCAACTATAAAAACCTACGAAACCAAAGCACAAGTGTAACTGTTCTGTGAGTGGAAGTATGACTCAACGTACGCATCTGGCACGGTTCTTCTTCAATAACACAAGAAATTTTAAATATCATTTATACTGAATTAATTAAAGAAAATAAAAATACCATAATTACTCAAGAAAACCAGAATTACACTCTAATACAAGAACACAAGCCAGATGCTTTGTTGACTGAACCTGTAATGACGCATTATTTAAAACATGGAAATAATGAAAAATAAATCAAGTTTCGTTACCTTCATATATTGACCAAAATCACTCTAATCATTACAATATATCTCCACACCGACTCGCTATTACCACATCTCAACAAGAACTTTTCAGTATCACATCTCAGCAAGCACTCCCTACTAGCACATCTCAACACGAACTGACTACTACGAGTCCTCGACAAGCACTGCCCACTACGACAATAATCACTGCCCGTGGAGGCGGCGGAACAATGCTCTCTAGCGATCTCTGGCGCTGTGGCTCAGTGTAGCCACCTTTCATATGCCCTTCCTCCACGGCTAGAATTTGATGGTATTTTTGCCAGCATTGGTGGTGAAAATACCACCAAATTCGTCAAAAAAATACAGACAAAAATAAAAAATAATATTAATACGTAAATATCACATACTAGATAAAATTTTGGCTTTGCACTGACCTTTCAATAACCTAATATATAAAATACAGTAAGCAATACAAATTCTTTCATACATGTGACTTTACATAACAGTTTACACAAGTATTATGTGGTTAAACAGTTCAATCAATAGCGTCAGCAATGACGAATATGTGCAGGTAACAGTCTCATAACTTTTCACAAACAGTAATACACAAAAAATCAGTTTATACAAATATTCACATAAAGGCTTTCCATAGCTCAAGAATAAGCAGTTGACAGTTCCAGCAGTAGCACCCAGCAATGGTCAACAGGTGCAAATACCAACAAGTAACATTTTTTCAATAGAAGCAGTCCATCAGTGGCACCCAGTAATGTTGAATAGGTGCAGACACCCACAAGTAACACCATTTCAGTAGAAGCAGTCCATTAGTGGCACCAGCAATGTTGATCAGGTGCACACAGCAACAGGTGACTTCATTTCAGTAGAAGCAATCCATCAGTGGCACCCAGCAATGTTGAGCAGGTGCAGACATCAACAGGTGACATCTTTTCAGTAGAGGCAATCCATCAGTGGCACCCAGCAATGTTGAGCAGGTGCAGACATCAACAGGTGACATCTTTTCAGTAGAAGCAGTCCATCAGTGGCACCCCGCAATGTTGAGTAGGTGCAGACACCAACAAGTAACACCATTTTAGTATAAGCAGTTCCATTAGCGGCACCAGCAATGTTGATCAGGTGCACACAGCAACAGGTGACTTCATTTCAGTAGAAGCAATCCATCAGTGGCACCCAGCAATGTTGAGCAGGTGCAGACATCAACAGGTGACATCTTTTCAGTAGAAGCAGTCCATCAGTGGCACCCAGCAATGTTGAGTAGGTGCAGACACCAACAAGTAACACCATTTTAGTATAAGCAGTTCCATTAGCGGCACCAGCAATGTTGAACAGGTGCAGACACCCACAAGTAACACCATTTCAGTAGAAGCAGTCCATTACTGGCACAAGCAATGTTGATCAGGTGCACACAGCAACAGGTGACTTCATTTCAGTAGAAGCAATCCATCAGTGGCACCCAGCAATGTTGAGCAGGTGCAGACATCAACAGGTGACATCTTTTCAGTAGAAGCAGTCCATCAGTGGCACCCAGCAATGTTGAGTAGGTGCAGACACCAACAAGTAACACCATTTTAGTATAAGCAGTTCCATTAGCGGCACCAGCAATGTTGAGCAGGTGCACACAGCAACAAGTGACATCATTTCGGTAGAAGCAGTCCATCAGTGGCACCCAGTAATGTTGACCAGGTGCTGACCGCAGTCTTTATGGACTATCACTATCACGAATCACACTGTTCATCAGCAGAAATTAAACATGTCCTTGTGGCACCAATCATGTAGAAAAAGTGCAAGTAACAGTCCATACTATTCACCATAACTACTGAGACAGTTCAGTCATGAACAATAGTTTGAATGCACATACAATTTCTTTAACAAATTATTATCAATGCTCTTACACTAAACATATAAATCATAACAAACACACAAATGATATCAGATAATTGTCCTATTAACTAGTACAATACACAAATAACAGTAAACCTATAATATTTATGGGTGTCAGTGCAAGCCACAACAACAAATAAAATAATATTTAGGAGATAGGTGGGTAGGATTAGGAAAGGAAAACACACAAAACACATCCACTCATCTTTCATCCACATTAAGTACTACTGTGTAATTGAATAGTGTTAACTGTGTAAATGTAACTCTGTCCAAGATTTGATGTTCATCATGTGTACCAAGTAGTAGTGGCAGCAATGTATAACAGTCAATAATAGTTAAGTCAACGTCATAGTCATCATGTCAAGACCAATGTTTGCCGAGCCAGATCAAAATGTACGGTTGCTGAACAACTGTCAGTGTACCAAGATATGCAAATGCTTCCTCTCTCAAAAAAAAAGTATATACTGCTTTGTGATTTGACAAAGTGTGTGTGTAGACAATCTTCCTTCTACTTAAGTGTTCGAGTCTGCCATCTTCATCCTCCTTGTTCCATATAAACCAACAAAAAAAATATGCTCCTTACTTACTTTACCTCTTATCCACCAAAACTCCAATAATCATCAACTTCATATAATCTTAATATCTAAATAATACTTCTTCGATACGTCGATACATATAAACCTTATTGCCAATATCATTTCACTTCCATAACAACTCTTTCCTCTAGTCAGTCTCCTCGAACAAGTGCAGACAAAATCCTAATGCAAACCTCAATTCATCATCTCATACAATCCGAAGACACAATGTCAACACACAACCTCTCGTGTAATCCATCTGATCCAAATCTGCTACTCATTATAAATTGTAAGATACATTTTGGTTCCTTGTCCATCATTAAATAAAAGAAATGCATACATGACCTCTAACAGCCTTTAGTTTGAATAACTTTCAGTAAGTAAGTACGATTACGAAGTGTTAATGATCATAATATTTCACAGTGTGTACACCACTTCAAGAATTATGGCAAACAGAAGCAAACATGTGGAGTATTTCTTGTGTCAAGTGTCACTTCCCATTTCAATTGCTCACGAAAAATGCAGTGTAATAACTGTCAATGGTCTAACCTAGTGTTGGTATGTCATGTCGTTAGCTTCCTTCCTATTAGCATAAATTTATACAGCTTCCATAAAACCTCAGCTCATGTGACTTCTATGAAGTTTCTCGTACTAATGTCGTTCGTCGAATTATAGCAGTTCAGTTTCCTATCTTAAAATATAAGGCACTAAGCGTAAGCAAAACATGCAATAGCGAGTAAATATACCAGTAGAGAACAGAATGTCAACAAAAGGATGCACCACAATTCCTACAACGAGGCTCTGCCAAGCGAACAATCTATAATTAATACCACAGTGTAACCTAAACTCTATGTTCGTACACTGTACATCAGCATTGCTATATTCTAAATTGAAGAGTAGTTATGACAACAAAACAGAATTGTGTAAATATGCAATCCATACAAAAAGCAGCAAACATATATCTTACGTAATAAACAAGTCATTAGCATCATATCAGCATAAGCAAATAAATGTTCGTATGTAATCTTAATAAGTAAACATAAAGGCGCAAGCAGATAAATCACAAAGTGTAACCTACATACATAACAGCACAACTAATAGGGTGACAATTATAATTTAAATAAATAAGCACAGCAGGCACATAATAAAAAAAATATGACATCAGTGAAAAAGCATAGCAGCCAAGCGATGCATAATATACGCAAGTAATAACAGTGTTCATGAATAAAACATTGACAAAAATCAGCAAATGTACGCAAGCACGTCGCTTCACAAGTAAATTCATAGAACATGAAATTTAGCACAAAGTATGAGTCACGTAATCGCAAGCAGCAAATTACGTCTAAAGTACGTACCTAAGTGGAAATATGTTACCTGAAAAATAAACTCAATTAATAGTTACCCTTTTTAGTTTATTACTTTTTTTTTCGAAATTACATTCTTCCTGAAATTTTCTCCATAGTAAGTCGTCTTAACGTCGGACATGCACAGAATTTACCTGAAGGTCTTAAATATTATACACAACCGTATCCTGAAAAATACTGAACGTTAATAACATAGTTTATCAAGTCACTATAGCTATATACTGAATTTAATCGGAGAAATTAAACTGTGTATTTGTTTACGGCTGTCAGTGCATTCGCACTGAGCGCTCGATCAGCTGTAGGCGCGTGACGTAGGAAGTGATTGTTTGCGGTCAACGACAGCCTTGTGCGGCGCGCCGACTTGACTGTTGCTTTGAGTATGTGCCGCCGCCGGAACACGGCGCGGTATCCTTGTACTCTCCGCATGTTTACGTATAACTGTTGGTTTCTCAAAAGTATGTCATTCCACAAAAATTTTTACGTTCGATATATGATGTATTCCCTTGGAGCGTCGAGATTTAAGAGTTTCTACTTCGACAGTGTTATCATGAATAATTTTGCGAACTCTATATGGACCGTTATAAAGCAGAAAAAATTTGCGACAGAAGCCTTTTCCTTTGTGAGACAAACGGTGAGACTTAATTAATACCTTTTGACCAACAGACAAGATTTTTAAACGACCAGGACGTTTCGCTGATTTCTCTCTTCTAGCAGCCGCAGACGCAATATTTTGTAGAGCCAGGTTGACAACTTCAGAATGCCGCAGTTTTCGTGAAGGTGGAAAAGGAACGATTTCAGAAATGCGATTTGTTGGTACTTTATTTTTTAATATCAATAGAGGCGGTAAAGAAGTTGAGTCATTAGGAAGTTCATTCAGAATGTTTTGAAAAATATGAAGATACTGATCCCAAGTTCTGTGATTCTGATGACAATAAAGACGGCACAATTTATTGATTTCCTTCATCCATTTCTTTGAAGCGTTCGACTGAGGGTGAAAAAGTGAAATAAAAATTGGTTTAATCTTCCGACGCCGTAGAGTACGAAGCCAAATTTTAGAGCGAAACTGTGATCCATTATCTGATATAACCTTATCAACATGACCAACTTCTTTAAGAAAATGTTTGATGAAAGCATTAGATACTGAACGAGCTGTTGCCTTGCGTAAAGGTGTAAAACACACATATTTTGATGTCAATTCCACTGCTACGGAAATGTACGCAAAACCATTAGTAGAACGAACCACTGGACCGAACAAATCGACTGCAGCCATGTCCTTTAATTTCGCTGGAATGATAGGAAACAACGGTGCTCTGTGAGAAACAGTTGGCGGCTTAGCCTTTTGACATAATTTGCATTTGGCAAGAACAGATCGAATACGTTTTTCCATATTACTGAAGTAGCAATTTTCTCGTAATTTATGAAAGCATTTTCTGGGACCAAAGTGCGCATAACTGAAATGCGTGTACCAAATCAATTTATTGACCCACTCATCAGGAATACAAACCAACCAAACAGAGTTGTCGACCGATTTTCGTTTGAAAAGAATGTCATTGCGAACTAAATAATGCTGTCTAATCGCTACGCTTTCCTTTCTCCTCCACTTCTCCTTAATGTCCTTCCAGATTGGATCCTTATTTTGCTCCTTAGAGATGTCCTGGAGCGAAGATGAAATAAAGTTCTCAAACGCAACACCTTGAATGTACATCAAACGATAATGGTTTTCTTTGCAGTCCTCTTCAGCACTTTGTTTCAAACCCATAGGTGCACGTGATAAAGCATCAGCAACAATATTTGAAGATCCCTGTATGTAAACAATACTAAAATCAAATTCCTGTAGGTACAACGCCCATCGTGACAATCTGCCATGAGTTAATTTTGTCGACATAAGAAATTCCAGAGCTCGATGATCGGTGTAAACCTTAGTATGTCTGCCAAACAAAAATGTGCGAAATTTTGTGAAAGCCCATACAACAGCCAAAGCTTCAAGTTCCGTAATCGAATAATTCTTTTCGGATTTAGAGAGAACACGACTCCCAAATGCAATAGTTTTCTGTACTACAACGCCGTTTTCTTCTATCTCTTGAAATAAATGTGCTCCTAGGCCTTTGTATGATGAGTCCGTCGCCAAACAAAAATCTTTAGATAAATCCGGATGTGAAAGAAGTGGAGCAGCAACTAAAGCATCACGAAGTTGTTCAAATTCTGACTGAGCTTCCTCATCCCAACACCAATTAGAATTTTTTCCAGATAGTTCACATAAACGAGGTGTGGCCAAATTGTCCAATCTAACAAAGCGTCTAAGAAAATTACACACACCAAGGAAACTACGAACATCACGTTTTGTGGTAGGAACAGCATAATTACGAATAGCGTCTAGTTTCTCTGGATCAGGGAGAATACCTTCTGTAGAAATAATGTGACCGAGAAATTTCACCTGAGAACGACCAAATTCTGATTTTTCCAAGTTCACTGTCATGCCAACTCGTGCAAAAATACGTAATAATGAATCCAAAATTTTGTTGTGCTCACTCCAAGAACGTTTAGCAATAAGAATGTCGTCAACATAAGAAGTAATATTGTCACGAAGATAAACAGGTAAAATTTCATTTAAGCTACGAATGAATGCTGCTGAAGATACAGTAAGTCCAAACGGTAATTTCCGAAACTGGTAACAGTTACCAAAGGCTAAAAAGGCAGTATATTTTCTACAATCAGGGTGGAGTTCTATTTGCCAAAAACTTGCGCGCATATCAATCGTGGATAAAACTTTAATTCCATGGAAATGTTGAAGAAGTTCATCTAAATTTTGTGGACGGTCAGTTTCAGGAATAATAATATTATTTATCTGTCTGGAATCCAGCACCAAACGAATTGATCCATCCTTTTTAAGAACGACATGTAATGGGCTGGTATATGGGCTGACTGCTGGCTCAATAATGCCCTGATCTAACATGTATTGAAGTTCATTCTTAACCTTGTCTCTGTAAGCCAAAGGAATAGCGTACGTTTTTCCTCGAAATGGTGTGTGTTCTTTTACTTTAAATAAATATTGTAAGCCTTGTATAGTTCCTGTGTGATGACTAAACACTGTAGCATGTGAAGTCAAAATGTGGTGCAGCTCTTCTCTTGCAACGTCATCTGGCACTTCAGCTTTCTTAACCTTTTCATTAATTAATTCTTCGCTACTAATTTTATCATCCATCGCGTCTCTGTATCTATTGTCATTGTCATGAATAAACACACTGTCGTCATAATGCTCAACGAAAACATCAGAAGTAAGAAACCTTAAACATTTTGTATCTGAATCAGATCTTGCTAAACACTCGAAAAATTTCAAACATTTCGGCATTCCGGCAACAGTCAAATTCACACTTCCTTCTTTAAAGTTCACAATTGCCTTATGTGTGTTAAGAAACTCCATACCTAATATAATCTGTGTACGAAGTAATGGAACAATAATAAAATTAGCCGAAAATTCGTATCCTTGACAAATGAAATTTAGGTTGGTCTGTTGTTTAACTTCCACACCTTTTCCAGAAATCGCTCCTCGAATTGTAGTTTTAGAAATAGGTAACACAGGACAGGCAATAGTTCTTTCACATATACGAAAAACTGATTCACTAATGACGTTCAATGGGCTCCTAGAATCTAAAACTGCAGTGAACTTATTCTTACCCACACATACTTCAATAACAGGATGTAAAAATGCGTCTACATTATTTTCCTTTTCATCTAGCAAAATGTCTCTCATGTCTTCCAGGCGTACGTAGTGTAAAGTTGTAGTGTCATTACTTTCTGAACCGTCTATATTGCTGCCAGAAGCCGAAGCTGCTAGTCATTGTCGATTGTTTGCGTCACGTCTTTGATTATTTCCGACATTTCGCGGATCAATTTCTACTATTTCCACTTGTCTCTCTGAATTTCTGTCACGCGGAGGATGCCAATTAGGTCCTTCCTGTCTGTTAGATGCAAATTCTTGGTTGTGTCTGTTATTAAAATTTCTGTTTTCCTGTCTGTCTGCATAACTACTTCTTGTATAATTTCGACTGTCACTTCTGAAATTATTGTTAGACCTACTACCCTGGTTATTTCTGTAGTAAGAGTTTCTATTATTGTATGAATAATTTCTGTCTTGATGATACCGATTACTGTTTCCGTATGATTGATCATTCCGGTAAGAATTACCGTTATTATAATTGTCTGTGTAATTTCTGTTAGAACGTCTGTTATTGTCATAAGGCTGGTATCTATTGTCCTGCCTGTTACGTCTGTCATTCTCAAAATTACCCATATAACGCCCGTTCCGATCACTATCCCTTTTCTCTGAAAATCTATCGTAATTACTGTTACTGAAAAAGTTACAAGAAGTCCCGTCGTCGTTGTCATACTCAAGTTCTTGTAACAAAGTCTTAAAAGTCTCAATGTCGTCTTTACATCTTCCAGCTAAAGCAATTTGTCTTATGGATTGTGGCAGCTTAGTTAAACAAATGCGAATTAATTCAGTCGGGCTATAAGGGTTGGACAGGAACTGATTCTTTCGAATCATGTCTTCAAAGTATTCTGCCGGCGTGCGGAACTCAGACTGTTTAAAATTACGCTGCATAATCAGACTATGTTTGACTCTGTCTTGTGTGTTTTCGGACCAATATGCCGATAGAAATGCATGATAAAAATCATTCAGATTATTACAATCTCTAATGAGTGCACGCATCCGCGTCGCCGGTTCGTTTTCTAAATATCCACACATAAATTCCAGTTTGTGACTTAGTGGCCAATTTGGTGGGAGTGCATACATAAATTGATCTAACCATGCACATGGATGTATGTCATTTTTAGAATTGCGGAAGATCTTAAATTTCCGAACAGTCAAAAAGTGTTTATAGTCAAAGTTTTCGCCTCGTGGCGACAAAGACCTACCGCGTCTGTCCCAGTTTGAATGTCGATTATTGTCAAGTTCGCGCGCCTGGCGCTCTCTTGTTGCGTCCCGTAAATGAAACAAATTACTTTCTTCAAACCCCTCTGCTACCTGTGATTCTAAATTTCTTTTGCTGTCTTTTCCTACAATTTCACCTTCGATTTGTTTGACTTGCTTTCGTAATGCCTCTACTTCCCTTTTAACGCGTTCATTAAACTTTCCCTGATTTTCAACATGCTTATTTATGTTCTGGTACTCTTCGGTTTCTGCAAATGGTAATGGAGCTGTATCATCTGAATCTCTATCCCCATTTAAACTAAGACTTGTCAATTTATCTGAAATCTCCTCAACTCTTTCCGATAAATCACCTATTTTTTCTTTCTGTTTACCTACGTCTTCCGTAAGTGTCGCGACTCGGGTTTCAGTGTTGTCACATTTGTTAGTTAACTGTTCATATTGTTGTGTTAGATTATTTATTCTGTCATTTGGTACGGATTCCTCGATTCTCTCAAATATTTCTTCCTTATCGTGTGCACGTTGTAAATTTAGCTCCGATAATTTTTGTACTATCACGCGATCTCTTTCTTCCTGTTCTCTATCCTGTTCCTTTTGTCTAATCTCTACTGCAATTAATCTATTATTATGAGAATTCAAAATCGGTTGGACTTCTTCTCTAATTTCTTTCTTTAATTCATCCTTCATGTTTTTGAAACATGTCCCTATTCGCGAATCTAACCGTGTTTCCATTGTTTTTAATTCAGATCCTAACTGTGAGCCCAGTGAGTCAAACCGTGTTTCCATTGTTCCCATATCAGTTTCTAATCGTGTTGCCACTGTTTTTAATTCAGATCCTAACCGTGTTTCCATTGTTTCCATCTGTGTTTTTGATTCAGATCGAAACTGCTCCATTGTTCCCATTTGTGTTTTTAATTCAGATCCAAACCGTGTTTCCATTTTTTCCATCTGTGTTTTTGATTCAGATCGAAACTGCTCCATTGTTCCCATTTGTGTTTTTAATTCAGATCCAAACCGTGTTTCCATTTTTAATATAGCACTCATCAACTGCCCCAATGTAACTGATTCGAAACTCCTTTCGCCCCTAACATTTCCCGCAAAACCAGTGTCCTTCGTCATAGCTGTAAAGCTATCTGTGTTCGATACTATTTCAGAATCTTCTATCGTTAATCTCGTATTCTGTGAATTTTTTGATTGAGAAAAATTTTGAAATGGTTCCGGACTATTTTCCCGACTTATTACATTGTTTTCCACTTCATTATTCATCACACTCTGTTGGCGAGTTCGCCATGTTAACAATTTCGTCTTTCTCACTATTCATCATTTTTGTCTTTTTCATTGATCGCGTAATCATTTACAAAACATACAAAACTCGTCACTGTACGGAAATTACACACAATTGCACACCAAATTACACACAATTACACATCAACAATACCATTCACTCGAAATATTTCCCTCAAACACGATTAACGAACAATTGAAATAATTGCACTAAATCGTCAAACGCGTATACAAGACAACAAATCAAATTCAGAGAAAAAATACCATTATAAGAATGACAATTACCAAATCTACACATGCAAAACAGACTCTAATTACTAAACTACAAATTACTACAACAATGCTACTGTCTACTATTTTTACAATCAGAAGATTCCAAGGGACGATCCGAAGCAGTGGTCGCCACGTGCATGGGGGCTTATTTATATGCAATGAAAATTATTTTAATTTTTTTGCTTTAGTAGCTGTTTGTCCGATTACGAAGTCTCGTAACGGTTGGCCCTGACTGTTATTATTACGCTATCTGACTGCATAGAACAATAACAAAGAATGAAATGGAAATTTTCATTAACACAATTAATTAATTAAGTCCCCAGCAACTATAAAAACCTACGAAACCAAAGCACCAGTGTAACTGTTCTGTGAGTGGAAGTATGACTCAACGTACGCATCTGGCACGGTTCTTCTTCAATAACACAAGAAATTTTAAATATCATTTATACTGAATTAATTAAAGAAAATAAAAATACCATAATTACTCAAGAAAACCAGAATTACACTCTAATACAAGAACACAAGCCAGATGCTTTGTTGACTGAACCTGTAATGACGCATTATTTAAAACATGGAAATAATGAAAAATAAATCAAGTTTCGTTACCTTCATATATTGACCAAAGTCACTCTAATCATTACAATATATCTCCACACCGACTCGCTATTACCACATCTCAACAAGAACTTTTCAGTATCACATCTCAGCAAGCACTCCCTACTAGCACATCTCAACACGAACTGACTACTACGAGTCCTCGACAAGCACTGCCCACTACGACAATAATCACTGCCCGTGGAGGCGGCGGAACAATGCTCTCTAGCGATCTCTGGCGCTGTGGCTCAGTGTAGCCACCTTTCACACTCTGCGTCTCTCTCCTTGTTTTATACCATCAAAATATGTTGAACGGTTTCTCTTTCTGTATGCCGTAGACATAACGCTCTTGCCGTTTTTCGGATCCTGTTGACATAACTATCACCTATTGTTTCCCACTCCTGCTCTCACCCATACAGTGAGTATACGTGCTCTTGATATGCTCTAGGTGGTAACATCTGATTTCAAATCACGGCCCCAAGTTGATCAGTTCCCTGCTTTCGTTAAAGTGCTTCTACTACCCACTCGGGTAAGGTGCTTCTTATCTTAACGTACCAGTACCTTTCATTCCTATTATATGCGTGTGATCTTGGAGGTCCATTAGGACTTTTAAAATTTCAACTACCCTCTCCACTACATCATCTGACATCAATCAACATTTTATATATACTAAGATGGTACCTGTTCTTTCGGACATGTCCGAAAGAACATACCATCTTAGTATACATATATAGTTAACACTCGCCGGCCACTTGACCATTTTCTTCTTATTCTGTGCGGATGCACAAACAGTGCTCGAACTCTTACGGCAAACGGCAACGCGCCGCCAAGTCATGAGTATAATGGGCGGGGGCACTACGAATGTTGTGCGGGACAATACGTTGAGAATGTGGGTTTCGCAGGAGGCGGGCGAGAGATAAATTCCTGCAGTCGCACTGTTCCTTGTGTCGTCGGTGGCTCAGATGGATAGAGCGTCTGATATATAAGCAGGAGATCCCGGGTTCGAGTCCCAGTCGGGTCGCACATTTTTATTTGTCACCGTTGACGTATGTCAACGCCTGTAAGAAGCTAAGGGTTTTCATTTCATTGTAAATCCACACATTATCACGTAATCTTGCAAGAGGTTGCGTAACTTATTCAACACACTATTTTTCTCAGCATGCATACCCCCTAATGTCTCTATTCTAGTAACTTCATTCAGTACTGCATCTGACACTGTGTTACCCTACCTAACAACTGTGTAATACTTGCCATTAGCTACTGAAATTCTCCAACGTCGTTCTTAGCCACGCCTGCCAGCTCCTCCACTTCACTTGAATAATGGTCTAATAGAGCTTTCAATCGTCTAATTTGACTAGTAGTTCAGGGTACGCTGACGGAACAACTCTTTATTAGATTACATATGATTAAGCGCGGCCCGGACAGCGGCGATAGACAAGCTTACCTCTCTACCTTCCTGCGGGGGAATAGTAACTGGTTCATCCTTACATTGCCTTCATTTTGTATTGATTCTTCAACGTTTCCTCGTGGTTCTATCCCACACCTGTGAATCTCGTACTTCAGTTCGTCTTTCCACAAGTACCCCGGGTCTCTCACGATAGACATGGTAATTCTGAAACACATATCACAAGAAAATTACTTTTTGTTGGTATGTGACCGTCAGCACTATCCCACGATACCTTTTTCCTTTGCTACCACTTGCGTATCGCATTGAGGTGTGGAGTGAGGTCTGGGTGAATGTGGTGCATAATGACAGGTTGATACATTTATTAATAACAACTTGTACACTACAACAAGAAGTAATTCCTTAGTTGCAAAGCGCATGTTGTCAAATTTCAAGCCAAGCTTGAGCAATCACCTGCACACTTCGTTAAGATATGATCTTAAAATGATTCACTTTGTTAAGCAACTTCAGAGAAACTAAAACATGATAAAAATTTCCTCTCCTGTGCTAACCTCTTCATCTCAGAATGCAGCTGCAACCTATATCCTCAAGTAATTACTGAATGTGATCCAATCTCAGCCTCCCTCTACAGCTTTTACCCTCTACAGCTCCCACTACGCCCAAAAATGTTATTCCATGATTTCTTAACAGATGTCTATCAACCTATGGCTTCCTCTTGTCAGCGTTCTCCATATATTCCTTTCCTCGCCGGTTCTGCGGGCATCCTCTTCATTTCATTCCTTATCGGTCCACTTCATTTTCAACATTCTTCTTTAGCAGCACATCTCAAATGCTTCTCTTCTGTTCCAGTTTTACTCCAGTTTATTTATCACTACCACACAATGCTATACATACATTCTCAGTGATTT
Source organism: Schistocerca nitens (assembly GCF_023898315.1). Classification (NCBI taxonomy): domain Eukaryota; kingdom Metazoa; phylum Arthropoda; class Insecta; order Orthoptera; family Acrididae; genus Schistocerca; species Schistocerca nitens. The sequence goes on from NC_064614.1 coordinate 74,437,435, forward strand.
CTTCCTCTAATTATGGTCTATGTTTGATAGTAGTAGACTTCTCTTGGCCAGGAATCCCATTAAAGCCAGTGATAGTCTGTTTATATAAACTTCTTACTCCATCTATCATGAGATTTTGCCCCCTAGGTAGCAAAATTCCTTAACCTCGTACATTTCATGATCCACAATTTTGATGTTAAGTTTCTCGCTGTTCTTATTTCTGCCAAGTTCTCATTACTTTTATTTTCCATCGATTTATTCTCACTCCACATTCTCTACTCATTAGACTTCCTTTCAATATACCCTGTAATTCTTCTTCTCTCTCACTTAGGATAGCAACGCCATCAGCGAATCTTATCACGCTTCCACCCAGGGTTTTATTCCAATATTGAACACTTTTTTTTCATTTACGTCCTTCTTCGATATATAGAGCGAACAGTAGGGGCGAAAGACTATTTTACTGTCTTACATCCTTTTTAATCCGAGCATTCGTTCATGGTCTTCGACTCTTATTGCTCCCTCTTGGTTCTTGTGCAAATTGTATATCACCCATCGTTCCCTGTAGTCTCAGAATCTCGAACACCTTGTACAATTTCACACTGTCATACGGTTTTCGCAGGTCTAAAATTTCTGTGAATGTGCCTTCGTTATCCTTCGGGCTTACTTTCATTATCAACCATAACGTCAAGACTGCTTCCCTGGCAGGTTTCCGTTTCCATTCTTCTGTATATTATTCTTGCCAGCAATTTTGATGTATGAGTAGCTACGCTGGTGTGCCATTACTCTCGTGCCTATTGGCTCTGCTAATTTTACAATTGTGTGGATGATGGTTTTCGGAAAGTCTCATGATATATCGCCAGTCTCACACATTCTACACACAATGTGAATAGTCCTCTCTTGCTCACTCGCCCGATGATTTTAGGCATTCAGATGGAACATTATCCAACCCTTCCCAGTTTTTCGTCTTTAAAGTCATCTAAAGCTGTTTTAAATTCTGATTCTAATACAGGATCCTCCATCTCTTCCCTGTCGACTCCCATTTCTTCTTCTATCACGTCACCAGCTAAGCCCTACCCCTCGTAAAGGCCTTAACTATACTCTGGCCTTGTCTTCGTGCTCTCATCTTCTTTTCACTGTGTATTTCCCGTTACCCCGGTTCTTATCACTTTGACTTGTCTATAGGCTGAGTCAGTCCTTCCGACAGTCATTTCTTTTTTCGATTTCTTCACATTTTTATTGCAGCCATGTCACCTAAACTTCAGTGCACTTCCTGTTTATTTCTCTTCTGAGTGATGTATATTTCCGTATTGCTAAATGTTCCTGCACGTTTTTGTACTTTCTTCCTTCGTCTATAAACTGAAACATATCCTCTCTCTGGAGCCGCGCGACCGCTACGGTCGCAGGTTCGAATCCTGCCTCGGGCATGGATGTGTGTGCTGTCCTTAGGTTAGTTAGGTTTAATTAGTTCTAAGTTCTAGGCGACTGATGACCTCAGAAGTTAAGTCGCATAGTGCTCAGAGCCGTTTGAACCATTTTCTTTCCAACTTCCGTAATTGCCCTTGTAGAGATGTTCCATCCTTTTCAAGTGAACTGCCTACTGAGCAGTATCTATAGTCTCGGAGAACTTCAAGCGTATCCCTTCATTCCTCAGCACTTCCATGTCGCACTTCTTTGCGCACGTCACATGCAGTCGGACAACGTTTCCTGGTCGTCCGTTCCGTCGTTGATGCGTACTTGGCCCATACTAGTGAACTGCCTACTGAGCAGTATCTATAGTCTTGGAGAACTTCAAGCGTATCTCTTCATTCCTCAGCACTTCCATGTCGCACTTCTTTGCGCACGTCACATGCAGTCGGACAACGTTTCCTGGTCGTCCGTTCCGTCGTTGATGCGTACTTGGCCCATACTAGTGAACTGCCTACTGAGCAGTATCTATAGTCTCGGAGAACTTCAAGCGTATCCCTTCATTCCTCAGCACTTCCATGTCGCGCTTCTTTGCGCACGTCACATGCAGTCGGACAACGTTTCCTGGTCGTCCGTTCCGTCGTTGATGCGTACTTGGCCCATACTAGTGAACTGCCTACTGAGCAGTATCTATAGTCTCGGAGAACTTCAAGCGTATCCCTTCATTCCTCAGCACTTCCATGTCGCACTTCTTTGCGCACGTCACATGCAGTCGGACAAGGTTTCCTGGTCGTCCGTTCCGTCGTTGATGCGTACTTGGCCCATACTAGTGAACTGCCTACTGAGCAGTATCTATAGTCTTGGAGAACTTCAAGCGTATCCCTTCATTCCTCAGCACTTCCATGTCGCACTTCTTTGCGCACGTCACATGCAGTCGGACAACGTTTCCTGGTCGTCCGCTCCGTCGTTGATGCGTACTTGGCCCATACTAGTACACCGCCTAGCTATTCTTGCAGTGAGCAGAAATACACCCCATCTCTCACCAGTACACCGCTGACGTCTTCAAGATATAGGAAGCCGTCTCTTCCCACCTCGCAAGCATCATATAATTGGAGGGGTATCCCAGTGGGGGGTTTATCGGCTGGCAGCGCCTGATAATAAACGAACGGAATAAGGGCTCATCCTCCCCGCCAGAAAACTGTTCGAAGGGAGGAAGGTAACGTGGGCCTCATCCCGAAAACCGAAGTGCGATACTGTAAAAGGACGCTTGGTTGTAATGGGTTGTGCGGTGTTCGTCACATCAGCGGCGACAGAGATTAAAAAGATTATGAATGACCTAACAGCTTTTCCCTATCAGTCAGCGAGAGATTCTTTCATATGCTGATGTTCTGACAAAGGACCGTGAATGAATGATCCAATATTTGCAAATTTAAGTTTATTAAAGTGGAGTGTATTTTCGATAAACTCTGCCCGCTAAGATAATTCAGTGAAATGGAAGTCACACAACGCCTTAAAATGAGGAAACTTGGACGCATAGGAAAATTAAACACTTTTTTGTAAAACAACCAGGACAATGTCATAGCAAGTTCGCGTAAGGCTAATAAAGCTCAGCACCGTTAGGAGCGGGGCTAAGCACACTACAACAACCAAAGCACTGGTAACAATGATGATGATGTTTGGTTTGTGGGGCGCTCAACTGCGCGGTCATCTGCGCCCATACAATGTCCCAACTTTACACAGTCCAAATTTTTTCGCAGTCCAATCTAGACACCGTCACGAATGATGATGATGATGATGATGATGAAATAGTCAGAACAACACAAACACCCAGACCCGGGTATAGAAAAATTACCAACCCGGCCGGGAATCGAATCCAGGACCCCCTGATGCAGGGGCAGGAATTGTAGCCATTTTTTTAAAATATTGTTCCGTATTGTTCGTTGCGTTTGGTCTGGGCGGACGTCACAAGCCGTCCGTTCAAGATGATCGTTGATTCCTTTATTCAGTATTTTTTATTACAGAGTGCGAGCAGCCTTCCGACCGAACACGCTGGGCTACCGTGCCTACGCCACTAGACCACGAGTTGCGGACAGAGCACGGGTAACGAACGAGGTTCTAAAGTATATATGAAGGCAATATCTGTTCCCGAAAGAACAGATTCCATTGATGACTGTGCAGCTTCTCTAGAATGAAATGATAATTAAATCGTCACCGTAGCTGCAAACAGGCGTTGATATGCATCATTGGGGCCATGTTGAAAATGTGTGCCCCGACCGGGACTCGAACCCGGCATCTCCTGCTTACTTGGCAGACGCTCTATTCATCTTTTTTTTCTTTTTTTTCAATTTTGTTCGATATCGTTCGTTGCATGGGTCTGGTCGGACGTCACAAGACATCCGTTCGAGCTGATCGTTGATTCCTTGACTCAGGTTTTTTATTACAGGGAGCACGCAGCCCTCTGACCGAACACGATCCATCTGAGGCACCGAGGGCATAGAGGATAGTATCCCTTGCACGCTCTCCATGAAACCCATAATCCCAACGTGTCCACATCACTATATTCGTAGTGCGCCTAATAGATGTTACCCCATCACATTCATTATTCGTGGCCCGGGTAGCCGTATTGTAACTATATATGAAGGTAGTATCTGTTCCCGAAAGAACAGACACCTTTGATGACCGTGCAGCTCCTCTAGAGTGAAATGATAATTAAATCGACACCCTAGCTGCAAACAGGCGTTGTTACATCATTGTGAACATCTTTAAAACGTGTGCCCCGACTGAGACAAGAACCCGGGATCTCCTGCTTACATGGCAGACGCTCTATCCAGCTGTGCCACCGAGGGTACAGAGGATATATAGTTAAAATATGGCTACCCGACCATTGACCTTCTTGTGCGAACGCACACGCTATGCCCCAACTCGTAGGGACTTAGTAGATTAATCTGCCACGAGCAACGAGTGTGATGGGCAAACATCTACTCGTATTAGGCACACTACGAATGGAGTGGTGTGGGCACGTTGGGAATGTGGGTCTCACGGAGAGCGTGCAAGGGATAAGCCCTCCAGGCGCACTATCGTCTGTGCCCACGGTGGCTCTGATGGATAGAGCGTCTGCCATGTAAGCAGGAGGTCCCGGGTTCGAGTCTCGGTAGGGGCACACATTTTCAACATGATCCCAATGACGTACGAGGGGGAGTTGGAAAATAAGTTTCCCCTGTCGACTGTGGGCAGAGTTGTGTGATACGGGCGAAAGGCCGCATCCATGGAGTGGAAACATCCGTCATCACCTGTCCGAAAGAAGTTCAAAAGCACTCCGTCTGCAGGTAAAGTGCTACTCACTGTTTTCTGGAACGCCAAAAGAGTTTTGCCGCTGGACTTTCTCCAGGTTGCAACCATCAGTGCTGCGCGGTACTGTGGCACTTTGTCGAAACTGAAAGAGGTGATTCGGAAAAAGCGGCCTGGCCTTCTCAGATCTGGAGTTCTGCTGTTGGATGACAATGCGAGGGCACACAAGGCGACGGCAACGCAAAACCGTATCGCAACTCTTGGTTGGGAGCGCCTACACCATCCGCCTTACAGTCCGGATCTCGCACCAAGTGACTTCCTTCTGTTTCCTGTTTTGAAGAAGACTCTCGGCGAAGGGCGCTTTGGCAGCAGTGCTAACATCAAACAAACCGTTCAACGTTTCTTTCGTATGCAACGCCCTGATTTTTTCCTGGAAGGCTTTTTGAAGCTTATACAGCGGAATGACAAATGTCTCAATGTACTTGGAAATTATGTAGAAAAATAAAGATATGTCGTATCTTCAATGTCTCATTCTCTTTTTTTTTCCTTTCACACACAACTCTGACCACAGTCGACAGGGGAAACTTATTTTCCAACTCTCCCATGTACATCAACGTCTGTTTGCAGCTAGAGTGTCGATTTAATTAAAATTTCTAAAGACTTGTAGATGCTCACCTGTACCATTCCGATCAGCTGAATTCTGTTCAAACACATCGCGCCGTGACGAAAAACAATGTCCATCCCAAATCCTGGGTCTTGTCCGTGACACACTCTCTCTTATTACTCGATAATACAAAACATGCTCCCTTCTTTGAGTTTTCTTGATATAATCTGTTAATCCTATCTGGTAACGATCGTACACCGCGCAGCCGTACTCCAAAAGAGGACGGACAAACGCAGAGCAGGCACTCACTTTAGGGCATCTGTTCTATCTTCAAAGTGTTCTGCCAATAAATCGCAGTCTTTGGTTCCCCTTTCTCACATGATTTTCTATGTGTTCGTTCCAATTTAAGTTGTTCGTAATTGTAATTCCTAGGTATTTAGTTGAATTTACGGCTTTTAGATTTTGCTGATTTTTCGTGTAATCGAAGTTCAACGGATTTCTTTTAGCATTCATGTGGATAATTTCACACTTTCATTGTTTAGGGTGAAATCGCCAGTTTTAACACCATACGGATACTTTTTCTAAATCGTTTCTGAATTTGTATTGAGATTCTGATGTCTTTGCTACACGATACACAGCATCATATGCAAAGAACCTAAGACGACTTTTCAGATTGTCTCCTAAATCGTTTATTTAGATGGCGAACAGCAGAAGGCCTATAACACTAACTTGCGTAACGCGAGAAATCATTTCTGTTTTACTCGATGACTTTCCGTCAGTTACTACGAACTGTGACCTCTCTGACAGGAAATCACAAATCCAATCGTAGAACTGAGACGACATTCGATAATCACGCAATTTAATAAAAAGCGCGTGTGAGGTACAGTGTCAAATGTCTTCTGGAAATCCAGAAATAAGGAATAAATTTGAAATACTCAGTACTTCGTGTGATTATAGAGCCACCTGTGTTTAAAAAGAACTATATTTCCTAAATGCGTGTGGACTGTGTGTCAACAGACAGTTCTCTTTGAGGTAATTCATAATGTTCGAAAACAAAATATGTTCCAAAACCCTGCTGCATATCGATGTTAATGATGTGGGCCTACAATTTAATGGATTACTCCTATTGCCTTTCGCGAAGATTGGTGTGACCCCTGCCAATTTCAAATCTTTGGGTATGGATCTTTCGTCGAACGAGCGGTTGTATGTGATTGTTAAGTATGGAGCTTTCAAGATGCTACTCCAGGCGAGTGTAAAATGAATGTGCGCCACGGAGAATAATAAACGCTGAAATGAAGATTTAGCCCTGTCTGACTACCTCCTGAAGCAGATCTTAGGATCTCCTAATTCTATAAATTACAATCTAAACGTAAAAGAATGATGAAGGCAACTAATCCTACTAAATGATAAACGTTGTTCCTGCTTATAAATTTATTGTAGATTAAAAAAACTTATATAAGGAAGTTGACATTTCCTAAGAAAAATTGCTAATCAATTGTCGAACTCTGTCCCTTATTATTACTGCGCGATTTAATATCAATAGCGCGAAATGTACTCACATCATCTACGTACCAATCACTAGAAGACACAACTTTCAAAGATGATCTACGGTGGTTTGCAACCTCAGTGGAAATAAACTAACGCGATCCCAGCTGTTTAGATTTATAGCTCTAATAAGCCACAGCAGTTTGCGATATCACCGTATGTAATGCGTCTGGTGCGTCGGCGTGCTGGTTCTCGTACATGTCAGCGACGATGGAATAACTCCAGCCACAAAAATAAAAACTCTTTCAAAAACTAGGATGGCAGAAGGCGGTCCTCTAACTAATATACTCTGACATTGAATTCTCCTCTCTGTGTTCTACAGACGAGAAACGTGAACTCCCAGCCTCAAGGGCGGAGTTCAGATAACGTCTCAACGTAAGTATAGGCAGAGGAAATGCTCTCAATTACTGAACGCTGCGTACTCAACGACTACTTCCAACACGGAGGTGAAGTCCAGAAGCCGGCTAGAGTGGCTGAGCGGTTCTAGGCGCTACAGTCTGGAGCTGCGCGACCGCTACGGTCGCAGGTTCGAATCCTGCCTCGGGTATTGATGTGTGTGATGTCCTTAGGTTAGTTAGGTTTAAGCGGTTCTAAGTTCTAGGGGACTGATGACCTCAGAAGTAAAGTCCCATAGTGCTCAGAGCCATTTGAACAATTTTTATTGTTAGGAAGTGGAGTTTATACATTAGTGAATAAAACTAGAAGTACACTCACAGACAAAAATGCGTGTAAACTTGTTAACAGAAACCGATGTAAATAGGTTACTCTGTTTCGGACGCGGGAACAGGCTCACATAATCAATCTCCATTGGGGACTGAGCTGCAGTGGACGCTAACAAAGAATGGCAAGTTCTCAACGCAAGATTTCTTTTCCACAAAGCTTACACACTAAATTCAACGTATAATGTCTTCTTCCATCCACTTCCAAAGTAACTTCTCTCTGATCTTCATCCTAGACATTTGTTTAGTCATCAGTCTTTTGACTGGTTTGACGCGGCTCACAACGAATTCCTCTCCTGTGCCAAACTTTTCATCTCAGAGTGACAATTACAAGCTACGTCCTCAATTATTTGTTGGTTGTATCCCAGTCTCTGTCTTCCTCTACAGTTTTTACCCTCTACAGCTCCCTCTGTTTCCATACAAGTTACCCCCTGACGTCTTAGCAAATGTCGTATCATCCTATTCCTTCTTCTTGTCAGTGTTATTCATATATTTCTTTCGTCGTCGATTACGCGGAGATCCTCCTCATTCCTTACCTTACCAGACTACCTAATGTTCAAAATTCTTCTGTAGGAGTTCATTACAAATGTTTCGATTCTCTCCTGCTGAGACTTTCCCGCAGGCCATACTTCATTGCAATAGAATGTTGTGTGCTCCAAACGTACATTTACAGATATTTCTTCCTCAAATTAAAGCCTATGTTTGATACTAATAGATTTCTCCTGACCGGGAATACCCTTTCTGCCAGTGACACTCTTTCTTTCCCATCTTCCTTATTCCGTCCATCGTGGGTGCCTAGGTAGCAGAATTAATTTATTTGTTATCCCTAATTCTGGCGTTACGTTTCCCACTCTACTCATTTCTGCTTCCTAGGCTGCATATTAATGTTAAACGCTACCAAATAACCATCAAATGCGACCAAATCGGGAAGGGGGGGAGAGGTACTACAATACCACCATCTCTATCTTCTCGACTAGTCTGGCACAACACATTAGTCTTCAGATGATACCAGGACATAGCCCACCTCAAAAGTTGCTTAATAAGCCTAAGCTCAAGGTCCAACATCTTTATATGCTTTCCAATACTGTTGGTATATAAGTTTTTCAGTTTTCTTTGGTGATCTTATTAATCGAAACGTTTGAGTTTAACTGTCCAATAACTTATGTGTTGTGTCCAGTGTCATATATGCAATGTATGGAATCGCGCTACTGGCCATTAAACTTGAGAGGCACCCACATGCCTTGCTCATACTGTGGCATCAAGCAGTCAGGCCTGCAAGGTGAGTGGTCTGCCAAGCGAGTGGATTCATTCTTATTTATCGAGTAACATGAACTCTCGTACTCACAATTAAGTTACAAATTATCCTCCTGTATGAATAATACGCAACGGAAACACGCATCTGACTATCAGTAATTTACAGAACTCTGACTGTTCACTACGCACTGGCAATACCACATTTTTTTAACGGCTTTTATCAACACGTGGCCATCGCACTGAATATGAGTGGCGCACACATTATAAATTCTGGATATCATGACAACATACAATTCGAAGGAAAAAGCCACCAATCTTTTTCTTTTCACTATCTTATTTATTCCGATAAATTCTATAACCTAAACACACAAATTCTATAACCTACAACAATAACACATGAGAAATTCCTCCCAGTGGGCATGGCTTTACATTGGTGAATCTCTATCTTATGGTCTCGTAATTATTTAACGCTACAGTGCACTTTCTGGATAGGATGGTGGATCTTTTATTATTTCTCACACTTCGACTCTCACAATCATCATCACGAAACTTTCCTCCAGACCGAGCAGTACAAAAGGAAGTCGCATAACCCACTACCTCTGAAACTACCTTGCTACTCTCCCATGCAAACCACACATACTTAAATTACATGACATACACCACACTACAACATGAAATACAACACAGGGAATAGTCACAACATTATCACTTCCAGCTTTCCAACTTCAATTAATATTTATCCCAGTTTCACACGACACTGCCCCACTTCGTAATTCTACTTTCCTACTATGAACTCTGGAGATATTTGCACGTCTTCCTGTACAATGCAAGCCAAGTGGCGTTGCTGGATAGACGGCTGACTCACCTTGTTTCTCTCTCAGAGTATTATAGTTTGAATCAAGCGTCACACGGAAACATATCTCGCAAAGTAATATTAAGAACATATTCATCACACATACGAGTCCGCAACTGATACCATAGACGAGTACTTCTCTTTATCCTTTGTCTCATACACAGATTGAGACTCACACAGTACTCACCATGTGGAAGTACTTGCCTCTAATTTCAAGTCCTGCACACGCTATTTCTTAAATATTTCAACTTATAGTACACACGCTAGTAATTCAGCTTAACTTAAGCACACAGAAGTATTTCAACTTATTGCTACACGTGGTTTCATTGTGACCGTTGGTCACTTCCGAAGATTACTACGATCCCATTAATATTACCTGCCTGACATTTAATTCTCCCCACAAAAGTTCCTGAAATAGAGAAATTATTATTTCAAACTACTCTTAAATATTCCACATGCATACCATGTCTCCACTCTTTTGTCTTTACGGAGCATACCTAAGACAGGTCTTAACAGCACATGATTCAGTGGCAGAGTGCTGAAACATGGCCGTTCTTCAGGTCCTCTCGCACCTCTGCCGAAGTGGGGGAGCACTTTGCTACCGTATGGGTCAGCCATATTTCAGGCGCTCAAAGCTCAGGTAAATTTCATCTCATTGGTCCCACCAAAGGTGGCCAAAGGATCGTCTCAAACATGATCATATATTCACATTCATTATCTGTGGTTAGCAGACGACCATACATTCATTCATTTCACAGATCTCACCAAACTGTATGTAGGCATTTATTTTGTGGGAGTGCACATGTGATCAATTAAATAAATAAATTGTCATTCTTTCCCACACTGGTATCCGGCTTCGCTGTATTAATTGAAATTGAGTTACTTTACAAAAAAATGTGTTGTTCTGACAAAATAATGAAGTATGTTGTACCTATTTTCAATGTTGGGCGGTACTGTACCCTTTCAAACTTGCTACACCATGAAGATGACGTGCTACGGACGCGAAATTTAACCGTCTGGAAGAAGATGCTGTGATTTGCAGATGATTAGCTTTTCAGAGCATTCACACCATGGTGGCGCCGGTGGCGACACCTAAAACGTGCTGACATGAGTAAAGTTTCCAAGCGATTGCTCATACACAAACAGCAGTTGACCGGCGTTGCCTGGTGAAATGTTGTTGTGATGCCTCGTGTAAGGAGGAGACATACGTACCATCACGTTTCCGACTTTGATAAAGGTCGGATTATAGCCTATCGCGATTGCGGTTTGTCGTATCGCGACATTGCTGCTCGCGTTGGTCGAGATCCAATGACTTTTAGCAGAATATGAAATCGGTGGGTTCAGGAGGGTAATACGGAACGCCGTGCTGGATCCCCACGGTCTCGTATCACTATCAGTCGAGATGACAGGCATCTTATCCGCATGGCTGTAACGGATCGTGCAGCCACGTCTCTATATCCTAAGTCAACAGATGGGGATGTTTGCAATACAACAACCATCTGCGTGAACAGTTCGACCACGTTTGCAGCAGCATGGACTTCACGCTGCATCACAGACAGGAGCGCCTGCGATGGTGTACTCAACGACGAACCTGGGTGCAAGAATGGCAAAACGTCATTTTTTCGGATGAATCCAACATCATGATGGTCGCATCCATGTTTGGTAACATCGCGGTGAACGCACATTGGAAGTGTGTATTAGACATCGCCATACTGGCGTATCACCCGGCGTGATGGTATGGGGTGCGATTGGTTACACGCCTCGGTCACCTCTTGTTCCCATTGACGGCACTTTGACCAGTGGACGTTACATTTCAGATTCGTTAAGACCCGTGGCTCTACCCTTAATTCGATCCCTGCGAAACCCTACATTTCAGCAGGATAATGCACGACCGCATGTTGCAGGTCCTGTACGGGCCTTTCTGGATACAGCACATTCTCCAGATCTCTCACCAATTGGAAACGTCTGGTCAATGGTGGCCGAGCAACTGGCTCGTCACGTTACGCCATTCACTACTCTTGATGAACTATGGGATCGTGTTGAAGTGTACCTGTACACGCCATCCAAGCTCTGTTCGACTCAATGCCCAGGCGTGTCAAGACCGTTATTACGGCCAGAGGTGGTTGTTCTGGGTACTGATTTCTCAGGATATATGCACCCAAATTGCATGAAAATGTAATCACATGTCAGTTCCAGTATAATATATTTCTTCTATGAATACCCGTTTATCATGTGCATTTCTTCTAGGTTTAGCGATTTTAATGGCCAGTTGTGTATTTTTTTCCCTTGGTTTACCAAATGAAATGTGCTGTTGCTTGGTGATACGGCATTTTCTGAACCGCAGTGCGCCTTCGTTACACGAATCCTGGGACCCCTTAATGAAATGCCATCAACAGGTCCCGCGCGCCTTTTTGCGGTCGCCGGCGCCGTCCACCGCACAGCATGGAGCGCTCGCCAGAAGCCATTGATATTCCCCCGCGGCGACTCCTTGAGATACGGCAGGCGCAGTCTATCGGCGACGTTAACGCAAAGCCACGCGAGGCAACGGCGACGCGCCGCAGCGAGACTCTGTCTGAGGGCGCTCCCCCCGCCCCCTCCCCCTATCTGGTTTCCCGTAATCTCCGCGGGGCTGCGGGGGACGTGTGCTGAATCCCGGACAAAGGGACTGTGGGCCGAGGAGGGCGGGAGGAAGCCGGATCGGGTCGAAGGGCGGATCCCCTGACCCCTTTCCCCCTACTGCGGCCACTCACTCACTGGATGGAACAGGTCGAGCTGTCCTTAGAAGACGGACCATTACTTTGACTGAGAGAAGGAGTGCCTCGTCATAGCTCGTAACAACTTGCAGGACTTAGGTCACTGGACTCTCCCCTTCCTACCTTGCCCGTTGCTCATCATTTTGTTTGCTGTATATGTCTCCCACACGTGAACTCACGACTTATGTTAGTAACATTATACGACCTTTGTGTTTAAGTGTATACGAGGGCTTTTCGATAAGTAAGGTCGGGCGGTGTCTCTACTATGCCTGCCGATCGCGTCGTGTTGCTCCTTTTAGTTCTGAGCAGACACCGACCTTATAAAGATACCTAGAACAATAGTGTCTCCCGCCAAGTGTAAGAGCACGCCGCGAGGCTTCGCCTGGTCTCACGCAGCCCCACATAACGTACCTGTCGTACATTTCCTCCTTCGTCACAATTCTAGTGTCCCATTCCACTCGTCGGATTTGAGCAATGACGTATTGCCTAAGGCAAAGACGCTACGTACAGGCAATCTATCAAAGCAACAGATCATACAAACAAACGAATGTAGCATACGATAAAATTACAATGACATTCATGCAGTTATTTACTTAGTCATGAATTATACCGAAACGAGCTGGAGATGAAGATAATAATTAAGAACAAGAATGAAAAACAAATTTTCATGTCTGGTACGAAGTATTCTCGTAATTTATGTGACTAGAAAAGAACAGAGAACCTTTAAATTGCGCTACAGTGAAGCGCGTGGTGAAGTCATACTGTTATAAATTACCGTCAATTTTATATTAATTATTGACTCTAACGGGAGAAACGCAGGAAAGGTGCGGTTTTGGGCGGGAGGAACCAAAATGTAACAGAAAAATGGGAAAATTAAATGAATGACAACAAATACGAAACAGCTGCATAAAATGTGGAATCGATAACTAAAATTAACCTGTGTACGTAAATCTTAGTTACAGATTCCAAGCACTCCATGATTCGTATGTAATTTATTTTTGCAGTTGTAAGCACTGAAACGTAATACCATGTGTACATTTGTAATTGCTCTCTAAAACTACTGCATTTTATAACATAAACTGGAAACGGTAACTAGAACTGACCTTCTAAGTCAGTTGTGGATACCGATTCCAATTTTAGTAACATTTTGGAGTGATTCAAAGAGCAGAATGAGATTTCCACTCTGCAGCGGAGTGTGCGCTGATATGAACTCGGGACCTTAGCCTTTCGCGCGCAAGTGCTCTAACAACTGAGCTACCCAAGCACGACTCACGCCCCGTCCTCACAGCTATATTTCCGCCAGTACCTCATCTCCTACTTTCCCAACTTCACAGAAGCTCTCAACCTTGCAGAACTAGCACTCCTGGAAGAAAGGATATTGCGAAAAGCCGGCCGGGGTGGCCGAGCGGTTCTAGGCGCTACAGTCTGGAACCGCGCGACCGCTACGGTCGCAGGTTCGAATCCGGCCTCGGGCATGGATGTATGTGATGTCCTTCGGTTAGTTAGGTTTAAGTAGTTCCTAGTTTTAGGGGACTGATGACCACAGATGTTAAGTCCCATAGTGCTCAGTGCCATTTGAACCATTTTTTTCATCATTCTGGTCGGTCAGGGAACCACAAGCCCCGCTTCCAGTGAAATTTAGTAAAGGGCAATCTTTGTCCTAGGAGTGGGTGTTAAACATAATTATATTCATGGAAGACCATCCGCGGTATAGTAAAAAAAAAAAAATCGAATAGTTTTGGAATAAGTCCGCCACAATACGACCAAGTAGTTCGTAAGGAAAACTATGGATATTCAACAGAGGAGCAGATGCTCTTGTTAGGAGACCTGGCGTTTGTGCGTTTCAAGGATGCTCGATACAGTTTACAGGGTGGGAATGGTAGTGACCTGGTACTTTACGCACATCTAACTGTGCGGTACACAGATTGCAGTGATTTCAAGGGAAGCAGTGGAAGACTGTATAACTTCAAACAGTGCTATAGAATTAGGTGTAAGGTAACGAAATTTCAAATAAAGTGTTAACTTGACGATGCACAGAAAACTGAGGAATCGGACCGAAAATTTGTAGATGACATTAAAAAAAAACTTGTACCACCTTTCAATAATGAATTTATTTTCAGCTCCGACCAATCGGGATTTGAGGACGAAATGTATATGAAAGGAATCCTGGAAATTAGATGTACCAACAGAGTTGCATCAAAACTAACTAACATCCACGCCTTTACGGATTCGTATACGGTTATACCGACTGTTAATCTGGACGGCAAATCGGCTGGAAGTTATTTATTGTGGTGCGAAAAGTTGGAGGTGCTCTGCCCCCTACGATTCTTTCTCATCTGCACGATCTTGTAAGGGCTGTAGTGAACATTTACGGCACTGCAAGCACGAGTGGGTAAATGGGCGAAAGGAAAGTATAACTAACGTATGAACACTGCTTTTGACTAATAGCCGTTCAAAATAATTTGCTTTTGATTCATTCCTGGTCTGTGTATAAAAATCGGCCTCCCTTACAGCAAGCCATCCCTCCTGAAAAATGTGTGATACTGCAGTTCATATCGCCTGGAAACACTGGACAAATTCATCCTTTGGAGGTTTGTTTGTTTCCGTGCTGTTATCGTTCTATCACGGCAAGCTCCACTAGACACTGTTTTCCATCAGGTTATATGCAATGACGTTCCATCAGGTCTCATCACGCCGTTACAGCAATATGATTTTATGAGTTCTCTAAGAGTGGATACCTAGGTGAAAGTCCTGCACGATTAGCAACTCCAAATAAGTTCGCTTTCGACCTTCATGATGCGAACTTCTGTGATCACCGTGGCGCGCCATTTTTCATTCGATGTTCATGGTTTGTTCTGAACGTTTCTTGAATGCTGACGATGTCCGTGAAATGTAATACATACATCCCATAAAAGGTTGATCTCTGTAGCTCCCGGACACTCATTTCTGTCGCCCTCCTCGTGCACTTGGTGAGTCATTAGTAGCTAATATTTTTCGTGTCATAATTGTAAACACAACAGTTTCAATTGAGCCTTTTTTAATGGTTGAACTTGCGACCTCGCACTCAAGGTGTTCCTTGTAAGGCTGTAGATGCTATGATAAGGAATGCCACGGTAGGTGTTTCAGCTGCAGAGGAAGGGACACCTCTAAAATGGGCAGTCACAGAAGCTGGACAGATAAATATAGAGGCAAAGAAGGCAACTGAGAAGAACTCTTTGATAACAGAAATACTTGAAATGATTGGCGAAACAAGGAACTACAAGAATGTTCAGCATAAGAAAACATCGATGTGAGTCACGTAGGAATAAAATAAATACTCCGTGCCAGTAAGCTAAAGCGAAATGGTTACAGGGAATTCTTCGAAGAAAAACAGCAGAAGAAAGAGTGATTATGTGTAAATAGTACACTGAAGGCCTCTACTTGTGGAGGTTGTATTTGCCAATGTGATAGAAGAAAAACATTATATTGAACATGCAAGAAACCAGTATTACCCGGCAGTACTAGGATCTTTGCCCCTGTTGTGATCTCGCGGGGTTTTGGAGCTCGGGATAGTTGGTGTTGGACTCGCTACGAGGCGCAAGGACGTGCTTGCTTGGACGAAAGAGGAAAACACGATGAATCGGCCAGCAGCGGCGCGGCGGGTTTACCTCGTAAGCCGGTCGCGAGTTTGTGGTGGACCTGCCTGATTTCAACTCCGGGCACTGTTCGTCGCATTGCTCTGGTGCCTGTTTTCTCGGAGAGACCCATCCCTGGAGACCTTCTCGAACAACGTACCCCGTCGAAGGTGTGAGTGATTTTGGTGCCTTCGTTTCGTTGAACGATTTGCTTTGCAGCCAGTGTACTTGTTGTTTGGTTGTCCTAATGTACTTGTTGACGAAGTATGAGCAGCCGGCAGTGTGTGTAACTGCATGCAGACCAGCACTTACTATTTATTTTTAAAAATCCGCTGGTCGGATTAATATTTGGAAGCTGATTAGCTCGATGGTGTGTGTGTTATATTTTGGTTTTCTGGGACAGTGTCCAGAAGTTTATGTATTGTCTGTATGAGCTTTTCATTGTATTTCGATTGCCATCACATCGACGTCCCTTGTGTATTACTGTAAAATTTGGGTCACTCCTATTGAAATCTCTTACTCAGTTAATCAGTAAATACTCGTATTCTGTAAAGCTAGTCATTTGTACGTATTTCCTTTATATAAGTGCATTTATTTGAAAGCACTCAGTCAGGATTACTACTGTTTATTATTTTTTTGTTGTTTATTGATCTCTTAACTTATATTAATTGATGTTTGGTTTGTGTTTGCCATGTCGTCTGCGGTCTCTTTTGTTCCACTTTTCTGTGAGTTGGGGTGTGTGGGAGTGGTGCCACGTTCCGCTTCGGTGCACGGAAGCTGTGACGTGCCGTCTAATGGGAAGTGACTCCTGGTTCGGCCCCGGGGTTTAGGTGTTGTTTTGGACGGATGGTCTTCTGCTTCCGGCATTTTAAGTTATGTCACCTTTTGCCCAGGGCTGCGTGGCGTTACTGCCCATTTGGTAAACATTCAACGTGTTTTATGTATATTTAAAAAAGTATAAGTTTTTTATTTGCTTGGGAATTAATTGAATTAAATTGTAATTTCTTGTATTGCATGTGTTATTTGGGTTCTTAACGAACCGGTGTGCGTTTCATAAATCACTTTCGTATTGCAAATTATTGCTCCTTTAAATAAATTATCTGTGACACATTTCCTTAAATCACTTTCTGATTGTAATTTATTGTTTTTTAAAGAGTCACTGTGGTCGTTTCGTGTGCATGTATGTACGGCAGTTTTGTTTCATATCCACATTCGTTTGCTTTCATCGATGTCAGGCCGTGGATAACCTCGCTGCTGGGCGTCCATAACATCCCAAACCACACACACACACACACACACACACACACACACACACACAGGTATTGAAATCTCAGTGACCCATCTCTTTAGGTGAGAGTTCGTAATTGTAATTTGCTGCCTTGCTTGTGAAGCAGATTATCTGTGATTTTTTGTTATTGTCTTTGAAGATGGCCAAGTGTTGATTGTCTCTTAGCTGTTTTTTTTAATAAATTGTAAATTTATTGATTTGGTAGTTGCTGTGTTTAAGTAGTGATATTATAGGGGCCTTGACCTTCCGTGTTAAGTGTACCCTCCTCATGCCGACTCTCTCAGTCACAGGCGCACCACTCTGAAATTTTTTCAAGATCTCACTGACTACTTCTGCTGCTTTTTTCCGACTGTATTGCACTGTAGATAATGCTTCATCTGCGGAAAATCTGAGTTGCCTTACATGGATGTTGATAATAAATAGGACTGATAAAAAATGAGGAAACCAGAAGAATCGGCGACGAAAGGAACTTATGGGGAACAATGACAAATAGGAGGAACAGAATGAGACCATATCTCTTAACATATCGTGGAATATCTTCCATGATTATAGAGGGAGTCGTTTGTAAAATCTGTACGGGAAGACAAATTGGAATACAATGAAGTGCGAATAATGGGCTACCCCCTGATGTGGTCTCGGACCTGCTATTGCTCGGCGTTGTACAGCTACTCGACGTGGTATGGACCCAACAAGTCGTTGGAAGTCCCGTGCGGAAATATTGAGCAATGCTGGCTCTGTATCTCATTAATTGCGAAAGTGTTGTCAGTGCAGATTTTGTGCACCAACTGACGTCTCGATTGTGTCCATTAATGTTCAATGGGATCCATGCTGAACGATCTGGGTGGCCAAATCAATCGCTCGAATTCCATAATGTTCTTCAAACCAATCGCGAACAGTTTCGGTCCGGTAATAAGGGGCAATGTAAACACATGTAGTCCATGAATGCCTGCATATGGTCTCCGAGAAGCCAAACATAACCATTTCCAACAATGTTCAGTTCAGCTGGACGAGAGCACCAAGTGCATTCCATGTAAACACAGCCCGCAGCATCACAGAGCCACCATCGGCTTAGACAGAGCCTTGTTGGCAATTTGGATCCCCGACGTCATGTGGTCCACATCACACTCGAACCCTACCATCAGTGCTTAACAACTGAAATCTGGACTCATCTGACCAGACCACCGTTCTCCAATCGTCTACATTCCAAACGGTATCGTAACGAGCCCAAGAGATTCACTGCAGGCAATGTCGTGTTGTTAACAAAGGCACTCGGCTCGGTCGTCTGCTGCCACATCCCATTAACGCCGAATTTCGCCACACTGACCTAACGGATAAGTTCATCGTGCGTCCCACATTGATTTGTGCTTTCATTTCACGCAGTGTTGACTGTCTGTTAGCACTGACACCACTTCGCAAAGGCCGCTGCTCCCGGTAGTTCAGTGAAGGCCGTCGGCTAATGCGTTGTCCATGATGAGTGGTAATTTCCGGAATTTGGTATTCTCGGCACACTCTTAACACTGTGGATCTCGGAATACTGAACTCCCTAACCATTTCCGAAATGGAATGTCTCATGCGTCCAGCTTCAGCTATCATACCGCGTCCAAAATCTGTTAATTCCCGTCGTGAGGCCAGAATCACGTCGGAAAACTTTCCACGGGAATATCTGAACAAAACTGAAGGCTCCGCCAGTGCACTTTCCATTTATACCTTTTGTTCGCGGTACTACCATCATCTGAATATGTGTATCGCTATCCAGTGTCTTATGTCGCCTCAGTGTATGTTCCAGAGACTGTACGTGCATCAATAATAATGGAAAACGAGAAACGCCGTACAAACAGTTGCGCACGAACTAATAAACTCCTTTGATGTACCCACCATGCCCCAGTAAAACTTGTCGAAACCAGAATGAGATTTTCACTCTGCAGCGGAGTGTGCGCTGATGTGAAACTTCCTGGCAGATTAAAACTGTGTGCCCGACCGAGACTCGAACTCGGGACCTTTGCCTTTCGCGGGCAAGCGCTCTACCATCTGAGCTACCGAAGCACGACTCACGCCCGGTACTCACAGCTTTACTTCTGCCAGTATCTCGTCTCCTACCTTCCAAACTTTACAGAAGCTCTCCTGCGAAACTTGCAGAACTAGCACTCCTGAAAGAAAGGAGTCGTGCTTCGGTAGCTCAGATGGTAGAGCACTTCCCCGCGAAAGGCAAAGGCCCCGAGTTCGAGTCTCGGTCGGGCACACAGTTTTAATCTGCCAGGAAGTTTCATATTAGCGCACACTCCGCAGCAGAGTGAAAATCTCATTCTGGTAACATCCCCCAGGCTGTGGCTAAGCCATGTCTCCGCTATATCCTTTCTTTCAGGAGTGCTAGTTCTGAAAGGTTCGCAGGAGAGCTTCTGTAAAGTTTGGAAGGTAGGAGACGAGATACTGGCAGAAGTACAGCTGTGAGTACCGGGCGTGAGTCGTGCTTCGGTAGCTCAGATGGTAGAGCGCTTGCCCGCGAAAGGCAAAAGTCCCGAGTTCGAGTCTCGGTCGGGCACACAGTTTTAATCTGCCAGGAAGTTTCATATTAGCGCACACTCCGCTGCAGAGTGAAAATCTCATTCTGGTAACATCCCCCAGGCTGTGGCTAAGCCATGTCTCCGCTATATCCTTTCTTTCAGGAGTGCTAGTTCTGAAAGGTTCGCAGGAGAGCTTCTGTAAAGTTTGGAAGGTAGGAGACGAGATACTGGCAGAAGTAAAGCTGTGAGTACCGGGCGTGAGTCGTGCTTCGGTAGCTCAGATGGTAGAGCGCTTGCCCGCGAAAGGCAAAAGTCCCGAGTTCGAGTCTCGGTCGGGCACACGGTTTTAATCTGCCAGGAAGTTTCATATCAGCGCACACTCCGCTGCAGAGTGAAAATCTAATTCTGGAAACATCCCCCAGGCTGTGGCTAAGCCATGTCTCCGCTATATCCTTTCTTTCAGGAGTGCTAGTTCTGCAAGGTTCGCAGGAGAGCTTCTGTAAAGTTTGGAAGGTAGGAGACGAGATGCTGGCAGAAGTAAAGCTGTGAGTACCGGGCGTGAGTCGTGCTTCGGTAGCTCAGATGGTAGAGCGCTTGCCCGCGAAAGGCAAAGGTCCCGAGTTCGAGTCTCGGTCGGGCACACAGTTTTAATCTGCCAGCAAGTTTCATATCAGCGCACACTCCGCTGCAGAGTGAAAATCTAGTTCTGGAAATATCCCCCAGGCTGTGGCTAAGTCATGTCTCCGCTATATCCTTTCTTTCAGGAGTGCTAGTTCTGCAAGGTTCGCAGGAGAGCTTCTGTAAAGTTTGGAAGGTAGGAGACGAGATACTGGCAGAAGTAAAGCTGTGAGTACCGGGCGTGAGTCGTGCTTTGGTAGCTTAGATGGTAGAGCGCTTGCCCACGAAAGGCACAGGTCCCGAGTTCGAGTCTCGGTCGGGCACACAGTTTTAATCTGCCAGGAAGTTTCTTGTCGAAACCAGTTTGGAACAAGGTGTCGTTGTATGAAGCCGGCTTAGTGTGAGTGTGTGATAATGCTGTATTAGTTACCTGAGCGTGTTGTCATTGTTGAAATGGTTATTCGCACTGGATATTTTGTGGAAGCAAAAAAAGAAAAAAAAATCCAGAACGTCCTGTGACAGCAAAAACCACCATACAGGGTTTGATTCAAAAATGGCGGTGTACAGGATCGGATCAAACTGTTCCAAGGAACAGATTACCCCTATCTGCACACCTGAATCAAAGTGGCAGGTGCAGGAGATAAGGACAAGAACTCCTCGTAAGTCAGTCGGGAGACTGAGTCAAGAGGTTCATGCAAACGAGAGATGTTGCAGACGTGTTTTAAGGGGACTGAAGTTAAAACCGTACCGGCTAAGTGTTGTGCAAGAACTGAAGGGGCCTGCTGACCTGCAGAAGAGAGTGCTTTTCTGTTCATGGCTGTTGAGAAATTTTGCCAGTGGTGTATATGACCCACTAAGGCTCGTACATGAATTCCCAAAACAACCAGTATTGGTCGACAGAAAATCCACACGCGATCCACCAGGTACCCTTGCATGACGAGATTGGTGTTTGGTGTGCCATTTCCGCCGCACTCGTTAAGGGGCCCATATTGTTTGAGACGACACCGGAAAGTGACTTGTATTTCGGAGTCCCGGAGGAGTTTTATTCAAACTGGACAGAAGATGACTTTACGGGCCGGTTTTACGTGGCGCATCCTGTATAAATGAGGACTTTGGCAGCAAGCGCTTCTCTGAAATGAAGAGTTTAGCACAGGATGGCAAATCGTGGCTAGCCGCATCAAGACAGTCACATGACTGATGATTGCAAAAAAAACGTAATTATTCAGAATATGTTAAGTTCCGCCAACGTAGTGTTTACTTTTGTAAGGGAGCCTTTTGTGAAAGATCTGAAAAGTCCTTCGTACATGAATACTTCAGAAAGGCGCCGGAGAAGCGTTCCGTCGGTCAGAAGTCAATGCCTGGAAATCTACAGTAACTAAGCAGTCAAATGGTTCAAATGGCTCTGAGCACTATGGGACTTAACTGCTGTGGTCATCAGTCCCCTAGAACTTAGAACTACTGAAACCTAACTAACCTAAGGACATCACACACATCCATGCCCGAGGCAGGATTCGAACCTGCGACCGTAGCGGTCGCGCGGTTCCAGACTGTAGCGCCTAGAACCGCTCGACCACTGCGGCCGGCTAACTGAGCAGTCGGGCCAAACCTCCGCTACTAAGTACAGAGAGGTTGGCTGTGAAAATCAGAGGCCTCTGTGCAATCACTCATTGTTTCTAATCCCAAGGAGCTAAACAACCCCTACAGCTAAAGCACTGACTCACAGGGACCCGGGTTCCTCGCTGCAAGACACGTTTCCGTGGCCAATACGGTCAGTCTCTGGGCCACACGGTCCTGCCGTTTAGGAGCCATGGGCGACACTCTTTAAATGGGTGCTACCTGCATCATAATGTAGATAAAAGATCGCTGGTGAGTCGGAGAAACAGGTCGTGAAGGTGTGCTAACCAGTTACGATCCTCAGGTTATGCACAATTACGGTTACACTTATGTGTGTTGGCCAAGCGGTTCTAGGCGCTTCAGTCCGGAACCGCGTGACTGCTACGGTCGCAGGTTCGAATCCTGCCTCGGGCATGGATGTGTGTGCTGTCCTGTTAGTTAGGTTTAAGTAGTTATAAGTTCTAGGGGACTGATGACACCGGATGTTAAGTCCCATAGTGCTCAGAGCCTTTTGACTTATGTGTGTTGTTTTTCGCCATTGACCGAACTTTGTTTCCTGGTTCAGTAATAGCCATTTCGTATCGAGGAAGTTGTGTCATCAATTTCTGTGCCTATTTACATTGCTGACTAGTTTGAGCTTCATTTTAATCTAATTGTTGGACGTTATGAAAATATCCGTCTCTAACTGTGTGTGTAGTCGATTTTTATTTAGGTAGAATTGTGCTACCTTCTCTTAGTCTTAATCATTACACTTTACTTACTGCACCGTGATTTTATGACAAGTTAGAATCACACCTTTTTTAGTAGATATAGTTAATGCTTTAGGCGCAGTCTTGTCAGGGGGAAGGGTAGTGTGAACTCGTTTCCAAGAGAAACAGTTGGGAACTTAATTCACGCTTTTAATCTGCATTGCTGAAATTTATATGCATTTGAAGTACGGCTTTGATCTCCCTCTACAATTTTTAACCTCCACACCTCCCATCATAACCGAACTGATGTTACTTTGGTGCCTTAGGATACGTTCTATGTTCCCTTAGTCTCTCACTAACTCCATTCAATAACAGAGATAAGTTTGTCTCCACCAGTTAGGTGTTCTAACACGTGATTACCAAGAAAGACAATGAAGGCTCTATTTTTTCACTTTTCATGTCGACTTAATGTCGAATCTGAAGTCCAAGAAGCCAAGCAAAAGTACAGCTGGGTCGTACTACACACATAAAAAAAGTTTTGCATCACCTCGATTCCGAGAGCTCCGGAACCTGTACAGATTTTTCGAATAGAGTTCAAAACAAACATCATTTCCGCCCTTTTATTGCTCATGAAAACCACACATTGCATGTTGTACCACCATACTGCGAAAACTTCAGAGGTGGTCGTCCAGATTGCTGTACACACCGGTACCTTTAATACCCAGTAGCATGCTCGCTTGCACTGTTGCATGTCTGTATTCGTCTTGGCATACTATCCACAAGTTCATCAAGGCACAATTGGTCCAGATTGTCGCACTCCTCAGCAGCGATTCGGTGCAGATCTCTGAGTGGTTGGTGGGTCACATGGTCCATAAAAAGCCCTTTTCAATCCATCCTAGGCATGTTCGATAACGTTCATGTCTGGAGAACATTATGGTCACTCTAGTCGAGCGATGTCGTTATCCTAAAGGAAGTCCTTCACAAGATGCGCACTATGGAGGCGCGAGCCGCTCGAAGTTCAAATGGTTCAAATGGCTCTGAGCACTATGGGACTTAACATCTATGGTCATCAGTCCCCTAGAACTTAGAACTACTTAAACCTAACTAACCTAAGGACATCACACAACACCCAGCCATCACGAGGCTGAGAAAATCCCTGACCCCGCCGGGAATCGAACCCGGGAACCGCACGACCACGAGATGCGGGCGCCGCTCGAAGTGGCTGCGCGGTTAGAGGCGCTATGTCACTGATTGTGCGGCCCCTCTTGCCGGAGGTTCGAGTCCTCCCTCGGGCATGGATGTGTGTGTTACTCTTCACGTAAGTAGTGTGTAAGTCTAGGGACTGATGACCTCATCAGCTTGGTTCTTTAGGAATTCGCCCACATTTGAACTTTTGGGGCGCGAATTGTCATCCATGAAGACGAATGCCTTGCCAATATGCTGCCGGTATGGTTGCACTATTGGTCTGAGGATGGCATTCACGTATCGTACAGCTGTTACGGCGCCTTCCATATCCACCAGCGGCGTACGTCGGCCCCACATAATGCCACCCCAAAACAGCAGGGAACCTCCACCTTCATGCACTCGCTGGACAGTGTGTCTAAGGCGTTCAGCCTGGCCGAGTTGCCTCCACACACTACTCCGACGTTTGTCTGGTTGTGGACTTATGCAACACTCATCGATGAAGAGAACGTGATGCCGATCCTGAGCGGTCCATTCGGCATGTTGTTGGGCCCATCTGTGCCACGCTGTATGGTGTCGTGGTTGGAAAGATGGATCTCGGCATGGAGGTAGGGAGTGAAGTTGCGCATCATGCAGCCTATTGCGCAAAGATTGAGTAGTAACACGACGTCCTGTGGCTGCACGAAAAGCATCATTCAACATGGTGGCACTGCTTTCAGGGTTCCTCCGAGCCATAATCCGTAAGCAGCGGTCATCCACGGCAGTAGTAGCCCTTGGGTGGCCTGAGTGAGGCATGTCAGCGACAGTCCTTGTCTCTCTGTATCTCCTCCATGACCGAACAACATCGCTTTGGTTCACTCTGAGGCGCCTGGACGCTTCCTTTTTGAGAGCCCTACCTGGCACAAAGTAACAATGCGGACGTGATCGAACCGCGGTATTGCCGGCAGGACTCAGCAGGACCAGCCATACCTCTGAAGATGTCCAACGTAGTATTGGACGAAACGTTAGGAATTGAAGAATTCCATGGACCACGGCCTTGTAACCCGGAAGAATTATCAACAACAGTACCTGTAACCTCCCCCTCACTTATCGACATTAATGACAGTGAAAAATTAAACCGCGTGCACCTAATGGAAATTTGGGAAAAGCAATCGTCACCGAAGTTAATCTGTCGGTAAAGAGGGAGGAAAGGGTTACATCTAAAAGAAAGGAAAAATGCAAATGAAACTGGTGAAAATTAATTTGAAAAGCGGTAAAGTTAATAAAGAAAGTAAATGTGCGGCCGTTACGTCAACAATTAACTAGCGGTAATTAGATATTTGAGATTTGGGGGAAATTACGGTCGCCGGTCCTAAGGACAATTACTATAGTAACTGAAAAAGAAAGGTTATTACACATATAATTAGCACTAGAAGCGTGGCAACTGAAGATTGACACGTGTAGTGTGAAAACTGAAAGTTTGTCGGAAGTAATAAATTTCGCTACACTCTGACATAATTTAGCAAAAGAATTAATAAAACCGGAAAATCGAAAGTTAATTTAGTGACTGAAGTTAATAGTGAGCTTTCTTTCTGAAGCACATCAAAATTCAGTAAAATACGGTTAGTCTTGGACTACCTCAACAATCATTTCAAAAGCTACTTGAATCTACGCAATTTAGAAATGAGAGATTTAACTTTGAACTTGAATTAAATGATTCTGAACAATTAACAATAGTAAAATTTGGTACGTACCAAGCTGAGCTGTAGTCACAGGTAAGCTAAAATATGGTAAAAAACTCGCTCTCATAATTTGTGCCTGTGTAATCTAAATATTGTAGCCAGCTATGAATACTTTAACTGAACTTTGAAATTAAAGCAGTGAAATAGAATAATATTGCTTTAATGCTGGCGTTTGAATTTCAACGACACTCGGGTTCATTCCAGAAAAGGAAGGGACCCTGCTTGGTAATGCAATTGGGACAATGAGCAACAAAGGTTCATGCTACGTTGCTGTAATTTTGTGATTTGAACAGTTTTAAAAGCTGAGGTCTGCCATACAGTTCTAAAACTTTACGTGCTTCCAGTCTTCCTTGTTGGTTGATTGAAGGTTTGAAGCCGTCGATCGAGGAGGTGGCGACAGTCACTCATTGTCGGCCGTCGCTGTTGCAGAAGCTGGATGTTGGCGCGCCTCCTTCTCGACACGGTCACCAGGCGACACGGGCTCTTGATGGGCGCCAGCTAATGCTTCCCGTCCGCGACACCGTGTCAGAAACTATCATAGCAAGTCGAGCGCAATTACATGCTGCCAAACCCCGAAAGCGCGGCAACTCGCGGGAGCGTCACACAACACACCTGCTCCACTCGCTACTCCAGGCAGACTCTTTCTGCTCAGCCCGCGCTCCACGCGGCAGAGTTAACACTACCAAAGATCCTAAACACTTTGGTTCTCCACACGACCTATCGAGGTATTCGTTCGATAGCATAGTTTTCCCTAGGCCAGACCCAGCGTATAAATACAAATAATATTCACAAAACAAACCAACATAAATGCATATATATATATATATATATATATATATATATATATATATATATATATATATATATATATACAAACAGTAAAACAATTACAATATACAAAGACTCAGAAACGTCATATATTCAGGTAACAAAATATGGAAAAATATTATAGTACAATAGATGGAAATAGGAGGATAGGCATTTCCGGCGTTACATACCATCCGGTCGTGAAAGCCTTCATTGTATGAACAGTACGGTAGGTTTCGTTGTACTGCATTTTGCAGTGAATCAGTAGGGACTGCTAGACCAGTAAATAGAATAATAAATGTTACCCCAATCTAACACATAACTGTCTAACGCAATGCAAAAATTCCTGCTTGCCAGACGCAAGGATAGAACCCTGATCCACACGTGCTGAAGCAGCACACATAGGCCCGGAACCACAGCGAAGTCAGTACTTGGCTTTGGTTGGGACGATCACGAACTAGAGGTCGACAGGCTCAACCGCAGCATGTGCAGCAAGTTACGTCATATGGTGAAGTCACGTGTTCAACATTTGTAGTCCACTTCCTGACATTCGCGGCCCATGCGTCTTACATTAAATTACTTATCTCAAAGTAATCTGTGTCGCTTTGGACATTTTTAAACGTTAACAAGTAACACCCTGCACATTTTTATACATGCAATTGAATTTTCCATTTCCATTACATCAGACGTACAGTAAAGACAAAATATTTACCTACAGACGAGCACGAGCAACTATCGTCACAAAACTCTCTGACAAAGAAAGAAGACTGTTACAACAACTTTAAATGTTCGCCACTAGGCTGCGGAAATCCACAAGAGAATGACAGGAAATTACCAAAGTGGTTCAAATGGCTCTAAGCACTATGGGACTTAACATCTGAGGTCATCGGTCACCTAGACTTAGAACTACTTTAACCTTACTAACCTAAGGACATCACACACATCCATGCCTGAGGCAGGATTCGAACCTGCGACCTTAGTAGCAGGGTTGTTCCGGACTGAAGCGCATAGAACCGATAAGCCACAGCGGCTGGCTGGACATTCCCACTTTCCCACGCTGGTCACTTCAGTCGTTCTTACTCTACTTATTACAATCCCGCCCTCTATAGTATCTTGTTTAACGAAAACTAAAAAGGAGCGGCCGTTGTAGCTACTCACAAAACAGCTGTTACAGATGGAAAACGAAATACGTGAGAAGCGCAGGTTATAACACTGGACCTTCGATAGCTCAAGAGATCTGAAATATATCACGAAGTACACACTCATACTTACATCACACACATACACACTCCTTTTTTTTTTTTTTTTTGCTTTTGTCTGGATGAAAAGTAATTACAATTCTCCGATAAGACCAAGGTTCAAGGTTTTCGGAACCTTTCCCTTGCCAATATGGCAAATCCGAAGACTGGCAATCATCCCCTCCACTTTATTCACAGTTGGGAAACTCTCTGGCTAGCTAACCTGGTATTTGGGTAAAAAGAACCGAAGCATTGTAAAGCGCTGAATCTCCAACAGGCGGCTCCGTTAGTCCTGTGGCAGACAATATTCACACTAAGGACATTATTGATTGGCAGATACCCGTAAAGACATATTTTGTCAATAAAACTGTCTGATCGTGAAAAGTTACAGCGTAGTGCAAAGACTGGGAACTCGCTCTAAATGATCGTAACGGTAAAACTGTACTCTTCACAGCATGCAGAACATCGTAATTCGAATTATTCAACTCATTCAGCCGGCCGAAGTGGCCGTGCGGTTAAAGGCGCTGCAGTCTGGAACCGCAAGACCGCTACGGTCGCAGGTTCGAATCCTGCCTCGGGCATGGATGTTTGTGATGTCCTTAGGTTAGTTAGGTTTAACTAGTTCTAAGTTCTAGGGGACTAATAACCTCAGCAGTTGAGTCCCATAGTGCTTAGTGCCATTTGAACCATTTGAACCAACTCATTCAACTACCTGTGTGTAACAAATTTAGTGGACCTAAAATGGAATAATCACATAAGATGAAAAGCAGGTAAAGCGGATGGCAGACTTGGGTTCATAGGTAGCACCGTGGTAGAATGGAGTCTGTTTACAGGCCACTCATGTGCTGGTTCAAATGGCTCTGAGCACTATGGGACTTAACTCCTGATGTCATCAGCCCCTAGAACTTAGAACTGCTTAAACCTAACTAACCTATGGATATCACACACATCCATGCCCGAGGCAGGATTCGAACCTGCGACCGTAGCGGTCACGCGGTTCCAGACTGTAGCGCCTAGAACCGCTCGGTCACCCCGAACGGCCACCTATGTAGAATACTGCTCAAGTAATTGTGACCCATACCCTTTGGATGTAACAGTGGATGTGAAATGCATACAAAGAAGGTCAGCGCGAACGGTCACAGGTTTGTTTCACACGCTGGGTGTTGAAATGTTGAAGGACTTAAATTGGAAGAAACAGGAACTACTCTGTTAAAACTTAGTAACAAAACTACAAGAACCTATATTAAACGAGTGATCAGAGAGCTGCCACAAACTGATTCATTAATAACTCAGCCACAACTAGTTTTATGACCATAAAGTCATATCTTCAGGTTAAAAATCAGGTGAACATAAAGAAAATAGGAAGTTTATAATTAGAACTACCCATTCCATGACAGTATCAAAGTACTGCATTGTCAATTACCAGATGAGGACTACGGACCTTAAATTGTGATTAGATCGCCATTAGGGTAAATTGTACGCTACTGGCCATTAAAATTTCTACACCACGAAGATGACGTGCTACAGACGCGAAATTTAACCGACGGGAAGAAGATGCTGTGATATGCAAATGATTAGCTTTTCAGAGCATTCGCACGAGGTTGGCGCCGGTGGCGACACCTACAACATACTGACATGAGGAAAGTTTCCAACCAATTTCTCATACACAAACAGCAGTTGACCGGCATTACCTTGTTGTTGTGATGCCTCGTGTAAGGAGGAGAAATGCGTACCATCACGTTTCCGACTTTTATAATGGTCGGATTGTAACCTATCGCGATTGCGGTTTATCGTATCGCGACATTGGTGCTCGCGTTGGTAGAGATCCAGTGACTGTTAGCAGAATATGGAATCAGTGGGTTCAGAAGGGTAATACGGAACGCCGTGCTGGAACCAAACGCCCTCGTATCATTAGCAGTCGAGATGAGAGGCATCTAATCCGCATGGCTGTAACGGATCGTGCAGCCATGTCTCAATCCCTGAGTCAACAGATGGGGACGTTTGAACCATCTGCACGAACATTACGACGACGTTTGCAGCAGCAGCATGGACTATCAGCTCGGAGACCATGGCTGCGGGTACCCTTGACGCTCCATCACAGACAGTAGCGCCTGCGATGGTGTACTCAACGACGAACCTGGGTGCACGAAAGGCAAAACGTCATTTTTTCGGATGAATCCAGGTTCTGTTTACAATATCATGACGGTCGCATCCGTGTTTGTCGACATCGCGGTGAACGCACATTGGAAGCGTGTATTCGTCATCGCCATGCTGGCGTATCACCCGGCGTGATGGTATGGGGTGCCATTGGTTACACGTCTTGGTCACCTCTTGTTCGCACTGACGGCACTTTGAATAGTGGATGTTGCATTTCAGATGTGTTACGACCCGTTGCTCTCCCTTGATTCGATGCCTTCGAAACCTTACATTTCAGCAGGATAATGCACGACCGCGTGTTGCAGGTCCTGTACGGGCCTTTCTGGATACAGAAAATATTCGACTACTGCCCTGGCCAGCACATTCTCCAGATCTCTCACCAACTGAAAACGTCTGGTCAATGGTGGCCGAGCAACTGGCTCGTCACAATGCGCCAGTCACTACTCCTGATGAACTGTGGAATCATGTTGAAGCTGCATGGGCAGCTGTTCCTGTACACGCCATCCAAGCTCTGTTTGACTCAATACCCAGGCGTATCAAGGCCGTTCTTACGGCCAGAGGTGGTCGTTCTGAGTACTGATTTCTCAGGATCTATGCACCCAAATTGCGTGAAAATGCAATCACATGTCATTTCTAGTATTATACATTTTTCCAATGAATACACGTTTATCATCTGCATTTCTTCTTGTTGTAGCAATTTTAATGGTCAGTAGTGTAGATATCCCCTGCTTTACTGCTT
This sequence comes from Schistocerca nitens, assembly GCF_023898315.1. Classification (NCBI taxonomy): domain Eukaryota; kingdom Metazoa; phylum Arthropoda; class Insecta; order Orthoptera; family Acrididae; genus Schistocerca; species Schistocerca nitens. Next base: position 74,468,002 of record NC_064614.1, read on the forward strand.
GAAACTGGCTAATGAAAACGCACCCATCATTCATAAAATGACAGGGGCACTACACAAGACGAAAATGAAGGTAACAACCGAATCGTAGGAAATGGACATTAATCTCTAAGCAGATCCAACTTACCAGCTAATTGGAGTGAGAAAACCACACAACATACTTATACAGCAAGTGCGTCGCTTCTTTCCACGGAGAGGTCCAGTCGCCCCATGTGCGAAACAGGAGGAACAACATACGAGCCCTAAACACATGTAAACCACCATAGGAACCAAACACAACCGTGAAATTAATTACATGAGAGCACAAGAAGAACGGGCAAAATCTGTTCAAAACCAAAATCCATAATCACCAGTATGGAAAACAGTACAATTAACAAACAAGGTAAAGTATCTTGACGCATTGACGGTAAGTAATGTATTTAAGTGTGAACTGTTACACTACATCTGTGCAAGGAAGCAAAAACTAAAATACAAGTGTCAGCTGATTACGGAATATCGGTAAAATATCTCTTGCTTCATGAAGGCACAAATGCATTCAAAATGGAACCATATGTTTAAAAAAGTAGTTTGAAAACAAAGGCTGAAAGATGACCACTCCAAAAACCAGACAGGACTTATATCCGAAAATGGAATGCAGCCATATAAGATCAAAACCGATTTGCCCATCCTTGGAGCAATACGCTTGACGAAAATACCAACTAAGTATACACAGCGATAAAGTTAATATTTTTTGGGATACAAGCCTGATGTAGTACAAATCTGTTGCGGGCCAAAATTATCACAAAAAATGGCTCTGAGCAATGTGGGACTTAACTTCTGAGGTCATCACTCCCCTAGAACTTAGAACTACTTAAACCTAACTGACCTAAGGACATCACACACACCCATGCCCGAGGCAGGATTCGAACCTGCGACCGTAGCGGTAGCGCGCTTCCAGACTGTAGCGCCTAGAACCGCTCGGCCGCCTCAGCCGGCAAAATTATCACAAAAGCAGTATACTAAATAGGAAGCGATATCTGGGCAGCGACTTCAAAAGTACACGTAGTCCATTTTTTTTTATGTAAACATTCTAAAATACACGGAGGGAGAAAAATCGCAATACCAGGAATGAGTAATCCGACATAAACGGAACTTGGTAGGCGTGTTTCCACATTTTTTTCAGATTTCGCACCAGTAGCCTAATAGTGGCACCAGTAGCGCTTCAATGAGGATGCTTATCAGATTTGACATAAACACACACTGTAACGGTCGTTAGTACTAGTTACCTTTGAGAGTGGACGAGATCAATTGATGTTACTCTAGAATGCCTTTAAGGCGACAAAGACGCCATTATCAACACGTCACTGTGTTCGAACGAGGTCGTGTAACTGGCCTAAGAGAATCTGGATGTTCCTTCTGAGATATTGCAGAAAGAGTGACAGGAATGTAGGCACTGTACATGACTGATGGCAGCGGTGGTAGCGAGAATGTACAGTCACAAAAAGACCAGCCTCGTGATGGGCACGTTGCACTACAGAAATGGAAGACCATCGTGTTCGGCGTACGGATCTGGCACATCGTACTCCATTTGCAGTAGCAATTTGATTAGCAGTTGGCACCACAATGACGCAAAAACTGTTACATGTCGGTTATTTCAAGGACAGCGCAGAGCCGGACGTCCTGTAGCCTGAGTTCTACCTACGCCAACCAATGCCATTTGCAATTTCAGTGGCGACAAGCCAGAGCTCTCTGGAGGGCAGGGTGGAAGTCATGTTTTCTGATGAAAGCTGGTTCTGCCTCGGTGCCAGTGATAGCCGTGTTTTGGTTAGGAGGAGGCCAGTTGAGGGCCTGCAACCAACCAGTCATCGTGCTAGACACACGGTACCTACACCTGGAGTTATGGTCTGGGGTGCGTCTTTCTATGACAGCACAAGCATTCTTCCCACGCATCCTGATTGCAAGATGGTACATGAGTCATGTGATTCGACACGATGTGCTGCCATTCATGAACAGCATACCACTGGGTGTTTTCCAATAGGATAATGCTCGCCCAAACAATGTTGCTGTAAACCGACACACTGTACCGACTGTCGACATGTTGCCTTGGCCTACTCCGTCAACAGATCTGTCTTCACTCGAGAACATATGGGACAACATGGGACGATAACTCCAGTGTCACCCACAAACATCATTAACTGTCCCTGTATTGACCGACCGACTGCCACAGGCACGGAACTCCATCCCACAAACTGACCTCCATCACCAGTGCAACACAGTCCATGTCCGTTTGCATTCTTGGGTTAGAGAGTCTGACGGTCACGGATTACTAATGCACCAGCATTTCACATTTGCAATGGCTTATCACGCGCTTACATTAACCTGTGAGCGTGTAATCCTAATCGCTTAAATATGTTACGTAGACAAATGTATTCCCGAAATTTAGGTACCCTACATTACTTTTTTTAGTTTTGCAGTTTTATTCCGTTAGTGTATCAAAAACCAATGTGACACATTCATCAATAATGGAACCTAAAATGAATACTATTCTATCAGTTTTCTAGTGCGATGTGCGTATTAATTGCCACAAGTCCGGAATAGTAACACGCCATGATCCTCGGTGGGTATGGATGTTGCGTAATTCACTGTGGTTTACAGAGCACACAAATAGCTGTAGATCAAGATATAGAACAAGATTCGGCAATGCTGTCCTGGGAAGTCTTCATCCTTAACTAGTTCTGTATAATGTGATGTAAATGCAGCTGTAAGGGACACAGAGTTTTCAAGGCAGGTCTGTTTTAGAAGAAACATGACGCGGCCTAATAACCCTGAAGATTTTAACTTCAGTGACAACGGCCACGAAAGCCTGCAGACTTACAGGTCTATAGTTCCTCACAGTAACACTCTTTGAAGCATTACATTTACTGCACACACCATTGTATTGTATTGTATTGTATGTTAACCGGGGACCTACAAAGGACGGAGAGGCTCCGTCCCCGCCGCAGCCGCAGTGGTCCACAACCCCACGACGACTACCGCAGTCCACTTCAACCCTCCGCCGCCCCACAACGAACCCAGGGTTATTGTGCGGTTCGGCCCCCGGCGGACCCTAAAGCAACGGCTCACACCAGACGAGTGTAACCCCTATGTTTGCGTGGTAGAGTAACGGTGGTGTACGCGTACGTGGAGAACGTGTTTGCGCAGCAATCGCCGACCTAGTGTAACTGAGGTGGAATAAGGGCAACCAGCCCGCATTCGGCGAGGCAGATGGAAAACCGCCTAAAAACGATCCAAAGACTGGCCGGTTCACCGGACCTCGACAGAAATCCGCTGGGCGGATTCGTGCCGGGGAGCAGGCGCTCCTTCCCGCCCGGAAAGCCGTGCGTTAGACCGCACGGCCAACGGGGCGGGCTGCTCACACCATACTGATATGACAGTTTTATGTCTCGTTTCAGGTACTCTAACTTTTATTTTCTTCTAGTGTATAGTGTCTCTGGTTGTGGATTGTTATGCTATCAGAAAAACGATTCCCTCATAACGGAGAAGGACGACAGTCAACGCTCAGTTGCAGTCTTTGAAAGGAGATATGTTCCTGTACAAATAAAGAGGCACAAACAAACCACTTAAAGCAACTTGTCGTAATCACTGCTTGTTGCACAGCTTCTATGCAAAATACGCAGAGACTTCAGAAAGTAATTTTGACGTTTCATGTCAAGCTAAGATCATCGAGAAACAAGAGTCGCGCATTGTGAGAACGGATACACGATCTGGGTGTCCTGCAAACGCAATTCTGCAGCGGTACTTTTAAGTGCTGTATCGTAGTGTGCGAGTGAAACTGAGCGGCAACTAAAAACGTTCCCCAAAGCAGAATATGGCGCTAAAGTACGATTCTTCTGCACCAAACGTACACAGATTCATGGAGATACTCTAGCGGTAAATGGCCCAAATGCAATGTAGCACCCAGCCGTAGTTAAATGGTACCAAAAATTTGACCAAGGCCGTGCAGATGGAGATGGTGTTGACCGAGGAAGAAGGCCACGGACGTCAACTACAAACAACGCTGTCCAGACAATATTTTCGCCTGCGTGAATTATGCCGGTTACCGGGGGAGATGGAGGGAAGATCATTTTCTAATGATGTGGACGTTCATGCAGCTATTGTAGAATGACTCTTGGACAAGGAGCGGATATTTATCGTCAAGCGGATATTTATCGGTGCATACAATGTTCCGACCGTTCTCATGTATCTGTGTCACTTTGAAGTGTTGTACAGCATTTATAAAAGTTATTTGGCTGCCATAACAATATGGAGTTTATTATTTAACCCTTTCAGACACAGTGGCAACAGTTGTGTACGTCTAATTTTAATGTGTCTTAGCTGCAACAGAAGAATTTTTTCCCAACGGAGACCTGAGGTACACATTTTTGAATGTTCAACCTGTTCATGGTCCGCCTCCGTAACGAAGTGGAAGCGTTACCGCCTGCCACGCAAGGGGGCCTGGGTTCGATTCCCGGCAGGGGACTGGGTGTTGTGTGTCCTTCATTATCATGTGTGTCCTTTCTTTATCATTGACATGCAAGTCACCGAAGTAGCGTCAACTAAAAAGTTTGCATTGCGGCGGCCGAGCCCCCAAGGGGATATCCCGGCCAATAAATGCCATACTATCATTTCATTTCATTTCATCACGTGCAAATGCTGCCAACTGTTGGGCATCACTACAAAAATATCAGCAAGCCAGTGTAGCAGTGGGCTGCAGCTCATGACCACCAGAATACATGGATGTGGATGGTTCGCTATATTCCACTGTATAATTCACTATCAGTTTAATAAGTCATGGCTGCAAAATACTAACGCGAATTCTTTACAGACGAATGGAAAAACTGGTAGAAGCCGACCTCGGGGAAGATCAATTTGGATTCTGTAGATATATGGGAACACGTGAGGTAATACTGACCCTACGACTTCTCTTAGAAGCTAGACTCAGAAAAGGCAAACCTACGTTTCTAGCATTTGTAGACTTGGAGAAAGCTTTTGACAATGTTGACTGTGTAAGTAGGCTGTTTAGGTTTTTATATTGGTAACGCCATGTAGCGCTCTATATGAAAATCACTGGCTGTGCTGTGTGCAGTCTGTGGCTGGGTGGCATTGTTGTAATATTCGCCATTGTAGTGTTGGGCTGTTGGCTGTTAACAGCGCATAGCGTTGGGCACTTGGAGGTGAGCTGCCAGCAGTGGTGGATGTGGGGAGAGAGATGGCGGAGTTTTGAAATTTGTAAGACTGGATGTCATGTACTGCTACGTATATTATGATTTTTCAACACTATTAAGGTAAATACATTGTTTGTTCTCTATTAAAATCTTTCATTTGCTAACTATGCCTATCAGTAGTTAGTGCCTTCCGTAGTTTGAATCTTTTATTTAGCTGGCAGTAGTGGCGCTCGCTGTATTGCGATTTCGAGTAACGAAGATTTTTGTGAGGTAAGTGATTTGTGAAAGGTATAGGTTAATGTTAGTCACGGCCATTCTTTTGTAGGGATTTTTGAAAGTCAGATTGCGTTGCGCTAAAAATACTGTGTCAGTTTAAGCACAGTCATGTATAATTGTCCTAAAGGGACGTTTCAACTGGAATACTCTTTTCCAAATTCTAAAGGTGGCAAGGGTAAAATACAGGGAGCGAATGGCTATTTACAATTTTTACAGAAACCAGATGGCAGTTATAAGAGTAGAGGGACATGAAAGGGAAGCAGTGGTTCGGAAGGGAGTCAGACAGGGATGTAGCCTCTCCCCGATGTTATTCAATCTGTATATTTAGCAAGCAGTAAAGGAAACAAAAGAAAATCCAGAATAGGTATTAAAATCCATTGAGAAGAAATGAGAACTTTCAGGTTCGCCGATGACATTGTAATTCTGTCAGACACAGCAAAGGACTTGGAAGAGCAGTTGAACGGAATGGACAGTGTCTTGAAGGGAGGATATAAGATGAACATCAACAAAAGCAAAACGAGAATAATGGAATGTAGTCAAATTAAGTCTGGTCATGCTGAGGGAATTAGATTAGGAAATGAGACACTTAAAGTAGTAAAGGAGTTTTGCTATTTGTGGGGCAGAATAACTGATGATGGTTGAAGGAGAGAGGATATAAAATGTAGACTGGCAATGGCAAGGAAAGCGTTTCTGAAGAAGAGAAATTTGTTAACAATGAGTATAGATTTAAGTGTCAGGAAGACGTTTTTGAAAGTATTCGTATGGAGTGTATCCATGTATGGAAGTGATACATGGACGATAAACAGTTTGGACAAGTAGAGAATAGAAGCTTTCGAAATGTGGTGCTACAGAAGAATGCTGAAGATTAGATGGGTAGATCACGTAACTACTGAGGAGGTATTGAATAGGATTGTGGAGAAGAGGTGTTTGTGGCACAACTAGACTAGAAGAAGGGATCGGTTGGTAGGACACGTTCTGAGGCATCAAGGGATCACCAATGTAGTATTAGAGGGCAGCGTGGAGGGAGACCAAGAGATGCATACACTAAGCAGATTCAGAAGGATGTACGCTGCTGTACCTACTGAGAGATGAAGAAGCATGCACAGGATAGAGTAGCATGGAGAGCTGCATCAAACCAGTCTCAGGACTGAAGACCACAACAACAACAACAATTCACTATTAATATTACTCATTTTTGTCTCCAGGACAGTGATTATTAAATTTTTTCTTGTTTCCTTCTTCTTCTCTTCCCAAAACCTCTTCATTCTTTCGGTGTGTTCCTGCTTTCTTTGCTTAGTTCACATTTTGCGTGTTTTCTTCCTTTCTTTTACATAAAATTTCGTTTTCATGATTAAGTTTCTGAATTTGTGTCTTTCATTTATCACTGAAGTACTGATCCCTGCTTCTTTAAGATCTTCTTCTATTGCGTGAAACTTATTTTTCTTTATTGAACTGTTTATTACGTCAAAAATCCTCTTTGTGAGTCTGTTGTCGTTCAATCTATGTATGTGTCCATAGAATGTTAATCGGCGTTTTCTCATCACGTCTGTGAGCCATTGCATAATTTAACGTTGTTATTGTTATTTCCCATATTTATTATTGGATGATCATTTCACTATTTATTATTATAGAGAATGTTTCATAATTAGTTATTTTAGTCCATAAAATGAAGCTAAGTGTTCAAAGTTTCTTTTGAAAATAGGTACATATTTTTGTTGAAATCTTGGATCTAAGATCTTTGAAAATCACCTCAGAACATCATCACATTGTGAATTCTTCTCGGCTCTTCTGGCGAAGATGACGGGTACGAAACTCATTCCAACGTTGCTACGAGACGACGCCACCACTCGGCTGATAACCCGAGAAGAATTCATCAGTGGAATACGCCGAGAAGACTGAAATCGCATATAGCATTACCACATAATAAATATTTTCCTTCCTCCAGAAAATATACGGGTCTGAAACGGTTGATATATCCCAACATATCTTTTACTTGTCTTTGACGCATCTCTGACATTCACGCAAAACTGTTTTCAGGGAAGAGTACAGTACTAATGAGAAAGGGATCGTTTTTAAAATTGAGAAAATTTGAGAATTGTGAGGAGGCACAGTGCATAGGTTTATATGCTGCGAGTGTACCGTTGCTTTAAGAGGTACAAATTCTTAACGAAAGCGCTTTTCTTCATTAAACTTCTCAAGTCAGCTCCAGTCCCTTAAATTCGAACCATTTAATGTGATGACAGTGATTGGTTTGTAGATATAAGGAAATGACAGAAGCAAGCTATTCTTAATGGACAACAACTATGTAAACACACAATTCGTTCCTGCAAAAGATTATTCAACAATCAGCACTCTAGATTGAAAAATTACCTGAAACAGAGAGTTGACAGATGACCCAACTCCATCGCAATGTAGAGATAACTGATGTCAGATGAACTGCTCTTCCCCAGGTGGAAAACATTGAATCACTTTCATTATGTGTCTCGAAATACAAAATAATCCTAGAATGTTTCCCAATATTTCGAGAAGAAGAAACAGTCTTAAGCCCCCGCTGACAACCACGATGTAATGAAATGTGGTGTGTCTGCAGTAAAAGAACAATCCCCAAGCCACTTCCTTATATAGAGGGATCTGTTGATAACATATTAGTAATTCAAAGTTTGTTAAATCAGCAAATATTGGATAGATGCCATTTAATGTTGGCACGGGTAAATAAAGTAGCGCCATGATACGACCTAGTCGTAACAGGGATCCTAGAAAAACAACAGACAAGCAACCTTCCATTCGATCCCATAGAATAGCTGATACAATGACGGTAATAGCGTATCTGCTGTTGTTGTTGTTGTGGTCTTCAGTCCTGAGACTGGTTTGATGCAGCTCTCCATGCTACCCTATCCTGTGCAAGCTTCTTCATCTCCCAGTACTTACTGCAACCCACATCCTTCTGAATCTGCTTAGTGTATTCATCTCTTGGTCTCCCTCTACGATTTTTACCCTCCACACTGTCCTCCAATGCTAAATTTGTGATCCTTTGATGCCTCAGAACATGTCCTACTAACCGGTTCCTTCTTTTTGTCAAGTTCTGCCACATACTCCTCTTCTCCCCAATTCTATTCAATAGTTCCTCATTAGTTATGTGATCTACCCATCTAATCTTTAGCATTCTTCTGTAGCACCACATTTCGAAAGCTTCTATTCTCTTCTTGTCCAAACTATTTATCGTCCATGTTTCACTTCCATACATGGCTACACTCCATAGAAATACTTTCAGAAACGACTTCCTGACACTTAAATCTATACTCGATGTTAACAAATTTCTCTTCTTCAGAAATGCTTTCTTCTCCATTGCCAGTCTATATTTTATATCTGCTCTACTTCGACCATCATCAGTTATTTTGCTCCCCAAATAGCAAAACTCCTTTACTACATTAAGTGTCTCATTTCCTAATCTAATTCCCTCAGCATCACCCGACTTAATTCAACTACATTCCATTATCCTCGTTTTGCTTTTGTTGATGTTCATCCTATATCCTCCATTCAAAACACTGTCCATTCCGTTCAACTGCTCTTCCAAGTCCTTTGCTGTTTCTGATAGAATTACAATGTCATCGGCAAACCTCAAGGTTTTTATTTCTTCTCCATGGATTTTAATACCTACTCCGAATTTTTCTTTTGTTTCCTTTACTGCTTGCTCAATATACAGATTGAATAACATCGGGGAGAGGCTACAACATTGTCTCACAGCCTTCCCAACCACTGCTTCCCTTTCATGCCCCTCGACTCTTATAACTGCCATCTGGTTTCTGTACAGATTGTAAATAGCCTTTCGCTCCCTGTATTTTACCCGTGACACCTTTAGAATTTGGAAGAGAGTATTCCAGTCAACATTGTCAAAAGCTTTCTCTAAGTCTACAAATGCTAGAAACGTAGGTTTGCCTTTTCTTAATCTTTCTTCTAAGATAAGTCGTAAGGTTAGTATTGCCTCACGTGTTCCAACATTTCTACGGAATCCAAACTGTACGTCCCCGAGGTCGGCTTCTACCAGTTTTTCCAATCGTCTGTAAAGAATTCGCGTTAGTATTTTGCAGCTGTGACTAATTAGACTGATAGTTCGGTAATTTTTACATCTGTCAACAACTGCTTTCTTTGGGATTGGAATTATTATATTCTTCTTGAAGTCTGGGGGTATTTCGCCTGTCTCATACATCTTGCTCACCAGATGGTAGAGTGCTGTCAGGACTGGCTCTCCCAAGGGCGTCAGTAGTTCCAATGGAATGTTGTCTACTCCCGGGGCCTTGTTTCGTCTCAGGTATTTCAGTGCTCTGTCAAACTCTTCACGCAGTATCGTATCTCCCATTTCATCTTCATCTACATCCTCTTCCATTTCCATAATACTGTCCTCAAGTACATCGCCCTTGTATAGACCCTCTATATACTCCCACCTTTCTGCCTTCCCTTCTTTGCTTAGAACTGGGTTTCCATCTGAGCTTTTGATATAGATTCAAGTGGCTCTCTTTTCTCCAAAGATCTCTTTAATTTTCCTGTAGGAAGTATCTATCTTACCCCTAGTGAGATAATCCTCTACTTCCTTACATTTGTCCTCTAGCCATCCCGGCTTAACCATTTTGCACTTTCTGTCGATCTCATTTTTGAGACGTTTGTATTCCCTTTTGCCTGCTTCATTTACTGCATTCTTATATTTTCTCCTTTCATCAATTAAATTCAATATTTCTTCTGTTACCCAAGAATTTCTGTAAGCCCTCGTCTTTTTACCTACTGGATCCTCTGCTGCCTTCACTACTTCATCCCTCAGAGCTACCCATTCTTCTTATTCTGTATTTCTTTCCCCCATTACTGTCAATTGTTCCCTTATGCTCTCCCTGAAACTCTCTACAACCTCTGGTTCTTTCAGTTTATCTAGGTCCCATCTCCTTAAATTCCCACCTTTTTGCAGTTTCTTCAGTTTCAATCTGCAGTTCATAACCAATAGATTGTGGTCAGAATCCACATCTGCCCCTGGAAATGTCTTACAATTTAAAACCTGGTTCCTAAATCTCTGTCTTATCATTATAGAATCTATCTGATACTTATTAGTATCTCCAGGATTCTTCCAGGTATACAACCTTCTTTTATGATTCTTGAACCAAGTGTTAGCTATGATTAAGTTGTGCTCTGTGCAAAATTCTACCAGGCGGCTTCCTCTTTCATTTCTTAGCCCCAATCCATATTCACCTACTATGTTTCCTTCTCTCCCTTTTCCTAATCTCGAATTCCAGTCATCCATGACTATTAAATTTTCGTCTCCCTTCACTACCTAGCGTATGTGCTAGCAATCATAAATCACAGGGGTGAGGGGGGAACGATTTCGCCGTTGTGGGGTGCAGCTCTATCAACATTTCGTCGTAACAGCCGAACAAGCAACTCCATCCCAACTTCAGACGCCACGCCACAGCGGCGGGATCAGGAGGGGTGTGGTGATGTTGGAAGGAAGCGGGGGGTTGAGGCACTTTCGGAACTCCTAATGGCCGTCACACCGTGTTTGCTCTAACAGGAGTTACTAATTAACTCCCGAATTCCACTTTGATGGTTTCATTCTGCGCTCAGCTCCTCCACGCCAGACTTCTGCTGTCACAGCGCGATGCACGCCTTGTAGGTCAAACGCACCACTGGGAGACGCTGCTACCTTTGTTGACGCACCCTTTCTCCTTTGAGTCAACAGTTAACGTTCTCAGGCAGTCTCCCAGCACTGGTCGGTTGGTTCATTAAATTCCGTCAGTTTTACAAAAAAGAAATTTCTTAATCGTACAAGGGCATACTTATGAATATGCTTAAAGGTTTTCTTCAGTACGCAAAAAGAACGTTCACTGGGAATTATGTTGAAGATTCCATTCAAACTTTCACCTCTAAACGAGATAAAGCAGGAAAATGTGTTCACTTCCGTCGCTCTTTTGCTAGTTTATTAGTTTTACAGTACTTTGTTACCGTACAGGGTATCCCATTTATCATGATCACCACAAATAACTTCTTTTCTATAACCAAAATAAAAAAGTAAAGCAGATGTTCAACTACTAGCGTCATATTAACCAACATGACTGTATCTCGAGTAACTTTGTTCATCAGAAAGTTGCGAACAGTAGTATGTCCTTGTTAAATGGCACCTTATACTAGTTAATCTCTAATCTAAAATACCCATTCATTAACGTACGACAGTGTACCATTAACCCACGCAATACCAAGGGGAGGGGTTACTTTATCCCCACCTTTTGAAAATATTGTTATCTGGTCAGTTACTTTATATTTTGAAAAACTGTTTGTTGCTTTTAGTGATTTCTTCCAGTAGATTCCGCAAAAGTTTAATTTTTCAGCCTAACTCAACCAAAAAATTTAAGTCTTGAAAGCAGATGCCACCTGTCCCAACGAATGTCAGCTTCAGTACTGTTAAGTTCTGTGCCTTACTAACACATTTGAACCTCTTTAAATAGTATGCTGTGAGTAAAAGTGAACAAAATAAGTATCAAAATTTGCATTTCTTAATTTTTTTCACAGTGAAAATAAAGTAGCCCCCCCAACCCCAATTGGTAACACACATTACTAAAAGTACGTTGATATTGCTGAGAGTGTGTCAAGAACAAATAAGGAAGTTTGTTTTTTTCTATTTTTCTGTGGTGGGCGTAAAGTACCCCCCCCCCCTCTCCTTCCATGTTCATGCGGGTTACGAAAAATACGTTGGTGTTGCTAGGGTAAATGTTAACATGACGTTCTTTAGTATGGAAGGTTTTTCATTCTAATCACCAATTTTTTAGCTTCCATATTTACTTACATCCGCATAAATTCAGCAACTATTAAAATAACCGGAAACGTTTGTGAGAAATTCTTTCGTCCAATGGCTCAGTGATTCTGATCGTTCTTACCGTCATGCAGAGGTCTGGGAGATTAAATAGAAGTTAGGAGCTGACGAATCGTTTGAAAAAGTCAGCAACTGATTACGTCCCAAAGCAGAAATTGGTAATTTTAACAGGTGTCATATTAAAAATTCAAAGTCAGTTATTTTTGTTCTGAAGAGCTTCTGGTACCTTAATTACTATTTCCATACAGTCAACTTTACGGCCTTCTCATTCTGTTCATAGACCTTCCTGGGGAACTTATACTTCATCGCTGCGACTTGTGCGCAACTTACCTTCAGCCTTCTTTCATGTGCGACTGTTGTATTCATCGAGCACAGTCTTTCTTATAAATTAGTCTTACTTAGAAGTAAAGGATTTATATACATCTGACTCTAGAACATCATGATCGAACTACACTCACATACAGGGGAAGAAGGAATCGAAATGGAACTTTACAGGTTCAGAGGGTACGTGATTTATTGAAAGCAAAATAAAATCAAATTTCCAAAGAACGTATGAACCCACTCAGCGGTATAACGTTGCACATCCTACTGCGTGGACAGATACAGTGATTCGATTGGGAAATGTAACAAAAAGCCGTTTCATTCTCATCCGAGGCAAGGAAGCCCACAACTATTATAAATCCTTCTCGATAACCTGTAGAATATACTAGATTAAGTGTACTTTTCGTTCCAATTCATCCATGGTAAGGAGATCCTCTGGGACACGACAGGAAACAAAAAAACATAATAAATATTTACTAAATAAGAAAAGATATGCTAATTTACCTTCCCAGGTGGAGCTGCCTTCGTGAACAAAAACATTTTACAGCACTTATTTACAATGACAACGGAGGGCTATCTGTTGAGAGGCAAGACAAACGTGTGGTTCCTGAAGAGGAGCAGCAGCCTTTTCAGTAGTTGCAAGGGCAACAGTCTGGATGATTGACTGATCTGGCCTTGTAACAATAACCAAAACGGCATTGCTGTGCTGGTACTGCGAACGGCTGAAAGCAAGGGGAAACTACGGCCGCAATTTTTCCCGAGGGCATGCAGCTTTACTGTATGATTAAATGATGATGGAGTCCTCTTGGGTAAAATATTCCGGAGGTAAAATAGTCCCCCATTCGGATCTCCGGGCGGGGACTACTCAAGAGGATGTCGTTATCAGGAGAAAGAAAACTGGCGTTCTACGGATCGGAGCGTGGAATGTCAGGTCCCTTAATCGGGCAGGTAGGTTAGAAAATTTGAAAAGGGAAATGGATAGGTTAAAGTTAGATATAGTGGGAATTAGTGAAGTTCGGTGGCAGGAGGAACAAGACTTCTGGTCAGGTGACTACAGGGTTATAAACACAAAGTCAAATAGGGGTAATGCAGGAGTAGGTTTAATAATGAACAGGAAAATAGGAATGAGGGTAACCTACTACAAACAGCACAGTGAACGCATTATTGTGGCCAAGATAGATACGAAGCCCACACCTACTACAGTAGTACAAGTTTATATGCCAACTAGCTCTGCAGATGACGAAGAAATTGAAGAAATGTATGATGAAATAAAAGAAATTATTCACATAGTGAAGGGAGACGAAAATTTAATAGTCATGGGTGACTGGAATTCGAGTATAGGAAAAGGGAGAGAAGGAAACGTAGTAGGTGAATATGGATTGGGGCTAAGAAATGAAAGAGGAAGCCGCCTGGTAGAATTTTGCACAGAGCACAACTTATAGCTAACACTTGGTTTAAGAATCATGAAAGAAGGTTGTATACATGGAAGAACCCTGGAGATACTAAAAGGTATCACATAGATTATATAATGGTAAGACAGAGATTCAGGAATCAGGTTTTAAATTGTAAGACATTTCCAGGGGCAGATGTGGACTCTGACCACAATCTATTGGTTATGACCTGTAGATTAAAACTGAAGAAACTTCAAAAAGGTGGGAATTTAAGGAGATGGGACCTGGATAAACTGAAAGAACCAGAGGTTGTAGAGAGTTTCAGGGAGAACATAAGGGAACAATTGACAGGAATGGGGGAAAGAAATACAGTAGAAGAAGAATGGGTAGCTTTGAGGGATGAAGTAGTGAAAGCAGCAGAGGATCAAATAGGTAAAAAGACGAGGGCTATTAGAAATCCTTGGGTAACAGAAGAAATATTGAATTTAATTGATGAAAGGAGAAAATATAAAATTGCAGTAAATGAAGCAGGCAAAAAGGAATACAAACGTCTCAAAAATGAGATCGACAGGAAGTGCAAAATGGCTAAGCAGGGATGGCTAGTGAACAAATGTAAGGATGTAGAGGCTTATCTTACTAGGGGTAAGATAGATACTTCCTACAGGAAAATTAAAGAGACCTTTTGAGATAAGAGAACCACTTGTATGAACATCAAGAGCTCAGATGGAAACCCAGTTCTAAGCAAAGAAGGGAAAGCAGAAAGGTGGAAGGAGTATATAGAGGGTCTATACAAGGGCGATGTACTTGAGGACAATATTATGGAAATGGAAGAGGATGTAGATGAAGATGAAATGGGAGATACGATACTGCGTGAAGAGTTTGACAGAGCACTGAAAGACCTGAATCGAAACAAGGCCCCCGGAGTAGACAACATTCCATTAGAACTACTGGTGGCCTTGGGAGAGCCAGTCCTGAGAAAACTCTACCATCTGGTGAGCAAGATGTATAAGACAGGCGAAATACCCTCAGACTTCAAGAAGAATATAATAATTCCAATCCCAAAGAAAGCAGGTGTTGACAGATGTGAAAATTACCGAACTATCAGTTTAATAAGCCACGGCTGCAAAATACTAACGCGAATTCTTTACAGACGAATGGAAAAACTGGTAGAAGCCGACCTCGGGGAAGATCAGTTTGGATTCCGTAGAAATACTGGAACACGTGAGGCAATACTGACCTTACGACTTATCTTAGAAGATAGATTAAGGAAACGCAAACCTACGTTTCTAGCATTTGTAGACTTAGAGAAAGCTTTTGACAATGTAAACTGGAATACTCTCTTTCAAATTCTAAAGGTGGCAGGGGTAAAATACAGGGAGTGTAAGGCTATTTACAATTTGTACAGAAACCAGATGGCAGTTATAAGAGTCGAGGGACATGAAAGGGAAGCAGTGGTTGGGAAGGGAGTAAGACAGGGTTGTAGCCTCTCCCCGATGTTATTCAATCTGTATATCGAGCAAGCAGTAAAGGAAACAAAAGAAAAATTCGGAGTAGGTATTAAAATCCATGGAGAAGAAATAAAAACTTTGAGGTTTGCCGATGACATTGTAATTCTGTCAGAGACAGCAAAGGACTTGGAAGAGCAGTTGAACGGAATGGATGGTGTCTTGAAGGGAGGATATAAGATGAACATCAACAAAAGCAAAACGAGGATAATGAAATGTAGTCGAATTAAGTCGGGTGATGTTGAGGGTATTAGATTAGGAAATGAGACACTTAAAGTAGTAAAGGAGTTTTGCTATTTGGGGAGCAAAATAACTGATGATGGTCGAAGTAGAGAGGATATAAAATGTAGACTGGCAATGGCAAGGAAAGCGTTTCTGAAGAAGAGAAATTTGTTAACATCGAGTATAGATTTAAGTGTCAGGAAGTCATTTCTGAAAGTATTTGTATGGAGTGTAGCCATGTATGGAAGTGAAACATGGACGGTAAATAGTTTGGACAAGAAGAGAATAGAAGCTTTCGAAATGTGGTGCTACAGAAGAATGCTGAAGATTAGATGGGTAGATCACATAACTAATGAGGAGGTACTGAATAGGATTGGGGAGAATAGGAGTTTGTGGCACAACTTGACCAGAAGAAGGGTTCGGTTGGTAGGACATGTTCTGAGGCATCAAGGGATCACCAACTTAGTATTGGTGGGCAGCGTGGAGGGTAAAAATCGTAGAGGGAGACCAAGAGATGAATACACTAAGCAGATTCAGAAGGATGTAGGTTGCAGTAGGTACTGGGAGATGAAGAAACTTGCACAGGATAGAGTAGCATGGAGAGCTGCATCAAACCACTCTCAGGACGGAAGACCACAACAACAACATTTACAATGATCGCTTTACTCCACGAAATTTGGACAGAAGTCAGGTTGTAAACAGTATTCACATTGTGTGATATTATTAATAGTATAGTCGCAGCAAGAAATTCGTGAAGAAACTCGTCAGTGGAGTACGAAATGGCCACCAATAAATCCATTTCACTCTCCTCAAACTGAACTTTACTATTAGTTAAACTTTTTGTGGCTGCTGGCATGTGATTGAAAACGTGTCTTACTAAATAGTAGTCACCTTTCTAAACCGAAGTAAGTGACTTTACATTTTTGAGAGAGTCATTCTTATTTGTGGTACTGATTCCATGAACTGAGATGTTGGTTTGAACAAAAAGATGCTGCTAACATCTGACCAGCGGAAGAGGATGACACTCAATGTTGCAGGGAGCCCATTACCTGTCGTTGGACAGCAGGAGCAGCTATGGAGTGGGTACAGTGTACTTGGTGCACGGTACAGTGATCGTCCCTTGTGGTGGTCAGACACGGGCGACCGAAACACTGGCGACGAAAATGTCTGGCATAACGTTTCCACGTAGTAGAACACTGGGCCGTTGTCGCATCTGAATGCCCCAAGAATCTGTATACCGCACGTTTCGACCAGCCGCCCAAATGGAGACCCTTCAATGACGCGACTTTCAAGATCTGTCAGGTACTGAAATTTTCAGTCCGCAGCGGAGAGTGCGCTGATATGTACCTTTCTGGCAAGTTAAAGCTGCCAGTTGCTGATAAAGCTATCTCATACGAGTATGTGGCATCTTTATATCCTTCTAAGAGACTTCTCAGTATGGGATGCTGTTCACACTCCCCACATACCCTGCCGGACCTGGTGACAACACCGAACACGAACATCACTAATGCAATCTGGTAGTCGTTCCTGTCTCAGAGATCTGCTACGCTAACCATGTATATACTGGCCGATGGTATGTAGGCACAAGAAGTTACACTGACAACAGACCTTGTTTTCTGAGTGCTTCACTTTCTTTTGTGAGACAGTATATCTGTAAAACCTTGTGAAGTAATGTGTAGCTGCCATATATCTCAGTATGACATCTATATACTCGTATAAATAAATTCTTCGTTTGTTAACAAAGAAAAAAGCATTAACGTAAGTTATCTGTGATGGCTGGCTGTAATAAGGTGATTGCGTCAGTGCTGCTCATTGCACCTTGGAACACGTGTTATGCATTTTAAATAACATGGGACCTGAGATATTAAATACACCTGAGGATGTATCTGCACGGTACGAAACTGGTTGTACCAGACTGAGCTATTACGGTTAAAGCAGCTAATGCGGCAAATTGGACTGTCAATGAATTTCACCAGCATTTCAAAATCTCAAAACATTTTAATTTCTTTGAGTGTTCCTTTCAGTATGCATAGGGAAAACCGCATTCCAGGTGCTACTGTCGTGGTGTACGTTTTACAATGGGATGAAGATAACAGACTTAAGGTATTACTTGAAACAGAAAGGTCTACGTGAACAGAGAATAGAAGGTAACTTTCATGCTGTATCTTGGCGAGGATACGGACGCTTGAAAGTGTTATCATTGTGTGGAAGTGGGAGACTGGAAGCTACCAGGAAAAGCATCTTTACCTTCAATTTATTGACTGATAATAGGCGTAAAAGTTTCAATGTTACATACATACATGTGCAACAAAATAGATTGGTACATGTTCTCGCGCACGTACAAGCATCACATACATTTTTGTTTAGCGATTTAAACATTTCACGAATTAAACTGAAGATAAAAGTAGCTGATGGAGTGCCCAATGGAATGCCACAGAATGGTGTCTTGTCTTTGTGAGCCAACTGAGTAGGCTGTCTTAACCAAAACAGCATGCCACCACTTCCACACTATCGTTTTGTTCTCTAGTCGTCTGTTACGACCATCAGTACAAACTCCTCAACGTGCTGCACGAAAAAGGTGGACAAGGGTGCATCTGGCATTGGATTAGGGTCACCAGAGCATCATTTGTCTGAAGCGTGATCATTATCACAGAAGAGTTTGGGAGCGACTAGGTATCAATCTAAGTCTCATACATGCGCAAGAGAGCTGAGTAAGGCATGTTTCTAACCAGTACGATGTTCGTAGGTTAGACTCCTCTCATAGAAATCGAAGAATATTCGAAAACTGTGCAGTACGGTACAGTGTAACGTCTCAAACTTCGGCTTTTCCCGCCATTTTTATCGAAATAAGTTATGCGAATGCTGGTGGTTGACTTTTTGACGACTCCGGTTGTCGACGACGTCAGCCGGCTGCATTCCCAAAAGTTGTATGAATGATATAACCAGACTGTTTATGTAATAAGACATCGCACACTAGCGCTTCTGTGCGGCTGGTCCCGGCGGAGGTTCGAGTCCTCCCTCGGGCATGGGTGTGTGTGTTTGTCCTTAGGATAATTTAGGTTAAGTAGTGTGTAAGCTTAGGGACTGATGACCTTAGCAGTTAAGTCCCATAAGATTTCACACACATTTGAACATCTTTTTGAACTAGCACTCCAGAAATAATTCTTCACATGATCTGTCCTTGAAAAGAATGGGAGAAAATGGCACAATAAAAAGTACCCGCTGCCTACAGTTGTAGTGTTTGACGTAATATTGACGTAAATGGTAAGAGTTAACTTTTATTAAACAGAGAGGTATCGAATAAACTGGTTCCACCAGTCAGTCATAACAAAGACGTTCCACTTCAGTGCATAACATTTGTTTCGCGGTTGGAAAAGCTTTTACTATTACAAATTACCGGTACGGCAACACTGGTTAAGATGGTGATTGCAAATAATACAATCTTGAATTCGAATTATAGCAAATCATGCTAAATCATAAGTTTTGTTATTTCATCCTCTGTAATAATGAACTGAACTGTGTTACTTTATTTCTGTAGCTCTGCAAATGATACGGATATTGTCACAATATGAATCAGTACATTCATAAGCTCGAAAGCTTCGTTATCGCCAGCTCACCCTCATCGCGAGCGAAAGGAGTAGTGATTCCACCTCACATATATTTAATGTCCATTTGTCTGCGTAGGACTATGTGGTGGTGATGGTCGTGTGAAGGGTCATCGTCTGTCAGTAGCTTGTTTACCAGATACTTCGAGCTTTTCCAGCCCTGAGTCATTGTATCGTTATGTCGCTTTAATGATGACATTAGCGTTTGTGCTTTTATTCTTTCAGTTAGTATTTTGAACGGCTCACCCTATAAGTTACACTATAAACTGGTCCTGGTGAAATTGTCCCAAAAGTCCTACAAGGTAATCTTTCTTGTGTTGTCTTTACTCGTTGGTAGTATTGTCTTTCATCTAGTGAGTCCTTCGTTAGTATTGTTGATAAAGTCGACAACAGTATACTTTTTTTTCGTATGCCATTGATTTGTAGTCTCACAGCAATTAGAGTTCTCTGTAGTACGTTAGTTAATATGTGTGCTCTGTAAACAACACGTCCTTGGTCAGTGTACAAGGGGAATTCCTCTATATTATCTTTTAGTGTCAGCAGGAAACGCTGGTGTTGTTGAGTGAATGTATTTGTGTTTATGTGTGTTGCAATGTGTGTGATTATTGCATTGTGATCGCTGTATGTTGGTCTGTTATTTACTTGCCTGGTCAGTGATATGTGTAACAAACGTTTCGGTAGCTAATGTCTGTGTTACTGATACCTCCGGCTATTCAACGGTGTCGTGCCTTTCCCTGCACTATTGAGCACAAAAAGGCTGCATTCATTTAAGATGTCCGCTGTTACTTGTCCTTTGGCATCTGTCCTATTAGTATGCCATATTGTTGAACGTGCATTAATTAACGTTCGTGAGGATGAGTAGTCTTTTGTCCCTGGAGAAACATGCTATTTCCCTAATTATGTTGTCAAAGGCTTCAATGTCATATGCGTACGGTTCCTATAATTATGTGACTGTCCATGATACCTTCCCAATATAATTTCCGCTGTTACGAAATGTTCAGTATATAGTTGTGTTATTTTTGTTGCTGTAATTCGTGTGTTTGTTACTACAATTGCCGCTTTGGCGTGATTTACGTCTGTTAAAGTCATATTTTGTGTTCGGAGACCGTCACGTGTGTAGGGTTGATGTAAACAAGCGACATCCGCCTTTACTTCGTCCATCCACTTGCTTAGCTCAGCACTAACCATTCTACACCTCATACAATTCAGTTATACGATCTTAATGGCGCGGATTATCTTGCGTATGCAAATCCCTTGGGTCCAGTTTCTTTAAACTCGAAGTAAAACCTCCCGTGTGCTCTCACTAAATCCTTGTAGGTGTTATGTAGGTGCAATATCTTTCTCCTCCGTATGCAGGAGTCTACAGAGCACCCGTTTGTCAGTTGGGAAGTTTTCTGTTTAAAGGATCGTGTTCCGTAGTTGGGTAACATATTTTATTTCCTTCAGGGTGATTAACTGGTATTACTGACCGTAAGGCAGTTTGAAATGCATTTCTGTTTTACGCGTAGATTCTCCTCAAGGTCCATAGTCAGTTGTTGTTCCTTTATCGTGTTCCTGTTCATTGTTGGACTCTTGTGATCTGTTGGTTAGCTTATCTGTGTTTTTCATTAATGTTTCTGTGATAGTGTTTGCGTTTTATATTTGTTCTCTGTTGTTTGTATCTTGTAATAGCTCGTGGATGTTGTCTGTGTTTGCTATCGCCGCATCTGTAGCAGTTTTGCTTATATTCGTTGCTTGTTGGTGGGTTATCTGATAGGTGTAAGTTTTCGATATGTTGTTTATATTTTATGGTTTCTGTCTTTAAGACGTCACATTCATGTTTGCCTTCTTCTATTGTTTCAGTCTCATCTGTTTGAGTCATGGATACCTCCACCATGAACAAAGCGTAGTGATTTTAGGTGCAGTTTGTACTTTGTGGTGTCGTATTCGAGTTCGGTTGTTGATGATATTGTGCTGATTTGTATGCTTCTCTTTGTTGTTGTGTTAGTTTATTTTGAATCTTCTTGTGGTACTTGTTCTTCTTCTGACTGCTGTGTTTTATAGCATGCTGTAAATGTGTATGAATGTCTCTCAAATTCCTGACGTATTTGCATGTTTATAGGATTTCGTTGTCTTTTCGTTGCCCCTGCAAACGTCTTCGTCTTGTAGGTCCTCCATTCTTAGAAGTCTCACCGTTTGGAAGGACGCCCGTTGAACTATGTTCCATTTAAGCTGCGTAGCTACGTAGTATTCAATGGCACCTTGTATACACGCCTCATCAGTGTAATATGAAGGTATTTGTTCTGCGCTATTTCACGTAATGATAATGATGGCACTGTGTCGGTATCTGGGTCAGTGATATGCAGTAGCCCCATTCTCTGCCTCCAGGATACCGTACACCGCCAAGCCCTTGATTTGGTGCATGGTGATTTGTATTTACGCCTGCTGCTGTGATGGGGGTTGATGTGTCTCCCATGCAAGCATGTCCCATATCAGTAAACGTTGTTGACATAGTATTATGTGCGCCAAATTTGCCAGTCATGTAACTATTTATACATCGAAGTGCCAAAGAAACTGGTATAGGCATGCGTATTCAAATACTGAGATTTGTAAACAGGCAGAATACTGCGCTGCGATCGACAACGCCTACATAAGACAAGTCTGGCGCAGTTGTTAGATCGGTTACTGCTGCTACAGTGGCACGTTATCAAGGTTTAAGTGAGTTGGAATGTGGTGTTATAGTTGGCGCACGAGCGATGGGACACACCACCTCCGAGGTAGTTATGAAGTGGGTATTTTCCCGTACGACCATTTCACAAGTGTACCGTGAATATCGGGAATCCAGTAAAACATCAAATTTCCGACATCGCTGTGGCCGGAAAAAGATCCTGCAAGAACGGGACCAGCGACGACTGAAGAGAATCGTTCAACGTGACAGAAGTGCTACCGTTCCGCAAATTACTGCAGATTTCAGTGCTGGGCCATTAACAAGAGTCATCGTGCGAACCATTCAATGAAACATCATTGATATGGGTTTTCGTAGGCGAAGGCCCACTCGTGTACCTTTGATGATTGCACGACATAAAGCTTTAAGCCTCACCTGGGCCCGTCAACATCGACACTGGGCCGTTGATGACTGTAAACATGTTTCCTGGTCGGACGAGCCTCGTTTCAAGTTGCATCGCCCGGATGGACCGTACTGGTGCAGGAATAACCTCGTGAATCCATGGACCTTGCATGTGAGCGGCTTCTGAGTTTAAACACCTCCACTTGCCACCAAACTCCCCAGACATGAACATTATTAAGCATATCTGGAATGCCTTGCCACGCGCTGTTGAGAAGAGATTTCTGTTGTGGACTGTTAAGGCAGCCAGTCCACAGTGAAGTAGCCGAAAGGACACGCGTCAACTCACGCCGTCTGGCGTTAAGTCTGGAACAGGATTCGTAATGAATGTGATAAAGAAAAGAACGTAGCTACTAGAACACTTAACTTTTATGTTGTCCTTTGGTATACAGCATTCTGGATGATACAAGTGAGACTCTATCTTGAGGTACATGCAACGTTACAAATGGTTAATGGCGCCTTGCTAGGTAGTAGCCATTAACTTAGCTGAAGGTTATTCTAACTGTCTCTCGGCAAATGAGAGAAAGGCTTCGATCAGTGTAGTCGCTAGCAACGTCGTCGTACAACTGGGGCGAGTGCTAGTACGTCTCTCGAGACCTGCCTTGTGGTGGCGCTCGGTCTGCGATCCTGACAGTGGCGACACGCGGGTCCGACATGTACTAATGGACCGCGGCCGATTTAAGCTACCACCTAGCAAGTGTGGTGTCTGGCGGTGACACCACAATTTCCACCCCCTCTTACTCTTACGGATTTATGGACAGCCCTCCAGGATTCATGGTGTCAGTTCCCTCCAGCACTACTTCAGTGATTAATCGAGTCTATGTGACGTCGTGCTGCGCCACTTCTACATGCACTCGTGGGCCCTACACGATATTAGGCAGGAGTACCAACTTCTTTGGCTCTTCAGTGTAGCTGGGATGCGGACAATGGTTACCTCCTCCTGACAGGCTGCCTGTTTGTGTCCTAGAATTGCACATTTATCACACACCTACTACTTGTCACAACGATTAGGTGGGTGTCCAAGGAACGAGCGGTTGAGATATTTTTGTACAGCTACATATTCTTCAATGGTCAGTGCTTCAACCTGATTGTTGACACTGCTTACATGGAGTAGGAGTTGGCGAACCCTGGGGGGGGGGGGGGGGGGGGGTAGACCTCAGTTCTCAGTTATGTGACAACTGTACGCTTCACTTTGCCCCCGTCTCGAATTTTATTGCTACTTATTCATTAAGTTCTTCCTTTGAAATACATTCTCTTACTTTTATCTCTTATTTCTTCTCAGAAGCCGTATCTTTTGGTTTAGTAGATACATGATAGAGAGCCAGAAGTGGTTTAAGTTCCCTAGGTTGTTCACATTCGATATTTTTCAGCTGCGCAGTTTTCTCTATGATTTTTCTTTTATCCTCCTGTGTCTCCGCTTCGAGACTCACTGTATTTATTGTCGACCTCACTGCCTTCGTTTTGATCTTGTCTTGTCTGGAGTTGATGGACTCTGTTAGTGTTGCCCTTACAGCCCTTGCATCTTATCTACTGATTTGAAGAAAAGAACACTTGCTTGACTTTAGCCTGTTCAGTGCATTTTTCAACCAAACTTTTTGGTTGAAATTTTGCGCCAGTTTTAGGGACTGCCGCAAAGCATGGTGGAACGGCCTTGTTTTCTCAATTAAATCTTTCGTTGTCTTCCTTAATTCTGTTATTTCTGCCTCCAGGCCCCGGATTCTGTTGTGCTCTTCTGAGGCAATGATACTTGATTGTATCAGTTGCAAAAGTGAGCCATCAGCAAAATTTTCATGGACGTCGCCTGATAGAGTAATGGTTTACTAGAATCCACTTACTATTATACTTAAGTAGGCTACTTCGAGCAGACTGCGTCTGGTACATTTGTCACATGTTATTAACACGTACATTCATATTCAATTAATAGTAATTCTTGTTTGTTTGTGAGAATATTTTTCATGTACACATTTAACTAAAATTTGTGGTTTCTCAGGCTTAAAAAACGAATGGTTCGATTCCCATAAGTTATTTTAATGGTATAACGTGATTTTTAATTGAATAATAGATCGCTCGCCAGCGCTCAAGAAATAATGTTACCCATGTTCCGGCCGGCCGCGGTGGTCTAGCGGTTCTAGGCGCTCAGTCCGGAACCGCGCGACTGCTACGGTCGCAGGTTCGAATCCTGCCTCGGGCATGGATGTGTGTGATGTCCTTAGGTTAGTTAGGTTTAAGTAGTTCTAAGTTCTAGGGGACTGATGACCACAGATGTTAAGTTCCATAGTGCTCAGAGCCATTTGAACCATTTGAACCCATGTTGCATCTCTGAAAAGTACGAGAGAAAATGACAGAGTTAAAAGTAACCATTGTGCGTAATATTATACTAATTGACATAGTATTGACGCAGAACCTTTATGAAACATACAGCTGTTAAATAAAGTGTTTCAATCAGCAGTCGTAAGAAAGACACTACTTTTCAATGGGAACTATTTATTTCTCATTTGGAAGAAAGTTTTAGTGTTATAAATTACTGCAGTATTATAACTCTGATGTTTTTGTGGTCAGTAAAATGCAGTCGTTTGTGATTATCCTGTGCAAGCCTCTTCACCTCCAAAGAACTGTAACCTATTTGTACATTATCTCAGATCTGTTTACTGTATCCATCTCTTGTTCCCCCTCCACGAATTCAATGCTTCCTCTCACCCACCATCTCCCCAATAATTAATTTCTGATCCATTGTTATCTGAGTATGTGACCCATAAACTGATTCCATCATCTACTCAAGTTGCGGACAAATTTCGTGTCTCCACAATTCTATTCAGTAACTCCTCTTTAGATACATTATGCACCCAGCAAATGCTTAACATTCCTCTGTAGTACCATATTTAAAAATCCTAAATTCTTTTCTTGTCTAAACTGTACATCGTCCATGTTTCACTTCCATATATGGTTACTCTCCAGAGCAATACGTTCAGAAAAGACTTCTTAACACTTTCATCTATATTCGATGTTAACAACATTCTCTTCTTCAGAAACGTTCTCCTTCCAGTTGCCAGTCTACATTTCGTATTCTCTCCACTTCGTTCATCATGTGTTACTTTGATGCCAAAATAGCAAAACTCATTCCGACTACGAATCATAAAAGTATTATAAAAGACTGAGCGGCATGATTTTACAGTATATTTAAATACCGGTAAGTGTCATCAAGCGTGTATTTTCTTATACTACGAGAGCAAGTAAATTATTATCCGCAAAGTAGTTATAAAATTTTATTGTAATCAAATAGGAAACTTACAAGAAGATCATTTTTCGACATAGTCTCCTTGCGTTTCAACGCATTTGTTCCATCCTTGTACAAGCTTCTTGATGTCCACATAAAAGAAGGTTATCGTTTGAGCTGCGAGCCAGGCATGCACTGCTTCTTTCACTGCTTCGTCCGAGGCAAATCTACGGCCCCTTAATACCTGTTTAAGTGGACCAAACAAGTGGTAGTCAGAAGGGGCAAGATCGAGCAGTGTGGGCAGTGTGGGCAGCAGTATGCGGACGGGCATTGTCGTGCAACAACACAACACCTTTTGACAGCAATCCTCGGCGTTTGCTTCGAATTGCAGGCCTTAGCCTGGCAGTATGCATCTCACTGTAACTTACACTGTTTACTGTTGTGCCCCTTTCCCCATAATGTTCCAGTACTGGACCTTGTGCATCCCAAAAATCCGTAAGCATCAGTTTTCATGCGAACGGTTGGGTCTTGAACTTTTCCTTGCACGGCGAATTTGAATGTTTCCATTCCATACTCTGCCGTTTACTCTCCGGCTCGTAATGATGGATCTATGTTTCGTCACCAGTAATGATACTGTCTGAGAAGTTGTCCCCTTCGTTACCATAGCGATGCAAATGTTTTTTGCAGATGTCCAACGCATTTTTTATGAAGCTAGCTTGAGTTGTTTTGGGGCCCATCTTGCACAAACTTTATGAAACCCAAGTCTGTTGTGGATTATTTTGTAGGCAGAACCGTGACTACTTTGCAGACGATGTGCCACTTCGTCAATAGGTAATCGTCTGTCTAAGAGAATCATTTCACGTGAACGCTCAATGGTTTCTTCATTTATGGTGGTAAACGGTCGTCCGGCTCTTACATCGTGCATTACACTTGTGCGACCATTTCGGAATTTTTCAATCCATTTGTACTCACTCCGTTGTGGCAAAACTCTGTTTCCGTATTGAACCGAAAATCTTTGATGAATTTCGGCCCCTGAGACGCCTTCCGACCACAAAAAACGGATCACTGAACGTTGCTCATCTTTGGTGCAGATAGACAGCGGAGCAGCCATGATTAACAGCACGGCAGCGATAACGGAACTAACCTAGCAGATTGAAAATTGCAAAGATATAACAACTAATAAACAAAGCATGCGCCATCAACGTAAAACGACAGTACTACCAAATTAAACAAAAATGTAAGTAAATTGCGGATCATAATTGACTTACCCTCGTATCTTTAAAATGTATTCCGCATTTTGGTTGGAGAACAATCTTCATGAGACTAATTTATTGATACGGTCACGTGGTAACTCCGACAAGAGTTTTAAAGTAAACATGCATTTGCTGTTGTTCTTGCTGTAGAATGGACCGTCCATCATCACGATGCTTATGCTGCTCAAGCCGTTAAATGTTTCGCCGATATATTGTACATTTTATTAGTCGTGTACTGCCATTAGAAATTTGGTATTCGAAAGGGAAGTAAGATGTTTGACTTTTATAAATTAGGAAATTACTCTTAGGACCGCAATTGCTGTTACTAATTTATTGCCAAATACATATGACCAATGTGGCAGAGCTACGCTCTAACCAAACAGCGTCTCTTACTCATGCGTCTGTGCATATGGTGTTTTCTAGTACTACAGTCAATAATGACCACTTACACCGTTCTGTGATACACATTAATAGTTCTTTAGGTCGGCCTACGCTCCGTGCTGAAATGACAGCCTCGCTCATAGCACCCAAATGTTACCAGGACCCTGTTTCTATGATGGTGCAGAAGTTTAACTCTGACCCACATGAACGCTGATGTACTTACGAATTTGTAACTGTAATTTACACTTCGTTCTAGCAAGAACCCTAAGACGTTTAGCAGAAAATGCAGTTATCCTCTATAAGGGAGTGTTACCTCGGTAAACATTTTATCAAGTCTTGACAAAATGTCAGTGTGTTAGGCCTACATGGATTGACAACTTTATTTTATCCATAAATGTAAAATTGGGCCCTTAACGAAACACATAATCGTACTAACCTGTTACGATAATTAAGTCAACTCGTACAAATATCAGGGTGAACCAGTATGCGGGGATACGAATGGAACTATCACGTAGGCTCTTCCGTTTATGGCAGGGCACTGGGGAAATACAGTCAGCCTACAAACGAGAGAGTGCTTAAAAGACGTGGGACCCATTATAGATTTTTACACAAATGTATTGGGCCCCAGCCGTATAATACAAACTTCAGTGTATAGCTCGACCATTACCTATGTTTTTTACCAACAGTTAATGTGGTATGTTTGACAAGCTCGAAATCCAGAACTTCTGCAAGAAATAAAGAAAACATTTGCGAGAAACTGAAAGCTCTCCCTCTGCTCGGGCATTGCATACATATGACATATTATGGAAATACGTCGTAAAAGTGTGATATTACTTTTTTGTCGAGTCAGTACCTCACTGCACGGAAATATTTACTGTTTTCTATGTACCTTCAAAGTCTGTAGGGTGTCGATTGTCATTCTTCCATATGTTTGTGAGAGACTAATTTAATCTACCAGCTTGAATTTCTTCATACAGTGTGTAACCAAGAGTAAGAGACAAACTCATTCCAATTGTAATAGTTTTAGATGAATACCATTGAACTGGCAACATTCACGTTGAAGGGCCCTGATCACTTGAAACTCAATATCCATTAATTGATCTGCAGCTCTCCTAGTAACTACTACAGTGTTTGCATTAGGTAAGGTTTTGCTCTAACACCGTAATGGTTCTGCATATCATATCCGATGCACATTTTAACAGCGTTTTATTAGTGACTTTCTTATCTATTTGTCTGTTCAGTACAAATTTTACAATTGATTTTAAATTAACTTCCGAATGAGCTAGAGGCTTGTAACATTAAACGTTGCTCTGAAAAGGATGACAATTCCAAATCACATTCTTGTCAGTCTTTTCGGTAGGGGAAGGGGGGGGGGGTGAGGATGAAAATGATTGGTAACGTTGGTAGCGCCTGATGCCCCAGCTGCCATGCAGGACTGGCATGTTGTGCATGTAGTATCAGAACGCATTTCACCACTGGCTGCCAAGCTGACAGCCACACGACTGAGCATGGATGGCTACGGGGGGGGGGGGGGGGGGGGAGGTGCAAGAGGAGATGGATATCGCTTTCCTATCTGTCTGTCCGGCAAAAGTCAGAACTGAATGCCAACACAGTACTGACTCGTTTGCTTCTGTGGTGAGTGGTTGTTGGTTCTTTATGTACCACAGGCATTCCTCCGTTTTCCTGTTCCATTCACCAATGGGTGGAGGGAAGACCTATTGTTGGTAAGCGTCTGTTTCAAATCGAATCTCTCTAGTTTTGCCTCCACGATCTTTCCCCGAATTCTACGTAAGAGGAAGAGATAGATATTTGTTGAGTCAATTGACGAGAAATTGTAATAAACATGACATTTATCGGACATTTCTATCGTAATTTCACCAAATTGGTTGAAATCGACTGAAAGATTTCGAACAAAAAAGTCTAAAAACCACAATTATATAAATAAAAATCGGTTTTCAATATATTACATTTTAAATCGGATTAAAAAGTAAATAAAAGGAAGTTTCTACATATAACATGTTTTTAATATGGACTACAAAGCATAAAACAATTTTATACTGCTTAGTTCGATTTAAAAACATGGTACATTAAAATCTCATATTTACTGAAATAATTATTAAACTGCCATAAGAGCTTTAAGTGTCCTCGAGAGACTGAATCTAGTATTATTTCACTTTCTCGGGGAAAGTGCAGGAGACATATCTCGTACGTTTACCTAGCGCCTTGACAAAGACAAGGTGTGGTACAAAGTAGCTCACTGTGGAACGCTGCCTGCGAAGGACGCTGTCGATGAGCCATAAAGATAAGAGAGTTAGGGGGGCTTGCTGTTTTACGGCCCTGGTTCCCAGTAAGCAGCGACGTCTCACCATCTGCTCCAAGACGGTGCGGGAACAAGAGAAAGATATTGCGAATTTTTTTGTGTAACTGGAGGGTACTGTTAGACGGTGTCCCTTTTGCAAGAAGCCAATAGCTCAACATATTCGTCCATGGGAGTAGAATGAAGTTTAAGAAAATAGTCTGGAAGAATCAATGTAGAAAGAAGTGGCATTCTGAAGCACTGAGGAATGATTCAAAGCATTTGAAGTTCTATAAGACTACAACCTCGGGTAATGAACATTGTAGTAGGTAGCTTAATCGAGGACGAAAGTGCATCTGTAAAAAGGACAGTCATCGAAGTTGGTCAGGTAAAGACTGATGGATGGAAGGAAGTTAACTACAAACAAACTACGGGTAACGGAGGAAATACTGCCATTCAGACGCTATCAGTCGCTGAAGGATGGATTAAAGCAATGCAAATCATTAAAAATGAAATAAATAGGACCTACAGCGAATCCAGGCTTAATAGACTACTGAAAAGAATGTGAAGCTGTGGAAAAATAAATGGTCGTCAGAAGGATTAATTCGACATACAGAGAAGTCAAAACAATAGTCGAAGAAATTAAAATCAGTGCTGTCACTGCCGGTAATAGTAAATGATCTGATAGCATTTATATCGAAAATTCCTTCTCCAAGAGAAAAAGATAACAGGTAATATCCGCGGGCGTGTGTGTGTGTGTGTGTGTGTGTGTGTGTGTGTGTGTGTGTGCGTGGGTGTGAGAATACGATTTACTAAATTTATAGATTCATATTAAATCCCATCATAAATCTGGTCTGCAAGAAACCACACTTTCATTCATGGTTGGGTTGTTTTTAGGGCCGGAGACTAGACAGCGAGGTCATCGGTCTCATAGGATTAGGGACGGACGGTCAAGGAAGTCGACTGTGCCCTTTCAAAGGAACCATCCCAGAATTTTCCTGGAGCGATTTAGGGAAATCACGGAAGACCCAAATCAGGATGGCCGGACGCGGGATTGAACTTTCATTGAGGAAATGTGTTATATTTTTAAATCAACTAACAGTTCCATATCATATGGAGAGGTCACGAATACGATACAGGGAAGATGCAAATAACTAACATACTTCTCTTTGTTATTCGGATATCTGATTATAATCTACATGCGTATGTTCATTAATCATGACAAATTCTACTAATAGACTGATTGTGAGACAATCAGATTGACACAGTGAAATTAAAACTCTGTGACGGATCAAGAATCAAACTCATGACCTTTTCCTCTCGCCTGGAATGCGCTCTACCGACTAATTCTTTTTACTTACTTTTTTACTAAGTACATACAACAGAGTGAACGAAAGCGTCAAGTGAGCTACCGAGGCACAGCTTCCAGTAGTACGGCCTAAGTAGCTGTTGCTAAGTCATGTCTCCTCGATAATATTTCTTTCCTGAGTGCTGGACCCTTAAGTTTCTCGGGGGAACTTCTGTGAAGTTTGGAATGTGGGAGATGAGGTATTGGCGGTAGCAGATCTACGAGGACGGGTCCCGAGTCGTACTAAGGTTGCTCAATTGGTAGGGCCAACTCGCGCAAACTCGCCAGCTGCTATCTACAGGTGGAAAACCACACACTCGAATCCAGCGGCTCTTCGCAAAGCACTTCCTGAGTGCCACGCGTGAACTCGGCAGCTTCTACAAGCTCGTGGCAAATCAACTGGACAAACTCGAAAAACTCTGCCAAATCTGAAATGAGCAAGTGCGTGACCTTCAACACTATTTGCAACATTTCTAAAGACTATTGTGGATACTGGACCAGTGAACAAAAATTAATTATACATAAACACGAATTATTACAAATTTTATACACGAAAATTTTTCCTGAAATCAACTACATTTCTTGTGTCTTATGTTCTACTCAAAACTGCTCTGTATAAAAAGCGCTTCACAAATTCTGATTTACCAGTTTCACCATTTCTGAGCAAAATCTAATTTCTGATGTATGAAAGCCTGACACTACCTGGTTTTTGAGCCAATTTTGATGATGTGGCAGTTTCTTGCAGAGTTAATTCTTGTGTAATTATCACTTTCAAAAATGGTTGAAATGGATCTGAGCACTATGGAACTTAACATCTATGGTCATCAGTCCCCTAGAACTTAGAACTCCTTAAAAATAACTAACTTAAGGACATCACACAACACCCAGTCATCACGAGGCAGCGAAAATCCCTGATTATCACTTTCTTCATGCCTCAGACATTTGGGTGAGGAGATACACATGAAGCAATCATACGGTAATATAAGCTTTCACAACCGTTATTCGTTCTTCATAGCGAAGCGCAACCTGCTGCCCAAATGTGAGGACGAAATGTGGCTATTTCTTTAGCAATTAAATTTTCAGTTAGATGACGGGCAACTGTGAATTTTTCGTGTTGTGACTGTAAGCTGACGAAATAAGCAAGATCATCGGGAACACTTTCTAAATTTAAGTAAATAAACCACAAGATTTAATGTGTCTCGGAGATTTGATGTTTTACCGGATTCCTGATATTCACAGTAGAGTCGTGTAATAGCAGTACGGGAAAATCCCCACTTCATCGCTACCTAGGAGATGCTGGTCCCACCGCTCGTGCGCCGACTATAACACAACGTTCGAACTCACATAAATCTTTATAACCTGCCAGTGTAGCAGCAGTAACCGATCTAAAAACTCTGCCAGACACTTTTTGTCTTACACATGCGTTGCCGACCGCAGCGCCGTATTCTGCCTGTTCACATCTCTCTGTATTTGAATACACATGCCTATACCAGTTTCCTTGGCGCTTCAGTGTATTATTTTACACTTTCCAGTTATGCAGTGGTGTTGTGTCCCTTGCTGCATACTCATACGAGGTGCGGCTAGAAAAAAACCGGACTGATGCTAGAAAAAACATTTATTTACAATTATTTACAATTTCATGTTATCTCCTTCAATGTACTCTCCTCCTCGGTCTCTACACCGCTCCATACGAATTTTCCACTGTTCATAGCAATGCTGCAGATCATTTTCGGTAAGTCCATACATTACTTCCGTCGCTTTTTCTTTTACTGCTTCAACAGTCTCAAATCTAGTTCCTTTCAAAGCTGACTTGACTTTAGGGAAAAGAAAAAAGTCACAGGGGGCCAAATCAGGTGAGTAGGGTGGATGATCTAAGATGGGAATGTTGTGTTTTGCCAAAAACGTCTTCACTGACAACGCACTGTGAGCTGGGGCATTGTCTTGGTGAAGGATCCATGACTTTTTTCTCCACAAATCGTTCCGTTTTCTCCGTACTCGCTCACGTAGGGTAGCCAGGACGCTAATGTACGTAGTAATGCTGATTCACTGTTTGTCCCTCTGGTACCCAATCAATGTGCACAATCCCTTTGATGTCAAAAAAAAAAAAACAATCATCATTGCCTTGAATTTCGATTTTGACATTCGTGCTTTTTTTTGTCGTGGAGAACCAGGAGTTTTCCAATGCATCGATTGGCGTTTAGTTTCGGGATCGTAAGTAAAAAACCACGATTCATCGCAAGTAATAACATTTTGTAAGAAGGTGGGATCACTTTCAATGTTTTCCAGGATGTCAGAACAAATCATTCTTCGGCGGTCCTTCTGTTCAATTGTGAGACACTTTGGAACCATTTTTGAACACACTTTGTTCATGTTGAAACTTTCATGAAGAATCTGCCTAACACTTTCCCTGTCAACTCCTGTTAACTCAGACACTGCTCTGATTGTTAAACGGCGATCTTATCGAACAAGTTTACCGATTTTTTCAATGTTTGCATCAGTTTTTGCTGACAATGGTCTGCCAGTGCGAGTGTCATCACTGGTGTTTTCGCGGCCATCTTTAAATCGTTTCAACCACTCAAACACTTGTGTTCGCGATAAACAATCATCGCCGTACACTTGTTGTAACATTACAAACGTTTCACTTGCAGATTTTCCTAGTTTGAAACAAAATTTGATGTTAACACGCTGTTCTTTCTGTACACTCAACATTTTCCGACGCACAGACAAAACGTCAACTACTTAAAACAGACGCCACGGGAAGACTGAGTGCAGGAGGCAGATGAAACTCGAGCAGTAGGCGGAGCGAGAGTCACGTGACCAGGCCACGCGACTTTCAGCCTTATTGCATTCGTTTTATTGTTTCACCAGTACTAGTCCGGTTTTTTTCTAGCCACACCTCGTAAATGCAGGATAATTATCAACTTGACTACTTGCATCCTAATTCGTTATGTACATAACGTGGCAATAGACGAGTGTGACGATAAAATACACTGTCCCATGGCAGTAGCAAGCAGCCCAACGTATGACGACCTACGTATTTTTTCAGCACTTGCAACTTTATTATCTACAGAGAGAGTCTACTTATTATTATTTATAATTGTCAATGCTCATTCTGAAGTTATTGGCGATTCATCACAGTGACTATGACCCGGGAATTTCACTTTCGAAACACAACATGGTGGAGGATCACCAGTGTGGCACTTCCGGATAGATCAAGTGCAGCAGATGCTATGGTTCTTGTAAATAACTGCATAAGGCATGAGATTAACTATGACTTATTGACCTTAAAGGTCACTCAACTTTTCAAACCAAGGCCACACCATGTGAAATACTTAATCTGATTCCTTAACCAAAAATATAATGTTATATTACATGAACAGTTAACACTGATTAAATAACAAGAGCACAGAATTGTATAAAGCAATCACTGATACATTATCAGCTTCCACGCATTTAGTGATATCAGCCATTGAGCGTCTGATGCTCTGTGCAGGATGGCACTATCGGCTACCTATGCACAGGGTAATACAAGCAAGCATTCCCAAATCCGTCTCGACATTTAAAGCTAAACTCCATCACAGAAACGTATACTGAGTTCGTGCTCAGCCATTCCATATGCACTGCAGTGTCTGCTCAATGGTGTGAACAAAAATGGCTTTCCTCTCAGCATCAGAAACACAGCACCGAATGCCTCTTCGTATATACCATACCAACGTCAGGGAAATGACTATGAGTAATAGCAAAAGTTTTAAAACCAGCAAGACCAAATGTTCCATATCTGTGAGAGAATTTTATTGATCGGTAGTAACCTGACTCCCCAAAGACGTAAGTTTGTCACAGTGGGCAAACAAATTAGGTATTTGAAAGACTACTATCGATACATCTGAACTGTTTACAGCAAGATTTCATGCAATGTAGCAAATATAAGCATTGCGATACACAAAAAGACAAAATATAGTGCGAGGAAATGAAGGTGCTGACTAACAGGCACTTTTCATTACCTCCCCATAAAAAAATTATATAGATTAGGAATGTGCCCTGGGGAAGATCACCAGAGGATATTAAAAAGTGTTCATCACAACTAAACAGGTCATTGAATAACATACTTACGACATAATAATAATAACAAAGAAGAGGTTTCTTATTTATGCAATGAACAGCTTAATTCATGGCTGTTCCTCTCATCTAACTCTGTGCATACAGAGAAAGTGGAAATACGACAGTTTGCTGAGTCACAACTTGGACGAAAGTGTGTTTGAATGACTCGAGAAACAGTCATTGAAGAGGATTGTGAGGAAAAGTAAGAGGAGAGCTGCAAAGGTTACTCCAAAATTGAATGTCACCCTCAGAAACACTGTCAGTATCAATCTACGTGAAGGAAGTTCCATGAGCTGGGAACTGCAGAGTGAGATGAAATTCCAAAACTACACATTTCCGATGAAAATGCCTGTAACAGGAAAACGTCGTACTGAAGCCATAAAATCTGAACCATGGAACAATGGGAAAAAGTCATTTGGTCGCACAGTTTCGAACTTGGGCCTGAGTTTATATCCTAAGACTGATAGATGGAGGGGGTTGAGTGATGATTTCGGCAGCATATCGTGGTGTTCCATGTGGATGCTCTACAAGGTGGCTTTTATGCCAACTACTGTGAGACCATTTTGGCTGATCAGGTCCATCCCACATTACAATGTTTTTTTTTAATTTCTTTATTTCATTACATAATAATTATACAATAATGACCCACCACCTTAATGATTAGTGGGTCCTATATTTCTAGATTTACAATAGCAGCTTCTACATTTTTTCTTGACTACAGACAGTTCTAAGATTTCTACTAGGCAGACTACTTCTTAGTTTACTAGCTAGCATAATTTCTAGCTACTACGAAAGGTTAATACTAACTGCATGCAGCGTTAAAATTGTGCCAGTGTTAATAATATAAACCTACTTAGATGCCTTGCTCATAGAGCTAATCCCTATGACCAAGCCCCTGGCACAGGGCAGGCAAGGGATAACTTATCGCTGCAGGTTCCTAGCTTACTATCCTATTCTAATTAACTAAATCTAACTCCTATTCTATGTCATAATCGGTGCGTTTTCTCCATTCGGGATCGCCCCAGTCCCCCTGGTCCTGGTCGTGGCGGATTCCAACTGTAAAGTCGACCTATCCACGAACAGGCGGTACGGGATTGGGGCAGTGGTCGCAATCGGTGTTGTCTATTTAACTAGGCATGAAGGTCTCTCAGAAAAGTTTTCAAAACTTTTTGTGATACCTCGTTTGCTAGCGAATTCAGTCTCTGAAATGTCTCTTCCCGTCTTAAAAGGTCGTAGGTGTTTGTACTTGGTAGTCGTCGTCTCAATGTCCCGGTAACATCATCGAAAAGGGGGCACTCGTAAACCACATGGTCGGGAGTACCCTCCGGTGCGCCACAGTCGCACGCAGGTGTCGCCCTTTTCCCAAACCGACAAAGATAAGTCGGATAGGGGCCATGACCGGTGAGAAAGTGGAACAATCCCCGAGTTGGCTCGAAGTACTTCATTTTCAGTCTGTCCTTTACATCTGGTAGGAACTGAAAGGTTCTTATACCAGTTTCATCCGACTCCCATATTTCCTGCCATAGATCTACCCCCCTGTCCCTAATCTCCCCTTTTTCCCTGATTGGTGCCTCCATAATTTCCTCTACCTTGGTGATAACACCCTTTTTGGCCCAGTACCATGCAGCCTGTTCCCTAATCTTTATATCTAGGAGACAGAGCCCCATTATGATTAACAGGGCTCCTCCTGGAGATGTTCTGTATGCTCCCCCGGACCTTAATATCATGTTCCTTTGTACTCTCCTCACCGTCACAGCAGGCACCACCCTCGTGAGCCTGTGAGCCCAGACTCCCGAGCCGTAACCCACTATTGACGTCAGTATACTGTTATGGTAAAGTTTGATTAAATGAGGCGGAAGGTGGAATCTCTTATGTCCTATGGAAATCAGATTATTTAGTAATTGTAGTGCTTTCTGGGTTACGGTTTCTATGTGCTTTGCAAAATTCCACCTTTCATCGATGATGATTCCCAAGTAGCGCGTTTCTCGTCTCCGAAGAACGGGCATACCGTCAATACTCACAGTCGGGTTTCTTATTAACTGTCCTTTATGTAATAGGTAAGTCGACTTGGTTGGTGAGATAGTCATTTTGGTCCTGCGGCACCATAGTAGCAGTTTGTTTATTGCTCCCTCTATTTTTGGTTCTATGTCCTCGCGACTTCGGCCGCCAACCAGCAGGAGGAGGTCGTCGGCGTAGGCTATCACCTCTAGCACATCTTCGCTCTGTTGCAGGCTATCCAGAAGAGGCTCCATGTGGATGTCCCAAAAAAGGGGACCCAACACGGAGCCCTGGGGGCAACCCTTGGTGATAGTTTTCCGGACTTTCCCGCTAGGGGATGATAGCCATACCTCCCGATCTTCACAATAGCTCCTCAAACACCCATATAGCAGCACTGGGCACTCTTTCTCCCGAAGACAGGAGAAGAGCGGAGGCCACCACAGGTTGTCAAAGGCGCCACTGATATCCACCATGACGCCAACAACATACTTACACGGGGCTGAGCCACAGACCTCGGCCGTCAGGGTGATTGCATCAGATGCCGATCGCCCCGGCCTGAAACCGAATTGCCTGCCGCTCATCCCGTGCAGCATGCGGTGAGCAGTCGGTCTGTCCGCTAATAACTTTTCAAGAAGTTTGCCAAAGCCGTCCAGCAGGCAGATGGGCCTGTAGGATTTGGCCACTGCAGGGTCCTTCTCGGGGCCTTTCTTAATAATCACCACATTTGCAGTTTTCCATATTTTTGGAAATTTGCCTTGCCTGAGGCATGCGTTGAAGATATGTGTAAGTGGCGCAACTAGCTGTGGGGCTAAGAACTGCACTACCTCCGCCACAATGCCGTCTGGCCCGGGGGCTTTTCCTTTCTCTACAGACTTGATAAGAGCAGCAACTTCCTCCTCAGAGAAGGGGAGGACCGCCACGTCATTTGCATACCTATGAAGGTCTTCATCTCGCAATTGACGCTGCTCTTCGGTGTCGTCATTTCTGTCATCGTCAGGCAACAGCGACCGGAGGAGGACCTCGGCAGTTTCCTGCCAGGATTCCGTCATCCCATCCCCGTGCCTGAGCGTTGATATCATTGTTGGGGAGCGAATCTTCTCCCTTACCAATTTATATGGCACACCCCAAGGATCGAGGTTCAGCTGATTGGTTACAAAATTTTCCCAACTAGTTATTCTGGTCTTTTGTAATTCTTTTTCAAAATTGTCTTTTGCCTCCCGGTATAACTGCAGCCATCTTTGCTTTTCCCACCAGACGACAGTGCGCTGGTTGTGCTTCCTCAGTCTCCTGACAGACTGACGTAGTTCTTGTAGTTCGGCGGACCATGGTGCCGGTGTGGCCGCCACGGCTCTCCTCCTGGTTGGTACGGCCGCCTTAATCGCCCTTGTTATTGCACGTACCAGCCCCTCGGCTCTATCGTCCACGTTAAAGTCCTGTCGTTCGTCTCCTTCTGGTAATGGAGGAATGTCGCATTCTCTGGCTAGGCGTTCCCAGTCTGCTTTCCTAAAGTTCCTTTGCACCTCCCACCCCATGGCCCAGCGGCACTCTCTGTCTCCAACAATAAAGGTGATAAAATTGTGATCGCTAGTGGTGGCATTGTCTTCCACTCTCCACTCTTGGAGTATATTCACTGTGTTTGGCGTGACCAACGTCACATCAATGTTGGTGCCCTGTCCTCCTCCAGCCACATAGGTGGGGGGATTACCTGGTCTGTTTGCCACCACTAGTTGAAGAGCCATTATCATTTCTTCGGCTTTGGCACCATTTTCATCCCTTGTGCCACTGTACCATATGGGGGATTTGGCGTTTATGTCAGCAGTAATAATGATTTTGCGTCCCTACAACGCCGTGGCCACACTTACTAGATGATCTATGTGTTGTTCAATTCTATCTCCGTACTGAAAGTACATGTTAATGATGATAACAATTCCAGCAGGAGATTGTATCTCCACGACGTTGCAGTGACTATTGGAGAACTGTGACAAAGGTGTTGCACGCAGTGCAGAGTTTGTTATCAGAATGGCCGCTCTGGGTATGTCCCCACTGCTAACAGTTTGCCATGTTGCGGCAGTGAACGCAACTTTTCCAGCCAGAGAGTACGGCTCCTGTAAACAGAGTATGTCCAGTCTCTTCTCCACCACTTCCTTTCGGAGCTCCTGCAGTACTAGTCGACTGTTATGGGTATTCTGGTCGTCATGGAAGGTAAGTATGTATGTGGTCATGTGGCCAGGTTTTATTCCAGTCATATGCCAGTCGTCCGTTTGCTATCACTGATTGATGGTAAATGTCATCCAGGTCAAATTTTTCTCCTCGTCCTTCAAACACTTTTTTGAGTAGGTCCCGCAGTGCTCCGAAGTCAGTGGGGAGGTTCACCGACTTTAATTGTATTCTGTCTACAGCCTCCATCACCGAGAAGGTTACCCATCGTCCGTACTCATGTCCTACTCGGACCACATGACGTAAGGCAGTGGTCAGGGTAGTCGGCTGCTCCAGTCTAGCTAGTTGCATGGTGTACTCCAGATTTGGGTACACCCTCACTGGGTCCATGGGTGGTAACCTGACCACCGGGCTGTCTTTGGTGACGGAGTTGGCGGTGGAGCTCGTTACCGTGCTTTCTTGGACGGGTTTTGCAGCTTTATCTGTCGCTACCACAGGATGCTCTTGCCGTTGTGGATTTTTAGTCGGCAGCGTGTCCCGGCATTGGGAGGAGGGTGCTCTGACCTCTGAGGTAAGCTCGGTTTGAATGCCAATGTCCCTGGTGGGGAACTCTGTTTGTATGAATTTGTCGACTGTTGGTACGTCGGCGCTGATGAGCGACTTCAGGAAATTCCTGAATCTACTTGCTCTCATAGCGTCCCTCCTCCTTTTGCTCAGGGATTTATGCTTTGGCATCCTGCATGGTATGCCGTTTTCAGCCATAATCGATTCGCGATATCAATCTTTGTTCGAGCATCCTGTAGGTAGGGCAGTTTCGTCCTGTGGCTCCACAAGACTTCTTGCCACGATTCTTGCAAGGGATGCAGACACCTGTGGCCTTGCAATCTTTCCGGGTGTGTCCGTTATCACCGCATTTGGAGCAGGCCGACCCCCTGTTGCAGTGCCTCAGAATGTGGTCCAAGTCGCCGCAATTATGACAACGAGGTACCACGATGTAATCTCTAGTATTTATAGCGTGGAATCCCACGTATAGTCTGCCCAGTACTGTCATTTTTCTCCACATTGTTGCGGAGACCTCGGCAACGTGATGTACGACATCACGGTCCCGAGGACCCGTCTTAAATTTCAGTTTAAAGCTGTTTTGAAATTCATTTTCATTCATGTCCTCAAAGTTTTGCTTTCTGATTGCTTCATACAGTTCCTCATTTGTCATTACTGTAGGAACATCATACAATATGACCAAGGGGTTCCTCTTTTTTGGGGGTTCGCATTTTACAACTGCGTTCAGTTTAGGATTTTCAAGAAGTTTGTTTTTATCTTCTTCAGACGCAACTTCTACAATTGCCGAGTTGCGGCTTGGTTTGACACGTTTTATCTTTATTTTATCTTTTACAGGGTCAATTGTGGTGGTCAGAAGTTCCTGGATCCTTTTGACGCTCGTATCTTTTCCAGGCAAGGTCCTAAGAAAGACTGCCGTCTCCTGTTTCT
This sequence comes from Schistocerca nitens, assembly GCF_023898315.1. Taxonomy (NCBI): domain Eukaryota; kingdom Metazoa; phylum Arthropoda; class Insecta; order Orthoptera; family Acrididae; genus Schistocerca; species Schistocerca nitens. The sequence continues at coordinate 74,508,685 of NC_064614.1, forward strand.
TTGTCACCCAGTCTATTGCCTCTTTCATATTATTTTGTCAGGTGGGGGCTTGTGCAGCCACCGCCGCCCAGGTCTTGCTCGGTTGTTGTTGCTGTTGTCTCATCCGGGTGTTCTCTTTCTCCAGCTCAAGCTCCAGCTCTTCTACATTACAATGTTTCCTCCCCAATGGCGATGCTCTGCTCTGAGACGATAGGGCCCCTCTTCACATTGCTCGCCTCGCCCAGGACTGGTTTAGTGAGTTCGCGAATGAATTTTTACATTTTCAGTGGCTACCACAGTAATCAGATCTCAATATACTGAGCCATTGTGGGCTACTTTGGACAGGTGCGTGCGTGATCACTAACCACCTCCATTACTATTTCGCAGTATGACTGCACATGGAAGCTGCATTTATCTACTCTGAGACGACTGGAAGCTGGTTTCAATGCCGACGGGTTTCCTACGCAGTATTAGGTATGGTAACTGGTTTTGGTGTTCCCATATTTTTCCAAAACCCGCATTTTAAGATGCATATTCTATCCTTTTAGAGTTCAGCGTTATTCTAAATTAGTTACCTAAAAGTAACAGTAAATAATTTCGAAACCACTGAGTGATTATCATTCGGTAGATCTTCAGACCTTGTCCAGTTCTTAAGTTTCGATCCTATGCTTCTACATGTCGCTCCATTCGCTTGACCTTGGCAGCAGTAACGAACCGCACAATTACCCTATGTGTGGCGGCGGTGGGGTGAGTGGACTGCTGTAGCCTGTTGTAGGGTTGTGAACCACTCAGGGCTACGGCAAAGACAAAGCGTCTCTGTCGTTTCTAGGTCACCGGTTCAAAACACCATAGACACACACGCGGTATGATAGATCTGTGTAAACAGGTTGTGTAGCACATCGAGAGAAAGGTCAAGATCGCCCACAGCCACGTTGTCAGGGGAAGCAAGTCTGGAACTGAATGTTTTTCAATCTAGGATATACAGAATTTTACGACAGCAACTACTATGCAAGTGACACAGTCTGCAACTGCTGCAGGGTGCTTACAAACGTGTCGCCTATCTCAATCGTATCCGGGGTCCCATATCACTCGAACTGCACACGTCCCATACGTTTATAAAGCCTCCACCAGTTTGAGCAGTCCCCTGATGACATGCGGGGTCCATGGATTCATGAGGTTGTCTCCATACCCGTGCACGTCCATCCACTCGATACAATTTGAAATAAGGCTTGTCCGACCAGTGAACATCTTTCCATTCATCAACAGACCACTGTCGGTGTTGACAGGCCCAGGCGAGGCTTTAAGCTTTATGTCGTGCAGTCATGAAGGGTACACGAGTGGTTCTTCGCTCCGAAAGCCCATCTCGATGATGTGCCGTTGAATGGTTCGCAAACTGACACTTGCTGAAGGCCCAGCATTGAAATCTGCATCAATTTGCGGAAGTGTTGCACTTCTGTCACGTTAAAAAGATTCTCTTCTGTCGGCGTTGGTCCCGTTCTTGTAGGATATTTTTCCGGCCACAGCAATGCCGAAGATTTCATGTTTAACCGGACTCCTGATATTCACGGTTCACTAGTGAAACGGTGTACGGGAAAATCCCCACTTCATCCCTACCTCGGAAATGCTGTGTCCTATCGCTCGTGCGCTGGCTGTAACACCACGTTCAAACTCACTTAAATCTTGATAACCCGCCATTGTAGCAGCAGTAATCGATCTAACAACTTCGCCAGACACTTGTTATCTTATACAGGCGGTGTCAACCGCAGCGCCGTATTGTGCCTGTTTACATATGTGTATATTAGAATACGCATGCCTGTACCAGTTTCTTTGGCGCTTCAGTGTATGACCTACCCCACTGATCAGCACAGTGCCTCACCACGAAAGTTGTCAACACAGGTCAGGCGGCACTTCGTTGGCGCCACTGTAGGGAAGCGGAAATGGCGACTAGTTGGGAGCCGTGGGAAGTCGATAGTGGACGATGCGGTCGGGCGGCGAGACCTCGCCCGGTAGACGGCAGCACTTAAACTGGCAAACCCAATAACGCGGCCCGTTATCTGCTGGTCGGCGCCGTAAACCGGTCACGGGCGGAAGCCGTCCAGATAAGGGGCGGCCGGCCGGCTGTCGTCTCCAAAGGGCTACACGCCGGTTAAGGGGGCGACAGCTGCCCGCCAAGGAGCTCGCTTTATGGCTAGAGCTGACCTCGGGGGTCTTATCACGGCGACCATCGTGTCGTCCGGCGGGTTATTGGAATATGTAATACGGCTGGCGGTATCGAGCAATCAACTTCGCTCGTATTCCGGACTCCGCTCCTAATAATGATTAACACTGCACCGTTTGGGAATTTAATCGAAAGCGCTATCCAAGGCGATTTCGTGATGCTGTTACAAAAATTCAGGGACGATGGACAAGGTTAAATGAATTAATTTTATCTAAGTGACCCCGGCCCGAAAACCTCCGAGACGAATATTGGAAGCGAAAATCCTCCGTACATCTCTGACCAGTATTGCTATATCTGCATCTACATACATACTCCGCAATCCACCATACGGTGCGTGGCGGAGGGTACCTCTTACCACAACTAACATCTTCTGTCCCTGTTCCACTCCCAAACAGAACGAGGGAAAAATGGCTGCCTATATGCCTCTGTACGAGCCCTAATCTCTTTTGTCTTATCTTTGTGGTCTTTCCGCGAAATGTAAGTTGGCGGCAGTAAAAATGTACTGCAGTCAGCCTCAAATGCAGGTTCTCTACATTTCCTCAGTAGTGATTCACGAGAAGAACGCCTCCTTTGCTCCAAAGACTCCCACCCGAGTTTCTGAAGCATTTCCTTAACACTCGCGTGATAATAAAACCTACCAGTAACAAATCTATCAGCCCCCCTCTGAATTGCTTCTATGTCCTCCCTCAATCCGACCTGATAAGGATCCCAAACGCTCGAGCAGTACTCAAGAATAGGTCGTATTAGTGTTTTATAAGCGGTCTCCTTTACAGATGAACCACATCTCCCCAAAATTCTACCAATGAACCGAAGACGACTATCCGCCTTCCACACAACTGCCATTACATGCTTGTCCCACTTCATATCGTTCTGCAATGTTACGCCCAAATATTTAATCGACGTGACTGTGTCAAACGCTACACTACTAATAGAGTATTGAAACATTACAGGATTCTTTTTCCTATTCATCTGCATTAATTTGCATTTATCTATATTTAGAGTTAGCTGCCATTCTTTACACCAATCACAAATACTGCCCAAGTCATCGTGTATCCTCTTACAATCACTCAATGTCGACACCTTCCCGTACACCACAGCATAATCAGCAAACAGCCGCACATTGCTATCCACCCTATCCAAAAGATCATTTATGTCGATAGAAAACAACAGCGGACCTACCACACTTCCCTGGGGCACTCCAGATGATACCCTAACGTCCGATGAACACTCACCATCGGGGACAACGTACTGGGTTCTATTACTTAACAAGTCTTCGAGCCACTCATATACTTCGGAACCAATCCCATATGCTCGTACCTTAGTTAGTAGTCTGCAGTGGGGCACCGAGTCAAATGCTTTCCGGAAGTCAAGGAATATGGCAGCCGTCTGATACCCCTTCATCCATGGTTCGTAAGATATCATGTGAAAAAAGGGCGAGTTGCGTTTGGCAGGAGCGATGCAGCCGTGCTGATCCATGGACAGTAAATTCTCTGTCTCAAGGAAATTCATTATATTCGAACTGAGAATATGTTCGAGAATCCTGCAACAAACCAATGTTAAGGGTATTGGTGTGCAATTTTGAGGATCCGTCCTTCTACCCTTCTTATATATATGCGTCACCTGCGCTTTTTTCCAGTCGCTCGGGACTTTACGATGTGCGAGAGATTCGCGATAAATGCTAGCTAAGTAAGGAGCGAATGGATTAGAGTACACTCTGTAAAATCGAATTGGAATCCCATCAGGACCTGGCGATTTATTTATTTTCAACCCATTCAGCTGCTTCACAACCCCAGGCATGTTTGTCATTATGTCCTCCATACGGGAATCTGTACGAGACTCAAATGGCGGTATGTTTGAACGATCCTCCTGCGTGAAAGATTTCTCAAATGCTAAATTTAAAATTTCAGCTTTCGTTTTGCTGTCTTCCGTTGCCAGGCCTGACTGATCAGTGAGTGACTGGATGGAAGCCTTCGACCCGCTGTTGCTAAGTTTGTAGGGTAAGCAGTCCTAATGAGATCTGGGATCGAGAGGTTGGGATAATAACTCATCTCATCAAATGCAGATGGCACTCTATGTCTTGACATGGGCAGTTCTGTTGTATACTCTCTGTGACGTAGTGCCGGCCGCGGTGGCCGTGCGGTTCTGGCGCTGCAGTCCGGAACCGCGGGACTGCTACGGTCGCAGGTTCGAATCCTGCCTCGGGCATGGGTGTGTGTGATGTCTTTCGGTTAGTTAGGTTTAGGTAGTTCTAAGTTCTAGGGGACTTATGACCTAAGATGTTGAGTCCCATAGTGCTCAGAGCCCTTTGAACCATTTTTTGTGCCGTAGTAGAATTAAATCTGTGTTTACAAGCTGAGGTACTAATGTCGATCAGCTCCAATCGAATGGAATTCTAGCTGGTGACGGAACTTACAAACATGATTTTCATGCCTGGGCAATCAAATCGATGCAACAGAGGAAGAAAGGTTGTACAGGACGAAATAACTGCGTGGAACACACACACAGTGTGTCAAAGACAGCTCTATCAATGAAGTGAAACAGAACAGTTGGTACCATAGTACAACGACCGAGGACGACGACGAGCGGCACTGACTCTCAATTTACGAGAACAGTGCCTGCGCTAGTGGATGAGGCACCTGTAATACTTCACATGAAATAAATGTTTCGCATTATAGTGTGTGGCTAGTGTTACAGGAAATGCAGCTACGGCACTATCATTCACAGAGTGCACATGTGTTGACCCCTGCTGACTTCGGATCTTGTGCTGTGTTTAACCGACGATTCTTCCATAACTTACAGTCGATCCCCACTTAATGCTTTTGTGATTTTCATGCATCAAGCCAGTTTAACAGAGACCGAATGCTAAATAGCTGGAGTAGTGATATTTTGCCGACGAGAAGCGGCAAACTACAGTTGTGATGAGCCATCAGCACAGACTATCACTAACCACCTTCCACACGCAGCACGACCGTATCTCACCACTGACTTCTAGTATCAGCCGCACGCAGTTGACGTCAAGAATTGTATGGGCCTGAAGATGACGTTGTTACAACCATGAAACTAGTTGCCAAAATAAAATCGACACCCTAAATACAGCTGGGGAAATTTCTTCATTTGTAATATAAATTTATACCAGCTGACGTCCCACTGTCTCCATTTCAACTATGGATGTACGAAGATATTACTTGAAACGTCCCCTTAGAAAAATTATACATGACTGTCCTTAAACTGACACACAATATTTTTAGCGTAACGCAGTCTGACTTTCAAAAATCCCTACAAAAGAATGGCCCTGACTAACATTAACCTATACGTTTCACAAATCACTTACCTCACAAAAATCTTGGTTACTCGAACTACTGCAATACAGCGAGCAAAATAGTGTGCAGGCATTGTCAGTAATTATGTACTACGACCATTTCTTCTTGCTCCCAGATTAAATGCCCCAGTGCACACTATATTCATCATAGACAAGCTACTCACATTCCTGAATCATATCCTACTTCCCATTCGTCGCTGGATGTGGTTCCAACACCACAGAGCGCCATCTCACTCTGGACTGAGGGATCGTAAGCACCTGAATCATACAATCCCTGAAAATCGGATAGGCATAGGAGGTCCTGTTTCGTGGTCAACATGTTCAGCTTTTCTCTCCCTAACTAATTTCTCAGAGTGGGGCAATGAGAAAAATCTTGTGTGCAAGAAACCTTTTGGGACTGAAGAGATTCTCCTTCCAAGAATTCTCACAGCTTGCGATACTGTTCAAACGACACTGATAATACTGAATGACTATGATGGGACTTTGTGTGATGATACCATTACCACACTGACGCTGAGGGACGACATTTTGAAAAACGGTTGTAAATGTAGCAGCAAGCGAAAGTTGTGCCTTTGTTACTGTACTGTAGACTTTGCATTTTCAATCTCTCTGGCATCACGTTTTGTGCCCCATTACTAGTCCATCAAAAGAGGCAAATCATACGAGGGTATTCTGGGGTATTCAGTGGGAATTATGCACGTTATGACCATGATTCGGTAGTTGACGTCTTTAGTCTGAGCACCGCCTGAAGCTAAGGCAGAACTTCCGTACAAGTTCGCTTATGCCTTTCAACTCAGTCATTTCTGGACTATAATCCCTTACGTTCAGTTCATACTTTTATCCATTTCCATCGTGCCAGAATGTTTGTAACATCATCTTGAATGACCCTTTACATCCTCTTTGCCTGTGGCTAAGCACGGGCCTGCTTTGCGTCTGGGCAGGAGAAATCCGCGCACACAGCCGTGCTGCATCTGCTCGCTTTTAGTCAGTTACCACTGATATGTTGCAGTTTTCCCCCATACTGTCGTGCAACATATTTCATGAAAATACACTCCTGGAAATGGAAAAAAGAACACATTGACACCGGTGTGTCAGACCCACCATACTTGCTCCGGACACTGCGACAGGGCTGTACAAGCAATGATCACACGCACGGCACAGCGGACACACCAGGAACCGCGGTGTTGGCCGTCGAATGGCGCTAGCTGCGCAGCATTTGTGCACCGCCGCCGTCAGTGTCAGCCAGTTTTCCGTGGCATACGGAGCTCCATCGCAGTCTTTAACACTGGTAGCATGCCGCGACAGCGTGGACGTGAACCGTATGTGCAGTTGGACTTTGAGCGAGGGCGTATAGTGGGCATGCGGGAGGCCGGGTGGACGTACCGCCGAATTGCTCAACACGTGGGGCGTGAGGTCTCCACAGTACATCGATGTTGTCGCCAGTGGTCGGCGGAAGGTGCACGTGCCCGTCGACCTGGGACCGGACCGCAGCGACGCACGGATGCACGCCAAGACCGTAGGATCCTACGCAGTGCCGTAGGGGACCGCACCGCCACTTCCCAGCAAATTAGGGACACTGTTGCTCCTGGGGTATCGGCGAGGACCATTCGCAACCGTCTCCATGAAGCTGGGCTACGGTCCCGCACACCGTTAGGCCGTCTTCCGCTCACACCCCAACATCGTGCAGCCCGCCTCCAGTGGTGTCGCGACAGGCGTGAATGGAGGGACGAATGGAGACGTGTCGTCTTCAGCGATGAGAGTCGCTTCTGCCTTGGTGCCAATGATGGTCGTATGCGTGTTTGGCGCCGTGCAGGTGAGCGCCACAATCAGGACTGCATACGACCGAGGCACACAGGGCCAACACCCGGCATCATGGTGTGGGGAGCGATCTCCTACACTGGCCGTACACCACTGGTGATCGTCGAGGGGACACTGAATAGTCCACGGTACATCCAAACCGTCATCGAACCCATCGTTCTACCATTCCTAGACCGGCAAGGGAACTTGCTGTTCCAACAGGACAATGCACGTCCGCATGTATCCCGTGCCACCAACGTGCTCTAGAAGGTGTAAGTCAACTACCTTGGCCAGCAAGATATCCGGATCTGTCCCCCATTGAGCATGTTTGGGACTGGATGAAGCGTCGTCTCACGCGGTCTGCACGTCCAGCACGAACGCTGGTCCAACTGAGGCGCCAGGTGGAAATGGCATGGCAAGCCGTTCCACAGGACTACATCCAGCATCTCTACGATCGTCTCCATGGGAGAATAGCAGCCTGCATTGCTGCGAAAGGTGGATATACACTGTACTAGTGCTGACATTGTGCATGCTCTGTTGCCTGTGTCTATGTGCCTGTGGTTCTGTCAGTGTGATCATGTGATGTATCTGACCCCAGGAATGTGTCAATAAAGTTTCCCCTTCCTGGGACAATGAATTCACGGTGTTCTTATTTCAATTTCCAGGAGTGTATATGCTCATCTCCTATGGGCAACGTAGTCAGAGTCATAAACCAACCAATCACTGGCTGGCCGTGGCTGACCAGTCCACTAATCCCCTCTGCTGAGAGGGTGGCCAAACTTTCTGACTGCATGGCAGACTCTAACTGCACCATGTGGCAGCTTTCACTAACCCAAAACAGACGGGAAGAGGGCAGAGTGTGGGGTGGCAGCAGTCGGCACGAGCAGGTAGCAGTGCACCAGTAGAGCCAATGTACCAGGACCATGGACCCAACCGCTACAGAATCGCCCACACAAAGGTGAATGTGTTGGGACCGATGCGCTTTGTGAGAGGTGTGATGGTGGGGGCGTGGGAAGGGGGGGGGGGGGGGGGCGTAGTCTCATCAAGCTGTGAAGGGGCAGCTTTACGCTGGATCATAACTGGAGAGAATATTCAGTACTATCAATGACTGCTTCTTACTGCCTCTTCTACAACTTTCTGTTTTATTACTTTTATAGTTTGTTATTTTTCTGCTGCGCTGAAAGCTTCCAAGCTGACAGGGACGAGATAGTTTACTTAAAGGAACAGGGAGAAGCATCATAAGCATGTTAGAGCCGAGGCCTAAGTCACAGTGCAGGCAGCCGAAAACAGAATTCGCTTAGGCCACCCATGCACTCTATTTGAATCACAGAACTACCTGCAAAACTGAGAACAAAAATCGGAGAATCCCACTAGAAAAATGAAAATCGAAGACAAGTGTAGCCTTTCTGATGAGCGGCAGCATGAGAAACGCCACCTGATCTGCCTCGACATCCACACTTCACAAGAAAGTTAGGGTTAACCTTTTGAAACAGGCTTCCTGTTTGGTTTATAGAGTTTTCTTTCTGTATAGCACGTTCTTTATCGTGCATGCCTAAGGGTAAGCGGTTCTACTTGCCAGCGTCAGAATGATACCATTATGTTGGAGAGGTTGCCTGGTCTCCATCACACATCACAACACTATTGGTTAATAATAAAGAAATTCGAAGCAATAGGAGTTTGTTTAACATTATTTCTAGATTATTATTGGACGGAACTCAGAATGTCGCCACCAATGTGTGGCGGGATTCCTTCTCTGTCAGAAATAGCCAACTTTCATAGCGTTAAGGAAGTGAGCTCTTATGTGTCAACGACACAACAGTAAAGACTTGCTGCTGCACATGTCATGCTATCGTATAGAATAGTGGCTCCACGTTAGTACTGCGCACACGGAGTGAACTGAACTTGGAACCTGCAGCCGTTACTGCCACTGCCTTGTGCATTCAAGCTGCATTAGTGTGATGAGAATGGGCCATCATTGAAATCACCGGCTCTGTAGGGACGCGAGGCTGGTCAGCTACAATCGAAGCAACGTCCACAGCTTTAAAGTTTCGATGCCAGGTAGTTGCTTGTGACGTGCACTTTGGCTACCTTACTAGTATCCGTACTTATTTTTCCGTGCTGTTTCTTTAATCATTAACCATTCCTGCTGTCGGTCAGCACGCGGTCTTGGGCGCCTTGCGACGATTCGCGCGGCTTCCCCCATCGGAGGTTCGAGTCCTCCCTCGGACACGGGTGTGTGTGTGTTGTACTTATCCGTAAGTTAGTTTAGGTAAGAGTAAGTAGAGTGTAAGCCCAGGGAGCGATGACCTCAGCTGTTTCGTCCCACAGGAACTTACCACAAATTTCCAAAATATTGAATTCAACCATATCCGCGTTTCATTGTCATGAGTATGTTTATCGTGCACATACATCTGCGCCAAGGCTATATTTCTCAATTAGAATGATTTGTCCATTTATTAAATGTTCATTCACTTACCTTGGTGGATAGCTCGGATGTTGATACTTTACGTTAATTAGCCCGATTGTTATGCTGACCACGTTTTTCTGTTATAGACAGAAGGTATCTCCTCTCATTAACATATCTATGAATGATGTGGTACCCATATTTTCATGCTAGGTTGGGACACGCCTATTACGTATCATGCCATTATCATTCCCCTGAAATTTGAATGACCTTATGGTGAGCTTCCCTTCTCTGTGGTCACCACAGATCAGACTACAGCATCTTAGGGATAGCCTAAACACCAAAACCGACACCCCACGCCATCGATATTTGCAGGACAACCATCCAAGTGCAAGTGCTATCAGTCATGTGGAACATGGACTTTATGGAAATTTGCAGAAATCAGATATCATCTCGAGTGAGTGAGTGGCACTATTCTGTCAACTTCCACGCTCCAGAAGTCCAGGGACTCAATCCGCTCTTTATGACTTGACAATATAATTCACGGCCAAGGGTGAATCAGCCCACTGCAGTTATTGCCTTCCATTCGACATGTTTAGTGATTTCAGTAGTGTGCTCCTATCCGCTTTGATCCTGATATTACGTTTTTTGGTTGAGTTGAAATGATTTTCTTCTTTACCAGTCCTTAACATACGCTGCTGAAGTTTTCTCTCTGTTTATGGTACAGTAAGTGTTATTTCGCAGTACTAGCCCGTTTTTTTTTAATCCATCAGTATTTGTGTCACCTTTGTGTGATTTAATTTTGTACTCAGGTTAAGTACGAGGGCAGTTCAATAAGTAATGCAACACATTTTTTTTTCTCGGCCAATTTTGGTTGAAAAAACCGGAAATTTCTTGTGGAATATTTTCAAACATTCCCGCTTCGTCTCGTTTAGTTTCATTGACTTCCGACAGGTGGCAGCGCTGTACGGAGCTGTTAAAATGGCGTCTGTAACGGATGTGCGTTGCAAACAACGGGCAGTGATCGAGTTTCCTTTGGCGGAAAACCAGGGCATCTCAGATATTCACAGGCGCTTGCAGAATGTCTACGGTGATCTGGCAGTGGACAAAAGCACGGTGAGTCGTTGGGCAAAGCGTGTGTCATCATCGCCGCAAGGTCAAGCAAGACTGTCTGATCTCCCGCGTGCGGGCCGGCCGTGCACAGCTGTGACTCCTGAAATGGCGGAGCGTGCGAACACACTCGTTCGAGATGATCGACGGATCACCATCAAACAACTCAGTGCTCAACTTGACATCTCTGTTGGTAGTGCTGTCACAATTGTTCACCAGTTGGGATATTCAAAGGTTTGTTCCCGCTGGGTCCCTCGTTGTCTAACCGAACACCATAAAGAGCAAAGGAGAACCATCTGTGCGGAATTGCTTGCTCGTCATGTGGCTGAGGGTGACAATTTCTTGTCAAAGATTGTTACAGGCGATGAAACATGGGTTCATCACTTCGAACCTGAAACAAAACGGCAATCAATGGAGTGGCGCCACACCCACTCCCCTACCAAGAAAAAGTTTAAAGCCATACCCTCAGCCGGTAAAGTCATGGTTACAGTCTTCTGGGACGCTGAAGGGGTTATTCTATTCGATGTCCTTCCCCATGGTCAAACGATCAACTCTGAAGTGTATTGCGCTACTCTTCAGAAATTGAAGAAACGACTTCAGCGTGTTCGTAGGCACAAAAATCTGAACGAACTTCTCCCTCTTCATGACAACGCAAGACCTCACACAAGTCTTCGCACCCGAGAGGAGCTCACAAAACTTCAGTGGACTGTTCTTCCTCATGCACCCTACAGCCCCGATCTCGCACCGTCGGATTTCCATATGTTTGGCCCAATGAAGGACGCAATCCGTGGGACGCACTACGCGGATGATGAAGAAGTTATTGATGCAGTACGACGTTGGCTCCGACATCGACCAGTGGAATGGTACCGTGCAGGCATACAGGCCCTCATTTCAAGGTGGCGTAAGGCTGTAGCATTGAATGGAGACTACGTTGAAAAATAGTGTTGTGTAGCTAAAAGATTGGGGAATAACCTGGTGTATTTCAATGCTGAATAAAACAGCCCCTGTTTCAGAAAAAAATGTGTTGCATTACTTATTGAACTGCCCTCGTACTAGTTATCAAATTCTTCTTGGATTTCCAGCCGGATCAAGCTGTCATCTGAGCACAATATTTCAGCGGTCCACCTGGTCGCCATCATCAGGTGAGAAAAGCTAAGCTGCTCTCGCCCGTAACTGATTCCACTCGCAAATGACTGCACCTTTATGTGCAACGAAAGTTACAGCACCTGGTGATGGCGGCCAGGTGGACTGCTAAAATACTGTGGTCAGGTGACAGTTTGATCCGGCTGGAAACCCGACAAGAATTTGATATACTAATACGGCGGGAAATTCTACATAGTCACATCAAGTGCCTCTACGGCGCGGAGATGGTTCAACTCGTTAGTAAGTTTGATAAGGTGATGGTTAGGAAATTAGATTAGGTAATAAGACACTGAAATAAGTTTTGCTACTTGAGCATCAAAATAACTGACAATGGTTGATGTAGAGGGGATATAAAATGAAGGCTGGCAATGGCAAGAAAGCGTTTCTGAAGAAGCGAAATTTGTTAACATCGTATACAGATTTAAGTGTTAGAAGTCTTTTCTGAAGGTATTTGACTGTAGTGTAGCCTTTTACGGTAGTGAAACATGGATGATAAACAGTTTAGACAAAAAGAGATACGGCCGCTGTGGACGAGCGGTTTTAGGCGCTTCAGTCCGGAACCGCGCTGCTGCTACGGTCACAGGTTCGAATCCTGCCTCCGGCATGGATGTGTGTGATGTCCCTAGGTTAGCTAGGTTTAAGTAGTTCTAAGTCTTGGGGACTGATGACCTCAAATGTTAAGTCCCATAGTGCTCGGAGCCTTTTGAATTTGAACAAAAAGAGGATACAAACTTCTGAAGTGTGGTGCTACAGAAGAATGCTGAACGTTAGATGGGTAGGTCACGTAACTAATGAGAACGTACTGGTTTGAACTGTGGAGAAAAGAAATTCGTGACACAATCTGACTAAAACAAGGAATCGGTTGATAGGCCTCATTCTGAGACATCAACGTATCAACAGTATAGTATTGGAGGGATGTGTGGGTGGTAATAATCGTAGGAGACCAAGAGACGAATATAGCAAGCAGATTCAGAGCGGTGTACTTTTCAGTAGTTATTCAGAGATGAAGTGGCTTGCACAGGATATAAAGCATGGTGAGCTGCATCAAACCAGTCTCCAGATTGAAGACCACAATGATAACTACATGCGTTAGCGGAAAATTTTCTGTGTGTTCTGGTAGTGACTGAATTCTCAGAATGTGTCTTGTTGAAATACACTCCTGGAAATTGAAATAAGAACACCGTGAATTCATTGTCCCAGGAAGGGGAAACTTTATTGACACATTCCTGGGGTCAGATACATCATATGATCACACTGACAGAACCACAGGCACATAGACACAGGCAACAGAGCATGCACGATGTCGGCACTAGTACACTGTATATCCACCTTTCGCAGCAATGCAGGCTGCTATTCTCCCATGGAGACGATCGTAGAGATGCTGGATGTAGTCCTGTGGAACGGCTTGCCATGCCATTTCCATCTGGCGCCTCAGTTGGACCAGCGTTCGTGCTGAACGTGCAGACCGCGTAAGACGACGCTTCATCCAGTCCCAAACATGCTCAATGGGGGACAGATCCGGAGATCTTGCTGGCCAGGGTAGTTGACTTACACCTTCTAGAGCACGTTGGATGGCACGGGATACATGCGGACGTGCATTGTCCTGTTGGAACAGCAAGTTCCCTTGCCGGTCTAGGAATGGTAGAACGATGGGTTCGATGACGGTTTGGATGTACCGTGGACTATTCAGTGTCCCCTCGACGATCACCAGTGGTGTACGGCCAGTGTAGGAGATCGCTCCCCACACCATGATGCCGGGTGTTGGCCCTGTGTGCCTCGGTCGTATGCAGTCCTGATTGTGGCGCTCACCTGCACGGCGCCAAACACGCATACGACCATCATTGGCACCAAGGCAGAAGCGACTCTCATCGCTGAAGACGACACGTCTCCATTCGTCCCTCCATTCACGCCTGTCGCGACACCACTGGAGGCGGGCTGCACGATGTTGGGGCGTGAGCGGAAGACGGCCTAACGTTGTGCGGGACCGTAGCCCAGCTTCATGGAGACGGTTGCGAATGGTCTTCGCCGATACCCCAGGAGCAACAGTGTCCCTAATTTGCTGGGAAGTGGCGGTGCGGTCCCCTACGGCACTGCGTAGGATCCTACGGTCTTGGCGTGCATCCGTGCGTCGCTGCGGTCCGGTCCCAGGTCGACGGGCACGTGCACCTTCCGCCGACCACTGGCGACAACATCGATGTACTGTGGAGACCTCACGCCCCACGTGTTGAGCAATTCGGCGGTACGTCCATCCGGCCTCCCGCATGCCCACTATACGCCCTCGCTCAAAGTCCGTGAACTGCACATACGGTTCACGTCCACGCTGTCGCGGCATGCTACCAGTGTTAAAGACTGCGATGGCGCTCCGTATGCCACGGCAAACTGGCTGACACTGACGGCGGCGGTGCACAAATGCTGCGCAGCTAGCGCCATTCGACGGCCAACACAGCGGTTCCTGGTGTGTCCGCTGTGCCGTGCGTGTGATCATTGCTTGTACAGCCCTCTCGCAGTGTCCGGAGCAAGTATGGTGGGTCTGACACACCGGTGTCAATGTGTTCTTTTTTCCATTTCCAGGAGTGTAATTTTCAAAGAAGTTCGACACATCTCCCCGCTTGCAAATCGTAATTTAACAGTGGTAAAATTTCAGTTAGTACTGATTCATTGGTAATTTTCTTTTATTTTCCAGAATTTGTCCAATTTCAGTCTCAAAAAGAAATTCATAAGGACTTTTTAGAAAACTGTTAGTAAAACATGTATTCTGGCTAAAGTATTAAATTTTTGAGGCCTGACTCTTTACCACCCCCAGGTCCTCGCTAGCTTCAGTATTTCAATGAAGTTGACAATTAAATATGGGGATAAACTACAGTGACGTTTAGATAAAATAGCGATAAATTTGCGAAATTGTGACTCAATATATTTTGAAAAAAGGGATAAGAAGAGCAGCACTGTACATATACGACAGGGTCCATTTCTGTCTGACAGCCCTGTGATTGTGATAATAAATATTATGTGGTAATGATATAATGTTTCTTAAATCCGAAGGTTATCATTGATTTCTGATCCTCATGAGGCTAATCATTGCTGATTCCCTCCCCTTTTAATAGCAGTGGCCTACTTCAGGGACATGAAATTGCCTGTAACTTTTGTTCAGTATACTGCCTCGTCTGTCTAGGCGCACTGACAGATCGAGGGTGACTCGTTGTATTAGAAGTCTTCTGCTAACACTGGTAACTATTTATTCAATTGCTTAAGCGTGGCTTATACGAAGCAAACAGGCTTAGCACGTACCGAGAGAACGATACAAGACAGCATAATCAGGACAGGAGTAAGACAGGGTCATAAGACAGGGTCATTCATAATCACCAGTGATATTTCATTTGTGCATTGAAGAGAGAAAGAGGGTTTTAAAGATGTATCTCTGTGTGAAAGCAGTTTTCATGTAGAGATGATGATCATGGAATTGTGCCCGGATACCACAGTAGTGGTCACCCAATCGAACAGTTATAAAGTAGGGTGCCTATTGTAACTGGAATGTCGCAGATGGTAGTTATAGTTTGAAAAGGAAAACAAAAATAAAACTGATATATGCACTGCAAGTGAGCGTATACAATATATTAATTTTAGAAAAGAGGGTAGAATAGATCGACGAATTTTGATATTTCGGAAGCAGTCTTTCTTTTTTTCTTTCACTTACGCCATAGTCCCGCAGCGATCGCAGGGTCGGCGTGGTTACAACGGATTTGCCAGTGTTAGTGTTAGCGATGGCCGGATGCCCTTCCTGCCGCCACCCCGTACCCCCCCCCCCCCCCACCCCCCAGGATAGAATCAGTGTACCCCAACTGTCTGCGTCTAGTGTAAATCGAGAAGTAGTGCGGACGTATTTCAAATGTCAGCTACGCGTGTAACTAAGGCAGAACGTGGGGACCAGCCCGGTATTCACCTAGAGGGATGTAGAAAACCGCCTAAAAACCACATCCAGGCTGGCTGGCACAACAGCCCTCGTCGGCAATCCGCCGTGCAGATTCGATCCGTGGCCGGCGCGCCTACCCGAGTCCAGGAAGTAGCGCGTTAGCGCGCTCGGCTACCGATGCGCGTGATATTTCGGAAGTAGTATACATGCAGAAAAAATTGGCTACGAAGGCGTATTAGTAAGGGCTGCTCAAGAAAAAACACCTTCCTACGAGAATAAACAGCTGGTAACGTACAAAAACATAAACCTTCATCCAAGAAGGAGATTCAATAAAAACTGTTTCAAAAGAGTTGTATAAGGGTACGAAATGAGGAGAGCTGTACACAGATAGACTAACACAATCCTTTCACATTATGTTCTGTCACGGACCAGTATCGAGATCAGCTAGATTGAGTGAAGAAGGAATTAAATCGTGTCACGAATCAACGACGCACAGTGCCTCATTAGGACCCCATGATTTGAAAAGAATGGGTGATTGGCACATTTTACAATATGAGTCATTGGTTGAGACGTATTTCAAACAAGGTTGGAACGAAATGATCGTTGGTGTAAATCAGGGTATATGGTGGATTGTTCATGACATACTGTAATGTTATATTACACTCACAACGGGTAGCGAAACAATGATTCAAATGACTCTGAGCGCAATGCGACTTCACTGCTGAGGTCATCACTCGCCTAGAACTTAGAACTAATTAAACCTAACTAACCTAAGGACATCACACACATCCATGCCCGAGGCAGGATTCGAACCTGTGACCGTAGCGGTCGCTCGGTTCCAGACTGGAGCCCCGAGAACCGCACGGCCAATCCGGCCGGCAACGGGTGGCAAGCTATTGTCGTGACAACAGATGCGGCTACACGCAAATCGCCGAAACAGCGTTAATGTTGGAAGGCCTTGCAGCAGGCGGCCGAAATACCCCGGACGAAATCTCTCGGCTAGAGATGCCATGTGATCATTTCATTCCTCTTTGCCATGTTATAATTACGTTAATTAGTGATTAAGAGGCCTTTATAGGTGGCAACAATATTGAGTGATTACGAGTATAATACGATTCGTGACATTTTATCTTTAAAAACCGACTGGGAGATACAAAATATGCAGTAAAGCCGGGGTAGAGTCCATAATTTTCGCTGGTCGTAATTGCGGTTAGTCCAGGTGTCAGTAATTTTCTCCAAGCCTACGTTTTGCCTCGTAAGGCAGACCTTTGTGCTTAGTTTTAACGGTCCTTCGCACATAAAGACATCAGAGATGTGACAGAGAAGCTCTTCTGGGCGTTAGAAAACCTCAGTGTCTGTAAACTTACTCCAGGCTGTGGAAATGAGCAGAGTTAGACTGAATCTGGAAGGTATAACCCTCTGCACCGTCGACCGTTTTCTTCGAATCAGAGGTTTTAAGTGACCAGCACAGCAAGATCTCAGCCTCGCTGACGTGCCAACACAGCCCCAGCAATCGATCCCGCACGAATATTTGGGCCATAATACTGACAGTACACTGTTACTACCTTCTGAAAGTACAGTTTTCACATTTCCTTGCGCACCGGTAGTTTGTTACTCGCCTCGTCCCACTGCATCCGCTTAATGCCCGAGCGCAAAGTACTGTACAGTGGAATGTGTAAGAGATTTGCGATATACTGTGTCAACGGTGGTAACATGCTTTGTTCACTGTGTCTAAGTGCGGGGAGTGTACCTCAGAGCTGATGCCAAGGAGTTCTTTCATTTGTATATTTTTAAGGGTCAATTCACAAATGTTGTACATGAATGAAACGAATGAGTGCGTCATTAAAGAAGTAGTATAGCGCTGTTTGATTATTAACATCACATTTTCAGGAGTTGCGGTATTCTTCAACGTAATTGGCATGATTAAAAATTGTACATCTAAAGTCATTAACGTCATTTCTTAGTAATTCTTCAGTTTTTTAGGTTTATTCATTTTGATTTTGGGTCACATGTATAGCTGCCGGTTGCCGTACGGGAATATAGTTAAAAGAACATTGAATGTATATGCGCATAAAGTTGACGAATTATGTACACTACTGGCCATTAAAATTGCTACACCACGAAGATGAAGTGCTACGGACGCGAAATTTAACCGACAGGAAGAAGATGCTGTGATATGCAAATGATTAGCTTATCAGAGCATTCACACAAGGTTGGCGCTGGTGGCGACACCTACAACGTGCTGATATGAGGAAAGTTTCCAACCGATTTCTCATACACAAACAGAAGTTGACCGGCGTTACCTGGTGAAACGTTGTTTTGATGCCTCGTGTAAGGAGGAGAAATGCGTACCATCACGTTGCCGACTTTGATAAAGGTCGGATTGTAGCCTATCGCGCTTGCGGTTTATGGTATCGCGACATTGCTGCTCGCGTTGGTCGAGAACCAATGACTGGTAGCAGAATATGGAATCGGTGGGTTCAGAAGGGTAGTACGGAATGCCGTGCTGGAACCCAACGGACTCGTTTCACTAGCAGTCGAGATGACACGCATCTTATCCGCATGGCTGTGATGGATCGTGCACCCACGTCTCGATCCCCGAGTCAACAGACGGGGACGTTTGCAAGACAACAACCATCTGCACGAACAGCTCGACGACGTTTGGAACAGCATGGACTATCAGCTCGGAGACCATGGCTGCGGTTACCCTTGACGCTGCATCACAGACAGGAGCGCCAGCGATGGTGTACTCAACGACGAACCGGGGTGCACGAATGGCAAAACGTCCTATTTCGGATGAATCCAGGTTCTGTTTACAGCATCATGATGGTCGTATCCGTGTTTGGCGACATTGCGGTGAACGCACATTGGAAGCGTGTATTCGTCATCGCCATACTGGCGTATCACCCTGCGTGATGGTATGGGGTGCTATTGGTTACACGTCTCGGTCACCTCTTGTTCGCATTACGGCACTTTGAACAGTGGACGTTACATTTCAGATGTGTTACGACCCGAGGCTCTACCCTCCATTCGATCCCTGCGAAACCCTACGTTTCAGCAGGATAATGCACGACCGCATGTTGCAGGTCCTGTACGGGCCTTTCTGGACACAGTAAATGTTCGACTGTTGCCCTGGCCAGCACATTCTCCAGATCTCTCACCAATTGAAAACGTCTGGTTAATGGTGGCCGAGCAACTGGCTCGTCACAATACGCCAGTCACTACTCTTGATGAACTGTGGCATTGTGTTGAAGTTGCATGGGCAGTTGTGCCTGTACACGCCATCCAAGCTCTGTTTGACTCAGTGCCCAGGCGTATCAAGGCCGTTATTACGGCCAGAGGTGGTTGTTCTGGGTACTGATTTCTCAGGATCCATGCACCCAAATTGCGTGAAAATGTAATCACATGTCAGTTCTAGTATAATATATTTGTCCAATGAATACACGTTCATCATCTGCATTTCTTCTTGGTGTAGCAATTTTTTGGCCAGTAGTGTATTCACATTACTTACTATTTCTTGCAAACAGTAACATGTATCCTCGAACTAAATTTCAAAGCACAATGGGTAGCTGTATCTACCTCCCTACTCTCTTCCTTAGCCTTCAGCAGTTGCAGCGTCTGACGAATGGGAGGACTCTGTTCGTCACATTTCGTGCTCGGGTACTAGACGGCTGAAGTGGGAGGGTGGTTGGTGGTGTGGGTGGGGGGTGGGGGGGGGGGGGGAGAATTAGTGGCGAGAACAAGTTATGCGTGCCGAAGTTTAAACGATGTACTTTCGGAAGATCCGTAACTGCGTACTATCGGAATTATGTCCCAAATTTTCGCGCTAAATAGTTTGCAGGCTCTGATATCCTGCATGTGTGATTTTTTCTGCTTTAAATATGAGCTCCAGCTGTCCTGAGAGACCCGGGGCTCACTAGAAATACGGGCTCCACGACGTACTTGACACGTCACATGGCTTGACTTGTTCATCACACTGGGAACTCTCAGCTCCATGCAGCCCCATGGGAAACCGATTATGTAGTGTTACACTTGGCTGCCTGTCTCACCTAACCTGTTGTTAGAGTTTCCTCCCTTTGGCCGACCCTTGGAACATTTCTGAGCACCACTGCTCTGATGTTTGTGATTGTGATTTTTTTTTTTTTTTGTCGCAAGTACTGTGCCAGGCCTTCAGCCATGTATTAATTTTGTCTGTTCTTTGTTCAGTAGATGGCCTTCAGTCTAACCTTATGTGATGTATTTTAAGATTACGCCTTCAGCCGTGTTTTATTTAAAATTCTTGTTTTCTCTGTATTTAGGCCTTCAGCTGCGATGTTATAATATCTGTGGATTTCAGCCATAATGTGTAAATTCCTGTCTGTAAGGTTTGTCTTTAATTATCTTGAATTCTTAAAATGGCCTTCAGCGTTAATGTGTAAATGATCATCTTAAGGTTTAACTTTAATTATTTTAAATAATTGTTTGGGTCTTCAGCTGTGAAGATATTTCAAGTTTTCTTAAGATGGTTTTCTGTTGTGCTGCGTAAATGGTTGTCTTTAAAGGTTGCCTTTTATTATGTTAAAAATTATTGGGCTTTCATCCGAGGAATTAATTTAAATTTTCCTTAATATGTCTTTTACCCAAGATTTGTAAATGCCTGCTTTTGAAGAAGTTTCTTTGTTGGTCTGAGCCGGCCGAAGTGGCCGTGCGGTTAAAGGCGCTGCAATCTGGAACCGCAAGACCGCTACGGTCGCATGTTCGAATCCTGCCTCGGGCATGGATGTTTGTGATGTCCTTAGGTTAGTTAGGTTTAACTAGTTCTAAGTTCTAGGGGACTAATGACCTCAGCAGTTGAGTCCCATAGTGCTCAGAGCCATTTGAACCATTTTTTGTTGGTCTGAAACATTATTTGGGCCTTTAGCCGAGAAGATATTTTATTTTTACTTAAGTAAGGCCTTCAGCAGTTTGTCTAAATTCTTGTGCCTTGAAAGGAAATATTTAAGGTTATTTTAATTTTACTTAACTAATGCCTTCAGCCGTTTCTCTAAATACTTTTCTTTTAAAAGGAATTATTTAAACTTTATTTATGAGAAGTTACTTCAGCCCTTAGTCGTGAAATGATCCTTGTGGGGAAAACTGTGCATTTTGTAACTAACAGTAACTGATCTTCGCCCCTTTCCACAACCTGATCCGCTCTGTCCAGCGAAACCCAGATTACAGGTTTTTTTCCTTTATTGTAGTTTCATTCCCCTGCCTGACATGGAAGGGGAGGGCTAGCAGTGGCACAATCCACCACTTTTGAGCTGAGTGGCATTAGAAATAATAAAAATGAGAACTTACACATAAAGAGGGGTGGAAAAAGGGGGATATAAAAACACAGTAAACAGAAACAATGAAAGTTACAATATACACTAACCCAGTGATGGTCATTGGGGGACAGTTAACAAAAGTTGACATAAAGTTAAAACAACACTTAAAATACACTGAACGGCAATGGCCTTGCGCAGTGGATACACTGGTTCCCATCAGAGCACCGAAGTTAAGCGCTGTTGGGCATGGCTGGCCCTAGGATGGATGACCATCTGGGTCACCATGCGCTGTTGCCATTTTTCGGGGTACACTAAGCCTCGTGATGCTAACTGAGTAGCTACTCGACTGAATAGTAGCGGCTCCAGTAAAGAAAACCATCATAATGACCAGGCGAGTGGTGCACTGACTACACGCTCCTCCTATCTGCATCCTCATCTGAGGATGACACGGCTGTCGGATGGTCTCGATGGGCCACTTGTGGCCTGAAGACAGAGTGCTAAAATAAACTGGGGTCACGCACACAAGTTAAAAACTCAACCACAGTGTAAAGACACAGAGAGCGAGAGACACTTAAAAAACACTGTAAATGACGGTGCACACACAAAGAATGAAATTACCAAGCGACAGGAGGCCTGAGAAGAGTGGAAAAAGATGGAAGAGGAAGGTGCGGCGGCAGGGGGGTGAAGTGGAGGGAGTGTGAGGAAAAGAAAAAGGGGGACAGCAGATGCACCAAGAGGCAGGAGATGGGTGGGGCAGGAGATGAAGGAAGGCAAATTAGGATGGAGTGCAGAGACAGAGAAGGAGGCATGGGAAAGTGGTGGTGTAGGAGGGAGGAAAAACCCTTATCGGAATGGAAAAGGAGGGGATGAATGAGGAGGATGAGGAAGGGGAAGGTGGGGTAGGAGGGTTAAATATCAGGGCAAACCTCATCATCTGGAAAGGGTAGGTGCTGGAAATTGAGTTGGGAAAAGAGGTTGAGGGTATGGAGATGGAGAGAGGGTCGGACACAATGGCAAAGGTGAGGCAACAGGTTGGGCATGGAGAGGAAGGGGACACCAGGGGGTGGGGGGATCGAGTCAGCAATGATGTACAGTGTGCAGATTAGTTTGTTGAAGAGGTGGTGGAGGAAGATCTGAGGTCGTAGAGGATGCATGTGAGGGATGGAAGGTGAGACGGAGTGCATGGCGTTCTAGGATTTGGAGGGCTTATAGAATCTGGTAGGGGTGGAAATCCAAGCGACACTGGCATAACAAAGGACAGGGCAGATCAAGGATTTGTAGGTGTGAAGGATGGTGGAAGAATGCAGTGGCCATGTCTAGCCAGACAGGAGTTTCAGGAGGTGTGGTCTATTGTGGTCTTTGTGTTGGATCATAAGGTGAGGGCACAGTAGAGGGTGAGGCCTTGGTACTCCAGCGTAGGAGTGAGGTGGTTAGGATGACTGTAAGAGGTGAGGTAAAAACTGTGGAGCTGGAGGGAGTGGGTAGTACAACCCAGAAGAGCCATGGTAAAATTTGCTGTTTTGAAGAGCGCGCTGCAGCACGTAGCGTAAACCAGTCGCCTTCCGTTTCTGGCTATGGCGCCGCTGTGGCAATCGCAGCTTTGGTGTCTCCCTCCGGTGGGAAAAGTTGCCTGTTCACGTGCATTTAAGGGGCGCTATGAGCTCGGCAGTCGGTCAGTCAGTCGGAGTGAGTCTGAGCTGGAGAGTCTAGTTAGTTGGTCAGCTGGGTCAGTGTGCGACAGTCTGTGTCTGTCTGTCGTCTCGAGTGCTACTGTGTGTTAGGCCGCCAGTCTGCTCGAGTTGTTCGGGCAACGGTCATTGGCGATTGGATCGATCGGTTGGTCGGTCGCGCACTGAGACAGAAGACGACTTGTCCGCCTTGAGCGTCGACGCATGTGAGGTCGCCACGTGAGTCCAGTGGGCGTCGCCATATAGCGAGGGATAGTGGCTTCGCGGCCGACACGAGAGCGGCAGGAGTCAACCCACGACGTCGGTCTGGCGGGGGCGAGCTGCGACACCGTGAGATGGGAGATCGGCTCGCCTTCCTGCGTCTGTTGAAGCGGCTGGCAGTGGACGGTTCGGGAGAGCATTTTGGGGGTAATGCGCCAGGTCTTCGCCAGACATCGCAGTTTATTAGAAGTTAAGTGATTCCTGATATGTTGTTTCATTTACTTGCTAAATTCTACTTTTTTCTTGGTCAGTCCCTCGTCCCCAGCTTGCTCGTCTGTCTCCCGTCTGCATTTGTTAGGCAGTTAGTGTCTGTCTGTCGGTCTGCCATGCGTTAAGCGCTGCCTCTGTCATGTTTGTCGGATTCGGTGTTAACGAATTTATTGCTTAAGATGTAAAGGCCCAATTCCTGAAATATGTTTTTATCTTGCCTATCATCTTGAGAGGCGGTATATGTTTGTTCATTTATATAAGACTGAATTTCATGGGTTTTTATTTAAATGGTCATCCTAGTTTATAAGGTTGCCACCCTTCCACCGTAAGAGTTTTCTTTTAAAAACAAGTTGCACTTTCGGTGTCAAGTAATTTTTCAGTGTGAGTGTTTTATACGATTTCCATCCCTCCTACGGGGTGCATAGTTTATGTGTTTGTGTGAGTTGTTAAAATATTTAGTTTCAAGTAATCTGGTGAGTTGCAGATTCGCACCAGTGTAGTATTTCAGAAGTTGTTGTGAGCGGTCGTGACTACGGCCGAGTTAAAAGGGAGCGTCAAGGTTCTCAGCCCGAAAGCTCATACTATAAAAAAAATTGTTATTTCTGCCTCTGAATAAATTGTAACTTGATATTTACAGGGTGCTTTCTGATTATAATTTTTAAATCTGTTTAAAAAAAGGCTTTTAGGAATAAAATTTCCATTTGTTGAAATTTAATTTGTTTCCAGCAGTTACTCCTCGGCAACTACTTCCACGCTCACGTAGTGTGATTAAATGTGTTAATGTTCTTGTTGAATCGCTAGTAAATAAAGTAATTCTTAAGAAAAGGTTTTGAAAGTAAATTCACGGTTCATTAGTGTAATTGCCTGGGTCTTGGAAGAGTTGATGCAAAGGAGCCACTAGCAGCACTAGATTGTGAACTGGTTGAGTTGGGTTTGAAGAGTACATTGCGGCTGTTGAAGGTAGGTTAAACGGACAGGAAGGCGGTGTCATCTACAAGTTGGAGATGAACTGGCGGAAGAGGTTTGGGCATGTTGGCAGTACACTGAAGACAGGGGAGAGGGGAAAGGATGGAGCCTTGGGGCATGCTGGCTGTGGGATGGAAAATGCAGGAGTTGGTATTTGGATAGTGACATAGGACGAACGATGGGAGAGGAAGAAAGTAATGAGATGGATGAAATTGATGGGGAGAGTGTAGGTCTGGTATTTAATGAGGAGCCTGGGATGCCAGACACAGTCATAGGCGTTCTGGAGGTCGAGGGAAACAAATAAAGCAGAGCAATAGAAGTTGGAGGGACAGGACATTGGTAAGGTTAAGGAGCTGATCGTCAGCTGAGAAGGAGGGCTGGAAGCCACACTGGGTAAGGGGAAGAAGGTGGTGCTGGTTAAGGTAGTGCTGAATATGGCAAGAGAGGATGCAGTCGAAGACCTTACTGAACATACAGGTGAGGCAGAGGGGATGATAGGAAGAGGTATCAAGAGGGGTTTTTGTTGTGTTTATGGAACAGCAGGACTTAGAAAGTCTTCCACAGGTCAGGGTAAAAGCCAGTGGGAAGAAGGACATTGTACAGGGTAGCAAGGGCAGCCAGGAAGGACAGGGGGTATTCCTTGAGGTGACACCATCATGACCAGGAGCAGTGTCATGTTTGGAGGGGAGTACGACTTTGATGTCATGTACAGTGTTTATGTTTGAAGGAGGTAACTGATCCAAATACTGAAAGCTGGGGCCGACTGGCAGGACAGAGGTATCAGTGTGTTTAAGGACGATGGGGAAGAGAGAGTAATCAAAATGGGGATCATCAGGAACAGAGAAGACCTCAGAGAGGTGGGAAGCAAGATGGTTAGCTTTACTGCGGTTGTCAGGGAAGGGGCAGTTGTCTTGGAGAAGCGGTTAGTGTGGGGCAGGCTGGCTACCAGTAAGGCAGTGGAAAGTAGAACCAATACTTGGAGGAGTTGACAGGGAGGGTGGAGTTCAGGCTTTTACATGTCTGACGCCAGTCCCATTGTTTCTTTGCTGTGAGGAGGTTATGGATGTGTCGTAATTGTCAGTGACAGATGAGGGTAACCTGGTCATGCGTGCGGAGGAGGGAGCGATAGAGCCTGTGGGATTCAAGGAGAAGGACAGCTTGTGGAAGAAGCGTTGCGGTTAGGGTGGATGAGTTTGGTAGGAACGTGGGCCTCCACAGCAACAGTGATAGTCTTCTGGAGGATGAAAGAGGGATGGTGAAAGGTAAGGGGGTGGCTTTCGATCTAGGAGTTAATGGATTCCCTATAGGCATCCCAGTCGGCGCGACGGTAGTCATGGACTGGCTTTGGAGGGGCAGAAGGGTGGGGGGACAGGAGGGGAAGCCATGGGCAGAGGAGATGGTGAGAAGGACAGGGAGCTAGTCACTACCAGTGTGATCAAGGACATCGGCAGCCGTGTGGCAAGGATGTTGTGGGAAGGAATTATGACATTTGGGGTGGAGTTACTTTCAGAATGGGTGTGCTGTGGGAGAGGAACAAGGTCAATACGGAGGGTGGAAAGGAATTGATGTCAGCGCAGAAGTGTGGCACGGTCATGGCTGTGGATGATGAGGTCAGTGGCAATAACATAGGTGGAGAAGATACAGTCAACAAGGGAAATGGAGTCACAGGGAGAGAAGCAGCAGGATGGATATAGACAGTGGCACAGGTGATGGTGAGGGAGGGAAAAAAAGATGCTGAGGATGTGTTCAGTCAGGTCATTGAGCAGGGATTGTGGCAGACAGGAGATGCTTGTGGTGGCCAATAGCGACCCCACCTCGTGTGAAGGGAAGGGGGTTGTAGGTGCATTGAAGGTGAGAGGGAGAGGTGTGGACAACATGGTGAGGTTGGAGGAAGGTTTCATTAAGGATGAAGGAGTCGACCTGGTGCTGGGACAGGGTATGCATGAAGAGGTATTTGTTGGGAGGGAGGGAGCGATGTTTAGGTAGAGGAGACAGTACTATTGATGCACCAGGTGTTGGAAGGGGAGAAGGGAGTGGTGAAGGAAGGGAGAGGAACTAAATGAGGGTGTCTAGGCGAGTGAAGGTAAAGTGGGCCTAGTTGTGGGAGTAAGTGGCTTAGGTATTCAAACGGAAGATGGAGCGGGTGGCAAGGGAGATCTTCTGAAGGGTGTGGGGGCATTGGAAGGAGTGGATATTCTACAGGACAATGGTCAGGACCTGGATGATGTCTTCTGTTGTAGGGGGAGGGCAGAGGCACTTGTTGGGGTGGATTGGCTGCTCGATGGGCAAATGGGGACAGTGAGCTCAGGGTTTGTGGGAGGAGGTTTAGCTTTTCATTTGGAGGAAAAGGTGGGGTAGGGTTCATTGCAGGTGTTGCAGGCAGGAGGAGAGGTGAGGTTAGGACACCGTTTAAGGAAGTGGGAGGCTTTAGAATGGTGGCAGGTGTGGAGGTTCTTAAAGCTTTGAGTGAGGTGGTAATTATAGAGCAGACAGCATTGGCAACAGTAGGACTGAGGAGGGGAATGGGACATGTCAATGGGGGTTTGAAAATCAGGGCTCTCTGAGTGAGGAGGTTATCTATAGGGGAAGCGGTCATGGAAAAGACACACGTGACGAAGGTAGGGCCAGAGGAGTTGTAAATATGGTGGGCCGAGTGGATTTTCAGGGTGCAGTGGGCATTCAGTTCTGCCTCCGTGATCACATGCCCAAGTTTTGTGATCACAGCAATGAGGGTTGGTGGATGACGAGAGGGTTGGGCTGATGAGGAGAGCAGGAGGTAAGGAGACACATGGGAGCCAAAGGTGATATGGGGAAGGCGCAGGAGGAGATCAGTGTGGAAAGAGGGAGAGGAGGTTTTGATGAAGAAAGAGTGTCTGTGTGGAATAAGTTGGGTAATGGGAGCAATGGCGAGGTGCTTACAGGTTTTGGGGGATGAGGGTGCGGGCATCTAGGAATTTAGGATTGTGGTTGGCAAGGATGAAGGTATACAGTGCAGGGCTGGGGAGGTGGTAGGAGGGGTGGTGTCCATGTGGGGATCAGAAGGGTGGGTGGTAGTTTTTTGGAGGTGGAGGTGAGGTCACCACTTGGGCACTTGGGAGTTTTATTTGTGAGTGTGGTCTGGGAGGAGGGGTAAGAGACTGGATGGATTGTGAGGTAGTAGGACAGTCCCCTCTTGTGAGGCAGCGCTGTGAAGGGAGGTGGGGCACTCTGTGGTGGTGACTGTGGCACACCAGGCAGTGACACTGGTGGGGGAAGCAGGAGCAGTTGTAGCAGGGTGGGTGGGGAGGGGTAAGTCATCCAGCGGATGATAGTGGTGGGAGGAACAGTAGCAGGAGTAGAGGCAGGAGTAGGAGCAGGGGCAATATACAATATACAGGTGGGGACACAATGATGGGAATGAGATAGAAGGGGAGGAGACTGTGAGGAGGGGAGTAGGAGCAGATGGATTAAGCCTAGAGGAGTCACTCCACAAGGTAACAGTGGGTGCAGGGAAAGGGGAGGTGTGAATGATGGGCTCAGAGGGGGTTTCTATGATGGAACGCATTGTAAACTGGCGGCAGGAGTCGCCGAAGTGGGAAAAGAACTAATATATGGGGCGGCGGCAGCGGCGACGAGCACCGGGCAGCGGTGGTGGCAGCTGATGGTCGGAGGGGCGCACGGAAGCAGCAAGGGGCTCTTCCAATATCTTCATTACACCCTGAGAGTATCCCGGGGGGGGGGGGGGGGGATCGTAATCCTCCGATTTGTGAGGGGGATCCAACCTCGAGATGTCAAAACGGTTGGTGTGGTTGCCTTATACAGCACTTAGACCAATTCTGATTGGTAGGTGCCGGCCGAAGTGGCCGTGCGGTTAAAGGCGCTGCAGTCTGGAACCGCAAGACCGCTACGGTCGCAGGTTCGAATCCTGCCTCGGGCATGGATGTTTGTGATGTCCTTAGGTTAGTTAGGTTTAACTAGTTCTAAGTTCTAGGGGATTAATGACCTCAGAAGTTGAGTCCCATAGTGCTCAGAGCCATTTGAACCTTTTTGATTGGTAGGTTATTAGGTAATGCTGCCACAGATGATGCGCTGGTGGCGTCACCATTGTCGCCATACAGTAAACATTGTGAGGAATATCTCTGGCTGTTCTTTGCATCGAAAGCTCTCTCACTATTACTCTTATAATTATTATTGTTTTATTTTAAATTGTGTGGCGATTGCACACCGGTTTACAAATACAACATGACGCAATATGTACATGATTTACAAATTTACAGGTACATTATTTACAAAATGTATACCATCTGATGTAGTGTCCAAGATGTCTGCGTAATATTCAGTGTACGAAGTTTGAGGGCACTCTTCCACGATGCGTCTGACAGTCTGTCTTGGAGTGCCACAGGTTGCACTCTTCAGTCTTTCCCCACCGCATCTGCAGTGGTCGGTCCGCATATTGTTAAGTGTACTCCATGTCCTCTGGGGCAGAACAAGCTCCTGCGGCATGTTGTTACTAGGGAGAAAGCTGTGGACCTCTGGTGGAGTATTATTGTATCACTCGTGCCTCCAAGCTTTGTGGAGATTGAAGTTATGATCCGCCAGATTGATAGCTGTTCTAAGTGGGGGATGTTTGGAGCGGAGTCTGTTGATTTTGACAGCAGGTATGTCGTTATGAATTGGTAGCTGCTTTTGTTATTTAAGATTTTCTTATATTCCCTCAGAAGTATATTCTTTCTTCTCAGGTCAGTTGGTGGAATGCCGCTCAGGGCAGGTAGCTGGAATAATGGAGTGGAAATGATTTAGGCGAGTATCTATCAGATGCGTGGGGCTGCAGTTTATCCAGACAGAACTAGACTAGGCGGAGGGTAGGTGACCGTGAGGTCGAAGCTGCTGAAGCTCATGTTGTATCACATGAATTTTGCTGAATATTGTTTCCTGACATTAATTTAGAAGCAGTCTTTGTTAGATCCTATTAAAATGGCAGGTACTACGATTATTTGTTAAGGGCGAGGCGGTTACTCTCGAAAAACATGTCCAGTTCTCGGTTGGCTACGATATTACTTACGTGAAAGCAGACGGATTCAGTTTTGTTAGGGTCGGTCGATGTTCCCATTTACGAAAGTACTATTCCATTTTAATTAGGTCCTTTGTTAATATATTACAGTTCACCTCAGTTAGTTTGTGCTGTGTTAATCAGTATAACCAAGTCTCCTGGACTGAGTGGAATATCTACAACATAGAAGCTAAACAGTAGTGGAGCCAGAACTAAGCTTTGAAACAGGCCATTATTGAGGGTCTTCTGGTCACTGGTGGTGTTATCTATAATTCCCTGAAGTGGTTCGTCAGTCAGGCTATTATTAAGAAGTTTTGCTGCTCTTCTGCAGGGTATTATACAAAACAGGTGACAGACAACAACTTGCTTCCACACGCTATAATATACGGCAGACACGTCAATAAATACCGCAGAAGTCTTTAGTTGTTCCTAGAAGCCGGCTTATGTGTAAGTTTTCAGTGAAAGCAATTGATCCACGCAGCTATGGTTTGGTCGGAATCCGATCTGTTCAAATGAAATCTTTCCAATTATCTCCATACGTATTATGATATACAGCATCCTCTAAAGTAAGCTGTTCATCATACTGACAAAGGGAACAGGAAGATAGTTATGTGGTTTAATTTTGAGTTTTCCTGGTTTGAGGATGCCAACGATTTTCGTCCGTTCCGTATGTTGTGTAATGGATGCTCTAATGTTGTAGAAAATTGGCCCGGCCATTATTAAATTTTA
Source organism: Schistocerca nitens (assembly GCF_023898315.1). Classification (NCBI taxonomy): domain Eukaryota; kingdom Metazoa; phylum Arthropoda; class Insecta; order Orthoptera; family Acrididae; genus Schistocerca; species Schistocerca nitens. Next base: position 74,538,733 of record NC_064614.1, read on the forward strand.
CCATAGTGCAGGAGGAATTCTGTACGTGAGCCATCAAAACCGGGAGCTTTACCGGGATTTAATGTCTTGTAAAGCCAGTAAAATCACTTCAGGAGTGAATGGGATAGAATATGCGCTATGATGTGAACGTTCTACCACCATGGTTCTCTGTTCTCGCTTTACATGTATGGCATGAGGTCGGGAAACAGGTGGTTAAGATGTTATGACGATGTGTACAACAACTGTATTTGGTTTTATGGGGTTTTGTGTTGCTTATTATTGCATTTGCACCTCCCAAGTTTCGTAGCAGTGACCCTAGTTCACTCATATGAGATATAAGTTTCATTTCTTGGTTTTGTATAATCTAATTATGTAAGTATGTGATTTTTCTTGATTGCCCAAACATTATTCCTTGGTATAGTATAATTATCTTACATCTAGACATTTTTACGAAATATTTCGGTGTGGCTTCACCTTATTCACTCATATGAGCTTCATTGCTAGTATATATACATGTACAATTGAGTCTACAGTCAACTCTTAATTTAACAGAATTGTTCGACACTCCTCAGCCCTTAGTCTATCTATCACCATGCCTGACCTACTCCACTGTAACTGTAGAGACCAGGTGTAGGGAAGCAGCCTACTCATGCCGTAGTCAATTCACATCAGTCTTTCCATTGTGTGCCAGCCAGTCCGCTGTAACTAGCTCTGACGTCATAAATGTTGCGCAATACTTTAAAAATCAAATAAATAACCTAAAACATTTCTAGCATGTCAGGAGTAATACTAAATTAATGTGTTAAATATCAGTTCGATAACTTGAGCCATTTTCGAGATTTGGACGTTTTTCTGTAAACATCATTGGCGCAACAGAAAAGAGCTAGACTTCAAAATTTATAATTAGATTCCTTTTTCATAAATATTTAATAGAAACAGTCTTCTGGATCTCACAATTTAAGATTTTAGTTGAAATTCAATATTTTCTGGTTTTTGTCTTAAAACTTAGGGAAGCAAGATAGATTAAGTAGGCTAACAAATAAGGCTAGGATGTTTATATTTAAGTAGGTTGGAGATCCGCTATAACTATGAAGATGTGAGAAGTTTCATTTGAATACCTATAAAACTATAGCGATAGCGTATCTCCAAAGGGCCAGTTCAGAGCTCGTCTACTGCGTGCAGTGTAATTAAATTAATTCTCTCGCCCAAAATATTTAACTTAGCCACGTCAAAATTTTATTATCAATACTTACCTGCGTGCTGAATGCACATTTAAATTAAGAGCTTCATCGGCCATCAGCAAGAGAAGCTATGATTTATTCAATGACTTAAAGTGGTGCATTACTAGCCCAGCGGCTAGTCGGGAGAGCCGATTTGATCAGGCGTTCCCTTAGCCCTCCGCACCGCGGCTTTATATATAAGAACGCTGCGCGAGGAAGCAAGGCCCCAGTTCTCTCCAGACGCTGAATAGCACGCCATCTGTGTCGGGAGTCGCGTCGCGTCGGTATAATTGCTACAAACAGCCTCAGATGCCGTATTAAGTTGCTCGAGATACGCGTACCATGAAATCATTTTCGAGTGAAGTGTTAATTCTGGGATGACTATAATTATCGATCTTCAGTTTGCGTATTGTCGTATTTTCACGTGCTGCCACGGGACAAACATTCTAACATTATTTAGCGTGGCGTTTGGTGAACCTAATCATCAAATTTTGGCGAGCATTCATTTAAATATTTAATTTGGACAGTTATAGTGGCATCAGCGCATTAGACTCTGAACTGCTCTGTTAGTTAGATTGTGTATTCTTTTTTTTTCATCTGTGACTTTCAGAATATACTCAACTATTTTAGAAAATCGTTTTTGATTATGAATCCCAGACAATCTCCTATTCCCCAGAGCTATAAGCTGTAACTATAAGTGTATTCTCAGATGAAGTGAGCACTAGGAATTCTAATTACAGGCTGCACGTTTTGCTAATCACTTTCTGGTTGCCAATATTTTAGTTAGAGAGCCAGTGTTGAGGACGGCAAAAGACAGCATAAATGATAGGAACATTTAACATCAATCATTCCACCCACCGTCCCACATATGGTGCATCGGCCGGGAAATAAACTGAGTAAAGGTGAAAGTGATTTTTATCTATTCGGATTCGCGAGTGAAATGCGACACGCAACTGAGTAATAGTACAGTGAATGTGTTACGTGTGTATGTGGACGACGCAATTGGATTAACGACGCATCTGAATTGACGGAGCTGGCACTGAGTCTAGCGGCGCTGCCGGCATCGCGAGAAGCCAGTTTCGCCTCACCGCAGTCGTCCGCCAGAGCAGCCGGAGCTGCGCCTGCAGTTGCGGGCCACGCAAACACACAACAGCCGTCGGAGTGCCGTCTGCAATTCAGCGAGCTGCGTCGCATCAGTAATCCTGGTACGCCACGCCGGCAACGCCATACGTCGTGCAGAAGGAACTAAGTTAAGTGAAAAGCTGTTAAAAATTTTACTGACCTGCACCAAAAGACTGTCGGCTATGGAACCGCCAAAAGAAACTGAGGTTAAACTTAAATCAGAACCTATGTCTGTTGAGGGAACTGTAAATCCAGACAATGGTTCAAGTGTAAATATGCATGAAAATAGTAATGTTGATGTGAAATATGAAGTATTGTCTCCTGGCAGTAGTGTGAAAAGGGGCAATGATTCAATAATAGAGACCCCTGTAGTAAAGCAGACAGCAGAGATGGTAGAGTTTAAACAGGAGAAGTTAGGTATGACTGATCAATCAGAAGTTTCATTTAGTTTTGATGATTCTTGTGTTAGAGCTAGTTTTTCGTCACCTGAGTGTGATAAAAAGCCAGCTAGTGAGCAACCCAAAGATACTGGGGCTATTGATTTAAATGTTATATTACAAGCAATAGCTACCAGTAATGCTGAATTAAAGTCTGAAATAACTGAAGTCAAAAGCAGTAATGCAAAAATGTCAGCCAGTAATGCTAGAATGACAGCTGAATTAAAATCTGATATATTGAGGTAAATAACAGAATAACTGAGGTCAAAAGCAGTAATGCAAAAATGTCAGCCAGTAATGCTAGAATGACAGCTGAATTAAAATCTGATATAATTGAGGTAAATAACAGAATTGTGGCCAGCCAAACTTAATTTTAATAAACGATTGGAGGAAATGGACAATACCTTCAAGGCTGGTTGCAATAAGTTGAAAGAGGATCTGGACAGTTTGAATTATAAAATTGATTACAATCATGAGGATATTAAGAAAAAGGTTGCTCAACAATTTTCTGAAATGTATAAAACAGTAAAATCCGAAGTTGCTGAGGTTCGCAGAGACTTCCAAATGGAAGATGCGAAGCTGGAGCACAAGTTAACAGAAAAGATCGAGGCAGAATCTGAACTGTGCTCAGATAGGTTTAAAGATGTTAATATAAAAGTAAACATATGTCAAGCAGAAGTAGACGCAATCAAAACTGATACTACTCATATTGTGCAAAGAGTAGATAATGTTGAAATGAGACTAGAAAATATCAGTACTAACATTGCTAACATTGAGAGTAAAGTAGCTTCAGTAACTTCTGGTAATGGTAGTATACAACAAGTTGTAGCTGCAAACGCCGCTTTTATCGGGTGTCGGCAGTTCTTGCGGTTCGATCCAGATAAAAATATCCATCCGCAAGATTTCTGGAACGATTTTGAAGATGTGATTCCACCAACTTGGTCTGAACGAGAGAAAATCTCATTTATTAGAAGCCATTTAGCAGGTGACGCCATGCGTTGGTCAGCTGATGTTATGTCGAAGTGTAAAACATTAGCGGAGTTTAAAATAGCTTTCATTAATGAGTATTGGTCTAGCAATAAGCAGAATGAAGTGTTGAGAGAATTTTGGAGTGGAAAACGCTTCAATGCAGGCAAGGAATCAATTAAAGAGTTTGCTAGGTCATGGATTTCACGTTTGTCACATTTGGACGAAAAGCTGAAACCTGAAATGATAATACTAGGTCTTGAAGCCAAACTGCCATGGTATTGGCAAACTAGAATTATATCTGTCCCTAGAGACAATCTGGATCGTTTCATTGAATATTTGGAACGTGTAGAACGTGTTGCTGCCAATGAGGAGAAAGCACGTAACGACAGAAATGTAAATAACACTAGTAATAATTTTAAGAACGAGCAGAATGGCAATGTAAACATCAGAACAGTAGGTGTTCGCCATCCTAAGAGAGGTAGGAATTGGAGAAATAATTATCAGAACCAACAATGGCATCCAAATGATAATAATTTTGTTCCAAACAAAATTATGCATGTAAACAACAGTACGGAAAGCAATGCTATGCCAGTTAACTATAATGAAAATAAAGGAAACAGTAGTAGGCCGAGGCAGGAAAACTAGTTCCCGTCTATGAGGACACTGGCGCTCACCAGGCGGTTACTTTTCCTAAGCCAGTAATTACAATAATTGGTAAGACAGATCAGATCACTCAAACTGAACATGTGGATGAAGTGTCGGTAGCATCTAAGAATACAGCAGAAATATTAGATCACTCACAGTATTTGATAGATACCGTGTTAGAGACGCTTTCTAAGTGGAAGAGAAAGACAAGGCGCAGCAGTGTAATGGTAGGGAAGAGCTACAAAATACTGAATTGTCAGATGAAGAAGCAGAAGAAATTCATGCTTATATTTACGATGAGGATGATGTGCTCTTATCTAAAGTGCCTGTGCAGGACGTTGATAATGTACTAATAGATTTAGGACAGGAGATAAGTGAGAATGTAGAGCGTAGCCTGTTGGGGGTCGATGAACCCAGTAGCTGTAGAAGTTGTCACTTGAGAAGGAAACCGACGATAATAGAGAATGTGGTTTGGCTGTAACTAGTATTATGCCCGGTCTGGAGGCGCAGAATCGCTCAGACTACAGTAATTTGGGTTATGTTCAGCAAACTAAATGTAATGAAGTCGTGCGGTGTTTCGATTTGAAATTAATAGACCGACTGGAAAAGGCAGCTGAAAATGTAATTAAGGAAAACCCTACACACTGTGACCTAAATGTAATGAAGACAGATGTCGATCACTTTAGTTGGAGACAAATCCAAAAGGAACTATTGGATGAGTTTGAGGAACCACCTGTACAACCTAGAATAAGCCACCCTATAATAATAGTGAATATGTTGGGTATCAATGTACGTTGTTTCTTAGACAGTGGAAGTGAGGTGAGTGCAATATCTCAGTCCTTCTTTGATGCATTACCTGGTAAAGACAAGCTTACAATAATGAGGGTATCAGGACTAAGAATAATTGGTGCTACTGGCAAGGTGTCAAAAACGGTAAAGCAAGAAGCTTTGCTGCCCTTTAACATTAATGGTAATTTAGTTGATCATCCATTCTTAATTGTAAACAATCTCAGTATTGAGATTTTAATTGGCATCGATTTCTTGTCAAAATATCAGAGTGTTGTTGACTTTGAAAGAAGCCAGTTAAAGATGGTCTTGCCAATAACCGGAGTAATTACGGTGCCTTTTATTGATAAACATGTAGTAACTAACGATGACAATTGGGAGCTGCCTATACGAGTTCTGAAAAATAGGAGATATTGGGACGAAGGTGTTAATCTTAGTAAAAATAAGCTGAACACAGAAGAAGAAGAAGCAATTATTTTAGACAAAATAGAAGCTAAATTGCAGGAAATCGATAAAATTTCAGCTAATCAGAAGGAAGAACTGAGACAGGTTTTCAAAAGGCATCATAAGGTATTTTCAGATCGACCTGGCGTGGTCAAAGGTTATGAATGTCAATTGAAGGTGAAACCCGGCCAAGTGTTTTTCAGGAAGCCATATCAAATACATGTGGCTAGGAAGGAGGCGGTTCGAAAGGAGATACAGAGAATGCTAGAGTGGGGTGTGATTGAAAAAGCGGTTAGTGAGTACAATAATCCTCTTGTTGTTGTACCAAAAAGAGATGGGAGTGTCAGATTGGTCTTGGACTCTCGTTGGTTGAATGAAATAGTGGTTAGGGAAAGTGATAGACCGCAGAACATGGACGAGTTATTGCAAAAGTTCCGGGGAGTAAAATTCTTAACTTCTATGGACATCACGTGTGGATATTGGAATTTGCCACTGGCGGAAAGTTCAAGGAAGTACACAGCTTTCTTGTACGAAGGAGTTTGTTACCAATACCGTGTGGTACCTTTCGGACTTAATATTTCTGTTTGTGCCTTCGTACGTGTGATGTGCCATGTTTTAGGACCAGCCTTAAGTAATAAAATAACAGTCTACGTAGATGATCTGTTAATAGCAACTCCTACCTGGGAAGAACACATAGTTCTATTAGAGGAAGTGTTAGAGGCTATTGAGAGAGGTGGCATGAAACTAAAGATTGAAAAGACAGAGTGTGTTAAAGAGGAAATAGGTTTCTTGGGATATATGATAAGTGGAAAAGGTATTCTGCCTGACCCAGGCAAGCTAGCAGTCATTGAAAAATTTGAGGCTCCCAGAAACAAGAAGCAGTTGAGATCGATGTTCGGTCTTTTCGGCTTCTATAGGCGTTTTGTTAGTGATCAGGCTTTTAATGCGCCCTGTCTTCACCTCCTGCTGAAAAAGAATACCCCTTGGGTTTGGACAGCAGAATGTCAACAGGCGTTCGAGGTGCTTAAACAATCTTTAATTAATAGTCCTATTTTACATCATCCTGATTTTGAAAAACCATTCTGTATGTCTGTTGATGCTAGTGGCTATGGTATAGCTGTGGAGATATTCCAAGTAGAAATAAAGAACGAACAAGAAGTGCACAAGACTATAGCTTTCGCAAGTCGATCTTTACAGGCAGCAGAGAGAAATTATGACATTTCAGAACTGGAAGCATTGGCAATTGTATTTGGGGTACAGAAGTTTGAGCAGTATCTATTAGGTAACAAGATAATTGTTTACAGTGACCATAAGGCGTTGACCTTTTTAAAGACCTGTAAATTGAGGAATGCTCGTTTGGTAAGATGGTCATTGTATCTCCAGCAGTTTGACCTTGAGATTAAATATATTCAAGGGAAAGACAATCTGGTAGCTGATGCGTTATCTAGAAGTGCGGAGCTCTGTGATGACGCGGGAATTACAGCAACAGACGTAAATGAAGTTCGAATGTTTGCATTGCACGAAGTAAAGGAAGAAAGTGCATTAAAGAGAGTGATTAAGAACTTGAGACGTGAGCAGAATGCAGATGACCAACTGAAATTAGTGAAGAGCTATTTAGGAAATGCGAACTATCCTAAGGTTTCGCAATACTATTGTCTGCATAAAGGTATTCTGTTTAGGAGGAAAAAGGTAGGTGTTTCTAAGTGGAAGCTGTGCTTTCCCTCACAACATGTAGACTTACTAATCGACTATGTACGCCTGAGGTATGGGCACTACGGTGCCAAGAAGTGCATTGCAAAATTAAAAGAGAAGGTTGTGTTTGACAACATGTACCGCCGTGTGGCCAAGCGTCTAGCATCTTGTGTAGTGTGCCAGAAAGTCCGTGCTGCTAACACCAGAATACAAGGGGATATGCATTCAGTAGAGCCAACTGAAGCCCTAGAATTACTGGCTTGTGATTTGTTTGGCCCTCTTCCTGTTTCGAGAGGTGGTTGCACCCATGTTTTTGTTGTTGTGGATGGATTCAGTAAATATGTTAAGCTATACCCAATTAAAAGAGCAAATGCAAAAACGTTGGTAGAAAAGTTGGAAAAAGATTTCTTCGTGAACGTTGGCGTTCCGAAGAACTTGCTGTCAGACAATGGGCCTCAATTTACTTCTGCTAGATTTAAGGAATGTCTAGATAAGGCCGGAGTGAAACATCTGAAAATATCTGCGTATTTCCCCCAAGGAAATATGAGTGAAAGTATTATGAGAGAATTGAATAGGCTTTGCAGGACTTATCGTGCTCGGAAACACTCAAGTTGGGCAGAGCACATTAAGTATTTTGAGAATGTAATTAACAACTTAAGACATGATGCAACTGGTTTTGCACCTTGCAAATTGATGTTTGGCCAAGAACCGCACAATTTGATTGCAGATATGGTAGAATTCCCTATTCTAACGCAAATATCCACAGACGAGAAGAAATTAAAGGCTAGGGCAAATATAAGAAAGAGAGCGTTGGAAAGGAAGAAGCGTCATGACGCAAAAGCTGTACACACCAGTTTTGAAATAGGTCAGGTCCTTGTCAAAACCAAGGAAAAATCAAAGAAAATAAATGCAGAAACAAAGAAATTCATGTTAGTATACCAAGGACCTTTCAGGATCATAGGAAAACCACATGCCAATGCATATAGGCTAGAGTACCCTAAAAGTAAAAAGCTATTAGGTCTCAGGAACGTGATCGACCTAAAGAAATTCATAGGTAGTGAATGAATGCTGTAGGGAGGAGGTTGTTCTGTAACCTCCACACAGTGTGGCAGCTGTGCAGTCCCAGCTGTGTGAGATCTTCTTTCCCATTTCAGATCTCACTCATTCTTCATCTTTCCTATCCACAAAAATTTCGACCCCTCCTTTCCAATACGAAAATTTTCTGAAACTAATGAATGCTGTAGGGAGGAGGTTGTTCTGTAACCTCTACACAGTGTGGCAGCTGTGCAGTCCCAGCTGTGTGAGATCTTCTTTCCTTTTCAGGTCTCACTCACTCTTCATCTTTCCTATCCACAAAAATTTCGGCTCCTTCTTTCCAATTCGAAAATTTTCTGAAACCAATGAATTCTGTAGGGAGGAGGTTGTTCTGTAACCTCTACACAGTGTGGCAGCTGTGCAGTCCCAGCTGTGTGATATCTTCTTTCCCATTTCAGGTCTCACTCATTCTTCATCTTTCCTATGTACAAAAATGTTGACCCCTTCTTTCCAATATGAAAATATTCTGAAACCAATGAATGCTGTAGGAAGGAGGTTGTTCTACAACCTCTACACAGTGTGGCAGCTGTGCAGTCCCAGCTGTGTGAGATCTTCTTTCCCATTTCAGGTCTCACTCATTCTTCATCTTTCCTATCTAAAAAAATTTTGACCTCTTCTTTCCAATACGAAAATTTTCCGTCATGTCTATCGAGCCATGAGTTCTGGAACCATTCTATCCACCGATTAGTGAAGAAAAATACCTAATGTGACAAATCTAACTATGACATAAACAATAGAGAAGTATGATGTAATTAAGATACAAATGTATTTGAGTAACAATTATGTATAGAACCCTGGTAATATAGTAAGTACAAAGTGTTGTTGTATTGGAAATGGTCCACCAACAGTAATTTAAAAAGATATATGAATTCGTGTACAAGCAGGATCTGAAGTGGTAGTGAAACCTATTGTATGCTGTAGAGCTAATTAATTAATAGTTAAAGAGATTGCTCAGTGTTAAGAAAAATATGCAGATAAGTTGTAACAATGAACTCACCTTGTGTAGCAAGGAATGGCAGTGTAATAGAATTGAACAGTGTTTGTGGTTGAGACGTGAAGGACACGTCGCTGAAGTATTTATAAGGTTGGAGCTGGCCATTATTTTGGTGTAGTGTGTGACAGGACACACCTACATGTATTGAGGTTATGAGTTGGAGGCGTGAATGCGACCATAGGTACCCTTATGTTAGATGAGACAGAGCAGCTCATGGTGTCCTATAGGTTTAAGGAATTTAGCATTACGCTCGTCCATAATTACTTGGTGCACTTTATTGGTAGGTCGAGAGAGACTACCTGTGGTTTCAGCGTCCGATCGAGTGGAAATGGATTGCCACGTGAGCAATCTGATCAGCTGCAATACACTATAGATATGAAATAAATGTGCTATCCTGTGCTTTAAATTTTAATGGAGTGAGTATTACTTAAGTTCATACACTAGCAAAGTAAGTAAATACATAATGGCAGACATGAAACATTATTTATAGCTCAGCATAAATACACTTCAAAGTAAGTAAGTACCTAATTGCAGATGTGGAACTGACACAGCAGCAGAGGACCAATAAGTTGATTTAGTAGTCAACTAAACGTAGTGTGTTTTGAACACTCAGAACTGTACTATTACCAAAAGTTACTCACATGTACAAAGAAGCTGAGAAAACTACTAATCAAATATACTCATACTATCTCTAAGAATAAGGTAATCAAAGATGAGTCAGCGAAGTGAATAAAATACAAATGTATTAGGAATGTACCGAGCATTGGTTCAGTGTTCCGGCCCAGAAATAATAAATTGAAATTAAATAGGATTCATGATTGTATGCCTTGAGCATAAATTTTCTCTAGTAAGTGACTAACGGCGTTTTGAGCCATTTGTTTACCGATTTTATGACAGTCAAGTAACCGTGAGAGTAAAATTAAAAAGGTTCTGTTAACTTTGTTCCAGTAACATACTGAAAAATAAAATGTATATATCCCCATTTCATTGTGACCCACCCTTTGATGTTAACTGAACAGAGTCTGAGGCACTCTTTTTGTTTGTTCTACAGGACAAACCAGATAATGGCAGCCTGGTAGCTGTGTGAAAGCTTGGAGTGACTTGGACACAACTCACAGTGACCCCTCCCCTTTCCCCATGTAATTTAGAGTGAACGTGAAGGACGCACATCATAGCAACTTCCCCTCCTCTACCCTTGTGAATGGAAGTGTAGGACGCCAGCCAAAGCGGCTACAACCACGTGTGTAAAAATGATTTGTGAAATTTTCTTTCAGGTTTAGAAAAGACTGCTAAGAGCTAATCATCTGTTTATGTATCATGTTATTTTCTTTGAATTTGTGTATGTAAAAATGTATTTAATGGATTTAAGATTTTCATAATTTTACATATTTTATGTGTTTGTTTATCTAAGGCAATATGTATGCCAAAGTGTTTCATGGACTTTGCTTAAAAATTTGAGAAATAATGTTGCTTAAGAGGCAGTGAACATGCCCGCAATTTAAATAATTAAAGTAGGTAATCAGTTCTCTTTTAATATTTATATATGTTTACAATTCAATTTTAATTTTTCATAGAGAGTTAAACTGTACTCTTGCTTCCCTTTTTGTAATTAAAATTTTTTTTCGTTCATTAACATTCAAAAACAAAAAAATTTAAGTAGAGGGTGATGTAGGAAAGCAGCCTACTCATGCCGTAGTAAATTCACATCAGTCTTTCCATTGTGTGCCAGCCAGTCCGCTGTAACTAGCTCTGACGTCATAAATGTTGCGCAATACTTTAAAAATCAGATAAATAACCCAAAACATTTCTAGCATGTCAGGAGTAATACTAAATTAATATGTGTTAAATATCAGTTCGATAACTTGAGCCATTTTCGAGATTTGGACGTTTTTCTGTAAACATCATTGGCGCAACAGAAAAGAGCTAGAGACTTCAAAATTTATAATTAGATTCCTTTTTCATGAATATTTAATAGAAACAGTCTTCTGGATCTCACAATTTAAGATTTTAGTTGAAATTCAATATTTTCTGGTTTTTGTCTTAAAACTTAAGGAAGCAAGATAGATTAAGTAGGCTAACAAATAAGGCTAGGATGTTTATATTTAAGTAGGTTGGAGATCCGCTATAACTATGAAGATGTGAGAAGTTTCATTTGAATACCTATAAAACTATAGCGATAGCGTATCTCCAAAGGGCCAGTTCAGAGCTCGTCTACTGCGTGCAGTGTAATTAAATTAATTCTCTCGCCCAAAATATTTAACTTAGCCACGTCAAAATTTTATTATCAATACTTACCTGCGTGCTGAATGCACATTTAAATTAAGAGCTTCATCGGCCATCAGCAAGAGAAGCTATGATTTATTCAGTGACTTAAAGTGGTGCATTACTAGCCCAGCGGCTAGTCGGGAGAGCCGATTTGATCAGGCGTTCCCTTAGCCCTCCGCACCGTGGCTTTATATATAAGAACGCTGCGCGAGGAAGCAAGGCCCCAGTTCTCTCCAGACGCTGAATAGCACGCCATCTGTGTCGGGAGTCGCGTCGCGTCGGTATCATTGCTACAAACAGCCTCGGATGCCATATTAAGTTACTCGAGATACGCGTACCATGAAATCATTTTCGAGTGAAGTGTTAATTCTGGGATGACTATAATTATCGATCTTCAGTTTGCGTATTGTCGTATTTTCACGTGCCGCCGCGGGACAAACATTCTAACATTATTTAGCGTGGCGTTTGGTGAACCTAATCATCAAATTTTGGCGAGCATTCATTTAAATATTTAATTTGGACAGTTATAGTGGCATCAGCGCATTAGACTCTGAACTGCTCTGTTAGTTAGATTGTGGATTCTTTTTTTTCATCTGTGACTTTCAGAATATACTCAACTATTTTAGAAAATCGTTTTTGATTATGAATCCCAGACAATCTCCTATTCCCCAGAGCTATAAGCTGTAACTATAAGTGTATTCTCAGATGAAGTGGGCACTAGGAATTCTAATTACAGGCTGCACGTTTTGCTAATCACTTTCTGGTTGCCAATATTGTAGTTAGAGAGCCAGTGTTAGAAACGGCAAAAGACAGCATAAATAATAGGAACTTTTAACATCAATCATTCCACCCGCCGCCCCACACAGGTAGTAGGAATATGTCATCTTTTAGGCATGGGAGTGGCAGGGAATACAGTGGTAAATGATAGATTCAAAGAAACATGGCTGGGAACGCGGTTTCGCCTTCCCGCAGCCTTGGCTATACTTTGACAGAATTTTATAAGGTTATCGATAACCGAAATTTTACAAGGTTGTCGATAACCGAATTGAATTTTGACAGCCTGGTGGAATGCTTTTCACAAAAGGATGACATGGTGAGGGTAACTGAAAAGGGAGAGGACTGGACAACTGCATCAAAACGGTCTTAGGATCGAGACCGAGAGAACATCGTGGTAAATGTCGATCGTGCGAAACTCCACGTACCCTTGCCTCGCACGACGTCCTGCGAAAGATGGGTGAAGAGCAACAGGAAAATTCCAGATTCATATATTTCCGGAAAACGTTTGACATAGTGCCACGTTGTAGATTGTTATCTGAGCGTAATGGACAGGTTCCCAGGTAAAAAAAATCTTCAAATGCGTGCGAAATCTTATGGGACTTACTGTTAAGGTCATCAGTCCCTAAGCTTACACACTACTTAACCTAAATTATCCTAAGAACCAACACACACACCCATGCCCGAGGGAGGACTCGAACCTCCACCGGGACCAGCCGCACAGTCCATGACTGCAGCGCCTCAGACCGCTCTGCTAATACCGCAAGCGTTCCCAGATAAGTAATGGCTGGAAAACTTATGTAGTATTAGAAAACTGTACGCTATTCTCGACGCTGGATGTTCATAAGAGAGAAGACTATCGTCACGAGAGGACCGCTCTTGTTCCCTATGTACATACATGATCTAATGAGTATGATGTGCAGCAGTGTGCAACTGGATGCTGATGACGATATAGTATACAGGAAAACATCATTGTTGAGTGACTATAGGATGACTTAGACCGATATTCTGTTTCGTGTGTTGAATGACCACGTGCTCTAAAGGTAGAAACATGAAAGTTATTGCATATCAGTAGAAGAACTATAATACAGCATTAGTAGGGTGCTCCGTGACACAATGATATCGATTAAATGCCTTGGAGTAACGTTGCAAAGCAACATGAAAGGGAATGAGCCTCTAAGGAGGCTATTAAGGAAGGCGAAAGGTTATTAGGAGAGTTTAATGAAGAGTAACTCATATACGAGTAGAAAGGAGACCGCGTACAGAACACTTGTGTGCCCGATTCTTGAGTACTGCTCGAATTATGGGGAACTCTGCCAGATCGAAATAAAGGAAGACAATGAAGCAATTCAGAGGCCGGCTGTTAGATTTGTTACTGGTGGATACGATCAGCACGCGAGAATCGTAGAATCAAATGGGAAATACTGGAGGGAAGACGACGTTCTCTTGTCGGAACACTAGAGAATATTTAGAGAAGAAGCATTCCCAGCTCATTGCAGAAGGTATACTTTATGTAAGGATTAAGAAGATAACAGAAATCAGAGCTGGTACTAGCTCCATTTGCTAGTGGAATAGGAAAGGAAATGACTACTAGTGGTACAAGATACTCTCCGCCACACACCATTCTGATGCTTGCAGAGTATATGCGTGGATATAGATGTAGATCTAGCAGATTTTGTGATTCAGAAAGTACGAATTATCAGACTTAAGTCTGGAGTTAAAACTTAATAAAGGAACATTCCGTACCTGACCTAAGGCCCTAAATTATCTACACTCATGCTCATAAATTAAGGGTAATTACAGACTGTGGTGCCACACAACGGGGCACTAAACTGGCGCTAATAGCATACGCACATAGGGAACACTCACGGCACAGATCTGTAAGTCCACGGTATTGGTGATCAGTTGAGAAAACCATCCCCAAACACAAGTGCTACAAAAAGCCACTGTTTCCTGGATCAAGTGGTCGAGGAGCTGCTGGGATATAGCCTCCCATTCTTGTACCAGTAACTGTCGGAGCTCCTGAAGTGTCCTAGGGGTTTGAACACGTGCAGTGATACGTCGACTGAGAGCATCCCAGACGTGCTCGATGGGGTTTAGGTCTGGAGAACAGGCAGGCCTCTCCATTCGTCTGATATCTTCTGTTTCAAGGTACTCCTCCACAATGGCAGCTCGGTGGGGTCGTGAGTTATCATCCATCAGGAGGAAGGAGGAATCAACGCACCCGTGAAAATGCGGACATGCTGGTGTAAAATGACCTCCCGATGCACCTGTCCAGTTCCTCTGTCAAAGACATGCAGGGGTGTACGTGCACCAGTCATAATCCCACCCCACACCATCAAACCACGACCTCCATACTTGTCCCTTTCAAGGACATTAAGGGGTTGGCATCTGGTTCCTGGTTCTTGCCAGATGAAAACCCGGCGAGATAACTGTTCAGACTATACCTGGACTCGCCTGTGAACATAACCTGGGACCACTGGTCCAATGACGATGTGCTGTGTTCGTGACACCAGGCTTTATGGGCTCTCCTGTCACCAGGGTTCAGTAGAATGCACCTTGCAGGTCTCTGGGCGAATAAAGCAGGTCTATTCAGTCGTCTACAGACTGTGTGCCTGGAGACAACTGTTCCAGTGGCTGCGGTAAGGTCCCGAACGAGGCTACCTGCAGTACGCCGTGGCCGTCTGCGGGCACTGATACTGAGATATCGGTCTTCTCGTGGTGTTGTACACTGTGGACGTCCCGCCCTGTCGCGCCTGGACACGTTTCCTGCCTGCTGGAATTGTTGCCATAATCTTGAGATCACACTTGGCACACATTGTGGCACACGGAGGGCCTGTGCTACGACTTGCTGTGTTTGACCAGCCTCCAGTCGCCCTAGTATTCTACCCCTCATAACGTCATCAATATGTGTTCTTTGAGCCATTTATAACACACAGGCACCATTAGCATGTCTGAAAACGTCTGCACACTTACTCGCTGCTTCGAGCTCTGACTACACCAACACACCTCTGCGTATGTGGACTGCTGCCAGCGCCACCTTGCGACGACCGCAGGTCAAATGGACCGCATGGTCATACCCCGAGGTGATTTAAACCCCCAAGCGTTGTTTCACCATGCATCAGCATTATCCTTAATTTATGAGCACGAGTGTATACCACGAGGGGTGTTCAGTAAGTAATTCAACACTTTTTTTTCTAAAAGCTGGTTTGTTTCTTTCAGGATTACAATACACCATACTATTTCCTACTCCTTTGTCTACAAAATCCTATTTTTCAACACAATCTCTGGAAAAGGAGGGATGTCTTCCATTTTTGGATGTCTTGGTTCGGCGCAAAGAAGATGGCACTTTGGGTCATGCAGTTTATCGGAAACCTACCCATACGGACTTATATTTACATGCAAATAGCTGTCACCATCCTTCGCAGACGAGTAGTGTTCTAAGAACTTTGGTACACCGAGCACACGTCATATCTGATGAAAGTAGTTTAAAAGACGAACTTTTACATCTGAAGAGAGTTTTTGAGGACAACGGGTATTCTCCACAACAGATACGTAAGGCACTACAAATAAAACCTAAGGTGTCCATAAGGAATGCAGAAGATGACGAGGAAACATTTAAATCCATGGCTTTCCTGCCGTATGTGGGAAGCCTTTCATCCAAAATAGGACGGATCCTCACTAAACATAAAGTAAAAGTGATTTTTCGTCCACCGGCGAAGACGGCTGCACTCCTGGGTTCCGTTAAAGATGACTTACTACTCCGCAAGCCTGGAGTTTACAAGATACCATGTGAATGTGGCCTTTCATACATTGGACAAACGAATCGTACAGTCCAAGAGAGGTGTAAGGAACATCGCAGGTACACTCGGCTCTTACAACCCAGTAAATCGGCTGTGGCAGAGCATTGTATTGATTCTGGTCACTCTATGGTATATGAAAATGTCGAAATTCTGGCTTCTGTTTCATCTTTCTGGGACTCCGTAGTAAAAGAGGCCATTGAAATCCGCTTGACAAAGAATTTAATTAATAGAGACAGCGGTTTCACATTAGATAAATCATGGAATCCGGCACTTTCAATATTGAACTTACAAAGACGTCGCTACAGTTCAGCTCCCAGTAATATATCGACCTCCCAGCATAGATCGAATGCGCAGTCACAGACGTAACTCATGCATATTGTACGTCTTTGCCGCCAATCAACATCACTGGCGCCTTGTTTATCTGTGGCCGCATGCGCAGTGGCGCGGTCCGCGAGTTTAAAAGGATAGAGCGAGCGCTGGAGCGTCAGTCGTACGGCTCTCTCTGAAGATGGCTGAAAGGTATACAGCCGAAATATTAGAAGAAGAAGCAGAATACATGCGGCTGCATTCCCGAAACTTAATGGAGCAATCTCTGTATAGTGCGCTGGCCTTACGCCACCTAACTGGGAGGGCTTGTATGCCCGCATGGTACCAGTCTACTGGTCGACGTCGGAGTCAGCGTCTTACTGCATCAACAACCCCCGCACCATCTACATACCGCTTCCCACGCGGTGCATCCTTAATGGGATCAAACACATGGAGGGTGGATGGTATGAGATCCGGGTTGTAGGGCGGATGAGGATGAAGAATCCAATGAACTCTTTTTTTTTCTCTCGAGTATGCTGTCTTGTGTGAGGCATTGAGCTGTCATGGAGAAGGAGAAGTTCGTTTGTATTTCTGTGGCGACGAATAGGCTGAAGTTCCCCGATGGAAGCATCCTTGAGATCGGACAGGTTTGCGCTACTTTGTTTCGATGATGACAGACGCCACGCCCAACGACTCACCGCCCTTTTGTACACTGCCCGGTTTCAAATACATGTCCTAGCGCCTATGAATATCTGCGGCACTCTGGTTTCCCTATGAGAGAAAGTCAGTAACAGGTCTGTGCGTATAAAGCACCTCCGTTACAAACGTTATTTTGAAGGCTACGTATAGGCAGCTACTTCTTGGAACTTCATGAAACTATAGGGACGAAGTGAGAATATTCCACGGTATCCTACAACAAATTCAGCATTTCTTTAACCGAAACTGGCCAAGAAGAAATATGTTGCGTTACTTATTGAACTCCCGTCGTACTTCTTTCTCACAGTAGGAGATAAACTAGAAAATATTCGAACACACCCATATTGTAATAATGGCGCTGGCTGTGTGCAGCTTGATAAATTTTGCTGCGAAATCGTTCAGAGCGACCGCAGTACATAAGGCGGGGATGTGCGGGCGGCGATAAGCGCTCCCAGCGGAGATTAGTGTGGACGCGCGCCGCGCGGGGTGTCACCCAGACGCCCCATAATTCCCGGCGCGCTACAATTGATGCCCCACGACGCCAGCGTCAGCGGCGCCCGGACAGAGCCGCATAAGTCACAGCGGGCGCTGAAGATGACGGCGGACAAAGAAAACATCGCCGAAACGCTTGGGCGCGCATTTGGGAGGCCTGGGGCCGCGGGAAGCGGCGGATAAGGCCGCGAGGCGACACTGGGGTGGGGGTGGGGGTGGCGGACGGAGTGTGGCGGAGGGTGCGGGGTGCTCGAGCGACTCGGCGGTCATAATCTGCGCGCGCCGCGGCGGAACACACTCGGCAGCAGAAATAAATTAAATGAAATTTGCAACACTTGCCAAGGCTGGCCGCGGGCTAACGTCTGTTTTGCATTTCAGGCAGGGGGTGTGGGGGTGTGCGGGGTAGCTGGCAGCCAGCTCGGTGCGCCGGGTTTGCATACCAAAGAGGCGCGGCGGCTGCGACACCCCACTGGGTGCCGTCCGCACAGTACTGCCCGGGAGATGTCTTAGACCGCGCCGGCAAACAGTGGTCGGGCCACGTGCATGCCAACTGCGTTTCCAGAATAGATCGACATCTAATCTCAACCAGTCACTACAGAGCTAGTTTTTATAGTCCCAGATTTTCGAATTTTAGCTAAATCACGGCTTCCTTCCACGGCCTCCGTCTGAAGGATGTGAGGAGACTGCCCTCGGGAATACCGAGAAAGGGTTTTGTGAAATTCTGACCTCCATCTGCTGATCTCTACACCTTGTGTGACATGGCAGTACAGACCCAGTGATCCCAAACTAAGATAGCGTGTTGAAACGTCACGGCTCCGATTTTCTTACTTGAATGTCCTTAAAGATTTTTTGGAATAAATCGAACTTCAGGAACACTCTGCGTCTCTATTCTTCATGCTTACACATTTATTTCTCAGCGTAGTTACCCTGGCAACGAACACCTTTCCCCAATGACAGACCAGTTTGTTGATATCAACACTGTAGAGAGACTTTTTTTAGTGGAGCCACTGCCTCTCCTCTGCTTGCAACGCTTCATCACAGTCAAGATCAAGTCCTCCAAAGTGTTTTTTAACTTCTGGAAATACATGAAACTCGAATGGGACCAAGTCGTGACTGTATCGAGGATGATCGATGACATTGAACCTAAAACCTTGGATTGTTGCAGATGTTTAATACTCCTGTGTGATCATTGTCATGCTGAAGTGGTGGGTGCTCCACTTGTGGACGAACTCTTCGAATTCGTGCTTTGTGTTTTCTGAGGGTCTTTCAATACCATGCAGGGGTTAGGGTGGTATCTCTAGGCATTAATTATAAATTCACCACACCTTGATCATCCCCGAACACGTGAGCATGACTATGCCTGCTGGAGATATGGACTTCAATTTCTTTGGTGTTGGTGAAAGTTTGTGGTGGAACTCCATCGATGATTTCTTGTTTTCGAGGTCAAAATTATGAATCCAGCTTTTGTCACCTCGCACAGTGGTGTTAGGGAACTCTCCACTCTCACGCTCATAACGCAAAAAAATTTGTTGACATATGTCCAATCTCCTGTGTTTCATGTCAAGAGTGAGCATTCGAGACACCCATATAGCACAGTTTTCTGTGGTGCGGTTCTGCAGTGATGGCCTGTACACGCTCTCGTGATATGCCACATTTACCTGTGACCTGGCCTGAGGACTTCCTCTGAAGAATCCATCAACTCGATATGATGAGTCTCGTCGTTTACCGCAAGTGACCGTCCAGCCGGAGCTCCATCACACTTCTTGAGGTTAGCACCACCGTTTCCTTCCTTACGAGCACGAACAATCCAACGTCGCACATTAGTGGCGTCGATACAATCATCACCGTATACAGATTCGATTCTCCAACGGATTTCAATTGGAGGCACGTTTCCTGCAGCTTGGAACTCGGTACCGCATAGTTACGTCAAACAGCCCCATATTACACGCTACAAGTCGGAGCCCTCTAATGGCAGAGAATTGCAACCTCCGCCAGTGAAGAGGGAAAGTCGGTCGAATAACACGCATATCATATATTACGTCAACAGATAATTAGAGCAGAATGAAAATTCGCTGATATAACTTTTCAGTACGTCCTCGTAAAACCCAAGGCGGCAGGTGCTAACAGTCCTGAAACGAACAAGAAAACATGTTTGCTTCTAGCGCCAAGTACAGAGATGTAGTCCTTTGCAGTGCAGTGTTGTATAGCGTACTGCTGTCATACCAGAATAAATTTTTTTGGAGCACTGCATAGCAAAAAAAAAGTTTCAAAACTGGATTAATAAAACATAGGGGAACGATAATATAGTCGTTTTAATGCTGTAAGTATTCTACATAGTCTCCCCAAAAATGAGTAGTACGTGCAGAACGGTCATATAAACACGTGGAAGTTTTAGAAAAGTTCTGACTTGGATGGTTTTCAATTCCTGCGGAGCATTGCCTTGAACGTCGGTTATGTCATCAAAGGTTGACCCATTTTCTGAACTTCTGTACTGTTTTGTGGCAGGTAAGTATTAGCGCCACATCTCGTCACTCTTGATTTTTTGCAGAATATAATACTATCCGCATTTTGCATTTCAGGCAAGTCTCGGTAGGTATCCACGCTACGTTATTCTTGTTCGTAAGTGACGCTGTTCTGGTCAAATTTTGCACACACTTAACTCCTATTCAAAACATTCTGGAGAACGGCTTTAACACATGATTTAGAGATGTTGCTCCACTGTGGTTTGCGACACAACAAACGTCGACACACTACGGTCGCATGTCCACTAAAGAACACTGACTATTCACAATCGACTGGTCGAAGGCACATACACTGAAGACCCAAAGAGAATGGTATACGTACCTAACATCGTGCAGAGCCCCTGCGAGCACGCAAAAGTGCTCCAACCCGACGTGGCGTGGGCTCGACTAATGTCTGACGTAATGCTGAAGGGAACTAACACCACGAATCTCGCAGGGCTGTCCATAATCACGTAAGAGTACGAGGAGGTTGAGGTCTCTTCCGAACAGCACGTTGCGAGACGTCATACACATACTCAATAATGTTCATGTGTGGGGAATTTGGTGACCAGCGGTAGTGTTTAAACTCAGAAGAGTGTTCTTGGAGCCACGATGTAGCAATTCTGGACGTGTGGAGTGTCGCACTGTCCTGCTGGAATTGCCCAAGTCCTTCGGAATGCAAAATGGATATGAAGGGATGCAAGTGATCAGACAGGATGCTTGTCACCTACCAGAGTCACATCTAGACGTATCACGGGTGCCATACCCCTCCAGCTGCACAAGGCTCACACCATTACAGAACCTCCACCAGCTTGAACATTTCCCTACTTAAATGCAGGGTCCATGGATTCATGAGGTTGTCTCCATATCCGTATACGTCTGCCCGCTCAAGACTATTGCAAACTGGACTCGTCCGACCAGGCAACATGTTTCCAGTCATCAACAGCCCAATGTCAGTGCTGACGGGTGCAGACGAGGCGTAAAAAGCTTTGTGTCGTATAGTCATCAAGGGTACACGAGTTGGCCTTCGCCTCCGAAAGCTCATATCGATGATGTTTCGTTGAATGGTACGCACGCTGACACATGTTGCAGATTTCAATGCTGGGCCATCAACAATTTGTGGAAGGGTCGCACTTGTGTCACGGTGAACAATTCTCTTCAATCGTCAAGGGTCCCGTTGTTGCAGTATCTTTCTCCGGCCGCAGCGAAGTCGGAGATCCTGATATTCGCGGTACACTCGTGAAATGGTTGTATGGAAAATCCCCACTTCATCGCTACCTCGGAGATGTTGTGTCCCATTGCTCCTGCGCCGACTGTGACACCATATTCAAACACATTTAAATCTTGATAACCTGCCATTGTGGCAGCCGTAACCGATCTAACAACTGCGCCAGACAATTGTTTCTTATACAGGCATTTCCAATCACAGCGCCGTATTCTGCTTGTTTCCATATCTCTATATTTGAATACTCAAGCCTGTACCAGTTTCTTTGGCGCTTCAGTGTATGTTGTTAGCATTCTGCATCCGTAATTATTATGCAGACGTCACTTATACGTCAAGAACGAACTCAGTCTCCAAACGTTTTGGACGAGCGATGTCTGCGGTGTCTGAGGTCCGCTGACCTCAATCCTGTTCAGTACATCTGCGACGCCAAGGCGCTACACGTACTGGGCCAGATGCTGCCGTTTCTCGATCCATTGTACGCAGAGGTTTAGTGTTGCTCGCACTGAATGTCTCCTTAATGTTGTCCACGTCTCTTTGATTCTAAGTCACTAAGCTTCTCAGTCCCTGACGTCATAGCGAAACTGATGGACTATTGCGCACAGTACAATGTGTGTGTCTATAACTGATTTACTCAGTTTGCGTATTAGGTTCATTGCTTGTGGTTTATCTCACGTTGTACAGAGACTTCTCCCACTTTTCTGCACTGCTTTTATTAGGCGCCGTTTTCCATCCCTTGTTTTGCACCCGACTTCCTTCTTATTGTTATCCGTAACTTCCTTTTGAGAGAGAACTTTCCAATTAAGAGAGGTTATTTACTATCACTTTTCGTCACGTTACTCGAGAGGCATAGTACGACAGTTCCTAAACCTTCAAGTTGGCTAACCATTTCGAAATTTCTCTTGAAACTATTTAGTCATCCCCATTATTGTACTTAAAAATATAAACATTTTAAAGCGAGAGCTCCTACAATTTTAGGTAAATATCAGCAATCAGGACGATATTTAAATAAATGCTTCCTTCCTACTGTTTACTGATATTTGTCAGTATAATAAAGATCAAATTGACAGAATAGCTACACTCCTGGAAATGGAAAAAAGAACACATTGACACCGGTGTGTCAGACCCACCATACTTGCTCCGGACACTGCGTGAGGGCTGTACAAGCAATGATCACACGCACGGCACAGCGGACACACCAGGAACCGCGGTGTTGGCCGTCGAATGGCGCTAGCTGCGCAGCATTTGTGCACCGCCGCCGTCAGTGTCAGCCAGTTTGCCGTGGCATACGGAGCTCCATCGCAGTCTTTAACACTGGTAGCATGCCGCGACAGCGTGGACGTGAACCGTATGTGCAGTTGACGGACTTTGAGCGAGGGCATATAGTGGGCATGCGGGAGGCCGGGTGGACGTACCGCCGAATTGCTCAACACGTGGGGCGTGAGGTCTCCACAGTACATCGATGTTGTCGCCAGTGGTCGGCGGAAGCTGCACGTGACCGTCGACCTGGGACCGGACCACAGCGACGCACGGATGCACGCCAAGACCGTAGGATCCTACGCAGTGCCGTAGGGGACCGCACCGCCACTTCCCAGCAAATTAGGGACACTGTTGCTCCTGGGGTATCGGCGAGGACCATTCGCAACCGTCTCCATGAAGCTGGGCTACGGTCCCGCACACCGTTAGGCCGTCTTCCGCTCACGCCCCAACATCGTGCAGCCCGCCTCCAGTGGTGTCGCGACAGGCGTGAATGGAGGGACGAATGGAGACGTGTCGTCTTCAGCGATGAGAGTCGCTTCTGCCTTGGTGCCAATGATGGTCGTATGCGTGTTTGGCGCCGTGCAGGTGAGCGCCACAATCAGGACTGCATACGACCGAGGCACACAGGGCCAACACCCGGCATCATGGTGTGGGGAGCGATCTCCTACACTGGCCGTACACCACTGGTGATCGTCGAGGGGACACTGAATAGTGCACGGTACATCCAAACCGTCATCGAACCCATCGTTCTACCATTCCTAGACCGGCAAGGGAACTTGCTGTTCCAATAGGACAATGCACGTCCGCATGTATCCCGTGCCACCCAACGTGCTCTAGAAGGTGTAAGTCAACTACCCTGGCCATCAAGATCTCCGGATCTGTCCCCCATTGAGCATGTTTGGGACTGGATGAAGCGTCGTCTCACGCGGTCTGCACGTCCGGCACGAACGCTGGTCCAACTGAGGCGCCAGGTGGAAATGGCATGGCAAGCCGTTCCACAGGACTACATCCAGCATCTCTACGATCGTCTCCATGGGAGAATAGCAGCCTGCACTGCTGCGAAAGGTGGATATACACTGTACTAGTGCCGACATTGTGCATGCTCTGTTGCCTGTGTCTATGTGCCTGTGGTTCTGTCAGTGTGATCATGTGATGTATCTGACCCTAGGAATGTGTCAATAAAGTTTCCCCTTCCTGGGACAATGAATTCACGGTGTTCTTATTTCAATTTCGAGGAGTGTATATTTAGCAGTTCATGACAAATTTCAAAACTCCGCCATCTCTCTCCCCACATCCACCACTGCTGGCGGCTCACCTCCAACTGCGCAACGCTACGCGCTGTTCACATCCAGATGCCGCTGCCCAACACTACAATGGCGAGTATTACAACAATGCAAAGCAGCCACAGACTGCACACAGCACAGCAAGTGATTTTCATACAGAGGTGGCGTTACCAATAAAAAAACCTAAACAGCCTACTTACAACTCGTCTGCGCAAAGAAATTATTCACTGATTGAGAAAGAAGCTTTGGCTCTCGTATTTGGTGTTACTAAGTTCCATGATTTCTTGTATGGTCGTCACTTTACCATCATCACCGACCACAAACCTTTGACATCGCTTTTTCATCCGAACAATCCCTCTACCTCCACGTACAGCGCAGAAATTCATTCGCTGGTCAATTTTCCTCTCGCAGTACCGCTACGATATCTTGTATCGGTCCACTGCTAAGCACGGCAACGCCGATGCGTTGTCCCGTTTGCCTGTTGCTGAGGATAAAGCATTCGATTCTTCCGAACTTGCTTGCATGTTCATTGATTCGGAAACCAATGACGTGGTCGAATTGTTTCCGATTGATTTTCGTCGTGTAGCTACAGCCACAGCTGCTGACCCTGTCCTTGTTACTGTTTTGCGTTTTGTTGCTACGCAATGGCCCTTGTCAAAGTCACGGATCGAGGATCCGTTGGTTCGCCGATTTTTTGCTCACAAGGAGAGACTTTTTGTACGACATGGTGTTTTGTTGTTGCGTTCTGATAATGATCAGTCCAGAGTCGTGGTCCCACGTTCGTTACAGTCCTCTATCTTACGGCTTCTTCACCAAGGACATTGGGGTATAGTGCGAACGAAACAACTTGCTCGTCAGCACTGTACTTGGTTCGGAATCGATGCTGCGATTACGAATATGTGCTCTTCTTGCATGGCGTGTGCCGAAAACAATCCGCACCACCGCGGAAATTCTTTGCATGGCCGAAAGCCACTTCCCCTTGGCAACGGTTACACATTGATTTTGCTGGACCATTCTGGAATGCTCGATGGTTGGTTCAAGTCGGTTCCTTCAGTAATTTTCCTTTTGTTGTCAGGATGTCTTCCACGACGTCATCTGCCACCATCCAAGCGTTATCCGCTATTTTTTGCATTGAAGGTTTTCCACAGACTATTGTTTCCGACAATGGCCCACAATTCATGTCCGCAGAATTTCAGTCATTCTGCAAGGCCCATGGTATTCAACATCTGACATCCGCGCCGTTTTCGCCTTAGTCCAACGGTGCCGCTGAACGATTGGTCCGGACTTTCAAGTCACAGATGTTGAAAGAGTCGCACTCTCGGGAGGACACGTTGTTGCTCTTTTTGTCTTTGTATCGCTCTCAGCCCCGAGATGGTCGCTCGCCGGCTGAGTTGTTGCACGGTCGTCCTCATCGAACCTTGATGTCTTTGCTGCATCCGCCGCATCAGGTTCTTGTGCAGCGGCAGACACCTGCTTTTGCTCCAGGCGACGTTGTCAATTATCGCAACTATCGCGGTTCACAGCGTTGGCTCGCAGGGCGCATTCTTCGCTGCCTCGGCCGCGCTATGTATCTGGTTTTTGGGGCCTCTGGTGAGGTGCGTCGGCATCTTAATCAGCTGCGCCTCTGTCGTCGCCTGGGTTCTGCCGCTCCCCGTCTGCTTTCAGCGTCGGTGCCATCCGGTCAGCGCCCTGGGGACCCATCTACTGGCTCGCCTCATCCCCAGGTGTTCCCGACGCTGCCTTGCATTTTGCCCCATGGCGACGCGCCACCGCCGCCGCCAGTCCTCCCGCCGCCGCCGCCGCCAGCAGTGGACGCTTCGCTGCTGCCGCCGGGCGCCTCCCTGGGTCACGCGCCGCCGATCGCTTCCCGTGACCAGCTGTCCTCAGACTTGGAACTCTTGCCGGCTCCGGACCAGATGTCGTCTTCGCGCGTCGGGTACCCCGACTCAATGGAGGTCGACCCTTCGGCCCCTCCTGTCTCTCTACGGGCGCATAGGCCGCATGTTGACCTGCACCCTGGACTAGGTTTTCAGGCGTTTCCTAGCTCCCCTCTGGACCGAATGGCAGGGTGCGGGTGGCACAGCCTCGCCTGTAGTTAGGCTCCCCACCTCATCGCATACGTCAACATGGGGTCCTCCCCACGGCGGGCGGAAGCCTTATAACACGACCGTCCGCCGATTTGCGGGGGAGGAATGTGGTGTCACCGCCAGACACCACACTTGCTAGGTCGTAGCTTTAAATCGGCCGCGGTCCATTAGTACATGTCGGACCCACGTGTCGCCACTGTCAGTGATCGCAGACCGAGCGCCACCACACGGCAGGTATCGAGAGACGGACTAGCACTCGCCCCAGTTGTACGGATGACGTAGCTAGCGATGCACACTGACGAACCCTCGCTCATTTGCAGAGCCGATTGTTAGAATAGCCTTCAGCTAAGTCAATGGCTACGACCTAGCAAGGTGCCATTAGCATTACATAGCTTGTATCTAAAGAGTCTCACTTGTATCGTCGAGAGCGATGTACCAAAAGGATGGATTAAAGTTAAGTATTCCAGGAGCTACGTACTTTTCTTTATAGCATTCATTACGTATCCTGTTTCAGACCTATCTACTAGCCTGCGTGAGTTAACGCGTGCCTTTCGGCTACTTCCGAGTGACGTGGCTGTCTTGTTACGCCACAACAGTATACATGTAAGAGACCTGGAGAGACCGGAAGGTTTATATGGTGGTAGGAAAGAGATTTAGGAACCAAGAATTACATCGTAAGACATTTCGATGGTCAGATGTGGACTCTAGCCACACTGTACGAGTTATGAACTGAAAATTTAAACTGAAGGAACTGAAAAAGAGGTAGGAATTTAAAGTGACGGTACCTGAATAGATTGGAAGAACCAGAGGCAGTATAGAGTTTCAGACGGAGCATTAGTGAACATTCACAAGTACTAGAGGGCAATATTATGGATATGGAAGAGATAAGAGGAAATGGGAGATAGGATACTGAGTGAAGAATGTGACAGGGCACTGAAAGACCCAAGTGGAAACAAGTCCCCGGAAGTAGCCAACATTCAATTAGAACTACTGTTAGCCTCGGGAGAGCCAGCCATGACAAAACTCCTCCATCTGGTGAGCAGGATGTAAGAGACAGACGAAATAACTTCACACTTAAAGAAGAATAGAATAATTAAAACCCCAAAGAAAGCAGATGTCGACAGGTGGGAAAATTCGCGAACTATCAGTTTAATAAGGCATGGTTGCAAAATACTAACACGAATTCTTTACTGACGACTGGTAAACCTGGTAGAGGCAGATCTTGGGGAAGATCAGTTTGAATTCCGTAGAAATACTGGAACATGTGAGGGAATACTGACCCTACAACTTATCTTAGAAGATTGGTTAAGGAAAGGCAAACCTACGTTTATTGCATTTGTAGACTTAGATAAAGCTTTTGACAATGTCAGTGGGATACCCTCTTTCAAATTCTGAGAGTGGCAGGGGCAAAATACACGCAGCGAAAGGCTATTTACAGTTTGTCCAGAAACTGGATGGCTGTTTTAAGAGTCGAGAGGCACGGAAGGTAAGAAGTGGTTGAGAAGGGAGTGTGACATGGTTGTGGCCTCCCGATGTTATTCGGTCTGTATACTGATCAAGCAGAAAAAGAAAGAAGAGAAAAATTTGGAGCAAGAATTAAAACGCACTCAGAAGAAATAAAAACTTGAGGTCTGCCGATGACATTGTAATTCTTTCAGGGACAGTAAAGGACTTGGAAGAGCAGTTGAACGGATTGGACAGTCTCTTGAAAGGAGGATATAAGATGAACATCAACAAAAGCAGAACGAGTATAATATTACGAAGTCGAATTGAATCAGGTGATGCTGAGAGCATTAGATTAGGAAACACAATGAGAAAGTAGTAGATGAGTTTTTCCACTCGGACAGCAAGATAACTGATGGTGGTCGAGGTAGAGAGGATATAAAATGTAGACTGGCAATGACAAGGAAAGCGTTTTTTGAAGAAGAGAATTCTGTTAACATCGAGTATAGATTAAAGTGTCAGGAAATGCCTTCTGAAAGTGTTTGTACGGAATGAAGCCTTGTATGGAAATGAAACATGAGAAGAAAAGAAATTTTTGAAATACGTTGCTACAGAAGGATGTCGACGATTAGGTGGCTAGATCACATAACTGTTGAGGAGGTACTAAATAGAATTGTGAAGATGAGAAATTTGTAGCTAAACTTGGCTATAAGAAGGGTTCGATTAGTAGGACACGTCCTGAGGCATCAAGGAGTCATCAATTTGGTATTGGGGGAGGGCACGGAGGGTAAAAATCGTAGAGGGAGACCAAGAGATGAACACTCTAAGCAGATTCCGAAGTAAGTAGGTTGCAGTAGTTACTCAGATATGAAGAGGTTTGCATAGTATAGCGTGGCATGGGGAGATGCATCGAACCAGTCTTTGGACTGAAGACTGTGACAACAACACAATCTGAAAATAAAAGAGAAGAGAAATTCATTAGCTCTCTAATGCTGACGATTTTACTTATGCAACTTTGGCAAATAAAATTGGCCTCGGGAAATATCTACAATAAGGCTAACTCGGGATTGACGCTTGCTGGTGTACAACGCAGATGCTGGAAAAGACCACCGCTGACATCGGTTTAGCAAATTGTGCGGTACTTGTGGAAGCACTGCCTTAAAGACGCAAGTAATAGTGTTCTGCTGTAGCTCTTCCAGTGTGTGAGGCTGTTTGGGGGCACCTGACCCTTCAGTTTACCTAACAGGTAAAAGACCAGAGAAAGAGACCAGGTGATCTAGATGTGGCAGAAGATTACACTGCATCTGTTGACTGACGTCACCTCACGGAACACCTTAGCCAAGGGAGACAAGGTTGTAAAGGCGGTCTGTGCTGTTGCTCCATCTTGTTGAAAATATCCACACAGTTCTTCATCTTCTGTGACATTACCGGCACTGTCTGGATTTACCGGTTGGCGTTATCACTTCGCGGGCCAGCTGTATTTGGATCGTTTTTATTGTTGTAGTTCCCATTTTTCGTATCAGTTTTCTCACAACTTGCCGAGTTCATGATGTCAAGATCAAGAAATTCTGAAGAAGAGATTCTTGATTTAGGGGTAGGTCCAGGAATATCGACTCATAATACAGTCCAAAAATTCCATCACCACAAGTAAGAAAGAGAAGAGGACGTCATGTCGTAATGAATCTGAAGCTAACTGCTGATTTTTGATAAATATAGGGTCGGTGAGAGGGAAGCAGTTTATTTCCTAACAGCTACAACGGAACCTTTTGGTAAAGTACCCAGGATTTTTCGGTTAACAACAGTCCTGTGAGAAATTCCACCAAAAAAATAAGGGGTACTGAAATCTAGAACCAATTAAAATATAAGAAACTGCAGGCTGCTACCTTCAATTAGGATAATGAATTAGTAGTAATATTACAAGGTAACGATACGATACAAGAACCCTCCATGATTCTTTCCAACTGTGGTACTGAGCAACTTCCTGGAGTGCCTGCATTGCTGTTATATGTTACTGGAAAAGTGCTGGACACGGTTGTGTCGGAACTATAACTGAATGCGACCTTTTGTCACACGTTAAAAGGGCGATTTTCGTCACAACAGTATCAAATATTGAAAATTTTGAGGTTCGTGTGATCTGGTTGCAAACGTTTCAGAAAGAGGCATCTTGTATTTGTTTTGCAGGTATGGTATCCTGATATGATAGTCTTTAAAAGATATTAAAACGCTTCGTTAGGAATCGACGTTAATATGTTTCAAACCGTAATTCAGCACGGATAATTCGAATAACGCTTGGACCATGTGCCTCAAGTATCTGATTTTGTCCAAGATACTTTGAAAGAACGGGACCCAGATTAGAAGAAATATTTAGAGTTAAACGCAGCACCATCTCATGGAGTATCTTCCTCGGCTGCAGTGATAAGGTAGATGGGGAGAGCCATTCACTGTGTAAAAATGTCTGTATTCTTTGGGAAATAATAACCAGAGGAAGAATGCATTTTGTTACATCTTCTCCTTGTTAGGTATGTCGAAGCATGTGTTCCCTGCCGATTCTCCAGACAAACCACCCTACACTGATATTTGTATTCTTTCAGAGCTTCATAAATATCAGGTAGTCGATTACTGTATTCCTCATGTTGGTTTACAAAAACTTAAATCATTTATAGTAACTTGTCTTCTTAACCTCTCGCCTTTGCATTCTATGATCCTAATTCATTTAGTGATTCAGAATTCAAAATGCTCGATTATGGAATCATGAGGCGGATCCATCGGAAGGAAATATAAAACAGTTCAACCAGGAATCAACTATATTCCTGAAATCGTCAATAATAGCATCTAACAGTTAGTTTTTAATACGACGAACTATATTTTCCTGATTCGACTTGAGTGACGAGTTCCTCAGTACATATCTACATCTACATCTACGTCTACATGATTACTCTGCAATTAACATTTAAGTGCTTGGCAGAGGGTTCATCGAACCACAATCATACTATCTCTCTACCATTCCACTCCTGAACAGCGCGCGGGAAGAACGAACACCTAAACCTTTCTGTTAGAGCTCTGATTTCTCTTATTTTATTTTGATGATCATTCCTACCTATGTAGTTTGGGCTCAACAAAATATTTTCGCATTCGGAAGAGGAAGTTGGTGACTGAATTTCGTAAATAGATCCCACCGCGACGAAAAACACCTTTGCTTTAATGACTTTCATCCCAACTCGCGTAGCATATCTGCCACACTTTCTCCCCTATTACATAATAATACAAAACGAGCTGCCCTTTTTTGCACCGTTTCGATGTCCTCCGTCAATACCACCTGGTAAGGATCCAACACCGCGCAGTAATATTCTAACAGAGGACGAACGAGTTTAGTGTAAGCTGTCTCTTTAGTGGGCTTGTTGCATCTTCTAAGTGTCCTGCCAATGAAACGCACCCTTTGGCTCGCCTTCCCCACAATATTATCTATGTGGTCTTTCCAACTGAAGTTGTTCGTAATTTTAACACCCAGGTACTTAGTTGAATTGACAGCCTTGAGAATTGTACTATTTATCGAGTAATCGAATTCCAACGGATTTATTTTGGAACTCATATGGATCACCTCACACTTTTCGTTATTTAGCGTCAACTGCCACCTGCCACACCATAGAGCAATCTTTTCTAAATCGCTTTGCAACTGATACTGGTCTTCGGATGACCTTCGCAGGGGCGTGAAAATGAAGATTTCATCAACAATCTACACGCCGTATGTTAACTGAATGTTGTAAATGATCTGACAGGAGGAGATGTTTAGGTCCCGTAGGACAACCAGGAATTGTATACATAAATCGACAACCTAATTACGTGTGTAACACTACTACGCACAATCTGTGCGACACAAAGAAGATCAAATTTAGCTTAACAAGCCCTTCTTCTTTAATTAAGTTTCGTTTCATGCTCTGTAAAATTAGTTGATAGGAAAGAGACGGGGGATCCAGAATTAGAATCAACATTTAAAAGAGCTTTGGACGACTTGAGGTGAAAGAAGGTAGAAAGGTTACGTAACATTCAATCAAAAATTCTAAAATCATTGGGGGAAATAGTTACAAAACGATTATTCACGTTGGTGTTTAGGATGTATGAGACTTGCGATATACCATCAGATTTTCGGAAAAAAATCACCCACAAAATTCCGAAGGTCGCAAGAGCCGACAAGTGCGAATATTATCGCACAACCAGCTAACAGCTTATGCATTCAAGTTACTGACAGGAATAATATATAGACGAATGGAAAAGAAAATAGAGTATCTATTAGATAAAGATCGTTTTGCATTAGGAAACGTAAAGGCACCAGGAAGGCGGTTCTATCGTTGCGGCTGATAATGAAAGTAAGACTGAAGAAAAATCAAGACTTTTCACAGTATTCTTCTTACTGGAAAAAGCATTCGACAATGCCAAATGATGCAAGACATTTGAAATTCTGAGCAAAATAGGGGTAAATTATAGGGAAGACGAGTAATATACAATACGTTCAGGATCGAAGAGGGAATGACAAGACTGGCAGATCAAGAACGAGAAAAAAGAAAGAAGTTATGGCTGTACATACAACATGATGCGTATACTGGTTCCGTTATTTGTTAGAAACAATAAATTAAATAATTATATTTGAGGTAATTGCTTGTCTACACCGAAATGCGAGAGCCGCTGTATACCCGTTACTTGTACATAAAAAGTTGGCGGCATCGCTCCCGGCCCCTAGTTATTTGCCTGTGTACGCACGTAATGCCAGTTTAGTTTTTGTTCTGTGCCGCTTGCATGGAGTTAAAATGTTAATGAGAAGCAGTGTCATTTGCAAACAGTACATTATTGCGCTACCCAAGGAAATCGGGTGCATGGGTTCAAGCCTTAGTATAGCTAGTAGTCGCCCTTTTGCATTCCGTATTCTGTATTTGGTTGCGTTTGGCTTAGTATACAGGTGTGTTACAGTTGAACTGCTGCGGCACATGAGAGCAATGTTAACTATTTGATAGGAATGCGAGGTACCCCTAAATCTCCTGTGTCAATCGCTTCATTGCAGCATAAACCCTGTCCAAGCAGCCGAAAATTTCTTTGTTTCTGACCACCTTGGGACATGTGGCACACTTCGTCAGCTTAGTATATCTAAATCCCAAATGCAAAGTGTTACAGTGAAACTTAATTATTTTCACTCATGATATGTTCTGGACCATTTGTTATACCTGGATGCTATTATTTCATTAAGTAAGATATATGCATAAAATGTGTCTGCGTTTCATTTAAAATACATAGACTTCTCCGAACAATGTAATGTCCAAAACATTTAAATTAAAAAGAAAGAAAAAAAGGAAGTATGATTAATTTATTATGGCCGCTACACAAATGGAGGTAGGAAACGAAGTCGATTGACAAGATAAAGAGATATACGAGAATGGTGACTTGTAGCAATGATTGTATTACGCCACTATATCTAAAACAAGTATGTAAACTGCATGCTACATTCCTTGAAATTCGTAAACAAAAATGAAACTGATCTTTAGAATTAGCATTTGAATTATTCACAGAACATTATATATGTCTCGGAGTATCGTATCCTTCCAAGATCCCTGATTCGCACCGTTCCATCTCATATGAATGTACGCCTTACGTTTAAGAGCCGTAGCTCTGCCAAACAGTATCCCCAAATGTAATTAGAGCTCGCCATTCCTTAAAAACGCGCATATCAATCAGCTTAATGCATACAGCCTTCAGCTGGGCCGCACGAACCCGTTATAAATAAAAGAGCTCCAGCTCTCTCCTTGAGTAATCAGCAGGAGCAGAACCGGCGATGGACTTCAGCCTGAATCGTACCAACATGCGGATTACGTCCGCTATAAACACTCCCCTTCGAACTGCAGTTCTCCTATCCGTTGCTAGGTAGGAGATGGAAGCTCGTTCCAATCTACAGAAAGTGAAGTTGTGAGGGAGGATTTGATTCAGTTCTCAGCTTGGTAGGCATCACGTTAATGCAAATTACACCCTTATTATTTCGTGTAGCTACTTCATGAAACTGACTGCGGGGTCCCATCAGCCTATTGCCATATCAATATTGACAAGTACATGTCAGGAGAAGGAGAAGCATAAACTACGTAGAATGCAACATTTTAATCAGTGTAGTTATTATGGGACCATTTTATTTATTTCGTTGCATATTTAGCCTTATCAGATGAAGATTTGAAGAACAGTTAAACAACAACACTGAACAAATGTTTCCAAACATACTATTTTAGGTATCTCATTTTTATACATGAGGTTATCGGTAATCATATCTTTTCTTCATACTAACTGCAAGTTCTCATCTGAACATTATGTTGTTATTGTTGCCGATAGCTTCACATTTCCTTGGTGAATAACACTCTACTCACATAGGTAATTTAATCGCTTCTGGAGTATAGGAAATCATTTATTTCCTGTTGTGGCTCTGACTTCCTCGCATCATAGAGAGATTAATTTAATAATTTTCTTATTGTTTGATTAAGCCGATCCGAGAAGGCGTCAGAAGTGTGTGGCGAAAAATATCGTTGGAGCTGTAGGGAATACCAACGTTCAAATTGTCCAAGAGTCAGCCTGAAACATAGTACTACCATCACTATAAAAATACAGATACAGCACCTATGTTGCTTCGGGGCGTACATATAGCACATATTTGGTCAATGATCAAGACGTTAGTCAGAAGAAGGATTATATACACATTAGAATAATATCTAAGACGAGACACCTATCGCATTATGAGAGTGAACGATAAATGAATCAGCACTTAAGCGTAGCATAAAATTGCCAGAAATATTTTAGGTACTGTACAGTGTTTAGTATGATGGTATAATCAGTACTAAACCACACCAACATTACCAGATTAAATATAGGAAGATAGGGAATAAGGTATTTACATACGTTACGTGAGAAATTTTAATGTAAAAGAGAATTCAGTTCTTTGCGTTCTTCTTCTTATTCCTTTTCATCTTATCGAGTAGCGATGACAACTAAGATTTTAAACCAATATTCTATTCCTAAAAATATGCCATTAACGTTGATTTAAACGGTCAGCATTACTTATTTAAGCTGTAATGTAAAACAGAGATTGTTATGAAAGTTTCTTTTGAGTTTCCTTAAAATATTAACACATGAAATACATTGTAGTTACACATGCCGCAGTAGGTGGGAACTAAATATGTGATCCGACGTACATTCCTACAGTCAGGGAATTTAGTTATTTTAGGCAACTTTGGTTACTACATCAGACGACGTTTTTTAAATTTATTTTGCGTATACATAGAAATAACAGAAAGTCAGGCGTTAATATACCTGCAGACAATCTGCTGCCCGCAAACCAATTTAAAGGACAATTTTGTATCGAGTGAACCGATATGTGTGGATTATATCGAACTTTCTGCTGTTCGAATCGTGCGTGGAATATTCGTCGCAAGAACAGACAAGGTGCCAGAGGTGGCGACTTATTTATTGCCTGAAAGAACAATATAGTGTCTAGTGAGGTTACTAGAAATTCCGAATGTAAAATGATTTGAGTTACGTTAAGCATCAAATCTGAGTTTAAGATTTTATTCCGATTCTTTTATAAACCACCTGCATCAGAAGCTGTAGTGGCGGAGCACTGCACAGACGGAGAATTTCACGAGTACGTTTCTTGAATTTCCTGTAATAGAGGAAATCTCCAACTATCCAGCTATAAGATGGGAGAGTCATGAAATTAATACCTGTGATAAAGACCGGGATTTATGTAAAATTGTTTTGATGTCTTGCCCGAAATTTCTCCATGCCGATAGTGAACCCAATTCGATGAAGTCTACATAACTGGCCAACACTTTTCGAATCGGTTAACATCTATGAGGAAATCGGTGATGTAGCTGTGACAGCATCGATGACTAAGGGCGTTGTAAACATGTTAAAAAGTAGACCTCCTACC
The DNA here is from genome assembly GCF_023898315.1 of Schistocerca nitens. Taxonomy (NCBI): domain Eukaryota; kingdom Metazoa; phylum Arthropoda; class Insecta; order Orthoptera; family Acrididae; genus Schistocerca; species Schistocerca nitens. Next base: position 74,574,199 of record NC_064614.1, read on the forward strand.
ATATGTCTCTCACTAGCACGAACGAGAGCAAAAAAAATGCAGGGTATACTGGTTGTCAGTACGAAGTATTCTGCACTGAGGTTAAAACTCAAAATCTTTGTACCTTATGCATTAGACATGTGCGGGTCGACAAGGCTTTAGAGATGAAGACCTACCTTGGTTGTTCAATACGCGTGTTACAATGCTGCTTTGAAAGCAAAGAAACTCGGCCTCTGATTTCAACGAAGACTAGCAGGCAAACAAAAACTGAATGGAGCCAAAATAATGAGGGTTCTGTTAACAGTGCACGAAACTTTAATAGATATTGTTTGTAAAGTTTTGCCATACAATCTAATTAAAAATCCTAGCAATCTTTATCACACGTAAAATCAGTACGCGGACCGAAATCATATTGGAAGCGAAACAGAAAGCGGCAGAGAGAAGCCGAACTATTGCATTCGGTAGTTGGGTATCGATTCACCCCGCAAAATTTTAATACGATTCTCCCTTTCAATCACACGAAGCATAAATGGCAGATGTTGATATAAGCGCTCGTGAAATAGAAAGTCCAGTTAAACAATGGAGAGGCAGCTGGACTAACTGTGCTAACGGTGATATTCTACAGAAATTATGCAAGAGAACTTGCTTCCCTTCTAAAAAAGGCACATTGCAGGTGGCTGGGGCAACGACTGGCATATAGCGATACGAAAATAGCACAGTTCTTTCCGTATGGAACATGGGTCGCAGGCGAGAGGCGCCTAATTGTAAGCTAATATCGTTGGAGAACAAAAATATCCTCTGTGAACATCGACACCGATTCTGTAGACAGAGATTGCTATATGACTGCCCGTTGGCTGTACGCTGGTTCTTTATATATTTTTAACTTATATCGAACCTGTGTGGCCATCTCCTCGAGTTACCTTAGAGAATTATACTCGACTTTGCGTCCTGGCTGCTAATATACCAGGGCCATAAGAAATGGTGTCTATATTGTGACCCTTATTTGACTAACTTGTAAACAAATTAATTATTTTAGAAATGTGCGCAACGGAAACTGGTGCGAGTTTCTCTAAGATAACACGTTATGGGGTGGTTGAACTCAAAGCCGTCACTATAGCAGCTGGTAGCCTATCTAAATTCAAATTGCAGATTTTTTCTATCTTTCATTGACTTTGGAAGATCGAACTGAAAGGGCTTGTCAGGTTTAATTGAACTGAATAAGATACATCCTATCCATTTCATGTATCAGGTGACTGGGGGAATATTTCTTAATAGAAATGCTGACTCTCATTTAATAGATTTATTTATTACTCTCATGCAAATATTTTAGAAGACTACCCGTTAGAATTTTTCTTCAGTTACAAAACTTATGTCTGAGTGAGCGTTAAACCTCTTATGGGTGGAACAATGACAAAACGCAAACACTACACGAACACCATAGTGCTCAGAGCAATTTGAACCATTTGAACTACACGAATAATTTCATCATGGTCTCATTACACAAAAAATACATAAGTGGGCCACACCGAGTTTAGCGGGATAATCGTCTTTCATTCCTTAAAACTCACGTTTCATCATGCATGAATTACACAATAGAAATTTAAGCTCAGCCATTGCTGAAGGTAAAATGCCACTAAAAATTTCTTAGATTTTACAATAATTTATACGCCGCTGTCTGTTTCAATTCAAAGCACTATGCAATGAACACAGGTAACTTCAGTTTTAGCATGTGCTACGCTGAGGGCGCAAACGTGGTCGATCGTATGAGATCAAAGAAACTATATCAAATTCATAAAATATTTAGGTAAAAGCACAGTAGCACAGTAATAACAGTTAAATATGTCACTGAAAATAATTTTAGGCATATTACCTCATTTTTATCTCACCCCATCTGCGAGCTGCTGTGCTCCCGCGTCCGGTCCATCTCATGGCTAGCCCCACAGTGCTCTCTACGCTCCAAAATCTGACCTACGTTCCTATTCAAACGCGGTGGTGGGGAGACTCACCCCACCCCCGCACCAACTTTGTAATCTATCCTCGTGCCTATTTTCATCTTTGCTTGCTGCTCTGGCCTACCTGCCGTTATTCTTGTAATGTTGGCAATGACTGATATGCCCTTTGGACCATGCTTCCGCTACATTTGACTTCCATTCATACCCATGCACACTCATACAGGATGGAACAAGGAGTATATATATAAACGGCGTGTGACCTCATTGTGAAATGATGGAAAGAAATAAACAAATGCATCAAATATTCCTTTCACCCAGCGAAGTATTGAAGCTGCTGACAATCAAAGAAAAATATCTCGATGTATAAAACATAATTACTTCCTACTGTAACCTGAGGCAAAACGAAAGTAACGCCTCAAGATATTGTGATAGCACAGTTCGTCCTTGAGATGCAGACCGCTGTAGACAAAGGCGTCCAGGTTGATATCGTGTCCCTTCACTTCCAGACGGCATACGATACTTTTCCGCACTGCAAATTAGTGAACAAAATATGAGCTTTTCAAGTGTCGGGCAAGATTTGTGATTGGATTCAGTACTACTTTGCAGACAGAACTCAACATTCCGTTCATGTTATTGTCGTTTTCAGCTCTCTACTTCTCTGTGTCCTGTCCAAGCCTCTTCATCTCCGAATAACAGCGACAACCCATATCCAGTTGAAAGTGCTAACTGTATTTGTCTCTTGGTCTCCCTATACAATTTTTACTCTCAAATAGTAAACTAATAGTTGCTTCATGTCTCTGAATGTGTTCTATAAACCCTTCTTTTAGTCAATTTATGACGCTAATTTCTTTACCACCCGCTTCTATTCAGTACCTCCTCATTAGATACATTCTGTACGATTACAGTGCAAGATTGAGTAAATATTATTGCCAAGAATGCCTGCTTTACAAGTGATTATAGTACAAGTACATATAAATCTTTAATGAACCGATTTGCGGCAGTACTGTTAGAAGTGAAGTTATGCACATTTTCTAAGATTGCGTTGTTTTGGTGCTCATCATGAATGTTTCCTTTTCAAGTTAATTAAGCCCAGTGTTGCATTTTATTACCTTGCAAAGTAATTTAAGTGAATGATTAGCTTTTAGAGATATTTTACATTTGCAACAATCAAAGAACCTTGGCTAGTGAAACTAAACCAGTTTATGGGTTCCCATCGTATTCTCCTCCTATTAAGAAAATAATGAACTATTACTGTTACTAAGGAACACTTCAATATGCAGAGTAGCTAAATAGTGTATGTAAGATATTATTTATCTTTATTTGTGTTATTCATGTCAGTCACGATAAAAGCACCTCTTGTCCAAAATTAGTTCTGCACTTCATGCAGTGATGATTCAGTATTTTGATTAAGTAATGCTATTGATTGTGTCCGTTATTAGTATGAGCTCGGTGCAATTCTGCTCCCCATAATTTACTGGCTTGTGAGTTATTGGTGACTGCAGCTACACACAGCACAGAGTGAACTGTGCCATTGCGTATCCTGTTTGCTATTCAAACGGAAATCTCACCAAAAGTAACTCCAAAAACCAATATCCAATTTTTTGAAAGATATTTCCAAATTAATGTGCCTAATTAGGCTGGCGACTGTCGAAATTCAATATTATAGTCCGATATCCCTTTACATTAGACACACACACGGTCGAACTTTGAAATCCTCTCATAGGGTAACATTAGCGCGTTTCACAGCACGTTATTGCGATAGTACGTCAGACATTAGTACATGAGACACTGACTTCGACGTTCCCTTTTCTTTGTTCTGAGATACAAAAGACGTTTTCTTTACGAAAACGTAGAATAAATAACATGGGACATTAACAATTCAAAGTGAGGCTGTCATGTTAAGTAAAAAGAAAAGGAACAAATTGCAGACTCATAACTGTCAACACCACTATTAAAAATCAAAAAAGAAACAAATGGAGTGGAATGAAGAAGGAGAAGAGCGTAACATTTAAGACTTCAGTGGTCATTGAAATTCTTGCTAAAATCAAGGAATGTTTAGTATGTATACTTAAATACCTTATGGACCGAACAACGAGACTAATGTTGCTCAACTATAAGGACAATGAATCTTGCTGCTAAAGTTACACGAAAAGCCAAAGCGAGGACGACCTAGCGCTTCTTACGACAAGATAAATAAACCAACAAACCAGATCTGGTGGCATTCAAAATTGGTGAATAATGATGGTATAAGTTTCTGAAAATGGATGTTAAATGTTGAGAATTACAAAGTGAGGGGAGAAGAAACTGAGTGAACTTGAAACGAGATCCTAAAAGAAGGTGCTGATTCTGTATCTGCAACGGAGATTATGAATTAGGTAGAACAATCCGCGATGATAAGATGAGGAAAATACACTACTGGCCATTAAAATTGCTACACCATGAAGATGACGTGCTAGAGACGCGAAATTTAACCATCAGGAAGAAGATGCTGTGATATGCAAATAATTAGCTTGTCAGAGCATTCACACAAGGTTGGCGCTGTTGGCGACACCTACAACGTGCTGACATGAGGAAAGTCTCAAACCGATTTGTCATACACAAACAGCAGGTGAGCGGCGTTGCCTGGTGAAAGGATGTTGTGATGCTTCGTGTAAGTAGGAGAAATGCGTACCATCACGTTTCCGAATTTGATAAAGGTTGGATTGTAGCCTATCGTGATTGCGGTGTATCATATCGCGACATTGCTGCTCGCGTTGGTCGAGGTCCAATGACTGTTAGCAGAATATGGAATCGGTGGGTTCAGGAAGGTAATACAGAACGCCGTACTGGATCCCAACGGCCTCGTATCACTAGCAGTCGAGATGACGGACATCTTATCCACATGGCTGTAACGGATCGTGTAGCCAAGTCTCGATCCCTGAGTCAACAGATAGGGACGTTTGCAAGACAACAACCATCTGCACGAACAGTTCGACGACGTTTGCAGCAGCTCGGAGACCATGGCTGCGGTTACCCTTGACGCTGCATCACAGACCGGACCGCCTGCGATGGTGTACTCGACGACGAATCTGGGTGCACGAATGGCAAAACGTCACTTTTTCGGATGAATCCAGGTTCTGTTTACAGCATCATGATGGTCGCATCCGTGTTTGGCGACATTGCGGTGAACGCACATTGGAAGCGTGTATTAGTTATCGCCATACTGGCGTACCAGCCGGCGTGATGGTATGGGGTGCCATTGGTTACACGTCTCGGTCACCTTTTGTTTGCACTGACGGTACTTTGATCAGTGGACGTTACATTTCAGATGTGTTACGACCCGTGGCTCTACCCATCATTCGATCCCTGCGAAACCCTACGTATCAGCAGGATAATGCACGACCGCATGTTGCAGGTCCTGTGCGGGCCTTTCTGGATACAGAAAATGTTGGACTGTTGCCCTGGCCAGCACATTCTCCAGATCTCTCACCAATTGAAAACGTCTGGTCAATGGTGGCCGAGCAACTGGCTCGTCACAATACGCCAGTCACTACTCTTGATGAACTGTGGTATCGTGTTGAAGCTGCTTGAGCAGCTGTACCTGTACACGCAATCCAAGCTCTGTTTGACTCAATGCCCAGGCGTATCAAGGCCGTTATTACGGCCAGAGGTGGTTGTTCTGGGTACTGATTTCTGAGGATCTATGCACCCAAATTGCGTGAATATGTAATCACATGTCAGTTCTAGTATAATATATTTGTCCAATGAATATCCCCTTATCATCTACATTTCTTCTTGGTGCAGCAATTTTAATGGCCAGTAGTGTAATTACTGAAAGAAGTAGTTTGCCTAATATGACGTAACGTGTTATGTTTTAGTTAATATGGCAACTGCGGGAGTAACAATAGAATGTTGACCTCACATTAATGATGAATTGTACAGATAAACCAAAGAATGTTGAAAACACATTAATGATGACAGGGGATGTAGTAAGTACGAAAACTAGATGAAAGTACAACTTAGAAAGTAATGGTGGTTAGCATCGTCTTACTGAATGGCATGAGTATGGACGAGTTGACGCTTGTGGAGTGATAAGACCTGCATCATTCACCGCCGTTCCCTACCATCATGCTATAAATGGTATGTAGGCGGTCACATTCTGACCGAAAGCGGAACTATTAGAAATAAATATTTTATTGCAGTCAAGTTTTATAATCCATTTTATATCTACATCTAAATTTATTCTGCAAATAACAGTAACGTGCATGGTGGAGGCTCATGCGGCACGGTGAGTTGCAGATTTCCGCTCACCTTTTCCTGAATCTCTTCTGACATGCGCGCCTCCTTGACGTTGCTGAAATGCAGTTCTCTATAGAAAAAACAGCTGTGCACCTCGTAACTACAAGTCCCACGAGAAATTGTTTTGTCGGTGGAAGGAATAATGAAATTAAACTTTTTATGTGCCTAAAACTTCACTCTATTACGGTAGGCTTGCATACGTCAGTTACTACGAAGCCTTACTCTAACCTGTACAAAGTCCCAAAAGTTCACAGGCACACATCATTCATAACAGTAGACAGTTTATGGTAATTATTAATGCTACTTCCCAGAAAGTTTACGAATGAAGTGTTTCTTTTAGAATAGCTCGTTCAAATGTTGCGATAACCAGTCTCACATAACAAAACGTTCATGTTCGCGAATAAGCAACACGCAACTAGGAATTTAGGTATTTAAAATGTCACCAAAAGTACTGAATTTCACTCCTTGCGTTAAATGGAACTCTTTTTACACTTAATGGCATTTCTCAAACTTTTTGGTACCTATATATCACAATATTAACAATTTGCAAGGAAACACATATCAATAGGTTTCCTTTAATTTATGTCTTTAGTAATCTGTTAACAAAAAGTCGACATAATACTTTTCTAGGTTTGGTACTGCGTCATAATGTAAAAACTAATGTTGCTGTAGAAAAGCCAACGTTTCGGCCACGATTGCAGCGGCCTTCTTCTGGGTCTAATGGTGCGTCATAGTTATGCAGTGGCCTTTATATTTTCTTGTTAGTGTTCACTGCGCATGCCATTACGTCATAATTTTAAAAAGGTAGTTGGTTTATTGGTCACTTAAGGAAGAAGGAGAGGGAACTTTATTGTAATAGGTTATTGCGGTGGAGGGAGAACGTGACCTCTGTTGTCCATTGGCCCTTGTGTTAAGTGTCATGATTGGTGACCACTGTCGAATGAGAAGTTTGCTGCTGTTTACCAACTGCTGGACGTCGGCCGCGCGGCGGCAGTTACCCGCCGGTGGTGCTCGTGCCTCGTGTTGACAGTGCGGTCTGTTGGGCTCTGATTGCTGGCAGCCAAGATGGGGCAAGCCTGAGTCCATCCTCCCTGTTCATGTTGTTAGGGTGTTTAAGTATTTCGATGGCCTCTCTGATTTTGCGTTTCGTCATAATTGACTGCTTGGCCAACACACAGGCTTCGCTGAATTTTATTTCTTTCCCGCAGTCATGCTGATGTTCTGCCACTGCGGATTTGTTGTGTTGCCCTGAACGAATATAACGCTCGTGCTCCCGAATGCGCGTTGCTATTGGCCTGCCAGTCTCTCCGATGTATGCCTCCCCACATTCGCATTCCACCTTGTAAACGCCTGCAGTGCGTAATGCATCCACCTTGTCTTTGGTGGAGCCTAGCATGTCCTGGATCCTACGACCACTGTAGAAGACAGGCTGCACTCCAACGCGGCGAACGTGTTTGCCTATTCGGTCAGTGACGTTTTTCACATAGGGTAAGCGTACTGTTGGCTGCAGTTTGTCTATTTCCTGCTTATCTTTCTTGCTTGTGTTCGTCGACAAGGCTGTGTATATCGACTTATGGCTGTAGCCATTGGCTAAAAACGTTGTGCGTAACCTTTTAAGCTCAGGTGTGATGTTTTGAGCATCACTTACGCCCTGAGCACGGATTGCCAAAGAGCAGATGACAGAGTTCTTCTGCGCTGGGTGGTGGCAGGATTGGGCGTGCAGATACCTGTCAGTATGTGTAGGCTTACGATATACTCTGTGCCCCAGTGTGCCCTCCGTTCTCCTGTACACTTCGACGTCTAGAAATGGGATAGTACCATTCTTTTCTACTTCCAGCGTGAACTGTATCTTCCCGTGCATACTGTTCAAATATTCGTGAAACTTGTGTAGCTCCGTTTCACCATGAGACCATATAGCGAACGTGTCGTCCACGTATCCAAACCAGCAACGTGGTCGTAAAGGAGCTGAACCGAGGGCCGCTGCTTCAAAGGCTTCCATGAATATGTCGGCTGCCAGCGGAGATAGGGGAGACCCCATTGCTACGCCGTCTGTCTGCTCGTAGTATTTTCCTTGCCATTTGAAGTACGTTGAAGTCAGGCATAACTCAACCAGGTCGCATATGTCTGACGGGACATGCTCCTGAATGATGTGGATAGTTTCATCTACTGGCACGTTCGTAAATAGTGATTTCACGTTAAAGCTGGCCATGATGTCCGTAGCTAAAATTGTTTCTCCCTTTAGGAGTTCTATAAAGTGTGTCGAGTTCTTCACATAAGAGTCCGTCTTGCCAACTAGACGTCTTACTTTGCAGGCTAGGTACTTTGCCAAATTGTAAGTAGGCGAATTGATCCCATTGACTATTGGAATCAAAGGGCAACTTTCCTTATGTATCTTTGGAACACCGTAAATTCTAGGAGAGACTGGTACTCTGGGAATAAGACCCTTGGCTGTGTCAGCGTCAGTTCTCGAGTCCTTAATCGAGGCCTGCGTCTTTCGAATTATCTTCGCCGTAGGATCTGCTCTTAGTTTTTTGCAGATGGGATCATTTAATAATTCTTTCATCTTGTCTTCATACTGCAAGGTGTCTAAGATGACAGTAGCATTGCCTTTGTCTGCTGTTAATATCACAAATTTCGTCGTTGTTCTTCAGTTCCCTGATAGCTGCTCTTTCCTCTCTGTTATGGCTGTGTTTCTGTGGTTGGCACGTAGTAGAACTCGAACGGTTTCCTGGCTAATTTTCTCAGCTTCTATCGCAGATGTGTGCCGGATTGCTGTTTCCACGGATTCGATAATTACTTCCGTGGAAATCCGCTCAGGTGTGACGGCAAAGTTTAGTCCTTTAGCTAGTGCTTCTGTAGCTGCGTTGCTGATGGGATGAGAAGAGAGGTTCACCACTGTTCGAGACGTATCCAGTCGAGGCGTAGTGTTCCGTGTCGTCTTTGCTAGCAGCTCAAATTTCTTCTTCTGGCGAATGGCGGCGGTTTCACTAGATGCATAAGCTTGCAGGTGAGTGATTCTGTCGACGTTATTCCACTCGGTTGGCGATAACGTAGATGATGCAGAAGATGTATTTGCAGCAACTGTTTGTTGTTGAAGTCAAGTTCTCTCCGCACCTGCTGAATGCGCTCCTTCAGAAGAGATTTACTGGCTCACCTGTAGATGCTTCTTGCTTTGTGAGTGTCGATGTTAAATTTGAACTGAAGAAATGTAGGTACAATGTCCTGATCCCGGCACCTCTTCAAGTAGATAAGATCGTTGAGAAGTTTCCCTTTCTTCTTCCTGAATGTTTCCAGTTTGCAGATGTTGCTATGTGTTTCCTGCCCATACAGGTTGCTAATATAATTTTATGTCGACTGACTCTGGCTGCGGAAGCCTACGCAGTTATGAAAAAAAAAGTTTGTGACCATAGGCGTAAATTAAAGGAAAGTTATTGTATATACGGGTCACTGTTTTATTCGCGACAATGTCACAGCTTGTGGACATACCAGTAGGTCTGATCACTATGAGATCCAAGCCCTGACAGTACCCATCTCTTTACACAAAAAGATATAAAAATAAAAATACGTGTGCATATGATAATTTCTGATTGGCAGAGAAACATCACAGCCAACCCGAAAGAAACATTAAACCCACTCATTACCGCATATATATATACGGAACCAATCAACATTTTTCACTGAATCCGAACAGTAAATGAACACGAATTTTCAAAACGTACAAATATAGAATTAAACTACTTTACCGAAATAATAATCTCATTTCCCCAGTACCATTAACTGGCAAACTGGTTTGTAACTAAGTTTCCGGTACGAATGACTAACATACACGTCATTCTCGAACATTGCTCACAGGACCCGTTAACTGCAATGCACGGTGTAAAAACTGTACATAAAATAGTATTTCACATTAACACCTTCATTCACTCTCATAACTAAGCACAATTATACTGGTCATTAATAAAAAATTAGGGAATTAAACAAAGGCAACTGCAAATAAAAATGGTAGTACGAGTATTTTGACTGCAGCTCAATCAGTGTCCGTCAGCTAGCGACCTCTACCAGATCGCACAGAAATAGATACACACCGGCATTTGACGTCACCTGCCCTGCCTCTGACCTAGTGCACATCTGTTTTGTTGCTGTTGCGGTTTCAATAGCCGCGATGTTAGCCGCTACGCCTGAAGGATGTTTCCCATTTTGTACTTGTCTGGGCTTCTTTCCGCTCCATTTGTGTATAGATAGCGAGAAGATCGATTGCTTAGATGTTACATTTCGCAGTTTCCCTTGAGGCGCGATTAGCAGGGCGTAGTAACACAGGCCTCCTATAAACGATTCACTGGTTTTCAAAGGTCTGGATTTTCCAGAGTATCACCACTATGGCATGCCTCAATAGAACCAAAAACTCACCCAGTCTGCATTGTGCCCACTGGATAACGTTATGAGTGCAGTGACTTTGTAAGTAGACTGTTTAGGTTTTTTTATTGGTAACGCCACCTCTGTATGAAAATCACTGGCTGTGCTGTGTGCAGTCTGTGGCTGCTTTGCATTGTTGTAATACTCGCCATTGTAGTGTTAGGCAGGTGGCTGTGAACAGCGCATAGCGTTGCGCAGTTGGAGGTGAGCCGCCAGCAATGGTGGATGTGGGGAGAGAGATGGCGGAGTTTTGTAATTTGTCATGAACTGCTATATATATTATGACTATTGAGGTAAATACATTGGTTGTTCTCTATCAAAATCTTTCATTTGCTAACTATGCCTATCAGTAGTTAGTGCCTTCAGTACTTTGAATCTTTTATTTAGCTGGCACTAGTGGCGCTCGCTGTATTGCAGTAGCTTGAGTAGCGAAGATTTTTGTGAGATAAGTGATTTGTGAAAGGTATAGTTTAATGTTAGTCAGGGCCATTCTTTTGTAGGGATTTTTCGAAAGTCAGATTGCGTTGCGCTAAAAATATTGTGTGTCAGTTTAAGGACAGTCCTGTATAAATTGTTCAAAAGCGATTAGCAGGGCGTAGTAACACAGGCCTCCTATAAACGATTCACTGGTTTTCAAAGGTCTGGATTTTCCAGAGTATCACCACTATGGCATGCCTCAATAGAACCAAAAACTCACCCAGTCTGCATTGTGCCCACCGGATAACGTTATGAGTGCAGTGACTTGACAAAATGACGACAAAGCAAGAAAAGACTTCCTTTGTGTTGGATGATGCGAAAAATTTATTTATCACAGCAGTGCAGCATACATTGAGAAGGAATTGTAAACGAGGCAGTGTGTGGTGGTCGAACAATCCAGGGACACTAGTTGTCTTTGTAAATAGAAAAGTACCGGACTGCCAGATGCAACCGTGGAGAGTGCGAGATAAGTTTCGTACGCAAAAGTCGAAGTTCATGCAAGCCATGAACTTGGAATACCGAAGCAAACTATGTGGAATATTTTACGACGGCGCTTACATTTTTAACCGTTCCGTCCACAGAGAAGAATTAGAATTAAAACAGGGAGATTATGACCAGCGCCTTCAGTTCTGCATCAGAATACAGGAAGCACTTCAGGATGAATATTTCGCCTACAAGCTGATATTCAACTGGAAAGGTTAATTGCCACGATGTGAGAGTGTAGAGCATTAAAAGTCCTCTAGAAATTATAGTACACAAACAGATTCGCCATAGGTGTTTGTAATGTCGATGCATTAAGTGGTTCCGAAAGCGGTGCTGATATTCAAGACAATAAAAGCGGGTTAAAAGCTGTGAGCTATCTGGGGAAGTTAACCTTGCATTACTGAACAACTGTTTCACCAGGTATGCTTGATATATATATATATATATATATATATATATATATATATATATATATACGAGGCCTGTTCAGAAAGTAAGCTCCGATTGATTGCCAAATTGAAACCACAGTGAACATCAGAAATGTTTTACTTGTAACAATTAGCTACACCTTTCAGCTACTTCTCTACGTAGTCGCCGTTCTGACTTAGACTTTTGTCATAGCGTTGTACCACCTTTTCAATAGCCTCATCATAGAAGGCAGCCGCCAGTGCTTTCCGCCAATTCTCCACGCTGGCCTACACCTCGTTGTCTGTGTCAAAATGTTGTCTTCAAAGAAAGCGGTTCATGTGACCAGAGATGAAACTCAGGGGGAGACAATTGCGGACTGTATTGTGGGTAATCTAACATTTCCATTTGAAAACGACGCAGGAGCATCTTCATTGCCCCTGCAGAATGCGGCTGAGAATTGTCTTGAAGAAGAAACAGCACGACAATTATGTAATGTTAGCTGCATAGCTTCAGGCGAAATTTCTCACCAGGCCCTCGTACTTGGCGGCAGACACTATTTTCTAGACATCTTTACGCACTCACTGCGAGCTCAGAAATGAGAAGAGCGACGTGATGCTAACTGGGGTTATACTAGAGACACTACCCAACACATCTGTGCAAAGCTTTATCGGATTTTCATAGTCGTTTCCATTTCGCGACCGATCGGAGCTTACTTTCTGAACGCACCTCGTATATATATATATATATATATATATATATATATATATATATATATATATATATATATATAGAGAGAGAGAGAGAGAGAGAGAGAGAGAATTTAAATAAAAAGAAATAAATCAGTTTATATTTGGACATTTATTTTAACATCGATCATTGTATCATTGTTCTGTTAAAATTTCAGCATATTAAACTTGATTCATAACTAAACTGGTGCCTTATTTAGGATCGTGAAAATGTGAGTTTGTAATCTTACAGAACACATCAAATATGGAGCCAAGATTGGGGGACTGCATACAACACTGCATTCATAAAATAACACACGAAGAACGTTGAAACATATGCAAGAGGAAATTAACCACAACAAACCGATTCAATTTTCACCCAAAGAAGTTACGTTCGTATTGCAATCCTGTACGTCATGAAATTACCACACACTGGTATACTAAATTCGTACTAACTCTCTGTGAAATCTTCCCGAAAAGAAAAGCTGAGGGCTACTTTGATGATTACAGTACATGCTTCACGTGGTCAACTTGGTTTACACAAAGAGTGTAACTCCACAATAATTTTGATAATTAAAATAAATTACATCGAAACACAAATTACAAAAGAAAAATCTTGAACTGGTTACTATCGTCTTACTATTAACCTGATGGGTCAAACAATTGTATACGCACGTGGTACTGGTCACACAATGTACACCCCACGTGGATTGAACATAAAGAAAAGTTGCTATATTGAAAAATATTGTCAAGACGAGACGTTATAATCTCACGCACATTCGCATTTAAGATTGATGATCTTAGTTAGAGTTACTGATCAACATGTGGTTCCACTTTACTCACAAAGTAGTGACAAAGCAACTACCGGAAGATATTCTGAACTTCACACTCGAATTACACTCCCGGGTTCCCGGGTTCGATTCCCGGCGGGGTCAGGGATTTTCTCTGCCTCGTGATGGCTGGGTGTTGTGTGATGTTCTTAGGTTAGTTAGGTTTAAGTAGTTCTAAGTTCTAGGGGACTGATGACCATAGATGTTAAGTCCCATAGTGCTCAGAGCCATTTTTTTCGAATTACACTGCGTTGCAATTTAAGATAATATTAGATATTTTAGAGCTAAACCTGAAATAAAGGTGATTAAATTTTCAATTAGGCTGAACTTAAGAAATCCATTGTCCTACGGACTTAGCAGACACGCGCTTAGCCGGAGATCTTACCACTTCAGACGCTCGCCGCGGACCGACTGACGTGGTCCCTTCCTGAGGGTGCCTCACAAATACAAACGGAAGTGACCAGAGAGGCAGCTCCCTATACCAACATAACAAGGGACGGACAGGACCATACTAATAATAGAAACCTCTTTGCTTCTAGAAAGCGTAGCTACCTGTTCCGACGTTGGTCCTACTGTTTTCTAGCAGACAGGCTTGTCTGCTACCATCAAGCATGCTACTAGAAATACATTTGCTCATTCATCCTCTCAAACAGAAGGGAAGGGAGATGACAGTATCTTATCATATACAGTATATAAAAGAAAGCGGATGTAGGTTCCGTATGAGACTGTGTGACATGAATTACATATAAACTGTGTTTTAAAGTGTAGTTGTGTGACAGATAGTTCTTGTTTATGTGTAAAAGTAACGCGTTCCAATGCTCAGTCTCCTCCCAGATAGAGTCAGAAACACCACAGTAAATTTGGATGTGGAATTTATGCCGTAAATAACAACAGATTTAAGAAATTAACCTGAAAGGAACCCAACAGAGACCTTTCATGTTTTTTTCTATAATTTCGCAGAAGAAGCTGTATTGGTCGTTTATACTTCTGTGGGAAGACGTGATGGGTGACTCTCATCTTGAATTTAATTGCAGCATCGATGGTCTTCCGTATCGGTGGATTTGGCAAAGTGGTGTGGAAGATGTGACTGTGTTTCCTCCTCCCCCCCCCACACCCACCACCCCCCCTTCCTTCGTCGTCTGACCTAACAACTTGTGACCTTCTTCATTGCAGGTGCATAATGGCATCGTTTACGCACCCCAATGCAGTAAACACTGGAACAACTCAGAGAAGGTATCAATGCCTTGGATTTCCTCTAAACTCTCTGATTGGTTATAGAAACCTTTCACAATCTGTACTACACTATTTTTCATATTTTCATCATCAGTATGAATCCTATTGAATATGAGTTCAATACACGTGATCAGTATTTAGTAGTATTTTGTAAGCGGTCTTCTTTGTAGATTGCATATTCCCAGTATCATAACAATGGACGAAGGTCTGCCACTTACTTTGCTTACAACTGAACCTATATGGTCATGCCATTTAATATCCCTACCAAGTGTTACATCAAGATAGCTGTGTATGTTGACGATTCCAACGGTGACTCATTGGTTTTGTAGTCTTGGCAGACAATGATTTTCTTTCATGTGAAATACACTGTACCACATTTCCAAAGACTTGAAACACGATGGTAATCTTTGCAGCGCTATGGAAGCTTATCAGCATGTGACGGAAAATTTGTGTACCTTTTTCCAGACAGAACAACGCTAGAGATAATTACATCAACAGTGAAAAGTCAGGTTTCTATTAATATTGTCTGTCAGGTCATTAAAATATTCTAATATTCTATGAACAGCAGAGTACACAACACACCTCTATGGGACCCTTCTGAAAGCACTCCCGCATCTATGGATAATACGCAATCCAGTATAACGTTCTATGTCCTCCCTACTATAAAATCCTCAAAGCAATCAGAAATTTCATTTGATTGTTGATATGACCGTATTTTTGTTAATGAGCGTTGGTGTGGTGCTGAGTGAAATGCTTTTCGGAACACAATCATTACTGGATGGACGTTAGCTGCCTTGATTCATGATTTCTAGGACCTCATATGAGAAATGTACAAGTTACGTTTTGCATGACCGATGTTCACGGGATCCATGTTGCTGGCGTATACCATAATGGAGGCAATTGTGTTCGAAGTATATCATTACACTTTAGCACAGAATATGGGTTATTTTGTTGATCAGAGGAGATCTGTTCCAGAAACATTACTACGGTTTATCTAGCATATAGGTAATATCGTGGATAATTTTTCCTACCCTTGTAAGACGAATGCGTTGCCGGCGATGGGCGAGGCATGACAGAGTCTCTGACCAGAGAGTAGTATGTCGTTAGTTGTTGCTTGTCGCTAGTCTGCGCTTGTCTGCGCGAGTCGACAGTAGTCTGGAGTAGTTTGCGTGAGTCGGCGGGAGTCGGCGCGTGTCGGCTGTGTGCTCTGCTCGGGACTCTGGTCAGGACTTGGACGATGAGTATTGTTGTAGAAGGTAAAGAAGCAGCCTTGCGCGTATCTAATAATGTATGTTAATTGTCATTTAATTTGTTCGAAAAAATGCCCCAATAATAATTTTTACAATATAAAGTAACCTTTTTAAAGAAAAGCGTTCATTTCAATTTAAAGAATATTTCCAATACATGATCATTCCTTCCAAGAATCAAAAAAAAAAAAAAAATATGCGCCAGCATTGCACGAAGCTGTGTCGAAAAATTTCTACTTAAGAGCAGATATATTTGCAGTTTTTTTATTGAGGTAAGAATTTTTGCTTTTTTATTCAGAATACAGGGCCGAAGGGCAGCGCTGCTGTCCTCATAAAATTTATCAGGTTACTAACTTTTATTATTATTTCCGGGTTTACGAATTGAATTTTGAGGTTACATTAAATTTGAATGCATTTCTGCACACAGACTATAAATGGGAGCCAATTTTGTTCAGAGGTCACAACATTAGAAAAATTCATTTAATTATTAATTTTGTGAGGAGTTTACGCTTGGTTCATGGTGCATTCACATTTTCATTCATATATTTATTTATTTTTTCTGTGAGGAGGTTACACTTGGCGACCCTGCCAGGATCGTATTTCTTTGCGAATCTTCTGATAAGTAGTCATATATCTGCTCTTATTTACTAAAATGTAGTTTGCATCTGGCACAACGCATTTACTAATTTGTCACTCTTTCTTTCACAGATCATCGGCAATTAGTTGCTCTTTGTTGTATTTGTGTTTGTTGCATTTTGCATTCTCTTTGTTTCATTTATGAATAATTTTGATTTGTGAAAAATGCCGCAAAAAACTGTTAACAGTACATCGCGATGTGTAATGAGTGAAATAGCCGACTCAAATAATTTGACCGATAGTACTTGCGACACTCAGTGTAATGATGATAGTCCTCCATTTACAGACAATCAGTGCATGCAAACAAATTCGATTGTGTCGTCTGTTAATTTAACGACAATTGATGATGCGGGACGTTCTGTTATAATGAACGCTGCCCAGCTTGACACATCCGGTTTGCAAAATTTACGTAATCAACAGACGAATTTTTCTAACGAAAATGGACAGAGTACTCAAAATACGACAGATTTATTTGATTCCGAGTTAGTGACTGACAGTGCTCATCTGATTGGCAAACATTTTTGTGAATTACAGAATGACCAAATGGTTACACAAAACGTGACAAAAGCAAATACACCATCCCACAGTACAGAGAATAGAGCCGCTAATTTTGGCTGGGATCAAGTTATGGCATTATTCTACAAAATAATGAAAATGTCAAACAAATTAATGAAAGTCTTAAACAATCGAAAAAAGAACAAGACTACAATCACAAACAACTTAATGAAAATCTCAAACAACAACTTAATGAAATTAATGTAAAATTAGACAACAATTCTAGACAGCTTAGTGAACAGATTACAGCAGTTGCCGCCCAATGTCATGATACTAAAGAACAATTACGTGAAGAAATTAAGGCTTGTGCTAGGAAAAGTAGTGAAGAAATTAGATCTGTTGCTCAAGAATTAAGGAATACGCAAGCAGCTACAACAGAATCACTTAGAGACGCAATTAGTGCAGTCGGTAAACAATGCTCTGAAAACGCAACACAGTTACGCGACGAGTATAAATTAATGTCAGCAGAACTTTCGCTCACACTGGATGCAAAAGTAGTCGCGAAATTCGACCAACAGAACCGTCAAATTGATGATCGTTTTAATCACCACCTACAAAACAGTGAAACGCGTTACCGTAAATTCATACAGGAACAAAATAAAGTAAAACGACAAGTTATTGAAACAATTACCGCACAGAGACAGGAAGATAAACGTAAATTGTTTACGAAAGCAAAAACATACGTAGACAACACTATTGCTACAGTATGAGACGAAATTAATACTATCAAACAGTTGAACACCGAATTGCGTGATGAAATTTCCGATCTTAAATCAAAAACAGACACACACACAGTAGACTTTCAGACAGTGACCGACAGACTTGAAGAATTAGAACTAATACAGGATCCCGATGTCATCAAAGCAGACGTTAAAAAAATAAACGAAACAACACGTAAAATACAAAAACAAATTAATGCTTGTGACACTAAAAACGATGATCAGGTAAAAATACTGACTGAAAAATCCAGCGAAAAGCAGCGCGATTCGTCATGGGGACATTTAGTCAGCGCGAGAGCGTTACGGAGATGCTGAACAAGCTCCAGTGGCGGACACTTCAAGAAAGGCGTTACGCAATACGGAGAGGTTTATTATCGAAATTACGAGAGAGCACATTCCGGGAAGAGATGGGCAACATATTACTACCGCCCACATATATCTCGCGTAATGATCACAACGAAAAGATCCGAGAAATTAGAGCAAATACGGAGACTTACAAGCAGTCGTTCTTCCCACGCACAATTCGTGAATGGAACAGGGAAGGGGGGATCAGATAGTGGTACAATAAGTACCCTCCGCCACACACCGTAAGGTGGCTCGCGGAGTATAGATGTAGATGTAGATATGATGAATTGGCCAGTCGTATTGACGTTATTGAAAGTAATAATGACAGCAAATCAGACGATACTTCACCGATTTCGTTTAATCAAACACCTGAATTCCAAAATCTACAGCAGACAATCAGTGAGATAGATTCGTCTAATAATACATTACGTAGAAAATTGTCAACTTTACAGCAAGAGGTAACAGAGATGGAAAATGTTTCAGCGTTTAACACATCACAGCAGACGCCACTTTGCGAACATTTGTCGGACTCACACAGCCTGTATAATTTAGGTAATTTACAGAGACTACGTGACTTAAAATCCGAAAAGACAGAGACAAACAGATTCTTATGCAATCCTGAACCTGTTCACACTTTCAGTGACGATAACGTTGATTATAAGCAATTTGTATGTGTAAAGAAATCTAAGGTATTTGAAAATGACAGAGCACAAGTACACGCTTTGAACTGGATATGACAACTTATTTTTGTACTTTCACCAGCTTGGCCTGTAATGCAGAAACTAGAATTAGCATGGATACAACCATTTGCTTTTGAATTTTCATCGGCATTGCCTGTAACACAGAATCCAAAATTTAATTGTAGCGCGTAATAAACCTCAGGGGATTCATTACACTTTAATGAATATGTGCCGTAGCGTGCACAGGGCCCCGAGTCGTAGTAGTGCTGTTTCATCTTTAGTTTTCTGCACTGCTGCCTTCTCTTCTACTATCCTTTATATCTATCAAAACAGCTCTTTAACTATCGCTCTATCTACGGTTAAGAATGAGTAAAGAAAACCTGATACGACAAGTTTTACCGAAAGTGACAATTTTTATTAGACACTCCCGAAATGACAAGAACTACCAGCGTAATTTTAATATCAGACAAAATTTTAATCATCAGTAATTACAAAATTTTCAGCAGTCGCAAACACGTTTTGGTAACAATAGAGGTTTTTCCGAACAACAGCAACAAAACCAACCGGTTAGCATACCTAACCAACACTGTAATGTACAAGGTCAACCAAGCTTTAATGTTTCGCCGCGTGCACGTATAGCATCAGCTCCAACAAATAGTAGCGCACAGCAACAAGGGAATCAGTACGTACAGAAAACACACTATTTCAATTCCTATCGCAGTGCACCGTATAGAAATGACTATCAAGACAGACGTAAAAATAATGAGCACAATTTTCAGTGTACATTTAATAACGGTGTTATCAGCAGCAAAATTATCCGCAACAACATACTATAATGAATGAACCAGATAGTAGATATCATCCCGAACATAATACGTCAGGAAGAAATAACAGAACAGTACAAATAGTTGAAATGCCACAGCATTCTCCCGAAAATAATAGCACGTCAGATAGAATTTGACTAGATACAGTACATGTTGGATCTTCCAGCAACGCAAGCAATGCTTTTGACACGCAGAATCTTGTTCACGAAAATATTATTACTTTTGACACCACCCGACACACTTTTGCATGAAAGACATTATCACAACGTACGTAGACGTCATTCTTATTGCAGAAGCTCACTGGTCTGAACACAATCTGATTCTTGAACAACTGTTGCAAAATTTTCGTGCACAAGGACTCACAGTTAATCTCAGTAAATCGCACTTTGCTAAAACTTCTATAAAATTTCTTGGACATGTAATTTTAGCAGAGGGCATTACACCTGACCCAGAAAAACTTCAAGCTTTACGTGACATTACCGTTCCTACGACGAAGAAACAACTACGCAGTTTTTTGGGTTTATTTGACTTTTTTCGTAAATTTATTCATTACTCTGCTTTAGATACCCGTAGATTATGTCAATGGACAGGTAACAACACTATTTGGTCCTGGGATAAGCAAGCACATTTTGAATTTGTGAACCTGAAAGAAGCCTTGTTCAATGCACCACTTTTATCGCACCCAGATCTTACCAGAAATTTTTTCATTGCCACCGACAGTTCTAACACCACATTAGGCGTACACATTTTTCAGGAAATTGAAGAAGATGGCACTACAGTAATTAAAAACATCGCCTTTGCGAGTGGCATACTGTCACCTGCTGAACGTAATTATTCTGTCACAGAACTTGAAACATTATGTGTTGTTTGGGCATCTACGAGATTTCGGAATTTTTTTTATGGAGGACACACTACCGTCTACACAGATCATAGAGCGATACAGTTTTTTCTTTCGGCTAAATTTACACACGACAGATTAAGCAGATGGAAAATTTATTTACAGGAATTTAATTTTACAATTGTTCACATTCCCGCTACACAAAATATTGTAGCAGACGCACTATCCCGTTCTCTCAGCAACAATCAGCAAGACATCGCAACCAACTTCTACAAAGCAAATTTCAGCGTCATGTACATTCAACAAGTTGCATTTGAAAATTTCACAACGTGTGGAAAGAAATTAAACACCTTTGGCAAGATGGGAATAATGTTACCATTAGAAACCATTACACTGTACGCAATGACATTCTATTTCGCCGCTCTCACCCTGACTGCAACATCTACATCTACATCTACATCTATACTCCGCGAGCCACCTTACGGTGTGTGGCGGAGGGTACTTATTGTACCACTATCTGATCCCCCCTTCCCTGTTCCATTCACGAATTGTGCGTGGGAAGAACGACTGCTTGTAAGTCTCCGTATTTGCTCTAATTTCTCGGATCTTTTCGTTGTGATCATTACGCGAGATATATGTGGGCGGTAGTAATATGTTGCCCATCTCTTCCCGGAATGTGCTCTCTCGTAATTTCGATAATAAACCTCTCCGTATTGCGTAACGCCTTTCTTGAAGTGTCCGCCACTGGAGCTTGTTCAGCATCTCCATAACGCTCTCGCGCTGACTAAATGTCCCCATGACGAATCGCGCTGCTTTTCGCTGGATCATGTCTATCTCTTCTATTAATCCAACCTGGTAAGGGTCCCATACTGATGAGCAATACTCAAGAATCGGACGAACAAGCGTTTTGTAAGCTACTTCTTTCGTCGATGAGTCACATTTTCTTAGAATTCTTCCTATGAATCTCAACCTGGCGCCTGCTTTTCCCACTATTTGTTTTATGTGATCATTCCACTTCAGATCGCTCCGGATAGTAATTCCTAAGTATTTTACGGTCGTTACCGCTTCCAATGATTTACCACCTATGGCATAATCGTACTGGAATGGATTTCTGCCCCTATGTATGCGCATTATATTACATTTATCTACGTTTAGGGAAAGCTGCCAGCTGTCGCACCATTCATTAATCCTCTGCAGGTCTTCCTGGAGTACGTACGAGTCTTCTGATGTTGCTACTTTCTTGTAGACAACCGTGTCATCTGCAAATAGCCTCACGGAGCTACCGATGTTGTCAACTAAGTCATTTATGTATATTGTAAACAATAAAGGTCCTATCACGCTTCCTTGCGGTACTCCCGAAATTACCTCTACATCTGCAGATTTTGAACCGTTAAGAATGACATGTTGTGTTCTTTCTTCTAGGAAATCCTGAATCCAATCACAAACCTGGTCCGATATTCCGTAAGCTCGTATTTTTTTCACTAAACGTAAGTGCGGAACCGTATCAAATGCCTTCCTGAAGTCCAGGAATACGGCATCAATCTGCTCGCCAGTGTCTACGGCACTGTGAATTTCTTGGACAAATAGGGCGAGCTGAGTTTCACATGATCTCTGTTTGCGGAATCCATGTTGGTTATGATGAAGGAGATTTGTATTATCTAAGAACGTCATAATACGAGAACATAAAACATGTTCCATTATTCTACAACAGATTGACGTAAGCGAAATAGGCCTATAATTATTCGCATCTGATTTATGACCCTTCTTGAAAATGGGAACGACCTGCGCTTTCTTCCAGTCGCTAGGTACTTTACGTTCTTCCACAGATCTACGATAAATTGCTGATAGAAAGGGGGCAAGTTCTTTAGCATAATCACTGTAGAATCTTACGGGTATCTCGTCTGGTCCGGATGCTTTTCCGCTACTAAGTGATAGCAGTTGTTTTTCAGTTCCGATATCGTTTATTTCAATATTTTCCATTTTGGCGTCCGTGCGACGGCTGAAGTCAGGGACCGTGTTACGATTTTCCGCAGTGAAACAGTTTCGGAACACTGAATTCAGTATTTCTGCCTTTCTTCGGTCGTCCTCTGTTTCGGTGCCATCGTGGTCAACGAGTGACTGAATAGGGGATTTAGATCCGCTTACCGATTTTACATATGACCAAAACTTTTTAGGGTTCTTGTTTAGATTGTTTGCCAATGTTTTATGTTCGAATTCGTTGAATGCTTCTCTCATTGCTCTCTTTATGCTCTTTTTCGCTTCGTTCAGCTTTTCCTTATCAGCTATGATTCGACTACTCTTAAACCTATGATGAAGCTTTCTTTGTTTCCGTAGTACCTATCGTACATGATTGTTATACCACGGTGGATCTTTCCCCTCGCTTTGGACCTTAGTCGGTACGAACTTATCTAAGGCGTACTGGACGATGTTTCTGAATTTTTTCCATTTTTGTTCCACATCCTCTTCCTCAGAAATGAACGTTTGATGGTGGTCACTCAGATATTCTGCGATTTGTGCCCTATCACTCTTGTTAAGCAAATATATTTTCCTTCCTTTCTTGGCATTTCTTATTACACTTGTAGTCATTGATGCAACCACTGACTTATGATCACTGATACCCTCTTCTACATTCACGGAGTCGAAAAGTTCCGGTCTATTTGTTGCTATGAGGTCTAAAATGTTAGCTTCACGAGTTGGTTCTCTAACTATCTGCTCGAAGTAATTCTCGGACAAGGCAGTCAGGATAATGTCACAAGAGTCTCTGTCCCTGGCTCCAGTTCTGATTGTGTGACTATCCCATTCTATACCTGGTAGATTGAAGTCTCCCCCTATTACAATAGTATGATCACGAAACTTCTTCACGACGTTCTGCAGGTTCTCTCTGAGGCGCTCAACTACTACGGTTGCTGATGCAGGTGGTCTATAGAAGCATCCGACTATCATATCTGACCCACCTTTGATACTTAACTTAACCCAGATTATTTCACATTCGCATTCGCTAATAACTTCACTGGATATTATTGAATTCTTTACTGCTATAAATACTCCTCCACCATTGACGTTTATCCTATCCTTGCGGTATATATTCCATTCTGTGTCTAGGATTTCGTTACTGTTCACTTCCGGTTTTAACCAACTTTCCGTTCCTAATACTATATGCGCACTATTTCCTTCAATAAGCGATACTAATTCAGGAACCTTGCCCTGGATACTCCTGCAGTTTACCAATATTACGTTAACTTTTCCTGTTTTTGGTCTCTGAGGACGGACGTTCTTTATCAACGATGCTGATGTTCTCTCTGGTAAGCCGTCAGGTATTTTATCGTTTCGCCCAAGGGGGGGGTCCCTCTAACCTAAAAAACCCCCGTGTGCACGCCACACGTACTCTGCTACCCTAGTAGCTGCTTCCGGTGTGTAGTGCACGCCTGACCTGTCTAGGGGGGCCCTACAGTTCTCCACCCAATAACGGAGGTCGATGAATTTGCAACCATTATAGTCGCAGAGTCGTCTGAGCCTCTGGTTTAGACCCTCCACACGGCTCCAAACCAGAGGACCGCGATCGACTCTGGGCACTATGCTGCAGATATTAAGCTCAGCTTGCACTCCGCGTGCGATGCTGGTTGTCTTCACCAAATCAGCCAGCCGCCGGAAGGAACCAAGGATGGCCTCAGAACCCAAGCGGCAGGCGTCATTCGTTCCGACATGTGCTACTATCTGCAGCCGGTCACACCCAGTGCGTTCAATAGCTGCCGGAAGGGCCTCCTCCACATTACGGACGAGACCCCCCGGCAAGCACACCGAGAGCACACTGGCATTCTTCCCCGACCTACCCGCTATTTTCCTGAGGGGCTCCATAACCCGCCTAACGTTGGAGCTCCCTATAACTAATAGGCCCGCCCTCTGTGACTGTCGGGACCTTGCCGGAGAATCGGCCACTGGCCCAACAGGCGAGGCATCCTGTGGTGGCTCGGAAACGATGTCATCACCACTAGGAAGCACCCCGTACCTGTTGGAAAGGGGTAAGGCAGCTGCCACGCGGCCAGATCCCACCTTCGCCTTTCGGCCAGGCACGCGCGAACCCACCACTGTCCGCCATTCACCCTGGAGTGATGGCTGACCGGTAAGATGCTCACTGCCGGAAGACGCAGCGACATCAGGGGTTCCATGTGATTCCAAGGCCACCGAAGTAGGCATAGGTCTCACCACAGTTGCCCCAACGCCACTACGAGCCGACGCCTGCGCCTCGAGCTCGATGAGCCTAACAGACAAAGCCTCCACCTGCCCCCGAAGAGTGGCCAATTCTCCTTGCGTCCGCTCACAACAACCACAGTCCCTACACATGACTATGTTTACCCTACTCTATACGGTGACAAATTCCCAAGATAATCTTCTGATGAGCTACTCTGATAATCAAGAAACACTCACTGAAATACGAGACGCGAAAACTACGCTAGGTTTTCCCAGAAAAACTATTTAAAAGCTAAGCGCAGCAAATAAGTACAAAATAAATTTCTCTCCTAACGATCAAGAACTGTTAGTTTCTATGCAGAGCAGATAAACACAAATAGAATCCCTTCCTTAGTGGAAGGTCGTAAACAAAATGCAAAATAAACGCTTTATACAAACAGTACTCGCTGCTGCTGGTGCTCTCGCTCTGGCTGTCACAAGACAACTGCTGATTCAAGTGACTAGTGGCTAACGGCCGCGAAACAAACAAAAGACGGTTTTAGGGCGCTTTCTGTTCTAAACGATCAAGAAAACACTAAGAAATCTAACACGAAAACTACGTAAAGTTTTATCAAGAACTGTTAGTTACTATGCAGAGCAGATAAACACTAATAGAATCCCTTCCTTAGTGGAAGGTAGTAAACAAAATGCAAAATAAACGCTTTATACAAACAGTACTCGCTGCTGCTGGTGCTCTCGCTCTGGCTGTCACAAGACAACTGCTGATTCAAGTGACTAGTGGCTAACGGCCGCGAAACAAACAAAAGACGGTTTTTGGGCGCTTTCTGTTCTAAACGATCAAGAAAACACTAAGAAATCTAACACGAAAACTACGTAAAGTTTTATCAAGAACAGTTAGTTACTATGCAGAGCAGATAAACACTAATAGAATCCCTTCCTTAGTGGAAGGTCGTAAACAAAATGCAAAATAAACGCTTTATACAAACAGTACTCGCTGCTGCTGGTGCTCTCGTTCTGGCTGTCACAAGATTATTATGCATTCCTGACGAACTTGTTAACACATTAATCTGGTAGACTCATTTAAGTTACGCACATTACGGAGCCAGAAAATGTTTTCTTATACTGAGACAGAACTGTTATTTTACCAATATGGAGAAACGTATACGACGAGTTTTAGCATCATGTAAAATCTGCCAGAAAGCTAAATCAGACACGACTTCACATGTTCCTCCATTACATCCCAATGTACCTGTTAAATTGAGACATATGGCCGCTGTAGACATTTTTGGTCCGATTCCCAGAACTAATAGAGGTTTTTGCTACATCTTTGTCGCTGTTGAACTCACTTCAAAATTTGTTACCTTCACTCCGTTACGCAAAGCTACTGCTAAAACTGTTTCGAAAGCATTTGTAAAACATTTTCTATTTCATGTAGGGCATGTGTTGAAAGTAATTTCCGACAATGGATCACAGTTTCGATGTGCTATATGGACACGTGTGTTACGAGCTAGAAAGATTTCTCCGATATATATATCTAGGTACCATGCTTCTTCGAACCCTTGTGAACGATTAATGAAAGAAATTGGTAAACTGTGTAGAATATACTGCCATAAAAGACATATTGATTGGGACACATACATACTCTCATTCCAGGATGTAATTAATTCAATGCCAAATGAATTTACTATGCTACCTCCGTCTGTTATATTGAATAATGTTGAACCACCTAACAAAATTTAAGAATTAGTAACCTTTCCTACATCTCGTCGACTACGACACCATAAAATAATTGACATTACGCTGAACAACATCAAACGTGCCGCAGAGCGCCGGAGAAGACAGCATAAACAGGTTTGTACACGCCGTGACTTTCACATTGGACAGAAGAAATTAGTACGTACATACTCCAACAGAGGAAAGAGTAGGTGCAGTAAATTTGAGCTTCTACACGCAGGTCCATATCGAATTCGCAGCATTCCTCACCCCAATGTAGTACAGGTCGTAACTTTGAGAACCAGAAAAACCAAAGGGAACCACCACGTCTCCAACATCAAACCTTTTATTGAATGAACATACTTTATGATTTATCACACTGTAATGCCATTTCCTAATTTTTTATGACCTCTTATGCAATTATATTCACATGAATACTTACTGATGATTATCGTATTTTTTCTTGGCAAGTGCCCGGCAAGGTAAGGTTAGCAGGTCGCCTTTCTTGTCGTTACACATCAGACCGTTCATATTTTTCCAGATCAACTTACGTATCTTATGAATAATTATGCAATTTTATCTAGTGACATATTAATTTTATTAAATTCTCTCTCCATTAAAGTCTTCAATTCTCGCCTCTATTAACTACACGACATACAAGCTGAACACAAAGAAGGTCACATATCTTGTCGTTATATATCAGACCGTATGCATGTTTTCCATTTTTCATGTATGCATGATTGTTTTCCTGTTTTGGTTGTATGCACTATGAAATATTTAAGATATAACAAACACCAGTTGACTTTGACATTTTTGGATTATGATATCTCAACATCGTGACAATTTTACATTTTTTTTTTTTTTGCTGCTACATTGTGGTACTCTGTGCATATTTTTGCACCTGCACACTGTCTTATGTTTTTTGACATATTACGTTTTCTGTCATGCTATGCTGTATGCTCAATTATGTTACTATAAACCAGTTTTTATTTAGTGGGTATACGATTTAAATGCAAGACATTAATCTTTGTTCATCATTTTCAGAAAGCAATAACGTGTAAAAGAAATAAATTAAACAGAAATGGGAATTTCACCTTCGGAATGAACGAAAGAAGATGCAATACCTCGTGACGAAGAGTAAATGGATCAGAATTAACAAGCATTAACAAGAATATACTATACACATCGTAGAATAGCAGTCTTAACTAATTTTTTCTTTCAGAATACGAGGCGATTGATGCAGGCTGTCAGACAGAACTACACATCTTAGTTTTAGTGATGAAATATGCTAGAAATAAGTAATAGTTGTACAATGAATAATGAAGTGACTTTTTTGCAGATGATAATGAATGGTGATGAATAATGATGAAGAATATGCTACTATGGATAATGAAGTTTTTCTTTACAGTTGATGATAATAATGGAGTTATAATAATTTGGATCATGAAGTTTTTTTTTCTTTGCAGATGAGGATAATTTTGAAGTTTATGAATTTATGTTATGTAGTTATTTAAGTATTTGTTGCAGTTCGTTTTGACAGTATGTCTTATGTCGCATGGTATGATGACTGAAGGTTTTGGAAAGGACAGCTAGAGAATATATATATTTTATACACATTTCACTACCTGTTAATTCGAAGTTAACTACTTTTCAGCATAATATGCGTTTCTTCTTTCAGTTTAATAATCCATTTTGTATTTTTTGCAGGAGAAATTATTCATGAAATTAATGTGCTACAAGCATGTCATTTATGAATGTGATCACATATACTCTACTTGTTTCATAACCTTGCTACAGCTGACTCATGACGAATGACGTTACACATCTTTATTTGCAGCAATAACTCAAAAGCAAGTATTGTTATGCTCCAGTAATTAATTATCTATCTCAACGCAATGCATTGCTAGCACAAAAAAAGGGGGAGTTCTGAGTAATCCTGAGTAATGTTTCTAGTCACAGACGTTGAATAATAGTTACAGTATGTTACATTTTCAATATGTCCTATGTCACTGGAATGATCAGTTCTGAGTAATACTGAATGATGCTTTGTAATAATGCATAAATACTATGCCCATAATTTCTGTAAATAATATTTTGTTATACTCTATAAATGCTATGCCAATAATTGACTCTCATTTTGAATGATAATTTCTGAATAATACTGAATAAGGTTTTATAAAAATATAAGAATACTTGGTAACTGGTCAATGAATGCCAATAGTTATTTTAAATATGCTGTATGTCACTTGAATGATGAAAAATGTTTTGTAGTATTCAGTACTTGGTATATGTTTTGTAA
Organism: Schistocerca nitens; assembly: GCF_023898315.1. Lineage (NCBI taxonomy): Eukaryota > Metazoa > Arthropoda > Insecta > Orthoptera > Acrididae > Schistocerca > Schistocerca nitens. The sequence goes on from NC_064614.1 coordinate 74,603,021, forward strand.
CTGGACAATGAGTACCAATGATTACTATAACTAAGTGAATTATATTAATACTATGCCATTCATTAGTTCCTGTTTTGAATTATTACTTCTGATGGTTTGTAACTGGCCAATAAGTGCCAATGTTCTCTGTAAACAGATAATTTATGAACATTATTCTGTAATATTACATACATGGTACAGAAATGTTCAGTAACTGGGTGATGAGTGCCACCAATTACTCAAATCAGTTGTTAGACTAGTGTAATTCTCAATTAGGACTACTATGTGACTTAATGTCCTTCACCTTCTGACCTAATTACCAGAAATTACTGCAATATCCGTTTGTCCTGTCTATCCTCATGATCATGGAGCACTATATTTGGTTTTTGCACTAATTCTACGTTGGTGTACTTTACAAGAACGTGGTGTTGACACGACATGCTGTCCACCACCTTGAGCGATGGAGATGCTATTATGGTCCCACTGTTTGGTGTACCTAGTGTACTACCAAAATGATAGCATGGAATATTATTACGACATTTCAGTGTCTTGGCTACACTGATTAATACTTCAAGGAAAAGAACTTCAGATTGTCTCACTTGGTGTTGTGCTTCTGTAGAAAGATATGGACTTTCAGTGCAGCTGCGTGCAACCTAAAGTGCTACAACCATGACGCAATCCTTCCCATTCCTTTCCTAGTTCTTGTAAAATGGTAAACACTTATACAATGCGTTTAAATTCTTGTAAAATGATAAAGACATATACAGTGCGTATGCACTTCATTTCATTTGTTAACAAGATCAGTTGTCCTAAATATGCTAAAGACTTATACAGTGCGTGTGCATTTATTTCACTCCATGATATGTTATGAAAAAATGCTAAAGACTTATACAGTGCGTGTGCACTTTATTTCACACCATGATATGTTATGTAAAAATGCTAAAGACCTCTACAGTGCGTGTGCACTTTATTTCACTCCTTGATATATTTATTTGTTGTAAAAATGCTAAAGAGTTTTACAGTGCGTGTGCACTTTCGCCATTTTGTTAACATGATTTGTATTCATGGCCTATACATTTGTGATTTCCTGATATGTTCTGTACTACAGTGCGTGTGCACTTTCGTCATTTTGTTAACATGATTTGTATTCGTTGCCTGTACATTTTGTCATTGCCTGATATGTTCTGTACTCAGTGGATGTGCACTATATTTTATTTCACGTTCTGCACCTATATATACACACACACACATATATATATATATATATATATATATATATATATATATATATATATTCTGTGATTGTAAAGTTAGTTAATTAAGAAAAATTTGTTGCTCATGGCAAGTCCAAATGACTCACCATCGCTGCCAAATTTTTGCCCCCCCCCCCCCCCCCCGTGGAGGGTTATGTAAGACGTATGCGTTGACGGCGATGGGCGAGGCATGACAGAGTCTCTGACCAGAGAGTAGTATGTCGTTAGTTGTTGCTTGTCGCTAGTCTGCGCTTGTCTGCGCGAGTCGACAGTAGTCTGGAGTAGTCTGCGTGAGTCGGCGGGAGTCGGCGCGTGTCGGCTGTGTGCTCTGCTCGGGACTCTTGTCAGGACGCTGCAGGATGGGTATTATTGTAGAAGGTAAAGAAGCAGCCTTGCGCGTATCTAATAATGTATGTTAATTGTCATTTAATTTGTTAGAAAAAATGCCCCAATAATAATTTTTACAATATAAAGTAACCTTTTTAAAGAAAAGCGTTCATTTCAATTTAAAGAATATTTCCAATGCATGATCATTCCTTCCAAGAATAAAAAAAAAAAAAAATATGCGCCAGCATTGCACGAAGCTGTGTCGCAAAATTTCTACTTAAGAGCAGATATATTTGCAGTTTTTTTATTGAGGTAAGAATTTTTGCTTTTTTATTCAGAATGCAGGGCCGAAGGGCAGCGCTGCTGTCCTCATAAAATTTATCAGGTTACTAACTTTTATTATTATTTCCGGATTTACGAATTGAATTTTGAGGTTACATTAAATGTGAATGCATTTCTGCACACAGACTATAAATGGGAGCCACTTTTGTTCAGAGCTCACAACATTAGAAAAATTCATTTAATTATTAATTTTGTGAGGAGTTTACGCTTGGTTCATGGTCCATTCACATTTTCATTCATATATATATATATATATATATATATATATATATATATATATATATATATATATATATATATATATCTTTCTGTGGGGAGGTTACACCCTTCTTGTAGACGGTTATGACCATTGCTTTCTTCTACCGACCGAGCATTGTCCATACGTTAGAGCACTGATATGTTTAAAAGTGAGGCTAATTCAGCCTAAAATTCTGTGTATAACCTTATAGGGATCCCAACTAGACCAGGAACGTGTTCACCTTCACCAGTTTTAGCTGTTTAAGTGTGGCACTGGGACGATTTATAATTACAACACTCCTCTTTTTTGGTCGTACGAGATTTGAATAAATTCAGTCTCTGTTCCTGTGTCACCCATGAATTGGCTACTGATAGCAGTTATATATGACCTTAGTTTTGTGAGAGTTCTGCCTTCACACACTGCCCTTGTGGCCGGTAAACATGTTTTATTTTACGTTCCTCTGTCAGTTAAGCACAAAGGGGAACATTAAAAGAAACTTTTGATGTGACTGCACATGTGAGATTTGATAACAACGGCGTAGTCGACGAAGCAAAAGCCTAAAATTATTTCCTCAGGAGCATTGCAACTGGCTGTCATATCCAACAACGTTAATATTTATTTAAACTTGCTGGAAGTAGATAAGAACATGAGGAATTAAAAATTGTAGATGTGTAATATAAGGAGGCATGCATCTGCTAATGTTCCTGTTTTGGAAGTAATATTGTTATCACACAGATTCTGTTTTAAATATTTAAAATGGGTGTTAGTCATAATACGTCGTCCAAAATTGTACGAAGTGCTTTCCCCGAAAATTATCATGGGCAATTAGTTCACTAGACAACATGAAGTGTAAATGGTTATGAAACCGTACTTTTCCCTCAACAACAAAAATCCTGAGCAAATAGGATGCATCATTACAGGGATTACTGACACATAGTCGTTGTAGCGAGACTGAATACTACGACACACTAATTCATCAAAAGAAATCGCAGAACATATCTCTCTAAAAAAGCAGATAAAATTGGTTTGATATATTCTTAAGAGACTGTCTCTACTCTTCCCAAACAAACTTCGGTAAGAGCAGACCAGATCTGGCTTAAATTCAAAGAAATGGTATAAACGATATGTAACAGATTTATCCATAATAAATTAATAAGAGCCGGAACTGTTGCCCATGGTACACTAATTAGATCAGAACACTGTTCCAGAAGCACCGATATAAGCATTCCAGATTTAAAACAGTGCGAAATCTCCCAGCCATCATGTTTTACAGAAGCTCGAAGTCGAGTGCGAACTTCAAACCGAGATGCTTTTAATGATTTGCACAACGAAACTGTCACGAAATCTAGCAGAAAATCCAAAGAGATTCTGGTTGTACGTAAGGTACACCAGCGGCAGTATGAAATCAATAGCATCACTGTGCGATAGAAATGGTAATATTACTGACGACTGTGCCGTTGAAGTGAAGTTTCTGAACACGGCTTTCCGATATTTCTTCACCGAATAAATTGAACTAAAGACTGCACATGTCGAATGAAGTACAGCTGTTCGAATCAGTTATCCTCTGTGTAGCGAAGCAACTCAGATCACTAAACCAAGGCAAGTTTTTTGATCGAGACTGTATACTAATTACGCCATTTTCAGAGTATGCTGATGTAACAGATCCATTCTTAGCGTTCATATACATCCACTCGCTCGACGAAAGATCCATACCTAAAGACTGGCAAGTTGCAGAGGTCAAACAAACAGCAAAGGAAGAAAATAAGAACAATCCGCTGAATTACAGATTCATTCGACTAGTTTCGTGATTTCCTGTGAGAACGGTCATAGTTCGTAGTAACTGACAGTACTCATGGAGTAAAATATAAATGATATCTGCCATTGCCGAGTGATGTGTCATACGACCTCTGCTGTTCCCAGTCTATATTAATGATATAGATGACAATCTGAGCAACCCTCTTATATTGTTTTCGGATAATGCTGCCATTTATCTTCTATTAAAGTCATCAGATGTTCAACTCATACTGTAAAATGATTTAGGCAAGGTATCTGTACGGTGCGAAAAGTGGTAAGCGATTTTAAATAATGAAAAGTATGAGGTCATCCACATGAGAACGAAAACGAATTCGTTAAGTTTCAATGCACCATAAATCATAGGAATACAAAGACTGTCAATTCAGTTAAATACTTAAGGATTACAGTTGTGGGCAACTAAGTCGGAATTTACGCACAGCTCATATTAGGCAGAAGGCGAACCAAGACTGCGTTTTATTGGCAGAACACTTAAGATGTACTGAAGAGAATGCCTACGCTACACTTGTCCGTACTCTTCTGGAGAATTACTGTGCCCTGGGGGATCCTTACAGGCTACGACTAACGAAGGATAACCAAAAAGTTTAAAAAAGGGCTGCTCGTTTTGTATCATCGTGGAAGAGGGGAAATTATGTCACTGATACATTCCTGAGTGGGTTTGGCAGCCAGCGGAACATGGTCGTTTCTCACTGCTGCGAGATATATTCACGAAATTGCAGTCACCAGCTATCACCAGCTATCTCCTACCTACATGGGAAGAAACAATCATCGTAATAAAATAAGAGACATTACAGCCCACACGCAGAAAGTTAAATGTTCTTATGTCTGGCGCGCTGTTCGGAGAGAGGGACGATACAAAGGTGGTTCGATAATCCTTCTTCCAAGCACGTAAGTGTGACCTGCAGAGGACTCATGTAGACTAATCGAAGAATAGAGCATGATGTTATGCGTCTTTTCCATCGGTTACCATGATACATATGTTTTTTCTACTTTATTTCGTGTAATCTCGTTATTGATACACTTGCCTCACTACGTTATCTAGTATACTTCTCGATGCTCATTTAAAATGTGTTGTCAAAACAGTGGCGTATGCTCCGCGTGATGGTTTCATAATTCTCAATTGTTCCGGTCTTTTGACAATTAGCAAATTTCATCCTGTACGTGGTAGCCAACGTGTTATGACAACTTCGCATATACCCTTGTTGTGATGCAGGCGGTGGGTGGTGCCGTGTATTGGTAAATAGGCTAGTGTGAATTATCTGTTACTGGGCCTAGTGTCTGGTGTAGTAATGACTTTCAATTCCACTAGGCTTCTCCGTTTCTCTAATAGTGTTATGTATCAGAGTCATAAGTCTATATCATTTTTGTTTCATCGCGTTTATTAACTGCACAGTCGTATACAAAACACTGTGGTTCATACTATTTTTGTTGACTGCCTCCAGCTGTTATTAGACCAAATGAAATGTTTCCCTCCTTAGTTTTCTTTCAAATGCATTGCTGAGTTATATGGATCTCCTTGCATTAACAGACGCCTGATGCCTGTTTACGGAAGAAGTTAAAAAGTCGTTCTCAACAACAAATAAAATGTAGAGCCAAGCCGTGGGTATCGTCTTGTTTTTCCACATTTAACCCCCACTGCTTCAGCAGTGGACGAACCAGACTGGGACTTACGTCATCAGTATGTCACGTAGCCATCCGTATTTTGTTTATTCTCTAGTCCCGTGTGGGCCCATTTGAGCATACAGTCGCCGAGCTACATTGTCAGGCTACTAATCCATTATGCCTATTCACCATTGGCCACTGCTTGACCGCACGTGCCTGTGCAAGATATACTAGCGCAACTGGCTAAGCTAATGTAAACTTGCAATGGTGTTTCACCGTCTTACTATGTTCTGCATCAGCATGAATTGCAAAATAAACGGCAAGAAGGTAAAACTAATCTTAGGAGGAGTGTATTATTAGTCTCTGTAGCATAATTACTAGTGATGGATATTAAAGTAGTAAGGTGAAGTTAGCCTTACAGCACCAGCAGTTGTATGAATAACGAAGGATTCGAGTTTAACATTCCGCCGACGATAAGGTATATCGAAAGTTACGAGTAGGTATTCTGATTCCCTAAGACGTGCTGCTGTGTTGTTGTTTTTCTTTACCAACTTCTTAGATTAAAATTAACTATTACTCGCTGGAATCAGCAATCTGTCATACTTGTGAACGTTTAAATCGTTTATAACAAATTTATTTCTGTCGCTTCATAGCTCTGATCAAGTTTTGCTGGATGTTTATTTCCATCGCAGAACGCCTGAAGGAGTTGTTAATTTTGGAAGCACAAAGCTAAATCTACACCTTCTATCCCCTCTAGATCGGCAAGGAGAGATGAGGGCAACACGGGGATAAGCAAACTGTCGTTTGGTTTCCTGATTAAAACAAATGAAAGCAAACCATAGAGTGCTGTGTTCAAAACACATATTCTCATAAATTTCTTCCTCTGATTAAGGCCAGTATTTCATACTATCAGACTTCTATTGACGAGGAATGCATCCTTTGTCGGTGCTTACCTAATATTTATGTCTTCTTTGCTTCGACCACCACGTGTTGTTTTGCTTCCGAGGTAACAAAACAACTTCGTGTACTACGCGATATCCGTTTTTGATGATAAGTTTATCGCTAATCTTATGTCTGCTACTCCTCTTTACTTTCGTCATTCTTCGGCTCCCTCTCAGTCAACATTACATACTCATTAGACTATCCGTTCTATTCAACAGGTTCTTTAATTGTTCTTCATTGCACTGAGGATAACAGTGTCATCAACGAATTTTCTCACTAATATCCTTCCAACCTGAGTTTTAACACCACTCTTGAACCTTTCATTTATTTCGATCATTACTCTATGGATAAAGACTACATACATATCTTACAGCACTGCTAATCTTAGCACTTTGTTGTTGGTCTACCATTTTTGTTGTGTCCTGTTGTTTCTTGTATCTCCTGCTATTGTGCGTCTTCCCCTATAGCTTACTAATATATTTCTCAAAATTCCGACCATCTTGCACCAGTTGATATTGTCGAACGCTTTTTGCAGGTTGACAAGTTCTGTGAACTTGTCTTGCTTTTTTAAATTTCTTGCTTCAGTTGTCAAACACAACGTCAGGACTACCTGTCTGTTGTCTTTAGCTTTCTGGAAACCAAACTGATCGTCACTTAACGTCCTTAGATTTCATTTCCATCCATACATACATTATACTTCCCAGCAACTTGGATACATGTGCCGTTAAGTGACTATACAATAGTTGTCGCACTTACCTAAGTTTACTATCTCCGGAATTATGTTGACGACGCTTTTCCCGATAGTTTATTTATTTATTTACAGGTCAGGTTCCTTGGGACCAAACTGAGGTGCAAATCTCCAAGGTCATGGAACGTGTCAATACACGAAATTGCAACGTAAAAGTAATAACAGATAAACATAAAATGTTTATGAACCCAAAAAACCCGATGGTATATCTGTAGGCTAATAGATTCTACACGACAACGTGGATAGTCGATTGGCTGCCACTTCCCAGACGATTATAGAAATTCTGAAGGAATATTATTTATAGTTCCTACAATATTTGATTGCAAGTCTTCCAAAGCTCGGTTTCTCTCTAATAAATGATCTCCTACCTGTTTAATACCGTCTCCCAATTTGTGATTTTTAATGTAGAAGTTAATGAATATGAGAAAACTCAGACAAGTATGAGTACCAATGAGGCTTCAGTACAAACTTTATTATATATATATATATATATATATATATATATATATATATATATATATACTATTTGTTTGGACTCTCCAACTGCCATCTAGTGGCAGCTTCAAACTGGGCATGTCAGACTGTCCAGTACAGTCTGCTCCCTGCCGGAAGAATTTGCAACCTACGTGCGGAAGTGGATCTCCCAGGTCCTTCGTGCGCGCAGGTGGGATTAGCCGTTGTAACGGCCGACCAGGTAGCTGCGAGACTCCGTAGCAGACGGGCGTGTATGTCTTCCAGCAAAGCCAGGAGCCGCAGTTGGCGCGCTGATTGTGCAAGTTGTAAAGTTTAATGTAATAAACACTTTATACCAGACAACTTGTTCCGTCTAGTTATTGTGAGTGGAAACAAGGGGAGGACAGTAAGTCCTCTCGCGCTATATATTCACACTCCAATGTGCCACCACGGGAGGAAGAGCCCGCGCGCACACTATTCATCTACAGGCTGCGATGAGTGAGTTTGTGTCAAAATATATGACGTAAATGTCGTATCGTGTGATTCCATTGATGAAGAAGATAAAATTTTTATACCGCGAGGAAGCGTAGACCTCGGTATTTGGCATAAATTTCAACATGATAGCTTTACCTTTCCTGAAAAAAAAAGGGCCTTAACAGACGGCCAGATAGACGGATGACAAAGTAATTCTACATGGGTTCCGTTTTTGAGTAAGGTAAGAAATTCAAAAAATATTAAAAACAAAATACTCTATCAAATTAAAGAAAGTGGAAAACGGTACGGTCATTTTCAACCGCATGCAAGCGACACACATTTCAAGTTTCATTATAAAATAAAAAGAATGGTCCTTACATGGCTTTTTATTTTGCCATACTATTCTCAGGCTGAATTCGTCTCCGGCACAGGGAAAGTGAAATGGTGGACACAGGATCACACAGAAAGTCTAATGTCCTTTCTTACTTCGTATACGTCAGAAGGATTTGCGCACATCATACGAGGGTTGCCCAGAAAGTAATGCACCACACTTTTTTTTCTCAGCCGAAAACGCTGCTACGAATGTGAAACGTTAAGTATGTATTATCGGAAGTCTCCTGAGTGAGCCCACCAATTTTCCGTCACTTCCGACAGATAGCGTAGCTGCAAGATACACTCCAGGAAATGGAAAAAAGAACACATTGACACCGGTGTGTCAGACCCACCATACTTGCTCCGGACACTGCGAGAGGGCTGTACAAGCAATGATCACACGCACGGCACAGCGGACACACCAGGACCCGCGGTGTTGGCCGTCGAATGGCGCTAGCTGCGCAGCATTTGTGCACCGCCGCCGTCAGTGTCAGCCAGTTTGCCGTGGCATACGGAGCTCCATCGCAGTCTTTAACACTGGTAGCATGCCGCGACAGCGTGGACGTGAACCGTATGTGCAGTTGACGGACTTTGAGCGAGGGCGTATAGTGGGCATGCGGGAGGCCGGGTGGACGTACCGCCGAATTGCTCAACACGTGGGGCGTGAGGTCTCCACAGTACATCGATGTTGTCGCCAGTGGTCGGCGGAAGGTGCACGTGCCCGTCGACCTGGGACCGGACCGCAGCGACGCATGGATGCACGCCAAGACCGTAGGATCCTACGCAGTGCCGTAGGGGACCGCACCGCCACTTCCCAGCAAATTAGGGACACTGTTGCTCCTGGGGTATCGGCGAGGACCATTCGCAACCGTCTCCATGAAGCTGGGCTACGGTCCCGCACACCGTTAGGCCGTCTTGCGCTCACGCCCCAACATCGTGCAGCCCGCCTCCAGTGGTGTCGCGACAGGCGTGAATGGAGGGACGAATGGAGACGTGTCGTCTTCAGCGATGAGAGTCGCTTCTGCCTTGGTGCCAATGATGGTCGTATGCATGTTTGGCGCCGTGCAGGTGAGCGCCACAATCAGGACTGCATACGACCGAGGCACACAGGGCCAACACCCGGCATCATGGTGTGGGGAGCGATCTCCTACACTGGCCGTACACCACTGGTGATCGTCGAGGGGACACTGAATAGTGCACGGTACATCCAAACCGTCATCGAACCCATCGTTCTGCCATTCCTAGACCGTCAAGGGAACTTGCTGTTCCAACAGGACAATGCACGTCCGCATGTATCCCGTGCCACCCAACGTGCTCTAGAAGGTGTAAGTCAACGACCCTGGCCAGCAAGATCTCCGGATCTGTCCCACATTGAGCATGTTTGGGACTGGATGAAGCGTCGTCTCACGCGGTCTGCACGTCCAGCACGAACGCTGGTCCAACTGAGGCGCCAGGTGGAAATGGCATGGCAAGCCGTTCCACAGGACTACATCCAGCATCTCTACGATCGTCTCCATTGGAGAATAGCAGCCTGCATTGCTGCGAAAGGTGGATATACACTGTACTAGTGCCGACATTGTGCATGCTCTGTTGCCTTTGTCTATGTGCCTGTGGTTCTGTCAGTGTGATCATGTGATGTATCTGACCCCAGGAATGTGTCAATAAAGTTTCCCCTTCCTGGGACAATGAATTCACGGTGTTCTTATTTCAATTTCCAGGAGTGTATTTTCGAAATGGCGCCTGTAGCTGATGTACGTTACAAGCAACATACCATCGTTAAATTTCACACTGCAGAGAAAGAAACAGTGGGGAATATTCGCAAACGCTTGTGCAAAGTCTATAGAGCATCTGTTGGAGACGGAGGGTGAGGTCATTAGAAGGCGGTTCAGTGGAGCTTCACGATTTGCAGCGGTCGGGGAGACCATCCACGGCTTTCACACCTGACATGTTGCAGCAAGGCCTCGGAATTCCTCTTGTTTGGGCCATTAAAGAATGCCATGCGTGGAAAACATTTTGAGGACAATGAGGAGGTGATTCTCACAATGAAGCACTGGTTCCGCCACCAGGACAATGATTCTTACCGACAGGACATACACGCCATTGTTTCACGATGGAGGAAGGCCATAGAACGGGAAGGAGTGTACTACAATTTCGGAACACTCCCAAAGTTCGTAAAGAAAGTGTGATCCAAAATATGTTATGATGATGGATTGTAAAAATATTTTGAATAAAGAACCAAATTGTTAGCATGTATCTAATTTTTGAACAGCAGGACACGAACGATTAGAGTTAAGGAGAAAGTGCACTTTAGAAACAAACAGGACTTAGCTGGATTATTGTTGTAGATGTCGTGGTTCAGTGGAAAATAATAATTTTCATATTCTCCATCATTACCGCTGTTGCATTGTTACATCAATTATTTCGTAGTGGCCAGCCTCTTCTTAAGTCATCCTCATATTTAGCCACGTTATCACCATTTTTCCATATACTATTAATACTTCACACAAGTGTCCTCAGAGCACACGCCAAAATAACAGCCTGGGACAGATTACTGATCTCGATGCATTTGCAATAAATAAAGTCTTCGCCTGACTAGTACAGTTCCATTGCAGCAATAATAAAATATTTTACATACTTTGGTTCTTTTGTTACACGTTCTACTTTCTGTGTTCTTTAAATTTTGAAAGAACCTATCACAAAAAAATATTATCTGCAAATACTAAATTGTTTATGAAGTATCAAAAAAATGGTTCAAATGGCTCTGAGCACTATGGGACTTAACATCTGAGGTCATCAGTCCCCTAGAACTTAGAACTACTTAAACCTAACTAACCTAAAGACATCACACACATCCATGCCCGAGGCAGGATTCGAACCTGCGACCGTAGCAGTCGCGCGGTTCCTGACTGAGCGCCTAGAACCGTATGACGTATCTGCGCCAGCTTAAAAAAATGCGGAAAACACAACTCGGAAAACAGTTTATTGGACTCACCAAAACTAAACAATAAGACAATCTCCAAAACAACAACAGACTCAATCCCAACTGTGGATCATCACAAATATAAAATGATAAAATGGCTAATAATAACAGAAAATACCCGTTCCTTCACGGGGAGAAGTGGGACGCCGATGCAGTAGGCGCTAAGATGTATGAAGTGAGCGGCCACAACAGACCTGACCCCCCCCCTCCCCCCTGACCCTCCCTCCAACCCCCAGGAGTGAGTGAAAGGCTAATCTCCACATCAGGCCCTGGGTTCATCAGCGAACAGGAACTGGGGGTGGCCGCAGGTGAAGCATCCACCTTCATGGGGGTAGGGACCTCTGCTGGAGGGGCCATCTGGGCTGTGACCGGCGGTGATGGCGGAGGCGACAGTCAGGCAGGGAGGTGAGCATCATCATCCCTGAGAGCTGAAAGCCCAGGAGATGGCAGAGGAACAGCCTGTGGACGACACAGGGGCAAAGCTGCTTGGTGTGCTTCCTGCAATGAGGATGGCTGTGAAGTTTCTCAGCTGGGTAGAAGGAAAGGAAGGGCGTCCTCCAGGGAGTGGTGGGGATTCAGTTTGGACATCTGGACTATGAATGTATGGACAAACCGTTCTTGTAATCCATTAGACGCAGGATGAAAGGGAGTGGTATGAATCAACTTTAGGAGCAGGGTGATGCAGTAGGTAAATTCAGCAGGTGTAAATTGAGGGCCATTGTCGGTCACTAACGTCTCCAGAAGGCCCTCAATGGCAAATATGCCGGAAAGAGCTTTGATGGTATGGTGAAGGAAATGCAGCAGACATAAGGAAACCCAATGCTGTGTCCACAAGGATAATCCAGGAGGAGCAAAGGAATGGGCCCGTGAAATCCAAGTACAAACAAGACCAAGGAGAAGGAGCAGGATGCCATGGGAACAGGTGATGAGGGTGTGCCAACTGGTGAAATTGACAAGAGGGACATGAGACCACTAGGTGGGTAGTGGTGGCATCCATCCCCCTCCGGTAGAATGCTAGCAGGCAAGCTGTTTCGTCAGGACAACTCCTCAATGACCAATGCAAAGGAGCTCCAAGGCCTGCTGGTGGAGGGAGGGTGACAGCACAACCTGCCAATGATTATCACCCAAGATGAGGAGGACCCCGTCTCTGACACACAGATCCTGCAGTGGTGCCAGTAGGCCTGGACCTCCAGAAGCAACAGCTGACGACAGTCTGATGGCCACCTATGCTGAATGTGGTGCATCAGCACCTGGAGGGTCACGTCATCTGCCATGTGACTAGCTTGGCATCCAGTGGAAAATCAGCTACTGCTTCAGCAGCAGCTTCATCCCGGTGGAAACAAGCAATGGGTCAGCATTGAACAAAGGGTTGGCGCTCACTGGGAGATGAGAGAGAAGATCCACATTGGCATGGAGAGTTGTCGCCCAAAAACTGATATCCTAGGAATATTCTGTGAGGACCAGTGCCCCAAGCTGGAGGTGGTGAACAATCCATATGGGGATGGCGGTTGTAGCGTTGAAAATCAGGGCCAGAGCCTTGTGATCGGCATATAAGGTGAAGTGACGGCAATAGACGAAATCGTGGAATTTTTTAAACCCAAAGATGGCCATGGCTTCCTTAACAATTTGTCTGTAGTTACACTGAGCCGGAAAAAGCGTTTCCGAGATGAAATCGTTATAGGTACAGAAAGCTGGCTAAAGCCTGAAATAAGTTCTGCGGAAATTTTTACAAAGTCTCAGACGGTGTTCAGTAAAGATAGATTAGGCAGAATTGGTGGTGGAGTGTTTGTGTCTGTCAGTAGTGGTTTATCTTGTAATGAAGTCGAAGTAGACAGTCCCTGCGAAATGGTATGGGCGGAGGTTATACTTAACAGCCGAACTAAGTTAATAATAGGCTCCTTCTACCGACCCCTAGACTCCGATGATATAGTTGCTGAACAGTTCAGAGAAAATTTGAGTCTCGTAACAAATAAATACCCCACTCATACCGTTATAGTTGGTGGGGACTTCAACCTTCCCTCGATATGTTGGCAAAAATACTTGTTCAAAACCCATGGGAGGGGCAGAAAACATCTTACGAGATTGTCCTAAATGCTTTTTCCGAAAATTATTTCGAGCAGTTAGTCCATGAACCCACGCGAATTGTAAATGGTTGCGAAAACACACTTGACCTCTTAGCCACAAACAATCCAGAGCTAATATCATCATGACTGATACAGGGATTAGTGATCACAAGGTAGTTATAGCTAGGCTCAATACCGTTTCTTACAAATCCACCAGAAACAAACGCAAAATAATTTTATTTAAAAAAGCGGATAAAGTGTCACTAGAAGCCTTCCTTAGAGACAATCTCCATTCCTTCCGAACTGACTATGCAAATGTAGACGAGATGTGGCTCAAATTCAAAGATATAGTAGCAACAGCAATTGAGAGATTCATACCTCATAAATTGGTAAGAGATGGAACTGATCCCCCATGGTACACAAAACAGGTCCGAACGCTGTTGCAGAGACAACGGAAAAAGCATGCGAAGTTCAGAAGAACGCGAAATCCCGAAGATTGGCTAAAATTTACAGAAGAGCGCAATTTGGCACGGACTTCAATCCGAGATGCCTTTAATAGGTTCCACAACGAAACATTGTCTCGAAATTTGGTAGAAAATCCGAAGAAATTCTGGTGGTATGTTAAGTACACAAGCGGCAAGACGCAGCAATACCTTCGCTGCGCAGTGCCGATGATACTGTTACCGACGACTGTGCCGCTAAAGCGGAGCTATTGAACGCAGTTTTCAGAAATTCCTTCACCAGGGAAGACGAAAGGAATATTCCAGAATTTGAAACACAAACAGCTGCTAGCATGAGTTTCTTAGAAGTAGATACCTTAGGCGTTGCGAAGCAACTCAAATCGCTTGATACGGGCAAGTCTTCAGGTCCAGATTGTATACCGATTAGGTTCCTTTCAGATTACGCTGATACAATAGCTCCCTACTTAGCAATCATATACAACCGCTCGCTGACCGATAGATCTGTATCTGCAGATTGGAAAATTGCACAGGTCGCACCAGTGTTTAAGAAGGGTAGTAGGAGTAATCCATCGAACTACAGACCTATATCATTGACGTCGGTTAGCAGTAGGGTTTTGGAGCATATACTGTATTCAAACATTATGAATCAGCAGTTCGTAGTAATAGACGGTAAATCATCGAGTAAAACTGAAGTGATATCAGGTGTTCCCCAGGGAAGCGTCCTGGGACCTCTGCTGTTCCTGATCTATATAAATGACCTGGGTGACAATCTGAGCAGTTCTCTTAGGTTGTTCGCAGATGATGCTGTAATTTACCGTCTAGTAAGGACATCCGAAGACCAGTATCAGTTGCAAAGCGATGTAGAAAAGATTGCTGTTTGGTGTGGCAGGTGGCAGTTAACGCTAAATAACGAAAGACCACATAGATAATATTGTGGAGAAGGCGATTCAAAGGTTGCGTTTCATTGGCAGGACACTTAGAATATGCAACAAGACCACTAAAGAGACAGCTTACACTACACTCGTTCGTCCTGTGTTAAAATATTGCTGCCGAGTGACTGATCCTTACCAGGTGGGATTGCGGGAGGACATCGAAAGGGTGCAAAATAGGGCAGCTCGTTTTGTATTATCACGTAATAGGGGAGAGAGTGTGGCGGATATGATACGTGAGTGGGGATGGAAGTCATTAAAGCAAAGACGTTTTTCGTCGTGCGAGATCTATTTACGATATTTCAGTCACCAACTTTCTCTTCCGAATGCGAAAATATTTTGTTGAGGCCAACCTACATAGGTAGGAATGATCATCAAAATACAATAAGAGAAAACAGAGCTCGAACAGAAAGGTTTAGGTGTTCGTTTTTCCCGCGCGCTGTTCGGGAGTGGAATGGGAGGGAGATAGTATGATTGTGGTTCGATGAACTCTCTGCCAAGCACTTAAATGTGAATTGCAGAGTAATCATGTAGATGTAGATGGAGATGTAGAGGCGTTCCACTCTGTCAGTGATATGATGCAAGGCGGCCCCCACAGCATAGTCTGATGCATCAGCAGCCAAGATGAGAAGCTTGGTGGGGTCAGAAGTGACAAGGCAAGCCGGCGTCAGGAGAGGAGACTTGAGATGGTGGAACACTTTATCAAAGGCCTGCGTCCAGTCCAGGTAATGTTCTTACAGAGGAGGTGGAGAAGAGGTTCCTCCAGAGCCGTGGCATGTGGGATAAAACGGCGGTACTAACTGAGTTGACCCGAGACTGACTTGAGCTGGGAGATGGCCTTCCCAGGCAGCAGCTGCTGAACAACTTCGACATACAGGGGCATGAGGTGAATGCCATTAGCGCTGGACACATGGCCGAGTTGGGTTACCTGAGGAAGAAAAACAAGACATTTCTCCTTGTTGCGATGTCAGCTGGCATCCTGAAGAACGTGGAAGACACGCCTGAGTTTCCAAGCCAAGTCCAGGGTGGAGACATGAGTGACTAAGATGTCATCAAGGTAGTTAACTGTTCACGGAATGTCTCTAGTCAGTGCTTCCAAATAGCACTGGAAGATGAATGGAGCACTGTCGACCACAAATGGGAGGTGGTTGTAATGGAAGAGCCCAAAAGGATTATTAATCTCCAAGATCGTTTTTGATGAACACCTTACCACCAGCCAACCTGCACAGGATATTCTCAGTCTCGGTTATGGGATAGGAGTCAATATCTGGCTGAGCACTGACATGTGGCCTTAAAATTCCCACAAACATGAAGAGCTCCATTCGGCTTCTCAAGGACCATGATCGGTGTAGCCCAACTATGGTAGACCAGGGTCATGATGCCGTCAACCTCTAGGTGATGAAGCTACTACTATAGTTTGTCATGGAGGGCAAATGGTACTGAGTCAGCCTTGTGGAACTTCGAGACCGCTGAGGGGAGGAGTTTAAAATGGGCTTCAAACGCAGAGACCCCCAGAGATGTGGCAGAGAACACGTCTGGAAAGTCTTCCAGAAGCTGTTGTAGCTGACTGTCTACCGACAGTGACTGGATTGCCAGGCCTGAGTCGTATCTCGAGTCCCAGTAAGAGAAAGTGATCCATGCCCAATAAGTTGATGGCCTTGGGGGTGGCGAGGACCAAAACAAAGGGCGTGACATCGTGAGTGAGTTCCTGGAGCCAAGCTAAGAGCCCCTGTTGTCGGATAACACCGCTGCTGTAGCTCTTCATGGAAGTATGGAACAGATGAAGCAGTGGTGAACCCAACTGACGGTGTGTATCCCCATCGATGATGGTGGTGGAGGACCCTGTATCCACTTGAAAATGGAGAGGAGTGCTGTTCAACCACACAGTCAGGTTGATCGCTGCCTCCGTGTGTGGATAAACCGACTGCACTAAGAAAAAAGCTGGAGGCATCCTAAGTGGTGTGGTCCATGACCAACAGATCTCAGCTTTGTGACCCTGATTTCCTTAGGCTGAACATGTCACCATCGAGAAGTGGCAATCTGACCTCTAATGTGTGAAAAAGCATTGAGTACAGGAGGGCAACCATTGTCACTGCTGCTGCTGCTGCTGCTGCAGTATCGCAATATAGCAATCCATTCCATGTATGACTGCGCAGGAACCTTCTGACAACAGAAGAACTTGTGACGTGCCGCCGCCATTTGGACCTGAGAGTCAAAATAATCTAATAGGCTAGAAGTCAACGCCTCACAGGAGACAGCATGAGGATCTACACTGAGATGCTATAGTTGCAGAAGGTGATAAACTTGTGGGCCCACGTAGGCGAGAAAAAATGGGCGACGCTGAACGTCACCAGTGACATCATGAGCAATAAAGTGTTGCTCCCGACTAACCACGTAATTGCCCCAAGGCTGAAGGGCTATGTCGACATTCGGAAATGCAGGGGGCGCGACACGGAGCCCCACAGAAATGGGGAAGCTGGTTGGGACTCCTGCATAGGAACCTCAAAGGGGGGAGGGGGGGTGGACGTCGCCTGTAAACGCTCAATAAGTAGCTCGTTCGTTTGTTGCATACTTTCTAACAGCGCTATAACTCACCGCTAAGGGTTCATACTGTCTGCCTTCGCAGACAACAATCGAGTAAACGTGGGAAACTCGTAAACCAATTTGTCGTCACTGAAGTATCTTCTCTAGCAGAATATAAATGCGAAAAACACAAGTCTGAAAACAGTTTATTGGACTCACCAAAACGAAACAATAATATAATCTCCAAAAGAACAACAGACTCTATCCCAGCTGCAGATGGTCACAAGTATAAACTAACAAATAACAATGCCGGCCGCGGTGGTCTCGCGGTTCTAGGCGCGCAGTCCGGAACCGTGCGACTGCTACGGTCGCAGGTTCGAATCCTGCCTCGGGCATGGATGTGTGTGATGTCCTTAGGTTAGTTAGGTTTAAGTAGTTCTAAGTTCTAGGGGACTTATGACCACAGCAGTTGAGTCCCATAGTGCTCAGAGCCATTTGAACCATTTTTGAACAAATAACAATTGAAAAGACCCCTTTCTTCACGGGGAGAGATCACAATGAAACAATTCTAAAATACCAAGAAGTTTGTCGGCTATACCAAGTCCATCTGCAAGAGTTGATGATGAAGATGACGTTTGCTTTGTGGGGCGGTCAATTGCTTGGTTATCAGCGCCCATACAATGTCTCAATTTCTACACAGTCCAATTTTTTTACACAGTCGAATCTAGCCACTGTCACGAATGATGATGATGAAATGATGAGAACAACACGAACACCCAGTCCCCGGGCAGAGAAAATCCCAAGCCCGGCCGAGAATCGAACCCAAGACGCCTGATCGAGGGGCAGCAATGCTAGCCACTGGACCACGAGCTGCGGACATCTGCAAAAGATCGACCAGCTAGAAGAGGCGTCTGGCCGAGGCTCGGGTAGCAGTGCCTTATACTTCCAAGCGGTGAGTCGATTTGCCTGTTTCCGGCAGTGCGCCGTCCTATAAAGCCCGTTTGCCGGATGTATCTGCCGGAGCTATTTGTGATCATGTGTAAGGTGTATAAAAGTAGTTCCTGGTCTAGATGCGACCTCTGGTGAAGCTGTTCTGCAGACTCTGCGATTGGGAGGCGCAGTGATGTATGAAGTGGGTGGAACTCAGCAGTTCAGACAAGAAACGACAATATTTATGCTAGTAGTTGCTTATGCTGCTAACAGGTGGTGTTACTTGTTACGTTTGCAGAACATTCGTACCTACTTCAAAATACCTCAAACTGGGTTATCAACTGAACTTAACAAACACACGAATGAAACTTGTGGTTTACTTTCACGTGTCGTTAGAACTTGTTTAATCATCACATGCTGTTATTGCTGTTACTATGACCTGCTGCAAGCATTTCTATTATGGGTATAACTCATCTTTCCTTGAGTCTATGCCACAGGCGTTCTTGCCTCTATAATAAGGAAACTGTTTTGCTATTCCTGCCATTGGGTCACTACTCAATGTCCAATCCTAAACCAAATCATCTATCGCTCTTCCACCATCATACTCACATTATTTGCTAAATATCTTTTATCTTATCAGAAAACTTGGGATGATTAGAGTCGGGTCAAGTAGTAGATTATTCACCATCATAGCACCATGTTTGTTAAAGTAAGCTGCACATCCACATTTGGGAGGAAACGGTAAACAGGTCTTCCTGGTGTTGTTGTGTCGTATTGGGATGTGACCAATGCGCTCAAGGCTCTATCCAGTATGATAAATAGTACCACCTCGCTACAGTCACAGCGTGAACAGCTTCACCATCGCCGTATTAGCAGAGATGTAGCAGTTATTCCTGGCACACTTTCCAAACAGTTTATGTGGTGCCATGAGGCACGAGAAAGGTTGGCACCGAGAAGTTTGACAGTCAGGCACCAGGCGTTCTCTGGACTAAGAACATAGCCTAACAGACTGGTAATGGTTCTATACCCTGGTCGACCAGATTTCAGTCGGGCTGAATAACTTGTTGGATTATCTCATGTGTGGAGAGAAGCTGATTTCTCTGACCTCTTAGTGAGGATGTACTTATAGCCAACCCACAACAAAGAATCGAGATTAATCAAATTTCGAAAGATCTTTGGCAGACGTGCAGTGTACTTATAGCCCGCCCACAAAAAAGAATCGAGATTAATAAAGATTTCGAAAGATCTTTGGCACACATGCAGTCAAACTTGGCAGAAGTAACACTGCATAACATTCCATCAGAATTTATGAAACGTTTGAAGGATGTGGCAACCAAACGACGTTAAAGTTAGAGCGTATAGTTTACGAATCTGCAGACTTGCCATCAGAATTTCGGAAGTACTTTATCTACAGAATCCTCAAAATAGCAAAGATAGATGATACAATCAAGTTCATGGCTCATCCATCCAAACTCCTAGCACAAATAATTTACAGAATAATGAAATTTGCGAACCTTCTGCATGAACATTTTAGGCGCAGGAAAGCTAAAGGCACACTATAGGCTGCTCTGGTGTTGTGCTTAATAATGGAGACAAAACTGGTTCATAGGATTTGACAATCAGGGAAAAGCGTTTGTTAACGTAAAATGGTGAAATATGTTTGAAATTTGGAGAACATAGGTGTAAGGTACACGGAAATAACAGAAGTCATAGGATAGCTCCTAAGAGAGTGTCGGATCGCGATGCAGTGCAGGAACTCCACGTCGCCTGGACTCAACTAACCGTTGGAAATCTCCGGTAGAAATACTGAGTCATGTTGCCTCCTCAGTCGTCTATAACGTTGCGAAAGTTTAGTCTGTGTAGGATTTTATGAGCAAACTGATCTCTTTACGACCCCTAAATGTTCGATGGGATTCGTGTTAGGCTATCTGGGTGGCCAGAGCATTCGCTCGAAATGTCCCGAATGTTGTTCAAACCAATCGCAAACAACTGTTACCCAGAAGCATGGAACATTTTCTTCCATAAAAGCCCCACGTTTGTTTGGGAACACGAAGTCCATGATCGGCTACAAATCGTCTCCAAGTAGCCGGACACAAGGATTTCCGGTCATTGACACAGTTCACTCCATGTAAACGCAGCCCACATCATTATGGAGCCACCGTCAGCTTGTACAGTGCCTTTTTGACACCTTCGATCTATGGCTTCGTGTGGTATGTGGCACACTCGAACCCTGCGTTCAGCTCTTACCAACTGAAATCGGGAGTCATTTGATCAGGCCACGGTTTTTCAGCCGTCTAGGGTCTAACCGACATGGTCAGGGGGCCAGGAGAGACGCAGTAGGCAACATCGTGCATTTAGCAAAGGCACTCGCGCCGGTCTTCTGCTGCCACAGCCCATTAACACCAGATTTCGCCGCACTGTCCTAACTGGTACTTCGTCAGCCGCCCCTCATTGATTTCTGCTGTTATTTCACGCATTTCTGCTACGTCTGTTAGCGCTGACAACTCTACATGAATGCCGCTGTTCTGGATTGTTAAGTGAAGGCCGTCGGCCCCTGCATTGCCCTTAGTGAAAGGTGATGCCTGAAATTTGGAATTCTTGGCACAGTTATTGAATTCCCTAACGATCTCCGAAATGGAATGTCCCCTTGCGTCTAGCTCCGATTACCATTCTGTGTTGAAAGTCTGTCAATTCCTGTGGTACTGCCACACTCACGTCGGATACTCTTTCACATAAACCATCTGAGTATAAAAGACAGCTCCGTCAATGCATGCGGTTTTATGCCTTGTGGACGCGATACGGCCGCCATTTATATTGAAACGTCCCCTTTGAACAATTATGCACGATTGTGCTTAAACTGACACACAGTATTTTTAGCGCAACGCAATCTGACTTTCAAAAATCCCTACAAAAGAATGGCCCTGACTAACATTAACCTATACGTTTCACAAATCACTTACCTCACAAAAATCTTCGTTACTCGAACTACTGCAATACAGCGAGCGCCACTACTGCCAGCTAAATAAAACATTCAAACTACAGAAGAGACTAACTACTGATTGGCATAGTTAGCAAATGAAAGATTTTGATAGATAACAAATAATGTATTTACCTTAATAATCATAATATATATAGCAGATCATGGCATCCATTCTTACAAATGTACTGTCTCTGTCCAGATCATCCGCTCTCACAACTCCGCCATCTCTCTCCCCACATCCACCACTGCTGGCGGCTCACCTCCAACTGCGCAACGCTACGCGCTGTTAACATCCAGCTGCCCAACACTACAATGGCAGACAACAATGCAAACTAGTCACAGACTGCACACAGCACAGCCAGTGATTCTCATACAGAGCGCTACGTGGCGGGCGGCTCACCTCCAACTGCGAAACGCTACGCGCTGTTAACATCCAGCTGCCCAACACTACAATGGCAGACAACAATGCCACCCAGCCACAGACTGCACACAGCACAGCCAGTGATTTTCATATAGAGCGCTACATGGCGTTACCAATATAAAAACCTAAACAGCCTACTTACAATATACGAGTGTTGCAAATAAAGTAAAGTACCGCATTTTTTTCATCAACTAGTCTTCATTGAACGTAATGAGAATTACTCACTTAAAGGAATGGTGTTTTATCTACACACCCTATTTTTCCACGTTATCTACATCCCATTCTATGGACTTTACTCCAGCGCGAAACAAGGCCGTCCTGTCGGTACCAATTCTTGTCCTGGTGGCGGAGCCAGTACTTCACTGTGTGAATCACCTCCTCATAGTCCTCAGAATGTCTTATGACTGCCGAGTCATAATGCATCTGTCCTATCGAATGACAACTTGAACTCGCTGCAGCATGTCAGGCGTCACAGCCGTGGATGGTCTCCCCGACCGCAGCAAATCGTGGAGCCCCGCCGACCCCCCTTCTGATGGATGACCTCACCCTTCGTGCCCAGCGGCTAAATGTACTTCTGTCTACAGAAAATACTCCATAGACTTTGCACAAGCGTTTGTGAATATTCCCCACAGTTTCTTTCCCTGCAGTGAAAACTTCAATGACGGCACGTTGCTTGTAACGTTCATCACGTACAGACGCCATTTTCAAACTACCCTGCAGCTACTCTATCTGTCGGAAGTGACGGAAACTTCAAATAATACATACGTAACGTTTCGCATTCATAGTACTGTTGAGAAAAATAATGCGGTGCGTTACTTTCTCGGCAACCCTCGTATGTCTGCGTCGCTATCCTCTGACTTTCGTCTCCTCAGTGTATAGGGAAACCAAAAAAACTTGCAGTAGAAGAGATCCACTGCCAAAGGTGTCAGAATGATTTTCACTTATAGCTCTCCACTCGGTCGTTTCCAGAGCAGGTTCCCTTACCTCACATTGATACATTTTTCCTTTCTCATCATCCCTGATTGAAACATCATCACGAAATCACCCTGCACAATAAGTAAAGAAGCAAGAACAAACAATAATATCACATTCCAAGACAAAAGTGTTCATATTAAATAGGGCGTAAGGCTGGGATGCAGTCTATATCTGCACGTAGATCTATGCTCCGCAAGTCACCTTATGGGTGCCGGAGAGCTCTTTTTCACCACTTCCCTGTTTCCTGTCCCAGTCACGAATGGCTCATAGGAAGAATGTCTATTGGTAAGCCTCTGTGTGAGCTCAAATCTCTCTAATTTAGCTTCATAGTCTTTCAGCGAGGGATACGTAATAAGACCCCCCCCCCCTCCCATGAACCATTGACCTTGCCGTTGGTGGGGAGGCTTGCGTGCCACAGTGATACAGATATCCGTACCGTAGGTACAACCACAACGGAGGGGTATCAGTTGAGAGGCCAGACAAACGTGTGGTTCCTGAAGAGGGGCAGCAGCTTTTCAGCAGTTGCAGGGGCAACAGTCTGGATGATTGACTGATCTGGCCTTGTAACACTAACCAAAACGGCCTTGCTGTGCTCGTACTGCGAACGGCTGAAAGCAAGGGGAAACTACGGCCGTAATTTTTCCCGAGGGCATGCAGCTTTACTGTATGGTTAAATGATGATGGCGTCCTCTTGGGTAAAACGTTCCGGAGGTAAAATAGTCCCACATTCAGATCTCCGGGCGGGGACTACTCAAGAGGATGTCGTTATCAGGAGAAAGAAAACTGGCGTTCTACGGATGGGAGCGTGGAATGTCAGATCCCTTAATCGGGCAGGTAGGTTAGAAAATTTAAAAAGGGAAATTGATCGGTTAAAGTTATATATAGTGGGAATTAGTGAAGTTCGGTGGCGGGAGGAACAAGACTTCTGGTCAGGTGACTCCAGGGTTATAAACACAAAATCAAATAGGGGTAATGCAGGAGTAGGTTTAATAATGAATAGTAAAATAGGAATGCGGGTAAGCTCCTACAAACAGCATAGTGAACGCATTATTGTGGCCAAGATAGATACGAAGCCCACGCCTACCACAGTAGCAGAAGTTTATATGCCTACTAGCTCTGCAGATGACGAAGAAATTGAAGAAATGTATGATGAAATAAAAGAAATTATTCAGATAGTGAAGGGAGACGAAAATTTAATAGTCATGGGTGACTGGAATTCGTCAGTAGGAAAAGGGAGAGAAGGAAACGTAGTAGGTGAATAGGGATTTGGGGTAAGAAACGAAAGAGGAAGCCGCCTGGTGGAATTCTGCACAGAGCACAACCTAATCATAGCTAATACTTGGTTCAAGAGTCATAAAGAAGATTGTATACATGGAAGAATCCTGGAGATGCTGACAGGTTTCAGATAGATTATATAATGGTAAGACAGACATTTAGGAACCAGGTTTTAAATTGTAAGACATTTCCAGGGGCAGACGTGGACTCTGACCACAATCTATTGGTTATGAAGTGTATATTAAAACTGAAGAAACTGCAAAAAGGTAGGAATTTAAGGAGATGAGACCTGGATAAACTGACTAAACCAGAGGTTGTACAGAGTTTCAGGGAGAGCATAAGGGAACAATTGGCAAGAATGGGGGAAAGATATACAGTAGAAGAAGAATAGGTAGCTTTGAGGGATGAAGTGGTGAAGGCCGCAGAGGATCAAGTAGGTAAAAAGACGAGGGCTTGTAGAAATCCTTGGGTAACGGAAGAAATATTGAATTTAGTTGATGAAAGGAGAAAATATAAAAATGCAGTAAATGAAGCGGGCAAAAAGATATACAAACGTCTCAAAACTGAGATCGACAGGAAGTGCAAAATGGCTAAGCAGGGATGGCTAGAGGACAAATGTAAGGATGTAGAGGCTTATCTCACTAGGGGTAAGATAGATACTGCCTACAGGAAAATTAAAGAGACCTTTGGAGAAAAGAGAACCACTTGTATGAATATGAAGAGCTTTGATGGAAACCCAGTTCTAAGCAAAGAAGGGAAAGCAGAAATGTGGAAGGAGTATATAAAGGGTCTATACAAGGGCGATGTACTTGAGGACAATATTATGGAAATGGAAGAGGATGTAGATGAAGGTGAAATGGGAGATACGATACTGCGTGAAGAGTTTGAGAAGCACTGAAAGACCTGAGTCGAAACAAGGCCTCCGGAGTAGACAACATTCCATTAGAACTACTGATGGCCTCGGGAGAGCCAGTCATGACAAAACTCTACCATCTGGTGAGCACGATGTATGAGACAGGCGAAATACCCTCAGACTTCAAGAAGAATATAATAATTCCAATCCCAAAGAAAGCAGGTGTTGACAGATGTGAAAATTACCGAACTATCAGTATAATGAGTCACGGCTGCAAAATACTAACACGAATTCTTTACAGACGAATGGAAAAACTGGTAGAAGATGACCTCGGGGAAGATCAGATTGGATTCCGTAGAAATATCTGAACACGTGAGGCAATACTGACCCTAAGACTTATCTTAGAAACCAGATTGAGGAAAGACAAACCTACGTTCCTAGCATTTGTAGACTTAGAGAAAGCTTTTGACAATGTTGACTGGAATACTCTCTTTCAAATTCTGTAGGTGGCAGGGGTAAAATACAGGGAGCGAAAAGCTATTTACAATTTGTACAGAAACCAGATGGCAGTTATAAGTGTCGAGGGACATGAAAGGGGAGCAGTGGTTGGGAAGGGAGTGAGACAGCGTTGTAGCCTCTCCCCGATGTCATTCTATCTTTATATTGAGCAAGCAGTGAAGGAAACAAAAGCAAAATTCGGAGTAGGTATTAAAAGCCATGGAGACGAAATAAAAACTTTGAGGTTCGCCGATGGAATTGTAATTCTGTCAGAGACAGCAAAGGACTTGAAAGAGCAGTTGAACGGAATGGATAGTGTCTTGAAAGGAGGATATAAGATGAACATCAACAAAAGCAAAACAAGGATAATGGAATGTTGTCGAATTAAGTCGGGTGATGCTGAGGGAATTAGATTAGGAAATGAGACACACAAAGTAGTAAAGGAGTTTTGCTATTTGGGGAGCAAAATAACTGATGATGGTCGAAGTAGAGAGGGTATAAAATGTAGACTGGCAATGGCAAGGAAAGCATTGCTGAAGAAGAGAAATTTGTTAACATCGAGTATAGGTTTACGTGTCAGGAAGTCGTTTCTAAAAGTATTTGTATGGAGTGTAGCCATGTATGGAAGTGAAACATGGACGATAAATAGTTTGGACAAGAAGAGAATAGAAGCTTTCGAAATTTGATGCGACAGAAGAATGCTAGAGTTTAGGTGGATAGATCACATAACTAATGAGGAAGTATTGAATAGGATTGGGGAGAAGAGAAATTTGTGGCACAACTTGACTAGAAGAAGGGATCGGTTGGTAGGACATGTTTTGAGGCATCAAGGGATCACCAGTTTAGTATTGGAGGGCAGCGTGGAGGGTAAAAATCGTAGAGGGAGACCAAGATATGGTTCAAATGGCTCTGAGCACTATGGGACTCAACTGCTGTGGTCATAAGTCCCCTAGAACTTAGAACTACTTAAACCTAACTAACCTAAGGACAGCACACAACACCCAGCCATCACGAGGCAGAGAAAATCCCTGACCCCGCCGGGAATCGAACCCGGGAACCCGGGCGTGGGAAGCGAGAACGCTACCGCACGACCACGAGATGCGGGCAGACCAAGATATGAATACACTAAGAAGATTCAGAAGGATGTAGGTTGCATTAGGTACTGGGAGATGAAGGAGCTTGCACAGGATAGAGTAACATGGAGAGCTGCATCAAACCAGTCTCAGGACTGAATACCACAACAACAACGTATTAAGAAGCAATATGCTAGTCACACTTCGAGGAATCTATGGCACTGCGAAGCAGAACACCTCTCTTGCAGCGTCTGGCACTGGAATTGGCTGAGAGACTCTTTTACAGTCCCGCACATACTAAATGACCTTCTCACTAAGCGTCTGACACTCCACTCCTTTTCACATTTGTCAGACATAAGCAAAAACACCCTGTGAGTGCGTTAGCGTCTAGAATCAGTGACTGGCTTTAGGAGTGGACCCTTATTCTATTACAGAGCACATTGGTGTTCAGCTGTAAAACTTGTTTATTACTATGAGCCGTGCTGCGGCTCGCGTTGGTGCTGTTTGTACGTTCCATCCCTCTGTTGGAGGCCAGACGGTATTGGTTAGTTGGCATGGTTGCGGTTGTTTGTCTTCTTCTCGTGTTGACTGGGGCCACCCGCTTTCGCAAGTGTTGCCTGTCCGCTAGTGGCAGCAGCGGCGGTTATCGATATGTAGTAACTGTTGCCCTATCCTTGGGGCGACGTCGTTGTATTGCCGGGTTGGGTGAGTGTGCGAGTTCGGTTGGGGACTGAGGAGAAGACAGGTCTGTGCAGTGCATGAACACGCCAGGACCGTTGGTGGCACACACAGACGGCCGAATGGAAGGGCTGTGGCCGGCCGCGGTGGTCTCGTGGTTCTAGGCGCTCAGTCCGGAACCGCGCGACTGCTACGGTCGCAGGTTCGAATCCTGCCTCGGGCATGGGTGTGTGTGATGTCCGTAGGTTAATTAGGTTTAAGTAGTTCTAAGTTCTAGGGGACTCATGACCACAGATGTTAAGTCCCATAGTGCTCAGAGCCATTTGAACCATTTGAAGGGCTGTGGTCACGTGGGTGCACGACTTGATGAGTGCATTTCAATCCAAGTAGAGAAACCTCCACCATTGTGATATCTCGCGATGCTCCAGTGACTTGGGTTCGTGTTGCTGCTTGTAGTGTCACCAAGGCTAAGAGCAGTGAATGGAGTGCTTGGGGAAGGCGGATCTGATTAGCTTTCCTCGACTTCTTATTACTATTGTTACAATTTGTTAAGTTCAACGAGGGGTAATTTTTTGTCTGGTGGCCACTAAGGCCCCAGTTACCTGCCCTGGAGGTTTGTGTATGTAACAGCAGTGAACATTTCCTCGCCTTGCCGCTGCTGTCCGGTAAGGCGCGTAGTTTTGACAGGTTTCTTGACTGTAGGCCGGTTGGTGATTCTTCTGCTCTGGTGGTAATGATTCCTTTCTCGTTCCGGGCGCTCTAAACACAATATTCTAAACGTAGTGCAGACCGACGGTTCCATCTTTGGCGTATTGTTCCATCATTGCATTTGGTTTATCGGACGTCAGGTAGCTTCAGCAAGATTATCATTAGTCATTCGTTAGACTGCCACTAGTCTGAGTTACCATCTAGTGAAATGAATGCAACTCTTGCTTGCCTATCTCATCGCTCGCGAAAGTGTTTGTTGCCATCACATTCTCAGAGGTCGATTCCTGCTGCTCTGTCTGAATCAGTTGCTGTTTTCTTTAATTAACTTTTGCACTATATTTGCTGTTTTACTTCAGGTTTCAAAATTTTTTTTATGTTATTGCCGTTCCTGGCTTGTAAGGCCTTCAGCTGTGATTGTGGACATTTGCTTTGAAACTCTAATTTTGGCTTCAAATGGTTCAAATGGCTCTGAACACTATGTGACTTAACTTCTGAGGTCATCAGTGCCTAGAACTTACAACTAATTAAACCTAACTAACCTAAGGACATTACACACGTCCATGCCCGAGGCAGGATTCGAACCTGCGACCATAGCGGTCGCTCGACTCCAGACTGTAGCGCCGAGAACCGCACGGCCACTCCGGCCGGCCTCTGATTTTGGTATTTGTATTTTAGCAGTAAGCCTTAAAACCTTGTTTACTGCCATTTCTGGAGTGTGATGCCGTCTGCTGTGTTTGTGGCGATTTACCTTTAATATTTCAATACCTGTAATTTGTAAGTGGCAGCGAGTTTTAAATAACTCTCAATTTATTGCCATCCCTGGCGTGTAAGGTCTTCTACCCAGATCACAGTGGCTTGCTTTTAAAACATTATCTGTTGTATGTGTATTTAATGATGATTTGCTAAATTGTAACTCACTGAAAACACTATAATTTACACTGTTGTTTATTCCTTCATTAATAACGCGTGGTATTTTTATTGTTGAGTCTGGAATTACTTATTTAAAATAAATTGTGTGTAACTGTAAAAGGTAACTAATAGTAACTGATTACGGCGCCATCCAACATCGTAACCGAATCCTGCATTCCCTTGACTTCCAGGTTTCATCCTATTTTGTTGTTAAAGAAGCACACGAGTGTACACAGATTGTGACATGACAATTTCAGGACAGTTGTCAATATAACGCATTACGTCCCGTTTTGCAGAAATATCACTAAAGACAACAATATCAGATGTAATTAGAAGGTTCTCTACAAGATTTTTCTTACTTATACACACTGAATTTGGCCACTATTACGACAAATCATCAGATTCCGGTTCTAAGTTCGTTGCTATTTAGGATGACAATCAAGTCTACGGAGGATGGTTACTTTTTGTGACAAGATGAGCAAAAGAATACTCAAGGTTGCTCGAGTTCACAGTGGATGCAAGCTGGTGAACCAACAACTTTACGCCTCTGCCAGCGGCATTCACCTTTAGCTGCAACGTGCCGTCGCTGCATGGCTGCTCTCGCCCTCTGAAAATTCTATACAACACTAATAAAAATTTTTACTGATTTTATTAGTAGTAACAGTCCTATGTTTCTCCTTAGGCGAGAAAATATGCACTCATCCGTAGTCTGGAAAATATGGGGATATACACGTGCATAGATGGGGCCGCGTGTGTGCTTCAATGCCCTCACAGTTGTCGCGAGAAATACTACGGGGCTCTTTCGTTTCTCCACTAACGGAGCTCGACGACTCTTCAGCTAATTTCTGGCTGAATGTCAGCCGATGTGAACGCAGTGTTCACACAAAACCCCTCTTTTGGCGTCGTTCAGTGCTTGAAGTACCCTGCTTTAAACTTGAAGGTGGTTCAGATGAGTGTCTCCGATATTTCCGGTCTTGTGTCTTTCGCAGAAAAGTGTCCTCCACCAGTGTCCTTTCGTGTTTCACGTCACGGTTTTTTCAGTCCAATGGGAGCGTTCCTTTCATCTTGTGGAAATTACCCCTGTCAATCGCAAAGCTCCTACCTTTAAACTGCATCAAAATATCGCCCCCTTCTCTCCTTCTGTGTTTATTCGGCCAATCGGACATTTTGTGCCCACTCCTGAAGCCTAAAAGTTACATGCATACATCATAAGCGCACCATGGGCATTTCATGTGATCAACTGCGTCGCTGCTCTGTTTGTATCAGTCTGGAAATTCCCCAACGCAGATTTCTAAAGAACTTCTCTCTCACAAGCAGCGTTGGACCGCTACCTGCACGCCTCGATGTAACGCCAGGCGCATTCGTTGTCCCTCTCACCACGGGTCACCATCCCTGTTAGAAGCCTTTCGTTGTACACAGGCCTTGACGGCGCAACTTGTGTCCGACTGCAAACTAAAGCATTTGTTACAGCAGTACATTTTGCTGATTGACATGCAGGATTTGGGTTCGGTGTGTTAATACCATCGAATTGAGTGTCATACCCTTTGCATTACATACTGTACATTTTGATAGGCAAATCTCCTCGTTATCGCCGAAGTATGTTAAGTGACATCGTTCTACTTATTACACCGTATAAAATCTCATGTAAGGTGCGAAATTGATATTCGTTCAAGCTGCCACCTTAGAAATGCGCTTCTCTTCTTTGGATACTTTCTATTTTTTCTATCAAACTCATCTGATACGGAACCCAAGCTGACGAGCACCATTCAGTTATGTGACGAAAGAGCATTTTGTAGCTTAGCTCCTCTGTGGGTGGACTACACTTCTCGTGAATTCTTCAAATGAATTTCAATGTGACATCTACTTTACCTGCCATCAGTTTTTGTGGATGTTCCACTTTAAATCCTTCCAGATGTATACTAGATATTTTATTGATGTGACTATTTCCAGCGATATTCAGCAGTATTGTAATTACAGAACAATGTTTATACCCTGGTGAATTAATTGTACGTTCAGGAAGCAATGGTATAAAAAATTAAGATTTATTAGACAGATTAAAATTAGGGGCGAACCGATGTAAATGATAAACGAAAGGAATTCTGCAGTCTAAGAAGCAAAATAATGCATCAGAGACGAAGCAGGGAGTCTCTAATAAAGAGGCTAACACAAGCAAAGAAAGCATTCCCAGAAAAAATAAGTCTACTACCTCCACATCTACATGGATACTCTGCAAATCACATTTAAGTGCCTGGCAGAGGGTTTATCGAACCACCTTCACAATTCTCTACTATTCCAATCTCGTATGGCGCGCTGGAAGAATGAACACCTATATCTTTCCGTACGAGCTCTGATTTCCCTTATTTTATCTTGGTTGATCGTGTCTCCCTACTAGTATCTAACACAGTATCTAACATAGTATCTAACATAGTCCTCAGTGGATGTAATATTTGAAAATATATGCCTGGAGCATAACTTCGAGAGGAAGTGAATCAAGACTGTAAGAGAAGCCAAAAACTAAGGGAATCAATGTGTTTGAGACGTGGTGTTACAAAAGAATGCAGAAAGGTAAGGGGACGTAAGAAATGAAGAGGTCCTACTCAGAATCGATGAGGAAAGAAATGTATGGAAATCACTAGAAAAGAGACAAAACTACTGCAGATGTGATCAGACATCAAGAAATAACTTCAGTGATATTATAGGACCATAGATGGCCAATAGTTTAGGAGAAGAGGAAGTCTCGTGGCTTGTCGCATCAAACCAATCAGAAATCTAACAAAGCAAAAAAAAAAAAAATAATAATAATAATAAAAAGTGAAAACTATAGGCACAACGTGTATTTTCCTGAGAATCGTATTCACTCTACACTTATATCTGTAATGAACAAATAAATTTTTAATATGTGTTAGCCCATAATCTACCTCCACAAGGCTTTTTCAAACAAATTACAGCTTTATGTTCTCCTATACTTCCGATAACACGAATGTCTATTTCGGCCTCTGACTTTCTTGGTTGTTCTTAGAACAAGAATTCATTCTTATCCATCTCATACAGTCATTGTATCGAGTAACGACGGAATAACATTAAAACGCCGCAAAAATAAAGGTTTTTGTTTACAACCACGGAATGTGAAACTGGAAGCGTTGCGTTTACGAACGGGGAACTGAGTAAGCGCAACGCATGATATTAGTTCAATTAAAATTAATTTGGTGGAAAGTGTAATTAATCGTTTGCGTGGCAAAACTTTTTCGTGTAATTGTGGTACAGGGTATTTTCTGTGTGCACAGTTCAAAAGAAAGGTGAAAAATGAGCACAGTTTTTTAACCGTTGTTTTTTTTTAAATTTAATATTTATGTTCTGCACATGGTTGATTCTAACCACAGCCCCACAATGAAAAAATATTGATTAAATATCGACTTAAAAAAATTGTAAATTAAAAATGTATTTATAATTTGAATGGTAGAAGTAATATCACTGCAATTAAATGAAATAATTTATATCAAATGATAACAATTGCTATGTCCTGATTGCTGAAAATCATTCTCAATCCTGTTTATTTGTTTTACTAATTTCTTAACTTAAAAGTTAAAATAACAGTGAGTAAGCTTATTGACACGCTACGAAATTTTGATAGAGGTTCGCGTTGCTCATTGTCGAATGACGCTACTTTAAAGACCACCAATATCTTATACATATTAAGTTTCGCTTTAGATTCTCCCGTACTAAATGTTGGTTTCAGCAAAAGCTGAAGAGATAGCTAAATTAGGGGACATAAATGAGTGCAGTCCTGATATTACCTCTCTCCTTGTTGCTTTTTTCTCCTGTTCGCATTCAAAGGGCAGAGAAGCTTAAGATTGTCTCTAGGATTGCAGTTTATTCTTAAGGGACATAAAATAAAGAAATTTCCAAAAAATTGCTCAACTCTTTGAACGAGAATTTGTAATGAAAGTTCCAAAAAGAAACTAAGGATCTAAAGTTCACTCAGTTGAGTGGAAAAGCTTTGGGGATTGTTCACACTGTAGAAGTTGAACCAGCTGCAGAAAGGAGACAGCTTTTGTTTCGTGAATAAAAACTTCAAACACTTGTAGTAGAGCAGGAATTATACCGAGATACGTTTTCTTCCTGAAGCGAAATTCCCGAATCTTTCATCAGTGATCTTAAAACCGCACTCAGACTGTCTGTTTGGCGTGAGGGCCAGTCGCGTAGAGATCTACATGCAAAATCCTAGGATCTCTCAACAAAAATCGCTTAGAACCTCTCCATTAAAGCAACCATCAATAACGCTTTTTTCTAAAAAAAATCTTGCCCCAAAACTTGTACCAAAATCAATTTCGTTCCACTTTTGCGTGAAGAAGTTCAGCACACAGCCATATTCACTATTCTGCGATGTGAATGTAGAATCAGTTGTTCCGCATCATTATGACTTATAGTGCAAAATTATACGTGGATCATGAAACTAACCAACTACGAAGCTGAGTATCAAGCAGTCCATATCAAGCAGTGCAGTGATTTGTGTTGTATAATGTGCAGGTGACGTGGTAATAAATAGTTCTTGTCGGTAAAATTGCAGCAGACCTTGGAAGTCTACAGCGCCGGATTGTAGCCTGTCGATTCTACTGTATATGGTTCTATGATATTACCGTCCGTGTTGGTAGGCATCCCATGACTGTCCCGTAAGTATGGAATCGATGGGCTCAAGAGAGTTGTACTCAACGCCGTGGTGGTTCGCAACAATCAAAGGCGCCTAGCGCCCGATAGGACGTACACAAGTTGTAATTACACTGATCAGCCTGAACATTATGATCACCTAGCTAAAGTCCGCCCCTGGTGGCTGAGTAGTCAGCGCGACAGAATGTCGTACCTAACGTCCAGGTTCGATTCCCAGCTGGGTCGGAGATTTTCTCCGCTCAGGGACTGGGTTTTGTGTTGTCCTTATCATCATCAGTTAATCCCTATCGACACGAAAGTCGCCGAAGTGGAGTCAACTAGAAAGAACTGCACCAGGCGAACGGTCTACCTGACGGGAGGCCCTAGCCACACCGCATTACCATTTACCTGCCTAATAGCCGGGATGTCCACCTCTGACGCGGATAACAGCGACGACACGTCTTGGCATGGAAGTAATGAGGGCCTTGGTAGGTCTGCACTCACGAGTAAATTAATTCTTGTAAACTCTATGGAGGGGGGGGGGGGGCGGGGCGATGAGCTGTAATGCCACATTATCACATCCCAGATGCGTTCGATCGGGTTTAGATCTGGCGACTTGTGGGACCGCCATCAACTGAACTGGAACTTTCCACTGTATTTCTCAAATTGCTCGTTCACACTCCTCGTCTTGTGAGGTCGCGCATTATCTTGTTGAAGAATGCCACAACCGTTCAGAAACATGATGTCATTAAGAGGTTTACGAGGTCTGCAATTAGTGTACCATACTCCTTGGCCATCATTTGCCTTTCACGATATCCACTGGACCCATGGACGCCCATGTGAATGTGCCCCAGAGCATAATGTAGCTGTGCCAGCTTGTCTCCATCCCGCAATAGAGGTGTCAATGAGCTGTTGCCCTGTAAGAATGCATTCGTGTCCTTTCATCCGTGTAATGAAGAAGGTATCGGGACTAACTAGACCAGGGCTTCACAACATACGTGCTCGCGGAGCAAGCTGTTAGCAGCAAGGCGCGAGCACGGAGCAGCGCGAGCACGCTACCCCCATTACCGCACCAGAGCGGAGAGTGGGGATAGTCACGTGGGGTACACAACAGCTGCCGCCAGTCGATGTAAATCCGCGGCCACCTATAGGGATATCACTCACGAATTATTACTGCGACAAATGAAACAAATTAAGGGGAATGTACACGTGCCTCATAATTTTATTAGCTTAGTGTATGCCTCTACCATCTGTAGACACTGAAACTAAAGAATTCCACGACAATCCTATATTTTCAACACTTTCTTCAACACTACTTAAAATATCACCTCCGGCTGTAGTGTTCTTCATGGCTACTACATCGAGGAGCTCCTCCCTCACCTGAAGATCTCTATTAACACCTCTAATAAATATGGCAAGCTGCGCTGTTCCAGTGATATCAACTCTTTCGTCCAGAGCTAGAGAATACGCCATAAAATCTTTACAGATATTTGCAAACTGGCTCTGGACGTCGTCTGCCTTGACCTGTATGCGACGCATAATGGTCATGTTAGATAATGGCACAATCAGAAACTGTTCAACTTGAGATGGACACAAATGTTCCGCTGCAGCTACCAAACATTCTTTTATTAAATCGCCATCAGTTAAGGGGCGCAGGGATTTTGCTAAAAGCAAAGCAGTTTTGTAACCCACTCTGAGAGCTGCCTCAGTTGATTTTTCTTCGTCGTCCAGATCTTCTTCTGATAGCTTCCTTTTAAGTTTAATAACTTCCTGTGCACGATCTGGTCAATCACATTTTCCACGTCCGTAGTCTTTCGCGTGCTACGACATATAATGTCGCTGCAAATTAAATATCGTAAAAGAATTCAGCGTTTTGTGACATACTAATCATTTTGCATCACCAACTTTTTCAGTAAACAGATACAATTCCTCCCAATGGGGGTTGAACTGCGAAAGCATGATTGGGGTTACACAACGGCGACTTCACATGATTCTTAACCGGCGAAGTGACTGTTACGAGCTGATCGTAGTACTTTAAACGTTACACAGTCGGCGCGAATTCAATAGGCACGCTGCGGCCCTGTTCAAACGTGCGCGCGCATTTCCCCTCCCACCCCTCCCTCCCCACTCCGCGACCTTGCAGCTGCTCGCGAGCAGGTGCCTGAGCAGACGCGAGTACTCGCGCTCAAAACCGGCCAGTTGTTAAGCCCTGAACTAGACCATGAAACGCTCTGTCTTTGCGCCAGCATCCAGTGCAGATCGTCACATGCCCATTTCAGTCGTAGATGCCGACGTCCTGATGTTTACATTGGCACGTGCATCGGTCATCAGCTGCGGAGGACCATCGTTAGGAGAGTGTTCGGTGCACTGTGTGTTCCAGACGCACTAGTACTCCTCTATCCGTTAAAGTTTGATATTAGTTCCACACAGTTCGCCGCCTGCCTGTTTCACCAGTCTCCCCTGCCTACGACGTCCGACATTATTCCACCTTAGTTTCGCCATGTGTTGAAGACATTCACCACACACACGTGACAAGTCGTGCAGTTCCTAAAATCTTCGTGCCGAGCCTCCGGACCATCACAATCTGCCATCGCTCGAACTCAGGTAGATCACGTGCCTTCCCCATTCTACACACGGACAGCACTCTCACCGATAATACAGGGTGATTCAAAAAGAATACCACAACTTTAGGAATTTAAAACTCTGCGACGACAAAAGGCAGAGCTAAGCACTATCTGTCGTCGAATTAAGGGAGCTATAAAGTTTCATTCAGTTGTACATTTGTTCGCTTGAGGCGCTGTTGACTAGGCGTCAGCGTCAGTTGATGCTAAGATGGCGACCGCTCAACAGAAAGCTTTTTGTGTTATTGAGTACGGCAGAAGTGAATCGACGACAGTTGTTCAGCGTGCATTTCGAAGTATGGTGTTAAACCTCCTGATAGGTGGTGTATTAAACGTTGGTATAAACAGTTTACAGAGAATGGGTGTTTGTGCAAAGGGAAAAGTTCTGGACGGCCGAGAACGAGTGATGAAAGTGTACCACGCATCCAGCAAGCATTTGTTCGCAACCCAGGAAAATCGATTTTTTCTTATGGGGGTATGTTAAGGATATGATGTTTCGGCCACCTCTCCCAGCCACCATTGATGATTTGAAACGAGAAATAACAGCAGCTACCCAAACTGTTACGCCTGATATGTTACAGAGAGTGTGGAACGAGTTGGAGTATCTGGTTGATATTGCTCGTGTGTCTGGAGGGGGCCATATTGAACATCTCTGAACTTGTTTTTGAGTGAAAAAAAAACCTTTTTAAATACTCTTTGTAATGATGTGTAACAGAAGGTTATATTATGTTTCTTTCATTAAATACACATTTTTAAAGTTGTGGCATTCTTTTTGAATCACCCTGTATATGCGCAGTGCGTGTGTCTGGCAATAATTGCTCGCCAGGTGGCGCTGCTATCATCTGGACGGGTTTGTATCGATAGTAGTTCAATGCTCATGATTTTCTGGCTGATCGGTGTAAATTTCCTTACAAATTTGTGGTGGGGACCAAGACGGTTAAATGTAGTATAGAAAGTGATGTTTGAAAACATACGTTTTATTGCTGCAAATTGCTCTCTGCCTCATCCGCTTCTCGTCTGGATCCACTTACTAGTAGGTCTCGATGTGAGGACCACCGACGTTAACACAGATACAGTGCCTCCATCTCAGGTTCCAGTACGCACGATCAGCAGTCCTTGTTCCTCCAGCATCTGGTGCAACCGCAACCCGCACTAGTATCTCTCGGACGCCACCAGTGGTTCGTAGATCAAGGACTCCGTATGAGCCCACATGCATTATTCCAGCAGGTTCAAGCTGTTTCCCAAATCGTTGCTCCAGATGATCTCTGACCGCACGCCGAAAAGCGAGGCTGGAGCCACATGACGCTTATGCAGTAGCATAGAAAGGGCCCCTGCAATATGCAGTCAAGGAATCGCAAGTATCTGGTACCTTTGAGATGTGGTGGAATAACGTATGACACAGTAATACGTCCATACAGGAAACCTGCCCAAAGGTTCGCACCGTATCGTTCCTGAAACCCGTGAGAGGGTGTATCATGCGGGTTTTGATCAGCCCGCAACTGACTGTTGCCCCTGGTAACCTTGTCTTTATATATGAAGAAGATCCGCCGTGGAAGGCGGGCCCGCCAAAGCAACGGACAAAGAACGGTCTGCAGAACTGGGCTCGTGACGCAAAATTCCGTGGCAGCATTGCCTCTACCCTCTGTGGGTGACACGGGTGTAGCAACTGTTTATGCAGAATACGCCGGACAATTTAGTGATCCATACTCAATCTATCTTCTATGTTTCTGGAATTTGTCTTCGCATGCTCTCTACTGCGTCCTCAAACTCTGCTGTGCCGTGCAGTGGGGGAGCACCAAAGTCGACCCTGCCGGTGATGAACGTTTCCGAGGCCCACTGGTAAACCATAGCAAAGAGGATGTGCGTAAGTGTTTGGTAGTGCGGAAAACGCTCCACATACAACTGACTAGCAGCCCTCCCACTGCACAACGGCCTGGTGCAAATCCTTCAATTGGACGCCACTACGGCGACTCGCCTCACAATAACGTAAGGTCGACATTTTCCTCAGACGTGTAGTTCACCGTGGTCAACAGCAACACAGTAAAAATGAAAAGTATGTAAAGCTTGCACTACGTATTGTGATAAACGCTAACTACTGTACAGAGGAATACTGTGATCGAAGACCACATGCAGAACAACATATGCAAACCTATCTGAGCTACTGCAGTATTACAGTATGAACAAAAACCACAGCACAATGTCAGGTACAAACCTCTCTGGTCATATCACGAACTCAACTGAATAGCATGTGTGTAAACAAACCTATGGTGGGCATGGAAAATCAAGTGTTCCGTGAATGACGTACGTAATACTCTAGTCAGTGGCGGCGAAAATGCGGGAGAAAGTGTGTTGTGGTATTCTGCACGTGACGGAAAAAAACGGTACGTTTCCGGACATGAGTTCCTGTGCTAAACTTAGTCATGTTGGTCCTCACTAAAAGTCCTCAACGTATGTGAAGGAAATTTAGAAACATCCAGTAACCTGCTGGCTCGGAAGTGCAGCGTTGAACAGTGAGTTAGGAGACCCGGTTTTTCTCTTTTTTTCTTTTTCTTTCATTATGACCAGTATCCACACAGTGTGTGTGACGTACGAGACGAGCGTCACGAAGAGTCAGAATGGTGCCCATTATTGCGGCTTCCTTCGACGCTGAAGGCTGATACAACAAATGAAATCACTGTACACAAGAGTGATACAACATCGTCTTCTCTGATGAGCGCCTTTCAGGGTACAGCGTCACGATGGAAATATCGGTGTGTGTTCTCTACGGGGAGCGAACTTTGACAGACTGCATTTGTCATCGTTATATGGGCACAGTACATAGTATGATTTTATAGTATTCCAATGGTTGAACAACACGATCACTTCTGGCTCGTCTAGGCTATAGTATCGACTGCAGACGTTACAACGGTGATAAGCTAAGGCCGCTGGCCGTGCCCTATCTTGGAAGTACACGTGACGTCATCTTTCAATAAGATAACGCAAAACTGCATGTTGTCTTGCCTGACGCCTTTCTATATAAGAGATACTCTACACCCATTCTCCGTATTTTTCAACCTTTTCAATTTATGTAGCCAAAGGATGTCGAGAAAGTGGCACGCTGCCGCATGACAGCAGCAACAGCTGACAGTTGAACAGCATAATCAGTAATCCAAGCTCAGTACGAGTCGATGTTCAGCTGTGTTAGAACCATTACTGCTGCCACGTTGTTGTTGTTGTTGTGGTCTTCAGTCCTGAGACTGGTTTGATGCAGCTCTCCATGTTACTCTATCCTGTGCAATCTTCTTCATCTCCCAGTACCTACTGCAGCCTACATCCCTCTGAATCTGCTTAGTGTATTGATCTCTTGGTCTCCCTCCACGATTTTTACCCTCCACGCTGCCATCCAATGCTAAATTTGTGATCCCTTGATGCCTCAAAACATGTCCTACCAACCGATCCCTTCTTCTAGTCAAGTTGTGCCACAAACTTCTCTTCTCCCCAATCCTATTCAATACCTCCTCATTAGTTACATGATCTACCCACCTTATCTTCAGCATTCTTCTGTAGCACCACATTTCGAAAGCTTCTATTCTCTTCTTGTCCAAACTAGTTATCGTCCATGTTTCACTTCCATACATGGCTACACTCCATACAAATACTTTCAGAAACGACTTCCTGACACTTAAATCTATACCCGATGTTAACAAATTTCTCTTCTTCAGAAATGCTTTCCTAGCCATTGCCAGTCTACATTTTATATCCCCTCTACTTCGACCATCATCAGTTATTTTGCTCCCCAAATAGCAAAACTCCTTTACTACTTTAAGTGTCTCATTTCCTAATCTAATTCCCTCAGCATCACCAGATTTAATTTGACTACATTCCATTATCCTTGTTTTGCATTTGTTGATGTTCGTCTTATATCCTCTTTTCAAGACACTGTCCATTCCGTTCAACTGCTCTTCCAAGTCCTTTGCTGTCTCTGACAGAATTACAATGTCATCGGCAAACCTCAAAGTTTTTACTTCTTCTCCATGAATTTTAATACCTACTTCGAATTTTTCTTTTGTTTCCTTTACTGCTTGCTCAATATACAGATTGAATAACATCGGGGAGAGGCTACAACCCTGTCTCACTCCTTTCCCAACCACTGCTTCCCTTTCATGCCCCTCGACTCTTATAACTGCCATTTGGTTTCTGTACAAATTGTAAATAGCCTTTCGCTCCCTGTATTTTACCCCTGCCACCTTCAGAATTTGAAAGAGAGTATTCCAGTTAACATTTTCAAAAGCTTTCTCTAAGTCTACAAATGCTAGGAACGTAGGTTTGCCTTTTCTTAATCTTTCTTCTAAGATAAGTCGTAAGGTTAGTATTGCCTCACGTGTTCCAACATTTCTACGGAATCCAAACTGATCTTCCCCAAGGTCTGCTTCTACCAGTTTTTCCATTCGTCTGTAAAGAATTCGCGTTAGTATTTTGCAGCTGTGACTTATTAAACTGATAGTTCGTTAATTTTCACATCTGTCAACACCTGCTTTCTTTGGGATTGGAATTATTATATTCTTCTTGAAGTCTGAGGGTATTTCGCCTGTCTCATACATCTTGCTCA
Organism: Schistocerca nitens; assembly: GCF_023898315.1. Classification (NCBI taxonomy): domain Eukaryota; kingdom Metazoa; phylum Arthropoda; class Insecta; order Orthoptera; family Acrididae; genus Schistocerca; species Schistocerca nitens. The sequence continues at coordinate 74,643,672 of NC_064614.1, forward strand.
CCAGATGGTAGAGTTGTGTCATGACTGGCTCTCCCAAGGCCATCAGTAGTTCTAATGGAATGTTGTCTACTCCCGGGGCCTTGTTTTGACTCAGGTTGCTGCCACACCGAGTACTAAATACCCCAAAGTGTCATGCGAAATCTGTGTTGTAATACTGGGCAGCGGTGTATACTGATGAACAGGGTCTAGCTTTACAATAGCACCAAACTTCAAGGGATTGTTTAGGATGTCTTGGGGGAACCAATTGAAGAAAAAACTAAGGAAGAGAACCGTTAGCCAACGTCGTCGTTACAGAAAGTCATAGCTATAAAGACTGTAGTAAATTGGGAGAAGGCACTGAGATGAAAATCATTTAACTTCATATGCAAATCACACGGTAATGAGAGCTGAAATGTGGCCAGTTCAAAAAAATTGAAGGATTAAAAGTCTGGAATATTTACATTTACTGTTATATCATCAACTCAGATACGTCACGGCCGATTTAAGTGGGCAGGTGAGGGGAAGAGGGAAAGAACTGTCTCTTCCTACAACTCAGTTGAGTAAATTTTGTAGGAAGCACTCTGTTTACATAGAAGTCATTCCAGATGTGGAACAGATGCTGCCGCGTCCCATGAAGAGCACAGGATGCAGCCAGCTTCTGGTGATGGTTCATGACGGTATTGGCGGTGTGTGTCGCTTTGGATCGGAAGAGATTCTGTCTGGCTTCTGACGGCTCGCTGAAGAAGCAGTAAAGACTGCCGGTCCTCTTTATAAAATGAAAACGGAGCTGACCATGTGCAGCATCGTTGCGGTACCAAGGGAGAACCTTTGCTACGAAACCGAGTGGAGGGTCTAAAACAGCGGTTCAAACTGTTCTGCGACCGTATAGTTGCACATGCGTCAACTAATGACGTATGGTGGTGGGTTTTCATGTTCCTCTTTTTCTTTGTGGGTTAGACGGTCTCTGGAAACTACAGCAGAGAATCAGTTTAAAAGGCAGCAGGGCAAAGACAGTACAATAGTAAATTGGCATTGTAGTTGGAAACTGTCATAGATTGTGAGTGGTTCATTAACAGATGTGAAGAAGAGGAACGTTTCCAAAATCGAATTATTTGGTGTGATGATGCGACGTTTAGACTTGATGGAACAATTAACCACCATAATTGCGTGTACTGTGTCAGGGAGAATCCATAGGTAACCGAGCAAACGCTTGTTAATCTACCAAGAATAACAGTCTGATCACGTCTGTCTTCTAGAGGGTTAATCCGGCCATACTTATTTGGCAAAACTGTCACGGACGACACGTACTTGGAAATGTTGGGAATGATAACGCCTGGTCTTAGCGTTGTGTTTGGAAATGAAGATTATTACTTTCAACAGGATGGGGCGACAGCTTACATTCACCTGGATGTGAAGGCATTTCTCAATCGTACATTGCCTGCCAGATGGATAGGACGAAGAGGGAGTGTGGAGTATCCCGCTCGATCTCCGGATTTAACTCCTCTAGACTTATTTCTGTGGGGTAGTCTCAAGAACACATTTTACGCTGCGAGACCACTCACACTGGATGATGTTAGAGAGCAAATTGAGCAAGCCTGTGATGCTATTCCGTTGGCAACAATAAAGTTGGTATGCCGTTCAGTTATAAGTCGTTGTCGACGGTACATTGCGATGGACGGACACCAGTTTAAACATTTACCACCTTAGGCTGGACCATGAGGCACCTAACACCGCCAAAACTGTACTTCTAACCCCTTTGATTAAAAAGATGCTGAGTTTCAAGAAGTGTATACATTATTTTGGGACACCCTGTATATCTTTTTAAAAAGGCAGATAAAAACATACTTGACACTTTGTCCACTACATCCAATTTGACTATGAAAGCACAGACAAGATGTGGTTTGAATTCAGAGGATTAGTATCGCCAGAAGTTGAGAGCTATCTATCAAATTAATGGAGATAACAATGATCCCCCATGGTACACAAAACATAAGAACACTGCTGCAGAGGCAACGAAAAAGGCATACCAAATTCATTGGTATGCACAATACGACGGAACTGGGCACTATACATTGCAGGTTGAATGGTTTGGCTTGAGCCCCAACGTGCTATGGCACGGAAAAAGATATATCTGTTACACTCAGTTTAATTGAGCGGCCCAGAGATGTGACTGGTCTCAATGTTTGGCTATGTTTTTCGTCATAGGGTCCCAGCTCACATCTGTCGTAAGCTCAATTTTTACAGCTGAAATGAAATACAAAGAAAATGCAGGCAGATACTGCGGTGAAATTGAAAAAAATATTAAGCCAGTCGCATTCATTTATAATTTGAACACGTCGTTTTTTTTCTATTTTTCCATGAATAGTCTTCAGTTATATATTGAGTAAATGAAATGCAGTCTGAGGGGTTTTTACGTAAGGGCGGCATTTAACAACACATGCTACAACACTTCACTATAAAATTCGTATGTCCCGATCACGGCACTCGACAGTCTGTTCACAATTCACAAAATACACTCTTGTCTACTGACCTAAGCCACTATATTGCGCTCCACATGAGCGCTTTCGAGCGTGGCTACCAACCCACAACTACCCCCAGATACGCTGCACGTCCGGTTCTTAGCGTCGCTCAGAACACACTCCCAGTCATGAAAGATGGTCGCCCTATCCATCCTCGAAACGACTACCTAACTCCAAGAAATTACGAATATCGCAAAACTAAACACAAAAACATATATGACTTATTGAAAAATATGGAAATTTTCCGGGAAATAACAATTTAAAGTCCAGTTTTTGCATCTGCCACCGTTTCTTCACAAATATTGTTCGTGTGGTGCGATTTTGCTTTACTCGGATTTTTGATACTAAACGTAAATAAACAAATAAAAATATGTAATTACTCATCTACCTCTTTAAACATTAGTATGCTGCCGCTGGCCTCGTCTCTTTCAATTTATTTATCACCAAAAACACAGTTTCTATCAATCAAATCCCATATTCCGACATCTCATTTAAAAATGGTGCACTAGCCCCATCCGTAGACACTTTGTTTATATTAATTGGCCAAGCATTGCCGAGATTTTAGCTTTTGAACTTTCATAAATTTACAATTTTTAAGGTGACAGTAACTTTTAAACTATTACATATTTTTGTCGAAGGTCTAGATAATTTAGTTTTACACATTTTTCTGTCAATGAGTGCCAACTCGCACCTCTGTGTGACTATTAGTTTAGTTTTTATCAACTTCTCTCTGGCACATAAATTTCTCCGAGCGCGCAGGCACGGCCATACGCGCCCCTGCCAAGCGTTTGGGTTTTTCCAAGACCGCGTAGACGCTAGCCGCTCGCCATGGCTCTGTGGCAACCGCCAACCACGTGCTCTGCGGCGGGAAACGGCCGCTCTAATCTCCAGCCACAGCGATCACCAACATTGGCGAAGTTTCATAGAAACTCGAAATATAGTGCGATTTTCAATGTAAGAAGAGTTTAATAGTTTCCACCACGAATTTCTTTCTCGAAATCTGGCACAAAACCCAAGGACATTCTGGTCGCATGCAAAGCATACAACCGGCAGAACGCAGTCAGTACTGTCAATGTGCGATAGCACTGGTAATGTTAACAATGACAGTGCCAATAAACCACAATCACTAAGCACTGTTTTCCGAAATTCCTTCACCAAACATAAGGAAGTATATGTTCCAGAAGTCGAATCAAGAACGTCTGCCAACATGAGCAACTTAGATACAGGTATCTTCGGTGCATCGAAGCAGCTTAAATTGCTCAAGAATGTAAAGGCTTTAGTTCGAGACCATATACCAGTTAGGTTCCTTTCAGAGTATGCTGATATAATGGCTTCAGTCTCAGCAATCGTATACAACCGTTTGCTCGTCGAATGATCCATAACTAATTGCTGGTAAGTTGCACAGGTCGCACCAGCAGCCAAGTTAGGAAATTGGAATAATCGTCTGAATTACAGACCCATATCATTAACGCCGATCTGCCGTAGGATTTTATAAAATAGACTTACCTCGAAGAAATCGATTTATTGTAAAATGGATTGTAATGTTGTTGCTTTAATTTGCTATGAAAGCGGTGCTGATAGACAATAAAAGCGGTTTAAAAGCTGTGAGCTATGTGGGGAAGTTAACCTTGCATTACTGCGCAACTTTTTCACGTGTGTATCCAGTCTATCTTACCAAATTCCCAACCAGACTAACATTAATTATAATCTTTTAATAGTCATACGACAACCTGTGATATATATATATATATATATATATATATATATATATATATATATATATATAAGACAATTTAAATAAAAAGAAATAAATCAGTTTATATTTGGAAATTTATTTTAACATTGATAATTGAAATTTCAGCATATTAAACTTGATTCATAACTAAACTGGTGCCTTATTTAGGACCGTGAAAATGTGAGTTTGTAATCTTACAGAACACATCAAATATGGAGCCATGATTGGGAGACTGCATACAACACTGCATTCATAAAATAACACACAAAGAACGTTGAAACATATGCAAGAGGAAATTAACCACAGCCAACCGATTCAATTTTCACCCAAAGAAGTTACGTTCGTAGCGCAATCCCGTCCGTCATGTAATTACCACACACTGGTATACTAAATTCATACTAACTCTCTGTGAAATCTTCCCGAAAAGAATAGCTGAGGGCTACTTTGATGATTACACTACATGCTTCACGTGGTCAACTTGGTTAACACAAAGAGTGTAACTCCACAACAATTTTGATAATTAAAATAGATTAGATCGAACAGTAATTTACAAAAGAAAAACCTCAAACTGGTTACTAACGTCTTACTATTAACCTGATGGGTCAAACAATTGTATTAGCACATGGTACTGGTCTCACAAAGTACACCCCACGTGGGTTGAACATAAAGAAAAGTTGCTATATTGAAAAATATTGTCAAGACGAGACGTTATAATCTCACGCACATTCGCATTTAAGATTGATGATCTTAGAGTTACTGATCAACACGTGGTTCCACTTTACTCACAAAGTAGTGACAAAGCAACTACTGGAATATTCTGAACTGTACACTCGAATTACACTGCGTTGCAATTTAAGATAAAATTACATATTTTATAGCTAAACCTGAAATAAAGGTGATTAAATTTTCAGTTAGGCTGAACTTAAGAAATCCATTGTCCTACGGACTTAGCAGACATGTGCTTAGCCAGAGAACTTACCTCTTCAGACGCTTGCCGTGGACAGACTGCCCTGCGGTCCTACCGAGCGTGCTTCACAAATACAAACTGAAGTGACCAGAGAGGAAGCTCCCTATACCAACATGACAAGGGACGGACAGGACCATACTAAGAATAGAAACCTCTCTGCTTTTAGAAAGCGTAGCTACCTGTTCCGACGTTGGTCCTACTGTTCTCTAGCAGACAGGCTTGTCTGCTACCCTCAAGCATGCAACTAGAAATACATTTGCTCATTCATCCTCTCACACAGAAGGGAAGGGGGATGACAGTATCTTATCATATACATATATCATTACATATAAACTGTGTTTTAAAGTGTAGTAGTGCGACAGATCGTTCTTGTTTATGTGTAAAAGTAACATGTTCCACTATTCAGTCTCCTCCCAGATAGTCAGAAACGCCACAGGAAATTTAGAAGAGGAATTTATGCCGTAAATGACAACAGATTTAAGAAATCAATATGAAAGAAATCCAAGAGAGACCTTTCAGGATAACACGGATTCAGAGAATATTGTTCTAGTAAATCACAAGTAACTCTTTATTCTCGCAAAATAATGAGTGCTATCGACAGATTGATTCCATATTTTTAAATTTCGACGAGGATTTCGACACCGGTTCTCACAAGCAACTTCCAAACAAATTGCGTGCATGAGTAGCATCGTAGCACTTGTGTGAACAGATTCGTGATTTCCTGTCAGGCGGGTCACAGTTCGTAGTAATTGACGGAAAGTCACGGAGTAAAATGGAAATAAAATCTGGCCGTCCCAGGGAAGCATTATAGGCCCTCTGCAGTTCCTGATCTACATGAACGATTTAGGTGACAGTCTGAGCAGGCCTCTTAGACTACTTGCAGATGATGCTACCGTTTACTGTCTAGCAAAGTCATCAGATGGTCAAAAAGAACTGCGAAATTATTCAGACAATATATCTGTATCATGCGAAATGTGAAGTCATCCATAGGAGTGTTAAAAGGATCCGCTAAATTTTTGTTACACGATAAATCACAGAAATCCAAATGGTATGAATTCGACTAAGTACTTAAATTAGAACGTCCGTGTAATTAATGTATTGGGAAAAGTAAATCAAAGACTGCGATTTATTGGCAGAACTGTTAGAAAATGGAAGAGATCTACTGAAGAGACTGCTTACGGTACGCGTATCTTCGCTCTTCTGGAGCACAATACGCAGTGTGGGATCAGCATCAAATAGGGTTGACGGAGGACAAGAGAAAAGTTGAGAGAATGCCCGTTCGTTTTGTATTATCACGAAGTAGGGGAGACAGCACCATGGTTGTGATAAGCGAGATGGGGTGATGAGACCTTGTCACGAAATTTCAGTCTCTAGCGTTGTACTGTGGATATGAAAATATTTCGTTGACTTCCACCTACATACGGAGCAATGATGAGAATAATAAAATAACGGAAATCGAAGATCCACGGAGAGATTTAAGTGTTAGTTTTCCTCACGCGGTGTTAGAGAGTGGAACTTCAGAGAAATAGCTTGAAGGTGATTCGTTAAACCTTCTGCCAGGCATTTGATTGTGAACTGAAGAATAGTCATTTATACACAATTGTAAATGAAGCTCTATGCGGCAGATACAAGTTCGGTACCATTCGTCGCTCATCCCTCGTTGTTTGTGTGGCGGGTGGGATGACTGCCGACAGCTTGTAACGCCGGAAATGCATATCCTCCTATTTCCATCTGCTGCACTATATATTTTTTTTTCCTTATTTTGTTACCTGAAGATATGACATTTCTGTGTCTTTATATATTGTAATTGTTTTACTGTTTGCATATATATATTTATGCATTTATGTTGATTTGTTTTGTGGTTATTATTTGTATTTATACGCTGGGTCTAGCCTAGGGAAAACTATGCTATCGAACGAATACATCGATAGGTCGTGTGGAGAACGAAAGTGTTTAGGATCTTTGGTAGTGTTAACTCTGCCGCGTGGAGCGCGGGCTGAGCAGAAAGAGTCTGCCTGGAGTAGCGAGTGGAGCACGTGTGTTGTGTGACGCTCCCACGAGTTGCCGCGCTTTCGGGGTTGGGCAGCATGTAATTGCGCTTGACTTGCTATGTTAGTTTCTGACACGGTGTCGCGGACGGGAAGCATTAGCTGGCGCGCATCAAGAGCCCGTTTCGCCTGGTGACCGTGTCGAGAAGGAGGCGCGACAACATCCAGCTTCTGCAACAGCGACGGGCGACAATGAGTGACTGTCGCCACCTCCTCGATCGACGGCTTCAAACCTTCAATCAACCAACAAGGAAGACTGGAAGCACGTAAAATTTTAGAACTGTATGGCAGACCTCAGCTTTTGAAACTGTTCAAATCACAAAATTACAGCAACGTAGCATGAACCTTTGTTGCTCATTGTCCAAATTGCATTACCAAGCAGGGTCCTCTCCTTTTCCGGAATGAACCCGAGTGTCGTTGAAATTCAAACGCCAGCATTAAAGCAATATTATTCTATTTCACTGCTTTAATTTGAAAGTTCAGTTAAAGTATTCATAGCTGGCTACAATATTTAGATTACACAAGCACAAATTATGAGTGCGAGTTTTGTTACCATATTTTAGCTTACCTGTGGCTACAGCTCAGCTTGGTACGTAATAAATTTTACTATTGTTAATTGTTCAGAATCATTTAATTCAAGTTCAAAGTTAAATCTCTTATTTCTAAATTGCGTAGATTCAAGTAGCTTTTGAAATGATTGTTGAGGTAGTCCAAGACTAACCGTATTTTACTGAATTTCGATGTGCTTCAGAAAGAAAGCTCACTATTAACTTCAGTCACTAAATTAACTTTCGATTTTCCGGTTTTATTAATTCTTTTGCTAAATTAAGTCAGAGTGTAGCGAAATTTATTACTTCTGACAAACTTTCAGTTTTCACACTACACATGTCAACCTTCAGTTGCCACGCTTCTAGTGTTAATTATATGTGTAATAACCTTTCTTTTTCAGTTACTATAGTAATTGTCCTTAGGACTGGCGACCGTAATTCCCCCCAAATCTCAAATATATAATTATCGCTAGTTAATCGTTAACGTAAGGGCCGCACATTTACTTTCTTTATTAACTTTACCCCTTTTCAAAATTAATTTCCACCAGTTTCATTTGCATTTTTCCTTTCATTTAGATGTAACCCTTTCCTCCCTCTTTACCGACAGATTAACTTCGGTGACGATTGCTTTTCCCAAATTTCCATTAGGTACACGCGGTTTAATTTTTCACTGTCATTAAGGTCGATAAGTGAGGGGGGGGGGGGGTTACAAGCTTTCACCTTATGTGGCCGCAGCCGTGTGGCGAGGTCTTGGATGACTTAACTCCTTCCTTCTTCCGTGCTGCCTGAGTCTGAGATCAGACAAGGAACTGCAGTTATGTGCTTAAATTTTTGTCCATCGTACTGCAAAAAAGTCCACTCATCATTGAACACAAAGAGAATACACCGCAAAGTGACGATATCCATCGGAATGAAAGCTGGGATCTTACACGTAGTCTGAAGGCTGAGCCAACGTTAGGTTAGAATGCCTCACGGTGGTAAACTCACTGTCTCTTCTGAGTCATCTGAACACCAGCTACCTGCCTCTTCACTGTCTACTCTGTGCCTCTGCTCATTCACTATCGACCACCTGATCACTGTCTGCCCACATTACTAACTGAGAGACAAGTTTATCATCTGATTGAATGGTTAGTCTCTTGGCCATCCAATGAGCAGCTGATTCCTGGGCCGCATCTGCCTGGCAATTTTTTTTGAGGTCTCCATCGAGCTGTCTTTCAGGGCGCTGCATTTTTCTGTCCTGTTATCCTATCACTGGTGGGTCCACTTTTCAGTTCCGTTGAACGGACGATCGACCACACCTCCGTGCCTTGGTACAGGGCGAAAATATACGATCTCGCTGTGGCTGACATGTAAAACGGGGACTCCTGTGTCGTTCTCACAGTGTGCCTTACTGTGGCAGTTTTTAGCAGAGCCTGCAGTCTCTCCAACGAACTGCACATCACTAGGCATTGCTTCAAGCAGCCGGTCTGTGCGGCCGTGCGGTTCTAGGCGCTTCAGTCTAGAACCGCGCGAGCGCTACGGTCGCAGGTTCGAATCCTGCCTCGGGCATGGATGTGTGTGATGTCCTTAGGTTAATTAGGTTTAAGTAGTTCTAAGTTCTAGGGGACTGATGACCTCAGAAGTTAAGTCCCATAGTGCTCAGAGGCATTTGAACCATTCTTTTTTGCTTCAAGCTTCTCTACACCCGAGGTGTCAAGAAAGCAGCAACCCAACTACATACTACTCGACAATGGCGACGGAGTGCTTGGCCGAAACTTGATGCAGCTGTAAATCCGATAAATTTTGATTCAATGACAAGCCCGCTTGAATGTAGTGGGTTTAGCAGTGCTTTGTTCAAGTGTCTCTTGGCAGCATCCCTCTTTCTGTCGATCAAACTTAACATGGGGCAAACATCCCCGAGCAGTGCATACTTCAGGTAACCTGTCCTATCGGGCGTTCGGTAAAGTCTAGTGAACCGGAAGCGTCTTTAGCGGCCATGTCGTTCTTAGCATCTATCGGCAAACTATTTCAGAATCACTGCTTGTAGCTATGTTACCTCTTTAACAGCAAAACTTACTTTGTTCGCAGGCGACCCTCGAGCTGTTTTAGTGTGGCTGGTACAAGAAATTTGCCTGTTGTAATAGAACATGCAAATGCATGTTTGAAGTCGTGTGATAGGCCAAGCCGGGCCATATAATTTCGACACCCTGTGTTACCGTACAGCTACGCCCCAGACAAGGATTCCTCTCCTCAGTTTCTCCTTCAGCACATCCTGTACAATCCTTCGAAGTATCTCAGTATTATTTTGTTATACGCAGTCTGTTATCATAATTCTGTACTGTAATATATCACTATTTGCGTCTGTAGTGAATATATTAACAATAATAATGCACTGAAGTATTTCGATTCATACCGTTCTTTACGAATAAGTCATTACTCACAACACAGACTGAAAAATCTTTAGCGACGGTAGGTAACGGTTACTGCTAGTGTAGTTGCTCTTCCTAGTAGCGTCCCATATGACCAAGCCAGGTGCGTCTTTACATGTGGTTACTCGTACTTTAGGTACTTAGGCTATGCACAGCTCTGTTTAAAAGTAATAGATTTCGGACTAACTGGCCCATTAACATTGTCTGAACCGCACGACTGTGTGACTGATTAATCGTTGGAAGCTCCATCACCGATGAGGACTCTGCATGTTCACGCACTTTAACGCTACAGGCGCAGGTGTTTAGCTTGTCGATGATGCTGGCTGCTTCTGCTGAACTGCTGCTGCTGCTGTCCGTGGAGATGCTGCCGATGTCGACGACCTCGGAGTCGCCCCCAGTGGTCGTGCGGTAGCGTTCTCGCTTCCCACGCCCGGGTTCCCGGGTTCGATTCCCGGCGGGGTCAGGGATTTTCTCTGCCTCGTGATGGCTGGGTGTTGTGTGATGTCCTTAGGTTAGTTAGGTTTAAGTAGTTCTAAGTTCTAGGGGACTGATGACCATAGCAGTTAAGTCCCATAGTGCTCAGAGCCATTTGAACCATTTGAGTCGCCCCCAGTAGTCCTCGATGTCGTGGCCGCCGCGGCCACTGCGGCGCCGTCTGGATCTCCGCTGCTGCTGACCGCTGCAGACTCGAGCTCAGCACACGTCTGCATAGCCTTCTTTTCCTTTATTGAAGTTCTGCGGCTAACGTCCCCACACCTAGCTTACGCTGCCGATCCTCGCAACTGCTGCAAAAATGTATTCACAGAGCCCCCACGCAAACTGACTGCCCAGCTTGAGACCTGGATCACGAAATATAATAAAATGTTAGAATTACAGCTGTGATTCTAAAGTGATTAAATTCACATCTCAGTGGAGAAAACACCAACCTAACAATTACTGATGGTGTAGTTGCTCTTACAAGTGGCCGCCCATTCGACCAAACCAGTTGTATTTGTACCTATGGTTACTCATACTTCGGGTACTTTGGCTATGAATGGCTCTCTTTCAAAAGAATATCTCAATATAGTCATAGCGTCGAGCCGTGTATGTCCGCTCTCATGCCACACAGCTAATTCACCGCAAATAATAACCTGTAGCTGTGACACTGCAGGCAAACAGTCTATGCATTGGCCAGAATAGCGAGGTCATAAAATACATACAAACACCAAATAAAAACTAAATGAACAACTTAATAACAAGGTTTCTGTTCTGAAGCGTGTAACTGATGTAGACAACATAGAACTATAGTGAAGAATGCTTTTTTTTTTCAGGAAAGGACATGTCAAATCAAGATGAAGTGATCCTACGATATTCAGTTAACTTGTAGACAGAAAATACCCTTATCGAATGCAGTAAAGCTACGTTGAGAGTGTTAGGAGAATGACAGCAATATATACAAACTAAACTGTAACCCAAGATACGCGGTAAGTAAGTCCATTTCATCACAATGCACGAAATATCCACCAGCTCGAAGCAGTTCACAGTTCAACATTATTATTTACAAATTAACACAAGATATTGAAAGAATAGTAAGCCAAACCCTGTTTATCCTCATTTCTCTAATATAAATAAAATATAAAGCATGTGGTAGCACCCGTTCACCACGCAGAGTCCTCACAGTCCACCAAAAACCACACGATGCCACAGGCTGGTCTGCCTTCTTCAAGAACGAAAAACTAAGTGTTCCAAATCGTTCCTATGAGCTACTTGCTCAAAAAAGTCTCCCTCACCATTTCCCTCAAGCAGAATTCCGCTATCTGTCCAACTCTCATTGGCTGAAGGCATTTCATTCCTACAGACATGATTTGATTCAACATGACAACTACCCAAACTAAACTAATATTTTACAACATCATTTTCATACAGGAATATCATAAACATTTCGTTACTTCAGATCAGTTACATTAAGTGCAAGTAATGACTGGTTGATAAATAAATGAGTGAACATTCTTGCGCAAATGTGCTCTCGACAAAGGAAAAGACTTTAGTTGATTATTGTTTAAAGGATTATTTATGCTTCCTTGATGGAGGCGTCGTTTGGTTGCCTTTTCAATTGCTGTATCTGCTGAAATATACGAGTTAACACTTTTAAATTAGCACAGTTTCTTAGTAGTACTTGCAGTCAACAATTAAATTGAGTTACAGAAAAATAGCAAACTGCTGATTAACTAAATTCTGAGGTGTTCACGCAATATTCATTTTCTGTGTAATCATGGAGAATACGATCGTCTGACTAAAATTTAAATAATGGAAATACATAAAAATAGATACAGGTACATAGCTTTCAGAGACGATAGGTACAGGGCAATGCTGTCATCTGAGATACCGCTTGTTGAAATCGGGTGATGCATTTAAGAGTTGTTAATGCAGAGTTGTTACTCCAGAGGTTCGTTACGGAAATGTTGATTCCCTATGGAGTATTAACTTCTGTAGTTTTAAAGATATTGAAATACTGTTATGTCACTAAACGCTCCTTATTTTTCTGAAATTGCAGATGTATTCAGTGTTGCTTAAGTACTTGAGTGTGGATGATTACACTCTGAAGAGCCAAAGAAACTGGTGCACCTTTGTAGGGCCCCAGGAAGCACGCAGAAGTGCCGCAACACGACGTGGCGTGGACTCGACTAATGTCTAAAGCAGTGCTGGAGGGAGCTGACACCATGAATCCTGCAGGGTTGTCCATAAAACCGTAAGAGTACGAGGCGTGGAGGTCTCTTCTGAACAGCTCATTGCAAGGCATCCTTGATATATTCAAGAATGTCGATGACTGGAGAGTTTGGTGGGCAGCAGAAGTGTTTAACCTGAGAAGGCTGTTGCTGCAACCACTCTGTAGCAGTTCTGGACGTGTGGGGTGTCGTACTGTCCTGCTGGAATTTCCCAAGTCCGTCGGAATGCAAACAGGACATGAACGGATGCAGGTGATCAGATAAGGTGTATGTCATCTGTCAGAGTCGTACCTAGACGTATCAGTGGTCCCATATCACTCAAACCGCATACGCCCCAAACCATTACAGAACCTCCACCAATTTGAACAGTGCCCTGCTGATATTCATGTTCCAATGATTCATGAGGTTGTCTTCATACCTGCACTCTTGCACCTGCTCAGTACAGTTTGAAACGAGACTCGTCCGATCAGGCAACATGTTTCCAGTCACCAACAGTCCAATGATGGTATTGACGGCCTCAGGTGAGACGTAAAGCTTTGTATCGTGCAGTCGTCAAGGGTACACGAGTGGGCCTTCGGCTTCGAAAGCCCGCGTCGATGATGTTTCGCAAGGTCACACTTGGTGATGGCACAGCAGTGAAGTCTGCTGCAATTTGCGGAAGGGTGGCAATTCTGTCATTCTGAACGATTCTCTTCAGCCTTCGGTGGTCCCGTTTTGCAGGATCTTTTTCCGACCGCAGTGATGTCGGAGAATTGATGTTTTACAGGATTCCTTACACTGGCGGTACACTCCCGAAATGGTCGCACGGGGAAACCCCACTTCATCACTATCTCGGAGATGCTGTGTCCCATCGCTCGTACGCTTACTATAACACCACGTTCAAACTCACTTAAATCTTGATAACCTTCCATAGTCAAATGGTTAAAATGGCTCTGAGCACTATGGGACTTACATCTGTGGTCATCAGTCCCCTAGAACTTAGAACTACTTAAACATAACTAACCTAAGGACATCACACAACACCCAGTCATGACGAGGCAGAGAAAATCCCTGACCCCGCCGGGAATCGAACCCGGGAACCCGGGCGTGGGAAACGAGAACGCTACCGCACGACCACGAGCTGCGGACCCTTCCATAGTCGTAGCAGTAACCGATCTAACAACTGCGGCGGGCACTTGTTGTCTTATATAGGCGTTGCCGACCGCAGCGCCGTATTCTGACTGTTCACACATCTCTCCATTGGAATACGTATGCCTATACCAGTTTCTTTGGTTCTTCAGTGTAGATTCTTGTAGAGCTGTAAGAAGACATCTTTCATCCTGTTTGCCACTCCACCATTTTTTCACGCATTGTCTGTCCTAAACAAAGGCCAAGTGAACAACAGCCGTCCGGATTTGCAGCTTTAGGATTTACCCATTTCTGACGGCACGCTCCTTGTCTCGTCTCGGCACCTGAACTCGCCTGGGGCGGCCGCATGACGTCCTTTTGCCGCCGATTCGTAACAAATCAACCAAGCAAATTCAGCTATCCTCAATAACAGCACATAGGTGGATGAATAACTCGCTACCACACTCACTAACGTTACAATGTGTAATTCTTTTTTGGATTCCACAGGCTAGCTTCTACCCGTCAAGATTTCTATGAGATAATTTCTGGGTAAAATTGGGTAAAGTGGATAACATGGATAAAGCAAATCAATGACACATTAGTGTTCCCAAACACTGCTGTGTGGGCGATTGCACAGAAAAAGACGCACATTGAGAGATATTTGGGAGGCTGTTACCTATATTCCCGCTGTCTGTGTCGTAAGAAACACGAGAAACCTATATAGCGACAAACATCAGCAATTATCCAGAATGAGATTTTCACTCTGCAGCGGAGTGTGCGCTGATATGAAACTTCCTGGCAGATTAAAACTGTGTGCCCGACCGAGACTCGAACTCGAGACCTTTGCCTTTCGCGGGCAAGTGTTCTACCATCTGAGCTACCGAAGCACGACTCACGCCCGGTACTCACAACCTTACTTCTGCCAGTACCTCGTCTCCTACCTTCCAAACTTAACAGAAGCTCTTCTGCGAACCTTGCAGAACTAGCACTCCTGAAAGAAAGGATATAGCGGAGACATGGCTTTGCCACAGTCTGGGGGATGTTTCCAGAATGAGATTTTCACACTGCAGCGGAGTGTGCGCTGATATGAAACTTCCTGGCAGATTAAAACTGTGTGCCCGAGGCGAGACTCGAACTTTGCCCGCGAAAGGCAAAGGTCCCGAGTTCGTGTCTCGGTCGGGCACACAGTTTTAATCTGCCAGGAAGTTTCTCATCAGCAATTATTATCATAATATGCATTTGAAGCTTTATGATTTCAATGAAAACGAACTATTGCAGTACTCAAAGATAAGAAGCTAGATCTATTTTTCAGCTGAATTGTGACAGAAAGGTAATCTGCAATATATATGAAACTCACTTTTTTAGCTTAGTTTGTCTTTCGGTTATTGTGCCAAAACGGACATTTTTTTATTTCAATATATAGGTTGATCATTCCACGAAAAATACATAAGGAAGCATGGAGTGGAGGAAACCGAAATTGTGATGATAATTATTTGAGCGAAACATTAAGAAAATGTAGGCCAATGAAATCGCTTTGCGAAATGTTTCTGAAGCTTATGTTATGCCATTCACTGCTCTTCAAAGATGAGTCAAGGAAGGTGATAAGTTAATGTAATATGCAAGGAGGAGAAATGTCTTGTGGAAAGCCTTCTCCTATGTGCACACTGGGGTCTGCGACGTGGCAGCACAGACATTAGAGCAGTGGTGCAGCAGTACCTAAACAGTAAAGCAGTATCAGAGTTACGATTTACAGACGATATTGCGTGTGGTCTGCAATCGTTCATATTATAGAACCGTGCGAACCGTTCCAGCCGGAGTGGCCAAGCAGTTCTAGGCACTTCAGTCTGGAACCGCGCGACCGCTACGGTCGCAGGTTTGTCCTGCGTCGGGCATGGATTGTGTGATGCCCTTAGGTTAGATCGGTTTAAGTAGTTCTAAGTTCTAGGGGACTGATGACCTCAGAAGTTAAGTCCCATAGTGCTCAGAGCCATTTGAACCATTTTTTATGCAACCGTGAACTCGTTGTGAAATGTTTAGAAAATATGAAGATAGTATGAGCTGGGATGTCGCAGGAATCTATTGTATCCTAATTTAGAAACCTAGGAAACTCTCTAGAAGGTGTTCCAGTACCTCACATTACGATGAGACAAATTTCACAGACGATCCAGGATCTGTGAAAGTTGTTGTGAAGAGGGGTTTGAAACATCCCGAGAGATTATAGACTGGATAAAAAGTGTCACCACTGTCAAGTGGCTGCTGCAGCAACTGGACGTGTTCTTTCTCGTTATGTATTGTAAAAGGGTAAGCACACTTAACCGGGATGGACTGAAGTTGGAGTTAGTGGTTCTGCACACGGGTGTTTCGTTGCAAAACCTTTCTTGATTGTTTCTTCACATTAATTGTGCCACATTGCGGGTAGATGCTCGTTGATGTCAAGATCTGAAGTCACTTAATCCTAAGAATAATCCAAGAGTTTGAAGAAAACATCCTCCCACCTGTCTTACTTCCAGAAAACTACACCCACGTTTGCCAGACTGTGGCATATTTTCGTGCTTTAAAAAGAGCATTACGGAAACTTCTTCATGTGTCGAAGATGAAAAATGGTTGGCCACCTCCCAAAATAAAAATTCCTAACCTTGCATACGAAGCCATAAATTCTACTTCAGCAGAGATCGTGAAATCAGGTTTTAAAGCTTGTGACAGTCCCTGTAAGCACACGAAGAGTCCTGACCAAACAGCCTAAAACCTTGTAGATCTGGAACAAACTTGGAAAGATAAGCTTATTGAACACTCACAGAAAACCCGTCACAGTGAAACAGCTGCAAACTCTCGTAGGGTTGGGAAACGACTGGACATTTTTTCCAGGAAAACGTGTCGATCGTGGGGATTTGACTGCTACAGGCAAACAAGAGATAACACGTAACGATGCTCACAAGATGAATAACATGGAAGTAGGAGGAAAAGGAGTTTATGAAATTGTTTATGACAAAGGAGACAACGTCCTCGTTTGCAAATGAGATAGTTGTTATGTAAGAAAAATTATGGGGCCACGTAAAGGCACTCCTTTCATCGACTTTTTAAGGAAAAAAGTTGGCAAAAAGATACATTTTTCAGACCGTCACGTTGCTCACATCAAAACAGTTTCCATACTAAATATTCTCTGCAAGGTAAAAGTGCAGAGATCTGTGGAGGGATCTATGTGATATCTCAGACATTAATGTAAACAATGTGGAGCAGATAGAACTGCCATATCTGATATTATAATGTTATTGAGTTACTGGTTTTGTGTTCAAGTTCTTAAAAGTATTGATCATTTTAACTGTATTTTTAGTTGTAATTTTAATGTAAACTTGTCTTTTACTTAATCATATACAATTATTTCTTTTAAAACGTCTTACATTGACGGACTCTCAACCTCGAATACGGTAAAGTGTTTTCAGTAAGAAAATATATAGGTGATCCACTTTAGTACGGTCAAGTGGACCAGGCTTTTAAAATTTTAATGTTGGTAACCGTGTGCTGTATAAATATAATGTTAGTGGTACCTGTAAGATCATATATGTAAATTCTATTTATTTTTCGCAGTTTCTCATTAATAATTTACGTTCTCAATTCTTCAGGAAACATCAAACTTCGTTCTCCTTTGCCTCAGTTTACTGGTAAGTAACCTCGAAGGGGCTGTTAAGCTTAAAGTCTATCAGTGTCTTATTCTCAGGAGTCAATAGGTAACGGACCAAAATCTGGACGACGGAGATGCATTGTACTTTTTTGAAGGTGTAATTATGCAGACGTTATTTACAGCGTAGGTAAACCTAAAAACAGAATCGTTGAAATGGGTTTTGTGACCATAGTTCTTCCCAAATATTACTTCATTTTCAGCTCTGTGGCAAGAAAGTGTCATTACAGCTTGCCGGACACTTTTCAAGCAGAAACGTGGTACCAGTACACCGTTAAGCGAATGCACAGTTTTGCCCAGCAACGAGAATTTTGGTATTTCCTCAGAAATCGTTTGTGAAGGGTGATTGTTTCGACCGTGCACAAACTCTATGGATTGATCGATGAGAAGATATGGAGCAAAGTAGGTCTAATAAACTTATGCCCGCCCGGAAATGCATGGTTTCCATGCCAGGGACAATGTATTCAGTCCTACATTGTTACAGAGACTGCACCATGCAAAAAATGGTTCAAATGGCTCTGAGCACTATGGGATTTAACATCTGAGGTCATCAGTCCCCTAGAACTTAGAACTACTTAAACTTAACTAACCTAAGGACATCACACACATCCATGCCCGAGGCAGGATTCGAACCTGCGACCGTAGCGGTCGCGCGGTTCCAGACTGTAGTGCCTAGAACCGCTCGGCCATGCATAGTTTCCTCCTACTCGGTTGTACGGTTCTTCATACGTCATGCCCTAGCACCCTCTCCTGCCGTAGTAATTGGTAAAGTTTTGTCCGATACACTTCTCTTGCAGACTCATCTTGTAGTGGATGTGATACAGCGTTGTACACAATGGTTTAGTATTCCAGTCGAGAGTTTGCCGACATGGTGTTTACTAGCGGAAAGGCAAATGGCAATGGGCGGCGAGCAGCAAGATTGTATCAGGAGACCTACTCCCGCCGAGAACAATCACAGCATTCAATGTTCGCAACAGTGTTTCGCCGTTTGCCTGAGACGAGATCGTTTCAGGACGCAGGAAAAGTTCGGACATCAGACTTGGAAGAAAATTTCATTAACACTTTGGAAGGCGACCACCGTGTCAGTACCAGGCAGTTAGCACGCCAGTACAGGGTAAGCCAGAGGACAGTTTGGAATATTCTCCATGACAATTGTTGCTACCCGTATCACTTACAGAGTGTGCAGTGCTTACTAATGACAGACTTTCCGCATCGGGAACAGTTTTGTCACTGGTTTCTTCACCAGGCAACCACGATTCCGGGATTTGTCTCATCCTTCCTACATACAGATGATGCCACTTTTACGCTGATATCTTCAACTTTCATGATAGTCATTATGCAGAATTCCCATGGTATGGTGACAGCGAATCATCAGCATCGGTGTAGTTGGAATGTGTGGTCCGGGATAATTGGCGACCGTATTTTGAGGCCAGTCTTCGTCCCAAGTCGCCTAACAATCCGGAACTATCGGCGTAAGAATTGCCAGTAAGAAATAATTCAGGGCCGATTTCGTTACCTATTCTTATCGAGCTCACGCAATAAAATATTATGTTTAGAATGTAAGAGGAATGACACCTTGTAAGTGCGATGGAATAGCTGCATGCCATGAGCATATACCAGTAAATTCTTTTGAAACAGTGTACCGAAACCGACTCCTAACTATGTGCAAAAGTGTGATTCTTCAATTTCTCGAGGCGTATTTTATGACGAAATAAATCTCGGGTGAATAGCCTGGTATGAGTGTGCATAGGACACAATATTTCGCCAATCGACCATCATCAGCGCACCTGATGATGGTAACGTGGTCGATTGCTGAAATATTGGTTCCTATGCACACTTATACCAGGCTGTTCACACGAGATTTATTTCGTTATGTGCAGAGGCATCGCGTCTTCAATAAAATGATGTAACTACCGTGTTCTTCCATAAGTAAGAATCAGCACATTTATTTCTCGTTACAGATTGCAGTCACATTAAATATCTATAAAGAGAGAGCGAAATACGTCGTGATTTAATCAGTAGTCTGTGTAGATGATGGCAAAAGTCATACGAATTATTTTATCTGTTCTCGTTTTCTATATTTAGATACTGATAAACATCAGTGTGATATTCCCTCTTTTACTGATTTCATTTTTAAAGCCAAAGCTAATAAAATCGACGGATACACGGAGGTAGATGGTTTAATGATACAAAACGATAAGTTTAAAGTAGCAGTCATATTCTGATCAGGAGAAGAGGAAAGCATTTCAGCCGACAGTGTGTGGATATTGTATTTCTGATTCTGCGATGTTTTTGCGCCGGACAAACACGATGTCTCTAATCTGATTTTTGCGTACTCAGTAGACGCTCCGTCTGCAGGAGCTGAAATCGATACATCACTTTCATCTCTTTCATGATTAACTTCAATAAACCGCAACAAATACAACGGAGGCAGAAAAGAGAGAGAGAGAGAGGAAAGGGAGAATTAAGCCAGCGCAGCCCAGTCAGATAAATTCCCTACACTTCGTATTTCACAAGCTTTCGTTTTAAAATTCGCATTCACAGAGAGAGGGTAAATAACTTTCAAAACCGCATTAATACTTGAAGCAAACAAGATTGTTTTAACCGCACCGCTGCGGTGGATTTGTAAATATTAAATTGCGGTTGGTCGTTTGATGCGGTTTCATTGCCGGCCGAGCGAGAACCTCGCCGAGTGGGTGACCGGCGTAGGAGAGGCGGCGTCGTGTGTGTGTGTGTGTGTGGGTGTGTGTGAGTGTGGTGTGTCTGCGCGCGTGTTGCGCGGCGTCGGATCAGCTCTCGTAGGATAAATCTGAATCAATATGGCAATACACGAGTGGGCGGGCGCACAGCACACACTTAGATTAGCTCGTTACGCTCTAGTGACAATACGGCGCTGTATGGGCCGAGCCAAGAGAGCGGCTATTACGAGCAGACAATGAGCAAACACAGCCGCTACTGTGGGAGGCCGGCCGCTCGATGGAGCGCGCAGCCGCCGGTGATCGCGTCCAGGAGGACCGCGAGTGATGTGGCGGAGGGGGGATTACTCGTGCGCGGCGCGCCGCACCCCTGCCCGACCACGTCACAGGCTCGTGCACACTCCTACCCTACCCGTGAAGATTACATGTACAGCCTGTCTCACAATTTCTTTTATTCTCTAAAGGTAGATAAGCTTAGGTTAAGGTATCCTACATCGATAAGTATTGTAAAATATACCGGGTGATCAAAATGTCAGCATAAATTTTAAAACTTAATATACCACGCAATAATGTAGATAGAGAGGTAAAAATTGACACACATGCTTGGAATGACATGGGGTTTTATTAGAACAAAAAAAAACAAAGTTCACAAAATGTCCGACAGATGGCGCTGGACAGCAAAACGTCAGTGACTGCGCATGACAATCGTGTATAAAAGGAGCTGTAATGAGAGAGAGAATCAGATGGGGTCTGGATCCCTCCACCATCCTCCACACTGTAATGGTACTTGAATTACGCAACCATTGTGGCACCTCATCTGAACTCTCGATACCAGCTATATTCTACTGTTTTTCTGTGAAGTAGTTAACATATTTCTGAGACAACATTCAGATTTGATTTCATTTGTGATACATCGATATGTTTATATTGCAATGATATTATTCTTATGTGTATCTTTTCTTTTGTCACTATGATCTTTGACGTACTTGTAACTCTGATTTTTGGGCGCGTAAGCGATGGTTAGTTAGTTGTTAACTTGTTAGGGAGTCGGACCTTGAGAAAGTTAAGTGTTGGACGCCATGTTGGAAAGACGCATAACGTAGTCCTCTTATAAAATGTGAACTTTAACAGTGACTGTGAGGAAGATGTTTTCAACAAAACTGTAATCTTGAAGAATGGTTTGTGAAGCGCATCTACAAAACTTTTGAATATAGCAGAATAAAACCTAGGCCTCTTTGCATCCGAGCTTGGAATCATAACCACCTAGATTTTCAACGATTGAGCCATGATTTTACGACGAGACCAGCGTGGGAAACACAAAAAGATGAGTGCCTAGTTTTTTGATTATTACATGAAATGAATTTATTAACTGTGCTCTAATGACACCTGCCACATAATATGACTGTTGTTGCCCGAAAATGCAGTATTTAGCAGCGTGAGCAACACCACAATCGTTATTAAATGCTGACCTTTGTTGTGGTAGGGTTGTTAGAACACCTATAAATCCTTTATTCGTCCTATCCTTTGCTACGCCCACCCTGCCTGGATCTCCACTCCCCCTACCTTTTACAAATCCCTTCAGATCCTAGAACGCCACGCTCTTCGCCTTGCCTATCGCATCTGTCTCCCCTCCCCCATGCGGATCCTGTATGACTTTATTCCGTTCCCACACCTCCTCCTTTCCTTTGAATGGATACGGATCCTCTACACCTCCCGTAAACTTGATCCCCCTTACCCACATGTCTCTCCCATCCTCTCCCACCTCTGTCCGCTGCCGCGCCTGTATTTCCACGTCCCACCTGCTCTCCATCTCTCCACTCACCATACCCTCTCCCAAGGTGGCTTCCGCCAGCTCCCCCTCCCTGATGATGCCCTCCTCCCCTCCATCTACCCCTCCTATCAACTTTGATCGTCCCCTCCCACTTCCTGTGTCCAGGCACCCACTCTCCCTTCTCTCTCCTTCCCTCCCTCCTCCCTTCCTCCCCCCTCCTCCCCAGGGCTTCCCCACCCCCTCCTACCTTCATTCCTCCCCCCCCCCAACTCCCCTGCCATTGGCATCTCTGCTCTCGTCTCTCTCTCCTCCACCACCTTCCTCCCCTCTTGGCAGGTCCCCGGACTCGCACACGCTACGTGGACATTCACGCGCCGGAGATCATCACCATCAGTTTAGTGTCTGTGCCGTCGTGATTGTGATTTAGTGTTCTTCGCCGACACGCCCCTCGTTCACTTGTATCGTCTCATTCGTCAGTGTTTGTGTGCAGTGCCGACAATGTTTTCGGTGTTTTCATGGAGTGTGAACGGCTTAATGTTTTTTAATTCTTGTATCTCCTGCTTTTTAACCTCCGATTTGTTACTGTTCTGTCTTCTTTTTCTCAATTATTGTCGCTCTTGTGGCTGAAAAGCGAAGTAGCTGTAATCCGCTGCCAGCCCGCCTTTTTATAAGGTGCACAAATAACAATAAAGAAAAAAAATGAAGAGAGAATCAGATGCGCCAGCAGTCGCAGCATGTTGACGTTACCTGAAAAGGCGCTTTTAGTGAAGCTGTATTATAAGAATGGGGAATGTGCTATTTCAACGTTACGATCCTATCGTCATAGCAAGGGATTCGAACGGGTAAAGGTCCGTTGACAAATGCAGTTGTGGCGAGAATGATTTCGAAGTTCGAAGCCACGGGTTGTTCAGACGATAGACCCCGTAGTAGCCAACCGAGCACAAGGCGTAATGCTGCTGAGACAGTTCAGGAAGAAATGGAGACTGTAGCGGGTTCGTCTACGCACGGGAAAATCAGCGCTCGTGCAGTCGCACGTCGCACCGGCATTCCATACATTACTGTTTGGTTGGCACTCAGGCGTACCCTCCGATGCTATCGGTACAAAATTAATCGGCATCATGAATTGTTACCTGGCGATTTAGTGAAGCGGAGGGCATTTGCGGTGTGGGCGTTTCAAAAGATGGCGGGATGACGATTGGTCGAGTACATGTTGTGGACCGACGAAGCTCATTTCACGCTCCGGGGGTCTGTAAACGCCCACAACTGCACAATTTGGGCTACCGAAAATCCTAGAACTGTCGTGGAAACTCCATTGCACGACGAGAAAGTCACGGTATGGGTTGGATTTACCACATCTACCGGTATCGGTCCTTTTTCTTCGAGGAAATGCGTGATTCTGGTTTTGTAACTGCTACCGTGACGTGTGAGAGGTACGCCTATATGTTACAGAATCGCATCATCCCCAGCCTGGCTGATAAACACCTGCTGGAACGTACGATGTTTATGCAGGATGGCGCTCCACCCTATATTGTTAGACGCGTGAAAGATCTCTTGCGCGTGGTTCTAGGCGCTTCAGTCTGGAACCGTGTGCCCGCTACGGTCGCAAGTTCGAATCCGGCCTCGGGCATGGATGTGTGTGATGTCCTTAGGTTAGTTAGGTTTAAGTAGTTCTAAGTTCTAAGGGACTGATGACCATAGATGTTAAGTCCCATAGTGCTCAGAGCCATTTAAACCACAACATTATTCCTCGACTACAGCTATTGTTGAGGAATGATGGTAGACATATTGAGCATTTCCGGTAAAGAACATCATCTTTGCTTTGTCTTACTTTGTTATGCTGATTATTGCTATTCTGATCAGATGAAGCGCCATCCGTCGGACATTTTTTGAACTTTTGTATTTTTTTTGTTCTAATAAAACCCCATATCATTCCAAGCATGTGTGTCAATTTCTACCTCTCTATCTACATTATTCCGTGATTTATTCAATTTTCAAATTTATACTGACTATTTGAACACCCAGTATGCACAAGATGCGTTCAGTATGTAACGCAAAACATTTTTTTCTCGGCCAAGTTTGGTTAAAAAATGCGGGATTTGTTGAGGGACACCGTGGAATATTACAGTTTCAGCTATTATAGTTCCATAAAGTTCCGATACATGGTGGCGCTGTATGTCGCCTTAAAAATAGCGTCTACAGCGAAGGTACGTTCCAAGAAGAAAGCTGTCATTGAGTTCTTTTGGCGCTAGGCTAGACCATCGCAGTTATTCATAGGCACTAGCAGAATGTCTACGGAGACTTGGCAGTAAACAAAAGCAAGCTGACTCGTTGGATGAAGCGTCTGACATCATCGCAACCTGTCCCATATCTCGCGTGCCCGCCGACCGCACACAGCTGTGGTTCCTCTAATGTTGCAAAGTGCGGACTCTGTTCCGAGATCCGTATGTTCATGCTTCCCATAGCAGCTTGGAGGGCCTTCGGCCGTTCACTTGTATAATAAAACGAAACACCTACAGCCGTCCTTACGATGTTATATACGGGGGTCATCCACAAAGTAAGTTCCGTTCGGTTATATAGAACAAACGTATACAGATACAGTAAAAATGTTTATTGTACAAAAAGCTACAACTGTGAAACTGCTATTCTGCATAGATTCAGAAATTTTGTAGGTACTTGTCATAGCGTGGCTCAAGTTTTTGTATGCCTTCTTCATAGAAGGTTGCCGCCTGTGTGTTCAACCATGTGGTAACATGTTCTTTCAGCTCGTGATCATCGTTAAAGTGTTGACCACCAAGGACAGATTTTAGGTGTAAGAAGTGATGAAAGTAGGTAGGAGCGAGGTCCGGGCTGTACGGAGGATGATTAAACGCGTCCCAGTGAAATTCCCGTAAGAGCTGTTTGGTCACATTTGCCGTGTGAGGTCGGGCATTCATGAAAAAAAAAAAAAAAACCAACTTCTTTTGACAGTTACCCTCGGTGCTTGTTCTGTATTGCGCGGCGCAATTTTTTAATTGTCTCGCAGTAACCATGCGCACTGATTATTTGGCTTCATATCAAGAAATCAACCAGGAAAATGCATTTTCTGTCGCACAAAAAGTGTGCACATGACTTTTCGACGTGTCAGGATTTGCTTAGACTTAACCTTCGTTGGGGATGAAGTGTGCCTCCATTCCATTTATTTCCGGTTTGTTTCAGGGGTACCATACGATACCCAATTATCAACCCTAGTGACTATCCGAGAGAGAAAACCATTGCCTTCTACATTGCAGCGTGTCAAAAACCGAAGTGCACTGCCCGTCCCTTGTTTTCTGTGCTGTTCAGTAAGAATTTTGGGTACCAAACGTGAGTAAAGTTTTCGAAATTTCAGTTTTTCAATAACAATTTCATGAATTAGTGATCATGAGATCTGCGGGACTTCCATAGCAAGGGCACTAAGTGTAAACTTACGATTGTGCTTAATCTTCTCTTCAATTCTGTGAACCAGTTCATCAGTAACCACAAACGGGCGTCCACTTCGTTCTTGATCGCGCACTTGATCACGTCCTTCACTGAACAGTCCGACCAATCTTCTAACCATTGAATCACTCATAGCGTTCTGTCCGTAAACCTCGCAGATTTGCCGATAAATTTCCTTTGGTGTCACTTTCTTTGGATTTCGAAAACGAATCACAGATCTGATTTCACACGCGGCGGCATTTTCAATTACGGCTGACATTATAAAGAAGCATTATAAAGAAGCATACTTCGGCAGCAGCGATCTAAAAGTCGCGTACATATCTTCTCCTTGAGTCAGAGTAACTGCCGCGTATGCTCGGAACTGCGATCGTAGCGCTGCCGTGGATGGAAATAGAAACGGATCTTACTTTGTGGACGACCCTCGTATTATATTGCTGCGAGTTCGGTGCTTCAGTGTACCTTCTTCAGGCCTTAACTGACGCTGAGGGGGCCGTATATACGCTTCATCAGTGGCCAGTAGCTATGAGCGGGTTTTCACAAACTACCTCTAGCAAAGACGTTGTGTCTCCATCTATAAACTACCAGCTACCAATCACCAAGTTGGTAGTTAATGGTAGTCTGAGAAAACCAGTTCGCTGATGTTGGTCACTAGTGAATCGTGTATACGACTGGAGTTAACCCCCTCATCGTCAGTTAAGGCATGAAGATGGTGCGCTGAAGTACGAAAACTGGTCACCATACACTAAATAATATTGTAAAGGCGGCTACGGGTGTTCCACTTTATTAATGTATTCGAGGTGATCGATTGACCACAATCAAACATCTCGCTGAACAAATGAACGTCTCTGTTGGTAGTGCCGACACACTTGTCCACCAATTGGGGTACTCGAGAGCAACGAAGGAATATCTCTGCGGAATTGCTTGCGCCTTACGAGGGATTTTATTGAAGCACCAAGACGTTGGCTCCGACGTCAATGAGTAGAGTACCATGTGGGCATACAACCTCTCACAGAAAGGAGGCGTAAGGCCGGCGCACTGCATGGAGACTGTGTGCAAAAATAAGATTTTGCAGCGAAAAGAGAGGGGAATAATATGGTGTTTTGGAGTTCTGAATTAACCCAAGTTGCTTTCAGAAAGGAAATGTGGTGCATTACTTACTGAAAGTCTGTCGTATATATGTATTTATATATGTATGTTCCGCAGCTCCTTCTTTCCGCTGGACCGATTTCAATCAAACCTGGCATACGTATCATTTACTGTCTGGAAGGAATCGCTGTGGAGGTAAGAACTACAGCCCTATGAAAGGGGTGGGGGTGAAAAAAAGTGTAGCACAAGAAGCGCGAATACCCAGACTTAATGCATCCAGTTTTTGAGAATCAGATCACTTACTGATTTTACACACAACTACGAAAGCTTTTCTGTCTGATAACCCTCACAAAGTGATCAGAGGAGAGCACTTTACTGCTTACTAGATTTTCGCTGCCCACGCAGTGTAAGTGCTGCATCAGGAATGACGTTTCAGTTTATTACTTCTTCAGTACTAATTGGATTTGAGATACATTTTTGCAGACAGTAGTCACGTGCAACATTAAATGTACCTGCAAAATCATATGACACTGTTCAGAAGATATTTCACATACACCGATTTGTGTTAAAAATTGCCGCCTCATGCATGACTTTTAAATTAATTACTTCTTTGCTACTAATTCTATTCGTAACACATTTCGCGGACAGTATCCAAATATCTCGCTGAATGTACCTTCAAAATTATATCATTCTACGACCCCCTCTTCAGAAGATGTGACGTCATAAACATTGAGCTGCTTAAAACCGAAACTACAGGACGAATTTTACTACAGCTACAGGTGAATTATATGTACGAATGTGTGTGAAATATGCTAAATATGTATACTTGAAGTACATGTGACATGTAAGTTCGCGGACAAACACTAGTGTAAAAAGCATCTCCTAAACCGCTGAATCGATTTCAAACAAATTGGTACACATACCACTTACCGAATGTAAATAAATACTGTGGGGGATAAGAACCAGCAGCCTCTTATTGTGGTGGGGGTAATATCGTGGAGAGAGAAAGGGGCAAGGAGCAAATGGACAGAGAAGGAGAAGGAGGAGAAGGACAGGGATAGGGGGGAGGAGGAGTTGGACAGAGAGTGGGGGAGGAGAAACTGAACAGAAAGGGAAGAGTAGGAGGGAGCATAAGGACAGGAGGGGGGGAGCAAATGGACAGAGAGAGGTGGATGAAGAGATGGATAGAGAGGGGTGGAGGAGGAGGAGGAGGAGGAGGAGGAGGAGGAGGACACAATGAGGGAGAAGGAAGACCTGGATTAATTGAAAATTGGAGTAAATATGTCCTCCAGCAACAACGGGTGCTCATCTTGATAAGAGCTGCACGGCTATCCACGATTCCTGTTTTGCAGCGAAACTAATTTGCCTTAGTAACAGTTGAGCTCAGAAAAATAAACCAGCGAGAGCTACACAATCGTCGCCATAACTAACAGCGTTGCATGTTATGCATCGTTCCATTAACGTTTTGCCCACTGCGCACAACTGAAATCACATCTTAGTTCTTCGCTTGTAGTATTTGTTAAATAAGGGTTGAACAGTTATAGTAGAAATAGTAAGAAGTAGGGTTCATAAATGGTAGTCAAAATCACAGTACTAGTCATTTATTCAATTTCAAAACTATCATAGAATCTTACTACAATCTGACTCCAGAAGAGCAAATACCGAGAAAGTTAACATGAAATACTGAATTTAATTATGTGGTACTTTGATAGATATCGTGAGGAATACTGAAAGGAGAATAAAATATCTATTAGGTGCATTACGTATGTAGATTGTCGACAGTTGGGAATGTGGGTCTCACGGGAAGCGTGCAAGGGATAAGTCCCTGCATTCGCGCTATTGATTTGTAATGAAGCAGGAGATCCCGGGTTCGAGTACCGGTCGGGGCACACATTTTCAGCTGTCCCATCGAGATATATCAACAACACCTGTCGGCAGCTGAGGGTTTCAATTAATTATCATTTATTCTAGAGAAGCCGCACAGTCACCAATGGTATCTGTTCTTTCGACAACAGTTACTATCTTCATCTATATGGTTAATAGGCTACCCAGCCATTGACCTTCGCCTGTGCGAATGCGCACAGGTTGCCCGAACTATTACAGGAATCGTCACCTTAGTGTGCGCGAGTAATGAGTGGATGGGCAAATATGTATTAGGTACATTACATATGTAGATTGTTGACAGTTGGGAATCAGGGTCTCACGAGAAGCGTGCAAGAGATAAGTCCCTGCAGTCGCACTCTTCATCTGTGTCATCAGTGCCTCAGATGGATAGAGCACGGATCCCCGGTTCGAGTCAACGTTGGGGCACACATTTTCTGCTGTCCCCATCAAGGTATATCGACAACCCCTGTCGGCAGCTGAGGGTTTCAATTGACTATCATTTATTCTAGAGAAGCTGCACGGTGAAGAATGGCATCTGTTCTGTCGAGAACTGTTACTGTCTTCATACATAAAGAAAATCAGAGTTTCTCTGTGGTATATTTTGAATTTCCGAATAAAGAAGAGAAATGACCTAGCGAACTTCACATTCAAGATGGACAGGCAACCAGAGAAATGTGAAATGTGAGCTCCTCCGGGTACGTATTGTGACGTATGAAACTGACACATCGTGCTACGACAGAAATACATACTTGTATTTAGACACAGAAGAGTCAGCAGGCAGCAAATGGTAGTTGACGTGGAACGACTCCCAGGAAACAAATGATAAGAATACACATTTCTTTGCTCTCAGCTCGAGCTCCCTTGGAGGTTCGACGGCTATGCTTGTAACTAATGTGACCGAACGAAATTGCCTCGCAGTATGAAAACAGAAGGGAGTGCAGCAAAGTTTTCCCTAGTATGACATACAAAAAAATGAATAAACCATTTCTAAGGTTGGTTCCTAGTTTGAACGGTCTTTTGCTTCTGGTTGACGAAGTATACGCAGTGTCTAGAAAGGGAGGCAACACACAGGATTGAACGTACAGAAAAACTGTTGAAAAGGTGCTAAATTTGACTTGTTTCCTGTAAGTTGTAACCTCCCCCTCACTTATCGACCTTAATGACAGTGAAAAATTAAACCGCGTGTACCTAATGGAAATTTGGGAAAGCAATCGTCACCGAAGTTAATCTGTCGGTAAAGAGGGAGGAAAGGGTTACATCTAAATGAAAGGAAAAATGCAAATGAAACTGGTGAAAATTAATTTTGAAAAGGGGTAAAGTTAATAAAGGAAGTAAATGTGCGGCCGTTACGTTAACAATTAACTAGCGGTAATTAGATATTTGAGATTTGGGGGAAATTACGGTCGCCAGTCCTAAGGACAATTACTATAGTAACTGAAAAAGAAAGGTTATTACACATATAATTAGCACTAGAAGCGTGGCAACTGAAGGTTGACACGTGTAGTGTGAAAACTGAAAGTTTGTCAGAAGTAATAAATTTCGCTACACTTTGACTTAATTTAGCAAAAGAATTAATAAAACCGGAAAATCGAAAGTTAATTTAGTGACTGAAGTTAATAGTGAGCTTTCTTTCTGAAGCACATCGAAATTCAGTAAAATACGGTTAGTCTTGGACTACCTCAACAATCATCTCAAAAGCAACTTGACTCTACGCAATTTAGAAATAAGAGATTTAACTTGGAACTTGAATTAAATGATTCTGAACAATTAACAATAGTAAAATTTTGTGCGTACCAAGCTGAGCTGCAGTCACAGGTAAGCTAAAATATGCTAACAAAACTCGCACTCTTAATTTGTGCTCGTGTAATCTAAATATTGTAGCCAGCTGTAAATACTTTAACTGAACTTTGAAATTATAGCAGTGAAATTGAATTATATTATTTTAATGCTAGCTTTTGAATTTCAACGACACTCGGGTTCATTTCGGAAAAGGAAGGGACCCTGCTTGGCAATGCAATTGGGACAATGAGCAACAAAGTTTCATGCTACGTTGCTGTAATTTTGTGATTTGAACAGTTTTAAAAGCTGAGGTCTGCCATACAGTTCTAAAACTTTACGTGCTTCCAGTCTTCCTTGTTGGTTGATTGAAGGTTTGAAGCCGTCGATCGAGGAGGTGGCGACAGTCACTCATTGTCGGCCGTCGCTGTTGCAGAAGCTGAATGTTGGCGCGCTTCCTTCTCGACACGGTCGCCAGGCGAAACGGGCTCTTGATGTGCGTCAGCTAATGCTTCCCGTCCGCGACACCATGTCAGAAACCATCATCGCTAGTCGAGCGCAATTACATGCTGCCAAACCCCGAAAGCACGGCAACTCGCGGGAGCTTCACACAACACACCTGCTCCACTGCACCACCCCAGCCAGACTTCCCCTCGCTGCCCGCGCTTCACGCGGCAGAGTTAACACTCCCAAAGATCCTGCACACTTTCGTTCTTCACACGACCTATCGATGTATTCGTTCGATAGCATAGTTTTCCCTAGGCTAGACCCAGCGTAAAATACAAATAATATTTACAAAACAAACCAATTATACATCGACATAAATGCATAAATATATACAAATATTAAAACAATTACAATATATAAAGACACAGAAATGTTATATCTTCAGGTAAGAAAATAAGGAAAAAATTATGGTACAATAGATGGAAATAGGAGGATATGCATTTCCGGCGTTACAAAGTTGTACCCTGATGACTATCATTGGCTTCCTGACTGACTGCAGTTTGAACGTATAAGTGTCGCTTTTTGCTATAGCGTTAGGTGTAAGTTTCATATTTCAGAGTCCATATTCTGAGCACCTCACATTCATCTTGTTGTTTGTACACCTTGGATGCGAAGTACATTGGGTTATTTCTCTTGCTGATTTTAAATTGTAAGCTGTGTAGATGAGGACCTTTAATTAACAAATGTAATCAGGAATGAAGTTGTTTTGTTGTGATGTTCTTCGTAGTGGCCAGATTGTTAATGAAATATAGCACTCGCAGATTTATACACTATGTGATCAAAAGTATCCGGACACGTGACTGAAAGTGACTTACAAGTTCGTGGCGCTGTCCATCGGTAAAGCTGGAATTCAATATGATGTTTGCCACCCTTAGCCTTGATGACAGCTTCTACTCTCGCAGCATACGTTCAGTCACTGGAAGGTTTGTTGGGGAACGGCAGTCCATTCTTCACGGAGTGCTGCACTGAGATGAGGTATCGATTTCGGTCGGTGAGGCCTGGCACGAAGTCGGCGTTCCAAAACATTCCAAAGGTGTTCTATAGGATTTAGGTCAGGACTCTGTGCATGCCAGTCCATTACAGGGATGTTAACTGACGTGGAACCATTCCACCACTGGCTGTGCATTATGAACAGGTTCTCGATCGTGTTGAAAGACGCAATCTCCATACCCGACTTGCTCTTCAACAGTGGGAAGCAAGAAGGTGCTTAAAAATTTAATGTAGGAGTGTGGTGTGATAGTGCCACGCAAAACAACAAGAGGTGCAAGCCCCCTCCATGAAAAGCACGACCACACCATAACGCTACCGCCTCCGTTTGCACACACTCTGGCAGATGACGTCACCCTGCATTCGCCATACCCACAACATGACAACGGATCGCCACATTGTGTACCGTGATTCGTCACTCCACACAACGTTTATCGACCAATCGTTCAACGTTTACGCTCCTTACACAAAGCGAGGCGTCGTTTGCCATTTACCGGCGTAATGTGTGACTTATGAGCAGCCGCCGACCATCAAATCTAGGTTTTCTCAAATGGCTCTGAGCACTATGGGACTTAACATCTGAGGTCATCAGTCCCCTAGAACATAGAATTACTTAAACCTAACTTAATCTAAGGACATCTCACACATCCATTCCCGAGGCAGGATTCGAACCTGCGACCGTAGCAATCGCACGGTTCCAGACTGAAGAGCCTAGAACCTCTCGGCCACACCGGCCGGCTCAAGTTTTCTCACTTCCCGCCTAACTATCGTAGTAGTTGCAACGGATCCTGATGCAGTTTGGAATTCATGTGTGATGGTCTGGATAGATGTCTGCCTGTTACACATTACGACCCCCCTTCAACTGTCAGTGGTCTGTCAGTCAACAGACAAGGTCTACATGTACGCTTTTGTGCTGCACGTGTCCTTTCACGTTTCCACTTCACCTTCACGTCGGAAACAGTTGATCTAGATATGTTTAGGAATGTGGAAATCTCGCGTTAAGACGTACGACACAAGAGCCACCCGATCTCCTCACCACGCTCGAAGTCCATGAGTTCCGTGGAGCCCCCATTCTGCTCTCTCACGATGTCTAATGGCTACTGAGATCGCTGATATGGAGTACCTGGCAACAGGTGGCAGCACCATTCACCTAAAATGAAAATCTTTTTTTTTTTTTTTTTGGAGGGGGGTGTCCGGATACTTTTGATCACATAGGAGCTCAAATGGTTACTTACGCAGATCAGTTTCAGCGAAGCGTATCAAAAACAATGGTTTAGAACCTCCATATTTATTAATGGAAATGTATTAGAAGAAAAAGACAAATTACAAAATACAAAATCTTAAAGTTTTAGTTATTACGAATGCTCCACATGTGCACCAGCAATAGCACGGACATCATGAACTCTGTGCCATATAGCCGCTTCAGTCCGAAACCGAGCGACTGCTACGGTCGCAGGTTCGATTCCTGCCTCGGGCATGGATGTGTGTGATGTCCTTAGGTTAGTTAGGTTTAAGTAGTTCTAAGTTCTAGGGGACTGATGGCCTCAGATGATAAGTCCCATAGTACTCAGAGCCATTTGATTTGTATCACATATCACTGCCGCTCTTGCTCCGTTCTCCAGGACGTCTATCTCACGAGGTGAAGGGGGAATGAATACACCTCCCTTCACATATCCCCACGAGATAAAATCTCATTCCTGAAGATCTTCGAATCCAAGAATGTAGGCAGTGTCTCGGAGTCTCGTTCAAGTTATCCAGCGTTGAGGCAGCGTGTTATTGAAGAACTGTCTCAGTGTTTAGTGCCATTGTGCTATAGCACCATCCTATTGGCATACGAAGTAATCTGAATTGTCCTCAAGTTGTGTGAAAAGCCGGCTCTGCTGCATTCAAAGTGAGCTCATTTCAGTTTCTGCGTTTTCTCCGAAAAAAGAGCCGTAACTTTTTTGTAAGAAAATGACAGAAAATAATTCATTTAGGGGAGACTCTTTTATGCTGAACTGTTATACGGAAGTTGTGAAATCTCCATATGCGAATCTATCGTCTTCCATGTTTCCTAGCAGATAATTGCTTAAGTGCACACGTTTCCTTCGTTAACCAACCCCGAGAGCTTGGAAAAGTTGTGATCTTTATAGTTTATAGACGAAAAGGCGCCTTACCACTCGCCATACAGTCACGTGAGAAATGGCATTTTCACTGGTTGCGCAACGAGTGCTTCTTCGTCGACTCCACATAAACGCTGGCTCAATATTTTCCACCGTTTCATCAGAAATGCAAGGTCGACCAGGACTCTTATCATTACGTTCTCTTGTCTTCACGTTGACGACACCAGCGACACATGTTTCTGAGCAAAGACAGATTAGTGAAGAGAAATCTAGTTTGCCACATACAGGTCGAAGTGGACTGGATATGGCAATCGAGCGCCACGAGCTCCAGAGAGATACATCAATTGTTAGTACGTGGTGTGTAGGCATTGTGTAGGGAAGAAACCGCTAAGAGAGTTCTAAGCGAGGACGACATGGTGTAATGTCGGAATGTCGCCCATAAGACGAATTTTCGTCTGAAGGTGTCCCTGATGCTGCGAGTTGACCGTCAACAATTTACCAATCGTAGCAAATTAGTTTATTTTAAAGTGTTTACTAAATACCTATATCGTCACGTGATTACGCGTTTCACGTCACCCACCCGGCCACCTACAACTGTATTGCAGGGATGACTCAGTTGCGTTCGTACTAAGCAATGCTACAGCGCGTGAAGATATCAAAGAAGGACCTGCGACGAGTATAATCATCACTAAATTGTAAGACGAATGGAGTAACTGCCTCTCATATGTGAAAAATCAAGAATATAACACATAATTACAGTGGAGCACGTAGTGATTATTATTACAGTAGAACCTTGTTAATAACGTTAATTACTCAGCAGTCGAAACACTGATACGAAACGACTCCAGTGGCAGTATTTGCCCATCAGCCCCTTATACTTATGACATGGTCAGTATAAATTATTTAATAGGCTGCTATCTGGTGACTGATAAAATCCAACCCAGTCGGGAGTGTTTAAAACTGTAGCACTCAATACACCTTCAGTTGACCGGACGCCATTTTGTTTCAGTCTGACAGAGCAGACGCATGGGATGGCATCTAGAAGCGATTCTCTTAAACTCTAGGCCCCAGCCAACCGATCAAATCTCAACAAAAACATATTTCTTATCCGACATGGCCCATGTCTCGTAGTTATTGCACTCAAAAATCAACTTATTCTTTTCGAAAGACTCAGTACGTCTATTACCCAAAATTTGGTGGTATCTTCTACAGGCTATTCCACAGCTTCCGTCACAAGATCACGGAGATTTTTGAGGACCCTCAGCAAATAAATTTCTGAGAGCAAGTACATTACTTTTTAAGATAGAATATAGCGGATGTTCTGTAGTTCCGTTTATGCGCTTCTGCGTACTACATATTACATGGAGTTAGTTTACCGATACACTCCATGTAATGACGGCATACACAGGATGTTCGACAATTTCTGGTAATGAATTCTGGTGGTTGTAGAATACACAGCAAATAACGTTCTGTTCAAAATGGTTCAAATGGTTCTGAGCACTATGAGACTCAACTGCTGAGGTCATTAGTC
Organism: Schistocerca nitens; assembly: GCF_023898315.1. Lineage (NCBI taxonomy): Eukaryota > Metazoa > Arthropoda > Insecta > Orthoptera > Acrididae > Schistocerca > Schistocerca nitens. The sequence continues at coordinate 74,679,160 of NC_064614.1, forward strand.
CCCTAGAACTTAGAACTAGTTAAACCTAACTAACCTAAGGACATCACAAACATCCATGCCCGAGGCAGGATTCGAACCTGCGACCGTAGCGGTCTCGCGGTTCCAGACTGCAGCGCCTTTAACCGCACGGCCACTTCGGTCGGCAATAACGTTCTGTCTACAGGTATCTTAACTGTTAAATCAATTATGTTTAGCCTTCGGAAATTTTTGTAATTCTTTCATTTTTAAGCTAATTTATTTCAATTTTGACGATGGTGCACTTACTACAGACTCTGTTAACCGAGACAAATTAGGGGTCTTCTGTATTATTTCTCACCGAATGCCTTAATGTGAAACGTGATCCTCTTATTGCCACATACAGTCCCGTTACTTTTGAGATTCATCAATCTCCTCTCCACTCTCCGTCCGAACAGGCCTTGGAAGGAACAACGGTACCGACCGGCCGCCGTGTCATCCTCAGCCCAAAGACGTCACTGGAAGCGGATATGGAGGGGCATGTGGTCCGTACACCGCTCTCCCGGCCGTGTGTCAGTTTACGAAACCGGAGCCGCTACTTCTCAATCAAGTAACTCCTCAGTTTGCCTCACAAAGGGCTGAGTGCACCCCACTTGCCAACAGCTCTCGGCCGACCGTATGGTCACCCATCCAAGTGCTAGCCCAGCCCGACAGCGCTTAACTTCGGTTACCTGGTGGAAACTGGTGTCACCACTGCGGCAAGGCCGTTGGCCAGATTCATCTATCGGTGAGTTGAAATGAAATAGTTTATACAAACAGGGATTTATTGTTCATCTAAAACACAATGAACTCCCTGTTAAGCCTAATATTAGATCAGATGTACTTTTCGTTCCAATTGATCCACAGTGAGGAGATACTCCAGGGTCTAGAACATGTCAGAAAAGCAGGAATAAACAATAAATATTTACAATGAAAACAAATGTGTTAATATGCCATCCACAGGTTCCAGGTAAAATGATCGTCATGGACGTGGAATGAGTAAAAATAATTTTAAACATATTTTCATTTAAAAGGCAATAAATACTAAATGAATATCAGAAGCTTGAACGTGCTAGGGAACACAGAATATCTTAAAAGGAAAATACTGAGGCTCAAACTAGACACAGTGGAGTCGGTGAAGTGAAATGGAATGAAGACAAGGATTTTTGGTCAGACGTGGAGAGTAATATCAACAGCGGCATAAAATGGTAAAACGGCAGTTGGATTAGTTATGAATAGGTAGGTAGGACAGAGAGTGAGTTACTGTGAACAGTTGTGTGGCAGGGTCGGTCTCGTCAGAATCGTCAGCAAACCAACACCGGCTACAGGAGTTCAGCTACAAATGCCAAAGTCTCAAGCTGAGGGTGTAGAGATACAGAATTTAGTTGAGGATATTGAACAGATAATTCAGTAAGTAAAAGGAGAGAAAATCTAATAGCCGTGGTGGATTGGAATGGGGTTGCAGTGGAAGCAGTAGAAGAAACTGTTGTAGAACAGGGTGGGCTTTGTAACAGGAACGAGAGAGGAGAAACGCTAATTGAGGTCCGCTATAAATATAAGTTAGTAATAGCGAGAACTGTGTTCAAGAATCTCAGAAGTAGGATGTATAATTGAAAAACGCTCGGAGAGAAGAAAAAATTCCAGTTCGATTACATCATAGTCATGCAGAAATTCAGAAATCAGATACTGGATTGTATGGCGCATCCAGGAGGAGATATACCCTCTGATCACATACAGTAGTGATGAAACGTGGGCTGAAGTGTAAGAGACCGGTGAGGAAGAAACTATGCACGAAGAAGTTGCATACAGAAATACTAAGGAATGAAGCGATACTCTTGAAATACTTTCTAGATACTGCATAATCAACTGTTCAGTAGACAGTTCATCTCCAAAAAGGGCATTCACAGAAGTTGGAATGAAATCCGTAGGTAGGCGGAAGGCAACTGCGAAGAAACCATGGATAACACATGAATTACTTCAGCTGATCGGTGAAAGAAGGGAGTACAGAAATGTTCAGGAAAATTCAGGAATATAGAAATAGAAATCACTTAAGAATGTAATAAACAGGAATTGTAGGGACGTTGACGCGAAATGGCTGCAAGGAAAATTTGAAGAAACCAAAAAAGAAGTGAGTGTCGGAAGGACTGACTCAGCGTATAGAAAAGATGACGATTAGTTTGGCCTTAGGAAAGGTAAAGGAATCAGAGAGGAATTCCTAACGTTGCGTTGGCAATGGATGTAAGATGGAACAAATGTCAAGACACTTTCATAAGATTTGTCGACCAGGAAAAAGCGTACAACAGTCAAATGGCGCAATATGTTAGAAATTCAGAGAAAAATAAGGGGAAGCTATAGGAAAAGACGGGCAATGAACAGCACATACGAGAACCAAGAGGGGAAAGTAAGGAAATTCTTTTATTAAAAGTATATAAGACAGGGATGTAGTCCTTCGCGCCTCCTGTTCAATCTATACGATTGATGGAAATAAAAGGAAGGTTCAAGAGTGGGATTAAAATTCAAGGTGGAAGGATATCAATGTTGAGATTCGCTGGTGACATAGCCATCATGAGTGAAAGTTAGGAAGAATTACAGGATCTGCTGAACAGAATGAACCTGTCTCAGGACAGAATATGGGTTGAGAGTAAATCGAAGACAGACGAAAATAATGAAAAGTAGCATAAATGAGAACAGCGAGAAACTTAATATCGGAAGTGATGATCACAAAGTAAACAAAGTTATGTGATTCTTCTAGCTAGGCAGCAAATTAGCCCATGACGGACGGAGCGTGGAAGATATAAAAAGACAGACTAGTATTGGCAAAAAGGGCATTCCTGGGCAAGAGAAGTCTACTAATATTAAACATAGGTCTAAATGACAGATGAAATTTCTGAGAACGTGGGTCTGAATCAGAGAAAAGTATGGTAGTCAGACATGCAGTGTGAGAACACCGCAACAGAAGAGAACCGAAGCCATAGAGATGTGACCTTACAGAAGGAAGTTGAAAATTGAAGGGATTGATATAAAATAAGGAAAGAGTCGGTTAGCCACAGAACCTGCAAGTAAAGGAAAACACTGACAAGGAGAAGGTACAGCGGGATAGGAGATCTATTAATACATCATGGAATAACTTCCATGGTACTAGAGGGAGCTATAGAGGGTAAAGACTGTAAAGGAAGACATAGATTAGAATACATCGAAATAATTGACAACATAGCTTGCAATGGCTACTATGAGATAAGAAGGTTGGCATGGGTGAGGAATTCGTGACGAGTCACGTCAAACCATCAGAAGATAGACAACAAAAAAATACTAAATAGAAAAATCAGTGTACAATACTTATTTACAACGGTCGTACAGCACTGATTTTTGTACAGAAGTCACATTGTACTCATACATTATTTGATATTATTAGTAATACACTCACACATATACACCAACTGATTGTACTGTGAAATTCGTCAATGGAGTACAAGGAATTGGCCACCACTCCTCTTAAAGCGAAATGTGTTGGTTGTTAAACTTATTAAAGGCTGCAAACAAATTACGAAAATGTGATTACTTGAATAATGGACACATCTTTGGACCAAAGTAAGTGGCTTTCATTCTTTCTCAAGATGGTTCTCTTTTCTAGTACTGATCCCACGAACTCAAAAAAAGAGATAAATTTTTAATGACAAATTTCATTAAGGAATAAGGACAGTGAGTGTCACAATGTTCTGTTGATTTTAAATTTGAATAAGGCGCGCTAAAAACAAGATACAGCGACGGTGGCGCCGACTATTAACTTTCATTCCTACACAGGTCAGCAATCATGATGCACTGGTCGTAGAAACGTCGTGCATTCACGGCGAACTATTTTTCCTACAGCGAATCTATCATGCTCCTGCACAGTGCATTTCCTAAGCACTACAAGATCCAGCCGCGATATGCAGTTACTGCTATTGAAGCGGGTGAGAAACTTCCGTTCAGCAACCAATGCATCGAATCTAAAGTCAACCGGCCCTCGGAAAACCGTCCAAACTCCCGAGAACATTAAACGTGCGCGTTCCGTTCAGTTTATATGTAAGCTCTTGTTATTCGTGACGAAAGCGTGACCAAATGTGGAAAATTTCATGTCCACTCATGACATAATCCGGCGTGATCTGCATTATCATCTGCACAAATTATCATTGCCGGCCGGTGTGGCCGTACGGTTCTAGGTGCTTCAGTCTGGAACCGCGTGACCGCTACGGTCGCAGGTTCGAATCCTGCCTCGGGCATGGTGGTGTGTGATGTCCTTAGGTTAGTTAGGTTTATGTAGTTCTAAGTTCTAGGGGACTGATGACCACAGATGTTAAGTCCCATAGCCCATAGTGCTCAGAGCCCTATGAACCATTTTTGTACAAATTATTGTAGCTGCGACACTAAAATTAGACCCCTGATATTATTCAAAAAGCGAAAGATTCGCCGAGCAGACGTTCGAGAATATGAAGGGTAAAGAAATTCGTCCTGATGATATTTTGGTGACGGACGAGGCGCGTTTCCATTTAACCAATGCTTCACGACGTAATTACCAGAATTCCTCCAGCAGTTAAAAAAGATGAGTTCAAAACCTTGATGAAATTCCTCGGGTACTGAGTAGCCGCGAATGGTCGCCATTTGTCCGATTTAGTATTCCATCAGTAAATTTTAATAGATGATGTACCTTGCGCAAAGTGTTCAATCTTTTCGCGATTACTTTGTATGTTCTTCAAATCTGAAATCGTCAAAATATGTTGATACATCCTGTGTATTGGCAAGCAGTACTTAGTATCTCAAACAGGCCTGTCTTCCCGCAGTTCACGGCTACAAGATGCATAAATTAATTTAAATGATTTATCTGTATCTTTACGCACGAAAACTAACGTACCAGACATGCCGTCACGTTAGCAATCAGCGTTTCCTCGTCACAGCCATCCCATGGGATTGTTCAATACTGACTGTCGAAACCTCTCTTATAGCAAACATACGTAGAAATACACTGATATATTTATGTACTGTCAGATATATTATTTGAATGTGCTGCCATTTACTATTAAATATTACGGATAAAACAAAATAACAAGTGAAAAAAAAGTGTTTCTATAGGTCCCCTGAATCTAAACCTTTATTGCCGCCTCGTCGCAATTACACTCTTTTTAATGTGACCTACGTTATCAGCGGATGAAGTAATTACCTCCACATGTGTTACAAGACACGCATACATACAGGAAACTGGGGCGGTTTTACTACGACTCCATTAAGGTTATATCAACTTCTGTGGGGGAAATGAACCCGAAATAAATCCGTTGCTCATTTTCAAAGGAATCATCTCGGAATTCACCGACGTCAAATTTGAGGAACTACAAAAAATATAAATCAGAATTACCTGCTGTTCCTAAAGGCGATTCGAATGTGGTAAGCTATACGGCAGTTCTTTCTGTGAGGCACAGGAAAAGAATTAAGATCTATTTCTTAACAACATGTATTTACAAAAGATATTAACAAGCATAACGGACATAAATATGTGAATGTAATTACACAATGACACTAATCAGGTGTCGTCAGTAGCCAAATACAGTTCAAAATGTAAGAAGATAATCATAAGCTATAGAAAACATTATCACTGGTGAAAGGAAATCGAAACATCAGAAAAATCAAAATTTCATAAATAAATAACACAAATGTGTAAAGAAAACAAAAGACGGTACGAACGGCGCGTGCTGTATATTATCTCAGAGTAATAATAGACGGTATGTAAACGACAGCATATAGCTGAGACATTACGTGTTCACAGAATAAACAATTTTGTTTTACAGCAGAGACGGGAGACTGGAAAAGTAAACTCCGTTGGTTCAATAAATATTAGACAGACAGTTCGAACATAACGTTGCGTAATGTAAACCCCTCGAATGAGCTCGTGCAACTAGTTTCTCCGAAGGTCTGAAGCACAAGTTGTGGAGCAATGACCTTCGTAGCTGGCTGCTGGAACCTTTAACGAAATCCAGCTCTTGTTTGCAATGATTATCGTTCCACCTTTTCGTATAGTTTTGATAGACATACACATTTTTAAAAATATGAATGCTACGTAATTTAATCTGTAGACCGGTATGCGTTGTCTTCCGCTTCGCACTTCTAATTAGTGGTATTTTTCCTTTTCATGTCTCGTATCAGAGACTTCTTCTTCTTCTTCGCGGATGGATCACTTAGGACCACGCGTAATCAACATTTGTTGGCCTTCCTTTTCGCCCAGTATTCCTTCATAAACAACGAATGGGCTAGCTTTCGTTGCGTAGACCATGTATATCGGTTAGTTTTTCTCTCTTCTTCCTCAAAACCCCGTGTGTTTGTGATTTTTCTGATTTCATTTCTATCATGTAGATTTGGAGACCCTAATTCTCTCAGGTCTTTTTCCGTCTGTTTGTACCAGTTCGGTCTTGTAGTTTTGTTCTTTAAAAATGTATGGATTTTGTGCGTTAACCTGTTTGAGTCCATTCTTTCTAAGTGCCCCATGAATTGGATTCTTCTCATGCGCATTGTGTCTGTTATTTTGGAGATATTTTTATATATTTCTGCATTGGGTTTTGGATAATGTACCCCATCTTTAGTTCTTGGTCCTAGGATTTTCCTCATTATCTTACGTTCTTTCACTTCTAATTCCTCTTTTAGTGTTCTGTGTTGAAGGTTTAGTGTCTCAGATGCGTAGAGAGCTTCGGGTTTAATTACTGTTGTATAGTGTCGTATTTTGCAGTTCCACGAGAGACTCTTTTGGTTGTAAATGTTTTTTGTCAACTGAAACGCCGTCTCCATTTTCTGGACTCTTGATCTGACAGATTTCTTTTCATTACAATTTTCTGCAATCCATTCACCTAAATATTTAAATTCTTTTACTCGCGAGATGTAGTTATTACCAATTTTGAGATGAGAAGGTGTATCTTTGACGTCAGTCATAAATTTTGTTTTTTCAAATGAAATTTGTAATCCTATTTTAGCTGCCTGCTCTTGTAATAATAATTTCTAGCTGTTTCTGTGCATCGGTAATGTCTTGTGCGATCAGTGCCATGTCATCAGCAACTGCTAAACAGTCTAATTCTATGGGCTTATGTCTTGGTCCCAGTCTATGTGCTGGTGCACCTGCTTTTTTCCATTCTCTAACAACTTTCGCAAGAGCCCAATTGAAGAGCACTGTTGACAGTACATCCCCTTGTCGTACTCCTGTGTCTATTTCAAATTCTGCGCTCAATTCTCCCATAAATTTTACTTTGGATTTGGTCTCCGTGAGTGTTTCTTTTATGATGTTTGTTGTCTTTTGATCTAGTCCAAATTCTGCTAATACTTCAAAAAGGGATTCTCGGTCTATACTGGCATATGCTTTTTTAAAGTCGACAAACGTGATGACATAACTTTTGTTTGCAGTACTATGTAAATATTTCATTGAGTTTTTCAAGTTAAGGATTTGTTCTACGCATGATCGACCTTTTCTGAACCCACCTTGGTATTCGCCTAGTTTTGAATCCAGCTGAGGTTCTGCGCGGTTTAGTAGGGCTTTAGACAGAATTTTGTATGTTATTGACAATAAAGACATTCCACGATAGTTGTTGGGGTCTGCTCTACTTCCTTTTTTGTGCAGAGGATGTATGATTGCAGTCTTCCAGTCTGTGGGGATTTTTTCAGTTTTCCAGATTTCATGTATAATTTCTTTGAGTTTTGCAATAAGATTTTCTCCTGCATTTTTCCATAATTCTGCGATGATTTGGTCTTCTCCTGATGTTTTGTTATTTTTCAGTGATTGAATTATCTCTTTACTCTCCTGTAAACTTGGTGGCTTTGAGTCTGGGTTTCGTTGTGTACGATGGAACTCAAATTTTACTGCAGGCTTTTCACAATTCAGTAATTTAGGAAAGTATTTTGCAAGAATTTCACAGTTTTCGGTGTTGGTATGAGCAATTTCCCCATGGTCATTTTTGAACTGGAGTGATGGAGGAGAGTACTTTGTTAATTTTTGTTTGAACACTCTGTAGAAATTTCGGGAATTGTTTTTCTTGAAATCATTTTCTATGTCTTGCAATTTTTTGTCTTCGTGTTGTTTACGGACTGTTCGTATTGCTTTTGTGACTGTTTTCCTGGTATCTTTGAGATCTTCCAGGGTCTTTTGATTTTTGTTGCACAACCAATTTTGCCACGCCTGTTGTCTGAGATTTATCAGTTGGTCACACTCATCTGTCCACCATAGGTGTTTACGTGTTCTTGTTTGCGGTGCTACAGTTTCAGCTGCATTTAAAAGTCCTGCTTGCAGTTGTTGCCAATTTTGTGGTTTTAAATTTTGCGTTTCTTTTGTAAATTGTTCATTGCCATTTATCTTTTGTACATCATATTTACGGTGTGGAGATTTCTTAGTGAATTTTCTTTTTTCTGGAATGACATCTAGGGAGAATTTTGTTGGGTAATGGTCGGAATCTAGGTCTAGTCCATTAAGGACTTTAAGTTTCATGATTTCTACTGTATTTACACGGGAGATCATTACATGATCCAACTGATATTCACCTAGTAATGGATTAGGTGAGATCCAAGTTTTCGTTTTCGAGGCTCTTTTCTTGAAAAATGTTGATTTGAAAAATAGGTCATGGTTTTTGCAGATTTCAAAGGGTCGCGTGCCATTCCGGTTGGTCTGTGTATGCCTTGACCATTTACCTACCCAATATCGATATTTCTTTTCTTTACCGATTTGTGCATTGAAATCACCCATAAGGATTTTGACATGGTTATTTGAGATTTTTTGGAGAATATTATCTAATTGGTTCCAGAATTCTTCTACTTCTTCTATTTTGTTTTTGTTAGTGATGTTAGTTGGTGCATGTCCGTTGATTAGGGTGTATATCTTATTAGATGATTTTATTGTCATCGTGGAGAGCCGACCCGAGTAAGATTTGAAAGTTGCGACTGAATCAAGTATTGATGTATCTACTATAAATCCAGTTCCAAATTGTGGACAATTTGCCATGGCTCGTTTTCCAGGTTTTCCTTTGTATATCCTGTATCCTTCCGAATCAAAAGGATTTTCATCTGTATATCGTGATTCCTGAAATGCTATAATTTTGATTTTACGTTCTCTGGATCTGTCCAGGATGTTTTTTAGTTTTCCCATTTTTAAGAGAGAATTTACATTAAATATCATTAGCCAAATTCTAGATTTTGGTTTGATTTTGTTATTACGGGGTTTTGAGGTACTCCGATTTACCTCCATGCACACTTCTGTGGTCTCCCCAGAATCCGAATAGACCACTTGCGGTTTTTCAACCGTGGGATTTGACCCACTGGGGTAATTTGTCTTTGAAGGTGCTGCATCCATGTTGATTTAAGTGGACTGGGTTTGTGACTGAAACTGAGATTTCAGTCTGGTTAAGTTCAGAGTTCCACTTCTGAGTTTTATAGATCAGCCGCCACTAACATGTGGAACAGACGCTGTAGGGTTGCCGCCACTAACCTGTGGAACCGTCGTGCCCTTTGTCCAAATAACCTTGGACGATAGCTTTTATAGTATCCCAAAAAGCAAGGTTGCCTCTTCCGCCGTATCAGAGACTACATTTTTATTAACTGTAAATTTCACGTTTTTTTCATCTCTTCGTAGAATGGGTTCCCAATACCAAGAATTTTGAAAACTTTTATAAACCACTCACATTAATGTAAGCTTATCCGTCAGGAATGCTTTTTTTCGAATTCTGCTTCTGAGTTTCTTCTTACTGTGGCGAAACTTCCAATTTATTTTGTTATTTGTTCATTAATACATATTTTGAAACTTTCTGACACTTTCTTAATGTGCTTATCTTCATATATATAGGGCGTAAGAGATATAAGCTGCCAAAAATATCCTGTCAGTAGAGCGCAAGTAATTGATTCAAAACGTCTAGCAACATGTTTGTCCATTTCCTGCGGTTGTTCCAGAAAAAAAAGCATTTCTTCTCGGGACAATGTTTTTAGACTAGTAAGCACAGGACAATGAACACTGATTAGACGTAACTTGTGTAAACATGCTGCACAGTAGGCTGGGAGAATTCAGTAAACAGGATCAAAGCACTACGGGATGCCCGTTTCATACCACTCTCTGAAAACTGCTACAGTTATGTAAGCAGTCGGTTCGTGTTACTTACCTCTCCGCGTATGGACATCAAGAGCGCGAGTTCCAGACACCTAGACAACTACGGCCTGCATGGTTGAGACATTGTAACACACCCATCATCGGCAGCCGTCGAGGTTATTGCAAATCTGTCAAACGTTATGATGGAAAAAAGATTTACTATCGCCGAACTATGCGATATTCATTTAAATTATGGCGAGGCAAAAGTTGTTGCGAGAGCAGCAGTACAAATTTATCGAGAACGCCTCCCACGTTTGTCGCTGTTCGCCGAAGGTTTCTATCATCATAATTTTCTTCCTCGCTTATTTTAAAAGTCATTCATAATGAAGTACAGTAGTTATCTTACCTTTTTACACTTCATTCTGTATGGCAAATATATTACCTGTTCTGATATGCTTCCATTTTGTTATTGAACAATTGATGACATAACACAACTTATGAGTACGTATTAATTTGCATTATCGGCTCTTTACTGTCCTGCACATGAGGCGGGGGACAGCAGATTCATTTGTTTATTTGTTTGCTGACATTTACAAATTATCTGCGACCTGTTACTAAGACAGGTCATACTTCGACAATAGGAAACCGTACATGTACGGAATATGACACTTATTTGTTATTTCATGTTTTTAATAAGGATTAATAATACTGCAGTTTTACATAATTGTATACTTAAAGCTAATTAAGAAACGAAAATCTTAAAATTAGAGATTTATGAATGGAAGATAGGAATTTATGAAGACAGAGAAGAGGTAATGATATATTTTAACTTGAAGACATATTATAAATTCGGAAAAATATTTCTAAATTAGACGAGAATCTTGCATTTAGGATGGATAGATCAAAGACGACAAACATTTATCAAATTAACAAATTCTGGAAAATCGAATTATAAACCATGACCATCTTATTAGAAGGTTCTGTCAGAATTGAAGCTGTGAGGGCGGGTCGTGAGTCGTGCATAGGTAGCTCAGTTGTCATAGCACTTGCCCGCGAAAGGCAAAGGTCCCGGGTTCGATTCATGATCCGGCAGAAAGCTTTAATCTGCCAGGAAATGTCATATCAGCTCACACTGCGCTGCATAGTGCAGATCACATTCTGCACGAACATATTTTTAGGAAGAATAAAAACAGAAGATGGGAAATATAATAGTACAAGAATGCCCTTTCACCAATTGTGTATGACGGTGAGTGTCTTGGAATTGTCCATCAAGCCACCGACCGCCAATCACGACTCTTCATCTAAGTGTAACATCTACTTTAGATTTTCTAATAACTAATCTTTAACCTCTATCTTTTTAAGACTGTTATGTTGTTTATTTAAGGTATTTCTTCATTTTCATTTACGGTCTGTGGCGTCATTAGCAAAATGGGTAAATTCCTTCAGGATCATTTTTCCATGACAGGCTTGTGTATCTCTTGCAGATTACATAAGACGGTATATAATGCAACATTAAAATTTGACGAATTTCCCACGTACACACTTTCATTTACTCACACTTACTCCTACAACAATATCAGACACAAATAATAATTTTGTGTGATTTTTATATTACGAAAACGAAAAATAATTAAAGTTTTAATATGAAAATCTCAATTAATTACTTTTGCACACTGAGAGTTCTGTTTATGTTTTTTAAATGATACCAAAAGATGAACAATTACAGTTCGACTTTTTAAGTAATTTTTTCTATCTCCGGAACTATGATAGTTACAATGATGAAATTTTTGTACAATCTTCTCCTGAATAAGAAAAGATAGTGTACCGATTTTGAAAATGACTGAATAACATTTAATGTTTTTATTTAGGTTCCCATAGGTAGTGAATGTACGCGTTCAGTAAGAGACATTGAATAGGTTACTCGTGGCAGGGAAGGCCAGGTGCACGTGTGTCTCCTGGGTAGGCCGCTAGATGTCAGCCCCCGAAGTTACATGCAGCAAGTAATCCTAAAACAAATGTTCGTTCGGAACAACTTGCGACGCTACAAGTCGTGTCGAGATCAGTGTCATCTCCTGATTCCGTGTCTGAATCACTGCTGTTTTCCCCCTGCTTCGAACAAACTCTCTACATGTCGCTTTGGATACATCGTCAGTGAGTCTGGTCCACTGGTCTTTGTCTCCGAGCGCTGAATGTATGATGTCTTGAATATTTTTGAGGTTTGAGTGTATTGTGTGTCTCGTGCTGGTATATCGTTCGCAGAAAAAGACGATGTGTTCTGGAGAGCCTTGTTCCCCACATGTGCATGTTGGTGTCTGCCTCAGACTCACTCGGTTTAAGTGCGTGGGATAAAGGCCATGTGCTGTTAAGAACTGAACCATACCGCAGCTGGGACTGATATGTTTGAGTTTTAGTCTCTCCCTCACATCGGGAAAGAATTGATATAGCCGACGACCCTTATGACTTGTCTCCCACTCACCTTGCCAGGTATCCATCCTCTAATTTCTTAATTGACGTTTCGTGTCAATTGGTACTCCCATGATCTTTCGAACCTGGTCGTTCCTTCCCATTGTAAGACAGTACATAGCCGCTCCGTATCTTATCGTCTATTGGGGTAGATTCCGAGCACTACACAGAGTGACTCCACTGGGGTGGTGCTGAAAGCTCTCCATAGTCTGACAAGGGAACCTCCCCATCGCACCCCCGTCAGATTTAGTTGTAAGTTGGCACAGTGGATAGGCCTTGAAAAACTGAACACAGATAAATTGAGAAAACAGGAAGAAGTTGTGTGGAACTGTGAAAAAATAAGAAAAATATACAAACTGAGTAGTCCATGGGCAAGATATGTAACATGTAGGACACAAAAACCTCAGGAGCGCAGTGGTCCTGTGGTAACGTGAGCAGCTGCGGAGCGAGAGGTCATTGGTTCAAATCTTCCATCGAGTGAAAACTTTAATTTTTTATTTTCAGTTTATGTGACAAACTCTTATGTTTTCATCCCTTTTTTGGGAGTGATTATCACATCCACAAGAAAACCTAAATCGGGCTAGGTAGAAGAATCTTTTTACCCATTCGCCAAGTGTACAAGTTAGGTGGGTCGACAACATATTCCTGTCATGTGACGCACATGCCGTCACCAGTGTCGTATAGAATATATCAGATGTGCTTTCCTGTGGAGAAATCGGTTGACCTATGACCTTGCGATCAAATGTTTTCGGTTCCCATCGGAGAGGCACGTCCTTTCGTCTACTAATCGCACGGTTTTGCGATGCGGTCGCAAAACACGGACACTAAACTTATTACAGTGAACAGAGACGTCAATGAACGAACGGACAGATCATAACTATGCAAAAATAAAGAAAGTAAACTTTTCACTCGAAGGAAGACTTGAACCAAGGACCTCTCGTTGTGCAGCTGCTCACGCTACCACGGGACCACGGCGCTCCTGAGCTCACGCTCTCCATGATGTTGCGTATCTTGCCCATGGACTACTCAGTTTGTATATTTTGCTAATTTTTTCACATTTCCACACAACTTCTTCCTGTTTTCTCAATTGATCTGTGTTCAGTTTTTCAAGGCCTATCCACTGTGCCAACTTATAACTAAATCTGAGGGGGGTGCGATGGGGAGGTTCCCTTCTGAGTAAGCCGCTCCTTTGTTCTCGTCTGACGAAGATCCGGTTTGTTGAAAGGCTCAGTCTGTCAGCCCAGGCGCTGGCGGCGAAGTTACGTACCGATTAGAAGAGAGCACCGTGGTATGTCCATGTAAATGACAAGGGGAGTTTAAATTGTCCCGAATTTAGTCTTGCCAGTATGTGTAGTATTTTTTCGGCTTTGTTTGTGAGAATGCGCATGCGTTCATGAAAATTTTGATTTAGCCTATGTGCACCCCAAGATAGCGTGTGGTGAGTGCCCGTTTAATGTTTGTGTACCCTATTTTAATGCTAGGGTTCCTCTGGAGAGACCTTTCCACTAAAGTGTGTGTTGTTTTCCTATGGGCTACCTTGAGTCTGTTGTTGTGACACCATAGTGTTATAGTTTTGAGTGTTCCATTTGCTCTTTCTTCTAGCAGGGACCTGTTGTTAGCAGACACTACGACCAAAATTTCATCTGCGTATGCGACAACTTCATCTGTCATTATTGTTCCCTCATGCAGTTGTAAGAGGTGTTCAATAATGACATCCAGTGATTTCCCAGAAGATTCAGTCACAGATCGACCCTCGGGGCGGAGCATCCTTTTGTAATTCGTCTGATTACTTTTCGACCTTTCATCTGCCATTCGGCTACTCTGTTGTTACAGTAGTATAGCAGACTGATGTATAGTGTTTCGGGTACAACCGGTTGTCTGAGCCTCTTGAAAACTGCAGGCCGCCAGTGATTATCAAAGCAAAGACACCTGCAATGTCACTCATAATAGCCATTGCATACTTAGTTCTGGTGTTTTTGGCGAACTGTAACGCTTGGTTGATGACATCATCAGTCGACTTTCTGAAGCCGAACTTTTGTTGGCCTAGGCCATGGACAGCTATGTGCACCCGTAAACGCCTGCACAGGATCTTTTCCTGGACCTTGGCTAGTTTATTTCTAAGACATATAGGCCTGAATGACGTGGGATCTGACGGATCCCTGTCACCTATCTTCTTTATTACGACTGCCTTGGAGACCTTCCAAACTGTAGGGACACGACCCAGGCGTAAAGAGTCGTTTAGCAGAGCTGTAAGTAATGGGATGATCAGTGGTACTATCTCTCTTAATACCTCTGAATGAATTCCGTCTGGGCTAGGTGCTTTCTTGTTTTTGAGCTCTGAAATCTTTATCGCCACTTCTTCAAGCGCAAAAGGACAGGTGATTGTGGCAGTGTTGTATGGTGCGTTCAGTTCCTCTTGCAGTGATGCTTGTTGATGTGCGTCAGTGTCAGGTAGGAACTTGTGCAGCAGGAGTGTTTGTCTCCATCCCTTTGTCTTCGCGGCTCTTTATTTTTTGAGTATTTTTTTTTGTTGGTATGGTTCCGCCCATATGTTTGTATTAGCAAAAAATGGTTCAAATGGCTCTGAGCACTATGGGACTCAACTGCTGTGGTCATTAGTCCCCTAGAACTTAGAACTACTTAAACCTAACTAACCTAAGGACATCACACACATCCATGCCCGAGGCAGGATTCGAACCTGCGACCGTAGCAGTCGCACGGTTCCGGACTGCGCGCCTAGAACCGCGAGACCACCGTGGCCGGCTTGTATTAGCAATGCCATATGTCTGTCCCAGTGTTCTTTACGTGTTTTGAACAATTAATCTTTGTATTGGTATTTTACGAGCCTATATGCTTCCAGTCTTATTTGTCTATCTCTGTCTTGTATTGACCCATGGTATAATCGTGTCGCTCTTCGGTTTCTTGTTTTAGTCTAGTAAGTTTATATGTCCATGATACTTGTGTGCGTTTTGTATCCTGTGTTTTTAGTATGGGTGTATTTTGTGCTTTTGTGACGAGATCGGTAAACATGTGTGAGTTGAAGTCAATGCTTACGTCGATGGTTTCAAGGCTTCCGTCCTGCACCATTCCTCTTAGTCTCTCTCAGTCAGCTTTATGAAATAGTAAGTGTCAGGTGCGTACTGTGTTGGTTGTGTTGGCGCTGCTTTCATTGACAGTAATGTGGTCTTGTACTTTCAGTTCGTTATGCGTTCTCTCTCAGCGTTATTTACGAGTGTGACATCTATATTACTTTTCGATCCATCATGTGTCAGTATGTTCCCTTCCACATGAACTACGTGTAGTTGCTTTACCTGTATGACGTTGTTTATTATGCGTCCTCTCTGTTGGAATTCAATAAGGTGGACATTACATTGCGTTTACGTCCGAGCATGGAAGGACATTCTTACCTTGTGCGTATTCAGCTGTTAGCTTTATATAATTTTCATAGGGCGCTATGGAATGACTGATGGACATACAGTGAAGCAGTTATCCATATATCTCCTTGGTATGAAACTTCAATTGTTACCAAGTGTTCATTACACGATTCGGTTGTTTTGACAATATTCATATGTTTATTTAATATGGAAACTGCTGCCTTACTGTTCTGACTACCGGTTATGGTTATCACATTTTTCGGGAAGCGTGTCAGTCTGTCTTGGTTGTAGAGACACGTACCACGTACGAGTGCAAAGTGATGACGTCTACTTGTAAGACACAGACAGCTACATTGGATATGCATAACAGGCCTGAAGCTTTGGTGTAACACTCTAAATATTCACTCATTGTTTGACAAGTGTTTAAATATTTTACGATGCTATCCATTAAAATTACGACACAAAATGAGCATGAAGTGTGCTACAAACTTGGATAAGCAAATTATCAAAATTTCATTGCAACTGCACTGAAAAGCTCTGATTATAGGCATCTACATTATGCTTATTAATAACGATTTTGCATCGAGTTCATCGTTCAGAAATTGGATATGAATGTTGGTTGCTTGTGAGATGACCATGTTACGCCTCTCATAGGGTGGTGTATCATCTACCAGCACGCGTCAGAATTCATTTGCTGCATGACAGAATTAATCATAGTGCTGCTGTACGACATTAAACTGCTCCCGTGGGTTTCGATTTCGTTCACGAAAACAAACCCAAAATATTCCCTGCACAGTCTTTCTCAGTGGCCTTGAGGATTACGAAAGGTCTCTGTGTACTGCATCACTATAAAAATACTTAAATTACCAAACTGTTCACATGCAAGCCATAAATTGTACTTAGTTTTATTACACTGCTGGCCCTTAAAATTGCTACACCAAGAAGAAATGCAGATGATACACGGATATTCATTGGACAAATATATTATACTAGAACTGATATGTGATTACATTTGCACGCAATTTGGGTGCATACATCCTGAGAAATCAGTACCCAGAACAACCACCCCGGGCCATAATAACGGCCTTGATACACCTGGGCATTGAGTCAAACAGAGCTTGGATGGCGTGTACAATACAGTTGCCCATGCAGCTTCAACACGATACCACGCTTCATCAAGAGTAATGACTGGCGTATTGTGACGAGCCAGTTGCTCAGCCACCATTGACCAGACGTTTTCAATTGGTGAGAGATCTGGTGAATGTGCTGGCCGGGGCAGCAGTCGAACATTTTCTGTATCCAGAAAGGCCCGTACAGGGCCTGCAACATGCAGTCGTGCATTATCCTGCTGAAATGTAGTGTTTCGCAGGGATCGTATGAAGAGTAGAGCCACGGGTCGTAACACATCTGAAATGTAACGCCCACTGTTCAATGTGCGGTCAATGCGAACAAGAGGTGACCGAGACTTGTAACCAATGGCACCCCATACCATCATGCCGGGTGATACGCCAGTATGGCGACGACGAATACATGCTTCAAATGTTCGTTCACCGCGATGTCGCTAAACACGAATGCGACCATCATGATGCTGTAAATAGAACCTCGATTCATCCGAAAAAAGGACGTTTTACCATTCGTCCACCTAGGATCGTCGTTGAGTACACCATCGCAGGCGCTCCTATCTGTGATGCAGCGCCAAGGCTAACCGCAGCCATGGTCTCCGAGCGAACTGTTCGTGCAGATAGTTGTTGTCTTGCAAACGGCCCCATCTGTTACCTCAGTGATGAGACGTGGCTGCACGATCCGTTACAGCCATAAAGATAAGATGCCTGTCATCTCGACTGCTAGTGATACGAGGCTGTTGGGATCCAGCACGGCGTTCCGTATTACCCTACTGAACCCACCGATTCCGTATTCTGCTAACAGTCACTGGATCTCGACCAACGCGAGCAGTAATGTCCAGATGTTATAAACCGCAATCGCGCTAGGCTACAATCCGACCTTTACCAAAGTCGGAAACGTGATGGTACGCATTTCTCCTCCTTCTCGAGGCATCACAACAACTTTTCACCAGGCAACGCCGGTCAACTGCTGTTTGTGTATGAGATATCGGTTGGAAACTTACCTCACGTCAGCACATTGTAGGTGTCGTCACAGGCGCCAACCTTGTGTGAATGCTCTGAAAAGCTATCACAGCATCTTCTTCCTGTCGGTTAAATTTCGAGTATGTAGCACGTCATCTTCGTGGTGTAGCAATTTTATTGGCCAGTAGTGTATATTTTGTGCTCCTAGATTCCCATACTTCTCATTACCGCCTGTGTGAAAGTGCATGCGAATGTATTTTTCGCGTTTTCATTGGTAGCTGTAAGTATGGAACTTGCTGTCTGCTGTGGTCAGTCTGTCCAACTTTGGGTGTTCAGTTACCGCAAAGAGGATGGTGCATTGTACGTCTTCTTCATCGACAGTGGGTAGGTTGGTACCTGGAGGAACCCCTGTGGGCCTTTCTGGCTGTCTGCGGAGAATCGTTGTTCTGGGATAATCACTTGACGGTGAGCAGTCGGTGAGTGTTGTCGGTAGTCTAAGACTGAGTTTAGGGTGAGATGGGTAAGTCTTCAGGCTAGCTGAAGTAGTATAGTTCACATTATATTACAGCCTCCTTATATGATCCACAATTTACGCAGGATAGGCCATGGTGTTATTTACCAATTTTAGTAAGTGTCTTCTGGTACTTTCTTTGTGCTTCCAGAACTTCTAGTGTGCAAAGACTTCTCATCTAGTAAAGCTGACATTTCGTTACAGTATATTTTCCTAAGTGTGTAGGCATGCATGGTTACATTCCCGTGTGAAAGTTTTCATTTATTATTCCAGTTTCAGTTCTTTCTGATTCACCTGTGATTTGATAAATTTGCCTTTATGCTTTGCTCCACATGGCGCGAACTTGCCTTCTGTGTCGTTCAGCGGTAATCAATCGTGTTCCCTAGAGTGAATTTAAGTTGTGTTGAATTTCTATGTAGTTGATGGATTTCATTGTGTTTTAGCGTGTGAAGTTTCAAATGGATAGCGTGCTTGCTTTTATAGTCTGAAGTAGGTGCTTGGACGAGCGAGTTGACCCCTCAGCTCTCTTTGTCCTTCGAAGGATAAATTTCTTGTAGTTCATTTTATCTTTCTTTGCGCGTCGCGTAAGTATTTTAACCGTTTTGTGAAAACATTCAGCCACCTGGTAAATGCGCTACCTTGTTTTAAATCTACTTTCCACGTGGTCCCCCTTCCCCTCCCCCAACTTGTATCGGTTTTATTTATGTGAGAATATTTTAAGCAATTGCATTTGTCGAAAAATTACTACTTCGGAAGGTACGAATCTCTTTTCCTGGCTCTTTGGTCAAGGCGTAATTTGTTTTGAGCCTTGATCTTTAGTATGGATTTTGCGTTAGTACGTGCATTTATCCTATCCTCTTTCCACAATTTTCACATAGCTTCCCCTTCATGTGGTCTGTCACCACTCAACCATTTGAGGCAGTGTTAAACTTAAATCAAGCAACGGCAAGCCTTATTATAATATGTATACTGTATAGTGTTTAACTTGTATTTCTGGTTTAAATAAATTGAGTTTATACTTCATGAGAGTACATCAACGCAGCCACCCCTTCCGAAATCAATCTTAGTACATCCAAACTGATAGCCCAATATTCTTGCAGGCCCAAATTATGAATTTTAATTAGATTCTAAATAATTATGTTTTAATTTAACTAACTGCTTTCATTTAGTATGATCACGCCTTTGACTAAATTAATTTCAGTGTTAATTTGATGAGAGTACTGACATATTAATGGTAACTATGCAACAAATTAATAATTCTTTAATTGAATGTAATTCATTTATTCCCAAGTTTGTTGCGGGGGCGACCGTAAATAATCTACTAAAAAAGAAAATATTGGACCGCTTGTTTGCATTAGCATTCGGTAGTCCCGTAAGTTTAGAAAGACACGCATCCCTTTTTAGTATAACCTTTGTATATGGTCGACCGCTGCCATAGGATGAGTCTACCAGTGGCAGTAATGAGGAGCAGTCAGTAGGTAGGATGTACTAACCGCACAGGTTTTGTTCTCTAGCGCTCGAACAACTTCCACTTTGTTCAGAGGCGAAATTTCTGATCAATTCACAGCGTTCTTTGGTGATTTGCGTTGCTTTGTTTTATATTTTGTTTCTTATTTTTTTGTATATTTTTGGGGGTGCGTTTCCTTTTATTGCTGTACGGTGATCTATTGCGCGTGACTGTATGTGTTAGGTTGCTTGAGAAATTTTGAGTAACACAGTATCTACTAATTTGGAAGACACAGAGTATGTTAATGTTATAGTAACCCTTCTGCCGAAGTAGAATTGTTTATGGAGGCATGTAGCAGGTCTAAGAGCGTTGGTAGGCGTAATAATTTAAATAACATGATGAATCACGGAGGAAGCGCAGCACCAGATTCTTCGGACGTTACACCGGAAAACTGGCAATCAGTATGCCGGACTCCAGTAATGCCACCGCACTTTTAAACTTCGGAAGTGAGCAGACGGCATCTCCAGATTTGTCGGACGGTGCTGGGAAAAATTTACGATGCAGCGGTGAAAACGCGGTTGAAACCACAATTAGCCCCACCCGTTAGCTCCACTTTCGGTAAGTCATAAATAATGAGAACTCTGCAGCAGATATACACAGATACAAAGAAAATACCCAAGGATAATCAGAATGTTACAAGAAACCTAAAACATATGTTATGTGAGGAAAATCAAAAACCTAGCAAAAAGTTATCTGATCAAAATCAAAGTCATTAAAAAAATCTGACCAAACAGAATGAGAATCATGGAAAAAAGTTATTCGAGGATATGGAAGAACAGTTTAATAGTCTCACGGTGAAAATTAAAGAGGATATAGTTACTGAATTTGAAGAGCGTATTGAAATAGTCGATTAGCGACTTAGTGCATTGGACGTGGGGCAGGCACGAGTCGACGAGCAACTTAGCCTGCAGACAGAAGGGCATCTTGGGGATTTCCAAGCACTGCGTGAGTCGTGGAGTCAGGAACACAAGGAACTGCCAACAAGAGTCGAAAGGGTACAAGCACAGGTATTGGAGGCCATTATGCTCTGGGTGGATGAGATCGCACAGGCGATGCATGTGCTGGAGGCCTAAAACGCAACTATGGTAGGGAACGTAGGAAACTTGTCTGAGAGTGACAAGACTGGACCGTTTGGGGTGGGCGAGACCTCAGAAGTGCGATCTCTAATGAAATTGCAACGAGGTCAGTATGAGATAATTGGGCGGCATAAGGGGGTTACACACGACCTTTGTGAACGCGTAAAGCATTTAGAGGAAAGCCTGAAGTGCGACACTGAAACATGCGAGCGCGTAAGCAAATGCAGGCGAGATAGTCTGGACAGGAATTCCGGACACAATGTTGGATCTGAGGACGATAGGGAAGAGTGAGTTATTGAAAACAGGTGGGCGCAACACAGGAACCCTCACGAACGATCTCCACGAAAGGAAGCACAGGAGTTTGACTTCAAACACTTCCTCTCGGTGAGAATGCTTGAGATTGAGAAATTCGCCGAGAGGCATCCACCATCGTGGTCGGTTGCAACAATTTTAATTTTCCCTCCCCCCTACCTGACCGAGTGGACACAAGATTGATTCATATGCGGCTTCCTAGAGGACGAGCCGGCTGTACGCATGAGATGGGCAGCGCGGCAATACAGTTCAGTTAGGGAATTCCAGAGGATCTTTCTCTCAGCTTACTGGTCTGAGGTGGTCCAGAACCGCGTTATACATGGACTTATTCTGATCAGAAAGTTAATCAGTCCAGCTTCTCCAGCCCTGCTCAGGTGTTCGAGCGTATGTCGCATCAAAATCAGTTTCTATACGATCCTTATGGGCCCGCGGAGCTGATCCGTATTTGCGTATCGAAGCTACCTATAAACCTGTGGTACATTATCCTCGCGGGAAGGTGTAAAGAGGACGTAGAGGAGTTTAGGACTTTGCTGCAGGATCTGCAGTACGAGAGAGGCGAGCGCGCACGATATTAAGTGCAGAACTCCTACGGAAACGGACAGCATGATAGTAATCGCGCACGTAGTCGAAACAGGCGACGGGATTATATCCATGCGCCTAGTCAGAAGAACAACTAACAGGGGGAGGCCGCCAATTGTGAAATTCAGATTCGATTCATATTGCGCATAATAAAAGCTCATGGCCAGAAGTGTAATGTGTCAAAGAACCAAGATGCACTTCTCAGCCGTTGTCGAGAAAATCGACAGTTAAAAGAAACCGTTGCGGTGAAATACTCTCTACGATTATTAATTTTCTACAGCGTCGTGGCGCAGCGGTAAGGCTCGGGTTTGTAATCCGAAGGTCAGTCTGCTTTAGGCAGTGGCGCGGCACGGACCTGCTGTCCCGGCCGCGGGCGCGCGTGAACGAGGAAGTGTTTACACCGCCGGTACTCGCGCGTGTTGTTGTCTGACTCGATCGCCATGGCACACAATTGTCGAAAGACTACGCTCCAATTTACGTTCGACAACGAATATGCCAGACCCAAAGCTTTCGAAATAGAGCGTTTTTTGAGGGACGAAGTTCGTTTACCTGCTGCAGACATAATTGGAGTACACCTGTCCATTGTAAGCAGTACAATGTACGTAAAGATGACCAATGAAGCTGCGTGTGAAAGAACTCTCTCCGCTGCTCAAAGAGGATTTAAATTTCGACACTCTGATGGCCATATCAGCGATGTAACAGTAGCTCCTTCAGGATTGGGTGTGAGGGTCGTTCGGATCTTTGAATTGCCGTTTGAGGTGCCAGAATCTATGGTTACTGAATCGCTGCGACCATATGGAACGGTACTTAGTCATACGCCTGAACGCTGGGCTAGTTTTAATACCTATCCTGTGCTAAACGGCGTGCGACAGGTGCGGATCGTCGTTACTAAACATATCCCGTCTTATTTATACATTGGCGGATGTCGAGCTATTGTGATCTACGATGGCCAGCCACGCACCTGTTCTGGCTGTGGTGGAGAAGGAAATATCCGCTCGGAGTGCATACAACGCCGCGTCGTGCAACTGCCACATGGAGACGCGTCACAGCGAGAAGTTCCCACGCAACTGCCGATGACGTACGTGTCGGTGGCCCGCCGGGAAGTGTTGCCAAGTTCGGAGCGTGACAAGGACGTGATTATGCAAGAACAGACCGAGTTACGGGAGCATGGAGGTGACTCGGAGAATGTCCCTACACCCATGTCACGACAGTTGAGGGAGGAACCTCCCGAAAACTCACATGTAGCACGCGACGTGGAAGTGGAGGTCCAGACGGTGGCGCCGGCAACGGACCAACGAACGACCGACGAACACAGTGAGGCAGCAGAGGGCAGGGCACGCAAACAGCGATCGCCGAAGCGTCGCAAAAAGCGTCGCCATAGTTCGGGTGACACGTCCCCCCCTAGCCTAGGGGACACGGAAGGTATCATAGCCGAAGAACTGTCTGACACAGAACACGTGCCTTTAGAGGACGCTGACAGGATTCCGTCCGATGGTGACCGGATGTCCCGCCCTTCAGATGGTCCCTCTTCATTGACACCGACTGACCCAGCGCTGCCGACGAAGGAGTCAGAGACACCAATGTCCCGGCAGCCACGTCGAAATACGTCAGAGGACGTTTCTCGGATGGATGACCACTGCGACTGGGCGGAACCAGTCGAAGACCTACAGGAATTGCCACCCCCAAATGATGACCACTCACCTACAGGATGCACACCACGGAACGACAACGAAGGAGGGCAGCCCGTTGGCGGGCACCCCTCTGAGCACGAATAATGGACTAAAGCCCTTGGAGTTCTCAATGACATGACACGAGCATGACAACGACAACGAACCAAGCATATAAGGTGGGCACAGTGAACATTAACACCGCACGTTCGCTTGCAAAGATGCAACTTCTCCGAGACATGATTTACGCCACAGACGTTGATATTCTGCTGATGCAGGAAACCTTCAATGCTGCTTTTCCCGACGTGCATGGATACAACACTTATCTAGCGCCGACTCCAGATGGAGGACGTGGCACAGCGATACTAGTCCGGGAAGGGATTCCGATGTGTGACCTCGATTACCTTCCTTCGGCTCGGGGTTTGGCTATGACCGTGAACGGCATTCGTATCGTCAACATCTATGCACCCTCCGGATCTGACAATCGACAGGCGCGTGCACGATTCTACTCGGAGGAGATTGCCCCCTTATTCCATGGGAGGTATGACCACATCTTGGTAGGGGGGGATTTTAACTGTGTACTCACACCGAAGGATCAAACTCCTAATTTCAGCTCCTGCCACGCATTGAACACGATCTGCCGGGACATGGCCCTTATGGACACGTGGGAAAAGATCCATGGGCAGCGAGAGGGCTACACGTATTTTACTAGCCACTCGGCGAGCAGGCTGGATCGGATTTATGTTTCTGACGCATTAAGAGATCACGTGTTGGCTGCTGAACGTTGGCCCACAGCTTTTACGGATCACCTTGCGTATTTATGCACGTTAACGCTCCCACGGCAGCGGGTCTGGCGGAGTCGTAGTTCCTGGAAACTTAATTCCTCCTTATTGGTGGATCTCGAATGTCGCCAGCGGATCGAAGAAACATGGCAGACTTGCACTCGCCGTCTGCCGCTACACCGTACGGTTCTTTCGTGGTGGCTGCAGTGTGCAAAACCGGCGATACGAAGAGCTCTCATAACGTATGGCAAGGAAAAAGCGAAATGGCTCCGAGATACACTTGACTATTACTACATGGTGCTCCGCGACCTGTCCTCCAGGGCCCCATCGCCCGAACGTCAAGCGGAAGTCCATCGCATTCAGGCCTGCATTTTATCGATCACGAGACGTCGACTGGAGGGACTTTCGATCCGTGCTCGGTGCTTGGACAACGTCGATGAAGAACGTATTGGCATGCATCATGTGTCCAAGGGACATGCGCGTAATCGCCGATCCCTAATCACAGTCCTCCATGATGACGATGGTCGGCCCTTGACGTCACAACAGGCCATTGCTGCTGAGTTTCTGGAGCATTACCGCCTACTTTTCACTGGGACGCCGACGGACAATCGGACAGAAGAAGAAATTTTGCGACAGATGCAAACGGAGGTGGATGGTCCGGATGCAGAGGCGCTATTGGAACCCCTAACGGAAGATGACATCCGGGGCGCACTCGCGAAGGGTGCGGTGCATAAATCCCCTGGGCCAGATGGGTTGACGCTCGAATTTTACCGCGCATTTGCGGATTTAATGATGTCCCAGTTGGTACTGATGTATAACGAGTTATTGAGCCCTGACACGGACGTTCCGTCGCAGTTCATGGCGGGACTGCTTATACCAATACCGAAATCGACAGCGAGTGACAGCGCCCATCAATTTAGACCGCTCACGATGCTCAATACTGACTATAAGATCTTTGCGCGAATGTTGGCGGCAAGGCTCAAGATTGTAATATCCAAGACAATACCACCAGACCAGGCTTGTCTAGGGGTTCGGAGCAACATACATTCTATCCTCGGCGAATACCGTGACGTAATTTCCCTGACGGAAGCTTGTCGCATGCGAGCGGCGTTCGTATCGGTGGATTTTGATCGTGCCTTTGACAGGATCAATCATGATTTCCTTGACTCGACCATGAGACGCATGGCGATACCACAGGATTTTATTACCGTCCTCAGGCGCCTCCTTCGCGGCGCTTCTTCGACGGTGAGAGTCAATGGCAGGGAGGTAGGAACGATTCCTGTTCGAAGCTCAGTTAGGCAAGGATGTCCCTTGTCGATGATACTGTTTACAATAGCGCTCGAACCATTGATGCAGACTCTTAGACGGACTCTAACAGGCGTCCGACTCCGTGCGAGCTCCTTCACGTGTCGTGCATATGCCGACGACTTGATGATACTCGCCCGGTCGGAGAACGAAGTCAGTCAGGTGGTTACCCTTCTTACTACGTACGGGGTAGCTGCGGGAAGCAGGGTCAACACGAATAAAACCAAGATCATGCACATCGGTCGAGGGCTGGACGCTCTGCGAAGTCCGTTTACGACGGTGAACATCTTGCGATGCTTAGGTGTCTTGTTCACCCGATCGCTACGGCAATCAGCGGCGGCGAGCTATCGACGTCTCCTCCAGAACGTTCGACTGCACATACGCAACAATTCACTCCGAACGCACGACCTGCTCCAAAGGGTGGACTACACTAATGTTCACCTGGCCTCGCGACTGCCGCACTTGGCACAGGTACTGCCAATGCCACATGGTATCGCTGACAGATTAATGGCGGCCTTTGGATACTATGTCAGCCAAGGAATGTTGTTTAAGATCAAATACGAGACTTTAACTCTCCCACACCATTCTGGAGGACTTAACCTCACGGATGTGCGGAACAAGGCTCTAGCTCTATACCTGCGAGCGACGCTACGAACTTGGAACCAGCGGCAACACGCCATCACGTCGGCCATCCTGGATGTGCTTCTTCCCACGTCCTTTGAACCACCGGTAGCAGTAGGCACCATCTCGCCCTCGTTTTCTCACGTCGCGCGATTTTTTGTTGATTTTAGTTATGTTCAGTTACAGATACCTTCTACCAGAATCCCCACTACCCGTGAGATATATCGATACTTGCGGCGTCATCATGGCAGCAATGTTGTCGAACTTAAATACCCAACACGAAACTGGCGACAGATTTGGCGAGCTGTCCACACACCACTCCTCACCACAGCAGCGCGATCGTCATGGTATACATTAATCAACCGTAAGACAGTCAACCGCCAACGATTGTCCGACATTCGCATGGTGGATTCCCCGCTCTGCCTTATATGTGGCATGCAGGACACCGACGAACATTCTCTGCAGTGCGGTGAGGCAAAGGATGTTTGGCGGCTGACGCAACGCCTCATGGCCCTCCTCCGACACACCGACGAATCAACGAT
This sequence comes from Schistocerca nitens, assembly GCF_023898315.1. Lineage (NCBI taxonomy): Eukaryota > Metazoa > Arthropoda > Insecta > Orthoptera > Acrididae > Schistocerca > Schistocerca nitens. The sequence goes on from NC_064614.1 coordinate 74,706,049, forward strand.
CACGACGGACGCTTTATTTTTCCCTGACCCTGTCTTTGTCCCCTCACAAAAAACATCGGCAATCCGATGGATTGGAGGACACGCATCGCACTACGTGCTCTCGCGGACCTTGATATCGATCATGGACTATTGGCATTATCTATTAGAACAACACGAAATCATCAGACGCCACTCTAAATATAAAACGCATTTTGCGAACTTTCTAGGCAGCATGTTTCATAACCCCCCGAAGCGGTGGGGAGTCCCAGGTTTACGTTGTTTCGAGGGATAGGATTTACTCCCAGTGAAGTGACGAGGATGTCACTTCGGCCCTATATTTATTTCCCTTCTTTCTTATATATGATTTTTCTTTTGGGACATTAAAATTAAATGAATAAATAAAATATTATTGTTACTATTAAAAAAAAATAAAAAAAATACAATATCAATGTTTCCTTCCTGCTGCCTCTCCCTTATCCTGTCAGGAGACGGGGACACCGTGGCCAGGCCTCCAAGTACGACCCCTGCCCACTCTGCCCCCTGACCTACACACAAAAAAAAAAGTGGATACACTGATTCCCGTGAAATCACCGAAGTTAAGAAAAAAAAAAAAGGTCGCGGGATCGAATCTCGCGCAATGCAATTTATTTTTATTATTAGTTATTTGTAATTCAAATATATATATATATATATATATATATATATATATATATATATATATATAAAAACTATTAATGAATTGCTTATGCATGTTGGTGAAGGCGGATTGCTCTCCAATTGTACCGCCTCCATTTTTCCGTTTTTTTAACAGGGTGTACCAAAGCTCTCCCGTCCGCACTGATTTTCGACGATGTTATAAGTTGCGCTAGGGACCGCTTCTACCTTCTTTCGAAGTTAGCAGGCAACTACGCTGTTATGCGGCGGCTCGTTTCGGCCCATTCAACATCTGTCCTTCAAGTGTAACGAGCGAGTAACGGAGTTTATATTTCATACCTGCCGCAGCAAATTTGTGTTCGTAGGGTCTCCATTCTAATTCGAACGTTTGACTTACGCTATACGTATTCGTTTCGGAATACCGTTTCTACGTCTTCCGTTACCTATACGTGGTTAACATTATGAAGACAATTAATAACATTTGTGAAATACAACTTTGTTTGCGGAAAACATAATGATATTCGAAGTCGCCAGTTTTTCCACGACAAACGACTTTCAACAACTTATTATATGCATAATTGTTGCAACTGATTGCCGAGAATTATATATATATATATATATATATATATATATATATATATATATATATACATATATATATATTTGAACTACAAAAAACAAATACTAAAAAAAAGGTTGCATGACGCGAGATTCGATCCGGCGACCTTTAGATTACAAACCCGAGCGCTTACCGCTGCGCCAAGACGCTGCAGAAAATTAATAATCGTAGAGAGTATTTCACCGCAACGGTTTCTTTTAACCGTCGATTTTCTCGACAACGGCTGAGAAGTACATCTTGGTTCTTTGACACATTACACCTCTGGCCATGAGCTTTTATTATGCGCAGTATGAATCGAATCTGAATTTCACAATTGGCGGCCTCCCCTTGTAAGACAGGCGCCAGCCATACCAGAGCTGGCGTAATGACGATAGTGATCGTGGTGAGCCATGCGCGGCTCGTGTTGATTCCGTTTATTGTTTGTCATCTTCTCTTACCGTACTGCCGCCTCGTTTTCTTATTCCATTTACTGGCATCACTAACTTCCTGCCTTACCTGTCCTTGAGTGACACCAGCAGCGCTTATCGATAAGTGCTCTGTCGTACTATCTCTGGAGCGACCGATAGTATTTTCGGGTCGTCGTCTGTCTGGAGTTCAGTTGGGAGCTCAGTCCGGATGCAGCAGCAGTGAAGTCGAGGACGGAGCGCCAGTAAGGTGCGGACAGCCAGTGCTCGGCGCCCCTTGGCGACACACGTGAACTGTCCGACGGAAGGAGATTGCAGCGGGACGACCGTTGGTTGTTCGTTCGGTTGCTCGTCTCTTAGGGGGACGTGTATTTGGTCTTTTGACCTTTTCTGGGCCTCGTCAGTTGGTCATCTTATCGGACGTGGGTCGGTTCCTTCCTTCTGTAGAGATGTCGTGGCCAATGGGCAAGAGTTACCTCTGCATGGGTGAGTCCGAGCCAGTATGCCCGGGTCGCCGTGTCTCCGAGTTCCGAACGGACATGCAGTTGAGTAGGGTTGGAGCTGCAGTCAGCTTCGGACAGCCAAGACTCGCCCGACCGTTGCCGACACACGTAACGTGAGTGGGAACGACCTGGTTTGGTCGTTCGGTCGGTCGTCTCATCGGACGACGTATATTTGGTCGCCGACCGCTTGTGGAAACTCTCTGTGTGTCGAACTGATTCGTTCAAAATGGTTCAAATGGCTCTGAGCACTATGGGACTTAACTTCTGTGGTCGTCAGTCCCCTAGAAGTTAGAACTACTTAAACCTAACTAACCTAAGGACATCACACATATCCGTGCCCGGGGCAGGATTCGAACCTGCTACCGTAGCGGTCGCGCGGTTCCAGACTGTAGCGCCTAGTACCGCTCGGCCACCCCGTCCGGCAACTAACTCGTCCTTGTTCTTGTTCCACAGTGACTGCTTTTACGATTGTTCGAGTTCTTGTGCAAGTGTGTTTACGTGGAACTGCGTGTAGCTTCTGCGATTTCCACTTAGCAGATGAATGCTGTCTGCGGACCGGAGAAGGCAGTTGGTCGGTTGCGACAGAGGGGATTGATTAGGTTGTTGGTTGGTTCTTCAGCCGTTCCTAGGTCGTGTTGCCACCTAACTATTTAGTATTACGCTTGGCTGCCTGGGTCACCTAAACTGTCGTTAGAGTTTCCTCCCCAGGCCGATCCTTGGAACTCTTCTGAGCACCACTGTTTGTTGTTTCTGATGGTGATTTTATTTGGTTGCCGGTACTGTGCCAGGTCTTCAGCCGTGTATTAATACTGTCTGTTTTATGTTTAGTATATGGCATTCAGCCGACTTCATGACAAATATTTTAAGATTAGGCCTTCAGCCATGTTTTATTTAAAATTCTTTTTGCTCTGTATTTAGGCCTTCAGCCGTGTTTGTTTCGGAAAATGTGGCTTTAATATGTAATTCCTTGTCTGTAAGGTTTCACTTTAATTATCTTGAATTCTTGCCGGCCGCGGTGGTCTCGCGGTTCTAGGCTCGCAGTCCGGAACCGTGCGACTGCTACGGTCGCAGGTTCGAATCCTGCCTCGGGCATGGATGTGTGTGATGTCCTTAGGTTAGTTAGGTTTAAGTAGTTCTAAGTTCTAGGGGACTTATGACCACAGCAGTTGAGTCCCATAGTGCTCAGAGCCATTTTTTTTCTTGAATTCTTGAAACGGCCTTCAGCCGTTTTCTGTAAATGTTTATCTTAAGGTGATCTTTAATTACTCTTGAGCAATTGTTTGGGCCTTCAATCGATGGGATACTTCAAGTTTTCATTAGATATTATTGTTATACCGTGTAAAAGCTTATCTTTATATTTTATTATTAAAAGAAATTTATTGAGCTTTCAGCTGAAGAATTTATTCGAATATGGCCTCTAGCCGAAAATTGTAAGTGCTTGGTTTCGAAAGTATTTCCTTAGCTGATCTGAAATATTATTTAGGCCTTCAGCTGAGAAGATATTGCAATTTTACCTAAGTAAGGCCTTCAGCCGTTACTCTAAATCCTGGTGTTTTAAAAGGAATCATTTAAACCTATTCTGGAGAAGTTACTTGGGATCTCAGCCGTTAATTGATCTTTGTTGTTTAAAAGATAAAACTGTGCATCGGTTTGAGCAATAAAGTAGTGTGTTTTTGTATAACTAACAGTAACTGATGTTGGCCCCTTTCCACAGCCTGATCCGCTCTGTCCTGCGAAACCAGGATTTCACGTGGGAATCACTACGGTGACAACGGGAACAACCGGAATCTAGATGGACAAATCAATTATCGGAACGGCGATCGATTTCGGGGAGAAAGGCGTGGGAAAAACGTTGGATCAGATGCCCCACCCGGAGTTGAAGTCAGGTCAGCAAATCCCAGGCACAATCTGGCAGGCCCTGATAGACGGACTGAATAATGGCAGTTAGCAGATGCGGAGCACGAGGCACTTTTTAAAACAGACCTTGGCAGGGGCAAACGAACGTGCATTGTTTGTGTGGAAGGATAATATCAGATAGGAATTGTTGCAGGAAGTCTCCAGCACGAGAATCCCAGCAGTTAGCCCGGTGTGACAGTTGCGATTAGGGAAGTACGGCTTGAGGTTGTACTCGACACTTGTAGTCCCTTTTCGATTATTAGTGAGCATTTTAGCAATGTGAGGATTCTGGGGCTTGGCCCATTTTTCGGTTACGAGGGACGAAAGTGAAGGGCGTGGCATACGGAAAGAGCATAGAAATACGCAGGCAGACACGGTTAAATTTTTCATGTCAGGGGACAGAGTATGAATTAAATTTTTTATTTTACCCCTGTTAAACGTCGCCGTGATTTTGGGAATAGATTTTATGAATGCTCACCACGCAGTAATTGACGTGGGTGGAGGAGAAATGACGGTACATAGTATAGGTAATCCCGTGAGTTTGTTATTTAATGAAGATGTGCTTCAGTCAGGGAAATCAAAGTGTCTTCGTCACATCTCTAATGTGAAACCCTTTATCGAGTGATCAGTACAACGACGGACGTAGATGGCGAGAAAGAATTGGTTCTGTAGTGTAAGGATATTTTTTTTATTGCTCAGAGCAATGTGGGACTTAACATCTGAGCTCATCATTCACCTAGAACCCCAACCTAAGGACATCACACACATCCATGCCCGAGGCAGGATTCGAACCTGCGACAGTAGCGGTCGCGCGGTTCCAGAATGAAGCGCCTAGAACCGCTCGGCCACTCCGGCCTGCTGCTGACATTCATGAGTTAATTTTAGAGTAATATGTATTAATATTCTATGGGTTTATTTAATCTAGATGTTGTATATAATCCCAGTTTTTTTCTCCAGGTATGTAGAACATAAGTTTTTTTTAATCAGAATAACTAGCGTTTTCTCTTGAGGCATGTATAAAGGAAGGTCTTTCAGTTGATTCCACAGATCAGCCGAAATGTACTTCGAGAAGCTGAAGAACAGCTTGGTATAAGGTGGTATTGGTGGTAAAACGTGTAGAGAAACCTTGTGTATAGTTGTGGGTTCAAGTGGTCTGAAGTGATCTGACGTAGTTTTATGTTTCATTTGTCTAATCTGGCGTAGCTAGCGATAGATAGCAATATGAGTTTGTAGGTAGTTGCAACGCTAAACCCACACTATTCCCGGTCCAGCCTTGTACAAGGATTATCCTTATCCTCTGTCACTGAAAATGTTTCATTATTTTACATGTGGAATTTTTTTTAATCGTTCGTTCTTCACTACACTGGTGATATAAAATTTTATTATTAATTTTGACTTCTTTTTTAATTGATTTTACTTATGAATTTTTTTATTTACAGTACCGTACTTACACAGCCATTTTGGCCAACATAAAATGAAACTATCCATGATTGTCATTTTTCATTTTTTAAAAAAATCTTCTTTCGGAGACCACTTTATAAAGTCTATTTGGGGCAGTTTGTTCATGTACATGTTTATATGTATTCACACTATTTTCTCTTACATTTGAGAGCCTACCTCATTTACGTAATGGTAGGATCCCGTTTCATTTTATGTGTATTTGTATATCATGGGCTATGTAAAGCTATCGTGAGATATGTAAAGCTATAGTGCGGTAGTTCTCTGAGTGTAGACAAACAAATTTCACGAGCCGGTGGCTCGGTCGGAGACTGTTGATGAGCTGTTCCCGGCAGACGCTCCAAGGGCGCTGAAGCCGGCGGAACTTGACAGCAAGCCAAGCACACGCAGAGGGGTGGAGCCACGTTAGCTCCCCCTACCCTTCTCTGATACCTGCTGGTGAACGCAGATCGGGTGTTTGCTGCTCTTCGCCGAGCCAGTGTACCTGAGCGCCGAGCTGACAGCCGCTGAACACGCCCACCCTCTCTCAGCGCGCAGAGGCGCGACTCAATCATCAAAACACACGGCGTGGAAGAAGACGAAGAGGTCATTAGAACTGCAGAGGCTGAATCTGTACTATTGTTGACAGTCTGGAAGGGTGGCCCGCCAAGGAGGTGTGCCGATCCATCGGATGTGTTCTGACGCTGCTGTCACATGGCACGGGGCTTTGATCGGTGTCTCCGCTCCTTAGGATGGCGCCCACCAGAGCCATTACGTGTCACTCTTATGGGGAGACGTCACGGGCGATCATAGGTGCAGCGCGGTAGGACAACGAGGTGACCATAGAGATGTCAACCCTCCCTACAATGAGCGACATAGTAACTATGTGGCGGATACGACGGAGACGGCGAGATCACGCGCTGCAAGTGGTGTTGTTTTCCTCCCCCAATAACAGCGAGTACAACGCTACAATTGCATGTGTCAAAGCAGCAATAGCAAAACTGCTATTTAGGGGGCGACATAAAAACGGATAGGTGTCTCCAAACTCAAACGTATAGGTGATTCCAAAATTAAAGATTTTTGATAGGCTATAAAGAGATTTTCTTTGTGTTTCAGAATTAGCTCTTCGACAACGTCCAAGATCACTTTTTATTCATATTCTTAATTATTCATTGCTGTATAGTTGTGCTATTAACATTTGTAAAGACACGTTAAAGAAGTGCTGTAAAGAGAAATTTTAATTGTAAAACCTCACTCTGTATTTACAAATTAACCTCACAGTTACTGATTAGTTTTATTGTAACAGTTGTTAAGACTTTTACTAAATTTGGCTTTTTGCCTTTTGCCTTTCGTTTGAACTCACTGCCATATTTTTATTGATGACCACAGTGGCACTAGAACATTTTGGCGTTATAAATCTAAGGAGTCTGCTAAACATGAAATCTTAATTAAAGATGCTCCTACCACTAACAAATTATCTCATAGCTATTTACATTTTTTAGATGCTATTGTGTTGATTTTACTAATGTGTTTTGCTACATGTTTATGTGACCAATTTGATTCAAGATTATCATTATTTTTATTTCATGATGTATGTATTTTGGTTCTAAATGTTTTAGTATTACATTTAGTAATTTATTTTGCATGTTGCACACAGAACTTTAAACATTTTTAAAGACAATCTTGCTGTTGCAATGTTGTTTCCAATTTTATGTTATTTTTCTGGAATATGATTAACTGATGTCTTATCTTGATTCGTACATTGACTATGAAATAGTCTACACCACTAGTTCCTTAAATTTTAATTGCATTGAATTATATGACCACACATTATCTTCAGACACACACACACACACACACACACACACACACACACACACACACACACACACACACTTATTAACTTTAGATAATTGAATGTATTTTCTTCTTCTTAAAATGCCGTTTGTCTCGTGCCATGTGTTTTTCAACTTTTAGAGGGTTTGTTTATTCTTTCTTTAAAGGCTGTTGCTAAATGTCTTAGCATGTCGAAAACATTCCCTGTAAAGTCTTTCTCACTGACCAGGTTGGTTATGAAAGGTTTCTGTGTACTGCATCACTATAAAAATACTTAAATTAACTAACTGTTCACATGCAAGCCCTAAATTAGACTTACACTGAATATATTTTATGCTCCTATATTTCCATCCTTCTCATTACCGTCTATGTGAAAGTGCATGCGACTGTACTTTTCGTATTTCCATTGGTAACTAGTAGTATGGAACTTGCTGTCTGCTGTGGGCTGTCTGGCCAACTTCGGGTGTTCAGTCACAGCAAGAAGGTTTGTGCCTTATAAGTCGTGTTTATCGACAAGTGGTAGGTTGGTACCGGAAGCAACCCCTTTTGTCTCTTCTGGCTACTTGCGGAGTTTCGTTGTTCTGGTGTGGGCAGTCGCTGAGTGTAGTCGATAGCTAAAGACTGTGATTAGGGTGAGATGTGTAAGTTTTCAGGCTAGCAGAGGTAGTATAAATCACTTTACATTCCAATGATAAGTTCATTATACGATCCATAGTTTACGCAGGATAGGCCAGGGTGAAATTTACCAATTTTAATGAGTGTCTTCTGGTGCTTTCTTTGTGCTACCAGAACTTCTAGTGTGCAAAGACTTCGCATCTAGTGAAGCTGACATTACGTTACAGTTGATTTTCCTAAGTGTTTAGGCGTGCATGGATACATTCCCGTGTGAATGTTTTCATTTATTATTCCAGTTTGAATTCTTTCGGATTCACCTGTGATTTGATAAATTTATCTTTATGCTTTGCACCACAAGGCGCGAACTTATCTTCTGTATTGTTCAGCTGTAATCAATCATGTTCCCTAGAGTGAATTTTGGTTGTGTTGAATGTTCTCTGTATTTTACCGAGTGAAATTTTAAATGGATAGCGGGCTTGCTTTGTTAGTGTGAACTAGGTGTTTGGATGAGCCAATTGAACCAAAAAATGATTCAAATGGCTCTGAGCACTATGCGACTTAACTTCTGAGGTCATCAGTTGCCTAGAACGTAGAACTAATTAAACCTAACTAACCCAAGGACATCACACACATCCATGCCCGAGGCAGGATTCGAACCTGCGACCGTAGCGGTCGCTCGGTTCCAAATTGTAGAGCCTAGAACCCCACGGCCACTCCGGCCTGCCCAATTGAGCCCTCAGCTCTCTATGTCTATCGAGGCATAAATGTCTTGCAGTTCATTTTATCTTTCGTTGCATGTGGAGCATTTAATTTGACCGTTTTGAGAAAATATTCAGCCACCTGGAAAATGTGCTACCTGTTTTTAATCTAGTTTCCACGTGTCCCCCCGTCCTCTTCTCCATCTTGTATAGGTTTCATTAACGTGTGAATATATTAATCAATTGCATTTGTCGAAAGATTACTACTTCGGAAGGCACGAATCTCTCTGCCTGACTGTTTGGTGAAGGCGTTATGTGCCCTGAGCTTTGTTCTTTAGTATGGATCTTCCCATAATTTTCACGTACCTTCCCCTTCATGTGGTCCGTCACCATTCAACCATTTGTGTTAAAATTAACTCAGGCAACGGCAAGCGTTATTACAATTTGTTTATTGTATAATGTTTAACTTGTGTTTCTGGTTAAAATAAATTGTGTTTATAATTCATGAGCGTCCATCAACGCAGTCACCCCTTCCGAAATCGATCTTAGTACATCCAACCTCTCGTTAACAAAGCGCACTATTCTTGCAGGCCCAAAGTCTGAATTTTAATTAGATGCTAAAGGATTATGTTTTAATTTCACTGCTTTCATTCAGTGTGATCACGCTTTTGAATAAATTAATTTTCTTGTTCATTTGATAAGAGTACTGACATCTAAATGGTTACTGTGCAATAAATTAATAATTCTTTATTTAGTTGCAAATAATGTATTCCCAACTTGGTTGTGTGGCGACCCTAAATAATCTCCCTTAAACGAAAATATTGGAGCGCTTATTTGTATTAGCATTCGGTAGTCCAGTAAATTTAAAACGGCCCGCATTCCGTTTATGTAGAACCCAGTTAATATGTACTTGACTTTGGTGAGTCGTATTGTTGTGCTGCTATTCATGAACAGCATTCCACGTGGTGTTTCACAGTTGGAAAACGTGGCCCACATACTGCTAATGTAGCCCACCATGGTGTATGGAGTATCGACATGTTGACCTGGCCTGCTTGATAAATACGCGTCTCGATCTAGGACATGTGGGACATCGTCGGTAGATACATACAGCGTCATCCCCAACCAGCAGTATCCGTTCCCGTATTGACCGACCAAGTGGAACAGGCATTGAACTTCATCAGACAGACTGACATCCGGCAGCTGTACAACACAAGGCATGTACATTTGAATGCTTGCATCCAACATTCTGGCGGTTATTCCGGTTATGAATGTACCAGCATTTCACACTTTCAATGTCTTATCTCGTGCTTCCATTAACCTGTGATCTTGCAACGTCAATTACTTACATATGTTACCTAGACAAAGTATTCACGAAATTTCATTACTCTATATTGATTACTTTGTCATGTTGTGATTTTCTTCCGTCGGAGTATATTTTAATGCAAATGCTACACTGTGTATACTAAGCATAAAAAGACCAATTATAAATGGAATTATTGCTAACATACTGACCGAAGCGGCAGCGTATGAATTTACCTTAGGTATTTATGTGTGGATATTTTTAGTTCTGTTTCTTTCTGATTGATTAATGGCAAAAGCAGCGTTTATAGTTTCAAAATTTTTATTACTGAGCAAACCAGTGACCTTAGCAAAAAAGTAATGACAGTTTCGGAATAATGCAAAATTTTAATTCTGTTTCACGTTGCGCCATTCGGTGGTGGTATTTCGGTTTACGCTAAATACACTGCTGGCCACCGTAAATGCAACACCCTGAAGGAAGCATCCGATTCAAGTGAAATTTACACCATGGGTTTGCAGAGATGAGATATGCAACTGATTAGAATTTCAGCGCAGACGCACATCACGCGCGCCTGTGGCGCCACCTCATAGCGCCATTTAAGGTTTGGCGATTTCGGCGAGTGTACGTTCGGCACGTGTGTTTACCTTGTGGTTGTTTCACAAGATGCCCGCATCTCGTGGTCGTGCGGTAGCGTTCTCGCTTCCCACGCCCGGGTTCCCGGGTTCGATTCCCGGCGGGGTCAGGGATTTTCTCTGCCTCGTGATGGCTGGGTGTTGTGTGCTGTCCTTAGGTTAGTTAGGTTTAAGTAGTTCTAAGTTCTAGGGGACTTATGACCACAGCAGTTGAGTCCCATAGTGCTCAGAGCCATTTGAACCATTTTTTTGTTTCACAAGACGATCAGTTATGCCTCGTAGACAACAGCGAACATCGTTTGATCAAGTATTCGAGTTCGACAGAGGAAGGATAGTGGCTTACCGAGATTGTGGATTATCATACAGAGAAATCGCTAGTCGTGTTCGACGAAACCAAACAACTGTAATGCGGATATGTGACCGTTGGATGCAGGAGGGTACGACGGACCGACGTGGTCGATCGCATTCACCTCGGTGCACCACTGCACGTGCTGATAGGAAAATTGTACGCATGGCAGTTACGGATCGCTCAGTGACATCCCGAACCATAGCACAGCACATTGCGTCTGTAACGCATCATTCAGTGTCTGCGCGTACCATTCGACGCCGTTTACAGCAGAGTGGTCTGTCCGCAAGACGTCCATTGCTTCGTCTACCATTGACGCAGAACCATAGACGTCTCCGTCGCCAATGGTTTGATGACAGACGGATGTGGACGGCAGAATGGAATGACGTTGTCTTTACTGACGAGGCACGCTTCTGTCTGCAGCACCACGATGGTCGGATTCGAGTGTGGAGACACCGTGGAGAGAGGATGCTGGACAGCTGCATTATGCACCGCCACACTGGTCTTGCACCGGGTATTATGGTATGGGGCGGTATTGGATATTACTCTCGCACGCCTCTAGTACGCATTGTCGGTACTTTAAATAGCCGGCGCCGGCCGCGGTGGTCTAGCGGTTCTAGGCGCTCAGTCAGGAACCGCGCGACTGCTACGGTCGCAGGTTCGAATCCTGCCTCGGGCATGGATGTGTGTGACGTCCTTAGGTTAGTTAGGTTTAAGTAGTTCTAAGTTCTAGGGGACTTATGACCACAGATGTTGAGTCCCATAGTGCTCAGAGCCATTTGAACCATTTTTAAATAGCCGGCGCTACATATCCGAGGTGCTGGAGCCAGTTGTCCTTCCTTACGTTCAGGGCTCGGCCACAGCCATATTTCAACAGGATAATGGGCGACCACACGTGGCACGCATTGTCCGAAGGTTCTTCGTCAATAACCAGATTGAATTGCTTCCCTGGCCGGCTCGCTCTCCGGATCTTTCGCCGATAGAAAACATGTGATCCATGGTTGCTCAACGAGTGACCCAGATTACATCCCCAGCTGCTACACCAGATGATCTTTGGCAACGTGTGGAAGCTGCTTGGGCTGCTGTACCCCAGGAACACATCCAACGTCTCTGACTCAATGCCGAGACGTGTGACAGCGGTGATCTCCAACAATGGCGGCTACTCTGGCAACTGATTCTGGCAGGAACCACATGTCACAGACGTCTGTAAACGTAATCATTTGATACTTGGTCAACATGTTATCTACAAAATAAATTTTGTTGTGCTACCTCTTGTCTTTCTTGGTGTTGCATTTACGGTGGCCAGCAGTGTAGGTCCGGAGTCCATTACACTCAAGAGGCCGCTATGTGGGTAGAGAGGGTCGTGCGGCGTGAACTGTCAGTTTTTTAGGTTAGATGGCCTCGGGGGAACCCAGAAAGGCCCTCAGTCTTATGGGGTGCAGGTAGAGCACAGGGAGAACGTATAAGAGTTGTAAATGAGCACAGCTGTGTTGGGAAAGTGCCAGAGCTCCGAGCGCTAATTGTAAACACTGATTTTCCAGTAGTTATAGGCACTGAAAGCTGGCTAAATTCAGAGATAAGTTCATCCGAAATTTCTGAGATGGACCTAAAGGTATTCAGAAAGGATCGGCTAAATACAGTTGGCAGAAGCGTGTTTATTGTCGTTAGAAGTAGTTTATCTTTCAGCGAAACTGAAGTAGATAGTTCCTGTGAGTTAGTATGGGTAGAGGTCATTCTCGGGATCTGGAATCAAACAGTAACTGAATCCTTTTATCAACCTCCCAACTCAGATGATACATTTACTTAAAGGTTCAAAGATAACTCGATTCTAATTTCGCGTACCCGACTCATAGAATTATAGTTGGTTGTGATTTCAGTTTACTCTCGATATGTTGGCTAAAATACTTGTTTAAACCCGGAGATACGCTTAGCTCATCATCCGAAATTGTGCTAAACGCATTCTCTGAAAATTATTTCGAGTAGTTAGTTCATGAGCCCACTCGAATAGTAAACGGTTATGGAAACGCTCTTGACCTCTTAGCAACAAATAATCCTGAGCTAATAACGAGTATCAAAACGGATAAAGGGATTAGTGCAGGGCTTAACAACTGGCCGGTTTTGAGCACGAGTACTCGCGTCTGCTCAGGCTTGTGCTCGCGAGCAGCTGCAAGGTCGCGGAGTGGGGAGGGAGGGGAAATGCGCGCGCACGTCTGAATAGGGCCGCAGCGTGCCTGTTGAATTCGCGCCGACTGTGTAACGTTTAAAGTACTACGATCAGCTCGTAACAGTCACTTCGCTGGTTAAGAATCATGTGAAGTCACCGTTGTGTAACCCCAACCATACTTTCGCAGTTCAACCCCCATTGGGAGGAATTGTATCTGTTTACTGAAAAAGATGGTGTTGCAAAATGATTAGTATGTCACAAAACGCTGAATTCTTTTACGATATTTAATTTGCAGCGACATTATATGTCGTACCGCGCGAAAGACTACGGACGTGGAAAATGTGATTGACCAGATCGTGCACAGGAAGTTATTAAACTTAAAAGGAAGCTATCCGAAGAAGATCTGGACGACGAAGAAAAATCAACTGAGGCAGCTCTCAGAGTGGGTTACAAAATTGCTTTGCTTTTAGCAAAATCCCTGCGCCCCTTAACTGATGGCGATTTAATAGAAGAATGTTTGGTGGCTGCAGCGGAACGTTTGTGTCCATCTCAAGTTGAACAGTTTCTGATTGTGCCATTATCTAACATGACCATTATGCATCGCATACAGGACATGGCAGACGACGTCCAGAGCCAGTTTGCAAATATCGGTAAAGATTTTATGGCGTATTCTCTAGGTGTGGACGAAAGTGTTGATATCACTGGAACAGCGCAGCTTGCCATATTTATTAGAGGTGTTAATAGAGATCTTCAGGTGAGGGAGGAGCTCCTCGATGTAGTAGCCATGAAGAACACTACAACCGGAGGTGATATTTTAAGTAGTGTTGAAGAAAGTGTTGAAAATATAGAATTGTCGTGGAATTCAAAAATGGCTCTGAGCACTATGGGACTCAACTGCTGAGGTCATTAGTCCCCTAGAACTTAGAACTAGTTAAACCTAACTAACCTAAGGACATCACAAACATCCATGCCCGAGGCAGGATTCGAACCTGCGACCGTAGCGGTCTTGCGGTTCCAGACTGCAGCGCCTTTAACCGCACGGCCACTTCGGCCGGCTGTCGGGGAATTCTTTAGTTTCAGTGTCTACAGATGGTAGAGGCATATACTAAGCTAATAAAATTATGAGGCGCGTGTACTTTCTCCTTTATTTGTTTCATTTGTCGCAGTAATAATTCGTGAGTGATATCCCTGCAGGTGGCCGCGGATTTACATCGACTGGCGGCAGCTGTTGTGTACCCCACGTGACTCTCCCCACTCTCCGCTCTGGTCCGGTAGTGGGGGTAGCGTGCTCGCCCTGCTCCTTGCTCGCGCCTTGCTGCTCACAGCTTGCTCCGCGAGCACGTATGTTGTGAAGGCCTGGATTAGTGAATACAGTTTCATCGTAGCGAGACTGAATCCGGTAACTCGCAAATCCACAAAAATAAAAGTAAAGCGTATATACTCAAGAAAGAAGATACAGATTCACTTGACGCCTTCCTGAGAGACGATCTCCGCTCCTTCCGTATTAACAATGTAAGTGTAGAACAGGTGTGGCTTGAATTCAAAGAAATAATATCGACAACAATTGGGAGATTTATACCAAATAAATTAACGACAGACCTGATCCTCCTTGGTACACAAAACAGGTCAGAACAATGTTGCAGATACAACGAAGAAAGCATGCCAAATTTAAACGAACGCAAAACCTCGAAGATTGGCGGTCTTTTTCAGAAGCTGGAAATTTTATGTGAACTTCAGTGCAAGATGCTTGTAATAGTTTCTACAATGAAACTTTGTCTCGAAACCTGGCAGGATAGCCAAGGACACTCTGGTCGTGTGTAACGTATGCTAGCGGCAAGACACAATCAGTACCTTCTCTGAGCAATAGCAATGGAAATACTATCAATGACAGTGCTGCTAAAGCAGAATTACTAAACATAGCGTTCCAAAATTCCTGCACCAACGAAGACGAAGTAAATATTTGAAAATTTGAATCAATAACAGCTTCCAGCGTAAGTAACTTAGAAGTATATATCCGTGGAACATCATAAATCACTTAATGAAAGTAGTCCTCCTATCCAGACTGTATACAAGTTAGATTCCTTTCAGAGTATGCTGATGCAGTAGTTCCATAATTATCAATCACATCGCTCACTCGACGGATGAAAGTTGCACACCAATATTAAACAAAGGCAATAGGAGTAATCCACTAAATTATGGACCCATATTATTTAAGTCGATATGCGGCATGATTTTAGAAGGTGTATTGTGTTCGAACCTCATGAATTATTTCGAAGAGAACTGTCTCCTCACACATACTCAACACGGATTTAGAGAGGATTTAAAAACCATCGCACTTGTGAAACAAGAAGTGTTGAGTGCTACCGAAAAAGGATTCGAAAATGATTCCGTATTTCTACATTTCCAGAACGCTTTTGACACTGTACCTCACGAGCGGCTCGTAATCGAATTTGCGTACTTATGGAATATCGTGTCAGTTACGCTACTGGTTTCGTGGTTTTCTGTCAGAGAGGTCACAGTTCCTAGTAACTGACGGAAAGTCGTCGAGTAGAAGAGGCGTGATATCTGGCGTTTCCCAAGGTAGTGTTATAGGCCCCCTGTTGTTCCTTATCTATACAAACGATTCAAATTGTTTGCAGATGATACTGCCGAATAGTCGTTTGGAATTTTCCTCAAGTTAGCGAAAGGGGGGACTTAAAATAATGCGCTCTAAGTTAAACTGGAATTAACTCAGATTTTCCCGACTTTTTGAGAGTTTTAGACTTGTCATTTGTATTGATTTTGCGGGATCTAAAATTGATCACACGTAATTAAACTCAGAACAATTTTCAGTAGTTTATCGTAACTATTCATTCGTCGACGTAGTATACTGATCTGGGGCTTTACTTCAAAGTCTCAGCGCTGTCGTTACGTTGGTTCTACTCAAGAAATGAAACAATCAGCACAGGTTTATTTAACTCGAAGCTTTTGTAAATCACGAACAAAATTCATGTTTCACCGAACAGAATCATCCTGTCTGCATACTTTTTTTTATTGAACTACGGTGTGATTGATCGTCAGGGTATTGCAACTCATTGTTATTATTCTACACGGATAAGTCACGTATTCTGCCTCCGATAGCGATGTAATTTACCGTACTAAGTCCGATGCTCAAGGACTGCAACTGCTGAGTACTTTAAGAGGAGGTAGAATTGATAGAAACAAGAAAAATTAGTCCAATAAACATGGGTCCGCAAATGCATACTTTCCGAGATAAACACATGTTTATAGGAAGGGTTGCGCGACGCTTGGTTGCGGATATTTGGATAGTCGTTGCGCTGGCGCTCCGTCGTGTCCGCAGGATAAAGTGCACCTGTTTTTGCGTCGTCAGTCTTCTGACTTGTCTGATACGAGGTGTGGCTAGAAAAAAACCGGACTAGTACTGGTGAAACAATAAAACGAATGCAATAAGGCTGAAAGTCGCGTGGCCTGTCACGTGACACTCGCTCCGCCTACTGCTCGAGTTTCATCTGCCTCCTGCACTCAGTCTGCCCGTGGCGTCTGTTTTAAGTAGTTGACGTTTTGTCTGTGCGTCGGAAAGTGTTGAGTGTACAGAAAGAACAGCGTGTTAACATCAAATTTTGTTTCAAACTAGGAAAATCTGCAAGTGAAACGTTTGTAATGTTACAAGTGTACGGCGATGATTGTTTATCGCGAACACAAGTGTTTGAGTGGTTTAAACGATTTAAAGATGGCCACGAAGACACCAGTGATGACACTCGCACTGGCAGACCATTGTCAGCAAAAACTGATGCAAACATTGAAAAAATCGGTAACCTTGTTCGACACTTTCCTTGTCAACTCCTGTTAACTCAGAAACTGCTCTGATTGTTAAACGGCGATCTTGTCGAACAAGTTTACCGATTTTTTCAATGTTTGCATCAGTTTTTGCTGACAATGGTCTGCCAGTGCGAGTGTCATCACTGGTGTCTTCGCGGCCATCTTTATATCGTTTAAACCACTCAAACACTTCTGTTCGCGATAAACAATCATCGCCGTACACTTGTTGTAACATTACAAACGTTTCACTTGCAGATTTTCCTAGTTTGAAACAAAATTTGATGTTAACACGCTGTTCTTTCTGTACACTCAACATTTTACGACGCACAGACAAAACGTCAACTACTTAAAACAGACGCCACGGGCAGACTGAGTGCAGGAGGCAGATGAAACTCGAGCAGTAGACGGAGCCAGAGTCACGTGACAGGCCACGCGACTTTCAGCCTTATTGCATTCGTTTTATTGTTTCACCAGTACTAGTCCGGTTTTTTTCTAGCCACACCTCGTATTGCCAGGCTCCTTTCATCTGACACCCTCTTCATTTCAAAGTACCACCTGCACCGATGTTGTATGGTCTCAAGCTACCCTGGAGATTACTCCGTCATGTCTTAACATATATCTAACCATCCTGTCCCTTCTTGTCAACGTTTTCGATGCGATCGTCAGCTGTTGTTTCAGTGATCCAGTTTTAAATTCTCAGGTATTTATTCCCTGGAGAACCTCCCAATTCCTTACCTCATCAGTCCACCTAATTTTCACTATTATTCTGTAACATCACGTCTCAAATTCTTCGATTCCCTTCTTTTGCGATTTTCCAACAGTTCATGTTTCAGTACCGTACAATCCTGTCATCCGGTTTTAAATTCTCACGTATTTATTCCTCAAACTAAGACCTGTGTGTGATACTAGTAGACGTCTCTTGGCCAGAAAAGCCATCTTTGCGAGTGCCAGTCTGCTGTTTATGCCCTCCT
The DNA here is from genome assembly GCF_023898315.1 of Schistocerca nitens. Taxonomy (NCBI): domain Eukaryota; kingdom Metazoa; phylum Arthropoda; class Insecta; order Orthoptera; family Acrididae; genus Schistocerca; species Schistocerca nitens. Next base: position 74,723,922 of record NC_064614.1, read on the forward strand.
TGCTCCGTCCCTCATGGGCTATTTTGCTGTCTAGGCAGCAGAATTCCTTAATTTCATCTACTTAGTGATCATCAGTCCTGAAGTTAATCTTCTACATTTAACCCTACATCTACATGGTTACTGTGCAATTCACACTTAAGTGCCTGGCAGAGGGTTCATCGAACCAGTTTCGTACTACTTCTCTACCATTCCACTCTCGAATGGCGCGTGGGGAAAAGGAGCACCTAAATCTTTCCGTTCGAGCTCTGATTTCTCTTATTTTATTATGATGATCATTTCTCCCTACGTAGGTGGGTGTAGGCAAAATATTTTCGTATTCGGAAGAGAAAGTTGGTGACTGAAATTTCGTAAATAGATCTCGCCGCAAGGAGAACCAACCGCTTTAGTTTCAATGACTGCCACCTGAACTCGCTTATCATGTCAGTGACACTCTCACCCCTATTGTTCCATAACACGAAACGAGCTGCCCCTCGTTGCACTTTCTCGATGACCTCAGTCAATCCTACCTGGTAAGGATCTCACACCGCGCAGCAATATTCCAGCAGAGGACGGACGAGTGTAATGTAAGCTGTCTCTTTAGTGGGTTTCTCGCAATCTTCTCACTGTTCTCATTTCTGCAACTTGTTATTACTTTCGCCTTCCTTCAATATATTTTGAATTCATATTCTGTATTCGTTAGATGTTCATTCCCTTCAGCAAATCCTCTAATTCGTCCTCACCTTCACTGCGGATAGCAATTCCATCAGAGAATGTTATCAGTGGTATCCTTTCACCTTGAATTTTAATTCCACTGTTGAACGTTTCTTTTATTTTCCCCATTGCTTCTTCGGTGTACAGATTGAACGGTATGAGTGAAAGAGTACATCTTCGCATTACACGCTTTTAATCCGTGAACTAAGCTCTTGGTCTCCCACTCTTATTGTTTTCCCTTGGTTCATGTACATATTGTGTATTACGCATCTTTCAGTGTGGTTTGCTCCTATTTTTCTCAGAATTTCGAACATATTGCATTACTTGGCATTGTCGAACTCTTTTCCAGGTCGACAGGGCCTATGAACGTGTCTTGGTTTTTCTTTATTCTTACTTGCATCATTAACCGCAACTTCAGAATTACCACTCTGGGGTGGCCGGCCGCTGTGGCCGGGGCGTACTAGACGCTTCAGTCCGGAACCGCGCTGCTGCTACGGTCACAGGTTCGAATCCTGACTTGGGCATGGATGTGTTTGGTGTCCTTAGGTTAGTTAGGTTTAAGTAGTACTAAGTCTACGGGACTGATGACCTTATATGTTAAGTCCATAGTGCTTAGAGCCAGTTGAACCACTGTGGGGTCTTGAACATTCCTAAAGTCAAACTAATCGTCATCCAACATGTCCTCAATTTTCTTTTCCATTCTTCCGTATATTATTCTTGTCAGTAACAGGGACGCCGGAGCTGATTGGTGGATAATTTTCGCACTCGTCGATTCGTGCAGTCTTCGGGGCTTTTTTTATTGCAAAATTCAAATGCTGTATCGCGAGACTCATACATTCTGCACACCAACGCGAATAGTCGTTTCGTTTCTACTTTCCCGGATGATTTTAGAATTTCTGATGGAATTTTAAGTATTCTTTCTGTCTTAATCATTTTTAAATCTTCCAAACCTCTTTTAAATTCTTATTCTAATGCTGGATTCTCTATCTTGCCAACTCCTGCTTCTTCTTTTATCAGCTAATCAGGTAAGTCTTCTCCCTCATAGATTCTTTTAATGTACTCTTTACACCTATCCGCTCTCTCCTCTGTATTTAACAGTGTAATTCCCATTGCACTCTTAGTGGTACTACCCTTGCTTTTAATTGCGCCTGAGAGGCACCCACATGCCTTGCTCATACTGTGGCATCAAGCAGTCAGGCCTGCAAGATGAGTGGTCTGCCAAGCGAGTGGATTCATTCTTATTTATCGAGTAACATGAACTCTCGTACTCACAATTAAGATACAAATTATCCTCCTGTATGAATATTACGCAACGGAAACGCACATCTGACTATCAGTAATTTACAGAACTCTGACTGTTCACTACACACTGGCAATACCACATTTTCCTTTCTTTTTATTTATTTAACGGCTTTTATCAACACGTGGCCATCGCACTGAATATGAATGGCGCACACATTATAAATTCTGGATATCATGACAACATACAATTCGAAGGAAAAGGACACCAATCTTTTTCTTTTCACTATCTTATTTATTCCGATAAATTCTATAACCTAAACACACAAATTCTATAACCTACAACAATAACACATGAGAAATTCCGCCCAGTGGGCATGGCTTTACATTGGTGATTATGTTATGGTCTCGGTAATTATTTAACGCTACAGTGCACTTTCTGGATAGGATGGTGGATCTTTTGCTATATCTCACACTTCGACTCTCACAATCATCATCTCGAAACTTTCCTCCAGACCGAGCGGTACAGAAGCGACAAGCATAACCCACTACCTCTGAAACTACCTTGCTACTCTCCCACGCGAACCACACATACTTAAATTACATGACATACACCACACTACAACATGGAATATAACACAAGGCATAGGCACAACACTATCACTTTCAGCTTTCCCACTTCAATTAGTATTTATCCCAGTTTCACACGACACTGCCCCACTTCGTAATTCTTATTTCCTACTATGAACTCTGGAGATATATGCATGTCTTCCTGTGCAATGCAAGCCAAGTGGCGTTGCTGGATAGACGGCTGACTCACCTTGCTTCTCTCTCAGAGTATTATAGTTTGAATCAAGCGTCACACGGAAACATATCACGCAAAGTAATATTAAGAACATATTCATCACACAAGCGAGTCCTCAACTGATACCATGGACGAGTACTTCTCAATCTCCTTTGTCTCATACAAAGAATGAGACTCACACAGTGCTCACCACGTGGAAGTACTCGTCTCTAATTTCAAGTCCTGCACACGCCATTTCTTAAATATTTCAACTTATAGTACACACGCTAGTAATTCAGCTTAAGTTAAGCACACGGAAGTATTTCAACTTATTGTACACACGCTAGTAATTCAGCTTAACTTAAGCACACGGAAGTATTTCAACTTATTGCTACACGTGGTTTCATTGTGACCGTTGGTCACTTCTGAAGATTACTACGATCCCATTAATATTACCTGCCTGACATTTAATTCTCCCCACAAAAGTTCCTGAAATAGAGAAATTATTATTTCAAACTACTCTTAAGTATTCCACATGCATACCATGTCTCCACTCTTTTGTCTTTACGAAGCACACCTAAGACAGGTCTTAACAGCACAAGATCCAGCGGCAGAGAGCCAAACATGGCCGTTCTTCAGGTCCTCTCGCACCTCTGCCGAAGTGGGGGAGCACCTTGCTACCGTATTGGTCAGCCACATTTCAGGCGCTCAAAGCTCAGGTAAATTTCATCTCTTTGGTCCCACCAAAGGTGGCCAAAGGATCGTCTCAAAGGTGATCATATATTCACATTCACTATCTGCGGTTAGCAGACGACCATACATTCATTCATTTCACAGATCTCACCAAACTGGATGTAGGGATTTATTTTGTGGGAGTGCACGTGATCAATTAAATAAATAAACTGTCATTCTTTCCCACACTGGTATCCGGCTTCGCTGTATTAACTGAAATTGTGTTATTTTACAAAAAAATGTGTTGTTCTCACAAAAATAATGAAGTGTGTTGTGCCTATTTTCATTGTCGGGCGGTACTGTACCCTTTCACGCCAAACATTGTTTTGACTTTGCTGTATTCTTAGTGAGTCCTTCCCGCAATTATATCTTTTCGATTTCTTCCCATTTTTCATGCAGCTGTTTAGCCTTAGCTTCCTTGCACTTCCTATTTATTTCATTCCTAATTGACCTGTATTTCTGTATTCATGAGTTTCCATGAATTCGTTAATACAAATCATTTTAGTAAAAGGGCAAGCTGCAGAAGACAATCCCTGAAAGGATAGTGAGAAGAAAGGTCATATTGGCATATGCTTGAAAAGTTTTCCAAAATGTTTGACCTTCGGTGTTTCATTTACTGAAAGCACAAGTCAGAACACACCAGAGAAGTGGGAAAGCTGTGTCTGTACTAACGTCTTAGCTCCAAACCCAAGAGTGCAGTGAATTGTAGCAGCATCATGTAGCAGCCACATTACCTATCGTACCACGTTCGAAGGCACGTCTTGTACCAGGGGAGGCAGTCTCACCTGCAGGAAGTGCAGATGTGGCTCGCCCGTGGGGCGTTTTGGAAGGACTAGTCCCATGACGTGTCGCTACCAATCACCACCCGCACATAGAAGCTGAACTGGTGCTGATGTTCGCTGCTACCACACCATAAGGGTACTCTGTAGCTCACAGGTGAGTGTTGTGAAGGTTTAGGGTACCCCCCTCATAAGCTAGCCTCATGTGTGCATAGGATAGACGGCAGAAATTCCAGCGGAATTGTGGATTGTGCGACGAACAAGCCACAAAAAGGCAAGTTCTTAAGTCAGATGACTTACATGCGTTGTGAATGATCTATATATCAGCAGTCGTCGTGGAGAATGAGCCACAACGTTGTCTGTCTTACCCCAAGCTGCTGGGCCACTTGGCTGGTGCTGATAGCGGCGTCATTCTCAAAGAAAACATATTTCCATCTTGCAGTGGTTGCACTTTGTACGGTTGCTCTCATTTTCCGTTATTATATTTCTCTTCCTTTCATTCAATCTATGATAGAGCGTGCCGGATGTGTGAATGCCAAAGCACGTGCATTTACACGCTGCTTGCCCGCTTGGTTGAATGCTCGGAAGGATTCATTTAAGGGGGCCGGACCGAAGTCAGTAGTCGAATTTCGCTATGGATAACCCGGGGGTGGGCTCAAGCAACCAAGTGGGAAAGTAACTAAATACCACTCTCTAACATGATCTAAAATCTCTACTCTGGTTAATTTTCCTTCCCGCCAGTTTATCATGACTCCAATTTAGCACCAACATTGCTCCTCTCTACACAGGATTGGGGGGAAAGGGGGGGGGGGGGTGTTATGATCACTGAATCCATGAAATCAAATTTATATGACACATTTACTACCTATACACTCAGAAATTTTACAAACGTTATAATTGCAGTTAACAAAGCCAAGCTGAATTAAATTCTATTTTTGTCTACCACTGAAAGCACCCATATTAGCAGGAATGCATTCAGTACCCTCTCGCACTGAAGGTGCTTAAACTATCAGGCATCTCGTTTGTAAATTATGCACTGGGAAAGAGGAGGGATCTACGTTACTGCCTCTTTTGTGACTGCCTTCGTAGCGACAACACTTCGCTGTAGAAACGGCCTACGAAGTCACCGCCACACTTTTAATAGCGGGCCGACCGGTCCGCTGGAACAGTGAACAGAAAGATGAAAACCCAAACACTCGGATTAAATGAAAGTCGGTACTTATCTTTATTAACGACGATACAGAACACAGTGGTGAACATGGTCTACAGAAATCTGTCTAGTTCGAGTCGGAGTGGCTTGGTCAGCGTCGGCTGACGACAAACAACAACTCTGCTGCGATGAACACACAACTGACTAGCAGGTACACAATTCGGTGGCGAGTATACAACTGATCGGCGAATCCAGAACTGTCCTAGCGCTCGCGACTCCAGCGCTTAAGAAGCCAGAAGCCAGCGGTGGCGCGCGCAGACTTGCGGCGATTTCCTGTATCGCTGGCGCTGTTATGCGGACGGCGTCCGGACTTTGATGCTGCCAACCTTTTGGCAGCGGGCTCGGTTGGCATTACTGGCTAGGATATAACACTCCTCCCCCCCCCCCCCCAAATCGCCGCACCGTCGTTGAATAATGACGTGGCGAGCGTCGACGGCGGGGGAGGGGTCTGGCCGCAGACGTAGCAGAAGAGACCGGGGCGGAGACTGTTGTCGGTGGCAGTCCCCGGTCCGCACCCCAGCATTGGCTACACGGGGCCTCGGGAAACACCGACTGAAAACCGAGGTCAGGGTGCACGCCTGTGACCACGGGCGCAGCTTCTGGTACTGGACGCGACGGGGCGTCGGGACCCACGAAGAGAGGCAGCGTCTCCTGACGCTGCGTCGACGGCTGCTGAGTGGGCGCCGGACAAGGTGCTGCTGTGTCAGACTCCTTGGGGGTGCCCAAGGAAAGCGGCTGCAGGACAGGCTGCACAGCCACCGCTTGGGAAGGCGGCCCGGCTGAGGGGTCGACGTCCATCAGCTCCGAAGGCGGTGGCGACTGAAGAGGGACCGCAGGCGCCGGAGCGACCACCCGGGGCGCTCCCGCATGAAGCTGCGTGGGAGGCATCAACGGGATGGGCTGTTGGCGTGGTAGCGGCGACGGCTGCTGCTGCTGCCCTGGGGGCGGCAGCGAAGTCTGAAGGCGCGGCTGGAACCCGCCGCGGACCAAATCTGTGGACAAAGAACGAGCGGCAGAATCCGGGCGGCCAGCGCGGCGCAACTGGTTCTGATGCCTCCTGTGCACCCCAGTAGCACCTTGAACAGTATAAAAACCGCGACCCTGGACACTTATCACGGTACCACGGTCCCAACGACGGCGACCGTGATAAACTCTGAAAAAAACGGCGTCGTTGCGCTGAAAACGCGTGCGATGCTCAGAAGCGGCGGGTCGATCCGGGGGGTGCAACAACCGTAGTAGGGTGCGATGATGACGGCCGTGGAGAAGCTCCGCAGGCGAAGGGCCGTCGCGTGGCGTGGTCCGGTACGACGACAGGAACGTGATGAGGGCCTGCTGACGAGAGTGCGTAGCACGAAGGCGGTCCATATGATCCTTGAATGTGCGTACAAAACGTTCCGCTGCACCATTCCATTGAGGGTGGAACGGCGGAGTAAGAACATGGCGAATGCCATTGGCAGAACAAAAACTTTCAAATTCAGCAGAGGCAAATTGTGGACCATTGTCAGACACTAAAACTTCTGGAAGACCCTCAATACAAAAATTGAAGTCAACGCCTGTATAGTTTGTGCAGACGTTGTAGACTGCATGGGCACAACAAACGGAAAACTACTAAATGCATCTATCACGATGAGCCAACGAGAATTCCAATATGGACCAGCGAAATCAATATGTACTCGCTGCCAGGGACCGGCAGGGCGTGCCCACTCAAAATAGCGTTGAGGCGGAGCAGCTTGGTGTTCGGCACACGTCGAACAATCTGTAGACATCTGCGTAATCTGCTTATCAATACCGATCCATGTACAATGACTGCGGGCAAGCTGCTTGGTGCGGACCACTCCCCAATGACCTTGATGCAACAAGTCGAGGACCTTGGATTGGAGCACTTGGGGAACCACGACACGAAGCTGGTCATTCTCGGTGCGTAACAGCAAAACTCCGTGCGAAACAGACAACAGATGACGTTGCGGATAATAGCGACGAACCACGGGATCCGATATGTCCTTTGCCTTGGACGGCCAACCACGTTGAACAAAACGTAATAGTAAACTCAGATGAGGATCCGTAGCTGTCTCACGTGCCACCTGACGATAATCAATCGGAAAATCCCGGAGGGATTGATGCTCATCGGCGTCAATGTGATGGCAAGAGTCGTCAGAGGAATCGAAGACATCATCCGCAGCAATCGGCAATCTAGAAAGCGCGTCAGCGTTTGCATGCTGGGCTGTAGGGCGATACAGCATCTCATACTGGTATTGTGATAACAAAAGAGCCCAACGTTGTAGTCTCTGAGCTGTCCGCTGAGGAACTGGTTTAGACGGATGAAACAGTGACGTCAGGGGCTTGTGATCTGTTACTAAATAGAATGGTCTACCATAGAGGTAGTGATGGAATTTTGTGACACCGAACACAATAGCCAACGCTTCCTTGTCCAATTGGCTATAATTACTCTGAGCTTTGTTTAGCAATTTAGAGGCGAACGCAATAGGACGTTCGGTGTTACCGACTCGGTGAGACAACACAGCACCGAGGCCGAAAGAAGAGGCATCACAAGCTAACACCAGAGGCTTGTTAGGGTCGTAATGGACCAGACAACGATCATTCAATAAAGCCTCTTTAAGCTGCTGAAAGGCTGATTGGCAATCAGCTGACCACACAAACGGAACATTCTTACGGCGGAGACGATGCAACGGTGCAGCAATCTGTGATGCATTAGGTATAAACCTAATATAATATGTCAATTTAGCAAGAACTGCTTGCAATTCACGCAGATTGCGAGGGGCGGGCAAATCACGAATAGCTGCTAAATGTGACTGGGAGGGATGAATGCCTTGAGCATTAATAACATGTCCCAGATACTCCAACTCCGTAAGGAAAAATGAACATTTATCGATGTTGCAACGTAGGCCTGCCTGAGACAACACCGTAAACAAACACTCCAAATTACGGAAATGTTCAGCAGGCGTCCGACCGGACACAACAATATCGTCTAAATAGTTGCAACACGATGGCACATTAGCCAAAAGTTGGGACAAAAAACGCTGAAAAACAGCTGGAGCTGACGCACAACCAAACGGCAAACGCAGAAAACGGAACAACCCCAACGACGTGTTTATGACAAAATACTGTTGTGATTGCTCGTCGAGGGGCAATTGCAAATATGCTTCACGGAGATCAATTTTGGAAAAGAAACGAGCTTCCCCTAACTTATCCATCAGCTCGTCCGGTCTAGGCAAAGGAAAAGAATCAATGACAGTTTGAGGATTAACTGTCGACTTAAAATCAGCACACAAACGTAACTTGCCAGACGGTTTCTTTATAATAACTAAGGGAGAAGCCCACTGGCTCGCTGAAACGGGTTGAATAACACCGTTGTTTAGCCAACGACGAAGTTCATCTTCTACAGGTGCCCGGAGGGCGTGAGGCACTGGACGAGCACGAAAAAATCGAGGCTGAGCATTATCTTTTAACGTAATATGAGCGGCAAAGTTCGCAGCACAACCGAGTTCGTCTTTAAATATGTCACTGTATCGGTTACACAAATCGGTTATGCTGTCTTGAGGAACAACAACAAAATTAAGTTGCAACACATTGTCTTGGATAGACAGGCCAAACAAGTCAAAACAGTCTAATCCGAAAATGTTTACACTGTCTGTAGCGCGGAGCACTGTGAATGAAACTGTTTTCGTGTTGCCCCGGAATGTGGCTGGCACGCTACATACACCTAACACAGGAATGTGTTCGCCACTATAAGTAGCCAAAGAATGTTTTGCCGCTGAAAGTTTAGGGCGGCCGATAGCCGCATACGTAGCACTATTTATGAGAGTCACAGACGCACCAGTGTCCAATTGAAAATTGAAGGTCTTATCCTGGATGCGTAGCTTCACAAATAGTTTATTACACTGCCTCTGGATCGGAGCAGTGGAGGCGGAAGACACAAAATCAGCGCGTTTAGCGCGTGTTCGCTGCTTACGACAACTCGTGGGTTGGGCGGGTGGAACAACTCCCGCTTCACTTGCAGTCTGTACATTATGTGTTACAGCGTTTGAATTACGCTTGGGTCGCATAGCAGAGGGCCGGGTGGGTGGCTTATTGCGAACAAGTTTATTACCCACACGAACCGTGGAAGAGTCTTTAAACGCGACCTTCTGGGCGGGCTGGCTTTGAAGAACATGAATATCCATGGGCTGGGCAGCACTAGAATTGTTCTTGCGTTTACGCAAACAAACAGTCTGGATGTGTCCTTTCCGTTGACAAAAGTGACAAACCGCGTTTCGTAACGGGCAACGTTCACGAGGATGAGCAAGAACACACTTAGTGCAAGACTTAAGTCTATCATTTTGCACACGCGGCTGACGAATGTGTTTAACATGACGCGGCCGGCGAGTGTTTACAGTCTGACTCTGCCGGTGGGGCCGCGGGCGTGACATAACTTGCTTAGCACAGGCAATTTGAGAAATACATGGCTGATCTAACTCACACTCAGCATAGTCAAAAGTATCTTGGGCTTCAATAATGTTCATCACAGTCTCTAATGACGGGTCAGGCAACTTTAAGATAGCAGCACGAATACGAGAATCTGCAATGTTTTGAGTAATAGCGTCGCGTAACATGACATCACTGTAGGAAGCTCCACACACACAATTAAATCGGCACTGACGGGTGAGGCCCCGTAAATCTGTTAACCACTGTTTATTAGATTGATGTGGCAGTTTCTTTAATCTGAAGAACTTGAATCTGGCCGCTGCCACATGAACTCGAGACTCGAAATACTCAGCAAGCTTGGTAACAACGTCATAGTCTAAAGCTTCTGGCTTGGATTCCGGGAACAACTTACAAAGTAGTCTATAGACTTCCACGCCTGCAGTGGAAATTAAATAAAGCTGCCGCTCATTACCTGTGATTTTGTAGACTGACATGTGCGCCTGCAACTGCGCGAAATATTCTTGCCATTCTTCTCGTGATGCCTCAAAAGCACGAAAAGGCGGTGCTGCCTGTGCTTGTTCCTTGTGTGGTGGTGGATTAGCCGCTTGTTTGGCGATTGCGTCCACCAGACTTTGTATTTGCTGACTCTGTAACAAGATCAACTGTTGTAATTCGGCAGACATAGTGAACACAAATTAAACCAGCCCCCAAAATTCTATCTCAAGAAACAAGTTGAACCAGCCCTGCACACGAGTTCGGAAGTCCTCGTCGCCAGTTTTGTGACGGCCTTCGTAGCGACAACACTTCGCTGTAGAAACGGCCTACGAAGTCACCGCCACACTTTTAATAGCGGGCCGACCGGTCCGCTGGAACAGTGAACAGAAAGATGAAAACCCAAACACTCGGATTAAATGAAAGTCGGTACTTATCTTTATTAACGACGATACAGAACACAGTGGTGAACATGGTCTACAGAAATCTGTCTAGTTCGAGTCGGAGCGGCTTGGTCAGCGTCAGCTGACGACAAACAACAACTCTGCTGCGATGAACACACAACTGACTAGCAGGTACACAATTCGGTGGCGAGTATACAACTGAGCGGCGAGTACAGAACTGTCCTAGCGCTCGCGACTCCAGCGCTTAAGAAGCCAGAAGCCAGCGGTGGCGCGCGCAGACTTGCGGCGATTTCCTGTATCGCTGGCGCTGTTATGCGGACGGCGTCCGGACTTTGATGCTGCCAACCTTTTGGCAGCGGGCTCGGTTGGCATTACTGGCTAGGATATAACAGCCTCTGTAGCCCGTCTGCTTGGACCGTGGTAGAAATTCGCACCCCAAGTTGCCACTTGGACCGAATAGCCAAAATTGTAACAAAGATTCTTGGCGGGAGAACGGGGGAAGAAAGCATACACAAACATCTCCTCTACATAAAAAAAGTCTTGAAAAATAAAACAGCCTGTGAAATTTGGCACACGCAAATTAACAATTAACGGCACACGCAAGTATCCTCACCTTAACTAATTTTCAGGAACGAACTGGTAGCTCGCTGGTAGTGCAATTCGACACCACGTGGGTGATCGATACAACGGTTTATTTCTTTGTACTCACCCCTCTGTTCCATTTTATATAAAAATTCACACGCACAACCTATTATTTACCAAAGTAGTTAGGACGTGCAGCTTGCAAGTGAGGGCTATGACGAATCAAAAGATCCGTGAACAAAATTTATGAAATGGCCTAAAATTGACGTCACGCGCTTTGAATTTTAAGAAACTCACACAGAACACATGCATATCCTAGCAGGTTTCACACGGAATCGTCGTCTACATTGCTCATCATCAGTTACGGCCACGTGTTAAGCTAACTGGGCGGGGTGAGGCCCCAGGTTACTTAAAAATTTCAAAACGCTGGTGCTAAGAGTATAACTATACGATTTTTTGTGCTATTGCTCCTCTAGTGTGCTGAAGGCACCAACAGATTGCAGCATTATAAATGGATAACGTGAGCCCCCATGCTCACCTTTGCAAAAGAAACCCTAACTGAAAACTTTTATTGTACAGGCAAAATTTGTCAAAAAGGAATGGCCGTACCGACACGCTAATTCCATGAAAAAGAGCGGATTAATGACAGTGTAACACACAATACCTCATCCCACCGTAAAATTGGCGGCAAAGACGGAGATCGCCCTCGATTCCGCCCGCTCAGTTCAACAGCTATCAGCAGAGTGACTCTATCATGTGGCTCTCAAAGGTCGTTGTTTTCCACCCTGGAGGGGAGGGGAACCTGTTTCCAACCCTGAACTACACCTGGCTAACAGGTGCATCATCACTGTCTTTACTCCTGGCTTAGGTTGCCACTAAAACCTACAGGGTGACCACATCTCTGCCTTGGCACTACCAGCAGACGAACTCTTAATACAAACCCCAAACTTAATCAACCAAAGGCAACGTAGTGGGATTAGGGGAAGGAAGTGCATTTATGTAATTATGAATTAAATAAACAGGTAGTTCATTTCTTCATTCGAGTTATAACATTACTTAAATTTAAAAAAATGGTGTAAGTATCATAAATATCTACAGTATTCCAAATAATGGAACGAAAAACTAATTATAAAGAGATGGAACAAGCTGTTCCCTCTCAGCATCCCTTGGGGAATGCATCGCCAGCCGTAAGTCCGTGCGATCTCTTTAATTCATTATCCTATCAGGGATCGTTTCCTGCAGTTTGTACCTATTTATAAAACTTGAACCGTGTCGAAGTATCGACCGTGCTAGATCGGGGCCGAGACGTAGTTTTTCGGCTGGTCTTGAGAGACACAAGCTAAGCAGCTGGTCTGTATAATCCTTCTCTGGCTGCTGCAGAGAGGGAGCAGAGGAAGCAGAGTTGGAGAGCGAAGTTGCTGACAGAGCGGCTAGCAGGAGCACTAACGTTGAGTGGCTGTCTGCAAGTACCTGTGGTCACCAGGAGAAGGCACACCGAACCGAGCTGTACGGTAGCCTGCTGGGCACTTGACTCAAGCAGCAGGGAGAGCGGCGGACTCGGCAGATAGGCGGGTAGCGCGAGAAAGAAGCCGACCGTCTTCTTATATCATGGAGCGTTGATTGCCTAGGAGTCAGCGAGGACAGAGAAAAGTGAGGATGACTACGTGCTGAGGCAGAAGGTTCATCAATCTAGGGAATCGGCAGATATAGTAACTAGTGAAGCGGCGTTTTTTGCCATGTGATTGTGTTCGCGAACGTAATAAAAAATGGTTCAAATGGCTCTGAGCACTATGGGACTTAACTTCTAAGGTCATCAGTCCCCTAGAACTTAGAACAACTTAAACCTAAGTAACCTAAGGACATCACACACATCCATGCCCGAGGCAGATTCGAACCTGCGACCGTAGCGGCCGCGCGGTTCCAGACTGTAGCACCTAGAACCGCTCGGCCACACTGGCCGGCCGAACATAATAAAAGTGTATTACAGTTCTATTCAGCATTGGTAGATTCTGACTGTCAAGGAAGTAGGGCTTGCCCTAATGTAGCTGACCATTCGTAATTTGATAAACTATGTTTAATTTTGCTGGCTTGTTCATGTAGAGTCAGAGAGGAAGAGCAGCGTTACCTGAAGTTTTGATAAACATACCGGTCAGAGGGGTGGTTATTGCTTAAGAAATAAATTGCTTTTAGTCATCGGGTCAAAGTTAAATGTCGTGTGACTATTTTATATGGTTGGTTTTTTTTAATGGGTATTTACGCTTGACGATGACACGAAAAGCGGTTCTAGGCACTTCAGTCTGGAACCGCGCTGCTGCGACGGTCGCAGTTTCGAATCCTGCGTCGGGCATGGATGTGTGTGATGTGCTTATGTTAGTTAGGTTTAAGTAGTTCTAAGTCTAGGGGACTCATGCATGACCTCCGATGCTAAGTTCCATAGTGTTTAGAGCCATTTGATTCATTTTGAACAAGAAAAGCTTTATAAATCTTCTGTCTTCATCTAAAACTAGTGTGTTCAGAACGTAATTATTCAAAGCTGAGTGTGATCTGCGAAAGCCTAGTAACGCAAGCTAACTGGGTGCCAAGTTTTTATTTTAGGGAGTTGTAATACTTATCAACTGGAGATCTACATACAACTGAAACTATATTACTTGTGTTGACAGTATTTCGAGATTAAAGCTCTTGTTAAGAATTGAGCAGTACGACAGAATGTGGTACAAATGTGCAGCGATGTTTGATTCTTGTTTGGGCGACTGCTGTCAAAAAAATGTTTTTAAACGTTTCCCTTGACATTCATTACACCTCCAGTACGTTCCACTCCCCTAAATCCTTGTCCTGTCATTGTTCAAAAGATACTCTTCATATGGTTTTATGTGGTCCGCGATTATATGTGGCCGTGAGGAGTGGCCGCGCGGTCTAGGGCGACATGTCACGGATTGCCCAGCACCTCCCGGGGTTCGAGTCCACCCTCGGGCATGGTTGTTCTTAACATAAGTTAGTTTAAGTTAAATTAATAAGTGTGTAAGTCTAGGGACAGATGACCTCAGCAGTTTGGTCTTTTAGGAAGTCACACACATTTGAACATTTTCATTAAATTTTTTTGGAAATCTGTGGCAAGGTCTTATGGGACCAAACTGCTAAGGTCATCGGTCCCTAAGCTTACGCGCTACTTAATCTAACTTAAACTAACTTACGCTAAGGACAACACACATACCCATGCCCGAGGGAGGACTCGAACCTCCGAGAGGGGTAGCCGCCCGTACCGCTACAAGACGCCCTAGATCGAATTCTGATTAAATGTGTAACAAGTAGCTAATGCAAAAGAGCAGCTCATCGATCAGGCTCAGATGACCACGCGATGCTGTCCGGCGACCGCTTCGTGGTCTGCCAAATCGAGTCTCCCACCAGCTGTTCTCAGTTTCCCAGGCGTCGGACTTACCGTGATTCAAATACCTCTTCACTTGGCGTCAGCAGGTTCAGTAGACACTGTTTCAGCCCTCACATTTCGGAAAAATCCATAGAGATTTGATCCTGTCATTCGAACGGTAGTGTGAAAAATTGATCTTTCTGCTGCAGATGCGGACGTGAAAAGGGTCAAAGCGTAGGAATTACTGAAGAAAAAATACGATGTATATTATATGCAAAATTGTGAATAAGGAAGTGTTGTGCAAGATGGGCGCAGAAAGAAAATGTGGGAATAAAAGCCACATCAATATTTTTATCAACTAAGAATCATCGAAAGGATTTTGTACACCGATTTAATAACATGAATGCAACATGAGGCCAAACTATTCGAACTATTCAGGACCAATGTGTAGAACATCATCGGCACACTCGGTTGTTCCAGCCTGAGAAGTCGGCAGTGGCGGAACATTGCCTTAACGAAGGACACAGGATGATGTATGACAAGACACAATTGATCTCTCCTGCTTCTCGCTATTGGGAACGTGTTCTTAAAGAATCCATTGAAATTAGATTATCCAGTAATATTATTAACAGTGATAAAGGTTTTCCTCTAAGTAAGATATGAAATCCGATTTTGTCACACACTAAACAACAACGGTCTTCTTTTCGATCATTGGATTCTTCCAACTAATGCTGTTGCGATTTATCGTTTCTCCGTCTTCTCCCACCGGCACGCTGCATGTCTACTTGCCGCCAGGAGGCGCCGCCCATCATCTCACGCTCGAGCGGTGCTCTCTTCATGGTGTATAAAGGCTTCCGTTGTTGTGGCTGGATTTCAGTTCCGGGGAGGCAGTGCACTAGCATTAACTCACCTGAACATGGCGGCCAGCTGGTCCGCCGAAATATTGTGTCTGGATGACGACATGATCCGGCTGCAAACCCGTGAAGAATATCAGAAGTTATTACGCCGGGAAAGTCTACGAAATCTCATTGGGCCACTAGTTCACACTAGAAATAAAATTACAATGAAAGTAATGTGTGGAAAGTGGAGAAACCCCGCGAAAAATAAGACGGTGTCCGTTTAACTTATCAGGAAGGGTATGGTAAAGATTTTCTGGGGAACAACAAGGATTGAAAAATAAGGGAGGGAAAAATTTTAAAAATTAAAATTAATTTCTCTCTTCATTACTACACACATGACCAAAATGTTTGTTAGAAAGTAGCGCAACAGAAGTGCATTAAATCGTTTTTACATTTTTCCAGCATCGTTATGTACTTAAATTTCTACGAAACGTCGGGTGAATTCTCCTCGGCCATTGTCAACAAAATTTCTTTGAAAGTGATGCTTGGAAAGGATGTTATTCAGCGAAAAATTTGATGGTGTTCACCGAATGTATCAGGAAAGTTTGGTAAGTGTGTTGTTGGGAATAATGAAGACAACAAAATTTTTAAAAAAGTAAAGAAAAATGTAAGAAACCAAATGAAATACTATTTTCGGGACTAAACACCTGACCACAGAGATCGTTAGAAACTAGGAAAACAGGGAAGTGAATTAAAATTTTTGCAGTTTTGCAGCATCGTCATGTTGGTACATTTGTACGAAGTGCCGGCTGAATTCCCCTCGACCATTTACACCAGACAAATACAGGGGACGAATATTCTGCACTGAAATTTAGATGAATTTTAATCGTTTGACGCTGCTGTAAAGCTGTAACACTTTATTAATTTATTACGTGTCAGATTGTTGTACTAATTATTATATTCACCATAGGTGCCACCCTCTGTCTTCCGTTGTGCGAAATCCAAAGGAATTACAATACGGGAAAAGTTTCGAATCCTGTTATCCACTAAACTGTCTGCCTATACTATGCTTGTCCGGTCCTTACTAGAATACTGCTGTGCGGTAGGGATTTCTTACAAGCTTGAATTTACGGAGGACACCGAAAAAGCTAAGTCGTGAAACGGGGGAGGGGGTGTCACAAATACGATAGGCGAGTTGGGGTGTCAATTATTAAAACAAAGGCGTTTTTTGCTGCCGGGAGATCTTTCGCTGAAATTTGAATTGCCAACTTTCCCCTCTGAACGTGAAAATATTCTGTTGACGTCCACACCACAAAGCGAGAACTGCTCATCGAAATAAAATAAGAGGAATTAGAGATCGCACGGAAAGATTTAAGTGTTCGTCTTTCCCCTGTGCTGTTTGAGAATGGGACGGTATAGCAACAGTGTGACACTGATTCGATGAACCTTCTGCCAGACACTTTTAAGCCCGCCAAAAACTGCACACAGCTCTAGCATGAAGGCACGAAGAAGCTGTACTGAATTGTGAAAAAAGAAGCAAAATAGAGTGAACGATCCAGTTTCAGTATGTACAGCACTGAGCATTGATGGGTACTCACGGCATCATGGGGGTGTGGTTACAGTGTTAGACCATGAAAACGGACATCTATGTTCCAATATTGCCCGTCCTCTAACTTTTTTTTTCTGACAAAATTATGAACCGTCTGTCCGGTTATTGACGTGTCTGTTCACTGTGTTGAGATTTGTGTTTGTCTCGTGGTGTAACGTCCGTTTGCAACAGCGATGTCTAAGAGGGAAGTTTTGAGTATTGAATTCTCTACTAGTAACACAGTTCACACGCGATTATTTGTTGCATTTGTTTCTATGAAATGCATCTCGCCTGCTCTCACAATTCGTCACATTTATTTGCGACGGTAATGTATTCTTACCACATTACTTATGCTATAACTAGTGTACAGTACGACAGTTGCTAAGATTATAAAAGGAGAAGATGTAACGTCGCGAGTTAATACGCAGTAGCATTTATTGCACTACTTTGCAGTACGTCTCGTAGCTTTGGAGCCGTTGGTGGTGATGGAAACAGCCGCTTGTATCAGGCTAGGCGCAAATTGAGAAGCGTATAGCACTTGTGACGTGACACTAGACTACAGCGCGACACGCACGTGCCGCACGGGTCGCGCGGCTGCAGCGCATATTGCGACGCGTACACCATACTTCGTACGCGCCGACTGGCGACGCTCTGCGCCGACTGAACCGAAGCGCGCGGAACCTCTTATCTTTCTCAAACGATTTTACAGAAACTATTCTCTGAAAATATATGATTTTTGCCTTACTTGTAGCGTTTATATGTCAGCTTCATGACGAAGTGCCCATCACCTCGCTAATGACCATTCTTATTGTGATTTACACATTTTAGTGAGACACTACGCAAAACTCAAAAAGTTTGCAATGAAAATTAGGGGCCGCTATGATTTTGCGTTTGGTGCGTATTACACCATATGTTGCTGCGTATGAAATTTAGCTAGCTTGCTGAATTTTTGTTTAGACTTGGGAGGAGATCTCCATCTGCCTCCGATCTCGAGAAAATGGATCCCATGTAGCGCGGTCACTTCCGATCTCACGCCCGCGAGAATGAAATACTCGCAACATCTCTCGTATCTCCTAAACCGCTCGAGACATCGAAACGAAAGTTTGGCGAATGATAGCACACAAGGAGGAGAGTGTTTTGCCAATTATTAAACACACGGAACTTTCTTATCTATGGCGATATACCACTACTTATACTTCTTTTTTTATTTATTTCACTCCAGTGACTGTAATTTTTTAAGAGTTATCGACAGCTAGCGAAACAACAGCTTCCTAGTATGAAAATAAACATGAAATTTCTTCTTTTATGTTACTGCAAACCGATACTACGAGGTTTTTCGTAAGCTATTGTTCTCTGTGATTGCCAATCACTTGTTTAATGAGGCCCTCCGTTTCGAAATTCTGTCTCAATAGCTCATGTGAGATGAGTTTGGCAAATTACATTGTGACAAAGAAAGTACAATTAAACCAGTCACCAAGAGAAATGTGGCCTTTACTCATAAATGGTGATGCTTCTTCGAATGAGAAAAGGTTAAAAACTCACACAAAAACAGACTGGCAATTCTGTTGGAATTTTGGTGGAATTACCGTAACCCATCGTATTTTTAACACTGAGCGACTGGAATGGAAACTTACGAAAGGATTTTATTCCTTCTCTTGATCTGAGCAGTATTAAAATAATGACGAGCGTTCCTTCAGGCGGAACGATAGGCACATGCCAGATACTGTTTACTCACCTAGGGCTTGCCAAACTGACAATGCGTGATCGCGAATAAAATAGTTGTTATTGAGAAAAGTAAACAATTGATCTGTCGCACTACACAATGGTCAGTGTATTGTCAGCAGCGGAGGATAATGCGCACGAAAGGAATGCACAAGCTAGCCATGTGTACCTTGTGAGTTGGAGTTCGAAAAACATTGTCATGAAAGTAGAGCTGCCTTTGTCAGCAGTACATTTCAACAAATTAAATATATCTAATCATAACACTCTTTTAGGATATTCCTACTTTCGTAATAATACCGACCATTTTCTTCATTTGTGTAGCCTGTAGTATAATTAGTTTATTAATGCTGATAATGTGCATGCAACAATTGAAAAGCTTTTTCTCGTCACGGCGAACCAATTAAAACATTGTTCAGATCTTGGACGCTTTTTACCAGGAGTACAAAGGGATCACACCTGTGGACATTATCCCTTTATAAATTTTTGTAACAGATCGTACAGATACGCCAGCATACTAGGCAGCGAGAAGATAACCTTGTTTTACTTTCCTGCCTTGATTCTTAATCACATGATTTTACAACATTCCTTGCTTTCTCATTCACTACCCTCTGTCCCTTCTTGCGATATGAAAACATCGCGAAGTCATATGATACAATACCAGCGGCTAATGGCTCATCAGTTACTGAAGTATACATTTTTCTTGACAGAAGAAAAACAAAACAAAGCAAAACTATACAGATATACATAACAGAAAAGTATGATGTACTAACGAAGAAAGCTGGAGCGTTTAAATGGCGAAAAACGAAACATTACCCAAAGGCAATAAAATTTAGTGCACAGTAAGGCAAAAAATATCGTATGGGCAATACTACCACTGCTCACGTGCGCCGTTCCGATGTGAGCATATGGCCGGGCTACTTTTCCGCTCCCCGCCTCATATTTCCCCCGGTGCTAGCGAGGAACGCGCGACGCGCGGCAAGAGAAACTGTGCCTCAACCACAACGCCGCGCGACCTGGCGTAGGCGCGTGTCGCGTCCCAGTCGCGTCGCGTCGCAATTTGCGCGGTCCCATTTGAAGCTGTGATGTTACAAAAACACGCGCTGCGCTGCGTCGCGCCACACGCGCTATACGCGTCTCAATTTGCGCCTAGCCTAAGGCGCCTTAGGCTAGGCGCAAATTGAGACGCGTATAGCGCGTGTGGCGCGACGCAGCGCAGCGCGTGTTTTTGTAACATCACAGCTTCAAATGGGACCGCGCAAATTGCGACGCGACGCGACTGGGACGCGACACGCGCCTGCGCCAGGTCGCGCGGCGTTGTGGTTGAGGCACAGTTTCTCGCGCCGCGCGTCTTGCTTGCCTCGCTAGCACCGTGGGAAATTTGAGGCGGGGAGCGGAAAAGTAGCCCGGCCATATGCTCACATCGCAACGGCGCATATGAGCAGTGGTAATATTGCCCATACGATAAATTTTTCCTTACTGTGAACTGAATTTTATTGCCTTTGGGTAGTATTTCGTTTTTCGCCATTTAAACGCTCCAGCTTTCTTCGTTAGCACGTTATACTTTTCTATTACTTATATGTGCATAGTTTTGTTTTGTTTTTCTTCTGTCAAGAAAAATGTATATTTCAGTAACTGATGAGCCATTGGCCACTGGAATTGCACCATATGCCAACACCCCCCCCCCCCCTCCCCCGAAGTTTTCAGATCGCAAGAAGGGACAGAGGGTAGTGAATAAGGAAGCAAGGAATATTATAAAATCATGTGATTAAGAATCAAGGAAGGAAAGAGAAGCAAGGTTATCTTCTCGCTGCCTAGTAAGCTAGCGTATCTGTACGATCTGTTACAAAAATTTATAGATGGATAATCTCCACAGGTGTGATCCCTTTGTGCATCTCGTAAAAAGCGCCCAAAATCTGAAGTATAGAAGTTTCACTGTGATTACTCTGATATGGATGTAATAATGTAATACGACACACTGTACTACATGCATGTGAGCAACATATTTCCACTGCAAGCTAGAAACAGTCGAAAAGCAGTCACAAATAACAATGTTTTAATTGGTTCGCCGTGATGAGAAAAAGTATTTCAGTTGTTGCATGGGCATTATCAGCATTAATAAACTAATTATACAACAACAGGCTACACAAATGAAGAAAATTGTCGGTATTATTACGAAAGTAGGAATATCCTAAAAAGTGTTATGATTAGACATATTTAATTTGTTGAAATGTGCTGCTGACAAAGGCAGATCTACTTTCATGACAATGTTTTTCGAACTCCATCTCACAAGGCACACATGGCTAGCTTGTGCATTCCTGTCGCGCGCATTATCCTTCACTGCTGACAATACACTCACCATTGTGTTGTGCGACAGATCAATTGTTTATTTTTCTCAACAACTATTTTATTCGCGATCACGCATTGTCAGTTTGGTAAGCCCTAGGTGAGTAAACAGAATCTGGCATGTGCCTATCATTCCGCCTGAAGGAACGCTCGTCATTATTTTAATACTGCTCAGATCAAGAGAAGGAATAAAATCCTTTGCTAAGTTTCCATTCCAGTCGCTCAGTGTTAAAAATACGATGGGTTACGGGGATTCCACCAAAATTCCAACAGAATTGCCAATCAGTTTCTGTGTGAGTTGTTAACCTTTTCTCATTCCAAGAAGCATCACCATTTATGAGTAAAGGCCACATTTCTCTTGGTGACTGGTTTAATTGTACTTTCTTTGTCACAATGTAATTTGCCAAACTCATCTCACATCAGCTATTGAGACAGAATTTCGAAACGGAGGGCCGCATTAAACAAGTAATTGGCAATCACAGAGCTCAATAGCTTACGAAAAACATCATTGTATCGGTTTGCAGTAATTTCGTGTTTATTTTCATACTAGGAGGCTCTTGTTTCGCTAGCTGTCGATAACTCTTAAAAAATTACAGTCACTGGAGTGAAATAAATAAAAAAAGAAGTATAAGTAGTGATATATCGCCATAGATAAGAAAGTTCCGTGTGTTTAATAATTGGCAAAACACTCTCCTACTTGTGTGCTATCATTCGCCAAACTTTCGTTTCGATGTCTCGAGCGGTTTAGGAGATACGAGAGACGTTGCGAGTATTTCATTCTCGCGGGCGTGAGATCGGAAGAGAGCGCGCTACATGGGATCGATTTTCTCGAGATCGGAGGCAGAGATCTCCTCCCAAGTCTAAACAAAAATTCAGCATGTTAGCTGAATTTCATACGCAGCAACATATGGTGTAATAAGCACCAAACTCAAAATCATAGCGATCCCTAATTTTCGTTGCAAACTTTTTGAGTTTTGCGTAGTGTCTCACTAAAATGTGTAAATCACAATAAGAATGGTCATTAGCGAGGTGATGGGCACTTCGTCACGAAGCTGACATCTAACGCTACAAGTAAGGCAAAAATCATATATTTTCAGAGAATAGTTTCTGTAAAATCGTTTGAGAAAGATAAGAGCTTGCGCGCGCTTCGGTTCAGTCTGCGCAGAGCGTCGCCAGTCGGCGCGTGCGAAGTATGGTGTACGCGTCGCAATATGCGCTGCAGCCGCGCGACCCGTGCGGCACGTGCGTGTCGCGCTGTAGTCTAGTGTCACGTCACACGTGCTATACGCTTCTCAATTTGCGCCTAGCCTTAGTGTGACTCATTCGCACCTGTCGCTAGCCTAGCCGTGGGAAGCGGATGAAAGGTCTCTGTTGGATTCCTTTCATGTTAATTTCTTAAATCTGTTGTCATTTACGGCATAAATTCCTTTTCTAAATTTACTTTGGCGTTTCTGACTATCTGGGAGGAGACTGAGTAGTGGAACGTGTTACTTTTACACATAAACAAGAAAGATCTGTCACACTGCTACACTTTAGAACACAGTTTATATGTAATTCATGTCACACAGTCTCATACGGAACCTACATCCGCTTTCTTTTATATACTGTATATGATAAGATACTGTCATCCCCCTTCCCTTCTGTGTGAAAGAATGAATGAGCAAATGTATTTCTAGTTGCATGCTGGATGGTAGCAGACAAGCCTGTCTGCTAGAGAACAGTAGGACCAACGTCGGAACAGGTAGCTACGCTTTCTAAAAGCAGAGAGGTTTCCATGCTTAGTATGGTTCTGTCTGTACCTTGTCATGTTGGCATGTTGGTATAGGAAGCTGCCTCTCTGGTCACTTCTGTATGTATTTGGGAAGCACGCTCGGTAGGAGCGCAGGTCAGTCTGTCCGTGGCGAGCGTCTGAAATGGTAAGATCTCCGGCTAAGCGCGTGTCTGCTAAGTCCGTAGGACAATGCATTTCTTACGTTCAGCCTAACTGAAAATTTAATCACCTTTATTTCAGGTTTAGCTCTAAAATATCTAATGTTATCTTAAATTGCAACGCAGTGTAATTCGAGTGTGAAGTTTAGAATATATTCCGGTAGTTGCTTTGTCACTACTTTGTGAGTAAAGTGGAACCACGTGTTGATCAGTTACTCTAACTAGCATCATCAATCTTCAATGCGAATGTGCGTGAGATTATAAAGTCTCGTCTTGACAATATTTTTCAATATAGCAACTTTTCTTTATGTTCAACGCACGTGGGGTGTACTTTGTGAGACCGGTACCACGTGCTTATACAATTGTCTGACCCATCAGGTTAATAGTAAGACGATAGTAACCAGTTTGAGGTTTTTGTTTTGTAAATTGCTTTTCGATGTAATTTATTTTAATTATCAAAATTATTGTGGAGTTACACGCTTTGTGTAAACCAAGTTGGCCACGTGTAGCATGTGGTGTAATCATCAAAGTAGCCCTCAACTATTCTTTTCGGGAAGATTTCACAGAGAGTTAGTATGAATTTAGTATACCAGTGTGTGGTAATTACATGACGGACAGGATTGTGCTACGAACGTAACTTCTTTGGGTGAAAATTGAATCGGTTGGTTGTGGTTAATTTCCTCTTGCATATGTTACAACGTTCTTCGTGTGTTATTTTATGAATGCAGTGTTGTATGCAGTTCTCCCAATCTTGGCTCCATATTTGATGTGTTCTGTAAGATTACAAATCTCATATTTTCACAATCCTAAATAAGGTACCAGCTAAGTTACGACTCAAGTTTAATATGCTGAAATTTCAATGATCAATGTTAAAATAAATTTCCAAATATAAGCTGATTTATTTCTTTTTATTTAAATTCCCTTATATATATATATATATATATATATATATATATATATATATATATATATATATATATATATATATATATCACCAGTTGTCGTATGACTATTAAAAGATTATAAGTAATGTTAGTCTGTAGTCTGGTTGGGAATTTGGTAAGCTAGACTGGATACCTGGTGAAACAGGTGTAGCCGGCCGAAGTGGCCGTGCGGTTAAAGGCGCTGCAGTCTGGAACCGCAAGACCGCTACGGTCGCAGGTTCGAATCCTGCCTCGGGCATGGATGTTTGTGATGTCCTTAGGTTAGTTAGGTTTAACTAGTTCTAAGTCCTAGGGGACTAATGACCTCAGCAGTTGAGTCCCATAGTGCTCAGAGCCATTTGAAACAGTTGTGAAGTAATGCAAGGTTAATTTCCTCAGACAGCTCACAGCCTTTAACCCGCCTTTATTGTCTATCAGTACCGCTTTCATAACAAATTAAAGCAACAACGTTACACGGTACCTGTGTCAATTCGAACGACAGATTATTCAAACCCCAAAGAATCTAAATAAACTATTTTAAATATTATTCTATTTAGTTAAAAGTCAATATATTTGCCCCTTGTTATTAAAAAGAAGATTGTGTAAAAATCTCAGCTGTCTAGCTGAGATACTTTCAGATTTACAGACTATTATGTAAAACTCCAAATACCGACACTTATGAGATTAAAGTCAGTTAGGATTCGTAGTAGTTTCTGTTAGTATCATTTGGAATCATTACTGAAGTTCACAAAATGTTAGGTCAATTTGTTTGAATTTTCATGATTAAAAACATTAACTAATTTTCATTTTCGTAATATAAAATTCAGAAAAGATCGGTATTTATTTAATGTGTTGTTGTGTGAATTAACGAGAATGAGTACGAGTGTGTAGGTGGGACATACAAAAAAAAAAATGCAGTATTATATTATATAAACCAGGTGGCGGATAGGGGGGTCCTCACCGGTTTACCGGCGGACTTGAGCGAAATAAAATAGCTCTCGCAGACCAAACACTAAACAACCTCTACGGCTAACAACCGCAGTTGTAACTCGGAGCTTGCTCCATACAAGGTTGACTACCTTTGAAAGTCAAACATGGAAGGAAATCTTTCAAGGAATAATCCACCGCTTGGCAATAACCAAGGAAGACTGCACTCGGATACGGTGGGCAGTCACCTGAAAGATAACTTGGATGAGTCGGAGCATCTGAAAATACCCAAAACGGACAGACGACCAAAACTCAAGACAGGACAAATAAACTACATTGCGACACACAATAGAAATTCCCTCATAAAACCAGGCAAACTCAAAATTCTGACGGATGAAATGGATCGCAAGGGGATTCTCATAACCGGACTTCAAGAAATGAGGAATACTGATCAGGAGCTGATAGAATCACAAGGATATAGGATTTATAAGGGAATACCAGGGAAAAGAGTCATGAAACAGTGTCCACAATTTGGAACAGGATTCGTGGTGAGTCTGAAAATAATAGAGTCCATAATAGAATTTAAAGCACAATCTCCCAGGCTCTCAACATTAACTCTAAAAGCTGCAAATAAAATGTACACAATAATAAATGCCCATGCCCCGACAAATGATAAAAATAATAAAAAAGAACACAGAGAAGAGGTAGAAAAATTTTGGGAGCTCTTAGATCAAACGACGAATAACATTAATAAAAATCACATCAAAATTTTAATTGGAGACTTCAATGCCCAGTTAGGAAGGGAAAAGAGATATAGAGACATAATAGGGAAATGGACAGCACAAAGAAAAACAAAAAAAAATGGCATAAGACTAGTGGAATTTTGCAGAAACCATGACATGATCTCAAAGTCGACGTATTTTAAGAGAAGACCAAGTAAACTAAAAACTTGGAAACATCCAGACTGGAAAAAAGGAGAATAGCAACTGGACCATGTCTGCATGGATAAGAATTACCACAAGGAAATTTACAATGTGAAAGTACTGAGAGGGACAAATACCGGATCAGATCATTACATGATAAAAATTAAAATTAAATTAACCCCATTAGCAAAGAAAAAATCCCACCAGAAGAAGAAGAGAACCTATGACCCTCATAAAGTGATACAAAATGAGGATTATGAAGCACAAACCAGGGATATAAAAATAACAGATGATCTGGAAGAAATAATTCCCAAATTGAAACAAATAGCTGAACAAGTTGCCCCTATAAATCCAAGGAAAAAACACCAGTGGTGGAACGATGAATGTGATGAAGCAGTGTTGGATCAACACCAAGCCAGGTTAAGGCATCAAAATGAAAAAACAGAAAAATCATATTTGGAACTCACAAAACAAAGGAAGACAACACAAAAAATAATAAGAAGAGTTAAACGTCAGTACCAAAAAGATATACTTCTAATGATAGAAACAAATAGTGAAAAAACAAACTCAAGAGACTATTACAAAATATTTGGCAGACAATTACAAAGATATGATCCTCCAACATTAATGTTAAAAGATAAAGATAATAACCTAGCCCATAGCAATAGTAAAAATACAGAAATTCTAGCAGAAACATTTAACAAGTTACTAAACTGTGAAGATCCCCCAGAACTACTTCAGATAAACACAGAAACCCCAATTAAAACACAAGCAGAAAGTGTAAATCCACCTACAATTAATGAGGTCTACAGAGCTTTGAAAGAACTCAAAAACTACAAAGCAAGTGGAGAAGATCAAACGTTTGCTGAACTTTGGAAATATGCAGCAGAACCAGTAAAGATAGCATTACACCAATGCATAGTAAAAATCTGGAATGACGAGAAATTACCAGAAAATTGGACTACTGCTATAATACATCCACTACATAAGAAAGGAGAAAAATCAAATCCAGACAACTATAGAGGAATTTCCCTTTTGGACTGCACGTATAAGATCATGTCAAGAATACTATACAACCGCTGTAAAGATCAACTAGAACTGGAACTGGGAGAATATCAAGGAGGATTTAGATCCTGGAGAAGCTGCCCAGAACAGATAATCACCTTGAAGTTAGTTATGGATGTCTACAAAAGAAGGCTAAAACAACTAGTCATAACCTTTGTAGATTTCAAAAAGGCGTATGATTGCATCCATAGATCTTCAATGATGAAAATATTAAGGAATTTTGGACTTCATCCTAAATTAATAAAAATGATACAGTTAACCTTAACAAACACCAAATCCAAAGTAAAATTTAGAGGAGAAATATCTGAACCATTTACGATTAAAACAGGGTTGAGACAGGGAGATTGTTTATCACCATTGCTATTCAATTGTGCTCTTGAATATGTAATGAGAGAATGGTACAAGGAAAATCCTATGAATATTAAAATTGGAACTAAGAAAGATAAAATAAACCTAAATTGCTTGGGATTTGCTGATGACCTAGCATTACTAGCTAATAATATTCAGGAAGCCACGAAACAAATAACAAGCTTACAAAGTATAGCACAAAAATTAGGACTCCAGATATCATTTGAAAAGACTGAAATAATGGTAACGGATCCACTTGTAATAGATCACATCACAGTGAATAATAGGGAAATTAAAATAGTGAAACAATTTAAATACCTGGGTGAAATTATAACACATAAATTGGAAGAGAAACCTGCATGGCGAGCAAGAACTAATAAAATGATAAAAGCTCAAAAACTAACATGGTCTACGTACAATAAAAAATGTCTATCAATTAAAACAAAATTAAAACATTACAAGACGGTGGTTCAACCAGAGGTTACATACGGAAGTGAAACTCTTTTTAAAGTCACCCAGAAAAACAGAATTGACAAAATTTTAAAAGTAGAGAGAAGAACTGCTAGAACATGCATAAATAAGAAATATCAAAAAGCTGGGCAATGGCGGATAGTTCCAAACGAAGTGGTATACAGAGAACTGGAGCCCATCACTGATACTATACGAAAGAAAAGGATCTCTTTTTGTGGTCATATTCTGAGGACACCAGAAACCAGATTATCAAGGAAAATTATTGAGAAACTCTGGAAATTGAAACAACAAGGAGGATGGCTTAAGGAAATAAGAGAGGATATGGAAGAACTGGAAATAACTCTGGATGATTTGCAGAACAAAACGCCAAATTTAAAGAAGTTGATGGACACAGAAATAAGATTTAAACCAAAAATTGACAAACGACATACAATGAAAAGGGTATTTACAGATAAGGAACGACGAAAAGCATCGGAACGAATGAAGAGATACTGGGCCACTCGGAAGGGGAAAATACCAAAGAAGAGGACCAGAAATGATTGACTGAAGTGGTCCAATGAGGCCGTAAAAGCAGAAGAAGAAGAAACCATTGCATAACTGTGTCGTGGGAAAGTTGGTTTTACCCTCATTGCTGAAGACGTACCTCTAAGAGTACTTGCTTTTGTAAGAACGCAGCCAGAATAGCCGTTTACAGAGTAATAGTTTTCTGAAGTTATTCGAAGATCAGTTTTCTTTTCGCTTGGTTTTATTAAACATTTTATTAATATTTGCATGGTGAATTGACGCAAATGCATCCGTGAATGTTTATTGGTGTAAGACGGTTTTAGTGCTAGAATGAACTCGAAGGATTGTTTCGATTGACTGGTCATTTTGCACAACCAGAGTTAAGCATTTCCCGCTCACTGCAAGTAGTTATAGGCCCTGGAAGGAACGACAGGGGGAGGAGTCGCTGGATACCTATCGGACGTGCAGGTCATGTTGGACGTTTCCGTCTACATTATGAGTAAAATGAAGAAGTTACTGGTTTCTCGGGTCCAGATTGTATTGCTGTGAAAGCAGTTGCATTTACGGACAGATTGCGAAAATATGAGCTTGGTGAAGTGATTTTTTAGAGATATAAACGCGTGTGAACTTTCGGCCTTTCTAAAATTCCGTGTGGCATGTTTCATACCCGTTTATGGAATAGTTGGCGAGAAATTTCTGTTATTAGAAATCCACTGAAAAGGACCGAAAATGAAAGTCATTTATTGTAGCAGAGTATTGACTGTAGATGCATAACAAATCTGGTTGGACTTAAGTACGTTTCTGGCTGCCTTGCGTGGATACGGGTTGCATGACAGAGAACTGAGGACAGTGATGTTATTCGTTAATTAAATTCCGGCTGATGGCAAGTGTTTATTCTGAACCTAAAAAAATAAAAGAACTCGTTTGCTGAATTTTGACAATTTTTTTAAGACATGAAGCAATCGTCGGCCTCCACCCGAAATTTGTTATAAGGTATTACAGGATAGCTTGCTACCAGAGTTCACGCGTACTTTGCAAACGTAAGTATTGAACGTGTTTTTTTTGTTTTTTTTGTTTTTTTTAAGTATGCTTTTAACATCGTCTGGACAGTATCTACATATGCCGAGAAAAGGGCTACTGATCAGACGCCGTACTGAAGTAGGTGGAACTTTTGTAGTGCACAGTACGACGAGAGACAGTGATCAAACATTTACGCCACAATTCTAAGCCCGCGCCGCCGCAAACACTTCAGTGACTGGATTTGGTTCAAGAGCGCGAATCAAACACGCTTTTCTCGTTCGCAGCCCAATATTGTATCCACATAACCACGACGTCTTAGCTACATAGTTACAAACGACGCAGCAATTCTTGAGTTTGGACTGTTCATTGTTTCTATCTTCATTGTTTCTTTTTTCACAGTTCAGTACACCTTCCTCCTGTTTTCGTTCTTGATATACGTTCAGTTTTTCACGGGCAATCCAGAGAGCCACCTTCGGGCTAAATCTGAGTGGGATGCGATAGGGAGATTCCTCTGTTAGTAGGTGAAGTTTTACATAGGAACCCATGTCCGAAAACGTAGTCCAACGACGCTACCGAGGGTCAAATTTAAAGACGCTGGCGCCTGTAAATGTATTTATATACAGAGTGATTCAGTGATAATGTTACAAAATTTCGAGGACGATGGTGAAAGATTAGTATAACAGGGTTCCGGTTCAGGAAACGAAAGAGTTGAAAGTTTTAAGAGAAAACCGTTTGGATACCTCTGACCGTGGAGTACATGTACTGGTACTCTTGTTGTTAAGTTTGGAGGGTAGGAAACTTTCAGAGGTGATAGTATGGATCAAAACGAGAAAAAATGTCTAGTAAACAGGGGCTGCAAAGTGCATACCTTAAGAGCTAACCGAGCGAGGTGGCGCAGTGGTTAGACACTGGACTCGCATTCGGGAGGACGACGGTTCAATCCCGCGTCCGGCCATCCTGATTTAGGTTTTCCGTGATTTCCCTAAATCAGTCCAGGCAAATGGTTCCTCTGAAAGGGCACGGCCGACTTCCTTCCCCATCCTTCCCTAATCCGATGAGACCGATGACCACGCAGTCTGGTCTCCTTCCCCAAACCAACCAACCTTAAGGGCTATGAGCATTTGTCCAGTACAGGAGATCTGTTTCACAGTGGCGAAGACGAACAAGTGCTCATAGCTGCTCAGGTATTCATTTTGGAGCAGATATTTACTGTATGTTTTTTTCTTGCTTAATTCCATATTTTACGTACCCTAAAATGGTAGCAAAAATAGTACCAGTATATGTATCCTGCTGCCAAATGTATCAGAACGGTTTTCGCTTGTAACTTGTCGACTCGTTCGTTTCCTGTAACGGGTCCGTTATCTCAAATTGATAAATTTATCCTTATTCGTCATCCTAGAAAGTTCGTAACATTATCAACCTTTATATACATACATTTACAGGTGCCGGCACCTTTAACTTGGACGCTCTGTAGTTTCGTTGGATGACGCTTCAGGACATGGTTTTCTATGTAGAACTTTATCTACTAAGTCCCATCTACATCCTCTACATGTTTGTAACATGAATTCCGAAACACCCTCTATAATATAAATAATGCTTTAAACCTGTATTTACCGTTTGGAAGGAGGAAGTTCGCCTAATTTTTTGTCATGTAGGCAGAAGAATAGTTGCGAGAAGAAGCAGCAGTCCGTAAGTCAGGAAGCTGAATGTACGTGGTGGGGCAGGTAAGACAAGAAAATTTAGCAAATTGCCTTACGTAAGGAAGTAAATTTTAGCGTTTGTATGTGGAGAATTGCGTAACCGACACTCTTTTACCCTTCTAATACCAAGTTCTCTTTGTTACACTGAGTACCGTTGGGGTCTTTAGTGACCCCACCGGAATTTATTTTTTATTAAGGATAGTTTTAATAATGATATAATAAAATCACATTCCTTATTTTTTCCACAATGTAAAACATGATGTCAGTAACATTACATTACATTAAAATGCATATATATTTTTTAATTATTTATTTCTGTAAAATTTGCAAACGATTCTCATGAAACTACAAACATTTTTGGTTAAATTCCGAATTGACATTTATGACGCATTACATTTACAGCAGTAAATTGCAGAGTGGTTTTTACACACAGAACATCTACATTTTGAACATTTATCGGTGAATTTTCTATCCTCAGACCTTTTACAAGACGGACACCTTACTCTTTTTTTTTTGTCTGTACTGTTGATGGAAGTAATGGGGAAATAATTTTGTCCGGCATTCTGCCGACGAGCTGGTTTCCTAATTCTATGAAAAATGCCCGTCTCTTGTAGTTGGTGCTTTCTGCCCAGTCTGGTGTAAGATGTAGCCATATGATAAATGCGTTCAGTGCACTGATATCAATCATGTTGTAAAATACTACCATTGGCCACCTTCTGCTCATCCTCTTTGTAGTGTACGTTTTAACCAGCTTGTCCATGGTATCTACTCCTGATTTTGTTTTATTATAATCCAGAATCATTACTGGCTTGCATTCTTCACGATCTTCCACTTCATTCCTTGAATGCATTGTACTGAGCAAAGTTACGACGTTTCTTTTTTTCGGACAATATGAAACAATTGAATCATGCTCTTCGAATTCAAAAATAGATGAATGTTTGACTCGACGTTTGGTCTGTGTGAAATCATGTGGTAGTTCTCCTTTACTTTTTCTAATTGTTCCTAAGAGTGTTAGTTTGATTTTCAGAAGTTCTCTCGCCAAACTAAGGGTAGTGAAAAAATTGTCAGTTGTTACATTTCTGTCACTGTTTTCTCAGACTTCCACCATATCTAAAGCAAATCTCTTGCCTTGACCAACTTCACGAGATTCATTTTCTTGTCGACCAGTGTAAACTTGGAGATTGAGAACTTAAGACGTTGCACTATCACATACAGCCCATAATTTCAACCCATATTTTCCTGGTTTTGAAGGAATATATTGCCGAAATGGACATCTACCACGAAATGCCACAAGCTGTTCATCAATTGTTACGTTGCTGTGAGGAACAAGTGCTTCTTGAAATGTGTGTACCCACATTTCAGATATTTCTCTAATGGGAGCCAGCTTATCAGGAGCACGGTTGTGACATCTCACATCTGCGTCATCAAATCGGATGCACCATGAAATCTGCGTACAGCGATTTCTAGCCATTGCTTCACTATAAAATTGGTCTACCTTCCTCTTTGTTGCACATATGTGTAACTGCTTCATTACGGGCGTTGTAAGCACCTGCTAGGATCGAGACACCAATAAAGCACTTCAGTTGATTGGCATCTACTGGTTTCCATTTACTACCACAAACAAGACTACCCTTTTTGTTAGTACATTTTAGAATGACATCAACAATGTTTCTCCTAAGAAACAACTGAAAATCTGCTTCTATGGAGTCTACATTTTTCACTGCGAATTTTGTTGGACCTGGCTTTACTCGTATTATGTTCCATTTCTCTTCTCTTCCACAAGCTCTTCTCAACTCTTGTTTGCGCCACAATTCTTCTTTGTTTTTAGACCTACACAAAATAAAAAAAATACAAAGAATATATCTTGGCGCTAGACCATAACGCACATTTACAAAAGTACAATGTGTACTTACATATAATTGTTAGAAGTATGTGTTACTGCCTGTTCAGGCTGGACATCTGCGCTGTACAAATCTTCTTCCGAACTTCCGTCTGATTGAGGAATATTCTCTCCTAAGACGTCAATTTCT
Organism: Schistocerca nitens; assembly: GCF_023898315.1. Lineage (NCBI taxonomy): Eukaryota > Metazoa > Arthropoda > Insecta > Orthoptera > Acrididae > Schistocerca > Schistocerca nitens. The sequence goes on from NC_064614.1 coordinate 74,756,952, forward strand.
CCATAGCTGCATGAGACATCAGAAACTACATTGCTGATATCACTATTTGATTCTCCAGATAGAGGATTATCCTGCAGTAATATTTCAAGCACTTCATCTTCGGAAAGGTGACGAGACGTTTTCCACTAAATGCAACACACACAATAGTAGTCTCCACTTGTATGGAACAAATAACTGTCGGCTTATAAAGTATTGGCCACAATCACACGTTACAACAATATTTACAAGAATAAAAGAAAGAAAATACAGCAACAGTTACGGATTGGGTAATAATACCGCAAGAGAGAAATGGGGTCGCATTTAACCCCAATGGTATTCAGTGGTTCTCTCTTGATTTTCTGCAAAACTAAATATTTTCAAAAAGTTATATTAATATATTACGAACCCATTACTTAATTCAGGAAAAGTCCGAATTATTCATAATTTTTAGGAATAGGAAATAAGGTATATTTTACAGAAAATTATGGCCTGGGGTCATTATAGACCCCACGGTAATAGGAGGAGTATAATGGAACAATAAACTTTGTCTATAGCATTGGAAAGGATCTGCGCAGAAAACTTCAGTGACATAATATGTGTGGACACTTCGGATCACTTATGCGTTATCGAAGGCTAAAGAGGTTCAGGAGAAGTTGTCTGATCGCTGTATCAGAGATCAAAGACAGATAGGCATCTGCTGCAAACACGATCACGTCTAAAAGTTTGATTACGCTTTGTACAACGTAGCACACGTATTAAGAATATATTTTCATGATAGATGGACGGTGGTCTCTTGGCGCTGTTGTCTTGGTATTATTGACCACGTTTCACAATATTCATGTGCTGAAATCGCTTCCGAAGTCTCTTTATCATGTCAGAAAAATTTTTATATTTCAGAAACAATCGGTGCTCTAAAACCGCAGCTATAAACCTTAAAAATAACCTATACGCGTTAGAAAATTCTCTGCTGTTCGCTCTAACTTAGGGAACAACGCACCTCGATAATGTACACTCGTTTGTCACATATCTGGGATAACCTGTCAAGGAGGCCTCCATTTTGTACAGGCTGAATCAACTAATAGTTGCACCGCAAATATTGCAGAAACGGTAAGTCCTGTTGCTGTGCGTTTTACACAGAATGGAGTGGTGGTTAGAGTTTCGTATTGTTAGCCCAGCAACTGATTGTAATAATACTTAGAAAGTTGTGGCGCTGTTCTCTCTCGGCTCGATGGTGATGTGTGTCCCAGTCGAGATGACGTGGAACGGCGTCCGCTAATGATGACAACGCCAATCTGTAACTATTAAAACTCTTTCAGATACTTTATCTCGAAAATGATATCACTGTCTCGATGTAGCAGCACGCCGGAGTGCGTGCGCCGCCCTTGCTTGTCTTAAAAGCAATTGTGTTTGTTGTCTGTCAGTCTTCTTCCCTTATAAATGTAGCAACTGCACCACTCGATAACGCGATGCCTCCATTGACCTGAAATAACCAAACGTCCCTTGGGTGTTCGCGACAGATCTTTCAGTTTACCCGAACTTGCTGACTATAGTTCTTATGCCCGGTTTGAGAATGGTTATTCAAACGTTAACTAATAGTGTCTTGAATCATAATTCCATCACCCAAGCCGAGGCCACATTATGAATTTTGCGGGGATATTAAGTTGTTAACAATTATTCTGTCGTCAAGGCGTCGCTACGCCGCGCATTCAACAACTGCACGACGTAGCTCCTGACAAGGGAACCTCCCCATCGCACCCCCCCTCAGATTTAGTTGTAAGTTGGCACAGGGATAGGCCTTGAAAAACTGAACACAGATCAATCGAGAACAGGAAGAAGTTGTGTGGAACTATGAGAAAAACAAGCAAAATATACAAACTGAGTAGTCCATGCGTAAGGTAGGCAACATCAAAGACAGCTAACGGGCGCCGTGGTCCCGTGGTTAGCGTGAGCAGCTGCGGAACGACAGGTCCTGGGTTCAAAGCTTCTCTCTAGTAAAAAGTTTAATTTTTTATTTTCAGATAATTATCAAAGTTCAGGCACTCACACATAATCAACTTCGCTCTCCAAAATTCCAGGACATGTTCAGATTTGCTTGGACATATACAGGATTTGACGGTCTACGCACGGAAACATTTGAAAACGTAAAAAACATATGTTTTGACAGAGCACAGGGAAAACTGTGCGACTGTGAAACTGTTGCATTCATTTGTTGCAGTTTATGTGACAAACTCTTATGTTTTCATCACTGTTTTGGGAGTGCTTATCACATCCACAAGAAAACCTAAATCGGGCAAGGTAGAGGAATCTTTTTACCCATTCGCCAAATGTGCAAAAAATGGCTCGGAGCACTATGGGACTCAACTGCTGAGGTCATTAGTCCCCTAGAACTTAGAACTAGTTAAACCTAACTAACCTAAGGACATCACAAACATCCATGCCCGAGGCAGGATTCGAACCTGCGACCGTAGCGGTCTTGCGGTTCCAGACTGCAGCGCCTTTAACCGCACGGCCACTTCGGCCGGCGCCAAGTGTGCAAGTTAGGTGGGTCGACAACATATTCCTGTCATGTGACGCACATGCCGTCACCAGTGTCGTAAAGAATATATCATACGTGTTTTCTTGTGGAGGAATCGGTTGACCTATGAACTTGCGATCAAATGTTTTCGGTTCCTATTGGAGAGGCACGTCCTTTCGTCTACTAATCGTACGGTTTTGCGGTGCGATCGCAAAACACAGACACGAAACTTATTATAGTGAACAGAGAGGCCAATGAATGAACGGACAGATCGTAACTTTGCAAAAATAAAGAAAGTAAAATTTTCACTCGAGGGAGGACTCGAACGAAGGACCTCCCATTCCGAAATTGCTCACTCTAACCAAGGGACCACGGCGCACATCAGTTCATATTGTCCTTGATGTCGCCTATCTTTCACATGGACTACTCAGTTTGTATATTTTGCTTATTTTTTCATAGTTCCACACAACTTCTTCCTGTTTTCTCGATTGATCTGTGTTCAGTTTTTCAAGGCCTATCCACTGTGTCATTTTTAACTAAATCTGAGCGGGGTGCGATGGGGAGGTTCCCTTGTGAGAAATGTTCAGAATGCGTCTTAATTTTGGTGTAAAGTTATTACTGTTCACATTTAAAGCATCAATAATTCACTTGGCACTTTTATGTTATCAGAATAATCAGTTAATTTCGCGAATACATTTTAAATGTCCATGAAATGCTGTAGGTGACACTGAGAATTAAAGTTGAATTAAGGTTTATTGTTCTTCGTAATTATTGTCTGTCCCTACGCTGAGCACACACACCGATGTGCCATTTAGGGAATTATGTCTGTTAACATCAGTAATCCTGACTTTGACGATAACTTGTGACAATACGGCGAAGTTGTAATCTCTTCGTGATTGCTTTTAGTTGTGGCCTACTCAAGTCTAATAATCGGGTTTATGTCGGCGATCAGTCTCTTTCTGTATCCTTTGATGTTCGTGACTATTAAGTACCACGAAGGCTAAGTCCCATCACAAATCAGTAATCACTCCATTCACTTTTCTGTCACATATATCAAAATCCCGTTATTTGTCTAACGGGAAAATGATCCTACTTTAGTCCGACTTATGACTAATATTTCCAGACTATATCGTATAACTTAAAACTTCAAGTCAGTTTTAAATTAATCTAGCAGCGCTTAACATGCGTACTACTGTTGCAGAATATAAGTGAGAAGTGAAGTTAACTTCCATTGCCGAGTTACATTGTAGTCACAGCCAACTTACAACTCGATGCGGCTACAACCCTCTTCTATGATAAATGTTATCTTTGGTCGATTTATGGTCTGGGCTTTAACCTTCGTAAATAATAATTTTTGAATTCTTTCTTAAAAAGTTTCTGTTTTGTATCACATGGTATTCTTTCATTCAGTCCTTTCTTTGTGATAATCATTAGTATTTATATATCATACCTGTTAATCAAATTGATAAGAGTGTAAATTCTGTTGTTAGAAGCTGCTGTCACTGTCAGGATGACTAATTTTGCTATTTCTTTTGCAACAAAAGGGTTGTCGTAGCGGGCGCTCGGTTCCAGACTGTAGCGCCTAGAACCGCACGGCCACTCCGGCCGGCTTTAGGTTCTACACTCCTGGAAACTGAAATAAGAACACCGTGAATTCATTGTCCCAGGAAGGGGAAACTTTATTGACACATTCCTGGGGTCAGATACATCACATGATCACACTGACAGAACCACAGGCACATAGACACAGGCAACAGAGCATGCACAATGTCCGCACTAGTACAGTGTATATCTACCTTTCGCAGCAATGCAGGCTGCTATTCTCCCATGGAGACGATCGTAGAGATGCTGGATGTAGTCCTGTGGAACGGCTTGCAATGCCATTTCCACCTGGCGCCTCAGTTGGACCAGCGTTCGTGCCGGACGTGCAGACCGCGTGAGACGACGCTTCATCCAGTCCCAAACATGCTCAATGGGGGACAGATCCGGAGATCTTGCTGGCCAGGGTAGTTGACTTACACCTTCTAGAGCACGTTGGGTGGCACGGGATACATGCGGACGTGCATTGTCCTGTTGGAACAGCAAGTTCCCTTGCCGGTCTAGGAATGGTAGAACGATGGGTTCGATGACGGTTTGGATGTACCGTGCACTATTCAGTGTCCCCTCGACGATCACCAGTGGTGTACGGCCAGTGTAGGAGATCGCTCCCCACACCATGATGCCGGGTGTTGGCCCTGTGTGCCTCTGTCGTATGCAGTCCTGATTGTGGCGCTCACCTGCACGGCGCCAAACACGCATACGACCATCATTGGCACCAAGGCAGAAGCGACTCTCATCGCTGAAGACGACACGTCTCCATTCGTCTCTCCATTCACGCCTGTCGCGACACCACTGGAGGCGGGCTGCACGATGTTGGGGCGTGAGCGGAAGACGGGCTAACGGTGCGCGGGACCGTAGCCCAGCTTCATGGAGACGGTTGCGAATGGTCCTCGCCGATACCCCAGGAGCAACAGTGTCCCTAATTTGCTGGGAAGTGGCGGTGCGGTCCCCTACGGCACTGCGTAGGATCCTACGGTCTTGGCGTGCATCCGTGCGTCGCTGCGGTCCGGTCCCAGGTCGACGGGCACGTGCACCTTCCGCCGACCACTGGCGACAACATCGATGTACTGTGGAGACCTCACGCCCCACGTGTTGAGCAATTCGGCGGTACGTCCACCCGGCCTCCCGCATGCCCACTGTACGCCCTCGCTCAAAGTCCGTCAACTGCACATACGGTTCACGTCCACGCTGTCGCGGCATGCTACCAGTGTTAAAGACTGCGATGGAGCTCCGTATGCCACGGCAAACTGGCTGACACTGACGGCGGCGGTGCACAAATGCTGCGCAGCTAGCGCCATTCGACGGCCAACACCGCGGTTCCTGGTGTGTCCGCTGTGCCGTGCGTGTGATCATTGCTTGTACAGCCCTCTCGCAGTGTCCGGAGCAAGTATGGTGGGTCTGACACACCGGTGTCAATGTGTTCTTTTTTCCATTTCCAGGAGTGTATATTTGGGGTGTTAAAAAGTGTATTTTTGTGCAGACATACACTTCTTTAAATGGAACAGTGCCTATTGATATAATCAAACTAAAAGTAGGGTAAATTATAATGTCAATGGTGCCTATTTCAGGATTCTAGTACGAGTCGTTTACGAGATATCGTATGCTGAAAAGTTCCCACACCGGCATTTCTAAATATCTGTCGTATTTTACACTAAATAACAACACAAGTGCATACACTACTTACGTGGATTATTAAAATGACCACCGGCGTCGTTTCCATTCTGGTACGGAACGACTGCTGTACACGTGTTAGCATTTCAGAGGAGGTGTTCGAGCAGGGAGCAGTAATACGTCGTTCCATATCACAGGGTGTAGTTGGTATGTCCTTCTTATTTCGTCCTTCAAATGTCCCTACAAAAAAAAAATGAAAGAAAAATAAACAGGCGTAAAATATGGGGAACGGGTCGGCCGAGGTACAATCCACAGATTTGGAAATAATTCGTGAAGACATGCTGCGGTACTTCGTGTTCTATGGATTCGACTACTTCATGCTGATACCACAGGATCCTCCTAGTCTGCAGAGGAACGCCTTCTAGCATCCGTTGAATATGGTCCGTAAGGAGGCTGCAATACTTGTCCGTGTTCAGTGCTTCGTCCATGAACCACGGGCTTGTGAGCTGATGTTCACTATCCCACAGCACATGTTTACACTCAATGGACGCTCACATTCCACCTGGCGAAGCCAACGGGGATTGCCAACAGATGAATAGTGCATTTTCTGTCTTTTACCTGACTATGATTGGTAATTGTGGCATCATCACTAAACAAGATGCATGGTACGTCAGTAGTATCCTGTCTTAATGCCCATGTTCGGAAGTTAACACGATTCTCATAATCGTTTCCGTACAGACTCGTTGGGGAGAGATGCTATAGGGATGGAATGCATACGACACTTCTCTGACTCATGCCACTTCCTCGTGCGATTGCGCGGTAGCTAACGGGGGGATAAACTGCAACAGCTGCAATTAATTTCCCCCTCTACTGTCGTCATTATTATTATTATTTACGTATTGACCCTGTCGGATCACGCATTACAGTTATGATTCGCCTTTCTAATAGCCCATATAGCTTTCATTCTTCCGCTATGTGCTTTCTTCCTTTATTATGACCACTTCGTCCCTGATCTTTTAGGGACTTCATTCTCTGGCCTTATTACCCATCTATTTATCTTCTGACTGTAAAATTTGCTGTCTAGTATGTCCGATGTTCCTATCTGTGTCTTTTCCAAGTCATATTTGACTTCTTCTGTCCATGGAATGTTCTTCAGTTTTGCAGTGTATGTCAAAATTCTGTGAGTTAGCCTTGAAGATGGGAGTCTATGAATGTGTCCACAGAATTTAAGCCTTCGTTTCCTGATATCTGCGGCAAGGTTGGACAGTTCTTCTGTTGCTTTGCGCGATTTGAGTCTGTACCTCTCTTCTATCTGGTCTCAGCATTTTCCTCGTTATCTTCTTTTCCTCCTTCAAGATGTTCTCCAGATCGCCTGTTCTAGTAAGTACCGAGCTTCCGCTTGCGTACAGTAGTTATGGTTAATCACTGTATTATAATGTTTGATCTTTGTATGAATGGACATACATTTCTCATGGTAGATTTCACGCGTTCTCCCATATGCTCGTTTGAAATTTTGTAACCGAACTTTCTGTGCTTCCTCTTCCAATCCTGTTGGTTCTATGATCTCACCGAGATATTTGAAGTGTGGAACACATTTGATCTGCCCGTATTTTGCGTTCAGTTCCTGATTGTCGAATTTAGCGCAAGTGAACTTGGTCTTCTCGAATGAAATTTGTAGTCCCGCTTTCTCAGCGCATTTCTTGAGGGCTTCAGTCTGTTCGATCGCTGTATTTTCGCAGGCCGCTGGTATCACTCGGTCGTCTGCGAAAGCTTAACAACTGACCTCGGTGTCTTCATTCTTTCGTCCGAGTTGAATGAATTTCCATTGATCCTGGGTTTTCAGTTCTTTCTCCCATCCTCCGATGACTTTATCGAGAACAAGGCTGAAGAACACTAGTGACAATCCGTCACCTTGTCGCACACCGGTCTTTATCTGAAATGGCTCTGACAATTCGCCCATGACATTCACTTTTGACTTCGTGCCCGTGAGTATTTCCTTGATGAGTCTTAATGTCTTTCGACCAAGTTCTTGTTCTTCTAAAATGTTAAAGAGGGTCTGTCGATGGACCAAATCATATGCCTTCTTGAAGTCGACGAACATACGGATGGTCGGAGACCTTCGGGTTGCTTTATATTTCAGTAGCATCTTCAAATTTAAAATCTGTTCAACAGAAGTACGTCGCTGTCGGAAACCGGCTTGACGGTCACCAATATTCTTTTCAAGCTGTTCTTGTGTTCTTTGAAGAAGTTGTAGGTGACTGTAAGCAGAGAAATCCCTCTGTAGTTATTGACATCTGTTCTGTCACCTTTCTTGTGTAACAGATGGATGAGCGCACATTTCCATTCTACAGGTACCTTTCCCGTTTTCTAGATGTCTATGATGATTTGTGCGTGCTCCTCAGGTGTATTTTGGGTCTATGTTCTTCAATAGCTGTGCAACTATACCATCTTCTCCAGATGCCCTGTTATTCTCGAGTCTGAAGATGTCTATGGATTTCTTCTTTGGTAGGTGTTGGAGATTCTGGGTTTACTTATACGGTGTAAGTAGGCTGTTTAGGTTTTTATGTTGGTATCGCCACGTAGCGCTCTATATGAAAATCACTGACTGTTCTGTGTGAAGGCTGTGGTTGGTTTGCATTGTATATGCTATTATAGTGTTGGGCAGTTGGCAGTTAACAGCGCGTAGCGTTGCGCAGTTGGAGGTGATAGTGCCTTCAGTAGTTTGAATCTTTTATTTAGCTGGCAGTAGCGGCGCTCGATGTATTGCAGTAGTTCGAGTAATAAGGTTTTTGTGAGGTAAGTTATTTGTGAAAGGCATAGGTTAATGTTAGTCAGGGCCATTCTTTTGTAGGGAATATTGAAAGTCAGATTGCGTTGCGCTAAAAATATCGTGTGTCAGTTTAGTGTTGATCAGAATAGGTAAAGAGCGAGTACGTTCAGTTCTGCTCAGCTGTTTGAAAATCAAATAATATAAGAGGTTGATCAGCATAGTAATTCATTAATTTTTCTAAGGGGACGTTTCAACGGGAGTCTCTTTAGTTCATCATGATGTGGGCTCCTGGCAATTGAGTAGTTGTGAGAAATATTGAGCCAATTTTCTACAATTATCTCGGTTGGTCATCTCGAGTTTGCCGTCTGAGTTTCGTAAACAGAAGTTCTGAGAGGTGTATCCTCGAATCCTCCCTTCCTCCCTGCGAACGTCCTGTAAATGTCTCGAGTATTGTGATTTCGAATTTTTTTTTTTTTTTTTTTAGGCTTCCTGTCTGGTCTGAAGATAATGTTGTTGAGTCTCCAGTGACTTCTTACAGTTATATTTCTGGAAAGCACTCTTTCTTTCTTCCAGTGCTTCTTCACGTGCGGTGCCCCACCACGGGTGTATTCTTCTTCAATGGTACTGCCTCTTTGGCTCTCTTGATTATCATGTTACGGAATAGATGCCATGTGCCTGACTTTTCCCATTCTTCTTTTATGTTGCTTTCTTTGATCTTTTTGGTGTCGAATTGTTGAAGATGAGTCTACTGTCGTCATTTGAGTCCTTCTGTTACCTGTCTGGGGGTTACACTACCACTTTCATGTACCTGGTCGAAGAGGCTGATAAATAATTGCCGAGATGGTTTACGGGATATCTTGCAGCATATACTGTACAAGAACGAACTGCATTCTTTCTACACTCTCCATAGACCATGAGCATGCCGGCTTTTTCTGCACTGGTAAATCGGTTTTCGTCTGCATTTGTAAATCCCACAGTCGACTCACGACACACTGCTTAGACAATAACTCTCTAGTCAGTCGCAAAGTACTCAAGGAAGCAAACGAAGCACATCGTATCTCGAAACTACACAGGTTAAATGGCACAAACGAGTGTCGGTGAGGAAACTTTTCAAAATAAGAGATCTCGTAAACGACTCGCACAGGAATCGTGCAACAAATACCATTGAAATTCTAATTTAGCCTACCTCTAGGTTGTTAATGTTACAGGCATTTTTACAGTTAAACACGTGTATGTTTGCACAAAAAACACACTTACTAAATATTGTTACTATTTGTTTACTGGTTAACAATACGAGCTCCTGACTACCAATCGAGTCTGTGAAAACATCACTTCAATAGCCCTTCCCATTCTCGCAATATTTGCAGTGCATGTTTTTGGTGATTCACCCCGTATATTAATCACCAAATTTACGCACTATCTTGCATCTACTACAACTCAGAAACGTTCGTAGCTCATCGACGATCTTACAGTAACAGTAGACTCGTACGTAGCGCACATCACAGAAGCAAAACACGGTGGTAGAATGTAATCAGTGGATAACGTTGGCGAATATTAATTAACTTACAGTGGACAGCGTTGGCAAAAAGTAAGTTATTTTCAAACAGAGCACAATCTTTAATATGCAAACCTAGAAGTTTTTATAGTGTTCTCGCGAAACAAAATAAAGAATATAGTACTTTGATTTTGATTTTGAGGCAGAAGATGCCCATATCGTTTCGTATATACTACCACGAGAATGCCTTCATAAACAAATCGTAACCTCCAGGTATTAACAACTCACACACTCATGGTACCGACAGAAGCACAAAATTCATATAATGTCCTCTGAGAACATTCACGAACACAGGTTGTAAAACAGGTTTTATGGTTCAAAGGTTGTAAAACAGATTTTTATGGTCCACCTTGTTTGTTTTAATTTTTCAAAATGACCAGTTTAGGTTCAACATTAACCACCCTGTGATCTGGAGACAGAAATAAAATATCTATTGAACAAAAAGTACTGTACGAACTACAACGTTCACCATGCAGTTCAAAAATGCAGACATATCTGTGACGTTCTTACAATTTGGCTTACCCTGAAGAAACCACAAGTTTCAGTTACATATTCCCAAGAATAGAATTCTCTACAAACAAACAAAAATTACAATTATTTCAGTGTGAGTATATATACTTAATCACATCTCAGAAACGGACCATAAGAATAATGTGAGTTGTACAAAACCACTATTTTATCCTGTAACGTAGCATTAAAATTGTGCTGATATGTTGGAGTGGTTAATCTCGTAAACGATACAATAAGGTACATTTTGGTACATTTGATGTTTGTTGGTATGGTATAATCGCGGCGTTATATTTAGTAAGACTAACTGGATCTATGGAGCTGTGGATGCTTCACGTTGAACTGAAACCGGTCATTTTAAAAAAGATAAAGCAGCCAAGAAGGATAACAAAGAAAATCGGCTTTAGAAGCACACAGTGCAAAAGATTGTTCTTCAACGTATGTTTTTTGAACGCGCTGTACAGCAGCGTAGCTAGAACGTCGTCGATATTCACCGGGAGCTGGTGCTCACTGCCACGGCGTGAAACCCTGAGAGCCCTCGGGAGACCCTCAACGCCTTAAGACACTTCACAAAGATTGTTGTCCCACTTGGCCTGGCCTGCTGCGGTCGAAGGAAGCGGAATCTGTCAAATGAGTCGTTGCAAAAGACGTTTACGAAAAACTTCAGAGTCATCGACAGCAGTAGCGATTATAAACAAATATATACACGTCAGACAAGTCCATCTCAGTAGCTGCACTGTTAGCGCGGATGACTGCTAACGAAGGGGCCCGGGCTCGATTTCCGGCCGGATCGCAAATTTTCTTGCTCGAGGACTACGTGTTGTCCTCACGTTCGTTTAGTCATAATTGACATTCCAGTGTTGAGATAGCTGTACAGGCATACCCCGAAAGACAATAAATTTAAACAAAATTGTCAGGCTGTCCGTTTAAACAGACATATCTCACAGTGAGTCTATCACAAGGCGTTCTAGAATAAGCGTGTGATTCCGTCATTCCTCAATGTTATTTTATATCCTGTTTTTGGCTTCCTGTGGTTTACTCTCAGTCTGTGCTCTGTGGACAATATGCTAACCGTTGTCCAATGAGTATTCGTTATTATTCTTCCATTCCCATTTCTTCTTGTAGCTACTATTACATATAGTACATAATACATATTTTTCTACAGCGCGTAGCTTTTCTTCTGGGTAGTTGTGAAGAGTAGCATTCGAAAATTTCAGAATAGAAGACAAAAATCAGTGTCTTTCAAGGGTAAGTATCCTGTACGCACAATAACTATGATTAACAATGGAGCAGTAGAGTAGTTCAAATATATTAATTATTTAGGTTGTGACGTCACTTATGAGTATGCGAGGCCTACGAGAAAGACAGGCTGCGGCGCGTGCATCACAAAGGTAGGCCTGCGCTCGCTCGCTCACGCAACTCAGCAGACAAACTAAGTTTCTGCACCTGCTAACTCTAACTAGGTGAGTCCAGTAGAAGATGCAATTATCGTCAGTACTTACACGCCCAGCTGCGAGTTAACAGGTTTCGAAACGCATTTTGTTTGCTGAGCTAAGCGGGCGAGCGAGTTCAGGCCTAACCTCGTGACGTACGCGCCCCGACCCCTCTTTCTCGTGGGCCTCGTAAGTATGAGGAAGACATAGAGAAGAAATTAGAAAAATTTGGGCAGCTTTATGTGGAACAATAAACAAATGACTTAATAATGAAATGAGGAAAGAAACGAGATTGAAATTTTGGGAGACAATGGCAGTTCCAGTGCCCGTTTACGGAAATGAAATCACTAAAGTCGATATTCGGTAGGGTTTTGGAATATGTACTGTGATAGGACATTATGAATTACCCTAAAGGAAACAATTTATTGGCACATATTCAGCACGGATTGAGAAAACATCGTTCTTGTGAAACAAAACTAGCTCTTTGTACTCATGAAGTAATGAGAGCTATCGACAGGGGATGTCAAATTGATTTCATATTTTAGATTTCCAGAAGGCTTTCGACATCGTTCCTCACAAACGTCTTTAACCAAACTGCGTGCATACGGAATATTGCCTCAGTTGTGCGACTGGATTCGTGGTTTCCTGTCAGAAAGGTCACAGTTCGTAGTAGTAGACGGAAAGTCATCGAGTAAAACAGAAGTAATATTCGGTGTTCCCCAAGGAAGTGTTATAGGCCCTCTATTGTTCCTGATCTATATTAACGACATAGCAGACAGTCTGAGTGGCCGTCTTAGATTGTTTGCAGATGATGCTGTCGTTTACTGCCTTGTAAGGACATCAGATGACCAATACGAATTGCATAATGATTTAGATAAGATATCTGCATGGTGTGAAAAGTGGAAACTGACCATGAATAAAGAAAAGTGTGAAGTTATTCACATGAGTACCAAAAGAAAACTGCAAAATTTCGATTACTCGGTAAGTCACACAAATCTTAAGGCTAAATACTTAATGATTACAGCCACACATAACCTAAATTGGAATGATCACGTAGATAATATTGTGTGTAGAGCAAACCCAAGACTGCGATTCATTGGCAGAACACATAGAAGGTATGACAGGTCTACTAAAGAGACTGCTTACACCACGCTTGTCCGCCCTATTATGGAGTATTGTTGTGCGGCGTGGGATCCGCGTCAGGTGGCATTGTCTGACATCGAAAAAGTTCAAAGAAGGGCATCTCGTTTTGTATTATCGCGATATAGGGGAGATAGTGCCACAGAAATTATACGTGAATTGGAGTGTCAATCATTAGAACAAAGGCGGTTTTCGTTGCGTCGGGATCTTCTTATGAAATTTCAACCACCAGTTTACGCCTCCGATTGCGAAAACATTCTGGTGTCACTCACCTACATAGGGAGAAATGATCATCACTTTAAAATAAGAGAAATCATGGCTCGCACAGAAAAAATTATGTGCTAGTTTTTCCCGCGCACCGTTCGGGAGTGGAACGCTAGAGAGACAGCTTGAAGGTGGCTCATTGAACCCTCTGCCAGGCACTTTATTGTGAATAGCACAGTAATCACGTAGATGTAGATGTATTTGTAAGTAAACGTCAAAAAGTCGCGTACACGTAGCACAGATGCGGTTTCTAACACCCAAACCTTCAGCTGTCACACACTCAGATCGGTAACAAACGTTTTATGTCGACATATTATCAACCGAAACACTGATTTAGACCATGCTATGTGCTGTTGTCAAATAGAACTTGCATAAACGGTAATTAAAAGTAACACCAGAGTTACTTAGCAAGGAAAACCGTGTCTGTCAATGACTGATTCGTAAGTCTTCCGTGGGTGAGTTGGTAGAGCGTGCAGTCTTTGTACCGCGTTCAAACCACACTGGTGACAATTGTTTTCACCTCTTTACGCCTGAAATTAGTATATGAGAGGGCGCATGGAACTGTTGTATGGGAGAACATTTTATTGACATGTAAAAGTACTTTTCGGAGTTTCTGACAATGTTCTTTTGGCAGTGTGCTTTTGCATCGTTACTTGAACGTTAAGTACTTATTAGTGTTCTTGTTATTTTGTTTATTACTACTATTATTATTGTTATTCTTTGTATCCCACCTGGAAGGCCGGCCGGTGTGGCCGAGCGGTTCTAGGCGCCTCAGTCCGGAACCGCGCGACTGCTACGGTTGCAGGTTCGAATCCTGCCTCGGGCATGGATGTGAGTGATTTCCTTAGGTTAGTTAGGTTTAAGTAGCTCTGAGTTCTATGGGACTGATGACTTCAGATGTTAAGTCGCATAGTGCTGAGAGCCATTTGAACCATTTGAACCGCCTGGAAAGTGGCGCGCGGGTCGGCGCCTGTGATCCGCAAAATAGGCCGAAAGAAGGAAGCGAGTAGGAGCAGGAGAGGTAAAGCACATCGATAGTGCGTGTAAAATTAAAGATGTTTACTATAACAAAAAGAAGTTAATAAATGGTTGCATAACTTTGCGAAGATGAGCAGGTAGGTGCGAAGCCGTATTCCATCGTAAGTAGTACATAGTCGGAATAGCGAGACAACACATTCTGAAGCTGAAGCGATGTTTCCAGGCCGTCTGCTCTCGATCAACTGGGCAGAAAGTTGAGCGGCGCTCGTTTAGCTCCACTGCGTGGGCCAGAGGGCGCCGTGGTCGGTGTAGTTGGCCCACACTCGTAGAGCCAACCTACGAGCGTGCATCTACGCTATGGCATCGCAACTATCGATTCCACATTATTACTATAGATCCCGCACGTGTGATGCAATTGTTTCTTTGTTTATCTCTTCTGACTGTATGTTCTGTGAAACTACAAATGAATTCTATATGTTTTCTACTTTCAAACAAACGAAGCTAAAGTGGGCTGCCACGAGAAAATTGCTGTAAATTCCAATCCGGCACTCAGGACCACCTGTTTTCATGTAAATTAGTACCAAGAAGGGCGCTTGCTGCGCGCAGCACTCGCCAGTGAGAGAATGTGCAACGACACATATGTGGCGCACCATAGGTGGCTTGTCGAGGCTACTGGTGCCTCCACCATATGTTGTTGTTGTGGTGGTCTTCAGTCCTGAGACTGGTTTGATGCAGCTCTCCATGCTACTCTATCCTGTGCAAGCTGCTTCATCTCCCAGTATCTACTGCAACCCACATCCTTCTGAATCTGCTTAGTGTATTGATCTCTTGGTCTCCCTCTACGATTTTTTTCCCTCCACGCTGCCCTCCAATACTAAGTTGGTGATCCCGTGATGCCTCAGAACATGTCCCACCAAACGATCCCTTCTTCTAGTCAAGCTGTGCCACAAACTCCTCTTCTCCCCAATTCTATTCAATACCTCCACATTAGTTATATGATCTACCCATCTAATCTTCAGCATTCTTCTGTAGCACCACGTTTCGAAAGCTTCTATTCTCTTCTTATCCAAACTATTTATCGTCCAAGATTCACTTCCATAGGCCTCCGGAGTGGCCGAGCGGTTCTAGGCGCTACAGTCTGGAGCCGCGCGACCGCTACGGTCGCAGATTCGAATCCTGCCTCGGGCATGGGTGTGTGTGATGTCCTTAGGTTAGTTAGGTTTAAGTAGTTCTAAGTTCTAGGGGACTGATGACCTCAGCGGTTAAGTCCCATAGTGCTCAGAGCCATTTCTTTTTCACTTCCATACATGGCTCCACTCCATAGAAATACTTTCAGAAACGACTTCCTGACACTTAAATCTATACTTGATGTTAACAAATTTCTCTTCTTCAGAAACGCTTTCCTTGCCATTGCCAGTCTGCATTTTATATCCTCTCTACTTCGACCATCATCACCTTAAGTATTTCATATCCTAATCTAATTCCCTCAGCATCACCCGACTTAATTCGACTACATTCCATTATCCTCGTTTTGCTTTTGTTGATGTTCATCTTATATCCTCCTTTCAAGACACTGTCCATTCGGTTCAACTGCTCTTCCTAGACCTTTGCTGTCTCACAGAATTACAGTGTCACCGGCTCACCTCAAAGTTATTTCTTCTCCATGGATTTTAATACCTTTTCTTTTGTTTCTTTTACTGCTTGCTCAATATACAGATTGAATGACACTGGAGACAGTCTACAGCCCTGTCTCACTCCCTTGTCAACCACTGCTTCCCTTCATATCCCTCGACTCTTATAACTGCCATCTGGTTTCTGTACAAATTGTAAATAGCCTTTCTTGAGATGTCACCAGGAGGTGAAAACTCGAACTGCCATAGCGAGGGAGGCATTCAACAGAAAGAGGAGACTCTGATGTGGCAAAGTAGATAAAGGACTAACGAAAAGGCTATGCAAATGTTTTGTCTGGAGTGTGGCACTATATGGGGCAGAGGCATGGACGCTGAGACGAGAGGATGAAAAAAGGTTAGAAGCATTTGAGATGTGGATGTGGAGGAGTATGGAGAGAAAAAGCTGGGTGGAAAGAGTGAGTAATGAAAGAGTACTGGGAAGTGTTAGTGAGAGAAGATGTCTGCTGAAGGTTGTAAGAGAAAGGAAAAAGAACTGGTTGGGAGATTCATTGAAAAGGGAGTGCTTGCTAGTAGATGCTTTGGAAGGATTGGTTTGTGGGAGAAGACTGAGAGGAAGAAGGAGATACAAGATGATAGACGACATAAAGGGAAGAGGAAATTATGCTGAAGAGGATGGCAGAAGACCGGACAGCCTGGAGTACTACTAAGTGAAAACTTGCCTTTTGGCAGAACACTGTGAAACACGTATGTTGTGTGGCAGCGATGATGAGGCATTGTAGAATCTCTGACCAGAGAGCAGTTGCGCTCGAGTCGCAGTGCAGTACAGTAGTCTGTCGGCAGTTGTAGCCGAGTAGAGTTGCGGTATAGTTGCGAGAGAGTTCAGTAGTGGTAGCCCAGAGCAGACGGCGTGCGTCGGCACCGCAATGGTCGAGATTGACGATGAGGTATATTTTTATTAAATAAGTATTCATGTAGCTTTGCGCTCACCAGATAATCTTATGTACTTTCATTGTAATTACCTTTCAAGAATCGCCCCAATAATAATCTGATTTCAAAGCAATTTTTAACTAAAGAATCATTCGATTTCCTTCCATTTCCTTAAAGAAAATTTTCAGATAACTTTAAAAAAAAATAATTATTGCAATGCATTTCCTCCAACCCGCGGCCAACAATAAGAGCAGAATTTTGACATGCAGTTTTACTAAGGTAAGAAATTAATTCTGATTTTTGCACAGGGCCAAAGACTGACATTTCGGTCTATTTGCATTTTCATTGTCACTGAGATTTTATTATCACTGAATTGACTTTCATTTTGTGAGAAACTTATACTTGGGTCAGATAGCTAAATTTTAATTAATTGTCTTTGTCATTAATATTTTTGTGGGAAGGTTACACTTAGCTGTGGCTCCATTTCTAATAAATATAGTCATTTAAAAATTTCTGTGGGGAGGTTACACTTGGCGACACCCAGTCCAGGATCGTATTTCGTTGTGAATCTTTTGAAAAACAGTCAGATATCTGCACTTATTTACTTAAATATTAGAATTTGGCGCAACGCTTTTACTAATTTGTGACTTTTCTTTCCTTAGATCATCGGCAATTCGTTGCTCTGTTATATTTTGTTTGTTGCTTTTGCATTGTGCCTATTTGTTTTGTGAATAATTTTGACTACTGTAAAAATGCCGCGAAAAACTGTGAATAGTGTATCGCGTGGTATAATGAATGAATTTACCGACTTAAACAACGTGACCGATAGTACTAGTGACACGCAGTGTAATGATGACAATCCTGCGTTCACTAACAATCAGTGCGTTCCAACCGCTAATGATGACTTTTGTCTTAATGATGAACAAACGAACTCGGTTATGTCCTCTGTTGATTTGACGACAATCGATGACGAGGGACGCTCTGTTGTAATGAGCGCTCCCCTGGTTAACACACCCGGTTTGGAAAATTCAAGTAACGAACAGACAAATTTGTCTAATGAAAATGGGCAGTGTACACAAAGTACGCCGGATTTATTTAATTCCGAAATAATGTCTGACAGTACACATCCGACTGACAAACCTTTTTGTGAATCTCAGAATAACCAAATGGTTACACAAAATGAGACAATTCCAGATCCAGCATTGATTAACACAGAGAACAGAAATGCTAATTTTTTATCGGATCCAATTATGGCATTTTTGCAACAAAATTTCAGACAACTTAGTGAACAGAACAAACAGTTTAATGAAAAACAAGACAAACTTAGTGAACAGGTCAAACAACAGAACGAAAAACAAGACAAACTTAAAGAAGATCTCAAACAACAACTTAGTGAACAGAACGAACAGTTAAATGAGAAATTAGACAACAATTCCAGACAGCTTAGTGAACAAATTAGAGCCGTTGCCGCGCAGTGCCATGACACTAAGGAACAGTTACGCGAGGAAATTGAGGCTTGTTCACGAAAAAGTAGCAAAGAAATTAAGTCTGTTGCTCAGGAATTAAGGGAATTGCAAACAGCTGCAACAGAAACACTCAGAGACGAAATTAGCGGAGTCGCTAAACAATGCTCTGAAAAAGCTACACAATTACGCGACGAGTTTAAAGCAATGACGGTAGAACTTTCGCGCACAATGGATGAAAAGATTGATGCGAAATTCGAACAACAGAATACACAGATTAACGAACGTCTTAGTCTTCACATACAGAACAGTGATACGCGTTTCCGCAAATTTATTGATGATCAAAATAAAGTAAAACGTCAAGTAATGGAAACAATCACTGCTCAGAGACAGGAAGACAAACGTAAGATGTTTGCGAAAGCGAAAACATACGTGGACAACAATATTACTACAGTGTCCGATGAAATTAATTCCATCAAACAGTTGAACGCGGAATTAGGTGATGAGATTTCTGATCTTAAGTCAAAAACAGACACATACACAACCGATTTTCAAACAGTGACCGATAGACTCGAACAATTAGAACTAACACAGAATTCCGATGTCGTCAAAGCTGACGTTAGAAAACTGAACGAAACTACACGTAAATTGCAAAACCAGATTAATGCCACTGACACTAAAACCGATGATCAGGTAAAAATACTGACTGAAAAATGTGATGAATTGGCCAGTCGTATTGATGTGATCGAAAGTACTAATGACAATAAATCAGACGATACTTCACCGGTCTCATTTAATCAAACACCTGAATTTCAAAATCTACAGCAGACAATTAATGAGATCGATTCGTCTAATAACACCTTGCGTAGAAAATTGTCAAGTTTACAGCAGGAGGTAACAGAGATGAAAAACATTTCAGTTAATAACACATCACAGCAGACGCCACTTTTCGAATATTTGCCAGACTCACGCAGCGCGTGTAATTTGAGTAATCTACAGAGAGTACGGGACTTAGATTCCGAACAACCACAGTTCAACAGATTCTCTTACAATCCCGAACCTGTTCCATCACATAGAGACGATAATTTCGATTACAAACATTTCCTGTCAGTGAGAAAGTTTAAAGTGTTTAAAAACGACAGAACACAGATTCATCCGCTAGATTGGATACAACAATTTAGCTTTGCTTTTCCACCGACTTGGCCTGTTACACACAAACTTGAATTTATTTGCAGTTTTTTGGAAGGCGAACCGGCAACTTGTATGAGGCCGATCGCGAGACAATGTTATTCAGTAGAAGAATTTCAGAATGCTTTTCTATCAGCGTATTGGTCGAAGACGACACAGCGTGGAATTAAAGATCAGTTAATTAGTTTGCCAAATTATGAAAACTCCAATTTTCCCAGTGTGACGCAATTTTTTGAGCACATGGTGCAACAAAACCAGTACCTAAGTGAACCGTATAGTGAATCTGCACTCATTCAATTATGTATCTCTAAATTACCAAGGTCATTAAGAGTGTCACTTTTAACAGGTCAGCAAAAAGAAAATATTTCAGCATTCAGAGACCTATTACAACTCTTGGAAGTACAACAATCTGATTATTCTTTTGTAAATAAAAACTTTTCGTATAATAACCAAGGTCAACAAACTTACAGTAATTATGATCAGGGACGTAATTTGAATAGGAAAAATAACAGACGCTTTAGGAACGACAACTACCAGAACTTTAACAGCAGACAAAATCCTCATTATCAACATCATCAAAACTTTCAGCAACAGGAACCACCTTTTAGTAACAATAGACGTTTTCCACCACAACAGCATGAAAGTCAGCCGGTTGGAATACATAACCAACAATGTAATGCACAAGGTCAACCCAACTACAATGTTTCGCCGCGTGCACGTATAGTCCCAGATCCAACAAATAGTGACGCACGGCAGCAAGGAAATAACTACGTACAGAGAAGACAGTATTTCAATTCCTGTCGCAATGCACCGTATAGGAATGACTATCACGACAGACGTAAAAATGACGAGCACAATTATCAACGTACATATAATAACAGTCGATCTTACCAACAGCAAAATCATCCGCAAGAACATATTCTAATGAATGAACCCGATAGTTGGTATCATCCGGAGCGTAACACGTGTGGAAGAAGTAATAGAACTGTTCAAATAGTAGAAATGCCACAACATCCTCCTGATAATAGTAACACGTCAGATAGAATTTGACTAGATACTGTTCAGGACGCATCTTCCAGTAATACGAGCACTACCTTAGACACGCATAATGTTGTTCACGAAAATGCTATTACTTTCGACGACATACGAGATACTCTTTTGCAGGAAAAACCAGTTGTTCAGAAAACCATTTCACATCCTGTCATCGAAGTTAAAATAGGTTCATCGAAATTTTCAGCAGTAATTGATTCCGGATCACCTATGTCAGTCATTAATGAGAAAACTTTTAACGAGTGTAACAAAGAGAATACGTATCCCACATTACCATTAGGCAAAACAAAAGTGAAAGGAGCATTATCGAGTAAAGGAGTAGACGTTAAATTACAGACGCATTTATCATTTTGTATTGGAGGTCATACTTTTCACTCAAATTTTTGGATTGTTCCTTTATTGACAACAGACGTAATTTTAGGTACTAATTTTCTCGTACAACACGACGCAGTGGTTGATTTTCAAAATTATTATTTAATGCTAAAAGATGAAAATGTGCAATTAGCTTTAGAATTTCAGCATTCACTATCTGCAGAAGAACAAACAATTAACCGCACAGAGGTCATTTCCGCAACACGTAACATAGACTGTAATTCCGCATTGTTCACAGACAGGTTCGTACATAACTATAACACTCCAGACGAAGCTGAGTACGACGTAATGCAGATGATTTCCGATAAAGTTAAACAAAGCAGTGCAAATACAGACGACGAACGAACGCAATTACACAAAATTCTTTTACAGCAAGCTCCAGTTTTCGACAACATACCTGGTACTATGTCCGGCTTTATGTATGAATTTCAAGTCAAACAGCACGACACATTTAAAGCAAAGCATTATCCTATTCCGTATATTCATAGAGAACAAGTTAAAAAAGAATTGCAGGATATGCTCGATCAAGGAATTATAGAACCGGCAGTTAGTCCGTACATAAACCCGCTGCATATTGTTAAGAAAAAAGATGGCTCACTTCGCCTCGTACTTGATTCACGTCACATTAATGACATTATTATTAATGAAACAGATCGACCACAGACATTAGAGGAACTTCTACAGAAATTTCACGGTACAGCTATTTATTCCACATTAGATTTGAAATCGGGATTTTGGCAAATACAACTTCATCCGAATTGCAGAAAGTACACAGCTTTTCTCTGTTTTGGTGACTGTTATCAATTTTGTAAATTACCATTCGGCTTAACTATTTCTTCTGCAGCATTTATTCGCGGTTTGAACACAATACTTCCGACAGAACTTAAGGACAGGATTACGACGTACGTAGACGACATTCTTATTGCAGAAGCTAACTGGTCTGAACATAATCTGATTTTAGAACGACTATTGCAAACTTTCCATGCACAAGGACTCACAGTTAACCTCAGTAAATCGCATTTTGGTAAAACTTCTATAAAATTTCTTGGACACGTAATTTCAGCATAAGGCATTGCGCCTGATCCGGAAAAACTTCAAGCTCTACGTGACATTACTGTTCCTACGACAAAGAAACAATTACGCAGTTTTTTGGGCTTAATTAACTTTTTTCGTAAATTTATTCATCACTCTGCTTTAGACACGCCTAGATTATGCCAATTAACAGGTAAAAACACTATTTGGTCATGGGATAAGCAAGCACACTCTGAATTCGTGAACCTAAAACATGCTTTATTGAATGGTCCACTTTTATCGCACCCAGATCTTACTCGAAATTTTTCTATTGCCACCGACAGTTCCAACACAGCTTTAGGCGTACACGTTTTTCAGGAAATTGAAGAAGATGGCTCAACAGTAATTAAAAACATCGCGTTTGCAAGTCGTATTCTATCACCTGCTGAGCGAAATTATTCCGTCACAGAATTGGAAACGTTATGTGTTGTATGGGCTTTTACGAGATTTCGGCACTTTCTTTATGGCAGACATACCACCGTTTACACAGATCACAGAGCTATACAATTCTTACTTTCGGCTAAATTTACTCATGATAGATTAAGCAGATGGAAACTGTATTTACAGGAATTTAATTTTACGATTGTTTACATTCCCGGCACACAAAATGTAATAGCAGACGCATTATCCCGTTCTCTCAGCAACAATCAGCAAGACGTAGCAACCAACTTTTGCAAAGCAAATTTCAGCGTCATGTACATTCAGCAAGTTGCATTTGAAAATTTTATTTCCTCGTCATTACAGGACATAGCACGAGAGCAAAGCAAAGACAATGTGTGGAAAGAAATTAAACACCTTTGGCAAGATAAGAATAATGTTACGGTTAGAAACCACTACACTGTACGCAATGACATTCTGTTTCGCCGCTCTCATCCAGACAGCAACAACTGGTTATTATGCATTCCTGACGAACTGGTTAACAAATTAATATGGTACACGCATTTAAGCTACGCACATTACGGAGCAAGAAAATGTTTTCTTATACTGAGACAGAACTGTTATTTTTCGAACATGGAAAAACGTATACGACGAGTTTTAGCGTCATGTAAAATTTGCCAGAAAGCTAAGTCTGACACCACTTCACACATTCCTCCATTATATCCCATTGTACCTGTTAAATTAAGACATATGGCCGCAGTAGACATTTTTGGTCCAATTCCGAGAACTAATAGAGGTTTTTGCTACATCTTTGTCGCTGTTGAACTCACTTCAAAATTTGTTACTTTCACTCCGTTACGCAAAGCTACTGCTAAAACTGTTTCGAAAGCATTTGTAAAACATTTTCTATTTCATGTAGGGCATGTGATGAGAGTAATTTCTGACAATGGATCACAATTTCGTTCTGCTATATGGACACGCATGTTACGAGCTAGAAACATTTCTCCGATCTACATATCCAAGTACCACGCTTCTTCGAACCCTTGTGAACGATTAATGAAAGAAATTGGCAAACTGTGTAGAATATACTGCCACAAAAGACATGTTAATTGGGACACACACATACACTCATTCCAAGATGTAATTAATTCCATTCCAAATGAATCTACTATGCTATCTCCGTCTGTTATACTGAAAAACGTTGAACCACCAAACAAAATCAAAGAGTTAGTAAATTTTCCTAGATCACGTCGACTAAGACACCACGAAATAATTGACATTGCGCTGAACAACATCAAACGTGCCGCAGAGCGCCGGAGAAGACAGCAAAAACAGGTTTGTAGACGCCGAGACTTTCACGTTGGACAGAAGATATTAGTACGTACACACTATTTATCCAGCAAATTAAAAGGTAAGTGCAGTAAATTTGAACTTCTATACGCAGGTCCATATCGGATTCGCAGCATTCCTCACCCCAATGTTGTACACGTCGAAACTCTGAGAACCAGAAAATCGAAAGGCAACCATCATGTATCAACTATTAAACCCTTTATTGAATGAACATACTTTATGATTTATCACACTGTAATACATTTTCCAGATATTTATGTGAACAATTACTGATGATTATCGTATTTTTTCTTGGCAAGTGCCCGGCAAGGTAAGGTTGGCAGGTCGCTTTTCTTGTCGTTACACATCAGACCGTGCACATTTTCCATTTTTTGTATGTATGGTTGTTTTTACGTTTTGTTTGTATGCACTGTGAAATAATGAAGGTATAACACACCAGTTGACTCTGACATTTTTGCCCTGTGATATCTCAACATCGTGACTGTTTTACATTTTCTTCTTTTTTGCTGCTGCATTGTGATATTCTCTGTACATTTTTTTGCCTTTGAACACTGTCTATGCTTTTGACATATTACGTTTTTCTGTCATGTTATGCTGTATGCTTAATTGTGTCACCATTAACCAGTCATTATTTAGCGGGTATATGATTTAAATGCAAGACATTAATCTTTGTTCATCAGTTTCAGAAAGGAATGATGCGTAAAGGAAATAAATTAAACAGAAATGGGAATTTCAACTACGGAATAGATGAAAGAAGATACAAAACCTTATGAGGACGAGTAAATGGATCAGAATTAACAAGCATTAACAAGAATATACTACACACATCGCAGAATAGCAGTCTTAACTAATTTTTTCTTTCAGAATACAAGGCGATTGATGCAAGCTGTCAGACAGAACTACACATCTTAGTTTTAAGTGATGAAATATGATAGAAATAAAGAATAGTTATATAATGAGTAATGAAGTGACTTTTTGCAGATGATAATGAATGCTGATGAAGAATAATGATGAAGAATATGCTACTATGAATAATGAAGTTTTTTCTTTACAGGTGATGATGATAATGAAGTTATGATACTATGGATAATGAAGTTTTTTCTTTACAGATGAGGATAATGTTGAAGTTATGAATTTATGCTATGTAGTTATTTAAGTATTTGTTGCAGTTTGCTTTGACAGCAGGTGTTATATTGCATAGTAGGATGACTGAAGATTTTGGAAAGGACAGCTATGGAACACATTTTTTATAGACATTTCACTACTTGTTAATTCGAAGTTCACTACTTTTCAGCATAGTCTACGTTTCTTCTTTCAGCTTAATAATCCATTTTGTATTTTCCAGCAGAAGCTTTTCATGATACTTACTAAACCTGTTACTTATTATACCGTTCTAATACTTGCATTTTTATATTTTACCCATTTGTGTCTATAATTTATAAATGTGATCACATATACTGCCTTGTTTCATAACCTTGCTACAGCTGACTCATGACGAATGACGTTACCTATCCTCATTTGCAGCAATAGGTCAAAAGCAAATATTGTTATGCCTGAGCAATTAATTATCGATCCCAACGCAATGCATTGCTAACAAAAATGTATTACCAGTCCCAAATAATGATAGCAGTTTAAGAGAATTCTGTGTAATGCTGATCAGCTATGAATAATGTCACCTGAAAAATGATTGCTACTGATTACTGTATTGAAATGAACATTAATTAATTATGCTTTGTAACTAGGAAACGAATGCTACTAATTATGCTTTGTAACTGGGAAAAGAATGCTACTGATTACTGTATTAAAATGACCAATGATTAATAATGCTTTGTATTTAGAAAATGAATGCTATTCATTGTTTTGTAAATAGGAAATGAATGCTACTGATTATGTTTTGTAATGCTACTAATTACGCTTTGTAACAAGGAATTGAATGCTATTGATTATGCTTTGTAATTTGGAAAAGAATGCTACCGATGAAATGACCAATGATTAATTAATAATGCTTTGTAATTAGGAAATGAATGCTACTGATTACGGTATTGAAATGAGCAGTGACAATGTTGTCTGTAAAACAATTAATGAACATTTTCTGTAATACTACATAAATGGTACAGAAATGTTCAATAACTAGGCTATGGATACCGCAAACTACTAATGTAATCAAAACTAGTCTGTGATATAATGTCCTTCACCTTCTGACCTAACTACCTGGAATTATTGTAACATCCATTTGTCTTGTCCATCCTCATTATCATGGAGCACTATATTTGGTTTTTGCACTAATTCTACGTTGGTGTGCCTCTTACGAGCGTGGTGTTGACACGACATGCTGTCCACCACCGTAAGCGACGAAGACATTATTATGGTCCCACTGTTTGGTGTACCTGGTATACTGCCAAATGATAGCGTGGAATATTATTACGACGTTTCAGTGTCTTGATACGCTGATAAATACTTCTGGGAACGGAACTGCAGATTGTATCACTTAGTGTTGTGATTCTGTGGAAAGATATGGACTTTCAGTGCAGCTGTGTGCAAACTAAAGTGCTACAACCATGATGCAATCCTTTCCTTTCCTATCCTAATAGTGAAAATCATTTTTAGCTAACATCATTTATGTTCATGGCCTATACATATTTTTTCGATTTGTTGAACTCCAGTGCGAGTACACTTGTGTCACTTGTCGACATGATTTTTTGGCCATTATGTTTATTTATTGTGAAAATACTAAAGACATTTTTCGATTTGTTCTGAAGTGCAGTATGTGTGCACTCTTGTCATCTATATTGTATATACTTTTTGTGATTTGATGATTTTTCTACCCTTGCGTTTATTTGTTATAAAAATGTTCAAAAATTTTTCTGTGCATGTGCACTTATGTGAATATGTTTTCAACTGAACTTCAGTGCCTGTGCACTCTTCTCAATTTTCGATATGATTTGTGTTCATTCTGTATATTTTTTATGATTTGTGTCATTTGTTACTCATTGTATATACATTTTGTCTTTTGCTGATATGTTCTCCACTGCAGTGCATGTGCACTCATGTCCCTTGTCAACATGATTTTGTTAAAAAAAAAAAAAAAAAACTACAGAATCTTACAGTGCGTATGCACTTTGTTATCTGTCAAATAATTTGTATATACATTTTTCTGATATGTTTTGTACTCACATTTTGTACTATAAGTGAATATTTTGTAAATTGTAAAAGTTAATTAGTTGAAAAAATTTGTTACGATGGCAAGTCCAAATGACTCACCATCGCTGCCAAATTTTTGCCCCCCCAGTGGAGGGTTATGAAACACGTATGTTGTGTGGCAGCGATGATGAGGCATTGTAGAATCTCTGACCAGAGAGCAGTTGCGCTCGAGTCGCAGTGCAGTACAGTAGTCTGTCGGCAGTTGTAGCCGAGTAGAGTTGCGGTATAGTTGCGAGAGAGTTCAGTAGTGGTAGCCCAGAGCAGACGGCGTGCGTCGGCACCGCAATGGTCGAGATTGACGATGAGGTATATTTTTATTAAATAAGTATTCATGTAGCTTTGCGCTCACCAGATAATCTTATGTACTTTCATTGTAATTACCTTTCAAGAATCGCCCCAATAATAATCTGATTTCAAAGCAATTTTTAACTAAAGAATCATTCGATTTCCTTCCATTTCCTTAAAGAAAATTTTCAGATAACTTTAAAAAAAAATAATTATTGCAATGCATTTCCTCCAACCCGCGGCCAACAATAAGAGCAGAATTTTGACATGCAGTTTTACTAAGGTAAGAAATTAATTCTGATTTTTGCACAGGGCCAAAGACTGACATTTCGGTCTATTTGCATTTTCATTGTCACTGAGATTTTATTATCACTGAATTGACTTTCATTTTGTGAGAAACTTATACTTGGGTCAGATAGCTAAATTTTAATTAATTGTCTTTGTCATTAATATTTTTGTGGGAAGGTTACACTTTGCTGTGGCTCCATTTCTAATAAATATAGTCATTTAAAAATTTCTGTGGGGAGGTTACAACTGATGATGATGATGATGCCTTTTAAAGTATTTCATTTGTTGATCTGAAATATTATTCGGACCTTTAGCCAAGAAGATATTTTCATTTTACTTAAGTAAGGCCTTCAGCCGTTTCTCTAAATCCTTGTCTTTTAAAAGGAATAATTTAAACCTTATTATTGAGAAGTTACTTCGGCCCTCAGCCGTGAATTGAACCTTGTAGTTTTAAAAAGAAAACTGTGCATTTTGTTTTCGAAGAATAAAGTTTTGTGTTCCTGTGTAAGTAACAGTAACTGATCTTGACCCATTTCCACAACCCGATCCGCTCTGTCCTGCGAAACCAGAATTCAAGACGTTATTCAGAAACAGTCCTTCCTGCCACTGCACTATATTCTTCACTCCAGCGTATTTTTCCAAACAGGCGGATAGCCCGTCAACTGGCCAGGGTGGGGGCTGCAGGACGTGTTTGCCGGTCCTGCGGCCGTGTGGACAGGCGGCTACTGGGTGGTGCTCCCCGCACACTCACGCCGCTCCACTCGGCCACAGATGGTCCCCCCCCCCCCATCCCCCTTCCATCCCCTCCTAGCCCCACCCAACACGACCCTCGCTGCCAGCCTTCTAGCCGACCACCCACTTCCGGCGGGCTTTCCGGGCGCCGCGCATTCCGGTCGAACCGTTTCCGGCGCCTCGCACTCTTCAGTAAGCAGGCTCTCGGCCAGCGCCGGTCGAGTGCGACCGCTGCTGCCTGTGGAGGGGGGGCGACGCCACAGGGCCACTACTTGCAGCCACTGCGGCGGCCGGCGGCTTCTGTCCCCTCCACTAGGCTTCACACTGCACTGCTCCAGTGTGCGACTGTTTCCATTTCCCTCAGCGGCCTCCGTAGCCGACACTAGCTGCTTACTTCAACAATAGAAGGTACATCACAACTAACACCAAAGACTGACTCAGATGAAAGTGTTTACGAGGTGCGACAATAAAGTATTGAGATGTGTCAACCCTGCAGGCTTGCGTCAGCACAATATCTTTGACATTGGTCTATAAGCTGCTTCTAGTCCAAGCGGAACATCCGTCTATAAGCTGCTTCTAGTCCAAGCGACACATCGATGCAACTGCCAGTCATGAGTTGTGCTGTAATAAGTTAGCACGTGTTTGTGTCTCTCGTCACGGAAATGGAACTGCATAATATTGCGCAACGGTATGCCATTTCATTTCGCGTTAAATTTGGTGAAAACGCGACAACTTACAGTAACCTTCAGAAGGCTTTTGGAGAGGAGGTTATATCAAGAGCTCAAATTTTTCGCTGGCATAAAATGTTTAGTGAAGGCATAACGAATGTTGAAGATGAAGACCGCAGTGGATGACCATCAACTTCAGACGGAGGTCAACTTGGCCAGGATGCGTGAACTCGTACGATCTGATCAGAGATTATTTGTGAAAATGATTCCAGAAGAACTGAACACGAATCGAGAAATGGTTTGTCTAATAATAACTAAAGATCTTGGTATAAGAAAGATTTGTGCAAAGGTCCCCAAAAATGTCTAACCAGAACAGTGAGAAACATGGAAAAATGAGCTCACTGCTAGAGCAAAAGGAAATCAATCCAGAATTGTTGAGCCATGTTGGTTTTTTCAGTACGATGCCAGCCAGGATGGCCGAGCGGTTCTAGACGCTACAGTCTGGAACAGCGCGACTGCTATGGTCGCAGGTTCGAATCCTGCCTCGGGCATGGATGTGTGTGATGTCGTTAGGTTAGTTATATTTAAGTAGTTCTAAGTTTTAGGGGACTGATGACCTTAAAAGTTAAGTCCCATAGTGCTCAGATCCATTTTTTTTTCAGTACGATCCAGAGGCAAAACGCCAAAGTTCGCGATGGTGCTCAAAGGGATCATCCTGACCGAAAAAATTCAAAAGTGAAGTGCATGCTTTTGTGCTTCTTTAATTCCAAGGGAATTGTTCATAAACAGTTAATCATTATTACTACAAATAAATTTTGGAAAGACTTCTTAAAGAGTTCTTCATGTCTGTGCCAACATTGCTGATAATTGGATTCTGCATTACAATAATGCGCCATTCCACACTGCTCTGTCAGTACAGCAATTTTTAACCTCAAAAGAAATTTCAGTGCTACCACAGCCACCTTATTCAGTTTTTTCTATTTCCGAGAGTCAAAACGGAGGTCAAGGGAAACCATTTTCAAACAACGCAAGGTGTCCAAAAAGCTGTGACGAGGGTGTTAGAGGATAATACAGAAGATGAGTTCCAGAAATGTTACCATCAACGGCAGAAGCGCTGGAAAAGGTGCGTGCAATCAGAAGGGAACTACTTTGAAGGAGACAACACTAAACGTGACTATAACGGTAAGCAACATTTTCTTTTCACATCAGTCTCACCTTGTATTTCTCATTACTTACAATCGTGACAGGACAAAGTGATTGACGAGTGGAGTGGTGGGTTTTTGTGACTGAGAGTGGGTTGACCTGAAACAACCTTCCTCACCCTTCAATTCAACATTTCCACCCAACTTTTTGATCTTCTGAATCGGATGGGTCTTAACTGCGGGTCAGTTCCACAGATGTTTCAACGGATCTGGCCCGCCAATCTGAGGCCACTCGTTTCCCCCTGACAAACCATTAGTGAAATTATCGTCACATCATCATGTAGTTCACGTATACAGCCATAAATGAGGTAAAAACCAATTTTTTTCATTGAATTGTTTCTCTAAAATCGTGTGAGAAAGACTATTGGGTAGAAGACGTGAGTGCGCCGTTCTACCGGAGTGCTGCGTGAGCCACTGGCTCGTCGAAAGGCCACGGACTTGCCAGAACGAAGCCTCTGGCAGAAACCGGCCTATGCGAGTACCTGGCGAGCGGACAAATCGGCAGTTCCCACAACTGTGGATAATGGTATAGAGGTAGTGCCTCCACTGATACCAAGGTCGGGACTGTTCGAGTTCAAAAATCCGCCGGAAATATTCGTGGCCCTTTGCTAAAATCAACTCGTGTATGACAACTATTCGGCCACCCAGACCTGCGCCGGACATCAGAACTCAACCAAGCCTGACCAGCGCTGCAACGATAATGCCGACAGCACAGTTCTCGGAACTGCTGCGAGAGGAAGAAAAATGGAAGGTACACGCTGCTTCGTTCTGAAGCAGAGACCTAAACAACTCATGTCACCAGTGGGACGTTTCCACTCCAACCAGCACAAAACTGGCTGGCAATATTTACATTTAAAACACACCACATACGGCATACAAACACGGTAATGTCCGATTGATCGCGGAATGGAAACGACAGTGAAAATACGATGAAACTTTGCACAGACATGTTGGGCTGTGTCATGAGTATGCCAGTCGATGGCGTCACGTCGCTCTTTTCAGATTTGAGCGCACAGTGAGAGCGTAAAGAGGCCTAGAAAAAGTGTCTCCCCCACCCCAAGTGTGAGGGTCTGGTGAGAGATTTCGCCTGAAGCTATTCAACCCACATAACATGAATGTTATGCGTTTCTCGCCCACACTCTGCAGGGGTAAAGAAAATGGGAAGTATTTGATTAACAAGACTACAGTCCGTAATTTACTCCCACTGAGTTTCGTTTCTGCTCAGATGAACCGCTAGCTTCGAAGACAACATTTTGGCACAGAAATTAAGCTTTAGCTGGCATAGACATTTGACGGAATGCACAGCCGGCTGCCTTCTATGGCAAGCGCATGGGAAAGTTGGTACAACGTTATGACAAATGTCTTAAGTCTGAGTGGCAACTATGTGGAGAAGTAGATGGAAGGTTTAGTGTTTCAAATGAAACATTTTTGAATTTCACAACGGTTTCCATTTCACAACCGATCGTACCTTACTTTCCGAATAGCCTGCGTACCTTCGCTGATCAAAATTCATTAATCACTTCAAGAAAATGAAATTTTGGCATGAGTCAATATTACATGTCATCACAGGCAACACACCTCCAACACACACCAAATAATAACATTGACCTACCAATGTTTTAAATACGAGCAGAAATGCTCCTAGTGGTCAGCATTAGATAATATTTAAAGAGAATAAAATCTTGACGTCAATGAAAAGGAAATGAAAAACCAAACAAAGCATCTCAGATCGATATCACATAGTTGGTATTTCTGCACGCATAATCGGTGTATTCTGCTTCACATAGTTTATAAACACCGAGGTTCAGTATTAAAAAACCGCATTCATAGCAGATTATTAACCTGTATAATGCAGGTGTTACCGTGCACTCAATTATTAGTAATGGTTACAACGCATTAATAGATACATAGCGGCCTCTCACTAAGCTACACCAAGCTGAATCTTAATCTAGGTTGCTCATTAGATGTTTATAATTTTAATTATGATAGCGTCACGTAGAATATCACAACTATCGGGCATTAATCCTCTTATCGCAGAGCAACACTAGCCATAGCGTATCTACGTTTCAGTAAAAAGCGGGATATAGTCCCTTTACAAAGACATAGGCTTTCGCCTGGCCAATACTGATAGCAGGATATAAGCACACAGCAACAGAGTTCTTCATAGTCAGCGAACTTAAGCTGATTTATCATTGACATAATCAGAATCACTCCAGATATCAGAAGCCAGGTGTGCTGTGAACACGACCTCTTGCTCATTAGATACTCCGTGCGAATGCAGACTCGACTGATGTTGAGTCTGTCACCCCAGATAATATGAAACAACAGATTACTCTCAAGAAGCTAACATGCTACTTGAACAGTCAACTGCAGCATACATCGGATAACGTTATTTTAAGTTCCTGAACTCGTCAACGGCCTCGCCTATTACTTATAGTTGGAGGACCTGGGAATTTCATTCGAATAATTTAAATTAATGGTTGCTGAATGACAGAGTTTATATGGTAAGATAATTTTTATTCAAACGATGTGTGAAAATTGCTCAGGACACATAAACGTCGAGGTTTTAAAACAGTAATTTAAATAGAGAAACTGAATGGTTATTAGGGTTGCCATTAACATGATTACGTTTATGGTGGAGCCCAGACACATAAAGGAGACGATTTACGTGATTGTAAAGCTTTTAAATTACACAAAATAGATATGAATTCGAATAGAGCATGCAAAAAATCAATAAATTATGGAAGAATCAGAAAGAAACATCACTAGGTGGGTGAGCTCCAATGAGTTAACTCGACCGCGAAACAGAAAACATGAGTAGTTATGAGAAAAATCCCTTTTCAACCAAGAATTAGAGGACAGAAAACTTGCACACCAGCTCGTGAAGCGCTTAGATCAAGTTTGGAAGCTATATAAAATGTAATAGTCTGCCAATCGGTTGCACACATGCTCTTTTAAAAAAGCACATTAACCAAGTTTTGATAGTTCTAACACTATCTTCATCGTAGTGGTAAAAGTTCATGCAATCACATAACAACTTTAAAATTTCAGAAACAATGCTCTCGTCAAATGACATGTTTGCGTACCATGAGTTAAGAATAAAAATCATAATAAAAGAGACAGACAGTTGTCACAGAATGATAAAACCATGGTTGCAAATGGCGGCACAAGTTAACTGTTGTAGCCTGCTAAGACCGGCACATACACAGCGGACACAGAGACACAGAGAGACACTATCATGCCCACCATGCCATGGTTCAACAGAAAGCCAATCATTCTACACAAACTCAGAAAATTCACCCCATTCACTAGTCTCAGCCTTATGTGTGAACCCATTCGAAGTCAAGTACAAACACCTGGAAAACAATATCGCCCACCACTTCAGGAAACACACACGCAAAACAAACCCCACACGTTTCTAAAGCCAAACTCAGACAGAACGCATTAAGGAAAAGCCCACCGGTTCTTAGTACTAAATGGGCAAGAGTCCAGACATGATACGAGGTCGGTCGGTCCACAGTGACGCAGCCGATGTTAATTAAGACCATTATTATCAATTATTACGGTTGCTTAACATCCTAAACACGACCAAAAGCTAGACGTAGTCATCGTTTCCTCCCAGATGACAAGCAGAATTCACTCTCAGTCAACGAACCCACTTAATGAATCACAGATATAGGGAATCAGTACAAGATTTCAATGAGATTTCACAGCCTGAAAAATCTCCATAAGTAAATGATGTTACTCAACACCAGACAGATAGACTATCGGTAAGTGATCTTTCACTCGGTTCGCATAAAAAAAAATTAAATGCCCCGAATCACCGAATACACATTCAACAAAGACAGGATTGCAAATTACTGTCCGAGACTTCTGCACCTTTAAAAAATTCACGGGAAAGACTGAAAACACGTAAGATACGAAAAAGTCTGCTTCCATTCAATAATGCCGTTATCACAACTCGAAATTGAAAAAGAATTGAGATTTGAAAGAAGTGGCTAGAAGAAACTGGATGCTGGATCCCAATACTTATATGTTCTAGTGCTGATTGGAGATTGGATTGGTATTTGTTAATTGAAATCTAATATTATGTGCACTTGGTTGTAGCATTTTCACACCACGAGACGATGTAGTAGTGCCAGCTGCAAGGACTTAATTACATTTATCACTGAAGTTTACTTGGACAAACAAAAGTTTTTTGGACGACATATATTACCATTAAATAGATTAATCACACAACCCATATCAGTAACAAAGAACTCTCCCGGTCATTACCACTGTTTCAGTAATTTTTAGTAAGAGACAAATGGAACTGTCAGATGGACTTTGACGGAAGGGCCTATTAAGGTGAAGTCGGTATCTACTTTTTAATTATCCTGATTTGTTAAAACAGTGACCGTGAATGCATGTGACTACCCAGTACCTTCTTATACCAAAATGCAAAGTACACTCGCTAATAATATTTCAGCTCTGCGTGCACGTACTGATAATCTGAAATAACAAAGAAATGAAACATTTACGACAGTTGGAAGGTAGCATAATACTACAGCAACGAATCCAATAGCAACCGAGCGTCGTAGTAGTTTTGGTAATCACTCACACAACCTTACATTTCGACTATACTACTAACTGTGAAATATTAACATAAATATTTTTACGGATGATGGTGTGCGTTTTATAAGTCTATTAATTTACTGCAATGGGTGAACGGTACGTTCGTAAGAAAATTCATTCTTAAGAAAGTTGAGGGACCGATGACCGTAGCAGTCTGGTCCCTTTAATCCCACAAACCAACCAACCAACCAAGGAAGTTGATTCTTTAGAGCCAAAATATTTTATGACGATCTGTTCTAAAAAAATAGAACCATATTTTTCATCTTATTGAAGTCTTGAATTTCAGAACGAGAACGAAAATAGTTATCGAGAAACAACACTTTACGAACAATAGTACCTAGCTCCGTTGTCCCTGTAGACGTCGTGTTTCGTTGCAGAAAAACGACTCCCATATTCTCCATCATTCCACCTGTTGGAAGGTTACGTTAACTACACTGTAGTTAGGAAACTCATCGGATACCAAATAACACCATGTCAGACCTCCTTTTGCATGGTGTATGCAGCAGCTCGACGTGGCGTAGACTCAACAAGTCGTTGGAAGTCCCTTGCTGAAATACGGAGCCATGCTGCCTCCATAGTCGTGCATAACTTCCAAAGTGTTGGCAGTTCATGACCTTCTGCAATAATTGATCTCTTGATTACGTCCAATAAATGTTCGGTGGGATATTCGCTAGAATAGTTCAGAATGTTCTTCAAACCACTCGCGAACAATTATGGACCTGTAACATGACGCATTGTTATCCACAAAAATTCCATCGTTACTTGGGAACATGAAATCCATGCATGTCCCCAACTAGCCGAACATAGCCATTTCTCGTCAATTATCGGTTCTGTTGGAGAGAGGCACCAGTCCGTTCCATGTAAACGCAACCCACACCATAATGGCGCCAGCACCATCTTCCACAGCGCCTTGTGGACAACGTGGTTCAGTGTCGTCGTGGGGTGTGCGTCACACTCGAAACCTACCTATTAGTGCCTTCTGGGGACTGTGGGGAGGGGTTATTAGATGAAGTTCTGATGAAGAAGCCATTTCCGGAAATGTATCTTTTGGCTGTAAAACAAGTTTGAAGGTTGTGTCACATCTAAATCTCTTGCTTTGCAGGAGCTGTTTCACGTGGCGGCTATCCTTTTCGTTGCTCATGGTTTACCTGAAGCGTGGTTTCATAGACATCGTCAGTAAACCGACGTGCTCGTCCACGGAGAATCGCAGTCAATCCTAGTTCCGAATGTATCATCAGTCTGTTGCAGCCTATGTTGGAGTCGGCCGAAAATCGTATATAATTGACTGAGGTAATTCGGAAAACGTTATCGAATCATGTGTTAAGCAGCTGTATCATCGATTTCCGTATTGTGAAACGGGAGATTTGAAACTGAAGCAGTCTTGAAACCTATTTTATATCACAATCACTTTCGGACATAAATCCCTCATCAGTGCTTTGTCTGCTAAGTTCCTTCTACGCCCTCTGAAGGCTGTGACGGAAATGGCTGAACACCCTGCGTAAGAAGCCTAACCGCTCGCTCATTTCGGTCGGTAAGTAACAGCTTTAATTCATTCCTTATTCTAACAAAAAATGGCTGTGGCTGTGAGTACTATGGGACTTAACTTCTATGGTCATCAGTCCCCTAGAACTTAGAACTACTTAAACCCAACTAACCTAAGGACAGCACACACATCCATGCCCGAGGCAGGATTCGAACCTGCGACCGTAGCAGTCCCGCGGTTCCGGACTGCGCGCCTAGAACCACTAGACCATTCTAACAAAACCTTTCAGAAACGTATTGCAGTAATATTTCAAAAAAAGTATTTAAAAGACAAGAATGGTCACTAACAATAAAGGTACTATAAGAAATTAAAGCTCAACACCCTACCTTGTTTTATGTTACATAAGCACGAAACATTCATTGTACGCTCTCTTGTGTTCTGACCTGTTCTGTAAGAACCTCGTCCGTTAGAAGTCGATGTGATGTGTAATTGTGAACTGGAAGCTGAAACAATATATCAGTATTTTTAAAATTGTGTTTTACGCGTTTTATTTCAAAAAGCGAATTCGCCGTATGGTCCGCATTGATTCCAGAGATCACCATCTTTTAACAAATCTGAAGAACCAGTTAAATAAACAGAAAGAATTATTTTCGTAAATATTTAAAAGAGTAAAATATTGACAGATAAAGAATATGGATAGCGAACAGCATTGAAGTGATAATAACTGAAATTTTTTTCCAGAAGTACATTACGCTAACCGGTAGTCAATTGTTTGAGTGAATTTCGAAGGGAATAACAGAATGTCTGGTTTCTCCGCCAATGATGCTACTGGTACAAAAATTGTTACATTTCATACGCTCATTAATTTGCCTATTGCTACTATGCGGAGTAAGATAATTCAAATCAGAATCTTATTAATCCAGCTGGAAATAAATAGAGTTCTCAGTTTCGGCGTAGACTTGGATAATCATCGAACAGCTTGTTGTGTAGCCGTACATCGTGAGTTTTTCTACGCCTCCAAAGCATTTTAAAGCATATTTTCTTTAGCTTCACCAAATTGGTAACGAAAGCCGTGTGTGTTTGGGTCGCGGTTCTCCACCAACTACACGGACACCACAGTACCCACAAATACGATAACAACTTGTCATCTTTAGCAAGAAAGCAAGAACTTCATATATAAAATTTCACTGCCGTACAACTGCTACGGCAAAACAAAAAAAAAAAAAAAAAAAAATGGTTCAAATGGCTCTGAGCACTATGGGACTTAACATCTATGGTCATCAGGCCACTAGAACTTAGAACTACTTAAACCTACGAGGCAGAGAAAAAATCCCTGACCCCTGCCCCCCCTCCCCCCCTCCCCCGGCAAAACAAGAGAAATATCCGGCGCACAAGTTAGAACGACGAGAGAACGATCCTAAATTAAATAGGAACAAATCGACAGTCTGACCATTTGAAATTACAATAGCCAGTAGTAATTACAAACGCAGCCCCACCACCGGCCCCCTCATGCATCCGCTGAGGTACGCTGCTTCGTTCTCCCGCCGTGCACCATAATTACATCGTATCCTTCTTGCTCGCTCTCAGATGTGCTCTTCACAAACTAAATTGTAATCCACTGCATGCCGGTGGTGGACAGTGACTGTTGAATATTCAGTAGTATAGAAGAACGGCAGTCTGCCACAGAATCCGTAATTTATTTCAGATCTAGATTTCGACTATAGCATTGTCATCGTCGGTGCATTACCAGAAAGTGCATGTAGGTATAACCATTTCACATGTTTATGCTCTGACATGGTTATATCTATATGACTCTTCAGATAACGCATTGATAATGAAGATATTGTGGTTGAAATCTAGAACTGAACTAAATTACGAATTTTGGACTGACTGCTGTCCTCCTACACATTTGAATGTTTTTTAAATTCTTCCTTCTGTAGGAGTTCTTTAATAATTTATGTGTACAGTTAATTTTCACTGAACAAACATAGTCTTGGGTCCAAGTAAGTATTATGCAGGGTGGTCCATTGGTCGTGACTGGGCCAAATATCTCACAAAATAAGCGTCAAACGAAAAAACTACAAATAACGAAACTTGTCTAGCATGGAGGGGGAAACCAGATGGCGCTACGGTTTGCCCGCTAGATGGCACTGCGATAGATCAAACGGATATCAACTGCGTTTTCTTAATTAGGAACCCCCATTTTTATTACATATTCGTGTCGTACGTAAAGAAGTATGAATGTTTTAGTTTGACCACTTTTTTCGCTTTAGACGAAGACGTTGTTAACAGGTAGGCTCATTAAATTAAAATACAGAACGTAGGTACGTTTGAACATTTTATTTCGTTTGTTCCTATACGATACATGTACCTTTGTGATCTTATAATTTCTGAGAACGTATGCTGTTACAGCGTGATAACCTGTAAATACCACATTAATGCAATGTTGTTGTTGTTGTTGTGGTCTTCAGTCCTGAGACTGGTTTGAGGCAGCTCTCCATGCGACTCTATCCTGTGCAAGCTTCTTCATCTCCCAGTACCTACTGCAACCTACATCCTTCTGAATCTGTTTAGTGTATTCATCTCTTGGTCTCCCCCTACGATTTTTACCCTCCACGCTGCCCTCCAATATTAAATTGGTGATCCCTTGATGCCTCAGAACATGTCCTACCAACCGATCCCTTCTTCTGGCCAAGTTGTGCCACAAACTCCTCTTCTCCTCAATCCTATTCAATACCTCCTCATTAGTTATGTGATCTAATCTTCAGCATTCTTCTGTAGCACCACATTTCGAAAGCTTCTATTCTCTTCTTGTCCAAACTATTTACCGTCCATGTTTCACTTCCATACATGGCTACACTCCATACAAATACTTTCAGAAATGACTTCCTGACACTTAAATCTATACTCGATGTTAACAAATTTCTCTTCTTCAGAAACGCTTTCCTTGCCATTGCCAGTCTACATTTTATATCCTCTCTACTTCGACCATCATCAGTTATTTTGCTCCCCAAATAGCAAAACTCCTTTACTACTTTAAGTGTCTCATTTCCTAATCTAATACCCTCAACATCACCTGACTTAATTCGACTACATTCCATTATCCTCGTTTTTCTTTTGTTGGTGTTCATCTTATATCCTCCCTTCAAGACACCATCCATTCCGTTCAACTGCTCTTCCAAATCCTTTGCTGTCTCTGACAGAATTACAATGTCATCGGCGAACCTCAAAGTTTTTATTTCTTCTCCATGGATTTTAATACCTACTCCGAATTTTTCTTTTGTTTCCTTTACTGCTTGCTCAATATACAGATTGAATAACATCGGGGAGAGGCTACAACGCTGTCTTACTCCCTTCCCAACCACTGCTTCCCTTTCATGTCCCTCGACTCTTATAACTGCCATCTGGTTTCTGTACAAATTGTAAATAGCCTTTCGCTCCCTGTATTTTACCCCTGCCACCTTTAGAATTTGAAAGAGAGTATTCCAGTCAACATTGTCAAAAGCTTTCTATAAGTCCACAAATGCTAGAAACATAAAATTCTCAAAATGATGTCCGTCAACCTCAATGCATTTGGCAGTACGTGTAACGACATTCCTCTCAACAGAGAGTAGTTAGCCTTCCGTAATGTTCGCAAAAGCACTGACAATGCGCTGACGCATGTTGTCAGGCGTTGTCGGTGGATCACGATAGCAAATATCCTTCAACTTTCCCCACAGAAAGAAATCCGGGGACGTCAGATCCGGTGAACGTGCGGGCCGTGGTATGGTGCTTCGACGACCAATCCACCTCTCATGGAACATACTACTCAATATCGCTTCAACCGCACGCGAGCTATGTGCCGGACATCCATCATGTTGGAAGTACATCGCCATTCTGTCATGCAGTGAAACATCTTGTAGTAACATTGGTACAACATTACGTTGGAAATCAGCATGCATTGAACCATTTTGATTGCCATCGATACAATGGGGGCCAGGTATCCTTCCTACCATAATGCCGCACCATACATTAACCCGCCAAAGTCGCTAATGTTCCACTTGTCACAGCCATCGTGGATTTTCCGTTGCCCAATAGAGCATATTATGCCGATTTAGGTTACCACTGTTTGTGAATGACGCTTCGTCGATAAGTAGATCGCGTGCAAAAAACCGGTCATCGTCCCGTAATTTCTCTTGTGCCCAGTGGTTGAACTGTACACGACGCTGAAAGTCGTCGCCATGCAATTCCTGGTGCACAGAAATATGGTACGGGTGCAATCGATGCTGATGTAGCACTCTCAACACCGATTTTTTTGAGATTCCCGATTCTCGCGCAGTTCGTCTGCTACTGATGTGCGGATTAGCTGCGACAGCAGCTAAAACACCTACTTGGGCATCATTATTTGTTGCAGGTCGTGGTTGACATTTCATATGTGGCTGAACCATTCCTCTTTCCTTAAATAACGTAACTATCCGGCGAACAGTCCGGACACTTGGATGATGTCGTCCAGGATACCTAGCAGCATACATAGCGCACTCCCGTTGGGCATTTTGATCACAATAGCCATACATCAACATGATATCGATCATTTCCGCAATTGGTAAACGGTCCATATTAACACGGGTAATGTATCACGACGCAAATACCGTCCGCACTGGCGGAATGTTATGTGATACCACGTACTTATACGCTTGTGACTATTACAGCGCCAACTATCACAAAGCGAAAAAAGTTGTTCAACTAAAACATTTACATTTCTTTACGTAATACCCGAATATGTAATAAAAATGGGAGTTACTATTTTTAGCCGGCCCGGGTGGCTGAGCGGTTCTAGGCGCTACAGTCTGGAACCGCGCGACCGTTACGGTCGCAGGTTCGAATCCTGCCTCGGGCATGGATGTGTGTTATGTCCTTAGGTTAGTTAGGTTTAAGTAGTTCTAAGTTCTAGGGGACTGATGACCTCAGATGTTAAGTCCCATAGTGCTCAGAGCCCTTTGAACCATTTGAACCTATTTAAAAAAAAAACGCAGTTGATACCCGTTTGACCTGTGGCAGCGCTATCTGGCAGGCCAATCATAGCACCATCTGGTTTCGCCCTTCAAGCTAGACGAGTTTCGTTCTTTGTAGTTTTTTCGTTTGATGCTTATTTTGTGAGATATTTGGCGCGGTCACTATCAATGGACCACCCTGTATACATCTACATACACAGGGTGTATCATAATTAATAGCGTAAATGCATACAGTTGAAAGTACACGATACTAGAAACAAAAATGTTCAGTAAACATAGGGTCAAAAATGCATACCTTTCGAGCCACGAGCAATTTTTCATCTTCGATACTGTCAAACAAATCTCTTGTAGTGCAAGCTGTTTGCATTCCATATTTTAGGAAGTGGCAGTATGGTCAAAAACAAGAAAAAATGTCTAGTAAATATGTGCTCTAAAATGTGTACCTTAAAAGTATTGAGCATTTGTTCATTAGAAGAGTTATGGTTCAAAGTAGCGTAGATGAAAAAGTGCTCATAGCTCTTAACGTATGCGTTTGAGAGCACATGATTACTGGACTTTTTTTCTTGTTTTGGTATGCATATGTATGCATTTACTCCATTAATTATGGCACACCCTGTATACTCCACAAATCACAGTATGGTGGTTGACGGGGTGAACCATGTACCACTCTTATCCGCCTTGTTTTCTGTTCCACTTGCAAATAGAGCGAGAGGAAAACGATTGCATATATGCCTCGTGCGAAGTCTAATCTCACTGGTCTTCTCTTCATGGTCCTTACCCGAAGTGTAAGTTAGCAGCAGTGGAATCATTCTGCAGACAGCCTCAAATGCCAGTCTCCTAATTTTTCACAATAATGCTTCTCGAAAAGAACGCTGCCCTCCCTCCAGTGATTTCCAGTTGAGTTCCCGACGTATCTCCGTACTGCTTCTGTGTTGTTCGAACCTACCGGTAATAAATGTAGCAGTCCACATCTGAATTTCTTCGATGTCTTCCTTTAATGTCACATGGTGTGCATTCCAAGTACTCGAATAGTACTTAACACTAGTCCTATGTGAGAGCTCCTCTACAGATTGTAGGGAAGCAGCCTACTCACGCTGTAGTAAATTCACATCAGTCTTTCCATTGTGTGCCAGCCAGTCTGCTGTAACTAGCTCTGACGTCATAAATGTTGCGCAATACTTTAAAAATCAAGCAAATAACCTAAAACTTTTCTAGCATGTCAGGAGTAATACTAAATTAATGTGTGTTGAATATCAGTTCGATAACTTTAGCCATTTTCGAAATTTGGACATTTTCTGTAAAAATCATTGGCGCAACAGAAAAGAGCTAGAGACTTCAAAATTTATATTTAGATTCATCTTTCATAATGATTTAATAAAAACAGTACTTTGGATTTCACAAATTAAGATTTTAGTGGAAATTCATGATTTTCTGGTTTTCGTCTCAAAATTTAATGAAGCAAGATAGATTAAGTAGGCTAATAAATAAGGCTAGGATGTTTAGACTTAAATAGGTTGGAGATCCGCTATAACTATGAAGATGTGGAAAGTTTCATTTGAATACCTATAAAATTATAGCGATAGCGTATCTCCAAAGGGCCAGTTCAGAGCTCTTCTACAGCATGCCGTGTAATTAAATTAATTCTCTCGCCCAAA
The DNA here is from genome assembly GCF_023898315.1 of Schistocerca nitens. Taxonomy (NCBI): domain Eukaryota; kingdom Metazoa; phylum Arthropoda; class Insecta; order Orthoptera; family Acrididae; genus Schistocerca; species Schistocerca nitens. The sequence goes on from NC_064614.1 coordinate 74,799,852, forward strand.
ATATTTAACGTAGCCACGTCAAAATTTTATTATCAATACTTACCTGTGTGCTGAATGCACATTTAAATTAAGAGCTTCATCGGCCATCAGATAGAGAAGCTATGATTTATTAGGTAACTTAAAGTGTTGCATTACTAGCCCAGTGGCTAGTCGGGAGAGCCGATTTGATCAGGCGTTCCCTTAGCCGTCCGCACCGCGGCTTTATATACAAGAACGCTGCGCGAGGAGGTAAGGCCCCAGTTCTCTCCAGACGCTGAATGACACGCCATCTGTGTCGGGAGTCGCGTCGCGTCGGTATCACTGATACAAGCAGCCTCGGATGCCGTATAAAGTTACTCGAGATACGCGTAACCATGAAATCATTTGCGAGTGAAGTGTTAATTCTGGGATGATTTTCATTATCTAGCTTCAGTTTGCGTATTGTCGTATTTTCACGTGCCGTCGCGGGACAGACATTCTACCAATTATTTAGCGTGGCGTTTGATGAAATATTTTCATCAAATTATGGCGAGCATTCAATTTAACATTTAATTCGGACATTTATAGTTGCATCAGCGCATTAGACTCTGAACTGCTCTGTTAGTCAGGTTGTGTGGATACTTGTGTTTTTCAGCTGTGACTTTCAGAATATACTCAACTATTTTGGAATATCGTTTTTGATTATAAATCCCGGAAAATCTCCTAATTCCTCAGAGCTATAAGCTGCAGCTATAATTGTATTCTCAGATGAAGTGGGCACTAGGAATTCTAATTACAGGCTTCACGTTTTGCTTAATCACTTGCTGGTTGCTAAGGTGTAATTAGAGAGGCAGTGTTGAGAACGGCGAAAGACAGCATAAATAACATTCTAAATAATAGGAAATGAACTGATTTTACATTCAAACATTTATACAGCAATTATATAGACCTCATTCGCCGCCCCACAAGATGAACCACACTTTCCTAAAATTCTCCAATAATCGGAAGTCGACCATTCGCCTCCCTTGCTACAGACTTTACATGCTCATTTTACTCCTTATTCTTTTGTAGCAGTATGCCTAGGTATTTAATCGACTTAAGTTTGTCAAGCAGTACACTACCAGCACTACATTCGAACATCTGCATTAACTCATATTTTTCTACATTTGGAGACAGCTGCCATTCATCACACCAAGTAGAAATTTTCTCTAAGTCATGTCGTCTCGTCTTAGAGTCACTCAGCGGCGACATCTTCCAATTCTCTATAGCATCATCAGGAGACAGGCGCAGACCGCTGCTTACCCTGTCCGCCAGATCATTTACGTATATAAAAGGATAGCAAAGGTCCTATCACACTTCCCTGGGGCAATCCTGACGGTACTCTTGTCTCTGATGAACACTTTCCGTCGAGGACAACATACTGGGTTTTATTACTTAAGAAGTCTTCGAGGTACTCATATATCTGTGAACTTATTCCATACGCTTATATCTTCGTTAACAGCCTGCAATGAAGCACCGTGCCAAATGCTTTTCGGAAATCTAGAAATATAGAACCTGCCTGTTGCCTTACATCCATAGTTCGTAGTATGTCAAGTGAGAAAAGGGCAAGCTGAGTTTCAAACGAGCGATGATTTCTAAAACCATGATGATTCGTGGACATAAGCTTCTCGGTCTCAAGAAAGTTTAATATATTCGAACTGAGAATATGTTGAAGTATTCTGCAGCAAACGGATGTTAAACTTATTAGTATATTATTTGCGAGTCCTTTCGTTTACACTTCCTATATGGAGACGTCACCCTGCGTTTTTTGCCAGTCGCATGGGACTCTGCGCTGGGTGAGAGACACTTGGTGAACGCAAGGTAAGCCAGGGACCAATCCTGTTGAGTACTCTTTGCAAAACCGATTTGGGATTCCATCAGGACCTGGCGACTTACTTGCTTTCAACTCATTCCCTTGTTTCTCTACACCAGGTACCTTCCATCAAATACCGATTAAAGTACATTTTAACTGTTATTAAATGATGTTGCCGTAGTTCTATCTTATTTTAAAACTATCGCTGTTTAACATAACCTGTAATTAATTATTACTTCAGTAGATTATGCTATTTTCTTCTTCCCTAATCTATCATCAATTTTAATGCACTTCTTTGTGATCATATAGAGTCGAATTATGCTTTCAGTAGGAAATGAACCTGATACTTTACGTATGCTTATGTAGGAAGGAGGCTAGTGGGTCCTTGTCCCCAAAGAACACAGTTGGGAATGTGGTTATTATTCTTACAGTGAGTGCAACATACCTAAATACTAATACTCCAATGAAATTAACGCGTCCGCCGTTTTGATACGTTATCGAGAGCACGATATGAACTCTTTGCCCGTAGCTAAGCAACCACCTCTTTGGCCTGTAGGCAAGCTCTCTCCAGAGTGTCGAATTAACGGTGTCCCACATCAACTCGGTCTCAGACGGGGACCACCGATAACTGGAGGACGGCCGTCCAATGACAAGTGCCATCAGTTTTGTCGGGCGAGACACTGTAAACAATTACTGAAAGTGAGTATCACCTTGAGCCAGTGTGTGTGTTGGTAAGCTGTCGGCTTACATGACTGACATAAACACCGATTTGATGGAAGATAGTTTTCTTAATGCGTATGCTGTTATTGTCTACAGAAATCAAGAAATTCATGAGTAAACTGCAGGAGCTACTGTAGGGTTCTTCGTACTGTGTGTTTTAGGCTTAAGTTAACCGCACTGTCATATAAAAGAAGTTTATTGACCACCATACCTTACTTTGGAAATATAATTTTTATTTCACTGTCATTTCTGTGTATTGGATTCGAAAGCTATTCATAGTTTATGAATATTGTAGAAGGTGTGGCTATAAAATAACGGGACCATTTATTTCAAACAGTGTATTTCAGAAACATACTTATTTATTATTGTTACAGTGAATATGCTCCCCTCCACTATCCCTACAAGCTTCATGTGCGTTTTCTGTTGATGGAAACGGCGCTGGGAGTTTCCTCCGTGAGATTTTTGATGACGAGTGCCGCTTATTCTTTCACTGCTTTAACGGAATGAAATCTTGTTCCCTTCAATGTAGATTGACCTTTAGGTATAGATTAAAAGTAACATCGTGCGAGGTGAGACCAATAAGGTGGGTGGTCTAACACTGAGAAGGTGTACTTCACCAGAAACCTCTTATCAAACAATGCTGTGTGAGCCGGTCTTGATGCAGAACCCATGACTTGTTCTTCCGCAATTTGGTTCTTTATTTTCACGGAGCCGAGCAAGAATGACAAAGTAATAATGCTGATTAATAGCTTGACCTTCAGGAACCCAGTGAAGAACACAGCTCCATGAATACAAATAAAAAAAAAAAACAGTCACCATCGCTTGGAATCTTGTTTCGCTCATTCGAGCTTCTTTCACCGTTTGTGAAGTTGGACCCTTCCAGTGCACGGGCTGGTGCTCAGTTTCTGGATCAGAACTGAAAAACAAAGATTCGTCACATGTTACCACACATTTCAAGAAATTAGCATAATTTTAGTGGTATCTCAAGTGTCAGAGTATCAGCATAAAGATTTTTCACGTGCTTCTCTTTGTTGGACTTTGGGAATTTTCGGGCCAGTTTTGCACACACTTCTCTCATGTTGAACTGGTTATGCAAAATTTTCCTTACACATTATTTGTCGATTCTTACAGTTTCAGCAGTCGATCGAATACTCAAACGACGGTAACATCGAATCAGGTTACTTACTTTTTCGATATTTTCATATGTTTTTGATGTTGAAGGGCGTCCTGGGCGTGAGTCATCGTCACCGTCTTCTCAGCCCATCTTGGATACGCTTGAACCACTCAAAAACTGGCATACGTGATAAACAATCTTCGTCATACGCTTAAAAGATATGTTTCAGTAGCAGTTTTTCTATGTTCCGCGTGAAACTTCACAAAAATTCGTTGTTCTATTATCGCAACTATAATTTTTTATGACATAACACAGCAACTTCTCATAGACAAACGTAGGTCGCCCTCACACTGATTTGTCTACAGACACCAGAGATGCCGCATACGACTGAGAAGGCTTCGCCGTCCACAGCTTTTAGATGTTCCTCTTTGGCGCAAGCGTAGGTGTAATCACTCTCTGAGAGCATCAGTCCCGTTATTTTATAGCCATATATTTGTGTTGCTTCTGTAATCTGTCGCACACTCAGCATAATGGAACTTCAGTTTTCCTGCCTTAACTGCAGCTACGTAGGGGTTCTCGTTCAGATATTACTTATCCACTATCTAATGGAATTAGCTTCTGTAATTTCAATTTAAAATCAAGCTATGTACACTCATGTTCAGAAAAAGACACCTTGAACGACTAGAGACAGGACGTTCATTTTCACGGACCGTTTACTTTTGTATGTTCTGCAGAAATCATTAGCATCTCAGTCACCTCGGTTCAGCATGTGTCCTGTTGACCAGTAGGCACATGGTCCTCCATGGGACTTGATAACTTGTTCCATGGGTAAGAGCATCGACACATGTAAGCCACGAATGGCGTCCATGAGTACACCCATCCACGCTGCATTCACCTGGCTCCAAAGTTCATCTGTTGTAGTTGGTATTGGGTCAAAGCGCTGCACCTGTCGTTTCACCATATCCCACACATTTTCGATCGGCGACAAGTGTGGTGATCTGGCGGGGCAAGGCAAAAGGCTGACATCCTGTAACTTCAACAAAGACACTTGTGTGTCCAGAAACATGTTCTCCTGCATTGTCTTGCTGAAAAATGGCGTCTGGTGTGTTCTGCATAATGGGTGTGACTACGGGTGACACGATATCATTCACGTAGGCCACTCTCATCACTGTGCCCTTGACATGCACCAACTCTGAATTGTGGTTAAACCCAGTAGCATCCCAAACCACAAGGCCTTGAGTTGGCGACGTATGTCTTGTACGGATGCGGTCGCTGTGATGCCAATCCCTCTGTCTACGGCGAACCAAAGTGCAGCCACCATTTTCAAACAAACAGAACCTGTATTGCTCCGAACACACTATCTGATGCCATTCCTATCCCCAGTGACGTCGTTCCATACATCATTGCCGTCTACCATGTTTCTGCACATTCGACTAAGGTAGGAGGAGAAGTGGACGACGCGCACGTAAACCATGCCGTAAGGAACGGTGACGGAGTGTCACTTCTGATAGTGTACGATGTATTGCACTATTCCACAGTTGAGCCAGAGCCGAGGAGGACGCAAAACTTCCCTGTAATGCCATTCGGATGAGGCGCCCATCTTCTTGAAGAGGGCGGGGGTGGTCTGGGCCGTGCGATGTGATCCATCTCGTATTGTTCTACGGCCATCCGTGGACCATTCTGGACACATCCATTGCACTGCCGAAACACATCGTCCCACACGAGCAGTCCCGGATGGATGGGTCACATTCTCTCAAGCCAGTAGTGCGCCCTCTTTCAAACGGACTGATATGATGGTACCGTTCGCGGATACTTCTGCGAGGCATCCTGCACGACTGCTCAAGTCACACTGGTTCATTACCTTCGGTTTGTACCGACAACGAGAGCTGCAGGCACATTTTATTGATTGATTGTGTTGCGCCACCGTATCGATGTCGGCCTTGAAGCCGTGGACCGATACGGTTGAAATGCTAATCGTTTCTGCAGAAAATACTAATGTACATGTTCTGGGAATATGGACGTCGTATCTGTAGTCGTTCAAGGTGTTACGTTTCTTCTGAACATGATCGTAAATTGCTAAAGGTTTCTGTCGTTTGATGTTACAGATATTCCTGTCTGTTGGGTACGAGCACAGTTGGTTATTCATCGATAAAAGTTGTGCAGGCTTCAGTATTTAGCATTAATTTTGCTAGTGTGGTTGAAGCCAGCTGGGCCTTGTTCTTTAAATTTTATTTGCGCATTTTTTATCAAAAATGGTTCAAATGTCTCTGAGCAGAATGGAACCTAACTTCTGAGGTCGTCAGTCCCCTAGAACTTAGAACTACTTAAGCCTAATTAACCTAAGGACATCACACACATCCTTGCCCGAGGCGGGATTCGAACCTGCGACCGGAGCTGTATTGCCTAGAACCGCTCGGCCGCCTCGGCCGGCACATCTTTTATCGCTATCCATTTATTTCAGAGTGCTTTACTATTCTGGATCATTGCCTTTTTTGATCTGATAACTAAATAATTTTTCAAGTTGGATTTAATATTGCGGAACACATATTAACGGTTCTTTCTGCATCAGTTCATATTGTGCTTTATATAATCTATGTTGAAACACAACCACCGGCACTGAGTGAAACTCAACGGTTTGATATCTCACTTTAAATTGTTCAGTTTCTAATTATAAAATTGTGTTGGTCGTTTGGTTGCATACATGTGAGTTTCTCATGATATTTGGAGGATCCTTTTAAGAAGAAAATTCACTTCTCTGCTTTAAATGTTATGTTATTGTAACCTGGCACCTTACTGCTCCCATTTCCTCGCTTGTTATAGCATTTCCAAAACTATCGTTGCACATCGTAAGAGTGTATGTACAGACCTTGCAGCGTAGGCTATAATTATTTGAAATAACTGGTGACGGGGCGTAACGTGAATCTTTGCTCTAGGAAAACTTTTACGACCCAAATTTCGTACGACACGGGAAAAGGTTTGAGTACTATTAGGTGTGAACGACTGCAAAAAGGAGCCGTTCGGTACGTCAAACATAATTAAGAAACCTCGGCCAGGGGGTATTACTGCGACAGCAAACAATTCAGCGCAAACTAATTAAAAAAGGGAAGGACGGGCTCGGCTGTCATTACTTACCGGTGGCGAAAGGCCACCCCTTCCGTCTTCACCCTCCACCCTCCACCCACCCCTCCCACCACCCCTAGCTTCCAGGTCAGCCGCCATCAGCCTGCCACCTACCGACCGCTTCTTTTCTTCGCTCTCTCGGTGCCTTTCGCTTGCGATCGCCGCGCCGGCGACGAGTTGTAACTAACAACTCTAATTAAGTCGGGTGCCAGGTTGAAAGAAACGAAAAAACACAATCGATGCCGCGCCTCGAAAAGGTGACGGGCAATCTCGGGCTCTTTTTGCCTCCCTCCCCTCCCCCCTTCACCCCCCGGCGCCTCTACCGTGCTCTGCACCTCCCCTCCGAGCCGCTGCCGTCGAGAAATTGCAGCTCAGATTCGCGGGGCGGAAAAGTTAAATACTCCTTGAAACTTGGCGCCTGCTTATTTTCCGCTTTTAATTCGCGTGACGCGTCCTTTCTGCGAAGTATTTCGTATTTCTTAACGAAGCAATCGTTTTTCTCCTCGCCTGTCTAACCGAATAGCGGCGATAATTAATAAGCAGTCCCCACTGAAAGGTAAACGCTGTAATTTATTCAGGGCGGGAGAATTCCACACCTTTTAAATTAAGATTTCTTTTTCACAAAGCTGGAGTCTTATATTCGCTCTGTTGTCGTGGACTTCCGTAGTTTCTGCGGAGGCATTGCAGACGTCATACTGTCGATACACTATTCTCCAACACCTGTGCATCGAGGCTATTGTGTAGATCTTTAAAAGGAAATGTGAAATTCGTGCTTATGCCAACTTACTGACTTCTTAGTAATTTTAACACTAAGGTGTACGGAGAGCCGATAATCCTACTTCATGTCTTTGAATAAGAGTTCTAAAATTAGGTGGTCAAGTATTTGCGGTATAACGAGTCATCCTCATTTGGCCAGCAAGGGAGGAATGACCCAGTGGTGCGAATCTGCTATTAAGGACGGCGTTCGTCCATGATCCACAATATGCGTTTCCAGAAGGCAAGAGACACTGAGGAGTGGTTCATTTCTATCAGTCCTGTCTGGAAACTGCGTATCGGGAGAAAGACTCATGCGTGCACAGTGACAGATACTTTGAAGCGGGTTCAGTTGAATGCGTAGTTCTAATTTTCATCCACCAGAGTACGGTAGCTGACAGAGACATTCAGGAAATACACTCCTGGAAATTGAAATAAGAACACCGTGAATTCATTGTCCCAGGAAGGGGAAACTTTATTGACACACTCCTGGGGTCAGATACATCACATGATCACACTGACAGAACCACAGGCAAATAGACACAGGCAACAGAGCATGCACAATGTCGGCACTAGTACAGTGTATATCCACCTTTCGCAGCAATGCAGGCTGCTATTCTCCCATGGAGACGATCGTAGAGATGCTGGATGTAGTCCTGTGGAACGGCTTGCTCGCTCCCCACACCATGATGCCGGGTGTTGGCCCTGTGTGCCTCGGTCGTATGCAGTCCTGATTGTGGCGCTCACCTGCACGGCGCTAAACACGCATACGACCATCATTGGCACCAAGGCAGAAGCGACTCTCATCGCTGAAGACGACACGTCTCCATTCGTCCCTCCATTGACGCCTGTCGCGACACCACTGGAGGCGGGCTGCACGATGTTGGGGCGTGAGCGGAAGACGGCCTAACGGTGTGCGGGACCGTAGCCCAGCTTCATGGAGACGGTTGCGAATGGTCCTCGCCGATACCCCAGGAGCAACAGTGTCCCTAATTTGCCGGGAAGTGGCGGTGCGGTCCCCTACGGCACTGCGTAGGATCCTACGGTCTTGGCGTGCATCCGTGCGTCGCTGCGGTCCGGTCCCAGGTCGACGGGCACGTGCACCTTCCGCCGACCACTGGCGACAACATCGATGTACTGGGGAGACCTCACGCCCCACGTGTTGAGCAATTCGGCGGTACGTCCACCCGGCCTCCCGCATGCCCACTATACGCCCTCGCTCAAAGTCCGTCAACTGCACATACGGTTCACGTCCACGCTGTCGCGGCATACTACCAGTGTTGCGATGGAGCTCCGTATGCCACGGCAAACTGGCTGACACTGACGGCAGCGGTGCACAAATGCTGCGCAGCTAGCGCCATTCGACGGCCAACACCGCGGTTCCTGGTGTGTCCGCTGTGCCGTGCGTGTGATCATTGCTTGTACAGCCCTCTCGCAGTGTCCGGAGCAAGTATGGTGGGTCTGACACACCGGTGTCAATGTGTTCTTTTTTCCATTTCCAGGAGTGTAGGTCAAGAAAATGTTTCTGTGAATAGTTCTGTTTATTTCTTGAACGCTTTTCTGTTTATTTATGTTTGTACAGTTCTATATATGTTTTTCAGTAGTGAGAATGATGCGTGAATGTGGTCTAAAGTAAACATGTAGATCTTGTTATATTGACAAACGCTGTGCGAACTAGCGTGAGAAATTTTTGAGACAGTGTGGGTGCAGACGACGGGGAATTTTGTATCATATGTTAAGTAAGTTTATAATAAAAGGAAAGCTAATTCCTGTGCAAAAGAAAATAGTTAATAACGTAAAGTATAAACAAAAGAACAGAATATTAAATATTTATTTCGGTAAAAAGTACAGTTCGAAAGTGTGTTATATTTTGATTGGTTAGTCATGAAAAGCGCTCACTTACGCGGGAGAATAATATTTTTCTATTGGCCTCGAAGAAAACTGACCAATCAGAACGGAGTATTTTTCGCGCGTCTTTTCTCTTGGAGACAGAGAATGCCAGCAGCTGTCTTAGTAGTCGGAATCCAGCCTTCCAATGCAATGCGGTGTGTAGTATGAGCTCCAGGGAAAGTTATAGTTTGCCCGTTTTAGTTGTGCTAAATGCCTCAAAGTGCTTTAAAGTGATGGCAAATTTATTCCGGTATATTTTTAGAAAGAACGGATTTCTTAAGCAATTTTGTGTAAGAGAAAAGACAGTAATTCCAAATGGCATATTGAGCAGATCGGTGACTAAGAATGGAGTGAATTAGACCCCGGTAAGCTAAATAGTGTGGCGAGCGTTTTCATTTAAGAACCATCCGCGTTTAGTAGCTGTACAGATTTCGGGAAATACGTTACCATAAACTTGCTAACGTGAATGAAAAGATTTGTGCATGGCTGTGTTAAGATTAGCACGGACTTGGCAGTGAACTTGTAATTCTCAGCTTCGGAAAATACCGATGTTTTGCCAGTATTTCCACCTTTCATTCAAAATTAAGTCCTTTTCCGGATTTTTAGAATAGTTACGTTGTATGCAGTTTGGTGTGAGTCGCAGTACGGGAGGTTTCTACTCGGCTTTCCTACCGGCGATCTCATGCGACAGGTTCACAGGCAGGTGCTGGTAAAAAGGACGAAGAGGAACCGCGCCGCCGCAATACTGCAACAGGAAGAGCATCAGTAACGTTCTGCATTGTACCGACTGAGATGTGGAGGTCATGCCGACTCCATTCCCGTAGCCAATAGCCAGCTGCACTAGGTTTCAGGGTTCAGGGGCCATGGTACGGACAGTACGTTAGAGGAGCTCCCACAAACTCTCGATTGGGTTCAAATTCGGGGTCTTTGATGGCCAGGGGAGTACAGAAAACCTGTCCTGATGGTCTTCGAATCACACACTTCCACTGTCATCTCTGTTATACGTTGCATTGTTCTGCTGGTAGATACCACTGTGCCAAGGCAAAAACGAACTGCATGTGGGTGGGAGGCGTGGGGGACCCCAAGGATAGGTGCATACTTCTGTCGATCTTTTGTGTCTTCCTGAACGACGAGATCAAACAGGGAATGCTACGAAAACATTACCCAGGGCATAATGCTTTCTCGTCCGGTCTGGACCCTTATCTAAATCTACATCTACATACATACTCCACAATCCACCATACGGTTCGTGGTGGAGGGTACCTCGTACCACAACTAGGATCTTCTCTCCCTGTTCCACTCCCAAACAGAACGATGGAAAAATGACTGCCTATATGCCTCTGTACGAGCCCTAATCTCTCTTATCTTATCTTACCTTTGTGGTCTTTCCGCGAAATATAAGTTGGCGGCAGTAAAACTGTACTACAGTCAGCCTCAAATGCTGGTTCTCTAAATTTCCTCAGTAGCGATTCGCGAAAAGAACGTCTCCTTTCCTCTAGAGACTCCCACCCGAGTTCCTGAAGCATTTCCGTAACACTCGCGTGATGATCAAACCTACCAGTAACAAATCTAGCAGCTCGCCTCTGAATTGCTTCTATGTCCTCCCTCAATCCGACCTGACAGGGATCCCAAACGCTCGAGCAGTACTCAAGAACAGGTCGTATTAGTGTTTTACAAGCGGTCTCCTTTACAGAAGAACCAAATCTTCCCAAAATTCTACCAATGAGCCGAAGACGACTATCCGCCTTCCGCACAACTGCCATTACATGCTTGTCCCACTTCATATCGCTCTGCAATGTTACGCCCAAATATTTAATCAACGTGACTGTGTCAAGCGCTACACTACTAATGGAGTATTCAAACATTACGGGATTCTTTTTCCTATTCATCTGCATTAATTTACATTTATCTATATTTAGAGTTAGCTGCCATTCTTTACACCAATCACAAATCCTGTCCAAGTCATCTTGTATCCTTCTACAGTCACTCAACGACGACACCTTCCCGTACACCACAGCATCATCAGCAAACAGCCGCACATTGCTATCCACCCTATCCAAAAGATCATTTATGTAGATAGAAAACAACAGCGGACCCACCACACTTCCCTGGGGCACTCCAGATGATACCCTCACCTCCGATGAACACTCACCACCGAGGACAACGATGATTGTTCCGAGGCGACGAGCGCCAGTGATGAAGGAAGAAACGTAATTCATCTGAAAAGGCCAACAGTCGACATTCACGGGACGTCCAGTTCTGCTATTGGCGTACAAATTCCAGCCTTCGTCGCCGATGAACAACAGTCAGCACAGGTGCATGAACCAGGCGCCTGTTGCAGAGCAAAGTTCACTGAATGATCGTTAAGGAGACACTGTTGGTAGCCTCTTGATTCGTTATGGTAGTCAGTTGCTTTGCAGTTTCACGTCTACTCGTCCCTACACATCTCCACAAGTCGTTCATTCCTTTCGTCTATGGCCTGTGGTGCACCAAGTCACCTCGGCGTCAGTTCTGGTCAGCGGCGTTTTTCCGTGCACGATATACGTTAAATACGGTAGCATGCGAATAGTGGGCAGACAAAGCTGGTTGGGGACTTTTTCCATCATCCACTTGAAAGCCAATGATCAGGACCTTTTAAACGTCAGGTAAATCGCTCTGTTTCCACATTACGACAAGGACTGTGAACCGGGGATTTACTTTCAAAGTCTTTTTTTTTTTAAGAATCTACTTTATATATCAGTGATTCATCAAGAACATTAACACATTTAATCACACTATGTGAGAGTGGAAGTAGTTGCCAGGGAGTAACTGATAGAAACAATTTTATTCCTTAAAGCCTTTTTTTTAAACAGATTTAAAATTATAACCAGAAAGCACCCTCTAAAAATCAAGTTACAATTTATTCAGAGACAGTTTTTTGACAGCATGAGCTTTCGGGCTGAGAAGCTTGCCGCTCCCTTTTAGCACGTCCGTAGTCACGACCGCTCACAACAACCTCTGAAAGACTACACTGGTGCAAAACTGCAACACACCGGATTACTTTAAACTAAAAATTTTAACAATTCACACTAACACAAAAACTATGCACGCCGTAGGAGGGATGGAAATGGTACAAAACACTCACATTAAAAATTATTCGCCACAGAAAGTGCAACTTGTTTTTAAAAGAACTCTTACGGTGGAAGGGTGGCAACTCTATACACTAAAATGACCATTTAAATAAAAAACCCATGAAATGCAGTCTTACATAAAATGTACAAACGTGCTCTACACTACACATATACCGCCTCTCAAGATGACAGGCAGGATGAAAACGTATTTCAGGAATTCGGCCTTTACACCTTAAGCAATAAATTCTTTAACACCGAATCCGACGAACATGCCAGAGGCAGCTATTAACGTACGGCAGACAAAGACAGACAGACAGACACACACTAACTACCTAACAAATGCGGATGGGAGACAGACGAGCAAGCTGGGGACAAGAGACTGACCAAGAAAAGGAGAATTTAACAAGTAACTGAAACAACATATCACGAATCACTTAACTTCTAATAACTGCGATTTCTGGCGAAGACCTGGCGCAGCACCCCCAAATCGCTCTCCCGAACCGTCCGCTGCCAGCCGCTTCAACGGACGCATGAAGGCGCGCCGACCTCCCGTCTCACGGCGTCGCAGCTCGCGCCGGCCAGACCGATGTCGTGGGTTGGCTCCTGTTGCTCTCGTGTCGGCCGCGAAGCCACTACCCCTCGTTATACGGCGCGGCCCACTGGACTGACGTGGCGACCTCACATGCGCCGATGCTCAAGACGGACCAGTCATCTTGTGTCCCAGTGCGCGACCGACCAACCGATCGATCTAACCGCCAATGACCATTTCCTGAACGAAGTCGAGCAGACTGGCAGCCTAACACATACTAGCACTCCGGACGGGACGACAGACAGACAGTGACTGCCCCACACTGAGCCGGGTGACCAACTGACCAGACTCGGCCCCTAGCGAGCTCATAGCGCCCCTTAAATTCACGTGAACAGGCTACCTTTCCCCTTTCCCGCCAGAGGGGGACACCAAAGCTGCGATTGCCACAGCAGCGCCACAGCCAGAAACGGAGGGTTACTGCTTCACACAACGCGCTGCGGCGCGCTCTTCAAAACAGCAATTTTTTCCACGGCTCCTCGTGGCCTCTTAACGCGCTTTATACACTGAAGAGCCAGCCTACCTAATATCGTATAGGACGCCCGCGACCACGTAGAAGCGCCGCAACAAGACGTGGCATGGCCTCGACTAATGTCTGAAGTGGAACTGGAGGGGATCGACACCATGCATCCTGCAGGGCTACCCTTAGATCCGTAACAGTAAGAAGGAGTGGAGATATCTTCTGAAGAGCACGTAGCAAGGCATCCTACATATGCTCAATAATGTTAATGATAGGGGAGTTTAGCGGCCAGTGGATGTGTTTAAACTCAGAAAAGCGGTCTAGGAGCCCCTATTTAGCAATTCTGGACGTGTGGGATGTCGCATTGTCCTGCTGAAATTTCCCAAGTCAGTCGGAACGCACACGCCGGTGATCAGACAAGATACTTACGTACGTGTCATCTGTCAGAGACGTATCTAGACCTATCAGCTGTCAGTATCACTCCAACTGCACATGTCCCAAACAATTACAGAGCCTCCATCAAATTGAACAGTCCGCTGCTCACATGCAGGGTCCACATGGATTCATGAGGTTGACTCCATACTCGAACACGTCCATCATCTCGATACAATTTGAAACAAGACTCGTTCAACGAGGCAACAAGTTTCCAGTGATCAACAGTCCAATGACGGTGTTGATGCACCCAGGCGAGGCGTAGATCTTTGTATCGTGGAGCCATCAAGGGTACTATAATGGGCCTTCGGCTCCGAAAGCCCATATCGTTGATGTTTCTTTGAATGGTTCGGACGCTGACAGTTGATGATGACCCAGCATTGAATTCTGCAGAAATTTGCGGAAGGGTTGCACTTCTGTCATGTTGAACGATTCTCTTCAATAGTCGCTGGTCCCGTTCTTGCAGGATCTTTTTACAACCACAACGATGTTGGAGATTTGATGTTTTAACGGATACCTGACATTTACGGTACACGCTTGAAATGGTAGTACGGGAAAATCATCACTACATCGCTACCTCGGAGATGCTTGTCCCACCGCTCGTGCGCTGACTATAATGCGACACTCAAACTCTCTTAAATCTTGATAACCTACCATTTTAGCAGCAGCAACCGATCTAACACCTGCGCCAAACATTTGTTGTCTTATATGGGCGTTGCCGACAGAGGCGCCTGTTTACGTATCTCTGTATTTGAACACGCCAGCCTATACCAGTTTCTTTGAAACTTCAGTGTATACTCTCAGATACAGGTGCTGCCACCCGCCATCTTTGAGTAGCTATGGCACGTTGATGTCGAACATAGACTGGACTGTCTCTCTTAATGTAAGGTAACATCACAGAGGCAAACTACCGCACAGCCACCAGCCTATGCGCATCAGAAATTCAACGTCTGTTATCAAATGGTTCAAATGGCTCTGAGCACCATGAGACTTAACTTCTAAGGTCATCAGTCCCCTAGAACTTAGAACTACTTAAACCTAACTAACCTAAGGACATCACAGACATCCATGCCCGAGGCAGGATTCGAACCTGCGACCATAGCGGTCCAACGTCTGTTATCCACACTAGTTGCTGTTTCAATAAGAGGTGATTATAACATACACCCAATAGCAATCCACATCACCGCACCCAGTACTGATCCCGCATGACAATAATAAGTCAAATCTACACTCCTGGAAATGGAAAAAAGAACACATTGACACCGGTGTGTCAGACCCACCATACTTGCTCCGGACACTGCGAGAGGGCTGATCACACGCACGGCACAGCGGACACACCAGGAACCGCGGTGTTGGCCGTCGAATGGCGCTAGCTGCGCAGCATTTGTGCACCGCCGCCGTCAGTGTCAGCCAGTTTGCCGTGGCATACGGAGCTCCATCGCAGTCTTTAACACTGGTGGCATGCCGTGACAGCGTGGACGTGAACCGTATGTGCAGTTGACGGACTTTGAGCGAGGGCGTATAGTGGGCATGCGGGAGGCCGGGTGGACGTACCGCCGAATTGCTGAACACGTGGGGCGTGAGGTCTGCACAGTACATCGATGTTGTCGCCAGTGGTCGGCGGAAGGTGCACGTGCCCGTCGACCTGGGACCGGACCGCAGTGACGCTCGGATGCACGCCAGGACCGTAGGATCCTACGCAGTGCCGTAGGGGACCGCACCGCCACTTCCCAGCAAATTAGGGACACTGTTGCTCCTGGGGTATCGGTGAGGACCATTCGCAACCGTCTCCATGAAGCTGGGCTACGGTCCCGCACACCGTTAGGCCGTCTTCCGCTCACGCCCCAACATCGTGCAGCCCGCCTCCAGTGGTATCGCGACAGGCGTGAATGGAGGGACGAATGGAGACGTGTCGTCTTCAGCGATGAGAGTCGCTTCTGCCTTGGTGCCAATGATGGTCGTATGCGTGTTTGGCGCCGTGCAGGTGAGCGCCACAATCAGGACTGCATACGACAGAGGCACACAGGGCCAACACCCGGCATCATGGTGTGGGGAGCGATCTCCTACACTGGCCGTACACCACTGGTGATCGTCGAGGGGACACTGAATAGTGCAGGGTACATCCAAACCGTCATCGAACCCATCGTTCTACCATTCCTAGACCGGCAAGGGAACTTGCTGTTCCAACAGGACAATGCACGTCCGCATGTATCCCGTGCCACCCAACGTGCTCTAGAAGGTGTAAGTCAACTACCCTGGCCAGCAAGATCTCCGGATCTGTCCCCCATTGAGCATGTTTGGGACTGGATGAAGCGTCGTCTCACGCGGTCTGCACGTCCAGCACGAACGCTGGTCCAACTGAGGCGCCAGGTGGAAATGGCATGGCAAGCCGTTCCACAGGACTACATCCAGCATCTCTACGATCGTCTCCATGGGAGAATAGCAGCCTGCATTGCTGCGAAAGGTGGATATACACTGTACTAGTGCCGACATTGTGCATGCTCTGTTGCCTGTGTCTTTGTGCCTGTGGTTCTGTCAGTGTATCATGTGATGTATCTGACCCCAGGAATGTGTCAATAAAGTTTCCCCTTCCTGGGACAATGAATTCACGGTGTTCTTATTTCAATTTCCAGGAGTGTAGCCGCGTTCGTTCTCCTAGAAAGCCACAGACTCTTGTACGTCCATCGTGGAGTGCTACGCAGGGTCGGGACTCCTTTTGAAAGACGACGTGGCGCCACTGTCGTGTCGTTGGTGCACTACTCTTGGCGTGTCTTTCTGCTGCCCCGTCAAGGGAAGCCGAAACAATGTTCGTCTTGTTGACAGTAAGTGGTGCTCAACATTTAATTTGCGCCGTCTTTGTGGATATTTGTCTCACAGCAAGCAAGCACATTCCTGAATCGAGGAACGTGACGAGACGTGAGCGAACACACTGTCTGTCCTGTGAACCGCTCTTCGCGTGAGGAGATCCTGATATCCTTTGTGTCTGACCTCCTTAATCCATCGATTCCATTCTCGCATGATGGTAGTGGGGTCCTTACTAATGCTCTCAGTATTATCACTCGTTTCCGAGTGCTGGATTATTGCGCGTCGAGGCTGGACTGGAATCAGTCTTTTTCATTTATTTAAATGGGTTGAACAATTAAAGTCAAGCTCTGTCGGATGTTCAACACCTGTCGCCCGGATGACACGAAGCGAACGCCGTCTCGGTCCTGATGGAGCTCTGGATCTTGGTCGACTCCCCAGGATTACATCCAGCAAGATCGGATGGTGCCACTTGAATCGAGTCCAAAAGGGAAACCCCCTGCTGAAGGATCCCTCAAATTAAGACTACAATTACTACCATCGTCCCGTAAGCAACTTAGCGCAAACTAAGTAGAGGGCTTAACAGCTTATGTTTCCAAGAACAGTGAAATTTTTGTATCGGCCCTTTTTAGCCCTAATGGTCGTGGCCCATGCACGAAGCTCAACTGTATAGCCCGACGATAAGTATTGAAAGGGTACAGTACCGCCCGACATTGAAAATAGGTACAACATACTTCATTATTTTTGTCAGAACAACACATTTTTTTGTAAAGTAACTCAATTTCAATTAATACAGTGAAGCCAGATACTAGTGTGGGAAAGAATGACAATTTATTTATTTAATTGATCACATGTGCACTCCCACAAAATAAATCCCTACATCCAGTTTGGTGAGATCTGTGAAATGAATGGATGTATGGTCGTCTGCTAACCGCAGATAGTGAATGTGAATATATGATCATCTTTGAGACAATCCTTTGGCCACCTTTGGTGGGACCAAAGAGATGAAATTTACCTCAGCTTTGAGCGCCTGAAATGTGGCTGACCAATACGGTAGCAAGGTGCTCCCCCACTTCAGCAGAGGTGCGAGAGGACTTCGAGAACGGCCATGTTTCAGCACTCTGCCGCTATATCTTGTGCTGTTAAGACCTTTTTTAGTTGTGCTCCGTAATGACAAAAGAGTGGAGACATGGTATGCATGTAGAATATTTAAGAGTAGTTTGAAATAATAATTTCTCTATCTCAGGAACTTTTGTGGGGAGAATTAAATGTCAGGCAGGTAATATTAATGGGACTGTAGTAATCTTCGGAAGTGACCAACGGTCACAATGAAACCACGTGTAGCAATAAGTTGAAATACTTCCGTGTGCTTAAGTTAAGCTGAATTACTAGCGTGTGTACAATAAGTTGAAATATTTAAGAAATAGCGTGTGTACCATAAGCTGAAATATTTAAGAAATGGCGTGTGCAGGACTTGAAATTAGAGACGAGTACTTCCACGTGGTGAGTACTGTGTGAGTCTCAATCTGTGTATGAGACAAAGGATAAAGAGAAGTACTCGTCCATGGTATCAGTTGAGGACTCGCGTGTGTGATGAATATGTTCTTAATGTTACATTGCGTGATATGATTCCGTGTGACGCTAGATTTAAACTCTGAGAGAGAATCAACGTGAGTCGGCCGTCTATCCAGCAACGCCACTTGGCTTGCATTGCACAGGAAGACGTGCATATATCTCCAGAGTTCATAGTAGGAAAGTAGAATTACAAAGTGGGGAAGTGTCGTGTGAAACTGGTATAGATATTAATTGAAGTGGGAAAGCTGAAAGTGATAATGTTGTGACTATTCCCTGTGTAGTATTTCACATTGTAGTGTGGTGTATGTCATGTAATTTGGGTATGTGTGGTTTGCATGGGAGAGTAGCGAGGTAGTTTCAAAAGATTAATTGGTTATGCTTGTTCCTTCTGTACCGCTCGGTCTGGAGGAAAGTTTCGTGATGATGATTGTGAGAGTCGAAGTGTGAGAAATAATAAAAGATCCACCATCCTATCCAGAAAGTGCACTGTAGCGTTAAATAAATTACGAGACCATAATATAGAGATTCACCAATGTAAAGCCATGCCCACTGGGCGGAATTTCTCATGTGTTATTGTTGTAGGTTATAGAATTTGTGTGTTTAGGTTAGAGAATTTATCGGAATAAATAAGATAGTGAAAAGAAAAAGATTGGTAGACTTTTCCTTAGAATTGTATGTTGTCATAATGTCCCGAATTTATAATGTGTGCGCCATTCATATTCAGTGCGGTGGCCACGTGTTGACAAAAGCCGTTAAATAAAAGACAAAAAGTAAATGTGGTATTGCCAGTGCGTAGTGTACAGTCAGAGTTCTGTAAATTACTGATAGTCAGATGCGTGTTTCCGTTGCGTATTATTCATACAGGAGGATAATTTGTAACTAAATGGTAAGATACGAGAGTTCATGTTACTCGATAAATTAAGAATGAATCCACTCGCTTGGCAGACCACTCATCTTGCAGGCCTGACTGCTTGATGCCACAGTATGAGCAAGGCATGTGGGTGCCTCTCAGTATAAATATTACAGAACAAGAAAGGGCAGTAGGCAGCTTCAGTACCGGGGTAAGGTTTTAACTTACAACTTAATAGTGGCCAAGGACATGACTACTACATTAAGGCAACAGGGCAAATCTTTAGCAACAAGGCTTCTAAATTTCATACTGATCAAGCGCATTATTACTTAATTCAAACAGAGTATTCTAAAAGGGTTTAGCAACAATGCTTTTAAAAGTTGCTATACTAAACTTAATACTGGCCTTGCTCAATTACCACTACTTTCAAACAATAAGCTACTGCCACCCATACGCTATACGCTCACAGGGCCACAACCGCAAGGCGATAGCTTAACCTTAAAGGGTCGTAGCAACATAAGCGAGGACGAACACTGGCCAGGCTGTAACCGTGCGGACACTGAGGCTCTGTGCAAACTGTATTCAGTAGGCCGTTGCGACCTTACCCACCTCATAAGATGTGGTTAAGAACTCTGTGCCACTTTACTATTCTGCGGAAGCCAAGTGTGCTGCTTCAAAGAACACACTCCGCAATAAAACCGCCCCAAAGGGCAACTCATACACTTTACAGTTAAAATTTTTGAGCCAGTTCAAAGGAGCAATACTATAAAAGCCCTCACCATTCCACGCCCTGCACTGCCGGGACATTGTGATCACACAACACAGCACAGGGATGCCTCAACTTTCCACAGTCCAAACTCGAGTTTTTTAAAAAAGCAACGTACGCACTCGACGTTTCACCGGGACCTCCCTCTTTTGGGTTAAATCAGTAGCAACAACCCTATACGGACGATCCAGAATCGCAACAGCCAATAATGGTATCAATACTGAATAATGATCCTTTCCGTCAGCAAACTACGTCAGGTCCATGTGCTAACTCGCCGTCATAACTAATGAAAGTTATGCCCAATGTTGCCCCCGGAATCAATCCTTACAACTTTTCACAACTGCATCACCACACCACACCAAGACTACGAGAATCAAACGTAGTACCTCTAGAACGGTAGCAACTACTCCGCAAAGGTCGTTTTCACCACTTTACCACGCTTCTGTGGTTCTCCTTAGCAACAAGGTCATCAAGCACAGCTGTTGTCGGAGCCAGTTCTTGCAATAACTGAAAACAGCCGCATCACGAAACAAGACAAAGAAATCAGCAAGTCACACACAGTTGAAAAATAACGCTAACAATTCGCAGTCGTTACCGGCACTTTAATACGACAGGAAACACCACCAATAATCTAAGGAACCAACGCAGCTGCCTCAGCCAGTTCTGGCAGTCAACCACCGTGACAACACCACACAGCTTCTTATCGTCGGCGTGATCTATCGGCGTTGTCTACTTAACCTCTTCGTTCCCTCGCTTATGTGGACCTTTGTTCATGATTTTTTTTCTCCGTATATAGGCGCGTTATTCCGCTTATAGTCTGATGGGTCATAAGTATGGACCTTCTAGTTCTTAGTTTTGAAACCAGGGAGCAGCATCTTACAAGGAACAATTTGTTTGTTGGCTTATAGTTGTTCGCAGACAAGAAATGGTTACGTCTACAAGTGAAAACGATAAGTAGATAATTACGAGGGCAGTTCAATAAGTAATGCAACACATATTTTTTCTGAAACAGGGGTTAGTTTATTCAGCATTGAAATACACCAGGTTATTCCCCAATCTTTTAGCTACACAACACTATTTTTCAACGCAATCTCCATTCAGTGCTACGGCCTTACGCCACCTTGAAATGAGGGCCTGTATGCCTGCACGGTACCATTCCACTGGTCGATGTCGGAGCCAACGTCGTACTTCATCAATAACTTCTTCATCATCCGCGTAGTGCGTCCCACGGATTGCGTCCTTCATTGGGCCAAACATATGTAAATCCGACGGTGCGAGATCGGGGCTGTAGGGTGCATGAGGAAGAACAGTCCACTGAAGTTTTGTGAGCTCCTCTCGGGTGCGAAGACTTGTGTGAGGTCTTGCGTTGTCATGAAGAAGGAGAAGTTCGTTCTGATTTTTGTGCCTACGAACACGCTGAAGTCGTTTCTTCAATTTCTGAAGAGTAGCACAATACACTTCAGAGTTGATCGTTTGACCATGGGGAAGGACATCGAACAGAATAACCCCTTCAGCGTCCCAGAAGACTGTAACCATGACTTTACCGGCTGAGGGTATGGCTTTAAACTTTTTCTTGGTAGGGGAGTGGCTGTGGCGCCACTCCATTGATTGCCGTTTTGTTTCAGGTTCGAAGTGATGAACCCATGTTTCATCGCCTGTAACAATCTTTGACAAGAAATTGTCACCCTCAGCCACATGATGAGCTAGCAATTCCGCACAGATGGTTCTCCTTTGCTCTTTATGGTGTTCGGTTAGACAACGAGGGACGCAGCGGGAACAAACCTTTGAATATCCCAACTGGTGAACAATTGTGACAGCACTACCAACAGAGATGTCAAGTTGAGCACTGAGTTGTTTGAAGGTGATCCGTCGATCATCTCGAACGAGTGTGTTCGCACGCTCCGCCATTGCAGGAGTCACAGCTGTGCACGGCCGACCCGCACGCGGGAGATCAGACAGTCTTGCTTGACCTTGCGGCGATGATGACACACGCTTTGCCCAACGACTCACCGTGCTTTTGTCCACTGCCAGATCACCGTAGACATTCTGCAAGCGCCTATGAATATCTGAGATGCCCTGGTTTTCCGCCAAAAGAAACTCGATCACTGCCCGTTGTTTGCAACGCACATCCATTACAGACGCCATTTTAACAGCTCCGTACAGGGCTGACACCTGTCGGAAGTCAATGAAACTATAAGAGACGAAGCGGGAATGTTTGAAAATATTCCACAAGAAATTTCCGGTTTTTTCAACCAGAATTGGCCGAGAAAAAAAATGTGTTGCATTACTTATTGAACTGCCCTCGTATTAGGCCTATATTTTAGACTGAGAATTTGTGTTCTGTTACTTAAAGTTCGCTAGCTATTCTAGATGTTGAGAATTACTTGACATTAGTATAAATTTTGTTCATAACTATGAAATAAACCATTTTATGAAGGTCCTTGTATGTGGATCGCAAGCCATAATGCATATTAGCTAATTTAAGACTGGTCTTCTATAATGGAAATAACTTGTCTGAAATTTTTGTATGATTATTCTTTGCTTATATTTATGTTTAAGGGTATCAACAAAAACCTGTATTGGAAATGATATAACTCAAAAACGCTAACATTAAGTATCCTATTTCCCACGTGCGTTAGCCAATATATATAATTCTTTCTGAAGAAAGGGGAAAAAACACAAAACACAAACAGGTACGTTTCCACGATAACTGAGACCTGAGGTCCATATACGTGGACCTCCATTTATATGCCTTAGTGAATCATCAAACATATATTTCATTTGCATTTGTGTCATGGTTATAAGTTAGCTAGAAAACATGTACAGAACATTTCCTGCGATTCTTTTTATTTATTTTTTTTTACTACGACACTATTTACCACACACCGTGGAACACACTGAAGAGACAGAGAAACTGACAGGCTTGCCTAATATCGTGTATCTCCCCGCGAGAATACACAAATGCCGCTATACGACGTGACATGGATTCGACTAATGTCTGAAGCAGTGCTTGGGAGAACTGACATTGGGAATCCTGCAGGACTGTCCATAAATCCGTAACAGTGCGAGGAGGTGGAGATCTCTTCTGAACAACATTTTGCAAAGCGCCCCAGGTATACTCAATAATGTTCGTGTCTGGGGAGTTTTGCCGGGCAGGGTAGCCGCACGGTCTGAGGCGTTTTCCCACGGTTTCGCCCGGTTTCCCCCGTCGGAGGCTCAAGTCCTCCCTTTGGTAAGTGTGTGTTGTCATTAGCGTAAGTTAAAGTAGATTAAGTAGTGTGTAAGCCTAGAGACCGATGACCTCAGCAGTTTGGTCCCATAGGAACACCACAAATTTCTAAATTTTGGGGGGCATTTAGGTGGCCAGCGGAAGTGTTTAAACTAAGAAGAGTGTTTCTGGAACCATTCTGTAGCAATTTTGTACGTGTGGGGTGTCGCATTGTCCTGCTGGAATTGTCCAAGTCCGTCGGAATACACGATGGACATGAATGGATGGAGCGGTCACAAAGGATGGTTATGCGCGTCACTTATCAGAGTGGTATCTAGACGTATCAGAGGTCCCATATCAGTCCAATTGCACGCGCCCCACACCATTACACAGGCTACACAAACTTGAACATTCCTCTGCTGACATTCAGGGTCCATGGATTCATGAGGTTGTCTCCACACCCGCACCCGTCCATCCGCTCGATACAATTTCAAACGAGATTTGTCCGACCAGGCAAGGGAACACGTTTCCACTCATCAAGACTACAGTGTCGGTGTTGACGGGCCCAGGCGAGGCGTTAAGCTTGGTGTCATGCAGTCATCAAGGGTATACGATTGGGCCTTCGGTTCCGAAAGCCGATATCGATGATGTTTCGTTGAATGCTTCGCACACTGACGTTGGTGCCCCAGCATTAAAATCTGCAGCAATTAGCGGACGGGCTGAACTTCTGTCAATTTGAACGATTCTCTTCATTCGTCGGTGATCCAGTTCTTGCAGGATCTTTTTCCGGTCGCAGTGATATTGGAGATTTGACGTTTTACTGGATTCCTGACATTCATGCTACACCCGTGAAATGGTCGTACGGGTAAATCTGTATTTCGTCGTTACCTCGGAGATGCTGTGTCCCATAGCTCTTGCACCAACTATAACACAACGTTCAAACTCACTTGTTGTTGTTGTTGTTGTGGTCTTCAGTCCTGAGACTGGTTTGATGCAGCTCTCCATGCTACTCTATCCTGTGCAAGCTTCTTCATCTTCCAGTACCTACTGCAGCCTACATCCTTCTGAATATGCTTAGCGTATTCATCTCTTGGTCTCCCTCTACGATTTTTACCCTCCACGCCGCCCTCCAATACTTAATTCGTGATCTCTCGATGTCTCAGAACATGTCCAACCAACCGATCCCTTCTTCTAGTCAAGTTGTGTCACAAGCTCCTCTTCTCCCCAGTTCTATTCAATACCTCCTCATTAGTTATGTGATCTACCCATCTAATCTTCAGCATTCTTCTGTAGCACCACATTTCGAAAGCTTCTATTCTCTTCTTGTTTAAACTATTTATCGTCCACGTTTCACTTCCATACATTGCTACACTCCATACAAATACTTTCAGAAACGACTTCCTGATACACCAGAAGTCTTATATAGGATCTGCCGGCCGCAACTGCGTATTCTTACTGTTAATACATATCTCTGTTTTCGAATACGGATGCCTATACGTTCTTTGACGCTTCAGTGTAGAAGAAGTGTAGTAGAACCGTAATGTCACGAATAAAAAATCGTGAGAGGAGGAAACCAACCGGCTCATACAGGACGAGGAACAGAATTTTCAATTGTAGGCGATTCAACCGCTGTCAACTTCGCAAACGTGTTGGTAAATGATTTCGCAGAAAATGCCGGCGCCAGTTGCACTTCTCTTTTTATTTAAAAACACGACCGGTTTCAGCACCCAAGGTCATTATCTATTGTTATATGTAAGGCGTCCTGAGGGGGCACAGATAAATTATTTTCCTTGTAATGAGACGCAGAACGGTTTTGTGAACGACGTACCAGCTGCCGCTGCCTAATCCTACTTTATACAGGGCGATCCCTTGATTATGTTAGAGAAAAATGGTTCAAATGGCTCTGAGCACTATGGGACTTAACATCTATGGTCATCAGTCCCCAAGAACTTAGAACTACTTAAACCTAACTAACCTAAGGACATCACACAACACCCAGCCATCACGAGGCAGAGAAAATCCCTGACCCCGCCGGGAATGGAACCCGGGAACCCGGGCGTGGGAAGCGCGAACGCTACCGCACGACCACGAGATGCGGGCATATGTTAGAGAACTTCAGGTATGATGGAGAAGGGTAGAGGTATCAATCTGAGGCACGGGACCCTGTTCTGGAAAGATCTGAGTCAAAAGTATTAAGCGAAAATATTTCTGTTTCCCAATCAGTCCACAGGTACCGCTAATGTAGTTGCTAACATTGTAAGATCAGTAACTTACAGAGTTGGTAGCATGGAAGAAAACAACAACAAAATGTCTAGTAAATATGGGATTTAAAATGCATATCTGAAGAATTAGAGCACTTGTTGACCTTCAGTTCTGTGAAACACGTTTGGTTTCCATATTTTTTGATCAGCTAAAATGGAGCCAAATAATAAACATTTTCCAGCAAGAATGGGTTCTAAAATACATACCTTACGAGCTATGGCATTTCTTCAGTAGACATGTTTTACAGTATCGAAGATGAACAATTGCTCATAGCTCTTAAGGTAAGCAATTTGGAGCCCATGCTTACCAGATATTCTTTTTCTCTTTTGGTCCATACGACCACCACTGAAAGTTCCCTAACCTAGTATCTCAACAATAACTGTACCAGTACATGTACACCGCAGCCAAAGAACGATTTTCGCACGGTCGTTTCCATACCAAGGCCCGTTACCACAAATTGATACATTAACCCTACTTCACCATGCTTCAAGGTTTGTAAAACCAACACATTATCATCCTGTACACACAATACAAATGATGTTACTTCTATCTACCTTCTGTAGCTGCACTGAAACTGTAATCATAACATTTCCAAGCTTCACACTAATATAATGTTTACTGCATGCACCTTCATGGTGCTCCAGTTTTAATGACAAACAATGTATTAGATTCTAACAGAATGGTAGTAATGGAGATTAATTTTAAGTACTGCCGAAGAATCGTTACTAAATATGAATCGTTCACTTTTTCCAACTCTTCAGAAACATTCATATTACTCCACAGGGAGTAATTACCCCAAACTGGGAACGGCCGCTCTAACGTGTATTATGACTGCTGTGTTCTCCACAAGCTAGAGGAATCAGCCAACATAGAAGAGTCCAGGGCTCCCTAATACTGAGGCATGAAATAGCCTCCAGAGAAGGAGCACATGGCAGGGACTATGTTGTGCACTCGCCATATGTCTCACACACATACTTCCCGAGTGTACGTTCCTCAGAAAAATGCGAGTATAAGCAGACACACGGCAGGTAACGAGGTCACTGTGACAGTAAGTGTGTCAGGGCTCATCTACTGGCCCCATAGAGAAGATTCAAATTCGGCGATGCAAGTGATGTTAGATTAACTAAATATCAGTGCAATTGAAAAATGAACTATATTGTCATTCACAATTTTCCTACTCCTGTCAAGTATTGTAAAATTTGTGACAGTAAACAATTGCATATAGTTGTTAATCTGCCTTTGTCACGGCTGTTATCTAGCCCTATGTGACCCTGTGACTAATCTGTATAGTTACTGCGTGCAAGAAAGCCACCTCATAACCGGACTTACTTCGATGGTACAGTGGTTCCCTTGCATTCACATAATTACATTTGACGCCAAGTGCATTTGTTGAATACAACTTTCACATTACGAAAACATAGCAGTTCCCAAACGTTTTCTGGGATTTTCTGTCCTTTACTGGCACAGTAGCCAGCCACTAGAAGCAGACCATATTGACTCGGCCTGAACGCCTGCGTCCATCCTGGGGCTCATCGGGGGAGCTGTGTTGAGCCACCGCCAAAAGAATTCAGGGCCAAGAGTTCTCCGAGGCTTCAATTAATGGATCTGCCGCCGCGGAAATATCGAGAAAGGGCGGTCGACGCCTCTTCCAGACGCCGCTGGAATTGCTTCCTAATCATCGGGCGGCTGTCCGTCCGCTGGAGGCGCTGGAAACCTCTCTCCTTCTCTCCCGAGAACCTGCCACTGCGCCCTCGTTCTGCAGGAATGAAGGAAGCTCATGGGTTATCTCACCTCCACCGTCACCTCTGCAGGCGGATGTATACCTGCAGCACCACGCTGCTTGAGAGAGTTCTTTTATTTAAGTTTGTTGCATATCGATGGTGACAGTGAAGTATCTGCACCAAGCTCTTTGTTGGCGACAGAGCTCGCGCATTGATACTTAGGAAGCGCGGCGAGAAGCGCGCAGCATTCTCCATAGAGCACTTTTGAGTCAGCCTTTGTGCAGTGAAGCTGTGTGTAGAGAAAGAGCGGTGTGCCTGTTCACCATCAGCTATATATTATTTGAAGAATACTATAATTATATAATTCGTAATTATTGATGAATTATTAAAAATCGACATCATGAAGATATCAAAGGTATTTAAGCGCAAACTCCATATTATAAGTTCGTCGTTACATTTTTAATCCGTTTTACGTAAACGATCCCCAAACTAAGGTTTTATGAATTGAATCATTATAAAGAGCTAAAAATTTATATTCAATCATTTTCAAAATAGAGAAGTTTATCTCAGTCAATATCGTATGATTTTTCACTGAACACAGCAACAACAAGATTTAACTTTTGTTGAGTTTTCTCAATTTGTTTATTTAATAATGACATTGAGTTTTGCACAAGTAACTTCAATCAAAAAAGCAAATGAATAATAGAACAGTTTTAGGTCACATATTTGCAAATGCTACCCAAATAATTATCAACAACAGATCAGAGTGAGTATATTCAGACATGCAGATGTCGTTATCCAGAGGCGACCGAGTAAAATAAAAGGCAAGGAAAATATATATGTATGTTGTCAGGTTCACTACATAGATAACCAGTACTGAGGGCCACGGCGTAAGCCTATGTGTTCACGTCGAAATAATCTTCTTTTGAGTAGTCACATTAATACTGCTACCAACAAAGGCACACGTTGTCAAAAGCAAGTCCAGACAGGAAAGCTGCAAGGAACCAAAAGTTCAATTGGGACGTCATAAGCGCGTGACTGCGTGTGAGATCGCTCTATAAGTTTTCATCTATTTTTAGGTTTCAGATATATATTTTAACGGTTTTTGTGATAATATTTACTATATAAGTGACTTATTAGTGGTTTCTTCATTCACCTCTGCATTTCTTGTGTTGTGACCTGATATTTGTGAGTGTTTCGTATCGAACAACTTAACCTCTTACCCGTGTTTACAATCCGCGCTGACCAGTTGCAGCTGTAGCGGCGCATCGAAAGCTAAGTACTAATTAATTGTCTGTGTATAGTAGTTTATTTAGGAACTTTAGTAGTCTTCAACCGGTGTTCGTGGTGTTTTCTGGTGAAATAACTTCAGAAGAAATTTTTGCGAACTGCTTTCAGTTTCGTTACTGTCATTAGACGTTTGATTTTCTTTCTGTGTTAGTATTTTGTTATATTCTCATTTGTTGTTGATTAATACTGTCAATAATACTAGTTACTGTAGTATAGAGCAAGTATGTGAATATTGTAGTCAGTTTTTAACATCTTCTTGTTGTAGTAGCGGAACTTAGATAAAGTTGCTTTCTTGTTTCAATAACTGTAAAATTTTACCATGAGTGAGAAGTGTGGGCTTTGCCGTAGGTTCGTGAGTAGTGGATTGCGGTGTGAGATTTGTTCGAAGTATTTTCACTGGGGGGAATGCAGTGGGGAAGCCAGTGGGCATTCTGGTGAGATCCTCTCCTGGAACTGCAGGTTATGCAGCAAGAGTAAGTTGATAGAGGAGCAGGAGCGTAAGATCTGTGCCCTTCAGGTGCAGTTGAAAAACGCACAGGAGGAGCTAGATAGGATGAGGAGGGAGAAGGGGGTTGGGGAATGGGAGCTGGCTGTTGGCAAGAGATCTGCTAGGAGAAGGAGATTTTCAGATACTTTTACTATTGGTGTTTGTAATAGATATGACCAACTGTCAGAGTCTAGTGGAGAGGAATCTCTAGTAGCTGTAGATGTAGGAAGTATGCAGCAGACCTCAGCAGTTACGGTGGCTATGACAGTTGCAAAGTCTAAGAGAAAGAAGAAGGTTCTGCTGTTAGGTAGTTCTCATGGTAGAGGTGTAGGCCAGCAGTTGCAGGAAGTTTTGGGGAGTGAGTACCAGGTCACCAGCATTGTGAAGCCTAATGCAGGATTGGCTCAGGTGACTTTTAACATAGGGGGGTTATGTAGGGATTTTACTAAAGAGGATCAGGTAGTGATTGTGGGTGGGGCTGGTAATAGTATTGATAGGGATGGGGAGTATGACATAGATGGTGACCTGGAAAAGATAGCCACTCAGACTGGCAACACGAATGTGCATTTCGTGGAACTGTTTCAGCGTCACGATCGGCCTCATCTTGATACAGCCGTCAGGCGTAATAACATGAGACTTGGGGGTGCGCTGATGACAGAAGGCATGAGTCACATTTCAGTGGTGTCGGTGGAGTCGATCAGCAGGACGGGTTTCACTAGACATGGCCTGCACCTCAACAGGTATGGGAAGGGGAGGTTGGCAAAACTTATAGGTGACAGCATAGGTGGGGGTGGTGGGATCACTCATGGGAAAAGTCCGGTAGTTGTGGGTGTTAGAGCTGTACTTTTTTTAGATTGAAGTCAGCTGATAGGTATTCCTGCTTAAGGGAAGTCTCTCTAACAAAGAAACCACTTTCTACAAAGCTTGGGTATCCGATTTATGAGGGAATTAGTATATTTCATCAAAATATACAAGGTATTAGAGATAAAGTTAGTGAACTGCTTATAGATGTTGACTCTGAAATTATTGGTATATCTGAACACTTCTTAAATAAGGAGATAATTCAGAGGCTTCCTTTACCAGGATACAGGTTGGCTGGCAGCTTTTCTAGGAGCTCTTTGCGGTGTGGGGGAGTAGCCATGTATGTGAAAAACGGTATCCCATTTGAGTCAATTGATGTTTCAAAGTACTGCACTGAAAAGGTGTTTGAATGTTGTGCAGGTGTGGTTAAATTTAGTGGAGCTAAACTTCTTACTGTTGTTATTTATAGATCCCCAGACTCCGATTTCACAACATTTTTGCTAAAGCTAGAGGAGGTTCTTGGTTCACTTTATAGGAAATACAAAAAGTTTGTTATATGTGGTGACTTCAATATTAATTGTATAAGTGATTGTGCAAGGAAAAGGTTGTTGGTAGACCTCCTTAATTCATATAATCTTATGCAAACCGTATTCTTTCCAACGAGAGTGCAAGGGAACAGTAGAACAACTATAGACAATATTTTTGTTCATTCGTCATTACTAGAAGGGCATTCTGTTAGCAAAAAGGTGAATGGCCTTTCAGATCATGATGCACAAATTTTAAGTCTAAAAGATTTTTGTGCTGCAACACATGTTAAATATAGTTATCAACTTTTTAGGAAAGCTGATCCAGTTGCTGTACAGACTTTTGTAAACCTTATCAAGGAACAAGAGTGGCAAGATGTTTATAGTGCTAATACAGTAGACGATAAATATAATGCCTTCCTCAAGACATTTCTCGTGCTCTTTGAAAGTTGCTTTCCGTTAGAACGTTCAAAACAGGGTACTAGCACAAACAGGCAGCCTGGGTGGCTGACTAAAGGGATAAGAATATCTTGTAGAACAAAGTGACAATTATATCAAAACGTTAGAAACAGTCAAAATCTAAATGCAGCAGCCCATTACAAACAGTATTGTAAGGTGCTTAAAAAATTTATTAGGAAAGCAAAAAGTATGTGGTATGCAGACAGAATAGCTAAGTCTCAGGATAAAATTAAAACCATATGGTCAGTCGTAAAGGAAGTTGCTGGTCTGCAGAGACAGGTCGAGGATATAGAATCAGTGCGTAGTGGGAATGTCCGTGTTACTGATAAGTCGCATATATGTACAGTATTTAATAATCACTTTCTGAATATAGCAGGTGAACTAAATAGAAACCTAATTCCAACAGGGAATCATATAGCGCTCTTAGGAAAAAGTGTTCCGAGACTGTTACCTGAAGTGCTCCTCCATGATACTGACAAGAGGGAGATTGAGTTAATAATTAAATCACTAAAGACCAAGAACTCTCTTGGATATGACGGGGTATCTAGCAGAATACTGAAGTATTGTTCCATGTATGTTAGCCCAGTACTTAGCCATATCTGTAACTTTTCCCTTAGGAGTGGTCGGTTTCCTGACCGATTAAAGTACTCGGTAGTGAAGCCACTTTATAAAAAGGGAGACAGGGATAATGTTGACAATTATAGACCCATTTCTATGCCATCGGTGTTTGCTAAAGTTATCGAGAAGGTTGTATATACAAGGTTACTGCAGCATTTAAATTCACATAATTTGCTGTCAAATGTACAGTTTGGTTTTAGAAATGGCTTAACAACTGAAAATGCTATAGTCTCTTTTCTCCGTGAGGTTTTGGACGGATTAAATAAAAAGTTGTGAACGTTAGGTGTTTTCTTTGATTTAACGAAGGCTTTTGACTGTGTTGACCACAAATTATTACTGCAGAAGTTGGAACATTATGGAGTAAGGGGAGTAGCTTACAATTGGTTCGCCTCCTACTTTAAGAACAGAAAGCAGAAGGTAATCCTCCGCAATACTGAGAGTGGTAATGATGTTCAGTCCCAATGGGGCACTGTTAAATGGGGCGTTCCCCAAGGGTCGGTGCTGGGGCCACTGCTGTTTCTTATTTATATAAATGATATGCCTTCTAGTATTACCGGTGATTCAAAAATATTTCTGTTTGCTGATGACACCAGCTTGGTAGTGAAGGATCTTGTGTGTAATATTGAAACATTATCAAATAATGTAGTTCATGAAATAAGTTCGTGGCTTGTGGAAAATAATTTGATGCTAAATCACAGTAAGACTCAGTTTTTACAGTTTCTAACTCACAATTCAACAAGAACTGATATTTTAATCAGACAGAATGGGCATGTTATAAGCGAGACGGAACAGTTCAAATTCCTAGGCGTACGGATAGATAGTAACCTGTTGTGGAAAGCCCATGTTCAGGATCTTGTTCAAAAACTAAATGCCGCTTTATTTACCATTAGAACAGTATCTGAAATAAGTGACATTTCAACACGAAAAGTAGTCTACTTCGCATATTTTCATACGCTTATGTCATATGGTATTATTTTTTGGGGTAATTCTACTGATTCAAGAAGGGTATTTCTGGCTCAAAACGGGCTGTTCGAGCTATGTGTGGTGTAAGTTCGAAAACCTCTTGTCAACCCCTATTCAATAGTCTGGGAATTTTGACATTGCCCTCACAGTATGTATTTTCTTTAATGTCGTTTGTTGTTAGCAATATTAGCTTATTCCCAAGAGTTAGCAGCTTTCACTCAGTTAATACTAGGCAGAAATCAAATCTGCATGTGGAATGCACTTCCTTGACTCTTGTGCAGAAAGGAGTGCAGTATTCTGCTGCATCCATTTTCAATAAGCTACCACAAGAACTCAAAAATCTTAGCAGCAGCCCAAACACTTTTAAGTCTAAACTGAAGAGTTTCCTCATGGCTCACTCCTTCTATTCTGTCGAGGAGCTCCTGGAAGAGCTAAAAAATTAAGCAAAATCCAGTGTTGCATTATTGATTTTCTTTATTTAAACTAACGACTTGTCGCCCGAATATGTTCCTTATATTTCATTTTATCTGTTTCTACAATCGTGTTATAATTTCATGTATTGACTCGTTCCATGACCATGGAGACTTCTCCTTAATGTGGTCCCACGGAACAATAAATAAATAAATAAATAAATAAATAAAATTCCCTTTCTTTCTTTCATTAGACGGAAAGTAAGTTAAATTCCATGTATTAAAGAGTGGAAGGTTTCAACAAGGCCCGTCATTCCCACTTCTTGCTGAGAAGTCTCTCTATCTAATGCAAAACTGAAGAGTCTGTATACAAATAATAAATTAAACTCACATGCCGCTTTTTTCTTTCGGTATGTGAAATCTAATATTAGAAGCTAATGTACGTATTTGAATTCACCAATAGGAAGATGGATTGCGGAGGAAGGTTTGCCTATATACTGTAATATCACCACGCCGAGGACGTTAAGATGTAGTCGCACGAAGACGGAGCAGGTTGTTAGTAGTTCGTAAATAGAAGAGGGTCGTATCGGAAGAATCCGTAACATCTGAAATAGAACCGTTTGTCAACTCTGTTGACACTGTCAACCAGGAGATATGCCGTCTGTTGTAATTTGTGGTACTGCTCCTGTCACTAAGGCTTCATATATCGTTGAAATCTTTCTTAAAGTTATAACATCCATTTATCACATAGTTAAAAGCAGCTTTACACCGTTCGTGGCAATTCAACGATGGTCATAAAATACAGGCGTTATGGCGTTACAACTTAGTAACTGACACAATGATGATTTCTGCTACAAAATGATGTAAATATTGATTATGTCACTTACTAAGTCATAACGGCATAGAGCGCTTGATTTACAACCATCGTTCAATTACAGTGGTCACGAACGATAAACAGCTGTTTTTAATTATCTAATGTAAGGCTGTTGTCATTATAATAAAACAAAAAGATTTTAACGGTGTGTAAAGCCGTAATGGCACCAATCTTGAATTTTTTATGATTTGAAGATGGCTAGATTTTTAGTCGAAACAAGCAGTTCAAATAAAAAATATTTCACGTGTGATCATCGTAGGTCTTCAATCCATAACAAAATAAAAATAAAAAGAGAACGTTGAAGTTTACAAGTTTTGACGAAAAAGTGAGTATTCATGATGGTTCGGGGTTGCAGCCAAATGACGTCCACACGTACCCTCGATTTTTCGACTGACAACCATTCAACCATCTTCAGGTGACTTTCACTGGAGATTCCTGTCGCGATGCAAGTCTGAGCGTTGTATCTGCTCTGAACTCTCAATGGATCATCCTTCCACGAAAATACTGACCACGACGAAATCCTCCTCGGATTGAGCTGTCAAGCAATCTGTGGAAATATGTATGGTGTGCGATTTTATTGACACATGGCGCACCAATTCGATTCACCTTTATGTGAGTATCAAAAAAATGGTTCAAATGGTTCTGAGCACTATGGGACTTAACATCTTAGGTCATCAGTCCCCTAGAACTTAGAACTAGTTAAACCTAACTAACCTAACGACATCACACACATCCATGCCCGAGGCAGGATTCGAATCTGCGACCGTAGCAGTCGCGCGGTTCCGGACTGCGCGCCTAGAACCGCGAGACCACCGCGGCCGGCTATGTGAGTAGTCTATTTGTCTCTTACAAGGATAGTGATCAACTATTTGGTTGCGACCAGAGGGTTCGGTGGAGGTGATCAGAAGCTCGATAGTGCTCTCCTGTGCAGTGGTCAGCGTAAAAGCAAAGCTGGGTTGCGTTCATTGAAATGGTGTGAGTTCAGGTGCGCTCCGGGCTGTAGTTGTGCACTCGCTACGAACTTGAGTGGCGGACGGATGGATCACGCCTGTATTGCCGTGGTATTTTGTAGCGTTTTCTTGCGGGAGGATTCGCCGTCTTGGGTCATAGTGGACGGAAACTTCTACTGGACGTCTAGGGAGGAGACGTGGCTGTTTGATATGGCAGCTTGACGGTGACTTTTCGCTTTGATTTTGAACGTCCTGTGGATTCGGCTTGATTAGTCTGTTTGTTGCGGAGACTCCTTTCTTGCAATATCCCGCGGTACGTGAAACTTATCACTCCCCTTACGGCTCCTTGTTGACTGTAAATTACGCAACGGAATTGGTGTCTTGAGCTACCCTAACATATAATCATAAAGTGGAAAATTTCAGTAATCATACTATATAACTATCAATTCAGTCATTAGAATAAATTAGAGAACTGAAGGAAACTGTGTGATCCTTCAAATAAAGTGCAAATAAAACGAATATCTACTGTATTAAATAACACACATCCAGAAATGTTTTGCATCACCCCAGCTACCAGAACTTCTGAAGATAGACGTTGACTGTGGATATTATATCACAGACGTAGTCCCTTTTACTGTTCAGGGATGTCACTAAACCCTCCGAAAGATAACCATGAATGAGCAGTGCTTAATAAATGGAGGGGTACGACAGCCAATCACGTCCACCAGGAAGGAGGTACACGGCTCGTGTTGTCTGTAGTCAACCATACCTAGACGATCAATACCGCCGTTCGATCCCGTCCGCATGGTTACTTTTTGCGAGGAAGGGCTCTCAACAAGGGAAGTGTCCAGGCGTTTCGGAGTCAACCAAAGCGATGTTGTTCGGACATGGAGGAGATACAGAGAGACACGAACTGCCGATGACATGCCCCGCTCGGGCCGGCCAAGGGCTACTACTGCAGTGGAAGACCGCTACCTATGGATTATGGCTCGAGGAACCCTGATTGCAACGCCACCACGTTGAATAATGCTTTTCGTGCAGCCACAGGACGTCATGTTACGACTAAAACTGTACGCAATAGGCTGCATGATGCGCAACTTCACTCCCGACGTCCATGGCGAGGTCCAACTTTGCAACCACGACACCATGCAGTGTGGTACAGATGGGCCCAACAACATGCCGAATGGGCCACTCAGGACTGGCATCACATTCTCTTCACCGATGAGTGTCACATATTCCATCAACCAGACGTGTTTGGAGGCAACCCAGTCAGCCTGAACGCCCTAGATACACTGTCCAGCGAGTGCAGCGAGGTGGAGGTTCCCTGCTGTTTTGGGATGGCATTATGTGGGATCGACGTACGCCGCTGGTGGTCGTGGGAGGCGCCGTACCGGCTGTACGATACTTGAATGCCATCCTCCGACCGACAGTGCAACGATATCGACAGCATACTGGCGAGGCATTGGTCTTCATGGACGACAATTCGCTCCCCCATCGTCCACATCTTGTGAATTACTTACTTCAGCATAACGATATAGCTCGACTAGAGCGGCCAGCATGTTCTACAGACATGATCCATATCGAACATCCCTGTGATAGATTGAAAATGGCTGTCTAAGAACGAAATGACCCACCTGCCACTTTGAGGGATCTACGCCGAGTCACCGTTGAGGAGTGGGACAATCTGGACCAACAGTGCCTTGATGAACTTATGGATAGTATGCCACGACGAATACAGGCAAGCATCAATGCAAGAGGACATGCTACTGTGTATTAGAGGTACCGGTGTGTACAGAAATCTGGACCACGACCTCTGAACGTCTCGCTGTATGGTGGTATAACATGCAATGTGTAGTTTCCATGAACACTAAAAACG
The DNA here is from genome assembly GCF_023898315.1 of Schistocerca nitens. Classification (NCBI taxonomy): domain Eukaryota; kingdom Metazoa; phylum Arthropoda; class Insecta; order Orthoptera; family Acrididae; genus Schistocerca; species Schistocerca nitens. Next base: position 74,836,283 of record NC_064614.1, read on the forward strand.
GTGGATATGATGAAACTTCCTGGCAGATTCAAACTGTTTACCCGATCGAGACTCGAACTCGGGACCTTTGCCTTTCGCGCGCAAGTGCTCTACCATCTGAGCTACCCAAGCACGACTCACGCCCCGTCCTCACAGCCTTACTTCTGCCAGTACCTCGTCTCCTGCCTTCCAAACTTTACAGAAGCTCTCCTGCGAACCTTACAGAACTAGCACTCCAGAAAGAAAGGATATTGCGGAGACATGTCTTAGCCACAGCCTTGGGGATGTTTCCAGAATTAGATTTTTCACTCTGCAGCGAAGTGTGCGCTCATATGAAACTTCCTTGCAGATTGAAACTTTGTGCCGGACACAGACTCGAACTCGGGACCTTTGTCTTTCGCGGGCAAGTACTAGTTCTGCAAGGTTCGCAGGAGACCTACTGTAAAGTTTGGAAGACAGGAGACGAGGTACTGGCAGAAGTAAAGCAGTGAGGACGGGGCGTGGGTTGTACTTGGGTAGCTCAGATGGTAGAGCACTTGCCGCGAAAGGCCAAGGTCCCGAGTTTGAGTTTCGGTCCGGCACACAGTTTTAATCTTCCAGGAAGTTTCATATCAGCGCACACTTCGCTGCAGAGTGAAAATCTCATTCTGGTGGAACATCTCATTCACAGGTTCCGGAACTCTCGGAGCCGAGGTGATGAAAAACTTTTTATGATATGTGTGTTACATATTGACATCAACATTCTACGAAAAGAAATTGCTGACGACAATTAACAAGATAGGCGAGAGGAGGGATGACTACCGCATCCCAGGTGCACTCTAAATCATTGATCCGCTACAACCCAACGAATCATTTACAACCTCCAGGGGTCGACTGAATACCATATCAAACGATACTATGGCATGAGCCGGGTTTAGCGGAGCTGTGGCAACGATATGCTCCCTATCTAAACATTAACCCCCATCTAGTGAGCTGTGCTGCTGTATTGGTTCACCAATCTGCTGTAGGGGTGAGTCGGACGAATGTTGTCGTAGTGGAGACTCATAATATCGCTCGTCGAGTCTCGGACACCTCCAAGCACCACGACGTCTCGAACCAGCGATCTGTCCTCGTCCACTATTAAACTGAGAGTGTCTCTTTTTCTTCCTCCAGCTCCCGATGTGGAAGATTTTGCTAATGAAATGTTACTCATTTTCGCCAATAGCGTGTCAATGCCGCGTTTAAGAAACTCCCTGAGTGCCAACGACACAACTTGCGCATTCAGAGCTGCGCATTTCTCACGTATTCACATACTGGAAGTATTATCCCCTTTATCCCCGACCACTGAAATATTATAAGATAAATGTCCCTGTAATAAATCAATGTCATAAAATTTTAAGTAGATGCTACGAAACTGTCCTGTATACATATATTTAGTATACATGGAAGGAGGCAAGTCAGACTGCTTGTAATCTTGCATGTTTAATGATGGCTCTGATAATTTTCTTGGGAAATTGTTAATTTTATGGGGAGATCTACCAGCCTTACCATACCCCCGATGTCTGGCACCGTCAGGTTTTACGAAAAAGAGAGTTGGCGAAGGATCTGAGTGTAGTTATCCAGACTGTGATAAAATTTGTCCCGATACCGTGAACCATGGACCTTGCCGTTGGTGGGGAGGCTTGCTTGCCTCGGCGATACAGATAGCGTACCGTAGGTGCAGCCACAACGAAGGGGTATCTGTTGAGAGGCCAGGCAAACGTGTGGTTCCTGAAGAGGGGCAGCAGCCTTTTCAGTAACTGCAGGGGCAACAGTCTGGTTGATTGACTGATCTGGCCTTGTAACACTCACCAAAACGGTCTTGCTGTGCTGGTACTGCGAACGGCTGAACGCAAGGGTAAACTACAGCCGTCATTTTCCCGAGGGTATGCAGCTTTACTATATGGTTAAATGATGATGGCGTCCTCTTGGGTAAAATATTCCGGAGGTAAAATAGTCCCTCATTTGGATCTCCGGGACGGAAGTTACCAGGAGAAAGAAAACTGGCGTTCTACGGATCGGGGCGTGGAATGTCAGATCCCTTAATCTGGCAGGTAGGTTAGAAAATTTAAAAAGGGAAATGGATAGGTTAAAGTTAGATATAGTGCGAATTAGTGAAGTTCGGTGGCAGAAGGAACAAGACATCTGGTTAGGTGAACACAGGGTTATAAATACAAAATCAAATAGGGGTAATGCAGGAGTAGGTTTAATAATGAATAAAAAATAGGAGTGCGACTAAGCTACTACAAACAGCATACTGAACGCATTATTGTGGCCAATATCGACACGAAGCCCACACCTACTACAGTAGTACAAGTTTATATGACAACTAGCTCTTCAGATGACGAAGAAATTGATGAAATGTATGATGAGATAGAAGAAATTATTCAGATAGTGAAAGGAGACGAAAATTTAATAGTCAAGGGTGACTGGAATTCGATAGTAGGAAAAGGTAGAGAAGGAAACATAGTAGGTGAATGTGGATTGGGGCCAAGAAATGAAAGAGGAAGCCGCCTGGTAGAATTTTGCACAGAGCATAACTTAATCATAGCTAACACATGGTTCAAGAATCATGAAAGAAGGTTGTATACATGGAAGAACCCTGGAGATACTGGAAGGTATCAGATACATTATACAATTGTAAGACAGAGATTTAGGAACCAGGTTTTAAATTGTAAGACATTTCCAGGGGCAGATGTGCACTCTGACCACAATCTATTGGTTGTGTACTGTAGATTAAAACTTAAGAAACGGCAAAAAGGTGGGAATTTGGGGGGATGGGACCTGGATAAACTGGAAGAACCAGATGTTGTAGAGAGCTGCAGGGAGAGCATAAGTGAACAACTGACAGGAATGGGAGAAAGAAATACAGTAGAAGAAGAATCGGTATCTTTGAGGGATGAAGTAGTGAAGGCAGCAGAGGATCAAGTAGGTAAAAAGACGAGGGCTAGTAGAAATCCTTGGGTAACAGAAGAAATATTGAATTTAATTGATGAAAGGAGAAAATATAAAAACGCAGTAAATGAAGCAGATAAAAAGGAATACAAACGTCTCAAAAATGAGATTGACAGGAAGTGCAAAATGGCTAACCAGGGCTGGCTAAAGGACAAATGGAAGGATGTAGAGGCTTACCTCACTAGAGGTAAGATAGTTACTGCCTACAGGAAAATTAAAGAGACCTTTGGAGGAAAGAGAACCACTTGTATGAATATCAAGAGCTCCGATGGAAAACCAGTCCTAAGTAAAGAAGGGAAAGCAGAGAGGTGGAAGGAGTATATAGAGGGTCTATACAAGGATGATGTACTTGAAGACAATATTATGGAAATGGAAGTAGAAGAAGGTGAAATGGGAGATATGATACTGCGTGAAGTGTTTGACAGAGCACTGAAAGACCTAAGTCGAAACAAGGCCCCGAGATTAGACAACCTTCCATTATAACTACTGACAGCCTTGGGAGAGCCAGTCCTGACGAAACTCTACCATCTGGTGAGCAAGTTGAATGAGACAGGCCAAATACACTGAGACTTCAAGTAGAATATAATAATTCCAAACCCAAAAAAAGCAGGTGTTGACAGATGTGAAAATTACTGAACTATCAGTTTAATAAGTCACAGCTGCAAAATACTAACGCTTATTCTTTACAGACTTATGGAAAAACTGGTAGAAGCCGACCTAGGGGAAGATCAGTTTGGATTCCGTAAAAATATTGCAACACGTGAGACAATATTGACCCTACGACTTATCTTAGAAGAAAGATTAAGGAAAGGCAAACCTACGTTTCTAGCATTTGTAGACGTAGAGAAAGATTTTGACAATTTTGACTGGAATACTCTCTTTCAAATTCTGGAAGGTGGCAAATGTAAAATACAGGGAGTGAAAAGCTATTCACAATTTGTACATAAACCAGATGGCAGTTATAAGAGCCGAGGGGCATGAAAGGGAAGCAGTGGTTGGGAAGGGAATGAGACAGGGTTGTAGCCTCTCCCCGATGTTATTCAATGTGTATATTGAGCAAGCAGTAAAGGAAACAAAAGAAAAATTCGGAGTAGGTATGAAAATCCCTTTAGAAGAAATAAAAACTTTGAGGTTCGCCGATGACATTGTAATTCTGTCAGAGACAGCAAAGGACTTGCAAGAGCAGTTGAACGGAATGGACAGTGTCTTGAAAGGAGGGTATAAGATGAACATCAACAAAAGCAAAACGAGGATAATGGAATGTAATAAAACTAAGTCTTGTGATGCTGAGTGAATTAAATTAGGAAATGAGACACTTAAAGTAGTAAAGGAGGTTTGCTATTTGGGGAGCAAAATAACTGATGATGGTCGAAATAGAGAGGATACAAAATGTAGACTGGCAATGTCAAGGAAAGCGTTTCTGAAGAAGAGAAATTTGTTAACATCGAGTATAGATTTAAGTGTCAGGAAGTCGTTTCTGAAAGTTTTTGTATGGAGTGTAGCCATGTATGGGAGAGAAACATGTACGATAAATAGTTTGGACAAGAAGAGAATAGAAGCTTTCGAAATGTGGTGCTACAGAAGCATGCTGAATATTAGATGGGTACATCACATACCTAATGAAGATGGATTGAACAGAATGGGGAGAAGAGGAGTTTGTGGCATAACTTGACTGGAAGAAGGGATTGGTTGGTAGGACATGTTCTGAGGCGTCCAGTGATCACCAATTTAGTATTGGAGGGCAGCGTGAAGGGTATAAATCGTAGAGGGAGACCAAGAGATGAATATACTAAGCAGATTCAGAAGGATGTAGCTTGCAGTAGGTACTGGGAGAAGAAGGTTGCACAGGATAGAGTAGGATGGAGAGCTGCATCAAACCAGCCCTGAAGACCACAACAACAACAACTTGTGAAGTAATTAAAATGTGCCGACTGCGAACAAGTTTGGTGACAGAGACTGTTACAGTGGTTAAATAATTAATTAGTAGTGTAAGTCATTGGCCGGAGCCGTTAACACGTTTGAATGGCTGTTATGGGTCGCTGCTGTAATCAGCACGATACTTGCTAATGTCTGAGTGATTGCGGAAATCTGAACTGATTCCTTTTCGACTGTATCTGTTCATTTGTTCTGAACATCTACTTATTTTTCCTTGTGTGTTACAGCTACCGTAATAACTGTGTTTTAAATACTAGAGCTTGTACTGATGTACGACGAGCGTTATGTATGTCGTGGCCTGGTGGTCACTTTTTATCGCTACGAGTGATTATTCCGTCACCTGATCCAGCAATATGGCCGCTAGTTGTGAGCTGCTTGCCTATGTCTGTTATTTCTGTAATTCTTGAGACAACGTGCAGACTTACTAATGAGTAAAATTTAAGTGTTTAAGTGGCACAGAATGTAATATGTGTAATAGATATTTGTGTATGGTTCTAACCGGTTCTTAACACCGTCAGTGTGTAAGGTTTTGAGGACAAAACAACAGCTGTGTACGCTGTAAATATTTTTCGTTTAATGTTGCAATCTTATCACAGAAATACACGCATTTACACAGTTTACAGTCTGACAATGTTACGACAGTTGTCAAACGAATGCGTCTCGTCCTCAGAAAGTGACATAATCCTAAACACACCAATGGTAAATTTTAACTAGAAGTTTCTGTACGAAATTATTCTGATGACTACGTCATGATGTTGACTAGTACTATGATAAATCATCAGATTGCGGTTCAAAGTTCGGTACTATTTAGGATGACAAACAAGTCTACGGAGGATGTTTAGTCTAGTGACAAGTTGAGCAAAAGATTACCCAAGGTTGCTCGAGCTTACAGTGGGTGCAAGCTGGTGAACCAACAAGTTTACTCCTCTTCTCACGGTATTTACCTTTGCAGCGATGAGCTGTCGTCTGCATGGCTCCTCTCATCCTCTGAAATTCCTATGAAAACTAATTATGCCTTTGCTGATTTTTACAGCAAAAATTCTCCCTATGTTACTCGTTATAGGAGAAAACGTGTACTCATCCCTAGTCTTGGAATATGGCGGTGTACACGTGCATGGCTGGTACAGCGTGCGTATTAAAATACCCTCTCAGTCCTCACAAGAACAATTAACTAACTGGCTAGTTCATTTCCCCACAGTTGGTGCTCAACGATGCTTCAGCTAATATCGAACTGAATGTCAGACGCAGTGAACACACTGTTCACACAAATTTCTGTTCTGCATCGTAAAGAGTTTTATGTGTCCTGTTCAGAGAAGGGTCCCGAAAATCTTGCTCTTGTCTTTGTCGTAGCCAAACTGTCTCCCCACCTGGGTCCTTTTGTTCTCCATTTCACTGTTTTTTTCGACCTATAGGAGCATTCCTGTTATTTTGTGGAAACTCTCTCTGCCAATCGCAAGGGTCCTACCATTTAACTGCGTCGAAATCTTGGCACTTTAATCCTTGCTAGTTCGTTTCTCCAATCGGACGTTTTGTGCCCGCTCCAGGCGCCTAAAAGTTACATGCATAAATCACATGTGTACCACTCGTTGTTCATGTGATCAGCTATGTCACTGATTTTGTTCGTATCCATTTGGAATTCCGAAATGCAGTTTTATTAAGCTTCTTTCTGTCCTACTTCTGATGGCTCATTACTTGCTCTCCAGTATGCTTCACCTGTCCGGTCACTGATTCCCGCTGTGGGACAATCCCTAAGTGGTTTTCGTGTTGCCCCCTGTTGTGTGACCTCTGCTTCTGCCTGTGCCTGCTTCCACACAAGACGTTTCCTCTCGCTTCTTGTTTCACCTTCCGCTGACATGCATTATATAGGAGCGGTGTGTTACTACCGTCGATTGAGTGTCATCCCTTTTGCATTACATATTTACATGCAAATCTGATCATTACTGGCGAAGTAAGTTAGGTGTCATACTCACCTTCCCGTTACGATGTATAAAACTCTTACGTAAGATGAGAAATTGACGTTCATTTATTCTGGCACCTTACAAGTGTGTTGCAATTTTACTTTTGTTACTAGCAAAATTTTGTCACTTTAAGAACTATTCGGACTGCAGCTACAGTAATTTTGTGGAGTTTCAAGTTAACTGAGCATTTCAACTTTGAAACTAGAGGCTCGGGTTAGTTTCTTGTGTAATGTTTGTGTGTTAAGTATATTGTGGACGTGTTCAATTGAAGGTGTAATTAAGATCCTATTTATTGTTTGAGAAATTTTATCTTTAATAAATCTGCTTTAAGGTATTATGTGCTTATTAGCTAACCCAGCTCCTCCTCACTCCATCACCAGCTCCTGGCTATCGCGACATTATCCTTATTAATCGTGACTGCGGTTTTCGCCTTGATCAGATTGGAACCTGACGATTTGTATAACATTTTCAGAAATACGAATCTTTAAACTTAACGATACGTCTTGTGTCTGTCGTGAAAGTTTAATTCGCAACTTGCCTATCTCCCACCAGCGAGCCGCGCTTAGCGCTTCCCACGCGCTAACGCATCGAGAGGAGTCGTTGAAGGCAGTGGGTGACTGACTACACGTTCGAAAAGTAAATTCCTGATGAACAACTATCTACGGCACTTAGTTATCGTATGGATCCTATGACAAATGAGGCAATGACTGGAAGTAGTTACGTGGTATACAGGGTGGTCCATTAATAGTGACCGGGCCAAATATCTCACGAAATAACCGTCAAACGAGAAAACTACAAAGAACGAAACTTCTCTCGCTTGAAGGGGGAAACAAGGTGACGCCATGGTTGGTCCGCTAGATGGCGCTGACAGGTCAAACGGATATCAACTGCGTTTCTTTTTTTAAATAGGAACCCCCAATTTTTAATACATATTCGTGTACTACCTAAATAAATATGAATGTTTTAGTTAGACCACTTTTTTCACTTTGTGAGAGGTGGCGCCGTAATAGTCACAAACGTATAAGTACGTGGCATCACGTAACATGACGCCAGTGCGGACGGTATTTGCTTCGTGATACATTACCTGTGTTAAAATGGACCGTTTACCAGTTGCGCAAAACGTCGATATCGTGTTGATGTATGGCTGTTGTGATCAAAATGCTCAACGGGCTTGTGCTATGCATGCTACTCGGTATCCTGAACGACATCATCCAAGTGTCCGGACCGCTCGCCAGATAGTTACGTTATTTAAGGAATCAGGAAGTGTTCAGCCACATGTGAAACATGAACCACGACCTGTAACAATTGATGATGCCCAAGAAGGTGTTTTAGCTGCTGCCGCAGCTAATCCGCACATCAGTAGCAGACAAATTGCGCGAGAACCGGGAATCTCAAAAACGTCGGTGTTGAGAATGCTACATCAACATCGATTGCACCCGTACCATATTTCTATGCACCAGGAATTGCATGGCGACGACTTTGAACGTCGTGTACAGTTCTGCCACTGGGCACAAGAGAAATGACGGGACGATGACAGATTTTTTGCACGCATTCTATGTAGCGACGCATGGCCATTCACCAACAGCGGTAACGTAAACCGGCATAATATGCAGTATTGGGCAACGGAACATCGACGATGGCTGCGACAAGTGGAACATCAGCGACTTTGGCGGGTTAATGTATGGTGCGGCATTATGGGAGGAATGATAATTGGCCCCCATTTTATCGATGGCAATCTAAATGGTGCAATGTATACTGATTTCGTACGTAATGTTCTACTGATGTTACTACAAGATGTTTCACCGGAAGACAGAATGGCTAAGTACTTCCAACGTGATGACTGTCCGGCACATAGCTCGCGTGCGGTTGAAGCGGTATTGAGTAGCAAATTTCATGACAGGTGGAATGGTCGTCGAAGCACCATACCATGGCCCGCACGTTCACCGTACCTGACGTCCCTGGATTTCTTTCTGTGGGGCAAGTTGAAGGATATTTACCATCGTGAACCGCTGATAACGCCTGACAACTTGCGTCAGCGCATTGTCAATGCGATCATTACGGAAGGCGACCTACTCGCTGTTGAGAGGAATGTCGTTACACGTGTTGCCAAATGCATTGAGTTTGACGGGCATTATTTTGAGCATTTATTGCATTAATGTGGTATTTACAGGTAATCACGCTGTAACAGCATGCGTTCTCAGAAATGATAAGTTCACAAAGGTACATGTGTCACATTGGAACAACCGGAATAAAATGTTCAAAGGTGCTTATGTTCTATATTTTAATTTATAAAACCTACCTGTTACCAACTGTTTGTCTAAAATTGTAAGCCATATGTTTGTGACGATTACAGCGCCATCTGTCACAAAGCGAAAAAAGTGGTCCAACTAAAACATTCATATTTCTTTACGTACTACACGAATATGTAATAAAAATGGCGGTTCCTATTTAAAAAAACACAGTTGATATCCGTTTGACGTATGGCAGCGCCATTTAGCGGGCCAACCATAGCGCTATCTTGTGTCCCCCTTCCAGCTAGATAAGTTTCGTTCTTTGTTGTTTTTCGTTTGACGCTTATTTTGTGATATATTTGTCCCGGTCACGATCAATGAACCACCCTGTATAGTGGGATCTGAAGATGACGCATGTGTAGCGTCGAAACAAGTCGTCTGAATAATAAATACTTTGAAAATATGACTGTGGTGTTCCACTTCCATTACTTATATTATCAGTTTCTGTCCCACGTTCACAATCCTTGCTAAATCTAAGAGTTGTTTTGCACCTGATGTTTAATTGCTAAAGTGGTCGCCATTGTCATTACCGACTATAACCGAGGGCTATGTGTTGTAAGTTGCTATGCCATTGCCCTGTTGTATATCCTACGGCATAAGTTAGATTAAATTCTATTTACTACATGGACGGTACTTTTGTGTGTTTATTTTTCGAGCTCTGCTGAAGGATCGTTACGGGATATGAAAGAGTGTATTGTTTTACTGAAACTGTGTTACCATTCTGTTATCCAGAAGTATTCTTCTGATTAATAAATTAACTTTAAAAATGAGTACCACGACTGCACAACCCCGAGACTGAATCTTACTTCACCTACACCCTACGCCACAAGAAAAATTAATTTTACTGTCTCGACTTACGGATTGTTAATTTCGAGAGCCTAAAAACTGATAGAGTTCGTGCTTGCAATTTCACCACTCCTCATGCGCCTGCACACCTCAGTAATTTTCGACAGATTGCGCTGAACTCAAAGGAGGGCAATCATGCGCCGTAGTCTATGCACATTCTTTACTTCACCAATTTTTGGTATAAAGTTTGCGTCGTGCATCTGTAGGCTCTAGCCAGCAGAAGAGAACCGAAATGACTAAGATACTAAATTCCGAAGAAATCTTATGGAATAATTTTAAACATTGCCTCGAATGCTACTGTTGGGTACTGAGATATGGTATTCTATTCCAAGTATTTGGCCGAGCGGTTCTGGCGCTACAGTCTGGAACCGCGCGACCGCTACGGTCGCAGGTTCGAATCCTGCCTCGGGCATGGATGTGTGTGTTGTCCTTAGGTTAGTTAGGTTTAAGTAGTTCTATGTTCTAGGGGACTTATGACCTCAGCAGTTGAGTCCCATAGTGCTCAGAGCCATTTGAACCATACCAAGTATTTGCTCGTAATCATAATAATCATGGATGCATTAGTGTGGTAGATGAGGTTATAAAGAGGAAAACAGTAGATAGTACGAGACTACGTGAAGCATGTTAATTGATGAGATGATGTATTACTGATTTCTAGCAATTCACTTATCGTCTGTACGTGGACCCTAAGATACCCGCATGAGTTAAATATAAATATTAGTTAATTTTAATTGAAATGGCATTTAGCACAAGCTCAGCACTACCCCAGAGTGAGCACACGTGTGTTTGCAGCCTGAAGAATTTCTTCTTTTCCTTCTTCTTCTTCTTCTTCTTCTTCTTCTTCTTCTTCCTTAGTACACAACCATGAGGCTGGTTGACTACGGTATACCATTCCACTATTCTGTTTTGCCTTCTTCTTCACTTTCACATCCGTACCACACCCTACAGCTCACATAATTTGCGGAATGTTTAATATCCTTGGTCGTCCCGGAAACTCCTTCTCTCAATAACTCCTTATTCAGTTTTTTCTAATAATGGCACTGTTTCTTAAAGTGTGCCCTACGAGCTTGTCGCATCTTATTTGTATGTGGCCCCCACAGAACTCTGGTTTCCTGTACTCTTCTCAGCACCTCTCCAGCTGATCTTACCATCAAACTGTAGCATCAAATACTCTCTGCTTCTTGGTGTCGTCTCTCCTATGTTCCTGTTGTCCATGTCACATCCATAACAAGTCACATTTCAAACAAAATCATTCATTATCCGTTTATTTCCAGTCACATGTTCTTGGTTGTAGGTTCTTTCTCATATTAATTGCGATTTTTGCCTTCTGTATTCTGCTCACAGTTTCTTTCCGGCTGCTACCATTTCTTGTGATACTTCTTGCCAGATAGGTGAATGAATTACTCTGTCTCTCGAAATGTTCAAATGTGTGTGAATCCCAAAGGGACCAAACCGATAAGGTCATCGATCCTTAGACTTAAACACTACTTAAACTAACTTACGCTAATAACAACACACACACCCATGCCCTAGGGAGGACTCGAACCTCCGGCGAGAGGGGCCGCGCAATCCGTGACATGGCGCCTTAAACCACGCGGGCACTCCGCGTGGCCTCCGTCTCTTCCAATTGCTCTCTCTCCATTCGTCTTTTTACAGGTTTTTATATTCTTCTTCAGTAATGTATCCATCTCTTTAGTCTTTCTCTTGTTTTCTTCTCATGCCGTACTGATCAGAGAAAATCATTTCCTTCTCTAGGTCTTTTTCCTCTCCGTGACTACAGCAATATTATCTGCGTAACGCAGCATGTCCATCTTCTACCCCTTAATGTTAATCCACTTCCTTAGTTGTTTCACAAACTTTGCCTATATCTTCCATGATGTTAGGATTGACTATCAGAGCAGGTGAGATCACATCCTTTCCTTACACCTGTTATAAAGTTTGCTTGTTGTTCCTGATGGAAATTCCTAATCACAGACACTTTGTAGTTATTAATACTGAGTTTCACTTACAACGCTTTGTATCTTAGAGCCGCTTTCTTCAGAAGAACTGTGTCAACATTAAACACAACTGACCACCATATACAAAATGTGTAGCCACACCGAATGAAATCAAAATATGAACTTTTAACTACAGAACAAGCGATAAGACGACTACAAACTTAGAAACGTCCAGGCTTAAGTTTGTCACTAACATACACATAAGGTGACGTAACCAGACTTTCGCAGTGAAACCAGGAAAATAGGCGACACAGATACTCCACACCTGGTAGCGTCGGTGCATATATGATGCGTCGCTTTTATGGAAGTACTATATATTACCAGTGCCGCATATACGCTCATGAGCGGTTAGATTTTCACGGTGGTACTTTTTCCACTTAGTTCAGTCACATCTCTTCTCCCCGAATCCCTCTACTACGTTGTGTAAATTTTTGTTTTGTCGAGAGGAAGTCACTATCGTTTTATACTGTGTATATGGTATATTGTAGAGTGCTTTCTGTAGAGTGAAAAAATAACAGATTATACTGGACTGTGGTGGCCTGGATGACCTCGAACCTCCGGCGAGAGGGGCCGCGCAATCATACTTACTTACTGTGCTTACTTACTTACTGTGCTTGTGGTGGTTACAGCTTTCCTGTTCACGACGTACCTTCCGTTAGTGTGATTTTACTTTTAATTGATTCATAATATGTGGGTTTTAATTTTGTTTTTTTTTTATTGGTATTACTACTGTTTCAGGGATTGTACAGAATGATAGTTTTGGTCCAACAGACATATTTTATCGAAAGCTCAGAATGCCTATACATAGTTATAGTTTTTGGGCATGATGTCGCACTTGGTGGTATCTGACTTTATGAGTGGCGTTATAGGAGGTATGTCCACTTATTTAATTTTGGTTACACCAGTTGGCGGTGCAATCGGTTTACTGCAGACGTCGTTACTCGTAATAGTGGTGCGTCTTTCGTATATGAGCGAAAATAGCCTGATGTTAATGGTGCTAATTCACTATGTTTCGGATATGACGATATCGCCCGCGCTGCCCCCCGCTTACGTAACTGCAGCACGCCCTGTCGCCCCGCATTTTAACGCCGGTGTGCGGTTGGTACGGTACTCAATAGGCGTATATGTGGCACTGGTAAGCTGGTAAGTCTCAATCTTTATATAAGGCTTACGTATCATGTATGTACCTACGCTGGCAGTGCAGAGGCTGTGTATCGCTTCTTTTTCTTGTTTCACTGACAAAGACTGGTTACGTTGTTGTATGCTGGAGTATCTACATCTACATCTACGTGATTACTTGCTATTCACAATGAAGAGCCTGGCAGATAATTCAATGAACCACCTTCAAGCTGTCGCTCTACCGTTCCACTCTGGAATGGCGCGCGGGAAAAACGAGCACATAAGTTTCTTGGTGTGAGCCATGATTTATTTTATCGTGATGATAATTTCTCCCTATGTAGGTGGGTGCCAACAGAATGTTTTCGCAATCGGCGGAGAAAACTAGTGATTGAAATTTCATGAGAATATCCCATCGCCACTCCAATTCACGTATTACGTCTGTGGCACAATCTCCCCTATTTTGCTATAATACAAAACGAGCCGCCCTCCTCTGAACTTTTTCGATATCATCCGTTAGTGCCACCTGATGCAGATCCCGCACCGCACAGCAATACTCCAGAATAGGGTGGACAAGCGTGGTGTAAGCAGTCTCTTTAGTAGACCTGGTGCACCTTCTAAGTGTTCTCCCAATGAATCGCAGTGTTTGGTTTGCTGTACCCACAACATTATCTATGTGACCGTTCCAACTTACGTTATTTGTAATTGTAATACCTAAGTATTTGGTAGAGTTTACAGCCTTCATATTTCCGTCAATTATCGAGTAATCTAAATTTAGCGTATTTCTTTTAGTACTCATGTGAATAACTTGACAATTTTCTATATTCAGGGTCAGAATGTTAGTGACATTATTAAACCTGGACCTTTGTAAGTCTGTTTTGGTTTAATGGGTTATCCTGTCGTTACTTCTTCATATTCTGATTTATTCGTGTGGTTAAGCTCTTTTGTATATGAGGACCTATTACATTTTGTGTAGGCTCAGTTTTTTGTGAGGTATGCATTGGGAGCTTGGAATTACTAAGATGATTTTTCTGCTTATGTGCTATGTACTAGAAAATCACCATATTATCCACTTCTATGTGACTCGTGTGGATATTTTGTACATATTGTGGTACTCTCTTGAGAATGTTAGCATACGATCTGTTTGTAACACAACAACACAGTGCCCACATATAAATTTTTTCTACTTTATTATGTACATTAAAAGAAGTGTGTAAACATGTTCTGTATACTATTGTGATGTATACATGTTTTAGTGATTTCCTGTGTGCAAAATAACTAATGAAAGATAATGTAAGGAACTGTAATGAAGGCAATAGCAATGTCAGGGAATATCGTTATGTAAACCAGAGAGATTATTTTTATTGTCATACTATCGCTGGGCGCAGGACCGCGCCCCAGTTTGTCAGTGTCTGTCAGGTGGTAACGAAAGTCGGTTACTAGCGAGCGAGCGGATATGACGCAATGGAGGAATTCTGCTGCGGGAGGACGCAAGACTCGTTTCCCTGCAAGATACCACGTACGTAAGACCAGGAGGAATGCGGAGAACAATTGGGCACAGCGTAAAGCATCCAAGTGTTTAAGAAACCTCCGGGAGCCCAAAATTTGTTTTGGTAATTAGCCTGTGGCCGTACATTGTCGCGATATGTGGACCTCGCCGCACCGTCTTCACCGCTATGAAGTACGACGCGACCATTTTATCATTTAGAATTGTGAAAGGCTTGCCAGTGTTAGCTGCGGTTCGATTCCCGGCGGGGTCAGGGATTTTCTCTCCCTCGTGATGACTGGGTGTTGTGTGATGTCCTTAGGTTAGTTAGGTTTAAGTAGTTCTAAGTTCTAGGGGACTGATGACCATAGCTGTTAAGTCCCATAGTGCTCAGAGCCATTTGAACCATTTGTTAGCTGCGAATCGTCCACTAACAATACTTTAGTAACGTATGTGTGTTAAGGTGTGTAATCCTCAGTTACAACTATCTGACAGGATCCTCTCCGTATCCATAACTAACCAAGGGTGTCATTAGTGAACTGAAAACTAAATGATAAGAAAAGTTTATCGAACTGATTGATAGTTTAAACGGAAGTGAACGAAAATGTTAGTTTTTTTGGACTTCCTAATTAAGTGCTGATTATTGACTAATAATTTGATAACACAATACATTTAAGAATACTTCATGTTCAGACGATTTTTATGAGGAGGAAGTTACGTAACAATATGAAAAATTAGCGAACTCAATAATCATTTTAAAAACCAGTTATTATTGTAGAACAGTCAATTTAATATTATTTTCGAAAAGTTTACCTTCTGCAAAACAATTTAATAGCATTACAGAGAGAAACGCAGTTCAGTTGTTACCTAACTGGGAGTGCAATAAACAAGTAATTAATTTCACGAAGTAGTTCCAAGTTTGCTTTTGTCCATGATCGATATTTTTCTGTGTGATCATTGTGTTTTGATAATGAGCGAGAGCCAGTGCCTTTCACAGGAAAATGGGAATATGTAGGAACAGACAGTGTGGGAAGTAATGGACAACATATTCCCATTTTCCTGTATTCATTAAGTTCTTTTGTTTTATTGAAGTTGTCGATGTATTCCATATAGACTGTAGTTTCAATTGTTAAGGCTTTCTTTTAACTGGTACTTGTATTACTGTCCACGTTTAACATCTCCTGTAGTTGTCTCATCAAATATTGTTTATATTTTACTTGGTTTGTTTAATTAATGCAAACTGTTACATAGCCACAGTTTTGAATATAGCGCTAATGTTGAAGTGCAGTACCACCTCACTTTCAAAGATTGCAGTTACTGTAAGTTCCCTCAAACGCCTCCATTTTCCTGCATTTATTTATTTCTATTTATCTTATTGCTATTGCTTAAGTTTCTTATGTATGCTGTAGTTACATTGCTAATTGTTCCTTCTTTTAATTAGTTAGTGTATTACTCTCCTTGTTTTATACCTCCTGATGTATCCTTGGCAAGTACTAATTTTATTTTATTTTATTAGTTTTCATTATTAATAGAAACTGTTATGTACGCATGGTGTTCCTATTTTGTGTTAAAGTTTTTTCTGTCTACTCCATTACCACCACACTGTGAAAGATGTTACTTACTGTATGTTTCTGCTTCAGTCTAGACGTGTTACTTCTCTTCCAATGTTGTTTGCAAACGTTGTAACTTTTTTTGTGACTATACTCAGTAAATGTCTGAAGATAGCCTTGTAAGCCGAAAATGGTTGACATACTAAAAGTAATATTGTAGAACAAAATCAGACTGATGGTCCATTTATTATGTTGTTCTACCAAGAACCGACGGAAGATTCTGCTAACACGGTAATTCTTTAATTAGTCTACCTCCCGGAGAGGAAGGAGGGTGTTATATGACGGTTTTCTTAGATTTTGACATATGTATGGTTGTCATACTTAGTTGTGATTTTTCACATGCACCTTAGCATGAAACTGACCTAAAATATGCGAAGTGCTGCCTTCTTTTTATTCGAAAATAAACTTTATTGCAACTGGGTGCGGTTGTTATCAGTCATCTTGTTTCTTAGGTTAAAAAGGATTTTATTTTCGACGTTAAGAAGAAACGTCTTCCAAGTACTAAATGCTCTCGATAAATTTTCCTCGTTATTTCTATAAAAATTTGAGATTTCGACATCATCAACCATTATCTTCCTGAGAAACGGGAATGACAGCCCAAGAAGAAACGATTTCACAAAGGTATAAATAATGTATTATTGTTTAATGTGGTCAGATATTACAGTGGCGCCATTAATTAAACGTCAGATTTGTTACCATTAGGATATAATGTTTAGTACACGACATACGCCTATGACGTCTCTCCGTATCAAATGCTCGTTTTCTCGAAATGCTGAGGCTACAGTCCGTGTATCTACCAAAGTTGTTGACACACATTTTAATTTTGTGAATTAGTCTCAGTGGTTTGAAGCGCGAGCTACAATACCTGATTGCCAAAAGAGGGTCTTTTGATTACTCGTAAAGTTACATTTTTGTAAATATCTGGACCTGACGATCTACTAATGCGTGGCACAGCGCTGGAAAACTTTTCTATTAAGCTGTTCCACGCAGCTACGACATCGTTTACATGGAATATTGTAAACGTTTCGGACTCTGGAGCCTATGAATATCCTCTACAGGGCACAAAATCCCTTCGACTATCTTAGGCGGCCGGAAGATCAATGTAATCCAGTGTCTCTCTTTAGCTTGTGTCTAAGTTCACTTGATGTTCTTCCACAGAAGCAACGTCGTTTGCTGTTATTATTTGACTGACTGGACTTCGGTTAGCTTTTGGCGTAGGGATTTGACTTGCTTCAACGTGCCCGTGTTGCCTACATTTGCACAAGATCATAGCAAAACTGGGTCGTTGAGATACCGTTTCGTGTTTGTCGATTCGTGCACTTCACACAAGTATTTAGATTTCGAATTTAGAGTAAACCGAAGAAAGGCGAAATAATGAGAAGTAGCAGAAACGAGAATAGCAAGGTGCTTAACGTCCAGATTGGGAGTCACCAAATTATTCTGCTACATTCGAAAGAAAATAACCGATGACGGACGAAGCAAGGAGGACATGAAAGACAGACTATCAAAGACAAAGAAGGCATTCCTAGCCAAGAGAAGTCGACTGTGATCAAACAGAGGGCTTAATTTGTGCAATAAATGTGCTCAGAATGTACGTTTGAAACATAGCAATATTTGGTAGTGAATCGTGTCTTGTGGGAAAACTGGAAAAGAAGATAACGGAAGCGTTTGAGACGTATTGCCATGGAACAATATCGAAAGTTAAGCAGACTGATAACGAAAGGAGAAGCTCTCCACAAAACTAATCACGAGAGGTAAACGTGAAAATGATTGACAGGAAGAGGTGACAGGTTGGTAGGACTTGTGTTAAGACATCAAGACGTAACTTGCACTGTACTTAGGGTAGTTCCATAGGGTAAACGGTGTATGTGAAGACGGAGTATTGCATACCTAACAGACTGTGGGATGATCTCTGTATGAATTAATTAAATGAAATAAAATAAATGAGGACGTTAAGTGTATGTGCTGACACAATAACAGAATTTGTGCCAGGGCGCATTAAAAATTCAGTAACCTGGTAACCGAAAAAACGTTCAAATGTGAGTGAAATCTTATGGTACTTAACTGCTAAAGTCATCAATCCCTAAGCTTACACACTGCTTAACCTAAATTATCCTAAGGACAAACACAAACACCCATGCCTGAAGGAGGACTCGAACCTCTTCCGGGATCAGCCGCACAGTCGGTAACCGTAAAACACATGTGACAGGGTTCCCGTTAATTATGCATCTTCTTTAGCTGTACCTATACGTTTTGGAAAGAGTTTGCTTTACGTATGTAGAGTCGCTTTCATGAGTTAGCAAAAAAAAAAAAAAATGGTTCAAATGGCTCTGAGCACTATGGGACTCAACTGCTGAGGTCATTAGTCCCCTAGAACTTAGAACTAGTTAAACCTAACTAACCTAAGGACATCACAAACATCCATGCCCGAGGCAGGATTCGAACCTGCGACCGTAGCGGTCTTGCGGATCCAGACTGCAGCGCCTTTAACCGCACGGCCACTTCGGCCGGCATGAGTTAGCAGATTATAGGTGAGTTCATAAACAAACCTTACAACAAATAAATCTATCATCCTGTTAGATACTAGTGTGCAATACATCTTCTTTGCAACACGAAAGAAATCTTCTTTAAAACTTTAGGAATTGCAGATTAAGTCGCATCTCATGGGCCAGAATGTGTACGTGCGTGGTTTGCAGAGAATTCATACGGGCGCAGCTGCTAAAATTCGGTTTTCCAGATTATAGCGGAAGCCACCACACGGCACCGTTATTATCCCACAATTAATTATGCGAAATCTGAAACATGAAATAATAGCTGTTCAAAATAAATAATTATTTAATAATACTAGCCTGTCGCCTCCCAATACTAGCAATTTACACGTTTCACGGCTGTTAAACTGGAGTGGATTCCGACGTGTTTCGTGTGAAACCGCTCAAAACGACTACTCTGCCATTATGAGTCACATCGGCCGCGTTCACGTGTTACCAAGCGTGCCGTCTAACGCACGTGTTAACGTTCCTGTTAACATTGTCGTTAGCTGATATGGAACGCCGTAAATGCAATGCGCTTGGCGTATTTTAGGTTCTGTCTGACCTAGACTGCGTTGAAACTCAAATGAAACACACAGATATTTGTACTTGCTTGTGCATTTCATTTTAAGTTAATGCCACTACTGCAGCTCGCGTCCGTAAATTCAGGAATGATTTTAGATCAATGAGGGAACGTTAGTGAGCTCTTTAATGTAGCAATGTAGCACTGTCATTTCCCACAACTGCTGTATTTACCCCTATGTTAGCTTCTGTTTGGGAATTTTTTGTCTCTGTAAGTGAAATGTTAATGTTTAATTTAGGTGACTAATATATGTAGAGCACATGAAAGTATGGATGCAGGAATATTAGGAGTTTAATGTCGCTGATACGTCTTTTTTTTAAAAAAAAAACGAACTGTAACAACACTTGCATCACTACATGAAGTTATATATATATATATATATATATATATGGTGTCCCAGCTATCTTTTCCACCCAAAATATCTCTGGAACAATAACAGCTATTGGAAAACGACTTTCACCGGTATCAATGTAGGGCTGGGGCCCATGAATGTACATTTTTGGAAACATTCTAAAACGAAGGCATATGTGCTTTTAACACAAACTTATGTTTTTTTTAAATGGACTTCCTATATTTTTCCTTCAGCAATCCATAGCATGACAAAGCACATACACAATGGCGTTGATTGCATCGCAATATTCCCATTACATCCCGAGTTATTAAGAAGCGAAGTTGACGCTTGAAACACCCGACATGCGCTGCTAGCGCACGTCCTGAGGCTCAGGCGTGAACCCCATGCTGCCCGTAATCGCGATGACCGTATTATTCGTTTCGGACCTCTTGATAAGTATGGAGGTGTGATTACAGATGTCAATCACATCGCGATTACGGGCAGCATGGGGTTCACGCCTGAGCCTCAGGACGTGCGCTAGCAGCGCATGTCGGGTGTTTCAAGCGTCAACTTCGCGTCTCAATATCTCGGGATGTAATGGGAATATTGCGATGCAATCAACGCCATTGTGTATGTGCTTTGTCATGCTATGGATTGCTGAAGAAAAAATATAGGAGGTCCATTTAAGAAAACATAAGTTTGTGTTAAAAACACATATGCTTTCGTTTTCGAATGTTTCCAAATATGTACATTCATGGGCCCCAGCGCTACATTGATACCGGTGAAAGTCGTTTTCCAATAGCTGTTATTGTTCCAGAGATATTTTGGGTGGACAAGATAGCTGGGACACCCTATATATATATATATATATATATATATATATATATATATATATATATATATATATATATATATATATGAACAGGTGATAGTAAAGTAGAAATAATGCAGAGAATTCAGAATGTAAACAACTGCAACATGCATAATGCTTGACAAAAATGTTCTTCACTTTCTCCAATTTAATGGGTTTGCACATACATTCATACAACTGGTTAATGTGCTCAGTATGGGGTGTGAACCCCTGTGACAGCAATACAGGCCTGACAACAGTTGGGCATGCTGTGTATGATATCATCAGTCTCATGCTGAGGCAATAACGCAATTCTTCCTGCAGAGCTGCTCGCAATTACGGAGAGTGGTTGATGGATGCTAACGTGATGCAACCCATCTCCCTAGTGTATCCCAGATATGCTCTATGGGATTGAAATTGGGAGGCCGAGTAGGTCACGCGATGCGTGCATTATCTACCGTTTCCCAGGAAAACATCAACCACACGTGTTCTATAGGGTCGAGCATTATCGTCCATCAGTACAAAGTCTTGGCCCACATCATCTAGCAACAACCGCAAATGGGATACCAAGATCGCCTCTCATTGCCTGACAGTAGATAAACCATGCCGATTCACCCGTACAATTTCATGAATAGGAATTCGAGTGGTAAATATAATCCTTCCCCGAACCATTACAGATCCTCCTCAATATCGCTCTCTTCCCACAGTTTATGGGTCCCAAAATCGTGTTCCACGTTCCCTACTGTTGGGAATCCATCGAGAATCTCTCTCCAGAAAATGGCTCAAATGGCTCTGAGCACTATGGAACTCAACTGCTGAGGTCATAAGTCCCCTAGAACTTAGAACTACTTAAACCTAACTAACCTAAGGACAACACACACATCCATGCCCGAGGCAGGATTCGAACCTGCGACCGTAGCGGTCGCGCGGTTCCAGACTGTAGCGCCAGAACCGATCGGCCACCAGCGGCCGGCTCTCTCTCCAGACTAAATCGGGTCTCACCTACGAAAAAAACCAAAACAAAAAAAAACATTGCCCTACTGTTCTACCGCCCAGGTGGCATATTGAAGACTCCAATCTAGACGTTCCCTTCTGTGAGGATGCATCAGAGGTAGACATACAGCAGGTCTCTGACAGTAAATGCAGCTCTTCCGAAGCTTTCTGTACACTGTTTGCCTCGATACGACACTTCCAGTGTATGCTGCAAGCTCACGTGCCAGACGCGGTGCAGTACTAAGGCGGTACTGTCGTGTCCTTAGAGCCAAATGTCTGTCCTCTCTTGTGAAGCAACATGTGGTCGGACCTGCCCTGGTCTTCGGGATACAGTTTCGGTCTCTATAAACTGTCGCCACATCCGAGAAACAGCAGAACGAATAACATTAAGCCATAGGGCCAAATCAGTTTGCGACTGTCCTGTTTCCATTCTTTCTATGGCCTTACACCGCAGAGAGCCTGACAGGCATCTTCTCTGTGCCACACTGCACCGTCTTTGAGTGTGTTGACGCAATTTTTGGTCGTGAGACTACCTGCCAAATACTACCTTGTTATATTGGTGCTCTGAAGTCATCGTTGGCAAGGTTGACCGTTTACTGGGATTCCATCTTTCGTGCAGAACAAGATAGGGCGGACATCTGGTTGAAGTTTGTGTGATTTTATTGGGACTTAGAGACAATACGGGGAAATAAAGGTTTGTTGATTTAATTTTGGACATTATATATATATATATATATATATATATATATATATATATATATATATATATATATATATATATATATATATATATATATATATATATATTAGGACCCGTGCTCTGAGCGTTCATTAAAAACTTTGTTACGAAATCTACTACAAAAAAGGGTGCACCACGAAGACCGTCACACGTTGGAGACAAGATGTGATGTACATGTACAGACAAATAACTGATAACAATTTCAGAAAAAAATGGGTGATTTATTCAAGAGCAATAGTTTCACAAATTGAACAAGTCAATAGCCCGCTGGTCCACCTGTGGCCCTTATGCAAGCAATGATTGACGGAGTTGACGGATGAGCTCTTGAGAGATAGTGTGCCTAATTCTGTCCAACTGGCGTGTTAGATCGTAAAAATCTCGAGATGATTGTAGGGCCCAGACCATAATGCTCCAAACGTTCTAAGGTGGTTAGAGATCTGGCGACCTCGCTGGCCGAAGTACGATTTGACAAGTGCGAAGAAAAGCAGTAGAAACTCTCGTCGTGTGCGGGCGAGCATTATCTTCCTGAAATATAAGTTCAGAGTGGCTTCCTATATGAGGCAACATAACGGGGCGTAGAATATCGTTTTATAAAAGTGTTATGTAAAGAAATGTCACCACAGACCATCAGTCATGGTTGTTGCGCCGTATGATGGGCGACAGACAGCTTGGTATCCCATCGCTGTACGGGCGTCTCCAGGTACGTTTTCGTTGGGTCGCGGGGTGAGTTCGAAGCAGGACTCATCACTGAATCAATCCAGTCATTCAGATTCCATGCCGAAGATGTGTCTGTAGTTTCTGCTGCCTGTCATTGTAGTTGCCAAACCCTATGTTGGCCAGCAAGGTCGGCGGATCTCTCCGCAATTGAGAACCTACGGAGCATTATGGGCAAGGCCCTCCAAATTGGAGGACTCTTGATTCTGACGACCTAAAGCGCCAATTGGAGCCAATTTGACACGTCACACCTCATTCAGATTCAGATTCAGGGAGGTAACGGCAGTGGCACGTAAAGTGCCCTCCGCCACACACACCGTTGGGTGGCTTACGGAGTATAAACGTAGATGTAGATGTAGAACGTCCAAAAACTCTATCAACCAATATCAAGTTGAATAACTGCTTGCATATGGGACAGAGGTGGACCAACACGATACTGAGTTGCTCAAAAAAATGGTTCAAATGGCTCTGAGCACTATGGGACTCAACTGCTGTGGTCATTAGTCCCCTAGAACTTAGAACTACTTAAACCTAACTAACCTAAGGACATCACACACATCCATGCCCGAGGCGGGATTCGAACCTGCGACCGTAGCAGTCGCACGGTTCCGGACTGCGCACCTAGAACCGCGAGACCACCGCGGCCGGCTGAGTTGCTCAATTTGTGAAGATGTTTCTGTTGAATAACTCATCCAACTTTTCTCGAATGGTAGTTATTTATTTGTCTGTAAATGGACATGACATCTTTCAGTCCTGTTCGGATAATTCCTTCGTGGTGCGTGTTTTACTTTTATCTATATTTATCGATTAGTGAGTTTGCGAGTGAAAAATATATGACATAAACAGCCGCGTGGTGACTGCATTGCCCAAGGAACTTAATTTTATGCAGTGCAAAGAAGCCATAGGCCTCAATAAGTGAAATAAATTGCAACTTGATATCTTTGGCCATTCCTGAGAAAAAAGGTCTTAATAGACTGACAGACAAACAGACGAACAACAAAGTGACTCTATAAGCGTTCTGTTTTTACCAGCTAAGGTACCGAACTCTGAAAATGGTCATATGTTCCTAATGGAGATAGTATTGGTCAAAACTAGAACAAAGTCTCCGGTACTAATGTACCCGGAAATTGATTCCTGTCGAGATATAGTCCATTGAAGTTCCGTAGTTCACAGCCATGTTTTACTAGTGACGCGGGATTCGCAAGGGATGGCATAGTAAATTACTGTATTAAACACGTGTGAGCAGATGCAAACCCTCTGTTTTTACCAGCTAAGGTACCGAACTCTGAAAATGGTGGCATGTTCCTACAGGAGATAGTACTGGTCAAAACTAGAACAAAGTTTCCGGTATTAATATACCCGGAAATTGATTCCTGTCGAGATATAGTCCATTGAAGGTCCACAATTCACAGCCAGGTTTTACAAGTGAGGCGGGATTCGCAAGAGATGGCATACTGTATTAAACACGTGTGAGCAGATGCAATCGTGGATGTGAGGCATGAGAATGAAGTCAGTTTACATTGGCAGGAGCTGACGGTGACAGCCGCAAAGGGCCATTCCTCTTCATCGAACAGATTAACAGGTGCTATGTATGATCGATTTCTTCGCAATGAATTAGCATCGGTATTGGAGTAAGTTATCCTTGCAGGAGGACAACGACTGTGGTTTATTCACGAATGAGCACAACCTCATTTTCTACAGATGCTGTGACACTACCGCATTGCAACGTGTAACGGACGGTGGATTGGTAAAGGAGGTGCGGTAACTTGGACTCTCCGTTCACTGGACCTGAATTCGTTGTATTTCTGGCTAAGAGGCATTTATAATGCATTAGTGTATGCCCAACCCATAGACAGTGTGCCGATGTTACAGCCTGTAACACAATGTGAATGGAGACAGGTGCGCATTTCACTGCGAAGAGGGGCTAAAGTTGTGTCAGGATGCGTGGTAATCATGTGCGGCACTGGCCATTACGTCTGCTTCTACGGAACAGATAGGAGAGGCTCTGAGGACAGATCGGCCCATGTCTCAACAGGTACTGGTTTCCTCAGCTACCATTACAGGAACAGTAGGAATGCTTGACGCCGTTTTTAGACACCCTGTATAGTGGCGAGGTTTCGAATTTTACTCAAGGCAGAGTAACGTAATACGGTTACAATAAACCTAATGCGGACACGAGTGTGAGCCTTGCTAGCGAATCGAAGATGAATGAATATCTTCCATCACCAGGTTTAAAACTGGCTATCTTCAGTTAAATTGCCGTGGTACTAGGGCGTCTTGGTGGCATCATCTATGAATTTGAAATTGTGTAATAAGTAACAGGAGCTTTTAAAATGAAAACCGCCCAGACTGGAGTCAGCTGCATTTTACAGTGATTCAGAATGGAACCAATGGTAGTTAAACCAAGTGCCCCTTGATTGGGTGTTCGCAGTATTTGCGTTGGCTCTGCTGTGTGTCATCGTACTCCGATCAAGATCAATAAGACACCTAGCTGCACAGCAGGAACCCTATCAGCCAGACGTTCGTGGTGACTTTAGGAACTTAACAATACGGTTATGTTACTATTATCGGGAAAGTTCACTGGCTACATAGAATTAAACATTTTAGGTTACCGCATGGATTCAATAATTTCCTTCGTATACCTGAGTTTACAGTACCACATATGCCCCACTAGAAAAAGGTTTCAATGACGGTTTTCAGCCAAGCTACTATAACCAAACGGTGAAATGGAGAGCAATAATTGCATAGATGTCAGTTCGCTCCTTGGACCAGATAGGCTTGTAACACTTCCGTAGCATTTCTATAGTTTGGATGGAAACTGTAACACACTGTATGCAACCTAAGTAACTGTCTAAAAGTTGTGAAACAGACAATAAGAAATTACTTTGGTTCAACTTTGTCTTTAGCGTGAAGCCCAAAACTATTTTCGAAGATGTTTATAATGATGTGGCATTCCTCTATATTCAAGTGTCTATGCCGCTAGGGGTAGCCGTGCGGTCTGAGGCGCTTTGGCACGGTTCGGGCGGCTCCCACCCGTCGGAGGTTCGAGTCTTCCTTCGGGCGTGGATATGTGTGTTGTCGTTAGCGTAATTTAGTTTAAGTTAGATTGAGTTCTCTGTAAGCCTAGCGACCGATGATCTTAGCGGTTTGGTCCCATAGGAACTTACCCCAAATTTCCAAAAATTTTCAAGTGTCTAGCTTTGTCTTGTTTGTGAGACGTGTGCTTGTCCAGTGCTATGACGTCGTTTTGTCACTTAGAGGATTATGGAAGTGAAAAAGACAAAAGGTGAAAAGCGGTGCCAGCACACTATATATGTCAATACCTATCTACAATGTGACACCTATTCTCTCTCTGAAAACAGAGAACACGCGGAATCGAAAGGAGACTTATCTCCAAAATCTCATGATCACTTAATGTACCTCATTATTCCTCAGCCTGGCAGAGTCACAAACACGACGAAACCTTTTTCTCACCAGGATTCCTACAAGTTAAAATCTGTAACTACGCCAGAGGCTTCCTTTTGTAACCTACGTAGACTAATGATAACCTCGATTTCTCTCTGTATAATAGCATGTTCTTTCAAACATTCGTAGAATTTTCTTCCCTTGTACACAGTCAACTGAATCTTAGTCGTGCGAAATAAAATCATAAAACTATACACTCACAAAATCTGAGTACTCTGCAGATCATAATTCAATATACGTTCACTGTGTTAGAAGGATAAAAGTTCAGTATACGATGTACAATCTTTTTCTCCAGACCATTAGTCTTAATGGACCGTAGTTCTTCTTTTCGTTAGCCACGCCATTGATTGCGTAACTCGTCTGCAGTCCGCTGGACTGCATCTTTAGATCACTGCAGCGTATCGTCTTCTGATCCGGTGAAGTTTAGACTTCTAACATTGGCAATGCGATTAACGACATCAGTATTGTAATCTAGGAGATACCACGCAAATGCGCTGTCCTCTAACGGTGCCTGGTATTACCGATATCAGTTCTTTCAGAACGTAAATAGGAGTTTGTTTCAAAGGTCTAATGTATGACTGGAATATGTCTCAACGCTTATCTTTCCACTTGATAACTCACTACAAGAATTAAAAAAGCTTTCAACAGCAAGTAAATTCATTATGATATTGCAAATCACAGTGAGGACGTCGAATTGCAAAATTCACAACGCCAAAAATATATAATATAAAAGTCATTGGAATAACGTGTGTTATCTGTCGACAGATGTCTTCCTCAGATCATCTCGAACACAGTGGATCCAGCTTATCTTTATCCTTCCTCTTTCTCTGTACACTTTACCCACCATCTCCGCTATCCGTCTTGAAATGTGACTGGTCACTTCTCTAGTCATGTTCTTAACATGGGACTATATCTTCCTGAATTTGCCTGCTCAGTAACATACTTCTTATTTTCTCATCCGGTATCCTGTCCATTTTGATAATTCTCCTTACATATCACCGTTTTCTTCCACCCTATATCTAGGGCATACTATTGAATTTTTCTGTTTATATGTTAGTAGCACAAAAAACCTGTTGTTCTGCAGCATGAATTTGTTTAGTTAACTTGTTTTCGGCCAAAAACCCGGTAGATGTTTCTATCTAATGATCGATCTTAGGATCACTTGAAGGCATGTGCCTTAATACCGCCATAAGAAGTTTTCAGCATTTTCTGCCCTTTATTATGTTCAGAGACACGGGCAAGTGTTTCTTGTAGCATTTGTGAATTAGAGTCCTACACATAGAAGTTCCGTGTAACATAGTGATACGCTATGGAAGATATTTTAATCCGTTTCTGATGAGCAAAATGTTGTATATTTTTAAAAGTAGTTACATAACATGTATATAGCAAAGTCATACATCGTTGGTCATGCACCATCTCGCATTTTAAAATGGAAGAAAGTTCTCCAATGGAACATGTAATTATGATAAATTACCTGAGGTTCTTTAATGTCTTGACAGTTTTACCAGATTTAAAGATGGAACTTCGTGTAACTTTGTAATAGCTTCAGATTCAAAATGTATTTAGCTTGTAACTGAGTTTTGATATTACATCTACTTAATTTAATTTAGCTCGCTGAATATATATATAATTCCAATCCCAAAGAAATCAAGTGTTGACAGATGTGAAAATTACCGAACTATTAGTTTAATAAGCCACGGCTGCAAAATACTAACACGAATTCTTTACGGACGAATGGAAAAACTTGTAGAAGCCGACCTCGGGGAAGATCAGTTTGGATTCCGTAGAAATGTTGTACCACGTGAGGCAATACTGACCCAACGACTTATGTTAGAAAGTAGATTAAGGAAAGGCAAACCTACATTTCTAGCATTTGTAGACTTAGAGAAAGCTTTTCACAATGTTGACAGGAATACTGTCTTTCAAATTCTGAAGGTGGCAGGGGTAAAATACAGCGAACGAAAGGCTATTTACAATTTGTACAGAAGCCAGATGGCAGTTATAAGAGTCGAGAGGCATGAAAGGGAAGCAGTGGTTGGGAAGGGAGTGAGACAGGGTTGTAGCCTATCCCCGACGTTATTCAAACTACACTCCTGGAAATGGAAAAAAGAACACATTGACACCGGTGTGTCAGACCCACCATACTTGCTCCGGACACTGCGAGAGGGCTGTACAAGCAATGATCACACGCACGGCACAGCGGACACACCAGGAACCGCGGTGTTGGCCGTCGAATGGCGCTAGCTGCGCAGCATTTGTGCACCGCCGCCGTCAGTGTCAGCCAGTTTGCCGTGGCATACGGAGCTCCATCGCAGTCTTTAACACTGGTAGCATGCCGCGACAGCGTGGACGTGAACCGTATGTGCAGTTGACGGACTTTGAGCGAGGGCAGCTGGGCATGCGGGAGGCCGGGTGGACGTACCGCCGAATTGCTCAACACGTGGGGCGTGAGGTCTCCACAGTACATCGATGTTGTCACCAGTGGTCGGCGGAAGGTGCACGTGCCCGTCGACCTGGGACCGGACCGCAGCGACGCACGGATGCACGCCAAGACCGTAGGATCCTACGCAGTGCCGTAGGGGACCGCACCGCCACTTCCCAGCAAATTAGGGACACTGTTGCTCCTGGGGTATCGGCGAGGACCATTCGCAACCGTCTCCATGAAGCTGGGCTACGGTCCCGCACAGCGTTAGGCCGTCTTCCGCTCACGCCCCAACATCGTGCAGCCCGCCTCCAGTGGTGTCGCGACAGGCGTGAATGGAGGGACGAATGGAGACGTGTCGTCTTCAGCGATGAGAGTCGCTTCTGCCTTGGTGCCAATGATGGTCGTATGCGTGTTTGGCGCCGTGCACGTGAGCGCCACAATCAGGACTGCATACGACCGAGGCACACAGGCCCAACACCCGGCATCATGGTGTGGGGAGCGATCTCCTACACTGGCCGTACACCACTGGTGATCGTCGAGGGGACACTGAATAGTGCACGGTACATCCAAACCGTCATCGAACCCATCGTTCTACCATTCCTAGACCGGCAAGGGAACTTGCTGTTCCAACAGGACAATGCACGTCCGCATGTATCCCGTGCCACCCAACGTGCTCTAGAAGGTGTAAGTCAACTACCCTGGCCAGCAAGATCTCCGGATCTGTCCCCTATTGAGCATGTTTGGGACTGGATGAAGCGTCGTCTCACGCGGTCTGCACGTCCAGCACGAACGCTGGTCCAACTGAGGCGCCAGGTGGAAATGGCATGGCAAGCCGTTCCACAGGACTACATCCAGCATCTCTACGATCGTCTCCACGGGAGAATAGCAGCCAGCATTGCTGCGAAAGGTGGATATACACTGTACTAGTGCCGACATTGTGCATGCTCTGTTGCCTGTGTCTTTGTGCCTGTGGTTCTGTCAGTGTGATCATGTGATGTATCTGACCCCAGGAATGTGTCAATAAAGTTTCCCCTTCCTGGGACAATGAATTCGCGGTGTTCTTATTTCAATTTCCAGGAGTGTATATATTGAGCAAGCAGTAAAGGAAACAAAAGAAAAATTTGGACTAGGAATTAAAATCCATGGAGAAGAAATAAAAACTTTGAGGTTCGCCGATGACATTGTAATTTTGTCAGAGGCAGCAAAGGACCTGGAAGAGCAGCTGAACGGAATCGACAGTGTCTTGAAAGGAGGATATAAGATGAACATAAACAAAAGCAAAATGAGGATAATGGAATGTAGTCGAGTTAAATCGGGGGATGCTGCGGGAATCAGACTAGGAAATGACATGCTTAAAGTAGTAAAGGAGTTTTGCTATTTGGGGAGAAAATAACTGATGATGTTCGAAGTAGTGAGGATATAAAATGTAGACTGGCAATGGCAAGGAAAGCGTTTCTGAAAAAGAGAAAATTTTTAACATCGAGTACAGATTTAAGTCTCACGAAGTCGTTTCTGAAAGTATTCGTATGGAGCGTAGCCATGTATGTAAGTGAAACGTGGGCGATAAATAATTTAGACAAGAAGAGAATAGGAGCTTTCAAAATATGGTATTACAGAAGAATGCTAAAGATTAGATCACATAACTAATCAGGAGGTATCGAATAGAATTGGAGAGAAGAGAAATTTGTGGCACAACTTGACCATAAGAAGGGATCGTTTGTTAGGGTGGAGGGTAAAAATCGTAGAGGGAGACCAAGAGATGAATACACCAGACAGATTCAGAAGGACGTAGGTTGCAGGTACTGGGAGATGAAGAAGCTTGTACAGGATAGAGTAGCATGGAGAGCTGCATCAAACCAGTCTCGGGACTGAAGACCACGTACTAGGCAAACTGTTAAACACACTATTGAAAAGATTTGGTGGTAGGTAACAGTTTTAAATTTCAGTAGAAAATTTATTCCTGTGTACATAATCATGTTGAATGGGGAATTTTTCACACATTTGGAAAAACAAGACTTTTCCAGAGCAATTTTAGTAATTTCAGAGATTACGGGATGCAAAAAGTCAATATTATTTTTGAAAAATTGAACAGCGAAATACATTAAACTTATTTTACTGTGTTTGTTATGGGTGAAAGTATGAAAAGTGATGCAAGATGCAACTGGAGAACACTCTTGAAAAACTTATACCACAAGGACAGCGAGATGTAGAAACGTTATATTTGTCACCTTCGCCGACGCAGTTGTGAAATAACTTGAAATGTTTGAGTTAAACAATAAAAAATTCGAAAGGTGCATACTAGAACGCCAAAACGCTGAAAACTCAATGTATGCTTGTGTGTGTGCGTGTATGCCAGGATGAGATGGTTTGTGGTAAAGAACAATGCAGCAAAAAGGAATCGCCCTACACATGAATCGAGATCTGTCTGTTCTAGGTACTTGATAAATGACATGGTTTTGAAACTTCCTGGCAGATTAAAACTGTGTGCCCGACCGAGACTCGAACTCGGGATTTTTGACTACGCTGCAGAGTGAAAATCTCATTCTGGACATGGTTTTGTATGTGACTACGAAGAACTGGGCTCGAAGGAAGTCTTAATGTGTCATATGGAACAAAAGAAGGATATATATACTACCATATGATGACTTTCTAAGCCGAAAACTGGTTAACTAAATAAATTAGTACTGTAGGATATCCCAAATTCTGTGCTTTTCACTTACAAATATGAAGTTGTCCCACCAAGGAACTATGGATGAGTCAGTGTACATAATTTTTAGTAGTTGCCCATGTTTCCACTTTGTACTGCAGTGATGGCTTCATGGAAATCAGAGAAAAGCAAACGAAGCTCAACAATCTGATCTTCGTTGGCCAGTCACGACCTACCGATCACCGTGTCACCGTAAAATGGATGCAGTACAGAGGGGCGTGTGGGCAGCACGCAAATCTCGCGGCTTTGTTGGCTTCACTGACAATGAAGTAGCTTTTTCTCACTAAAGCAGCTCCCCAGGTGGCATATCTCGGCTGAGTGCACCCCGTCTTCCACGTATTAGCCATATACACTGACCACCGAGATACAGAGGCGGGCAATGACGGTCAGAGATTGCCAAAAGCTCTTTTTCAATGAAAGTTCTCTCGGAACAGGAGTGCCACAGGTAAATTTTAACGGTGCTGTTTCAATTTGTAGAGGTTCTATTCGAGAACTATAG
Source organism: Schistocerca nitens (assembly GCF_023898315.1). Lineage (NCBI taxonomy): Eukaryota > Metazoa > Arthropoda > Insecta > Orthoptera > Acrididae > Schistocerca > Schistocerca nitens. Next base: position 74,868,308 of record NC_064614.1, read on the forward strand.
ACTGATTTTATTTTAACGTGTGTGACAATTTACAACTTGCTCAACTCTGGTTTCTCTAATTTTATTTATTTAATGTATGTTTTCTTCCTTACGTACTGTGTATATGTTTTTAAGGCGAGAAAACTAAGAGAGACAATATAAACATGTATGTGGTAACCGTCGAGAAATCGAGTGATATTTAGTCTCCAAAGTGCAAACAAAAATTACGATTATCCCCATACAAGTTTTGTACTGCAAGATAGTTCCCGAGCAAGCAGATTACTATAATATTTGGCTGACATTGTTATCCGTTTTAGCTACAGTAACACACGCAATTTAGATGTGGAAATAGCATTATTTACTTTAGTATAAAGATCAAACTATTCTAGTCGACATGTTCACTTTAAGGTATATGTTAGATTAACAATATTGTCCTATGCATTAGTAATATTGCAGAACCTTTTCGTAAATAATTTGATAAATAATACAGATAATTTAGGGTATCTTGGATATGTGATACCAAAACTAAACTAAACATACTGGCAAGTAATGTTTAACGCCCAAGAGCCGTTAGTATTATTACCAAGCGAGCCATGTGTACTTTTTTCGTATTCAGAAAACGGTTAAAACAGGAATTTCATGTGTGTTTATTAATAGAAATCTCACGTATTTTGACAAACACTTTTATTTTGGTGCAAGGATCAGATTTTCGTTCCCACTCAAAAATCTATAATTATATCTGCATATTACAATACGCAGCGTGTGTTTGTTGTATGTATTTTGATAAATAATTTTATTTTGATGAACGTGTAGTAGTTTCAAGATACAGAACCTTCCTGGAAGCGTATTCCATCCCTGTCCCTAGCCATGCTGCGTTGCCTTTAGATTTTTTGCATCATGCCTCGTGAAGTTATCCTGGTATATCGTATTACAAATGGTTCAAATGGCTCTCAGCACTATGAGACTTAACTGCTGAGGTCATCAGTCCCCTAGAACTTAGTACTACTTAAACCTAACTAACCTAATGAAAACACACACATGCGTGCCCGAGGCAGTATTCGAACCCGCGACCTTAGCGGCGGCGCGGTTCCAGATTGTAGCGCCTAGAACCACTCGGTCACTACAGCCGGCATACCGTATTACAAATATATGTTGTTTAAGCTGTATGACGTTTCAATGATGTATCAGAAGGCACCATTTTTTGGCATTGTTTCTTGTTTTGGAGAGTCGGAAAACTGTAGCGTTGGTGGGTAAACATGCTACCATAAGTACGTGCTAGAACAAATGTAACAAAACAAGTATTACCCAGTGAGTAACATCCATTATGTCTTTTCTGTCCAGAACTTGAATCGTTATCGTCTCCCTTCTTCAAATATTACTTAGTGAAGCGCAATATTACTGATAAATGTCAAGAAGCGTCAGGTGAGAATAATTTGATCTTCGTATAACCACTAACATTGTCTTAAGAACGCATAAGATCGAAATGAAAATATCTTTACGTATTTTGATAAATATCACGGACCTTTTAAACATGCAAACAGCACTGCAAAACTTATTTTGAGATTTCACAGTCATATTGTAGCCATCATGTCTGACGTGGCAATAACATTGTGACACGTGACATAAACACTGTGTGTGTGTGTGTGTGTGTGTGTGTGTGTGTGTGAGTGTGTGTGTTGCTGATATATTTTTGAAGGATATTTTAGACTTGTAAGAAGGTTCTGGAGAGATTTGGCACCATAGTTCCCGTCGGTAGAAGTCGCACCCTCAGATATTCATATTTGTAACTAACAACGTAGATTCCTTTTTTGTACACAATGCATTGTCTCCTACCCCACCAAACTGGTGCTCGGTAAGGTTCAAATGGTTCAAATGGCTCTGAGCACTATGGGACTTAACATCTGTGGTCATCAGTCCCCTAGAACTTAGAACTACTTAAACCTTACTAACCTAAGGACATCACACACATCCATGCCCGAGGCAGGATTCGAACCTGCGACCGTAGCAGTCCCGCGGTTCCGGACTGAGCGCCTAGAACCGCTAGACCATCGCGGTCGGCTGCTCGGTAAGGTAAAGCATTAACCATAATCTTATAAGAACCTCCGGTGATGATAGTTCGTCCCTTGTACCACCAATACCATTGCCTCATGTAGCGACAATAAAAAAAATACCAACAACTTTTAGGTATTTTGACAAATGTGTTAGACATGAAAAGTGCATTGTGATATTTGACATAAACATTGGATATGTTTTAAAGTACTTTTGACTTACATTCTAGGAGTGGAAATACGACAAGTTACGATAAGTTAAATTCTTTTATGGACAGCTTTAAAGTGAAAATAATAACGATATGGTTGACACAGACATTGTGTTCGTTTCGGTATTTTCATCTCTGCTAAAATGGTGCTTCTTCACGTTCAATTATTGTGTTATTTAGTCCTTGGATGAAATATCATCTACCTGCTCAGCATATTACAGGGTGATTCAAAAAGAATACCACAACTTTAGGAATTTAAAACTCTGCAACGACAAAAGGCAGAGCTAAGCACTATCTGTCGGCGAATTAAGGGAGCTATAAAGTTTCATTTAGTTGTACATTTGTTCGCTTGAGGCGCTGTTGACTAGGCGTCAGCGTCAGTTGATGCTAAGATGGCGACTGCTCAACAGAAAGCTTTTTGTGTTATTGAGTACGGCAGAAGTGAATCGACGACAGTTGTTCAGCGTGCATTTCGAACGAAGTATGGTGTTAAGCCTCCTGATAGGTGGTGTATTAAACGTTGGTATAAACAGTTGGATCGGCCGCCAGGCAGCCCGTGACAGAGCACTTCATCACTGGCCTCCAAGAAGCCCTGATCTTACCCCCTGCGATTTTTTCTTATGGGGGTATGTTAAGGATATGCTGTTTCGGCCACCTCTCCCAGCCACCATTGATGATTTGAAACGAGAAATAACAGCAGCTATCCAAACTGTTACGCATGATATGCTACAGAGAGTGTGGAACGAGTTGGAGTATCGGGTTGATATTGCTCTTGTGTCTGGAGGGGGCCATATTGAACATCTCTGAACTTGTTTTTGAGTGAAAAAAAAACCTTTCTAAATACTCTTTGTAATGATGTATAACAGGAGGTTATATTATGTTTCTTTCATTAAATACACATTTTTAAAGTTGTGGTATTCTTTTTGAATCACCCTGTATTTTAACAGAGCGTATCTTTTCCAAACAGTTATAGAACAATCCCAGAACCGATAGCGGTCCTCTGGTTTGGAACCGAGTGGAAGGCTTAAACCAGAGGCTCAGACGATTCTGCGGAGATCTGGGGTGCAAATTTCTCGACCTCCGCTATTGGGTGGAGAAATGTAGGGTCCCCCTGAATAGGTCAGGCGTGCACTACACGCAGGAAGCGGCTACAAGGGTAGCGGAGTACGTGTGGAGTGCACATGTGGGTTTTTTAGGTTGGAGAATGCCCTCCCTAGGCCCGACAAGACGACTCCTGAGACGCGGCAAGGTAGGAGTAGGCAAAATACAACAGGGAATAACAATATTAATGTGCTAATACTAAACTGCAGGAGCGTCTACAGAAAGGTCCCAGAACTGCTCTCATTAATAAACGGTCACAATGCCCACATAGTACTAGGGACTGAAAGTTGGCTGAAACCAGATGTTAACAGTAATGAAATTCTAAATTCAGACTGGAATGTATACCGCAGAGACAGGCTGGACAGTGAAGGGGGAGGCATGTTTATAGCGATAAGAAGTGCAATAGTATCGAAGGAAATTGACGGAGATCGGAAATGTGAAATAATTTGGGTGAAGGTCACGGTTAAAGCAGGCTCAGACATGGTAACTGGATGTCTCTGTATGCCCCCTGTCTCAGCAGCTGTTGTGGCTGAGCACCTGAAGGATAATTTGGAAAATATTTCGAGTAGATTTCCCCACCATGTTATAGTTCTGGGTGGAGATTTTAATTTGCCGGATATACACTGGGAGACACAAACGTTCATAACGGGTGGCAGGGACAAATAATCCAGTGAAATTTTTTAAATGCTTTATCTGAAAACTACCTTGAGCAGTTAAACAGAGAACCAACTCGTGGCGATAACATATTAGACCATATGGTGACAAACAGACACGAACTATTTGAAACAGTTAACGCAGAACAGGGAATCAGCGATCATAAGGCGGTTACTGAATCGATGATTTCAGCCATAAATAGAAATTGTAAGAGGTCCATGATTAAGGAATTCGTTGGTAGAGCACTCGAGCAGATGTAATTTGGATGGATTGCTCGCGATGCATGCCGCTGGACCTGATGGGATGCCAGTTCGATTTTACACAGAGTACGCGAAGGAACTTGCCCCCCTTCTTGCAGTGGGGTACCGTAGGTCTCTAGAAGAGCGTAGCGTTCGAAGGGATTGTAAAAGAGCACAGGTCATCCCCGTTTTCAAGAAGGGACACTAAACGGATGCGCAGAACTATAGACCTATATCTCTAACGTCGATCAGTTGCAGAATTTTGGAACACGTGTTATGTTCGAGTATAAAGACTTTTCTGGAGACTAGAAATCTGTAGGAATCAGCATGGGTTTCGAAAAAGACGATCGTGTGAAACCCAGCTCGCGCTACTCGTCCACGACACTCAGAGGGCCATAGACACGGGTTTCCAGGTAGATGCCGTGTTTCTTGACTTCCGCAAGGCGTTCGATACAGTTCCCCACAGTCGTTTAATGAACAAAGTAAGAGCATATGGACTATCAGACCAATTGTGTGATTGGATTGAAGAGATAGATAACAGAACGCAGCATGCCATTCTCAATGGACAGAAGTCTTCCGAAGTAAGAGTGATTGCAGGTGTGCCGCAGGGAAGTGTCGTAGGACCGTTGCTATTCACAATATACGTAAATGACCTTGTGGATGACATCGGAAGTTCACTGAGGCTTTTTGCAGACGGTGCTGTGGTATATCGAGAGGTTGTAACAATGGAAAATTGTACTGAAATGCAGGAGGATCTGCAACGAATTGACGCATGGTGCAGGGAATGGCAATTTAATCTCAATGTAGACAAATGTGCTGCGAATACATAGAAAGAAAGACCCCTTATCATTTAGCTACAATATAGCAGGTCAGCAACTGGAAGCAGTTAATTCCATACATTACCTGGGAGTACGCATTAGGAGTGATCTAAAATGGAATGATCATATAAAGTTGATCGTCGATAAAGCAGATGCCAGACTGAAATTCATTGGAACAATCGTAAAGATATGCAATCCGAAAACAAAAGAAGTAGGTTACAGTACGCTTGTTCGGCCACTGCTTGAATACTGCTCAGCATTGTGGGATCCGTACAAGATGGGGTTGATAGAAGAGATAGAGAAGATCCGACGGAGAGCAGCGCGCTTCGTTACAGGATCATTTAGTAATCGCGAAAGCGCTACGCAGATGATAAACTCCAGTGCAAGACTGTGCAGGAGAGACGCTCAGTAGCTCGGTACGGGCTTTTGTTCAAATTTCGAGAACATACCTTCAGCGAGGAGTCAAGCAGTATATTGCTCCCTCCTACGTATATCTCGCGAAGAGACAATGAGGATAACTTCAGACAGATTAGAGCCCACACAGAGGCATACCGGCAATCCTTCTTTCCACGAACAATACGAGACTGGAATAGAAGGGAGAAGAGATAGAGGTACTCAGGGTACCCTCCGCCACACACCGTCAGGCGGATTGCGGAGTATCGATGTAGATGTAGGTGTAGATGTAGATATAGATATGAAAATACTTTAAATTACGTCCTTTATTTACCCTGACAAATGTCTTATGTATGAAAAAAATATTATGTGAGTTGAGATAAATATTGTGTGTATGTGTATCTGTGTGTGTGTGTGTGTGTGTGTGTGTGTGTGTGTGTGTGTGTGTGCGCGCGCTCACGCCTATGTACTTTGTTTTGATGAATGATAGAGGTCGTTCAGATACATTTAACATGGTACAAAAAAATTGACATTGTTCAGATAGCATTTAACGTGATAAAAGTTTCACCTTTCTTGATCTATAACACAAATCGTTTTGATACTATTGAAAATGGTATACAAAAATTTCAAATTGTTCAGATATTTTTGAACACTGTGGCTACCTACTAATTACCCGTTTTTATCGGTATTTTTTGAGTTTCTTTGCTATGTGAGGTCATATGTAGGGGGCGTGACTTGTCATAATATCGACGTCGTAGATGAGGGGTCGTGACGTGTCATGGTTACGGCACTGACTGGCACCTGTGACGTCACAATTGTAAGATTAGGGCGTTGGAGTCTATAGAGTCATCGTGCTGTGGAGTACAATAAGGGGAAGAGATGTAAAACTGAAACTGGAAATTCCAAGAAAAGCGTAAAATCAGGCTTCCAACAACAAAAGCAAGAAGAAAACACAGTCTTTTGACAACATTCCACAATAGCAAACTAGAAAATTTCAAGTCCTATAATTTGGAAAAATCTTGAAAAATAATCAATCGCTCCTTTTTGTTTTACCGAGTACTGGGGCTAGGAGAGGTCAAATCTTGAATACTGTGGATGTCATCATGGTATTGTCTTGAGGTGTAACTTACGCCTGCGGCTGTTAATCCTGGCCCAGGCTGTGATATTACTAGCAGCGAATACGCTAAAAGTTATACTCAGATACAGAGTGTTTGAGCGATGTGTGGCTGCAAAGTTTCCGTATAGTAGCTGCTTAAGTCAGTGGACGCTGGACAGAGCAGCGAAGTTATATCAGCTATCTGTGAACGGAGACGGGGAGCCACTTGGCGAATCACAGTGGTCTAGGCGTCATGGAAAATGCCGCTGTGGCTGGGAGGATATGCCGCCGTGTGCTTGAGGAAGTGAAGAAAAATGACCATTAATTTATTATGTTAAAAATAAGAATATTCTCAGAAAACAAGTAAAGTACTTCCAGACATTCCTCAAAAAAATTAAAGACGGTTTTGAACTCGCGGCAGTGAGATGAGCACACCAAAAGTCATTATGTTAGCAAGAGAATGAGAATGTTTTTTTATTATTAAACGAATGCAAAAGTTATCGAAAAATTCTTGTAATGGCTTCAAAAACATAGTTCTCATGTGTACACTACTGCTAATCGTCAGTATGAGAGGTTCTTCTACATAATACTATTATGCCGACGTTACAGGTAATTAATGAGAATTTTAATATCATAACGTAATATTATGATCCGAGCAGCATAGGACTGCAGCGCCACGTTGAATACAGCCATGTACTTGATCACGTTCTTGAAGTTACGTTTTCGATGTACAAAATTTAAACAAAGGCAGTTATCAAACCATGCATAAAACTCGGTACTATAAAACAGATTGCTCATCAGCTGAGTATATGTATGATATGTGTTTGAAACATATAAAAGTTGTAATGGTAGTTCAGTTCTACATTCAGCCAAGCAGTGGGCCACGTGACATAGTTTTTAAACAGGCAGTCAGAGTAGGGTACGTAGGCTTTGGCCGTAGTGTCTTGGTCAGTGATATTTGTTGTTTGCACGGCCGGAGGGCCGCTTGATTTTCAGTATTATTTAGGACTTAGTAATATTTCTAAGTGCACCAGCCGGAGGTGCTAGTGGGTATAAACTCGTAGTAGAGCTAACAGTGACTATTTTAAGCGAAGTGAATTTTCTTACTGTATAATGATGTATTAACATCGATTGAAGTTTAGGACTGTGTTGCAGTTTGAGTGGTTTGGTAAACGGCTCCGTGACTGTAGTTTAAATCTGTCAGTGGACATGGAAGCACTGCAAAATTACTCATTTTGTTTGTTGTTCGTACATTGTGTCTAGTAAAAACCTGTGTGAGGCCACAGTTTCGAATATGTGTGCGATTTGGATAAACAAATAGTCAATATTAATCTTTTGGTTGTGGCTCATAACATAATCCTATGGGATCACTCTTAATTATTTTAATTATTTTAATAAATACAGTAACCAGCCTTCTTGCGATGTTATTTTATCCAAGCTAATACGCGTTCAGCGTTGCAGCTGCCTTTCTTCTCCGACTGTTGTTATTCCTATGAATGTGGCACAAACAAATTAAAAAAAAAATGGTTCAAATGGCTTTGAGCACTATGGGACTTAACATCTATGGTCATCAGTCCCCTAGAACTTAGAACTACTTAAACCTAAGGACATCACACAACACCCAGCCATCACGAGGCAGAGAAAATCCCTGACCCCGCCGGGAATCGAACCCGGGAACCCGGGCGTGGGAAGCGAGAACGCTACCGCACGACCACGAGATGCGGGCTCAAATTTTTTAGTTCGAACAAAAACAGCCCAGTATCCGCCTTGTGGCCAGCTGATATCTTCGTTCTTTGTAAACTAATATTAACGTTAAACACAAATACTGTTTTTATACCCTGATGTTCACCGCTTCAGATATTCATGAAAAGAAGAAAATGTGTTCTATTTCTAATTAAGCAGATCGTGACTTTGACACTGTAAGCAGAATATGAAATCGGTGGATCCCAACGGCCTCGTATCACTAGCAGTCAAGATGACAGGCTTCTAATCCGCATGGCTGTAACGGATCGTGCACCCTCGTCTCGGTCCCTGAGTCAACAGATGCGGACGTTGGCAAGACAACAACCATGTGCACAAACAGTACTTCGACGTTTGCAGCAGCATGGACTATCAGCTCGGAGATCATGGCTGCGGATACCCTTGACGCTGCATCACAGACAGGAGCGCCTGCGATGGTGTACTCAACGACGAACCTGGGTGCGCGAATGGCAAAGCGTCATTTTTTTGGATGAATCCAGGTTCTGTTTAGAGCATCAAGATGGTCGCATCCGTGTTTGGCGACATCGCGGTGAACGCACATTGGAAGCGTGTATTCGTCATCGCCATACTGGCGTATCACCTGGCGTGGTGGTATGGGGTGCCATTGGTTACATGTCTCAGTCACCTCTTGTTCGCATTGACGGCACTTTGAACAGTGGGCGCTTCATTTCAGATGTGTTACTACCCGTGGCTCTACCCTTCATTAGACGCCTGCGAATCCCTACATTACAGTAGGATAATGCACGACCGCATGTTGCAGGTCGTGTACGGGCCTTTCTGGATACAGAAAATGTTCGACTGCTGCCCTGGCCAGCACGTTCTCCAGATCTCTCACCTATTGAAAACGTCTGGTCAATGGTGACCGAGCAACTGGCTCGTCACAATACGCCAGTCACTATTCTTGATGAACTGTGGTATCGTGTTGAAGCTGCATGGGTAGCTGTACCTGTACACGCCATCCAAGCTCTGTTTGACTCAATTCCCAGGCGTATGAAGGCCGTTTTTACGTCAGAGGTGGTTGTTCTGGGTACTGATTTCTCAGGATCTATGCACTCAAATTGCGTGAAACTGTAATCACTTGTCAGTTCTAGCATAATATATTTGTCCAATGAATACCCGTTTATCATCTGAATTTCTTCTTGATGGCCAGTAGTGTAATTCTGTTAGTAAGTCAAGTCGGCTCATATGGAAGTGACAGGATATCAGTTTTAGCATCGTTCGGTCAAGGTGTTCACGGTTTAACACTTCCCACATGCGTCAGCGCATTTGTAGGAACGAGAAGCGCACAGCCGTGGCAGGGCAGGCGTAGCAGAGTGGCAGACGCTAGCCGGGCCGCCGGCACGACTTGTGGGCCAGTCAGCAGCGGAGGCCAGGGCGGAGACCTTCGGGTGTCGCCGACGCGTCCCCAGGAAGACGGCGGCGACCGCATTACGGGCAGGAAATAGCGCCTCTGGCGGCCGCGCAAATTAACTGCTCGTCGTTTATAACGGCCGACCCACCGCACGACGCGACGGCCGGGGTTTGCGGGAGCGCGTCTCGCCCCGCTTTGATTTCACAGCTGGAGGATGGGTCACCCGCTTCTTACCCACGTCCGTCTCTGGGGAGTCACTGGTGACAGACCTACGAAATCCAGCGCTGGCGTCCTTTGTTCCTGTACTCAATTTCTGAACAGCGACATCATCTTTTTTAAAGTAATGTTGTTTCGGCTGGTTTCGAGCTACCCTCAGTTCACCCCTGTCTTGTCCCAATCTTTTCAGATCAATGTACTCTCTACACTCAGCATCGCATATAATCAGTTTTACGAGAACTACTTGAAGTAGGAACCTAGTAATTGAATTGTTAACTGCTCTCTCCAGCACACTAATTGGTGGTGGTCAGGGAGGGGGGGTATAATTACAGTTCAGCTAATCGTGGAGGTCCTCTGTGCGCCGTAGTAGTCGTACGGCCACGAAATTTGGTAGATTTTTCTAATTTGTTAATGAGGAACTGATTTGCACCAAAAAAAAAAAATAGTTCTGGTTTTCCGCCACTAGGTGTAACTCAAGTGCTGTATTCTATTTGCACGACGGTGTGACATCCCCGCTGTCATTTGACAAAACATAAAGTGAGTGAACGGTATAGATATCGAGTAGAACTTTAGCAATTACAGTGCTTCTTTGAGACAGTTGAGACAGTATCAGTGAAAGCTGCGAGGAGAGGCTTGATATGAACAAACGCTTTTCAAAAAGGTGATAATGAAAATCGAAAAACCAGGTGAGCTTGTTGTGCCACCTCGAAGATGAAGGCGTCCTATCCAGGTGGAATTTTTTGACGACCTTAGTGCGGCTGTTACCATGCAGCTCATGTCCCGGGTAGCACTAGTGCTCTGGCAGTGACACATGAACTGACGCGAGAATTATCCGTCCCATGGTCAACAGTATGGAATGTTCTGTGGTCTATTTTACACTGATACCCGTACAAGATCCAGACGGAGCAGCAACCGAACCCTCATGATGCACAATAACGTTCTGGATCCGCTCTTCGGTTTCTGGCACGGATCGAAGTTGATGACATGTGGCCGGGCAATATTCTGTGGAGTGAGAAGGCACATTTTACACTACAGGGTACAGTGAATACAGAGAACGGACGAATTTGGGCTACTGTTAAACCTTGTGTTATGCACGAAGAGCCATGTACTCGCCGTATGTGACTGTGTGGTGCGAATTAGCAAGCACATTTATCCTCGATCCGATCTTCCTTGAAAAAGATTACGCCTAGCGGGCCTGTCAGGTTTACCATGAGACACTTAAAGTGGTAAATGAGTTTTGCTATTTGGCCGGTAAAACAACTAATAATGACTGAAGTAATGAGCATATAAAATGTAGAATGGCAATTGTAAGAAAAGTGTTTCTGAAGAAATTTATCAACATCCGATATAGATTGAATTTATGAATGAAAAACACACACACATAATACTGGTGTAATACTAAACAGTATTTCCTTCTTGTAACACGAGCCGGCCGCGGTGGCCGAGCGGTTCTAGGCGCTTCAGTCCGGAACTGCGCGACTGCTACGGTCGCAGGTTCGAATCCTGCCTCGGGCATGGATGTGTGTGATGTCCTTAAGTTTAAGTAGTTCTAAGTCTAGGGGACTGATGACCTCAGATGTTAAGTCCCATAGTGCTCAGAACCATTTGAACCATTTTTTTTGTAATACGAACCGGTTTTCGACTTTAGCGCCATAATGAGGTGCAATAAGTACATGGTGCAGCGAAATTTTGATGTACCAAAGATTTTAAACTAGTGCATTTACAGAGTATCACCATTCCCTGAGATGAAAAATGTTAATGTTAAAATTATGAATAAAACAGGAGGGATTGTTTCAGTGTAAAGACGATGCGTGATAATTTGAGATGAAATAAGTGCAGATTAACAAACCAACTATAGAAAAATTACAACAGTTGTGCATAGAAGGAAATGATTTAACGGTAAAATTTGGTGACATATTCCAAAGACATCGCTGAACAAAATAATCTTGTCTATAGGTCCTAAATTACAAAAAAATATAATGATGATATTAAGAAGCTGAGTGAAGCAGCTCTGATTCTACAAAGTAATTTTTTTAACACAAGAGAAATTATTGTATTTGAACTAAATAAAATGAGGCATGTGGGTAAAAGGGGTAATTTACTACATGGCCTGGAGGGGATTGTGAGTGGTAGCTGCAGTTAGAAGTGGAGAGTAAGGGTACTCTGTATGGTCATTCAGTACACCACGCAGAATGTGCAGCTGTGGAACATTATACTCAAATTGAAGGGGTATCATTGCTGTCAGCTGCAGCGGTACATTTAGCAGAATCGGCGGCGATGAGCGAAAATGTGTCTATTATTTTCATTATTTCAAGACAGTTGGTCTTCCTTCCTTTACGGGTGTGATCTAATACTTCATGTTTCACCTTGTAACTATGGCCTTCTTTAAGCAGGTCGTCAGCAAAAGAATCACCTGTAGTAATTCCACTGCATTCTATTACGTTTGTTTTGCTTTTCTGATGTTCATCCTATACCATTCTTTCAATATACTGTCCATTCAGTTGAACAGCTTTTCCAAGTCCTTTGCTGTCTCCTTTTCTAAGCTTCCAACTTATGTGGTGTTTCTTCAGCTGGTACATATTGCCCTGCCAGACTAACCTACACAGAATTTCTCACAATTACATGTAATTTTACATACTCCACTCTTTCCCAAAGCTGGATTGCTGTCTTTACCATTAGGCAAAAGTGTCCAGTTGTAAAGACAGCTGAAAGAACAGACACCACGCAGAATGTGCAGCTGTGGAACATTATACTCAAATTGAAGGGGTATCATTGCTGTCAGCTGCAGCGGTACATTTAGCAGAATCGGCGGCGATGAGCGAAAATGTGTACCGGTCTGGGATTTGAACCAGGGATCTCGCACGTACTAGGCAAATGTGGTAACTACTGCGTCATCCGGGACACAGCGTTATCGCAACTGTACGGACTATCTCGACACGCCTCCCGGTCGTTTCTCACTCCCACGTAGCTCCACCTACATGCAGAATGAGTCGTGCTGGGACTCCCGTTTGTGCTGTTTTTAGGTTTCCGTCCTCTCTTGGAGGTCAGACGGTATCGTTTAGTTGGCATGGTTGCGGTTGTTTGTCTTCTTCTCGCGTTGACTGGCGCCACTCGGTTCCGAAAGCGTGTCCCGTCCGCTAGTTCAGCAGCGGCGGTTGTCGGTATGTAGTAACTGTTGCACTATCTTTTGGGTGACAACGTTATTTTTCCGGGGCGTGTGAGTGTGCCAGTTTGCTGAGGGACAGAGGAGGAGCCAGGTTCATGCACTGCGACAACACGCCGGGACCGCTTGGTGGCACGCATGGAATGCCGGATGGAAGGGCTGCGGTCACGAGGGTGCACAACCTCGTCATAAACCGGATCCAGCTAGCTTTAAGATAAGTACATTTTAATCCAAGTACAGAAACCTCCACCATTGTGATATCTCGCGATTGTCCAGTGACTTGGGTTCGTGTTGCTGCTCGTAGCGTCGCCGAGGCGAAGAGCAGCGAGTGGAGTGCTTGGGGAAGGCGGATCTGATTAGCTATCCTGGAATTCTTATTCATATTTACTACGTTCCACTTGTTACATTTTGTTAAGTTTAACCAGCGGTAATTTTTCTTGCCTGGTGGCCGCTAACGCCACAGTTACCTGCCCTGGGTGTTAGTGTATGTAACGGCAGTGTACGTTTCCTCTCCTTGCCACTGCTGTCCGATAAAGCGTGTAGTTTTGACAGCTTTCTTAATTGTAGGCCGGTTGGTGATTCTTCTACTCTGGTGGTAGTGATTCCGTTTTCGTTCCAGGCGCTCTAAGTACAGTATTCTGGGGACGTAGTGCAGATCGACGGTTCCAGCTTTGGCGTATTGTTCCATCGTTGCATTTGGTTTATCGGACGTCAGGTAGCTTCAGCAACGAATCAGTCATTCGTTAGACTCCCACTAGTCTGAGTTGCCATCTTGTGAAGTGAATGCAACTACTGATTGCCTATCTCATCGCTCGCGAAAATAGTTGTTGAGAGACCTACTCAGAGATCGATTCCTGGAACACCGTCTGTGGCCCCTTGGTTCTTTTAAGACATGTGTGTTCTAAAAGAAGGCCTGATAGCCAGTAGTTCAGTGTAATGCGCCTTCAGTCCACGCTTTCTGCGGGTATAATCGACCTCAGTACCCTTGAAGGAAATTATGTACTAGTCCTTGTGTTTTATTATTGCGTTATCTATTACAATACCTTGTAATGCCCCCCCCCCCCCCCCATGAACCTAGGACCTTACCGTTGGTGGGGAGGCTTGCGTGCCTCAGCGATACAGATAGCCGTACTGTAGGTGCAACCACAACGGAGGGGTATCTGTTGAGAGGCCAGACAAACGTGTGGTTCCTGAAGAGGGACAGCACTCTTTTCAGTAGTTGCAAGGGCAACAGTCTGGATGATTGACTGATCTGGCCTTGTAACGTTAACCAATCGGCCTTGCTCTTCTGGTATTTTTCCCGAGGGCATGCAGATTTACTGTATGGTTAAATGATGATGGCGTCCTCTTGGGTAAAATATTCCGGAGGTAAAATAGTCCCCCATTCGGATCTCCGGGCGGGGACTACTCAAGAGGGTGTCGTTATCAGGAGAAAGAAAACTGGCGTTCTACGGATCGGAGCGTGGAATGTAAGATCCTTTAATCGGGCAGGTAGGTTAGAAAATTTAAAAAGGGAAATGGATAGGTTAAAGTTAGATATATTGGGAATTAGTGAAGTTCGGTTGCAGGAGGAACAAGACTTGTGGTCAGGTGACTACAGGGTTATAAACACAAAAGCAAATAGGGGTAATGCAGGAGTAGGTTTAATAATGAATAAAAAAAATAGGAGTGCGGGTTAGCTACTACAAACAGCATAGTGAACGCATTATTGTGGCCAAGATAGATACAAAGCCCATGCCTACTACAGTAGTACAAGTTTATATGACAACTAGCTCTGCAGGTGACGAAGAAATTGAAGAAATGTATGATGAAATAAAAGAAATTATTCAGATAGTGAAGGGTGACGAAAATTTAATAGTCATGGGTGACTCCAATTCGGTAGTCGGAAAAGGGAGAAAAGGAAACGTAGTAGGTGGATATGAATTGGGGCTAAGAAATGAAAGAGGGAGCCGCCTGGTAGAATTTTGCACAGAGCACAACTTAATCATAGCTAACACTTCGTTCAAGAATCATAACAGAAGATTGTATACATGGAAGATTACTGAGATACTAGAAGGTATCACACAGATTATATAATGGTAAGACAGAGATTTAGGAACCAGGTTTTAAATTGTAAGACATTTCCAGGGGCAGATGTGGATTCTGACCACAATCTGTTGGTTATGAACTGCAGATTGAAACTGAAGAAACTGCAAAAAGGTGAGAATTTAAGGAGATGGGACCTGGATAAACTGAAAGAACCAGAGGTTGCACAGAGTTTCAGGGAGAGCATAAGGGAACAATTGACAGGAATGGGGAAAGAAATACCGTAGAAGAAGAATGGGTAGCTTTGAGGGATGAAGTAGTGAAGGCAGCAGAGGATCAAGTAGGTAAAAAGACGAGGGCCAGTAAAAATCGTTGGGTAACAGAAGAGATATTGAATTTAATTGATGAAAGGAGAAAATATAAAAATGCTGTAAATGAAGTAGGCAAAAAGGAATATAAACGTCTCAAAAATGAGATCGACGGGAAGTGCAAAATGGCTAAGCAGGGATGGCTAGAGGACAAATGTAAGGATGTAGAGGCTTATCTCACTAGGGGTAAGATAGATACTGCCTACAGGAAGATTAAAGAGACCTTTGGAGATAAGAGAACCACTTGCATGAACATCAAGAGCTCAGATGGAAACCCAGTTCTAAGCAAAGAAGGGAAAGCAGGAAGGTGGAAGGAGTATATAGAAGGTCTATACAAGGGCGATGTACTAGAGGACAATATTATGGAAATGGAAGAGGATGTAGATGAAGATGAAATTGGAGCTGCGATACTGCGTGAGGAGTTTGACAGAGCACTGAAAGACCTGAGTCGAAACAAGGCCCCCGTAGTAGACAACATTCCATTGGAACTACTGACGGCCTTGGGAGAGCCAGACCTGACAAAGCTCTACCATCTGGCCAGCAAGATGTATGAAACAGGCGAAACAGCCTCAGACTTCAAGAAGAATATAATAATTCTAATCCTAAAGAAAGCAGGTGTTGACAGATGTGAAAATTACCGAACTATCAGTTTAATAAGTCACAGCTGCCAAATACTAACGCGAATTCTTTACAGACGAATGGAAAAACTAGTAGAAGCCGACCTAGGGGAAGATCAGTTTGGATTCCGTAGAAATGTTGGAACACGTGAGGCAATACTGACCTTACAACTTATCTTAGAAGAAAGATTAACGAAAGGCAAACCTACGTTTCTAGCATTTGTAGACTTAGAGAAAGCTTTTGACAATGTTGACTGGAATACTCTCTTTCAAATTCTGAAGGTGGCAGGGGTAAAATACAGGGAGTGAAAGGCTATTTACAATTTGTACAGAAACCAGATGGCAGTTATAAGAGTCGAAGGGCATGAAAGGGAAGCAGTGGCTGGGAAGGGTGTGAGACAGGGTTTTAGCCTATCCCCGATGTTATTCAACCTGTATATTGACCAAGCATTGAAAGAAACAAAAGAAAAATCCGGAGTAGGTGTTAAAATCCATGGAAAAGAAATAAAAACTTTGAGGTTCGCCGATGACATTATAATCCTGTCAGAGACGGCAAAGGACCTGGAAGAGCAGTTGAACGGAGTGGATAGTGTCTTGAAAGGAGGATATAAGATGAACATCAACAAAAGCAAAACGATGATAATGGAATGTAGTCGATTTAAGTCGTGTGATGCTGAGGGAATTAGATTAGGAAATGAGACAAAGTAGTAAAGGAGTTTTGCTATTTGGGGAGCAAAATAACTGATGATGTTCGAAATAGAGAGGATATAAAATGTTGACTGGCAATGGCAAGGAAAGCGTTACTGCAGAAGAGAAATTTTTTAACATCGAGTATAGATTTAAGTGTCAGTAAGTCGTTTTTGAAAGTATTTGTTTGGAGTGTAGGCATGTATGGAAGTGAAACGTGGACGATAAATCGTTTGGACTAGAGAAGTTTGTGACACAACTTGACTATAAGAAGGGATCGGTTAGTAGGACGTGTTCTGAGGCATCAAGGGATCACCAGTTTAGTATTGGAGGGCAGCTTGGAGGCTAAAAATCGTAGAGGGAGACCAAGAGATGAATACACTAAGCAGATTCAGAAGGATGTAGGTTGCGGTAGGTACTGGGAAATGAAGAGGCTTGCACAGTATAGAGTAGCATGGAGAGCTGCATCAAACCAGTCTCAGGACTGAAGACCACAACAACAACAACAACCTTGTAATACCTACATTAAAGGTTATATATGTCTATTGAATAGTTCTTGTCGCCTTCTGGAATAAATCTATCAGTGTAGTGTACAGTGGAATTTAAGTGTTGTGTTACAAAGTTTACCATCATCTTATTTCACCCGTTTAGTGATCATTTGGTTTTTTTTAATTAACCTTTGCTATTTTATTTGCTGTTTTACAGCAGGTTTCTAAATTTTTTATATTATTGCCCTTCCTAGTGTGTAAGGCTTTCAGCCGTGATTGTGGTCTTTTGCCTTAAAATTCAAATTTGGTATTTTTCTTTTAGCAGTAAGCCTTGAAACCTTATTTCCTGCTATTCCTGGCGTCTGATGCCTTCTGCTGTGTTTGGGGCAACTTAACTGTAATATTTCAATACCTGTAAGTTGTAAATTGCACCGAGTTCTTAAACAAATCTTACTTTATCGCCATTCTTGGCGTGTAAGGCTTTCAGCCGTGATTGTGGTTACTTGCCTTAAAATTCTAATTTTGTATTTTTTACGCAGGAAGTTTTTAAAACCTTATTTATTTCCATTCCTGGCGTCTGATGCCTTCTGGTGTGTTTGTGGCGACTTGCCTTTAATATTTCAATACCTGATTTGTAAGTTGCAGCGAGTTTCAACAATTCTTAATTTGTATCCATTCCTGGCGTGTAAGGCCTTCTGCCCAGACCACAGCGGCTTGCTTTTAAAACATTATCTGCTGTATGTGTATTTAATGGTGATTAGCTAAATTGTAACTCACTGAAAACTTGACTGCCAGGTTCCACCCGTCCTCCCCCAATCCGATGGGACCAATAACCACGCTATTTGGTCCCCTCCCCAAAATCAACCAATGAACGAATATGGTTTGACATTCGAATACAGGTCCAGGGTCCTAGGTGATATACAGTGCAACCCGAAAATTTCACATACATACACTATTATTTACACAGTTGTTTGTTCCTTCATTAATAACGTGTGGTACTTTCATTTATTGTTGAGTCTGCAATTACTGGATTAAAATTTACTGTGTGTGACTGTAAAATGCAAGGAAAAGTAAGTGATTACGACCCCGTCTACAATCGTAACCGAATCCTGCCTGCCCTTGACTACCAGGTTTCACAGAATTACGTCCGACCTCCTCTGGGAATCTCTGAGTGGTGAACAGGAGTGTATTGGACAGGCACTGCGGATAGCGGATAGCTGGCTCTGGGTGGGAGTGTGGGTCGGCTGTGAGACATGCCGGGCTAGTCCGTCTAGTGTCGATAATGCTGTGTCCAGGTTGGCGCAGAGTTACCGCACCTGCCTTGTGAGCTAGAGATCCCGGTTTAGAATCTACATCTACATCTACTTTTATACTCCACAAGCCCCCCAACGGTGTGTGGCGGAGGGCATTTTACGTGCCACTGTCATTACCTCCCTTTCCTGTTCCAGTCGCGTATGGTTCGCGGGAAGAACGACTGTCTGAAAGCCTCCGTGCGCGCTCGAATCTCTCTAATTTTACATTCGTGATCTCCTCGGGAGGTATAAGTAGGGGGAAGCAATATATTCGATACCTCATCCAGAAACGCACCCTCTCGAAACCTGGCGAGCAAGCTACACCGCGATGCAGAGCGCCTCTCTTCCAGAGTCTGCCACTTGAGTTTGCAAAACATCTCCGTAACGCTATCACGGTTACCAAATAGCCTTGTGACGAAACGCGCCGCTCTTCTTTGGATCTTCTCTATCCCCTCCGTCAACCCAATCAGGTACTGATCCCACACTGATGAGCAATACTCAAGTATAGGTCGAACGAGTGTTTTCTAAGCCACCTCCTACATTTTCTAAGGACTCTCCCAATGAATCTCAACCTGGTACCCGCCTTACCAACAATTAGTTTTATATGATCATTCCACTTCAAATCGTTCCGCACGCATACTCCCAGATATTTCACAGAAGTAACTGCTACCAGTGTTTGTTCCGCTATCATATAATCATACAATAAAGGATCCTTCTTTCTATGTATTGGGGAAGGCGGATCTGATTAGCTATCCTGGAATTCTTATTCATATTTACTACGTTCCACTTGTTACATTTTGTTAAGTTTAACCAGTGGTAATTTTTCTTGCCTGGTGGCCGCTAACGCCACAGTTACCTGCCCTGGGTGTAAGTGTATGTAACGGTGGTGTACACATTTTCGCTAGTCGCCACTGATTCCGCTAAATGTCCCGCTGCAGGTGGCAGCAGGGATCCATCCACCTCTAATTTACATGTGATGTTTTCACGTTCCTCGATTTAGGATTTCTGGCTACACCCAGTGAGACTTTCCCAAAGTATCGACTTGTGTGCATCATTTACTGCACTCTTGTGGTGGTTGCTCAAGAACAGGTTTTTAGTGCATTCACTGATGTCCATGGTTATATCTGATTAATTTATGTAGGTATCCCCAAAATCCATCTTGAATTTTATTCTGCTGTTTTTAGAATTTAGTTGCTTGAGAAATTTTTGAAGTTGCCTGGTAGTACCTGTCAATAAGTACAACACATCATCAACATACCTGCACCAGAGTGGGACCTGATAGAGAGTGAATTATTTTCCAAAAACTGTGTTTCAAAATTGTTCTTGAAGGTTCCAGCAAGGACTGGACTGTAGCAAGGGGGAGGGGGAGATACCATAGGTAGTATTTCATTCATAATATTCTATCAAGAACCTACAGAACAGTCAATCTCTGCAATAGTCTGATAGAGTTTAGCCATTTATGGATGTGAAACATCGACGATAAACACTTCAGACAAGATGACAACAGAAGCTTTCGAAATGAGATGCTACAGAAGAGTGCTGAAGATTAGATGGGTAGTTTGCATAACTAATGAGGAGGTACTGAACTGGAGAGATAGGAAATATGTGGCTCTACCTGACTACATGAAACGATTGGTTTGTACGACATATTCTCAGACGTCAAGGTATATTATATTTGGTACTGGAGGGAAGTGTGGCTGGTAAAAATCGTAGAGGGAGACGAAGAGGTGAATGCAGTAAGCAGATTCAGAGGGATTTAGTTATCAGTGCTTATTCGGAGATGAAGAGGCTTGCATAAGATAAGATTAACACGAAGAGCTGCATGAAAATAGTCTTTGAAGGTCACAACAACAACTGAAATTTATATTTGTGTTATATACCACGTAACCGAAATGTGACATAAAATTATATTTGTGTTAGAATGAAATTTTCACTCTACAACGGAGTGTGCGCTGATCTGAAACTTCCTGGCAGATTAAAACTGTGCGCCGGACCGAGATTCGAGCTCGGGACCTTCGCCTTTCGCGGGCAAGTGCTCTCCCATCTGAACTACCCAAGCCCGATTCACTCCCATTCCTCATAGCTTAAATTCCGGCAGTACCTCGTCTCCTAATTTCCAACAATTGTAATCTGCCAGGAAGTTCCACATCAGCACAAATTCCGATGCAGAGTGAAAATTTCATTGTGGAAACATCTCCCACGCTGTGTCTGAGCCATGTCTCCGCAGTATCCTTTCTTCCAGGAGAGCTTTGTTCTGCAAGGTTCGCACGAGAGCTAGTGTGGAGTTTGGAAGGTAGGAGACATGGTACTGGCGGAATTAAAGCTGTGAGGACTGGTCCCGAGTCGTTGTTAAGTAGCTCAGATGCTAGACCACTGGCCCGCGGAAGAGACAGGTCCAGTTATTGTAGTACTCTTTGCACATTCAGTATTCTAATGTAAACTACAACTTTTCGCACCATTGAAACATCATGTCAAAATCTTTTGGCAACTCATCTTGATCTTTCGATTGTGTGACTAGACACTAAAAGAAAGCATCATCTCCAGACAATCTAAGAGGGCTGCTCGGATTGTCTCCCAGATCGTTTACACTGGGTATTTCGAAGTCCCTACATCAAACTTCTAGGTATAGTAGAGCACGTCATGGAGAAGAACTTTTGTTAGAGACGAAATGTTTCCTGATGCTCCTCGACGACGCCAGGCGCCTACCACTAATGGTTAGGCCCCTGAGGGGCAGTAAGTCCTGGGCACCAGTAGGTATACAATCTGTGTGGCTTACACATGAAACGGGACTGGCCGAGCAAAATTAAAGTTCCCGATTCGCTTCTAAAATACCTTTCTCCGTTCAGATATACTCGTTCCTTAGGTTTTTTGTTGAAAGTCACTCTATCAATTTACTGGGGCACACAGGGTTAGTAGACCCTGCTAGTTGAGTGAAATCTCGTCGTCCCAAAGCCGGCGAATTCAGTAAAAAGACGTCTAGCGTTGCTGGGAACAACAAAAGTTGTTCCGCTAACGTTTGTGGCAATACTCTGAAACGCCCTGGGGGGGGGGGGGGGGGGGGGGGTCGTGTAGCACTTTTTTGGGAAATACAAATAGTAGACATCCCACTAACCTATCCCTCATTTCTATGCTCGTCCGCCCTTGTCACTTCATTTAGTAATATGTCTGCTCATAGAATTTTAACTCTCTTCGATAGCACGAAATTTAACAACGCCATTTATTTAACAACTCCATTTCGTTTGAGTCCCGAAGTTCTGCAGATGTACATTTATGTGTACCACTGTTTGACACCAGTACAGCTCTCTTTCTGAAATCGCCTGTGTGGAGGACACGGTTGGAGCAATATAGCCTTGGGCTGGGCTGATTTTCGTGACGGGAGACGAGGCTATAATGACGAAGAGCTAAGTAAAAGTAGAGTGACGACGAGGAAAACGAGAGGAAGAAGAATGCTTTTAACAATTCGATACGCCATAATAATGAAACGAATTTCCTTTTTTTCTTCATGGTGGTGGAATTTCATATTGAAAGAGACTTAGTTACCACAGAACGGAAGGGAAGGTTATATACAGCAATATGACTTATCCTGTACTTTATTTGTACTAAAACTTTATACAGCAGATTTTAAAAGTGTTTTTTTTTGCATTTTTCTGAAAGGGAAAAAAATTTTGTTTTCTGTCATCAACACAGAAAAAAATTAAGTCAGACTTCGTAGTTATTTCTAATTACTTAACAGACAAGTATTTATCTTACGTTTCACCTCTGGCAGTGATTCGTTACTGCGAAGAATACTAAATCACACTGTGGTTCGAATCCACATTAATCTGTAGGTCACCCTCTACCTGGCTGGGTAAGTAAGTTTAAAATTTGGTGGAAGGTAATGTTAGGCCACCTCCATTAGGGCCATCCCTAATTAACCACTTTTGTGTTCGAATTTCGGCTTCAGGACTGCTTTAATAATTACTGAAGAGTAGCTTCACTGCATTTCCTTAACCATTTAAAAGTTTAGAGTCTTTCTTTTAGAGTCCGGAACTCGACCGTTTTCGAGACTATACCGAAACAGATAAACCGAGAACTTAATACT
Source organism: Schistocerca nitens (assembly GCF_023898315.1). NCBI lineage: Eukaryota > Metazoa > Arthropoda > Insecta > Orthoptera > Acrididae > Schistocerca > Schistocerca nitens. The sequence goes on from NC_064614.1 coordinate 74,890,894, forward strand.
AACAATTAATCTTTGTTAAAACACTCAAAGAATAATAATAGCCGGCCGGAGTGGCCAGGCGGTTCTAGACGCTACAGACTGGAACTGCGTGACCGCTACGGTCGCAGGTTCGAATCCTGCTTCGGGCATGGATGTGTGTGATTTCCTTAGGGTAGTTAGGTTTAAGTAGCTCTACGTTCTAGGGGACTGATGACCTCAGCAGTTAAGTCCCATAGTGCTCAGATACATTTGAACCAATAATAATAAAACTTAAATCACTGCGATTTTCTTATACTGCAGCACTCAAATTGATCAAATTCACAAGGCCCGATATTCGGGAAGAGAGGACATTGGGGGAGAGGGGGGGGTTTAGTGGTATGAAGTGCCTTGGGTGAAAATTACACCAAAAATTATATTTTCTCGACATACTGTCGGTCGGTGCAAATTTCGGAACTACATATTTCAATCATTAATGTCTGTTTTAGCCTTTCACTTTAGGGCAATGGTTTCCAACCAGCGGCCACCGGCGGGATAACGCCCAAAGCCAGTTTGACTGTGGCCATAGAAATGAGTATTTATCACATGATCGGTAAAAAAAAAGCTCCATTTATGAAAAGATATGATAAACTGAATATTTTAAATCTGAAAGTTTCCAGAACGGTGCTATTCTCTTATTGGATCATCCCTTTCTTTTTTTTGGTGTTAAATATATTATTTACAATTTGTACAGAAACCAGAAGGCAGTTATAAGAGTCGAGGGGCATGCAAGGGAAGCAGTGGTTGGGAAAGGAGTGAGACAGGGTTGTAGCCTCTCCCCGATGTTATTCAATCTGTATATTGAGCAAGCAGTAAAGGAAACAAAAGAAAAATTCGGAGTAGGTATTAAAATTCATGGAGAAGGAGTAAAAACTTTGAGGTTCGCCGATGACATTGTAATTCTGTCAGAGACAGCAAAGGACTTGGAAGAGCAGTTGAACGGAATGGACAGTGTCTTGAAAGGAGGATATAAGATGAACATCAAGAAAAGCAAAACGAGGATAATGGAATGTAGTCAAATTAAATCGGGTGATGCTGAGGGGATTAGATTAGGAAATGAGACACTTAAAGTAGTAAAGGAGTTTTGCTATTTAGGGAGCAAAATAACTGATGATGGTCGAAGTAGAGAGGATATAAAATGTAGACTGGCAATGGCAAGGAAATCGTTTCTGAAGAAGAGAAATTTGTTAACATCGAGTATAGATTTAAGTGTCAGGAAGTCGTTTCTGAAAGTATTTGTATGGAGTGTAGCCATGTATGGAAGTGAAACATGGAGGATAACTAGTTTGGACAAGAAGAGAATAGAAGCTTTCGAAATGTGGTGCTACAGAAGAATGCTGAAGATAAGGTGGGTAGATCACGTAACTAATGAGGAGGTATTGAATAGGATTGGGGAGAAGAGAAGTTTGTGGCACAACTTCACTAGAAGAAGGGATCGGTTGGTAAGACATGTTTTGAGGCATCAAGGGATCACAAATTTAGCATTGGAGGGCAGCGTGGAGGGTAAAAATCGTAGAGGGAGACCAAGAGATCAATACACTAAGCAGATTCAGAATGATGTAGGTTGCAGTAGGTACTGGGAGATGAAGAAGCTTGCACAGGATAGAGTAGCATGGAGAGCTGCATCAAACCAGTCTCAGGACTGAAGACCACAACAACAACAACAATATTATGAGCGGCTCAAAACGCTAGTTTTCGTCCAGTGTGCCATGTGTAACCTAAAAGGTTCACAACCCTTCTTGAGAGTACAACGAATTTTATTTTTGAAACGAAAATATCTGTTGAGGTGTTGGGTGTAAAGTCGAAGTTGCCTCGGATGCCAGTTACCCTTACGCCAACACCAATCGAAATGGCGACGTTTGGTACTAATACAGTCTTTTCTATTTCTACTATCCTGTTTAGTTTATTTATATTTCTTTTCTGCATATAGCACGAAATTTGCCAGCCAAAGTATTTTTTCCTAATTTGTTAATCGCCAAAATCTAATAACCTACATGGTGCGTAAAAATCGCCTCTTACGTCATACGTACAATTCGCACTGATACGCTAAGAAATTATGAAAATCTGCTTAATAGCACGCTGGTTCACATTTGGAACGGAATCCAGCAACGTTACTCCTGGCATGGACTCGACAAATTCTTCGTATGTCTGTGGATGTACGTGACACCAGACGCCTGTGCACAGGTCACGTAATTCCCCTAAATGGCATTGCGGTGATTTGTGGTCAAGGATCTGGCGCCCGTGTACATTGGGTGTAAGTGGTGTGTCTAAAAAGTTCGGTGATTGAGGTCATATCTGGAGGGCAACTTGGCTCTTATGTGTGTGCATGCGGATGGACCTTCAGAGACTTGAGGAGATTCGATATACGGGATGCACAGCATGTGACTGGCTTTGTAAACAGACTGCGACCAGTTGCACGTGGTCAGTGTGAGCGCAATGGAGAAACGTGTAAAGATCAAGTTCTGCTACAAATTGGGTAAGACTGCAACGGAGACACTTGGAATGTTGGTGCAGGTGTACGAGAGGAAAGTTGTGAGCAGAAAATGTGTTAACGAATGATTTAAACGCTTCCGTGAAGGGAAGGAAAAAACTGAGAAAGTGCCATGTTCAATTCGGCCATCGAAAAGCAGAAACTCAGAAAAGATCGACAAAGTGCGACAAATGCTGGCGCGAGATCGGCCACCGACTCTCATCAGAGTGATTGCCGAGGTATTGGGCACCAATGACACGGTGAACCCAACGCGCGCAATGATTTCGGTAAGCCGAAGATCTATTCCCGATTTGTGTCGCACAAGCTCACAGAAGAGAAGAAAGCGAAAAGGATGGAAACTTCTGGTGATTTCATTTCAAAATGGTTCAAATGGCTCTGAGGTCTATGGGACTTTACATATGAGGTCATCAGTCCCCTAGAATGAATTGGCTCTGAGCACTATGGAACTTAACTGCTATGGTCATCAGTCCCCTAGAACTTAGAACTACTTAAACCTAACTAACCTAAGGACAACACACACACCCAGTCATCACGAGGAAGAGAAACCCCTAGACTTAGAACTACTTAAACCTAACTTACCTAAGGACATCATACACATCCATGCCCGAGGCAGGATTCGAACCTGCGACCGTAGCAGCAGCGCGGATCCGGACTGAAGCACCTAGAACCGTTCGGCCACAACGGCCGGCGGTTTCATTTCCATGTGTGACCAGGATCCATTGCTTCTGAACACCGTCGTCACTGGTGATGAAACCTGGTGCTACCAGTTCGATCCGGAATCAAACTGGAAATCGATGTCATGGTGTTCACTGTCTTCCAGTTACAAAAAAACAAAAGCCGTCTGCAAAATTCCAGGGCGAAAAGACTGCAGATCGCCCTCTTCGACAACAGCGGCATCATCCACAAGGAATTTATTCCTGCAGGTTAAACTATTAATGTTGCATTTTAACAGTCCGTTTTGAACCGATTGCTACAGCGTATGCGGTGGGTTCGGCCAGAGTTGCACAGGACTGGAAAATGGATACTGCGCCGTGAGAATTCCCCTGGAAACGGCGCGATCCGTGTGCGCCAATTCCTGGCGCAGAAGATGGTAACTTCTACATCTACATCTACATCTACATCTACATTCATACTCCGCAAGCCACCCAACGGTGTGTGGCGGAGGGCACTTTACGTGCCACTGTCATTACCTCCCTTTCCTGTTCCAATCACGTATGGTTCGCGGGAAGAACGACTGTGTGAAAGCCTCCGTGCGCGCTCTAATCTCTCTAATTTTACATTCGTGATCTCCTCGGGAGGTATAAGTAGGGGGAAGCAATATACTCGATACCTCATCCAGAAACGCACCCTCTCGAATCCTGGCGAGCAAGCTACACCGCGATGCAGAGCGCCTCTCTTCCAGAGTCTGCCACTTGAGTTTGCAAAACATCTCCGTAACGCTATCACGGTTACCAAATAACCCTGTGACGAAACGCGCCGCTCTTCTTTGGATCTTCTCTATCTCCTCCGTCAACCCGATCTGGTACGGATCCCACACTGATGAGCAATACTCAAGTATAGGTAGAACGAGTGTTTTGTAAGCCACCTCCTTTGTTGATGGACTACATTTTCTAAGCACTCTCCCAATGAATCTCAACCTGGCACCCGCCTTACCAACAATTCATTTTATATGATCATTCCACTTCAAATCGTTCCGCACGCATACTCCCAGATATTTTACAGAAGTAACTGCTACCAGTGTTTGTTCCGCTATCATATAATCATACAATAAAGGATCCTTCTTTCTATGTATTCGCAATACATTACATTTGTCTATGTTAAGGGACAGTTGCCACTCCCTGCACCAAGTGCCTATCCGCTGCAGATCTTCCTGCATTTCGCTACAATTTTCTAATGCTGCAACTTCTCTGTATACTACAGCATCATCCGCGAAAAGCCGCTTGGAACTTCCGACACTATCTACTAGGTCATTTATATATATTGTGAAAAGCAATGGTCCCATAACACTCCCCTGTGGCACGCCAGAGGTTATTTTAACGTCTGTAGATGTCTCTCCATTGATAACAACATGCTGTGTTCTGTTTGCTAAAAACTCTACAATCCAGCCACACAGCTGGTCTGATATTCCGTAGGCTCTTACTTTGTTTATCAGGCGACAGTGCGGAACTGTATCGAACGCCTTCCGGAAGTCAAGAAAAATAGCATCTACCTGGGAGCCTGTATCTAATATTTTCTGGGTCTCATGAACAAATAACGCGAGTTGGGTCTCACACGATCGCTGTTTCCGGAATCCATGTTGATTCCTACATAGTAGATTCTGGGTTTCCAAAAACGACATGATACTCGAGCAAAAAACATGTTCTAAAATTCTACAACAGATCGACGTCAGAGATATAGGTCTATAGTTTTGCGAATCTGCTCGACGACCCTTCTTGAAGACTGGGACTACCTGTGCACTTTTCCAATCATTTGGAACCCTCTGTTCCTCTAGAGACTTGCGGTACACGGCTGTTAGATGGGGGGCAAGTTCTTTCGCGTACTCTGTGTAGAATCGAATTGGTATCCCGTCAGGTCCAGTGGACTTTCCTCTGTTGAGTGATTTCAGTTGCTTTTCTATTCCTTGGACACTTATTTCGATGTCAGCCATTTTTTCGTTTGTGCGAGGATTTAGAGAAGGAACTGCAGTGCGGTCTTCCTCTGTGAAACAGCTTTGGAAAAAGGTGTTTAGTATTTCAGCTTTACTCGTGTCGTCCTCTGTTTCAATGCCATCATCATCCCGGAGTGTCTGGATATGCTGTTTCGAGCCACTTACTGATTTAACGTAAGACCAGAACTTCCTAGGATTTTCTGTCAAGTCTGTACATAGAATTTTACTTTCGAATTCACTGAACGCTTCTCGCATAGCCCTCCTTACGCTAACTTTGACATCGCTTAGCTTCTGTTTGTCTGAGAGGTTTTGGCTGCTTTTAAACTTGGAGTGAAGCTCTCTTTGCTTTCGCAGTAGTTTCCTAACTTTGTTGTTGTACCACGGTGGGTTTTTCCCGTCCCTCACAGTTTTACTCGGCACGTACCTGTCTAAAACGCATTTTACGATTGCCTTGAACTTTTTCCATAAACACTCAACATTGTCAGTGTCGGAACAGAAATTTTCGTTTTGATCTGTTAGTTAGTCTGAAATCTGCCTTCTATTACTCTTGCTAAACAGATAAACCTTCCTCCCTTTTTTATATTCCTATTAACTTCCATATTCAGGGATGCTACAACGGCCTTATGATCACTGATTCCCTGTTCTGCACTTACGGAGTCGAAAAGTTCGGGTCTATTTGTTATCAGTAGGTCCAAGATGTTATCTCCACGAGTCGGTTCTCTGTTTAATTGCTCGAGGTAATTTTCGGATAGTGCACTCAGTATAATGTCACTCGATGCTCTGTCCCTACCACCCGTCCTAAACATCTGAGTGTCCCAGTCTATATCTGGTAAATTGAAATCTCCACCTAAGACTATAACATGCTGAGGAAATTTATGTGAAATGTATTCCAAGTTTTCTCTCAGTTGTTCTGCCACTAACGCTGCTGAGTCGGGAGGTCGGTAAAAGGAGCCAATTATTAACCCAGCTCGGTTGTTGAGTGTAACCTCCACCCATAATAATTCACAGGAACTATCCACTTTTACTTCGCTACAGGATAAACTACTACTAACAGCGACGAACACTCCACCACCGGTTGCATGCAAGCTATCCTTCCTAAACACCGTCTGTACCTTTGTAAAAATTTCGGCAGAATTTATCTCTGGCTTAAGCCAGCTCTATGTACCTATAACGATTTCAGCTTCGGTGCTTTCTATCAGCGCTTGAAGTTCCGGTACTTTACCAACGCAGCTTCGACAGTTTACAATTACAATACCGATTGCTGCTTGGTCCCCGCATGTCCTGACTTTGCTCCGCACCCTTTGAGGCTGTTGCCCTTTCTGTACTTGCCCGAGGCCATCTAACCTAAAAAACCGCCCAGTCCACGCCACACAACCCCTGCTACCCGTGTAGCCGCTTGCTGCGTGTAGTGGACTCCTGACCTATCCAGCGGAACCCGAAACCCCACCACCCTATGGCGCAAGTCGAGGAATCTGCAGCCCACATGGTCGCAGAACCGTCTCAGCCTCTGATTCAGACCCTCCACTCGGCTCTGTACCAAAGGTCCGCAGTCAGTCCTGTCGACGATCCTGCAGATGGTGAGCTCTGCTTTCATCCCGCTAGCGAGACTGGCAGTCTTCACCAAATCAGATAGCCGCCGGAAGCCAGAGAGGATTTCCTCCGATCCATAGCGACACACATCATTGGTGCCGACATGAGCGACCACCTGCAGGTGGGTGCACCCTGTACCCTTCATGGCATCCGGAAGGACCCTTTCCACATCTGGAATGACTCCCCCCGGTATGCACACGGAGTGCACATTGGTTTTCTTCCCCTCTCTTGCTGCGATTTCCCTAAGGGGCCCCATTACGCGCCTGACGTTGGAGCTCCCAACTACCAGTAAGCCCACCCTCTGCGACCGCCCGGATCTTGCAGACTGAGGGGCAACCTCTGGAACAGGACAAGCAGCCATGTCAGGCCGAAGATCAGTATCAGCCTGAGACAGAGCCTGAAACCGGTTCGTCAGACAAACTGGGGAGGCCTTCCGTTCAGCCCTCCGGAATGTCTTTCGCCCCCTGCCACACCTTGAGACGACCTCCCACTCTACCACAGGTGAGGGATCAGCCTCAATGCGGGCAGTATCCCGGGCAACCACAGTCTTAGTCCGATCGGGGGATGCGAGGGACGAGCTGACCGTCCCCGACAAACCCTCATCCGGACCCCCACAGTGATGCCCATTGGCAACAGCCTCAAGCTGTGTGACCGAAGCCAACACTGCCTGAAGCTGGGAGCGAAGGGATGCCAACTCAGCCTGCATACGAACACAGCAGTTGCAGTCCCTATCCATGCTAAAAACTGTTTTGCAAAGAACGTCTGAACTAATCTACAGAGAGCGCAAACAAATCGACAAAATTTAAACGGTTATTAAAATACAAGATTGCCTAGTAAATGCAGTAATGCTGCTACTTGCGCACTGCTGACACACTGCTCGGCAGCGGAAGGAGACTACGCGATTTTACACTATTCAGGTACTAAAACGCGATGCTACAACTCTCAAATACTATAATACGCCCGAAATTTATGTATCAAACAATGCAAGTACCGCCGGCCGTGGTGGCCAAGTGGTTAAAGGCGCTACAGTCTGGAACCGCGCGGCCGCTACGGTCGCAGGTTCGAATCCTGCCTCGGGCATGGATGTGTGTGATGTCCTTAGGTTAGTTAGGTTTAATTAGTTCTAAGTTCTAGGCGACTCATGACCGCAGAAGTTAAGTCGCATAGTGCTCAGAGCCATTTGAACCAATGCAAGTACCAAAAACACGCAAAGAAATTAAGAATTAAACTATGTAAGAAATCAGTGAGCTAGGAGTATACGACTTGCTGCTGCAGCTGCTTATCCAACGGCGGCAGGGAGCACACTGACTGTGACCAACCGACACTGGCCGTTCAAAACAAAAACAAAAGACAAACGACTACGCGAATTTCCACTATTCAGGTATTAAAACGCGATGCTACAACTCTCAAATACTATAATACGCCCGAAATTTATGTATCAAACAATGCAAGTACCAAAAACACGCAAAGAAATTAAGAATTAAACTATGTAAGAAATGAGTGAGCTAGGAGTATACGACTTGCTGCTGCAGCTGCTTGTCCAACGGCGGCAGGGAGCACACTTCTCTTGAACACCATCCGTACTCCCCTGATCTGGCTCCTGCAGACTTCTTCCTTTTTTCCCGCTTGAAGGAGGCCATGAAAGGTGAACGTTGTACGGATGTGAGTGCAGTTGTAGAGGAAGTAGTAAAAAAAAAAGATACAGGAGCATATGGGCTTGGGACAAGGAATGAGATAGGAGAAAGACTAATTGAGTTCTGTAACAAGTTTCAGCTTGTAACAGGGAATACTCTGTTCAAGAATCACAGGAGAAGGAGGGACACTTAGAAAAGGCCGGGTGATACGGAAAGATTTCAGTTACATTACGTCATTGTCAGACAGAGATTCCGAAATCAGATACTGGATCGTAAGGACTACCCAGGAGCAGACATAGACTCAGATCACAACATAGTAGTGATGTAGGGTAGGCTGAAATGTAAGACATTAGTCACGAACAACCAATATGCAAACAAGTAGGATACGGAAGTACTAAGGAATGACGAGATACGGTTGAAGTTCTCTAAGGCTATAGATACAGCAATCAGGAATAGTTCAGTAGGCAGTACAGTTGAAGAGGAATGGACATCTCTAAAAACTGACTTCACAGAAGTTGGGAAGAAAAACAAAGGTACAAAGAAGGTAACTGCGAAGAAATCATGGGTGACAGAAGAAGTACTTCAATTGACCGATGAAAGGAGGAAGTACAAAAATGTTCCGGGAAACTCAGAAATACGGAAATACAAGTCGGTGAGGAATGAAATAAATGGGAAGTGCAGGGTTGCTAAGACGAAATGGCTGCACGGAGGATGTGAAGATATCGAAAAAGAAATGATCGTCGAAAGGGCAGACTCAGCACACAGGAAAGTCAAAACAACCTCTGGTAAAATTAAAAGCATGGGTAATTACATTAGGAGTACAACTGGAATTCCACTGTTAAATGCAGATGAGAGAGTGGATAGGTGGAAAGAATACATTGAAAACCTCTATGAGGGGATAGATTTGTCTCATATGATGGAAGAAGAAACAGGAGTCGATCTAGAAGATATAGGGGAACCAGAATTTAAAAGAACTTTGGAGGACATATGATCAAATAAGGGAGAAGTGATAGATAACATTCCATCAGAATTTCTAAAATTATTGGGCGAAGTGGCTACGAAACGACTATTCATGTTGCGACATACCATCTGGTTTGCGGAAAAGCATCATCCACACAGTTCGGAAGACGGAAAGAGCTGACAAGAGAGAGAATTATCGCACAATCTGCTTAACAGCTCCTGCATCCAAGTTGCTGACAAGAATAATATAGACAAGAATGGAAAAGAAAATTGAGGATGCGCTAGATGACGATCAGTTTCGCTTGAGGGAAGGTAAAGGCACGAGAGAGGCAACTATGACGTTGCGGTTAATAATGTAAGCAAGGCTAAAGAAAAATCAAAACACGTTCATAGGATTTGTCAACGTAGAAAAAGCGTTCGACAATGTAAAATGGTGCAAGATGTTTGAAATTCAGAAAAAAGTAGGCGTAAGATATTGGGAGAGACGGATCATATACAATATGTACCATAGTCAAGAGGGAATAATAAGAGTTGACGACCAAGAACGAAGAGCTCGTATTAAAAAGGGTGTAAGACAAGGATGTAGCCTTTCACCCCTACTGTCCAATCTGTACATCGAGGAAGCAATGATGGGAATAAAAGAAAGGTTCAGGAGTGGTTCAAATGGTTCAAATGGCTCTGAGCACTATAGAACTTAACTTCTAAGGTCATCAGTCCCCTGGAACGTAGAACTACTTAAACTTAACTAACCTAAGGACATCACACACATCCATTTCCGAGGCAGGATTCGAACCTGCGACCGTAGCGGTCGCGCAGGTCCAGACTGTAGAGCATAAAATCGCTCGGCCACCCCGGTCGGCGGTTCTGGAGTGGAATTAAAATTCATGGTGAAAGCATATCAATGATACGATTCGCTGCTGACATTGCTATCTTGAGTGAAAGGGAAGAAGAATTGCATAATATGCTGAACGGAATGAACAGTCTAATGAGTACAGAGTATAGACTGAGAGTAAATCGAAAAAAGATGAAGGTAATGAGAAGTGTTAGATATGAGAACAGTGAAAGACTTAACATCAGGATTGATGGTCACGAAGTAGATGAAGTTAAGGAATTCTGCTACTTAGGCAGTAAAATAACTAATGACGGACGGAGCAAGGAGGACATCAAAAGCAGAGTAGCAATGCCAAAAAGGGCATTCATGGCCAAGAGAAGTCTACTAGTATCAAACATGGACCTTAATTTCAGGAAGAAATTTATGAGAATGTGCGTCTGGAGTGGAGCATTATATGGTACTGAAACATGGACTGTGGGAAAACTAGAACAGAAGTAAATCGAAGCATTTGAGATATGGTGCTACAGACTAATGTTGGAAGTTAGATGGACTGATAAGGTAAGGGATGAAGAGTTTCTGCGCAGAATCGGAGAGGAAAGGAACATGTGGAAAACACTGATAAGGAGATGGGGCAGGATGATAGGACATCGGTTAAGACATGAACGAATGACTTCCAAGGTGCTAGAGGGAGCTGTAGAGGGCAAAAATTGTAGAGGAAGACAGAGATTGGAATATATCCAGCAAATAATTGAGGACGTAGGTTGCAAGCGCTACTCTGAAATGTAGATGTGAGGACAGGAGAGGAATTCGTGGCGGGCTGCATCAAACCAGTCAGAAGACTGACGACAAAAAAAAGTGTCCTTCACGGGATAATACTGCCTCCAAGAGCCTGCCCAGAGGCACGGTGCGTGTTTCGAGCAGCGGTTCAGACGATACGTGAAAACCATCGATTTGGTTTAGCAAGAAACGTGATTCGTCCTTATTGGTGAAACGTTTACCTCAATGCAATCGTGACTGACGATGTCGTTCAGAACAGGTGGAGTCCTCTGCTACAGAACACTAGGTTCATCAACGAATGCTTGACAGTGTGCTTTGAGACACTTGTGCCTGCACCGGCACTGAACTCTGTCGTCACATTTGGCACTGATAAGGTTCCACAGAGTGAGCAAAACTGAACGTTCTGCTTTCAGGTGTAGGTGTCCAACATCTAGTGTCATACTTGTGGTTTCACCATCGTTCAACAATTTTCCATACATGCCTATGACAGTAGCACGCAAACAGCGGACCAGCTTTGCCGTATCCGAGATGGTTTTGCCCAGGCCCCGAGACATTACAATTTGTCCTTTGCCAATGTCACTAGTGTCAATGGATTCATTCCTTATGGTCTGTATCGTCATACAATGACTCCATATTCACCTATGCTACGTTTTTCCTTAGCGCGTCACGTGCACACAATTCCACCAATCGATGTTTGACCTCGTAGCGGGCAGTGACATAACTTCACAGGGATCTAGTCAATAAACAAACTAGACGCAGAGCATACGTTTTTAACTTATATTTGAATTAAATGTGGAAGAAACTTGTTACAAAACTCATTTCCTTAACTCCATTCAGAAACCCTATATTAGATACTGGATGGTTTTGGAAATCAGCCTTATGCAAACACAATTAGTTTATTTTGATGTTTACCCAGACATATTTCGACACCAATGTGTCATTATCTGTGGGTCAAATGTTTATTCCTGTGAAGTATAATATCACATTTGTAATCATGTAACTGCTGTAGGCCTAAGAAATACAATATTTGCAATTTGCTTCGTTTTGTTTGGTCACTCACCTTAAAATTACATCGTAAACTGAATTGTATTATTATACATCGATTTTAGTGCTCCTTTTTGGCGATTTTTTGACGGCATGTCATCTGCAAACTAGCCATGAACAAAATTATTACGTGTTTGTGGAGAGCTGTTTCGAGGGTAGAGGTTATGTACGTTTCCGTACTTACATCTTCCTCTGTTTCGTGTCCCTGGTTGGTGTCTCAATCAGCTACTGTTTAGTGAATTTCTTTCACTCAGTTTATCACAAATTTCCTCTCACAAGTTCTCCTCACATGCTCTTACACAAATGTGGCGAAAGGTGATCTGCACATACACTTCTGACAACACACTGAATGAGAGGTGTCATGTTATTGTCGTTGCTCACTTGTTCATCGTTGGTCCTGGGTTCGTTTTGGCCCTGATTTTGAATGTGTGTGTGTGTGTGTGTGTGTGTGTGTGTGTGTGTGTGTGTGCGTGTGTGTGTGTGTGTGTGTGTGTGTGTGTGAGAGAGAGAGAGAGAGAGAGAGAGAGAGAGAGAGAGATATGGAAAGACAGGTGGGCTGAGAACCAACAAAACAATATCTTTCCTTATGTTTTTTGTGGAGAGTCATTTTTGTATAGTTCATTGAGTGTTCCAAACAGTGTTTTGTTGTAAAGTTCTGTATTTTCATTCAAGACTCTCTCTCCCTGTATTATTGCTTGTCGTATGTGATAGTTCTCCTCTATTGTGAGTTTTGATAGAGACTTTTGCTTTCTCTGAGGATCTTCAGATCAGTCTCCAAGTTTTTTATGTGGTGGTTTATCTGTATTAGATGGTCTGCAAAAGTGGAGTGTGTACTATCACTTCTTAGGGCTCTGGGGTCTCGGAGTACCTCGTTTTGAAATTTCTGCATGTTTGGCCTATGTAGACCGTCGATGAACAACTGAGCATCGACAATAACATGACACATCTCATTCACTGTGTTCTCAGAAGTGTCTGTGCAGATCACATTTTGCCACATTTGTGTAAGTGCATGTGAGGTGAAGTAGTGAGCGGAAGTTTGTAATAAACGGAGTGAAAGAAATGCACTAAACTGCAGCCGATTGAGACATCAACCAAAGACACGAAACAGGACGGAAAATATAAGTACAGAAACGTACATAATCTCTACCCTCGAAACAGATCTCCACAAATAAGCAATAATTTTCTTCGCGGCTAGTTTGCAGATGACATGCTGTCAAAAAATCACAGAAAAGGAGAACTAACATCTATGTATAATAATACAGTTCAGTTAGCGATGTAATTGTGAGTGTACAACCAAAACGAAGCAAATCGCAAATATTGTATTTCTTAGGCCTGCAGCAGTTAAATTATTACAAATGTGATATTGTACTTCACAGGAATAAAAATTTGACCCACAGAAGATGACACATTGGTGTCGAAACACGTCTGGGTAATTTATAATGGGCTTTTATAATAAACTAATTGTGTTTGCATAAGGCTGATTTCCAAAACCACACAGTTTTTAAATTGCAAACACGGAAGAAAGAAAAGAGGAGCTTCAAACTTTAGTAAAATGAGTCCTATATTAAATGTCCCAAAGTGGGTTATTTCACTTATTCTCCTTAATGAGCACCAGGAGCGTCAGCAAGACGAGGTACAGAAAAGCCTTGAAATCGACTTTCCGTGCCACGATACACAATACATTCGTTTTGCGGAATGTAGATGTAGATGCAACTTTTTCTGATGTTTTTTGAGTGGAAAACTCGTGAACAGGTTCTAGATACCTGTCTATGGCTGCACCAGCCAGCCACACATTTGTTACTGCGGAAGTTGGTGGAAGTCCGTGTCTCCTAAATGTGTATTAAAATCTCTCTCTTCAAACAATTCGCCAAAGCTCCTTTAAGGAGAGATGTATGATATGCAGAAGGATCGTTTTCATTCTATCATCCAATTAGTGCAAAAGGGCAGTCTAGATTTTGTTACTGTTTTACTCTGTGGAAGACAGTCAGCAAGAAAAATATCTTTTTATCCAAAAACATTGGACATTGTGAGATTACAAACAGATACACTTCAAAACGAGTGATTTGGAAAACAGACACGGCTGTGTGTGCGTGTTTTTATGACGGTGGACTCAGATGTGATCCATGTGAGACTCACAGCGCCCGCCAGGAGCCGAAAGCAGGTTTGAGTCCCTTAGCTCAACACATGTCGTAATTATGTCTCATTGGCAAAAGTGGTGCTATGAACACGGCTGCAGAAGTGCAGTACGTAAACCGATTTTTATTTTTTATTTTATATTTTATTGGTTTATTTATTGGCTCAGTGGCTGCACAAATCCTGTATACTTGGCCGTTGGAGAGAAGCACAGAAGGGACAGCCACGATGACCGAAACGAGAGACTACTATACTTCCTAAATAGATTAAAATTCTGTGAAAAAACGATTAAGACAGCTATAAAAAAACAAATAACATCCATAGAATACGAAAAAATAAGACGACTGCATGTTTGTTAATGTGCCATCAACAAGACCACTAGTTTTTGATTTAGTACCTATCAAAACTTTGCAAATAAAATGAATTTTAAGAAAAACAATAAATTGTTATAAACTCCTTGTCAATAGACAGAACTTATGGAACAGCATCAGAACATTTTTATATAATTTTTGTACTTAGTGTTTACTTTGAACTGTATTCCGAGGTAAAAAAAAAAAAAAACGGTTTCATACAAAACAGATGATACATTAATAAAAGTAGCGGCATAGTAGTAAATTATGATGAAGTACATATTTGTAAAATATTTATTGCAATGCACTTATAATTTTTAAACAGTATAATATCGTAGACGAACTATTTCACAGACAGAACTGTAATTATCGAGAAACATAAAAACTCAGCTAAGCACTGAAGACAAAATCAGAAAGTTGAGGAGGTTTCTAGTCTGAAATGTTGTGTATACTTTTAATTAAATATAAATTTTTGTCAAAATGCATCGAAAATATTGTATGAGAATGTTCTTATTGAAGGCCGAGGGCATAAATAGATGACCGCCACGCTGAACTGGATCAGACCATCTGGAGAGAGACCTGGAACAGAAGAGACAGGCGTTTAGGTGGATAGTGATCTGAACTATCCAGAATTTATGTAAGAGTTCAGAGACTTGCGGAATTCTCGCATGGTGATGGCGAATAGTTAGAAGGTTTTTGGGGAAAAGTTCGCGAGAATTTCAGTTCACGAGAGGCTGCAATAATTTTTGTAGCTTACCAAAACTAATTAACCGTAATAACGCAGTGCGCTGCTCTGGTCTACAAGTTCGAAAACATTAATTCCGTCATTGAGATAAATCAACCACAAAAGGGAATCAATAAACCCAATGAGTTGAAGACGTTATTTGAGATTTTATCACCTCATGTTAAATCCTGCCTTAATTTTTACTTAAAACTATTTGTTAGTACGAAGATCAGTCGTGTGTTGCAATAGATGTGTTTGTTGTTTCTTAGACGAGAAACGAAACCAAATAACTCAAAGCAACAACGCATCCAAGAAACCCCCTAAGCAGCTGGTGCCATTTATTTATAGTAGATAATCAGTGTATTTTTGACGGGTGATATCGATCTCGCCATGTTTTATGCAGTGCCACAGGTTTTCGTTCTCTGCTTACTCATCAATTTCGTTTTGATATGCAAGTGGATGATCCCACCACTTATTCACAGTAATAATTTTAACTGCTGAAAAATTATGGCGCCTACAGATACCTATACTACGTATAGGACGAGTTTCCTTTGTCTGTCAAGCTTCCAGAGAGCGTAGGATTCCTTTAAAAAACGCACATTACATGACAACTATAATATGAAGTAATTTCACGGGCTTATGTTAGTTACGCATCATGTACCAACATCACACAGAATAGATTTCTGTTGCAGTCAACCACATGTCCGTCGACACCTGCGACATCTTATCCACTCTGAATTCATTTTCTTTCTTCACTAATATTTCGTATGGTTTCATGTTGTCATTTATTTTAACCTGTACTAAGCTGATCTTTTCATTTCCAGTGAACTACATACCGAATAAGCCCTTATATCCTGCTTCACATATTCCCGTCTTTGTGTAACGTACCATTTTCGCATTACTGTTCCTTCCTGCGAGGAGGTACCTACTCCTGGATGCCATGGAAGATGTCCCAATCAAACTGCCTGTTCATATGGTAAAGTTCCCCACAGACATTTTTCTTCGCATTCTCTTCTTAGTACATTAATTTCATACCTCAAATTCTCACTTACCTTTTAATATTATTCGATAGAAACACATTTCAAACCCTTTCAGTTCGTCCTTTTCCGAAATGCTGATTGGATCACATTTCATTTCCACGCATTGTTCTCCTCCATTGTGTATTCTTAATGCACGTGTGTATTACTTGTACCGATATCACCGTTTGGTACGCAAAGTGTTTCCTTATTGGTCAAAGCATTTCTCGGCCAAGGCAATTTACGTCTGATTTCTTTCAACGCTATTGAACTGCACCCACATTTTCTCAGAATTCTCAGGTTTTAATGCACAGACGTATGAAATGATACTTCATAGATTTATTGCCCTTGAATCGTATCAGAAGAAGTTCTACGACAGTTCAAAGACAGGTTAATAGCATTCTGAAATAAATATTCCACGTAACACTAACGTACGGTTTGAGTATTTTGTGACGAATGAAAATGAGCTTTCGTTTGGTCGCACGAATTCGATATCCGGGGCTACACGGCTTGTAGCACACCTGTGCGATAATCGAAATAAGAGATGACAGGCTTTAAGTATTATATTCAGTACTGTTGTTTCCGACAGCAAACAGCTGAAATAAACATGCTAGAGCTGTTTTCGAGCCTCCGTTACTTTGACAACAAATGTCACCAAATTCATTCAAAAGAAGTCCATTTTGTGCTTCATTTAATAATAACAAAAAATTTCAGAATATTTCATATATTTCACCTAAATTTAGGTTTTTTTTTTTCAAATGATTTCAAAAAATTAAATTAGCTATACAGGAACATTGTTCCAAATTAAATATGACATTTTTGATAGCAGCAATCAGGAAATGCACATGCAATGTTAATTAGGAAGTCACTCATTTACGTGATGGCAAACAGCCACCGCAATACAACAAAATTATCCGCTGTCTAATAACAGTGTTCTGTAAACAGGCAACGTTAATTAACATCAGCGACAACCATGAAAACAAATTCACAGAACAACTTTTCTGTATGCTCGTAACATTTTAAAAACTTAGTTTGAAGCTGACATGGTACCGCCGACATTGACAGACATGGAAAGCCGAGAGCAATCATTGGATGTCATGTCAGAATTTCATCTAGTAGTTCTACTCGTTATGCACGGAAACACATTTCTAAAATGGTCGAATGTTGTATCTCGCTGTACTCATTATTGTGTCACATAAATCCAGCATGAGAAGAAATCTGTTCCCGCAAACGTAACACCACCAGTATAGTTAGCAGGAAATATATGTTCTTCGTGAGTACAGATATCATTGAACACGAAGAGATCTAAGCCCCTTTGCTGCAACCAGTTGCTAGTTGAAAGCAACAGACAAAATGGGACCGAGTCAACTGAGGATGGAACTCAATACTGAAATTAGTAAACAAAACATTTAGTGTCATAGCTCTGCCATACTAAAGGAAGAAATGTGTATATTGGGAGAATTATTTAATAAATAGAAACTATGTTGTCACATGGAATTATGGTAAAGTAATATACTAGAAGCATTTGGTGATAGTTAATAACATGTATTGCTATTCGACAGGAAAATATTATAATACCAATAACTTGGATTTAGAGGGCGTCCTAACACACTGTTATGTTTTGCACCTGTAGTTAAAGCTACGTGATTACCACTACATCTGACACGGAGACACACATACTCAAAAAGAAAAGCATTAGAGACATACCAGGCAGTACAGGGCGTTTGTACTTTCTACCTCATAACTTAAGTGACATGTTGTGTCGTGTTATTATACCGAAAATATCGCGGATTCCTCATGGCCAACTAATTCTCAACCGTTGCACAAAACATGCGTGGGTTGGTCGGACCTACACTGGTGTCCAAAATTAAAGCAAGAAACGAAAATTTTGAAAGGGTGCGTTTATTTTGCCACAAATCAGTATAAACAGGTGATAGTAAAGTTGAAACGATGGAAAGAATGCAGAATGTAAACAACCGCAACATGCATAATGGTAGACAAAAATTTTCTTCGTTTTTTCCAACTTAACGGATTTGCACACGTATTCCGACAACTGGTTAATGTTCCAAACTGTGGTGTGACCAGCTCTGGTAGCAATACAGGCCTGACAACCACGAGGTATGCTGCGAATGATGTCAACAGTCTCATGTTGAGACAATAACGCCCATTCTTCCTGCAGAGTTGCTCGCAGTCTTGGAATGTAGCTAGTGGATTCTAACGTGATGAAAAACGTCTACGTAGTGCAACACAGACATGCTCTGTGGGAATCAAACCGGGAGACTGAGCAGGCCACGCCATGAGTGCAGTATCTTATGTTTCCAAGAAAACATCAACCACCCGCGCTTTATGAGTTCGAGCATTATCGTCCATCAATACGAAGTCTGAGTCCACGGCACCTCGCAAGAACCACAAATGAGATCCCAAGATCTCTTCACGATACCTGACACCAGTTAAACCTTCCCAATTCACCCGTAGAATTTCATGAAGAGGGTTTCGAGTGGTTAACATAATCCCTGCCCTCACCACTAGGGAGCATCTTCGATATCGGTCTCTTTCCACAACGTCTGGGTCATGGAATCGTATTCCTCGTTCCCTCCACATGTGAATCCATCGAAAATCACACTCCAGACCAAATCGGGACTCATCTGTGAAAATAACATTGACCCACTTTTCGACCATCCAGGTAGCTTGTTGATAACTCCACTCTAGACGTTCCCTTCTATGAAGATGCGTAAGGGGCAGACATATAGCAGGTCTCCAACAATAAAGGACACCATGCCGAAGCCTTCTGCAAACTGTCTGCCCCGATACAAGACAACCAGTTCACATACCAGATGCCCTGCAGAACTAAGGAGGTACTGTCGTGCCCTTGCAGCCAAATAATGATCCTCTCTTCTGACGTCGCACGTGGTTGGCCCTGCCCTGGTCTTCAGGAGACAGTTTGGGTTTCTATACACTGTCGCCATATCCGAGAAACAACAGAATGATTATCCATCGGGCCACATTAGTTTGCGACTGTCCCGCTTCCAATCTTTCCATGGTCCTCTACCGCAGAGAGTCTGGTAGGCATCTTCTGTGTGCCATACTGCACCATCTGAGTCTGTGTGCGCAGCGATTGTGGATGTGGGGCTACCCGACTAACACTACTTTATTTCATAGGTGCTCTGACGTCATCGTTGGGATGGTTGAAGGTTGACTGGAATGCCGTCTTTCGTGCAGAACACCATCGTATGGACATCCCTGCACGCTTTGACACTGTCGAACATTTTCTACATGGTCGACAAATCCAATGAATGTGTTTTGGTATTTCTTTAGCCTTGCTTCCATTATCAACCAATTCGTCAGAATTGCCTCTCTGTTGCCTTCATCTTTCCTAAAGCTGAACTGATCGTCATATAACACATCCTCACTTTTGTTTTCCATTCTTCTGTATATTATTCTTTTTGCCAACTTGGATGTATGAGCTGTTAAACCGGTAGTGATAATTCTCGCAATTGTCAGCCCTTGTAGTCTTCGGAATCATGTGGATGGTATTTTTCTGAAAGGCAGATGGTATATCGCTAGACTCGTACACTCTACACACCAACTTGAACAGTTTCGTTGCCACTTCCCCCAACGATTTAAAAATTATGATGGAATTTTATCGATCCCCTCCGTCTTATTCGATCATAAGTTGTCCCAAAGCTCTCTTAAATACTGATTCTAATACTGGATCCCTATCTCTTTTAAATCGACTTCTATTTCTTCTTGTATCGCATCAGATAAATCTTCCCCCTCATAGAGGCCTTGAGTGTACTCTTTTTCCAACTTTACACTCTCTCTTCTGCATTTAACAGTGGAATCCCCGTTGCATTCCTAATGTTACCAGATTTTCTTCTAACATCACCCAAGGTCCTTTAGACTTTTCTGTACCCTGAGTCAGTCCTTCAGACATTTATTTTTCGATTTTTCGCATGTTTCAAGCATTCATTTCATCTTAGCTTCCCTGAACTTTCTGTTTATTTCATTTCTTAGCGACTTGTATTTCTGTATTACTGAATTTCCATGAACAATTTTATATTTCCTTCTTTTATCGATGAGCTGAAGTATTTCTTCTGTTACCCAGGGTTTCTTCGCAGCTACCTTCTTTTATCTATGTTTTTCCTTCCAAATTCTGTGATTTCGCTTTTTGGAGATCCATTCCTCTTCAACTGAACTGCCTACACAGGTATTTCTTACTGCAGTATCTGTAGCCTTAGAGAACTTCAAGCATATCTCTTTTTTCGTTGGGACTACCATATCCAACTTCGTTGCGACGTCAGCATGTAAACTCGAATTACCGTTGGCGGTGTTGGTTTGCTGTTGATTCTGATGAGATCAATCCTGTCACTGAAACATTCACAGTAACTCGCTCTCAGCCTTACATTCCTAAAAACCTAATAGCTTTTACAAATTGTTATTTTTCATGTTCACGAGGCCTGATAATGGACTTAATTTCATAACTAGTGTGCTTAGATCTGCAGTTATGTTAAAGTTGCATTCGTTTGAATTTTTTATTTATTTAAATTTCGGACCTTACGGCTGTTTTCCTTTTAAAAATTTTTGAATTATTCACATTGCTTTTACTCAGTTGAATAATCGGTGCGGATCACCGCAATTTGCAAATGCTTTTTAATCATTGTATTGTTACCAGTGAACTGTTATAATTAACGTAATGAAAATAAATTTTTGTATCCTCAAATGGGGTCAGCATTCCACTCCAGCAGCCCATGTACCATGATTACCAATCGTATACCTTACCAGTATCTTTGACATTTCTTTCAGCTTCTACACGAAGAATTTTTCGTGTCTGAAGTGAACCGGAGTTTCCTTCGAGAAGAGCTGCCTAGTCAGATCGCCGACAGAGGAAACCCAATTATACTTTTAGATTTCCAGAAGATTTTTGATACCGTTCCTCGCGAAAACGATTTACGACACAATCTGAACAGTTCTCTTAGATTGTTTGCAGATGAGCTGTCATTTACAATCATGTAAAGTCATGAGATGATCAAAACGAATTGTACAATGATATAGATATGTGCAGGGTGCAAAAAGTGGCAGTTGACTCTAAATCACGAAAAGTGTGAATTCATCCACATGAGCATTAAAGAGAATCCGCTAAATTATAATTGGACGATAACTCACACAAATATAAAGGCTGTAAATTCAACGAAATACCTAGCGATTACATTTACCAATAAGTTAGACTGGAACGATGACATAGAAAACGATGTGAGTCAAACAAAACCAAATACTGCGATTTAGTGGCAGAATACGTAGACAACGTAATAAATGTACTAAAGAGACTGCTTAGACTACGCTTGCCCTCTCTTCTGGAATACTGCTGTGCAGTGTGGGCTCCAAATCAGGCGACGCAGGACAATGAAAAGTTTTGTATTATTACAAAACAGAGGATTGCAATCACTAAAACAAAAGCGATTTTCGCTGCGGCAGAACCTTCTCGTGAAATTTCAATCGCCAACATTCTACTCAGAGTGTGACAATATTTCGTTGCCGCCCACCTATACGGGGAGAAACGATCATTATAGTAAAATGAGAGAAATCAGAGCTCGGACGGAAAGATTCGAGTGCTGATGTTTCCAGCGCGCTGTTAGTGAGTGGAATGGTAGAGAAGTAGCTTGAAGGTGGTTCGATGAACCCTCTGCCACTTAACTGTGAATTGCAGAGTAATCATGTAGCTGAGATGTAAACTTTAGTACGTATGTAGTCTGTAGATCGAAAAAGCTGAGTGTATGGTGTCATAAAACAACATTTTATTGCATAATGTATAGGGACAGTCATCTATGTTTTGATATCAAGTTGCGCTGAATTCTGTGGGAAAGATTTTGTTCATTTTATTAAAACGAATATTTTTATTGAAGCTATATGGACTGAGGTGCAGCAGCCACATATATCGTGCCAGACTGCAGGCACGTCACCCGTTGCCCCACGGCAGCATAGCCTACTTCCCTTCCTTAAGTGTCAGGACCAGGGTGTTTCCGTTAGAGCATGCAAAAATTTGACAGAACATAGAGGATGCTCCAATGAACAAATTGAGTTAGGGAACTTGGTGTCGGAGAAGCCAGCTTAAGGAGCTAATGGAAAAAAATCACATTACTGTGTAATTTTTATTTACATTAGTTAATTACTGATACCACCACTGACACAGTGGATGTACTATTTGTACTGCGCCTTAGAGAAAGTGCTGAAACTGATGGCCATCAGCCTCAACGCAAGAATGACATCGGCGAACAAGATACTGACGCACAGTGACAAATATCGCTGGTGTGTTTCGTATCTCATCACAGGCAGCTACAGTTATGGCAACTAATTCCATCTCCGTACCCACTGGAGTCACGTACACAGGTTACTTTAGATATCCCCAAGGGAAATAATCAAGGGAATTCAAGTCAGGTGGCGTCGCCGGCCTTGGAATAGGACCTCCTCTCCCAATGCAATAACCTGGAAATGCTGTACCTGCACAGTTCCAATTTATTGTATTGTAAATGTCTGAATAGAAATGAGTAATGAATGGGCCTGTCATTGATTCACAGCATGTTCTGTCACGGCACAACGTAAATGCAATATAACAGAAACACCTTATGGACAAATAAAGTAAAAAATAGCTTCATCATGATTTCCTGGCAATCAGGCTCGTCCTAATTGTATCCTTGCAGTAAACAAAGAATGCATTTGTGAATAAATAGCACAGTACGTGTAAATTAGTATGTATGTTAGTTGTAAATAAGGTGGCAAGCAGTAATCCAAGACAAAGGGGTAGACAAGTCTACTTCCGTATCTCCTTAACCTGACTTCTCTGACGCCAGGTTCCCAATCTCAAATTGTTCAGTGGAGCATTCTCCATGTCCTGTTACATTTTTGCACGATCTAATGGAAACACTCTGTATATGGTGCAATGACTTTGGTGGTACTCAAAACCTGCATTTTTGGGACGAAGCTTGTCCAGCTAATTAATGTGACTGTACAATCCATAAGTGCAATGACACGAGCTGTGTAACATACTGCACTTAGTCAGGGATAGAAATTATATCATATGTGCCTATAGTGACTTACGATTCGGCATTTGGAAACTCCAAGCTGCCTCTGTATGTTTATTTTTAAGTCTGGGAATGGTTATTGGTGACCAAAATTAGTAACCTGACTGATAAACATTTGTGGCCAGTGACTGGTTTTGTAATAAAATGTGATCCTACTGGTGAAATTGTGTCATATATTCATACTCACTTAAGAGACTCAGTGTAATGTTCTTCTTATTCTCATTTTATTGATAGGCTAGTAATAACAATAATAATAATGAATATAATTGGGGAGAAGAGGAGTTTGTGGCACAACTTGACAAGAAGGAGGGACCGGTTGGTAGGACATGTTCTGAGGCATCAGGGGATCACAAATTTAGCATTGGAGGGAAGCATGGAGGGTAAAAATCGTAGAGGGAGACCAAGAGATGAATACACTTAGCAGATTCAGAAGGATGTAGGTTGCAGTAAGTACTGGGAGATGAAGAAGCTTGCACAGGATAGAGTAGCATGTAGAGCTTGTAACGGAACATATTAAAGGCTTTACTTTAATGAAGTATGCGATCCCTTCCAAATTCAACCAGTTTAATGAGTATTTATGATTATAGAAAAGTTATTGTGTATGTTAACAATGGTTACATAACATGTCTCCATAAACAGTCAACCCATTAAATTATACTGAATAACTGACCCACACAAAATTTAATATCACTTGATCACTGATACAGCAAATGTCATCATGTAAAAACACTAAGTTCATCTTAAATAATTAATATGAAGTACGAAAAATAGTGGCCAACCTAGGTATTTTGGATCTCCTTAAATAAAAATCACCCAGTGAAACCTATTTGTTCACTAGGAGCGTTTTCACTCAGTATTCACGTAATTAATCCTATTTTAGACGAAAACCAATGTAATTCTTAATAATTCATGTTACTTACTTAATTATGCAAATTAGAGAAGTCAATTGACAAACTTCTAAAAAACGACCTTTTTGTAACAAAGAATTATTCTGTCAAGTCAACAAATCTGTCTGTCATTTTAATAACATGTTAAATTATGTCACTCGATGCAAATTAATAACTTTTCTGCACAAATTATGATAACAGATGCACATGTGACTTATAAACTATATATCTTTTTAGTAGTTCTTTGACAATGTTATAAATACAGGCAGTCGGAGGCAGTGGGGCAGTCGGAATGTCACTTTGGTGAAGTGTGTTTCTGTGTTATTGTTTGGGATGGAAAAACAATGCAAACAACATGTAAAGGAACTACTATTTTGTGTTGTGTTACGGTCTTTGGTGGACAGTGGAATTAAGATGGCCACCAAAGTAATAAATATTTGATGTTTACATATGTGTTGGTTTCGTTTGTTCTTTATCGTCAAAAGCACATGAAAAACACGGGACCTCATGTTTTTAACCCTAGACAACCAGATTTAGAGCCAGCATCAGCATCGAGACACAGTAGCGATCCAGCAAGCAGCAGCGATTACTACAATGCATTGTAATGGCGCCAACCTAACATCAAGTGCTAACAAGCTCCGTAAATGGGAGTGAAATAGTGCGATTACAGCAATTAGCAATATCAACGAAAAAGGCGGACCATTTACAAAAGTGGGGGCTCAGCCGGGATCTTTAAGTGCATCGATGATAATAGTGCAGCGATAAATTTCGTAAGTGCTTAGTACTCCAAAAAAAAATTTTATTTGTGCATTGTGGCAACAGTGAAAATATGTCAAAAATAAATAAATAAAGTGTGTTTGTGCGACTACGAAAAACTATCATCACACCGCTCGGAAGATTAAAGTCTGGATTATGTCAATGGAATTCATCAATCAAGACTTCAGCTTCAATAAAACCGAGTATAAGTGAAGAAAGCCAACAAGAACACCGACCACGACATCATAGCATAGCCATAAAGCAAGGTATTTTATTGTTGTTGTCATTTACAAAATTAATAGTGAACATGTCTCTACCTGAGAGTGATGAGATCGTAGGAAATGTAAAAATTGAACCAGGGGATGGCGAACAATTAAACTTAACAGAGTGGCTAGCAGGGTTTGCAACTCAAATAAGCTCGCAACTTAAACAATCGAGTGAACAAGTAAGTTTGAAACTTGAAGAAAACACAGATAGACTGAATAAGTTAAGTTTGGATTTTAAACAATCAAGTGAAGAAAACACAGATAGACTGGATAAGTTAAGTTTGGATTTTGATCTATTAAGTACTCATCTCAATGAGAAGTGTGAGGAAATTAAAACTACCCTCAGTAAGAACACTAGCGAAGAGTTGATACACTTCAGAAAAGAATTTCAAGTTAAAGTTGAAAGTTAAATGAAAACATACAAGCGAACACAGACAGCATTGCTGTCATCTACAACAGAGTAGATACTGAAGCTAAAAGATTAGATCAGAGAATAGACAAAACATCAGAAAACCTTAAACAGGAATACAACCTGTACACCACTAATGTAGATACAAAAGTAGAAAATATACACACTAAATATACACAATTGGAGGACGCATTGATGTCCAAACAAACGATTTACAATCAAAATACAATGTATGGGCACATCCAAGTGAAATGCTTTCCTGGTGAAAATCTGCACCCTATTGACTTTATTCACCAATGTAAGGATATGTTTGTTGTAGGAATGTCAGATAACATAAAAATTAAGTTAGTAAAACGGTTTCTAGAAGGGGAGGCCCTATACTGGGCAAATGAGAATAATGATTCTTGGAATACGTTTGAAGAGTTTGAAGCTAAATTTATTTGCAAATTTTGGTCACAATCCATACAAGCCAGATTAAAGTCAGAATTTCTAAATGGACCAGTGTATAGAGGGAAAGTAGGGGGAATGCAAAAATTTTGCAGAGATCAATTGAAAAAACTTGCTCACTTGAATAACTCTTTTGATATTATGACACAAATTGATGTTTTAAAAAGAAGATTACCAGAGAGACTGCAGTGGGAATTGGTCCATGGACCAGACGATTCAATGGAAGAGTTCCTGAAATTTGTAGATAGATTAGATAGGGCCTTGGAAAGAGAAAGTAACCAAAATTTTGGCTCTGGCAACAACCAGTATGGAACAGGAATGTAAATAGAGATTATTTTGGGAGGAGAGACTTTGAAAATTCTGGAAATAATGATCCAAATAGGGGAGATAGGAGATATGAAAATGATTTCAGAAACAATACACAGGAGGGAGGATGGAGGAGAGATAACAGGAATGATAGAAATAGGTATTGGGGAAGAGAACAAGATAGAAGGGGGTTTGCTGAAGCTAGTGAACAAAACGACAACTACAAACGGACAGACCGAGGAAACCAGGCGGGGAGACGGTGGACAGTCCCACTAGATGTCCGTAGTTTCGGGGCTAGACAATATTATGACAGGACAACACATAACCGAAACTGGAAAAGGAGAGGATACAATGTAAAGAGTAAATACCATGAAAATACTGATGTAGTTAGAATGAATAAATTAGAATTTAATAAAAGGTTTTGGGATACTATGAGTAAAAGTGATACAGTTAATAAAAACTGTGTTCAAGCACAGGTAATTAGTGAAAGTGCAGAAGTTGAAGGTATTGCAGAGTTCCATAGTTGGGCTGAAAAAGATACTGGTGTTAATAACAAGGCAGACACACCACAAGTAGAATCTATTTTGGGGGGTTTATTTGATAAGAAGGGGGATGACGAAGTGTTTAATGGAGCCAAAGACTCAATTGCTGAGATTCAGATACATAGGGGGGAAACTGCAGATGGGGTTGTTGTTGAGGAGGAGGAAGAAGTAATAGAGGGACATTTAAATAATGATCCTAAATCAAGTGATGTTATTGATGAGAGTGTGGAGGAAGAAATAAAAGTATTTGTAGAATTGAAAAGTGATGATGTGGTAAAGGTAAGTGATGTGACAAACATGGGTAATAATGAGGTTAATTTAAGTGAAATGCAGACTAGGGAATGTGTATCTGAGGACAAGCTATTGCCTATTGGGAACTATGAAACATTAATCTATGAGAATGGTAATAATAATAATATTAAAGAAAATATAAAGGGATGGAATGTAAATGTGTGTTTTCAAGAAAAAGGGGAAAAGTTTTTAGAAGTTTGTGGAACAACTATGGAAACTGTATAAAAAAAGATGCCTTTTGGAAAGAATTAGCAAAGGTAAGTGCAACCTTGTATCCTATATGGTGGATAAGAATCCGTAGCGGACTTTATAAAAAATGGGGTGAAAACAATAATTTGTTGAGTGGCAACACAGTGTTAAAAGGAACAGATGAAAATAAAGGTTTATGTTTAAATGTCAATGCTTTGCAAACAGAGAGGGATGTGTCTAAGTGTAGGAAAGAGACATTAGACTTAGGGACTAAAGAAACTGAAAATGATCTATTGTTTGAAAATACTGAAATAGACAAAGATATTGAGCTAGGTTATCCATATGTTAAAGTAAACATTGACATTGGTCCATTTGAAATAAAAGAAAGCCCACATCCTAATGCGTATAGACTTATCTTTCCCAGATCAAGAAGGTTATTTGGATTAAGAAACATCACTGAATTGAAACCATATAAACATGATTAAGCACATTTCCCTGTTTGAATACAGTTACTTACCCAGTTTCCATAAAGCATGTTATCAGCAAAGTTTTTACTGGGTGTGTCAAATAGCAACTACCACTCATGCTACAGACCCTGGAAAAGTTCCAGATCTCTGAGACAATGTTTTTATATTTTTATTGTCACTATTGAATATTAAATTTTGAGACATCTTCTTTACTTGCAACAGGCAAGAAGGTGACAAACATTTATTACTTTCTTTTTGTATTGTTGAATATGGGACATACTTGCACCAAATAAAAGACAATGTAAAAAAAATTGTTGTGCAAGACTCATCATTTTGTTACTATTCTTTTCTTAGGCATAAGATTTGTGTACAATTTTCTACAGCTAATCAGATGTTCAGCAAGTTTGATGTTTGTGTTATGTTGTGACCAATTTAAGTGTCCAATTTTAGTATTAATATGTTATTGTACTGTCTTGACTATGTGTCTCAATGGGAGACAAGTTTTTTTAAATATTTCCTTTTTTTTCAAATGCATTCATACATGTGACTTCTCTAGTGTTTGTGTTTATATATCATGTCCATACTTATAATTATGTTCTTTGTTTTCATTTCCTTTATGTGGCTCAAAACGAGCAGACAGTTGCAATATTTTCCTATGGACATCTGACCTGTCCATCTATGTAATATATTTATGTTCCTTCTATTATCTTGATTATTCTGTGACTCAATGAGAGCTGACTTTGAAATAATTTACATATATTTTTTACATATCTTAAAATCACATGTGATATATTTGTGTCTGTTTTTGATCATTTTCCATGTGGCTCACTGGGAGCAAAGATTAAGTTTTTTTTTTACTTTCATATATTACTAAATATTTTTATGATGCTGTCATACTGAGAGCCATAACACAAAGTGCATTTGAAACAACACAACTAAAATATTTGCAGGAAAAAGTCATTTTGAAACGGTGTAACGGTTGTTGTATACATACACATTATGCATAGTAATTGACACATTTGTCCTAGTCGGCTAATATCATTAACATTCTGTAAATGATATTACCCGAGGGGGGTATTGTAACGGAACATATTAAAGGCTTTACTTTAATGAAGTATACGATCCCTTCCAAATTCAACCAGTTTAATGAGTATTTATGATTATAGAAAAGTTATTGTGTATGTTAACAATGATTGCATAACATGTCTCCATAAACAGTCAACCCATTAAATTATACTGAATAACTGACCCACACAAAAGTTAATATCACTTGATCACTGATACAGCAAATGTCATCATGTAAAAACACTAAGTTCATCTTAAATAATTAATATGAAGTATGAAAAATAGTGGCCAACCTAGGTATTTTGGATCTCCTTAAATAAAAATCACCCAGTGAAACCTATTTGTTCACTAGGAGCGTTTTCACTCAGTATTCACGTAATTAATCCTATTTTAGACGAAAACCAATGTAATTCTTAATAATTCATGTTACTTACTTATTTATGCAAATTAGAGAAGTCAATTGACAAACTTCTAAAAAACGACCTTTTTGTAACAAAGAATTATTCTGTCAAGTCAACAAATCTGTCTGTCATTTTAATAACATGTTAAATTATGTCACTCTATGCAAATTAATAACTTTTCTGCACAAATTATGATAACAGATGTACATGTGACTTATAAACTATATCTCTCTTTAGTAGTTCTTTGACAATGTTATAAATACAGGCAGTCGGAGGCAGTGGGGCAGTCGGAATGTCACTTTGGTGAAGTGTGTTTCTGTGTTATTGTTTGGGATGGAAAAACAATGCAAACAACATGTAAAGGAACTACTATTTTGTGTTGTGTTATGGTCTTTGGTGGACAGTGGAATTAAGATGGCCACCAAAGTAATAAATATTTGATGTTTACATATGTGTTGGTTTCGTTTGTTCTTTATCATCAAAAGCACATGAAAAACACGGGACCTCATGTTTTTAACCCTAGACAACCAGATTTAGAGCCAGCATCAGCATCGAGACACAGCAGCGATCCAGCAAGCAGCAGCGATTACTACAATGCATTGTAATGGCGCCAACCTAACATCAAGTGCTAACAAGCTCCGTAAATGGGAGTGAAATAGTGCGATTACAGCAATTAGCAATATCAACGAAAAAGGCGGACCATTTACAAGCTGCATCAAACCAGTCTCAGGACTGAAGGCCACAACAACAACAGTAATAGGCATTTGTTCACCTATAGAGGCATCTGCAATAAAGCCAGTATACATTGTATAGTGTGCCTACATCCAGTGTATAGAGACGAGTCGAGGTAATGGTACCGCTATGTTTTCACAAGCTCTAATTTTACTTTCCATACATCATTTACTTTTGTAACATGTTAAGAACATATGCAGATAACACTCGTACAAGGTTAAATGGCCACTATAGCAGTTAAATTTCTTATGTGCCGTTCATCCACATATAATGATCAGTTTGCTCATCGTCTCTAGTCTGTTTTACCTGTAAAAACTGTAAATGAGCGTTTGGCGTCAATTTCTGGGACGCCTCTTACGGGGCAGGTCCGGAAGCCATGGTACACGTCTTTTTACTTACATTCGACGCCACATTGGGCGACTTGCGGGCTGGATGGGGATGAAATGATGACCAAGACAACAGCGACACCACCATTTAGGATAGGGAAAGTTAGTTTTGTGTAATATTCTGAGCACAAGTTGCAGCCACGTGTGGGTTGGATTGCAGTGAGTTACACATACCAACAGTTGCAAAGTAGAATAGTGGCCTCTGGGCCATTAAATTTCTGAAACAGAATACGTAGTGGTTTCGCATGTCACAAATCACAGTCAGAAGGGGCCCACTGGCCAACCTAGCTTGTTATGAGTACGTGACGTGAAGCGGCGCATAAGGTAAAACAGAGGCACACAGCCCTGTGTAAATAGGTGCGGGTTTCTAACGAGATTCATTCAAGTGTGGCAGCTCTCCAGGATGGCAGGGCATGTCACACCACCGGACTACATGCCGCACCAGGTGGGGTGCCAGCGTCCCTGTCCTCGACAGCTCATTGGTTTGACCCTCTGAGGCCGATGCCGGGTCCGTAGGCAGCCACCCAGTGGCGGGCCACTCTTTGGCTCACTACTGGGCTCCAACATGCACCAATGACATCCGGGGGCGAAGGTCGCAGATTCGGCTGCAGATCGCGAGAGCTTCTTGCTGCCGCGTCCATCTCGCTGTTGTCAGTGGGCCACTCGGCGGCTCCTCGGAACAGCGCAAAGGCAACGAGGATGGGGACAGCTGAGTCGGCAGCCGGTGCTCCCTGACACCATTGGAACTCCGCATCTGGGCACGGCCGGCTCGACACAGCATTGAATTGTACGGGCTGCCGGGGTGCTTCCTCAGCATTTTGGGGCCCTGTCATGCACACGAGGTGTACGGGGCCACTGTGGTTGGAAAGCTTGGACAAGTCCTAATGCGGTGCCTTCTATCTCTTCGCGCTACATTTGGTCATCCTGATACATGCGGTGGCAGAAGCTGCCACTGAACTACTTCGAAAATTTTCTGAGATTACAATTTAACTGTCAGAGTTTTCATGTGTTGTTCAAAGAAATGACAGGTTTGTGATCGAATTATATTGTTTGTTCTGAAGCTGGTAGGTGCAGTTTAATTTCATACAAAATTAATCCCCACTATGGTCTGATGATATTTTTTCTTGTTATTGCTCTTCTTTGCTGGAATAATGGCGTCCTTTATTTTTGGTTGCATTGGTGTGCTTTTTTTGTATAAATACTGTCACATAAGGTGCGATTGCGGATCATTGCAAATGCCTTTGAATATGGACATGTTCAAGGGAGTTTAAATTTCTCCTGCTCTATTTCTTTCTCTACTCATTTGGGGGGTAGGGTGAGAGAGAGAGAGAGAAAGAGAGTGAGAGAGAGAGAGAGAGAGAGAGAGAGAGAGAGAGAGAGAGAGAGAGAGAGGCTCAGAAGTGTTCAGTCTTCTGACTGGATCAATGTGGCCCACCACGAATTCGTCACTTGAGTCTCTCTAATATCATGGTAGTTATTCCCTGTTGTATTAATACACGTCCTATCACTTTTCCGGCAATAATGTGACTAAAATAGAATGTACGATCTACAGAACAGTTTAAATCGTTATACATACAAACATCTACATGTGTTCTGTCGGTAATTTCTTTGACAAATAATCAAAATGTCCTCAGCCAGAGGTCTTTGGTCCTTATCAAAGGAACCCTCGACAGAAACTGTTTTTTTTTTTTTTTTTTTTTTTTTTTTTGGCGTCGTTAATGGCTCCTGTTGAAACGCGTAAGTTTCATATGTAATTATTACCAGCGATGGCGAGGCATGACAGAATCTCTGACCAGAGTGTTATTTATCGTTGCTAGTCTGCGCTTGACCGCGCGAGTCGACAGTTGGAGAGTAGTAGCAGTCTGATACAGTTGTGTGTAGCGAGTCGGCAGGAACAGTTGCGAGTTGCACTCTGTCAGTAGTAGAAGTCTGGTACAGTTGTGTGTGGCGAGTCGGCATGCGTCCGCGGTGTGCTCTGCCCACGAGTCTGGTCAGGAATGTGGTGGACGATATGTATATTATTGTAGAAGGTAATGAAGCAGCATTGCGCTCAGCTAATAATGTATGGTAATTGTAATTAATTTGTTCAAAAAATGCCCCAATAATAATTTTTTATAAAGTAAATCTTTTAAAGAAAAGTAATTATTTCAATTTAAAGAATTTTTCCACTCTGTTGAAGAAAAAGCATTCATTTCTAGTTAAATAATATTTCCTATGCATTCCCTCCAAGAATCAAAATTAAATATACGCCAGCATTGCACGGAGCTGTGCGGAAAAATAAGAGCAGATATAGATGCAGTTTTATTGAGGTAAGAATTTATCAGGTTTAATTATTTCACAGGGCCGAAGGTCAGCGTCGCTGCCCTTATAAGATTTATCAGGTTTAATTAATTCTGTTGAGTTTTTACATTCTGTTCATGGTTCATTATTTAATTAATGTTATTGTGGGTTTAATGAGAAATCGTCTTAACTTTAATTTTGCAAGGAGGTTACGCTTGGCTCATTTTTATTATTCACTTTTGTGAGAAGACAACATTTCACTTAACATTGAGTTTCATATTCTTGCTGGGAGGTTACAATTTCACTATTATTGACTTTTAAAATTTTTGTGGGGAGGTTACACTTGGCGACATCCGGACCAGGATCGTATTTCTTTGAGAATCTTCTGATAAATAGTCAAATATCTGCTGTTATTTACTTAAAAATAAGTAGTATTTGGCGCAACGCTTTTTCTAATTTGTCAATGTTTCTTCCACAGATCATCGGCAATTTGTTGCTCTTTGTTGTAATTGTGTTTGTTGGATTTTGCATTGTCTTTGTTTCATTTGTGAATAATTGTGATTTGTGTAAAAATGCCGCGAAAAACTGTTAATAGTACATCGCGAGGTATAATGAGTGAAACACCCGACTTAAACAACTTGACCGATAGTACTTGTGACATGCAGTGTAATGATGACAATCCTCCATTTACGGACACTCAGTGTGTACCGACCATTAATGTTGATTTTGATCCTAGTGATGAACAGACAAATTCAATTGTGTCGTCTGTTAATCTAACGACAATTGATGACGCGGGACGCTCTGTTGCAATGAGCGCTGCCCAGCTCAACACAACCGGTTTGCAAAATTTGCGTGACGAACAGACAAATTTTTCTAATGAAAATGAACAGTATAATCAGAGTAGGACAGATTTATTTAATTCCGAGATAGTGACTAACAGTGCACATCCGATTAGCAAACTTTTTCAAGAATCACAGAATGACCAAATGGTTACACAAAACGCGACAAATGCAGGTATGCTATCAAACAGCACAGAGAATAGAGTAGGTAATGTCACGGTGGATCAAATTATAGCATTATTGCTTCAAATGAATGAAGATGTCAAACGACGGAATGAAAGACAGAAAAACTATTTCAAAGAACTTAATGAAATGATAGACAACCATTATAAACAATGAAAGTTTTGACAACCATTTCAAACAACTTAGCGAAACAATTAATGAAAGTTTCAAACTGACGAACGAAAAACACGACAACCTTAACGAACAGAACAAACAAGTTAGTGAACAGATTACAGGTGTTACCGTGCAACGCCACGATACGAAAGAACAATTACGTGAGGATACTAAGGCTTGTGCTAGTAACAGTAATGAAGAAGTTGGAACTGTTGCACAAGAATTAAGTAGTACACGTGTAAGCACAACAGACTGAGTCAAAGATGAAATTAGTGCAGTCGCTGAACAATGTCCTAAAAACGCAACACAGTTACACGACGAATTTAATTTAAAGTTACCACAACTTTCACACACTCTGGATACGGAAGTCGATAAGAAATGTGAACAACAGATCAGCCAAATTGACGAACGTATTAAAGTAACAGAAATGAAAAATGTTTCAGTTGCTAACACGTCACAGCGTGCGGCACATTCCGAATATTTGTCACACTCACACAGCCAGTGTAATTTGGACAATTTACAGAGACTACGCGACTTACAATCCGAAAAGCTACGCGACTTAAAATCCGAAATGACACAGACCAACATATTCTCACACAAACCTGAACGTGTTCTCAAATTCAGAGACGATAACATTGATTACGAGCAATTTGTATCTGTAATAAAATCTAAAGTATTTTAAAATAACAGAACACAGGTACACGCTTTGAACCGTATACGACAATTTATTTTTGTACTTTCAATAGCATTGCCTGTAATGAAGAAACCACAATTAGCATGGATACAGCAATTTATTTCTGAATTTTTACCGCCATTGCCTGTAACGCAAAAGCTAAAATTTATTTGTAGCGCGTAATAGACCTCAGGGGATTCATTACGCTTTAATGAATATGTGCCGTAGCGTGCATAGGGCCCCGAGCTGTTGTAGTGCTGTTTCATCTTTAGTTTTCTGCACTGCTGCCTTCTCTTCTACTATCCTTTATATCTGTCAAAACAGCTCATTAACTATTGCTCTACCTAGGATTAAGAAATGAGTCAAGAAAACCCGATATGACAAATTTTACCGAAAGTGACAATTTTTTATTAGACGCTCAAGAAATGACAACCACAAGAACTTTAATATAAAAAAAAATCTTAATCATCAGTATGTACAAAATTTTCAGTAGTCGCAACAGGAACCCAATTTTGGTAACAGTAGACGTTTTTCACCGCAACAGCATGGAAGCCAGCCGGTTAGCATACCTAACCAACAATGCAGTCTACAAGGCCAACCAAACTTTAATGTTTCGCCGCGTGCACGTATAGTCCCATCTACAACAAATAGTAACGCACAGCAACAAGGAAAAAACCACGTACAGAAAACACAATATTTCAATTCCTATCGGAATGCACCGTATAGAAATGACTATCACGACAGACGTAAAAACAATGAGCACAATTTTCAGCGTACATCTAATAACAGTCGGTCTTACCAACAGCAAAATCATACGCAAGAACATATTCTCATGAATGAAA
Source organism: Schistocerca nitens (assembly GCF_023898315.1). Classification (NCBI taxonomy): domain Eukaryota; kingdom Metazoa; phylum Arthropoda; class Insecta; order Orthoptera; family Acrididae; genus Schistocerca; species Schistocerca nitens. Next base: position 74,926,297 of record NC_064614.1, read on the forward strand.
CAGATAGTAGATATCATCCAGAACGTAATACGTCAGGAAGAATTAACAAAACAGTACAAATAGTGGAAATGCCACAGCATCCTCCTGAAAATAATAGCACGTCAGATGGAACTTGATTAAATACAGTACAGGTTGTATATTCCAGTAACACAAGCAATACTTTTAACAAGCAGAATCTTGTTCACGAAAACGTTATTTGAAACATGCTTTGTTGAATGCACCACTTTTATCGCACCCAGATCTCACCAGAAATTTTTCCATTGCCACCGACAGTTCTAACACCGCTTTAGGCGTACATATTTTTCAGGAAATTGAAGAAGATGGTTGTACTGTAATTAAAAACATCGCATTTGCAAGTCGCATTCTGTCACCTGCTGAACGAAATTATTCTGTTACTGAACTTGAAACATTATGTGTTGTTTGGGCTTTTACGAGATTTAGACATTTTCTTTATGGAAGACATACTACCGTTTACACAGACCATAGAGCAATACAATTTTTACTTTCGGCTAAATTTACTCACGACAGATTAAGCAGATGGAAACTTTATTTGCAGGAATTTAATTTTACAATTGTTCACATTCCCGGCACACAAAATGTTGTAGCAGACGCACTATCTCGTTCTCTCAGCAACAATCAGCAAGACATCGCAACCAACTTCTGCAAAGCAAATTTGAGCGTCATGTACATTCAACAAGTAGCATTTGAAAATTTTATTTCGTCGTCATTACAGGACATAGCACAAGAGCAAAGTAAAGACAACTTGTGGAAAGAGATTAAACACCTCTGGCAAGATAGGAATAATGTTACGATTAGAAACCATTACACTGTACGCAATGACATTCTGTTTCGCCGCTCTCATCCTGACAACAACAATTGGTTATTATGCATTCCTGACGAACTTGTTAACAAATTAATCTGGTATACTCATTTAAGTTACGCACATTACGGAGCCAGAAAATGTTTTCTTATACTGAGACAGAACTGTTATTTTACCAACATGGAGAAACGTATACGACGAGTTTTAGCGTCATGTAAAATCTGCCAGAAAGCAAAGTCAGACACAACTTCACATATTCCTCCATTATATCCCACTGTACCTGTTAAATTGAGACATATGGCCGCTGTAGACATTTTTGGTCCGATTCCCAGAACTAATACAGGTTTTTGCTACATCTTTGTCGCTGTTGAACTCACTACAAAATTTGTTACCTTCACTCCGTTACGCAAAGCTACTGCTAAAACTGTTTCGAAAGCATTTGTAAAACATTTTCTATTTCATGTAGGGCATGTGTTGAAAGTAATTTCCGACAATGGATCACAGTTTCGATCAGCTATATGGACACATATGTTACGAGCTAGAAACATTTCTCCGATATATATATCCAGGTACCATGCTTCTTCGAACCCTTGTGAACGAATAATGAAAGAAATTGGTAAACTGTGTAGAATTTACTGCCATAAAAAACATATTGATTGGGACACACACATACACTTATTCTAGGATGTTATTAATTCCGTACCGAATGAATCTACTATGCTATCTCCGTCCGTTATACTGAAAAATGTTGAACCACCTAACAAAATTAAAGAATTAGTAACATTTCCTACATCTCGTCGACTACGACACCATGAAATAATTGACATTGCGCTGAACAACATCAAACGTGCCGCAGAGCGCCGGAGAAGACAAGAAAAACAGGTTTGTACACGCCGTGACTTTCACGTTGGACAGAAGATATTAGTACGTACACACTATTTATCCAAGAAAATAAAAGGTAGGTGCAGTAAATTTGAACTTATGTACGCAGGTCCATATCGAATTCGCAGCATTCCTCACCCCAATGTTGTACACGTCGAAACTTTGAGAACCAGAAAATCGAAAGGAAACCACCACATATCTAACATCAAACCCTTTATTGAATGAACATACTTTATGATTTATCACACTGTAATGCCCTTTCCTAATTTTGTATGACCACTTATACAATTATATTCATGTGAATACTTACTGATGATTGTCGTATTTTTCTTGGCAAGTGCCCGGCAAGGTAAGTTTAGCAGGTCGCTTTTCTTGTCGTTACACATCAGACCGTGCATATTTTCCAGATGTACTTACACATTTTATGACCACTTATGCAATTATATTTATATAACTACTTACTGATGATTGTCGTATTTTTCTTGGCAAGTGCTCGGCAAGGTAAGGTTAGCAGGTCGCTCTTCTTGTCGTTACACATCAGAGTGTGCATATTTTTCCAGATAATCTTGCGTTTCTTATGAATAATTATGCAATTTTATCTAGTGACATATTAATTTTATTAAATTCTCTCCACATTAAAGTCTTTAATTCTCGCCTCTATTAACTACACAACATACAAGCTGTACACAAACAAGATTACATTTCTTGTCGTTATACACCCTAGACCGAACATATTTTCCATTTTTTATGTATTTATGATTGTTTTCCTGTTTTGTTTGTATGTACTATGAAATATTTAAGGTATAACAAACACCAGTTGACTTTGATATTTTTGCCCTTTGGTGTCTTGAAGGGAGGATATAAGATGAACATCAACAAAAGCAAAACGAGGATAATGGAATGAAGTCGAATTAAGTCGGGTGATGTTGAGGGTATTAGATTAGGAAATGAGACACTTAAAGTAGTAAAGGAGTTTTGCTATTTGGGGAGCAAAATAACTGATGATGGTCGAAGTAGAGAGGATATAAAATGTAGACTGGCAATGGCAAGGAATGCATTTCTGAAGAAGAGAGATTTGTTAACATCGAGTATAGATTTAAGTGTCAGGAAGTCGTTTGTGAAAGTATTTGTATGGAGTGTAGCCATGTATGGAAGTGAAAGATGGACGGTAAATAGTTTGGACAAGAAGAGAATAGAAGCTTTTGAAATGTGGTGCTACAGAAGAATGCTGAAGATTAGATGGGTAGATCACATAACTAATGAGGTGGTACTGAATAGGATTGTGGAGAAGAGTTTGTGGCACAACTTGACCAGAAGAAGGGATCGGTTGGTAGGACATGTTCTGAGGCATCAAGGGATCACCAGTTTAGTACTGGAGGGCAGCGTGGAGGGTAAAAATCGTAGGGGGAGACCAAGAGATGAATACACTAAGCAGATTCAGAAGGATGTAGGTTGCAGTAGGTACTGGGAGATGAAGAGGCTTGCACAGGATAGAGTAGCATGGAGTGCTGCATCAAACCAGTCTCAGGACTGAAGACCACAACAACAACAACATATCTCAACAGCGTGACTGTTTTACATTTTTTGCTGCTGCTTTGTGATATTCTGTGTACATTTTTACATCTGAAACTTTCTATATTTTTTGATATAATACGTTATCTGCATGCTATGCTGTATGCTTAATTATATCAGTATAAACCAGTTTTTATCTAATGGGTATATGAATTAAATGCAAGACATTAGTCTTTGTTCATCATTTTCAGAAAGAAATAACGTGTAAAGGAATTAAATTAAACAGAAATGGGAATTTCACCTACGGAATAAACGAAAGAAGATGCAAAAACCTTATGAGGAAGAGTAAATGGATCAGAATTAACAAGCATTAACAAGAATATACTATACACATCGTAGAATAGCAGTCTTAACTAATTTTTTCTTTCAGAATACGAAGCGATTGATGCATGCTGTCAGACTGAACTTCACATCTAAGTTGTAGTGAGGAAATATGCTAGAAATAAGGAATAGTTGTGTAATGAATAATGAAGTGATTTTTTTTTGCAGATGATAATGAATGGTGATGAATAATGATGAAGAATATGCAGCTTTGAATAATGAAGTTTTTCTTTACAGGTGATAATAATAATGGAGTTATGATAATGAAGTGATGGATAATGAAGTTTTTTCTTTACAGATGAGGATGATGTTGAAGTTTATGTATTTATGCTCTGTAGTTATTTCAGTATTTGTTGCAGTTCGTTTTGACAGTATGTGTTGTATTGCATAGTACGATGACTGAAGGTTTTGGAAAGGACATCTAGAGAACACGTTTTATACACATTTCACTACCTGTTAATTCGAAGTTCACTACTTTTCAGCATAAAATGCGTTTATTCTTTCAGTCTAATAATCCATTTTTGTATATTTTGCAGGAGAAATTATTCATGAAATTAATGTATTATAAGCAGTTGTTCATTAAACCCATGTCATTTATAAATGTGATTACATATACTCTACTTGTTTCATAATCTTGATACAGCTGACTCATGACGAATGACGTTACACATCTTCATTTGCAGTAATAACTCAAAAGCAACTATTGTTATTAATTATCGAACCCAACGCAATGCATTGCTAGCACAAAAAAATGCTTTGTAAATGGCAAATGAATGCCACTGATTAATGTAATAAGATGAACTATGAAGACAATGTTTACTATAATTTGATTAATTATGCCATTTATTAACTCATGTTCTCTGTAAATGACTTTTGATGATTTTTAATTAGTCTATGAATGCCAATGTTCTTTGTAAATGGTTTGTAATTGGGCAATGAATGCCAATGTTCTTTGTAAATGATTTATGATGGTAATTAGTCTATGAGTGCCAATGTTCTGTGTAAATGACTTCTGATGATTGTAATGAGGCAATGAATGCCAATGTTCTCTGTAAATGATTTCTGATGGTAATTAGTCTATGAGTGCCAATGTTCTGTGTAAATGACTTTTAATGATTTTAATTGGGCAATGAATGCAAATGTTCTCTGTAAATGATTTACGATGGTAATTAGTCTATGAGTGGCAATGTTCTGTGTAAATGACTTCTGATGATTGTAATTAGGCAACGAATGCCAATGTTCTCTCTAAAGTTACTCATGAACATTATTCTGTAATACTACGTACATGGTACAGAAATTTTCAATGAGTAGGCGATGAGTGCCACCCATTACTAGTGTAATTCTCAATGAATACTAGTTTGTGACTTAATGTCCTTCACCTTCTAACCTAATTACGCAGACAAGAACGTGGTGTTGACACGACATACTGTTCACCACAATGAGCGATGAGATGCTATTATGATCCCACTGTTTGGTGTACCTAGTGTACTACCAAAAGGATAACATGGAATATTACTATGGCATTTCAGTGTCTTGGCTACACTGATTAATACTTCAAGGAAAAGAACTTCAGATTGTCTCACTTGGTGTTGTGCTTCTGTAGAAAGATATGGACTTTCAGTGCAGTTGCGTGCAACCTTATGTGCTACAACCATGACGCAATCCTTCCTATTCCTTTCCTAATTCTTATAAAATGAAAAAGTCATATACAGTGCGTGTGCACCTCCTTTCATTTGTTAATAAGATCAGTTGCCCTGAAATTACTAAAGACTTCTATAGTGCATGTGCACTTTATTTCACTCCTTGATATGTTCATTTGTTGAAGAAAAGTACTAGAGAGTATTACAGTGCGTGTGCACTCTATGCCATTTGTTAATATGATTTGTACTCATTTTGTGATTTGCTGATATGTTCTGAACTACAGTGCGTGTGCACTTTTGCCATTTGTTAATATGTTTTGTACTGAACTTCAGTGCGTGTGCACTTTTGTCATTTTACTCGTTGCCTATACATTTGTGATTTCCTGATATGTTCAGTACTTCAGTGCGTGTGCACTTTTGTCGTTTCTCAATATGATTTGTACTCGTTGCGTATACAATTGTGATTTCCTGATATGTTCACTACTTCAGTGCGTGTGCACTTTATGCCATTTGTACTCATTGTATATACATTTTGTGATTTGATGATATATTCTGAACTACAGAGCATGTCCATTTTTGTCATTTTGTTAACAAGATCTCTACTCATTGTATATATATTTTGTCATTACCTGATATGTTACGTACTACTGTGCGTGTGCACTTTTGCCAATTGTGAATAAGTTTTGTACTCATTGTATATATATTTTGTCATTACCTGATATGTTCTGTACTACTGTGCGTGTGCACTGTTGCTAATTGTGAATATGTTTTGTACTCATTGTATATATTTTGTCTTTGGCTGATATGTTCTGTACTCAGTGCATGTGCACTATATTTACTTTATGTTCTACACCTATGTATCTGTATTTTCTGTGATTGTAAAGTTAGTTAGTTAAGAAAAAATTTGTAGCTCATGGCAAGTCCAAATGATTCACCATCGCTGCCAAATTTTTGCCCCCCCCCCCCCCCCCCACCCACAGTAGAGGGTTATGACACGCGTACGTTTCATATGTAATCATTAACAGCGATGGCGAGGCATGACAGAATCTCTGACCAGAGAGTTATTTATCGTTGCTAGTCTGCGCTTGACCTCGCGAGTCGACAGTTGGAGAGTAGTAGCAGTCTGGTACAGTTGTGTGTAGCGAGTCGGCAGGAACAGTTGCGAGTTGCACTCTGTCTGTAGTAGAAGTCTGGTACAGTTGTGTGTGGCGAGTCGGCATGCGTCCGCGGTGTGCTCTGCCCACGAGTGTGGTCAGGAATGTGGTGGACGATATGTATATTATTGTAGAAGGTAATGAAGCAGCATTGCGCTCAGCTAATAATGTATGGTAATTGTAATTAATTTGTTCAAAAAATGCCCCAATAATAATTTTTATAAAGTAAATCTTTTAAAGAAAAGTAATTATTTCAATTTAAAGAATTTTTCCACTCTGTTGAAGAAAAAGCATTCATTTCAAGTTAAATAATATTTCCTATGCATTCCCTCCAAGAATCAAAATTAAATATGCGCCAGCATTGCACGGAGCTGTGCGGAAAAATAAGAGCAGATATAGATGTAGTTTTATTGAGGTAAGAATTACCAGGTTTAATTATTTCACAGGGCCGAAGGTCAACGTCGCTGCCCTTATAAGATTTATCAGGTTTAATTAATTCTGTTGAGTTGTTACATTCTGTTCATGGTTCATTATTTAATTAATATTATTGTGGGTTTAATGAGCAATTGTCTTAACGTTAATTTTGTGGGGAGGTTACACTGTGAAACAGCTATCATCAAAACTGATCCGTTTTGGACGAGTTACTTGATGAGGAAACGACAGAATTACAAAGTACATGTGCAATTACATTTCCTCAATCTCCGACAACATACTTGAGTAGAAGTAGTAACACACAGAAATAAGCAACACCGTAAAAAAGATGGAATCAAATTATAATCCATATTGTCAAGGTAAGTACCTACTGTACAAGAGCACATCATAGTCTGTGGAAGACCTTTAACATTATTTCTGTCAACTATATCTAAAACCGTCTTTGTAACTGTTTATTTATGTAAGTTAATCTTGATGTATGCTGTGCAATTAAAATTGTGTATAAGACTGTGCACAAATGGACAAAAGAAAACTGTAAGTACAAGTTCTTGCAAATTTCGCCACTAACTACATATAAAAGTCGAGAACTAACCAAAAAACTGCAAACTTTTTGTATATTGCAGGAACGCCAGCGAAATAACGCAGACACTCTTATATCGAAAACATTACGTAAAAATAGAATAGTACAAAGAGAAAACGCACTTGAGAATGGTAATCATTTCGCGAAACGGGTCGTGTAAAATATGAATAAAAGAAAATCGTAATTAGTAGCACAAAAGTTATTTATAAAGAAACCCACTGTTTTCACAATCACAGGCTTTCAAAAAACCATTTATAATGGACTAAATCGCCTTAATATTTTTATTCTGTCATTTCCTTAAAATGAGAGACGATGACAAACTGAATTTCGTAAGTGACAAAAACGTTAAAATTTTGTTTTATTATGTAAGGATAAGCTTCCCGAACTGTCTCACTTGAACAACTTCACTTGAAGTTTAATTAAAGTTTCGTTCTATCTGGTAAGTGCCAGGCACAGAACACTCGATTTCTATTGAACGCTGCTCATCAACACTCAGGGATCCTTCTAGTTCAACGAAACTGTCGTAGAGAACATGTACATTCCACAGTATCGTTAGCAAATTGTGGAGAAATTTGTACTGGCTTCCAAAATGTACTCCACTTAATTTTCATTATTCCAAACCCACATTAAATTAACCGTCTTGGCCTAGAAAATCGTTTGTTGAAATACGCTTTCCCTTAATCTAAAACCCATCGACTGTAATATTTGATGAACCGCTTCAACAATGGATATGCCTAATCTCGAATGATTACGAAATGCAATACAACTGATGTCTTTGGTAATAGAGAGTCCTGCAGTATGTTAATCTCCCCTTCTTGCATCAAGTGAAATACACTAGACGAATGAAACATATCGCCTTCGCTTCCTTCCCATATACCATACTTCGATTATAATAAATTTGCTTGAGGATCTGCAGTTGATTGTAGTGTGATTCAATGAAAATGTTTACCATTATAAAACACTGTACCAGAATTATCTGGGCATTTTAGATTAAGGTGTTTTCTGTCAACTTCACCGACTGCATTTAGAAAGTTATGTATGTTATACGTTGAAAATCGTCTTCAGAAGTCTCCAACATGTAGGAGTGGCTGGAGGCAATGCATGACACTTTCGTATTTGACACCACAATTCTTTCATTGTTTGTTGTGAAAGCCAGAGTCATGTCTAGAAAACTACTGCTGGATTATAACAACCGTTAACAGTTCTCGTTTTATCAGTAGTTGATAATCCGTAAATAATTTCATTATTCCAGTCAAACAAAGTGGGTAGTTACTTGTATATTGCGCCAAATGAGAAGTTATGCGCCTACTTGCGTGCTATAATTGGGCAAGAATATCGTTTCGATATTTCCTACCATTTATGAGATACAATGGTGCTCAATGTTGATACGAATATTTCGTTCTCATTTTATTGTCTGGGCGCGCAAGCAGATTTGAGTCCGTTACATACAATCCATTTTCTCAAGAATGGAATGGGTTATACTCTATGTGACCAAAAGTATCACGACACCCACAAAACATATATTTTTCATTTTTGGTGCATTGTGCTGCCACCTACTGCCAGGTACGCCATATCAGCGACCTCATTAGTTATTAGACATACTGAGAGAGCAGAATGGGGCGCTCTGCGGAACTCACGCACTTCGAACGTGGTCAGGTGATTTGGTGTCACTTGTGTCATACATTTATACACGAGATTTTTACACTCCTAAACATCCCTAGGTCCACTGTTTCCGATTTGTTAGTGAAGTGGAAACGTGAAGGGAATTGTACAGCGCAAAAGGGTACAGGCCGACCTTGTCTGTTAACTGACAGAGACCGTCGACAGTTGAAGAGGTTCTTAAAGTGTAATAGGCAGACATCTATCCATCCTATCACACAGGAACTGGAAACTACATCAGGATCCACTGCAAGTATATGACAGTTCGGCGGGAGGTGAGAAATCTTGGATTTCATGGTCGAGCGGCTGCTCATAAGCCACACATTACGCCGGTAAATGCCAAACGACGCCTCGCTTTGTGTAAGGAGCGTAAACACTGGACGACTGAACAGCAGAAAAACGTTGTGTGGAGTGACGAATCACGGTATACAGTGTGGCGATCCCATGGCAGGGTGTGGGTATGGCGAATACCCGGTGAACTTCATCTGCCCGCGTGTGTAGTGCCAACAGTAAAATTCGAAAGCGGTGGTGTTACCGTGTGTGCCGACGGCCTTGCCGCAGTGGTAACACCGGTTCCCGCCAGATCACCGACGTTAAGGGCTGTCGGGCTGGGCTAGCACTTGGATGAGTGGCCATCCGGTCTACCGAGCGCTGTTGGCAAACGGGGTGCAGTCAGCCCTTCTGAGGCAAACTGAGGAGCTACTTGATTGAGAAGTAGCGTCTCCGATCTAGTAAACTGATATACGGCCGAGAGAGCGGTGTGCTGACCACATGCCTCTCCGTATCCGCATCCAGTGACGCCTGTGGGCTGAGGATGACACGGCGGCCGGTCGTTACCGTTGGGCCTTCGAAGGCCTGTTCGGACGGAGTTACTTTTTAGGTGTTATGGTTTGGTCGTGTTTTTCATGGAGGGGGCTTGCTCATCATGTCGTCTTGCGTGGCACTATCTCAGCACAGGCCTACATTGATGTTTTAAGCACCTTCTTGCTTCCCACTGTTGAAGAGCAATTCAGGAATGCCGATCGCATCTTTCACCACGATCGAGCACCTGTTTATGATGCACGACCTGTGATGGAGTGGCTAAACGACAGTAACATCACTGTAACGGAGCGGCTTGCATAGAGCCCTGACCTGAATCTTACAGAACACCTTTGGGATGTTTTGGAACGGCGACTTCGTGGCAGGACTCACAGACCCACATCGATACCTCTCCTCAGTACAGCACACCGTGAAGAACGGGCTCCCATTCCACAAGAAACCTTCAGGTACCTGATTGAACGTATGTCTGTTAGAGTGGAAGTTGTCATCAAGACTAAGACTTAGTTGCTAAGATGTGTTGCCGACATTTAGGACTGGAAATCTTATTTTAGTAAAGAGGTTACGGTGGTGTTTCAGAAGCCTTGCGTCCACCGAAAAAGAAATAAAGAAGTGAAAATTCCATGCATCTTAATGTGATTTCGATTTACCCCTTCTTGGTGCCTTGCATGCGAGGTATGATGCAGCAGTAGTAGCATGACACCACAATACTTTCACAAGTGTGATACGCACACATGTTCTCATATGATACACTACCAAAGGTGTTGGGGAAATCTATCTCTCGTTATGATAGTCAAAAGTGATGTGTCACACGCGCAAGAATGAGAAATATGTCGTTGATTCAAGAAACACACTAATCTCACTATCATAGGGTACTCAGTTGGAGGTTACCACCCTCAGTGGTTGCTGGATGTTTTCGGTATAGTAAGAAGAAGGAGTCCATTTTTCCAGCAGACATGGTGCCAAGATTTCGTGTGTCTCGTATAGAAGCCTTGTTCAAATACATTGTGGATAATATGCGTCTGCCAAGAAGTTCGTCATGGATAGAAATACCATTTTCGCGCAATTAGATCACAAGTAGAGTAAACAACTCTCAGAAAATTGTAGCTCTTTCATTAAACAAACGTTGGAAAAAATCTTGTAGAGGAATATTGGCCACCGATTTGCCTATTTAAAGAGCATTTCTGCTATCAGCTGAATAAACCTTTGAAAGTCTTAGGTTCTCGCAATTAGTTTCCAAGCTCAAGCACGTAAAGATGTGTTCTCAATGCACTTCGAAAATGCGAAGACTAAACAGAAACTTTTAGAATTTGTGTAATGAACGTCCATGTCTGTTTTAAATTTGAGAGGTAAAAGAGAAGATGCATAGTTTAAAAATTTTTGTATATTACTATTAAAAGTATGGGTGAATGTTGTACCTTGAGGATAATATACTAGGAACATATGATATTGACAGGTAGGTGTTTGAATCCTATTTTCGAATCAAATAAAGAAATGCATACTGGAGACTGTCACAAGAAGTCTCTGGCAAGTTATAGAATTTTTGGTATTGTGAAACATGAGATTCTGTTTAGTGCAGCACTTGTGAGTAGTTTTAAATCTACGCAGTTAAGTGCTGTGTAACATCTTAAAGCTACTTTTAAGATATTGTTAATTTTTCAGTTACAGAACTTTGTTGTTGTTGTTGTGGTCTTCAGTCCTGAGACTGGTTTGATGTAGCTCTCCATGCTACTCTATCCTGTGCAAGCTTCTTCATCTCCCAGTAACTACTGCAACCTACATCCCTCTGAATCTGCTTAGTGTATTCATCTCTTGGTCTCCCTCTACTATTTTTACCCTCCACGCTGCCCTCCAATACTAAATTGGTGATCCCTTGATGCCTGAGAACATGTCCTACCAACCGATCCCTTCTTCTGGTCAAGTTGTCTCACAAACCCCACTTCTCCCCAATCCTATTCAATACCTCCTCATTAGTTATGTGACCTACCCATCTAATCTTCAGCATTCTTCTGTAGCACCACATTTCAAAAGCTTCTATTCTCTTCTCGTCCACACTATTTATCGTCCATGTTTCACATCCATACATGGCTACACTCCATACAAATACTTTCAGAAACGACTTCCTGACACTTAAATCTATACTCGAAGTTAACAAATCTCTCTTCATCAGAAACGAATTCCTTGCCATTGCCAGTCTACATTTTATATCCTCTCTACTTCGACCATCATCAGTTATTTTGCTCCCCAAATAGCAAAACTCCTTTACTACTTTAAGTGTCTCATTTCCTAATCTAATTCCCTCAGCATCACCCGACTTAATTCGACTACATTCGATTATCCTCGTTTTGCTTTTGTTGATGTTCATCTTATATCCTCCTTTCAAGACACTATCCACTGCGTTCAACTGCTCTTCCAAGTCCTTTGCTGTCTCTGACAGAATTACAATGTCATTGGCAAACCTCAAAGTTTATAGGAGGTAAAATTCTGTATACACTGTCCACTCACGTTACTGTGACCATCGCCTACGTCCGATGTCAACGTACAGTAAAAACTGACAGACGGCAGGTGGCAGCAGTAGCAGCGGGGCGTACATAAAGAGGGGCAGTGGTTCACAGTTAGCAGCGCAGTCGTTGTAATACGGAAACGGCGATTTACCTGAGGTCCAAAAGGGCATGATCATTGGCTTTCTGGCCAATGGTGGAAGCATCTCCCAAATGGCTATGTGTTTTAACTGGTTGCGTTCTGCTGTGGTTAAAAAATACCATACACGTGAAAGTGGCGCTATCCGAAACTAGCGCCGAGACAACCGCTGTGCACCACGGGCCATAAATGAAAGGGGTGAATGATGCCTGCAGAAAAGTCTTCTGGCAAATAGACGTGCAACTGTTGAGCGACGGATTGCTAAAAAGGACCAAGGGGATACCAAAAGAGTGTCCTGAACGACCGTGCAGCAAATGCTGCTGCGTATGGACCTCCACAGCAGGTACCTTGTTCAAGCTCCCGTGTTGACTGCTGTTCATCAGGCGTGAAGGCTGGAATTTGCACGTCTATATCACAATTGGACGCGCACTGGGTGATGGGAGGTGGCATTTCCTGATGCATCACGTTTTATGCTCCATCGGGCAGATGGTCGTTGGCATGTACCGCCCTGCAAAAGTGTTCAAGCCGGAGGAGGGGATATTATGTTATGAGGAATGTTTTCATGGCATTCAAATGGTTCAAATGGCATACTGCGTATACACTGATGTATAGGCTGTTAGAATATGGCACCTGTTCCTTTCCTATTAGTGTTGGAAACTCTGCTTACGTATGCAGAGGTCCATCTTGTGTGTAAGTCTGAAAATAATCAGCCACTATAACTGATTACATATTGAGGAAAAATTCCCTTTTTTTATCAACAGACACACTTTGGTGTGGACATAAAGTCTATCGCAAGTTGTGTCGACGTGCTGGCTGCTCTACCAACAGCCGGCCGGGGTGGCCGAGCGGTTATAGGCGCTACAGTCTGGAACCGCTACGGTCGCAGGATCGAATCCTGCCTCTGGCATAGGTGTGTGTGATGTCCTGAGGTTAGTTAGGTTTAAGTAGCTCTAAGTTCTAGGGGACTGATGACCACAGCAGTTAAGTCCCATAGTGCTCAGAGCCTTTTTTTTTTTTTTTTTTTTTTTTTTTTTTTTTTTTTTTTTTCTCTCACAAACCGAATTGAGTAAATCCCTGTTGTGCTAGTTAAGAAAACCAAAGGTACCCCAAATTAAGACAAAGGATACTGGTTCTTCGTCGCCGATACCAACAAATATGATACTGAGCATCTGTTTTCTTGGTCCTATTAATCAGGATTCAGGCCATGGAAGAAGATCCAGGATTAACATATTGCAGTCGTGGATGATAGAAAATGGCTCTGAGCACTATGGAACTTAACATCTCAGATCATCAGACCCCTAGACTTAGAACTAGTTAAACCTAACTAGCCTAAGGACATCACACACATCCATGCCCGAGGCAGCATTTGGACCTGCGACCGTAGCAGCAGCGCGGTTGCGGACTGAAGCGCCTAGAACCGCTCGGCCACAAGTGCCGGCTCATGCCATTCCTGGGTGATCTCCTCATTCCGGAAGCAACACTAGGTCAAAACAAATATGCATGTGTCCTTGGGAACCACGTCCAATTCGCCACGCAGTTTGTTTTTCCTCGGCACGACGGCATCCACTTAAAGGTCAATCCAGTGTGTCACTCAGCTTGAAGTGTACGTACATAGTTCGAATTGGACCAGGATTAGTTCACCATACTCACCTGGTCACCAACACACTGAATTTAAGCCCAATCGAAAATCTATGAGACCACCTCGATCGAGATGTTCGCGCCATGGATCATCAACCGAGAAACTTAGTGCAGCGGGCCACGCCACTGGGGTCGCTATGGCTCCACATCCCTGCCGTTATAAGAGAACCTCATTCACTCTCTTCCTGCACGTCTTGCAGTGGTCCTCGCTGAAAACGGTGGTTATTCAGGCATCTGACAGGGTCTGGACAGTGTATTTGTGAAACTAGTTCTACCGGGTGTAGTAAGAAAAATGGTCAGTATTCAGGGGTACGACAGGAACGACAATTAGAAGCAAAAACATAGAGTAAATATGGGCTTTAAATAGCATTGCTTATAAACTATGAGTACTTCTTCATCTTCGATAACACGAAACAAATCGCTTCTACAGTAGGCTCTTTGCTTTCCACAGTGTGAGACGTGATATAGTGGACCAAAGAATAAAAATATTCCAGTAAATGTGGGCCCTAAAATGCATACCTGAAAAGCTATGAGTACCTGTTCGTCTTCGCTATAGTAAAACACACCTCTTCTACTGAAGGAGAGCTCATATCTCTTAAGATACGCCTTTTAGAGTCCATGTTTACTGGACAACATATTTTTGCTTCGGTCCATACAACTTCCTTCCAAAAAATGGAAAGCAAAGACCAATAGAAGTGATTCGTAGTATCGCATAGAAAGAATTGGTCGTAGGTCTTAAGACATGTAGTTTGGAACCCAAATTAACTGGTTCGTTTTCATTCGAATCTTCATTCTTGTCATATCCGTGATCGGTCCGCCAGGGACATCCTGTGTAACGTGTGGACGATTTAGCCATATTTCGTCGGTCATGTAGTGTCCTGTAAATTTAAAAAGAAGAAAGTTTTCAAATTTTCTACCGTGTAAGAAGAGGTATTTGCAAGTAAAGGTGTTTTTTCAATGTCTTAACTATTTTGTCCTACGAGAAAATTAATAGTTCCGTTAGCTAACAAAACCTCAATTTCAAAATGTTTTTAACTTGTAACTGATTTGTGCTCATACTTATTCACTTGCATTCACTTAATAAATATTCGTGTGCAGCAGCGAAATACTGCAACACATTTATTATTAAATAATGTATTAAAAGTATTTGATAAATTCCAGCGCTTTTAAATTTCAGTAGAACATTTGTTCCTAGGCACACCACTTGTAACTCGTTTATAATCGTACCTTTTCATTTGCTTTCATTTGATGGTTAGTGGTATATAGCTGTATATAGCTCAGCACTGACGTAACAGAGACATTATTAAACACAGTGCAACAACATTTGATCGATTCCAACATTTTAAATTTCAACATAATATGCAATCCTTGGCACATGACGATGTTGTACTATGGCACATTATTTCTCATTTGGGAAAACCTGACTTCCCAGGTGTAATTTTTGGTATTTTCAGAGAAACACAGCAGCACACGAAAAGCGAATGCTACGTATAAAAATTGAAAGAGGAAACATAGTAAACCTCTGTTACAGATGTAGCGAGAGACTAAAGTCTGAAAACTGATCCAACGTACTATTCCTTACTGAGGTATTTTGAGGTACTGTGTTTTATATGCCAGTGTTTAAGTGACATGTTAGATAAAAGTTATTCATTTTTACCTTGCACGGTAACGTAGCTCATCAGAGAGTATCAAACACAACGTGAACTCGCTAACTTAGGGAGTGAGTAAAGCTGGAAGATCTTTCGGTAATTCTCGTCCGCGGTCAAGCGTGCTGTTTACAATGAACGTATACTGTAAAGGTCAAGGGATAAAAGGCACTGCAAACTCTCAGGAAATACACGTGAAATTTCGTTTCATCGGAAGCTGAAAAGTCAACAAATCGCTGCGAAATATCTCGTGATGGAGATAACGGTAGCATGAAAATAATTACTGAGGTAGCGCGAACCGTGAGCGCCAGAGTCTGCTGTCCACTCTCGGAATTCTGTTCTCCTGAGAAGCGAGCAAGACGCGCTACACCTCCAAACCCAATCACTCCCATCTTTTAAACAAATGTTGCTAAAAATAAAACAGAATACTTGCGCAGCACGAATTTTTATAATTTTTTTCTTCGGTCTAGGCTCCTCATTGATTTTTAAAATTTACGGCCTCCACTTCTGCTCCTTATTGCGATTGGGGTTTTTCTCAAATGGTTCAAATGGCTCTGAGCACTATGGGACTCAACTTCTCAGGTCATCAGTCCCCTAGAAATTAGAACTACTTAAACCTAACTAACCTAAGGACATCACTCACATCCATGCCCGAGGCAGGATTCGAACCTGCGACTGTAGTGGTCGCAACGGTTCCCAGAACCGTTCGGCCACTCTGGCCGGCAGGGGTTTTCTCGGTAAATGTGTAGTTTAAACTGTTTCTCAGCAATATTATGGGTTGAAATGTTGATCCTATATGGATTTTCGATGCCGAGTCTAGTTATTATCTTCAGGGGGCTGCTTTGGGGTGATACACTGGTCTAAAGTTATGGTTTAACGCAGCGTCGATCAGAAGTTCATTACCCGACGCGTAGTAAGCTTATACTGGGAAGGATGTCAGCTGTGTTCTTTCAAGTAAAAGAGCTCCTCATTGACATCAAACGATTTTGGGAAATTACTTTGGCACATAAATCTGTATGACCGAATGGAAATTTGAGCTGGCTCTCCCCTGAATGCGAGTTCAGTTTATTGCCACTGCACAGGCTTAAAGTAATGCCCATATTTGATAGTAACTAATTTTCTTTGTAAGGGAATCCTCTTGTCGGTTGTGCTGATCTGCTTCTTATATCCACTTCGTACATGCTGCGTTATTTTTTTAAAGAGAATTCTCCTCTTCCTCTTCCATTTGATCTCTAATTTTGATTATGTTCGTCCTTCTTCTCGTGTCAGATACTTCTAAATAAAAACAATTATTTTCTCAGACAACAGTTGCAGCCTCGATATACTTGGGAATAAGCATGCTTGTGCTGTCTTAGAATGTATTTATTTATTACCGGTTTCGATTGTGTACCATTTTAACGAAGGAAAGGTTCCTATTGTGACAACTTCACATGTCGTATATACTGTTTAACCACAAAAGTATGCGCCACTGTTGACTTAAAAACGTCAGGAAATGATACTTGAAGAATTATAGCCTTTCTTATCATTTTCTGACGTTTTGTTGTCCGCAGTGGCGTATAATATTGTGGTTAAATAGCATGTATGGCATGAAGTTGTCATAATAGGCATTTTTCTACTGTCAAGATTGTCCATGATGAAAACCGGTAGCGAATAAATGTACTGTAAGAAAGCAGAGTGTGTCAAGCATGTCTCTAAGCACTCCTAAATACATTTTGTTATGTACCACTAGAGGCCACCATTGTAGAGGCACAACCACTTGCCTGGCGCCTCTAAGTTCTGAGTAGCAGTCATCAGCTGGCGTTCACCAGTTCTGAACACACACTACTTCCTCGCTGTGTCCATCTGCTCGTCGTTGTCATTCACCGACAGTATTGCCAGCCACTAAAATGAACGCTGTCAGTCGCAGACTGCATTGCTTCCAGCTTGTAGTAGTAGAGAAGGAAATCCTTCCGCCGAAAAGCACAAAACACGATGTTCCGCAGATACTCACAAGGTTCCAGCCCTACAGTCAGACAGCTAAGTTCTGTGCCTGCAGCCAGTTCAGTGCAGCTACTAAAATGACGCTATGGAGAACAGTTCTTGGAAATTTTGTTGAGAAGGAGCTCCAATTTAGCAGTCACTCTTTACGGACGTAGAGGATAATGAAGACTGTCAGCTCTGTTACCTTCAGCCATAGTGAAAATATCTTAGGCTACTAAGAGATAGCGAACTTATTTAATATCATCATAATGGGCATAGCAATTCAAATACCAAGCAGAAAATTGTACCAAAGCATCAGTTTGTAACACACTCGTAATAATTGTCATTGATTGTTTCTTACTGTGTTGCTAAATTCCAGTTACAGTGCACCTCTGCAAGCAAGTGTTTAAGTTGACAGCTATTGCTGTTGTGGCCTCCAGTCTAAAGACAGCTTTGATGCAGCTATCCATGCTACTGTACCCTATACAAGCCTCATCACCTCCGAATAACTACTGCAACCTACATCCTTATGAAACTGCTCACTGTATTCATTCCTAGGTCTGCTTATACGATTTCTACCCTCCATACTTCTCTCACTACTAAACTGTTGATGGAATGTGTCCTATCAACCAGTCCCTTCTTCTAGTCAGGTCATTTCACAAATTTCTTTTGTTTCCAGTGCTATTCACTACCTTGTAATAAGTTACGTGATCTACCAATTCAACATTTAGCATTCTTCTGCAGTACCGCATTTCAAAAGGTTCTATTTTCGCCTTCTATAAACTGCTTACCATCCATATTCCACTTCCAGACATAGCTACACTCCATAGAAATAGTTTCAGAAAAGGTTCCTGACATCTACATCAGTATTCGACGTTAGCAAAATTTCTCTTCTTTAGAAACGCTTTTCTTTCCATCTAAAGTCTATATATTATTTCCTCTGTACCTAGGCAGTCATCAGTTATTTTTCTGCCAAAATAGCAAACCTCATCAGTGTTTCGTTTCCTGATTTAAGTCCCTCAGCATTACGTGGTTTAATTCGATTATATTCCTTTATCCTCGTTTTGCTTTTGTTGATGTTCCCCCTTTCAAAATATTGTCAATTCCATTTAATTGCTCTTCCAAGTCGTTTGCTGTCTCTGATAAAATTACAATGTCATCAGAAAACCTCAAAGTTTTCATTTCTTCTCCAAATGTTCAAGTGTGTGTGAAATCTTATGGGACTTAACTGCTAAGGTCATCTGTCCCTAAGCTTACACCCTACTTAACCTAAATTATCCTAAGGACAAATACACATGGCCTCGCATTCGGGAGGACGACGGTTCAATCCCGTCTCCGGCCATCCTGATTTAGGTTTTCCGTGATTTCCCTAAATCGTTTCAGGCAAATGCCGGGATGGTTCCTTTGAAAGGGCACGGCCGATTTCCTTCCCAATCCTTCCCTAACCCGAGCTTGCGCTTCGTCTCTAATGACCTCGTTGTCGACGGGACGTTAAACACTAACTACCACCACCACTACAAATACACACATCCATGCCAGAGGGAGGACTCGAACCTCCGTCGGGACCAGCCGCTCATTTCTTCTCCCTGAAATTCAGTTCCCACTACTAATTTTTCTTTGGTTTCCTTTTGCTGTTGCTCAATGTAAATGTTGACTAACATCGCTGTCTTCTCAAGCAATGCTTCTCTTTCAAGCCCCTCTTCGGTTCTCGTAACTGCCATCTGGTTTCCGTACACGTTGTTACGCAGCCTCTCGTTCGCTGTATTTTACCCATGCTTCAGAATTTCAGAGGGTATTCCAGTCAACGTTGTAAAAAGCTTTCTGTAAGTCTACAAATACTATAAACGTAGGTTTGCCTTTCCGTAACTTATATTGTAAGATGCGTCATAGGGTCAGTACGGACTCGCGACTTCCTACATTGCTCCGGAATGCAAACTGACCTTCTCCGAGGTCAGGTTCTGCCAGTTTTGCTATTCTTAAGTAAAGAACTGTAAGGTGTCAGGCAAATACAACACCTTCCATGAAAACCCTCACATGATAAGCAAATCCTGTAGTATGTCAGATAGCTCCGAATAAATCGTGACATTAAATTAACCAAAGTAATACGATTAACGAGTGAGCAAATGGAATACCACAGACTAACACAAGAATGCCTAAATGGATGTCATACCTTCCCACCGTGAGACAGACGCAGTTCCGAGAGGAGAAACGAGAACAGAAGCCGAGAGCAGAACCGTGTAAGAGAGAAGACCCTACGATAAGGGACGGACACCCACGTCGCCAGCTAACCGCTACGACCACACCACCCGCAAGTTTTTAGCGTGAGACTTTTTCGCGTCTCTGTTACGTTAGGATCACCCCCAGCCAATGTTAAAAGCTAGAGACCTCCAGAAGAACAGTATAGATCTTACGATAACACAAAAAGGGCTACACCACCCGCAAGTTTTAGCGTGAGACTTTTCCGCATCTCTGTTACGTTGCAAACTTTAAAAACATTGCCCCACCACGAATAGTTAACGTTTCTCATTGGATAGACAGAATTTTTGTAGGCGGAGCTTAAGGTTAACATTTAGACCCTGATTGGTCAGATGAAAACACAGCCAGATAGTTTTTTTTTTAAACCAACTTTGGTCAATTGTAGTAAGGAGAAGTTAGGAGGGAGATGCTAGAGAGTTCCTTCCGAGACAGCGAGGTGAGCAGAGCTGTGCTGTCCGCCGCCCCCTGACGAACACCTACAAGGTGCCGTATTTTTGAGCGCATAAGGCTTCACTCATAACTGCAGAAGACTCAATACTAGTGTCGATCGTCAGTTAAAGCTCATGGTGTTCACATTTGCCACTTGAAGTAAAAATCTGAAACGTGATGATTTTTTCTGTTATATAGTTATTGAGAAGCCACATCAGGCACTTTAATTTACGACAAGTTAGATAAGTAATTAAAGATAATTGAGGGTCACTGTAGACCATTTTGATAGTTTTCTCTTTTGTGAAACTTAATTTAAACCTAGATTGTAGATGTGATATGGCATAGGTCATCCTTCAATCCATTGTAGAACCTGGAAACCCATTCAGGGAATATTCGTTCACATTTTGAACGCAGTTGGTTTTTACCATCCTGTATTAAAACATTTCCTTTTATCAATAGTGCAATTTATAAACGATGTTTTCTGAGTAGAATAAAATTTCCAATGTAAACTTAACTGCTAAACTGCTAAAAATAGGAAAGCCTTGAACCCCTTCCACTAAATTTTGTTAGTATTAAGATTCTTTTACAGGAAGTGCAGTGGAGCTGACGCTGGAATCATTAAGTATTTGGTTATATCATCGCTAGTCTCACTGAACTCTTCTGAATTCTACATGTCATGTGTGGTCTGGCGTCTCCTTACCAGCAACAGGTCCCAGGTTCAAACAAGACAATTCCCTAAAAAACACGCTCAGAGCGTCATTGCGCGAAAGTGGTAGGGAGACATGATATAGAACAAACAGACACCACGCAGAATGTTTAGAAAATGGCGACCCTGCCAGGATGGTAAAATACCATGATTGAAGGTCGATCACATGCTAACTAGGTCAGAAAAATATCCTGTTGATAAATTTTTGTAGTAAAAAAATTTTTTCCTACAGTTTTAAATACTCGAAAACAGTAGCTGCAGCGATAGATAATAAGAAAGTGTCAGAGACAACAGCATAATTAAGTTATGAATTTTAAATATTCTTAGAATTAAGTTTTCTCTCCAATGCAAGCGCACAGGTGGTGGATACATCGTTGACAAGTTGGTTCTGACCCAGCAAGTAAGTGAATGGATTGTCAGTCTTGGGAGTGTCAAGTCATGTGAACAAAAAGTTTATAAAACGCGTGAGGTCGTATGAGCGCATGTTGACTCGAAGTAGGGCGCGTGAATGGCTTTTAAAACAGAAAATAAGGGATTCGGAAAGATTAGCAACGGCAGATCGAGACCTTGACCGAATTGAGGTAGAGACCCAGCATGAAAATGGACAGATAATAGAGGACAGTACAATAGACGATGCAGTATCGCGAGAAATATGATATATAACGCACCGTAACGAGGATAATGTACGTCAAGGCAAAGTAAACCTAGGTCAGCACACGACAGAGGAGCAGGAAAGTAGAGAGACAGTCTATGAGGATTCTAACTTGCGTCTTGAATACGTAGAACCCATAGTACAAGTAATCAGAGCTCCCTCACCACATAGTACAAGGAATGCGAGCAGAAATGTGTCACAGCACAGTTCAATGCAATCGGTTGCGAACCAACACTTGGGCGAAAACACAGAGCGTTGGACGTCGGAAGAAAACGCAATAGGTCCCACCAATCTGGCAGAATTATTACAACAAATTACGGAAACCATGACAAGGCAAGATAAAGACATAGCGAACCAAATTCAAATTCAAATTGCAGAAACCACGAGACAAATACGTGAGATTAAAGAACAAAACAAAAAAATTGAGTTACACCTAAGTCATATTGAAGACGAGGCAAAAGAATCTCGAGAAGTGATAGGAAACTTAATAATAGGTCACAATCAGTTGAGAACAGACATTGACAAGGTACAAGCGGACGTACAAACATTGCGTAATGACACTCAGGACGAGATCAAAACATTACGTAACAACACCCAGGGTGAAGTCAAGAAACTAGAGAAACAGATAAACGTAATTACTAGACAAGCAGCAGGTACAGCGCGTGAAGTTGTTGAAAACAGTGTGTTACACAAACGTATCACAAAAGCAGCGCTGAAAAGATATGATAACCGCATAGTCAAAATAGAAGGGCAAACGAAGCGACAATTTCAGAAATTGCGAACAGAGTTGTTGCAAACCATTAAAGAGCGTAGTGAACAAGATCGAACAAGCACAGAGTCTGCAACCACATCCGTATCTGTAACAGCACCGGAAAAAAAAGCAATTAACGAAGATATTACACATTTGCGATTCCAAACACAGGCGGAAAGTAACATACGTGACAATGGAAAGCCAGGTCGCGAAGAGTACAGTGCAATGCATTCAGCTACACGTTCAAAACCGATGGAAGGAAATTATTGCGTACCACTCCAAAGATAATACGCAAGGGTAGGCGAAAGTTACAGTGGACAATATCCAATGGATCTACCACAACCGGAAGGAACGACGGGAGAAATGATCAGAAACAAAAGTGGCGAAGAATCGCGAATTTCATATGGAACTATGACGAAGTACGACAACGATCATTTCCTCACAGTCAGAAAATTTCAGCACTTTCGAGAAGGAAACTCATTACATCCACGAACTTTTATTGATCAATTCCGAGTAGGATTACCAGAACACTGGACGCTAGCACACACATTAGACTTTATATGTGCACACATGTCAGGAACAGTCGCAGGAACCATGCAGAATGTTGCAGCAACATGCCGATCGTACGAAGATTTCAGAGAGAAGTTTCTCTCACGATATTGGTCCAGCGAAGCACAGAACAGAGTGAAGTACGAATTATTACAGAACCCATATTTTGAAAATTCACGAGAGAAGAGTCCCGTGAAATTTTTCGAATTAATGGCAAAGAAAAATCAATGTTTAGATGTGCCATACAGTGGCGGAGAGTTGATTAAATTATGCACGATGAAGCTACCATTGAAATACCAGCAATCATTAATAGGTCGCGGAGGCAATAACGTCGAAGCATTTAAAGGTATTCTAAGGGAACTAGAGTTGATATTTTCGGAAGATGACGCAAGAAAAAGACGAAGCACACGTGAAAACGAAAGCAAAAAGCAGTGGAATCCACAAGACACAGTACGAAGAAACAATAATTACGAACCACGTGATAACCTCGCACCAAGAAACGACAATAGATTTCAACAAAGAACCGGTTATGGATTTAGAAGAGAATATTGCAATAACTATAATTCACCCAGGAACGGCAACAACTATTACAGAGGGAATAACGACAACCGGAACGGGTACTGGAGAACCAATAGACCGACAAATTATCAACAAAGAAACCACTATCAACAAGCTGAACAAGAAAAGAGAATAAAGATAGAAGAGGTGGAGGTAAGACCACCAAACCCCGATAAACGTTCGAATTCACAGCTAAGCGCCTATGCCAAAGAGAATGACGCACCGACCCAGGACAATTGCAGCACCTTGAACAGAGAAGTAAAAATCTTATCACGAGAAGAGAAGAGGGAAGAAACAAATCCACAGGGACCAGATGAAAACGAAGACAAGAAAATAACAATATCGTGTTGGGACGAAATTAATTGGGAGAATACTGACGAGGAAGATGAATTACCAGAGGCATGCACAACGAATGTAGGAGGAAAGGACGAAGTAATGAGTATTGCAGAGCTATTTGAGATGGAAACCAGGGAGAGCGAATTCAATGTGGATAATGCGCAGTCGACAGAAGTTGAAAATAAGTTACGAGTGGCACACAACCCAACGTATATAATGAAGGAAGTTATGAAGCGATAATTAGAGCATTTAGATGCGATTATGTGGAAGTAGCGACGAAGTAGGAGAAGATAGACGAGGATGAGGAAAAAGTAGAGGATGTTGAAGAAAGTGTAAATGAAGGAAGAAATAGAGAAGAGGAAATAAAAGAGAGGGAAGTAGCGGTCGAAGCTTATCCTACAGAAAGTTCGAATTCAAAGGGAAATTCCTAAAAAGACTCATGTATGATTCAGTGGAGGATTCGTTGAGGCAAGTGGAAGAAGAACAGAACCAACCCTTTCAAATTCAACCAATTGTGAAGGCCATGGTAAAGCATATCCCAGTCAATATTGTAATTGATAGAAGAATTGAACTGACTGCGATCTCAGAAAATTTATTCATGCAGTGTAATACCAATGAGGAATTGCCAGTTCTGAAAACACGTAAGATTAAAGTAAGAGGTCCTATTAAAAACAATGCTGCGGATGTTACGAGACAAACAAGGTTAACTCTTTCGTGCCAAGGTCAAAAGATCGAAGCCAACTTCGTGATTATACCTAAACTAACTGTAGATTTGGTTATAGGTGCAGATTTTTTAAATGAGAGACGAGCGATAATAGATATGGGGAAAGGTAGCGTAACATTCAGGAATGTCACACTTCTCTTTGAGCAAAAACTGAAATTAGAAGAAATACCAGTCATAAACAAACAATTAAGAATGATGCGAGATAAAGAGGATGAAGAATTAGAATGATATGCACAAAAGGGGGAATCGCCTCAACTCATGTTAGAAGTCCATAAAGAAATCGACGAAAAATTGCATGAACTTTAAGGTATTTTGGAACACAGTAAAAGAGAATTAGAGGGTATTTTACGAGATAAAGCAGAGGTAGTTTTACCTAAGACTGGCAGTGTTAAACACTTTCAGTACAAGTTTGAAGATTAATTTTATTACTGGTAAATAATCAGCACAATATTTCAAGATTATGTTGCAGAAAAGATCGTCAGGAGAAAGAAGAATGAAGAGAGAGGAAGGTGGGAAAAAGAAAGTAGTTTCAATAATAACACCAATAGTACCATAGATTAAGGTGAAGGTATAAAGCATAGATAGTCTAACAGCATGAAATACTAAAATGCTATACACCACGACACTACACAAAAAATAAAAATAATACGAATTTGAGGATTTTTGTAGAAGTTAAGATTCAAAATATCTTAGAATTGTAACTTGGAAAGGGCGCCGAAATTTGTAAATTTTTTTAAGAAGCCGTAAAATAATGTTGGTACTAGACATACGTTAGATGATTATAAGTAAAACTTTTTGTAAGAACCATTGTAAAAACTCCAGCAAGGACAAGATGCAATGACCCACAAGTTGCAATGCGAGAAGTATCAAGAAAGAAAAGGACGTAATTAGCAAGACACGATTCCTACAAGGCAGAAGCGTCGTGAGAAGGGAAAGGACAGTGAGACCAACAGAAGGCCCTTGTAACTGAAGTGGGCAATATATTTAACCGCTAGGCAGAACCCTGCTGGGATGGAACACCCTGCAGAGACGCGATGGGACGCCGAACGCCGAACGCCGAACGCCGGAACGGTCTCCGAGCGCCCCCACTCAGCGGAGCGAGCAAAAAACGGCCCGACTAGAAGAGGGCTTGGGCAAGCCACCACTGGCAAAAAATGTGTGTAAAAGTCACACTACTGCTATTAAACAGCACGCTGATGCATGAAACTGAATAAAACGTCCACAAAGTAGAAATGACATGTCCAAACCATTTATCAAACTGTTAGTAAGAGGAGAACTTCAAAGCGACTAGTTAACAATAAATATTTTCACATCCTGCCCAGAGAAGAACCAAGAAGCAAGTAAGAAGCAGAGAAAAAGCAGGAAGAACAGAAGTTGAAGATTCGCAAGATTGTGACCAAGAAAGAAGATGGGTGAAGAATAGACGACATACCTTCCCAAATCCCTACCTATTGTAAACTAGTCGTCTGCGAAGTATTACAACGAAAAACGACCGCTTTCAGCGACACATAACGATGACTTTCACTTATACAAATCCAGTAAACCACGAGATTCTGCACTCACAGCTCCATTCCATTATGGGACCTCCACAACAGCAACACACACTTGCAAAGCCAACAAGGAACGACGAACGAAGCTGTACAACAAATACTTGCCCACATCCATCTCGCTCAAGTCCATCACCTTCGTGCAAAAACATTCGCCAACCTCATGCTTAAACATTCATAGGATTGTGTGAATGTGTGAAATCAAATTATGTGATGTAGGAATTGTGCAAAAGAAACGTGTGAAAAACTTTAAAGTTAAGCACACCAGACAGTTAATAAACTGCAAAATAACAGTCATTGACTATGGACTTAAATAAAAACTAGACTATCGATAAAAATAAGTCATTAGTTCTGAAATGGACAGTATATAAAGAACAAAAGTAAAGCATAATAAACACTAAAACTATATGCCACTTCTTTTCTCCTCATAAAAATAAAAGAATAACTATATTTTACTTATTTTCTCCTTATAAAAACAAAGAATAAAAAATTATCTTGTTGGATGTTTTCCCTTTTTTTAACATTTGTACCATTTGTTAGGATAATATCTCAATACTTGTGTATGTATATTTCTTTGTCAAAGCAATTCTTGGAAATAATTCTTATTTGTTAGTGTAACAATGTTGAAATGAGTGTGTAGAAACAAAAACATTTTTACTTGTACATGATATTTAGAAAATGTGTTAGGAATAGATTTTACTTAAGTACTACATTTATAAAAAAAATATATTTCTAAGAAAATCGATGTGAAAGACTCCTCACTTTCGATAACAAACTTCTTAAAAAACAAACTTCACACTTAAATAAAGAAAGAAAAAATTAAAAATTAACAATAGCATAAAAATATTCTTCTCTTGTCATTTTTAATTATAATGTGGAAGAACATAAAAATATAAATTAGTAATACAAATTAGCATAGAACCACAATAACGTGGCTGTACAGTAGGCAACAAAATTTAGACAACAGAATAATTTTTGACTGACTTAGACAACGATTCAATCAATGCCTAAATTCAGTGCAAAAATTAAGTTCGAAGGGTGGTGATATGTAAGATATCAGGTAAATCCAACACCTTCCATGAAAACCCTCACATGTTAAGCAAAGGCAGTAGTATGTCAGATAGCTCCGAATAAATCGTGACATTAAATTAACCAAAGTAATACGAGTAACGAGTGTGCAAATGGAATACCACAGACTAACACAAGAATGCCTAAATGCATGTCATACCTTCCCACCGTGAGACAGACGCAGTTCCAAGGGGAGAAACGAGAAGCCGAGAGCAGAACCATGTTAAGCGAGAAGGCCCTACAATAAGGGACGGACACCCACATCACCAGCTAACCGCTACGACCTCACAACCTGCAAGTTTTTTTCGTGTCTCTGTTACTTTAGGACCACCCCCCCCCCCCCCAGCCAATGTTAAAAGCTAGAGCCCTCCAGAAGAACAGTATAGATCTTACGATAACACAAAAAGGGCTACACCACCCGCAAGTTTTAGCGTAAGACTTTTTCGCGTCTCTATTACGTTAGGACCACCCCCCAACCCATGTTAAAAGATAGAGCCCTCCAAAAGAACAGTATAGATGTTACGATAACACCAAAAGACCACACCAGCTGCAAGTTTTAGCGTGAGACTTTTTCGCGTCTCTGTTACGTTGCAAACTTTAAAAACATTGCCCCACCACGAAAAGTATAACGTTTCTCATTGGATGGACAGAATTTTTGTAGGCGGAGCTTAAGGTTAACATTGAGACCCTGATTGGTCAGATGAAAACACACCAGATCGTTCTTTTTTAAACCAACTTGGTAACTTGCAGTAAGGAGAAGTTCCTTCCGAGACAGCGAGGTGAGCGGAGCTGTGCTGTCCGCCGCCCCCTGACGAACACCGACAAGGTAATGAATGCACGCGATGCCATATTTTTGAGCGCATAAGGCGTCACTCATAACTGCAGAAGTCTCATCTGTTACACCTTGTTTTTGCGTAATACTAGTGT
This sequence comes from Schistocerca nitens, assembly GCF_023898315.1. Lineage (NCBI taxonomy): Eukaryota > Metazoa > Arthropoda > Insecta > Orthoptera > Acrididae > Schistocerca > Schistocerca nitens. Next base: position 74,954,559 of record NC_064614.1, read on the forward strand.
CGATCCTCAATTAAAGCTCATGGTGTTCACATTTGCCACTTGAAGTAAAAATCTGAAACGTGATGATTTTTTCTGTGATATAGTTATTGAGAAGCCACATCAGCCACTGTAATTTACGACAAGTTAGATAAGTAATTAAAGATAATTGAGGGTCACTGCAGACCATTTTGATAGTTTTCTCGTTTGTGAAACTTAATTTAAACCTAGATTATTGATGTGATATGGTATAGGTCATCCTTCTATCCATTATAGAACTTGGAAACCCATTCAGGGAATATTCGTTCACATTTTTGTTGAACGCAGTTGGTTTTTACCATCCTGTATTAAAACATTTCCTTTTATCAACAGTGCAATTTATAAACGATGTTTTGTGAGTAGAATAAAATTTCCAATGGTAAACTTAACTGCTTTTTCGACGTTATTTTACCAGCTAACTAAAAATAGGAAAGCCTTGAACCCCTTCCACTAAATTTAGTTAGTATTAAGATTCTTTTACAGGAAGTGCAGTGGAGCTGACGCTGAAATCATTAAGTATTTAGTTATATCATCGCTAGTCTCACTGAACTCATCTGAATTCTACATGTCATGTGTGGTCTGGCGTCTCCTTACCAGCAACAGGTCCCAGTTTCAAACTAGACAATTCCCTAAAAAACACGCTCAGAGCGTCGTTGCGCGAAAGTGGTAGGGAGACACGATATAGAACAAACTGACACCATGCAGAATGTGTAGAGAATCAGTGTTAGTATTTTGTAACCTTGATCTGTCAGCACCTGATTTTTTTGGAACTGAAATTATTACATTCTTCTCCAAGTCTGAGGATATTTCGTCTGTCTCATACATCTTTCACACCAAGTGGAACAGTTTTGTCGAAGCTGGTTCTCCCAAGGCTATCAGTGGTTCTAACGGAATGCCGTCTTTCCCCAGTACTTTATTTTGATTATATTCTTTCAGAGCCCTTCTGGCTGTATCATATGTCCCATGTCGTCTTCGTCTACGTCCACTTCCTTTTCTATATCGCCTTCGTGTTCATCTCCCCTGTGTAGACCATCTGTTAACTCCTTCCAGCTTTTCCTTCTTTATTTTTTTCGGCCATAATGGCTATGTTTGTGAACCATGACTGTGTGGGATAATTATTTAATTCTAGTTTCTGCTACCACTCACTTTTTTATTTTATATTTAATCTAACATAATACAATGCATTTCGAACATGTTCTGTTCATCTTCAGGCTTTGATATATACATACATACATACGTACAGAGAGATGTTACTTAAAAATAAACAGTCTTAAACTAGATTAATCTAGAACTCTTTGTCCATTGTGGCAACACACCAGCCGCTACAGTAACAAACAATGGACAAAGAGTTCTAGATTGCTCCAGTTAAGACTGTTTATTTTTAAGTAACATTTCTCTGTATGTATGTATGTATAAAGGCTTGGGGATGTACAGAACATGTTCTAAATGCTTTTTATCATGTTAGATTAAACGTAAAATAAAAAAGTGACTGGTAGCAGAAGCTAGAAATAAATAATTTTCCTTCTTTGCTTAGGATTGGTTTTCCATTTGAGTTCTTGATGTTCACACAGGCGCTGCTCTGTTATCTAAAGTATAGTTATAGCAAGCAATCTGCCACATTTGAAGAACCGTAGCAGTAAAAACCATTTTCTGCTACCAGGGGCGTTTTAGGCTGAATTGACGGTAGCATTTACTTACGACATATCCCAACACTTTCCTCTCCCTTTTTTACTCTCAATTCCATTCTGTGCTTATTTGGTTTTAATAATTGCATAAAAAAACCATAAATATGCCCTGATAGTTGGTAATCACTGTGAGTACTCCGCTTAAATTTCCCCAGCGAAATTTGAGAAGTTAAAATGCGTGTACAGTATTTTCATTGTAACTTCAGTTCTTTTTTTATTTAGTGGTGCAATTCCACAAATAGGTAGATGCATCTTGTGTGTAATAGTGTTTTTCAACTACATGTAGCTAATAACTCGTCGTTTATGTACCAATATTCATGCAGGACTTGTATTCGAAGTAAAAGATAGTAGTGGCCGTTGTGTAAGGATTGCATCTAATGCGACAGCATTCATTTCAGATGTGAAAACCATATTTGGTCTTAGCTTCGCCTCACAATGGCTGAATGTAAGAGGAGGTAAGACTGGAACGGGTCCAGCGAGATACGCCGCTAACTTTGTTTTCAGGCCGCGCAGTTGGCTGCAGTGATTTATGAGCTGCGTACGAGATTTTCCATTCTGACTGTGTAATTTTATTGTTCTCTGCAGAAGTATAAGCAAAGTTGTCTGCTTCTCAAGAATACAATATTTTATGAATAATGGCTCTGAGGCTAGCGACTGGAACTGACAGCTCCTTCATAACTGATCTTACAGATCTTCCATGGAGCATCATACTATTTTCATCATAAGATTTCTTTGAATTGTAAGACACTCACGTAGGAATATCGCCACTTGGGCAGTGAACAGTAGCTCAAATGTCAAGGGCACTGGTGCGACAGAAATATACATTACTTTTTGGGTGGTCATCAGCATTCTGACTGGTTTGGTGCGCTCACCACGATTAACTTGTTAGCACTGGGTAGCCACCGGAAGGAGTGTGGGAAGCGTACTGTTTCTCATAACAGAGTTTGGGCCATTGTTCCGGATTAGAGTATAAAACTTTCCTTAGCTTCTCTTTGAGTGAGGGAATATGGCACAGTTGATGATCATCGGTCCGTCAGATTGGGATGTTAAACTCGCAGTCTCGTTGCTGCTTTTCAAGAGGAAGAGGCTACAAGTATTTCAAACACAGTCAACCTCTTCCTCTTTCAATACCATAAGTGAAGGACACGGCAGTACGCTATATATACATGCATCACTGTTAAATAAACTCAACTGTTATATTTCGGAACAATACCCACATTTGGCTAAAGAAAGATGTCACTGTACACGGGTGAAGGCCTCATATTCAATTAGCCGGCTGAGCCTGCCTCAGCGTCTCCGAGAGCACTGCTTCAGACCACTTTTTTTTTTTGGTCATCAGTCTACTTACTGGTTTGATGCGGCCCGCAACGAATTCCTTTCCTGTGCTAACCTCTTCATCTCAGAGTAGCACTTGCAACCTACGTCCTCAATTATTTGCTTGACTTTTCCAATCTCTGTCTTCCTCTACAGTTTTTGCCCTCTACAGCTCCCTCTAGTACCATGGAAGTCATTCCCTCATGTCTTAGCAGATGTCCTATCATCCTGTCCCTTCTCCTTATCAGTGTTTTCCACATATTCGTTTCCTCTCCGATTCTGCGTAGAACCTCCTCATTCCTTACCTTATCAGTCCACCTAATTTTCAACATTCGTCTATAGCACCACATCTCAAATGCTTCGATTCTCTTCTCTTCCGGTTTTCCCACAGTCCATGTTTCACTACCATACAATGCTGTACTCCAGACGTACATCCTCAGAAATTTCTTCCTCAAATTAAGGCCGATATTTGATATTAGTAGACTTCTCTTTGGCCAGAAATGCCTTTTTTCCCATATCGAGTCTGCTTTTGATGTCCTCCTTGCTCCGTCCGTCATTGGTTATTTTACTGCCTAGGTAGCAGAATTCCTTAACTTCATTGACTTCTTGACCATCAATCCAGATGTTAAGTTTCTCGCTGTTCTCATTTCTACTACTTCTCATTACCTTCGTCTTTCTGCGATTTACTCTCAAACCATACTGTGTACTCATTAGACTGTTCATTCCGTTCAGCAGATCATTTAATTCTTCTTCACTTTCACTCTTGATTTTTCTTTAGCCATGCTTCCATTATTAGCCGAAACGTCAGAATTGCCTCTCTCGTCCCTTTACTTTTCCTAAAGCCAATATATATAGCAGTTCATGACATCCAGTCTTACAAATTTCAAAACTCCGCCATCTCTCTCCCCACATCCACCACTGCTGGCGGCTCACCTCCAACTGCGCAACGCTACGCGCTGTTCACATCCAGCTGCCGCTGCCCAACACTACAATGGCAGACAACAATACAAACTAGCCACAGACTGCACGCAGCACAGCCAGTGATTTTCATAAAGAGCGCTACGTAACGTTGCCAATAAGAAAACAAACAGCCTACTTACAATTGTAACGCACTGAAAACACTATTATTTACACTGTTGTTTATTCCTTCATTAATAGCGTGTGGTATTTTTTGATTTATTGTTCAGTCTGGAATTACTATTTTAAAAATTTAACTTTGTGTAACTGTAAAAAGCAACCAATAGTAATTGATCACGGCCCCATCCACAATCGTAATCGAATCCTGCCTTCCCTTGGCTATCAGGTCTCAATTACTGACGAACGTTTTCCTGTGCACAGGGTGACCCTAAGAAACACCGACAAACTTTAGGGACAGGTTCCTTACACCTAAACATGAAAAAGAAATCTAGGGCTCTAAAGGTCTCTAAAGCGCATGCTGCAGAGGTAAGAGGGCTTGGTCGTCTTCGATGCTGTGAAACACATCTCTTCTACCGCAAGCTGCTTGCTTTTCATGTTTTGGTAACAGGCAGTGTGGACCGAAACAAGAAAAAACTCTCAAGTAAACATGAGCTCTAAAATACATACCTTAAGAGCTATGAGCACTTGTTCATCACAAGACATGTGTTTCACACTAGCTAAGATGAACAAGTGCTCATAGCTCTTAAGGTATGCTCTTCAGACCCCATGTTTACATGTCCCTTCTTCTCGTTTTGGCCAATATTTCCACCTTTCAAAATACGTATAGCAAAGATATGTTTCATCGTATATAGAAAATGAAAAAGTGGTCATAACTCTTAAGATATGCATTTTATGAAACATGTTTACTGGAATTTGTTACTTAATTCTGTATAAGGAACCTGTTTCTAAAGTTGGTCTCTATACAGAAATAATGTTGTCCTTTTTTGTCTACTGATTGTTCGTTTCGTGAATGAAATTTAAAAAAGTAGAAATAAATTAAAGGAGTTATTTGAAATTGTTTTCGCTGAGATTCCCGTAGTATATCTTTATTCTGAATCAATTGCAAGCGCCAGTTTTCGGAAATTTTACGCCTGGTGTGCCGCGAAATTACTGCCAACACGTGAAATCTTCAGCAGTTTTAACGGCTTTTCCTTCCCGAGTGAGAGTCTTACGAAGAAATGTTGCTGTGGCAATCAAAAAAAAAAAAAAAAAAAAAAATGGTTCAAATGGCTCTGAGCACTATGGGACTTAACAGCTATGGTCATCAGTCCCCTAGAACTTAGAACTACTTAAACCTAACCAACCTAAGGACATCACGCACATCCACGCCCGAGGCAGGATTCGAACCTGTGACCGCACGATCACGAGCTGCGGACGCTGTGGCGATCCCGCTTGCGCTCTATGCTCGTGGCGTTCGCAATTGCTGTGTTGAGGATGTTTCTATTATGGGTATCCTCCAATCGAACGCACCAATTCTTCTTGAAGAATAAACACAAGAATAAAATTTAACAATTAACAACTGCTATAAGGATGAAATATGAGTATACGTGAACTGAAAAAGATTGTAAGCTTTGTCGTGTTCTATGATAAAAGTATGACAGTTATTGTGAAGCACAGTTGTAATGTTAACGTAACGCCCTTGCATCCTCTAACTTGATAAGAAAGATACGTGTGGTGACCCTCCACGGAGATTGATTGATAAATGAAAAAAATAATATCCGATTATGCGTAATTTAAACTCAATGGTACAGTAGGTCACCGCCGTTGCGTCTACTAGGACGCCACAAACTCGCACGTCTATGCCGACGAAAGATGGATAGAAGAAAAACGAAGATTAGGTCTTAGCGTCACGCCAGCATCGAGGTCATTAGAGACGAATTCTGTTCCGGTATTTGCCTGGAAAAAGTTACGGAATTCACACTGAACTGTCGACCTCACGAATGCGAATGCCGTGTTCTAACAACTTTACGGCGTCGCTTGCTATGTGAACAAAGCCATGAATTTCCTGTGCGTGAATGTTTTGTGTGGACTGTTGGTGTTTGATTGGGCCGCTCTTCTTTGACGGCGCAGTTGCCGGTGTGGTGTATATATAGAGGCGCTTGGGACATCCATTTTACTCGCCATCCGCGAGTTGTATCGGTACGACAGATTTTACTGTCAATGAAACTGTGGCTCTCCCTACTGCCATAACCAGGTTTACCTCAACGAAAATCTATCAGCACAATGGATGAGCCCAAACAGAACTTTCGAGTATCCATCACATTCTCCAGCCCTGTCGTGTCAGGGGTTTTACCTATTGCGAACGCCAAAAGACGACGTCGTTAATCGTACACTGTGTATGAACTTCTAGAGTGAGTCAAACATATCTGCACCGGCGCATTTCCAGTCGATCGTTCATGTAGCTGTTCAGCGGCTTCGCCTCTGTATGGATGTTGATGGTAACGACATCGAACACTGCACTGATTTCAATAATTTGATTTTTACGCTTCAGTTTCACTCGACATGAGACACTTCTGTCAGTTAATATCCCAGTTACGAGAAATTAAACAATTGTTGTTGTTGTGGTCTTCAGTCCAGAGACTGGTTTGCTGCAGCTCTCCATGCTACTCTAACCTGTGCAAAGTTCTTCCTCTTCCAGTACCTACTGCAACCTACATCCTTCTGAATCTGTTTAGTGTATTCATCTCTTGGTCTCCCTCTACGATTTTTACCCTCCACGCTATCCTAAAATACTAAATTGGTGATCCCTTGATGCCCCAGAATATGTCCTACCAACCGATCCCTTCTTCTAGTCAAGTTGTGCCACAAACTTGTCTTCTCCCCAATCCTATTCAATACCTCCTCATTAGTTATATGATCTACCCATCTAATCTTCAGCATTCTTCTGTAGCACCACATTTCGAAAGCTTCTACTCTGTTCTAGTCCAAACTAGTTATCGTCCATGTTTCACTTCCATACATGGCTACACTCCATACAAATACTTTCAGAAACGACTTCCTGACACTTAAATCTATACTCGATGTTAACAAATTTCTCTTCTTGAGAAACGATTTCCTTGCTATTGTCAGTCTACATTTTATATCCTCTGTACTTCGAGCATCATCAGTTATTTGTCTCCCCAAGTAGCAAAACTCCTTTACTACTTTAAGTGTCTCATTTCCTTATCTAATTCCCTGAGCATCACCCGACGTAATTCGACTACATTCCGTATCCTCTTTTTGCTTTTGTTGATGTTCATCTTATATCCTCCTTTCAAGACACTGTCTATTCCGTTCAACTACTCTTCCAAGTCCTTTGCTGTCTCTGACAGAATTACAATGTCTTCGGCGAACCTCAAAGTTTTTTTTTTTCTTCTCCATGGATTTTAATACCTACTCCGAATTTTTCTTTTGTTTCCCTTACTGCTAGCTCAATAAACAGATTGAATAACATCGGGGAGAGGCTAAAGCCCTGTCTCACTCCCTTCCCCACCACTGCTTCCCTTTCATGTCCCTCGACTCTTATAACTGCCATATGGTTTCTGTACAAATTGTAAACAGCCTTTCGCTCCCTGTATTTTACCCCTGCCACCCTCAGAATTTGAAAGAGAGTATTCCAGTCAACATTGTCAAAAGCTTTCTCTAAGTCTACAAATTCTAGAAACGTAGGTTTGCCTTTCTTTAATCTAGCTTCTAAGATAAGTCGTAAGGTCAGTATCGCCTCACGTGCCCCAATATTTCTACGGGATCGAAACTGATCTTCCCCGAGGTCGGCTTCTACCAGTTTTTCCATTCGTCTGTAAAGAATTCGAGTTAGTATTTTGCATCCGTGACTTATTAAACTGATTGTTCGGTAATCTTCACATCTGTCAGCACCTGCTTTCTTTGGGATTGGAATTATTGTATTCTTCTTGAAGTCTGAGGGTATTTCGCCTGTCTCGTTCGTCTTGCTCACCATGTGGTAGAGTTTCGTCAGGACTGGCTCTCCCAAGGCCGTCAGTAGTACAGTGGCCGGAATAGAAATCCCACGCACATTGTTCAGGATTAAAATTCTTCAAATTATTTCGAACTGTGCAACAATAATTCACCGCTACACAGTCTTTTTTGTATGAATTCTTTCTGCAAACATTAAATAGTTACAACGCCTCGTCAAAACGTATTATTTTCAGATCTTTGTAACGCCCTGAGTGTGTAACTGCGTTGTTCCCTGTTGTAGTGATATTGTGGTTCAACTCGGTCTGACTAGCGAAGTGTTTAATTTTGTTACTTAAGTGCGAGAGTAATGTGTACATACAGGCTCACAATTATTGAGATATATAAAATAAAATAGTCACAACTTTTGAACTGTTTGCGTTAGGACGTTAAAACTGCACTTTTTGTTGGGAGTCATGATGGGAATTAGTATGCGCATGTACGGTTTCCATGGTTTGGTTTTGCGACAAAGCCCACTTTCATTTGGATGGGTTCGTCAGTAAGTGAAATTGACGCATTTCGTGATCGAGAAGGTACAGTGATGGAAATATTTATCGCATCACCATGAATTACTTCGTCTTTTTGTCTTTTGCACCAGTTTGCTTCAGGTTACACCTGTCCCATTGTTGCTAAACTTTGTCGACATATTCTTGCCTTAATAATCTGACTTCTTCACACATTTTTTCCAACAGTAATCAACTCTTTGTTGTTGTCATTTAGTTTTACAATTAAACCAGTGTTTATACTGCCATTTTGAGTCGAGACTTTGCGGTAAGAAGATGGGCAAGTCAGTTGAATTAACGCCAGAAAAGAAAGCTGCTATACTTGCTGACTCGTCTGTTGGTCTCACCACCAGAGAGATAGCCACTAAGACAGGATTTAATCAGTCTAAGATTTTGGGGTTATTGAAAAAATACAAGGAAAAAGGGAATGTTGATCGTGAGAAAGGAAGAGGTCAGGAAAGTGCTTCTACTGCCAGACTGGACTGGGTATTGAAAAGGCTTTCGCTCAACGATCGTCGCCTGCCATCAACTGAACTAAAGTGGGACTGGGAAGAAATGTGCGACATGTCAGTAACCAGTAGAACTGTAAGAAATAAACTACTGGAGGCTGGACTCTCAGCCTGTCGTCCTAGAAGGAAGCCTCTATTGACCAAGATAATGCGACAACAGCGACTAAAATGGGCAAATGCACATGCAACATGGGCACTAGAGATGTGGAACAAAGTAATCTTTTCAGAAGAGTCCAAATTTAATCTGCATGGATCAAATGGAAAAGTTTTCATACGTCGAAGAAAAGGTGAAGAATTTTTGCCATCATGCATAACACATACAGTCGAACACCCACAAGGACAGATGGTCTGTGGGGTGCATTTCCAGTCAAGGAGTAGGCAGTCTGGACTTCATCAATGGCACTGTGAACGCAGATGCCCACATAAGCATCCTTGAAAGGAAGCTTATGCCAACCATTAGAGACCAGTTTGGAAATATTTCCAATTGCATTTTTAGGGTGACTCCTCTCCCTGCCATAGAACTTTGAAGGTGATTCCTATGACTAATATTTATACCAAACACGAAGCAGATTACTTTCCTGGTTAATTAGCACGTACTTCTACATTTCAGGTAAAATCTTTCCTTCGACAAAATGGGGTTCGAGTATTAGAGTGGCCTGGAAACAGCCCTGATCTCAATCCTATTGAGAACTGCTGGAAGGTTATGGAAAATGCTATCACCAAAAACAAGCCACGGAATAAACGGGAGTTGTTGGAGACCCTTGTGCGTGTGTGGTTTTATGAAATGAGTGAGGAGTACATTAAAAAGTTAATTCTTTCAATGCCTTCACGATGCCAACCGGTGGTGGAGCAACAAAGTATTGAATAAAACAGTGCTTTCATATGAGGCAATACTAACACTAAAATCAATCATTGTTATATTACAACATTAATATGCAGTGTTTCTTTCAACATTAGTATTCAATTTCAGAATAACAAACAGAATAGCTGACATATCCATTTACACTGATTGTTCAAAGAAGTGTTAAATTATAAAAAAACAAACATATTTATCGAAAAAATTAAGAATAAAAACAAATTGACAAAAATTATTGGATATATTCATTACTGACAGAAATCAAGAGAAATCAGGCGAATTCAGCTCAGTTATTCAATGATTGTAACAAAAACTGTTAATTGTAAGAGGTGATGTAATAAATATTTCCACCACTGTACTTCACCCTCTGGTGACTTTGTGGTGTGCGATGCCCAGTCACGGAATAGCCGGTATGGTATTCCTTGATGGCACGTTGATTACTGAGTCGTGCGTGAAGGGATTTTAACATGACTTCATCCCCATTGTTCAAAATGATACTGATTTCGACAAGATGTGTTTCGTGGAAGAAGGAGCTCGACCACATCGAAGCAGGAGAGTGTTTGATGTCCCGAAGGAGCACTTTGGGAACTGCATTCTGGCTCTGCGGTATCCAGAGGCCACTATCGTGCGCCTTGATTGGTCGCCATATTCTCCGGATCTCAACACATGCACCTCATTCGCCATCTCTTACTGCCTGATGGTAATCTTCAAGTTCTTCACACCTTCTGTACCTAACATCCTCCCTTATTCGTTTTATGTGTTGTTATCTTTGTTTGATTCTACAAACTTTTCCCTTTACAGACGACAGAATAATACTACAAGAAAGTGAGGACTGCCTCCAGTTACCAGTACATCGGCTAAACCCAGTATTTAGTTTGTCATCGCTTATTTGCTGCTACTGTTCCAAATCCTAAAATTCATCAAACTTAGAAATTTCTGTAAGTCCATCTTGTGTAAGTGGCAGAATGAGACTGCGGCTGGTCGATGACTTGCAGGAAACAAATATCCAACAGCTATAAATTTATGCAATAAGTTTATTACGTTACCAGTTTCGGTGCCGCATTAGAATCATCTTCAAGCCCTAAAAACTTAACAAGCCATCCAGTCATCTTCGCTTGCTAAAGGAACCACTACATCAAACTGGTTTCCGTAAATATCTGCACAATAGCCTTGGACACGTCTATTGTGTATGTAGGTACGGAAACCAGTTTGAAATAGTGGTTTCATTAGTAAGTACAGCAAAGTGGATGGCTTACCTCGATTCATGCATAGGGGTGTGACTATAGTTCCAATGAGACACTGAATCTGGCAGAGCAATAAATAAAATTATTCCATAAATTTGTAGCTGATAAGTATTTGTTTTCTGCAAACGAAGAAATATAAATAAGAAAGATATTCTTATATAATCCATCAACCACAGTTTTCACACTCGACTGCTTCTGCAGCTTCCTAGGATCCTCACTCCTTCACATCGTCTGTCTACCGACCCTCACTGTTGTTTTCTTAGATGCCAACATTGATTTCATGGCGAAGGGGGTCGTGGGGAAAATAATCTCTAACACCGACTTCGGAATCGCCATTGGCATCCATAAGAATCAAGGACGCACCTATCTAGGCCATCCTTGTATCCCGCCACCACTGACCATCTAATCAAAAAAACTTCTTCCATTTGCATCCAGCGTGATAAAATAGAATCATCCAAACGCTAACTCCAAGCCATCGGTTGTTTCCGGAGTCTCCAGTACACCTATTACCACACTCACACGCAAACGAAAAAATCCACCCATCTGTGAGCACTGTAAATCCAATCAGCTCCACATTGTTCTAACGTGAAAAATCCTCCAGCGATGAGCCACATCTCACATTAATAAATGCAAGGCCAAACTCCCTACCAGTGAATACTGAAGTAACTGTCCGCATCCTCCTAATTGATACTCCAGTCCACTACACCAAGTTCTTCCATCCTACTTCTTCAGCTGCAGATAGTATCAGATTTGTTACCGTAGTTCTCCAAAACATCCGTCTTTTCATGCATCCCAAGCCCCTGATGCCCAGTCTGTATTCCACCTCAGTATCATCGCCACTTACTTCCACAACTATACCCACCTTTATCAGTTTTAATCCCACTCCTCAACCCTACTATACTACAAACAGCACCAAAACAGTAGCATGTGGTCTCCTGCCGAGCGTCTATCGCTTTGTTGATCTTCCCTCCAAGAACTTCATGACCCTTTCTCTGCGTAAGTTTAATTGCCTTCCCTCACCGACCCTGACCTCACATTTGGAATCCCCGGTTAGATCGATCGTCAATCTTTCCTACACACCCCATCCCAAACGAGGAATCCAATTTACACATTCTCAGTCCAACTGGTGTCCCATTCATCTTCCAAAACTACATGCCACTCTCAATTACCTTCCATATCATTACCATCTTGACATATTCACCATCCACTTCCTGCTTCTTATATTAAATTAGGTTAGATTTACTTTCATTCCATTTGATCCGTAGTGAGGAGGTCCTCCAGCATGTGGAACATGTCAGAAAAACAATAATACATGACAAATATTTACAACTAAAACAAACAAGCTAATGTAGGCTTACCATTCCACAGGTCCCAAGTGGAATGATCGTCATTTTTAATTAATATTATATGAAGAGTCATTTTACAAATACTAATGCACTGAATTTAAAATAAAAAATTCTTTATTTATTTATAAGGTAATAAACGTGTAATACAACTACTATAATACTTATTTACACACACACACACACATATTTACAATGAACACATTACTGCACTGAAACTGTACAGAAGTCATATATATATATATATATATATATATATATATATATATATATATATATATATATATATATGTTGGTTTTACTGAGAAATTCATCAGTGGAGTAGAAGGAGTGGGCCACCAATAAATCCTTTAGGTTTCTCTTAAACTGAATTTCATTGGTTGTTAAGCTTTTACATTAGTATACAAATATTGTAAAGGTCGATAGCTGAAGACTGGTAACCTGGCCACTGCCAGCCCGCTCCCAATAGGTGGAATTAAGAAAAGGGAGAGGGACAACAATGGAAACATTTACCACAACAGATTTCGATGATCATACAGTCAACAGATTTATGTAGTGAAATGTGGGTTCTGTTTAACTATAGTATGACTTTTACCTAATTACTTGCGTACAGAAGAACTAATACTCTTGTTTTCATACTAAACAAGGAACCTGTTAAGTAGGATACCTTAGTACAGTTTAGGGCGGAAACTGTAGAGGCGTAACATGAATGCGAAAGATTCTACTCCATGAAAATATCTAGAGGAGGCCACTATTCAACAGTGGGAAAATGGGTGATAATTTTGGGAACGGAGTGTCTATCCACGACCAATACCAAAGCGAAAACCGAAAACAGAGAAAGGGTTGTCGTCTCCTCGCTGGACGTGTACTATCAAAGGAAACAAATCAGGGGAGAATAAAATCAGTTTTGTGATAGTCGCAGTGCACGTGACGAATGTAGTGTGGTGTTTTCACTTGCTGTTATTTCAGTGAATACATTTTGAACTGTGACGAAATGTCACGGTTGGTTCTCTGCGTTTCCTCCTTGTCTGTAGCGCGTTTCTTTCGATATTCCCGCTTTGCGCTCTGTTGTTTCCTTACCCTAGACATATGGCGCTGTGGCTTTGTTGCAGCCGGCTGCCTGCCGTGTTTCCGAGAGAGCTTCGGTCTGGAGGAGGAACTCGAACTGCGGACGTCTGGGGGCGTACAGGAGGCCACGTCGTTTTGTTGATGTTTGGCGTGACTCGTGTCAGGCGTGATGCATCGTTAAGGCCGTGATAGCAGCCAATGTTACTGTCTTGGTCGCAGGTGGATCAAAGGGGATGTGGCCTGGTTGTCCATTGAAACTCTCATCCTCCGGATGTCGTCGGATTTAAAAGTAAGAACTTCTGACCATTGTTTTGCGTTATTTGCAAGGAACTGGGCATTCCGGAGCCTACAGAAATTCGGTGAAGAATATTTGTTTCGTTGCTGTGTAAATGACTGAACAAGGAGCAATTTATTTAATGTTCACCTTATGCTCGTGTTCTGCGTGTGCTGTTTGCGAGTGTAAACTTGACTCTCACCTTTGTCTGTTGATTTTCAGCGCATTGTAAAATACTGGATCCAAGTAGTGACTTTCAATTGATTGGCTAGATTCTTCCTGTTCCTCATCACGACACGTGTTAAATGGCAAAGTAGAATTGTAGACCTTAACTTGCTACCTCATTTGCATGGCTTCAGTAACAGAGCCTAACCTGTTAACTAATTAAGGCTTGTGGTAAACGGAAGTTTAAGTATGTTGTTTTAAAATATTATCTGAAATGTGTCAACGATTTACTATTGAGCTGTACTTAATGTCATATTGTAAAGAAAGGTACTTATAGGAGGTTAACCGTCGCCGTAAGGTGTTGTGGACGGAGCACTTTCTTGTTATTCATTTTAATGTTCTAGTCAATCTGTAAACTTGCTAATTATATTCACTTCACAGGGAGTGTGCCTGCCTTGATGTTATAAGTGACCGTTTCATAACCAGTTATTAAACGCGCCTACGCGCATATTTATATTTATGGGAGAACTTAAACTGTGTTCTCCTGTTGAACTTTAACTAACGTGCAGAAAACTGAATCAGGTGTTTATTATTGTTCTAGTGTTACTATCTGTCAAGTGTAACATGAGACATTTTCTTGATCTGTTATCAAGTGTTACCATAAATGCAAATTGCGGTGAAGCGATGCGCTATTTCAGTTGTTCCCGTGATTTCCTATCTCCGCATTAGTTTATCTAAACTCATAATATTTAATTGTTTAAATATTGGAGGGAATTGCGTGTGTCCCACATTTGTTACGAATGATACTGCTCTTACAATTCCAAACAGGTTGCGTACAATATTAGACATTACAAACGGAGCAGGCATACTGATGTATTAAGTTCGTAGTGGTAGACTATCGATATTTGTGCAGTACTCTTCGTTAGGAAGGCTCTCTGACATTTCCAAACGCCGAATCATAATGAGATTACCTCCACTCACTTAAAGGCTGTCACTATGTTGTAACTAACCGGTTACTACGGGTTATTCCTTATTATTGGGAATGGAAATACTTATTGCTTATGAAATTAACGTGAGAAGAGTAGGGTCGCCACCGACTCTAACCATACAACTAATCAAAGATTTGGTCGAGTCGGAAAATAAATTAATCTGATCACAGACCAAAAACTCACAAAAATACATACGTTGTGATGTCGCTCATAGGGGATACGATGTAATTAATAGTGTTCACGACAATCAAACATTTAAAATAAAATAGCACATGCAAGAACACTGTGCAGAAGATCAGCTCCCAGCAACACACCTGAAAATAAGACTTAATCTAAAGCATTTGTTACAAAATACAAGGGGAGAATAATCACTGGACCTGTGCATAAGGAAACGCATTGGATGTGTTAACGGGAAAGCTACGAGGTGAGTGGCTTAGGTGCAAAAACGTAATCTCGGAACACATGAGAAAATTGTAGATAAAATCATTTATTCCTAAGATAAGGATGTGAGGCATGTACACGATTCCTGATAACACGCGGTTTGTGGAGACACAATTTCTAGGTATAGTGCAAAATTCCAACAATATCACATCACACAATCATGTTAACATTATCTGAAACAAACATGCGATCGGACAGTTAGTGATGCCGGTAGCCCTACAACTATAATGTTCTACCACGTGGTTGGCTCCCCACGGACGAAAGACACATAAAGCAAGGAAAATTTACGAGAAGGCAAGGCTCTAAATATCTAGAAAGATGAAAGCTTATACAGGCACAGCTGAAGGCAAACAGACATTCATACAGAAGCGAGTGCTCACTTCTTATCGACACCTTTGTGTCGCGCTCTTCCGGCGGATCCAAGTCTGCTACAGAAATTTACCAAACGAAAACTCTGCGACAAGGCAAAGCAATCTTTCAGAGTTGAAAAGCGAGACCAAAAGCTAACAGCTCTCCCCTCGCCAAGTAACAACGCGCCACGCGGTCAGTCTAACTCACCCTTCTTCGACTGGAGCACCGCTGTAGACGCTTCCCGTACCGGCGGCCGACTGCCTTTCCGCTTCTTCTCCAGCCTCTTCCACGCTCCGCGTGGCCCGGAAAACCCAAAGATGCCATTTCCGCCACCAACCTAACGCAGGTGGATTTCTCACAAGTAGCGAAAACCTCTTGCCTACTTGACCACTAAGCGAGTTGGCTATTCTGCTGAATCTGTACGACTATTGCAGACTTTCTGCAGCAGACTACGCCACCGTCTAGCAACGTGACACACAACCACATTCATTCAATCACGTCACTATGAGAGTAAAGAGAAAAGAGAAACAAGGAAAAGAAAGAGAAATGGCAATGAAAATGGGCTACCGGACTAATGAAAGGTGGCTACAGGACCCTTTCAATGTTACACAGTTTTACAATGCGATACGCCACATTCATTTTCCGCTGTTGTTAGTGGTTGTTATATAGACACAGTGAGTAAAGGGTCATACTTAAGCTATTTAAGTTTACGTACTGCGTAGACCTGTGCCTGATCGTACTTTCTCTCTCGTGGGTATAAATAGGGAATCAATGGGCTTTTTATTTGAATATTTGTGGTTTTTAAGAACTAAACTCAGTAAAGCTGCTACTTTATATGGTATTAGCGTGGTAATTATCTTCCACTAAAAGCAAAAGTACGCTTTAATACCGTGCAGTGCTTCATAACACTCATATAAGATGTCTATGTATTGTAGAAAGTACTGTTGATGGTTTTAAAATGTTTAACTACAGTTATAGCAGCGAAAATAACCAAATATGAGCCCCTAATATAAGTGTATTGGCTTCCACAAGCTTAGTCGGTTATCATAAAAGATTTTATGGGCATGGTTACTTATCAAAGAAGGTCACTGCAATCACGTACGAAACGTCATTATTCAGCGAAGATTTTAGAAATAGCAATTTTATCAGAAAAAAACGGTGTACAGCTGATAAACATAAGAATCGTTGAACACTGATACCTATAAGAAACTGTCTAGACTAAAACACTAAAGAACAAAAACAATATACTATTTCTAAAACTTAAATATCTGAGAAATAACTGGTCTTTGAACTGAGCAAGGGAGATTAAAGAACATAAAGATAAACAAGAATGTGTATGCATTCATGGAATTTGTCGAATAAAAGGAAATTCGTTAATGTAAGGTGGAATGACAGATTCAAAATCCGTAGAAGAGTAGGAACAACGCTTGCGAAGGTTATTATGTAAGACAAAGCAATGAGTTACATGTTACATGTTACAGTGTTACAAGATGTGCAGTTATCTCTAGGGGTAGCGTCTTTGATTCATAATCAAAACGTCTTCGGTCCCGGGTTCGATCCCCGCCACTGCCTAAATTTTGATAAATAATCAGCATTGGCGGCCGAAGACTTCCGGCATAAGAAGTCAGCCTCATTCTGCCAACGGCCTTGTCAAAGATGGCGGAGGAGCGGATAGAGGTTCAGGGCACTCTCATGTCCTAGGGGTGGGAAATTGCCCCTAAAGGCGGAAGAATCAGCAATGGTCAACGACATGAGGATGCAGAAGACAATGGAAACCACTGCATTAAAGACACGTAACGTGTATCTACAGGACATGTGGCCTGTAATTGAAGAAGTGTCATGATGATCTCTCCATTGGCAAAAGATTCTGGAATAGTCCCCCATTCGGATATCCGGGAGGGGACTGCCAAGAGGGAGGTTACCATGAGAAAAAGATTGAATAATCAACGAAAGGATCACGTTCTACGAGTCGGGGCGTGGAATGTCAGAAGCTTGAACGTGGTAGGGAAACTAGAAAATCTGAAAATGGAAATGCAAAGGCTCAATCTAGATATAGTAGGTGTCAGTGAAGTGAAGTGGAAGGAAGACAAGGATTTCTGGTCAGATGAGTTTAGGGTAATATCAACAGCAGCAGAAAATGGTATAACAGCTGTAGGATTCGTTATGAATAGGAAGGTAGGGCAGAGGGTGTGTTACTGCGAACAGTTCAGTGACCGGGTTGTTCTAAACAGAATCGACAGCAGACCAACACCGACGACGATAGTTCAGGTATACATGCTGACGTCGCAAGCTGAAGATGAACAGATAGAGAAAGTGTATGAGGATATTGAAAGGGTAATGCAGTATGTAAAGGGGGACGAAAATCTAATAGTCATGGGCGACTGGAATGCAACTGTTGGGGAAGGAGTAGAAGAAAAGGTTACAGGAGAATATAGGCTTGGGACAAGGAATGAAAGAGGAGAAAGACTAATTGAGTCCTGTAACAAGTTTCAGCTAGTAATAGCGAATAACCTGTTCAAGAATCACAAGAGGAGGAGGTATACTTGGAAAAGGCCGGGAGATACGGGAAGATTTCAATTCGATTACATCATGGTCGGACAGAGATTCCGAAATCAGATACTGGATTTTAAGGCGTACCCAGGAGCAGATATAGACTCAGATCACAATATAGTAGTGATGAAGAGTAGGCTGAAGTTCAAGACATTAGTCAGGAAGAATCAATACGCAAAGAAGTGGGATACGGAAGTACTAAGAATGACGAGATACGTTTGAAGCTCTCTAAGCTATAGATACAGCAATAAGGAATAGCGCTGTAGGCAGTACAGTTGAAGAGGAATGGACATCTCTAAAAAGGGCCATCACAGAAGTTGGGAAGGAAAACATAGCTACAAAGAAGGTAGGTGCGAAGAAACCATGGGTAACAGAAGAAATACTTCAGTTGATTGATGAAAGGAGGAAGTACAAACATGTTCCGGGAAAATCAGGAATACAGAAATACAAGTCGCTGAGGAATGAAATAAATAGGAAGTGCAGGGAAGCTAAGACGAAATGGCTGCAGGAAAATTGTGAAGACATCGAAAAAGATATGATTGTCGGAAAGATAGACTCAGCATACAGGAAAGTCAAAACAACCTTTGGTGACATAAATGCAACTGTGGTAACATTAAGAGTGCAACGGGAATTCCACTGTTAAATGCAGAGGAGAGAGCAGATAGGTGGAAAGAATACATTGAAAGCCTCTATGAGGGTGAAGATTTGTCTGATGTGACAGAAGAAGAAACAGGAGTCGATTTAGAAGAGATAGGGGATCCAGTATTAGAATCGGAATTTAAAAGAACTTTGGAGGACTTACGGTCAAATAAGGCAGAAGGGATAGATAACATTCCATCAGAATTTCTAAAATCATTGGGGGAAGTGGCAAAAAATGGCTCTGAGCACTATGGGACTCAACTGCTGAGGTCATTAGTCCCCTAGAACTTAGAACTAGTTAAACCTAACTAACCTAAGGACATCACAAACATCCATGCCCGAGGCAGGATTCGAACCTGCGACCGTAGCGGTCTCGCGGTTCCAGACTGCAGCGCCTTTAACCGCACGGCCACTTCGGCCGGCGGGGCGGCGGGGGGGGGGGGGGGGGGGGAAGTGGCAACAAAACGACTATTGACGTTGGTGTGTAGAATATATGAGTCTGGCGACATACCATCTGACTTTCGGAAAAGCATCATCCACACAATTCCGAAGACGGCAAGAGCTGACAAGTGCGAGAATTATCGCACAATCAGCTTAACAGCTCATGCATCGAAGCTGCTTACAAGAATAATATACAGAAGAATGGAAAAGAAAATTAAGAATGCTCTAGGATTCGATTACGATTGTGGATGGGGCCGTGATCAATTACTATTGGTTGCTTTACACAAAGTTAAATTTTTAAAATAGTAATTCCAGACTGAACAATAAATCAAAAAATACCACACGCTATTAATGAAGGAATAAACAACAGTGTAAATAATAGTGTTTTCAGTGCGTTACAATTGTAAGTAGGCTGTTTGTTTTCTTATTGGCAACGTTACGTAGCGCTCTGTATGAAAATCACTGGCTGTGCTGCATGCAGTCTGTGGCTAGTTTGTATTGTTGTCTGCCATTGTAGTGTTGGGCAGCGGCAGCTGGATGTGAACAGCGCGTAGCGTTGCGCAGTTGGAGGTGAGCCGCCAGCAGTGGTGGATGTGGGGAGAGAGATGGCGGAGTTTTGAAATTTGTAAGACTGGATGTCATGAACTGCTATATATATTATGACTATTAAGGTAAATACATTGTTTGTTCTCTATTAAAATCTTTCATTTGCTATCTATGCCTATCAGTAGTTAGTGCCTTCCGTAGTTTGAATCTTTTATTTAGCTGGCAGTAGTGGCGCTCACTGTATTGCAGTAGTTCCAGTAATGAAGATTTTTGTTAGGTAACTGATTTGTGAAAGCTATAGGTTAATGTTAGTCAGGGCCATTCTTTTGTAGGGATTATTGAAAGTCAGATTGCGTTGCGCTAAAAAATATTGCGTGTCAGTAATTTTTCAAAGGGGACGTTTCACAATTTAGCAAATCACCATAAAATACAGATACTGATAATATTTAAGAAAAAGCCACTGTGATCACGGCTGAAAGCCTTACACGCCAAAAATGACAATAAATTAAGAATGCTTAAGAACTCGCTGCAATTACAACTTACAGGTACTGAAACATTAAAAGGTAAGTTCCCACAAACACAGCAGAAGGTATCAGACGCCAGGAATGGCAGTAAATAAGGTTTAAGTCTTACGGCTAAATATCGAATTTTTTTAAGCAAATGACCACAATCACAGCTGAAGGCCTTATACGTCAGGAACGGCAGTTATACAAAAAATTTAGAAACCTGCAAAGCAGCAAATACAAGCATAGGTTAATTAAAAGAAAGAAGCAACTGATCACCAAACGGGTGGAATAAGATGACAGTAAGCTTGTAATACAACGCTTACACTGCTATTTTTATTCCAGAACCATTAACTAGTCATTCATAAACTTTAATGTAGGCATGACAAGGTATGGTAATAAATAATACAATAATAAAACACAAGGATCAGTCACAGATGGTGCTCCAGAAATCGACCTCTGAGAAGGTCCGGCTACCAAAACTTTCGCGAGCGATGAGCAGTCAAGAGTTGCATTCACTTCACAAGATGGTAACTCAGACTAGTGGCAGTCTAACGAATGACTAATGATAATCTTGCTGCAGCTACCTGACGTCCGATAAACCAAATGCAACTATGGAACAATACGCCAAAGCCGGACCCGGCGGTCTGCACTACGTCCCCAGAATACTGTGTTTAGAGCGCTCCGGACAAGCCAGGAACCACTACCAGATTTCCGTCCTAATCCAAAAACCCGAAAATCTGAACAAACAAATCGCAGTACAGAACACCAGACAAACTGACAGTAACTAAAACCCCACTCGATTTGCGTGCGAGGCAAAACCGAAATGTAACCAACCAGAATCAGCAACCACACATCATTGCGGAAACAATCGCACAGAAAGCCAAAACCAAGTACCAAATGGGTGACATCAATCCATTAGGAACACAGACGCACACTGAACTCACTGTGACAATTCTGACGATGGTTGGCAGAATGAAACAAATCTATTCACTGCTTTATTAATTCACAGTTGAGCAACCACACCGTCTAATCACTCAACAAAAGTGCTTTTAACACAGTACGGTCTTCAAATACTAAGCGGTATGCTGATTCACCAAACTGCACATGACGGCGAGATGATAATCTGTCACATCACATACGTACTACGGGGCCCACACGGGTGACTGACTCCGCTCTACTTGGATTGAAATGCCCTCGCTTAAAACTTGCTGGATCCGGTTTACGATGAGGTCGTGCACCCTCGTGACAACAGCCCTTCCATCCGTAAGTCCATGCGTGCCGCCAGCGGTCCCGGCGTGTTCCAGCACTGCACAGACCTGGCTTCTCCTGAGTCCCCAACCGAACTGACCCACTCACACGCCGCGGAAAAACGACGACGTCGCCCCAAAGATAGGGTAACTGTTACCACATATCGGTAACCGCCGCTGCTGCCACCAGCGGACAGGCAACGCTTGCGAAACCGAGTGGCGCCAGTCAAAACGGGAAGAAGACAAACAATTGCAACCATGCCAACTAAACTACAAACAGCACTAACGCGAGTCGCAGAACGGCTCAATGGAGAAGGAAGCCGTCAGTGCCCTTTCAAAGGAGCCATTCCGGCACTCGTCTGAAGCAATTTAGGGAAATGACGGAAAACCTAAATCAGAATAGAGGACGCAGGTTTGAACCGTCGTCCTGCTGAATGCGAGTCCAGGGTGCTAACCACTGCACCACTTCACTCGGTGACAAACCTGAACTTGTTTCTCTGTGGTTTCGCTAAACTCTTAAAGTGAATTTCGGGATTGTTATCTGAAAACGACCCAGCCTATTTCCTTTCCAGTGCCTCAGTAAGGGAATGTGCTCCAGCGGTATTAGCACCTCAGTACCACCTAAAAATATTAGCACTGTAAAAACATATTTGTCATGGACTTGTGCGGCTGGTCCCGGCGGAGGTCGGAGTCCTCACTCGGGCATGGGTGTGTGTCTTTGTCCTTAGGATGATTTGGGTTAAGTAGTGTGTAAGCTTAGGGACTGATGACCTTAGCAGTCAAGTCCCATACGATTTTACGCACATTTGAACACTTTGAAAAACATATTCGGTGTTTTTTCTGTTCAGATACGTGTAGATAAGTGAAGGAAATTCTGTTTTGCATGCAGACGCTCTGCGTTCGGGCGCCTGTACTGATAACCGTAAAAGTCAGAGGCTGTTTGTAGCCGGACGCTACCAGGGCGACGGCCGGAGATATTTACGGAGAACGACCGGAATGCCCCTAACAGCAGAAGGAAGGGTCCGAGGTGGGCGGCAGGGAGAATGCGCCGAGGATGTGGCCAACCATAAAAATACAGCGTCGCTTTCCATCACCAGATTTATGCGACCATTGAGGGTGTCCCTTTTATGAGTGTGGATCTGGATGCTTAAGAGTAAAGAACGGCCGGCCGCGCCTCCGCGCCGCCCCCGTACATTAGAGTGTCGGCAATCTCTGGTGGCCGCCGCCGCCTCCGACCCGCCTCCACCGCCCCCGCCGCCTCAGTTCCGCCACATAACGCCGGCCTGCCCCCGCGCCGCTATTGATTTTAAAATCAGGCATGCCGGCTTCGGCTCGGCCCGCGCCGCTGTTGGGTCATCACTCGTCCTCGCGCCGCGGCCGCCGCTCCGCGCTCTGAGGCGAGATTTACGACTGCAACGCCGCCGGACCGGAAGGGCCGAAGAGGTCTGCGCGGAGGCAGAGGCGGCGCGAGCCTGCTACCTACTGCCTCCTACCTGTCCTCTGCACGTCTCCGTATGTATATCTCACTGTAACAACACAGCGGTGTACCGGCAAATCAAGCAGAATCTACACGTCTTTCTTAAGACATCTCAAATACTCTATATCAGAGTAAGAGGTAACTACGAACCTGCCACACACACACACACACATATATATACAGGGTTATTACAAATGATTGAAGCGATTTATTTGAGATATTTTCACAATGCTTTGCACACACATACAAAAACTCAAAAAGTTTTTTTAGGCATTCACAAATGTTCGATATGTGCCCCTTTAGTGATTCGGCAGACATCAAGCCGATAATCAAGTTCCTCCCACACTCGGCGCAGCATGTTCCCATCAATGAGTTCGAAAGCATCGTTGATGCGAGCTCGCAGTTCTGGCAAGTTTTTTGGTAGAGGAGGTTTAAACACTGAATCTTTCACATAACCCCACAGAAAGAAATCGCATGGGGTTAAGTCGGGAGAGCGTGGAGGCCATGACATGAATTGCTGATCATGATCTCCACCACGACCGATCCATCGGTTTTCCAATCTCCTGTTTAAGAAATGCTGAACATCATGATGGAAGTGTGGTGGAGCACCATCCTGTTGAAAGATGAAGTCGGCGCTGTCGGTCTCCTGTTGTGGCATGAGCCAATTTTCCAGCATGTCCAGATACACGTGTCCTGTAACTTTTTTTTTTTCGCAAAAGAAAAAGGGGCTGTAAACTTTAAACCGTGAGATTGCACAAAACACGTTAACTTTTGGTGAATTGCGAATTCGGACCATAACAATACGCTCGTTCAGTCACCAATTGTATGGCCTGACAAATTTCAAGAGTGAGCTGAAGGAAGCACAATGCAACAATAGACTGTTGTAACAGATGATCATCCAGTCGCAGGTGCTGATTATTAAGACACATAGAAGTACAGTGTGTCACGGAAACAATATACTGTACTGGTCCGCTATGCAGGCACTGCATCTTTAAAGGATGACGAAATACACTGGAGCACTGTAATAATACACTAGTGTAACCTACAATCCCTTTAGCTTACTTTTTAGGTACGTCAGATTATAGACTACCACGATAGGTATATAGGGTATTAACGTGTGAAGGTAGGTACTAATTTTTTAATACATTATTTCCCGACAAATCACCGGAAACCGTACTTTCAATAAAATAGTTAGGAGTAACCGTGCAGACCCACTTAAAGCGCGACGTCACAAAAACACTAGGAAAAGTAGACGTCAGGCTGAGTTTCTTTCTGTGAATCTTGACGAAATATAATTCATCCACGAAACAGGTGATTTAGTAAACTATTGTTCGACGATAATAAAGGATTTTCATCAGTGTGGGAGCTTTACCAAATTGAAGTACTAGAAGAGATAGAGATAAAAGCAAAGAGCGCACGATTCTTCACTAAAACATTTTGCAAGTGAGAGAGCATTACGTAGAAACTGTTTCTTGTTGTCCTTCAGTTTAAAATTTGGTACTCTGGTAAGTTAATCACTATCACCTCTTGTGATTTATAAGGCGAAGTTCTTCTCCCACAACATAAATAATATCCTTAAATCTAACAATGAGTGTATGGATCAGATGCATGCAGCGCTACTATTACCGTGTCGCAGATAATGTTCCCTTCAAGCTCTGAAATTGTAGCAGGTTTCACCGTCATCCAAGGAGTTCAGAGCACATTCACTCATTCAGCTGCGACGCTTGTAATTCAGTCTGACCACATCGTTCAGAATAGACTACCAGTTATTATGCAAAAAGTGCTTCACACTGCCTATAGTTTGTATTTACTGTGGTGTCACCGCCAGACACCACACATGCTGGGTGGTAGCTTTTAAATCGGCCGCGGTCCGTTAGTATACGTCGGACCCGCGTGTCGCCACTATCAGTGATTGCAGACCGAGCGCCGCCACACGGAAGGTCTAGTCTAGAGAGACTCCCTAGTACTCGCCCCAGATGTACAGCCGACTTTGCTAGCGATGGTTCACTGTCTACATACGCTCTCATTTACAGAGACGACAGTTGAGCATAGCCTTCAGCTACGTCATTTGCTACGACCTAGCAAGGCGCCATATTCAGTTACTATAATTACTTCAAGAATGTATTCTGAACAGATAATATTGTGAATCATGTACCGTCAAGAGCGACGTTCATCATTAATGGATTAAAGTTAAGTATCAAACTAATTACGTCCGCTTTCTGAATTCTCATTCCTTGTCATGTTCCAGACCTCACGTCAGTATAGTTCTTCCATCCTCACGCTAGCCTGCGTGAGCTAAAACGCGTTGTAAGTAGGCTGTTTATGTTTTCTTATTGGCAAAGTTACGTAGCGCTCTGTATGAAAATCACTGGCTGTGCTGTGTGCAGTCTGTGGCTAGTTTGCATTGTTGTCTGCCATTGTAGTGTTGGGCAGCGGCAGCTGGATGTGAACAGCGCGTAGCGTTGCGCAGTTGGAGGTGAGCCGCCAGCAGTGGTGGATGTGGGGAGAGAAATGGCGGAGTTTTGATATTTGTAAGAATGGATGTTATGAACTCCTATGTATATTATGATCTTTCAACACTATTAAGGTAAATACTTTGCTTGTTCTCTACTAAAATCTTTCATTTCCTAACTATGCCTATCAGTAGTTAGTGCCTTCCGTAGTTTGAATCTTTTATTTAGCTGGCAGTAGTGGCGCTCGCTGTTTTGCAGTAGTTCGAGTAACGAAGATTTTTGGTGAGGTAAGTGATTTGTGAAAGGTATAGGTTAATGTTATAGTCAGGGCCATTCTTTTGTAGGGATTTTTGAATGTCAGATTGCGTTGCGCTAAAAATATTGTGTGTCAGGATAAGCACAGTCTTGTATAATTGTTCAAAGTGGACGTTTCAGCGTGAATTTCGGCCTCCATTCGTAACACTGTGTTGGCTCTTCTGCTAACACAAAAATTACATATATACCACGCAGCTGTTTCTAAAATATTACGTAACAACACGTAAGCTCGTAAGCCTATGCTTCTCGAACTGTAGATCATTATTCCGTTAGCAAAGTCACTTGTTATGAATAAAAATCGAACATATGTGTACTATAAAAGCAACGCTTCAGTAGCTGCATTTTTTAAATGTATAAATACAGTAAAATATAAAGTAACACTTTTACAAATTTACTATAATTAATTAGACATAAAGCTTTACTATGAAAAATAGTTTTAGGTGTTCCACCAAAAATGTAGGGGGAAATGTAACGATTTATGAGTGTAGGTATTTGTTCCAGAACACTCTGGAACACTAAAATCTCTGGAACACTGTGACCTGTCAAATTTGTCGACTCCTCGTGGAAGATTTTTCAAAACACGAAGGCATGAAAAACTGTTAGTCTGAGGGGTTTAAAAAAATAGTAAACTGTGGGTAAATTGAAGTCTTTCCTGAAATATAATCATCTGAGACCTCTACACAACTATCCCACTATTTCACGAGCCGAAGAATTCTGTGTTTAAAGAATTCCTGTGGCTGTGACAGGAGCCAATGGCCCACTGTGTCCTTCAGTCTGTCGTCCAAGTTGAATCGCTTTCCTTTTAGGTACTAGTTTAATGCGCAAAACACACGGGGGATACAGGGCAGCATGTCCAGGCAGTATCGCCGACGGTCAAGCTACTCCCGCTTGATATTGGGCATTGCACTTTATGTGATCTGGCAGACGTTCGAAGCCCAGGCAGTTTGCTCTTGAGGGACTTGAGTAGGCTACGGAGCATCTCACCGTATACGTCTCTACTAATCGTTTCTACGTACTCGAAGAATTCGATGAGTATCGGACATCGGACATCAAAAAAGACGGTGAGGTCCCGAGTTCGGGTCTCGGCCCGGCACACAGTTTTATTCTTCCAACAAGTTTCATATCAGCGCACACTCCACTGCAGAGTGAAAATCTCATTCTGAAGACGGTGTGCATCACTTTGCCCGCTGAGGTCACAGCATTGAATTTTTTAGGAGGAGCTCACGGCGTCACTTTTGCGTGCTTAGATATCTCACTACGTTTCCCACAGCGACATAGCCAAATTTCAACCGATTTGGTTCTACATCTACATGGATACTTTGCAAATCACGTTTAAGTGCCTGGCAGAGATTTCATCGAACCACCTTCACAATTCTCTATTATTCGAATCTCGTATAGCCCGCGGAAAGAACGGACACCTATATGTTCTCGTACGAGCTCTGATTTGCCTTATTTTATCACGGTGTTCGTATCTACCTATGTACGTCGGTGTCGAGAAAATATTTTTGCATTCGGAGAAGAAAGTGGGTGATTGGAATTTCGTTAGAAGATTCGTCGCAACGAAAAAGGCTTTTCTTTTAATGATGTCCAGCCCAAATCCTGTATCATTTCTGTGACATTCTTTCCCATATTTGGCAATAATACAAAACGTGCCGCCCCTTTTTGTACTTTTTCAATGTACTCCGCCAGACTTGGCTGGTAAGGATCCCACACCGCGCATCAGTATTCTAAAAGAGGACGCACAAGCGTAGTGTAGGCGGTTTCCCTCGTAGATCTGTTACATTTTCTGAGTGTCCTGTCAATAAAACGCAGTCTTTGGTTAGCCTTCCCCATAACATTTTCAGTGTGTTCCTTCCAATTTAAGTTGTTCGTAATTCTAATTCCTAGGAATTTTGTTGAATTTACGGCCTTTAGGTTTGATTGATTTATCGTGTAACTGTAGATTAACGAATTCCTTTTAGCATTCATCTGGATGACCTCACACTTTTCGTTATTTAGGGTCAACTGCCAATTTTCGCACCATTCAGATATCTTTTCTGAACCGTTTTGCGTTTTGTTCTGATATTCTGATGATTTTATTAGTCGATGAAAGACAGCGTCATCTGCAAACAACCTAAGACTGCTGCTCAGATTGCCCCCCAAATCGTTTATATACCAGATGATCAGAAAGTCAGTATAAATTTGAAAACAATAAATCACGGAATAATGTAGATAGAGAGGTACAAATTGACACACATGCTTGGAATGACATGGGGTTTTATTAGAACCAAAAAATTTAAAAGTTCAAAGAATGTCCGAAAGATGGAGCTTCATCTGATCAGAATAGCAATAATTAGCATAACAAAGTACGAAAAAGCAGAGATGATGTTCTTTACAGGAAATGCTCAATATGTCCACCATCATTCCTCGCCAATAGCTGTAGTCGAGGAATAATGTTGTGAACAGCACTGTAAAGCATGTCCGGAGTTATGATGAGGCATTTGTGTCGGATGTTGTCTTTCAGCATCCCTTGAGATGTCGGTCGATCACGATAGACTTGCGACTTCTGGCAACCCCAAGCCAATAATCGCAAGGACTGAGGTCTGGGGACCTGGGAGGCCAAGCATGACGAAAGTGGCAGCTGAGCACACGAACATCACCAAACGACGCGCGCAAGAGATCTTTCACGCGTCTAGCAATATGGGGTGGACCGCCATCCTGCATAAACATCAGCCAGGCTGGGGATGATGCGATTCTGTAACATATCGACTGTGGTAAATCCAACCCATACCGAGACTTTCTCTTCGTTCAATGGAGTTTCCACGACAGTTGTAGGATTCTCGGTAGCCCAAATTCTGCAGTTGTTGGCGTTGTCAAATCCTCGGAGCGTGAAATGAGCTTCGTCGGTCCACAACACGTTACTCAACCAATCGTCATCTTCCGCCATCTTTTGAAACGCCCACACCGCAAATGCCCTCCGCTTCACTAAATCGCCAGGTAACAGTTCATGATACCGATGGATTTTGTAAGGATAGCATCGGAGTGTACGCCTAAGTGCAACCAAACAGTAGTGTATGGAATGCCAGTGCGACTTGCGACTGCACGAGCGCTGACTTCTCCGTGCATAGACGAACCCGCTACAGTCTCCATTTCTTCCTGAACTGCCTCAGCAGCATTACGCCTTGTGCTCGGTCGGCCACTACGGGGTCTATCGTCTAAACAACCCGTGGCTTCGAACTTTGAAATCATTATCGCCACAGCTGCATTTGTCAACGGACCTTTACCCGTTCGAATCCCCTTCCTAAGGCGATGGGTTCGTAACGCTGTACTATCACATTCCCCATTCTGATAATACAGCTTCACTAAAAGCGCCTTTTCAGGTAACGTGAACATGCTGCGACTGCTGGCGCCTCTGATTCTCTCTCCCTTTTTTTTTTCTTTATTGTAATTTTAATCACCCCATACAGGCGGGCTGTCAGCACCATATTACGCTGCTCTCCAGCGTTAAGTGGTACAATAATATGACATATAGGTGACACAGACAATACAATAAAAACGGCGGGCAAAAAATGTAGATACAAAAAACAATAAACATGAAGCCGTTCACGCTGGATGAGAAGTACACTAACACTTGTTGACACAGCGCACATAACACGGAGGACTGCGAAGACACACGTGAACAGTGGAGGCGTGACGGAGAAAGAACACTAAACACAAAACGAAGGCACACACATGAGACACTGATGGCGATGATCTCCGGCGCGCGAAAGTCCACTGAGCGTGTACGAGTCCGGGGACATGCCAACAGAGGAGGAAGGGGGGGGGGGAGAGGGAGAGGGGAGAGCAGAGGTGCCATGGGCAGAGGAGATAGGGGGAAAGGAGGAAAGAGGAAAGGGGAGGGGAAGCCCGGGGGAAGAGGGGTGAAGGAAGGGGGATGGGGGAAAAGGAAAGAACAGGGAGGGGAAGGGAGGGAGGGTGCCTAAAGGAAAGGAAGTAGGGGGGGGGAGATCAAAGTTGATAGGAGGGGTAGATGGAGGGGTGGAGGACATCATCAGGGAGGGGGAGCTGGCGGAAGCCACCTTGGGAGAGGGTAAGGAGGGTGGAGAGATGGAGACCGGGTGGGACATGGGAATACAGGTGCGGCAGCGGGCAGGGGCGGGAGAGGATGGGCGAGAAAAGTGGGTGAGGAGGATCGAGTTTGCGGGAGGTGTACAGGAGCCGTATCCTTTCAAGGAAAAGGAGGAAGTGGGGGAACGGAGTGAGATCGTACAGGATCCGCGTTGGGGAGGGGAGACGGATGCGATAGGCGAGGCGGAGAGCATGGTGTTCAAGGATTGAAGGCTTTTATAAAAGGTAGGGGGGGGGCGGAGATCCAGGCCGAATGGGTGTAACAAAGGATAGGGCGGATGAGGGATTTATAGGTGTGGAGTATGGTGGAGGGGTCCAGACCCCATGTACAGCCGGAAAGGAGCTTGAGGAGATGGAGTCGGGAGCGTGCCTCGGCTGGGATTGTCCGGAGATGGGGGGTCCAGGAGAGATGACGGTCGAGGGTGACGCGAAGGTACTTAAGGGTGGGGGTGAAGGCGATAGGACGGCCAAGATGGTGAGATAGAAATCAAGGAGGCGGAAGGAGGAGGTGGTTTTGCCTACAATGATCGCCTGGGTTTTGGAGGGATTGACTTTGAGCAACCACTGGTTGCACCAAGCTGTGTAGTGATAGGGGCATGCCTACCGGGATACCCTCTCCACCCAGGTCGAAAGCCACCCCTTCACACGGAACTCAATGCCCCTATCACTACACAGGATCTCATTGCTGCACTCCGCACGAAACGCAACACCGCTCCTGGTCACGATCATGTCACCTACTGTCACCTTCGTGAAGCTCCTGTCTCTTTCCTCTCCACCCTGGCCAGGCTCTACAATGTAGTCCTGTCCACCGGTTACTACCCCGACCTGTGGAAAACCTCCCATATCCTGATGTTCCTTAAACCTGGTAAACCGCCGTCCACCGTCTCCTCATACCGTCCCATCAGCCTTACCTCGGTCTTCAGCAAGGTCCTGGAATCTATCCTCACCCGCCGCATCCACCAGCATCTCCGCCAGCACCGCTTCCTTCCCATTACCCAGTGTGGCTTTCGGCCTTCCTTCTCTTCCGACGACCTTCTTCACCTCACTCATCGCCTTTCCGAACAGCTTAATTCCCGTCGCTCCACAATCTTCCACTCCCTGGACCTCGAACGTGCTTATGACTGCGTATGGCATTCCGGTCTCCTCTTCAAGCTCCAAACCTTCGCCCTTCCCATTAACTATGTCCGTCTGATCGGCTCCTTTCTCTCCCACCGTCCTTCCTACGTCACCATCCATAACACGGATTCCTAGACCTTTTTTCCCTCCGACGGTGTACCCCACGGCTCCATCCTCTCTCCCCTTCTATACCTTTTATATATGGTGGACATGCTGCGGCCGTCACCCCCCCGTCCACCTTCTCCAGTTTGCCGAGCACACCACCTTCCTTGCCCTTGCCCCCACCCTGCAGCGCGCCCAACACCTTCTCCAATCCCATCTTGACCGGTTCACAGCTTGGTGCAACCAGTGGTTGCTCAAAGTCAATCCCGGAGGCGGAACTGAAGAGAATCGAAGCATTTGAGATGTGGTGCTACAGAAGAATGTTGAAAATTAGGTGTACCGATAAGGTAAGGAATGAGGAGCTTCTCCACTGATTTGCTGAAGTAAGGAGTGTATGGTAACCACTGACAAGATGAAGGGACAGCATGGTAGGACACCTGTTAAGACTCAGGAAACAACTCCTGTGGTAGTATAGGGAGCTGTAAAGGGCGAAAACTGTAGAGGAGGACAGGAATTGAATACATACAGCAAATAACTAAGGACGTAGGCTGCAAACGTTAATCGAAGAGATCAGGTTGCGACAGAGGAGCGTGGCGAGCCGCACCAAACGAGACAGAAGACTGATGTCTCAAAGAAAGCGAAGCCGATTTTACGTGAATTAGAGCAAAGTCCCCTTGGGGTGGATAATTTATAGTTCACTCTACAGCTGATGGTAGTCCTTATTCGAAGTTGCGAATTCATTTAATGTAATTCGTAACGGCTGTAGTCGCCGCAGTGTCTGTTCGTTTGGACATGCATGCATGTCCAAAGGAACTTTGCATCGTAATCAGAATAACACAGGCGCTGCAATATCATATTCTGATTCATGTTTTCTGTGATTTACCGAAGTTTCGATCGATGTTTTCTGAAAAGACATAATTGGTTCAAATGGTTCAAATGGCTCTGAGCACTATGCGACTTAACTTCTGAGGTCATCATTCGCCTAGAACTTAGAACTAATTAAACCTAACTAACCTAAGGACATCACACACATCCATGCCCGAGGCAGGATTCGAACCTGCGACCGTAGCGGTCGCTCGGTTCCAGACTGTAGCGCCCAGAACCGCACGGCCACTCCGGCCGGCGAAAACAATTCATGATTCCAAAACAGCATATCATTCCCGACTATTTTGGCAACAATTTCCGTTCAGTGCGTTGGTCTTACGCCACCTTGCATTGTATTGTATTGTATTGAACTGGGAACCTAGAAACGACGGAGAGGCTTCGTCCCCGTCGTAGCCCTCAGTGGTTCATAACCACACAACAGGCTACAGCAGTCGAGTCACCCCACCGCCGCCCCATACAGAACCCAAGGTAATTGTGCGGTTTGGCCCCCAGTGGACCCCTTCGGGATAGTCTCACACCAGACGTGTGTAACCCTAAATGTTTGCGTGGTAGAGTAATTATGGTGTACGCGTACGTGGAGACAGCGTTTGCGCAGCTAGCGCCAAGATAGTGTAACTGAGGTGGAATAAGGGAACCAACCCACGTTCGCCGAAGTAGATGGAAAACCGCCTCAAAAACCATCCACAGGCTGGCCGGCACACCGGACCTCGACACTAATCCGCCGGGCGGATTCGTGCGGGGGACCAGCATGCCTTCCCACTAGGGAAGCAGCGCGTTAGACCGCGCGGCTAGCCAGGTGGGCTTGCACCACCTTACTGAGGGGACCTGTATGTCCGCATGGTACCACTCTACTGGCGAATGTCGGAGCCAACGTCTTGCTGCATCGATAACTCCACGATAACCTCAACGATCATCCACGTGTGCTTCCCGCGGAGTGCGTCCTTTATTGGGCCAAACACGTAGAAGTCGGAAGGTGCGTGATCCAGGCTATAAAGTAGGTGAGAAAGAAGATTCCAATGATGTTTTGTGAGCTCCTCTCCCGTGTGCAGTATTGTGTGATGCGTTGCGTTGTCTTGGAGAAGTCGTTTCTTCAATTTCCTGAGCGTAGCACACTAAACTTCAGAGTTGACTGTTGCACCATGAGAGAGGACAGCAAACAGAATAACTCTTTCAGAATCCCAGTAGACTATCGCCATGACTTTACCGGCTGAGTTTATGGCTTTGAACTTTATCGTCTGAGGAGAGGTAGTGAACTGGTGCGTCGCTGGCGCCAGTTTCCATCGATTGTCTTTTCATCGTTGAGTCGACTTCGATGCTTATTTGTCTTCTTTACATCTTTGGCGGCGGGGAATTTTAACTGCAGTGCGCGCGCTCTGGTGGTGGCTGGTGTGCGGGTATCCGCGGTGTGAGGTGGTGTGACTTGGGACTGGGTTTCAATGCAGCACGGCGAGAGGCCGAACCGGCATGACGAAGGACCGTGGCCAGCAACTATTGTGAGTTGAACCGTTACAATGCAAATTTTCTGCACATGGTGGTTGGGATTTTCCTCGAGGTTGGAAGGACAAGCTCCGTAGAGTTGGTTACAGGTTCCAGAAGCCGGATGAATTTGGGGTCGTCGAGTTGCTTCGGTGGGTGGTGTTCATGTTAACTAAATATTCCAGTGTCCTAAAAACTATTTGGAATTGTTCCAGTTTCTTATCACTGAATTTGGTGTCGTCACTTGATACCTTGACGGCAGTTAAGGCAGTATAACGACGCCCACCCAACAGACACGAGGCATGGCTAAACACGTAGCTAGAAGTGTAACTAAGTAGTGCGTGTGTGTTTGGCGATCCAAGCTACGCTGAAATATCTTTCCCATTCTACCAGTTATGTCATTATTTTGGTTCAAATGGGTCTGAGCACTATGGGACTTAACTTCTGAGGTCATCAGTCCCCTAGAACTTAGAACTACTTAAACCTACCTAACCTAAGGATATCACACACATCCATGCCCGAGACAGGATTCGAACCTGTAGCGGTCGCGTGGTTCCAGACTATAGCGCCTACAACCACTCGCCCACTCCGGCCAGCTGTCATTATTTTAGTCTGGCCTATAAATGTGTGCGAGATTGTTCTTCCTATTATAATTTTCATGCCACGGTTTTAGTGATGGTTTTAAGGAACTGGCTAACCAAATTTTAAGAGCCGTGACTGACCAAGTAAGTCATGGAGGTTAATTCTGTTGGTTTCGTTTGGGGAGTATATCATTGAACGATACTAATAACTAGTTGTGCAGTTATGTTTATGTATCTCATGCTTCAGAATATTGCCTGTCGCCGATGTGTTTTCTGTTGCAGATAATTGGCAGTGGTTGACGTGAGCAAACTGGGATCGGACTACCACAGTGGCAGAGTGATGTTTAAGGCCCTGCCCCCCACCTCCTCTCCCCCCCTCTCCCCCCCCAACATCTAGGGTTATGTTGTTAATGTCCTGTAATTCCATCCTTTCGGTGGAGAGTTATGGTTTCTGAAGCTCAATCGCAGTGCAAAGCTGAGTACCTTTTTATTTCATTTCCTGTCCCGTGGATTTCTTGTATTGATTAAAATCTGTTGGTGTGCTCGCGTCCATCGCTAATTACCATGTAGAGTCGAAGCAGCCCATGTTAAGTTTTTATTGGGAATATCTTTCCTTTATAATCATATGAACCTGGTATATGAAACTAGTATTGCTCTAAATAATAAGAAGTTGCGATGTAAACTTCAGAAATTTTGGGGCTTGTTGAGCTCAGAACTTTGATGTGAGTTAGTAATGTTAGTCATATTTTATGAATCAGGAATTTA
The DNA here is from genome assembly GCF_023898315.1 of Schistocerca nitens. Lineage (NCBI taxonomy): Eukaryota > Metazoa > Arthropoda > Insecta > Orthoptera > Acrididae > Schistocerca > Schistocerca nitens. The sequence goes on from NC_064614.1 coordinate 74,989,430, forward strand.
TGAACATTGTATTAGTTAATGAAAAGTTGGCTAGCAAACCTTAAAAATATTGGTGTTTCTTGAACTCAAACTTTTATCTCAACTAGTTAAGTAAGTCCTATTTGACGAAGGATGCTTTTATGAATATTGATTTGAAATTATGAAAAGTTGCCCAAAGAAGTCTTAAAACATTACTGTCTGTTGAACTCTGAACTTCGACGAGCTTATAAGATAGATAAAAGAGATTCCATGTAAGTGATGAAGTAGGTGTCGTTCGTTTGTCAGTCATGTTGAATTAGTTATGGTTCCATGGACATGGCTTAAATTAATGTAAGTGGTTGAAAGAAACCGATATGTGGAAGATTACTTAAAAGATTTTGGTGTTCTATAGGACAAGCTTTGTTGTAATTACGGTTACTGTCAATCTATTATGAGCAATGTATTTGTAGTAAAAAAGTGTGCGGCAACTACAACTGATTTCTATTGTAATTTCGGTGTGTCCTAGGGGACCACTCCACAAATAGTTTGACGCTACTCCTAGGATTGTCGTTTTGTTTGTGGTTCAAAGTGATGAACACATGTTTCATCGCCTGTGGCGGAGCCCGTTAAAAAATTTTCACCATCAACCTAGTAGCGGAAAGAAATTCCGCACAGGTGCCCCTTCTTTGCTCTTTAAGGTCCTCTGTTTGGCGGCGAGGAACCTAGACGGCACCCACCGTAAAGTACCCAAAAATGTTCAACTGTGAGTGAAATCTTATGGGACTTAACTGCTAAGGTCATCAGCCCCAAAGCTTACACACTACTTAACCTAAATTATCCTAAGGACAAACACGGACACCCATGTCCGAGGGAGGACTCGAACTTCCGCCGGGACCAGCCGCATAGTCCACGACTGCAGCGCCTGAGACCGCTCGGCTAATCCCGCGCGGCTTTAAGTACCCCAACTGGTGGACAAATGTGTCGGCGCTACCAAGAGAGACGTCCAGTTGTGCAGCGAGTTGTTTGATCGTGATCATTTCGAAAGAGAATTTCCGCTCGTTCCAACATTGCTGAAGTCACAGCTGTGTGCGGCCGTCCGGCACGCGAAAGATCGGACAGGTTCGCGCGGCCTTGTTGCGATGACAGCATTCTGAAAAATTTTAGAAAAAGTAATGTACAGGCAGCTGCTCAACCATCTGACCACAAATAACATATTATCAAGAACACAGTTTGGATTTCTGAAGGGTTCTGATATCGCGAAGGCTATTTACACCTACAGTGAAAATGTACTTAATTCATTAAATAACAAATTACAAGCAGCAGGTATTTTCTGTGATTTGTCAAAGGCATTTGATTGTGTGAACCACAACATCCTTTTAAGTAAATTAGATTTCTATGGTGTCACGGGCAGTGCTGCAAAATGGTTCAAGTCATACCTCACTAATAGGAAACAAAGGGTGTCAGTGCAAGGGACTAGTGAATTAAGTCATCAGTCATGATCAGAATGGGAAGAAATTACATGTGGTGTCCCACAAGGATCCATCTTAGGGCCATTGCTTTTTCTTGTGTACATTAATGATCTCTCATCAGTTACACTGCCAGAAGCAGAGTTCGTTTTGTTTGCAGATGACACAAGTATTGCAATAAATAGTATGTCAAGTGTAGTTCTAGAAATATCTGCTAATGATATTTTCATGGATATTAATAAATTGTTTAAAGCCAACTCACTGACATTAAACTTCGAAAAGACTCACTATATGCAATTTAGAACTTGTAAGAGGTCTCCACCCAGCATATGCATAAAATACGAAGCTGAGCAGATAGAAGAGGTTGACAGTCTTAAATTCCTGGGATTACAACTTGATAATAAATTCAGTTGGGAAGAGCACACCACAGAACTGCAGAAACGCCTTAACAAATCTGTATTTGCAATTCAAGTGTTAGCAGACATAGGTGACATAAAAATGAAAAAGCTTGCATACTTTGCCTACTTTCATTCCGTAATGTCATATGGTATAATTTTTTGGGGTAACTTTTCAAGTCAAACAAAAGTTTTCAGAGTCCAAAAGCGTGTAATACGTATTATTTGTGGAGTAAATTCACGGACGTCCTGTAGAAACCTCTTCAAAGAACTGGGTATACTAACTACTGCCTCTCAGTATATTTACTCATTAATGAAATTTGTCCTAAATAATATATCTCTTTTTCCAACAAACAGTTCAGTTCATACATACCAGGAACAAAAATGATCTGCACAAGGACTTAAAAGCACTTACTTTAGTTCAAAAAGGGGTCCACTACTCAGGAACACTCATCTTCAGTAATTTGCCAGTAAACATAAAAAATTTAGTTACAAATAAAGGTCAGTTTAAAAGGAGCCTGAAAGACTTACTAGTGGCCAACTCCTTCTACTCCATTGACGAATTTTTTAATAGAAACAAATGATGTATTGTATATATTCATACTATTAGTATTGTTATTTCAGCTTTAAAAAAAAATTTTGACATGTTCCACATCCACGAGGATCTCCTCAGCACGGATCTATGGAACGTAAACTAATCTAATCTAATCCAATCTAATCTAAACGCTTTGCTGAATGACTCACCGTGCTTCCTTCACTGCCAGGTGCCCGTAGACATTCTGCAAGCGCCTATGAATATCTGTGATGCTCTGTTTTCCACCAAAAGAAACTCAATGACAGCTGTTTGCTTGGAACGCACCCCCGTCGAAGGCTACGTATAGCGCCGTCAGATATCGGATCCTCATGAAACTAAGGGCTGAAGCGTGATTATTCCACAATGTCACAGAAAAAATTTCGCATTTGTTCAATAAAAAAAAAATACACAGCATTCCATATTGAACGCCTCTCGTACCTCAGTCAAATGGCGGAGTGTTTGCCATCCTAAGGCAACGATACCTTTATATCCTTGTCAAAATAGACCTGTAATTATGCAAATGCCTGTACATAGGAGTTAATTCTTTAATTTTAATTTTAAAAACCAAAAGCCTCAGTTCCAAAGTTTACCTAGATTTACGTATGTTTCATTCGGGATAACCCAACCTTCTTCAGAATAAAAGTAACTACCGTTTGTCCATAGGGACGTCGTCAAGGTAAAACTAAAAATCCATAAATTACCGTCACACTGTAAAAACTTATCTGAAATTGCCTCGGCCCCACTTCGCGACCGCGATGCGGCAGCCATGATTGCTGTACTGGAACAGACCGTAGGGTCCTGAGGCCCGCCTAGGGGGACACAATACATTGCGCCTGCACAGGATAAAATCTACGCCCTTTTCCTCAGGTGTACCTTTCCTTTATCTCGCTCGTGGTTGTCGCATCGCGGTCGCGAAGTGGGCCTGTGGCAGTTTCAGATACGTTTTTACAGTTTGATGATAATTTCTCGATTTATACTTTAGCTTGACGACGTCCACTATGGGCAAACTGTAGTTACTTTTATTCTGAAGAAGGTTGGGTTATCTCGACTGAAACCTATGTAAATCTAGGTAAACTTTGCAACTGAGGCTGTTGGTTTTTAAAATTAAAATTAATATTTATACAGAATGAGATTTTTCGCTCTGCAGCGGAGTGTGTGCTGATATGAAACTTTCTGGCAGAGTGAAAATCTCATTCTGGAAACATCCCCCAGGATGTGTCTAAGCCATGTCTCCACAATATCCTTTCTTTCAGGAGAGCTACTGTATAGTTTGGAAGGTAGGAGACGAGGTACTGGCAGAAGTAAAGCTGTGAGGACGGGGCATGAGTCGTGCTTGGGTAGCTCAGCTGGTAGGGCACTTGCCCGCGATAGGCAAAAGTCCCACCCGAGTTCGAGTCTCGGTCCGGCACACAATTTTAATCTGCCAGGAAGTGTCAATATTTATACAGTTGCTGATAGGACCACGAAATGTTGAAAATTTGTAAGTTATTTTTTATCTTTTATTTAAACTGTAGTCATAAAACACGTCTAATATCCTTGGAAAAGTGACCTGTAGGTAAATCCTTACAACTATCTAGCCCGTTGAGGAGTGCTTGAAGGTCACAAAAACTTACTTGCAGACTAGCTTGGCCGCGCTCACATTGACCTTATTGTTAGCAATTAGTATTCGCGTAAATAGACCAATGCATTAGAGAAACCCAGCCAAAATTCGTGTTATAAGCTTGCTCACCACCAGTTTTTTGACTCCTCAGACGAGACGCTGCAGTGAAGCGGCTCCTTTGTTTTCAATCACTCGGGGTCATAACTGCAGGGATTGTCCGCGTAGCAAATGAGGCGTTAAGAAACTAAAGCTCTCGTAACGGGGCGCAGGCGGCGATACCGGCAAAGTGGTGTCCTGAGTACAGTGTGAGGGTTGGTAGTGTGGGGGGGGGGGGGGGGTTGAGGAAGGGTGGCACGGGGTGCGTCACTGCAGGCGCTGCTAAATGGCCTAGGAGGAGCAGTTGCAAGGAAACGTCCGATAAGAAGGCCCGCCAGCCGACTATTGGCCGCTGCCACTTCTGCCGGCCGGCGCGCTGTCAGCCTTTTCCTCAATTTCCGGCATAACGGAGAACAACGGAAGCCGAGTTTTCCGCTCGTCCGGTCGAGAGACAGTGGGATGCCAACCAACCCTCTGCCGTCTGAATGCAGATATCCAAATAAAAAGGAAAATATGAGCAAAAGAAACAGGATTCACTAATTTTCAGACGTCTTCGGCGAAATTGCATCTCCTGAGAATTGCTGTGCAAAGTTTCTAGTTTGGTTTCGTTTTAATGAATTGTTTACGCATACTGAGAAGCAGAATCTAAACATAACGAAGTAATGAGTACACATCCCCCGAATGAGACCAATTAGACAGGGAAGTAAAGACAAGTGGGTCACCAATTTTTTTATAGAGTTTAACAAGTTTTGACGTGAGACATTCAGAAGTTATGTTTTGTGAGTGTGCTGACCCCAATAACTAAGTGTAAAATAAAATAAAGTTCAACGACCAACAGAGAACCCTCGTCCAAGAATTGACATGTTACAGACAAAAATGATCCTGACAGAAATATTGAATAAATCACGAAAGATAATATTATGGAGAGAGTACGAAAATAACGGACACCTTTCAGTGTGTGCTCATTAGACTGTTCCTTCCATTTAATAGATGTTGCAAATCTTTCTCACTTTGACTGAGGTTATAAAAGTCATCAGCGAATACTAAGTTGAATTTTAATTCCACTCCTAAGACTTTCTTTGCTTTCCATTAGCCTCGCGGAGTGGCCGAGAGGTTTGAGGCGCCATATCACGCATTGCAAGGGCCTTCCTGTCGGAGGTTTGAGTCCTTCCTCGGGCATGGGGGTGTGTTTTGTTATTGTTGTTGTGGTCTTCAGTCCTGAGACTGGTTTGATGCAGCTCTCCATGCTACTCTATCCTGTGCAAGCTTCTTCATCTCCCAGTACCTACTGCAACCTACATCCTTCTGAATCTGTTTAGTGTATCCATTTCTTGGTCTCCCTCTACGATCTTTACCCTCCACACTGCCCTCCAATACTAAATTGGTGATCCCTTGATGCCTCAGAACATGTCCTACCAACCGATCCCTTCTGCTAGTCAAGTTGTGCGACAAACTTCTCTTCTTCCCAATCCTGTTCAATACCTCCTCATTAGTCATATGATCTACCCATATAATCTTCAGCATTCTTCTATAGCACCACATTTCGAAAGCTTCTATTCTCTTCTTGTCCAAACTAGTTATCGTCCATGTTTCACTTTCATACATGGCTACGCCCCATACAAATACAATTTTGTTATTAGCAGAAGTTATTTTAAGTAGTGTTTAGGTCCAGGGACCGATGACCTCAGCAGTTGGGTCTCTTACGAATTCACACATATTTGATCATTATTGCCATTATTACTATTTCTGCGATGTGCAGATTTAACGGCAGAGGAAATAACGGCAATGTCCCTAACTTATATCATTCCGTATCCGTGGTCTTCGTTCTTAGTTCTCCGTTCATATTTGGTCCTTTTGTTTCTTGTGTGTATCGTATGCTGCGCATCTTTCCGTATTGCTGACCTTTATTTTCAGAGAATTTCGGACATCTTGCACCATTTTACGTTTTCGAAGCCTTTTTGTATCTCTACAAATATTGTGGAAGTGTTAACAGCAAGATATTCGTTACAACCTTTGATACTGTTGATACCGTTGAAGGTTTCAATCCTTCTCTAAAGATATCGTGGTCTGCTACCCTGTGCCGGCCGGGGTGGCCGAGCGGTTCTAGGCGCTACAGTCTGGAACCGCGCGACCGCTACGGTCGCAGGTTCGAATCCTGCCTCGGGCATGGATGTGTGTGATGTCCTTAGGTTAGTTAGGTTTAAGTAGGTCTAAGTTCTAGGGGACTGATGACCTCAGAATTTAAGTCACATAGTGCTCAGAGCCATTTGAACCATTTTTTTCTGCTGCCCTGTGATCTCACTCCCTTGTAATGCTGTGAGACCACACCTTCGTTCTGGTGTTCATAACCATTCGACGAAATCTGAACGTGATCCGAATCATCAAGGGTGTGTGAGCTTTTTCAGTACTCCGGTTTCGCGCCATTCTGTGGCGTGATCACAGAGGAGTGCAACATTCACATGCATCAATACAACGTCGAAGAGTCCCTCTAAGCCCCTCCCCCAGATCAGCAGTGTCCTTCGTGGCGGCCGCCCACATCTATTTCAGAATTTAAAAAAAAAATGTGGCTTCTCAGAGAAAACCAGCAAAGTAGTAGTAAACAGGCAGGAAACTGGAAAAGAAGGTGCGTCAAGTGGTTGCCTAATTAAAGCCGCCTAGGGCTACTATGCAAGTTTTCTCTGTAAATGCACCTTTTTAAAATTCTCATTTACTGTGGGTAGGTGTCACCGAGGGTTTGCTGGCCTGTTGGGTTTTTTGCCTTTTCATTCACGCAAGTGCCATTGTCGCACTTCTCAACGATCACGTCGCAGGAGGGAGTGAAACAGGAGCACTCAAAAAAGTGAAAGCATCCTATCCTCCTTTGGGCCACTTTCAAATTTCTGTCAGTGGTTTTGAACGGTCCCTAGTGGTTCCACCCTGTACGTCAGACACAAATTCCGGTTCCTCCACTCCAAAGGCGCGCGATCGCGTTCAGTGGGGTTGTTAAGCCACGATGCCCTGAGAGAACGATTGAAGCGTCAGGGAAATGTGAACACTGTCGAAGACTGACAAGAACGTATTCGTGTTGCCCATCATACTGCAAACCGCCGCTTTCAACTCTCAAGGAAAGGGGTGGTTTCATTTCGACCTTTAAGTCACCCCCCGAGAACTTTCCGTGTTGGTTCTGACCGGCAGCGGGCCTGAAATCTTTTTAGCGGTCCCACATAAAAAATCCACATGATTGCAACGCTGGATGTCTAGGTTCTAACCCCATCGCATAGGCGTCAAAATTTGGGATGCAATGTCGATCAGAGGGGCTGTGACAGCCTTCCCATCGCGTAACAAATGCACGATGGCATTGGGTAAGATGTGTACAGAGTTTGGTGCCAATGTGACATCATGAAACCACATTACACTTCACATGAACCTTTGATCTCTGGCCTTTTATCCGCGTGTGTCAACGCCTTGCTGTTTGAAGAATCGCAGAGCCCGAGGCTGAGGCCGGCCGCGGTGGTCTAGCGGTTCTGAAGCTGCAGTCCGGAACCGCGGGACTGCTACAGTCGCAGGTTCGAACCCTGCCTCGGGCATGGGTGTGTGTGATGTCCTTAGGTTAGTTAGGTTTAAGTAGTTCTAAGTTCTAGGGGACTTATGACCTAAGATGTTGAGTCCCATAGTGCTCAGAGCCATTTGAACCATTTTTGAACGAGGCTGAGGTCGCAGGGCGACACGCTTCTGCATCGGTACAGAGCGATGTTTTACGCACCTCTGAGCCAAATTTCATATTTGTGCTTCGCAGTGGTAGATAATTACGGGGTTTCGAAGAAGTGGTCCTTCAATTCTGCTCCACACGGTAAGGGTCTGCTTCTTTATTTAGTTAATATATAGTTATGTTGTTCTTCAGTACCAATCATGTTTAAGCTTACAAGATAACGCTTAGTGACAAGGCATCTGGCATATCAAAATGTCTAGAAATGCTCTAAACTGGAGACAAACCGTAACAGATCCGATGCAACAACTAGGCAGGAAACAATGCCCACAAAAAACATGATTACGCGTTGGAGTCTTGCTCCACTGCATCACATGTACCGATTTCGATTATATCAGGTAATTCCTTCGTGTTGTGCGTTCCTTCTCTGTCTTATAGCATATCTGATCTTACTATAATTTAAAGTCTCACTCCAGGTTTGTCTGTCTCCATGTGAGGACTAATGTCAGAAACTTCTGTAACGATTTCAACACAATATTCACTTTGTGATAGACTGATTCACGGGGAACGTTTGCCTGTATAATTTATTACCGCTACTTCAAATGTCTGTTATCATCGTGGCTTTTGGTGAACAATGAATTTTGAAATACAAGTGTTCTAACACGAGGAAACTACATCTAACTCCAAGAAGATCTGCAGAGGATCTGTTCTCCGCAATTGACGCTCAGCGTAAAAACAAAGTAATTCATTGTTCTTGAAACACTGCAAATAGTTACTACTCTTAGCTGTCTTGGAACAAACGTCCAGAACAACCTATGCCCGAACTGGAAAGGTAAATCTATCAGTGGGAAAAGGACATGAGAAACTAAGAGGGTTTATATTACCTATATGATACCTAGGGAAATGCAAGTCGATGACGAATGTAGGGCTTCTAACACTCAAATGGCTCTAAGCAGTGTTTCGAGTACAATGAATTACTTTGTTTTTACGCTGAGCGTCAATTGCGGATGACAGATCCTCTGCAGATCTTCTTGGAGTTAGATGTAGGTCATCAGTCCCCTATAACTTAGAACTACTGAAACCTAAGTGACCTGAAGACATTACTCACATCCATGCCCGAGACAGGACTCCAACCTGCGACCGTAGCAGTCGCGCGGTTCCGAACTGAAGCGCCTAGAAACTCTCGCCCGCCGAGGCCGGCTTCTAACATTCATTTCATGTTATTCTTCTGTACTTCTCTTCAGTGTGAGGCCCTTACCAGACTGCGTTACTAGATGAGATACAGGAGATCTAACGAAGGACGATGACATTTTTCCATTGGTTCGTCCAGAGTCAGCAACAACGTTACAGAAATGATCATTTAACTTTGGTGGCAGATGTGCTCGCAAAGTTAGTAATGATCATCCAACAGTTCGAAGTCGAATCACGAATCATTAAGGCTTGGACAGCAGGTTCTCTTTAAGAAAAATGAGAACGAGCTATCTGTATGTGCTTCGACTGATTTCTTTTTTGTATTGTCCAGTTTCTACAGATAAAACCGTCATCTTCAGGTTTTTTTTGTGACTAGACGCCATGTTCCATTGCACGTTCATTACTCATAGCATGCTAACATTCTAGTGGAGGGAATATTGCACAGTCCACATACGTTTGTCAAAAATAAAACGGAACAATACGTACAACTAAAAGAGTTGTAAAGATCTGAAGATGACACCGGCCAGTTGCACATTACTAAGATATTACAGCGAAAGGTCGAATTTATTGCCCTGTTCTGGAAACAAGAAGTGTTAGCCAAAGTTAAACCTAAGTTTGAAAAGTGACATTGCCGCTCAGGTTTTTGTTGTTCTGCTGTAAAAAAATTTGAGAATGGAAACAGATGGAACAGTGGGCACTGTTCTGTGAACACCAGAGAGGTAATTCAGGTTTAGAGTGGTTGTTACAGCACCGTTTTAATAACTTTTTGATTAACGTTACGTTATTTAATTCCGCTGTTAGCCCTTGGCAGTCGAAATGCTGCCAGCCAACCGAAACTTCATCCCCTACCTACGGCCTTATCCGGTGTCAGTATCGGAGAGACCTGCGGTTAGTACTCCCGGCTGTTATTATCGGCTATCGAATGCTCATCAGGTGCTACGAGCCGGGATGTTATGCGTACTCGCTGTGAGGAATCCAGCCACACACCCGACATCGGCTTTCGGTGGGTCCTAACACTTTTCATGCTCTTTTGTTTTACAGAACCCCTGCTGCCATGAAAAGCACATTATGTACCTAAAAAACCGCTAATGCAGAAGGATATGGATACGCTTTACAGCACAGGGTAATGTGTATCACGCACAGTGAGGGACAGTTCGGAGACGATGTTTGTATCACCGCATAAATTCACCTTCTCATTAGGAAGCGTCAGTGTGGCAGTGGTGCGTGGACAGTTCAAAAATGGTTCAAATGGCTCTGAGCACTATGGGACTCAACTGCTGAGGTCATAAGTCCCCTAGAACTTAGAACTACTTAAACCTAACTAACCTAAGGACAACACACACATCCATGCCCGAGGCAGGATTCGAACCTGCGACCGTAGCGGTCGCGCGGTTCCAGACTGTAGCGCCAGAACCGCTCGGCCACCAGCGGCCGGCGCGTGGACAGTAAGCTTCCTGAATGAAAGGTACTGCCCAGAGTCCTGTCCTAACAACTTTATCAAACTCTTCAGGCTTTCCCGGCGATCTAATGACATCTTGGGTTATCGGGTGTTCTGCCGGATATCAGCGTCGTAAGTTACATCAAAAGTCTCTACTGGGAGGAGATGTATCAGAATATCAAGAAGCTGGACAAGCTTCGGCAGAAGTAAGGGAAGATGCTGAGTTCTCTCAGTTTTTTGCTGAGGTGTCGAGATGGAGAAGTGGTACCAGTATTTGCCAGAATTAAACATCACATCAACTCCAGAGCGGCGAACAAGATAAAACGCAGAGCCAGCATGGCACTGGTGAGAGAGAGGATTCGAGATATGCGCCACAGGTTAGATGTTGTGGCCAGGGAACTGTTACACATTCATCTGTACATGGCAGCCTCCTTAACAAGAGAAGATTGGGATTGGGTAGACCGAGCCTCCTGGTCTTTAGCTGAGTGTGCTAGAAGGAATGCCTCATCTTGCCAATCTGCAAAGTTTGACCGCATGAGTAAGAAAGCACAGCAGATGGAAGAGACACGCACTGTGACGAATCTGAGTGGCATACAGTTTGATGATACAACCTTAAATGTACTCAGCAAGGGTCTCAACTTTAGAAACGTACCCATTTCAGGTTTCGTCAGTGCAGTAGAGCAAGTTGCAGCCACACTTCCACCTAATGTGGCAGAGGAAGTCCGCCGAGAGACCTGCAGGGCCCTCACCAAGGCCAGGCCGCCGAAATCGAACATCACAACCGAGGAGAGGCTTGCACTCAAGAAACTCCGGGAAGACAACAGCATTGTGGTACTGCCAGCAGACAAAGGGAACTCCACTGTCATCTTGCAGCGGGTGGATTATGATGAGAAAGTACGCCAACTTCTGGAGGACCCTGCATACAGAATTCTGGAGTGTGACCCCACGGACAAGGTGGCCAAGAAGACTAGTGCCCTCTTGAAGGAAACAGGGATGCCTGATAAGATCATCAGACAACTACGGGAAAAAGCGCCAGTGCCACCTAGACTGTATGGTCTGCCTAAAATACACAAGGAGGGCGTGCCCCTACGTCCTATTGTCAGTAATATTGGGGAACCTACGTACACAACAGCCAAATACTTGAAAGGTCTCCTGTCTCCATATGTGGGGAAATGTATTCACCACATCCGCAACTCAGAAGATTTCCTGCAACGCCTCAAGCAACTGCACATCAGAGATTCGTACATCATGGTTAGTTTTGATGTGGTATCGCTGTTCACGAGGGTCCCACTGAAGGACTCACTAGAACTGATTGCAGAGAAATTTGACGGTGCTCTGTTGGACGTGTTCAGTCATACACTGACATCCACGTATTTCCTGTACAGAAACCAATATTACTAGCAAACTGAAGGTGTAGCTATGGGCAGCCCACTGTCCCCTGTGGTTGCCAACATGTTTATGGAGAGGTTTGAGGAGAGGGCATTGGAGACAGCCACATTTAAACCCGCATGCTTCTTTAGGTATGTGGATGACACCTTCGTGATCTGGCCACATGGGATGGACAGGCTCAATGAGTTTCTTGAACATCTTAACTCATGCCACCCTAATATCAAGTTCACCATGGAACTGGAGAAGAATGTCCAGCTGCCATTTCTGGATGTACTAGTCCAGAGGAAAGCAGACGGATCAATTGGCCACAGTGTCTACCGAAAACCAACACACACTGATTTATATCTGCAGGCCAGCAGCTGTCACCACCCTGCACAGAAGAATGGGGTTCTGAAGACTTTGGTCCACAGAGCACGTGCCCTGTCAGACCAAGAGAATCTACCTATAGAGATAGAACGTCTCAAAACAGTTTTCTCCAAGAATGGATACACGGACAGACAAATTGAGAGGGCACTCCAACCAGCCACTATACCACAGGTTCCTGAAGAAGACCAAGATGAAGCAAAGAAGGTGGCATATCTGCCCTATGCTGGCTCTATTTCTGACAGAATCAGTAGGATCCTCCGTAAACACAATATCAAGTGTGTTTTCAGTCCATCCAAGAAGATCGGGGGACTGCTGGGGAGTGTCAAAGACGAACTGGGGTTACGAAAACCAGGAATTTACAATATACCTTGTCAATGTGGCATGTCCTAAATTGGCCAGACGACAAGAACTGTGGAGATCAGGTGCAAAGAACATCAGAGGCACGCTAGATTAAGATAGGTGACTAAGTCAGCCATTGCTGAGCACTGTCTAGAACTAGATCATGCCATGAAGTATGAGGATACCAAGATTCTAGCACAAACACCCAGATTTTGGGACAGTGTTATAAGAGAATCTATAGAAATTAAAATCGCTGACGATCTTATGAACCGTGACACAGGGTACCAGCTAAGCAGAGCCCGGGATCCGGCTCTGGCATTGTTAAAAGAGCAACGGGGCCAGCTGCAACACTACACAAACAGAAGAACCAGAGACATGGAGATGGAAAACGAGCCCCTGACGGACTGCCAGGAGCACCAGACCGAAGATGGAACACCCAGAAGTGGGAATGGTGGGCGCGGACCGCAGAGGGAACATCCAGAGCCGCAGCGGACGAAAAACGGAGCGGCATTATTTTTTTTTGTGTGTCACGTGGTGTTTAACAGTTCCTTCGGCTTCGCCGAATCTACGAGTCTTTGTGTGTGGTTTGGTTTTGTTATTCTCTGTGATTAATTTTTATTGGCAAAAACAAATCGTTGGCTTTGGAGGGCATGGTCGGTAACAATAAGGCCTTGCGGCCCCCGACCATCCTCGATTTATGAGGCGTGGGTTTTTGTTGTTTGGTTCTGTGCAGTGGGTGCTGCTTCCCACTGCTTTCCTTTGTAGAGTTGCGCCAGTCGGCCGCTCGGCGAGATGTGGCCGTCGTTCCGTGGCGGGCGCTGTGCTCGTTGTTTCCCGCCGCTTGCCCGCTGGGTACGGGCGTCGTGCGTTCGTTGGTCTGCAGCAGGTCTGCGTCTCACTTTAACATTTATTCTCAAAACATCTAATCTAGTGTGGTTTAGTCTAGTTTACTCTATGTAGCTAAGGGTGGTCGCGCAGCCGACAGAGAGTGGGGCGGAGGGGGGGGGGTAGTGGACTTAGTCACTACATCTTAGTTTTAGTTTGGGTCCTATGCTAAGTTGCTTGGGTACAAAAACAGTAAACCAAGGGTATGTCAATTTACCCATTTATCTAACACTATTGGTTTTTAACAAGGGAGCACAATCAGCTAGGCAAATTAACTAGTAATCAAGGCAAAAACAATTTAAACAAATTTCTGTTCCCTGTTGGTTCCCAACAAGGGAGCAAGGATTTACAAGGACAATAACAATGGTATATTATGTTAAGGGGAGTGCTACTGGACTAAGCTAGAAACGAAATCTTATTAAACTATTAGGCTTTCCACTATTGCTTACTAATCTATGGGGTCTTGTATGATTTGGCGTGGCACTCTCTGCCTGTGCCACGTTCGGGGTATCACAGTGCCTGTGCCCCTGAGTTGTCTACAGTTATCTCTAATTTCTTCTAGTTTGTCAAATAGTGTTGTTACTAGTCTTTTAACTGTATCTTGTATCATCTCTATTTCCACTGTTTTGTGGAGTTCGCGTACGGGTGTCCATGGTGGGGCGTCCATAATCCACATTAGTACCTTGTTTTGCACCCTTTGCAACTTTTTTGATTGGTCTGGCACGTGATTCCCCACGCTGAACACCAGTACGTTAGTGTTGGGAGGACTGTTGTTTTGTATAGTGTTCTCTTTGTTTCCATCCACATCTCCCTGCTGAGGAAGAAGAGCAGGAGGGCTTTTGCGAGGTTTATACCTCTCTTCCGCTTTTCCCCGATGTGAAGGTGAAACAACATTTTTTTATATCCAGGTATTTCACGGAGTCCCTCCACGGTAATTCCTGGGCGTTTAGAGACAGCTGGTTTCTGAGTACCGGCCGCTTTCTTGTGAAGTAGACAGCTGTAGTTTTGTCTGCGTTTAGTGTCATTTTGTTTACCCTACACCAGTCTTCTACCATGTCTAGCTGCCTTTGGAGGCGTGCTATGTTTGAATGGTGCTGCCTGCCACTCGTGTAGAAGGCTGTGTCATCCGCGAATTGGGCTATCCTGGCATGTGGTGATAGGGGGATGTCGTTTGCGTATATGTTGAACAGTGTGGGTGATAGAACCGACCCCTGGGGGATGCCGGCCCTCAGGGTCTTTCTTGAGGAGCGTTTTCCGTCTACCTCAACAAGAAACGTCCGGTCTGTCAGAAAGCTGTCTATTAGTTTTGTGTACACATCGGGGATCGTCGTATTGTGGTGTATCTTGAAGGCCAGGTTGTCGTGCCAGACCTTGTCGTATGCCTTTTCCCAGTCGAGGAATACTGCTGCTGTTGAATTTGTGTAGTTGAAATTGTGTGTAATATGTTCAGTTAGTCGAAGGACTTGTAGCTCTGCAGAGACCTTTTTCTGGAACCCGAATTGTTCCGGTCTGATGGTTTCATCGTCTATGAGACATTTGTTGATCCTGTCCAATACTACTCTTTCAAGTGTTTTCCCCATTGTGGAGAGTAAACTGATAGGGCGATGGTTCGCCGGTAGTTTTGGGTCTTTTCCTGCCTTTGGGATTGTATTAACTTTTGCTGCCTTCCAGACCGCAGGGAATTTTTGTAGCAGCATGCAGCTACACTCCTGAAAATTGAAATAAGAACACCGTGAATTCATTGTCCCAGGAAGGGGAAGCTTTATTGACACATTCCTGGGGTCAGATACATCACATGATCACACTGAGAGAACCACTGGCACATAGACACAGGCAACAGAGCATGCACAATGTCGGCACTAGTACAGTGTATATCCACCTTTCGCAGCAATGCAGGCTGCTATTCTCCCATGGAGACGATCTTAGAGATGCTGGATGTAGTCCTGTGGAACGGCTTGCCATGCCATTTCCACCTGGCGCCTCAGTTGGACCAGCGTTCGTGCTGGACGTGCAGACCGCGCGAGACGACGCTTCATCCAGTCCCAAACATGCTCAATGGGGGACAGATCCGGAGATCTTGCTGGCCAGGGTAGTTGACTTACACCTTCTAGAGCACGTTGGGTGGCACGGGATACATGCGGACGTGCATTGTCCTGTTGGAACAGCAAGTTCCCTTGCCGGTCTAGGAATGGTAGAACGATGGGTTCGATGACGGTTTGGATGTACCGTGCACTATTCAGTGTCCCCTCGACGATCACCAGTGGTGTACGGCCAGTGTAGGAGATCGCTCCCCACACCATGATGCCGGGTGTTGGCCCTGTGTGCCTCGGTCGTATGCAGTCCTGATTGTGGCGCTCACCTGCACGGCGCCAAACACGCATACGACCATCATTGGCACCAAGGCAGAAGCGACTCTCATCGCTGAAGACGACACGTCTCCATTCGTCCCTCCATTCACGCCTGTCGCGACACCACTGGAGGCGGGCTGCACGATGTTGGGGCGTGAGCGGAAGACGGCCTAACGGTGTGCGGGACCGTAGCCCAGCTTCATGGAGACGGTTGCGAATGGTCCTCGCCGATACCCCAGGAGCAACAGTGTCCCTAATTTGCTGGGAAGTGGCGGTGCGGTCCCCTACGGCACTGCGTAGGAACCTACGGTCTTGGCGTGCATCCGTGCGTCGCTGCGGTCCGGTCCCAGGTCGACGGGCACGTGCACCTTCCGCCGACCACTGGCGACAACATCGATGTACTGTGGAGACCTCACGCCCCACGTGTTGAGCAATTCGGCGGTACGTCCACCCGGCCTCCCGCATGCCCACTGTACGCCCTCGCTGAAAGTCCGTCAACTGCACATACGGTTCACGTCCACGCTGTCGCGGCATGCTACCAGTGTTAAAGACTGCGATGGAGCTCCGTATGCCACGGCAAACTGGCTGACACTGACGGCGGCGGTGCACAAATGCTGCGCAGCTAGCGCCATTCGACGGCCAACACCGCGGTTCCTGGTGTGTCCGCTGCGCCGTGCGTGTGATCATTGCTTGTACAGCCCTTTCGCAGTGTCCGGAGCAAGTATGGTTGGTCTGACACACCGGTTTCAATGTGTTCTTTTTTCCATTTCCAGGAGTGTATTTATTATGCGTGTTAGCAGGACTAGTGGTTTCCTAGAAAGGTTCATTAGATGTATGTTTGAAATTTTGTCTAGTCCTGGTGCGGATCTGCCCTTTCTGCAGGCTATTATTTTCCTTATTTGTGTCGGTGTTGTGAGTTCTGGTGCTGTTTGTGTCGGTGTGTCCCGGAGGTTTTGAACTGTTTGTATGATATTTTCTTCCTCAAGCTGTTCAGCGGCTGTGAGGTCGATCTGTGGTGTTGTGTTTTGCTCCTCGTACGTGTCCGCAAACAGTTCGGCTTTCGACAAGGCATCAAACACGGTTCCCTGGGGTCCTAGCATAGCCCTTTTGGCTGGTCGCTGCTGTCGAATGTTTTTGACCAGTTGCCACTCGTCCTGGGTTTGGAGGCAGAAGGTCTCCATCCTGTCTTCCCAGGTTTCTGCGCGCCATTCTTTCAGGCGCTTTTCGAGTTCACGAGACAGTTTGTTCATTTCTCTCCGCTCCCGCAGGTCCCTGCTTCTTTGCCACAGTTTTCTGTGTCTGTTTCTCTGGCATCGGAGCTCCCGCAGTAGCGGAGGGAGTTTTGTCTCGTGTCAATCCGGTATTATTGTAATTGTCTTGATCTGTTTTATGGCTTTCTGTATTTTGGATGTCAAGTATTCGGCAGCATCGTCCAGCTTTTCCTCTGACGACAGGTCCAATGTTGGGTCTGTGAGGACCCTGCGATACTGTTCCCAGTTCATTTTTATCTCTTTTCTTGGGACGTCCGGGAGAGAGTTCATCCTGCGGAGTCTCACTAGTGCCGGATTGTGGTCAGACGTTAGGTCCTGGATCGTATCTAGCGTGACGTCGTCTCCGATGTTTTTCGTCAGCAGTACGTCCAGGACGTCCGGTCTGTGTCCGGCTATGACTGGGATATGTGTCGCGTCGTCTGGGCCGCGGACGATGTAGTGGTACGCGTCCTCCAGTTGCAGGAGTTTTTTTTCCTTTCGGGTTCGTTGTGCGAGAATTCCACACTGGATTTTTAGCGTTTAGATCCCCGCCCAACGCCACCCTTTGGTGCCTGTCGAAGATCACTCTGAGGTCTTCTTCTAGCAACTGGCGGTTTGGGGCTAGGTATGCTGCCCCCATCGTCAGTTTCCCTCTTTCCGTGTTCATTGTGACCAGAGTGACCTCGATGTCCTGCACCGGAGGTGCGACCACCACATCGTGCGGAATTTTCCGTTTTAGGAACACGGCCGTACCGCCTCCTCGTTGATTTTGTCTGTCGGTGCGGTAACCCGTCATGTTCCGCAATTTAAATGTATCGCAGGGCCGGAGGTGTGTTTCGGAGACTAACAGGACGTCCACATTGTGATCCGATATGAACGTCTGTAGCTCCGTTTTCTTGTTTCTGATTCCGTTTGCATTTCAGATGCAAAGTGTTGTGTCAGTGTTTTGTCTGCCTCGTTGCGCCATTTTTACACGAACGCACTAAGCAGACCCTGTAGTATTATGTGTGTCTTTTCCGTCCTGTCCGAAGTTTGACGGAGCGCGTTTGCCGTGTTAAATATTGTTGTGACAATGTTTGAGTCCTGCTCGAGGGAACGGATCGTGTTTATGATCACCCATAGGGCGTCCATGAGCAGTCCTTTCTCATTTGTGTGTAGTGTGGCAGTGGTTTTCTGTTTGTTTTGTGTTGTCTCTTTTTGCACCTGCGTTGGTTTTGTCGTGTTTCTTTGGATGTGATTTGGTGTTGTGTCGGTCGTTGGTGATGTTAGTGCCTCTCTGAAGGAGCGGCGGCGAGGTGTTGGCGTGTTCTTGTCTGTGCCTGCCTCATCCGCGTGTGCGGCTGCGGCAATGTCCGGATGGACCTGTCGTCGCGCAGGGAGAGGTGGAAAACGTGGTCTTGTTTATTGTGAGCGTGGAAGGCGTGGGGACGTGCGCCCTCTGTTGGGTGTGTGTCTGGTCTGTCTGTTCTGCGTGTCGTTCTTTCTGTTTCGTCATTCGTCGCCTGTTGTATTGTTTCCCCTGGAGTGGGGACTCTTACTGGGAGGTTTTCTCTGTTTGGTCGTGTTGTGTCTGTGGTGTGTCTCTTAACTCCTGGTTGGCAGCGGTGACACTGCGCGCGACCTTCCTTGGGACGGTAGGTTTCTACCGTCACCTTTGTGTGGAGGTTGTACCCCACTTCGTATATCCTCTCACCGCCCGAGCCCCTGGGAAGGGAGACTTTGTACGTTGGCTCTCGGATGAGCCTTCGTGAATTACGTGCTCGTTTTTTAAACTGTTGCACGTATGAAGGTCTGAAACCTTCCTCTACACGGGCCTCTCGTAGTTCCTCCTCTAGGACTTGGGCTGGTAGGCCGTGGATGACCAAGTGTAAATCCTTTTCCTCGGGCGGTTGGTGGTTAAAATGCGGTACATCCCTTTCTCTTAGAAAGGCTGCCGCGGCATAGTAATCTCTTAGGGACTCAAAATTATACTTAACCGAGTCACCCCGGAAGATAGCCTTTAAGGGGCCTGATATTCTGCTTTTCATCTCTTTGTTGGGTTTGGTGTACCCCTCTAATTGGTACACCACTATTGGTGGTACATTTCTTGGGTTTGTCTCGTCCTCTCCGCTGTCGGTGGGCTGTTGTTGACCCGCGACGGCGGGAGTCGAGATGTCGTCGTGTGACGCAGCGGTGAGGGCTGCTGGTGTATCCCCTGGTGGTGTTTGTTGTGGTGGCGGTGGCGGGTTGTCGTCTGGGGAGGCGGTTGTCTCGCCTTCCTCATCTGAGTCCCCTAAGGCGTCAAATCTGTTGGGGCTCTCGAAGTTGTATGGTATTCTTGTGGGGATCTGTGACTTTCTTTTCCCTGCCCCTTGCTGGTGTCGTGGGGTGCTGGTTTCTGGTGTGTTCGTCGTCGGTCTGCTCGCAGATGCGGAAGTCGACGCGATGCGGTTGGTTGGGCTGTTTTGCGTGACTTTAGTGATGCCGACGCGGGTGCCGCGAGTGTTCTTTTGTGGTGCGGAGAGAGCGCGGTTTTGGCGCCTCTGTAGGGCTGTGATGTAATTGGCGCTCGCCGGTTTGGCGCTTTTCTTTTTTGCCATTTCTTTTGCTAATATTTCACTCTCCTTTTCTCGTCCCCGCTGCTCAGCGGGGGAAAGGAGTCGTGGTGGTGTGTAGTTTGGAACGGTCGTCCCGTCTGGTTGGCTCTTTTCCCCGTCTGGTGTTGCGTTGTTTGCCAGTTTTGTGTGGGGTCCTATTTTCCCCATTTTCTGGCTAGTGGAGGGTACTACCTTACGGGGAGGGCATTTTCTCCTATGGTTATGGTTGGTGTGGGACACTACTTTCCCTGAACGCGAAGCTCACTACTGCCCTAATTTTCTGAGCCTGGCCTGGCAAAGCGCGGGCTTGTCCCGCCGCAGCAGGGGCCCCGACCTGACCTTGCAGCGTTCCCTATGCTATCCAATCCCTACTAATTCTGGCTTTCCAGAATATCTCGCCTGAGTTCTATTGCGACCTGACTGGACACTACAATTTTGCCTCTTCTTTCGGCGTTCCCGGCAGCGTCGGCGGCGGCTGAGAGCGCCCCCAGCTGCTGCGTGGCGGAGCGGAGCGGCGTGCGGACGACCTCACGCTACGGCGGTTCGGCCGCGAGTGGAGCGGCAACGCTCCAACAGGTCGTGGTGAGCGGGCGCGGACCGCAGGGGGAACGCTTGGTACCGCAGACCGTAGAGGAAACCCCCAGGTTTGGTGGGCGCGGCCCGCAGAGGGAACACCTAGAACTGCAGCGGACGAAAACGGAGCAGCAACGCTCCAGCAGGTCGCAGGGAATGGGCGCGGACCACAGAGGAAGCGCCTGCAGCCGTTGGTGGAGGGGGAAGGCCATAGGCATAAATACTGGACCAGGTCCGGTCCGGGAAGGGCTGCTGCGAGCCGGGTTTGGTGGTGCAGCCGCAAGGTTGCACAACCGAACCAACAAGAAGAGGGCGCCGCTCTATGCCGTGACCGTGCAAACGGTCGACGGCGGGAGTGACATCTTCGACTTGCGGAAGTTGCTGGGCTTCCCGGTTACGACGGAGGCTCTCCCGACCGCCATGGATCCTCAGCCCCAGTGCTTCAGGTGCCAGGGCGAGGGCCATGTTGCGAAGTATTGCCGCTACGCGGCGCGGTGCGTCAAGTGCTCAGGTGAGCACGACAGCCGCGCCTGCGACCGCGGCAGCAACGCTCTGCCGACTTGTGTCCGGTGCGGCGGCCCGCACGTCGCCAGTTGGCGCGGCTGTGCGGCTTTCTCAAGCCGCAGCCGTGCCGGGGGCGGCGAAGCGGCCGCGGCCGCACCGACGCAGCAGCAGAAGAGAAGACGACGTCGGAAACGGCGTAGGGCGCAGAACAGCCCGGCGCAGCTGAGGGACGGCGCAGCAGCAGATCCACCTGCCAGGGGCAGGGACGGCCGCTCGGAAACGGGCAGCCAGG
The DNA here is from genome assembly GCF_023898315.1 of Schistocerca nitens. Classification (NCBI taxonomy): domain Eukaryota; kingdom Metazoa; phylum Arthropoda; class Insecta; order Orthoptera; family Acrididae; genus Schistocerca; species Schistocerca nitens. Next base: position 75,010,355 of record NC_064614.1, read on the forward strand.
ACGCAGCTCGCCTTCCCGCGAAGAGATGTGACCTCGAACTCGGCACCGCCGTGAAGGAGGCCACAGCGGCCCTCAAAGCCGTCATGGCGGCGGAGAGGGCTGCCTTCGCAGCCGCCGTGGCTGCAGAGAAGGAAGAGGCCTTGAGGCAACTGCGAGCAGTTTTCGCCCAAGGCCTCAGCGCAGTCGTACCTGCGAACACTCCTGCGACCTCGCAGAAGGACGTTCGCGCGCCTATCCCTGCTTTTGTTCCAGCAGCACAGCAGGTGAGAGGCGCAAAGAGGACAACCGCCGCCCCAGCGGAACCGGTGGCGACGCCGTCGACCGCGGGAGCGACCCTCATCGCGACAGCGAGAGCGAACGGCCTGCATTTCTCCGACGCTGAAGCGGCGCAGCTCATTGAACCAGCGGAGCTGCTCGAAGCTGCTGTGCAGAAGTCCTGCGCTGTGCAGTAGAGGAGGACGCTGGACGGTAGCCAATCGCCGTCGTTCTGCACCGGCCTGATGAAGCTGCACCAAGTCACTGACGACAAGGTGCAGCAGAGGGCCTAACAGCAACGCATGCGTTGCCGTGCCGAACTTTTATGTTACAGGGAGGAAGCCACTGCGGCCGGCCCAGGAGACTACAAGAGAGCCCCGCCGCAGCACCGGACTGACCCCGCTAACGACCACGCAGCACATAGGTAACGATGCACGATACCTCACGCTAACCTTCCCTCACCTTGCATGCTCTGTCGCAGCTAGCAAGCCGCTACTGCCCTTATTACCCGACCTACTGTCGCAGAGGTTTTTTTCCCTTGGCGCTGGCCTTGGCACTTTTTTTCCTCTGCTCTTAAAAACCGCTACCCTTCGATCGTTTTCGACCACTTCTATCTCCTGATGGACCATGTTAATGAGTAGTCTTACCCAGACGCATGGACAACATCACAGCCTGCATCCTGTGACGCCTGATTCAAAAACTAACATGTTTACGGAGGTGACAGTAGAACTTTTGGTTTGGTCACCACGTTGGTGCGGGCGTGGAGGGGCCCCATCCTTTATTACTCGAGGAGCACGTTGAGAGCTCGTGAAGAGGTTTTCTGTGCTGTGGGCGCCGCGGAGAGCAAATTGTCGTGTTCCGCGCCTCGCAGCATGGGAAAGAAGGGTGCGTAGAGGAAACCTGCCGCTACCTAGGGTCCTTCGGTTGTGCAACACACTGAGACTGCCGACCGTGCAAGGAACTCCCGAGAAGACGAGTCGCGGCCTGTCCCCCCTTCGTACGTCAAGTGCAAAGGCGGGTGGACAGCGCTGTTCGACACCATGACGAGCTGCGCTCGGAACGAGGTGGTCTACGAGTCTGTCGATACAGACTCGCTGATCTGCGTTCGAGCCGCAAACGTGGCCGACCACAGGGCGATCAAGGTCGCAGTGGTTGACCACACCGTCGACGCGCCGCCGGCGCGTGAGAAGGCACCTTCCGTAGGAAGGATGAAGACGACTAAGGCACTCCTCAGGGGGTTACCTTGGTGCTGTAATGAGGCAGCGGTCCGGGAAGGGCTGCTGGGAGCCGGGTTTGGTAATGCAGCCGCAAGGTTGCACAACCGGACCAACAGGAAGAGGGCGCCGCTCTACGCCGTGATCGTGCAATCGGTCGACGGCGGGAGCGACATCTTCGACTTGCCGAAGTTGCTGGGCTTCCCGGTTACGACAGAGACTCTCCCGACCGCCATGGACCCTCAGCCCCAGTGCTTCAGGTGCCAGGGCGAGGGCCATGTTGCGAAGTATTGCCGCAACGTGGCGCGGTGCGTCAAGTGCTCAGGTGAGCACGACAGCCACGCCTGCGACCGCGGCGGCAACGCTCTGCCGACTTGTGTCCGGTGTAGCGGCCCGCACGTCGCCAGTCGGCGCGGCTGTGCGGCTTTCTCAAGCCGCAACCGTGCCGGGGACGGCGAAGCGGCCGTGACCGCACCGACGCAGGAGCAGAAGAGAAGACGACGTCGGAAACGGCGTAGGGCGCAGAACAGCCCGGTGCAGCTGAGGGACGGCGCAGTAGCAGATCCACCTGCCAGGGGCAGGGACGGCCGCTCGGAAACGGGCAGTCAGGACGCAGCTCGCTCTCCCGTGAAGAGATGTGACCTCGAACTCGGCACCGCCGTGAAGGAGGCCACAGCAGCCCTCAAAGCCGTCATGGCGGCGGAGAGGTCTGCCTTCGCAGCCGCCGTGGCTGCAGAGAAGGAAGAGGCCTTGAGGCAACTGCGAGCAGTCTTCGCCCAAGGCCTCAGCGCAGTCGAACCCGCGAACACTCCTGCGACCTCGCAGAAGGACGTTCGCGCGCCTATCCCAGCGGCTGCCCCAACAGCACCGCAGGTGAAAGGTGCAAAGAAGAAAACCGCCGCCCCAGCGAAACCGGTGGCGACGCCGACCGCTGCGGGGGAGACAGATGTCAGAAAGGCAGCCCTCATCGCGCAAGCGCGAGCGAACGGCGTGCATTTCTCCGATGCTCAAGCGGCGCAGCTCACTGAACAAGCGGAGCTGCTCGAAGCTACGCTGCAGAAGGGCTGCGCCGTGCAGTAGAGGAGGACGCTGAACGGTAGCCGATCGCCGCCGTTCTGCACCAGCCTGATGAAGCTGCACCAAGTCACTGACGACAAGGCGCAGCAGAGGGCCTAACAGCAACGCATGCGTTGCCGCGCCGGACTCTTATGTTACAGGGAAAAAGCCACTGCGGCCGGCCCAGGAGACTACAAGCGAGCCCAGCCGCAGCACCCGGACAGACCCAGCTAACGACCACGCAGCACATAGGTAACGATGCACGATACCTCACGCTAACCTTCCCTCACCTTGCATGCTCTGTCGCAGCTAGCAAGCCGCTACTGCCCTTACTACCCGTCCTACTGTCGCAGAGGTTTTTTTCCCTTGGCGCTGGCCTTGGCACTTTTTTTCCTCTGCCCTTACAACCGCTACCCTTCAATCGTTTTCGACCACTTCTATCTCCTGATGGACCATGTTAATGAGTAATCTTACCCAGACGCATGGATAACATCACAGCCTGCATCCTGTGACGCCTGATTCAAAAACTAACATGTTTACGGAGGTGACAGTAGAACTTTTGGTTTGGTCACCACGTTGGTGCGGGCGTGGAGGGGCGCCATCCTTAATAAAACTCGAGGAGCAGTCTCAGGTCGCACCTGATGAAGGTTGCGAGCTACGTGACCGAAATATCGTGCAAGTACGACGCTGATATCCGGCAGAACAGCCGACAACCCAAGATGTAACTTTATCAAAGATTACAATATCCACATGGTCTACGGCCAGCGTCTTTGATTAATAATCAAACTGTCTTGGGTTCTGGGTTCGAACCCCAACATTGCTTGAATAAAAAGCATCAGAAATGGCGGCCGAAGACTTCCAGCGTGGAGGAGAAGGCAGAGGTTCAGGGTACTCTCTTGCCCTTGGGACTGGAAACAACTCCCAAAAGAGGAAGAATGATCAACGATTAAAAGCATAAGACTGCAGAAGGCAATAGAACCAATTGCATTAAACATACGTAATGTGTATCCACAGAACATGGAGGCTGTAATTGAAAAGTATCACAATGATCTTCCAGTTGCCCAAAGATACCGGACTAGCTCCCCATTAGAGTTTCCAGGAGGACTGCCAAGGGGGCCATAAGAAAAATATTGAATAACCAACATAAGGACAACGTGCTACGAGTCAGGGTGTGGAATGTTAGAAGTTTGAACAAGGTAGGGGAGCTATAAGGACTGAAAAGTATAATGCTAAAGCTCAGTCTAGATACAGTGGGTGACAATGATGTGAAAAGTCCAGAAGACAAGAATTTCTGGTCAGGTGAATATACACTAATATCAACAGTAGCAGAAAATTGTTTTAACTGGAGTAGGATTCGTTACGAATAGGAAGCAGGGCAGAGAGTGAGTCACTACGAACAGTTCAGTGAGACGGTTATTCTTATCAGAGTCATTAGCAAAACAACACCGCCAATGACAAGTAACGTGTACATGCCAAAGTCGCAAGCGGAGGATGGAGGGACAGGAAAAGTATATGATGATATTGAGCGGGTAGTTCAGTACGTAAAGCGAAATGAATATCTGTCATGGGGGATTGGAATGCGGTTGTGGGGAGGGGAGCAGAAGAAAGGGTTACGGAAGTGTACACGCTACAAACTAGGGAAAGAGAGGAGAAAGGCTATTTCTGTAATAAATTTCAGTTAGTAATAGGCCATCTCTCGCCTATCGAGAAAAGCAAAATTGTCGTTTCCCCCTTCCCACCCAATAAATAAATAATCCTAAGTGCGAGATGGCGGACGCTACTAGCACTTCCCCTGCTGTCAACCGCAGCAAGACTGCAACACACGAGGCGCGAGGATCGACTGCACCCGCCGAAACTCGCGCCCCGCCCGCTACCGAAGGCAAGGGAGCGGCTGCCGACGCTCGACAGCTTGGCGCGAAAGCGCAAAAGCAGCTTGAGTCGCGCCGGCTAATCACCGAACTTTTCGGGACGGACGTCTCTCCCACTAAAACAACTACACTCAACATCACTTTACACTCACCTGTCACTGGACAGTCATGTACCATTCTCCCACCGACGCCGCAGCCTCAAGAGATCGAGGCAGCGGCGGCGGATGTGGACACAGAAAACTACTATACAGAGCCCTGGCAGGAGGAGGGCCCAAAACGCAGACCCAAAAAAAACACCAGCACAAACAAGCGAGCAACCAAACTCGCTAGCTAGGCAACCGAAAGGCGCTATTGCCTACACCCACTAGCTCATCTCAGGCTAGTAACATTAACACACAACAAAACGCAAACACAGTTGTGGCGAACAACAACAAAGCACACAAAGCCACAACGGTGCCCACACAACACAAGACTGGTTTCCCCCCAGTTGTTATACAAAACTATGGGAACCTTAGTGCCCTTAACACTGCATTCGCGGAAAGGCACATAAACAGCACATTACATGCAAAGTACTCGGGGGATAGGGCCTCACTGTACGTTGCCACAGACAACGAATATAAAGATCTTCTGACCTTCCTCAAAGATCGGAAGATCGAACATTACACTTACAGAACGCTGGACGAGAGAACCCAGCAGTACGTGATCAAGGGAGTGGACCCCAGCACCCCCAACGAGACAGTACATGCGGCCCTTTGTTATCTGGGATTCGACTGTAAAAGTGCCTCCCGGATGACAGGGTTTCGTACACACGCACCGTTGCCACACTACATGGTTGAGTTAGCCGACACGGCTGATTCCCGCGCCATCCTGCAGATAAAGAGCTTTCTGCGGATGGACGTACGTGTAGAACTTTACGAACCACCCAACGTCCCCCAACAATGCAACAACTGCCAGCGGTTCGGCCACTCGGCCCTCCGCTGCTGCCTGGCAACTCGCTGCCGCGGATGCGCTGGCAATCACAGATCCAACACTTGCACACAAACACAGCCAAACCAGCGACGCTGTGCCAACTGCGGTGGGCCCCATGCGGCAAACTTCAGACAGTGCAACTCATACAAACAGGCGCTGAAGCGAAAACAAGACAAAAGCAGGGTACTGTACGACATACCACGCCCAAGGCCAGCGCCGAACCCAGTAAGGAACGGCGTAACGTTTGCCACGGTTGCACGCCCTGGCGGAACGGCACATGCTGCGGAACCTCAGCGCCCTACACACACACGTGAAACAACTGCTGCAACAGCCACACAACAGCCACAGGCAACACCTGAAACCCAACAAGCATCGGTACCAACACCTATGCCCCCAAACAACACGACCCCACCCCTGAAATCATGTGCTGCGAAGAAACGCACCATTTACAGGAAACCACATCCACACAAGAACCCCCCCGAACCCCAAGCCCAGAGGAGGAATAGACGTACTCGCAAACACAGGGCGGTGAACACGAAATCACCACAACAGGCCACGCAGCAACAACACAACAGCAACACACAGGAAAACAGTCAACAAGACACCGAGACTGTAACTCACACTACCATCCCCCTCACCACAGAAGTAACACAGGCGCCACAACCTCTGTCACAAAGCACAAATGCCGCTCCTAACAACACACCAATACCCGCACAAGCGGCCGCTAACTCCTCAACAGCACCTCAGGCTGCCACACCCAACACCAACACACCACCTGGGGGAATACTGGAAACACTACTCCCCCGACACACGGCCGTTCAAATCCTTACCAAGGTGCTGACGGCCGTCGCTACACTCATCACCCAGCTCATGAGCGCCGAACCCGGGCAATACTGGGCTGTCATACACACTGCCATCACAACACTCTTTCACACTCTTACATGAATAATATGCCACACCCGGCCCATAACGCAGACCCGCACACACTATCACAGATCCTGTTCTGGAATGCAGACTCGATCCACAACAAAAGGGCAGAATTTGCCGCGTTCATGGAACGCAAGGGAATCCTTGTCGCGCTACTGAGCGAGACTAAACTTAAAGCGCACAAACAATTAAACTTTCCTGGCTATTGTGTCTATCGTACCGACCGACCGGGCGACGCCATGGCAGGTGGAACTGCAATCGTCATACACAAAAACATTGAGCACACAAATATAGAGCTCCCTGAACTGGAAAAAACTGAGTCTACGGCCGTCAGATTCAAGTTCAACGGAGCCTACACCACACTGATATCGGTACACAACAGCCCTGTAGGCATCTCAACACGCGATATCAGCACATTACTCAACATTTCACCGCGAGTAATAGTCGCTGGAGATCTGAACGCAAAACACCCAGAATGGAATTCACGCATACGAAATCCCAACGGCAAAAAAATGTACGAACATTCACTAGGCAGAAACTACATTATACTAGCGCCGACTGAACCGACGCACATTCCCTATCAGAGGGGACACAGGCCACACGTGATAGACATGGCCCTCATCAAGGGCATAACAGCGACACTCAACGTCGCCGTTGAAAACGATCTGCCCTCAAATCACCAACCTGTAATACTATACATTGAGGAAACACTGCAGCACATGGAACAACGCTAGATGTTGGACTACGGGCGTGCGAATTGGACACTGTTCAAGCAAACACTTGATAGCCACATCCCACCTATACACGAAATTTACGAAACAGCACAAATTGACGAGGCAGTAGAAACCCTCACCAACGCCGTCCAGGACGCAATGGCAGGCACCATACCTGATCGCACCTCACAACAACGCAGTGCGGCCCTTCCCCAGGAAATCCTGGGCCTAATCTCAATGAGGAATCGCCTCAGGAGACAATGGCGGCGCACCAGGCGCCCGTACTTCAAACGGCACATTAACAGACTACAGAGCATCATACACGATAAAATACAAACACATAGAACACAACAGTGAAACCAAAAACTCGAAGGGCTAGGCACCACACGACCTGGCGTGTGGCAACTAGCCCGACACTTCACCAGGGAGAAAATATACACCCCAACGCTTCAAGGGCCTGACGGACCTGCATACTCAGCGGGAGAGAAAGCAGAACTAATGGCCCGCACACTCGCAGCGTCATTCACACCGAACCTGGTACCATTAGATCCAGTGTTCACACTTGCTACTGACCAAGAGGTTACACGCTTTCTAGCCCAACCATCGCGCGACGACATTCGACATGCTAGCACAGCCGAAGCCTCCTGGGATATAATGCATTCCGCTGCTAGGAAAGCCCCTGGTCATGATGGCATTCAAAACCGTGTCCTCCAGGAGTTCACGGATAAAGCAACTGAGTACCTAACACACATAACGAATGCCATACTAAAACACCAACACTTCCCCGCCTTTTGGAAGACGGCCAAGGTCCTGATGTTCAGGAAGCCGGGGAAAGACAACAGCCTCCCACAAAATTACCGACCCATCAGCCCTCTGAGCTCGCTCAGTAAGATTGTTGAGAAGGTGATTCTCAAACGCATCACTAGGCACTGCATAACAAATGACATCCTGAGACCGGAGCAATTCGGCTTCAGGAATCACCACTCCACAACACAACAACTCCTATGGGTCGTTGAACACATAACACATGGCTTCAACATAATCAAAGCTACAGGGGCAGTGTTCCTGGACATCGAAAAGGCTTTCGACCGTCTATGGCACAACGGCCTCATCCGCAAACTCAGCGACGCGGGATTCCCCGACGGGCTGCTGCGTCTAATACACTCATATCTCACAAACAGGAGTTTCAACACTGACGTGCAGGGAAAACAATCAACACGACACGGTATACACGCGGGAGTACCCCAGGGAAGCATCCTAGGGCCGCTACTGTTTAACCTCTACATAAACGATCTCCCAACCACACACAACACAATGATGGCAATCTACGCGGATGACACAGCCATCCTTGCGCAAGATTGGAAACCATCAAACATTACGTCACGCCTACAGACTGCACTCAGAGTGGCCGAGCCTTGGTTGGAGAAATGGCGTGTTAGAGTAAACGTCGACAAGTGCGAAGCCGTTCTGTTCACTAAAAGACCGAAGCAACTGCGCAAACTCCGCTACTGCAGACCAATAACTCTACATGCACGCCCAATACGTTTCCGCGAGAAAGTCAAATACCTCGGTGTCTGGCTGGACCGGAAATTACTCTGGGGGGACCACATACAACACATGACCAACCGAGCTAGCGCGAGGCTCAAACAGCTCTATCCTATGCTCAACAGGCGTAGCATACTGAACAGAAGGGTGTCGAGGTCCATGTACATGACACTTATCCGACCCCTGATGACGTATGCAGCTCCCGTCTGGGGATACGCTGCGCCTAAACGCCTGCGCCGTCTGCAGCTCATACAAAACAAAGTACTCAAAATCATAAGCAATGCTCCACGATACACACGCATCGCGGACCTTCACCGGGAATACCGACTTGAGACTCTCACGGAGGTAATCCACAAACTCACCACAAGACTATACAGAAACTCCAGACATTCGCAGAACCCGTTTATTCTGAATCTGAGGAACTACGACCACAACCATAGATGGAAACATAAAAGACCAAAAGACATACTTGCAAGGACATAACATCTATGGCCAAGCATACGCAAACATAACGGCACAGGCGAGCCCCTGTTAATCAGACGCATTTACTGGATATCCAGCTGAAATACACTGCCGAATAAATGGCACCACACGGGGAAGCCGTACCGTACACTGCATGCAAACAAGCTCCACACATCCCCCACACAGTGAGATGATCTATGGCCGATCTCCCACTACTGTATAACGATCTTGATTGTTCCAGGAATGTAGCAGCTGCAGCAACTGGGACACATCGCCATCGCTTGTCACGGTAATGATGCATGATACCTACACTAACAAATCCAACCTTGCATGAGCTATCGCAGCTAGTAAGCCACTACTGCTCTTACTACACATCCCACTGTCGCAGAGGTTTTTTTCCCACGGCACGAGCCATGGCACTTTTTTCCCTCTGCTCTTTAAATCGCTACCCTCACTCGCGTTTTGTCCGCTATCACCTGATGGACCGTGTTAATGCGTAGCCTTACCCAGACGCACGGACAACATCACAGCCCAGCATCCTGTGATCCACTTACTAGATAACTAACATGTTTACGGAGGTGACAGTAGAACTTTTGGTTTGGTCACCACGTTGGTGCGGGCGTGGAGGGGCCCCATCTCTTTAAAAAACCTTCGCCGGGACCAGCCGCACAGTCCATGACTGCAGCGCCTAGACCGCTAGGCTAATCCCACGCGGCGTTAGAGTCCTCCCTCGGGCATGAATGTGTGTGTAGTCCTTAGCGTAAGTTAGTTTAAGTTAGGTTAAGTCCGGCCGCGGTGGTCTAGCGGTTCTAGGCGCTCAGTCCGGAACCGCGAGACTGCTACGGTCGCAGTTTCGAATCCTGCCTCGGGCATGGATGTGTGTGATGTGCTTAGGTTAATTAGGTTTAAGTAGTTCTAAGTTCTAGGGGACTGATGTCCACAGATATTGAGTCCCATAGTGCTCAGAGCCATTGGAACCATTTAGGTTAAGTAGTGTGTAGGCTTAGGGACACATGACCTGAGCAGTTTGGCCCCTTAAGAATTCACACACATTTGAACATTTTTTAGCTAGTATAGCATACCTGGAAAAGGCTGGGAGATACGGGAAGATTTCAATTATATTACCTGATGGTCAGACAGAGATTCTGAAATCAGATATTGGAGTCTATGCAGTACCCTATAGCTGATGACAATTTAGTAATGATGAAGAGTAGGCTGGCCGGCCGGGGTGGCCGAGCGGTTCTGGGCGCTACAGTCTGGAACCGCGCGACCGCTACGGTCGCAGGTTCGAATCCTGCCTCGGACATGGATGTGTGTGATGTCCTTAGGTTAGTTAGGTTTAAGTAGTTCTAAGTTCTAGGGGACTAATGACCTCAGAAGTTAAGTCCCATAGTGCTCAGAGCCATTTGAACCATTTTGAAGAGTAGGCTGAAGTTTAAGATGCTAGTCAGGAAGTATCAACGTGCAAAGAATTGGGATATGGAAGCAATGAGAGATGAAGAGACCAGCTTCAGGTTTTCTGAGGTTACAGATATAGCTACAATGATAAGTTCAGTAGGCTGTTCAGTTGAAGGGGAATGGACAGCTCTGAAAAGGGCACTCACAAGTGCTTTGAAGAAAGAAACAATTAAAAAGAAGGTAAATGGTAAGAACCCGTGGGTAACAGGTGACTACTTCATTACATCGAAGAAAGAACAAAAATAATCAGAAATTTCAGGATTACGGAAAGACAAGTCACTTCAGAGTGAATCAAATGGGAAGTGCAGGGAAACTATGGCGAAATGGCAGCATGAAAAAGGGGAAAGAATCGAAAAATGTGATTGTCGGAAGGACGGACTCAGCATATAAAAAAGTCAAAAGAACATATCGTGAACTCAAAAGCACCGGCAGTAGCATTAAGAGTGCATTGGAAATTCCATAGTTACACGCAGAGAGCGGACAGGTGAATAGAATATACTCGAGGCTGCTATGAAGAGGAAGGCTTGTATGATGACTTTATGGAAGAATAAACAGGCACCAACAAGGAAGAGACACGGGATCCAGTATTAGCATCAAAATTTAAAAGAGCTTTCAAAGGCTTAATACCAAATAAGGCAGAAGGAGTACATTACATTCTATTGCAAGTTTTAAAGTCATTGGTGGAAATGGCAATATGATGATTACTCAGGTTTGTGTGTAGAATGTATGAGACGGAGACATACCAGCAGATGTCAGGAGAAACATCAATCATTCAATTCCAAAGGTCGCGAGATCTGACAAATGCAGGGTTTATCAGCTTAACGATTCAGCTTAACAATTCATGCATCCAAGTTGCTGACAAGAATAATATACAAAAGAATGGCAAATAAAATTAAGGATCTGTTAGATGACGATCAGTTTGGCTTCAGGAGTTAAAGGCAGCAGTGAGACAATTCTGACAAGGCGGCTGATAATGGAAGCAAGATTAAAGAAACATCGAGACACGTTCATAGGATTTGTCGACCTGGAAAAACCATTTGACAATGTAAAACGGTGCAGGATATTCGAAAAAAATAGGGGTAAGGTGTAGGGAAAACTCCTCCCGAACAGGCCATGAAGGCCCAACGGTACCGTCCGGCCGTCGTTTCATCCTCAGCCCACAGGCGTCACTAGATGTGGATATGGACGGGCATGTGGTCAGAACACCGCTCTCCCGGCTGTATGTCAGTTTATAAGACCGGAGCCGTTATTTCTCAATCACGTAGCTCCTCAGTTTCCCTCACAAGGCCTGAGTGCACCCCGCTTGCCAACAGCGCTCTGCAGACCGGATGGTCACCCATCCAAGTGCTAGCCAAGCCCGACGGGAATTGGTATTACCTCTGCGGCAAGGCCGTTGGCTTAAGCTGTAGGGAAAGAAGTTTAATATACAATACGTCCAAGAGCCAAGAAGGGAAAATAAGAGCGGAAGACAACAACGAAGTGCTCGGAATGGAAAGAGCTTAAGACAGGGATGTAGACTTTCGGTCCTACTATTCAACCTATACATCGAAGAAGCAATGATGGAAACGTTCAAGAGTGCAATTAATATTCAAGTCGACAGGATATCTGTGTTCATATGTACTGTAGGTATTGCCTGTCCTCAGAAGAAGAATTATATGATCTGTTGAATGGAATGAACAGCCTAATGAGTACAGATTGAGACTAAGTGGAAGAAAGACGAATGTAATAAGTAGCAGAAATGAGAATAGCGAGAGACTTGACATCAAGATTTGCGATCACGAAGTACAGGAAGTTAAGGAATTGTGCTACCTGGGCAGAAAAATAATACATGATGGACAGAGAAAGGCGGAAATAGAAAGCACACTAGCACTGCCAAAAGGGTATTCCTAGCCAAGCGAAGTCTACTAGTGTCAAACATGTTTGAGGAAGAAATTTCTGAGAACTTACGTTTGGAGCACAGCATTGTGTGGTAGTGAAACATCGACTTTGGGAAACTGCGAAAGAAGAGAATCTTTATCTCATGAAGTAATAAGTGCTATCGACAGGGGATGTCAAATTGATTCCATATTTTTAGATTGCTAGAAGGCTTTCGACGCCATTCGTCACAAGCGTCTTCTAACGAAAGTGCGTGCCTGCGGATTAGCACCTTAGTTGTGTGACTGGATTCGTTATTTACTGTCAGAAAGGTCACAGTTCGTAGTAATAGACGGAAAGTCATCGAGTAAAACAGAAGTAATATCCGGCGTTCCCCAAGGAAGTGTTATAGGCCCTCTATTGTTCCTGATCTATATCAACGACAGAGGAGACTATCTGAGTAGCCGTCTTTTGCAAACTGATTTAGATAAGATATCTGTATGGTGCAAAAAGTGGCAACTGACCCTGAAAAAGGAAAAGTGTGAAGTTATTCATATGAGTACTAAAAGAAATCAGCTAAATTTCGATTACGCAATAAGTCACACAAATCTGAAGACTGTAAATTCAACTAAATACTTAGGGATTACAATCACAAATAACCTAAATTGGAACGATCACATAAATAATATTGTGGGTAGAGCCAACCATAGACTACGATTAATTGGCAGAACACTTAGAATGTGCAACAGATCCACTAAAGAGAGTGCTAACAACCACGCTTGTCAGCCCTATTCTGGAGTATTGCTGTGTGGTGTGGGATCCGCATCAGGTGGGACTGACGGATGACATCGAAAAAGTACAAAGAAGGGCAACTCGTTTTGTATTATCGCGAAATAGGGGAGATAGTGTCACAGACATGATGCGTGAATTAAAACAAAGGCGTTTTTCGTTGCGATGGGATCTTATCATGAAATTTCAATCAATAGTTTTTTCCTCCGATTGCAAAAATATTCTGTTGGAACCCGCCTACATAGGTATAAATGATCATCACGATAAAATAAGAAAAATTAGGACTCGCACAGAAATATTTAAGTGCTCGTTTTTCCCGCGTGCCTTTCGAGAGAGGAACGTTAGAAACAGCTTCAAGGTGGTTCATTGAACCCTCTGCCAGGCACTTTACTGCGAATAGCAGAGTAATCACATAGATGTGTTACTACAGAAGAATGTTGAAAAGTAGGTGGACTCATAAGTAATAAGGAGAGTCTCCGGGTACTCGAAAGGAATATAATGAAAACATCGAGAAGAAGAAGTGAGGGAGTGGTATAGTACATCTGGTACATCATGCAATAGCTTCCATGGTACTGGAGAGAACCGCAGAGGGTAATGACGGTGGACGAAGACTGAGATTGGAATACATCCAGCAAATAACTGAGCACGTAAGTTGCAAGTGCTATTCTGAGACGAAGAGGTTGGCACAGGAGGAGAATTCGTGGCGAGCTACATAAAAAAAGTTTGAAAGCTACCAAAAATGCCGGCATATACATCACTTATCACAAATGCAATATTTACAGAAGACGTCCAACGAGAGAATGTGTATAATGACAAGAACAAAACAATGAACTGAATAAATTGTCTTTAATTGCAGATATCAGTCCGCAGCTCGTGGTCGTGCGGTAGCGTTCTCGCTTCCCACGCCCGGGTCCCCGGGTTCGATTCCCGGCGGGGTCAGGGATTTTCTCTGCCTCATGGTGACTGGGTGTTGTGTGATGTCCTTAGGTTAGTTAGGTTTAAGTAGTTCTAAGTTCTAGGGGACTGATGACCATAGATGTTAAGTCCCATAGTGCTCAGAGACATTTGAACCATTTGAACCCACAAGAAGAATTGGGCTGTGGTCTCGTCAGGAGATCAAGCGAACGATGAAACACGAATTCTTGCTCCATCAACCTATCACAGAAAGTGTGCGCAGATGGTCAAGAGCACGACATCGCTTTCTTTGGGACCGAACTATACTTGGTTTGTTCGAACAAGTACGAGGTGCATTCAAGTTCTAAGGCCTCCGATTTTTTTTCTAATTAACTACTCACCCGAAATCGATGAAACTGGCGTTACTTCTCGACGTAATCGCCCTGCAGACGTACAGATTTTTCACAATGCTGACGCCATGATTCCATGGCAGCGGCGAAGGCTTCTTTAGGAGTCTGTTTTGACCACTGGAAAATCGCTGAGGCAATAGCAGCACAGCTGGTGAATGTGCGGCCACGGAGAGTGTCTTTCATTGTTGGAAAAAGCCAAAAGTCACTAGGAGCCAGGTCAGGTGAGTAGGGAGCATGAGGAATCACTTCAAAGTTTTTATCATGAAGAAACTGTTGCGTAACGTTAGCTCGATGTGCGGGTGCGTTGTCTTGGTGAAACAGCACATGCGCAGCCCTTCCCGGACGTTTTTGTTTCAGTGAAGGAAGGAATTTGTTCTTCAAAACATTTTCGTAGGATGCACCTGTTACCGTAGTGCCCTTTGGAACGCAATGTGTAAGGATTACGCCCTCGCTGTCCCAGAAAATGGACACCATCATTTTTTCAACACTGGCTGTTACCCAAAATGCTTCCATTGAGCTGACTGGTGCTTTGTTTCTGGATTGAAAAATGGCATCCACGTCTCATCCATTGTCACAACCGACGAAAAGACAGTCCCATTCATGCTGTCGTTGCGCATCAACATTGCTTGGCAACATGCCACACGGGCAACCATGTGGTCGTCCGTCAGCGTTCATGGCACCCACCTGGATGACACTTTTCGCATTTTCAGGTCGTCATGCAGGACTGTGTGCACAGAACCCACAGAAATGCCAACTCTGGAGGCGATCTGTTCAACAGTCATTCGGCGATCCCCCAAAACAATTCTCTCCACTTTCTCCATCATGTCGTCAGGCCAGCTTGTGCGAGCCCGAGGTTGTTTCGGTTTGTTGTCACATGATGTTCTGCCTTCATTAAACTGTCGCACCCACGAATGCACTTTCGACACATCCATAACTCCATCACCACATGATTGCACACTGTTCAAGTAAGGAAAACGTCACCATTTTAAGTATTTAAAACAGTTCTCATTCCGCCGCTGGCGGTAAAATTCCATCTGCCGTACGGTGCTGCCATCTCTGGGACGTATTGACAATGAACGTGGCCTCATTTTAAAACAATGCGCATGTTTCTATCTCTTTCCAGTCTGGAGAAAAAAAATCGGAGGCCTTAGAACTTGAATGCACCTCGTATGACAGAGCTTTGACTTTCCAGGATAGAAATTTGAGGTTACCGCTTTGAATGTCTCGTATGATTTTAGCACCTTAGAGTAGCAGTATAGACGTATTGAATATAAAATAACCATTAAAAAATCATCCTCAAGAGACTACCTGGTAAAGCGCTTTTGCAATTTGTTTTTATTTTTATTTAACTGACAACTTTGGCTGCCCCACTGTTCGGCTGTAAGGGAAATTCAGAATTTGTATGTCTTCTGTAGTGGACTGTTGAGGCAGCCAGTCCATAGTGAAGTAGCCGAAAGGGCACGCGTCAACTCACGCCGTCTGCCGTTAAGTCTGGAACAGGATTCGTAATGAATGTGATAAAGAAAAGAACGTAGCTACTAGAACACTTAACTTTTATATTGTCCTTTGGTATACAGCATTCTGGATGATACAAGTGAGACTCTGTCTTGAGGTACATGCAACGTTACAAATGGTTAATGGCGCCTTGCTAGGTCGTAGCCATTAACTTAGCTGAAGGCTATTCTGTCTCTCGGCAAATGAGAGAAAGGCTTCGATCAGTGTAGTCGCTAGCAATGTCGTCGTACAACTGGGGCGAGTGCTAGTACGTCTCTCGAGACCTGCCTTGTGGTGGCGCTCGGTCTGCGATCCTCACAGTGGCGACACGCGGGTCCGACATGTACTAATGGTCCGCGGCCGATTGAAGCTACCACCTAGCTAGTGTGGTGTCTGGCGGTGACACCACATCTTCTACATCTACATATACACCGATACTCCGCAATCCACCTTACGGTGCGTGGCAGAGGGTACCTCTACCACTGCTAGTCATTTCGTCAATGTTTTCTATTTTTCAGCCGGCCGGCGTGGCCGTGCGGTTCTAGGCGCTTCAGTCTGGAACCGCGTGACCGCTACGGTCGCAGGTTCGAATCCTGCCTCGGGCATGGATGTGTGTGATGTCCTTAGGTTAGTTAGGTTTAAGTAGTTCTAAGTTCTAGGGGACCGATGACCTCAGATGTTAAGTCCCATAGTGCTCAGAGCCATTCGAACCATTTTTTTTTTCTATTTTTCGTCGTTCCTTAGTCATTTCAAAATTTTAGGAGTTATCTTCCGTTTACGCAACTAATTGAAGGCAGTTGCTTTATAGTCATTCGCGTTTCGCTTCTTTTATTTGTGAAGCACCTTCAGTGCCACTGTCCAGCGCTGTTAGCCCATGTGCGTGGTACTGGAGAAGTGTTGGTTAATCTCCGTGCTCCAGTTGGCCGATTAACGGCGTTCTTCCACCCACATTTGATTCAACGCAAGTGGGTGAAAGAACACCGGAAATCGACCAACTAGAGAATTCTGACTAACGACCATACCTCCAGGACCTCACACATGGGCTACCAGCGCTGGAAATCGCTACTAACGATGCTTCACAAACAAAAGAAGCGAAAAGCATACGGCAATAAACAAACTGCCTTCAATTAGTTGCGTAGACGGAACATAGCTCTACGAACTTGTCAGTTCCATTCGTGCTCCACTCGAAAACTGAACATGGAAAAACGGCTGACTATATGCCTCTGTATGAGCTCTAATTCCTCCTATCTTCGTGGTCCTTATGCGTAATTTGTGTTGTAGGTAACAGAATTGCTTCACAGCTAGCATCAGATGCCAGTTCTCTAATTTTTCCGAATAGCATTCCTCGAAAAGAGCGTCGCGTTCCCTCCAGGGTTTCCCACGTGAGCTCCCGATGCATCTCCGTACACTTGCGTGTTGTTAGAACCAACCAGTAACAAATATAGCAACCCTTCTCTGTATTACTTCGATGTCTTCCTTTAAACCTACCAGGTATGGGTCCCAAACACTCTAGCAGTATTCAAGAATAGGACGCACTAGCGTTCCTTATGCCGTCTCTTATACAGATGAATCACACTTTCCTAGAATTCTCTCAATAAACGGATATCGACCGTTCGCCTCTCCTACACAATCATCATATGCTCACTTCATTTCATATCTCTTTGCAGCGTTACGGCCAGATATTTAAACGACGTGGCTTTGTCAAGCAGGAGACCGCTAACTCTGTATCCAAACATTACGGTTTTGTTTTTTCTGCTCATTCGCATTAACTTACATTTCTCTGTTTTTAGAGCTAGCTGCCTTTCATCGCACCAACTGAAAATTTTGTCTAAGTCATCTTGTATTCTCCTGCAGTCACTCAATTTTTGGCACCCTGCGCACGCCACAGCATCATCAGCAAACAACCGCAGATTGCTGCCCACCGTGCCCACCAAAATCAATTATGATTTGCAGATTAATAGCAGTCCTATGACACGTCCCTGGGGCTCTCCAGGCGATACCTTGCATCTCTTGTCTTGCTTCTGAGTTCACAGTTTGGTACTGACTGCTGTCACGATGCAATATTTCGCATTTACCCATTATCCCGTCTGTTGGCTGCATCTCTTTGACTGGCGTCTCTTATTTCTGTAATACGTACTACGTTCATCGGCACACAAAGTTAATTAACTAAATGTGCCTTCTGTTGCAACAGCCTTCAGATCTTCGGGGTCCATGTTACTGAGCGTGACAGCACCTATTTAACTTTTAAATCAAAGGATGTTGAAATCCACATCGTATAACAGATCTGTCATCAACACAGCTCTCTTTCTGTTGATTGTGAAGGAGCTATTATGACTGATAAGTAAATAAGTGTCCGCAGTTAGACTGCATACAGTGACTTCTACACTTTTGTCACTGGTAACCTTACATTGGTGTCAGTTACTGAGTGACATCGCCCACCGTAACTATTGCGATGTAGAATAATATCGATGGATGTCTTACATGACAGTATTATCCCAGCATTTAGACAATTCAAATACACATTCACTAGCCGAAAGGGCTATTCAGATTGCTTCTTTGGCGGTATTACAATGGACTGCTAACTGCCTACAGATAAAGAAAAATATATGTCACAATGGACTTCATATAAGTTCAAACAGATGTTTCTACACCTACAATTGAAGGGGATGGCGGAAGAAACTGCTAACCAACGAGAGCTTAGATTTGAGTTACTGCGTTTTACGTGTTTGGTTAGACCTGAAACTTGTACATCACAATGGACTTCTTTGTAACTTTTACCAAGACTTGTTACTCTATTTATTTAACTATGTAGCTAGCTGGGAAATGGGTAAAATTTATTAAGTTCTACGAACTGGCTTACTTGTAACATTGGTCCAGCTAGTGCTAGATGGCACTACCTTCATCAGAAAGTACCTGGAAAAGTTTTGTAAGCAGAGAATAGTATACCAGGAATAGTGGTCATATATAAGACAGAAAATTAGTACAGTATATTCACAAAGCAATAGTGTCATTTGCCATGTAGTGACGAAATTAATACACCAAGTGCTTCGTAAAATTCTTATGTTAACGTTCTTTTGCATTAATAAACAGAATACCAGAGAATCAGAACTTCTCATGTAAATAAACCACAACACATCTCAGGAAACAGGTATGTGTTTTTCTGTTAAGTGTTGTCACAACACTAATGAAGCAATTTTGGTATTCGTTTCTTCATGATTCATTTGAAGGTGTGAAAATAGCAAAGATTATTTGAGGTATATAGCAAATACATTTTGTTTTAGTTGATAGGATGTGATCCATCTATCATTCCTAAGCCTAATGTGGTGCAAATGGCCTCACCACCTCCTCTTCGTAATGATACCTCGAAAAATTGGGCACTCGTCTGATATCTGACTTCCTTTAAAAATGCTATGTCTAAACCAATAGAGGTTAGACTGCTGCTAACAAAATTCCAAGGCACACTTGCGCTATTTTCAGCATTTGTTGTATTTCCTGATTCGTGAAAATTGGTCACTGTTGTCATTAACAGCCTCACCAATATCCATCTTCTTGTGTGTATTCTGTATTGAACCGGGGACCTAGAAACGACGAAGTGCTTTCGTCCCGCTATAGCCCTCAGTGGTTCATGACCCCACAACAGGCCACAGCAATCCACCCACCCCACCGCCGCCTCACACCGGACCCAGGGTCACTCTGTGGACCCCCCCCCCCCCCCCCCCCCCCCGCCCCGAGAACGTCTCATACCAGACGAAGACGAGTGTAGCCCCAAATGTTAGCGTGGTGCAGTAATTACGGTGTACGCGTATGTGGAGACAGTGTTTGCGCAGCAATAACCGACACAGTGTAACTCAGGTGGAATATGGGGAACGAGTCCACATTTGCCGTTGCAGATGGAAAAAAAAACCATCCACAGGATGGCTGGCACAGCGGACCTCGACACTAATCCGCTGGGCGGATTCGTGCCGGGGACCGGGACGCCTTTCCGCTCAGGAAGCAACGCGTTAAACCTTGCGGCTAGCCGGGAGGGCTGTCCATCTTCTTACTTGGTTACAAAGATTTCTACGTCAGTGCCATGTTGACACTGAGACATGAGTATCTTTCCATCCAAAGACAAGAACATAAATATAGTGATGCAAAACAATGTACATTGTCGACAAATTATGTCTAGCAGTTCAAACGAAACCATTTTTTGCAATTATTTGGTGCAGTTAAACCATGACCAATAGTGTGATAAAACTAATTCTTATTGAATCAAGAGTTGGCACTTTATTCTGCCTACCTCTCCAATTGATCTTTATCACCATCGGTATTGCATTCCTTATAAATTGAATAATGGCGACTTTGGCGGCGTAGTATTCTGTATTTCTGACATAATGTTACAGTTTCCTAAAACAAATTTTTCACGTCTTTCGAGCACAATACAGCAAAAAAAGTTTGAGAATTACTTGAAACTCTCAACGAGGCACAGAGCTTAAGGCATAAGATTAGCTGGACAGAGCCGCTCCTTGTAAACGACGTAACGGAGTGGGTAACGCAAATGATGGTCGTAGATTTCATGCTGCTGTGATGAATCGTTGCTAGCCCTTATGAAAAGGATAACGATCCACTTGACTATTTGTGCCAAAAAAACCAGTTTCCATTAACAAACCCCGTCCACAGATCAAAGCCAACATGTCACAAGTGTGACTTGTTTGTTAATGAAAGTGTTACTTCAGTCCAAGCCAGCAAATAGGATCTGTGTCTATCCCAAACATCTGAGAATGTCAATAGTGAACGGCAATGTGTATTGTAATCAATAATAATGTGAAAGGAGATCACTGCCCCTAATTGACTGGTACAATACTTGTTGAGCGAGGTAGTCGGGAGATGACAATGGTACCACAAAGTACATTGGTGTGCTAAACGTAAGGACGAACGTAACTTCTGATGATGTGTCATTGCCAACTAAAACAGATTGTAGAAACTTGGACCATATAAACAAAGATCTGCAACAGTATAGTACAGAACGTAACTGAAAGATATACTCAGCCAGATAAACAGAAATGATGCATTTATTCAAAGACATTAGTTATACTGTTCTCCACCGTCCTTGATGCTCTCCTGGAGATTGCAAAATGCTGGACGTGGGTCATGATCAACACAGACGGCAGTGTATGGCCTGCTGTGCAACGTCCCACGTTGGGCACAAAGTTGGTAAGGAATTCTTGTCGTAGGTCGTTTCATTCCTCCACCATCGCGATTGACAACTGCTGCATCGCCCTTGGCAGATGTGATAGAGCTGCAACGTGGCTCCCTGTCGCGTCCAACGCGGGTTTGATGGGATTAAAGTCGGGGTTAACGAGCAGGGCAGTCTATTCACAGAATATCATCGTTCCCAGCTCCTCCATCTGAGCTGTTCGATGGGATAGTGTATTATCATCCATACAAATAAAATGAGGGCCGAATGCACTCCTGAAAAGACACACATGGCTGACCGGTGAGTATACCGTTCTCACACACTTGTAGGGTATTATGTGCGTGCAACATTTGGCCTTACGGTTCTGTGACACCTGTACCACCAAAACGATGTTGTTCGACAGTATTTCTGGATGCGTTTTGTATCCTCAAATGGCGAGAGATGCGAACATGCGCGTAGCTTTAATCAAAGACAGAGGAAATTACTTTGTAGGGAGCGATCGATAGTATGTAAATATGAGGTAGTTGTTATTTACTGATTAAGTTCATTGAGTTGTGAAAGGAAAGTTGATATGTATGATATATATATATATAGTATCAAATCTTAAAAGATGTGTAAAAGTAATGAAATTTTGTAAATCATGATTAGTTATAAAAGAGAATTTGTAATTTGAATACTGGTTCATACTTAGGGAAATTGTATGATCTAACTTAAAAGACGTAGGGAACGCCCTCCGCTACGGAAGGGGCTTGACGAGTGGGAAAAGATGGATCTGGCGGTCAATCTGGGCGGCAAGAGACAGAGAGTACATTACACAGTCAATGGCTAGACGTTGTACTTTTAACAACGTGGATGCCAACTGAAGCATTTGGAATCCAATTGATGTTGAAATTGTCTCGGATGTGGTTTTCGCTGTCTTATGGTGCTCTTGTTATCATGGAATGCTCTGAAACGAATGAAATATGTCGCCAAGAAGAATTTATAAATAGCATTCGACTTCAAGAGCATGGACCACTTAGACGCCACGGGCTTGTCACCACTATTGCGCCAACTGCAGATATGTATCACAGTATGGACCAGTATGCTTGTGTGTGAGTGTTTTTCAATGATAATTTCAATGATAAAAAATTCGTGTTTGAACTTTGAAACTGTCCTGATCATGAAACAAAGCAAAGTCCTGTCCTAAACATGATAAAGGCCGAGTATCCAGTTTATAAAGAACCACTAACTTGTTTCTACCTGAATGTGTCTAAGTTGTGTTAAAGCATATAAATGTTGCTAGTTAAATTACTTATTTCACAGGTAAAGAGAGAGGCACATAATTTGTAACTTATAAAAAACTTTATTTTCCTTTGAATTGTTTCTGCTTTGAAAGTGCCAAAGTAACGAAAGAGGCACACAATTTTGAACCTACTTGAAACTTTACCTTCAGCTTATTTCGGAGGTTAATTAAGAATATAGTTAGTGTAAATTGCTATAAATCATTGAAAGATAAATAATTTCAAGTGGGGTTGGAAATCAGTATTTGTGTGATGCACATTGTTTATGAAATGTGTGCATATTTTGATTATAAAGAAGTGACTGTTTATGTTGTTGTTTGTTTTCTTTTTTGGGGAAGGAGACCAGACAGCGAGGTCATCGGTCTCATCGGATTAGGGAAGGACGGGGAAGGAAGTTGGCCGTGCCCTTACAAAGGAACCATCCCGGCATTTGCCTGGAGTGATTAAGGGATTTAGGGATTTAGGGATTGAACCGTCGTCCTCCCGAATGCGAGACTGTTTATGGGTCCCCACTATATTCTTTTCTGTAATGAGAAAGTTGAGCTAAAGATTGTTTTGCTAAAGAAATCTGAAGTATTTCCATAAATGAGAGAGGGTAAAAAAGTGTTTGTACAGTGTTATTTATCTCCATTTGTGGTGTGTGTGTTAGTTAAACTAGGACTCATGCCATACTTAGCACTTAGTCTCGTGAGTTTTTTGATAACCTTTTAGTGCTGAATGGGTCAATGGTTGAAGTAGTGATTATTATCAATAGAAGTAAAGTGCTAATTATTTTTCTGTGATTTGCCAATTTATGCACATGATAACTACTGCTTACCATGCGTCAGTTCGTCTGGTACGTGTGTGTGTTCATTGCACTTCACCAAGAGAGAAAGAATGAAACACCCTTTTGCTAAGTTATATTTAAATTCTTTGAGCGTAATGTTTCAAATTGTGGTGTCCAATTAGGCTGCCGACCGCTTAGTATTTCATTTGCGTGAATTTTACTACTTTCATTAGTTACAAAATTAAAGACTTTCAGTTTTCTACTAATTGCCATAGTAACGAATTTCATGTTCGATACCCTCTTGTCCATTAGGTTAACTCACGATCAGACTTAAAATATTTGGCACAACGTACGTAAATAGGTGTTATAAACCGTTGTAGTTATCGTTAATAATTTACAAAATATAATAGAAAGAGAAGTCATTGTTCATTACCCAATTTCAACCTTACCATACCTCATTTCGCACCCGTACTCGTCAGTGTTTCTACAGTACTTCTCTCATTCAGGTTATTGTTATTCTGCAAAATATCAGATGAAACTTAGATGAAATGTTGTTTCAAGGAAATGCTTTTTGATGGTCCCGGTAGTGGATTCCAAGTGGTTGGTGGCTTCTTATACAGAGAGCAAAATAATGAGATGCAGACGCAGTAACAGCAATTCCAAGAGGGCAAAATCCAATACGAGTCCGTGAGGTAGGTCAGTTCAGTATCAAAACAATAACAACCAAGTCTGAATGAGACGGTTCGAGTAAACAGGCAGAACGAAACCAACATACAGATTCCGGCGCGGTGATATCTACAGTTGGCTCCATGATAATGCTGGTCGCGCGGGCTGAAGAGTGTGTATCTCGGAGCTGCTGCAGATTAACTGTGCAGTCACTTGGGTTACCACCAAATTCTAGACGTGCCCTGGCGCAGGCATGAGTCACTTCATTTCCGACACGTTTCGATTACTATAAGATGGCAAAAGCCATGGGATACCACCTATTATCGTGCCGTACCTCCTTTTTCCCGGCGTAGAGCAGTCGTTAGGAACCCCTGCAGGAATACTGACAAATTCTGCCTCTATAGCAGTCCATGCGAGTGACTGCGTGTGAGATCGCTCTCTAAGTTTTCATATATTTTTAGGTTCCAGATACATATTTTAACGGTTTTTGTGCTAATATTTACTATATAAGTGACGTATTAGTGGTTTCTTCATTCAGCTCTGCCTTTCTTCTGTTGTGACGTGATATTTGTGAGTGTTTCGTATCGAGCAACTTAACCTCTTGCCTGTGTTTACATTCCGCGCTGACCAGTTGCAGCTGTAGCGGCGCATCGAAAGCTAAGTACTAATTAATTGTTTGTGCATAGTGATTTATTTAGGAACTTTAGTAGTCTTCAACCGGTGTTCGTGGTGTTTTCTGGTGAAATCATTTCAGAAGAACCTTTTGGGAACTGTTTACAGCTCGTTACTGTGTGATTAGACGTTTGATTCTCTTTCTGTATTAGTCTTTTGTTATATTCACATTTGTTGTTTATTAATACTGTTAATAATAGTAGTTACTTCCCTTGTAGAGTAAGTTTGTGATTATTGTAGTCAGGTTTTTAGCATCTTCTTATTGTAGTAGCGGAACTTAGAAAAAGTAAAATTTTACCATGAGTGAGAAGTGTGGGCTTTGCCGTAGGTTCGTGAGTAGTGGATTGCGGTGTGACACTTGTTCGAAGTATTTTCACTGGGGGGAATGCAGTGGGGAAGCCAGTGGGCATTCTGGTGAGATCCTCTCCTGGAACTGCAGGTTATGTAGCAAGAGTAAACTGATAGAGGAGCAGGAGCGTAAGATCTGTGCCCTTCAGGTGCAGTTGAAAAACGCACAGGAGGAGCTAGATAGGATGAGGAGGGAGAAGGGGGTTGGGGAATGGGAGCTGGCTGTTGGCAAGAGATCTGCTAGGAGAAGAAGATTTTCAGATAGTTTTACTATTGGTGTTTACAATAGATATGACCAACTGTCAGAGTCTAGTGGAGAGGAATCTCTAGTAGCTGTAGATGTAGGAAGTATGCAGCAGACCTCAGTAGTTACTGTGCCTAGAACAGTTGCAAAGTCGAAGAGGAAGAAGAAGGTTCTGCTGTTAGGTAGTTCACATGGCAGAGGTGTAGGCCAGCAGTTGCAGGAAGTGCTGGGAAGTGAGTACCAGGTCACCAGCATTGTGAAGCCTAATGCAGGGTTGGCTCAGGTGACTGTTAACATTGGGGGGTTATGTAGGGATTTTACTAAAGAGGATCAGGTAGTGATTGTGGGTGGGGCTGGTAACAGTATTGGTAGGGATGGGGAGTATAACATAGATGGTGACCTGGAAAAGATAGCCACTCAGACTGGCAACACGAATGTGCATTTCGTGGAACTGTTTCAGCGTCACGATCGGCCTCATCTTAATACAGCCGTCAGGCGTAATAACATGAGACTTGGGGGTGCGCTGATGACAGAAAGCATGGGTCACATTTCAGTGGTGTCGGTGGAGTCTATCAGCAGGACGGGTTTCACTAGACACGGCCTGCACCTCAACAGGTATGGGAAGGGGAGGTTGGCAAAGCTTATAGGTGACAGCATAGGTGGGGGTGGTGGGATCACTCATGGGAAAATTCCTGCAGTAGTGTGTGTTAGAGCTGCACCTTTTTTAGATTGAAGTCAGCTGATAGGTATTCCTGCTTAAGGGAAGTCTCTCTAACAAGGGAATCACTTTTGACAAAGCTTAGGTATCCGAGTAATGAGGGAATTAGTATATTTCATCAAAATATACAAGGTATTAGGGATAAAGTTAGTGAACTTCTTATAGATGTTGACTCTGAAATTATTGGTATATCTGAACACTTCTTAAATAAGGAGATAATTCAGAGGCTTCCTTTACCAGGATACAGGTTGGCTGGCTGCTTTTCGAGGAGCTCTTTGCGGTGTGGGGGAGTAGCCATGTATGTGAAAAACGGCATCGCATTTGAGTCAATTGATGTTTCAAAGTACTGCACTGAAAAGGTGTTTGAATGTTGTGCAGGTGTGGTTAAATTTGACGGAGTTAAACTTGTAACTGTTGTTATTTATAGATCCCCAGACTCCGATTTCACAGCATTTTTGCTAAAGCTAGAGGAGGTTCTTGGTTCACTTTATAGGAAATACAAAAAGTTAGTTATATGTGGTGACTTCAATATTAATTGTATAAGTGATTGTGCAAGGAAGAGGATGCTGGTAGACCTCTTTAATTCATATAATCTTATGCAAACCGTATTCTTTCCAACGAGAGTGCAAGGGAACAGTAGAACAACCATAGACAACATTTTTGTTCATTCCTCATTACTAGAAGGGCATTCTGTTAGAAAAAAGGTGAATGGCCTTTCAGATCATGATGCGCAAATTTTAACTTTAAAAGTTTTTTATGCTGCAACTCGTGTTAAATATAGTCATCAGCTGTTCAGGAAAGCTGATCCCGTTGCTGTAGAGACCTTTGTAAACCTTATAAAGGAACAAGAGTGGCAAGATGTTTATAGCGCTGAGACAGTAAACGATAAATATAATGCTTTTCTAAAGACCTTTCTCATGCTCTTTGAAAGTTGCTTTCCGTTACAACGTTTAAAACAGGGTACTAGCACAAACAGGCAGCCTGGGTGGCTGACTAGAGGGATAAGAATATCTTGTAGAACAAAGTGGCAATTATATCAAAACGTTAGAAACAGTCAAAATCTAAATGCAGCAGCCCATTACAAACAGTATTGTAAGGTGCTTAAAAATGTTATTAGGAAGGCAAAAAGTATGTGGTATGCAGATAGAATAGCTAAGTCTCAGGATAAAATTAAAACCATATGGTCAGTCGTAAAGGAAGTTGCTGGTCTGCAGAGACAGGTCGAGGATATAGAATCATTGCGTAGTGGGAATGTCCGTGTTACTGATAAGTCGCATATATGTACAGTATTTAATAATCACTTTCTGAATATAGCAGGTGAACTAAATAGAAACCTAATTCCAACAGGGAATCATATAGCGCTCTTAGAAAAAAGTGTTCCGAGACTGTTACCTGAAATGCTCCTCCATGATACTGACAAGAGGGAGATTGAGTTAATAATTAAATCACTAAAGACCAAGAACTCTCATGGATATGACGGGGTATCTAGCAGAATACTGAAGTATTGTTCTATGTATGTTAGCCCAGTACTTAGCCATATCTGTAACTTTTCCTTTAGGAGTGGTCGGTTTCCTGATCGATTAAAATACTCGGTAGTGAAGCCACTTTATAAAAAGGGAGACATTGATAATGTTGACAATTTTAGACCTATTTCTATGCCATCGGTGTTTGCTAAAGTTATCGAGAAGGTTGTATATACAAGGTTACTGGAGCATTTAAATTCACATAATTTGCTGTCAAATGTTCAGTTTGGTTTTAGAAATGGTTTAACAACTGAAAATGCTATATTCTCTTTTCTCTGTGAGGTTTTCGACGGATTAAATAAAAGGTTGCGAACGCTAGGTGTTTTCTTTGATTTAACGAAGGCTTTTGACTGTGTTGACCACAAAATATTACTGCAGAAGTTGGACCATTATGGAGTAAGGGGAGTAGCTTACAATTGGTTCGCCTCTTACTTTAAGAACAGAAAGCAGAGGGTAATTATCCGCAATATTGAGAGTGGTAGTGATGTTCAGTCCCAATGGGGCACTGTTAAGTGGGGCGTTCCCCAAGGGTCGGTGCTGGGGCCGCTGCTGTTTCTTATTTATATAAATGATATGCCTTCTAGTATTACAGGTGATTCAAAAATATTTCTGTTTGCTGATGACACCAGCTTGATAGTGAAGGATCTTGTGTGTAATATTGAAACAGTAACAAATAATTTAGTTCATGAAATAAGTTCGTGGCTTGTGGAAAATAATTTGATGCTAAATCACAGTAAGACTCAATTTTTACAGTTTCTAACTCACAATTCAACAAGAACTGACATTTTAATCAGACAGAATGGGCATGTTATAAGCGAGACGAAACAGTTCAAGTTCCTAGGCGTACGGATAGATAGTAAGCTGTTGTGGAAAGCCCATGTTCAGGATCTTGTTCAGAAACTAAATGCTGCTTTATTTACCATTAGAACAGTATCTGAAATAAGTGACAGTTCAACACGAAAAGTAGTCTACTTCGCATATTTTCATACGCTTATGTCGTATGGTATCATTTTTTGGGGTAATTCTTCTGATTCAAAAAGTGTATTTTTGGCTCAAAAACGGGCTGTTCGAGCTATATGTGGTGTAAGTTCGAGAACCTCTTGTCGACCCCTATTCAAAAATCTGGGAATTCTGACATTGCCCTCACAGTATATATTTTCTTTAATGTCGTTTGTTGTTAGCAATATTAGCCTATTCCCAAGAGTTAGCAGCTTTCACTCAGTTAATACTAGGCAGAAATCAAATCTGCATGTAGAATGCAGTTCCTTGACTCTTGTGCAGAAAGGAGTGCAGTATTCTGCTGCATCCATTTTCAATAAGCTACCACAAGAACTCAAAAATCTTAGCAGTAGCTCAAACTCTTTTAAGTCTAAACTGAAGAGTTTCCTCATGGCTCACTCCTTCTATTCTGTCGAGGAGCTCCTGGAAGAGCTAAAAAATTAAGCAAATTCCAGTGTTACATTGTTGATTGTCTTCATTTAAACATATGACTTGTCACCTGAATATGTTTTTTTTCTGTATTTCATTTTATCTGTTTCTAATATCGTGTTATAATTTCATGTATTGACTCGTTCCATGACCATGGAGATTTCTCCTTAATTTGGTCCCACGGAACAATAAATAAATAAATAAGTAAATAAATGTTAGCGAAAATGTTGCCGCTGCAAGATGTCGTACACAAACTGACCTTCCGGTTACGTTTCCATGAATGTTCGGTTGGAATCGTATCGGGAGATCTGGATGGTCAACTCACTCACTTGAACTGTCCCTAACGATCTTCCACCCAGCCGGAAACAACTGTGGCCCGGTACCATCACACATTTCACCCATAACGACTCCATCGCTGTTTGGGACATGAAGTCTATGAATGTCTGCAATGACCTGCAAGTAGCCGAAGCTAACCATTTACAGTCAATGATAGGTTCAGTCGGACAGTGAACACATCTTGTGGTACAGTTCATAGCTTAGTGGGGTCTGCACCACATTCGAACCACACCATCAGCTCTTACCGACTGAAATCAGATCTGATCATGCCACGGTTTTGCAGTCGTCTAGAGTGCAACCGGTATGGTCACGACCCCTGCAGAGCCGCAGCATGTGATGTCGTGACGTTAATAAAGGCACTCGAGTCGGTCGACAACTGCCATGCCCCATTAACGCCAGATTTCGCCATACTGTACCAACGGATACGTTCGTCATGGATCTCACATTGATTTCTGCGGTTAATTCATGCAATGGTGCTTGTTTGTTAGCACTGTCAATCCAACGCCGCTGCTCTCGATCGATAAGTGAAGGCCGACGGCCACTGTCGGCCCCGATGAGAGATAATGCCTGAAATTTGGTATTGCGGGAACACTCTACACACTGTCTCTGAATACTGAACTCCCTAACGATTTCCAAAATGGAATGTTCCATGCATCTAGTTCCAACTGTCATTCGGCGTTCAATATCTGTTAATTCCCATCTTGCGATCATAATCGACACCATTTCACATGAATCATCTGAGTTCAAATAACAACTTCACCAATCCTCTGCCCTTTTATACTAAGTGTACGTATACTACAGCCTTCTGCGCATGTAATGATAATTAAATCAAGACCCTAAGCTGTCGTCAGTTAAAAATGTGTGCCCCGACCGGGCCTCGAACCCGAGATCTCCTGCCTACATGGCATACGCTCTATCCATCTGAGCCACCGAGGGCACAGAGGACAGTGCGACTGCAGGGATTTATCCCTTGAACACTCCCCGTGAGACCCACATTTCCAACTTAAAAAATTGGTTCAAATGGCTCTGAGCACTATGCGACTTAACTTCTGAGGTCATCAGTCGCCTAGAACTCAGAACTAATTAAACCTAACTAACCTAAGGACATCACACACATCCATGCCCGAGGCAGGATTCGAACCTGCGATCGTGGCTGTCACGCGGTTCCAGACTGCAGCTCCTAGAACCGCACGGCCACACAGGCCGGCACCAACTTAATGTCCACACACTACATTCGTAGTGCGCGTACCCATTACACTCAATATTCGCGGCAGACAGTCTTACGGAGTCCCGTAAGAGTTCGGGCAATGCGTGTGCATTCGCACAGAAGAAAATCAATGGCCGGTTAGCATTAACAATATGAAGATGGTATATGTTCTTTCGGACAAGTCCAAGAGAACAGATACTATTTTCATATTCTGTGCATGTGGTTGTCGCTATCCCGTGACTTTCTTTATCTCATTGTGTAACTTATAGTACCAAAAAGCGGTAGAGGTCCACTGCTTGTTTGAACGTCCTAATAACTGGAAATTCTCTTTCTTCTCAAATGTGCAATCAGTTTGCTTAAAAGACGGAAATCGTAAGGTGCGAGAACTAGACTGTGCCGCCAATGCTTTCAGTCCTCCTGTCAGAAACGCTGACGCAATGGTACCACTGTGTGCACCGTGTGAGTTGTCGCATTGTTGTGCAGGAGCAGTGAGGTGAAAATTTCTTCATTTGTAGCTTTTCCACAGTCCATGATTCACTTCCATAAAATTCTGTGTTCTGTATTGTGCATTAACGAAAATTCCTTGCTCAAGGCCCAAGTGGGGTAGCAGTCATCTTCGGTTAGCTCTGTGCCTTTGTTAGTCTGCTTTCATCTCAATCTTGTTGTGCCTGTCATCCAGTATTTTGCTTCGAAAGTAGTAAAAATACTTAATGTCATTTGCCACATGGTCCATAGTTTCGATGTTAAGTTTGCTGATACTCTCATTTCCTGCTACAGGTAAATACTTCCGTCCATCTGGAAATCTTAGTCTGCATACTGTTGTTGGTAGAAGTCCTCAACTCAATATGTCAAACAAATGTTTCTTGATAGGACACTAAGGTGACATAATATGAAGATGGTATCTGTTCTCTCGGACTTGTCCGAAAGAACAGGCACCATCTTTATATAGTTAAGGCTAACCGGCCATTGACCTTCTTCTTCTGTGCTGGATGCACACGCATTGCCCTTAAATCTTCCGGGGCTCGGTAAGATTGTCTGCCGCGAGTAATAAGTGTAATGGGCAGGGACACTACGAATGTAGTGTGTGGACATTAAGTTGGAAATGTGGGTCTCACGGGGAGCGTGCAAGGGATAGATCCCTGCAGTCGCACTATGCTCTGTGCCCTCGGTGGCTCAGATGGATAGAGCGTCTGCCATGTAAGCAGGAGATCCCGGGTTCGAGTCCCGGACGGGACACACATTTCCAACTGTCCCCGTTGAAGTATATCACCACCTGTCGACAGCTTAGGGTCTTGATTTAATTATCATTTCAAGGTGACATAAGTCATGCACAAATACAGATGGGGGTAGTATCGCATACACGAGGTATAAAATGGCAGGACGTTGGAGGATCCGTCATTTGTACTGACGTCATTCATTTGTAGAGGTTCCCAACGTGATTATCGCCTCACAACGTTAATTAACAGACTTTTAAAATTGAATATTCTGAGGTCCAGAGTATCAAGAGTCTAACGAGGATACCAAATTTCAGGCAATACCTCTTATCACGCACAACGCTATAGCCGACGCCCTTCACTGGCCGACCGAGAGCATCGGCGTTAGTGTAGAGTCGTCAGTGCTAACAGACAAGCAACACTGCGTGAAATAACCACAGAAATGAATGTGGACGAGCGCATACGTTACAGTACAGTACGGCGAAATTTACCGTTAATGGTCTATGGCAGCAGACGACCGACAGTGCTGTAGGTAACAGCACGACATCGCCTGCAACACCTCTCCAGGGTTCGTGACATCGGCTGGAACCTAGAGTATTGGAAAAGCGTAGCCTGGCCGGGTAAGTCCCGATTTCGGTTGGTAAGAGCTGACGACAGGGTTAGAGTATGGGACAGACCGCGTGAATCCATGGGCCAAGGTGTCAACTAAGCATTGCGCAAGCTGGTGGTGGCTGCATAATGGTGCGAGCTGTGTTTGCATGTAATGCACTGAGTCCTCTGGTCCAACTGAACCGATCATTGACTGGAAGTGTCTACAGGGTGTTTCAAAAATGACCGGTATATTTGAAACGGCAATAAAAACTAAACGAGCAGCGATAGAAATACACCGTTTGTTGCAATATGCTTGGGACAACAGTACATTTTCAGGCGGACAAACTTTCGAATTTACAGTAGTTACAATTTTCAACAACAGATGGCGCTGCGGTCTGGGAAACTCTATAGTACGATATTTTCCACATATCCACCATGCGTAGCAATAATATGGCGTAGTCTCTGAATGAAATTACCCGAAACCTTTGACAACGTGTCTGGCGGAATGGCTTCACATGCAGATGAGATGTACTGCTTCAGCTGTTCAATTGTTTCTGGATTCTGGCGGTACGCCTGGTCTTTCAAGTGTCCCCACAGAAAGAAGTCACAGGGGTTCATGTCTGGCGAATAGGGAGGTCAATCCACGCCGCCTCCTGTATGTTTCGGATAGCCCAAAGCAATCACACGATCATCGAAATATTCATTCAGGAAATTAGACGTCGGCCGTGCGATGTGGCCGGGCACCATCTTGCATAAACCACGAGGTGTTCGCAGTGTCGTCTAAGGCAGTTTGTACCGCCATAAATTCACGAAGAATGTCCAGATAGCGTGATGCAGTAATCGTTTCGGATCTGAAAAATGGACCAATGATTCCTTTGGAAGAAATGGCGGCCCAGACCAGTACTTTTTGAGGATGCAGGGACGATGGGACTGCAACATGGGGCTTTTCGGTTCCCCATATGCGCCAGTTCTGTTTATTGACGAAGCCGTCCAGGTAAAAATAAGCTTCGTCAGTAAACCAAATGCTGCCCACATGCATATCGCCGTCATCAATCCTGTGCACTATATCGTTAGCGAATGTCTCTCGTGCAGCAATGGTAGCGGCGCTGAGGGGTTGCCGCGTTTGAATTTTGTATGGATAGAGGTGTAAACTCTGGCGCATGAGACGATACGTGGACGTTGGAATCATTTGGACCGCAGCTGCAACACGGCGAACGGAAACCCGAGGCCGCTGTTGGATCACCTGCTGCACTAGCTGCGCGTTGCCCTCTGTGGTTGCTGTACGCGGTCGCCCTACCTTTCCAGCACGTTCATCCGTCACGTTCCCAGTCCGTTGAAATTTGTCAAACAGATCCTTTATTGTATCGGTTTTCGGTCCTTTGGTTACATTAAACCTCCGTTGAAAACTTCGTCTTGTTGCAACAACACTGTGTTCTGGGCGGTGGAATTCCAACACCAGAAAAATCCTCTGTTATAAGGAATAAACCATGTTGTCCACAGCACACTTGCACGTTGTGAACAGCACACGCTTACAGCAGAAAGACGACGTACAGAATGGCGCACCCACAGACTGCGTTGTCTTCTATATCTTTCACATCACTTGCAGCGCCATCTGTTGTTGAAAATTGTAACTACTGTAATTTCGAAAGTTTGTCCCCCTCAAAATGTACTGTTGTCCCAAACATATTGCAACAAAGAGTGTATTTCTATCGCTGCTCGTTTAGTTTTTATTGCCGTTTCAAATATACCGGTCATTTCTGAAACACCCTGTACGTTCGGACTTGGTACTTGGAGACCATCTGTAGCCAGTCACGGACTTCACGTTACCGAACAACGATGGAATTTTTAAGTGTGATAATACACCAA
The DNA here is from genome assembly GCF_023898315.1 of Schistocerca nitens. Lineage (NCBI taxonomy): Eukaryota > Metazoa > Arthropoda > Insecta > Orthoptera > Acrididae > Schistocerca > Schistocerca nitens. The sequence continues at coordinate 75,044,298 of NC_064614.1, forward strand.
GTTACCAGGCCATAGTTGTTCTCGAATAGTATAAAGGACATTCTGGAGAATTCAAGAGAAAAATTTTGCCTCCCAGATGGCCAGATTTAAAGTCCTATTGAACAGACCAGCAAAAGGACATTATTCACAATCCTGAGAATGGCTGTGATGTGGGGTCTGAGTGGGGTGCGGTCAAATGGGGGGGGGGGGGTGCCCCAAGGATCAGCTTTGGGACTACTCCTGTTCCTTATTTATATAAATGATATGCCCTCTAGTATTACTACACTCGCTCGGTAGTACACGATGTTGTGTGCAACATTAGCTCGGTTTCAAATACTGCGGTTCATGACCTACATTCATGGCTTGTAGAAAATGAAGTAACGCTAAGTCACAGTAAGACTCAGTTTTTACAGTTTTTGACACAAAATTCAACAAAACCTGAGGTTTTAATTTCACAGAATGGACATATGATTAGTGAAACTGAACATTTCAAATTTCTAGATAATTAGATAGATATCAAACTGTCGTCGAATGCTCATGTTTAGGATCTTGTTCAAAGAATTAATACTGCCATTTTTGCTTTTCGGAAGGTATCTGAAGTGAGTGATCGTTCAACACGAAAATTAGTCTGTTGTTGTTGTTGTGGTCTTCAGTCCTGAGACTGGTTTGATGCAGCTCTCCATGCTACTCTATCCTGTGCAAGCTTCTTCATCTCCCAGTACCTACTGCAACCCACATCCTTCTGAATCTGCTTAGTGTATTCATCTCTTGGTCTCCCCCTACGATTTTTACCCTCCACGCTGCCCTCCAATACTAAACTGGTGATCCCTTGATGCCTCAGAACATGTCCTACCAACCGATCCCTTCTTCTGGTCAAGTTGTGCCACAAACTCCTCTTCTCCCCAATCCTATTCAGTACCTCCTCATTAGTTATGTGATCTACCCATCTAATCTTCAGCATTCTTCTGTAGCACCACATTTCGAAAGCTTCTATACTCTTCTTGTCCAAACTATTTACCGTCCATGTTTCACTTCCATACATGACTACACTCCATAGAAATACTTTCAGAAATGACTTCCTGACACTTAAATCTATACTCGATGTTAACAAATTTCTCTTCTTCAGAAACGCTTTCCTTGCCATTGCCAGTCTACATTTTATATCCTCTCTACTTCGACCATCATCAGTTATTTTGCTCCCCAAATAGCAAACCTCCTTTACTACTTTAAGTGTCTCATTTCCTAATCTAATTCCCTCTACATCACCCGTCTTAGTTCGACTACATTCCATTATCCTTGTTTTGCTCTTGTTGATGTTCATCTTATATCCTCCCTTCAAGACACCATCCATTCCGTTCAACTGCTCTTCCAAGTCCTTTGCTGTCTCTGACAGAATTACAATGTCATCGGCGAACCTCAAAGTTTTTATTTCTTCTCCATGGATTTTAATACCTACTCCGAATTTTTCTTTTGTTTCCTTTACTGCTTGCTCAATATACAGATGGAATAACATCGGGGAGAGGCTACAACCCTGTCTTACTCCCTTCCCAACCACTGCTTCCCTTTCATGTCCCTTGACTCTTATAACTGCCATCTGGTTTCTGTACAAATTGTAAATAGCCTTTCGCTCCCTGTATTTTACCCCTGCCACCTTTAGAATTTGAAAGAGAGTATTCCAGTCAATATTGTCAAAAGCTTTCTCTAAGTCTACAAATGCTAGAAACGTAGGTTTGCCTTTCCTTAATCTTTCTTCTAACATAAGTCGTAAGGTCAGTATTGCCTCACGTGTTCCAGTGTTTCTACGGAATCCAAACTGATCTTCCCCGAGGTTGGCTTCTACTAGTTTTTCCATTCGTCTGTAAAGAATTCGTGTTAGTATTTTGCAGCTGTGGCTTATTAAACTGATAGTTCGGTAATTTTCACATCTGTCAACACCTACTTTCTTTGAGATTGGAATTATTATATTCTTCTTGAAGTCTGAGGGTATTTCGCCTGTTTCATACATCTTGCTCACCAGATGGTAGAGTTTTGTCAGGACTGGCTCCCCCAAGGCCGTCAGTAGTTCCAATGGAATGTTGTCTACTCCGGGGGCCTTGTTTCGACTCAGGTCTTTCAGTGCTCTGTAAATTAGTCTAGTCTGCTTATTTTAATTCGCTTATAACATATGGTATTTAATTTTGGGGTAACTCTTCCTCTTCTAAAAGGATATTTCTGGCTCAGAAATGGGTGGTTCAGGCAATAAGTTGTGTAAGTTCACCAACCTCTTGTCGACCCCTGTTCACGATTCTGGGTATTTTGACACTGGCTTCTCAATATATATATTACTTGGTGTCATTTTTGTTAACTGTATTAGCTTATTCCCAAGACCAACTTTCACTCAGTTAATACTCAGAAGAAATGAAACCTGCATTTGAATCAGACTTCCTTAACTCTTGTGCAGAAAGGTGTGCAGTATACTGCTGCATCCATTTTCAATAAGCTACCCCTAGAATTCAAAAATCTTAACAGTAATCCACTCGATTTCAAATCGTACCTGAAGAGTTTCCTCATGGGTGACTCCTATTCTGCCGAGGAGCTCATTCTTCTTGTATTGTTTATTGCGTTTACTTAAACTTATGGACTGATTTTTCTCGGGTTCATAAACATTTTATTTTTATCTGTCATTACTTTTATGTTGTAATTTCATGTACTGACACGGTCCATGACCTCGGAGATTTGCTCCTCAATTTGGTCCTAAATAAATAAATAAATAAATAAATAAATCTATGGTATATGATCGAGAGGTCAGTTCGTGCACAAAATTCTGCACCAACTATATTTTTGCAATTATTGAGGGCTACAGACGCATCGTGTCAATATTTCTTCGGGGGTTTACTGTTTTTTGAGTCCATGCCACGCCGAGGTACTGAACTGCACTCGGTAAAAGGAGTCATGACACGATATTAATAGTAATCCGTTACTTTAGTCTTGTGTATGGCGTTTCGCAGCCACGTTAGTGATGCACGCTACAAATCGGCATTAATGGTTGCTCCACTGGTCATAAACTCTGTGTACATAATTCCTTCAAAGGCAAATAAGCGGTGGCCGTGAATTTTGCTGCTAATGGGGCAACACTGCACTCCTTCCGCCGAGGCGAGGAGGTGTATCTCCCTTCCTCAGACGCTCTCTTTGTTGCGGGCTTGAAATGATGGATCCACATCTCATCCGATGTAGTGAAGCATCTAGGGAAATCATTGCCTTCAACGGAGTAACGCTCAAGGAATTCCAGAGACGCCATAAGCCCAGAGCCTTTGTGTGTAGGAAAAAGCTATACCGGAACCTAGAGTGAGAACAATTTCCGGTACTGCGGGCGATCTCACGGAACCGTCCTTGCCGCAGTGACGATAGTTCCACCACAGTTCGCCACCTGTCCTGTTTTACCCAAGTTAAGCGCTGTCGGATTTGGCTAGCACGTGGATGGGTCACCGTCCGGCTCTGAAGGACGTTGTTGGTAAGCGGGGTGGTCTCAGCCCCTGTGTAAGACCAACGGAGGGAGAGAGAGAAGTCGTGGATCTGATCGCGAGAACAGTCAGTGGCCGGGAGAGTGCTTTGCTGACGACATTCCCCCATACGATCATCCACAGGCGCCTATTGACTGAGGATGACACGGCGGTCGGTCAATACCTTTGGGCCTTACGAAGTTTGTTCGAATGGAGAGTACGCTGTTGTATTATGGAATATACAACTGCCTTCTAAAATGTGCAACTGCTGAGCCATGTCCAGAGGAAGAGGAGATTGGTTTCGAAGGCCCCGCCGACTACGAGGTCATAAGAAACGGAGCGCAAGTTCAGATTAGGGAAAGGTTCGAAATCGGCCACAGCCTTTTAAAGGAACCATCCTGGAATTTTTTCCTGAAGTCACGATGACCGAACGCGGGCTTGAACCGTCGTCCTCCCGAATGCGAGTTCAGTGTGCTAACCACTGCACCACCTCAGTCGTAATGTCCGCGACAGGTACTCTGCGATTGCTGCGAATCAGTCCCTTGAATGTGTAGACGTTGTGAACCGATCTCGATCGCCCTCTTTCCCTAATAGAATCACAAGCAACCCAGCGGCCTTGGTTAGACTCCGTTTCACCGTAGCTGAATCCGATATTGCTTTTGGTCCGTACACCGCCAGAATTTAGACGTTATGCCCGCAAGAATCGTACTGTCTTTCGTAGTTCAACTTCGGAGTACGTTTCCTTTCGCCACGAAGAACGTGTACTCTGTTTTGATAATGAGCCGCGCGACGACGTTCACTGATTAGTCAGAACATTATAATCGCCTAGCTAATCTCCGGAATGTCCACTTTCGGCACAGGTAACAGCGGCGAAGCGTCGTGGTATGGAAACGATGACGCCTTGGTTGTTCGCTGAAGGGAGTTGACACAAGATCTGCACAAACAAGTCTCCTAATTCTTATAAATTCCGTCGAGGGGGGTGATGAACTCTGATGCCACGTTCAATCGTATCCCAGAGCTGTTCCATCGGTTTCAGATATGGCGAGTTGGAGAGCCAGCACATCAATTGGAACTCGTCACTGCGTTTCTCGAACCACTCTCTCACACCTGTGGTCTTGTGACATGGCGCTTTATTATGTTGAAAAACGCCACTGCCGCCGGGAAACATGATCGTCATGCAGGGGTGTATACGGTCTGCAACTACTGTACGCTACTCCTTGGTCGTCATGGTGTCTTGCACGAGCTCCACTGGACCCTTTCCTGACCACGTGAAGGTCCCCCAGAGGATAATGGAGCCGCCATCAGCTTGTCTTTTCCCGAAGTACATTTGCCAGTTTGTCAAGGAGCTGTTTCCCTGGAAGACGATGGATTCGCGCCCTCCATCGGCATGATGAAGGTGTCGGGATTCATCAGATCACGCAATTCCCTGCCAGTGTGCCATCCTCCAGTGCCGATGCTCACGTGCCCGTTTCAGTCGTAGTTGCCGATGTCGTGGTGTTAACATTGGTGAGCGATGCACTGTGTGTTCAGACACGCTTGTACTCTACCCAGCATTAATGTCCAATGCCAATTTCACAACAGGTCGTCGCCTGACCTGGTTTACCGGTCTGCCCAGCCTACACGTCCGACATCTGTAACGAGGTGTGGCCGGCAAACACCAAGGCATCTGGAAGTGGTTTCAGCTTGGTTTTGCCACATGTTGAAGACACTCAACACAGCACTCCTATAACACCCGACAAGTCATGCAGTTTCCGAAGTGTTCTTGCCGAGCCTCCATACTATCACAATCTGGCCTCAGTTACACTTAGTTATATGGGAGGCTTTCCCCATTCGACACACCGTGCACCGTGAACCGTGCGTGTGTCTAACTAGCAGTCATTCATCGGCAGGGGTTACTGCAATCGTCTGGACAGATTTATATCCATAGTTAGTCAGTGGTCTTAATGTTCTGGCTAATCAGTGCACGTAACACATATTACGAAGTCCTACGTAATACACGAGGGTTGTATCTTTAATAGTGGAAGCTATTTACACTACTGGCCGTTAAAATTGCTACACCACGAAAATGACGTACTACAGACGCGAAATTTAACCGACAGGAAGAAGATGCTGTGCTATGCAAATGATTAGCTTTTCAGAGCACTCACACAAGGTTGGAGCCGATGGCGACACTTACAACGTGTCGACATGAGGAAAGTTTCCAACCGATTTCTCATACACAAACAGCAGTTGACCGGCGTTGCCTGGCTTAAACGTTATTGTGATGCCTCGTGTAAGGAGGAGAAATGCGTATCATCACGTTTCCTACTTTGATAAAGACCGGATTGTAAGCTATCGCGATTGCGGTTTATCGTATCGAGACACTGTTGCTCGCGTTGGTCAAGATCCAATGACTGTTAGCAGAATATAGAATCGGTGGGTTCAGGAGGGTAATACGGAACGCCGTGCTGGATCCCAGCGGCCTCGTATCACTAGCAGTCGAGATGACAGGCATCTTATCCGCATGGCTGTAACGGATCGTGCAGCTACGTCTCCATCCCTGAGTCAACAGATGGGGACATTTGCAAGACAACAACCATCTGCACGAACAGTTCGACGACGTTTGCAGCAGCATGGACTATCAGCTCGGATACCATGGCTGCGGTTACCCTTGACGCTGCATCACAGAGAGGTGCGCCTGCGATGGTGTACTCAACGACGAACCTGGGTGCACGAATGGCAAAACGTCATTTTTTCGGATGAATCCAGGTTCTGTTTACAGCATCATGATGGTCGCATCCGTATTTGGCAACATGGCGGTGAACGCATATTGGAAGCGTGTATTCGTCATCGCCATACTGGCGTATCACCCGGCGTGATGGTATGGGGTGCCATTGGTTTCACTTCTCAGTCACCACTTGTTCGCGTTGACGGCACTTTGAACAGTGGACATTAAATTTCAGATGCGTTACGACCCGTGGCTCTACCCTTCATTCGATTCTATGAAACCGTATATTTCAGCAGGATAATGCACGACCGCATGTTGCAGGTCCTGTACGGGCCTTTCTGGATACAGAAAATGTTCGACTGCTGCCCTGTCCAGCACATTCTCCAGATCTGTCACCAATTGAAAACGTATGGTAAATGGTGGCCGAGCAACTGGTTCAAATGGTTCAAATGGCTCTGAGCACTATGGGACTTAACATCTGTGGTCATCAGTCCCCTAGAACTTAGAACTACTTAAACCTAACTAACCTAAGGACATCACACACATCCATGCCCGAGGCAGGATTCGAACCTGCGACCGTAGCAGTCGCGCGGTTCCGGACTGAGCGCCTAGAACCGCGAGACCACCGCGGCCGGCCGAGCAACTGGCTCGTCACAATACGCCAGTCACTGCACTTGGTGAACTGTGGTATCGTGTTGAAGCTGCAGAGGCAGCTGTACCTGTAAAGGCCATCCAAGCTCTGTTGGACTCAATGCCCAAGCGTATCAAGGCCGTTATTACGGCCAGAGGTGTTTGTTCTGGGTATTGATTTCTCAGGATCTATGCGCCCAAATTGCGTGAAAATGTAATCACATATCAGTTCTAATATAATATATTTGTCCAATAAATACCCGTTTATCATCTGCATTTCTTCTTGGTGTAGCAATTTTAATGGCCAGTAGTGTACTTACAGCTCGTAAAAAAAAGGTACGTGATGTTCAACGTAGTCACCGGCATTGTGTATAGCCGGTTGTCAACGATGTGGAAGTCGTCGTGTGGGGCGACTGGTTAGGAAAATGTGTTATTGTATAAATGTTTTGTTTGTAGAAACACTGCATTTCCCGGCCGATTAACCATATGTGCGGCAGCGGGTGGAATTATTGTTGTTAAAAATGTTCCTATTACTTAGAATGTTATTTATGCTGTCTTTCGCCGTTCTCAACACTGGCTCTCTAACTACAATATTGGCAACCAGAAAGTGATTAGCAAAACGTGAAGCCTGTAATTAGAATTCCTAGTGCTCACTTCATCTGAGAATACACTTATAGTTACAGCTTATAGCTCTGAGGAATTAGGAGATTGTCTGGGATTTATAATCAAAAACAGTCGTGAAAAAACGTCCTGTATTCTGAAAGTCACAGATGAAAACAAAAGCATCCACACAATCTAACTAACAGAGCAGTTCAGAGTCTAATGCGCTGATGCCACTATAACTGTCCAAATTAAATATTTAAATGAATGCTCGCCATAATTTGACGATAATCTTTCATCAAACGCCACGCTAAATAATTGGTAGAATGTCTGTCCCGCGGCGGCACGTGAAAATACGACAATACGCAAACTGAAGATCGATAATTAAAGTCAACTCAGAATTAATACTTCACTCGAAAATGATTTCATGGTTACACGTATCTCGAGTAACTTAATACGGCATCCGAGGCTGTTTGTAGTAATGATACCGACGCGACGCGACGCGACGCGACTCCCGACACAGATGGAGTGCTGTTCAGCGTTTGGAGGGAACTGGGGCCTTCCTTCCTCGCGCAGCGTTCTTATATATAAAGCCGCGGTGTGGACGACTAAGGGACCGCCTGATCAAATCGGCTCTCCCGACTAGGCGCTGGGCTAGTAATGCACCACTTTAAGTTACCTAATAAAACATAGCTTCTTTTGCTTATGGCCGATGAAGCTCTTAATTTAAATGTGCATTCAGCACGCAGGTAAGTAACCATAATAAAGTTTTGATGTGGCTAAGTTAAATCTTTTGGGCGAGAGAATTATTTTAATTACACTGCACGCAGTAGATGAGCTCTGAACTGGCCCTTTGGAGATACGCTATCGCTATAGTTTTTTAGGTATTCAAATGAAACTTCTCACATCCTTATGGTGATAGCGGATCCCCATTCTACTTAAATATAAACATCCTAGCCTTATTTATTAGCCTACTTAATCTATCTTGCTTCCTTAAGTTTTAAGACGAAAACCAGAAAATCATGAATTTCCACTATAATTTTAATTTATGATATCCAAAGTAGTTTTTATTAAATAATTATGAAAAATGAATCTAATTATAAATTTTTAACTTTCTAGCTCTTTTCTGTTGCGCCAATGATTTTTACAGAAAAACGTCCAAATATCGAAAATGGCTAAAGTTATCGAACTGATATTCAACACACATTAATTTAGTATTACTCCTGACATGCTAGAAATGTTTTAGGTTATTTGCTTGATTTCTAAAGTATTGCGCAACATTTATGACGTCAGAGCTAGTTACAGCGGACTGGCTGGCACACAATGGAAAGACTGCTGTGAATTTACTATGGCGTGAGTAGGCTGCTTCCCTACAGTCGGATACTCCTGTCAGTGCTAGTTGTGTTGTCAGTTCGAGCGACGCGGTCTGTTGCCCGACGAATATGTAGCAGTTCTGATGCGAATGCCGTGAAGTGTTTCCTTCAGTTTAGAAATAGAGTTGAACTTACGAGGGCGTAAGTCAGGGAAGTGCAGTAGGTGGTATAGCACTTAGCGGTTCCATCAGTTAAACAAATCAGTAACAGCTTCTACTTTTTGTGCTAGAGGATTGTGCTGCAAAATGATGGTCAGGTCCTGCAGAAAGTCTCATCACTTCTGTCTCTAAGCTGGTCGTAGCTTGTGTTCCAAAAATTGACAGCATAGAGACAGAATTGATGACACTTTCTTCAGGACCTGTCCATCATTTTGCAGGACAATGTTCAAGCACGTACAGTGCAAGCTATTACTGATTTGTTTAACAGAAGGGGTTGCTTGATTTTTTTCCTGTTTAATATGTGACAGCGCACCAGCAGCTATATATCCCCCGTTTCGATCGCACATGGCTGGGAAACCGCGACTTCACTCCCCTGACCTAAGCCCTCGTTAGTTCAACTCGATTTCTAAACTGAACGAAACACTTCACGGCATTCGCTTCAGAACTGCAACAGATTCGTCGGGCAATAGACCGCAACGGTCGAACTGTCAACACAACTGGCACTGCCAAGAGTATCCTACGACTTCCACATCGCTGGCAACGGGTTATACACAATGCTGGCGACTACTCTGAAGGTCAGTAAAACTTTGAAACACGTATCTATTTTGTACGAGCTCTAAATAAATAATTGCCACTATTGAAGTTGCAATCCTCGGATATCCTTCTATCGGACTTCCACTTCTTACTTTCAGTCGACATTTAATTCACCGCCGGCCGCTGTGGCCGAGCGGTTCTAGGCGCTGCAGTCCGGAACCGCGCGACCGCGACGGTCACAGGCTCGAATCCTGCCTCGGGCATGGATGTGTGTGATGTCCTTAGATTAGTTAGGTTTAAGTAGTTCTAAGTTCTAGGGGACTGATGACCTCAGAACTTAAGTCCCATAGTGCTCAGAGCCATTTGAACCATTTAACTCATCTTTAATATTAATAAACACACTGTTCCACGTAACTCAAAATTCTTTTCATCTCTCTTCGCGCCACGCTTGTGTACTGGACCCTAACGTTGAAACCACTGTCTCGTAGTGACAACCTGAAAACGAACATGCGCTGCTATCGGAAAAGTAGCATTGTCGAGACGCAATGCTCAGCGTATAACCACCATCCCAAAACACTTGACATCCCGGTCGGTGAGATACACTTACTTACCGCAAGTACACATTTATCAAAATAAGAACTGCGAAGAAGATGCGTTTCATTTGGAGAAGCCATCCAAGTACTCTACCGCTGGACACAAATGTGCAGAAATTCTCTGTATGATTGGTTACCAGTCACTTTGCTCATTCAATATTTCACGAATGTCGCGGCGCGGCAGTTTTTCTGCTTGAAGATGCTGTTCCGTTATTGTTCCCAGAGTCCTGCGTTGCCGATGTTCTCAAATGACCGAAACGCACCGCTGGCAAAAACAAGTTTAGTAACGACCGAAACTTGGCCCGTTATTTACGACTCGGCCGCGTTTCTCCGGCCACATTGCCTCCTCCACTTCACATAACCGTAGCCACTGCTTCGCGACTCTCAGAGATATTTACGGTCCTCGACTTCCGTTGAGAAAATTTCGACCGCTCAGCGGCGGACGTGCATAGTAGCAACTACTCGGTATATCTGCATCCAGTCTGGTTCCCGGGACAGAATTTTTCCTGTCGTGTATATTACCTATCATACATATGTAAATTCGTATGCATGTACGTGTTGAACATGTATATTTCCTGGGTTCTGTGCCCACAGACATCAATACCTGTGTAACTGCAGAGGAACGCATAGCCGAAAGGAAACTGAAGGGAGGAAAGGAAAAGAGATTCCGCAAGATTTTATGAAGATTAAATCTGAACTACTCTGAGACTTACAGTTAGCGAAAAAGGTGTACAAGCGATTTCTGAAAGCAGAAGAGCTGCTGTGTGAACTATAAGCGGAATTTTACTGAATTATGGTAAAGAGTGATTGTTAAACAGTATTATTGAGAGACACCAGCAAATCCAATTGCTTGATTTTTTTCCTGTTTAATATGTGATAGCGTACCAGCAGTTATATGTCCCCCGTTTCGATCGCATATGGCTTGAAACCTGCGACTGTGGCAAACTGAAAATATTAGTTCAAAATGGCTCTGAGCACTATGGGACTTAACATCTGAGGTCATCAGTCCCCTAGAACTTAGAACTATTTAAACCTAACCAACCTAAGGACATCACACACATTCATGCCCGAGGCAGGATTCGAACCTGCGACCGTAGCAGTCGCGCGGTTCCACACTGAAGAGCCCAGAACCGCTCGACCACAACGGCCGGCAAAATGTTTGTGCCACCTGGATATTCCTTCAGGAAATCTGTTTGATTCGTCAGCTTTTTGTACTTCATAGTGTCAATAATTCCTTTCGGTGTTTATTCACTGCCGGCCGGAGTGGCCGAGGGGTTCTAGGCGCTACAGTCTGGAACCGCGCGACCGCTACGGTCGCAGGTTCGAATCCTGCCTCGGGCATGGATGTGTGTGATGTCCTTAGGTTAGTTAGGTTTCAGTAGTTCTAAGTTCTAGGGGACTGATGACCTCAGAAGTTAAGTCCCATAGTGCTCAGAGCCATTTGAACCATTTTGTTTATTCACTTAAAATCAAAGTAGGCGTCACGCTAAGGAAGCAGATTTAGAGAAGGTTGAAATTACCGCATCAACCGTCATAAACATGCGTCCTCATGTAGCTTATATCACGGCGGCATCGGAAAACAACAAAAGTAAACAAAACAAATAAAGTCACGAGTATATAGAAAGGGGAAAGACACTGTTAACTTCCTTCTTCTATGCAGCAAAAAGTACTTCAAATTGTTCAAATGGCTCTGAGCACTATGGGACTTAACATCTGGGGTCATCAGTTCCATAGAGCTTAGAACTACTTAAACCTAACAAACCTAAGGACATCACACACGTCCATGCCCGAGGTAGGATTCGGACCTGCGACCGTAGCGATCGCGCGGTGCCACACTGAAGCAGCTAGAACCGCTCGGCCACACTGGCCGGTAAAAAAGTGCTTTGAATGGATTATTGAAACAGAAACATTTTGGAAACATCGATAACAACACATTAAATAGTTTTTTTAGTACACTAACATGCGTTTCGAAGTCACAGCGTCATCATGAGTGCTTCATTTGTAGTGTGATTATTGTCATTGCGATTTCAATGGCAGAAGGTACTGCGAATTTTCTTGATTCCTTTAGCGTATGACATTACAATGAAGTAACTTCCACATGTTTACGCTGTTATTTCAGCAAGGACTGCATTATACTTGAAGCTGTGATGGTGAAATCTATGCCATTGTATTATTTATTTTTGAAATAATAAACAGTTTACTTACTTTTCCCATCTGTCTCTTTATCATTTGATTGCGCCTTATACTTACGTGTATGGCGTTTACATGAGGGAGTTAAACTGTGAAAGTGTAAATTCAGGCATTATTATCCATTTCACGAACTTTACTTTCTTGTCGACCACTTTCGGTTGAAAAAATGCGGAATTTTTTGTGGCACATCGTGCTATAATCCCTCTTCAGCGACTATACGTTCATGAAGTTCCGATACATGGTGGTGCTATACTCAGCCTTCAAAAAGGCGTCTGAAATGGAGGTGTGTTCCAAGCAGAGAGCTGTTACTGAATTCCATACTGTAGAAAACCAGAAAACTGCGGATATTCATAGGCGCTAACAGAATGTCGACGGAGAGTTAACAGTGAAGAGAAGCAAGTGAGTTGTAGAGCGAATCGTCTGTCATTATCACAGCACGGGGGCGCAAACCTGTACGGTTACCCGCGTACTGGCCGTCCTCGCACAACGGTGCCTCGTGCAATGTTGGAACAAGCGGACATTCTCATTCTAGGTGATCGACAGATCACAATCAGACCATTAGCTGCTCAACTGAACATCTTGTTGGTTGTGCTGACACACTCGTCTACCAGTTGCAGTTCTCAAAGGTAAGAGCCCGCTAGGTTTCGCGCCGCTTAACGGAAGACCATAAGGAGCTACGAAGGACCATCTGTGCGGAACTGCTTGCGAATTACGAGGCTGATCGTGGCAATTTTTACAGGCGATAAAAAACATTGGTTCGCCATTTTGAACCCGAAACAAAATGGCAATCCGTGGAGTGGCGCCATTCCGCCACTCCTCCGAAGAAAAAGTTCAACGTCACATCCTCAGTTCGTAAAGTCATGGCTACAGCCTTCTGGGACTCTGAAAAGGTTATTCTGTTTGATGTCCTTCCTTATGGTGCAACGACCAACTATGAAGTGCTCCCCTCAGGTAATTGAAGAAACTTGTTCAACGTGTACGTCACCACAAAAATACAAACGAGCTTCTCATTTTCCATGACAACGCAAGGCGTCACACAAGTCTCAACATCCGAGAGGAGCTCAAAGAACACCATTGAACTGATCTTCCTAATTCACTGTACTGCCCAGGTCTCCCACGCTCCGACATATTTGGCCCAATGTAGGAAGCTCTCCGCGGAAACCAGTACGTGGATGATGAGTTTTATTGATTGAGAGAAACATTGCTCTGACGTTGACCGGTAGACATGTACCATGCGCGCATACAGACCCTCTCAGTAACTTGGCGTAAGGCCGTTGCACTGCACCGCGATTATATTGAAAAACAGGGTTTTGTAGCCAAAAGAGTGGGGAAGAAGGTGAATAAACAAACCTGCTTTCAGAAATAAGTGTGTTGCATTACTTATTGAAAGCTTACGACAGTGGCGATGAGAAACAGTTCAAATTGCAGAAATGAAAAGAGATTCCAGGACCGGAAGGAATAGTCGCAGATTTTATACAGAATTTTCAGCTGAAATAGCACCCATTTTAATGGGTAGATGCATCGATGCATCGAAAAGAGACCTGTAAAAAAAAAAGACTAAATTCCACCCAAGCAGGCCATGAACGCCCATCGGTACCGACCGGTCACCGTGTCATCTTCAGCCCACAGGCGGCACTGGATGCGGATATGGAGCGGCAAGTGGTCAGCAGACCGTTCTCCCAGACGTATTTCAGTTTACAAGACCTGGGTTCCTACTTTCCAATCAAGCAGCTCATCAGTTTGGTTCACAAGGGCTGAGTGTGACCTGGTTGCCAACAGCGCTCGGCAGACTGGACGAACATCCATCGGTGATCTGAAGGGAACCGGTGTTATCGCTGTGGCAAGGCCGTTGGCTACAGGAAAAAAAAGAGGTTCAAATGGCTCTGAGCACTATGGGACTTAACATCTGAGGTCATCAGTCCCCTAGAACTTCGAACTACTTAAACGTAACTTAACCTAACGACATCACACACATCCATGCCCGAGGCAGGATTCGAACCTGCGACTGTAGCGGTCGCACGGTTCCAGACTGAAGCGCCTAGAACCACTCAGCCACACCGGCCGGCTGGCTACAGAAACCTATACCCTGTGCTTATAAGCGAAAACACAACACCAGTCTACAAAAAACTAGCACAAATGGCCCACCAAACTGTCGTCAAATTTCATTGACATCCATGCGTCGTATAGATCTTATAATATATCCTAAAACCAACCTTAACTGTAACAAATAGAATGAATCCTTAGACCAACTTTCAGTTTACCAAATCGAGTGACGTCCTCCACGCAGACCCACATTGATTCCGAAAATATCCGTCACCTGAAATCCCACTCCTGCTTTCTTACACGACATCTTGAGAACTATGGACCATGGAATTGAGGTATACGTAATATTACTTGACATCCAAGAAGCATTTGACTCACAATCACTCCAAAGCTTGCTAGCGAAAGTACGTTAATGTAGGGAATCTAACGAGATCTGTGACAGGATCGAATATTTATCCTTGGGCAGGACGCAGAACCAGACGTCAGATAGAAAGTGATAGATACAGAAGTAACTTCACGCCTGCAGCAGGAAAGTATGTTGAGACCTTAGTTGTTAATTTCGTATATTAAGATCTCTGAGTCATTTTGCCGACTACCCAGTTATCTATAATTGTTTATCTGGCAAAAATATTCATTTAAATTCTGTTTTGGAAAGATTTCAAAATGATGTAAGTGTTGACGACTTGACTTAAATGTTCTGAAATGTAAAATTATGCACATCACATAACGCAATACCTACAAACTCCTCTGTACGAATCAGCATGTGTTCCGAAATCAACGACCAGTCTGAAAGCCATCTCTTTCTGTTCATCCGCGACATCCAGAAGGCAGTAGATGCCGACGACAACGTTGATGAAGTATTCAATGACTTCCTGTAGGTGTTCAATACAGTTCCGGCACGGCCATCTAACGAACAAAATTAGATCGAATGGAATTTGAGGGCAACTGTAGAATTGGACTGACGAGTTTCTAGCACAAATAACATAAGTGACTCTCAATGGTGTTGACACCAAAGACGTGAAATAAGATCGTGCCAGAAAATTGTGGCGAATTGCAGATAGAACTGCAGAGGATCGACGCTTGGTCGATCATAAATAAATGTAACTCTATTGTGCACAAGTTGTCAGAAAGATCGATTATTATTTTACTATACTATAGCTGAACAATCACTGAAAGCAGTCACATCCATAAAGTACGTAGGAATATGCGTATGGACCGATGTAAAGTGAAACAACCACACAAAAGTAACTGAAAGTAAGTTAGATGCTAGACAAATTCATTGGAAAAATCCTCGGGAAGTACAGTCCAATCACAAAGGAGGTATTACGGTATACTGATAATTTTTACTTATGGACCGTCTGACAGCAACTGAATAAAACACAATTTTAGTGCCATACGCGTTTCGCCTTTATTTTCTGCAAGGCATCATCAGTGGCCTGGAATATGTACATATGTTAGCTATTTCATTTACATTTTTGTCACTGTGCCTATAGGTTATAAACAGAAATGGTGGTTGGTATTTCCTATTAAGTAGTAATATTTTGAACTGTACTTACAGGTTGCGTTCATAAGAAGAAGAACAACACCAAAAATGCAACAGGAGCCTAATATGTAAGAAACTGTCCACGCAGCCTGTAAGTACAGTTCAAAACATTACTACTTAATAGGAAATACCAACCACCATAACTGTTTATAACCTATAGGCACAGTGACAAAAATGTAAATAAAATAGCTAACATATGTACATACTCCAGGCCACTGATGATGCCTTGCAGAAAATAAAGGCGAAACGCGTATGGCACTAAAATTGTGTTTTATTCAGTTGCTGTCAGACGGTCCATAAGTAAAAATTATCAATATACCGTAATATTACTCGCAACTGTGGAAGACAGGACTACAAAAGTTGAAGATGACAAAGGAGGTAACTTACACATCTCTGGTTTGATCAGTATTTGAATATTGCTTGTCGGTCTGTAAATTTGTGGTAACATCTTATGGGACTAAACTGCTGAGGTCATCGATCCCTAAGCTTACACACTACTTAATCTAACTTACACTATGGACAACACACACACCCATGCCAGAGGGAGAGCTCGAACCTCCGACGGGGAGAGCCGTGCGGACCGTGACAAGACGCCTAAGACCGCGTGGTTACCCAGCGCGGCTGTCAGTTTGTGATCCCTAGCATATACTCGTAGTACTGATAGAGTAAATAGAAAAGATCTAAAGATGAGTAACGCGTTTCGTAACAGGTTCGTTTAGTAAGCGCGAAAGCGTGACTGAAGCGGTCAGCCAACTCCAGTGTCGGACGTAGCAAAAGAGATTGGCACTCCAGTACCACCGACCCCAAACGCCTGGAACTACGTCGACTGGAACAGGAACTGGAACTGGAAGTCTGGTGTCCCGTAGAGACGGTCCAAATTCAGCACTCCAGTCACCACCTCTGGGATGTATTCGATTTTGCTATCACCAAAGGGCTCGGGATGCATCCACACGTCGAGACGGTCAGCAAATTATCATCGAATCATAGACCTGTCCTAGCAAAGCTGTCACGAAGGAGATATTAGCCTCGACGTGTCTACCGGGAAACTCAGTTCCAACGTTATTTCAGCAACATTTAAGCTCCTGCATTGCAGGTCCTGTCAGCCCATGTCGATCACGCATTGGCTATCTCAAACGTAAATTTTAGAAGACTCACCGGCTATTCTCCAATATGGTGGAGGACCGCCGTATTTGCTACCCAGTGCCTCGTTTGCTTAAAGAACTTCGCCTGCAGGAGAATCACTCTTAAACTGTGCTAATGGTCGAGAAACCTGGCTTAGCGTCGAGTTACACAGACCGGAGAGGCGACTCCATTGTCGGCTTCTGAAATGGCGTATGGAGATGAGGGAGGACAATATATCTTCCTTCCTCCTACAGGTCACAGAATAATGAAAGCTTGTCAAGATTTTATTGGCTGACCACCCTCTTGACAGACCACTCCAGGGCCCCCAAAGTCTTACAAACCACCTTCTTACTATGGCGGTAACATTTGTTACAGCCTTCGAACAATAGATGACGTTCTCGCAAGAATCGATGACTGTTACACAGAGAGAGTATTAATTTACTATCTTCCGACTTGTCGACAACTTCGTTTAACGACGTCCAGCGAAGTGTTGTCAGAAAACTGAATGGGAATAAGGCCAACGATGTGGACAAGGCTAATAAACTACACCAGCAGCACTTATCTCATAAAGCCTTAGTGGTCCTCACTAGTATTTGTAATGTCTGTCTTCTTACTATTTTCCTTACGCGTCAGATATCCCTGAGGCGACCCCGATTTCCAAGCTGCAGAATGTTTGATACTTGTTATCAACCACGACCGAACTTATCACACTTCTTAGCGTCTTGGACAAAACGTTTAAGACGGACAAGCTCGCCCGTCTTTTGGAACCCCTTATTGTAGACGGTACGATTCGAGTGGATCAGTCTGGGTTCGAACCTAAGCTCTCTGCAGAGTTACAGCCTATATGTTTAGCCGAAATAGAGACACTGAACTTGAATATGAATAAATCCAGTGCTGCAGACTTTCCAGAAATCGCTCAGGACGAAGATTGGAGGGGCAACTAATCCTGCAAGCTACATGATAATATGCCAGTTCTTGACGTGGAAGAGGTGTGGGCCAGATTTTGCAGGAAAAATTAGGTGACAGGTACCAGGTCACAAACTTCTTCAAGCCAAGTGCAAGTCTTAGCCAGGTGGTAGAGGATATAGGTTCCATGTGCAAGGGATTCACAAAGCAGGATCATGTGATGGTAGTGGGTGGAGTGGGAAGCAGTATTGATAGGGATCAGGGCTACAGCATTGAGTGTGACCTGGTGAAAATAGCCTCAGCAACGACCCATACCAATGTTGGGCTGGTGCCTGCTTTCGTGTGGCATGATCAGCCCCAGTTGAACCGCTCTGACAGGAGGGTAAACATGGAGTTGGATCAGTTGCGTAGGGCGGCCACCCTGTCAGACATTGGATTGGTTCCTGTCGAGGCTATTGATAGGGGGGATTTCACAAGCCATGGCCTACATCTCAACAGGAAAGGGAAGGGTAAACTGGCAGGGTTGTTAGCGAAATCCATAAGGGGGGACACTAGTACTCATTGATGTACCTCTTTTTTATGCTAATATCAGTGTCCAATGAGAAGTTAAGGCAGGCAGGTGCTAAAGAGGTCCAAAACTCACAATATTCTCACATCAGGAAAGTAAACAATAATGTTACCATATTTAACCAAAATGTTGGTGGATTAAAGAAAAAAATAGAATGTCAGAAAAGTACAGTAAAAACTAATGTTACCATTTTTCACCAAAATATTCCGGGATTGAAGAATAAAATAGATGAGCTCCTGGTTTGTTTGGATGATATTGAATCTAATAATGTAATAGATATACTATGCCTGTCTGAGAATCACACTGTGTCTGATATGGAAAAGGTAAATATCAGTGGTTATAAACTAGCTGCACATATGAGTGGAGGAGAATAAGGTGGGAGGAGGAGTTGCCACATATATCAAAAGTTATCACTGTGTAGAAAGCTTGGATACAAAAAAGTTTTGTCTAGAGCATCATATAGAAGCATGTGCCTGTCAACGTAAACTGAAGGAGGGCTCTTTTATAATTGTAACAGTGTATAGTTTCCCTTCAGGAAACTTTCATTTATTCCTGTGAAAACTTGGATGCCTTGTTGTGCTATCTGTCAGACAGGGGAAAGCAAATTTTTATTTGTGGGGAATTCAATGTTGATTCATTGAAAGAGTGCAATAGGAAGAATGAACTGGAAGTCTTGCTCGGTTCTTTCAATTTGATATCTGTCATAAATTTTCCTATTCGGCTATTAAAGGACAGCAGCACATTGATAGATAACACTTTTAGAGACCAAGATAGGTTTAAATTCTTGTCCTGTTGAGAATGGGCTTTCTGATCATGATGCTCAGCTAGTTACAGTATATGACATAGCTCAATTCAATAATTAAAAACTACCCTCCAAAGTTGTGCATTCAATTAATGAGTCAATTAGATATTTCAGAGAAAATCTTCAGCAGTTAGATTTGGATGAGTTGTAGAAGGAACCCAGTGCTAATTTAAAGTGTAACTTATTTCATGATACACTTGTAAGTGAATTTGAAAACTGTTTCCCCAAGAAAGTAGTTAAATCTAATTATAAGAAACTATGCAAAAAAACCTTGGCTTACTAAAGGAACAAAAATATCTTGTAACCACAAAAGGGAACTGTATCTAACAACAAGAAAGAGTAATGACCCAGAAACAGCCAAATATTATAAAAACTACTGTGCTACATTAAGAAAGGTTATTAAAAAGTCCAGAAGCATGTGCATCATGTCTGAGATTAATACCTCTGATAACAAAATCAAAACAATTTGGAATATTATTACAAGGGAGACAGGACAACCAAGAGTACAGGATGACGGCATCACCATCAGAGCGAATGGAATCTTGATAAACAACAAGTTGGAAGTCAAAAACATTTTGAGTAATCATTTTTTAAATGTTGTAGAGAAAATAGGATCCAAATGTTCATTAGATGAAGCAAGGCAGTTAATGGAAGAGGCCTTACCCACACCATTTGATGCAACCGAAATTCCACCCACCTCTACCTCTGAAATTAGGAAGCTAATAAACTCTCTCAAGAATAAAAGCTCACATGGGATTGATGGAATTTCCAGCAGGATCATAAGTGCTTGTTCCCAAGAAATAAGTGGCATTCTTAGCCACATATGTAAGAGCTCTCTGAAGCAGGGTATTTTCCCAGATAAACTGAAGTATGCCATTGTTATACCACTGCATAAAAAAGGGGATATGTCTGATGTCAACAACTACCGCCCAATCTCTCGTCTGAATGCCTTATCCAAAATTTTTGAAAAAGTAATGTATTGTAGAGTAGCTTCACACCTTTGTAAAAATGAAGTTTTAACAAAATGTCAGTTTGGTTTCCAGAAGGGTTTTTCCACGGAAAATGCTATATATACTTTCACTAATGAACTATTAAATGCTCTGAGTAACCGGAAGTCAGCCGTTGTGATTTTTTTGTGATCTATCAAAAGCTTTTGATTGTGTAAATCATGGAATACTTCCAGATAAGCTCTAGTACTGTGGTATGAATGGGACAGTGCTAAAATGTTTTAAATCATATCTAACTGGAAGAGTGCGGAAAGTTGAAATAAACAGTTCACACAATATGCAAAAAACTGGTGATTTGTCGAACTGGGGAACAATCAAGAATGCGGTGCTGCAAGGATCGGTCTTGGGTCCTCTGATGTTCTTAACATACTGTATATTAATGACTTGCCGTTCTATATTCACGAAGATGCAAAGCTGGTACTTTTTGCTGATGATACAAGTATAGCCATCACACCTGACAGACAAGAATTAATTGGTGAAATTGTAAACGATGTTTTTCAGAAAATCATTAAGTGGTTCTCTGCAAATGGGCTCTCATTAAACTTTGACAAAACACAGTATATACAGTTTCACACAATAAATGGAATGACCCCAATAATAAATATAGACTTCGATCAGAAATCGGTAGCTAAGGCAGAATATTCAAAATTTCTAGGTGTATGCATTGATGAGGGGTTGAACTGGAAAAAAACACGTTGGGGATCTGCTGAAACGTTTGAGTTCAGCTACTTATGCTATTAGGGCCATTCCAAATTTTGGCGACGTACATCTGAGTAAATTAGCTTACCACGCCTATTTTCATTCCCTGCTTTCGTATGGCATCATATTCTGGGGTAACTCATCGTTGAGTAAAAGAGTGTTCACTCAAAAGTAATAGCACTGTGCATGGCTACAACACTAGGAGAAAGGATGATCTTCTCTACTGAAGGTTAAATATAACTTTGGCGCAGAAGGGGGTAAATTATGCTGCCACACAAGTCTTTGGTCACTTACCTAATAGCAAAAAAAAGGTCTGACAGATAGCCATATAGCATTTAAAAGGAAATTAAAAGAATTTCTGAATGGCAGCTCCTTCTACTCATTAGATGAATTTTTGGATATAGTAGGTGGGTAATTTCCCAAAGTCAAAAAATAAATAAATAAATAAATATTGAGTGTCATGTAATATTTTGTCTAATGTAATATCTTGTATAGAAACCCTTTATTAACCTGACACATTCCACATCATTACGAAGTGTCGTATTCATGATCTATGGAACAAGTACTAATCTTATCTAAATCTAATCTAATCTTGACTGTTACTTGAAAATTATTACTAGTTTTCTTATCAATCGACTGACTTCCGGAAAGCGAGTGCGGGGCTGCCTTAGAATTCCGTGTTCCCTCGATCCTACTTAACATCTACGTTAATGACATGCTGAATGTTGAAGGGTTCCAAATAGCGCCATTTGCTGATGGCACAGCCTTTGTCACCAGCGGGCGACATATGTAGGCCAATATCAAGCGCATACAGATCAACTGGACGCCACGGCTCCTTTGTGCAGGACTATCTAATTTAGTAGGAAACAGCTTTCATTTCCTACTAATTTGTGATTATATTGGCAACATATCCCTTGAAGTCCGACGGTAAAGTACCTGGGGATCAATTGGATAAACGGTTTGTTCTCCATACACACACTGATGCACTTCAGATTAAGGAATATAGCATGGCCAAACAACTCAACCCATGTTTAACGACTGCTGAATGGAACATCAAGACGAAAAAACGGCTATGCAAAGCGATGGTATTCTCTACGATCCTGTATGGCAGCAGTACAACTCAAATCGGCCACTTACAGGTTCTCCAAAGTGAGACACTTCGATGTTACTGAGTGGCACTCGGCGCGCTCGCATCATTGACCTACATCCAGAGCTCTGTCTGAACACGTTCATGGAAGCAGGACTTAAACGGACGGCGATGTTGCACCACATGGCTGATGTCTTCCGAGACTCCGTACGTAACTTACAAACTCTCAGCAGGATTGTTCCTCTCTCGTGGCAAATGTGAGTCAGTCATTCATTCAAGTTCTCTGGGCCACATGCTCGCAGCAGTAAAGGCCCACCAATTTGATATCTGGATAAGGAATCGTTGTCGGACAGTCGCCATACTGTGTTTAATTTTTAATCTCTACCACGCTTAGGGCCAAGACGCCTTGCGTTGTTAACTCCAGAACATTACGGCATGTTATTGTTTGCCTTCCTTGCGGGCCGGCCGGTGTGGCCAAGCGGTTCTAGGCACTTCAGTCTGGAACCGCGTGACCGCGAAGGTCGCAGGTTCGAATCCTGCCTCGGGCACGGATGTATGTGATGTCCTTAGGTTAGTTAGGTTTAAGTAGTTCTAAGTTCTAGGGGACTGATGACCTCAGATGTTAAGTCCCATAGTGCTCAGAGCCATTTGAACTTCCCTTGTGGGGGCTCAAAGTAGCAAATGAACTTTCATTTGCAGATAACTTAAAACTCCAGGCAGGAGACTTATGTTCTTGATTACTGAATAAACTTATTGTACATGATTTACCTGGGCAATGGACTCATTGCGCCTCAACCAGTACACGACGCATCAGTTTGGCTGCACAAATACATAACGTATCTCGCAGATCTTCTTTGAATTTTCTGTCTGTCCGATTAAAACTGTCTAGTATGGGTTGTAGAAAAGGTTCAGTCCTCGAGAATGGGATATACTACAGTATTTGAACACAACACGTTACACAACTCGTCCAATTTATTTTGACACCCGTCCTCCCCACTCCCATCACCAAGGAAATTAATGTGTTTCTTCTGAAATTACTGTGTTATACATACTAAATAATGGTTTCTGTGAATAATTATATCAAATTACCAGTGACAGTGTTGTGATATAATATGAAATATGTTTGCATGCTTGGGTGAATTATTTTAAATTTCCTACTGGTATTTGTCTAAAAGAGGGACTTTGACTCACACACGTGATTCAGCATTTCTTATTATCTTATTCTCTTTACTAACCTACAGTGAGAGAGGAAAATCTTGTATGTGCCTCGAGGACAATACAGGAAATCCTTCAGAATCTTCGATAACAGCATGTCGGAAGAGGACCAACTCTTTTCCGTGATCGATTCAGGGTCTCGCATGTATCCCACCATGTCTGATGGCGGTGCTTTGTCAAGCGAATTTAATTTCTTTCGACTCTGCAATTATTTATCTTTACACGTGCCACTTGCGAGGCCGCTAGCATTTCAGAGCAGTGACTTATTTCGGTGATGAAATTTCGAAACAAACAATCCAAAATTTCAGCTCTCAGTATTTCACCTTCCCTTCGATGCGTGGACGTGAAATAGTGCTTTCCAGCAGTCAGCAACGATTTACAGTGCATCATTTATATAGAACGTACTCCCATTTTTCTACATATTACATCTCAATATAAAAGACTGTCGACTGTTAAAATGCAACTTGCATAACAATGGTCGATATACCGAACTGCCAGAAAAAAACTGCTGGCAAAAAACTGTGACGCGGTAACATATTCAGAAAACTTTTTTGTCAACTGACTTTGGCTGCGGAAGACTAAGCAACTGTAACTCCAGTTAATTCGAAGCCACAATGAAAACTATGCGGAAAAAAACTCTTTTTTCCAAAACGAACACCAAGCAACGTGCGGACTTCGTGATTAAAGTCGAACGACTACTACAAGACTGCAAATTTCCAATCATCTGTAACATTTTATACTTGTGGGGCGTAGTACTACAGCTCTGATAGGCACAAAGGATATGATATGATATGTTAGCGAAGAGTATGTAGAAAAACATTAGTGAATTAAAACACTGATGAGGCAAAGCATTATGGCCACCTGCTGAATAGTGTGTCTGTCCGTCTTTGGTAAGAAATACTTCACTCATTCTGCGTGTTAGTGATCGGCCAGTTTGTTGGTAGGTTTGTGGAAGTCATGTGGCATTCAACGTCCACCCACAGGTCATGTAATTCGGTTAAGTAACGGACCGCAGATTGGCGTACGCGGTGATGGCCACCGATAGCGACCCAGGTGGTTTCCATAGGATTAACATGAGGCGAATTTCGTCACCGAGACATCAACGTGAATTCTGTATAATGCACCTCAAATCAGTGTAGCACTGTTCTGGCTCCGAGACACGGACAACTACACTGCTGAAAGATAACATTTCCGTCAGGGAAGACATCAAGCAAGAAGGGATGCAGGTGGTTTGCAGCTGTCAGCATGTCTCCGATTTGTAGCACACGTCTCACGCAAGCGCAGGAGAATGTCTCCCTTAGGATAATACTGCTACCGCCAGCCTGCGTCCGTGGCGCATTTCCACGTTTCGTAGCACCGTCCTTTTCGATGACGGCGTTTGTGGAGACGACCGTCGACCTAGTGTAGCAAAAACGTGATTCACCCGAAGAGTCTACAAGTTTCGTTGATCGACTGTCAAATCCCGGTGGTCCCGTGCCCACTTCAATCGTAACTGACAAAGTCTTCTATCCTACTTTGTAGTGCAGGTAAGCCTCCGAAACCCACACTCTGTAAAGAATCGTGGATTTCCAACCATTTAGGGCCTAGTGGTAGTTTCACTGTCCTTCTACCTCTTTCGGTAGATTCTCAGGACAGTAGTATGCAAACACTCGACCATCTTCGCTATTTTCGCGGTGCTCGTTCACAAGCTATGTGTAATAATAATCTGCTCGTTGTCAAAGTCACCGATCTCAATTGATTTTCCCATTTGTAGCCCACATCTTCGCTAAGCTGATCCCCCGTTCGTGCCTGCTCCGCTTAGATACTTTTGTTACCGGGTCACGTGACCACAACGCCAAAAGGAGGCATCCAATGTGGCTTTGGGCAGAGGTCATAGTGTTTTGGCCTGTCAGGTAAGTGCTGCACTCTGTTTATACGTGTTGCTATCTACACATTAGCATAGTGGAACTCGTCTTAGCGACAACCAGTTCGAATCCTGGTAGTGGACAAACATTTCACCATCAAAATTTGGTCACAATTGGAATGCAAGTCGTGATATATATATAAGTGGGTTGAATACGCAAAAGTGAGAACATGGATTTTCTTGACTTACAGCGCCAACTACCAAGAATCAAAACAAATGTTTAAGACAAAATGTACGTAGTTTTTTTAAGTAGAATCTGATTCTGCAATAAAAAATGGGGGTTACCATTTGAAATTTTAAAGTTTCCTCCCGCGCCAGCCCCCTCGAAAATAATGAACTTTGGATTCTACACATTTTTTCGTGAAAAGCTTATTTTCTGGGTTATTCTGGTTTGTCAACTTGAAATTTACACCCTGTATTAGGAGGTATCATACACTGCCCTGATACACTGAAGACAGAAAACCAAAACGGCCAACGCACCACACAAGATACATCAACACTCAAAGTAAACACAAATGCTATCAGTGAAGACAACAAGATCAACATTAAACAGCAAAACAACCCTGACACAAGAACGAAACGCAAACACAGCCCCTACAGGAATACAAGCAGATACCATATCACCTACATCAAATACACTCACAGACTGGGAGAAATACATGACTCATATAAAATTAGATGAAGGCGCACATACAACAGATGGAAACGCAAGGAGAAACGAAGCATCACGTAATAAAGACAACAAATAATGTACAAACGACAACAACGAGTAACTATATAAAGAATTTGAAAGTAACCTATCACTTAGTTGACTAGAAAATAAGGATATTTTACAAACAGCAATAAGAACGGTAATATGTATGAAACATCCAGAGAGGATTAAAATATGTTTTTCAACCACTGAACAAACTGATAGAATACTCCGAACGGCAGATCTTCCGACAGGCCAACCCATCAACTCCTCGGACAGGCATGCTCAAGAAGGGTGAAGGAATAGACCGGAAAATAATTTACAAGGATCTTTTATGGGCTCATGGGCGTGTTTACTACGATCCTGAAAAGAAAGGACAAAAATCTACGTCTACATAAAATATACGCCAACAACATGAAACCTATCAAACTAAACAGCATGAGAAGTGCGTTAGTAGGGACAGACCTAATTAAACGAATAGAGGACGAAGCAGCTGACATAATTCGTCTATAGGAACCATCCATGCGCAATGCGAAAATATCTGGCATTCCAAAGCAATACACTGTTATCACAGGTTCCACAGATGCAAAGACACCAATCGTGGTGGCAAACATACAAATAACAGCCACACAAATTACACAGCTGAAACTCAGTAACGATAGGAATCACACTAGGCAGGGAACATTGTGTAATCTCTTCCACGTATGCTCAGTACTCACTCGAAACAGAACCTTTCACAAATAAACCAAGGGAGATAACACATTTTGCCCGAGGCAGACGTTTACTCACATACACCGACACCAATGCATGCCCAACCCTGCGGTATGCCGACAGTACGGACGCCAGAGGGCAGGACGTTGTAGACACAGTAAACGAATTTAACCTTTTCGTACTGAATAGAGGAGGACAACCACCTACCCCTCTATAGATACGCAGGTGAAACCAGTAACATTGATTTGTTTCCCTTTATTGTAATTTTATACCTGTACCAACAACAGGTAGGCTATCAGCAGCATTCTAAGCCGCTCTTCAGCCTTACAGGAGACAATGATAAAAACAGAAAGAATACTCACAATTGACATAATGGCGGGTAAAAAACAGTAGACATAGAATACAAAACATGGAGCCGTTAACACCCGACGATAATCCACACTACAAACTGTTGAAACGACGCACAAACACTGATGATTTCGATGGCACATGTGAACGATGGAGCGTGACGGTGAACACTGAACACAAAACTAGACGGCACACACGAGAAACGGATGGCGACGATCCCCGGCGCGCGAATGTCCACGTAATTTGTGCGAGTCCGGGGACCTGCCAAGAGGGGAAGAAGGGTGAGGGGGAGGGAGAGGGGAGAGAGATGCCAATGACAGAGGAGATGGGAGGAGGAGTGGAGGGACGGGGGTAGGGGAAGCCCGGGGGAGGAGTGGGGAGAAAGGGAGGAGGGAGGGAAGGTGGAGAGAAGGGAGAGAGGGTGCCCAAAGGAACAAACACAGGAAGGGGGAGGGAGGATTTAAGTTGGTAGGAGGGGTATATGGAGGGGAGGAGGGCATCATCAGGGAGGGGGAGCTTGCGGAAGCCACCTTGGGAGAGGGTATGGAGAGTGGAGAGATGGAGAGCTGGTGGGACGTGGAAGTACAGGCGTGGCAGCCGATGGGGGCGGGAGAGGATGGGAGAGACCAGCAACTGAGGAGGTTAGAGTTTACGGGAGATGTAGAGGATCCATATCCGTTCGAGGAAAAGGACGAGGTTGGGGAAGGGAACTACGTCGTAGAGGATCCGTGTGGGGGAGGGGAGACAGATGTGATAGGCGAGGCGAAGAGCATGGCGTTCTAGGATCTGGAGGGGTTTGTAAAAGGTAGGGGGAGCGGAGATCCAGGCAGGGTGGGTGTAGCAAAGGATAGGGCGAATGAGGGATTTATAGGTATGGAGGATGGTGGAGGAGTCCAGACCCCAAGTACGACTGGAAAGGAGCTTGAGGAGACAGAGCCAGGTGCGTGCCTTGGCTTGGATCATCTGGAGGTGGGGGATCCAGGAGAGGCAACGGTCGAGGGTGACACCAAGGTACTTAAGGGTGGGGGTGAGGGCGATAGGATGGCCTAGATGGTGATGTAGAAATCGAGGAGACGGAAGGAAGGGGTGGTTTTGCCTACAATGATAGCCTGGGTTTTGGAAGGATTGACCTTAAGCAACCACTGGTTGCACCAAGCGGTGAACCGGTCAAGAAGGGATTCGAGAAGGTGTTGGGAGCGCTGCAGGGTGGGGGCAAGGGCAAGGAAGGCGGTGTCATCGGCATACTGGAGAAGGTGGATGGGGGGTGAAGGCAGCGGCATGTCTGCCGTATACAAGAGGTACAGAAGAGGGGAGAGGATGGAACCCTGGGGCACACCGGAGGAGAGGAAAAAGGTGTAGAAATCCGTGTTGTGGTTGGTGACGTAGGAAGGACGTTGGGAAGGAAGGGAGCCGAACAGACAGAATAGGAAGGGCGAAGGTTTGGACTTTGAAGAGGAGATCGGAATGCCACACGCGGTCATTGGCTCTTTTAAGGTCAAGGGAGAGGAAGATAGTGGAACGATGGGAATTAAGCTGTTCGGAGAGGAGATGAGTGAGGTGAAGGAGAAGGTCATTGGAAGAGAAGGACGGCCGAAAGCCACACTGGGTAACGGGAAGGAGGCGGTGCTGGCGGAGATGCTGGTGGATGCGTCAGGTGAGGACTGATTCCAGGACCTTGCTGAAGACCGAGGTAAGGCTGCTGGGACGGTAGGAGGAGACAGCAGATGGCAGTTTACTGTGTTTAAGGAACATCAGGATACGGGAGGTTTTCCACAGGTTAGGGTAGTAGCCGGTGGATAGGACTACATTGTAGAGCCTGGCCAGGATGGAGAGGAAAGAGGTAGGAGCTTCACGAAGGTGGTGATAGGTGACACGATTGTGACCAGGAGCGGTGTTGCGTTTCGTGCGGAGTGTAGCGATGAGATCTTGTGTAGTGATAGAGGAATTGAGTTCCGTGTGTGCAATGTTGTCCAAGTACTGGAAACCAGGAGCGAGGGGAGGGACAGAGGTGTCAGTTCGATCGCGGACATCCGGGAAGAGGGAGTAATCGAACTGGGGATCCTCAGGGATGGTAAAGACATCGGAGAGGTAGGAGGCAAAGTGATTGGCCTTACTAGTGTTGTCAGGGAAGGGTTGGTTTTCATGAAAGAGAGGATAGTAGGGGGAGGTTTTAGGTCCGGTAAGGCAGCGGAAGGTTGACCAGTACATGGGCGAGTTTCTTAGCAGTGAGCATGTTACGGATGTGTCTCTGGAGTTGCCGGTGGCGTCGTAGTGTGTCCCGGTCACGCGTGTGGAGGAATGCATGGTAGAGACAGCAGGATTCACGGAGGAGGAGGATGGCCTGTGGGGGTAAGGTAGGACGGTGGGGGTGGATGGCGACAGAAGGGACGTGGGCCTCCATGGCCTCAGACAAGGTCTGCTGGAGAAAGGAGGTGGCATGGGTAATCTCGTCAGGTTGGTGGTAGGCGAAGAGGTGGCTATCGATCTGGGTGGAGAGGGTATCCTGGTAGGCATTCCAGTCGTCATGGGAATAATCATGGACATACTTCGGGGGAGGGTCATGACAGGAGTCGGGGCGGGGGCGACGACTGTCTGAAATGGTGAGGAGTACAGGGAGATGGCCACTACCAATGGGGTCCAGGACATCCACCGTTATGCGGCCGAGGAGATTAGGGGAGGAGAGGACGACATCAGCAGTGGAGTTGGATTTGGGGCGGGTGTACTGGAGAATGGGGACGAGGTCGCCTTGAGGGGAGAAGAGGAATCGATGCCACCGCCGTAATTGGATGGGGGAACGACTATGGATGTTGAGGTCGGCGGCGATCACGTAAGAGGAGAAGGTACGGTCAATGTGGGAGAGGAAATCAAAAGGAATAGGGGCGTTAGGGCGGACATAGATGGTGGCGCAGGTGATGGTAAGGCCAGGGAAGAAGAGACTAAGGATCAGGTGTTCTGTGGGATCGGGAAGGAGAGGTTGGAGCCGAACTGGGATCTGGCGGTGGTGACCAATGGCAACTAGTAACATTGACATTACTCTCGCAAATTAAATATCAGTCATAAACTTTCTGAACTGGCATGTCCTAGACAAAGTCACACATAGTGATCACAACGTAATATCCACACGCACAGCACCCACGAATACATAATAAAAATGGGAGTTGCTATTTAAAAAAACGCAGTTAATATCCTTTTGACCTATGGAAGCGCCATCTAGCGGGCCAACTATAGCGCCATCTGGTTTCCACCTTCAAGCTAGCAAGCTTCGTTCTTTGTAGATTTTTCGTTTGACACTTATTTCGTGAGATATTTGGCCCAGTCACTATCAATGGACCACCATGTATATTAAAAAAAGCATAGCAGGCTGCCTGTACCTGTAGCAAACGAAGGACGCAAACAGGGAAAGCATTGATCTACAACGTTGACCAGACTCCGGAAAGACGCAAGAGACAAAAGACGATACTATCAAAGATAAAAAACGGCAAGAGAACGGGAAATTAGTCTCCAGGCTACCACGTTGCTAAAGGCAAGTATGAAACCACTGGGATAACTTTGTGTGGACTCAGATGGAAACTGAGACGCGGGGTGAATTGTACAAACTGTAGACTGACTTGTTCCAACCAGAGTGTAGATTATAGCTCTTTCTTATACGATAAATGCCGGCCAGGGTGGCCGAGCGGTTCTAGGCACTACAGTGTGGATCCGCGCAACCGCTCCGGTCGCAGGTTCGAATCCTGCCTCGGGCATGGATGTGTCTGATGTCCTTAGGTTGGTTAGGTTTAATTAGTTCTACGTTCTAAGGGACTGATGACCTTAGAAGTTAAGTCCCATAGCCCTTAGAGCCATTGGAACCATTTTTTATACGATAAATGTTGTCGCCAACATTGTTTCTCTGGATCCATGGGTGTTTACCTACATTTTAATCCTCTTTTTCGTACGTCTGCACGGTTTTCGATATTTTTTTAATTGTTTTCTAGGATTTCATTCTTTTGACATCTTCCCCATAGTGCTTCACTCCTCTGTCAGGGTACTTTCCATGTCGTATTTTATGTGGAATTTGAAAATCCCGGTGTAATACCCCTGTATAGGTCTTCTGGTTTGAAAACTGTTTAGTAGTGCCGAATTTTTGTGTGTGTGGATGTATTCCTGTTACCGATGTCGTGAGTTCTTTCGCTGTCCTTCATGAGTTCCTATAGGCCAATTCCAGTGCTATTTTTTTCTCCCCCAGTAGGTGACTGAAGTACCCGACTCCTTTGTCTTTTCATACATACTGTAACAATTTTTACTTTTTTTCTTTTTGTGAGCACATGAACTGCGCATTCTTTCGGAATTTATGTTTAATTGCAGTGGTTTCGTCATTTTTTTTAAAATGGTCATTTCGTCTGCAGAGACTGGAAACACATTTTTGAAATTATCTGTTGTTTTTCTGGTTGTGTCGGTTACCAAAAATTTAGAATTTCCAATACTTGGTCCGTTTTTATATGTAAGCTTAGATGCCTGCTTAGATGTAGGAAAACCCTGAAGCCGTGCTGTTGACGGATGAAATAAATTTATCAATAAATAAATAGTAACATCGCACAAATGTGTGTAATTATATTTGAAAATCAACAATCGCTAATTCGCTGCTAGTGCACGGCGAGTGATTTCTACGTATGGGTGCAGTACTGAATTCCCCACGGCCTGCACTCAGCCATCCCTCAGTTTATAGGCTTATGTGCCGCTACCTAGTGGAGTACTACGCAAACCAGAGTAAGCTGGTATTACTGCCAACGCAGAAACTTCTAACACAGCGATGTGCGTCGGGAGTTGGCCCAATACGCAGCAAGTTGGGCCAGAGAGGGTGTAGTACACGAGCGGGATCTGTGACACGTTACCTCGTACTTCGGCAACTGGTATGTTCGGCCACACTGTTCTCACAACATGGTAGAAGGATTTGTGTTTTTAAGACCCGCCGAGAATGCGGTAATTTGAGGTGGAACTAAATCTCTGATAGGGTGACAAGAACAAGGAAATTACTCGTGCTAACAGATTCAGAGAAAAGACGGGAAACCTTTATCTGGACGACTGTCCGGAGATTCTAGCCCCACTTCACTAGAGTAGGACTACAGTGGCGTAACCACTGCCCCAGCCCACTGTGAGCGACCGCACTGAGGATGACGCGATGGAGTAAGTTGCGCCTAGCGGTAGCTACTTTGTTCCTCATCGAGGATGCGTGTTAAAAAAGAGGAAAAAACTTAAACTTTACCATCAACATCAAGCTCATTCGAGACCGAGCAGAAATCTTAACTTGCCACTAATAGGCTGACAGTAGAACAACACAGAGGGAGGTGACTATGAAAAAAAAAAGAATAATCAACGTTTCGCAGCGGGGAATGTCAGACGTTTGAACGTGGTAGGGATGATACAGAATCTAAAAAGTGAAATACAAAGGATCAATCAAGATATGCTGAGGGTCAGTGGAGTGAAACGAAAAGAAACTGGATTTCTGGTGAGACGAACATGGGGTAACATCAACAGCAACAGAAACTGGTATAAAGGGAATAGGATTCGTTATGAATAAAAGGATAGATCAGAAAACGTTACTGTCAGCAGTTCAGGGCTGCCTTCATCAGTAATGACAGAAACTCAAAACCAACAACAAAAATAGCGCTGACGTCTCAAGCAGAACATGGAGGGACAGGAATATGTATGAAGATACTGAACAGTGGCGAGGAGGGGGGGGGGGGCAATTGTAATCATGGAGGATTGTGGTAATAGGGGAAGGGATGGATGACAGAGCTATTGGGAAATATGGGCTTGATAGTAGGAATGAGAGAGGTGAAAGACTAATTACTATATCTAATAATTTACTGTTGGTAATTGTGGACATATTTTTCAAAAATTACAAGAGGAGGACGCATATTTGGAAGAAGGGTGGAGACACAAGAAGATTCAAGCTGTTTACAACATGGTCAAACAGACATTTCGAAACTAGATACTGGATGGTAAAGGAGTACGAAAGAGCTGGTTATGCACTCGAATCAGGATTTAGTGATTATGAAGAGTTTTAAGTTTAATAGGCTCATCCGGAAGAAAGACGTGGGATGCTTGTCGTTGTTCTTGTGGTCTTCAGTCCTGAGACTGGTTTGATGCAGCTCTCCATGCTGCTCTATCCTGTGCAAGCTCCTTCATCTCCTAGTACCTACTGCAACCTACATCCTTCTGAATCTGCTTAGTGTATTCATCTCTTGGTCTCCCTCTACGATTTTTACCCTCCACGCTAACCTCCAATACTAAACTGGCGATCCCTTGATGCCTCAGAACATGTCCTACCAACCGATCCCTTCTTCTAGTCAAGTTGTGCCACAAACGTCTCTTCTCCCCAATCCTATTCAATACTTCCTCATTAGTTATGTGATCTCCCCATCTAATCTTCAGCATTCTTCTGTAGCATCACATTTCGAAAGCTTCTATTCTCTTCTTGTCTAAACTATTTATCGTCCATGTTTCTCTTCCATACATGGCTACACTCCATACAAATACTTTCAGAAACGACTTCCTGGCACTTAAACCTATACTCGATGTTAACAAATTTCTCTTCTTCAGAAATGCTTTCCTTGCCATTGCCAGTCTACATTTTATATCCTCTCTACTTCGGCCATCATCAGTTATTTTGCTCCCCAAATAGCAAAACTCCTTTACTACCTCCTTTACTACTTTAAGTGTCTCATTTCCTAATCTAATTCCCTCAGCATCACCCGACTTAATTCGACTACATTCCATTATCCTTGTTTTGCTTTTGTTGATGTTAATCTTATATCCTCCTTTCAAGACACTGTCCATTCCATTCAGGGGCTCTTCCTTGTCGTATCGGCCCCTTATCAGTTAGAGGGCCCGCACAACAGACAAGCAAGGTGGGCTGCCGACCTGTCTTCAAGATCTCAGATCGAAACATCACCATTGGATGCACACAACAACAGACTTTCCGCATAGACAGGGCAGTACCTCGTGAAAAGCCACCTATTGGAACTAATGTGACTATATGTAGCACTCTGCCAAATCGGCGTTATAAGCACGCCAGCAGAGTCAGACCGGCAGTGTATACCTACAGGTAGGACAGTTCTAGCCAATATCGACGCCGGCTCTAGCACAGTGGACACTCGCCAAGTCTTCAGTAGAAAGTTGTATCTTTGTAATTGTGTACAGTAGTATTTTTGTTATTATTTTCTTTTCATTGACTTGTACTCTTATCTGGTTTTGTCACCACAATAGTTGTTGTGCTTGTTGTTGTTCTTGCATTTGGAAATTAGTGCCGATTGCAGGCTCTACAATGGTAAAGAACTGACGGATGATGAGATGCTTTTAGAGTTCTCCAAGGCGTAGGTACTGCAGTGAGGAACAGCGGAGCATGAAATTTGGTTGAAGAGGAGTAGACATCCCAGAAAACGGTAATCTCAGAATTTGGACACACAAGTGTAGGTAAAAGTTTTATATTTACGAAGATATATTTCATAGCAGAATAAATGTTTCTATTTATCGATGGAAGAGGGAAGTGTTCTGTTTATCTATGGAAGAAGGAAGCACTAATTTGTTCAAAAAAGGAAAAAAAACAGGAATTTGCATTATAAATAACCTAGGATTAAAGTAAATAGGAAGTGTAGGGAAACTGCAAGAAAAATGTGAAGAAACTGGAAAAGAAATTATCATCGCAAGGAATGATACAGCATACGGATAAGTCAAAACCATCTTTATTGAAATTAGGTATTATCTTTAAGAGTAAACGGAATTACACTGCTAATCACAGAACAGTTCGCTAAAAGGGCCTAATATGGAGAGCACTTGCCGAGTGAAGTGATAATAGAAAAAATGGATGAGGGACCTTTGGACGACCTGCGGTCAAATAAGGCCGAAGGGGTTGGCTACATTTCTTCAGAATTTGGAAAATCATTGGTGGAAGTAGCAGTATCTTTAAGTTGTTGTGTAGAATCTACGACAATGGAGACATATGGCGGCGGAAAAGTATGAAAGGGGCTCTGTTTTGGAATCGCAGAATATTTGGGAGCTAATTAACCTTCGCCACCGGTTGTCAATGTTCGGTGCTATCAGCGTCCTAGCGACCTCATGTATAGCGTCTTCAGTATTACTGCAGAGTAGATCCAGCTCTTAACACTTACACTGCGAAAGCAGAGCATGTGCTTTGTCCGATCAAGACAGAACACAAATATTGTAATTTTCCACCCATCTCGCATCCAACCTTAGAAGTGGCTCATAGGTTGGGGAGTTCCACCCCCTTGATTCGAGGCTGTAATGGAAACTACTAGCGAGTGGACTAAGCCTCTATAACTACCGATTGAGATGTCAGTTTAATGTCCAGTAATGCCGGTGACTTTTAATAACGCAGCAAATAACGGGACGTAGTTCGCACAGTTAACAATGTTAAGCTTTGTTCATCATAATCTTACATAAAACATTTGAGAATTTTGTTATCATGTTTGCACACACTAACGCACAGTTGCGGTAAATTAAGATCTACATATTCAGTGATCAAATAAGAGATACTGTAGTCGCAAAGAAATTGGTACACCTGCCAATACAAGGGTTGTCCAGAAAGTAAGTTCCGATCCTACTTCTCTACATAGTCGCCGCTCCAACTTCGAGTTTTGTCGTAGTGTTGTACCAACTTTCCAGTACCCTCGTCACAGAAAGCAGCCGCCTGTGCTTTCGGCCAGTTATCTGCACTGGTCTGCAGTTCGTTGTCGGTGGAAAAATTTTGTCTTCATAGCCAGCGATTCTTGAGAGCAGAGACGAGACTCAGGGGAACTGTATTGTGGATGATCAAACACTTCTCATCGGAAACGCTGCAGGAGTGTCTGCAGTGCAGCTGCAGTGCGTGGCCGAGAATTGGCATAAAGAAGGAACTGCCCGAAAGTTGTGTTATATGGGCTGCATGAAACAGGCGAAATCTCTAACCAGGCCTTCATACTTGGTGGGAGACGCTATTCCCTATGCATCCTTACGTGCTCACTGTTCACTAAAAACTGAAAAGAATGACGAGACACGATCGACGGGCATATTAGTGATCCCAACACATATGTGCAAAGCTTTATCAGATTTTCCCAGTGGTTTCCATTCCGCGACCGATCGGAACTTACTTTCTGGACAAACCTCTTTTCATATAGGGCCCCCAAGAGCACGCAGAAGTGCCCCAGCACGAAGTGGCGTGGACTCGACTAATATCTGAAGTAGTGTTACAGGGAATTTCCACCATGAATCTTGTAGGGCTGTCCATATATCCGTAAGACTACGAAGGGCTGGAGATCTCTTCTGAACAATATGTTGCAAGGAATCCCGGATATGCTCAATAATGTTCACGTCTGGGGAGTTTGTGGCCAACGGAAGTGTTTAAACTCAGAGGAGTGTTCCTGGAGCCACTCTGTAGCAACTAAGGATCTGTGGGGTGTCGCATTGTCCTCCTGGAACTGCCCAAGTCACTCGGAAGTACAATGGACATTAATGGATGCAGGTGATAAGACAGGATGCTTAAGTACGTGTCAGCTGTCTGAGTCGTATCTAGATATATCAGGGGTCTACAATTGCACACACACCCCACCATTACCGCCAGATTTAACAGTCCCCTGCTGCCATGCAGGGTCCATGGATTCATGAGGTTGTCTCCATACGTGTACACCTCTGCTTCATAAAACTTGAAACGACATTCGCCTTACCAGGCAACATGTTTCCAGTCATCAACAGTCTAATGTCGGTGTTGACGGGCCCAGTCGAGGTGTAAATCCTTGTGCCGTACAGTCATCAAGGGTACACGAGTGGACCGTCGGCTCCGAAAGCCCATATCGATGATGTTTCGTTGAATGTTTCGCGCGCTGACGCTTGTTGATGGCCTAGCATTTTAATCTGCACCATTATGCGGAAGGGCTGCAGCTCTGTCACGTTAAACGATTCTCTTCAATCATCGTAGGTCCCGTTCTTGCAGGATCTCTTTACTAACGCAGCAGTGTCGGACATTTGATGTTCTAGCAGTTTTCTGATGTTCGCGGTATGGGAAAATTTCCACTTCATCACAACCGCTTAGATGTTTTGTCCCCTCGTTCGTGCGCTGACTGTAACACCACGTTCAGACTCACTCAAATCTTTATAACCTGCCATTAATCTCAACTAAAGTCTATGTGAAAATGAACAAAAACCGGCCCAGTCCTTCCTTTGGTTATTTCGTCGCGTGGATACCCGTCGGCATCTATCACAGTGAACTATTCGTTATTACTTTATCATAACTTTCCCTTAAAACGCAGTCCCTCAGTAATATGTTTTGCGAAGAATGTTAGTTCTGCATTAGGAACTGAAGATGAATAGCCTTCCAGTCCATCGTAGTTTAGCCTTTTAAGTCCAGTGCGATTTAAAATTCTCTATTTCGCAGATTACATTTTCAGGAGGAGCGAGTACTCGTCGGAGAATCCTGAGCTGCCAAATGAGCTTCCCCGAAAGAGGTCTATCCCGTTCGCAGTAAAAGGGATTTAATCCCGCGGGAGACGTGGGGTACACAGTATCGGCTCGCACGAGCGAGAGCGAAACGTTTTAGAGAGACGTTTCGTTTTAAACTTCATAACGGTACATTTCTCCCCGCGATGCTCTTCGAGGGAAATGAAATGTTATGCAAAGCGAGGGACGGCCCGGGCAGCACCTTCTCCGCAGGGCGGCAACTAATTTAGCGGCGGAAATTTCGATGCAAAGTCACGCAGGGCTTCTCCTTCATTTGTATTCGCGTTTCCGCGCGTATTTGGATAGCGGCGCTGGCACTGCGGCCGCACGCCGGAGTGCTTTCACGGCGTGGCCATGCTGCTGCGGTCGTGTGTCTCTACTGGAGGCGTACGCAGCAGGCAGGGCGAGTCACAGGTGATGTCCGAAGACCCGCTCGGCTGTACTGAACGCGTGTGCTGGCAGTAGTAGAAATGTGGCGCACGGTCTTTTAATCACCATAGCAGACCTCAGGGATGACTCCTGAGCTCTAAAGAAAAAACCCACGCCCATGAATTACAAGGGTTGTATGGTACAAGAACCGCACAACATTATGTGCTGAATGTGCCAAGAACAATGTTTTCTACATCTACATACATACGATATTTGATCAAAAAGTAACAGGAACTTCTAAATTCGCCGGCTTCAGACGTAAAATTTTGCCAGGTAAAATAAATGCATAAATAAATAAATAAATAAATAAAATTTTGAATTCTTTTATGTTAATGGCACATGTTTCTGGTGTATTTTTGCATTTTCAGAAGTTTTGGATATTTAGTTGATTGTTCCCAGTCGAAAATGTTATACGTGTTGATGCAAGCCAAGCAATGTATCATGTGTGAGATATAGAGGCGAGCGAGTGTGCCGGGACTTAACACCAGTTCACTGCTAGTAGCGCCACGTCACCACAAGTATGAAATTAAAACTCAAAATTTATGTTTAATACTGTGTTAAGATATAGTTTGGTGTTATAATATTCCAGATACCAAGTCGTCATGTTCTAGACTTACTAGTATACGTAAAAATGCCGTTTTAAGAGAAAAATAAGTGGCGCTAAATAACGAAACTAGAAAAGCAGATTTTGCTCAGAAGGTGCAGTTAGAGCTCACAAATAAATGGTACAGGTTTCCAAAACCATATAACAAAAATAACACCGGAATCCACGTTTTTAGGAAAAATCAGAGGTGCTAAATAATGGACTTAGAAACATGGAATTTTGTTTTATGCTTCAGTTCGCCACAAAAATAATAACTGAGAGACTAAGTTAAGCTACCTCTTCCAGTTTTTGACTAATTAAGTGAAAACCAATTTTGTAACTAAAATGTTCCCAACTGTTGTAGATGAAGTGCCTGTGATTTTAATGATAGAGAATTTTGGTGAACGTTGATGATAAAACATACCAAGTAACAGGGCTATACTAAATTTCAAAGTTGCAGTATTAATAACGGCTGACGTAAGTTCTAGTAAAGATATGATTCAGAGGTAACGAATGGCTCTAAGCACTATGGAACTTAACATCTGATGTCTTCAGTCCCCTCAGAGGTAACGATCTACCGGTAGTTCTACTATAAAAATTGTGGAAGGCAAAGCTTTCATTCTTGCGGGCTGAAACTTTTTCTGTGCCTTCAAAGAACTTAACGGTATACAAATAAAATTAAAGAGGTTTCTGAAGAAATTTGTTCAAATGGTTCAAATGGCTCTGATCACTATGTGACTTAACATCTATGGTCATCAGTCCCCTAGAACTTAGAACGACTTAAACCTAACTAACCTAAGGACATCACACAACACCCAGTCATCACGACGCAGAGAAAAACCCTGACCCCGCCGGGAATCGCACCTGGGAACCCGGGCGTGGGAAGCGAGAACACTACCGCACGACCACGGGCTGCGGACAAGTAATTTGTAAATATGTTAGTAAAGTTTATGTGCACGAGAAAGCGGTCGTTCCGAGGCTGCTGCTGCATGCAAATAGCCGTAGACAACAGATGTTCCTTCAGGAGTCCCTCCCGGCACCTATATAAATGCAGCCCGAGAGGCGGTAGTAAGATTCACTTCGCACTCAGCTGCGGTAAGATCCTCGTCAGTAAAACGTGGGATCAAGCTCTGCCTCGGGTGACGTCAGAGCCGAACTGTGACAAAGCGCGTATTTGGTGGTAAAAATGGATAGTGAACTCGCGAGGACTGTACACCGTCCTGGATCGCTTAGAATTTGCCAAAGCAACTGTTAGCGTGCCGTCCGTGAGAATTAAAATTCCGCTTGGAAAGTGGTGACATTATTTCTACTTTTATGGCGAGCATTAATTGTGAACATTTCTTGCAAACTTTCATTGAGTAATTTTAGTCAGGGTGAAAGACAATCTGGTAGGAACGTACAGTAGAGGTCGCCTCTGAACTGCTAAATGTGCTGCTAGAATAGAAAGACTTGCTTTCAATTGAAAATAGTGAATTTCCAAGTGTTATACACTGCTGGCCACCGTAAATGCAACACCCTTAAGGAAGCATCCGAATCAAGTGAAATTTACACCATGGGTTTGCAGCGATGAGATATGCAACTGATTAGAATTTCAGCGCAGACGCACATCACGCGCGCCTGTGGCGCCACCTCATAGCGCCATTTAAGGCTTGGCGATTTCGACGAGTGTACGTTCGGCACGTGTGTTTACCTTGTGGTTGTTTCACAAGACGATCAGTTATGCCTCGTAGACAACAGCGAACATCTTTTGATCAAGTATCCGAGTTCGACAGAGGAAGGATAGTGGCTTACCGAGATTGTGGATTATCATACAGAGAAATCGCTAGTCGTGTTGGACGAAACCAAACAACTGTAATGCGGATATGTGACCGTTGGATGCAGGAGGGTACGACGGACCGACGTGGTCGATTACATTCACCTCGGTGGACCACTGCACGTGCTGATAGGCAAATTGTGCGCATGGCAGTGACGGATCGCTCAGTGACATCCCGAACCATAGCACAGCACATTGCGTCTGTAACGCATCATCCAGTGTCTGCGCGTACCATTCGACGCCGTATACAGCAGAGTGGTCTGTCCGCAAGACGTCCATTGCTTCGTCTACCATTGACGCAGAACCACAGACGTCTCCGTCGCCAATGGTGTGATGACAGACAGATGTGGACGGCAGAATGGAATGACGTTGTCTTTACTGACAAGGCACGCTTCTGTCTGCAGCACCACGATGGTCGGATTCGAGTGTGGAGACACCGTGGAGAGAGGATGCTGGACAGCTGCATTATGCACCGCCACACTGGTCTTGCACCGGGTATTATGGTATGGGGCGGTATTAGATATTACTCTCGCACGCCTCTGGTACGCATTGCCGGTACTTTAAGTAGCCGGCGCTACATATCCGAGGTGCTGGAGCCAGTTGTCCTTCCTTACCTTCAGGGCTCGGCCACAGCCATATTTCAACAGGATAATGCGCGACCACACGTGGCACGCATTGTCCAAAGGTTCTTCGTCAATAACCAGATTGAATTGCTTCCCTGGCCGGCTCGCTCTCCGGATCTTTCGCCGATAGAAAACCTGTGGTCCATGGTTGCTCAACGAGTGACCCAGATTACATCCCCAGCTGCCACACCAGATGATCTTTGGCAACGTGTGGAAGCTGCTTAGGCTGCTGTACCCCAGGAACACATCCAACGTCTCTTTGACTCAATGCCGAGACGTGTGGCAGCGGTGATCTCCAACAATGGCGGCTACTCTGGCTACTGATTCTGGCAGGAACCACATGTCACAGACGTCTGTAAACGTAATCATTTGATTCTTGGTCAACATGTTATCTACAAAATAAATCTTGTTGTGCTACCTCTTGTCTTTCTTAGTGTAGCATTTACGGTGGC
Organism: Schistocerca nitens; assembly: GCF_023898315.1. Classification (NCBI taxonomy): domain Eukaryota; kingdom Metazoa; phylum Arthropoda; class Insecta; order Orthoptera; family Acrididae; genus Schistocerca; species Schistocerca nitens. Next base: position 75,085,556 of record NC_064614.1, read on the forward strand.
CAGCAGTGTATATGAGAAACTTCACGCAATATAATTTTAATTTGAACTTTATACTTTTATTGAAAATCTCAAAGTCCTGAGCCCGCAAAGAAATAGGACAGATACTTTTCTTTCAGTGTGCTGGACCAGAATGTGGCCGTGCAGGCTGGAAACTAAGGTCAGTATATTTCTCTTCGCTTTCTTACTGACCACAAAGCTAGTTGCAAGGCTCCCGTGAATAGGATGGTATTAATAATTTTTACCCGCCGTCCCACAGTGATGTCGAGTGCTCGGCGAAGTTTTCCTTTAGAGAAAGATAAAGATTTTGCATTAAATTTTGCTTATAAGTGGAATAAAGTGCAGCAAGGCATTCGAAACGTTGACACTGGTTTTTCATCAATGTACTACGAGTAAGACTAGAGTTTATTGGTGGTATAAGCATTTCAAAGAAAGTAGAGAAGACTGGACACACAAGCACATCACTTACTGACGACAGCGTGGAAACAGTAAGGAAAGTCGTTACGGAAAATAGCCGAGTCACCTTCAGAGAACTTGCTAATGATGTCGACATATCCTTTGGTTTATGCCAAGAAAATTTTTCGGATCTTTTGGGTATGAAACGTGTAGCAGCAAAGTTTGTTCCAAAATTGTTGAAATTGTACAAAAAATGACGTCGTTTAGACATCGCTGAGGATTTGCTGAATGAAGTCGATAAGGATCCAGAACTTCTCAAGAGGGTTCTAACAAGTGAGAAATTATGGGTGTACGCGCATGACGTCGAAACTACGGCTCAATCGTCACAATGTAAACTGGCTGAATAGCCAAGATCGAAAAAAGCTGGCAAATTCGACGATGTATGAAGTTTCTTCTCTTTGTTTTTTTTTTTCGATTACAATCAAATATCTCATCGTGAGTTCCTGCCTTATGGTCGTACGGTCAATAAGTAATACTACCTGGTACATGCCGTTTGCGTGAAGCACTCTGACGAGAATAACCAGAACTGCGGTAAGGCCACAAGTAAAAATTGCATCACGACAATGCTACCGCTTACATTTCAATGCTTGCTCCTTGTTTTTTGGCATTAAATCAAAACTATTATATTACCTCAGCCGCCTTCTTCGACAGAAATGGTCCGCTGCTAATTATTTCTATTCCCGAGATTGAAGATAGCCATGAAAGGACGTCGTTTTGTCACAGTTGGCGAGATAATGACAGGAGGATTTGAACACCGTAACGAAAATTGAGTTCCAGGAAAGATTCGAAGATTAGAAAACGCGCTGGCACAAGTCTGTCTTATATGTAAGGGCGATTACTTTGAAGGGTACAAAGTTTATGTTGATGAATAAATGGATTGTTTAAGAGAAACGTAAGTTCCCGTTAGCTTTTTATCACATCTGATACCCCGCTTACAACCATACTGTGAATTTTGGAGGGTACCATGTACCATAACCAGTCTCTCTCTTCCCTATTCCACTCGCAAACTGTACCAAAGGAACAACTTTTGTCTGTACCCTTCGGCGCAAGGCCTGATGTCTCTCAAGTTTCGTTCGAGACACTTACGCTAGACAATTGTTGCTGGCTCTAAGATCACCGTGTGTTCTACCACAAATTCAGGTTCTCAACAGTGACGGTAAATCATTCTAAGTCCTCTTGCAACGTCGACAATGGCCGACATTTCGATCACTTGTATGGATCTTCTTCGAGATTCGACGGGTATCCCCTGACTATTCTGCGATCCAGAGACACCAGCAGAATACTGAAGAAGATCTAAACAACGGGATCGAAACGTTCGACCGTTGAAGAAGTCTGAGGAAGAGTATGGGCGGCCTGACGATTCAGAAGCATTTTCCATCAATTTAAATTGGCACGAAGAAGTGCAGACACGTATTTCTCAATAGCGTGTCACCTAAAAAGTGCTCTTTATCCTCCAGGGATTCCCATTTGAGTCCATGTGGCGCTTCCGTAATATCTGTGTATTGGTCGAGGCAACCGGTAACAGATCTACCAGCACAACTCTGACTTGCTTCGATGTGTTCTCTAAAGATAACACTGCAATACGATATTTTTATTTTTTTCTAACCTGTGCATTCTTATTTTCTTGTTTACTTATTACTTTCTCGGCATGTTAGGAGGTTTATTATAGTAGAGATTTTGGAACTTCATTTCCTGTTACAATTTTGTTTCTGTATTCATTCTGGAGTTGCTATCCACGGGAATGTTATTTTTGCTTTTTTCTGATGTTGCGTGTCTTCGCGCTGAATTGCATGTTATTTCAAATTATTCCCCATAAACATGATAACGTGAGTTTTGTATGGAATAGTAAATCGTTGCCCTCGATGTAACTTTGATGATGATGAAGTCCCATTATCCTAGGAGCATAGGGGACTATGCGGGAAACCCGCACCGCTGTACTAAGCTAGGTCCTAGTTGAGGTGGCTTACCATTGCCTTCCTCCGACCGTAACGGGTATTAATTACGATGATGATGAAGACGACAGAACAACACCCAGTCATCTCGAGGCAGGAAAAATCCCTGACCCCACGGGGAATCGAACCCGGAACGCGGGAAGCGAGAACGCTACCGCAAGACCACGAGCTGTGGACGGTGTAACTTTAAATGAGGTGTATTGAGCTGTAGAACGACATCGGTAGGCCGGTGCTGTGTCCTTTCAATGGAGCCACCCGGGCATTTGCGGGAGCAATTTAGGAAAACCACAGAAAACGAACTGTCATCCTCCCGAACGTGAAGCCATTGTGCTAACTATTGCGTCATCTCGTCGGTCCCGGGTCGCGAACGTGTAGATGTGCTGTGTCCTTGGCCGATGTTAAAAAGCCGTTCATAGAGAATAATTATAAATAACATGTTAATTAATGTGCACATCAGAAAAAAATAACAGTGACATGCATAGCAACTCCATGACCTATAAGCGTGTTAATTTCGGTGTGTATTGTGGTCAAAGAAACTAATAAGCAAACTTGTCGCTTTACTTCCCGTTTTGAACTGACATTCGGAACGTTAACCTAAATTACAGTGCGCAAATCGCCAAGGCACATGTACGGCATCTAATGTCAACCGCAATGGCTGTGCAGTGCGTATCGCAGACTGTCAAAGTAAGCTATAAATACTTTAATGCATTTTCTCGCTCTGAACTGGTATTCAGATCATTGATCTCGAAAGTACATTGTGCCGATTTCTGCACAATTGGTGCGAGTATAATGCAGCCATTGTGAACAGATCCGGTTTGTTAGATCGAGTTAGTAATATTCTCTAAGAAACAAAACGACCCACCACGAAGGAATTATCCGAATGGGACGGAAATCGGTAGATGTGATGTACATGTACTGTGAAACACGCTTTGGCCGAGAGGTTCTACGTGCTTCAGTCTGGAACCGCGCGACCGCTACGGTCGCAGGTTCGAATACTGTCTCGGGCATGCATGTGTGTGATGTCCTTGGGTTGGGTAGGTTTAAGTAGTTGTAAGTTCTAGGGAATTGATGACCTCAGATTTTATGTCCTATAGTGCTCAGAGCCATTTGAACCATTGTTGAACTGTGAAAAAAATGATAAGAATTTCAGAAAAACTGGATGATCTACTAAGGAGAAAGAGCTACAAGAAGCAAGTCAATAACGCCAGGAAGCTCACTGGCAGCAGTAGAACTGTCTTCAGAGGTGAGTCTCCTTTCAAACTCAGCCTCGATGAAGAGAGAAGACGTGTCTAGAGACGCGCCAGAGAGTAGTCGGATACCAGCATGACCAAAGCCCGTTATATTGTTCGACAACCAGGAGTGATGGTCTGCGGCGCCATTGCTTTCCATAGCAGTACCTCTTGAGTTGCCATCCGCGGCAACGTTACAGCACAGTGGTCTGTCGACGATATTCTCCACACAGTTTTATTACTCTCCATGGGAAGACATTCCCGTCATACATTTCAGCAAGATAATGCCCGCCCGCCAAGTCTATAGTTTCTACTACTTCCTTCCTGCTTGCCAAATCCTACCTCGGTCAGCAATTTTGAAGGATCTGTGCCAAATTGACAGCGTTTGGGTCATTGTGGGCAGAATCCCGCAAGCAGCTCGGGAAGTGGACCCTCTGACGCGCCAACTGAACAGAAGTTTTCACGACATCCCTTAGGAAGACGCCCACAAGTCGTTCAATCAATGCCAAGCTGAATAACTGCTTGCACTAGGGCCAGAGGTAGCCCATTGCCGCCTTCAGTTTGTGAAGGCTTGTCTCTTGAATAAATCATCCATTTTTTTCTGAAATCGTCGTAGGTCACTGGGGATACGTAACACAAGATTTCTACTGACACGTCACACGTTTCACGTAACTTACCTGCTGGTGGTTGATAGGTATGGAGCCGACGCCCGTTAGCATCAAAGATGTGGTTCACTGTGTTCAGACCAGGTATATTTGGTGACCAAGGGAATAGGAGGGCAATGAGAATTCAGTCACTAACCATAACGTCATATCATCATGACCCTCATTATGACCCTCATGTCTAATCCTCCACTCCTCTCCCACGCCCCTCTCCTAACATATGCCTCTTCCCCTTCCCTCTTCCCTTTCCTCTCCACCAATCACAGCCCAGTGTTACACCCTTCATTAAATCGAAACAGCCAATCACTCTCAATTACTTTACCAGCCATTACAACCAAATATCCATTCCCTGTCTACTTCTCTGTACCTCCCACATGGCAATGAGCAAAGTTTGTCATTAAGCCTCAAATGGCACAAATCACAATTGAATATGTCCACGTATAAATTGTCTGTATCATTCATCAAAATATATATAGAATTTCGTCTGCAACATTACTGAGCCGTGGCGAGGTTGCTGGGGTCGCCTTTCGAATTCCTGGCGCCACTAGCTCGATCTGTCGTGTGATGTCCCTCGCGTTTGCGGTCACTAAGATCTTTGCTCGAGGTTGTTGATGGGAACGGGGCGTGTTGTGGCATGGTGAGTTGGAGAGTGTTAACGGAGCGAGGAGAACGGTGTGAGGGCGAGTAACGCTAACAGTGCGGAAGCATCTTGGGCACGGATTCCTGGCGCCACTAGCTCGATCTGTCGTGTGATGTCCCTCGCGTTTGAGGTCACTAAGATCTTTACTCGTGGTTGTTCATGGGGATGGGGCGTGATGTGGCATGGTGAGATGGAGAGTGTTAACGGAGCGAGGAGAACGGTGTGAGGGCGAGTAACGCTAATGGTGCGGAAGCGTCTTGGGCACGGATTCCTGGCGCCACTAGCTCGATCTGTCGTGTGATGTCCCTCGCGTTTGAGGTCACTAAGATCTTTGCTCGAGGTTGTTGATGGGAATGGGGCGTGTTGTGGCATGGTGAGTTGGAGAGTGTTAACGGAGCGAGGAGAACGGTGTGAGGGCGAGTAACGCTAACAGTGCGGAAGCATCTTGGGCACGGATTCCTGGCGCCACTAGCTCGATCTGTCGTGTGATGTCCCTCGCGTTTGAGGTCACTAAGATCTTTTCTCGTGGTTGTTCATGGGGATGGGGCGTGATGTGGCATGGTGAGATGGAGAGTGTTAACGGAGCGAGGAGAACGGTGTGAGGCCGAGTAACGCTAACAGTGCGGAAGCATCTTGGGCACGGATTCCTGGCGCCACTAGCTCGATCTGTCGTGTGATGTCCCTCGCGTTTGAGGTCACTAAGATCTTTGCTCGAGGTTGTTGATGGGAATGGGGCGTGTTGTGGCATGGTGAGTTGGAGAGTGTTAACGGAGCGAGGAGAACGGTGTGAGGGCGAGTAACGCTAACAGTGCGGAAGCATCTTGGGCACGGATTCCTGGCGCCACTAGCTCGATCTGTCGTGTGATGTCCCTCGCGTTTGAGGTCACTAAGATCTTTTCTCGTGGTTGTTCATGGGGATGGGGCGTGATGTGGCATGGTGAGATGGAGAGTGTTAACGGAGCGAGGAGAACGGTGTGAGGCCGAGTAACGCTAACAGTGCGGAAGCATCTTGGGCACGGATTCCTGGCGCCACTAGCTCGATCTGTCGTGTGATGTCCCTCGCGTTTGAGGTCACTAAGATCTTTGCTCGAGGTTGTTGATGGGAACGGGGCGTGATGTGGCATGGTGAGATGGAGAGTGTTAACGGAGCGAGGAGAACGGTGTGAGGACGAGTAACGCTAACGGTGCGGAAGCGTCTTGGGCACGGATACCTGGCGCCACTAGCTCGATCTGTCGTGTGATGTCCCTCGCGTTTGAGGTCACTAAGATCTTTGCTCGAGGTTGTTGATGGGAACGGGGCGTGTTGTGGCATGGTGAGTTGGAGAGTGTTAACGGAGCGAGGAGAACGGTGTGAGGACGAGTAACGCTAACAGTGCGGAAGCGTCTTGGGCATGGATTCCTGGCGCCACTAGATCGATCTGTCGTGTGATGTCCCTCGCATTTGAGGTCACTAAGATCTTTGCTCGAGGTTGTTGATGGGAACGGGGCGTGTTGTGGCATGGTGAGTTGAAGGGTGTGTAACCTCCCCGCACGTAATTTTTGTTAAATGAAAATGTAAATGGAACCATGCGTAACCTCCCACAGAAATTAAGGAATGATTATTGACAATAAACCTACAATAATATTAATTAACTAATGAACGATGTAGGAAATGTAGCTTCCTAACAGATATAATAATATCTGGGAAATTTTATAAGGGCAGCAGCGCTGACCTTCGGCCCTGTGAAATAATTAAACCTGATAAATTTTATAAGGACAGCAGTGCTGACCTTCGGCCCTTTATACTGAATAAAAAAGCAAAAACTCTTACCTCAATAAAAACTGCAACTATATCTGCTCTTATTTATCGACACAGCTTCATGCAATGCTGGCGTATATTTAATTTTGATTCTTGGAGGAAATGCATAGGAAATATTCTTTGGATTGAAATGAATTTCTTTAAAAGAGTTACTTTATAAAAAAAATATTAATGGGGCATTTTTTGAAGAAAGTAATTATAATTAACATACATTACTAGATGTGCGCAATGCTGCTTCATTACCTTCTACAACAATACTCATTGTCCACCACAATCCTGACCGGACTCGTGGGCAGAGCACACCGCGAACGCATGCCGACTCGCTACACACTACTCTGTCGACTGACGACTACTACTACAGACAGAGTACAACTGAACTCTCGCACAGTCAATCGCAGACTAGCAACAGCTAACGATAAACTACTCTCTGGTCAGATATTCTGTCATGCTTCGCCCATCGCCGGCCAAGCATACGCCTTACAAGTGTTAACGGAGCGAGGAGAACGGTGTGAGGGCGAGTAATGCTAACGGTGCGTAAGCGTCTTGGGCACGGATTCCTGGCGCCACTAGCTCGATCTGTCGTGTGATGTCCCTCGCGTTTGAGGTCACTAAGATCTTTGCTCGAGGTTGTTGATGGGAACGGGGCGTGTTGTGGCATGGTGAGTTGGAGAGTGTTAACGGAGCGAGGAGAACGGTGTGGGGGCGAGTAATGCTAACGGTGCGTAAGCGTCTTGGGCACGGATTCCTGGCGCCACTAGCTCGATCTGTCGTGTGATGTCCCTCGCGTTTGAGGTCACTAAGATCTTTGCTCGAGGTTGTTGATGGGAACGGGGCGTGTTGTGGCATGGTGAGTTGGAGAGTGTTAACGGAGCGAGGAGAACGGTGTGGGGGCGAGTAACGCTAACAGTGCGGAAGCGTCTTGGGCACGGATTCCGGCGAGCGGTTGCTGGGCAAATTTGTGGGCCGTTTGGCTCCGTGGCAGACTTCGAGTATCGTCTTCGCGTGTAACCTGGTCGGGCAACTCTGGGACGTCACACACCAGTGAGAGAGCTAAAAACCGATTTCCTGTGCTGAATTCTGGATGCCTTTGAATCCGGCAAGCTTCAGCTTCAGTTCGTGAACTGCAGTTAAGTTTTGGATTTTGAGGCCTTAACTGTAATTTTCTTATTGATACCTACAGGTCAGTTGCGAACATAGCGATTTTTAAGCTGATCTATCTTACCACCAGTTAGTTCCTTGATTTGCGGCTATTGTTTGCTTTTCCTGACGCGATACTGGCCTTGGTTGTTTGTTTACAGGATGTCTTAACCTGTGTGAGCCAATGGTGTTTCCTGAACCGGAGTGATAACGTGTTTCATCTAGGCTCAGGAGACGCCTGGGTCTCATAATCAGCAATTCCTGCGACAATGTAATTGGATTTGGCAGCCTAGTTTCTTTCTGGCGTTTCACCGTTGTTGTAGAGGTAGTGTCTTGCAGTGACGTGGGTATACCATTTGACTAGTTGTTATAGGCACTGTGTTACTATTTCTTCTGCCGGTCTGTACCCAACGAAAAGGACCTTTGAAGGCCGGTCTTCACATTGTAACTTTTCTTGACCTTCCTATCTGGTGTAGTCTAATGCTCCTGGCGTATAAGCCTTCTGGTGCACCCCTTGTGAGAAGGCAATTCAAACTATTGGTTACTTAACTGGAGCAGTTTTTCATGAAGACCTACCTGTTTTCTGTTTGGTAGTCTTACTTAACTGAAGCTGTTATTAAAGGAAGCCTTCCTCTTTCCTATTTAATAATTTCACTTAACTGAAGCTTTTTTCATTGAAGGCCTGCCTGGTTTCTATTTTGGTAATTTTACTTAACAGGAGCTGTTACTGTTGGAGCACTGCCTGTCGGTATTTGATAATTTTACGTATCTGAAGTTGTTACTAAGGCACGCCTGTCTGGTTTCCATTTGGTAATTTTGCTTGATTGAAGCTGTTATTACAGAGGGCCTGGCTGTATTCTGTTTGGTAATTTTACTTAACTGAAGCTCTTATTATTGAAGGCTTGTTTGTTCCCTTTCAATAAAATTAAGAGCTATTTCATAATTTTATTTCCTATTATTGAGATCTGACATCTTACTCATTCTGTGTTGTACCTGAATAAAACTGGGATTGCGAAAGGTGTACCTGTTTCGGAGGTATTTCTGTCAATAGGGTAGTAACAGGAAATGACCCATGATCGTACATGGACCCTGACCTTTCGCCTTACATCCCTTTATCCCTAATTGTAGGTTTAAGGGGTGTTCTTGTGCTATCAGTTCCAGTTTCTCCATATTTGTCCTGAACCCATTAATGTTCCACCTGCAATAGGGTTTAACTTGGTCAAATTTAGTAACTGTCTGATTGTTTGAACCTTCGTATTTACCCTAATTTGAGACTTAATTGCGGGAGCGGAAGGCAGGCAAGAGCAGATTTGATGATGAACGGAAAATTAAGATGATCCCTCGAGCAGAACTTGAAGCAACTCGTCATGGAATAGCGGTCCCAATAAGGTGCTAGTACTGGCCTCCACCCAGAACCACGCCCACTTTCTCCCCCGTCCTCAAGTCGGCCGGCTGGTGAGGCACACTGGAGCAGTTCGTTGGCTGGTGGGACAACCAGGAGCTGGGGCAGCATACAAGATGGCTAACTACCACAGCCTACAAAACTGACAACCTGATATTCGTGTTAGGTTAGCTTAGACAGTAAGCACATAAAACGCAAGAATAATTCACCACTTGGATCTTCTGCTAATTTGTTCCCTTTTCTTAAAAATAAAAATGATAAAAACTTTAAAAAAGATTATAATACTTGATAAGGGGACTCATTGACGCCAAATAAAAACACCCATAGGGGATTATGTAGAAGGACCTTGAGGAAGGGAGAATTTCATTCACATTTTATTGCCCACAAAGTTTTATGTATGTATACAATTAAGTCGAATAATATTTATAATGAAAACATTTACTGAGTGAGTGGTTACCAGACGTATAATTAGGCACAAGTTTGCCCTTGAGACAATAATTCTGATACAGATACAATAACGATTCCCTGAACAGCTTGTCGTTTTGGTGATTACTAGTTACACATCAGACGGCACCAGCCAATGTGCGCTAATGCAACTTTCATGGGACATTGAACCATGATTAACAGTAGAATGACAGGGATCAATCGTAACAAATCAAATGGCAGAAACAAATTTATTTTAATGAAAATCCCATGGGTTTATATAGTTATGCGATTACAATAAGATGCTTTCGATATTAAGTATCTCGAGAACTAGACTGAATACAAACTGAACAATGACAAATTGACTTACAGACAATAAGTGACACTCTTCGCAAATGCATTCATAACTGAATAAATGGAATAAGCAATTTTAAACATGCAACTTTTTCATCTGAAAGAAAACTTCGCTAATGCCTGAAAAGGACAGGCAATAATTACATGTACAGAAATACTTCTTAAATTTGTGAACCTTGGACCAATAAACGACATTCATTTTATAAATATATCTGAGGCCCAGGTGTCAACCAGGTACAGACGCAAAACACCGTACACAACAGGCAGCTTGAACGACGCCAGGTGTTTTTTTTTTGTTCATAAATTGTCAGAAGGACCAATAGTGCCAGGTATACAAGTCTCAGATCGACCTCATTTCACATATACTCCCTCAAACAGTATTAACTTCAAAACAAACAACTGTTATTGGTTGTTCCTTGAGCGCAAACGGAACGTCGGCGTCTACTAAATAAGAAAGACACGGAAGGGGCTGAAGGCGTAGGTCAAACTCACAACCCAACATGATAAGAAATTATGATCCAATAAATCGCGCGTCCCAATGCGATAACGAACACGCTAAAACTTAAACTATTTAAATAAGTAATTATATCATAATAAACCCAAGGCAGTGCACTTAGAACAATATTAGGTGAAACAGTATCAAAGTGGTACTAAAACGCGTTAAACGAATTGTCACTGCCTCCACGCAGTAACCAAATCACACTCAAACCGCAGGTATTTTAAACAAGCAATTCAAATAACATTAACATCAGTTTACCACAAGAAAAGGCATAAAATGATAAATTATCCTTACAGTAATTACTCGTCCTTGATGGACCCTAACACTGAAGACTCCATAGAAAGACCTGGCGGAATAACCATACATAGGTGCACCGGTCTGTTCTGTGATACACAGTGCTTTCTCAAACATACTAGATACTAAGGTTCGGAAATAATATACAGTACGTAACCTCCCCCTCGCTTATCGACCTCAATGACAGTGAAAAATTAAACCGCGTGTACCTAATGGAAATTTGGGAAAGCAGTCGTCACCGAAGTTAATCTGTCGGTAAAGAGGGAGGAAAGGGTTACATCTAAATGAAAGGAAAAATGCAAATGAAACTGGTGGAAATTAATTTTGAAAAGGGGTAAAGTTAATAAAGAAAGTAAATGTGCGGCCGTTACGTTAACAATTAACTAGCGGTAATTAGATATTTGAGATTTGGGGGAAATTACGGTCGCCAGTCCTAAGGACAATTACTATAGTAACTGAAAAAGAAAGATTATTACACATATAATTAGCACTAGAAGCGTGGCAACTGAAGGTTGATACGTGTAGTGTGAAAACTGAAAGTTTGTCAGAAGTAATAAATTTCGCTACACTCTGACTTAATTTAGCAAAAGAATTAATAAAACCGGAAAATCGAAAGTTAATTTAGTGACTGAAGTTAATAGTGAGCTTTCTTTCTGAAGCACATCGAAATTCAGTAAAATACTGTTAGTCTTGGACTACCTCAACAATCATTTCAAAAGCAACTTGACACTACGCAATTTAGAAATAAGAGATTTAACTTTGAACTTGAATTAAATGATTCTGAACAATTAACAATAGTAAAATTTAGTACGTACCAAGCTGAGCTGTAGTCACAGGTAAGCTAAAATATGCTAACAAAACTCGCACTCTTAATTTGTGCTTGTGTAATCTAAATATTGTAGCCAGCTATGAATACTTTAACTGAACTTTGAAATTAAAGCAGTGACATCGAATTATAATGCTTTAATGCTGGCGTTTGAATTTCAACGACACTCGGGTTCATTTCGGAAAAGGAAGGGACCCTGCCTGGCAATGCAATTGGGACAATGAGCAACAAAGGTTCATGCTACGTTGCTGTAATTTTGCGATTTGAACAGTTTTAAAAGCTGAGGTCTGCCATACAGTTCTAAAACTTTACGTGCTTCCAGTCTTCCTTGTTGATTGATTGAAGGTTTGAAGCCGTCGATCGAGGAGGTGGCGACAGTCACTAATTGTCGGCCGTCGCTGTTGCAGAAGCTGGATGTTGGCGCGCCTTCTTCTCGACACGGTCACCAGACGAAACGGGCCCTTGATGTCCGCCAGCTAATGCTTCCCGTCCGCGACACCATGTCAGAAACTATCATCGTAAGTCGAGCGCAATTACATGCTGCCAAACCCCGAAAGCGCGGCAACTCGCGGGAGCTTCACGCAACACCTGCTCAACCGCACTACTCCAACCAGACTCCCTCTCGCTGCCCGCGCTCCACGCGGCAGAGTTAACACTACCAAAGATCCTACACACTTTCGTTCTTCACACGACCTATCGATGTATTCGTTCAATACCATAGTTTTCAAAAATGGCTCTGAGCACTATGGGACTCAACTGCTGAGGTCATTAGTCCCCTAGAACTTAGAACTAGTTAAACCTAACTAACCTAAGGACATCACAAACATCCATGCCCGAGGCAGGATTCGAACCTGCGACCGTAGCGGTCTTGCGGTTCCAGACTGCAGCGCCTTTAACCGCACGGCCACTTCGGCCGGCGTAGTTTTCCCTAGGCAAGACCCAGCGTAAAATATAAATAATATTTACAAAACAAACCAATTATAAATCGACGTAAATGCATAAATATATATATATATATATATATATATATATATATATATATATATATATATATATATATATATATACAAATATTAAAACAATTACAATATATAAAGACACAGAAATGTTATATCTTCAGGTAACAAAATAAGGAAAAAATTATGGTACAATAGATGGAAATAGGAGGATATGCATTTCCGGCGTTACAAGTAATCCGCATGGTTTAAATGTTAAACCACAAAATCGACGCAGTCAGAAGCCAACACGAATTACTACAGTCAGGATGGCACAGTACGTTTCGTAACGGCTAAGCACAAGGAAAATTGTACACAGACTTTTGTGACTGAGAATCGACCCATCATCTGTCTAAGTTTCTTAACACTTGCAACACGGAGGGCAGAAAATGTGTCTCCAACAAATGACGTATATATAATAATATTCCCTTATTAAGTCAGTTGAAGACCGTGTTAAACAAGAGCACCCGTACCAACATATAATCGGCTAACTACCACCAAATTTCTTCGCTACGCAGTCGAGCCCAAAGCGGGCCCAATACAACCGGCGTCGACCAGCATGGACGTTTTCATAGCGGCAGTATTCGCCTCCAAGGTTGCCTCTCGCGTCCGCTATGAACTACAGGCCGTTACTAACAACTTCTCAAGCCACACGTTGACTTGGCCGATCCTCTCTCGTGCACGCCACCTCGCGACCACATCACGAGCTCCGAAAGGATGGAACCCGTGAGGGAGACTCATAGGACGAAACCGGCATGGCTCAACACTCAAGCCTGTAATGGTCCGCCTAAGTCGTCGTTGATATCGCTAATTGCTGTAAACGCACTATTTCACTCCAATTTACGGAGCTTGTTAGCACTTGATGTTAGGTTGGCGCCATTACAATGTATTGTATTGTAGTAATCGCTGCTGCTTGCTGGATCGCTGCTGTGTCTCGATGCTGATGCTGGCTCTAAATCTGGTTGTCTAGGGTTAAAAAACATGAGGTCCCGTGTTTTTCATGTGCTTTTGATGATAAAGAACGAGCGAAACCAACACGTATGTAAACATCAAATATTTATTACTTTAGTGGCCATATTAATTCCACTGTCCACCAAAGACCATAACACAACACAAAGTAGTACTTCCTTTACATGTTCTTTGCCTTGTTTTGCCAAACAATAACACAGAAACACACTTCACCAAAGTGACATTCCGACTGCCTCTACTGCCTCCGACTGTTCTTTCGACCCTTCTTGCTGCTTGTATTTATAACATTGTCAAAGAACTACTGAAAAGAGATATAGTTTATAAGTCAGTTGTACATCTGTTATCATAATTTGTGCAGAAAAGTTATTAATTTGCATCGAGTGACATAATTTAACATGTTATTAAAATGACAGACAGATTTGTTGACTTGACAGAATAATTCTTTGTTACAAAAAGGTCGTTTTTTAGAAGTTTGTCAATTGACTTCTCTAATTTGCATAAATAAGTAAGTAACGTGAATTATGAAGAATTACATTGGTTTTCGACTAAAATAGGATTGATTACGTGAATACTGAGTGAAAACGCTCCTAGTGAACAAATAGGTTTCACTGGGTGATTTTTATTTAAGGAGATCCAAAATACCTAAGTTGGCCACTATTTTTCGTACTTCATATTAATTATTTAAGATAAACTTAGTGTTTTTCATGATGACATTTGTTGTATCAGTGATCAAGTGATATAAACTTTTGTGTGGGTCAGTTATTCAGTATAATTTAATGGGTTGACTGTTTATGGAGACATGTTGTGCAATCATTGTTAACATACACAATAACTTTTCTATAATCATAAATACTCGTTAAACTGGTTGAATTTGGAAGGGATCGCATACTTCATTAAAGTAAAGCCTTTAATATGTTCCGTTACAATACCCCCCTCGGGTAATATCATTTACAGAATGTTAATGATATTAGCCGACTAGGACAAATGTGTCAATTACTATGCATAATGTGTATGTATACAACAACCGTTACACCGTTTCAAAATGACTTTTTCCTGAAAATATTTTAGTTGTGTTGTTTCAAATGCACTTTGTGTTAAGGCTCTCAGTATGACAGCATCATAAAAATATTTAGTAATATATGAAAGTAAAAAAAAAATGTTAATCTTTGCTCCCAGTGCGCCACATGGAAAATGATCAAAACCAGACACAAATATATCACATGCGATCTTAAGATATAAAAAAAAATATATGTAAATTATTTCAAAGTCAGCTCTCATTGAGTCACAGAATAATCAAGATAATAGAAGGAACATAAATATATTACATAGATGGACAGGTCAGATGTCCATAGGAAAAACAATGCAACTGTCTGCTCATTTTGAGCCACATAAAGGAAATGAAAACAAAGAACATAATTATAAGTATGGACATGATATATATATAAACACAAACACTAGAGAAGTCACATGTATGAACATAATATGCATTTTAAAAAAAGGAAATATTTAAAAAACTTGTCTCCCATTGAGACACATAGTCAAGATAGTACAAGAACATATTAATACCAAAATTGCACACTTAATTTGGTCACAACATAACACAAACATCAAACTTGGTGAACATCTGATTAGCTGTAGAAAATTGTACACAAATCTTATGCCTCAAAAAGAATAGTAACAAAATGATGGGTCTTGCACAACAATTTTTTCATTGTCTTTTATATTTGGTGGAAGTATGTCCCATATTCAACAATACAAAAAGAAAGTAATAAATGTTTGTCACCTTCTTGCCCATTGCAAGTAAAGAAGATATCACAATATTTAATATTCAATAGTGACAATGAAAATATAAAAACATTGTCTCAGATATCTGGAACTTCTCCAGGGTCTGTAGTGGTAGTTGCTATTTGACACACCCAGTAAAAATCTTTGCTGGTAAAACACTTTACGGAAAATGGGTAAGTAACTGTATTCAAACAGGGAAATGTGCTTAATCATGTTTATATGGTTTCAATTCAGTGATGTTTCTTAATCCAAATAACCTTCTTGATCTGGGGAAGATAAGTCTATACGCATTAGGATGTGGGCTTTCTTTTATTTCAAATGGACCAATGTCAATGTTTACTTTAACATATGGATAACCTAGCTCAACATCTTTGTCTATTTCAGTATTTTCAAACAATAGATCATTTTCAATTTCTTTAGTTCCTAAGTCTATTTCCTCTTTCCTACACTTAGACACATCCCTCTCTGTTTGCAAAGCATTGACATTTAAACATAAACCTTTGTTTTCATCTGTTCCTTTTAACACTGTGTTGCCACTCAACAAATTATTGTTTTCACCCCATTTTTTATAAAGTCCGCTACGGATTCTTATCCACCATATAGGATACAAGGTTGCACTTACCTTTGCTAATTCTTTCCAAAAGGCATCTTTCTTTATACAGTTCCCATAGTTGTTCCACAAAACTTCTAAAAACTTTTCCCCTTTTTCATGAAAACACACATTTACATTCCATCCCTTTATATTTTCTTTATTATTATTATTATTATTATTATTATTATTATTACCATTCTCATAGATTAGCATTTCATAGTTCCCAATAGGCAATAGCTTGTCCTCAGATACACATTCCCTAGTCAGCATTTCACTTAAATTAACCTCATTATTACCCATGTTTGTCATATCACTTACCTTTACCACATCATCACTTTTCAATTCTACAAATACTTTTATTTCTTCCTCCACACTCTCATCAATAACATCACTTGATTTAGGATCATTATTTAAATGTCCCTCTATTACTTCTTCCTCCTCCTCAACAACAACCCCATCTGCAGTTTCCCCCCTATGTATCTGAATCTCAGCAATTGAGTCTTTGGCTCCATTAAACACTTTGTCATCCCCCTTCTTATCAAATAAACCCCCCAAAATAGATTCTATTTGTGGTGTGTCTGACTTGTTATTCACACCAGTATCTTTTTCAGCCCAACTATGGAACTCTGCAATACCTTCAACTTCTGCACTTTCACTAACCACCTGTGCTTGAACACTGTTTTTTTTATTAACTGTATCACTTTTACTCATAGTATCCCAAAACCTTTTATTAAATTCTAATTTATTCATTCTAACTACATCAGTATTTTCATGGTATTTACTCTTTACATTGTATCCTCTCCTTTTCCAGTTTCGGTTATGTGCTGTCCTGTCATAATATTGTCTAGCCCCAAAACTACGGACATCTAGTGGGACTGTCCACCGTTTCCCGGCTGGTTTCCTCGGTCTGTCCGTCTGTAGCTGTCGTTTTGTTCACTAGTTTCAACAAACCCCCTTCTATCTTGTTCTCTTCCCCAATACCTATTTCTATCATTCCTTTTATCTCTCCTCCATCCTCCCTCCTGCGTATTGTTTCCGAAATCATTTTCATATCTCTGATCTCCCCTATTTGGAGCATTATTTCCAGAATTTTCAAAGTCTCTCCTCCAATAATAATCTCTATTTACATTCCTGTTCCACCCCCCATACTGGTTGTTGCCAGAGCCAAAACTTTGGTTATTTTCTCTCTCCAAGGCCCTATCTAATCTATCTACAAATTTCAGGAACTCTTCCATTGAATCGTCTGGTCCATGGACCAATTCCCACTGCAGTCTCTCTGGTAATCTCCATTTTAAAACATCAATTTGTGTCATAATATCAAAAGAGTTATTCAAGTGAGCAAGTTTTTTCAATTGATCTCTGCAAAATTTTTGCATTCCCCCTACTTTCCCTCTATACACTGGTCCATTTAGAAATTCTGACTTTAATCTGGCTTGTATGGACTGTGACCAAAATTTACAAATAAATTTAGCTTCAAACTCTTCAAACGTATTCCAAGAATCATTATTCTCATTTGCCCAGGATAGGGCCTCCCCTTCTAGAAACCGTTTTACTAACTTAATTTTTATGTTATCAGACATTCCTACAACAAACATATCCTTACATTGGTGAATAAAGTCAATAGGGTGCAGATTTTCACCAGGAAAGCATTTCACTTGGATGTGCCCATTCATTGTATTTTGATTGTAAATCGTTTGTTTGGACATCAATGCGTCCTCCAATTGTGTATATTTAGTGTGTATATTTTCTACTTTTGTATCTACATTAGTGGTGTACAGGTTGTATTCCTGTCTAAGGTTTTCTGATGTTTTGTCTATTCTCTGATCTAATCTTTTAGCTTCAGTATCTACTCTGTTGTAGATGACAGCAATGCTGTCTGTGTTCGCTTGTATGTTTTCATTTAAACTTTCAACTTTAACTTGAAATTCTTTTCTGAAGTGTATCAACTGTTCACTACTGTCCTTACTGAGAGTAGTTTTAACTTCCTCACACTTCTCATTGAGATGAGTCCTTAATAGATCAAAATCCAAACTTAACTTATCCAGTCTGTCTGTGTTTTCTATAAGTTTCAAACTTACTTGTTCATTTGATTGTTTAAAATCCAAACTTAGCTTATCCAGTCTATCTGTGTTTTCTTCTCTTGATTGTTTAAAATCCAAACGTACTTCTTCAATTGATTGTTTAAGTTGCGAGCTTATTTGACTTGCAAACCCTGCTAGCCACTCTGTTAAGTTTAATTGTTCACCATCCCCTGGTTCAATTTTTACATTTCCTACGATCTCACCCCTCTCAGGTAGAGACATGTTAACAATTAATTATTTTAAATGACAACAACAACAAAATACCTTGCTTTATGTCTATGCTATGATGTCGTGGTCGGTGTTCTTATTGGCTTTCTTCACTTATATTCGGTCTTATTGAAGCTGAAGTCTTGATTGATGAAATCCATTGACATAATCCAGACGTTAATCTTCCGAGCGGTGTGATGATAGTTTTTCGTAGTCGCACAAACACACTTTATTTATTTATTTATTTTTGACATATTTTCACTGTTGCCACAATGCACAAATAAAATTTTTTTTGGAATGCTAAGCACTTACGAAATTTATCGCTGCACTATTATCATCGATGCACTTAAAGATCCCGGACGAGCCCCCACTTTTGTAATGGTCCGCCTAAGTCGTCGTTGATATCGCTAATTGCTGTAAACGCACTATTTCACTCCAATTTACGGAGCTTGTTAGCACTTGATGTTAGGTTGGCGCCATTACAATGTATTGTATTGTAGTAATCGCTGCTGCTTGCTGGATCGCTGCTGTGTCTCGATGCTGATGCTGGCTCTAAATCTGGTTGTCTAGGGTTAAAAAACATGAGGTCCCGTGTTTTTCATGTGCTTTTGATGATAAAGAACGAGCGAAACCAACACGTATGTAAACATCAAATATTTATTACTTTAGTGGCCATATTAATTCCACTGTCCACCAAAGACCATAACACAACACAAAGTAGTACTTCCTGTACATGTTCGTTGCCTTGTTTTGCTAAACAATAACACAGAAACACACTTCACCAAAGTGACATTCCGACTGCCTCTACTGCCTCCGACTGTTCTTTCGACCCTTCTTGCTGCTTGTATTTATAACATTGTCAAAGAACTACTAAAAAGAGATATAGTTTATAAGTCACATGTACATCTGTTATCATAATTTGTGCAGAAAAGTTATTAATTTGCATCGAGTGACATAATTTAACATGTTATTAAAATGACAGACAGATTTGTTGACTTGACAGAATAATTCTTTGTTACAAAAAGGTCGTTTTTTAGAAGTTTGTCAATTGACTTCTCTAATTTGCATAAATAAGTAAGTAACGTGAATTATGAAGAATTACATTGGTTTTCGACTAAAATAGGATTGATTACGTGAATACTGAGTGAAAACGCTCCTAGTGAACAAATAGGTTTCACTGGGTGATTTTTATTTAAGGAGACCACTATTTTTCGTACTTCATATTAATTATTTAAGATAAACTTAGTGTTTTTCATGATGACATTTGCTGTATCAGTGATCAAGTGATATAAACTTTTGTGTGGGTCAGTTATTCAGTATAATTTAATGGGTTGACTGTTTATGGAGACATGTTGTGCAATCATTGTTAACATACACAATAACTTTTCTATAATCATAAATACTCGTTAAACTGGTTGAATTTGGAAGGGATCGCATACTTCATTAAAGTAAAGCCTTTAATATGTTCCGTTACAAGCCCAAGTAATAAACAAAGACAACTGACATGATTTGTCTCCAGAACCCTGAAAAAAATATGTACATACACGCCGACAAGCATCTAAACGAGAGAATAACATTTAAACACAAGATTAATCCAAGGTAATTATAACAAGTTGCGTCCACAAACCTAATACTCACTCAGGAAACCCCGGATCGCCAAGACCATAATTGGCAAACGAATGCTAAGTGCCTGAGGGTGGCGTAAAAAACAGTGGGCTGGCCGAACGGTTGTGGTATGACCCGTTGGGTGCCTGTTACTGCAAAAAGAAAAAAAAATGTAACCAGCATTATATTCGACTGAAGAGAGCAGTGTGATTTCTAGGTGCAATGTTTGTTGCTATTATTATACTGATCTCTAATTTAAGTACGTTCTGCAGATTCGTTAAGGATTTAAGTTGCCTTTAAGCAATATATTTTCATCATTCAGTGCAGTGATATTCGGCGCAGTACAGACATTTTGTACTTGTTATCACTGTTTGTGGGCACTTATAGCGGCGACATAATCATAGTATATTTGTTTCAAGGTCTTACTTTCTTGATTGGTTTCATTCTCGCTTCACTGTGTCGTATGATTGTTTACTTTCTTTACTGTGCGCCAATGAACCCATGCCGAATATAATTTTAAGTTATGTAAAGAGATTTAAAATTTTCTATCACTTGTGGCAACTATAGGTGTTTCGGCATCTTACGCATCTGGTCAAATTGTCCGTCGGTTTTAACTGATTTAATGGCCACACAGTGTGTTTAATTTTTGAAATAGGTTCCACGTAAGGTTAATTACTGTTATTATTAAATTTTGTTGTGTATTTTTGTTGACCTAAGTTGGTCATCAAGAACTTGCTGAATTATTCAAGGAACTTGTCGCTTTTGCGTTTTAAGATTACTTTATGATACCAGTGGTTTATTACCTGTTTGTTTAATTCTGAATTTTGATTGTTGCTCTCCTCATTGTTGAACTGTTAAATATATAATGTTGTATGATGCAAATTTAAAGTTAGCCACACATATCTGGTGAATTTTTGCGGTAAAATTAATTTTCAGAATTTGTTGAATAAACTTTTGAAGAGTAACAGACCACTTACAACTCAACCCAGTCCTACCTACCACCCCCTCTAGCGATACAAATGATGTTATACTTCCTGCATACTTCCTGCGACTGTCTATGGTGCTGGTAGTGAGTACTCCTGCTGATCTTTCAGGACGCATTTTCACTCTTTAGCGGAGTGAGCGCTGATTTCAAACTACATGGCATACTAAAGTTGTGGTTCGGAGTGGGAATCGAGCTCTGGTAAGTCTGTCTTTCGCGGGTGGCTGCCCTGCCGACTGAACTGTCCAACCTCCGCCTGGCTTCACAGTTTCACATCAGCCTGCATTTCTATCCTACCTTCTAAATTATGTAGTTCTCTTGGATACTGTGTGGTATTAGTTTTTTAGGAAAAAAAGTCTACCGCCGGAGAAGTGGCTTGGACAAAGTCTAGGTGAAGTCATGATTGGATAGTTAAGCCGATAGACCACTTGCCCAAGGCAGCCAAAGGTCCGAGGCTCGAGAACCTCTCCGGCCCAAAGTTTTAATCAACCAGGAAGTTTCGAAAGGTACTCTGACTGATTTCCAACAGCCAATTAATTCATTGTCAGGCGCTCCTTCTGTACATTTTGTTTTGTCCTTTTGTACATTTGCTGATGCCGAATGGCGATGTGTGTGAACTTGAGTGAAATGTGTTTAAAAAATTAAGTTTACATTCGAAAAGAATGAACTTACGTGTTTTCCACAATCTTCTCATGTTATACACGGTATTTAAAAGTGCTTTTGATGCTTTGTAGCAATTATTACATTCAACTAACAATTGTAAATAATACATAAAATGAAAGAGCACTTCGAACAATTTTATTTGTACACCGGAGCACAAAGGGAAGTGTGTGAAACGACCAAGAGTGAGTGAAGAACGTGTTAAACGAGTGAGAGTCTTTTGCGCGCAGATCGAAGAAGTCATTTTGGAAGGCTAGTCTAGAATTAGCAGTTCCAGTGACGTCGGTGTGGAGACTTTTAAAAATACGCTACATCCATATTTTTGCAGTTATTAGAAGCTCTAAAGCAGGGGTGGCCAGCATGCGGCCCTCGCGCCACATGCAGACCGCGGTGCTCCAATTTTTGGTCCGAAGAGCTGTTTCATATGGAAAAAAAACTTCATATTTTTGTCACGTAAAACTAAAAAGGATGCATTCCATCAAGCCTCTTTTGTATCAAATCCAGTTACAATTGGAATATTTCAGTACATTGATTCAACTACCGTTGGATTTTAATCTACATGCCTATTCGAAAAAACTCGCTATATTGGAGCTATTCTGAAAAGCCCACACCCCATCTTGAAGAAAATATAGTTCATCTTGGCGATATGCAACCAACAATCAGCTGTAGTAGGGACTGCGCAAACGGATGCGTTTGTCTCGATAAGCGAGTGAGTCGAGTGCCAGACACAGCCAATTCATTCCATATTTAATTTTACTGCAAACTCACAACACTATCGGCCGTAAAGTCACGGCCCTTCACGTGCATACGTGGTGCACATTCGATCGTGAAACAACTATCACCATTTCACGTAAATACAGACATCTTATATATTTTTACTATTAATCTGTGATGTTTGTCTTTAATTTTAGTAGACTTGCATTTATTTCATGTATTCATTTACTGTAACTGGGTACACCAATCGACGTTAGGAATCAAATCTGCCTCAGTACCTTCTTTTAATTTTAGTAGTACAAAGTAAATAAATACTTAATTGTAATAATTTATTTTTACTGGTAGTGTTTAAGGATTCAGCATTATAAAAACAGAAAAGGGATCCTCCTAGTGGAACCTCATCCACCTGTCTTTCCCTCCTATTTACAGCAACTAATAATGTTATTGACTTGAAATGTAAAATAGTTTTAAGAAACAATAATAACAAAAGAAGTCAAAATGTTGATCGAAATTTTAAAGTAAGGCTCCTAGGTGAAGTGAAGCATACGTAACTTTTCATATACATATGTGATACATGATGTTCAGAACTAAATTATCAACGCACTAAAGCAGTTGAATTCTACTGCCAAAAATTCTCGAAAGGAGACTACGAAGTTTTGCAAGTGGATATAATACTCGAAAGAAAGCCCACTTCCTCGACGAGGAACGTAGTACGATGGTAGGCTATAAAGTGGAGGTTCACGGTTCGATTCTCAGACCTACAAGCATTTCCGTGAAGTGAGAAATACATAAAGACTGTAAACGAACCAGGGATCGAAACTGGTAACCGTTGGATTGTGGTTCGAGTCTAGTTTCAGTCATTACTTTTTTAGTTCTTTTCCGTTCAGTTCGTATATCTACGTCATATAAATATCAGCTAATTAGCACATATGTAATTATCACGTCCATGAAAATTATGTCTTGTTACTTCGGATGACGTATCACACACAAAAATTCAGTTTTCATTACAGTTGTAAACACCTGATAACCGATCCTTTATAAATAAAGTTGTTTTAAAAAAATTAAAAACATTTCAAATTAATTTTATGCCATCTTCATGTACCTTACGGTTCTCTGAAACACCCGTGGAACATGAATCTTTGCTTAAATTTACCACAACTGGTAATCGGAGGCCACCCATGAGATAGCTGGGCACCCCACCAGAAAGCCACACTGCCCATAAAAACAGTCAACTCCCTCTAGGGCGTTAAACGACTTCGGAGAATTTTAAAGAAGATTTTGTAGGAAATTTCTGAGAGTTACTTTAGGTAGCTGATTTTTGATTCTGAACTTCACGTATCATCTACATGAAATTACAAAACCCCGATTAATGTGTCTCTTTGCAAGTTTCCGACTTTCGTAAAAATTGTCTGTTTCGGTTCAAGACGTAAACTTACTATAGCGTCAGCTAGTATACAAATAGGACCTAAGAAGAAGAAAGTTACAGAGGAGTTGAGAACTTCTCAAGACATGTGGACTGTAAACAATTTTTTTTGTGGAGTATAAAACAAAGCCCGTATGTCTGAGAAGCAATGAATCGGTCTCGGTTCCAAGAAATATAACATCACATGGCATTAGGAGACTACACATGCAGTTACGCTTGATAGTTAGAAGGGTCAATTTCGACAAGACCACGTAAGCGACTTACAAGGGAAACTTTCTGCTCAACAGCAGATATTCACAAGAGCAAATTCAGAGTCAACATGCTATGTGAAAATGAATTACGTAGTAGCTCTGATATTGGCAAAAAAATTGAACTAGTATGCAGATGGCGAAATGGTTATCGAAGGCTTAGAGACCGTCGTTGAAATTCTGTGTCCGTAAAAGGAAAAGGATTTCTCAAAAATAGGCCTGTCTCGTCAGACTACTACTAGACGTGTGGAGGACATTGGAAGAGAAACTGAAGATAGTTTAAAAAATCACGCATCTGAGTTTACACTTTATTCTGTAGCTTTGGATGAATGCACAGATATGGCGGATACCACTCAAGTGGCGATTTATGTCTGAGGTGTTGATGCAATTTTGATAAAAGAGGAGAATTAGCGGCATTGTGTCCATTAAGGATACCACAAAGCCACGAGATTTGTTGGACGCAGTTATATCGACATTAAGTCGCTTTTCGTTAAAGCTTAACGTGTCGGGGATAACAACGATGGTGCCCCAGCAATAGCTGGCAAACACGAAGGTGTAGTTAACTTGAATGAAAGCGAGGCCCGCAAAGTTGACAATATGTCGATGCTAGACCTTCGTTGCATTATCTATCAAGAGAGTTTATGAGCTAAGTTCCTCAAAATGGACCATGTCATGAAGATAATTGTGAAAACAGTGTTTTTTATTAAATCGAAAGGATTGAATCACTGTCAGTTCCAATAATTTCTGAAGTGTTTGAATTCAGAGCATGATAGTATTCCGTTTTATACAGAAGTAAGATTGCTAAAACGTGCGAAAATGTTGAAGTGACTGATTTGAAATAAGAAATATAATCATTCTTTGAAATCAAGTCAAAGAGACTCCCGAAGTTCGAAGATAAAGAATGGCTTTTCGACTTTGCGTTCTTGGCCTATATAACCAGCCACCTAAGGGACTTTAATTCTAGACTCCAAGGAATAGATCAGCTGATTAATGCCATGCATGATCTTATTGCCGCATTCCAGGTGAATCTTGGGCTTTAGGAACAACAGTTACGAACAAAAAACTTCACACAATCCTACTCGCTCAAAGCAATCGGATGCCACACAGGCAGCGCGGTTAAATACGCTTCTTTGATGTCTGACTTGAAATACGAAGTCAGGAATGACTTCAGGACTTCAAGAAATATCGTCTGCTTTTTTCTGTATTTTTTTGCGCCGTTCTCCGCATCCATGAGTTCACTACCGAGACATTTACATTTGGAATTCTGCGAAATGTAATGTGATACACAGTTAAAACAGAAATTTTATCAGGTTGGGTTGGAACAGCGTTGTAAAACACATCTGGACAAGAAGAAACATCCAGCTTTTTACGGACATGATTTAAAAATGATTTCATTATTTTGAAATACTTACGAGTGTGAACAGCTTTTTAGCTAGCTGAATTACATCAAATCACGAATGAGAACACAAATTACTGATTTTCATCTGGAAAACTCTTTGCGATTAGCAACAACTTCAGTTGACATCAACACTCCTCACTTAGTTCAGTCAAACAAAGCCAGACGTCTCACTAATACTGTATATTATTAAATTGTATAATAAATTATCTTTCCTCAGGTCTGTTTTATTTTCGTTAAAAACAAATTAATATTTCTTTCTTGTTTTGGTTGTCAGAACAAAAATTGGTAATGCAGCCTGCGCTGAAGTAAACTCTCAAAAATTTGGCCCGCCTGCCGAAAAGGCTGGCTACCCCAGCTCTAAAGCCTACAGGCTACGGTTTACGTGGCAACTTTGCAAACGAAATGTTGCTGCTTGACGATGAATATTTTCTGTATCGTTTTGTCTTCAGTGACGAAACGACATTTCACTTAAGTGGAAATGTGAACGTACATAATGTGTACAAGTGGGGGACAGCAAATCCCCACGAGATGGTACATTTAAAATGAGATTGTCCTAGATTGAATGTTTTTGTGCCATATCCCAGAGGAATGTCTAAGGGCCTTTCTTTTGCGGTGAAGTAATTGTAACTGGTGTTTGAAATCTTGATGCATTAAAACTACGGCGCTTGCCTGAACTTGAAGAAACCGAACCACAGAACTTTATTTTCCACAGTGCGCTGCCTCACTGGCATAACTCAGTACGCAATGGCTTAAACGAACTTGGACGTAACTGCTGGATAGGCCACAAGGGACCGGATAACTGAGCTTGTTTTGCATGACCGCCGTGTTCACTCACGATCTGATTCCATGTGATTTTTACCTTTCGGGGGCTTCATAAGGGATCACTTACACACTCTTCCGCTGCCAGCTGATCTAGACTTTTAGAAACAACATTGCTGCAATAGTTACTCCAGATACTCTGATCAAGCTCTGGGAAGACGCGCCTATCGAGTCGTTGTGTGACGAATGGTGCTCAAATTGAAGACTTGTAAGAAAAACTGTTTAATATTTCATTTTTTATATTTGAATGTAATAAATGTTACAAAGGTTTAAAAGCCATGTATTCATTTTGAAATACCCTTTAATCTATTCTCCCTGTGTTATAATTTCACTGGAATACTTATTCGTATCAAACTGCTCGTGGCAATGGCCGTTTTCCATAGGATACGATGTTAACATGTAGTTACGTCATGTCCGCAAGTGTAAATTGCCGAACAAGTGAAACCGCTTTAATAAAACCAACAAAACGATCTAACTGACCCCTGCCAGCGGGTGACAGCTGTCCTTCAAAACAACCTGACGTTGATATTCCTATCGGGACAGTCAATTACAACTGCCACATGGTCAGATGAAAATCTTACTTTAATCTTCATACTCGAATGTATGGACACATAAATACGATCTTCTATTAATGTGTTGAGAGGCTGCAAATGGAGTAAGTCATGCTAGTGAGTACTATACTAAGGAACAATCTTCGTTAGGTTTTAATGGTCTGTGAGATGTTCGATGAGGCTCAACGACGGTGTCACTCAAACTGCTGAAGTGTTTCACAGGAAACTATCCAACAATTCTATCGTAACTTTGTCGTTCATTTTAACAGGGATAAACTCTGCAAACAAATTGGTTCTGTGACTCAAAGTCAAGTTTAATAAGGCGAAAGTTTACGATAGTGCACAAAAACCATCGAAGTCAACTGAAAGTTGGTCCAAGATGAAACAGAACGGTTTGATAGCGTGATTTCTTTTTTTTTTTTTTTTTTTTTTTGGCGATTTGTGGTAAGGTTCTATGAGACCAAACTGCTGTGGTCATCGGTCTCTAGGCTTACACACTGATTAAACTAACGTACGCTAAGGACAACACATACACCCATGCCCGAGGGAGGACTCGAACCTCCGCCGTGGGGGGGGGGGGGCGAGGGAGGGGGGATAACGTGAAAACAACAATGTAATGTTTTGCTCTCACTATCGGAAAGTAACGGAACTAACGGCACGCACCATCAAAATAAATACAAACAGGTTAATTAATGAACAAGCTGAGAAAAATTATCGTTATCCACCAAGAATGAAAGCAGTTATTGGTATTATTTCGCGCTTTATTTTATGTTATTATGTTTCGACACACCTGGCCTCGACAGCAACTATATTTTTCGTCAATAGATGTTGAAACGCTGCGTTTCATTAGCCAGAGTGTCACAATGAACTTCCGATCTTCCGATCTCTGGCACTCAATCTGTATTAAAACCTCTAATTACCAAGGGCACATAAGACTGTCGAAAGAAACCGGCACTGCGAAAGTGGAATTGCGAATTAATTCGTTAATTGCGCTATTCCAGAACGGTCTATTTGAAGACTTTGCCTTCTTACAGAAATCTAACTGCTTCATTCAGCTTTATAACTTGTGTCTTCTTTGAACACTACTTACAAACTCCATCCAAAAACGCTACTGTCGTTCTGTTTGTTAAAACTTTCATAAGTTAGTGTTTCGAGCGTCTGCAACAGTGGCTCACATAGCACTGCAATGGCCGGATACCGTTACTGTCGTTTGAGCGATATTCGGTCGTAGCAAATGACAGAGCAGACGCCAACGTGTGCTCACTCTGCACGTGAGAAATGCCTTTTCCTCGGCTCTCCAACTAACAGTATAGCTTCAGCAACTAGTGTGTCGTAAATCTTCATTCCAATCGACCGTAACCCGCCGAGGCGAGTTACTGACCGTAGTACTCATTTCAGTTAGGACAAACTCACTCTATCTCCGCAGTTACAGTTGCTCGATTTTGGCAGTCGCAATGTCTTTCCTTCATCGTGGCCATATTTATCTAACATTCTGTGCCTGCAGTTTTCACGAATAGAAACTCTTTTTACAGTCATCAGTCTCCCTACCAGGCTGACAAGAGATCATATTTTCCTAAAGTGTGCTAATCTCTTCATTCTATTACACCCAAATATTGCTTAAAATCTGCTTCTGGGTGTTCTAGTCTTTGTACGCCGCTACTACTTTTCCCCGCCTAGGACAATACGCAGTTTATCCCTTTAGATATGTGTCAGTAGCATCTCGTCACAGAGTTATGCAATGATTCAAACTAAAAACCCTTTAAAAGGAGCGTTAGTTTACTGATTGACATATTCAGTTACTGTTACTAGACGTCAGAATTGCAACTGGCTTTCGCAGTTTTTACATGATGGAGACGCTTCTTTTAACATGTCTTCTTTTTATGTTTCAAAATGAACTCTCAGAAGTTCTGAAAATTTTCATCAGTCGCGACAAGAAATATCGACTCCTTGCACAAAGGAGATGTTGATGCAGACATTCCCCCTTAAGAAATAAATAAATAAATAAATAAATAATAAAAAAGGCCCACAGAAAGGTCGATACATAAGTTCTTAAAATTCTCATCACTTACATAACATCTTCATGAATTGAAAAGAGTAGGACTGTAATTAGTGCAACAGAGGTTAGTGAACCTACGTTTTTTCGTCAAAGAGTAGCTTCTGATAGACATGTGACCGATGTACTGCCAACGTTCTTCAGATAGCTAGCAACTAACACTAGGACCGACAGTTATTTCATGCAGAAGTGTGCAAGACAACACACCGCAGGAGGATGGTTCCTATAAAAATAGTTTCTTCGGTACAGCTGTATTAGTAGCAAGACTATAGACATTCAGATCCACTTTAGTCTTGAACTGTCAGCCAAAGATCATACAGAGTGAGATGCTGAATCAGATGTAACCTGATACACAGTTACAAAAAGAAATATTACGCCTTGCCAACACAAATTCTCTGTCATCAGCAAAAATTTTGCCTACTGAGCAGAAATTATGCGTCACTAACAAAAACTGTAGCTCGTCAGTAAACTTTATCTTTCTACTGTACACACGTCAAATATTTGGATCTCCAACTCATAACCCAGTATTTTATCAACCACTGAAACAGTCGACCGCATCTCAATATTTTACTGGCCACGGAACCGAAACAGCTAAACACAATGAAGTGCCACAGCAGCCTTCTTGCCCATCCACAAAAGCATTCCATGGCGAGAATTTTGTGTCATGTTCAAAAGACCCCAATTATTTATGAAAATGCACAAATATATGTACTTACTGTATTTCCAAGTTAAATATATGTACGCATCCTTCACTTGTAGGTTAAACTGCCCTTGTCAGCGACCATTGTTACATTAATGTACCTCACTTTATACAAGAAAAAAACGGAAAAGTAAACTTACATACTTCCATACCTAAAATGTCTGTATTTTTCATCGGAATGTGGATGACACTACTTCTAATGTAACTTCGACGTGCGAAGTTTTATGTTTGTACCAAATTTGATGGAAGGTGCCATTAAATACTTCCTCATCTAAATTGTCAGTCAAAATACACAAATTCATTAACAACGCACAAACTCACACACACAGACAAACACACACACACACACACACACACACACACACACACAACTCTTATGTCAAATGTTACGATTCTCTGTCTATATCTGAACTACTCGTCAAAATATCCGTCTAAACATGACATTGTGATTTCTAGTTAAGAAACCCAACGTTATTTCCGTGCCTAAATCGTTACAAAAGTCTTCAACTAAAATGACATTATAATCAGCCAGCTGACAGTATATTTCAGGCCTAAATAAGGCTATACACCAAATTTATCCCGTAACTGTGCAACAAATGTGTAGCTAAAATCCTATGGCAAGTGGGCTAGCAGTTATAGTTTCATAAAAATTGTAATATGTAAGTATAATTACAGACTTCCGAATTTGAATGAAAACTCGATCCTTGCAGTAAAATAAAGTTGTTTAATGAAATACATAAAAATTAGAGTACAAAACATACATGACACTACTATCACAGCCTAACCGTTCTATAACAATACACAAAATACAAGTTGTTCACATATTATCACTACTTATGAAACTTCCATGTATGTATTATTTTCAAACTACGTAAGTATTTGTTCTGTAATAAAACAAAATACACATAGGACTATTGCTGATGTACCTAACAGCTTCACTTGCACTTGCCAATGAGAATAGTACCAAAGTAAATAATGTTATTCCCACGTATAAACTGCCTGTATCATTTGTCAAAAACTTCTGTTAATTCAGCTAAAACCGATATCAAAGTCAACCAAAATTTAAAGTGATCCCATTGACGTTGTATAAGCTTTAACTTGCCGTACAAAACGTTTGTCGTCTTCTGATAATAATGCTAACTTATGCTGTCACGCAGTGAAAACTATACAATCAACGTTCACACAGTTTATGATAAGAAACTGTGAAGTGAAAGTAATCTTCCGATGAACTAAATTGGTGAAACGTAAAAGTACAACCTTCAACAGCCAGGGTTACAATTATAATTTCATTTCTGGTGACTGCCTTTGGCAAATCTAAGCTAACATAATTGGATCTGTAAAGTATCTAGATTCCAAATTGCAAGCAGAATCAGGTCAGAAAGTAGTAAGGTGGCTACATATTTTCAAAAAATTCATATTTAAAACATATCATATGCAAACACACTTCAATATATCTCCGTTATATCTATAATATATCGTGTCAAGTCACGACACATCATTCCAGGAACATGAAGAAAATGATATATTGACATGTCAATAATAAAACAATAATTACGTAATATATCACGCATATTGAACCGCCTGTAGAAGCTCATATTCATACAGTAAATGAAAGGAGGCTGAGGATCATACGTCAAAGGAAAGTTGCTATAAACTACAAGCAGGTGGCACTGTAGCGGTATACGGTAATTTACAACCAAGGATTCGACAAAACAATGCAATATATATGTATTTTAGTATGTAACTGTATATCACAAGTAATCCAAACGAGAGTGTATTGGAATAACAAAATCCATCTTTTAAATTTTTTCAAATATCCCATAAAATTATAACAGAACATGCTGTATATCAACTGAATACCTAGTGCCTATTTAGTCAAAATAGTTATAAGAACAATTTCGAAAATATATCATCATCGAATAAGCTTACAGAAAATCACTCGAGGTCTCAGTGATAAGAATAAAGAAAAAATGCCCTTAATACATGTCATAATGTACGTGGGGTTACAATGGTATTGTACTTTAATATACTGATGTAGTTACACTATCAAAGTAGCTATGATTAAATTATATAAATAAATATTACAGAAACAACCATAAGCGATCATAATAGCCTGAGGTCTAGGTGCGAACTGTAGACATAGCCGTTAGTACAAGGAAGGATATCCGTAACGTGAAGTATACTGAAAACCCATGTACATGCATTACAGTGTTCAGTTGACTTAATATAGGACTATATTGAAGCAACAAAATTCCTTTTATAATTAAAAACATTTGAAATTAGGATTCTTGTCTAATTATAGACAAACACACTGGATGTCTATTGTACTACATTTTGCCTCCATAGACAAAACAGTTATAAGGCAAGTACGAAGTGAAAAATATATCGCCACTGAATATGCTTACAGATCACTCGAGGTCTAGTTCATAAGAATACACAAACAGCGTATAAAGTATTTGTGATAACGTATTCTGGTAATAAAGATGAGCAATTAAAGTTCTCCAGTCTCCTACAATGTCGTATTTCACTGGGTCACTTGTTTTCATCCGCATATCCACAGTAAAGGCACTGCAGTTTCATTGGGGCTGGATTTTGGTAAATAATCCGGGCAATTTTTCGTTCATTTAAGTTAGATTACAGCATATACACACTGACAACCTCCAGTGTAACAATACACTTGGAGTTATCCAGTAGCTAACACCCACCACACATACACACTGTCCACGTATGGCGCTACAGAACAGATTTAAGGTCCAGTAGCTGACACCTGTTACACATACATGGTGCCAGAGTTCGGTTTTAGAATACTATTTGTTTGGAACTATCAACTACAACTGCCCTGTCTGCTTAGCACATTACTTTGTGTCAGTTTTCCAAGGGTAACTGACATGTGACAGAAAGAAAAAGAAGATTTTCAAGGAGATTCCCAAGTGTGAATGCTTCAGACTTTGCAATCTGTAATAAACAAATAAAATGCCCACAGCATATGTTATTTAATTTACAGAACAGGTCTTATGAATAGACTATCTGGAAAATAGTTAGTTCAAAGAAAGATGTACGATTCTGTATGCTGTACAAATAATGTGAAGCTTGGTTAGTTAATAGGATTTTGGACAGTCAAAAGAATGGATTCCCTATTAGTAGAAGTCAGTTAACAGAGGGTGTCCACAGACTATTTGTCTAGTTGAAGCTGGATTCTCCATTCAAAGATGCGAAACCTGCAAAAAAGGCGATACAATTGCTTCTATCTGGTAAGATACCCAGAAAATACACAAAAAATTCTGAAGACATGCACTCCATGAGGATACAGTATTAGTGATAAAAGACCAAGGACGGATCACATACGTGACATTGTGACAGAAAGAACTTACAGAGAGTAGCAGGAAAAAGAGATATAATACAAGTACTGCTAGCGTGTTTGGCAAAAAGTGATACATTTTCAAATAATTGTAATAATGAGTATTGCTCTTTTGTTTGTGTAAATACGTGTACATAAGTCTATGAACCGTTTTTACAACACACATTATTTTTTACTCACTTGTAAAAAAAATAAACTGGGCTTCCAAATTAATTTAAACACAGTACATGGTACTGACATATGTTTTGTAAGCATGGCGATGTATAAGATAATTAGACACGATTTTTCTGTAAGATTTCGATGTGGGCTGCAATCAGTTACAATTTTGTTTGTTGTTTATCTGGAACCAAATATAAAATGGAAGTTACATGTCACAATTGCGCTTTAGCATAGTGTTGTATGGTGCAGTTTCTTACAACCTTGCTGTATGATGGCGATGTATGGCTCACAGTGTCATGCAGTATCCACTGTGCAACAACATATGTTAGATTTATCATCAGAAGGCGACAGACATATTATTCAGGTAGATAAAGATAATATCCTAGTATGGGTGTCACTACAGTGTTTAGTTGACTCTGATATCAGTTTTAGCCAAAGCCAAACGAATATGAGTTTTTGACAAATAATGGAGATATCATAGCAGAGAATATCATTTGTTACTTTGGAACAAGAATCAAACTATCCTCGTTAACAAGTGCACTTTAAGCTTTAAGTAATATCAGTAATAGAGACAAGTGTGTTTCGTATTGTAACAGAACAAAACTTCATGTTTGGTGAATAACACAGAAAATTTATTTAAACGTAACATAGATCACCCTAAGTTCATCGACACTCTTCGTCAGTAATACTAACATGCAAACCTCAACCATTGTTTAAATATTATAGAGCTATTCGGTTACGAAAATAGTGCCATATGAGCACTGTATTCGAATTTTGTTTTAGATTTTGATAAATAACTTTATTGTGGTGCAAATTTCATACTTTTTAGATACTGAACGTTCATCACCGTGTGCCAATTTGCTCCATCTTTATCTTTGGCCATAATGTGTCATGCTGTTTACGTTTGGCACCTCATACGCTACAAAGTTTTCCTTTAGTAATAAAAAAATTTGTTTAAGTTATACAGTGACCTAAATACTCCATCAAAATTCATATTTTTAATACTGTTTGTTGTGCATAAGTGAGGGAAAAATCTTATGATCGGGGGTAAGCATTCTGCCACAGTTATTTCCCAGATAAAATATAACCAATATTAATCAGTCAGTAACAACTAATATATTTTTCTAGTTTATAACATGTTGCATAAATTCACCCACCCCACTCCCCCCTTAAATGGTGCTTTGTAGAGGTGAAGCATTATTTAAAACCTCCTATAACATCACGTAATAAAAATTCGATATATGTACCACCAGTAACATGCCTCATATCAAATGGCGAGTTCCTAGCCATTCTTAGGCATCAGATGATACGTGTTAATAAACTGTGACACTTCACTCTTTCAGTAATTGATAGTTACAGAAGAATAATGCAGATTTCCTATATGTGTCAATTAGTACTGCTTGCCTGCTTAGCATAGCAAATTAGCCAAAGTGTGTTTTGTAGATTTATAGTCTTGGTTAGGTTCGTTTTCGGATATAGCCTCATTTAGGTCTAAAATGAAATGTTAACTGCCTGCTTAGCGTGTTCATTTTAGCCACATGTGATATATATTAATTTAGATGTGGCCTTTGGGTTTGGGCACTTATTTGAGTGTCCTCAGTTATAGGTTAGGCATTAACATTGAGAGATATTTTACAAATGCAAATAATGTTGTAACACTTGACATAAATATGGCGGATATGAATGTGTAACTCTACGGCTCTTTCAACAGACTGTTTACACGTACAAATGTTTAATTTTAGCTCTCTGTTGTGCCTTGCATGAAGTGCAGCACATTAAGTGAACTATACCCGCTAACAAAAACCATCTTAACCTGTAAATTGGGGAAAGACGCGTATTTTTTATTTGGAATATGTTTACATATTTTGATAAATAACTGGTTACTTTTGATTCTGATAGATTGCATAATTTTCTAGATGACCACGTTACCTGTTCTTTGGTTTCGTTGTGACTGGCTGTTTCGTTTTAATGGGCAGCAAAATACTGGTATGTGGTTGCTATTTTAATTTAAAGAGAGATAGAGTGGGAGACTGTGACTGGGACTGAGTTTGTGTGTGTGTGTGTGTGTGAGAGAGAGAGAGAGAGAGAGAGAGAGAGAGAGATGAAGTTACTGATGCAGATTTTATGCTTGCAGGAATTTTTGCTGACAAGGCAGAATATTTGCTGGTAAGTTAGTATTTATACTGATGAGGCGGAATCTCTGTTGACGTAGTTTCATATCAGTTTACTGCTAATTCAGCGCCTTTCCCTGTATGACCTTCAGCTAACAGTTATATATCACAGCGGGCCGTAAGCATATTTATCCACACTCACCAAACCAAAAAAGAGAAGATTTATTTGAAAAAAGAAATCTAAGACGAAGTTTTATTCTCATTGTCGATTTTTAACATCAAAAGCAGCTGGTTAGAATGCCTCAGGACAAACGGAACCTGATAGGTCGGCTGCGGGGCGGAATAAATGTTGGTTTGGGGCGGCCAGCTGTCAGATGGTCTGTGACAGGCGAGCTGAGGAATAGTAAAGGCGGTTAGCAAGCCACGAGCTTTGAACCTTAATAGCTAGAAATTCACTAACGTTGTTATCATTATTGTTCATAATAAATTGCAACACCTGAACTCATAGTAAAAGTCACACTTCTTATACGCCAGACGAAACAGGATAACGCCAACAATATAAAAAACAGTTTACTTTTCTAATAAAAACAACACGAAGGGAAGTTAGTTGATTTACTTAACTAGTGCCCTAACTATAAAATCCTCTGATACAAAAATGATTTTTTCGCAGAGTTTCCTTCTTTAATATTCCAACAACTTCCGATGTATATTTCACTATAGTTGTGATGTATAAAACAGGTCAAGCCAGTGTGCCCAATGTGGCGATTATTTTGCTTGAAATTTGTTTATAATTGTGGGAATAATCTGTAAGTGATTTCATTAAGATGTCACATACTGGGCTCAGAGATCTTCTGTATGTCTTATCACAAACATTTATATGATATTATTGTGAAAATTTCGAACGTTGGTCAGAATGTAGGTATCTGCACTGAATAGAGAAGTGGTCATGACCGAATCTTTAGGTAAGCGTGCAGACCCAAGCTCATGGTCTATTCGTCTGTTGTCCTGCGTCTGGACTTTGGTGAGATATTTCCGTCTTGGTTTTGTCTGGAGTCGGTGAAGTCAATGGGCGGTATGTGTGCGGCAAATGACGATTTCGTGTAGCGGGGCTTAGAATAATCTTGGGCGCGTGTGATAACTTGTTAATTTTGCGACTCACATTTCAGTCACTAGAGGCAGTTTAGTTAGAGACGAGATCTCGCATGAGCTACTTTAGTTTCTACTATGTGTCATTGCATTTGTGAACTTGTGAAGACTTGTGGTTGAACGGGCTGTTGCTGTGATGTGCTCAAACTGATTTATTTGGTGTACCACTATTAGCTGGAGGATTTACATTCGGTGGGAATGATAAAGCTCATGCTATCGAACGTTGATAGATAGTTCAGGTTTCGAGAATTTATTGCACTGATGTGCCTCATTATTTAGTGCATGCTGTTGGATGAAAATGCTATGTCTGCTCAAAGTAATTCCAGATTTTGTACTGCAGACAGTTATTTACCGAGTTATTTGTAAGTGGCCACCATTCACATGCATTTTGCATTTCTGAAAAAATAAAACGGATTGATATCAAAGTTAAAATCAATCGATTTTGAGCAATGTTATTATCTTTAGGGATTTTAAGCAACATAACCAACCTCATATCAGTTTTTATTAAATAATTTGCTAATATGTCTCACTGCTAAGTTAAGCTTCTGAAATAAACATATTGAGTTATTTTACTGAAGAGCAACACTGTCAACAATGTACGGCCACCCCCAGCCTCCAGCCCCCAACCAATTGTAGCAAGCCACGCTCAAAATTAATGGCCTCACATTGCTTGTACTCTGGCAGAAATTACTACTGCGTCGTAATTGTTTGTATCTAAAGGGATACACGACAGGTGTAGGAGCAATACACTGTGCGTAACTTCGTAGGCCTGAAAGGTGTTTTTCAGCATTTCTTAACAATAATTTCTTGTAAACTGTATTAAACTTGAAACTTCCTGGCAGATTAAAACTGTGTGCAGGGCGGGGCTCGAACTCGGGACCTTTGACTTTCACAGCCAAGTGGTAGAGCACTTGCGCTCGAAAGCAAAGGTTTGAGATATGAGTTCAATTTTTTGTTTTTAATTATCGTCCCATTTGCAATTTTGAAACTCACTGTTTCAGGTAATTCCATGTAATTCGTTACTGAAGTTTCGTCCCACGTGAGTCTTGCTGGGAAAAAAGGTCACGTCGTTTTCATAAAAGACCGTATGTCTGTCCTCTACATTCCGCAAGGCACTATACAATGACCAGCGGAGGGTAACTCCTGTCAATAGCCTTTGCCTTTCAGTAGCTTAAAACACTTGCATAATTCCAAAGTCAGCCGAGAGTTGAAAACCATACCTTCAGGAAAAGGTAGTTTTACCTTCTTCAACAGACAAGAACACGTCCTACGAGTTCTTATTCCCAACACTACGAATGTGCGCAATAAGGTTGCAGCATGAAATTTCCTTGACTAACTTCTCAAAGGCCATACGACCCACTGCGAAAAGGTGATACATCGAGCACTGCACGGCTTATAAGAGCCATTTCTGTATAATGATGCACTATACTGTGTGGTAACAAGATCGAAGGTGTGAGAGCTTGAAGATAGCTGGTGGATAAAATACACCATCGTCTGTGTAGCGTTGATTGTGAAATTCGTCGAACATTAAATTGTATGGTAACATTTATTTCTCAAATGGAACTGAAGTTTCTTACAGTAGTATCATTTTTCTTTGTAGATACAAGACAATTTGGAAATTATCGTTATGACCGTGCAATTCAACGCTAAAAAGTACTATTAAACCGATAAAATAAATTATTGATGAACCTGAAAATAAATCTCATTAGTATTGAAATTACGTTTAGTAAGATCAGTGATACCACTAATACCATTTCCATGTTGATGGAGTATTATTGATGAACCTGAAAATAAATCTCATTAGTATTGAAATTACGTTTAGTAAGATCAATGATACCACTAATACCATTTCCATGTTGATGGAGTATTGAGACTTAGTGTGGGTTCCCTGGAAAAGGGTTAAGGTTTAGTATTCTTATTTAGTATCTGCGAGATATAACTTTATATAGTCCGTTCATAGCAATAAACCGTAAATGAATGTAATGAAAAATGATGACCATTAGCATAACGGTCATTCTCTTCCTTGCCGCACTTCGCACTCTAGATTTAATGAACCACTGTGGAATTTTTATTACTAGCTCAAGAGAAATTAACCATAAAACCTTCCACGTCTTACGGAATAAATCTTCTACCTTAATGTATCTCGCTGCTCAAGTAGTCCTCTCCAGCTCTTGCATCCCACTCCCCAGTTTATCAGTTTTATTGCGCCTTGTTTATGTCGTAAAAAAACCGGCGAAGTAAGAAACATATGCTAGATAAGGAAGAGTCCGCACCTGACTCCAGTTTTTGGCGAGACGTTTGCCACTTAATACGACCGAACAGTTAAATGAAGTGACTGTGTCCACATCCCAGGATGTACACAAAAACTGAACAGTATAAGAGTCAGTTTTAAAAACATTCGCAAACCTGAAAGTTCAGCTTATGCTTTCTTGAGTCTAACTAAATTCTTACCTTTGATTCAGTGATTTGCGACTTACATTCGGGCATCAAAAATTTTTTTTCCTGAGATATTACTTATCTCAAAGAGCTCGAAGTGAAAAGAAGACGCATTAGGGTACATACAGATATGCAGTGATATTGGTGTGTTGATCCAATGGATACAAGAGGATACAAAGGACGCAAAATCAAGAACACAATGTGATAGGACACAAGGTTTGACTAACATCTGCTTCGTAGAGCTTCGGGCACAGTTTGGTTAGATGTTCGAACACGGCGATTAGCGTCGACGATCCAGCATATACCTTGCAGTAGAAACAGGTACAGCACGTGTTGTTGAGTATGGGAATATTGTCCATAAACTAGATACATCACACTCCATAATGGTTATAAAAGAGCCGTCGTTTTGCGTAACAAACATAATACGGGATGTTACAAGATGATTCATCCAGTACCACAAGATTATTCCTGCTGCATGTTCTACATGAGCGAAAACAAATACTTCGAATAAATTTTTACATAAGCGCATTGCTACAAAATTTTTGTTTTCGAAGGAACTAACAAATATTACAAGATCATGTCGCTGAAATGCATGCAGTTATAACCTCGGAGTTCTCGTTGCAATTTACCTTTCACGAAAGGTCAACCTGCCCTACAACGTACACACAACGAACATTCGGAGGGTAACCACATCAACGGGAAACTTACAAGTGGCACCAAGGTAAACTTTGGTTTCGATGTGTAACTTTTTAATTTTCATCCATATATAAATTTTAGCCTTGTAAAACTGGGTGAATATTTTTTAAATATTCTATACTTTAGACAGCTTTCATTTCAGCCTCTTCTACATTAATGGTCACGCATTTGTTATATGCACATTTCTACGTACCTGAGGATGGACAGTCTGGTTGAAATATAACAAGTGGAATTGTAAGGAGAGGTGCGCACCTCAGTCCCTCTGCCCCTGCCACTTCCTCTCTTGCCATTACTCGCCTCATTGCCGTTTCTGCACATTTTGCCCCTTTTTTCTGTTGGTTCAGAGAACAGAAATTTTGAGTACACCATACTTCCAACTCTTTTAAATGTTTCTGGTGAATTATACCCGTTTGGTTATTTCCCACTTCAGAAGAACAATTATTTCGTATATGCTAGAAATTTTAGCTAGATTTAGCTAGATTTTCAAGAGTAGTTGATTATTGAAGACCGTTTCGTCTTCAGAAAACATTTTACTATCTCGAAGGATTATCAGTTTACAACATGACTATGATTTCCTAAAATCAACAATTTTGTTTATGAAAGGATTTTCATTTTTAAGATGCAGTTCGCTTTAGTACTAAGTGTTTAGTTATATAGAAGAATTTTGGATTTCGAGGATATTATGACAAGGTGTCTAGGGCAACTGTGTGTGGGCGGTGATACTCTACCAGAGAAGGATGTAGCAGAAGCATCAGCTTTTGGATACAGGAATCCCTAGGACAGAAAAAACAGTCTTCATTGCACAAGGTATGTTTATTTAATCTTCACAGGTAATGAATTTCGCCTGTTCTAGGCATCAGACAATCTGGGGAAATTACAAAATGGGAAAAGTAGGAATCACTATTAAAGACAGTAATGAATGAGTAAATTAAGAATAACAGAAGGAAAACATACACCCGTTGGACTGTGGAACAGAGGGCTACTTTGTATTTCAGTGGGTGGTGAAGCGTATAAATTACGACTCCTAAAATACCGAACCATAGCTGGACTTACCAATAAAATAACAGAGGCGTCGAGCGTAATTAAGAGTCTCATAAATCTGGCAGGTAAGCGCCAGAGAGCAACTCTTCTTATTTTTAACCGAGGCGTCAAAAGTGATTAAGAGTCCTAAAGAACTGGGAGGTAACATCCAGATAGCCACTGTCAACGCTTCAGTAAATCACCCAGAAGCAACTCGAAAAAAGGTAATTACAGTAGGAAAAAGAAAGCTACTAAATCGTGCGAGGGGTACCTAACGTAGGAACATAGGTATATTCAGTTGGTTCAAATGGCTCTGAGCACTATGGGACTTAACTGCTGTGGTCATCAGTCCCCTAGAACTTAGAACTACTTAAACCTAAATAACCTAAGGACATCACACACATCCATGCCCAAGGCAGGATTCGAACCTGCGACCGTAGCGGTCCCGCGGTTCCAGACTGTAGCGCCTAGAACCGCACGGCCACTCCGACCGGCGGTATATTCAGAGAGCAGAAAAACTCACTAGTGCAAAATACACCCATATAAAGGCTAGGCTAATTCACCTTTTGCATATGAATGGTCACTAATAAAAACAAAGAAACAGCTAAAAGCTTTAGTAAAAATATGTAGCAGCTACACCAGAAGCAACGCTAAACAGGAACACTAACTGCAACGATGATAGTTTACTCTTGAAGAAACAGCTCATGAACACAAATATGGACTGTTTAGTATACTGTGAGCATGCGATGTCATGTTGGCAACTAGACCGCCAAGTAAGTGTCAAGGCCCCATGGATCCGTAGCGAGAAAAGGTCTGCAAGTGGGCCGTTAAAACGTAACTAACTCATTTCTAAAGCTCAAATTAAATAATCAGTATCTAATATAGGTGACAACCATTCCTTAAAGATACTCATCATTATACCCAAAAAACGTTAGATCCTTCGAGAAGACTTGTTCAGTTATTAGATTCGGAAGTTTGATAACGATATGTTTAGATATTTCCCAATTCTTCCAATAAATTCAGTTTCTTGCCTTTGCGCGCCGCGTGAAGGACTAAGATGTCGTAGACCCGGCGCCTGATAGCCAGAATATTTGAGATTCTGGGCAAACGGGGAAAATTTTTACTCCTGACGTTGCAACGTAACCTTCTAGTGCTAGTGGTGGTAAAACTCTACTACCTATGTAGGAAGATTACCGTCGCTTTGTCATGTCCTACAGCTCCTGCTAGCTACCGTATGTAGTAAACGGTTTCTTAAATTCGTGTGGTCCACGAAATTACTGGCCCCTGCGAGTTATTGCCGAGCATAAATAATTTCTAGCCGAAGGATTTACCCAACCGGTAAAAATCTGAACGCAACGGATAACGCAATATTTCTTTAACCACTACAGAGGGCACCTATACATGGCTTAATACGCAGTATACAGCTTTTATTTTCTTTCATGACCCAGAATTCGACTGTGGTACTGACTTTCACCTGTTCTTTATGACAGAGGGAACAAATAACCAGTCAAGGGTAGAGATTAATTGATATTTATTTAGTAAAGATCATATTTCAACAACTAGTCGTGTTTCTCTTGCAGTATATATCATCAAAACTGGTCTCTCTATTCAACGTGGTGCAGTTTCGCCATGTAATCATGGAATGGGATAGGGGAGCGCAGACCTGGCTTCAGTGTAATTTCGTACAGACACTCAATTATACCTAAACCCATGTCTATTACATTTAATTACTATAGGTGACTCAGAACTAGTTCAGCAAAGAAACTACAAGCAAAACTAGGTCAGGGTGGAAGAGTGTTTCGCAAGTCTTTATCAAATCAATGGGCATTACAATCCGATACTTTTCCTAGTGGCACGAGTTTAAACCACGTATATCGCTTATCGCACAACATGGCAATCAAATCAAATAGCACAAGAAACATCATGACTTCAGTGCTCTTTAACACACGTGGCCAAGTTTCGGTAGCCAACAGAAATCCAGAAAAATACGGACACACAAATTTATTCCTTCCCTATTTTACACTGAGCCCACTATCGTACGATTATTCATCGTATACAATACATTTTCAGACCAAAACTACAATTCATCAATGTGGCGGTTGCTCCAACCGACCACGTGGCGCGAAAGCAAGTTCACAAAGAAAACATATCGAAAATGAACAAAAAAAAATATTACTGTAAATGGAAGAGCAGATTAAAATACATTGAATGAGTAATTCTGTTGA
The DNA here is from genome assembly GCF_023898315.1 of Schistocerca nitens. Classification (NCBI taxonomy): domain Eukaryota; kingdom Metazoa; phylum Arthropoda; class Insecta; order Orthoptera; family Acrididae; genus Schistocerca; species Schistocerca nitens. The sequence continues at coordinate 75,128,159 of NC_064614.1, forward strand.
GCACGGAGCAATAATATGAGCGTGAGCTTAAGGTCCATAGTGCGTGGCGTGACCAATGCACAAAAGCAAAGTTCTACTGAAATTCGAATGGACTACGAAAAGGAATTCCATTATGGGGATTAGTGGTAATCTCGCACCTGATTTCAACATCTGGACTTCATTACCGAGCAGATTTTAGACGATCCAGTACCTTTGTTAACATTACCAAAACGAGAGCTGTGTCTCCACGTCTGTCCAGCGCCGCGACCCAGGAACAAGTGCTCGACCGGATATCTCACCTGACCTTCTTCGTTCAAAAGGTGGTGGAGGGGATGGTTCGCCAACCTAACAGAGCCAATCCTCTGGCCTTCGCAATCTCTCTGACCTGACGTGCCCACCATCTTTGCTAAACTTGTTCACGTTTTGGGGGATGGCACTATCCTACCACAGAACGACTCTACAAATGCAATGCTACGACCTCTGACCTCAGCTTTCTGCTACATCACATACTATCTCAGTCGTACAGTCCAAGGTCACATACGGGAAAGGATACAAGATAGGATGGCACACATGAAATAAAATGAATAAATAAATAAATACACACCACTTGGTCCATGCTCTTCTGTTTGTCATACACGGAATTCGCTTCTGCAGAGTCAAAACACTCTGACTATAGTTCTCGTGTAACGGAATTTACTGGAAAAAATATGGAACGGGACAACAAGTTCTGCTTCAACCTCTTTTAGTCAGTAGATGCTCGCTAAACCTAACTATGGAGTGATTTTAATCACAGAAAACTCTGTACAACTGTTTATTTAGATGCATGCTGAACGACGGTAACTTACTGAAGGTTGGTCGGTGTCCCAGGATGAGCGTGAAAACGCTTCATTGCTGCCTACCAGGCACGTCGTTGTACGCAGCTGTGTCCTAGTTACGTCTCTGTGCTGTGTCGGTGGTTCGCAGCCGGTACAGTATTTTAGTGAGTCTTCTTAATAAAAAGGTAAGTTGGTAAATGTGACTGTCGTGAGAGTAAGGACCTTCCTGGCAGATTAAAACTGTCTGCAGGAGAGCTTCTGTGAAGTTTGGAAGGTAGGAGACGAGGCATTGGCGGAACTGAAGCTGTGAGGACGGCTTGTGAGTCGCGCTTCGGTAACTCAGATAGTAGAGCATTTGCCCGTGAAAGACAAAGGTCCCGAATTGAAATATCGGTCCGGCACACAGCTCTAATCTGCCAGAAAGTTTCATATCAGCGCAGCTGCATAGCGAAAATTTCACTCTGGAAACGTTCTCCAGGCTGTGGCTAAGCCTTTCCCCGCAATATCCTTTCTTCCTGGAGTGCTAGTTATGCAACGTCTGCAAAAGAGCTTCTGTGAAGTTTGGAAGGTAGGAGACGAGATACTGGCGGAATTGAAGCTGTGAGGACGGGTTCTGAGTCGTACTTGGGTAGCTCACACGGTCCCGCTCGCGACAGGCAAAGGACTCGATTTCGAGTCTCGGTTCGGCATACAGTTTTAATCTGCTAGGACGTTTCATATGAGCGCACACTCCGCCGCAGAGTAAAAATTTCATTGTTGTGAGAGTAAGTTGGAACTGGGTGCGAGAATGGACGGCTATCCCTTACAAAAGCAATAAGAAAGTATAAGCAGAAGAATGAACTGATCTTGGGAGAAGGTTAGGCTGTCGTATGTAAGATTTCAGGGTTATCCCAATATATTCCACCTCTTTCATCACCACAGACGAAAACAAAATCTACGGTACGACATGGCATTTAACAATAAGATATACAATATGAGGCACATTTGTTGAAAATTAATTTTATTTCTTCATCGGTTCCTGGCTGGTAGCGATCTTCTTCAGAAGATTAGCATTACTGCGTTATCAACTAGTGTAAATAATTACCAGCTGTTTGCAGCATAGTAGGCCTACTGTAGGCATATATATCATATTAGTTTCGCAAACACGGTATAATGACACAAACAACAAGTGCGGACGTCACGCAAAAACAAATGAGATTTTGCGTCTAAAATTTCAGACTGGGATAATCATCGTGAAGGAAATGTAGGGCTACGTTGATCTGTGAATAATATGGGCTAGTGAGATCTACAGGGTGTTTCAAAAATGACCGGTATATTTGAAACGGCAATAAAAACTAAACGAGCAGTGATAGAAATACACCGTTTGTTGCAATATGCGTGGGACAACAGTACATTTTCAGGCGGACAAACTTTCGAAATTACTGTAGTTACAATTTTCAACAACAGATGGCGCTGCAAGTGATGTGAAAGATATAGAAGGCAACGCAGTCTGTGGGTGCGCCATTCTGTACGTCGTCTTTCTGCTGTAAGCGTGTGCTGTTCACAATGTGCAAGTGTGCTGTAGACAACATGGTTTATTCCTTAGAACAGATGATTTTTCTGGTGTTGGAATTCCACCGCCTAGAACACAGTGTTGTTGCAACAAGACGAAGTTTTCAACGGAGGTTTAATGTAACCACAGGACCGAAAAGCGATACAATAAAGGATCTGTTTGAAAAATTTCAATGGACTGGGAACGTGACGGATGAACGTGCTGGAAATGTAGGGCGACCGCGTACGGCAACCACAAAGGGCAACGCGCAGCTAGTGCAGCGGGTGATCCAACAGCGGCCTCGGGTTTCCGTTCGCCGTGTTGCAGCTGCGGTCCAAATGACGCCAACGTCCACGTACCGTCTCATGCGCCAGAGTTTACACCTCTATCCATACAAAATTCAAACGCGGCAACCCCTCAGCGCCGCTACCATTGCTGCACGAGAGACATTCGCTAACGATATAGTGCACAGGATTGATGACGGCGATATGCATGTGGGCAGCATTTGGTTTACTGACGAAGCTTATTTTTACCTGGACGGCTTCGTCAATAAACAGAACTGGCGCATATGGGGAACCGAAAAGCCCCATGTTGCAGTCCCATCGTCCCTGCATCCTCAAAAAGTACTGGTCTGGGCCGCCATGTCTTCCAAAGGAATCATTGGCCCATTTTTCAGATCCGAAACGATTACTGCATCACGCTATCTGGACATTCTTCGTGAATTTGTGGCGGTACAAACTGCCTTAGACGACACTGCGAACACCTCGTGGTTTATGCAAGATGGTGCCCGGCCACATCGCACGGCCGACGTCTTTAATTTCCTGAATGAATATTTAGATGATCGTGTGATTGCTTTGGGCTATCCGAAACATACAGGAGGCGGCGTGGATTGGCCTCCCTATTCGCCAGACATGAACCCCTGTGACGTCTTTCTGTGGGGACACTTGAAAGACCAGGTGTACCGCCAGAATCCAGAAACAATTGAACAGCTGAAGCAGTACATCTCATCTGCATGTGAAGCCATTCCGCCAGACACGTTGTCAAAGGTTTCGGGTAATTTCATTCAGAGACTACGCCATATTATTGCTACGCATGGTGGATATGTGGAAAATATCGTACTATAGAGTTTCCCAGACCGCAGCGCCATCTGTTCATGAAAACTGTAACTACTGTAATTTCGAAAGTTTGTCTGCCTGAAAATGTACTGTTGTCCCAAGCATATTGCAACAAACGGTGTATTTCTATCGCTGCTCGTTTAGTTTTTATTGCCGTTTCAAATATACCGGTCATTTTTGAAACACCCTGTATATGCAGCATAATGCATCCATCTAAGAAACACACCAAAGAAGCATCTAATTTTAATGGAAGTCCTGTCATTCAGTATCCTAAGACCATTTTCATTTTTCCCACATTTAAAGCTCATGAAATATACGTCAGTACTACACATGTAGGCTTCTGAGTGACTTCGGCACTTAATATCCCACTCCAAAAAACCTTCAAATATTCACGTTATAAGAGCTCCAATACAAAACCGCTATCTAAGAAGATTTTGAGATTTAAGCATAGGGATCTGTATTTTGCACAAACATCATTAACAAGCTATCATGATTCACAGAACGAATGAACGTCGCACCAAAATTAAAAGAACCTAAGCGCCAATTTTTTGTTATAAGTATTAGTTTGAAGAGCATACCACCTACAGTGAAAGAAATCAACATCCTGTGACAGTAACAGAATGGTTAGTTATAAACCTGTTAATTATTTATAATTAGTTTTCTTATTTAGAACAACAAATTGCCGGTCTCCTAAGTACATCAGTATTTCTCACTCTGATTTCTTAGCGGTTAGTTTCGGAATTAACTGTGAGATGTTACAGTACTGTTTCTTCCACGTAAACGGCTATATGAATACTTGATTGTTGTAACTTTTGGCAAATAACCGCCTGTTTCCACGGACGTATAAACAGTGCACTTCAAAAAAAGTGGTACCTGGAGTATTAGCAGCAGTTAAAATAGCTGTAGAATACATACAATCGGTTTTCACAATAAACGAGGGTAGCCTAAACCTTTAATTTCTAAGTGTTTTTTTATGAGCATACAGCGTGATGCCGAAGGAGAAGGCACAGGCTCCAGAGGCTGGATGCGGGTCTCTTTCCACTGATCCAGACTAAGAACTTCTGCGCTTATGAATGGTGCTGAACTAACCTCTCTGGTGAATATCGAGCCAACCAGAGTTGATGCTGCTGCATCTGAGTGCGGCGCTGTAGCACAACAATCATGTTCCTGACCGCTGGCACAATGAAATTAATAGTCTATAGTACTTAAATAATGAAAAGCGATTTCCAGGAAAATGGCTCATTTTACAGCACCTCCCTACCGCCTTCTCCCTCCTACCCAGAGAAATTGTAAAAAAAAAATATTCAGTCCGAAGAAATTTCTGATACAGCTCACACGAGTGAGCCTTGTACAGTCTTATGACATCAGCGTAACAACTGCACTCTAAATCTATTTGAACCTGCTTACTGCATTCACGCCTTAATTCGCCTTTCACAACTTTAAATCCACTATAATTCTTTCCGTCGTGAAATTAAGTAGTCGTTGATGCCCCACGATGTGAAATACCAAACATTACATTCGTTTAGTCAAGCGCGTTTCTTGCCATCCGTTCGATTCATTAATCGTTCATTAGTTATACTATCTGAGTCTCTACTGTCTTCTCTATTTTATCTTAGATGTTAACATACATCCTAGTTTTGGAAAAGCGTTTCAGTTTAATGTGTGGACTCTGTATCACTCTCGTCTCGGTACTCCTTGCCTTTCAAGCCAGTCGACGCTTAGGAATGCAGGTTGGTTCCTGTATAAGTTGTATCTTTCTCCCCCTCTGTTTTGTCCTAGAGAACTTCTGCAATTCTAACAAAGGAACCTCCCCATCGCACCCCCCTCAGATTTAGTTATAAGTTGCACAGTGGATAGGCCTTGAAAAACTGAACACAGATCAATCAAGAAAACAGGAAGAAGTTGTGCGGAACTATGAAAAAATAAGCAAAATACACAAACTGAGTATTCCATGCGCAACATAGGCAACATCAAGGAGTTTGTGAGCTCAGGAGAGCCGTGGCACCTTGGTTAGCGTGAGTAGCTGTAGAACCAGAGGTCCTTGGTTCAATTGTGCCCTCAAGTGAAATGTTTTAATTTTTTATTTTCAGACAACTATTATATGTCCGTCCGTTATGTTTTCATCACTTTTTTGGGAGTGATTATAACATCCACAACAAATCTTAAATCGGGCAAGGTAGAAGAATCTTTCTACCCATTCGACAACATATTCCTCTCATGTGACGCACATGCCGTCACCAGTGTCGTATAGAATAAATCAGACGTGTTTTCCTGTGGAGGAATCGGTTGACCTACGACGTTGCGATCAAATGTTTTCGGTTCCCATTGGAGAGGCACGTCCTTTCGTCAACTAATCGCACGGTTTTGCGGTGCGGTCGCAAAACACAGACACTAAACTTATTACAGTGAACAGAGACGCCAATGAACGAACGGACAGATCATAACTTTGCGAAAATAAATAAAGTAAATTTGTCACTCGAGGGAAGACTTGAACCAAGGACCTCTGGTTCCGCACCTGCTCACGCTAACCACGGGACCACGGCGTTCTTGGGCTCACACTCTTCTTAATATTGCCTATCTTAGGCATGGGCTACTCAGTTTGCATATTTTGCTTATTTTTTTCATAGTTCCACACAACTTCTTCCTGTTTTCGCGATTGATCTGTGTTTCGTTTTTCAAGGCCTATTCACTGTGCCAACTTATAACTAAATCTGAGGGGGGTGCGATGGGGAGGTTCCCCTGTAAGATCGTGTTATAGAGGATGCTCTAATATACTCTTTCCAGAGTTGTACGACTTCTAGAGGGGACTGAGTAGACAGTATTTTCAACTGGAACCAATGTCCGAAAATGTACGTTTCCCTGCTATAGCCATTTGAAAACATGTTTGCTAGGGAGGAAAGCAACAGGGTAGTCATAGTTGGGACTGCTTACGTCGGATCGGCTGACGTCATTTGAGGTCAGTCCGCCTCTATCACATGATTCGAGACTCATTCACGTGTCTGTGAATGTTAGAACAATGTGGTTCAGTACATGATCCTTCTGCAAGACGCAGCTCCATTAAGAGCTCCTCGTCGCCTTTATCAAGTTCGTTATCCACAACGTCCGACTCCATCACATATCCATTTCGCCACAATTACTCCACGACTTCCAGTAGGAATAACCTCACCGCAAGCAGACGTGACTATGTTTCTCCAAGGAGACGTCGTACACCCGAATGACCTATAAACAACAGCGTATATGAAAAGTCTGCGAAATATGGTTAAGTTTCCTTTTTGTTTCTTTGGTTATTAATGAGTAGAACTGTGGTCTGTGCGTCGCTGTTACTCCCAACATTGTCGATAATTTCTGGATATATTCCAACCCGTCTTCTCTAAATGGTTTACAATCTCCGGCTCTGTCTAGTGTCATGTAGTTATTCCCTGACATCCTGATGTCCTGTCTTACTGCCCAATTTTTTTGCACATTGTATCTTTCTGGGTTGATCCAGCAAAAAACCCATTTACACTATGTGGTCAAATCTGCTCTTCAACAGTGGGAAGCAAGAAGGTGCATACAACATCAATGTAGGCCTGTGCTGTGATAGTGCCACGCAAAACAGTAACGGGTGCAATCCTCCTCCATGAAAAACACGACCACACCTAACACCACCCCCTCCGAATTTTACTGTTGGCACTACACACGCTGACAGATGACGTTCACCGGGCATTCACCATACCCATACCATGCCATCGGACGACCACATTGTGCACCGTGATTCGTCGCTCCACACAACTTTTTTCCACTGTTCAATGTTTACGCTCCTTACACCGAGCGGAGCGTCATTTGGCATTTACCAGCGTGATGTGTGTCTTATGAGCAGCTGCTGGACCATGAAACGCAAGTTTTCACACCTCCTGCCTAACTGTCATAGTAATTGCAGTGGATCCTGATGCAGTTTGGAATTCCTGTGTAATGGTCTAGGTAGATGTCTGCCTATTACACATTACGACCCTCTTCAACTGTCGGTAGTCTCTGTCAGTTCACAGACGAGGTCGGCCTGTACACTTTTGTGCTGTACATGTTCCTTCACGTTCCCACTTCACTATCACATCGAAAATAGTGGACCTAAGGATGCTTAGGAGTGTGGAATTCTCGCGTACAGACGTTTGACACAAGAGACAATCACGTTATAACATTAGATATCGTTTGTTATGACACAAGCTAGTGTTACCCTCAGGCAGGAATTTTGAGTTTGACCGTGTGTTTGTCTAATGTAAAGAAGAGAATCGGACAGTAATTTTTTAGATGTTATAATTAATAGAAAACTAAACAGGCTTTTACTTTGGGGTAATGAAAGTATAAAAGTTCTTACGAATGAAACAATAAACGGTCGCCAGCCTAATTAGGCATATTAATTTGAAACATTTTTTCAAGGAAATTGAACATTAGTAGTTGTAGTGACTTTCATTGAGATTCCCTTTGAGCAGTACACTGGATACAGACGACTACAGGGTGATCTAAGATGTGGGTAGCAATAGTAACCACTAATGCACAAACCAGTTCTCATAGAAAACAAGATTGTACTCCACTCATAATAACAGTTACAATCACATCATTGTGTAACTCAGTACTGAGACGTTACTGCAGGAAACAACGAACTAAAGTTGGGCATGAGAAGAGTTCTGACTGAACTGACAAGTAGATACCACAAATAAAATTAAATAATACTACATATACACTTTTTATACTCCCATCTATAGAAAAGCATCAGATTTTTTTAGTAGCAATAAATATCCCAATTATCTTTCTGATATGAGAAGAATATAGTGGGGACCCATAAACTGATACTGTCTCTCTAGGCAAACTCTGTGATTCTTTCAGAAGAAAAGTTCAATTCAATTAACATTAATTTTTAGCTCCACTTGGAATAATTTATGGTTTCATCCTTTAAAGCAAATTACTCAACACTGAGCTCGATTAATAAAAAAAAAAAAAAACATTCACGTTAGCAATCAAGACTAAATTACGTTTCAAATAAGTTTAATTTAAGTGCCTTTTTCATCGCCTGTGAAGCAGGTACTTCAGATGATCTCGATTAATAATAAAAAAAAAAATCATTCACGTTAGCAATCAAGACAAAATTACGTTTCAAATAAGTTTAATATAAGTGCCTTTTTCGTCGCCTGTGAAGCAGGTACTTCAGACAGCAACATTTACGGTCTCTGGCACTTAATGTTTGCACATTTCGTACACAGAAACAAATCACTAGTTAGATAGAAACAGGATACTCGGTTTTCTGCACATTTATCAGGGGATCCTGCTTCGGTTCATGATTAGGATAAAGTTAATGTTCAAAACACGGGTTTATAGCACTTGGATTATTATTGGAAACACTCTCACAAATTATCTGGTACATGCTATAATACATATCTGTGTGCCGGAAGTTGCTGGAGCAGTGCCGAAATAGTGGTGGCAAGCGACGTGGCTCCTCTTAATGTTTGAATGCCCTTTACAATTTCTTCTTGGCGACGGATTTTTACCATCTTAGAGCTATTCTGTATTGCCGAGAGTACTATGCAACAGCCAAAGCCACATCCGAGGCTATTTTCCATGCAAAAATGCTTCCAAATGCCTCCCTTGGCACCGTCGATGTTTACCATTCAACAGCTAGCCACTGACTGCATACCGTTCCCACCAAGGAACCGCCCAGTAAGACCATCAAGAACACCTTGTACCTGGCGCCAAGCCACTTCCGTTGCGGATTTGCAAACTTTAAATTTCTTGACACAAATCAATAACCTTAACTAACAGAGAACAAACACTTCATAATCATAGATACACATTTACATAGTATAAACCTACTTACAATCGATATCAGTGTTACACATGGCCCATGTTTCATTGAGGTGTCCCGACAGAGATACATCAATGAAACATCAGTAATACCTATGCGGTGTCGAGCAGTAAAGAAAAATAATCAATCCAACGACAGTTGGGCATGTAAAGATATGTCGCACAATACACTAAAACACAATACGCTTCACACACATCATTACCAAAACAAGACAGAATGATCAATATTCAATTCTGTAGACCTATGATATTTAATTTTCATTTTATGAAACGATAAGATAAGCTGTAATCAAGTTTTTCTACATTACCAAGAATGTTGCATAGCATGGTGTACGTATTACAGAAAAATGTAGGTATACATATACAGGCCTACACATAAGAATATGACAAGAAATTTTAACAATGTATACGTCATACATTCTATAGCATAGTTTTGAAATTATCAAGCAAGAAGTTTTCAATGCTGCTTCTAATAATAGCAGTCCATATTTTTATATTTACATAGACATATAAACGTATCTAAATTAAACCTAGTATCATTTTCTCACTGCCCTTACTTGAAACAGGAAGTCCTATTTTGAAAACCATAGCAAAACGAACACAACATTAATTAAGACAGTAACAAAACAATTTTTCTGCCTGTAATAGCATTTGGTAGTCCATGTTTGCAAATACTTCAACTCTGTATTTTTATTATACATTAGACGTTTGACTGTCCACTTTGGATTTTATTGCAGCTCATTTCTGACACGAGTTTAAAAATATAAAACACTCAAAACGAAACTTCAATATCGAACGCTGTCTATCACTGAGGAACGGCAGTCCATGACTGACAACATTTTACCATAATCAGACATACGTTCTTGCCCCAGTTCGGCAAGTCATTTAAGTTGCCCACTCTGTATTCAAGGCAGTCCTTTGTTATTTTGATCATCAACACTTTTCTGCCCAATGACACTTTTGGCAGTCCATCTGATCATACTGCAATATTCCATTATTGCAGTTCTCATACAAGTCATAGACGGGAGATTAAATGAACTATGTATTCCATTTTGTTATAACGAATCTGAAACTTATAGACATGCATCAGTAGTCTGCTAATATTGACATGCGTCAGTAGTGTGCTAACACAATTTTTTTTTCCAAAATGAGAACACTTCGTAATATTATATCAAAAAAAAGAACATTAGATTAAAGTACATAGTCACATTTTCACTTTTGCTCCATATTATTCATTTCTGTGGACATAAATTTTTACATCCACATTATAACGAACACCCAATGGCTTCTCTGACTTAGGATAAACAAGATAATAGGCATTAGTGTACGGAGTTCCTTGCACTTCAAAGTGGCCATTATAAATATATTCGAACTTAGAAATTTGCTGGTTTTATTGCACTGTACTTTTTATGAGTTTTTAAGAGAACAAATTCACCAATTTTGAATTTAGTCACTTTAAGAGCCTTGTCGTGTCTCTTAGATCTGGCTTCCGCTTTTTCTTTCATTTATTTTCTTACTAAGTCCTTTTTCTCTTTCAGATCTAGTTCTACATTACGTGGAAAATGTAAGGTTTCTTCAATTATACTTCTCCTCCTGTGATTAAGTAGAATTTCCTCAGGTGTAAATCCTGTAGTTTCATGGTGTAGGGTATTCATTACATTTTCAAAGTCTGCAATAAACCTGCCCCATGACTTACGATTGCGGTGGCAGTACGTTCGACACAACCTACCTAGTTCGCGCATATAACGTTCCACTGAACTACTTGCAGGACGGTAGGCCGAAATATATTTTACTTGGATGGCATTCTGTTCCATCACTTCCTTCCATATTTTTTAAATAAACTGAGACCCATTATCTGATGGTACTGCCTTTGGTTATCCTATAGTTTAAAAAAAATGGTTCAAATGGCTCTAAGAACTATGGGACTTAACATCTGAGGTCATCAGTCCCCTAGACTTAGAACTACTTAAACCTTGTAAACTCCCCGCAGAATTTTGAAATGACAATAATTAAATGTTAATGGGAATAGAGCTAAACGTAACCTCCCAGCAGAAATAAAAGAAAAGTCTATGATAATGAAAACGACCCAAATGTTTGCTCCCCACAAAATTACCGTTATGGTGAAGCTGATAAATTTTATAAAGGCTGCTGCGCTGACCTTAGGCCCTGTCCAATAATTAATCTGATAAATTGATTCTGGGAGGAAAAGCATAGGAAATAATGTTTCAATTGGAATGATTCTTTTCTTAAAAACGATTGCCTTGAAAACAAAGTTATTATTGGGGCATTTCTTGAACAAATTAATTACAATTAACAGATATTACATTATCAGATGTGCGCAATGCTGCTTCATTACCTTATTTAACAATATACCTCGTCCCGAACCTTGACCAGAGACCCATGTCGACGCCCGCCGACTCCTCACACACAACTTCCGACTGAGTACAACTCGCAACTGCACTGTTCCTGCCGACTCGCTACACGCAACTGAACTCTCGCGCGGTCAAGCAACGATAAACAACTCTCTGGTCAGAGATTCTGTCATGCCTCGCCATCGCTGTCAATGAATACACTGAAAACATACGCGTTTCAACCTAACTAACCTAAGGACATCACACACATTCATGACCGAGGCAGGATTCGAACCTGCGACCGTAGCAGCAGCGCGGTTCCGGACTGAAGCGCCTAGAACCACTCGGCCACAGCGGCCGACTATAGTTTAAAAATATTCAGTCATTCTATTACATATTGCTTTTGCAGTAGCCTTTCTAATGGGAAATAATTTAATAAGTTCAGAAAATACTTCCAATATCACTACAATGTAAGTACAATTTCCGGAAGTTTTCAAGATAGGCCCATACAAATCTATTGACGATGGGTCAAACGTGTCTTCCGGTACATTCTTCATATGCAGCCTTGGTTGGTTCGGTTTGTAACTTTTGCCCTTTGGCAAATATCACATGATTTAAGTCAGTGTGTTATTTTCTTTTTTCCACTCATATTTATTACTTCTACATCAGAGAGTTTTTCAATACACTTTTTCGTACCACAGTGTTCTAAGGCGAGGTGGAAATAATCAATTACTTCGGTCTCAGATTGAGATGGCCAACACACTTTCCACTCCTCTCAATTTGCATCTTTCCTTTTGTATAAAATATCTTTAAATATCTTATAAAATTTACAGATTTGAGTATACTTGGTATTGTTAAAATTTACTTTAACTGATGTCCAGACGTCATCTTCGTTTTGGTAGTACCGCATATTTTTCCAGATTTGTTCAGTTTTCTTTTTCTCTCAACCTCTTTGATGAATCTCATATGAAAAATGCCATCTTCATTATTTTCCTCTGGTACCCTGTCTATTCCTTCTGGTAGTCTGGATAGAGCATCTGCTACAAGATCGTCACTTCCTTTAACATAGAAAATTTCGCAGTCAAACTGCTGGAGGTACAGCGACCAATGGTTTAATCTGTCGGTAAATAAGCGGCAGTCTTTAAGAAACGTCAATGCCTTGTGATCAGTATTTATTATGGTTTTATGACCCCATAAATTATTTAGAAATATTTTCAAACCCCATATGATAGCTGAAGCTTCCTTTTCTGAAATGGTGTAATTTCTTTCGACTAAGGAAAGCTATTTTCCTGCATTTCGGTCCACTGATTCAATGTTCTCTTGGTAAATTTCTGTCCCCATCCCATATGCCCTGCTATCAGTACTCATATGAAATGGTTCGCTCGAAACAGGGTGATGCAAAAAGTTGTCCCTTATTAACTCATTCTTCAGATCATCGAAATCTTATTGGCACTCTTGTTTCCAAATGTATGCACTGTTTTTCTTAAGCAACTCCTTTAAATGGGGGCTATTAAACACTTTCCCTTTCTCAAATTTGCGGTAAAATCCACAGAGACCGAGAAACGCATTCAGCTGCTTTCGGTTCTTAGGTGGCGGCCATTTTTCAATATCATTTAACTTCTCTGGGTCCTTTCCAGTCCTATAAGTGGTAATAATAAGTCTCAACAATTTTATTTCTTGTTTTACTAACTCTCACTTCCTCAATTTTAATGTCACTCATCCTGCTTGAAGAGTAGAAAGGGTGTTGTTTAACAATTCGCAATGCTGCTTCCATTTTTCTGTGGTGATCAACAAGTCGTCCACATTGATTGTCTATCTAGCACCGAGTTCCCTTCCTAGTACAGAATCTAAAGTTCTAATGAAGAGTGAAACAGAAGTATTGACACCAAAAAGAACAACTTTACATTGGTAACATTTTCCCTCAAATGGGAATGCGGTATACTTTCGAGACTCTTCATGTAATGGGATTCGCCAATGTCCCGTCGTGAGGTCTAAGCTAGTCAAATATCGCACATTGTGGAAGTTTTGTAAGAGATCGTCTAAATTTTCTGGGCGATGTATTTCTCATTTCACAACTTTATTTACAGATCGTGCATCGATTACAACTCGCACGCCTAAATCTTTCTTGTTCACAATATTGAGAGAGCTATTATACTCACTATTGTTCTTTTCGACAACCCCTCATTCAATCATTTTATCTATTTCTGCCTGCACGGCTTCGCTCTTTGCTAGTGGTACTGTATAATGTCTCACGAAAAATGGTTCGTGTTCTACTGTTTCAATACGGTATTCAAAATTCTTTACTATCCCCAGTTTATCTGAAAACACTTCCTGATTATCAGTTAGAATGTTAAACAAATCGGCTTTCTGTTTTCAGTTAAGTTCTTGTATCTCTTCAATTATTTATTTATAAGTTCCTGTTTTTGTGCCATCAATCATTACATTCTTCACATGGTATATTTGATATAACGTGGACAAACGATCCTTTCCCTGGTGTAACTCTAATACCAATGACTTAACTTTGGTGTCCTGTGAAGTTTCGTTTTCAGCAAACCCAGTTTCCAAAATGCCAAATTTACTACTAATTTTGACAGACCTGTTACCACAATCAATTAATCAATCCTTTTCCCTTGTCTAACCAATCAATACCGAAAATCGTTTCAGCACTCAACTCAGGTACGACCCGGAAGTCGTGTCTCAATTTTTGTCCATTAACTTCAGATTTACGAATACTTGTCTTCGAATAGGCTTACTAGATTTGCCAGTTGCTCCTACAATTTTCACACCATATACTAACACCATACCTAACCCAGGTTTATTTGAAATGTGTTCATGGGAGGATTGTGAAATAGCACTAATTTGGGGTCCAGTGTGTAAAATTCCGTGCAGATTAATACCGCAAATTTCGACTGGTATGATAGTTTGTTTTCTACTTTCCGCATATTCCTGATCCTCCCATAACAAATCTTGTTCAACCATCAGATCGCTCCGAGGTGTTATTTATGAGCAAATCACAAATATCTGAGGGCTTTTTGGTTTTCTTTTCTTTATTTCTACTTCCTTTACAGATCTCATCAACCTTGGCCCCGTTCTAGTATTGTCAGTGGCTCTTTCGGTTTTCTGAGTTCGAAGTCTTTTATGACTCTAATCAAATCTTGCCCCAATACCGTATCGTCTCGTGGTTCTTTCTTTTTCGGTTCCGTATCTGCCGCCGGATTTTGATTAGAAAAAACTTCATTTTGCTTTTCAGATATATTTTCGGTTGTACTTTGTTCACTTTCCTCTATTTTTACCTCTTCTTCGAGTGAACTATCACTATTTCGCATTCACTGTCTGATTCTAGCGCTTCGCGGGGTAGCCGCGCGGTCTCAGGCGTCTTTTCACGGTTCGTGCGGCTCCCCCAGTCAGAGGCTCGAGTCCTTTCTCGGGCATGGGTGTGTATGTTGTCATTAGCGTAAGTTAGTTTAAGTTAGATTCAGTAGTGTGTAAGCTTAGGGACCGATGACCTCAGCAGTTTGGTCCCATAAGACCGTACCACAAATTTCCAAATTTCTTATTCTAGTATGAAAGCTCCTCTAAGACAACGAGCCAGCTCTTCTTTTGATATTTCGTTATTGTCATTATTTTCAAGATTCCGAATCTTTCCTAAAATTTCTATTTCATTATCTGTCACAGGTGTTTCTTCAATATCACTCCGGATGACGTCAACTTTAATTTCATATTTCGTATAATCGTCTTGGATTTCAGTAGTTCGCATACATTCGTCTGAATCTAAATCTTCATGATCATCACCAACCGTTGCTAGTACGAGATTTTCGTCAGCCAGGACCGCATCTATACTATTGAGGATTTCATCCCCTTCCAGATTCCTATTTATACCGACCGTGTTTCTATTTTCAGCACAAATTTTCCTAACATTGGCAGCTCGCGTGCTTTGCGCTGCGCCTTCCTTCCCCTTATCAATCTCTTCCTCTTAAATTCCTGCTCGCGCACCTTGAGCGGCGCTAACTATTTCCCCCTCCTTTTCATTTTCGTATAACGTCCTCTTTCCGACGTTTCCATCTTCGTTTCTCTCTTTTGTCAAATCTTTGGCCGTATAACCTCTTTCGGATTTTTCCTGCTCATATTGCTGAACTGTGAGTCAAATCATCACGCCCTTCTGCGACCCCTAACGACTCCACATGGCACAAATTGTCTATCTTTCCACTTCTAATTAATAACACGTCCGATTCTCCTTTCATTTCGGTGATATTCTCCACCGCAAGAGGTCCACTGAATTCCTTTGCCAAGTCACCTCTTCCTACTGCAGCTTCACGGTGGCCAGCTGAAGTATACTAGCGAAACCTTCGATGTATTTTTCTTTTTTAGATCGACTTGTTCGTTTAAAATAATCTCTGGATGTTTCGTTATACATACGAAAATTTATATTTCTTCCAAAATTTTAGTAAACTGCCTTTTTCGGCAGTATTTAGAACTGATGGGCAGTGTGTCATGTCACTGGCTATGTGGTTTTGTTATTTTAAGTGTGTACGAAATGAAGACAGATCCATAAAATGCAGATTCAGATGTTCGTTAAACCTTGTTTTGAAAATTTGTCCAGTTTGCCCCAAGTAAATTTTCTGGCAGTTATCGAATTTTAAATTACAAACATCTGAACTTCCAAATTTACGGAATGTTCTACGTTACGACAAACTTGTAATCGTATTTTTTTGTGGGTTCTGAATCGTATTTTTAGGCTGTTTCCTTAGGTGCAGGTCTGTTTTTATTTTAAATTTTTCGCGAATATAAAATTACGGTGAATTGTATATGTTTGCCATTATAAATAAAAGACAGTATTATGTTAACAAGGACAAATTACAGGAAAGCTGCACAAGTCACTGTCACATACTATTTGGGAAAAATTTTCTTATAAAATCAGACTTGCGCTCCGTTGAAGTAACCTAAAAATAGGTTTTAGCAGGTAGAACACATTGCGATCACAAATTTGTTGTAAGATAGAACAGTCCTGTGAATTTGCACGTTCAGGTGTTTATAAGATAAAATGCGATAACTATGAGAAGATTTACGTAGGACAAATTGGACCAAATTTCAAAACAAGCTTTAAATAACATGAGTGCTTATTACCCCATTAGTCCACTTAGGTGTCAATATACAGTATTTCTGTTGCACCCTACCTCGAACGCTTAAAAATATCTACATTTGTAGCTTTCTCACAGCCCGTGACTCATGTCCTCAGGCATTCACAGAAATTTCCTCCTCAAGGTCTCTGTGTGATAGTATTTATTTTCTTCTGGCTCTGTGCCTCTGTTAGTCTGCTTTCATATCGTTGCTACGCCCGTCATCATCATTTTGCTTCCAAATTAGTAAACATCCTTAATCTTACCTACGACATGGTCTCAAATTTCCATGTTAAGTTTGATGCTAATCTCATTTCTGACACTCCTCGATATTTCCGTCTTTCTTTGATTTACTCTCAGTCTGTATACTATGCTCAGCAGAACTGCTCATTTCATTTAGTCAAATGCTTCGTCATAGTCAGTGGAAGCCAAGCAGTTTTGATACAATTAATTTTTCCCTGCTTTGGTTTAAGTGCACCACCCTTGTTACAAATTTTTATTCCCTGTAATAACTGCTAAGGGAACGGACACAAATCGTATAATGGACTACTAGACGTCAGAGAATCTTGTCAGTGTGTGCTGTCAATTGGCTTGATTCGGATGAGCACCGTTGAGGGGAGATCTGTCTTCATTCTCATCAATCGTCGGAGGCGATAATGATACCGTATCATCCACTGTGCCCCTCACCGGAACAATGGGCGAAAAACGCGCAGCACCCGCGCGCCACGCTGCGGAAGAGCAAACTCGGTTGCCTTTCTCCGTACGGCGCACACAATGGGACCGTGACGTTGCATAAATAAAAATATGAGGAACGGAGCTCCCATCTCCACAAATTTCAAGAAAATCGCTCCGCACAGCCCCCTCTGAATCTCTCACCCTCCGCGCCGACTGTCATAATTCATACGCGCGCCGCAGCAGGAAACGGCGCTGACTTGCCGCGTCTAGCTGCGGTGAGGTCATCCCCCACCCTCCTCAGCCCTCTTCGCTTTTATTCGCCTTCCACCCTTCTCTCCCTCTCTCCCCCTCCCTCCGTCTCTCTCTCTCCTAAATACACTGTGTGGCCATCGCCGCTGTCGAACGGGCTTCGCATTAACACCCTCTACCTGAGCCCGTTCTCAAACAATTGGAAATTCAATAAAGCCTGCAATTATCTTCTGTAAACCTTTACATCGACGCCGCGACCCGAGCGGAAAATTAGGGTTTTACGGTGTTTCTATTCGGTTGCGGAGACCGACTCGGTGCGAGGGGGTGAGCAGCGGATGGCCCGAGGTGCTTGTGGAAGGGATGTACCAACCGCCACCCCTCTCCACTCCTCAACCCCGCTCAACTGCTTCTCCCCCGCTCCCCACCTACACCCACCCTCACACCAGCTCTGTATCTTAACGGGTGGGCGATACGGCTGCTGCCTAATGCGATGTTATTGCCGGCAATGGGCATCGGCGTGTGCCTCCAGATGAAGCTGCGACCGGCGCGTGTCCCGCCGGATTCAGACAACAGCGCTACGGCCCCGCGGCTCTGCACAGCACACAGTGGAGGTCCAGCGTGCCTGCGCCGTCCACTGCTGCCATTCGGACCGTATTACCCAGAGAGGATGTTTCCCATTATGTAAACGACGTGTACCGCATACTAACCCGAGCTCCTTAGCCTGTTATTAATTTGTGGCATCATAAAAATAATTGCAACGATTAGAGTATTGTTGACGCTCACTTTTTGATTCAATTTACAATTTAAGATCCTGAGTTGGTGGTGTTACCATGGTAATTAAATTATATAGGGTATTAAAGGAAAGAGTGCTGAATATTTTTACAGGTGGCAGCACTCATTATACATCCAATAAACGCCAGAAATACTTCGTAGCTTCAGCAGAGGCGGGAATACCTGTTTGCCACCACTAGGCAGAGAAATACCCTTATGCCCCTTATTTCGACACAAATGTATCACAAAAATTTTTTTTCTGAGTCATCAGTCTTCTGGTTGGTTTGATGCGGCCCACCATAAATTCCTTTTCTGTGCCAACCTCTTGCATTCTACATCCTCAGTTATTTGTTGCATGTATTCCAATCCCAATCCCGCCTGGCTTTCCACCCCTCCCACCTTCTATAAGTGCCTCCAAATCCTTGAACGCCACTATGCCCATCCGGCTTGGATCTCCGCCCCCCCTTCCTTTTATAAATCCCTCCAAATCCTTGAACGCCATGCTCTCCGCCTCGCCTATCGCATCCGTCTCCCCTCCCCTACGCGGATCCTGTACGATCTCCTCCCCTTCCCCCACCTCCTCCTTTTCCTTGAAAGGATACAGATCCTGTACACCTCCCGTAAACTCGATCCTCCTCACCCGCTCGTCTCCCCGATCCTCTCCCACCCCCGCCCACTGCCGCGCCTGTATGCCCACGTCCCACCTGGTCTCCATCTCTCCACCCTCCTTACCCTCTCCCAAGGTGGCTTCCGGCAGCTCCCCGTCCCTGATGATGTCCTCCTCCCCTCCATCTACCCCTCCTATCAACTTTGATCCTCCCCTCCCACCTCCTGTGTCCTTTCCTTTAGGCACCCTCCCTCCCTCCTTTCCCTTCCCTTCTCTTTCCTTTCCCCCCTCCCTCCTCCCCTCTCCCCCGGGCTTCCCCTCCCCCTTCCTCCCTCCCCCTCTCTCTCCTTTGCCCATGGCATCTCTGCTCTCCCCTCTCGCTCTCCCACTCCCCTTCCTCCTCCTCCTCTCTCGGCAGGTCCCCGGACTCGCACACGCATAGTGAACATTCGCGCGCCGGAGATCATCGCCTTCTGTGTCTCGTGTGTGTGACGTCGTTTAGTGTTTTTGGTGTCCGCCGTCCCACTACTACGTTCTCTTGTGCCGTCGGATTCGTCAGTGTTCTGTGCGCCGTGCCAATGTGTTTTCAGTGTTGTTATCGTCACGTGTGAACGACTCCGTGTTTTTTGTGTCTCTGTGACCTCTCTCTTTTGCCCGTCTCTTTGTTCATTATCATTCTCCGTTTTTTATACTATTGTAAAACGCTATGGCTGAAGAGCGGCGTCGTATGCCGCTGCCAGCCTACCTGATTTGTACAGGTTTTAAAATAACAATAAAGTAAAAAAAAAACTTGAACGCCACGTGCTCCACCTCGCCTATGGCATCCATCTCCCATCGCCCATGCGGATCCTATATGATTTGATTCCCTTCCCACACCTTCTCCTTTTCCTCGAACAGATACGGATGCTTTACACCTCCCACAAGCTCGATATCCCACACCCGCTTGTCTCTCCCATCCTCGTCCATCCCCGCCCACTGCTGTGCCTGTATTCTTGCATCCCACCTGCTCTCCATCTTCACACCCTCCATACCCTTTCCCAAGGTGGCTTCTGCCAACTCCCCCTCCCTGATGATGTCATTGTCCTGTCCATCTACCCCTCCTACCAGCTCTGACTCTCACCTCCCATTCCCCCCCTTTTCCCCCAGGGCTCCCTCTCTCCCTCCTCACCTTCCTTTCCCCCCACCTCCTCTCTTCATGTCTTTGTTGAGTCTTTCAGGTGAGAGAAAGATCGCTCGATCGAACAATTGGTTAATGAGTAGTGCAGTCTCCAAATTCAGGTAAGTTCTTGAACGTTGTTCTCACGCAGCACCCTACACAAAGTACTTAAGGAGGTGTTTTTTGTTTCGTTGCTCATCACGTATGCTTGTTTTCTCTAATATAGATATGAATCTGTCTATAATAAAAAGAAACGAATTCGCAGGAAGATATTCCTTTATTAAAAAGTAGTATCATGTTGGACTGTTTTGTCGACTTTCAGTTTTCTGCATTTTTCCCTCTTTTGTAACAGTTTTGTAGATATTTTACCTTACTCTTTTCGAGATAGGTGTTTTGTTATGCTTCGTAGATAGTTCAATTCGCTCGAGCGAATTTACGTAAAGAATCGAACAACTTTAGTAGAGCCCCACTATCAGTATCAACACTTTGTAACAATTTATTTGTGTCTTATAGAGCCTGAAGTCATCCACATGTGTAAATGTGGTAATTTGCAGACTAACATTTATAATATCGCTGATTAAAGTTTGTTGTTACCGCAGTTTCCAGACTCTGTAGACTGCTAAGCATTCCAGTCGCTTCGCAATTTGGTGAAGCCTTTTGAGTTTCATCCCCCTGAGTAACTTCCAGAGCTAATACTATTTCTACCCAGAATGAGATTTTCACTCTGCAGCGGAGCGTGCGCTGATATGAAACTTCCTGGCAGATTAAAACTGTGTGCCGGACCGAGAATAGAAATCGGAACCTCTGCCTTTTGCGGGCAAATGCTTTACCAACTGAGCTACCCTAGCACGAATCACGCCCAATCCTCACAGCTTTAGTTCTGCCAGTATCTCGTCTCCTACCTTCCAAGCTTTACAGAAGCTCTCCTGCGAACTTTGCAGAACTAGCACTCTTGAAAGAAAGGATATTGCGGAGACATGGCTTAGCCACAGCCTGGGGGATGATTCCAGAATGAGATTTTCACTCTCCAGCGGAGTGTGCGCTGATATGAAACTTCCTGACAGATTAAAACTGTGTGCCGAACCGAGACTCGAACTCGGAACCTTTGCCTTTCGCGGGCAAGTGCTCTACCACCTGAGCTACCCTAGCACGACTCACGCCCTGTCCTCACAGCTTTACTTCTGCCAGTACCTCGTCTCCTACCTTCCAAACTTTACAGAAGCACTCCTGCGAGACGAGGTACTGGCAGAAGTAAAGCTGTGAGGACGTGGCTTGAGTTTCACTATTTCTACCCAGTTAACACTGAAGCTAAAGCAGGTATCGTGACGCCAGGAGCAGCGTCTTTCTACAAGTCTACAAGTCTTTCTACAAGTCGTTTTAAGGACACTGAACGGTTTAATTATGACTGTAAAATATTCCAACTGGTCGTCGAAGCAGGGAAAAAGGCGTAAATTTATTGCAAGAAATGGGGAAATGTGCTTGATGATAACACGCTGCTGCACACGATCCTAGTAAAGTAAAGGAATGAGATACACACAGAATACGTTCGGTAAGTGGTTGACTTGTTTAATTCTAGCTCGGAGACCAGAATAAGTACCAGCTATATTGCTTGCATTGTCGTATAACCAAATCATATTTAGTTAATAAATTTATTAACTAATCACTTAATTCTTCCGATTTATTCCCTGAATTTGAGACTAAACACGTAAATCCTTCAACAGGAAAGCCATCATTTGTAAAATTCTTTGTAACGAAAAACAGCTGATTCACATGTGTAATGCCAGGGTTTCAGTCTAGTATGGCGGAAAAGTATTTAGTTTGCTTCACTTCATCTACAATATACTTTACCAATCTTTCTGCAACAAATGATATAAGCTATTAGCTGTGAAGCCATCTCGAAATTTCCGCAATGTATTGACCCAACCCATGGCTGTGACTCCCTAAAAGATAGAGCTCACATGAAAAAATTTTTGACCGTAGGAACAACTCGTTTTAAAACTTCCCTCCAATATTTTACCCCAGTCTCAACCTAAGATGTTAGATACTTATCCATTCTCCCCGTGATTTGTCGTCTAGCTGTTAAAGTTAACACGCATTCCTTGTGTTCAGCTAAATGTTTATGTGCTGCTAATCGGGATTGACCGCTTCTCCTGTCACTCAATACCTCATTATGTTTTCCAGACACCGATTTTCCACAAAACAATAATCGTCTGACACAAAATACACTATCCTTTCTTCGAGAATATACTAAAAATAGTCTATGTTGTTTCTCACAGTTCGTCACGCTTCTCAAAAACAAACCTTCGAAAGTCAGAATACTGCCTACGTGAAGTACTGAAATCACCGTCCAAGTTCTCTGCCTCGTGACCTAGTTCAGCGGTATGATCGTGAAAGTATTTATTTAACATCCAGTTCGCAGGATCGTCAGAAACTGAATCATTATTATCATTCCCTTTATATGTCTCATTTGGGTCAAGTGAAATGATTAATTCCAGACCATTTCTGTCATTTCTAATATCGAAACCGCATGACTCAAACCACACGCCGCAATATTTTCGATAGCGTTCACCACATTATTACACTATGACATTTATAGGCATGAGCACTAACTGGAACTAGGTGGCTGTGTTTGATTTTTAAATAGCACAACAAATTGCATTCTTTACCACAGTTTCCTCTTTCATCATTGCCTTGTTGTTGTTGTGGTCTTCAGTCCTGAGACTGGTTTGATGCAGCTCTCCATGCTGCTCTATCCTGTGCAAGCTTCTTCATCTCCCAGTACCTACTGCAACCTACATCCTTCTGAATCTGCTTAGCGTATTCATCTCTTGGTCTCCCTCTACGATTTTTACCCTCCACGCTGCCCTCCAATGCTAAATTTGTGATCCCTTGATGCCTCAAAACATGTCCTACCAACTGATCCCTTCTTCTAGTCAATTTGTGCCACAAACTTCTCTTCTCCCCAATCCCATTCAACACCTCCTCATTAGTTACGTGATCTCCCACCTTATCTTCAGCGTTCTTCTGTAGCACCACATTTCGAAAGCTTCTATTCTCTTCTTGTCCAAACTAGTTATCGTCCATGTTTCACTTCCATACATGGCTACACTCCATACAAATACTTTCAGAAACGACTTCCTGACACTTATATCTATACTTCTTCAGAAACGATTTCCTTGCCATTGCCAGTCTACATTTTATATCCTCTCTACTTCCACCATCGTCAGTTATTTTATTCCCTAAATAGCAAAACTCCTTTACTACTTTAAGTGTCTCATTTCCTAATCTAATTCCCTCAGCAACACCTGATTTAATCTGACTACATTCCATTACCCTCATTTTGCTTTTGTTGATGTTCATCTTATATCCTCCTTTCAAGACACTGTCCATTCCGTTCAACTGCTCTTCCAAGTCCTTTGCTGTCTCTGACAGAATTACAATGTCATCGGCGAACCTCAAAGTTTTTACTTCTTCTCCATGATTATTACTACCTACTCCGAATTTTTCTTTTGTTTCCTTTACTGCTTGCTCAATATACAGATTGAATAACATCGGGGAGAGACTACAACCCTGTCTCACTCCCTTCCCAACCACTGCTTCCCTTTCATGTCCCTCGACCTTTATAACTGCCATCTGGTTTCTGTACGAATTGCAAATAGCCTTTCGCTCCCTGTATTTTACCCCTGCCACCTTCAGAATTTGAAAGAGAGTATTCCAGTTAACATAGTCAAAAGCTTTCTCTAAGTCTACAAATGCTATAAACGTAGGTTTGCCTTTTCTTAATCTTTCTTCTAAGATAAGTCGTAAGGTTAGTATTGCCTCACGTGTTCCAACATTCCTACGGAATCCAAACTGATCTTCCCCGAGGTCCGCTTCTACCAGTTTTTCCATTCGTCTGTAAAGAATTCGCGTTAATATTTTGCAGCTGTGACTTATTAAACTGATAGTTCGGTAATTTTCACATCTGTCAACACCTGCTATCTTTGGGATTGGAATTATTATATTCATCTTTAAGTCTGTGGGTATTTCGCCTGTCTCATACATCTTGCTCACCAGATGGTAGAGTTTTGTCATGACTGGTTCTCCCAAGGACATCAGTAGTTCTAATGGAATATTGTCTACTCCCGGGGCCTTGTTTCGACTCAGGTCTTTCAGTGCTCTGTCAAACTCTTCACGCAGTATCTTATCTCCCATTTCGTCTTCACCTACATCCTCTTCCATTTCCATAATATTGTCCTCAAGCACATCGCCCTTGTATAAACCCTCTATATACTCCTTCCACCTTTCTGCGTTCCCTTCTTTGCTTAGAACTGGGTTGCCATCTGAGTTCTTGATATTCATACAAGTAGTTCTCTTCTCTCCAAAGGTCTCTTTAATTTTCCTGTAGGCAGTATCTATCTTACCCCTAGTGAGACAAGCCTCTACATCCTTACATTTGTCCTCTAGCCATCCCTGCTTAGCCATTTTGCACTTCCTGTCGATCTCATTTCTGAGACGTTTGTATTCCTTTTTCCCTGCTTCATTTACTGCATTTTTATATTTTCTCCTTCCATCAATTAAATTCAATATTTCTTCTGTTACCCAAGGATTTCTATTAGCCCTCGTCTTTTTATCTACTTGATCGTCTGCTGCCTTCACTACTTCATCCCTCAGAGCTACCCATTCTTCTTCTACTGTATTTCTTTCCCCCATTCCTGTCAATTGTTCCCTTATGCTCTCCCTGAAACTCTCTACAACCTCTGGTTCTTTCAATTTATCCAGGTCCCATCTCCTTAAATTCCCACCTTTTTGCAGTTTCTTCAGTTTCAATTTGCAGTTCATAACCAATAGATTGTGGTCAGAATCGACTTCTGCCCCTGGAAATGTGTTACAATTTAAAACCTGGTTCCTAAATCTCTGCCTTACCATTAGATAATCTATCTGATACCTTTTAGTACCTCCAGGATTCTTCCAGGTATACAGCCTTCTTTTATGATTCTTGAACCAAGTGTTAGCTATGATTAAGTCATGCTCTGTGCAAAATTCTACAAGGCGGCTTCCTCTTTCATTTCTTCCCCCCAATCCATATTCACCTACTATGTTTCCTTCTCTCCCTTTTCCTACTGACGAATTCCAGTCACCCATGACTATTAAATTTTCGTCTCCCTTCACTACCTGAATAATTTCTTTTATCTCGTCATACGTTTTATCTATTTCTTCATCATCTGCAGAGCTAGTTGGCATATAAACTTGTACTACTGTAGCAGGCATGGGCTTTGTGTCCATCTTGGCCACAATAATGCGTTCACTATGCTGTTTGTAGTAGCTAACCCGCACTCCTATTTTTTTATTCATTATTAAACCTAGTCCTGCATTACCCCTATTTGATTTTGTATTTATGATCCTGTATTCGCCTGACCAAAAGTCTTGTTCCTCCTGCTCCTATTTGCCTTATATTAGGCGAATTTCCGGTACCGGGAACCACTTACTCTTTCCTGATTGCCATTCATTTTAATTAGTATTACCAAGCAAATCACAGACTAAAACCTCAACGACTGCAGTCTTTACAGTTTCAAACAGAACTGTCAGCCAAGCGGCCGGCTGTTAGAATGACTGGCGGCTTTTGCTTTAAATACCACATTTAAAGTTCGAGTGGGCACAATGTTAACGGCCTCTGCCACACGGCTTAACTGCCGACAACGAGATTTGCTTTCCTAACGTATATCACATAAGAGGGAACTAAGGTGAATAAAGTGGATAATGATGACATTGACACGAGGTAACATCATTGATAAAACTATGACCAGACCGCTTACGAAATTTGAGGTGAGTGTTGCCTATTTTATTCATTCCCATTTCTCTGTGAGTTAAGTTCGCATTCTCTTTTCAACAGATTTGAACAAAATACTTTAAAAGAACAGTAACAGCTTATAAGTCACCGCTTATAAACCGCCGTCCTAGCCAGCAATCTAATCTACTTAGGACTAAATACTCATCTGAGTTTCAGAGTTATGAAAATTTGATCACAGGAGGTTAAGAAAGATGTTCGGTTGCCGGTATTGAAACTTCACCAACAGGGTCAACAAAGCGTTTTGCCCGTTTTCTGTGTTAACAGCACTTTATGTAGGTAATATTCTGAGTATTAGATGATTGTGTTGCATTGTAGTTTCAATAGCGTTACTGTGCGCTTTTTCTTTTTATACTTTCAGCTGAGTTATCTTGTTTACTTAAATACTTATGAGTTTACGAATGAGTTTCCTTCTGTTACTGTTGTTATTACGCTGTTTCTGTTTACAAATAGTTCAGTTATAGTTTCTATTCTCTATCCAATCACGCGTTAATAACAGGAACCTACCACTCCAAGAGTGATAAGATGGATAAACATCTGCAATTGCGCAGCATGTGGGCATAGTTTGCTTGATCTTACACTTCACGGTGACGTCACGGAGAACAATTTCATAGGGTCTACGGCCAACTTTCTTACTATCTTAGTGATATACTTACCTTATAGGTAAGAACTGGAAAGAGTTGCTAAGTCAGCACACCTTATATGGAGGAGCGTATGGTACATATAGTAAACAAGAATCATATACCCTAAAAAATAAATGAAAAGAAAGACTGGAATCAAGTGTGAAGATTAGTAGGAGCCAAGGGTCACTCTTTCTTCTAGGCCTTCATGAGCAACTGCTGTACTCTAGAAAGTGCGAGATCTCTTAAGCTGAAGGAACAGAGGGAAACAGTGAAATGGATGAAAGATGCGTTCAATACCTCCTACGGTCAAGCGTCATCAACAGACGTAAAGTTGAGCCTCCCTTCTGCACAAGTGTTCAGATCTCAGAAAGTAAACGTAACCAGAACCATGTTTATTAAACTTATCTCTCTTTGCTAATTCCCAATACACTCTACATTCTTTTTAACAGCCTGGGTAGTGTTTCAACATTGTCAAAATTCCTACAAATGCCATGTCTCCATCAGTCCGATTAAAAATGCATTCCTACTGAATACCTCTTCAGAAGTAAATGAGCCAAACGCTCAGTCAATGCTTGTTTCGAAAGTACAGTACTATATCATACGCAAGCATTTTGGGAAATTTTGACGTTGGTCTATCTGGCAGAACCAGAGAATTGGATGGCCATTATTGAAATGGTCGTACTCTGACGGATCAAAAGTTATAACCATCCGAAGACGGTAACAGTTGTTTGCGGTAACAATGGAGAAGTAAACATTAGTTTACATGTTCTATAGTTCCACCGGAACATCGTCCATATGGCGTACAGTGTGAGTTTCTTCATGCAGCTAGGTGAAATGTGATAACTTCTGTGTCATGTACTATTGTTCCTCGTATATCTAAATGATCGAATGTCTAACATAACAACAAGGAGGAAGTTCCTTTTGCGGATGTCCGAAGCGTTGTAATCAGTTCAAATGGTTCAAATAGCTCTGAACACAATGGGATTTAACATCTGAGGTCATCAGTCCCCTAGAACGTAGAACTACTTAAACCTAAATAACCTAAGAACATCACAGACATCCATGCCCGAGGCAGGATTAGAACCTGCGACCGTAGCGGTCGCGCGGTTCCAGACTGTAGCGCCTAGAACCGCTCGGCCACCACGGCCAGCTTGTAATCAGTGTATGCATGCATACAGCAACAGAACAAAGAGTAAACAATGTTGATAAAAGTATCATTGATTTCTACGAATGATCTCTATCTCTATTTTGCAAAGAGGCAGCATACTCAGTTCACATCTAGAGGTACTTCACCAGTGATAAATGTTATACATAGTGAGAAAATAAAAAATGGGGTGGAAACTTCAAAATTCTTAGGTGTCCATATGGATGAGAATTTGGAGTGGAAAAAGCACATTTTAGATCTCCCATAACAATTTCATTCAGCCACATTTGCACTTACAATCTTAGTGAAACATGGGGAGTCGAGTCTGTCAGTATTTTCTTTCCTTATTGCCATATAGGATAATGTTTTGGGGTAACTCATATTTAAGTCGCCACTGCTGATACACTTGCTGTAGGAATATTAGTTGGTGCTTACCCACAAACATCTTTTACACATCTGTTTAAGGGTTTGGCATTTTGACTACTGTTTCACAATATGTTTTTTCCCTCATGAAGTTTGTTGTATATAATACATTGCAGTTCAAAAGGAACAATGATATATGTAATTACAATACAAAAAGAAAAAAAAGACATTCATTATGCAACATTAATCTCGCCTTTATCACAAAAAGGGGTGCACAACGCTGCAAACAGAAATTTTTATCACTTATTGAGTGACATCAAATCTCTGACAGACAGCGCTATTAAATGTGAAAGCAAAGTGAAAAAGTTTACCCTTGACAGTTCCTTCCACTCCGTAGAAGAAGAACTGATATCATTGTAATGTATAAAAGGGTGGTGGATTGGGATTACTCATGTATCTATGTTTTGGGAAAAAAAGGAGCTTCTATGTGACCAAAATGTGTCCATGTTTACAAAATAATTCATGATGTCAATATAAAATGACTCGTTCCAAGTCAGTACGATCCATCGTACTGGAATATAAAACTAACTAATTAACTAACTGTGTCATTTATTTGTTACTTGATTAGAGACGACTAGTCCGAAATCGCTTTAGCGAAGACGTGAACACGGACATAGAACATCAAGAACGTGTTATCTTTTCCTGAATTCATGTTCTATCAGGCTGAAAAAGATAATTAAGTCTGTGATACAAATACGTATGCCACTATGTAAAAATAAAAGTAAATTCTGTTTTTCACAAACGTAACAAAAGTCCCTTTAGAATAGTAGAAAATGTTGTTTGTTGAACTGTTTATCTGCAAGTATTGGTGATACTTTAGTGCTGAGAGACAACAGGAAATCACCCATTGGAGGTAATATGGGAGTGACGATAAAGAAAACGTACCACTGTAACTTAAGTAGATGAGAAAATTATCAGGAAACTGAAGGACGATATAGCAGTCCCTAGATGACTGTAGAAAAGGAAATTTGAATTCGTGGAGCACCTACTAACACTTTCTAAAGCAAATATTGTAGAGTGAGGAAAGTTTTATTGCAAAGTTCAAGAAGGAGAATTAGAAAAAAAACTTTCCTGTTGATACGATTGCTTCACTTAAGTGGACTATCAAATATCTCTCGTGAAGAGAAGTTTAGCGTTGCCACAAGAATTTCAAGACTGTAATATTTAGGATGAGTAGCAGTTTACAGTATTACGGAACTATCTCCAACCAAGTTTTATTGAACATGGCTGACGCTTTCAACGTCTGCGTTCCGATGTGGATGTATGTGACGACCAGTACTGAAATTGTCTCATTGAAACTGGTGTTACGTTGGTCCAAGGACTTATTTTTCCTCTTGTACTACGTAGGATAGACATGAGAACAGGTAGCAGGTGCTCTTTTACCATTATCCTAAATCTTCCTACTTAACAAGCCAGAATAACGAGGGGACGGAGTTTCGCAAAGAGGTAAATAATCGCAGCTTTCCTTCCATCCATTTCATTTTCTCATTAATTCCTATACTGAAGATAATATCATTTCTTGGTGGATAGACCACTTGCTTATCCATTCCTCTCAAATATTTAGAGCTGGTTTAAGTAAACAAACATGTTATCCTATTTCGCTTTGCAAAGAATGCGTTGATTCATCTGCATTGTCGAAATATTTTTTATTTGTTTATTTATTTATTGATTTATTTAACCTGGCAAGATTAGGGCCATCAGGCCCTCTCTTACATCTAACCAGGCATTCTACTTATTTTACATTCATATATTTTAGTAGGCATTTTAAACTACATCTAGTACAAAAAGTGAAATAAACAATTAGAAAGGCACACCTGGAAAAATACATACGTATAGAGTTTATATTCGTAGATCATAAGTACTGTTATAATTAGACATTATTGAAGAGACAGATTTTAGACAGGAGTGCTAACAGCAGGGAGTATGATGGAGACTCATGGTGAAGGGAGGAGAAGAAGAGAGAGATATGATGAAACATAATTAAGGACATATAAAGAAAAAGATTGCATGGCTAATAGAGATAGATGAAGAGGAAGGCATCTCAGGAGCAAGATAGGAGACGCTACCTTTGCTATTTGACAGATGAGATGATTGGCCTTGTACATTAATTTCGTAGAGAACGTTATGAGGATGATAGCAGGAAATGCTTCAACTTCTTCTTAAAAGCAGCAGGAGATTGAATTTTGCGCAAGGTAAGGGGCAGTTAGTTCCAGAGGCCGACAGCGGCAACTGAGAAGGAGTTTGCAAAAGTTTTTGTTTTGTGAGTGGGTACAATTAGGATACCAAATAAGAGTGACCTCGTGTTTCGATTATGATGACATGACAGGTTTTTAATCTCTGAAGCAAGGTACTGGGGTGCTTGCGCGACGAGGAGTCGGTGAAGTAGACATAGAGTGTGGTAGTCACGCAATTTGTCCGGCCGCAGCCACCTTAGCTCGGAGTATGAAGCACTAACATGATCATATCGGCGAATGTTGCAGGTGTAACGCACACAGGCATTCATGGTTAGTTCTAGCCGTCTTTTGTTTTCACTACTCATGCCTTATTGAATCACATCACAATAGTGGAGGTTCGGTAGAATGAGTGCTTGCACGAGCTGGCGTTTCAAGCCCTGTGGAAATATGTTCCGAAACTTTTTGAGAGCATAGAGACAAGCAGACGTCTTTCGGCACACTGCGACTGTATTCTCCGCCCAGTTGAGATGCTCATCCAAAGTTACACCCAAGTTCTTAACTGTTATCTGATATGGTATTAGAGTACCGTCGAGCAGAATAGGAGGTAGCCGTTCGCGGTAATCTGAACTTATTAATTTATGATGGGCTATTAAGATTACTTGCGTCTTTTTTGCATTTAGGTTTTTCGCCCATGTCACTACTGAAGACAGATCATTATTCATCTGAGCGATTGCAGTGTTTACATCTTCAGGTCTGACGCTTAGGTAGAGCTGGAGGTCGTTAGCATAGAAATGATATTTACAGGAGGACAGAACCGACGAAATATCGGTAACATATAAGGAAAACAAAAGTGGTCCTAAGACTGATCCTTGTGGCACTCCCGAGGAAACATGTTTCCAGGAAGATTTTTCATTTACGCAGACAACACATTGCTGTCTGTCTTTTAAGTAGCTTTCAAACCATCTTATTGCACTATCTGAGAAATTAAGCTGTTGCATTTTTCTGAGCAATATGTCAAAATTAACAGTGTCAAAAGCTTTGCAGAAGTCCAGTAGCGTCAATATTGTTGCCTTTCGATTGGCGATGGCATATTTCATATCATCAGTTACTTTAATTAGAGCAGTGTTTGTGCTGTGATGTTTACGGAAACCGGATTGAAATTTGTCATATAGGCTGAATTCATGCAAGTGTTCAGTGATTTGGTCATGAACAATATATTCAAGTGCTTTGGAAACAGCAGGCAGTATGCTAATTGGTCGGTAATCACTAGGCAGTTGCGGGTTTCCGATCTTAGGGATGGGTCGAATTATGCTTATTTTCCATGCAGTGGGGTACATTCCGTTCACGAGGGAAAAATTAAATATGTCAGTTAAGACAGGTACTAAGATATCGGCAACATTCTTAATCATGGTTATACCGATACTGTCGTTGCCTATTGCATCAGAAGAGATTCTCATTATTGCTTTTCTTGCCGTATTTGTTGTTACATGTTTTAGATGGAAGGTATCGTTGTTAGTTATCCTGTTTGGGGATTCTTGTGGACGGTAATTATCAGCCGTGCGGGTATTCAGAGGTGCAGAGAAGAATTCATTTAATTCGTTAGCTGACACATGAAAAGTAGTTTCCGATTTTGCCTTTTCGACTCCCAAGCTACGGAGATTCTTCCATAGAGTCGTGGGCGTCAGATCGCTGCATACAAAGGAGCGAGCGTGCCTGATTTTAGCATTGCGAATGCATTGTTTCACTCTGTTCCGTAGCTTTCTATATTCTTCGAAACGCTCCGGTTTCGGATCTGCCTTGAAACGCCTGTGGGCAGCATCCCTATTAGTCATCATTTGACGTAATTCAGCTGTCAGCCATGGAGCAGGAGATTTTCTTACACGGATTGTGCGCACGGGTGCATGTTTGTCATAGAGGGCAATGAGTTTATCACCAAGTTCATTAATTCTGCCGTCTATTGTAAAAAAAATGGTTCAAATGGCTCTGAGCACTATGGGACTCAACTGCTGTGGTCATAAGTCCCCTAGAACTTAGAACTACTTAAACCTAACTAACCTAAGGACAGCACACAACACCCAGCCATCACGAGGCAGAGAAAATCCCTGACCCCGCCGGGAATCGAACCCGGGAACCCGGGCGTGGGAAGCGAGAACGCTACCGCACGACCACGAGATGCGGGCGCCGTCTATTGTAGGTTCACTGTTTGATGCCATGAGATTTCTGAGCAATCGGCTGTTAGAGCGTCAAGGTCAATACGTTTCATGTTCCTACAAGCTATGTAACGCGATTTGATCCTTGGGGGCTGCACAAAGTAGGCTAGGAATATCACATCACGTGCTGAGAGGCCAGGGGCCGATGTTTGACCAACATCTCTTATTTTGTCAGTCTGTTTCGTTGCGATTACGTCTAGAGTATGACTGTGCGCCGTATGGTGTGTAGGTTGTAATGGAAGAATGTTCATGCTATTGCAACTAAACAGTCTTCTTAGGTTTATTGCGGAGGGAGTGTCTCTTAGCAGGTCTATGTTCAAGTCACCCATTACGATGACATGTTCGTATTGACACTGAACTGAATGTAATTCCGAATGGAAGGAACTCATTGAGCTTATTTTTGGCGGCTTGTACACGACGCCAGTCAGGAACTTCCGACTTTGTATATTTATTTCAATGAACATGATTTCAGCCTCTTTTTCTTCAGCAGGGTTTGACGTACATAAGACTATCGCTTTGAGATCTGTTCGTATATACGCGCCGACCCCGCCACCTCGCTTTTTTTATCTGTCTGCCCTAAGAAATGTGTACCCTGGGAAATGAATAGATGCAGAAGGTATGTGTGGTTTCAACCACGTTTCGGATAATAGGATTACTTGGTAGTTTAGTTGGTTGAAGAGGAGTCTAAGTTCTTCGTAATGTGCAGGTAAAGACTGGATGTTGCAGTGAGCTGCTAAAAGCTCTGACGCGTTCCGCTGAGCAGCCTGGAGTAGAGTGGCAGACTGGTTTGTCCCTTTGTTTGGCACTACATGCCGCGAGGGGCACTGGCCGCTGCTTCCGCCAAGTGACATAACACAGGGGTGTCCGAGATTTTGCGCGCCCTGTTTGTGACTCCGCGAGTGCCGAATGAAAGGCGACTGCAAGAGATTTCCTGAGGTTGCGGGAGTATAGAAAATGGATTAGTGGTATTCGGTGCAAGGAGAATATGATCAAAATAGTGACGGCTGTGTGTCACTGTATATCCTATGCCATAAGAGGAGAAATGTAATTAGCGTATTTGAAATAGCATAGGGTGGAAATAAGGGAAAGGGGAGTAATTTAAGAGGCCGCTGCTGCCAGCAGAGAGAAGTAAGCTTAATAATTAATAGATTATCGTAGGAAGCTAGAATTAAATTGAAATTTACTAAAGTGATACTGGTAGTGATTATCGTAGGAAGCTACAATTAGATTGAAATTTGCTAAAGTGATACTGGTAGTGTTTTTGTTATGAACAATTTAAACCGAAGAGATGGGTGATTAATGAACTAAAGGAGAGACTAATAATAGCAATAGAACTATTACGGAATGGAAGTGAGAGACAGCATGGAAATTCTACACGTTTCTTGATGTCGTACCAGACCAACATGACTATTTTACCCGAACTACTGATTTAAATTTCGTGCCACATGCCCCTTAACGAGCGCAATGTCAAACACAAATTCTAGATAGAAATAAGCAATCGTATTTCTGTTTATAACGATGTTCAGTGAGGATTTCAAATTTATTTAAGCGCTTTACACAATTTTACGCGTTTCGGAAATCGCCATCTTGAATGACAATATGCAAACAGTAGTCGCGTTTCGAATAGTGGCTCTCTGTGTCAATGAATCTACTTACAGCACACAGCTGTGTAATTCTTCCCGCAATACGCTGTAACGGTAGCAAACACTTTGGTCTGGATGGTGTTGGTAGTCAAAACTGGTAAACTGTATTTGGAGTATCAGAAAACTTGCCACCTACACTCAGAGTTGGTGTAATTTTCATGACGTCTCCCGTGGACATCATTAGTGGTGGTAATCGTACAATAAGTGCCTCCATACATACGGGCAGATGGATAAAGGTTAATTTACTATCATATAATAAGCGATGGAGGAGGGCGAAAACGTGTGAGAAAATGTTACCAACGTGGCGGCTATTTTAGAATCCGCCATCCTGTTCCAATTCCTAATTCATATAGGAGGGTGAGTCAAATGAAAACCTTAAATATGAAATAAAAAATCGAAATTTCGCGCCGTTATCCTGTAAGTTGTTAAGCGTGCTACAAACAGCGTGCAAAATGGCCTGTAGGTGGCAGCATAGTGCAGATGCACACATACAGTCGCAGTATCAGTATAAAGATGGCCGCCCCACTTGCAGCTTGCACCAGGGAAGATCATCGTTCTGTTGTTCGGTTTTTGCGTAGTGAAGGTGTGAAACCTATTGAAATTCATCGACGAATAAAGGTTCAGTAAGGTGATGCATGTTTGTCACAGCAGCAAGTCTACGAATGGAGTAGGACGTTTGCAAATGGAGTGACTTCAGTGGAAGATGCTCCTCGTCCAGGTCAGGCACAACGAGTTGTGACTCCACAGGACATTGCATCAGTTGAAGCCATAGTGAAGGAAAACCGCCGAGTGACACTGAATGACCTTGCATCATGTTTACAGATTAGTCATGGGTCAGCACACCACATTGTGCATGGTGTGCTCCAGTTTCACAAAGTGTCTGCAAGACAGGTGCCACAGCAGCTGACTCCTGAAATGAGAGAACGACATGTGGATGCTTGTGAAGAACTTCTTCGGCGCTTTGAACGAGAAGGTGATGGCTTCCTTGCAAGAAGCGTTACTGGGGACGAAACCTGGGTTCACTTCCACCAACCGGAAACGAAGAGAGCGATCAAGGAATGGCGCCATTCCTGATCACCAACACCAAAGAAGTTCCGAACAGAACCATCAGCAGGGAAAGTTATTCTGACACTCTTTTGGGACGAAAAAAGCGTCATTTTGGAGCATTACATGCCTAGAGGTATCACTGTCACCAGTGCATCATACACAGATCTCCTAAAAAACCATCTGCGGCGTGCAATCGGATCAAAGCGACGTGGATTGCTGTCAGCAGGTGTCTTTTTGCAACATGGCAATGCAAGGTCCCACACTGCCCATACAGCAGTTGCAACAATCGCAGACCTGCATTTTGAGTGTGTTCCTCATCCGCCATACTCACCAAACCTTGCCCAAAGTGATTTCCATGTGTTTGGACCACTAAAAGACGCAATGGGAGGAAAGAAGTTCCGTTCTGATGAAGAGGTACGCCACACGGTGCATGACTGGTTGCGCTGACTACCAAAATACTTAGGACTTGCATTGAGCGTGGGGGAGATTATGTTGAATAGTGATACAGCTTTGTACCATTTCTGCACAATAAATATACAGGGTGATTCAAAAAGAATACCACAACTTTAAAAATGTGTATTTAATGAAAGAAACATAATATAACCTTCTGTTATACATCATTACAAAGAGTATTTAAAAAGGTTTTTTTTTCACTCAAAAACAAGGTCAGAGATGTTCAATATGGCCCCCTCCAGACACTCGAGCAATATCAACCTGATACTCCAACTCGTTCCACACTCTCTGTAGCATATCAGGCGTAACAGTTTGGATAGCTGCTGTTATTTCTCGTTTCAAATCATCAATGGTGGCTGGGAGAGGTGGCCGAAACACCATATCCTTAACATACCCCCATAAGAAAAAATCGCAGGGGGTAAGATCAGGGCTTCTTGGAGGCCAGTGATGAAGTGCTCTGTCACGGGCTGCCTGACGGCCGATCCATCGCCTCGGGTAGTTGACGTTCAGGTAGTTACGGACAGATAAGTGCCAATGTGGTGGCGCTCCATCCTGCTGAAATATGAATTGTTGTGCTTCTTGTTCGAGCTGAGGGAACAGCCAATTCTCTAACATCTCCAGATACTGTAGTCCAGTTACAGTAGCACCTTCGAAAAAAAGGGACCAAAAACTTTATTGGCTGAAATGGCACAGAAAACGTTCACCTTAGGCGAGTCACGTTCATACTGAGTTGTTTCCCGCGGATTCTCAGTGCCCCATATACAGACATTGTGACGGTTGACTTTACCGTTAGTGTGGAAAGTTGCTTCATCACTAAACACAATCTTTGAAACGAAAGATTCATCTGTTTCCATTTGAGCAAGGATAAAATCACAGAAATCGATTCTTTTAATCTTATCAGCTGCAGACAGTGCTTGAACCAATTTCAGACGATAAGGTTTCATAACTAACCTTTTTCGTGGGACTCTCCATACAGTTGATTGTGGAATTTGCAGCTCTCTGCTAGCTCTGCTAGTCGATTTTCCTGGGCTGCGAACAAATGCTTGCTGGATGCGTGCTACATTTTCATCACTCGTTCTCGGCCGTCCAGAACTTTTCCCTTTGCACAAACACCCATTCTCTGTAAACTGTTTATACCAACGTTTAATACACGACCTATCCGGAGGTTTAACACCATACTTCGTTCGAAATGCACGCTGAACAATTGTCGTCGATTCACTTCTGCCGTACTCAATAACACAAAAAGCTTTCTGTTGAGCGGTCGCCATCTTAGCATCAACTGACGCTGACGCCTAGTCAACAGCGCCTCAAGCGAACAAATGTACAACTAAATGAAACTTTATAGCTCCCTTAATTCGCCGACATATAGTGCTTAGCTCTGCCTTTTGCCGTTGCAGAGTTTTAAATTCCTAAAGTTGTGGTATTCTTTTTGAATCACCCAGTATTTAAAAAAATATTTAATGTTTTCATTTGAATCACCCACATATATACATATATGTAGTGTCACAAGTGCTGTTTAACGT
This sequence comes from Schistocerca nitens, assembly GCF_023898315.1. Classification (NCBI taxonomy): domain Eukaryota; kingdom Metazoa; phylum Arthropoda; class Insecta; order Orthoptera; family Acrididae; genus Schistocerca; species Schistocerca nitens. The sequence goes on from NC_064614.1 coordinate 75,165,424, forward strand.
GTAACCTTATGGAATATGCACGCAACATGTTTAAGCCATACAGTTACAGGTTAAGCGCCACTTGTGACACTTTAAAAGCATCACAGAACAATTTACATGTGTAAAACATTTAATTTGAGTTTTTTTTGTAAAACATTTAATTTGAGTTTCCATTATGCATCAGATATGGCACATGCTCCCACAAATTAAATGTCTTCCGCACCTAAATTGTTCAATGATGCTTGTCAGGTGTCACTATGTTATTTCTAGATCTACAGCGTATGCAGAAATACGTAGACCTCATTAGCAACAAAATATTGTCAATGTAAACTCGGCACATTGTCAAAAAATACGTCAGCAACACACACACAACGCTTACGTCAAGTGTTATGTTTCATTGACGTGTCTAAACTATGTGTCGAAATACACAAAGAGTGTGGGAATTTCGATCTGAGACTACTGGTGTTCCATAGGACAAACTGACATCACGAAGCATTTCATCAGGGTTTCAGTAGTGCATCACCTCAGTAAGCAGTGTTTTTGGGGTGGAAGAAGATAATGCACCATGTTCAACATTAGAAAAATGTAGCCGATCTTCCTGACTGGCTAACAGTGCACACTACTAAGTTTGGACTAGGTCCGCTCGAGCTTATCTACACAAACAAACTTTTGACGAAAGCTGGAACATTTACCAATGTGCACTATGATGCCAAGGATCTCTCAGACATTTACGCACTTTATTTTCATAATTGCCTGCCAAATAATGCCAAAATCTAATCATAATACTCCGAAATATGCGATGTAGAAACACACAACCAAGTCACAGGCACATAAAGTCCCCAAGGTGCTTGCATGAGAATATTATTCTGATGTCCCTTGAAGTGCATATTTGAGACCTTCTTGATGCATGGAATAAGAAATGTGTACATACAATCTGGCCATGGGTAACAGAGGAACAAGACAAACGTCAAACATGGGCAATCACAACTGTGGAGCAGGACAGAAATGAATTGCCTGTATCTCAGAAATATAATCTTTGGGTCAAAATAAAATTATTTAAGAAAATGAAGATTTCGAACACACACACACACGCTGATAAACACACACACACACACACACACACACACACACACACAAACACGCACGCAATAAAGTAACAGCTCTCTGGCTGTGAATATTCGAACTTTGCACCACAGTAAAATTATGTCTCAAAATATGTAAGATTTCTAGCACAAGACACTTGTGGCACTGTTGCCATAACTTGTTTGTCCTGAAAAATTAGAAAAAAAAAAGGTTCGCGTGATTGGGCAGCACTTATTGACAAATGAAGTTTTCCTTTATCACACCCTACAAGAAGAATGGACAGGCAAATTAAATATTTCCACACCAAAAATACCCGTATACTTATCAAATTACACACGACTCACTTGTTGGTACTACTGAAATAAATTACTTGTTAGTTAACGAGGTTACTTCGATCTTTGTACCATACATTAAAATTACAAAAAATTGTTCTATAAGATTACAAAACACGTAAGAGCACTAATACTCAACCAACCTTTCTCTCCGTCTCCTTTTCCCCCCTCTCCCTGCCCATGTCTTCCTTCACCCTTTGTATGTCCATTTCCTCGTCTCCTTTCTGTCCATCTTCATTTTTTCTCCCTCTCTGACAGTGAGTTTTGTTTATTGTTACCTTGACTGGGAATTGAAATCTCTTACAGTAATTGTGATCATTGGAACTCGGGTTATGAGAGAGACCTGTCCAGCTGCTGGATCCGTATGGATAGTAGCTTTAATGACGGTATTTCGCGTAGTATTGATCTTTGAATGGGGAGAATGCCAAAGATCCGGAAGATCTGATTCCATTGTAGTATTCTAATCATAAGTTAACAGCTATAAATAAAACTTTCCTATGTTCTGGAAAACCGACAGTGAGGAACAATACAAAACAGAACTTCGTTGTGTATACAGCTGTACTTAAAATTAAGTATAAGGAGAACGAACGTATGGGTGAGAACGCTATGTCTCACGCCCTACTATCGTAGGTGAAACTGTCTGCAAGAAAGAAAACGAACCACACGTTTTCCCTGCACAGGACAGCATAGCGTCTATTTTCTCGCAGTCAGTTTTAACGAATAACCTGTATATTTACCATCACCATCAATTTTCTATCATGTTGGAAGATTCCTTGCCTCTGCATATTTTGTGTTCCATTGATTCATTCTTGTTGTTCCTGTATGTTGTACTGTCCATCATGTCATCCAGTATATTATGTATAAGTAATTCTGTATGTAATCATTCAAAGTGTATTGCAGTGACGCAGCACTTTTGCCCTGTGGATGAATTTATTGTCTCACGAACACTGTTGAACCGCAAGAGACCGGTGATGCTGTATTGTAACATATCACAATAAAAAAAAAAAAGAGTCAATCCTGAGACATGTAATAGGTAATTTCTCTTACTTTGCTGAACTGGCTTAGAAGTATCATCGTGCAAACAATTATTTCACTTTATATTTATGTAGGAATTAGTACAGTGTCGTGAAAAGGGTTTATGAAAGTCGGTCACGTACATTCCGAGAATTTTGGTAATTATGTTAGTCGAAGGCTTGCCTCTATATAGTAGTGTAGTTTGGAAGGAGAATTAAAATGGTTTCGAACGTGTCTTCATACGAGAATTTTTAAGTGAGTGATGTATCAGAAGAAATAGTTTCAATTTTATTAATATTCCAATTTCGATCTACAAATTTATGATGGTCACATCTTAATGTAGAAGTCTCTTCAAGTCAGAGTCGGATTCAGTTTCTTCATTTTGATGTAATTCGTTCTTCACAAATAATTAACTTTTGCTATAGCATTCGTACAAAGTACTGAATACTAAAGGGCGTTCTTTTGAAAGGAACAGCCATTTACTGCGTTTCTCACCTTCCAGGTGACGACAATGATTTGAGTCCAACGAACAAAACAAATAAGATAGTAAAAGAAATTATCGACGCAACGAATATGCCGAGGTGTTAACAACACATCTGTTCATTTAGCTTTATCGGTGCTATTTATCGAATGTTTTTAATACATAGGTGTACAACGGATAGGCAAAATAATGCGAACGTCTGTACTTACATGGGAATGGTTAATTACTAAGGGGTGGCCGAGCGGTTATAGGCGCTACAGCCTGGAACCGCTCGACCGCTACGGTCGCAGGTTCGAATCCTGCCTCGGGCATGGATGTGTGTGATGTCCTTAGGTTAGTTAGGTGTAAGTAGTTCTAAGTTCTAGGGGACTGATGGCCTCAGAAGTTAAGTCCCATAGTGCTCAGAGCCATTTGAACCATTTTTAATTACTAAGGGGTTGGAGCCCCTTGTCCGTAATACAGCTGCGATTCTTCTTGGAACACTGGCATATAATGATTGTATAGTGTTTACTTGGATGTTAAGCCATTCTTACATAAGAAACCTTCTAACTCCTGACTAGGGAGGTGGAAATCGGCTACGGAGTCTGCGCTCCGATATCGCCCAGGACGTTTCGATAATGTTCAAGTCCAGGGACTGTGCTGGCAAGGGCAGACGCTACAGTTCAGTTGCATGCTCCACGATTGTTCTGTCCTGACTGTGTGACAGTAGTGATGGGATTAGCAGAATACCATGATACGGCTCCTCATACCATCACACTTCTACCTCCGTGCTTAACCGTTGGAATCAAGCAATCAGGATTGTAGGCTTCTTTTGGCGTTCTCCAGACGTAAACCCGGCCCCATGGCAGAAATAACGAAAACGTTGACTCGTCGGATCGTATGACGTGTTGTCACTGATCAGCGGTCCAGGATTTATTCTCCTGACACCATGTTCTACGCTTCTTTGCGTTGATTGTCGTCACTAATGGTTTCGGGGAAGCAGCTCGCCCATGAATATTCACTTTATGGAGTTCTCGGCGGACAGTGTCGATAGATGCGGTGTCTCGAAGGTGGCTATTGAGCTCTGGAGTCACTTTAATCGCCGTATTTTTGTGTTGTTTTCACACAATTCTCTGTCATTTAGTTTTGATTTGCACCCAGTATTACTTTTACACGATGATGTCTTTCCATGTTTTGTGTAGGCTGGCATGAGTGTTGAAACAGTTGCTCTTGAAACATTCAATAAGTTGGCTGTATTGGTTACTGATGATCCAGCTAATCGGGCCCCCATAACTGGCCCTCTTTGAAAATCTGTTAGGTCTTTCACTGCATGTCGACCTCGGCCTCCGAATTCAAATACGAAGTGTGCACTACTCGAAAACAACGTGTACTGATGCCTAGTCCTTACTGACTGCGCACAGTCCAGCATGACACCCATTGCTACCACTGTTTACATTATTTTTCCTATCCCCTGAATACTGTTCATCTCTACAATTAATTATAGAGTTCAGATTAGGGAGTAGATTGTCCAGCCCCTGGTCTTGGTTTATATCTAATCGGAAGCTATAGGTTGCTCTCAATGGAGAGTGACTCCGTAGCTGTCGGCTGAGAATGGCTATGCCGAGAGCGAGGCGAGGTAAGCCCCCCCCCCCCCCCCCCCCCCCGGTGCAGGCACGGAGGGGATGTATAAGCTGACCGGAAAAAGAAAGCGAGAGAAGCATTTTAAAAATTAACTGGCATACTTGCGTGAGTTCTCCTACCGCTCAATCCCATCGTCTTCCTTCAGAGAGAATCCTTTCTCAAGGCCCGCGTCTGTAAGAGCATGCTGCTGTCGCAAGGTCTTCTCTAGCGTGTCATTTCGTCCGCAACTATCGCCGAACAGATGTCTAATGCTAACGTGGTCCATATGGCAACAGTGCACTAGGTTCGCACAGCCGCAGCCTACATAGTTACAGTACTTCGTTTCATGGAGTTCTTGCTGTTCCTTCCCTCCGTCGAAGTATATCAGAAGTCGAACAGAGAGTGTTGTAGTAAATACGTTTGAATTGGATGAGGGGAATGGTAAGATGCTGGTGCAGATCAACACAACGAAATTTTTATTTAAACATTGTAGGAAAAACTTCCTGGCAAATTAAAACTGTGTGCCGGACCGAGACTCGAACTCGGGACCTTTGCCTTTCGCGGGCAAGTGGCTCTGAGCACTATGGCTCTGAGCACTATGGGACTTAACAGCTGTGGTCATCAGTCCCCTAGAACTTAGAACTACTTAAACCTAACTAACCTAAGGACATCACACACATCCATGCCCGAGGCAGGATTCGAACCTGCGACCGTAGCAGTCGCGCGGTTCCGGACTGGGCGCCTAGAACCGCTAGACCACCGCGGCCCGCGGGCCAGTGCTCTACCAACTGAGCTATCCAAGCACGACTCACGCCCCGCCCTGAAAGCCTTACTTCTGCCAGTACCTCGTCTCCTACCTTCCAAACTTAACAGAAGCTCTTCTGTGAACCTTGCAGAACTAGCACTCCTGAAAGAAAGGATATTGCCGAGACATGGCTTAGCCACAGCCTCCGGAATCTTTCCAGAATCTCATTCTGGGATTGTAGAAAAAGTTTTGAAAATTTTATTTCTGTATAATTTTTTCTTTGGAACAAGCAATTTTTATAAAATTACAAAAAGATCTCTTTAACCAAAACATTAATCGCACTAGCCCAGAGACTGGCCTAAATCCATCAAAGTCACGCAAATATTCCAAAACACAGGCGGACACTTGCATCCCTTAAGCAAAATAGGCATTTACTTTAACAGCATCAAATTTGTGAAGCCAAATGTGCGTTTACCTTAACAGTTTAGAAGTACAATTTATCAAAATGTCACGTATGCCACTTTGTAGAGAGAAAAATGTTACTTAAACTAGATCACATGAACCAGAGAGCCAAATGTGAGATATGTCACCCTTGCGAAACAGAAATTGCTTTAAACAGAACTCAGAGAGGCAATGCAGCGAAGTGTGATCTAAGTGACTTCAAAGAAAGCAGAAATTAACTTAAGCAGCATTAAAAGGTATAATATAGATTGGATTTGACCTACGTCACATCAGGCTTTAAGAAAAAGACAGCACGTTTAACGAGAATGATCTCAAATTATACATTAAGGCCGTGAGGTGGGGTGCCATTAAAGGTTCTAAGTCTCCCCTTTTTATTCTTAATAAACAATTGACAGTCGAGTCAGATTTAGAAAATAATATGGTACCTCCCGTGCCTCAGTAGGATAGAACAATAAACCTTTAATAGTCAATGCTGTCTGTGAGACACGCAACACATGTCAAATTCATGGCTAACATTAAAGCAATCTGTCGAAATTTTACAATAATAACCATTCGCATGGGAGCCTTAGCAGCAGATGCTAAATGCTAGTTACTTCAGTCTCCTAGTCAAGTATCAGAATAGGTTTCGTTTAAGGCGAAAGTTTTAACTGAAATGGTACAAGGCCTACTGCTGAAATAATTTGGTAAGCCTTAAAATAAGATTTAAATACTAAATATAATGCTAATTACAGCCATCAATAGAAGCGACAAAATAACACGTCTCAACTACGAGGCAAAATGGCGCGGACGATACATAAATTTGAATTGAGCCAACGAGTAAGCGTCACCTGGTCTCAATTGGAAGGTGTTAACTTAAAACTCTGGTTTTGCACGTAAACAGGTGTTGACTGGAAATTACAGTAATTAAGTAAAATACGAAGGACAGAATGCAGTCACCTTAGTACGAAGTACTGAAGTTAGTGGACACAGTCTACACTAATACAGTCACTGCGATTGCGTCTGAACGTTAACAAACTTCGGTACGAATATACGTCCATAAACCTAGTACAGATCAGTGACACATGCGCTTTCTGACCAAATTAAACAAACGTCAACAGTCAGAAATGGCCACTAAATAATTTAACATCCAAGGGCAAAACTGAGTAGAACTTATTGACATACTGGAAATGACGTGGTTGGCATTACCTAAGATTTCACTCATCAAGGTTAATAAGCACCAATTGCACATAATCGTGTCTCAGAATATCTGATAATACACTCTCAAGAATAAAGGTACAGTAGCAACTCCGGCAGAAGCATTTATATTGGGCAGTCCTGTCACTAGTAGAAAAGAGGAAGGCCAGAACCCAAGGGCGTGACAAAAGCTTTCCATAAGACTTGCAGTTCCACAAGGACAGTAGTGAGTAGCCTGTGCCAACCTCTTCTTCTCAGATTAGCAGTCGCAACATACGTCCTCAATTATTTGCTGGATGTATTCCAGTTTTTGCCCTCTCTACAGCTCCCTCTAGTAAAGGAAATAATTCCCTCACGTTTAAATAGCTGTCCTGTCATCCTGCCCCTTCTCCTATCAGTGTTTTCCACATACACTCCTGGAAATGGAAAAAAAGAACACATTGACACCGGTGTGTCAGACCCACCATACTTGCTCCGGACACTGCGAGAGGGCTGTACAAGCAATGATCACACGCACGGCACAGCGGACACACCAGGAACCGCGGTGTTGGCCGTCGAATGGCGCTAGCTGCGCAGCATTTGTGCACCGCCGCCGTCAGTGTCAGCCAGTTTGCCGTGGCATACGGAACTCCATCGCAGTCGTTAACACTGGTAGCATGCCGCGACAGCGTGGACGTGAACCGTATGTGCAGTTGACGGACTTTGAGCGAGGGCGTATAGTGGGCATGCGGGAGGCCGGGTGGACGTACCGCCGAATTGCTCAACACGTGGAGCGTGAGGTCTCCACAGTACATCGATGTTGTCGCCAGTGGTCGGCGAAAGGTGCACGTGCCCGTCGACCTGGGACCGGACCGCAGCGACGCACGGATGCACGCCAAGACCGTAGGATCCTACGCAGTGCCGTAGGGGACCGCACCGCCACTTCCCAGCAAATTAGGGACACTGTTGCTCCTGGGATATCGGCGAGGACCATTCGCAACCGTCTCCATGAAGCTGGGCTACGGTCCCGCACACCGTTAGGCCGTCTTCCGCTCACGCCCCAACATCGTGCAGCCCGCCTCCAGTGGTGTCGCGACAGGCGTGAATGGAGGGACGAATGGAGACGTGTCGTCTTCAGCGATGAGAGTCGCTTCTGCCTTGGTGCCAATGATGGTCGTATGCGTGTTTGGCGCCGTGCAGGTGAGCGCCACAATCAGGACTGCATACGACCGAGGCACACAGGGCCAATACCCGGCATCATGGTGTGGGGAGCGATCTCCCACACTGGCCGTACACCACTGGTGATCGTCGAGGGGACACTGAATAGTGCACGGTACATCCAAACCGTCATCGAACCCATCGTTCTACCATTCCTAGACCGGCAAGGGAACTTGCTGTTCCAACAGGACAATGCACGTCCGCATGTATCCCGTGCCACCCAACGTGCTCTAGAAGGTGTAAGTCAACTACCCTGGCCAGCAAGATCTCCGGATCTGTCCCCCATTGAGCATGTTTGGGACTGGATGAAGCGTCGTCTCACGCGGTCTGCACGTCCAGCACGAACGCTGGTCCAACTGAGGCGCCAGGTGGAAATGGCATGGCAAGCCGTTCCACAGGACTACATCCAGCATCTCTACGATCGTCTCTATGGGAGAATAGCAGCCTGCATTGCTGCGAAAGGTGGATATACACTGTACTAGTGCCGACATTGTGCATGCTCTGTTGCCTGTGTATATGTGCCTGTGGTTCTGTCAGTGTGATCATGTGATGTATCTGACCCCAGGAATGTGTCAATAAAGTTTCCCCTTCCTGGGACAATGAATTCACGGTGTTCTTATTTCAATTTCCAGGAGTGTATTCCTTTCCTCTCCGATTCCGCGCAGAACCTTCTCAATCCTTACCTTATCAGTCCACCTAACTTTCAACATTTGTCTGTAGCATCACACCTCCAATGCTTCGATTTTCTTCTGTTCCGGTTTTCCCACAGACCATGTTTCACTACTATACAATGCTGTGCTCCAAACGTACGTTCTCAGAAATTTCTTCCTCAAAAGAAGGCCTATGTTTGATACTAGTAGACTTCTCTTGGCCAGGGACGACCGTTTTGCTAGTGCTAGTCTGCGTTTGGTGTCCTCCTTGCTAAGTCATTGGTTATTTTGCTGCCTAGAAAGTAGAATTCGTTAACTTCATCTACTTCGTGGCCATCAATCCTGACGTTAAGTCCCTCGCTGATCTCATTTCTGGAACTTCTCAACTCATTGGACTGTTCATTTCATTCAGGAGCTCACATAACTCTTGTCCTATTTCAGTCAGGATATGAATGTCATCAGCGAATCGTATTATCGAAATCGTTTCACCTTGAATTTTAATTCCGCTGATGAACCTTTCTTTGATTCTCATCATTGCATCTTCGATGTACAGACTGGGCAGACAACACCCATTGTTACCCATTTTTAATCCGAGCATTTCGTTCTGGGCCGTCCACTCTTGTCATTACGTCTTCCCTCTTGTACCTATTGTATATTACCCGTCTCCCCCTTTGGTTTACTCCTATTTTTCTCAGAATTTCGAACATGTTGTGCCTCTTAACATTGTCGAACTTTTCTTCCAGGTCGGCAAACCCTATGAACGTGTCTTGATTTTTCTTCAGTCATGCTTCCATTATCAACCGCAACAATTGCCTCTCTGGTTCCTTCACCTTTCCTAAAGTAAAACTTACCGCATCTAATACATCCCCAATAATATTTTCCGTTCTTCCGTATATTATTCTTGTCAGCATCTTGGACATATGAGCTGGTAAGCTGCTTGTACGACATTCTCGCAATTGTCAGCTCTTGCAGTCTTCGGAATTGCGTGGATGATATTTTCCCGAAAATCAGTTGGTAGAACACAGTGTGCACACCAACGTGAATAGTCGTCTTGTTGCCACTTCCCCCAATGGTTTTAGATGTACTGGTGCAATGTTATCCATCCTTCTGCCACATTTGATTTCTTCACATTTTTCATGCAGCCATTTTGTCTTCGCTTCCCTGCACTTCTTATTCATTTCGTTCCTCAGTGCCATGTACAGTATTTCTGTATTCCTGAATTTCCCTGAATATTTTTCTACTTCCTTCTTTTATCGATCAATTGAAGTATTTCTTCTGTTACCCACGCTATCTTCGCAGTTACCTTCTTTGTACCTATGTTTTTCTTTCCAACTTCTGTGATTACCCTTTTGATAACCCTTTTTAGACATGTCCATTCCTCTTCAACTCTACTGCCTACTGAGCTATTGCTTATTGCTGCATCTAGAGCCGTAGAGATGTTCAAGCGTATCTCATAGTTCCTTAATACTTCCGTATCCCACTTCTTTATGTATTGATTCTTCTTGACTAATATCTTAATCTTCAGCCTACTCTTCATCTCTACTACTTTGTGGTCTCACTCTATATCTGCTTCTTGGTACGCCTTACAATCCAGTATCTTATTTCGGAATCTCCGTCTGGGCTTGATGTAATCTAACTGAAGCCTTCCCGTATCACCTTGTAAGTAGGCTATTTAGGTTTTCTTATTGGTAACGCCATGTAGCGCTCGGTATGAAAATCACTGGCTGTGCTGTGTGCAGTATGTGGCTAGTTTGCATTGTTGTCTGCCATTGTAGTGTCGGGCAGCTGGATGTTAACAGCGCGTATCGTTGCGCAGTTGGAGGTGAGCCACCAGCAGTGGTGGATGTGGGGAAGTGAGATGACAGATTTTTGAGAGCGGATGATCTGGACAGAGACAGTAAATTTGTAAGAATGGATGTCATGAACTGCTATATATATTATGAATTTTGAACACTATTAAGGTAAATACATTGTTTGTTCTCTATCAAAATCTTTCTTTTGCTTACTGTGCCTATCAGTAATTAGTGCCTTCAGTAGTTTGAATCTTTTATTTAGCTGGCAGTAGTGGCGCTCGCTGTATTGCAGTAATTCGAGTAACGAAGATTTTTTGTGAGGTAAGTGATTTGTGAAACGTATAGGTTAATGTTAGTCAGGGCCATTCTTTTGTAGGGCGTTTTGGAAGTCAGATTGCGTTGCGCTAAAAATATTGTGTGTCAGGATAAGCACAGTCTTGTATAATTTTTCAAAAAGGGACTTTTCAACCTGAACTTTTCCAAGTATATCTCCTTCTGTTGTGATTCTTGAACAAAGCATTCGCTTTAAGTAGGTGAAATTTATTACAGAACTCAGACTTTCTCCTTTCTTATTCCTTGCCCTGAGTGCATATTCTCCTGCAGCCTTTTCTTCTACTCCTTCACTTACAACTGCATTGCAGTACCACATGACTATTAGGGTTTCATCTCCCTTACGTACTGTCCGCCATCCACGTGGAGCACGTGTTGGTCTCACCGGGAACTTCTAGTACTGAGCCACACACAATTGATTTCATCAAATTGCACGGGCCTGAGGATGGCGTTGACGCAACGTCGAAACTAGTAGCCAAATAAATATAAAATCTTAAGTACAGCTGGAGGAGTTACATATTTAACAAAAATTATACCAGCTGTTACCCACCTTCATCCAATTTAAATACGGGTATACGAAGATTAATTTGAGTTTTGTTTACTTTCTCCCTCTCTGCCTCTTTCTGTCTCTTTCTACCTCTCTCTCTCTCTCTCTCCCTTCTGTTAATACCTTCCGTTCGTGGAATTTTCTTCTATGGCAAGTTTTTGGTTTAGGTGGCAGCCCTATTTTAGTATTTTTATATGTTTCTACTGTGGTTAGTTGATGGTTGTAGGCTGTCAGGTGGTCAGCAAGCGGACGCTGCTACTTGTTAAAGATGTGTAGTGTTCTGAGTATCTTGTTTTAAGCTTTCCGCATATTTTTTCTATGTATATTGACTGACAGCTGACCCATTTTTATAAAAACTACTTGTATATGGGACGTTCAATAAGCAATGCAACAGATATTTTTTCTCGGCCAGTTTCCGCTGAAAAAATACGGAATTTACTGTCGGACATCGTGAATATTCCCGCTTCAGCTCCAACAGTTTCATGAAGATATGGAAGGTGGTGGCGTTAAAAGTAGGCTTAGAAATGGCGTTTGTAAACGAGGTGCATTCCAAGCAGAGAGGTGTTTTTGGTTTCTTTTGGCGGAAACACAGAGCATCGAAGATATTCATTGACTATTGCAGAATATCTACAGAGACCTGGCAGTAAGAAAAAGTACGGTGAGTAGTTGGAAGAGGTGTCTGTCATCATCGCAACAAGATCGTGCAAACCTCTCCGATCTTCTGCGTGCCAACACACTGTTGGGGCTCCTGCAATGTTGAAACGTGCGGACACTCTCACTCGAGGTAATCAACGGATCACAATCAAATACCTGGCTGCTCTGTTACTAGTGGCGACGTACTCGTCCACAAGTTGGGGTACTGAGACGGGTGTGAGCTCTGTGTTCCTCGCCGCCCACCAAAAGATTATAAAGATCACAGGCGGACCATCTGGGCGGAGTTGCTTGCGCGTTAAGAGACTGATCGTGACAATTTTGCGTCGGACGTCTTCACAGGCGATGATACATGGGTTTATCGTCTCGAATTTTAAACAAAACTTTAATCCACAGAGTGGTGCCATATTACTTCTCCTCCGAGGATAAAAAGTTGGAAGCCGCACACTGAGCCGAGAAAGTCATGGCGACAGTCTTTTGCGACTCTAAAGGTATTATTCTGTTTGATGTCCCCTTTCTCACTGTGCAACGATCAACTCAGAAAATTGAAGAAAAGCCCTCAGAGTGTTCATCTCAACAAAAACGCAAACGAAAATTTCCTTCTCCACGCCAAGGCAAAGATTCACCAAATCCCGTGCACTCGAGAGGAGCTCACAAAATTTCGTTGGACTGTTCATTCTTATCCACGATATAGCTCTGACTTCCATCCGTTCGGCCCAACCAAGCACTCCGCAGGACGCAGTACGTGGATGATATGTAGGTTATTGATGCAGCAAGATTTTGGCTCCGACGTCGACAAGCAGAGTGCGGGCATAGAGGTCCTCCCAGTAGGGTGGCATAAGGACGCTGCATTCAACGGAGATTATGTTGAAAAATAGAATTTTGTTATCAAAAGAGTGGGAACTAACATAGTGTACGAAGGATGGCTGCAACGCGAGATTTTTACAGACGAATAGAAAAACTGGTAGCAGCTGACCTCGGGGAAGATCAGCTTGGATTACGTAGAAATGTTGGAACACGTGAGGTAATGCTGATCCTACGACTTATCTAAGAAAATAGATTAAGGAAAGGCAAACCTACGTTTCTAGCATTTGTAGACTTAGAGAAAGCTTTTGTCAATGTTGACTGGATTACTCTCTTTCAATTTCTGAAGGCGGCATGTGTGAAATACATGGAGCGAAAGGCTAGTTATAGTTTTTACAGAAACCAGATAGCATTATAAGAGTCGAGGGGCATGAAAGGAAAGTAGTGGTTAGGAGGGAAGTGAGACGGGGTTGTAGCCCATCCCCGATGTTATTCAAGCTGTATATTGAGCAAGATGTAAAGGAAACAAAAGAAAATTTCGGAGTAGGAATTAAAATCCACGAAGAAGAAATAAAAACTTTGAGGTTCGCCTATGACATTGTAATTCTGTGAGACAGCAAAGGACCTGGAAGAGCAGGTGAAGGAATGGACAGTGTCTTGAAAGGAGGATATAAGGTGAACATCAACGAAAGCAAAACGAGGATAATGGAATGTAGTCGAATTAAATCGGGTGATGATGCGTGAATTAGATTAGGAAATGAGACACTTAAAGTAGAAAAGGAGTTTTTCTATTCGGGGAGCAAAATAACTGATGATGGTCGAAGTAGAGAGGATATAAAATGTAGACTGGCAATGGCAAGGAAAGCGTTTCTGAAGAAGAGACATTTGTTAACGTCGAGAAAAGATTTAAGTGTCAGGAAGTCGTTTCTGCAAGTATTTGTATGGAGTGTAGCCATGTATGGAAGTGAAATGTGGAAGATAAATAGTTTAGACAAGAAGAGAATAGAAGCTTTTGGAATGTGGTGCTGCAGAAGAATGCCGAAGATTAAATGGGTAGATCAGATAACTAATGAGGAGGTATTGAGTAGAATTGAAGAGAAGAGAAATTTGTGGCACAACTTGACTAGAACAAGGGATCGGTTGGTAGGGCATATTCTGAGTCATCAAGGGATCACTAATCTAGTATTGGAGGACAGCGTGGAGGGAAAAAATCGCAGAGGGAGACCAGGAGATGAATAGACTAAACACATTCGGAAGGATGTAGGCTGCAGTATTTACTGGGAGATGAAGAAGCTTGCACAGGCTAGAGTAGCATGGAGAGCTGCATCAAACCAGTCTCTGGACTGAAGACCACAACAACGACAACATTAAGCATCCACTCTGAGGAAAACAGTTGATGGATGAGAGGGCGTTTATAGATGCAGCATGACGTTGTCCCAAACGTTGACCAGTAGAGTGGTACCACAAGGGCTTAAAGGCCCTCCGTGTGAGGCTGCATAAGGCCGCGACTTTGAACGGAGGTTATATTGAAAAATAGGGTTTTATAGCTAAAGGAGTGGGGAATGATATGCAGTATTGGAATTCCGAATAAAACCAATCTGCTATCAGAAAAAAAAAGTGTTACGTTACTTATTGAACGCCCATCGTAAAATTATAAGATGTATATTTCTGAGTAGAAGAAATTGCAGAGTGGTATACTACTGCCCATTAAAATTGCTACACCACGAAGATGATGTGCTACAGACGCGAAATTTAACCGACAGGAAGAAGATGCTGTAATATGCAAACGATTAGCTTTTCAGAGCATTCACACAAGGTTGGCGCCGGTGGCGACACCCACCTCTTGTTCACGTTGACGGTACGTCGAACAGTGGATGTTACATTTCAGACGTGTTACGACCCGTGGCTCTACCGTTCATTCGATCCCTGCGAAACCCTACATTTCAGCAGGATAATGCACGACCGCATATTGCATGTCCTGTACGGGCCTTTCTGGATCCAGAAAATGTTCGACTGCTGCCCTGGCCAGCACATTCTCTAGATCTCTCACCAATTGAAAACGTCTGGTCTACAGCTACATACATACTCCGCAGTCCACCATACGGTGCGTGGCGGATGGTACCTCGTACCACAAACAGCATCTTCTCTCCCTGTTCCACTCCCAAACAGAACGAGGGAAAAATGACTGCCTATATGCCTCTGTACGAGCCCTAATCTCTCTTATCTTATTTTTCTGGTGTTTCCGCGAAATATAAGTTGGCGGCTGTAAAATTGTACTGCAGACATCATCAAATGCTGGTTCTCTAAATTTCCTCAGTAGCGATTCACGAAAAGAACGTCTCCTTTCCTCCAGAGACTCCCACCCGAGTTCCTGAAGCATTTCCGTAACACTCACGTGATGATCAAACCTACCAGTAACAAATCTAGCAGCCCGCCTCTTAATTTTCTTCTATGTCCTCCGTCAAACCGACCTGATAGGGATCCCAAACGCTCGGGCAGTACTCAAGAATAGGTCGTATTAGTGCTTTATAAGCTGTCTACATTACAGATGAACCACATCTTCACAAAATTCCACCAATGAACCGAAGACGACTATCCGCCTTCCCCACAACTGCCATTACATGCTTGTCCCACTTCTTATCGCTTTGCAATGTTACGCCCAAATATTTAATCGACGTGACTGTGTCAAGCGCTTCACTACTAATGGAGTATTCAAACATTACGGGATTCTTTTTGCTATTCATCTGCATTAATTTACATTTATCTATATTTAGAGTTAGCTTCCATTCTTTACACCAATCACAAATCCTGTCCAAGTCATCTTGTATCCTCCTACAGTCACTCAACGACGACACCTGCCCGTACACCACAGCATCATCAGCAAACTGCCGCACATTGCTATCCTCCATATCCAAAGGATCATTTATGTAGATAGAAAACAACAGCGGACCTACCACACTTCCCTGGGGCACACCAGATGATAACCTCACCTCCGATGAGGTCAATGGTGGCCTAACAACTGGTTCGTCACAGTATACCAGTCACTAGTCTTGATGATCTGTGGTATCGTGTTGAAGCTGCATGGGCAGCTGTACCTGTACACGCCATCCAAGCTCTGTCTGACTCAATGCCCAGGCGTATCAAGGCCGTTATTGCAGCCAGAGGTGGTTGTTCCGGGTACTGATTTCTCCGGATGTATGCATCCAAACTGCGTGAAAATGTAATCACGTGGCGGTTCTAGTATAGTATATTTGTCCAATGAATACCCGTTTATCATCTGGTGCAGCAATTTTAATGGCCAGTAGTGTACTTTTATGGTGGAGGGTGAAGGGAGAGGGGGCGCTGCTTTGGAAGTTACGAAGTATCACTTCGGTGCAGCTCCGTCACTTGAATCCCCCGCACATCGCAGCAGAGCTGAGCGGCGACAAGCGAAAGTGCTCGCAGCGTGCTGGCGCGAGGCGTGGATGCCAAGACGGCGGCGTCCAGCGTGCTGTCTGCGCATGCGCGGGCCGCCGTGTTGCGCGCCGGCTGTTGCGGACGTGCGGCGGCGGCGGCGGCGGCGGCCGCTGCGAGGACGGTAGGCAGTAGTCGGTCGCGACTCGGCGTCGGCGCCCGCCCCTTCTGCCGCCCGCTCGCTCTCACGGCGTCCACTTGTTCGCCTCGTGACGTTCGCGGTCGGTACGCCCGAGGCTACAACAGCGGACTCCCGCGGCGGCAGCTACTCCACTGCCCTCCTTAGGCGTCGGTGCTCGCAGACGCTGTCACAGCCGCGAAGTGTTTCCACTCGTAGTCATTATCTCCCGTGTGACATTTGCTTTTTTTTTTTTTTCGAAAGACGCTGCCAGGTCACGTTCGCGAAGGTATGCTTAGCGGCGGCGTAGCGAAGCTCCGTGCCAGCACAGTGAGGCCTCTAAACCAGTGACGGGACAATGCGAGCTTCGACAAAAGAGAAGGTGTTCCTCAGCCACGACCAAAAGCGACAGCAGCGTCCGAGCCCGAAGACAGGGACCATGGTGGCCTGTAACTCGTTGTGGTTGGCCCTCGTCTTACAACTGTCCGTCACTGGTGAGTGTTACTTTGCCGTATCACTCCTTGATAGCTATTGCAGCGTTCGCCGTATTCCGAGGAGGCCCGTCTAACTTTCTCGCGCTCTGTCTCCCCTTCTATCCTGTGTTGCTCTGAGAATTGCTGCCGTCTGTAGGATGTAATTGGATCCGATGTAAACCAGTTACCCGACGAGTTACGCGAACATCAAATTTTATAATTAAATCGCGTTACACTTGTCTTCGCGCGGAATTAGGTTACTCGACGTGACTCGGAGCGTAAACTCATAACTGGCTTATAATTGTGTGTAAGGCGACATTAAGTGCCGCGAAGCCGCCGGCGATCCATTACCTTCGCGGAGAGAACATCATACGTCATTCCCACTGCGACACAGTATTAAAATGAGAATTGTTTCCTTCTTACTGTTCGTATTACGAAGACAGTAGATGCAAAGTGTGAAGAACTGGTCTCTGAACAACACATATATTCAGTAGCGTGTCGGAAACTATACACGCAAAATATTGTATCGATGACTTCCACATATTGAGCATAAAATAATTTTTTTTTGTAGTCCTGCGTCAAAGGCCTCATTTCGTATAAACTATAGCTATTTTGAACTATATCCGACTTCCTCCTAGCCATTATTACAGATTTCTGTCAAAAGTCATGAAAACGTAGCTACAGTATAAATATTCAAAACAGGACGTCTCGAATATTACCCTGGTCGTTCTCACAGCGTGCTTGGAAGGAAATGGATACACTCTCTGTAATCTTCGATAATGTGGTCACTTCGAAACAAACACATCAGACCAATACATGTTATAATCTCAACGCTTAAGAGGTACAGCGAGTGGAAATTATCAGGCATGTGAAGGACTCAGATACTTGCAAATTTACAGAGCGTTACCTGTTTTGTTTTATCGTCGATTTTTCTTCACAGCTGAAATTCAAAACGCCCTCTAGTGACGTTACTACTGCTGTTTAAAGCTACAGTAGAGCTACAAATGGCAATAAAACGTCAGCGGCCACGAGCTGTCAAATTCACTGTGCTCGGCTGTGTGATTTTATTTCTGAGCGTCGCAATGGAACATGAAATGTGACAATCTAATTTATTATTGCCTTGCATCACACCAACTCCAGCTACAAATGGTTATTCTTAAAAAATAAAGTTCACGTATGTTTAAAACGCAATAAAATTACCGCTTCATTCACAGATTTAACCCTTGAACCTACAACACGCCTGAAACTTGTATTCAATAAATTTTGTCGAATGATTCTGTTTATTTCCTTGTCTTTCTTAGTTCAGTTAGCGATGGATCTCTGCCATACACATTAATGGTGTCACTTTTAAGATAAATGTTATTAAGGGACAATAAAGCATCATAATAGAACACACTTTCTCAGTTTCCATAATAAATAACACAAATAGGAATACTTTGTAATCGTTGAGATTGGAATGTATGTTTGAGCTAGAATAATACTACCAGATTCATTCACAAATTTAATTCCTGATGGCACGTTTCATGATCTAACGAATTTAGTTGATACACATACATTTCAGAAACTCTATAAACGTGGGCTTATTTGTGAAAATTGTGACTGAATCGGTTAGGTTTTCTATTCGTCGTTAGTCATAATTATTTTGTAATGGACAGCTCTTCACAGCATATTCTCATATGATGTTTTCAGCACAGAATTAAGGACAGTTAATTATTAAAAATATAAAGGAGAAACAGTTCATGAAGAAAACTTTCGGAAACAAATGTAAAAATAAGTCAAATTACAAAGACGTTCTAGCCTTTCCACTTTCACTGCAGCTTACCTAAGAGTGTCAGTGAGCATCTGACTACAAAGCAGTCAACGTTAACTGCTTGTTATCATTCCACACTACCCTGCACTAAACTCTATGGCGCCCTAGCCGGTCGCGCTGGACCATTTGAAGAACACTGTTGCCTCTGATAGGGGCGGCGCAGGAAATTTATTAAAACTGAATTTGTCCGAACAAAAACAGCGCGACTTCGCTATCGGTGGTGGGCCGCCCACAGGTATGAATGCCGTGAAATATCGTTATTGGCCTGCACGGGGGCCGCTCTCAATTGAGACGGAATTTACAGTTGCGGCAGAGTCGCAATTTCCGCCACTGTGCGCGCAAAATGGCTACATTCCAAGAGTACTCTGGCCGGCCTGCGTTAATATCGCGAAGGCGGCACAGCTCAACTACTGTGGAGGGGGGGGGGGGGTGGTAGAGAGGGGGGGGGGGCGAGGTGCTCTCACTGGCTTAAACGGTCCCTCCGCGTCGTTCCACCAGTGAAGTGGGCGTGTCACGACCCATCTGGCCCGTTCTCACAGAGAGCAGCAAAGAGTACGTCTGGACAAAAACAGTGATATAATTACCGAGATAGACGCTTTCTAAAGAAGAGTTCGACGAATTGTTTGAGAGCTGCCTTTTGATGCACGAACTTTGCGTTTCTGTTCTTGTGATGATTGTAGAGAGAAAGTGTGTGTGTGTGTGTGTGTGTGTGTGAGAGAGAGAGAGAGAGAGAGTAGAGAGAGTATGCTCAAATGCACAACATTGCACATAAATATAACACACTGCAACAGTTCACTAACCTTTTATGTTTGTGCGAGTTTGTCTTTCGACGCCTTTATTCCTCCACAACCAAGAAAAACATCTCTGTTAAACGACTGAAGTTTAGGTATTTCTGGGAAGTGCTGCGTGTTTGATACAGGAGGCCAGAAACATCACAGAAGATTCTCTCTTTGTCACTTAGGGTACTATAATTCCATACTTATCGCTCTCGTGGGGACTGTTAGGGGAAAGATTAATTATAGTGCACACCGAGAGTTTTA
The DNA here is from genome assembly GCF_023898315.1 of Schistocerca nitens. NCBI lineage: Eukaryota > Metazoa > Arthropoda > Insecta > Orthoptera > Acrididae > Schistocerca > Schistocerca nitens. Next base: position 75,185,158 of record NC_064614.1, read on the forward strand.
AATAACATTCTTCCCACGCACTACGCCTAACTGGATGGTCAAGAAGCACTAATAAATGGCACAATGGGAGAGCTACCTTCTGCCACGCTATTCACCGTAGTATACAGAGCTTAGATGTGGATGCAGATACACATAAATATATTTCACTATCCACCCAGAGGCTACGTCGTAACATGGTGGAGTAAAAACCCCTAGATATGCGAAATGGAACGAATTAATAATATTAATGCAATGCATTTAATCTGCGACTGACGAAGGCTCAAACTGAAGTCAGTACGGTTGTTGTTTCAATAGAATAAAAATGTAGTGTGCAAATATCGGGGTCACGATTCTGCACGTTTCAACGAAATCAAATTTATTCATGACGCATTACATTGCAACTTCTCGTTGCCACACAGGATTTAGATAATTATTTATTTTGCTTGTAAACGGAGAAGCTACAATCAAAAGAAAATTAATTCTAACGTCCGTTCATAGTAACGAATCAGTTCCTTTCTGTGGTGTGGCATAACCTACAAAGCTTGAATATGGACATTAATTATAAAAGTATGTTATATTTACGGTAGATGTCAATGGCTTTCATCTATGCTAACATAATGATGTTCAGTAATGTATGTTATTCTTTAACGTCCCGCAGAATTTGAGATTTTTTTTTTTTTAAAATATAGACTGAACCCCAATGCCAGCCTGTATCTGAATAGCGCTGCTTCCAAATTGCGAAACGTTGACTGATCATGTCAATGGTTTCTTATTCAGGTGTTTCGTGGTAGCTATTGTTCATCAGGCAGAGATTAGGTATTAACAGAACTACAGCAGCAATACAATCAACTGTAATATCCATCTACGGTCAAGGTTAATTTTCTTTCAGCATATTTCAAGTTCTGACTCATCTTAAGAGTCAGTAGTGACTCTATTTCAACTTCCTTCTTCTTAAAATGGCATGCTGTAATTCCTTGTTTCCTTTATGCGACATAGCGAGGTAGCACTGAATGTAAGACATCGGTATGTCTTAGGAGGAAGATTCAAACAGCATTCATTTGTCAATATATACCAATTCTCCTAAATCACATCACGCGAATTCAGGAATCACTTTTAATAAATCACGACCGATTTCGTTTGTCATCTTTATCCAACTGAAGATGTCCTCCAACTCTCAAGACCATGTGCACGTCAAACAGTCGCCTCCTTTCCTTCTACGATTATACTGGTTACACCTTTATATATTCCAAATCAGTGCAAATAGCGTGACGGAGGATTTCATAAACTCGCAACAGCCGTCCAACGACAGCAACCGCTGATGTTCCCCCGTTAACTCTCTTAATGTAATCCTCACAATTTATACGGGAGTGAGAAGGAAAGGGTACAGAATATTCGTAAATTCTACCCTGGAAAAGAGGTGTTGAAATTTTGTTAGTAGATAACAGGTGAATGCAAGACTTGGAGCTTCTTAATGGAAACCTCACAATTTATACGGGAGTGGGTAGTAGGAGGGTACAGAGCTGTCGTAAATTTTATGCTGGGGAATAGGTTTTGGAATTTTGTTAGCAGATATCGGGTGAATGCTAGACATGTAGATTTTTTGTTTATGTATATATTTATTCAGAGTTTTTATCACGTAATGACCCCACAGTTTGCTCTACCTCGTTTCCTAACCGTTCAAAGTCCTTTTCTCAGTCCTCTCAGAGACTGATCTCATACACTTGAACAATGTTCGAAGAGAGGCCATGCAAGCCTGTTGTAAATAATGTGTTTTGTAAACAAACAGTAGTTTCTCAGTATCAATTAATCTAAGTTTGCCATTTGTCTTACCTTCACTTGAGATTATGCTATCTTTTCATTTCATGTCTCTAATTACTATTACTTCGAGTAGTATGATGTCACGAAGGAATCTAGCTTTTAATCGATTACTATTGAAGCAACTACATTTTACAAGGTTTTATGAGGGTTTTTCTTTTTATGTACGTGAATACAGAAAATATACAGCATTGTCCTTATTCCAAAATGCCACGAAACTACAAATGTATTACAACTTTCCGACCAGTACTTTTGCAATGTCATGAAAGACGTACGCCTAACATTCTGCGCATTTCCCTTTTAAGAAAATGTATGTAACAGCAGATAGCTAAAATCATTAACGTAGATATGAACTCAACAAATGAAATAGATTAATTACACAAATACTGTGCTGCCAACATTTCTTACAGTGGAAAATCTAAATACATTTATCTAATAATTGTATTTGATTGAGCTATTGGTTTATGAAAGAGGGGGTAGGGGGAGGGGGGAAGCGGTCAGTGAGCCATAATACATTGTAATTCAGGACAGGCACTTAGCGTACTCTTATTACCACTCTGGTTCACCTCTTTAACTTTAAGCTGTGACTTTCGAAATAGTAAAGCACATAAACAAACAACAGAAACTCGTAATAAAAGTGGGTTCCTTATGACGCCAATTTTTTTCTTTTTTTTGGTGACTTGATCGTGGAACGATAACTTTCTTCAAGGTGTTGTGTTTTACAATAGTAAGTGCTCCCCTTTAATTTGATTCGATCCGTTAGGGATGGTTGCTAAACGTCTGACACTGTAAAAACAGTGGGTTTGTTTATAAAATAACTTTTCTGTTACCAGTCACGATTTTATCTTTATTTATATTTCGCACGAACGCATGTTTCCCACTATAAAGCACGATTTCTGTGCACTATGCCATTTATTTGTGATTTACTTTATTACTTGAATATTTGGTTACGGGTAGTGTGACGTCATTAAACCTCACGCATTTCCTTCCTCTTCTTTACAGTGAAGCGCCAGCTTTCGTGTGAATATCGTTTTCTCTTAATTGTATTATATCTGGAAGCTCTTGGATATTCTTTGCTTTATTACGTGGTCATATTTTCTCACGCCAGAAAGCTCATGATTTAAGACTCATAACCATTAAGTATTCCGTTCTTATTGTGATGGACGCTAGAGAATTTCAGAAAGCTATACCTCTTCCATTTGTCATTGGGAGTCATACTACTCTGTGTGCACGTTAATAATATACTGCACATGAGCAGAGAACTCTGTCTCTCGCGGCTCACAGCTGATAAGTATCCTTTGTGGCAACCCGCTTGACCCAAGTCATCTTTTACTGTAATGTTCCTTTTCGTTGTATTCTTAATCTGCTATGAATTGTTGACATGTAGCTGGCTGCCATCGATGCATAGCACAGGCAAATAAAAATACTCCATCATGTTGATGTTGTGGTCTTCAGTCCAGAGACTGGTTTGCTGCAGCTTAAATTTTTACTCGATATTACCAAATTTCTCTTTTTCAGAAACGCTTTTCCTGCCATTGCTAGTCTACAGTTTATATCCTCCCTACTTCGACCATCATCACTTGTTGTGCTTCTGAAACGGCAAAACTTATTTACTACTTGTAGTGTTTCATTTCCTAATCTAATTCCCTCAGTCTCACCTGATTTAATTCGACTACACTCCATTATCCTCGTTTTATTTTTGTTGATGTTCATATTATATCCTCCTTTCAAGATACTGTCCATCACAAGGCGTACAATTCTATTTTCTCAAAAAAATGGTTCAAATGGCTCTGAGCACTATGGGACTCAACTGCTGAGGTCATAAGTCCCCTAGAACTTAGAACTACTTAAACCTAACTAACCTAAGGACCACACACACATCCATGCCCGAGGCCGGATTCGAACCTGCGACCGTAGCGGTCGCGCGGTTCCAGACTGTAGCGCCAGAACCGCTCGGCCACCAGCGGCCGCCCTATTTTCTCAATTTTCTCAATTTTTAAGTCAACCGCCAGCTTTAAAAGAAATAATGAGGAAACATTTCTGTCCCATTTAACTTCTAGTATCGTCCTGCGGTATATGTACGGGTGTACGGGCAGATAAATTTGAACAAAATGTTTTTTATGTTGTAGGCATCCTAATCGTTGCGTACAGAGCAAAGTGAACATTCCGGAACTGTTCCGATTCGTAGCAATTGAGGTAACTGGAAACAGGAGCTATTACCATGACAGACGTGTTAGTGTATTTATTCGTCCACTTTTATTGTTGTGAGAGCACGGGCAGTTTTTAATAACAAAAGAACGCTTCCGACAGACTCTTAAGTGCGTTAGATAGATACAACTCTACTTACAAGGGCCATCAAACCCGATAATCACGGTTTCTGGTAAGTCTTGGCTATGCTGTACAGGGAGCTATCCCGAGTACCTGGCCAGCAGCTTTTGATGCGGCGGCCACTAGTTTACGAGAACATCGATGATGAAGTTCCATGCGTACCTCCTATAACCCTAACATTAACTATGCTTGAACCGAGGGAGCATAGTGGATGGGTAAGCTTCGCAGTTAACAAGCTGTCGGTACGGGATCAAACCCTGCTTGTGTACCTCTTTCTTTTCAATTTCATCGTATAGAACACCGATAAAAATGGTTAATCAGAAATGGTCATTTTTGCCATAATAATTTTATTAATAAGTCAATCACAACAGCAAACAATTTTCAAATGTGTATTCCATTTGTGCTTCGTAGTTAAATTCCACATAACTGGACAATTACAAAGAGATCGCAATAATGGACGAAGTAATAGCAGCTGCGGAAGGTACCAAAGACAGACGAGAGTGTTCACAGTACCAATCGACGTACAATATATCCCTTCTGGAAACCGATTTGAACAAGAGTAGTCATTTCTTCACTGCACACCATGCGTCAAGAAAGATACTCCCTTACGTTTTCTCATGTATGCAAGAACCATCCGAGAAACTTGACGCGATATTGCAGTGCCTGTGTTATTCTGAATTACAATGCAAAGTTCCTTTGGGCATGCATACATGTTCAAGTAAAATGTCTCGCCTGTACGGGAATATACATAATGGATGTACGAGTACAGGTTGTAGACATACGGTTGACGACATAAGGAAGTTTGGGTGTGACCGTGAATCCTGAACGGATAGTCAAAAGGTAAGTCGACCGCTGTTAAGTGGGAAATGCGGGTTCGAGTCCCGTTCCGGCACGAATTTTGTCTCCATTCCGTTCTACAATCGATCGTTGCCCATATTCGTAATTATGAATACATTTTAAGTATATACGAGAAATCTGGTCGGGCTGCTCAAAAAGGAGCTGAGGAGTTGACTCCTAAATTAGAAAATGTAGCTGTGATCTGCAAGCAATTAGGGAAGTTCCCGAAAGTGCTGCACAAAAGAATTTTTAAAAGTGGTCATTCTCCGTACGTGGGAATTGAAAAATTTCTGTACATGACCGATTCGTTGGTATTCCAGCCTGATTAAACACTTCGTAGATGAACGAGAAACACGCACTTACACCTTAAACATTTTGCCAACTTTTCACGCTTATCATTACACATAGGTTAAAATTTTCACGAAAAAATTTCAAAAAGTCCAGATTTACCACAGACAAATACAGAAATGGCTTCGAGTGAAGATTTCATAACAATATATTCCATAATTGTGCACCATTTTAGTGCACCTGCTTTCACAAGAATAATAAAATACACGCGTTTCGGATCGAAGTTGATCGAAGAAAGAACTATCTCTCTGATATTACAAAATTTTCCGATATCGCTTCTCAAATATCTGTGTGTTTGCAAGTCAGTAGCTTCCATTAAATGTGTGTCATGGTCTAAGCGGTAGCGATGGTGATTCCGTAATTTATTCTGTGACAAATGCAATAAACATCTGTAAAAAGTTTGCTGTAATGATTGATTTAATAACGAAAAATGACTGCTTTGAATAATTTTGCGTGACGTATACTACTTAATGATATTGTGTACGAGGAAACTGAGAAAAAAAGTAGACGGGTAGAATTTCAACACTTTCAGCCAGCGTTAAGTCCGTCGGCCAAATCGTAACTAAAGTTATAGGTATAGGAGGTACGCATAAAACTTCAAAAGCGATTTTCTTGGAAACTATGGAACGTCGCGTGAAAAGCAGTTAGCCGGAAATCCTAGACAGGTCCTTTTTGAACGTACCTAAAACACATCAAAATCCGTGATTAACAAGTCTGATGCTCCCCTTGTTAGATCTGAGTATATTGCGCTACTGCATGGCTTTGCACGTCTTTTCAGAGAACAAGGCTATGAATAATATTTTATTGATGTTTATCATAACAATCAACTGTAGTCAACGCTTACCGATGTTGCTAACAAGATCCGTGATGCAGTAGCATTTATCTGTCTTTCTAAGTATCTACCTACCTAGCTACCTTCCTGTTTAAAATATTTTAATTAAACCCTTATCGGTTATGTGACGATTCCTGTCATCGGCGAAAACTTCATTTTTTTTGTAATTGGTGTGTTACGACTGTTATTTGCAAATACTCGTAACCATATCATTTGGAAAGAGTAATTACTCTGACAACTTTTTTTTTTGTGTACAGGCTATCGATATACACAGAACCAGCAGTAGCTTGTTGAAATTAAAACAAAATTCGTAACTATTTTATGTGAATTCTTTCAGTCCTCATAGCAGTATTGGTATTTTAGAGACAGTTTACGTCTCGATGCACAGAAAGTCACTTTCTATAGTTATCAAAACGTTAATCATAAGTGATTAAATTTTTCCTTCATAGATTTTATAGTTTGGAAATGTGTGACATAATACAAATGAATCAAGAGACAGAAATAATCTCTGTAATACGTCTCTGTAAGTCTGCGTGTAGTAATCTTAATGTATCCCTAGATATGTCGAACGAAAGTTGTTTAGTAGAAATTAAAGGGAATTTAACTGTTACTGACCGGAACGTTACATGGTAGCAAATAACACGTAAAAATTATCCATATTATATGCAACACTGCGATCGTAGGTATTTTCTGTAAATTATTTACGAACTGGAACAGCAATTATAAAGGATGCGCGCTAATATAATTACTTCAAACAAAAACGAGTGCACTAGGATCTTCATTATATATCTTGAGATCATCGTATAGCGCTTACAATTTCAAGAACCGTTTGGCCTTTACTAATTTATTCATCACAATGAAAGGCAGAAGTTGGAAGCGGGAAGCGATATTCAGCGACACACTGCACTGGTGGCAATTTCTTTGTAATTAAAATCAAAATCGCAGCTATTTTATGCTGTTTCTTTAAACCCTGATACTACTATTTGAATGATAATCATGTCAATTATAACAAGGTTTAAACAGGCGGAGCAGAATGACTGATCAAATTTTATCACTTTACACATAGTATGAGACATTAACGAAACGGCTTAGGCTGTTTTATTGGCTCTATCATAACTGAACCTTTTGTTTCACTCTTTTGTAGATCAGAAAAGAATTTACAGAGTCAATAACGCGTCTTTCGTCAGTTTGTCTCTCTCAGCGGAAACAGGAGTTAGAGAGACAGAAATAGTTGACACTAGTTTGGAAAATTTGTACTAAATTCTGAGTATCATTTGTTTACATACATTAGATTTGATGTAACTAATGCCGACATTCAACTTAGACGTAATAGTCGGCAGAAAATTATGTCCAACAGTTACTCGATCGTCACTCATTTTTATGTGCACAGTGAATTTGAACACTAATGAACTCTTTGACATGTGCTAATTTAGGCATCAAGACGAAAGGGCATAGAGGGGTAGCGATATTCAGCGATGCACATCACGATGCCTTGTTCTTCTTGGGTCAGACAATGTAATCTGTAAGTATATTTGAACACAAGTGTAATTGATGAAACAGGGTATTACGGTACGTGAAAGAGAGTTTGTCTGTAACGTACAGGAGAAGCCCTCCGAGTTCATTAACAGGAATGTCAGTCATTGATGCAGAGAGGATGGGTGTGTCGTGGGTACAAGTTTTAAAAACATCTCTGTAGAAAAGTGTTTTCGAATCACCATGCATGGTTTCATGTACTTAATGTGACTAACCAGCGAAAATTTGCTCAGAATATTCCTATCAAGAGAACATTGAGCGTGAAATAAGTTTTATCTCATTAAATATGCTGCAAGCACAACAGAAAAATCCGTATTATAATCGTAATTTATGTCACGTGTACAAAATTGTTTTTCACTGAATTTGACTCTTCGAACCACATATATTTAGAAAAATGTTTATATTACGTGAATAAACAAATTATATATCGTTATATCACATGCTAATAAACCTATGAAGACTTTTGATAATTTGGAATAACCAATAGTTTGAAACTACCGCAGAATATGTATTCTCAGCGGTGTTCTAGTGATACAGCATAAATGTAAGCAGCTAGCAAGGATGTCCATTTGCTTTGTGGAAGCATCTAAGTTACTGACCACTACGGTTCAGCTTTTTCTCTCTTTTAATACGTGTCCTGGAATTAGGAATAGCGAACCATGCGACGCAGTTGTTTACTTACGAGCGCGGAGACCCTGTTAAAAATTCACGATGTGCAAATGCGTGGGTAGGGCAAAAGAAGTGAAAAAATATCTGAATTCTACTGATGCATGACGGAATATAAACGCCCTATCACTAAAATGCCAGCTGTTTTGTAGCGGACAGTAGTGACTCGTTTCGGATGCACAGATACGAAGCATGAACGGAGGAAAATAAACACCGCACTTCGTCGTTCGCAGGTTTGACGTCGATGCGCTACGTGGGTAACATAAGCGCTAGGCTGCGGCCGCATCGGTTAGTTTGCATGTAATGCGTGGACGTAGCGGATTCGTGCTTGCATGAAGGATACGCGGTTGGCACGCCGCACGCGTAGCGGAGAGTGAGTCTTGTTTATTCATTTGTTTACTCACAGAAACTAGAATGGCCTTTCGTCATCGGGAGCAAGTTGAATTAGTCGTGTGGGTACGAGTATCAATCGAGTATAAAGTCCGCACTTGCCACGAGGCGTTCGCAGACGAAGCACTTGGGTACAGGGAGGTCACATTTCAAGCGAAACTGTTATGAAACGCAGAAATCGTGCCTACTGAAATGCTTCCCAGCAGACCTTAGACTTATTCGTAAGACCAATACTCCATCGTCTTTCCACTTATTTTTATTTGCACATCATTTAACCCAGAACTGTTATTTTTTAAAGAATATTAAAATAACAAAAATTTTAAATTATTTTCCTTAGTAAACTTAATATTGAACATAATACACAGAAACAAATGTCGAAAAAATTATTCGTACACACTGCTTTCCTAAGCCTCTAGCATTTTCTATCTAGTCCTTTTGCTTCCCTTGTGGACTCCAGAGATAAAAGTCTCTATTCCGTAACATAAAGTATGACGTCAACACCGATTTCTTTACACACTATTTCTAAATTTCTTATTTCATTTGGCTAATTTCCTTGTGGAACGTAAAATAAGTGCAACTGTTAAGGTTTATACTCTTTACAGTCGCGAATGGAGCGCAAAAAGAAGAACAAAGGAAATGCTTCTGTGGCTCGTGTAGTTAATCTAACCCTGTCTTCAGGGTCACTACGGAGGCGATACGTAGGGTTTTGAGATTTCTCACTTAATATTAGTTCCTAAAACTTTGTAAGAACGTTGTATATCTATCTACAAACGTCTTCCAAATCAGGTCTTCTTTTTTTTAGCAAAAGAAACTGTGACCATCTGTGCCACGTTTCTTTGTGAACGATCAATATCCCGTATTATTTTTATTTTCTATGTGCCCCGAACCCTAGAGAAAAATTTTTAAGTGACACTCGCAAGTGTTATGTAAGCAGTCTCCTTTGCAGAACGGCTGGATTTTCCCAGTCTCTTGCCTATTAACCTAACTGTACCAACTGCCTTCCTTCGAGGAAACGTATGTGGTCGTACCTCTATAAGTTGCTACAACCAGGTATTTATGTGTTTCATTTCTCTCAGACGCGTTTCGCCTTTTACTTAAGGCGTCTTCAGTGAATATACACTCCTGGAAATGGAAAAAAGAACACATTGACACCGGTGTGTCAGACCCACCATACTTGCTCCGGACACTGCGAGAGGGCTGTACAAGCAATGATCACACGCACGGCACAGCGGACACACCAGGAACCGCGGTGTTGGCCGTCGAATGGCGCTAGCTGCGCAGCATTTGTGCACCGCCGCCGTCAGTGTCAGCCAGTTTGCCGTGGCATACGGAGCTCCATCGCAGTCTTTAACACTGGTAGCATGCCGCGACAGCGTGGACGTGAACCGTATGTGCAGTTGACGGACTTTGAGCGAGGGCGTATAGTGGGCATGCGGGAGGCCAGGTGGACGTACCGCCGAATTGCTCAACACGTGGGGCGTGAGGTCTCCACAGTACATCGATGTTGTCGCCAGTGGTCGGCGGAAGGTGCACGTGCCCGTCGACCTGGGACCGGACCGCAGCGACGCACGGATGCACGCCAAGACCGTAGGATCCTACGCAGTGCCGTAGGGGACCGCACCGCCACTTCCCAGCAAATTAGGGACACTGTTGCTCCTGGGGTATCGGCGAGGACCATTCGCAACCGTCTCCATGAAGCTGGGCTACGGTCCCGCACACCGTTAGGCCGTCTTCCGCTCACGCCCCAACATCGTGCAGCCCGCCTCCAGTGGTGTCGCGACAGGCGTGAATGGAGGGACGAATGGAGACGTGTCGTCTTCAGCGATGAGAGTCGCTTCTGCCTTGGTGCCAATGATGGTCGTATGCGTGTTTGGCGCCGTGCAGGTGAGCGCCACAATCAGGACTGCATACGACCGAGGCACACAGGGCCAACACCCGGCATCATGGTGTGGGGAGCGATCTCCTACACTGGCCGTACACCACTGGTGATCGTCGAGGGGACACTGAATAGTGCACGGTACATCCAAACCGTCATCGAACCCATCGTTCTACCATTCCTAGACCGGCAAGGGAACTTGCTGTTCCAACAGGACAATGCACGTCCGCATGTATCCCGTGCCACCCAACGTGCTCTAGAAGGTGTAAGTCAACTACCCTGGCCAGCAAGATCTCCGGATCTGTCCCCCATTGAGCATGTTTGGGACTGGATGAAGCGTCGTCTCACGCGGTCTGCACGTCCAGCACGAACGCTGGTCCAACTGAGGCGCCAGGTGGAAATGGCATGGCAAGCCGTTCCACAGGACTACATCCAGCATCTCTACGATCGTCTCCATGGGAGAATAGCAGCCTGCATTGCTGCGAAAGGTGGATATACACTGTACTAGTGCCGACATTGTGCATGCTCTGTTGCCTGTGTCTATGTGCCTGTGGTTCTGTCAGTGTGATCATGTGATGTATCTGACCCCAGGAATGTATCAATAAAGTTTCCCCTTCCTGGGACAATGAATTCACGGTGTTCTTATTTCAATTTCCAGGAGTGTATAATAATACAGTTTTGTTTTGATGTGTAACATTTGTCTACTGTAAAACATTTCACGTCTCTTTTTATGTAAATATTTTATCACTTAGAGTTATTCGCGTTTTTGGTTGGCTTTTGCGTGTCCTCTTATCGTGTCACACGCTGGAGGTCGCACATACAAAGCTGTATCATTCTAGATTACACAGAAGATGCCTTAAAGTAAAAGGCGAAACGAGTCCGGGAGAAGTAAAATATCCTGCAGCAAGAAAAGGCGGTTTTTATTTCCAAAACTAATATTTCTGTGCGTTCTGCAGATGATGGCCACACAAAGCCGGCCAGAGGGACCTAGCGGTTCTAGCCGCTACAGCCTGGAACCGCGCGACCGCTACGGTCGCAGGTTCGAATCCTGCCTCGACCATGGATTTGTATGATGTCCTTAGGTTAGTTAGGTTTAAGTAGTTCTAAGTTATAGGGGACTGATGACCTCAGAAGTTAAGTCCCATAGTGCTCAGAGCCATTTGAACCATTTGATGGCCACACTCGTTATTCAGGCATTTTTTTTTTAGGTTGGCATTCAATTGAGATTCATTGTTGCTGTAGTCATAAGCTAAAAGTTTCGTGCCTTTTGTGTTAATGTTTTATAACATTGTTAACGTTTGGTAGGCCGGCCCAAGTGGCCGTGCGGTTAAAGGCGCTGCAGTCTGGAACCGAAAGACCGCTACGGTCGCAGGTTCGAATCCTGCCTCGGGCATGGATGTTTGTGATGTCCTTAGGTTAGTTAGGTTTAACTAGTTCTAAGTTCTAGGGGACTAATGACCTCAGCAGTTGAGTCCCATAGTGCTCAGAGCCATTTGAACCATTAAACGTTTGGTAATTTGGTATAAAATCAGTAGATGTTGGAAACGAAAGTTACTTAGGAAAAATGGTAGGTTTTGAAATCGCAGCTATTCCTTGGATTCGATGCCTAGAAAACCACAGGCCAAAACAGAAGTAAAATGAATCCTTGCGAAATATCAGAGGCAGCGAGAGTATTTATTTTCCTTGCGCTATTACTTTTGTATAATTTAGCATATTTGAAGATTATATTTATTTATTTTAAAGAGGTAATACTATTTTTATGGTAACTAGGCTACTTTAGGATTAGAACCGTCTGTTCATGTAAAGAAATAATAGCAGCTTTTAGTAAATTGTTGGACGAATGAAAGTAGTGGAAAATCATAACCATATAAACGTGTAATTATTTTTATCGTAGCAGATAAATGTAATATAAGGCATCTGAATACAAGAAAACGTCCAACAACGCACGTCTCCACGATCACTTACCAGCTACTGGAAATGTTCTCAACAGGCAGTGTCACGGAGTGTGCTTTCGAAAGGTAAAAAAGGAACGCTTAGTATTTCGCTCCCGTCGACGGCGAGTTCAACAGAGACAGAGGGCATGCTCTGATTCTGGAAAGGAAATGGACGGTGTCCTCTGAAAGGAAACATTGGAGCAGTTGCCTTAAGTGGTTCAGGAAAACTACGGAAAACCTAAATTCAAATCCGCGGACTTAAAAATGGTAGTGCAGTCACTGCGCCACCCCCGATAGCTCCTTTGCAAAGAATGGACGGTTTGAGTTGCGACACTTCATATGGCCTCGGATCGGGTGACCTGGTAGTGCGACGAAGTGATTCCCAGCTGAAAATAAATGAGAAGCTATTATTAGTGTGACAATCGCCTGGCAACCAAAAGAGATATTCCTGATACACTTGGTCGTAATCGGCGATCTGGAACTAGTTCTAATCTTTTTGGAGCAATGTTCTACACAGGACAAATAGAATTTATTTGTGTGTGTGTGTGTGTGTGTGAGAGTGTGTGTGTGTGTGTGTGTGTGTGTGTGTGTGAGAGAGAGAGAGAGAGAGAGAGAGAGAGAGAGAGAGAGAGAGCGTGTGGTAGTGGGGAGAGACGCGGATTCCACACTCAGATTTACTGACGTAATAGTAAGGAAAGACTTCTTTCGAACAGTTTCTTGAATAGTGTTTCACATTCAAGGTCCTTACTTCATTTAACTAATCTAGGAAATGGGAAAGATACAGAGGAAATTTTCACCCTTCGTTAGTGACAGAGTCACAGAACGATCAACGAAGTACAGGGTGATTCAAAAAGAATACCACAACTTTAGGAATTTAAAACTCTGCAACGACAAAAGGCAGAGCTAAGCACTATCCGTCGGCGAATTAAGGGAGCTATAAAGTTTCATTTAGTTGTACATTTGTTCGCTTGAGGCGCTGTTGACTAGGCGTCAGCGTCAGTTGATGCTAAGATGGCGACCGCTCAACAGAAAGCTTTTTGTGTTATTGAGTACGGCAGAAGTGAATCGACGACAGTTGTTCAGCGTGCATTTCGAACGAAGTATGGTGTTAAACCTCCTGATAGGTGGTGTATTAAACGTTGGTACAAACAGTTTACAGAGAATGGGTGTTTGTGCAAAGGAAAAAGTTCTGGACGGCCGAGAACGAGTGATGAAAATGTAACACGCATCCAACAAGCATTTGTTCGCAGCCCAGGAAAATCGACTGGCAGAGCTAGCAGAGAGCTGCAAATTCCACAATCAACTGTATGGAGAGTCCTACGAAAAAGGTTAGTTATGAAACCTTATCGTCTGAAATTGGTTCAAGCACTTTCCGCAGCTGATAAGATTAAAAGAATCGATTTCTGTGATTTTATCCTTGCTCAAATGGAAACAGAAGAATCTTTCGTTTCAAAGATTGTGTTTAGTGATGAAGCAACTTTACACACTAATGGGAAAGTCAACCGTCACAATGTCTGTATATGGGGCACTGAGAATCCGCGGGAAACAACTTAGTATGAACGTGACTCGCCTAGGGTGAACGTTTTCTGTGCCATTTCAGCCAATAAAGTTTTTGGTCCCTTTTATTCGAAGGTGATACTGTAACTGGACTACAGTATCTGGAGATGTTAGAGAATTGGCTGTTCCCTCAACTCGAACAAGACGCACAACAATTCATATTTCAGCAGGATGGAGCGCCACCACATTGGCACTTATCTGTCCGTAACTAACTGAACGTCAACTACCCGAGGCGATGGATCGGCCGTCAGGCAGCCCGTGACAGAGCACTTCATCACTGGCCTCCAAGAAGCCCTGATCTTACCCCCTGCGATTTTTTCTTATGGGGGGTATGTTAAGGATATGGTGTTTCGGCCACCTCTCCCAGCCACCATTGATGATTTGAAACGAGAAATAACAGCAGCTATCCAAACTGTTACGCCTGATATGCTACAGAGAGTGTGGAACGAGTTGGAGTATCGGGTTCATATTGCTCGTGTGTCTGGAGGGGGCCATATTGAACATCTCTGAACTTGTTTTTGAGTGAAAAAAAAACTTTTTACTCTTTGTAATGATGTACAACAGAAAGTTATATTATGTTTCTTTCATTAAATACACAATTTTAAAGTTCTGGTATTCTTTTTGAATCACCCTGTACAACAAAGGTCGGCATAAGAAAGGCGCAGTGTACCGCTGCCTCATAAAATTCAGATAGTGTTGCGTTCCTATACACCGCCTCCAACATACATCGCATTTAAGGACTACGATGGTAAAATTAAAGAAATTCGAGTTAACTGAGTTCACCAAAACCTTTTAATTCTACGTACTACTCATTAGTGGGCCGCTAACGGAGGAATACGATTTTGGTACACTACATACAGTCGTCCATACACCGTACGGTAACATCCGAAATTCGCATGTAGATGCTTATGTAGACTCACTAGCAGACATGTTATCTTCGATATATCGGTCCGAGCTGAGCGTGCGTGATAAGAAGAATATTTATTTTTTTAATGGAAAAGGATATCTCGCTCTCCATCCGTGGCTACTGGGGAAATCTGTTGAATGTAGGATTTCCATTGACCATCATCAGTCCACTGCGCTTGTCACTAAGTACAGGGCTATTACAAATGATTGAAGCGATTTCATAAATTCACTGTAGCTCCATTCATTGACATATGGTCGCGACACACTACAGATACGTAGAAAAACTCATAAAGTTTTGTTCGGCTGAAGCCGCACTTCAGGTTTCTGCCGCCAGAGCGCTCGAGAGCGCAGTGAGACAAAATGGAGACAGGAGCCGAGAAAGCGTATGTCGTGCTTGAAATGCACTCACATCAGTCAGTCATAACAGTGCAACGACACTTCAGGACGAAGTTCAACAAAGATCCACCAACTGCTAACGCCATTCGGCGATGGTATGCGCAGTTTAAGGCTTCTGGATGCCTCTGTAAGGGGAAATCAACGGGTCGGCCTGCAGTGAGCGAAGAAACGCTTGAACGCTTGCCGGCAAGTTTCACGCGTAGCCCGCGGAAGTCGACGAATAAAGCAAGCAGGGAGCTAAATGTACCACAGCCGACGGTTTGGAAAATCTTACGGAAAAGGCTAAAGCAGAAGCCTTACCGTTTACAATTGCTGCAAGCCCTGACACCCGATGACAAAGTCAAACGCTTTGAATTTTCGGCGCGGTTGCAACAGCTCATGAAAGAGGATGCGTTCAGTGCGAAACTTGTTTTCAGTGATGAAGCAACATTTTTTCTTAATGGTGAAGTGAACAGACACAATGTGCGAACTGGGCGGTAGAGAATCCTCACGCATTCGTGCAGCAAATTCGCAATTCACCAAAAGTTAACGTGTTTTGTGCAATCTCACGGTTTAAAGTTTACGGCCCCTTTTTCTTCTGCGTAAAACACGTTACAGGACACGTGTATCTGGACATGCTGGAAAATTGGCTCATGCCACAACTGGAGACCGACAGCGCAGACTTCATCTTTCAACAAGATGGTGCTCCACCGCACTTCCATCATGATGTTCGGCATTTCCTAAACAGGAGATTGGAAAACCGATGGATCGGTCGTGGTGGAGATCACGATCAGCAATTTATGTCATGGCCTCCACACTCTCCCGACTTAACCCCATGCGATTTCTTTCTGTGGGGTTCTGTGAAAGATTCAGTGTTTAAACCTCCTCTACCAAGAAACGTGCCAGAACTGCGAGCTCGCATCAACGATGCTTTCGAAGTCATTGATGGGGACATGCTGCGCCGAGCGTGGGAGGAACTTGATTATCGGCTTGATGTCTGCCGAATCACTAAAGGGGCACATATCGAACATTTGTGAATTCCTAAAAAAACTTTTTGAGTTTTTGCATGTGTGTGCACAGCATTGTGAAAATATCTCAAATACTCAAGATATTGTAGAGCTGTGAAATCGCTTCAATCATTTGTAATAACCCTGTATTTATCGGAACATTACTGGGCAGCACGAATGACATATTCCACTCTACAGCTGCCTGGAATTTGAATGCAAAGCTTTTGAACAGCACTGTGCGAACAAAGAGCTCATTTTATGACTGAGACGTTCGGAAATCGGAACAGGAAAACCTGTATGTACATTTAATGTGACCACTGTATTGATACCGACGTTAACGTATAAAAGAACCAACACAGCTGTCGTGAATGATATCACTGTATTCTGTACTGAACTCAATGCACAACTTTTCTAAGGTACACTGTTGTATACGGTCCGCAGTAACCCAGCTCTCATCAGAAGTGCCGTCATTACCTTATATGCAACACTGCGATCATAGGTCATGGAGTAGTCGCAGCTTGTAGTCTAGTAGCTAGCGTTGCTGCCTTAAGGATCACAGGGTCCCGGGTTCGATCTCCTGTCGGATCGGGGATTTTCTTCGCCAGGGGACTGGGTGTTTGTGATGTCCTCACCATTTCATCATTTTCATCATCTTTCGGGAAAGTGGCGAGACTGAAAAGTGAAAACATTGGGAATTTGTACGGGAGCTGATAACCGCGTAGTTGAGCGGCCTACAAACCAAATATCATCATAATCTCGTGCGGTACACAGTGTTGCCTCAGCACTGAAACCTCCTTTGTCACTGAACATCTTCAAGAAGGAAGCTGTTTTCACTGTCCCCTCAAATCGCCCAAGCGGCGACTATTAAAAAGACGCACCAGGCGGCCGAACGGATACAGATGGGAGTCTATTATAGTTCAATTCTTTTATCTTGGCGGCTCGCGCATGCCCGCCCAGACGCGGGAGATTGCTGCGTTGCCAGTTGCACACGACGCACGCGCCAATAGAAGCAGCGCCATAGTACAGCATAGTTCGCAAGCTTACGTTTAGGGGGGAGCGCGCAGTTCATGAAGTAAAGCCACCACGGCCGCATTAAAACCCTTTCGCTGCTACAAAGACGTGCTCCCTGCATTCCACGCTGTGCGCGATTTTGTCACTGCACTGCTCGCCTGTGCAGACACATCGTGTTCCGACTGCTTTGACACTCTTATCAATCGATTCCACAAAAACTATTTGGCCCAAAAATTAGATTTTTACACATCTTCTTGACTGATACCTTCCCCCCATAAATGACTTAATTTTGCTTCGATGTTCAACGCAGTTATTATGCAGCATTAAATATAGTAAACCATTGCACGAAATTTTGAAGAGTTTGCAGAGGTAAAAGTCCATAGAGTATACTTTCCGTATGGTCGATTTTAGTTGCCACAATGTTGAGAATGAAATGTGGACAAGATACCTAAATTTCATATAAAATTTACTGTATAACAATAGCTCATTTAAGTACCACATAGGTGTCGTATGTAATATTGAGAAATATTCCGTCTTTCGTGACTGTAACAAAAGTTTTATTTACACTGAGCACGTTTGGCTTTATTTTAAAGCACTCCAATCAATCAAAAGGAAGTAGACAAAATACATTAAACAAAACTGTGGACCTACAAAAACATTAGGACTTAAATATACCGTCTATCAGTGAAGTGCTCTGAGCTATGTCAAATATAATTTTTGTGTGTGGCACACACGAACATCATTTATTTGCTAAAACACTGATCTGCAAACAAAAACGTTGAATATTGTGTTACCGCAGCACAAAACTACGAAAGGTGACTTGACAATGGAGGAGACAAAATACTGTCCACTGAAGATGCTTCAAAATAGAGAAACGCGTCTGGTCTAAATAAGCCCCTTATTACAGTTGCAGAAGAGGAATATATTTCAGTACCATTGGTAAAACTGCGACTGTGGAACAAAAACAAGAAAGAGAACATGAGTACCATTGTGTATGTGCCATACCTTTCCTTGATTGAAGTGCTTTAAAATAAAGCCAAACGCGGCTGGTGTAAATAATACTTTTATTACAGTCGCGAAAGACGGAATATTTCTCAATATTACATACGACACCTATGTTGTACTTAAATTAAATGAGATATTGTTATACAGTAAATTTTATATGAAATTTAGGTATCTTGTCCACATTTCATTCTCAACACTGTGGCAACTAAAATCGATCATATGGAAAGTATACGCTATGGACTTCTACCTCTGCAAACTCTTCAAAATTTCGTGCAATGGTTTACTACATTTAATACGAATGTAAGTCGTGAAGTAAGGCACTTCGATATTGTTTTCAAATAATGAAAATACGAAGCATCGCACAAGGTTTGAACTCATAACCTTTCGCATAGCAGCCCAACACCTGAACCGTTACGCTAACGCACCTCGTCTGACTACGTAACGCCATGAGGACTATAACACGTCACGCAAATACTGACAAACACTGTTGGTGTGACTATGAATTACTCACGCTTCGTCGAAGTACAATAGGAAAGAAACAATTACCGCTGTTCTTTATTGCGAAAAAGCGGTTCGTGAGAGTGATATAAACACCTCTTTTTGCTATCGCCTGAATTAGGAGTCTTATTGCTTGTTTGGTTTAATTAATCAATAGAATATGAAGCAGCTGGTATAAAGAATGCTTTTTCCAAACTTTCTATAAAAGAATGTCTGCTATCAAGACATTGCTTTTGGTCTGTTACTTTATTTATGACTGAACGTTTCTAAAACTGAAGACACTCGTCCATGCTCTGCACTGCAGTCGAGATGTGGCAACGTCGTTCTCTGTTCATTGGCTGACTGTGTTTTGTGACGTCAGATGCGCAGAACGAACCTAATTCGGCCGCCAACATAAATGACGCGCACTTTAGTTGGCTTCCACCTCTGCTCAATAAATAAGTACTGAAGCAGTGAAGTAATACATGTCGTAGTTATTCCAGATTGGAGTCGTGAGCAGCGCATGGACCGATGGAATTTTTGAAAAGGTAAATTGCATGTCACGAGCTGGTAGCTATGCTGTGTAATTAGTTAAAATTCTCGGACTTCTTATTCGAATGACTGGAGGTCCAGTTTGTACGATAAGGCAAAACAGATACTGAAAGTTAGTAACGAAGTAAGATGTAGATGCTGTGCTGTGGGGCGCTCAGTATTATTGTAAATGAACACACTTCGTACGCCGCGATCGCTTCGCAAACACTTTTATTGTTCCACGATGACCGGTTTCAACAGTCTTATGCCGCCATCATCTGGTCTTCTGGAAATAATTATAAAATTGCTATGTTACATTACATGAAAGCTTTTTATATTGCGACTTTATGTAATGTAACATGTCAATTTTATAACAAGTTCGATAAGATCAGATGATGGCATCATAAGATTGTTGAAATCAGTCGTCCTGGAACGATATAAGTGTCTTCACTGCGATCGTTGCGTATGAAGTGTTTTCATTTTAGTAACAAAATCTCGCCAACGACGGATTGGCGTCACTTTGAAAAGTTGCATCTCTCCCACAAAAAGCCGAGAAATGGAGACAGTACAATGATTATTAAATATGTGAACCGATATTGTAATAAAGTATTTAAACACATTTTGAGTAAAAGTTAGTTCACAATATTAGAAATTATTCAGAGCTACAGAGCACGATGCTTACACGACAATATCAGGATGGTAAAAGACAAAAGCGAACAGCCGAGCGACATCTAGCAGCCTTCGAAGAAACTGAAGGCAGCGCCGTCATTTATTTCTACAGATAGTATAAATATTGAAATATGGGCTCTTTGAACCAGAGTCGAAATATCAAATACTTTTTCCTTTGTACAAGCAAACACAAAATTTTCCACACAAAATATAATTTTTTGTGATGGAGTCTTAACAGGCCTCCCGGCCAATAATACCAAACCATCACTTTATTTCATTTCAGAATTGGCTTTAGAACCCGGTTCTTCTAAATATGATATCTATAAATGAAAATATTCACATGCATTAATGTAAATACTACAATAGGCCACTGTGATATTAAACCGAATAAAAATTCTCTTTTTCTCAAACAAAAATTCGATACAGCTGTCACGTATGCACCATCCTAAAAGATTCAAGAGAGTCCTGAATTCAATCATTGTACGTACCGTATATAAAACAAAATCAACATCCCCTTGGAAATAGAAATGCGCCATGAGAGCACGTGTAGTTACGGAAATCTACGGTCGCTCTCGTCAAATATTATACTGTTAATGCCGCGCAAAGAGAAAACAAATTTTATTCGGTGTTTCCGTACCTCCAAAAAGTATTTGGTTCAACTCCATGGTGACGTCTTCTAAAGAGAAAATGCATACGGCATCTAATTAGGTTTGCTATTTCGTCGGAGATGCTTGTAATGGAACAGAGAATATCATTCTGCGTGGATAGCCATACAGAAATAATGTCTTTTGTGAGTCATGGTAGTATAACAGGTCAGCTGCTGCGTAAGTCACACAGTAATTGCTAAACATATGGCTTTAGCTGCAATTTATCTCAGACTTTTTTTCCGGATGACGTATTAATTGCTGTAATAGCCAATTAAATACCGACAAAATATCGAATTTAGTCTAGCTCTAATATTAGCGAAATGTAAGGCACGTGCGCTTAGGAAACGGAGAAGGTGGTATCTATTCATTGAATGAGTCATAAGGCATAAATCCAGTCAGTTATCATGCCTGTGTAAGCTCTTTTGTAAGATTAAGCACCTTGTAATCCTTTGGTACACCAGATGTTCCTACTTCTGTGCCCTGTTTTAGTATAGTTTAGTTTTAGTTATGTCATGTTCCGTAGATCATTTCCCCGATTATTTTATCGATATGATGTGGAACAAGTCAGATTACAAGATATATATATACACTCATGAATAGTGCTAATATTAATATTACTGAAATTTTTAGTTCTACACATGCAACTACATTTAGAGGTACAATTTCTTTTTTTTTTTTTTTTTGCCATTTCTGAAACAGAAACTCGTGCATGGAGTAGGAGGAGTTGTCCTGGTAACATTTCATAACATACTGCCTGTTCACTTCACAAGCGGTCGAGTACACGGAAGTTACGAAATGAGTATCCGAATGCCTCATTGTCGGTAACCAACAACGAGAGAATACGGTGCGCCAGAAAGACGTAGTCAGCCGATGAACTGAACGGAAGCCATTGCGCATGCCCGAACAGTACGTTTCGAAAACCTTCAGCCATGTGACTTCCACTGTCGTTATTATTAACCGCTACGCCGCTGTTTCCTGAGCACCGTTTCAAGTCTCCTCCCTTTGAGTGCCCACAACTTCCCTTGGATTTGTAACTTTCATGCTTTAGTACGCAGTGAGGAAAAAAACGCAAGATGTTTTTAATTTTCATTTGACTTGGTCATTGGAGATGCGACTCTTAAACAGTTTATAGAAACTATATCACTTTCTCCCTCCCACAAATACAAATGAAAAGAACACTTAATTACGACACGTGTCAGTTAACTACACTAACAAGCGTACACGTCAGCTAGTCTTATATTTTAAATTTTCGTTAATATTCTTAATGCAACGCTTAGGGCCTACAATTCTTGATAGTACTTGCTGTCCCTCATATTTAACCAGTAATACGCTCTCTCGTATGTTAAGGATTCATTGTAGACGAGTCAGGAGAATGAGACATTCAATTTCTTTTTTAAAAAAATATTGCAGGAATTTTTAATTGCACATGTGTAAAGTTCACATAAGCATGAAATATTACTGGGTGTTGTGTGATGTCCTTAGGTTAGTTAGGTTTAAGTAGTTCTAAGTTCTATGGGACTGATGACCATAGATGTTAAGTCCCATGGTGCTCAGAACCATCTGAACCATGAAATATTGCAACCCTCGAACTGAAACTTATGATCTTGGAAGTAGTCCTGAGGCAGTGAAAGCTTTAGAGGTCAGGTTAAATGCACACGCTTCATATTTTCGGGAAAGATAAAGTACTGTTTGCTCAACGATGTTCTACATTACAGAGATTGTTCAATATGTAGGCTACCACATTTATTATAGGCGTAACATCCTCGCAGAAATTTCTGGCTCACTCTACCAGGTACACCGGGAGTCGCACAAACTTTATCAGACGCTGAAAGTATCCTGGCGGGAAGACTTTCTTCGTCTGGAACTGGTGTTAAGCAAACATCTCTTTTGAAAAACTTCCCCAAAAAAGGATATCAATAGGATTCAGGTCAGGGGAGTGAGGCCTCTTGTTTCGATCCAAAGCCTGAGGTATGTAGCACTGAGTAGTTGACGTACTTGCACAGAAAAGTGCGCATGAGCTCCTAGTTTTATTCGCACGTGACAGGAATGTAACTCTCGTTTTCAGTTCACGCGTTCAGACATCTAACATCAATATATAATCGACCATAAGAGCTCTAGTTAAGGCTCGCTGACGCGTTAACGCAGCGTTCAAGAGAAAAAAAAATCTCTAGACGTGGACACAAGCTCGCTGTCGCTCGGTTAAGAGGACAGATGGAGACCTTGTGCTGTTTAGTTGATCGCGTGTTAACGTCTCGACAAGACGAGTTTTCTGGGTGTTTATGTAATTTTTCTTTGATGGACGTAGCGAAAAGTGAATGAAAACTAGGGCGAGAATATTGACATCAAGCTGGTAATTGACTAGAATTCCATAAGAATAAAATTTTGACACGGTGAGCTTATATACAACTAGTTTTGCTGTTTTCTGAGTGTGGCGCGCGCGCGCGCGCGCGCGTGTGTGTGTGTGTGTGTGTGTGTGTGTGACGGCTCTATGGGGGTGGTTGTTCAGTTCTGACTCATACAGGTCGGCGTCCGTCGATCGTGATATCTCCGATCTGTAACTGCTATAACAAACTCCTCGCTCTGTTTAGTTTCAGATACTATCTCCCTTTAACAGATATCCGCGTATCGATGGAGCATCACGCCGAAATGTATAAGCGGCCTTCGTTTATAATTGAAGCAATGGTGTTCGAAAGATGTCTTTGTGTTCTTTACTCCTACACACAGCGACTGCAACACTTGGTACCGCAACAACTCCCTTTATCCGAAACAATAAACCAAATACCCTTCGCGTGTTTACGACGGGCTTATAAGCTTACGTGAACTTGATAAGAGTAGTTTTTATGCCCGGTTTGCAAATGAATGTTCAAACGAAGATAATATGATATCTCGAATTATAAGTTCCACCATTCAAGCCGATGCCACATTATAGTCTTGCGACGATGTTGATTTGTGAAGTATTACAGCGTCGTTAATGCCTCGCTACGGTGCTAATTCAACAACTCCTACATTATAAATCCAGAGATAATGCATTCTCTAAATAACGTACGGAAAGCGTCGTAATACAATGTTCAATTAAATTACGTAGACATCACTAAGTATTAAAGTTATAACTGAGTCTATTGAACTTTTGAATTATCTAACCACTGCACTGGAAAGCGCACCGATCTGTCATTCGAGGAACTGAAGCTACGACTTACGTCAGAAATTCTGACATTGAGCAGTAAAAGAGAGAACCGACTCGTGGCGATAACATATTAGACCATCTGCTGACAAACAGACCAGAACTATTTGAAACAACGCGTAACAGGGAATCAGTGATCATAAAGCGGTTACAGCATCGGTGATTTCAGCCATAAATAAAAGTATTAAAAAAGGTAGGAAGATTTTTCTGTTTAGCAAAAGTGACAAAAAGCAAATTTCAGAGTACTTGACAGCTCAACACAAAAGTTTTATCTCAAGTACAGGTAGTGTTGAGGATCAGTGGACAAAGATCAAAACCATCGCATAATGTCCATTAGATGAGTACGTGCCAAGCAAGATCGTAAGAGATGGAAAAGAGCCACCGTGGTACAACAACCGAGTTAGAAAACTGTTACGGAAGCAAATCGAACTTCACAGCAAACATAAACATAGCCAAAGCCTTGTAGACAAACAAAAATTACACGAAGCGAAATGTAGTGTGAGGAGGGCTATGCAAGAGGCGTTCAATGAATTCGCAAGAAAAGTTCTGTGTACTGAATAGGCAGAAAATCCTAAGATATTTTGGTCTTATGTCAAAGCGGTAGGTGGATCAAAACAAAATGTCCAGATACTCTGACTGAAACAGATGGCGACAGACTAAAGGCCGAAATTAAATGTCTTTTTCCAAAGCTGTTTCACAGAGGAAGACTGTACTGCAGTTCCTTCTCTAGATTGTCGCACAGATGTCAAAATGGTAGATATCGAAATAGACGACAGAGGGATAGAGAAACAATTAAAATCACTCAAAAGAGGAATGGCCGCTGGACCTGATGGGATACCAGTTCGATTTTACACAGAGTACGCGAAGGAACTTGACCCCTTCTTGCAGCGGTGTACCGCAGATGTCTAGAAGAGCGTAGCGTTCCAAAAATTGGAAAAGGGCACAGGTCATCCCCGTTTGCAAGAAGGGACGTCGAACAGATGAGCAGAACTATAGACCTATATCTCTAATGACGATCAGTTGTAGAATTTTGGAACACGTATTATGTTCCAGTATAATGACTTTTATTTAGACTAGTAATCTACTCTGTAGGAATCAGCATGGGTTTTGAAAAAGATGCTCGTGTGAAACCCAGCTCGCGCTATTCGTCCACGTGACTCAGAGGGCCATAGACATGGGTTCCCAGGTAAATGCCGTGTTTCTTGACTTCCGCAAGGCATTTGATACAGTTCCCCACAATTGTTTAATGAACAAAGTATGAACATATGGACTATCAGACCAATTATGTGATTGGATTGAAGAGTTCCTAGATAACTGAATGCAGCAAGTCATTCTCAATGGGGAGGAGTCTTCTAAAGTAAGAGTGATTTCAGATGTGCAGCAGAGGAGTGTCGTAGGACCGTTGCTATTCACAGTACATATAAATGACCTTGTGGATAACATCGGAAGTTCACTGAGGCTTTTTGCGGATGATGCTGTGGTATATCGAGAGGTTGTAACAATGGAAAATTGTACTGCATTGCAGGAGGATCTGCAACGAATTGACGCATGGTGCAGGAAATGGGAATTGAATCTCAATGTAGACCAGTGTAATGTGCTGCGAATACATAGAAAGAAAGATCAGCAACTGGAAGCAGTTAATTCCATAAATTATCTGGGAGTAGGCATTAGAAGTGATCTAAAATGGAATGACCATACAAAATTAATCGTCGGTAAAGCAGATGCCAGACTGAGATTAATTGGAAGAATGCTAAAGAAATGCAGTCCGAAAACAAAGGAAGTAGGTTACAGTACATTTGTTCGCCCACTGCTTGAATACTGCTCACCGGTGTGGGAACCCTACAAGATAGGTTGATAGAAGAGATGGAGAAGATACAACGGAAAGCAGCGCGCTTCGTTACAGGATCATTCAGTAATCGCGAAAGCGTTACGTAGATGATAGATAAACTCCAGTGGAGGACTCTGCAAGAAAGACGTTCAGTAGCTCGGTACGGGCTTTTGTTGAAGTTTGGAGAACATACCTTCACCGAGCAGTCAAGTAGTATATTGCTTCCTTCTACGTATATCTCGCGAAGAGACGATGAGGATAAAATCAGAGAGATTGGAGCCCACACAGAGGCATACCCCCAATCTTTCTTTCCACGAACAATACGAGACTGGAATAGAAGGAAGAACCGATACAGGTACTCAACGTACCCTTCGCCACACACCGTCATGTGGCTTACGGAGTATGGATGTAGATGCAGAGTAGATGTAGACTACACCTTCCGATAGCACAGCGTATCTGTGAATTCTTCATGATTGCATGTATATGTTTCCTACTCAAGTCTATTTGTAGAATTTATGTCGGCGTTTGGTATATTTCTGTGTCTCAATGTTCGTGACGATCACAGATCACGATAACTAAGTCCCAGAATTGATTAAGTATCACACGAGTTACTTTTCCCTCGCGTATAATATCTGTTCTGTTGTCTGGCTGAACGGTAAATGTTCTTTCACGTTTCTTCAGAACACTGACTAATACGTTAAGACGATGCTTGAAAAACTTTAAATTTCCAGGTCGGTCTGAAAAAATCTAGTATCGGTCAATAAGCGTCCTTCTATCGCGACGTCTACAAGAGAGAGAATTAACATCTCCATTGAAGCTTTTCATTGTAGTCGCAGCGAGCTTACAGCTCGATGCGGCTACAACTCTTTTCTTGGATAAATGTTATCTGTGATCACTTTATCTCGTCTGGGTTTTAATCTTCGTAAAGTATATATTTTGAAGCCTTTATTTAGAGTTTCATGCTTCGTAGATTAAGTGATCATCTGATAGTCTTTCAGTTAGTTCTTTCCGTGGAACAGATGTTGTTTGTTCCCTAATATTTCTGTTGGTCAAACGTTCAATAGTGTTAATTTTTTGTTGCCAGTAGCTACCGTCAAGGTCAGGATAACAATTTTTTTTATCTTTTCCTGTCAAATGGGATGCCATTAGGGGCTCTATATTTGGAGTGTTATATGAGGGAAATGTCTTAATAAAAATGTAAGAAAAATTTATTGTTAACAAGTACACTCCCGTTCATAGCATAGGTCTGAATGTTGAAGTCTATTTTCATTAGCAAAATAGTTGGTAAATGCAGCCTGAACGTTATCTGATGAAGAAATGGTTCATTCAACCTGGGTAGCATTTGTGAAATTTATTTCTAAGAAGTCTTCGTGTTTTAATACATCTCTCATCTCAACATAGTTTTGAGGTATTGTAATAGCATTTACAACGTGTTCGGCACAATACACACCGAAATCTCATGCGTATGTAATATTCTGCTCTCATTATACGCTACACCAAAAGTAGCCGGCAGTTAAATATCCTTCTTTCATAAGTCATTTGCTTTCCACAGCATGTCCCATCACAATTTCTATCATCCCAAATGGTTTCATCACCTACGGTCATGTAAGAAGTGGGCAAGTCGTGGTTTTTCTGTTCAAGGTCTTTTGTTTCGCTACATTCTAAGATTTCCCAGTGCGCTCTTCGTATAAACTGGAATCTCTTAGAAATCGTCAGCCACCGTCTGGTTCATAAGCGCAAATGTCTAATCAGGCAAAGCAACAAAGTCACATAACGCCTACACCACAAGAGACATGAATGTTTATAAGTGAAGTATAAGAAGTTGAATATTTACCATCGAAACCTCCGCGGCAATTAGGAAATACTACGTACTATTGACATACCCGAGAATTACCGTATCAATCCGTTTTCCTTTTTCTGGTGTTAGTCTCACAATATCTTTTAATTTCATCCTGAAAGTTCAAAATACTAAACGAATTATCCCATACATAGTCGATTTCCCAGTTTTGTATAGGTAGTGTAACTTTGCTACTGAACAACCGCTTGCAAGAAACTTGAAACTGGAGCAAACTGCAAAGTAGAAACGCCCTGTACCATTCGTCATCTGAACTCTTTTGATGTTCCTTCGCACGTCGACATGCGTTAAACCTGAATGTAGCTCAAGTGGTAAACCCTTTAACAATTTTTGTTCGATGAAGGCCTTATACCTCACTAATGGGACGGAAGGACCGTGGCGCACCCCTTAGAAGATTGGGCTCATTCTCACAACGCTGAACGATCCGTTCACAAAATCAAACTCTTTTCGGACATCACCCTCGCCCAAACACCGAACTCACTGTTGATGATAAGGTTAAAACTAGTTACCATGTAGGACGGGCCAAACACTACTTTAAGACATACCTCTGACATGAACGGCTGCATGTGTGCTTGTTGATGGTTGTTCTTCCACACATGCATCTTCTTTTCCATCGACAGTTCAAGTACGTTGTAGGCGATCCGCATGATGCAGTAGACTACCCGAGTCGGCAGTGCATTGTTTGTAACGTTGCAAGTTGTGGGTGGCGTCTGTAAGGATACCGAGCTATGTGCGCTTTGCCAGATGTTCAGCTGCAAATGAAATGCAAGTCTCGTAGTTCTGTAAGTGTGTACCTTTCCATTTCGCAAAGTTCTGTTCGTGTGACAAACACTGCACGTTCCCTCCGGTAACGCCCCAGTATGCACTATCAGCCCGCAACAGTTCTGCAATGCAAACAACCAACTTGCCTCAGAGCGCACGAATGGAAAGCACAAGTACCTATGCAGCAGCTGATACAAAAGGCCGTAACTGCACCACAGTAGGCGGAACTCGCCTTAATGAGAAGTAGCTAAACGTACACACAAACGGTGCATTATCTTTGCTGAATTTACGGCGCATGTGCATTGATTGTCCTTCCTTTCCTGACATTCCAAGCTTTCCCTTGCTGTGGAGTACTTCTAAGAGCGTAAGTTCCTAATTTCAAAATTGTTTTATATCGATTCCTCTATCAGCTTATTCACTTTATCAAATGGTTCAAATGGCCGTGAGCAGTATGGGACTTAACTTCTGAGGTCATCAGTCCCCTAGAACTTAGAACTATTTAAACCTAACTAACCTATGGACGTCACACACATCCATGCCCGAGGCAGGATTCGAACCTGCGACTGTAGCGGTCGCGCGGCTCCAGACTGTAGCGCTCGGCCACCCCGACCGGCATTCACTTTATCCGCCAGCTTTTCAATCACCCTGTATACGTATTTACCGTCGTCACCGGAATGTAAAACTCTGTAGTAGGAAGCAGTATAGAGTGTAAATGGTATAAGCTGAAAAAATAATACAGACTGTCGGTGAGGTTGACAAAAAAGTTAAGAAATGTCATATCTCGTTCTTTATCTTGGTATTCCTAAAAGACAGACGTTTGTAGGTAGACGCATTTCTGTTTAAGTTGTCAACGGACTGCACACGACCTTGCTTGTTTATTACCAACATCGACGACGCGGTCAGAGAAAGGTAACAGACGAACCGGAACAGTGTAAAGATTGAAGTTAAAACCTTCTGGGTTATTAGGCGGCGTCATATTTCTACTAAAATGATCGACGTTTCGACTCCTCTGCTGGGATCTTCCTCAGGATCTTAAGGTGTCCTCTACTGATAGAACTAGCAGTAACTACTGCTAGAACTAGCAGTAATCGACAGCATAAGATCCTGAGGAAGATTCCAGCAGAGGGGTCGAAATGTCGATCATTTTAGTAGAAATATGACGCGGCCTAGTAACCCAGAAGATTTTAACTTCAGTGACAACGGCCACGAAAGTCTGCAGAATTAGATAATGTACAGATTGCACGTTTACAACGACGCGGTGCCTCGCCTACACACTACCGAGACAAGCAATTTAAATAGTCGTTGGGTTGTCAAGAATGTGTAATTCGTTTTACGGAAACAGTGAATTAAGTAGAACCAAACGTTTCCTCTTTTGTAACATTACCATAAAAAAGGTCGTGGTACTAAATAAAACCTAACATCAAATAAAATGTGTTTCTCTTAGCACAAAATCAACCAATTACTATCTAATTATTTGTTCATTATTTTAATCAACTGTTTCCCCTTTTTACAACAATATCAAAGCGAGAATGAAATTCGTGTTTATTTTATTTTTCGCAACAATACCGCAACGAAAATGAAATCCACATTACTTTGTTTCCTGTTACACCAATACTACAATAAGTGTTCAAAATGATCACCAATCGATTGGACACACGCTTCTGGTCGCCGCACTCGTTCACAAACGTGCACATTTGCCTTTGTGGTATTGACAGCAGCGAAAATCCTGTGTGTAATTTCGTCCACATTATTTACGTGCTGCAATATTATAAAAAGGATAGTTTCTGATCATCATATAGCGGAGATGCTGAGTTGCATATATGCACAACAAAAAGATTGTGACAAAATAAGCTTTCGACCAACAAGGCCTTTGTCGAAAATAGAAGACACACACACAACCACACACACACACACACACACACACACACACACACACACACACACAGGCAAATACAATTCACACACACAAATGACCACAGTCTCGGCAGCTGAAGTCAGACTAGCTTGCTAGCTGAGCGTAAATAAACTCGGTCATATGGCTTCAAAAGTAAAAATCCAGTGGATTTAAATCAGGACTGCGTGCTGGCCGTGGAAGTGGGGCAAAACGTTCTATCCATCATCCTGGAAATCGTCTATTCAGGAGCATTTGTACTCTGTGATCAACGTTGGGTGGAGCACCATCGTGGAGGAACAACATGTAATGATGTACGGCTAACGGAATATTTTCTAATTAACTTGGTAGCAACGCATCCTCTTGGAAGGTTCGGTAATTGTTACCAGTCAATCATACAGGTAAAACGTAATGCCCAATAATGTATTCATACGTGCATGTTACGGAAATTACACTCCTGGAAATTGAAATGAGAACACCGTAAATTCATTGTCCCAGGAAGGGGAAACTTTATTGACACATTCCTGGGGTCAGATACATCACATGATCACACTGACAGAACCACAGGCACATAGACACAGGCAACAGAGCATGCACAATGTCGGCACTAGTACAGTGTATATCCACCTTTCGCAGCAATGCAGGCTGCTATTCTCCCATGGAGACGATCGTAGAGATGCTGGATGTAGTCCTGTGGAACGGCTTGCCATGCCATTTCCACCTGGCGCCTCAGTTGGACCAGCGTTCGTGCTGGACGTGCAGACCGCGTGAGACGACGCTTCATCCAGTCCCAAACATGCTCAATGGGGGACAGATCCGGAGATCTTGCTGGC
Source organism: Schistocerca nitens (assembly GCF_023898315.1). NCBI lineage: Eukaryota > Metazoa > Arthropoda > Insecta > Orthoptera > Acrididae > Schistocerca > Schistocerca nitens. Next base: position 75,216,231 of record NC_064614.1, read on the forward strand.
CAGGGTAGTTGACTTACACCTTCTAGAGCACGTTGGGTGGCACGGGATACATGCGGACGTGCATTGTCCTGTTGGAACAGCAAGTTCCCTTGCCGGTCTAGGAATGGTAGAACGATGGGTTCGATGACGGTTTGGATGTACCGTGCACTATTCAGTGTCCCTCGACGATCACCAGTGGTGTACGGCCAGTGTAGGAGATCGCTCCCCACACCATGATGCCGGGTGTTGGCCCTGTGTGCCTCGGTCGTATGCAGTCCTGATTGTGGCGCTCACCTGCACGGCGGCAAACACGCATACGACCATCATTGGCACCAAGGCAGAAGCGACTCTCATCGCTGAAGACGACACGTCTCCATTCGTCCCTCCATTCACGCCTGTCGCGACACCACTGGAGGCGGGCTGCACGATGTTGGGGCGTGAGCGGAAGACGGCCTAACGGTGTGCGGGACCGTAGCCCAGCTTCATGGAGACGGTTGCGAATGGTCCTCGCCGATACCCCAGGAGCAACAGTGTCCCTAATTTGCTGGGAAGTGGCGGTGTGGTCCCCTACGGCACTGCGTAGGATCCTACGGTCTTGGCGTGCATCCGTGCGTCGCTGCGGTCCGGTCCCAGGTCGACGGGCACGTGCACCTTCCGCCGACCACTGGCGACAACATCGACGTACTGTGGAGACCTCACGCCCCACGTGTTCAGCAATTCGGCGGTACGTCCAACCGGCCTCCCGCATGCCCACTATACGCCCTCGCTCAAAGTCCGTCAACTGCACATACGGTTCACGTCCACGCTGTCGCGGCATGCTACCAGTGTTAAAGACTGCGATGGAGCTCCATATGCCACGGCAAACTGCCTGACACTGACGGCGGCGGTGCACAAATGCTGCGCAGCTAGCGCCATTCGACGGCCAACACCGCGGTTCCTGGTGTGTCCGCTGTGCCGTGCGTGTGATCATTGCTTGTACAGCCCTCTCGCAGTGTCCGGAGCAAGTATGGTGGGTCTGACACACCGGTGTCAATGTGTTCTTTTTTCCATTTCCAGGAGTGTAGTTATCCCGTCGCTAGTGAAAAATCCTTCATTTGTGACGAGTATTTTGGTTACAAAATCATACCGCGCATTTTGTAATAAAAACTATTCGGGGAATTCTCGTTGCAGAAGGAAATCTTGCTCTTTACAACTCTTTTACGCGTTGAATGTGGTAAGGCCGCAGACGTTCCCCTTTCAAAGTGCGATGAACGACATTGTGCGATGCACTCACTTGCTTCTAGTAACCTGAGCAGGATCTTCGTGGATGCGGTCCAGAATTTTTTCCCAGTTTCCAGTGCACGTTCTTCGCGTTTTGGACCTCTGCTTTTTGAACAGGGTAATAAAGAGCCAGTATCTGTCAATCTATGCAAATTAAATATGTACGTGTAAGTTGTGTTCTGTCATGATTTATGTAATAAAAAAATGAAACCATATCAGAAAAGACAATAGGTTTCGCATACAGAATTAAATTCAAAAAGGTAAAAATATTTACTGTGCTTCATTGCGAATGAATTGCAAAGTAATCGCCGGCCGCTGGTGGCCGAGCGGTTCTAGGCGCTTCAGTCCGGAACCGCGCGCCTGCTACGGTCGCAGGTTCGAATCCTGCCTCGGGCGTGGATGTGTGTGATGTCCTTAGGTCAGTTAGGTTTAAGTAATTCTAAGTTCTACGGGACTGATGACCTGAGATGTTAAGTCTCATAGTACTCAGAGCCATTTGAACCATTTTTTTGCAAAGTAATCGACTAAAAGTAGAAAATTATGATGGTACAAATCTTTGGTGAACCGCAACAAATGTCGATCGTGCAGGAAGTCTTCGTTGTGGGAAGCTTTCTTGATAAATTTGTACACCTGCCATCGCGATACCTTTTGCCTAGGCATATATTAAATGAATATCGCGTAGTTCAATGATAGTAAATCACTCTTCCATCCTAAGCTTAACAGAGTTTCAATAACGTCTGCTCCGGTAACTCGACGACTGCCTATAATCGGCGTTTTATAGTAACTGAACCATGCAGGCCGTTGTTGCGACTCACGCTCGCGATCTCAATACACGCAGCGGTAAATAACACGAACCGATTGCTTACAGATGCGGAGCTTTGCTGGGGAAAGAGCTTAGCAGAAAAAAAAAAAAAACTGTCCCGGGATGAACTGTTTTTCCTTTTTTCTGGCACAACCGTAGTAATCGGAGGAACATGTTACTAGACATTTTAAATCAATTTCTTGTGTTATACTCACAGGAATTTTTTGGCAGCTTATACCATTTACATCCTGTGTTTGTTTAAAACGCACAAGTGCATTTTCCTGTTGATTATCGTTTTGAAGCCCAATTTCATTCAAAATTTCTTTTCCGTCCAGTCAGGAGTTCCGAGATGTCAGAGTCTCACTACCATGATTTGTATATTTACTGGAACGCAAATACCACACGGGAACTAATCAGTACTGCACAAACACTTGCGTATTGACTCTTATTTCATTTGCGAAAATTTACGCTTCGATTAAAAACCGCACATATATTTTCTGTAACTGTAACAGAGCTGTTTTCATTGAAATCGTTGTTTTGAAATACAGATGCGAATAACTGGAACGATAAAGCTTTTTGTAACTTTTTCTTTACTGTAACTACTGTACGCTAATGTCAGATACTCTTTAACGTAAGCTGCTCTGTCGCCTAAACTAAATGAATCTGCTACTAAGCGCAGTCATTCACAATATAAAAGTTCGGAATTTAATATCGTTATTGGGCAGTAGGTGTTTACTAAAAAAAGCAGGATGTTAACGCTCATAAAACGTGATCACAAGCACGAAAAACTGTAAGTCATTTTTCAGTCGACCATATTTCTTGCGCCATTTAGTATGTTCCAAAGTCAGTCCTCAGGCGTATAGATTACTGACGTACAGTGTAATTCATCACTTTATTATTCTAACCATATAGCAACCAGGTAAGCATTCAGTGTCAATTGTTCATATTTATCTCGTTTCAGTGCACCGAAATACGTAACTGTGTAGTGTACTGTAACCTGCTCGTTTGCGTATTTGCCCGAAATGTTGGCAGTACTTAGACAAACAGTTTACTCCGTGGAAGGCAAACCGGGCGACGCGGAGCAGTGATTAGCACACTGCACTCGAATTCTGCAGGGCGACAGGTCAAATCCGTTTCTGGCTGTCCAGATTTAGGTTCTTAGTGATTTTCCTAAATCATTCCAAACAATTGCTTGAATGGTTCCTTTGAGAAGGAGCGGACAGTATCCGCTCTCATCCTTGTAATGGTCTAAGCGTGTGTTATCCAAGCGTGTGTTACGACTTTAAAGATGTAGATGTCGACAGGACGTTAAACCACAATGTTCCTCCTTCTTCTTCTGAAAAGGAACCGTCTTTATTGAGTTTTACAAGACATTCTTTAAAATTTTTCAAGAAGCATTTGAAATAAATTTAGCAGTTATACCAGCTAGTTTAAATATAGCTTCAGTTTCATCGACATTAAAAACGTTTCCTCATATTGATTTCTACACTTTTTGTATTTGAAAATGTTTGCTTATCGCGTACAACAAAATATAAATGTGTAGGCTGAACTTATTTGCTGCACATTTTTTAGACAATAACGTTTAATTGGAATCGTAATCCGCTGTAGCTGACCAACGTAATATTTTTCCGATGGCAGAAAACTCAGAACTGTTGGAAATTTATCGAAACGTACAGTACGAGGTGCATTCAAGTTCTAAGGCCTCCGATTTTTTTTCTAATTAACTACTCACCCGAAATCGATGAAACTGGCGTTACTTCTCGACGTAATCGCTCTGCAGACGTACACATTTTTCACAACGCTGACGCCATGATTCCATGGCAGCGGCGAAGGCTTCTGTAGGAGTCTGTTTTGACCACTGGAAAATCGCTGAGGCAATAGCAGCACGGCTGGTGAATGTGCGGCCACGGAGAGTGTCTTTCATTGTTGGAAAAAGCCAAAAGTCACTAGGAGCCAGGTCAGGTGAGTAGGGAGCATGAGGAATCACTTCAAAGTTGTTATCACGAGGAAACTGTTGCGTAACGTTAGCTCGATGTGCGGGTGCGTTGTCTTGGTGAAACAGCACATGCGCAGCCCTTCCTGGAAGTTTTGTTGCAGTGCAGGAAGGAATTTGTTCTTCAAAACATTTTCGTAGGATGCACCTGTTACCGTAGTGCCCTTTGGAACGCAATGGGTAAGGATTACGCCCTCGCTGTCCCAGAATATGGACACCATCATTTTTTCAGCACTGGTGGTTACCCAAAATTTTTTTGGTGGCAGTCAATCTGTGTGCTTCCATTGAGCTGACTGGCGCTTTGTTTTTGGATTGAAAAATGGCATCCACGTCTCATCCATTGTCACAGCCGCCGAAAAGAAAGTCCCATTCATGCTGTTGTTGCGTGTCAACTTTGCTTGGCAACATGCCACATGGGCAGCCATGTGGTCGTCCGTCAGCATTCGTGGCACCCACCTGGATGACACTTCTCGCATTTTCAGGTCGTCATGCAGGATTGTGTACACAGAACCCACAGAAATGCCAACTCTGGAGGCGACCTGTTCAACAGTCATTCGGCGATCCCCCAAAACTATTCTCTCCACTTTCTCGATCATGTCGTCAGACCGGCTTGTGTGAGCCCAAGGTTGTTTCGGTTTGTTGTCACACGATGTTCTGCCTTCATTAAACTGTCGCACCCATGAACGCACTTTCGACACATCCATAACTCCATCACCACACATCTACTTCAACTGTCGATGAATTTCAATTGGTTTCACACCACGCAAATTCAGAAAACGAATGATTGCATGCTGTTCAAGTAAGGAAAACGTCGCCATTTTAAGTATTTAAAACAGTTCTCATTCTCGCCGCTGGCGGTAAAATTCCATCTGCCATACGGTGCTGCCATCTCTGGGACGTATTGACAATAAACGCGGCCTCATTTTAAAACAATGCGCATGTTTCTATCTCTTTCCAGTTCGGAGAAAAAAAATCGGAGGCCTTAGAACTTGAATGCACCTCGTACATATCATTCAAGCGAACACAATTCCATCTGCCGTACGGTGCTGCCATCTCTGGGACGTATTGACAATAAACACGGCCTCATTTTAAAACAATGCGCATGTTTCTATCTCTTTCCAGTCCGGAGAAAAAAAATCGGAGGCCTTAGAACTTGAATGCACCTCGTACATATCATTCAAGCGAACACAACAGTTTATTGTTACTTTGAGTATGTGACAGTGAATATGGTTGAAAATTTGGAATGCAGCAATACATTCTGTATTTGTACCCTGATAAGTATTCATATTCCCTACACATTGTCGGTTGCATCAGCGACCAACACAGAAAAATTTATTTTTTAAGTATTTAATTGCAAGTTTTTATTTTTCCTCCTAGCTACCGGTTTCGGAACCTAGTACCATTCTTAGGCCATCCAGTGAAAAGCTGTAGTCAAGCTCCGTTCTCATGTAGATGTGTCAAATACTCTTTACAAAGAAGGTGGTGTGTGAAATATTTGTGTTGGGCATTTGCTACACCCACTTGGGAAGCGAGCGTGATATCTCTGTGCCAGAGGATAACCTGAGGATGCTGTAGAGTGTTTCAAAAAGGACTTTCCTACTTCGAAAATTCATATGATTTAATTGATAGTATCTATGGAGGTGATTGTAGTGTCAATCTGTAGGGAAATACCTCAATTTTGGTGTCCGGTAGTTCGCTAGATGGCTGCCTTCACTGGACCCAAGCGTGCTGGCGGTGTGTTTCGGAATGAAGAATTGAAGTCGGCTTATAAGTGGCATAAATGTTTTGTAGAAACAGTATGCTAGGTAAGACATGGGAAATCATCAGGTCGTGCAAGAACATCTGACGACGTAGTTGAGCGAGTGAGACAACGTTTTGTCAACAGCACGACGAATTCGACCCGGCATGCATCTCGCCAACTGTAAATCCCACAGACGTCTGTTGAGCGTGTATTGAGAAACCGTATGCATTTGAAACCGTACAGACTAACGATGGCACAAGCAAAAAAAGACAGTGATATAATTTCTCGCAAGAACTTACGTGCGGATATGTTAAATCGGTTACATGAGGTTGAACATTCCTTGGACAAAATCGTAGTTTCTGAAGAGTCGACTTTTCACTTAAGTGGGAAGGTTAACACACACAACTGGGATTTGGGGCAGTGAAAATCCACATCAAACATTGCAACATGTTCGTGATAGCCCTAAAGTGAACGTTTTTTGTGCATTGTGAAATGACGAAGTGTACGACCACTTTTTTCGTTAGAGAACGATCAATGAGATAACGTACCTGGATATGTACAACAATTTTTGATACCACAGATCGATGAAGATGACCAAGAACGAAGTGTTTAGTTCATGCAAGGGCGCAGCACTCCACTACCTCACTGAAGTCTGAGATTTTCTTAGTTACCGCTTTCTGGGTTAAGGGATTGGCCGTGACGAACCAATTGCGTGGCCCCCACGTTCCCCAGAACTGACACCAATCGATTTTTTTGTTATGGGTGGGGGGGGGGGGGATTCATCAAGGATATCATGATTGTACCTCCTGTGCCGGATACTCTACCTGAACGTAGAGCAAGAATTTTCGCCGCCGGCACCTGCAATCCTACAGCGGGTTTGGAAAGAGGCTGACTTCCGAAGAGATGTGTGCAGAATAATCAACGAAAGCAATATATAACATTTTTAGTTTAAGTTGAGAAAAACTTGATGTGCCCCCTACAAAAAAACACTAGACCCAGCTCTGTATCTTCTTTGAAGAAATTTATATGAAATTTTTAACTTGTAGAGCCCTTTTTGAAACACCTTATACTGTATACTGGAAACGGTGGACAGCAGGCCAACTAAAAACATTGCAACTATAGCCTATTACACATATTTTTATGGTAAATTTACTGTTGTTGTTTCACTTCCATACATGGCTACACTCCATAAAAATACTTTCAGAAACGGCTTCCTGACACTTAAATCTATACTCGATGTTAACAAATTTCTCTTCTTCAGAAACGCTTTCCTTGCCATTGCCAGTCTACATTTTATATCCTCTCTACATTGACCATCATCAGTTATTTTGCTCCCCAAATAGCAGAACTCATTTACTACTTTAAGTTTCTCATTTCCTAATCTAATTTCCTCAGTGTCACCTGACTTAATTCCACTATATTCCATTATCCTCGTTTTGCTTTTGTTGATGTTCATCTTATATCCTCCTTTCAAGATACTGTCCATTCCGTTGAACTGCCCTTCCGAGTCCTTTGCTGTCTCTGACAGAATTACAATGTCATCGGCGAACCTCAAAATTTTTATTTTTTCTCCATGGATTTTAATACCTACTCCAAATTTTCCATTTGTTTCCTTTACTGCTTGCTCAATATACAGATTGATTAACGTTGGGGAGAGGCTACAACCCTGTCTCAGTCCCTTCCCAACCACTGCTTCCCTTTCATGCCCCTCGACTCTTATAACTGCCATCTGGTTTCTGTACAATTTGTAAATAGCCTTTCGCTCCCTGTATTTTACCCCTGCCACCTTTAGAATTTGAAAGAGAGTATTCCAATCGACATTGTCAAAAGCTTTCTCTAAGTCTACAAATGCTAGAAAAGTAGGTTTGCCTTTCCTTAATCTTTCTTCTAAGATAAGTCGTAGGGTCAGTATTGTCTTACGTGTTCCAATATTTTTTTACGGAATCGAAACTGATCTTCCCTGAGGTCATTTTCTACCAGTTTTTCCATTCGTCTGTAAAGAATTCGTGTTAGTATTTTGCAGCTGTGACTTATTAAACTGATAGTTCGGTAATTTTCACATCTGTCAACACCTGCTTTCTTTGGGATTGGAATTATTACATTCTTCTTGACGTCTGAGGGTATTTTTCCTGTCTCATACATCTTGCTCACCAGATGGTAAAGTTTTATCAAGAATGGCGCTCCCAAGGACGTCAGTAGTTCTAATGGAATGTTGTCTACTCACGGGGCCTTGTTTCGACTCAGGTCTTTCAGTGCTCTGTCAGACTCTTCACGCAGTATCTTATCTCCCATTTCGTCTTCACCTACATCCTCTTCCATTTCCATAATATTGTCCTCAAGCACATCGCCCTTGTATAAACCCTCTATATACTCCTTCCACCTTTCTGACTTCCCTTCTTTGCTTAGAACTGGGTTGCCATCTGAGTTCTTGATATTCATACAAGTGGTTCTCTTCTCTCCAAAGGTCTCTTTAATTTTCCTGTAGGCAATATCGATCTTACCCCTAGTGAGATAAGCCTCTACATCCTTACATTTGTCCTCTAGCCATCCCTGCTTAGCCATTTTGCACTTCCTCCCGATCTCATTTTTGAGACTTTTGTATTCCTTTTTGCCTGCTTCATTTACTGCATTTTTATATTTTCTCCTTTCATCAATTAAATTCAATATTTCTTCTGTTACCCAAGGATTTCTACTAGCCCTCGTCTTTTTACCTACTTGATCCTCTGCTGCCTTCACCACTTCATCCCTCAGATCTACCCATTCTTCTTCTACTGTACTTCTTTCCCCCATTGCTATCAATTGTTCCCTTATGCTCTCACTGAAACTCTGTATAACCTCTGTTTTAGTCAGTTTATCGAGGTCCCATCTTCTTAAATTCCCACCTTTTTGCAGTTTCTTCAGTTTTAATCTACAGGTCATAACCAATAGATTGTGGTCAGAGTCCACATCTGCCCCTGGAAATGTGTTACAATTTAAAACCTGGTTCCTAATTGTCTGTCTTACCATTATATAATCTATCAGATAGCATTTAGTATCTCCAGGATTCTTCCATGTATACAACGTTCTTTAATGATTCTTGAACCAAATGTTAGCTATGATTAAGTTATGCTCTGTGCAAAGTTCTACCAGACGGCTTCCTCTTTCTATCGTACCCCCAATCCATATTCACCTACTATGTTTCCTTCTGTCCCTTTTCCTACACTCGAATTCCAGTCACGCATGACTATTAAATTTTCGTCCACCTTCACTACCTGAATAATTTCTTTCATCATACATTTCAGCAATTTCTTCATCATCTGCCGCGCTAGTTGGCATATTAACTTGTACTACTGTAGTAGGCCTGGGCATCGTGTGTATCTTGGTCACAATAATGCGTTCACTATGCTGTTTGTAGTAGCTTACCCGCACAGCTATTTTTTTATTCATTATTAAACCTACTCCTGCATTAGCCCTATTTGATTTTGCATTTATAACCCCGTATTCACCTGACCAAAAGTCTTGTTCCTCCTGCCACCGAACTTCACTAATTCACACTATATCTAACTTTAACCTATCCATTTCCCCTTTTAAATTTTATCAAGTAAAATTAATGGCATAGATGCAGTATCGTGGAGGTTGCAATCTAATTCCACTGGCAGACTGCACAAGGATTGTGTTTCTTACCAAAGAGAGATTTACCAAGAAAAGTTAATAGCGAACTCTGCAAAAGGAAAAAGGGAATATAATAATTACTCTTAAATCTATCACTTACGTAATATAAAACCTGCTGCATCAAGAAGAATTTGTGCAACATGGTAGGCATGTTTCTATATCTCAAACATGATGTCAAGTAGCAGCACTATGAGGAATCAAGTCAGGTTTGTTTTAAAAACACGCCGTAACGATCGTGACCCCCCCATGAACCATGGACCTTGCCGTTGGTGGGGAGGCTTGCGTGCCTCAGCGATACAGATGGCCGTACCGTAGGTGCAACCACAACGGAGGGGTATCTGTTGAGAGGCCAGACAAACATGTGGTTCCTGAAGAGGGGCAGCAGCCTTTTCAGTAGTTGCAGGGGCAACAGTCTGGATGATTGACTGATCTGGCCTTGTAACATTAACCAAAACGGCCTTGCTGTGCTGGTACTGCGAACGGCTGAAAGCAAGGGGAAACTACAGCCGTAATTTTTCCCGAGGACATGCAGCTCTACTGTATGATTAAATGATGATGGCGTCCTCTTGGGTAAAATATTCCGGAGGTAAAATAGTCCCCCATTCGGATCTCCGGGCGGGGACTACTCAAGAGGACGTCGTTATCAGGAGAAAGAAAACTGGCGTTCTACGGATCGGAGCGTGGAATGTCAGATCACTTAATCGGGCAGGTAGGTTAGAAAATTTGAAAAGGGAAATGGATAGGTTAAAGTTAGATATAGTGGGAATTAGTGAAGTTCGGTGGCAGGAGGAACAAGACTTTTGGTCAGGTGATTACAGGGTTATAAATACAAAATCAAATAGGGGTAATGCAGGAGTAGGTTTAATCATGAATAAAAAAATAGGAGTGCGGGTTAGCTACTACAAACAGCGTAGTGAACGCATTATTGTGGCCAAGATAGACACAAAGCCCATGCCTACTACAGTAGTACAAGTTTATATGCCAACTAGCTCTGCAGATGATGAAGAAATAGATGAAATGTATGACGAGATAAAAGAAATTATTCAGGTAGTGAAGGGAGACGAAAATTTAATAGTCGTGGGTGACTGGAATTCGTCAGTAGGAAAAGGGAGAGAAGGAAACATAGTAGGTGAATATGGATTGGGGGGTAGGAATGAAAGAGGAAGCCGCCTTGTAGAATTTTGCACAGAGCATAACTTAATCATAGCTAACACTTGGTTCAAGAATCATGAAAGGAGGCTGTATACATGGAAGAAGCCAGGAGATACTGACAGGTTTCAGATAGATTATATAATGGTAAGACAGAGATTTAGGAACCAGGTTTTAAATTGTAAGACATTTCCTGGGGCAGATGTGGATTCTGACCACAATCTATTGGTTATGAACTGCAGATTGAAACTGAAGAAACTGCAAAAAGGTGGGAATTTAAGGAGATGGGACCTGGATAAACTGAAAGAACCAGAGGTTGTAGAGAGTTTCAGGGAGAGCATAAGGGGACAATTGACAGGAATGGGGGAAAGAAATACAGTAGAAGAAGAATGGGTAGCTCTGAGGGATGAAGTAGTGAAGGCAGCAGAGGATCAAGTAGGTAAAAAGACGAGGGCTAATAGAAATCCTTGGGTAACAGAAGAAATATTGAATTTAATTGATGAAAGGAGAAAATATAAAAATGCAGTAAATGAAGCAGGCAAAAAGGAATACAAACGTCTCAAAAATGAAATCGACAGGAAGTGCAAAATGGCTAAGCAGGGATGGCTAGAGGACAAATGTAAGGATGTAGAGGCTTGTCTCACTAGGGGTAAGATAGATACTGCCTACAGGAAAATTAAAGAGACCTTTGGAGAGAAGAGAACCACTTGTATGAATATCAAGAGCTCAGATGGAAACCCAGTTCTAAGCAAAGAAGGGAAGGCAGAAAGGTGGAAGGAGTATATAGAGGGTTTATACAAGGGAGATGTACTCGAGGACAATATTATGGAAATGGAAGAGGATGTAGATGAAGACGAAATGGGAGATAAGATACTGCGTGAAGAGTTTGACAGAGCACTGAAAGACCTGAGTCGAAACAAGGCCCCGGGAGTAGACAACATTCCACTAGAACTACTGATGGCCTCGGGAGAGCCAGTCATGACAAAACTCTACCATCTAGTGAGCACGATGTATGAGACAGGTGAAGTACCCTCAGACTTCAAGAAGAATATAATAATTCCAATCCCAAAGAAAGCAGGTGTTGACAGATGTGAAAATTACCGAACTATCAGTTTAATAAGTCACAGCTGCAAAATACTTACGCGAATTCTTTACAGACGAATGGAAAAACTGGTAGAAGCCGACCTCGGGGAAGATCAGTTTGGATTCCGTAGAAATGTTGGAACACGTGAGGCAATACTGACCTTACGACTTATCTTGGAAGAAAGATTAAGAAAAGGCAAACCTACGTTTCTAGCATTTGTAGACTTAGAGAAAGCTTTTGACAATGTTGACTGGAATACTCTCTTTCAAATTCTGAAGGTGGCAGGGGTAAAATACAGGGAGCGAAAGGCTATTTACAATTTGTACAGAAACCAGATGGCAGTTATAAGAGTCGAGGGGCATGAAAGGGAAGCAGTGGTTGGGAAAGGAGTGAGACAGGGTTGTAGCCTCTCCCCGATGTTATTCAATCTGTATATTGAGCAAGCAGTAAAGGAAACAAAAGAAAAGTTCGGAGTAGGTATTAAAATTCATGGAGATGAAGTAATAACTTTGAGGTTCGCCGATGACATTGTAATCCTGTCAGAGAAAGCAAAGGACTTGGTAGAGCAGTTGAACGGAATGGACAATGTCTTGAAAGGAGGATATAAGATGAACATCAACAAAAGCAAAACGAGGATAATGGAATGTAGTCAAATTAAGTCGGGTGATGCTGAGGGAATTAGATTAGGAAATGAGACACTTAAAGTAGTAAAGGAGTTTTGCTATTTAGGGAGTAAAATAACCGATGATGGTCAAAGTAGAGAGGATATAAAATGTAGACTGGCAATGGCAAGGAAAGCGTTTCTCAAGAAGAGAAATTTGTTAACATCGAGTATAGATTTAGGTGTCTGGAAGTCGTTTCTGAATGTATTTGTATAGAGTGTAGCCATGTATGGAAGTGAGACATGGACGATAACTAGGTTGGACAAGAAAAGAATAGAAGCTTTCGAAATGTGGTGCTACAGAAGAATGCTGAAGATAAGGTGGGTAGATCACGTAACTAATGAGGAGGTATTGAATAGGATTGGGGAGAAGAGAAGTTTGTGGCACAACTTGACTAAAAGAAGGGATCGGTTGGTAGGACATGTTTTGAGGCATCAAGGGATCACAAATTTAGCATTGGAGGGCAGCGTGGAGGGTAAAAATCGTAGAGGGAGACCAAGAGATCAATACACTAAGCAGATTCAGAAGGATGTAGGTTGCAGTAGGTACTGGGAGATGAAGAAGCTTGCACAGGATAGAGTAGCATGGAGAGCTGCATCAAACCAGTCTCAGGACTGAAGACAACAACAACAACAACGATCGTGAGCGTTAGTTACCTTTGAGATTGGACGTGATGAGCTGATATTTGTTACGCATGCCTTTAAGGCGATAAATAAGTCGTTATCGACACCTCAGTGAGTGTGAACGAGGACGTGCAATGGGATTACGAGAAGATCGGCGTTTCTTCTGTGATGTTACAGAAAATCTTGGCAGGAATGTAGCCATGGGCATGATTGCTGTCAGCGTTGGTCACGAGAATATACGGTAGCAAGAAGACCAGGCTACGGTACGCCACGTATCACTACCGAAAGGGAAGGTCATCGCGTTCGGTGTATGGCTCTGGCGCATCGTACTTCATCTGCAGTAGCAATTGGAGAAGCAAAAAATGGTTCAAATGGCTCTGGGCACTATGGGACTTAACATCTATGGTCATCAGTCCCCTAGAACTTAGAACTACTTAATCCTAACTAACCTAAGGACATCACACAACACCCAGTCATCACGAGGCAGAGAAAATCCCTGACCCCGCCGGGAATCGAACCCGGGAACCCGGGCGCGGGAAGCGAGAACGCTACCGCACGACCACGAGCTGCGGACTTGGAGAAACAGTTGATACCTCAGTGACACAACGAACTGTTAGAAATCGGTTACTTCAAGGATGCTGCGAGCAGGACGCCCTGCAGCATGCATTCTACTAACTCCAAACCACAGCCATTTGCGATTTCATTGTTGTAAAGCGAGAGCTCATTGAAGGCGATGGTAGAAGTCTGTTGTGTTTCCGGATGAAAGCTGATACAGCCTCAGTGCCAGTGATGGGTTGCAAGGAGGCCACTTGAGAACGCACTGGACTTACACCTGTAGTTGTGGTCGGGGAAGCGATTTCGAATGACAGCAGGAGCACACTCGTGGATATGCCACGCATCATGACTGCAAATCTGTACGTCAGTCTGTTGATTCGACCTGTTGGGCCGCCATTCATGAACAACATTCCAGGCGGTGTTTTCCAACAGCCGGCCGGAATGGCCGAGCGGTTCTAGGCGCTACAGTCTGGAATCGCGTGACCGCTACGGTCGCAAGTTCGAATCCCGCATCGCGCATAGATGTGTGTGATGTCCTTAAGTTAGTTAGGTTTAAGTAGTTCTAAATTCTAGGGGACTGCTGACCTCAGATGTTAATTCCCGTAGTGCTCAGAGCCATTGGAACCATTTGTTTTCCAACTGGAGAACGAGCGCCCACATACCGCTCTTGTAACCTAACTTGCTCTACAGAGTCTCTAAATATTGCCTTGGCTTGCTCGACCACCAGAAGCGTCTCCAGTCGAGAACATATGGGACATCATCTGACGACAACTCGAGCGTCATTCACACACTCTATTGACTGACCTAGGGTGGATCTCCATGCCAGAAAATTACGTTCGGCACCTTTACAACGCAACGCATGCACTTCGCATTATTGCATTCACCATTTCGGCTGTTACACCGCTTATTAATGTGCCAGCATCTCACATTTGTTATAGTTTATCTCATGCTTACATTAGCCAATGATCTTTCAGTGTTAAACACTTGTATATGTTACCTAGACATATGTATTCTCGAAACGTCATTATTTTACACTGTTTATTCTTGATGTTGCGGTTTTTTCTCGTCTGTATATCTTACGAAGACACACCTACAGTTGTTCTACCCTCACACTATTCGCGAACAGGACAGGTCGACAAAGGCCTCTCCGTCACTCACCATCAGGTGATTTGGAAAGTATAAACGTACTTCACTGAAACAGCCACAAAGGCACGTAGCTTTCCTGTACCAAAAGAGCAGACGTTGTTGTACTTGTTGTTTCTGATTACTTTAAATCGTAAGATATCGATTTGTATTCGAGACTACTTCCGTGAAACAAGTTGCGACATCGTCACGTTATCTTGAATCTTCCTGTAGTCATACAGAAATTCAGAAATGCGCATTATTACTTTCGTTCGCACCAAATCACGCACAACAGTGGTAGCAATGTACCACTATACGACTGAAATGGGCACGTGATAATCGGCACCGGACGTTGGCACAGTAGCAGAGCGTTGCATGATCTGATGAAACCCTTCATCAAGCCGACCGGAGCGTGTCAGTCCGTCGTCTTCCAGGGCACCAGCTCGTTGACACCTGTACTGCAGGGCGGAGATAAGCTGGCGGTGACACCGTTGTGCTCAGGAGAACATCCATGTGGGTATCCATTGGACCGTGACGGCCAAGGAGTATCGCACACTGGTTGCAGACGTACATCCCATCATGATGATCATGTTTCCTGACGGCAGTGGCACTTTTCAGCAAGATAATCTCCATGTCACACGCCTAGTAGTGTGGTGGATTGGTTCCAAGAACACAGTGGCGAGTCCCAATTGATGTGCAGCCTACCCCGATCGAACATATCTGGGGTTTGATTGAATATGGCGTCAGAGCTCATAGCCCACCTCCTCTAACTTTACGGGGATTAGGAGATTTGTGCGTGCAGAAATGGTGCCAAACCACTCCAGCGACCTACCAAGGCCACACTGCTTCCCTATCACCACGCATCGCCGCTGTTATCGATCCATTCATTCATTTCCGTGTCCGATAAGCATTTCCAGAAGGTAGCAATTCCGATGGTCTTGTTGGTTCCCTCGATCAGGTCCTGTGTTGTGCAGGTTTGTTCAAGTTGAGGACAAATTAGCAGGTGGGCCGGATCTTTTGTTGTTCCACACTCGCAGGATGTATCTCCATCAGCTGGAAGAATGCCCCATTTTCGCATGTTGATCTTACATATAGCAACGCCCACCCTAAAACGATTCAGCGATCTCCAAATAGGATAGGGCAAGTCGTTTCCTGCACCAAGCTCTTCCTTTACAGGGATGTCAGGTGGTAGCTTGCTCTTCCACCTGGTGATACGGTTAGACTCTGGTGTTCCCTCTAGTGGTTGAGTTCTGGCGATGAAGCTCGTTCTCGACTTCGGTCGACAGACTACAGCCTAATGATCATGAAGTGGATGTCGGGGATCATAACTTTGCTTAGCCCTCTCTGCATCAGCAGCAACAGCCCTTCTAATAGTGGGGGCAGCTATTCCAACAGTCAGGTAGATTTTATCGACAGGAGTTGGCCAAAGGTGGACATACCGGCTATTAGGTAGGTGGTGATAATGTTCCGGCTGAACAGTTCATAATCTGACAAGTGCTAGCGTTTTTGATATAGTTCCTAGAATCCTCCAACAAACTCCACTGACACTCTAATTCACCCTACTTTTTTTTTAATGATAATAGGCATCGTCCAGTTTAAAAAGGTGCGTGTCTGTACAAAAATACACTTTCCAAGTATTATTACAAACTGTTTGGATAAAATACGAATCCACAACGCATCAGTTGCACTTTCCATTTCCGCAATATTTGCGGTGCAAGTTTTACGTTATTCGCCCTGTACAACGGCTTCCAATAATGAAAATGAACACACTTTGTACACAGCGACCGCAGTGCAAACACTTTCAGTGTTCCAAAATGACATGTTCAAACATTCTTATGCTGCCATCATCTAATCTAAGGGGAAAACAAATGTAATAAGGTGGGAGACAATAATTCATACGACAGATTATATAAAATATACACATTTAGACGTGTCCTATGGAACTTGCTATAAAACTGCTATGATATATTCGATGAAGTCAGAGCATAAAAGCTCTCCCCACGGTACATGTCTTGATAAAAGTGCAGTTCAAAAAATGGTTCAAATGGCTCTGAGCACTATGGGACTTAACTGCTGAGGTCATTAGTCCCCTAGAACGTAGAACTACTTAAACCTAACTAACCTAAGGACATCACACACATCCATGCCCGAGGCAGGATTCGAACCTGCGACCGGAGCGGTCGCGCGGTACCAGACCGTAGCGCCTATAACCGCTCGGCCACTCCGGCCGGCAAAAGTCCAGTTGATAAAACACACACAGATGGTAAAATGTACACAGTTAAAATCCTCAAATCGTCCACTCATGCTCGTGGTAAACATAATTCTCACAAGTGTGCTGCACAACACTACGCTGCCGACGGATTGTTGACATAGAGGTCGCAGACTCGCTCCGAAGTTACTATCTCGCCGCTGGATGGGGTGTCTAGTATATTTTCAGTGATCAAATACTGCGGTTACAAGCGATGAGTAGCGGTGCACAAGAAAGTAAAAGTAACTACACTGCGATCGTGGTGTGTGAATTAATTTAATTTTCATCCATACCGATCGCCTCACAGCAGAGCATGAGTACCTTTCAATAATGACTCGTGCTAAGTATGAGAAATAAGGTTAGCTTCTTCTCTTGCTTCCATGTATGCATTAGGTACCTAATGCCAACCCATTTTATTCTCTTTACCGAATAAAAGTGACTCAACGTAAACAGACACTGCATGGCAAAAAAACTGAAGCACCCAGAAGACACGGTCGGATCACAGTGTAACTTCGTACACGTGCGTGCCATCGGTGGGTATGCAAGTGAGTAGAGTGACAGTTCTATGTGACTCGTAGAACGTCCACCAGAGTGCATTAGTGTGAGTCGTGTTTACTATTGCTACCAGACCTGTTTGGGTATCTAAGGGGCATGAATAACGTCAGTGTTGAGTGATAGATCAGGTATGGAAGGCAATGCCATCGGATAATATACGGCACTCAAACGACCAATAGAAGCAGCCTTTTCAGAAAAGCATCAGTGTTGAGAGATCAATGAGAAGGACACGGAGATGCCACGTACTCGTATGAGAAAGTGTAATCAGCACCTGTCAGAGCCTGAAAGGGGCCTTCTTGTGACTCTCCATTTGGCCGTCTGGTCGTATCGTGCAATATCCAGTTTTGTGGAGCATTCAGACGTCATAGGACTCATATTGGACTGCATAGGAATCTCTGGGCAGGCATAATCGTCAGCAGGGTTGTAATCGACCACGTCCGACCACCTCAAAAGAGGATCATTGCATTGTGTACCAGGCACATCACAATCCCTTCACATCTGAGACTGCTACCCGAGAACATGAAATGGACTGCTTGCGGCATTCTGTGTCATAACGCAACTTTGGTCGGAGACTAGCAGCAGACAGACTAGGGAATTACCGTCCGATGCATGGGCTGCCGTTAAGACCTCAACAGAAACGGCTATTTTGCAGCGGTGCCGTGATAGGGAGGCATGGACTGCTGAAGAAAGGCCTCGGATTTTCAGTCACTGTGGTCCCGTGGTAGGGGTAACGTCTTTGATTCATAATCAAAACGTCTTCGGTCCCAGGTACGATCCCCGCCACTGCCTAAATTTTGATCAATAATCAGCATTGGCGGCCGAAGACTTCCGGCATAAGAAGTCAGCCTCATTCTGCCAACGGCCTTGTCAAAGAGGGCGGAGGAGCGGATAGAGGTCCAGGGCACTCTCTTGTCCTAGGGGTGGGAAATTGCCCCTAAAGGCGGAAGAATCAGCAATGATCAACGACATGAGGATGCAGAAGGCAATGGAAACCACTGCATTAAAGACACGTAACGTGTATCCACAGGACATGTGGCCTGTAATTGAAGAAGTGTCATGATGATCTCTCCATTGGCAAAAGATTCCGGAGT
Organism: Schistocerca nitens; assembly: GCF_023898315.1. Taxonomy (NCBI): domain Eukaryota; kingdom Metazoa; phylum Arthropoda; class Insecta; order Orthoptera; family Acrididae; genus Schistocerca; species Schistocerca nitens. The sequence goes on from NC_064614.1 coordinate 75,234,746, forward strand.
AGTCCCCCATTCGGATCTCCGGGAGGGGACTGCCAAGGGGGAGGTTACCATGAGAAAAAGACTGAATAATCAACGAAAGGATAACGTTCTACGAGTCGGGGCGTGGAATGTCAGAAGCCTGAACGTGGTAGGGAAACTAGAAAATCTGAAAACGGAAATGCGAAGGCTCAATCTAGATATAGTAGGGGTCAGTGAAGTGAAGTGGAAGGAAGACAAGGATTTCTGGTCAGATGAATATCGGGTAATATCAACAGCAGCAGAAAATGGTATAACAGGTGTAGGATTCGTTATGAATAGGAAGGTAGGGCAGAGGGTGTGTTACTGTGAACAGTTCAGTGACCGGGTTGTTCTAATCAGAATCGACAGCAGACCAACACCGACAACGATAGTTCGGGTATACATGCCGACGTCGCAAGCTGAAGATGAACAGATAGAGAAAGTGTATGAGGATATTGAAAGGGTAATGCAGTATGTAAAGGGGGACGAAAATCTAATAGTCATGAGCGACTGGAATGCAGTTGTAGGGGAAGGAGTAGAAGAAAAGGTTACAGGAGAATATGGGCTTGGGACAAGGAATGAAAGAGTAGAAAGACAAATTGAGTTCTGTAACAAGTTTCAGCTAGTAATAGCGAATACCCTAATCAAGAATCACAAGAGGAGGAGGTATACTTGGAAAATGCCGGGAGATACAGGAAGACTTCAATAGATTACATCATGGTCAGACAGAGATTCCGAAATCAGATACTGGATTGTAAGGCGTACCCAGAAGCAGATATAGACTCAGATCACAATATAGTAGTGATGAAGAGTAGGCTGAAGTTCAAGACATTAGTCAGGAAGAATCAATACGCAAAGAAGTGGGATACGGAAGTACTAACGAATGACGAGATACGTTTGAAGTTCTCTAACGCTATAGATACAGCAATAAGGAATAGCGCAGTAGGCAGTAAAGTTGAAGAGGAATGGACATCTCTAAAATGGGGCATCACAGAATTTGGGAAGGAAAACATAGGTATAAAGAAGATAGCTGCGAAGAAACCATGGGTAACAGAAGAAATACTTCAGTTGATTGATGAAAGGAGGAAGTACAAACATGTTCCGGGAAAATCAGTAATACAGAAGTACAAGTCGCTGAGGAATGAAATAAATAGGAAGTGCAGGGAAGCTAAGAAGAAATGGCTGCAGGAAAAATGTGAAGACATCGAAAAAGATATGATTGTCAAAAGGACAGACTCAGCATACAGGAAAGTCAAAACAACCTTTGGTGACATTAAAAGCAACGGTGGTAACATTAAGAGTGCAACGGGAATTCCACTGTTAAATGCAGAGGAGGGAGCAGATAGGGGGAAAGAATACATTGAAAGCCTCTATGAGGGTGAAGATTTGTCTGATGTGATAGAAGAAGAAACAGGAGTCGATTTAGAAGAGATAGGAGATCCAGTATTAGAATCGAAATTTAAAAGAGCTTTGGAGGAGTTACGGTCAAATAAGGCAGAAGGGATAGATAACATTCCATCAGAATTTCTAAAACCATTGGGGGAAGTGGCAACAAAACGACTATCCACGTTGGTGTGTAGAATATAGCAGTCTGGCGACATACCATCTGACTTTCGGAAAAGCATCATCCATACAATTCCGAAGACGGCAAGAGCTGACAAGTGCGAGAATTATCGCACAATCAGCTTAACAGCTCATGCATCGAAGCTGCTTACAAGAATACTATACAGAAGAATGGAAAAGAATTGAGAATGCGCTAGGTGACGATCAGTTTGGCTTAGGAAAAGTAAAGGGACGAGAGAGGCAATTCTGACGTTACGGCTAATAATGGAAGCAAGGCTAAAGAAAAATCAAGACACTTTCATAGGATTTGTCGACCTGGAAAAAGCGTTCGACAATATAAAATAGTGCAAGCTGTTCGAGATTCTGAAAAAAGTAGGGTAAGCTATAGGGAGAGACGGGTCATATATAATATGCACAACAACCAAGAGGGAATAATAGCAGTGGACGATCAAGAACGAAGTGCTCGTATTAAGAAGGGTGTAAGACAAGGCTGTAGCCTTTCGCCCCTACTCTTCAATCTGTACAACGAGAAAGCAATGATGGAAATAGAGGAAAGGTTCAGGAGTGGATTTAAAATACAAGGTGAAAGGATATCAATGATACGATTCGCTGATGACATTGCTATCCTGAGTGAAAGTAAAGAAGACTTAAATAATCTGCTGAACGGCATGAACAGTCTAATGAGTACACAGTATGGTTTGAGAGTAAATCGGAGAAAGACGAAGGTGCTGAGAAGTAGTAGAAAGGAGAACAGCGAGAAACTTAACATCAGGATTGATGGTCACGAAATCAATGAAGTTAAGGAATTCTGCTACCTAGGCAGTAAAATAACCAATGACGGATGGAACAAGGACATCAAAAGCAGACTCGCTATGGCAAAATAGGCATTTCTGGCCAAGAGAAGTCTACTAATATCAAATACCGGCCTTAATTTGAGGAAGAAATTTCTGAGGACGTACGTCTGGAGTACAGCATTGTATGGTAGTGAAACATGGACTGTGGGAAAACCGGAACAGAAGAGAATCGAAGCATTTGAGATGTGGTGATATAGACGAATGTTGAAAATTAGGTGGACTGATAAGGTAAGGAATGAGGAGGTTCTACGCACAATCGGAGAGGAAAGGAATATGTGGAAAACACTGATAAGAAGGGACAGCATGGTTTAAGAATCATGATAGAAGGTAGTATACGTGAAACAACCCTGGAGATACTAAAAGGTATCAGATAGATTATATAATGGTAAGACAGAGATTCTGACCACAATCTATTGGTTATTATCTGCAGATTGAAACTGAAGAAACTGCAAAAAGGTGGGAATTTAAGGATATGGGACCTGGATAAACTGAAAGAACCAGAGGCTCTACAGAGTCTCAGGTAGAGCATAAGAGAACAATTGACAGAAATGGAGGAAAGAAATACAGTAGAAGAAGAATGGGTAGCTTTGAGGGATGAATTAGTTAAGGCAGCAAAGGATCAAGTAGGTAAAAAGACGAGGGCTAGTAGAAATCCTTGGGTAACAGAAGAGATATTGAATTTAATTGATGAAAGGGGAAAATATAAAAATGCAGTAAATGAAGCAGGCAAAAAGGAATACAAACGCCTCAAAAATGAGATCGACAGGAAGTGCAAAATGGCTAACCAGGGATGGCAAGAGGACAAATGTAAGGACGTAGAGGCTTATCTCACTAGGGGTAAGATAGATACTGCCTACAGGAAAATTAAAGAGACCTTTGGAGATAAGAGAAACACATGTATGAACATCAAGAGCTCAGATGGAATCCCAGTTCTAAGCAAAGAAGGGAAAGCAGAAAGGTGGAAGGAGTATATAGAGGATCGATACAAGACGATGTACTTGAGGACAATTTTATGGAAATGGAAGAGGATGTAGATAAAGATGAAATGGGAGATATGATACTGCGTGAAAAGTTTGACAGAGCACTGAAAGACCTGAGTCGAAACAAGGCCCCCGGAGTAGACAACATTCCATTGGAACTACTGACGGCCTTGGGAGTGCCAGTCCTGACAAAACTCTACCATCTGGTGAGCAAGATGTATGAAACAGGCGAAATACCCTCAGACTTCAAGAAGAATGTAATAATTCCAATCCCAAAGAAAGCAGGTGTTGACAGATGTGAAATTTACCGAACAACCAGTTTATTAAGTCACAGCTGCAAAATACTAACACGAATTCTTTACAGACGAATGGAAAAACTGGTAGAAAATTACCTCAGGGAAGATCAGTTTCGATTCCGTAGAAATACTGGACACGTGAGGCAATACTGACCTTACGACGTATCTTAGAAGAAAGATTAAGGAAAGGCAAACCTACCTTTCTAGCATTTGTAGACTTAGAGAAAGCTTTTGACAATGTTGACTGGAATACTCTCTTTCAAATTCTAAAGGTGGCAGGGGTAAAATACAGGGAGCGAAAGGCTATTTACAATTTGTACAGGTACCAGATGGCAGTTATAAGAGTCGAGGGACATGAAAGGGAAGCAGTGGTTGCGAAGGAGTAAGACCGGGTTGTAGCCTCTCCCCGATGTTATTCAATCTGTATATTGAGCAAGCAGTAAAGGAAACAAAAGAAAAATTCGGAGTAGGTATTAAAATCCATGGAGAAGAAATAAAAACTTTGAGGTTCGCCGATGACATTGTAATTCTGTCAGAGACAGCAAAGGACTTGGAAGAGCAGTTGAACGGAATGGATGATGTCTTGAAGGGAGGATATAAGATGAACATCAACAAAAGCAAAACGAGGATAATGGAATGTAGTCGAATTAAGTCGGGTTATGTTGAAGGTATTAGATTAGGAAATGAGACACTTAAAGTAGTAAAGGAGTTTTGCTATTTGGGGAGCAAAATAACTGATGATGGTCGAAGTAGAGAGGATATAAAATGTAGACTGGCAATGGCAAGGAAAGCGTTTCTGAAGAAGAGAAATTTGTTAACATCGAGTATAGATTTAAGTGTCAGCAAGTCGTTTCTGAAAGTATTTGTATGGAGTGTAGCCACGTATGGAAGTGAAACATGGTCGGCTAATAGTTTGGACAAGAAGAGAATAGAAGCTTTCGAAATGTGGCGCTACAGTAGAATGCTGAAGATCAGATGGGTAGATCACATAACTGATGAGGAAGTATTGAATGGGATTGGGGAGAAGAGAAGTTTGTGGCACAACTTGACCAGAAGAAGGGATCGGTTGGTAGGACATGTTCTGAGGCATCAAGGGATCACCAATTTAGTATTGGAGGGCAGCGTGGAGGGTAAAAATCGTAGGGGGAGACCAAGAGATGAATACACTAAGCAGATTCAGAAGGATGTAGGTCGCAGTAGTTACTGGGAGATGAAGAAGCTTGCACAGGATAGAGTAGCATGGAGAGCTGCATCAAACCAGTCTCGGGACTGAAGACCACAACAACAACAGGATGATAGGACATCTGCTAAGACATGAGGGAATGACTTCCATGGTACTAGAGGGAGCTGTAGAGGGCAAAAACTGTAGAGGAAGACAGAGATTGGAATACGTCAAGCAAATATTTGAGGACGTAGGTTGCAAGTGCTACTCTGAGATGAAGAGGTTAGCACAGGAAAGGAATTAGTGGCGGGCCGCATCAAACCAGTCAGTAGACTGATGACCAAAAAAAATCACGGATGACTATCGTCGACGAGTAATGCTACGGCCTGGTGAGCGGTCCCATTCTTGCAGTGTTTTGGAGATGCATGGCGGTGTTCCTTCTGGCCTCGTGACACGGGCAGTCATCGGGTATTACTTCAGGACACTACTGATAGTTATAGAGGGAACTCTGACGGCACAACGGCATGTTACTGTGATCCTGTGCCCTCATCTATAACCTCTCATGCACCACTATTGTGGTGCCACATTTCAACATGACTTTTATTTGATCATCAGTCTTGTTACTCGTTTGATGCGGCCCGCCATGAATTCCTCTCCTGTGTCAACCTCTTCATCTCAGAGTAGCACTTGCGGGATGTATTCCAATCTCTTTCTTTCTCTGCAGTCCCCTCTAGTACCATGGAAGTTATTCCTTCATGTGTTAGTAGATATCATCGTGTCCCTTCTCCTTATAAGTGTTTTCCTCTTATTTCTTTCCTATCCGATTCCGCGTAGAACCTCCTCATTCCTTACCTTATCAGTCCACCAAATTTTCAAAATGTGTCTGTAGCACCAGGTCTCAAACGCTTCGATGCTTTTCTGTTCCGGTTTTCCCACAGTCAATTTTTCACTGCCGTGCAATGCTGTGCTCCAGACGCACGTTCTCCGAAATTTTTGCTTCAAATTAAGGCCATGTGTGGCACTAGTAGACTCCTCCTGGCAAGGAATGCCCTTTCTTGCCATTGCTGGTCAGCTTTTGATGTCCTCCTTACTCCGTCCGTCATTAGTTATTTTACAGCTTAGTTAGCTGAATTGCTTAACTTCATCCACTTCGGGACCATCAATCCTGATGTTAAAGTCTCTCACTGTTGTCATTCCTGCTTCTTCTCATTACTTTCGTCTTTCTTCCATTTACTCTCAGTCCATATTGTGTAATCATTAGATTGTTCATTCCGTTCAACAGATCATGTAATTCTTCTTCACTTTCACTCAGGATAGCAATATCATCAGCGAATCGCATCACTGATATCCTTTTACATGGAATTTTAATTCCACTCCTTAATCTTTCTTTTATTTCCGTCATTGCTTCTTCGATGTCATGATTGAACACTAGGGGGCAAAGGCAACATCACTGTCTTAAACCCTTTTTAATCGAAGCACTTCGTTCTTGGTCGTTCACTCTTACTATTCTATATTTGCTCTTGTACATATATTACCCGTTTCTCCCTATACCTTACCCTATTTTTAACAGAATTTCGAACCTCTTGCACCATTTTACACTATCGAAGGCTTTACCAGGTCAACAAATCCTGTGAACGTAACTTGAGTTTTCCTTAGTTCTTGCTTCCATTATCAACCGCAGCGTCAGAATTGCCTCTCCCGTGTCTTTACCTTTTCTAAATACAGACTGATCGTCATGTAGCACATCCTGAATTTTCTTTTCCATTCTTCTGCATATTATTCTTGTCTGCAAGTTGGATGCACGAGCTGTTAAGCTGATTGTGCAATAATTCTCGCACTTGTCAGCTCTTGCAGTCTTCGGAAATGCGTGGATGATATTTTTCTGAAAGTCGTATGGTATGTTTTCAACCGTTCTGCCTACTGAGCTATTCCTTATTGCCTTGCCGAGCGAGGTGGCGCGGTGGTTCGCACACTGGACACGCATTCGGGAGAACGACGGTTCAATCCCGCGTCCGGCCATCCTCATTTAGGTTTTCCTTGATTTCCCTCAATCGCTTCAGGCAAATTCCTGGATGGTTCCTATGAAAGGGCACGGCCGACGCCCTTGCCCATCCTTCCCTAGTCCGATGAGACAAGCCGCGCCGTGTAGCCGCGCGATCTTAGGCGCCTTGTCACGGTTCGTGCGGCTCCCCCGTCGGTCCCTCGGGCACGGGTGTGTGTGTTGTCCGTAGCGTAAGTTATCTTAAGTTATATTAAGTAGAGCGTAGGCTTACGGACCGATGACCTCGCAATTTGGTCTCCTCTCCCAAATCAACCCATCCTAACCACTCCTTACTGCTTTATCTATAGCCTTAGAGAAATTCTAGCGTAACTTGTCATTCCGTAGTACTTCTGTATCCCACTTCTTTGCCTATTGATTCTTCCTGGTTAATGTCTTAAACTTCAGCATACTCTTCATCACTACTATATTGTAACCTGAGTCTTTATCTGCTCCTGGGTACGGCTTAAAATCCAGTATCTGATTTCGGAATCTCTGCCTGACTATGATGCAATCCATCCGAAATCTTGCCTATCACCCGGCCTTTCTCAAGTGTACCTCCTCCTTTTGTGATTCTTAATCATAGTATACGCTATTACTAGCTGAAACTTGTTACAAAAGTCAATTACTCTTTCTCCTCTCTCATTACTTGTCCCGAGTCGAAATTCTCCTGTAACCTTTTCTTCTACTCCTTCCCCTACAACTGCATTCCAGTCTCCCATGACTATTAGATATTCATCTCCATTTACGTCTGTAGTACCCTTTCAATATCATCATATACTTTCTCTAACTCTTCATCTTCAGATTGCGACGTCGGCATATATGCTTGAACAATAGTTGTCGGTGTTGGTTTGCTGTCTATTCTGATAAGAACAACCCTATCACTGAGCTGTTCACAGTAACACACTCTCTGTCCTACCTTCCTATCCATAAGGTGTTTTCTCCCGTTATACAATTCTTTGCTGCTGTTGAAATTACCCTATAGCCGTCTGACTTGAAACGCTTTTTTTTCTTTCCGTTTCACTTCGCTGACTACTATATCTAGATTGAGCCTTTGCATTTCCCTTTTCAGGTTTTTTAGTTCCCCTTCCACGTTCAAGCTTCTGACATTCCACGCCCCGGCTCTTAGAACGTTATCCTTTCGTTAGTGATTCAGTTTTTCTCTGATGGTCACCTCCTACTTGGCAGTCGCCTCCTAGAGATCGGAATGGGGGACTAATCCGCAATCTTTTGCCAATGGAGATATCATCATGACACTTTTTCAATTACAAATCACATGTCCTGTGGATACACGTTTCTTGTCTTTAATTCTGAGGTTTCCATTGCCTTCTGCATCCTCATGCCGTTGATCACTGGTGATTCTTCCGCCTTTAGAAGCAGTTTCCCATCCACAGGACAAAAGTGTCCTGAACCTCTCCTCCACCCTCTTAGACAAGGCTGTTGGCAGAATGACTATGATTTGTTATGACTATGGCCGACCAAACATGCCAAGTGTTTCCATGAACTGTCTGTGTAATGTAATGAAATGTAACACCGTCCTCAAGATGCTACCAGTTTCTGTGCTTCAGTACACTATCTGCAGATCTTAACTGAGGCTGAGGGGTTACCTCCAGTTGTATACATGATTCATCAGTTGACAACATCTATGAACCGGTTTTCACAGACTGTCTCCAACAACTATGTTGTGTTCCCAACCATTAACCACCAACCACCCAACTACCAACTTATGAATCGCGTATGCGATTGGAGTCAGCCCCCACAGCGTCAGTTAAAAACGGAATGTCTTGTAGTCATATTACAAATAAAGTCGTAAGGACGGTTAAAGGTGTTTCATTTTATTACATAGGTGAACGGGCGAAGTGTTTCAAGCCTCCAAGCAGAAGGATGGACACACAAAAACTTTCTGTGTGATGTTGAGGTTCACTCTATCGCCGACAGAACATGTCACAAGATCTAGAGAAGGAAGTGCAATTTACAGTCTGCACAAGAGGAAATAAGAATGGAAGACCGAGAGAGAAGTGCTCGGACTAAAAAGGGAGCAGAGACAGAAATGAAAAAAAGAAAGTCGAAAAGAAGTGGAAATAGAAATCAGGGTGAAACACTATCCGCGATCAGATTAGATGATGATATTCCTGTCGGCAGAGAGAGAAAAGAGGAATTACAGGAGGTATTGAATGTAATGTGATTTCTAATGGGCGTACCGTATATACTTGTTTAGTAGGAGTAAACCAAACGCCGGCCGTTGTGGGCGAGCGGTTCTAGGTGATTCAGTCAGGAACCGCGCTGCTGGTTCGGTTTCAGGTTCGAATCCTGCCTCGGGCATGGATGTGTGTGATGTCCTTAGGTTAGTTAGGCTTAAGTAGTTCTAAGTCTAGGGGAATGATGACCACAGATGTTAAGTCTCATAGTGCTCAGAGCCAGTAAACCAGACGAAGATAATGAGGATTATGTAAAAGAGATTAGCGAAATACGTAATACCGAAGTTGAGGAACAATTGTAAACGAATTCAAGGTAATCTCCTACCTTGGGAGGAAAATAATGTTAAAAATTTTTTTGTTAATGTTAAACAAAGGCTTTCATCTGATTAAGTATTTTATGACTACTTACACGCTGAGTACAATAGTGTGTAGAACTGGATGACGATCTGTGGAAAAATCTAAAAAGAAGAGAACCTAAGAATTTGGGATGTGATGTTACAGAAAAATGATGGAAATGGAGTGGAAAGATAAGAAACGGGAAAGTTCTTCGCATAGTAGGCGAAGAAAGAAACATATGGAAATCAGTGAGTGTATGAATGAACAGTATGGTATATTTGTCAACTTCTATGCTACTAGAGTCAACAGTAAGGTAACAGAAAACCTGGAATATATCCCACAAATCATTGGGTTTAGGTGTTACACATGTTACTCAAAGATGAAGAGATTTACACAGAAGAGGAAGTCGTAGCAGGCCGATTCTAACAAGTCAGACGATTTCTTCTCACCTGTCCCCCTAAAAAGAAATAAATAAATAAAACCAAACCTCTATTTTTCGGTAAAATATAGCACTCTTCCACTCCGAACTGTTCTGGCATTGCTGAAATTTAAGGCCATGAGTTCTTATACACTTGCCACGTTCGTGAAAGGCTCTAACATTCGTCAGCAGTTTGGATCTTATTAAAATTTCCTATCCATTCTTCCGTTACCAAAGGTATATTATTCTATCTGTTCGTAAACATGTGCAGTATTTTTTATTCCAATGCCACTCGAAGTTAAAGAAAGTTTAATGATCACAATACTGCTATGAAATTAGCGCATGGGGCATCTGTATATATACTGTATCTAGTTTATTAGGATTCCCAGCATTCTTTCATTCGCTCGATGTGAAAGACTTTTGACTGAACTAAACGCAAAAAACCTCTTTGCTTTTCTCGCACATGCATATTGCAGTGCCTAAATGCACAACAATGTTGAGGTTTTTACTCCATGGATTTGCGATAGTCTACAAATCTCGTACAGTTCACGGTGAGTTTCACTTTATGCCGTTTCCACTGAGAAATCGAATCGTACGACATTACTCGTTTTCGCGACCGCTTCAACTCGCTGTCATACCAAGAAAATCCAATAACGGCAAGAAACACTTTGACCACTCATGCACGGAAGATTTGTGCTTACCATTGCGTAAGCGCAATATTATCTCTGCAGACAGTCATATTTTCCACTCAATCGGTTCTTACATTTGAAATGCGCGTCATACAGGTTCAGAGAACACACGATTCCGTCAGTTTTCATGGCATATAACGGCAATAGAAGGCAGTTTCCTTTATTTCTCCTTCTGCAATAATTATCATGTTTAACGATACTGTCCGGACAGATACAATACTAAGTGGACTGTTCATAGAACTAAGAAAATGTTTACCATAGAATACGCTAATGTCGATGTAGCACAGTGCAACACTTGCAAATAGCGAGCGTAATTATAGGTGCATTGACCTAAAATTAGTACTTCGCCTCTCATTATGTTGAGGAAGCTGCGTGAGCAATGGAAATATACACGTTGCGATGCTTAGGAGAGACAAGAAAATAAACAATGAGATAGGGGGAAATTAGAGTGGAACACATAATAACTGTATTCTTCCAGCTTTTATTTGTGTGGCCATATTGTCCGTAGCTGCTATATAAGTACTGAAGGTATTTTCATTTCGTCTTGGCAACTACAAGAAAATGTGTGTTCCTGTCACCAAACGCGTTTCTCTCTTTTTTTCTTTTTTTTTTAAAAAAATAACATCGTCAGTGGTCTGTAATGAAAGATAAATACGAAGTGGCTTTCTTTCTAAACTCAAAAACATTTGGTTACAGAATATGTTGATTTTTCTTACGGTATTTCATGCCTGGGTTTCGTTCACATCAGAAAACGCCATTGTCTAGCACGGCGTTCAGTTATTCACTTGTTTGGCACTGTTGATCCTAGCGTAATATTTCATTGCAGAACTATAAATTTCTTTACGTGTAACACACTCAATATAGCAGCACCACTGTTTCTGTATTGCTGGCTACATATGCCTCGTGCGATTTGTGTAGTGTTATCAACTTTGCCGCTAGTTTTTTCTTTGATCTACAAAATGTTATTTTTCTCGTCTGTATTCGTGTGAGTGTGTGTGTGTGCTAAGTCGTTTGATTATGTGAGGAGATGGGGGGATGGAGACAGCAGGGGATGGAGGGTAGGGGGATATGATAGAACAGGAATGCAAAGTAATGGAATGGTGAGTATATTGGAGGAAAAGGGCTGATGAGCGAGAAGCTAAATGAAGGGGGGGGGGGGGGGGGTCAGGTAGAGTGACAGAAAGTGAGAGTTGGTGAAGGAAAAGGTATTTTTTCCACTACGTGATTTTTTTAATTACCTTATACAATACCTAGTTTCCAGTATTTATCTGGTCATTGAGTACCTATTTTCTTTGTGATAATCCTTTGTGTATATGGAACATTTCTTGAACGTGTAGCAGCTGTCTCGCTTTATTGACTTTTCTGATGTTCTTATCCTCTTCTGTTGTGTTTGGTCTACGGTATTCACGTTTAAGATGGTCTGCAAATGTTTAGTGATCAACATTGGGAGAGTGGCAGGGAATTTGACGCAAGATATACAGAGTTCATCGAGGTACGGATAGTCACAACATGTAACATTTGCATTTTCAGCATGTTTCGAATCGCGCAAACAACGAATGGAACCGCTTGACACCTCTCACGGATCCGTCTTTGAAGGTAAGGCCAATAACTGAACACTTGTGCAGCATCAATCGATTTCCTTTAGAACCACTCCTGATTCAAGATATTTTTCTCTTTAGGTCAAGAACACAGCTGTAGTTAGCGAGTAGTCGAAATTGTTCTTCTACTAGTGCTATGAGATATTTTTCCCTCTGTCTTGGTCGAGACAGAAACGATATTAGTTTCCTTTATTTCTAAAGATACACTGCTTCAGTCTGCTTGGTAACAAAGTAATACGAGTAATACGCCGTTGGAGTGGAGTCACAGCACGAATTTGAAACAATACCGTACTTAGCTGAATTTGGAATAGTCAGCCGTTGGTGCTGAAACATGTGCCGTATTTAAATGAAGTCTATAGTGAAACTCGTCGTTATTAAACAACATTCTTCAGTAGTTCAGAAGGTAATCTGGACTGCTAGTATTGACACAGTAATGTCTACTGGTTATACGATGACTATTGTACTATCCAGACGTTGCAGTGTAAACTTTTAACGCATTACAGTAAGGCTTATGTCTATAAGTTTGATTGAAATTACTTTGAGAGCCGTTTATTGCAGGGTTAGGAGGTATTTTGACATTTCCTCTGTACATTGTTGGTATGTCTGTTCCACCATGTTCTCGATAACTGTCGTATAATTTGACATTACCGTTACTAGTATTCCACGAGAGTTATCACGAATTAATACCTATTACGTGGAACCCGGTTTTGACCAGCATATTATGGTTTTCAAAACGAAAATTTTTGACATATTTCGTAGCTTCCATGGACTTTTCATTAGTTGTCCACATTGCCATGTACTAATACAAGGTGAGTCAGGAGGCAAGGTACGTGCTTTGAGAGGTGATACTAGTGGTGATTCTGAACAAAAAACTTCTAGTAAACATATGCTCTTTTCTTAACCGTTTCCGGGTAAACCACAGAAAACAACTAGGAACGGGAAACGTGTAGCGTCATCCTTAGTAACGGTGTCAGTACACAGTTAACTTGCGCATGGTGCAGTTGTTTACCTCTAATCTCAGTGCGACAGTGCTTTTCGTTGTGCACGGTACCACAGTGTTGTTACGTGAACAAAGAATACAGTTTTGTGTAGTGAAAATGTCACGGATATTGACACATACAGAGTATGTTCATGTGGTATTTGTCTGTGATTTATCCAATAGGAAGTCCAGAACTGCTGTGCAAGAATAGCAACAACGATTTCCGAATCGCAGAGTACCAGATAGCAGGGTGTTTGGCAGTGTGTTTCACGGATTGCGTGAGCGTGGTACGCTTCCCAGCGTAAACGTTGTCGCCGAACTTCCCGTACAACGAACTCTTCATGAAGTTGAGAACATTCTTCAACCAGTGGAACGCAACCCTACCACTAGCTCTAGAAGAATTACTCCGCAACTTCGTATTCCCCAAACATGAGTGATACGCGCAGTACGCGAGCACGGTCTCTATCCCTTTCATCGGCAGAGTGTACAACATCTGCATGGTGGAGATGCTGCAAGAATTCTGTTAATCGATAATTGCCAATGATTGATTAATTCCACGTATTCTGTTACTGATGAGTCAACATTTACCCGCAACGAAATCAACAACACGCGCAACTCTCATGTATGGGCAAATGAAAATGTGCACGCTACTGTGGAAACGAATTTTCAACGACGTTTCTCAGTCAGCGTGTTGTGCGGTACTATTGATGACCAACTCATCGGTACAGTTGTTTTAGATAACCGTCTTACTGGGACACATTATGCTGAGTTTCTTCAAAATGTGTTACCAGAATACGTGGAGGATATCTCTTTGGCAACACGAGCTCGTTTGTGCTCTCAGCATGACGGAGCTCCTACACATTCCGTGTGATCAGTGACACAGTAACTCAACACAATGTATCTTGTTCGTTGGATCGGTCGCCGTGGACTCATCGCTTGGCCACCGAGGTCACCCGATCTCACTTAATTTGATTACTGTTTGTGAGGGTGGGTGTAGAGTGACGTCTACAAGCGCAGAGTGGACACAAGAGAGGAACTCCTCGCTCGTACTTTACACGCTTGTGCCCAGGTGAAGGAATGCTAAACTGAGCTCCGATCAGCGACACAACACCTGTCTACAAGAGCTGCAACATGCACTGAATTTGACGTTGGACTGTATGAACATCTTCTTAGAGGAAACGTAGACAATTAAACAAACCATAACAGTATCTTAATTTATCGTCACCAGCATCTTTCCCATTTGTAGTTGTTTTCATTGGCTTACCCGGAGACGGTTAACTAAAGGTCATATGTTTGTTAGAAGTTTTTTGTTCCGAATCACCAGTAGTATCACCCGTGAAAGCGTGTACCTTTCCTCCTGACTCGCCCTGCATGTGATCAGGGAGAGTGATACTAATAAATGATTTTTTGGAGGATTCGTTAGTAAATAGATACTAAACCATCCTAAATGGGTATGTGACATCGTAACAGCAGAGCTGCATCACTGCTGAAGTGCAGAATGATTACTTTTCATTACGTGTATCAATGACAAGGCAGGTAACATCGGCAGCTCTCTGAGGGGATTCGCAGATGATGGCATTTCATGACTGGAAAATGTTTTACAAGAGGCAGGAAGATCTGAATTGCTGAACTACGTGTGCGGATTTAAGAATATGTATGTTTACAAGTGGTAAAGGTTAATATTGTTAAATTGTATAATCGCTAAGAAATTAGTAGAAGCCGGACTTAGCCAAAAGTCCATTTCCAGCTGTTTAAGATGAAAGGTTACTTAAATCTAGTTCTGAGGAGAGCTGATACAAATGTGATATACGAAGGAAAATTAGAAAAAAATAGATCGATTAAGAAACTCCCATTTGTTCTGTTACTCAGAATTCTTCATTAGGCAGAGGTAAACACCATTTTCGATACCCGAAAGGAAACTCAAGAAGAAGACAAGCGAATCGCCACGGATTTGTTGCATCAGCGCGAGAGCGGCAAAATACACTCAGAAACCTGCGGTGGAAGAGACTATAGAAACGGCTGTGTGTTTCTCAACGGGTTTCTTCATAATGAATACAGAATCTAAAATGTGACAAGAGGTCAATTATACCTGCCACAGTCTGGCTTATACAGCTGCCAGTAGTTGCTAATTTAGAGACATCGACTGAACTCGCATACTGAGCTGTTGATTATGGCAGTAACTACAGCCTCAGATAACTCAGGTCTGTCTCTTCATTCCTTAGTACCTCAGAATCCCGGTTATTTGCCCACTGATTCTTCCTGAGTAGTCAAACTTCAGCCTACTATTCATCATTACTAAATTGTAATCTACTGTTCAATCTATACATCGAAAAGGCAATGACGGAAATAGAAGAAAGGTTCAAGAGTGAGATCAAAATTCAAGGTGAAAGGATATCTATGATAAGATCGCTGATGACATCGCTATCATTAGTGGAAGTGAAAAAGAATTGCAGGTTCTGTTGAATGGAATGAACAGTCTAATGAGTACAGAATATGGATTGAGAATATATCAATTAAAGATGAAAGCAATGAGAAGTAGCAGTAATGAGAACATTAAGAAATTAAACATCAGAATTGATGATCACGAAGTAGACGAAGGTAAATAAATCTGCTACCTAGAAACAAATTAACTTATGAAGAACGGAGCAAGTAGGACAAAAATGGTTCAAATGGCTCCAAGCACTATGGGACTTAACATCTGAGGTCATCAGTCCCCTAAACTTAGATCTACTTAAACATAACCACCCTATGGACATCGCACCCACCCATGCGCGAGGCAGGATTCGAACCTCCGACCGTAGCAGCCGCGTGGTTCCGGACTGAAGCGCCTAGAACCGCTAGGTCACAGCGGCCGGCCAAGTAGGAAATAATGAAACGTCCCCTTTTAACAATTTTACAGGACTGTGCTTAACCTGACACACAATATTTTTTAGCGCAACGCAATCTGACTTTCAACACACAATATTTTGTTAGCGCAACGCAATCTGACTTTCAAAATTCTCTACAAGAGAATGGCCCTGACTAACATTAAACTATCTCTTTCACAAATCACTTACCTCACAAAAATCTTCGCTGCTCAAGCTACTGCAATACAGCGAGCGCCACTACTGCCAGCTAAATAAAAGATTCGAACTATGGAAGGCACTAACTACTCATAGGGATAGTTAGCAAATAAAAGATATTAATAGAGAACAAACAATGTATTTACCTTGATATCATGACAAATTACAAAACTCCACCATCTCTCTCCCCACATCCACCACTGCTGGCGGCTCACCTCCAACTGCCCAGCGCTACGCGCTGTTCACAGCCAGCTGCCTAACACTACAATGGTTGAGTATTACAACAATGCAAAGCAGCCACAGACTGCACACGGCACAGCCGGTGATTTTCATACTGAGGTGGCGTTATCAATAAAAAAACCTAAACAGCCTACTTACATAGCCCCCATGCTCCCCACAAAAAATTTTACAAATTTTGTTGGGCACTGGCCAATACATATTTGTTAAAATTTTTTTTTCACAATTACAATAACAAAGAAATCAAATGCACACACTTATTGATACAATGTTGGTCAAAAGCTAAAATTTTCTCACAGTCCATAAAGACAGTCCTGATCATTCATCACATTGCAGTGTTTTTCTCAAAGTCTGAGCAGTAAAAGAAAATGCACACGGAAGTAGTGGATTTCCATGCAGTCTTGAAGAAGTATCGTTGTCCTTCCAACGGAAAGACAGTGCTGACTCTCGACATGCTGACAGGTAATGGGCCACAAGAGAGCAAACTCACAGCGGAGTCAGTCGAAGTTTTGAAGAGTATTGGTGGGTAGGTCATCACAGAGCAGACCCACTGTAGTCCTGGTAGAGATTACGGTATTGGTGGGCCACCAGAGGTGCAGACCCACTGCAGTCCTTGTAGAGATGGCCAGCAGCCATCTGTTGTGACTGTGCAGGTACACAATCACCATTGAAGAGTCTTGCGGATAATATAACAAGTCCATAACCACCACTTGTGCACTCACAAAGTTGTTGGAATTGTCCTGAGAACCAGCAATGCTGTTAACCAGTCCCTTGCTGAATTAATAACACACGTGCAAACACTAACAGTCCCTACTTCTCACATATTGTCCATATACTATGACCAATAGAAACATGTGCAGTGAAATGTAACTTACAAGTTACTTAATTTGATGACCTGGTGTCAATTACAATTTTATAACAGAAGAATACAATTACAAAGGTACAAAATACATCATTAAAGCACATAACAATACAGATAACATTTGTAGTACAGGTTTTACAATAGAATAGAAATAAACATATACATCAGTGTTACAAAAATAATGACATAAGTACATACATAAAGATCAGAATAAATTTTGAAACATCAACTTCACACATGAGCATTAAAACAAAACAGAACAAATACTGTTTAAACATGTTTACAAAGTAAATAACATGGTATTAGAAAAATTCTACAACATAGGTCTTATCAGATAAACAACTAAAGACAGGAAGTACACAAATACACAAGGGAACACAAACACATAGTGGGATAACACAAGGAAAGGACAGGGTTTCTTATACTGCAGTATCTTGCGAACAAAACTTTTTTTGTTCTTGGAGATCTCCCTTCGTTCCTCATTATTTCCAAAAGTCCTATCTGTACCTCTTTTCTGTATTCCAACCATAATTCTTTCAAAATAAATATGGCTCATTGTACAATACTCATTTTGGCCCTATCTGTTTCTTGCGGCTTCTCAATGCATTTCTTCCAATTCATCATAGTTAGTTCCTTATATAGTCTACCCCCTCTTAAGCTAACTTAAATCTACTGAGCTCAGATATATATACCAAGGGACGAGGCAATGCAGCATCACATAAAACAATAAACATCAATGACAAATATTTCAAACTGGCAAAGCAAGCTACAGTAAATCTAAATTACCAAGCAATTCAACATTACAACTAATATGAGGCAATGCGCAGCAAACAATAAAATAATCATTAGTAAAACTGGCTTAACAGCGTAATACAAAATCAAATTCAGTAACATTATGCCTGGCAAACAGCAGAAGCAAAAGCAATAAATTATATCTAAACATGACAACGCTCAAGCAGAAAAATATTACAGTAAAGACAACAATGCAGATAAGGGAAATGTATAATCACATCTTAATGTCTAAGTAATTAAAGTGGTGCACCACAAAAACTAATTCTAGAAAAGATTACTAAGTACTAGAAAAGTAAATTATGTATGCAGTTCCTGTGAAGGTAAATGATTTTTTTTTTTGCTCCCTCATTTTTTTTTTTAAATTATTATTTACTCGATCTGTAGACAGAAAATATTTACATTAATACATCTATAAAATTTTATTTTTACCAATGCTGCAGTGCAGCTAGAAACTAGATATTAAATGAAATAAGCAACTATGTACAAAGCAAAGCATAAAAATATCATTCAGTAGTCATGAGGTATTTCATAAGTTAGTAGAAAAATCTCTCAACTAGAGAGACAGTAGTCATAATCAGGTGTATAGACATAAAAATATTTCTCGTCATTTCATTAGGCATTTCTGTCGCCATATGGCATTTCTCTCAACTAGCACGACAATAGCCGTGAACTGTTGCGATGCTTTCTACAAAAGCGAGGATAATGGCCTCCCCCTTTTTTTTTTCTACCTGTGCCCCTGGAAGGCTAATGGCTTTTTTTTTTTCGGGCGGCTGTCGCCCAGCTGCGTGCCCACGACGCATTACGTGCAGGTGGTCACTGAACTTTCTTACCGAAATATTTACGACAGCAGTTTCCGCTACGACAGTCTCACATAAAAATATTTCACAGGTCAAGAATTAGCGTTGCAAATCTGTAGAAACAAAATCCTATAAATATAAGTGTCCAAAAAAAAAAATATTCGTCAGCATTGTGATACATTCACGCATTTACACACATTTCATAATTCTAAAAGTACGATTCTCGGTTTCCAACATACGTCTTCACAAGGCAGAGTTCCTAACCGCTACTCATTACTCCTTACCTTATTACACATATACAAATTCGTCGACGCTTCTTCAATACTTCAACATAAGATACATAGCATAATCAAATTCCTCATATAGCATCAGCTTCTTTATCATAAACATACCGCAACAGCATAATACATATCGTCGTCGTAAAAATAACATCATAACACCTCAGTCAAATCTCAAAATCGTCGTGGTTTCCTCCAACAGTTTCAAAACCTAAAAAAATTCTCTGCTCATGTCAAAAGTGTCATCTACCTCAAACGTACTTTAAAATCATGCTCCCTTACCAAATACATCATTCAAAGCTCTCATAGTATCACAATGGTTCTGAAAAAATATGAACATTTTACAAAGTACAGACAAAATACAATTTCGTAAGTGTGAAGGTATCCAACTGTGTAATTACGTAAACATCTGTCACTGACGTAGAAAAAAAATGTTTGTCTCTCTCAGTTAAATGATCTGATAGCTGTGTAATACTGTGTTGGAGAAATATGGTACCGATGTGTAAAATTGTATAAGCAAATACCATATTAGCTAGGGTTCCTTGTGGTTGCCACACACATGGTACACAAAGTAAGCGTGTACCCCCCTGAGGATTAATGTAATTATACCCTCAGGTGTTACAGATTACAGCAATGGAATGAAATGTATCACGGAAAACTTTCTTTGTAAAAAAAAATCTTTAAAATAAATGTTTTAAGTATAAAATTAATCACTCAAATACGTGTCCTGTAGCGCTAAACTGTGCGTCATGTTGTAAGATAATTCTATGAAACTGTCGTAGTTATCGTCCTCTGTAAGCAAAGTTCTGCTAAAGTCAATGTACTTACCTCATGATACACAAAAGTGAAATGCTTTGTGTATAGATATCGTAGTTATTACGCTTATTGTTGTGATGAAGAAAGTACTGTACTGTAACGTATTGTTGTGCTACGAAAAAGGCTGTCTCATTGTAGCTATACCACAAAAGTTACTACTAAAACATGTTTTAATTTCTTGAATAATGCCGAAAAACTGTGCAGATATAAAACAGATACACCGCAAAAGCAACAAGGTGAATTGTGTCACACATTAGTAGCGTCGTGATATAGTCGTGTAGCTGTCACATAAACTAACCTCTGTGTCATCTGGTATCTCACAGAAAGCACTTTAATTTCAGAATGTATTTTCAAATAAACCAAAATGTAGCATTAAAAGAAAAGCAGATTATCTTTCAATAAACGGTTTTACGTGTGAAATGTGGTGTAAACCTTTGCTCTTCCTAGTATGCAGAGTTTCAACTTTAATGCAATTGTCAAGTAGTATACGTCGGTAAAGAATACTGGATTTTTTTTTCTCAAGGTTAGCGCTATGTTATTTTTCTCGGAGCCAGCCGGCGCAGGTGTCTGCCTGCGGTGCGGGTCATTGTCTGTCTCTCAACTGGCGCGCGTCGCTAATGGGATTCGGAGACCGAACCTCCACAAATTCGCCTTGCCGAGAGGGCCCAGCTCTGTTAGAATCCCGCCAGTTCTGATGCAATTCAGGTCTGTCGTTATGTCGGTAGTTTACATAGTTTCTTGTTTGTCGGTCATGTGGTGGAGAATCTCTCCCGGAATCGCAACTGCGCGCCGAACCGTCGCGTCTGAAGTCATTCTGCCACCCTTGATAATAATAATTGTTTTGGTTCCCATATTGTCTGTTTCTATGATTGTCTCTGTCATAGTCATTGCCGCGGAGAGGTGATCTTTCCCTGTAATTATTACTACTCTGCCAACGGTTGTTATACGGGTGGTGTCTGTTTCGGTCACGATTTGTGTTGTGAGAATAGCCTTGTCGCGTCCAGTTATTATTTCTTTCGTCGCGTAATTGCGACGGATGTAATCTGTAATTGTTGTGCTCCTGTTCTCGCGTTCCGCGATTGCCAGTGTCAATTTCCAGTTCTTGTAACAGTCCCTGAAAAGCTTCAATGTCGTCTTTGCAACGTCCTGCTAAAATAATATGTCTTAAATGTTCAGGTAATTTGATTAAGCAAATGCGGATGAGTTCTGAGGGGCTGTATGGGTTTGACAGGTACTGATTTTTGTGCAACATGTCTTCAAAATATTTCACAAGACTGGAGAATTCAGATTGTTCGAAATGTTTCATCATTATGATGCCATGTTTTACTCGGTCTTGTGTGGCTTGAGACCAGTATGCGGAGAGGAAGGCATGGTAAAATTCTCCTTCACTGTGGCAATCGTGAATGACCGATCGCATTCTTACAGCTGGTTCATTCTCTAAATAGCCACACATAAATTCTAATCTGTGTTCTAACGACCAGTTGGGAGGAAAACAATGAGAGAATTGATGAAGCCACACTTGTGGATGAATGTCGTTGGCAGAATTCTTAAACGTTTTGAATTTACGTGTAGTAATGAACAGCTTATAGTCAAAATCATCGTGTCGGCGAGTAGCATATCGGTCATTGTTACGTCGTGTCGGCGGTTCCATCTCAAAATTCGGTGCACCGTGCCAATTTCTTTCATAATTTCCGAAATGCGCTGTGTTATTATTTTGTGGCTGTTCCGTATTTCTATGTCTCTCTTCCTGTATTGGGGCGCGAGTGTCCTCTGAAATACGTAATTCTTGTATTACCTCTGTCAGCTGATCTTGTACTTCCCGGATTTCTCTTTGGTGTTGATTCAGATTTTGTTTCAGTTTCCTAATTTGTTCGCTCTCTTCTGTGTCATTAAAGACTACCGGTTTTGTGTCATTCAGATTTTCATCTACCTTCGTAGATAAATTAGTGAACTGATCCGAAAGTTCGGCTACTTTCTCTGATAGTGTACTTATTTCCTCAGTGTATTTTTCTGAACCAAGTTTCAGAGTATCTACTGTGTCCTTTAAATTTTCTTGAGTTTTTGCAAGTTGCGTAACCGAATCGGTAAATGCAACTGAGTCAATTTTAGCCGACAAGGTCTCATGATTTTCATGAACAATGGTTTGCAGTTCTTTTATAGCTGCTTCGTGATTCTGTAATGCATTTTCATGCCGCGAAAAAATAGGTTGAAAATGCTCACAAATTTGTGTTTTTACGTCATTACAGACTTTTTGACATTTCGATTCAATGTGATGTAACTCAGTAGTTAAATCTTCACGTGTTTGTTCAACCGTGGAGTCTAACTTTTGAAGCTGTTGCTGTGTTTGACTCTGATTTTGTTCCATTTGTTTCTGATTTTGTTCGATTGTGTCTAATTTTTCAAGCTTTTGTTGTGTTTGTCTCTGATGTTGTTCCATTTGTTGCATTAGCTGTAATAACAATGCATTAGTGTCTGGAATCTGTTCCTCTACGCTTTTCGGCAGTGCATTTGCACCGGCAACATTCACATTTTGACAAGCAGAAAATGTGTCTTGACTTATTTGAGAAAACGGTGAGGATCCAAAACCTGAATCTACAGTATTTGTGAGATCGTCTCGTGTCATTTCGGATTCCTGAGCCGCGCTATTGCCGACCGATCGATCGATAATGCTTCCCTGTTCTCTAATTGTTTCGCTGTCTACACCATTGTTTGCAACCCGCTCCATTTCCCTATGCACAATTACCAAATTACTACTTTGAACGTCTGTTAATTCATTACACAGTGGTGCTGGCAAACTACGCTCGTCGTCACTATTATTTCTCAGTTTGCTTTGGAGCCTAGTGTTACGTTTTTCACACGCCATTATTGTCACAGTATTTCACACGACAACACAGAAAAACACAATTTCAAGAGCAAAAATAAGAGAACACATTAACATAACACTGAAAATAATATCTAGTTAATTGCAGCTGCGAAATACTTGGTGCAAATCTACATGCATACCACAACTGTTTTATTGTACAACAATGAAAAACTACAACTACAAAGGAGATTTTCTCTAAAATTACGCGCTAGCAATAAACAAAAGCTACACTAATTACACAAACTACAAGAAAAAATCAGAAGATTCCAGTGAGGTATCCTAGGCTATGGGTCGCCATATGAAACGTCCCCTTTTAATTATTTTACACGACTGTGGTTAACCTGACACACAATATTTTTTAGCGCAACGCAATCTGACTTTCAACACACAATATTTTGTTAGCGCAACGCAATCTGACTTTCAAAATTCTCTACAAGAGAATGGCCCTGACTAACATTAAACTATCTCTTTCACAAATCACTTACCTCACAAAAATCTTCGCTGCTCAAGCTACTGCAATACAGCGAGCGCCACTACTGCCAGCTAAATAAAAGATTCGAACTATGGAAGGCACTAACTACTCATAGGGATAGTTAGCAAATAAAAGATATTAATAGAGAACAAACAATGTATTTACCTTGATATCATGACAAATTACAAAACTCCACCATCTCTCTCCCCACATCCACCACTGCTGGCGGCTCACCTCCAACTGCCCAGCGCTACGCGCTGTTCACAGCCAGCTGCCTAACACTACAATGGTTGAGTATTACAACAATGCAAAGCAGCCACAGACTGCACACGGCACAGCCGGTGATTTTCATACTGAGGTGGCGTTATCAATAAAAAAACCTAAACAGCCTACTTACAATAAAAAGTGGACAATCACTGGCGAAAAGAGCATTCCTGGTCCAGAGAAGTAAACATAGGCCTTAATTTGGGGAAGAGACTTCTGAGAATATGTGTTTGGCGCACAGCATTGTATCATACTGAAACATGGACTGGGGGAAAACCGGAACAGAAGCAGTTAGGGGTATTTCAGATGTGGTGCTACAGACGAATGTTGAAAATTAAACGGACTGATAAGGTATAGAAAGAGAAGATTCTCCGTAGAATCAGCGAGGAAAGGAAAACACTGACAAGAAGAAGTGACAGGGTGGTAGGACACCTGTTAAGAAATCATGGAATAAATTCCGTGGTACGAGAGGCAGCTGTCAAGGGCAAACACTGTACAGGGAGATACAGATTGGAATACATCCAGCAAGTTATTAAGTGCGTGGGCTGCAAGTGTTACCCTGGAATGAAAAGTTTGGCACAGGAGAGGAATTCGTAGCGGTGCTTCAAAGCAGTCGACATTACTGAGTGATGTACACACTATAAATGTTTCTCTGATCACACAAATTTTGTTAATGGCGAAGATCAGACGTTCTGGCAACCGCAGCCACTTTTGGAAGGAGTGATCCGCATTAGCTGTAGAATGTTGTTGTTGTTGTGGTCTTCAGTCCGGGGACTGGTTTGATGCAGCTCTCCATGCTACTCTATCCTGTGCATGCTTCTTCATCTCCCAGTACCTACTGCAACATACGTCCTTCTAAATCTGCTTAGTGTATTCATCTCTTGGTCTCCATCTACGATTTATACCCTCCACGCTGCCCTCCAATACTAAATTGGTGATCCCTTGATGCCTCAGAACATGTTCTACCAACCGATCCTTTCTTCTAGTCAGGTTGTGCCACAAAATCCTCTTCTCCCCAATCCTATTCAATACCTCCTCATTGGTTACGTGATCTACCCGCCTAATCTTCGACATTCTTCTGTAGCACCACATTTCGAAAGCTTCTATTTTCCTCTTGTCCAAACTATTTATTGTCCTTGTTTCACTTCCATACATGGCTACACTCCATACAAATACTTTCAGAAACGACTTCCTGACACTTAAATCTATACTCGATGTTAACAAATTTCTCTTCTTCAGAAAGGCTTTCCTTGCCATTGCCAGTCTACATTTTATATCCTCTCTACTTCGACCATCATTAGTTATTTTGCTCCCCAAATAGCAAAACTGCCTTACTACTTTAAGTGTCTGATTTCCTAATCTAATTCCCTCAGCATCACCCGACTTAATTCGACTACATTCCACTATCCTCGTTTTGCTTTGTTGATGTTCATCTCATATCCTCCTTTCAAGACACTGTCCATTCCGTTCAACTGCTCTTCCAAGTCCCTTGCTGTCTCTGACAGAATTACAATGTCATCGGCGAACCTCAAAGGTTTTATTTCTTCTCCATGGATTTTAATACCTACTCTGAACTTTTCTTTTGTTTCCTTTACTGCTTGCTCAATATACAGATTTAATAGCATCGGGGAGAGGCTACAACCATGTCGCACTCCCTTCCCAACCACTGCTTCCCTTTCATGTCCCTCGACTCTTATAACTGCCATCTGGTGTCTGTACAAATTGTAAATAGCCTTTCGCTCCCTGTATTTTACCCCTGCCACCTTCAGAATTTGAAAGAGAGTATTCCAGTCAACTATTGTCAAAAGCTTTCTCTAAGCCTACAAATGCTAGAAACGTAGATTTGCCTTTCCTTAATCTTTCTTCTAAGACAAGTCGTAGGGTCAATATTGCCTCACGTGTTCCAACATTTCTACGGAATCCAAACTGATCTTCCCCGAGGTCGGCTTCTACCAGTTTTTCCATTTGTTTGTAAAGATTTCGCGTTAGTATTTTGCAGCTGTGACTCATTAAACTGATACTTCGGAAATTTTTACATTTGTCAACACCTGCTTTCTTTGGGATTGGAATGATTATATTCTTCTTGAAGTCTGAGGGAATTTCGCCTGTCTCATACATCTTGTTCACCAGATGGTAGAGTTTTATCAGGACTGGCTCTCCCAAGGCTGTCAGTAGCTCTAATGGAATGTTGTAGAATACTAATGCTGTAGAATACTAATGCTGTAGAATACTTTTTATTAAAAATTACGACCGGTCTCGCGCCACTAGAAGATACATCCTGTGACGATCTGTAAAAATAATTTCCGTATTATTCGCACAGATCAGCTGAGGATGCGAAACCGGTCGTGACCTTTAATAAAATGTATTCTACAGCACTGCGGATCTTTTCCCTATGACGTACATTTAACTGTCGGTAATCTTTGCCTACATTACAATGTCAGTTACTAAGCACAAACTTTCATTTTCTCCTAAAGAGCAACGATTCTGAGATTCTTGTATCTGTCTGGTAGAGTTATTCCGGTACACGTCTCGCTTCTCAGCTTTAGGATCAGTCGTTTCTGCATCAGCGCCCCTTATATCTGTCTGGTTCAAATGGCTCTGAGCACTATGGGACTCAACTGCTGTGGTCATAAGTCCCCTGGAACTTAGAACTACTTAAACCTAACTAACCTAAGGACAGCACACAACACCCAGCCATCACGAGGCAGAGAAAATCCCTGACCCCGCCGGGAATCGAACCCGGGAACCCGGGCGTGGGAAGCGAGAACGCTACCGCACGACCACGAGATGCGGGCTTATATCTGTCTGATATCTTCAATTCTTTTCATCGTATCACTCTTAAGAACAAAGAGAGAGGATTCTCACATTGCAACTACACCTCTTAACTGTCAAGTGTGACGGCTCGTTCCGCTTCTGCCATACATGCGCGAGCTATGTTTTACAGTAGAAGAGCAAATCGCGGGTTGTGGATAATCCATGTATGAAACATTTCTCAGAGAGATTAATTTCTTAACGAGTATTCGCTGCCGCCCTCTCTGCTTCAGCCGAATCTTATCCAACCGCCGAGACGTACAGTGGACTCCTCCCTCTCCACTCCAGTCCCTCACCCCTGGAGCCACCCGTCTCGTCTTTCGCCCACAGCTGTGTCTTCCTCCTCCACCATCACCACGGCCACAGCCTCGGGTTGTGGTGCTGCTGCTGCTTCTACTGCCGCTGATATTGATTGCCGATGACGAGCAGATGTTGCGGTATCCGAGATTTTCGTGGCGACCCAACAAAGGCTGTGGGTTTGGCCTCACCGCTGACGTCGCCCGGTCGATGGAGAAAGGGGGAGTCACCAATTAAGCAACAGCCTGGACGACAATAAGCGTGTATGAAGGGCAGCAGACTGAGATAAGTTGTGGTGAAAATTAAAACCCAGCCATCAGCCACTGTCGCTTTCCTACAGTTTCGAAAGGAAAAATTTTCATGAACTTGAAAATTATTTTAACTTTCTGGCCTGACGAAAGTCATTGCTCAACCAAAAGGAGGAAATTCCCGCGCGCCGTCTGTCTGTGGACCACGTAAACTTTGTACCATGTGTTTTGAATTTAAATTGCTAGCGTTTCGTAATTTCTGATTCGTAGGTCGGCCACAAGCACAGAATCTCCCTAGGGCCAAGACTAACGTGGAAAACTGCGTAAAAATCACACTCAGAGTGGTCAGTATATCAGACCAAATGTTATTATTCCGCCGTGCCGAGTCGATCAGGTCTGCCTCACGTTCCTGTCGAGCAAGCAGGGCTGTGCGTGATAGGCTATGCGAGCAGGCGAAACAGCAAGCAACCGCCATATTCTTGAAATCACTTCATTTTTTATTTACAGTACCATGTTCGAAGATCGATTTCTCTTCAGACTACCTTACCACATTTACGAGGACCAATAATGATGGTACCTATCTCGTGTGTTTAATGTTCTAGTGCCCTAAACAAAAGTGTGACGCAAAATGTAACTTAAAACGAATCTGACTGCTACTCGTTAAGTGAGAAAGCTAGACATAATGAATTGTCCATGTACTGCTCTTGAAATCATTACAGATTATTTTCTTATGAAAGTAATGGTACATATGTACCATTAAAATGTGCTGCTTTTCTATCTTGTGCCTGTTTTCTATAATAGTGTTATAGACTTTTTGAGATAAATTGAACAGTTGCGCATTTTATAAACCGAAAAAGATCAACGAGATCTCACAAATCGTTTGAACACGAACTGCATAGCCGCGCGGGATTAGCCGAGCGGTCTCGGGCGCTGCAGTCATGGACTGTGCGGCTGATGCCGGCGGAGGTTCGAGTCCTCTCTCGGGCATGGGTGTGTGTTTGTCCTTAAGATAATTTAGGTTAAGTAGTCTGTAAGCTTAGGGACTGATGACCCATAAGATTTCACACACATTTCAACATTTTTGAACGAACTACATTCTCATTATGACACAATGTCTATATACAATCTGTAATAGTAGTAAAAAGAGGAATTTAGTTTAATTTACTGGAGTCTACAGGAAACGACGAAAGTGTCCAGTCCTCTTAGGTACCGACAAGGCTTTCTGTATTGGTGAACATCGGACTAAAGTCTAAAGTATCAGCAGCTTAAGGAATACCTAAGATGGCCTTCGTGATATGCTATCAGACATCGTGCTAAAAACAAAAAACTACCCGTGCCTAAAATATATTCTTTCTGAGTCCTGATTATAAGTCTACATGGTAAATGGGCAGCGGAAGACTAAGCGAAAGTATTCCGCAAAGAGTTTTCTATAAACTGTAAAGTTTTCTATAAACTGTAACCAAGTGAAGAACAACGGTGTGTGGTATCAAGCATTCGGCACATTATGCGTAAAGCGAACAGGCAGGTTTTATGACCACAAAACAAGAATACCCATAAAAACGTAGCCGTAATGCTTTCTTCGATGCGTCGGGAAGATGGCGTATTCGCGACGACGGCGATTCAAATCCCCTCTCAGCCAACAGTGTTTCGGTTTTCTGTGATTTTTCCTAAAGTGGTGAGGGCAGATGCCAGAATGGTCCCTTTGAAGGATTCCCCATTTCTCATAAATACGTTCTTCCACTAATTCGCCTCCAATGACTTCACTATCGACGGGGCGTCAAATCCTGATCTTCCATTATTTACTAGAACGTAAATAAATGACGAAGGTGACATTGTGGTTACAACATCGGTTTTACGTTCGGGAAGTGCAGGTTGGGAAGCCACATCCCATCACGTTCGTATGATATCCACTGGTTTCCAAAGATAACATCAGAAATATCGCTCTCCCAGCTCCTCACCCAGCTACAATAGCGGTTTGCCTTTAATGACCCCGTTGCAGACAATGTTATACATATTTTAACCCTAATTCCTCCTAAGATTTATACTTCCTAGTTTAACTAGGTCTATAGTAACTATGTTGGAAGGGTTGTATGTGATACCCAAGGACAGGGGGAATTTGCGAATACAAGCGTAAAAATCGCTGTTTTGTCTTCAGTTTTATTTTTAGCCGTTGTTTTTGTATTATCCTTTTACGCGCAACAAATATTCCTGACAAATATTTAAGCCATATGGATCGTCTTCCTTTGAAAATAATCAAGACAAACAGCCACCTGATCTTTCGTTGTTGCAAACGCTATATTTACACTACAGTTGCTTGTTAACTCCTGTAATTGCTTTGTACAGTGTAAATCATACTTTAGCCATTAATTCAGAATGAAGATAGTGTATTTTGCTCATTGAATTTGCAGAAGGTCTCATTGTAACTTTTGTTATCTCCCGAACGGTCTATTGCACTTTTAAAAGTCGCACTTTTCAAGTTGTTGGCTACGCTATTGCATAATACAATCTTTTCACTCCATTCTCATAGCGTAGGGCAACGCTACATCCGTCCTTCGGTCAATTTCTTATACAGACTGAATTACGTAAAAATTGCTTCTTTTATTTCTGAAAGGTTCAAGATATAGAAACGAAGGTTTCTGAAAGTGATGGTAAACAGAGTGGAATGTAATTTTGTTGTGTGGGTAATATCCTTAACCCTTGCATCAACTAAGGTACGAGGCGTACTCCAAAACTAAGTTCTGGTGAGCGACTTTGAACTGTTGGTAGGTCTGAATGGAGTTTCATGCTTGCCGCGCTGTCTACTGACTCTGTAGGTAACTACTGCAGTGTCGGTTTCATTCCGTGGTCTTTGCCAGTCGGTAAGTGCAGATCACAATCGGCGAGACAATCTTAGATCCCGCCAGTAGAGAAGAGCGCGGTAGATTATTGCTGGCAAAACGATCTTCAGCTGCTGAAGTACATCGTGAGTCATGGCTAACGAATGGGCCTGAAATAATGAGTGACAATAACGTTCGAAAATTGTGTCGAGAATTTCAAAATGACAGCAGAAATGTTCACAATGTAATACGAAGAGGCAGGCTCAGTATTCGGACCGACGACATTACTGATCAAGTGAACCAAAAACTTTGAAGTGATAGGGGATTGACAGTTAGTGGTCCGGCTAAGGAATTCCAAAATGTCTCTCGAACCTCAGTTTACAGGACAGTCACTGAACGGATTGGATATCTCAAACTGTGTGCGAGGTGGGTTCCAAAAATGCTCACTGATCAGCTCAAAGAGCCAAGAATGAGTAGTGCACACTGTTTTGGTGCGCTATAGACAATATGGAAATGATTTGTCTTCCCACATTGTTCAGGGCGATGAGACATAGATATCGTACACAGATGCGGAAGCGAAACAACAGTAAATGCGGGGGTGCCATTCAAGTTCGTCCAAACCTAAAAAGTTCAAGCCATCTCAGTCCTCGAATCGAAAAATGATGGCTACAATTTTTTGGGACGAAAAGAGCGTCCTTTTGATTGATTTCATGGACCGTGGATCAGCAAACTACGCCGTG
Organism: Schistocerca nitens; assembly: GCF_023898315.1. Taxonomy (NCBI): domain Eukaryota; kingdom Metazoa; phylum Arthropoda; class Insecta; order Orthoptera; family Acrididae; genus Schistocerca; species Schistocerca nitens. The sequence goes on from NC_064614.1 coordinate 75,265,209, forward strand.
CCGCGAGAACCTGTCGTTTGATCATAGAAGTAAGTGTCGTTTGTCATAATATTTGTTCACAACTCACGCCCTCACACCACTGCGAAAACCAAGGAGAAGTTTTCAGATTTTCATTGGGAACTCTTCGATTATTCTCCATTCAGTCGCGATCTTCTACCAAATGACTATATCTTGTTGTTGCATTGAAAAACTGGCTGGGTGGACAACGGTTTCAAAAGGGCGATGAACTCAGGACAGGCATTACCAACTGGTTCAGTTACCAGGCGGCAGACTTCTATGCAGAGAGTTTAAGGAAGTTGTTGCAACATTACAGAAAGTGTGTATATGTGAACGGTGATTAAGTGGAAAATTAAACTAAATATTTTGTAAAATTGAGAATTGTGTAGTATCACAGGGTCTCAGACGCGTCGCTCATAGTCTGCAGCAAATTTAATACATTTTCGGTTTAAAATTATTATTAATTCACCTAACAACTTGTCGATTGTTTACTACTGTTACTTTCAAATCAGCCTATTGACGGGCGATAAGTTTCTGCACCACGTTATTAGAACAAAACATACCAAAGAATAAAGATAAAAATAATTATTATTTTGTAAATTCTCCGACAAAACCATGTTTAAATATAAATTACAAACAAAAGAATGAAGGCGAAGAGAAGCACGGTATTTCACAGAATTCGCGATGTAAGGCCCAGACGTTCTCTCCCGTATGAATGCCTGAAAAAAAATGAAAAAAAACGAGACAGAAGTGGAGGATGTAATACAAGCCAGCAGGAAAAGGGGGGAAAGCCGAGCATAAGAGGGCAAATTATTTCGTTTCTATACATCCGCGTGGAATTTGAATGTAATTTTCTCGAGTTAAATATCTCGAAGCATAAAACTTTAGTGTAGCCAATTTAAAAGGGAAATGAAAATTCAGAATTCTGCCCATGTTCGCGTACTCTACAGCTTGACTGACGGTAAGACTAGAACTCACACAGAATATCGCAATTTCTGGATGACAAATGCATAATATGGCGAGATTCTGTTCGCTTCTCATACTTTTTGACGTGAATAAGCATGACGCCTACAAAAATACGAGTAGATGAAAGAGAAAAATATTAGGACAGAATTGTATAAACCCGAATACGTCACAAACGTTTTCAAGGAAGTCAGAAATAAGACAACTTAAATGTAAATAATTCGATTAGCAACAGTAAAGAGATTCTAAATACGTTTCCGTAACGTATAACGACAAAATTTCACAAATCATTAGAAATACTTTCGAAATATATAAAGTAAAACACTAGATTTTCTTTGATCTATATGTTTTCTCTCTCGCACTGTATTTTATTGTTTATCGACATTCTGTTTAATGATGGTATTGTGCATTTATACAATGGGTAACAGAAGTGAAGGAGTACTGATGGTATTTAAATTTCGTGTGTTGAATAGATTTTTTTTTGTGGGGGGGGGGAGGGGGAAGGGTGGGCGGAAGCAAAGATGAGTGGAAGTAAGCGCATAGTGGTGTGATGTAGAGTGAGTTGCTCAGTTGGAGGGAAAAGGTGTGCAGCAGCTGGTGAAATAAATTGGGGGGAGGGAACTGAGGGAGAGAGGGAAAAGGATGGAAAATCTCTTATACTCCATTCACCGAAACAAGAGACGTACCGTAAACACGGCAAGGCGCGTGACCACAGGGGTGTACAAGGCAGGGGCGTCAGAAATTAAAAAATGAAAGTGGTATTTTTTATAATTTGGCACCTGAACATGATAAAGTGATCCGAGAACTACCTTCTGACACCTTTTTTTACATTACATTAAAATTTATTGTCACTGAAAAAGAGAAATATTTAAGCTCTCAGGAAAAGTTGTTTTTTCGCGTTACTCTATATTTATCACGCCATATCTCCTAAACTGTGTGTCGCACAGCAGAATAATTTTATAATTGCCTTCAGTACTATATGTTGATGACGTCTACAAATTTTCTGCCCGATAGAGTGAGTAATAGTGAAGTAATAAATTGAAATCTCACATCTGATGCAGAACATTTACCAAATCATCATCCGAAATATAGTAAGGGACAAACTTTTCCCCTTTAAATTTTTTTTGTGGGGGTGTAAGCGAGAAAAGTTTCAGAAAGGTTTGAATTTAATTTTGTAGTTTGTTCGAATGCGATGGGTGCAACCGTTTGTCCTTTATCAGCGATGCATTGTGCGGTTCGCAGTCAGTGTGGCCGTCTCAGTTGCAGGTGTGAGCTCGTTAGTGGGTGTTGTACAGTGGCGATTTGAGGATATCTTAAGTTCATCTGTAAAGACGCTTGAAAGACTAGTTGTTCATTATTAGAGTAAGTATATGTGTTTGTAGTCACGCTGAGCATTCACTGTTAATGTTCGCATCCAACAGCATCGCATGGTTTCTTATTTTATATATTCACTTATTTCATTAGCATCACATACGGCTGTCCTCATTATGTCATCCACGGATTCAGCGAGCGAGGTCGACGTGTCAGTTCTGAGTCCATCAAAGATGCGAGCAAAGAAGAAATCATTAATTTCTTCTGAGAAGCACATAGGGCTTAAGGTGTATAAAACGAAACTGTTACATCCACAGCAGTCGATGAGTGACATTGTTTCGAAAACAGCTGCAGCTACAGGTGTTGGACGTTCTTCAGTGTATCGTGTGATAAGTGAGTACAAGGCTACACACTTTTTGAAGTCTCCCAAGAAAGGAAAATTACGACAGAAACTTTCTGAAACCGTTGATGACTTCGATAGAAATGCGATACGAAGGAAAGTACACGATTTTTTTTTTCGTAACGAATTGCCAACAATTGACAAAGTGCTTACTGTCGTCAAAGAAGATGCAGATCTGAGCAATTTTCGGAGAACTACATTTTATAAGTTATTGAGATAAATGAATTTCAAATATGTCCGGCGTGGGCGCGATAGCATGCTAATAGACAGGGATGACATCATTTTAAGGAGACGGCGTGATCTTCGAACCATTAAACGGTTGAGAGATGAAGGCAGACCCATTTACTATTTGGACGAGACGTGGGTGAACGCAGGACATACCCGAAGTTACGTCTGGGTAGATGACACTATAAATTCCTTAAAAACAAGCGTTTCTTTCCGGATTATCCACAGGAAGCAAGGGCCCATCAGGTAAAGGGAAACGAGGGAAAGGTCTGAATATCACCCACTTTGGCAGCAAAGCAGGGTTCCTTGAAGGATGTTTGTGGGCTTTCGAATCCAAGAAAAGCGGAGATTATCATGAGCAGATGTGCGCCGAAACCTTCGAGAAGTGGTTTCAAGATGTTCTTCCTCGGCTTCAGGGAAATGCAGTTATTGTTCTTGATAACGCGCCGTACCATTCTCGGAGAAAAGAAAAAGTTCCCAATGCGAATTCCAATAAGCACGAAATATCAGAGTGGCTAAAATATAAAAACATCAATTTCGAAGACGGTATGTTGGAGAAAGAACTTTTAGATATAGTTAAAAATCACAGAACAGCGCACAACGAATACGCAATAGATGAAAAGGCGAAGAATGCAGGGAAAACTGTTCTCAGAATTCCTCCGGACCACTGTGAATTAAACGCCATCGTGTTAGTGTGGGCCAGAATCAAAGGCTATGTTGCAGCGAAAAAAAAAAAAAACATACAAAATGCCGGAAGTTAAAGTACTGCTAGAAGAAGCAGTAAGAACAGTGACTGCAGAGGATTGGAACAAGTGCGTCCTCCATGTCTTAGAAAAAGTGGAAACTCAGATTGGAAATTAGATTGCATTATAGAGGAGAGAGACGAGCGGTTTGTTATAAACCTCAATGAAAAAAGTTGGAAATTAGATTACATTATAGAGGAGAGAGACGAGCGGTTTGTTATAAACCTCAATGAAAAAAGTTTAAGTTCGACAGAGTGAACCTTGTTTCGTCCTTTATCATTATTGTCACTGGTATTGTTATTAAAATTAACAATTAATTGTGTTTGAACGGAGTGTTTTGTTAGCTACCTGAATGAAAATAAATCTGCTTCGACAGAATGAACTCAGTGTAACATTATTTTAACATTATTGTTAAATATATTTCGTATATTGTTGCCCAGGTTTCTCACGGTCCGCTGTGACAGCTCGGCAGCCAGCCGAACGACGCCAGCTGCAAAGCGTGCGCCAAGGATTTTCCACACCCCTACGTATCACGTGAACACCTAATGCTTTCTCTGCAAATGAGCGTAGTCGCTCACGTGACACTGTTTATGTTTCGTACCAGCTCTCTGTGAATATACTTTACTGTCTCGTTTCCCATATTTATTTGCTCATCGAGTAACTGGTGTGGTTTGGTAAGTTTTATCATTATTTGTGTCTTTATTTCCCGGTTTGGTTTGTTTACCAGTGTTCCTCTGTGTCCATTTTAATGCTATTTGTTTTATAACGGCTAGCTCTGTTCAACAGACTGAACACTATCCTACACATTTCTGATTACAAAAAGAGAGCTGACCATTATATGAAAAGTAATAAAAAGTATACATTAAAAAATTAATTTCAATGACGGCAGCACTAGAAAACTCGATGCTCACTTAGAAGTATAAATAAAGAGTGGATAGCGGTATGCGAAATTGTACTGTATTAAACGTAAACAATGCACAGATTTGCAAATTAGCGTAAAAATAGATCATAACTGTCGATGCTAAGCCAAAAAAGGGTCCAAAACCGTGCTAGCAGGCGGCATTTCCTGATGTGGGTGAAAAACAAAGCAGATGTTACGGTAAGTAAAAGCATGCAGTGAGTTAAAGTACTGTTTTTCATTGCAGAAAACGAATCAAGTTGAAAATACATTGAATTACAGACCACTAATGATTCCAACACAGCGAAACGCCACTGGTGATAAAAACACGCATTTTATAGTAGTTGTAACGACGGATCAAAGATACGCTCAGAAAGTAAAGTAACAATCCTACAATTATAACTACAGCACAAAATCTGTCAAAAACGTGATACGTTTTTCAATTCCAGAATGTATACGGTTAATTTAAATGATTGTTACCTGCATTTTTTATATTGGACAAACTGGACGCCAATTTCTGCTGCGGTTTAGGGAGCAAACCGAAAACAAATGACTTTCGGAATGATTAATTATGTGGAAAGGCACACTGCACGTGACATCGACAACAACATGAAAACATTGGACATTACAGGGAAGGTTACTCAATATAATAGAGGACATTGAAATCTTCAGTAAAAAGAACTCGCCCTAACAAATCATGAACAGACGACGAGGTTTCTATAAGAATTTATATTTTAATATCTTTGATGATTTGTTGTGTTATTGAGTCCATGGATCTAATTTCCAGTATTGGTTGAGCGACTCACTGTTAACACTGTGTCACTTGAATGAGATTTTCACCCTGCAGCGGAGTGTGCGTTGATATGATACTTCCTGGCAGATTAAAACTGTGTGCCGGGCCGAGTCTCGAGCTCGGGATCTTTACCTTTGGTGGGAAAGTGCTCTACCAACTGAGCTACCCCAGCACGACTCACGCCCTGTGCTCACAGCTTAACTTCTGCCAGCACCTCGTCTCCTACCTTCCAAACTTTACAGAAGCTTTCCTGCAAACCTGCAGAACTAGCACTCCTGAAAGAAAGGATATTGCGGAGACATGTCTTAGCCACAGCGTGGAGTATGTTTCCAGAATGAGATTTCCACTCTGCAGCGGAGTGTGCGGTGATATGAAACTTTCTGGCAGATTAAAACTGTGTGCTGGACCGAGACTCGAACTCGGGACGGTTCACAGGAGAGCTTCTGTAAAGTTTGGAAGGTAGGAGTCGAGGTACTGGCAGAAGTGAATCTGTGAGGACGGGGCATGAGTCGTGCTTGGGTAGCTCAGATGGTAGAGCACTTCCCCGCGAAAGGCAAAGGTCCCGAGTTCGAGTCTCGGTCCGGCACACAGTTTTTATCTGCCAGGAAGTTTCACTGTGTCACTTGTTTTCGTATGACCCATCGACGTCGTCTGTCACCCCATCTCTGTGGGAAATGCCAGCAGACGACAATATTTACTGCTATCAGGGACCTCTGACGGTTGACAACAGTTTACTTTTTGGTTCTAAAAGTTTCCGCGGTTCAGTGTTTTACTCCTTCGCAATGTGGTATAAGAACAGGTCAAGCAGCAACCAGCTGCTATATTTACGCAAACATTTCAAAGTTTATCTGAAATACCAAGTTCGAAGATCGATATATCTCCGGCCTCCTGCAGCACAATTACCTGAGGCAATGCTGATGGTACCTATCTTATGTCTGTAATGTTCTAGTGCCCTAAACAAAAGTGTGGCATAGATGGAACTGACTGCTACTTACAAAGTGAAAATCCTTGGCATGGTATATGTTCCATTCACTAACCTTAAAACAATCCCAGTTTATATTTCTGAAAGTTGCTGTGCATATGCACCACTAAAATATACTTCCTTCTCTGTTGTATCTGTTTTTGATAATGCTGATACAGATCTTCTCTGCTAAAATATACCAAATGCACATTTTATAGATTGCAAAAGATCAACTCGATCTCACAAATCGTTTGAACACGAACACTATTCTCATTTAATACAGAGTCCGGATCCCGCTCCAGCTATTGCCGGTCTGGGTGCTGACGAGTCCTCTCCATTTGGCTCGGTCCTCCCACCACTTTTCTTCCTCCACTTGATGCCAGGTCACACCTCCACTCTCCGTAGATATTCTCACTTCCATTTTCAACCGTGTTCTTGGGCGCCCTATAGGTCTTTTCCCATCCATCTTTACTTCTTCCGTAATTTTGGGGACTCTGCCCATGCATCCTCTTAACATGCCCATGACATCTTAATCTCTTTTTTTTTCAGTTTATTCTCTCTTACTTTCTTGTTTGAGGTCCTTTCTAATCTCTACATTCCTTACTCTGTCCATTCTTGTTTTTCCCTTAACTGCTCTGAGAAATTTCTTTTCCCCTGCTAGCAGTCTGCTCCAGTCCCTTTCTGTCATTGTCCATGTTGCTCCTCAATAGGTGACAATAGGGAAGTAATAATTCTTATACATAAGGAGTTTTGATTTTACTGAAACTTCCTTGATCCAAATCAGGTGTTTTATTGTTTGGTAGAAACTGCCTCCCTTCTGTAACCTCCTATTAATTTCGTTAGTTATTCTTCCATCCCTAGATATTTCACTCCTTAAATAAGTGAAGCTTTCTACCACTTTGAGGGGTTCTCCATTCAAGGTAATATTTCCATTGATCCCTTTCTCTCTTCCAAATACCATTACTTCAGTTTTATCTTTATTTATTTTTAATCCATACCTTTTCATTGTTTCCTTGCACACATCAAGCTGTAACTGTATATCTACCTCTTTATCACCCAATATTACCATATCTCCTGCAAAAATTATCTTTTTGTCTTTTTCTTTTACTACTTTTACTATATCTTTAACTGCCCTATTCATTCCCCCCCCCCCCCCCATCACAACATTAAAAAGTGCAGGAGATAGAATACTGCCTTGCTTAAGTCCTTGTATTATTTCGAAGTATTTAGAGTTCTCCAATGGTGTTCTAATTCTACAGTTGTGTCCTCTGTACATTATCTTTATTACATTAATGTATCCATCTTCTATATCTATCTTCTTCATTTCTTCCCATGGTCTTTCCCTGTTAACTGAGTCGTATGCCCCTTCTATGTCTGTAAAAACCATCATCACCATTTTTGTATACCCCAACTTCTTTCCATCAGTTGACGGATAGAAAATACCAGATCGATCGTGCTTCTTCCTTTCCTAGACCCATGCTGTTCTTCACTCAGCTCCAGTTCTATCTTTTTACTTATTCCGTTTAGTAAAATTCTTTCAAAAATCTTAGCTGTATGACTCATGAGGGTTATTTCTCTGTAGTTTTTACAAAGTCTTTTATTGCGTTTTTTTAGATGGGAACAATGTCTCCTCTTCTCCAGTTGTCAGGTATTGTACTATTTCTCCACAAACTTGATAGTACTCTACACAGCCACTCCATTTCCACCGGACCTGCTGCTCTTATCGTGACCACCGATACTTCATCAGGTCCTGGAGCTTTCCCTCCATTCATCTTCTACACAGCTATTTCCATTTCTTCCAGTGTAATTTATCCTAATTCTGCTTGTAACCTCCCCCTCACTTATCGACCTTAATGACAGTGAAAAATTGAACCGTGTGTACCTAATGGAAATTTGGGAAAAGCAATCGTCACCGAGGTTAATTTGTCGGTAAAGAGGGAGGAAAGGGTTACATCTAAATGAAAGGAAAAATGCTAATGAAACTCGTGGAAATTAATTATGAAATAGGGGTAAAGTTAATATAGAAAGTAAATGTGCGGCCGTTACGTTAACAATCAAATAGCGGTAATTAGATATTTGAGATTTGGGGGAAATTACGGTCGCCAGTCCTAAGGACAATTACTATAGTAACTGAAAAAGAAAGATTATTACACATATAATTAGCACTAGAAGCGTGGCAACTGAAGGTTGACATGTGTAGTGTGAAAACTGAAAGTTTGTCGGAAGTAATAAATTTCGCTACACTCTGACTTAATTTAGCAAAAGAATTAATAAAACCGGAAAATCGAAAGTTAATTTAGTGACTGAAGTTAATAGTGAGCTTTCTTTCTGAAGCACACCGAAATTCAGTAAAATACGGTTAGTCTTGGACTACCTCAACAATCATTTCAAAAGCTACTTGAATCTACGCAATTTAGAAATAAGAGATTTAACTTTGAACTTGAATTAAATGATTCTGAACAGTTGACAATAGTAAAATTTAGTACGTACCAAGCTGAGCTGCAGTCACAGGTAAGCTAAAATATGTTAACAAAACTAGCACTCTTAATTTGTGCTTGTGTAATCTAAGTATTGAAGCCAGCTATGAATACTTTAACTGAACTTTGAAATTAAATCAGTGAAATGGAATTATGCTGGCGTTTGAATTTCAACGACACTCGGGTTCATTTCGGAAAAAGAAGGGACCCTGCTTGGTAATGCAATTGGGACAATGAGCAACAAAGGTTCATGCTAAGTTGCTGTAAATTTGTGACGCAACAATTTTAAAAGTTTGAAAAGCTGAGGTCTGCCATACAGTTCTAAAACTTTACGTGCTTCCAGTCTTCCTTGTTGGTTGATTGAAGGTTTGAAGCCGTCGATCGAGGATGTGGCGACAGTCACTCATTGTCGGTCGTCGCTGTTGCAGAAGCTGGATGCTGGCGCGCCTTCTTCTCGACACGGTCACCAGACGAAACGGGCTCTTGATGTGCGCCAGCTAATGCTTCCCGTCCGCGACACCATGTCAGAAACTATCATCGCAAGTCGAGCGCAATTACATGCTGCCAAACCCCGAAAGCGCGGCAACTCGCGGGAGCTTCACACCACACACCTGCTCCACTCGCTACTCCAGCCAGACTCTCTCATGCTCTGCCCGCGCTCCACGCGCCAGAGTTAACACTACCAAAGATCCTAAACACTTTCGTTCTCCACACGACCTATCGATGTATTCGTTCGACAGTATAGTTTTCCCTAGGCCAGACCCAGCGTATAAATACAAATAATCTTTACACAACAAATCAATTATACATCGGCATAAATGCATATATATATATATATATATATATATATATATATATATATACAAATAGTAGAACAATTACAACATATAAAGGCACAGAAATGTCATATATTCAGGTAAGAAAATGAGGAAAAAATTTACAGTACAATAGATGGAAATAGGAGGATATGCATTTCCGGCGTTACACGTGCCCCACATTGTCTGAGGATGTTCGTGTAACCTAAACAGACTCAGAAAATGTCCCAAAAAAGGAACAGCGGAAATGCATATGCTCAAAACATCATCAAAATTTAGCATTCGTCTAATTAACCATAAACCAATTTAGACCATAATAATTGAGCGGAGACACTCCTAATCTTATTCCACTCTGTCATCTTGCAGAAAATAAAACAGGTCGACAACATATTAAAATTCATTAAAACATAGAAATGGTTTAGCTATTCCAAAATCGTCAAAATTCTTAACACTATCAGAAATGGATTACTATTTGCAAAATTAATTAGAGTGCATGGTCATAAAAACAGGTAGATCAAAATACGCAAATAAATAATTAAATAGACTACACATTTTGTATAACCTTTTCCTAATTAATATTCTCGTCACGAGAATCTATTTAACGCTAAACAAGAAAATAATGTACAGTAGATCGACAAAAACATAAATATTGACAGCAGAATTCTTTCACATCAGCTGTCCGGGAGGAAAAAACAACTCCACCTTCCGTACTCGCAAGTACAAAGAATGCCGACAGAGGCACAAGAGCCAACAGCGGCACAAGAGCCGACAGCGGCTCCGCCTTGCCAGTATTGTTGCGCCCGCCTGTGCGGCACGCTTGATCTCACTCGCCCTTGTAACGGCGTTTCCAGAACGTCCGTTTCACTGAATTCTTTCGGAAAAACTCACTCCCGAGTAATCTCAAGGAGTCCATAAACACTATCACAGTGGATAACTCAACACTGTCCATCATCACACGCATGTACTAGCCTGAAACTTAAAACAGCGTCTAAGTACATCGGCAATGACTAGTAAATCACGTATTTATTAAATCTTACAGCTATTTACGAAAATATATTTACATTCCTTAATCTACAGTGACTCAGCTGAAAACTTAAACAAGCAGCTTGGATTTTTCAGTAGATTAATAATCAATTTCTCTTAAATCATTTAGTAAAAATTACTTACTTATTAATTACAACTTAATGTCCTCTTGGTCAGGCAAAAGCATGGCAATCTAGCAAATCGTTAAATCTTACACTCTATTTTACATACTGTACAAATTACCCATTGTGTGGTATTAATCGATCGTAGGTTGGTACAATTTCAAGTCTACAATGTTCCGTATACCTAATAGTTTTCCAGAGCTTGGATACTCTAAGCAATAAGCATTTGTGTGAGGTATACCAATGACTTTATATGGTCCATTATAAACAAACTTAAATTTAGAGATTTCATGGTCTATCTCGCTCGATTTTTCATGAGCTTTTACAAGTACTAAGTCTCCTATTGCAAACTTAGCAAAACGCGCTTTAGCGTCATGACGACGTATGCGAGCATCGGCTTTTAGCTTCATTACTTCTCGCAAACGATCTTTTTTCACACCAATACTAATGTTAATCCGTGGAGGGAATTTGATTATCTCTTCCAATTCACTTTCTACACTTTTGTCAATGCCGAAATTCCTCACGTTACGGCAGTTCAAACTCATTCCTACGTCAATGTCATCCGGCCAGTTAACAATGTGTATATGCTGGTATTGCCTATGCACACCGTCTCCAGCCTCGTCAAAACTAACTACTATTGTTTTAGCTTGTGACGTACATGTCAAAGTTTTGCTTTCGCAATTAATCACTGCACGGTACTTTAATAGCCAATCTAACCCGATAATTACTTCCGTAGTTAAGTCTGGCACGACGACAAACTCTTGTTCAAATCGTGCCCCACATATCTCGAAGTTGACAAAAATCTGTTTTGTGACCGGTTTACTGGCCTTCCCAGTAGCACCGATAATTTTCACTCCTGTTGCTGGCATAACTACGATGCCAGGTCTGTCTTTCAGTAACTGAAATATTTTCCCAGATACAGCACTCAATTCTGCACCGGTGTCAATCAACACGTTTAGTTGTAGGTCGTGCATATTAACAGACACTACTATCTGTCTACACTTGTCCTCGACTGTTTCTTTATTTTCCCACAGTAAATCCTCGTCTATGTCCAGGTCATTCCAGAAAAAACCATCCGGCTTTGATCCTAAATCCGGTTTATCTGGCGGCTTTTTCAGTCTCTGTTCACATACAGTTTTAATTTCAACACGTTTGTCCTGAGGCTTAGTCTGTAGCTACGCCTCCAATACCGAAACCTTTTCCTGTAACTCGTCAACTAGTGAGTGTTGCTTTGCTATCGATTCACTAATTGTCACCTTCGTTGATTCCAATTTGGTCAGATTGATCTCATCTGCCAATCTACCTGGAGGAATGTGCCCAGTAGTATCTGCAATTACTTCCTCTGGATCTGCGCAACCCACACTGCTACCGTCTGACCGTATAACGTCAGCTCTAACCTCATACACGCTGTAATCTACGTGCTTTTCTACCAATCGTGTCCGGCTATCACTAAAATTCTCGTAATCTTTCTCCTCAATACTTTCGCAATGTTTAAACTGGAGTTTTGCGTCGGATGGGTCGGCCACTTCTAACACTATAACCTCCGGTAAAGTCTGCCGGTCAGGGCCAGAACTTTCCGTTACTACTTCAACATCCAACCCCTGCGGGACGAAACACGACGATTCTTGGTCGTGCTCCCCATTAACATCAACTATTTCTAGTAAAGTCTGCCGGTTAGGGCCAGAACTTTCTATCACTTCACAAACACTATCTTCCAGCGGGACGAGACGCGGAAAATCCTGCACGCGCTCCCCAGAAACACTTCTCCCATACAGGCCCCTATAATCTCTTAGTTCGTCGTATAAGCGACCGAACTGCCCTAACCAGACCTCATCCCTCTCTGCATCCCCTCGCTCGATAACGGACGTTTTATCCGACATCTGATCTTCTCTCAACACTTGCGAATCATTCTTAAACTCAATCTCCAGTTCCGCTGTGGGTATTACAGCTGCCACTTTATAATCGATTTCCGGAACACTACTTAAATTGTTCTCACTGACAGCGAATGTATTTTCTACTGCCGTGTCTACAGCTGATCTACTACTTGTGGGCGCTCTCCTTTCTCCTAATAGTGGCACACTCTCCCGCCGTTGATTATTCCATACGGAATTTTCATAACGACGACACCTCGGTTTTCTACTGTTATTGGGCCGCCAAAATTTCTCCACGCCCGGTCGGCCCCTCACCGGCGCGGCTAATGGTTTCCCTTTCTCGTCCCAGCAGATACGCTCCCCGGATGCTGCTGAGGCGGCTGATCACACCCTCTGGCGTTATTACTATTCTGTGAAGCCCGTATCACGTTAGTATGATACTGGTTTCCGTCATTCCTGTTATTATTTGCATTGTACCGATTGTTATTACGGTCCGAACCATTATTGTTATTGCTGCCATGGTTGCGGTATGCATTATTCCCATGGTTATCGTTGTTATGGTTGCTGTGGTACCCGTTGTTGTTACCACGGTCTCTACCACTGTCGCGATTATTGCGCCAATTGTCCTCGTCCTCCACTCTTTCCAGGAAATCATTTATTGCCCTGTAATTGCTTCCTACGTAGCGTTTTGTATCATCTGGAAGCTTTTTGTAGAGTTCCCAGACTATTTCGGATTCCGTGCGGCGATCACGCAAATATTCCAACTTGCGGATCCAGCCCTCACAAAACTCCTTCATCGAACCGCGCGAATTCGCATCGAAAGGCCTCGATACGACAAATTCGCGCCAGACACTTTGCTGTTTTTGCTCTGACCAGTATTCAGCCAGAAACAAATTTTTAAATTCGTCAAAAGTCAGGTTCGTAATGTTGAGGTTTAAGCCCCAACGCTTGGCATCACCAGCCAACACATCAATAATCGCATTAATTTTTCTCTCATCAGTCCATGATCTGGGTAAAACTCTTTCACAATTCTTAATGAAATCCGTCGCGTGTATACCGCCTTTTTTCAAGGGTCGAACCGCTCCTCTTTCGTCAACAATTCCGAACTATGTGCATAGATTGGCACATAGCTCTGTTTTTCGTCAAGTTACTTTTCTAATTCCGACACTCTCGTAATTACTTGGCAAGTGGTTGTCGCAAGCGTTTCTACTTCCCTTTTTTTTTTTTTTTCTTCACAGGTATTAGCCTGCTTCGTCACTTTGGTATCTACTTCGGATACTAAAGCCTTTAAAGTTTCCACCTTCTTTTGATCCTCTTTTTTCACTAATTGAATTTGTTCCGTCACTTTATTCTCGATGATCGGAGCAACTGATTCTCCTACACTTTTCTCGATTCTGCTAATTTCGGAATAAAAACGAGTATTTATGCTCGCAATTTCCGCCTGAACGCCTATCATTTCCTGTTTAAGATTACCGATTTCGGTATTAATTACAATATCTTCTTTGATTTTATCAACTTTTGTGTTAACGACTCCAACATTGTTGTTAACAACGTTAATAGCTTTGTTCTGATTGTCTAGCATCCGTTCAACATTTTCAGACTGAGCTTCTTGCTTGGCAGCCTGAGATTCTTGCTTGGCAGCCTGAGCTTCTTGCTTGGCAGCCTGAGCTTCTTGCTTGGCAGCCTGATCTTCTTGCTTGGCCGATTGACTCTTGATTTCGTTAATCAAAACATTCAATAAATCAGTTAAATTCCCGGAAACTACCGGTTTTACTTCCGTAGCGGCTTCCTCTTTAATTGTCCCCCCGTATTCGTCATCAAGGGATTCAGATTTGATTTTCACTTCCGATTCCGAAACATTTTCTAAGGTCTGGAATTCCATTTCTGCTCTTTGTTGCGTTTCGGCGGTCGCGTCTTTCATGCTAGCCGCCTGCCCTGAAAAATGGGTACCGCGGTGCGCGTTTCCCACTGTTCGACCGATTGTTCCGTATCCAAGTCCACCAAATTTTGGCAATTGTTGCCTTCACTAATTTTAATAATTTTCAATATAAATGCCAAATCTCAAATATAATTAGAATTACTCCCACTACTTATTCTCGCTGACATAATGGCGTGTATGTAACCAGTACTTTGTTACGAGATTTGCACCATACAAAATTCGTGTCCAGAACAACCTCAAATCCGAAGATTGTCCTGTCACCAGGTCGCCACGTGTAACCTCCCCCTCACTTATCGACCTTAACGACAGTGAAAAATTGAACCGCGTGTACCTAATGGAAATTTGGGAAAAGCAATCGTCACCGAGGTTAATTTGTCGGTAAAGAGGGAGGAAAGGGTTACATCTAAATGAAAGGAAAAATGCTAATGAAACTGGTGGAAATTAGTTTTGAAATAGGGGTAAAGTTAATAAAGAAAGTAAATGTGCGGCCGTTACGTTAACAATCAACTAGCGGTAATTAGATATTTGAGATTTGGGGGAATTACGGTCGCCAGTCCTAAGGACAATTACTATAGTAACTGAAAAAGAAAGATTATTACACATATAATTAGCACTAGAAGCGTGGCAACTGAAGGTTGACATGTGTAGTGTGAAAACTGAAAGTTTGTCGGAAGTAATAAATTTCGCTACACTCTGACTTAATTTAGCAAAAGAATTAATAAAACCGGAAAATCGAAAGTTAATTTAGTGACTGAAGTTAATAGTGAGCTTTCTTTCTGAAGCACACCGAAATTCAGTAAAATACGGTTAGTCTTGGACTACCTCAACAATCATTTCAAAAGCTACTTGAATCTACGCAATTTAGAAATAAGAGATTTAACTTTGAACTTGAATTAAATGATTCTGAACAGTTGACAATAGTAAAATTTAGTACGTACCAAGCTGAGCTGCAGTCACAGGTAAGCTAAAATATGTTAACAAAACTAGCACTCTTAATTTGTGCTTGTGTAATCTAAGTATTGTAGCCAGCTATGAATACTTTAACTGAACTTTGAAATTAAAGCAGTGAAATGGAATTATGCTGGCGTTTGAATTTCAACGACACTCGGGTTCATTTCGGAAAAGGAAGGGACCCTGCTTGGTAATGCAATTGGGACAATGAGCAACAAAGGTTCATGCTAAGTTGCTGTAATTTTGTGACGCAACAATTTTAAAAGTTTGAAAAGCTGAGGTCTGCCATACAGTTCTAAAACTTTACGTGCTTCCAGTCTTCCTTGTTGGTTGATTGAAGGTTTGAAGCCGTCGATCGAGGATGTGGCGACAGTCACTCATTGTCGGTCGTCGCTGTTGCAGAAGCTGGATGCTGGCGCGCCTTCTTCTCGACACGGTCACCAGACGAAACGGGCTCTTGATGTGCGCCAGCTAATGCTTCCCGTCCGCGACACCATGTCAGAAACTATCATCGCAAGTCGAGCGCAATTACATGCTGCCAAACCCCGAAAGCGCGGCAACTCGCGGGAGCTTCACACCACACACCTGCTCCACTCGCTACTCCAGCCAGACTCTCTCATGCTCTGCCCGCGCTCCACGCGCCAGAGTTAACACTACCAAAGATCCTAAACACTTTCGTTCTCCACACGACCTATCGATGTATTCGTTCGACAGTATAGTTTTCCCTAGGCCAGACCCAGCGTATAAATACAAATAATCTTTACACAACAAATCAATTATACATCGGCATAAATGCACACACATATATATATATATATATATATATATATATATATATATATATATATATATAGAAATAATAAAACAATTACAACATATAAAGGCACAGGAATGTCATATGTTCAGGTAAGAAAATAAGGAAAAAATTTACAGTACAATAGATGGAAATAGGAGGATATGCATTTCCGGCGTTACATGCTTCCCAACTTCTCTCAATATCTCCATTACAGCAGTAACAGTAATAAAAAGATTAATTTAGATGAATTACTGGAGCCTATAGCAAACGACGTAGGTCCCAAATCTTCCCAGGTACGGACGCACGTGTTTGCGTCGGTGAGTGAGTATTAAAAATCCAATGGCTTGGGTTGGAATCCTACAGAGAATCTACATTTTCTAATTGTTCTTGCTCCTTTGTCGTTGTCCACATTCCACAAATTTTGATACGATTGTGGTTACATTACTGAATTTGCGAACTCAGACCTCTCTAGTGAGCATTACTTTTGAATTTTTGACAGTGCCTGTGGATCGCAAGTTATTACTCACTCACCTATGGAACAGCTATTACAATATGGTTGTTACAGGTCGCTTCAGAATTCTGTATCAGTTCAGTTACATTTTATTTCGTAAATAAAAGCGGGCAATACATAATTGTAGAGGGGGGGGGGCGGGGGTGCATACCATGATTATTATTATCGAGTTCTGCCAGGTCTTGGGTGGCAGCCTCTGGAGTTGCCCAGCGCCTGATCCCTGTACTCTGCAGTAGTGGTTTCTTAGCGTCAACACCTGATGCCCCGTCGCTAAGGTGTCTCACGCCCAAGCGTCCACATGAGATGTTGCAAATATCTGTTCAGTGCATATGTCAACAAGAAAGCCATCTTTTTTGTTTCCAATGAAACGTGAGAATTTTTGTACCATCTCAACACAATTCCTGTCTGACTACTACTGTTTATTTCTTAGACACTGTGTATACTATATCAACCAATATTAAATGGACGTTCAACCTCCATACCAACTTCATAAATTGCTTATGCGTATTTGCTAGCCATATAAGGGAAATTTATGTGGCTTTCAACACTATTTTAATTTTCTGGCACACTTTTATTTTCCTCAAATTGGCTATAAGTATGCTGTTGGAAAAAGGTGAACTTTGAATTCTTATGATTCGGTTCCTGGGTTTTGTCACGAGCTGACTGTGCAGCTTAAACAAGTAAGAGTCACTTTTTGCAAAGTGTAAGTTTCATATTTCAGAATCCATACTCTGAGCAGTTTAAACTGAACTGTTTCTTTGTCCTTCTTTAATGCAAAATTCATTCGGTATTTTCTCTCGTTACTTCGAAACTGTGATTTTCTCAGATAAGGTGCTCAGCCTTGGCAATAGTGACGATTTAAAAAGGGGAAAATAAGCTGAAGATATGAACTGGTGTGTGTGTTAGGAAGGGCATTAGACTAGTTTGCTCCGGGCAGCTACTTTGTCTCCGATGCTACAGTGGTGTAAAGGCTAACACACCTGTCTGTGGGCAAGGAGACCTGGGTTCCAGCACTTGTTGTAGCACAAATTTTAATTCATTTCTTCAGCTTCTATCACAACCGTAAACAAAGAGTCTCTTCGTCTTTCAGTCTTTCTATGGACGTTAACAAAAGTCCCACATAATTAGCTTCAGCATTTCATGTTAGATTTCTGTGTTTTCTTACATCAAAAGCTATGTTTAATTTTAAATAATTATTTTGTTATTTTGAAATATACCTCCATTTATGCAATCTACTTGCTACAACTTGTGCCATGACCAAGTGACTCTGGTTTAACAAATATATCCAGGAATTTATTGAGACGTTGTTTCAATGTCATGGCGTTTCCATTGCGCGCAGTCAACAAACTATGAGTAGAATGGTATATAATATGCCAAGCTGTTAATTGTGGTGTCGAGTGCGAAACGCTTGCACGTCTTTATTTCAGATGTCAAATCAGTCACCAATGCATATTAGTTTAACTATATTTCCGAATTTTAATTAATAGTGAGTGATGTTTAGCGTACTTCCTAATAGTAGTTAGCGAGGTACGTAATAAACGCTTCTTATGAATGCTCACGCAATTTTCTGATAGCTGCTTTTGTTAGGATATTAAAACTGCTGCCTTCCGTTATTAGGAATTTTTTGTATCTTTTAACTAGCGTGGTGATTATTCTTTTCCTTAGTGTACTATAGTGATGTTATTCTATGAGACACCTATTTGCTGAGATCTCAGACTTTTTTAGTTAGGCCACAGGGGTGCACAGAGGTCAATTTTGTAGTGGTTGTATATCATGTTGGTAGTGCATTGGGCACACTTTGAACACCTTGACAATTCCCTGTTTGCAGTTTTCCCATGTTGGTTATTCACAATGTGCTTTATGATAGCAGTTGCATTAGGAGCTGTAGTACGTTAGCCAGTCTTAGTAATTTAGATGGCTTTTCTTTGCTGAAGAATTAACTTTATATTTTGTACTTTTCATCACTGCAATTTATACGTTTATGACCTGCCAGCCACAACCTCAAGGAAATTCATATATGCTGATGACATCAGTTTGGTAGCCCAGAGCTCCGGTTTCACCACTGCTGAAAGCACATTAACTGCCGACATGGAAATCCTGAGCCGCCTGCAGTGGCCGAGAGGTCCTAGGCGCCACACTCTGGAACGGCGCGACCGCTACGGTCGCAGGTTCGAATCCTGCCTCGGGCATGGATGTGTGTGATGTCCTTAGGTTAGTTAGGTTTAAGTAGTTCTAAGTTCTAAGGGACTGATGACCTTAGAAGTTGAGTCCCATAGAGGAAATGGTGCCTCCGCCTAAAACCTCAGAAAGCTGTTACTTCAGCATTCCACCTACGGAACAGACACTCTTGACTATAAGCCAGAAGTTGAACTCCGAGGCCAAACCTTGAAGTACTGCAACACACTGATGTACCTCGGAATAACACTCGATAGGTCCCTAACTTTCCAACAACATCTCTCCAACGTGGCCGCAAACCCGTAAGAATATCATTCAGAAGCTTGCTGATACCTCCTGGGGTTGCAGCGCTCAAACCCTAAGATCAACTGCTTTGGCACAATCATACTCTGCCGCTGAACACTGTCGTCCAACTTCGATGAACAGTGCTCGCTGTAGCAAGACAGATGCGCAACTCAACCAGACAATGCGACTCATTACAGGCTGCATACGTAGCACTCAAACTGCGTAGCTACCAGTTTTAAGTAACATCCAACCTCCAGCTCTACGAAGATCAGATGCTCTCCTGAAGATCTGGAGAAACATTCAGAAGAACAACCAGCTACCCGTACACATCGGTATATTAATAGCAGAACATCGGCAGAACATTGGCGAACTGCACGACATCTTGAAGCCTCCCACTTTAAAATCAACGAAGTATGGAGAAAATGGTTCAGATGGCTCTGAGCAATATGGGACTTAACTTCTGAGGTCATCAGTCCCCTAGAACTTAGAACTACTTAAACCTAACTAACCTAAGGACATCACACACATCCAAGCCCAAGTCAGGGTTCGAACCTGCGACCGTAGCGGTCACGCGGTTCCAGACTGTTGCGCCTAAAACCGCTCGGCCACTCCGGCCGGCAAATATGGAGAAGTCGGAAGAACCGTCAGTGTTCAACGGTCATCTGGGTGAAAAGCCTTCCATTCGAGTTCCAGGTTTCACAGAGGAGAACCATCAACCGCATCCGAACAGAACAAGGGAACTGCGGATATCTAAAGCACAAATGGGGCTGGTAAACATCTCCAGATTGTGACTGTGGAGCTGACCTCTAAACAATTAATCACATTGTTGGTGAACGCCCGAAAGGAGCCTTTGGGGGATCAATAAATGACTTCCACCATGCGTCACCCGAAGGGCTCAACTGGATCAACAGATTGGACTTAGAAATGTAAGAACTTCTGTCACGTGTAGATAATTTAGCATAGTACTTTGAACATTTGATTCTGTACATGTATTTTGCTTCTCATTTCATACACTGTATACTTTTAAAATTATGTATTTGATCTAAGCTCGGTATCATCATACGATAAATAAATAAAATCACTCCAGTGTAACTTTTCTTACCGACAGCGGTCTCTCTCTACTACTCGAATATATGAAGATGATCGTCCGGCGTCTGTCGGCTCCTTTTACCGTGATCAAGAAGATTTTATTTGTAGTGTCCTGCAGACTGGCACCCCATCCGCCCATTTCCGCCATTCATATCCCTTCCGAGAAATAAATATTTGAAAAGGCGGCCGTCTGTTTGCAGTTTGCTGCTGACTCGCACAGGAACCGTAATGCGCGGTGATTTCATTAAAGCCAGAGAGGCCCTCAGGAGTCGGCAAAGGGCGGTAGTGGGTGGGGGACGGGGCACAATAGGGAGCCTCGTATCTCCCCTGCAGCAGCGCCTCCACCCCCGCCCTTTCCCCTGCTGCTTCTTCCCCTCTCCCCTCGACCCCCTCACTCAGCAGCCTCGTTATCTCGTCTGCAGGCGGCGTGATACATGTTGGCAGCCGTTTAGCGGGCACGTACTTCACTGCCGAAACTAATGGTAATGATTTTAGGTAGCAAGAGCGAACCCGTCCCATTGAGCGGTGGAGCGGATGTTTACGGAATGAGAAGATTCGATTACGAGAACTGAAATTAAGGTACCATTCGGGGAGGAATGTTACCGGGACGGCTTAATAATAAGGAGTGACATGTATAACCTCTTAACATTCCGGAGGAGGCGGTGTCAAGTCCCTTCAGCAGTTGCTTGTGCTGCGTGAAATAGCTGTCTGGGGGCTAAGTTGATAGTGGAAAACGTTGGGAGAGGCAGATGTCATTTGCATACCAACCGTTAAGTAGTTGCGCTAACTAGTCTAACTAGCGGAGAAAGGACGAACTCAGTAATGTTATGGCATGTTGTGACATTTAGTGCACGGTACTATTGTGGAGAATTTGTGTTGAGAGTCTTTACGACGATTATTTGCATTTCTCTCTCAAATTTATGTTTACCTTAGAACGTCAGACATTTATAACAGGACCACCTACGAATATCTCAACCGTCTGTTTATCAGTATTACTGTGTGAAACAACTTTTTTGAGCAAATGATACAGTATGGTTCCAGAGACACTTTAAAGTCTCCGATATCTATGGTGAATACGCGCAGACTGAAGCGACGTATGAAAATGTGCACCAAGGTCAGGATTCGACTGCAGGTCTCCTGATCATCTCCTGATCACCAGGCAGAATCGCTAACCAAAAAAACGGTTCAAATGGCTCTGAGCACTATGGGACTTAACTTCTGAGGTCATCAGTCCGTTAGAACTTAGGACTACTTAAACCTAACTAACCTAAGGACATCACACACATCCTTGTCCGAGGCAGGATTCTAACCTGCGACCGTAGCGGTAGCGCCGTTCCAGACTGTAGCGCCTAGAACCGCTCGGCCACTGCGACCGGCTGCGCTAACCGCAACGCCACCCAGGCACAGTGGCTTTCCACTACTTCAAGGACTACCCTAGCACGCCTCCCTCCTCCCTCCAAATTCCCATTCACGTCTTATCGAATTTTTATTCCCCTTAAACTCCAGCAGCATTGCAGGGGCTCTCCAAGTGTATTGGAATGGCTCTGCTTAGTGAGCACCTGACCCAGTTTTGACTCAAGCCTCGGTACAAATTTTCATTCACCTCTTCAGTCTACATACACTACTGGTCATGAAAATTGCTACACCACGAATATGACGTGCTACAGACGCAACATTTAACCGAAGGAAAGAAGGTGCTGTGATATGCAAATGATTAGCTTTTCAGAGCATTCACACAAGGTTGACGCCGGTGGTGACACCTACAACGTGCTGACATGAGGAAAGTTTCCAACCGATTTCTCATACACAAACAGCAGTTGACAGGCGTTGCCTGGTGAAACGTTGTTGCGATGCCTCGTATAAGGAGGAGAAATTCTTATCATCACGTTTCCGACTTTGATAAAGGTCGGATTGCTGCCTATCGGGATTGCGGTTTATCGTATCGCAACATTGCTGCTCGCGTTGGTCGTGACCAATGACTGTTAGCAGAATATGGAATCGGTGGGTTTAGGAGGGTAATAAGGAACGCCGTGCTGGATCCCAAAGGCCCCGTATCACTAGCAGTCGAGATGACAGGCATCTTATCCGCATGGCTGTAATGGATTGTGCAGCCACGTTTCGATCCCTGAGTCAACAGATGGGGACGCTTGCAAGACAACAACCATCTGCACTAACAGTTCGACAACGTTTGCAGCAGCATGGACTATCAGCTCTGAGACCATGCCTGCACGTGATAGTATGGGGTGCCATTGGTTACACGTCTTGGTCACCTCTTCCATGCATTGACGGCACTTTGAACAGTGGACGTTACACTTACGATATGGCTCTACCCTTCATTCGATCCCTGCGAAACCCTACATTTCAGCAGGATAATGCACGATCCCATGTTGCAGGTTCTGTACGTACCTTACTTTATACAGAAAATGTTCAACTGCTGCCCTGGCCAGCACATTCTCCAGATCTCTCACCAACTGAAAACGTCTGCTCAATGGTGGCTGAGCAACTAGCTCGTCACAATATGCCAGTCACTACTCTTGATGAACTGTGATATCGTGTTGAAGCTCCATGGGCAGTTGTTCCTGTACACGCCATCCAAGCTCTGTTTGACACAATGCCCAGGCGTATCAAGGCTGCTATTACGGACAGAGGTGGTTGTTCTGGGTTCTGATTTCTCAGGATCTATGCACCCATATTGGGCGAAAATGTTATCACATGTCAGCTCTGATATAACATTTTTGTCCAATGAATACCGGTATACCATCTGCATTTGTTCTTGGTGTAGGAATATTAATGGCCAGTAGTGTATACAGGGTGTTACAAAAAGGTACGGCCAAACTTTCAGGAAACATAAATAAAGAAAAGGTGTTATGTCGACGTGTGTCCGGAAACGCTTAATTTCCATGTTAGAGCTCATTTTAGTTTCGTCAGTATGTACTGTACTTCCTCGATTCACCGCCAGTTGGCCCAATTGAAGGAAGGTAATGTTGACTTCGGTGCTTGTGTTGACATGCGACTCATTGCTCTACAGTACTAGTATCAAGCACATCAGTACGTAGCATCAACAGGTTAGTGTTCATCACGAACGTGGTATTTGCAGTCAGTGCAACGTTTACAAATGCGGAGTTGGCAGATGCCCGTTTGATGTACGGATTAGCACGGGGAGAAAGCCGTGGCGCGGTACGTCTGTATCGAGACAGATTTTCAGAACGAAGATGTCCCGACAGGAAGAAGTTCGAAGCGATTGATCGACGTCTTAGGGAGCACGGAACATTCCAGCCTATGACTCGCGACTGGGGAAACCTAGAACGACGAGGACTCCTGCAATCGACGAGGAAATTCTTCGTGCAGTTGACGATAACCCTAATGTCAGCGTCAGAGAAGTTGCTGCTGTACAAGGTAACGTTGACCACGTCACTGTATGGAGAGTGCTACGGGAGAACGAGTTGATTCCGTACCATGTACAGCGCGTGCAGGCACTGTCAGCAGCTGATTGGCCTCCACGGGTACACTTCTGCGAATGGTTCATCCAACAATGTGTCAATCTCATTTCAGTGCAAATGTTCTCTTTACGGATGAGGCTTCATTCCAACGTGATCAAATTGTAAATTTTCACAATCAACATGTGTAGGCTGACGAGAATCCGCACGCAATTGTGCAATGACGTCATCAACACAGATTTTCTGTGAATGTTTGGGCAGGCATTGTTGGTGATGTCTTGATTGGTCCCCATGTTCTTCCACCTACTCTTAATGGAGCACGTTATCATGATTTCATACGGGATACTCTACCTGTGCTGCTAGAACATGTGCCTTTACAAGTACGACACAACATGTGGTTGATGCACGATGGAGCTCCTGCACATTTCAGTTGAAGTGTTCGTACCCTTCTCAACAACAGATTCGGTGATCCATGGATTGGTAGAGGCGGACCAATTCCATGGCCTCCACGCTCTCCTAACGTCAACCCTCTTGACTTTCATTTATGAGGACATTTGAAAGCTCTTGTCTACGCAACCCCGGTACCAAATGTAGAGACTCTTCGTGCTCGTATTGTGGACGGCTGTGATACAATACGCCTTTCTCCAGGGCTGCATCAGCGCATCAGGGAGTCCATGCGACGGAGTGTGGATGCATGTATCCTCGCTAACGGAGGACATTTTGAACATTTGTAACAAAGTGTTTGAAGTCACGCTGGTACGTTCTGTTTCTGTGTGTTTCCATTCCATGATTAATGTGATTTTAAGAGAAGTAATAAAATGAGCTCTAACATGGAAAGTAAGTGTTTCCGGACACATGTCCACATAACATATTTTCTTTCTTTGTGTGTGAGGAATGTTTCTGGAAAGTTTGGCCGCACCTTTTTGTAACACCCTGAATACATCACTATTTGAGGTTCTGTTATTATTCTACACTCTGCAAATAATAGATGCCAGTGGAAAGGTAGATATTGTCTCCCTAGATTTCAAACAGGTGTTCCAAACTGAAACACATCGTCATCCGCTATCCAAGACGCGAAAATATTGGCTGTCTTCACAAATATATCAGCCGGTCTTGTTCATTAGACTAATTGAACCCAATTTGGTATACTGACAGTCATCATCATGTCAGCGATTAGGTCCTTTGGCCGATTCCGAACTCGGTCTATGTTTGCTCTCGGCCTTCCTGGATCTCTTAGGCCAATAGGTGTACATGAAAGTGCCATTTTCCGAACGCCTGTATTCTCCACTATTTCTAAACCTCTTCTCAGTACCTTCTATTTTCATCCATTTTTCCCGTAGTGCAAAATATTCGTAATTGATTCCGTGTATCCTGTTTCTTATTTCATAAAGACGAGTGTGCCTCAGTAGAGTCCTGAGGAATTTCATTTCTGTGGCCTATACGTGGCTGTGACCCTTCTGTTTTAACGTTGAAGTTTCACTGCCATCGAGAATAACCGGCCCTGGCATCATCTAGTACAGTGTCAGCTGTGCGTCTAAAATGTTTTGATGGTAAGTAAAGACGTCTAAAATGAGTATTGCTATTTAGTTCCGACGGCTAAATGTTTGATATCAACACGGAACCGTTCTCACGATATTTAGTTTTTCGTATTACTGTCTGTCCTGTCAATCGCCAATGGAGAATTCAATTGACGCCAAAAAATGAAAAAGCCCATATTGGGACTTTAACGGAATCGGGAAGTAAAGTACCTGGAAATGTAATGAAATGAAACTTCCTGGCAGATTAAACTGTGTGCCCGACCGAGACTCGAACTCGGGACGTTTGCCTTTCGCGGGCAAGTGCTCTACCAACTGAGCTACCGAAGCACGACTCACGCCCGGTACTCACAGCTTCACTTCTGCCAGTACCTCATCTCCTACCTTCCAAACTTTACAGAAGCTCTCCTGCGAACCTTGCAGAACTAGCACTCCTGAAAGAAAGGATATTGCGGAGACATGGGTTAGCCACAGCCTGGGGGATGTTTCCAGAATAAGATTTTCACTCTGCAGCGGAGTGTGCGCTGATATGAAAATTCCTGGCAGATTAAAACTGTGTGGCCGACCGAGACTCGAACTCGGGGCCTTTGCCTTTCGCGGGCAAGTGCTCTACCAATTGAGCTGCCGAAGCACGACTCACGCCCGGTACTCACAGCTTCACTTCTGCCAGTACCTCGTCTCCTACCTTCCAAACTTTACAGAAGCTCTCCTGCGAACCTTGCAGAATTAGCACTCCTGAAAGAAAGGATATTGCGGAGACATGGCTTAGCCACAGCCTGCGGGATGTTTCCAGAATGAGATTTTCACTCTGCAGCGGAGTGTGCGCTGATATGCCAGGAAGTTTCATATCAGCGCACACGCCGCTGCAGAGTGAAAATCTCATTCTGGAATGTAATGAAATGTCGCCGATTATTCATTTGAGCACTGAAGTACTTATGTTAAAGAGAAGAACCCATGAAGCGAATTACTTCCGGTGTTAAAGGTAGAACGGGTGATCTTCAATCGGTGACGAGCTAATATTTATTTGAAACGTTTTGTCTCTCGTAGAACTGACCAATTAATTACCGAAGTGGTCGTTGATCAGGAAAATCCCAATTTGGTGTGCTTCAAGTACGTCATTACTTATTAGTAGCTGTATTTGGCGTGCTGATCATTTTGCTTGTTTCACCTACTATTATGCGTAATGATTCAACAAGCAACAGCGGGATAAGTTTGATGTCAACATGCTGCAGGAACACCACTGCTTGCTAGTGAACACATTTCGCTTGCTGATCACTCTGATAATTACATCTAATATTAGGCGTGGTAATTCAAGAAGCAACAAGATGATAAATCTGATTTACAAAATGAAATGAATTTTTTAAGAAGAAAACCAAAAAGAACGGATAATAAGTAAAGACTTGAAAAATTAGATGAGGGAAGTGAAGTTCTTGTTGAACAAGAAATCCAGGCTCAAAAATGTGTCGTAGCTTCCATATTAAAAAATTAAGAAATAATTGCGAACATGGTGCTCTGGCCAAATCGCATTAATTTCAGAACGTCGTCTTATCTCAAAGAATACCTTTTAGCTGCGTTAAAAACGTTATTGTTTGACTGGATTCGTGAGAGTTCCACTGTCAAGGAAAAGACAGGCCAACTGCCCCTTATAGATTTTCTTTACGTAGGTCATCCAATGGGACTGATGCACGACATGAACATAGGAATAACATGTTTTGGCCTGTAATTACCCTGTTGTATGCTGCTCTGACTACGACCAGTCTACATCGCTTGCATCTGCATAATGCAGATTATTCCCAAGATCACGACCTGTATGAATTTCACTGGAACATTTACGCAGTGAAAATCCATACTGATTAAATAACACATTTTGTACACTCCGTACAACATTTGGTTTATTCTAACGAATCATAGGAAAGTTTTGATGGAACGGTTTTGCAGAATAATTATTCTTTTCTATGCTGTACGCTGCCAGTTTCCATTATGATGGACTAAACCTGAAGTGGTCGGATAATGACGATATTAACGCAGCTTATACAGATAGATGTCGTTACTGAAATAGATCGTGAACTAATATAATGTGTATTCTTCCCTAGAAAGAGAAAAATGCAGGCGGCGTATCCCTTGTTGTTCAAAGTAAGAAGTGAAAGATATGTTCAGTGGAAAGGACAGTGCACTTAGCAGAGTAATGTTAATTTTACCTAAAACAAAACAAAAACTGATGTAACAACGCAGAAAGAACGATTTCGTAAACACCAAGCTCTGCGGTGTCTTGACAAGATTACCTAAGATAGCCAAATTAAGAAAAACGTTAGAAATAATTTAGTCCGGAAAAAAGACTTCTCTTTCAGTATAAGAACTCTGTTCGTACCAAAGACGGGTCTGGATTAGGGGAAGAGATTCCTAGATTGCGTACCGCGTCGTGTGTAACTGAAGCGTGAACTATGGTGAAAAGTGATATCGAATTTCAAAAAGTGGGGTTTAACACTGATTTTGACTTTGCCGAACATCTCATACTGTTGCTTCTTAATACGTGTGTTCACTTTTTGTTCACTCTCAGTCCTTATTTTGGGCTAAGAAGATACTGCACCCCATTCAAAATAGCCATTAATTATTTCTCAGTAAAATCAAAAGACATTAACGTCATCGGTATATATCTTTAATCCTTTCATCATAGATTTTAATGGTACTTCGGATTCTTTCTTAAATTTTCTTCGTTGCTTCTTCAGATGACTGAAGAACATTATAGAAAATTTTTTGTATCCCTGAAGTACGCTCCTTTTAATCTGAGCACTTCGTTCTTGGGTTGGCAAAACGTCACACATGCCAGACAGCTGTGTACGGAGTTGAATTAGACTGGAAACGGTGTAGCTGGCTCCCAACGACCAACTCCTATCGCCAAAATTTATCAACTTGTGGGTAGAGTGTCACCTAACATCCGAAGAAATGGAGAAAAAGGAGCACGAAACCGATCCTAGACACCTGCTGTTCGTACATCAACCACAAAAACCTAGGCTGAAGTCAAGGAGGAACGATATCTCCCCATCAGGAATTCAATCAGCTATGGTGATGATGAAGAGTAGGCTGAAGTTTAAGAAACTAGTCAGGAAGAATCAGCACGCAAAGGTGTGGGATACGGAGCTATTAAGGAATGAAGTGATACGCTCGAAGCTACTTGAGGCTATAGACACTGCCATAATGAATAGCTCAGTTAGCAGTTCAATTGAAGAGGAATGGACATCTCTAAAAGGGCAGTTACAGAAATTGTAACGGAGAACATACGTGCAATAACTGCGAAGAAACCATGAGTAGCAGAAGAAGTACTTCAGTTGATCGATGTAAAGAAGTACAAAAATGTTCAGCGAAATTCAGGAATGCAGATATACAAGACACTTAGGAATGAAATAAATAGGAAGTGCACGGAAGATAAGGCGAAATGACTGGGTGGAAAACGTAAAGACATCGAAAATGAAATGATTGTCGGAAAAACTGACTCCAAATATAGAAAAGTCAAAACAACATTCGGTGTAATTAAAAGTAAGGGTGGTAATATTAAGAGTGAAATGGGCGTTCCACTGTTAAATGCAGAGGAGTGAGTCGACGGGTGTAAAGAGTGCATTGAAGGCCTCTCTGAGGGTGAAGACTTGTCTGATGTGATAGAGGGGGAAACAGGAGTCAGTACAGACGAGATAGGGGATCCACTATTAGAATCATAATTTAAAAGAGTTTTGGAAGGCGTAAGATCAAATAAGGCAGAAGGAACAGATGACATTGCATCAGAATTGCTAAAAATCATCGTGGGAAACGGCAACCAAAAATTGGTATGTAGAATTTGAAGTTGGCGACGTACCATTAAAATCTCCGAAAAATATCATCCACACAATTCTAACGATAGCAAAGGCAGATAGATACGAAAACCAGAGCACAATCAGCTGAAAAGCTACTGCATCCAAGTTGCTGACAAAGAATAATAAGCAGAAGAAAATAATAGACTTTCCGCATGATGATGGATGCTAGACTAAAGAAAAGATAGTCCGCATAGGATTTATCGCTCTAGAAGGAGCGTTCGACAATGTGAAATGATGTAATATGTTCGAAATTCTAAGAAAAATAGGAGTAGCTACGGGGAAAGTACAGTACGTACAAGAAACAAGAGAGACCAATATGACTCGAAGGCCAAGGATGAAATGTGCTAGAATTAAAAAGGGTGCAAGACGGATGGAGTCTGTCGCCCCTACAGTACAGTCTGTGCTTGGAAGCAGCAACGACGGAAGTCAAATGAAAGTTCAAGAATGAGATTAAAATTTAAGGTGAAAGTGTATTAATCTTAAGATTCTCTGATGACATTGCTATCCCATATGAAAGTGAAGAAGAATTACAGGACATAATGAACAGAATGGACAGCCTAATGAGTTGGGAGCACAGTATTGAATAATAGTGAAAGATGGACTTACGAAAAACCGGAACAGAAGCGTATCCAAAAATTTGGGATGTGTTGCTACAGACGAATGTTGAAAATTATGTGGACTGATGAAGTAAGGAGTGAGGAGGTCCTGTGCGGAATCGGAGAGGAAAGGAAGATGTGGAAAACACTGACAAGACTAAGCAACAGGATGTTAGGACATATGTTGAGAAATCAAAGAATAACTTCCATGGTACCAGAGGGAGATGTAGCGGCATTCGGAGACTGGAATACAACCAGAAAATAATTGAGGACGTAGGTTGCAAGTGCTGCTCTGAGATGAAGAGGTTTACGCAGGAGAGGGATTCGTAACGGACGCCATCAAATCAATAGAAATATTTACTCTTAAAAACAGTCTTGATCACGATTTATCAAGGTGACCGGTTTCGACCACTACTGTGGTCATCTTCAGACCTACAAGTTGTATACAAAGCTCTAATTAGAGGGCTACATACATTAAAGAACAAAAGAAAGAGGTTCCTACTCAATGGTAATTCAACGTTTTACAGTTTTATAACTTTATGTATCTTCTTTAATGTATGTAGACCTCTAATTAGAGCTTTGTATACAACTTGTAGGTCTGAAGATGACCACAGTAGTGGTCGAAACCGGTCACCTTGATAAATAAATCGTGATCAAGACTGCTTTTAATAGTAAATATTTATAAGACATTGATCACTGCTATTCCCGTAATGCATTCAAAAGTAAATCAATAGAAGACTGGTGACTCAAAACGGAAAAAAAACAAGAAATGGCGAAATTCATTAACCGACAGAGATCTCTGCCCGATGTTATTCAGTCTGTATATTGAACAAGCAGTAAAGGAAACAAGAG
This sequence comes from Schistocerca nitens, assembly GCF_023898315.1. Classification (NCBI taxonomy): domain Eukaryota; kingdom Metazoa; phylum Arthropoda; class Insecta; order Orthoptera; family Acrididae; genus Schistocerca; species Schistocerca nitens. Next base: position 75,295,819 of record NC_064614.1, read on the forward strand.
AAAAATTCGGAGTAGGAATTAAAATTCGTGGAGAAGAAATAAAACTTTGAGGTTCGCCGATGACATTGTAATTCTCTCAGAGACAGCAAAGGACCTGGATGAGCCACTGAACGAAATCCATATTGTCTTGAATGGAGGATATAAGATGAACATCAACGAAAGCAAAACGATGATAATGGAATGTAGTCGAATTAAATCGGGTGCTGCTACGGGAATTGGGGAGCAAAATAACTGATGATGGTCGAAGTAATAGCATATAAAATGTAGACCGGCAATGGTAAGGAAAGCGTTTCTGAAGAAGAGATTGATGTGTCGGAAGTCGTTTCTGAAAGTATTTGTATGGAATGTAACCGTGTACGGAAGTGAAACGTGGACGATAAATATTTTGGATCAGAAGAGAATAGAAGCTCTCGAAATGTGGTGCTACAGAAGAATGCTGAAGATTAGATGGATAGATCACATAACTAATGAGGAGGTATTGAATAGAATTGGGGAGAAGAGGAGTTTGTGGCACAACTTGACTAGAAGAAAGGATGGGTTGGTAGGGCTTATTCTGAGGCATCAAGGATCACCAATTTAGTATTGAAGGGCAGCGTGGAGGGTTCAAATCGTAGAGGGAGACCAAGAGATGAATACACTAAACAGATTCAGAAGGATGTAGGTTGCAGTAGGTACTAGGAGATGAAGAAGCTTGCACGGGATAGAGTAGCGTGGAGAGCTGCATCAAACCAGTCTCTGGACTGAAGACCACAACAACAACAACATGAATTCTTATAGTGAAGTAGCTGATATAATTTTAACTTATGAAAGAATCGATAGTATACATGGTATCAGTTATCTCTATAAAAAAAAAGGTAAAGTTGGAGTAGGATGGTTCATTGCAGCGTCATTAAAACGAGTGAAAATTTTAAATGGTTACAGTAACTTCATTTGTTTAGTATCCCTTCCAATGTAATAGTGATGGTTACGACACAAATTTACTAACGTGGCTCCGACTACCGTACATTACGAAAAGGCAAATAAGGCACTGCCTATCTGCCTGATGTTCTACTTTCCTGGTTCAAAATCTGTTAGTCATACTTAATCGGCATAGTAACATGACGGGACAAACGATGTGTGAAATCTACATCTACATCTACATTTATACTCCGCAAGCCGCCCAACGGTGTGTGGCGGAGGGCACTTTATGTGCCACTGTCATTACCTCCCTTTTCTGTTCCAGTCGCGTATGTTTCGTGGGAAGAATGACTGCCGGAAAGCCTCCGTGCGCGCTCGAATCTCTCTAATTTTACATTCGTGATCTCCTCGGGAGGTATAAGTAGGGAGAAGCAATATATTCGACACCTCATCGAGAAACGCACCCTCTCGAAACCTGGACAGCAAGCTACACCGCGATGCAGAGCGCCTCTCTTGCAGAGTCTGCCACTTGAGTTTGCTAAACATCTCCGTAACGCTATCATGGTTAGCAAATAAACCTGTGACGATACGCGCCGCACTTCTTTGGATCTTCTCTATCCCCTCCGTCAACCCAATCTGGTACGGATCCCACACTGATGAGCAATACTCAAGTATAGGTCGAACGAGTGTTTTCTAAGCCACCTCCTACATTTTCTAAAGACTCTCCCAATGAATCTCAACCTGGTACCCGCCTTACCAACAATTAACTTTATATGATCATTCCACTTCAAATCGCTCCGCACGCATACTCCCAGATATTTTACAGAAGTAAATGCTACCAGTGTTTGTTCCGCTATCATATAATCATACAATAAAGGATCCTTCTTTCTATGTATTCGCAATACATTACATTTGTCTACGTTAAGGGTCAGTTGCCACTCCCTGCACCAAGTGCCTATCTGCTGCAGATCTTCCTGCATTTCGCTACAATTTTCTAATGCTGAAACTTCTCTGTATACTATAGCATCATCCGCGAAAAGCCGCATGGAACTTCCGACACTATCTACTAGGTCATTTATATATATTGTGAAAGGCAATGGTCCCATAACACTCCCCTGTGGCACGGCAGAGGTTACTTTAACGTCTGTAGACGTCTCTCCATTGAGAACAACATGCTGTGTTCTGTTTGCTAAAAGCTCTTGGCTGTTAGGTAATAATACGTTTTAGCGAAACAAATGAATAGCATTTAGTTTCATCGATAATGATATTAGCACCATGTAAGACCCGTACATACTAACACTATCACGCGTATAAAGAGTGTGTGTGCATGTGCGTGTGAGTCTGTGTGTGTGTGTGTGCGCGCGCGCGCGTGCGTGTGTGTGTGTGTTTGTGTATGTGGTTGCGTGCATGCGGGAGGGAGAGAAACAGAGCGCGAGTTTCGAACATATCTACGGCTTAAGAGACCGTAGGATAAGCGCAAAAAGTGCATTAACAGGATGCGCTTAGGGCCGGGACTTTTAGCAGCGAAATAACTGTGAAAATTTGCTAACCGTGTAGTTCGTCCGAATCTGCATCGGAATTAACAGGCCAAGCCTCGGACATGCGCGGCGTTAATGGCTTCGTTTTCCCCTGTACCTGCGTTGAATTAGATTAACAGCGCCGGTCGGCGCCGCGCTCGGTCCGTCGCAGCACGCTTCCACGGAAAGAGGGGCGCAGCGCGGCGCTCTGGCGGGCACTGTGCGAGTGACGCAAACAGCGGGCGCGCGCCGGTTTACGCAGCCCGTTAGCCACCTGCACCTGCGGGCTGGCTTTACGAGAGCGCGTGTGCGCACTTCGCACACGACACGCTGACGCGCCATCACCCATGACAGAGCCCGCAAACAACTACGACTAGCGCCGGCTTTTAACACTGCCAACTTCTGCAGGGAATGTTCTCGACGCTGGTATCTGCAGCGCAGTATTGTCGGGACCCTCGAGCTGTTAAGACTGCCACTGTAATTGAAAGCGATATGTACTCGACAGTTTGAAACTCTAAATAAAGTGAATTGTTCTCCCGGTCCCTTCAGAAATTCTCGATAAAATGAAAAAAAAATCTGTGTCTTTCGGTCCCTTGGGTTTCCCGCTAACCATTGGCGTCCGCAGAACTTTAACCGAGAAGTGGCGAAATTCTTAAACTGCCGGTAATATCAGAAAAATGAGTCCGCCCTGATGCAAAATACCATGTTATTAGTTTATTTCTTTATTCCCCCAAACTAGTTTCGGCGACTATCTAAAAATAGGCACCCCGTCTTCAGGCCACGAGTGGCCTACCGGGACCATCCGACCGCCGTGTCATCCTCAGTAGAGGATGCGGATTGGAGGGGCGTGGGGTCAGCACACCGCTCTCCCGGTCGTGAGATGGTATTCTTGACCGAAGCCGCTACTATTCGGTCGAGTAGCTCCTCAAGTGGCACCACGAGGCTGAGTGCACCCCGAAAAATGGCAACAGCACATGGCGGCCTGGATGGTCACCCATCCAAGTGCCGACCACGCCCGACAACGCTTAAATTCGGTGATCGCACGGAAACCGGTGTATCCACTGCGGCAAGGCCGTCGCTTTTTAATCTAAAACTTGCAGAAAATAGCATGGTTATACAAACACAGTAGCACATTATTACATTTTTATTATTCTTTTTTTAAATATTGTTTTCTATGGATACTTTTATACTACCTTATTTATTGAATGTTACAGCATGATTTAAGCAATTATTGTCGCTGTCTGAGACATATTTTCTGTGCGCTGTTTTTCTGTTGCCGTTTTTTACTTAGCGAACATCATCTGCAACTATGTGAGCGGCTGTTAGTAAACATGTTCGCTAAGTAAAAAACGGCAACAGAAAAAAAGCGCACAGAAAATATTTCTTAGACAGCGACAATAATTGCTTAAAACATGCTGTAACATACGATAAATAAGGTAGTATAAAACTGTCCATACGAAACTATATTTAAAAAAAACGAATAGTAAAAATGTAATAATGTACTACTGTGTTTGTATAACCATGCTATTTTGTGCATGTTTTAGATTAAAAAAACCCACTGATGATGGTGATATTTGTCGCCGAAAGTAGTTTGGGAGAATAAAGAAATAAACGAATAATAAGGTATTTTGCATCAAGGCGGACTCATTTTTCTGATATTACTGTTTTTCTATGCAAACACGGATCAAATGGAAGAGTTCCAAGATAAAATCATTCTTAAACTTCCATTTGTGTTTAAGTTTCTGCGAGCATGAAAACATGTTAAGTCGTAAGAACTAAATTTGGTAGGGAGTACACGAAACGTGTATCTCAAACGATTGACATTCATTCACAGTATGTTTCTGAGGCTAAGATTACTTTCAAATCTAAAAGTAAAAGATATTTCAGTATCTGTTATTACAGGTTATCCGTCTTGAGCTGACTGCAGTCTAATTAGAAAGAATTACACCAGACGCATTTCGCTTGTATATATAGAGCATTTTCCGTCTTTATTCTGTAAATTTGACACATACGTTTGAACACTTTTTATTGTTTCAGAAAAAACATCGTTTTCTTAATAAAACTGGTCTGCAAATTATTACGGTGTTTCTTTACATACCGTGTTCCTTCCCTCCTTGATAGAAGCGGTTGGTGTCGGAAGGCTTCATTTCACATCTGTACGTGGCAGATTTTGGCATTCGGCAGTATTTACTGCACTGCATTATTTACACTTCACTTTCTTAAACTATTTCTCATTCCGCACTGTCACAGTGTTTATGTCTGTTTGGTTAGATTTAGTGAAATTTGTGGACTTGTCTTGGACGACAATGATACTGAAGATACGAATATTCAGACTTCGTAGACTTCGAATTGCTTCAAGCTGAAATAATTGCTTAACATTAAGAAAATGACAAAAAATTGCCCCAGTAATAGTACTATCGTAGGCAGAGACGTGAGAGGAGTGGGGGTGGGTTTAATATATATTTCAAGGGGTTTGGGAAGGGGGGGGGGGGAAGCGGGGATGGGCCCAGATAGTGACATAGTACAGAATCTGGGAGGAGATGGTAGTTGTAAATGGAGCCTGTGGTTAATTTAATGTTGTATTAAGTAGTCAATCAAATCTGTATGAATTTCTAAGGGGCCAGACTGCTGTGGTTAGTGGTCCATAGACTTACACACTACTTAAACTAACCTATGCTAAGAACAACATACACACCCATGCCCGAGGGAGGACTCAAACCTCCGGCAGGAGGGGCCGCGCAATCCATGATATGGAGCCCCAAACCTCGCGGCAACTCCGCGCGGCCATCAGTTACAAGAGTGTGTGGTTAGCCAAGTTGGTCTGATCATTTAGGAGTTTTTTCTTTCCTGTTATGGTTTCTTCGAATGTGGTAGTTTTCTTTCAAGGTGAGGAAGTGTTTCTTGTTGCTGTTGTCAGTAGTATCTGCGAAGTACAACTCTTTTTTTTTATGATGAAATGGTGACATCCTGCGAGTTACGAAATACAGTTCGAAAATATTTCCACAATATAGTTTTATTCGTACGGCGACAGTGGTAGTTTGATACCGAAAATTACAAGTCCCAAACAGAAAAAAAATCATCCATTTAAGAAATCCTATTGGATATGAGCGAAAATAAGCACCAACAAATGTCTCTATTTGATACTCCTCTAGTAAGTGAAGAAAAAGACTTATTCTGCTGTGATAAAATCCTTTTTGCTTACAAAATTTCACATCTGATAATGCTAATACATCTATTTCGTTACTTTCAATACTTCCATTCTTTTGTTTTGTCTGTCATAACAAAAGTTGAATAAAATTTAGTAAAATGTACCCCAAGGCCAGCGTTCAAAGAGATGAATGTCAGAAACCTTCCGAAATAGCCCTCAAATTCACCGGTAATTAACCTGCGACTGACCCGGCGGCGGTGGCCGAGCGGTTCCAGGCACTTCAGTCCGGAACCGCGCTGCTGATACAGTCGCAGGTTCGAATCCTGTCTCGGGCATGGGTGTGTGTGATGTCCTTAGGTTAGTTAGGTTTAGTAGTTCTATGTTCTAGGGGACTGATGACTTCAGATGTTAAGTCCCATAGTGCTTAAAGCAATTTGAACCATTTGAACCTGCGACTGGACCAACAGAGCAGTCGTCCCCTCAATTTGGTACGTTTTGCAGCCATTTCCAGTTGACTTCGCAGTTGGTAAACCGAAGCCTATGTGATTGACGAATATACTTCGGCAATGGTTCTAAAGGTTCGCATCCGCCATGACCGAAACGTAGCGTCAAAATCACCGCTGCAACAAGTAAACGCTGTGACTTACCGTGAACATATTGACAACCAAACAAGTCCAAGTTATGCAGCCCTTTCTTCAGCCATAGTGTTTCCCGATTCACCCGGCACTCCTGAATCCGGAGTTTAGTGTGTCATAGATCCATTTATATACTGAATAAGGTGTCTGCGATAAGGTTGGCAGAAGGGGGCAATTGTTTCCTCTGACAAACCCCATCCTCCCCCACTGCGGACGCCTATGTCGCCAACATTTTTAAATTTGAAGTCAGGGCTACAGCACTCTCTATAATTTGTAGTCCCCTTCCTCTCAGATTCCTAGAACAGAATCAGACCACCTGTAATTTGTTTCTTTGACCTATATCCCATGCAGTCTGCTGTCACATTGTGTTGTAGTCAATGTGTGTTTCTTGAAGCCGAGCGTGCTAGAGGGAACAAGTGTCTCAACTAATGTAACAGAGTTTGTTACTGAAGCTGTGGAAAGAAAAATTTAGAAAAATGATGTTGCAAAATTCTTTGCTAATTCATCACCTACACTGATGATGATTTAAAAAGAATAAAAGAAAAAAAAGAGTCATGTCAGTGTGAATTTCACCGTCATAACGAGTGCTTGCTCAAGTCGATGAATCAGAGCAGAGGACAAAACGTTCCCGTGGGTTATTCCATGTTTCAGGGAAGTGCCAAATCCTTTTTCTCAGTCTCTCGGGATTGAAGGATTTGCGGCAATTGACGGGTGACTCTCAAACTATAAAACACGACGCCACACCTCACCTTATAACACTATAACACTTATAACACTAAAAAAAATCTACAGCTTGAAAAATTCCCTTCTTAGGAACTTGCAGAATGCTGCGTGTGAAAAATAGTCCGCAACTCGTTTTATAATTATAATAAATTGTTGTGGCCCCGTCATTAAGAAGTATTATTTCTATTTCTTGATGGTGACTATGTTAGGACACCTCTGCCCACATTCAAACCATCCATATCTTAAGTGTGACAATACAGGCGAAAGCCTTTGTACAAAGAATGCCCCTACAGTGACGACCAAAGCGGCACTATGGCTGACTCAACAACAGTATTTAAGGTTTTAGCACTTCCGCGACATACTATAAAGAAAAAATGTGACGGTTCATGATGACCCTGTTGTGTACGTACAATATCTACACGTTCAATATACTGTAGTCCTATTGGCACGGGTCAAAGTAACTTCTCGGAGGGGTCACGCGGGAGTATTGTAAGCATTCTTATTTTTAAACATACTACATTTTCACAGTTTCTTACACCTGTACAGAAGACTACCCCCTGCTTTACCTACAACCGCTGCTAAGTTATCTGTCATCATGATATATATTTGTGCCTTTAGGTAAATACCAGATACTTTGTAACACACTCATGTACATCCCGACATATCCAACATCACTGCCAAAAGTGATCCAAGGATGGAAAATGAATAAGTACTTAAAAAATAAAATAAATGCCGCTTCACATCCTCGGAAACTGCTACACTCAGGTAATCATATGAGTTGACTTATTCTGATTCTGCTTATGACTCATTGCTTCTGTAATACTAGGACACTATTTTTCTTCTTTCTACAGAATGCGCAGTCTTACACTATTGAAGATTTGTAGCGATATGCCAGTCATTGTAGCACTTGGAAATCTTAGCAAGATCTGTGTGAATCTTGGTAAAGCTTCTTTTGGAATGTAGTCCCTACTTCATTATAGACGACTGTGTCGTCTGCAAGAAGTGTGGTTTCAATTGTCAGTCAGGCCATTATAGACATCCTGAATAGCAAGAGACCAAACATACTTCTCTAAAGCATTCCTGAGAGTACTTTTACATATTTCGATGAGTCTCTATCCATTAAAATATGCTTCGTCCTCCCTACCAAGCAATCCTCAGCCCAATCATAAATTTTGTTTCCAGAATGAGGTACTCCATATGAGTGTACCTCAGTTAAGAAACGTTGACGCGTTGCCGAGTCCTATACATTTTGTGAGTAAGGAAGTACTGCTTCTGCCATCATCTATTGCTTGCGAGAAGTTAAGTTAGAAAACCGCAATAGTGATGAAAATCCCAGAGACCTAGCGGCAATTATTATTTTCACGCACTATTTGCTAACAGAAAAGGAATAGTGCTAAATGGTAACAGTAGCAGAAGTACCCTCTGCCAAGTATCGCGAAGTGTCTTGTGGATTACAGATGTAGTGATGGACGGATTACGGGATGAATGTGATACAACTGAATACTTCCCTTTATGTCTACTATATTTCTAAAGAATCTATCCAGAGCCTTCAAATATCTAAACCGGTATATGTGATTTCACTGTTTACTCGAGTATATGGTTGGGCATTAATAACTATTTTATCGTATCCTCGATAGTATGTTTTCGTTATCATCGTTAATTTTAACTCAATCATTAGTTTTAACGTTGGTGCACGTGAACGTGAAGATTCCTACTGCGGCAGGACTTCTTAACAGCAAATACTACGATACTTCGCTTTACGGAAAGGTTTGAGACGTTAGCATTGCTCATTTGTAATTTGAAATATACATATCACTCAATATTTTTTACCTCGGACAGACCGGCCTGGTGAATCATATAGAAGTTATACGTCGTAAATTTAAGTAGTTTCTGCGAGTCTGCTACCTGTGTTATTTCCATTAAATAAAGTATAAATAACTAACAGACCGTGTTTTGCCTAAGAGAAGGCATTAATAACTTCAGTAGAGCTTTGAACAATATGTATGACTGTTCTCATTGCTGGTGATACGAAACCATAATTTCCTCTCCTCCAGTATTGAATTTACGTGGAAATTACTCTCGTAGTTCCCGAAACGCCTCGCGTTATTCGTACGTCACCTTTGCCAATCGCTACGTTATAGGTTAATGGTGTATTATTCAGGTGACAATGGGCGTATTTCACATTTAACGGGTTTTCATTGTCGCTATGCCAGAGTTAACCGCTTTTGTCCCTTTATACCTGCAATGTGGGCAGTCAGCGAATTTATGGTGCTCGGAAGTGGCCGATAATTGCAATTAAATCACAAAAGTAATTATAATTACTCGATGCGATTATCTGTATTTATATCGAAAGAATTCGTTTCCATTGGTACTCTTCTGGCTCCATCAGTGTACTTGTTGATAACGATACTGTAGTCACCCCCCAATTTAACAGCGTGTCTCGTGATTTACAGAGCAACGTACATTGAATTTCCTGTATTAACCGCCTAATTCTCACTGTTGCCCGATATGCTGTTTTTGCACTCTGATAACGATTCTGTTTACTCGTTAAGATGGTAAGTGCATATAATGTAACACTAACCGAGAGATACTTTTTGTATACGCGTTGGTCAAAAGTTACAGTCTGCTGTTACTTAATATGGAATATAAGGCTCATTATGTGACGGACCAAGTAAACGAATTATTTCTTCCTGTTTACGTCAGTTTTAACCTTGTCACTTTTTGTGAATGCTAAAACGCGAAAATGCATCGTCATTCGGATTCCAAGCTAAACTTAGATAACTCTGCTGTATAATTGATCTGCTGGGCCGCAGTCTCAGACACCAGACGGTCAACAGAACCTTGCTTAGTGACTAACAACCCTTTGTCTGTTGCTCCTGAAGTACTATAATCCACAACATGTGGAATATTAAGTTCATTATTTTCAGTACCTTAATATCACAATAGTTCTAAATGCGTTGTGCGTTACTATGAGATTATTTCGGTGGCTAAGTGTCAGACTAAAAGTCCGCTGTTCAGTCCCCGTCGGCAGTTATCGTTTCTTCCAATGCACACAGCTCTTTGTACAGGTAATAAATGTAAATTTGCAATGTGGTTTGGAACCTACCTTAACTATAGGTCGTCCGATAACATACTAGATAGTAGTATATCTACGGCGATCCCCGCGTACTTTGCACTTAAATGCGGTATTGAACCTTGCGATACCACTCATGTCAAGTGCGAGTATTACTGCAGGTTGCCTATACGCAGGGTCACTGACGTCACAAAGCAGGACTGTAGTAAGCCACTTCTTATCAATGATGTCGTCATTATCGTCACGTGACAAGTCACGCCTTCTCCTCTCCGTCAGTCTTTCCCATCACCCACTAGTCTACTTCAGCGTAGTATAGAATGGGAACCCCATTCCTTTTACTAATGATAGGTCTTACAAATGAAATTGAGGTTCCATAGACGATTAAGCTACGGACATCAAACTTCATTTGTGAATTTAGTTATTTTTATATTCATGGGTTTAGTGTCACATTTTCTGTTTTTGTTGTAATAAACAATCATTTTCAACTACACCAAATAAAAAATACTGCAATTCTCTCTCTAATAGAGGAAAAAAGCTTGAAACAAAAAATACTGCGGATAGAATACTTTATGATGTTTCTTATTACAGACGTTTATGCACCCAGATCCCATAAAGACACACAATGATTAATGGTTTCAGTGAAATGAAATTGCATCTTCAGATCAATTTTTTCTATACATTTTTTTCCATGCAAATGAAGACAGCGATTTAACACCCTGCGTTTATTCGGAAGATGCAGTCAAAATGCTGATCTTTTGAAGAGGTACTTGCTAGATGACTATCAGTAAAAAATCACATGTCATTCTCAGTGCTAGCTTTTGAGAAATCAATACTTTCTCTGCAAGTAATGAGAAACAGAGAAAACGGCAATATTCAGAGGAAATATGCAAAATACATTATTTTCAAAGACTAGCAATTACACGAAGAACAAAAGTATCTGAACTGACTGAGCAGCTCAGTAGTACGTCCCCCACAGATCAAGATTTCATCATCACCTATACCAAAAATATTTCTTGCATTCTACCCTGTATATTTACTTCTGTTCACATGCTACAAAAATAGTTGGTATGACCATATTTGTTGTACACAACTGAATATAATCTATTTTCTAAAATCTAAGGGAGAGTCAGAGAAACGCTTAGCAATCCATCTACTGCTTTCTTACGGGATTTATGGCATGCAATAATGGCTTTACTTGGCTTTACTTGGTGAACCGACTCTCCTTGGTGAATGTTAAGTAGGAGGTCATTTGTCATTCACAGGATAGTCAGAAACAGTCTGAAAAATTTAAATGGGTTTTCCAGGGCAAGTAGTGCTGAAATACAGGTGTTAAGAAATAAATTCGATACGTTGCCCCGTTTCCGATTTAATTTGCATTGAAGTTAGCCAGTCAGATCGTTGTACGCGCAGATTCAAGTAGCCTTCTAGAGAAAGTACCGCAAATAATGTTCTTCGTTTGCGTTCCTCGAATCGAGCAACTTTACCTTCTGCTCATCTAGCTCTAAACTACTAGGCATGTTTTTTAAATAAGTACCGTTATGAAATTAAAAAAGGACGTGCTAAGATATCACAGCAATTTTATTTTTACATGAAAGCCCGTACCTTAATCCGCGCACTGGCGCCATTACAGTCTGATTCTTCCTTGCTTACGTTGTGTACTGAGTGTTTAAGATGCCTGCGATAATCATGAGTCCCACTGACTGTGAAGTGCGGGCTGTTATAAGATTCATTAGTGCTAAAGGCCTAAAAGCGATCGATATTCATCGTGAGATCTGTGCAGTTTACGGAGAAAACGTTATGAGTGATGGAATGGTAAGAAAGTGCGTGAGAGCATTTAAAGATGGCCGCACAAATGTGCATGATGAACAACGGAGTGGGTGTCCTTCGATCGTTAATGAAAGTTTGGTGCAGGAAGTGGACAATAAGGTGAAAGAAAACAGACGCTTTACGATTTCCTCCTTGCGGGATTACTTTCCTAATGTTTCTCGTAGTGTTTTGTATGGCACTGTGAGCGAGCACTTAAATTACCGAATATTGTGCGCACGTTGGATACCGAAAATGTTGACTGATGTGCACAAAACCAAACGTTTAGACAGTGCATTGACTTTCCTTGAGCGGTACCACAACAACAGTGATGATTTATTAAGCCAAGTTGTTACTGGCGATGAAACATGGGTGGCCTACGTCACACCAGAATCAAAGCAACAGCCCATGGAAGTTGAGCAAGATCATCGTTTTGCTGCAAGACAATGCCCTTCCGCATGTGACGAAACAGACCAAAGATCTCATCACATCTTTTCGATGAGAAACTGTAGATCATCCTCCATAAAGCCCCGATCTTGCGCCCAGTGACTACCATCTGTTCCTGCACTTGAAGAACCACATGGGCGGTCAGCGCCTTCAAGACGATGACAAAGTCAAAACTGTGGTGATGCAGTGGTTAACAAGTCAGGCGGCAGACTTCTATGAGGAGGGTATTCAAAAACTGGTACAACGTTATGGAAAGTATCTAAAAATTGACGGAAAATATGTAGAAAAGTAAATTAAGGTACCGGCTTTCGCGTAAAAATAAAATTATTGAGATATCTAAGCACGTCGTTTTTTTTAATTTCAAAACGGTACTTACTTAAAAAACACGCCTCGTATCACATCTGAAAAAGCCTCATTCCAGCTGGTAATAATCATCTCAACAACTCACAGTCTCACGTATGTCTTTACATTGCCGCATTTAGAGTATGGAAATGCTTGAAATTGTGCTCGCAACGACCTGATTGCCTCGCATCAATGTTGATTAAATCTGAAAACGTGCAACTTGTCGAATGTTTTTCTTAGTAATTATTTCTCAGCACAACCTATCCCGGCGCATCCTCGCAAGTTTTTCTGTTTCTGACCGCCCTACATATAATCACCAGCCAATTCAGTCAGCTGGTGGTGTGACATCTTTGAGTCAGTGTGCAACATAACCAGCAGGTATTGCCATTTCTGGTAATCTTAAGTTTCCCGTTGCCTTTTGAATCCTGCTGTCTTCGTTACGCCTCTGTCCCATCTGTCCAGCGATCTGGTGAATTTAGGCTCCAGTCTAGTAATTGTTTTGACCATTGGCCATCCTTTCTTGGAGCGACATGACGAACCCATTGGCACTCCTTTGCTCCTTGCATTATGTCACTGACTTCTGTCGTGCGTCTTATATCTACCGCTTTCTTTCTGTCTTCGTGCACCCCCAACATTTATCTTCCCATTCCTCATTTAGCTACTATAAGTTTTTTGACAATGAACTCAGTCAGTGTTCATTCTCATAGCCGTAAGTTATTACTGGAAGAATACATTGTTCGAAAACAGTTTTCTTCAGCCCAGCCGACATCATAGTTCTGAAACCTGAAGAGCATCTTCCGTAACGCTGCCAGCCGAATTTAATAAAGAGATATATTTCTAGTTTTAAATCACCTTTCATTTTTGTACGCTGGCTCAGATAGAAACATTTTCTGACTCTTTTTTAGTTGTGCAGTTTTAGTACATATATTTGCCTCCGGTATCCATTCATGTATCATGACCTTGGTTTTTATCATAGTTCATTTTTGACCGATACCAGTTCTACAACTGTTTGAAGTACTTCTACACTTTTTTCGAATAGAACAATGCCGTCAACATAAATCAGATTATTTAATTTCTAGAAACCGCTTTTTCTAGGAGTGTTAAAAATAGCTTTGCGGCTGTAGAGTCACGTTGTCGCCTTAAGATTGAACTCTGTGGATCTGACTTCTTGATTTCTCCCCAGTCACAAAAATTTTCTTTTCTTCCAAAATTGTTTGAATTATTCACCACAAATTCTTGCATTCTCTCCGCTACATACATGGTGATTCAAATCCAATATCGATGTCGTTTTATGCAACACGAAATATAATATGTGGCCTTCGTAAATCACGTCCGTGGTTTTTATATTTTCTCGCTAGTTACGTGTAAAGTGTTATGCTGTGTAAGAAATGAACAGGATCTATTTGTAGGACATTTATTGTAGTTGAATTGTGTACATAGGGTATATTATCCCTGGAGGTCACAGTTTTCGAATAAAAATTTTCAAGACTTACCTTCAACCAGTTTTCTGCCCCCACATTCATCCCGCACTTGTCAGGATTTCTAATATGTTGTTTGTAGCGCTTCTTCCCAGCACCGTACAAAAGTTTCCACCTGCATGAACTACTACCGATGGTCGAACTTTTTTGGCACTGTTGACTGGGTCACTAGCATAAGTTGGCTATTTCCTTAATATTATTCGTTTAAACATTCCCGAGGTGCTGATGAAAGAAAAACGACATTTGTAAACGTTATGTTAAAACCAATTACGTTGACAGTTCGGTCCGGTCTTAACTCGTACAAGTACAATAGTTTCGAAGTGAGACGGCCAGACGAATACAACTGTGTGATTGTTTCTTCTGTGGTGTGAAAATTCACACAATTTACACAAACGTCAATTTCGCAATTTTTAAGTACTCGCCTAAGCCAATCGCGTGCTGAGGTCAGTCAACAAAGAACATAAAACGTCGAATGTACGAAATAATTCGTGGAGTCGCAAATTTTTGTACTTATGTACGACGGAGTGCTACGAACAACATTAGTCAGTTCATCGAGAGCTGGAACGAAACATAAACAGTTTTATATGACCGACCACCATCTCTTCCTATTAAAGCAGGGACGTCGAAAATCCTTCGCGCACGAAGTACTTTTAGCCACCGGGCTGACGTCGCAGCGAAGCGTGTGTCACTCATGAGAAAAACCTGTGTTATGACCTTGGACTACGAATATAAGGAAAGAAAGCGTAAAAAACCGACAGATAGCATAGCAGATTCAAGCTCAAGTGATTTTAAGAACGATACCAGTTACAATAATGTTCAGAGAATGTAAAAATCAAGTAAGTTCATTATGTCGAGATTGAGGTATTTTCATTTACGTTAATAACATAATATTTTTCTTTCTCATCCATACTTCAGTCTAATTTCCATATTTGAGTTTCAGGGGACGCATTTGTTCCAATCTTCGCAGTCACTGTTCTTACTGCTTCTTCTAAAAGACTTTTGACTTTTGACATTTTGAATTTTGTTTTTCTTGCTCCCAACACAGCCTTTGATTTTGGTCCAAACTAACTCTGCCATTTGACTTACAGCGTGTTCGTTCTGTGCTTCAATTATTTCTTTTCCTTTTTTACGATTTCTAATGGTTCTTTCTTCAACAGAAGGTCTTCAAAAGCGATACTTTGGATTTTAGCCCATTTGATACATTTTGCTCATTCGAATTCGCATTAGGAATTTTTTACTTTTGACGGGAATGGTATGGCGCGTAATGAAGAACAGTAGCTGCTGTTGCCTTAAGCCGAGGAAGTACATCTTGGAAACTTAGGCAAGTTCCTACGGGATCAAAGTGCTTGTCATCGGTCCCTCGGCTTACACACAACTTATTCTAACTTAAACTAACTTACGGTAAGTACAAAACACACACACACACACACACACACACACACATGCCCGCCCGAGAGAGCACTCGAACCTCCGACGGGGGGGAGCCGCAAACAGTGGCAAGGGGCCTTAGACCGCGCTGCTACTCCACGCCGCAACTACATTTTGAAACCACTTTCCGAGCGTATTGACGCAAATGTCCTCATAATTATCTCCACTCTTCTTGAAGTAAAAAAATCCACAAACTGCCTTCGACAAAACCTGCTTTTCCCCCAATGTGTATAATAATTAGGCGTTTCCCTTTACCCGATGGGTCTTGTTTTCGGTGGAGAATCCGGACAGAAACGCTTGTATAGAGGATTTTTTGCGTTATCTACGGAGATGTTACTTTGGGTGCGTCCAGAGTTCAACCATGTCTCGCCCAAATAGTGAATTGGTCTTCCTTCATTTCTCAACAGTTTAATGGTTACTTCAAATTATACCATCCCTGTCTATTAGCACGTAATCGCGTCCACGCCGAACGTATTTAAAATCCATTTCTTTTAATAATTTATGAAATGTAGTTCTCTAAAAATTGGCCAAATCTGCATCTTCGTTCACGGCAGCAAGCAGTTTGTTAATTGCTGGCAACTGGTTGCAACAAAAAAAAAAAATATGTACTCTTCCTCGTATCATTTTTCTGTCGAAGTCACCTACACTTCCCGAAAGCTTCTGTCGTGATTTGTCTTTCTTGGATGACTTCAAAGAGTGTGTGACCTTGCACATGTCACACGCTCACAAACTATCGACTAGTACAGTAGTTGCATGGGACGCCGCCACACTGAGCGAGTGGAGGCTGTCTTGTTCATCTCCTGACGGCATCGCTGCTCTCACGCGCCTTCGTGTGTTTACAGGCCGACTTTCGTTTCGGTGAATGCAGTATAGAAATCGTGACCGGCGGGGGCTAAATATTGGAGTGGGGATGCATTTTAAGGTCACTTTTGTACGTTTCTCTTGAATAACTCGAAAACGGCGGCCTCTAGTGAAAACGCATCCCAGTACAGAATTTAGCTAAAATCCCTACAAAAAGGTCCTGTTCAGTTTTTTTCTGTAGGCTTAATAGTTCGTGCGTAGCCAGTGAGAGAAAATCTTGCGCGTGATTTATGCACGCCGGATGTAACGTTTGGGTCCGCGAAAGGCAAAAGTCCCAAGTTCGAGTCTCGGTCCGGCACACAGTTTTAATCTGCCAGGAAGTTTTTAACGTTTGGGTCGTTTTGATAATCCGCCCTATGCCTACTTCATATCTTTTTAATCGCCCGACATGCTTTGAGACCTACCTATTTCATCTTCTGTGGGACAAATTTTATTTCTGAAAATTACGTTGCTATTGAGACTGCGTTATCATAGATAGGTTTTTCTGCCTTTTTCTGTCATATTTTCCGTCCTGCTGCACATATCTGCCGGATAGCTCTTTCTTCTGCTATTGACTACACTCTTTCCACATTGTTATTATTAAAATTATCGCTCGCAACTTTACTTCACCCTTATTTTCCACTAAAAGTGATGAAACATCTTTCGAGTATAGCATCTGCCTCCGCTCTTTTAGTAGCAATGCACGAGTAAGTTTTAGGAATAAAATTCTACGCACAGAAGTTGGCATATTGGTGTCGAAACGTGTCACATGTATTTTCCACTAAAAGTTATAAAACATGATTCGAGTATACCTTCTGTCTCCGCTGTTTTAGTAGCAATGTACGCGTAATTCTTAGGAATAAAATTCGACCCGCAGAAGATGGAACACTGCTGTCGAAACGTGTCTGGTGGAACGAAAAGAAATAAACAGTGTTTGCCTAAGAATGATATTTTTTTAACCTAAATTTTAAATCGCAAACATGGAAAAAACATGAGGAGGAACTTCAGATGATTCACTGGATTTAACACTGCGAGATGCATAAAGCGAAATCGGTAGGAGAGTTAAAGCATTTTGTATGGCTCAGACCCCTTGTTTGTAAGACTCAACAACTGTACAAAATGTAAGTTTGTGTAATCATAAGAGAGCAACATGGCTTAAGCGATCAAACGCCCTGGAATACGGACAGGCTGAATCTCACGTTGGCTATCCTAGGACGGAAGAGGATTGCTGGGCAAGTAAGTCGCCGAGGTAACAGCCGTTCCCTGCTACACGTTGCTCAGTTTCACGGCTACATGGCCACTGCTGTTGTGGACAATGGTCCCCCGCGACCCGTCGAGAAGGTCGAGCCGAGACACGCCTGTTTCTGCCCCGTGTGTACAAGTGTCTGTCCGTGTGTGTGTGTGTATGTGAGAGAGAGAGAGTGGTGGGGGAGAGGTCAGGAGGAGGGGAAGGCAGCACTTGCGCTCGCGGCCACGCGCATTTCCGACGGCTTTGTAGGGGCGGCGGCTCGCGACGGCGTGTCTGCACGGCGCACGACTTGCGCAAACAGTGTCACCCGGCCCGTGCCCGCGCCCGCGGCAAACAACTTGGGCCGCGCTGTACACACGCCGCGTCCAAATACGCCGGCTATGCTAATTCGCGGCGCACTTTGTCTCGGCAGTCGGCCCCCCGCAATATAACTTGGCCGTCGCCCTCTGCACTGGACTGGACCGCCGTTGTTGCCGAGACGCCGCTGCCACCAGTTTTCCCCTCGGAGTCTGCGGACCGCCACACGGCCGCGTATTGTTTGCTGTTAACCTGAAGTGACTGCAAATTTGCGCGTGCTCCAGGGAGGGCGGCTTCCGAATGCCTGCCGCGGCGTAAACCCGTACAAGTCTCCATTTTGGTTAAAGCTCGCTCCCACCTGCTGCTGCTGTTGCGCGGGGTAAGTTTCGGCCCAGCTGACGCATACCTGCTGTATTCAATATTGTAGGCTGAACGTTCCCCGCGAGGGTAGAATCCTCGGGATGCTGACTCTGACATGGCGTGCCGACCTGGCTGTTGTATCTCCGAGAGTTAGCCACAATGTTTCAGTCATCGGGTACACATATATCTGCAATCTAATACACACTTAAAACCACTAGAGGAGCCAAGACAAAACGGCGAGTCCATTTAGAAAGTCTGACCGGTCGTCTTCAGTTCTTTGCAGTATTACGGATCCTCCGCATTTCCATTCCGTCCACCACTTTCTACTTAAGGTCAGGTTCTCATTCAAATTGGAAAAGTTTGGAATTTATTGCTGCGCGGGATTAGCCAAGCGGTCTGGGGCGCTGCAGTCATGGAGTGTGATGCTAATCCCAGCGGAGGTGCGAGTCCTCCCTCGGGCATGGGTGTGTGTGTTTGTCCTTAGGGTAGTTTAGGTTAGGTAGTGTGTAAGCTTAGGGACTGATGACCTTAGCAGTTAAGTCCCATAAGATTTCACACAGTTGTTTTTAAATTTATTTTTTTGAGACTATGAAAAGACATACAGATCATTTCTTTGAGGATTATGATTGATCATATTATTTTACTTAATATTGTATTATTTTAGTGTATTTTAAATTTTACTTTAACTTTTCAATTGAAAGGAAAACAAAATGACGCTTGTAATTATGGTTTGGTCAAGGGCCTATGGGTTTGAGTTACGCAGACTGCGTGTACAGTAGCCACTCAGTAATTATCTGAAATCTAAAATGGACAATATCAGTCCATACTGATTCGCCCAGTTTAACCCGCAAGACAGGTTCAAATGGCTCTGAGCACTATGGGACTGAACATCTTAGGTCATCAGTCCCCTAGAACTTAGAACTACTTAAACCTAACTAACCTAAGGACATCACACACATCCATGCCCGAGGCAGGATTCGAACCTGCGACCGTAGCAGTCCCGCGGGTCCGGACTGCAGCGCCTAGAACCGCATGACCACCAAGGTCGGCCCCGCAAGACAGGACAGGCGTTTAAATTGTGGAAAGAGGGCAAAATAAGGGGCTGTCAGTTACACTCGAACAAACGACTTTATTATTTGATCAAACATTACAATCGCCCAAAAAAAAATTTTTTTTTAAGCACACAGCTTTAATCTTTGGGACTTAATTACTGACTGAAAGCCACTTTAATTTGAAAACGGCTGAAGGCCAATGACTTAAAACGCAAGCATAATCAGAAATTTCAGAGGCAAGCCTTATCTTACAACAGTTCTTTATTTAGGCCGAAGGTCCAAAGAATCTGAGATTTTCAGAGCAAGCAATTTGAATTCTAAATCGTCTGAAAGCCCAACACTTAAGGCTAAACAACATTAATTAAAAAATAAGACCTTACGTAAAACAGTTTTTAATTAGGCAAACGCAACAAAAGAGAAATTAAAAAGGAAAAGCCTTACCTTGAAACAGTTCTTTAGTTAGGGTGAAGGCCGAAAGAATCAGACACTTCAAGAGCAAACAAGTTAAATTCAAATCGGTTGGAGGCCTAACACTTAAAACTCCATAACATTAATTTTTTTTAAATACCAAAGGCCTTACGTGAAACAGTTCTTTAATTTAGGCTGAAGGCCTTAAGAGCAAAACAACTCAAACCGAAAAATCGGCTGAAGGCGCAACACTTAAAATTCAACAACATTAAAACCTTTAAAGTGCCAAATGTCTTACGTGAAACAGATCTTTAAATTAGGCCGAAGGCCTAAAGAATATTACGCCTTAAGGGCAAAACAACATTAATTAAAAAAACGGCTACAGGCCATACAAGTACAAACAACAAGAACAAATTTTAAACAAAAGGCAGTACTCCCAGGGCGGTCAGCTGTTCGAGGGTCGGACTGGAATTAAAACACTAACGCTCGCCTAGGTGAGACAGGCAGTAGGGCCAACCATCCGATCTGACGACAACCCAACCGACCGACAGACAGCGGACCCACCGACAAGATAACTTCTACTTCACCCGACCAGGGAACAACAGGGAGTTCGGCTGTCAAACTACACACCGTGCTGGACAGCAACAAAACGATGAGGAAACTACATGGCCTGAAATTGACTCCCGGCCGATGTGGCCGAGCAGTTCTACGCGCTTCAGTCTGGAACCGCGCGACCTCTACGGTCGCAGGTTCGAATCCTGCCTCTGGCATGGATGTGAGTGATGTCCTTAGGTCAGTTAGGTTTAAGTAGTTCTGAGTTCTAGGGGAGCGATGACTTCAGATGTTAAGTCCCATAGTGCTCAGAGACATTTGAACATTTTTTTTTCTTTTTTTTAAAATTTACGTCAACGGCCAGGGCAGGTACCCGGAACTTTAACGGCCACAAGGCAGAAGATTCCGCTGGTGCACTTCAATACAAATAACCCAAAAAGTGAAACTCCACCAGAGGGTGGCCAGAATTTTCCAACTTGAAAACCACGTTGTTTGCTCTTGGCTCAAAATGGTTCAAATGGCTCTGAGCACTATGGGACTCAACATCTGAGGTCATTAGTCCCCTAGAACTTAGAACTACTTAAACCTAACCAACCTAAGGACGTCACACACATCCATGCCCGAGGTAGGATTCGAACCTGCGACCGTAGCGGTCGCGCGGTTCCAGACTGAAGCTCCTAGAACCGCTCGGCCACACCGGCCGGCGTTTGCTCGTGGTAATCCCAACAGCTGACAACGAACTCCAAACGACACAATGTGAACAGTCTTGACTTGCTGGTAGATTAAATCAAAACTAAACTTTCGTGTCCAGGCCGGTGAGCCACGGACCTCGTACTAATGGGAACTGCCCCACACACTCAGACACCGCGTAGACACCGCCAGCAGCCGTGGGCAAACTGTCCCTCGGAGAATTCCTCGCTGCTCCACGGCAACCGACAGACTGGCCCCACACCGCCCAGCCGGGTACTATAAGCACCAGATCAAAGATAGTCCAAGGTGCGTATATCGATACAAACTGCTGCTGCCACCCGCAGAAGGAGAGGATAACAGCATAATCGCGATAACCGCGGGAGACGAAACAGAGAATGGCAACGAAGGTTTAATCCAGCGCATAGCATGAGCCAGCCACGGCTCACATACTACACTAAATTTGTGAGAACTTATACCTAACACTCTAATCTCTTAAACTTCAGCCTACTCTTCATCACTAATGCATTGTGATCTGAGTCTGTGTCGGCTCCTGAGTACAATCCACTATCTGATTTCGGAATCTCTGTCTGACCATGACGTAATCAAACTGAAATCTTCCCGTATCACAAGGCGTTGTCGAAGTGTACCACCTCCTATTATTATTCTTGAGCAGATAATTCACTATTACTAGCTGAAATTTATCACACAGCTTAGTGCGTACCGTGTAGCCCCTCAGGAGTTATCTGAAATCGAGAATGGGTAATAGTACTCGATACCACACTAAGCTTGTACCTGACCATGATCAAATAACCTTAAATTTAACGATATTATGGTAACTCTTTATTGCTTTACAAAAAATAGTTTATATTAATGAATTTCATATAATACAGATATAAGCTTCCAAGAAACGTCTTTACCTTGCTGGTGTCAAAGCACTCCGTCATTAGGCCACAAGTGGCCCATCGGGACCATCCGACCGCCCTGTCATCCTCAGATGAGGATGCGGATAGGAGGGGCGTATGGTCAGCACACCGCTCTCCCGGTCGTTACGATGGTGTTCTTTGACCGGAGCCGCTACTGTTCGGTCGAATAGCTCCTCAGTTTGCATCACGAGGCTGAGTGCACCCCGAAAAATGGCAACAACACATGGGGGCCCGGATGGTCACTCATCCAAGTGCCGGCCACGCCCGACAGCGCTTAACTTCGGTGATCTGACGGGAACCGGTGCTGGCAAGGCCGTTGCTGGTGTCAAAGGTAGATGTTAATAGGCTGAACCGTTTGTAATTTATGCTGCACGAAGTTTTGAAAAATCGTATTTCAAGAAAAATCTGTTTAAAGCTTACTGAAATGCCTGGGCTAGCAGGACAGAGAGGATTAGGTTTAGGAAACGGGCCAAAATGAGTTCCTTTATTTATCAACACACAATATTACAACAAGGATGGAAAACACTCAAAACTTTAATCGGCGTCCTTTGATTAACCTTAGTTCGGCTGAAGGCCACATTCAAAATCCAAGACACAAGGCTTAAGGTAAATTGAAATCCAAGATTCTTCTGGAGGTTTCACCCAAGAATATTTTCTAAATCTTCAATCTAATCGGCTTAAGGCCATAGCTTTTAATTTTAATGAAGCTGGAGGTCGCATATTAAACAAGAAGAGGAGCTTCAATCAAAAGGCAGAGGGCCTTATCTTAACACCTCTCCAGTAACATTCGGCTGAAGGCCCCATATAAAAAATACAACAATCTCATGCGTTAAGGGCAACACAAGAACATTAATTTAAGAGATATTGATAATCGGTTGAAAGTCACACATCAACGAAATAACTAAAATCCAAACAGGGAAATTACTATATAACACACAAGAACGGCGCTCAGAGGTTTCCAAGGGTCGCCCTGGGACTCTAATACTAACGCGCATTTAGGTGAGACAGCAGCCTTTCCAACGACTTCGTAATCTGGAGGCAACACAACAGACAGAAAGTCGACTGACCAATCAACCAAATCAGTTCCGCTCCACGTAGCCAGCAAAACGACCACAAGATTTCAATACACGACACACACAATATTGGCGCCCACAACGACCAGCAACACCTCAGCTGTCGACTACACGCTGCGCTGGACAGCAACAACACAATGAGGAAAATATACTGCTTAAAATTACGTCAACGAGCAGGGCAGGTAACCAGAACGTCAACGGCCACAAGGCAAAAGATACCGCTGGTGAACTTCAATAACAGGGAATAAATTAAGTTAAATTTCACAGGAAGACGGCTGAAATCTTAGCCGACTTAAATACACACATGTTGTTGCTGCCGTAATGTCCCAAACGTGACAACCAGGATCAAATGAAGAAATGTAAACGGTTGAGGCTCGATAGTAAGTTGAGTGAGGACTCAACTTTCATGTCCAAGATCGGTGGGCGCCGAACTCCGTAGCACTCGCCAGCAGCACCTCACACTCCAACCGCGCATGCACACCGCCAGTGGCTCCGGCCCGACTTCGCGCGACGGGGGCTTTCTTGCTGCTCCACGCCAACTGGACTGCATCTCCTTCGCGACTGCACTGCTGGTGCATCTCCCTGACTGCCCGACACACGACGACACGGAAATACTATCGGTCGCTCCAGATATGGTACGACAGTGCACTTATCGATATGCGCTGCTGCTGCCACTCACGGGCAAGTAAGGCAGGAAGTTAGTGACGCCAGTAAATGGAAAAAGAAAACGAGGCGGCACTGCCGTAATAGAAGAAGACAAACAATTAATGGGATGAACACGAGCTGTGCGCGGCTCGCTTATATGTATCATGTGTATTATTAGTCCAATTTGTGTAAATACTACAACTTATTATATGCTTTTGATGTCGCTATATTGTCGCTGAACAAAAACGTGAAGATATATTTTCAAAATTTAAAGTGGCTGATTCCACATGCCGGACCAAAAATTACATTTTGGCTATTTTTGACCAACATTTGACAAAGAAAATCTTTTGTTACTTAAGTTGAGTCTAAAATTCCTTCCTGGAACTCTACATCTACATCTACATACATACTCCGCAATCCACCATACGGTGCGTGGCGGAGGGTACCTCGTACCACAACTAGCATCTTCTCTCCCTGTTCCACCCCCAAACAGAACGAGGGAAAAATGACTGCCTATATGCCTCTGTACGATCGCTAATCTCTCTTATCTTTGTGGTCTTTCCGCGATATAAGTTGGCGGCAGTAAAACTGTACTGCAGTTAGCCTCAGATGCTGGCTCTCTAAATTTTCTCAGTAGCGATTCACGAAAAGAACGCCTCCTTTCCTCCAGAGACTCCCACCCGAGTTCCTGAAGCATTTTCGTAACACTCGCGTGATGATCAAACCTACCAGTAACAAATCTAGCAGCCCGACTCTGAATTGCATCTATGTCCTCCCTCAATCCGACCTGATAGGGATCCCAAACGCTCGAGCAGTACTCAAGAATAGGTCGTATTAGTGTTTTATAAGCGGTCTCCTTTACAGATGAACCACATCTTCCCAAAATTCTACCAATGGACCGAAGACGACTATCCGCCTCCCGCACAACTGCCATTACGTTGTTGTCCCACTTCATGTCACTCTGCAATGTTACGCCCAAATATTTAATCGACTTGACTGTGTCAAGCGCTACACTACTAATGGAGTATTCAAACATTACAGGATTCTTTTTCCTATTCATCTGCATTAATTTACATTTATCTAAATTTAGAGGTAGCTGCCATGCTTCACACCAATCACAAATCCTGTCCAAGTCATCTTGTATCCTCCTACAGTCACTCAACGAAGACACCTTCCCGTACACCACAGCATCATCAGCAAACAGCCGCACATTGCTATCTACCCTATCCAAAAGATCATTTATGTAGATAGAAAAAAACAGCGGACCTACCACACTTCCCTGGGGCACTCCAGATGATATATCTTCACCTGCGATGTACACTCAACATCGAGGACAGCGTAATGGGTTCTATTACTTAAGAAGTCTTCGAGCCACTCACATATTTGGGAAACAATCCCATATGCTAGTACCTTAGTTAGGAGTCTGCAGTGGCGCACTTATCGACATGCGCTGCTGCTGCCTCTCACGGGCAAGTAAGAGAAATTACCTCGTTTTTCTTGGAGAAAAAAACCGATCTGACTGCTCTGCATATGCTGTACTGTTCATCAGCTTTTTCGGCGAACATGTTTGCTTGCATATTGCAATATAAATCATTTTGTGAACATGCGTAATCGCACGACAAGTTTTCTACTTGAACCAGGCGTCTCTGGCTGACAAGGGGAGGCCGCCAATTGTGAAATTCAGATTCGATTCATACTGCGCATAATAAAAGCTCATGGCCAGAGGTGTAATGTGGCAAAGCACCAAGATGCACTTCTCAGCCGTTGTCGAGAAAATCGACAGTTAAAAGAAACCGTTGCGGTGAAATACTCTCTACGATTAATAATTTTGTACAGCGTCGTGGCGCAGCGGTAAGCGCTCGGGTTCGTAATCCGAATGTCGTCGGATCGAATTTCGCGCCGGATACTGCCGGAAGGAAACAACCTCTATATCAGTGCAAGAAAGCTTTCAAAATAGAATTTTTTTTACCCAGATCACAGTTGATAGTCATAAGTAAAGATTCGGTAAAGTTATATTGTCATCATGAGATCATCGGATACATGAATTATAAAGCACCTACGTCCAGCACATAGCCATCTGGCTACTAAAATCATGGAGGTAAGCGCAAGAAAAAAAAAACGCACATCTATGTAAAACTTAATACATGGAAATAAAAGCCACAACTTTTACTTAATGCACTTAGTGTTGCGCGTGAGCGTACCTCCATGTTCTCAAAGGTAAGATGGCAATATGTCACACATAGGGAGTTTATAATTCACGTATCCGATGATCTGAAGATAGCAACGTAACATTCTTCAGACTTCGTCCACCATCTCACAAGGCTCCTGCCTTTTCTCTTTCTCTTCCTCACAGCCCACATTTGTTGTACTACTTCTTAGTTCAGCTCCATTTTTACACGTTTATTTCCTTCTAGAACCAAACTGCATTTCTACCAAAATCTCCTGCATTATCAAAGTGCAGTTTCGGCAGGAATACTTTTTTTTCTCCGCTTGGAAGGAAATACACAGCAACAACGTGTTCTGAGTAGCTCCAACTGTGGCACAGATGTTGACAGTACGGCAAGCCAAGTCTGAATGTCCACTAACGAAGAACAGGGAATCACACAAGAAGTCGAAGGGCTGGCACTTGAAAACGACGTGTGATAACTGCGGGATTCTGAAAATGAATGAAGGATTAGTTGTCAACGTCTTGCACGACTCTGTAGCAGCCCATGACTGTGGACACTCATTCAAAAAGCCCGCCGAACCGAAGCAGCAGTGGAAGTGATTAGAAACGATATCAGTAGCCACTTACTCACCATGGATGTGTGCTAGATCAGGGCTTCACAACATACGTGCTCGCGGAGCAAGCTGTGAGCAGCAAGGCGCGAACACGGAGCAGCGCGAGCACGCTACCCCCACTACCGGACCAGAGCGGAGAGTGGGGAAAGTCACGTGGGGCACACAACAGCTGCCGCCAGTCAATGTAAATCACATTCAAAAGTGCGCGCGCATTTCCCTCCCCCCCCCCCCACCTCGATCCGCGACCTTGCACCTGCTCGCGAGCACGTGCCTGAGCAGACGTGAGTACTCGCGCTCAAATCCGATCAGTTGTTAAGCCCTGTGCTAGATGTATCACTGTGACGTCGACACCAAGGACAAAACAAATCTGTGGAAATATATGGATTGACCAGCGCCGAGAAACCTAAGATATAACCATAATTTCCAAGGCGATGCTGGTTTTAGGACAGATTCTCGTCCTCCGGTGGATTGACACAAATTAGTGACGTGACTATCACGTCGGCGGCCCGTGGTTGCACCGGCCGTGATGCCAACGTGATGCCATTTCACAGTCCTCAGTGTTTCTTTCGGCGTGTGTCAGTGCACTAAAGCGGCTGGGATGGCCAAGTTCTCGACGACTATCTCTTCCTGATTGATGTGATTTTGTATGTAGAAGACGAAAAACGAGTTCCTACTGTCTACTTTTTTGAGGTATTTGGTCACTGGAGGTGCGTGAAACACTATTTTAATATTTTGAAGAATCAGTCTCAGTTGCACAAACTTTCTGGTCTTTACAAAGTTACGGCCAAATTAATCTAGCCTTCTTCAGAAGGATAAAATTACTATAACATGCCAGAGTAAGGCACAGTCAACATTAAAATTAAAACCTATAGTACCGTGGTACTGTTGTTGTTGTTGTTGTGGTCTTCAGTCCTGAGACTGGTTTGATGCAGCTCTCCATGCTACTCTATCCTGTGCAAGCTTCTTCATCTCCCAGTACCTACTGCAACCTACATCCTTCTGAATCTGTTTAGTGTATTCATCTCTTGGTCTCCCTCTACGATTTTTACCCTCCACGCTGCCCTCCAATACTAAATTGGTGAACCCTTGATGCCTCAGAACATGTCCTACCAACCGATCCCTTCTTCTGGTCAAGTTGTGCCACAAACTTCTCTTCTCCCCAATCCTATTTAATACTTCCTCATTAGTTATGTGATCTACCCATCTAATCTTCAGCATTCTTCTGTAGCACCACATTTCGAAAGCTTATATTCTCTTCTTGTCCAAACTACTTATCGTCCATGTTTCACTTCCATACATGGCTACACTCCATACAAATACTTTCAGAAATGACTTCCTGACACTTAAATCTATACTCGATGTCAACAAATTTCTCTTCTTCAGAAACGCTTTCCTTGCCATTGCCAGTCTACATTTTGTATCCTCTCTACTTCGACCATCATCAGTTATTTTACTCCCTAAATAGCAAAACTCCTTTACTACTTTAAGTGTCTCATTTCTTAATCTAATTCCCTCAGCATCACCAGAATTCATTAGACTACATTCCATTATCCTTGTTTTGCTTTTGTTGATGTTCATCTTATATCCTCTTTTCAAGACACTGTCCATTCCATTCAACTGCTCTTCCAAGTCCTTTGCTGTCTCTGACAGAATTACAATGTAATCAGCGATCCACAAAGTTTTTATTTCTTCTCCATCAATTTTAATACCTACTCCGCATTTTTCTTTTGTTTCCTTTACTGCTTGCTCAATATACAGATTGAACAATATCGGGGAGAGGCTACAACCCTGTCTTACTCCCTTCCCAACCACTGCTTCCCTTTCATGTCCCTCGACTCTTATAACTGCCATTTGGTTTCTGTAGCAATTGTAAATAGCCTTTCGCTCCCTGTATTTTACCCCTGCCACCTTTAGAGTTTGAAAGAGAGTATTCTGGTTAACATTGTCAAAAGCTTTCTCTAAGTCTACAAATGCTAGAAACGTAGGTTTGCCTTTCCTTAATCTTTCTTCTAAGATAAGTCGTAAGGTCCGTATTGCCTCACGTGTTCCAATATTTCTACGGAATCCAAACTGATCTTCCCCGAGGTTGGCTTCTACTAGTTTTTCCATTCATCTGTAAAGAATTCGTGTTAGTATTTTGCAGCTGTGACTTATTAAACTGATAGTTCGGTAATTTTCACATGTGTCAACACCTGCTTTCTTTGGGATTGGAATTATTATATTCTTCTTGAAGTCTGAGGGTATTTCGCCTGTTTCATACATCTTGCTCACCAGATGGTAGAGTTTTGTCATGACTGGCTCTCCCAAGGCCGTCAGTAGTTCCAATGGAATGTTGTCTACTCCGGGGGCCTTGTTTCGACTCAGGTCTTTCAGTGCTCTGTCAAACTCTTCACGCAGTATCATATCTCCCATTTCAAC
Organism: Schistocerca nitens; assembly: GCF_023898315.1. Classification (NCBI taxonomy): domain Eukaryota; kingdom Metazoa; phylum Arthropoda; class Insecta; order Orthoptera; family Acrididae; genus Schistocerca; species Schistocerca nitens. The sequence goes on from NC_064614.1 coordinate 75,324,598, forward strand.
TTCATCTACATCCTCTTCCATTTCCATAATATTGTCCTCAAGTACATCGCCCTTGTATAGACCCTCTATATACTCCTTCCACCTTTTTGTTTTCCCTTCTTTGCTTAGAACTGTGTTTCCATCTGAGCTCTTGATATTCATACAAGTCATCCTCTTATCTCCAAAGGTCTCTTTAATTTTCCAGTAGGCAGTATCTATCTTACCCCTAGTGAGATAGGCCTCTACATCCTTACATTTGTCCTCTAGCCATCCCTGCTTAGTCATTTAGCAATTCCTGTCGATCTCATTTTGAGACGTTTGTATTCCTTTTTGCCTGCTTCATTTACTCCATTTTTATATTTTCTCCTTTCATCAATTAAATTCAATATTTCTTCTGTTATCCAAGGATTTCTACTAGCCCCCGTCTTTTTACCTACTATGGTACTATGACGAATTAAAACTACTTAGCTGAAGCCCATCATCTCTTCACCACGCGGTCGGTTGACAGCAGCAACTACTTTCGCACTGACCGTTGCACGCGGAATCGCACTGAGCACATAGAAACTCGTGCACGTGCGCATACAAAGAGTCAAGGCAGTATATCATTAGCTGTCTGTGTATCACGTGTTGGGAGCTGATAACCGTAATTGTAAGCAAACTAAGCATTATGTAGATGAAGTCCCTATGTGTATTAACTATACTCAAATTTTATTAAATGGTAGGACATTTACTTGGTTGGATACTTCAAGCACATATGGTCATCGTGTAAAGTATCCATACCGAACACGCCTAATAGCGAAGACCTTACTTGTTTCGGTAATTTAAAATCTTAATCATTATATATAATTTAATTAGAGTGTAACTGGGCGTACAACGCCCCTGTCATCACACTTAACTAGTGTTGACCGACATAGGTCAACCGTATTAATTAAAGTATGACGGACGGTACAACGTCTCCGTCACCACGCTTACGTGCTATTGACCGACATAGGTCAAGTACACTAAAATATAGTCTACGATGTACGTTAGACGGGAAATATTTTGTATAGGTAACATTGTGAGTAACGCGATACACGTGTAACGTTATCGTTGTCATTACGAGGCAAATACGAGTATTTACAGCAGCTAAGTTCTGCTTTGCTGCATAATTGTTAAATTAATTAGAGTGTGGCGGAGAGTACAACATCTCCGTTATCAAACTTAGGTGCTATTGACCGACATAGGTCAAGTGTACTAACCTATAATCCATCTTTTTTGAGACTAAGTCACTTCCTTGGTTCTGAAATAATTAGATATAAGATATAAGTGTTAGGAAGTGTTTTCTGGAGGTATTTGTCTGGAGTGTAGCCGTATGTGGAAGTGAAACTTGGACAGAACAGTTTGGACAAAAAGAGAGTGGAAGCTTTCGAAATGTGATGCTACAGAAGAATGTTGAGGAGTAGATTGGCAGATCACGTAACTAATGAGGAGGTACTGAATAGAACTGGAGAGACAAGAAGTTTGTGGCATAACTTGACCAAAAGAAGAGATCGGTGGAGAGAACGCATTCTGAGACATCAAGGAATCACCAACTTGGTTGTGAGGGACGTGTGTATAGGTGTGTGATTGTTGGGGGGGGGGGGGGGGGGGTTGGACTAGAAGTCGTAGAGGCTGACCAAGAGACGAATACAAGAAGCAGATTCAGAAGAATTCAGGCTGAAATAGCTATTCAGAGACGAAGAGGCTCAAGCAGGATAGAGTAGTATGGAGAGCTGCATCAAAGTAGTCTACGGACTGAAGACCACAACAACAACAAGATAATGCTAAAACTGTAGCTAACAGTATCAAAAAATATAATCTTTTACCGTGCTTGGTTGTATTCATCGATGTAAAATCAGAACTATAGAGATGTTTACTTATCAGTGTAGCTGAGCTCTAATCCAATAAGTCTTTCGTCGTTCGCGTTTATGAAGGTAAAATAATGCGCGACAACTTAACGATTGGACCATCCAGCGGCCGTGAAGTGAGAAAATATGTGCCGCAAGAATTACTGGATGACGGTACGGCGTCGGTGAGAGCTCAGGTAGCACTTTAACGGTCACTACACGTGCGAATGTGAACTAGAGATGGGTCAACTCGAGTTACCAGACCGAGTTAACACGGGCTGAGGGAATTTCAGGTCAACCCGAGTTCGATTGTTACCGACTCGTGTTGAGTCCGCGTATCGCGCGGCAGCCGCCGCTATCGAAGGGACGACTCGAGTTACTATTGATTGTTTGTCTGTCTGTCGTTTATATATATTTTTGCGTATATAAACTGCTCCAACTGTTTTCCTTTCACAGTTTAAAAGCGATCTCTCTAACTGTAAAAGTGCATTTTCACATTTTCAATTAACACTACTGACAATTAAAATTCAGTATTGCTCATGACAATCACATCTCATGACAACTTCCGTATCCATATAAACAGAGTTAAATGAGCATTTGTCATACTTCTACATGTATCTGCGGTTATACGACATGCTCACACAACTCGAAGATTGTGATAAATAAATGATGAGTTTTAAACTCATTAAGATAAACGTCTGGTCCTGTTCATTTTCACAAAACTATGGAAATCAATAGGCGGAAGAGCAACGATGCAAGTAATGCAGGAACCAAAACGTCATTTACACCGCGCCACAGAACGAAAATTTGGCTCTTCTGGCATGAAATTTACGTATTGCCAAATACGCACCATACACTACACGGCAATTCGTGAATGTACCGTATGGTTTAAGTTTTTGAATGCAGAGTTAGCTGTGAGAAGCAATGACGAACCGAAAATCTTAACCATTCATCCTCGTAACAAGGATACAGCAAATTCTATGCGACTCACGAGTGTAACTTCCAAATAATAACGTTAATAATAATAAAAACGATTACAATATTAAACAATATTGCAGCCTATAACGCGCTATCCATTTATTCTCGCGACACTCTATTTGGATATCAGCAGATCATCTGATGGCTGTTGAAATCTCTACAGCAAGTGTCAGCTCGTTCACAAGTCCACTACGTGTACAAAGTTTCTAAACAATAGACACAAAATTAGGTCCTGTGCCGCGTTATTCAGTTTTACTCATGAGAACAGACTTTTGGTTACCTTACCGTCGCACAATGGTTGTCAAAATCTTTACTGCAAATTTGGGATATTTCACAAGTCTCTTTTCAAAGTTTCAAACAAAATTACCCAAAACTGCTGTCTGCGATGAGGTATATAGCCGTAATCGTTAACAGCCATTTCGCAACCTTATGATCGTCGATATTCCTCAAAATCTGTAGAGCATGTCTCAGCTTCTTCACAAGTCTTTCGTCAAAATTTCTAGCCGAAAAACTACAAATCATGCCCTATATAGTATCCATCACCCTCGTGACTATATAGCTAATCAAACTGAACTGTAATGTGCACAGACGCAAAAGGCAGAACGACGTTGAACTTATCCCAGTTTTTTGTCCAACTCGATTGGCACCGTTTGCACAAACTTTTAACTACTTTAATTCAGTCCCGTTAACCAGAGCAAGCCAGTAGCTAGTGTGAACAATCTGCTTTAAATTCCACGTCAGCAGAATCACGGGCAATGTTGCCTCCACTTACGGGGCAAACCGTAGCAGAAGAAAACTACCGTAATCTCAAGACGAATCTACGGGAGACTGTGATGCTAAAGTATCGCAGGAAGCTGTCTTTGGGTTTTCTTATTTGCTCTGCCATATCTCCCTATCTCATTCTGCACAGGATTTAGTTGCATATGCTGCTCCTTTGATCTCTCAAACCTTGCCTTCCCCCCATTCCTCTGCCCACACCTCTATCCGGACATGGAAGCCAATGATTTCCTTCTCTTTCCTCGGATAAAGAAACGCTGCTTGGTAGGTATTTCCGAAATGAAAACGAATACCCAAAATGGTGTCTTTGACAACCAAAGTATTTGCCGAGTCATCTATCGGTAGGAGACATGTGTCATACTGAAAGGAGAATGTGCAGATGAAGACTAATACCAGTTCTCATGATAACAGCTCGGTTTTCCTTAAATGTATGATTACCCTTTCCACTTTTATATGGGTACATTGCGAAATCCTGTGAAGTACGGCAAGGGCCATGCTTAATACTGCAATTCACATGAACGTTTCTGCTCGTTTAACTGACGGACTGTAAGGTGCTAGAGGACGTTCAAAGTTACAGTCACGAAAGATGGTTCTTGGAGTATCCTAAACAATTTCTCACGATGTACACTACGGTTTTCGTCGTGTATCAGCTTCGATTTTTCTGCATTTTGGTTTAGTCTCCTCCTAGTCAGAAAAACCAGCGACCGTTTGCACCAGCCTACCTTGCGCACCACTACAACCTCGTTAGTTTAACCTTATATTGATCCTGTACACTTGACCAGTATTCAGGTATGACCCATGAAACTGCAGGTGATCACTTTCACGGATAGCCTACAGAATCCTATTAAGCTGTCTTTAATTACTGCACCTACCTTCTCACGTCGTTAATTTCAAGTATTTGTATGACATGAATGTCTGTGACTCATTAATCCTAGGTTCGAAGTCAGTTAGTTTTTGTGTTAGGTGAAGGGCACAAGCTTAAAATCCCCATTTCCGGCAATTTCCGAATGTAGCCGCATTCATCCAAGTAGTGATCGTTTTATGTGAATACAGCGTACAACTGTTAAGTTATACATTAATGCTTCCATCACTGGGGGTTCTTCCTAAGGAGAAGACGGTGACTGCATAGTAAATTAAATACCTTTACTGTGATTTTCCAACCTTTAGGTGGCACAAACAGTATCTCAGCTAGTTTCGGCATCTTAGAACGTCTGTAGAAAAAGAAAGAAAACAGGTATAACAGCAATCTACAGCGAAGAGCCAAAGAAACTGGTTCACCTGCCTAATATCGTGTAGGGCAAATGCGAGAAGCAGAAGTGCCGCAACACGACGTGACTTGGAATCGACTAATGTCTGGAGTAGTGCTGGAGGGAAATGACACCATGAATCCTGCAGGGCTGTCCATAAATCCGTAAGAGTACGAAGGGGTGGAGATACCTTCTGAACAGCTCGTTGCAAGGCACCCACGATGTGCTCAAAATGTTCATGTCTAGGGAGCTTGGTGGCCTGCGGAAGTGTTTAAACTCAGAAGCGTGTTCTTGGAGCCACTCTGTAGGAATTCTGGACCTTTGGGTTGTCGTATTGTCCTGCTGTAATTGACGAAGTCCATTGGAATGCACAATGGACGTAAATGCATGTTGGGTGCTTACGTGTGCGTCAACAGTCAGACACGTATCTAGACGTATCAGGGGTCACTCCAACTGCACACGCCTCCACCAGCTTGAACAGTCCCCTGCTGATATGCAGGGTCCTGGATTCATAAGGTTGTCTCCATATCCATATACGTCCATCCGCTAGATGCAATTTGAAACGAAACCCGTCCGACCAGGCAACATGTTTTCAATCATCAACAGTCCAGTGTCGGTGTTGATGGGCCCAGGCGAGGCGTAAAGCTCTTTGTCGTGCAGTCATCAATGGTACACGAGTGGACCTTCGGCTCCGAAAGCCCACATCGATGATGTTTCGTTGAATGGTTCACACGCTTATGTTTGTTGATATCCAGCATTGAAATCTGCAGCAATTTGCGGAAGGGTTGAACTTCTGTCACGTTGAGCAATTTTCTTCAGTCGTTGTTGGTCCCGTTCTTGCAGGATATTTTTCTGACCGCTGAGATGTCAGAGATTTTATGTTGTACTGAATTCCTGATATTCACAGTACAGTCGTGAAATAGTTGTACGAGAAAATCCCCACTTCGTCGCTACCTCCGAGATGCTGTGTCCCATCGCTCGTGCGCCAACTATGACAACACGTTCAAACTCACTTAAATCTTGATAGCACGCCACTGTAGCAGCAGTAACCGATGGAATAACTGGGTCAGACACTTGTATTATATAGATAGCCATTGCCGACCGCAGCGCCATAATCTACCTGTTGACATATCTCTAATTGAATACGCATGCCTATACCAGTTTCTTTGGCGCTTCAGTGTAATTTACTAAATTAAACAGATTTTGATTGTATTCCTGATGGATTGCAAGGTCATGGTCTTCTACGAGGGCAGTTCAATAAGTAATGCAACACATTTTTTTCTGAAACAGGGGTTGTTTTATTCAGCATTGAAATACACCAGGTTATTCCCCAATCTTTTAGCTACACAACACTATTTTTCAACGTAATCTCCATTCAATGCTACGGCCTTACGCCACCTTGAAATGAGGGCCTGTATGCCTGCACGGTACCATTCCACTGGTCGATGTCGGAGCCAACGTCGTACTGCATCAATAACTTCTTCATCATCCACGTAGTGCGTCCCACGGATTGCGTCCTTCATTGGGCCAAACATATGGAAATCCGACGGTGCGAGATCGGGGCTGTAGGGTGCATGAGGAAGAACAGTCCACTAAAGTTTTGTGAGCTCCTCTCGGGTGCGAAGACTTGTGTGAGGTCTTGCGTTGTCATGAAGAAGAAGTTCGTTCTGATTTTTGTGCCTACGAACACGCTGAAGTCGTTTCTTCAATTTCTGAAGAGTAGCACAATACACTTCAGAGTTGATCGTTTGACCATGGGGAAGGAAATCGCACAGAATAACCCCTTCAGCGTCCCAGAAGACTGTAACCATGACTTTACCGGCTGAGGGTATGGCTTTAAACTTTTTCTTGGTAGGGGAGTGGGTGTGGCGCCACTCCATTGATTGCCGTTTTGTTTCAGGTTCGAAGTGATGAACCCATGTTTCATCGCCTGTAACAATCTTTGACAAGAAATTGTCACCCTCAGCCACATGACGAGCAAGCAATTCCGCACAGATGGTTCTCCTTTGCTCTTTATGGTGTTCGGTTAGACAACGAGGGACCCAGCGGGAACAAACCTTTGAATATCCCAACTGGTGAACAATTGTGACAGCACTACCAACAGAGATGTCAAGTTGAGCACTGAGTTGTTTGATGGTGATCCGTCGATCATCTCGAACGAGTGTGTTCGCACGCTCCGCCATTGCAGGAGTCACAGCTGTGCACGGCCGGCCCGCACGCGGGAGATCAGACAGTCTTGCTTGACCTTGCGGCGATGATGACACACGCTTTGCCCAGCGACTCACCGTGCTTTTGTCCACTGCCAGATCACCGTAGACATTCTGCAAGCGCCTATGAATATCTGAGATGCCTTGGTTTTCCGCCAAAAGAAACTCGATCACTGCCCGTTGTTTGCAACGCACATCCGTTACAGACGCCATTTTAACAGCTCCGTACAGCGCTGCCACCTGTCGGAAGTCAATGAAACTATACGAGACGAAGCGGGAATGTTTGAAAATATTCCACAAGAAATTTCCGGTTTTTTCAACCAAAATTGGCCGAGAAAAAAAATGTGTTGCATTACTTATTGAACTGCCCTCGTATTATTAGCGCCTTAAGAAAGTTGTGTGATAGCTCATCTCTGATTAGGAGAGTAGTGTGCCGTTATATCAGTTTCCTATAAAAATGTTGTTGCTTATTACATATGTATGATGAAAGGTCGTTAGTAGAATTATCATGAAACAACACACAGCGAAGTTTTAATCGGAGGAGAAACCGACACAGGCCTGCCTAGTCAAAAACATACATCTGAAATCACACAAGACAAGCGAGTGCAATGCTCGTTACCTTCACTGAATAAGCGGCTGGGTGTTCAATTTGGTTGCTGTGCGAAACGATAATACCGTCGCAGGTTTAAAAACGAGTTTATGTGTACAATAGGCTACATATTTTGGCAGTGAGTCACCTGACCATGGAAGTGTTGTGGGACAGTGAAAACATCTACAGTCAAAAGATGTCATAATTTAAGTGCTTATGCTTATAACAGATTTTTATTTACTCTAATTGATGAACACAATTCACTAAAAGTTGACAGAGAGTATATTTCTCTAAAATCTCAATTGAATATTCACAAAACCACGCTAACAGTTTGGGGAGGTACATATGGAAGAGTGTATGCAGAAAATACAACAGGATATCCTTAGGAGGGTAGCTTACAGGTTCAAAGTTAATGGGACAAAATCACAAATCAAAAGTCGAATTGGAAATTCAAGAGGTATGCTAGAACATGTAAGTAGCGAGCTGCTTGGAGCTTGGATCGTGCTATCGCAGATTGCAACTCTTAAATTTAACCAAAATCAGCACATTTTAAGCCCACCAGCACGAAATGGTGGCCATGGGATCAATGACCGCGTATCTTATTTCTCCCTCCTCAACTCTCAATTACACGACTCGATGCTGTCGCCAGCGTGACGGTTAATAGCGTTGCGTACTTCAAGAGAAAGCAGGAGAATGCAGCGGAAATATCCCACTCTTAGTATACAAAACGCACAGAAAAGGCAAAAAAAGTTGTCCTCATTCTCTGGGGATGGCAATGGCTGTATGGCATCCTATGATCTTCTATTCTTTGGTCATCTGATACGCACAATCTGTATGACACAAAGGCTACGCATATCAGCGTGAAAAACGACAGGTAGCCTCTCGTCTAAACGCCAAAGCGACAAAATATATTTTCTCATTTGAGACATAAAGGAACAGAACTTCATGAGCAAGGTTCCTGTTTATTGGAACTTGCGCTTTTGTTGTACGTTAGACCACACATTTGTCAAAGATTTTCTATTGCTGCCCATGGCACATTCTATGGGAAAGTAATGTGGGAAAAGCGCTTTATTACTACAACTGTTAGAACATGCAACAAATCTAGTAACGAGACTGTTAGCTTGTTGCTGTGCGGAATTGGATCCTTACCTGATAGGTTTGACACAGGAGACTGAAAAACTTCAAAGAAGGAAACGGAATGTCACCGATCTACTAACTGAGCTGGGGTGAAAAATCATTAAAACATAGGCGTTTATGGTTGCGACGAGGTCTTTTGACAAAATTTCAATCAGTAACTTGCTCTGTAAATACTAAAATATTTTTTTGACCCCCACATACATAGGGAGAAATGACCGTACTACACTCATGCTCATAAATTAAGGATAATGCTGATACATGGTGAAACAGCGCTCTGGTGGACGGTTTGCGGGTTTAAATCACCTCGGGGTATGACCATGCGGTGCATTTGACCTGCGGTCGTCGTATGATGACGCTGGCAGCAGTCCACATACGCAGAGGTGGGTTGGTGCATGTCAGAGTACGGTGCAGCGAGTAAGTGTGCTGACGTTTTCAGACGTGCCAATGGTGACTGTGTGTTGAAAATGACTCAAAGAACACATATTGATGACGTTATGAGAGGTAGAATACTAGGGCGACTGGAGGCTTGTCAAACACAGCAGGTCGTAACACAGGCCCTCCGTGTGCCACAAAGTGTCTTCTCAATGTGGCAACGATACCAGCGGACAGTAAACGTGTCCAGGCGCTACAGTACGGGACGCCTACAGTGTACAACACCACGAGAAGACCGATATTGCACCATCAGTGCCCGTAAACGGCCACGGAGTACTGCAGGTAGCCTTGCTCGGGACCTTACCGCTGGCACTGGAACAGTTGTCTCCAGACACACAGTCTACAGAAGACTGAACAGACATGGTCTATTCGCCCGGCGACCTGCAAGGTGCATTCCACTGACCACTGCTCAGAGGAGAGCCCGTAAAGCCTGGTGTGAAGAACAGAGTACACGGTCATTGAAACAGTGGTCCCCGGTTATGTTTACGGGCGAGTCCAGGTATAGTCGGAACAGTGATTATAGCCGGGTTTTCATCTGGCGCGAACCAGGAAACAGATACCATCCTTTTAATGTTCTTGAAAGAGACCTGTATTGAGGTCGTGGTTTGATGGTGTGGATTGGGATTATTATTGGTGCACGTACACCCCTGCATGTCTTTGACAGGGAAACTGTAACAGGTCAGGTGTATAGGGACGTCATTTTGCACTACTATGTCCGCCTTTTCAGGGGTACAGTGGATCCCATCTCTCTCCTGATGGATGATAAAGCACGGCTCCACCGAGCTGCCATCGTGGAGGAGTACCTTGAAACAGAAGATATCAGGCGATTGCAGTGGCCTGCCTGTTCTCTAGACCTAAACCCCACGGAGCACGTCTGGGATACTCTCGGTCGACGTACCGCTGCACTTCTTCAAACCCCTACGACACTTCAGGAGCTCCGACAGGTACTAGTGCAAGAATGGTAGGCTATACCCCAGCAGCTGCTCGGCCACCTGATCCAGTGTAAGCCAACCCGTTGTGCTGCCTGTGTACGTGTGCATGGTGATCATATCACATATTGATGTCGGGGTACATGCGCAGGAAAAAGTGTCGTTTTGTAACACATGTGTTTCGGGACGGTTTTCTCAACTTGTCACCAATACCGTGGACTTTCAGATCTGTGTCGTGTGTGTTCAGTAAGTGCGTCTGCTATTAGCGCCAGTTTTGTGTAGTACCACGTTGTGTGGCACCACATTCTGCAGTTATCCTTAATTTATATGCATGAGTGTAGTAAAATGAGAGAAATCAGAGCTCTCACAGAGATACAGAGATGTTCAATCCTCCAAAATTCAAGAGTGGCACGATTCAGAAGCAGTCTGGAAATGGTTCTGTGAACCCTTTGCCAAGCACTTAATTGTGATATTCTGTGTAGTAATATTGACGTAGATGCAGAAAGCAATGTCTCATGGACCCATGTTAGTCGAGTAAAGAAAACTGCATACCATAGCCTAGTTTTATCGTCTCTTTTTCTTACACATGGAAATACGACACTGATCAGACGGATTCATCACATGGAACTAGCGAAGCACAAATGATGTGCAGAATATACACGATCGTAGATATTTGAAGGAAGGAAAAGGAAGATTAGGGTTTAGCGTCTGAGCACAAAATCATGGGGAAAGATGAAGAAGGAGATGTATCGAGCTCCGTGCATTCACCTATTTGGATTGATGAATGAGTATTTGAGCTTTCCACTCTACTGCACTGAACACGTTCTTTATTTTATTATGCATGGTTAGCTTAGTTAAATTTAGCAACAAGCCTAAACTACTGACATCAGAATTACATAGACTTTGTTTGTATATTGATAGGTTTATGTTTGACATCTTCCTGTACTTATGCGTTCGAAGATATTTGCTGCCAGTTATTACTATAGTTAGACTCAAGATTGAGTTCTGTGGACACTATGCATTGTAGAACTAAATTTATTTCGGTTGTTGATCTTCTTTCTTTTACTTTTTATCAAAAGACAAATTTTTAACAGTTTTTTTGTCTTTTGTATACAGTTCACAGGTTATAAATTACATCTCAGACGAAATTTTAAATGGATTCACACGAAGTTTAATACAATGTCATCCTGCGGTTTGGTTTCAAAGACGAATTGTAATTTTGGTCTCCGTTCCAGTATACTATGAATTTTTCCATTTGGTAAGGCTGTATAATGGCGGTGAACATATTATAATCAGGTTTTACGCTCGAAATGATTTACAATAAATTAAATGAATAAAGAAGTCAAATGTAGCTGTGGAAGGTTTATTTATAGAAAAATTACTATCGCCTAAGGATCTATAGTAATATTCCAATAGTAATACTCTCCAGAGAAACGACTATAAAGAATATAATTATTGTGTTATACTAACGCCGTTAGGGCAACTATATAAAAAGACATAGCTACGACACGGCCGTAAGCCAACAGCCCTTTCGGGGAAAATAGCTTGACATTAATTTGTCGCCAGTTCATACGTCCTCGAAATCACTTGGCTTCCGCTGCAGCATTGTTTTCATTATTCTGTATTAGTTATTTGCTATTTATTTTTGTGTTTAACAGCATGAAACAATGTTCAATGAGTGTAAAGAACAGTGGTAGAAAATCGATATAGAGGAATGTGTACTAGTTTGTTTTTTACCTGCAAATAAAATGGAGACTAATATTCACAGCACATTGATAGTAATAAAGTCACAGTATGGTAATTTTGAGTTCCTGTCTGCTGAGGTTACGGATTTCGCTTACAGTATGTGTAGCAAGCGGTGCAAGTATTCGCAGCAGAACCGTGCGTTCATCACCGTGGAACAATAATAAATATCATTTAACATTGTGCGTAATCGGCATGCATTTGTTTCGCTAATGACAGCAGCATTGAAGGCATTTTGCATGAATTAATTCAATGAAAGGGTGACGTCGGTAGGGGACGCTGCAGACGGGAACATATCAGTAGCTCTTTTCGCTACAAAACAAAAGTAATTGCAAATCATTGATGGACTCGTGTCAGTTAACCAGACTTTTAATATCTGTCCTGGTGCGTAATTAGTTGCGGCGTCACAAATATCAGACGCTCGGAACAATGGGGAGAGATAATGAAACCACAATAGTACCCAATCAGGATGATTAACTGATCGAAAGAGCACTTCATCTACCACACCCATGGAACATATCAAAGCTATTCACCGTACCCACAAATTAATACGAGCTGCGTACTGCTCACTTCCATGGTTTTGTTTATTTTTTAATAAATGTGGTACAGTTTCGCGGAGTAAAACCTGTTATAGGAAATCAAGCAGGCGAATCCTCCTGCTTAATGCCGTCTCTATACTACTTTCACATAACTTTTACAATACTAGTTGTATAGTTTCTAAGTACGTGTTGCTAAAGTTAACATTGAAACACGCATACGTGTGCGCGTGTGATCACGCACAAACGCACACACACAAACACACACACACACACACACACACACACACACACACAATAGCACCATTGAAACCCGCATACGTGTGCGCGTGTGATCACGCACAAACGCACACACACAAACACACACACACACACAATAGCACAGAAGGGAACGAAAGTAGACGAGAGAAAACTGGAAAAGACTAAAAAAAAATTAGAAAAAAGTAATTATTAATTAATCCGGGGTGACGATGGATAGCCACATTCATCACCACGATTGCATGGTAAAAACATGCATCTATAGTCTGTGTCCTTGGGTGGCACTTGCATCTAATATTGTAATCTTGTAGAAGGAAGACTAGTTCAATAGCTGTAATGTATGGACATACGCAGTTTACGAGTTACACACTATTAAATTAATAGGGGCTGAGATAACAAAGCGCAGTGAGGTAACATGAATTGTTCAAGTTATCCGTATGTGGCCCTGAAAAGGATGTCGCCTAGCTCGCATCAGTTTCATTTCGGGAATGGCTAAATATCCCACCTCACATGCACGTGCCACTAGAGTAAGGATGTTGTGTAATTTGTAATTGAAATGTAGACTGCAGTTAAACCGAAAATTATCTGGAAAGAAATGTTCCAGAGTATATTTGCTTTACACCTGTGCTTTTACAGACGAAATAACAGAAGAATTTCATTCTTTTAACTGGGGACGTCCTTAACAGTACTTCGGATTGATAAAGAACAGGAATTCACTTCTTACATAAACTTTAGTAACACGTTTAGGGCGCTGATCACTATCAGAGTATCAGAAATAAATTCGGTATAAAGTACTGTACAAAGGGCAAATCAAAATCTATAGTTACTTATCACTTAACAGGGCACTTTTTATCAAGTTCGTTTCAGATATTCTGAAGACGGATCTTGCCTTCAACGCGCCAGTGAAGTTGTTTCAAAGAGTGGACTGCAGTTACTTAGCGACCTAAAGCAGTATTAAGAGCGTACTCAGTTAATCGTATAATGGTCGTAGGCCCCCTGCACGATATTAAATCGCAAATTAAAATGTTCAATTCTTACATCTACAAATGGTTCAAATGGTTCTGAGCACGATGGGTCTCAACTGCTGTGGTCATTAGTCCCCTAGAACTTAGAACTACTTAAACCTAACTAACCAAAGGACATCACACACATCCATGCCCGAGGCAGGATTCGAACCTGCGACCGTAGCAGTCGCACGGTTCCGGACTGCGCGCCTAGAACCGCGAGACCACCGCGGCCGGCCTTACATCTACAATTCTGGGCACTTTTATATCTTCACGATTAACTGGGAAAATAAATGATTCAGGCTATTTAGACAGCATTTGTTAATAAAAGAACATAAGTAATAGCAATTACTCTGTTCAAGAATTACAAGAATGACTTGGAAAAGGCCCGCTGATACCGGAAGATTTCAGTTAGATTACATAACAGTCAAATAGAGATTCCGAAATAAGATACTGTGTTATAACAGGTATCCAGGAGCAGATATAGACTCATATCACAATGTAATAGTGATGAAAGGTAGGCGGAAGTTTAAGAGATTAGTCAGGAAAAAATCAATGAGCAAAGAAGCGGGATACGGAAGTACTAAGGGATGACGACATACGCTCAGTTTTAGATACAGTAATAAGGAATATCTCAGTAGGCAGCACAGTTGAAGAGGAATGGACATCTCTAAGAAGGATAATCGTACAAGTTGGAAAGAAAAACATAGGTACCAAGAAGTTAGCTGTGATGAAACCATGGAGAAATGAAGAAATAATACAGTTGATCGATGAAAGACGGAAGTATAAAAACGTTCAGGGGAATTCAGGAATACAGAAAAACAAGTTGCTGAGGAATGAAATGAGTAAGAAGTGCATGGAAGATAAGACGAAATGGATGCATGAAAAATGTGAAGAAATCGAAAAAGAAATGATTGTTGGATGGACTAACCCAGCATATAAGGAAGTCAAAACAACATTCGGCGTAATTTAAAGCAAGTTTTCTAACATTAAAAGTGCAACAGGAATCCAATTGTTGAATGCAGGAGAGAGGGTGGATAGGTGGAAAGAATACACTGAAGACCTCTATGAGGGGTAAGATTTGTTTGGTGCGATAGAAGAAGAAAGGGTAGTCGATTTAGTAGAGCATAGTATCCAGTATTAGAATCAGAATTTAAGAGACCTTTGGTTGGACTTAAGATCAAATAAGGCAGACGGCATAAATAATATTCCATCAGAATTTTTAAAAGCATTGGGGCAAGTGGCAACAAAACGACTATTTAATTTGGTGTGTACAATGTTATCTGGCGACATAGCATCTTACTTTTTGAAAAGTATCATCCACGCAATTCCGAAGACTACAAGAGCTGACACGTGGGAGAACTATCGCACAATCAATGTAACAGCTCATGCATCCAATATGCTGACAATTCTGCCTCGTGATGACTGGGTGTTGTGTGATGTCCTTAGGTTAGTTAGGATTAAGTAGTTCTAAGTTCTAGGGGACTGATGACCATCGATGTTAAGTCCCATAGTGCTCAGAGCCATATGCTGACAAGCATAATCTACAGAAGATCGGGAAAGAAGATTGAGGATGTGCAAAATGACGATTAGTTTGACTTTAGAAAAGGTAAAGGCACGATAGAGGCAATCTGACGTTGCGGTTAGTAATGGAAGCGAGACTAAGGAAAAATCAAGACACGTTCACAGGATTTGTCGACCTGGAAAAAGCTTTCGACAGTATGAAATTGTACTAGATGTTCGAAATTCTGATGGAAATCGGGTAAGCTAGAGAGAGAGAGAGAGAGAGAGAGAGAGAGAGAGAGAGAGAGACGGGTACTATAAAACATGTGCAAGAACCAAGGACGAATATTAAGAGCGGACGACCAAGAACGAAGTGCTCGGATTAAAAAAGGTGTAAGACAGAGATGTAGTCTTTCACTCTTACTGTTCAGTTTGTACATCGATGAACCAATGAAGGAAATAAAAGAAACGTTGAGGAGTGTAATTAAATTAAAGGCGAAAGGATATCAGTGATGCGATTCGCTGATGCCATTGCTATCCTGAGTGAAAGTGAAGAAGAGTTGCACCACCTGCTGAACTGTATGAACAGTCTAATGAGCACAGAATACGGATTGAAAGTAAATACAAGAAAGAGGAAAGTAAAGAGAAGCAGCACAAATGAGAACAGCGAGAAACTTAACATCAGGATTGACGGTCACGAAGTAGATGATGGTAAGGAATTCTGCTACCTAGGCAGCAAAATAACTAATGACGGACGGAGCAAAGAGTACATCAGAAGCAGACTAGCACTCAAAAAACGTCATTCATGGCCAAGCGAAGTCGACTAGTTTAAAACATGGGCCTTAATTTTAGAAAGATATTTCTGAGAATGTATTTTTGGAGAACAGGATTGCATGGTAGTGAACCATGGATTGTGGTAAACCAGGAACAGAAGAAAATTGAAGCATTTGAGAAGTGGAGCTACAGACGAATGTTGAAAATTAGGTGAACTTAAAAGGTATGGAATGAGGAGGTTCTGCGCAGAATCGGAGAGGAATGAAATATGTGGAATGCACTGACAAGAAGAAGGTATGGATGATAGGACATCTTTTACGACATCAGGCAACGATTTCCATGGTACTAGAGAGCTACAGAGAGCAAAACAGTAGAGTGAACCAGATATTGGAATGGATACAGCAGTTAATTGAGGACGTATGTTGCAAGTGCTACTCTGAGATGGAGAGGTAGTCATGGAGGGGAATTCGTGGCGGGCCGCATCAGACCAGTCAGAAGACCGATGAGTCAAACAACAAAGGCCTATCCAGTGGCAGATATAGACTCAGATTACAACTAAATAATGATCAATGATAGATTTAAGTTTAAGAGAATCATAAGGAAGAATCAGTGTTGAAGGAAGTGGGTACCGTGATACGGAATACCACATGCGGCAGTTCAGCTGAAAACGGGTTTAATCCCTAAAAAAGGACAATCACAGGAGTTCTAAGGGCGAATATAGATAACAATAAGGTAACTGCGAAGAATCGATGGGTAAAAGATGAAATAGTTCAGATGATCAACGAAAGAAGAAAGTACAAAAATGCTCAGAAAAGACAGTGTCACGTGGTGTAAAATTCTCGAAATTCTGAGGAAAACAGAAATAAACTGTAGGTGAAGACCGGCAACATACAAGAGGGAACAATAAAACTTTGAGAACAATAAAGACTTACTCAGATTAAAAAGGAATAAGACGGAGATGAACCATTTAGGCCTTAATGATAAACCATACTGGGAAGAAGCAATGACGGAAATAAAAACAAGGGTCAAATAATAAAATAAAATTCAGGCCGAAAGGATTTCAGTGACAAAACTCGTGATGATATTGCTATCCTCAGTGAAGATGAAAAATAATTACAACATCTTTTGAGTTAAATCAAAAGTTTAGTATGTACAGAATGTGGGCTGAGAGTAAACCGAAGAAAGACGAAAGTAACCAGAAGTAGCAGAAATTAGAAGAGTAAGAAAATTAACATCAAAATTGGTGATCACAAAGTAGAGGATGTTGAGGGAGTCTGCTACCTTGGAAGCAAAATAAACCGTCACGGACGAAGCAAGGAACACATAAGGAGCAGGCCAGTAGAGACAAAGTGGACACTCCTGTGTAAAATAAGTTTACTAGTATCAATCATAGGCCTTCACTTGCGAAAGAAATCTCTGAGAAAGTAAATTTGTAGCACAGTAATTTATGGTGTAGAATTATGAACTGTAGGGAAACGGAAACAGAAGAGAATCGGTGTGTTTGAAACGTGATACTACAGAAGAATGTTGAACGTTTGGTGAACTAATCAGGTAAGGCACGAGAAGGTGCTAGGAGGCGAAGAATGGAAAGTAATGAAAACACTGGAAAGAAGAAGGGAGAGGATGATAGGACATGTATTGCGTCATTAGGGAATACTTCTATGGTACTACAGGAGCTGTAGAGGGCAAAGAATGTAGGCGAAGATACAGGGTAAAAACTGTAGGGAAAGGCAGAGATTCTAACACAGCCAGAAAACTCGTTTTGTTCAGTGATTCCTACAGTTTTAAAGCATAACTATAACACGTATATCACATTAAAATTTCTAAAAAATGATTACTATCGCGAAAATGTCAAAAAACAAGGCCATGTTGTTAAGAGTTTTTTGTGGAACCCTTATTCACTTTGTAAGAAGGCTGTTTAGGTTTTTTTATTGGTAACGTCACGTAGCGCTGTGTATGAAAATCACTGGATGTGCTGTGTGCAGTCTGTGGCTGGTTTGCATTGTTAATGGCTATTGTAGCGTTGGGCAGTTGGCTGTTAACAGCGCGTATCGTTGCGCAGTTGGAGGTGAGTCGCCAGCAGTGGTGGATGTGGGGAAGTGAGATGGCGGATTTTTGAGAGCGGATGATCTGGACGTGTGCCCATCAGAAACAGTACATTTGTAAGACTTGATGTCATGAACTGCTATATATGAGTTTTGAAAACTATTAAGGTAAATACATTGTTTGTTCTCTATCAAAATCTTTCATTTGCTAACTATGCCTATCAGTAGTTAGTGCTTTTGGTAGTTTGAATCTTTTATTTAGCCGGTAGTAGTGGCGCTCGCTGTATTACAGTAGTTCGAGTAACGAAGATTTTTGTGAGGTAAGTGATTTGTGAAATGTATAGGTTAATGTTAGTCAGGGCCATTCTTTTGTAAGGATTATTGAAAGTCAGACTGCGTTGCGCCAAAAATATTGTGTGTCATTTTAGTGTTGATCAGAATAAGTAAAGAGAGTAATATCTGGTTACGTTCAGTTTTGCTCAGTTGTTTGAAAATCAAATAATGTAAGAGCACAGTAATTCATTAATTTTTCTAAGGGTAAGTGTCAACTTCGCTTAGAACACCAGTATTCCGCGGAACACGGTTTTAGAAAACCTGCATTAGAGAATTTAAAAGGAAAATTGATAGGTTGAAGTTACATATAGTGGAAATTAGTAAAGAGCGATGACAGGATGAATATAGCTCCTGGTCAGATGAATACAGACTTCTAATACAAAATCATACATATGTAACGCAGGAAATGGGCTAATAATTACTATGAAAATAAGACTACAGGTAAGCTATTGTGAACAGCATAGCGACCGTATCATCGTAGCCGAGAAAGATACGAAACCAGTAACTATCATCTTTGTGTGATGAAGAGAGTGGAAGAACCTGTAAGGAGGAAAAGTAGATTACTCAGATAATTACTGAAGACTAAAATTAATTGTGATGGGGGATTGGCATCCAGTAATTAAAAGGGAAGAAAAGAAAAAATAATAAGAGAGCAGGTACTGTGATAAAGGAATGAAAGGGTAGAATTTTGCAGAAATCATAATTTAATCGTTGCAGATACATGTTTTAAGGATCACAAGAGAAGGCTCTGTGTAGTGGAAAAGACCTGCAGACAGCGACAGTTTTTAAATAGTTATAAAATGTTCAGCAAGGGAGAAACCAGAATCTGAAATGCAAAACATTTCCAAGCTTAGATGTGGACTCTGACTTTAATTTACTGTTTATGAATTGTGGATTAAATCAGATGTAGTCGCTTTGTTCGCCACGCCACACAGAAGACGCGCATTTTTGTGCTCCGTATTCTGTGTCATTTTTGTGTGATGTACTGGCGCTGCAGTGTTCATCTTAGACAGAAGCAGAAAACCACATAAGTGCAAAACTCGTGCAGTTGGTACATTTCTTTACCTATACTTACGTATACAAGCCGACTTTTGGTGTTTCCTGTGTGATCGAGTGAAATGGCTCATAACGTATAAAGTCACCTTGGAAACGTAGTCCCAAAGTTTGATGTAAAGTTTGACACAAAATTTCAACATATTTTTCATGTCGGCTCTATAAGAACTATTCCGTGAGTCTTGATGTATTACGTAGTACCATATTGTCAGTGGTAAACTTTTCGCCATACTATCCTCGTTCAAAACCAGTAGTTCCGAACTTTCATTATATATTTACGACAAAAAAGGTATCCCATTGTCAGACTCCAGTCCTCATTTCAAATAGTACAGAAATTTCACTTTCGAATTTAACTTCTGATTTAGTATTAGTGAAACTGTGTAGCTTATTACAACGGGCGTTCAAAAAGAAATGAGCCGGAGGCAAAATTACAGAAACCAGTACTTCTGTGTTACAAGTATTGACCCTGGCTGTTGACACACTTGTTTCACTTGGACACAAGGCGGTGAATGGCTGTCTCATAAAATTCTCGGGGCTCCGATTTTAACCTATTCCGCACGTACAGCTGGACATCGTCATCCGAGGTGAATCGTTTGCCCCTGTGCTGACCTTCTTCTTTGACGAAGCGGCACCCTTCCGATTCACTTCCTGCAGCACGGGACAACAGTGAATGCCCAGCGTTACTCGCAAACCTTGACCACCCTTCGCCAAGAGATCAAATCAAAACGAGCAGGCAATCTCACCCGTGGGATCATTCTCCTCCGCGACAATGCAAAGCCTCATATGGCCAACACACTTGCGGCACTCCTGCAGAAATTCAAATGGGAGGTTCTTGGCCACCCCCCTTACAGACCGGTCCTCTCTCCCTGTGATTACGCCGTTTTTGGTCCCCTTAAAAAGGCTCTGAGGGGCAAAGGATTGACCTCAGACAACGTACATGCCGAACTGGTTAACATTGCAGCCCTGAGACAGCCATTCACCGCCTTGCGGAAGCTGTTTATGCTGGAAAAAGAATAGTTCTCATTTTGGCCACCAGGTGCATACCTGACGCTGTGAATGCAGGAAAATCGTATAGAAATATTTCTATATGTAATGGATTAGGCACAGGATTTGAGCAGAAGAGGGTAAACAAGTCAGAAAGCAATTAGTATTAACTACCGCTTACACAAGTTGTTAGGTATGAGTTGCTGTAGGGCACCAGATTTCCATCCAGTGGCCAAAACTGGAACTATTTTTTTTCCAGCATAAATCGATTCCACATTAATTGATTAGCTTATCTACCAGGTTCAGCTTACTTGCAGTAATTACAAACCGCACTGTACCTCCGTCAGCAGCTGCACTTTAATTATAACCACCTGGTACTTTATCAGTAGCTGAAATGAAAACGACTGAAAACATTTGCTCTTCTACATAGGACACCATTTTGGCCAAATGTGAGTAGCTTCGAGTCTCTCTTTTGGGGTTTAATCTTACATTTACTTTTGATTCCTTCGTATTTCTTGTATTGCTCCATTCATAGGTGATCCTGCTATTTCACTGCAATATGAGTCTAGTATCCGTACCTAAGATTTTCGTACAGATAAACTACCTCTAACACGAAGCCTTGCTATTTCTCGTTAAAACTGCGGCTCTGCCAACTGGAAGGCAATAAAGGATGTTAAATTCCGGCCAATGACAGAGCAGCCGCCTGCTGGTCTATATTCGGGCGAGCGCGCACGCGCGCGCGGTCCATCCCATCAGAACGCGAGCCTCAATCCCTTTTTTAACAAACAAACCGTACTGGGCGCGCTTTAACGATTCCGAGGCATTCAATTTCACATAACGCTGGTCCACGGCGAGGCGGCGCTGAAAGCCACGCTGTTGCCAGAATCGCGCCGCCCCCGGAAATGGCGGACGCTAATTGGCAGATCGCGCTGGCCTGAGAGGGCCCTCTGCATAAACGCGCCCTTCCAATACATTTGCTGCGCCCACGCCAGCTTCCGCCACTCTTTCGATTCGAAACACCCGCATCGATAATTCAAAAATGCTCGACGGCATGATGTGGTGCGGCAAGTACTCCTGCAGGTATGTCGAGTGGCAGCTTCGACTGGTCACACGTCTGCTACAGACGTAACATTATCATTCACTGCTGAGCTGCGTCCTTGACAACTGTGGCTGTTCCACACGGAGACCCTCTTATTCCTTTGATACAAAAAGTTGTGATGAATAATTCAAACAGTATGGGAAACATAGAAAATATTAGTAACTGGGGACAAATCGTTATGGGAGTCCCACAGGGTTCAGTTTTGGGTCCACTTCTATTCCTTTTACATGTGTGATTAAACTTCCACGTTATCGATGATATACAGGGAGGTCCATTGATAGTGACCGGACCAAAATATCACGAAATTAGCATGAAACGAAAAAACTACAAAGAACGAAACTCATCTAGCTTGAAGGGGGAAACCAGATGGCGCTATGGTTGGCCCGATAGATGGCGCTGCAATAGGTCAAACGGATATCAGCTGCGTTCTTCTGAATAGGAACCCTCATTTTTATTACATATACGTGTAGTATGTAAAGAAATACGAATGTTTTAGTTGGACCACTTTTTTCGCTTTGTGATAGCTGGCGCTGTAATAGTCACAAACGCATAAGTACGTGGTATCCCGTAAGATTCCAGGAGTGCGGACGGTATTTGCTTCGTGATACATTACCCGTGTTAAAATGGACCGTTTACCAATTGCGGAAAAGGTCAATCTCGTGTTGGTGTATGGCTGTTCTGATCAAAATGCCCAACGGGCCTGTGCTATGTATGCTGCTCGGTATCCTGGACGACATCATCCAAGTGTCCGGCCGTTCGCCTGATAGTTGCGTTATTTAAGGAAACAGGAAGTGTTCATCCACATGTGAAACGTCAACCACCACCTGCAACAAATGATGATGCCCAAGTAGGTGCTTTATCTGCTGTCGCGGCTAATCCGCACATCAGTAGCAGACAAATTGCACGATAATCGGGAATCTCAAAAACGTCGGTGTTGAGAATGCTACATCAACATCGATTGCACCCGTAGCGTATTTCTAGGCACCAGGAATTGCATGGCGACGACTTTGAACGTCGTGTACAGTTCTGCCACTGGGCACAAGAGAAATTACGGGACAATGACAGATTTTTTTGCACACGTTCTATTTAGCGACGAAGCGTCATTCACCAACAGCGGTATCGTAAACCGGCATAATATGGACTATCAGGCAACGGAAAACCCACGATGGCTGCGACAAGTGGAACATCAGCGACCTTGGCGGGTTAATGTATGGTGCAGCATTATGGGAGGAAGGATAATTGGCCCCCATTTTATCGATGGCACTCTAAATGGTGCAATGTATGCTGATTTCCTACGTAATGTTCTACCGATGTTAATACAAGATGTTTCACTGCATGACAGAATGGCGATGTACTTCCAACATGATGGATGTCCCGCACATAACTCGCGTGCAGTTCAAGCGTATTGAATAGCATATTTCATGACAGGTGGAATGCTGGTCGAAGCACCATACCATGGCCCGCACGTTCACCGGATCTGACGTCCCCGGATTTCTTTCTGTGGAGAAAGTTGAAGGATGTTTGCTATCGTGATCCACCGACAACGCCTGACAACGTGCGTCAGCACATTGTCAATGCATGTGCGAACATTACGGAAGGCGAACTACTCGCTGTTGAGAGGAATGTCGTTACACGTATTGCCAAATGCACTGAGGTTGACGGACATAATTTGAGCATTTATTGCATTAATGTGGTATTTACAGGTAATCACGCTGTAACAGCATGCATTCTCACAAATGATAAGTTCACAATGGTTCATATATCACATGGGAACAACCAAACTAAAATGTTCAAACGTACCTATGTTCTGTATTTTAATTTAAAAAACGTACCTGTTACCAACTGTTCGTCTAAAATTGTGAGCCATGTGCTTGTGACCATTACAGCGCCATCTATCACAAAGCGAAAAAAGTGGTGCAACTAAAACATTCATATTTCTTTACGTAATACACGGATATGTAATAAAAAATGGGGGTTCCTGTTTGAAAAAGCGCAGTTGATATCCGTTTGACCTATGGCAGCGCCATCTAGCGGGCCAACCATAGCGTTATCTGGTTTCCGCCTTGAAGGTAAAGTTTCGTTGTTCATAGTATTTTAGTTTGACGTTTATTTCGTGAAATATTTGCCCGGTCTCGATCAATGGACCAACCTGTATATAAAATGATGCAAAAAGAGTCGGAACACCAAGAATGAGTTGATCGAAATGAACGAATTTGGTACGCACTAGTACCGCCTGTAAGACGATGCAAACAAGATTTGCTTTTAAATACAAGCTGCAACGTTCGTGTGCGTTACTTACGCTTGAGATTGGACGTGGTGAGCAGATGTTAATTAAAAATATCTTTAAGGCGACAAATACGTCATTATCAGAACTTCACAGAATTTGAACGAGATTGTGTAATAGGGCTACGATTGGCTGAAGGTCTCTCCTGGGATATTGCAGAAAGACTTGGCAGGAATGTAGCCGCTGTACAGGCTTGCTGGTAGTGGTGATCACGAGAATGTACGGTCGCTAGAAGACGGAAGCATCGGGCTGCATCTGCAGCGGCAATTTGACCGGTAGATGTCACGACAGTGACACAACGAACCGTTGTAAATCAGTTACTTCAAGGACAGCTCAAAGCCAAATGCTCTAAAGCGTGCGTTCCACATGGTGTCAAGTGAGAGCTCTTTGGAGGACAGGGTGGAGGCCTGTTCTGCTTTCTGATGAAAGCTGGTTCTGCCTCGGAGCCTGTGATGACCGTGTGTTGGTTAGCAGGAGACCCGTCAACGGCCTGCAGCCAATTTGTCTGCGTGAGTTATGGAGCGAAAAGGTGTTTACAATTTGTACAGAAACCAGATGGCAGTTATAAGAGTCGAGGGACATGAAAGGGAAGCAGTGGTTGGGAAGGGAGTGAGACAGGGTTGTAGCCTCCCCCCGATGTTATTCAATCTCTATATTGAGCAAGCAGTGAAGGAAACAAAAGAAAAATTCGGAGTGGGTATTAAAATCCATGGAGAAGAAATAAAAACTTTGAGGTTCACCGATGACATTGTAATTCTGTTAGAGAAAGCAAAGGACTTGGAAGAGCAGTTGAACGGAATAGACAGTGTCTTGAAAGGAGGATATAAGATGAACATCAACAAAAGCAAAAAAAGAATAATTGGAATGTAGTCGAATTAAGTCGGGTGATGCTGAGGGAATTAGATTAGGAAATGAGACACTTAAAGTAATAAAGGAGTTTTGCTATTTGGGGAGCAACATAACTGATGATGGTCGAAGTAGAGAGAATATAAAATGTAGACTGGCAATGACAAGGAAAGCATTTCTGAAGAAGAGAAATTTGTTAACATCGAGTATAGGTTTAAGTGTCAGGAAGTCGTTTCTGAAAGTATTTTTATGGAGTGTAGCCATGTATGTAAGTGAAACATGGACAATAAATAGTTTGGACAAGAAGAGAATAGAAGCTTTTGAAATGTGGTGCTACAGGAGAATGCTGAAGATTAGATGGGTAAATCACATAACTAATCAGGAAGTATTGAATAGGATTGGGGAGAAGAGAAGTTTGTGGTTTGTTCAAATGGCTCTGAGCACTATGGGACTTAACATCTATGGTCATCAGTCCCCTAGAACTTAGAACTACTTAATCCTAACTAACGTAAGGACATCACACAACACCCAGCCATCACGAGGCAGAGAAGTTTGTGGCACAACTTGACTAGAAGAAGGGATCGGTTGGTAGGACATGTTCTGAGGCATCAAGGGATCACAAGGTTAGTATTGGAGGGCAGCGTGGAGGGTAAAAATCGTAGAGGGAGACCAAGAGATGAATACTCTAATGACCTCAGAAGTTAAGTCACATAGTGCTCAGAGCCATTTGCACCATTTGAATACTCTAAGCAGATTCAGAAGGATGTAGGTTTCAGTAGGTACTGGGAAATGAAGAAGCTTGCACAGGATAGAGTAGCATGGAGAGCTGCATCAAACCAGTCTCAGGACTGAAGACCACAACAACAACAACGAGTTATGGTCTGGAATGCAAATCATATGACAGCAGGAGCGCTCTAGTGGTTGCCCCATGCACCCTGACTGCAAAATTTTGCTTCAGTCTGGTGGTTCGATCTACTGTGTAATTCGATCTATTGTGCTCTCGTTAATGAACAGCTTTCCAGGAGGTGTTTTCAACAGGATATCACTCGCCCATATACCAGTGTTGTAGACTATCATTCTCTACAGAGTAGCGACATGATGCCTTGGTCTTCTTGATCGTTCACATATGGGAGTCATCGGATGACAACTACAGCGTTGTCCACTACCAGCTTTAATCGCCGCTGCATTGAACGATCAAGTGCAACAGGTGTGGAACTCCATCCCACAAACTTACGTCTGACACATGCATAACACAATGGATCCACGTTTGCATGCTTGCGTTAATTCTGGTACCTATACCGGTTATTATTGTGCCGGCATTTCATATACAGTGGCTCCCACCTTTTGTAGTGTTGGCACAAAGATCACAAAATATTTAACTCGATTAATTGTAACATTACCGTCATTAAATTGGCTCCAGAACTTTTTACTGGCCTTTGTTCTTAAGAAAGTGGCTCTTACTTCAGGGAATGTCCTACTTAGGCACATTTTAAGTGTTTCAAGGATTTTGTAAATGTCTGCATCGAAAATTCATCCATGCTGCCTACCTTTTGATTCTTTGTAGCAATAGTAAATCTCATTGGTTTCTGACCTTCACTAAACCAAAGAAAAATTTATTCAGTTACAGGTATAAATTATGTTTTTCAATTACTGAAAATATGAAAATTGAGGAGAATCTCTTTATAATCTCCAACTCCCTGTTAGGCTAACAGTTTGTGGTCTTTGGATTCTTATCATATTTTGTAAAAAGTTAAAACAAGATAACTCTTGAAATCCTACATATTCCGGCATCCACAAGACCATTGTACGCCTTGTACTCTCCTCTATCTTCTCCATCATATGTTTTGAATTTATGACACCAGGCTTTTGTGTGCATAATGCTATGCCATCATTGACACGTTTCTTCAACATCCTCTGTTAGATATGTCTCCATGACGCACTTTTTCGTGTAATTTGTCTTCTATCTATAGAGAGGTTTAGATTATAAAACCATAACATGCATATTATTTAACGGATTAGTGCCATCGAAAACTGTTACTCCTGTAGTTTTCTTACCTCCTCGAAGCTTACAACTTATTAGAAAATAAATGACGTCGCAAATTCATTGTTGTTTCAATGGATGAAAAAGCCATGACAGTAGGTCACCTTTGTGGCCTTTCACTCTGAAACGTTTTAGTTTTTCTAATAAAGCTTTTTTAATACAGCTGTCTTTATGTGAACATTTTCGAAGATGAAAAAAAATACAAATGTTAATGTTATCAATATCTTTGTTGCGCAATGAACCTGATGATGCTCTTTCAAGGAATTCCATTGCTAAACATGTACTGTCACTGTACTATGCTTTTGTTTTGCATTTGTGTGCTATTCAGTGAAACGAATGTTATATATGAGGATCTACAGTGTTCTGTTCACCGAAAATCTTCCGTCTTTGCTGTTGTTTATAACCTACAATTCATTGCCACAGTCTGGTAACAATACATAGCTAATTTGTAGCGAAATGAAGTACGAGGAAGAAAACTGGCTACATTCATGAACAGAGATTCTTATGTAATTTACTGATTCACCTAAAGATGAGAGTGTAAACTGTCGAACAGCGCCATTGAAGAAACTATGAAAGTGATTGATAAAGATAATTGTTTTAACATGTCTTTACATTAGTTGTTGTCCTTTTAAACAGTAAAGCGCAGTATCATTGATTTTGAAAGCTGTATTCACTGCTAACTATAAAAAAGTCAAAGAAATTTATTTTTATTTTGTTATAAATTTTGAATTTTTGAAATTAGAATATTGTTAGTACATCGCAAACTGGATGTGCAATGATCTGTTGGATCACCGCCTCAGCAGCTCCTTATCTTTTATTGGCTGACTAGGGGTGGAAGTCAGATACCGTGACAGTTCCGGCGTCGAATCGATTTGGTACACTTCATTTTATCAGATAAGGCTTTTCTTTACAAGATTTCGAAACAAAATATTCCGATTCTCCATCGTATCCTCTTCTGTACAGATGTTATATGTAATTGTGTTGCTGATTTTGGCCGAGCAAAGTTTATCGTTCGTTGGTATTACACTGATGAGGGTGTTGTATACCCATGCTTTTCCCTGATTAATCTTAACCAGTCAGAAACCCACAGAAAAATACCCTAAGGCTGACGGTGAACTGTCGCCTGGGTTGTAGTTTGACACACACAGAACACTCATGAACTCCTTTATTCGTAGGATTGCAAGATGCCGTCGCTGCGTCAGCTAACCAGTTAAGGATTGTATCCTAATTAGATTCGTAAACTCCAAAACGCTATTCTCTCTTGGACACTCATGTAGCATTGTTAAGCAGAACCAAATTTTTTCACCATAGACACTAAATATGCATATTAAAAATAAAAGCGTCTTTAAGATCTCCCCAGAATACTTGGCAATAATAACTTTATTTTAATGGATTAATAACCAAAATGTAAAATCTCCATAATAGGTATCGTTCTTGCGTTACTAGGCACGAAGTCCGTGTAGTTTCACATCGTGTAGCCTGCTATATTTCAGACGATGTGGCATGCCCTCTGGTTTCAGTGCGGTGTTACCCACTAGAGAATATGCAGCAGAATCTACCGAAGGAGATATCTAAGATATCTTGGGAAGTCAGAATCGTTTAAAGTGTATCACGTATTAGTTTCTCAATGGATACTGAATATCGAATTCTGAGCAGTTCTTATCAGAGTTGTTGTTGTTGTGGTCTTCAGTCCTGAGACTGGTTTGATGCAGCTCTCCATGCTACTCTATCCTGTGCAAGCTTCTTCATCTCCCAGTACTTACTGCAACCTACATCCTTCTGAATCTGCTTAGTGTATTCATCTCTTGGTCTCCCTCTACGATTTTTACCCTCCACACTGCCCTCCAATGCTAAATTTGTGATCCCTTGATGCCTCAAAACATGTCCTACCAACAGATCCCTTCTTCTAGCCAAGTTGTGCCACAAACTTCTCTTCTCCCCAATCCTATTCAATACCTCCTCATTAGTTACGTGATCTACCCACCTTATCTTCAGCATTCTTCTGCAGCACCACATTTCGAAAGCTTATATTCTCTTCTTGTCCAAACTGGTTATCGTCCATGTTTCACTTCCACACATGGCTACACTCCATACAAATACTTTCAGAAACGACTTCCTGCCACTTAAATCTACACTCGATGTTAACAAATTTCTCTTCTTCAGAAACGATTTCCTTGCCATTGCCAGTCTACATTTTATATCCTCTCTACTTCGACCATCATCAGTTATTTTACTCCCCAAATAGCAAAACTCCTTTACTACTTTAAGTGTCTCATTTCCTAATCTAATCCCCTCAGCATCATCCGATTTAATTTGACTACATTTCATTATCCTCGTTTTGCTTTTGTTGATGTTCATCTTATATCCTCCTTTCAAGACACTGTCCATTCCGCTCAACTGCTCTTCCAAGTCCTTTGCTGCCTCTGACAGAATTACAATGTCATCGGCGAACCTCAAAGTTTTTACTTCTTCTCCATGAATTTTAATACCTACTCCGAACTTTTCTTTTGTTTCCATTACTGCATGCTCCATATACAGATTGAATAGCATCGGCGAGAGGCTACAACCCTGTCTCACTCCCTTCCCAACCACTGCTTCCCTTTCATGCCCATCGACTCTTATAACTGCCATCTGGTTTCTGTACAAATTGTAAATAGCCTTTCGCTCCCTGTATTTTACCCCTGCCACCTTCAGAATTTGAAAGAGAGTATTCCAGTTAACGTTGTCAAAAGCTTTCTCTAAGTCTACAAATGCTAGAAACGTAGGTTTGCCTTTTCTTAATCTTTCTTCTAAGATAAGTCGTAAGGTTGGTATTGCCTCACGTGTTCCAACATTTCAACGGAAACCAAACTGATCTTCCCCGAGGTCCGCTTCTACCAGTTTTTCCATTCGTCTGTAAAGAATTCGCGTTAGTATTTTGCAGCTGTGACTTATTAAACTGATAGTTCGGTAATTTTCACATCTGTCAACGCCTGCTTTCTTTGGGATTGGAATTATTATATTCTTCTTGAAGTCTGTGGGTATTTCGCCTGTCTCATACATCTTGCTCACCAGATGGTAGAGTTTTGTCATGACTGGCTCTCCCAAGGCCATCAGTAGTTCTAATGGAATGTTGTCTACTCCCGGGGCCTTGTTTCGACACAGGTCTTTCAGTGCTCTGTCAAACTCTTCACGCAGTATCTTATCTCCCATTTCATCTTCATCTACCTCCTCTTCCATTTCCATAATATTGTCCTCAAGTACATCGCTCTTGTATAAACCCTCTATATACTCCTTCCACCTTTCTGCCTTCCCTTCTTTGCTTAGAACTGGGTTGCCATCTGAGCTCTTGATATTCATATAAGTGTTTCTCTTCTCTCCAAAGGTCGCTTTAATTTTCCTGTAGGCAGTATCTATCTCACCCTTAGTGAGACAAGCCTCTACATCCTTACATTTGTCCTCTAGCCATCCCTGCTTAGCCATTTTGCACTTCCTGTCGATCTCATTTTTGAGACGTTTGTATTCCTTTTTGCCTGCTTCATTTACTGCACTTTTATATTTTCTCCTTTCATCAATTAAATTCAATATTTCTTCTGTTACCCAAGGATTTCTATTAGCCCTCGTCTTTTTACCTATTTGATCCTCTGCTGCCTTCACTACTTCATCGCTCAGAGCTACCCATTCTTCCTCTACTGTATTTCTTTCCCCCATTCCTGTCAATTGTTCCCTTATGCTCTCCCTGAAACTCTCTACAACCTCTGGTTCTTTCAGTTTATCCAGGTCCCATCTCCTTAAATTCCCACCTTTTTGCAGTTTCTTCAGTTTCAATCTGCAGTTCATAACCAATAGATTGTGGTCAGAATCCACATCTGCCCCTGGAAATGTCTTACAATTTAAAACCTGGTTCCTAAATCTCTGTCTTACCATTATATAATCTATCTGATACCTTTTAGTATCTCCAGGATTCTTCCAGGTATACAACCTCCTTTTATGATTCTTGAACCAAGTGTTAGCTATGATTAAGTTATGCTCTGTGCAAAATTCTACCAGGCGGCTTCCTCTTTCATTTCTTCCCCCCAATCCATATTCACCTACTATGTTTCCTTTTCTCCATTTTCCTACTGACGAATTCCAGTCACCCATGACTATTAAATTTTCGTCTCCCTTCATTACCTGAATAATTTCTTTTATCTCGTCATACATTTCATCAATTTCTTCATCATCTGCAGAGCTAGTTGGCATATAAACTTGTACTACTGTAGTAGGCATGGGCTTTGTGTCTATCTTGGCCACAATAATGCGTTCACTATGCTGTTTGTAGTAGCTTACCCGCACGCCTATTTTTTTATTCATTATTAAACCTACTCCTGCATTACCTCTATTTGAATTTGTATTTATAACCAAAAGTCTTGTTCCTCCTGCCACCGAACTTCACTAATTCCCACTATATCTAACTTTAACCTATCCATTTCCCTTTTTAAATGTTCTAACCTACCTGCCCGATTAAGGGATCTGACATTCCACGCTCCGATCCGTAGAACGCCAGTTTTCATTCTCCTGATAACGACGTCCTCTTGAGTAGTTCCCGCCCGGAGATCCGAATGGGGGACTATTTTACCTCCGGAATATTTTACCCAAGAGGACGCCATCATCATTTAATCATACAGTAAAGCTGCATGTCCTCGGGAAAAATTACGGCTGTAGTTTCCCCTTGCTTTCAGCCGTTCGCAGTACCAGCACAGCAAGGCCGTTTTGGTTAATGTTACAAGGCCAGATCAGTCAATCATCCAGACTATTGTCGCTGCAACTACTGAAAAGGCTGCTGCTCCTCTTCAGAAACCACATGTTTGTCTGGCCTCTCAACAGATACCCCTCCTTTGTGGTTGCACCTACGGTACGGCCATCTGTATCGCTGAGGCACGCAAGCCTCCCCACCAACGGCAAGGTCCATGGTTCATGGGGGGGTTATCAGAGTTATATACACGTAAAACATACGTAGTTCCTAATACTTAGCTGAAGTGTCTAAAAAGCAAGTAAGATATCTCCATAAGCGTGTGTCTGTGAGCTGTATACTGGTAGCTACAATCAGATATAAGCCTGTCAAATATACTTGTAGTGATTCCCTTCACTAATTTGCCATGCTGATTCCTCATATGGATATTACAAGAAAGAACAATGTAAGTAAAATTACAGAGACTTGCTCTTGCATGGAGGCTTACCAACAAACATTCGTCTTGCTTACATGTCGCAATTGGAACGGGGACGTTTGGCACAGAATTTAGTCTCTGGTACATGCTACAAGGTAGCTTGTGGAGCTGCAGAGGTCATGTAGTTGCAGATGCTTCTAGCGTGCAGGTAACTGGAACGGCGAATGTGTACAAGGCACCTGGAAATACCTTTCGTACAGGCAAAGCTGTACGATCAGAGAGCAAGAGCGCCTGACATTGCGTAGAAGCTCTCCTGGTCGAGTATAACGTCGGTACAAAGGTGAAAGGCCAAGGGGCAATGCGCGACCGCATTTCTGCTGAACACATGCGAAATGTTGCTGTACCGTGCTGCCCCCAGGCAGATCATACGCCGCTTTGTATTTCTTTGCCTACATACAGCGTCATAACCAGAACTAACAAAGGTATGGATTGTCATATCTCCCTTCTAAAGTGATACCGGTATGTTTCATTCCCGCTTACCCATTGCACTACCAAGAGGAGGGGGTACTTCATGACCACGTTTTAGAAATATTGTTATCTAGTCAGATAATTATATTTCAAAATTTTGAAAAAAGAAGTTTCAACAGATCCTGCAATTATCTTAAAATTTTAATGAAACTTAACTCAAAATATTAATACTTACATTTGTGATGACCTTTCGAAATTAGATCGAAATAAATTGGTTGAGTGGGAATAACTTGGCGCCAGCTGTGTTAGGTACATATATTCTACTTGTTGGTGACGTATGATAAATTATGGCAGAATATCAGGTTTAGAGTCCACGTCGGGCAAAATGTTCATACCACACCTGCAGGTAGGATATCTGTACGTAATACTACTGAAACCCAGTTATTCACATTCAGCTAATTTATTTCGATCAAAAATTTAAGACTTAGAAGAGGATGTGAACAGATACCATACATTTTCAGGTTCATGACCATCATTACAGGTGAGTATATTTTTAAAATACGTTTTGTGAATAAAAGCAACGACAGTTAAAAAAATTTGTACTTTTTTAAATTTTTTGTGGTGGTCAAGGTATTCTCCCCGTGCTAGCACATGTTATGGACGATGCAATTAAGACTGTGTTAAAACGTACTTTCATGTTCTGGATCGTCCTTCACCTGAATACCCGTTTAAAACGTATGTTGTTAATAAAGTTAAGAACAATTAAAGAATTTTTTTTTAAATTTTTGTGGTGGTCATAAAGTACCTTGCCACACCCTTTGATAGTACAAGTTATGAAAAATGTCTTTGTATAACTAGGGTTAAAGTGTTCGTACACTACCATTGCGACTAACAAAAACAAAACAGCATTGTAATTACCTGTAAAATTAATATGAAAATTGTAGTCCGTGACGAAGTGAAAAGTCATAGGGTGATAAAAGTGTTGGGGTACCGGTACGCAGATATACAGATGGTGGTAGTATCGCTTACACGAGGTACAAAAGGGCAGCAGACTGGCGGAGCTGTCATTAATACTCCAGTAATTCCTGTGAAAATGGTTTCGGATGTGGTTATGGCTGCACGACGCGAGTTAACAGACTATGAACGCGGAACGATAGTTGGAGTTAATCACATGGGGCATTCTATTTCGGAAATCGTTAGGGAATTCAGTATTCCGAGATTCATAGTCTGAGGTGTGCACCGAGAATACCCTGTTTCAGGCATTACCTCACACTACAGACAACGCAGTGACCGACAGTCTTGTCTTAAAGATCAAGCAGAGCGGCGTTTGCACAGAGCTGTCGATGCTAACAGACTAGTTACACTGCTCGAAATAACTGAGAAGTTAATGTGGGACGTATGACTAACGTATCCGTTAGGAGAGTGGGACGAAATCTGGCGTTAATGTGCTGTGGGAGCAGTCGTCGTACGCGAGTGCCTTTGATAACTGCACGACATGGCCTGAAGCAACTCTCCTGGGCTCGAAGCCATATCGTCTGCAACCTAGATCACTGTACAACCGGGGCCTGCTCTGGAGAGTCAAGATTTAAATTACGAGGGCAGTTCAATAAGTAATGCAACACATTTTTTTCTGAAACAGGGGTTGTTTTATTCAGCATTGAAATACACCAGGTTATTCCCCAATCTTTTAGCTACACAACACTATTTTTCAACGTAATCTCCATTCAGTGCTACGGCCTTACGCCACCTTGAAATGAGGGCCTGTATGCCTGCACGGTACCACGCCAAACATATGGAAATCCGACGGTGCGAGATCGGGGCTGTAGGGTGCATGAGGAAGAACAGTCCACTGAAGTTTTGTGAGCTCCTCTCGGGTGCGAAGACTTGTGTGAGGTCTTGCGTTGTCATGAAGAAGGAGAAGTTCGTTCTGATTTTTGTGCCTACGAACACGCTGAAGTCGTTTCTTAAATTTCTGAAGAGTAGCGCAATACACTTCAGAGTTGATCGTTTGACCATGGGGAAGGTCATCGAACAGAATAACCCCTTCAGCGTCCCAGAAGACTGTAACCATGACTTTACCGGCTGAGGGTATGGCTTTAAACTTTTTCTTGGTAGGGGAGTGGGTGTGGCGCCACTCCATTGATTGCCGTTTTGTTCCAGGTTCGAAGTGATGAACTCATGTTTCATCGCCTGTAACAATCTTTGACAAGAAATAGTCACCCTCAGCCACATGACGAGCAAGCAATTCCGCACAGATGGTTCTCCTTTGCTCTTTATGGTGTTCGGTTAGACAACGAGGGACCCAGCGGGAACAAACCTTTGAATATCCCAACTGGTGAACAATTGTGACAGCACTACCAACAGAGATGTCAAGTTGAGCACTGAGTTGTTTGATGGTGATCCGTCGATCATCTCGAACGTGTGTGTTCGCACGCTCCGCCATTGCAGGAGTCACAGCTGTGCACGGCCGGCCCGCACGCGGGAGATCAGACAGTCTTGCTTGACCTTGCGGCGATGATGACACACGCTTTGCCCAACGACTCACCGTGCTTTTGTCCACTGCCAGATCACCGTAGACGTTCTGCAAGCGCCTATGAATATCTGATATGCTCTGGTTTTCCGCCAAAAGAAACTCGATCACTGCCCATTGTTTGCAACGCACATCCGTTACAGACGCCATTTTAACAGCTCCGTACAGCGCTGCCACCTGTCGGAAGTCAATGAAACTATACGAGACGAAGCGGGAATGTTTGAAAATATTCCACAAGAAATTTCAGGTTTTTTCAACCAAAATTGGCCGAGTAAAAAAATGTGTTGCATTACTTATTGAACTGCCCTCGTAGTAAGAGATGATGGTAGGGTTAGAGTGTGGCGCAGACCCCAACAAGCTGTGCACTCGAGTTATCAATAAGGTACTGTGCTAGCAGGTGGTTGCTCCATAGTAAGTGTGGGCTGTGTTTGCTTGTACTGGATTGGGTCTTCTGGATTTTTGTGTACTTGGAGACGATTTGGAGTCATTCATAGACTCCATGTTCCCAAATTACGAAGAAATTTTTATGGATGAAAATGCGCCGTTTCACTGACCTACAGTTCGCGATTGCTTTGGAGACCATTCTGGACAGCTGGAGCGAATGATTCGGACACCCACATCGCCCGATATGAATCCTATTGAATAGGTACCGATGACCTCAGCAGTTTGGTCCCATAGGAACTGACCACCACCACCTATTGAACATTTATGGGACATAGCTGAGATATCACTTCATGCACAAAATCCTACACTGGCAACACTTTCGCAATTCTGTATGGCTATAGAGGGAGCATAGTTCAGTATTTCGGCAGGGGACTTCTAACGACATACTGAGTCCACGCCACGTCGATTTGCTGAACTATGGCTGGGAAAAGGAGGTAGAACGCGACATTAGGAAGTGTCCCATGAATTTTTTCAGCTCATCGAATTGTACTGCCTTGGGAGTAAAATAATTTATGCCTCATGGGAACAGAAGTATCTAACAAGCAACTTTTGTTTGAAGAAGAAACCAATGAGAGTGTACGACTAGAGCGCAGCACTGTATGCACCTGAATAATGGAGTGTAGGAAAACCAGAAAATAGAGGATTGGAAGGATTTGAAATGTGTTTTAGTAGAAGGATGCAGCGGTTTAAGGGTACCGGTAAGACATTAAATGAGATACTCCGCAGAATCGTCGGGAAATCAATGTGTGTTTAAGGCTGACTAGAACAAGGAACAAGATGGTAAGACATATGTTACAGCGTCGGTTTACCGTGAACGTAAATAAATCCAGCGTATTGCGCTGAATAGGCGAAGAAATCCACTGCTGTTCGGTTACACTATTGACAACAAATCCACAGAAGTAGTGGCTTACAAAGCATTTATTTGACCGATTCTTGTATGTGTGTATTGAGATCTTTATCACTTAGGTCCCATTGAACGAGAAAATCGTTAAAAGAAAGGGACGTTCCGTCACGGGATCGTGAAGTCAGCTACAAGAGAGATGTCCTGCTGGACGGTGAGGGTTACCACTGAATTTCCAAGAGAGTGCGTTCTGGGAAAAGTCGGAGATCACGTTACCTCCGCCCAAGTAGGTCTCGCGAAATTAACACAACGAGCAGCGAATGGAACAGACAAAGGGGAGGGGGTAGGAGTTAGTGTTACCAGAGGTACTCTCCGTCGCAAAGCAAAGTAGCTTACGGAATGAAGATGTAGATCTAGATCGGAGATCAAGGGCCACAGTGTTAGAGGGAGCCACCGTGGGCAAAACCGGCAGGGTAAAACAGACACACATCACAGACACACATCAACAAAAGTTTTCCATCATCCCGGTTCCCAGAACTCCTGAAGATAGACGTTGACTGTGGATATTTATCACAGACACAGTCCCTTTGACTGTTTAGAGATGTCGCTAAACGCACCCAAAGATGCAAACAACCATGCATGAGCGGCTCCTATTAGACGGAGGGCGTCCGACAGCCAATCAGTTCCAGTCATTCTACCAGGGAGGAGGTACACGCCTCGTGTTGTCTGTAGTTCAACCATGCCTAAACGGTCAACACCGCGGTTCGACCGCGTCCGTATTGTTACTTTGCGCCAGGAAGAACTTTCAACAAGGGAAGTGTCCAGGCGTCTTGGAGTGAACCAAAGCGATGTTGTCCGGAGATGAAGAGATACAGAGAGAAAGGAACTGTCGATGACATACCTCACTCAGGCCGCCGAATGGCTACTACTGCAGTGAATTACCGCTACCTACGGATTATGGCTTGGAAGAACGCTGACAGCAACGCCACCATGTCGAATGATGCTTTTCGTGCAGCCACAGGACTTCGTGTTACTACTCAAACTGTGCGCAATAGGCTGCATGATGGGCAACTTCACTCCCGACGTCCATGGTGAGGTCCACGACACTATGCAGTGTGGTACAGATATGCCCAACAACATGCCGAATGGACCGCTCAGGACTGACATCACGGTTTCTTCACCGATGAGTGTCGCATATGCCTTCAACTAGACAATCGTCGGAGTCGCGTCTGGAGGCAACCCGGTCAGGCTGCATGCCTTAGACACACTGCCCTGCGAGTGCAGCAAGGTGTATGCTCTCTGTTGTCCTGGGGTGGCATTATGTGGAGCCTATGTACCCCGCTGGTGGTCATGGAAGGTGCAATAACCGCTGTACTATACGTGAATGCCATCCTCCGACCGACAGTCCAACCATATCGGCAGCATATTGGCGAGGCATTCGTCTTCATGGACGACAATTCACGCCGCCATCGTGCACATCTTGTAAATGACTTCCTTTTTGGTAACAACATAGCTCGACTAGAGCGGCCAGCATATTCTCCACATATGAACTTTATCGAAAATGCCTGGGATAGACTGAAGAGGGCTGTTTGTGGACGACGTGACCCACCAACCACTCTCAGGGACCTAAGCCCAATCGCCGTTGAGAAGTGGCAGAATCTGGACCAACAGTGTCTAGATGAACTTGAGGATAGTATGCCATGATGAAGACAACGATGCATCAGTGCAAGAGGACGTGCTACTGTGTATTTGAGGTACCGGTGTGTACAGCAATCTCGACCATCACCTCTGAAGGTCTCGCTGTATGATGGTACATCATGCAATGTGTGGTTTTCATGAGCAATAAGAGGGCGGAAATGACGATTATGTTGAACTCTACTCCAATGTTCTGTACAGGTTCCAGAACTCTCGGAACCGAGGAGATGCAGAACTTTTTTTGATGTGTGTAATAATCCGGAACATTGGGTGTAAGTGATGCTCAGGGATGGAGGCACAGTAGAGGACAACGAATGTGAAGTAGTTTTGAGAAACTGTGGGGTATAATAAGCTGCTTGATAATGCCACACATCAAATCGCTGCCACGATACACCTGAAACTAGTTATGGAACAAATTGGTTAAAACAGTTGTGTGCTGACGGGATTTTTCAAAAATTAGAACTAAGTATAAATCACTGCCTTAAACATTATGTTGTTGTTGTTGTTGTGGTCTTCAGTCCTGAGACTGGTTTGATGCAGCTCTCCTTGCTACTCTATCCTGTGCAAGCTTCTTCATCTCCCAGTACCTACTGCAATCTACATCCTTCTGAATCTGCTTAGTGTATTCATCTCTTGGTCTCCCTCTACGATTTTTACCCTCCACGCTGCCCTCCAATACTAAATTGGTGATCCTTTGATGCCTCAAAACATGTCCTACCAACCGATCCCTTCTTCTAGTCAGGTTGTGCCACAAATTTCTCATCTCTCCAATTCTATTCAATACCTCCTCATTAGTTATGTCATCTACCCATCTAATCTTCAACGTTCTTCTGTAGCACCATATTTCGAAAGCTTCTATTCTCTTCATGTCTAAACTATTTATCGTCCATGTTTCACTTCCATACATGGCTACACTCCATACAAATACTTTCAGAAACTACTTCCTGACAAATCTATACTCTAAGTTAACACATTTCTCTTCTTCAGAAAAGCTTTTCTTGCCATTGCCAGTCTACATTTTATATCCTCTCTACTTCGACCATCATCAGTTATTTTTATCCCCAAATAGCAAAACTCGTTTACTACGTTAAGTGTCTTATTTCCTAATCTAATGCCCTCAGCATCACCCGACTTAATTCGACTACATTAAATTGTCTTCGTTTTGCTTTTGTTGATGTTCATCTTATATCCTCCTTTCAAGACACTGTCCATTCCGTTCAATTGCTCTTCCAGGTCCTTTGCTGTCTCTGACTGAATCATAATGTCATCGACGAACCTCAAAGTTTTTATTTCTTGTCCACGGATTTTAATACCTACTCCGCATTTTTCCTTCGTTTCCTTTACTGCTTGCTCAATATACAGATTGACTAACATCGGGGAGAGGCTACAACCGTGTCTCACTCCCTTCCCAACCACTGCTCCCCTTTCATGCCCCTCGAGTCTTATAACTGCCAACTGATTTCTGTACAAAGTGTAAATACCCTTTCGCTCCCTGTATTTTACCCCCGCCACCTTCACGGTGTGACATCAGTCGGCATAATTAACAACCTAAGTTTTAGCATACACAACATACAAATTGGTGACGACCCTTAAATCAAACACCGCAAAAGGAACTTACCGTAATATTGTGCCAGAAAGGTGAGATTCTTGATGTAGTTGCACAGAGGAGAGCTGAAGCGGTCCGCAGACCGTAAAACGGAAGGTCTGAAGTCTTACGGAATTCCCCGCGGTCTCGGTCTCGCAGTCTTGGCGTGTTTGCCGAGAGCCGGCGCCGGCAGCAGCGGCCGCTGTCTGGGCCGCGCTCCGTGTGGTGGGTCACGTACCGGCTCCCCTAATCCGGCGAGGGATGCGCGCGCTCCAAGCAGCCCAAACGTGCCGCTACAACAGCACAGGAGGCGTCTCTCTGCTCGCCCGCGGCGGCTTCCTGACATCCGTTCTGTCTTATGACGCTCCTTACAGGACACACACACACGATCTGTTAGTTATAACAATATTCATCAGTCCTTCGATCGCCTATCAGCACTACACCGTGTAATTTGTTATGACCTGACGAAACTACAGTCACAACGGTGGGCACTTTAATTACTCTGAAAATGGTTCATCAGAAAATTACTGGCCATTAAAATTTCTACACCAAGAAGAAATGCAGCCGATAAACGGGCAATCATTGGAAAAATATATTACACTAGAACTGACGTGTGATTACATTTTCACGCAATTTGGGTGCATAGATCCTGAGAAATCAGTACCCAGAGCAGCCACCTCTGGCCGTACTAACGGCCTTGATACGCCTCGGCATTGAGTCAAACAGAGCTTGGATGGCGTGTACAGGTACAGCTGCCCATGCAGCTTCAACGCGATACCACAGTTCATCAAGAGTGGTGACTGGCGTATTGTGACGAGCCAGTTGCTCTGCCACCATTGGCCAGACGTTTTCAATTGTTGAGAGATCTGGAGAATGTGCTGGCCAGGGCAGCAGTCGAACATTTTCTGTATCCAGAAAGGCCCGTACAGGACCTGCTACACGGTCGTGCATTATCCTGCTGAAATGTAGGGTTCCGCAAGGATCGAATGAAGGGTAGCGCCACGGGTCGTAACGCATCTGAAATGTAACGTCCGCTGTTCAGAGTGCCGTCAATGTCAACAAGAGGTGACCGAGACGTGTAACCAATGGCACCCCATACCATCACGCCGGTTGATACGCCAGTATGGCGATGACGAATACACGCTTGAAATGTGCCTTCGTTGCGATGTCGCCAAACACGGATGCGACCATCATGATGCTGTAAACAGAACCTCGATTCATACGAAAAAATGACGTTTTGCCATTCGTGCACCCAGGTTCGTCGTTGAGTACACCATCGCAGGCGCTCCTGTCTGTGATGCAGCGTGAAGGGTAACCGCAGCCATGGTCTCCGAGCTGATAGTCCATGCTGCTGCAAACGTCGTCGAACTGTTCGTGCAGATGGTTGTTGTCTTGCAAACGTCCCCATCTGTTGACTCAGGGATCGAGACGTGGCTGCACGACCCGTTACAGCCATGCGGGTAAGATGCCTGTCATCTCGACTGCTGGTGATACGAGGCCGTTGGGATCCAGTACGGCGTTCTGTATTACCCTCCTGAACCCACCGATTCCATATTCTGCTAACAGTCATTGGATCTCGACCAACGCGAGCAGCAATGTCGTGATACGATAAACAGCAATCCTGATAGGCAGCAATCCGACGTTTATCAAAGTCGGAAACGTGATGGTACGCATTTCTCCTCCTTACACGAGGCATCACAAGAACGTTTCACCAGGCA
Organism: Schistocerca nitens; assembly: GCF_023898315.1. Lineage (NCBI taxonomy): Eukaryota > Metazoa > Arthropoda > Insecta > Orthoptera > Acrididae > Schistocerca > Schistocerca nitens. The sequence goes on from NC_064614.1 coordinate 75,365,648, forward strand.
ACGCCGGTCAACTGCTGTTTGTGTATGAGAAATCGGTTGGAAACTTTCCTCCTGGCAGCACTTTCTAGGTGTCGCCACCGGCGCCAACCTGAGAAGCTAATCATTTGCATATGACAGCATCTAATTCCTGTCGGTTAAATTTCTCATCTGTAGCACATCATCTTCTTGGCTTAGCAATTTTAATGGCCACTAGTGTAAAACATATGAAATATTACGAGGGCTATTCGCAAAGAAAGAGTGGATCGATTGCGAAATGGAAACCACAGTGAAAGTCCGATGACGTTAAGCGCAGATATGCCGGACAGTGTCTGAAGTGTTCCTGTCGATAGCGTCACGTCGCTCTTTTCAGACCTGAGCGCACAGTGACCGCGTAAAGATGTCTGTCGCCAGGTAAGAGTGCCTCTGAGATTACGTCTGATTTCACGCAACCCACACAAAGTAACCGTCATACGTTTAAGTCTCTTTGAAAATTCTCGGCCGCACACTGCAGGGGAGAACGAGGACGCTTCCGCAGCGTTCTAGATGAGAAATGTTTGCTCACCCTCCGCAACAGCCCGAACTTGGCTCCCTCTGTTTCTCAACTCTGTTCTCATTAACCGCTGGCTATGAGAACAAAGCTTTGACACAGCCGATAAGCTGCAGATCAGCCGAAAGTACAGGCGGCTGCCTTCTATGATCAGAGTGTTGGAAAGGTGGTACAATGTTGCATCATATATATCAGTCTTTGGTATGTCCTTTTGACTGGAGGTGTGGAGGACCATGGCCGATCACTGTTGTAAGAAGTTGAAACTCCTACAGCCCTCCATATGTTATTTATTCTGTCAGTTTCGTTGCTTTAATGCGTCATTTTCAGGCGTTGCTTGATGCAGAAGGGGTCATCGTACATATGGGTCATGTTGACCCCTTCACCATCAGCCAAGGCCTGAAGATGGCGCACTGAAGCACCGAAACTACACAATAAATAAAATAATAAGGACCTCTGTGGATTTTTCATTTTCTTACGTTGTTGCAGTCGATGTGGCGACTATGTAGTGAAGTAACTGGAAGATGTAGCTAACTAGCAAATAAAACATTTTTGATTTTCACTGTGGTTTCCATTTCTCGATCGACTGATCTTATCTTGTGACCGCCGGCCGTTGTGGCACAGCGGTTCTAGGCGCTTCAGTCCGGAAACGCGCTGCTGCTTCGGTGGCAGTTTCGAATCCTGTCTCGGGCATGGATGTGTGATGTCAAAAATGGTTCAAATGGCTCTGAGCACTATGGGACTCAACTGCTGTGGTCATAAGTCCCCTAGAACTTAGAACTACTTAAACCTAACTAACCTAAGGACAGCACACAACACCCAGCCATCACGAGGCAGAGAAAATCCCTGACCCCGCCGGTAATCGAACCCGGGAACCCGGGCGTGGGAAGCGAGAACGCTACCGCACGACCACGAGATGAGGGCTGTGTGATGTCCTTAGGTTAGTTAGGTTTAAGTAGTTCTAAGCGTAGGGGACTGACGACCTCAGACGTGCTGAGAGCCATTTGAATCATTTTTATTTTTTATTTTCTGACGGGCCTCGTAGTTCACTTTATCACGAGAATGCCTAAGACTGGCATAAATAGGGAGCTCCGGTCCTGCCTTAGCAGTGTGTTCGTCGCACCTGAAGATGTCGGCCAGTATTGTGGAGTTTTCACTATGACATCCGACATCTCGCCCGAGAACCATATATACAATGATAAAAAGGTTTACTTAACAGAATGAGATTTTCACTCTGCAGCGGAGTGTGCGCTGATATGAAACTTCCTGGCAGATTAAAACTGTGTGCCCGACCGAGACTCGAACTCGGGACCTTTGCCTTTCGCGGGCAAGTGCTCTACCAACTGAGCTACCGAAGCACGACTCACGTCCGGCCCTCACAGCTTTACTTCTGCCAGTATCTCGTCCCCTACCTTCCAAACTTTACAGAAGCTCTCCTGCGAACCTTGCAGAACTAGCACTCCTGAAAGAAAGGATATTGCGGAGACATGGCTTAGCCACAGCCTGGGGGATGTTTGGTAGAGCACTTGCCCGCGAAAGGCAAAGGTCCCGAGTTCGAGTCTCGGTCGGGCACACAGTTTTAATTTGCCAGGAAGTTTCAGGTTTGCTTAACTTTTCGCACTCCACAGCCACAGGGAAGTGCCGAACATTTACAACTGTATTTGAATGTTAAAGCATCACTTCATGTACACGTTGTCCGCCCCGGGTTGCGGAGTGGTCAGCGCGATAGAATGTCAATCCTAAGAGCCCGGGTTCTATTCCCGGCTGGGTCGGAGATTTTCTCCGCTCACGGACTGGGTGTTGTGTTGTCCTAATCATCATCATTTCATCCCCATCGACGCGCAAGTCGCCGAAGTGGCTTTAAATCGAAAGACATGCATCCATCGAACGTCTACCCGACGGGAAGCCCTAGTCACACATTTTCATTTATGTCACGTTTACTAAACTTTTCTCTCGAAGTACAAAATTCTCGTTGCTCAAAATTACAGTTCCATCTAACACATAAGTAGAATGTGAGCTGTTACTAATCGATGTTGTCTTCTGATCGGGGATCACGAATTGGGCTGAGCGATTCCATGCTCACCTGTAGATCGTTCTACGTGCGGTGGCGCTGCAAACCCGGGTCGGTGTACACTGCAACGAAACATCTATAACTTCTGTGGAATCGAAGCGACTTGCCGACTTTGGTATAGCATCGCGATCTTTGCACGATAACACATAATTCCTCTTTCTCCTTGCTTAATTTACTTATGCGAAAATACGAGCGTATCACAATAAGCGCAAAAAGTGGAAACCCGCTGTGGATAGTATTCAACCTCTCGCAAGAGACACTGAATATGGCAAAATATCGCCTCCCATGCGCTTCCGCGACTGCCGTAGATGAATGCTGGGTGTACCACTATAACCTCAGACGACGGAGGAATCCTAATAAACATGTCTTTAAAAAGGGGAACAGTGGACACATCCCATATAAATGTCCACTAGTAGGTATCTAGATTGTGTATATCCCAGCGCAAGAGGCACTTTACGTCCGTAAGACAGCGGATCGACTGCTAATGCATAAAATCCCGCTAAATCATTCACGTTCGCCAAGGCCAAGAAAACGTAAAATTATTATTTTACCCGAAGTCTATTTGTAGAACTCCTTGACTGTTTCTGGAATAAATAACCCACTGAAGACGGCAATAAGTGAGTAGGTAGTGACGATTTCATTTTTCCCAATTGGTTTAGCGCCACACATACACCTACAGTGTCTTTTAAACTTCCATCTCCAATTCCACATAAATTGTATTGCCATTTTCAGTCGCAATTTGAGTTAATGACAGTCATAATCAATTTAAGTGATAGGTTAGTAGCGGTCACCATATGATTAGTATCCACCGCATGTTGTTGTTCCGATTGAAATATATTTTTTGAACAGTAGTGCTACTGACAACTTGACTCATGCATATTATGTTATTTATATATGTTTGACGATGCTTGTGCTGATTCTGCATTTAACATTTGACGATGCCACCATGGCTGCAGTACATTAGGACTTTGTTTTTATGAGATAGATTTCATGATGGTCATTATAGACCGAAACTGGTAATCTGTTAACAAAACGTTTGTGACCATAGGCGTAAAGTAAAGGAAACTTATTGAAATATATTTCGACTGTCATTCCTCTCAGTTCAGATGGCCAATAGTATGAGACTTCTCTATATTCAGTAACGCACAAATAGAGAAATACATAGCTCTGGTTACTTACTTATTGAAAAACATCTCAACGTTGACAGTTCCGGTAGCACTCGACTACTCACCTCTATTAAAACACCATTTTCACTTCGGTTAGTGTTATTCTCGAATGTTCTGCATGAAAACTAGAAGAATTTAGCTGAACCATTGTCCGGAAAATATTGCAGGCACCCAAGGCCCACGACAGAGACATGCCGTGGCGAGTACATCACAGTACACGACATTGCAGGTTTTACTAGTGCCAGAGCCGTCTCCTGCACGTGGCGAGTAACTGTTTCGGACGAGTTTAATAGTTCTTGACTGTGTTTTTAAGTGCATGCAAACACTCCATAGTACACGACAGAGTTATGACCATTAACGGGTATCTTTTCAATTACTTATTAATTTCCAATTGCCCTATATGGAGCCGAGCGTTCGCGAAATGTGGCGGACAAACCGGTTTGTGTTTGCAGGGTCCGTTTTACCCGATGGCGTAGGCATACACCGAACTTGCATAATTCAGAATATCAAATCAAACACCTTTCAGCCGTCTGATTTCCGAACTGTTATTTGATTCGGCTACCAGTTTCGGCTATATATTACGCCATCTTCAGGCCGACAATGGTAGCCCAATAAAATAACAGTTTGGAAATTAGACGGCTATATATTACGCCATCTTCAGGCCGACAATGGTAGCGCAATAAAATAACAGTTTGGAAATTACACGGCTGAAAGGTGATTTATTTTACATTCTGTACTGAACAGCCGAGGTCTCGCAGCCATCTCTGAAAAGATGGACATACAGTCTGTGACGTCCCCTCTCCCCTTTTGTTGTCGCTGTTGATGTTGAGCCGCTACTGCTACAGCTCGGTCGGTGGAATGGAGACGCGACGCGCAGTGATGGTTGTCCCCGTCGGATAACGTGGAACAGCACCTGAAAATCTCTAAAGAAAATTGTTCCTCGCGTAATGTATGCAAGTCCGTTTGAGAGTCCTCACAGCCTTCTCGGCAATGCGAACTGCTGATTTTAATTGTCTGTTATGGTTTTATGATGATTTGCTACGCCCGGTTAGTTAATTATTGCACTTTTGAGTGTATCATTCATCACCGGCGTCGTTTCACACCACTGAAGCGAGGAAAAGTTCATTTCCGGTTCAGTATCAGTTCTAGTTGTTACGTTGCTAGGCAGAATTGTTCACTACGGCACGACGCAAATCCAGAGATAATCTATAATGCTATCTTGCTTTCGTGCGTCGTAATATAAGTACGGCAAAACACTCCTTTCAATGCCCAATGTTCATCAAGTCACTCTGTCAATTAAAATGTTCACAGTTAATTAATTTTCATCATAAACTATCACACAGTTCAATTAATGATGGAGCCAACATGTGAGATTTCCATTACTGACGAACAATTTTTATTGTTCCTTCTTAACAGTTAATTTATAATCATCACGCCACACGCCCATCGGATGGATCAGATCAATTACGATTCTTTTCAGTTCGGTGATCGTGACAATTACGACAACTTTTACAATCGGCGTTTTTGTATTTTCTTCGTATGGTCGTATTAATGTTTCCTACTCGACGCAAAACCGAGCGAGGTGGCGCAGTGGTTAGCACACTGGACTCGCATTCGGGAGGACGACGGTTCAATCCCGCGTCCGGCCATCCTGATTTAGGTTTTCCGTGATTTCCCTAAATCGCTCCAGGCAAATGCCGGGATGGTTCCTCTGAAAGGGCACGGCCGACTTCCTTCCCTAATCCGATGAGACCGATGACCTCGCTGTTTGGTCTCTTCCCCCAAAAACCAACCAACCAACCAACGCAACGCAAATCAGGTATTGCAGTCTTCGATGCTATGTCCATTCTTCGTTGTAATTGTTCACTTTGATGAAGGCTGAGTCCAACAATAATATATCCAATAATTAAAGTTCGTTAACTCGGCGTACACTATCAGAATATCACTTCAAGTTCTCAAGTCAGAATAACTGAGAAGAAAGACCGCGCATATCTATCACGCAGTAGTCCTTTTTTGAACAGAAACAATCTCGTACCGTTCCGTTTGCAGTACTACAACAAACGGTGCTCCCTCACGACTTGATAGCATGCAAGCTAGCAAGCGACTAACATTTCCATGATCGAGCATTGTAGACGCATTGATTTTCCTTTTCGCCGCGTTTACAACTCCATTTCACAATAAATGTTATCTCTGACCGACATATTACTTTGGACTTAACTTTCGTTGTACAGATTCGCAGTTATTACTGAGATGCTTGATAGCTAATTAAAAATAACCTTTCTTTCTTTCCACCTTTATATCATGACATACTCAGTATTAATGGAAATTGGTTTTTATCAAAACTGTAAGGAGTTATATTACTGTCAAAGTTGTCGTACCTGTCAGGATAACACTGTTCCCTACTTTAAATTATCATGACATTCTTATTTGGGTTTTCGGGTTTCTTGGGGTGTTACATCATTCACTCCGGTTGCAGGTGATGTAAGTTTGGTTGCCTATCTCAAGGTGCATAATATACACTGTTGGCCACCGTAAATGCAACACCCTGAAGGAAGCATCCGAATCAAGTGAAATTTACACCATGGGTTTGCAGCGATGAGATATGCAACTGATTAGAATTTGAGCGCAGACGCACATCACGCGCGCCTGTGGCGCCACCTCATAGCGCCATTTAAGGCTTGGCGATTTCGACGAGTGTACGTTCGGCACGTGTGTTTACCTTGTGGTTGTTTCACAAGACGATCAGTTATGCCTCGTAGACAACAGCGAACATCTTTTGATCAAGTATCCGAGTTCGACAGAGGAAGGATAGTGGCTTACCGAGATTGTGGATTATCATACAGAGAAATCGCTAGTCGTGTTGGACGAAACCAAACAACTGCAATGCGGATATGTGACCGTTGGATGCAGGAGGGTACGACGGACCGACGTGGTCGATCGCATTCACCTCGGTGCACCACTGCACGTGCTGATAGGCAAATTGTGCGCATGGCAGTGACGGATCGCTCAGTGACATCCCGAACCATAGCACAGCACATTGCGTCTGTAACGCATCATCCAGTGTCTGCGCGTACCATTCGACGCCGTATACAGCAGAGTGGTCTGTCCGCAAGACGTCCATTGCTTCGTCTACCATTGACGCAGAACGACAGACGTCTCCGTCGCCAATGGTTTGATGACAGACGGATGTGGACGGCAGAATGGAATGACGTTGTCTTTACTGACGAGGCACGCTTCTGTCTGCAGCACCACGATGGTCGGATTCGAGTGTGGAGACACCGTGGAGAGAGGATGCTGGACAGCTGCATTATGCACCGCCACACTGGTCTTGCACCGGCTATTATGGTATGGGGCGGTATTGGATATTACTCTCGCACGCCTCTAGTACGCATTGCCGTTACTTTTAATAGCCGGCGCTACATATCCGAGGTGCTGGAGCCGGTTGTCCTTCCTTACCTTCAGGGCTCGGCCACAGCCATATTTCAAGAGGATAATGCGCGACCACACGTGGCACGCATTGTCCAAAGGTTCTTCGTCAATAACCAGATTGAATTGCTTCCCTGGCCGGCTCGCTCTCCGGATCTTTCGCCGATAGAAAACCTGTGGTCCATGATTGCTCAACGAGTGACCCAGATTACATCCCCAGCTGCCACACCAGATGATCTTTGGCAACGTGTGGAAGCTGCTTGGGCTGCTGTACCCCAGGAACAGATCCAGCGTCTCTTTGACTCAATACCGAGACGTGTGGCAGCGGTGATCTTCAACAATGGCGGCTACTCTGGCTACTGATTCTGGCAGGAACCACATGTCACAGACGTCTGTAAACGTAATCATTTGATACTTGGTCGACATGTTATCTACAAAATAAATTTTGTCTTTCTTGGTGTTGCATTTACGGTGGCCAGCAGTGTATTTTCAGCGCCACTTATTTGTTGCCCACCCGGTGTATTACTTACACGCTTTCTTTTGCCTTTAACTAACTGAACTACTCTCATTCAATATATGGCTTTTGTGTCTGCCATCATATCACATTATCTCATAATATTATCTCGGGGCGACTGTTCAGCCTGTTAGGTGGGGCAGTTAATACTTGCTAGTACTAACCATTAGTAACCAGCAATCACTCTCAGACGAACTCAAGCTATAATATGAAAGAAGTCTTGTGCTTTAAAGGCACATCTGTATGCTGAGCTTTTATTAGCAGAAAATGTAATTATAAGTAATGAAATGAAGAAGTAGTTTGAGCCATAGATATAGTCCACGGCTGTATAAATATCGTACGCACTCGCTGGAAACATTTCAAGATATTTGATCATCAGCTTATTGGCGTAATAAGAGGCAACCTTTGTTTTCTAGGTTCTTGTCCAGGTCGGACGTATTTTGGCACACCGCCGTTAATACTACCTTATTTTATTACTACATTCACGAGTTGCAAGAAAACGGCACTCGTAATTGCATAATACAAGTCTCAATGTAAGTGTCGTAATTTGTATTTTATTTCAGAATGTACTGTTATTACTAACCTATGTGTGTTTTATTTTGTATCTTTTGTCATTGTAAGATGGTTGGGTGACATGGCATGGGAAAAGGTTAAGTACATCTAAGCAAAAAGTCTTCCAGCTCAATCCACCGTCGTCTTCCGGTGCTGTCTTATTACGAAGTCCGATTTTAGAGAAAACACAAAGAAACACGATTAAAAATACATAAACGGACTGTTAACAAAAATCCATGCTCAAGCGCCGAGAGTTTGTATGATATTTAATATTGATTATTATATTTCATTGTATTGTCTTGATCCAGGTACGATCGAGCCAAAAAATTAAAGTACATAACACAGACCGTGATCCAGCCACAAGCCCAAGACCGATATACTGGTTACATGAGGCAGAAAAGCGAAAAGAGATTGACATATGTTGCGGGCAGCTGTTTTATGACTGACGCTCACGGAACTGTAAAAGCAGACCATACCAGTATGTACAACTCCTTTCTTGTAATGCCTTCCACGGGAATAGGATCAGCACTTCCAAAACGCCTTCGTGCTTGCTAAAACAAACTGACAACGAAACGCGATACTTTTGTTTCGACATTTTCTGTTTATCGATGCTTTCTGGCTATAATCTCGGACTGACGAGTAATATTCAAGTATCGGTTGAACAGCAGTTTTGTAACTTCCCTCATAAGGGTGCATTACTCTTTGAGAGGACTCTACCAACGAAACTCAGACTGAAGTTCGTCCATCCTGGGATTAATATTAAAAAGGTTAGCACTTCCCAATGTTCTACAAAATTTTGACGGGGTGGTCAAGGCAAAACAGGCCTTGTCTTAAACTGAATGTGATATTTGAAGCACTGTGAGTGTTGTTATTCCTTAACTCTAAGACGGTGCTCGAGCTGGCTCGGGTGATGCCACATATGTCAAGCGGCGATTTAGTGATCAGCGTTGCGTTGCCAGTAATCAGTTTCAAGATTGTTGTGAATACAGTTCTGCAGAATGCCTTTTTCAATAAAGAGTGTTCCTGTTGAAACTTGCTTTGGACGTAAATTGTTAACAACGTTAAATGAAAGTATCTCAATAAATTTTCCAGAAACAGCTGCTCCAGCAGAAAATATTGTGCAGAAATTGATCACTAAATTCAGAGCAGCAGGTTCAGTCGCTAGTGGCGAAAATAATTGTGTAAAGGGAATTTGTTTGCCGTGGAGTTTTGGAAGTGTTCACGAGACTATAGTAACAAGGTCACGGAAATCAACTAGACGGCTATCCTCCCAACTAAACATCAAAAGGACTCCATGACAGAGCATGTTGAAGTTGTTACATGTGCAAGCATACAAAGTAAGACACATGCAAGCATTCAAACCCATGGATTACGCACAATGACAATACTGTTGCGAATTGTTACCCATGCATGTCATGACGGTTATCTGGATCAAAATCTTTACTTCAACTCAGAAGGAGCATGGTTTCACCTTAGCTGATACGTGAACTCTCAAAACACACGATATTGGTTAACAGATAATCCAACTGAACGCTACGCGGTGCTTCAGCATGATTTGAAGGTAGGTGTTTGGTGTTAAAACCAACGTATTGTAGACCTAATTTTAACAACATCGTCAACCCTCAAGTGCATGTAATGAAACTGTTGCAACTATTCATAGCGCAGCTAACGGGGAAAGAACGGGACTATGCCTTTTTTCTGTGAGATGGCGGTGCGGAGCGTACTTCACGGCTTTCACTGTCATAAGCCCATTAATTTTCAGAGAAGAACGTACAGTTTCCGTCGGCTTATAATCTACCAGTTCGCACTGTCTGTCTACGTATGATTTTAAATTGTAGGGTAATTTAAAGGAGAAGGTCTACAGCAACAACCCGCATAAAATTCAATAACTGAACACAAATATACGCAGTGTAATCGCGGAAATCATATCAAATGAGTTACCAGAAACATGCCGAGACTTGCTGCATTCTATATCGAAGTTTATGGTGAACGTTTTCAGTGCCTCCTGTTATTTATTAACCTATTGAATGTTCAGTAAGTTGGTTTTCATAATATTAATTTACTACTCAGTACTCTGCGTTTACAATGAACAAGTGAATTATCTATATGTCATTTATGAGACATGAGGCCGCTTTTATTTTGGCCACCCTGTATTTATTTGGTGTCACGAATCAGTTTTCGACTTCTCGCGCTATCTTCAGGCGACAACTGAACGTCGAAAATACAGATAAACATGATGTGCGACTCACACAGATATTAATTATACAGAAGACACAAAAATGACAGATTTTTTACATAGGAAAACATCTTTTTTGTCAGAGATAAATAGCTACATTAACTAGAAAAGGGCGGTGAACCAATTGTTTATGTCGATATACATTTAACAACCCACGGAAAATGAGATAAATATGCGTTTCAGTCAAGTGCTCGTAATAAAAATTAATTTATCAAGGGAGAAAATGGAAACTACGTCTGATGATTTAATACTAGGCTGCCGTTCTGTATCATGTGTTCGTTAATTCCCAGTACGTCCAATAGGATCATCTTTTTACTTTTCTTAACATAATGTAAAACTTCACATTCTAAATAATATGAATAGTTTTCTGCTAAAAACGACCAGCAGAAGAAGAATCTTTTTTCCTTAATCTCCATCTTCTCTGATGTTAACATAGCCTAACTGCCACAGCTCTGCCTGACTGACGAATATAGCCTACCATATTTTGAAACTGCGTAACAGTGGTTTTATGAATACCACTCTGTGACAAGGTTGCAGTTTCTCTTTACTAATGAGTAAAATTTTTATATATAAAATGTAGATCTGTAGTTGCGAGACGTTAACATTTTTGCAGGTTGTCTGAAACGCTGCCAAAATAACTACTGAGTGATTGCTGTTGGCCAGCGTACAGAAGCGGCATAATTTTATGCATTTCCTTTTTGTTAGTATGTTATCAATCAGGGCAGAGGGTGTTCGATGGTCTGAGTTCTGTTTAAAAGACTGATTCAGATAATGAAACAGATGTGAGACAATGTACCCTCGAATGGTAAGCTGCATGTTTGTGGCTTCGTGGATGCTGGGAGCGTCCAGGGATTACGGTACAAGAAGCTCTATTTTTGCTGTAAATGCTAGATAAGTATCTTCTTGTATTAGTATCTATATTAAGGTCCCAGAAATTTGTAGAAGACCCTTCCAGCTTCATTGTAAACGGGAGTTTCTCCATCCTCCCAGCTTCATTGCAAACGGGAGTTTCTTACGTTGTGAGTTTAACTGCTGTAGTAATGTGTCCAATTGTCTAGAGGCATCGGTCCACAAACACAGCGTATCATCGATAGATTTGAACCAGCGCTTAATTTCTTAATGCAGTAGCTCTCTCTGCAATATATATTTTAAATACATTTACTATTACTATCAAGTTCTTGCAAGCAAATATCGAAAGTTCAGTTAACATCTTAGGATTAGTTTATGCGGACGTTCGATTTAAAATCGCTCCGTACGCAATCTACAGATATTTAAGGTGACGGGTTCCAGTGTTTGTTCGCCAATCTTACAATGTACAATAATGGCTCTTTGCTCCTATTTATGCAGAATTCATAAAATTTGTTTGTGTTGAGGATCAACTGCCAACCCTTTCACCAAAGATCTATACCCTACGGGTCTTCCTGCACTTCGCTGTATTTTATAGTGTTGCGATTGCGTTGTGTACAATAGTATCAATTGAGAAGAGCGTGGAACTTTCGACCTAATGAACGAAGCAAGGCGGATATACTATGCAAGCAGAGAGAGCATTCCTTCCTAATATGGCTAGTAGTATCGAATGTAGGCCTTAGTTTGAGAAAGAAAACTTTTCTGACACTCAGGAATGTATTTAAGTGAGACATGGACTATGAGAAACCTGGATAAGAAGAGACTCAAAGCGATTGAGATGTGACGCTACAGAGGTATATTGCAACAAATACAAACTAGGTGAAACTAGGTGCTGGCCACTGTGGCGAAGAGTTCCAGGCCCTTCAGTCCGGAACCGCGCTGCTGCTAGTGTCGCAGGTTCGAATCCTGCGTCGGGTATGGATGTGTGTGATGTCCTTAGGTTAGTTAGGTTTAAGTAGATCTAAGTCTGTGGGACTGATGACCTCAGATGTTAAGTCCCACAGTGCTTAGAGCCATTTTATTTTTACAATCGAGATGGTTTCCAGCAAAAATTAGCATCAGGTAATCACTGACGAGAAGGGACAGAATGACAGAATACGTGTTGAGACAACAGGGAATAACTTCCATGTCACTAGAGAGAGCTGTTGAGGGTAAAAGCTGTAGAGGATGATAGAGATTGGACTGATTACAAGAAATAATCGAGAGGCTTCAAGTCAGTCACTGAAGCTAGGACTGGCATGGACAATACGTCAGCTAAAAATATAAGGTACACCATGCCTAGTACAGTGTCGGAAAACTGTTAGAGTTCAAAACAGCTTCCAGTCCTTTCGGAGTGGATAAATATAGGTATTGTATGGTTTTCAAAGAAATTTTATACCATTCATCCTACAAAATATTAGCAATTTCAGGTATCGATAATGGAGGTGCTCAGCGATCACGCAACTGCCTCTCCAAAATAGAGTACAAAGTTTCAATAATACTGAATCTATCCTGGTGTTCGCAAAACCAGTCCTGGGCCATGTGAGCTGTGTGGACTTGAGCCCTGTCTTCTGAGAACAGAGCGTCACCATTGACGGACAAACAGACTACCCTAGAATGGAACTTGTCAGCTACGATTGTCACATAATCCTTGGCAGTACTCCAGCCTTGCACAGTAACTTTGGGGCTCATACACTACAGAGATTGGACTGATTACAAGAAATAATGGAGAGGCTTCAATTCAGTCACTGAAACTTGGACTGGCATGGAGAATACGTCAGCTAAAAATTTAAGGTACACCACGCCTAGTACAGTGTCGGAAAACTGTTAGAATTCAAAACAGCTTCCAGTCCTTTCCTTCCTGCTCAAATCATCACTGAATCCCCGGCATGTTTCACTGTTGGGGCGTAAACTTTACCAGGAGTTTGCAAACAGAGTGAAACAAGACTCTTGACTTTCTTGCAATGCTCCATAGTAATGACTCCGGCACCACTTTCTTCTGTTATGGGAATTTACATCATTATGGAAATGGAAGAGGATGAAGATGAAATGGGAGATAAGATACTGCGTGAAGAGTTTGACAGAGCACTGAAAGACCTGAGTCGAAACAAGGCCCGGGAGTAGACAACATTCCATTAGAACTACTGATGGCCTTGGGAGAGCCAGTCATGACAAAACTCTACCATCTGGTGAGCAAGATGTATGAGACAGGCGAAATACCCACAGACTTCAAGAAGAATATAATAATTCCAATCCCAAAGAAAGCAGGTGTTGACAGATGTGAAAATTACCGAACTATCAGTTTAATAAGTCACAGCTGCAAAATACTAACGCGAATTCTTTACAGACGAATGGAAAAACTGGTAGAAGCGGACCTCGGGGAAGATCAGTTTGGATTCCGTAGAAATGTTGGAACACGTGAGGCAATACTAACCTTACGACTTACCTTAGAAGGAAGATTAAGAAAAGGCAAACCTACGTTTCTAGCATTTGTAGACTTAGAGAAAGCTTTTGACAACGTTAACTGGAATACTCTCTTTCAAATTCTGAAGGTGGCAGGGGTAAAATACAGGGAGCGAAAGGCTATTTACAATTAGTACAGAAACCAGATGGCAGTTATAAGAGTCGAGGGGCATGAAAGGGAAGCAGTGGTTGGGAAAGGAGTGAGACAGGGCTGTAGCCTCTCCCCGATTATATTCAATCTGTATACTGAGCAAGCAGTAAAGGAAACAAAAGAAAAATTCGGAGTAGGTATTAAAATTCATGGAGAAGAAGTAAAAACTTTGAGGTTCGCCGATGACATTGTAATTCTGTCAGAGACAGCAAAAGACTTGTAAGAGCAGTTGAACGGAATGGACAGTGTCTTGAAAGGAGGATATAAGATGAACATCAACAAAAGCAAAACGAAGATAATGGAATGTAGTCAAATTAAATCAGGTGATGCTGAGGGGATTAGATTAGGAAATGAGACACTTAAAGTAGTAAAGGAGTTTTGCTATTTAGGGAGCAAAATAACTGATGATGGTCGAAGTAGGGAGGATATAAAATGTAGACTGGCAATGGAGAGGAAATCGTTTCTGAAGAAGAGAAATTTGTTAACATAGAGTACAGATTTAAGTGTCAGGAAGTCGTTTCTGAAAGTATTTGTATGGAGTGTAGCCATGTATGGAAGTGAAACATGGACGATAACCAGTTTGGACAAGAAGAGAATAGAAGATTTTGAAATGTGGTGCTACAGAAGAATGCTGAAGATAAGATGGGTAGACCACATAACTAATGAGGAGGTATTGAATAGGATTGGGGAGAAGAGAAGTTTGTGGCACAACTTGACTAGAAGAAGGGATCGGTTGGTAGGACATGTTTTGAGGCATCAAGGGATCACAAATTTAGCATTGGAGGGCAGCGTGGAGGGTAAAAATCGTAGAGGGAGACCAAGAGATGAATACACTAAGCAGATTCAGAAGGATGTAAGTTGCAGTAGGTACTGGGAGATGAAGAAGCTTGCACAGGATAGAGTAGCATGGAGAGCTGCATCAAACCAGTCTCAGGACTGAAGACCACAACAACAACAACAACATCCTTGGTAAGTGGTGTTCGAATTCCAGCTCTCCCTGAAATTTCCTGCTTCTGGAGGTTCCTTTGTGTAGTTTTGGTACTGACAGTGTCTTCGAGTGCGACATTTAGTTACACGGTGACTTTTGCAACCGTTATCCTCTATTTTTCGTCACATTTCTCCTCAGTGACCGTCCGTCGCGATCACTCAAACTACTGTCCGCGTTGGGAGTTAGCGGGTGCTGTATTTGCGCTTTTCCTGTATACGGTATAAGTCTTCGATACGATGCTCCTTGAAAAACCAAACACTTCGACTACCTCGGTTACGGAAGCGCCCATCATACGAGCAGCAACAATTTGACCACGTTCGAATTCACTTAGCTCTCATATAATGCTCTCACAACTGTACAGAACACCATTCTGATTATGACTGACGACGTAGTGAGAACACTGCACAGGTGCTGTTCGCGATCAGATACACCGACGTAACCTGCAGTCTCGCTTAGCAACTGCATTTACGTTTAAACATGCATTTCTCTCGGTGTTTTCATGTTTCTTTCCAAACTCTGCAGTTTGGCAAGTTTCATTACGTTTATAACTGATAGAAAAGTTTCAGTAAATGTGGTACCTCGACGTAAAATAACTGCTCAGTTAAAAATGTAATGAACCGTGGACAATGTCCGATGCACAATAGTTACAACTTTTCCGGAAAAACGGCTGACAATTCTCGTCGGGTGGAGCATTCAGGCTGGGACACGGCGAACTCCTGAGGTGGGCCTTGAGCCAGAGAAATGGAGTGCCTCCGAAACCCAATAAAAGGGGAAGTCAGTGGCTGGTCCATCGGGAGATGGATTGGAGAGGAGAGAAAGAAGCAGATCCCAGCTGAACTGACCGCAATTTGTATTGGCCGTTGTGCGGGGCTGCGCGCCCGCATTCTCTGCACTTCGGATCTGCCCCTTGTGTGTGTTCGTGTCCGTGTGTGTGTCTGTGTGTGTGTGTGTGTGTGTGTGTGTGTGTGGTGTGAGTGAGTACGTGTGTGTGGTCTGAGGCGGGCCAGCAGCACGTACAGTGCCTGTATGGTTCCTGAATAGGGCCCGGCCAGGGGAATACATCGCGTAATGATCTCTCTTCAGGGGCAACAGAAAGGGCAGAATGCGGCGCCATTGAGAAGCCCTCGCCGCCACGGGCTATCGGTGAAAAACACCGGAGTCGGCGTGCCGAGGTACGCCCCCGCACAACACGCTCGCCTAACCCAGTTTCCTTCCGGCTGCGAGCTTCTGCTGGATACGCCGCGCCGCATTCGCCTCTCCTCTCACTGTTGCTGCCTGCCTCCGCTGCACAGTAGGAATGCATCTCGACTTCAGCGCCAACAATAGGCGAACGTTCCAGCGTGTACTCGCAGGTATTACTAATACCTTCGTCTTCTACGAAGGCGCCGTAAACTCAACGTCAAACTCGCTCCGTCCCCTTGATTACTGTATTGTCGTCTACAAAAATGGATACATCGTTATTCGTTGCAGTGTAACAGTGGCGTGAAATCAATAAAAATGACACTCTATCCAAGGAGATTAAGTGGCTAATACGTAATTTTATTTTTTTATTTATATTTTTATACTGCGTGTGATACGACACCCTCCAAGGGTGACAAACTATTATACCCACAGCATGTTGTTGTTGTTGTTGTGGTCTTCAGTCCTGAGACTGGTGTGATGCAAGCTCTCCATGCTATTCTATCCTGTGCAAGCTTCTTCATCTCTCAGTACTTACTGCAGCCGACATCCTTCTGAATCAATTTAGTGTATTCATCTCTTGGTCTCCCTCTACGATTTTTACCCTCCACGCTGCCCTCCAATACTAAATTGGTGATCCCTTGATGCCTCAGAACATGTCCTACCAACCGATCCCTTCTTCTAGTCAAGTTGTGCCACAAACTCCTCCCCAATTCTATTCAATACCTTCTCATTAGTTATGTGATCTACCCATCTAATCTTCAGCATTCTTCTGTAGGACCACATTTCGAAAGCTTCTATTCTCTTCTTGTCCAGACTATTAACCGACTATGTTTCACTTCCATACATGGCTACACTCCATACAAATACTTTCAGAAACGACTTCCTCACACTTAAATCAATACAGGATGTTAACAAATTTCTCTTCTTCAGAAACACTTACCTTGCCATTGCCAGTCTACGTTTTATATCCGCTCTACTTCGACCATCATCAGTTATTTTGCTCCCCAAATAGCAAAACTCCTTTACTACTTTAAGTGTCTCATTTCCTAATCTAATTCCCTCAGCATCACCCGACTTAATTCGACTACATTCCATTATCCTCGTTTTGCTTTTGTTGATGTTCATCTTATACCCTCCTTTCAAGACACTGTCCATTCCGTTCAACTGCTCTTCCAAGTCATTTGCTGTCCCTGACAGAATTAAAATGTCATCGGTGAACCTCAAAGTTTTTATTTCTTCTCCATGGATTTTAATACCTACTCCGAACTTTTCTTTTGCTTCTTTTACTGCTTGCTCAATATACAGATTGAATAGCAACGGGAAGAGGCTACAACCCTGTCTCACTCCCTTCCCAACCACTGCTTCCCTTTCATGTCCCTGGACTCTTATAACTGCGATCTGGATTCTGTACAAATTTTAAATAGCCTTCCGCTCCTTGTATTTTACCCCTGCCACCTTTAGAATTTGAAAGAGAGTATTCCAGTCAACATTGTCAAAAGCTTTCTCTAAGTCTACAAATGTTAGAAACGTAGGTTTGCCTTTCCTTAATCTTTCTTCTAAGGTAAGTCGTAGGGTCAGTATTGCCTCACGTGTTCCAACATTTCTACGGAATCCAAATTGAACACACAGGATAATCACGTTATTTTAACATAATAAAACCTTTGATGCTAGGATTGATAGTGCAGACGAGCAGGTGGGTAGCTTGGAGTGGAAGGTGTCGTCTATTAATAAGCACAATTCTTAAACAGGATACGCACACTAAAAATTTTATTAAGCAAAATTAGCTCGGCCTTCTCCAAACTAACAAAATTTCTCAACATAGAATTTGTCAGAACAATGTTTTCTTCGAATACAGATCTCAGCTTTTACTAAATGAATACAACAATTGTTTCTCAGTTTGTTTGTTAGACAGTATTTGTGAATGTAATAAGCAATGACTAGTTGACGTAATTAAGTAACTCTCACTTCATCACGATTAAACTACTACTAGGCTAATTACTGTTAAGCTCTGCAGGACCTTCCTACTGAAATGTTTCTCACATCAACTTGTATTGTTTTTCTATGTGTGTGAGTAACTGTATATTCACTGTTGTGGGTAAATACATACAGCGTACACAGGACGATGTGTGAAACTGAAAGCGATTACACGCTTCCGCTGTTGTAGAAATCTGCTCCAGATGCTGCAGATACCGTGTTGAGCTGGAAGTGGTAACCAAAGTACGGAGAAATATTCTTCGCGGCTCTGTTGCATAGCAATCAGATTGCTTTCAGTTCTGAGATACGTCCAGGTACTATTGTGGATTTGATGATCCATGAAGTGACTTCTTTTCCGAAGGAAACATCGAACTATTTCACTAGAACTGAACGCTCCCGTCGGAACTGTTCTCAAGATGGTATTTATTATTAAATCACAATAGAAGTATACGCTGGGTGTAGAATATCACGTACCTTCTTGAAATGCACAATATTTTGTTGTTCTATTAACTGATTTCCTTCCCATATACACATATATTTTACAATGTGAATAAAAAACTCCCAATGGCGTCGGTTTTTACATCAGAAGAATGGCTCTCTTCTTGTAAAAATTACTCTTAACAAGAACAAAAGCTCTATATCCTAAGAATAATTATGTGAGCGCTGACCGCCACAGAGTAATAAACAATATGTTTGTCTCTCTCTCTCTCTCTCTCTCTCTCTCGCACTGTCACAGCAAGTTACGCTGCATGATACATCATACTGTGCAACATAATAATACTTTCTTTATAGGAACACACCGCCATTTTACTGTTATATTGTTTAATTACAACCCAGGTTTCGGCCTTTTATGCCATTTTATTTTATGTCCTTTACGTCTTAACCTGGGTTCTACTTAAATAAATTATAAAACAGTCAAATGATTGTGTTTCTTTAAAAACATATTACATGACTGTTGCTCAGAAACAGCAAAACATGACAATACTTTTTTCCTTGAAAATCCAACTGGAGCCTTGGAAAATTAATAACAATTCTTTTATTACTCACTGGAACAAATCATGCAGAACTGTAGGAGAGAGAGAGAGAGAAACACTAAAACAGCACTTAAATCGTTAAGATGCCAATTTAGACAACTAGTAACATTTGGTTACAAAAGCTGCACGGGAGAACCCAATTAAATATGGTTAAACAGCACAAAACCTAATATGCCACATATACTCCGCAAACATTTAAAGGGTTACAGAAGATCACGACTGAACGGTAGCTGGGGTTAAGTACCGCTACAGCTAGTTTTCGCACTCCCTGAATTATTAGAATAACTTACGGGAAAAAAAACATGTTTTATTAAAGGCCCCCAGCTGAGGCAATAAGTTAACAACGTTAAACACGATACTCAAAAGAAGATAATCCGTATACAGCAAAGGTTCTTACAATATTATCACTGAAAATAACATATAAAAACAATCAGAAAGAAACAGGAAAGCTATTAATCATACTAATCAGAAAGGCAAATTTTCAGTGACAACTTTCGGATACGATCCGAAGCGTTGGCAGCAGCAAGTTTAATATAAAGCTCTCACAGAATCTGTTTTCGTCCTGGAGTAACGGATTCATAGCGTTCAACATCGTGCAACAGACTTTATCTATTCAAACTTACTTCTCAACGAGCTGCACCAAGCTAACAGCCAGACTTGCACCGTAGGAAACGCTTCGGACGTAGAAAAGCGCCAAGAAGAAGTTTCTCACTCAGCCACGATATACGGTAACACGGCAATGCATCACACAGAGCTCATCACAGACAATAATTTCACAACTCATCCCGGCGCCCTACTGACCCGCCGCTCAGCGTAAGTCGCCTGGTGCTTACGGGCTCTCAATGGTGAGATTATCAGCGAGCGTAAATCGGCGATGTTCGCGCTGACCCTGGGCCACGGAAAGTAAAAACATCCTCGACAGTTGAGAAAGGTTATGCTAATAACGCGGGCATTCGCACTGGTCAGATAGTCTTTATATGGAATAGTTAATATTGACTTTAAGTTTGTAACCTCCCCGTCACTTATCGACCTTAATGACAGTGAAAAATTAAACCGCGTGTACCTAATGGAAATTTGGGAAAAGCAATCGTCATCGAAGTTAATCTGTCGGTAAAGAGGGAGGAAAGGGTTACATCTAAATGAAAGGAAAAATGCAAATGAAACTGGTGGAAATTAATTTTGAAAAGGGGTAAAGTTAATAAAGAAAGTAAATGTGCGGCCGTTACGTTAACAATTAACTAGTGGTAATTAGATATTTGAGATTTGGGCGAAATTACGGTCGCCAGTCCTAAGGACAATTACTATAGTAACTGAAAAAAAAGGTTATTACACATATAATTAGCACTAGAAGCGTGGCAACTGAAGGTTGACACGTGTAGTGTGAAAACTGAAAGTTTGTCCGAAGTAATAAATTTCGCTACACTCTGACTTAATTTAGCAAAAGAATTAATAAAACCGGAAAATCGAAAGTTAATTTAGTGACTGAAGTTAATAGTGAGCTTTCTTTCTGAAGCACATCGAAATTCAGTAAAATACGGTTAGTCTTGGACTACCTCAACAATCATTTCAAAAGCAACTTGACTCTACGCAATTTAGAAATAAGAGATTTAACTTTGAACTTGAATTAAATGATTCTGAACAATTAACAATAGTAAAATTTTGTACGTACCAAGCTGAGCTGCAGTCACAGGTTAGCTAAAATACGGTAACAAAACTCGCACTCTTAATTTGTGCTTGTGCAATCTAAATATTGTAGCCAGCTATGAATACCTTAACTGAACTTTGAAATTAAAGCAGTGAAATCGAATGATGCTGGCGTTTGAATTTCAACGACACTCGGGCTCATTTCGGAAAAGGAAGGGACCCTACTTGATCATACAATGTAAACTTTCACGGCCGGTATTGACTTCACTTAAAACTTCCGGGCTGATAGGCCGTGGTCGAAGTATAAAACTGTCTCCTAACGTTTCGTCTCCGACTGCGGGAGACATGATCGGAGGTAAAGCGGCGAACTGCCGGCAGTTCGCCGCTTTACCTCCGATGATGTCTCCCGCAGTCGGAGACGAAACGTTAGGAGACAGTTTTATACTTCGACCACGGCCTATCAGCCCGGATGTTTTAAGTGAAGGACCCTAATTGGTAAAGCAATTGGGACAATGAGCAACATACGTTCATGCTAAGTTGCTGTAATTTTGTGATTTGAACAGTTTGAAAAGCTGAGGTCTGCCACACAGTTCTGAAACTTTACGTGCTTTTACTCTTCCTTGTTGGTTGATTGAAGGTTTGAAGTCGCCGATCGAGGAGGTGGCGACAGTCACTCATTGTCGGCCGACGCTGTTGCAGAAGCTGGATGCTGGCGCGCCTTCTTCTCGACACGGTCACCAGGCGAAACGGGCTCTTGATGTGTGCCAGCTAATGCTTCCCGTCCGCGACACCGTGCTAGAAACTACCATAGTCAGTCGATCGCAATTACATGCTGCCAAACCCCGAAAGCGCGGCAACTCGCGGGAGCGTCACACAACACACCTGCTCCACTGCACTACCCCAGCCAGACTCCCCCTCCCTGCCCGCGCTCCACGCGGCAGAGTTAACACTACCAAAGATCCTACACACTTTCGTTCTTCACACGACCTATCGATTTATTCGTTCGATAGCATAGTTTTCCCTAGGCAAGACCCAGCGTAAAATACGAGGGCTATTCCGAAAGTAAGGTCCGATAGGTCGCGAAATGGAAACCACGGTAAAAATCAAAAATGTTTTATTTGCAACAGTTAGATACACCTTGCAGCTACTTATCTCCATAGTCGCCGACCCGACTTAGACGTGTATCGTAGCGTTGTACCAACTTTCCCATACCCTCGCTATAGAAGGCAGCCGCCAGTGCTCTCCGCCAATTCTCTACAATGGCCTACGGCTCGTTGTCTTGTGCCGAAATGTTGTCTTCATAACCAGCGGTTCATGTGACCTGAGCTGAAACCCAGAGGGAGACAATTACGGGCTGTATTGTGGGTAATCTCACATTTCCATTTGAAAACGATGCAGGAGCATCTTCATTGCCCCTGCAGAATGCGGCTGAGAATTGTCTTGAAGACGAAACAGCCCGACAGTTATGTAATGTTAGCTGCATAGCTTCAGGGGAAATTTCTCACCAGGCCCCCGTACTTGGCGGCAGACACTATTTTCTAGACATCTTTACGCACTCACTGCGAGCTCAGAAATGCGAAGAGCGACGTGATGCTAACTGGGGTTATACTAGAGACACTACCCAACACATCTGTGCAAAGCTTTATCGGATTTTCATAGTCGTTTCCATTTCGTGACCGATCGGACCTTACTTTCGGAATAGCCCTCGTACAAATAATATTTACAAAACAAACCAGTTATACATCGACATAAATGCACACACACACACACACACACACACACACACACACACACACACACACATATATATATATATATATATATATATATATATATATATATATATATATATATATATATATTAAAACAATTACAATATATAAAGACACAGAAATGTTATATCTTCAGGTAGCAAAATAAGGAAAAAATTATGGTACAATAGATGGAAATAGGAGGATATGCATTTCCGGCGTTACAAGTTGCTTCGAGGTTTTATATGTGTTACCGAGGGCGGACGAGACATACTAAACAGGCAGTAAGCTTCCTAAGTATGCCCCGTTATACAGGTATTGTCCATAACTTGTCTGGTCGTAACTTCAGCTAATTCTGAACTTTATATTTTTCGTCAAGATGACGCTTCCATGATAAGTGAGCCGGTTATGCGACGTTTGGCTATGAAAACTAGAGCCCTTTTGGCAGTCTTCTGTTTTCTTCGAAATCTGAGGCTTTAAATCTCTCACACATGAAAATCTCTGTCTCACTGGGATTCTCGGTTACTGTCGTCAAGATGCATTTACGGTGTTTATAGTCTGCCTCCAGACCACATGGTCCTATCGGTTAGACGCCACGTTAAAACAGGTTAAATGAGTGCTGTGGGCGCCGGAAGGTTGATAAATAATTGTTAGTTACCAGGAAGAGAAGTTAATGAT
The DNA here is from genome assembly GCF_023898315.1 of Schistocerca nitens. Taxonomy (NCBI): domain Eukaryota; kingdom Metazoa; phylum Arthropoda; class Insecta; order Orthoptera; family Acrididae; genus Schistocerca; species Schistocerca nitens. The sequence goes on from NC_064614.1 coordinate 75,388,886, forward strand.
GTTGTCACTTGCTAGCTGTGACTATCACATCATGTGGAATTACAAAGATAACTCGTAATGACCGTCGACATCCGACTACCGACGCCTCTGTGCCGCCGATAAGATGATAATTTTAAAACAGTCTATACAGAAATTAGTTTTCCTCAGTTATTCAGAGAACATTACAACGTAAGATCTCTCTCTTTGGTTCAAATGGTTCAAGTGGTTGAAATGGCTCTGAACACTATGGGACTTAACATCTGAGGTCATCAGTCCCCTAGAACTTAGAACTACTTAAACCTAACTAACCTAAGGACATCACATACTTCCACGCCCGAGGCAGGATTCGAACCTGCGACCGTAGCAGTCGCGCGTTTCCGGAAGCGCCTAGAACCGCTCGGCCACCTCTCTTTCTTTGAAACATCATTTTATGTAACGACATTTACATTTTTGTAGCCAAAATCGGCCTCCTAAAGGATTCGCTTTTCTTCAAATAAAGCTGAACGTTTGAAAAATAGAATGTCATTAAGAGTATTAGTATAACTGCTAATTAATCATATTGGGCTTTGAGTGCTTAGTTTTCTATTAGGCTAGGCGAAGACTATTGCTTCGAGCATTGTATCTGGAAACCAAAAGAAGTATTACTTGTTGATAAAAGTCACTTATGACATCGAAGAGAATCCAAACAGATTTTTAGCTAGTTTTTTGGTATTCCTATGAGTAGTAGATTTTTTTTCTTCGTAGTCACTTTTGCACAAAACGTCTGTTACAATGGAAAACGTTCATGATCCTGAACAGTAATACCGTCCGAACTTCCAAAACATCACTGAGAATTTGTGGATAGTTGTTTAGTACTTTCTGTTATGACAAGCTCATCTTTTTTCTACATCTGCGAAAGTAGTTTTCATATTACTTCACTGTTTCGGATAGTGGTACACTTACTACCAACCACATCCCCTTCAAACCTAAGTTCTTCTAATTAAGAATTTCTTGAACGTAAAATTTAATCACGACGCTATTACTACTTCTTCCTTTGAAGTTCTGTCTTTGAAATTCCGAGGCGCTTCCGTGAAGTTTGCGAACAGCGTACACCACACTGTATTATTAGAGACTAATTGTAATAACAACCACCTACTTCTTGCTAAGCCATTTCTGCGAACTATCCTGTCTTCCAAGAGTAATGTTTCCTATACATGTACAGGTGAGACTCTTGGGAAAGTAGGACAGAATTACTAGTAGAAATGCAGATGTGAAGGTGCCATGAGTTGCGTGTGGATAGGTCTGTAGAAAAGAGATTATGCGTGAATTGTAAGAACCTGGCTTCGAGTCTCGTTCCTGTGCAAAATTATGATAAGGTGCACACCCCTGCAGAGTGGAAGACTCAGTCTAGAATACTCAAGGTAAGTGTCTCTGGTGTCATAAACATAAGAGGGATTGGTTACCTCCTGCCATTTACGGGGTAGATCCAAAGGTAGTTGAACTACACTTTCACCATCGGATCAAGTTTTTAAATTCTTGTCAGAGAAATCTCTCAACTACGACTGGAATCAGTTTGTGCACCTCTTCGCCAACGTCAAAATATTGATCGGGCAGAAATTATTATAGGAATGAGTAGTTAGGACGAGGCATGTCAGCACGCTAGGGTGGCTCCGCATACGGTTCCGAGCGAAAAGAATGGTTCAAATGGCTCTAACCACTATGGGACTTACTGCGTTAAAATACACGGCCAAATATCACCAGCGGCGCAGTGGGCCCAAAATAGCGGCCACTGGCAAGTTGACCGTACTTTACCTGTACTGAGCTGTAGAGTACCACGTTGAAGCACTCGTACCGCATGCACAAGCGGGACCTTTTCTGAGCGTTCACTTAGGAACGAAATAAACAGGAAGTGCAGGCAAGCCAAGACGAATGGCATCGGGAAAAACGTAAAGATGTCGAAAAAGAAGTGATTCAGCATACCGAGAAGTCAAAACAACTTTCGTGGATTTAAAAGCAAGGGCCGCTACACTAGGAGTTCAGTGGCAATCTACTGGTAAAGGCAGAGCAGACACCTGATGAGGAGTGGAAACAGTACACTGATGACCTCTACGAGGGGGAGGATTTGTCTGATGACTGAAGAGGAAATTCTGTTATTTAATTTTTTGGCTTCCGGTACGTACCCATAAAGCCATCTCAACCCTGGAAATATGATCCTACAGTTTTTTTTGACATTGCGAAGTCAATAGGCAAGAGAAAGCGGATCCAGTATTAGAATTTAAAAGAGTTTTCGATGATTTCAGATCAAATAAGGTAGAAGGTATAGATAACATTCCATCCGAATTTGGTTCAAATGGCTCTGAGCACTATGGGACTCAACTGCTGAGGTCATTAGTCCCCTAGAACTTAGAACTAGTTAAACCGAACTAACCTAAGGACATCACAAACATCCATGCCCGAGGCAGGATTCGAACCTGCGACCGTAGCGGTCTTGCGGTTCCAGACTGCAGCGCCTTTAACCGCACGGCTTCGGCCGGCCAAATCCGAATTTCTAAAATCGTTGGGGGAAGTGGCAACCAAACGGCTATTTAGATTTCTATGTAGAATCTATGTTATTGGCGACCTACCATTGACCTCCGAAAATTTATCTTTCACCCAACTCCGAAGATCGCAAAAGTAGGTAAGTACGAGATTTACTGCACAACCAGCTTAACAGCTCATCCATGCAAGTCCCTGACAAGAAGAGTATATAAATATTGGTATAGAAAATTGAGGATCTATTAGCTGGCGATCGGCTTGGCTTTGACACAGGTAAATGAACCAGAGACGTTGGGGGCCGAACCGCACAATAACCCTGGGTTCGGTGCGGGGTGGCGGTGGGGTGGGTGGACTGCTGTGGCCTGTTGTAGGGCTGTGAACTACTGAGGGCTACGGCAGGGACGAAGCCTTTCCATCGTTTTTAGGTCCCCGGTTCACTACACACATAAAGACCATACTAACTACATAGGGGCATGTCGAGCCCACTGCACGTACGCACTTACTTTAAACCGAGCAAGGTGGCGCAGTGGTTAGCACACTGGATTAACATTCGGGAGGACGACGGTTCAATCCCGCGTCCGGCCATCCTGATTTAGGTTTTCCGTGATTTCCCTAGATCACTTCAGGCAAATGCCGGGACGGTTCCTTAGAAAGGGCACGGCCGATTTCCTTCCCCATCCTTCCCTAATCCGAGCTTGTGCTCCCTCTCTAATGACCTCGTTGTCGACGGGACGTTAAACAGTAATCTCCTCCTCCTCCCCTTACTTTAAGCCACGACTCACCTCAACAGGGACATTACTGTCTCAAAAGCGCTGCATCAATTTTTATGTCATGTGTTTGTTGCTCGTTTCTGTCAGTATTGCTATTAAAACAGCATTTACAGTTTTCCGCATTTTCTACAATAGTGAAATATTTCAAACCAATGCAAATTTTAGCAATAAAACGTGTTCCATTCTCAAAGAAGTTTATATAAAAACAAAAACATTTAGCACTGCTGCTATGCTTAATTGATATTTAGGTCTTTTGCCCAGTTATTAGCAACAAATGAAAATACCTATTATAACTGAGACCAAATAAATATCGACAAATACCAGTGATTTAAAACTAAAATACCGGTATCGGTTTTGAACTGGTCTGTTTTCCCCATACCTGATGCATTGGAGCAAATGTTAACAAGTAGCAAGAAACATGTTCTATGCATGACACGTGCATCACAGACTCAGTACTTTCGAAATTGGCCTCAAATTGAAACTGGCCACTAAAGTGGTTTTCTAAAATGATTTCATCGTTCAGAAGCGCATTTTATATTCTGATGAGAGGGCAGAAGCGGATTTAGGTCTGTATTTGCCATTTTAGCTGATTATGAGGCGACTGAGCTAAAGCCTGTAACGTTTCATGGGCTCCACCCTAAGCTCTCAGGCTGGTAATTTTGACGTGTTGTGCAGTGGCTGACTCTGCCATTCCAGTGATGTGTCACCAAGAGCTCTCCACTATGCTAATTTAAATCTTTTTTAGTTTAACTTTTGTGCAGGATGTTAAACACGATTTTCGTATTTGTTTCTTTGTGTGTGTGTGTATATACGTTTTAATAATTTTTAATGTAGCTGTAGTTTCATATTTCTCTAACTTCTGCTTACCCATATTCGTATCACAAAATTTTCATATAGACACTAAAGGCCTTGAAGTTATCTGTCACATCATCATCATCATCATCATCATATCGGAAATAGCAACAGTCGTGTTTAGAGGGTTTCAGGCAAAGGTTTCGGATATGCGGTACAGTCAAACAATCTATTGCCACTCAACTGTCGCCAAAAATCGCCCGATGCTAATCCCATGAAAAGATGAGATTATTTGTAAAAACAGGTAAAATGTATCAAACAACAGCTTATCACTGGTTTCACGCGACCCTTCAAAAGTTCCTCTCCTGAGGTAACCTGCTCTTCTGTGGAGTGTAGCACTTGCAACCTACGTCATTAATTATTTGTTTGGTGTATTCCAATCTTTGTTTTCCTCTACAGTTTTTACTCTCTACGCAGCTCCATCTAGCACTTTGGAGGTTATTTTATGATTTCGTAACACATGTCTTATCATCCTGCCCCTTCTTAATGTCTTCCATATGCTCCTATGTTCTCCGATTATGTAGAGAGCCTCGTCATTCTATATCTTTTCAGTCCAACTAATTTTCGACATTGTCTACAGTGCTGCATCTTAAACGCTTTGATTCTTTTTTTTCTTATTTTCCCACAGTCTATGATTCATTGCCATACAATGCTGTGCTCCAAACTTTCATTTTCAGAAATTTTTTCCTGGAGGAACTAATAACCACTGAGTACCTCAGACGGATATGGCAACTTCGTGAACTCCGCCTGCTATCGACTTCAGGACAGTCTGCTGGTAGTGTTACTCTTCATTGGTGTACTGTATCCTGAATGTAAATAATTTTCTTCCCCGGTGTGCTTACGCTAACAGACGACCATCCATGAATACTGAGATTCGTAAGTGCCACACTTGTAATAAAAATCTAGCGCTACAGTGCGAAAAACCCTTCTTATCGCCTCTGAAAATGATTGCCCAATACCGGCGCAAAGTTTCTGATCATCTTATTTGTCTTTCTAAGTGTCGTACTGTGCGATGAAAGTTTAAAATGTAATATTTTTTTCTGGGAACAGCGACTGTTTCGGTTTGCTGTTTTATTTTCAGCAGTAGGCAGGCGTACCACCGCTGGGCGGGATAATCAGTGTCGCGACGGCGGCGGCGGTGGCGGCGGCTGGCTCCGGCTGTGATTACGGCGCACGTGTCGGAGGCCCGGCACTACCCCGCGCCTCTGAGACCGCCGGCGCACCTCGCGGCTTCACTTAATTAATAAAGCTTAAACGGAATGGTTGCGCGGTTATCTGAGAAACCCCGGCGCCGACCAAGAGCGAGTGGCTCTAATTAATCACGATAACTGCAACAGTTGAAGGAAACGCCCGCCTCATCCGGCCCGTGTGCCCTCTGCTGCCGGAGCGCCCTATCTCCCTCCCAAACCCTCCCTAAGCCCTTCGCTCCTTTGCCCTACGTAACTGTCTGCGAGAGAGGGGAATAGACATTATTGCTCCTCTGTAGCAGACGTATTGCCACTTAACATGTCTGACAGTCGATACACAACCTTACTCAAAGCGTTATTCACTGGCAACTGCTCTGTCTCATTATCAGTGTACTGGTAGATAGGACAGCTTGGCTGTGGAAGTGGAAGGGTAGCCCACAACATAGACAGACAACAGTATTCACAATTACTAGCACCCAAGCTTTAATGATCTTCCAGCAATAAAGGCTCTTAACAAATCTCAATTAAGCAAGGACATAAACTTCGTTACAAACATATGTTAACCTTCAACCAGTGAATAACCCCAATAAAGAATTACCAATTAATAAAACGTAGATAAAATACTGCTTTACAAGAATGCTTAAATTAAGTAAAATCATGAAAGCTAAGTTACAGATTTTATGTTAAGCTTCAACAGGTGAATAACCCCAATAAAGGTTTCTCATTTAAATAAAACATACATAGGAAAATGCCTTACCAAAATGCTTGAATTGTGTAAAATCATGAAAAGCTGAGTTACAACTTTTCTCGCAAACTACTTACGAATTTATAGCAAATAAACAGGTTTGATCTGTTTAACCAGAAGGTAACTGCCAAGTCCAAGCGACCGAAGCCACTCATAGCGGACGACCGCCCCAACGCTGTTCATCAACCGACATCGTCACGGCCCAGCGGCCACCGTGCTAAAACAGACTAACGTTTCGGTAAGCGACCGACGACAACACGGGAGTAACAGTGACTGAAAGTCGGCGTACGCCTTACGAAACACGGCACACCCTGAAGCGCGAGCAGGCACAGCTGACTAGCGGCCATACAACCGCGAGCAAACAAATCTCACTCCGCCTGTACTAACGCGGGAGATGATAGCGAGCGACAAGACGCCACGCGCAAAGCAGCAACCGTGCCTACCCCTCGACCATAGAATGTGCCCTGTCTCCTTGTCTATTGTAATACAATTTATAGCACACAAGAAACGATTTAATAATGGCATTAGTTCAACGCAAGATCAGTTAACAGTTAGATTCAGTAAAGATTTACCCACGGTTTTACCTTCAAACCAACTTCCGGATCACAGGCGTAAATTAGTAAACTTGGCGTAAGTTTTCATCAGACCGATAAACAAGAAATCAAATTAAACAGTAGCCAAAATACAGTCACGATACGCAAGCCCTTCAAGACCTTGCTATCCTATAGTTATCATTAACGGCGAAACATACACAAATGAATGACAAGAAATTAACCATTGAAAGCAAAAAACAACACACCACAAATGTTAAATTACTTAATTTGCAGACGAGCCAGTCACTGAAAGCTCAGTTTCACAAGATGAGGGCTAACCTTACTCGGCAGCAATACATTTGTGTGCGTGATAACTAGGTTGCCCAAACAGGACTCCAAAACCCAAAACAGGTCACACGTTAGCTGTCTTATTCTCGGATACTAGGCACCACCGGGTTAAGACAATCGCAACAAAAAAAAGTATCTGAAATTACAGCTGCCTGCAGCAAAACAAATGAGTCAGGGTGCATGAACGCAAAGCACAAGCCACTGTTCCAGCCGGAGCGTAACCCTTTCAATGCACATACGGACAGAACAACACACGTGGGCATAAAGGGAGCAGCAGATGCGTACCAAGCAAACTATACGGAGCCAAAATACGACCCACGTCACGTCCACAAACCGGAGCACTGCTCCCGGAGCTGGTGTCTGCTCACTGGACCGCCGCACCTCTCTGTCCCCCGGAAAGCGATGCTGACTGCCGCCTTGCTCAACGCTCCCTTCTCGGCCGTGCACAACAAATCTTCTCTGGTCGCCTCAGAGTGCGGCCGCAATGTCCGTTCTCCCCTGCTGTCCGCCCCAGACTCCCGTACTCGTACTCACTCGCCCTTTAAGACCCTCTCCGATAGGCGCTCGCGATCGCACATAGTGCCAACCTCAACCAGAGGAGTCATCGATAGCGTCTTGCGCCCGAGAGGCGCGCCACGGCTCAATCAGTAGCGTATATACGCTCCTCTTGTTTGCCCTGTATTCGTAAAATGCTACTGGAGAATATTAGTCTCCAGCTTTCTTCGCCTATGCCATGTTGTTAGCATACGGTATCAGTGAACACACTAAATTTGTCTGCAGATGTTAACAGACAATTCTCATATACAGTGAGGAGCCAAAGAAACAAACGTGTCTAATACCGTGTAGGGACCACGCTAGAACGCTGAAGTGCCGCAACACGACATGGCATGGACTCGACTAACGTCTGAAGAAGAGCTCGAGGGAACTGACACCATGAATCCTGCAGGGCTGTCCATTAAACCGTAAGAGTACAAGGGGGGTGAAGATCTCTTATGAACAGCAAGTTCCAAGGCATCCCAGATATGCTCAGTAATGTTCATGTCTGGGAAGTTTGGTGGCCAACGGAAGTGCTTCATTTCCCAAGAGTGTTCCCGGAGCCGCTCTGCAGCAATTCTCGACGTGTGAGGTGTCGCATTGTCCTGTTGGAATTGCCCAAGTCCATCGGAATGGACATGAATTCATGCAGGTGACCAGATAGGATGGTTATGTTCGTGTCACCTGTCAGAGCTGTATCTAGAGACGGACGCAGTTGATGTGGAGAGAATAGGTCTGAAGTGGAGCCCGGTATGCCAGACATTGTCATAGATGTTCTGGAGGTCAAGAGAAACAAAGATCGCGGAGCGACGGGAGTTAAGTTGGAGGGAAAGAAGATTGATAAGGTTAAAGAGCTGGTCGGCGGCAGAGAAGGAAGGCCGGAGACCACATTGGGTAAGGGGTAGGAGGTGGTGCTGGTTAAGGTGGCGGTGAATGTGCTAATACTCAGATAAAGTCTGTATTTATACAAAACCTGATGCCAGCAGAGGGCACTTTAGCCAGAGTACATAGTAAACCTTTCTCTGCCTCGTGATGACTGGGTGTTGTGTGATGTCCTTAGGTTAGTTAGGTTTAAGTAGTTCTAAGTTCTAGGGGACTGATGACCATAGATGTTAAGTCCCATAGTGCTCAGAGCCATACATAGTAAACCAGTGTCGCTAGTATAAAGATTAAAATGCGGTATGAATTGTCTTTAGTTACAAATTTTCCCCCTTGGCTAAACGACATTAAAAACATATACTCATATACTGTATGTGAAATTAGCCTCATATTTCAAATCCATAAAATGTACAAACAATATACAATACAGCCCTTAGCCTGATTAGGTAACATACAACTTTTATGAATGCCAGTATGAAAAGTACGAGGGCTATCCACAAAGTACATTACGTTTTGGAATTAAAAATAAATAAAGTATTGGAAATTTTTTTAATTGTATACAGATGAAAGCCACACTTTAAATACTACTTTTCTACATAGTTGCCATTTAACCACGTGGTTGAAGGCGCAGGCGGCCGAATTTTACGACGAAGGAACTTCCAAGCTCGTCCATCGCTACGATAAGTGCCTTAATTTAAATGGCAACTATGTAGAAAAGCAGTATTTAAGTATGGTTTTCATCTGTACATAATACAAAAAATTTCCAATACTTTATTTATTTTTAATTCCAAAACGTAGTGTACTTTGTGGACAGCCCTCGTATAAAACAACAATTTAGAAAAATCACAATATTTTCTATCAGTTAACAGTGAATGAAATGATAATAAAATTAATAAATTAATGTACCTTCATTATTAATAGAAAACTGATACTCGATATTATATTAAAATGTCGTATCGATGGCGGATATGTCGTGGTTTGTCTGCATGACTTCCTTGTTTCCCTGTGGTTGAGATCACGGAGGACGGCCCTATCTCCTTGTCGCCGGCGGTCGGCACACGCCAATCCGCTGGGGTGCTCCACGCTACTCAAACTAGTACGTCTCTGAATATATCAAAATAAGCATTCAGGTTAAACTCGTTCTGTTCATTTAGCAGTAATTGTGGTTGTTGTTTCCTGTGTTCGTAAATCTCCATTTCTTCGAGCAGGTACATTAACTGTCCCTTTGTCGCTCTATGCAACACTTTCGTATTACTATCTATACGTCCTACCGAATGTCCTTCTCTGTCCAAATGCGTACCGAAAGCACTCTTGTTTATATGTATGTTCTGTAAAACGAGTTTGGAAAGTTCTTCCTGTGTGACCGATGTAAAATTGTCTCAGTCCTGGCAGCTAATCTTATAAACACCAGATCCCATATATTTATTGCTGTCGTTGCCAACTTTGTGCCGTAGCTTACAACCAACGGTATCTTTCGTTTGAAACCCAATTTTTGTCGTTTTTCCGAAGGCCTGCGCAATTCTATCTGAAAACGCACCATTGTATGACATAACCACCAACTTCTGGCCCTCTGGTTCTATTGGCTTCTTCCTGTCAAATACTTTTGACTTTAATTTATAATAAAGTTTCATTACGTCACGATCTTTATATCCATTTGCCCTGGATACTTGTTTAATCACAGTTAATTCCTCTATCTCGTCATCAGGGGTAAGCGGCGGTTTTAGCATCCCGTTAGACATAGCTCTGAAGTATGTCCATTTATGCTTACTGGGGTGACAGGACCTTGCACTTATAATAGTGTCAGTGGCCGTAATCTTCCTAAGTATGCTAATTTTATGTCTTCTGTCTCTTTTAGTTAACCTAAGATCCAAAAATCTTATACTACCTTCTTCCAGTTCCACTGTGTATTCAATTTTTCCGTGCGTGTCACCCATCTTTACTGCTATCCCGCGTATTTCACTTTCGTTTCCTTGGTACAGAAGCATAGTATGATCTACATATCGTCTGTGATAGACAATTTTCTCGCAGATGTCATGAGTTTGTTCAACAAAATTATTTTCTAGCTCATTTATAAATACCTCAGATAAAGTACCAGACAAACTGTTGCCCATTGCCAGCGCATCCTTCTGATAAGAAATCTTGTTGTTAAACTTAAAATAATTAAATGACATCAGAAGTTCCAAAATTTCCAATAGTTCGATTATTTCACCCTGAATAATCTTCCTATGTGTTAGCAAGTTCCTCCTTACAATTTCCAACGTATCGTTTATTGGACGTAAGTATATACGTTAATGATGTCAAAAGAAGCCAATGTAGCTCCGTCTGGGATCGGTAGATCTTTAATCTCATTCGCAAATTCCTAATTATTCTTGACGTTGGATGACTTTTTGTACGTATATGCTGCACTTAGTATCTTGTTGCATTCACGGTTCAGTTTGTAATTGAGACATGACATATTATTAATAACCGGTGGAATCGGTTCCCCTATCTTATGCAACTTAATTTGTGAACGAAGCACAGGAATGGACAGGTTCATAATTTTTAATCTACGTTTCTCTTTTACATTCGGAAATAAAAATATATTGCTGTCAATTACTTTCCTTATATATGACTGGAATTTGTTCACAGGATTTCTCTTAACTTCAACTATGTTATCATCTGCAAGAAATTTTTCGGTTTTTTGAATGTAATCGCAGTCATAAACTGACAACCGAATTTCCTTTGTCTTCTCTCGTAACTATAGCATTGCCCGTTTCCAATTTTTGATTTAGGCTTTTAAGTGCTTCTACATGTTTCACATTTTTTCGTTCATGACGATAGATTGCAGACAGACAATTATTAATTTTTACTGCTATGTCAATTTGATCAAACTTATTGAGTTTAGCCACGTCACACGCAACTTTTACCTCCGAAGTAGTATTTTTAATTATGTCTGGGCTCAATTTCGCAGTGATACTCAAATGCAAACCCTTATTCAAAAAATCCATTTCATTATTCGTCATTTTTATTTTCGTGAGATTAAACACTGTCTGCAAATTCATGCTAACTTTCCTGTTTTTTGTCTACTCATACATTTAAATTAGTGATTTTCTTCCCATGTCTCATTGCAATCATTTTCTGCTCATTGTACCCTACATTATTAACACCTTTAAAAACACAGGAAAATTGTAACGGCAAGAGTACCGTGCCTAGAAGTAATTGAATTCTGAAAGCTTCTAAATTACATTTTTATTCACTCTTTTATGCCTCCCTAATCTCAGTTCTTATCCATAGTACCTCACTTTTGCATTTCACACGTACCGTTTCTGCAGAATTATTATTAATCCTCACATTAACGTATTCACGAACAATCTCCTCATCCAAACAAAATTTGTTGAATCTTATTTTCATTGTTGTTGTTGTGGTCTTCAGTCCTGAGACTGGTTTGATGCAGCTCTCCATGCTACTCTATCCTGTGCAAGCTTCTTCGTCTCCCAGTACCTACTGCAACCTACATCCTTCTGAATCTGCTTAGTGTATTCATCTCTTGGTCTCCCTCTACGATTTTTACCCTCCACGCTGCCCTCCAATGCTAAATTTGTGATCCCTTGATGCCTCAAAACATGTCCTACCAACCGATCCCTTCTTCTAGTCAAGTTGTGCCACAAACTTCTCTTCTCCCCAATCCTATTCAACACCTCCTCATTAGTTATGTGATCTACCCATCTTATCTTCAGCATTCTTCTATAGCACCACATTTCGAAAGCTTCTATTCTCTTCTTGTCCAAACTAGTTATCGTCCATGTTTCACTTCCATACATGGCTACACTCCATACAAATACTTTCAGAAACGACTTCCTGACACTTAAGTCCATACTCGACGTTAACAAATTTCTCTTCTTCAGAAACGATTTCCTTGCCATTGTCAGTCTACATTTTATATCCTCTCTACTTCGACCATCATCAGTTATTTTACTCCCTAAATAGCAAAACTCCTTTACTACTCTATACTCGACGTTAACAAATTTCTCTTCTTCACAAACGATTTCTTTGCCATTGTCAGTCTACATTTTATATCCTCTCTACTTCGACCATCATCAGTTATTTTACTCCCTAAATAGCAAAACTCCTTTACTACTTTAAGTGTCTCATTTCCTAATCTAATTCCCTCAGCATCACCCGATTTAATTTGACTACATTCCATTATCCTCGTTTTGCTTTTGTTGATGTTCATCTTATATCCTGGTTTCAAGACACTGTCCATTCCGTTCAACTGCTCTTCCAAGTCCTTTGCTGTCCCTGACAGAATTACAATGTCATCGGTGTACCTCAAATTTTTTACTTCTTCTCCATGAATTTTAATACCTACTCCGAATTTTTCTTTTGTTTCCTTTACTGCTTGCTCAATATACAGATTGAATAACATCGGGGAGAGGCTACAACCCTGTCTCACTCCTTTCCCAACCACTGCTTCCCTTTCATGTCCCTCGACTCTTATAACTGCCATCTGGTTTCTGTACAAATTGTAAATAGCCTTTCGCTCCCTGTATTTTACCCCTACAACCTTCAGAATTTGAAAGAGAGTATTCTAGTTAACATTTTCAAACGCTTTCTCTAAGTCTACAAATGCTAGAAACGTAGGTTTGCCTTTTCTTAATCTTTCTTCTAAGATAAGTCGTAAGGTTAGTATTGCCTCACGTGTTCCAACATTTCTACGGAATCCAAACTGATCTTCCCCGAGGTCCGCTTCTACCAGTTTTTCCATTCGTCTGTAAAGAATTCACGTTAGTATTTTGCAGCTGTGACTTATTAAACTCATAGTTCGGTGATTTTCACATCTGTCAACACCTGCTTTCTTTGGGATTAGAATTATTATATTCTTCTTGAAGTCTGAGGGTATTTCGCCTGTCTCATACATCTTGCTCACCAGATGGTAGAGTTTTGTCATGACTGGCTCTCCCAAGGCCGTCAGTAGTTCTAATGGAATGTTGTCTACTCCCGGGGCCTTGTTTCGACTCAGGTCTTTCAGTGCTCTGTCAAACTCTTCACGCAGTATCTTATCTCCCATTTCGTCTTCATCTACATCCTGTTCCATTTCCATAATATTGTCCTCAGGCACATCGCCCTTGTATAAACCCTCTATATACTCCTTCCACCTTTCTGCCTTCCCTTCTTTGCTTAGAACTGGGTTGCCATCTGAGTTCTTGATATTCATACAAGTGGTTCTCTTCTCTCCAAAGGTCTCTTTAATTTTCCTGTAGGCAGTATCTATCTTACCCCTAGTGAGACAAGCCTCTACATCCTTACATTTGTCCTCTAGCCATCCCTGCTTAGCCATTTTGCACTTCCTGTCGATCTCATTTTTGAGACGTTTGTATTCCTTTTTGCCTGCTTCATTTACTGCATTTTTATATTTTCTCCTTTCATCAATTAAATTCAATATTTCCTCTGTTACCCAAGGATTTCTACTAGCCCTCGTCTTTTTACCTACTTGATCCTCTGCTGCCTTCACTACTTCATCCCTTAGAGCTACCCATTCTTCTTCTACTGTATTTCTTTCCCCCATTCCTGTCAATTGTTCCCTTATGCTCTCCCTGAAACTCTCTACAACCTCTGGTTCTTTCAGTTTATCCAGGTCCCAAGTCCTTAAATTCCCACCTTTTTGCAGGTTCTTCAGTTTCAATCTGCAGTTCATAACCAATAGATTGTGGTCAGAATCCACATCTGCCCCTGGAAATGTCTTACAATTTAAAACCTGGTTCCTAAATCTCTGTCTTAGCATTATATAATCTATCTGATACCTTTTAGTATCTCCAGGATTCTTCCAGGTATACAACCTTCTTTTATGATTCTTGAACCAAGTGTTAGCTATGATTAAGTCATGCTCTGTGCAAAGTTCTACAAGGCGGCTTCCTCTTTCATTTCTTCCCCCCAATCCATATTCACCTACTATGTTTCCTTCGCTCCCTTTTCCTACTGACGAATTCCAGTCACCCATGACTATTAAATTTTCATCACCCTTCACTACCTGAATAATTTCTTTTATGTCGTCATACATTTCATCTATTTCTTCATCATCTGCAGAGCTAGTTGGCATATAAACTTGTACTACTGTAGTAGGCATGGGCTTTGTGTCTATCTTGGCCACAATAATGCGTTCACTATGCTGTTTGTAGTAGCTAACCCGCACTCCTATTTGTTTTATTCATTATTAAACCTACTCCTGCATTACCCCTATTTGATTTTGTATTTATAACCCTGTATTCACCTGACCAAACGTCTTGTTCCTCGTGCCACCGAACTTCACTAATTTCCACTATATCTAACTTTAACCTATCCATTTCCCTTTTTAAATTTTCTAACCTACCTGCCCGATTAAGGGATCTGACATTCCACCCTCCGATCCGTAGAACGCCAGTTTTCTTTCTCCTGATAACGACGTCCTCTTGAGTAGTCCCCGCCCGGAGATCCGAATGGGGGACTATTTTACCTCCGGAATATTTTACCCAAGAGGACGCCATCATCATTTAATCAAACAGTAAAGCTGCATTTCCTCGGGAAAAATTACGGCTGTAGTTTCCCCTTGCTTGCAACCGTTCGCAGTACCAGCACAGCAAGGCCGTTTTGGGTAATGTTACAAGGCCAGATCAGTCCATCATGCAGACTGTTGCCCCTGCAACTACTGAAAAGGCTGCTGCCCCTCTTCAGGAACCACATGGTTGTCTGGCCTCTCAACAGATACCCCTCCGTTGTGGTTGCACCTACGGTACGGCCATCTGTATCGCTGAGGTACGTAAGCCTCCCCACCAACGGCAAGGTCCATGGTTCATGGGGGGTTATTTTCATTATGTCCTTCATAATGCGTATTTTTGTTTTAAATAAGATTTAACAAGTTATAGTACGTTCCACATAAGATTAAGCAATAGAAAAACAGCATCACGTTGTGCAAAAATTAGGAAAGCAGTTTACGTCGTCAAAGAACACACTGAGTTCATCGCGAAAAAAATACGACTGAACCCTCATTATTTCAACCACAGCTAAGAATTGTGTGATACTGCTCATCTCTAATGTTACACCGTAGTCTACACTGCACACCACAGAAAATGGGCAAAGATATAAAACATGGTAATTGTGGTTGATACGGAAACAAGTCCCGCTCTCTATCGACCACAGATCTGGGTAAATAGTGTTTAGTGAAGCATGCATTTTCTTCAGTACAAGATGTCTCCGAGAGTCCCTGACACTCTACCTCATATATGACAAGTTGCCTTCACCGAAAGTTGTAGTGTGGGACTAACCTCAGATGTCCGACGATGAACATCGGAACTGAACAAATTATTTCAGTTAATTCTCTCATGTTTCGCTGACAAGTACAGGGCGGTCCCTGGATGTGTAATCGCTCTTCTGGAACAGAAGCAGTTGTGTGAACATAAAGTAGGGTAATAAATGTGAGGCTATACCATCAGTATGGTGGCCATTATAGAAGCTGGCATCTTGGATGTAATTTTCAAATGGAAAGGGGTTTATAAGACATATCATACAAACAAAGAAAAACGTTGGTATCTTTCATCTGAACGGCTTAATTCGTTGTCGACATGTTACTGAGTCTTCATCCTTATATGAGGCGTGAATTCTGAAGTCTTTAACACAAGTCGCATGCACTGAGATTATCTTTTCATCAAGAGTGACTTAAATTTATGTATATTCAGCCATATTTGTTTTAGAATGGTGATCCCACTCCTGTGAATCAACCTGCAGAATCGCCGTACATCACGGGCTGATATCCTCATCGTCGATAAATACGCGCATTGCAAGACACATACGAAAATTCCATACGACATACGCATCTTGTGCACGTATAGCAAGCAGAAATAGTAGCTGTTACTCGAAATATCAGGCGAATAATCCATGAAAGCAAGTTACTGCGCGGAAAACCTGATATTACTCGCAAAACTTGTTAGCCGTCACTCAAAATAAATCTTGTTGATGGTATATTATTGGATGGTGCTAATTCACTTGTTTATGAATATGTCATAAAGTTTTTAAAAGCTTCATTAGCTACCTTATTTGCAAATTTTTCTGGAGTTTATTGAACATAGCGGCAACGTGCTTTATGCCTTTCGCTGTAAATGGAATGTTGACATATTTCCGATGAAAACAATCGCCTCGGATCGCGTTGCACGACGACAAATAATTGATGTGATTTGCTCCGGCGGAATATGTTTGCCCGCCGTGAAAACTCAATTTGAATTTAGCCTCCCCTCCTCCACCCCTCACCCCTCTTCACTCGAAGAGCCGGCGGAACGTGATATTCAGGAAAGCAAATAAAATACCTACAACGTAACGTACATGACACAAGATCTAAGGCGAACGGGATTACATGACTGATCTACAACCAGCACTCTTAGTTCTATCCACAGGAGCCTACCCCACGGCATCAATTCTACTAACAAGTCCGAATTAATTTTTAGGTTGGTTCTCTACTCTGATATACGAAACCATACGAATATTGGCGGACTATCGCGCTATCAGATATGGTGTTTCATGAGAGAACAGTTTTGATTGTCTGTCTTCCCAAAACATAATTATTTGTAGTTGTGTTACTATCTCAAACAAGTTTTGAGTTTCTAATTCATAATCTACATTTACGTCTACATGATTACTCTGCAATTCACATTTAAGTGCTTGGCAGAGGGTTCATCGAGTCACAATCATACTATCTCTCTATCATTCCCCTCCCGAACAGTGCCCGGGAAAAACGACCCACCTAAACCTTTCTGTTCGAGCTCTGATTTCTCTTATTTTATTTTGATGATCATTCCTACCTATGTAGGTTGGGTTCAACAAAATATTTTCGCATTCGGAAGAGAAAGTTGGTGACTGAAATTTCGTAAATAGATCTCGCCGCGACGAAAAACGTCTTTGCTTTAATGACTTCCATCCCAACTCGCGTATCATATCTGCCACACTCTCTCCCCTATTACGTGATAATACAAAACGATCTGCCCTTTTCTGCACGCTTTCCATGTCCTCCGTCAATCCCACCTGGTAAGGATCCCACACCGCGCAGCAATATTCTAACAGAGGACGAACGAGTGTAGTGTAAGCTGTCTCTTTAGTGGACAAGTTGCATCTTCTAAGTGTCCTGCCAATGAAACGCAACCTTCGGCTCGCCTTCCCCACAATATTATCTATGTGGTCTTTCCAACTGAAGTTGTTCGTAATTTTAACAACCAGGTACTTAGTTGAATTGACAGCCTTGAGAATTGTACTATTTATCGAGTAATCGAATTCCAACGGATTTCTTTTGGAACTCATGTGGATCACCTCACACTTTTCGTTATTTAGCGTCAACTGCCATCTGCCACACCATACAGCAATCTTTTCTAAATCGCTTTGCAACTGATACTGGTCTTCGGATGGTAGGTTTGGGGACACGCAAGTCACTAAAAGGGGTTCAAGTGAAAGATTTGCACCAGGCCGTTGAGAAACGCTAAAGTGTTATTGTTATTTTCGGTGTACACGTGGTATTAGTATGTTTGCGCCAAAAGTCCTGTGTCGTATATTGATGTTCATGAGATGCTCTACACGTTATTTAAGTAATGGCAAAAGTAATGTGGCGTAAACCATAATGTTCTCCAAGAGACATTCTCTCGAAAACACACATGTCAAACTTTAAGGTACAAGTATAATTTCTATCAACATTTCTTTACGATTTCAGTTTTTGAACTATTAAACTTCACTTGCATAGTTTTGTGATTACAATGGGTAGTTTCAGTATTCATTAGGACTATTCCGATAAAAATGGGGCCTTATTGTCTACTTAGAAGTCATAAAAATGTTTCAGATATTCGGAAAATAAATAGAATCCAAAACGTTTACTTTTATGGTAGTCGGAACTGCTGATCTAGCACTAAATCGTGTGCCTGAATGCAGGCCACGCAACCAATTTTTTTAGTGCACTTTTAACTTGGCCTTCACCACTCAATGACGTAAAGATTTGTCAGGGACGATGCTTGGTACGGATTCCATGTTAAAAGTTATGTCTCCTTTCCCCGGTAGGATCACTGGGGTAGGTTAGGGACACGCAAGTCGCTAAAAGGGGTTCAAATGAAAGATTTGGACCAGGCCGTTGAGAAACACTAAAGTATTATTTTTGTTATTTTCGGTGTACACGTGGTATTAGTATGTTTGCGCCAAAAGTCCTGTGTCGTATATTGATGTTCCCGAGATGCTCTACACGTTATTTAAGTAATAGCAAAAGTAATGTTGTGGCTTAAAACATTTTAATCCTTATCCGTGTATATTATCCGTGATTGAAACCGGTCGATATTTGGCTTTAAAATAAAAGCGCTTACGGGCAAACATGCATTTTATACGATATTATTATTGTTTCTTTCGTGGATATTTAGAGTGTTCAATGAGTGTTTTTTTTTCAATGAAAAGAACCGTAATAGAATTTGCAACAGTGAGAGAGTTGCGCGAGCGTTGCAATTCCACGGCCGCTATCACCTCGAATGAAACTTTTTCGAGTTCGTGAACGCATCGTGATGTTGCTATATAGATTATCGTTTTGGTTACTGCTTCTGGCCCCCTTCGTCTGACTGATGTAGTATATACATCAGCATTCTGAAGACCATATACAGCAGTGGTCGAAACGTAGATCTATCGACAATTTTTTCTTCGCGCCTTAGTACCCGAAATTTTTGTCATGAACGTCTCATCGTCTCATTGTTGTAGCTGCAGGTAATATGTTATGATTACAAAAGAATTATTGCCAGTTAAAAACATTGTATCTCCAGTGAAACGTGAGTAAATAATGGAAAAATATTTCCGTTTTAGAGCTGCAAACTATTTTTGGAACAAAGCTTCGGAACGTAATTTAAAAGTACTTACGTACAATGACACGAATGCATCGAAATGTATTTACCGTGTAAAATAAGTACAAGTAAATGTATCTTCTAAATATAGATTTCGACCGGCACAATAGGCGCTGAAAGAAAGTATTCCATATTTTTAGAGGTAACAGTCTGTCCCGTCAGAATGCGAAACAAAACAAAGGTTTAGAAAGCATCAGCTCGAAATTCATACCTCACGAGCTATGAAAAGTTACTCATTTTCGCTACGGTATACGTGGGAATTTCTGGCGAGAGAGTAACTAAATGGTTCAAATGGCTCTGAGCACTATGGGACTTAACATATTAGGTCATCAGTCCCCTAGAACTTAGAACTACTTAAACCTAATTAACCTAAGGACATCACACACATCCAAGCCCGAGGCAGGATTCGAACCTGCGACTGTAGCAGTCCCGCGGTTCCGGACTGCAGCGCCTAGAACCGCACGGCCACCGCGGCCGGTGAGAGAGTGACAGGACCGTACATATAAGTGCAAGGTGTCTTTAGTTACTATCCATGTCATGCTAGAGGAGGTGCCATTCCATCAACAGCTGGAGTTGTGGTACATGTATGAAGGAGCACTAGCCAATTTTCTCACAGAGGCATTTACTGGGTAATAGATTGTTTGGAAAGGTCCAGTAAGTTGTCCAGCTCGTTCCCCTGACCTCAATCACTTGGATTTTTGGTTGTGGGGAGACCTGAAATCTTTGATGTGTATAAGCCCCATTAATGACCCATCAACAGTACATGAACGCAACATTAGTGCCTGCCAGCGCATTCATGACCAACCTAAAATTTTAATGACAGTGCATGATTCCCTAAAACGCTGAACACAGGCATGCCTTACTACGAATGAACGCTATGTTGAACACCTCCTTGGAATGGCTCAAAAGCGCTGATAATATACACTCCTGGAAATTGAAATAAGAACACCGTGAATTCATTGTCCCAGGAAGGGGAAACTTTATTGACACATTCCTGGGGTCAGATACATCACATGATCACACTGACAGAACCACAGGCACATAGACACAGGCAACGGAGCATGCACAATGTCGGCACTAGTACAGTGTATATCCACCTTTCGCAGCAATGCAGGCTGCTATTCTCCCATGGAGACGATCGTAGAGATGCTGGATGTAGTCCTGTGGAACGGCTTGCCATGCCATTTCCACCTGGCGCCTCAGTTGGACCAGCGTTCGTGCTGGACGTGCAGACCGCGTGAGACGACGCTTCATCCAGTCCCAAACATGCTCAATGGGGGACAGATCCGGAGATCTTGCTGGCCAGGGTAGTTGACTTACACCTTCTAGAGCACGTTGGGTGGCACGGGATACATGCGGACGTGCATTGTCCTGTTGGAACAGCAAGTTCCCTTGCCGGTCTAGGAATGGTAGAACGATGGGTTCGATGACGGTTTGGATGTACCGTGCACTATTCAGTGTCCCCTCGACGATCACCAGTGGTGTACGGCCAGTGTAGGAGATCGCTCCCCACACCATGATGCCGGGTGTTTGCCCTGTGTGCCTCGGTCGTATGCAGTCCTGATTGT
This sequence comes from Schistocerca nitens, assembly GCF_023898315.1. Classification (NCBI taxonomy): domain Eukaryota; kingdom Metazoa; phylum Arthropoda; class Insecta; order Orthoptera; family Acrididae; genus Schistocerca; species Schistocerca nitens. The sequence continues at coordinate 75,409,654 of NC_064614.1, forward strand.
GGCGCTCACCTGCACGGCGCCAAACACGCATACGACCATCATTGGCACCAAGGCAGAAGCGACTCTCATCGCTGAAGACGACACGTCTCCATTCGTCCCTCCATTCACGCCTGTCGCGACACCACTGGAGGCGGGCTGCACGATGTTGGGGCGTGAGCGGAAGACGGCCTAACGGTGTGCGGGACCGTAGCCCAGCTTCATGGGGACGGTTGCGAATGGTCCTCGCCGATACCCCAGGAGCAACAGTGTCCCTAATTTGCTGGGAAGTGGCGGTGCGGTCCCCTACGGCACTGCGTAGGATCCTACGGTCTTGGCGTGCATCCGTGCGTCGCTGCGGTCCGGTCCCAGGTCGACGGGCACGTGCACCTTCCGCCGACCACTGGCGACAACATCGATGTACTGTGGAGACCTCACGCCCCACGTGTTGAGCAATTCGGCGGTACGTCCACCCGGCCTCCCGCATGCCCACTATACGCCCTCGCTCAAAGTCCGTCAACTGCACATAGGGTTCACGTCCACGCTGTCGCGGCATGCTACCAGTGTTAAAGACTGCGATGGAGCTCCGTATGCCACGGAAAACTGGCTGACACTGACGGCGGCGGTGCACAAATGCTGCGCAGCTAGCGCCATTCGACGGCCAACACCGCGGTTCCTGGTGTGTCCGCTGTGCCGTGCGTGTGATCATTGCTTGTACAGCCCTCTCGCAGTGTCCGGAGCAAGTATGGTGGGTCTGACACACCGGTGTCAATGTGTTCTTTTTTCCATTTCCAGGAGTGTATAACAGGAAGCAGATTACATTAGAAGCTCTGCTGTCTCATAATGACAGAATGATATGGTCTCATGTGTTTACTGGATTATGTAGGTTGTTCGAATTATCAAAAAGCTTGCAGCAGTAAATGATTGTCAAGCTTGCAGCAGTAAATGTTTCTCACAATAGCCAAGATGAACAAGTGCTCATAGCTCTTAAGGTATGCATTGTAGAGCCCCTTTTTACTGGACATTTTTTTGCGGTTTTGGTCCATACTATAACCTCTGAATATGCGAAATACTTTAACACTCTGTACATTCACCCAAGAACCGCGTAAAGTAGACAGATAGGTAATTGTTTCCATAAAAGTTGAAACCAGTGGATTGTAAATGTTTTTAGAGACGGCAGGGAAGGGATATTTTCAGCCATCTGATCGGAGACGATTCGTTTCTTCACTTTCGTTGCCTTCAAGACGAGCGAGTGCCCGTTTGAAAGCACAGGTTACCGTACAGTACGAACTGAGTTCACCATCTGACAGCCCACTTTGAACTGTAGATGTGTCATGGCTTCTGCGTTGTTACAGTGGCACTGCTTGCATAGTTCAAGAGCTCAGTACTCGCTATGAAACTTCCTGGCAGATTAATACTGCGTGCCGGACAGAGACTCGAACTCGGGAACTTTCCCTTTCGGAGGGCAAGAGCTCTACCTTCTGAGCTACCCAAGCAGACGGTAGACCGCTTGCCAGCGAAAGGCAAAGGTCCCGATTTCGATTCTCGGTCCTCCACACAGTTTTAATCTGCCTAGAAGTTTCATATCAACGCACACTCCGCTGCAGAGTGAAAATCTCATTCTCAGTACTCGGTAATTTTCACCTGTCAACAATTAACAGCCACCAGTAACACCCATAACACACGGAGCTATTTACTGAGTCCTGGATAATGGATGCCACTCGTCACTGCGTACACTCGATCGAAAGATGTCCTCTCCATGGCTGACTTGAATATAACAACGAGTAGTTCAACAAGCATGTCCGTTAAACCGGTTGTTCCCTACTAATAATACTGTCCCGAAGTCGCCAGTTTTGGGAACCAATGGAAAGATTATATCACAGCGATATGGATCCAGTTTTCCCTGAACGCGATTCTAGTGCTTCAGGCATTTGCTTCTTACTGTACCGGTAGGGAATGTAGCGCAAACTGAGATATTACAAATGATGAGAGCGAAGTGCAAATGGCATCTCCACTGTCCTTCAATTGAGCTGGGCGAGACTTGTACGGGAGGTTCTAAATGAACACACCTTTAATTATTGAAACGAGTGGAAATCATGTTACGTTTCATTGAAGATTCAGCATCAGAGTTATCTAGAAGAAATTTGTAAGAGTTCTAAAAAAATCCGTTTTTAGGTCTGAAATAACTTCACGTATTAGTAAAGTTATTTGGTTCTTTGGACTATCATAAAGCAGAAACTGAATAGAGCAACTACAAACGAAAATATTGTATAACAGTCAGAGATACTAGTTAATAAAAGAAGTTAGGAAATTTCTAATTGGAAAGTTTATTTTACCCACTTACTTTAAGGTACAAAACAGAGATCATTACTTTAAAACAAAAAGGCTATTGTTTCACCTGTTTTATCGTACACTCTTTACATCAACATTTGCAAAAGGTGAAAATGTAGAAAAGGAAAAAAAAGAAACGATTCGTTTAAAAGGAAGTTCAGACTAGTGCTTAATAGTTTACAAAATTTGCAACATTTCAATTTTTCTGTTTTTCCTTTGCTGTGTGGAGAACATCGCACTGTGCGGCACAGAAATTGTATGCAATCACAGTACGTTCGAAAAAAGCTGAATCGGTTTTAATGAGTCTTTTCTGATTTTTCTCCCAGCATAGCATTCGCAAGTCCTATCGTTTCTTCAGACATAATACAGCGTCTATGGAAGCTCCTATAAGCCACTTTATCATTCAGGTTACGGTTTAAATTCAGTGTTTAGTGGTAACCTATGATTTAAACAAACCTGTCTTTATAAGATTTTAATTTCTTAGCGTACAACAAAATAAAATAAAAGAATTTTAAAATAAGTAGTTGCCTGGTTCCCTCCGAATGGACAGCAAATTTGTGAGATTTACACCAGTAAATTTAGAAGAAATTTTTTGTGCATAACTGTGAATTCTGAATAAATTGCCAAACGACGAATTTTCCTGGGGGGAGGGTGGGGGGGGGGGGGGGGGGAACATGTGATTCTACTGATAATCATAGAACCATTCTATAAGCGAATAAAATCAAAGAAAAAAGAAAAACATAACTTTAAAACTGATAAGCTATACATCGAAATGAAATATTCAACAGACAGAAACAGACAGAAAAGAAGATTTAACATGATGGATTGCATTCTGAACTTTACATACCAAGTATTCGCACCAATATATTATCGATTTTGATTTCAGTGCAAGAGAATTTTAGATCCAAAATCCTCCCCTCACAGTGAGGAACCTAAACGAAAGTCAACTATTAACTCCACAAAAGGAAAAATGGCGAATATGCTCCTGACTGAACAGTGAGGTAATGTCTGCCTCATTCTGCCTGCTTCACCACCTTTAAAAAATTTGGCATGCATGTTGGCACTTTTTTAAGTGCATCTCACTTGTTCCTTTTCACTCACTCGTTCAGCATAACTCATTGTCATTACCTCTGTGTGTGTCTCACTGTCCCCTGTCTCACAGCCACAGTCTCCTCCGTTCTGTCCTACTACTACTGTCTCCTCTCGCCTTCGTGGTCTCCCTATTGCTCTCCCCTCCTGATGCTGTCTCATTCATTCATTCCCACTGCGGATCTCTGTTCTCACTATCTCTCTCTTCCTCGTCCTCAGTGTCATAGGCTCTGTCTTCCATTTTCACTGGCTCTCACTAATTTCCACTTTATCCTTCGATTTATTCCTGTCTTATTGTCTCGTTCTCTTTCTTCCTAGTTCTGTTCTGTCACTGTCATCTATGTTCAGCTGCCGGCCGGTGTGGCCGTGCGGTTCTAGGCGCTTCAGTCTGGAACCGCGTGACCGCTACGGTCGCAGGTTTGAATCCTGCCTCGGGCATGGATGTGTGTGATGTCCTTAGGTTAGTTAGGTTTAATTAGTTCTAAGTCTAGGGGACTGATGACCTCAGAAGTTAAGTCGCATAGTGCTCAGAGCCATTTTTATGTTCAGCTGCCACTATTTTTCTGACACTGCCACTGTCTCCTTCACTCTTTCTATACCACAACCATTGTCTACTTCCTTCCAGTATTTATTACTTTTCCGTCTCCTTCCCACGATATACGACTCCTTCTCTCTTTGCATGAGAAGGTGCGAATACGTTCGCATACGAAATTATGGGAAATTTCTTTCAGGTTCTGTGTAAGGTAGAATGGGGCAGCTGGTATCTCAACTTTCAGTAAGTCTTTTGAACAGGAGAATATTCATCATTTTTGTGCTCTGATAGGAGTATTTTTTTGTTGGGTCCCTTCTTTTCCAAGTTACAAGGTATGTCAATTATATGAAAGGAATTTTGTATGTTATTAAAATTTCGATAGTTTATTCACGTGAAATTCAAATAAAGAAAAGCTAATGTACTACAGAACTACAGTGTGGGATTCCCAGAACCTTCTGATAACGATTACACTTCACAGCATATTTCCGTGCACTACGTCACTTCATAAACTACATTTTTGCCTCACGTTCGCTTTTGCGTGCACGTGTAGGATCACTTTGAACCGCTGTATCTCAGAAACGGATAACTATTTCAAGAAAAGTTTCAACACTTTTGGAGATCGAGGTTGTAGATACATATCCTCAAACTTTCGGTCATTTTCTGTGCATAGCCGTCTTGAAAACTGCGGATCGACTTAGATGTTCACAATGCATGTTTTTGGGATGTTTCTCGGTTAAGGATGAGCTTTTTCAGAATGAGAAGATGAGAAGAATTTTGAGCTATTTGCCGCGTTTAGTTACTTGAATGGCCCCCGCTAATCGCGAAAATATGGTGAAAACAATTTTATTAGTTTTTTTTTTCAGGAACCGCCCATGAATTAAATAGTGCCTCCATGTGCCCCTTCAGGCGCACCGTAGATCACAACTAATGTAAAAAGAACCAACGATTTGTTCCATTTCCCTAAGCTGGAGGAAGCGTGTAATATTCGAAGTTTGGCCCTGTACTGTAATGTAAATTCTGTAAGATGATCCTTCTGTGGGATGTACATATAGTCCCTAGCCCAAGGGCTATTCAAAAAACTCCACTCTACTTTTCTATCACCAGCAGAATCCATGGTATGAGCCCCGTGAAATGCCGTTTCTCTGGGTGGCGTTTTAGAATAAATTGGAAGAGCACGTGATAGCATGCGTACCTATAGCTTTGTGGGATGTACTTCTCATCAGAATGCTTTGATAACAGCACGTTGAAAGGTATGAATATAATAAATCTTGGTTCCACGGAGAAGAAACGTACAACGCAGTATGAATATTAGCACATATTTAAGCCCAGGGAAGATGGAAGAAGATAGGTTATTAAATTTTCAGATTTTTCGTCACAGCTTCTGAAAATGAGAAAAAGAGAAATAAACGGATGTGCAGCGGTATTCTTGTACGAAAGGGTCGCTAAATCTAAAGAAGCGATTTTCGCGCGGTTTTAGAATCAGGCGAAAAATTTCAGTTCATAAAATAAACATTATCAGCGTTTACTTTCAATTGTTACCTCACAAGAAACGTGTCGTTGCGCCAAATACTGTACAAAGCTTCATCCAACAGCAGGTGAAAATTTATGTAGACGAGAAACCTTTCATTATCTTCTCTTTGATATTGTGATCAAACAGGATCTGTCCTTTGAAAGCGAAACTTAGCGCCAGGTTATATTTTGTAAATGTCACTCTCACGGTAAACGATGCTAAATAATAGCTGAAAGTTGATAATTTTCCACGTTTCATAATATGAAGGTAAGTCAAAGAGCTCTCTGATGGTGTGAACGTATGTCAAACGGGAGATGACTCACCTTGTAGCTCTACATTTTTTCGCACTGATATCCATGGGATAACTGTCGTTACTTTCTCTAACACTAAAAGTTGAAAGTCTTTGCAATTTTCGTTCAAAAAGCTTCTATAACTAGATGAATAATAGTCTACTGCGACAGTGAAATGCGTTATGTGGGACATTGGAATTCTTTCGTGCACGTAATAACATGCTCTGCACTTCCTGTGACATAATAATATTTCGAATGTGTTTCAGTGTTAGATCGAAGTAGTTGTATCGATAGACATATTCTGATCCATCCAGTATTCAAGAGGTTTAAACAGAAGTCTACTGAAAACGTTTCAAGAACCCACTTAAAATGATGATTCAAGGAATATACTGCAACGCCCCTACATTTCGGTTCCATAGGGATAGCGAGCATAAAATTAGATTAATTACGGTATGCGCAGAACCATTTAAACACTCATTTCTTCCACGCTCGTGCATGAATGGGATAGGAAAGAGCCCAAATAACTGGTACAGTGGGACGTACCTCCTGTCATGCAGTTTACAGTGATTCGCAGAATATAGATAAGGGAGTACATGACGCATTTATTCTCTCCAGCCATTCTTTGGAGAAATTGATAAACACTAAACGTACAACTTCAATCACTCTATAGTAAGAACACACTCCAAAAGATGTTTACTTGGAGAGGAAGTCATCATCACTACCAAAATCATCATCACCGTCGTCATTGTCATCAGCCATTTTAAATCTACCTTTGGACATAGACTTTTCGATGTATCATGATATTCAGCAATTCCCAGCCATGCATGTTTTCTAACCTCATCCATCATTTTCCATTAAGTCGCCGTCCCAGCATGACTAAAAAACGAAGAACTTCCTTGGCCCATCTACCATCTGCTTACCAGATTTCATTTTCAATAATATTATTCTCTTATTCCCTTTTTCCATTCCAGAACGTTTTGGCATCCAGTTCTTTGTTTTCATTTTCATGTAAAAATCCGCCGGCCGTTGGTGGCCGAGCGGTTCTAGGCGCTACAGTCTGGAACCGCGCGACCGCTACGGTCGCAGTTTCGAATCCTGCCTTGGACATGGATGTGTGTGATGTCCTTACGTTAGTTAAGTTTAAGTAGGTCTACGTTCTAGGGGACTGATGACCTGATAAGTCCCATAGTGCTCGGAGCCATACTTTGTAAAAATTCATACCTCACTATAATAAGTCGCAAGTGTTAAAATGAACATTTTTACTCAATATTAACACAGAACAAAGAGATAATTCATAGCCATTGCTATGTTCTACAATATTTTACATGATTTACAGATTTCATTTATTTACTTGAGTCATAAGGCATACAAAACCCTACATCACATGACTTTACAATATCAAGGGCTACAACTAAACCAACACTGTACGTAATTTAACATAGTATGAAATGATATTAGCCCAGAATTGAGTAATAGCAACAGCACCTGTTTCAGCCTTCATCATCTCTTTATCAAAGTGTGACTCAGGGCAACATGGACAGTCACACCTGTGATCCTTGTCTGTCTTCCCCCGCATTCACATTGCATTGCTCATTTGCAGTGTCCCAATTTGAAGAGTATGCCCTGTATTTACCAACACCTGATGTCAGCCTATTCAGTGATCTTCATGTGGGCCAGTCTAGACTACCTCTAGGTGGTACACACACAGCAGGTTTCACCCACGTTTGAAGTTGGTCATATCTACCTGACTACCGTTGTTCTCTGGCAGCACATGAAGACATAACGGTGACGTTGAAATGAGGAAGCTTCGTCTGGATATCAACGTAGATCTTGTTGGTTGATGGCCATGGGCAGCGTGTAAATGATGTATTTCAACCTTTTTCATGGTCTGCAGCTACTTTTCGACGTGTTTCAGGTGGTTGCAATACCTGCTAAGCATACACTGTGTAAGTGTCCGTTTCACACATCGAATAGCAGTTATGCAGTTTCACTCAGTGCTACGTCCACTTGCACTGAACAGGTGAAGCTATACCACATAGGGCACTGTACCATACAGGGCATGCACACTCCCAAGCAGAGAACCAGAGGCAGGGTCTGATAACTTGTAGCTGGGCTCCTCAGTGAGTTTCTCAATGATGATATTTCAGGCTGACGCTTTTAGCTTGGTATTGAGACAGCTAGATATTTAGATTTAAAGCAGTGTGGCAACTCGGTGCCCATCCTATTAACTTTTAGTTTTCTACTAGTCTGTATGTCTCGGAGATAGAACGCACAGACCGGCGTTTTTTGAGGAATAGGTTTCAGGTGGTTTTTATCATAATACTCAGCGAAACTTCTTACAAATGATGTGTTGTTTAGTTATTACTATTGGGGCCAGGTTAAACCTTTGCCTGATAATATTTCAATACTTTTCTTTGCTGTGAGTTATAACTTTACTAAATATATTGAGCATTACATACACGGTCGTATTTAGTGGGTGGTGTCAAACCATCTGTAAAACTTCGTACATCCATAGTTGAAATGGAGGACAGTGAGACGTCAGCTGGTATAAATTCATATTAAAATTGAAGAAATTCTTCCAGCTGTACTTAAGGTGTCAATTTTATTTTGGTAACTAGTTTCAACGTTGTAACAACGTCATCTTCAGGCTCATACACTTGTTGACGTCAACAGCGTGCGGCTGATACTAGAAGTCTTCTACTTCTGACAGCAATAAATACTCCACCACCAATTGTATTTAATCTATCTATTCTGAACACTGTTAGATTGTTTAAAAAAATTTCGGTTGAACTTATTTCCAGCTTTAGTCAGCTGCCTGTGCCTATAACTATTTGAGCTTCAATGCCTTCTATTAAGGCTTGGAGGTCTGGTTCTTTCCCAACCCCACAGCTACGACAATTTACATCTACAATGCCGATCGTTTTTACAGCTACCTTCCTGTGTTTTACCTGCCCCCATTTAGACAGACGCCCTTTCTGGGGTTTCCTGAGACCCTCTAACGTAAAATGCCGCCCAGTCCCTTCCACACAGCCACCGCTACCTGTGTAGCCGCCTCCCGTGTGTAGTGGACTCATGACCTATTAAGTGGAACCCGGAAATCCACTACCCGATGGCGCAAGTCAAGGAATCTGCAGCCTATGCAGTCACAGAACCGCCTGAGCCTCTGATTCAGACCCTCCACTCGGCTCTGCACCAATGGACCACAGTCGGTTCTATCAACGATTCTGCAGATGGTGAGCCCCGCCTTAATCTCGCAAGCCAGAATGACAGTCTTTACCATTTCCGCTAGCCGCCCGAAACCAGAGGGAATCTCTAGGGATCCAAAGCGACGCACGTCATTGGTATCGATAGGAGCCACCACCTGCAGTCGGCTGCATCCTGTGCTCTTCATGGCATCCCTAAGCACCCTTTCCACATCTAGAATAACTCCCCTCGGTATGGACACGGAGTGCGCACTGACTTCCTTCCCTCCTTATCAGCCATGTTCTTATGGGACCCCATTACGCGCCTAACGTTGGAGCTCCTAACTCCCGTTCTACATCCGGAATGCCTCACCCTAATATACACACAGAGTGCACACTGGCTTCCTTGCCCTCTTTGGCAGCCATGTTCCTAAAGGGCCCCAATACGCGCCCGACGTTGGAGCTCCCAACTACATGGAGCTCCCAACTACAGGGAGCTCCCAACTACACGGAGCTCCCAATTACATGGTTTACTCAGAGCGGATTAACGCGTAGCTGTAAAAAAACGCAAGCGCAAATATCTTCTGACACAGAACTCTTCCAAAAGCGAAATTTAGTGTGTACAGTTCGTTAAAGAAGAATGTAGACGACCATTCCAAATTCTTAGTGCTGAGGTAGATGACAGACCTTCTTGGACATATGGTGTTAAAGATCCTGCGCAGAAACTGAATGCTTCTAGTCTAAGGATAAGAATGATTCCACTGTCGCTCACACTGAAACAAGAACGCTTATTCATTTTGCTCTAATATCTCATAAGGAGTTATTAGAACAAATATGTGCTATCATCAAGAATATTCCTGGTCCAAAAACGGTTAGAATAATGTCATGTGGCTAGGGTCTCCCGTGGGGTAGACCGTTCGCCGAGTGCAAGTCTTTCGATTTGACGCCACTTCGGCGACTTGTGTGCCGATGGGGATGAAATGATGATGATTAGGACAACACAACATCCAGTCCCTGAGCGGAGAAAACTCTGACCCAGCCGGGAATCGAACCCGGGCCCTTAGGGTTGACATTCTGACACGCTGAGACTCAGCTACCGGGGGCGGTTAGAATTATCTGCAGTGGGGGTGTCACTCGCAGTAAAGAGCAATAAGCTGTGAGTGCCGAAGCCAATAGTATGGTCGTGGTGTTCCTCCTGCCTGCCAGGAGGAGGAAGAGGCCTTGAGCTGCTGTCGAACTGGACACTCTACCCTCACACTCGGTTTCCTACTACATTGGGAGGATCCCCTAATGTGCGATGTCTGTGGCACTCAAATCGCTATACCAAGCATTTGAATTTTTTATTTTGGGAACAGGCAGAAGAAGATTTAGGTGGTGATCTGCCATCTGTGTTATCTGAAGACGACCGTGGTGAAGTAAAGTGAAGTGTCTGCCCTCCACTCTAACAGTTTACGCTGGAGATTTTAGTATGGTGCAGAGTGGCTGGCTGTTTCATTTTATTCTGGCCATGAGACATCCACATCTATAAGCTACGCTCTTTCTACTTCCACATTTATATCATTACTCTGTAGTTCACAGTTAAGTTCCTGGCAGAGGGTCATCGATATATATTTCTCTGCTGCTCCACCCTCGATCAGCATGTGGGGAAACATGGATAGTTAGATCTTTCCGCGCGCCCTCTCTCTCATCTTAATTATGGTTATCATTTCTCCCTATGTAGGTACGCGTGAACAAAATATTTTCGCATTTGGAGGAGAAAGTTGGTGATTGAAATTCCCTGAGGAGATGCTGCCGCTACGAAAAATGCCTTTATTTTAATAATTGCCACCCCGATTCGCATATTATGTCGAAAGCACCCTCTCCTGTGTTTGGCGGAAAAAATGTGCTGCATTTCTTTGAATTTTTTCCATGTCTTTTGTCTAGCCACCTCATTTTTTTAGTCTCAATTTTAGTCCTAACACAATATATAAATTTTATATTCCTTAGTGTGTGTATGTGTGTGTGTGAATGTGTGTGTCTCATTGCTTGTATGTTTTGCTGTGCTTTATTATGGTTAATTGTAGTTGAAGTTTTGTAGTTCTGTGAATTGTATTTTATCGACACTCGTCTCATAACACTTTAGAAGAGGCGCTAAAGACCTTCCTGTCGAGCGCCAATATTGCCATATTATCACCTAGCATCATGACCGGTGGAACGTGTCCGCAAACATCATGTAGGCCATTTTCCAAGTGTCTCGGAATTCTCTGTTATCCCTGAACAAATGTTCCACTGTGTGATCTGATGTTGAATATTTTGAGTCTTTCAAAAGAAACTGCACCATCCATTCAGTGAACACTAGAAGGAGAAATGGAAACACTTGGATAAGACAGCCTTAAGAAGTATACAGAACGGTGTGCGCTACTCATCAACTGTTATTTTTAATAGACTTCCAGCTAAACTGAAAAAAAGGAAAATTGGGTGAAAAGTTCCAAGTATTCACATCTTAGTTAAAGGGTTGCCTCAGGGCACACTCCTCCGTTTCTGTACAGAATTTCCTCACAGTAGCTGAGAACTTTTCCCTATATTTATTCGTGTACTCTGGTTTTCAATCTTTTATTAATTCTTTGTTTATAAATTTTTAACCAGCATTCTGTAAGCTTTGTAGCCTCACTTGATGATCAACAGGCATTGTTGGCATTGCCCTATCGAACTTGATGAATAAATAAATAAAATTGCTTTATATGAGGAGCCATAATAGTTTGCTGAAGCATGTTTTGCGGAACATAGCCCGTACGCTGGCGACGCTGCTAGGTATCCTCTACACCCCACTACATGACTGTAGTAATGCGTGCCACATACGTTAACCTTTTCTCTGGGTGGCGTCCCTGAGATATGATACGAGGAGAAACGACGGAATTAAAACATCCTATTCGCTGTCGTTGTTCTCGTTCATGGTGAGGGTACCCAGGATCCTCTTCCTAGAGGGGATGCCACTGTGCCTGTGGAAGGGAAAGGGCGGCGCTCATGAGCTCTCACGGGTCCCACAGCTGCGTTCTGCTCGCCACGTCTGAGGCGCAGCCGATATTATAAGCAGCCAGCCAGCAGGGGCCGGGGGCTCTGAGCACCACCTGCCACATTGTGGCCTCGCTCGCAGCCTGTACTGGTCTTTGTTGCTGTTGTCTGTCCGGTACTCTTAATTAGCAGTCCTACAGCCCTCAATCTGCATTTACGTGCGTTGGTGAGAGATGCACCTTCCGACTACTACTGTTCCTGGAATACACCAATAGCCGGCCGCGGTGACCGAGCGGTTCTAGGCGCTTCAGTCTGGAACCGTGTGGCCGCAGCGGTCGCAGTTTAGACTCCTGGCTCGGGCATGGATGTGTGTGATGTCCTTAGGTTAGTTACGTTTAAGTAGTTCTAAGTCTAGAGGACTGATGACCTCAGATGTTAAGTGGCTGGCTCTGAGCACTATGGGACTTAATATCTATGGTCATCAGTCCCCTAGAACTTAGAACTACTTAAACCTAACTAACCTAAGGACATCACACAACACCCAGTCATCACGAGGCAGAGAAAATCCCTGACCCCGCCGGGAATCGAACCCGGGAACCCGTGCGCGGGAAGCGAGAACACTACCGCACGACCACGAGCTGCGGACAGATGTTAAGTCCCACAGTGCTTAGAGCCATCTGAGCCACTTTTTGAATACGCCAATAACCCTCCCAATAGTTTATAAAGTTCACCGTACGCACGCCGTCTGGGTGTGTTTTCCACAACCAGTTTCGAACTCAGATATTTACACTTGAGAAAGACAGGAATCCATAAACGCATGCATAGTAAAATTTAACTTTGAGATCCATCAACATAATGGAGCAAGAGGTTACAGTACTTACAATACCTTCAGTTTTGCAACTTGTGAGGTAACGGGCGAGTTGCGGTGGCCTGAAAATATTCTAAGTTAAGAGTTGGCGTGGCCGCACGGGCCGCTCGGCAAGCCGGAGCACGTCAGCAGCCGCATGGTGCCGAACATTAGCCGGAGCAAGAGGGGCAGCCCAAACGCGTGTTCCAGGCCGACCGCTTGGCTGGGAATTCCACCTTGAATATGTGTCAAGCACTGTGCTTTGTGTCGATGAAGGAGATTTGTATGCCGGGAGTGCCAAAGATGGCGGACATAGAGAAACCATAATGGCACACATTTCACATTTCATGCAGAAACAAATAATAGCCAGAAGAATGATGATGCCTTACAAAGAAACATGTAAATTACCATTATTTGCACGACGATTCTGATGGTGTAATCAGATTTTCAATTTCTTTATTAGTTTAAAGTTTATTATCTGACTGTAAATTATACAAGTAACACCCAGCAACGAATTTCCTAAATTTAAACGGTTATCCGATTTTGTCGATCGAGGTGTTCTTAAAAAGCTTTTAGTGTAAACCTAAATTGGGATGAATTACAGGCGTGTAACTTGAATAGTACATGAGTTATTGGAGGTCAAAGTGGTCAATAGCTATTCATCGAGTCAGGCCGTAAGTACTCCACAGTTACACAAAGAAATGGTAGAAGCATGCTTAAAAATATATTTATTTGTCTATGTCTGTTTATAGCCGATGTATACTATTCATGAAGAAATTGGTGAAATATTTACTGTGTTTTGGAAAGCACAGAGACATTAGGCTACTGGGCTACTTTTGTTTCTATTCCTTTGATACATGTTTATTTAATTTGTTTATGTATTTAATGATGTGTGTTAGAGCGCGTTTATGGTCCAGCCGTAGGAATATTTATTTAAATTCAAGTTATTTAAACGTAAATCCAGTATTTCGTATGTGTTTCAATATGTTTGTGAGTGTGCTTTGGCTTGGAGACACGGCGGGAGCACTTAAGCCAGTCACAGCGCTCGTTTATACGGCAGGTGACTATGGAGGTGTGGGAGGAGCATCGGGTCAGACAGGACACAGAGGAGTGCTGGACTGGAAGGCGCGACAGATGGTCGCGGGAAATACTAGGAGAGTGTTGAGCAGTTTGCGCGTGGTCGCGGGAGATACAAATATTTCGTAGTACCGACTTGTGCACCTGTCAGATTTCCGTGGCTTCTGCAGTGAAGACGTAGCATTCGTTTAGAAGTGAATATCTTGCGAGCTATGTTGTTGCTCATAACTATTTACGTGAAGTAGAAATTTACTGTTTCTCTGTTACTCAACTTATATTTTATTTAATTGCTGGACCATCGACACCCGTAAATGTTTTACAGTAATATATGGCATTCTTGAAGGTACTTCTGCTATTGTACCCATCATTTAAAGTCGTTAAAATAGTACTTGCAGATTTTATATAATTGCAATCTTTCTTTCATAAATTTCTATGTTACATTCAAAATTCGCAATTGTCAAGTGATAGGAACCTTCAACCATTCAATTCATGTGTATATTCATATTGTATACTGTAGACTCAGCACTATTTCTCGTGTAATGCGACAACTACGTATCCCAGTGCCTAGACAACTAAACCAGCCAAACCTTTTTAATATTTCAACTTTGAGTCTGAGGGTACGTGTAGAGGGTCACTTTTTCATTTTTTTTTAAGCCCGCAAACTGCATCAGAACTTCGTAGAGTACAGGTGTAAATCACAGCATAAATGTGAAATTGAGAGGCCTCAAATATATTTCGAAGTGAGTGCAAGTACAATACGGCCACTTGAAGATTTTCCCCGATACTTCGCACCCGGAGCGCATTGTGTGGAGAGAGACACTAGCGCCAACTGTATCCTGGAATTCGTGAAGGTTGCGAGGTGATGGTGCCACACTGCCAACCCTACAATCACGTATGTGTTTCGTGGTATGCTTCCTCAGTGGCTGCATACCGTCCTTCGTGTGCTTATCGTATGTTCTAGACCGTGAGTGATCAACTCAGTTTGCGTTAACGGTATGCTGTAAAGTGTTAATTTGAGATGAACGTCATACTGCCTCTCTCTGAAGCCGCAGGAAAGTGGGCAGGAGCCTTACGTTACAGAGCAAATTCCGTGATACCATATATAATGTACGGGGCTGTTTTGAGCAAGAGAGGACCTCGTGTAACGTTGTTGACATTCGTCGGACGAGCAGATGCAGCTCTAAAACTCCGAAACCCCACTGTGAAGAAACTATCTAGAGAATCTCCGTAAGATGCATGTAAGACATGCATACATGCATTAGAATACGTATTAAAATACTGAAAAATTACGTTCTTTGCTTTATCTCGGCATGTGTTTACAAACATTTTCCTTTCTCTTTTGTTTCTTTTAAGTTACGAAATGAGCATGTTTCGATCTACTGAGGCTGTTAGTGTTTTTCACAGTTCTTTATTACGGCATTGCAATGGCTCTGCAATTGTCGCTGCGGTATTCGTAGTCCGGGGACCGAAGCGGTGTAACAACAAACGGCCACGTTGTAGCACTGAGTACATAGCCGCCGGCTGTCACGGACGTTGCAGGGGCTCGACTAATTTTCGTCACATTAGCATTAATACCATGTAAGTTTAGAATTTACGATACTCTGTACAGTCAGTAAAATCTGCTATATTATACTGAACCTCATATAAAGACATTCTAAAGAAAACAGCTCGTGTTTATCTATGTAACCCGGATCACAGGCATGCACTTTCGACAATGTACCATAATGTTTAAAAGACGAGGACACACATGACACACATGCTTGGAATGACATGGGGTTTTATTAGAACTAAAGAAATACAAAAGTTCAAAAAATGTCCGACAGATTGCGCTTCATCTGATCAGAATAGCAATAATTAGCATAACAAAGTAAGACAAAGCAAAGATGATGTTCTTTACAGGAAATGCTCAATATGTGCACCATCATTCCTCAACAATAGCTGTAGTCGAGGAATAATGTTGTGAACTGCACTGTAAAGCATGTCCGGAGTTATGGTGAGGCACTGGCGTCGGATGTTGTCTTTCAGCATCCCTAGAGATGTCGGTCGATCACGATACTCTTACGACTTCAGGTAACCCCAAAGCCAATAATCGCACGGACTGAGGTCTGGGGACCTGGGAGGCCAAGCATGACGAAAGTAGCGGCTGAGCACACGATCATCACCAAACGACGCGCGCAGGAGATCTTTCAGGCTTCTAGCAATATGGGGTGGAGCGCCATCCTGCATTAACATCGTAAGTTCCAGCAGGTGTTTATCAGCCAGGCTGGGGATGATGCGATTCTGTAACATATCGGCGTACCTCTCACCCGTCACGGTAGCAGTTACAAAACCAGAATCACGCATTTCCTCGAAGAAAAAAGGCCCGATAACGGTAGATGTGGTAAATTCAACCCATACTGTGACTTTCTCGTCATGCAATGGAGTTTCCACGACAGTTCTAGGATTTTCGGTAGCCCAAATTCTGCAGTTGTGGGCGTTGACAGGCCCACGGAGCGTGAAATGAGCTTCGTTGGTCCACAACACGTTACTCAACCAGTCGTCATCTTCCGCCATCTTTTGAAACGCCCTCCGCTTCACTAAATTGCCAGGTAACGGTTCATGATGCCGATGGATTTTGTACGTATAGCATCGGAGGTTACGCCTAAGTGCCAACCAAACAGTACTGTTTGGAATGACGGTGCGACGTGCGACTGCACGAGCGCTGACTTCCCCGTGCATAGACGAACCCGCTACAGCAGGGCTTAACAACTGGCCGGTTTTGAGCGCGAGTACTAGCGTCTGCTGAGGCACCTGCTCGCGAGCAGGTGCAAGGTCGCAGAGTAGGGAGGGAGGGGAGGGAGGGGAAATGCGCGCGCACGTATGAATAGGGCCGCAGCGTGCCTATTGAATTCGCGCCGACTGTGTAACGTTTAAAGTACTACGATCAGCTCTAACAGTCACTTCGCTGGTTAAGAACCATGTCAAGTCGCCGTTGTGTAACCCCAACCATGCTTTCGCAGTTCAACCCCCATTGGGAGGAATTGTATCTGTTTACAGAAAAAGATGGTGTTGCAAAATGTTTAGTATGTCACAAAACGCTGAATTCTTTTAGGTAATTTAATTTGCAGCGACATTAAATGTCGTACCACGCAAAAGACTACGAAAGTGGAAAATGTGATGGACCAGATCGTGCACAGGAAGTTATTAAACTTAAAAGGAAGCTATCCGAAGAAGATCTGGACGACGAAGAAAAATCAACTGAAGCAGCTCTCAGAGTGAGTTACAAAATTGCTTTGCTTTTAGCAAAATCCCTGCGCCCCTTCACTGATGGCGATTTAATAAAAGAATGTTTGGTGGTTGCAGCGGAACATTTGTGTCCATCTCAAGTTGAACAGTTTCGGATTGTGCCCTTATCTAACATGACCATTATGCGTCGCATACAGGACATGGCAGACGACGTCCAGAGCCAGCTTGCAAATACCTGTAAAGATTTTATAGCGTATTCTCTAGCTCTGGATAAAAGTGTTGATATCACTGGAACAGAGCAGCTTGCCATATTTATTAGAGGTGTTAACAGAGATCTTCAGTAGCTATGAAGAACACTACAACCGGCGGTGATATTTTAAGTAGTGTTGAAGAAAGTGTTGAAAATATAGGATTGTCGTGGAATTCTTTAGTTTCAGTGTCTACAGACGGTGCACCAGCGATGACAGGGGAAAAATCAGGTTTCGTTGCGCTGTTGAAGGAGAAAATGCAAAAACTGACCGTGCCGAATGAAATAAGGGGCGTTCATTGTGTGATCCACCAGGAAAACTTATGTGGAAAGAGTATCACTCTAAGGAAGAATTTGATCAACGCTTTCAAGATCTGACAGCACTAGACAGTGATTTTGATCTGTTCTCCTCTCCATATTCAGCGAATATTGAAGAGATTCGTCCTGAGCTGCAACTGGAAATTATTGACTTGCAGTGTGACAGAGAATACAGAGACAAATTTCAGAACAAGAAAAACATTTTGGAATTCTACAGACACTTCCCTCAGGATAGATTTCCTCGTTTGCACAAACTGGCGGCTACAATAATATCAATGTTCGGGTCCACGTATGTTTGTGAACAACTGTTCTCTGCAATGAAATGTAACAAGACGCGCCTGAGAAACGCATTGTCTGATCGAAATTTAAACTGCACGCTGCGCCTACAATGGACAAGAACATTTACTCCGAACATAGACGCAATTGTAAAGGGCAAAAAGTACAAGATAACCGAGAATCCCACACTTCAGTGACACCTTTTATTGTGTAACAGTTCATAAATTAATACGAATGTAGAGGCATACACTAAGCTAATAAAATTATGTGGCACGTGTACATTCTCCTTTATTTGTTTCATTTGTCGCAGTAATAATTCGTGAGTGATATCCCTGCAGGTGACCGCGGATTTACATTGACTGGCGGCAGCTGTTGTGTGCCCCACGTGACTCTCCCCACTCTCCGCTCTGGTCCGGTAGTGGGGGTAGCGTGCTCGCGCTGTTCCGTGCTCGCGCTGCTCTGTGCTCGCGCCTTGCTGCTCACAGCTTGCTCCGCGAGCACGTATGTTGTGAAGCCCTGCGCTACAGTCTCCATTTCTTCCTGAACTGTCTCAGCAGCATTACGCCTTGTGCTCGGTCGGCCACTACGGAGTCTATCGTCTAAACAACCCGTGGCTTCGAACTTCGAAATCATTCTCGCCACAGCTGCATTTGTTAACGGACCTTTACCCGTTCGAATTCCCTTCCTATGGCGATAGGATCGTAACGCTGAACTAGCACATTCCCCATTCTGATAATACAACTTCACTAAAAGCGCCTTTTCAGGTAACGTCAACATGGTGCGACGGCCCGCGCATCTGATTCTCTCTCTCATTACAGCTCCTTTTATACACGATTGTGCGTAGGCAATGACGTTTTGCTGTCCATCGCCATCTGTCGGACATTTTGAACATTGTTTTTTTTTGTTCTAATAAAACCCCCTGTCGGACATTTTGAACTTTGTTTTTTTTTTGTTCTAATAAAACCCCTTGTCATTCCAAGCATGTGTGTCAATTTTTACCTCTCTATCTACATTATTCCGTGGTTTATTAAGTTTTCAAATTTTGACCACCCCGTATAATTTCCATTTTACTGCCCTCCAATTTGTTCTCTTCGTCTTCCATTATCTTTATTCCCCTTCTTCCTCACCCTGTCTCTTCCCTTTTCCTCATTCTTAGTTTTTATCACCTGTCACATAACGCACCGGCATGGGAACCACGACTCAGGCACCTGCTCCGACTGCCACGCGTTAGTTAACGTCATCCCGCCTGCGATCAAGGAGAAACATTTGATTTAAGCAGAAAAATATCTGTTCCACAGTAATCAAAGGATGTAAACACAAATTTCCGACCATCTTCTCGGATATTACACTAGAAGTGAATTTCAGTATGTTAAAACAAAACTCGATTAATTTATGCTCATGTTATATTTGAAAATTTGGGTAATTAATGTGCAAATAAGGGACTACATTTGCTACATAATTATTGCGGCATTTTAGAGTTCATTTAAATATGTTTTTTTTTCTACCAATAGAGTACATTTTCAAACAGCTCATTGAGCAACTGACAGTTTTTTTATTCTTTAACTTTCGCGCAGGGATATTTCAGACCTTCTGCACTATTATTCATTATGCCCCGTTTCCTGTAAAATGGAAATTACATTAAAATATCGCACTTCTTGTTCTATACCTTATGTTATTTAGTCTGCATATTGAGGAAACAGTAAAGGAAACTGAGGATCAATTTGGAAAAGGAATTTATGTTGAGCGAGAAGAAAATTTAAGGTTTTCCAATGACGTTACTCTGTCTGAGATAGGAAAGGAGATAGCAAAGAAGATAAAATGGATGAACGGCATGTATAGAGTCGTGAAATCAGGTTATGAGGGAAACGTTAATGGAAGTAAACCGAGGTTTATGTAGTCGAATAAAGTCGGCTCACGTTGATGGAATTCGACCAGGAAATATGCGCTAAAAGTAGTAAACAATCTTTGCTATTTCGACAGAAAAATGGCTACATACTGTTAGGAGTAAATAGGCTAAAAATAATGCAGAATAGATTTTCTGAAATTGTAAAATATCTTAATGTCGAATACTAATTTTAGTTTTAGGAGCCTTTACAATGAAGAACTGTTATGCAGTGTTGCTTTATGGGGACATGAAACGGGAACGACTGACGGTTCAAACAGGAAGAGGATAGATGGTTTTCAAATTCGATTTTGCAGAATAATATTGAAAATTACATGGTTTGATCGAATAATCAATGAATATGTGTAACTCTCTATCGGAATTTGTAGTTCAACATAACCAAGAGTGGATGGTGATAGGACGCATCTTCAGCCATCAAATAGTAATTATGCACTGAATAATGGTTCAAATGAAAGTAAATTTCATAACATATGCAGAGGTGAGCATCTAATAGCTTCCTCCTCTCCTATTGTTGTCTGTTCTTACTAAACTAGACAGATGCTTTACAGTCTCCTGTCGTGACCGCGGGTACCGTACTTGCACGCATAATTAATCTTGGCCTCTTGCATACTCACTGTGATTATGAGTAAGCTACTAATAGAACTTAAGGTTAGTAGTGGATGTTACAAAAATTCGTAAATAAGAGTCATAGACTCAAATAAGCATTAATGAATTAACGTGAGAGGTCAGAAATGAGTCGCCAAGGGTGCAATACATACATATGCTGAGGTGACAAAAGCCATGGAATAGCGGTATGTACGTATACACATGGCGGTAGTATCGGGTACACGGGGTATAAAATGGCAGTGCATTGGCGGAGCGCTCATTTACAATGCGGCAACTGATGTGAAAATGTTTCCATTGTGATTATGGGCTCACGATGGGAATTAATACACTTTGAACGCGGAATGGTAGTTGGAGCCAGTCGTGTGGGACATTCCGCTTCAGAAATCGTTAGGGGCTTCAATATTCAGAGATTCGCAGTGTCAAGAGTATGCCGAGAATACCAAATTTCAGGCATTATCTCTCACCACGGACAACGCAGTGATCGACGGCCTTCGCTTAACGACCGAACGCAGTGTCGTTTCGGTAGAGTTGTCAGTGCTAACGGACCAGAAGAACTGCGTGAAATAACAACAGAAATCAATGTGGGACGAACGACGAACGTAACCGTTGGAACACTGGGAACGAAATCTGGCGTCAATGAGCTATGGAAGCAGACGATCGACGTGAATGCGCCTGCAGCGCCTTTCCTGGACTCGTTCAAAGGGTTCAAATGGCTCTAAGCTTTATTGGACTTAACATCGGAGGTCATCAGTCTCATAGACTTACAACTACGTAAACCTAACTAACCTAAGGACATCACACACAGCCATGCCCGAGGCAGGATAGGAAACTGCGACCGGACTGAAGCACCTAGAACCGCTCGTCCATAGCGGCCGGCTCCTGGGTTCGTGACCATATCGACTGGACGTTAGACGACTGGATAACCGTGGTTTAGTGAGTACCGATTTCAGTTGGTAACAGATTATGGCAGGGTTTGAGTGTGGCGCAGACACCACGAAGCCATGGATCCATGTTGTCAACAAGGCACTGTGCAAACTGGTGGTGGCTCCATAATGGTGTGGGCTGTCTTTACATGGAATGCACTGCTTCCTCTGGGCTGACTGAACCATTCATTAGCTGTAAAAAATTTATGTTCGGCTACTTGGAGACCATTTGCTGCGAGTCATGGACTTCATGTTCGGTTACAAGATGTATATACAACCACATCGGTTGCAAAAAAATTTTGTCAATTGACCGTGGTTTCGAATGCAGTAGCGCATTCATCAGAATAAAAAACTACTCGGAATACATGTAATCACACCATGGCTAAAAACGTCTGAGCAAAAGTACTCTAGTCGAACAGAAATGTCACAGGAATAAAACCTCAGACGTTCTTAACCATGATGTGATTACATGTATTCCGTGTAATTTTTTATTCTGGTGAAGATGCTCTAGTGCAATCTAAACCACGGTCAATTGACAAAAATTTTGTGCAACCGATGTGGCTGTACATATATCCTGTAATTAAATAGTGTACGGTATCTGGATCACAGCCAGTCATACTGTTTAAAATTTCAAGACTTCATGTTCCCTAACAAATTTTTATGGATGACAATGCACCATGTCACCAGGCCACAACTGATCGCGATTGGTTTGAAAAACGTTCTGGACAAATGGAGCGGATAGTTTGGCCACCCAGATCGCCCTACATGAATCCCATCGAACATTTTATGAAATTTAATCGAGAGTTCAGTCCGTGAAAAAGCCTGCTCCGGTAATACTTGCGCAGTTACGGATGGTGATATACGCAGCATGGCTCAATATTTCTGCAGAGAACTTACAGCGCCTCATTTAGTACATGCGACGTAGAGTTGCTGCGCTATCCCGTGCGAAAGGGGGTCCGACATGATATTGCGAGGTGTCCATTGACTTTGTCACCTCAGTGTATAATTTGCATTAGATTCTGAAGCTTGATGAAAGTGTCACAAACGGAGTCCCGTCTCCATCAAGTAAACGCATAATTTTTGGGAAAAGATTTATTGCTGCTTATGGTGCCACAGGCGTTTTGTTCCCTCCCTGCTAGCCGCGCTGTCTAACGCGCTGCTTCCAGAGCGGGAAGGCGTGCATGTCCCCGTCACGAATCCACCCAGCTGATCATTGTCGAGATCCGATGGTCGACCCGCCTGTGGATAGTTTTTAAGGCGGTTTTCCCTCTGCCTCGGCGAATGCGCGCTGGTTCCCTTTATTCCGCCTCCGTCACACAACGTCGGCGATTGCTGCGCAACTACTGTCGCGTACAGCATAATTACTCTACCATGCAAACATATCGGGTTACACTCGTCTCGTATGAGACGTTCCCGTGGGGGGAGGGGGGGGGGGAGTCCACTGGGGGCCGAACAGCACAACAACGCTGGGTTAGGTGTGGGGCGGCGGTGGGGTGTTTGGACCCTGTGACCTGTTGTGGGGTGAACCCCTGAGGGGTATGGAGCGACGAAGCCTCAAAAAAAATGGTTCAAATGGCTCTGAGCACAATGGGACTTAACATCTGTGGCCAACAGTCCCCTAGAACTTAGAACTACTTAAACCTAACTAACCTAAGGACAACACAAACATCCATGCCCGAGGCAGGATTCGAACCTGCGACCGGAGCGGTCACGCGGTTCCAGACTGAAGTACCTAGGCCGCACGGCCATACCGGCCGGCGACGAATCCTCACCGTCGATTCTAGGTCCTCGGTGCAGTACACCATACACACACACACAATGGTGCCACAACATCAAAATGCGCATAGGAGGATGATAAGAAGAAACATTGACTGCACTAAAACGAGCAATCCGAAAATGCTGTGGTTACTTAGTTGTCATAGAGGAGTTAGGCATTTAGTGACTCTTTCACATTACATACACAGGGTGTTTCAAAAATGACCGGTATATTTGAAACGGCAATAAAAATTAAACGAGCAGCGATAGAAATACACCGTTTGTTGCAATATGCTTGGGACAACAGTACATTTTCAGGCGGACAAACTTTCGAAATTACAGTAGTTACAATTTTCAACAACAGATGGCGCTGCAAGTGATGTGAAAGATATAGAAGACAACGCAGTCTGTGGGTGCGCCATTCTGTACGTCGTCTTTCTGCTGTAAGTGTGTGCTGTTCACAACGTGCAAGTGTGCTGTAGACAACATGGTTTATTCCTTAGAACAGAGGATTTTTCTGGTGTTGGAATTCCACCGCCTAGAACACAGTGTTGTTGCAACAAGACGAAGTTTTCAACGGAGGTTTAATGTAACCAAAGGACCGAAAAGCGATACAATAAAGGATCTGTTTGACAAATTTCAACGGACTGGGAACGTGACGGATGAACGTGCTGGAAAGGTAGGGCGACCGCGTACGGCAACCACAGAGGGCAACGCGCAGGTAGTGCAGCAGGTGATCCAACAGCGGCCTCGGGTTTCCGTTCGCCGTGTTGCAGCTGCGGTCCAAATGACGCTAGCGTCCACGTATCGTCTCATGCGCCAGAGTTTACACCTCTATCCATACAAAATTCAAACGCGGCAACCCCTCAGCGCCGCTACCATTGCTGCACGAGAGACATTCGCTAACGATATAGTGCACAGGATTGATGACGGCGATATGCATGTGGGCAGCATTTGGTTTACTGACGAAGCTTATTTTTACCTGGACGGCTTCGTCAATAAACAGAACTGGCGCATATGGGGAACCGAAAAGCCCCATGTTGCAGTCCCATCGTCCCTGCATCCTCAAAAAGTACTGGTCTGGGCCGCCATTTCTTCCAAAGGAATCATTGGCCCATTTTTCAGATCCGAAACGATTACTGCATCACGCTATCTGGACATTCTTCGTGAATTTGTGGAGGTACAAACAGCCTTAGACGACACTGCGAACACCTCGTGGTTTATACAAGATGGTGCCCGGCCACATCGCACGGCCGACGTCTTTAATTTCCTGAATGAATATTTCGATGATCGTGTGATTGCTTTGGGCTATCCGAAACATACAGGAGGCGGCGTGGATTGGCCTCCCTATTCGCCAGACATGAACCCCTGTGACTTCTTTCCGTGGGGACACTTGAAAGACCAGGTGTACCGCCAGAATCCAGAAACAATTGAACAGCTGAAGTAGTATATCTCATCTGCATGTGAAGCCATTCCGCCAGACACGTTGTCAAAGGTTTCGGGTAATTTCATTCAGAGACTACGCCATATTATTGCTACGCATGGTGGATATGTGGAAAATATCGTACTACAGAGTTTCCCAGACCGCAGCGCCATCTGTTGTTGACAATTGTAACTACTGTAGTTTCGAAAGTTTGTCTGCCTGAAAATGTACTGTTGTCCCAAGCATATTGCAACAAACGGTGTATTTCTATCGCTGCTCGTTTAGTTTGTATTGCCGTTTCAAATATACCGGTCATTTTGAAACACCCTGTATTTGGTTCAAATGGCTCTGAGCACTATGGGACTCAACTGCTGAGGTCATTAGTCCCCTAGAACTTAGAACTAGTTAAACCTAAGGACATCACAAACATCCATGCCCGAGGCAGGATTCGAACCTGCGACCGTAGCGGTCTTGCGGTTCCAGACTGCAGCGCCTTTAACCGCACGGCCACTTCGGCCGGCTCCTGTATTTACTAATGAGAATTATCAAAGATAACTCATCAAAATTTCGAATAGTAGTCATATCCACCTTTACAACAGTAGAGGAAAAAACTGCTGTCATTGTTCATGACTCATGCTGTCAGAGGCTCACCAAGAACTTAATCACGCAGTCTCAAAATCCTTGGTTGTTTGCCCAGTAACCCAAAAGCATGACAGATGAAAAAGCAAATTTTATATCCAACCTAAATCGGTTTCTTCTGGAAAATTCGTTATTTTTCATTTAATTAAGAGATGGTAGTAAGTGTAGCTGAATAAAGTGTAAAATTCGATTTAAACGTGTTATTGGTCGCCTGAGCTGAATAAAGTGTAAAATTCAATTTAAACGTGCTATTGGTGGCCTGAATTTTTGAAAAAGGCTAGTGCTGTCGTTCTTATGAATTCTAAGACAGTTTGGTATTTACCAACCTGCAAAGGGCCAGCATGAGCCGGGAGAAATAAAAATTCTTTTGTTACATGTTCTGTGTCTTGCCCGCTTATACTGAAATAGTGGGTGACAGAGTAGGGCAATTTACGGGGCGGCAACTACGTTTTGAGACTGAAGTTCTGCAGCGCAAGTTGGCGTTGTGTACATGTTTACTTCTGGCACGCCACGCAAACACGCTGCGACCTATGCGCTGGCATACACCTCTAGACGAGGCGACTGAGGTAGTCATACAGTTACATTCCTACCCTGCGGCAGATATAATTAAGGTGCAGCTACTCACACCGTAAACCGGCTCCGCATTAACGCATCTCCCAAGTTTCACTGCCATACAATAACACAGGCCGATGGAAAACCTTTTTTGTTTAAAATACCTTATTATTATGTTTTTTAGGATGGGAAATCCAAATATTATACTTAAAAAACTGTATCACCCACCATTTCTTCACATTGTACAGTTAAATTTATTAAATTAAGCGATTTTTTAAAGAATTTAACAGCTTTTATGTAGTTAAAATAATTTAAAAGGGAGCTGTAATGAATGTAGGCGACGTTTGTAGCTCTGCTTAGAAACATTTGCTGGGAAAAAGGTCGATTCTATTTTTGTGCTAACAGATGGTGTTTTGTTTACTGTCAGCCTCACCTCTTTTTCCCGTTTCCTGTACACGTTATAATTAAAGCCCACATGGACCTCAGAGAGTGACTGCACTGTAATTACACCCCAGGAATTGTCCACCAAGAGCGAAGAAAGGCTTAAACGCGCCACTTTGTAATAAAGTACAGTGAGACCCAATATGGAAATAATGCAGATGCGAATGCAAATAAGTACAGTGAGACCCGATATGCAAATGATGCAGATGAGAATGCCCACAGACCCCACTGTGGCACTGCAATCGGGCAGGCGACTCGATTTAACCAGCCTATAGTGGATGAGTCACACACGTGACGATGACATCCCGACTCCAGGAAGACTTTAGTCTAAGCAGAATGGCAGGTAGACTTGTTAGACATTTGTCACAATTAAGCCAGTTTGAGAGAGGCCTAATCACCGGAACGAAAACCTCAGGCTGTTCGACTCGCCGCATAGCTCGACAGATCGCTCGTTCGGAGCGTTCCGTCAGACGAAGACTGGAACAGTGGGCACGACATAACACTTATGTGCGTCATACCGGGTCTGGAGCGATCAGGAAGACGACGAGGAGAAATGATCGAAGCATCGCTCGACAAGCGATCAGGAGTCCTTTCCATGACACAAATAGATATATGGGTGCACGTTGCAGCACAAATCTTTTTTGCAGACGCATTGCGGAAGTTAATTTGCAATCCAGGCTCCTTGCCGTGTACTGCCGATAGCACAGAGACTCCGTAACTCCGCCTACAGTGGCGCTAAGGCAGAACGTCGAGGACTTCCACAGATTGGCAAAGTGTGGTGTTTGGTGTTCAGTCGCGATTCGTTTTGGGGATGGACGGTAGCCTCTTACGGGGGTGGAGGCAGCCTGGTGAACTGTGTAGTTCCACCCAAGCCATAATGGTCTCGGGTTCATAACCTACGATAGCAGGTCCCTCTAATAGTGGTACGTAGAACCTTAACGGGTAAAAATTATGGCGAAGACATTATTCGACCCCATATGGGACCTATCCTACATGGTCTACCAGGGTCACGGCACTTTTCCGGCAAGATAATGCCCGTCCGCATATAGCTCGAGTGACTCAAGATTTCCTATGTCAGGTTCCAGTCCTTCCGTGGATGGTCTGATCCCGGGACTAGTCCTCCATAGATCATGTATGGGACTAGCTGAACCCCAGATGCCGCCGTGTTACTGTGAACACCATTTGCAGGTAGCTGTCAAGATTTGTGGGCCAGTCTGCCTCAGACAAAATCAGACTCCGGTCAGCTCGATGCTGGACCATGTTGCGACATGTACTGTAGAATAAGGTGGTAAAATTCTTTATTGACGTTGCACTGTAATTGTCCACTTGTAATAACTATACTTGTTTACTTGTCTTGACTTGGGAATCAAGTGATTCTCACAGGTGTATCATTATGACTGAGTAATTTCATTTCTATCCGATATTCCACTTTTTTCAATGTTACTGTGTGTGTAACCACCCGGTACAACCACATCCACATCTACATATGTAGTCGTAATTAAGATATACAGTTTTCAAATGGTTCAAATGGCTCTGAGCACTATGCGACTTAACTTCTGCGGTCATCAGTCGCCTAGAACTTAGAACTAATTAAACCTAACTAACCTAAGGACATCACACACATCCATGTCCGAGGCAGGATTCGAACCTGCGACCGTAGCAGTCCCGCGGTTCCGGACTGAGCGCCTAGAACCGCTAGACCACCGCGGCCGGCTATATATATATATATACAGTTTTCACTTGACAGCGAACTTCCTAGATTGCTCCCTCCACTAATATGCCATATGGGGCCGATCACTGTCGCCTCCCATCTACATCTACATGACTACTCTGCAATTCACATTTAAGTGCTTTGCAGAGGGTTCGTCGAACCAGAATCATACTATCTCTCTACCATTCCACTCCCGAACAGCGCGCGGTAAAAACGAACACCTAAACCTTTCTGTTCGAGCTCTGATTTCTCTTATTTTATTTTGATGATCATTCCTACCTATGTAGGTTGGGCTCAACAAAATATTTCGCATTCGGAAGAGAAATTTGGTGACTGAAATTTCATAAATAGATCTCGCTGCGACGAAAAACGTCTTTGCTGTAATGACTTCCATCCCAATTCGCGTATCATATCTGTCACACTCTCTCCACTACTACGTGATAATACAAAACGAGCTGCCCTTTTTTGCACCCTTTCGATGTCCTCCGTTAATCCCACAGGGTAAGGATCCCACACCGCGCAGCAATATTCTAACAGAGGACGAACGAGTGTAGTGTAAGCTGTCTCTTTAGTGGAGTTGTTGCATCTTCTAAGTGTCCTGCCAATGAAACGCAACCTTTGGCTCGCCTTCCCCACTATATTATCTATGTGGTCTTTTCAACTGAAGATGTTCGTAATTTTAACACCCAGGTACTTAGTTGAATTGACAGCCTTGAGAACTGTACTATTTATCGAGTAATCGAATTCCAACGGATTTCTTTTGGAACTCATGTAGATCACCTCACACTTTTCGTTATTTAGCGTCAACTGCCACCTGCCACACCATACAGCAATCTTTTCTAAATCGCTTTGCAACTGATACTGGTCTTCGGATGACCTTACTAGACGGTAAATTACAACATAATATGCGAACAACCTAAGAGAACTGCTCAGATTGTCACCCAGGTCATTTATATAGATCAGGAACAGCAGAGGTCCCAGGACGCTTCCCTGGGGCACACCTGATATCACTTCAGTTATACTCGATGATTTGCCGTCTATTACTACGAACTGCGACCTTCCTGACAGGAAACCACGAATCCAGTCGCACAACTGAGACGATACCCCATAGGCCCGCAACTTGATTAGAAGTCGCTTGTGAGGAACGGTGTCAAAAGCTTTCCGGAAATCTAGAAATACGGAATCAACTTGAGATCCCCTGTCGATAGCGGCCATTACTTCGTGCGAATAAAGAGCTAGCTGCGTTGCACAAGAACGATGTTTTCTGAAACTATGCTGATTACGTATCAATAGATCGTTCCCTTCGAGGTGATTCATGATATTTGAATACAGTATATGCTCCAAAACCCTACTGCAAACCGACGTCAATGATATAGGTCTGTAGTTAGTTGGATTACTCCTACTACCCTTCTTAAACAATGGTGCGACCTGCGCAATTTTCCAATTTGTAGGTACAGATCTATCGGTGAGCGAGCGGTTATATATGAGTGTTAAGTAGGGAGCTCCCATTACGTTTCCAACGTACCACGTCCACTGGTCCTAGTCTCCGACGATTCTGAAATCCCAACACCTACTGTGTAGGACGCTGTTGTCAAAGGTACGCTCGCTGTCCGCTATTTTCGCCATCTGGGCATGCAGCGTCTAGAGACTGTAGTTTATTTTTCATGATTATGAGCTTTGCGGATTTTGGCCAGTGCTTTGGGTCAGCTGTTGTGTGATACGGTTCTCCTTGTATGCAATCACATAACATGTAGAAGTTTTTGGAACATGTACGGTCGCGCCTTCATGAACAGCCGAGTGCATTTTCAATACGTTTACTTTTGTCTCACGTAACGGAAGTGCTAAGACGAGTTTCTTAAGCTGTACAACCACGTGTTTCTTTGTTGCAGGCAGCGGTATGATGAAATCTGTATGGTTTCACAATGACTTTTTGTATGTATGTATGTGTGTGTGTGTGTGTGTGTGTGTGTGTGTGTGTGTGTGTGTGTGTGTGTGTTGCTAGTCAATGAAGTATCACGCGTTGGGAAATGGGTTTGGACTCAGCGACGGTGCCTAACGTGTACTGCTAGTGTAGTTACTCTTCTAAATAGCGTCCCATACGAGCAAACCAGTTGTGTCTTTACCGAAGGTTGCTAGTATGGTACTACTAAAATCATTGGGGGAAGTGGCAACAAAACGACTATTCACGATAGTGTGTAGAATATATGAGTCTGGCGACATACCATCTGACTTTCGGAAAAGCATCATCCACGCAATTCCGAAGACGGAAAGAGCTGACAAGTGCGAGAATTATCGCACAATCACCTTAACAGCTCATGCATCGAAGCTGCTTACAAGAATAATATACAGAAGAATGGAAAAGAAAATTGAGAATGCTCTGGGTGACGATCAGTTTGGCTTTAGGAAAAGTAAAGGGACGAGAGAGGCAATTCTGACGTTACGGCTAATAATGGAAGCAAGGCTAAAGAAAAATCAAGACACTTTCATAGGATTTGTCGACCTGGAAAAAGCGTTCGACAATATAAAATGGTGCAATCTGTTCAAGATTCTGAAAAAAGTAGGGGTAAGCTATAGTGAGAGACGGGTCATATACAATATGTACAACAACCAAGAGGGAATAATAAGAGTGGACGATCAAGAACGAAGTGCTCGTATTAAGAAGGGTGTAAGGCAAGGCTGTAGCCTTTCGCCCCTACTCTTCAATCTGTACATCGAGGAAGCAATGATGGAAATAAAAGAAAGGTTCAGGAGTGGAATTAAAATACAAGGTGAAAGGATATCAATGATACGGCTCGCTGATGACATTGCTATCCTGAGTGAAAGTGAAGAAAACTTAAATAATCTGCTGAACGGAATGTACAGTCTAATGAGTACACAGTATGGTTTGAGAGTAAATCGGAGAATGACGAAGGTAATGAGAAGTACTAGAAATGAGAACAGCGGGAAACCTAACATCAGGATTGATGGTCACGAAGTTAATGAAGTTAATAATCTATTGGCAGCTTTTCCACAATGACGTGTGGTTAGTGGTCAGATAAACGTGTTTGTTTTGCATGCGAAATGCATACAGAACTAGTCATTAATATTTGTCGGTTTGGTGTGAACCAGTCAGTGTGTGTGTTCTGGCTGGGTTTAGGCACCACTTCTACTGAAATCGGTTTTTGATCACTTTGCCAGCCAATGACGTCCAGTTCCTAAGGGGACACGTCTGAAGATTTAACCCTCAACAGCTTACTTATCGATGGCTGGCATTGTCGGCTTGAGATCTGATTTCTGTAACCTGACTGATATCCTGTATTGGTTTTCTGTATCAGTGACTGAACCATTCGCGTAGTGTGTTACACAGCCACAACGAAACCTCCCGGAAGTGGAAGTGTTACTGAATTGTTCCCTCAACGTGACATGGCTTGGTATTGCACCTATGGGTGCTTGGCTAGAGCCACATCTGAGAGAGAATCAATTTGGCTAGCTTTGTTGAACTATTAAATTATTTCAATCTTGCTGATATTTTTTTTTAATTTTTTTTTATTTTTTTTTTTTTTCGGCGAACGTCTGTACATTTACCTATGATGTTTCTTGTGCCGGTCAGCTTTTGCGTACAGTATTTTCGTTGTGTTTGGTATTAATTGTGCCTGGGACACACAGCTGTATATTTATGTAAGTCGTCGCCGTGTGTTGATCAGTCTGACTAGTGTTTGTCGTGGTGTGTTGAATGGTTCAAAGTATCGACGTCCATGCTGCTTGTGTTGGATGAACCATTTGCACTCCCGTTAATTTTGTTTATTGTATTCATGGGTCAATAAAGGTATAAAGATCACTAATTGCTCTTCGTAATAACAAAAAAGAACGCCTTCAGCTAAATTCTCAACGAGATCTGATATGCCACTTCTGTTATCATGTCGTTGGAAACGATTTTAGGTGATGATTTCACAGCCGAAAATATGTATTTTCTAGTACTGTGGAAATAATATGCATCTAGTATGCATCTGTATGCCAGTAGCGTCCTCGCTTCCCGCGCCCGGGTTCCCGTGTTCGATTCCTGGCGGGGTCAGGGATTTTCTCTGCCTCGTGATGACTGGGTGTTGTGTGATGTCCTCAGGTTAGTTAGGTTTAAGTAGTTCCAAGTTCTAGGGGATTGATGACCATAGGTGTTAAGTCCCATAGTGCTCAGAGCCATTTGAACCATCTGTATGCCGTAGCACCGCGGACTACCTTCGCGAGGCAGTAACGCAGGCAGATATTTTCATTATAGAAATATTTTGTGTATGTTACGGGAAATACTGGCGTTTTATGACGAGTAGACAGCCTTAGTATGTGCGGTTTATATAGTGATTGACCGTTTCACTGGATGATATCTACAGTTCTCTGCTAGACGCAGATATTCTAGAGCAGGGGCGGGCAAACGTTGCACGCGGCTCATGAGCACACAGCGCTGCACGTGTGCTGCTCGCGTGCAATCGTCGAACGGAGCAGTGGCGACAGCCGGCAGGTTGCCGCAGTGTAGTTCCAGGCTAAGCTGCGGACGTTGAGGCGAAGCGACCACTACGTAGTGAATTTCAGTAACCGGAAAATGCAGAGTGAATCAAGGAAACGGAGAATTGGAGATTTGCTATCTTTTAAAAAGGAATGGGAAAATCATTTTTTCTCTGTGCAAAAACGTGAAAATTGGAAATGTATAATATGTGACAGTATTCTCGCTGGTCAGCGGAAGTTTAATATTGAACGCCATTATAATAAATTTCAGTATGTTGACGTTCTTAGTGCAATAAACGAGGAATTTCTCAAGCGATTTGGGGATATATCTTACTTATCCCAAGGTTTTGAATAGTTCTCGAGACAATCTGCTGTTTCTGAGATGAAATTCATCCCAGTTTGCAAGTGGAATTAATAGGTATACAGCGTAATTCTCGTCTGAGAGACAGGTTCCTTTTGGCAAGACGTGTGATAGATTTTTATCACGACTTTCCACAGCAAGTTTCCTCGTCTCCATCGTGAAGCCGTGAAGATAATGTCAATGTTTGGCTCGACATACGTTTGTGAGAGATTTTTTTCTGTTATGAAAATTAATAAGTCTCGGTTAAGAGCAAACATCAGTAATGAAAATTTGCGTAACTGTTTGCGTTTGTCTGTATGTAGAAATTTTGTTCCAGACATTAAACGTATTGTAAACTCCACCTGTGATAATTAAATAAAACGTATCGTAGGTAATAGGTACTCTTTCTAACGATGATTACTTTCAAGCACTCCTACTACCCTTATTCCCTTATTCAATAAAGCAGGCCAGTAAACAAATCGCATTACAGAGGAAGAAGCGGAGAGACGGTATGGTGGGGAGGGGAGAGAAGCGGGTGGCCAGCTTGCCCCTGTGTGCAAGCAGAACACCTGTTAACTGCACACGTGCATGTGTACCGCACACGTGCGAAATTCCTGCCCGCCCCTGTTCTAGAGGGTGCATATAGCCAGTTGGAAGACATCATCAGATACAGCTGGAAGAAAGCTCTGAAGCCAACTGATATCATTCCTAGTTTTGAGGTCGAACTAGTGAACACAGGCTCCCTGAGATTTGCTGCGGGAAGTGGATGTTCGAAATCGCTAGATAGAAGCCAGAGAGAAAGTCAACAGATGGAAATGGGCATGAAACTGCTACTCTACAGTGTCACTGGTTAATTGCTCCCGGAAATTTGGAAATAAATCCACTGTGCTCAACCATCCTGGGGTGAACTGTTGCTACTTGCTACTGTACATCTGGCGTAAATAAAAACATTATTGAATCATTATTTGAAGTGAAGGTAATCATGTTCACCCAAGCATGATGTACGAGGTATCCAACGGGTGCTACTGCACACACTTCATTACAATGAAACATTAAAATCCACTTCGGTACGTCGATATGGGAGAGTGCACAGCCTGTTCAGAGTGACTTTTTTTCTCCAGTGAGTTTGTAGAGAGAGATGGATCGATACCAAAGTGCCGCAGAGGTGAGTGGTCGGGGAGACTCCGAGCAGAGAACTTCTTAAGACGTAATGTGATGGATTGTGCCTCCAGGAGTTGTATTTTACTGCTAGAGGGCGGCGGGACGGTGCGTGGACTAGCTGGCAGTAGCAAAAGTGAACTGCTCGCGTCAGAAACGACTTTCTGTAAAAGACTCTTCGCAGTACTTCACTAATGAAATCTCTGGGCACATCAGAAGCACAGAGAGACACGTTTTTGTTACGGTTAAAACCAACTTCCCATGTAGGTGAGCTTAGGAGTTAATCCTGTTGTTTATACCACTACAAATATTCAGTGATAATCCAAAATTATGGAAGGAGTCTCGCTTGTGTTATAACTGTTGTTGCCGTAACAGAACGTTCACTGGCAACAATTCTGTAGTAGACTAGATATTACTCCCTCCCAGTTACGATACAGAAATTTAGTTAGCGGTACCGGCCCTCACAAATGTCAGATTTGCGACAAATCTGTTGAAGTGTCCATTGATTGGGAAAGAAGTTAATTGATAAACTACAACTTAAATTGCCTCTACAAGTCTTATAAAAAAAGCGATGAGAGGTGATAGGTGAAAACAATCTTCTTTCTTGCATTTTTTTCTTAGTCGTTCTCCAAACGAAAATACGAGGGAACTTTTCATCTGACGTTGAAGTTCATCGTCCTCATTCTATTAATATCCTAATTTTTTTCACCTGTACACATCTACTACAATATGTACTTCACCCTGCAGCTTCCGGACTCCACAACCTCAGAGAACTTCAAGCGTATTTCTTGATTGCTTAGTACTGCCGTATCCCATTTCAATACGCACTGTGTCTTCTTGACTAGTCTACTAAACTTAAGCCTACTCTTCATTATTACTAGATTGTAATACGAGACCTATATCTGCTCATGTGTACGCCGTACAAGCCAATATACTACTTCGGAATCTCTGCCTGACCATGATGCAATCTAACTCGAATTTACCGTACCTCCCGGCCTTTCATCATTCTTGGACAGAGTATTCGCTATTACTAGATGAAATTTATTGCAACACTCAATTAGTCTTTTCCTCTCTCATTCCTACTACCAAGCCCATATTCTCCCGTATCCCTTTCTTCTACTCCTTCCCCTAAAATCCCACTCCAATCCCTGATGACTATAAGATTTTCATTTCCATTTCAGTAGTGATTTACCCGTTCAATATCCTCATATATTTTCTCCATCTCTTCATCTTCTGCTATCGACGTCAGTTTGTTTTCCTGGACTATAGTTCTCGGTGATACTTTGCTGTCGATTCTGATGAACACAACCGTGTCACTGAACTGTTCACAGTAATTCTCGCTCTGCCTTACCTTCCTATTCCCAACGAAAGCTACTCCCGTCTCCCAATGTTGATATTACCCTGTACTCGTCTCCCCCCCCCCCCCCCCCTACCACGTCCAGTCTTTTTCTCATGGTCCATCCCCGTTGGCAATCCCCTCTCGGAGATCCGAATGGGGGAACATTCCCGAATCTTTCGCCAGTGGAGAGATAATCATGACACTTTTTCGGTTAAAGGCCACATGCTTTGTGCATACATTTAACGTTTCTTTAATGTAACGGTATCCATTGCCTTCAGCATCCCCAAGCCGTTGATCGTCGCTAATTCATCCACCTTATTGGGACAGTTTCTCTCTTTAAGGCAAAAAGAGTGCCCTGAGACACTGTCCGCTCCTCCGCCGACTTTAACAAGGCCATTGGAAGAACAAGGGTTACTTCTTACGCCGGAAACCTTCTGCCGTCATTGCTGATGACTTTTATTCAGAATTTAAGCAGTGGCTAGAATCGACCCCGGAACTTTTGACCTTTTGATTAGTATTTAAAGACGCTAACCAGTGTTAGAATCAGAATTTAAGAGAGATTTGTTGGACCTAAGACCAAATAAGGCAGAAGAGATATATAACACTCCATCACAATTTCTAAAATTTGGACGAAGTGGCATTAAAACGCCTTTTCACGCTGGTGTATAGAACGTGTGAGACTCGCGACGTACCATCTGACTTTCGGAATAGCATCATCCACACAATTCCGAAGACGGCAAGGGCTAACAAGTGTGGGAATTATCGTACAATCAGCTTAACAGCTCATGCATCCAAGTTGCCTACAAAAATAATATAGCGAAGAATGGCAAAGAAAATTGAGCACGCGCTATATGACGATCAGTTTGGCTTTAGGAGCAGTAAAGTCACGAGAGAGGCAGTTCTGACATTGCGGTTAATAATGGAAGCAAAACTAAAGACAAATCAAGACATTTTCATAGGATTTGTCGACCTGGAAATGCGACATTGTAAAATGGTGCAGGTTGTTCGAAATTCTGAAAAAAATAGGGGTAAGCTATAGGAAAATACAATATGTACAAGAGGCAAAAGGGAATTATAAGAGTGGACGACCAAGAACGAAGTGCTCGTATTAAGAAGGGTGTAAGACAAGTCTTTCGCCCCTACTGTTCAATCTGTACATCGAGGATGCAACGATGGAAGTAAAAGAAAGGTTAAGGAGTGGAACTAAAATTCAAGGTGAAAGGATATCAATGATACGATTCGCTGATGACATTGCTTTCTTGAGTGAAAGTGAAGAAGAATTACATGATCTGCTGAACGAAATGAATAGTCTAATGAGTACATAGATTCAGAGTAAATCGAAGAAAGACGAGGGTAATGAGAAGTGGCAGAAATGAGGACAGCGAGAGACTTAACATCAGGGTTGATGGTCACGAAGTAGATGACGTTAAGGAATTCTGCCACCTAGACAGTAAAACAATCAATGACGGATGGAGCAAGGAGGACATCAAAAGCAGACTAGCAATAGCAAAAAGGGTATTCCTAGCCAAGAGAATTGTACTCATATTAAATATCGGCCTTAATTTGAGGAAGAAGTTTCTAAGAATTGTATGGTAGTGAAACATGGCCTGTGCGAAAAACGGAACAGGAGAGAATCGAAGCATTTGAGATGTGGTGCTACAGAAGAATGTTTAAAATTAGATGGACTGACAAGGTAAGCAATGAGGAGGTTCTGCGCAGAATCGGAGAGGAAAGGAACATGTGGAAAACACTGATAAGGAGAAGGGACAAGATGATTGAACATCTGTTAAGACATGAGGGAATGACTTCCATGGTACTAGAGGGAACTGTAGAGGTCAAACACTATTGAAGAAGACAGAGGTTGGAATACACCCAGAAAATAATTGAGAACTGTTCAAGCTCGCGATGGACAATGGTCAAGTTTCGGATGACAAGTATATGTTACTTTGCAGCGAAATTTACAAATAAGCTGGGAAATTTTAGATTCCTTCTGCAGTTATCTGCGTAATTGTCCTGCTCCAAGCCTGAAACTAAAAGCAATGTCGCAGGTGAGGTTGAAGTGAACGACACTACACACTTCTCCGGTGCGACTGCCAAACTGCTTGCATCTTATCTGCACGCCAATGGTTTAGACACCGCCCGGGGCCTCAACCCGTGTAAAACAGCCTGCCTGGATGGCAAGAAGCAGGTTGCAGGCGCTGCGGGCGTCCCTATTAATTACCCGCTAATTTGTGGATTGTCATTACTTGTCAGGCGCACAGCCGGTCCCCAGGCGCGACTACCACGGGAGGCAGGAGGAGACGACGTAGGAACGGAAACAAGAAACGTTGTTGCGTGTCTGATTTATCTCGTGATGAGGCGGCGGCGGTGGATAATTCGGTGTTCCGGAGTGCGCTGCCGCCGCAGGTGGGTAAGGCTACGTTTATGTTGGATGTACGATACCAGTGTAACGGCGAAACGTGTAAACAGTATTCCCACAGTAGTGTTTCCATTGGAGGAACGATCGGATCCACGCTTACTAGATGAGCGATTATAATAGCGTCGACAGTCGGTACTTGAGTTTTTTTGCAAGGATGAATGGCAGACGTTTTATTAGTAGATATTTTTCAGGCCTATATTGACGGTTCACAAAAACAGAAAGTTTAACTCTAGAGAAATTTTGCAGTAAGACGATGGTTAAACTGAAAATCAACACATATGTGTTTTTTTTTTTTGTAATCTTCATATCCTTCCATTACGGCTTTTGTAGGACCATGTGTAAACACTCCATGGGTTGCATTCCTTTCATTGCGTCCAGAACATCTTCATCCTCTGTCTGCTGTTGAATCGCTCTTTATCCGTGATCTTCGGTATAATCCTCACTCGTGTACTACACTGGTTACTCTTCACAATAATAGCTAAGTGTAATAAATGATACTGGATTCTGCAGTGAAATGTTTCCAAGAGATCATGAATATTTGCGGTTCAATAATTTTGTCTTGTTTGTGAAATTGTTTTCACTGTAAGGTAACGTTCGGTACTTTATTGATCAATTACTAAAATATAGCCTGCCGCGGTGGCCGAGCGGCTCTAGGTGCTTCAGTCCGGAACCGTGTTGCTGCTACGGTCGCAGGTTCGCATCCTGCCTCGGGCATGGATGTGTGTGATGTCCTTTCGTTAGTTAGGTTTATATAGTTCTAAGTCTAGGGGACTGATGACCTCAGATTTTAGGTCCCATAGTGCTTAGAGCCATTTGAACCATTTTGAACTAAAATATAAAGGAGGATAGAGCATTTAACATCAACAGGATTTTGTTCTATGTGTAGCTAACACGCTCTGTTTATAATACCAAAGCAAAGTTCGACTGGTCATTGCCAGCATAATAACCTAATTTTGGAATATCCTTTGTCAGCATATAAATGATTACATGAATGATGTTCTCCTTTAGTTACATTATTATTTATGAATTTGTGTATCATTGACCAATTCCAGCAATATAACAGGAAACGGTGCCCGTAGGTTTTTAAATATAAGCCAGAATGAGCAAGGCAAATAACTTCATAGGCAGTTAGAACAATTCAAACATTGTACTTGTCCACTGTTTATTTAAAATCTACAACATTGCTAATTACAGTTTTCCTATGTAACTTTAGTTGCATAGCTTGCCATTTTTAGAACAGTTGTACCTCGAACACTAAAACAAAACACTACGCTCGTAAATGATTGGCCAGTAGAATGGTATCTGATAAAAATAGCATTCCAGCAAAAGATATTTTTATTCGATTTATTGGGTATTTAGGGCTATGCAGTGTGAGGCTCAAGAGTAGTTTTAACTGTACGTCGTTTACTTTTGCAGTCACTGTGGTATGAAATAAACAGAAAAGCTTATGTGGTAAATTTAGAGCTACCTTGACTCCGCAATCAGAGTCAAAACCGCTACGTTGCTCAACACTCTACTGCATGCAGCCACAACTGAGAGCGCAACTTCGTTTCCGTCGCTGCTGTCTTCGACGCTGTTATCGTCGATCGCAACTCCAACATACAAAGTACTATAAGGCAGCGATCGCAATGGCGCCGACATAAAACGATTGGACCGACGTCGATTAAAGACGCACGATACCTTAAAATCTTCGGTACTGTGATTACTGTCGACAGCTTTCATTTAAGGCAAAAGCAGAATCGTCTTCGTCATCTAATGAACGAGTTAACATTAAAGGGACTTGGTAGTGTCTGTTGAAAAGCACATACCTCACAAACACACCATGAGTTCTTCATTTTGGTCACCGTTACCATATTAACATCCCTCCAGAAGGGCTACCAAAAAGGGATTGCCATTACTGTTTTGAAGATTGTCTTTCATTTTCATTGGAGGGTGTAAAATACGAGAAAAGGGTGAGAAGACTTTAAAAAGAAATGAAAACCAACGTACTTGTAAATGGATTTATAAATTCATTAAATGGACTATTTCACCAATAACATAAAATGTTTGAGGAGTAACGAAGCAAGTTTTAAATATAATTTAAAATTATTTCTTGTGAACAGCCCCTTTTATTCCATTGTATAATTTCTACTTAAAAACTGATTGCCATTAAAAAAAGGGAAAAAAAACCTTTTTAAATTTAGTTGCACGAGTAGCAATAAAATAATAGTGTGTTCATTAATGTTAACACTAATCATTTACACATACCCTGCGAACTCACTCATTTTACATCACTTTGATAAAAGACTCTTTCAAATGATCTGTGGATAATGTAACAAATAATCTTTAACGAAACAATGCCTATACTTACAATTTGATTGTTTGCTTTGATTACTTTCTAGGAAGGCTTAAATTAAAATAATGTAATATTTAATGTATAAATGTCATTTGTGATACCATTTTTCGCAGCAAGCAATTTAATATCGTTTTATAAAATGAAACTCCTGCAGCAATAAAAAGGCGTTTCAGTTTATAATACAGATATTTTTAAAAATTTCACTATGCTCGTGACCTGTGAATAAAGTAACTAAGACTTAATGTACTTGGTTTAGTGGGTCACTGCCCAGAGCCGTTTGAAGTAAAATAATTTTTATATTTTCAAAATGTGTGCTGTAGTGTGTGTTAATGCAGCTGGCGTTATCAGCAGACGTAACCGATTTTAGACGCCGTCGATGTGATTTAAATCCATTCCCTTCGTCATATACTGGTGATGTAACCTTGTAGCGGACTGTGTTAGTTTACAAACATGTTCATGAGAATAAGCAACATTTATTTTCTGGTGTTAATTTTTAATAAAAGCTTTACTTTTCGTAAGGAAGAAAAGTTATTTTTCCTTTCACATAATTTTTTGTCATACCACACATTCCTGGGTAGATTTTGAAGAAAGTTGATCTTTAAAAAAGCCAGATTAAAATACACGTCATACCGCTGTTTCTTGGCTTCGTCGTGAAGAACAAATTAACTTATCATTATATACTACTTTCGTGGTGAAATCTTACCATTAGTCAAGCGTCCATACGTAACTCATTAATAATGCGTTAATAATGTTGTGAAAAGGTTACGTTCGGCATCTTTTTGACATAATGCAATTGAAATTGCAATGATATATGTCTGGTTTCACGGGTAAGTGTATCAGAAATTACATCGGTACCACAGCGTACATGACGGACCGTAACTTCCATCAGTCTCAGTCATTCGCAAAATCTATCCGGTTGTTAGTGTATTTAAAGAACTATTTTCTTCTCTCACAAGAAACAGGTAATATCTGTATGGTTTCGATATCTTTTAACCTACAAAAGCCGCAATGCTGGGCTTCTCCCGAGATAGAGGAGTGAAGCAATCAAATCACCGCCGAAGTTATTTGTTGACTTGCGGCTGTGGAATCTGACGAACAACATGGACGGCACTACACGCTGATTAAAATAACTTTGTTACTGACAGTTTAGTCAACCGAGTAGAAGAGGCCAGCTACAAAATTGCTGGTTTGAAACTCTTTGCCGAAGAGGGACCTTTGCCTTTCGTAGGAATGTTCTCTATCGACTCTACCATTCAAGCACAGCTCACGAACCACTATCTCAGCGCCACTTCCACCGTAACCTGTAGTTTGTCTGGAATGCCACATGCTCAATAGATTGCCTGCCTTGTATGCACAGGTAGACCCTCATCAAGTGTGACTGGCGTCGTAGCCCACTTACACTGCCCTCGCTATCAGTAACAAACTTGTATCATTCGATCTGTATAACTGCAGCCTACGGCCTCTGCCGACAAAATCCCTTTATGAGACGTCTGGAAAATCCTGCAGTTAAATTGTTCTTGGAGTAAGCTGTAGTTAGCGATAAATTTTGTATATACCTTAGCGTCTTCGCCACGGTAAGCAAATCTAGAATTTTGTCGCTTTCGACCTTCCAAATCGGTGGCCTGTTCTTTGTAAGTGAGGCAAGCAGTTTTTATTTTTGTGCTTAGTGTTAAGAGAGAGAATCATTACTTGCCAGGACTGTAATAAATGTTCACTGAAGCAGCGACCAATCCGTCTTTGAACACCACACCACATTGTATTGATAAGTCCTGGAAACAATATTAACCATCTAGATAATGATGGTTTCCTGAGGAAGGAGGTGGGAGGGCTGATA
Source organism: Schistocerca nitens (assembly GCF_023898315.1). NCBI lineage: Eukaryota > Metazoa > Arthropoda > Insecta > Orthoptera > Acrididae > Schistocerca > Schistocerca nitens. The sequence goes on from NC_064614.1 coordinate 75,451,396, forward strand.
TAAAGGATCTGCAGTTCTGTGCATACTCGGAAGTACTACGGCCATTTTTATCATAAACACTGCCACACATGAATGTCATAGTAGAAAATTAATGCGAGAAGTCCGACATATGATTAATTCTTCCGGTTGTCTGATGTAGCAATAAAGCAACAAGAGTATCCCCTGGAGAGCGACGGTTAACTTTTGATCTGCTCTCAGCAACTTGGTCACTGAAGACGCTGTACAGATAATTCGAAGCGTGTAATTTTCAAATGAAGCCTTTTTTTTTACATTAACCAGTTCTGAATGATGAGTTTCCAAAGGTGTAGTTAAGAACTCAATTTATCCACTCTCAATTCATTGCCATACAATTTATCATATAAGATACAACGTTGTTATAAATTCCGTATAAAAAGAAGATTTCATGCAAACGAAATCAGATCAATGTCAGAAGCAGTTTTGATTCTAAGTGAAATAAAAAAAAATTAAGGAGGGTAGAGACCAATTAATTCAGCCTTTGGCCCATTCCTCTATAGAACATGCTACGCGGTTCCTGCCTGGAAGTATCAACTGAATTTTCTAGATTTTTGCAGGTGTTGTGATGTTTCGGTAGCTGCAATTGGTGTAAGTAGGCTGTTTAGGTTTTTTTATTGGTAACGTCACCTCTGTATGAAAATCACTGGCTGTGCTGTGTGCAGTCTGTGGCTGCTTTGCATTGTTGTAATACTCGCCATTGTAGTGTTAGGCAGCTGGCTGTGAACAGCGCGTAGCGTTGCGCAGTTGGAGGTGAGCCGCCAGCAGTGGTGGATGTGGGGAGAGAGATGGCGGAGTTCTGAAATTTGTCATGAACTGCTATATATATTATGACTATTGAGGTAAACACATTGGTTGTTCTCCATCAAAATCTTTCATTTGCTAACTACGCCTATCAGTAGTTAGTGCCTTCAGTACTTTGAATCTTTTATTTAGCTGGCAGTAGTGGCGCTCGCTGTATTGCAGTAGCTTGAGTAGCGAAGATTTTTGTGAGGTAAGTGATTTGTGAAAGGTATAGTTTAATGTTAGTCAGGGCCATTCTTTTGTAGGGATTTTTGAAAGTCAGATTGCGTTGCGCTAACAAAATATTGTGTGTCAGTTTAAGCACAGTTGTATATAAAATGTTCAAAAGGGGACGTTGCATATGTCGACCCTTAGCCGAGGATACCTCACTGGAATCTTCTGATTTTTTTCTTGTAGTTTGTGTAATTAGTGTAGCTTTTGTTTATTGCTAGCGCATAATTATAGAGAGAATTTCCATTGTACTTGTAGTTTTCCATTGTTGTACAGTAAAACAGTTGTGGCATGCATGTAGATTTGCACCAAGTATTTCGCAGCTGCAATTAACTAGATATTATTTTCAGTGTTATGTTAATGTGTTCTCTTATTTTTGCTCTTCAAATTGTGCTTTTCTGTGTTGTCGTGTGAAATATTGTGACAATAATGGCGTGTGAAAAACGTAACACTAGGCTCCAAAGTAAACTGAGAAATAATAGTGACGATGAGCGTAGCTTGCCAGCACCACTGTGTAATGAATTAACAGACATTCAAAGTAGTAATTTGGTAACTGTGCATAGGGAAATGGAGCGGGCGTCAAATAATGGCGTAGACAATGAAACATGTAGTGAACAGGGAAGCATTATCGATCGATCGGTCAGCAACAGCTCGCCTCAGGAATACGAAATGACAGGACACAATCTTGCAAATACTGCAGATTCAGGTTTTGGGTCCTCACCGTTCTCTCAAATAAGTCAAGACACATTTTCTGCTCGTCAAAATGTAAATGTTGCCGGTGCAAATGCAGTGCCGAAAAGCATAGAGGAACCGATTCCAGACACTAACACATTATTATTGCAATTAATGCAGCAAATAAACAAAATCAGAGACAAACACAGCAACAGTTAGACACAATGGAACAAAATCTTCAAAAGTTAGACACAACGCTTGAACAAAATCAGAAACAAATGGGACAAAATCTTCAAAAGTTAGAAACAATACTTGAACAAAATCAGAGACAAAAACAGCAAAAGCTTCAAAAGTTAGACACCACACTTGAAAAAACACGTGAAGATTTAACTACTGAGTTACATAACATTGAATCGAAATGTCAAAAAGTCTGCAATGACGTAAAAACAAAAATTTGTGAGCATTTTCAACCTATTTTTTCGCGGCATGAAAACGCATTACAGAATCACGAAGCAGCCATAAAAGAACTGCAACCCATTGTTCATGAAAATCATGAGACCTTGTCGGCTAAAATTGACTCAGTTGCATCTACCGATTCGGTTACGCAACTTGCAAAAACTCAAGAAAACTTAAAGGACACAGTAGATTCGATTTCAACACAAATGGACACTCTGAAACTTGGTTCAGAAAAACACACTGAGGAAATGTGTTCACTATCGGAGAAAGTAGCCGAACTTTCGGATCAGGTCACTAACTTATCTACAAAGGTAGATGATGATCTGAATGACACAAGACCTGTAGCCTTCACTGACACAGAAGAGTATGAACAAATTAGAAAATTCAAACAAAATCAAAATCAAATCAATACACAGTACAAAAGAGAAATCCGGGAAGTACAAGATCAGTTGACGCAGGTATTACAAGAATTACATATTTCAGAGGACACTCGCGCTCCAACACGGGAAGAGGGACTTAGAAATACGGAAAAGCCGGAAAATAATAACACAGGGCATTTCGGAAGTTATGAAAGAAATTGGCCATGTGCACCGAATTTTGAGATGGAACGGCCGACACGACCTAACAGTGACCGATGTGCGACTCGCCGACATGATGATTTTGACCATAAGCTGTTCATTACTACACGTAAATTGAAAACATTTAAGAATTCTGGCAACGACATTCATCCACAAGCATGGCTCCATCAATTCTCTCATTGTTTTCCTCCCAACTGGTCGTTAGAACACAGATTAGAATTTATGTGTGGCTACTTAGAGAATGAACCAGCCGTAAGAATGCGATCGGTCACTCACGATTGCCAAAGTGAAGGAGAATTTTACCATGCCTTCCTCTCAGCATATTGGTCTCAAGCCACACAAGACCGAGTAAAACATGGGATCATAATGATGAAACATTTCGAACAATCTGAATTCTCCAGTCTTGTGAAATATTTTGAGGACATGTTGCATAAGAATCAGTACCTTTCAAACCCATACAGCCCCTCAGAACTCATCCGCATTTGCTTAATGAAATTGCCTGAACATTTAAGAAATATTATTTTGGCAGGACGTTGCAAAGACGACATTGAAGCTTTTCAGGGACTTCTACAAGAATTAGAAATTGACACAGACAGTCGCCGGATGCGAAAACAGGAAAACAATCACTACAGGTCACACACGTCACAATTCCGTGACGACAGAAACAATAACTGGACACGACAAGGCTATTCTTACAACGCAAATCGTGACCAAAACAGACACCACCCTTATGACAACCACTGGCAGAGTAATAGTTACAGAGAAAGTTCGCATTTCCGTAGTAATGAATATGACAGAGACAATCATAGAAACAGACAATATGGTAACCAGAACTATTATTATCAAGGGAGACAGAATAACTTTAGACGCAACGGTCCACCACGCAGTTACGATTCCAGGAGAAATTCTCCACCACATGACAGAGAGAATAGAAACTGTGTAAACTACCGACAGAACGACAGACCTGAATTTCATCAGAACTGGCGGGATTCTAACAGAGCTGGGCCCTCTCGGCAAGGCGAATTTGTAGAAGTTAGGTCTCCTAATCCCAATAACGACGCACGCCAACAAAGAGACAGACAATGACTCGCACCGCAGGCAGCCGCTTGCGCCGGCTGACTCAGAGAAAAATAACATAGACGCTAACCTTGAGAAAAATTCCAGTATTCTTTACCGACGTATACAACATGATAATTGCATTCAAATCAAACTGCGTACTAGGAAGAGTAAAGGTTTACACCACATTTCACATGTAAAACCGTTTATTGAAAGATAATCTGTTTTTTAACTTAGTCTTTGCCATAAAACTCTTCACTTCACATTTCTAGTATGCATTGTCAGACTTAGAATCTGTTAATATGCAACAATGTTTGAAGTTAAATATCCAGTCAAGAACCAAGAGAACTTATTTAAACAGAAATTACGAATGCATTGTTATAGTGAACAGACGACACAGTGTTGTTATTTGTACATTCTTGCTTGTTAGTTGCACGATTACGTAACGACTATCAGGCTTACATACTTAGGACACATACTGGTACTGCTAATGAGATTTTAATGCAACATTTTGGTTTAATCGAAAATACATTCTGGATTTAAAGTACTTTCTGTGAGATACCAGTCGACACAGTGGTTAGTTTATATGACAACTACACGGTTTTATCACGACGCTACTAATGAGTGACAATTCACAATGTTGATTTTGCGGTGTATCTGTTTTATATCTGCACAGTTTTTCTGAATTCTTCTGGAAAGTAAAACAGGTTTTAGTAGCAACTTTTGTGGTATAGCTACAATGAGACTGCCTTTTCCGTAGCACAACAATACGTTACAGCACAGTACTTTCTTCATCATGGCAATAAGCGTAATAACTACGATATCTATACACAAAGCATTTCACTTTTGTTTATCATGAGGTAAGTACATTGACTTCTGCAGAACTTAGCTTTCGGAAGACGATAACTACGAGACTTCCACAGAGGTTATCTTACAACATGACGCACAGTTTAGCGCTACAGTACACGTATTTGAGTGATTAATTTCGCACTTAAACATTTATTTTTTTAAAGATGTTTGAAGTACAATGATACAAAGTTTTTCGGTGATACATTTCATTCCATTGCTGTAAACTGTAACACCTGAGGGTATAATTACATTAATCCTCAGGGGGGTACACGCTTACTTTGTGTACCATGTGTTTGGCAAGCACAAGGAGTCCTAGCTAATATGGTATTTGCTTATACAACTTTACACATCGGTACCATATTTCTCCAACACAAAATACACAGCTATCTGATCATTTAACTGAGAGAGACAAACGTTTTTACTACGGCAGTGACAGACGTTTACGTAATTACACCGTTGGATAACTTCACACTTACGAAATTGTATGTTGTTTGTACTTTGTGAACTGTTCATATTTTTTCAGAACCATTGTGATACTATGAGAGCTTTGAATGATATATTTGGTATGGGATCACGATTTTTAAAGTACGTTTGAGGCAGATGACACTTTTGACATGAGCAGAGAATTTTTTTTTTAGGTTTTGAAATTATTGGAGGAAGCTACAACGATGTTGAGAGTTGACTGAGGTGTTATGATATTATTACGATGACTATGTGTATTATGCTGTTGCGGTATGTTTATGATCAACAAGCTGATGCTATATGAGTTATTTGAGTATGCTACATATCTGTTATCATAAAATATTGAAGAAGTGTCCACGAATAAGGTAAGGAATAATGAGTAGTGGTTAAGGACTCACTCTGGTTTGTGAAACAGGTTGTTGGAAACCAAGAATCGTACTTTAAGAGTTATGAAATGTATGTAAATGCGTGAATGTATTACAATGCCGACGAAAACTGTTTGGACACTGTTATATCAATAGGATTTTGTTTCTACAGATTTGTAACGCAAATTCTTGACCTGTGAAATATTTTTATATGAGACTGCCACTGTAGCGGAAACTGTTGTCGTAAATATTTCGGTAAGAAAGGTAAGTGACCTTGACGTAATGCGTCTTGAGCGGCCACCTGTGCCAGCCACCTGGAGAAACAGCCATTAGGTTAAAAAAAAAGGGAGGCCATTAACCTCGCTATTGACGTTCCTTTGTAGAAAGCATCGCAAGTACGACACGCTCATTACTTGGAAAGATACTTACATCTGCACACCTGATTATGACAAGCGTATTTCTACGAGAATTGAGAGAATTTCTACTGACTTACGAAATGCCACATAGCTATTGAATGATGTTTTTATGCTTTGGTTTGCGTAATTGCTTCTTTCATTTGATATCTGTTTTCCAGCTGTGTTGCAGCATTGGTTTTATAAAATAAACTTAAATGCATTTGCTAATGTGAAAACTTTCTGTCAACAGATCTATTAAATAATTATTTTATGATCCACATTCTTCGAAAAAAAGAGCTCTTGGAATGGAATGAACAATAAGAAGGGACTAATAACAGTAACTGCATATATAATTTTCTTTTTGAGTACTTGGTAATTTTTGTAGAATTAGTTTTTGTGGTGCACCACTTTAATTACTTAGACATTAAGATGTGAATAGACATTTCCCTTGTCTGCGTTGTTATCGTTAGTGTACTATTTTTTCTGCTTGAGCTTTGTCATGTTTAGATATAATTTATTACCTTTGCTTCTGCTGTTTGCCAGGCATAGTGCTGTTAAATTTCAATTTGCATTACTCTGTTAAGCTAGTTTGCTTCTGATTTATTTCTCTTGTTTGCTGCTCATGGCCTTATATTAGTTGTAATTTACCCTGCTTGCTTTGCCTTTTGTATTTTTTGTCATTGCTGTTTGTGTTAATTGTTTTGTGTTGCTGCATTGCCTCGTCCCTTAGTTTAATATCTGAGCTCAGTAGATTTAAGTTAGCTTAAGAGGGGGTAGACTATATAAGAACCTAACTATGGAGAATAGGGAGAGAATGCTTTGAAAGTTATATGAAAACGATTTGGGCCTGAATGAGTGTTGTACAATGAGCCATATTTATTTTGAAAGAAATATGGTTAGAAAACAGAAAAGAGGTACAGATAGGACTTTTTGGGAATAATGATGAACGAAGGGAGATCTCCAAGAACAAAAAACGTTTTGTTCGCAAAATACTGCAGTACCAAAAGTTACACTGAAAACGAACCCTGTCCTTTCCATTGTGTTATCCCCCTATGTGTTTGTGTACCCTTGTGTATTTGTTTTCTTCCTGTCTCCATGTAGTTTCATAGAATTTTTTCTTCTTCTAATACTGAGCTACATTCACTATGATGAGGAATACTGTTATCCTCAAGTATAATTGGCATTAATAATATGTTATTTACCTTGTAAATATGCGTAGACATTATTTATTCTGTTTTGTTTTAATGCTTATGTGTAAAGTTGATGTTTCAAAAGTTATTCTGATCTTTTATGTATTTACTTATCTCATAAATCCTGTAACACTGTTGTATATGTTATTTCTATTCTTTTGTAAAGCCTGTACTACAAATGTTATCTGTATTGTTATGTTTTTAATGATGTTTTCTGTATCTTTGTTAGTGTATTCTTAAGTTATAAAATTGTAATTGAAAGCAGTTCATCAAATTAAGTAACTTGTAAGTTCCATTTCACTGCACACGTTTCTGTTGGTCATACTATATGGACAATATGTGAGACGTAGGGACTGTTAGTGTTTGCACGTGTGTTAATAATTCAGCAAGGGACTGGATAACAGCATTGTTGGTTCTAAGGACAATTCCAAAAACTTTGTGAGTGCGCAAGTGGTGGTTTATGGACTTACTATATTGTCCGCAAGACTCTTCGATGGTGATTGTGCACCTGCACAGTTGCAACAGATGGCTGCTGGCCGTCTCTACAAGGACTACAGTGGGTCTGCACGTTTGATGGCCCACCAATAACGTAATCTCTACCAGGACTCCAATGGGTCTACTCTGTGATGACCTACCTACCAGTATTCTTCAAAACTTCGACTGACTCTGCGGTGGGTTTGCTCTGTTGTGGCCCATTACCTGTCAGCATGTCAAGAGTCAGCACTGTCTTTCCGTTGGAAGGACAACACTACTTCTTCAAGACTGCATGGAAATCCACTACTTCTGTGTGCAATTTCTTTTACTAATGAGACTTTGTGACCAAAAAAAACCTGTAATTACTATTATGATGAATGATCAGAACTATCTTTATGGACTGTGAGAAAATTTAGCTTTTGACCAACATTGTATCAATAAGTGTGTGCAGTTGATTTCTTTGTTATTGTAATTACGATTATGAAAAATTTTAACAAATATGTATTGCCGAGTGCCCAAAACAATTTGTAAAATTTTTTGTGGGGAGCATGGGGGCTATGTAAGTAGGCTGTTTAGGTTTTTTTTATTGGTAACGTCACCTCTGTATGAAAATCACTGGCTGTGCTGTGTGCAGTCTGTGGCTGCTTTGCATTGTTGTAATACTCGCCATTGTAGTGTTAGGCAGCTGGCTGTGAACAGCGCGTAGCGTTGCGCAGTTGGAGGTGAGCCGCCAGCAGTGGTGGATGTGGGGAGAGAGATGGCGGAGTTTTGAAATTTGTCATGAACTGCTATATATATTATGACTATTGAGGTAAATACATTGGTTGTTCTCTATCAAAATCTTTCATTTGCTAACTATGCCTATCAGTAGTTAGTGCCTTCAGTACTTTGAATCTTTTATTTAGCTGGCAGTAGTGGCGCTCGCTGTATTGCAGTAGCTTGAGTAGCGAAGATTTTTGTGAGGTAAGTGATTTGTGAAAGGTATAGTTTAATGTTAGTCAGGGCCATTCTTTTGTAGGGATTTTTGAAAGTCAGATTGCGTTGCGCTAACAAAATATTGTGTGTCAGTAAAAGCTCAGTCTTATATATAAATTGTTAAAGAAGGGGACGTTTCATTGGTAAGCGGTCGTCACGGTTCGTTTGTAAGGAAGCCGAAACATAGCTTGCGGAGCACACGGCAGTCGCATTGCCTCGCAAAGCGATGCAAGGAATTACTGTATTGCAAAATATGATCCATCGAGGCACGTACGGGTGCTGCTACATTGTAAATGTTATGGGAAATTAAGACTCGCCGATGAAGTATAATTTTATGACGAGTTTAGATTTAAAACACAGTCATGTTGCGTGTCATTATTCCAGTTAAATGCTATTATCGTCAATGGTACTGAGTTGCCTAAAGTACTGCTAACAAACTGCCTATTGGCTTCTGTCTCGGGTTCTTCGGCCGACGTTCATCTAATGATTTTTCTGACGTTTCGCCAGCACGAGTGGCTGGCATTGTCAAAGCTTCACCCTCCATTGCCGGTGGTGAACTGGAGCCGAGCTCGCGGGCGCAGACTATATGTACCTGGCGCGCCAACGTCCGAGGGCTTCTCCGCGGTCATTTCCGGTGCGGTTCTCCTCTTGCTACCTGCGACGGTCGTTCGCTGCAGTACGGGAAGCCAGGATCCGTTTACCTTAAGGCTTTCCTCTTTCTTGTTCAAACTGTTCGCGTGTTTTTGTATTTCTACAGCTTCTCTGAACAAGCGCGTGTGATAGTGGTTCTCTACAGCCAGAACTTCCGTGTCGGCGAATTTTATTACGTGGTCGGTCTCATTCAGAGCGTGTTCTGCCACGGCCGATTTCTCCACCTGCCCCAACCTGCAATGTCGCTTATGCTCCTTGATCCTGGTGTTAATGGATCGTCCAGTCATCCCGACATAAACTTTTCCGCATGTGCATGGTATGCGGTATATTCCCGACATTGCAAGTGGGTCTCTTTTCTCCTTCGCCGATCTAAGACACTCTTTGATCTTCCTTGTCGGTTTGAAGATCGTCTTTACGCCATGTTTGTTCAGAGAAGCTGTAGAAATACAAAAACACGCGAACAGTTTGAACAAGAAAGAGGAAAGCCTTAAGGTAAACGGATCCTGGCTTCCCGTACTGCAGCGAACGACCGTCGCAGGTAGCAAGAGGAGAACCGCACCGGAAATGACCGCGGAGAAGCCCTCGGACGTTGGCGCGCCAGGTACATATAGTCTGCGCCCGCGAGCTCGGCTCCAGTTCACCACCGGCAATGGAGGGTGAAGCTTTGACAATGCCAGCCACTCGTGCTGGCGAAACGTCAGAAAAATCATTAGATGAACGTCGGCCGAAGAACCCGAGACAGAAGCCAATAGGCAGTTTGTCAACAAGTGGCCACGAAAGCCTCAACAATTTTGTACTGCTAACAGTACAAAAGAACTATATTACAATAATTTGGCAACACATTAAATATATACGGTATTGCAGTGTCTGTGTTATTCTGACTACGATGCACGGATGACCAGAGGAATAGACACTGTGGCGATTGTGGTGTCACCGCCACACCACACTTGCTAGGTGGTAGCCTTTAAATCGGGAGCGGTCCGTTAGTATACGTCGGACCCGCGTGTCGCCACTATCAGTGATTGCAGACCGAGCGCCGCCACACGGCACGTCTAGAGAGACTTCCTAGCACTCGCCCCAGTTGTACAACCGACTTTGCTAGCGATGGTTCACTGACAAAATACGCTCTAATTTGCTGAGACGATAGTTTAGCATAGCCTTCAGCTACGTCATTTGCTACGACCTAGCAAGGCACCATATTCAGTTACTATTGATATTGTTTCATGTACCGTCAAAATCGACGTTCTTCATTAACGGATTAAAGTTAAGTATTCCACCAGCTACGTCAGTTTTTCTAAATTCCAATTTCCTTGTCCTGTTCCAGACCTCACGCCAGCCTGCGTGAGCTAAAACGCGTGCCTTTCGGCCTCCTCTAGTAACACGGTGTTGGCTCTCCTGCCAACCAAAACAGCGACTACAGCCGCTATGAAATATGTTCAACGAATTCGCTATGGCGACTAGAGCCGTTATGAAATGCATTAAATGAATTCGCAATTGCGCCGGCCGAGGTGGCCGAGCTGTTCTAGGCACTTCAGTCTGGAACCGCGTGACCGCTACGGTCGCAGGTTCGAATCCTGCCTCGCGCATGGATGTTAGTTAGGTTTAAGTAGTTCTAAGTTCTAGGGGGACTGATGACCTCAGATGTTAAGTTCCATAGTCTCAGAGCCTTTTGAACCAATTCGCAATTGCGAATTAAGAGCGTCCTCGTATGTTGTTGTGTAACACGAAAGAAATTTAAAAAATGTTATTAATAGTTATTTCTTATCAAAGAGTTACGTAGCCCTGAAAATTTTACTTTTCTAGATGTAGATGTCCAAGACATTTGTGGATATCATATTTATCTTTTATTATTTCGCCACGTTGTCTAGAAGTGAAACTTCTCTTCAGGTTTCGAAGGCTGTTTCATTTGTCATATGGCCAACGAGCCAATTAAGGATGACACTAGGTGATATTGTAGCTATTTTTTCATTTCCAAACGAAAATCGGCAACAATGCTGACATTACGGTAGTACAGTGCCTGTGTCATTTCGAATTACGACGGAGACTTCCTTCGGACATGTATGCGCGTCCAAAGGAACTTTACATCGTATTTCGGAATGACACAGGCAGTGCACTACGTATTTATCTGCCGACACCGGGCAAGCGACTTTCAAGTAAAATGTCGCACGTGTACGGGAATCGTGAGTGTACATAATGATTGTACGAGTACAGATTGTAGACAATTGATTGACGACATAGGTAGTTTGGGTCTGGTAATGAGTCGTACACGGATAGCCAAATGGTAAGGCGACCGCTCGCTATAAGCGTGTTAGAGTCTCCGTCCGGTACAAATTTTCATTTCCGTCATTCCGCTTTTCAGCTGATGGTTGTCCAAATTCGCAGTTGCAAATAAATCTAATGCTGACGTTCGCCATACCGGTATCACTGCGGTAAACTTAAAATTTCTCTTATATATGAGCACTGAAGGCAATACGATAATATCTGTCCCATACATCATGTAGAGGATGTAGATGAAAATGAAATGGGAGATAAGATACTGCGTGAAGAGTTTGACAGAGCACTGAAAGACCTGAGTCGAAACAAGGCCCCGGGAACAACATTCCATTAGAACTACTGATGGCCTTGGGAGAGCCAGTCATGACAAAACTCTACCATCTGGTGAGCAAGATGTATGAGACAGGCGAAATACCCTCAGACTTCAAGAAGAATATAATAATTCCAATCCCAAAGAAAGCAGGTGTTGACAGATGTGAAAATTACCGAACTATCACTTTAATAAGTCACAGCTGCAAAATACTAACGCGAATTCTTTACAGACGAATGGAAAAACTGGCAGAAGCGGACCTCGGGGAAGATCAGTTTGGATTCCGTAGAAATGTTGGAACACGTGAGGCAATACTAACCTTACGACTTATCTTAGAAGAAAGATTAAGAAAAGGCAAACCAACGTTTCTAGCATTTGTAGACTTAGAGAACGCTTTTGACAACGTTAACTGGAATACTCTCTTTGAAATTCTGAAGGTGGCAGGGGTAAAATACAAGGAGCGAAAGGCTATTTACAATTTGTACAGAAATCAGATGGCAGTTATAAAAGTCGAGGGGCATGAAAGGGAAGCAGTGGTTGGGAAAGGAGTGAGACAGGGTTGTAGCCTCTCCCCGATGTTATTCAATCTATATATTGAGCAAGCAGTAAAGGAAACAAAAGAAAAAATCGGAGTAGGTATTAAAATTCATGGAGAAGAAGTAAAAACTTTGAGGTTCGCCGATGACATTGTAACTCTGTCAGAGACTTGGAAGACTTGGAAGACTTGGAAGAGCAGTTGAACGGAATGGACAGTGTCTTGAAAGGAGGATATAAGATGAACATCAACAAAAGCAAAACGAGGATAATGGAATGTAGTCAAATTAAATCGGGTGATGCTGAGGGGATTAGATTAGGAAATGAGACACTTAAAGTAGTAAATTAGTTTTGCTATTTAGGGAGTAAAATAACTGATGATGGTCGAAGTAGAGAGGATATAAAATGTAGACTGGCAATGGCAAGGAAATCGTTTCTGAAGAAAAATTTGTTAACATCGAGTATGGATTTAAGTGTCAGGAAGTCGTTTCTGAAAGTATTTGTATGGAGTGTAGCCATGTATGGAAGTGAAACATGGACGATAACCAGTTTGGACAAGAAGAGAATAGAAGCTTTCGAAATGTGGTACTACAGAAGAATGCTGAAGATAAGGTGGGTAGATCACGTAACTAATGAGGAGGTATTGAATAGGATTGGAGAGATGAGAAGTTTGTGGCACAACTTGACTAGAAGAAGGGATCGGTTGGTAGGACATGTTTTGAGGCAACAAGGGATCACAAATTTAGCATTGGAGGGCAGCGTGGAGGGTAAAAATCGTAGAGGGAGACCAAGAGATCAATACACTAAGCAGATTCAGAAGGATGTAGGTTGCAGTAAGTACTGGGAGATGAAGAAGCTTGCACAGGATAGAGTAGCATGGATAGCTGCATCAAACCAGTCTCAGGACTGAAGAGCACAACGACAACAACATCTCTCAATCTTCAGTTGAACACCTTCTATTAACTTGTGTCTCGTGACGACACAGTTGGACCTGATACAAAAGCGATTTAATATTTTACTAATGTTAATCCACCAAAATAACATTTTATGTTTCGGTGGGTCATAATTTAGAGTTCTTCGCAGATTCCTAGGGCCTTATGCACGGTAGTTGTGAGGTATTGATCTAATCAGTTAGAAATAAGAACTGCAGTGCTAGAAACATAAAAGTACACAACGTTACCTGGATGAAATTGAATGTAATGTCAGAATTACGCATATCAAACCATAGAATTTGATATAAGGTGTAGGAAACTGAATATTTCGTGATTTTTGCCTATTTATTTGATTGTCTTAACTAATTCATTCTAATTAAAATACACTTTGTGTGCAGCAACAGGACGAGGTATCTTATAATTCTAACTGAGACTGATTAACTGTTGCAACTACATCCCAAATTATGAGCAAAACAAGAATTGCGGCGCTATCGATCAAATTTTTGGTGAAATTAGCTCATTCAAGGCGTCCCCCACGGAACATAATTTGTCACTTCCCATTAAATGTGGTTTATTCTGCCAATAGGCGTTAGCGAATTCAGGTATGGTTTCCCAATTGGAAACAATAAGTAAAGAAATGACACATAAAAAAATATAATTTATACACTTTTATGTATTTGTCTCCAGCGTAAGCTACGCTACATCCTACATTTTAATATGTGTAAATTTGGGTCGTAGAAGCATAGGACTATTAGCATAAATCAGCCGGGTACCTATAGTGTGCTTCTGAAAGTGGACGTTGCTCGCTGCATGAGAATTGTACCACAGATGTAAAACATTATTCTGTGAATAGTGCAGCTGGAACATGTAAAAATATAAACGCAGTATTTGTGGCTTGTGATTTACGATCCTGTAGTAAGGAGCTAATTGCGGGTGCTGTAGTCGTCTGAATGAAGTGTTTGGCGAGGACGCTGGTTTATACAGTCACACCCTTCACAGGCTTCCGGTATATGGAACAATTCTCAGGAGCAAGGTCGATCAATTAATCATACAAGTACATGGAAAGGGCGTGCCACGGTCATCAGTGTAGGCACGCTTCCGCAATACAATCTGTGGTGACACTAGGACTCCATTGTCTTGTGCAAACAGGGAAATTCGTTGGAGGTTGTATGATAGCTAGACCTGTTTTCTTCCTGAATATAATTCGTACCATTGGTCTTGTTTGGCGGCAATGTGAGCACAAGGGCTTATGTGTTCGGTCTAGTCGAGAATATCGTATCGTGGTTCGAAGTAAAATCTATTGGGTTTGCTCTTGCGCCCATACAGAGCTTCCATCTTAATGCTATCGAGCACATTTAGGATGCAAGAACAATTCTCCCAAAATAGCTAGCAGCAACTAATCAGTATGCATTCGAAGGAATGGAAACATACTCCTCATTGAGTGCAACATAACCTTGCGTCGGATGCTGAACTCTGTTTCTATTAAATGTCGTTACTACACACAGTCAGTACCTTAACTTAGGGATGCGATGGCAATGTTATCAACATCTGTACCACAAAAGTGTAGTTATTAACTACAGTTTTCCGACGTTCTTTCCCTAAACAAGACGAAATAAATATCCAAGAAAAACAATCAAGAACAGCTGCCACAATGAGTAACTTTGAACTAGATATTTTCGGTGTACTGAAGCAAATCAAATCATTGAATAAATTCAAGTCTTCTGGGCCAGATTGTATACCATTTACGTTTCTTGCTGGGTATGCTGACATAATACTTCCACACTTATCAATCACTCGCACGACGCTGATCCGTAAGTATAGCCTGGAAAGTTGCACGGGTTACAGCAACACGCAAATAAAGGAAATACGGCTAATCCGATGAATTACAGACCCATATCACTGAAGTCGGATTGTGGAACGTATATTGTGTTCGAACATCTTGAATAACCTCAGAGGACACTGTCTATTGGCACATGTCAGCATGGATTCAGAAAACATCGTTCGTCAGCAACACAACTAGCTCTTTATTCTTTGAGAGTAACGATTGTTGTCGACAGGAGATCTCAAATTCATTCCACATATTTACATTTTCAGATGGTTTTTGATACCGCTCCTCAGAAGTGGCTACTAAACAAATAGCGTGCCTATGGAGTATAGTCTCAGTTGCCTGATTAGATTCGTGTTTTTCCATAAGAAAATTCACAGTTCAGTAACTGATGGAAATTCATCGCATAAAACGTACGTTCTGCAAGTAAGTGTTTTAGTAGCCAATCTGAGCAGCGATCCTAGATTGTTTGGTGGTGATCTAGTAAAGCCATCAAAGGATTAAACGCCCGCCACTGTGGCCGAGCTGTTCTAGGTGCTTCAGTCTAGAACCGCGCGACCGCTAAGGTTGCAGGTTAGAATCCTGCCTCGGGCATGGATGTGTGTGATGTCCTTATGTTACTTAGGTTTAAGTAGTTCTAAGTTCTATGGGACTGATGACCTCAGAAGTTAAGTCCCATAGTGCTCACAGCCATTTGAACCATGTTGTTTAGTGTCAGGTAACTTTTGCCGTTACGTTTATGAAAGGATGTTTGCCGTTCTCTCAAAGTCACTTCAGATGCTGAGACCCATCCAGGGTGTTTCGCATTCTACTTCCGCGGAATTAACTTTCTGTATGCTATTTGTTTGGAACTGTTACCATATGACTGCATTTATTCTGTCCCATACCTCGCTTACGTTATTTTTTAGATCCTTTTTGTGCAAAATTTTTGGCGCTGTGTTCTCTTGCGGTGATTTTTTCTGGATTAAATTATGTGTCGAGGTGGAGAACACTTTGGTTTCCGTAATCTGTGGTGCTCTCGAGCTTGAAGCTTGTTTCCTGCGGGAATTTTGTATCTACCTACCGTTAATGTAGCTCTGATATGAGGTTTTCGGCCTGGTTCAGTTAGGGTGTTGGTGTTGAAGATTCCAATGTCTGTAGTCTTCTTTCATTGCAATTTGCTGAGATCTACGATTTTTGTGCTCACGAATTGTGAATGATGTTTATTCACACTTTGTCCAGTGCCTACACTTTGAGTTTATGCACACATAATTAACAGAAATTCACATCTAACGCGTCCGTGGACTACCCCAGATTCTAGCTTCACATATACGATCTCACCCTAGAGTGTTCTACCTCCTCGGAAACTCTAAATCAAGTCATAAATAATCTCTCACCATTAGTAGGCTTTTATTTTGATAAAAAATGACAATTCGGAACTGTGTAGAATGTATCACATATTTTAAACGTTTACTCTCTGACGTAAGAAGTTCTAAATAGCAGACGAATGGAAGCACCATGATTTCTCTAGGGGCGCTTTATTGTCTTTGTCTACCACTAAATTTGTAGATCTATAGCGTAACAGTCCTAGTAATGTCTTCTGAGCGCAGCCTTTATGTGCACATAGAAACAAGGGTAATATTTCAGTCATTGCGCTCATTAAATAGACGGCTTAGATATTACCACGCCTTTCTGTCAGTCTCATATGAACTATGTCTGCTATGAGAAGAGTGGACATGCTGCCATGTTTAAGGGTGGCTGATCGGTATTCGACTAGAATGTTGTTTGGAGTCAAGTTCAAATGGCTCTGAGCACTATGGGACTCAACATCGTAGGTTATAAGTCCCCTAGAACTTAGAACTACTTAAACCTAACTAACCTAAGGACATCACACACACCCATGCCCGAGGCAGGATTCGAACCTGCGACCGTAGCAGTCCCGCGGTTCCGGACTGCAGCGCCAGAACCGCTAGACCACCACGGCCGGCTGTTTGGAGTCAAGTAATTTGTAGACTGAACACGTAATATGCATAGTAAGGTCTTGGATGGCGCAGGCGGAATGCATAATGGCGCGGTCAGGGGGTTGTTAAGCGTAGACTTAGTTGGATATCAGTATCATGAGTCGGCGGCGTGTGTTGGCAACGTAATCACTTCAGAAACTAACGCACGCTATCTACTAGGGCAGATAAACTAGTCTCGTAAGTTACTAAGAATAGTTTCCGCCATACTCGATACGCAATTTTCAACCGAACCAAGTTTTGAACCTTGGAATCTGTTGCTCAGTGATGTATCTTAACATTTTTCTCCGTTTCTAGTGCGGAAGAAATGGTACAGCACAACGCACACAAATTTATAATTCGTATGCACACTCGCAAGAGAAACTGAAAGATCGATTGACGAATCTCCACATATCGGATAACACTGCAAACGTACGTTCGAAAAGATACCTTGCTCTCGAGATACGCTAATTAAATCATTCTGTTTGAAAGATAAACTTACTCCAGCAAGCGGCCACACTGTTTCCGTGCACAAACCTGTTTCATCGTCACGAGACAGAATATTTCCAGGCAGAGGGTGGTGTTAGGTATGTTTTTGCAGCGACTCATAGTTCACGAAGAATTTTTTCCGTATCCTCCAGTGTCATGGGCATGATGCAGCAGCCACAGTTGGAAGCAACTGGAACTACTACACAAAAGCTGTGCCACGCTTTTCATTCAGTCTGCTTACACAGTAAGTCATATGACGAAGTCCTTGAGTTAATGTTTTCAACATTCGTTCATTCGGGATGAATTTTCAAATGTGTATGAAATCGTATCGTCATCAGTCGCTAAGTTTACACACTACTTAACCTAAATTATCCTAAGGACAAACACACTCACCCACGCCCGAGGGAGGACTCGAACCTCCGCCGGGACCAGCCGCACAGTCATTCGGGATGAGCACAGTTCTGGTAGCCGTTAGTCATCGCAAACACTGTTGTTACGGCTAACGAATACGATTAAAGTTAATATAATTGACTGGCTTTTAAAAAAGCTGGGTAGTCACAAACAGGTATTGGTTGTTTTTTGGTGCATTTATTCCAAATGACATGAGCAAAAGACAACTAGTATCTGTTCGTTAGCTTCTCTAAATTCTAATCAGTTATATTAATAATAATGTTCGCATACCTCCACAAGCAGTTTCAGGTTCACATACATAATACGATTAAAATTAAATTCAAATTACTGGTTGGTTGTGCTCAGCAGTATCCGAAATAATAATGGAAACCCCTTAAATCTAATCGAGAATTACTTCATTGGGTGGCACCATCTAAATATTTTCCGTAATTTACTTTTTTTTCATAATGGTTCAACTTGTGGCAACCATAACCATTTCCCTATGAGAATGTATCGTTGTGTCCCATATGTATATCCCACCGCACCAAGATCCATGGTCTTCCTTTCTTTACTTACAGTCTACATTTATCTCAAATTTTATATTTGTTACTATCATGAGTAAAGCTGCTTCTCTAACTTCTGATGGCCGCCATTGACTGTAAGAACGCACAAACTTTCGAATCAGAAACATTGTGATCGCAACAATGTCGAAAGCACTTGGCCTCTGTAGATATGGTTGCTTAATCTTCACACCCCTTCCTACTCCATGCCCAATGACATGTCCTCTGCATGACGGCTACATTACCAATGAGATCTTTTGTTGTGGGGAACAAAGGCTACTTCCTTCTCCACTCGGCTGTATTTATATTTGCAGTCGATATCGATGGAACTATGGCTTCGTATACAGCCACTGTTATACGATAAGCCACCACATGTGGACAAAAGTGTGAAAACAACACACAGTCACAAACTGTTAGTGTTTCTAAAGACATTACAATACTCTCGAAATGGTAAATACAGACCCTGCATGGTTTTCAAGGAAAGCTCTTTCCATTTTTCCTGCAAATTAGTGTAACGTTCAGATAACGGTGGTGAAGGTGGATAGCGATCACACACCGTTGTCTCCATTGTAGAGAACAAAGGCTCCGCAATATTGAGATTTGGTGACCACGGTGACCAGGGGGGATGCAACAATTCATCTTCGTGTTGGATAATGCGAGCCCTGGGGCCCTGTCGTCTTGGAACGCGGCATCGCCACAGGGGAACAAGTGTTGTACCATCGGCATGGATGTTATAAGCGAAATGGTAACATAATCTTTGGCAAAAATGCGGCCATGCAGAGTAACCATGAAGCCCTATGAAAATTACGATTATTTTCTTTTTTTAGGGGGAGTGGAGAGGGGTCATCAGTCTTCTACTGGTTTGATGCAGCCCACCACGAAATCCTCAATTATTTGTTGGATGTATTCCAATCTCTATCTTCCTCTAGAGTTTCTGCCCTCTATAGCTCACTCTGGTACTATAGAAGTCATTCCCTCGTGTCTGAAAAGATGTCCTATCATCCTGTGCAATTTTCTTGTCAATGTTTCTCACATATTACTTTCCTCTCCGATTTCCACCTAATTTTCAACATTCGCTTGTAGCACCATATCTCAAATTCTTCGATTCTCTTCTGTTCCGGTTACCCCACAGTCCATGTTTCACTACCAAACAACGCTTTACTCCAGACGTACATTCTCAAAAATTTCTTCCTCAAGTTAAGCCTATGTTTAATACTAGTAGACTTCTCTTCGAGGGTAATGCACTTTCTGCCAAAGCTAGCCTGCTCTTGATGTCCTCCTCGCTCCGTCTGTCACAGGTAATTTTGGTGCCTAGGTAGTAGAATTCCTTAACTTCATCTGTTTTGTGAGCATCAATAATGATGTTAAGTTCGTCGCTATTCTCATTTCTCCTACTTCTCAATACCTTCGTCTTTCCTCGATTTACCCTTAGTCCATATTCTGTTCTCATTTGATTGTTCTTGCCAATTAGCAAATCATGTAATTCCTCTTCACTTTCACTCAAGATAGCAACATCATCAGCGAATCGTAACGCTGACATCATTTCACCTTGAATTTTATTCCCAGTACTGAACCTTTCTTTTATGTCGATCATTGTTTCTTCGAAGCACAGATTGAACAACAGAGGAGAAAATCTACATCCTTGTCTTACACCCTTTTTAATCTGAGCGCTTCGTTCTTGGTCGTCCACTCTTGTTATTTCCTCTTGGCTGTTGTACATACTGTACATTAGCCGTCTCTCGCTATAGCTTACTTACATTTATCTCAAAATTTCGAACAACATGCCCCAATTTACACTAGATGATTGTGCGGTAATTCTCGCTCTTGTTAGCTCTTGGAATCTTCGGAACTGTGTGCATGATATTTCTCTGAAAGTCGGATGGTATGTCGCCAGACTTTCTACACACCAACGTAAATAGTCGTTTTGTTGTCACTTCCTCCAGTGATTTTAGAAATTCTAATGGAATGTTGTCTACCCCCTCTGCCTTATTTGATCTTAAATTCTCCAAAGATCTCTTGAATTCTTATTCTAATACTGGATCGTCTGTCTCGTCTAAATCTACTCCTGTTTCTTCTTCTACCACATAAGACAAATTTTTCCCCTCATAGAGGCCTTCAGAGTACTGTTTCCACCTAATCGCTCTCTCCTCTGCATTTAACAGTGGGATTCCCCTTGCACTCTTAATGTTGCCACCATTGCTTTTAATGTCATCGAAGGCAGTTTTGACTTTCCAGTGTGCTGAGTCAGTCCTTCGGACAATCGTATCTTTTTTGATTTCTTCACATTTTTCATGCAGCCATTTCGTCTTAGCTTCCGTACACTTCCCGTATATTTCATTCCTCAACGACTTGTGTTTCTGTATTATTGAACTTTCCTGAACATTTCTGTACATACTTCTTTCATCGATCAACTGAAGCAGTTCTTCTGTTACGCATGTTTTCTTTGCCGTTACCTTCCTTTTTCCTACGTTTTCCTTTCCAGCTTCTGTGATAGCCCTCGTTAGAGACTTCCTTGTCCCACTTCTTCGCGTGGTACCACTCTACTGGTCGACATCGGAGCCAAGGTCCTGCTGCGCCATAATCTACCCGTCATCCACGTCCTGCCTCCGGCGGAGGGCGTTCTGCATTGGGCCAAACATTTGGAAGTCTTCTGTTAGGCGGAGTGGAACCGAGCGGTCACCCACCTTTGAGTATCCCAAGTGGTGGACGAGTGTGCCAGCACAGAGGTGTCCATTTGAGCAGCGAGGTGTTAGAGTTTGACCCGACGACCTCGTCGAATGAGTGGCCGCACGTTCCAACAACGCAGGAGTCTCAATTGTGTGCAGCCGTCGGGCACACGGGAGATGGGAGAGATTTGGGGGACCTCATTGTGATGACGACAGACGTCTCGCTTTTGTTCACTGCCAGCTCTCCGCAGATATCCCGCTAGCGCCTATGAATATCTGCTATGCTCTGGTTTTCCACCTAAAGAAAATAACAGCTCTCTGCTTGGAACACACTTCGGTTACAGACGCCATTTTGCAGACTACGTTTAGTACCTGCTCCTGCCGGAAACTGTAGGGGGTGAAGCGGGAATATTCCACGATGTCCCACAGCAAATTTCGCATTTTCCAATGTAAACTGACCAAGAAAAAATGTATTGCATTTCTTATTCATCGCCAACTCGCAGAAGAGATAGATGAGATACAACGAAGACCAGCACGTTTTGCCCATGGGATTGTATACCCGACACGAGAGCGTCACATAGATGCACAGCGAGCTCGAGTGACAGACGCTGCAAGATAGGCTCCGTGCATCATGGATAGGTTCAGTACTGAAATCCTGAGTGAGTATGTTCCGGAACAATTCCGACTGCGCATTACTGCCTCCCACATACGATTCGCGAAATGAACCTGACGCGAAACTAGAGATGATAGGAAAGTGTACCGACCATCATTACTCCTACGTGCCATTCGCGAATGGAGCAAGGAAGGTCATGTCAGTGTTGCCGGGAGTATCTTACACCACACACCCTAAGATGACTTGCGGAGAGTAGACATGGATCTGGACAACGCTACATGGCTGAATATGCAAGAACGTGGCATGTAGTAATTCCATGGCAATGTCTTGATCGCTAAAAACTTCTTCACCACATGTTTCGAGTAATAATCATCAGATAAGTGTGACAAAATCTAGACAAAAGAGTTAATTTTTTTTTTTCATAATGTGGGGCCACGGTCATAATGTTTTTCATTTTCAGTGATACATTTACACGATCACGATTTCGGCTTTAAAGTGCCATTATGGAGTGTTTTAATGTTATACAGTGCCTAAGATGGCCTACTGTCGTATTTGAAATACACAATGTGTCTAATAGTGTATTTTAAATACGACAATATGCCATCTTAGGCACTGTATAACATTAAAACACTTGACAATGGCACTTTAAAGCCGAAATCATGATCGTGGAAATGTATCACTGCAAATAAAAAACAGTCTAATGGCGGTATTGACTTTAAAGTAATCACACAAAAGACATTTTCAATTTTTTTTTATATTTTTCATTCTTTCATGACGCGCTGTAAATCGAAGTACCTTCGTCGACGACGATACAGACTTCGTGGTGGAAGTAGATGCCTGGGTTCACTTTATTATGAATAAGCTTTTGGGGTCAACTGCTTTCGATTCGTAAAATACCGCCAGTTGGTGGGTGGGTTAGGATGTCATAGTACCACGGATCGTGGTACCCTACATCGGTGCCATGGGAGGGTTATTGTCCTACTCAGGGTTCTTATGTGGTACACCGAGTTACGCAAAGTGGCTACTTTATTGCTCAGGTTCGTCGTCCGTTTGCGAACTGCTTCAAGTACTATATATATATATATATATGGAGGGTAGCGTGCAAGTCAACGAACGAGTATAGGATCTGGCACGAAGTACTCATCTCAGCGCTATATTTTGTAAAAGTTGTAGACGGCTAATTGGTGTTGGACTGGCAAGACCCCTGACCCAGCTGCCATATAGTATCTTAGAGAGAACCGCCACCTTATATAACCGAAGGTCAGAAAGGGAGGCGTTTCTAGGCCATACCAAAAGCTTTGTTTCTGAGAGAATAAATATGTTTGTGGAGAAACAAGTGTTTGTCCAAAGTGATCCCTCAGTAAGTCACCGTTGCCACCCGGGGAAATCCTGCCCATGCAGTCTCGGTATGCATCGAAGGGCATTTCTTGCTGAAACAGATGGCTGTCGGCGGGATTTAGTTGCCCTTTATTGGTATTAAACCAAGCGGCTGTGGCAACTAGTTGATACTGAAGGCGTCGAACGTGGGCGTGAATATTCCTCCCGCTGCTGAGAAAATCCGAATCATCAGCAGACTGTGCTATTTGTATCTCTGTGCCAGTTGGAATGTCATTTACATAGAGATTAAATAGTAGTGGGGACAAAACGAATCCTTGAGGTAGCCCCACATGCGCCATTTGGGGTGTCAGATGATTGGCCCTCTATTGTAACAATCATCTTTCTACAAAAGACACGTTAGGAAAGATTATGTGTAAATATTACAAGGCCACTGATATATCGGTAATGGAAGTACATACTGAATACAAGTTCTTTCAATATGCTTAGGACAGGATATACAAGTGAGTAATGCAAGAGAGATTTACTATCTCTTGTGCAGCTGCTATTAGGCGTATTTCCAAAAGATGTTATTTTGACGTTGCATGGCAGACTCAAGGCAGCAGACATGAGGACCGTATTATTTCATCTTGGATCCAGATGGCATTTACGTCAAAAATCTAAACAAACAGGACACAGCTTGTATAATATACAAAACAACGTAAATATCCTTACCACGTTACATCTGTTTCTTTTGTTTTTTTACAATGAGCCTTGTATCGTCAATGAGAATATAAAATACAGTCAATGAGTCAAGAACTATCGTGGGACATGTACAAAGATCGTACAGCACAATAGGTACAATGTCCAAATATTCAGTCAAGAGAGAAACAGCAATGTAAAGCCCAGAATTATAAAGGAAGACATTGCAGTGCTTAATTATTTCCCATCCAGTAATATGCTTTAATGACACTGTTATACATGTAAACATATTCGTGAGATTTGCGCATAATGTTGTACTTGAAAGAAGAGAGAATAATGTACTAAAAAAACAATAGTTATTTATGTTACAATGTTATTTTAAATATTAATCATGTCTTTAGATAAAATTTAATGAATAATGTACTAATGGCGCAATATTTCCCCTGTTCCTTCTTTCATCTCTTCTATTTTATGCTACCCTTCCTAGCTCCTCTGTTCTCCACCCGCCGCTCTCCTCCTCCCCCCCACTATCGCCTGTCTGTTTCCCTCTTCTCCCTGTCCTTCCCCCCCCCCCCCCCCCCCGCCTGCCCAAGTAATTCAGTATCAGTCTCATCTGCCCTTACCTAGCCCATAATGTCCCTTTCCCTCCTCTATTCCTATCCATCCCCAGTCCACCCTGCAACAGTGGGAAATGTTACTATTTTGTGATAAGGTTTTTTTTCTTTTTTTTGACATGGTTCAAATTTACTAGGTTTGTTTGGACAACAATAATTAAACTCTGTAATGACTTCCTTTATGATGATGAAATTTTCATTCCTCTTTCTCTCTCGACTGTATATTTCGGCATTGTACCTTGTGCGTTACAAGGTCATTGTATATGTCCTGTGATACATTTTGACTCATTACGTATTGTTTTAATTTTTTTACAGACGATATGAGGCTTATGGTAAAAAAGCTATGACCTGTTTTTTTCGACCTTTGCAGTCAACGTCATCTGGCGACATGATGAAACAATAGGGGACTTAGGTCTGTTGCCTTCAGTCTGGCATGCGGCGTCTCAAAATAATATGTTTTGCAATTATGCCTAACAGCGATTGCACATGTCTGAATGTCTTTTCTGTATTGGTCACTTGTATGAGCTTTCCTACGCATATAGAAAGTACTTGCATTCAGCATGTACTTCCATTCGTGATGTTTCATTGGCCTTGCAGTATTTATATATAAGCTTTTCTCATTTGCATTTTGTCAATGCAGAAGGTTGAAATTCCTCCTTCCACACGGAAGAATTTGTCGACTGGGCTACTCTCAGTACCTATTCTCCGGATGCAAGCTCTCATTAGCCCTACTCTGCGCCGTCACACCATCCACGACCCGCCGCCGTCTGCCGCCACCGCGTCGACATAATTGTTGTCGCCGCCCACTGCTTCAGGGTTTGTTACCGGCTGCCCACTGCCGCTGCCCGCCGCCACCATCGCCGTCGCCGTGGCTGTGCTATTTCTTCGTCTTCGCCTGCTGTGTCGTCTGCCCACTCATCGTTTGCGTGTCCTACCTCATCTCCATTTAAACATGGACATAATAACCACCACAATCATCTACTACTCCCCTTCCCCTGCCCCACCATCATTTCATGAGTGCCTCCTCTGCCACCCTTCTTATGGTCAGCCTCCCCTCATTACTGTTTCCTCGTCTTGCAGCTCTTCCCCCATATTGTATCCCCACTGATATCAGTCCACTCAACAATTTTTCCCCCTCCCCAGTCGCTCTACAACCTAAGCACCTCCTTCTCCCATCCAGGTCGTAGCCCACCATCCCGCAAAAGCCATCCCAGACGATTCACTGACACAACCTCATGTTGGCATCTCTGCACCCCAAGCAAGGCTTGCTTTTCATCGCTTCCCACCCCATCTCATCCCTCACCATTATTTCCAGGCCATTCACAGCAAAAAAACTTAAACAGGCTAGTGCCGACACCACGTCTGCCCCCTCCACCAGAAATCCACTGCCACCCCACTGCCATGGATACCACGCCTATTCCCACAACCCAATCCCCCACCATTCACACCTTCACCCTCTCCCACCTTGGCCCGAAGTTCCTTGACAGCTGTGCCCTCAGCAAATACTTCCCCAGTACTCCCAATCCCAAACTCATTCCCCACAAGGACTCCTTCCTTATCAAATCCACCAATCCCCCCCCCCTCTTCACCGACCTCCTCAAAAAGATCACCCGTGTCACCTTTGCACCCATGCCATGCTTACACCCTTCCTTACCCCCTCTTCCCACCACCAGCCCAAATCCCCTCTCCGTCCTCCAATCCTCACCACTATAATCATGTAGCTAAACCCCACTGGTCAGGAAGGCCCAAGCAGCCCTCAAAATCCATTCTGCGTGCCACATCTACGACCACAAAGCCACTTTCCTTATGTGTGTCTTCACAGAATCCCCTCCTCAAGCGATCACCTACACAACCAGGGAGGCCTTATTTGTAACTGGTGCCATCTTTTGACCCTTCTCACTCCCTTTTCCAGTCCTGCCAGTGCCAAAAGTACCTGGTCTACAACGATCACCTAATATCTGCCTATAAAATTCCTCCCACCCTCACCTGTCACAAAGCCTCTTCTTTCCTGAAACAGTGTCCCTACCCACCTCCTCCCCTTCTTCCTGTAATACATGTAATGAATCCAACCCCACCTTTCCCTTTAAATGTAAAGCAAAACCCCGCCCACCAAATCAGAGCTCACTGTCCCCATTCATCCCATTGATCAAAGCCTGTATCCCAATAATTACCTATGCTCGCTCCCCATAGCCCACTATGTCATATGGTTCCTTAAAATCTTCCTTCAAAACATCCACCCCTTCCAATGCCCACACACCTTTCTGCAGATTTTCCTTGCCGCCCATTCGGTTTTTCACCTGAATGCCTATGCCACCCGCTCCCACAGCCTAGCATCCATCGTCTTTATCTGCCTCATCACCCTTGTATAAGTCTTTCTCCTGCCCCCCTCCTTCTGCTTCCTCTCTCTCTCTGTCCTGGCACAGTGACAGTATCACCTCCTTCATTAAAACATCAGCTCCTTCCCTGCCAACAAGACTCTTTTCACGCTTAGGCACCAGGTTGACACATTTAACTTCGATGAAACCTCCCTTCAAACTCACAACATTGTACATACCTTTCCCTATGCCCTCCACCATACCAATAATCCCTGCCCCTTAGTGCAAGGTGGGGTATCTATTAGCACTTTAAGCATATCCCAATTCGATCACATCCCCTGCTGAATTACCCTACCGAACACCTTACCCTCAGCGTCTTTTTCCCCACCCTCACCCTCACCATCACCTGTGCCATGATATACATCTGTCCTGCTGCTCCCATCCCCTATGACTTCCTCTCCCATATTGACTACACCTTCTCCACCTACGCAATTGCCGCAGACCTTAACACCTATAGCAGCGACCCTGCTGCCCTCAGGCTGTGAATCATTTCTTTTCCACCCTCCAAGATGATATTATCTCTTTCCCTCAGCATACCCATCCCAAAAGTAACACCACCCCAAATGTTGTCCTCACTTCTCCAAACCTCCTTGGGCATATCACTACAGAAGTCCTAGATCCCATTGGTAGTGACCACTTTCCATTCCCACACACCGTCTCCTTTGTCACCTGCCCTCCCATGGCTAGCCACCCCGGTTACCTCTGTACCAACCATAATGCCTATGGGGAATCCATTGACATGCAGGTCACAAGCCACACTCTTCCATTCCGCTATCTTCATGACATCACTCACGCCTTGTCCTTTCTCCAGAAGACCATCTGTGAAGCTGTGTGGCCCATGTTACCACCAAACCTTTCCAATTCCACCAACCTACTCTTCGGTCACATTCTATCCTCCTCCTATATGAATTTCCCCAGCTCTACCGTTCCTTCCTATGCAATCGTAGCAGGGACAAACATATCCACCACCAGCAATTACAAAGATACTTACAAAACCTTCTCACAACAAAGAAAGGCTAGGGCTGGCACCATACATGCACATGACTCAAAACTACCATCCCTGTCACCTCCTCCAAGTATTGGTCCACCGTCCACCACCTTACTGGTAGCCAACCTGGCCCGCTTTACTCACTCCTCTGTGACAATTGCCCCTACTCCAACATCCTCAGTAAGGCTAACCATTCCGCTTCCCACCTCTCTGAAGTCTTCTCCATACCAATGACACTCACTTTGATTACTCCCTCTCCCCAATGTCCCTGACTGCACCGATACCTCTGTCCCGCCATTTACTCCTACATTCTGCTACTTGGACCAGTTATTGTCCTCAAGACTGAACACTCCTATTACAGCACATGACATTAAACTCAACCTCCACCCCAAACGCAACACTGAAACTGTCCCTTGTCACGATTACATCACCTACCGCCACTTCAAGGGATGCCCTCTCTCCTTCCTCGCCACCCTTTCCATCCCTTGCCATTCCATCACCCTGCCGTCCTGCCACCCTGCCACCACTAGCTTTTACCCTGATCTCTCATATCCTGCTGTCCCTAAGCCCAACAAACCTCTTCCAACACATCCTCCTATCGCCCCATATGCCTCACCTCCATGTTCAGTAAGGTCTTCCACCCTCTTATGCGGTGTGGTTTCCAGCCCTCCTTCTCCACCGACGACCAGCACCTTAACCTTACCCATCACCTCTCTCTCCACCTTGATTCTCTTCACTCTGCTATTTTTGTTTCCCCTCGAACACCAGAATGCCTATGACTGTGTATGGGATTCCTAGCTCCTTTTCGAGTTCTCGTCTATAGCCTTACTATCAACTTCATCCATCTCAATTGCCTCCTTCCTCTAACACCGTCCTTACTGTACCACCATCCATAATACCAATAGCTGTACCTTCTACCCTAATGCAGGTGTGCCTTTGAGCTCTGTCCCTTCTCCTCTCTTTGTCTCCTGTGTACAGCTGATATACCCAAGCCACTCCAACCCATCCATCGTCTTCAACATGCTGATGACACTGCCTTGCTTGCCCTCTACCCTACCTTCAACGGTCCCAGCGCTCTCTCCAAACTCACCTAGACCAGTTTACCACTTGGTACAGCCAGTGGCTACTTCAAATTAATCCATCCAAAACCCAGGAAATCATTATTGGGTGTACCACCCCCTCCCTCTAGCTCCATGATTTGTACCTCACCAACTACGACCATTCTATTCAACTTACTCTTACCTTCAAATACCTTGGCTGCACTCTTGAACATCACCTCACTTGGACTCCCCATCCACTTACCATCCAATACAAAGCCCACAGTAGACTCCGCCTCCTGAAACTTCTATTCAGTTGGACATGACAACTGTAAAATTTCAGCATTTTTCATAACTACAAATCCTTAATCAGCCCCATCTGTTGTTACGCCAGTGTCGAATGAAACTCTGCCCTCCTACATTTTTTTTTTAATCACCGGTTTTCTGATTGGTTGGATGCGGCCAACAACGATTTTTTCTCCTGTGCCAATCTCTTCATATCAGAGTAGCATTTGCAACGTATATCCTCAATTATTTGCTGAATATATTCCAATCTCTGTCTACCACTAAACTTTTTACCTTCTTCAGCTCCTTCTAGTAACATTGAAGTAATTCCCCGATGTCTTAACGGAAGTCCTATCATCCTGTCCACTCTCCTTGTCAGTGTTTTCCACATATTCCTATCCTCTCCGATTCTGCGCAGGACCTCTCATTCCTCACCTTACCAGTCCACCTAATTTTCAACATTCGTCTATAGTACCACATCTCTAATGCTTCGAATGTCATTTGTTCCGTTTTTCCCACAGTCCATGTTTCAATACCATACAATGCCATGCTAAGAACGTGCATTCCCGGAAATTTCTTCCTAGAATTAAGGCTCATGTTTGATACTGTTAGACTTCTCTTGGACAGAAATGCCCTTTTTGCCAGTGCTAGTCTGCTTTTGATGTCCCCCGTGCTCCATCCGTCACTGGTTATTTTGCTGCCAAGGTAGCGGAATTCCTAACCTCATCTAAATCGTGATCATAAATCATAATGTTAAGTTTATCGCTGTTCTTATTACTACTGCCTTTCATTACTTTCGTCTTTCCTCGATTTACTCTCAGTCCATTATCTGTATTCATTATACTGTTCAATCCATTCAGCAGATTACGTAATTCTTCCTCACTTTCATTCAGGATAGCAATATCATCTGCGAATCGTATCACCGATACCGTTTCACCTTGAATTTTAATGCCACTCTTGAACCTTTCTTTATTTCCATTATTGATTCTTCGATGTACAGATTACTGTAGGGGCAAAAGACTACATCCCTGTCTTACAGCCTTTTTAATCTGAACATTTCGTTCTTGGCTGTCCACTCTTATTATTCCCTCTTGGCTGTTGTACACAAAGTATTTTACAAATCTCTCTCTACAGCTTACCCCTGTTTTCCTCAAAATTTCGAGTATTTTGCTCCATTCTACAATGCCGAACGCTTTTCCAGGTTAGCGAAACCTATGATTTTTCCTTAGTCTGCCTTCCAGCATCAGAATTTCCCGTCTGGTACCTTTAACCTTCCTAAAGCTAAACTGATCGTCATCTAACACATCCTCAGTTTTCGTTTCCATTTTTCTGTATATTATTCCTGTCAGCAACTTGGATGCATGAGTTGTTAAGCTGATTATGTGATAAATCATGCACGTGGCAGCTCTTTCAGTCTTCAGAACTGTATGGATAGTATTTTTCCGAAAGCCTGATGGCATATTGCCATACTCATACATTCAACACACCAACGTGAATAGTCGTTTAGTTGCCACATCCCCAAATTACACTCCTGGAAATTGAAATAAGAACACCGTGAATTCATTGTCCCAGGAAGGGGAAACTTTATTGACACATTCCTGGGGTCAGATACATCACATGATCACACTGACAGAACCACAGGCACATAGACACAGGCAACAGAGCATGCACAATGTCGGCACTAGTACAGTGTATATCCACCTTTCGCAGAAATGCAGGCTGCTATTCTCCCATGGAGACGATCGTAGAGATGCTGGATGTAGTCCTGTGGAACGGCTTGCCATGCCATTTCCACCTGGCGCCTCAGTTGGACCAGCGTTCGTGCTGGACGTGCAGACCGCGTGAGACGACGCTTCATCCAGTCCCAAACATGCTCATTGGGGGACAGATCCGGAGATCTTGCTGGCCAGGGTAGTTGACTTACACCTTCTAGAGCACGTTGGGTGGCACGGGATACATGCGGACGTGCATTGTCCTGTTGGAACAGCAAGTTCCCTTGCCGGTCTAGCAATGGTAGAACGATGGGTTCGATGACGGTTTGGATGTACCGTGCACTATTCAGTGTCCCCTCGACGATCACCAGTGGTGTAGGAGATCGCTCCCCACACCATGATGCCGGGTGTTGGCCCTGTGTGCCTCGGTCGTATGCAGTCCTGATTGTGGCGCTCACCTGCACGGCGCCAAACACGCATACGACCATCATTGGCACCAAGGCAGAAGCGACTCTCATCGCTGAAGACGACACGTCTCCATTCGTCCCTCCATTCACGCCTGTCGCGACACCACTGGAGGCGGGCTGCACGATGTTGGGGCGTGAGCGGAAGACGGCCTAACGGTGTGCGGGACCGTAGCCCAGCTTCATGGAGACGGTTGCGAATGGTCCTCGCCGATACCCCAGGAGCAACAGTGTCCCTAATTTGCTGGGAAGTGGCGGTGCGGTCCCCTACGGCACTGCGTAGGATCCCACGGTCTTGGCGTGCATCCGTGCTTCGCTGCGGTCCGGTCCCAGGTCGACGGGCACGTGCACCTTCCGCCGACCACTAGCGACAACATCGATGTACTGTGGAGACCTCACGCCCCACGTGTTGAGCAATTCGGCGGTACGTCCACCCGGCCTCCCGCATGCCCACTATACGCCCTCGCTCAAAGTCCGTCAACTGCACATACGGTTCACGTCCACGCTGTCGCGGCATGCTACCAGTGTTAATGACTGCGATGGAGCTCCGTATGCCACGGCAAACTGGCTGACACTGACGGCGGCGGTGCACAAATGCTGCGCAGCTAGCGCCATTCGACGGCCAACACCGCAGTTCCTGGTGTGTCCGCTGTGCCGTGCGTGTGATCATTGCTTGTACAGCCCTCTCGCAGTGTCCGGAGCAAGTATGGTGGGTCTGACACACCGGTGTCAATGTGTTCTTTTTTCCATTTCCAGGAGTGTATTTTAGAAATTCTGATGGAGTGTTATCTACCTCTTCTACCTTATTTAGTCTTAAGTCCTCCGAAGTTCTCTTAAATTCTGATTCCACTACTGGATCCCCCATCTCTTCTAAACCAACTCCTGTTTCTTCTTCTATCACATCAGACAAGTCTTCCCCCACATAGAGGCCATCAATGTAGTCTTTTCACCTATCCGCTCTCTCCTCTGCATTTAACAATGGAATTCCAGTTGCACTCTTAATGTTAATAACGGTCATTTCAATTTCACCGAAGGTTGTGACTTTCATTCCTTCCGACACTTTTGTACGCCCTTCTTTCAATGATCAGTTGAAATGTATCTTCTTTTAACAATGGTTTCATCGCAGTTACCTTCTGTGTCCCAGTCTTTTCCTTTCCAACTTATGTGATTGCCCATTTTAGAGGTGTCCATTCTTCTTCAACTGTATTGTCTATTGAGCTATTCCTTATTTCTGAATCTATAGCCTTAGAGAGCTTCAAGCATACCTCATCATCCATTAGTACTTTCGTCTCCCACTTCGATTGGGATTGATTCTTCCTGACTAATCTCTTAAACTTCAGCTTACTCTTCATCACTAATATAGTGTGATCTGGGTCTGTTTCTGCTCCTGGTACGCCTTACAGTCTAGTATGTGATTTCGAATCCTCTGTCTTCTCATATCACCTGGCCCTTACCAAGTATACCCCCTCCTCTTGTGATTCTTCAACAGAGAATTCGCTATTACTAGTTGACATTTATTACAGAACTCAGTCTTTCTCTTCTGTCGTAATTTGTCCCGAGCCCATATTCTCAGTAACCTTTTCTTCTACTCCTGCCCCTACAACTGCATTCCAGTCCCCACGGCTATTTAATTTTCATCTCCCTTTGCTCATTGGATTACCCTTTGAATATCCTCATATGCTTTCTCTATCTCTTCATCTTTAGCTTGTGCCGTAGGCATGTATAGCTGAAGTATCGTTGTCGGTGTTGGTTTGCTGTCGATTGTGATAAGAACAACCCTATAACTGAAATGTTCCCTGTGACACACTCTCTGCCCTACCTTTCTATTCATAACGAATCCTACACCCATTATTCATATGACCCGAAATCCTTGTCTTCTTTCCATTTCGCTTCACTGACCTCTACTATATCTAGATTGAATCTTTGCTTTTCCCTTTTCTTGTTTTTTAACTTCCCTAAGACGTTCAAGCTTATGACATTCCGCGCCCAGACTCGTAGAACGTTACCCTTTCGTTGATTATTCTGTCTTCTTCACATGGTCACCTCCCCATTGGCAGTCCTGTCCTGGAAAACCGAATGTGGGACTACTCCGGAATCTATTGCCAATGGAGTGACCATAATGACAGTTTTTCAATTACAGGCCACATGTCCTGTGGAATCACGCTATGTGTCGTTAATGCAGTGGTTTGCATTGCCATCTGCATCCTCATGCCGTTGATCATTGCCGATTCTTCCGCCTTTATAGGCAGTTTCCCAACCCAAGGACAAGAGAGCCCTGAACCTCTACCCCCTTTAGCAACGCCGTCGGCAGAATGAGGGAGACATATTATGCTGTAAGTCTCTGGCTGCCAATGCTAATTACTAATCAAAATTAGAGCGATGTTGGGTTTCAAATGTGGGAACAAGGACGCTTCGATTATGAATCAAAGATGCTACCCCTTGACCACGTGTTGTATTAAACTCTATAAAGCCCTCCAAATTCTTGAACGCTTTGCGCTCTGCCTCACTTTCCTTATCTGTCTGCCGTGCCCCACGAGGATCCTCTATGATCTCATACCTTTGCTGTATCTCCCCTTTTTGTTTGAACGCATCCGTATCCTTTACACAAACCGCCACATCCCTGGTGCTCCATTCCTCTTCACTCCGCGCCTACTGCCGCGGCTCTACCGAGATATCGCACCCCCTCTCCATCTCCACAATCTCCACATCTTCTCCCAAAGAAACTTGCAGCGTCTCCTCCTCCCAGATGATAGGCCTCGCCCCTATATTTATCTTTCCTTCCAACTCCGACTCTCTCCAAAATGGTTCAAATGGCTCTGAGCACTATGGGACTTAACTTCTGAGGTCATCAGTCCCCTTGGAGTTAGAACTACTTAAACCTAACTAACCTAAGGACATAACACACGTCCATGCCCGAAGCAGGATTCGAACCTTTGACCGTAGCGGCGTGCGGTTCCAGACTGCAGCGCCACTCCGGACGGCCGACCCTCGCCCCTCTTCAACTCTCCCTCTACTGTTTCATCCCTCCTACCCCCTGTGTCTCTCCTTTCTCCTTTCTAAGTGCTTGTGCTCGTTCCTGGTTCGCTCCCTCCCCACTCTCCTCGTGTCCTACTCCTTGGTGTGCTACCGGTTCCCTTCTTCCGCCCCATCCTGGCCCCCTCCACCTTCGAGCCCCTTCCTGTTTTTCCTCTCTCCATCCTCTCTGACCTCCATCTTTAATCCACCTACTCTGTCGTTGTTTGGTGCTCGACATGTGTGTTACATAAGCGCAGTGTGTGTTCGGTGTCGTCGTCCCATACGCCGTTATCAATTGTGCTATTCGTGGCGCTAGTTTGCTATGTTTTCAAATGTTTCAAATAGCTCTGAGCACTATGGGACTTAACATCTGAGGTCATCAGTCCCCTAGACTTAGAACTACTTAAACCTAACTAACCTAAGGACATCACACACATCCATGCCCGAGGCAGGATCCGAACTTGCGACTGTATCAGCAGCGCAGTTCCGGACTGATGCGTCTAGAATCGCTCGGCCACAACGGCCCACGCTATGTCTTCGTCGACTGTCATTTTAATTATAAGGGGGAGGGGTATGAAATAAAGACAAAGAAAAAAAGTCTTTTGTTAAATAAAGTGAACACACATCCACACTTGACACCAAGAAATGTGAATCATCATTGATGATGGATCCTCATTCTTCGAGGCGAAAAAAAGGAAATAAAGAAAAAGAAATGTGTTTTTTGTAAAGATTGCCACAGTTATCTGACGATTACTCGAAACGCGTCATAAATAAGGCTCTTAGCGATCAAGATGTTACCACATAATTGCTATATGCTAAGCCAGGGTAATCGCGTACCATACAAATAGATGACTCCGTCAGTCAAACGCAACTCATACGCCGAGAAAGCCTCTAATCACACATCTGCACTGTATTCAGCAATTAATATCCCTGATCTGTGTTCGATTAAGCGTCCTTTGTGGAAGAACATTACAAAAATGCACCAATTTGTGATCAAAGTTGTGGCTCGAAACGGCGCTACCAGAGAAAGGCAGGGAGGAAGTGGCACGGAGGGGGCCATTGTCCCGGTATTGGCGCTCGAACGGCGTGTTCGCGTGCACCCCTTTAAGCAGGAGGAGACCGCTCACTCCGGCTGACAGGCAGGAATGCGCGGCGCGTTGTAATAAGTCGGCGCCGGCGGTGGAGGCGGCGGGGCCCGCGGCGGCGGCGGGGGCGGCGCAGGCGGCGTTATTGGTTGCGGCAGCCGGCAGCCACCTGCTCATTACTAAACATGGCTCCGCCAGCCAGCCAGGCCTGGCGCAGGCTCCCCGCCGGCTAATTTTCAGCGTTAGCGCTCTGCGGCAAGCAGCTCGGAGCCCGGGGCAGACATTTGTCTGCGGGGCGCCACCGCCGCCGAGCCCCGCTCCTGTTTAGAGTCGGAAGTGTGACAGCAATGCGGCGCAATCAAAGTGCCGCTATTGTGGCTCCGGTGTCGCGTCGCCAGGACTCGGGACAGAGAAATCGTCTCAGCTGCCAACCCTGCTGACACAACCGTCGAACCGCAGACGTCGCAAGGGGAAGTTTATAACAAAATTTGTGTATGGTTCACCTAAATTATATATATATATATATATATATATATATATATATATATATATATATATATATATATATATTGCTTTAAAATATTCGCATATTTGGCACTATATTTTCTGTATATGTAAAGAGCATTGTACTGGAGGTTTCTCTTGCTGACTGTTCGGTTAATGTAACTGATGATGATAAACGGAAGGTCGAAATTCTAAACCTAGCTTTCAAAAACTCGTTTACGATAGAAGACTGCAGCACCATTTCCCCTTTCAATTATCCAGTTGAAACCTTCCCGTCTCCTCTATACCTCGTTTGTTAATGATAACCTTCCCTTTTACAATAACCTATGTAAACTTCCTTTATGATTTCTATCTCTTGCTTAATAATAACAAATGAAATCTTCCCTTTGAAATTTATTCTCTTTCTCAATCTTCGCATACAAATTTAATTGCTGCTTTTTAAAAGTGATTTTCGGAATATTTCGACGAAACATAGAATGTGTTGTCGTCGTGGCCCTCAGTCGTTATCTGCAATAACCCAAAACTGTTCCTTACCTTTTCTTACTGTTACTGGATAGCCATCTGACTGCTACATCGAACTGCGACATACTCTATTAACTGCTGGTGGGCTTTCATAATAAGTGGCTGTATTTATTACCAAATCTGACGTTATTCTTTAACAGCAATGCCGACGTTATTCTTTAATTAATTTGACTGAAGTTACGTAATTCATAGTTACACTTTTTCTTCACAACAATAAAATTTTTACGAATTTTATGTTGATGGTTTTTGGGATGTATTATAATCAGTAATGCAACGTTGCTGGCAAAAATTAATTATATTTTAAAAACGCTTCAAATATTTACTGTTGGCAATGAAATGATTTTACAAACGTTCAAACGGAACCTAATTTTTACAATAATCTTACAACTAGCATTGCGCAAACATACCTTCAGTAGCTTGAGTTTCGCAAAGAAAATAATTCAATAATATTAGTTCCTCTTATGATAATAGTTATCTGATATCTCTGTACATCCGTTTATAGTCTCTTGTAAATCATAGCTGGTGGCTGGCAGGCACACCGCTCCTCTCAACCTCTCGCTACAGACCTGCTACCGACTCGCTTCACATCTCGCTTACTGCTGACTTCCTACGAACGCTAAAGTGAGGTCTCTCCAGCCGACAATGCTTTCTGGTGCAGACAATCCGTGCTACCATTACAAAATGTATCAATGCGCGGTCTTTCCCGCTCTTTTCTTAAAATGTATCCATACGCGGTCTCTCCCGCCCTTTAAAAATTATACCAATTTGCGGTGTCTCTTGTCAACAATACTTTGGTGCAGACATTCCCAGCTACCACAATTATTTCCAACATGACAAATATTAATTATTCCTACTTAACCCTATTAATAAAATATAATCATCTTTCATAAATTGTGATTTGAGAATAGAGAATAGAAATATACACGTCTTACAGAGTAAACGAAAAGATGGCTGACATAGTGTTTAGTGTATCTGGGATTGTAAAACAGTTAAGATCTTTGGACGCCAGAAAGGCGTCGGGCCCAGACGGTATCCCCGTAAGATTTTATGTTGACTACACTACAAATACAGCACCATTCTTATCCGTCATCTATCACAGATCATTGGAACAGCGGAAAGTTCCACGGGACTGGAAGAAGGCCCAGGTCATAGCAATCTACAAAAAGGGTAGAAAATCGGATGCACATAATTACCGGCCAATTTCCCTGACATCGATTTGTTGTAGAATCGTGGAACATATTTTGTGTTCAGACATAATGACCTTTCTAGACTCTGAGAAGCTCATCTGCAGACACCAGCACAGTTTTAGGAAACAGCGGTCATGCGAGACACAGCTGGCCCTCTTTGTGCATTATATACAACAGGCTCTAGATACCGGCTCCCAGGTTGATGCCGTATTTCTCGACTTTCGAAAGGCGTTCGACTCAGTTCCGCACTGTCGCTTGCTACAAAAAGTGCGCGCTTACGGTCTATCCAATGACATATGCTATTGGATAGAAAGTTTTCTAACGGACAGGGAGCAGTATGTCGTACTGAACGGGGTAACTTCAACAGAAACAACAGTAACTTCAGGTGTGCCCCAGGGCAGCGTAATAGGTCCTCTGCTTTTAACGATTTACATAAACGATCTGGTTGGTGGTATTGACAGCGGCCTTAGACTGTTTGCCGATGATGCTGTAGTCTACAGGAAAGTAGTATCACATAAAAGTTGTGAACAAATCAATGAGGATTTGCAGAAAATAAATGCGTGGTGTGATGACTGGCAGTTATCTCTCAATATTAGTAAGTGTAACCTTCTGCGTATAACGATCCCCGTTAGTGTATGACTACAAAATAAATGATCAGTCTTTGGAAGGGGTAACATCAGTCAAGTATCTGGGTGTGACTATTCGAAATGATCTCAAATGGAATGATCAGATTACACGAGTAACGGGTAAGGCGAGCTCTAGATTGCGGTTTATCGGTAGAATCCTGAAGCGATACAATCCGCAAACAAAGAAAATAGCTTACAATATGTTAGTTCGTCCAGTCTTAAAGTATTGTTCGTCTGTATGGGACCCTTACCAGTTGGGTCTGATTCAAGAGATTTAGAAGGTCCAAAGAAGAGCGGCAAGATTCGTGACTGGTACATTTAGCCATCGCGAGAGCGTTACAAATCTCATAGAAAGATTGAAGTGGGACACACTTGCAGATAGACGACCAGAAAGGGCTGCTCACTATATTGCGAAATCTAATCTTCGCCGAGGATGTAGAGCATATATTAATACCACCAACTTTCAAACCGCGTAATGATCATCATTCAAAGATAAGGGAAGTAAGAGCTCGTACTGAGGCATTCAGACAGTCGTTTTTCCCTCGCGCGATCCGCGAGTGGAACAGAGGGGGGGCGGGGGGGGGGGGTGGGGGGGGGAATATGACTTTGGTGCGAATAGTGCCCTCCGCAACACACCGCTTGGTGGCTAGCGTAGTATATATGTAGATGTAGATGTATGTGAGTAATGTATGTAAAATATTACATAAATTGTTTATTATGTTAAATAATTTTCTGATGACATTTTATATCGGAAATATTTGTGTGTGTAAGCTCATCATGTTGATGTAAATTTGACAATTGTAAGAAATGGTCACGCTTAGGAACGACGTAAAAAAATAGCTGTTATGTAAAAGCCAGTGTGCTTTTCTTTGAAACGAAAGTGGCTCTGGAGAGAAGAAAAGTTGGCGAGGGCGAACTGGCGCGCTACCTAGACCAAGCGCGCTAAATGTGTCACACAGTCTGTAGGCAGCACTGATTGAGGCAACACCCATGTGGAGCAGAAGGAGCATTGCCTGCAAATTTGCACAAAAATGCCTCGAATGAAGACTGGTAACGGCTTACGGCATAGCCGCGGGTTGTTGGACGACTGTCTGTCTAATTGAAAGACGACAAGTAGAGAAAAAAAAAGGTTCAAATGTGTGTGAAATCTTATGGGACTTAACTGATAAGGTCATCAGACCCTAAGCTTACACACTACTTAACCTAAATTATCCTAAGGACAAACACACACATCCATGCCCTAGGGAGGACTCGAACCTCCCCCGGGATCAGCCGCACAGTCCATGGCTGCAGGGGCCTGGACTGCTCGGCTAATCCCGCGCGGCGCCAGGAAGAGAAACTGAGCCCATACAGCAAGATACTTACAGGCGGTACCGTGGGTAGTGTGGGGGTAGTGCAGCCGTCATAACTGTTCGCCACACCCAAGCCTACAGCCACTAGATGTTTTTTGTATATTTCATTCAAACAGCGTGAACCATTAATTTAATCTGTGTTTTAATAATCATTCTTGAAATTTAAAGAAACTGGTTCACCTGTTATTTCATCCTAATCAAGAATAATGTACAGAAGAATGGAAACAAGATTTGAGGGTAGATGACGATCGGTTTGGTTTTAGGAAAAGTCACCAGAGAGGCAACTCTGACGATGCGATTGATAATGGAAGCGAGGCTAAAGAAAAATGAAGACACATTCATAGGATCTGTCGACCTGGAAAAACGTTCGATAATGTAAAATGGTGCAAGATGTTCGAAATTCTGAGAAAAGTAGGGTTAGGCTACAGGGAGAGACGGAAAAAGTACAATATGCACAAGAGCCAAGAGGGATAAGAAGAGTGGACGGCCAAGAACGATTTGCTTTAATTAAAAAGGGTGTACGACAGGGGTGTAGACTTTGGCCTCCACTTTCCAATTCATACATCGATGAAGCTATGACGGAAATAAAATAAAGGTTCATGAATGGGATTTAAATTCATGGTGAAAGGATATCAGTATTAAGAGCCGCTGATGACATTGTTATCCTCAGTGAAAGCGAAGATGAGATACAGGATTTTCTGAATGAAATGAACACTATAAGAGTGCAGAATATATTTTGAGAGTAAACCGAAGAAAGACGAGAGTAATGAGAATTATCAGAAATGAGAATAGCGAAAAAGTAAACATAAAAACTTGAGATGTCGAAGTAGATGAAGCTAGGAATTTTACTACCTAGGCAGAAAACAGCACATGAGGGACAAAGCAAGAAGGACAAAAAAAAACATACTAGCACTGGCAAAAAGAGGGTTCCTGGCTAAGTGAAGCCTGCTAGTATCAAACATAGATCTTAATTTGAGGAACAAATTTATGACAATGTACGTCTGGAGCACAGCATTGTATGATAGTGGAACGTGAGCTACGGGAAACCAGGAAATGTACCGAATCGAAGCATCTGAGATGTAGTGCTGGAGAAGAATTTTGAAAATTAAGTGGACTGATAAAATAGCTCCGGAGAATCAAGGAGGAAAGGAATATGTGGAAACACTGACAGAATGACAGGACATCTGTTCAGACATCAGGCGCTACAGTCTGGAACCGCAAGACCGCTACGGTCGCAGGTTCGAATCCTTGGGACTGATGACCTCAGAAGTTAAGTCCCATAGTGCTCAGAGCCATTTGTACCAAGACATCAGGGAATAATGTCCATGATGCTAGAGGAAGCTGCAGAGCGTTAAAACTATAGAGGGCGACAGAGATTGGAATACATCTAGCATCCAAGAAATAATTGAGAACGTGCTACTCCGAAATGAAGAGGTTGGCATAGGAGAGGAATTCATGGAGGGCCACATCAAACCAGTCAGAATACTGATGATAAAAAAAAAGCGATGGTAGCATTCGAGTGTGACGCAGGTTCCAAGATGCCACGGAC
This sequence comes from Schistocerca nitens, assembly GCF_023898315.1. Taxonomy (NCBI): domain Eukaryota; kingdom Metazoa; phylum Arthropoda; class Insecta; order Orthoptera; family Acrididae; genus Schistocerca; species Schistocerca nitens. Next base: position 75,492,445 of record NC_064614.1, read on the forward strand.
CCAAGTTATCAACGAGGCACTGTGCAGACTGGTGGTGGCTCCATTATGTTGTGCGCTGTGTTTACATGGAATGGACTAGGTCGTCTGGTTCAGCTGAACCGATGGTTATGGTTGGCAACTTGGAGACGATTTACAGCCATTTATAAACTTCGTGTCACCGTTCCACAGTTGTTCGCGACTGGTTTGAAGAATATTCTGCACACTTCGAGCGAATGTGTTGGCCACTCAGTCACCAGATACGAATCCCATCGAGCATTTGTGGGCCATAATGGAGAGGTCAGATCGTGCGCAAAATACTGCACTGGCAATACTTACGCAATTATGGACGGCTATGGAAGCGGCGTGGCTCGATATATCGGAAGGGGACTTCCAACGACCTGCTGCTACGTCGATACTTCCCTGTCACGCCGTTTACAAAGAAGTAGGGCACAATATCATGACATATCCCACGAATTCTGTCACCTCAATTTGAAGGACGTACAGCTAGATGTAGGGAAAAAATTTGAACTGAGACATATGTTAGCGGCCCGTTCTTTGGGAACTTTGAGATTCCCTGTGATATCAACGCAGATATCCACCAGTCGTACAATATTCATAGAGATATTGATAAACTGGCGCAAGAGTAATGATATTTGAAACGTACCAACCCACACATGACTCTTTTATTTTTTGACCGTCGCTTAGACCTTATTGCTTAAAACAACGAATTATTTTCAAGACTGGACAGTCTTATGTGACATTTATTTGAGATAATCTTCGTTGATCCATTATGGATCGTGGGACGACGGCTGGCATAAACTTCTTGATGCAATAATTTACCAACAGCCGTATGAGAGGGGTGCAATGGTTGGGAAGGGAGTGAGACAGGGTTCTAACCTATCCCTGATGTTATCCAATCTGTATATTCAGCAAGCAGTAACGGAAACAAAATAAAAAGGAGGAATTAAAAGTTGTTGTGGTTGTTGTCTTCAGTCCTGAGACTGGTTTGATGCAGCTCTCCATGCTACTCTATACTGTGCAAGCTTATTCATCTCCCAGTACTTACTGCAACCTACATCCTTCTGAATCTGCTTAGTGTATTCATCTCTTGGTCTCCCTCTACGATTTTTACCCTCCACGCTGCCCTCTATGCTAAATTTGTGATCCCTTGATGCCTCTGAACATATCCTACCAACCGGCCCCTCCTTCTTGTCACGTTGTGCCACAAACTCCTCTTCGCCCCAATTCTATTCAATACCCCATCATTAGTTATGTGATCTACCCACCTAATTTTCAGCATTCTTCTGTAGCACCACATTTCGAAATCTTCTATCCTCTTCTTGTCCAAACTAGTTATCGTCCATGTTTCACTTCCATACATGGCTAAACTCCATACAAATACTTTCAGAAACGACTTCCTCACACTTGAATCTATACCCGATGTTAACAAATTTCTCTTCTTCAGAAACGCGTTCCTTGCCATTGCCAGTCTACATTTTATATCCCCTCTACTTCGACCATCATCAGTTATTTTGCTCCCCAAATAGCAAAACTCCTTTACTACATTAAGTGTCTCATTTCCTAATCTAATTCCCTCAGCATCACCCGATTTAGTTTGACTACATTCCATGATCCTCGTTTTGCTTTTGTTGATGTTCATCTTATATCCTCCTTTCAAGATACTGTCCATTCCGTTCAATAGCTCTTGCAAGTCCCTTGCTGTCTCTGACAGAATTGCAATGTCATCTGCGAACCTCAATGTTTTTATTTCTTCTCCGTGGATTTTAATACCTACTCCGAATTTTTCTCTTGTTTCCTTCACTGCTTGCTCAATATACAGATTGAATAACTTCAGGGAGAGACTACAACCCTGTCTCACTCCCTTCCCAACCACTGGTTTCTGTACAAATTGTAAATAGCCTTTCGCTCCCTGTATTTTACCCCTGCCACCTTCGGAATTTGAAAGAGAGTATTCCAGTCAACATTGTCAAAAGCTTTCTCTAAGTCTACAAATGCTAGAAACGTAGGTTTGCCTTTCCTTAATCTAGCTTCTAAGATAAGCCGTAGGGTCAGCATTGCCTCATGTGTTCCAATATTTCTACGGAATCCAAACTGATCTTCCCCAAGGTCGGCTTCTACTAGTTTTTCCATTCGTCTGTAAAGAATTAGCGTTAGTATTTTGCAGCCGTGACTTATTAAACCGATAGTTCAGCAATTTTCACATCTGTCAACACCTGCTTTCTTTGGGATTGGGATTATTATATTCTTCTTGAAGTCTGAGGGTATTTCGCCTGTCTCATACATCTTGCTCATCAGATGGTAGAGTTTTGTCAGGACTGGCTCTCCCAAGGCCGTCAGTAGTTCTAATGGAATGTTGTCTACTCCCGGGGACTTGTTTCGACTCAGGTCTTTCAGTGCTGTGTCGAGCTCTTCATGCACTATCATATCTCCCATTTCATCTTCATCTACATCCTCTTCCATTTCCATAATATTGTCCTCAAGTACATCGCCCGTGTATAGACCCTCTATATACTCCTTCCACCTTTCTGCTTTCCCTTCTTTGCTTAGGACTGGGTTCCATCTGAGCTCTTGATATTCATTTAAGTGGTTCTCTTTTCTCCAAAGGTCTCTTTAATTTTCCTGTAGGCAGTATCTATCTTACCCCTAGTGAGATAAGCCTCTACATCCTTGCATTTATCCTCTAGCCATCCCTGATTATCCATTTTGCACCTCCTGTCGATCTCATTTTTGAGACGTTTGTATTCCTTTTTGCCTGCTTCATTTGCTGCATTTTTATATTTTCTCCTTTCATCAATTAAATTCCATATTTCTTCTGTTACCCAAGGATTTCTACTAGCCCTCGTCTTTTTACCTATTTGATCCTCTGCTGCCTTCACTATTTCATCCCTCAGAGCTCCCATTCTTCTTCTACTGTATTTCTTTCCCCCATTCCTGTCAATTTTTCTCTTATGGTCTCCCTGAAACTCTGTACAACCTCTGGTTTAGTCAGTTTATCCAGGTCCCATCTCCTTAAATTCCCACCTTTTTGCAGTTTCTTCAGTTTTAATCTACAGTTCATAACCAATAGATTGTGGTTAGAGTCCACATCTGCCCATGGAAATGTCTTACAATTTAAAACCTGGTTCCTAAGTCTCTGCCTTACCATTATATAATCTATCTGATACCTTCTAGTATCATCAGGATTCTTCCATGTATACAACCTTCTTTTATGATTCTTGAACCAAGTAAGGAATTAAAATACATGGAGAAGAAATCCATCTTTATCTTTCTGTGTCGCCTGGCCACCAAGAGCTCTTGCAGAACGATTTGATTCACGCATCCAGTCATATGGCTCCTTCCGTGTATAGCGATTTTACGACTATGACGGGTGGGGCCTGAAGATGGCATCAATCTAATGCAGAAACTGGTAGCACATAGAAGTTCATAAAATAAAATAAATTTCTACAATACATACGCCTGTTGGTAAATTATTGCATCAAGAAATTTATTTGAGATAGTCTTTTTCACTATTTTATGATGAGAGCTACCCAGCTACTCAGTGTTTCATTGTTATCGGAAAACTTGTCTCCGAGTAGAGAACGTAAAAATATGACAGAGAGAGAACAACGGGTGTTCGTCACACCGTATTCTTCCTGCGCGAAACGCACGGCGTTGCGCTGTTTACACGCGCGTGTTCCCGGCTGGCCGCGTGCTATTAATGATGCACCGTGCGACAAAGCACGCGGTGAGACGCCCTGTACTGGCGGCGGCAGCGTTACAGATGGCCGTCACTGGCGCCAGTTAGCACCTGTTGGCGCGGCGAGCCAGCTGTCGCGGCGAGCATTACTCGCGCGAGGTCGGCGCTGCGGTTGCAGGGGCCGAGCTGCGCGCGAGAAATAAAATTTCCGCGGGGCCGTGACACATGCCGGCCAGCTGACGGCGGATAATTAACGCCACACCCCCGCCCTAACGGCCGACACCGCGCGGCAGTTTGTGAGCCGTCTGCGAGCACGGCTTCGCTCTTTCCCTCCTCTGCGCGAGATGGCGCTTCGTATTAGCGCCACACGCTTCCGTCCTTTTGCCGTGTGCAGCATCCCACATGGACTGGTCACGAACTTCTTTTATCTTCCCCGCATCTTTAATTTGTAATTCCGTTGTTTTCTTCTCCCGGCCTCTTGCAACTGTCCTTCATCTACCAGTTGTTTTTGTAGTCGTTTTCCCTTCACTGCCATAAAGCTCCAACATATATTTGAACAAAATACAGCCTACATCAACACTCGAGCGGGGGCCAGCCATAAGTGTGTCTACATCTACATCTACATCTACATGATTACTCTGCAATTCAAATTTAAGTGCTTGGCAGAGGGTTCATCGAACCACAATAATACAATATCTCTACCATTCCACTCCCGAACTGCGCGCGGGAAAAACGAACACCTAAACCTTTCTGTTCGAGCTCTGATTTCTCTTATTTTATTCTGATGATCATTCCTACCTATGTAGGTTGGGCTCAACAAAATATTTTCGCATTCGGAAGAGAAAGTTGGTGACTGAAATTTCGTAAATAGATCTCGCCGCGGCGAAAAGCGTCTTTGCTTTAATGACTTCCATCCCAATTCGCGTCTCATATCTGCCACACTCTCTCCCCTACTACGTGATAATACAAAACGAGCTGCCCTTTTTTGCACCCTTTCGATGTCCTCCGTCAATCCCACCTGGTAAGGATCCCACACCGCGCAGCAATATTCTAACAGAGGACTAACGATTGTAGCGTAAGCTGTCTCTTTAGTGGACTTGTTGCATCTCCTAAGTGTCCTGCCAATGAAACGCAACCTTTGGTTCGCCTTCCCCACAATATTATCCATGTGGTCTTTCCAACTGAAGTTGTTCGTAATTTTAACACCCAGGTACTTAGTTGAATTGACAGCCTTGAGAACTGTACTATTTATCGAGTAATCGAATTCCAACGGATTTCTTTTGGACCTCATGTGGATCACCTCACACTTATTTAGCGTCAACTGCCACCTGCCACACCATACAGCAATCTTTTCTAAATGGCTTTGCAACTGATACTGGTCTTCGGATGACCTTACTAGACGGTAAATTACAGCATCATCTGCGAACAACCTAAGCGAACTGCTCAGATTGTCACCCAGGTCATTTATATTGATCAGGAACAGCAGAGGTCCCAGGAAGCTTCCCTGGGGAACACCAGATATCACTTCAGTTTTACTCGATGATTTGCCGTCTATGACTACGAACTGCGATCTTCCTGACAGGAAATCACGAATCCAGTCGCATAACTGAGACGATACCTCATAGGCCCGCAGCTTGATTAGAAGTCGCTTGTGAGGAACGGTGTGTTGTGGTCTTCAGTCCAGAGACTGGTTTGATGCAGCTCTCCATGCTACTCTATCATGTGCAAGCTTCTTCATTTCCAAGTCATTACTGCACCCTACATCCTTCTGAATTTGCTTAGTGTATTCATCTCTTGGTCTCCCTCTACGATTTTTACCCTCCACGCTACCCTCCGTTACTAAATTGGTTATCCCTTGATGCCTCAGAACATGCCATACCAATCAATCCCTTCTTCTAGTGAAGTAGTGCCACAAATTCCTCCTCTCCCCAATTCTATAATTCTATTCAGCACTTACTCATTAGTTACGTGTTCTATTGCATTTTGAAGAGAAACTCAAAGTTTTTTTCTTTCTTTCTTTTACAAACATTCGATATGCTAACCACGCGTAACACTTCTGACGTCATTACGGTAATCGAATCCTTGCCAGCATGGCATCGTCGACTGTGGCAGTCGCTTCTCGTATTCTCTCCCGCTGCTCAGCTATACACGTAGTAGAGGCGGTACATACACTAGACCTTTGATGTGTCCCACAGAAAAACGTCACATGGAGGGAGATCTGGTGATCGGGGAGGCCATTTCATGAAACAGCTGTCCCCTTCTGTAGCATCGATCCGACCGCTCCGTGTTCAGGTACCCACGAACTTCACGATGAAAGTGGGGTGGAGCTCCATCCTGCTCTGAAAGATGAACGGAGAGTCCGATTCCATGTGTCGCATCACCGACTGCATTTGAGGCATCAGCCATTACTGCACCATGTCCAAGTAGGAATATCCAGTGACAGTGCTCTCGGCGGAGAAGAATGGCCCTGCAGTTTTCGACGTGACAAGGCCCAAAAAAGTATTTACCTTTGGGGACTCACGCTCAAATTCAATGCAGTGCTTTGGATGATTTGTACCCCAAATTCGACAATTATGCCTGTTCACTTTCCCATTAGTGGGAAGAATGGCTTCGTCGCTAAAAATTACGCGATCAATAATTCCATCGGCCGGCCGGTGTGGCCTAGCGGTTCTAGGCACTGCAGTCTGGAACCGCGCGACCGCTACGGTCGCAGGTTCGAATCCAGCCCCGGGCATGGATGTGTGTGATGTCCTTAGGTTGGTTAGTTTTAAGTAGTTCTAAGTTCTAGGGGTCGCAGGTTCGAATCCAGCCCCGGGCATGGATGTGTGTGATGTCCTTAGGTTGGTTAGTTTTAAGTAGTTATAAGTTCTAGGGGTCGCAGGTTCGAATCCAGCCCCGGGCATGGATGTGTGTGATGTCCTTAGGTTGGTTAGTTTTAAGTAGTTCTAAGTTCTAGGGGACTGTTGACCTCAGATGTTAAGTCCCATAGTGCTCACAGCCATTTTTTAATAATGCCATCCCCATCCACATTCCATTGTTGCAACTGCGAACAAAACTCAAAATTGTTGTCTTAGTCGTCGTCATTGAGCTTCTGCACTAGCTCCAATTTGAATGGTTTCATTTACAGCTTATGTCTCAGGACTTTACTCACTGTCATTAGAGCCATTTCGAGTTTACGGGATGCACGACGCATCGATCTCTTTGGACTCCTTTTGTATGTCTATCGTACGCACTCCACATTCACTTCACCCACACTGCGACGTCCGCTTCTCTGTGGAGCATGTTTGGTTATAATAGCGGTGTGTAATCGAGTGTTATCCTGTTGGAAAAACACCCCCTGGATTGCTGTTCATGAATGGCAGCACGACAGGTCGAATTACCAGACTGAGGTAGAAATTTGTAGTCAGGGTGTGTTAGGTAATCACGGGAGGGCTTCTGCCGTCATATGAAATCGCACCCCAGATCATAACTCCAGGTGTAGATTCAATATGTTTAGCACGCCAACACGTTGGTTGCAGATCCTCAACTCTCCTTCTTCTAACCAAGACACTGTCATCACTCGCCCCCAGGCAGAACAAGTTGTCATCAGAACCTCCATTCTGCCCTACAATGAGCTCTCACTTGACATAATTGAAGTCACAAATGGAGAAGGTTTGGGGTCAGTAGAACGCATGTTATAGAGCGTCTGGCTCGGAGCTGTCCTTGAAGTAATCGATTTGTAACAGCTCTTTGTGCCATTGTGGTACCAACTGCTGCTCAAATTGCTGCTACACATACAGTACGACATGCCAGAGCCATATTCCGAATATGATAGTCTTCCATCTCGGTAAAACCACGTGGTCGTCCGGGACCGGTCATCTTCTGATCACACATTTCCGTTCAAGCTCAGTGAGGTGTTGATAATGGCGTTTTTGTTGCCCTAAAGTCGTTCTTAACTAACGTCAACTCACCAAGTCAAATTCGAAGATAATTAACGCTCTAGACCTCTACAGCGTGTGTTTAAAGCAAACCCAATTTGCATCCAGTAACACCGCTCTTACGTGTCTGGTATCAAATCTGAATAATCATCTTTCAGAAGTAGAAAAACGCCTACAAACTTCGGTTCATGCCGCACAGCTCCTTCGTGGTGTTGCGATTTTTTTCCGCCAGAGTATTTTCACTTTCCCGAGAAGACCCAGTGGAAGGTGTATCTTCGATTAATATGTTCAATACACTAATAACAGTGAATCTGGTTCCTGAATGTTTGTTCGTACGCATTGTACTGAAAACGAGTCAAAAGCCCACTCAAAATCTATGAATATCAGTGCTATTATTTACTTCAAGTACTGTTAAAGATTAATTCCGCTATACCCACTTCCAAGGCAGATTTTTCCACTGCTCATTTAAAATCCAGATTTTTTTTCTGTGCGGTTTGTGATACCTTTTGTGAATCTATTGTGTGCACTTAGAGGACGCAGATAAATGTATTGTTTTCCTCTGAAGCAGAACAATGACGACATGTTGAATAACATTCTTTTCGTTGAAACTTCCTGGCAGATTAAAACTGTGTGCCCGACCGAGACTCGAACTCGGGACCTTTGCCTTTCGCGGGCAAGTGCTCTACCAAAGGCAAAGGTCCCGAGTTCGAGTCTCGGTCGGGCACACAGTTTTAATCTGCCAGGAAGTTTCATATCAGCGCACACTCCGCTGCAGAGTGAAAATCTCATTCTTTTCGTTGTTAGGCAGCGTCATTATGAAACACAGTTATAAAACGCTCGTTCGAGCCGTCTTAGCAGCAATCGTCTTAAGGGCGTCTCTTCAGCCCCTGGAGACGATCGACGCAAAGACGGTTGAAACATTGGTTTCGTAATGGTTTAGTGTTTCATAATGTCTGGTCTTATACCAAGAACGAGGTTATTGATACAGAAGCTTAATTGGCTTACGTAATTCCGTTATGGTCCCAGTTCTGTGCAACTGCGTTATTCCACAGGTATTCTTTAATGAATATTGCTTGGTCTTCCCTGGTGTACATTTCCTCTGGCTTCATCATCATCTTCGAAACATCATCTCCTCCAGACGTCTTTCCTTTCCTCGTACGTGGCATTACTTGTGGACTCTTTTCATTGAAGATATGAAGTGTTTCCTCTTGTTCTAGAGCAGGGGGCAGATAAAAGTGGCCCGAACGAGTGGATACGATGGATCGTGAATATGTTCATATAAACACACACCGTGACCTAGAGCTACGTCCAACAAGACGGAGCAACTGCCCACTCAGCTGGCCGAGCATTGGAGCCTATTTACAGAAATTTTTCGCCTGACAGAGCTGTTAGCAGCGGTATGGCTGGTCACCTGAGCTAGCAGTGTGCGATTTTTGTGGGGAGCCCTCAAATCTAAGTTGCACCGCAAAAATACTCATAGTCTTGGAGAACGTCAGCAGAACATTTTGGAAGAGAGTGCAGCATGAAACTACCTGGAAGGTTAAAACTGTGTTCTAGACCGAGAGTCGGAATCGGGACCTCTGCCTTTCGCGGCCAAGTGCCCTACCTACTGAGCTACCCAAGCACGACACACGACCCGCCTCACAGCTTCATTTCTGCCAATACCTCGTCTCCTACCTTCCAAACTTCACAGAAGCTCTTCTGCGAATCTTGCAGAACTCGTAGAAGTGAAGCTGTGATGGTAGTTTGCGAGTCGTGCTTGTGTAGCTCAGTTGGTAGAGCACTTGCCCGCGTAAGGGAAAGGTCCCGCATTCAAGTCTCGGTCCCGCACACACTTTAATCTGCCAGGAAGTTTCATATCAGCACACACTCCACTGCAGAGTGAAAATTTCAGTCTGGAGAGTGCAGCAGTCCATCTCCGATGCGCCTTCTGCAGCTTGCTGACCAGGGCCCAGAAGTGACAAGAGATTCTCTGGAGAGAGATTTAGCATCTGACAAATCTTTCACGCAAGAGGATCGTACAAACATACCGCCGTTTGAGTCTCGTACAGATTACCGTATGGAGGACATAGTGATAGACATCGCTGGTGTTGTGAAGCAGCTGAATATGTTGAAAATCAATCAATCGCCAGGTCCTGATGGGATTCCAATTCGGTTTTACAGAGAGTACTCTACTGCTTTGGCTCCTTACTTAGCTGCATTTATCGCGAATCTCTTGCTCAACGTAAAGTCCCGAGCGACTGGAAAAAAGCGCAGGTGACGCCTGTGTATAAGAAGGGTAGAAGGACGGATCCTCAAAATTACAGACCAATATCCTTGACATCGTTTTGTTGCAGGATTCTCGAACATATTCTCAGTTCGAATATAATGAATTTCCTTGAGACAGAGAAGTTGCTGTCCATGCATCAGCGCGGCTTTAGAAAGCATCGCTCCTGCGAAACGCAACTCGCCCTTTTTTCACGTGATGTCTTGCGAACCATGGATGAAGGGTATCAGACGGATGCCGTATTCCTTGACTTCCGGAAAGCGTTTGACTCGGAGCCCCACTGCAGACTCTTAACTAAGGTACGAGCATATGGGATTGGTTCCCAAGTATGTGAATGGCTTGAAGACTTCTTAGGTAATAGAACGCAGTACGTTTTCCTCGATGGTGAGTGTTCATCGGAGGTGAGGGTATCATCTGGAGTGCCCCAGGGAAGTGTGGTAGGTCCGCTGTTGTTTTCTGTCTACATAAATGATCTTTTGAATAGGGTGGATAGCAATGTGCGGCTGTTTGCTGATGATGCTGTGGTGTACGGGAAGGTGTCGTCGTTGAGTGACTGTAGGAGGATACAAGATGACTTGGACAGGATTTGTGATTGATGTAAAGAATGGCAGCTAACTCTAAATATAGATAAATGTAAATAAATGCAGACGAATGGAAAAAGAATCCTGTAATGTTTGAATACTCCGTTAGTAGTGTAGCGCTTGATACAGTTACGTCGATTAAATATTTGGGCGTAACATTGCAGAGCGATATGAAGTGGGACAAGCATGTAATGGCAGTTGTGGGGAAGGCGGATGGTCGTCTTCGGTTCATTGGTAGAATTTTGGCAAGATGTGGTTCATGTGTAACGGAGACCGCTTATAGAACGCTGGTGCGACCTATTCTTGAGTACTGCTCGAGCGTTTGGGATCCCTATCAGGTCGGATTGAGGGAGGACATAGAAGCAATTCAGAGGCGGACTGCTACATTTGTTGCTTGTAGGTTTGATCATCACGCGTGTGTTACGGAAATGCTTCAGGAACCCGGGTGGGAGTTACTAGAGGAGAGGAGGCGTTTTTTTCGTGAATAGATACTGAGGAAATTTAGAGAACCAGCATTTGAGGTTGCCTACAGTACAATTTTACTGCCGTCAACTTACATTTCACCGAAAGCCAATAACGATAAGAGAGATTAGGGCTCGTACAGAGGCATATAGGCAGTCACTTTTCCCTCGTTCTGTTTTGGATTGGAACAGGGAGAGAAGATGCTAGTTGTGGTACGAGGTACCCTCCGCCACGCACCGTATGGTGGATTGCGGAGTATGTATGTAGATGTAGATGTTGATGAATGGTGGTTCACTTTCAACATATGTTATAGTCAGGATAGTACTGTATATCTTTTCCTCTGCTGTGTTTCTTAGTACTCTGGCACTCTGTTCTGCGGGACACTTTAATTTGCCCCTCCCTGTATGAAGTAATCTAAATAAATGATCGTATAATTTTGTCCCTGTTGCTAGACAGCGTGCCATTTGCCTTCTTCATTGCTGACATGTGATACCTATCCACCATAACATTCCCATATGTTTTCTCATGATTGTAGTCTTTAATCCTCTTTCTAGTCGAATTATAATTTCAAATAATCACAAACACTTTGTGAATAGTTAAAAATGTTTCAGCGTATTCTAACACAACGATATTCAAATAGAAAGAACAGCTTTTAAACATTTATTCCTTCCAAACTACCAAAGATAGAATCACAGTGCCAACGTTCTGGAAAGAGAGAATTTCGAATTTTTATGCATTCAGTGTGAGTACCATGTGTTACACTACAAATATTAAAACCGTGGCTCATTTCCTGCCACACACGGAGCAGCTGGTTTCTGGTTATCGAATTCACAACTACAACAATGCGATGTAGTAGACTTTCAAGAGTGTCAGGCATAGGGGAATAAAAACGCCATCTTTTACGTAACCCCGCAGATAAACGTCACAAGGTGTTAGGTCTGGAGACATGGAGGCCGCCGACGATGCAGTTCATCTTCTGCTCCTGCTCTTACAATCTAACATTCTAGAATATTAACATTCAGGTAACATCCAACGTACTTAGAGAACTTCTAAAAGCGCTTCCGACGTTACGTGAAAGACACAGTTCTAGACGTCGGATTGAAAGAGAAGGAACAGAAGATGATCTTCATTACTGGTGCCTTCCAGATCCCCACACCTCACACTTTGTGACTTTTTTCTGTGGGGTTACGTAAATAACCGCGTTTTTATCCCTCCCAATGCCTAACACCCTTGAAAATCTCTAACATCGCATTGTTGGAGCTGTGAATTCGACAGCGAGAGACCAGCTGCTTCCTGTCAGGCAGAAAATGAGCCACCAATTTGATAATTGTCTTATAACTCATGGTACTCACATTGGATGCATAAAACTTGGAAATCTTCTCTTTCCAGGAACGTTGGTATCGTGATTCGACCTTTGGAGTTTTGAAGCTATGAATGTTTAAAATCTGTTTCTGGTTTTTGTAAGTTTCTGGTCTTGTAAGTTTCTGTTATCATTTGCTTGTAACTGCGACCTTCTTATTAACGCGTGCTTCTTTTCGCTTCATATTTTGATTTCAGTAACTTTGTTCATATCTAGAATGGTACCTTTGTCAATTAAGTTTCTCTCTGGTCTATGTCCGTGTGCTGTATCACAGCTATCAAATCTTGCCGCATAAAGTGTTCTCCAATTTGGCAGACCAGCGCAGCTATCAAACGTTGATCAAGTGGTCCGAGTTTGTTCGTATTCTCGTTCCAAAGTAGTCGCTTTGTGTCTCTATAGTTCTTCCGGAGAGTTCCATTAGGTTCTCCTTACTTTGGAAGGCCCGCAGTGGCAACACTTTTATCGTCTGTTTGTTCGACGAAAAGCCTCTCTGCACCACCAATCCGAATGACAAATATACTTTCACGGCCGCAGATCGGAAAACGCCACAAAGCAGCTCAGATTGCACGGCCCGACTGCCAGGGATGCTACGTTCTGGAACACGCCGATGGCAATATGTGCCCTTAAACCTTTCGAACTTTACAGGAACAAGATATAATCACCTGTGCAGTTTCGTAGCCAAATAATTCTTTTATCTCAAATTTATTTTCTCGTAATCATGTTATGAGATGTTTCTTCGTTAAGTCCATGCAAACACGTTTTCACTGGCGGAACTTTTTTAATTCTGACAAGGGTAGGCCATGATGTTCGAACCACTGATTTACTCAAAACTTTATACACCTTTAAAGTTCAAATGGCTCTGAGCACTATGGGACTCAACTGCTGTGGTCATTAGTCCCCTAGAACTTAGAACTAGTTAAACCTAACTAACCTAAGGACATCACAAACATCCATGCCCGAGGCCGGATTCGAACCTGCGACCGTAGCGGTTTTGCGGTTCCAGACTGCAGCGCCTTTAACCGCACGGCCACTTCGGCCGGCTATACACCTTTAACAGTCTATTAATTCAACATAACGTGCTTGTAGTAAGGCATATTACTTAGCCGTTTTTTGGAAAATCGAAAGAGAAGTTTTGCGCATTGATGATGTACCGTGTGTTGTACCGATAGTACGAGATAGGAGCGAGCAGTCATATGCTTAGCGTTCGCGTTCTGTAATCCGTGGATCGCTCGAGCGATTTTTTAATTTATATATTTTTTCAATAGTAGACGTATTATTTCGTATATATTATACATTTGAAAGGTAATATAATGAAAACGCGCATGTATTAGAATGATTTTTTATAGATTCCTAATGTTATTGGGTTTTTGCAAATTTGTACTGTCACAACGAATATCACATTCATAACTACAGAAAATTAAACGACGAACCTCATAAAGTTTTCTTTGAAATGTATGCCTGTCATGATTTCCCTAAATGTATTATACCTTCAATCAGTCAGTTAGTTCTTCGCTCCTGGACGCTTCAATCTGGAGACACCGGTTTCAAAGGCGAGGGTCAGGTGTGGTAAGCCCAAGTCAAACAGCGATTAATAAAGGTGTAAATAACTTTATTCAGTAATACAATGAGTTACAATACGCCAGAAGTTGAAGGCATGTACGATTAATCGTCGGATGTGCCTCCGGCGTTACATATTACAGGATGATATTTTTCATACATACAGGGAAAACAGAAACTAAAATCTAGTTTACTACATAGTATGAATGCAGTTGTATCGCATACACAAGAAATCTTCAGAGTTGCTAAAGGAAAACAAAACTCTTTGACATTTTGAAAAATTTCTCTTTCTTCCGATGACATGTATAACAGTCTCGTAAATATCGATGCAGAAAATTGGCGATGTGCGACAGGACTATTTTAATAAAGTCTTTACGAGAAGCATTTTCTCGTTCGTTGTCAATCAAATGTGAATCTGTCTAATAAAGTTTTTAACTAGCCTTTAGAAATAGAAGTCGAGTAATATTTCTTCTAATAATAAAAATTAGTTAACAACCATATAACCTAAGATGTTTTCAGTTGCTGCCAGCAGCAACATTCAAACAATTGCACTGTAATTTTAAAGCAGTTAAAGTCATTAGATCTACGCTATGTTTTTTTGAAAGACCGTTTAATCGCTTTCACTTGGAGCTTCTGACTGCGTAAAATATCAGGGAGACTTTAAGCAGACCTTAGACATCAGCGTCAGAAAGAAGCTTAACGTCCTAGCATGCCGACTACTTCTAGTGAGGAAGGCAGAAATTAAGCCGCGTCCGTCTCTTATTTCCAACATTCTCCTGTTTGTCACTTTTCAAAAGTTTGTATGCTCATTTTGTCGTAATGATTTATCAACCACGTTTCAATTCAATAACATTTAAGACAATCTTCAATATTGGGGGCACTTCTACTCCTCCTATATGTCAATGGCCTATTACTTAAAGTTCAAGAAGCAAGATTAACACATTTTGCAGACGATATTAGTGTTATGATAAATCCCATTGCAGTGGAAGCCACAGAAGAGTTGGTAAACGACATTTTTCTAAAGAATTATCAAGCAGTCCTCTGAAAAAGGGCTCTGCCTAAATTCTGAAAGAACACACTACATTTAGTTCTGTACAACAAATAGTCATACCAACAATCGATGTAGCACATGAGCAGAAGTCAATAATTAGGGCAGAAGCTCAAACTGTTTGGTTCTTGAACTGGAACAGTCCTTTGAGAATAAAAACAGTCTCAGTTGCGAAATTATTTAATATCAGTGACGCGTTTCACCCTTTCGGGCCATCATCAGATTGTATAAAACTAGCTAGAAATGTAACCTTTGTCCCATAAAGACATATAAAATGGAAAACGGAGCTTCTCAAATAAGTTTAGCTACTTTTGGTCTTCGTATAATTGCTAATCTTGGAAATAAGCATATCGGCCTCTTGCATTCCACACAATACGTTACGTAATATTTTCTGGGCTAACTCGCCACTTAGAATGTATTGATTGCACAGAAGCGAGCAATAAGAACAGCGTGTGATATTCACGCACGGACATCATGTAGGTACTTCTTCAAGGAACTAGGCATTTTAACTGCGCTGTCACGAAGTATATAGTCGGTAATTAAATTCGTCGTGAAAAATCAGTCACAATTTAAGAACGGTACACATGTCCTGTAAACTGGCTAGTTCCACATCTTGCAAATTCGCTATGGAACATGTAAATAACTAACTATAATCCAAAAGTGTTTTCAGAAAAGACTACGTAACGCGTAATTTAAATTTGAAGTAATTAAATTTCTCGTTTTCAGAAACGATTTCCTTGCCGTTGCCGTCTGCATTTTATTTCACCTTCTGATATCGCCAGTAGTTTTGTTGCCCAAATCATCCATTGCTTGAAGTGCCTCATTTCCTACGCTAATCCGTTAGCAGTACTGATTTGATACGAATACGCTCCTTCACCCTTGCTATGCATTAGTTAATATTTATCTTATAACTCATGAGACACTAACCATTCCATCTAACCAATATTTCAAGTTCGCAGCAGTCTCTGAAGGAATTACAAAGTCACTAGCAAACCTTAAAGCTATAGTTTGTTTCCCTGAACTGTAATACACTTTCCAAATTTCTCCTTAGCTTCCTCTGGAGCGTTCTCAGTATACAGAATCAGTAACACTGGTGATAGCCTACAACACTATCTCAATCACTTATAATTTACTGCCACTTCCTTCGACACATATGTCTGTAGCTGTACATGCGTGGATATCTGCACTGACTTGAGAACAAGAAAAGTGTTCACGAACGGAGAGATCCGCACTCGATTTCGATAGCGCAGAAACTGGAGACCGAGGCTGGTACCTGAGTGTCGCCACTCCATCACATTGACCATCCTCCGCGGTCTCTGCTCTAGTGTTGGCAGGAGGGAAATGATGGAGGGGGGCTACCACCAACGTATACAGGACGACGACGCTAAATGAACTCAACTATCCTGCCTTCTTCCGTACGAGGAAGGAGTAAAATGACCCAATAACATAAATTAATAAATACAAATATAGGACAGAAGTCATCAGGAACCAAGTGAAGATGGCAAGGAGTCTGACTGTGGAAATATCGAGGAGAACTTACGATGGGATCCGGTGGACACCCGAGAGGTCTACATGTTGATAAGCAAATCTCTCTGCAGAGGTGGCTCCTTACAATAGACTTGAGCGACCCATCTAGAATACTGCTCGAGTTTATGGGACCAGTACCAAACAGAAATAATAGGTAATACAGGCGTTATCAGAAAGGGTAGCACGAATGGCTACATGGTTGTTTGATTCACGGGAGAGCGTAACATAAATGCTCCCACAGCAATCCCAAAAACATGATTAGAGATATTTAAGCCTTTACTGTTAAACGGCTGTATCTGTGAATGGAAAAAGGAGAAGCCTCAATTTCTGACACGATGGGAAGTATCCTCTGCCATGTACTTTAATGTCTTTTGCTTGGCATATTTGTAGATGTTGGAACTACACCCGCCTTTACCAATTACGAATTTCGCTGTGAGTCGTCACTTATTTGCTCAAGAAAAGTCTTTTGTGAACAAACAGCAAACAGTGTAGTGCCTTACGAAAAGCCCAGTGGTAAAGTAACATCAAGGTGAGGTTCCAAGTCTACTATCTTAGCACGACCTGATCAACAGCGCTTGGCAAAATTTTCAGTTATTGTGTCAAAAAATCTGAATGGCAAGCATGGACGGTACATCTTACCAATCTAATAGTTTAAAAGTAACTTTCACGGCTGTCCTGTTATGAACTACTGTACCATGCTAATAGACAAACACACTCGCCAAGAAAGTTGCTCCCTGAAAGAATCGCATCCTAGTATTCTGATATATTTACTCTGATAACTTAGTTCTGCATTCTGCCGAGCTGCGTATTTATCAACGCTCTTTAGCAGACACTTTATTCTAAAAGTCTAAATGGTTCAAATGGCTCTGAGCACTATGAGACTTAACATCTATGGTCATCAGTCCCCTAGAACTTAGAACTACTTAAACCTAAGGACATCACACACATCCATGCCCGAGGCGGGATTCGAACCTGCGACCGTAGCGGTCTCGCGGTCCCAGACTGAAGCGCCTAGAACCGCACGGCCACTCCGGCCGGCCGTTTAAAGTCCAAAGAAATCATTATGACATAGGCAGATGAATGTTTTGCAGGGTGTCCTGTGTAGCTTATCTGGGTAAAGATTTCCTCACTGGATGAGTTTGGGTCGAAGTGTTAACAAGAAAGTGTGTAGGATTGGGTTGGGTTGTTTGGGGGAGGAGACCAGACAGCGAGCTCATTGGTCTCATCGGATTAGGGTAGGACGGGAAAGGAAGTAGGCCGCGCCCTTTCAAAAGAACCATCCCGGCATTTGCCTGGAGTGGTGTAGGGAAACCACGGAAAACCTACATCAGGAGGGCCGGACGCGGGATGGAACCGTCGTCCTCCCGATTGCGAATCCAGTGTGTTAGCCACTGCGCCACCTCACTCGGTAAAGTGTGTAGAAAATGCATTTTTATACGTAATGCACAGCCCTTCTTTGCTAGTCCGTGTGGTTTTCACCTGGCCTTGTCAAAAAGAAGAAGAACTTTAACCGACGCATGACTTACACTTAAATATATGTATAAATGCCAACGGCTCTATTCACTATTCCGCACTACTGAAATTATGAGTACAGTCAGTCTTCGTTTACTGGATGATATACGAGGGTTGTCCAGAAAGTAAGTTCCGATCGGTCGCGAAATGGAAACAACACTGAAAACCAGAAACGTTTCATTTGCAACAGTTAGGTATACCTTCCACCTGCTTCTCTACATAGTCGCCGCACCAACTTTGAGTTTTGTCGTAGTGTTGTACCAACTTTCCAATATCCTCGTCATACAACGCAGCCGCCTGTGTTTTGGGCCAGTTATCTGCACTGGTCTGCAGCTCGTTGTCTGTGGAAAAATTTTGCCTTCAATAGCCAGCGGTTCTTGTGAGCAGAGCAGGGGGAGCCTATTAAGGACTGTATTGTGCGTGATCAAACACTTCTCATCGGTAACGCTGCAGGCGCGTCTTCATTGCCCCTGCAATGTGCGGCCGAGAATTGGCATGAAGAAGGAACTGCTCGACAGTTGTGTTATGTGGGCTGCATCACACAGGCGAAACCTCTAACCAGGTAATCATACTTGGCGGGAGACGCTATTCCCTACGCATCTTTACGTGCTCACTGTTCACTCAGAACTAAAAGAGCGACGCGACACGATCGACGTGACACGATAGACGAGAATACTACAGATACTGCCGAAGACATCTGTGCAAAGCTTTACTGGATTTTCGCAGTGGTTTACATTACGCGACCGATCTGAAACTTACTTTTTGGACAACCCTCGTATTACTGAAGAAAAATTGACTCTGTATATTTTCGTTCGAACAGAGTTCCGGATGTTAAAATCAATTTGGCAACAACATTTAACAAAGAGGCTTGTACTGGATAACTGACGTACTATACTTGTATAGTAAATACACTCCTGGAAATGGAAAAAAGAACACATTGACACCGGTGTGTCAGACCCACCATACTTGCTCCGGACACTGCGAGAGGGCTGTACAAGCAATGATCACACGCACGGCACAGCGGACACACCAGGAACCGCGGTGTTGGCCGTCGAATGGCGCTAGCTGCGCAGCATTTGTGCACCGCCGCCGTCAGTGTCAGCCACTTTGCCGTGGCATACGGAGCTCCATCGCAGTCTTTAACACTGGTAGCATGCCGCGACAGCGTGGACGTGAACCGTATGTGCAGTTGACGGACTTTGAGCGAGGGCGTATAGTGGGCATGCGGGAGGCCGGGTGGACGTACCGCCGAATTGCTCAACACGTGGGGCGTGAGGTCTCCACAGTACATCGATGTTGTCGCCAGTGGTCGGCGGAAGGTGCACGTGCCCGTCGACCTGGGACCGGACCGCAGCGACGCACCGATGCACGCCAAGACCGTAGGATCCTACGCAGTGCCGTAGGGCACCGCACCGCCACTTCCCAGCAAATTAGGGACACTGTTGCTCCTGGGGTATCGGCGAGGACCATTCGCAACCGTCTCCATGAAGCTGGGCTACGGTCCCGCACACCGTTAGGCCGTCTTCCGCTCACGCCCCAACATCGTCCAGCCCGCCTCCAGTGGTGTCGCGACAGGCGTGAATGGAGGGACGAATGGAGACGTGTCGTCTTCAGCGATGAGAGTCGCTTCTGCCTTGGTGCCAATGATGGTCGTATGCGTGTTTGGCGCCGTGCAGGTGAGCGCCACAATCAGGACTGCATACGACCGAGGCACACAGGGCCAACACGCGGCATCATGGTGTGGGGAGCGATCTCCTACACTGGCCGTACACCACTGGTGATCGTTGAGGGGACACTGAATAGTGCACGGTACATCCAAACCGTCATCGAACCCATCGTTCTACCATTCCTAGACCGGCAAGGGAACTTGCTGTTCCAACAGGACAATGCACGTCCGCATGTATCCCGTGCCACCCAACGTGCTCTAGAAGGTGTAAGTCAACTACCCTGGCCAGCAAGATCTCCGGATCTGTCCCCCATTGAGCATGTTTGGGACTGGATGAAGCGTCGTCTCACGCGGTCTGCACGTCCAGCACGAACGCTGGTCCAACTGAGGCGCCAGGTGGAAATGGCATGGCAAGCCGTTCCACAGGACTACATCCAGCATCTCTACGATCGTCTCCATGGGAGAATAGCAGCCTGCATTGCTGCGAAAGGTGGATATACACTGTACTAGTGCCGACATTGTGCATGCTCTGTTGCCTGTGTCTATGTGCCTGTGTTTCTGTCAGTGTGATCATGTGATGTATCTGACCCCAGGAATGTGTCAATAAAGTTACCCCTTCCTGGGACAATGAATTCACGGTGTTCTTATTTCAATTTCCAGGAGTGTACAAGAAATGCATATAGCAATTAAGACAAGATCGAACTTGAAACCTACCAAACTGTGAGAGGCCACACAATTTTATCTGTCACAGTGTACAACGTTTTCACCTCTATACGAACGTGTATGCGATCTTTTATCTTTCCAGAGCCAGGTCAAGGAGATGTCAGCAAATCAGGCATTTGAATTACGAGCAGTCATTTTGACCAGCTTACTCTCCTGGCTTCCTGCCGTTCTCATTGCAACGAGGGTCGTTCAACAAGTAATATAACTTTTTTTTCTCAAAGCAGGTTGACTCTATTCAGGACTTCAATACACCACATAATTCCCCACTCTTTTGGCTACAAAGCCCTACTTTTCAACATAATCTCCGCTGAATACGACGGAATTACGCCGACGGGAGAGCCTTTGTGCCCGCATGGTGTCCCTCTACTGGTCCATGTCGGAGCCAACGTCTTGCTGCATCAATAGTATCCCCATCATCCACGTACCCCGTGGAGTGCATCCTTCATTGGGCCGAACTCGTTGCTGTCTATGGACTTCCACTAGGCGGTGAGAAACCCAGCGGACACACGGCTTTGAGTACCCCAACGTGTGGACGAGTGTGCCAGCTCTATCAATAGAGACGTCCACTTATGTATCAAGGTGTTTAATTATCAGTGGATCACCTCACACTTCCAAAACTGCAGGATAAAACTGCAGGAGTCACAGATGTGTGCGGCTGGCAGTCAAGTGGGAGGGAGATCGGGCAGGTTTGAGCGACCTTGTTGCTACGATGACAAAAGCTTCGACCAAAGTCTCACCGTGCTTTTGTTCGCTGCTAGGTCTCTGTAGGCAGACTCCAAGCGTCTACAAATACCTGAAATGGTCTGGTTTTCTGCCAAAAGAAATCCAATGACAGTTTTCTGCTTGGAACGCACCTCGGTTACAGATCCCAGTTTGAAGCCTACGTGTAGTGCGTCCACCCATCGGAACTTCATGAAACTATAGCGTCTGTAGAAGGAATATTCCCCGATGTTCCACAACAAATTCTACACTCCTTTAACCTAAATTAGCCGGGAATAAAGTGTTGCATTACTTATTGAATGCCCGTGATACCTATGTATAATTCTCAACTCGTACTCAGCAGTCACGCTATTGTGATCTGAGTCACGAATTTTCCTTGTAAGATCGGTTGCTGCTGCATTCGTCATCGAAATATCGTAGATTCGGACTTGCGACAGCACCCAGCTAAATTGTACCTTTCTAGCCTCCTTTCGGAGCGAAAGGAATGTGCTCTGGATGCCCCGATGCCCTGGACAAATTTCTCTGCTGGGTACATCTGTTAACTATTTTGAAGAAAGTGTAGCCATTGGAATGGCTCAGATACCTTGCTATCTACTATGATTACGGTTTTATCTAAATTGCCTCCGGCGAATGGCGGTATGGTTCTTCAAACAAAGCCGTGCTGATTTCCAGCCCCTATTTGTTCATTCTGAGGTAGAGACCTGCCGTTAATGACGTCCACGAGATGTTAAACCTCATCCCTTTATTATTCTCTGTCGAATCGGAGCTACTGAGAAGCTTCACTGCGTGGTATTATGACATTTCCTTGATATTTGCGATGAGCCGATACAAATACGAATCAAAGGCAATAAGGTCTGTTAGTAGATGAACGGCTCTTTCAGTACAATTCGTGGAGCTTACAGCCTTTATTCGCTTCTCTTATACATCCCAGGAATTAATTTGAAATATGTCGCTGGCGGGAGATTAAAATCTAAGCTACATCTTATTAGACTTCACTACTCTGCATTTTCGGATCAGTGGGCAGGAAAGTGAAAACTATTTTCAAGCTGTCTCTCATGTCTGAGTAGATTTTACTGTTTACTAAAATATTTGAAACGTACTTCTGAGCCGGCCGGAGTGGCCGTGCGGTTCTAGGCACTTCAGTCTGGAACCGCGTGACCGCTACGGTCGCAGGTTCGAATCCTGTCTCGGGCATGGATGTGTGTGATGTCCTTAGGTTGGTTAGGTTGAAGTAGTTCTAAGTTCTAGGGGACTGATGACCACAGATGTTAAGTCCCATAGTGCTCAGAGCCATTTGAACCATTTTTCGTACTTCTGAAACTGACATATGAAATGCACACTTAAGTGCACACTGAAGCAAATGTAATATAACTATCTGCATGGTAAACACCAATGTTTATTTAAGTTTATAAAATAGACCTAAGGAGTGCTAATCTGGTTGAATTCGGGCAGCAAAATGTGTTAAAGTAAAACAAACGGTGGATTAAAAACATGTGGAAGCTGGCTTCAGAAACTTAACACTAGCGAGAATATAATGTTGATACTCATATTTCTTTTACACTCGTAAGGGCGGTATTTTGTTAAATTAAGCAGATTTCCAGTAGGAAATAATTAGTTTATGAGCTACAATTATTACACGTAATGTTTGATAACGTTGTTCTTATTTCTAGAAAGAGTAAGAGTGTCAAAACAAAAACATCACAAGATGTGTGAGAACGGTGCAGTATACCAGATACAATCTACAATGTATAAAATTATACATGAAAATACCATAGAATCAGAATTAACGGTACTAATACAGTAAATATTGCACACGAACCTTGTCATTTTTACACAAGAAACAGTTGATGACACCAGACCATACGACCAAAAATCTCTACTGAAAATACGCATTTTGGTTAGGAAAACTACTAATGATTATACAATTCAACAAACTGTGCGATTAATGTCTGTTATTGCAACTCCGTGTCGTTAGAACGTATCGGCTATTAAACTTGTCACTGTTACTGCAATGAACGTTAGAAAATGTTACGAACATGAGTGAGAATGATCACACCCTTTTGTTCGGAGTCACGGTCCAGAAATTTGGATGCTTTTTAGCTTTGCCTATATTGTTAGCGGCGGCAGTTCGGGAAAAGACGCACCATTGTGGCCAAGGTCTGATTGACACTTGCTCTTAATATGGCAACCACAGGTTGCCCACAACTCCTGCCTCGTTTACACTTACTGCAATTAGTCTAAAACAAATTCTACAAAAGACTAAGCTAATGAAGTAAGAGGCTCGTATGTGATTTGGACGAGATTAAGAAATCAGATGAGTTTTCACTGGTGAGGTACGTCAACGCATTGGTAAGAACTTTTTAGTTAACAGACATTGTTGGCACCGAAGTCGCAAGAGAGCAGTGAAGACTTTAACCGCAGCTACTCACCTTCCCAACTCGTCTCGAGGTAGCCGCCAACCATATTTCTAAAACAATAAACGTGTCTCTCATAACGGACGGAGAGTCGAGTGGGGAGGGGCAGGGAGTTAACGATAACCAGGGTTCACCTAAAAGAAAAAAACATAATGGAACTTCTTAGTTTAATGGAACTTGAGAAACCTGCCATCCCAGACCATCGGCAGGACATAAGCTTTTCACAAAATAATTTGACTGACTTCCATACTTCGGAAATACGAGAGTCATTCCATAAATCATGTGCAACTATGGTACATTGTGCAAACACGTATCATCGCTGTAATCGCAGTAAATAATTGGAAAGCCAGCGGCAGTCAGCACCTAAATCAACCGACGGATTGCTGCTACGTACGAGGATGGATCGATACCGGCGCCTGAAACATTCAGTCTGAGCTCGGTCGTGGTGCAAGATGCATGTAAGCAGAGTGGAACAGCGATTATACGTGGTAACTACCTTTCTCGCGGGCAGAAATTCTACTCACTGACATGTGAAACTACGAGCAACTATGGGTGATGGCTAAAACCTCCGGCACTGCTGGATAATGCAATCAAAATGCGTGATAACACTACAGTACATAGAGTGGACGTCATCAGGAAATGTGTTCAGCGTTAGCATCGGAAATCCTTCCAAACGCACCATATTCACCAGACCGTAATGGTTCAAATGGTTCAAATGGCTCTGAGCACTATGGGACTCAACTGCTGAGGTCATTAGTCCCCTAGAACTTAGAACTAGTTAAACCTAACTAACCTAAGGACATCACAAACATCCATGCCCGAGGCAGGATTCGAACCTGCGACCGTAGCGGTCTTGCGGTTCCAGACTGCAGCGCCTTTAACCGCACGGCCACTTCGGCCGGCAGACCGTAATCCATGCGACTTCGACCTCATCCCACAACTGAAGAAAGCATTGTGTGGGAGGCACTTTGCATACAGGGCAGATAACCAAACCGAATTTCAGTGATAGGTGGCACAAATTTGTGGCAATGCTAATGGCATTCAACGTCTTCCCCTTCGTTAGCAATGCTGTCTGCGTCCACAGCGGGACTATTTTGAAGATAGTAGAAACTGATTCATTTTTGTTCCATTTGTACTCATATGACGGAC
The DNA here is from genome assembly GCF_023898315.1 of Schistocerca nitens. Lineage (NCBI taxonomy): Eukaryota > Metazoa > Arthropoda > Insecta > Orthoptera > Acrididae > Schistocerca > Schistocerca nitens. The sequence continues at coordinate 75,517,023 of NC_064614.1, forward strand.
AGATCACATCAACAATCAGATGCCCTCGCTTCAAGAGACGCTATGAAGAGGTTTGGCGTTTAGTGTAGGATGCTGGCGCAAAGAATGGTGACCAGGAGCGTAAAGTTGTCGGCTCTAGCCCTCTCTCTCCTCCTCTCCCTTGTTGGATAAAAAGTGGCACTGTACATTTCAACCACCAGCCAGGATTCGAGCTGGCATACCTTGGAGTCGAGCGCCACTATACACGCTTGCGTTGACACCTTGCGCCATGGAGGTGGGTTTAGGATTCTGTTTGTTTTATTTTATGAGCCAAGGGCACCAAATTACTACACCGCACCAGCTTTGGCTGTTACTCATTCACCTGTGTGTTGGACGCTACCTGATGTCTGTGACTGATGTCTGTGACAGATGTTAAGTCCCATAGTGCTTAGAGCCATTTGCACCATTTGCTACCTGATGTCTGTCCAGTTAGCAGCTTCATGCCCAGGGTAGGTTTAACGACCATAGGACCATGGCGAACTACAGGTGCCTAGTTTGAACTGGTCTCTTGCTGGAGTGTCTTTGGTCCCACTCTGAATTTTATGTTAACCCTTGGCGACCTATCCACAATGTACCTGGTGTTGGCTGTTGTGTAGATGGTTGATCTGCTCCCAACTGCCCAGTAGGTTTCAGCACCCATAGGCAGCTGAGCGTTGAACAGAAATGTGGACACCAAGAGGCCTATTGCTGGTTTTCATTCTGAAGTGCCGCGCTGACAGCACCCTAAGATGCCGTATTGTCAGTAGAAAGTCAGTTTCCCCATTTGTAGATGGCAGGAAGGGAGCAGCAGGAAGTCCATCAGGTGAAAACCATCATCCCAAGAATGTCTTTGACTGTGCTGGATCGTCTGACATGGATCCACTACAGTATAATGAGCCCGCCCAGTTTTCCGTGAGGTCTAACGCCCGGCTTTCCGTATAGGGATTCCGCCCGGTGGACTTGTGTCGAGGTGAGCCGGCCAGCCTGTGGATGGTTTTTAGGCGGTTTTCCATCTTTCTCGGCGAATGCGGACTGGTTCCCTTTATATTGCCTCAACTACACTGTCTCGGCAATTGCTGCACAAAGTTCTTCACGTATGCGTACACCACCATCACTCTACCGCGCAAACATAGGGGTTACACTCGTCTGGTGTGAGACGTTCCCTGGGAGGTCCACTGGGGGCCGAACCGCACAATAACCCTGAAAGACTTGTTCGCTGTGGGGCGGCGGAGGGGTGGGCTGCGGTAGTCGTCGTGGGGTTGTAGACCACTGCGGCTGCGGCGGGGAAGGAGCCTCTCAGTCGTTTCTAAGTCCCCATGTTAACATACAATACAATAAAATACAGTATAATAGTCATTGAATGTAGTGTTATTATTGTGAACGCTACTGATCCCAGTGATTAGTTCCCTGACGAGAGCTGGGATGCTCGAATAGCTAAAGGGCAGTAGCATGAGGCTATGATGCAAGGCCCATTTCGTAATGACTGCCTGTGTCATCCTCATTCTGCTATGTTAGCGTATCAGGCTGTTGACTGCTGTGTTGGTTCCTTGCTATGTTCTCTTGTGGAAGAGGTAAAGCTTCTTGCAACATATCTTATCAGCTAATGAATATGCTTGTCTAACTTCCTCTGGTTTTCTGCCGCAGTATCCTTTCTGCTGAATGTCTATTTTCATTTACCAGATGAGTGAATGACTTGACATACCTGCGACATATGAGGTGCATTCAAGTTCTAAGGCCTCCGATTTTTTTTTCTAATTAACTACTCACCCGAAATCGATGAAACTGGCGTTACTTCTCGACGTAATCGCCCTGCAGACGTACACATTTTCACAACGCTGACGCCATGATTCCATGGCAGCGGCGAAGGCTTCTTTAGGAGTCTGTTTTGAGCACTGGAAAATCGCTGAGGCAATAGCAGCACGGCTGGTGAATGTGCGGCCACGGAGAGTGTCTTTCATTGTTGGAAAAAGCCAAAAGTCACTAGGAGCCAGGTCAGGTGAGTAGGGAGCATGAGGAATCACTTCAATGTTGTTATCACGAAGAAACTGTTGCATAACGTTAGCTCGATGTGCGGGTGCGTTGTCTTGGTGAAACAGCACATGCGCAGCCCTTCCTAGACGTTTTTGTTGCAGTGCAGGAAGGAATTTGTTCTTCAAAACATTTTCGTAGGATGCACCTGTTACCGTCGTGCCCTTTGGAACGCAATGGGTAAGGATTACGCCCTCGCTGTCCCAGAACATGGACACCATCATTTTTTCAGCACTGGCGGTTACCCGAAATGTTTTTGGTGGCGGTGAATCTGTGTGCTTCCATTGAGCTGACTGGCGCTTTGTTTCTGGACTGAAAAATGGCATCCACGTCTCATCCATTGTCACAACCGACGAAAAGAAAGTCCCATTCATGCTGTCGTTGCGCGTCAATATTGCTTGGCAACATGCCACACGGGCAGCCATGTGGTCGTCCGTCAGCATTCGTGTCACCCACCTGGATGACACTTTTCGCATTTTCAGGTCGTCATGCAGGATTGTGTGCACAGAACCCACAGAAATGCCAACTCTGGAGGCGATCTGTTCAACAGTCATTCGGCGATCCCCCAAAACAATTCTCTCCACTTTCTCGATCATGTCGTCAGACCAGCTTGTGCGAGCCCGAGGTTGTTGTCACACGATGTTCTGCCTTCATTAAACTGTCGCACCCACGAACGCACTTTCAACACATCCATAACTCCATCACCATATGTGTCCTTCAACTGTCGATGAATTTCAATTGGTTTCACACCACGCAAATTCAGAAAACGAATGATTACACGCTGTTCAAGTAAGGAAAACGTCGCCATTTTAAGTATTTAAAACAGTTCTCATTCTCGCCGCTGGCGGTAAAATTCCATCTGCCGTACGGTGCTGCCATCTCTGGGACGTATTGACAATGAACGCGGCCTCATTTTAAAACAATGTGCATGTTTCTATCTCTTTCCAGTCCGGAGAAAAAAAATCGGAGGCCTTAGAACTTGAATGTACCTCATACCATCTGGGTTCCTACTTACGTTTCTGTCTCTGGCATGACTTGATTTTGCCTGTGGAAATATTAATTAGTTGCAATGTAATTTTTCTAATTTCAACCCCTCATTCTGTGCCATTGACAGTAGTTTTTTTTTTTTTTTTTTTTTTTTTTTTTTTTGATGCAGCAAGATAACTGGTATTGGAGGTCGTACAGAATAGCTGATGTTGGTACTGTAGGTCACCACACTAAAAAATTTCATCGTCACTGCCGAAGACTCATTTCCCAATGTTGACATTGTATTGTGACACCACATTTCTCAGTAGGTACAGCGTCTTCCATGTTACATAATACAGGTATGAGCCTACGGCTGTGTCCTCTTTGCCATTCCTTCTGTGTGCTTCAGCAAAAGAACCTCGCCAAAGTTTTACTTTCCAGCTGGTAAAGGAATTGCTGTTGTTGCCTTCATGGAACTCATTTTCTATCTGAGTGTCGGGCGTTGAGGCTCGTGTCCAAGCAAGGGGTATCCTAGGTCGGTTTTCTGATTCTCATCACCCTGGTTCCCAGAACTCCTGACGGTAGACGTTGACTGCGGATATTGTATCACAAACACAGTCCCTTTGACTGTTCAGAGACTCTAATTCCCCACTGGTAAGTTTACTTTCCTGCAACTACTTTCTGGTGCTATACAAACAGTTTGGTACAGTTCAATTAGAGGAGTTGTTCTTCAGAGATGTCACTAAACCCGACCAGAGATGTAAACAACCATGCATTAGCAGCGACAATTATACGGAGGCGGTCCGTCAACCGATCAGTTCCAGTCATTCCACGAGGAAGGACGTACACGGCTCGCGTTGTCTGTAGTTCAACCAGGTCTAGACGGTCAATATCGCGCTTCGATCGCGTCCACATTGTTATTCTGTCCCAGGAAGGGCTCTCAACAAGGGAAGTTTCCAGGCGTCTCGGAGTGAACCAAAGCGATGTTGTTCGGACATGCAGGAGATACAGACAGACGTGAACTGTCGATGACATGCCTCGCTCAGGCCGCTCAAGAGCTACTACTGCAGTCGATGACCACTACCTAAGGATGCAAAACATTTTTTGATGTGTGGCTGAGCGGTCCTAAGCGCCTCAGTCTGGAACCGCGCTGCTGCTACGGTCGCAGGTTGGATTTCTGCCTCAGGCATGCATGTGTGTAGTGTCCTTAGCTTAGTTAGATTTAAGTAGTTCTAAGTCTAGGGGACTGATGACCTCAGATGTTAAGTCCCATAGTGCTTAGAGCCATTTGAACCACTTCGATGTGTGTACATTTTCCTGTTGTTGACATTTTCGTTACGACTGTGTAGGTTTTGAATTCTAGCTCTGTAATTCCGTGATTATGGTGCTCCCTTCATGTCGTGTGCAGGGTTTGCGGGTGTGACATTCAGTTCTGGAGTGACTTCTGCAATTGTCGTCCTCTTATTTTTCGTCATAATTCCCTTCAGTGGCCATCGGTTACGAAAATCAACACACACTTTCATCCACGTTGTGACTTGGCGCATGACGTTTTTCCACTGTTCTTGTACGCGGTATAAATCTTCGATACGGTGCCTCTTGAAACGCCACACACACCAGCCAACTTTGTTACACATGTATCCTCCATGTGAGCACCAACAATGTTCCCATGTTTGAAGTCACTTAGCTCTGACATACGGCACTCTATTTACAGACAACAGTGATCTTACCACGACAGACGCTTGTAATGGATTGAGGACACTGCTCACCTGCCGATCATGGTCAAACAAAACCTGCTCGTCTGGAAATCATCTGCATTTATATTCAACCTCGCGGTGTTTTCATATACTTGTCCTGTACAGAAATTTGCCATACTGGTGCAGCTTATTGTTCTAGGGAGAAACGCAGAATCCAACGAAAAAAAAAAACACAATAACGGTACTTTCGATAAAAACGTGAGGAATATGGTTTTTCGACTGGACCTCTCTTGTGAGAAGAATGAGGGCTGTGGTATCGTGTTTTCTTTTTGTGTCATACTGATTGGAATTTCTAAGCAGCTTTTTCAGTGAAACGTTCCGAGTGCATTAGCAACTACCCTACTGGCCATTTAAATTGCTACACCACGTAGGTGACGTGCTTCAGACGCGAAATTTAACCGACAGGAAGAAGATGCTCTGATAAACAAATGATTAGCTTTTCAGATCATTCATACAAGGTTGGCGTCGGTGGCGACACCTACAACGTGCTGACATGAGGAAAGTTTCCACCCTATTTCTCATACAAAAACAGCAGTTGGCTGGCGTTGCCTGATGAAACGTTGTTGTGATGCCTCGTGTAAGGAGGAGAAATGCGTACCATCACGTTTCCGACTTTAATAAAGGTCGAATTGTAGCCTATCGCGATTGCTGTACCGTGACATTGCCGCTCGCGTTGGTCGAGATCCAATGACTGTTAACAGAATATGGAATTGGTGGATTCAGGAGGGTAATACGGAACGGCGTGCTGGATCCCAACGGCCTCGTATGACTAGCAGTCGAGATGACGCGCATCTTATCCGCATGGCTGTAACGGATCGTGCAGCCACGCCTCGATCCCTGAGTCAACAGATGGGGACGTTTGCAAAACAACCATCTGCACGAACAGTTCGACGACGTTTGCAGCAGCATGGACGATCAGCTCGGAGACCATGGCTGCAGTTACCCTTGATGCTGCAGCACAGTCAGGAGCGCCTGCGATGGTGTACTCGACGACGAACCTGGGCCACAATGGCAAAACGTCATTTTTTCGGATGAATCCAGATTCTGTTTACAGCATCATGATGGTCGCATCCGTGTTTGGCGACAACGTGGTGAATGCACATTGGAAGCGTGTATGCGTCATCGCAATACTGGCGTTATCATTCGGCGTGATAGTATGGAGTGCCATTGGGTACACGTCTCGGTCACCTCTTGTTCGCATTGACGGCACTTTGAACAGTGGACGTTACATTTCAGATGTGTTACGACCCGTGGCTCTACCCTTCATTCGAGCCCTGCGAAACCCTACATTTCAGCAGCATAATGCACGACCGCATGTTGCAGGTCCTGTACGGGCCTTTCTGGATAGAGAAAATTTTCGACTGCTGCCCTGGCCAGTACATTGTCCAAATCTTTCACCAATTGAAAACGTCTGGTCAATGGTGGCCGAGCAACTGGCTCGTCACAAAACGCCAGCCACTACTCTTGATGAACTGTGGTATCGTGTTGAAGCCGCATGGGCAGCTGTATCTGTACAAGCCATCCAAGCTCTGTTTGACTCAATGCCCACGCGTATCAAGGCCGTTATTACAACCAGAGGTGGTTGTTCTGGGAACTGATTTCTCAGGATCTATGCACCGAAATCGCGTGAAAATGTAATTACATGTCAGTTCCAGTATAATATATTTGTCCAATGAATACCCGTTTATCATCTGCATTTTTTCTTGGTGTAGCACTTTTAATGGCCAGTAGTGTAGCATGCGGCCGAAGGACCACCTAGTCACTTGCTCTGCCTCCACTCACGTCCAAGAAATCCCGGCACGCGAACACGCAGGCTCGCTACCGCTACGTGGCTTCTATCTCGCCGTTGACGGTATGAAATCCCATAAATCGGCGCTCGCTGGTGGGAGGGGGTGAGGGGCAGGCCTCACTGGCGTACGCCGGAACGCCCCATATTTCCTCGGCGGCGTCTTCCCAGTGTAGAGTCGGCGACCTTTTCCCTGCACTTGACGTCCGAGCACAGACGAAGAAGGAACGGGGAGTTCAGGGACGAGAAGGGGTAGGGAAGAGGAGGAAGATGGGGTGGAGGAGGAGGCGGAGGAAGCTGACACATGGGCAGGGCGCACGTGGCAGCACGGCGGGCGTCATAACGCGGCGTGGTGGGATCTGCCACGGGGAAGCCCCGCTGCCGAGTGCAGGCAGAGCTGCTGGGATTCCCCGCTCTCGTGGCGCCATGTGCACAGCCGTCGCCGTCGCCGTCGCCGGTTTATAGCCCGCGCCGCGCCGCGTCGCGCAGGCAGGACCGCTGAGTCGGCGAGTCTCGACACGTTGCCTGACGCGAATCAGGCGGCGCCGATGCTGAGGACAGCTGCCTCCTCCGAGTGCTTGTCGCGTCGCTAATGCACTCTTCTAAGGGAATTGCTCTGGCCATAAACTTATACGGCACATGTCGCACGAGCGTGTGAAGTGCGATGAGCTGTTAAAACGCGCAATGGCTAATAATGTAGGGAACGGTTTTTTGTTTACACTACTGCCCATTAAAATTGCTACACCAAGAAGAAATGCAGATGACAAACGGCTATTCATTGGACAAGTATATTATACTAGAACTGACATGTGATTACATTTTCACGCAATTTGGGTGCATAGATCCTGAGAAATCAGTACCCAGAACAAGCACCTTTGGCCGTAATAACGGCCTTTATACGCCTGGGCATTGAGTCAAACAGAGCTTGGATGGCGTGTACAGGTACAGCCGCCCATGCAGCTTCAACGCGATACCACAGTTCATCAAGAGTAGTGATTGGCGTATTGTGACGAGCCAGTTGCTCGGCCACCATTATTGAGCAGACGATTTTAGTTGGAGACAGATCTGGAGAATGTGGTGGTCAGGGCAGCAGTCGAACATTTTCTGTATCCAGAAAGGCCCGAACAGGACCTGCAACATGCGGTCGTGCATTATTCTGCTGAAATGTAGGGTTTCGCAGGGCTCGAATGAAGGGTACAGCAACGGGTCGTAACACATCTGAAATGTAACGTCCACTGTTCAAAGTGCCGTCAATGCGAACAATAGGTGACCGAGACCTGTAACCAATGGCACCCCATACCATCACGCCGGCAGATACGCCAGTATGGCGATGACGAATACACACTTCCAATGTTCATTCACCGCGACGTCGCCAAACACGGATGCGACCATCGTGATGCTGTAAACAGAACCTCGATTCATCCGAAAAAATGACGTTTTGACATTCGTGCACCCAGGTTCGTCGTTGAGTACACCATCGCAGGCGCTCCTGTCTGTGATGCAGCGTCAAGGGTAACCGCAGCAATAGTCTCCGAGCTGATCGTCCATGCTGCTGGAAACGTCGTCGAACTGTTCGTGTAGATGGTTGTTGTCTTGCAAATGTCCCCATCTGTTGACTCAGGGATCGAGACGTGGCTGCACGATCCGTTACAGCCATGCGAATAAGATGCCTGTTATCTCGACTGCTAGTGATACGAGGCCGTTGGGATCCAGCACGCCGTTCCTTATTACCCTCCTGAACCCACCGATTCCATATTCTGTTAACAGTCATTGGATCTCGACCAACGCGACAGCAATGTCGCGATACGATAAACCGCAATCGCGATAGGCTACAATCCGACCTTTATCATAGTCGGAATCGTGATGGTACGCATTTCTCCTCCTTACACGAGGCATCACAACAACGTTTCACCAGGCAACGTTGGTCAACTGCTGTTTGAGTATGAGAACTCGGTTGGAAACTTTCCTCATGTCAACACGTTGTAGGTGTCACCACCGGCGCCAACCTTGTGTGAATGCTCTGAAAAGCTAATAATTTGCGAATCAGAGCATCTTCTTCCTGTCGGTTAAATTTCACGTCTGTAGCACGTCATGTTAGTGGTGCAGCAATTTTAATGGCCAGTAGTGTATAACGTTTGACAGTGATCAAGACTGTGGAAGAGCGATCTTAATTTTCAACATAGGATTTAGTTGCCTACATCACCTGTTTGTGAAACCCTTATAGATTGTGCCAGCAATCATCTTCAGATAAAAACGGGCAGAAAAATGATGTTTGTAAAAAGTTCTACCTACTTGCAATATAAAAAGTCCATGCTTTAAAATATCGTTACATAGTGCAACACATCGCATGTAGTATAACTGAATAGTGGAGTAATTAGAAGTGTTGTGAACTTTACGCTGCTGTAATGTAATACTAAAATTAGCGTCCATTTCTTTAAAGGGCACCACTATATGTTCAATTTCACAGTAAAATTTATAATGTTGAAACAATGTTAAACGCTGTAGATTCTCTACTAAAATTTTATTTGCCAAGACTACAATGTGAGAAACAGTAATTACTATGCTGAAGGTACAGAGAAACAGGCACACCTGCCTAATATTGTGTAGGGCCCCGCGATCACGCGGAAGTGCAGCAACACGACGTGGAATGGACTCGACTGATGTCTGAAGTAGTTAGTGCTGGAGGGAATTGACACCATGAATCGTGCAGGGCTCTCCATAACCCCGTAAGAGTACGAGAGGGTGGAGATCTCTTCTGAACAGCACGTTACAAGGCATCCCAGGTATGCTCAGTGTTCATGTCTGGGAAGTTTGGTGGCCAGCGGAAGTATTTAAACTGAGAAGAGTGTTCCTGGAGCCACTCTGTAGCAATTCTGGACATTTGCGATATCGCATTGCTCTGCTGGAACTGCCCAAGTCCGTCGGAATGCACAATGGACATGAATGGATGCAAGTGATCAGACAGGATGCTTACATACGTGTCACCTGTCAGAGTCGTATCTAGACGCATCAGGGTTGCCATATCGCTCGATCTGCACTCGTCCCGCACAATTAGATAGCCTCCACCAGCTTGAACAGTCACCTGCTGAAATTCAGGGTCCATTGGTTAATGAGGTTGCGTCCATACCAGTACACGTCCATCCGCTCGATACAATTTGAAACGAGACTTGTCCATTCAGAGAACATGTTTGCAGCCATCAACAGTCCAATGTCGATGTTGACGGGTCCAGGTGAACCGTAAAGCTTTGCTTCGTGCAGTCATCAAGGGTACACGAGTGGGTCTTCGGCTCCGAAAGCCCACATGCACGATGTTTCGTAGAATGGTTCGCATGCTGACACTTCTTAAGGACCAGCGTTAAAACCAGCAGCAATTTGCGGAAGGCTTGGAGTTCTGTCACGTTGAACGATTCTCTTCCGTCATCGTAGGCCTCATTCTTGCAGGATCTTTCTCCGGCCACAGCGATGTCGGAGATTTTATGTTTTACCGGATTCCTGGTATTAACGGTTCACTCGTGACATGGTCGTACGGAAAAATCCCCACTTCATCGCTACCTCGGAGACGCTGGGTCCCATCCCTTGTGCGCCGACTATAACACATATTCAAACTTACTTCAGTCTTGATAACCTGCCATTGTTGCAGTAGTAATCGATCTAACAACTGCGCCAGACACTTCTCTTATATAGGCATTGCTGACCGCAGTGCCGTATTCTGCCTGTTTACAAATCTCTGTTCAAAATGGTTCAAATGCCTCTGAGCACTATGGGACGTAACTTCTTAGGTCGTCAGTCCCCTAGAACTTAGAACTACTTAAACCCAACTAACCTAAGGACATCACACACATCCATGCCCGAGGCAGGATTCGAACCTGCGACCTTAGCGGTCGCGCGGTTCCAGACTGTAACGCCTATAACCGCTGGGCCACCCCGGCCAGCACAAATCTCTGTATTTGAATACGTATTGCTACAACAATTTCTTTCGTGCTTCAGTGTAATTAAAATCGCTTAAACGGTGTTCTTCAAATCAAGATACGAACTTGCGGTGTGTGAGGTTACAGTCATGGGGTATCAAAAATCAAGTCGATCGATAAGGCAACCAATGTTGTGTTAACACCTTTAACGCTGAAATGTCAAAGAGTATTACCTATTCTATAGATACTGCAAGTCATGCATGTATCTGAAAACATTTAAGCGGTTGAAAATGCACAGCGAAACACAATTGAAGGCTTACTATTTCGGAACATCGTGATTGTCTCCCACTGCGACGTAGAAGTTTGAAATTTGGCTCAAAAGTGCCAACAACATTCATATGTAACAGTGTTAAAGCGTGGCATCCTGTGACTTCACCTTCGCGCTCGAAGGAGCTTCAAGCGCCAGGGTGTCGTCACATGCGAAAAAAAGGGCCAGAACTCGTAAATTCACGTGAGATGTAAGGTGCACAAATGATGTTACACCCCCTCTTATCCGTATTTCGCCCCTCCTTGTGCCGTCTCTGCGATGGAGTTCAGAACACAACGCCCAGCATTGAAATCACAAGATTTTCTTATGTGTGGTCGAGCAAAACTCTTCAAACATGCCGCTATTTAGAGGGGTGGGGTGAAGGGCATAAACGGCGTCAATGAAACCACCCCTTTCCTCGGAGCTTTGATTTCCACACATTCGTGGGTCGAGAGCGACAGTTCGCAGTGTGAAGAGCAAAACAACGAAATTCTTGTCAAAATGTTCGACACTGATTTTATTCCTGGCGTATGAGCGACGTCAGTATGTGCGATGCCAGCGCAGTAACGGTAGCAACTCGAACTAACAACCGAAATTAACAGACGTACATTCGATCAGGAAATTGTGAGCAGGCAGTGTGAAGTATTGGACTTGCGACCGTGTTGCGTCATCGTTGTGCCACAACACGTAATGGAGGAACTTATTGAACATCTCAAAATAAAGTGAGTAACTTCTCATGGTCGGGCTTCACAGTCAAGAAAAATTTTTTGTAAGACATTATGCTAGCTTCCGTTGACTGCAGAAAATTATTAACTTCGTTATTGTAGTATCCACCTTTGGGCCATTATTTATTTATTTATTTATGCATTTATTTTACCTGGCAAGATTAGGGCCTTCAGGCCCTCTCTTACACCTAACCAGGCATACTCAGATTCAACAAATTTCAGTTTCTACAGAACATTAAGGACATATTACATGTTATACAGTATTAATGTTAAGAAAAAAATAGAGATTACAAACGTAGTACAATGATAATTATAACAATCAAAAATTAATTATAACAATCAAGAATAATAATAATAGTAACAATAATAATAATAATGACTAAGTATATGAAAGTAAACATATTTTTCTTTCATGAATGTCAGTCCTATTGCTAGTTGGGAATTTTCTCGTTATATTCTTGCAGCTTGTGAGTTATTCTCATCAAGCAGAGACATAAGACGATAGAATGGGGTGAAAGAGATATAGAAGAGGTAGATAGGTTAGAGGAAGAGAAATAGAATGGTAAAATTCGAAGCTATGATGGAGAGGAGAAAAAAAGAGATGAGAGGGGCCCAACAATGGTGGCTATACCGTCCCTAATATGTAAGTCTTGAGTTCACTCTTGAATGTTGAGTGATTCCGGATAAGACGCAGATCACAGGGGAGCGCGTTCCATAGTCGTATGGCTGAGATGGAGAATGACATGGAGAAAGATTTTGTGTTATGTAAAGGTACAGCCAAGATGCTAGACGTATCCGATCTGGTATTGCGGTTGTGGAATGATGATAGGTGTTTAATGTGAGAGTGCTGCCAAAGATTTTGCTTCAGCCTACGTCAGATGTAAACAATATGTTAAAACGTTGATAGACACATATTTCTGTGAAGGGTGTTAACAATGCCTACAATTTACGAAATTTACATCATTTCACGATGTACAGAGCTTCATACCCGTTTGATGTTACTGGATTCGCACATTGAAAAGGCTTAGGCTTGACGATGAAATTAATACATGGCGGAGGATTTGGGAAGTTTGACATTGGCCGAAACAAAATGTTTTGCTTGATAATAGCCCAAAGGCCGAAACTGCAACACTGAAGTGAAATGAATAGAACAAATTGCAATGAGTCTAAGTGCCAAAATAAGCGAATGTGAGTTATGTGGTTTAAGGAGGTCCATGTGCTTGAGTAACTCAGACGGTAGAGCAGTTTCCCGAGAAAGGCAAAGGTCCCGAGTTCGATTCTCGGTCCGGCACACAGTTGTAATCTGCCAGGAAGTTTCAGAGAAGGCAATGTCTGCTTTACATAAAGGCAGAATTTTGACTCAGACGCCTGACAGTGATACATGCATGATCACAGACGATTTATTTAGAAAAAACAATGTATATCCCTTCATTGACACATTGTGACAGATACTACTCCCGCCAATTGTCCTGTTTCAGTCTGTGTGTTTGTGACACTGAAGAGGTATGGCTGGTCTTTGGAATGAAAGTGTTAGTGGGTGTGATGGCAATGAAATTGTTTCCTCAGTGCCAAAATATATTTTCCTTCTTCCCTCTAATAAAAGAAATCTGGTAATTTGAACTGATAACTGCATAGGACAAAACAGAAATAAGATGGTAGCTGTTGTTGTTCTGCATCTCATTACAAAAGATTGCTTATACGAAATCCGTCTCAGGTTTCATAATTAGTTTCGTTCACTTCTTCCTTGCGAGCGTGACTTTGTTGTAACTGAGAAGAGGAATCGTCTCAGTGACATGTTTGTACCACATGATCTCGAAACATTGACACATAGTGGGCCAAAACATCCTAATATTGGTGTAAATATGGAGGAGAATGATTTGATGTATTTGCAGAAATCTGTAAATAGCTATATCACTCCAGAATGAGATTTTCACTCTGGAGCGGAGTGTACGCTGATATGAAACTTCCTGGCAGTTTAATCTGCCAGGAAGTTTCAGCTATATCACTGTCCACACAGCAAAACTAAATATACCACAGGTCTCTTGGATTAAAATTAGGGGGGAGAATCCTGCACTTGAACAAGTATAAGCGTCAGTCTCTGACATTGTTCCCTCGACAACATGCAACATTATAAAGAAGGGAAGACCTACGACTTGGGAAGTAAAACCATTGAAATGCGACAATAGCCTTAGACTTGAACAGAAATTGATTTGAAGAAAATGATCCCTTACTTATTAAATGAACATAAGCAGCTTTATTACAGACTAAAACCGCAAACTCTAGTACTTTATGTAAGCTAAATTAAGCTGTGCCACATACTCTACAAATATTGGCAAATTATTAATACAAGTTCGGACATATACCTTCGTATAGGTTAGTCAAAATGATACATATGCCCTTTTTAAAACATCAGTTTTCAAATAGGTTCTTTCTATTGGAACAGTGAGTTTTCCTGACAATATTCTTGCGTAACACGTTAGTATTAACAGTGTCTATAACAAAATGTATTTCTTTTTCTTACTAGTGGCCTTGTATTGAAATAAAACATGTTTATCGGCCTTTCTCGGTTGTTTATTTTTGGTACATAGACCCTTCCTGATTCATAGCATTAAGTTTTCTACATTCAACGGCGAACATGATGTTTTAAAGAACATAAAAGTATGCACAAAGTTTGTCCTGCACAGTTTGACCAAAAAACAAAACAAAAAACCTAGGCGTAGATACCGTCGGCGACTTGACCTAAATGAAAAACACGCACAGTTATTTACTGAAATAAAGACTGGCACATACAAAAAATTGGGTAATGCGGCTCTGATGATTCGCCAAGACGTAAGAAGGAGAGTATATCATGCGCGAGCTAAAGAACATCATAAAGGAGTATTCTGACAGTTTCACATCACTGTATGAACGCTCTGATCGCTGTAAGAAAGTGGGGGAGAGACAATGTAAACCCCTGAAGCATTAAAATGGCCATATTAATTTTACCTGCTTTCTTTCTTTTATTAATCCGCTATAGAAAATCTTTGGACTTACCGGTCTATAGTTCACTGCTACTACATCATACAAGAATAGGATCAGAAGTCTATCAAAGGTCACTCAATAGTACCAACACTATTCTGAATAGTCATAAAGCTGTTCACATCCTGCAACTAGGAAAACGAGAAAGAGCACATGTTAGCAGAGTGTAAGTCAACCACGTTGTTCTCGATGACAACGTAATGTTTGTCCCCAGTGCAGATAAGCTTCAATAGCAAAGGGAAGGATGCAGTCAGGAGTTGGAAAATAGTTAGACTTGTGGACTGATTACTAAATTAGTAATTCATGGTAAAGAAAGTCACAAATTAAGTATGAAGTCATAGAGCCTTTGGATGAAATTTGGTAATTAGAGTAGTAAAAGGTAGTGATTAACGAAAAAGAACAAAAGGTCACAAGTGTACTGGAATTTTCTTAGGAAACTAAACAACGGATCCAAATCTAAGCTCCTAATGTGTGTGAAAAGGAAAGTTTACAGTCATTGCATAATAGCAACTTTTACCATCTGAATTGCAACGTCTTTTTAAAGGGCGTAAAGCGTGGGAGGAAAACAGAAATTGAGAGCTACTCAGTAATTAACAGAGTGATACATGATGGGAAATTCCACGAGAGTCAGAGAAACATAATGTGTCAGGGAGCAGACTGGAGTAACTTCAAATGTTCATACTTCTTACCACCTATACATCAATGTAACGGGGAAAACCCTTACTATATAGCACGACAGGAGGTACCTTCTGTCACACGATTCATGATGAATCGTTTAGTACTAATTTAGACGAAGACTCTAGCAAGGAAACGCAGAAAGGTGAAGATTCCCTCGCGAAAGCTCTGCAAGCAGTTATTTCTTGCAGATTCTCCCCATGCAGTGAATTTGGTGACGTAATAATCTGTAGATGATCACTGTTTCCTGACTGCCCATCCGGTGACAAAGCTAGCCCACGCTGGATTGAAATTGATTAACTTAATGGCAGGGATTTAAGTACATGCAATTAGTAATATGGCGCCCGGTTAATACCAAGACCCGCGTAATTGTCGCTTTCGGGATAATACCGTGGACTGCTACAGCTATGGAATTTATTATTTATCGGATGGCATTAGACTAATGAATATGCCACGTGACAGATTAGCTGCAAAGCAGACAGACACGGCGATCTCTTGGTCTGGCCAATCAAGAACGGCGTATGTAGGACATAGAATGAAACTGTTTCCGGCAGTAACGTGTCAGTTGCAAATCAGTTGGTCAACTACTTAAACCAAAACTGTCTTCACACATGTTGTCAATAAATATTTTATATCCAGAAGAATGTTCTCATTAACGTTGGCCTCTACAATTTATTATATATCATCGAATTATAGCTGTGTCAGAAATCAGGGACCAATTTAATTCTTGTTCTAGCATGAAGTCTAAAAAACTTTAATACTATAATGTGGCAAAATTTAACTGTTACTTAAGTTAACGATCAATTCGTTAGATCTTGGCACAGTACTTTTAATACTTTGGCGGTATTATGTCTGGTAGGTGAGGTATAGACGTGCATTTTTGGTTTT
Source organism: Schistocerca nitens (assembly GCF_023898315.1). Lineage (NCBI taxonomy): Eukaryota > Metazoa > Arthropoda > Insecta > Orthoptera > Acrididae > Schistocerca > Schistocerca nitens. The sequence continues at coordinate 75,533,075 of NC_064614.1, forward strand.
ACTGTGTATTACAGTGTTATAGCAATTACGCATAAAACATGTATTTTTTTGTAAAATTGAGTAAAAGTTTCACTGTCATCCAGGAGCAGTAGAAGTTGTCCTAAAAAATAATTTTGCTTTCTCTTAGCACATACTGTGGGATAAGAGTGTGTGGGCCTGGGACAAGAGTATACAGTGCGTACTTTTACTACCAAATGAAGAAAATAAAAAGTATGACATATAAATACATGGAAAAACGAATTATGAGATCTTTATTTTTTGGGGAAATCAAAAAGTAAATGTGACGATCTGAGGGTAAGGCCGAAAAAACTTTTATCGAGGGAAATGAAGTGCTGTACCTTTGCTTGTTCTTTCTCCAATGAAAAAGTTGGCTACGAGTTTCAAGACAGGTTCTTAAGGTTGCCTCTGAAAAAGCTGTTGCCGGCCGCTGGTGGCCGAGCGGTTCTGGCGCTACAGTCTGGAACCGCGCGACCGCTACGGTCGCAGGTTCGAATCCTGCCTCGGGCATGGATGTGTGTGTTGTCCTTAGGTTAGTTAGGTTTAAGTAGTTCTAAGTTCTAGGGGACTTATGACCTCAGCAGTTGAGTCCCATAGTGCTCAGAGCCATTTGAACCATTTTTTTGAAAAAGCTGTTGATTTGGACGTATGACGTACTGAGCTTCCACTTTTAACAAGGCCAAGAGCTTGACGGCTGAGCAGCTCTGTTAATGGCTGTCGAGTTGATGTTCTCGACCGGTTTCTGGGAAAAATGCCAATATGGAATACGAGATTATGTTCCAAGTGTTTTTGACATGTAGGCATGTTTGGAAAAACCACTACCCAACGAAAGAAAACCACTCCAGAGAATAATTAATTCAAGTTTTACTAGGCGAATAAGGAGACATCCAAAGTAAATGAACACCAAGAAGAATACCTCAATACACTAGAAGGGACTACACAACTCAAAGTGGATGTTACTGTGTAAAAGTTCCCTAACGGTTTTTGATGAGGTAAAAGTTCGCTAACAGCTTTTGTGGAGTAAAAATACGACTAGCAAAGTTCTGTCCCATTAGACCTGCATACTTTTACCACATCCTCCTATTTCCTTTTTCGGTAATCTGCAATTAACACACACAAATAAAGACGCAGAAATCCAAAAGCACTTGGGAAGCTTATAGCCGCCAGTTCCGGTATCGATTTTATCCTATTTGTGAACAGTTATGGGTTCTTCCAACACTCAATCAAAGCTACATACATTTTCCATCGAAAACGTATAAAAATGTCTAGCAGCATTTTTGTTGCTGTAAGCGTCCGACTGTCATGTGGTTCCAGAACAGATCTGAGGAGATGATGGCGTATGCGCTGCCTGATAGGAGAATGGTGAACCTCTGTTTAGGGGCCTGAAAACTTGATGTGTACTCTTGCCTTATGTATATCTTTACCCCCACACAAACTGTACAATACTATACGTGCTTACAATTCGCCATTTTCATTTCTCAAGATATTTGGTCTGTTGATACGTGTGGCTTATAAATCCGCTGAAATGGTCACATATGATATAGCTTCTGTACATGGTATTCAACCGTGAGGTTTACATATTCTTCTGCCACACATGGCAGACATCTGTTTTTGTTTTCCCTCCTTCTTTGTGGTCAGTCCTGCGAATGCTTTGATGGAGCCCCTCCACGAATTCCTCTCTTGTGTCAAACTCTTCGTCTCGAAGCAGCACTTATTACTGAAATAGATTCAATTTTATGTTAGCGTTTGATTCATTATAGATTTCATCCCAGGTCGTCTCTTGTAAACTATTCTTAAAAACATTTGTTCTGGACCCGTTAATTATTTTGACTGATTTCCATTGAGGAGTATCCATATTGTAAGGTACTATCTTTTCTATTCTAACCAACTGTGCACCGTGATCAAGAGAGCATTTGCTAATGTGTAAACAATAATTTTATTACTTTAAGTTTCACCAAGAAAAATATAATTAGTTAGTGTCCTATTGCCTTTATCCACCTGTGTTGGAAATTTATTTACTGAAATCACATTTCAACATCCAAATGAGAGTCCCAAAGACTTTTATCTTTCAGATGCCTTTAAAAAATCTACAGTGACGTCAAAATGGGCTGTTAACTGCTTTCTGTTGTCTGACAGATAGTATAATAAGGAACCCACATTTCTCATAAACAGTTCAAATTTTACTAGTGAGAATCTATATACAGTTAAAATTAAAAGTGAAACTTTTTTCGGTGTTAATTCACAAGTACACAGTTCTATGCGCTGATCAAAGTCTACTTGTCTCAAAGTTTTTGAACTTGTGTTCTGTAACAACTCCTTCTGTTACCACATCAGTTCTGTACAAGTTAGCTGCTACACTGTAATCTTTTATGCTTACCAAACTCTGTGGTTATGTGGTGCTCAGGCACAGGATGTTTATCTTTGCGGAGATCTCTAAATTACCAAATCAAACAAGCAGGTCTAGAATGAAATTTTCACTCTACAGCGGAGTGTGTGCTGATATGAAACTTCCTGGCAGATTAAAACTGTGTGCCGGACCGAGACTCGTACTCGAGACCTTTTGCCTTTCGCGAGCAAGTTCTCTGTGGGAAACTAGGTACTGGCGAAATTAAAGCTGTGAGGACAGGGCGTGAGTCGTGCTTGCGCAGCTCACTCGGCGCCGGCACGGTACCTCAGTGTGTTCGGTCAGAGAGCCGGTTGGCTATTGTAATAAAAAAACTGAGTGGAAAGATCAACAAATGAACTTGAACGGATGTCATCTGGCGTTCGAAACGACCAAACACAACGATCAACAACGAATAAAATGAAAAAAAATGTCGGTAGAGCACTTGCCCGTGAAAGGCAAAGGTCCCGAGTTCGAGTCTCGGTCCGGCACACAGTTTTAATCTGCCAGGTAGTTTCAAACAAATAAATGGTTCAAATGGCTCTGAGCACTATGGGACTCAACATCTTAGGTCATAAGTCCCCTAGAACTTAGAACTACTTAAACCTAACTAACCTAAGGACATCACACACACCCATGCCTGAGGCAGGATTAGAACCTGCGACCGTAGCAGTCCTGCGGTTCCGGACTGCAGCGCCAGAACCGCTAGACCACCGTGGCCGGCAGTTTCAAACAAGCAGGCCATATATCGTATTACTCAGTCCTCTAATATTTTGAAGCAATAAAGTAATCTTAATTTTCCGTGCATACTTAAGAATTTTGTGGGGCTATTCCGTTATTTTTGCTTCTTTAAAAACACCGTGCTTGAATACTAATTTTAACCTTGAAAACCTATCTTTCTGACACCAGTAACCACGGGTATCTTGCTTTGGATGATGGTGGCACACTATACATTTTCTGTGGATACGTTTTAACCCTCTTCAAATGATAGTTAAATAAACTTTAACTGGTGATACGTGTTTAACACTTTTAGTGCTGTGACCATAACACTATCTTAAATTTTGTAAAGAATCTGAGGCCCGCAAAATTCTGAGCATAGTACGGGAATAGCATGCTTTCCAACATGGAAAGGGCATGACACTCAAAGTGTAACATAAAATCCTTTCAGTTATTAGTCTTTGTCATTTTAAAACTAAAAGCAACTGTAAAAACCGATGTTTCCCGGCTCTGTGGAGCGGTCATCTTCGCAATGATTTAACTGCTGCTTACGTACTTATATAGATACAATTTCATATTTCTTGTATTTCTCGTTATTTTTGTGGATTCCACTACCTACTTCTTTCTCACTTAGGGACGTAATATTATGTGACAAGATTATTAGCCGAATAAAACTCCAATCTTCATTAGGAAAATCTGTAAGCCGTTAAAAACATCTTTCTTCACTCATCAGAACACTCCGGAGAAAAATATAAATAAAATGAAACAAATATAATGGTGAAACGTTTGAATGGTCAGAAGAAATAAATTAATAAAAAGAAAAGTATATCGCCTCTGGAGAGATTTTGTTCTTGGTTTTCAAGAAACTATACTTGTATATCAAAAAGGACACATTAACTGAAACAAATTGCCTGAGTGTAAGTAACGAAATCTATTTACGAGTAAAATTAACTCATCTCAATGCTTTTCAGAAGCGAGTCTGACAGTCTTGTGTGACAATTTAATACGAATAACTGCATGCATGTGTCGCAGCATGCTTTAAATATATTAATTACACAAGACAGTGAGGTTGTAATACTATCACGTTGAAGTAGTTTACGACTGTGAACTTTTTTGAAGGGCGTCCATCTGCGACACACTAAGACAGAGCACACTCTTTGAGACGGACAGAGGGAGAAAGAAAGGAGAAAATGAGAATTGGAAAGTGGTGTGGTGGGGGTGGGGGTGGGGTCCAGAAAATAGGGCGCGCCCGCGGCGGTGAGAGGCCGCCAGATAATAAAGGAACTGAACTACTACAAATGGAAGTGATTTCTGGGCGTGACGTTGTCTTTGCCGACTGAACGCTCCACTGGATCCTTGCCGTTCCAGCGCCAATTTCCGCAGCCCGACGCCCAATCACATAACTGGGTCCCACCGCGATAGCACAGAGGCTATGCTGCGGAATGATATTATATTTAGCTTTCACTTCCAAGAAATGTCCCGGATTTCTTTCAGCGTTCGTATTTCTTTTCCTTTTTCCTTTTCATTTTCGAACATTCGTGATAGTGGGAATTTCAGGAATTGAGTTTGTACATTCAACAATACTTTCCTCAATACGATCAGCACAGAAAAATGCTGCTGTTCGTTGTACGCTATCCTAAAGGAATCATAAACGCCTTACCTTTCTGTTCCTAACAGATTTCACCTCCCAATATTGGAATGTACAATACTTCCAGTTGTGTGAATCAGCCGATGCTTTCACTGTCGACACGGTGGAGCAGAATTTACGAAATGTAATTTACTAGTAATTTTTTTCTGGCTTCCATATTGTAGTTTTATGACGTTCACAACAGTCTAGAATGCTGTAGATAGATGAGCTCTGGATAGTGGTCTGACTCCTCATTTTCAGGAACACCGGATAAATAGTCTCATAGCTAGAAAAAAAGATACGGAATGGAAAATGTTATCAATTTGATTCAGGATTTACTAACAAAGAAATTGTAGCACGTCTTTTCTCACTGAGAGCGTAGAGTGGTAATTTCTGTACTACTTATACGTGTATTAAATTTTCTCTGTCTAATTAGAGTTAAAATGTATGTATGTTCTACGTAGCATAGAGGAGATACATGGGCAGCAATAAATAGTGCATATCATATGCATCCTACAGGCTGTTTCACAACTGATGCTACGCATTTCTAGAGGTTGTTGTAGAGGAGACATAGTAGATAAAGTGTTACACGGCAACCCATCTCCAGAAACGTCGTCCAACGACGCTGCAGAGCGTCAAAGTTACAGGTGCCGGCACCTGTAAATGCACAGGGTGATAATTATTTAATTATATGAAATAAAATGGTTGTAACTCCTGAACGGTTTGCGTTACGGCGTTCAAAATGCACAGTTGGCCGCGGAGGATGATGTGGATTAGTATGCGCATGCGCACGCGGCTTGTTGTTTTCAGACATTTGCACTTGAAACCGTGACGGTATAGTGCGCCTGGGACTACAGCGCTTGTGAATGCCCACTGTGCGAGCAATAACAGCCCAACTATGGCTGAAAGGTAGTTTGTGATCGAGTTCAAGCTGAAGACAACCAGTCCAAGTGTGCTAACAATCAAGAATTTGATTATCATGTTTGAGAGAACGGTTAGTGTCGTGATGACAGTGTTTACAACGTTGGCAGTCGAAAAAGGGTGGAAACATGTGAAATCATCTACAAGACGCGCCAGGCAATCTATCAAACGAGCTGCACAACAAGTGGGAATCAAGTGGGAGACACTGTGACAAATTGTTGAAGACCTGCATCTCTTCCCGTACAAAATTCAAACTCATCAGGCATTAAGCCCCAGGGTGTTTCGCCAACACTATTGTCCACAGATTTGTCCAACGAGACTCTGATGTGAATATTCCTTGGTTTAGCGACGAAGCCCGTTTCCATTTAATGGGTTTGTCAGTAAGAAAAATTGGCACATTTGGGGGACTGACAATCCGCATTTCTCGATCGAGAAGACTCTTCACCCTCAGGTGACTGTTTGGTGTGCAATGTGTAGTCACGGAATGAAGTGTGCGACATTCCTTGATAGTATGGTGACTACCGACCGGTACGTGAAGGTTTTGGTAAATCATTTTATACCCATTATCCAAAGTGACCCTCATTTCGACAAAATGTGGTTCATGCAAGACGGAGCTCAACCCCATGGAAGCAGGAGAGTGTTTGACGTCCTATAGGAGCACTTTTAGGACCGCATTCTGGCTCTGGGGCATCCAGAGGACACTGACATGGACCTCGATTGGCCACCGTATTTTCCGGATCTGAACACATGCGACTCCTTTTTGTGGCCTACATTAGAGACAAGTTGTATAGCAAAAACCCCAAAACCACTGCTGAGCTGAAAACAGCCATTAAGGAGGTCATTGACAGCATCGAAGTTTCGACTCGTCAGCGGGTCATGCAGAACTTCGCTATTCGTCTGGGCCACATCATCGCCAATGATGGCAAGCACATGGAACATGTCATAATCTAAATCCGAATATCTGATGTGACGTTTGCATGCTGAGTAAAGTGTCTGCTCGTCGTTGCTTGTAACTAATTAACGTTTTTTTTTTCCCTATAGTTCGGTAATTGTCACCCTGTGTGTATAAACAGGGTGATTCAGTGATGATGTTGCAAACTTTCAAGGATGATGGAGAAGGATAGATGTATCAGTGTACGTTATGGGGTCCAGTGCCCCAAACAATTAGTCATAAGTTACAAGCGGAAAATCATTTTGATACCACTGACTATGGAATGCACGTACGAATACTGTTGTTGCTTAGAATGTAGGGTATGCAGCTTTCAGTAGTGGTAAAGAGGACCACGAGAAGAAAGAATATCCAGTAGACACGTGGTCTAAAATGCATACCTGAGGAGTTAGGGGCACTTGCTCTTCTTCCTTAGTCTGAAACACGTCTCCCCTCTTGAACAAGGGCTCGTAGCTCTTAAGGTATGCATTTTAGAGTCCGTGTTTACAAGACATCTGTTGCTGTCTTCGCCCATACTACCATCGCTGAAAGTTGTATATCCCACAATCTTAGGAACAACAGTACCGATACATATATTCCACTGCCAGAGGTATCACAATGACTTTCGCTTGTAACTTCCGACTCGTTACCTCACATTGACACATTTTTCCTTCTAATCATATTTGAAAGTTTATAACATTATGACGTAACCGCCCTGTGTTTCAACACATTTACAGGCGCTGGAGCCTATAACTTTGACGCTCTGTTGTGACGTTGAATCGCCTTTCCAGGCATGAATTCCTACGTAAAATTTGATCTATTCAGTCACTCCTATAATTTCTAGAAGTGTATAACATGAATGGTGAAACTCCCTATATAACAAACGTATCAGACTTGAACAACATACAAAAGTGACCTTAAATTTCTATCCTGTAAAACGGTTTCGGATATTAATCCTCCATTCATTCAAATATAGCGTAGACCCCGTATCTCCCCTTGTATCCTACTAGAAGAGTATGGCTCTGGAGCTCAGCTTCATACGAACCACTCACCAAAGCGCCCACTCATGACGTTTCTTATAAACTGTTTATACTGAATACTAAAGTGTTAAAGTTTCACAATGCCCTACATTTTGTAAATGACTTTATTTGTGTTACTGTATAAATTGTAAATTTGTAATCAATAATGCGTGGTAAAAATATAAGGAAGTGGTAAAGTGCCATGTTATGTGTTCAAACGTCTGGAATTTGATCACCTGTCAATACCAGGTTTTGTATCTTCCACTTCTCACTTCTTTCACCTCTAGCAGTGTTTGTTAATGTGAAAAATGTAGAGTTCCACCATAGTTCGGAGTGCACGTTGATGTAATAACGGTGTGAGTAAGTCAGAGCCGGCCGATGTGGTCAAGCGGTTCTAGGCGCTTCAGTCTGGAACCGCGCGACCGCTACGGTCGCAGGTTCGAATCCTGCCTCGGGCATGGATGTGTGTGGTTAGTTAGGTTTAAGCAGTTCTACGTTCTAGGGGACTGATAACCTCAGATGTTAAGTCCCATAGTGCTCAGAGCCGTTTGAAGCATTTTTTGAATAAGTCAGATCAAATCTCAGGGGACGACAAGAGCATTCCACTTCCCAAAGAGCCACACTAGTATTCGGCTTTATCGCAGTTTTCAAGTACCTGCGATTACAATTCTGGTGAGAACATACGACAGTGTGATTGTCATTTGTATTAAACTAGCTACTTTTTACCATCGTCTAGATTGAAGTGACGTCCATATTACTTCGTTAGTGGACTGTCTTATTACCGTCACTGCTTCAGTGAGATGGTAAATGATGTCAATATGTTGAAAATAAAATGTAAATACGATGTCACAATATTTAACAAAATAATATTGCTATTCATCTGCACAATCTTTGTAAACATACATCGTCGTAAGTGTGGCACTGTCAAACTACTGTCACATGGTAATTAACATTTTATTTTCAACATATCGACATCATTTACCATCTTAGTAAAACACTGACATATGACAGTGCAGTAACGACGTGATATGGACGTCACATCAATCTAGACCTGAGTACAAAACACCTACTTCAATATAAGTGACATTCACAGTCGTACGTATTCTCACCCAAATTGTAATCGCAGGTGCTTGAAAATTGCGATAAAGCCAAAAGGGTCTGTCGTGAATATAGACGACTTATTATAAGCAGCTATCTGGTGCATCTACTCTAATAACCATGTCGTTATCAGACACATATTATGCTGCTGGCGCAAAAGAAGAAAAACCGCAAATGAGTTCTTCTGTATTAAAGAAAGGCTTGTAATAATTAATTCTAATATTGCCTGTATACATCCACATCTACGTGATTGCTCTGCTATTCACAATAAAGTGCCTGGAAGAGGGTTCAATGAACCATCTTCATGCTGTCCCTCTACCGTTCCACTATCGAGCTGCACGCGGGAAAAACGAGCACTTAAATTTTTCCGTGCGAGCCCTAATTTCTCTTATTTTATAGTGATGATCATTTCTCCCTATGTAGGTGGGTGACAACAGAATATTTTCGCAATGGGAGGAGAAAACTGGTGAATAAAATTTCATGAGAAGATCCCGCCGCAACGAAAAACGCCTTTGTTTTAATGATTGCCACTCCAATTCATGTATCATGTCTGTGACACTATCTCCCCTATTTCGCAATAATACAAAACTATCTGCCCTTCTTTATACTTTTTCGATGTCATCCGTCAGTCCCACCTGATGCGGATCCCACACCGCACAGCAGTACTCCAGAACAGGGCGGACAATCGTAGTGTAAGCAGTCTCTTTAGTAGACCTGTTGCAACTTCTAAGTGTTCTGCCAATGAATCGCAGTCTTTTGTTTGCTCTACCCACAATATTACCTATGTGATCGTTCCAATTTAGGTTATTTGTAATTGTAATCCCTAAGTATTTAGTTGAATTTACAGCCCTCAGATTTGTGTGACTTATCGCACAATCGAAATTTAGCTGATTTCTTTTAGTACTCATGTGAATAACGTCGCACTTTTCTTTATTCAGGGTCAATTAACACTATTCGCACCATATAGATATCTTATCTAAATCATTTTGCAAGTCGTTTTGATCATCTGATGACTTTACAAGACGGTAAATGACAGCATCATCTGCAAACAATTTAAGACAGCTACCAAGATTGTCTCCTATAATTGTTAATATAGATCAGGAACAATGGAGGGCCTATAACACTTCCTTGGGGAACGCCGGCTATTACTTCTGTTTTACTCGATGACTTTCCGTCTATTACTACAAAATTTCTGACAGAAAATCACGAATCCAGTCGCACAACTGAGGCGATACTCCGTACGCATGCAGTTTGGTTAGAAAACGCTTGTGAAGAACGGTGTCGAAACCCTTCTGGAAATCTAAAGATATGGAATCAATTTGACATCCCCTGTCGATAGCACTTATTACTTCATGAGCGTAGTGTTGATATAAAGGCCAAACATTTTTTAGGCTGGACTATCTTTTGTGACTCTTGGATTTTTCACGGCGTAAAGAATATTCGATGATGTTTCGGGATTGTAACCGGATTACGTTGATATCTTGCCACAATATTTCCGCTGACAGCTATTCAGCCATCTTCAGCTGACAAGGGGAGGCCGCCAATTGTGAAATTCAGATTCGATTCATACTGCGCATAATAAAAGCTCATGGCCAGAGGTGTAATGTGGCAAAGCACTAAGATGCACTTCTCAGCCGTTGTCGAGAAAATCGACAGTTAAAAGAAACCGTTGCGGTGAAATTTCTCTCTACGATTATCAACATTCTCCAACGTGGCGCAGCGCTAAGCGCTCGGGTTCGTAATCCCAAAGTCGCCGGATCGAATCTCGCGCCATGCATTTTTTTTATAATTAGTTTTTTGTAATTCACACACACACATATATATATATATATATATATATATATATATATATATATATATATACTATTAATGAATTGCTTATGCATGTTGGTGAAGGCGGATCGCTCTCCAAATGTACCGCCTCCATTTTTCCGTTTGTTTAATAGGGTGTACCAAAGCTCTCCCGTCCGCACTGATTTTCGACGATGTTGTAAGTTGCGCTAGGGACCGCATCTACCTTCTTTCGAAGTTAGCAGGCAACTACGCTAGTTATGCGGCGGCTCGTTTCGGCCCATTCAACGTCTGTTCTTCAAGTGTAACGAGCGAGTAACGGAGTTTATATTTCATACCTGCCACAGCAAATTTGTGTTCGTGGGGTGTCTATTCTAATTCGAACGTTTGAATTTACGCTATACGTATTTGTTTCGGAATATCGTTACTACGTCTTCCGTTAACTATACGTGGTTAACAGTATGAAGACAATTAATAGCCGGCCGAAGTGGCCGTGCGGTTAAAGGCGCTGCAGTCTGGAACCGCGGGACCGCTGCGGTCGCGGGTTCGAGTCCTGCCTCGGGCATGGATGTTTGTGATGTCCTTAGGTTAGTTAGGTTTAACTAGTTCTAAGTTCTAGGGGACTAATGACCTCAGCAGTTGAGTCCCATAGTGCTCAGAGCCATTTGCACCATTTTGAACAATTAATAACATTTGTGAAATACAACTTTGTTTACGGAAAACATAATGATGTTCGAAGTCGCCAGTTTTTCCACGACAAACGACTTTCAACAACTTATTATATGCATAATTGTTGCAACTCATGGCCGGGAATTATATATATATATATATATATATATATATATATATATATTTGAACATTTGAATTACAAAAAACAAATATAAAAAAAAAGGTTGCATGGCGCGAGATTCGATCCGGCGACCTCCGGATTACGAAGCCGAGCGATTACCGCTGCACCACGACGCTGTAGAAAGTTATTAATCGTAGAGAGTATTTCACCGCAACGGTTTCTTTTAACTGTCGATTTTCTCGACAACGGCTGAGAAGTGCATCTTGGTGCTTTGCCACATTACACCTCTGGCCAGGAGCTTTTATTATGCGCAGTATGAATCGAATCTGAATTTCACAATTGGCGGCCTCCCCTTGTGAGTGTATTGCACTGGAAATTGCTAACTTTATGCCAAAACTTGGCGGAGAGACGCATGCGCAAAGGCAGCCGCTACATGAGCGGCCTCTGTTGAGTTTCACGGCCACTTCGAATATCGCTCCATCTACGGTGCGCAGCGGGACCCACGAGAACTACGGGCCACGCAACGACGTGTGACGTCACATTAGTCGGCTTGTCCGCCACTCTTCGCAAACGCTCGGTTCCGCACAGCGCCCACGGGAAATCAATAAGTAATTGAAGAGGTACCCTCGAAAGGCCTTAACTTAGTCGTGTGCTATCGAGAGCTTGCGGGCATTTAAACGTACGTTCAGGTATTATTAAACTCGCCTGAAACATCCTCCCTTAAAACGTCCGGGCTGATAGGCCGTGGTCGAAGTATAAAACTGCCTCCTAACGTTTCGTCTCCGACTGCGGGAGACATCTTCGGGGGTAAAGCGGCGAACTGCGAAGAGGACTCGAGGAGGCGCTGATTATATAGGCAGTACAGAGGGCGCCACTGTCGATCACGTGGCGTCGGCTATGAGATTGTCTCTGGTAATGCCAACATTCTCGATTGAAAGTAATCGATCGTCACGCTTGCGGTGCAACGCTGACATCCAAATTTTATCCAGTTTAACACCTTCGTCTTTCCTGTTAAGGTTATTACGATGTTTATCAATCTCGATAGCCTCTCTATACAAGCGTGCATAATAATACGAGGTTTTTGATATGACGCTCGTCTCACTGAATTTTATTTCATGATCACCTTCCTGGTAAACATGTTCCGCTACGGCCGATTTATCCGTGTGACCTAGGCGGCAATTCCTCTTATGTTCGACAAGACGGGTGTTCACACTTCTCTTTGTGGTACCGATGTAAACCTGTCCACAACTACAAGGAATTTTATATATCCCCGGTGTAGCCAAAGGGTGCCGTGCATCTTTTGCCGACCTTAAGAATTCTTTTATTTTCCTAGTAGGTCTGAAAATAGTTTCCACCCCATACTTGCATAAAACTTTCCCAATGCGATCTGTGACCTTGCTAATGAACGGAAGAAAAACTTTACCCATGGACGACTGTTGTTCGCGTTACTACTGATTCTCTGCCTAGAGCGAAGTGCTCGATCTATATCCTTGCTAGAAAAGCCATTCTTCACGAAAGCTGACCGTAGATGTTCAATCTCATCTTTTAAATAAACAGGTTCACAAAGTTTGTGCGCCCTGTCTACCAATGTTTACATTACACCTCGTTTTTGTCTAGGGTGGTGGTTTGAATCTTTGTGTAGATAACGATCAGTATGTGTGGGCTTTCTATACACCTTATGGCCCAACGTTCCGTCCGGTCGTTTAATCACAGACACATCCAGGAAGTTCAATTGTCCATTCCTTTCTGTCTCCGTAGTGAACTGGATTTTCGGATTAATGCTGTTTAAATGTGTCAGGAAGGCATCCAAATCCTCTGCTCCGTGTGTCCATACTACGAACGTGTCATCGACATAGCGATACCATCTGGCTGGTCTCTTACTGGCCGTCTGCCAGGCTATCGAGATTGATAAACATCGTAATAATTTTAACAGGAAAGACGAAGGTGTTAAACTGGATAAAATTTGGATGTCAGCGTTGCACCGCAAGCGTGACGATCGATTACTTTCAATCGAGAATGTTGGCATTACCAGAGACAATCTCATAGCCGACGCCACGTGATCGACAGTGGCGCCCTCTGTACTGCATATATAATCAGCGCCTCCTCGAGTCCTCTTCGCAGTTCGCCGCTTTACCTCCGTAGATGTCTCCCGCAGTCGGAGACGAAACGTTAGGAGGCAGTTTTATACTTCGACCACGGCCTATCAGCCCGGAAGTTTTAAGTGAAGACAATACCGGCCGTGAAAGTTTACATTGTATGATCGCCTGAAACAGTTACTTTCTCCACGCTGGAGACTGCTGCTGGCACTCGAAAGACCTGCGGTGTCACGTGCTGTGATGTAAGCACCACGGCCTTTCTTTCTGGTTGACCTTGGGCGCGCAGGAGCATACCTAATGTTGATAATCGTACGACATGCGCGCCCTCTGTAGGAATGCGCGCTCACGGAGTAAGAGGTTCACTCCAAAAGAAATGCACAATATTTTTGTAAAAATACAGTTCTCGTTCTGCTTGTGTGAAAACTTTACAGTGTGTAGATACATCCTTCCCTCTTGTTTTCAAACTTAGTTCAACCTGTTCCCGTGATTGGCGCCATCACAGCATGTCTTCAAGACGTTCGTCAGAATCAACGTGCTCTTATAGAATTCCTGTGCTGTGAAAACGAGACACTGGGAAACATCCACAAGAGGTTGGAAAAGGTGTATGGAGATGCTGCTGTCGATCGCAGTACAGTTAGTCGGTGGGCAAGCAGGTTGCGTGATGAAAGCGGGCACGGCAGTATTGAGGATTATCCTCGCAGGGGCAGGCCTCGTACCGCACACACTCCACACAATGTGCAGAGAGTTAACGAATTGGTGACTGCTGACAGATGCATCACAATGAACGAATTGTCACGCAGCGTTGGGATAGGGGAAGGAAGTGTTTGCAGAATACTGAAAGTGTTGGCGTTAAGAAAGGTTTGTGCCAGGTGGGTTCCCAGGATGTTGACAGTGATTCGCAAAGAAACAAGAAAAACGGTATGCAGCGAACTTTTGGAACAGTACGAGGATGGTGGAGATGAATTTCTTGGAAGAACTGTGACAGGTGAAGAAACATGGCTCCATCATTTTTCACCAGAGACGAAGAGGCAATCAATGGAGTGTCATCATGTAAATTCACTGAAGAAAAAAAAATTCAAAACCACACCTGCTGCTGGAATAGCTATGGCTACGGTGGTTTTCGATTCCGAAGGACTCCTGCTTGTGGACATCATGCCAAGTGGAACAACCATAAATTCTGATGCATATGTGACGACATTGAAGAAACTTCAAGCTCGACTGACAAGGGGAGGCCGCCAATTGTGAAATTCAGATTCGATTCATACTGCGCATAATAAAAGCTCATGGCCAGAGGTGTAATGTGGCAAAGCACCAAGATGCACTTCTCAGCCGTTGTCGAAAAATCGACAGTTAAAAGAAACCGTTGCGGTGAAATACTCTCTACGATTAATACCTTTCTACAGCGTCGTGGTGCGGCGGTAAGCGCTCGGGTTTGTAATCCGAAGGTCGCCGGATCAAATCTCGCGCCATGCAACCTTTTTTTTTAGTATTTGTTTTTTGTAATTGAAATATATAAATATAATTCCCGACAATCAGTTGCAATAATTATGCATATAATAAGTTGTTGAAAGTCGTTTGTCGTGGAAAAACTGGCGACTTCGAACATCATTATGTTTTCCGTAAACAAACTTGTATTTCACAAATGTTATTAATTGTCTTCATAATGTTAACCATGTATAGTTAACGGAAGACGTAGAAACGATATTCCGAAACGAATACGTCTAGCGTAAGTCAAACGTTCGAATTAGAATAGAGACCGCACGAACATAAATTTGCTGTGGCAGATATGAAATATAAACTCCGTTACTCGCTCGTTACACTTGAAGAACAGACGTTGAATGGGCCGAAACGAGCCGCCGCATAACTAGCGTAGTTAAGAACGTAGATGCGGTCCCTAGCGCAACTTATAACATCGTCGAAAATCAGTGTGGACGGGAGAACTTTGGTACACCCTGTTAAACAAACGGAAAAATGGAGGCGGTACAATTGGAGAGCGATCCGCCTTCACCAACATGCATAAGCAATTCATTAATAGTATATATATATATATATATATATATATATATATATATATATATATATTACAAAAAACTAATTAAAAAAATTGCATGGCTCGGGATTCGGTCCGGAGACCTTTGGATTACGAACCCGAGCGTTTACCGCTGCGCCACGACGCTGGAGAAGATTATTAATCGTAGAGAGTATTTCACGGCAACGGTTTCTTTTAACTGTCAATTTTCTCGACAACGGCTGAGAAGTCCATGTTGGTGCTTTGCCACATTACACCTCTGGCCAGGAGCTTTTATTATGCGCAGTATGAATCGAATCTGAATTTCACAATTGGCGGCCTCCCCTTGTGAGTGCTGTTCGACCACCTCGGCAAAAGCAGGATGTTTTGCTGTAGCACGACAATGCACGGCCACATGTCGGTCAAAAAACCGTGGAAACGATCACAAAACTCGGATGGACAACACTGAAACACCCACCTTACAGTCGTAACCTGGCTCCATGTGACTATCATCTCTTTGGGAAACTGAAAGACTCTCTTCGTGGAACAAGGTTTGAAGATGATGACTCCCTTGTGCACGTTGCCAAACAGTGGCCTCAACAGGTTGGTCCAGAATTTTTCCATGCCGGTTTACAGGCGCTGGTTTCAAGATGGCGTAAGGCAGTTGAGAGAGCTGGAAATTATGTGGAGAAATGAAAATATTGATCCTAAAGGATGTATCTACACACTGTAAAACTTTAAAACAAGTAGAATAAAAGATGGATTTAAAAAAAAAATGTGTGCATTTCTTTTGGAGTGACCCTTATAGAATCAGAAGTGAAAATAAATAAAATTAACTTTCCCTAGAGGTGTCATTAGTCATAAAATGTTTTCTCCCTGAAGAAATTAGATAATTCACTGGTTGTCATGTCTTATTCAGCTGAAAGCCGCCATGTGACCCGGTGATTTGTCTAACTTCATCAGAAAGAAAACATTTTATGACAAATGACATGTCTAGAGACAGTTACTTTTATTTATTTTCACGTCTGATACTACTCCGTAAGCGAGCATGCCGTACGAGTAACACCATTAAGCATGCGCCCGCGTGCCGTAGATGGAGCCATATTCGAACAGGGCGCGGAACTGGCTAGAGGTCGCGCGTGTAGCGGCTGCCTTTGCGCATGCGTCTCCCCGCCAAGTTTTGGTGAACTAGCAATCTTCAGTCAAAACACTCACCTGAAGATGACTGAATGGTTGTCAGCCGAAATACCGTGATAAGTAGTTGACGTAATTCGGCTGCAACCCCGAAACTCCGTGGACTATTTTTTTCTTTACTACTTACATTTCTCTTTGGTTTCATACTAAAGCTGGTTCACAATAACATAGTATAACTTCCGTATTTTGTCTTTTGCGCTCTACTGGAGCTTAAAAATAAATTTTGACGCAGTATCTTCCGATACCATCGCAGTCGACCTACTTGTGCCGATCTGATTAAGGGATCCAGCCGCCCTACCTTATTTCAAAAAGCGTAGTATAAATGTTGTCAAAATCATAATTTCAACTTACAAATGCTATTAAAATTCTTTGCCACTTCTTTAACGTATCTTCTAAGACAAGCTTAGGATAATCGTTTTTTAAATATTTTATAGCTGGCCATATGACGAACGAAAAGACGTCAGGAGAAGCTGCTGATCCACCTTCAGCTCTAGACTAGGCAATAAAGAGAAATAGTAATAAGGTGAACATTTTCCTGACTAGAAATGGGTGACGAAAGGTCCTATGAACATGTGTGCAGATGGCCCTGACGAATGAGAGCTCGTCTGACGACGTGTCGTGTCTGTAGCCCACAAATGACGATTATGCTTGGTCAGTAAAGAGGACCGATGAAAAAAATCCCGTAACTGCGATGGTCTGCTGCGAAAACCATAGACAAAAATTCTTCCCATAGAGGGAAATCCGGTGCTGATAATCGTTGCACTCGGCACGGGGGACAGCGACAGTAGCGGTTGTAAACGTACTTTGGCTTATACCATGTTGGTGGGCCACTTGCCTGAAGGTTTGTCTAGAGATCCTGTAGAACCAGGTCCTAAAAATCTAGTGGGCGCACAGTCGGCCACCTCCCTGCACATTCGTCTGATTATAAGGAGTCGTGATCACACAAACGCGCAAACAAGGCTTCAAGTGTTGTGTGGTGTGGTTGGTGCCTGTGATGGTACTTGTCGTCCTATAGAGTGTTGCCTCTCGACCTTTTCAATCTGCTTGGCCGTACGCATACACCACCTCGACTTGTTCCCTACATACACTACTGGCCATTACAATTGAGACATCAAGAAGAAATGCAGATGATATACGGGTATTCATTGGACAAATATATTATACTGGAACTGACATGTGATTACATTTTCACGCAGTTTGGGTGCATAGATATTGAGAAATCAGCACCCAGAACAACCACCTCTGGCCGTAATAACGGCCTTCATACGCCTGGGCAATGAGTCAAACAGAGCTTGGATGGCGTGTACAGGTGCATCTGCCCATGCTGCTTCAACACGTTACCATAGTTAATCAAGAGTAGTGACTGGAGTATTATTACGCGCCACTTGCTCGGCCACCATTGACAGCCGTTTTCAATTGCTTAGAGACTGGAGAATGTGCTGGCAAGGGCAGCAGTCGAACATTTTCTGTATACAGAAAGGCCCGTACAGGATCTGCAACATGCAGTCGTGCATTATCCTGCTGAAATGTAGGGTTTCGCAGGGATCCAATGAAGGGTAGAGCCACGGGTTGTAACACATCTGAAATCTAACGTCCACTGTTTAATGTGCCGTCAATGCGAACAAGAGGTGACCGAGACGTGTAGCCAATGGCACCCCATGCCATCACGCCGGGTGATAAGCCAGTATGGCGATGACGAATACACGCTTCTAATGTGCGTTCACCGCGATGTCGCCGAACACGGTGCGACCATCATGACGCTGTAAACAGAACCTGGATTCACCCGAAAAAATGACGTTTTGCCATTCGTGCACCCAGGTTCGTCGTTGAGTGCACTATCGCAGACGCTCCTGTCTGTGATGCAGCGTCAATGGTAGCCGCAGCCATGGTCTCCGAGCTGATAGTCCATGCTATTGCAAACGTTGTCGAACGTTTCGTGCAGATGGTTGTTGTATTCCAAACGTCTCCATATGTTACAGCCATGCGGATAAGATGCGTGTCATCTCGTCTGCTAGTGATACGAGGCCGTTGGGACCCAGCACGGCGTTCCGTATTACCCTCCTGAACCCAGCGATTCCACATTATGCTAACAGTCATTGGATCTCGACCAACGCGAGCAGCAATGACGCGATACGGTTAACCGCAAGCGCGATAGGCTACAATCCGACCGTTATCAATGTCGGAAACGTGATTGTACGCATTTCTCTTCCTTACACGAGGCATCACAACAACGTTTCACCAGGAAATTCCTGAAAATTGCTGTTTGTGCATGTCAGCACGTTGTAGGTGTCGCCACCGTCGTCAACCTTATGTGACTGCTCTGAAAAGCTAATCATTTGCATATCACAGCATCTTCTTGTCGGTTACATTTCGCGTCTGTAGCACGTCATCTTCGTGGTGTAGCAATTTTAATGGCCAGTAGTGTAGCTACTCGTTCATTCTTCTGCTTATAGTCTGTTGTGTCAGTCACACAGCATGCAACAAGCAAGGTACACACGGCGCGTGGTCAAAGGAAGCTTCGTTCGTCAGCGCCATCTACAATGGCTATGACGCATTTCCGGACACATATCCATAGGACCTGCAGTTTATCGGTTGCATTAATGGTTGATTGAAGTGGTTTGATTTGATATTCACCGAGGATGAAAAACTAACCAACAGTTCTCGCTACTGCATGCGTCATCCTGTAACATTTTCCCACTGTGAAACCAACTACACATTTATAAACACTCTTTCCGTTCCCCACCAGAGAGATATGAAATCTTGATGCAGGAATTTTAGAACATGTTTTTTGCTCGCGTATCATGTCATATCTGGAAACCCAGAATCTACTCTGTATGAATCAACATGGATTCCGGAAACAGGGATCGTGTGAGACCCAACTCGCTTTATTTGTTCATGAGACCCAGAAAATATTAGATACAGGTTCCCAGGTAGATGCCATTTTCCGGAAGGCGTTCGATACAGTACCGCACTGTCGGCTGATAAACAAAGTAAGAGCCTACGGAATATCTGACCAGCTGTGTGGCTGGATTGAGGATGATGCTGTAGTATACAGAGAGGTTGCAGCATTAGAAAATTGCTGTGAAATGCAGTAAGATCTGCAGCGGATAGGCACTTGGTGCAGGGAGTGGCAACTGACCCTTAACATAGACAAATGTAATGCACTGCGAACACATAGAAAGAAGGATCCTTTATTGTATTATTATATGATAGCGGAACAAACACTGGTAGCAGTTACTTCTGTAAAATACCTGGGAGGATGCGAACGGAACAATTTGAAGTGGAGTGTTCATATAAAATTACTTGTTGGTAAGGCGGGTGCCTGGTTGAGATTCATTGGGAGAGTCCTTAGAAAATGTAGTCCATCAACAAAGGAGGTGGCTTACAAACCACTCGTTCGACCTGTACTTGAGTATTGCTCATCAGTGTGGGATCCGTACCAGGTCGGGTTGACAGAGGAGATAGAGAAGATCCAAAGAATAGCGGCTGGTTTCGTCACAGTGTAATTTGGTAACCGTGATAGCGTTACGGAGATGTTTAGCATACTCAAGTGGCAGACTCTGCAAGAGAGGCGCTCGGCATCACGGTATAGCTTGCTGTCCAGGTTTCGAGTGGGTGCGTTTCTGGTTGAGATATCGAATATATTGCTTCCCCCTACTTATACCTCCCGAGAAGATCACGAATGTAAAATTAGAGAGATTCGAGCGCGCACGGAGGCTTTCCGGCAGTCGTTCTTCCCGCGAACCATACGCGACTGGAACAGGAAAGGGAGGTAATGACAGTGGCACGTAAAGTGCCCTCCGCCACACAGCGTTGGGTGGCTTGATGATTATAAATGTAGATGTAGATGTAGTTCAGGATTTTTCCTATATGCATTCCTGACATTAATTTTAATTTGTGCATTAGATTATTGTAAAGCCATTGCTGCCGCTTACCTAGGTTGCATCGTATGTCTGCAGAACTCTCGACTGAGTGGTCTGTGCAGTAGGTCATGGAGCAGAACTGTCTTCTCGGGTTCCAGTGTTAGACACTGCTGTCTAGTGCGCTCTGACGGTGGAACGGCATACTTGAGTATCCGGTAATTGACGCTTCATCAGTTACAGAGGTCTCTCTGAAGGCAACTTGACGTCGAACGCGTCACTGGAAATGTTGGTCGAGAATCGCAGCGAATTCTTGTTAACCCACGGAGGAGCTGTTTGATGACCGTCGCAGCATTCCGGAGACGGCAATATTGGTAGAAGTGTTCGGGGATCTACTCTAAGCCACATCTGTTGCGCTCCTCCAGTTACGATGACGTCCTTAAAAAGCACCAGGGTGTGTCAAGTTGGGTAAAGGAAATTGAGTGAATCCTTCCGAGGATCTGACGAACGAGAACTTAGTATCATCCTTCCCAGAATGAGGTTCTCCTTATCCATTGACCCGGATCAATCCGAGCTGCTGCTTGGACACAGCACTAGGTAGGATTGGAATAATCCAAAGAGGATAACGCAGCAGCTAAATATTAATACTACAGCATAATCAGTACGTGAGTTTGCCACTTTAATACTTTTTTTTTTTTTTTTTTTTTTTGGTCATCAGTCTACTGACTGGTTTGATGTGGCCCGCCACGAATTCCTTTCCTGTGCTAACTTCTTCATCTCAGAGTAGCACTTGCAACCTACGTCCTCAATTATTTGCTTGACGTATTCCAATCTCTGTCTTCCTCTACAGTTTTTGCCCTCTACAGCTCCCTCTAGTACCATGGAAGTCATTCCCTCATGTCTTAGCAGATGTCTTATCATCCTGTCCCTTCTCCTTATCAGTGTTTTCCACATATTCCTTTCCTCTCCGATTCTGCGTAGAACCTCCTCATTCCTTACCTTATCAGTCCACCTAATTTTCAACATTCGTCTATAGCACCACATCTCAAATGCTTCGATTCTCTTCTGTTCCGGTTTTCCCACAGTCCATGTTTCACTGCCATACAGTGCTGTACTCCAGACGTACATCCTCAGAAATTTCTTCCTCAAATTAAGGCTGGTATTTGATATTAGTAGACTTCTCTTGGCCAGAAATGCCTTTTTTGCCATAGCGAGTCTGCTTTTGATGTCCTCCTTGCTCCGTCCGTCATTGGTTATTTTACTGCCTAGGTAGCAGAATTCCTTAACTTCATTGAATTCGTGACCATCAATCCTGATGTTAAGTTTCTCGCTGTTCTCATTTCTACTACTTCTCATCACCTTCGTATTTCTCCGATTTACTCTCAAACCATACTGTGTACTCATTAGACTGTTCATTCCGTTCAGCAGATCATTTAATTCTTCTTCACTTTCACTCAGGATAGCAATATCATCAGCGAATCGTATCATTGATATCCTTTCACCTTGTATTTTAATTCCACTCCTGAACCTTTCTTTTATTTCCATCATTGCTTCCTCGATGTACAGATTGAAGAGTAGGGGCGAAAGGCTACAGCCTTGTCTTACACCCTTCTTAATACGAGCACTTCGTTCTTGATCGTCCACTCTTATTATTCCCTCTTGGTTGTTGTACATATTGTATATGACCCGTCTCTCCCTATAGCTTACCCCTACTTTTTTCAGAAACTCGAACAGCTTGCATCATTTTATATTGTCGAACGCTTTTTCCAGGTCGACAAATCCTATGAAAGTGTCTTGATTTTTCTTTAGCCTTGCTGCCATTATTAGCCGTAACGTCAGAATTGCCTCTCTCGTCCCTTTACTTTTCCTAAAGCCAAACTGATCGTCACCTAGCGCACTCTCAATTTTCTTTTCCATTCTTCTCTTGCCGTCTTCGGAATTGTGTGGATGATGCTTTTCCGAAAGTCAGATGGTATGTCGCCAGACTCATATATTCTACACACCAACGTGAATAGTCATTTTGTTGCCACTTCCCCCAATGATTTTAGAAATTCTGATGGAATGTTATCTATCCATTCTGCCTTATTTGACCGTAAGTCCTCCAAAGCTCTTTTAAATTCCGATTCTAATACTGGATCCCCTACCTCTTCTAAATCGACCCCTGTTTCTTCTTCTATCACATCAGACAAATCTTCACCCTCATAGAGGCTTTCAATGTATTCTTTCCACCTATCTGCTCTCTCCTCTGCATTTAACAGTGGATTTCCCGTTGCACTCTAAATGTTACCACCGTTGCTTTTAATGTCACCAAAGGTTGTTTTGACTTTCCTGTATGCTGAGTCTGTCGTTTCGACAATCATATCTTTTTCGATGTCTTCACATTTTTCCTGCAGCCATTTCGTCTTAGCTTCCCTGCACTTCCTATTTATTTCATTCCTCAGCGACTTGTATTTATGTATTCCTGATTTTCCCAGAACATGTTTGTACTTCCTCCTTTCATCAATCAACTGAAGTATTTCTTCTGTTACCAATGGTTTCTTCGCAGCTAGCTTCTTTGTACCTATGTTTTCCTTCCCAACTTCTGTGATGGCGCTTTTTAGAGATGTCCATTCCTCTTCAACTGTACTGCCTACTGCGCTAATCCTTATTGCTGTATCTATAGCGTTAGAGAACTTCAAACGTATCTCGTCATTCCTTAGTACTTCCGTATCCCAACTCTTTGCGTATTGATTCTTCCTGACTATTGTCTTGAACTTCAGCCTACTCTTCATCACTACTATATTGTGATCTGAGTCTATATCTGCTCCTGGGTACGCCTTACAATCCAGTATCTGATTTCGGAATCTCTGTCTGACCATGATGTAATCTAATTGAAATCTTCCCGTATCTCCCGGCCTTTTCCAAGTATACCTCCTCCTCTTGTGATTCTTGAACAGGGTATTCGCTATTACCAGCTGAAACTTGTTACAGAACTCAATTAGTCTTTCTCCTCTTTCATTCCTTGTTCCAAGCCCACATTCTCCTGTAACCTTTTCTTCTACTCCTTCCCCTACAACTGCATTCCAGTCGCCCATGACTGTTAGATTTTCGTCCCCCTTTACATACTGCATTACCCTTTCAATATCCTCATACACTTTTATACTTAATAGTGTTCAATCCATTCCGTATAATCACTATCTGCGTTCGAAGAAAACTCGCTCCCGGACAATAGATGCTGTCATTCACATCAATAATTTTTTGTACAGGGGGATTATAATTAAAGTTAAACTTTTAAAACACTGAGTAAATAACACCACTGGTCAGAATGACGTCAAATTGCAACGGAATATTATCGGAGAAGGGGGAAAACGTATGACAGAAGAAAAATAGATAGTTAAAAAGGTAGCAATAGAAGGCGCTGTAAGCATCAGAATTTAATAATGGTCGACTACAAACGACAAACGACGAATCACACAACAAAGCCTAAGGTGTACGTTTGACATTAAACGAACTGTACTACTCAGTGTGCATGGGTGTTCATGTGTGATACTGTTAGTTACGTAAGCCCATCTCCCACGACAAAGTTGAATCGCATCGGATGGGAAAAATTGGTTTTTAACTGTCCGGAGGCCGAAACCCGCATAAGAAGTATCACTCACATCGTTTTTTAATCATCCCGAGGCCAAAAACCGCATAAAAAGCATAAATCACATTGGTGTTTAACTGTCCTAAGGCCAAAAACAGCATAAAAAGCATCTATCGGTCTCAAATCTGATCATTGATTGCCGTGTGACTGGCACAAAACATGTTCAACATGCTGTCCACCGTTTTCTACAACAAGTTAAAATCGAGAAACAGCATGTTCCACAACTGATAGAAGTGTTTCAGAGGTCATGTTCAGACTGCGTGCCTTCAGTGCAGCTACGTCTGCAATCGGAACACTGCACACAGCATCTTTCAGATAGCCCCACAGCCAGAAGTCAAACGGATTAAGCTCAGGTTATCGGGACGGCCAGGCTGTAGCGAAATGCCGGCTGATAATGCTAACATTTCCGAAATGGCACTTCAGCAGCTGTTTAACTGGATTTTCAATGTGTGGAGGTGCGCCATCTTGCATAAAAATGATCTCATCCACACTGCTGGAGAGCTGGAATGACGTGGTTGCGCAAAAGACACTCACAGCGCTTACCAGTGACGGTACAGGCAAGCACAGGAAGCACCTAACTCTTAGAAAAAATATAGCCGTATGATAATTGATACCGTAAACCCGCACCGTACAGTGACCTTTTCAGGATGAAGTGGTACTCGTTCATATGTGTGTGGATTTTCCGTTGCCCATATTCGACAGTTCTGTGTATTGACATATCCTGTCAGATGGACGTGTGCTTCGTCTGTCCACAAAATCTTCCACAGCCAATCATTGTACACTTCCATTCAAGCAAGAAATTCTAAAGCAAAGGACTCTCTTGCTGGCAGGTCAACAGGATGCAACTCGGGCACATGGGTAATTTTGAATGGATAGCAAAGAAATGTGTTTCGTAGCATTTTACGCACCGTGCTCACGGGTATGTCCAATGTTCGGGCAGCTATCTGTGCACTACACGTTTGCACACCACCACTCGTCTCCTCCTGCGTTGCTGTGGCCACTGCTTCCACTGACTTCGAATCAATTCGTTTCCTCCCTGTGCCAGGTTGCGCACAAAAAGACCCCGTCTTTTCGAATTTCCGAATCATTTTCTCCAGACCCACGGCATTTATCGGACCATCGCCTTTTTTCAAACCCTTCAGTGTCCGGAAGTTCTGCTGAGCGACGTGTGCCTAGTCATCATTATTGTAATACAGCTTTACAAGCAGAGCGCGAACCTGCATTGAGACAGGCATGGCAAACGTCGCAGACGCGAAAGCAGGAAATTCCGTATACCCGGCGTGTTTATACCAACTTAAATGGGTCGTGCGCATGACAGGTGTTTTCATTTACGTATTCTGACACATACAGCGCCATCTATTGCTCAATTTTCACACAATTTTGTTTCCTTCTGCCACACGTTTTTCGCCCCTTTCTCCGATAATATTCCGTTGCAATTTGACGTCATTCCGACCAGTCGTGTTATTTCTACAGCGTTTTGAAAGTTTAGCTTTAATTATAATCACCCTTTATAACCAATCTCTGTGTTCTGCTGCAGCTTTTACTAACTTGCTCGAGAAGCATCCCTCCATATCTTAAGACATGTCCAATACAGTGTACTGGCTTCCATTAGTCAATAACTTTTCGAGCCAATCGTGTATTAGCGAAGATACTCCTCAAGATCATTTGTTTAGTCCGCAGCTCGTGGTCGTGCGGTAGCGTTCTCGCTTCCCACGCCCGGGTTCCCGGGTTCGATTCCCGGCGGGGTCAGGGACTTTTCTCTGCCTCGTGATGACTGGGTGTTGTGTGACGTAGTTAGGTTTAAGTAGTTCTAAGTTCTAGGGGACTGATGACCAAGGATGTTAAGTCCCATAGTGCTCAGAGCCATTTGAACCATAATCATATGTTTATTAATAGCCGACGGTATAGTACGGTGTCACACGCCTCTCGAAAATGTAGCAAAGCTGAGTGAAATTGTTGACTGCTTGTCTAGATGTTGGACAAAGTTATGGAAACACCGCGAGAATTGCATGCTTGGTCCCAAATACTGGTGCTAGCCAAGCCTGCATGTTGTGCTGTCGCATTTGACCACGAACAACACCTGTGCATTATCATCAATAAGTTGCAACTGTCAGTTGTGGTCAGAATAGTGTTCTGTGCAATTGCGAGTTCGTTATGTTGGACTTAATTCAGTTCGAACGTGAGCAAATTGTTGGTGCTCGTATAAGGGTGCTTCCTGAACTACTGTGTCAGAGGCGTTCGTTGTTTGAAGAGGCGTCATATCGAAGATTTATACCACATACAAGAAAAGCTGAGAAACATCTTCCGCTAAGTTAAAACGCGTGCGAAATTATCTGAGAAATCGTGAAAGTCAGTCACTAAAGACCATCACTCATTAGGGATACAAATGCCCCTAACAGAAAAAGGAGGTACCGAAGTCTTAAAACCTGGATTGTGGAGCAGTGGAAAAAAACTCATTTGGTCGGACGAGTCTCGTTTCACACCGATTCCAAATTACAGTTCGAGTTTACGTCTCAAGAGAGTAACACGGCGGGACTTCTCTCACAACTTGGGCAGCCACGCTATGATATTTTATGGGACTGAAGGCTACTCGGCAAGGCCGTATTACTGCCAAGGATTGTATGACATTTTTGGATGATCGGATTCATCCCATGGTACTGTAGTGGACTGGCCAGACAGCCAATCCATTATGACCGGTAGCCGAAAGGCACGCGTTAAGCTCACGCAGGCTGGCGTGAGGTCTGGAACATTGCAAGGAAATGAGAACTTAGAAAAACGGACGCAGTTGCTGTAATACTTAACTTTAATCCACAATTGGTGACCATCTCTCTTGACTGTACATAATTTCCATCTCAATATAAACTGGCAATGGCGCCTTGCTAGGTCGTAGCAAATGACGTAGCTGAAGGCTATGCTAACTATCGTCTCGGCAAATGAGAGCCTATTTGTCAGTGTAGCATCGCTAGCAAAGTCGGCTGTACAACTGGGGCGAGTGCCAGGACGTCTCTCTAGACCTGCCGTGTGGTGGCGCTCGGTCTGCAATCACTGACAGTGGCAACACGCGGGTCCGACGTATACTAGCGGACCGCGGCCGATTTAAAGGCTACCACCTAGCAAGTGTGGTTTCTGGTGGTGACACCACAGGTACAACGCTTGTTGCCCAGTGATAATGCTGTTTTTCAGCAGGACATGACTCCTGTTCACACAGCTCGCATCGCCCAAGGCTGGTTTTGTGAGCAAGAGGGTGAATTGTCTCAAATCCGCTCACCACAGTTAGCAGATCCCAATGTTATTTAGTTCTTCTGGTCTACTTTAGAGAGGGGGCTGCTAACCAGCTATCCACCTCCATCATCATTACCTGAACTTACAACTCTTTGGAAACAATACAGGACCACTAATTCTCTATTCCGAGACAAGTGGAAGATGTTATAAAAGCCAAGGTGCCTCCTGCACCATATTAAGCAAGGTAATGTGTTTGTTTTGTATTTCTTGTTTTCATTAATTTTCTTCAATACCTACTCACACTTTGTTAGAACTATCTTCCCCCCTCCCCCGCGGAACCTCACATTGTTTGAACTTAAAATATGCTCTATGGCCCTGCAGCTAGAAGTCAGCGATGTTGGTCTGAAATTCTGTCTAACTGATCTTTTACCTATTTTGTAAACAGAAGAGACCCGCGCCCTTTCTTCACTCCCGCGGGACTATTAGCTGCCCAAGAGAATCTCAATAAATAAGATCTGGAAAAGAGCGAGTCGTAATGAAACGAATTACCAAGGGCTGCCACAAGGATTAATCTATCGTCGCATTTTCTGGGAGATTCCTATTGAACCCCTCTTGTACTTAACAGACGGGCATAATAGGACAGATGGAGTTGTCATGAATGCAGATGATGTACTGGTACTGGATTTGCAAACAACAGAGCCCAGCTAGAAGAGAAACCCAGCGGAGCACATTATGACACCAAAGTGTGTTGTAGCAATAATAAATTTGGGGACACAAACATGAAACGAACAATCGTGACACGATATTTTTGGGTACAGATGTCAAATGAAATTTCCATGAACACATAAAGTTGACAACACAAACTGAAAAGTACAGTACTGGCCATTAAAAATTGCTACACCACGAAGATGACGTGCTTCAGACGCGAAATTTTACCGACAGGAAGAAGATGCTGTGATATGCAAACGATTAGCTTTTCAGAGCAATCACACAAGGTTGGCGTCGGTGGCGTCACCTACAACGTGCTGACATGAGGAAAGTTTCTAACCGATTTCTCATATACAAACAGCAGTTGACCGGCGTTTCCTCGTGGAGCGTTGTTGTAATGCCTCGTGTAAGGAGGAGAAATGCGTACCATTAAGTTTCCGACTTTGATAAAGGTCAGATTGTAGCCTGTCGCGCTTGCGGTTTATCGTATCGCGACATTGCTGCTCGCTTTGGTCGAGATCCAATGATTGTTAGCAGAATATGGAGTCGGTGGGTTCAGGAGGGTAATACGGAACGCCGTGCTGGATCCCAACGGCCTCGTATCACGAGCAGTCGAGATGACAAGCATCTTATCCGCATGGCTGTAACGGATCGTGCAGCCACGTCTCGAATCCTGAGTCAACAGATGGGGACGTTTGCAAGACAACAACCATCGGCACGAACAGTTCGACGACGTTTGCAGCAGCATGGACTATCAGCTCGGAGACCGTGGCTGCGGTTACCCTTGACGCTGCATCACAGGCAGGAGCGCCTGCGATGGTATACTCAGCGACGAACCTGGGTGCACGAACCTGGGTGCAAAACGTCATTTTTTCGGTTGAATCCAGGTTCTGTTTACAGCATCATAATGGTCGCATTCGTGTTTGGTGACATCGCTGTGAACGCACATTAGAAGCGTGTATTCGTCATCGCCATACTGGCATATCACCCGGCGTGATGGTATCGGGTGCCATTGGTTACACGTCTCGGTCACCTCTTGTTCGCATTGACGGCACTTTGAACAGTGGACGTTACATTTCAGATATGTTACGACCCGTGGCTCTACCCTTCAATCGATCCCTGCGAAACCCTACATTTCAGCAGGATAATGCACGACCGCATGTTGGAAGTCCTGTACGGGCCTTTCTGGATACAGAAAATGTTCGACTGCTGCCCTGGCCAACACATTCTCCAGATCTCTCACCAACTGAGAACGTCTGGTCAATGGTGGCCGAGCAATTGGCTCGTCACAATACGCCAGTAACTACTCTTGATGAACTGTGGTATCGTGTTGAAGCTGCATGGGCAGCTGTACCTGTACACGCCATCCAAGCTCTGACTCAATTCCCAGGCGTATCAAGTTCTTTATTACGGCCAGAGGTGGTTGTTCTGGGTACTGGATCTCAGGATCTATGCACCCAAATTGCGTGCAAATGTAATCACATGCTAGTGCTAGTATAATATATTAGTCCAATGAATACCCGTTTATCATTTGCATTTCTTCTTTGTGTAGCAATTTTAATGGCCAGTAGTGTACTATACATGCTGACAAGGCTAAATAAAAACAACTAACACTACTTCTGCTAGCTACGCGGCCACACGACTGCATCCTCTTAGAATCAGTGCTTAGCCTTTATTCCAGAAAATGTGCGCATATACTGACATTAGTATCAAACAGGGCTTCGATCGGATGGGGATGGAAAAGTGTCCTTCCCAGACTGTGAGGGACGTTCGGTACACCTCAGTGGAAGTACTACTCTTGGTACTTAGAATATACCCGATGGGAAGAAACCAGATAAATAAAGTTATCGCTGTATGCATAACAAACACCAACTTAAATTCTGGCGAGATGGATACATAGCAAGATGAGTGGGACACAAGTGTCAAGGGGCATAGAGTCAAAGGTGGCAGCATTAAATGACCTGTCATCTACCTTGTCTTCTATTTTTACTCTTGCTAATTACGAAAATATCATTCATATTTCCATTTCAGTTATCTGGATTAAAAAGAGTGCAATCAAAATAACAGAAAAAAGGGGAAAATGGAAACGGCCCACCTGCACGTTGGGGAGCACGGGCAATGGTGAGTGTGGGTGGGAGAGCTGTATGTAGCTACAGTCAGCCCCCCCTTAGACCCCTCAAAAGGGCATATTGGCAAAGCTACCAATTCTAGTCCCAACTCAAGAAATCGGATGGTAGGCTACTAAAAATACATCAGAACGTGAAGAAAAAGTATTCAGTGCAAAATTCTTAACTGATGTTCCGTTAGGGCTGATTGCCTTTTTCGCTCTAAGTAGCCTCAAGTGCCTTTCAGTAGGGTGGCAGTAATATCAAGGTCTTTCCATTCATGGTGTACTTCTGGGTACACAGCTAGTTCTTGTTTCAATATTTTGTACAATATTTCGCCGACCGACCCATTTGTCGTCTTCTGGAGCTGTGAGTTTTGCTGTTATGTTCACTCAGTGCATGGACTCCAGCCTGACAGAGGACGCACGAAACAGTAATACTCGGCAAAAATATTGTGCAAAACATGGAGACAAGAACTGGCCGTGCATCGAGAAGCTCGTCACTAATAAATGATGCTGAGAACATCCGAGATGTCGTGAACTCTCATTTGGGAGTCTTTGCATCGGTCATACATTTGTAGGATAATAATTATGTTCATGCATGAATACATTTTGAAATAGGGAGTTTAATATCGAAGGAAAAACCAACAATCAACCGGCTGCATGCCCAAACCTGATTGAATATTCAATTTTCGATTAATCATTAGAAACCACATTTAATATAACTCGGTGATTGATTCAGCTAAATGCATTTGGTTAAGCCTCCCCCCCCCCTCCCAAACTTTGTGGGTAACCACAATCAACACAACCATCCCCTTGAGAATACGTGTGTGTGAGTGTGTGTGTGTGTGTGTGTGAGAGAGAGAGAGAGAGAGAGAGAGAGAGAAAGAAAGAGTACGGTCGCAGAAGGCCTTAAGCCTCTCCGGCTGCAGGCGAAGAAAGCCCCTCTGCTGGTGCGCGTCTGCCCCAGGGCGAGACTAGACTGGTAATGAATGCCCCCGTCAATCGTACAGCTGTTTACGTCACTTCCTGCACCTTTGCGAAAGGCAGGCGGGGCGACGCTCGCCGCGCCTCCATAACATTTTATGGAGATATTTTCGGACTGGTTGTGCGCTGCAGTACGCAGGAGAAGAACGGCGAGTGGGGAGAGTGTGTGTGTGTTTGTGTGTCAGAGTGAGAGGGAGAGAGAGAGCGTGGGGGTGGGAGAGAGAGAGAGAGAGTTACCAGTGCCGGGTTCTGACGGAGGCGGTGCTGAAGGCCCCCGGAAACCGTAAAGTCGCGCGAAGACCTGTGCTTCTCAACATGATCTCCGCACAAACAGGGACAGAATCGGTCTGCGCTTCCAGAGGCAACATGAGGTGAATGCTATATCAGTGGGACCGGATTTTTGCTATTTCCTTCCCGAAAAAGAGAGCTCGTTCGAGTCTCTTTCAAAACCAAAAAACAAAAGTACAGTTTGGCAAAACAGAAGATTGGGTGAAGCAAGAACAGTGATCATTGTGGTAGAAACGGTTCGAAAAAGCCAGGGTAGGATTTTGTCTTTTGACATACTTAAGTGTCGTACCAGCAACACAAGTGCTATTGTTGTCATCTGCAGACAGTCGTCTGCAAACGCTGAAGTGATGAGTATAATGGATCGGTTTTTGATAGTGTTATTTACCAATGGCTTAACAAAATGTTCAAATGTGGGTTGGGTTGTTTGGGGGAAGAGACCGAACAGCGAGTTCATCGGTCTCATCGGATTAGGGAGGGATGGGGAAGGAAGTCGGCCGTGCCCTTTCGAAGGAACCATCCCGGCATTTGCCTGGAGGAATTTAGGGAAATCACGGAAAACCTAAATCAGGATGACCGGTTCAAATGTGCGTGGCTTCCTAAGGGAACAAACTGCTGAGGTCATCGGTCCCTAGACTTACACACTACTTAAACTAACTTATGCTAAGAACAACACACACACACACACACACATCCTTGCCCGAGGGGGGACTCGAACCTCCGGCGGGAGGGGCCGTGCAATCCGTGACATGGCGCCTCAAACCGCGCGACCGCTCCGCGCGGCAATGACTTAAAAGATAGTATTACTTGCAATCGCAGGTTTTTCTGAGATGATGCAGTTATCTGTGAGGAAAACCAATCGAATAAAACCTACAGTAGTGTTCTATCAAAAAGGGAAGGACCTGAACGCTGGGACAGAACATTAATAGATATTGAACATGATATTCAAGGCCATCAGCAGATAGCATACAAAGCTTTCAAAGCATTGTGTACAACAGAAAACAATACAGTGCGTTTGTCTAATATTACAGATGATGATTGGACTGACAAGGGGAGGCCGCCAATTGTGAAATTCAGATTCGATTCATACTGCGCATAATAAAAGCTCATGGCCAGAGGTGTAATGTGGCAAAGCACGAAGATGCACTTCTCAGCCATTGTCAAGAAACTCGACAGTTAAAAGCAACCGTTACACAGCGTCGTGGCGCAGCGGTAAGCTCTCTGGTTTGTAATCCGTAGGTCGCCGGATCGAATCTCGCACCATGCAATTTTTTTTTAGTATTTGTTTTTTGTAATTCATATATATATATATATATATATATATATATATATATATATATATATATATATATATTTCCAGGCAATCAGTTGCAACAATTATGCATACAGTAAGTTGTTGAAAGTCGTTTGTCGTGGAAAAACTGGCGACTTCGAACATCATTATGTTTTCCGCAAACAAAGTTGTATTTCACAAATGTTATTAATTGTCTTCATAATGTTAAACACGTATAGTTAACGGAAGACGTAGAAACGATATTCCGAAACGAATACGTGTAGCGTAAGTCAAGCGTTCGAATTAGAATAGAGACCCCACGAACACAAATTCGCTGCGGCAGGTATGAAATATGAACTCCGTTACTCGCTCGTTACACTTGAAGGACAGATGTTGAATGGGCCGAAACGAGCCGTCGCATAACAGCGTAGTTGCCTGCTAACTTCGAAAGAAGGTAGATGCGGTCCCTAGCGCAACTTATAACATCGTCGAAAATCAGTGCGGACGGGAGAGCTTTGGTACACCCTGTTAAAAAAACGGAAAAATGGAGGCGGTACAATTGGAGAGCGATCTGCCTTCACCAACATGTATAAGCAATTCATTAATATATATATATATATATATATATATATATATATATATATATATATATATTTGAATTACAAAAAACTAATAACAAAAAAAATTGCTTGACGCGAGATTCGGTCCGGCGAACTTCGGATTACGAACCCGAGCGCTTACCGCTACGCCACGACGCTGTAGAAAATTATTAATCGTATAGAGTATTTCACCGCAACCGTTTCTTTTAACTGTCGACTTTCTCGACAACGGCTGAGAAGCGCATCTTGGTGCTTTGCCACATTACACCTTTGGCCATGAGCTTTTATTATGCGCAGTATGAATCGAATCTGAATTTCACAATTGGCGGCCTCGCCTTGTGAGTAAAACAGCCTTTGCAGCAAATCCGCTTTCCGCAAGTCAATCAAGAAACCTCGCGTCACTTCTACAACCGAGCTAGGTAATGAATGCTACATCTACGTCTCCATCTACATCTTTGCAAACTACTATGAAGCCCATAGTAGAGCGTACTTCTTATTATAGCACTTGCTAAGGTCAACTAGACCAAGTTAGATTGGCATCATGATGGTGAAAAAAGTTTTCATAACCTATTTGTGTAAGCAAGGGAAGCCATGTTGTGTAATATAGATTACGAATAGTGCGCTGAGCGATAATGTATTACCAGTCCCCTCCAGGATGTCTCATCCAGTGAAGGCCTTAGCACTGTAGATATTTATTCATCCATTGCCTAGGTATATTATGCAAGGCGATCATCATTGAGGATATTTGACAGAGTTATTCTATTTGCATTCTACGTTTACATATGTACTTCACAACGGTCCTGGAGTGCGTGGAGGAAGGTAATTAGAGTGGAAAATTAATTGCGTAGTCTTAAGTTAGAGTGTCTGTAACAGCTAATCGGTATCGTAAGCTGCTTCCATGAATGTACTGACAACAACACGGTACATGTGGGAAATTAAGGATAGGATATTAGCAAAAATGAATCTATAAGAACGGATGGTCAGGCGAGAATTCCCAGAAGAGAAAAATGTTCTAAGTTAATTACCTCTGTACGTTAAATAAGGAGTTTATCTATTTTAGGCGCAGACTTCTGCAGGAGGCGATATTATGGCCAGTGGCTTGTATAAAGAATGCAGATGACTCAGAATTAACCATTTTCACTCCCTGAGATAATGTTTTATGAGGTAACAAATTAGTTTATTATGTTCCATTAACTGATAAAAATAACTAAATATAACTAAAGTCCATAGAAACTGGCACATTGCATTGCATTATAAGGAAACGCAACATTCTCTTGTCTTCAGGGTGGCTAGATAAGAGAAAAAAAAAAGAAACAGAAAAGAGCCGCGATATCAAGCGTGGCAGTCACAGGTAGCGGATGTGGTAGACGCGGTATTGTATATGCGAACCGCATTCTGGGTGTATACAAACGAGAATTTCTTCGTTTTATTCGTCTTGCCAGATGTATGGACTTTTGTTGCACTCAATGAAAACTGTCTTGGCATCATAAACCGTTAACTGAAAAGTGGTTGCCGACTGCTATCCAGCCAACATCTTCCTAGCGACTAATGTACCATCAAAGAAAAGTGACTAAGTACCGACGACAAATCGGTGCCTGCTACGACAAGGGATGCTGGATGAGTGTTTGAGGTGACCCGGAATTAGAATTTAGCGATGTTTACCTCACATGTATGTTGTCATCTGTGATGTCCCAACTCTACTGTATGCCCAGTAGCACTCTCAGGTTCTGGACGTGACAGCAAATGGGGTTAATTTAGAGAAAGAGAGAGTCTTGCTTTGGCACGTGTTTATTATCCGTCAATATTCATGAAGTACTGATGAAAGCCGTACAAAACTTACGGCCGATGTTATGACGTTTCCTGAGCCCTCATTCAGTAATGCTAAAAACGTCATCTGATGAATTTCAGTGGCTGCAGAAGACAAAAAATTTCAGGAGTGTGGTCCCAGAGTTCACTTGTACTATTGTATTTTTCTATGTGCCATGTAAATACTAATAAGTCAAAATATACCTTCATAATACAATTATTAAGTAAATAACTCATAAAAAGTTCCACAGTAACAACTGACATCGGACATGTTTCCGTACCGTTGCGAACCTAAATTTGGCTTGGTGTAACAGGAATAGTGGTGGTTTATAGGATCTACCATAACATCAGTTCAATCTGAACTGCCATTTCGAGTCTTTCTAAAATATTTTTATAGACGCCTCTCTCTCCTGACCCAGTTTGAGTGATGTGAGGTCAGAAAATCGAAGCATAAACGTCAACTCAATAACGGAATTAAGACGCCTGACGACAAATATTATTTTAATTTATATTAGCATTCAGTGAAAAGAGTTTCTCGTTTACGTACTACATTTGTTTGGGTGTACATCGATGTGGTAGAAATCACACCTGAGTCCACTACTATTCCCAAAACACTGTCTGCCACCACAGCAAAATGAAACACATGTAATTTTTACCGAATTTAAAACTACTGGGAAATCACGTGTAAAGCGTCTCATCTTAAAGGAATTTTCGCTCTGATTTGAAACTGGTTATCAAATTTTATGAATCTAATATTTCTGAAGTTATGAGAAATTTAACAATATGATCGATAGTGTGGTAATTTTAATTCAGCTGATCCATTTGGGTTAATGTTCATCCGTAAAATATAATCGTTATTTTTCAAAACAGTCGTTTAGTTCAACAATGGCTTCCTCTGTTAATGTGATATTGTTTTAAAAGTAGCTAAATAAGTAGATCCCCTGGGAATCTATTACCGTACTGTGGTCTTTAGTTGTTACAGTTCCTCAGATCGTGGTAGCAAACTATGGGGTGATGAATTTATATTTCTTATGGGAAGCCTAAAACACGATTTTAGAAGGACTCTATGCTATATGTGGAATCAGCAATCAAGAATGTTATGCTGTTGTTGTAAATATATCTTATGAACGAGAAAAAATGGAATTGGCGTGATGTAAATTTAGATTAGGATCAAATAGATTCCAGGATGAAATTTTCATTCTGCAGCGGAGTGTGGGCTAGTATGAAATTTCCTGTCTGATAAAAAGTGTAAGCCAGACCGAGACTCTTACTCGGGATCTTTGCCTTTCTCAGGCAAGTGCTCTAGCGACTGAGCTACACAAGCCCGACTCAGTACTGTTGTCATAGCTTTACTTCCGCAGTATCTCAAAATGGTTCAAATGGCTCTGAGCACTATGGGACTTAACATCTATGGTCATCAGTCCCCTAGAACTTAGAACTACTTAAAGCTAACTAACCTAAGGACATTACACAACACCCAGCCATCACGAGGCAGAGAAAATCCCTGACCCCGCCGGGAATCGAACCCGGGAACCCGGGCGTGGGAAGCGAGAACGCTACCGCAGTATCTCGTCAAATGGCTTGTTGCTAGGTGTCTCGAGAGACTTTGTTCGACAAACGGTAATCAATTATTATATCGGCGTCGAACTCACGGTAGTAATCACTAATCAGTGACACACAGATAAAGGAACGCGAATATGTTTAAAAAATTGGATGTGGAGGCTCCTAGAAGGTCTCAGGAAACATACTCTGACCAGACTTCACGCCGAAGTCCTCTATTCAAAAACAAACGTCTCCGCTATGCCTCATGAAGTGAAGACGTGGAACACTGTTATTGTTTTTGGATCAATTCATTGTCATTCAAGAGGAACAGCTATGCGTCATCAGATCCCTCACTATCCCTTCGCTTAACACCTCCAGCAACACGTACATTGCACTATACACCGAGATTCAGGTGCCCTCACCTGTGGGTTTTAAGCAACCTATACCATGAAAAAGACATTCACATTTTCTCCCTTGCTACTGTTGGGAAGCAGCCTACTCACGCCATATAAAATTCACATGCTTTCCATTGTGTGCCAGCCTAGTCCGCTGTAACTAGCTATGACGTCACAAATGTTCCGCAATACCTTAAAAATAAAGTAAATAATCGGAAAAGTTAATAGCATGTCATGAGTGATGCTAAACTAATAATGTATTAGTTTCAGTTTGGTTACTTAAACAGTTTTCGAAATTTGGACATTTTACGTAAAAATCATCGGCGCAACAGAAAGGAGCTAGAAACGTCAAAATTGATATTCAGATTCCTTTTTCATTGTAATTTAATGGAAACAGCATGCTGGATCTCACAAAGTAATATTTTGGTTGACACTCATGATTTCCTGTTTTTGTGTCCTAAGAGTACAGAAGCAAGACAGATTAAGTAAGTCATTAGATAAAGCTAGGACGCTTAGGTTTAGGTAGAATGGAGATACGCTATAATAACAAATACGTGAGAAGATTCAAAAAGGTAGCTATAAAACTATAGCTGTAGCGTCTGCCCAAAGAGCAAGTTCAGAGCTCATCTATTGCGTGCAGGACAACTAAAATAATTCCCTCGCCAAAAGTATTTAACCTAGCCACATTAGAATTTTATTATAGATACTTACCTGTGTGCTGAATGCACAATTAAATGGAGAGCTTCATTGGTCTTCAGCGAATGAAGCAATTAATTATTTAGTAACTTGAAGTGGTGTTTTGTTGGCCCAGCGGCTTGCCAGTAAGGCAAATGTTGTCGGCTGCGTCTTCGGCGGTCCGCATGGCGGTTATATAAATAAGAGCGTGCGAGCTAAAGAAAGGCCCCAGCTCTCTTCTGTATTCATATCAGCGCGTACTCCGTGTCGGAAGCCGCGTCGCGTTTGTGCAGTTGCCAGTAACAGCCTTGGATGCCATATTATGTAACTCGATATGCACTTGACAATGAGTTCGCATTGGGGTAAAGAGTTAATAACGGAACGACTCCAGTGATTTAGTCTCAGTTTGCGTATGTCGTATTTTCACGTGTCGCCGCGGGACAGACTTTCTACCATTATTAGTGTGGCGTTTGATGAGTGTTAACATCAAATTTTGGCGAACATTCACTTTGAACATTTACATCGATAACGTTTATTGAACAGTTTCGTTATCTAGCGATAATTGGATCCGCACAATAGACTCTGAATAGCTCTGATAGTACAGTGGCTGATATGGGTAATCATTTGTCTGGGATTTTACGCTTTATCGTTTTCAGAATATATTGAAGATTGTTATAATAAGCTACATTTTCTATGAATCCCAGACATCATCCTAAATCCTCAGAATAACGAACTCCAGTAATCAATAACTTAAATTCTCCATCAGAGTGGGTACAGTGAACTTTAACTACAGGCATGACGTTTTTGCTAATCACTTTCTGGTTGCCAACATTGTGGTTAGAGAGCCTGTGTTGAGGATGGCAACAGACAATAGAAAATATAATTCTTTTATTTTCCACCCGCTGCCCCAAACTACGTTCAAACTACTAGTCCTACAGAAAAAAATGAAGAGCATGTTTTTGTAGAAAATTTAATGTAGTCCGATTTTATACTGGGATGCGTTCTTGCTAGAGGCTCCAGTTTTCGAACTGTCCAAGAAAAATGTACAAAAGTAACGTTTTTCTTGAATAACTCGGAAACCATGGCCTCCAGCGAAAATGTAACCCGCGACAAAATTTAACTACATTAAATTGCCTACAGTAAGGCCCTGTTCACTTTTTCCTTACGAGTAATAGTTTACACGTAGCGAGCGAGAGAATATGAAAATCTCGTGCATGGTTTATGAGGGCACAGAGGATTGCGTAAAACATATAGACATGGGCAGCTGAATCACCCATATCACCCATTGTGTACACTCATCAGAGTCACATACACTAAAAACATGCCATTGAGGCATATGTCAAGTACCCGTCCAAGTACTGCCTACTGAAAGGGCTTGGTGCACACTGTGTACAAGACGAGAACGACAAACGTGATTTGAAGTAACAAGGAAGAAATCATTCTTCGCAGAACTACATATGAGTTTTTTTCGTCCAGTAGAGAAAAAATCCACACCTGGCGGTAATGACTAAGGTAGCTTCTGGATGCACAGTAACGTGAATCTTCCGTAACAGTGGGACACACAGTGATTTTAATCAGTAGAGCCTAAATCTCCTCGCAGTTCCGCTTAGGAGAATTGTGGCGCCGGCGCTGCGTTGAAAGCAACTAATCGCAGCAATTCTCAGATAACAGCGCCGGCTCGACAATAAATTCTGAGCGCAACAAACACGCAGATAACCGGAAGAGAAGAGCTGGGGAAAAAAGTACGCACACTTGCTCTTCCTACGTCGCTGTCTGTCTGTCTCTCTCTATCTCTCTCTCTCTCGCGCACACACACACACACACACACACACACACAGACAGACACACACACACACACTGGCCAGAGTACAAACAGCTCCAACATGTAGGAACAGAATTAACACAAACACGGTTACGTCGAATATACGACGTGCACTTGTGAATAAATTTAATCCTTTTTTCTCCAAATGTGTAGCCTACTCTCGGACCAATATTTAAAGAATTCGCCATCTCTTGAACGATTACTGTGAATGTTTAATTAAAAATTCCAGAGTACGTCACAGAATGCAGGCGACAAATTTCTCATATTCCCTCGTAGGAAAGAATGTCACCGTCTAAAGCGGTCAATGGAACTTCAAGTGCCCCTGTATCCTATGAATAGAACGTCAGTGTTGATCTTGTAACGACTATTTCTCATTTGTGCAACAGTTCAGAAACCAGCATGGAACGCAGATGATTTTCTCCCATGAAATTTTCTAGTATGTAATATTGTGAATCGCGAACAAGCGAATGGTGTCGCTGTGGCGTCTTGTTATGTTACCTGGAAGTATTTGACAGTCTGGAGTGCAATGTTTTATAACTTCGTGTCATATTGAAACTGCCTGCCACATCTGAACTCGAAACTGGCGGCTTGCAACGTAGTAATTACAGATGATTGCAGTATTTTGTTCCGCTTTATGAGCCTGTGTTT
The DNA here is from genome assembly GCF_023898315.1 of Schistocerca nitens. Taxonomy (NCBI): domain Eukaryota; kingdom Metazoa; phylum Arthropoda; class Insecta; order Orthoptera; family Acrididae; genus Schistocerca; species Schistocerca nitens. The sequence continues at coordinate 75,573,196 of NC_064614.1, forward strand.
GAATTTTTACAGAATGATTTCAATGCAGTTTCTGGTACGTATTTCATGACATTTATGTCTCAGTTATAACCTCGTACGTTTTGGAACGAAACTGAGAATATACGTCGCAGTTATGGCTCCTCTGATTCGCTGAATGCGCTAATCCTTTGCTTTCTGCTCCTCTTCTCATGATAATGCTCATGATAAATATCGTTTATCTATTGAAAATATTTGTTTTATCGTTCTGCGTCGTATTTCGCAATTTTTCAGTCCTTTGGTCACTACACCTACTCCTAACAAAATTCTTTCAGCTTTTCTGCTCGACAGGTGGTTAATTTCTGATCTGTTTCACGGTATATTTTTACATACAAAGACGAGCCGTACTTCTAAAGCATTTTAGGAAGTTTTATCGGAGAGAGGCTACCATAAGTCCACATATTTGGTCGTCGCATTCTCACGTACAGTCGTAGAGAACGACAGGAGCTGTTGCTTCTGTGAGTTCAACAATATAGTGGTATGCTCCTGGAAATATAAGCACTGCTATATCATTCAAGCTTCCAAACCAACTTATATTGACAGATGTGAAAATTACCGGACTATCCGTTTAATAAGTCACGGCTGCAAAATACTAACGCAAATTCTTTACAGACGAATGGAAAAACTGGTAGTAGCCGACCTTGGGGAAGATTAGTTTGGATTACGTAGAAATATCGGAACATGTGAGGCAATACTAACCATACGACTTATCTTAGAAGCTAGATTAAGGAAAGGCTAACCTACGTTTCTAGCATTTGTAGACTTAGAGAAAGCTTTTAACAATGTTGACTGGAATACTCTCTTTCAAATTCTGAAGGTGGCAGGGGTAAAAGACAGGGAGCGAAAGGCTATTTACAGTTTGTACAGAAACCAGATGGCAGTCGAGGGACATGAAAGGGAAACAGTGGTTGGGAAGGGAGTGAGACAGGGTTGTAGCCTCTCCCCGACGTTATTCAATCTGTATACTAAGCCAGCAGTAAAGGAAACAAAAGAAAAATTCGGAGTAGTTATTAAAATCCAAGGAGAAGAAATAAAACTTTGAGGTTCGCCGATGACATTGTAATTCTGTCAGAGACAGAAAAGGACTTGGAAGAGCAGTTGAACGGAATGGACAGTGTCTTGAAAGGAGGATATAAGATGAACATCAACAAAAGCAAAACAAGGATAATGGAACGTAGTCGAATTAAGTTGGGTGATGTTGAGGGAATTAGATTAGAAAGTGAGACACTTAAAGTAGTAAAGGAGTTTTGCTATTTGGGGAGCAAAATAACTGATGATGGTCGAAGTAGAGAGGAAATAAAATGTAGACTGGCACTGGCAAGGAAAACGTTTCTGAAGAAGAGAAATTTGTTAACATCGAGTATAGACTTAAGTTTCAGGAAGTAGTTTCTGAAAGTATTTGTATGGAGTGTAGCCATGTGTGGAAGTGAAACATGGACGATAAATAGTTTGGACAAGAAGAGAATAGAAGCTTTCGAAATGTGGTGCTGCAGAAGAATGCTGAAGATTAGATGGGTAGATCACATAACTAATGAGGAGGTATTGAATAGGATTGGGGAGAAGAGAAGTTTGTGGCAGAACTTGATTAGAAGAAGGGATCGGTTGGTAGGACGTGTTCTGAGGCATCAAGGGTTCACCAATTTAGTCAATTTAGTATTGGAGGGCAGCGTGGAGGGTAAAAATCGTAGAGGGAGACCAAGAGATGAATACACGTAGCAGATTCAGAAGGATGTAGGTTGCAGTAAGTACTGGGAGATGAAGAAGCTTGCACAGGATAGAGTAGCATGGAGAGCTGCATCAAACCAGTCTCAGGACCGAAGACCACAACAACAACAACGACATATATATTAATTTGTTTGAAAGATGCATGTTCCTGTAATTACAAGTACAGCTACCCACGAACCCTCGGAGGTCCTATGTGGGCTGTAATTATCGTATGGCAGCGAAACTTGGTGGATACGCTAATGTGTTAATGCAAAAGCAATTGTCATAATGTGAGAGAACAGTGTGGCTATTGGGAAGAGAAACGGTGCACTACTAGTGGAAGTGTTTTGTGCGAACGACAGAAATTACAATGCTGCATTAAGAGGGTTTTACCGACTGAAAGATCCAAGGAGAAGCCTGATGTTATTCAGTGGTTTAAAGAAGATGATAAATTCGAAAACACCGGTGAGTCTAGTGTGGCACCTGGAAGAACAAGGCATTTTATCGCGGTGTAAGTTACTGACGAGGTTGCTGATACTGTTAAATCACCATGCAGCACGTGCCCCGGGACATGCTAGTGCTCGAGCAGTGACCCGAGAATTGTTCATCCCATGGTCAGCACTACGGAAAGGCTGGTACCTTTACGATGTCCAGGCGGTGCAGCAACTGGAACCTCATGATCCGGAGCAACGTTCTGAAATTTTTCTTCGGCTTTTGGCGTGGATCAGAGTTGATGATCTGTGGCAGGGAAATATTCCGTGGAGTGACGAGACCTATATTACACTGCAGGGTACCGTAAAAAAAAGAACTACCGAATTTGGAGTATTGTTAAACAGTGTGTTATGCAGGAAGAGCCGTTGCAACCTCCCATGACCCCCACCCCCTCCCCCCTTTGTCATTGTGTGGTGTGGATTCACCGTTACTATTAGTCCGTGAGCAAACAGAGGGCCTGGCAGGTTTACCGTGAGGTCAGCACGTTATCGAGACCTCCTTGTACGACATGTGATTCCTGCTTTTGAAGAGCGCAACTGCGTGAAGACCTCTGTTTTCAAGCAAAATTGGACAACACCTTATATCACTTGCCCAGTAAAACGTCTGCTTAATGTAACCTTCCACGAAAGTATTATCTCCAGAGGTTATCCAGATGCATGGTTGCAACATCACTTGATCTGAACCCATGTGGGGCTTACTAGCCACACTTTCCTGATGACAGGAATACGTTGCTCAGATTCCATCGGATATGCTGCGAGCAATAGTAAACATGGTGAACAAATCGTACAAGCTGCTGTTAATAACAGCATCACCATTATGCCTTTCTCACTTGATTCATCTTTTCCGCGCACCTCCTGCTCCTAAACCATTACTTATGGAAACATTTCTATACGCCTTTCATGCATTCACAATGGCAGATTTGCACGTGGTGGCCAAAATTGGAACTAATTTACTTTTCCAGCCTAAGTCGGTTACGCATTAAGGTTTTAGAACACCTGTCAAATTCCGTTGCCATACGACAATTACAGCCCACACTGGGTGTCTGAGAGTAGCTGCACTTGAATTATAGTCTGAAATTACAATGAAATCCAGACCATCAGCTGCTTACAGGTGTCGATAAGTATCAACGGGGACAGTTGAAAATGTGTGCCCCGACCGGGACTCGAATCCGTGATGTCCGGAAGAACAGATACCATCTTCATATAGATAAGGATTACCGGCCAATGATCTTCTTCAGTGCAGATGCACTCACATTGCTCAAACTCTTACGAGAATCGTGCCGCGTGTAATGAGTATAGTGGGAAGGGACACTACAAATGTAGTGTGTGGACAATTAGTTGCAAGTGTGGGTCTCACGGAGAGAGTGCCAGAGATCACTCCCTGCAGTCGAACTATGTGTTCTCCATGGCTCAGTCTGATAGAGCGATGTAAGCAGGAGATCCTGGATTCGAGTCCCGGTCTGGGCATACGTTTTCAACTGTTCCAGTTGATATTTACCAACGCCTGTATACAGCTGTTGTTGTTGTTGTGGTCCTCAGCCCTGAGACTGGTTTGATGCAGCTCTCCATGCTACTCTATCCTGTGCAAGCTTCATCTCCCAGTACCTACTGCAACCTACATCCTTCTGAATCTGCTTAGTGTATTCATCTCTTGGTCTCCCCCTACGATTTGTACCCTCCACGATGCCCTCCAATACTAAATTGGTGATCCCTTGATGCCTCAGAACATGTCCTACCAACCGATCCCTTCTACTCGTCAAGTTGTGCCACAAACTCCTCTTCTCCCCAATCCTATTCAGTACCTCCTCATTAGTTATGTGATCTACCCATCTAATCTTCAGCATTCTTCTGTAGCACCACATTTCGAAAGCTTCTATTCTCTTCCTGTCCAAACTATTTACCGTCCATGTTTCACTTCCATACATGGCTACACTCCATACAAATACTTTCAGAAATGACTTCCTGACACTTAAATCTATACTCGATGTTAACAAATTTCTCTTCTTCAAAAACGCTTTCCTTGCCATTGCCAGTCTACATTTTATATCCTCTCTACTTCGACCATCACCGGTTATTTTGCTCCCCAAATAGCAAATCTCCTTTACTACTTTAAGTGTCTCACTTTCTAATCTAATACCCTCAACATCACCCGACTTAATTCGACTACATTCCATGATCCTCGTTTTGCTTTTGTTGATGTTCATCTTATATCCTCCCTTCAAGACACCATCCCTTCCGTTCAACTGCTCTTCCAAGTCCTTTGCTGTCTCTGACAGAATTACAATGTCATCGGCGAACCTCAAAGTTTTTATTTCTTCTCCATGGATTTTAATACCTACTCCGAATTTTTCTTTTGTTTCCTTTACTGCTTGCTCAATATACAGATTGAATAACATCGGGGAGAGGCTACAACCCTGTCTTACTCCCTTCCCAACCGCTGCTTCCCTTGCACGTCCCTCGACTCTTATAACTGCCTTCTGGTTTCTGTACAAATTGTAAATAGCCTTTCGCTCCCTGTATTTTACCCCTGCCACCTTTAGAATTTGACAGAGAGTATTCCAGTCAACATTGTCAAAAGCTTTCTCTAAGTCTACAAATGCTAGAAACGTAGGTTTGCCTTTCCTTAATATTTCTTCTAAGGTAAGTCGTAAGGTCAGTATTGCCTCACGTGTTCCAGTATTTCTACGGAATCCAAACTGATCTCCCCGAGGCCGGTTTCTACTAGTTTTTCCATTCGTCTGTAAAGAATTCGTGTTAGTATTTTGCAGCTGTGGCTTATTAAATTGATTGTCCGGTAATTTTCACATCTGTCAACACCTGCTTTCTTTGAGATTGGATTTATTATATTCTTCTTGAAGTCTGAGGGTATTTCTCCTGTTTCACACATCTCGCTCACCAGATGGTAGAGTTTTGTCAGGACTGGCTCTCCCAAGGCCGTCAGTAGTTCCAATGGAATGTTGTCTACTCCGGGGGCCTTGTTTCGACTCAGGTCTTTCAGTGCTCTGTCAAACTCTTCACGCAGTATCGTATCTCCCATTTCATCTTCATCTACATCCTCTTCCATTTCCATAATATTGTCCTCAAGTACATCGCCCTTGTATAGACCCTCTATATACTCCTTCCACCCTTCTGCTTTCCCTTCTTTGCTTAGAACTGGGTTTCCATCTGAGCTCTTGATATTCATACAAGTGGTTCTCTTATCTCCAAAGGTCTCCTTAATTTTCCTGTAGGCAGTATCTATCTTACCCCTAGTGAGAAAAGCCTCTACATCCTTACATTTGTCCTCTAGCCATCCCTGCTTAGCCATTTTGCACTTCCTGTTGATCTCATTTTTGAGACGTTTGTATTCCTTTTTGCCTGCTTCATTTACTGCATTTTTATATTTTCTCCTTTCATCAAATAAATTCAATATGTCTTCTGTTACCCAAGGATTTCTACTAGCCCTCGTCTTTTTATTTACTTGATCCTCTGCTGCCTTCACTACTTCATCCCTCAGAGCTACCCATTCCTCTTCTACTGTATTTCTTTCCCCCATTCCTGTCAATTGTTCCCTTATGCTCTCCCTGAAACTCTGCACAACCTCTGGTTCTTTCAGTTTATCCAGGTCCCATCTCCTTAAATTCCCTCCTTTTTGCAGTTTCTTCAGTTTTAATCTACAGGTCATAACCAATAGATTGTGGTCAGAGTCCACATCTGCCCCTGGAAATGTCTTACAATTTAAAACCTGGTTCCTAAATCTCTGTGTTACCATTATATAATCTATCTGATACCTTTTAGTATCTCCATGGTTCTTCCATGTATACAACCTTCTTTCATGATTCTTAAACCACGTGTTAGCTATGATTAAGCTGTGCTCTGTGCTTAATTCTACCAGGCGGCTTCCTCTTTCATTTCTTAGCCCCAATCCATATTCACCTACTACGTTTCCTTCTCTCCCTTTTCCTACACTCGAATTCCAGTCACCCATGACTATTAAATTTTCGTCTCCCTTCACTATCTGAATAATTTCTTTTATTTCATCATACATTTCTTCAATTTCTTCGTCATCTGCAGAGCTAGTTGGCATATAAACTTGTACTACTGTAGTAGGTGTGGGCTTCGTATCTATCTTGGCCACAATAATGCGTTCACTGTGCTGTTTGTAGTAGCTTACCCTCATTCCTATTTTCCTATTCATTATTAAACCTACTCCTGCATTACCCCTATTTGACTTTGTGTTTAAAACCCTGTAGTCACCTGACCAGAAGTCTTGTTCCTCCTGCCACCGAACTTCACTAATTCCCACTATATCTAACTTTAACCTATCCATTTCCCTTTTTAAATTTTCTAACCTACCTGCCCGATTAAGGGATCTGACATTCCACGCTCCGATCCGTAGAACGCCAGTTTTCTTTCTCCTGATAACGACGTCCTCTTTGTAGTCCCCGCCCGGAGATCCGAATGGGGGACTATTTTACCTCCGGAATATTTTACCCAAGAGGACACCATCATCATTTAATCATACAGTAAAGCAGCATGCCCTCGGGAAAAATTACGGCCGTAGTTTCCCCTTGCTTTCAGCCGTTCGCAGTACCAGCACAGCAAGGCCGTTTTGGTTATTGTTACAAGGCCAGATCAGTCAATCATCCAGACTGTTGCCCTTGCAACTACTGAAAAGGCTGCTGCCCCTCTTCAGGAACCACACGTTTGTCTGGCCTCTCAACAGATAGCCCTCCGTTGTGGTTCTACCTACGGTACGGCTATCTGTATCGCTGAGGCACGCAAACTTCCCCACCAACGGCAAGGTCCATGGTTCATGGGGGGTGTATGGAGCAAATGGTCTGTATTTCACTGTAATTTCACTCTTCGAGAGCTGCAAGACCACCAATGTCCGACATGGCAGAAAGAACAGACACCATCTTCATATTAATTATTGTCATCCGGTATATATCAAAGATTGGTTGATTCAAGATGTAAGTCAAAATGGTTCAAATGGCTCTGAGCACTATGGGACTCAACTGCTGAGGTCATTAGTCCCCTAGAACTTAGAACTAGTTAAACCTAACTAACCTAAGGACATCACAAACATCCATGCCCGAGGCAGGATTCGAACCTGCGACCGTAGCGGCCTCGCGGTTTCTAGACTGCTGCGCCTTTAACCGCACGGCCACTTCGGCCGGCGATGTAAGTCACTTACATTCGGCGCACACGTATGAAAAATAACGATAGTGATGCATGCTAGTAAATACAGCCTTGGAGAGAATGAATTTGTGTTTTAATCTGACTTTCTCTTTTACTATTTATTAAGCGAGAACCTCTTACCAAGATATTACCAAGAAAAATGTCTTTGATACTCGTCGTAGAGTTTTCCACCATTCTCCAACATTGACATGAAATACACTAATGGCCATTAATATTGCTACACCAAGAAGAAATACCGATGATAAACGGGTATTCATTGGACAAATATATTATAATAGAACTGATATGTGATTTCATTCTCACGCAATTTGGGTGCATAGATCCTGAGAAATCAGTACCCAGAACAACCACCTCTGGCCGTAATAACAGCCTTGATACGCCTGGGCGTTGAGCCAAACAGAACTTGGATGGGGTGAACAGGTACAGCTGCCCATGCAGCTTCAACACGAAACCACAATTCATCAAGAGTAGTGACTGGCGTATTGTGACGAGCCAGTTGCTCGGCCACCATTGACAAGACGTTCTCAGTTAGTGAGAGATCTGGAGAATGTCCTGGCCAGAGCAGCAGTCGAACATTTTCTGTACCCAGAAAGGCCCGTACAGGACCTGCAACATGCGATCGTGCATTATCCTGCTGAAGTGAAGGGTTTCGCAGAGATCTAATGAAGGGTAAGGCCACGGGTCGTAACACATCTGAAATGTAACGTCCACTGTTCAAATTGCCGTCAATGCGAGCAAGAGGTGACCGAGACATGTAACCAATGGCATCCGATACCGTCACGCCGGGTGATACGCCATTATGGCGATGACGAATACATGCTTCCAATGTGCGTTCACCGCGATGTCGCCAAACACGGATGCGACCATCATGACGCTGTAAACAGAACCTAGATTCATCCGAAAAAATGACGTTTTACACCCAGGTTCGTGCACCCAGGTTCGTCGCTGAGTACACCATCGCAGGCGCTCCTGTCTGTGATGCAGCGTCAAGGGTAGCCGCAGCCATGGTCTCCGAGCTGATAGTCCATGTTGCTGCAAACGTCGTCGAACTGTTCGTGTAAATGGTTGTTGTCTTGCAAACATCCTCATCTGTTGACTGAGGGATCGAGACGCGGCTGCACGATCCGTTACAGCGATGCGGATAAGATGCCTGTCATCTCGACTGCTCGTGAAACGAGGCCGTTGGGATCCAGCACGGCGTTCCGTATTACCCTCCTGAACCCACCGATTCCATATTCTGCTAACAGTCATTGGATCTCGACCAACGCGAGCAGCAGTGTCTCGATACGATAAACCACAATCGCGGTAGGCTACAATCCGACCTTTATCAAAGTCGGAAACGTGATAGTACGCATTTCTCCTCCTTACACGAGGCTTCACAACAACGTTTCACTAGGCAACGCCGGTTAACTGCTGTTTGTGTATGAGAAATCGGTTGGAATCTTTCCTCATGTCAGCACGTTGTGTAGTTGTCGCCACCGGCGCCAACCTTGTGTGAATGCTCTGAAAAGCTAATCATTTGCATATCATAGCATCTTCTTCCTGTCGGTCAAATTTCGCGTCTGTAGCACGTCATCTTCGTGGTGTAGCAATTTTAATGTCCAGTAGTGTAAAATAAAGGACTAGTGTGAATAATAGTCGCTCTCTCAAGGTTCAGTACAAACTTAAATATGTATGCGCAAGGTAGATAGTTCACCCTTAACTTTTGATGATTGAATTTGCCAGCGTCAGAATATGACATAAATGGCAGTATCTTTTGACTGTATTGATACAGAAGCTTAACTGTTTTTCACCGCCACGGACCGTAGACCTTAGCACTTTACAAAAATCTCAACTTTGTACCTCTGCCCTTTCCTAAGTAAAACGGGTCTTAACAGATGGAATGACAGACAGGCGGACAGCAAAGTAATTCTAGAACGGTTCTGTTTTTACCAACTGTGGGACAGAATCCTAAAAAGTGTCTAAAAATGACCAATTAGTTTATTAAAACATTTCTAAAAATTTAAACTCGTATATCTTTGTTATAACTATTGAATACATATGGTGTTTGATTTTGTGGAAATCGTAGGACTAAATCCTATTTCATGTAACATCTAAGAAAAATAGAAGCGACGCACTGCTAAGGATATATCCGAATGGGTCGGAAATCGGTAGATGTAATGCACACTTACAGACAAACGAATGATGACAACTTCTGAAAAATGTACATGATTTATCCGAGGGAAAGAGTTTCACTAATTGAGCCAGTTAATAACGCATTGGTCTACCTCTGGCCCTTACTCAAGCAGTTATTCGATTTGACATTCAGTGGTTGAGTTGTTGGATGTCCCCCTGACGGATAAAGTGCTGTTCAGTTGGCACGTTAGATCGGCAAAATTCCGAGCTGGTTGGAGGGTTTTGCTCATAATGCTCCAAATGTTCTCACTCGGACTGAGATTCGGTTACCTTGATGGCTAATACACGGATTGGCAAGCACAAAGGCAAGCGATAGAAACCCTTGTCGTGTGCGGGCGAGCATTATCTTCCTAAATTGTGAGCCTGGGACGGCTTGCCATGAAGGGCAATAAAACTGGGCGTAGAATATCGTCGACACACTACTGTACCAAACCATGTAATCTTAATTCTTGAATCTGGTACCATCTACAAAATAAAGTGTACAGCACCTTCATGGATACAGTTAAGGATATGGCAGAGATGTGTACAGAATTACATCCACGTGGGAGGACGACACGTGAAATGCCTCAGGAAGAGCGCTCATTACATCACCATATTTCACATCGTAAGTAGGACATAGGTCAAGTCAGAGACCATTTACGTATGGGCTTAATCGATAAGTGTAGATTTCTAATAGATTTGTACAAATTAGGGCAGTTTTTCGTAATGAAGTGAGTGCCTTTCGTAGCCACACATCCGCAGTTATCTCGTTAATTCCTGTCATAGCCAGGATGGAGACAAGTGATTTAAAAGGTTTACATTAAGTTAGATTATTTTTAAATAAAAACTTTTAATAATCAAGATCGCATATTAATAACATTAAATGATGACCAATATCAACTGATACTACAGCTATCTTCAGATCTGGAATAATAACAGAAAAGCGCACTAAGGTAGATTAGCAGAAGGTATTATACAAACCGTAATAACACAAGCAAACGTTCAGTTAAATACCGATTAGAAAAACATGTGTAGTTTCTGCTGCCAAAGCAAGACTAAGACACGTCTGCACAGTTGACCCTCTCGTAAGAGACAGATCTCAGTAAGATAATGGGGTATGTTATTCAGACAAAGTATTATGTATTCGAACCTAAGAAATAAAAAGAGGCGCCATTACAAAACGAAATACAAAAATGCGTTAATCCGAGCAAAGTTATTCATAGTACCAACTCTTCTTCGTAGTCCGTATTGCTGTGCAACATCTTGTTCGTGATATCGTTACAGCAATAATTTCTTAACTAAACCAGGCTATGTGTTGGTTGTTTGTGAGTCTAGTAGTATGTGGCCCATCCGCAGCTATAATTACACTAATTGTCTGTACAGGGATCGCACGTCCGCAAGGAAACGGCAGCATGCCCATAGATGGAGCCCGAGTAGAAATAATTAGAATAAATAAGACGTTGCAATACACGTAATAAAATGCAACAAGTAAACAGAGGATAAAGGAATTAATTGTTAGATTTACTGGAAAACTTTTGGCTTCTGTTGTATATTTTCTACGTGTCACTTTTCTCTAATACATATTTTGCAATAGACTTCGTATATTGTTATTATTGAAACATGTACAGTGAAAGGAAATTAAGAATTTCAAGCTACAGTGGTTGAAAAATATATAACTGTGAAACATAAACGTGTCAACAGCGAAATTAAGAGATTGTGGTTTACGTCGTTATCGGATGACTGCATTACTTAACAAAGATGACCGTTAGCTACAATGAGACGGCTGTTAGTTTTCTGCAGTTAGACTGCATTGGTTTGGAAGAAACTGTGTATTACGAGGAAGTAACAGCTCGAATATTTGTATTGACTAAACGGAATTAAAGCTGATAGGTAACTACCGAAACACGCACAGACCAATTAAATTATGTCAAAGCGTTCTGCAGCAAACTTCACGCCATTTCACGTGAGTGCAGAGTGGAATCCAGATTAGTGGATTAGCCAGTCTAGAGTGATCCAATACGACAGAAATTCCTTTGATGACGCTTATCGCCCGTGGTACCGAAACGTTAAGTAGCAGGAGCATCGTTACACGGCCCAACAGCAGTCCAACTCATGCTCTGAACATCTGCCGTCGGTCGACATGTTAATTAAAGACGCATACACGCGGTTCCTCAGTTATGGTAGATCGGGTGGTTAATTTTAATTATCTAACAGTGGATCTGGTAAATATGAAAAAAACTAAAAATTGAAACGGAGTGTTTCTTCTTTTCATTTCTTATTTGTTGCATATGGACAGGCTCCACGATTATTCACGTAATAAATTGTGACGGCATCAATAACACTAAAACTTTTTCGTAAATCAAATTGCTCAATCATAATTATCTGTTTGCTTGCGTCCACAATCCTGCAATATTTTAGAAAGGACAGCATTTTTGGCTGGGAAGTTATTACATGTATTTATTCAACACGCTCGCGGTTTCGGCATAATCTGCCACTCTCATGTCCGATATCAGCTTCAGATAGCAGTATTATTACATTAAGTTATATGTTACATTACATAAATGATTACGTGTATAATTATACAAAGGGAGTATGTAAACATGGTTGAAACACAGGCAATGTTCTCTTAAAAGGATGCAGTGACACATTAGTATGTCAGCTATCACATGAAAAACGAGTGATAGCCCGAAATCGTGACCGTGGTATTCGACATATTATTCATTTTTAGGTATTCCTCCATCATCATTTGATGTTACGTTTTCATCTCATATATATATATATATATACTTATTTTGTTCTTACATTGTCATATAATCTTTGGAAAAAGACATATGATTGCTTGCCGTAACTTGAGAAGGGAGGGCAAATGTTTCTCACCTTGTCGACGTCTGCGTTATTAGAGATGTAGCATAAGCCGTAACTGGAATCAGATTCGGTTAAGTGTCCATACGTCGCTTTATTTTAAGAATCATCTGGACATTTGCTTATGTGGGACTAGGCTAACCAAATATTATGAACAACCGGATACTTGAAATAATTATTAATTTCTACAGATTGAAACACTATATGTCACATTCCTTGAATTTCGACTGTCTCAGAAGCTAAAGCACGTGGTGACAGTTCTGAATATTACCGAACTATCAGTTTAATAAGTCATGTTTGCAAAACATTGACAGGAATTCCTGACACAAAAATGGAAAAGCTGGTAGAAGCTGACCTCGCGTGAGATCAGCTTGGATTGCAGAGAAATGATGTACCATGCGAGGCAATAGCGACGCTACGATTGTCTTAGAAGGTACGTTAAGGAAAAACAAACCTTCGTTTACAACTTTTCTAGACTCAGAGAAAGCTTTTGAGAACGTTGACTGGAACACTGTCTTTGAAATTCTGAAAGTAGCAAGCTAGAATACAAGAAACGAAAGGGTATTTGCAGCTTGTACAGGAACCAGACGGCAGTTGTAAAGATAGGGAGGCATTAAAAGTGAAGCAGTGGTTGAAAGGAGAAAGACAGGGTTGTAGCCTATCCCCGATGTTATTTAATCTGTACATTGAGAAAGCAGTAAAAGAAACCAAAGAAAAAGTTGGAGTAAGAATGAAATTGCAGGTAAAAGAAATAAAAAGCTTGAAGTTTACCGATGACACTGTAATTCTGTCAGAGGTAGCGAAGGACTTGGAAGAGCACTGGAACGGAATGGACAATGTCTTGAAAGGATGATATAAGGTGCACATCACCAAAGGCAAAACAAGGATAATGGAATATAGTCGAATGAAATCAGGTGTCGTTGAGGGAAGTAGATTAGAAAACGTGACACTTACATCATCAGATGAGTTTTGCCATATCGACAACAAGACAACCAACAATGCCCGAAGTGCAGAGAATATAAAATGTAGACTGAAAATGGTGGCCGGGGGGAGGGGGGGGGGGGGGCAGGAGGAGCGTTTCTGAAGAAGAATTTCTTAACGCCGAACATAGATAATTAGGAAGTCTTTTATGAAAGTATTTCTATGGAGTGTAGTCATGTATCGAAGCAGAACATGGACGATAAACAGTTTAAACGAGAACAGAATAGAAGTTTTTGAAATGTGGTGCTACAGAAGAATACCGAACATTAGGTGAGTAGATCTTATAACTAATGAGGAGGTATGAATGGAACTGGGAAAAAAAGAAATTTGTGGCACAACCTAACTAGAATAATGGGTAGGTTGGTAGGACATATTCTGGCACATCAAAAGATCTCCAATTTAGTACTGGAGGGAAGCGTGGGGGGGAAAATCTAGAGGGAGACCAAGAAATTTATACAGAAAGCAGCTTCAGAGTCATGTAGGATGCAGTAGTTACTCGGAGATGAAAAGGCTTGCATAGGGTATAGTAGCGTGGAGAGCTGCATCAAACAGTCTTTGCACTGAAAACCACTTCAACAACACAACAAGAAGCTAATATGATTCAAAAATTTTATTCGGCTTGTTAAGACCCCCATACACGATCAAACAATTCGTCAAACTTTACTATTTTTGCCAAATATTTGACCATGTACTGTGCTGTTTGACGTGTTTATCGGTGAAAGAGTATGTTTGATGTATTCGAGAGAAATCGTGATTCACCTTAAAATTTGGCAAGAGGTCAGACTGTTTTGCGTTGATGTTTCGCTGCATATGATTAGTGAAAAGGAGTTTTATTAACAATTTACCTCACTGTATCATGAGTTTGTACAACTGTTGAAACTACGATTAATAATAGAGAAAAACAGCGCTGACAGTTATCAGAATGGTAGCAGTAACATATCTTTCCAAGACATACATGATGCAGGAAGAGGTTAAGAAGAAAATAAATTTTCTATACACACGTACAAGTGGAGTTGGAATAAAATAAAATCGTAGTTCTCTGGTCCTTCGGCATACGATGTACGCTCCATGTTCCCCGGTGTGGTATTGTACTGAACTTTCATTAGAGGTACAAGTGAAACATAAACGTTCGCAGAGCTGTGTCGTCTTTTCCAATGTGTGGTAAGGGGAGCTGAGGAGAAAGTAACTCTAACAAGTTTTTAAAAGTTTCACCCTCCATTCTGCAAAAGTTGATGTAATCATCACGTTGCATGTGTAACATTTCTTTTAACGGGTTTTAATGTGTATATTTGTCTCTCATTTAAACAATTCCCTGGATCAGAATCTGTTTTCTTCTTCTTCTTTAAATACAGTAGCCAGAGTTAGTGCTAGATTATATCTCTAACCATTCCCACTAATGTTAAAATACAGCGTACACGAATAGCTTCTGCTTCGAAAGTAAGGTTAAAGTGACAAACGTGCTGTATTGTGTGGGGTCTCGTTTAGGAAATCGGTGAATAGATAAGAGCGAAGTTGACAAATACGTTTGATAGTGTGCGGAGGCCTTTAGTCTCACTGATCTCATAGCCAGCTCGTATAAAACAATTTATGCCCGCATAGGTTGTTATTCGACAGTGATTATTTCTTAAAATTTAAAATAATATAAACAAGAGTACTAGAAACGGTCATTGGCAGCGCCCTTCAAAAACTTTATACGTGTTAGTAATCTACTGGGGTTCCAGAAAAAAACAGTCTCGGTTGAGAAATTATTTAATGTCAGTGACGAGTTTCGCCCTTTTGGACATCATCAGATTGCAAGAAAACAATGAATTAGATACAAATGGAGGAAAAGAACATTTTTATATAATTTGTCGGTTTCTTGTTTTTGTAAATAATCTGATGATGCCCCAAAAGGGTGAAACGCGTCGTTGACATTGGATAATTTCGCATCCGAGGCTGTTTTTGTCCTGAAACACTTTTAAACTGGTTGCTGTAACAGTTTGCCATTACGGAATGGGAAAATCTATTGTGAACTAATGTAAGTAGGCTGTTCAGGTTTTCTTATTGGTAACGCCACGTAGCGCTCTGTATGAAAATCACTGGCTGTGCTTTGTGCAGTCTGTGGCTGGTTTGCATTGTTGTCTGCAGACAACAATGCAAACCAGCCACAGACTGCACACAGCACAGCCAGTGATATTCATACAGAGCGCTATGGCGTTACCAATAAGAAAACCTAAACAGCCTACTTACACTAACAACGGCTATAAATTGTTAGGCTATTTTCCTTGCATTCACAGATTGAAATAAAATTACTGGAAATAATGATAGCAGTATTTGTGTACAAACGATGTTGACGGTAACGTACGATATTTAGGGCAACATCTGTGCACAGAAATGAGCGCTAAGGATTATGTACGTTGAAACCTACTGCCTGATCAAAACTATGTACCGGCCTGGGACTCGAACTTGGGATCTTCGCCATTTGCGGGAAAGTGCTCACAAATTGAGCTATCCGAGTTCGACTCACGAGCAGCCCTCACAGCGTAAATTCCACCGAACCTCACACAAGTTCTCCTGCAACCTCGCGGGCCTGTTGGAAGAAATGGATATTGTCGGAGATACGACTTAGCCAAAGCCTGGAGTACTGTTTCCCCGACGAATTTCCACACTGCAATTAAGTGTGAGCTTGTTTTAAATTACGTAGCAAATTAAAACTGTGTGCCGGAAAAGAACACCCAGGTGGTGGGTTAGTCGTGTCTTCGTAATATCCTTTCTTCCAGGAGAGCTCGTTCCTTGAGGTTGCGGGAGATCTTCAACGAAAACTGGAATATAGGTTACGAGGTACTGGTAGGAGTAAAGCTGGGAGGACGGGATGTGTGTTGTGCTTGGATAACTCAGTAGGTGGCCACCCACCCTCGAAAGCGATAGACCGCAAGTTCGAGTCCGGGTCCGGCACACAGTTTTAATCTGCTAAGTTTCAAATCAGCTCAGACTCCGCGGCAAAGTGAAAATGCATCCAGGCATCTGTATGTTGTTCACCCGTACCCATTTTAAGGCATTTCACCAGAGTTAGGCAGCTTGACGAAGTTCATACTCGCTACTGAAGCACCTCATAACGAACTACTCGCAATTTGAGAAGAGCTGTGATGTCCATCAGAAGGTAAACAGTCACTTTCCTTAATCCTTACCACAGTTGTCAGTGGCACGTAGAGGTATTCAGTATGCAGATTAAAAAATGGAAACATCTTTTGTACGTTGCGCTCTAACGTAATATATCCGTCAGTTTAACAGAAAAATAATTGTCAAATCTTAAATCTGCTTCGCGAGAGAATTACAGCTGCGAAGTTATTTCAATTTTTCATTAAAACTAGAAACCCTTGTAGTATAGAGGATAATGGTAATACCTTCGTTGTGAAATTTAAATGTTTGTTATTTGTAACGTGATTGCTATGAATGAATAATGCTTTAATTTATGTTAAATTCAAGTCACAAAGCTGTTTAGTAACCAGAGAATAGCCATAAAATTGAAGTATACACAAATAATAAACGGTAAATGTTTTGTTGTATTAGCTTCTCTTACTTGTATCCCATCAGATATAGCCGACTTTGTTGATAGATGTTGGTTGATTCTCTGCTCTCCACATCACATTCCCCGGGTCCTATCGTTCTGGTATTTGTTTGATTGTTTAAAGGAAGATATTTAATGCCACAAATTTGGAAGTCTATATACAAGGATACGTCTTGTTTGAGTCATCCCCGTTTCGGTACTTCTGCGATGGGCTTGGATATTTGGTAAGATCGGTAGATAAAATCTTACTTCTGAATCCATTGGAAGTTTCGCGTTTCTTTCGGTGTAGCCGTATTAACATAATACTAACGCCACTTGTAATGGTGAATAGCAGGTTATATCTAGCATACGGTTGTGTACTTAAACGAGTAACAGAATTATACGGAACGCAGCCTTTTGTGTTCAATGAATACAAATGTCTTGAGGGTATTTCTGTTCTGTCGTTGCAACTACAAAAATGCCTGATTTTTTTCACCAGACGCATTTCGCTTCATTGAGGTAAAGCACCATCAGTGGTCTGTAATTAAGTTATTTACCTTTCGTCAGTGGTCTGTAATTGAGTTATTTACATTCCCTATTTGAATAAAGCGAAATACGTCTGGTGAAACAAATCAAGTAACAAAAATACCTTCAAGAATTATAAAGCAACTACGGACACTGTGCCCACACAAATGAAGAATTTAGTATAGATCTCTTTTATCACCATCAGGCTTCAACAACGTGTCGCAGAACAAGAACTGCTTTCTCGTAAATGAGCTAGGATTTACAGATAACGTATACTCAGAGATCGGATGAGTATTTTTCAAATCTCGTTTCGCAGTCTTGTTTCTGTCAGTCCAGATAACCTTAATCTATGCTACACGTAGAATATTATGCAGATCCTTGGTAATGTGTAAGAGTTGTAAGCCATCACCAGTAATTTCTTTAAGTTTTATTTTGCAGTGTAGTACAAACGTACAATCTTTGATTTATAAATGATAACCAAAAACAGAATTTCAGCTGTACCAAACATTCGGCTTCACTACCATTCAACGAAAAAATAATTTAAAATATTGTCTGTACTATGAAACACTTAAAGTTTTTCTTTTGTTTGATCAGTACTGCAGGAACGTTATTAATTAGCGTTGGGTGGTTTTTATATTGAGTTGACGTCACCATCAGAGTTATCGGAAAAATAAAGCACATGACGCTAAAATCACGTTGGCAAGCAGTTTCAATGGTTTCTGAATTCCGCTGTTTGGCTTATCAGCTCCACACAATTCAATTACATCTGCATAGCGAGGTATCAATTACTGCACTTCAGTCGCAGTTTGTTTTAAAGATTTACTCTTAAACTGTATTTTCGACAGGCGGAAAACGAAATAACAAATGGTCCATTAATGCAGTAACGGGTTTTCGCAACGTAGTAAACAATAAATCACAGGCACGATGAATTAGTATTTTTACCGTGCAAACAATGTAATGATTCCGCCGATCACAAATTGCGCTTCTGCCGAAACAAAACAGCGTTTTGATGGACGGCGTCCGACATAATTTTGTATGAGAATGGAACTGATTACGGGGGACATTTTCCGCTGATAACCGCGCCGATTCGAATCACCGTTCAAGAGACAGATACTATAAACGAACGTGTATTCCAGCTTTGTTCCTTAAGATGTAAGATACAATAACTATTACTTTAAGCAAACTTGGAAACATTATGAATGAAAACACACACAACACTGGTGTAATATTCTTCGATATTTATTGTATATTTCACAAAGCGGTTTTCGGTTGTTACGCCACCATCGGGAACGAAGAATCATCTACCTGATGGTGGGGTAGCAGCCGAATACCAGTGAAATAAATAATAAATATTGTATAATATTACACCAGTGCTGTGTGTATTTTTATGGATGAAGTACAAAATATTCTACAAGGAACAGACGGAATAGTCAATCAGTGCAAACTTAGTAACATTATTTTATGCAGTAGGTGATGCAATTGTGACCTGACTAACCTAAGGACATCACACACATCCATGCCCGAAGCAGTATTCGAACCTGAGACCGTAGCAGCAGCGCGGTTCCGGGCTGAAGCATCTAGAACCGCTCGGCCACAACCGCCAACCTTCTGTTATGAAGCCCCATCTCTTGAGGTTGTCTCTGGATCGACCAACTCCTCATTGTAATCTGTTGAAAGATTTCCACACCATCCAGCTTTCATTGTGTCCAGGTGGTAGATCTTCAGCTTCTGGCATCCATCCACGCAGGTGGGGAGTCGACGCCGGCCGGTGTGGCCGAGCGGTTCTAGGCGCTTCAGTCTGGCTCCGCACGACCGCTACGGTCGCAGGTTCGAATCCTGCCTCGGGCATGGATGTGTGTGATGTCCTTAGGTTAGTTAGGTTTAAGTAATAATTCAAGAACAGTCTTAATCGCATTTATTATTGTTATAATAAGGCCAACCGGTTTCAACCCGACGTAGGGGTCATATTCTGGGCGTTTACACCATTGGTCGACTGCTGGTGGTGTCACTCCTGCCGCTATGTAGACAGGAGTGACACCACTAGCAGTCGACCAATGGTGTAAATGCCCAGAAGATGACCTCTACATCGGGTTGAAACCGGTTGGCGGTATTATGACAATAATAAATGCGATTAAGACTGTTCTTGAGTTATTGATTGATCATACTAATCGCTGCTTCTCTCCACAACCATGCTGTCCAAAAATCTAGGTTTAAGTAGTTCTAAGTTCTATGGGCCTCATGACCTCAGATGTTAAGTCCGATAGTGCTCAGAGCCATTTGAGGCGTCGACATCTTCCATAACTTCAGCCTTGCCTTCTCTGGTGAAATGGTGAGCTCCTCCGATGTGTTCAGGAAGCTCTTTGGCGAGCTCAGCCGTTGCTGTGGTGGATTATGTCCATGTAGCAAATGGGCACTGTTCTGTTACACTTTCAGTGTCTTCTTGCTGGCAGCCACTGGTCTGCACACCGACGGTGGCTCAATTCCAGCCAGGTACCAGAGCTTATCGGTTGGGGTAGGTCTTAAGCAACCTGTGATCAACTTGCAGGTTCCGTTGAGAGCAGTGTCTACTTGTCTGGCATGACCTGTACCTAACTGGGGAAGCATATTCGGCAGTAGAAAAGCACAGGCCCATTGTAGAAGAGCGAATAGTCTGTGGATATGAGCCCCATTGTGTCCCCGCTGGTTTCAGAATTAAGTTGTTTCGAGTGGAGATTTTCATTTTGGTGTTCTTGCAGTGGGTTTTGAATGTCAGAGTTCTATTGAGAGTGACTCACAAGTATTTATGGGCGTGATGGTGCTGCAATTGTATGCCTCACCGTTAAACATGTAGCTCACGATTAGCTTCCCTGTTCCTTATGTGAAAGGCACTTGTGTCTTCGAAGGGTTTGGTCTGAGGTGGTTCCGATTGTAGTAGCTTGACAGTGTCCTAAGCACAGTTATCAGGGTTTTTTTACACTGTTTTAAACAATGGGCTCTGCGTAGCAAGGGCTAGGTCATCTGCGTATAAGAATCTCCTCGTGCCCGGGGTCAATAGCTGGTCGTTGATATAAATGTTGAAGAGAAACGGAGACATAGGATCCTCTGAGGTAGACCATTTTTCTGCGCTCTCCAGCGACTGCATTGTCCTTGAAATTAAACAAAAAACTGCGGTTTTGGAGTAGAATTCCGCTCCACTTTCATATCTTGTTATTCGTCATTTCGTTTTGGGCAGCTCTGAATTACATTTATTCGGAACAATTTCTTTTCTTTCGGTATGCCTTTTGTCAAACTTCTTCGCTCCTCTGTCCGCGATGTGATTGTAAGGTGTCTAGTTCTGTCATGGAAACTTGTGGCTGACTACACTTTCAACTTAATATTACCGTGTTGAACATTTATTTGCTGTGTTCCCATTTCTTACGGAACTCTTTGTACGTGATGAATAGAGTATACTTTGGTTTATTTAGTCATAAGAAACTAGTCTGACCAGTCAATATTCTGGCCTGATTTGCAAATCTTCACTGGTCTATTTTACGTGTGTATACGAAGAACGAATGTCCTCTTTTGCTTTCTGTCCGGTATTACTATTCATCTGATTTTTCATGAACCGTCTCTTATTCTCAGAAGTCCCGATATCGTCCTGAGAACCCACCGTTATTAATTTTACAAATCCAGAATAAATTTAGACTTTGCAGCCATGTGTCCGCTGATTTCAAAGTTCCTGGCAGATTAAAACTGCGTGCCCCATCGGATCCCGAACCAGGGACTTTTGCAGTTCCCTTGGGAAATGTGAAAGGAATGTGTGGAGAGGCGTGTGTCGTGTCTGGATAGCTTACTCGGTAGACCACTTGCCCGCAGATGGCAAAGAGTCCCCGTGCAGCATACAATTTTAATCAACCAGGAACTTTCATTGCTACGTGTATTTTGTTTTACTCTGTTTTATTTCATTTACAGCCAGAGAACCATTTTAACACTGCAACAGGTCCTTCAAACAGATTGTATGATACATAAATCTGCAACTTGCATGTAAATCACGTGTGGATTATTTGTAATTTGTAGACACAAATTTTTATTAAAGTCGAATGGTATATGTTGTATGAAACGAGTAAAGGGCCGACCAAATAAACAATTTGCTGTCGTTTGAAAGAGGCAACAACATAGTATGTGGCGTCGAACGCTCCGAGTTGGATACATAAACCTTTCTCGTACCTGTAGCACGCTGTTGGTTATAAAGGAGGAGTTAAAAAGGGCTTTACAACTTTGGAATGATATAGAAATTTTTTGAGCTAACTTACAAAAACGGTAGATATGTCATTTTGCAGGAAAAATCGTCAAGTATGATTCACGTAGTGCATCAGTAGCCTATTCCGCCACCGAGAGCGTACTGCACAGTTAAAGTGGCTTCTTTCGCTGGCGCGGAACGTTCTCCCTGTATGTTTTGGTTTCTGGAAGTTTCTAATTCCACAGATCGAACTCAGTCACCAAAACCTGTAGTTGAACCACTTGCAAATGTTTCGGGCCTGACGCTCTAGCGGGAAAGCGTTTGCTTGTAAACCGAGATATCGCGCGGTCGGATCTCGGTCGGACGACAAGTGTTTCAGTCTTCGTTTTAACCTAGCCCTCAAATCTCTACGATTTGACTAACCTTCAGGAACAACATGCGGTTCGGATTCCACGTTAAACTGTAGGTAGTCGTTCCCTCATTGAATAACTAGAGTGGGCAGGGGACACGCATGTCGCCGAAGTGGCGTCCAATAGAAAGACGTGCACAAAGGCACTGAGCCACGCGAAATTATTCTTACTTGCTATCCTTTAACAGAGCGAGTCCTACTTGCAGTTGCCCGGCCTTTTTTTTTTATGTTTGTCGATTGGGGTTACGCATTCTGTTAACAAAATTGTAAGGCTAACTGGTGAGTCCTCTTTTGTGTGGTTTTTGTTTTAAACGAATGATTTGGTGTTGATAATAAAAAAACTTTTATTGTTAATATTACTGCGTAGGCTTCAGCGGCCAGAGTCAGTCGACGTAAAAGTTTTCTTGGCATGGTAACGCGTCATATCGTATAAAACTACTGCTGGAGGAAACCAACGTTCCCGCCACGGTTGCTACGGCCATATTCTGGGCCTATTGGTGCGCTATAGCTATGCAGTGTCCCTTATATTTCGTAATTACTGTTCACTGCGATTGCCATTAGGTCATAATTATAAAAATATAGTTCATTTCATTGGTCACTTAAGGAATCAGGAGAGGGAACTTCACTTTAAGAGGTTACTGCGTTGGAGGGAGAGCATAACCTCTGTTGTCTGTTGGCTCTTGTATTGTGTACCATGATTTGTGGTCACGGGCGAATGAGAAGTTGGCTCCAGTTTAACAAGTGCTGGGCGTCGGCCGCTTGGCGGCAGTTATTCGCCGGTAGTCCTCGAGCCTCGTGTTGACATTGCGGTCTGTTGGGCTCTGATTTCTGGCAGCCAAGATGGAGCAAGCCTAAGTCCATTCTCTTTATTCATGTTCTTAGAGTGTTAAAGTATTTCGACGGCCTTTCTGATTTTACGTGTAGTCATAACCGGCTGCTTGGCCAACACTGTCTTCGCTGAATTTTATTCCTTTCCCGCAACCTTGCTGATGTTCTGCTGCTGCATATTTGTTGTGTTGCCCTAAACGAATAGAGCGCTCGTGTTCCCGAATGCGCGTTGCTATTGGCCTGCCAGTCTCGGCGATGTATGCCTCTCCACATTCGCATTCCACCTTGTACAGGGTGGTCCATTGATAGTGGCCGGGCCAAATATCTCACGAAATAATCATCAAACGAAAAAAACTACAAAGAACGAAACTCGTCTACCTTGATGGGGGAAATCAGATGGCGGTATGGTTGGCCCGCTAGATCGCGCTGCCATAGGTCAAACGGATATCAACTGCGTTTTTTTTTAAATAGGAAACCCCATTTTTTATTACGTATTCGTGTAGTACTTAAAGAAATATGAATGTTTCAGTTGGACCACTTTTTTCGCTTTGTGATAGGTGGCGCTGTAATAGTCACAAACGTATAAGTACGTGATATTGTAAGTAGGCTGTTTAGGTTTTTTTTATTGGTAACGCCACCTCTGTATGAAAATCACTGGCTGTGCTGTGTGCAGTCTGTGGCTGCTTTGCATTGTTGTAATACTCGCCATTGTAGTGTTAGGCAGCTGGCTGTGAACAGCGCATAGCGTTGCGCAGTTGGAGGTGAGCCGCCAGCAGTGGTGGATGTGGGGAGAGAGATGGCGGAGTTTTGAAATTTGTCATGAACTGCTATATTTATATATGATGATATCAAGGTAAATACATTGTTTGTTCTCTATTAATATCTTTCATTTGCTAACTATCCCTATCAGTAGTTAGTGCCTTCCATGGTTTGAATCTTTTATTTAGCTGGCAGTAGTGGCGCTTGCTGTATTGCAGTAGTGGGAGAAACGAAGATTATTGTAAGGTAAGTGATTTAGTGATTTGTGAAAGGTATAGTTTAATGTTAGTCAGGGCTATTCTTTTGTAGAGATTTTTGAAAGTCAGATTGCGTTGCGCTAAAAAAATATTGTGTGTCAGTTTAAAGACAGTCGAGTATAAGTGTTCAAAAGGGGACGTTTCAATATCACGTAACATTCAGCTAGTGCGGACGGTATTTGCTTCGTGATACATTACCCGTGTTAAAAAGGACCGTATATCAATTGCGGAAAATGTCTATACCGTGTTGATGTACGGCTGTTATGATCGAAATGATGCCCAACGGCCGTGTGCTCTGTACGCTGCTCGGTATCCTGGACGACATCATCCAAGTATCCGGACCGTTCGCCGGATAGTTACGTTATTTAAGGAAACAGTAAGCGTTCAGCCACAAAGTGAAACGTCAACCACGACCTGCAACAAATGATGTTGCCCAAGTAGGTGTTTTAGCTGCTGTGATGGCAAATCCGCAAATCAGTAGCAGACAAACAGCGCGAGAATCGGGAATCTCAAAAACGTCGATGTTGAGAATGCTACATCAACATCGATTGCACCCGTACCATATTTCTATGCACCAGGAACGTCCTGTACAGCTCTTCCACCGGGCACAAGAGAAATTACGGGACGATGACAGATTTTTTTGCACGCCTTCTATTTAGCGACGAAGCGTCATTCACCAACAGCGGTAGCGTAAACCAGCATAATATGCACTACTGGGCAACGGAAAATCACGATGGCTGCGACAAGTGGAACATTAGTGACCTTGGCGGGTTAATGTATGGTGCGGCATTATGGGAGGAAGGATATTTGGCCCCTATTTTCTCGATGGCAATCTAAATGGCGCAATGTATGCTGATTTCCTACGTAATGTTCTACCGATGTTACTACAAGATGTTTCACTGCATGACAGAATGGCGATGAACTTCCAAAATGATGGATGTCCGGCACATAGCTCGCGTGCGGTTGAAGCGGTATTGAATAGCATATTTCATGACAGGTCGACTGGTCGTCGAAGCACATTCACCGGATCTGGCGTCCCCGGACTTCTTTCTGTGGGGAAAGTTGAAGGATATTTGCTATCGTGATCCACCGGCAGCGCCTGACAACATGCGTCAGCGTATTGTCACTGCATGTGCGAACATTACGGGAGGCGAACTACTCGCTGTTGAGAGGAATGTCGTTACACGTATTGCCAAATGCATTAAGGTTGACGGAAATCATTTTGAGCATTTATTTCATTAATGTGGTATTCACAGGTACTCACGCTGTAACAGCATGCGTTCTCAGAAATGATAAGTTCACAAAGGTAAATGTATCGCATTGGAACATCCGAAATAAAATGTTCAGACGTACCTACGTTCTGTATTTTAATTTAAAAACTTTACCCGTTACCAACTGTTCGTCTAAAATTGAGAGCGATATGTTTGCGACTATTACAGCGCCATCTATCACAAAGCGAATAAAGTGGCCCAACTAAATCGTTCATATTTATTTAGGTACTCCACGAATATGTAATGAAAATGGGGGTTCCTATTTAAGAAAACGCAGTTGGTATCCGTTTGACCTATGGCAGCGCCATGTAGCGGGCCAACCATAGCGCCATCTGGTTTTCCCCTTCAGGCTAGACAAGTTTCGTTCTTTGTAGTTTTTTCGTTTGACGCTTATTTCGTGAGATATTTGACCCGGTCACGATCAATGTACCACCCTGCATACGCCTGCAGTGTGTAATGCATCCACATTTTAGTTAGTGGATCGTCCGCAGCTCGTGGTCTCGCGGTAGCGTTCTCGCTTCCCGAGCACGGGGTCCCGGGTTCGATTCCCGGCGGAGTTAGGGATTTTCTCTGCCTCGTGATGACTGGGCGTTGTGTGCTGTCCTTAGGTTAGTTAGGTTTAGGTGGTTCTAAGTTCTAGGGGACTGATGACCATAGCTGTTGAGTCCCATAGTGCTCAGAGCGTTAGTGGATCCTGTCACGTCCTGGATCCTGCGACCAGTATAGAAGACAGGCTGCACACCAACACGGCGGAGGTTTGCCTTTTCGGTCAGTAACATTTTTCACATAAGGTAAGCGCACTACTGGCTGCAGTTTTTTTTATCGTTGTTGCGCACTCCTCGAAACCCGCACCACCATTTCCGCCTAAGGCAGTGACACTATCGGCTCCCACTATCTACACCTCGGTCTCAGCTACCTTCCGGGAAATCAGGAATCTTCTCGAAGGTCAGCGATGGAGCTCGTTCTACAGACGAGTTGCAGCAGAGTGAATTATACGACTATCCGTTCCTGGTAAGCTCGGCGGGCGAACGCGCGCGGCTTCTCCGAAGACTTCAGTACCGCGCCGCAAGTGGCGTAGGCGGGCGCCGACAGTACTTGCGCCGCAACTGTTTGATGCAGCCTTTGATCTTCACGGGGGGCCGCGTCTCAGGAACGCGGAAAGGTATTCGCCGAGAGGGGCGGGCCTGTTCGCGCCGGCTCACGCTGCAGCCTGCGAGCTCCCGCACCCGCCGGCGCGGGCGGAAGGCGGGCAGAATTGCGGGAGCGGCGCATCTCATTGTGGAGTCCTGTCGTTTGTTCAGCGGGGCTCGTGACCCGTGTCCAAAGTGCAGTCACCGCCGCCAGGGCAAGAGAAAAGAACAGACAGTGAAAATACCCAACTTTCAACTTCGCTAGTGCACTCGCGATGTCGAGAACTGTTTATTTTTATTCCTGCCGTCCCGAAAGGAAAGGCAGGAGAATAAAAATGAGACAGCTGCTACGGCCTGCTTGTTCGCGCTGGCGGCGGGGGCCTCGCTCCAGCTTGCGAGGAAATCGCATCCCCACCTCCTCTGTGATGTTTGACTGCGAAATTAAATGTGTTCCGTCCCGTGAGACAGTAGCGCACTGAAAAATCAAGTATCATTGTCGAGTTTACTGTGGACGAAATTAAATTAATTACGGGCATGGAATTGATTTTGTCAAGTGCAACGTGGCCCAAAGGGAATAGCACAGTTTCAACTGGCCACCCTCTTCGTACACGCATTTAAACAGACCCGCATGGCAAGCCGTTCAATTCAGTATGAAACGTTGAGAGGTTCCATGCCCTCTTTTGCATGTCTCCTCACATTTTCATCAATTTTATTAATGTTCTATGTGATTGCACGGTAGTAACAGACCGAACAAGGTTAATATAATGAGAGTATTTGTACTGTGAGCCGTGGCGCGTCTCTCGGGCGCAAGACGCTATCTATGATTCCTCTGGTTGAGGTTGGCACTGTGTGCGATCGCGAGCGCCTCCTGTCGGAGCGGGTCCTAACGAGGGAGTGGGTGCGAGTACGGGAGTCTGGGGTGGACAGCAGGGGAGAGCGGACATTGCGGCCGCACTCTGAGGCGACCAGAGGAGAGTTGTTGTGCACGGCCGAGAAGGGAGCGTTGAGCAAGGCGGCAGTCAGCATCGCTTTCCGGGGACAGAGAGTTGAGACAGTCCAGCGAGCAGACACCAGCTCCGGGAGCAGTGCTCCGTTTTGTGGACGTGACGTGGGTCGTATTTTGGCTCAGTATAGTTTGCTTGGTACGCATCTGCTGCTCCTTTTATGCCCACGTGTGCTGTTCTGTCCGTATGTGCATTGAAATGGTTACGCTCCGGCTGGAACAGTGCCTTGTGCTTTACGTTCATGCACCCTGACTCATTTGCTTGCTGCAGGCAGCTGTAATTTTAGAGATTTTTGTCGCGATTGTCTTAGCCCGGTGGTGCCTAGTATCCGAGAACAAGACAGCTAACGTGTGACCTGTTGTTTTGGGTTTTAGAGTCCTGTTTGGGCAACCTAGTTATCACGCACACAAATGTATTGCTGCCGAGTGAAGTTAGCCCTAATCTTGTGAAACTGAGCTTTCAGTGACTGGCTCGTCTGCAAATTAATTAATTTAACCTTTGAGCGGTGTTTTTTTTGCTTTCAATGGTGAATTTCTTGTCATTCATTTGTGTACGAGGTGTGGCTAGAAAAAAACCGGACTAGTACTGGTGAAACAATAAAACGAATGCAATAAGGCTGAAAGTCGCGTGGCCTGTCACGTGACTCTCGCTCCGCCTACTGCTCGAGTTTCATCTGCCTCCTGCACTCAGTCTGCCCGTGGCGTCTGTTTTAAGTAGTTGACGTTTTGTCTGTGCGTCGGAAAATGTTGAATGTACAGAAAGAACAGCGTGTTAACATCAAATTTTGTTTCAAACTAGGAAAATCTACAAGTGAAACGTTTGTAATGTTACAACAAGTGTACGGCGATGAATGTTTATCGCGAACACAAGTGTTTGAGTGGTTTAAACGATTTAAAGATGGCAGCGAAGACACCAGTGATGACACTCGAACTGGCAGACCATTGTCAGCAAAAACTGATGCAAACATTGAAAAAATCGGTAAACTTGTTCTACAAGATCGCCGTTTAACAATCAGAGCAGTGTCTGAGTTAACAGGAGTTGACAAGGAAAGTGTTAGGCAGATTCTTCATGAAAGTTTCAACATGAACAAAGTGTGTTCAAAAATGGTTCCAAAGTGTCTCACAATTGAACAGAAGTAACGCCGAAGAATGATTTGTTCTGACATCCTGGAAAACATTGAAAGTGATCCCACCTTCTTACAAAATGTTATTACTTGCGATGAATCGTGGTTTTTTACTTACGAAACGCCAATCGATGCACTGGAAAACTCCTGGTTCTCCACGACAAAAAAAAAAGCACGAATGTCAAAATCGAAATTCAAGGCAATGATGATTGATTTTTTTTGACATCAAAGGGATTGTGCACATTGATTGGGTACCAGAGGGACAAACAGTGAATCAGCATTACTACATTAGCGTCCTGGCTACCCTACGTGAGCGAGTACGGAGAAAACGGAACGATTTGTGGAGAAAAAAGTCATGGATCCTTCACCAAGAGAATGCCCCAGCTCACAGTGCGTTGTCAGTGAAGACGTTTTTGGCAAAACACAACATTCCCATCTTAGATCATCCACCCTACTCACCTGATTTGGCCCCCTGTGACTTTTTTCTTTTCCCTAAAGTCAAGTCAGCTTTGAAAGGAACTAGATTTGAGACTGTTGAAGCAGTAAAAGAAAAAGCGACGGAAGTAATGTATGGACTTACCGAAAATGATCTGCAGCATTGCTATGAACAGTGGAAAATTCGTATGGAGCGGTGTAGAGACCGAGGAGGAGATACATTGAAGGAGATAACATGAAATTGTAAATAATTGTAAATAAATGTTTTTTCCAGCATGAGTCCGGTTTTTTTCTAGCCGCACCTCGTATGTTTCGCCGTTAATGATAACTATAGGATAGCAAGGTCTTGAAGAGCTTGCGTATCGTGACTGTATTTTGGCTACTGTTTAATTTGATTTCTTGTTTATCAGTCTGGTGAAAACTTATGCCAAGTTTAGTAATTCCCGCCTGTGGTCCGAAAGTTGGTTTGAAGGTAAATCCGTGGGTAAATCTTTGCTGGACCTAACTGTTAACTGATCATGCGTTGAACTAATGCCATTATTAAATCGTTTGTTGTGTGCTATAAATTGTATTACCATAGACAAGGAGACTGGATACATTCTGTGGTCGAGGGGTAGGCACGGTTGCTGCTTTGCGCGTGGCGTCTTGTCGCTCGCTATCATCTCCCGCGTTAGTACGGGCGGAGTGAGATTTGTTTGCTCGCGGTTGTATGGCCGCTAGTCAGCTGTGCCTGCTCGCGCTTCAGGGTGTGCCGGGTTTCGTAAGGCGTACGCCGACTTTGTCACTGTTACTCCTGTGTTGTTGTCGGTCGCTTACCGAAACGTTAGTCTGTTTTAGCACGGTGGCCACTGGGCCGTGACGATGTCGGTGGATGACCAGCGTTGGGGCGGTCGTCCGCTCTGAGTGGCTTCGGTCGCTTGGACTTGGCAGTTACCTTCTGATTAAACAGATCAAATTTGTTTATTTGCAGTAAATTCCTAAGTAGATTGTGAGAAAAGTTGTAACTGAGCTTTTCACGATTTTGCACAATTTAAGCATTTTGGTAAGGCATTTTCCTATCTTTTTTATTTAAATGAGAATTCTTTATTGGGGTTATTCACCTGTTGAAGCATAACATAAAATTTGTAACTTAGCTTCCATGATTTTATTTAAGTTAAGAATTCTTGTAAAGCAGTCCTTTATCTATGTTTTATTGATTGGTAATTCATTATTGGTGTTATTCATTGGTTGAAGGTTAACTAAGTTTATGTCCTTGCTTAATTGAGATTTGTTAAGAGTCTTTATTGCTGGAAGATCATTAAAGCTTGGGTGCTTGTAATTGTGAATACTGTTGTCTATGTTGTGGGCTACCCTTCCACTTCCACAGCCAAGCTGTCCTATCTACCTACCATACTGAAAGCTCAAAAACTAATTTTCACTTGATTCCCATGCACGTTGGTTTAGTTCCATGGGTGGGCCTGTGCGAACCAAGTATCGGAGGACGCGGCACACGGCATTTCCGGTTCATGGCTGCACTTCCCAGAATTCTGTGGGGTTCGTACAGTAGGCTTAAGTGCCTGGCGGAACGACTATTGTATGCAGGGAGAAACAGGGAGAAACGACCTGTGAGACGCCTGAGTGTCGTTGCATTTAATGTTTACCGTTCCGGCGCGTCCGGAACGAAGATTCCTGGCACCGACTGACTGCACTGTCCTAACGATTGTAAGAATGCTTGTGGACTGTGCCCTGATGGGTGCGACTGTCTGTCACCGGATGGTCAGTGGTCTAGCCAGGTTGCTTTTGTAGCCGGTCAAACGGCAAGTTCAGTGCCCTCAGCTGAATAGTAGAGGCATGATTGGTCAATGTAAACTGAGGCTAGTTGACATCATAAAAACCCTGCTCGAAATTAGAGGGAACGGTCGCTATTGGCGCAATTAAGTTGTAGGGGAATTTTAGAATCAGCACTGAATGCTGATTCGCAGTTTTTGAGGAGAGCATGGAGTACTTGTATCGCATCACAGAGGGAATTCGGGATCTGATCTTTGTCGGAGTCGGACAGTCTTGCGACTTGGTCGCTCGTTTTCGGAAGAGCCTAGAATTCTCGGACAGCCAACGCGGCCAGGCGTTGACATAGAGTTGCTGTACGGCAAAAGTCGGCGCCTACATCATCAGGACGCAGCCTACCGATGACGTGCTGCAGATTTCAGTACTCGTACAGTATTTTGAGGCTCCAGCATTGTAGGACCTTATCAATTTTATACTGAATCCCTCAGCAGCACGCGTGCTCGCTTTGCTACAAGTACACCTTGCTTGTTTCTCCATGTGATCCCATTTGAGCTCTCCTACTAACCGCGATACTTCTGTATAGTCGGGAGATTAATATTTGATTCATTAGGACCTCCAGTCGTTATTGTCAATCTATTGCATCACAGAGAGTAGGAGCCCCTTGTTCTCAAGCCAACTCTTATTCTCATAATATTTGAGTGTACCCTATCCTTTAACTTACAGTGTGTGTCGACAATCATTTGCATTTATGTCCTGATGTATAATAAATCTCATTGTAATACTTAATCCGCATATCATTTCGTAGATATAGGCAGAATCCCATTTCTTGTTGTTTATTACGATAAAGTTCTCTTTTTTTGAGTAGATTACGATTTTTATTAAATTATTGTGAGTGTGCACTCCTTACTTCACCAACTAGCAGGGTCCACCAACATTTCCTTCCGTTACCATTGTGCGCATAATTAATTAGCTGGTAGGTAATGAGGGGGTCGAGTGCATGTCTGGTTCTAATGCAAGATTTGTCTGAATTACAGAGGCACAAACTCTTCCCCACCCCGGCACCTCGCAACGTTGGCTAATGAAAGTGCGGATTAAGGCGGTGTAGGAGTTGTGTCGTGTGCAGAACGTTGCTACAGTCCAGCATCCATATCCTAGTTCCAGAAGGAAGCACAATATCCAGGCGGACAAAACGGTGGCTTGAGTCAGTTTCTGTAACCAAAGTGGAGGATCAGGGACCTGAAATGACACAACACCGGAAAATACCCGACGAGTTTGTGCAACTCTGCAACGAAGCCCGCAGCGATCTGTCCGTCTCCTTTCCAGAACATTACAAACCCCTCGCACGTCTTTGCAGACTTTGTTGAACAGAATTTAATGTTCCATCCTTATAAGCCGCAAGTGCCTCAACAGCTATGGCCGGGAGATAAGGGCGTTGATTTTCTTATTAAAAGCCGCTTACACACAATGTTCAATATGAACACCAGAGACGTCGACGAGATACTGTACAGTGCTAGATTTGCATCTGGTGGCCAAATTTGGAACTAATTTTCTCCAGTGTAAATCGGTTCCACATTAACACGTTTGCGTATCCATCAAGTTTCGCTGTCATACGATAATTACAGCCCGCACCGGATCTCCATGCGGAGCTGTACTTTAGTTAAAACCACCTGGTACCATCGTGATGAATCTCTTCACACCTGAAATACATGTTGCGACAGTTCATCAACATTGCTGCTTCGAGACTAGTGTGAAAGTACACGCCTTTATATGGTATCACAGACATGCTCTTCGGGCAGGCCACTCAAGGATCTGTACACTATTCAGGCATTTGTGGAGTTTACAGCTGAGTGGGGATCTGTCATAACCAATGCTATGATACCTGCTACACTGGTAGTGGATAGTATGATAATAGGGTCTATCACACTTACCACGTGCTGGCGAACATCTAGCCTACCTTCAACACCTGAAAAGTCAGTCCTCTATCCAAATGTATAGTAGTCGCCACGATTGCTGCTTCCTGTGCCCTTTTAACAAATCGTTTACGGACACGTTGCCGTTCTTCTAACCTTGTATATGAAATAAAAGAATGGGAAGAAAAGAAAAATTGCCAGACGCTTCCAGCCGCACGGGGCATTGTTGAAATGCAACGGCGAAAGTTGAAAATTTATGCCTGACCAAGACTCGAACCTGAATTTGCCGCATCTCGTGAGCGATGGCCTTAACCGCTTCGGCCATCCGAGCACGATCACTGACTGCCTAAAATTTCTAATTTATCACACACTGCAGTGATGCGTCCCTTGTCCTGCTCACAAATTATTGACTCCCGTAGGAGTTCGGACGATGTTGGTGCATCTTTACTGAAGGAAATGTCTTGGAGCCGTAAAGCTATCACAGAAGTTACATATACAAATCACAATCACAACAGAGTGCCTGCGTTGAAGCTGGTGCTATACATTGCATGAGTCTGCTGTGACTGTAATACGATGTTAGCGTCAAACAACCAATAGCAACTCTACATCTCAACCTAACTGCCAATAATCACTTCTGGCTGGTTCGTAGCCACAATCTAACCTTTACCCTTATTTCAGCTGTTACCATCAGTCTATTCGTCAGAGTCCGTCGAACAATCCTACCATCTCCTTCTGTAGTGTTTCTGGGACAACCTGTGTCTTTTCACCACACAGTTTTCCTGACGCGATGTGTACTTGTTGTTATTGTGGTCTTGACTCCAGAGACTGGTTTGATGCAGCTCTCCATCCTACTCTATCGTGTGCAAGCTTCTTCATATCCAAGTAACTACTGCATCCTACATCTTTCTGAATCTGCTTAGTGTATTCACCTCTTGGTCTCTACGTTTTTTACCCTCCAAGCTTCGCTCCAATGCCAAATTGACGATCACTTGATGCCTCAAAACGTGTCTTGCCAACTGATGCCTTCTACTAGTCAGGTTGTGCCACAAATTCCTCTTCTCCCCAATTCTATTCAGTACCTCCTCATTAGTTACGTGATCAACCCATCTAGTCTTCAGCATTCTTCTGTAGCACCACATTTCAAAAGCTTCTGTTCTGTTCTTGTCTGAACTGTTTATTGTCCATGTTTGTTTTCCATACATGACTACACTGCATACAAATACTTTCAGAAAAGACTTCCTGACACTTAAATCTATACTAGATGTTAAAAAATTTCTCTTCTTCAGAAACGCTTCCCTTGCCATTGCCAGTCGACATCTTATATCCTCTCCACTTCGACCATCCTGTTATTTTGATACCCAAACAGCAAAACTCATCTACTACTTTAATTGTCTCCTTTCCTAATCTAATTCCTCATAATCAACTGATTTAATTCGACTACATTCCATTGGCCTCGTTTTGAATTTTTGGTGTTCATCTTATACGAGGGTTGGAAGTTTAATAGTAGCAACTATTTATTTACAGCTTGTACAAAATGGATACATGTTTCAAAGTTTTACTGACCTTCAAAGTAGTCACCAGCATTGTGTATATCCCGTTGCCAGCGATGTGGAAGTCGTAGGATACTCCTAGCAGTGCCAGTTGTGTTGACAGTTCGAGCGACGCGGTCTATTGCCCGACGAATATGTAGCAGTTCCGAAGCGAATGCGGTGAAGTGTCTCCTTCAGTTTAGAGATCGAGTTGAACTTACGAGAGCTTAAGTCAGAGGAGTGCAGGAGGTGGTACAGCACTTAGCAGCCCCATTAGTCAAATAAATCAATAACAGATTGCACTGTACGTGCTTGAGCATTGTCCTGCAAAATGATGGATTGTATCACAACCCCCTACGTATTGGTCACATAGCGATCGTGGAGATAAGATTAAGATAATTACTGCACTCATAAAGACCTTCAGACAATCATTCTTCCTGCGCTCCATACGCGAATGGAACGGGAAGAAACTCTGCTAAGTGGTACAATGGGACGTACACTCCTGGTACTGTGGGACTTATCCTCTGCCATGAACTACACGGTGGTTTGCAGAGTGTAGAGGTAGATGTAGATGTAGATGGAATGCAGATTGCTCGGCCTCGCGGGACAAGAATTAGAAGACTGTACTCGGCTTGTTCAGACGAAAACAAGTGTTGTGCAACCACATCTCGAATACCACCATCAGCAAGCAGGCTATTGTCGGTCTTCCCCCGATGCGACAACATAGAGAAGTGGTGTATCCAACGACAACAATGGAATACGGCATCTTCTCAGATGCGTCGCAGTTATGGATACGGGATCACGATGGATGTGTGTGTGTTTGTGTGTGTGTGTGTGTGTTTGTGTAACGAGGGGTAGGGGAGACGCCTAAGAGTAGAGTGAATGTTGTCAGATGGTATTCGTCGTCGCTATACAGACTTACCTAAAGTGATGCCGCGGCCTGGCACTGGCTACACAATACGATGATCTCTAGTTCGCGTACCCGCTAATCTGGAGAGCAGATGCTTCATTTCCGTCGTGTTGGTATCGGTGGCTGTGCTGTGAATTCTCTGTGACACCTCTCAAGAAGATAACGCAGTGCTCATGCTGCCATGATCTACCTCTGGACTGAGAGTGTGCGACTGTGACCAGTACGATCTCCAGACCTCACTCCCTTTGAAAACTTCACGATAACGTTTTTGAGAGACCGGCACGACACCGCTCTCCAACTACTAGCACTGATGAAGAAGCTGACGTAGCAAGGAGTGGAGCACTTGTATCTGTCATCCAAGGACAGACTCGTCACGGATTTCGGATGGAGATGTCGCTGGTGCCGTAAGTGACCGCTTTGTTTATTAAATTTCGCACAGTGTATACACCCCCCCCCCCCAGTCTAAATCATCTTTAAATTGAATAACTTGTACTCCTTAGTTTACTCCACGTATACAATAGTTCCGGGGTTACAGTTCTGAAGCCCACCAGTGTATATGGGAACGCGCGCCGTCGCTGCCCGTCCAGGCGGTTCCGGCGTCCTCAGGAAGCAGCGGAGAGCGAGCAAGTCGCGCAATGAACGTTACCACAGTGGCTGTCTCCCCGCGCAACCGCGCCGCGCTTGAAGTGGACAATAATGACCGCGGGGAGCCAAGTTGCGCTCACTTTGCGACACCGCAGTCTGGCCGCGAGGGTGGAAAAGTTGCAGCGAGTTGTAACGCTCGCCGCCTTGTCCTCGCCGGGCGGCGAGAACGAGGCGAGACGGTGCGAGAGAGAAAGGGAGAGAGAGACAGAGAGAGAGAGAGAGAGAGAGAGAGAGAGAGAGAGAGGCTGATGGTGGAGGCTGGGACTAGAGAGAGGGAGAGAGAGACACACACAGTGGGACGGAGGAGGGTGGGACTGCGGGAGGCTTTCTTGGGGGCGCCACGCGAATAGCAAAAGTTTCTTCGCGAGCGCCACTCTGGGGCTGTGATTTATTAACTTACTTTATTATCGTTACTCGAGGTACCGACGCCCGTTATTACTGGCTTCCATATTTCTCCCGTACTCGCTAAGGAACTGGGCGACCGCGGCGACAACTTTACGCCCTATTCCCACGCGGGCAGCTTGTCACTCTTGAGGAACGTGCGTGAGATGCCGAGAATGGTTGCCGATATTGTCGACTTGGGCTGATCAGGAAATCCCTTTTTCCTTATTTTTTTTTTTCGTCCCTGCTCGCCTAGCCTAACGCGATACGTACTAGCTCTTAAGACAGCCAGCTGTGCCAGACTCAGCGATAGTTAAGTGTGGATCGGTCAGCCTTACTGTGTTTCTCAGGCGGTTTTCCACGCTTATACATAGAGGTGTCAGAAGTAATGGGACAGCGATATGCACATATACAGATGGCGATAGCGCCGCGTCCACAGGGTATAGATGGTCAGTGCATTGGTGGATCTGTTATTTCCACTCAGGTGTTGCATGTGAAAAGCTTTCCAGCGTGTTTATAGCCACGCGATGGGAATTAACATACTGCACACATCAAAAAACGTTTTGCATCACCCCGGTTCCCAGAACCCCTAAGGATATACGTTGACTATGGATATTGTATCACAGGTACAGTCCCCTTTGACTGTTCAGAGATTGTCACTGAACCCGTCCAAAGATGTAAACAAGCACGCATGAGCAACGCCTGTTAGAAGGAGGGGGTCCGACAGCCCATCAGTTCCAGTCATTCCAAAAGGAAGGACATAAACGCCTCATGTTGTCTGCAGTTCAACCGTGCCTAGACGATCGATACCGCGCTTCGATCGCGTCCGCATTGTTACTTTGCGTCAGGTTTCACAACGAGGGGAGTGTTCAGGGGCTTCGGAATGAAACAAAGCGACGTTGTTCTGACACGGATGAGATACAGAGAGACAGGAAGTGTTGATGACATGCCTCTCTCACGCCGCCTACGGGCTACTACTGAAGTGGACGACCGCTACCTACGGATTATGGCTCGGAGGAACCCTGACAGCAAGGTCATCACGTTGAATAATGCTTTTCGTGCAACCACAGGACGTTGTGTTACGACTCAAACTGTATGCAATAGGCTGCATGACGCGCAACTTCACTCTCGACGTATATGGCGAGGTCCATCTTTGCAACCACGACACAATCCACCGCGGTACAGATGGGCCCAGTAACATGCCGAATGGACAGCTCACGATTGGCTTTACGTTCTCTTCACCGATGTGTCTCGGACATGCCTTCAACCAGACAATCGTCGGAGACGTGTTTGGAGGAACCCGGTCAGGCTGAACGCCTTACACACACTGTCCAGCGAGTGCAGCACGGTGAAGGTTCCCTGTACTTTTAGGGTGGCATCATGTAGGGCCGACGTACGCCGCTGGTGGTCGTGGAAGGCGCCGTAACGTCTGTACGAGATGTGATTGCCATCCTCCGACCGATAGTGCAACAATATCGGCAGCATACTGTCGAGCCATTCGTCTTCAAGGACGACAATTCGCGCCCCCATAGTGCACATATTGTGAATGGCTTCCTTCAGGATAACGACATCGCTCGACTAGAATGGCCAGCATGTTCTCCAGACAAGAACGCTACCTAACAGGTCTGGGAAAGACTGAAAAGGGAGTGGGACAATCTGGACTAACGATGCCTTGATGAACTTGTGGATAGTATGCCATGACGAATACAGGCATGCATCAGTGCAAGAGGACGTGCTACTAGGTGTTAGAGGTATTGGTGTTTACAGCAATCTGGACCACCAACTCTGAAGGTCTCGCCGTATGGTGGTACAATATGCAATGTGTGGTTCTCGTGAGCAATGAAAATGCAGAAATGATGTTTTATGTTGATCTCTATTCGAACTTTCTGTGTAAGCTCGGAACTCGGAATCGAGGTGATGCAAAACTTTTTTCGATGTGTGTACCAAAAAAGTTTTATCTGCGGTAATTACATACAACATAAACAAAGAGAAAGTTGGATAGCATCACCCGGCCATTATATACAATTTATAGAACCGACATTTGAAGATGACTGCCGATCGATTTTGCTGTGCTAACGTAAATAGTGCGTAACGACCACAAGATAAGATACGAGAAATTAGGGCTCATACTGAGGCGTACAGACAGTCGTTTTTCCCTCGTTCTGTTTGCGAATGGAGCTGGAGGGGAAATTATATGTAGTAGATGTAGATGCAAATGTAGACATTCGTTGCCGTCATCAGCGAGGAACGGGTTCGATGTGCCAGTCGATCTGATTTTGTTTTGGTGACCATTACGTTTACATTCACCGTTACCTACATAACATTTAAACTGATAGCCAAAGATCTGTGACCACTCTGCTTCGATAAATACGGTAGTAGTCAACGCCGATAGTTTCAAAGAGTCTTACAAATATTGCCAACGCTGTGTTGTCGTAAGTAAGATTACTTTGAAAATAGTTTGTTTCTGTTTTTGAGAAAGTCAATCGAAATTTATGGGTGCTCTTTGTATTGCGATTCTACTTATCGGAGGATTTAATGGAATTCTGCCTTTGTTCCACATATTGTGGGTATCTGTGTTCATATTACGTGTACCAAGGGCAAGTGCTTGCACACGCACACACACATGCACACACACACACGCAAGACAGATTTTCACCGTTAACTCGTAGCGGAACTGCCACCATTCTGATTCTCCCTTTTCCGAAGACCATTACGGTAATGAGATGAAGTACCCACATCACGCCCAGAGTGCCATCCACCCCTAATGCGTATCCCTTGTTTTCCTTCGCCTGACGTTTAACAGAGGGCGAGGGAAAACGTATTTCGAGCGGCCGCCGCAGTAAATAAATCTTCATTACCGCAAGTTTATTAAGTCAAAGAAGTAGTTCGCTGTCAGGAGACGCGCAGTCGTAGCCAGTAGAATTTTAAATGCGGCTGCCTTAACTGTGCGCCATAAAACTTTATTTTACTGCCAGCCCCTCATCGCACTGTCTATATGAATGTCGTCCGTGTCGTATTACGGGTGCACGCTTGTTTATGGGCAAGGGACCGGCGAGAGGGGACGTTTATGCTTCTAATAAAGGATTAACTGCCCCATCACTTTGTACTGCAGATATCTTACGCGATTCTGCTATTTATTTTTATTATTTGTTTTCTTTGTGCCAAAACACACACACACACACACACACACACACAGAGAGAGAGAGAGAGAGAGAGAGAGAGAGAGAGAAATTGCGGAAATCTGATAGCCGTTTTATCACCTATAACAAAAGATGCAGTTTTCCCTTTGTACCTCAGCCCTGAGTAAACGTGGGCTTATCGGCGCTTCATAATTTTTCCTGCGTGGGAAACATTATTGTCTGGAAAAAGATTGCCGTGCGGTTTATTTTCTCTTCTGTCCCGGCTTATATATACCAATTGGCGAAACTTCATGACTTATTTGGCTCATGTTTGTGTGAATCATATCTTTCTTTCATCTAGTGAGCAATTAGTGATCGGTGCTATATTGTGGGCTTACGGCTGGTTTCGCTTCACCGAATGGATTAGCTTATTTGAGTGTGCGCCAAACACAAATCTTAAATATTTTCAGTCAGTCTGGGTCAACGAAAGTAATAATGTCTTCAGGACCAGTCTGTCACTCTGAACATGTTTTGGGCTGTCTGTTGAAAACTTTCTGACGTATTATAACTGAGTGCAGGAATGGAATTCCGTTGGTTTTAGCGACGATTATACTATATTTTTATTTTATCATCATATCATCCAGATTATCCAAGACTTAACATATACAAAATTTAGTACTTTACAGCATAAATTTGTAAGAAGGAGGATTATAATATTATAAAAAATGTAAATTTTAGTTTTAATAAGGTAAAAAATATGTTACAGAAAAGTCTGGAGTACATACACATATATTTAATGCCATATATTGTAACAACATTGGTTAGAAAATAATAATGCTATCAGTACTAATACTGTGACCAATAATAATAATAATAATAATAATAAGTATTCAGCAATGATATAAGTATGGCTTTTGGAACAGACAAATGTAAGAAAAATAGCATAGTCAAGGGAAAACACACTAAACAAGAAGATTACATATTGGATAACCACAGCGACTGCATAGAAGCGATGGAAAAAACGGATGCCTATAAATATCTAGGATACAGACAAAAAATAGGAATAGATAATACAAATATTAAAGAAGAACTAAAAGAAAAATATAGACAAAGACTAACAAAAATACTGAAAACAGAATTGACAGCAAGAAACAAGACAAAAGCTATAAATACTTATGCCATACCAATATTGACCTACTCATTTGGAGTAGTGAAATGGAATAACACAGACCTAGAAGCACTCAATACACTTACACGATCACAATGCCACAAATATAGAATACATCACATACATTCAGCAACAGAAAGATTCACATTAAGCAGAAAGGAAGGAGGAAGGGGATTTATCGACATAAAAAACCTACATTATGGACAGGTAGACAATTTAAGAAAATTCTTTCTAGAACGAGCAGAAACTAACAAAATACACAAGGCAATCACTCATATAAATACATCGGCTACACCACTGCAATTTCATAACCACTTCTACAACCCTTTAGATCACATAACATCAACAGATACGAAGAAAATAAATTGGAAAAAGAAAACACTTCATGGCAAGCACCTGTATCATCTAACACAGCCACACATCGATCAAGACGCATCCCACACATGGCTAAGAAAAGGCAATATATACAGTGAGACAGAAGGATTCATGATTGCAATACAGGATCAAACAATAAACACCAGGTATTACAGCAAGTATATTATTAAAGATCCCAATACCACAACAGATAATTGCAGACTTTGTAAACAACAAATAGAAACAGTAGATCACATCACAAGCGGGTGTACAATACTAGCAAATACAGAATACCCCAGAAGACATGACAATGTCGCAAAAATAATACATCAACAGCTTGCCTTACAACATAAACTTTTAAAACAACAAGTTCCTGCACACAACTATGCACCACAAAATGTACTGGAGAATGATGAATACAAATTATACTGGAACAGAACTATTATAACAGGTAAAACAACGCCACATAACAAACCTGACATCATACTCACCAATAAAAAGAAGAAATTAACACAACTAATCGAAATATCCATACCCAATACAACAAATATACAAAAGAAAACAGGAGAAAAAATTGAAAAATACATCCAACTGGCTGAGGAAGTCAAAGACATGTGGCATCAGGATAAAGTTGACATCATACCAATTATACTATCAACTACAGGAGTCATACCACACAATATCCACCAGTACATCAATGCAATACAGCTACATCCAAACATATATATACAACTACAGAAATCCGTAATTATTGATACATGTTCAATTACCTGAAAGTTCCTAAATGTACAGTTAATAGGAAGTGACGCTTGATCAAGGTCCGCGTCACTTTCCATTCTTAACCAGACTTAACGTCTGAGAAAGTAAAGAAATAATAATAATAATAATAACTATAAAAATAATTTCAAGCAGTAAAGGGTACAGCAATCAGTCGCAAATAATGTTTATTGAGTACCAAAATTTCGGTCATTATGAAACCATCTTCAGTGCTAAAGGACATATAAAGAACCAGTTACAATAAGGTAACACACATGCTTCATTAAATGTGCAGTGGTGTAAGCTTTAGATGTCAGTCAATCATAAATACCGGTAAATATAAGTTAAAGCATAAAAGCCACGTATCGTATATATACGTAGTCCCAAGAGGACTATTCACGTCAAAGGGTTAGTTCATAGTGAAGCTGCTGTTTACAGTTACAATATGGCTGGCTTCAGTGTACGAAATAACAGTTTACTATACCCTTTACCACCTGAAATAAACAGAGTCGTTGGGCATGACGGCTTCCCCATGGAATGAAACCGTGTATAATAATAGCAATAGCCGCGCGAGATTGACGAGCGGTCTAACGCGCTGCAGTCATGGACTGTGCGACTGGTCCCGGCGGAGGTTCGAGTCCTCCCTCGGGCATGGGTGTGTGTGTTTGTGCCGAGGATAATTTAGGTTAAGTAGTGTGTAAGCCTAGGGACTGATGACCTTAGCAGTTAAGTCCCATAAGATTTCACACACATTTGAACAACTGAATAGTAATAACCCGACCGCCGGAAGTTGACACAGTAGAACCATGTAATGAAAGACTTTCTTCTATGGTGCAGATATGATCATCTCTCCGTTAGACAGGAATAATTCAATCTTATTAATGACCTATATCGTTTTTAAACGATGTCATGTTACCCTTATCTGTAGCGGCCTTTATATTAAAATTGTAGTTTCGACATTTGAGCCATATTCAAGCATTCACCAAAAATAACACAACAACCACTTGACAGTTCGTTGACATTTATATGTTACCAAGGTTCTTTAACATCCGGGTTGACATTGGGCAGAGATAAAAACGTAATATGTATGCACATCAAAGAGCAAACATTTACCCGTACCAGACAGTTATCGATCATGACATTTTATGTATTGCAATTTTATCACGACAAGATGATACTTCTAAATGTGTGCTCATCCAATATAATACAGGGTGATTCAAAAAGAATACCACAACTTTAAAAATGTGTATTTAATGAAAGAAACATAATATAACCTTCTGTTATACATCATTACAAAGAGTATTTAAAAAGGTTTTTTTTCACTCAAAAACAAGTTCAGAGATGTTCAATATGGCCCCCTCCAGACACACGAGCAATATCAACCCGATACTCCAACTCGTTCCACACTCTCTGTAGCGTATCAGGCGTAACAGTTTGGATAGCTGCTGTTATTTCTCGTTTCAAATCATCAATGGTGGCTGGGAGAGGTGGCCGAAACACCATATCCTTAACATACCCCCATAAGAAAAAATCGCAGGGGGTAAGATCAGGGCTTCTTGGAGGCCAGTGATGAAGTGCTCTGTCACGGGCTGCCTGGCGGCCGATCCATCATCAACTGACGCTGACGCCTAGTCAACAGCGCCTCAAGCGAACAAATGTACAACTAAATGAAACTTTATAGCTCCCTTAATTCGCCGACAGATAGTGCTTAGCTCTGCCTTTTGTCGTTGCAGAGTTTTAAATTCCTAAAGTTGTGGTATTCTTTTTGAATCACCCTGTATAGTAATTGTCTGAACCAATCGAGAACACTTTTATTCCTGTCATCTGCTTGTTCACTGAGTATAATACAGAGGTGTCCAAAATTATAGCAACAAACGGAAATTTTGCAAGGTTGCTTTCATTTTGCCACTAAACAGTAATCACATTTGATAGTAAAGTACAAACTATGTAAAGAATACAGAACGTAGACAAAAATGTTCTTCCTTTTTTGCAAATTAACGCATTTGCACACACATTCTAACAGTTGGTTAATGTCCTCGTATTGGGTGTGACTGCCTGTGGCAGCAATACAGGCAAGACAACGACAGGGAATGCTGTGAATGATGTCATCAATCTCATGTTGAGGCAATAACGTCCGTTCCTCTTGCAGAGCTGCTTGAAAGTCTTAGTGGAAGCTGACGTGATGCAACCCATCTCCTCGTGCATCCCAGATATGCTCTTAAAGGCCTGGCCAGACAGAACGCGGCCTGGCCGTCCGGCCTGTGGCCTTGAACCGCAGCCGGCAGGCCGCACTGTTGAATCTCTCGTTACTGTATGGCGGCGGTCACACAGTGTGCGGCTCTGACGCACCGGCAGCCGGCCTGCCGCAGCGGCCGCCGCCGGGTTGTCACAGATTACAGATTCGCCACTAGCCGGAGCGGCTGCTTGCCTCTGTTGGCCCACACTGGAAGCAGTGACGTGAGGCGGTTTTTGTCTTGTAGCTCGTGCTGCATGCATCGTGGACGCAGAAAGACTTATAGAGCAGGTGAGACAATACAACTTTTTGTATGATACACGCGATCCTGATTTGGAGGTAGAATACTTTTGCCCTCGGTATACTCTTGATAGAAAGCTGAATTCTCAGAAATAGTGTTGCCACTGTGACGTCCATGATTTACAATATCAACTAGGCCCATACTGTAAACTGGTAGTATGGATCAATGATCGCCAGGAGAAGCAGCGAAAAGAATTGTTTGTAACAGAAGAACTGGCATGTACTATCCTTCGGGCATTTTAACCTGATATGCTTTCCGTCTATGCTTCAAAGGCAGTTCGGAAACCCCCAGTTCTAGAAATCCTCCTTCAGATTTCTTCCACATCTCTGTTGTAGGAGTAGGTAAATACTTGGGTTATAGAACAGTCCATATTGCCTAGCACACTTGTTTCACAATTTCTGAGACTGTTGAACGTCCTAACCGAAAAGAAACAGTCGCCTGTAGTCAAGTATGTTGAAAAGATTAAAATAAATTATGTCGATAGAACGAATAAAGTTAACGACCAAAGATATGTTTGTTTAAATTCAATGACAATGTTATGAATACAATGAAACAAACAATCTATTATGTAGAAAGCGCTCTCTAGAGGGACATACAGAACTAGATGTTACTATCGTTGGCTGTATTCGTAAACACTGCAGATAAGTTTATCACTCTACTCGTAACTACGTTGTGGGATAGCACTTTCTTCCGCCAAACCTTTCATATGATACAGCAAAACTGAAATGGAATGAATTATATGACTTCCGTTTAAAGCACAAAGAGACCACAAATGGTAAAACTTACCTCAGACAAATGACTAGTCTGTGCCTTGTATCAATTGGCT
This sequence comes from Schistocerca nitens, assembly GCF_023898315.1. Classification (NCBI taxonomy): domain Eukaryota; kingdom Metazoa; phylum Arthropoda; class Insecta; order Orthoptera; family Acrididae; genus Schistocerca; species Schistocerca nitens. The sequence goes on from NC_064614.1 coordinate 75,617,945, forward strand.
TTTTCCAGTTTGTTGTGCGCTTCTCGGTGATGTATTTTATCAGCCGATGCAGTTCCTCGAAATATTCTCGCGACATATGAAAATATTTGAAGAACCTATCTTCGTCAGACTCTAGATCAATACACAGACGATGGTATTCTCCTAAGCTTTCTCTCTTGCTATTAATGTCGTGCACCCAACATCTCCTCTTCTTGGTGCCATTTCGTATCGCTAGTGCAAGCTACTCATTTCCTCGCACAAAGAAAACGTGTCCCGCGTGAAGCTTCCAAATCGTCTAACGCCAAGACAATCGCGCTACGCATGCAAGCTCAATAATGGGGTTTGGCCCCCTCCACAGTGTAACAGCTGACGCAGCAAGAATCGCTGCGGCCGGCCGTTGCCTGTGTGGCGTCCCTGGCTGCTGACTGGCCCGGCCTCCCGCTGTGCCGTCCGTCTCAGCGGCAGGCCGCATTCTGTCTGGCCAGGCCTTAAAGGCCTGGCCAGGCAGAATGCGGCCTGGCCGTCCGGCCTGTGGCCTTGAACCGCAGCCGGCAGGCCGCACTGTTGAATCTCTCGTTATTGTATGGCGGCGGTCACACAGAGTGCAGCTCTATCGCTCCGGTAGCCGGCCTGCCGCACCGGCCGGCGCCGGGTTGTCACAGATTACAGATTCGCCACTAGCCGGAGCGGCTGCTTGCTTCTGTTAGCGCACTCAACTGCTCTGTGGTCACACTGGAAGTAGCGGCGTGAGGCGGTTGTTGTCTTGCAGCTCGTAGTGCATGCACACAGAAAGACTTATAGAGGAGGTGAGAGAATACAACTTTTTGTATGATACACGCGATCCTGATTTGGATGTAGAATTCTTTTACCCTCGATATGCCCTTGATAGAAAGCTAAATTCTCAAAAATAGTGTTGTCACTGTGACGTCAATAACTTCCAATATCAACTACTGTAAACTCCGTAGTATGGATCAACGATCGCCAGGAGAACTAGCTACAAGAACTGTTTGTAACAGAAGAACTGGGATCCTCTATCCTTTGGGCATTTTAACCTGGTAGGCTTTCTCTCTATGCTTCCATGGCAGTCCGAAATCCCCAAAGTTCTAGAAATCCTTCTTCAGATTTGTTCAACAACTCTGTTGTAGGAGTAGGTAAATACTTGGCTGTAGAGCAGTCCATACTGCCTGGCACACTTGTTTCACAATTCCTCAGACTGTTGAACGTCCTAACCGAAAAGAAAAAACTATGGTCTGGTGACTGTCGCCTGTAGTCAAGTATCTGGAAATGATTAAAATCAGTTATGCCGATAGAACGAATAGAGAAGTTAACGGCCAAAGATATGTTTGTTTAAATTCAATGACAATGTTATGAATACAATGAAACAAAACAGTCTATTAAGTAGAAAGTTCTCTCTAGCGGGAGTACGGAACTAGATGTTACTGTCGTTTGCTGTATTTGTAAACACTGCAGATAAATTAATCAAAAAATGGTTCAAATGGCTCTGAGCACTATGGAACTTAACAGCTGCGGTCATCAGTCCCCTAGAACTTAGAACTACTTAAACCGAACTAACCTAAGGATGTCACACACATCCATGCCCGAGGCAGCATTCTAACCTGCGACCGTAGAAGTCGCGCGGTTCCGGACTGAGCGCCTAGAACCGCGAGACCACCGCGGCCGTCCATAAATTTATAGCTCCACTCGTAACTACGTTGTGGGATAGCACTTTCGTCCGCCGGACCTTTCATCTGATACAGCAAAACTGAAATGGAACAATTTATATGACTTCTATTTGAAGCACAAAGAGGCCACAAACGGTAAAACTTACCTGAAACAAATTGGCTTTCTCCAGTTCGTTGTGCACTTCTCGGTGCTATCTTTTTATCAGGCGATGCATTTCCTCGAAACATTCTCGCGACATACGAAAATATTTGAAGAACCTATCTTCCTCAGACTCTAGATCAATACACAGACGATGGTATTCTTCTAAGCTTTCTCTCTTGCTATTAATGTCGTGCACTCAACATCTCCTCTTCTTGGTGCCATTTCGTATAGCTAGTGCGAGCTACTCATTTCTGCAATTAAAAAAAAAAAAAAACGAACTCGCACAAAGATAACGTGTCCCGCGTGAAGATTCCAAATCGTCTTAACGCCAAGACAGTCGCGCTACGCATGCAAGCTTAACAATGGGGTTCGGCCCCTTCCACAGTGTAACAGCTGACGCAGCAAGAGTCGATGCGGCCGGCCGTTGCCTGTATGGCGTCCCTGGCCGCTGACAGGTCCGGCCTCCCGCTGCGCCGTCCTTCGCAGCGGCAGGCCGGATTCTGTCTGGCCAGGCCTTAAGGGAGTCAAATCGGCAAAGCGAGCAGGTCACACCGTGGGTGCAATATCTTCCAGTTCCCTGAAAACGTCAACCACCTGTGCTCTATGAGATGAGCATTATTGACCACCAATACGTTGTCTGGGCCGACAAAAACTCGCAACAACCCGCCCATGAGGTCCCAAGATTTCGTCACGATCCTGATAGGAGTGAAACGTTGCTGTTTCACCCGTACAATTTCGTGAAGTGGTGTTCATGTGGTTAACATAATCCCTGTCCACACCATTAGGATCGTCCTCGATATAGGTCTATTACCAAAGTTTTTGGGTCCCGAAATCGAGATCACGTTCCCTCCAGATGCGAATCCGTCGAGAATGACTCTCCAGACCAAGAGTAGGCTGAAGTTCAAGACATTAGTCAGGAAGAATCCTACGCAAAGAAGTGGGATACGGAAGTACTAAGGAATGACGAGATACGTTTGAAGTTCTCTAACGCTATAGATACAGCAATAAGGATTAGCGCAGTAGGCAGTACAGTTGAAGAGGAATGGACATCTCTAAAAAGTGCCATCAAAGAAGTTGGGAAGGAAAACATAGGTACAAAGAAGGTAGCTGCGTAAGAACCATGGGTAACAGAAGAAATACTTCAATTGATTGATGAAACGAGGAAGTACAAACATGTTCCGGGAAAATCAGGAATACAGAAATACAAGTCGCTGAGGAATGAAATAAATAGGAAGTGCAGGGAAGCTAAGACGAAATGGCTGCAGGAAAAATGTGAAGACATCGAAAAAGATACGATTGTCGGAAGGACAGACTCAGCATACAGGAAAGTCAAAACAACATTTAGTGACATTAAAAGCAACGGTGGTAACATTAAGAGTGCAACGGGAATTCCACTGTTAAATGCAGAGGAGAGAGCAGATAGATGGAAAGAATACATTGAAAGCCTCTATGAGGGTGAAGATTTGTCTGATGTGATAGAAGAAGAAACAGGAGTCGATTTAGAAGAGGTAGGGGATCCAGTATTAGAATCGGAATTTAAAAGAGCTTTGGAGGACTTACGGTAAAATAAGGCAGAAGGGATAGATAACATTACATCAGAATTTCTAAAATTATTGGGGGAAGTGGCAGCAAAACGACTATTCACGTTGGTGTGTAGAATATATGAGTGTGGCGACATACCATCTGACTTTCGGAAAAGCATCATCCACACAATTCCGAAGACGGCAAGAGCTGACAAGTGCGAGAATTATCGCACAATCAGCTTAACAGCTCATGCATCGAAGCTGCTTACAGAAGAATGGAAAAGAAAATTGAGAATGCGCTAGGTGACGATCAGATTGGCTTTAGGAAAAGTAAACGGACGAGAGAGGCAATTCTGACGTTACGGCTAATAATGGAAGCAAGGCTAAAGAAAAATCAAGACACTTTCATAGGTTTGTCGACCTGGAAAAAGCGTTCGACAATATAAAATGGTGCAAGCTGTTCGAGATTCTAAAAAAAAGTAGGGGTAAGCTATAGGGAGAGACGGGTCATGTACAATATGTACAACAACCAAGAGGGAATAATAAGAGTAGACGATCAAGAACGAAGTGCTCGTATTAAGAAGGGTGTAAGACAAGGCTGTAGCCTTTCGCGCCTACTCTTCAATCTGTACATCGAGGAAGCAATGATGGAAATAAAAGAAAGGCTCAGGAGTGGAATTAAAATACAAGGTGAAAGGATATCAATGATCCGATTCGCTGATGACATTGCTATCCTGAGTGTAAGTGAAGAAGAATTAAATGATCTGCTGAACGGCTTTAACAGTCTAATGAGTACACAGTATGGTTTGAGAGTAAATCGGAGAAAGACGAAGATAATGAGTAGTAGAAATGAGAACAGCGAGAAACTTAACATCAGGATTGATGGTCACGAAGTCAAAGAAGTTAAGGAATTCTGCTACCTAGGCAGTAAAATAACCAATGACGGACGGAGCAAGGAGGACATCAAAAGCAGACTCGCTATGGCAAAAAAGGCATTTCTGGCCAAGAGAAGTCTACTAATATCAAATACCGGCCTTAATTTGAGGAAGAAATTTCTGAGGATGTACGTCTGGAGTACAGCATTGTATGGTAGTGAAACATGGACTGTGGGAAAACCGGAACAGAAGAGAATCGAAGCATTTGAGATGTGGTGCTCTTGACGAATGTTGAAAATTAGGTGGACTGATAAGGTAAGGAATGAGGAGGTTCTATGGAGAATCGGAGAGGAAAGGTATATGTGGAAAACACTGAGAAGGAGAAGGGACGGGATGATAGGACATCTGCTAAGACATGAGGGAATGACTTCCATGGTACTAGAGGGAGCTGTAGAGGGCAAAAGCTGAGAGGAAGACAGAGATTGGAATACGTCAAGCAAATAATTGAGGACGTAGGTGGCAAGTGCTAATCTGAGATGAAGAGGTTAGCACAGGAAAGGAATTCGTGGCGGGCCGCATCAAACTAGTCAGTAGACTGATAAAAAAATTCCAAATTAATGGGTGCCACTGCCATTCTTTATCAACAAATCTAAAAAATATGTGGCCTGTTGTTTTCCCAGTTCCACAATGAAAACAATATTCGGATATACACTGATAAAATGGGAAAGTGTATTTTCGATATCAGCAGTCGTGCCATTAACGAAAACAAGAATGGTATCTTCATACATCTTTTGTTATAAAATATTGCTAGACGGATTACTAAATTTTTCAAAGAATTTTTTCTCTGTAATGTATATATACGAAAATATCTACCACCATTGCTCATCAGATAGTGATTGAGTGCCACTGCTCGCAACATTGTACTTATTCCACAGCTGTTGATTGAATGTCTACTGGAATCAAACCCTCCAATAACCAACGAATTTGCACACAACAGTTAAAATCGTAAATGTCTTATTGCCACTGTTTCAGTGTAATGCTGTATCCGAAATTTTTACGGAAACGAGCATTATCGTTTAACCGGTAGTGTGAATAGAACCCCAGTACTGACAACTGGAGCGTTTTATTTCGGTAGAGTACGATGTGTGGCTGTCTTGATGCATGATAATGTTAAGAGTCACTGGTTAAAAAGAAGCTACGACGACTAAAGGCTGGTGGTTAGATACACCATGTGTGGCTCACCTGTCACTTAAGCTAATAGGGTGCTCATGTGATCGTTTTGTGTTGGCAACATTGATGATACCCAAATTTATTTTTGTCTGTCTCCTCAATGTTGCTGGGTGAAATTACACAAAAAACAACTTCACAACCAGAGGAAAAGTCGTGGCTATGTCCCTGAAGATAAATAACAAGCTGTAAATTAAAAAAAAAAACAGTATCTATGAATGTTGTTTGTTTTCCGACCAACGCCCTTACATCATTACGAGTTAGAAATATTTGTCAGTAGAGATTAGGTAGATCGCATACTGCTTTGTCATCTGGAGGAAATCAAGTGACTTTGGCATTTCCTTCTGTAAACCTTCCAGTCTAAGAACACATGGAACATGTTTGGTATGAACGTCTGTGGCATTTCTCCAAACACCTGGCAACAGTACTACACGTTGACAGACATTGGTCATTTTTGTGGAATCCATCACTGATTGCGGTACAGATGCTTGCTTTGTTATGTAATAAAATGGAACACCTACTGCATTCTTTGCGATATTATTTATTACTTGGCTACCAGTTTCGGCGCAAAAGTGCACTATCTTCAGGCCTTAACAGACGCTGAGGGGGTTAATACCATCCGTATACACGATTCATCAAATGGTTCAAATGGCTCTGAGAACTATGGGACTTAACTTCTGAGGTCATCAGTCCCTAGAACTTAGAACTACTTAAACCTAACTAACCTAAGGACATCATACACATCCATGCCTGAGGCAGGATTCGAACCTTCGACCGTCACGGTCGCGCAGTTCCAGACTGTAGCGCCTAGAACCGCTCGGCTACCCCGGCGGCCACGATTCATCAGTGGCCAACATCTGTATCTGGTTTTAGCAGACTACTTGTAACAATGTTGTTTCTCCAACCGTCAACTGTCTCTTTGCTCAATAGATATAAAATGGGTGGGAAATGAAATTTATCAGCTGACTACTAAACGATAAGTATCGCAAAGAATTAATTTTATTAATAAACACGTAAATATGCGATTTACTAAACAATGCCTTAACAGAACAAGGACACAAAATAATGGTATTGAGCATAAGTTGTTGACAGGTTTTTAAATACGGTAATCTGTTACGAGTAGCTCCGGCAACAAAGATAATGGAAACCCTGACTGTACGACACAATGCCTATCGGAAATGATAACTCTGCTGCTGTAGCGCGAAGACGAGAGCTTACACTGTTGCTGAAGAGAAGAATTACGGTTCCCATTACGAGCGTGCTGCAAACACTTTACCCCCAAGATCTCAGGCAGAGTGCAGGCAGCTACCAGCAGTCGGATCGTGCAGCGGCTGAACGCTGTACTGATGGGCTCTCTGGTGATCGATGACCACGGATAAAACCCGATGAAATGACTTCCGGAGAGAATGTAAACTTCTGTCCAGGTCAGCGAGACAGCCTTACTCGTAAGTCTGCGCAAGAGTATCTCCACTATCAATACACCTGTCCTCCCTGGCGGTCCATAGGAGACTACCTGCACATCGTGCACAGCGCATCGACAATGAAAACAAGTCCTTCGTGACCCCACCATGCTCGATTGTTTCCAATTGCAGAAGGCTGTGGAAAAATGAGCAAATTATCTGTGTGGTCAGTGCTCTCCGCAAAATCCCATTACGCCCGACAGCCACAATGTTGCCTCCAGTTCTCAAAAGGTTCTTCTTGAAGTGCCCACCCAACTCACTGCATTTCTCCTGAAGTGCGATAGCAGCTCTGAGAACCGCCGCCAAGAACGAACAAGATATCGCCTTGACGACAGTGTGTCGTGCTTCCCATGGCTTCAGACTTCAGATTCTGAGAACCACTGAAAGCAATACCAACACCTGGCTTCGGCCAAGCGAGGCCCAGACGGCAAACATCAGTAAAACGTTTAACGCTGGTTCCAGCAAGTCGCGTTCACCGTCGCTTCATGCCTAATACAATGGCCGTAGCATTTCGACCGCCTTGAGGAGCTGGCGCGCTTTATTGTCCACTGCCTCTGGTATTCGCAGAAAAGCCGACCCGGCCCGACGTCACGTTTTTCTGCCACAGTCAATGCAGGTAGCCGTCGCACAGCCCCAGCTTACCCACGTAAGGACAGAAGATCAAGCAGTGTACCAGTTCGAGTTGAAATATCACGAATAAAAACCGGAGTTCTGATTACCAAAGTCATTAATGCAAGGACCTCTCTTCACACTCCTCCGCTAAGACACGTTAGTAAAATGATATCGAATAACAAAAATAGAGAAAAATGAGAGGAGTCTGTAACCTCTCATAAAATGCCTCAGTCGGGCGCTAGTATTTTTTTCATCTGACTACATTAAATAGTATTTTACCACTACAGGCGCCACTAAAAAACAACAAACACAAAACGTTAATTCCAAGGAACATTGTCATAGCTTCTTGCAGTGATTTAATAACTTCATGATACACAAAACTGGTGAAAAGAAAATGAGAACTCTTTCACATAAAATTTAAGATATTTCTCATTTATTTTTCCATTTCAGTTGCACATTTCTAATAGGATGACATGTTTCTATCACTCCAGATCAACTTCAGAACTGAAACGAAGTAAAACTCAATATGCACCATATAAAATTTTACAATAGGCAGAAAAGAAAAAAAAAAATTACATAAATGTAGATTGACCTAAGTAGCCTCATCAACCCGTCGTGTCTATTCAGAAGCACATGTCAGAGGACTGTGTTTTGCAACTATGGGCAATATTTTACATTAGTATGCGTTGGAGGTAGGTATGGGGTGGGGAGGGCGAAGGGAAATTGAGTGAGGCTGATTGGTGGAGGGGAAATTAAGCAAGGAGGCGGTTGTGGAGATGCCATGACTTCAAGAAGAGAGGTGGCAGTAAAATTACAGAACGTATAATGGTGTAAACATTATCGTGAAACATTAATAGTGTAGAGCAATGGGCACGTAAAATGTAAACAGCATGAAATAGTGAAATTATAAATAGAGCGAGGGCGATTGGGAGCGAACCGCACACTAACCCTGGTTTCGGTGTGGGGCGGCGTTTGGGTGGGTTGTGGGGTTGTGAACCACTGAGGGCTACGGCGGGACGAAGCCTCTCCATCATTTCTAGGTCCCCAGTTCAATACACACACCAGGGATAGGCATAAAACGATAATGGCATCCTTCTGTCGCACCACTGATCTAACCGAAAACTTTACACAAAATAGTAGTTCGCTTGTGCATGAGTTTCCCAGTCATAAGTAATCACCGGTGGAGACTTTAAGCATCCAACAATTAATTGGAAAAAAGTAAGATTTTGTTAGTGGCGGTCGTGATAAGACATCATGTGAAAAATTACTAAATGACTTCTCTGAAAACTACGTAGAACAGAGGCGCATCTCACTCATGATGGAAATATATAGGATATAATGGTAAAAAATAAGCTTAACCTCTTTGAGGGTACTCACATCGAAACTGGTATCAATGACCACGACGCGGTTGTGGTAACAATGATTACCAAAGTACAAAGGACAACTAAAACAAGCAGAAAGAAACATATGTTCATTTAACTACATAAAAAATCTGTAGTGTCATACACCACTGAGGAACATGAAACTTTGAGCACAGGGCACGAGCATGTAGAGGAACTTCGGCTCAAGTTTAAAAGAATATGAAACTTTCTGGCAGATTAAAACTGTGTGCCGGACCGAGCCTCGAACTCGCGACTTTTGCCTTTAGCGGCCAAGTGCTCTACCATCTGAGCTACCCACGACTGACGTCCCGTCCTCACAGCCATGCTTCCGCCAATATCTCGTCTTCTACCTTCCAAACTCCACAGAAGCTCTCCTGCGATGCTGCAGAACTAGTACTCCTGGAAGAAAGGATATCGCGGAGACATGGCTTAGCCACAGCCTAGCGGATGTTTCCAGAATGAAATTTTCACTGTGCAGCGGAGTGTGCGCTGATACGAAACTTCCTGGCACATTAAAACTGTGTGACGTACTCAGATTCGTTAGGTTAGGTTAGGTTAGGTTTGGTGAGCTACCCAAGCACGACTGACGTCCCGTCCTCACAGCCATGCTTCCGCCAATATCTCGTCTTCTACCTTCCAAACTCCACAGAAGCTCTCCTGCGATGCTGCAGAACTAGTACTCCTGGAAGAAAGGATATCGCGGAGACATGGCTTAGCCACAGACTAGCGGATGTTTCCAGAATGAAATTTTCACTGTGCAGCGGAGTGTGCGCTGATACGAAACTTCCTGGCACATTAAAACTGTGTGACGGACTCAGATTCAAACTCGGGACCTTTGTCATTCGCGGGCCAGTGCTCTACCATCTGAGCTACCCAAGCACGACTCAGGTCCTGACCACACAGCTTAAAAGAATAGTTGACTCGGCACTGCTAAACAAAGGTCCCTGTTAGATTCTATACCGAATTTGCCCCTCTTCTAAATACATATAATCTGTCATAGAAACCTCGAACATAAAACGATGCCTATATCGAAAAAAATTCAGGTCACACCCATCTATAAGAAAGGTAGTAGAAGTGACCCCTAAAACTACCTTCCATTATCGTTGACATAGATATGTTACAAATTTTTAGAACATGTTCTGACCTCAAATATAATGAGGTATCTTGAATAGAATGACCCCCTCAATGCCAACCAGTATAGATTCCGGAAACGTCGATCATGTGAAACACAGTTCGCACTTTTCTCACGTGACATACTGAATGCTTTGGATCAAGGCAGTCAGGCAGATGCAGTATTTCTTGATTTCCGAAAAGCATTTTACCCAGCTTATTGTCAAAAGTACGATCATATGGGGCATCAAGTCCAATTTGTGATTGGACTGAGAACCTTTTGGTAGGGTGGACACAGCATGTTATCTTGGATGTAGAGTCATTGTCGGACGTAGAAATAACTTCAAGTGTGCCTCAGGGAAGTGTGTTGGTACTATTACTGTTCATGTGGCATGCCAATGGCCTTGCAGACAATTTTGATAGTAACCTCAGACTTATTGCAGTGCAGCGTCTGAAAAAGCGGCGTGAAAATTAGTCAGATATTGATAAGATTTCAGAGTGGTGCAAAGATAGGCAGATTGCTTAAAATATTAAGAAATGTAAAACTGTACACTTCACAAAACGAAAAAAAAGACATAGTATCCTGTGACTATAATATCAATCAGCCACTGTTTGAATTAGAAAGCTCATACAAACACCTAGGTGTCACACTTTGTAGGATGTGAAGTGGAATTATCACATAGGTTCAGAATGCTAGAATACTGGGGAAGTGCAGTCAATCTACAAAGGAGATTGGTTACAAATCACTAGTGCGACCGGCTCTAGAATATTGTGTCACAGAGATACCTAAGGAACTGAACTGGAAGGCTCTTGATGATTTACGTAAACAGTACCGAGAAAATCTGTTGAAGTTTCAAGAACTGGCTTTCTATGATGACTCTAGGGATAGAATCATTCTTTTCAAGCTCCATAAGTGAATGGAACGGCAAGAAACTTACTAACTAGTACAATGGAACGTACCCTGTACCATGTACCGCAGTATGGTTTGCGGAGTATAGACGTAGGTGCAGATGTAGATACTGTTAATTCTTCAGTTACAGAGTTTTAGGACGACGTAACATTCTGTATATTTTTAAAACTATTTGCTTAATGTGTGGACGCTTAAGCCATACTTCGGCAATCATGCAACATCTTATACCTTTAAACGGAATGTCTTGTACCACTTACACGTGATGTTTGGAAATAAATCGAGTTTCTTTAATGTCCTAACAATTTTCCCACTCTTGAAAGAGGAAATTCGTGTTTGTTGCTAGTAGCTTCTATTTCAATTTTTTTAAACATGTACCTATTTTTTGGTTATACTTCTTCTTAATTTGGTTAACTTACTGGTTACTGGTGTGTAGTAGAATAATAATGTAACAGATAGACTGTTAAATAGAGTATTGACAAGATTTTCCCGGCTGCAACTCTTTTCAGTTTGTGCAGAATATTTCTTCCTACGTACATGACCAAAATGCACCATGGGACAGTTTTTCACAGTTATTCACATTTGGGAATATATTACGTTTTTTGAGTCTTTTTTTTTGTTGTAATTCCAAAATGACAACACAACTGAGAAAACTGTAACTCCAAAACACAGTCGAGAACATTCTGGACGCATTTGAAGAAACAATAAGTAACAGAACAAAAAATTGCACTGTTTGACTGCGAGGAGTGTGCTTATGAAAAACTAAAAAATTAGCAAAAGATTTTTGCACCCTGCTGTTACTACGATCATAGCTCAACAGTCTTAATACAAGTATGAGGTGCTCTAATTAGAACATTACAACACTATTTGCTAAGGTCCTCGTTTCAGAAGCAGGGAACTTGAAGGAGTGAACTTTTTCACTGCACGCTCGTATCCACCATCCTCTTCATTCTGCAAGCGTGCAGACAATAAATACAAGGAAGTTGCCGTTATTTTCTCAGCGCTGTTTATTAAACGTGACATTATTTCAGAGAATCGTTAAAATTAATTGCGTGTGTTGCCTACACTCGACCTTTCCGCCGTTTGTTCCACTCAAAGGACGTCATGAATAATTCTGCAAAATTGCTGTTTAATGTGTCTATGTTTTGTATTCATTTATAAGCTTTGCCAGGAGCGCGTTGTAAAAAGTCGTACTCCGAGAACAGATATAAATTCTGGAGAAAATAAAAATGGAAATGTGGTAATTTTTCAATATTTCTGTGCTTTATTTCTGTGGTTCCAGCCGTAATAACCGCTTTCGTGTGTCGACAAAAGCCACATGGCCTACGGAACCCGTGAAACGGCGGAAACAATGAAAATGTTCGCTACAAAAATTTACGTGCTGAAATTCAACAGTACAAAGAAATTCAACTGAGTTCGAAAAGACATCACGTGGATCCAAACTGGTATGCGTTCCAACATATCAGGCACAGATATCTCTTCATATGTGCTGCGGAACCAATTTCCAGTGTCAACAACAATGTACAGGATGGTCAGTCCGACATCCTCTATTTGCTTCCATCGTTACATCTGCAGGTGTTGAAACATACCATAAAATAGAAAAAAATTGTCGCAGTAGAGAAACGACAGGATGCTGAATAATCGTTCCGTTCCCGTATGCAAAACGGCGGATTCTAGCGGTGCGTTCCCTGTTTGAAGTTAGAGGAGAACCGCTTCCACCGATGCTCAACTAGCGAAACTTCCAGAAGGTAATTTTGCTCTGATTTCTTGAAAGAAGTCATTTTCCTGCGTAGGTTGCTTCATTTTTTAAATAACCACTTTACTTCATGATTTTGCTGCTAGATAACTTTCGCTCCGTTATTATTATCAAGCTACCTTGTGGTAAAACAAACACCAAAACTTACAGCAGATTCATGAGAAAACAAGAAATATAGTAGAAATGTAGATTCATTAAAATTTAACTACCTCTATTGCTTGTATCACAATAAAAATTATAATCATATACTCCAACCATGTGTGTGGAAGAAGCAATACTATAACGGTTTCTCACAACCACAGTAAATACGGTGACAATGTATCGCATTGCCGTCAGATGTTAGAATTTCCTGTCTCGGATCTAAATGTAAAAAGCACGACCACTGTTCGGATTTAGTCACTGTACCATTGTGTAACATATTAAAATACAGTATTTTAACATTTAAAATAAAACTAAGCTTGGAGTGTACATCAAATGGAGTAAATGCCGAAGAATTTAACAGATGACTCTATTGTCAAAGATATAAGAACATGTACGAAAACAAGTACATTCTTTTGTTAAAGGCATAAAAATTAGCATTATCTAAAATGTCTACCGGAAGTCTCGTGAGCGAAACGTAATCATGTCGGAGACTTGTGTAGCTTTAAAACGATGGAATATGGGGAGTATAAATTTTTATTATATGCTTAGGTAGCAAAACTGCAGTAAAGAGTTCCAAATAATCAGAATACTGCAGCATGGCATGGTCAAAAAGCTGTTAAAATACATGTATGGAACGAAGGTCTGTTTCTTCCAAGTCAGCTCAATGAACTATTGCGTACAATACTCTCACAGCCAGTGAGACCATTTCATGTGGCTGTGCATAATAAAAAACTAAATACTGAAACAAGAAAGCAGCTATTAAAAACAGCGTAGTGAAATTAAAATGGTCCCCATATGCCTAATGTTATAAAAGACAGGAGGGTCGGTTACAAAAAACAGAAAATCGCATCCTGTACTATTTGTAGTAGGGTACAATTCTAAAGCAGGGGAAGAAATCAGCACAAAATACATACAAAAGACTAATGACACACTAAAATAGTTCAGCAATAGATGTCTACGCATCTCATTAAAGCCGCTTTTTATCAAAGTAGTGTTTGCAATTACCTTGGAATCTGCCGTTAAAACGCACTGCATACCTATTGTCTTCCAAATGGAAGTCACTCGACGACTCGAGTAGAAAAATTAAAGGAGATTCACACTCGGTTCACGAGACGAGATACCGCCAAAGCAGTAGCCCAGGCATGTACAGCTGAAGCTAGAAGAACAGGGCTTTCGTGAGTGTCGCCACCTACATTTTGTACGCCTGTTACTTCATTTTCTCACTAAGACTTGGGTTCAAGGGCAATCGATGCTGTCATACATATAGATCTGAGTTCAACTGCTAGAGTATTCTCCGAAACATTATCTGTTTATTCCTCTGTTGTAGAATGACTATTCGCCTACCATTATCCGTGGTTACGTTCTCTCCGGCGTCACCTCGCTGTTTCCTACCATGGTCTGGTTAATGTTGTCTGATGCTGTGATGGAGTACTCTGACTTTGTCTTAGATCATGTTCAAATTAGTACAACGATGTTTGCACAACGTGTTTCACCTACATATATGGTTCCCAGAAATGTTGCGACCAACTTCGGGGCGTTGCAGAAGATGACTATATATTTCTCAAGACAAGCTGTACAGCCCGTCAAAGCTGCTCGAACAATTTTTTGGGTACCCTGTATTGTAAAAACGACCCTAAGTCGATATTTGCTCAAATATGTTAACACTGTAATGATAAAGTTTCTTACCTATTCTTTCAATTTAGACTGTTGTTGTTTTAGGTTCAAATTTGGGTTATCTCATTTCTATGATTGTTTTTCTCACGAGTTATTTTCTTTGACTATGTTATCTTTTGTTAGATTTGCTGTGCTCCAACACAGGAGCTGCGGCGGCTACGAAACTTGGTCCCTCCTCCGGCCGTAAAGGATTCTGTTTGCTGAACTGGTATCTATTAACAGTTTCGCATTTTTCTGCTCTTCGAACAATAAGTAAATTTTATCCCGACCTGAAGATGACAGTCTAAGCAGGAGAAACTATTAATCACTGTTTTCTGCATTACGATCTTGGCCAAATAAAGGTTTTAATAAAATCTGCAACACTCAAATTCTTGAATGACTGTCTCAATTCAAATAACCATAGAATGAAAAAACTATTTCTGTCCGGTTGCCCATGTGAGGATCTGTAGACCAGGTGTAGACTTTTCGAATGAGTACATATTATTACTTGATCAACTTCTAGGACGACTGTCTTTCCTGCTTCGCCAGCCAGTGTGCACACACACGTGTGTGTGTGTGTGTGTGAGTGAGTGTGTGTATTTCTTCTTTGGTTTTTTAGTCTCAACTGGTTGATGGACCTTTTTGTTAGCTACAGCGCTTATTTCTGGCTTACTTGAGCTGGCAAATATTTTGCCACGAAACTGGTAGTTATTCTTAAATTCCTGTGCTCAGAACCCGAAAAATGAAATGTGCGACAAGTACAATCACAGTAGTCCTCCAGTCTTCATAAAATTTGTGCCGAAAACGAATGTATTAAAAACTACATACTAATGTTTCTGTAGTCTGAGGATGGACCAATGGGCTCGAAACTCACAGCTCCGAACAATCAACCTTAATATGTCTTGTTGACTCGTTATTACTTCCGAGGTCTGCGGAATGTGCGATGCCCCCCGCTGCTTTGTGTAACGGGAAGCGACTGGAACTACATCCTGTCCTGGAATACAGTGCAAGAACAGACCCCTCAGTGCGTGCAACTGTGAGGAAGCGAGTGTGGTATTATCTTCAATTACCCGTCTCCAGCTCCACGCCGTAAGAACGCGCGGATGATGGAAGTGCGGCGCTGCGCTAATCGAGAAGAGCTGAGCCAGCCAGGCAGCCGCTGGCAAAACTAATTCCGCGAGGGACAACACGGAGCCCCTGCCTGCTCATCCCCGGCCAGGTTACGGATGGTAATTAGTTTCTTAATCCGAGCGATTGCTGCAAGGAGCCGGCGGCGGAGCTTATTAGCATGGGCTTCGGCTGACGTATATCTGCGCGCGCTATCTGCCGGGAGCCCGTTGCTCACAACAGCCGCCGCCTCCGTCTTCTCACCACCCCACCCCACAACACAACCCCAACCCCCTACCCACCCTCACCACGAAACCCACCCCCACCTCCGACCCCGACGGCGAACCGCTGCTCCGGTTGTTTGTTCCCGGCGCTGCGTTCTCTCATCGCTATGCGCGCCACGCCCACCTAATTTACTTATTGTTCGTCGAGCAGACAAATGCGAAACTGTTAATAGCTACCAGTTCAGCAAACAGAATCAATACGGTGGAAGGGGGGCCAAGTTTCGTAGCCGCTGCAGCTCCAGTGCTGGAGCACTGCTGTATACACTGTCTGAGACACCCAAACGGATACACACACAACTGAAGGACGTAACTTCCAGCTTGATGTGAAGTAATATTTGTCAAATAACATAACTTCAGTACTAGTTTTACATAGCTGCAACAGCTGAAGAGAGTAACCCGAGTACTTGCTATGCAGCAAAACGTTGTTTAGGAGTGTTGTTGTTGTTGTGGTCTTCAGTCCTGAGACTGGTTTGATGCAGCTCTCCATGCTACTCTATCCTGTGCAAGCTTCTTCATCCCCCAGTACCTACTGCAACCTACATCCTTCTGAATCTGCTTATTGTATTCATCTCTACGATTTTTACCCTCCACGCTGCCCTCCAATGCTAAATTTGTGATCTCTTGATGCCTCAGAACATGTCCTACCAACCGATCCCTTCTTCTAGTCAAGTTGTGCCACAAACTTCTCATATCCCCAATCCTATTCAATACCTCCTCATTAGTTACGTGATCTACTTACCTTATCTTCAGCATTCTTCTGTAGCACCACATTTCGAAAGCTTCTATTCTATTCTTGTCCAAACTATTTATCGTCCATGTTTCACTTCCATACATGGCTACACTCCATACACATACTTTCAGAAACGACTTCCTGACACTTAAATCTATACTCGATGTTAACAAATTTCTCTTCTTCAGAAACGATTTCCTTGCCATTGCCAGTCTACATTTTATATCCTCTCTACTTCGACCATCATCAGTTATTTTACTCCCTAAATAGCAAATCTCCTTTACTACTTTAAGTGTCTCATTTTCTAATCTAATCCCCTCAGCATCACCCGATTTAATTTGACTACATTCCATTATCTTCGTTTTGCTTTTGTTGATGTTCATCTTATATCCTCCTTTCAAGACACTGTCCATTCCGTTCAACTGCTCTTCCAAATCCTTTGCTGTCTCTGACAGAATTACAATGTCATCGGCGAACCTCAAAGTTTTTACTTCTCCATGAATTTTAATACCTACTTCGAATTTTTCTTTTGTTTCCTTTACTGCTTGCTCAATATACAGACTGAATAACATCGGGGAGAGGCTACAACCCTGTCTCACTCCTTTCCCAACCACTGCTTCCCTTTCATGCCCCTCGACTCTTATAACTGCCATCTGGTTTCTGTACAAATTGTAAATAGCCTTTCGCTCCTTGTATTTTACCCCTGCCACCTTCAGAATTTGAAAGATAGTATTCCAGTTAACGTTGTCAAAAGCTTTCTCTAAGTCTACAATTTTGTTTAGGAGTTATACTAAAAAATACAGGGTGATCAAAAAGTCAGTATAAATTTGAAAACTGAATAAATCACGGAATAATGTAGATAGAGAGGTAAAAATTGACACATATGCTTGGAATGACATGAAGTTTTATTAGAACAAAAAAAACAGAAGTTCAAAAAATGACTGACAGATGGCGCTTCATCTGATCAGAATAGCAATAATTAGCATAACAAAGTAAGACAAAGCAACGATGATGTTCATTACAGGAAATGTTCAATATGTCCAACATCATTCCTCGACAATAGCTGTACTCGAGGAATAATGTTGTGAACAGCACTGTAAAGCATGTCCGGAGTTATGGTGAGGCACTGGCGTCAGATGTTGTCTTTCAGCATCCCTAGAGATGTCGGTCGATCGCTATACACTTGGGACTTCAGGTAACCCCAAAGCCAATAATCGCACTGAATGAGGTCTGGGGACCTGGGAGGCCAAACATGACGAAAGTGGCGGCTGAGCACGCGATCATCACCAAACGACGCGCGCAGGAGATCTTTCAAGCGTCTAGCAATACTCTTTTTTGCTGCTAATAAAACCCCATGTCATTCCAAGCATGTGTGTCATTTTTTACCTCTCTATCTACATTATTCCGTGGTTTATTAAGTTTTAAAATTTATACTGACTTTTTGATCACCCGGTAGTGGCCTATATCACAGGAGCGTTCATTTTAATTTTAACATGAGATTTAGTGCACGCAAAATAAAAGAAAAATTGTAGGTAGACTGTTATATTTATTTAATGGTATTCCATGTCATGCAAGTGCCGTGAATGGTTGAAGTCAGAAATACTAAATATAACGAAGTGTCTACACCTTTTTAACCAAAAATCAGATATGTTCAAAAGGTAGTTTCAGTTTTATTTCAGTAAAGTGTATAAATCAGTGCACATTCATATGCCACACGTTTTTATAAAATGATCTACATTTTTCATCCTAATATGTTTTCTTTTTCTCCTTTGCAAAGTACTCTTTGCCTTTCAATTGAATTGAATATCACATTTCTTACGTCAGAAACCTCCAATCCTTTTTTTAGAATATTAACATTCTTTCAAGTTTCCAACTCACTGAGGGTATAATTTACTTCTATGACTCCGGGATTCCTTGCTATCACTCTGCAGCCATGGAGGTGGAAGAGAATGGCGAACTCCCCTTTTTGAACGTCTTAGTCGAGCGCTTAAAGGACGACCCTACAGGACACAGTGTGTACGGGAAAGCCATCCACGCTGATTTGTATCTCCAAGCTGAAAGCCACCATCATTCATCACAGCGAGAGGGTGTGTTACGTAAACTGGTACGCGGGGCCCGCGCAGTATCGAGCGAAGAAAGAGTATCCAGGAAACTTAACCACATTAAGCACGTTCCCCAGAGGAGCAGACACGACAAGAGACAAATCCGACGTGCTTTCAGGCAGGAGGTAGAAGCCCAGAACACAGAAAAAAACGAGGAGGAGGAGAGAATGGCGTATCTGCTGTACGCCGGCCAAGTATCTAAAAAGTCGGCAGAGTCCTGGCTCGGCATAACGTTAAATGCGTTTTCCGTCCACCTCCGAAGAAACGTGCCCTGTTAGATACGCTGGAAGATGACTCGGGGTTACATACACCAAGTGTTTACTGTATTCCATGTAAATGCGGCAAAGTGTATGTCTGGGTCAATCGAGAGAGACGGAAGGACAGAAGGCACACCGAAGGTAAGTAACCAACAAACTCTAGGGCTGACCGTCACTGCATGGCTGCAGGGGACTCCCCGTAATATGAAGGAACGGAAGTGCTAAGGCAGTCCTCGATGTTTTGGGACGGTGTTCTGAAGGAGGCTATTGAAATACGCGAGGCTGATAGACTGCTCACCCGGGTTTCCGGGTTCGATTCCTGGCGGGGTCAGGGATTTTCTCTGCCTCGTGATGACTTTTTGTATGATGTCCTTAGGTTAGTTAGGTTTAAGTAGTTCTGAGTTCTAGGGGACTGATGACCATAGATGTTAAGTCCCATAGTGCTCAGAGCCATTTGAACCATTTTTTTGGACTGCTCAAGAGAGACACTGGGTACACTCTGAGCAAAACTTGGGGATTCACCTAACTAAAACACATGGTCGTCCGAGAGCAACTTCCGCGTCCAAGACACAGGCCACAGGAACACTGAGGGACCAGGGTTCAAAAATTAAACATTATTCCGACTATCGAAACACAGACGATTGTTTTTTAATGTCTGAGAACACCGGCTTCCAAGTCTTACTTAAAAGGTAACCCTTGTCTCTATTAATAAGATTATCAGATAATCGAATCTCTATGAATTCTTTTAAAAAACAATCCCAATAGCGAGATGCAGGTGCAACCATTTGTGTCTCGTCATACAGAATTCCATGTCCCTCGGTGAGACAATGCTCCGCCACTGCAGATTTCTCAGGCTGAAACAACCGTGTTTGCCGCTGGTGCTCAACACATCGGTCCTGAATGGTCCGTATTGTCTGACCAATATAAGCCTTCCCACAGTGGCAAGGGATCTTGTACACACTGGGCTTCCTAAAACGCAAGTCATCCTTAACTGAGCCAAGAAGCGCTCTAATCTTGTCTGGTGGTCGAAAAATACTTTTCATATGATATCCTTAAAAGATAGAGATTCGATTATCTGGTAATCTTATTAACAGAGACAAGGGTTACCTTTTAAGTAAGACTTGGAACCCGGTGTTATCAGACATTAAAAACAACGGTCTGTGTTTCGATCTTCGGAATAATGTTTAATTTTTGATAGTGATATCTCTGTTTCGCCTGTTTCCACCACTGGGGCGCTGTATGTTTACTTGCGCTAGAGTTTCAGTTGCGGCACATTCTCGCGCACGCGTTGTGGGCCTTCTGCGACCTATAGAGGAGCCGCAGCTCGAGCAGAGAAGTCAGTGCCGGCGAGATCGTGTACCTGCACTCTCACCTGAAGATGGCAGCCAGTTGGACCGCTGAAATATTGCGTCAATATGACATTGTGATCCTCCTGCACACCCGAGAAGAATATTATCAGTCATCATGAAACTGGGACTGATGACCATAGATGTTAAGTCCCATAGTGCTCAGAGCTCATCATGAAACTGGAAGAAGGACGTGTGTGACGAGTATAGCCCAAGAGTTTAGTATTGCGAACAGCATTGGTTCACGTGGATGGGGAGCGTTCCAATACACAGCCATCGATCCCCGAAAGAGAGGAGGAGATCGACTACGCTCTGATACAGCAGCATCTGACGACTGTTATGGTGCAACAGTCAAGAAGACATCCACGCCAAAAGCGGGTGCGATTTCAATTACGTTTAACAGGGCAACGAAACACGAAATCTTACGCTCCACAGTTGCACGGCGGTTACACGGTCTGGCCCGTTTGCTCGATGAGTACTATGTTTTTTCCGTTGACACACACGCTTTGGCGGCACCGTATGCGATGATCCCCAGAGCGTAGGGACTCGACCAAACAGGAGTGGGATCGCATGTTCTTCTCGGATGAGAATACAACCAGTGTGAGCAGACATTCTGGACTTACTCAATCACGCGTGAGGTGGGAACACGTAATGGACCAGCAAACACTGCCGAACGTGATCGTCTTGGGGAGATATAATGTTGATTGGGGTTACTCACCTCTAAACCTTTGAGCCCGTACATTAACCGCTCAAAGATATTGCAACACTATACTCTTCCCCAAAGGCGGTCTGTTCACGGGTACATTAGGACCTGGATTCACTTTTTGTGATACTGAGCGACCGCATAGAACAGCGCAGGTGCAGGAGTTCTTAGAGTGGGAGGACATTCGACTTCTCAGTTCCCTCGACTTAAATTCCATCGAGCACGAGCGGGATGCATTGGAAAGACGTATTACAGCATGTCGAACTGTACCAATGACCATCCAACAGTTGTCAACCGCACTGGTGGTGGAATTGAACGCACTTGTACATCAATTATGTAACATCTGTTTGTCCAGCATTGGAGAACGTTGCAGAGCATGCGCTGCCGTCCATGGTGAACATGCACCCAATTAAGAAACACATTCCGCCTTTTGTAATGTGCGGGCGACCATCATAAATAGCGGTAACTTCATTGTAACTATTATCTTTCTGTTTATCACATATTTTTTCAGTTAACTTTAGTACTGTACTGGTCCAGGTCTTGTCGAGATATGTTAGTTGCCAGCGACACATCATGCAAAAGTTATCTCCGTCCTTAAGTTTCGCACAGCAGCGTTTATTGTAACGTATAAAACATGTCTGCAAACTTCTTGATTGTGTTTTTGTTTTGTTGAAGTCATCAGTACCAAGAATGGTTAGACGCATATCACCACACCTGTTTATCATGTCCAAGCCTATTTACCTTTGCATTTCTATTGCACTTGCACCCATTTTACTATAGTCAGGCCAGGATTTCGCTCTACCATTTGTACCCCCTATTCCTTCCCTAAACATGCACACACACACACACACACACACACACACACACACACACACACACACACAACACTTCATCCCATTACCAAATTAAAATTTGACTATATTTTTGTGTCTCAGGTGTGGCAAGTAGTTTCATGAATTTATTTTCTCCCCTATTCGACTCTCTCCTATTTACCCCATCTGAACATCTAAAGTTTCTAATTCTTCTCTACCCATTTAATAGCTTCTATTCTCGTTTTTGTTTTACTATAAAAAATAGTCTTAATCACAAATTCTTTATTTATTCCGGTGACCGGTTTCGACTACAACTGTGGTCATCTTCAGACCAATGAGTAAGAACCGCCTTCTGGTGGTAAATGCCTATTTGTAACTAGATTGGTCACTGTTCGTTCCGACAAGGTATTCAAAAGTATTATTCTCGTTTTGCTTGGACTGTTTACTGAATACGTTTCAGGCACATATAAGGCTACACTCTAAACACGTGCTATCAATAAATACTTCCAAACAGTTAATTCGCTGTAAAGGAAACTTCTTATATGAATTATATTTGCACTGGAATACTAGTTTCGACAGGGATAAGCTATCATCGATTTACCGAGTATTCTGCGGATCTGAAGATGGCAGCTTAGTTCTGTCGAACATTCACGCTATCAGGGCAGTAAAAAACTCCATAGCAGAAACTTTCCTTGTTCTGAATTAATCGATCGCGCTCCAGCCGACTATGACTGGTATTTAAAATATTTAAAATTGTATTCAATTTTATTTCGTGTCACGCTTTTTCAGAAAATCTTTCCTTGTTATTAGCTGTGTGCATTTCAAATCATCTCTATTCTGCAATCGGCAGTTATTTTGTTCCTCAAGTAGAAAAACACTTCTGCTACTTTTATCATACAATAACCGAAA
Organism: Schistocerca nitens; assembly: GCF_023898315.1. NCBI lineage: Eukaryota > Metazoa > Arthropoda > Insecta > Orthoptera > Acrididae > Schistocerca > Schistocerca nitens. Next base: position 75,640,644 of record NC_064614.1, read on the forward strand.
TAGATTACCTTGTGGATTATTCGTACCGCTCAAAGATTATTTTTCTCTCTTTCTCTTACGATCTGTGATTCATCGTTAATTAGATTTTAATTACTCTTTGGTATGGAGCTTGCTGGGGTAGTTGCTTATAGTTTCACGTCACACAGATCATTTATTTCACTAGAAACTATGCTCACGGAGGATATAATATTAGTAGCGGAGAAACGCGGCGTTGCCGCGGTATTTATTTATAGCTGTGCGCCCATTCTCGTACCACGCAGCATCTGGCCTTGTGCTTAAGGTTTATGACGTCGTATCTCCTAAACCATGTGTAATATAATCTTGTAGGTTCATTCAGCGGCATATGTGAATACTGATGGCAAAATGTGCTACGGATGCAGTCAGTAACAACGAAGTAATAAATTTAAATGTCATACACGAAGCGGCAGTTTTTCTCGCCTCTCGGTGTCGATGACGTCATAGCTCTTGAACTACGTGTCGTAAACTGATATAATATTTCCGATATATTCAGCGTCATGTGTAGATAATATATGCAAAATTTATGACGAATAGAGTTAGTGGCAAAGAAATAATAAATTGAAACGCCATATATGACGTGGCACATTTTCACACATCTCTTTGTTTATGACATATCTTTCGAACTATTTATCCAACAGTAATATAATTTTTGTACTTACATTCAGTGGCATATGTGTTTACTCTCTGAAAATGTGTCATGAGTATAGTGAGGAGTAAAGAAGTAATAAACTATAAAGTCATACAGTATATTATGCGGTTCTTTTACTGCATGCAGCGACAATCAATTTTCCTTTCGTCATTTAATAGGTGTTGTCAGCGAGAAAAAAATCGTTCAGGTTGGAAATTGTGTGCAAAATTCATTGCAAGACTGCAAGTGCTCTCATTCTCAAATGCTGAATGAATAAAGTCAGACTCCACGCCTTTTTCACCCCACCTCTTTGATGGGTAGGAGGTTCTTGACCTCACAGCGATTGTTGTCTGACGGACAGATATATTTGTAGGAAGTTTGGTTGAAATCGATTCAGTACTTTAGAGGACGTGAACGTCGAACCAAACACACACACAAACACACACACACACACACACACACACACACAAACACACACACACACACACACATATATACGGGTGATGCTGAGGGTATGAGACTAGGAAATGAGACACTTAAAGTAGTAAAGGAGTTTTGCTATTTGGGGAGCAAAATAACTGATGATGGTCGAAGTAGAGAGGATATAAAATGTAGACTGGCAATGACAAGGAAAGCGTTTCTGAAGAAGAGAAATTTGTTAACGTCGAGTATAGATTTAAGTGTGAGGAAGTCATTTCTGAAAGTATTTGTATGGAGTGTAGCCATGTATGGAAGTGAAACATGGACGGTAAATAGTTTGGACAAGAAGAGAATAGAAGTTTTCGAAATGTGGTGCTACAGAAGAATGCTGAAGATTAGATGGGTAGATCACATAACTAATGAGGAGGTACTGAATAGGATTGGGGAGAAGAGGAGTTTGTGGCACAACTTGACCAGAAGAAGGGATCGGTTGGTAGGACATGTTCTGAGGCATCAAGGGATCACCAATTTAGTATTGGAGGGCAGCGTGGAGGGTAAAAATCGTAGAGGGAGACCAAGAGATGAAAACACTAAGCAGATTCAGAAGGATGTAGGTTGCAGTAGGTACTGGGAGATGAAGAAGCTTGCACAGGATAGAGCAGCATGGAGAGCTGCATCAAACCAGTCTCAGGACTGAAGACCACAACAACAACAACATATATATATATATATATATATATATATATATATATATATATATATATATATACATTTTTATAACATGTGTCCATTTCTGTATTTCAGTGCCTTCTCTCTCTCTCTGTCACTCTCTCTCTCTCTTTTTTTTGTGTCACCTGCTGTGTTTGTTTAGTGATATTACATTTACTTTCTGTCTAATTCAGAGCAAAACGGTTCCATAGTAACGTGCATTACGCCTGTGCAGAGAATACAATAATCCATCTATATCCATAAAGTACGTCATTTCAAAATTGTGACAAAACTCCTTTTCTTGTATTCTACTAATCACAAAAACATCTACGTTACTTCAGTCTGACACTAATAATGTATAGCAAGCCTAACGGCTACGCTAGTGACATGTTGTGGGGGCTTTTGCGGTTCTGATGTACAGAAAAAAAAAAACAGTTTTGTCAAAGTTTTATTTTCTATCATGAGATGTCTGAAGTTGCAGATACAAGCTGGTTTTTAAGCCCTTGTAACACAACTGAAGATGAAATCTTCAGATTATCATATCCGTAGCACGTAACTTTGGGACGAATGAATGCAGTTTAGAGAAAACAGAAATTTGTCAGACAAAAAACTCCACCAAGACTTGAAATGCACCCCCACTCACCGACTGCAGAGAAGGGCGACAAAACAGATTTAAATTGCTATTCAAGAGCCTGCCTTCTTCAAGATCCATACGAAATTCTGTTAGCATGTCTCCTCCAAAGAGTTCAGCAGCAGTTCTATCAAAAAACTGACGAATACCAACATACCAAACCCGCCCCCGCGTTGGTCGAATCTGTATTGAACAAATATTCGTTATAAAAACGTGAAAACACAAAGGAGCAGCCCGAACATTTGTTTCTTTTTGGGCTTCATTAACGCGTATGATTCAGACGATCGCTAACCCGTCATTATACCCTTGAAGAACAAGGACTCGACTGGAAAACCCTAAATCTCATCAAACACTTAACAACACAACCTCAAAAGCGAAATCTATGGGTGAGGTGTCAGGAACATCTGTCCCCTAGCCTGTTTAATCTGATTTCGGACAAAATCATTCGAGAAGGGAAAAAAGAATTACAAACCAAAGCTGTACGAAATACATGTGACCGGAAGGTTTTAAACTTAATTTCAAATTGCTTGCCTGGTTTTCGCAAACGATCTGGCATTACCAGCAGGCGATCAGACGACAGCAATCAAACAGTCAGAGACTGTCAAGAAGTGTGCTGCCTTCCAAAGAACAAAGTATACCTGGTCAACGCATCCTACTCAAAAACTAATAATAAAATAAGGAGAAATAGGCGAAATCTCTGAACCTACAGGAGGAAAGAAAATGGCACAGAAAATTCACATACAAAAACATAGCCAAACTGTAACACCAGCTTCAAACAGTTTATGTCAATATACACGAAAACCAGGCATTATAACACAGTTATCAAGCCTGAGGACTTGTACGCCACCGAAACTCTTAAACTCGACAGAAAAGGTGATCTGGAAGATATCCTTAAAAAAAAGAACCCAATTTCTAAGAATGAGCCTTTCGCCAAAAGTACACACTGACTCCTGATAACAAGATACTCTCACAAAATAATGACGCATGTAGAAGAACTCAAATGCGTCCAGTACCAGCAGGTCAACCCAATTTAAAATCGCTCATATAAAGCCATCAGACATTTTCAGCGGAGACACATACAGTCGAAAACTTATCAAACGGCAAGTACTGCCACAGAATAAGTCACCACCCGTTCGAGCACAAAGTGGACTGCAGAGAGAAAAGAATCAACGAAGAAAAAAGTGGGAGCTGCCCCGTAGACTGAAACGCAATAGTTGTGCTTGATCTGATGTGTTCCAATTGCACCTAAAAATAATTTTTATATGTAAGGGGTGATCAAGACGTTTCCCCGCGAAGGCCACGCTAACACCCCGCCTACATGTCGGTGTTTATACACCGACACCGGAGTCGCACTGCGCTGCAAATATCTTGATCGCCCTTATGTATTTAAATTTCACAATTTCCTATTTTAATGAAAGCAACTCTTAAATAGAACGTGATGCTTCGATTGATCCATCAGATATGTTCGTTCATCGGTAGCCATTAAGTTTCTCGAAGGGTTGAAACTGTACACCAATTTAGTGAAATGCCAGACTGTTATAAGATATTAGTATTTACAGTCTGTTGACGACAGTCGATAGTTTGAACAGGTGCTTTAAAGAAACAGTTTGATCCAGCGCTCAAGATGCAAGATTTTTTCCAAGGCATTAGCGGCGTCAGTTTTCCTGATTGGTTGTTGATTACGCTCACATCTCCGTTTTGTTGCAATCGCTAGAAGCTACTGAGTTGCTAACTGGCTTAAGCGCTACACATCTAAAATGACTGCAAATTATATATGGAAAACAAATATTGGTAACGATTTTCTTTATATGCTACTAAAGTTGCATTAAATATGTTTTATTAAGAATCAAGATGGAAAATTGATAAGGCTTTGACGTTGTTTCGTTATTTACGAAAGTGCCACTCAGTGACGCTCTGGAGCACATCGGTTCCATGTTCCCGCAAGACATCAAAAAAGCTCTTCCATGCATGTCTCACCACGAGCTATTTCACGTGGAATGGTGATTTCTACGAACAGCTGGAAGGCGTCGCCATGGGTAGTCCTCTCAGTCCAGTGGTGGCCAACTTCTTCATGGAACAATTCGAAGCACAGACACTGGACTCGGTGACTTGCAAACCTAAGGTGTGGTACAGGTACGTCGATGATACTTTCGTGGTGTGGAGCCATGGTGAAGAAAAGCTCGGTGACTTCCTAAGGCACTTGAACAGTCTCCATGCCAACATAACATTTACCATGGAAGTAGAAAAAGACAAGAAACTGCCATTTCTAGATGTGCTGGTCACAAGGGACAGCGAAAACCTGGGACACAGCGTGTATCGAAAACCGACACACACGGACCGATACCTGCACAAACTATCAAACCACCACCCGAGCCAGAAAAGAGGCATGATTAGTACGCTCGTAACGAGAGCAGGACGAATATGTGAGCCGCAACACCTCAAACGAGAAATGCAACACCTGGAAATTGTTCTGAGGAGCAATGGGTACTCCACAAATTACATTAGAAGTGTAACAGAGCCAAACACTCGGCGAAGTAAGGAACCAGAAGAAGAAATGTCGGGTACGGCCTTTCTGCCATACATTCCCAGAGTGACGGACAGAATTGGCCGTATATTGCGCAAACATGGCGTAAAGACGATTTTCAAACCGACAAGGAAGATCAAAGAGTGTCTTAGATCGGCGAAGGAGAAAAGAGACCCACTTGCAATGTCGGGAATATACCGTATACCATGCACATGCGGAAAAGTTTATGTCGGAATGACTGGACGATCGATTAACACCAGGATCAAAGAGCATAAGCGACATTGCAGGTTGGTGCAGGTGGAGAAATCGGCCGTGGCAGAGCACGCACTGAATGAGACCGACCACGTAATAAAATTCGCCGACACGGAAGTTCTGGCTGTAGAGAAGCACTATCACACGCGCTTGTTTAGAGAAGCTGTAGAAATACAAAAACACGCGAACAGTTTCAACAAGAAAGAGGAAATCCTTAAGGTAAACGGATCCTGGCTTCCCGTACTGCAGCGAACGACCGTCGCAGGTAGCAAGAGGAGAACCGCACCGGAAATGACCGCGGAGAAGCCCTCGGACGTTGGCGCGCCAGGTACATATAGTCTGCGGCCGCGAGCTCGGCTCCAGTTCACCACCGGCAATGGAGGGTGAAGCTTTGACAATGCCAGCCACTAGTGCTGGCGAAACGTCAGAAAAATCATTAGATGAACGTCGAGCCGGCCGCGGTGGTCTCCCGGTTCTAGGCGCGCAGTCCGGAACCGTGCGACTGCTACGGTCGCAGGTTCGAATCCTGCCTCGGGCATGGATGTGTGTGATGTCCTTAGGTTAGGTAGGTTTAAGTAGTTCTAAGTTCTAGAGGACTGATAACCACAGCAGTTGAGTCCCATAGTGCTCAGAGCCATTTGAACCATTTTTTTTTTTTTAACGTCGGCCGAAGAACCCGAGACAGAAGCCAATAGGCAGTTTGTCAATCAAGATGGAGTTCGAATTCGAAAGAAATGTAACAGTCATTCTTAGCTACAAGGTAAACTGAAACGCATCACCTTACTGATAAGATTAGTTGAAATTGTTATTAAATTGAGTACAGCCTCTTCAGTTGCTAATTCAGTGATTCTTGTTATGTAGGTAACAATAACTGAACCGTCGGTGTGTTGGGGAGGATGACCTTTCAGTGCCCTCCATTCCTGAAATCTGAATTTCAAATTCTGTATCCGTCCGGTCACAGGACAATGTGTTTTCTTGGTAGGCCTGCCGTTTTGTAATCGAGAATGTGTAGTTGGAGAACCCCCTACAGGTATGCAAGAGAGGGGGACTGAGACAGCAAAATTTAAAATTCATTAAAATGTTTTAGCTTCAGGCTGTCGTAACAGAAACGAATGTAGATGAAGCAAAATATTGGTAAGTGGGGAGGAAAACTGCCACATCAACACACACACACACTAACCCACCCTCAAACACCCAGCCGCCCACCCACCCACACACGCCACTCACACACACACACACACACACACACACACACACACACACACACAGAGAGAGAGAGAGAGAGAGAGAGAGAGAGAGAGAGAGTTACCGGGTCGTTATATTTAAACTTTCCCTACTTAACACGTTATAACACAAAAACTAATTACAGTAGGAGTGCCAAACTTGGTAGCATTAATCTCAAGAACATGGAGAATGGAAATAATGCAGAATCAATTCAACTGAAACACTTTTAATATGCTGCTACGGTACATTATATCGGTACCATTACTGCTACAAATGGGGCTCAATATAGCCACCATCAGTGTTCAGAAGAGTCTGAAAGCGGAGAATTGCATTCTGCTTAGTAGAACGAAGCATGTACATAGGTATGCTGGCAACCTCTCTTGATATGCTGATCTTCAGATGAGCACATGTGTGAATGTTCCCCTGGTAAACACTGTCCTTCAGGTAGCCCCATAACCTGAAATGACGGGGAGTAAGAACAGGTGATGGTGCCGGGCAAGTGTTTGGAAACGATCGGCTGATAATTCGATCGTGTCCAAAAGTGTTTCGGAGAAGCAGGTGAACCTCAAGTGCGATGTGCGTGGGGGGCCCATCTTGCATGAGAACTGTTGAGTTCAATGCATTTCTCTCCTGTAAGGTGGGTATGACATGCTGAAGAAGCATATCGCAGTAATGCTGGCCAGTCACAATGTACGTTTTTTGACCTTGGGGAACTTGTTCAAAAAAGAATGGGCCATTGATGAACGTAGCCGTGAAGTAACACCATACGGTGACACGTTCACCACACAGAGTAATTTCATGCACAGTGACTGGAGGTAAAGAACCCCATAGTCAGAAATCCTGTGTGTTTACCTCCCCTGTCAGAGAAAAATGAGCTTCGGCTGTCCATGAAATGGTGCAGGCCCACCCCTCGTGAACTTCAATCCTTGCGAGAAAGTGGAGACCGAAGTCAATACGTCGTTGTGCGACCTGTAGTGCAAGCTGCTGTACGATATACATATTGTACGGTTACCGTTTGAGAATTGTCCGAAGCACCTTATGTACAGTGGCCCACGGGATGTTCAACTGTAGTAATACAGCACGCGCACTGCCTGACGATCAGGAATTCAGGAATTGCGCGCAGCGTGTCTTCCATAGCAACAGCGATTTCATCAACCACATACGGTGCAACCGGTCGTCGACCTGTTCCGATCCAGTTCTCCAACTGGCTCGAACTTCTTCATCATGCTCTGCACAGCAGAGAGGACCCTTCCATAATCCTTTCAGCCGGCGATATTCTCGAAGTGTAGCTGCAGCATTACTGTTGTTTTGAGAATAGAGCTTCACCAATAACGCCCTGCTGCTTTTGTCCAAGCCCATGTTGACGCGTCAACAAGTGCAAGGCGAATGGTCAGATGTGTGAGACTAAGAATTACGAAGACTGATCACGTCACCTAGTGGCCATAGTTGGAACTGGACGGTGCCGCTGTGACGCATGGAAATCATACACCTCATACTCTGGACATTAATGCTACCAAGTTTGATACTCGTACGATAGTTAATTTCTGTTTTACAACGTGTTAAATATGAAAAGTTGAATTATAACCGCCCGGTATACAGGGTGGTCCATTGATCGTGACCGGGCCAAATATCTCACGAAATATGCGTCAAACGAAACTTGTCTAGCTTGAAGGGGGACACCAGATGGCGCTATGGTTGGCCCGCTAGATGGCGCTGCCATAGGTCAAACGGATATCAACTGCGTTTTTTAAATAGGAACCCCCAAATTTATAACATATTTGTGTAGTACGTAAAGAAATACGAATGTTTTAGTTGGACCACTTTTTTCGCTTTCTGATAGGTGGCTCTGTAATAGTCACAAACATATGGCTCACAATTTTAGACCAACAGTTGGTAACAGGTAGGTTTTTTGAATTAAAATACAGAACGTAGGAGCCGGCCGCGGCGGTCTCGCGGTTCTAGGCGCGCAGTTCGCAGGTTCGAATCCTGCCTCGGGCATGGATGTGTGTGATGTCCTTAGGTTAGTTAGGTTTAAGTAGTTCTAAGTTCTAGGGGACTGATGACCACAGCAGTTGAGTCCCATAGTGCTCAGAGCCATTTGAACCATTTTTGAACAGAACGTAGGTACGTTTGAACATTTTATTTCGGTTGTTCCAGTGTGATACATGTACCTTTATAAACTTATCATTTCTGAGAACGCATACTGTTACAGCGTGATTACCTGTACAAACCACATAAATGCAATAAATGCTCAAAATGATTTCCGTCAACCTTAATGCATTTGGCAATACGTGTAACGACATTCCTCTCAACAGCGAGTAGCTCGCCTTCCGTAATGTTCGTACATGCATTGACAATGCGCTGACGCATGTTGTCAGGCGTTGTCGGTGGATCACGATAGCAAATATCCTTCAACTTTCCCCACAGAAAGAAATCCGGGGACGTCAGATCTGGTGAACGTGAACGTGAATATGCTATTCAATACCGCTTCAACCGTACGCGAGCTATGTGCCGGACATCCATCATGTTGGAAGTACATTGCCATTCTATCATGAAGTGAAACATCTTGTAGTAACATCAGTAGAACATTACGTAGGAAATGTGCATACATTGCACCATTTACACTCCTGGAAATGGAAAAAAGAACACATTGACACCGGTGTGTCAGACCCACCATACTTGCTCCGGACACTGCGAGAGGGCTGTACAAGCAATGATCACACGCACGGCACAGCGGACACACCAGGAACCGCGGTGTTGGCCGTCGAATGGCGCTAGCTGCGCAGCGTTTGTGCACCGCCGCCGTCAGTGTCAGCCAGTTTGCCGTGGCATACGGAGCTCCATCGCAGTCTTTAACACTGGTACCATGCCGCGACAGCGTGGACGTGAACCGTATGTGCAGTTGACGGACTTTGAGCGAGGGCGTATAGTGGGCATGCGGGAGGCCGGGTGGACGTACCGCCGAATTGCTCAACACGTGGGGCGTGAGGTCTCCACAGTACATCGATGTTGTCGCCAGTGGTCGGCGGAAGGTGCACGTGCCCGTCGACCTGGGACCGGACCGCAGCGACGCACGGATGCACGCCAAGACCGTAGGATCCTACGCAGTGCCGTAGGGGACCGCACCGCCACTTCCCAGCAAATTAGGGACACTGTTGCTCCTGGGGTATCGGCGAGGACCATTCGCAACCGTCTCCATGAAGCTGGGCTACGGTCCCGCACACCGTTAGGCCGTCTTCCGCTCACGCCCCAACATCGTGCAGCCCGCCTCCAGTGGTGTCGCGACAGGCGTGAATGGAGGGACGAATGGAGACGTGTCGTCTTCAGCGATGAGAGTCGCTTGTGCCTTGGTGCCAATGATGGTCGTATGCGTGTTTGGCGCCGTGCAGGTGAGCGCCACAATCAGGACTGCATACGACCGAGGCACACAGGGCCAACACCCGGCATCATGGTGTGGGGAGCGATCTCCTACACTGGCCGTACACCACTGGTGATCGTCGAGGGGACACTGAATAGTGCACGGTACATCCAAACCGTCATCGAACCCATCGTTCTACCATTCCTAGACCGGCAAGGGAACTTGCTGTTCCAACAGGACAATGCACGTCCGCATGTATCCCGTGCCACCCAACGTGCTCTAGAAGGTGTAAGTCAACTACCCTGGCCAGCAAGATCTCCGGATCTGTCCCCCATTGAGAATCTTTGGGACTGGATGAAGCGTCGTCTCACGCGGTCTGCACGTCCAGCACGAACGCTGGTCCAACTGAGGCGCCAGGTGGAAATGGCATGGCAAGCCGTTCCACAGGACTACATCCAGCATCTCTACGATCGTCTCCATGGGAGAATAGCAGCCTGCATTGCTGCGAAAGGTGGATATACACTGTACTAGTGCCGACATTGTGCATGCTGTGTTGCCTGTGTCTATGTGCCTGTGGTTCTGTCAGTGTGATCATGTGATGTATCTGACCCCAGGAATGTGTCAATAAAGTTTCCCCTTCCTGGGACAATGAATTCACGGTGTTCTTATTTCAATTTCCAGGAGTGTAGATTGCCACCAAAAAATGGGGGCCAATTATCCTTCCTCCCATAATGCCACACCATACATTAACCTGCCAAGGTCGACCCATAGTGGATTTTCCGTTGCCCAACAGTGCATATTTTGCCGGTTTACGTACACCTGCTGGTGAATGACGCTTCGTCGCTAAATAGAACGCGTGCAAAAAAATCTGTCATAGTCCCGTAATTTCTCTTGTGCCCAGTGACAGAATTGTACACGACTTTCAAAGTCGTCACCATGCAATTCCTGGTACATAGAAATATAGTACGGGTGCAATCGATGTTGATGTTGAATTCTCAACACAAACGTTTTTGAGATTCCCGAGTCTCGCGCAGTTTGTCTGTACTGATGTGCGGATTAGCCTCGACAGCAGCTAAAACACCTACTTGGGCATCATCATTTGTTGCAGGTCGTGGTTGACGTTTCACATGTGGCTGAACACTTCCTGTTTCCTTAAATAACGTAACTCTCCGGCGAACGGTCCGGACACATGGATTATGTCGTCCGGGATACTGAGCAATATACGTAGGACACGCTCGTTGGGCATTTTGATCACAATAGCCAATACGATATCGACCTATTCCGCAATTGGTAAACGGTCTGTTTTAACACGGGTAATGTATCACGAAGCAAATACCGTCCGCACTGGCGGAATGTTACGTGGTACCATGTACTTATACGTTTGTGACTATTACAGCGCCACCTATCATAAATCGAAAAAAGTGGTCCAACTAAAACGTTCATATTTCTTTACGTACTGCACGAATATGTAATAAAAAATGGGGGTTCCTCTTTAAAAAAACGCAGTTGATATCCGTTTGAGCTATGGCAACGCCATCTAACTGTCCAACCATAGCTTCATCTGCTTTCTTCCTTCAAGCTAGACAAGTTTTGTTCTTTGTAGTTATTTCGTTTGATGCTTATTTCGAGAGATATTTGGCCCGGTCACGATCAATGGACCACCATGTGTATACGCAATACTCAAAGAAACTAGATGTAATATGTCTTTAATACCTTTAGTTTATGTCACTGATTCGTCTGCCTAGTCCAGCCGGTGTAGACAGCGTCAAACTCACTGTGTCCTTGTCTCCTGTTTCGCGACTGGCGGAATAATTTCCACGAGAGCCGAGAAGCGTGTCCTCGCCAGAGCTGCGGGTAATTTCGGGAGCCGCTGCACTCCGACCCCCATAATCTTGCTGCTGACGTGTTGCAAGACACTGGTCAAACAAAACAACAGGTGCAAGTTCCAACAACACGGCGGCCCGCGAGCAAACAGCGGCGAACTACAAGCGCTTTATTCCGAGAACACAATGCTGCCAGGCTGCGTTACACAGCAGCGGTGGGCGAAGCGAAACACTGCCCGCAGAACTGCAGACGAATCACTGTATTTACCCTACACTGTTCTGCAGCATATTAAAGTGAGATCAGTAATTTTACGAAGCAAAAGTCTTTTCTGATATACAGTCAAAGACTTAAACATCGCTAATTTCCAGAAAAAAATGCTACGAGGCCAGAGCCATTCATGCTGACGTGCAGAAGGCTTTCAGTGGGAGTCATAACTACCTTTAATTGAAAACATCGTTGTAAGAAACAATTTTACTTATATATTGGTGACAGATCTAGGATTTTCTTTTAATTCTCATTTCTCTTGAACTAAAATGACTGGTCGTTAACATGTACAAAGCACATTCGATACTTAGAATGTTACGGCAGCAGTTGCCTTGTGATATTTTTACCACAAGTTTCGGGACTTCATTATCCTGTTTTCAAGTGTTATAAAACTATAAAACCAAGCAATAAATCGCAATGCTACATTTACTGACAACAATATAAAAATATTTATTTCAGAAGCTGCGACATCGTCGCGAAAAACCAGTAACCCATATATGTAATAAGTTTCCTTTAATTTACGTCTATGGTCACAAACATTTTGTTAACAGATTGTCGGTTTCGGTCTTTAATGACCATCATCAGATCTGTTTCATAAATACATTAGAACTTTGTTTTTATGAAACAGATCTGATGATCGTCATTAAAGACCGAAACCGGTAATCTGTTAACAAAAAGTTTGTGACCATAGACGTAAATTAAAGGAAACTTAATATTTACTTCGTCCTGTAGTGAAATACAATTTAACTGTCGTAAGCCATTATTCATTGTCAGAAATAAGATCTAGCAGCAAACATGCATTGTCGAACATAAAACTTTTCCTAGAACATTTCATGTTGGCGTGTTATACTTTCAAAACACAGTTGTAAACTAAAGGCAGCCGTTTCAGCAATCAAAGATAGTGCTTTCCTGCAACGACTGTGTCACAAACCACAACTATGTTATGGCCTATCATCTATGAAAATTAAAAGTTCCGTCCTAGAAAATTCAAAACACCAATACTACACCTATGTTGAAGCATGTGCATACATACAGAATGACCGACAGAAAACATCAAACCTAACGCCGCTAATTCGAAAAAGGGTTGCCTGCTTCCCAAGGAGGACATCGCTAAAGCGGTCCCAGAATTGCCCCTCGGATACTTGACACTTCTGTCTTTTCATTTAACACACTGACGTATTTATTTCTTAGCGCGCGGAACATTTTCCCTAAGTCTGTTACCAACCATACTTTCTCCTCAAATTGCAATACGCTCATACAGATTTAGTTAACATAAACAGTAGCCCAATCAATCCATTCTGTGAGGTGATATGTTTCATCTTGTTTCGGAAGCATTTCTCAACAAAGATTGTGAGGGACAGCACTTGATAGCACAACTTCCACTTACTCGAAAACCTTGGTATTCGGGAAGGCTGACTTCGATGTAGAGTTAATCTGGTCAGTAATATTCTCTCGAATACCTTATAGATGGTACACATCACAGACAGCGGTCTCAAATACTTGTCACTGCGACGACTTTCGCTTCTTACCAGATCTTAGGAAGACTGTGCGGCTGGTCCCAGTGGAGGTTCAAGTCCTCCATCGGGCATGGGTGTGTGTGTTTGTCCTGAGGATAATTTAGGTTAAGTAGTGTGTAAGCTTAGGGACTGATGACCTTAGCAGTTATGTCCCATAAGATTTCACACACATCTGAACATTCCTTAGGAAGAAGGCCCATTCTGATGCATTTCGCGCAGGGTTCGGGGAACCATCCCTTAAATTCTAAGTTCCTTCAAGAGTTTTGGTAGGATCTCATCAAGTCCACCCGCTTATCTTAGCTCCGAAGCCTGGGTAATCTCTTCTCTTCCTTTCATAATCTCCACGTTGGTTGAATTATTAAGCAACATAGTAGTCTGTTTTACGTAAAATTTCTTTCTTTTCAGCAGTCTTTAGTTGGAGTTTGGAGGTCTGTTCCAGGACGCTCGCAATATCAGAAGGACTAGAGCCAAGAGACGATATGTGAGGCGCTATTGCACCACTTGATTTCCGCAGCAGATCCCAGTACTTCCCGCCCGAGTGGGTAAAATCTAGGTCATCCATTGCCTCTTTTCATCCGCTCCAATGTTACTCTTTCACAGTATTGGCCGCTGTATCGCAGTCTTGTCATTTCTGCTCCCTCTAAATTGCTTGATTACTGTTTCGCACTCTTTCGTGTATTAGGGCCGCTTTGTATACCGTGTATGCGAATCGTTTGTAATTCTCAGGTTCCGGCAGTATCAGATTCATTTACTTCTCACTGTAGGATTAACATTTATTCATGTCACTTTTGCTGTGATTGTGAAGTTTTTTATAACTGGCAGTGATAGTCCGATCTCTACAATTACCGGGCAGCGGTGGCTCCGTGGGTATGCCTCGAGGACTCTTCTTGTTGAGGCAGCAGTAACTCCTGTGTAGTTTCAAATAGATCGTCAGTGACGAATTAAGGCACTGTCCTTTAGGATCCTTTTAAGAACGTATTATTGCGTCATGTTAGATGGCTGAAAGTGGTAAACTGTTCGTTGTACACTCGTTGGCAGTCCATGCTGATGCACCAAAAGATCTGGCTACTTCATTCACTGTGCAGTCATCGACACGTCCAAACTTGATAACAATTTTCTACCGCTCAGTTTCCAGATCCAGTAGCCGACTGCCTCATACACCACACTACACCAGCATGACTTCCTTCAGCGGTGGAGGCTCACATGACAGTTAACGCGCAAGTTCGATAGCATCTACAGCGCTCAAAAGCTACCAATATGACTCGTTTTATGTTTTATGAGCGTGTCTTCTGACGTTTATTCTGCATATTTGAGTGCGTTCAAACTACGAGGGAAGTAACACATTTTTTTCCTGAAAGCATCTTGGTTTTATTTAGGATTCCTATACACCTGTATTATTCTGCACTTTTGTCTATAGAACACCATTTTTCAATATAATCTCCTTTCAGTGTGACGGCCTTACGCTTCAATGTGACTGCCTTATGGCATCTTATTTGTAGGGTCTGTATGCACGCATGATACCACTCTATTGGATGACGTCGGAGGCAACGTATTGTTGCATCAATAACCTCTTCGTCATCCACATACTGCTCCCCGCGGAGCTAATAATTCATTGCACTAATCGGATGGAAGTCGGAAGGTGCGAGATCCGGGATGTAGGATGGGCGAAGAAGAACAGTCCAATGACTTTTCCTGTGCTTCTGTCGGGTTCGCAGACTTGAGTATTGTGTGAAGCCTTGCATTGGCATGGAGATGGAGAAATTCGTTTGCATTTTTGTGCCAACCAACACGAGGAAATCCTTTCTTCAGTACCCTCGGAGGGGCACAATACACTTCATAGTTGATCGTTGCAGCATGACTGAGGATATAAAACAGAATAACCCCTTCATAGTCATAGAAGACCGTCACCATGACTTTTCCGACTGAGGGAGCGGCATTGAACTTTATATTCGGAGAAGAGGCCACTCTGTGGATCACCTTTTGTTTCCAGGACGAAATGAGGAACCTTTGTTTCATCGCCTTTGACGGCTTTCGACATATGACGATAATCCTCATAAAGCGCTAGCAGTACCGCACACATGACCCTCCGTTGGAGGTGTTTGATTGTGATCCGTCGATCAGCTGGAGTGAGTGTGTCCACACGTAACGAAACTGTAGGAGTCAGAGCTGTGTGCGGCCTATCGGCACGCGTGGATTGGACAGGTTTATTTTGATGGTGACAGACACCTCGCCCAGCGACTTACAGTACTTTCGTTCACTGCCAGGTCTCAGCAGATAGTCTGCAAGTGTCTATGAATATCTGCAATGTTCTGGTTTCCTACCTCCATCCACCCCCCACCCCCCCCCCAAAAAAAAAAAAAAGAGATCAATGACGGGTCTCCGCTGGGAACGTACCTCCGCTACAAACGCCATTCGGAGGGCTACGGAATTTCATGAAAATGTAGGGGCTGAAGCCAGAATATTCCACATGTCTCACAACAAAATCTGCACTTTTCAACTGAAACTGGCAGAGATATGAAAGTGTTTCATTACTTATTTAACGCCCCTCGTATATTTCTCTGCCCTAAATATTGGCACTTCCGGCACAAATTGGAATAGGTAGATTTGCTTCAATGTTGCATCCATGTAAGTTATGCCCGCTCCTTGATCAAATTAAGATCCCTGAATGTGTTGGAATTGTTGTGCATTCCTCGTAAGGTTTTATATAATGTTTATGTAGTTCAGCAAAGTATGCCATTACAAATTATGATATACTATCCTTACATTAAGTCTGATAGTAATGTCTGTAACGGTAGAAAATTATTTACGATTAGGTACATAATGTCAGAAAGCGACGTCGTGCAGTAGTAAACCAATGGACTCGTATTAAACAGGCCATCGAGGTTTAGATTTGATGTCATTTCTCTAAAGTCAATATTGGGATGGTTGCCTCTGCAATGGACTGACCGATTTTCTTCCCTATTGTTCCCAAATCAGTGCGTGTTCCCCAACGTGGTGAGTTGGTGTTAGTCAAGAATGCCTTTAAGGCGACAAAGACGCCGTTATCAACACATCACTGAGTTTGAACGGGGTCATGTATTAGGGCTACGAGAAGAAGAGTATTGCTTCTGCGATACTGCAGAAGAAATTGGCATAAATGTAGCAACTGTACACGAATGTTGGCAGCGGTGGTCACGAGAACGTACGGTCCCAAGAATACCAGGCTCGTGGAAGGGTAGACCACTGTGTTCGGTGTATGGCTCCGGCGCATCGTACTGCATCTGCAGCAACAATTTGACTAGCAGTTGGCACGGCAGTGGGACGACGAATTGTTACAAATCGTTACGTCAAGGACAGCTCCGAGCCAGACGCTCTGCAGCGTGCATTTCTTTGACCCAAAACCACCGCCATTTGCGACACCTGTGGTGTCAAGCGACAGCTCATTGGAGGGCAGGGTGGAGGTCTGTTGTGTCTTCTGATGAAATATGGCTCTGCCTCGGTGACAGTGATGGCCATGTGATGGCTAGGAGGAGGTCAGTTGAAGGTCAGAAGCCAAACTGTCTGCGTCCTAGGCACACTGAACCTACACATGGGTTTATGGTAAGGGGTGCGATTTCTAATGGTAGAAGAATCATTCTAGTGGTTAGCCCAAGCACCCTGACTGCAAGTGTGTGCGTCAGTCTGGTGATTCGACCTGTTGTGCTTCTATTGACGAACAGCATTTTAAGGGGTGTTTTCCAATAGGACAACGCTAGCACATATCGCTGTTGTCACCGAACATACTCTACAGGCCGTCGACATGTTTCCCTAGCCTGCTCGATCACCAGAACTGTTTCCAATCGAACACATATGAGACGTCATCGGACAACTCCAGCGTCATCTACAAACAGCATTAACCAACTGCAACAGGCACATAACTCCATAACACAAAGACATTCGGCACCTGTACAGTACAATGAATGCACGTTTGGGAGGTTGCACTGAACATTCTGCAGCAACATACCTTATTAATGTATCAGCATTTCACATTTTCACTGGTTTATCTCGCGCTTACATTAACCTATGAACTTGTGTTGTTAATCACTGAAATATATTACCAGACAATTGTATTGATGGTATTCCATTACTCTACAGTAATTATTTGTTGGTGCTGCGATTTTTTCATCAGTGCACTTCAAGCTTACTTTCTTTTATTTCAAAATATTCCTGTTTTATTGGTGGGTGATCCTCCATTATTAGCCAGTACCGGCTTGATATGCATTGTATACGTAGATTGTGGCCTACTGTAGCAAGATGTGTATAAAATTAAAGGGAGAAAGGCAGCGTTGGCAGACACACCACTTTTCCCGAATAGCATCAAAAAATACTCTTAATGAACTTAACTTCGGCACAGAAAGACGTGAGATGTGCAGGTAAAAATTTCTTTGAGAATCTTTTTACCTGCACATCTCACGTCTTTCTGTGCCGAAGTTAAGTTCGTTAAGCAGACGATATATTCTTTCATGTTAGAGAAATCGTAAAAGCGCCCATAGCTCTTAGGGTACGCAATTTAGAATCCGTGTTTGCTGGACTTGTTTTCTTGTTTTGTCGATGCTACCTCCTTTGAAAATATGGAAAGGAAACAGCTTGCAGTAGAGGACTGTCAGAACTATCAGAACGATTTTCGCTTATATCTTCCGACTCGTTCGTTTCCGGACCAGGGATCTCTATCGCAGATTGATACATTTACCCCATTTACCATAAATTTTTGTAACGCCATCACGGAATCACTTTGTATATGATACGGCACATATGATGTAACACTTTGGGACATGAGAGCTCGACATAACACTGCAATAGCGGATTCCGGTCATCCCTCAACTGTAGTACATTTCCCAAAAAGTTCTTGGTTTACTTGCCGTGTCAAATTCGAATAAAATTCCAAGCTTTAGATGATTACCTCAATCAACGATGATAAATTCAATTATCGAAAGTTTGTGACTGTATCCGAATTTTATGCGCACGTAAAGCGACAACTTTCTATGTAAGATTCAAAATGGTTCGATTGGCTCTGAGCACTATGGGACTTAACATCTATGGTCATCAGTCCCCTAGAACTTAGAGCTACTTAAACCTAACTAACCTAAGGACATCACACAACACCCAGCCATCACGAGGCAGAGAAAATCCCTGACCCGCCGGGAATCGAACCCGGGAACCCGGGCGTGGGAAGCGAGAACGCTACCACACGACCACGAGATGCGGGCTCTATGTAAGAAAAACTGCGTAACAATTCTTGTAAAATATTTCAATATTAACAACAACAAGCCTTATATTATTTCACCAGTCTTTACAGGTGCTTTCAAATAAGTTAAAAATGATTCCATTCCATGTAAACAACATTCTTTACCTAATATCTCTGTTAACAGGCGAGTTTGGGCTGTTCACCATGTAACAAAAGGCCGCATCGTTTCCTGAAAACCTCTTTTCGATATCGGGAACAACAAAATAATCGAAGTTTACATCTTCAGCGACTCACCCAATATGTTTATGCCATCTGTAAACACGAAATAGATACCTGCTGAAAGTACAGTAGTTGCTCGACACTCCTGCATTCAATTAGTGCCTATGATACCTTCCTCTTCATTTACATTTCAGCATCTTCCCGGACATTATGGTAATCATGTGTTTGTGGATCATACCTGAAAGCACCGAGAGTACCCAGTTCGTTCCATTATCTCAGCTATCCATTCAGAATGTGATTGGAGTGGTCTGATGGTCGTAGGGACGGAGTGATTATCATCTTCAAATTTTGGCAGCGAAACAGCTGACTACCGTAGAGACTAGCTTTTTACAAATGTTCCGCCGTAGTCAGATGATAAGTACCACCGCTAATATGAAAGAGAAAAAAAAATTCTAATCTATATGAATGCATTACAGAGTCGTATACGTCGTAAGCTGAAACTAGGGAACACATTAAGTATTCGTTTCGACAAATGACGTCTACGAAAATTTACTTCCAGATTTCTAACAGGGCATTTGAGTAACTTTTCCTCTGCACAGAATTTAAACTGTTACCTCTATCGTTCTCTTCGGGTTCTTTGATGAGTTATTTGCGGTGACACACGGTGGTACAGTTGTTTTGAGCTACTGCGCCACTTCATTGCAATCTCTCCTCTGTCTTTAAAACTAGCCGCTCAACATGCCTACGTAAGGTTTCCTAAATATCTCCGTGTTACGTATGGGTTACCGTAATGTAATTTGCTTAGGATCCACAGACCATTTCCGACTTGGATCCCTATGTCCGGCTGATTTTGATTCATTAACGTACCTCTATTTAGCTGTTTATTGATCGTGTCTGACAAAGAATGTTCCGTTTCATGTTCCGCGATGCTTAGCTGTTATGACTTAGTGAGCACAATTTTCTCTGTTTTACGTGTGTTTAAGAGTTCCTTAAAACTTTTTCATAGCAGTGGATTTTTTGAGGCCTTTTACTCTTTCGTGATTCTTTGTCACGCAGTTGACACTTGACGACGCGATTTCAGTGCCATGAAACCGGTTGCGATCCGATAATACAATGAAGTGACAAATGTCATGGTATAGCAATATGCAAATATACGCATGGCGGTATTATCACGTACAGGGCAACGCATCGGCGAAGTTATAATTTGTACTCAGATGATTCATGTGAGAAGGTTTCCGACGTGATTATGGCCGCACGGCGTGAATTAACAGACTTTGAACGCCGAATGACAGCTGGAGTTAGACAAATGGGATATTCAGTTCCGGAAATCGTCATGGAATTCAATATTCTGAGACCCACAGTCTAAAGTGTGTGCCAAGAATACCAAATTTCTTCATTATGTCGAACCAAAAACAACGATGGCCTTCACTTAACAACAGACCAGCGGCGACTGCGTACAGTTGTCAATGCTGACAGTCAAGCAACACTACGTGAAGTAACCTCAGAAATCAATATAGGACGTACAACGAACGTATCCGATGGGACACTGTGGCGATTTGGCGTTAGTGAACTACGGCAGCAGACGACCGAGTGCCTTTCCTAACTACATCGTCTGTAGCGCCTCTCCTGGGCTCGTGACACTAGCGGTTGGACGCTAGACGATTGGGAAACCATGGCTTGCTCAGATGATTCCCGATTTAAATTATGAGATCTTAGGTCTGGTGAAGACCCCATGAAGTCATGGATACAAGTTGCCAGCAAGGCAGTGTGCAAGCTAGTCGTGACTCGGTAATGGTGCGACGATAATTTCAAGGAATGGGCTGGGCCCCTGGTCCATATGAACCGATAATTGACCTAAATGGCAATATTCCACTACTTGGCACCATTTGCAGCCATTCATGGACGTCGTGTTCCGAAACAAAGATGGGATTTGCATGGATGACAATGCCCCTTGGCAGCACATTGTGGACTATGCGAGTGTATGATTTGGCCACTTAGATGGCCAGACTTAATCCCATAGAACATTTATAGGACGTAATCGAGACGTCAGTTCACAGTTGTGGACGGCTATAGAGGCAGCATGGCTCAAATTTTCTGCAAATGACATCCCACGACATCCAACGATCTGACAACTTCATGCCACGTGCAGTTGCTGCACTATGCGGGGTAAAACGAGGTCCTGCGCGATATTAGAAGGTATCCCAGGACTTTCGCCGAGTCAGTGTAATAAGATAAAACAGAGATGAATCAGCTTCTTTATCCGCAACATGTTTTGTCTATTTGTGGTTACCGTGTTTACAAGATTTTCTGCAACAATGCGCGAAGTGATAGCAAAAGGGCCTCCTTTCGACTTTTAAATAATAGCAAAGCCTTAGTCAGAATTAGAGCACATATTTAGTTTAATCAGTTGATCTCAAAAGTAGATGCATTCCGAATTGTGTGAAACCCTTGTTCTACCAGCGACTGACTATGCGTAACACCATCTTAATGAATTTATGTCATATTATGTCAAAATAAGACAACTGTATGTGAAGTAGGGTCACATACATAGATCAAGATTACAAGCTATGTGTCTTCAACTTTAAGACGTTGAAGTGTGGAGATTTTTGTCTCAGAGTTGACCAGTTGATTTGGAGACAATACGAGGTGCATTCAAGTTCTAAGGCCTCCAATTTTTTTTCTAATTAACTACTTACCCGAAATCGATGAAACTGGCATTACTTCTCGACGTAATCGCCCTGCAGACGTACACATTTTTCACAACGCTGACGCCATGATTCCATGGCAGCGGCGAAGGCTTCTTTAGGAGTCTGTTTTGACCACTGGAAAATCGCTGAGGCAATAGCAGCACGGCTGGTGAATGTGCGGCCACGGAGAGTGTCTTTCATTGTTGGAAAAAGCCAAAAGTCACTAGGTGCCAGGTCAGGTGAGTAGGGAGCATGAGGAATCACTTCAAAGTTGTTATCACGAAGAAACTGTTGCGTAACGTTAGCTCGATGTGCGAGTGCATTGTCTTGGTGAAACAGCACACGCGCAACCCTTCCCGGACGTTTTTGTTGCAGTGCAGGAAGGAATTTGTTCTTCAAAACTTTTTCGTAGGATGCACCTGTTACCGTAGTGCCCTTTGGAACACAATGGGTAAGGATTACGCCCTCGCTGTCCCAGAACATGGACACCATCATTTTTTCAGCACTGGCGGTTACCCGAAATATTTTTGGTGGCGGTGAATCTGAGTGCTTCCATTGAGCTGACTGGCGCTTTGTTTCTGGATTGAAAAATGGCATCCACATCTCATCCGTTGTCACAACCGACGAAAATAAAGTCCCATTGATGCTGTCGTTGCGCGTCAACATTGCTTGGCAACATGCCACAAAGGCAGCCATGTGATCGTCCGTCGGCATTCGTGGCACCCACCTGGATGACACTTTTCGCATTTTCAGGTCGTCATGCAGGATTATGTGCACAGAACCCACAGAAATGCCAACTCTGGAGGCGATCTGTTCAACAGTCATTCGGCGATCCCCCAAAACAATTCTCTCCACTTTCTCGATCATGTTGTCAGACTGGCTTGTGTGAGCCCGAGGTTGTTTCGGTTTGTTGTCACAAGATGTTCTGACTTCATTAAACTGTCGCACCCACGAACGCACTTTCGACACATCCATAACTCCATCACCACATGCCTCCTTCAACTGTCGATGAATTTCAATTGGTTTCACACCACGCGAATTCAGAAAACGAATGATTGCACGCTGTTCAAGTAAGGAATACGTCGCCATTTTAAGTATTTAAAACAGTTCTCATTCTCGCCGCTGGCAGTAAAATTCCATCTGCCGTACAGTGCCATCTCTGGGACGTATTGACAATGAACGCGGCCTCATTTTAAAACAATGCGCATGTTTCTATCTCTTTCCAGTCTGGAGCAAAAAAATCGGAGGTCTAGAACTTGAATGCACCTCGTATATGCAGATAATAATATACAGTATTCATGCATGGATGTTATTCCATTAAGTTCATCAATATGCTTTCTTATACATCAATGAGCGGTTACACCTCGTACTCGACAAATGTATGTTTCAGAATAACAGCAGAATTGCTAATTCTAGTAAGACAAGATTTTCACTTGCCAAGTTCGTTATCCAAATAGTTGTACAGCGTCGATCGTTATCCAACATATACGACGTTAAAACTTTAATGTTTTGTATAGATAAAGGCTTCACAACGATCAATTGCAATGATGTTGCTTCTTTCTCATTACTGCATGACGAGGTTTAACATGATAAATTTGCAGTATTGTTTCATATGACAAAAGTGTTGTGATTAGATGTCACTTTTATTTCAAGTTATCATAATTAATAACACAGTCATATCATGCTTGTTACATTTGATAATGGTGAGTGAGCTTCACCAAAAACAGTCTCGTAAACTTCCTGTAATTTACTGCGACTGTGGGTTGACTGCTTCACTGAAGTCAAACAAATTTGAAAAAAAAACTTACACTTAGTCGTGCTCCTTAAGAGAGTCATGTCTAATTACAAAACATAAATAAGATACTGTATTTGACCTATTTGGCGTTTTTCACGCTAGTAAGTGGACAGTTGTGTGATTGGACTCGTGAGCGCATAGGAGATACAGTAAGATATTTTAGATACCATATAAATTATTTAAAAAGGGGTCTTAGACTGTTATCAGGATGTCACTGAGTATGGGTGTGACTTCTGTCCTATGGTGTTGGACCAGTCTGGAATAAATTTTAATGAGAAAGACGTGATGCTTATGTTGTTGTTGTTGTGGTCATCAGTCCTGGGACTGGTTTAATTCAGCTCTCAATGGTCCTGTGCAAGCTTCTTCATCTCCCAGTACCTACTGCAGCCTACATCCTTCTGAATCTGCTTAGTGTATTCATCTCTTGGTCTCCCTCTTCGATTTTTACCCTCCACGCTGCCCTCCAATACTAAATTGGTGATCCCTCGATGCCTACCAATCGATCCCGTCTTCTAGTCAAGTTGTGCAACAAGCTCCTCTTCTCCCAAATTCTATTCAATGCCTCCTCATTAGTTTTTATTTCTTCTCCATGGATTTTAATACCTACTCCGAACTTTTCTTTTGTTTCCTGTACTGCTTGCTCAATATACAGATTGAATAACATCGGGGATAGGCTACAACCCTGTCTCACTCCCTTCCCAACCACTGCTTCCCTTTCATGCCCCTCGACTCTTATAACTGCAATCTGGTTTCTGTACAAATTGTAAATAGCCTTTCGCTCCCTGTATTTTACCCCTGACACCTTCAGAATTTGAAAGAGAGTATTCCAATCAACATTGTCAAAAGCTTTCTCTAAGTCTACAAGTGCCAGAAACGTAGCTTTGCCTTTCCTTAATCTTTCTTCTAAGATGAGTCATAGAGTTAGTATTGCCTCACGTGTTCCAACATTTCTACCGAATCCAAACTGATCTTCCCCGAAGTCGGCTTTTATCAGTTTTTCCATTCGTCTGTAAAGAATTCGCGTTAGTATTTTGCAGCTGTGACTTATTAAACTGATAGTTCGGTCATTTTCACATCTGGCAACACCTGCTTTCTTTGGGATTGGAATTATTATATTTTTCTTGCTCACCAGATGGTAGAGTTTTGTCAGGACTGGCTCTACCAAGGCTGTCAGTAGTTCTAATAGAATGTTGTCTACTCTGGGGGCCTTGTTTCGACTCAGCTCTTTCAGTGCTCTGTCAAACTCTTCACGTAGTATCGTATCTCCCATTTCATCTACATCCTCTTCCATTTCCATAATATTGTCCTCAAGTACATCGCCCTTGTATAGACCCTCTATATACTCCTTCCACCTTTCTGCTTTCCCTTCTTTGCTTAGAACTGGGTTTCCATCTGAGCTCTTGATATTCATACAAGTGGTTCTCTTATCTCCAAAGGTCTCCTTAATTTTCCTGTAGGCAGTATCTATCTTACCCCTAGTGAGAATAGCCTCTACATCCTTACATTTGTCCTCTAGCCATCCCTGCTTAGCCATTTTGCGCTTCCTGTCGATCTCATTTTTGAGTCGTTTGTATTCCTTTTTGCCTGCTTCATTTACTGCATTTTTCTATTTTCTCCTTTCATCAATTAAATTCTTAAATTCAATATTTCTTCTGTTACCCAAGAGTTTCTACTAGCCCTCGTCTTTTTACCTATATGATCCTCTGCTGTCTTCACTATTTCATCCCTCAAAGCTAACCATTCTTCTTGCTTATAGAGAAAGGATTATCTCACCAAATAGCTGATTTGGCCAGTCACCAACATATCAGTTCATTGACCTCCAGGTGCCAACCTAATTGCGGCTGGACGCAACAAGATTGCATTTGGTGTCAGCACGATGACTGAGAGAGCTCGCACAGATCGCAATGGCTCTGGTTTAGTTCGGAAAGACTTCACAGTGACAAAGCTGTTTTGGGCAGTACCAAGAAACGAGATGATCAACAAGTGCTAATCGTTCAGTGGAATAAGGGAAAAACAGTCGTTGTTTTAAGTGAATCTGGCTGGGTTGATGTAGAAGGATGATTGGTGCCTAAGCAAGTGGTAGCGGGATGCTACAGGGTGAGGCGAGTGCTGTCTGCGGTCGGCGACACGCCGCGAGGCGTACCGGTCACCGCTAACAGGCGTCGTGGCACAGCAAGGTGGGTTGGTGGGCTTGTGGGGTGGGGTGAGGATGGGCAGTTGAGAGGGGCAGGCGTCGGTGCGTCGGTAGACGCAGCCGCGTATCTCTGAGGCGCGTCAATCAGCAGCTATCGGCCGGCCGGTAATTGCGTGGCGCTGCTACCACGCGTCGCCCTCAGTGCACGGCATCCGTCTTGCCGCAGTCGCGCGATTAATCTCCATCCCACGCCCTGACCTGCCAAGCGACCCGAGCAGCTCAGCCAGTCGATTATACCTCGGAAATTAACCTCAGTTAAATCCCTGTCGCTCGTGGCAGCTGAATATTTCTCTCCGAAGAAAACAGCCACGACTGTCTTTCTAAATGTGAAGAGATTCGAAAAAGAAGGAAACATAAATAGCGTCGAACTGGTCGTGGACGAAGAGATCATTATAAGTGAACCACAATCTTGGATTGTGAAAAGATGATATGTCCTCTTCTGAAGGTAGACTCAGATCTTGAGGAAATTTTCTAATGCCAAGATGGCACAATTATTTCGTTTTTTACAACAATCGATTTCAACAGAATTTGCTGTCATCTTCAGGTCATCATTTTTTTTTTTTTTTTGTTATGAAAGGTTCTCATTTTAAACTGGAACTTCACGCCATGTAGACACGTTAGTGATAAAGGCTTATCGTAAATACATCACATACAATAGAAATGCAGCTTGTCTGCAGCTTATAGCCTAGTGACGCCGGCACAGTACCTCAGCGTGTTCGGTCAGGGGAGTAGCTACCCTCTGTAACAAAAAACCGATTGAATAGATCAACGTAGAACCTAAACGAGTGTCATCGGACGTCCGCCCCGAACAAATTCAACGAACAATATAGATCAAAACGAGATTTTTTTAAAAAAGTGACTAGCATTGCTGCCTGTGGATTACGGTATCCCGGGTTCGATTCCCGGCCAAGTTGGGGATTTTGTCTGTCTGAGAGCCGAGTGTTTATGTTTTCATAATTATCATCATTCGTGATAGTGTCTAGATTGTACTGTGAAAAAAAATTGGACTGTGTAAAAATGAGGACTTTGTACAGGGGACCGGCCGGAGTGACCGTGCGGTTCTAGGCGCTACAGTCTGGAGCCGAGCGATCGCTACGGTCGCAGGTTCGAATCCTGCCTCGGGCATGGATGTGTGTGATGTCCTTAGGTTAAATTAGTTCTAAGTTCTAGGCGACTGATGACCTCAGAAGTTAACTCGCATAGTGTTCAGAGCCATTTGAACCATTTGAACTTTGTACGGGAGCTGATGACCTCACAGTTGAGCGCCAACAAACCAAACATTAAGTAATGCACCTTATTCTAATGGCCATATCAAATGTTTAGCTCTCAGACATTATTGTTACGTCATAAAAATCATAGTTCACAGTGCACAATTTTTATGACTTAACAGTCATCCCTGAGCTCAGGAGCGCCCACAGAAAGTTTTCCAGGTTGGGGTGGGGAGAGCAAGACCCTAAAATTGCCATTTTTCGTATAAATGAGCTAGTCAGTTTCGGGAAGTGTCATGCTGCAAGAACTAAATTTTATAGGTGGCACGAAAAACTTACTATATTCCTGGGAATTGATTCATATGATAATTCTGTAATGAATAGAAACTCTGAACTCTAGATTCCAGGTGCGGAGGGGATGCGTTACTCCCTCTTACTCCCCTTTCCGTACTCTTATGTCCTTACCACTACGACAACGCCATAAGAATGGATCCGAGATAATTTTATTAACGTTTCGCAATGTGCTGTTATAGGTGTTAACACTTGACGGTACTAATGTGTCAAACACCACCTCGGCTGCTATTAAGAAATGCTTTATTTTCAATATAGGTTACGTTCATTGAATTTCCTCAGGTGATAGGTTTCTACTACTTTGTCAAGTATTTTGGCACGCTCAGAAAAATCGTAGGCATTTGTTAACCTCAACTGGTTGTTGAAATTATACCACTTTATAGTAGCAGCTGTCCTAGGCGCTTCAGTCTGGAACCGCGCGGCCGCTACGGTTGCAAGTTCGAATCCTGCCTCGGGCAGGATGTGGGTGATGTCCTTAGGTTAGTTAGGTTTAAGTAGTTCTAATTTCTAGGGGACTGATGATCTCAGATGTTAAGTCCCATAGTGCTCAGAGCCATTTGAATTTAGTAGCAGCTGACGTGGTGTTGAACACGTAAATACTTTAAAGCGTTTCAATTGGTTCACACCATTCTGATATAATGAGTACCTTCTGATTATGAAAATCTGATTCAAAACTTGTATCTGGTTCGCTGCCACCAAAATCTCCTGTGTTACTTAATATACTCTCCTGAAAAAGAAAATGAGTACACCTGGAGAGAAAAGGTCGATTTTGACCCGATGTTGGCATTTTCATCTGGGGCAGTAGATGTACTGATAACAGTAGTCTGCCAACAGATAGCGTAGTGGCATAGCTATCGGAGCGCCATCTGTGTCCACTCTTTGATAGGAAATGGTGACAGCCAGAAGGCGCATTGTGACGCAAACGTGTGAAGCAAGCAGGCAACCGTGCCACAGAGACGCACTTCTGGTTCCTATAGCCAGCCTTAAAAGAGGTCAAACTGTGGCCTTTCGAGTGGTGGTATGGTCTCTTGAGAGATTTGTTACACAAATTGGATGTGCTGCATCAGTTGCGCAATGATGATGGTATTATTCGTCACGTGAACATTCTCATATCCGTAGACGAGGTTCTGGACTTCCATGTAGCACAGACGCCCTCCAGGATCGTCATATTGTTAAGGGCAGCAGTGACAGCTCGTACAGCTAGCACAGGACACATACGAGGGCTTATGAGCCCAGACATGTTAAGACGAACTGTTGCGAACTGGTTATTAGTGGTGGGACTTGTAACCTGACTTCCTACACGTCGCAGCTTCGACGAGTACCAGACGGTATGTTGGCGTCATAGGATCACTTTGAACGGCGGGCCATGAGGGAGGGGGGTAGGGGTTGGGGTTGATTTGGGGAGGAGACCAAACTGCGAGGTCATCGATCTCATAGTGTTAGGGAAGGATGGGAAAGGAAGTCGGCAACCCTTTCGAAAGAACCATCCCGGCATTTGCCCGAAGCGATTAAGGGAAATCACGAAAAACCAAAATCAGGGTGGCCGGACGCGGGATTGAACCGACGTCCTCTCTATTGCGAGTTCAGTGTGTTAACCACTGCGCCAGCTCGCTCGGTGCGGGCCGGGGTCTTCAGCGATGAAAGCAGATTCTGCCTGCATGCAGTTGGTGGTCGTTTGTGTGTACGATGTAGACCTAGTGAGAGCTGCCTGGTAGAGCGCATTCATCCGCGATAGACTGACCTTACACCAGGCCTTCGTTGTCTGTTGCGAACTGTTGTTCACCTTTGGTGTTTCTGGAGGGGATAGTAACCATCGTTTGGTAAGTGCTGAATATTGTTAGACCCGTTCTTGTACCGTTGTTGTAGCAGATAGGTTATGTGTTTTTCTAAAAGGATAATTCTCGTCCACACACTCCCCGTGAAACTCAAAGTGCTCTTCAAGACGTACAGCAACTTCCCTGGCTAGTAGAATCTCCGGACTTGTCTCCAGCCGAGTACGTGTGGGATGTGATGGGACGAGGAGGGACTCATGCGACTCATCGAACAACAACTCTTACAGAACAGGTCGAGGAGGCACGACATAATGTATCTCAGGACAACATTCTCCATCTGTACGATAACTAGGTGCCAGTGTCAGCGCCTGCACTACCGGCTGTGGAAATAGATGTTTCAGCCCTTGTCGATACCTGGTAGCTCAGAACCTTGTGCTATTGATCTGTAACTGTAATCATTTCATCTATTCCATACATATTGGTGCAATGAATTGTAGGTCAATTGGAAACTTCTAAAGGCTGCATAAATTTCTTTCTGGCAGTATAATCTGAACGTGTGTTGTAAATTTAGTGAATATTTGCAAGTTCAGTGCGTTTGAGGAAAAATATGCCAGAGAAAAGAAAATTATTTTCTGTGGTCGCTTTAAGACTTTCTTTTAACATCCAGTTCCTGACTTTCTCCGTCGTCTACACAACCAGTGGTGGTGTTTGAACAGGAACTCTACAAAATCGGTAAAAATTTGGTTTCTGTGTTATCAATTACAATCAAATTAGTGTTTTCCAATATCAATATACTACAGGATTATTTCCTGCCGGCCGCGGTGGCCGAGCGGTTCTAGGCCCTTCAGTCCGGAACCGTGCGACTGCTACGGTCGGAGGTTCGAATCCTGCCTCGGGCATGGATGTGTGTGATGCCCTTAGGTTAGTTAGGTTTGAGTAGTTCTAAGTTCTAGGGGACTGTTGACTTCAGATGTTAAGTCCCATAGTGCTCAGAGCCATTTGAACCAATTGATTATTTCCTGACTAACTGATCTGCTTTTCATCAATATACAGTTTATAGCTGTTTTAAAACATTCAAATCGCAAAGTATTCCTTTGTAAATACACATCGTCGAAGTGTTATGTGCTATGCACTAACTTTTACTACGTTACACAATTAAACATATATTTCACGTGCATCTAAACAATTAAAATTTCGTAATAGGGACAACTGAAATAAGTTTCTTCTTGGGCATATAAGGTGGTATTCATCATTTAGTGGACATTATTGATTTCTCCTAAAGAGTTTTGACACGGTTGTTTTCTAGCAACGATGTGATGGGTTATGTTATGTAGGTTTCAGAGTACGAAGTCTAAACTCGTTCCACGAAAAAGAACTTCATTTTAAAGACACATACGACATTGAATATTCGTTCATTTATTACATTATAAGATCATAATCGATGCAGGAGATGTGGTGTAGCTTCAGGCTTCTGTTTGGGGTGCATGGCCGTCGGCTACCAGGGGACTGTATCCGCCGATAAGATGAAATCTTACCACGCGAAGTATAGCCCTCAGCGTTTGCCCGATCCCCGCGAGATACATGCAACAAGTAAAAACCAACAAAACGCTTCTTAGATTACGTTAAATAAAAGTATGATAACAATGTACTTCGTAGGTTAATTATGCACAATAGCACGAACCGCGTAGACTCCATAGTTCTCTAGAGTTCTGTTGTGGAACTTCCATATCTCTACACTATGTAGGCTATTTCCATGATGGTTGTACAAACATCCGGGGCTGAGCAAGAGAGATACATGTATCAGTCTCATAGATGTTTTTTACGATTAGGTCCATAACAACGTTACAATTCTTGAAAGAAATAACGTTCCTACATTAGGCTCTGCGCATCACGGAGAGATTTACTATTGGAATTTCGGGAAAGCATTTTCAGGAAGGAATCAGACAATATATTACTTCCCCCCACATACATCTGGCGTATTGACCACGAGGAGAGAATTCGAGACATTAGAGCCAATACGGAGGCTCACCGGCAATCATTATTCCCACGCACTATTCTCGAGTGGAACAGGGTCGGAGAGATCAGATAGTGGTACCGAAAGTACCCTCCGCCACACACCATTAGATGGCTTACGGAGTATGATGTAGATGTAGATTAAATGAACTCCCTAGCCTATTGTCAATTAGCTAATTTCGCTCCCATGTGTTATCAACCAATAACCCTCCCAAAATATGTTAATTATCATTCACGCAAAAGTATGGACTATATGTAGATATGTTTTCCACATTTGCGTTGAATTATGTGATGTGGCGTACATTCACCAATTCCAGACTCTGCACTACCATTTGGGAAGATGAAATACCAAGACCTAGAGATGTTGTTGTTGTTGTGGTCTTCAGTCCTGAGACTGGTTTGATGCAGCTCTCCATGCTACTCTATCCTGTGCAAGCTTCTTCATCTCCCAATACCTACTGCAACCTACATCCTTCTTAATCTGCTTAGTGTATTCATCTCTTGGTCTCCCCCTACGATTTTTAACCTCCACGACGCCCTCCAATACTAAATTGGTGATCCCTTGATGCCTCAGAACATGTCCTACCAACCGATCCCTTCTTCTCCTCAAGTTGTGCCACAAACTCCTCTTCTCCCCAATTCTATTCAATACTTCCTCATTAGTTATGTGATCTACCCATATAATCTTCAGCATTCTTCTGTAGCACCACATTTCGAAAGCTTCTATTCTCTTCTTGTCCAAACTATTTACCGTCCATGATTCACTTCCATACATGGCTACACTCCATACAAATACTTTCAGAAATGACTTCCTGACACTTAAATCTATACTCGATGTTAACAAATTTCTCTTCTTCAGAAATGCTTTCCTTGCCATTGCCAGTCTACATTTTATATCCTCTCTACTTCGACCATCATCAGTTATTTTGCTCCCCAAATAGCAAAACTCCTTTACTACTTTAAGTGTCTCATTTCCTAATCTAATACCCTCAACATCACCCGACTTAATTCGACTACATTCCATTATCCTCGTTTTGCTTTTGTTGATGTTCATCTTATATCCTCCCTTCAAGACACCATCCATTCCGTTCAACTCCTCTTCCAAGTCCTTTGCTGTCTCTTACAGAATTACAATGTCATCGGCAAACCTCAAAGTTTTTATTTCTTCTCCATGGATTTTAATACCTACTCCGAATTTTTCTTTTGTTTCCTTTACTGCTTGCTCAATATACAGATTGAATGACATCGGGGAGAGGCTACAACCCTGTCTTACTCCCTTCTCAACCGCTGCTTCCCTTTCATGTCCCTCGACTCTTATAACTGCCACCTGGTTTCTGTACAAATTTAAATTGCCTTTCGCTTCCTGTATTTTACCCCTGCCACCTTTAGAATTTGAAAGAGAGTATTCCAGTCAACATTGTCAAAAGCTTG
Organism: Schistocerca nitens; assembly: GCF_023898315.1. Lineage (NCBI taxonomy): Eukaryota > Metazoa > Arthropoda > Insecta > Orthoptera > Acrididae > Schistocerca > Schistocerca nitens. The sequence continues at coordinate 75,672,885 of NC_064614.1, forward strand.
CTCTAAGTCTACAAATGCTAGAAACGTAGGTTTGCCTTTCCTTAATCTTTCTTCTAAGGTAAGTCGTAAGGTCAGTATTGCCTCACGTGTTCCAGTATTTCTACGGAATCCAAACTGATCTTCTCCTAGGCCGGCTTCTACTAGTTTTTCCATTCGTGTGTAAAGAATTCGCTTTAGTATTTTGCAGCTGTGACTTATTAAACTGATTGTCCGGTAATTTTCACATCTGTCAACACCTGCTTTCTTTGGGATTGGAATTATTATATTCTCCTTGAAGTCTGAGGGTATTTCACCTGTTTCATACATCTTGCTCACCAGATGGTAGAGTTTTGTCAGGACTGGCTCTCCCAAGGCCGTCAGATGTTACCGCAATGAAATTAATTCCAGTGACTAGCGACATTACACTACACAAGTGATTAGGTTTATCAGTACAGACTTGTACATTCATTGCGACTGTGGAAATTCAGTACGGAGCAGCGCCGCCACCTGCTACAATTAGAGCTGCTAGACGTCGTGGCATGGAATCAAAGAGCCACTGGGGAATACTCTGCCACGCGGTTTGTAGGCGCGTCCGCAAAGTATCAACTGTGGCTGAAGGGGGGCATAAACGAACAGGTTGCCGACTGAAAATATCCCAGATGTGTTTGATGGGTGACATGTCACGCGAACTGACAAGCGAGGGAAGTAGCGGTACCCTTCGTTCTTCCAAGAAGGCTCGCACGTACTCCAACCACGCGGCCGGGCATTGTCCTGCTGAAATATGACATGTGGAACGACGTGCATCAGGAGTAGTGCGTGGGGCAGTAAAACGTGCCTGATGGAATAGTAGCTGTTCAGAACGCCTTCAAGACGTGGGAGGCGTGATAGAGTGCTATAGGTAATGGTGCTCCGAACGTATCACACTTCGCGTTTTTTCACTACGACGCTCAAGAGTACAGTCTGCCCCATTGCATTCACCCCAGCGATGTCGAATGGGTATGCGGCCATCACTGTAGGAAAACTTTAAACATGACTCGTCCGAAAACATTACATTTTGCCACTCATCACGCCAGAGTCAGAGTTCACGTGCCCATTGCAGTCTCTGTGTTTGTCACGTTACGGTCAACGGAAGCCGACGGGATAGCATTTGTGCCACCGGTCCAGTCCGCAGAAGATGCAGTTGAACCGTCGACCCAAATGTTTTCACACCCGTTACAGTGCTCCAACGACGTCCCAACACTGTGGATGAAGCTGTTTAGTCCGTTACAGCCAATCGAACAAGATGGCGGTCACCTCACGCTGTGGTCATATATGTCGTCCAGTACCCTGTCGGCACTGTTAACGGCCTTCTTCTCTCCACTGGTTCCACATATGCTTCACTGTTGAAAGAGCGTGCCCTGTACGAGTCACAGTGTCATGGAACGAGTCACAGTGTCACGGAACGACAGACCAGCCTCCTAATCATTCTGCCCCGCTCGAATGCACTTCCATGCCGACGCTCCACCCTCTGATGTAGGCGATGAACAGTAGCACTTGGTTAACGTTTCCACTTCGTATGATGGATCCGCACCGACTGGGTTTCACATAATACTGACTCTCACAAAAGAGGACGCTGTTGATTGTAGGTTCACGCCACCTTTCTGCCACACGCCACCTGTCTACTACTTAAATCACTCATAATGGCTGCGCTGTTTTATATGTCCTCTTATCATGGCGTGTTGCAGACCATTGCTTCTGAGTGTTTCACCTTTTACAAAGCGTAGTGCCCATCAGTAATACAAAAGCGCTTCACATATTCTGGCATAGTCAGTGTACCAGTCAATATGCACAATATACAAAAAGTACACTACTGGCCAATAAAAATGCTACACAAAGAAAAAATGCAGATGATAAACGGGTATTCATTCGCCAAATATATTATACTAGAACTGACATGTGTTTAAATTTTCACGCAATTTGGGTGCATAGATCCTGAGAAATCAGTACCCAGAAAGACCACCTTTGGCCGTAATAACGGCCTTGATACGCCTGGGCATTGAGTCAAACAGAGCTTGGATGGGGTGTACAGGTACAGCTGCCCATGCAGCTTCGACACGATACCACAGTTCATCAAGAGTAGTGACTGGCGTACTTTGACGAGCCAGTTGCTCGGCCACCATTGACCACACGTTTCCAATTGGTGAGAGATCAGGAGAATGTGCTGGCCAGGGCAGCAGTCGAACATTTTCTGTATCCAAAAAGGCCGTACAGGACGTGCAACACGCGGTCGTGAATTATCTTTCTGAAATGTGGGATTTCGCATGGATCGAATGAAGGGTATAGCCACGAGTCGTAACACTTCTGAAATGTAACGTCCACTGTTCAAAGTGCCGTCAATGTGAATAAGAGTTGACCGAGACGTATAGCCAATGGCACCCCATACCATCACGCAAGTGATACGCCAGTATGGCGATGACGAATACACGCTTCGAATGTGCGTTCACCGCGATGTCACCAGACACGGATGCGACCATCATGATGCTGTAAACAGAACCTGGATTTATCCGAAAAAATGACGTTTTGTCATTCGTGCACCCAGGTTCGTCGTTGAGTACACCATCGCAGGCGCTCCTGTCTGTCATGCAGCGTCAAGGGTATCCGCAGCCATGGTCTCCGAGCTGATAGTCCATACTGCTGCTAACGTCGTCGAACCGTTCGTGCAGTTGGTTGTTGTCTTGCAAACGTCCCCATCTGTTGACTCAGGGATCGAGACGAGGCTACACGATCCGTTAGAGCCATGCATGTAAGATGCCTGTCATCTCGACTGCTAGTGATACGAGGCCGTTGGGATCCAGCACGGCGTACCGTATTACCCTCCTGAACCCACCGATTCCATATTATGCTTACAGTCATTGGATCTCGACCAACGCGACGAGCGATGTCGCGATACGATAAATCGCAATCGTGATAGGCTACAATCCGACCTTTATAAAAGTCGGAAACGTGATGGTACTCATTTCTCCAACTTACACAAGGCATCACAACAACGTTTCACCAGGCAACGCCGGTCAACTGCTGTTTGTGTTTGAGAAATCGGTTGGCAACTTTCCTCATGTCAGCACGTTGTAAGTGTCGCCACCGGCGCCAACCTTGTGTGAATGCCCTGAAAAGCTAATCATTTGCATATCACAAAAAAATGGTTCAAATGGCTCTGAGCACTATGGTACTCAACTGCTGTGGTCATAAGTCCCCTAGAACTTAGAACTACTTAAACCTAACTAACCTAAGGACATCACACACATCCATGCCCGAGGCAGGATTCGAACCTGCGACCGTAGTGGTCGTGCGGTTCCAGACTGTAGCGCCTTTAACCGCATGGCCACTCCGGCCGGCTTTTGCATATCACAGCATCTTCTTCGTGTCGGTTAAATTTCACGTCTGTAGCACTTAATCTTCGTGGTGTAGCAATTTAATGGCCAGTGGTGTATGTCAGGAAATAAAAACTAACGTGGGTCGGTCGATGTACTGTAATCAAATGGCGTGAACTTCTACGAGTTCAGGAACAAAATCTTACACTGAAACAAGTATTTGTTTCGTTTTACTATGTGTGGTGAGCTAGAGGGAAATGGGAGCAGTTACGAAAAGTTCACGTCCAAAACACACTAGAGAAGAAACACACACACTAAACGCAAAAATGGAAATACAGTGGTATAGGGACATTTATTCGAATATGAAAAACAGGAAAACTAAAATTACGTGGCGCATATGTTTTTAAAGATTTAGTACGTACGTGGAATTTTATGAAAGGGTAAAGCAATGCCAAACACAGGTGAGAAAAAGTAATTAGGTAGAAGATAAACTCTCAGGAAGAAAAACCTAAGAAATTCATACGAGTAGAGAGAGTGCACACTCTGAGAGAAAGGAAGTATCATCGCACATAGAAAGGCTAAAACGAAATTCTGAAATTCTCTTTGTTGTACATCGTGTGGCTCGGCAGGACCCAATCGAGAATAATAATTCATATACGTATGTATAACGAACGGGAGTGCTTACACTGGCTGTGTCGCTAAAGTGCGCCTGCCGGCTGCTGTGGCCGAGCGGTTCTAGGGGCCTCAGTCCGGAACCGCGCTGCTGCTACGTTCGCAGGTTCGAATCTTGCCTCGGGCATGGATGTGTGTGATGTCCTTAGGTTAGTTAAGTCTAAAGAGTTCTAAGTCTAGGGGACTGATGACCTCAGATGTTAAGTCCCATAGTGCTTAGAGCCATTTGAACTATTTTGAAGTGCGCCTACAGGATAACTGTGGTTGGTGATCACTTGTTACTCTAATGCAAACTTCTGCGGGTCAATACTTTCTTCCTAAGTGAATACTACAGAAAACCGACAATTGTAATACATAAATGAGTTTAAGTACGGAAAACGTGTCAAGAAGGAGCTCGGCCTATTTCTAAAACCGAGGATTTTACGAAGAGTAAAGTTGCTGACTTTAGCTATTTGAGAAGCTCCGTAAAACTAATGTTTTCATAAATTAATGATGGAGCATTCATTTCAATTCTCACTTTTAATACAGTACATTGATGGTGTATTATTATTTATTTGTTCCGTGGAACTGTCTGTACTCTGTTTTCTCGAAGTAGAAAGGAGATACAATTGGCAGAGAAACGCTTAATACGTATTTGAAAACCTCTATTCTTCCGTTTAGACCAACATGGGACCACGTCAGAATTTCAGTTTCTGAAACTATACAAAAACTAACTTATTTTCTTATTTTGTCATTTCTTTTTATCTGATGTATTTTCATCTTTTCACCGTGTCCCTAATTGGGGACAGTTGTAGTCGACAGGTGCGACCATAAACTGTTAAGTTACAACAGTGTTTTCCCTATTTTATAACCCTGTATACCTATGTACATTGTGATTCATACTGCACAAATGTCCAAAAATTTGTCTTTATTTCCTTATCGTGTTTGTACTTTTGTCTATATTACTAAATATTTCATCATTACCTTCATTCACATTCTTCTGTCAATCTCAGTGGACCTAAAATTTTTCTCCTGATTCTTGCAACATTTATAATGTATCTAACTTATAACAATTGAAAAACTACATTAATAGTATTTTCTGCACTGTAGAAGTATCTGTTGCCTCCGGAAGAACGTACTTTGTTTCAGCACTCAGGAGTTTCCTCGTTCTGATAACAATTTGTAGAAATGTACATACTGCAGTTGCAGTATCAATTATTCTTTATAATTGTCCAAACAACATCAGTCTGATTTACAGTTCCTTTCTATAGACGCTTTAATGTATTTCACCATTCTTCTTAATTTCTAGCCTTCTTTCTTCCTTATTGCAACCAAAATACTCCTCACAAAGCTCCTCTAATGTTGATACTTTACCTAACCTAGAACTTAGAAAATTTCATTAATAATTTCTTCCACAGCGTATAAGATATCTGTTAGTACTTTTGTACTTATGCCTATTCGAACAGGAGTTTCTCCTGTTCGAATAAGCATATGTACAGAAGTACATATGTACCATGTACAGGGTCAGTCAAACTATATAAATGTCCGAACAACATCAGTCTTGTTTTCATTTCATTTGCTTTTACCTTTTAGTGTATTTCATCAGTGCATTTTAATTTTCGGCCTGCTCTGCTTCTTATTGGATCTTAAGTATTGCTAACGATGCTTTTGTTTCTAACATTTCTGCTTTATCTCACATCCAACCCTAAAAATAATGTTAGCTCTCGAGTGGGTGCTCAGATTTTTCTAACACGTGGTGTTGAGCGACGCACGTTAGCACATTTAAAGAATAGCTGTCTTCATGTTAACAACTTAGACGTGTGTGAGCAGTTTAATCGTGGTTTAATAAAACAAGGATAAAATAAAATTATGTTATAGGGACTGATGACCTTAGCAGTTAAGTCCCATAAGATTTTACACATATTTTTAAAACTTATGTTATACAAACTAATTCATTCTTTAACTACAAAATGGTAAAACGAAATTCCAACCTCATCCCGTGTGTTAGTTTTTCTCCATAGTAATGACGCATTCGAAGCATTAAAAAACACAGTTGCATGAGATCCAGCCTACCACTTATCAGATTGCTCATTATCTCGTATACAACTGCCTCGTAGTGGTATTGTGGCGCTAGCTCACAATCTGGGTTATTTTCTTGCACAGATCGTATATTTATTCTCAGCTAGCACGAAGCTAATTTTGTACTACTGTTGCTCACTTGAACGTATGAAAGCACAACTTAGCACTTGCTTAGCTGAAGCAATAATGAAGGAATAGGTATGGGCTCGCTGTTGTAAACCTACAATGGAACAGTACAAGGCAATCTTATTTGTGTCTGGCACACTTTTTATACAAATGCACGCCAGCTTGAGGATACAAGAGATCTCTGGTACCCACTGAAAAACATGCTGTGTCTGCAGATAGGTACATCCCGCGTAAATTTTTAAAAACTTGTCCTTCTTTGTTTATGTTTTATTTTTTGCTTATATTTTGACATATTTCATCATTGCTACTTAATTTAATTTAATTTGTTGTTCAGTCTAATTTTTTTCTCATAATACTTCTCTCTAATATTTTTACTTTATGTCATCTACAAGGATGAGAAACAATTTATTCTGTAGCGCTGAAGCGACCTCTGTTCGCACCAGCACACAGGTGTCTGCTTGTTCTGCTAACCATATGTAGAAACCCGGAGCGGAGGCGCCAGTTATGACTGACGCCAGGCGCCACAGCCGAGTCGCAAAGTTCAGACGGCGGCCATCCAGCCAACTCTCGGGTGCACTCGAGCTTAGAGGCGCGACACTTCTTTCACCGCCGCAGCAGCCGCCCTCTTTCCGCAGTTAACCCTAAGGGCTCCGGGCGCCCATTCCGCGTGAAAAAGAAGCCGCAGCAGTTTAAAATGCAAGTCCGGAAGGCGGCGGAGGCAACCGCGACGCGGGCGTGCGCGGGTGACGTGGGGACGGGTGGGGGGAGGGGGGTGGCTGTAGCGTTGGAGGGGGCAGGGGAAGCCGCTGCCATCCGTGCACCAACCCCGTCGCCATTCTGAGCACGCGCCAGCCCGGCTCGCTCCGTTATGTTACGACTCTATCGCCCAGCGGCTGCCGCGACGCGCAGGCAAACACGTCGCACGTAGCTCCCGGCGACCGCTGCGGCTGTTGCTGTCGCCCGCAACACACGCGCACTCTGTTTCCAATTCAAGCGCTGGGGAGTTGAAAGCTACAACCGAAAGCGTTCAAACCCTCCTAGCACTTTCTCTCGTAACATCATCCCAGATTAGACTGCTTTACGTGCTGCAAATGCTGATATACGGTCAGTTCCCTTACACACACACAACCACAGTCGAAAGGTTGTCACTCTTTTATCAAGCGTGCCTTCGTTTCTCCCTTCTTAGTTCAAATCTAAAACGTTAATTGCTCTGCTCTTTTCTATCTCTAACGTTCTTCGCATTTTCTGTGCCGCCCCTTTAGTACAGGATGTTTCAAAAAGGCTGACCTGATTTCAAAACTCCATATTTATTGATAAAAACAAACTACACACTCGGGATGAATTGCAAAATACTCACTAAATCTTGGAGTTTTAGTTATACTATTCAAAATGCTCTATGTGTCCGCCAGCAGCAGCACAAGTAACATCTAGGCGATAGCTAAATTCGTCATAAACTTTACACAATGCTAGATTAGATTAGATTCAGCTTTCGTTACATAGACCCAAAGGTAAGATGATTCTCGTGCGTGTGGAACAAGTCAGAAAGTATACCATAAAAAACATGAAACATCTGAATATAATACTCACTTCCCTGATTATCTGTCAGGGGATTGTTAAAATATGTGAATAGCCTACAGTAAATTGGATCTACTAATATTTACACTGTAACAATGAAACATAATTATGTATTTTCAATACATTTATGAGACACAAAATACCTAATCTTGACTGTTGTGACCAAGTGCTGTCAAAACTGAAATCCAACAAACGTTTTTGCTTAAGCTAGTCTAACAGTTCATGTTAAGATTTTCATCTATAGAGGCGTAGGAGTTGCTTATCGGACTCTGTTTAAATTGTGCTTTATCTGATACCAAGATTTTAATGGTCACTTACAATATATTGAAATGTGTGTTCCCGAATACCGGACCCCTTTTTGCACCAAGGTAAATGATTTTATGTCTTTATGTAGAATGTTCTTATTCCTACTATTGATACTGTGATCGAGCTGTTGGTAGGAAATATATCACTTGCAACAGATTTCATTGGGGAATAAATATACTGAGAAGCAGCTGTTAGAATACCCAGTTCCTTGAAAAGTTTTCTACATTACCCACAAATGAGTCTTATTACACGTTTTTGCACTCCAAACTTTTGCTCGATTTGACAAGTTACGCCAGAATATGATCCCGTGAGACATAATAGAATGAAAATAAGCAAAGTATGCAAGTTTTTTTATATTTCCTACATCTGGTATCATTCGCGCTGCAAACAGAGACTTGTTTAGGCTCTTCATCATTTCTGTGGTATGCCCTCACCAAATGAATTTGTTATCGAGTTGTAATCCCAGAGCCGGACGGAGTGGCCGTGTGGTTCTAGGCGCTACGGTCTGGAACCGAGCGACCGCTACGGTAGCAGGTTCGAATTCTGCCTCGGGCATGGATGTGTGTGATGTCCTTAGATTAGTTAGGTTTAATTAGTTCTAAGATCTAGGCGACTGATGACTTCAGAAGTTAAGTCGCATAGTGCTCAGAGCCCTTTGACCCATTGTTTTTGTAATACCAGAAATTTAACACCGCCAACCTCTTCGTTCTGCATGTCTTCACATGTTATACGCATGCTGGAAGGAAATCTCTTACAGATTCTGAATGCATATACTTGGTCTTTTTAAAAGTTAAATGACAGTGAATTATCTTTAAACCATTTATTAATGTCAGTGAAAATTTTATTAACAGTAATTTATAAATCTCTAATTAACTTGCTATTTATTGCAATGTTTATATCGTCTGCAAACCTAACAAACTTAACATATGGTACTGAAACACGAGAGGCCATGAATGCGCACAACGGACCCACGATGAAACCTCTAGGATCACCACAAGTAATTAATTCCCAATCAGGCTCCGTAGGCACTGCTTACTTCAATGTATCTGCTTTTAAGGGAGATGTGGTGGCTATTATTTTGTTCTTCACTTCCTCTACGTCACGAGGAACGTGGGAGATGCACACAATTTCCTTCACATATCCCCACAAGAACAAAACACACGAGGCTGTGTCTGGCGATCTTGGAGGCGAAGAATGCAGGCAGTGTCTAGGAGCCCCATGCGCCCTATCCTGCGTTGAGGCGGAGTGTCATTGGGAAACTGACATACTTTGTTCTGCCAGTGTAGTGGAGCTCCATGCTGTTGGAGTATGAAGTCATCGGAATCCTCTTGAAGTTATAAAAAAAGCCAATTCTGCAGTATTTGAAGTTAGCTCGATGCTAGATAGGACGCACGGGACCCCGACACATTTCCCTGCTTTCTTGGCCTCCACAATCTCCAGACATCACCGTATAAGATTTTTTTCCTATGGAGTATTTAGAGGAAAGTGTGTTTGTCTCTCTTTTACCTCATGGCATAGAAGAAGTGAAGAACGGAATAACTTCTGTAAATAAACAAACATTATCTATAGTTTATGACGAATTTAGTTATCATCTACACATTGTTAGTGCTACTGGTAGACACAGAGGATTTGTAATAGCACAGCTGAAACTTTAAGATTTTGTGAGTGTTTTCCATTTCATCTCATGTTTGTAGATGAGTTCTGAAGTCATGTCTTTTTTTAAACACCTTGTATTTATATACCTTTCACTGCTTCCCTTTATAAACTACAAAATGCTGGTACAAATGCTCTGTGTCCACCATAAACACATATCGTCTGTAACACTTGTAGATCTTGTAGCCTTTGTAACAGTATCAGTGGCAATTTTGTCGAATATGATAACTAGTTCCAGCCGTAATTAAATGTGCGTCGTGATAGCTGAGCTTAGAATCCACGATTGTATTCGATTATTCAGGCATTTTCGGAAGAAGGTTCCATAGGCATAAGTGCCCCCTTTCGAGAAATTGTTTGAAATTAATCTGTGGATTATGTAGAATATCTTAACATGGTTTTGTTTCATTATCTCAATACTAGATGTCAGGGCAGCGTTCCCTTGATACGTTTGAATGCAGAACTTCTCATTCAGTTTAATATAGCTAGTGCTTAAGTGCAGGTCAGCTCACTTGGAACATCGCCAGCTGGTTCTGTACTAGGTTCACCAACATACAAAGGTCCGTATACAAGGTGTTTATAACTTATCTTTCCAAATTAAGACGCTAATGTCTTTGAAACTATACTAGATACTAACAAATAGTTTTCAACTTGAGATAAGATAACTTATAAACTTTAATTTCGTCCTACATACGCACAATGTGCCCAGCCTTGGTGACATGGATAACGTCTAGTTGGAATTCCATTTCTCGCAAAGTAAGTTTTAAGATCTGCAAGGTGGCGTTTTCAAATACATTGTAAATGCATGCCTTCAAGGCTTCTAGTTCTCTAACCTTGGTTCAGCACACCAGATCCCTTACATAACCCAACAAGGTGAAGTCAAGTGCTGGTAATTATCGTTTTGCTTGTGTACTGGACGTCATTTGTGTTGTGTACAACTTCGTACACAATGGCAAGGAGAGGTAGACAAATAGTGGTGTGGGAACGGTGGTCATAGGAGAGCTGGATAAGAACAAAAATGATTTACGAACAAGTTAATACAGCAAACAAAAGATCTGCTTAACTTGCTTATCTCCAACTTGCATTCAGACCAGAGGAGTTCAAAATCGTATTCTTAAGTGTCGTCATAATGGTATGTCCTTTCTAAATTCGACTCTATTTTGTAATTACTGTAATAACATCACATTACCTCTCAACATATCAATTGTCATTTTTTTTTTCATTTTCCCTTCTGGGTGTTTGTTATTTTATGGTTTATTTGTGGTGGTCAAGATACCTTTATTAATGGATGTACTAGCCTTTCTCTGAGGTTGTTGAAGACATATTGACCTCACCTCCTCCTGCCAACTCTCCCTGTTGCTTCATCTCCCCCTCCCATTCTCTCTCATCACCTCCCCCTCTCCCTCTTACTTTACCTTCTGCCTCTCTACACCTTTCACCTGCCTCAAGCATCTCTGCCTCCTCCCCTTTCTCTATCCCTTTCTTCTTCCATCTCGCCTTGTCTATCCCCTCCCTTATTGACCTCAATGTGCCCGCTGCCATGGTCATCAGCGAGTGTAGCTCCTGCAGTATGGTGTAATACAACAGGCCCACAACATGTTTGTCATGCAGGGCAGCCTACATATCAGGGACTTGCCCCTGATGTAGAAGCCACCAGGCTAAACAGGCTAATAGTACTGCAACACAACACACTTGTCATGTAGGGCAGCCTAAATGTCAGGGACCAGGAGGCCATTTTTTGCGCCCCTGACCGGTAGATTGCCCTGAAAAGCAGCTTTCCTTGGCATGCCTTACTGTTCCCACTCAAAATGCCTGTTGTGCAGTGCAGTCTTATGCCGGCAGCTGGAAAAAACACACTTTCGCCCACATCTCCGTTGCTGTTGAAGTTAGGAGGTTAAAAACGTCACAGTGGGTCTCCTGTGTCTGTGCCAAATTTGGTTGAAATGGTTCCAAGAATTTGAGAAAAGATTCTGCATGTACACAAATACACTCTCCTCTATATATGTAGTACATGGAACAACTCTGGAGTTTACCAGATGACTAAATACTGGTCTAGTGGTGGGACAACTAATGTTTTATCAGTTTTGTGGAGATTATAAATGAAACTGAGTCACTTGCAGCGTATATGGTCGTTTTGTGCAGAGCTGTAGGGCACAGCCCAACCACCTGCACTATCGCGGCGGTCCACAGTCAGCAGGCACGGACGCAGATGCAGGCACGGCCGGTACGGGACCGCTGCCGGCCGGCGCCATCTGTTCCCATTAGCCGCGGTCGAGTCCCGCCCGCGACCGTAAATATCCCCACTGGCCGCCGCCGATACGGACCGCGCCTCCGCCTCGCCCACCCCAGTCTTCAGGCCCAAACCTCCTCTGTGTCTCTGGCAGGGAAATTCCTCTGCCCATATTCTACAGGGTAAGGCAGCTGAGGCGGCACATCCCAAGTACGTCCACAGCTAGTAAGTGCATCAAGATGTGCTTCTCGCCATGGCGTAGTGGAAAATGTGGCGAATCACAATTATTAAAATGTTTCGAGCTGTTATGTCCTGGTCGAATGGATTTCACCTTAAAACTCAACGTTTCGTCCCCATCTGCGGACCCCAGCCAATGAAATTATTAAATTAAAACCAGGAGAAAAATAATAAAGTAAATAATTAGAGATTACAGGGATGGGCTTAATGAATATCGGAGTAGACATGTTGTTAAACAGATTGTTAAACTAATTTAAATAGAATTATTAGACCGAATTATTGAAACTAAGCCCACCCACTTACACTCAAAATTTTTCTGTGCGAATCAGGATCTCTTGATTATTTATGTTATTATATTGATTTTTTATTTATTTATTTAATATAAATAATTTTGTTTTTCAGAATGAGATTTTTACCCTGCAGCGGAGTGTGCGCTGATATGAAACTTCCTGGCAGGCTAAAATTGTGTGCCGGACCGAGACTCGAACTCGGGACCTTTGCCTTACGCGGGCAAGTGTTCTAAAGTATGGAAGGTAGGAGACGAGGTACTGGCAGAAGTAAAGCTGTGAGGGCAGGGCGTGTGTCGTGCTTGGGTAGCTCAGATGGTAGAGCACTTGCCCGCGAAAAGCAAAGGTCCCTACTTGGCGTCTCGGTCCGCCACACAGTTTTAATCTGCCCAGAAGTTTCAATTTTGTTGTTTTTTTGTCGACATTTTCAACGGTGATCGTAGCTACTTTGAATGTCTGATTCACATCTTCGCTCGCTATCTCCTTGAAAATCTCCTCGCAGATGGAGACGAAACGTTGGTTTTGAAAGTGAAATCCATTCGATCACGGCACAATAGCCCGGAACATTTTATTAACAGTGAGGTTTCCGTCCGTGAAAGTTTACATTTTATAATGTGACGAATATTCTGAAATAATGTTCAACTTTTATAGCTTTTATGGCAATCAAATGTGATATCAAATATTTTTATGTAAGCACAGGGTGTTTGACCATTATAGGTACAAACGAAAGGGGCGAAGAGTGGACGATGAAACAAGTATGCAATCGTACTAAACATACATCAGAAAACCATTGGCTTACACAATATGCCATATACATAAATGTAGGTATGGCAATTTTATAATGCTGTCAATGTCTAAATAAGCCAGTTCATGAACGTCTCTGCCTATCCATGTCAGAGATGCGACGCCGCGAATGCTGTTCGGCTAGGGTTGTCTGCCGTCAAGGTCGAAGTGAAACAGCATCGGCTAGCGTGAAGTCTCGGCCAGCAGCACTCAGCGAAGCGAATATACTGTCTCCTGGAGTGGTGAACAGGAAGTCTATGTACTGCAAACATGGAGGTGCGACTGTTGAGCTATGAGGGCAGTGCCGAGCTGTAGGCACTGAGTGCCGGCTGTCTGTTTCCCTTTCTAGATGCCATGTATGGAATAAATGGCCCAGGGGGATTCTGTGTGGGCCACGTACCGATATGAATGATTGCGAATGACGGGATTATGCTAGGGTGGTTCTCAGTTGTGCTCCCAAGAGGGCAAATAGCCCTCACGCCAGTGATGGCCGAAGTTGAAATTACCGTGAGTTCTCTTTTTGTAGAGGCTGTTTAGTCTGTTTTTTTCACTTACTGCTGTAGGATAGTACAGGAGTGTGACGGCTACGTAAGTGTGGTTCCTCAGTGTTTGAGCGTCGTTGATTGGCAGATATTTTGGTTCATCAGTGTAACAGCGACGTTACTTTGGCTGTCATTTTGTTTCGTTAGGGCATTATCATTATAGCTGTGTATCTTCGTCACGTTTGTGTCACTCGTTGGGTTGAGTTAATGTCGCCACTTCATATCAAATTGTATCCATGTTAAACTGTGAATGTTAGCCGACAGGTCTGTAGTATAAGAGGGGGCCTTGTTTTGAACGACAAGATTTTTTTCTCGTTCGTCCACTGTTTTAAAATTAGTGTTAAGTTTGGTTGGTCTTCTGCTTACAAGTTTGAGTCTTTTAAGTGACCCAAAGGGCTGTGACGTTTTATTGTCAAGTTAATTTAATAAGCTTGCCACCATTTGATTTCCTTTAAATTTTTGCTGCGCTGGTAACCCCAAGACTGTGTGACAGGTGGTTAGATGTATGTGAAAGCTATTATCTGAGGTTGCTACCATTTAACTACGTAAAATTTAGTGCACCAGTTGCGCCAAGGATACGTCGAGCGATAAATGTCTGCCATGTTAATTGATCTGTAGTTGTCACGTACATTTTCAGAGAATTTGGTATCTGAGATTGCTTTTTTTAGGAACTGCTAACTAACTAACTATTTGTAAATTAAATTCGAGGTTCTTGCGGAAGAAGCACCACTGGTTGCAATATAACGTTTACTGCAACTTAAAATAATTTTCGCTAACATTCTCGATTCGAAATTGGTGACGGGCATTCAGTTTTTGGTCACTTTTGGTGAACGACTGTTCCTGAAGATTGTAACTCTTAAGTGTCAAAGATTACCGCTAAATATTTCTTTAACTACAAATGGTAGGATAAAAGATTTATTCTCTTATTGCCAGATGTGAAGAAATAAATCTGGAGATTAAAGTGTTTTAGGATCATCTATGTTGAAATTGCTCTCACAATGAAGAATAATGTTCAGATAGTGGTTCTATTGATACATGATGAAATGACACTAGATTTGTAACGGTATCTGCGCGGTCCACTTCCCCACGTCCAAGCTCCGTGCTAGCACGCAAGGGCTACGATGATTTCGAAACACCACACGTGACGTATAAATTACATTGTGGTTTAATGCTCTCCCCCCAACCCCTCCCCACCCCCCCACCCATGAGCCATCGACCTTGCCGCTGGTGGGGAGGCTTGCGTGCCTCAGCGATACAGATGGCCGTACCGTAGGTGCAACCACAACGGAGGGGTATCTCTTGAGAGGCCAGGCAAACATGTGGTTCCTGAAGAGGGGCAGCAGCCTTTTCAGTAGTTGCAGGGGCAACAGTCTGGATGATTGACTGATCTGGCCATGTAACAATAACCAAAACGGCCTTGCTGTGCTGGTACTGCGAACGGCTGAAAGCAAGGGGAAACCACAGCCGTAATTTTTCCCGAGGGCATGCAACTTTACTGTATGGTTAAATGATGATGGCGTCCTCTTGGGTAAAATATTCCGGAGGTAAAATAGTCCCCCATTCGGATCTCCGGGCGGGGACTACGCAAGAGGACGTCGTTATCAGGAGAAAGAAAACTGGCGTTCTACGGATCCCTTAATCGAGCAGATAGAAAATTTAAAAAGGGAAATGGATAGGTTAAAGTTAGATATACGGGAATTAGTAAAGTACGGTAGCAGGAGGAACAAGACTTTTGGTCAGGTGAATACAGGGTTATAAATACAAAATCAAATAGGGGTAATGCAGGAGTAGGTTAATAATGAATAAAAAGAATAGGAGTGCGGGTAAGCTACTACAAACAGCATAGTGAACGCATTCTTGTGGCCAAGATAGACACGAAGCCCACGCCTACTACAGTAGTACAAGTATATATGCCAACTAGCCCTGCAGATGACGAAGAAATTGATGAAATGTATGATGAGATAAAAGAAATTATTCAGATAGTGAAGGGAGACGAAAATTTAATAGTCATGGGTGACTGGAATTCGAGTGTAGGAAAAGGGAGAGAAGGAAACATAGTAGGTGAATACGGTTTGGGGGTAAGAAATGAAAGAGTAAGCTGTCTGTTAGAATTTTGCACAGAGCATAACTTAATCATAGCTAACACTTGGTTCAAGAATCATGAAAGAAGGTTGTATACATGGAAGAATCCCGGAGATACTAAAAGGTATCAGATAGATTATATAATGGTAAGACTGACATTTAGGAACCAGGTGTTAAATTGTAAGACATTTCCAGGGGCAGATGTGGACCCTTACCACAATCTACTGGTTATGAACTGCAGATTAAAATTGAAGAAACTGCAAAAAGGTGGGAATTTAAGGAGATGGGACCTGGATAAACTGACTAAACCAGAGGTTGTGCAGAGTATCAGGGAGAACATAAGCGAACAATTGACAGCAGTGGGGGAAAGAAGTGCAGTAGAAGAAGAATGGATAGCTCTGAGGGATGAAGTAGTGAAGGCAGCAGAGGATTAAGTAAATAAAAAGACGAGGGCTAGTAGAAATCCTTGGGTAACAGAAGAAATATTGAATTTAATTGATGAAAGGAGGAAACATAAAAATGCAGTAAATGAAACAGGCAAAAAGGAATACAAACGGCTCAAAAATGAGATCGACGGGAATTGCAAAATGACTAAGCAGGGATGGCTAGAGGACAAATGTAAGGATGTAGAGGCCTATCTCACTAGGGGTAAGATAGATACTGCCTACAGGAAAATTCAAGAGACCTTTGGAGAAAAGAGAACCACTTGTATGAATATCAAGAGCTCAGATGGAAACCCAGTCCTAACCAAAGAAGGGAAAGGAAAAAGGTGGAAGGAGTATATAGAGGGTCTATACAAGGGCGATGTACTTGAAGACAATATTATGGAAATGGAAGAGGATGTAGATGAAGATGAAATGGGAGATACGATACTGCGTGAAGTGTTTGACAGAGTACTGAAAGACCTGAGCCGAAACAAGGCCCCGGGAGTAGACAACATTCTATTGGAACTGCTGACGGCCTTGGGAGAGCCAGTCCTGACAAAACTCTACCATCTGGTGAGCAAGATGTATGAGACAGGCGAAGTACCCTCATACTTCAAGAAGAATATAATAATTCCAATCACAAAGAAAGGAGGTGTTGACAGATGTGAAAATTACCGAACTATCAGTTTAATAAGTCACAGCTGCAAAATACTAACGCGAATTCTTTACACACGAATGGAAAAACTGGTAGAAGCCGGCCTCGGGGAGATCAGTTTGGATTCCGTAGAAATATTGGAA
This sequence comes from Schistocerca nitens, assembly GCF_023898315.1. Taxonomy (NCBI): domain Eukaryota; kingdom Metazoa; phylum Arthropoda; class Insecta; order Orthoptera; family Acrididae; genus Schistocerca; species Schistocerca nitens. The sequence continues at coordinate 75,689,982 of NC_064614.1, forward strand.
CACGTGAGGCAATACTGACCTCATAACTTATCTTAGAAGGAAGATTAAGAAAAGGCAAACCTACGTTTCTAGCGTTTGTGGAGTTAGAGAAAGCTTTTGACAATGTTGACTGGAATACTCTCTTTCAAATTCTAAAGGTGGCAGGGGTAAAATACAGGGAGCGAAAGGCTATTTACAATTTGTACAGAAACCAGATTGCAGTTATAAGAGTCGAGGGGCATGAAAGCAGTGGTTGGGAAAGGAGTGAGACAGGGTTGTAGCCTCTCCCCAGTGTTATTCAATCTGTGTATTGAGCAAGCAGTAAAGGAAACAAAAGAAAAATTCGGAGTAGGTATTAAAATCCATGAAGAATTAAAAACTTTGATGTTCGCCGATGACATTGTAATTCTGTAAGAGACAGCAAAGGACTTGGAAGAGCAGTTGAACGGAATGGACAGTGTCTTGAAAGGAGGATATAAGATGACCATCAACAAAAGCAAAACGAGGATAATGGAATGTAGTCAAATTAAGTCGGGTGATGCTGAGGGAATTAGATTAGGAAATGAGACACTTAAAGTAGTAAAAGAGATTTGCTATTTGGGGAGCAAAATAACTGATGATGGTCGAAGTAGAGACGATATAATTTGTAGACTGGCAATGGCAAGGAAAGCGTGTCTGAAGAAGAGAAATTTGTTAACATCGAGAATAGATTTAAGTGTCAGGAAATCGTATCTGAAAGTATTTGTATGGAGTGTAGTCATGTATGGAAGTGAAACATGGACAATAAATAGTTTGGACAGGAAGAGAATAGAAGCTTTTGAAATGTGGTGCTACAGAAGAATGCTGAAGATAAGGTGGGTAGATCACATAACTAATGACGTGGTATTGAATAGAATTGGGGAGAAGAGGAGTTTGTGGCACAACTTGACGAGAAGAAGGGACCGGTCGGTAGGAGATGTTCTGAGGCATCAAGGGATCACAAATTTAGCATTGGAGGGCAGCGTAGAGGGTAAAAATCGTAGAGGGGGACCAAGAGATGAATACACTAAATAGATTCAGAAGGATGTAGGTTGCAGTAGTTACTGGGAGATGAAGAAACTTGCACAGGATAGGGTAGCACGGAGAGCTGCATCAAACCAGTATCAGGACTGAAGACCACAAAAACAACAATAACATAATGCTCTCTTTTCGTATTATCAATATTCCGGATACCTAAGTTCTGATGAACAGCGTTTCGACGTCAGGAGTATTTGTCTTGGCTCGTCAATACCATGGTCTCCCAGGTCAACTGACAGGAATCATTTGGAAATATTTGTGTGTCGGGATGTGTATTCCAGCTTTGTTGATTGTATGTATGAACTCCGGAAACGCGTTGTAGATGGTTGCCAGTGCGTCAGGAACACGCAGGGGGTTTTCGATGTGGGCCGTATCGATGTTGAGACGTGCTGACGCGCTTGCCTTCTCATGAACGATGGAACCGCGGCACACTTGCGTCTGCCGTCAAGTGAATATCTGCAGTTTGAGTCGTCGGTGGCTCTATTATAAGCTGTTGACGTATGCAATCATAATACGTCGTACAAAGGACCTATGTTTACTAGGATTATTTGTTTGTTCCATTGTCCTGTTCACGTCCGTATCGTCAGTACCTTCAATAGTCAAACAGCTTGTGAAATTCTGAAGACTCTTCGAAGAGACTTTCCACAATGTAACGTTTGTAGAACTCTATCAAATAGGAAATAAATTAGAGCGTTGAAACCCATGGTACCACGAACACCTACCGTACTGCACGAATGCATTGTGTTACGCCCATGTAAATTATTTGCCGTTCTCCGACTTACTGCCTGGAAAGATTAGCCTCCTCTGAAGAGGCACAAAATTCATTCAGTTCTCAGGCCTCCAGCGAAGGTTCAACAGATGCCTGTGAAAACTAATGTAGCATGTCCTGGATATACAAAATATTGTATGGCTGTGAACAGTATTGTGTCGGACACACTGTGATCACCACTGAACAGCGTGAGATTTGTGAGAGGCAGTGGGAATCACGTTAGAAAAGCGCTCCGAAGTGAACAAAACACTACTACGTTCGCTTCGTTGTTCCTGGGTTAAGCTGAAAATAATTAATAATTTGCTGATAAACAAACTAGTGAATTGTTCAAAATGATTTCTCATTCCAATGACATCTGTGAAAGAAGTTACAGCAATGATGTAGACAAAGTAATGTGTTACTTTCTAGAGAAAAAAGGTTTTGGTATAAAAAACCGTTTCTCATTTCACGGTTTCGAATAACTGTCTTTCACACCTTCTGGTATGCTTACCTCATGTGTATTTTTGAGCCGTTATCTTTTTCCAGTCCATATAGATTTTGGTCGATTACAGCGCCATCTACCTCGCTAGAAAAACAATGTTCCAAAGCTACATATTTTTCCCAGAAAATCCGAATCGAATGTTAAATACAAAAGTTACGTATTTTTCCCCGGAGAATCCGAACCCGCAATGAAAATTAAGAGTTCCTGTTTTAGAATTCGTAGAGCACCGCCCTCTCCCCCTAGCACTTCCTGGGAGTGGGCAGGTTCGAGATTGATGTCATTGCATGTCCCCCTTCGAGATGAACAACTTTTATTAGACGTTTTTTTTAATTCGCTTTTTGGTATTCCAAACAATTCCAATGACAGTTCGAAATGCATCGCCCTCAAGACGCAAGTGGTGTTTCCACAAATTGTGTAATGAGAAATCAGCCAGTTGTGTAATGAGAAATCAGATTTAGCAGAACACGTTCTGGAGAGCTGACACATAATTGCAAAGATGAGACATCCCTCTTTAAATGGACAAATGCTTTCTGTGATAGAACGCCCTCGGCTTGCATTCAGTGCAACTAGGGACGCGGAATAAGGTCATTTTCACCCACTGAGGAGATCGGTAGCCTTTATATCAGATTATATTACAAAAGCCATTGTCTTGGTCACACACTACGTTATTAAAGTAGATAACCGGTTTTTGCTTTGGAGCCATCATCAGGTGCAAAATTACAGGACCGAATCGTATCTGCATAGTCAGTACATCTCATGTTTGAGTAGCGCCTATGTGACTCTCCTTTCATTTTAGATCCGATAATGGCTGCAAAGGAAAAACAAGTATAAGTTTCATTAAAGTAGCATGTGACCAATACCGTAAGTTCTAGTAGCTAATAACTTGAGATGCGATCAACCTCCGATGATTAAAGTGGTCATGTTCCCTAAATGGTTCTAGACTGGGCAACACTAAATTCACAGGTGATCTCCCGGCTACACGAGTCAAAAAATGGTTCAAATGGCTCTGTGCACAATGGGCCTTAACTTCTAAGGTCATCAGTCCGCTAGAACTTAGAACTACTTAAACCGAACTAACCTAAGGACATCACACACATCCATGCCCGAGGCAGGATTCGAACCTGCGACCGTAGCGGTCGCGCGGTTCCAGACTGTAGCGCCTAGAACCGCTCGGCCGTCTCGGCCGGCCACATCTCTCAGCTCGAGCTCGACACGATAAAAGGTGATAGTACAAGAAGATAAAAGAACAACACTCGTTTAGTTATTTTCAATGGTTTTACATTCACGATTTTCACAACTTTTGGACGTTTCGACATGTCAAACATAGTCTTTAAAAACACATCAAAATCGTGACTGCTTCATCATTAAAATATAGCTTTGTGTTTTAACACATCGTTGCAATATCAATTTTGAGAATTTCAAAACGTAATGGAACGTCTGAGTGTACAGGGTAGTCCATTGATTGTGACCTTGCCAAATATCTCACGAAATAAGCGTCAAACGAAAAAACTACAAAGAATTAAACTTGTCTAGCTTGAAGGGGAAAACCAGATGGCGCTATGGTTGGCCCGCTAGATGGCGCTGCCATAGGTCAAACGGATATCAACTGCGTTTTTTAAAGTAGGAACCCCGATTTTTTATTACATATTTGTGTAGTACGTAAAAAAATTATGAATGTTTTACTTGGACCACTTCTTTCGCTTTGTGATAGATGGCATACACGACAGTGGTTGTGAACCTTGTGGCAATATCCAAGTTTTGGTTCTGGGGAGGGTCACATTTTGTTACTGACCGTACCCTCCACACACCACACCACCCTTCTTTCCCTGCCAAAATGTGACCTGCCGACACCCCGACTTTTAATATGCCCCACATGAATACGTTTTTAATAATAATTTGTTTACATCAGTGCTAAGAACATAGCTGTGGAATGTCTTCTAACAAATTGCAATCGAGGAAAATACAGCAGTTAAAAAATATTTGTCGCAAAATTACAGTAGAGTATGGACAAAATAAAACCGGTAGTTTAAAACAGGTAACCCGACTTACACCATCCGACCTTCATTCACATTTTTTATTGCTTTTCATTACTCGCATGCACAAGAATGTATATTTTTACTGAATTTTGTGCCGAAGATTGTCTTTAGAGTAACTGATTGCTACTTGTACATGTCTTTATTAAGGCAAAAGCACCACCGGTTGGAAAGCTACTGTTACTGTAACCGTAACATTCGCATTCCGAAACTGGTCCTCGGCATTTAATTTTGTAATCACTTTTGGTGAGTGACTGGTCAATATCTAACCACTTGACGTGGGTGGAAACTCGAAAAATATTTATTAATCTGCCTAGCTATACCAAATGTAACCAACACGTGATTCTGGTATGGTTCGTGCGTTCGCCTGTGCCCTTCAAATCCGTCAGTCCGCACTCTGCTGTTGCAACTTGCTCGTGAAGCTATTCAGCCTTTCACTTTGTGTATTGTTGTAAAAAAAGTGGGCATTGTTACCCTTTACTTCGAATGCTAATGTAGTAAGCTTTCAAATCTTAAAGTTGTACGGTTTTAAAGTTCTGGGAAACAGAAATTATTTACTAAGAAATTCGATGAATAATTACGTAAAGAAAGATGTACTGATATTTCTGTTTGACCTTAATGTAATGCACGCCTTTTTTTCTAGGAGTTGATTTCAGGCCTCAGGTTTCTCACTGTCAAAATGAAGACACTATGTCGCAATATCACAGCATATATTTCGCTTCACGTTTTAGCTATTTACAGCAGTTAAATACTCCATTCAACTTTTTAGCACTAAAACTGTCTTTTTACTGTCCGCTTATATCAGCTAAAAGACATGCTGTACATGAGCTGAAAAAAAAAGATACTACTGTACAGACTGACTGCCAAAAAAGGTAACTGAAACGTCATTTGGCGCATGTTCGGTATCGTACGCTGAGTATGAAAACTAGCATGCCACATTTAAATGAAGCACATATACAGGATGATGCTTTTATGAGACCCAAGTTCAAAAGACGTGATTTTAACAAGGATACTTTGCAGCCTCATAGGAAGAATCAAAACTGCAGTCATCCTTACAAACCAAGACAACCACGTTGGAATGCGTAATGCACAATCGCCAGCACGACTAGTACTCTTACACTCCACGAACACTTAACTTCAATGAATTTATGACTGCACCGGACTGAATGAACTTATCAGTACCGTAGTAACTAGCTCCAAGGTTGTTATGAATTTGCAGCTACTCCAATGTGCGAAACACGCGGCCAGTTACTTGCTCTTGAAACGACACTAGTAAACATTGGCAGCTAACTTCACAAGCAAAACTATACTTCAGCAATGAATATAACCCGGACTGATCTCACCTGATATCTTGTACTTTATAATGCCTGCTCAACAAGGTCGCTTTCCATCCAAAAAGGGACCTTACAACATGACAACGCATGTCCTCGAAAGTAGCTATCAACTAGGACCAAACTATACTAACTCACTTCAGACAAATAAACCACGTATTTTGCAACCCACGAACGCTTGCTATTGGCCGAGAGCAAAGCCTACTCGCGAAGACCGATTTTTGCACAGAGGCTGTGAAAAAACTTGTATCGATACAGCATATGTCGCAACTGGTTTTAGTGCAAGAGCTCAAAGATTACAACAATATCAATATTGTGATTCACAGAAAGGGGAAGTACACTGGATATATGTGAGGTGGCCTGTCGTATCTGTCTCTGTCTGTACTCCTATAAATACCATTTCCAAGACAGTGTGTGCGTCAGGGTGGATGGGTGCTTTGCACCATCAGCGGACACACCCCTCCAAGTCGAGTTTACGCGTGCATTGAGGAAATACAGACATCTGCACACGTTCATCGTATTCCTACTCTCTCTCATTTTACTACAACTACAGCCATTTTAAATATACCGTGCAGAAAAGCTCCTGGTGATACGGCGCGCATCTAGGTTTCGAGTCTGATGAGGGTCACAGACCCTCTCTCTTCGCCCATCCCACCACCTTTTCTCCTCTTAAATCACAAATTGCCGTTAACACCGACTTTTAACCAGTCACACATGAATACAATTTTAACAGTAATTTCATTACATGAGTGTTATGTACACAGCTTTAGCATATCTTCTAACAAACTGTAATTCTGGAAGATACAGTATTTGAAAAGCGTTTGTCCCGACGTCATAGTAGTCCAGACAATATTTGACGTACGTTAAGATAGCCAGACTTAGACCATCCGACCTCTTTTCACTTTTTTATTGCTTTTCATTTTTTGCATGCACAAGAATGCGTAATAAGTTACGAATCCCACTATCATACAGTTTATAATACACACGAGTATGCGTGTACTAACACAATAGTATCGAGAAAAGGAAAAAGCGTGTTGTCTGTGCGTAGAATTCGGAAGACGCTCTATCTATCGGAGTTTCACCGAAGGCACATTATGATGGCCCGGAGGCTATGCACGAGCTTTTCGGAAACTGCTCGAATTTTTAAGAGTGCTGTAGTGAATGTCTTCAATAAGTGGCGAGACCAGGGTTGACCCACGTCCAGATGTTGTGGGGTTCGCAGACTGATAATACAGGGTGATTCAAAAAGAATACCACAACTTTAGGAATTTAAAACTCTGCAACGACAAAAGGCAGAGCTAAGCACTATCTGTTGGCGAATTAAGGGAGCTATAAAGTTTCATTTAGTTGTACATTTGTTCGCTTGAGGCGCTGTTGACTAGGCGTCAGCGTCAGTTGATCCTAAGATGGCGACCGCTCAACAGAAAGCTTTTTGTGTTATTGAGTACGGCAGAAGTGAATCGACGGCAGTTGTTCAGCGTGCATTTCGAACGAAGTATGGTGTTAAACCTCCTGATAGGTGGTGTATTAAACGTTGGTATAAACAGTTTACAGAGAATGGGTGTTTGTGCAAAGGGAAAAGTTCTTGACGGCCGAGAACGAGTGATGAAAATGTAGCACGCATCCAGCAAGCATTTGTTTGCAGCCCAGGAAAATCGACTCGCAGAGCTAGCAGAGAGCTGCAAATTACACAATCAACTGCATGGAGAGTCCTACGAAAAAGGTTAGTTATGAAACCTGAACGTCAACTACCCGAGGCGATGGATCGGCCGCCAGGCAGCCCGTGACAGAGCACTTCGTCACTGGCCTCCAAGAAGCCCTGATCTTACCCCCTGAGATTTTTTCTTATGGGGGTATGTTAAGGATATGGTGTTTCGGCCACCTCTCCCAGCCACCATTGATGATTTGAAACGAGAAATAACAGCAGCTATCCAAACTGTTACGCCTGATATGCTACAGAGAGTGTGGAACGAGTTGGAGTATCGGGTTGATATTGCTCGTGTGTCTGGAGGGGGCCATATTGAACATCTCTGAACTTGTTTTTGAGTGAAAAAAAAACTTTTTAAATACTCTTTGTAATGATGTATAACAGAAGGTTATATTATGTTTCTTTCATTAAATACACATTTTTAAAGTTGTGGTATTCTTTTTGAATCACCCTGTATAAGACAGGCAGTGAACTCCGGCGAAACTAACGTCAGACTTTACTGTTGGACAGAGGATAAATGTGTCTGAACACACAGTGCACTGGGCACTTCTAGCTATGGGCCTTTGCAGCCGACGACCCAAGCATGTGCCAATATGAACTTCACAAAATTGGCAACTACGAATGAAATAGGCAAGAGACCATCGGCACTGGACATTGGTGCAACGGCAGAGAGCTGCATGTGCTCATGAATCCCCATAAGTTCTTCATCATACCGATCGGAGGGCGTAAATACGCCGTCGTCCAGGGAAACAGCACCTTGACACGTGTACAGCGGGATGGAGACAAGCTGGCGGCTGCTCCACTGTGCTCTGGGGAACATACTCGTATAGGTGGGCGTTCATGGGTCTAGTAAGCTCATGCAAGACACCGTGACGGCCAAGGAGTACTGAACACTGGTTGCAGACCAAGTGCACTTCCTCGTGACATCATGTTTTCTGACGGTAGTGGCCTTCTTCAACAGAATAATGCACCGTGTCTTAAGGCCAGGATCTAGGCGCGCAGTCCGGAACCGCGCGACTGCTACGGTCGCAGGTTCGAATCCTGCCTCGGGCATGGGTGTGTGTGATGTCCTTAGGTTAGTTAGGTTTAAGTAGTTCTAAGTTCTAGGGGCTTATGGCCTAAGATGTTGAGTCCCATAGTGCTCAGAGCCATTTGAACCATTTTTTAAGGCCAGGAGTGTCATGGAGTGCTTCGAGGGACTCAGTGTGGAGTTCCAGTTGATGCGCTGGCCCCCAGACTTGTCAGATATTTACCTAATCGAAAACGTCTGGGATGTGATTGAATGTGGCGTCAGAGCTTATCGCTTCCCTGCCCGAAATTTACAGGAATTAGGTGATTTGTGTGTGCATGTGTGGTGCCATCTCCCTCGGGCGACATACCAAGGTATCATTGCTTCCATTTCACGAAGTGTCATCGGAGATATTCGTCGCAAAGGTGGACATACCGCCTGTAAGCCACGTGGTCCGAACTGATCAGTGTATCTCTTGTAAATATATGACAAAACGGTATTGGATGTGTACATTTATTTTTTGCTTATTACTCAGTCATGTTGAAAAGAACGCAGCATGTAAATTCTCTACTCTCACTGACACACGCATTCGGTCGTGACGCTCAGCGAAACACTTGGGAGGACGCATCAAACTGCTGTTCTCCAGCTTCCGACATCCCGCTCAGTTAAAATCAGCTGTTCCTTTATTTTATTTATGCAAAATCAAGATACTTTTCAGAGAAAGTTTCCTTGTAGCTGTTGCGTGATGTAAGTATTTAAACACACTTTCTTGCAACAACGAACAACCTCTCTACCTGTATGTGAAAGTTCTTTGGGTTTTATCCTACTCCTGTTCTGTCAAAGACATTGCTCATCACTTTCACTAAAGTTTTCTTTTGATTAGAGTACCGGGTTTGATGTATTCGACTTCAACATATAGCTTCACGTCTGTGCAACTGTCTTTTTCGTGATGGTTTACTATGCAGTTGATGAAGTTGTTATTTTACAACATTACTAAACTATTTTTAATTTTTGGTAAAATTTTGATGAAGGGCTTTCTTCTGACTAGTTTGATGCGGCCTGCCACGAATTCCTCTCCTGTGCTAACCTCTTCATCTCGTAGTAGCACTTGCAACCTACATCCTCAATCATTTGCTGGATGTATTCCAATCTCTGTCTTCCTCTACAGTTTTTGCCCTCTACAGCTCCCTCTAGTACCATGGAAGTCATTCCCTCATGTCTTAGCAGATGTCCTATCATCCTGTCCCTTCTCCTTATCAGTGTTTTCCACATATTCCTTTCCTCTCCGATTCTGCGTAGAACCTCCTCATTCCTTACCTTATCAGTCCACCTAATTTTCAACATTCGTCTATAGCACCACATCTCAAATGTTTCGATTCTTTTCTGTTCCGGTTTTCCAACAGTCCATGTTTCACTACCATACAATGCTGTACTCCAGACGTACATTCTCAGAAATTTCTTCCTCAAATTAAGGCCGATATTTGATATTAGTAGACTTCTCTTGCCCAGGAATGCCTTTTTTGCCATAGCTAGTCTTCTTTCGATGTCCTCCTTGCTCCGTCCGTCATTGGTTATTTCAATCGTAGGTAGCACAATTCCGTAACTTCATCGAGTTCGTGACCATCAATCCTGAAGTTAAGTTTCTTGCTGTTCTTATTTCTACTACTTCTCATTACCTTCGTCTTTCGTCGATTAACTCTCAGTCCATACTGTGTACTCATTAGACTGTTCATTCCGTTCAGCAGATCATGTAATTCTTCTTCACTTTCATGCAGGATAGCAACGTCATCAGCGAATCGTATCATTGATATCCTTTCACCTTGAATTTTAATTACACTCCTGAACCTTTCTTTTATTTCCATTACTGCTTCCTCGATGTACAGATTGAACAGAAAACTTCAAATGGTTGTATCTGTGTCTCGGATTGTCCACTTAAGAGAGCAATATTTGTCCTCAGCATTTTTCAGCTTGCCATATGGCCACTGCAAGTGAGTCGCTGAAGTACGCTGGTTAAGTTATGTTTTTGTCGCAGATGGGAAATGCAAAAACGATGGTGAGTGAAATATTAATTGAATCAGCCAAGGATATATTTATCTTACTTACATATAAATAGACATACCGGCATGGAATGTCACATTTAACTAAATATATGAGTAACATTGATCTGAAATAAAATTTGCATTAACTTTAGTTTACTGTTTCGTTTCAAGGGTGCAAAAGCGTACTTACAGCACACCGATTAGAACTGCATGAAAGGGGTGCTGTCATTAACACATGCAAACAAATATCAATTCTTGAAAGTGTATTTGAAAATCATGTAACACACACAGCCTATCTGTTGAATGAAAAACCGACTTGCAAAACCCAGTCACGAATCAGAGAGAACATGTAAACACAACAGAATATGCCTCACATTGATCGTAACTGAACGTGTCACTCTGCTACTCAACCAACAACATAACTTAAGCAACCACAGATTCCGATATAGCTCGCCAAATCTTGAAATAAACGCACTACCTTCTGTTCTTGAATCGGTGCTTATCCGACTGTCAGCACCACTGCATGAATAAAAACAGTAGGCTGCTTTTAGGTATTGCCGGCCGGTGTGGCCGTGCGGTTAAAGGCGCTTCAGTCTGGAACCGCGTGACTGCTACGGTCGCAGGTTCGAATCCTGCCTCAGGCATGGATGTGTGTGATGTCCTTAGGTTAGTTAGGTTTAATTAGTTCTAAGTTCTAGGCGACTGATGACCTCAGCAGTTAAGTCGCATAGTGCTCAGAGCCATTTTTTTAGGTATTGCAGTCCATGTTTCTCGGCCGTCAGTACACCATATCAAGCACAAGCAAAAGAATTTCACTCCAGAGCAGCCCAAACGGGATATACTGAAGCAAAACGCATTTTTTTTTCTTCCAAAGTGGCAAGTTATGTGTGGCGACCACGTCCTCTCCAGACACTGGCCGAAGCTACACTCGCCTCAAAGATCCCAGGCAGATACATGCATCTAGCCGTATCAGCGTAAGTACGTGGAAGTAGATCAGTGTGCCACAAATATAGTAGCAAATATTGCTCTTGAGACGAGGTTGCGCAAATGAAAGAAGATATGGAATATTACAATCAACAAGTTTCACTGAGTGAAATATACGATGGATCATATTGATGTAGGAATTAGAAATTAATTCAGAAGTATTCGGACTAACACAGCCTATGGGAAGGCGTCCTGTTTGCAGGGGAAGCAAGTGATGGACTAGCGAGCATCGGTGTTACAAAATGGTACTGAAAATTATTTGGAACACGCTCACTAAAAGCACAGCCACGTGGTAAAATGTGTTAAGAATTGGATAATATCTTAAGGGTGCTGAGGAGACCATAAACTGTAGAGGAACACATCCAACAAATGAGTGAAAATAACTGATGGCTTAAGGTGTGAGTGCTTATCTTAGATGAAAAGGATGGAACAGAAGAGAAATCCGTCATGGGCCCTTAGAAAAAGATGTTGTTGTTGTTGTTGTGGTCTTCAGTCCTGAGACTGGTTTGATGCAGCTCTCCATGCTACTCTATCCTGTGCAAGTTTCTTCATCTCCCAGTAACTACTGCAACCTACATCCTTCTGAATCTGCTTAGTGTATTCATCTCTTGGTTTCGCTCTACGATTTTTACCCTCCACGCTGCCCTCCAATGCTAAATTTGTGATCCCTTGACGCCTCAAAACATGTCCTACCAACTGATCCCTTCTTCTAGTCAAGTTGTGCCACAAACTTTTCTTCTCCCCAATCCTATTCAATACCTCCTCATTAGTTACGTGATCTACCCACCTTATCTTCAGCATTCTTCTGTAGCACCACATTTCGAAAGCTTCTATTCTCTTCTTGTCCAAACTGGTTATCGTCCATGTTTCACTTCCATACATGGCTACACTCCATACAAATACACTCCTGGAAATGGAAACAAGAACACATTGACACCGGTGTGTCAGACCCACCATACCTGCTCCGGACACTGCGAGAGGGCTGTACAAGCAATGATCACACGCACGGCACAGCGGACACACCAGGACCCGCGGTGTTGGCCGTCGAATGGCGCTAGCTGCGCAGCATTTGTGCACCGCCGCCGTCAGTGTCAGCCAGTTTGCCGTGGCATACGGAGCTCCATCGCAGTCTTTAACACTGGTAGCATGCCGCGACAGCGTGGACGTGAACCGTATGTGCAGTTGACGGACTTTGAGCGAGGGCGTATAGTGGGCATGCGGGAGGCCGGGTGGACGTACCGCCGAATTGCTCAACACGTGGGGCGTGAGGTCTCCACAGTACATCGATGTTGTCGCCAGTGGTCGGCGGAAGGTGCACGTGCCCGTCGACCTGGGACCGGACCGCAGCGACGCACGGATGCACGCCAAGACCGTAGGATCCTACGCAGTGCCGTAGGGGACCGCACCGCCACTTCCCAGCAAATTAGGGACACTGTTGCTCCTGGGGTATCGGCGAGGACCATTCGCAACCGTCTCCATGAAGCTGGGCTACGGTCCCGCACACCGTTAGGCCGTCTTCCGCTCACGCCCCAACATCGTGCAGCCCGCCTCCAGTGGTGTCGCGACAGGCGTGAATGGAGGGACGAATGGAGACGTGTCGTCTTCAGCGATGAGAGTCGCTTCTGCCTTGGTGCCAATGATGGTCGTATGCGTGTTTGGCGCCGTGCAGGTGAGCGCCACAATCAGGACTGCATACGACCGAGGCACACAGGGCCAACACCCGGCATCATGGTGTGGGGAGCGATCTCCTACACTGGCCGTACACCACTGGTGATCGTCGAGGGGACACTGAATAGTGCACGGTACATCCAAACCGTCATCGAACCCATCGTTCTACCATTCCTAGACCGGCAAGGGAACTTGCTGTTCCAACAGGACAATGCACGTCCGCATGTATCCCGTGCCACCCAACGTGCTCTAGAAGGTGTAAGTCAACTACCCTGGCCAGCAAGATCTCCGGATCTGTCCCCCATTGAGCATGATTTGGGACTGGATGAAGCGTCGTCTCCATGGGAGAATAGCAGCCTGCATTGCTGCGAAAGGTGGATATACACTGTACTAGTGCCGACATTGTGCATGCTCTGTTGCCTGTGTCTATGTGCCTGTGGTTCTGTCAGTGTGATCATGTGATGTATCTGACCCCAGGAATGTGTCAATAAAGTTTCCCCTTCCTGGGACAATGAATTCACGGTGTTCTTATTTCAATTTCCAGGAGTGTACTTTCAGAAACGACTTCCTGACACTTAAATCTATACTCGATTTTAACAAATTTCTCTTCTTCAGAAACGATTTCCTTGCCATTGCCAGTCTACATTTTATATCCTCTCTACTTCGACCATCATCAGTTATTTTGCTCCCTAAATAGCAAAACTCCTTTACTACTTTAAGTGTCTCATTTCCTAATCTAATCCCCTCAGCATCGCCCGATTTAATTTGACTACATTCCATTATCCTCGTTTTGCTTTTGTTGATGTTCATCTTATATCCTCCTTTCAAGACACTGTCCATTCCGTTCAACTGCTCTTCCAAGTCCTTTGCTGTCACTGACAGAATTGCAATGTCATCGGCGAACCTCAAAGTTTTTACTTCTTCTCCATGAATTTTAATACCTACTCCGAATTTTTCTTTTGTTTCCTTTACTGCTTGCTCAATATACAGATTGAATAACATCGGGGAGAGGCTACAACCCTGTCTCACTCCTTTCCCAACCACTGCTTCCCTTTCATGCCTCTCGACTCTTATAACTGCCATCTGGTTTCTGTACAAATTGTAAATAGCCTTTCGCTCCCTGTATTTTACCCCTGCCACCTTCAGAATTTTAGAGAGAGTATTCCAGTTAACGTTGTCAAAAGCTTTCTCTAACTCTACAAATGCTAGAAACGTAGGTTTGCCGTTTCTTAATCTTTCTTCTAAGATAAGTCGTAAGGTTAGTATTGCCTCACGTGTTCCAACATTTCTACGGAATCGAAACTGATCTTCCCCGAGGTCCACTTCTACCAGTTATTCCATTCGTCTGTAAAGAATTCGCGTTAGTATTTTGCAGCTGTGACTTATCAAACTGATAGTTCGGTAATTTTCACATCTGTCACATAGAAAAAGATCCTGTCGTGAATTACTCTCCTGCTCCTATTTGTTTCCCTTCACAAATAAAATGAATTTTACATGGTAATTTTATGTGCCCATTCGATAGAACGGTCCCGAATTAGTCTACTGCGTTGTTATTCGTTTTATTGATATATTTTAACAAGGACATTAAAAACATGAGGAATAACCGAGCACTCCAGTAGCGACTGAGTAGCGCTGCCGCTTGGCGGTAGCAGTCAGAGCAGGCCAGAGCAGTGCTGATGTGATTAGTGGTGTTTCTATGATGACTCTATGATGACTCTTGGAAAAGGAAAATGGCAACACCAGAGAAAATGCGCCAGAAGACAGAAGAGAAAAAAAAATTAAAAAAAGAAGGAAATTAACACCGACTCAAGAAGCCTTGAAAACCGAACGGTACTGACCAGCCGCAGTGTCATTCTCGGCCCAAAGGCGTCACCAGATCCGGATATGGAGGTACATGTCGTCAGCGCACTGTTGTCGCAACCGTTGTCAGTTTTTCGTGACCGATGCTGCTACTTCTCAACCAAGTAGCTCCTCTACTGCCCTCACAAGGGCTGAAGGGCTGAGTGTAATCTGCTTGCCAACAGCACTCGGCAGACCCATCCAAGTGGTAGCCAAACCCGACAGCACTTATCTGACGGGAACCGAAGTTACCACTGCGGCGAGGCCATTGGCTCTTAGGAGAGACATCTTGTATACTGCTTGGCGCCTCCCTTAACACAAAATGTGTTTCAATATTTCATAATGTGTGTGAACTGAGCACCGGTCACAGCCGGTAAAAGTGCCACTTTTGTAATGGAAGTCGAAGGCGATCTGTGATCCTTTCGATCTCTTTACAACGGGAGTATTTTTCTGCACGAAGTTAATTTCTTCCTCTAGATCCTTTTCTCGTTACGATTAACTCAAAAAGTGATTCCCTTCGTCAGTGAAGCATTAAAGTTGGATTCCACAGCAGGTTGCAATTTACTTTTTAAGCGACAGCGGTGACCGATCAGAGTCAAATGAGGCAGGCAGAATCGGCAGCCGCCTTCTTAGAGCCGCTCATTGTTTCTGGCGGCGTCTCTTCTCCATCGCATTCCTTTCTTTTTCCGTTCCTCTTACATCCTCTCCCCTGCTCACGCACCTTCCTCTTTGTCTTCAGTCCCACAATATACGTCGCTCCACCCCTGGAGAACGGGCCGAGCCACCCACCCCCTCCCCCTGCTCACGCTGTATCCCAAGTTTATCGCGAACTGCGTCGGCAGCGGCATCGCGGTTCAGGGGAGAATTTTCTTAATTGTGTCTTAAGGCAGATAAACACAGAACAGAGTCTCCTGTCAAGCGGACGCTTAAGGCCGAGAATGGTTGGGGGTGAGATAGCTTGATGGGCCCCCGGTCCTTGCGGGCAGAGAAAAGGAGGTCGTTACGAACGAAGCAGGGCAGGCGAGGCTAAGGGGCGGTAGTGCCTGCGACGCTAGGGCGAACGGCGAGCAGCGGCCGGTATAATCTTTCAATAATACCTCAGCGTCGGTCCTTGGGAAAATCCGGGGGCTTTGTAAGATGGGTGCAAGGTGGGTGGGGCCAATAAAGAAAGATGGCTGGTGGCAGGGGGTGGGGGGGTGGGGAAAGCCAAGCCATGAGGCCACACAGTGGCACGGAGGAGGCGGAGGGGGAACATAGCCAATTCAGCTCACCAATTTCTACTAAGGTTCGCAATATATCTCTTCTTTCTATTTACCTCTGCCCGCCTCTTCTCGTGACCCGGAGCTGTAATGCCGTTCTGTGTTTTCCTACGAACCCCCGCCAAGCACCTCCCGCGCTTCGGAACGCTCTTCTCCCCTCCAGCGCTCCAGCGCCACCGCCCGCTCCAGCATCGGCACCCTTCTTTCACGATCACCCTAGGCGGCACACTCTAAGCTTTTTCAGTATTCACGCGATCTCTGCGCCCCGGAGGCGGGACCCGTCTTGTCGTGCGGCTCAAATAAATATGACTTACTCGGCGTACTCGCTTTACAAGGCGCCGTAAAACAGCGGCTGGCGCTTGTAGTTCTGGGATATAGCCGTCTCATCGATAACACTTGCCGCTTCGGATGGGCTCTGCACCGATCGTTGAAGCCCTCGGAGCGAAGGTTGAAGCACGCGTAACAGCGGCCGTAGACGTACACTGCCGTCCCGCCTGCCTCCTCTTTTTTTTATCTCTACCCTTTTACTCCCCTCCTCCTCTCGCATCGACTCTGACACGCTTCTGCACTGAGTTTTGTCTCTTAAACTCCTGACACCAATGAAAATCACGAAGTTGTAGGAGTTCAAACTACCAAGAAACAAGCGCCATCTGTAAGCTAAACTCGCCGGCCGGTGTGGCCGAGCGGTTGTAGGCGCTACAGCCTGGAACCGCAAGACCGCTACGGTCGCAGGTTCGAATCCTGCCTCGGACATGGATGTATGTGATGTCCTTAGGTTAGTTAGGTTTAAGTAGTTCTAAGTTCTAGGGGACTGATGACCTCAGAATTTAAGTCCCACAGTGCACAGAGCCGTTTGAACCATTTTTCAAAAGATTCTAACTACTGAAGGCACTAACTACTGATAGGCATAGCAAATGAAAGATTTTGATACAGAACAAACAATGTATTTACCTTAATAGCGTTCAAAAGTCATAATATATATATATATATATATATATATATATATATATATATATATATATATCAGTTCATGACATCCAGTCTTACAAATTTAATCTCTGTGAAGGACACACGTCCAGATCATCCGCTCTCAAACCTCCGCCATCTCACTCCCCACATCCACCACTGCTGGCGGCTCACCTCCAACTGCTCAACGCTACGCGCTGTTCACATCCAACTGCCCAACACTACAATGGCAAATATTCCAACAATGCAAACCAGCCACACACTGCACACGGCACAGTCAATGATTTTCATACAGAGCGCTACGTGACGTTACCAACATAAAAACCTAAACAGCCTACTTACAAGTCTTTCAAAACTGCTTTGCAATTGTGAATTTCACGGTACAGCAAAACTCTTTCCAGATACTGTTGAGTGGGAAAAACAATATTCAGATGTGGACATTCAGAGACGGTTTTGTACTGTACATATATTGAAGTGATACGTGATGGCAGTGTACATCACTTGTGTCATTTTTACTAGGACATACTTTGCAGTGAACTGTTACGGGAAAGCCGGCCGCTGTGGCCGAACGGTTGTAGGCGCTCCAGACCGGAAATGCGCTGCTGCTACGATCGCTGGTTTGAATCCTGCGTCGGGCATGGATGTGTATGATGTCCTTAGGTCAGTTACATTTAAATAGTTCTAAGGGACTGATGACCTCAGATGTTAAGTCCCATGGTGCTTACAGCCATTTTGTTACGGGAAAAACCGGCAGTAAAAATCACAAATACGTACTTTTCACGATATCTCAAATGTCAGATATTTTTCTTTTATTCTCTTGCATTGGTGTGTGCCTGTATTTGCCAAGTTGGTCGACGCTGCATTGTTTTTATAGCATTGCCACGGTGGATCACGTTGAGATAATCTTTAAACAAATGAAATTTTGGTTTGAGAGACCTTCCCAGGGCTCAAACATCTATGACCGATATAGACCGAAGCAACGAATGAAAATCCGTACCAAGCCTGGGTTTCGAACCTGGGTCTCCTGCTTACTAGGCAGATACGCTAATAACTACGCCACCCTGGCACAGTGGCTTTGCACATTTGCATGCACTACCCAAGGACTACTCAAGGACGCCTCCATCCTCGGTCTAAATTCCCATTCACCCTGCTGCCCACTTGGTATTCCCTCTAAACTCAAACAGCATTGCAGAGGCTTTCCAACTGTATTGGAACAGCTTTCAGCCTTGGATGAAACTTGAGATCCTGCCCGAAACCCAGCCAAGGGTGCTTTAATCGAATTGAACAGCTTGGTTTGAGAGATCTTGTAGGGTTTCTTATTGGCGTAGCGGCCGCTATTGAACAAGAATGAAATATATTAATGTGACAGTGACGGCTAATTACCACCTACTACAGAATCAAAAGCGATATTGTAAATAACTTGTATTTATTGTAAATTATCTCACGATAGAAATTAGATCATATTGAACAAATCATGAATGAAACCAAATTAAACAAATTGTACACTGTTCTTAGATATACTACACTGGCTCTCAGCTCTTAATGTTAAGTCGATGCGAAGTTATATTTAATTATGCCCCTGGAAAAGCAAATGGTAAATGCGATCTGACTGCATTCCTATAATCTCTTTTGTGTCTGAAATCATACGTACTTCGGACACCAACACCAAGAAACAAACCAAACAACATGCAAAAAGACAAATAAAGAATAACGAATCGTCAGCAAAACTGCACGGATGCTCAGTGGATGGGAAGAACACGATGCAACAACTATTTCTGAACTTCACTGCCGCTGCTGCAAGTTTTACAATACCGTCTACCAGCGTGCTGGCTCCGTCGATACTGCTGGGGCGACGACTGCACCTGCGAAGTCGCTGAAATAAGGTAAGTGTCTCAAATATCTTGAGCAGAATAAACTACTCAGAAACTACTAATACCACAAGCCCTATATTTCCTCTAAATGGTATACAACGCTTTCAAGACTGGCTCAACAACCTTTAAGGTGCAGCCACGTGTGTCTTGTATTAAGGTGCAATACCAGTATGACAGCTCTGTGCACTGGTTGACTACGTACCATGGTGACTGCCAGCCTATAAGGCGGAATCAACTGCAATTATACTAGTAGTCAATGTAATGCATATCGTGGACGCTGATGTCCTACTGTAGCAGCAAACTCTAGATCATTCACAGTACAGTATTCAGAATCTAAGTCCCTATCTCAGAGCTACCGAACTTGGCGACTGTCCGCTTTCACGGCACCAGACGCTCTCCTCTACCAGCCTCCTCTGCACGATGTTCTTGCGACAATCTTGCCGCCAAACTCTAATCAGCCAATCCCGACGCTGCAAAGGCCTCCCACATCTCCCTCGCGGAGTGATACAATTTCTCCGCCTATCCAAAAATTTCTCTGTTCAAACAGCTGGCGTTGACCCTCTGTCTGCTCGACATTTCCCCTCTCTCTCTCACCTGGCACCCGGCGGTGTTTTGTTTGATGCTTGCCGGTCACTGGCCGCATCCCCTGGGACCCGCCGGCCCCTGCACAATGCTCTTCCGGCGCTCGCCGGCCTTCGCCTCCACGGGTGCGCGTCCACTCCTCGCCTCTACTGGCAAATTTACTTTGCTTACACCTACAGCATGCAACTAAATATTATCATTACCAAAGCCCGTATTATTTCAGACATGTGTTTAATCATCTCTCTTTCCAATCCACCTAATAAGACTAATTAACCATTATATGGGTTTATTTACTTCAAACATGCAGAGTAATCTGCGAAATGAACGTCACGAATGAAAGTCAACTTTCAATCCTTTCAACTCTCAAGCATTTGTGATGTATATGCGCAAACTAAAGCAATTAATGAAGCTTTGAACCAACGCCATTGCTCGATTTCAGGGGATATACCAAGTGGACTGAAGCATGAATGAGAATTTGGATTGATGAGGGAGGCGTGCTTTGGAGGTCCGTGCAGTTGAGCAAAGCCACCATGCTGGGGTGGCGTAGTGGTTAGCGCATCTGACTAATGGATAAGAGGCACAGGTTTAAACCTTGATATAGTTTTAATTCGTTGGTTCAATTTGAGTATATAACATCATAATGTTTAAAAGTAATCCTCATTGTATGTATTCAGTTCTGTGGAAGATTATTATCGACAGAAACCGATTGATAAGAACAATAATTTATATCCTTGAAATTCTGTAGTTGTTTATTTTCAAAATCTCTTCCTAGAAATAAGCAAAACTCAATGGACAACTTTTAATTTAAAAAGACAATAAATTCCTTAAACGAATCTGGGATCTTTATGTATTTCTTTCGAATAATGCACCTACAATGCTTATTGCATCTCTTAATAAGCTGATACCAGGTCAGGATGAAAACGAAATCGATGTTCAGTGTTTTGAACATCACATTCAAAACAGGATGCTACATGAAAAGTTACGGATGCTATCATTCACAAAAAATGATGTCTAAAGATTCAATTTTGTTAAGAAGCGAAAATATTATTCCTGTTCAATAGAAGCTTGAAGAACGATGAGACATAGGTTTCTGACGCCGACATGGGGACAAAGTAGCAGTCAGTAGCTGTAAATTAAAATGGGACATGTTTCTGACATACAGCGACCAATACATTACTGGTAAAATTTTTAATCTATAGTCCCAATTTATTTATGTTGTCGTCTGGCAACCAGTTTCGGTACTCTGTTACATCCTCAGGCCATACCATGGCATGCAGACGTTTTCTGAGTAGAATGAGAGAATTTTTATATATCCAGTCTGTGCTGCACTCCAAGCCATTTCTATCTCGTAAAGTACTTCAGTGATGGCATGGAATCCGATGTGGACTCCAGCGTAAACTAAGAATCTCTCACGGCGTGATTGATGATGTTTAAACCATCATGGAATCGAAAACAGTAGTTGCAAGCGCAAGTAGTCGAAGTTATGTATTTGTGCTCAACTGCCAGAAATTTTTTACTTGGTTCTGTTTGCTAGAAAGACAGCACAGTCGCTTGCACATTTCTATATTCCATAAGCACATGCTTCAGCTGTAAGATGAAGTTTGTGAAAATATGTCAAATATTTTTGTGTCCTAAATGACATTCTTGGCGAATGCAAATTTCAAGAGGGGTTCTATCCGCCGGAGAAGCGAAAATTAATTCGTGACTCATCTGGTAACACTTAGTCTTGACATAAATTATGAAAACTAAACTCCAGCAATAATTCTCATTAATCTCGCTATCATCCATTTGAAGAGAAAAGACCAGATGACTCATCAAAGCTCGCATAAAGTCTTATTAATTTCCCTGTTGTTACTTAATGCCTCGAGGATATCGCCTCATTAGTGCTTAATTTGGTATGTCAGTTTCCACCGCTCATTCACTTCGTTGCGAGTTATTCCACATTACTCTCGGCGAATATCTGACCTGATAACACACCCAGCACAATGGCACCGTTGTACCTGGGTCATTGCTGTTTTTACAATAGTAATATTTCTCCTGATATTGCCTTTCACTGACGTAAAGTCCATTGTACCGCAAAGGCGTCTTTCATAATACGCTATATTCCTACGTTAAAAATATGGTTCGGATTGTTGTTATTCTGATTGCTTATAACATTTAAATAGCATTTACGTTCAATAATCCCACAAAATTTGTGTTATTTTTTTATAATTAAAGCTTAAAAATCATTATATATCAAGATATTGTCCCGTGATCGAAAACGCTCTGTTATTGGCTGATGCTCTAGTGACGACACGGACTGGGGGCAAAGACGAAGCTACATGCGTATTGTAGGAGTGTTAGCCGAAGTTAACGATGTTTTTACGTACTTGTTCTGGAACTTGTTTTTACGTACTTGTTTAGCTATTTAGCGATGGAAAACGTAATTGCAACTTTTAAGTAACAACAAATGGTTAAAATGGCTCTGAGCACTATGGGACTTAACATCAGTCCCCTAGAACTTAGAACTACTTAAACCTAACTAACCTACGGACTTCACACACATCCATGCCCGAGGCAGGATTCTAACCTGCGACAGTAGCAGTCCCGCGGTTCCGGACTGAGCGCATAGAACCGCTAGACCACCGCGGCCGGCTAAGTAACAACAGAAAGGAATTTTGTGAACGCCGATAGAGGAAACCTAGCAAAAGTTGATGCGTTTATGCTCCATCCATTTAGAACAGCGATATGTACAACGACGGACATTCCATTCCCTGCTCTCTGCAACTTCATGAAACTCGTTCAAAACCAAGGAAATTTAGAACATTTGTAAATGGGATCGTATGTTATAGCTAGATTGTCGACTATCAGTCATGAACAACGATCAAAAGCACAATTATACATGTAATTCTTGGCAAACCTTAGTGCTGATTGCCTCAATAGAAGACTCTTCGCATGGACCTCGCACAACGCGTGTTCGGTGGCGCAAAGAATAGTGCAGTTGCCTGCGAATAACGAAGTCACGTGTTCGATTCCTGGAGGGGTTATATATTTTTGGAAGTTTCACACAAAATACGAGAATAGCGTTAGTAAGAAGTGATTGTAGTAGTTCATTCAATCGAGGGATATTTTACATACAGCTTCACATTAATCATAGTCTGAGGAATGGACGACAAAGTACAAATACATTATTTTACTTTGTGAACGAACAATTCACATTTTTGGGCAGCATTGCTCGTAGAGAAGATATCGCCATACTCCCAAAGTACAACTTGTTGTTGGGCGACGAGGTTGTGTATACGAAGAGATATAAAGTATGTACAACATGTAGGTAACATAAGGACTGTGATGTTTGTATGTGTATACTAAAGTCAGTGTCCGAAGCGGACTTCGTTCATCATTATGTAAAATGATGAAACTTTGTCTCTAATAAAGTAACAAGCATATGGTCCCATTAATCAGAAAATATTTTTTTGAACGCGTCATGTGCGAACAGAAATTGCAAATATAAGTGCACGTAAACAGCAAGTAAAATAAAATAACATTCAGTTTCTGATCGACATGGTGAAATTTTGTAATTATGATTGGGTTTTCATATGAGAGGACTGTCAGGTCGTTTTACAAATAAGTTAAAGTATTCTATAAGACTGGAATCGAACCAGCAATCTATGAACATCATCTTATAAAACTTGACGATATACCGCTCTAACAAACAAGCTACCAAACAATTCAGGTACCGTCGGCTAAAACAATTTTCACTAAAAGTTTAATTCGTTGAATGACGCTATCCTTCCTTGTAACAGTCGGAAAGCATATCTCGAAGGTAAATTAATGTCAACTTCACAGTGCAACTAATTTTTAACAAAGTTTGAGAACTTGTGCGTCGACGTGGTGGCAGTTTGCGGGTATAGTGCAACCACATTTTACGCACCTTCTCTTTCTCTGAAACAGTCAAAAACAACTTTTCAGGAGTTTTGAAGATATATTTACACAGTATGGTACTACACACCATTTGTAATCTACCTTCCAAATCGTAAATTCCAAAGAAGATATCACAGTTAAAGAGCTTTATAACAGCAGGAGCAGCAAGGTAGCCAGTGTCATCACAGGCATCACACGACTCTAATGGAGTATTTTAGCTGACTTTCAAATTATTTGAATTTCATTTCCGTTTTTATAAAAGAATACTGAAATTCAAATGGAAAACAAGCATGTTAAGAGCGTAAAATGATATAATTAGTCATTCAAGACAGTTTCCGGAATAGTCAAATACCCTATACCCTAATAATTTATTTTGTGTAAGACTGATAATAATGGATTAGATTCTACCTCAACTGACTGACTTTTACCGATGACGACATTTGGCACTGAAAGTGCCAATTCATGTTGAGCTTTAGGTTCCCCAATACTGATCTAGGTAAAAGGCTAGGGAGCTGGACAATCACAGGGGCACGCCACCTTCCTATAAATCGTGATTGCTAGAGAGCGTTAGAAATTCCTGTTAAGCTGCAGAATATAGTCTCACAAAACATGCCTTTGCTCTCGAAGATAAGGTGTTCAGACAGCTCTATGGGAGATATTTCCGACAGGGAACGTACCGTGTGGTTCTGAGTTTTAGAGAACACACGAGGTCGTTTGAATAACAGGATAACGCGTTTGAAAGTCTGACCTTTGTCAAAGTTGCTTATATCAGTGCATATCCCCATTTGTGGCCCGTATCGTCGCTAGAATGGTTTCCGATTTGTGTTCAAATGGTTCAAATGGCTCTGAGCACTATGGGACTCAACTGCTGAGGTCATTAGTCCCCTAGAACTTAGAACTAGTTAAACCTAACTAACCTAAGGACATCACAAACATCCATGCCCGAGGCAGGATTCGAACCTGCGACCGTAGCGGTCTTGCGGTTCCAGACTGCAGCGCCTTTAACCGCACGGCCACTTCGGCCGGCTCCGATTTGTGTCTGTCACTGTCCCATACCATACAAAACGCGTCACGTGCCTTCATCAGCTTCAGGCGACATTTATAAATGAATCATTAATATTACAGCCCAAATAAGAAGTGAAACAATTTCATTTTCCATGTTATACGGAATGAAACCGATCCCACTCAGTGGATCCTGTACTCCGCGGTCCAGTCACCACGGCCTAGCTTCGACGTCAATGTACGATGACCACTCGCAGACGGCAGGCATAATTAGCAGTGGAAGGTACATAAAGCACGTCAACGGCGGGATCGTGAATCCCTACCGTCTGCCGTGGTTGCCGTAATGAGGAAACGGAACGATTTAGTTCTTATCCAGATGAGCATAACCATAGGCTTTCGGGCCAAGAGTGGAAGTATTTTGGAAACAGCTAAGTTTGTAAAATGTTCGCTTGCCACCGGGCTCCAAGTATGCGGCCTAATAAAGGTGCAGTTGTTGAGTAATGGAGAGCGTAGGGGCTAACAATGGTGCTTAGTTTCGTCGATTTGACCAAACGCTGACGAGCCAAAAGGTTATGACCACTTCCCAACGCGAAAATGAATGTCGCCTGATGCTCATGAAGGCACGTGACGCGTTTAGTATGGTGTAGCACAGTGACAGACACAAATCGGAAACCATTCTAGCGACGATACGGGTCGTAATGGGGATATGCACTGACATAAGCAACTTTGACGAAGGTCGGACTTTCAGACACGATTTTCTGTCTTCTTAGGGGCTACCGTTTAGTGAATGTTGGTACTAACGGGCGTCCTCAGCAAGTACCTGGTTCATGCTGACTGCTATCCATCGGCGACGAAGGCTGGAATTTGCACGCCGATGCAGCCACTGGACGTTCACTGGGCAGCGACCGGCTGCCTTTTTAGATGAATCATATCCCTTCATTATGATCCATCGGACATATGGCCGTTGGCTGTACTGCGTCAAACGTCTGAAAGCAAAGAGGGAGGCAGGGAGGGTTATGGTCAGGGAAATGTTTTAGTGGCCTTCCCTGGGTGGTCTCATGAGCTGGCCGGTGTGGCCGTGCGGTTCTAGGCACTTCAGTCTGGAACCGCGTGACGGCTACGGTCGCAGGTGCGAATCCTGCCTCGGGCATGGATATATGTGATGTCCTTAGGTTAGTTAGGTTTACGTAGTTCTAAGTTCTAGGGGACTGAAACTTCCTGGCAGATTAAAACTGTGTGCCCGACCGAGACTCGAACTCGGGACCTTTGCCTTTCACGGGCAAGTGCTCTACCAACTGAGCTACCGAAGCACGACTCACGGCCGGTACTCACAGCTTTACTTCTGCCAGTACCTCGTCTCCGACCTTCCAAACTTTACAGAAGCTCTTCGCAGGAGAGCTTCTGTAAAGTTTGGAAGGTAGGAGACGAGGTACTGGCAGAAGTAAAGCTGTGAGTACCGGCCGTGAGTCGTGCTTCGGTAGCTCAGTTGGTAGAGCACTTGCCTGTGAAAGGCAAAGGTCCCGAGTTCGAGTCTCGGTCGGGCACACAGTTTTAATCTGCCAGGAAGTTTCATATCAGCGCACACTCCGCTGCAGAGTGAAAATCTCATTCTTCTAGGGGACTGATGACCACAGATGTTAAGTCCCACAGTGCTCAGAGCCATTTGAACAATTTTTTTAGAACTTCATTGACTGTCTTCCTGCACGTCTCGCAGCTAACCTCTCTGCAAAAGATAGTTATTCAGGCTTTTGACAGGTGGTTATGTTAGTGGGACTGGACATTACTGAGTACCTCACTAAGAACAACAACTCATATTTCCTTAAGTATGTTGTAACTCATCGGTTACATTGAATGTGAGAGAAGGAGATTAATCACACCAGTAGTTATTTAGGCATGATGTCAGTGTATTTGAAAACTGGATCTTTGCAACATAAAAAAAAGAAAACTTAGATGTTCACCAAATTGTGTGTATTGTAAAGTATGAGAAACCATGTCCATAGCCCACGCTATAGTGGTACCGACCTGGAGGTACTTGCTTCACATTCTATAAAGAAATTTTCATATCTTGTTTAATGCCGCAATGAAGAGGGAGTGTGTGATGGCGATTTCCGATCTCTAGATGTTCAGCCACGTCGTATGTTAAATTTTAAACATATTCGCAATGTCTCATAGACAGGGAGATAATACGCTGTTGTTGGTGGTTCATTCGTCGCACGAAGACAGGCCCGATTGCGTTACAGATGCAACTTTTGCCCCGCGGCTGCTACGGTCGCAGGTTAGAATTCTGCATTGGGCATGGATGTGTTTGATGTCCTTAGGTTGGTTAGGTTTAAGTAGTTCTAAGTCTACGGTCCTGATGACCTCACATGTTAAGTGCTTAGATCTATTTGAACCATTTTTTGCAACTTTTCCCTTCCTTTCATCGTACAATTATTCGTTACAACACAACATCAAAGTAGTATATTCTGCAATGAAGGTCGCAGTCGTCACGGACATATACACATGTGGCAAGGAAAAGGAATGCTAAAACAAGCAGCCTCCAGTCTTTGTCATTTCAAAATACAGCAGTTATCTTCATTTTATCCAGCGCTCAATAAAGTATATTAAGCTTATGTTGAGTTATGAAATAGTGAGGACATTGGTACAGTTCTGTACTAACGCAAACGATACTTCATGACACCGGACAACTTTTAGGTCATAAAAACGACAACAAGCCATACATATTAATTCGCTATTCTTTTCTGTAATCTCGGATAATTTAGTTATGTTGTTATACGTTTATATACACATTTCTGTTTCATTACTGAGGGGATTTTAGTACTTCTCATTCCCTATCTCTGAAAGTAGAGGGGCTTATCAAATAGAAATCAATTGGGAGGGTTATGAGCTTTGCACCAAAATAGAAGGCAAGCTGGTAGTAGTTAGTTAGTTAGTTAGTTACATGTTCCATAGATAATTTATTGCTTATTATATCGAAATAATGTGCAACTAGTCAGTTTACAGGTTATGTATACAAGTTAAGTGCTACCAGTAATGAACACATGATTTTCTTGTCCTAAGAGTAGGGCAAAGGGATTTCCAGTTGTGAGTCATTTCGACGGGTTAGTAGTACCAACATTTGCCTTACAAGCAAGTGGGACCTCCTGGAAACCTTGGCCGGAATGGAGGATGGGAACTGTTTTTAATTTTATTCTTGGTAAATACTGCGGACAATACTCGAGAAACGAGGTTATCCTAAACACACCATACAGGTTCTGGATATATCTAATCACATTTAATGCTGGCGACGTCTTAAAAACATGGAAACAACAAGTGCATCCTCGGTTTCAGCTATCACAGTATGGAGAAATAAAGACCTGCCTTTTTGCGGAACATCAGTTTACTGTATTTCAAAATGAAAAACAATTATAATATGCCGTATAGTGGTGACAAGTACTGGGGGATTATACAATACGGAAATCTCAATTATTAAAACGAAGGTAATGGTATTTAAAGGGTTTGCGTCAAATAGATCAAAAACTGCTTTCAATAAGAGAATGACTGAAGAAGTGAACAATTTTAACTATTTAGGAAAACAAATCAGCTACCAGCATAATGGAGGTACAGATGTCAAATATCATCAGTGTCCGTATACGTGTGGGTCTAATGATGGAACCTTTGGACGGAATTAGAAAGCGAACAAAAATGAAGATAAATGAAACTATGGATGTGTGGTTTGTGCCGCACGGGAGTGAAAAACGAGACGCCAAGACCGAATGAGCAATGAACAAATTATAGAAGAACTGAACGTTGAAAGGATCAACAGCCCCAATAGGAATGTAGAAACAGGTGGAATGAGCATGCGAGAAGACTGACTAAACAACTGTTGAGATACAAGCCGACAAGAAGAAGAAAATCCTGTAGATGCAAATGAGGCAGGCTCAACAATAACCTTTGAAAACGGAACAGGTAGTTAGGCTACTCCCTGGAAATGAATAGCCAGAGATGAGAAATATTAATATGTGTGTGTGAGTGAGGGGGGGGGGGGGGTTAGTGTATGCCAGAGCACTGTATCGGCCATCATAAACGCAGCACAATGTGATAACGTGTTTCCGCATTGCACAACGTCAGTCGCGCTACATTTTCAATTCGCACTCACGTTCTATAATGAGACGACTGGTCAATACGTTGTATATTGTAGTATTTCGACGATGACGTTACTCGCACACGTCACATATATTGTGGTATTCCACCTTGGCACTAAATAAAGGATATAAAGTTGAAATCCAAGTAGCGTGAAATAGATGAAACTTAAAACATACAATCAAACGGCGGACATTTGATTCAGAAAATAAAAGATGACCGTGGCCCCCGATAAAGGAAAAATCGTGAAAGTCAGTGAGTTGCTCGACGTTTGCGGAATACTTACATGTCTCTCCCCTACAGCACACATTCGTGTAAAGGATTTCACCTGAGACGTCATAATGTCCGTCAGAATGAGAATGTGCATTTCCTCTGCTCCGTCATACATTTTTATTCTGTTGTACAACTTTACCTCTACTGCAGTAGTAGCTCGACTAACTTTTGATGACGTACAGCGAGAAATAAAAAAGCAGAAAAGCACTCATGCTAGAAAATTTTGTGTCGTAGGATTAATGGCGTACCGGACAAAGGGCAACGGTTCATATGTAATGGCTGCCTTTTTGTGCAGTCAAAGTGAACTAAACGTCAACTTTTTGTTCACTTTTCCTTCTCTGCGTTGTCGTTTCATTCCATTTCTAGAAATGAATAAAAGAAAACCACAAAAACAAATAATCGTTGCTCCACATACATCTTTCGTAAATAATTTGAAACTGACGGAACAGAATTACGAAGTGACATCACAGATTTCCATGAATAGTTCCTTTTCTCCCACTTCAGTTTTAAATATTGTGTATTCAAATCTTTATTACTGCTGTGATTCGGACAGCGACAGTCAAAGACATGAATTTTAGTTTAACACGTTGTATCTCTGCAGGGTGGCATTCCCACTCACAGCTGCTATATCGATAACATTTGTAAAATCTATGTATTTAAGGCTTCATAATTACGAAAATCTAACAGTGGCTGCATTCGATTTGAATTTATATCAACCATTTCCTTTGCCGTGGCTTACATTACGAGCAACGTGGAGAGGTCATCAAGTAAATAGAGCCATTCTAACACGCTACGGTCAAAAATAGGTCATCTGGAAATGTGGTAGAAATTTGTACAACTAGACGACAGAGAAGCATGTTTTGTACGTTTACAGAGTTGCACTCATATGTTACAACTTTTCATCACCGCAAATGATTTTGTTACGGGTGTCTCGCCATTGCAGCCTTTTTCTCCTAGTCAGTAAGCATTATGTAAGGTAACTTCAATGGAAAGCACATTTCAAATGGCTGCAACATCAGCACGCAATTTCTGAGATGCAATGTATTCCTATCCCGTAATTTCTGACTAGCACAAATTTAGTAACAGGTAAAATGTTTAAACAATTTAAATACCTCAAGATAAGAGAATGTTTTTAAACTACAGACCAACATTTTTGAAATCAAATTTAACAAAGATTAGCACGAATTTAGTACCAGATCAAATGTTTAAATAAACCTACAGGGTGACAATTATTGAATTATATGAAATAAAATCGTCACAACTTTGGCGCGGTGTGCGTTAGGACGTTCAAACAGCACGGTTGGCAGCTGGGCATGCAGGGAATTAGTACGCACACGTATATGGTTTATTTAGCGACGAAGCTTTCATTTGGATGCGTTCGACAATAAACAAAATTGTAGCATTTGGGGGACTGAGAATCCGCGAGAGAAGTGTCTCTTCACCCTCAAGGGGTGACTCTGTGGTGTGCAATGTCCAGTCACGGGTTTATCGGTGCGATATTCCTTGATGGCACTGACTACCGAACGGTAAGCGAAGGTTCTGAAATATGATTTCATCCCCATTATCCAAAGTGATCCTCATTTTCAAAAGATGTGTTTCATGCAAGATGGAGCTCGATGTCATCGAAGCTGGAGACTGATGACCTGGAGGAGTACTTTCAACTACATCTACATGGATACTCTGCAAATCAAATTTAAGTGCGTGGCAGTGGTTTCATCGAACCACTTTCACAGTTCTCTATTATTCCAATCTTGTATAGCGCGCGGAAGGAATGAACACCTATATCTTTCCGTACGAGCTCTGATTTCCCTTATTTTACCGTGGTGATCGTTCCTCCCTATGTAGGTCGGTGTCAACAAAATATTTTCGCATTCGGAGGAGAAGGTTCGTGATAGGAATTTCATGAGAAGATTCCGTCGCAACGAAAACCGCCTTTCTTTTAATGATGTGCATCCCAAATCATGTATCATTTCTATGATACTCTCTCCCACATTTCGCGATAATACAAAACGTGCAGCCTTTCTGTGAACTTTTTCGATGTACTCTGCAGTCCTATCTGGTAAGGATCCCACACCGTGCAGCAGTATTCTAAAAGGGGGCGGACAAGCGCAGAGTGTAGACAGTTTCCATAGTAGGTCTGTTACATTTTCTTAGTGTCCTGCCAATAAAACGCAGTCTTTGAGTAGCCTTCCCCACAACATTTCCTCTGGGTTCCTTCCAATTTACGTTGGTGGTAACTGTAATACCTAGGTATTTAGTTGAATTCAAGGCTTTTAGATTAGACTGATTTACCGTGTAACCGAAGTTTAACGAGTTCCTTTTAGCACTCATGTGGATGACCTCACACTTTTCTTTATTTTGGGTCAACTGCCACTTTTTGCACCCGTCGGTAGAAATCAAGAGGTGTAAGGTCTGGAGACCGTGGTGGGTACTCAACACTCTTTTTCGACCTATCCATTGTCCAGGTAGATTTTCATCCAAGTAGGCTCTGACATTGCTGTGATAGTGAAGCGGAACGTTTTGCAGTTTGTTTTGATCTTCTGATGACTTTGTTAGTCGATAAACGACAGCGTCATCTGCAAACAACGGAAGACGACTGCTCAGATTGTCTCCAAAATCGTTTATAAGGAACAGAAAAGGTTATGTACTGTGTGATTCGAAAAAGAAGAGCCGCGAGGAGTGGCGCCATGTCACGGATTGTGGTTTGAGGCGCCATGTCAGGGACTGCGAGGCCCCTCCCACCGGAGGTTCGAGTCCTCCATCGGGCATGGGTGAATGTGTTGTTCTTAGCGTAAGTTAGTTTAAGCAGTGTGTAAGTCTACGGACCGATGACCTCAGCAGTTTAGTGCCTCAAGAATCTACACACATTTGAACAATAAGAAAGAAAAGATTTCAATTGTTTATTAGAAACAATCTATAAAAGATAGAAACATATGGCCCGTTCACTAGATAGGGGAGGGTTCAAAGTTTTGACACAGCTGCGCTGTTATTTGTAGCAACATGGCGCCTACGCTATAGGAGAAATAATTTTGTGTGTTAGCCTCTACACGAAGTCAATCCACTGTTCAAGTGCTACGTGCATTCCGCCGTCGATTCAGCAACAAGCCACCTCTGACCGGATCCTTGGAGGTTGGTTGTGTATGCAAAGGGGAAGAGCACTGATTGGGGACATACAGGCCTTGTAGCTACAAACAGGCCGGAGCTTATCGGTATTGTAAGTACAGAAACGGGGTATCGCGGTCATCACGTCGTTACAGCAACTATGATTACGGAAGTTAAAGAATCGGTGAAGAAGACCAGGAGAGTGTATCTGCTAGAGACACCAGACAAGCAGTTGTTACCAGCTCACTTAGACAATGAGCTAACTTAGTTCTAGCAGATGGATGTAGATGAATTATGGGAAAAGTTTGAGCAGATTGTAAACCGCAGTCTTTAGAGTTATGTGCCTAGTTGTTGTTGTTGTGGTCTTCAGTCCTGAGACTGGTTTGATGCAGCTCTCCATGCTGCTCTACCCCATGCAAGCTTCTTCATCTCCCAGTACCTACCGCAACCTATATCCTTCTGAATCTGCTTAGTGTATTCATCTCTTGGTCTCCCTCTACGATTTTTACCCTCCACGCTGCCCTCCAATACTAAATTGATGATCCCTTGATGCCTCACAACATGTCCTACCAACCGATCCCTTCTTCTAGTCAAGTTGTGCCACAAACTTCTCTTCTCACGAATCCTATTCAATGCTTCCTCATTAGGTTTGTGATCTACCCATCTAATCTTTAGCATTCTTCTGTAGCACCACATTTCAAAAGCTTCTATTCTCTTCTTGTACAAACTGTTTATCGTCCACGTTTCACTTCCATACATGGCTACACTCCATACAAATACTTTCAAAAATGACTTCCTGACACTTAAATCTATACTCTGTGTTAACAAATTTCTCTTCTTCAGAAACGCTTTCCTTGCCATTGCCAGTCTATATTTTATATCCTCTCTACTCCGACCATCATCAGTTATTTTGCTCCCCAAA
The DNA here is from genome assembly GCF_023898315.1 of Schistocerca nitens. Taxonomy (NCBI): domain Eukaryota; kingdom Metazoa; phylum Arthropoda; class Insecta; order Orthoptera; family Acrididae; genus Schistocerca; species Schistocerca nitens. The sequence continues at coordinate 75,722,877 of NC_064614.1, forward strand.
TAGCAAAATTCCTTTACTACTTTAAGTGTCTCATTTCCTAATCTAATTCCCTCAGCATCACCCGACTTAATTCGACTACATTCCATTATCCTCGTTTTGCTTTTGTTGATGTTCATCTTATATCCTCCTTTCAAGACACTATCCATTCCGTTCAACTGCTCTTCCAAGTCCTTTGCTGTTTCTGGCAGAATTACAATGTCATCGGCGAACCTCAAAGTTTTTATTTCTTCTCCATGGATTTTAATACCTACTCCAAATTTTTCTTTTGTTTCCTTCACTGCTTGCTCAATATACAGATTGAATAACATCGGGGAGAGACTACAACCCTGTCTCACTCCCTTCCCCACCACTGCTTCCCTTTCATGTCCCTCGACTTTTATAACTGCCATCTGGTTTCTGTACAAATTGTAAATAGCCTTTCGCTCCCTGTATTTTACCCCTGCCACCTTCCGAATTTGAAAGAGAGTATTCCAGTCAACATTATCAAAAGCTTTCTCTACGTCTACAAATGCTAGAAACGTACGTTTGCCCTTCGTTAATCTAGCTTCTAAGATTCAGTATTGCATCACGTGTTCCAACATTTGTACGGAATCCAAACTGATCTTCCCCGAGGTCAGCTTCTACTAGTTTTTCCATTCGTCTGTAAAGAATTCGCGTTAGTATTTTGCAGCTGTGACTTATTAAACTGATAGTTCGGTAATTTTCACATCTGTCAACACCTGCTTTCTTTGGGATTGGAATTATTATATTCCTCTTGAAGTCTGAGGGTATTTCGCCTGTCTCATACATCTTGCTCACTAGATGGTAGAGTTTTGTCATGACTGGCTCTCCCAAGGCCATCAGTAGTTCTAATGGAATGTTGTCTACTCCCGGGGCCTTGTTTCGACTCAGGTCTTTCAGTGCTCTGTCAAGCACTTCACGCAGTATCTTATCTCCCATTTCATCTTCATCTACATCCTCTTCCATTTCCATAATATTGTCCTCAAGTACTTCGCCCTTGTATAAACCCTCTATATACTCCTTCCACCTTTCTGCCTTCCCTTCTTTGCTTAGAACTGTGTTTCCATCTGAGCGCTTGATGTTCATGCAAGTGGTTCTCTTATCTCCAACGGTCTGTTTAATTTTCCTGTAGGCAGCATCTATCTTACCCCTAGTGAGATAAGCCTCTACATCCTTACATTTGTCCTCCAGCCATCCCTGCTTGGCAATTTTGCACTTCCTGTCAATCTCATTTTTGAGACGTTTGTATTCCTTTTTGCCTGCTTCATTTACTGCATTTTTATATTTTGTCTTTTCATCAATTAAATTCAATATATCTTCTGCTACCCAAGGATTTCTACTAGCCCTCGTCTTCTTACCTACTTGATCCTCTGCTGCCTTCCTTACTTCATATGTGAAACACCCACCATGTTTTAATAACGAAACTCTGAGAATGGCGAGGAAGCAGAGGCTGCTGCACTAGCCTTTTAAAGTGGAACCCACAAATGACGACAAGCGAAGGTTAGTAGGGATGCGTGTGTCTTTGAAAAGATCTATCCGTTTAAAATGGAACGCACAAATGACGACAAGCGGAGGTTAGTAGGGATGCGTGTGTCTGTGAAAAGATCTATACACGAAACATACAACAACTACAACCGTCAAATCTTAGCAAAAGATCTGGCAGAGAGCCGACAAAATTCTGGGTTCATGTAACATCACTAAGCGGGGCTAAGGCTTCCGTTAAGTTCCTTGTTGACTAGTCTGCTGTGGCAGTTTGAGATAGCAAAACGAAAGCCGAAGTTTTGAATTTTACGTTCAAAAAATAATTCACACAGGAGAATCGTATAAATATATCGTCATTTGACCATTGGACGGTCTCCCAGTATGGACGACATAGTAATAACCATGCCTGGCGAATGGAAACAACTGAAAGATCTGGAAGTAAATAAATCACCAGGCCCAGATGGAATCCCAATTCAGTTTTACAAAGAGTACTCTACAGCACTGGCCCCTTACCTAGCCTGCATTTATAGTGAATGTCTCGCCCATCACAAAGTACCAAACGACTGGAGAAACATCGAAGGTGTATCCATAAATAAGAAGGGTAAAAGAACGGATCCGCAGATTACAGACCAATATTCCTAACTTTGGTTTCTGCAGAAACCTTGAACATATTCTCAGTTCAGATATGATAAACTTTCTTGATACTGAGAAGCTTACGTCCACGAAAAGTGTAGTGCGTGCGAAGCTCAGCTTGCCCTTTTCTTAGGTGTTATACAGTGAACTAAGCATGAAGTGCAACAGTCATATTCCATATTCCTAGATTTGCGGGAAGCATTTGACACGGTGTCCTATTATTAACAAAGATATGGGCATGTGGAATAAAAAATGGCTCTGAGCACTATGGGACTTAACTTCTAAGGTCGTCAGTCCCCTAGAACTTAGAACTACTTAAACCTAACCAACATAAGGACAGGACACACACTTACATGCGTGAGGCAGGATTCGAACCTGCGACCGTAGCAGTCGCGCGGTTCCAGATTGTAGCGGCTAGAACCGCTCGGTCACCTCGGCCGGCCGTGTGGAATAAGTGTTCGCCGATATGTGAGTGGCTTGAAAGCTACTTAAGTAACAGAACCCAGCAGGTAGTCCTCTAAGACGAGTGTTCATCAGAAACAACGGTATTGTGAGGAGTGCCCAGGAAAGAGTGGTAGGCCCGCTGTTGCTCTCTAAATATAAGAGTCATTTGGCGGACATGTGGGGCAGCAACCTGCGGTTGTTTGCTGCTGACGCTGTGGTATACAGTAAGATGTCGAAGTTGAGTGACTGCAGGAAGCTACGACTCAGACAAAATTTCCATCTGGTGTGATGAATGTCAGCTAGCTCTGAATGTACAAAAATGTAAATTTATTGGGGCTAAGCAGGAAGAAAAGACCTGTAATGTTTCGAATGCAGTATTACTAGTGTCCTGCCTGACACAGTCAAGTCGTTTAAATATCGGAGCGTAGCGGTGCAAAGCAATATGAGAAAGAATGAGCATCCGAGAACAGTGGTAGGGAAGGCGAACGGTCCACTTCGGTTTATTGGGAGGATTTTACGGAGGAATGTTTCACATAAAGGGGAAAGGATATCGAACGCTGTCGCGACCTATTCTTGAGTACTGTTCGTGTGTTCGGGATCCATATCACGTGGGACTGAAGGAAGACTTCGAAGCAATGCAGAGGCGGGCTGCTAGATTTGTTACTGTAGGTTCGAACAACACGTAAGTGTTGCGGAGAAGCTAAGGGATCTCAAATGGGAATCCCTGGAGCGAAGGCGACGCTCTTTCTGAGAAACACCTTTGAGTAAATTTAGAGAACCGGCATTTGAGGCTGACAGCCGAACGATTCTACTGCCGCTAACACATATTGCGCTTGAGGACCGCGAAGATAAGCTACGAGAAATTATGGCTCATAAGGAGTTATACAGTCACTTGTGTTTCCCTTGCTCTGTTGCGAGTGGAACTGGAAAGGAAATGACAAGTAGTGGTACAGGGTACCCTTTGCCACGCACCATACAGTGGCTTGTAGAGTGTCTATGTAGATATAGATGGAAGCGTCGGGCGTATCCGATATCCGAGATGCGTTCGCGCGGAGTGCTTGGTAGTCAAGACGAGCAGGCCAGGAACTGCAGCTTCCTAAAACAACGGTGTGGCGTGTACTGGAACGACGCCTGCGTATGAAGCCTTAGAACTTCCCGTTACTGCAGCAACTGCGTCCCGGCGATCGTAACAGAACGTCAAAAATCGGCATTTCAGTTCTTCAGGATACGGCAGAGGACAATTTTTCCGCCGGCCGTTGTCGTCGAGCGGTTGTAGGCGCTTCAGTCTGGAACCGCGCGACCGCTACAGTCGCAGGTTCGAATCCTGCCTCGGGCATGGATGTGTATGAAGTCCTTAGGTTTGTTACGTTTTAAGTCCCATAGTGCTCAGAGCCATTTGAACCATTTGAACAATTTTTCCGAACGACTCATCTTTAGGGACGAATCGACGTTCCATCTGTCGGGTAAAGTAAATCGCCTTATATAAAAATTTGGGGGTCACAAAATCCTGGCGTCGTCGTGCAAAACGAAAGAGGCCCACGAAAACTGAATGTGTTTTGTGCCGTTTCTGTTCCCAGTGAATTCATTTTTATGCATGACGGCGTTAACAACACCATCCCGCAACGTTGAACTGGAAGGTATGAAAAACAAGATTTTGTTGATAGCTTTTGCCCTCCCAGGTCACAAGACCTCACACCTAGTGATTTTTTTGTCTGGAGGTACATTAACTGCAGTCTTTGTGGCACCTATGGCAGCAGAATCTATTGAATGGAATGATCAGTCTAATGAGTGCAGAACATGGCTTGAAGGTAAATCGATGGAAGGCTGAAGAAATGAGAAGTAGCAGAAATCAGAATAGTGACAAACTTAACATCAGGATTGATGGTCACAAAGTAGGTGAAGTTAAGGAATTCTACCACCTAGGCAGGATAGTAACGAGTGACGGACTGTGCAAGGAGACATCAAAAGCAGACTAGCACTGGCAGAAAGGGTATCCCTGGCCAAGAGAAGTCTACTAGTATCAAACATAGGGCTCAATTTGAGGAAGAAATTTCTGACAATGTACGTTTGGAGCAAATAGTTGTATGGTAGTGAAACATGGACTGTGGGAAAACCCGAACAGAAGAAAATCGATGCGTCTGAGGTGTGGCGCTGCAGAAGAACGTTAAAAATTAGGTGTACTGATAAGGTAAGAAATGAGGTGGTTCTCCGGAGAATCGGCGAGGAAAGGCATACGTGAAATACACTGGCAAGGATTGGCATAGTTTCAGCAAATAATTGAGGATGTAGGTTGGCTTGCAAGTGCTACTCTGAGATTAAGAGGTTGAGAGGTTGGCACGGGACAGGAATTTGTGGCGCGGCGAGTCACACCAGCCACGAGACTGATGACTATAAAGTAAAAATAAAAATAAATGCAGCTACTCTTCAAGAGTTGAGGAATTGAAGTATTAACGATGTCGATTCACCAAACAGTGATTCGTGTGTGGAATGACATGGAGTACCATTTCGATGTTTCTTCAGCAACGTATGGTACTCATGTTGAGTATACTGCATAGCGTGTTTGCGAACGTAAGACCTTCAAGCTGCCTCTGTCCAGTGACATGCACAGTGTGTTTCTTTCATAGTCTGTACTAAGCAACTGAAATCTATTGTATTTCATTTTGAATCACCCTGTACACATCAGGTATTATTTATCGGTTTCACATGTGGTTCAAATGGTTCAAATGGCTCTGAGCACTATAAGACTTAATATCTGAGGTCATCAGTCCCCTAGAACTTAGAACTACTTAAATCTAACTAACCTAAGCACATGACACACATGCATGCCTGAGGCAGGATTCGAAGCTGCGACCGTAGTGGTCGTGCGGTTCCAGACTGAAGCGCCTAGAACCACTCGGCCACACCAGCCGGCTCACATGTGAAGAAGCACAATTTTCATAGTTTTTTCATGTTCCTCAGCAGCCGTATATTAGTTTTAACATAGGATTACCGGTTGCAAATAACTGTTTGGTTGCAAATAACTGTTTGGTACAATGTCCTAGGTTTCGAGACATACTAAGGGTGTCTTCAACAGAATGAAATTTTGAGAAACCGAAAAATTACTTTGCTACAAAGCAATGGTCATAATTTGCAGCAGCTATACCCAAGTGAAAAATAAAATAAAACGCGTGCAACGTGTGCCTAGATAGGAACAACATCAGACTGTTCTAGATTCTGACCATTGCTTTCTCGCAGTGTAAGTTTACTGTATCTGAAATATTCATTTTGATGAAGACACCCTTCGAGGTGTCGAAACCTCGGTCAATGTACCAAACAGTTACCTGCAAACTATTGGCTATATAGTCCTATGTTGCCGCTCAATAATGACCGAAAGTCCAAAAAGTTCAGAAGTGTATATTACGAGCAAATATATTTTTCACATCCGAAGGCGACCATGATACCTTTTAAAGAATTTTTGGCGGTCGCCGCCTGCGGATTACCTTGTCCGCGGAGCATTTCGTGTCCATTCGGCGGGAGCTTCTTCAGGCCGCTGTCCGCTGAGAGGCGGGGCGCTCTCAAAGGCGGTCGACCACTGAGGCGCCACGGCGGAAGGCCTCAATAGAATCACTTAACGCCGGGCAGGACTGGAAGCCTGGCGCCACAAAAGACGCCGACGCCGAGGCCGCCGCGGCCGTCTCAGGCGCTGGGATGGCCGCCCCTCCGCCTGCGATGTAGTGCTCCACTCCCACGCTCCCTCTCTCCCTCACACACAAACACGCAAGCACACACACACACACACGCACACACACACACACACACACACACACACACGAACTCCCGCTGGCCCCAGATGCAGCGTTTAGGGTCAGCAGGGGCCTCAGCTGCATAAGGAAGCGGACGCACTCCGGGGAGACAGTACTATCCTCCCTGCCGGAAATTGCGTCTGAGCAATGGAGCGTATCCTCGGTCCCTACCCTACACTCTCCCAAACTCCAACACCGCACAGCACAGACAGTCACCGTACACCACCTACAATTCTGCGCAAAATTTCTAGTTTCTTACAACGCACTCTCCTTTCATGGAATATAAAATTAGTGAGAAACAGTCTAGATCGCAGTGGTTATTTTATTTAAAATGACCGGTTTCGGCCTCGTTTTAGGCCACCTTCAGAATAGCACTGTGAAGGATGGAAATCGTGGTAGTTACAGAAAGAAGTCAGTGGTTTAAAATAGAGTAATTTATACTTATTAAAATCGAGGAGTCGTTACCCATCAGCTGAAGCTGACAATGCCCAGAACAGTCACTAGACCTCAGCCGCCGAAACTGTTGCTGTTGGCTAGGCAGCATTGCGTTGTGTAGACCTGCTGAAGTAGTGTTTGTGCTGTATGACGTAAACATCAGCCAATGAGGACGATTTACATAAATTACGTACCATTTGAAGTTACAGTTTACCTAAAAGTGAATAATTATAAAAAAAGTAGTACCTGTAGGACAAAAACATTGTTGAAAATAGTAACTGCAATAAGATTAATCAAAAATTATTTTACTTATTTCTTGTAGTACCATTTGACGGAATCAAAACATCATTAGCGATAGGAAAGACTCTGTAACAGCAAATGCGAATGCGTTGATCAAGGCTAGTGAAGATGTTGGTCTAAGGATAAGACAAAACTAAATACCTGGTTACTACCAGAATGCCAACAGCAGTAGATCAGGAATTGTTAAGAGTAGGAGACATGCAGTTTGAAAAAGTGAACACATGTAAGTAACTAGGCGTGGACATCACTTCGAGAAATGAGATTGAATCCGAATTGAATAAGAGATTACGGGCGGAAAATGCGTGCTACTTCTCACTGAATCGACTACTTTCATCACGGATATTGTCTAGGAATTTAAAGATTAGAATATACAAAACTATTATTCTACCAGTTATGCTGTATAAGTGTGAGACTTGCTCTCTCACTTTGTAAAATGAAAAGCCGTTTCGAGTATTTGTAAACAAAATTTGAGGAAAATTTTCGCAGAAAAAAGGGATGACATTAGCGGAGAGGCGAAAACTCCATAACGAAGAGGTTCACGAACTCTGTTCAAGCCCTGACGTAATCATTATTATTAAATCACGTAGGCTGCGAGGGGCGGGTCACGTAGCTCGAATGGATGAGGGCAGGGCAGCGCGCAGAGTACTGGTAGGGCACTTAGAGGGAAAACGTCCTGTGGGGAGACCGAGGCGTAGATGGGAGGACAATGTGAAGGCTGATTTGAAGAGCCTAGGTATTGAAGGTGAATGGAAGAACATAGCCCAAGACAGGGACACATGGCGAAAATACGTTGCTGTGGTAATGGACTCTCGAGTCCGGTATGACCAGTGAGTGAGTGACCATTTGACGGTAATAATTTATTAACCAGTACACGGATATATTATACTGTTTAAACTAATTATTTCCATCAAATGGTAATAAGAGAAATAATTTTAATTAATCGTACTGAAGTTAGTCACTACTTTTAACAATGTGTTCTGTCCTATAGGCACTACCTTTTATAATTATTCACTTTTAGATAAACTGTACCTTCAAATGATATGTAATTTATGTAAATTCTTCCTCATTGGGTGACGCTTATGTTGTACAGCACAAAAAAGCCCTCACTAGATCTATACCACGCAGTGCTGCGTAGCCAGCAACAGCAGTTTCAGTGACCGAGGTCTACTGACTATTCTGGACATCGTCAACTTTAGTTCAAGGGTAACAACTCTTCGATTTTCAAAAAGTGGTTCAAATGGTTCTGAGCACTATGGGACTCAACTGCTGAGGTCATAAGTCCCCTAGAACTTAGAACTACGTAAACCGAACTAACCTAAGGACAACACAAACATCCATGCCCGAGGCAGGATTCGAACCTGCGACCGTAGCGGTCGCGCGGTTCCAGACTGTAGCGCCAGAACCGCTCGGCCACCAGCGGCCGGCTCTTCGATTTTAATAAACATAAATTACTCTATTCTAAGTCACTGACTTTTTCATGTAACTAGTACGATTTCTATGATTCACAGTGCTATTCTAAAGATGGCCAAAGACTAGGCCGAAACCGGTCATTTTAAATAAAATAACCATTTCTATCTAGACTGTTTTTCACTAATTTTATATTGCTTACAAAATCGATGTTCTCAGAAAATACCAAAAATTTTGTATCCTTTCATCGAAGTCTGGCTGAGTGAAATGCTTACTCTTTCTGAGGCTTCTTTTCCGGGGCTGTATATCGAACAGCTGAAGCAGGGATTGGCGCTATACAGCCAGCCAATGAAATGTATATTCATTACATAATTTAGATAGACGTTGCTCCACAACAGTCATGTACCTTCTGAACCTCTTATTGGAAACCACAATAACAGATCTTCACTAATTCTATTTCGCTAAGTTTCGAACTACAAGATCATGATCAGGGCATAAAACATCAGTTTTACATTCGTTGATAATGTCGAATTTGAGGGGCTAAATATATATAAGCTGTTTATAATAAGCTAACTGATAAACTTTCGCTACTACGGAGTAGTACATGTAATGGTAGCGAACATAAGCAGTAGTGAAAAGTATGTAAATATTTAAAGGTCGCACTGTCTTCTAGTAATGTAACATGTTCCGCAAGACGGTGTCCATGGGCCATTGTTGTTACGAATTGAAGTAAATAATCGTCATCCCTTGTGACATGATAGTGCATACAAGTGATACGTCATTACTTGGACATGTTACGTACCTGGATTCTTGTAGCACAGAATGGCGTCTGCTACGGGCGACCGTATATTTTGGCTTGAAGCATATGTAGTGTAGATAGATGATGACATAAAAGAAGATTGCACATTTAATATGAATGTTCTGATCCTCACGGTCCCATCTTGACCATAGATCCTACACGAAACACCATGTGATAGCATCCCCCCAAAAAAGGTATAAACCTTTTTTTAGGGACGTCATTACTGTTTCTTCTCACAAAGGTGTGGGGATGATATGCACTAAGCAAAACGTAAATTCTTATGCGACGTAGTTCCATAATATTGAAGTGGGACAGGCGGCGGCGTGAAGTCATTAATTTATTCTGATAATATATTTCACCACACAAAGATTTCCAGTAAGACAATTGACAAACATTACTGTAAGAAGGAATATTTTAATTATGATATATACAGGCAGATTGCTATTTCAATATTTTTACAAAAGCAAAATTTTTCCAGTACATACTGAAAAAATCTTTTCTTTCCAGCATCGCTACGTAGTAGACATGGTCACGAAATACTACGCAGAGCCGACTGGTACATTCCTGAAAAGTTGTGAACAATCATAATGACAGCAAAACAAAGTCTGAGTCACTAGTTCTTTTCTTAATGTGCGACCAATTTCGAACTGACTAGCAGATCATCTTCAGATCTAACAAGTAAATTGGGAAATGGAAGAAAGAGGCGCGTCAGTGGCACTACAGATCTTAAACTATCTTGAATTTATTCGTGCCTGGTTCTGCAAAAGTGCAGTTTGTCAGCAGAGATAGAAAACACTAAGCATGCAGTGGACGAAAATTGTATAATCAGTAACGTGACATTTGCACAAGTCAGTGGCCATTATTTAGATACAATTCAAAGGAGATTCTTCCATTGCAAAAAAGAAGAAAAAGAAAAACACGATTACCCAATATACGCTGAAGTGCCAAAGAAACTGGTATAGGTATAAGTATTCAAATACAGAGGTTTGTAAACAGGCAGAACACGGCGCTTCGGCCGGCAACGTCTATATAAGGCAACAAGTGTCTGGCGCACTTGTTAGAGCGGTTACTGCTCCTACAACGGTAGGTTATCAAGATTTAACTGAGTTTGAATGTGTTGTTATCGTCAGCGCATGAGTGATGGTACACAGCAAAAAAATGGCTCTGAGCACTATGGGACTTCTGAGCTCATCAGTCCCCTAGAACTTAGAACTACTTAAACCTAACTAACCTAAGGACATCACACACATCCATGCCCGAGGCAGGATTCGAACCTGCGACCATAGCGGTCGCGCGGTTCCGGACTGTAGCGCCTAGAACCGCTCGGCCACCACGGCCGGTGGTACACAGCATCTACAATGTAGCGATGATGTGGGGATTTTCCCCTACGACCATTTCACGAGTGTAACGTGAATATCAGGAATCCGATAAAACATCAGATCTCTAACATCGCTGCGGCCGGAAAAAGATCCTGCAAGAATGGGACCAACGACGACTGAAGAAACTCGTTCAACATGATAGAAGTGCAACCCTTCCGAAAATTGCTGCAGATTTCAATGCTGGGCCATCAAGAAGTGTCAGCGTGCGAAGCATTCAACGAAACATCATCGATATGGGTTTTCGAAGACAAGGGCCCACTCGTGTACCCTTGATGACTGCACATAACAAAGCTTTACGCCTCGCATGGGGCAGACATTTGTCTGTTTATGACTAGAAACATGTTAGCTGGTCGGACGACTTCGTTTCAAATTATATCGAGCGCATGGACGTGTACTTGTATGGAGACAACCTCATGAATCCATGGATGGACTGTTCAAGGTGATGGAGGTTCTGTAATGATACGGGGCGTGTGCAATTGGAGTGATATGGGACCCCTGACACGTCTAGATACGACTATGGCACGTGACACGTACATAAGCATCATGTTTGATCACCTGCATCCATTCATGTCCACTGCGCATTACGACGTACTTGGGCAATTCCAGCAGGACAATGCGAGACACTACACGTCCAGAATTGCTATAGAGTGGCTCCAGTCACACTCTCTTGAGCTTAAACACTTCCGCTGGCCACCAAACTCCTCAGACATGAACGTTATTGAGCACATCTGGGATGCCTTGCAACGTGTTGTTCGGAAGAGATCTCCGTCCCCTCATACTCTTACTGAATTAAGGGCAGCCCTGCAGGACTCATGTTGTCAATTCCCTCCAGCACTACTTCGGACATTAGTCGAGTCCATGCCACGTGCTGTGGTACTTCAGCTTGCTCATGGGGGGTCCTGCACGATAGTAGGCATGTGTAACAATTTCTTTGGTTCTTCAGTGTGTTTTGGTGAAAAAGTAATAGAGGAGAATCTCGGCGAGGAGCAGTTTGGCTTTAGACGGAATACGCGCACCAGAGATGCAATAGGGCTCCTACGAATCTTGGGAGAAAGGTTTATTGAAAAAGGAAGAGACCTATATATGTGCTTCATCGATTTAGAAAAGGCATTTGACAATGTGGTTTGGGACAAGCTGGCGACTATTATGAGGGAAAAGAGAGTGGACTGGAAAACCAGAAGACTTATAAACTCATTATACCTTAATCAAAAACTTTCAGTTAAAGTGAGAGGAGAAAGTACAAACTGGATCAGACTAGGGAAAGGAGTAAGACAAGGATGCTGTTTATCACCTACTCTTTTCAACCTGTACTTGGAAAATATGATTGACCAATGCTCATTAGATGACAAAGGAGTAGAAATTGGAGGAAGAAGAGTAGGGTGCTTGAGATTTGCTGGTGACATGGTCCTCCTAGCCACAGGGGAAAAAGAATTACAGGATATGGTGGACACCATTGCAACTAACGGGAAAAAATATTGAATGAAAATTAACACGAATAAAACAAAAGTATTGGCAATAGGAGGAAATAAGGAAATAAAAATTGTGCTGAATGGAGAAACACTAGAACAGGTGCAAAATTTTAAGTATCTTGGAAGCAGGATAGACACCGACTGGAAGTGCACCACAGAAATTAAAACAAGGATAGCAATGGCAAAAGAGGCGTTTTATAAGAAAAGGAGAATCTTCTGCAGCGGTCTGGACAGAGAACTCAGAAAGAGACTCATAAAATGTCTTGTATGGAGTGTTCTTCTATATGGCGCTGAAACATAGACTATGAGGAAAAAAAAGACAGGGAAAGGCTGGAGGCTTTTGAGATCTGGACATGGCGGAAGATGGAAAGAATAAGTTGGATGGACAGAGTAAAAAATGAAGAGGTACTGAGAAGAGTGGGAGAGAAAAGACAGTTACCAGATGTAATAAAGAGAAGAAAAAGAAATTGGATTGGGCATATATTACGAAAGAATGACGGACTGATAAAAACAGTTTTAGAAGGTTATGTAGAAGGGAAAAGGAAGCGAGGAAGGAAGAGATTCCAGATACTGGATGACATGATAGACGGTACCACATACAGCAGCCTTAAGAAGGAAGAAATGGATCTCAGAAAATGGAGAGGCAAAGGACCTGCTAATATAGCAGATAACTGATGATGATGATGTGTTATAAAACAAAGCTAGGAAACAACCCCACAATAAACCTTACATTGTACATTTCCATGCTTGTTTACAGATTTTGTGACATAGTGGGTAATTAACAAACGCATCTAATTGGCATTATTTGAGTTCTCCATCTGTTAAAACAAATTTAAGCAGTTGCCTTCATGTAATAAATAAAATACTCAGGGGCCTTACTTTAAGATAAAGTGGAATAGGGAATCGAGCTATAATAACAGCTATATACTACTACGACACATTAACAGAAGACGTGCTTAATATTGGCGAGGGGAAAAAGGAGTGGTCGTTAGGGTGTGCCACATACCAAATCAGGTTGAGTGACGAGCGACACACTGGTGGGTTTACGTATGACGTAGGTCACCTCCAATCTACGCCAACTGAAAAGGAAAACACGTTAAGTTTAGCGGAACGAGGGAACCCATCGTATGATTCACATTTACTGGAGAACCTAGACATATATATTGAAGTAAACGCTCTTCCTTAGGATTGAGAGTTCTTTTCTATTGTCAGTATAAACTACCACCCTTGGTTGCTATATGCGAAATCTCCGTGTTACTGTCGATACGAGTAAATTAATGCTTATGTCTTAATAAATGTGTACCTAGTGCAGTTTTACATTGTGTAAGAGTATGATCATCGAAGAGAGTTTTCAATGTTCGCAAAATTGCGTCTAGTTAGGAGTCACAACATGCTATCTTAATAACACCGGTGTGTAAATACTTAATTTTTCCCAGTGAGATGTTATGACAAGTCTTGTGTCAAAAAGCATTATCTGCTCCATAAACCATCTTTAAAAATTTGATTTGTGTAAGGCCGATTCAGTTTTATCTCCATCAGTAGCACAGTCTTGCCGACGAAATTAAATTCCCTCCTTAATTTAGGTTGGTGTTGCCTAGGATTAAATTTATTGTACATACGATTAAATCGAGAGTTGTCGTTTTCGTGTAACGCATTTGGAGAATTAAAGGGCATAAAACGCACGCATCACTCCATTATACGCCATGTTCTGACGTGTGTGCTTCCTAGGGGCTGCAACTATGCCACGGTGCTTACTACGAATGGAAAACGGAGGATGTTCTATCCACTAATAAGTACCATTTTCCTGTATGTCTTGTACTTTTCGTGCAGTCGTCTCCAGAAATCCCACAAGGGTACTTACGAATAAGCTCGTATATTCCAGTCTCTGTCTTCTCCTACAGTTTTCGAATTCTACAGCTTGTTTCACGGAAGTTATCTCCTTATAATGTAAAACGTATCCTGTCATACAGTTCCAATTTCACTTCAGTGTTTTCACACTGTTTCCGATCGTGCTGAGCACCTCTTCATTTCTTGCTGGACTGTAAAATTGCGAAAAACAATTGTTACTTTGTTTACTGAACCATCCTTGACGATGCCTGGACTGCTCATCGATTTTGCATACAGATGTAGGTAGCATTCCTGCAACACATGGCGCCGGGAAGTGGCAGTCCTGTGGTGCTGTGTTCGGACGACAATCCGCGCAGGAAATTGCATCCTGCCGGGCGCCTCAGGTATTCTCGGTCCGTCGCCGGCCGGGAAGCCATCTGGGCAGCAGCCGCTGTCGGATTCCCCCTGACGCCGTCCGCAGCGGCGGGCACTAGCGTCACCAACACCAGCGCCGACACCAATACCACCACCAGCGCCATCTGTCACCAACACGTCTGGCCAGGTGGGCCGCGCGCCGCCCTCTGTGTCCCGCATGCTAACGACAGCGCCGGACCGAACGCTCTGCGCCCACCACACCCTGTGTTTTCCTCCGGGGAACACTGCCACAGGCATATTCAGACGAATTTCAGGCCGTCTCTTTGTGGGTAAAGAAACATGACATGACTTCCTTCAAGTTGGGGGACATGAGGTTATAACTCCGATCCCAGGTCTGGGCAGCGGCGTTTGTCGTACTTCTACATCTACGTATACACCACAAGACACTTCACGACCTGCGACGGAGAATGCAATTGATCATCATCATCGTTATCAGGTGGTGGGGGATTTTCGAATGATTTGCCTCTCTCTATTTTTTATAATGGCAGGTTTCCTCGCTCACGATAGCTCGTACAGTGGAAGTTCGACTCGAGGTCTTATTTAATTTCGTGCCGTCACTTTTTTCTTGGTGGTTCAACTGGCCTTCGATAGAGCACATTAATATCCAAGTACTGTCTCGCTTAACTCAGTCTTTCCTCCACGGTCATTTCCACTTACAGGTTTGTCCTTATATGATCTTTTCCGAATTCGCCTCCTTGCCTTTTCTAGAGCTGACCAATACATTCGTTTTGAGTCACCATTCTTCTGACTCTTCGTACTTCCATATTTAAATTGGATGATGGTGGAACATCAGCTGGCATAATTTTTATTAAAAATGAAACTTCTGCAGCTGTACTTAAGATTTCATATTTATTTGGCTACTAGTTTCGACGTTGCGTCAACGCCATCTTCAGGTCTGTACACTTTGATGATATCAATTGTGTGTGGCTGAGTACTAGAAGTCCGCGGTGTAACTGCCCACCATCCTTGTGGAGTACGTATTGGTCTCACCGCGGACTCAGCCACACACAATTGATATCATGAAAGTGTACGGACCTGAAGATGGCGTTGACGCAACGTCGAAACTAGTAGCCAAATAAATATAAAATATGAAGCACAGCTGGAGGAATTTCATTTTTAATAAAAATTCTTCTGACTGGTTTCATGTGACCCGCCACAGATTTCTCTCCTGTGCCATTCCTCTTCACCTCAAAGTAACACTTGGAACCTACGTCCACAATTATTTGCTGGATGTATTTCCTCAAAAGATTTTACCCTCTACAGCTCCCTCTGGTACTATGAAAATCATTCCGTTACATCTTAATAGATCTCCTACCATCCTGTCCATTCTTCTCGTCAGTGTTTTCCACATATTCCTTTACTCACTGCTCCGGAGAACCTCCCCAGTCTTTAGCTTATTAATCCACCTAATTTTCATAATTCTTCCGTAAAACCACTTCTTAAAAACTTCGATTTACTTCTATTCCGTTCTTTCCACAATCCGTGTTTCACTACCACACAATCCTGTGCGCCAAACATACATTGTCACAAAGTTATCCCTCAAATTAAGGCCTATGTTTGATACTAGTAGACTTTCCTTGGCCAGGAATGCCCTTTATCCCAATACCAGTCTACTTACTAAGTCCTACTTGTTCCTTTCGCTACGAGTTATTTTGCCGCCTTGGTAGCATCATTTGTAACTCGCGGTGGCATTTGATGTTTCTGCAGGATAAGCTAATACCCGCTACATTGTGTACGCTACTATCCCCATGGTATAAGCATTTCAGGGAGAGGAAGGTAATGTGCTTTTCAGCAAGACAATCCTCAACCACATATGGCTGCTGCGACGCAATGTTTTCTTCCTCGTGCACAAAAACTGACACGGCCTGCAAGATCAACAGTTCTCTCGCCAGCTGAATACTTAAGGGACATGGTAAAATGGGAAGTTCCTCGTTCTCCACAGCCTGTAAAAACTACTGCAAAATTAAAATTGCAACAAAATGAACAAGATGCTCGAATTATCCTGCCTTGGAGGCGTTTAAGTGGGAGATGTCTCAGAGCTGGATAGTGACAGATGGTGAAGCGAGACTGGACGCGCACGTAGTTTATGTATCAGCCGATAGAGGACAATATTGGATAGGGGGACTGTGATTTTAGTTTCGATTGTGCCCACTAGAGTGCACTAAAGTAATAGAATGTTTTCATAAACTGTTCTAGGATTTCCATAAAGTGTTATTGTTTCTTTCTCTGTATGTAAAATGTTATAAATGTGTTTTAGCAGTATGAATGATGCGTGAGCGTGGTTTAAGGTTAATATGAAAATTGTTTAACGAGTTATGTAGTGAGATTTAGCGTGGGAACATTTCGAATAAGTATGAATATGGACGAAGGGGATTTTTGTAGAATAGATTTGTAAAGTAAGTTTATGGTAAAGGGAAAGTTAATTCATGTATAAATAACAATGGTAAAAAACTTTATGCATAAGTAAAACTTCAGCACTTAAGTCGGTAAAAAGTGCAGTCGTTAGGTTTACTATTTTGCGATTGGTTACTGACGAAAAGCGCGGATTGACGCAGGAGAATGTTGTTTTGCTATTGGCTGTTGACTGAACTGACCAATGGTAAAGCAATATTCTTCGCGCGCCTTTCTCTGCTGGTCGAGAAGACTTACAGTATTCTCGAAGAGAGTCGAAGCCTAGCCATGAAACACATCGGACGTGTGTAGTAGTAGTTCCGATGGAAACGATAAGTTTCCGGATACAGCAGTGTTTCATACATCAAAAGTGTTGTAAAGTGACGGCAAAATTATTCCGATTGGTGTGTAGAAATTTTGGAATTTTTAAGTGAATTTTGTGACGAGAAGAGACATAAATTCCGCTTGGCGTATTGAGCGGGTCATTGGCTAAAATCTGTGACTGCGTTAGGTACCGACAGACTTCATATTTGGCGAGCATTCTCAATCAAAAACAATCAGTATTTTGTAGCTATTACGTATTCGGGAAATGCAACACCATAAGCTTGCTAATGTGAGTGAAAGGGACTGTGAGTGACTGTGTTAAGACCTGCACGGGCTTGGCAGTGATACTTGTTCACCTAAGTTTCAGAATATGTTAATTCAGGACAAAATATCCAAACTTTCATTTGTGTGACAACTTTCTCCCGAAACGTAGATTAGTGACTCAAATTGCAGCCTGGTTTACGTTGAGGTACAGTAGGTTTCACTCGGCTTTCCTACTGATGATCTGCTGAGACAATGTTCACAGGTAGGTGCAGGTCCGTCGTAAAGGGACGGAAAGAACCGCGCCGCCGCAGCAGGATGCCAATATGCGCCTTTATAATAGGTCGCATGCGAGCATACACGCTTGCCTTGCCAGCAGAGGAAGGTACACATTGTATTGATACCACTCTTTGGGTACCCTATACTGCAACATGAGTTTTTCATTTGGTCTGAATTTGTTGTCATTTATTCCCGCAATGATGAACTGCTGTCAGACCACTTGCCAGTAAGGCAACATTTCCAGAATAAATTTTCACCATGAATTGCCGTGCTTCGGTAGCTCAGTAATTAGAGCACTTTCCCTTGAAAGACAAATATCTCGTGTTCGAAGCTCGGTTCGACGTACAGTTTTAATCTGCCAGTGTATTATGAGTTAAGCGCTGTTGGGGGTTGGTGAGCAGTTGGATGGGTCACCGTCCCGGACTGCGGATTGTGCACTCAGCAATTGTGAAGCCAATTGAGGAGCTGCTTGACTGAGAAGGAGCGGCGCCGGTCACGAAAATACTGACGACGGACGTGAGGGAGGTGTGCTGACTACATGCCATTCCATATCTGTATCCGGTATCGCCTAAGGGCTGAGGATGACACGGCGACCGGTCTGTGCCGTTGGGCTTTCAAGGCCTGTTCGCTCCTTGATTTTATTGTGAGTTATTCAATCCAGGTATGTCCCTACTTATGAATTGTGTAATTATTACGGAGCCACTACTCGGATTTTGAAATAAAAACACAGTGCAATTCGTCTTTTTAGAAATAGCAATAGAAATTACTGTAGTTCCATTTTAAAAAGGGATGTCGATAGCGATGTGTCTGTAATTAGGGAAGAACTGCCTTTATTGTACCGGCACATAAATTGTCTCACTGCTTACTAACATTTAGTGGCGTTGGCGTGAACAACACTATTGGCCATTAAAATAGCTACACCACGAAGATGACGTACTACAGACGCGAAATTAAACCGACAGGAAGACGATGCTGTGATATGCAAATGCTGACATGAGGAAAGTTTCCAACCGATTTCTCATACACAAACAGCAGTTTCCCGGCGTTGCGTGGTGAAACATTGTTGTGATGCCTCATGTAACGAGGAGAAACGGGTGCCATCACGTTTCCGACTTTGATAAAGGTCGGTTAGTAGCCTATCGCGATTGCGGTTTATCGTATCGTGGCATTGCTGCTAGCGTTGGTCGAGATCCAATGACTGTTAGCAGAATATGGAATCGGTAGGTTCAGGAGGGTAATACGGAACGCCGCGCTGGATTGCAACAGCTCCGTATCACTAGCAGTCGAGATGACAGCCATCTTATCCTCATGGCTGTAACGGATCGTGCAGCCACGTCTCGATCCTTGAGTCAACAGATGGGGACGTTTGCAAAACAACAACCATCTGCACGAACAGTTCGACGACGTTTGCAGCAGCATGGACTATCAGCTCGGAGACCGTGGCTGTGGTTACCCTTGACGCTGCATTACAGACAGGAGCGCCTGCGATGGTGTACTCAACGACGAACCTGTGTGCACGAATGGCAAAACGTCATTTTTTCGGTTGAATTCAGGTTCTGTTTACAGCATCACGATGGTCGCATCCGTGTTTGGCGACATCACGGTGAACGCACATTGGAAGCGTGTGTTCGACATCTCCATACTGGCGTATCACCCGGCGTGATGGTATGGGGTGCCACTGGTTACACGTCTCAGTCACCTCTTGTTCGCAATGATGGCATTTTGAACCGTGGACGTTACGTTTCAGATGTGTTACGACCCGTGCCTCTACCCTTCACTCGATCCCTGCGAAACCCTACATTTCACCAGGATAATGCACGGCCGCATGTTGCAGGTCCTGTACGGGCCTTTCTGGATACAGAAAATGTTCGACTGCTGCCCTGGCCACCACATTCTGCAGATCTCTCACCAGTTGAAAACGTCTGGTCAATGGTGGCCGAGCAACTGGCTCGTCACAATACGCCAATCACTACTCTTGGTGAACTGTGGTATCGTGTTGAAGCTGCATGGGCAGCTGTACCTGTACACACCATCCAAGCTCTGTTTCACTCAATGCCCAGGCGTATCAGGGCCGTTATTACAGCCAGAGGTGGTTGATCTGGGTACTGGTTTCTCAGGATAATGCCTCCAAACTGAGTGAAAATGTAATCACATATCAGTTCTAGTACACTCCTGGAAATTGAAATAAGAACACCGTGAATTCATTGTCCCAGGAAGGGGAAACTTTATTGACACATTCCTGGGGTCAGATACATCACATGATCACACTGACAGAACCACAGGCACATAGACACAGGCAACAGAGCATGCACAATGTCGGCACTAGTACAGTGTATATCCACCTTTCGCAGCAATGCAGGCTGCTATTCTCCCATGGAGATGATCGTAGAGATGCTGGATGTAGTCCTGTGGAACGGCTTGCCATGCCATTTCCACCTGGCGCCTCAGTTGGACCAGCGTTCGTGCTGGACGTGCAGACCGCGTGAGACGACGCTTCATCCAGTCCCAAACATGCTCAATGGGGGACAGATCCGGAGATCTTGCTGGCCAGGGTAGTTGACTTACACCTTCTAGAGCACGTTGGGTGGCACGGGATACATGCGGACGTGCATTGTCCTGTTGGAACAGCAAGTTCCCTTGCCGGTCTAGGAATGGTAGAACGATGGGTTCGATGACGGTTTGGATGTACCGTGCACTATTCAGTGTCCCCTCGACGATCACCAGTGGTGTACGGCCAGTGTAGGAGATCGCTCCCCACACCTTGATGCCGGGTGTTGGCCCTGTGTGCCTCGGTCGTATGCAGTCCTGATTGTGGCGCTCACCTGCACGGCGCCAAACACGTATACGACCATCATTGGCACCAAGGCAGAAGCGACTCTCATCGCTGAAGACGACACGTCTCCATTCGTCCCTCCATTCACGCCTGTCGCGACACCACTGGAGGCGGGCTGCACGATGTTGGGGCGCGAGCGGAAGACGGCCTAACGGTGTGCGGGACCGTAACCCAGCTTCATGGAGACGGTTGCGAATGGTCCTCGCCGATACCCCAGGAGCAACAGTGTCCCTAATTTGCTGGGAAGTGGCGGTGCGGTCCCCTACGGCACTGCGTAGGATCCTACGGTCTTGGCGTGCATCCGTGCGTCGCTGCGGTCCGGTCCCAGGTCGACGGGCACGTGCACCTTCCGCCAACCGCTGGCGACAACATCGATGTACTGTGGAGACCTCACGCCCCACGTGTTGAGCAATTCGGCGGTACGTCCACTATACGCCCTCGCTCAATGTCCGTCAACTGCACATACGGTTCACGTCCACGCTGTCGCGGCATGCTACCAGTGTTAAAGACTGCAATGGAGCTCCGTATGCCACGGCAAACTGGCTGACACTGACGGCGGCGGTGCACAAATGCTGCGCAGCTAGCGCCATTCGACGGCCAACACCGCGGTTCCTGGTGTGTCCGCTGTGCCGTGCGTGTGATCATTGCTTGTACAGCCCTCTCGCAGTGTCCGGAGCAAGTATGGTGGGTCTGACACACCGGTGTCAATGTGTTCTTTTTTCCATTTCCAGGAGTGTATAATATATTTGTCCAATGAATACCCGTTTATCATCTGCATTTCCTCTTTGTGTAGCAAGTTTAATGGCCAGTAGTGTATTTGTTTCGTGGAGCCATACTGTCAGGTATGAGCTCTGTGTCTGAGAAACGTTGATGTTTTTGTAGTTTTATGGTTCAAATGGTTCAAATGGCTCTGAGCACTATGGGACTCAACTGCTGAGGTCATTAGTCCCCTAGAACTTAGAACTAGTTAAACCTAACTAACCTAAGGACATCACAAACAGCCATGCCCGAGGCAGGATTCGAACCTGCGACCGTAGCGGTCTTGCGGTTCCAGACTGCAGCGCCTTTAACCGCACGGCCACTTCGGCCGGCTGTAGTTTTATCATTTTCTGTACATGGCGAAGGGAATTACCGTAATTAAAGTAAGTGGCAACGTAATGTTTTATATATTGGTGAATATAGATGTAATAATCTTAGCACTTAGCTAGTCTTAAATCTGTATTCCTTGTTGTTCATTTGTAGGAAACTGACAAAGAGAAAACGACGACATTGCCTATAATGTGCCGGTATAAATTTCCAATATCGTACAGGTACAATTTAAGATACTTACTCGTATAACATGCTTTAAATATTGTATTAGCACTATTGTTGCAGCAAAACATATAGAAGTGATGTTCTGACCTTTAATGTTTTCTTTATTATAAATTAGACAAACAAATAAATAAGTATTAATATTGCATTATAGAAAGACAAATGCGTTGTTGGAAGTAGAGCACAGATGAATTGCATTTAGCCGTAACAGCAATAAAAGACTAAGTTATCTGTGCACCGTTCAATCTTTTGACCAACTTTGTTGTGTGGGAGCGAAAGCTGGGTTGATTCAGGCTACCTTATCAACAAGGTTGAGGTTACGGATATGAAAGGAGCTAGGATGATTGCAGATACTAGTAGATGGGAACAATGGCAGGAGGGTGTCCACAATGAGGAAATCAAAGAAAAACTGGGAATGAACTCCATAGATGTATCAGTCAGGGCGAACAGGCTTAGATGATGGGGTCATGTTACACGCATGGGAGAAGCAAGGTTACCCAAGAGACTCATGGGTTCAGCAGTAGAGGGTAGGAGGAGTCGGGGCAGACCAAGGAGAAGGTACCTGGATTCGGTTAAGAATGATTTTGAAGTAATAGGTTTAACATCAGAAGAGGCACCAATGTTAGCACTGAATAGGGGATCATGAAGGAATTTTATAAGGGGGACTATGCTCTAGACTGAACGCTGAATGGCATAATCAGTCTTAAATGATGATGATGATGATGATGATGATGATGATGATGAGGATCATGGGTTAATTGACTGTGGACGTATATTACATATACGTACGTCAACAGTAACAGGAATTCTGGAAATAGAAACGAGAATGCAAAGTGGGATACAGTGGTGTGTTTTCTAACGAAGTTGAAACCAAATTGAAAGCACATATTCTTGCATTTGATGAGATGACGTCTCGTTCAGGTAGGTCGTAATAAAATATGAAAGCTCCAAACGAAACACTGAAGCCCCTGCCAGTGAGCCTGTCAGCTGAGCAACAATCCATGCTTTCTTTAAAAAAAGCAGTGCCTGCAAATAGCGACGTAAGAAATAAAATATGGAACGTTTCCTTACGCTAGAACATACCTTTAAACTGAGTGAAATTGTTAATACGGGCAGCACAGTTTCTGTAACCACTGGCACAAATTAGGAAACCATATTCTTAATTTGAACCACTTGCAGATGTTTAGAAAATCATGTGTAGTATGTTTCCAGAATTTCCAGTCGTTAAATCACATACCAAGAACGATAGCCTATAGAGGCGGTTGGTGTTTTTTGTAACTTACTGTGTAAGCTGTAATAAATAAAGTTTCAAAAGTGGTACAATTTAGGAAACCAGCAGCTAAAATAACTATGAAAAGAGGCTGTACATTGAGTAATAACTTTATCACAAATCTGGATTAAAAGGGAATTGTCTTAAATGTTTCTAGAAATATTTTTATGTTGTGGAGTTAGCTTTGTCGATGTGCCTTCAATTCGTGGGTTCTAACGTTTCGTTGGTTCTACATACATTTTACAGAATTAGTTTTTAATTTTAGCTTGGTTATACGAGTAGAATTAATAGCCTTCCTCATTTATTTAGAGTGTGAAACTGGAAGAAGGTATAGTAAGACCGAGGAGTGGATGGCACAAAACATGGTGATTATGAAACAGCATCAATGTAAAAATACCCAAAGTGACGAAACAGAAAAAGAAAAAAAAATTTGTCCAAGAAAAATAAACATTTCAGTGCGTAAAATATTACTCAGAGAGCAAGAACCTAGGTGTTCACATCGTTTTGTATAATGCCGGTGATATGTTTCATCACTTCCCTTTTTCAAATTAAATTCGTAATTTCTACTGTTAGTGTCGTAGCTGCAAAAGAGACGAATTCAACGGCGCTTCACTCTTCAAAGCTCCTTTGATCCCCCGAAAGAAACTATAGATAAAGCTATTAATTGAATGTTGACAGTAGCGGTACTCTTCTACGAATCGCCTATGTGATGCTCAAAGGGCAAAACTCTTCCACGAACCTTCACACTACAACAGTGATTCGGCGCCTCACGGTGCAACGTACATAAGCAACAAAGAAGGAAGAATGAAGAAGATCATATTATGGCGTAACAGCGGTAGCTGTTTGCCACCCAGTGCATTTAATTTAACTTTGATAGGCGAGTTTAATTAACTGTAGGCGCTTTGATCAAGTTACCAACGTCAAGCGTTTCCAGAAGCTGCCACTACACTTCAGAATGCATAGAAACAGACGACGGTTCTTTTGTTTCGAATTCATGAATGTTTCAGAGACCTGTTATCAGGCGGCAATCCTCTGTAAGCTAGTTAAACTTTATGCACAAATTGTGATGTACACGCATACAACGACACGAGTGCTTCCCTTGGTCGTCTGGGAGAATTTCCTCCCTCGGTGCATCATTATTATTTTTTCTCCCTCTCGTACTACCGAGCAAATTAAATTCGTTATTAGATTCCGACCCTTGCAAATGTTATCAAAACAGGGAATGTTTTTAATAAACTGAATCCCTTTCGGTTAGTCAGAATAGTAGCAGCTCTAAAATATTTTCACTGAGTCTGGAGAATGAATATAGATGACGACCTCTTGGGGCAATTGAGTTTTGTCACCGAGAATTTCGCTGCACGAGGTGAAACATATTTCTTTATCTATTGCGTGCTATCTGAATCAATGTCGGTGACTAGATATTGTTTTCCGATTGTAACTGTTTGAAACAACGCCGCACCTCGGGTTTCCGCCATAGAATAGCAGCCATAAATTCATTTCCACTGAAATGCAATTCCCAGCGCAGTCGCAGGTTGTTCTGATAACATCGGAGTTGTGTTTCCGGCTTTTTCCATCATTAATGGTAATCGCCACATCCCTGCCCCGAAATTGACGACAGAAGTAACGAATACTTATACCGCCCTCCTCCAATAGCAGTCACTGCAACGTAATTTACCAGTCCGCTCTAAAAACAGCAAAGCGTACTTAAAAGTGTCACAAACTCTATCTGACTTCTTCGCTGTTTCTCGTCGTTTTGTACTACTTCATAATGCCGAATTCTCGATGGCCGCACTTTCGACATGTCGCATTTTCTTACAAAACTGTTTTACTATAGATTTCTCCTGGCTTGACTCAGTCTTGAATAGAAAGCTTAAGAGGAAAAAACAGACGAGGAGGCACTTTTATTCTCTTGTAGCAGCATGGCAGTTTATTGACATGACATGATGCTACAGCATATTCTGGAATTTGTGAATACTCTGCAAATCACAGTTAAGTGCCTGACCATGGCACTCTCTGCCCTATTTCTCGATAATACAAAACGCGCCGCACTTCTTTGGACTTCCTCGAGTTCTCCGTTAAACCTCTCTGGTAAGGGCCCCACATCCTGCAGCAATACTTCAAACAGGTCGGACAAAGGCTGTGCAGGTAGTGTGTCCTCAGTAGACCTGTTGTATCTTCTAACCGTTCTGTCAATAAAACGCAGTCTCTGGTTTGCTTTCACCACAACCTTTTTTAGGTGTTCTTTCCAATTTAAGTTGTTCGTAATTGTAATTTCTAGATATTTTGTTGAATTTACAGCCTTTACATTCGATTGATGATCCTTTTAGCCGTTACAAATAGGTGTTCTTTGTATTAAAATGTATGGTTCAGTATTTGTTAGTTAAATTTCAATTTGGTAATAAAAGCAGAAGCAAAATAAGTGTAAATAAAACAGTAATTGCTACAAGCGAGATTAGTACTAGAATATTTACTAATTAATTGTTAATCTGAATTTAAGAAAGTTGTCGCGTAGCCCACAGCAGGCTGGCAAAAGCAATGATACTTTTACATGATATCACCCCATATAGCTATCTCAGTGAATGTAAAAATTTAGCAAACCATTCATACAACGGACAGCATGAGCGACAATAATGTTGATTTTTAGAAGGTGATTAATGATAATTTTTGGACCACTTTAACATTTTGTTAAGAGGGCGGCTGGTTTCAGAAACAGATCATCTTCTGGCACGCTGTACTGGCAGCAGTGCCGGACTTCACTCGTGCAAGAATCAAGTCATTCATGTCAGTACAATTCAGAAGTTCTGCTGGAAAGCCGACAACAGAGTACGATTAAGCGCTTAGTTCGCTAGTGTTCACCATTAGGCAAACCATCAAACTGGAATCAACACACATCTTAACTGGTTGTTTTCTGGCAGTAATGACATAAATGCTGTCACCATGGTCCCAATGTGAATCTGTGCTCTCTTATACTATGTGAGTTTACAATGCTTAAAAGGTGATGGTATTTATTGCTAGGGGAAAACGGGACACCTTTCACTATCACCTTATTTTTACGTAACTATTCGGTCTAGACATAGAAACCACGTTTTCCCAACATGCGATTCGTATCACATGCTGTTGTTTCTGTGAGTGGTTATCACCGTATTTCCCGACGTTTTGGAAACTTATCGCTGACCTAATATTTTCACGTCCCTCATGGTCAAATCAGAAAAACTTCATTTTTGTCACATGTTTAGCCTCTAATTAGGCTCTTGTCATGGTCAAATTTTTGTTTATACTGAGCAAATGCTCCAGTAATATTTTCTTTTTACATTTTACCCTTACAGTGTCACTTTGTTTGATTCTACATTAACTATATTTTACCTAACAAATTTTAAACTCCTTTAAGTTCAGTGCAGCAATATTTTTTATACTTTATTTGGAAGGTAACACTTTGACATTTGTTTGACACGGGTGGTAAAACAGTTTTTTCTAATTGGACGTATATCTTGAAAGGATAGTGCTTTAGAGTTGTATGTCAGTATTTTCGTTTTAAATTCATTGGCTGCGCTATTTACTTTGCCCAGGGCCACTTGAATTTCATTCCCTGCTGTTCCTCGTATAAACTCAACATCCACAAGGAGCAACACGCATTGCTTTCCACGGGAAAGGAAAGTTATGATATTAAAGAGAGTGTGAAATCATTTTCTGTAAGCAACTGTAACATGATACCTAATTCTGCCAGCACAGATATAGCGAGATTACAGTCCCACTAATGGACTTACGGTGCACAACGCTTCTTACAGGGTTACGGCGCATCCGTTTCCCTGACAGTCTGAGTTATATTTATATCAGAGCATTCTTGTGATCAAGTTCCCTCGAACGCCGTTAGCAAAATTCTTTTTTTCCCCTAAAAGTGGTTAAGACACTGGACTTACGAGATGATTGAGATTCAAATCTCTCACCATAAACATTTAGGATTTCCATTTAAGTAAATTACGGAGATAGCTCCTAGAAAAGGACTTTCATCACAACCCGATGAGTTTCTGCCCTGTTTCTAATGAGTTCGTCATAGACGGGACCTCGAACGTCAGTCTACATTTTTGTCGTTCAAAAAGTAAGAAACGTGTGCAATTGGATAAGTGGCAAGTTTCGAAGACAAATTTCCGAGAATCAAGTTTCCTATCACTAATGACTTCTTTCATATCTGGCAATGGTTTGTGCCTGTAGCACCGTCATTTGGAGTTCACACTGAACTGTGTCCCCCTATAACTGGCATGGAAACCCATGTTAAAGACAAGAGGAAGTGTTAATCAGAGTTTACGTTATGTGCAGGATAATATGTAAACATTTTTGCAGTACGGTCGCTGTTCCCTTACTGCCGGTTACAGGGAATGGATTAATTTCTGGGAAGTGCCAAAGTTATTTTTGTCGTGGAAACAAGGAACATTCAGTCATGCGACTCTTACTTGGAAAATCTTACATCAATGGCTGAACCAAGGTGAGACATCCAAAGAATAACTAGTGGATGATAGACTAATTGGTCGACCTCGCATGATTCCCAGTGTAAGCTGCAACTCCTGTCAACACTATACTCGGATTATGGACATTGTCTATGCCCAGAAACGTAAGAACATACATTGAATATGTCCCACTGATCTGACATTGAAATAGCAATGGGACATTACCAGGGCTACGCAAAACGCCACTAAAGAAGTGGACGTTTCACAGAAGTCAGTAACGCGCTAGTTATGCGGGTAGTTATTCAGCTCGGCACTGACTGATAGAGTTGTTGGACGTCGTCCTTAGTGATATTGTGACAAATTCTGTTCAATTGGTTCGTTAGAGCGTCAAAATTCCAAACTGTTCAATTGGGGAGAGATCCGGCGTCCTTACTAGCCAAGATAGCGTTTGGAAAACAGTAGAAACAAAGACAAGTAGAATGAACTCCCGCCGAGTGCGGGCTGGCGTTATTTTGCTGAAACGTGAGCCCAGGTTGGCTTGCATGAAGAGCAACAAAACGAGGCGTAGAATATCATCGACGTGCGGCTGTGATGTAAGGATGCCGCGGGTGACAGCCAAAGGTGGTTCTGCTCCGAAAAAATATATGGCACTCATGACTGTCGAACCACATGGCGGGCGACAGTGAGAAGGGTATCCCACCTCGGTCTGGGGCGTCTCCAGACACGAATGTCCAAAGATAACTTTTTTTCTCTTCTGTTACCTAAACCACCAGATAACCTGACAACAATAAACTTATGCGAAGAAAAGATTTCCACTTACGTCGTCTCTGCCGTCAGACATCTAGAAGAACTGAACTGCTGAAATTCCTTACGAAAAATAAATGCAAGAGGTAAAACGCATGTGCACTGTAAGTCTCAGTAGAATGCAATGGAACTCGTTCGCCACGAAACCAAGCTCAATGCTTGGAACGTATATGTAAAAATGATAGATTAGGGAAAAATGTTCGGAGTTGCGGTATGCAGTCCGAAGACAGGTTTGATACAGCTCTCCATGCTAGTCTATCGTGTGCAGTCCTTTTCATCTCTGAATAACTATTTCAACCCAGTTCACTGTGTTCAAGTCTAAGTGTCTTACAATTTTTAATCTCCACACTTCCTTTCATTACCCAGTTGAAAATACTTTGTTGCCTCAGGATGCATCGTATCAAATTATCCCTTCTTTTAGCCAAGTTATATCATGAATTTCTTTTATCCCCAGTTCGATTCATTACCTCCTCATTTGTTAATCGATCTGCCCACCCAGTTTTCAGCAGTCTTCTGTAGCACCACATTTCAACCGCTTGCATTCTCTTCCTGTCTGAACTGCTTTCCGCCCACGTGTCAGTACCGTACAAGGCTACACTCCGTAAAAATACCTTTAGAAACGTTCCTCCCCCTCTCCCTCCACCTTGCTGTTTACAGGTGGGTTACACGGATTTTGGTGTCTTCAAAATTCTCACAGGTTAGCCTGAGGTGCATGTTTGCCGATTAAGTGAACATAATTATTTGTTTTGCACTCTGTGCTCCTGCGAGCCAATGTTTTGGTGAGTTCCGCTTATTCACGTAGCTACGAATACGTGCATAATATTGGCTTGAAAGTCGGGTCTCCTTCCTCCCCCTCCGCCATATTCCTCCCCACTGCCCCACTCCTTTCCAATATAAGGAAACAAACAATGCAATACAACCTCTGTTATCCTCCATGTTCATGAGTTGTCCGTCCTGCGTTGTCTGATGGTAGACACATGGCCTGCCTCTTGCATCCTTTCACACAGGGCTGAGTGTGACAGTTCTGCGAATAGTGCTCGGGGTGGAATACAAGGGGTTTTTTGGCCTACACCGCGTTCCTCACACTCCTCGGCGTTCAACTTGATGTCACAGCGGCTTCTCGATCAGCTATTAAACATATTAAATGAAAACCTAAGTGCTTGTATATCGGCAATCACCAGTACTAATCCATATTTCATTATGAGGTGGGAATTAATTGCAGTTTAGTTTGACTACCTCTCTTAGGTTTTTAACAAGTTTCAGGCAGTTTGATTAAAACGGTCGCTTAAGACCAATTACACAAATGCAAAGGAAATGCTCACCGCTTGCTGCAGCTTCATCACTACAACAAAGGGTGCTGGTCGAATGCATCCATATGAAAAAAAAAAAAAACTATGTGAACACTACTTGCTACAGCGTGTTGGCGACGGTGAAGGAGGAGATGAAAGCTCTTTTGAGTTTCAAGTGCAAGTCTGTAGAAAGCGAATTCTGCGGGCCTAGCACTCTCATAGGCTGGCTGCGATCTAATCTTTGGTCTCACGATGGCAGATATCTGTACAACCTCGTTCTGGCAATGACGCCTCTCTCGCAGACAGAGCCGATTAGTGACCGACTGTCTGTGAATTAACAAGTGACCTTTGCAGAAGGCAATTCTCTGATGTATGAAAGGTTCTTTCTACAAAAAGGCCGCGTTTCAGCGAGAATTGCTCATGGAGACTAGTATACCTAGACTAACATGTTGTGAGATAGGAAATGTGGCCCTGTCTAACAAGAGAAGATGGGAACACTACCACTACTGTTGTAATTTAGTATGCTTTTACCTAAATAACAGAAACCCTATCATTATGTTGCCACGTATAGCACTCATAGTAAAATTTTGTTTAGTTTCGAAATTAAGTTCACTATGGGAGGATAGTCCTGTTACTAGGAAAATCTAATCAATAGAGTTACCCCTTTTACAGGATTTGACCGTGTGCTGTGCCTAATGGATAAGCAAGTCAGACGATTCACTTCTTTTTCTAAGATCTTACCCAGCGGCTAGATAGGAATGCAGTATGAATAATATTAAATTGGAGTTAGGACAACTCATCTGCAAGTTCATTTAGTGGTTTAAAGTATCTATTAATTGTCGCCAGCCTATCCAAGCAATGAAACAGTGAAGTATTGAAAAAGGAGAAGTATGAATTCTGCCTACTTTCTTGCTACTGTTTAATTTGGTTCTTCAAATAAATATTACCCCACTTGAACAATGTTGGACCACACCCTTACATATTAAATTTTTAAAACAGAAAACGCCCAGTAGGTAACTTCAAGGAAGCTAAAAATGTTTGGCCAGGGAGGACCTTTACAAAAGCACTTTCCACAATCAACAAACTTAAGTACTAAAATACTTAGATACTAAAACATTTTATATGCTGAACATTTCGCTTCAAGAAAGCCTCTTCCTTGCTGGAATTTACTTTCAAAAGCTATTATTCTTTGAACTAACTCTGTTTTCTCATTTGGTAGATTCTAGTAACTTCACTTCACCCTGATTGAATTTTACGTAAGCAAACTTTTACTACAATACTTTGCAATAGTTAAGAAAACTTTCTCATTATTTACACAAAAACAATTTGGTGCCTCTTTATATTAATTTGCCACTTCATAAGTCTGTGAAACAGGACACTCGGATTAATGAAACACCAGGAACGAACCCTATATAGGTGTATGATTAGGATGAAATAACAGGGTGAACCAGTTTCTTTAAAGTTCAAGAACGATTATTAGAACACAGTTCAAATTAGTGGTTCACGCTGTACAAAAGTAAAATACAAAAAAAGTCTCCTCTGATGGTTGTAGAATTGGGTGTGGCGAACAGTTATGAAGGCAACACTACCCACAGTACAGCCTGCAAGTCCCTTGCTGCATGGGCTCAGTTTCTCTTCTTGGCATCGTTCAGTTCTACACACAGTAGCCCAACAACTCGCAGCTATGCCATAAGCCGTTTGCAATCTTCATCCGAGGCATTTCTGTGCAAATTTGCAGGTAAAGCTCCTCCTGCTCCACATGGGTGTTGCCTCAATCACTGTTGCCTACAGACTGTGTGACATATTTTCCGCGCTTGCACTAGGTAGCGCGCCAATTCGCCCTTACCAGTTTTTCCACTCCCCACAACCGATTTCGTTTAAAACAAAAGCACACTGGCTTTTACACAACACATTACTTCTTACACTGTTCCTAAGAGTGACTATTTCTTACGATTGTCAAACAGTTTATACACACAAATACTTTAAATACAAAATATCACCAGAAAATTATTTAACGTAATACATAATTTACACAGTATTTTATATACATTAGTGACATGCAATGCAAAGAACTTCAATCCCCAGTACAGCACACAGCACATGTACAGAAAATATAGCACCAATATGCGAAAATTTTAAAGCAAAATACTTATAAAAATTTAATTGATCCGTAAACAAATAGTGTCATAATGGAACAGTGGATAGTCCGTTAAAAATTGAAAACAGATCAAGCATGAAAACAAGAAGGTGTACTGTATTGAAGTATGGAAAAAAAGCAAGACTGAAATAGTGAACTGGCCAAGCTTAACAAGTATAATATTGAGTAAAGCGTAAGAATCATGGCGTCATAGTTAAGTGGCCATTAATTTTTATCTTTTTTTTTCACAACTTCATGAACTGTCCGTCAGGTCGTTGAAATGTTTGTTCTCTTTCTGCAGTCTAGGCGGTTGTCATATTATACAATGCTTATAGAACATAAGTCATGTGGTAAGAATACATTGCCGTCCAAGTAACTGTGATCAATAGTGACAGCAGGTAAGATAACACATAGACGTCTTACAGAAATGAAAACAAATAAACGAATGTGAACTATGTTACAACAAAGGAATTCAAGAGTCAAAACTTCCAAAACGGAACGTAACTTCAAAAACGTTAAAAACATTTGTTTTAACAGAGCACAGAGAAACGGTGTAGTTGTGAAACTGTTGAGTTCATTTGTGGCAGCTTATGTGACAAACTATTATGTTTTCATCATTTCCTTGGGAGTGATTACATTCACATTAATACGAATACCTAATTCGGGCAAAGAGGTATATCTCACTTAATCACCAGGCGTAAAAATTAAGCCCTATCGTGTGACACACATACTGACAGTCGTGTATGAGTGCAGAAACACAAATAACTGTCTTACAGAAAATAACTGTCTTACAGAGCACATCAGTGCGCAATGTTAATGTGCTGTGTTAGGATCAGTGGACCACAAATTGAAAGGTTTTTTAAACAAACTCAATTTTTTTATTATCTTGTACTCTCCGGTCTTATTTTTCTTGGTAAGCCTTACAGCTGTATATTTGGAAGTTTTCCACTTTGGCTGTTTTCCAAAGGTATTCAATTAATTATACCTTGCACAACTGGACAGATTCGGCCTTATTGGCAATTTTCAGACCCAGTAAGTAAAGATACAATGATTGTAGGACACGTCGACACTTACTACGCTTGAAAATCGCCTGTAATTGTAGGGCATAGCGACACTTAACGCGCTTGAAAATCACCTGTGACGCCGAAATTGAGCGGTCATGCAAGGTATCATAAAACGAATGCTTGTAGAAAACAGCCGAAGTGGAAAACTTCAACATGTCCTCTTGTACTTTCGTTATATAAACACATTAATTTGTTTTTGAGCCACAAAAAACACCTTCCTTATTTAAAAACCACTATTTTATTGAATGGCCCATACTACCCGATAATTTTCTCAACATCTCGAATTGTAAGTCTCAGGAAATCCTTTACAGGTGTGTGTCATTTCGCTGCCTTTTTTTCCACTATTTCCACCAAAAAGATGTTCAGGTAGAGATATTATGCCGTCAACCCATATTTCAAACAACAACAAAAGCTGCATACCGTTGTTGGCTTAAGTATTCCACGCTAGCCGCCGTTATCCTACGTCTGCGTCGCAAAGCTAGTTTGTTATTATTCGTACTTTACACGTTTTGAATCGTCCCATCTTGCGTTGCAAACCTTTGAACTCAAACATACGAAGCTCAGATAGGCGATCATGCACGACGTTAATAGATAATTCTTTCTTATTGACGTAGTGCATGATTCATTTCTCTGTGCTCATGAACCGCTGAAGTGTTTACGTCAGAGGTGCTCATGAGTTGAAACATATGATGAATCACATTTTCCTAGCGCTTATCCCTTCGTATAGTGACCTCGATTTCACGATAGGGCAAATTCACTTCATTTTAACTCGTTGGTCGGGTACCCTCCATGTCACTTCTGTCGTCCGTCAACCTAAGGGAGCCAAGCAGCAGGTATCGTCCGTCTGAAAAACCGTATAAACTTTGGTATGTGTTTCGTCGTATTTTTACTCTTTGTGTATTGCATTTACTAGGAAGGACACACAGGTCCTAGCCTGCGTTCCCGAAACGAGCGTGGAAAGTTACGTAAGGCAGATAAGTGTAGCAGACCAACGGTCGTTATTCCGCCAGGTGGGTTCGATGTGAGTCTGCATAAACTCTCTCACGCAAGCTATGGCGATGTGCGCCAGCCTGTACGAGAATGACCGAAAGAAGGCCGTGAATGAATAGTAGTAAATTTATTTGTCGGTCCAGTCGTTTCAGTATGTAACAATGAACAGTTCGTGTTATGTCAGACTGTCACTGCTTTTTGTGGCACCGGTGGGAGGATACTCTGGTAACGCTATAAAAAGTTTTTATATCGCTACAGTGACGCTGTAGATTTCAAGCTGCGCACATGAGGTCATAACGAGACCATTAGGCAAGATTAGCCGAGCGTGCTCTGTTTAATGTTGGTTTCTCGGTGCGTTTCTTTGGTCACACGCTACGCTGGGTACGCACGCGGTGTGGAGAGTGCGGCCACGCACCTGTGAACGAAACGAGCTGGCGCCACTTTATTAGGGCCAGCCTAACTGGCGCCCTGGGCTCTGCTGGAGAGCCAGTGGGGGACCAAGAGGCCGGAATTAGGGGCTCAACGACGCACGGAAAGAAACAGCGGGCGGCAGTTGTTAGCAGCCCTCGGCTCAGAAGAGAGTGGGGAATGCAGCTGGTTGGATCTCCACGTGCGTGAGTAAAGGCGACAGCTACTGTCCGGTATGTTGGCGTACTATACGATCTAGGGCCTCCAGTGGCAGCTGTAATGTTTGTACAGTGGTACTAAACGTTTAAAAAGTAATCAAAGATGATCAAGGCAAAAACTCGCTTTGGCAGATGAGAACGGTAAAGTACCCTGTTACAGTGGCGCTCGTCTCGGACGTGGCGTCGGAACCCTGACGGTGGAAGAAATTTTCGCCATCAGTATTTGGCCAGCAGGGGAGGCAGAAGCAATGGCGTGCAGTTCCATATCACCACATTTTGCAACACCGTCAACAAACTCTCTCTACGGTAACTGTGCTTTAGGAACATGTAACACTCTTCATGGTGCTCTATCCATCTGGGTCGGGTGTTATCTCAGTGGCACCTATGATGCTCTTCCACTGTAGCAGACACTGCAGAGGCACCAACTTTCACACTCTCCCTTTTTTCATCACCATGCGCCGGCCGCTGTGGTCGAGCGGCTCTAGGCGCTTCAGTCCAGAGCTGCGCTGCTGATACGGTCGCAGGTTCGAATCCTGCATCGGGCATGGATGTGCGTGATGTCCTTAGGCTAGTTAGGTTTAAGTAGTTCTAAGTTCTAGGGGACTGATGACCTCAGATGCTAAAACCCATAGTGCTCAGAGCCATTTGACCATTCATCACCATGCAACGCAAACGTGACACCAAATCCTACACATAATTCAGTGTCCTACACTCAGCAGACATACTTGTGTTCCATCT
Organism: Schistocerca nitens; assembly: GCF_023898315.1. NCBI lineage: Eukaryota > Metazoa > Arthropoda > Insecta > Orthoptera > Acrididae > Schistocerca > Schistocerca nitens. The sequence continues at coordinate 75,758,028 of NC_064614.1, forward strand.
CACCTAGTGTGAGGGGTAGGGGTTACAACTTTGCTTCTCCCTGATGTTACTGAGATGTTATAAACACTCTGTCAGCTCGCTCTGTCCAGAGTAACGAAGTCCAGACCCAATTCCTAACGTTCCTCACAGCTAGCTCCAGTTGGTTATCGTCAATGTAAACGTGCAGGCTAAAAGGCAGTGAGTATGAATGACATGACAACCAAGACCCAATTGACCGAGTCCATGGAAATACAAATGACCCAGCAAGCATTAAGATAGTAACCAATTGCATATCCAGCTGGTGATACGAGCTACAGGTGTTCCAAAAAGGACTTTACAGCTTTCAAAATTCATATAAATTAATTCATAGTACCTACAGAGGTGATTGTAGCGACAATTTGTGGGGGAATACATCATGCTTTGTCTCGCGCAGTTCGCTAGTGCCTAACCGCACCGTAAGGAGCGCTAGCGGCAGTTTCGTTAAAGATGGCTCTCTTCACTGGACCCGACCGTGCTAGCTGTGTGTTTTGGATTGAAGAATCGAAGTCGGCGACAACAGTCCATCATAATTTCAGTACCAAGTACGCTAAAGATCCTCCTAGAAGGCCTAAAACTTATGAGTAGCATAAATGATTTTTTGCTCGGTATGACATGGGAAATCATCAGGTCGTCCAAGCACATCTGACGACGTCCTTGAGCGAGTGAGCCAACGTTTTGTCAACAGCCTTACGAAATCAACCCGCGTGCATCTCGCGAACTGGAAATCCCACGCACAGCTGATCGGTGTTTGTTAATCAACCTTTTGCATTTGAAACTGTAGAGACTGACGATCGTATAAGTAGAAAAAGACACTGATAAAATTGCTCGGAAGAACTTCTGTACGGATATGCTACATCGATTAAATTAGGATGAACATTTATTGGACAAAATCATCTTTTCTGACGAGGCCAGTTTTCACCTAAGTTGCAAGGTTAGTGTTAAATCTATAGGATTTGTGGCATTGAAAATCTACAGAAAACATTGCAACATGTTCGTGTTAGCCCGAAATTGATCGATTAGGAAGACCAAAAACGATATATTGACTTAATGGAAGATGGTGCACCTCGCTACTACCTGGCTAACGTCTGGGATTTTCTTAGTGTACGCTTTCCAGGTCAATGGATTGGTCTTCATGCGCCAATTGCATGGACACCATGTACCTCAGACTTGACACCATTCGATTTTTTTATGGGTATTCATCAAGGATATCTTGTTTGTACGTCCTGTGCCGGTTTCTCTACCTGAACTTAGAGAAGGAATGTACGCCGCCACTGAGCAAGTTACACTTGCAAAGCTACGGCGAGTTTTGGAGGAAACTGACTTCCGAAGGGATGTGTCCAGGATAGCAAACGGAAGACATATAAATCTTTAGTTTAAGGTAAAAAAAAAACCTTGATGTGTTTCCCTTCAAAATAAAACTAAACCCAGCTATATATCTTCTTTCAATAAATTTATTTGAAATTTTAAAATTGTAAAGTCCTTCTGGAAACACCCTGTTCTTCGGCCTTGTGTGACCTGCTGATGGTGATTTTAAACAACATATGACGGTTATAGATTTTGGCCGCTACTGAAAGTAACTACTGCTCAGCTTTCTGCTGTTGGATGGAAATACTTAGCAATTGCTTGGCTATGTTTCCTGGAATGCCATAAATATCTGACGTGGAAATAAAGGATTGTCATTCATGTAAATAAATAATCAGCCGGACACTGTATCATAGCAAATTCGAACTTGTTGTTCTGCTAAATTTATGCAGTACCGCTCTCCAGTTGTCTACCAAGAAGAGGCTATATTGTTAAGAAATTGAGTCTGTTCATGGAACAGCTGGCCAATTCACGAACACTGTTCGTTTGTCACCGATGCTTCTCCTCACGGTTCTTCTAGTAAGTGTGGTAGTGTTACAAAGGTGCTCATCGTACTTGTACACCAGAGCAAGCGAGGAGCTGGGAGTGTTACAATGCCATTAACAAGTTTACAAACTGTTATTATGATTTTTACACCAAATGTTAGACAAACTCTGATGAATGCAGGGTTAATTTGAGTTCGGATCGTGACAATGTGTAGAGCTTCGTGTTACTCAAGTGGCTCTGCCTGAAATTATATTCATTGAAACTTAGTATAAACGCAGGTGCAACTAAAACAGACAGAAAACCATTCCAGCTAACAAATGTTCCAGAAAAACACATCAAGCATCAATAAACATTTAGTTTACACATTAGTTAACATCTGTAAGAACGCCAAACCACAACAGGCAATGAGCAGCCGTAAATACAAAGTGAAATATAATCTTTAAGGTAATCAGAGGAACTTTATTTGAACTCTCATAAATGGGTAGCGGTTATCTCATTGAAGGGCCCAAGATTAGGCTTCAAATGGTTCAAATGGCTTTGATCACTATGGGACTTAACACCGGAGGTCATCAGTCCCCTATAACTTATAACTACTTAAAACTAACTAACCTAAGGACATCACACACATCCATGGCCGAGGCAGGCCAAGATTAGGAACAAGTAACCAAAGCTGGAATTAGGGACAAAGCAAATCTCAGCCAAAACACAACGTACCAGTGTACGTAGCTTGTTTTTAAGTTGTGATAACTCAGATTGGTTCTATAAATGAATGTATGAATAAAATTTAAATAACAGTGCCCACTTACCTCCAACTAAAACATCAGGTGGTGAACCTGAACTTACGCCGATCATGAGTACCAGATAAATTACACGTAAACGGCACACACACACACCTTCGTAAATTACCAAGGCTCAAAGTCGAAATACATTAACAAGGTAACACACACCGAACAACTGTAGCGTAATGAATTTTAGCATTGTAAGTTAGTCTGGTGACATACCATCTGACTTTCGGAAAAGCATCATCCACACAATTCCGAAGATGGCAAGAGCTGACAAGTGCGAGAATTATCGCACAATCAGCTTAACAGCTCATGCATCGAAGCTGCTTACAAGAATAATATACAGAAGAATGGAAAAGAAAATTGAGAATGCGCTAGGTGAAGATCAGTTTGGCTTTAGGAAAAGTAAACGGACGAGAGAGGCAATTCTGACGTTACGGCTAATAATGGAAGCAAGGCTAAAGAAAAATCAAGACACTTTCATAGGATTTGTCGACCTGGAAAAAGCATTCGACAATATAAAATGGTGCAAGCTGTTCGAGATTCTGAAAAAAGTAGAGGTAAGCTATAGGGAGGGACGGGTCACATACAATATGTTCAACAACCAAGAGGGAATAATAAGAGTGGACGATCAAGAACGAAGTGCTCGTATTAAGAAGGGTGTAAGACAAGGCTGTAGCCTTTCGCCCCTACTCTTCAATCTGTACATCGAGGAAGCAATGATGGAAATAAAAGAAAGGTTCAGGAGTGGAATTAAAATACAAGGTGAAAGGATATCAATGATACGATTCGCTGATGACATTGCTATCCTGAGTGAAAGTGAAGAAGAATTAAATGATCTGCTGAACGGAATGAACAGTTTAATGAGTACACAGTATGGTTTGAAAGTAAATGTACGTCTGGAGTACAGCATTGTATGGTAGTGAAACATGGACTGTGGGAAAACCGGAACAGAAGAGAATCGAAGCATTTGAGATGTGGTGCTATAGACGAATGTTGAAAATTAGGTAGACTGATAAGGCAAGGAATGAGGAGGTTCTATGCAGAATCGGGGAGGAAAGGAATATGTGGAAAACACTGATAAGGAGAAGGGACGGGATGATAGGACATCGGCTAAGACATGAGGGAATGACTTCCATGGTACTAGAGGGAGCTGTAGAGGGCAAAAACTGTAGAGGAAGACAGAGAGTGGAATACGTCAAGGAAATAATTGAGGACGTAGGTTGCATGATAGGACATCGGCTAAGACATGAGGGAATGACTTCCATGGTACTAGAGGGAGCTGTAGAGGGCAAAAACTGTAGAGGAAGACAGAGTGGAATACGTCAAGGAAATAATTGAGGACGTAGGTTGCAAGTGCTACTCTGAGATGAAGATGTTAGCACAGGAAAGGAATTCGTGGCGGGCCGCATCAAACCAGTCAGTAGACTGATGATCAAAAAAAAAAAAAAAAAAGTTAGCCAAGTTGAAACCGGCAAACTCAAACCTAAAACAATATACACACATAGTTTAAACAAGCCTATGGCACAGCGGATAGCTCTGAATAACTGTTTGCAAAGTCCCACGAAATAAGTCCATCACGCATGGGATAACTGTGGCCCACTAATCCCAATCTGCCAACGAATTCTGTAGACGCAAACAGCAGACAAGATTCACAGACTGTATTCCACCAAGCCCAAGCGAGGTGCTTCTCTGGCATGTAAGTTGGTGGAATGCAGAATCACAAACCCGCTGAAACTCATTCATTTTCATAGCACCCACGTGCCACGTGACTGACAGCACTTCTCCTCTGATCGCCATCCTGCAGCTACCGGTGCGGGCTCCTGCACATTGCCTTTAAGTCGGCTTTCAAGTTCATACCGAAGAGCGTCATAGGTCAGTCATCCACCTGAAACGTGCAAATTATGATAAGGAACGTTCCAAGGAACGTCAGGAAACATAGTTATACATACAACACACTTGCCTTTCTCATTCACAATTTGCAAATGGAACAGGAAAAGGGGACAATTATGGTGATATGAGAAGTACATTCCATTAGATACTGCAGTGCTGCTTGTGGGGTATGCTTTTAGATGGACATGAATAAGAAAATAACTGAAACACCTTTAATGAGGAGAAGGCACAGCAATCATGTTGTAAGATGTCAAAATTTTGCCGCCAGAAATTTACTACTCTGTATATTACACTCCTGGAAATTGAAATAAGAACACCGTGAATTCATTGTCCCAGGAAGGGGAAACTTTATTGACACATTCCTGGGGTCAGATACATCACATGATCACACTGACAGAACCACAGGCACATAGACACAGGCAACAGAGCATGCACAATGTCGGCACTAGTACAGTGTATATCCACCTTTCGCAGCAATGCAGGCTGCTATTCTCCCATGGAGACGATCGTAGAGATGCTGGATGTAGTCCTGTGGAACGGCTTGCCATGCCATTTCCACCTGGCGCCTCAGTTGGACCAGCGTTCGTGCTGGACGTGCAGACCGCGTGAGACGACGCTTCATCCAGTCCCAAACATGCTCAATGGGGGACAGATCCGGAGATCTTACTGGCCAGGGTAGTTGACTTACACCTTCTAGAGCACGTCGGGTGGCACGGGATACATGCGGACGTGCATTGTCCTGTTGGAACAGCAAGTTCCCTTGGCGGTCTAGGAATGGTAGAACGATGGGTTCGATGACGGTTTGGATGTACCGTGCACTATTCAGTGTCCCCTCGACGATCACCAGTGGTGTACGGCCAGTGTAGGAGATCGCTCCCCACACCATGATGCCGGGTGTTGGCCCTGTGTGCCTAGGTCGTATGCAGTCCTGATTGTGGCGCTCACCTGCACGGCGCCAAACACGCATACGACCATCATTGGCACCAAGGCAGAAGCGACTCTCATCGCTGAAGACGACACGTCTCCATTCGTCCCTCCATTCACGCCTGTCGCGACACCACTGGAGGCGGGCTGCACGATGTTGGGGCGTGAGCGGAAGACGGCCTAACGGTGTGCGGGACCGTAGCCCAGCTTCATGGAGACGGTTGCGAATGGTCCTCGCCGATACCCCAGGAGCAACAGTGTCCCTAATTTGCTGGGAAGTGGCGGTGCGGTCCCCTACGGCACTGCGTAGGATCCTACGGTCTTGGCGTGCATCCGTGCGTCGCTGCGGTCCGGTCCCAGGTCGACGGGCACGTGCACCTTCCGCCGACCACTGGCGACAACATCGATGTACTGTGGAGACCTCACGCCCCACGTGTTGAGCAATTCGGCGGTACGTCCACCCGGCCTCCCGCATGCCCACTATACGCCCTCGCTCAAAGTCCGTCAACTGCACATACGGTTCACGTCCACGCTGTCGCGGCATGCTACCAGTGTTAAAGACTGCGATGGAGCTCCGTATGCCACGACAAACTGGCTGACACTGACGGCGGCGGTGCACAAATGCTGCGCAGCTAGCGCCATTCGACGGCGAACACCGCGGTTCCTGGTGTGTCCGCTGTGCCGTGCGTGTGATCAATGCTTGTACAGCCCTCTCGCAGTGTCCGGAGCAAGTATGGTGGGTCTGACACACCGGTGTCAATGTGTTCTTTTTTCCATTTCCAGGAGTGTATTTTCGATTTATACAGTGAAGAGCCGAAGAAACTGGTACACCCGCCTAATATGGTGTAGGGACTCCACGAGCTCGCAGAAATGCCGCAACACAACGTGTCATGGACTCGACTAATTTCTGAAGCAGTGATGGAGGGAAACGACATCAAGAATCCTGCAGGACAGGATGCTTACGTACGTACCACCTGTCAGAGTCGTACCTAGACGTATCAAGGATTCAATATCACTCCAACTGCACACGCCCCACCACATTACAGAGCCTCCATCAGCTTGAACAGTCCCCTGCTGACATGCAGGGTCCACGGATTAATGGTCTGTCTCCATACCCGTACACGTCCATCCGCTCGATACCATTTCAAAGGAGACTCCTCCAACCAGGCAACATAGTCCCAGTCATCACCAGTGCAATGTCGGTATTGACGGGTCCAGCCGAGGCGTAAAGCTTTGTGTCGTGCCGTCATCAAGGTTACACGAATGGCCCTTCAGCTCCGAGAGCCCATATCGATGAGGTTTCTTTGAATGGTTCGCACTCTGACACTTGTTGATGGCCCAGCACTGAAATCTGCAGCAATCTGCGGAAGGGTTGCACTCCTGTCAGTTGCCGTTGGTCCCGTTCTTGCTGGATCTCTTTCTGGCAGCAGAGATGTCGGAGATTTGATGTTTTACCGGATTACTGATGTTCACGTTACACTCGTGAAATGGTCGTAGGGGAAAATCCCCATTTCATCGCTACATTGGAGATGCTATGTCCCATTGCTCGTGCGTCGCCTATAACTGCACGTTCAAACTTGATAACTTGCTATTGTAGCAGCAGTAACCCATCTAACAACTGCGCCAGACACTTGTCGTGTATAGGCGTTGCTGAGGAGAGCGCCGTATTCTGCCAGTTTACATATCTCTGTATTTGAATACGCAACCTATACCAGTTTCCTTACCGCTTCAGTGTACTTATATTACACAATATTTTGCAAATACAATCGGAGGTTTAATCATTTTATCACTGGCTAGCCCCGACTACTACCAGTTTCTGGGGTACTACATGTCCGGGAGTCAATTAGGTCTGATCACAAACAGAAACGGCGATGTGGGCCACACGCTCTGTAGTGTAACGACGTATAGTTTTGTATAAATGATTTTCTTTTGACATATGACCATGTGCAGACTTCGTCACCTACGTCAGTTACAACACACTTCAAAATTATTTAAATTCCTTTTTAATTGTCTCTAAATAGTTCTTGAACGAAACTGTAAAACATAATCATTTTCAGTCGTATGCGCAGAATTACGTCACTCAGTCCTATTGGTTTGCGCAAACTTATTCTCAATTTAGATGTCGTTTTCTTTCTTCTCAGAAGTTATATTAATGCAAGTTATCTGATTTAACAAATATTAGAACCATATTGAACAAACTTTAAAGACTCAAACTCGCGATGAATATTGTCAAAAATTAATAATCATGTCAAATAAATCAGTCATCCTTCTTCCTTAATATAATTCTTCATAAATAAACTCTCGGAACACGTTTTTAAACTTCTGTAGTATACACTACTTTATTATCTTCATACATATAGACGTGAACCTGAGCCTTGACAAGATAGGACTGAACATTTACAACATGATTATACTTTCTATGACGTCATTGTTGTAGTAACATTACAAATTCTTATTTTTTCAGTTTTTAGAAGCACGACGCAACAACTCGGTTTCAGGATCTTCTGTTGCTCTTTGGCTGTCGACCCACGACGTATAGTGGCCAGCAATTTTCTCTCTGGTCCCGGCAGTGAAGATGCTGTCTCCGTTCGTTGCGCCGCCCTCTCTGTACATGAAACATAAAAAATAAATACAAAACTTTAGATAATTCACAACAATTACAAAGATTACAAAAATACACGAACAAAACACTAAATTAAACTTATATTCACCTGGAAACTGGGCTGACAATGGTGGATGGGTGACGCTTCAATTTCGCGTCCCATTACAATTCCTCTGAAGCAACTATTGGCTAAAGAGAGGTTGGTTCAAATGGCTCTGAGCACTATGGGACTTAACTTCTGAGGTCATCAATCCCCTAGAACTTAGAACTACTGAAACCTAACTAACCTAAGGACATCACACACATCCATGCCCGAGGCAGGATTCTAACCTGCGACCGTAGCGGTCGAGCGGTTCCAGACTGTAGCGCCAAGAGCCGCTTGGCCACTCCGGTCGGCGCTAAACAGTGGCTTGGAAGAGACTTGTCATGTTCTGCAAGAGCGGAAATTCACTGCCATGAGAGAGATCAGAGCGAGGACACAATGACTTACAACGCTGGAGGCTCCAGAACGCCATAATATAGACAGTCCAGCTTGGAGAGTGCACTCAGGTGGAATGGAAGAACTTTAGAATAGCGTGCGTGGAGGAACAGCATTGTGGATTGGGGGGTGCGAGGGGTCACAAAATAAATGGACATCCTTTTAGTGTGAAGGAATGCATGGGATCACAAACGATGATGACAAACTGATTTCCGAGAATATTCGGAAGGGGGAGTGCCGGTGCATGCTTTCCACTGTAAAGTAGAGACTTGTGTTTGATTGTTGGACAGCGAAGGATGTTGCAGGGGAAATGTAAACTTCCTGAAAATCTTCTGAAAGAACTGTAAGCTTCGGTTGATTTTGTGGCTGATTCATGACCCATGTAGTTGGTGGTCGTGTTTTTCTAGTGGCCGTTGGTCTTCATTACTCGAGTGCAAACAAAGACGCTGTGTGTCCAGAAGGGAGTGGGGTATGGCATGCAGAGGTACTTCCCTGCGAGGATCAATCGAAAAGACTTTGCTGGCGACAGCCACAGTGGAGAATATGGCAGCTAGATTTTGAGAAGTGTTGTAACCTCCCCACTGTCTGAAAGTTTGCACAACTTTACCTCCCACTCTATAAAAGACACGTATTAACAACAAACTGTTACCCAACTTACATTCGTATGCTAATCTTTGACTAAACAGAACCTACTCTGAACTGAACTGTAACTCATCTGAATGCGACTGAAGTAAAACAATTATCTGGGCCTAATCAAAGTTTCCACTTACCTCGCGTCTTGGCAACATCGTTGCATATTTCTGGAAAGCACAACAGCAAACACGAAGCAGTTAGTGGCTAAGCTGGATTTCTAATTCTAAACGCAAATTCAAACTGTTGCTTACGGTAAAGCGTAACGATAATCAATGGGGTAGGGAGAATAACTATTTCTATGAAATGATATTCCGGAACCACGATCTGAGAATGAAATATATATTCAAAAGACAGAGTAAAGCTTCGCGTGTTCTGCACACATAACATTGGTCTGAAAAATACTGTGATTAACAAAGTGAACAATGATTTAAAAAGGGTACAAAGCTGACAGAGAATTTCTGTAAAACTCTAGCAGGTTAAGCAATTAATACATGACTCAGGGAACTGGAATGGTCTTTCTCTCAGCACTGAGCAAGTTAACTAGCAAACAACAATCATTCCGACAAATTAGGTCCGCAGTTCTGCAGTCTTAACTCAGACTTCTTCTCTTCAAAAACAATCACATTATTCAAAATTTATGTTTCTTTCACCTTTCGTTGGGTACATCATATTCATCTCTGCTGTCGTTCCTTCGTCTAACAGATACAGTCACAGGTCCACATAGCACTACTAAATCCGTTCAACACCTACCACACTTCTACGAAGAATATACCCTGTATCAGACCGCGCAGAGGCAAAGCCAAAGACTGTATCACGATAGGACCAAAGATTGTTTAAAAGTAACGTAACCTGCTCTTTCTCTGACACGCACAGCGATGACATACAAAAAAGAAAATAACATCACCACCTTACAGTGATGCCTGTAACAGAAGGAGTGCTTGAAATCGTTTCTCCGTGAACAGGCTTGTTACTCTGTCGATTCTTAAGCTCTGTGCAGAGGCTGACGCACGAGGAAGTGTTTCTTTATGGGAGCATACTTGGTTCGAATTTCTGTTCCCGGCTACCGAATAAACAGAAATCTTGACTCAGGTTCTGTCTTTTACTGCGGTAATTTTACCCCTAGAATTTTTCAGGCGGCATTTTGTGTCCACTGTGTAGGTAGCGAATCGCAGGCATGCCACGAACATCATCTGCACAGCGGTCAACGCGCAAACGAGTAGATCATCGATGCTGTACAACTGCTGTCTCTTATTTAACACATGACTTGTGCACTCTGGTTCGGCAGATAGAGAAACACTCACAGTAAATGAGTTAGATTTGCTTGTCTACTGAGATTTTTTCTCAAAGTGCCAGTCGTCTTGTCTGTTTGTCATTTAAGAGTAAATAACTTCCAGTGAAATAAAGTGAAGCAAAACCTCAACATGATACTTCATTTTATGGAAGTCCCTAGGTGTTAGAAGAAGGGATCGGTTGGTAGGACATGTTCTGAGGCATCAAGGGATCACCAGTTTAGTATTGGAGGGCAGTGTGGAGGGTAAAAATTGTAGAGGGAGACCAAGAGATGAATACACTAAGCAGATTCATAAGGATGTAGGTTGCAGTGGGTACTGGGAGATGAATAAGCAAACACAGGATAGAGTAGCATGGAGAGCTGCATCAAACCAGTCTCAGGACTGAAGACCACAACAACAACATAGGTGTGGGTTGTCAGTGGCAGCGTCAGTTTAATCGTTTCTGGGAATGAGATTTGCTTTACAGGGACAACACACGCTATATGTTACACACACATTGAAGGATTCCTATATGTTCAGTATAAAAGATGAGGGTCACTTTATGAATGTTCTTGTTCCGTTGGAGCGCTATCAACCAAAATAGTTTATGGGAGGATATTGCATCGCACATACTAAAAACAAAAGTTCATAGATTTCCACAGCCAGTGGCTGTTTGACGCCTGGGTGTTAGAAATCGTCACTCGATTGTTTGTCTTCAAGTAAGTGAGCTCTTAGGCCGGTATTACACTATCAAATTTCTTTGTCAAAGCTTTGATCAATATGATCAAATATTCGTAAAATTTATTTGACAAAGTTCTTTGACGTGGCGGTGAGAAGGGGTATTACACTGTCATCACATTTTTCGTCGAAGTTCTAGATGGCTGACAACAACAACCGGAGCAGTTGCATGTAACACAATTGCACTGTGTGCACATGTGAAGGGGAAGCGGGGGAAAAAAAGGGAACGTACGTGGGTGAAGCCGTGGGTTTTACGACGAGACGAGAAATGCATTCAACAAAACTTGTTACGTGAGCTTGTAGTGGAGGACGACAAGTCGTATATAAATTACTTAAGAATGGATGAGCATACATTTCACGATGTGCTCAGATAAGTGTATTCTCATATCACAAAGCACAATACTCACTTAAGAACCGCTATATCTGCAGAAGACAGGCTCACTGTAACACTCCGATTCCACGCTGCACGAGAGACTTACTCTAGCTTACAGTACACCACTCGAATACCACAGTGCACATTAACGAAAATAATACCTGAATCGTGTGCAGCAATTTATACAGCACTATAGCACCAATATCTGATGGTAAATAAATGTTCAATACACTTTATGTGTATTAGGAACTATTTTTATTTTATAAACAAGTCAGTTACATTTTGTCCCCTAAATCGTATCTCACAGCTAATGACCTCCGCAATATTTTTAAAGCTCTCCAATCTTCTTAATGTATTTTCGTATTCAGGGTGCCTCAATTTGTATAGCGCCTCATCAGCTTCATACATCTCTATTAATTTTGTAGTTGACAGTACAAACCAACTGTAGTTACCTGCCATGTTTATAAAAAATGGTTCAAATGGCTCTGAGCACTATGGGACACAACCTCTGAGGTCATCAGTCCCCTAGAACTTAGAACTACTTAAACCTAACTAACCTAAGGACATCACACACATCCATGCCCGAGGTAGGATTCGAACCTGCGACCGTAGCGGTCTCGCGGTTCCAGACTGTAGCGCCTAGAACCGCAAAGCCACTCCGGCCGGCCATGTTTATAAACACACTACAGATGATAGAACGCTGCAGCGATGCTAGCGCTCCACGTGGCAACATGCCACATTGCAGTGAACAGAAGACAAGCAACTTTTATAGTCAAATCTACAGCGAGGCCCTAGAGTTGATCAAATTTATTTGACGACAGACGAGATTTGAGAAAGTGCCCAATTACACCATCAAACTTCTTTGACATAAATATTTGACATATCAACTTTGACAAAGAAATTTGATAGTGTAACACCGGCCTTAGTTTATTTAACGTAGGAGGCAGAAGTGTTTCATTTTGCTGAATATATGTGAGTTTCATACATCGACATGATGAAGGGAATGACGGAAATTTCCTGGGACATCCATAGTAGGAGCCGTAAAATTTGGCAACTTTAAAGGCCAAGTTAAATGAAATGGTTGGGCACTTAGCTCAGAACTGATTTTAGAAGTGAATAGGACGTTGCAGGACAAACAGAACCATATGTACCCTATGTCTTGCCGACTGTCAGAGAATAAGACCGTTCCCGTCTCCTTGATGGATGGCGCTAACTTTATGCCCCGAGTTTGACGATGCCAAAAGGAGCCTAAACTCGGCAAAGCTGATGACAGCGTTTCCGCGGTGGAGACCGTCACAGTGAATTAAAGAGGAGAGGAGCAGGGGCCTCACACCAAAGCTGGGGGGCTGTGCGACACGAGGCAGGGCGAGCGACAGGGAGAGAGGGAGGAAGGAAGGCAGGAAGGAAGAGAGAGGGAAGAGCGGCGGCGGGTAATGGCGCGTGCGAGCAGCTGTGGCGGCCGCGCCTGCAAAAACTGCGCACCTGACGCTGCCGACACGGCCGGCGGCCGCAACGCTTCTCGAAGTCCGGCGGCGTCTAACGCCTGCTAACACCAGCGCATCAGCGCCGCGCTGCTGGAAGACACAGCTGGAATCCCTGTGCAGGACGGAATGGCGTCGAACTTTACGAGGTTTGGCAGCATCTACAGCCGGCAAACCAAAGCCTAAGCTATAGAGAAAGAGAAATTACACTCCTGGAAATGGAAAAAAGAACACATTGACACCGGTGTGTCAGACCCACCATACTTGCTCCGGACACTGCGAGAGGGCTGTACAAGCAATGATCACACGCACGGCACAGCGGACACACCAGGAACCGCGGTGTTGGCCGTCGAATGGCGCTAGCTGCGCAGCATTTGTGCACCGCCGCCGTCAGTGTCAGCCACTTTGCCGTGCCATACGGAGCTCCATCGCAGTCTTTAACACTGGTAGCATGCCGCGACAGCGTGGACGTGAACCGTATGTGCAGTTGACAGACTTTGAGCGAGGGCGTATAGTGGGCATGCGGGAGGCCGGGTGGACGTACCGCCGAATTGCTCAACACGTGGGGCGTGAGGTCTCCACGGTACATCGATGTTGTCGCCAGTGGTCGGCGGAAGGTGCACGTGCCCGTCGACCTGGGACCGGACCGCAGCGACGCACGGATGCACGCCAAGACCGTAGGATCCTACGCAGTGCCGTAGGGGACCGCACCGCCACTTCCCAGCAAATTAGGGACACTGTTGCTCCTGGGGTATCGGCGAGGACCATTCGCAACCGTCTCCATGAAGCTGGGTTACGGTCCCGCACACCGTTAGGCCGTCTTCCGCTCACGCCCCAACATCGTGCAGCCCGCCTCCAGTGGTGTCGCGACAGGCGTGAATGGAGGGACGAATGGAGACGGCATCATGGTGTGGGGAGCGATCTCCTACACTGGCCGTACACCACTGGTGATCGTCGAGGGGACACTGAATAGTGCACGGTACATCCAAACCGTCATCGAACCCATCGTTCTACCATTCCTAGACCGCCAAGGGAACTTGCTGTTCCAACAGGACAATGCACGTCCGCATGTATCCCGTTCCACCCAACGTGCTCTAGAAGGTGTAAGTCAACTACCCTGGCCAGCAAGATCTCCGGATCTGTCCCCCATTGAGCATGTTTGGGACTGGATGAAGCGTCGTCTCACGCGGTCTGCACGTCCAGCACGAACGCTGGTCCAACTGAGGCGCCAGGTGGAAATGGCATGGCAAGCCGTTCCACAGGACTACATCCAGCATCTCTACGATCGTCTCCATGGGAGAATAGCAGCCTGCATTGCTGCGAAAGGTGGATATACACTGTACTAGTGCCGACATTGTGCATGCTCTGTTGCCTGTGTCTATGTGCCTGTGGTTCTGTCAGTGTGATCATGTGATGTATCTGACCCCAGGAATGTGTCAATAAAGTTTCCCCTTCCTAGGACAAAGAATTCACGGTGTTCTTATTTCAATTTCCAGGAGTGTATAATGAATGAAAAGCACTAGTTCGCTTTTGATCTACAGTGTTACTTTTACTGTGTTAACCCGCTGTCGGCTTACAGGCCATCTTCAGACATTTTGAGTATTGCTACCAAAGAAGTTACAAACTTTGTAAACAACATTGGAACAGGAATTAGACTCCTATATTGAAGCAGACACATACAGTACCTAACATCTTTGACAGTGTGATGGTAATGCAACCTAAAATTAAAAAATTTGAACACTAAGTAAATAAAAATAAAAACGGAGTAGACAGGAAAAAGCTTTAGCACCAAGTAGGAACAGCATACCTGTGTAACAGCTTCTATTAATAAACAAAACTAATAAAAAAAATAAAATTAGTTCTTGACACGCCTAAATCACGAGGTATAAAACGAGGAGAGTGATTCACAAACCAAGTAAAAGAAGAAAGAACTATCAATGTAAGTACAGAATATATAAGGAACTTAAGCTGTATCAATAAGACAAATAAATGCCGGAAAATGGAGAAGTGTGAGGGAACATACTGTAACTGCAATCTTTGAGAGTGTGGTGGTACTGCATTTTAAAAGGTATACAGGCTGAACAATACGCAAGTACAAAATGAGCAAACAGGAAAAACATTGTTATACTCAAAACTGTGATTATGTAACAGTTTGCGTTAAATCAATGAACCAAGTAGAAAAACAAAGCAAAAAAAATATTTGATTGAATATTTAGTTCTTTTGTTGACATACCAATTCTAGCAACCAGTTTCTCTTCACTTTAAACAGACGTTTCGTAAGTTAATTATCTCACGCGTCGGCGTCCGCAGAAATGTATGCAAAACCACATGACAAAATCCTGGAGGTGTGGCCTAAGAACAAAGTTTTATTACAAATACTCAAAAGAGATTGTATATCGAAGGGTTCCTATGTGCCTCGTCAACAGTTGTTTGAAGGCAGATTACGATATCAACAGGGAATATATTTTAGTGCTGTATGGGAAGTTCATACCTTTCGTGTTATTATTAATATTCTTTTTAGTTTAATTATTGCTGACTCATGTGATCAAATCCAGTGTATCGTGCGACTTGGGAACGAGAATTTTCACTCATTTGCAAAAAACGTCAGACTGACACTGAAATTCAAGAATACAACACAGAAAAAATTCTGAAAAATTTATGAAGTTTTTCTGAAAATGAATAAAAATAATCATGAAAACTAGAGAAACAAGAAATGTACTTTAGAATTTAACTGCCAGCTCCTGAGCACGTCAGAGATGGATCTAGAAATCTCGTATTCATTATACTATATGGAAAACTTCATTTGCTGACAAAACTTCGCATCTGTTCACGTTAATGGCTATATTACATTATTTCCACTTATTCAGTTTTTAAATACAGAGTGGGCTCAATTAAAATTGAACAGATGGTTTTCAACGCTACATAGTTGAGTTGGTGATGTAAAAAGTAAATCTGTTCCACCGTTTGACTAGATGAATGATGGAAACATTCTGAAAACTTGACTCATATTGGCCAGTACAACCGATTCGTTATCAGTCTATTAAGAAATTAAAACAAGTCTCTTATTCACGGTTTGACAACCTATTGTGCATTAATGTCAACTCGGATTTGGTATTCGTAACTATGTCACAGCCTGTTGCGCTGTTTGGCATCCTGTAGAGAATTCATGAAAAGAGCTTCTGTACGACTGTGAAATTTCGCAACTTATTTCGCTCTCTTCTAGTGCAGAAAAAGGTATTAACAATTTCCGCCTGAGGTATTTGTGTCCTTAGATGAACAATGCATCAAACGTATAGCGTCTTTGACAAATTTAAAACGTTCTTCAAACTTAATTATTCTTTAGAAACTGACCATGAACGAGAAATTTGGGAGTTGTTATAGGGTAGAGAGTAGAGGGATTTGTTTTTAATCTTGTATGAAATACGCAGTGGGATGCAGTGGGGAGCTATGGTGGGGAGAATGTTGGGAGAACAGAAGAAGCTCTCTCCTGGAACTGCAGAGTATGTAGTTGGAACCTTTTGATTGGGGAACAGGAAAGGAAAATCTGTGCCCTTCAGGCACAGTTGGAGGAAGCAAGGAAGGAACTAATAAGGATCAAGGGAGATAGGGGGGAAAAATATGGCTGGGAACTGGCAGCTGGTAGGAGGATAGGAAGAAAGAAAAGGTGATATGACAGCTTTATCATCAACACCAAAAACAGGTATCTACCATTGCCAGAATTAAGTGAAGAAGAGCCTCAGGTAGAACGAGGAGCAGAAAATGTGTAGCACACTATAACTGACGCCAAGAAGCCTGGGACTGCACAAAGTGTTAGGAAGAAGAAAGTGATGCTGTTAGGTAGTAGCCATGGGCGAGATGTAGGTCCTCAGTTAGAGGAAAGTTTAGGAGCAACGCACCAGGCCACCAGTATCTTCAAGCCAAGTGCTGGGCTGATTCATGTGATAGAGGAGTTAGGGTCTTTATAAAAGGACGTTACAAAAGAGGACCATTAAGTGATAATGGGTGGGGCGGGAAACAATTGGATAGGGATGGGACATATGTCATAGATGGTTTCCTGGACAAGACAGCTTCCCTGATTCATTGCACCAACGTACACTTTGTTGAGCTGTTCCGGCGTCATGATCGACCACACTTTGATGGAGCTGTGAGGCGGATCAATGTGGAGTTAGGGATAGCTCTGAGAGTAGTCAACTATGCACATGTTTGTCTGGTGCCCAACAGGACTATCAACAGATGGAGTTCCACAAGACATGGCCTATACCTATTGTCATATGTAGGAAAAGTAAGTCTTTTTCAGGATAAATCTAGACAACAGGTTCCCCTACCTAAAGAATATCCCCAGCAATTGAAAAAATACTGAAACAATCACTCACAGTCCGTCAGTAGGATTAGATGAAATACCAATGCGTGTACTGAAACAATGCATAGCTATTATACACGGCCCCTTAACAAATATAATAAATGAATCCTTCACATCAGGGACTTTTCCAGAACAGTTAAAACAGGCAAGAGTTTTACCTTTGCTTAAAAAAGGTAATGTTGAAGATATAGAAAATTACCGACCAATTTCCCTGCTGTCACCATTCTAAAAAATAATAGAAGCAATTACGAGAGACAGATGTTTTAAGCGAATCAGAGTTTGGTTTCCAAAGCGACAAAAATACAGAGCTATAGCAGAATTCACAAAGGTTGTACTTGATGCTCTTGACAAAGATGAGTGTGTCACAGGCACATTTTAGGATCTTTCTAAGACCTTTGATACAGTTGCCCACAAGGCTCTATTAAATAAATTAGAATCATTAGCAATAAGAGGGGTTGCTAATGACTGGTTTCGATCATACCTATCAATTAGGGTACAAAGAGTAGAGATAACACATACTTCAAATAGATCCAAACATTTAGTAAAAGACTTATCAAAATCAAAATACATTAATATAGGGGTATTGCAAGGTAGCGTATTAGGACCAATACTATTCCTGATATACACCAATGACTTTCCCAGTAGTGTTACTCATGGTGAAAAAGTTCTCTTCGCTGATGACAGCAATATTTTAGTCACTGAGAAAACCAGAGAACTTGCAGATAAAGCAAATAAAGCTCTCAAGGAAGTTTACAACTTGTCAATAAGCAATAAAGTGACATTGAATATAAAGAAAACTTATGGCATGAATTTCAGTTTGAAGAGGGAAAATAACAATGTTAAATTAAATGTAGATGGCACCTCTACAGACTGTGTAACAAATGCAAAATTTCTAGGAATGAATATTGATTCCCAGATGAAGTGATGTGAACACACAAAGGTACTTGCAAACAGAATATCATCAGCATGTTATGCCCTTAGAATCCTATAATCAGTGTGTAACATGCAGTGTCTTTTAGTTACATACTATTCATATGTACACTCAATTCTCAGGTATGGCATTCTTTTTTGAGGAACAAATGCACTAAATATGAACACAATTTTCAAACTACAGAAAAGAGCCATAAGAATCATAATCAAAAGTGGTAGTCGAGCTCATTGTAAAGATCTGTTCAAAACAATGGGGATTTTAACCGCTCCATGTGAATAGATTTACCAGTTAGCTGTACACATCAAAAACATCATTGGTAATTACTGCACAAACAATTCAGTCCATGAAAATTGAACAAGAGCAAGACGCAAGTTACATATTCCAAGAAAAAATAAATATGAAACTCAAAACAGCATTTTCTACCAAGGAATAAAACTGCACAATAAATTAGCAAAAGAGATAAAAGAAACTGCAAAAACACACTTATTTAAAAAGACAGCTATAAAGTACCTGTTCTGCAATGCATTTTATACAGTGAAGGATTACTTAGATAAAACAGAGTAGGGGTTTGGTACAAAAATATGATATAAAAAAATAATAATAATGATTTAAACGTCCAAAATTCCAAATAGTACCTTCACACTAAGATTTTTCCTTCTTTTTACACTTTTCTAGAAAAACTTACCCCAAAGCTCTGCATCGCACAATATTAACACCTCTTCCTCTTTCTGAGCTCACCATCTCACTCTTCATACGGTGAGTGAATACTAATTCAGTTTTTCAGTATAGCAAATGGGAAGTTGTGGTACAGTGTGTGTGTGTGTGTGTGTGTGTGTGTGTGTGTGTGTGTGTAGTGAGTGAAGTGTTATGAAACAATGTGTGTATAATGTGTGCAGTGACTGATAGTGAGATATGAGTGAACAGTGTGACATTACATTATTTAAAAAGTAATTTGTAGAAAAAATATTGTATACCAGGAGTAAATCTAATGATTGTCACCGAGCGAGGAGGTGCAGTGGTCAGCACACTGGACTCATTTTTGAGAGGACGACGGTTCAATTCGGCGTCTGGTCATCCTGATTTAGGTTTTCCGTGATTTACCTAAATCGCCTCAGGCGAATGCCGCGATGCTTCCTTTGAAAGGGTACAGCCGACTTTCTTCCCCATCCTTCCCTATTTGATGAGACTGATGACCTCGCAGTTTGTTCTCCTCCCCCCATATTAAATGGTTCAAATGGCTCTGAGCACTATGGGACTCAACTGCTGAGGTCATTAGTCCCCTAGAACTTAGAACTAGTTAAACCTAACTAACCTAAGGACATCACAAACATCCATGCCCGAGGCAGGATTCGAACCTGCGACCGTAGTGGTCTCGCGGTTCCAGACTGCAGCGCCTTTAACCGCACGGCCACTTCGGCCGCCCCCCCCCCCATATTAACCCAACCTAACTCTAATGATTGTCTCTAACTAGCTGTACATGTATGTGTATACGAATCAGCATATTTTAAATTGGTCTAAACTTGTAAATACTTTGGCATGTCCTATATCCTTCCAAAAGGAGATCTAAAGATGAATGAATAAAGCTACTACTACTACCGGTACCACTACTACAACTATTAGTTGTGTCTTCATCTACATAATTTGCAATAATCTCTGCTGTGCAAATCACTGTTGTGAATAATCTGTCCAGAACTGGAAATGTGTGTCAGACAAACACTTCTTAGCATTACTTATATTGTACTACTGAGGGAATCCTGTATCTCTGGCTTCAGGTTACACACAAAAGGGAAGTGGATCTTTCTTTTCCCGCACCTTGATAAGCGTCATACTTGAATGTGAGAGACAAAAGTTTGGGTGCCATATATAGGCACTGATCTGCAAAATCTCACACCTGCCGTGACTTCAGAACAGCGCGAGAAACCTCCTGGACCACGGAAACGGCTTAATTTCCTGTGAAGTGCTTGACCACTCTAACAAACCTCAGTTACGGAACGCATCTTAAGGGTACATTGTCTCCTCCCGTCGTTCAGGGCAACGCCAAATCTGCTATTCATCAGAATCATCAGCAAGTGTACGTAGATATGTGCGAGAAATTAGTTGCCTTTGTTGTTGTTGTTGTTGTGGTCTTCAGTCCAAAGACTGGTTTGATGCAGCTCTCTATGCTACTCTATCCTGTGGAAGCATCTTCATCTACAAGTAACTACTGCAACATACATCCTTCTGAGCCTATTTAGTGTATTTATCTATCGGTCTCCCTCAACGATTTTTACCCTCCACGCTGCCCTCCAGTACTAAATTGATGATTTCTTGATGCCCCATGTCCTACCAACCGATCCTATCTTCTAGTCAGGTTGTGCCACAAATTCCTCTTCTCCAAAAGTCTGTTCAGTTCCTTTGCCCAACTAATTTTCAACATTTTAGAAAGCTTCTATTTAGATCTATTTTAGGCCGACCTCCTTTCTATGGTCTCCTGAGACCCTCTAACCTAAAAAAACCGCCCAGTCCCTACCACACAGCCCCTGCTACCCGTGTAGCCGCTTCCTGCGTGTAGTGGACGCCTGACCTATTAAGCGGAACCTGAAAACCCACCACCCGATGGCGCAAGTCAAGGAATCTGCAGCCTACACGGTCACAGAACCGCCTGTCTGATTCAGACCCTGCACTCGGCTCTGCACCAAAGAACGACAGTCGGTTCTATCGATGACGCTGCAGATAGTGATCTCCGCCTTAATCGCACTAGCAAGACTGGCAGTCATTAACATTTCCGCTATACGCCGGAAAGCAAAGAGAATCTCCTCCGATCCAAAGCGACACACGTCATTGGTACCGACATGGGCCACCCCCTGCAGTTGGTTGCACCCTGTACTCTTCATGGCGTCCGGAAACACCCCTTCCACATCCTCAATGATTCCCCCCGGGATGCACATGGAGTGCACACTGGCTTCCTTTCCTTCCTTGGCAGCCATGTTCCTGAGGGACCCCATCATGCGTCTAACGTTGGAGCTCCCAACTAACAGCAAATCAAACCTCTAAGAACCGAGCGAGGTGGCGCAGTGGTTAGACACTGGACTCGCATTCGGGAGGACGACGGTTCAATCCCGCGTCCGGCCATCCCGATTTAGGTTTTCCGTGATTTCCCTAAATCGCTCCAGGCAAATGCCGGGATGGTTCCTTTCAAAGGGCACGGCCGACTTCCTTCCCCATCCTTCCCCAATCCGATGAGACCGATGACCTCGCTGTCTGGTCTCCTTCCCCAAACCAACCAACCAACCAACCAAACCTCTAAGAACGTTCAGACGCGCGGGCCGAGAAGCTTCCTCTGGAACATGGTGGACGACTGCATCCGGCTCAGAGACTTCGTCAGCCACAGATAATGCCCGAAACCTGTGCGTCAAACGAACCAGGTAGGCCCTACGATCGACCTCTCGGAAAACCTTTCGCTGCCTGCCAGACTTTGGAATGATCTCCCACTCAACCACGGGTGAGGAGTCAACCTCATTGCAGGCAGTACCCGGGGCGGCCACAGTAGTGGACCGATCGGGGGACACGTGGGACGTGCTCGACGTCCCTCGCACCCCCGCGTCCGACCGCCCACAGTGATGCCCCCTGGCAAAAGCCTCAAACTGTGTGACGGAAGCCAACACAAAAAATGGTTCTGAGCACTATGGGACTTAACTTCTGAGGTCATCAGTCCCCTAGAACGTAGAACTACTTAAACCTAAGGACATCACACACATCCATGCCCGAGACAGGATTCGAACCTGCGACCGTAGCGGTCGCGCGGTTCCGGACTGTAGCGCCTAGAACCGCTCGACCACTCCGGCCGGCGGAAGCCAACACAGCCTGGAGCTGTAAGCGAAGGTCACCAACTCAGCTCGCATCTGTACACAGCAATCACAGTACTTATCCATTACTGAAGCTGCTCCTGTTTGAATCCCGGAAAAATATATATAAGAAACGAATAGTGTACTCGCATTATTAGCAGCAGGAACACAAATTACTCTGTCACTGACGGTCTATCTATTCATTGTCAATTCCTCATGGACGTTTCATGTAAAAAGAATGTATGAAGACATTCTGATTATATGTTTGTAAGCCGTTGACCTCAAGTCTGTAGTTAAGGTCTTGAATTTGCTTTTCTTTTAGTCTTCTTGGCATTTGCAATTTTTTGCATGAAGTATCCCGACTTCGAACCCTTCTACAAAAAACACATGAGGATATAGTTCATCCTCTACATTTAAGTACACAAATAAAACAGCGCAAATGGTGCACATTGAACATTAAAAGAAACAATGAATCAAATTTTTAACTTTCACAACAAAACGCAAGTGCTTTGAACAACAAAAGAAGAAACTTCCTGGCAGATTAAAACTGTGTGCCCGACCGAGACTCGAACTCGGGACCTTTGCCTTTCGCGGGCAAGTGCTCTGTATCTGAGCTACCGAAGCACGACTCACGCCCGGTACTCACAGCTTTACTTCTGCCAGTATTTCGTCTCCTACCTTCCAAACTTTACAGAAGCTCTTCTGCGAACCTTGCAGAACTTCTGTAAAGTTTGGAAGGTAGGAGACGAGATACTGGCAGAAGTAAAGCTGTGAGTACCGGGCGTGAGTCGTGCTTCGGTAGCTCAGATGGTAGAGCACTTGCCCGCGAAAGGCAAGGTCACGAGTTCGAGTCTCGGTCGGGCACACAGTTTTAATCTGCCAGGAAGTTTCATATCAGCGCACACTCCGCTGCAGAGTGAAAATCTCATTCTGGAAACAAAAGAAGACTTTCACTGTCATAATTCGTTCTCTAGTATTTGTCTCTCAAACGGTTGAGTCCTCGCTATCCTTCGACAGAGCACACTGGAAGAGACTGGCACATAAGTTACGATTTGTCCACCGTTCATAGTTTCTACAGTTGCCAAGTGAGTCTGACAGAATACCAACAGGCTCGCAAAGAACCGGTTCCGAGGTCTCTTCGGGACGATGGCGACTTGCGGTTGGCGGTGCTGGATCCGTAGCATCGTCTCTTGTCTGTGTGCGTCCGTAACTGCAGTGATCGTCGCGGACGCGGTCTCAAATACCCGCACGGAAGAGATATACTTCTTCCTGACTGACTGCACGTGACATTGGGGGATGCAGAAAAAGGTTCGTACTACGCCCGGTGTACGCGAAGGCCCTCTGCAGGTTGAGCTGTAGATGACGGAAATGGCACGTCGCGTAGTCACAGGGGTTGAACTGGCAACCAGCCCGACGGCGGTGTGTTGCGTATGGCGTCGGCGCTTCACGGCTTTTGCTACACGCCATTACATATATGGAAATCCCTATTACAAAATATAAACATTCGATGTAGGATGTACGTAGAATGTACTCAGGATAAAAACAAATTGTAACTTGACAAGTACATATCGTTCCTCGATTCTGTTGCTGTTGAGTTACATTTATTTCATTAGAAAACTGGGGGTACATACTTTCGGAAGGAGATTGAAGGTTCTTACGTAAGGAAGGGAATTCCAGTACAATCCGCCTTTACTCTCTAGCTGCGGCAAGAAAGCTTTCCTCAAGGCACGGATGGCAGACATTTGGCAGCCTCCTAGAGACACGTTGGGGTGGCTCACTGGCAGAATTCTGAAGTGGCATTTACCTGCCACAAATCACTATGCATGGCCGTACGTGCATCTGAGTCCTCGAGTGATAACTTGAGCTATGTTCCTATTCAGCCTGGATGTCTCTAGAACACAATCTTTTCATTTCCCTTGCAACATGAGTCAATTCTTACGGTCTTCACAACATTTCTGTATGTCCAATCCATACACAGTTTGCTATTCTCACCAGTAGAAAATGCTGAGACTTGGTACAGACCAGATACATCACTTCTTCCTCGGTTAGGCGATTGTTATTCAACAAATATAACTAGGTATATATTTAGGTTGCTGTGTTCAGATTGGTGGTCTTTCTATACTGTGCAGCGGCCAAATAAAGAGTGGAATGATACATAATATGCATTTTTTAAAGGTGGTGACGACTGGGTAACGTTTGCATGTTTCGTGACTGCTTAAAATCAGTTGCTATTAAAGATCACAAAATTCTTTCCACAATTAACATTTTAACTCCTCAGATTTTTTATTTCTGATTACATATGTAGTAATTTAAAGAGGTATAAGCCATTCTGAAATCTTGTGACAGATTTCCGGATTGAGACAAAGATGCGGAAACTTACCTTTCGTGAGAAATGTTTTTATTTTTACTGTCGAGGCACAGTATAAGCAATTCCTGCAAAAAGGCAAGGATCAAGGATTGAGTATTGATCCTGCCGAGTTTTAATCTGCCAGTATAATTCAAAACAGCGCACGCCCATCTGTGTTGTGTAAAATTCATTCGAACAAGAAGTAAAACTGAAGTGCTAATATATTTATGTAATGTCTTACATATGTGAACGCTCACTAGCGGAATAATAAGCTGGGCATATGAGGCAATGATGGATAAGTTTTTTCATAATGCTTCCATATTTGGAATATACAAACAAAGAGTTCATGTATGCAATGGAGATACCATCGCATTCACATTCCCTTGGCAACACCGACTGTAAATAGAAGAGCTGTGAAGTTGCCGTTATTTATACTTATTCTTATTATGCTTCTGACAATAAGTATGCTGCTCACATGGCTGCGTACCAATATTTTAAAGGTATTATCGTCTGGATAGTGGCATAGCACTTGCCTTTAATAATATTACAGTACCTCCAGTATCCGCATCAACGTTATTGCGTTTTACTGCTACACACGCACTACTAATTATAACTGTGTAAATGTTGTACCCCATAGAACTCCTTTAGCTGCAACTCATTTCACGTAATAACAAATCGACTCATTACAAACTATTCCTGTAAAATCATATCACATTTCTACTTTGGATTTATACTGACTGCAATGCACTCTTAGAATCAGTTATGATTAACAAACTAGGACATAATGTATGTCTTCTGAAACAGCTTGCAGATGTTTGTCGCAAATTGTGTTGTGCCTCCGTCAGTTGCTGAGATAAGTTTATTATTGCTACCAGTTACGTTACTTAATGTTAGGCAGAGAAACCAACATTCGAAACAGAAAGAAGTCTACAAAACATGAGGACCAAAATACATATCTTCAGAGCTATGAGTACTTCTTTCAGTTCTGTGAAACAAATCTCTTCTAAAGCAAGCGCTTTGCTTTCCAGTTTTTGAGAGACGGTAGTATAGATAAAAACAAGAAAAAAATATACAGTGAACATTGAGTCTAAAGTGCATACCTGAAGAGCGTGAAACACGTCTATGCTGCTGAAAATGCGCTCATAGCTCGTAAGGTATGCATTTTGGAGCCTATTTTTACAAGACATTTTGTTTAGAATTATCGTTCGCATCATATCACTGAATGCTGACCATTCCTGTTGGAAAGTATTGTATGTGACGTTCCATCTCGCTCTTCATAAAGCTAGAAATACGAACTGGCAACAGCACAAATTTTGATTTGTTCTGAAATATTCTACAGCTGATGCGGAGATATAATCGCAGTTTGCAACTCGTTCTTAACTGAGTACAGCTGTTGGTCCACAAGGCAGTGTCTCAGATACAGAGACAAGCCCATGACGAGAGAAAACAGTGCGTCACCCTGCTCTGGAATCACGGTAACACCGTGCGAGTATCCGGGAGAGTAGATATCAGGACAGTTGGAAATTTTGTCCGCTCGTGGAAGCGCGCTCGGATAAGCGAAATCGTTAAAGCGACCGCTCGCGTCATACGTGGAATCTTTGTTCGAGTCCGGGTCCGGCACAAATTGTCATTTGTTCTCGAATATTCTACAGCTGGTGCACAACAACATCGCAATTTTCGAGTTCATCTCTAACTTAAACGCTGTTCGTAAGATTAAAGATGTGAGTAATATAATAGTATACCGCAGATAACCTCTGGAAACTTGTGATAGATAATTTGAAACATGCCGCGCGGGATTAGCCGAGCGGTCTGCGCCGCTGCGGTCATGGGCTGTGCGGCTGGTCCCGGTGGAGGTACGAGTCCTCCGTCGGGCATGGGTGTGTGTGTTTGTCCTTAGGATAAATTAGGTTAAGTAGTGTTGAAGCTTAGGGTTCAAAATGGCTCTGAGCGGTATAGGACTTTACTTCTGAGGTCATCAGTCCCCTATAACTTAGAACTACTTAAATCTAACTAACCTAAGGACATCACCCCACATGCCCGAGACAGGATTCGAACCTGTGACCGTAGCGGTCGCGCTGTTCCAGACTGTAGCGCCTAGAACCGCTCGGCCACCCCGGCCGGCTGTAAGCTTAGGCACTGATGACCTTAGCAGCTAAGTCCCATAAGATTTTACACACATTTGAACTTTTTTTTTTTTTTTGAAACACGAGCTCGAGTGCCTGATGATGATTCGCAACAATCGAAATGTGTAGCAATAATAATAATTTCAGAGAAGCTGACAATTTAAACAAATCTCGCGAAAGTGCGTGACATAGCACAGAGTGCATTAGTTGGTTGCTGTGCGACCTTTGAACACATTGCACACAATACACGTACGAAGTGTAAACGTGCGGACAAGTAGTGCGCGGTCTACGAAAATTAAATGGACACACATTGCAGCATAACTTTTGAGAGACTGGAACTCCACCTGCTGTCGACGCTTCATGTCTACGGCAGAGAGGACTCTAATCGCTAGCATAATCAGAGACCGGGCGACTCATCCAGTGCTTAAAGCGTAACATTCCAAATTCTGCACCTCTGAATTTCTACGCTCGCTGCAGCGGGGAGGCGACGCACAAAGACCAGAACGCAGCCCGCCTTTGTTTGCTGGGCCGGAGGTCCGTGTCCCGGCGCGCGGTACGAGCGCTGGTAATGGCTAAGTACCGTCCGAGGAGCGGGTAGAGGCGCCGCCGCCCATTCAGCGCTTGCCGGAACGCCCGCTAAGTGGCCCACCAGGGCTGCTCCGATATTAAGTGGCGCCAGACGCGGCCACAATGCCCGGCGCCGCCCACTGCAGTTGTAATTGTCCACGCGGTCCGGCGGGGCCGTGTTCCGTTGTACAGCGCACTGGTTACTGCTGTCGCGAGACTCGGTACAAGAGCGCTGGGACCGCCGTTTTGCTTTCAAGCGTCAAATCGGCCGCAACTGCTGAATAACTGCGCGCTTGCTTACTTACTACTGCTGCAAGTGAACAAGTGGCATTTCGCAGACTCTCTGTTGATGTTGATAGTTTCTTCGTCCAAGAATATTACGTCATACGACTGTTACAGATACCGTTCATTGTGTGTAGAGTAAACAATTTAATACAGATTTACAGATAAGTACTACGCTGGTGCATAAGTTAGAAGCGGTTATTTTTTTTTTTTTTTTTGCATGTTGATATTCCGATTGCTATGGATTTGTTTGTAGATGTCTTTTTTATTAGTAGTTCACCGATGCAATTTCAGATTACATACCGTCGTACCGACATTTTGTAATTTGGAGATAGTGAGTGGGACTTTACACGCTACAAAATAGAGTGCCAAGTGGAGAAATGAAATCATTTTCGACACTTTCTTCTGTTTGATATTAGTAGAGGAGTGACAGCAGCGAAGTCAACCACAATCATTTCCGCCGTATATGGCGATTAAGCCATTGGAAATAGCACGGTAAGAAAATTGTTTCCTCGCTTTAAAAAGGATCCTTTTGGCATCGGTTGACTCTTCACGTTCAAGAAGAACTTCGGAGTCTTATGAAGATCGTTTGAACACATTAATTCACCGTGATCCACGTCAGTGTAGCTGAGAACGAGCAGATGTGATGAAGTGTGGTCATTCCACCATCGTGCGACATTTGAATGCAATGGGGAAATTTCATAAGTCGGTACTGAATGCTCTAAGCCAAATTCCCAAAAATATGTACATCTCTATTCCCTCGCCATCAACTGGCACCTGAACAGCACCGGCTATTCCATGCCTGTGTCGATACTTTTTTTTTTCTCATCAGTCTACTGACTGGTTTGATGCGGCCCGCCACGAATTCCTTTCCTGTGCTAACCTCTTCATCTCAGAGTAGCACTTGCAACCTACGTCCTCAATTATTTGCTTGACATATTCCAATCTCTGTCTTCCTCTACAGTTTTTGCCCTCTACAGCTCCCTCTAGTACCATGGAAGTCATTCCCTCATGTCTTAGCAGATGTCCTATCATCCTGTCCCTTCTCCTTAACAGTGTTTTCCACATATTCCTTTCCTCTCCGATTCTGCGCAGAACCTCCTCATTCCTTACCTTATTAGTCCACCTAATTTTCAACATTCGCCTATAGCACCTCATCTCAAATGCTTCGATTCTCTTCTGTTCCGGTTTTCCCACAGTCCACGTTTCACTACCATACAATGCTGTACTCCAGACGACATCCTCAGAAATTTCTTCCTGAAATTAAGGCCGGTATTTGATATTAGTAGACTTCTCTTGGCCAGAAATTCCTTTTTTGCCATAGCGAGTCTGCTTTTGATGTCCTCCTTCCTCCGTCTGTCATTGGTTATTTTACTGCCTAGGTAGCAGAATTCCTTAACTTCATTGACTTCGTGACCATCAATCCTGATGTTAAGTTTCTCGCTGTTCTCATTTCTACTACTTCTCATTACCTTCGTCTTTCTCCGATTAACTCTCAAATCATACTGTGTACTCATTAGACTGTTCATTCCGTTCAGCAGATCATTTAATTCTTCTTCACTTTCACTCAGGATAGCAATGTCATCAGCGAATCGTATCACTGATATTCTTTCACCTTGTATTTTAATTCCACTCCTGAACCTTTCTTTTATTTCCATCATTGCTTCCTCGATGTACAGATTGAAGAGTAGGCGCGAAAGGCTACAGCCTTGTCTTACACCCTTCTTAATACGAGCGTTCTTGATCGTCCACTCTTATTATTCCCTCTTGGTTGTTGTACATATTGTATATGACCCGTCTCTCCCTATAGCTTACCCCTACTTTTTTCAGAATCTCGAACAGCTTGCACCATTTTATATTGTCGAACGCCTCTCCCCGATGCTATACAATCTGCATATTGAGCAAGCAGTAAAGGAAACAAAAGGAAAGTTCGGAGTAAGTATTAAAATCCATGGAGAAAAAATAAAAACTTTGAGCTTCGCCGATGACATTGTAATTCTGTCAGAGACAGCAAAGGACTAGGAAGAGCAGTTGAACGAATGGACAGTGTCTTGAAAGGAGGACATCAGATGAACATCAACAAAAGCAGTACAAAGATAATGGAATGTAGTCGAATTAAGTCTGGTGATGCTGAGGGAATTAGATTTTGAAATGAGGTACTTAAAGGAGTTTTGCTATTTGTGGAGCAAAATAACTGAAGTAGAGAGGATGTAAAATGTAGACTGGCAATGGGAAGGAAAGCGTTTCTGAAGAAGAGAAATTTGTTAACATCGAGTATAGATTTAAGTGTCAGGAAGTCGTTTCTGAAAGTATTTGTATGGAAGTGAAACATGGACGATGAATAGTTTAGACAAGAAGAGAATAGAAGCTTTCGAAATGTGGTGCTACAGAAGAATGCTGAAGATTAAATGGATAATTCATATAACTAATGAGTAGGTATTGAATAGGATTGGGGAGAAGAGAAGTTTGTGGCACAACTTGACTAGAAGAAGGGATCGGTTGGTAGGACATGTTCTGAGGCATCAAGGAATCACCAATTTAGTACTGGAGGGCAGCGTGGAGGCTAAAAATCGTAGAGGGAGACCAAGAGATGAATACACTAAGCAGATTCAGAAGCATGTAGGCTGCAGTAGGTACTGGGAGATGAAGAAGCTTGCACAGGTTAGAGTAGCATGGCTAGCTGCATCCAACCAGTCTCAGGACTGAAGACCACAACAACAACATTGTGTTCAGATGTTTTAATTCTGCCTCTGAATCACCTTGGAGGTAGGAAATCGATTATTAGTGCGAATTAGTGAAAGAAGAAATAATACTGACCCGCATGCATGCCCGGAAAGTGATGTTGCACGTACGGAGGTGTTGGCACTGCTCGGTGTCGCTTTTAGCGCAGTAAGCTGTCGCGGCAGGGAGCGCTGTAGCAGTGCATCTAGAGGAAAAAAAGGAAGCCCCCGGCGGGGATTTGGGCAAGTATTCACTGCGGCAGAGAAACGGCAAGTGCGGTGGGAGGTAACCTGCGAGAGCAGGGGGCGTACGCGCAGTCGCACCGCTTAATGGCGCGTGCGGACGGCGAGTTATACGGGCAGATAAAAAGGCCCGCCGCGCCGGCACGCGGGGAAACAATCGCGGGGTTACGTGCTGCGCGCCTGGCGTGCTTTATGGAGCCGCTGCGGTCCGTGGGCCGCGGCAAAGAAAGCGCAGAGGGAGCGCCCGGAGAGGTGCGCCGGGTGACGCTGATCCACTGTGAGACAGCCGCAGCTTATCTCCTGCTGGAGCGCGCTTATCTCCAGAGCCAGAAGCGCCACTGTACGACGTTTTTACACGCCACTAGGGGCGAACGTAAAAGGGGACACCCATGCCTTCCTTACTGTCAGTTGCAGGGGCGGAGTGGATCCGTGTATCTTAAGAATTCACTGAAAAATATTTTTCTCACTATTGCAGTGGTGATTCGGAAGCAATCAGTAAACATCAAGAGAGTTCTGTATGAGAATGGTCACCCTGCTTCAGTAATTATTAACATAGTAGTCACCACTTCTAGCTGTCATTTTTAGTTGAAATGGTTCAAATGGCTCTGAGCACTATGGGACTTAACTTCTAAGGTCATCAGTCCCCTAGGACTTAGAACTACTTAAACCTAACTAACCTAAGGACATCACACACATCCATGCCCGAGGCAGGATTCGAACCTGCGACCGTAGCGGTCGCTCGGCTCCAGACTGTAGCCCCTAGAACCGCTCGGCCACTTTGGCAGGCTCTCAGTTTTAGTGTTCCGTACCTCACTACGACAAGGATGTAGTCCACATCTGCATCTCCATCCACGCTCCGCAAACCACCTGACGGTGTATGACGCAGGGTTCCTTGAGTACCTTTATCAGTTCTCTCTTCTATTCCAGTCTCGTATTGTTCGTGGAAGGAAAGACTGTCGGTATGCCTCCGTGTGGGCTCTAATCTCTCTGATTTTATCCTCATGATCTCTTCGCGAGATATATGTAGGAGGGAGCAACATACTTCTTGACTCCTCGGTGAAGGTATGTTCTCGAAACTTCAACAAAAGCCCGTACCGAGCTTCTGAGCGTCTCTCCTGCAGAGTCTTCCACTGGAGTTTATCTATCATCTCCGTAACGCTTTCGCGATTACTAAATGATCCTGTAACGAAGCGCGCTGCTCTCCGTTGGATCTTCTCTATCTCTTCTATCAACCCTATCTGGTACGGATCCCACACCGGTGAGCAGTATTCAAGCAGTGGGCGAACAAGTGTACTGTAACCTACTTCATTTGTTTTCGAACTGCATTTTCTTAGAATTCTTCCAATGAATCTCAGTCTGGCATTTGCTTTACCGACGATTAATTTTATATGGTCATTCCATTTTAAATCACTCCTAATACCTACTCCCAGATAATTTACGGAATTAACTGCTTCCAGTTGCTGACATGCTATATTGTAGCTAAATGATGCAGGATCTTTCTTTCTATGTATTCGCAGCACATTACACTTGTCTACATTGAGATTCAATTGCCATTCCCTGCACCATGCGTCAATTCGATGCAGATCCTGCTGCTTTTCAGTACAATTTTCCATTGTTACAACCTCTTGATGTACTACAGCATCATCCGCAAAAAGCCTAATTGAGCTTCTGATGATATCTGCAAGATCATTTATATATATTGTGAATAGCAACGGTCCTACGACACTCCCCTGCGGCACACCTGAAATCACTGTTACTTCGGAAGACTTCTCTCCATTGAGAATGACATGCTGCGTTCTGTTATCTAGGAACTCTTCAATCCAATCACACAATTGGTCTGATAGTCCATATGCTCTTACTTTGTTCATTAAACGACTGTGGGGAACTGTATCAAACGCCTTGCGGAAGTCAAGGATCACGGCACATACATTCGCCCTTACATTCGCCTCTACAGTTCAATCTGTACATAGAAGAAGCTGTGATGGAAACATAAGAAAGGTTCAAGTGAGGAATTCAAATTCAAGGTGAAATGATCAATGATACGATTCGCTGAAGACACTGCCATCCTGAGTGAGAGTGAAGAAGAATTACGATATCTGCTGAATGAAATGTACAGTCTAATCAGCACAGAATATGGTCTGAGAGTAAATCGAAGAAAGACGAAAGTAATGAGAAGCAGCAGAAATGAGAACAGCGAGAAACTTTACATCAGGATTGATGGTCATATAGTGGATGTCTAAGGAATTCTGCTACCTTGGCTGCATAATAACCAATGGTGGATGGAGCAAGGAGGACATCAAAAGCAGACTAGCACAGGGGAAAAAGGTCATCCATGGCCAAGAGAAGTCTACAAGTATCAAACATATGCCTTAATTTGAGGAAGAAATTTCTGAGAATGTACATTTGGAGCACAGCATTGTGTGGTAGTGAAACATGGTCTGTCGGAAAACTGGAGCAGAAGAGAATCGAAGCATTTGAGAAGTGGTGCTATAGACGAACGTTGAAAGTTAATTAGACTGGTAGGGTAAGGAATGAGGAGGTTCTGCGCAGAATAGGATAGGAAAGGATTATATGAAACACTGACAAGGAGAAGGGGCAGGATAATAGTACATCCGTTAACACATCACAGAATGACTTGCATGGTACTAGAGGGAGCTGTAAAGGGCAAAAGCTGTAGAGGAAGGAAGAAAGTGGAATATATCTAGCAAATAATTGAGGACGTAGGTTGCAAGTGCTACTCTGAGATGAAGAGGATTGCACAGGATAGCAATTAGTACCGGGCCGCATCAAACCATTCAGAAGACTGGTGACTCAGAAAAAAAGCCTTCCAGGCCACGTATTTCACGAAGTACGAATCAAACTGTAAGGCGATGGAATACAGCAGAAAGGAAAAACGACTTCCTTGACAACAGTATTGGGACGGATACAGTAGTGGAAAAAGGTTAATAACTCGGAAAAGGAAAAAAAGAGAGGTTCACACTGTAAATTAACGAAAATATATGAGAAGTTGTTAATTCGTAATTATATCACATAAATACATAATTTTTTTGCTTCGCTGTTTGTTGTCCGTCTGTTTCCATCCGATGGTTAAAATTTGTCAGAAACTATGTTCTATTGCCCATTCGCGTGTAAAAATTTCAGCTTTTGAGTCAATGCAATCAACAGATACGAGCTTCTCTAAAGACATATTTTACTCAGGGAAAGGCAGAGGTATCAACTTGAAATTTATGCCAAATGCTAAGTTGAACTCTTCCTGACTTCTAAGTCAGTGCAATCAAAACATATGGCCATTTACGTCACATATTTTTTTATACTAGTAAGCTCAGTCATCAAAAACTATAGATGAACAATGTATCTCTATGTCCAGTCCGGTAGTCTTGCGTTAAACCACGCGCTTTGAAATCCAGAGGTCGTGGGATTCAAACTCCGTCAAGCCCCGATTTTTTTCTCTTTGTTTTAACATGGATAGTCAAGCAGCAGTTAGAGTTGACGGTAAATTGAGTTCATGGTTCAGAGTAGTTTCAGGGGTAAGACAAGGCTGCAACCTGTCTCCACTGTTGTTCATATTATTTATGGATCATATGTTGAAAACAATAGACTGTCTGGGTGAGATTAAGATATGTGAACACAAAATAAGCAGTCTCGCATATGCGGATGACTTAGTTGTGATGGCAGATTCGATTGAAAGTTTGCAAAGTAATATTTCAGAGCTAGATCAGAAATGTAAGGACTATGGTATGAAGATTAGCATCTCCAAAACGAAAGTAATGTCAGTGGGAAAGAGATATAAACGGATTGAGTGCCAAATAGGAGGAACAAAGTTAGAACAGGTGGACGGTTTCAAGTACTTAGGATGCATATTCTCACAGGATGGCAACATAGTGAAAGAACTGGAAGCGAGGTGTAGCAAAGCTAATGCAGTGAGTGCTCAGCTACGATCTACTCTCTTCTGCAAGAAGGAAGTCAGTACCAAGACTAAGTTATCTGTGCACCGTTCAAACTTTCGACCAACTTTGTTGTATGGGAGCGAAAGCTGGGTGGATTCAGGTTACCTTATCAACAAGGTTGAGGTTACGGATATGAAAGTAGCTAGGATGATTGCAGGTACTAGTAGATGGGAACAATGGCAGGAGGGTGTCCACAGTGAGGAAATCAAAGAAAAACTGGGAATTAACTCTATAGATGTAGCAGTCAGGGCGAACAGGCTTAGATGGTGGGGTCATGTTACGCGCATGGGAGAAGCAAGGTTACCCAAGAGACTCATGGATTCAGCAGTAGAGGGTAGGAGTAGTCGGGGCAGGCCGAGGAGAAGGTACCTGGATTCGGTTAAGAATGATTTTGAAGTAATAGGTTTAACATCAGAAGAGGTACCAATGTTAGCACTGAATAGGGGATCATGGAGGAACTGTATAAGGGGGGCTATGCTCCAGACTGAACGCTGAAAGGCATAATCAGTCTTAAATGATGATGATGATGATGATGATGATGTTTTAACTTAGCCTTCACCTCTCAACGACGTGAATAGTCGCCAAAAATAACACTTGGTTCGGATTCCACGTTCAACTGTAGATCCCCTTTCTCTGGCTGGATGACCGGGGTAGGTTTGGGATATGAAACTCGCCGAAGTGGTGTCCAATGGAAATACTAGCACCAGGCCATTGGGCTATCTTTAATTATAATTACTATATCTGTATACGAGAATAATTAAGTTTGCATTAAGCCCTCAGAGCGCTAATCGTACTTGCCGGTTCCTTTTTATTTTTTGTTTTCAGTTCCGAGCCCTCAATTTGAAACGCAAATTCAGATGTAACATGCAATCGAATTTCAAAAGTATTCAACTGACGAACGGTAGCGCGCGCTAGTCGCTGCAGTTACCATCTCGCCGTCTGTTTCGGTTTGAGATATCTTGCTAGCTTTTTATCAGCGGCGGAGCTAAACCATTCATATAAAATCTGAAAATGAACTATGTTTTGGATAGTTAGTCAAGTATGCAATGTTATTCACACGAAATAAAAAGAGTATGATGGTAACATCAAATGAAGACAGTGAATGGAAAGCTGAAGGTTTTGAACGTTACGCAATGTTCCTGACTGCATCGGAGGTCTCGATCGTAAACACATCAGAATTCTCAGTCCAAACATTTGAGCTCATACACTTCACTGATAAACGTTTTTCTCTCTATTGCTGTTGGCGCCATATGACTTCCTATCTCTTTACCTGGGTAAACAAACATTCATTCTTACGGAAAGAATCGGCTATTCAGGAATTTTCAGAGGTTCCGTTCCAAATGAAAAGCTTGTGGAAAATCTATGGATACACCGAAACAAAGACATTTAACAGAAAAGCATGACATGGCATTTGCTTATGTGATGGTAGGAGTTAGAACTTTTCGCTGATGGAAAATTAAATGTGGCCCTACGGCGGAAAGCAATTGAGTTATATTCAGATATTTAACTTTCGCCTAACTCTAGCACGCAGTTATGTTGAGAATACTTATGTTAAATTTAACAGTCAGATAAGGTTGGCGCGTAGGTGTATTGAGTGTACTTTTGGTAAAGCTAGTAGGAGTTGGAAAATACAACACTGCCCTTTAGGAGTCTTCCTGTACTGCGCCGAACTCTGTAAAAACCATTACAGGACTTTAAAAACTATGTTGGAATGAGAGATGGGTTTAAACACAAAGACGTCTTAGAAGAAAATCTCACATTTCCCATTAGAAGTCAGTATGTACTGGTGCCAAACACATCTGAAAGCGAATACACGACATTACAACTATATTGGAGGGGGGTTGTATTTAATCCAGAAAGACATCTTGAACCTAACTAACCTAAGGACATAACACATATCCATGCCCGAGGCAGGATTCGAACCTGCGACCGTAGCGGTCACGCGGTTCCGGACTCAAGCGCCTAGAACCGCACGGCCGCACCTGCCGGCCGTAAATCTCACAAGTATGAATCAAACCACTATGGAGGACCCACTTCATCAGCGGAAAACGTTCGCGTTAAATTTACTAACCACTTTGTTAATGAAGGCAGATCTGAACATGCAAACCATATGATATGAACGAAAGTGTACTTATTATCGATAAAGCTTTCCTTAACTATATTTTTTTTGATCCATTTTCCTCACAGAAGAACAGAACGGTTTCCCTTACTGAGCGATTCCATTGTCAAATGAATTCATTGTTTCTCTACACGTGCTTTATCGTTGGTGTTCATGAGATAAAGCGATAGACAACGTGAACACTGTCACACTTCAGTATTTCACTAAACTAATTGCAGCTGTAATTAAATAGAAATTAACGGTTAAAACCTGAGGAATAATAACATTAATGCATCGGGAAGTCTAGAGAAATATTTTTACTGCTAAATTAACAGTAAATAATGCTTTTTAGAAGTAAAAGAACTGCTACCCTCGGTCGCACTATAGGATTGTACGTAATGTACACCCTAAACTATGTAACACAAACAGAATTTTGTTATGCACACAGGTGCGTCTTCTGGCTGACGAAGGAAACCGTGCAGTTTCATACCTGCAGTTGATGAAGACGTCATTCGTCTCGTATTAGTAGCTGTATCAAACTTCGTCAGGGTCGAGAAGTTGGCTTTACCGGCAGTAATTAATTTTCCCTCACTTCCTTCTAACCGTGCGGCAGTGTGGCATTCAAAAGGAGGGATGTTTTGATGTAATTACATAACCCAGTTCCAGGGACACTCAGTGAAATTCAGTTGTTTATTCAGTATGTTATTAATTAATATGTTTAAAAAATTGCATAACGATTTTTGTGTGTTTCCGAGACTTAAGAGACGGAAATTAGATAACATTATTCGTTACTTAGCTTATTACTTTTTTGTATGATTTTAATTTTGATGCAATAACATCACTTCAGAATTGTGAATTTTGACCTATTTGATGGAAATCATTAGGTATGGTCCTTTGTGTGGAGGAGGACGCCGTAAGAGCAAGAAGGTACGTGATGGTTAGCATCATCTAAGTAATTGTAGAGTAACAAATCAGCAAAATTCTCTCAGAACTCAATTGTAAAAGTGATCGTGATTTTTGGGGGGCGGTCCATTTAGTGTGGTAGTATCGAGTAGTGTCAGCGAGAAAGTAGTCTTATTTCTTGCCAGTCTTTATATAGGACCCTGTAGGATTACTCTACCTTTCGTCAGTCTTATTAAGCACCCAATACCCAACGCCCACATCATGTATTCTGTATCTCACGCAATGGACCTCGCACTACGCGCCACGTTGGCGCAAGTGTATTGCAATCCTTGCACTTTGTGCAGTGGAAGGTGGTTGATAGAGGGTGTGATGTTTACTGTTTGTGAGGGGAAAATTACCTACATATAATACGAGATTTGAAAGTAAACTGCCGGCCTTCAGCGTGATATTCCATGATAGCTTCTCATTGCTCGCGTCTCTTTTCCACTCATCATCCCTTACGAACTCCTCTAGGTACAACACGATAGTAATTTGAAATTTTGTTTTTACATCAGTGTCTCTGTTAAGTAATGGAACTGATGTTCCATGCTAGTACTTTGCTTTCGTCCGATTTCAGTGCAAGATAATCTACTTGATCATGATACACAGCAAAAACGTGATTCCTGACCCAAGCCTCTCTAAACGAAGAAAATACTGCCTGCCCATGGGAAGGTACACTTCACATTATTTTTAGTATTCCTATGATACCATTTAAAACGGTTGGTATTTGATAGGCAGCTGTTGGGCTACTCCCGCCAGCAGTACACCACTGCAGCCTCCATTGGACTTACACGCCCACGTGTTACCAGATTGTGAAAAACAATGTGCCTGCCTCAAGTACAAAATGTGTACGAAAACGAAGTTTTTCGACTACTTGAAGAAAACCCTAACTCCGGCCCCAATTGCCGGCCGGAGTGGCCCAGCGTTTCTAGGCGCTACAGCCTGGAACCGCGCGGCTGCTACGGTCGCAGGTTCGAATCCTGCCTCGGGCATGGATGTGTGTGTTGTCCTTAGGTTAGTTAGGTTTCAGTAGTTCTACGTTCTAGGGGACTGATGACCTCAGAAGTTAAGTCCCATAGTGCTCAGAGCCATTTGAACCATCCGGCCCCAATTAAAATTAAGAACAGACTATGGGGTGGTAGGAGATAATATAGATAACTGCAACATATCAGTAGTACAGATTAGATACAGATCTGGTGAGTGAGCAGGCCAAGGCAAAATGTCGACACTCTGCAGATCATGTTGGTTTACAACAACGGTATGTGAGCGAGTATTATCCTGTTGGAAAAAAAAAACTCTGTAATGCTACCCTTGAATGGCAGCACAACAGGTCGGATCACCAGAATAACAAATTTGTAGTGCTCCTGTTGTCATACGAAACCGCACCCTCATCACATATGCAGGTGTGTAGGTCCAGTGTCTTCAGCCTGCAGACTGGTAGGCTGCAGATCACGGCACTGCTACTAGCACCGAGGCAGAACCATGTTTTATCAGAAGACGCAACACTTCTCTGCAACGCGCTCACACTCGACTTTACTGAAGTCGCAAATGGCGGTGGTTTGGGGCAGGTGGAATCCACTCTACTAGGTGTCTGGCCCGGAGCTGTCCTTGAAGCAACCATTTTCAACAGTTCGTTGTGTCACTGCGGTGCCAAGTGCTGCTCAAATTGCTGGTGCAGATGCAGTGCGATGGTACGGCTGGTCCTGGCGGAGGTTCGAGTCCTCCCTCCGGCATGGGTGTTAGGATAATTTAGGTTAAGTAGTGTGTAAGCTTCGGGAATGATGACATAAGCAGTTAAGTCCCATAAGATTTCACACACTTCTTTTTGCTGTGCGATGCGCCGGAGCAATACGTCGAACAGTATGGTCTTTCCTGTCAGTCGTGCCATGTGGCTTTCCGGATCCCTGTCATCTTGTGACAGTACATTCTCGTGGTCACCGCTGCCAGCAATCATTTGCAGTGACTACATTCCTGCCAATTCTTTCTGCAATATCGCGGAAGGAACATCCATCTCCTGGTAGCCCCATTACACGACCTGGTCCAAGCCCAGTGAGGTGCTGATAATGGCTCTTTGTCACCTTAAAGGAATTCTTGATTAGCATCAACTCACCAAGTCCAGTCTCGAAAATAGCTAACGCTCCCGGTTGCTGTAGCGTGTATTTAAAACAAACTTGATTTGGATCCTGATACTGGCACTACTAGCGCCACTCTTATTCGACAGCCGCGAAATGTGAACACACATCACCTTTCAGATGCCGAAACACTCCTACTAACTGCCGTATATGTCGCACAACTCATTCTTGATGTTGTGACTTTTCCGTAGTGTATTTTGGTGATCAACGAAAAACAGGACTTAAAACCAATTCAGCAGTTTCGCGAAGTCACGTGATAGGTTTGATACTGTTCCCTCCACAGAAAAATTTAATCCTTTTGGAAAATGCTAATATAACTGTGGCCCTCATTAAAATTAAGATCAATCAAGGAAGAAAAGTATTTAAAATTAATTCAGCAGTTTCGCGAGGTCACATGATATTTTGTAAGCTGTTTCTTGCACAGAAACATTTCATCCGTTTGGAAAACGTTAATATAACTGTGGTCCTCATTAAAATTAAGTTCAAGAGTATGATACGCTTAGAGATGCTACAGAGATCAACAGCATTCGTGATTTATGTACGAGAGACCTGTGAGAGAGCTTTCTATCGCCTGCTAAAATGGAGTGGTGTGGAGCCCGCCTGTGGACAGTACTTGTCATACAGTGTATTAAGTTTGGACCTTAAACATCAGATGTTAACTTATTTCAATTACACTATGAGACAGAGCAGACAATTACGTTAATGTTGCGAACTGGTATGATCTACTATGGTGCAATGAAGTTTTTATTACCTCTTCGTCTCTACATCGCAACGACTTTAAAAATAAATTACATCTAGTTTTTAATTAGATAATTATTTGAACCAGCAGAAAATAGCAATATTTTATTAGGGAAAGGCATAAGTTTAATGACAGAGAGTGCTAATGAACGACGCTGAAGATATTATCGGTGGAGGCAGCTGCGAAAGCAGCCCGGCAGAAGACAAGCCAGACCGCTGTGCGTGGGCAGAGGAACGGTGTTGGGCATTACAGTAATTACTGGCCGGTGGCGCCGGAAGTTTGCATCCCTGGGCGGGGAAGTACCGCCCGCCTGTTTTATTTCGCCACCGCAGGACTCTGCCAGGGCTGCCACCACTTCCACCAACTTGCCGGACGGCTCGCTCCATCGCTCCCAGCGGCGCGCGTCGAGCACAGTGTTCCGAATCCACCCGAGAGCTGCCGAAGGCAGCCGAGTCACACTGCGTTCCCCAAACGTATTAGGGCCGCCTGTGTGAAGAGGCCGAGTTTCATAACAATATTAAAGGTTCTCTGCTGAGTTCAACTTTATAAGTACGGCTGGGACTGTATATTTTACCACTTCAGCAACGGCCTAGGGGCATGCGGTCCAACTCGAACAGCAGCTGGGGAATTTCCTCCGTAGTATATTTGTCTGCAGTTATTTTATCGGAAAATTCCCCTTGGAATCACAACGAGTCTTTACTTCCGTTCGTGTTTATGCGCCACTGGCGCGAGCTACAGTCGTTCTTAGTTTAATTTCGCTTTCGCCTTACTGTGTGTCGGAGTGGGCAAAAGTGAATTAAAAATATTTCTTCTGTGGTCTTGCTATTTAAACGCAACGGAAGACTATTATATCACTTCCAGCACTGCATTTTTCTGCAGGATGATGATGATGAGCCGGCCGAAGTGGCCGTGCGGTTAAAGGCGCTGCAGTCTGGAACCGCAAGACCGCTACGGTCGCAGGTTCGAATCCTGCCTCGGGCATGGCTGTTTGTGATCTCCTTAGGTTACTTCAGTTTAACTAGTTCTAAGTTCTGGGGGACTAATGACCTCAGCAGTTGAGTCCCATAGTGCTCAGAGCCATTTGAACCATTTTTTTTATGATGATGATGAGAACAACACAAACACCCAGTCATCTCGAGGCAGGTGATTTTCTGCAGGAAAAACAGCGTATGAAACACATTTGGGAAAGGCGACGTCGTCTAAATAACTTACCGATGAGCACTTGAGGAAATGAACAGATAATTGGAACGAAAATGAGTAAATAGTGTTTCGGACTTATAATCCTTCTAAAAGGAAAATATTTTAACTGCAGGGAGATAATACACTAATGAACTAGAAAATGAATTTTCTAAAGACCGAATTAATTTCTGTTTCCCATTAAGCTTGAACAACTGTTGCATGCTTATAAAGTGAAGAAAAGTTTGCAATTTTCTCTATTTATAATTTTATCATAATTTTATGCGGTAACGTTATAAATTGGTGGGTTAGAAGTACAATAAATACAGAGAAACATCTTATGATGAAACGATGTGGGATCAGTTAAACGGTAAAGTGATAAATAATATTGTTGGTAAGATTAAATTATTCGAATGTTAAGTTTTACGAAATTTTCAAAGATAATGGAAGTGTGCAATGACTACGTATGATATTAGTTGTGATCTCTTGCTATTTTGAAATGTTTTGTCTGTATCATTTCCCGCTTTACAGTGAAATAAGGTTTTCTTCTTCTTGTTGGCTGACATTGTAAGGAGGTCCACTAACTCTCAGTATCTTTTTCTATCTTTCGTTCAACTAACAGTTTACTTATACGGGCGACAATTAATATTCTATTACACCATCACCGATAATTCACTGGAATAGTACGAACGACAAAATGCAATGATAAAGGAAAACGAAAGTAAAGGAGACTATTGTAGGGAAATCACTTCAAATGGTTCAAATGGCTCTGAGCAGTATGGGACTTAACATCTGTGGTCTTCAGTCCCCTAGAACTTAGAACTACTTAAACCTAACTAACCTAAGGACATCACACACATCCATGCCCGAGGCAGGATTCGAACCTGCGACCGTAGCAGTCGCGCGGTTCCGGACTGAGCGCCTAGAACCGCTAGACCACCGCGGCCGGCGGGGAAATCAGTGCTAGGCTGTTATACAAAGGAAGAGTCTTAAGTAAATACGATTCATTGACAAAATAAATTGCTTACAAACCACTATTATGCCCTACCCGTCGGTACTTCTCGACAGTATGAGACCCCTATAGCATAGATGGAGTAGCAAAAGAGGTACAGAAGATCCAATGAAGAGAGACAGTTTGCCTCACGATTTATATATAATGAATTTGCTCAATAAAGTTAAGTGAGTGACTACGAAACAAGAGTTGTGCATCATATAGAGGACTAAATCCATTTGTATATTTCTCGCAATACTTTTCACATGAGATTGCTGGCGGACTACCTGTTGTCTTATTTTCTGTTACGCTATATCAGAAGTAC
Source organism: Schistocerca nitens (assembly GCF_023898315.1). Taxonomy (NCBI): domain Eukaryota; kingdom Metazoa; phylum Arthropoda; class Insecta; order Orthoptera; family Acrididae; genus Schistocerca; species Schistocerca nitens. The sequence goes on from NC_064614.1 coordinate 75,800,816, forward strand.
CGGGTGATCAAAAAATCAGTATAAATTTGAAAACTTAATAAACTACGGAATAATGTAGATACAGAGGTAAAAATTGGCACACATGCTTGGAATGACATGGGGTTTTATTAGAACAAACAAAACGAATTTCACAAAATGTCCGACAGATGGCGCTGGACAGCAAACCGTCAGCAACAGCTACCGTGACGGGTGAGAGGTACGCCGATATGTTACAGAATCGCATCATCCCCAGCCTGTCTGATAAACACACCTGCTGGAACGTACGATGTTTATGCAGGATGGCGCTCCACCCCATATTGCTAGACGCGTGAAAGATCTCTTATGTGCATCGTTTGGTGATGATCGTGTGCTCAGCCGGCACTTTCGTCATGCTTGGCCTCCCAGATCCTCAGACCTCAGTCCGTGCGATTATTGGCTTTGGCGTTACCTGAAGTCGCAAGTGTATAGTGATCGACCGACATCTCTAGGGATACAACATCCGACACCAATGCCTCACCATAACTCCGACATGCTTTACAGTGCTGTTCACAACATTATTCCTCGTCTACAGCTATTGTTGAGGAATGATGGTGGACATATTGAGCATTTCCTGTAAAGAACATCACCTTTGCTTTGCCTTACTTTGTTATGCTAATTATTGCTATTCTGATCAGATGAAGCGCAATCTGTCGGACATTTTTGAACATTTGTATTTTTTGGTTCTAATAAAACCCTATGTCATTCCAAGCATGTGTGTCAATTTGTACCTCTCTATCTACATTATTCCGTGATTTATTCAGTTTTCGAATTTATACTGACTTTTTGATTACCCAGTACATCAAATCAACCTGAACTGTTGCACAAACTCTTGGATTACATTAGTAATTTTGATAATCATCTGACTACACTCATAACTGATGTCGCTCGAAGTGACGATGAGTCATTGCACCAAGACATATGCCCATGACAATGAGAGAGACGCATTGCTATATTGGTATATGTAGAATTGAGTTTATTTTGGCGTATGAGGCTTCTGCCTGCCTTGTGATGGATCCTTCCAGATTATCTTCTACTAGTGACATCATGGCAGAGTAGCACTTGCGTACAACGTCTTCAATTTGTAGGACGTAGTCCAGTGTCTGCCTTTCTCTACATCTGCACTCACTAAAGCTCTCTTCAGGGTGGTGTAGTGGTTAACACATCTGCGTAGTGAGCATGAGTCCAAACCTCGGTACAGATTTTCATTCGTCGCTACCTATCGCATGTATACATCAGTAATTTGTTTAATCTGGCAGTTAAGATTTCAGTAATATGCTTGAGGTCGTTCGTGTGACGAACAACGCACAAGTATTACTGCTCACTAAAAGAAGTCTACTGGTATGATACATGGGCCGTAATTCGAGTAAGAAATTTACAGTAATATACTCTACTTTTGGAATACTGCGTTGAATGGGAGTCAATCACAGACTGATAAAAAAGGGTAAGAAGATAATCTAAGTGCTAGGGATGTGGGGTTACATACAGATATAGAAAATTTTGTGGATTGATATGATCGTAGAAGAGGAATTTCTCGGTACAGATTTCAAGGGGTAGAATGTGTGGAAAAGACTGACCAGAAGACAGAAACGGATTACAGCGCGTACTAAGGTTCTGTACGGACTGCACTCAATAGCGTCCTCCTCAATACAAAATCCAATTCACGCCTCAACCCACTTAGTATTCCTCCTAACCTCAAATTGAATTGCAGAGCACCTTAGGTACGAATGAATAGGGGATCCTACCTGACACCCACGCATAAGTGTTTTAATGAAATGAAACTGCATGCCGGCGTTTCAGGCAGGATCCCCCATTTCATTTGTTACTGAAGTACTATTCCAGTACAGCTGGAGAGCCTCTGTAACGCTGTTAGAATTTAGGTGGAATACCAAGTGGGCTGAGGCGTGAGTTGGAATGTGGATTGAGGATGGAGGCAAGCTACTGCAGTACGTGCAGTCGTGCAAAGCCACCGTACTAGGGTGATGTTGTGACTGACAATTCGCAACTTTTCACAACACAACTTTTATTTATGTAAGTTCACAAGGTTGATGACTGAACATACAAACGAAAGGTAAAAATAACCAAAAAAAGTCTCCTAATTGAGGCAAACAAAAGTTCACGTCTTACTTTCCACAAAGGTTCGTGGTAACACACTCACACACTAGTAACAGTCCAATTCCGACACGACGACGTAATCTTCGACGGTTGCAGTACACGAGGTCGGCATCCGGCGTGAAGTGAATTTCGGGTCTGGCTCTAACCCCTAAATAGCTGTCTCCAGCCAATCAGATTTCGGTGTAGTGATACTTCCTGCAGGCCGTGGCTCGAGCTCCCTTCGCAGGAAGTAGTGCTCGGAATTTCTGTTTCCATTATCTTGTGGGTAAATAGCCGGTGTTTGCCATGGTGATTTTGTGTACATAGACAATCTCTGTGGTGTTACATGTGTTGCCGGCCCTTAGGGGCTACCTTGGCTGCGGTATAACAGGTGACTTAGTGTTTATGGCGTCCACCTAGTGAGCAGGAGACCTGTGATCGAATCCTGACATTGGTAAAAATTTTCATTCATTGCCTCCGTCAGCATATATACGCCATAAACGCTTGAGACTTGAGAAGGTCTTTTGAACCACAGTTTCATTTCATCAAACAAATTATGTTTAAATACGTACATAGAGACCGCAAGATAACGATCCCAGTTGTTTGAGGGAAATACGTTTCTTGGGTGAAAATTATATTTGCACAAAGCAGTTGTAATCAACATTTCAGTGGAATCTGTAACGCGGGCATTTTGTTTTACTGTGCCAACATCTTTCCTTTTAAGGAATAATGAACGTCGGCTAGTCGACGACCATACGTGGTTTTTCAACAGAATGGTTTATCCTCACGTATAACGAGTATTGTACCTTCACGTGCTTGCTGTGGAAATGAAAACATTTAATCAAGGTGGTTGAGTGTGCGATAAATGATTTTAATAAGGACTTTCAGCACTGACTTAAAATAACAAAACATCTTAGCTTATCCACTGAAGTGCATTCACGCAGTCGAGCGGTTCTAGGCACTTCAGTCCGGAACCACGCCGCTGCTACGGTCGCAGGTTCGATGCCTCGGACATGGATCTGTGTGGTGTCCTTAGGTTAGTTAGGTTTAAGTAGTTCTAAGTCTGGTGGACTGATGACCTCAGATGTTAAGTCCCATAGTGGTTAGAGCCATTTTTTTGTTTTTGCATTCACGCACACACACTCATGCACACTGATACGTCACGTGGCTGCCGCCAGTACCCCTTTCTTGTAGTGTCATCTTTGCCATCGATTTCTCTTTGGCCGATTCCGAGTCAGTTGCTAATCGCGGGGCGGGTTCGGCGATTTAAATCTGCAGCGTCGAGACAGCAGCCTCACAGTGTGGTCTGTCGGTTGCGGTTACAACACGGTCGTGAGGTTGGCCCTTACTTGGTACGCATGCTTATTGCGCGCGATATTACTGGAGTGCCGCGGCCGGAGACAGCGGCAAGGTTTTGGGTTCCGGCACGAGGCGTGGTGTTTGGCTTTTCTCGGCACGCAGTGCGTGTTGAGAAGAAGAGCTTGCCGCAGCGTCGCCTGGCGTTAACCGTTCGCCTGCGCATACGGTGTGTGTTTTATTTAATCAGGTGCAATTGTATGCTTATATATAGTTGTTAATGGTTAACTAATGTTGTGTTCAGTGACGAGACAGTACGTCAATGTTATGTGACCCTTGGCATGATAATGGGCATTGGGCTTTCCATCTTAGTTTCCTACCACTTGATGAAGGATCTGTAGCTATATGAAAGGAAACCCGGTGAGCTCCTCATTATGTTGTCTCGTAAAGCTACATTAGATTTCATGAAAGTGTAGTTCTGGTGGGCTCTTTCCCATTCAAATTAATACTCATCTGTTGCTATTATGTTTCAAAGAACGATTTTATTTACGCGTGTATTGCAGTGGTTAAATGAATTCATAAGTACTGAGATTAGGTTATGTTTTATTCACTTTGGTAATATACAACCCACTCAAAAGTAGAGCTTTGCCAGTCACCACAAAGATGAAGATATACTCGTACAATACTGTTATCTGCCCCATAGTACTGTACGGTTGAGAAAGCTGGACGCTTACAAAGAATGAAAGAGAAAAACTGAATGTTTTCGAAAGAAACGTAATGAGAAAAATCTGGGGACATGTGTTGGAGAATGGCATATGGAGAATTCGAAAGAATAATGAAATTTATCAGTTAATGAAGCAACCCACTATCGTCCAGAAATTAAGAAATGGGCGGGAAATTTGACCAGAATGGAAAACAACAGAATCGCCAAGAAAGCATTTGAAGGAACTCTCCGGGCAAGACCATTGGGCCGACCTCGTACAAGGTGGAAAGATGACATAGAGAAGGACATCGCAGCATTAGGAATTTCCTCAGTGTGGAGAGAGGCTGCGAGAGATAGAAGGCGGTGGTAGCAGATCGTTGATGCAGCGCGTGTTCTACTGGACCTGTGATCGCTGAGAGAGAGAGAGAGAGAGAGAGAGAGAGGTAATCTGAATGTGCAAATACGAATGTGTTGTAGTTGATTTATATTTCAGTTGTACCGAGCACAGTGTATTTCGTCCGGTACGGTGGGACGTAGAACCGGGGCTTGACGACTTGGCCCTAGCCAATGAAACTGTGTTTTGTTAGACCGGGAAACATGTTCCTGGCCTTCTGTCTCTATTTCGGCGTTGAGTATACCGTTCTCTTTGTTCCTGGCTCTATCAGGTCGTTAAGCCTTGTAGGTCGTCCCCGCCGCTTTGGCAGCAGATGCAACTTTCGCTCGAAATATGAATTTAAACCTGTAAAGCTAGGTTACTCTATAATTAGTGCCCTCCGCCTTATTAATCATGTATTCCTTTATCAAACATTTGTATCATATTTGTATCTTGTATGACGATTGCGAAGTTTAATTTTTATAAAGGAGGGTTTCATGTGCGAATGTTCCCATGAAATATTTAGGTGCTGAGGCACTGTTTTTTATTAATTGTTTGTTGTTTAATTAGTGCCTACCTGTACTGGCATCAAATGGATTTTTCCGTAGTCAGAGGTTCGTATGCCCGGTGTCTTCATTACCGAGCGTTGAAGGTTTAGAAGTTGCCTTATTGTTACTTGTGTGCCTTATGTTATGCCTTAATGTTATACCTGGGTATGAATTTATATTACAAAAGAAAAGTTATTGCAGAGGATTGTTTTGCGGGTTCAGAGTTCGGCAAGTTTTGATTGTATGAAGTATTTACACCAACAGAAATTTTCTTAATGTTTTATGCATTTGTTACGCAGATTTCAGCAAGGGTTTAAGAAAAATTAAATTGTGCTCCCGTGAGATTGTTAAATTTATGTTTTACTGGATTTAAATTGTGCAGGCTTATAAACATTGTTTAACACAAGCTGCGTATGTTTGGTAGTTATGGCCCTGCTGTTTCCTATCGTATTATTGGACGCAAATATCACGTTCCGCACACTGCGTTGTTATTAAACAAGTAGAAAAACAGCACATTACCTAAATTACTAATCAGTTAATACAGTATGGTGAAATGACTTTGATAACCTTTCAATACATAACGTTCTCAAACTAATTCATGAATTTTGAATGCAGACACTTAAAATGTATAACCAAGTAGCACCGATAAATTTAAATGTCATAATATGTAGTCAGAGCAACAGTAAGAGCGCACAGTCACTTTTAGTCATTCGCCATAAACATAATAATAAGATGATAGGCAAAATAGTCACAAAACTCTGAAATCAGTAACGAGCATTAAAAAAATGTTGATAATTGCATTTACCTACGTTGCTAGAAGAGTGCGTTTTCGAAGTAGTCTACGTAACTTCAGTGTAGGATTGACATTTCCTCCCTGCTCCCTCCTCCCCCTCTCCTTCTCTCTCTCTCTCTCTCTCTCTCTCTCTCTCTCCCTCCCTCTCTCTATCTATCTTTCTCCATCTTCTTCTTCTTCTTCTTCTTCTTCTCGTCTTCCTCCTTGAAGTGTGTCTGTGTAATTTTGTGGATAATAATCCATGGCTTTACATGATTTCTGCCATTCTTTCAATACACCGACACGCTTAATAATATCGAAGCACCCCAGCTCATAGGGCTACTGATCATACACAATTAGCGGCAGCTGACTGTGTCTTTGAGCCATGTATAGGAGCTATCTCTAAAATATTAACAGAATGTTGCGGATGAGTACTGTCATTCATCCTATATGTTCCACCCTTTCCAAATTATTTAAATCCTTGATAAACTAATAATACGTATATAAGAAAAATAATAAAAAATAAAATTTCAGTTATGCACAGAGAGTATAAAAACTGAAATATTTCCACACGCCACTAACTGACGGCTGTAGTTGCTACTTTTAAAGCACATAGGCGCATCTACTGACACTTTACAAAGTACATACTTTAGTAAATGAAGAAAGAAATATTGTCTGTCACTGCATCGAATCTACTATGTAATTACAAGTCCTCTTTTAAGATCTTTCATTACATATTTCAGCCTTAAGTTAGATAAGTTGTGTCGGTACCACTTCCTACGTAGTAGCAAGCGACGTGTTTAAAAAGAAAAAAATATATGAGAGTATAGCATCCTGTAGAACATAACTACAAATCAAATAAACTTCTATTGCAATTTTTGATACAGTTTCTTTGTATTTTATTTTGTTGTTTTCAACAGAAAATATGACGATGACATGGCAATAAATCTACATCGATCAGAAATCAGTTGTGTCACCCTGGGCTGAGTTGTGTACTGTAACTGTCTTCTCATAAGGAAGTCTGCCTAGTTTTGAAAATATTTCTGTATTGGAAATTTCTAATGTTATTCTTCTGGATAATATTACGCCTGAAGGTTTCTTTCCATTTTGCAGAACGTTTTCATCAGACCTAAAAAATTCGTGTTTGTGACGCCTATTTATATTACCCAATTTGCAGCTAGGTCTCCGGATGATCCTAAACGATAAATCTGCACCTTACGGTTGGCCGGTTTTTCCGCACCCGTGCATCAGCCAGGCAGCCATTTCAGCATTCGGTGGGGTGTGGTATTGCAACTCATTAAAGCAAGTGCTGAAACGCTTAAACTTCCATAAATTATGCATGTAGGAGCTGACGCAGACCGCAGCGCGCGCCTAAGTTGGGCGGTCTGGCAAAGCACACAGCGTCGAGTTGCCGGAGTAATAGAACGCGCCCAGCACGTGTATAAAGGCGCGGCAGCGTTTCCGCGCTCCACGCTCCCCGGCCAGGGACCTCTCGACGCCCGCCGCCGCGCAGCTGAACTCGCAGGTGAACCTGAACCTGATTCCCGTAGCGCTGCGTTCGCCAACCGAACTTCGTGAAATTCTTCAGCGGCTCGTTGAAATGGTACTGGGAAGAATTTACTTCAATGAGATAACAACATGTGAACATTTATCGAAATGCTTGTGCGTTCGCCCTGCAAAATTTTATGTACCACACTGCAATGGTCTTTTCAGGAGACTTATCGATTGCCACAAGAGATACTGAAATAACTACAACTGAGTTAACGAAATTTCTGTACAATATTTTCACCCTCAGACGACACAAACTGTAACATAACTAGGGCGTCCAGTTCTCCCATATTTCCCGGAATCTCCAGTATTGCAGAATTTTTTCTTCTATCCTCCTGGCTCTCTAACTGACCTCCTCTTACTCCCATATATTTCATTAGTAATCATATATAAATATTAACAGTCCCGAGAAATATTGTCGATAGTTCCAAATCCTGAGCGACAAATCTGTAAATATATTCGTATAATAATCGATACTGTTGTTGACATATAGTCTTCTTTTTTTTTCATTCTTCTATGAAAAGAAGGTGATTTGGCTCAAAGGATCGCGAAGAGTGGAGGGAGAATCACATACCCTACACGTCAAGAGGAGTAGCGAGAGGGATAATGTTTACTTGTTTCTCCGTTAGTATTAACAACTCACAGATGCGCTTCCCTCGTACGGATCAGTAGCTATGGCACAAATAAGGCACGAATTTAACAACGACTCTCAAAAGCGGATTATAGGGACATTCATATTTAAACACACTCTTTACATTATTCACTTATCAGCAGACTCACTAAAGCTTACTACGTGATATGTGAGCGTGACTTTAGCATCGCTCATGGTGGTAATTCCGACAGTAGCCAGTATTCTTGTGCAGAAGTTCGTAATCGGAACGAAAGGGGAGTGAAGGCGTCCTCAGATTTACTCAAATATTTTGGTACTGATAGCAATAACATTAAAAACGTTGCAGATGGGCTGGAAATAGTTTTTCATACTGTCAAACATAATACACACATCAAAAAAATGTTCACGCCAGTTCCCAGAACTCCTGAAGATAGACTGTAGATATTGTATCACAGACATAGTCCCTTTGACTGTTCAGAGATGTCACTAAACCGGCCCAAAATGTAATCAACCAAGCATGAGCAGCGCCTATTAGACGGAGGGGGTCCGACAGCCGACCAGTTCCAGTCATTCCATCAGGAAGGAGGTACACCGCTCGTGTTGTCTGTAGTTCAACCATGCCTAGATGACCAATACCGCGGTTCGATCGTGTCCGCATTGTTACTTTGTGCGAGGAAGGGCTCTCAACAAGGGAAGGGTCCAGGCGTCTAGGAGTGAACCAAAGTAACGTTGTTCGGACATGGACGAGATACAGAGAGACGTGAACTGTCGATGTCATGCCGGCCGGGGTGGTCGAGCGGTTCTAGGCGCTACAGTCTGGAACCGCGCGACCACTAAGGTCGCAGGTTCGAATCCTGCCTCGGGCATGGATGTGTGTGATGTCCTTAGGTTAGTCAGGTTTAAGTAGTTATAAGTTCTAGGGGACTGATGACCTCAGAAGTTAAGTCCCATAGTGCTCAGAGCCATTTGAACCATTTGTCGATGTCATGCCTCGCTCAGACCGCCGAAGGGCTTCTACTGAGGTGGATAACCGCTACCTACGGATTATGGCTTCGAAGAACACTGCCAGCAACGCCACCATGTAAAATAATGCTTTTCGTGCAGCGAGAGGACGTCGAGTAACGACTCAAATTGTCAGCAGTAGGCTGCATGTGCGCACCTTCGCTCCCGACGTCCATGGCGAGGTGCATCTTTGCAACCACGACAGCATGCAGCGCGAAACAAATGGGCCCAACAACATGCCGAATGGACCGCTCAGGACTGGCATCACGTTCTCTTCACCGATGAGTGTCGCATATGCTTTCAACCAGACAATCGTCGGAGACATATTTGCAGGCAACCCCGTCATGCAGAACGCCTTAGACACACTGTCCAGCGAATGCAGCAAAGTGGAGGTTGCCTGCTGTTTTGGGGTCGCATTATGTGTGGCTGACGTTCGCCGCTGGTGATCATGGAATTCGCCGTAATGGCTGTACGATACGTGAATGCCATCATCCGACCGCTAGCGCAACCATATCGGCAGCAGAATGGCGTGGCGTTCGTCTTCATGGACGACAATTCGCGCCCCGATCGGGAACATCTTGTTAATGACTTCCTTGAGGATAATGATATCGCTTCGGTATAGTGGCCAGCATATTCTCCAGACATGATCCGTATCGAACATACCTGGGAATGTTAGAGAAGGGCTATTTATGGACGACTGAGCCACCAAGCTCCATGAGGGATCTACACCGAATCGCCGTTGAGGACTCTGAGACAATCTGGGCTAACAACGCCTTGATGAACTTGTGGATAGTATGCCACGACGAATACAGACATGCACCAATGCAAGGGACGTGCTACTGGGTATTAGAGGTACCGGTGTGTACTGCAACCTGGACCACAACCTCTGAAAGTCTCGCTGTATGATGGTACAATATGCAATGTGTGGTTTTCATCAGCAATAAAAAGGGCGGAATTTATATTTATGTTGATCTCTATTCCAATTTTCTGTACAGGTTCGGAACTCTGGGAAACGAGATGGTGCAAAACTTTTTCGATGTGTGCATCATCCAAAGAAGTAGGGATTGTGGAAATAAGTTATCGAAGGAAGCTTTACATGACTCTAATTTGGCTAAGATGCTGACACGTGGTCAAACTAATGCAGAAGTAATTGTGAGAAAGGTTTTGACCCCATAACGTGTTCCGAATATCACATGCATTTTGAGAAATCCAGCTAAATCACGCGACCTTTTATCTATTACAACCGATGCCTCCAAATCAGAAAGACGCTCCGTCTCTTTGTGCGGTATTTTAATCCTGAAAGGGCAATAAGTATCTGGCCAGCAGTGTAACTTACAGTTCTATTTGACTCCTGCCAATATATTTTAGTATGTTGACGACTACCAAGGATTGCATGTCGTATAGTTCTTTGTTTCCGCCGTGGATTTTGACGAGTTTTTTATGCTAGTAGACGTGGATTATCACTTGCTGTTGTCTTTTGACCATATTTTCGAGTTGTTTTGCTGATCATGCACGGTTCGGTCGGATGCCAATCTGCCGGTTCATCCATGGTTTTATCAACAAGATACATTTATTTATACTCACTTGCACCTTGGAGGACGTGAAACATGAAGTATTAGTTTTATATGACCTTAAAATATACCTCCGGAGTATAAAACCTTTCGTCATACAGGGAAGAACACAATAAACAGCTCGTGCGGATTTGGACTTTCTCTCAGTTTAATATTGTCTATTTTACCATCTTTGATTTTAAATTGTTTGACTGTCCGTTGCATTACGAATAAGAAATAGGCTTGTGGTCTTTATTAAACAGGCTGATGAGAAAGCTAATTGCGTTCAAATCTTATCAACTATTTACTGAAGTTTCGTTATTTAGATGTAAATAAAATAACTGCAGACTGTGTAGACTATGCAAATGTAAATTGCGGAAAGCGTAACTCCGTTTAAACTGTTTCGAGAAGATAAAAAGCATTTGGTCAAACCAAATGCACCGATCAACAAAACATGCATGCGATACATCAGATGTGATTATTGCAAAGCTTGTCTTCAAAATATATGGACATTTCTCTGCATCACCCATTTCAAGAATATTCGATGTAGTTTTACAGTCGAAATTTTGCGATTAAATCTCCCTCTAAAAACTAAAACTAACTCCGTCTACAGGCCGCAAGCGGCCCATCGGGACCATCCGACCGCCGTATCATCCTCAGGTGAGGATGCGGATAGGAGGGGCATGGGGTCAGCACACCGCTCTCCCGGTCGTTATGGCGGTTTTCTTTGACCGGAGCCGCTACTATTCGGTCGAGTAGCTCCTCAATTGGCATCACGAGGCTGAGTGCACCCCGAAAAATGGCAACAGCACGTGGCGGCGGGATGGTGACCCATCCAAGCGCCGGCCACGCCCGACAGCGCTTAACTTCGGTGATCTCACGGGAACCGGTGTATCCACTGTGGCAAGGCCGTTGCGATTAAATCTCCCTCACATTTATATATGAACGGACATGTCCGAAAGAACAGACTCTGCGCAGAGCACACAGCTGTGAAATGTTATACGTAAATTGAAGGGTGCAGTCAGCTGCAGCAGGACATAACGTGGAATCAGCGGCGTCGAGCAAAAATGTGTACCGAACCAGTATTCGAACTGGGGAACACCTGCTTAGTGTGGAGATACGTTAAACACTGTGCTTTCCGGCAGCTGGCGTTATCACTATTGCGCTGACAATATCGGAATGCCTCATTGCCGATCCACATTCGCACCCAGCGCCACCTAACCGTAACCCCTTTGCATTTTACTCACTGTTCGCTACTCTCAGATTCCCACAGGAGGTCGGACGAATCTGTGCAGCAGCACTGAAGGGAGTGGATCCATTGCGCAGCTGGGCTTATCAATTACATGTCCCTAACATCTCCCTTATAATCATGGTCAGACATTGGTCACCTCTATGACCAAATTTGGTCGCCTGAAACGTAACTGTAGCCCCAATCATCTTACTTTAATAAGTTGCGTGCATATGAAAATACAGTGTTATTGATTACTGTGGGGTTTCAGGAGACGACTACCGAACACTGCAAAACATACAAGAAAATGACAGAGCATCTATCGAAACTTCTGTCAGCTGTAAGCACCGTGACGTGCTAGAGTAGGCAACCCTGTGAAAATTTCAAAGCCGGCCGCTGCCACGCCTTACCGGGCAAGTTGTGTCAGTGACTTCAATCATGCACGATTTGACGTTCGCTACATCGCAAATGGTGCCCATATTGAGAATGTATAACGTAAGATGAAAGCTTGAAGGGGTTTCTATCCACTGATAAGAGTCAATTTGCTGTAAGTCTTGTATTATTCCCACGGTAGTCTTTTGATTCCCCATACGTACTAATAGATAACTCTACACATTGACCTTCTTACACGCACACTAGAAGTTGTACAACAGAGCGGTGTCCAACATTTCTTTTGGAAGGGTTCTTAATTGCAACGCACAAACCGAAATAAGCCGAATGCTTTTAAAATAATTTTATATGACTTTTATCGCAGTTAGGGCTCACAGTTGGCTTTAAAACCGGTTTTGACACATAATTTCATTTATTTGCCGTGTTCTGTGGGACTATGATCGCCAATGCTAGTTTTTCAGGGAATGACTCAGTACATAGATCGTAGGTTTGTTCGTATTTGTCAGGCTATTGGCTGAGGCTTTCAGTGACCACATAGCTTTTCGCTATAAAATTTATTTCAGTCGTTGTTTACAAAACTGCTTAGTGGCAAACTAGATTCAACTGTACACTCATTCTCAAACAGGCATAAGTAGTCATCGACCTAGCAATATCTATGAACTAAAAGTAATCATTAAACATTTGAAATTGGCATATCATTAAATGACATGAATTTTGGAGTGCATAATTTACAAAACACTGAGTAGAAAATTTACAAAGATTTGATAAAACAAGTAGAAAATGATGAGAGTGTTTACAAATAAATAAAAATTTATACAGAAGTGTACTCAACTACTGTATACCACAAGGAATCCTTTCATCATAGGTTTCAAAATTTTTTCTTTATCGTTGAGTTTTGCCAGTTGTGATGGAAGTTGACTGAAAATGAAACTGCCTGAGCAATGCACTTCTCTCTGAACGGAGTTTATAGAAGTGAAATCGATGTGCGGTTTCTTTCTTTTCTTTTTCTTATATTGTTCACTGGATGAATGTTGAAATGTCTTCTGGATGGATAAGTATTGTCATTTATGGTTTAACAACTAATACGTCTACACTATTAGCGCTTGTTCTTGCCTGTTCAGTAATACTATGACATGTTAAGAGTGAAAAAGTCTGTTCAGCTAATGGTGACCTGCTGACAAGCCGGCAAAGGATACGACAGCTTTTGTGTGACCTGAGTCTTTTCCACTGACTTCAGCCAGCTTACTTCTTCTCAACCTAGCTTTGCGAAACAACGCTCCGCTGCAAACCGATAACTGACTCATCTCTTTCATTCTATTTAAGGAATATGACAAATAATTTTAGCAACAGCACCTACATAGCCCGAGTACTTAAAGTCGTAGTTTTCGTTTTCACATATGCTGAAGATGCAACAAAAATTAAATAACCTACGGGTGTTTTGGTGACGTAAATACATTAGATGTGCTTTCAGAATTACATAAATTATGAAATTTTCCTTAAAATTAACTAAACGGCCAAACTTGTTGCGCCAGCCAAAGTGGCCGAGCGGTTCTAGGCGCTTCAGTGTGGAACCGCGTGATCACTACGGTCGCAGGTTCGAAACCTGCCTCGGGCATGGATGTGTGTGATGTCCTTAGGTTAGTTGGGTTTAAGTAGTTCTAATTTCTAAGGGACTGTTGACCTCAGATGTTAAGTTCAAAAATGGCTCTGAGCACTATGGGACTCAACTGCTGAGGTCATTACTCCCCTAGAACTTAGAACTAGTTAAACCTAACTAACCTAAGGACATCACAAACATCCATGCCCGAGGCAGGATTCGAACCTGCGACCGTAGCGGTCTTGCGGTTCCAGACTGCAGCGCCTTTAACCGCACGGCCACTTCGGCCGGCTCCAGATGTTAAGTCCCATAGTGCTCAGAGCCAAACTTGTTGCATTAGATTTAGTAAATAACTGTAATAGTCAAGGGGGATGATGATGTCTTTCATAAACATTTATGTGTGAACCACATACAAGACAAAATAATTAAAAGTAATTCGGCACTTACGGATCAAAAGACATTTTAAGTAAATAACGTAATAGTTGGTTGAAGATATATTACAATACAGGCATGGAATCACTAATCGTTTGCAAGAACAGAAACTGTATATGTACAGCATAAAAATAACTGCTCTCCCTGAAACACTTAAAACGGTGAAAATAATTTACTGTTGTATCCATCCGCTTGAATTCTGAGTGTAAAGGTTGCTTCTGGTATTAAAATATACTTGCAATGAAGTTTCATGTAGTGATCAATGTTTTAGTGAAGCCATAGCCTACTACTTCCGGGAGAGCGGTGTGCTGACCACATGCCCCTCAATATCCGCATCCAGGGACGCCTGTGGGCTTAGAATGACATAGCGGCCGGTCGGTACCATTGAGCTTTCCAAGGCCTGTTCGGACGGAATTTAGATTTTTACAGCCTACTACTTCCACTCGCCGGTCTGTTTCAGCAAGTCAGACAAAGTCCATTCTGATATACGTTGTAACCAAAATCGTGTTAACAATTTATGTGAATATTGTATATGAGGCGTAATATTGCAATTTAAAGAGATAGTCTTGCACGATAATTGCAAATAATATTTTTAATCAAAGATAATAATTATTCTGAAGTCACCACGATTTGCAATAGACTCCTGGACAGACAAAAGCAGGGACTGGTGTTCTTAACTGAGAGAGTATCGTTACTGACGGCGTTGCATGCTGTACAATGTTCTATCATGTTTGCCATAAGGTTGGTAAATAGTTCTTATAGTAGGACGTTCCATTCCTTCAACAGCAGAACAGGCAGGAAAATCCATTCGCAGAATATCCCCCCGTTTCGAGAGCTTCTCCATCTGTGTAGTTACATGTGTCATGCGTTGTCATTCATAAAAATGATGTTAGGGCCAAATGTACCCCTGAAAAGACGCACCTGCGGAAGCGCACATCGTCACAACAACGTTGAGTGGTTAGTGTTCGGTGCTGAAAGACTTAGAAATCAGTATACCCATACAAATTATGCATCGTTACACCATAAAGCGTAAAAAATCTTCGGAATGCGTGACGTGCTCCCACCTCTCAACGTATGACGGAACGTCCAGAATTGCTTGACCAGCACTCAAAACACATATCTGGAAGCGTAAATTGGATTAGCTCTATAAAATACAGGTGAGTGCTTTGAATCAAATCAGAAATATGAGCAAAATTAAGGTATTGTCAAAAATATATCCTATTTTATATAAAAAATGTAACTGAAATAATAAGTTTACGTAATGATCTAAAGTGAAACTTGTCTGTAGGGATGTTTCAGTTACCGAATTCGTAAATCCAATCTGGCTTTTGCAGTAGTAAATTTTGTTACAATAGCAATTGCTTACGATCACAAAGAACAACATGAGATCAAACTTTTCCCTGGAAAATATGGTAGTTGCTTCACAGTACACAGCTACTTTTAACTTACATCATCTGTATTCGAGAGGACATTATTCCATGGAAAGAATGAGGAAATGAGCATAGCAAACGATATGCGATACAACAAAGTTCTACTTCATATCTTGTTTTCATTTTTCTAGAATATATTAGCATTACATCATCCAAAAATTTCAAGACATCACTATAACTTTCTTCTTCCGATCGGATGTTCTGGGGACGGACGAGCGAGCCGAATTCATGCACGTCATGCGAGAAGTTCACATCAGGTGGTAGCATATATAGTCTTATATGTTTAGATTGTGGGTTATTAATTAATAATATTCAGCCATTATTCAAATTGCTGTGCGAGGCGTTTCGGAGCTGCTACTCCATTTTTGGTATTGTACGGATGTACTGGACATTCCATCTGCTTCAATATTTCGTATAACAATGACAGAACGACGCGCTTGTTAGATTTATAGAAAGAACTAACTGCCTATTGGCTTCTGTCTCGGGTTCTTCGGCCGACGTTCATCTAATGATATTTCTGACGTTTCGCCAGCACGAGTGGCTGGCATTGTCAAAGCTTCACGCTCCATTGCCGGTGGTGAACTGGAGCCGAGCTCGCGGGCGCAGACTATATGTACCTGGCGCGCCAACGTCCGAGGGCTTCTCCGCGGTCATATCCGGTGCGGAGAAGCCCTCGGACGTTGGCGCGGCAGGTACATATAGTCTGCGCCCGCGAGCTCGGCTCCAGTTCACCACCGGCAATGGAGCGCGAAGCTTTGACAATGCCAGCCACTCGTGCTGGCGAAACGTCAGAAATATCATTAGATGAACGTCGGCCGAAGAACCCGAGACAGAAGCCAATAGGCAGTTTGTCAACAAGTGGCCACGAAAGCCTTAACAATTTTATAGAAAGAAACTGTAGTGATTCGTTTGATCCTAACTTGCACGACGAGAAAAGCCAAGTCACATACATTAGCAAAATGGTTCAAATGGCTCTAAGCACTATGGGGCTTAACATCTGACGTCATCAGTCCTCTTGGCTTAGAACGTCTTAAACCTAACTAACATAAGGACATCACACACATCCATGCCCTAGACAGAATTCGAAACTGCGACCGTAGCAGCCGCGTGGTTCCGGACTGAAGCTCCTAGAACCGCTCAGCCACAAAGGCTGGCTTATATTAGTATCCCACAACCAGGAGAAGAGCCGAATGTTGTTGGAGTAGATAAAATCAATTACATTTCGTTCCTGCAGGCTCTACCAAATGTTCCACGTAATGTAGCATTGGGAACACTCATATTTGCTCCCAGCATCAATAACAAGAATTGTATAGTCACATAGGAATAGAGAGTATGTCATGTGGTTGCTGCCAGCTTGCACCACAGGAAGAGTCAAGTCGGGCAGAAATAGGTGGAATACTTACCAACTGACCCCAGCATATCGTATTAAATGAACCAGGTCATGGAGGATTGGGTAGAACTACTTACATTTACTCACAAAATACCTCACGGAAAGGTGTAGGACTTATCTCCAGGATGCATCAATAGAAGAAACATGTCAGGTAGGAATAGTTAACAAATGGCTCTGAGCACTATGGTACTCAACTGCTGAGGTCATAAGTCCCCCAGAACTTAGAACTACTTAAACCTAACTAACCTAAGGACAACACACACATCCATGCCCGAGGCAGGATTCGAACCTGCGACCGTAGCGGTCGCGCGGTTCCAGACTGTAGCGCCAGAACCGCACGGCCACCAGCGGCCGGCAGGAATAGTTAACATCAATCATGTTTCCTTCCAGCATGACCATGTAATGTATTGCGAATACATTGAAAGAAGGATCCATTACTGTAAGATTATACGATAGCGGAACAAACACTGGTAGCAGTTACCTCTGTAAAATATCTGGGAGTATGCGTAAGGAACGATTTGAAGTGGAATGATCATATAAAATTAATTGTTGGTAAGGCGGGTGCCAGGTTGAGATTCATTGGGAGAGTCCTTAGAAAATGTGGTCCAGGAGGTGGCTTACAAAACACTCGTTCGGCCTATACTTGAGTATTGCTCATCAGTGTGGGATCCGTACCAGGTCTGGTTGACAGAGGAGGTAGAGAAGAAAAAAATGGTTCAAATGGCTCTGAGCACTATGGGACTCAACTGCTGTGGTCATTAGTCCCCTAGAACTTAGAACTACTTAAACCTAACTAACCTAAGGACATCACACACATCCATGCCCGAGGCAGGATTCGAACCTGCGACCGTAGCAGTCGCACGGTTCCGGACTGCGCGCCTAGAACCGCGAGACCTCCGCGGCCGGCAGGTAGAGAAGATCCAAAGAAGAGCGGCGCGTTTCGTCACAGGGTTATTTGGTAAGCGAGATAGCACTACGGAGATGTTTAGGAAACTCAAGTGGCAGACTCTGCAAGAGAGGCGCTCTTCATCGCGGCGTGACTTGCTGTCCAGGTTTCGAGAGGGTGCGTTTCTGGATGAGGTATCGAATATATTGCTTCCCCCTACTTATACCTCCCGAGGAGATCACGAATGTAAAATTAGAGAGGTTCGAGCGCGCACGGAGGCTTTCCGGCAGTCGTTCTTCCCGCGAACCATACGCGAGTGGTTCAAAAATGGCTCTGAGCACTATGGCACTCAACTGCTGTGGTCATCAGTCGCCTAGAACTTAGAACTACTGAAACCTAACTAACCTAAGGACAGAACATAACACCCAGCCATCACGTGGCAGAGAAAATCCCTGACCCCGCCGGGAATCGAACCCGGGAACCCGGGCGTGATATGCGAGTGGATTAGGAAAGGCAGGTAATGAGAGTGGCACGTAAAGTGCCCTCCGCCACACACCGTTGGGTGGCTTGCGGAGTATAAATGTAGATGTAGACCAACGTGGCGTACCGAGTAAGAAGTAGACTGAATCCCCTAATGCTTGGTCCGGAACCGCGCTGCTGCAAGGTCGCAGGTTCGAATCCTGCCTCGGTCATGGATGTGTGTGATGTCCTTAGATTAGTTAGGTGTAAGTAGTTCTAAGTCTAGGGGACTGATGACCTCAGATGTTACGTCATATGGTGCTTAGAGCCATTTTTGAATCCCCCACAAGCCCTCTCACGGCTGCCCAATGTGCCCTGTTATATTTAGTGTACAGTAACTGCATTTTCAGACACCTCAGAGCTCAAATCATCCAAAAAGTATTGTATTCACAAATTTTGCAGGTACATTCTGCTCTCACACGGACACAAATGCGGAACATTTTTCTCACAGCAGAGGCACTGTTTGACGTACTCTGTCTCTTCCCATACCAGATACGGTTGTAGCGCGGCGCTACTTCTGTCGCTGCGGCTGAGTGTGGCACTGGTAACGCCTCCCTCAGGGCCGTCTTTCCCTGCTGGCGGGCGATCGGCCGGCTGCCTGGTCCCCGAAGACGGCGGACCCTGCGTCCATTAGGCGGCGGCCACTCCAGGTGGCTACCTCTAAGAGGCCCGCATGCAACATGCATCCGCCACAGCCGGTCACCACCCAGGCTGTGCTCTCCGCACAACGCCACACATTCGCACGGCAGCGCACGACGCCTAATTGAAACACATATTTCATGAGCGGAGCGACCGTCGCTGGCGGCTGCGCGCCGGTGCTGGAAGCCTGCTACACTACCTGCTGTAGCCGATGGCGGCCGGGCTGCTATTTTATTACGTTAAATTTTTAGAGTTTCCGAGAGCAAAAGAGTAAGCAAATATCGGGGCCGGATCCGGTGGCCCGCCCCCTCTCGTTCTCACCCGCTGACCCACCCCTACACGCGCGGCGGTACGATTTTGCTCTCATGTAAAATTCATGCGCCGCCCGGCCAGAGCTCTGCGTGTTTCCACAGGTAGGGCAGGGGTGTCGGACAAGCGGGGCCAGACATATAATGCGACCGCTCCGCGCTGGAAATCGCATTCAGGCGGGGCGCGCGCACAGGCGGGCACTTGGCAGGTGGCGGTGCTCCCGCATCACCCGCGTATTGACCCCATTCGGCGCGAATCGCCCGTCCCTCGGGAGCGCGGCCGGAAAAAAACGGTCGCACGGTGAAATACCTGGAGCGCGCCCTGCGCTATACGTGCTGCCTCGGCTCTAGTGCGCTCTGCAACTGTCTGTGATCACTTCCAGCTTACCACGTTCTTTAGCGCGACCTCCTAGGACGATTATCAATCCGAGAAGTTAACATTCCGTGGCTGAGGTTCACAGTGCTGTAAATCTTTTTAAAATGCATCAAGCACCTTAGGATGTGAAAACATTTTATTCAAAAACTACACTGTGACTCTTTCGGGAAAAACTTGAAGTTAAGAATTTCCTGAAGCACAACTCTCACAGTACTCGACGATATTGTCACATGGGTGAAACTGACACAGTGGGTTGTTGGAATCAACCTTTTTTTACAATCAAAGGCAACAGTGATCCATTTTAAAACCTTGACAGTACTGGTAGAACAAGCCCATGTGTATAATACAGGGTGTCCAGAAAAGGACTCCCTCATTTCAAAATTAAATATCCCGAAAACAAAGATCGATAGAGGAATGCAGTAAACGGTATGTTTATTGTGAAAGCTGTAAGAAGTTTATACAGCAGTTTGAAATAATAGTTACAAAAGCTGCTAACAGATGGCGCTGTAATCGCCATACGTAATGCGTAGTATAAATAGTGATCCGAAGCCCAGAGCGATCAGTTCCACTATTGAAACGTTAAAGGAGGTTAGCGTACGGAAGGAAGAGATTAAAACCATGTACTCCATTGAACAATGCGTTTTTCTGGTGCTAGAGTACCACAGGTTAGAAGTGAGTCCTACGGCCACAAGGCGAAGTTTTCAAGCACGATTTAATGTTCCAAAAGGACCCGATGCGAAAACCATTCGTACGCTCTTCGCAAAATTTCAACGAACAGGCAGCGTAACTGATGATCTAGTGGGGCATGTCGGCCGCAAGCAAACCGCAGTTACGCCTGAAAATATCGCCACAGTTTCTGGAATTATTCAGCGAAATCCAATGTCATCCGTCCGTAGAATTGCATCTGAGACTAGTTTGAAGCGTTCCAGCACGCAGAAAATACTGAGAAAGAGCCTACACATGTTTCCATTCAAAATTCAAACGCACCAGGCCATACCCGTACGAGCTGTGCAACAAAGGGTTGCCTTTGCTAATCAGATGCTCACAATGATTGATAGTGAAGGATTTGATGTTGGCTGCATCTGGTTTACAGATGAAGCACACTTCCACCTGAATGGATACGTGAATAAGCAGAACTGGCGATTTTGGGGTTCCGAAAAGCCATATTGGTGTGAAGCGAAACCTCTGTATTCTCCTAAAGTTACTGTGTTTGCTGCAGTATGCAGCAGGGGCATTATTGGCCCTTTTTTCATTCGACAAACGGTCACTGGTGCACGTTACGTTCCAATTTTGGAACAATTTGTCGCCACACAGCAAGCGTTAGAGGATCGACCAGGTACTGAATGGTTTATGCATGATGGAGCCCCACCACATCGGACCGAACAAATGTTTCGCTTTCTTGAGGAATACTTCGGGAATCGAGTCATTGCTTTGGAATATCCCGAATTTACTGGTGCAGGCATGGATTGGCCTCCATATTCGCCGGATTTGACTCCCTGTGACTTTTCTTTGTGGGGCACAGTGAAAGACATGGTCTACCCGAAGCATCCCGCCACGCTGGACGAGCATGAATCGGCGATCTCTGTGGCATGTGAATCCATTTCGGTTGAGACACTACGAAATGTGATGGCGAATTTCATTCTTCGTTTGCGCCACCTCTGTAGTGCCAATGGTGATCATTTTGAAAACATTGTGATGTAATTGTTTGCAAAGATTGACGATTATTTCACTTATGTATGCTGATATGAGCGTACAGCGCCATCTGTTAGCAGCTTTTGTAACTATTATTTCAAACTGTTGTATAAACGTCTTACAGCTTTCACAAAAAACATACCGTTTACTGCATTCCTCTATCGATCTTTACTTTCGAGATATTTAATTTTGAAATCAGGGAGCCCTTTTCTGGACACCCTGTATCTCTCTGAGTGTTAGAAGTAGTGGAAAGCGAATCATTTACGTTAGCTAAGTAGTCCTGCAGACGAAATATAGCCTAACTATGGCTCAAATGGCTCTGAACACTATGGGACTTCACATCTGAGGTTATCAGTCCCCTAGGACTTAGAACTACGTAAACCTAATTAACCTAAGGACATCACACACATCCATTCCCGAGGCAGGATTCGAATCTGCGACCGTGGCGGTCGCGCGGTTCCACACTTAAATGCCTAGAACCGCTCGGCCACACCAGCCGGGGCCTAACTACGAATACAGATTTTGTGTTCTGGAAATTCCCTTTACAAACTTCTAGAATTGTAGAGGGGAGTTAGTACACAATATTTTGAATGTAACCCATGCCTGGGAACGTACAGTTTCAATTCAGAGATTTAAATCCTGCATTTGTGCTTGAGGAATTGAATTAGGATTGATACAATACAATTATTAAGTAACTATCCGAAAGGAAACATAACGAAACATCCATTTCTCACTTGAGCAAATTTGTTTGTATTAACTGCTAAACATTACGTGTTTATAATCAAAATATCCACGGGTATGCTGCCGGTCTATAGTATCCAACGGGCACAATATTTCGGCGATCATACATGTCGCCATCATCAGGTGAACTGACGGACTGAGCTCCTGTGAACGTGCCGGCACGGAGATCCGTACGCTATGGCTGCTCAGAGGGAACTGGGTTCGGTCGCGGCGGCGGCCGATTTAAATACCCTACGCCCGCGGCGCGCTCCCTCCGCCGTCCGCGCCCCGCGCCACGGTCGCGCGGTGGAACAGATTGCGATGGCGTCTGAGATGACGTCGGTGTGATGGCTCTGTCCGCCGTGGTCGTCACAACTATACGTTTTCTCGATTTACTCTTGATTAACCCGATCGCTGGTTCCCAAGCCTTGCTAAGATTATAGCCACAGTCACGGTTTATGAGGTCGTCATTGGTGCGAATTTCGATGGCCTCTCTAACAACGCTGTCCCAGTATCTCGACGTCTGTACCAGAATCCTCGTGCGGTCATACTCCATGGCGTGATTTTCCGACAAACAATGTTCAGCAACCGCCGACTTGCTCGGATACATCAGTCGAGTGTGCCTCTGGTGTTCACGGCATCGATCCTCGACGGCACGCATCGTCTGACCAATATACGACTTGCCACATTGACACAGTTCCGACCTCGGGGAAAATCGCCCGCATTCTGAAGAAACACCGGGTCGGAACTGTGTTTTGTCCTCCAAATAAAACTCGTGCACTGGTGGGTAGCGCCAAAGATGACCTCGGTTTGAGGAAGGCCGGCGTGTACCAGATTCCGTGTCAGACGATGCGTGCCGTCGAGGATCGATGCCGTGAACGCCAGAGGCACACTCGACTGATGTATCCGAGCAAGTCGGCGGTTGCTGAACATTGTTTGTCGGAAAATCACGCCATGGAGTATGACCGCACGAGGATTCTGGTACAGACGTCGAGATACTGGGATAGCGTTGTTAGAGACGCCATCGAAATTCGCACCAATGTCGACCTCATAAACCGTGACTGTGGCTAAAATCTTAGCAAGGCTTGGGAACCAGCGATCGGGTTAATCAAGAGTAAATCGAGAAAACGTATAGTTGTGACGACCACGGCGGACAGAGCCATCACACCGACGTCATCTCAGACGCCATCGCAATCTGTTCCACCGCGCGACCGTGGCGCGGGACGCGGACGGCGGAGGGAGCGCGCCGCGGGCGGAGGGTATTTAAATCGGCCGCCGCCGCGACCGAACCCAGTTCACTCTGAGCAGCCATAGCGTACGGATCTCCGTGCCGGCACGTTCACAGGAGCTCAGTCCGTCAGTTCACCTGATGATGGCGACATGTATGATCGCCGAAATATTGTGCCCGTTGGACACTATAGACCGGCAGCATACCCGTGGATATTTTGATTATCAAATACGCCGGGAGAAACTCAAGAATCACATTACGTGTTTATGTTATTCCAAAACAAAAATAATCCAGTATTCTGTCTCGCAGCAAGGCAGACGTTAAGTGACATCATGTAACCGCTCTGACGTAGTACAGTCTACCATACTGCATACCAGGACAAGCATATCTGAGATTTTTCTGTTTCCCTCAGTAACCTGAACGCATTACACATCTTAAGTGCAACCGTCGTAGAACGAAAACGGTACGTTCCCGGACAGTTATGCACTCTCTCCGCTCTACAAGACCTAGATATTCGAAAAAGGAATTTACGAACACCCTGTATTTGGGAGACGGAGCCATACATTTTTAACTAAGACCTTGAAAAATTTATGCTATGTGATTTGTTTACTTTTTGCTCAAAGGTTCATATATGTAAACCTAGTACGGATTGACATGCCCACGCTATAGTACCGTAACAAACCGCTTGAAGGCAAAAAAATGTTGGAACATATACCGATATTTTGTACTGACAGACGTTTAATATGGGGGCTTTTTGTCTCCATTTCTCAGTGTAACGTTGTTCTAAAGGCAGTTTTGCGATGAATTTTTTAATCTTCTCTTATTGGACTAGTTTGATGCTTTCCGCCATCTTTTACTGTCTTCTGTTCATAGCTTCTCATCTGTATGTGTTTACTACTCTTAATACCCACACTGTTTAGCAAATTCAAACCTTTGTCTAGTAACATATTTTCAGAATCTCGGAGAAACAAGAATAACATACAGAAGAACTGCAAAGAAATTCAGTATCTGTTACATGACTATAAATTTGGCTTTAGGCAAGGTCAGGGCACCAGAGAAGTGGTTCTGGCATTGTGGTGGATAACGGAAGCAAGACAGAAAGAAAATTCAAGAAACGTTCAGAGGATTTGTCGACACAGAAAAAGCGTTCAACAATGTCAAATGGTGCAAGGTGTTTGAAATTATGAGAAAAATAGGGGTAAGCTATAGGGAAAGATGGGTGATCAGAAATACGAGGGAACAACAAGCTACGAAGAAAAAGAACGAAGCTGTAGAATGGTGTAAGACAGGAGTGCAACCCTTCACCCCTTCTGTTCAATCTATACATCGAAGAAGCAATGACAGAAATAAAAGAAAGATTCAAGAGTGGCATTAAAATCCAGGGTGAAAGGACATAATGATAAGATTCACTGATGACACTGATGTCCTCAGCGGAAGTGACGAAGAATTACAAGATGTGTTGAATGGAATGAAGAGTGTGATGAGCACAGTGTATGGACTGAGAGTAAATCTAAGAAAGACGAAAGTAATGAGAAATGGCAGAATGAGAACAGCTGGAAACCAAACATTAAAACTGTGAATCGTGGAGTAGACAATGTTAAGGTATAAAAGCAATTCGTGATGGACAGAGCGAGGAGAGAATAAAAAACAGACTAGCACTGGTAAAAGGACATTCGTGACCAAGAGAATACAAGCCTTAATTTGAAGAAGAAGTTTCTGGAAATGTGCGCTTGGAGAACAGTTTTAGATCATAGTGAAACATGGACTGTGGGGAAACTGGAACAAAAGAGAATCGAAGCATTTGAGATGTAGTACAACAAAAGAACGTTGAAAGAAACTGATCAGGTAACAAATGAGG
Source organism: Schistocerca nitens (assembly GCF_023898315.1). Classification (NCBI taxonomy): domain Eukaryota; kingdom Metazoa; phylum Arthropoda; class Insecta; order Orthoptera; family Acrididae; genus Schistocerca; species Schistocerca nitens. The sequence continues at coordinate 75,826,020 of NC_064614.1, forward strand.
GGATTTTCTGCAGAATGGGTGAGGAAAGGAGTATGTGGGGAGCACTGACAGGAAGAAGTGACGGGATGATAGGATATCTAGTAAGCCATGAGGATATTATTTCCACAGTAAGCCATTAGGAAGTATCTTCCATGGTACTAGAGGGAGCTGTAGAGCTATAGAGGGTGAAAATCTTGAAGAAAGACAGAGATTGGAACACATCCAGTATATGCTTGAGGACGTAGGTTGCAACTGATATGCAGCATATAACTGACGATGTAGGTTGCAAGTGCTCCTCTGAGATGAAAAGATTTTGCAGGAGAGGTATTGGTGTCAGGCCACATCAAGTCAATCACAAGACTGATGACTCGATATAAAAGGGTAATCTCTCTTTCTGAAGCTTTTCACGTCGTACCTCAACATATCTGCTATTATCCTGTCTTTTACTGTTTTCCTGCTCAGTTCAGCACCAAGATAACTTTCCTTTATGTTACTGATGTCCGTTCTTCTGACAATTTTCTCTCACACATGTATTACGATATGTGTTATTTTTAGTGCCTCTTCGTTCCACGCCTTACTTGTCCAATATGGTTTTAGCAACATGCATTAGTTGCTTATAGTGTTTTTTTTCACGTTTCATGTGGCCCAGGTTTTCCTCCATACAGTACTGTGCTCCAGGCAGCCCTCCTAATTTAGATATCAATATTTGTCGCCAGTAGAGTTAACGTATTGGAAAACCTTTTTTTCCTTAGGTTGATACTTTCATACTTGCTTTAGCCACCTGTACTAACTGTTTATCAAAAGACATTCATAGGTTGCAGAAATCTCTGTATTGGCTCAAAAACGACGTGTTTCACCCGGTTAGGGCTTTATGACGTTATCTCGTGCGGTGTGGGTCATCACATGAGACAATCCGATGGTGCCATACCCAGGTGAAAAGCGTCGTTTTTGAGCCAATAAAGACCTTTCTGCAACCTAGGATTCTTTTTTTACTGTTAATCGCAATAGGATGTTGCTCTATCTCCGTTTCAAAATGGATTAGAAAAAATTTAATGTGTTAAATTTCCCGTGGTCAGAATTATTTCACATCTTACCTACTGTACAGCTGCATCTCTGATGTCAGACAAGTCGTTCGTCGCCTTATTACCACTCGTTTTACAGTTTCAAGCACATTTTTGTTGCTAAAATATCTTCAATTGCTAGATAGATTTTTGTTCTTAACACAAATTCTGTGTGTAAATAAGTGCATCACGCACTTCTTGCTACATCAGATTTATATGCTGTCAAGCTTTCGACGTCTTCCTACAGCGTCACCGTAAAAAATTTTCTGTATGTAGTTTGTTGCATTATTTAGTTATCCGATTCACGTCCGGAGTCGTCACGAAATAACGAAACTTACATGTGCTACCAGACATCGGGATGTCCCCATGATATAATTCGGCCAACGAAATAAAGTACCACAGGGTCTGCGGTTGGTTGATAGCTTGAGACTGGAAAGAAATTGATGCGGCAAGAAATCACTGAAGTTATTCAAAAATGTCACCGCGTAAACCAACGTTGTCATCTTCTAGAGTTCTTTTCTGGAATAAGAAGCGTATTTCTTTCTCATAGTATGGCATTTAGATTCGAAACAGTATACACCCTAGTTTTATACAAATAAAACGTTTCGGTTATTTATCTGTCCTTCCAAATCTGGGTTTCCTCTCCTCTTATTAAGGGACAGGGAATGCACTTCCGATTCATTAACGAAAATGCGGGGCGTATTCGTGTCACAATATTTGTGTTCTTTTTTAGTTTTTCGTGCTTTGACCATTTTTCTAACGAAATGATGTGAGCATTTCACTCCTGATGTTGAAATAACCTTAAGTTTATACGACGAGCGCCTTAATGATCTTGCTGTACGAACTGTTTTGTTACATTGGGAATGCAATGTTTTTAACGTTTGACAAACTGCCTATTGGCTTCTGTCTCGGGTTCTTCGGCCGACGTTCATCTAATGATTTTTCTGACGTTTCGCCAGCACAAGTGGCTGGCATTGTCAAAGCTTCACCCTCCATTGCCGGTAGTGAACTGGAGGCGAGCTCGCGGCCGCAGACTAAATGTACCTGGCGCGCCAAAGTCCGAGGGCTTCTCAGCGGTCATTTCCGGTGCGGTTCTCCTCTTGCTACCTGCGACGGTCGTTCGCTGCAGTACGGGAAGCCAGGATCCGTTTACCTTAAGGCTTTCCTCTTTCTTGTTGAAACTGTTCGCGTGTTTTTGGATTTCTACAGCTTCTCTGAACAAGCGCGTGTGATAGTGCTTCTCTACAGCCAGAACTTCCGTGTCGGCGAATTTTATTACGTGGTCGGTCTCATTCAGTGCGTGTTCTGCCACGGCCGATTTCTCCACCTGCCCCAACCTGCAATGTCGCTTATGCTCTTTGATCCTGGTGTTAATGGATCGTCCAGTCATTCCGACATAAACTTTTCCGCATGTGCAAGGTATACGGTATATTCCCGACATTGCAAGTGGGTCTCTTTTCTCCTTCGCCGATCTAAGACACTCTTTGATCTTCCTTGTCGGTTTGAAAATCGTCTTTACGCCGTGTTTGCGCAATATACGGCCGATTCTGTCCGTCACTCTGGGAATGTATGGCAGAAAGGACGTACCCGACATTTCTTTCTCTGGTTCCTTACTTCGCCGAGTGTTTGGCTCTGTTACACTTCTAATGTAATTTGTGGAGTACCGATTGCTCCTCAGAACAGTTTCCAGGTGTTGCATTTCTCGTTTGAGGTGTTGAGGCTCACATATTCGTCCTGCTCTCGTTACGAGCGTACTAATCATGCCTCTTTTCTGGCTCGGGTGGTGGTTTGACAGTTTGTGGAGGTATCGGTCCGTGTGTGTCGGTTTTCGATACACGCTGTGTCCCAGGTTTTCGCCGTCCCTTGTGACCAGCACATCTAGAAATGGCAGTTTCCTGTCCTTTTCTACCTCCATGGTAAATGTTATGTTGGCATGGAGGCTGTTCAAGTGTCTCAGGAATTCACCGAGCTGTTCTTCACCATGGCTCCACACCACGAAAGTATCATCGACGTACCTGTACCACACCTTAGGTTTGCAAGTCGCCGAGTCCAGTGCCTGTGCTTCGAATTGTTCCATGAAGAAGTTGGCCACCACTGGACTGAGAGGACTACCCATGGCGACGCCTTCCAGCTGTTCGTAGAAATCGCCATTCCACGTGAAATAGCTCGTGGTGAGACATGCATGGAAGAGCTTTTTGATGTCTTGCGGGAACATGGAACCGATGTGCTCCAGAGCGTCGCTGAGTGGCACTTTCGTAAATAACGAAACAACATTAAAACTGACCAGGATGTCGTTTGGCGCAAGTTTCAGTTTCTTCATGGAACAATTCGAAGCACAGGCACTGGACTCGGCGACTTGCAAACCTAAGGTGTGGTACAGGTACGTCGATGATACTTTCGTGGTGTGGAGCCATGGTGAAGAACAGCTCGGTGAATTCCTGAGACACTTGAACAGCCTCCATGCCAACATAACATTTACCATGGAGGTAGAAAAGGACAGGAAACTGCCATTTCTAGATGTGCTGGTCACAAGGGACGGCGAAAACCTGGGACACAGCGTGTATCGAAAACCGACACACACGGACCGATACCTCCACAAACTGTCAAACCACCACCCGAGCCAGAAAAGAGGCATGATTAGTACGCTCGTAACGAGAGCAGGACGAATATGTGAGCCTCAACACCTCAAACGAGAAATGCAACACCTGGAAACTGTTCTGAGGAGCAATGGGTACTCCACAAATTACATTAGAAGTGTAACAGAGCCAAACACTCGGCGAAGTAAGGAACCAGAGAAAGAAATGTCGGGTACGGCCTTTCTGCCATACATTCCCAGAGTGACGGACAGAATCGGCCGTATATTGCGCAAACACGGCGTAAAGACGATTTTCAAACCGACAAGGAAGATCAAAGAGTGTCTTAGATCGGCGAAGGAAAAAAGAGACCCACTTGCAATGTCGGGAATATACCGTATACCTTGCACATGCGGAAAAGTTTATGTCGGAATGACTGGACGATCCATTAACACCAGGATCAAAGAGCATAAGCGACATTGCAGGTTGGGGCAGGTGGAGAAATCGGCCGTGGCAGAACACGCACTGAATGAGACCGACCACGTAATAAAATTCGCCGACACGGAAGTTCTGGCTGTAGAGAAGCACTATCACACGCGCTTGTTCAGAGAAGCTGTAGAAATCCAAAAACACGCGAACAGTTTCAACAAGAAAGAGGAAAGCCTTAAGGTAAACGGATCCTGGCTTCCCGTACTGCAGCGAACGACCGTCGCAGGTAGCAAGAGGAGAACCGCACCGGAAATGACCGCTGAGAAGCCCTCGGACGTTGGCGCGCCAGGTACATTTAGTCTGCGGCCGCGAGCTCGGCTCCAGTTCACCACCGGCAATGGAGGGTGAAGCTTTGACAATGACAGCCACTCGTGCTGGCGGAACGTCAGAAAAATCATTAGATGAACGTCGGCCGAAGAACCCGAGACAGAAGCCAATAGGCAGTTTGTCAACAAGTGGCCACGGAAGCCTTAACAATTTTGTTTTTAACGTTTAGTTGACGGAAAACAAATGTTGAAAATCAAGAGAAAAAGATATTTCGACTTGAATTTGTACCGAATTTTAGCTAGTAAATTGGAAATACGTACCTGATCTAGGATCAGGAGAGAGGGGAAAAAAAAAGAAAAACACCTTCTTTAAATGGTGCTTATATGTCTAAAAATGATATTGAACAAGTTTCTAATCCAAATTACTATCAAATATAAAAGCAAGCTGTGTTATTCCAGGAAGGAATCCACTAAAAAAGGCTCAAAATCGCGAAGCGCCTGTTTAATTTAAACAATTTGCATCAATGTTGGATATTCAGAATCCAGTGGAATCTGGAAGTTCTTCGCAGGGCGATCGAACGACGAATACTGACGTAGATTTAAAGGTACTGTGATGCGGTCTAATGTCTGAGAACATTTTACAATCTATGAGAGTGGCCACGAAATCCTGTAGGTTTATATAACATTTATATTCTTCCTGAGAAAAGTAGACACACTAACAAATCCCAAAGTGATATTCTCTGCTACGTATGCTGTCGTACGTTGCTTTCAGTAGGGCTTCTGTGTTAATTACTTATGGCCAAAACGACGGTTGTGTTACTAACATGAGCGCTACTTGACCCTGAGCACGAGGAGACCGGCGTTTCCAGGCACTGCCTACGTCCACTGCTGCGGAGTGTGTCCGCTGTATCGCGGGCGGGGCGGCTCACCAGGGGCGCGTAGCGCGGGGTTGCCTGCGGCGCGCCTAGCTGCCATCCTCGCTTTGTATGCAAAGCAGTGCGGTTGCCGCGGCGCGCGTCATATGCGGACACACACGTGCCTGCTGGCCCGCGTATGTGCGGCTTGCGAGCTGTGGGGATCTCAAGCCTCCCTCCACTCGCGCCGCATTCCTGATGTCGGCAGTTGTTTGGGCCACACGGCACTGGCGAATGGTCTGGAAACATCTGCTGTCTGTGGCAAATATCCTTACTTGAGGCCATGATTGGGTGCCAGGAACTAGACTTAGGTTGCTGAGTAGCAAATCATATAAGAGGGATGATGGGATGATGTGTCCATCCAGCTTCAAACAATATATATACTCTACCTTAAATGGTAAGTGTTCCAACATGGGATAACGATATTTATCAGATTTCTTTGTGATGTTTATCAAATGACAGGTGTGAAATGACTCATCAGTACTAATTCGTTGTGTGACTGTCAAGGTATACCAGTCAGTTGGGGAAGAGATAGACCAATCAAGGATCCATACATACCTCAAGACATATGTGGTATACACTACTATGTGAGGTGTTGCGTTAAGCTGCTGGAATAAGTCGTTTAATACCTTTCTAATGCAAGGTATATCAACAAAATTTTCTATTCTTGCCATTTACTGACGAACATTCAGTCGCCTGTGAACGAATAGCAAATCATTCATACTGTTATAAAATTCCCATATCATTATTTGTTGAGTTGGAGAGCTATGGATCTAAAGAATAGTTGCTTCTTGTGACCTTTCGCCGGAAGGGTCCCATACCTTCTTGTCAAATGCTTGACGCTTGACAAAGTCTGAAACATGGCATGCACATGCATGTCTGTTGGGTATGAACTGTTGGACTGTAGATAAACCTGATAGAGATCAAGTGTGTCTGTACTGAAAATGATATGGAGTAAGGACAATACTTTAGTAAACATTTTCCAAAGACATGAAATTAATAGAGCATCACTGTGGTTCTGTTCAGGTAATGTGTTCATAAAGTAACACTTATCACTGTCACCATTTAATATTTCTAATTACAGCTTAGATTTCGTTGTGGAGAAGGATTAAGCTAAAACGTAATTTGATCCAGCATATATTTAGCATAGACCAACAGATCATTTATAATATGTCTGATGCAAAGAAAGCAAAATTTAAAAATTTTGGAAGTTATTAGTGAACCCTGCTCTGAGATATTAAATCGACAATTGGATTTTCTCTGCATAAAATCTGTCAGCGCAACTAGTAATCCGAGATGGGATAGCTGTGAAGTACTTTAGGGAAATCAAGACTGGAACATAAGAGATTCGAAAACATTCGGTGGGAAGTGAAGAAGAAGAATAGCTACAAGCACTGTTTTGACAGAATGGTTTATTTTAGATAGCTCATGCAAACGCTATTTTATGAGTTTACAAGGAGGGGAATTCGCTTACGCCTGTCGAAATAATGGAGTGATCAGTATGTGGAATATCAAATGAAGCTTTATGTGTGCAAGAAGCAGAAGGCTATTTTGCAGAATTTTGAACAGTGAATAGTACCCAGAGTGTGACATTAGAATGGATACAATTTATCCAACGTAACAAATACATGGAGATCAAGATAATGTTTGCAGGTCTCCAATAATCGTAATTGCTGTGATTATTACGTACCAATGACATCCTAGAATCAAGCATAGCGTATACCAATTAAATTTGAATTGAGTCTGATGAGCTTCTCAGTTAGGCACACATGCCAAAGTTTGGAACGTGTTTTATTTTACTTCTTTTGTCTTAGGCATAACAGCCCTTAATTTTGACCATGGCTGTCTCGCAATGTAATTTTACGGATTCTCAAAATTTCGTTCTGATGAATACATTCTTAGAGGTTAATGTTCCAAACGGTTCATTGCAACCGGTTGGCTATATGACTCCTAGGTTGAAACTAATATACAGTTGCTTGGAAACAGCCATGTTCTGAACTTTAATTTGAATGCGTGAAACCTTATGTTGTAAAGGACACAGCTGAGGGAGGGTAGAGAATGAAACATGATGCTTGACTCGCACAGATTGTATCAGTTTATGGACATCGTCACATTAACGGCTCACTATTAACAATATGATTTATTTTCACTTCTTGATAGTTCTTGAAGTTTGAAACGTATTCAGGAACCACATTTTACCAGTCACAGTGTTCCAGCACGCACTTAAGCACACTGGATAATTTGACAGGGACTATATTAGGATTCAATGCTGAACACATTGTGACTGTGTGGCTGATTATTACCACTCTGTGTTAATGTGAAGACGAACCGGAAACAAAACTGCTGGCTAATGTGTTGGTATGGAACACAGTTTAACGTAAGGCACTACAATACTGACTGTACTAGTGATCCATACGCTGATTAAATGCTTTCGGCCAAACGCCATTTCAGTTTTTTCGAGTTGCAGTTTTATAGCCGTGTAGTATCAGTGTAATGATTTGTACTTGGTAATTTTTGGGTCTTCTGTGGTTAGGATTGGGCGCCATGCCCTCCACACTGCATTCATATGACGCCATTGGCAGCAGATAATACGGTGGTCTTTCGGTCTGTATTGGCCCAAATAGACCAGAGTGCAGAAATCTGATTTTTGAAGTTATGATTGAGTTAAGAATGGAAGAACGAGTAATTCAGTATCAGTACAGACTAGTTACTACGAGTAGTGGTGCATGAGCCACCAAGATTAATTTCCCAATCCAATGGATAAAGCAGCAACAAAGAATATGAAATCATCATGGTCAAAGATTTGTTTTCAAAAGCTGACGTCGTGTACGTTTCTTTTGCTGATCGAATTCTAAGGGGAAATGCTTGAGTTCCTCGCACTATGTTCGGGCCAGTATTCTTCAAGTCGTTAGCCGTTTGAATGTATAGCGAAACATCTGACACACATACATCTGTTTATTACTAACGAGTGAAGTTAGTATCCAGATCTCAACAATGGCATAATTCTGGGCAATCCACAGATTCACATACGTAGATATCAAACACACCCTGAACAGCTGAAGGATCATTTCAGGTTAAAGGCATTTTGATTTTTTGATCGAAACAAACACTTAAAATAAGAGATGCATTCATGTAGCACAACATAGCCTATTTACCCCGAACATGTTATTGTTTCTAACTTACTATCTCTTTTAATAAAAACCTACTTTCTTGTAGTTTCTAAATGAATATAGTTTTCAAACTTAATTTTTTTTCTTGACCACATGTCTACAATTCTATAATCATCGAAGGACAGATATTTGTTCTTTTTAAAATGCACAACACAACCATACATTAGATATGAGAAATCATACACAATCTGACATTTACTGCTGTCTGTAAACCGGGTTTTGTGACGACTGAGCTACCTCTGCCGGTGAGTGATGCAGACTCTTAGTTTCCACAAGAATCCTATATTATAATTAGTTAAAGGATCACCACAAATATCTTGACATTCATGTTAGCAGAACGAATCTTTAGTTAAAAAAATACGTATCCAAACTTTTTTATGCAATTTGAAATTTCAAAAATCGTATTAGGCACTACAAACAACCGAAAACAACCTGACTCATTCATTACTTAAGTGTTCGAGTGCACTGGCATTCACTGGGGAACACCCAACAAAAATAAAATTGATTAAGGTTTATAATTTATATAAAAAACAGATACCAGCCACATGTATGGTTTAAAAAAGGTTTATTATCTTCAGACCATGACCGGTTTCGGATTTTCCTTTACAAATCCATCTGCAGATGGCGGATTACACGCATTCTTAGTTGGACCTAGTTTTGTTTGTGTTATTCGTTTGCTGCACTGGGAAAGAAAAGAAATATTTTGTTGTCATATCGGTAATGGTATTTTTACGAAAGATTTACTTCTTTTACAAATCTAATTGCTCATGAGATGGTTTTTATAAACATTAGTAAACTTGCAGGTTAGTGTACTTACGAGCTGTGTAGTTCTGCCTGACGAAATATTCGTGCATTTATGTTTTCGAACACAAGCTTCATACACTTTTCAATATGCACTATGTGAGTGCTATTCCAGTCAATGGGCATCACTTTTAACCTCATCATTTTAATTACACACGCAACACACACCAATAACGTTTACAAAACGTGGCCCAGCTTCACATTACAAACAAGAAACAACGTTTGCAAAGAGCTTACAGTCATAACAATGTTAACTTACAGATGCTGTATGGTCGATATGGGTACAGTAAAATATCTCTTTGCTATTGTATGAAATTAATCTAAAATGGAATAAATAAAATTATATAAAAATAAGATTACAAACATTATATGTAGTACAGAATTACTGTGTGTTACTAATTAGTTGTTACAATAGTAGGAGATAAATTCAATATGTGACATAATATGCAATGCACATGTTTTCATTATGCAACTTTTTCAATGACATATAAGCAGTTTTTGGGGCCTGTATACTGAATGTTTTTGATGCAATATTTGGCTTAAGTTATTTTAAAAAAATTGAAAGCTTCTTCAAAGTTATTTAGGAAGTGGGTGTTAACTGACTCTGTCTGTTCATTCAAAATGAGATCAGGGAACCTGTTTTTATGTGTATGAATCTCAATCTCCTCTAGAAGATTCAATGTGAAACCTTTGTCTTTGAGGTGTAATATCTGCAGATTGTTTTCTATATTCTCAACTGTATGATTGTTTTCTGCAAGATGGGTGGCAAATGCAGATTTGCTTAGGTTTTCAGACGTAGGGCATCAAGGTGTTCCTTGAATCTTGTTTCAAAAGCTCTACCAGTTTGGCCAATGTAGAATTTAGGACAGTTGTTACACTTGAGTTTATAAATTCCAGATCTTTTATGGGGTATGCTATTGTGTGGGAGTGAGTGTATGACTCTTTGTTGGAGTTTGTTATTGGTAGAGAAACTGATTTTGACATTCTTCTTCTTGAATAAGTTGGAAATTTTATACGAAAGTGGGCCTATATATGGTAGGGCTACATATTTTACTGATTTTTTGTCTTTCATAGTTATTGTGGCTGTTGCTTGTTGCAAGGACTTATTGCTAGCAATTTTTACTTTTGTATTTTGAGAGAGTGTGTCTATGATTGAAGCATCATAGCCATTATTTTGGGCAATTGATTTGATTATGCTGATTTCTTTGTGCTGTTCAGTGGGGGTGAGGGGGACTTTATGCATTCGATGTAGCATTGACCGGAAGTTAGCCATCTTATGTTGGTTCGGGTGGCAGGATGTGTTACTGATGGTAACATCTGTGGTTGTTGGTTTTCGAAAGATACCAAAATGGTGTTTGTTATGTATGCTTGATATTTTGAGATCCAGAAAATTGATGCTATTATTTATTTCATGCTCCACTGTAAATTTGATGTTGTTGCGTAATTTGCTCAGATCTTCAGCTAAGGCATCAATTTCGCTGCTGTTACCATCAAAAAGTAATAGAGTGTCATCTACATATCTCTTGTAGTAAATTATTTTACTGTTCATTTGGCTATTAGATGAGAAGAACTTTTGCTCAAGATGGTTAATGTAAATATCGGCTAATAATCCAGCAAGACTGCTACCCATTGCAAGGCCATCATTTTGTTTATAGACTTTATTATTGAAGGGGAAGTAATTATTAGACAAAATGAGTGTGAGGATGTCTATTAACTCATATATTTCTGGTAGATTGATCTTTTTGTGTTTTAAAAGGTTACTTTTTATTATGTTAATTGTTTCATCTACTGGGATGTTAGTGTATAGGTTTACAATATCTAGTGAGGCAAATGTAGCTGTTTGTGGTATGTGGATGTCTTTGATATTTTCTATAAGGTCCATTGTGTTTTTAACTGTGTTGGTGGTATGTGGATGTCTTTGATATGTTCTATAAGGTCCATTGTGTTTTTAACTGTATAAATACAGTATAGAACATATCAAAGACATCCACATACCACCAACAGCTAGATTTGCCTCACTAGATATTGTGTTTTTAACCGTATTTATACAGTTAAAAACACAATGGACCTTATAGAACATATCAAAGACATCCACATACCATCAACAGCTAGATTTGCCTCACTAGATATTGTAAACCTATACACTAATATCCCAGTAGATGAAACAATTAACATAATAAAAAGTAACCTTTTAAAACACAAAAAGATCAATCTACCAGAAATATATGAGTTAATAGACATCCTCACACTCATTTTGTCTAATAATTACTTCCCCTTCAATAATAAAGTCTATAAACAAAATGATGGCCTTGCAATGGGTAGCAGTCTTGCTGGATTATTAGCCGATATTTACATTAACCATCTTGAGCAAAAGTTCTTCTCATCTAATAACCAAATGAACAGTAAAATAATTTACTACAAGAGATATGTAGATGACACTCTATTACTTTTTGATGGTAACGGCAGCGAAATTGATGCCTTAGCTGAAGATCTGAGCAAATTACGCAACAACATCAAATTTACAGTGGAGCATGAAATAAATAATAGCATCAATTTTCTGGATCTCAAAATATCAAGCATACATAACAAACACCATTTTGGTATCTTTCGAAAACCAAAAACCACAGATGTTACCATCAGTAACACATCCTGCCACCCGAACCAACATAAGATGGCTAACTTCCGGTCAATGCTACATCGAATGCATAAAGTCCCCCTCACCCCCACTGAACAGCACAAAGAAATCAGCATAATCAAATCAATTGCCCAAAATAATGGCTATGATGCTTCAATCATAGACACACTCTCTCAAAATACAAAAGTAAAAATTGCTAGCAATAAGTCCTTGCAACAAGCAACAGCCACAATAACTATGAAAGACAAAAAATCAGTAAAATATGTAGCCCTACCATATATAGGCCCACTTTCGTATAAAATTTCCAACTTATTCAAGAAGAAGAATGTCAAAATCAGTTTCTCTACCAATAACAAACTCCAACAAAGAGTCATACACTCACTCCCACACAATAGCATACCCCATAAAAGATCTGGAATTTATAAACTCAAGTGTAACAACTGTCCTAAATTCTACATTGGCCAAACAGGTAGAGCTTTTGAAACAAGATTCAAGGAACACCTTGATGCCCTACGTCTGAAAACCTAAGCAAATCTGCATTTGCCACCCATCTTGCAGAAAACAATCATACAGTTGAGAATATAGAAAACAATCTGCAGATATTACACCTCAAAGACAAAGGTTTCACATTGAATCTCCTAGAGGAGATTGAGATTCATACACATAAAAACAGGTTCCCTGATCTCATTTTGAATGAACAGACAGAGTCAGTTAACACCCACTTCCTAAATAACTTTGAAGAAGCTTTCAATTTTTTTAAAATAACTTAAGCCAAATATTGCATCAAAAACATTCAGTATACAGGCCCCAAAAACTGCTTATATGTCATTGAAAAAATTGCATAATGAAAACATGTGCATTGCATATTATGTCACATATTGAATTTATCTCCTACTATTGTAACAACTAATTAGTAACACACAGTAATTCTGTACTACATATAATGTTTGTAATCTTATTTTTATATAATTTTATTTATTCCATTTTAGATTAATTTCATACAATAGCAAAGAGATATTTTACTGTACCCATATCGACCATACAGCATCTGTAAGTTAACATTGTTATGACTGTAAGCTCTTTGCAAACGTTGTTTCTTGTTTGTAATGTGAAGCTGGGCCACGTTTTGTAAACGTTATTGGTGTGTGTTGCGTGTGTAATTAAAATGAGGCGGTTAAAAGTGACACCCATTGACTGGAATAGCACTCACATAGTGCATATTGAAAAGTGTATGAAGCTTGTGTTCGAAAACATAAATGCACGAATATTTCGTCAGGCAGAACTACACAGCTCGTAAGTACACTAACCTGCAAGTTTACTAATGTTTATAAAAACCATCTCATGAGCAATTAGATTTATAAAAGAAGTAAATCTTTCGTAAAAATACCATTACGGATATGACAACAAAATATTTCTTTTCTTTCCCAGTGCAGCAAACGAATAACACAAACAAAACTAGGTCCAACTAAGAATGCGTGTAATCCGCCATCTGCAGATGGATTTGTAAAGGAAAATCCGAAACCGGTCATGGTCTGAAGATAATAAACAGTTTTTAAACCATACATGTGGCTGGTAGCTGTTTTTTATATAAATTATAAACCTTAAGTACAACAGCCACGTTTCTCAACATGTCGTCTTTCGACAAAATAGCGATAAAATTGATTACTTTGTCGTTTGTCCGGAAAGACTTATCGAATTTCTGAAATGTCATGCCAGTTATTAAAGAAGATGCATTATATCATGTTACCCCTGATGCATTCGACTGGGACGAAGCAACAGTCTGCATTGTTGTTCAACTTCCATGTTGTAGTCCTCGCCCATTTCTGTGAAAATATAGACAAATCTCGCACCGTCAAAATGTGATCGTTACTTGCCTATGAAAGAATTCACACGTTGCGCCACTTAGGAACCTGCCTCACTATCGGTTTCACAGAAAAATCATCTTCATCATTGCAGAATCGTTACTGCGAGTACTGCAGGGAGTGTTCGTAAAGAATTGTCTTCTTTAGCTCAATCCTCCAGTCAGCCATTGTACTACACATTATCGCTTTTGTTAATCCTGTATTTAGTCTGAAAACTGGTTTAATGCAGCTAACCATTGTAGTTTATTCGTGCTATTCTCTTCACCTTTTCATAACGATGTATTCTGTGTTTCAACAGAACCTTCTAACTTTATTCGGATTTTAGTCTTACCATATAACTATTACACACCTGCCCCAGTATTCCCTCACTTTCATATTAACTCTTCCGCTATATTTTTCTTCATTTAGGGTATTGCGATCATGACTTTTTTAATTTTAATTTTAAAATATTCCACTGAGATCGCTAAAATGATTTCAAAGCTTACTATCTCATGACATTATCCACTCAACAAATCTTCTATAAGACCAAATATCGGTGCCTTCTGCCTATTTTCCATATTTCGCTTCCATATTAAGCTACACACCGAACATATGCTTTCAGAAAAGTTTATCTAACATTTAAGTCCCTATTCAGTGTCATTATAATATGCTGTTCATTATATTTTTGTTTCCTGCAAACAGTCTGCAAGTGATACTGTTTTAATATCTATCCTCGACTGTTATTTTTTTGCCCTGATACACAAATGCTGCTTTCAGCATCCCAAGTTTTAATATTTGAAACGTGTAGGTGTAATTCTATTACATTCAATTACCCTTGATTCAGTGTTATTGAAGGACATTATACAGAGTTGTTAGGAACAAGTTGCCGCCTGGGTGATTTGCTGATAAATAATTATTCAGAAAAAATGGGATATAATGCGCCGTTTACGAGGTATTTAGCACTAAAGTTAGCCAATTAGTTAAAAATTCAAAGAGACTGCCAAAGACAGCGTCACTAAATTTGTTCTTCGTTTGGTTTCCTCAAAACGAACAAACTAGCTTTTTTCCAACTAGCTTAAATTCTTCTCTTCCGAAAAAGGCGAATATTAGCTGTCAATATGCAATTCAACAAGTGGTAACTCACCTACCCAAAGATGTCTATGAATTACCGCATTTTAGAGAGTGCAAGTGCTTGAATTTGCTACTAACTGACCGAATAACATCAATCTTCAATAATTTGAAAGCGGCACAACTCATCGATTCTTTTCTTATAAATTATTTCTCAGCACGATCCCTTCTGCAACACTGCTACAAGCTTTTCAGACTGCTTCTTCCCGCCCTGTACAGACACTTCTCATAACACTCTCGATTCCATTTCATTTTTCCACTAACGCTCTACCTTGTCTGAGAGGAATACAAGTTAATTTGGAAACACTAAAAGTTTTCAATTCTTTTTCCTGTACTTAAACTTATTTTAAATATTTGTCATTGGTTCTTTTACCGACTACTCTTTATGAATTACATCTCACATTCAGTTGCTGACTAAGGGACATAAATTTATTTTCGTCTTACGCTTATAGTGTAAGGCAGCACTTTTAAAGATCCTGTACGTTACACGGAAATCTACGAGTAACAACCTATGTTAACAACCTACGTTTACACAGAAACGAGAAAACTTTTCGCACGAAATAGTCCACAATTTCACAAAGTGGCTCGCAAAGCCAAAATGCAGATTTGAACTCTGGTTTTACACTCAAGCAGAAGGAATTGTAAGGGTGCTGAATACTGTGCCCCAACCGCCGACACGATTCCGTGTTAAAATGCAGATCGCAGAGAGGGCGAGAGTAAACGCTAACGCAGTTCACGAAAGAAGTAACTTTTCGCAAACAAGGAACTGACGACGCCTGGAAACCCCCTTGGAAATTTCCTGCGAGCGCTTACTTACATCTAACGAAAAGTCGCCGTTGCAAGTGGTGTGGGGGTGGATTATTCCACTCTTTCTCTTCCAGCGGCGGCAGCGCCACGGGACAGTCGCTGGGCGGGTAGAGCGTTGAGAAGCCCGCTAGAGCGAGAGGGAGGAAAAAATATCTCTCGGTTGGGGGAAGAGAAGTTTTGCAGGCTGCGTTAATAAGTCGAAGTAAGCAGGCTGCTAGGGGACGGGGTACGTTCTGCACACCCCTCTGGCTGACGCAGCAGCGGTTCGCCCTCAGCCAACCACCTGGGGTGCGGGTAGGCGTTTAATTAAGCCGGCTGGCCAGCAGAGGTCGTTTCTCCCTTCGCCAGCTGCCGAGCTGGCATTTGCAGCGATCGCCAGCAGGCATCTGTACTTACCAGCACCTGTCAGTCTGCTATTTCCACTCCGAGCTTGTATAACACAGCACTACTGATTCTCATTTCGCTCCAACTGGTAGCCACGTTACCTGTTTGCTAAGGTATTCCCTAAAAGGGAAATTTTTAACTACTAACAGTCAGCATCAGTTTTTCTTTCTAAGTGTGGAAACTATGAGAATTAATAAATCATCTTTTGTTTAGTGACGACTCTGCCTACATCTAGATCAACATCTACAGCTAAGGCTCCATCTATAATCCGACATACACTGAGGCGGCAAGAGTCATGGGATACCTACTAATATTGCGTCGGACCTCCTTGTGCTGCTTTGTGCAGCAGTTCGACGGGGTATGGTCTCATCAAGTTGTTGGAAGTCCCGTGCCGAAATACTGAGAACTGCTACCTCTATACTGGTCCATAATCAATCTGTTAAAAGCGACGAACAAGCATTCAGAATGTCTAAAAGGTGAAATACATTCTTAGAAGAGGTAACTACAAAATTTATGTAACTACAAAATTAACAAAAGTGTGGCGTCTGTTCTTTAAGACTCAAAGGAATTACAAACTCTGGTTACAAGTGAGCATTGATTTAAATCAAAGCTCACTTGCAGCCAATGTCTGTAATTCCTTTGTGACAATTAAAAATTTTGCACATTCTGGAACCTGCCACCTGTCTTTGTCCTCTCTACTTTTCTTTGTTGCCTATCTAATGGACTTCGGTATATTGTTATAGTGTAATGCAGTACATTCATAAACAGTATTCTTAGACCAGAAAAGTGCGGTCAGAGCACGGCGGTTTGTCATTTAGCAAACTATATGCAGACCGTAGCTCGAGAAGTTCGGCAGACCTTCACATCACTGTGTTGATACTGCATCGTTAAACCTGTGGTTAATAAAATGGACTCATTTAAAGGTACATATATCATTACCCGCATAATTCACATACTGAATAGGAACTTCTCGCAGTAGACAGGATACATTTCTGCGTCTATGAACTATAGCACATTTATTATTCTGTTTCATTGCTATGTTGTGATTCGTCCCTACACACAAAATTTTTCCCTCCATAATTTGGTAAAATGAGTTGTGTCTTTGGGTCATGTGTATATGCCAGAAGTAATATTACATTTCTACGTCTACGTCTACGTGATTACTCTGCTATTCACAGTTAAGTGCCTGGCAGAGGGTTCAATGAACCTCCTTTAAGCTGTCTCTCTACCGTTTCACTCTCGAACGCCCCGCGGGGAAAACGAGCACTTATTTCTTATTTTATCGTGATGATCGTTTCTCCCTATATAGATGGGTGCCAACAGAATGTTTTCGCAATCGGCGGAGGAAACTGGTGATTGAAATTTCATGAAAAGATCCCGTCGCAAAGAAAAACGCCTTTGATTTAAAGATTGCCACTCCAATTCACGTATCATATCTGTGGCACTCTCTCTCCTAGTTCGCGATAATACAAAACAAGCCGCCCTTCTTTGAACTTTGTCAGTATCATCCGTCAGTCCCACGTGATACGGATCCCACACCGCACGGCAATACTCCAAAACAAGGCGAACAAGTGTTGTGTAAGCAGTCTGTTTAGTAGAGCTGTTGCACCTTTTAAGTGTTCTGCCAGTGAATCGCAGTCTTTGGTTTGCTCTACCCACAATATTTTCTACGTTATCGTTCCAACTTAGGTTATTTGTAATTGCAAACCCTAAGTATTTAGTTGAATTTACCGCCTTCAGATTTGTGTGAATTATCGCGTAATAGATATTTAGCTGATTTATTTTAGTACTCATGCGAATAAATTCACCCTTTTCTTTATTCAGGGTCAGTTGCCACTTTTTGCACCACACAGATATCTTATGTAAATCATTTTGCAATTCGTTAGTATACTTTGCCTCTATTCAGTTTGATATATCAGTCATCTGTGTGTTGCAACACCCCAGTATCTTACATACCTGTGAGGTTCTTCATTGAGCGATTATTTTCGATGTTGCCTCATCAGTTTATTGTTCCCTTCATATCCTATTGAAGGTCTCCTTGAGCGAGGTTCATTTTCAGCACGTTCTGGCCCTTCCAAACATGATTTGTGCTGGTTAAAATCTTGGCCTTTTGATAAGGAATGTTCCCCAAAGTTCTGCTTCAAATTTTCAAAGCTCACACTCGCGTATTCCACAAGTGTACACAAAACTTGATCGCACAATGTTGTGCTAAATTCCACTGCTCCATTTGTAAGTAGGCTGTTTAGGTTTTTATATTGGTAACGCCACGTAGCGCGGTGTATGAAAATCACTGGCTGTGCTGTGTGCAGTCTGTGATCTTGTTTCATTTGTTGCATTAATTGCAATAATAATGTATTAGTGTCTGGAATCCGTTCCTCTATGCTTTTCGGCAGTGCATTTGCACCAGCAACATACACATTTTGACGAGCAGAAAATGTGTCTTGACTTATTTGAGAAAACCGTGAGGACGCAAAACCTGAATCTACAGTATTTGCAAGATTGTGTCCTGTCATTTCGGATTCCTGAGGCGAACTGTTGCCGACCGATCGATCGATAATGCTTCCCTGTCCACTAATTGTTTCACTGTCTACACCATTATTTGCCGCTCGCTTCATTTCCCTATGCACAATTACCAAATTACTACTTTGAACATTAGTTAATTCATTACTCGGTGGCGCTAACACACTGCTTTCGTCTTAACTGTCATTTCTCAGTTTACTTTGGAGCCTTGTATTTCGTTTTTCACACTCCATAATTGTCACAATGTTTCACACGATAACTTAGAAAAGCACAATTGGAAGAGTAAAATAAGAAAACACATTAACATAGCACTGAAAATAATATCTAGTTAATTGCAAGTGCAGCTGCAAGATACTAGGTGCAAATCTACATGCATGCCACAAGTCTTTTACTGTACAACAATGCAAAACTACAACTACAAAGGAGATTCTCTCTACAATTACGCGCTAGCAATAAACAATAGCTACACTAATTACACAAACTACAAGAAAAAAAATCAGAAGATTCCAGTGAGGTATCCTCGGCTAAGGGTCGACATATGAAACGTCCCCTTACAAAAAGTACTGAATTACTGTGCTGATAAACCTCTTACATTATTTGATTTTCAAACAGCTGAGTAAAACTGAACGTACTCAGACATTCACTACAGTGACACACAATATTTTAGCGCAACGCAATCTGACTTTCAGTAATCCCTACAAAAGAATGGCCTTGACTAACAATAACCTATACCTCACATGAATTCTTACCTCACAAAAATCTTCGTTACTCGAACTACTGCAATACAGCGAGCGCCACTACTGCTAGCTAAATAAAAGATTCTAACTGCTGAAGTCACTAAATACTGATAGGCATAGTTAGGAAATGAAAGATTTTGATAGAGAACAAACAATGTATTTACCTTAATAGTGTTCAAAAGTCGTAATATATATATCAGTCCATGATATCCAATACTACAAATTTACTCTTTCTGATGGACACACGTCCAGATCGTCCGCTCTCAAAATTCCGCCATCTCTCTCCCCACATCCACCACTGCTGGCGGCTCACCTCCAACTGCGCAGCGCTACGCGCTGTTCACATCCAGCTGTCCAACACTACAATGGCAGACAACAATGCAAACCCGCCACAGACTGCACACAGCACTGCCAGTGATTTTCATACAGCGCGCTACGTGGCGTTACCAATATAAAAACCTAAGCAGCCTACTTACACATTCTCGCAACACACAACAAAAAGACAGCTTCACTGCTGGCACTCCCAGAAATCACGTGATGGCTGCACAGAGCTGAAAGTCCAACTGAGCATCTGGAAGGGATAAACACACCTTTCTACACAAGAAGAGCAACACAGCATTGTCAGATCGCCCGTAGTGTTGTCAGTCTGATTACTGTTGTAGCACAGCACATGTAGTAGAGTACAGAGCTGCATAAAAAGAGACTTCTTACATAAAACCAGGAAAAACATTTCTTGTCACACCCGCTTGTTGTAGGCATAACTTTTCCAGGCGTTTAACATGTGTTTGTGTCCATTTATTTACTCTTCTGTATTACAGAACGTATAGAATATTTTCGATTTACGAAAATCTCCTCAAACTTCATCCAGTCCGGCACACACACGAGAAGGCTGCAGTATGGGGACTCACTTAGCGGAGCCGCCGTCGATATCCATAAGGGGGAAATAAATGGGCCCATCTTGCGCGGCGTGTGCATGTGACAGCAACGCCGGGGCGTAGGCAGGCCAGTTAATTCGGGCCCTGCGGTCGGTGGTTGGCGGTCGGCGGTGGGCGCTTTTCCCCGCCGGGATTGTGTTCTGCGGCCTGCGCCACTCACCGCCGTGCCGCCCAGCCGCCCACCGCCCGCCGCTTTGATTGCTCCCCCGGCCGGCCGGGCCTTTTCCGTGTGGCGCCGCAGACGTCCGCTGTGCTGTCGCCGACTACCCAATTGTTGCGGAACGCACAGTGGACGGCGAGGCCAATCATACCGACCCGGCGTTCCGGCGTGGCCGCTACTGCGCCGGTTGCTTATGGCAGGTTTCAGCTCGGATGTCTAATAAGAGTATCACTGGAAATGCTAACACTACTGCTAAATCAAACTGCAGACACAACTGTTCGTGTCCTACCTTTGTGGCCTGAAATTTTCTCTGGCATGGAGATGGTTACTTCCAAGTCATCCTCCAGACACAGTTGTGCACATTAGAACTGCAGTACAGAAAATGAAATTTTACTTATTGTTCATACACAGTACAGTAGGGATGGAAAAAAAACTGACCAGTTAAAACACGTTCCGATATTTTAGTTGTTGTTAACCGATATTTTTCCGTATTTGTTTGGTCTCCTTTATAATAGGTATAAAACAAATGGTACCAATTTGCCATAGCAGTGGTGCAATTCTTTTCGGTTGTTGTTGTTGTGGTCTTCAGTCCTGAAATTGGTTTGATGCAGCTCTCCATGCTACCCTATCCTGTGCAAGCTTCTTCATCTTCCAGTACCTACTGCAACCTACATCGTTCTGAATCTGCTTAGTGTATCCATCTCTTGGTCTCCCTCTACGATTTTTACCCTCCACGCTGCCCTCCAATACTAAATTGGTGACCCCTTGATGCCTCAGAACATGTCCTACCAACCGATCCCTTCTTCTAGTCAAGTTGTGCCACAAACTTCTCTTCTCCCCAATCCTATTCAATACCTACTCATTAGTTATATGATCTACCCATCTAATCTTCATTGTTCTTCTGTAGCACCACATTTCGAAAGCTTCTATTCTCTTCTTGTCCAAACTATTTATCGTCCATGTTTCACTTCCATACATGGCTACACTCCATAATAATACTTTCAGAAACGACTTCCTGACACTTAAATCAATACTGGATGTTAAAAAATTTCTCTTCTTCAGAAGCGCTTTCCTTGCCATTGCCAGTCTACATTTTATATCCTCTCTACTTTGACCATCATCAGTTATTTTGCTCCCCAAATAGCAAAACTCCTTTACTGCTTTATAAGTGTCTCATTTCCTAATCTAATTCCCGCAGCATCAACCGACTTAATTCGGCTACATTCCACTATCGTCGTTTTGCTTTTGTTGATGTTCATCTTATGCCCTCCTTTCAAGACACTGTCCATTCCGTTCAATTGCTCTTCCAAGTCCTTTGCTGTCTCTGACAGAATTACGATGTCATCGGCGAACCTCAAAGTTTTTATTTCGTCTCCATGGATTTTAATACCTACTCCGAACTTTTCTTTCGTATCCTTCACTGCTTGCTCAATATACAGATTGAATAGCAACAGGGAGAGGCTACAGCCGTGTCTCACTCCCTTCCGAACCACTGATTCCCTTTCATGTCCCTCGACTCTTATAACTACCATCTGGTTTCTGTACAAATTGTAAATAGTCTTTCGCTCCCTGTATTTAACCCCTGCAACCTTTAGAATTTGAAAGAGAGTGTTTACGCTATAATAAATACAATCCAAAACTGGTACAGTTTAGGCAAGTGTAATCTACGTGTCAACACTTAAGTTTCTAACAACCTTGCTGCTCAACCGTTTTCATTTACATTTCAGTATTGACGGTGAAGAAGATTTTCTGCCTCTGTATATGGCACGGATCTTTTTAAAAATAAAAGATGTCATACTGAACGAATCTCGTTTCGCACACAGATTAATGGCTGCATTACTGCTGAGTTCACCTTCACCTGATGCTTAACAGCGCCAGCGAGGCCGTATAAATTATCAGGGTCATTCCACGGTTCAAATATCACAAAGCTGCGTGAGCTAACGGCAGCGTTTCTACTGCGCTGCAGTTCCGCCGGAACCGTCGCACCGTCGCGCTGCGATACGAACCGCGAGCCGACGGCCAGACTTGTGCTTTTCACGCTACGCCAGTTCGGCGTTTCATTTGCAGATGCCCGCGTTCCCCCCGGCCGCGGGCGTTTCGCATTCTGATCATTTCAGACCGCAGCAGAGTTAAATGGAAATCAAATTGTGTCTCGGCCGACGAAGCGGGTGTACTCTGCTGTGCCGCTGGAGTAATGGACATCGGAGTGCGTACGCACGCCCAGTAATGACGAATGGAACTGTTTTGATATTAATTACGAGCCGTCCGAGCTCCGGCAGATAATGTACTAGTCCATCCGCGAGAGCGTAACGTGCCGGAGAGGCCGTTCGCTGCGCGGAATGCGCTTCAAAGTAAATAACGCACACTTGATGGTGGAACGGTAGCGCGCGATGGGTTGCAGACGCGGCGCGTATAACGTAAGATGCAATTACATCGGCCGCTTGCGCAGCGTGTATGCGCGCTTCCTCTGGGCTGATCTCATTCGCGCTTTCCGACACTGTTTGCAATTACGCCTACGACTGGGGGGGAAGTCCTCGCTCCATTCGAAGCCGCCGGCCCTGAACGACAAAGGAGGCAATAGTGGCGGGAGAATATGGCGCAGACGCTAATACGATAACGCAGCGCTATCTGGCGTGCAGCCTCGAAAATATTTGCGTTAGTCTGGTGCTAGAGAGAGAGAGAGTGGATGTGTGGATGGCGGCGGAAGCAAACCATTAGGTCCGTTACAAACATTTGCTCAGTCGCGCCGCAGGGGCGAAATTGTCTTCCCACCGTTTGTTCCAGCCACGGTGTGGGTGTGCGGTAGGCGATTTCGGGAACTGATATACCGCTGTGTGAAGGCTTGAAGTCATCGCCGAGTGAATGCATGACGTGAAGGGGTAAACTGCCGGTTGCATAAAATAAAATTACTGCGAGGTAGTCATACCATTTTATTTGTTTGCTAGCTGATCCAGGCCACTCGTTGGTGAGGCTCATTCTGGTTAAATGAAACAGAAAGAAAACAGAAAGTACACGTTTCTAACATGAACGGCAATTGAATACAGGTCCACGTCTTATACTGCCTCCAACCTCTATTTATCTTCTCCGTTTCTAATTGTCCATCTCATATCCTCCTCCCACTCCCCCTCCCCAAAACCTCCTTTTCCCTTTCTCCTGCCCCATCTGTCCATGCCCACCTTTCTGCTTCCTATTATCTTCATTTCCACCCACTTCTCAGCCCATGTCCACTTTCCCCTCTATGATCTTATGCCTTGTTCATTGTTATAGCATATTGAGATTACCGATAAGTCATAAATACAACTCTCCTGTTTACTAACAACGTCCCACTATTATATTTACAAATTATATATACACTAATGGCCATTAAAAATGCTACACCACGACGATGACGTGCTACAGACGCGAAATTTAACCGACAGGAAGAAGCTGCTGTGATATGCAAATGATTAGCTTTTCAGAGCATTCACACTAGGTTGGCGCCGGTGGCGACACCTGCAACGTGCTGACACGAGAAAAGTTTCCAACCGATTTCTCATACACAAACAGCAGTTGACCGGCGTTGACTGGTGAAACGTTGTTGTGATGCCTCGTGTAGGGAGGAGAGATGCGTACCATCACATTTCCGACTTTGATATAGGTCGGATTGTAGCCTATCGCGATTGCGGTTTATCGTATCGCAACATTGCTGCTCGCGTTGGTCGAGATCCAATGGCTGTTAGCAGAATATGGAATCGGTGGGTTTAGGAGGGTAATACGGAACGCCGTGCTGGATCCCAACGGTTACGTATCACTAGCAGTCGAGATGACAGGCATCTTATCCGCACGGCTATAACGAATCGTGCAGCCACGTCTCGATCCCAGAGGCAACAGATGGGGACATTTGCAAGACAACAACCATCTGCACGAACAGTTCGACGACGCTTGCAGCAGCATGGACTATCAGCTCGGAGACCGTGGCTGCGGTTACCCTTGACGCTGCATCACAGACAGGAGCGCCTGCGATGGTGTACTCAACGACGAACCTGGGTGCATGAATTGCAATACGTCGTTTTTTCGGATGAATCCAGGTTCTGTTTACAGCATCATGATGGTCGCATCCGTGTTTGGCGACATCGCGGTGAATGCACATTGGAAGCGTGTTTTCGTCGACGCCATACTGGCGTATCACCCGGCGTGATGGTATGGGGTGTCATTGGTTACACGTCTCGGTCACCTCTTGTACGCATTGACGGCACTTTGAACAGTGTACGTTACATTTCAGATGTGTTACGACCCGTGGCTCTATCCTTCATTCGATCCCAGCGAAACCCTACATTTCAGCAGAATAATGCATATATCAAGTAGGTAAAAAGACGAGGGCTAGTAGAAATCCGTGGGTAACAGAAGAAATATTGAATTTAATTGATGAAAGGAGAAAATATAAAAATGAAGCAGGCGAAAAGGAATACAAACGTATCAAAAATGAGATCGATAGGAAGTGCAAAATGGCTAAGCAGGTATGGCTAGAGGACAAATGTATGGATGTAGCGGCTTATCTCACTAGGGGTAAGATAGATACTGCCTGCAGGAAAATTAAAGAGACCTTTGGAGAAAAAGAACCTCTTGTATAAATATCAAGAGCTCAGATGCAAACCCAGTCCTAAGCAAAGAAGGGAAAGCAGAAAGGTGGAAGGAGTATATAGAGGGCCTATACAAGGGCAATGTACTTGAGGACAATATTATGGAAATGGAAGAGGATGTAGATAAAGATGAAATGGGAGATAGGATACTGCGTGAAGAGTTTGACAGAGCACTGAAAGACCTGAGTCGAAACAAGGCCCCAGGCGTAGACAACATTCCATTACAACTACTGACAGCCTTGGGAGAGCCAGTCCTGACAAAATTCTACCATCTGGTGAGCAAGATGTATGAGACAGGCGAAATACACTCGGACTTCAAAACGAATATAATAATTCCAATCCCAAAGAAAGCAGGTGTTGACAGATGTCAAAATTACCGAACAATCAGTGTAATAAGTCACGGATGCAAAATACTAACGCGAATTCTTTACAGACGAATGTAAAAACTGGCAGAAGCCGACCTTGGGGAAGATCAGTTTGGATTCCATAGAAATCTTGGAACACGTGAGGCAATACTGACCCTACGACTTATCTTAGAAGCTAGATTAAGGAAACGCAAAACTACGTTTGTAGCATTTGTAGACTTAGAGAAAGCTTTTGACAATGTTGACTGGAATACTCTCTTTCAAATTCTGAAGGTGGCAGGGGTAAAGTACAGGGAGCGAAAGGCTATTTATAATTTGTACAGAAACCAGATGGCAGTTATAAGAGTTGAGGGGTATGAAAGTTAAGCAGTGGTTGGGAAGGGAGTGAGACAGGGTTGTAGCCTCTCCCCGTTGCTATTCAATCTGTATATTGAGCAAGCAGTGAAGGAAACAAAAGAAAAATTCGGAGTAGGTATTAAAATCCATGGATAAGAAATAAAAACTTTGAGGTTCGCCGATGACATTGTAATTCTGTCAGAAATGAAATGAAATGTCGTGTGGCTAGGGCCTCCTGTCGGGTAGACCGTTTGCCTGGTGCAGGTCTTTCGATTTGACGCCACTTCGGCGACCTGCGCGTCGATGGGGATGAAATGATGATGATTAGAACAACACAACACCCAGTCCCTGAGCGGAGAAAATCTCCGACCCAACCGGGAATCGAACCCGGGCCCTTAGGATCGACATTCTGTCACGCTGACCACTCAGCTACCGGGGGCGGACGTTCTGTCAGAGACAGCAAAGGACTTGGGAGAGCAGTTGAACGGAATGGATAGTGTCTTGGAAGGAGGATATAAGATGAACATCAACAGAAGCAATACAAAGATAATGGAATGTAGTCGAATGAAGTCGGGTGATGCTGAGGGAATTAGGTTAGGAAATGAGGCACTTCAAGTAGTAAAGGAGTTTTGCTATTTCGGGAGCAAAATAACTAATGATGGTCGAAGTGGAGAGGATATAAAATGTAGACTGGCAATGGCAAGGAAAGCGTTTCTGAAGAAGAGAAATTTGTTAACATCGAGTATAGATTTAAGTGTCAGGAAGTCGTTTCTGAAAGTATTTGTATGGAGCGTAGGCATGTATGGAAGTGAAACATGGACAATAACTAGTTTGGACAAGAAGAGAATAGAAGCTTTCTAAATGTGGTGCTACAGAAGAATGCTGAAGATTAGATGGGTAGATCATATAACTAATGAGTAGGTATTGAATAGGATTGGGGAGAAGAGAAGTTTGTGGCACA
Source organism: Schistocerca nitens (assembly GCF_023898315.1). NCBI lineage: Eukaryota > Metazoa > Arthropoda > Insecta > Orthoptera > Acrididae > Schistocerca > Schistocerca nitens. The sequence goes on from NC_064614.1 coordinate 75,852,701, forward strand.
ACTTGACTAGAAGAAGGGATCGGTTGGTAGGACATGTTCTGAGGCATCAAGGGGTCACCAGTTTAGTATTGGAGGACAGTGTGGAGGGTAAAAATCGTAGAGGGAGACCAAGAGATGAATACACTAAACAGATTCAGAAGGATGTAGGTTGCAGTAGGTACTGGGAGATGAAGAAGCTAGCACAGGATAGAGTAGCATGGTGAGCTGCATGAAACCAGTCTCAGGACTGAAGACCACAACAACAACAAGACAACAACAACAATGCACGATCGCGTGTTGCAGATCCTGTACGGGCCTTTCTGGATACAGTAAATGTTCGACTGCTGCCCTGGCCAGCACATTCTCCACATCTCTCACCAACTGAAAACGTCTGGTCAATGGTGGCCGAGCAACTGGCTCGTCACAATACGTCAGTCACTACTCTTGATGAACTGTGGTATCGTGTTGAAGCTTGCATAGGCAGCTGTACCTGTACACACCGTCCAATCTCTGTTTGACTCAACGCCCAGGCGTATCGTGGCCGTTATTTCCGCCAGAGGTGGTTGTTCTCAGGATCTATGAGCCCAAACTGCTATAGTATAATATTTTTGTCCAATGAATACCCGTTTCTCATATGCATTTCTTCATGGTGTAGCTGTTTTAATGGCCAGTAGTGTGTGTTAAACACATGCAGCCTACGTCCGTCCAAATGTTCATTAGAGTACTGTGTAAAAATTATTGCTCGATGCATTCTTCTTCTTCTTCTTCTTCTTCACCCACATTCGTTACGTATGTTCAGATCTCTGCTTCCGGAGCTCCTCAGCGTTGTGAGTCTATTTTGCTCTTCTTTCTTGTTCGATCCTGAAGACCATTTTATGAATTTTGTTCCTAAATGAATGCATGCTATATTTGCCCAGTACGCTGATGTTTGATTCTTTGGGCTAGTAAGTGTCTATATAACCCACGGCGGCTTCTGTTCTTTCAGCTTCGTAATTTTACTAAATATTTCCTTTTTTTCATCATTCTGACAAAATCTCCAACGAATAATGTTCTTCTTTTGCGTATTGTGTGTATCACGTTCTCTAAGGGCCGTCTCCAGACCTGTAATCTCAGTGACTGGGATAGAACTGTCTTCAGTAATCGATCCCGAATCGAAATGAGCCCCGATGAACTCCGAAGACGTGTCTGGAGACTCCTCGTACATGGATGGGATACCAAACTAACTGTCGCTCGCTACACGGTCCGACAACCGTGAATGATGGTTTTGGCTGCCATTTCTTTTCCTAGCAAAACCCCTCTATTTGCCATCCGTAGCACCCTTGCATCACTGTGGTAAATCGACGATATTCTAGGACTTGATTAGTACTCTTTGTGGCGGGCCATCCTGGGCTTAAATTTCAGCAAGATAATGCCCGGCTGCACACAGCATGGTTTTCTAATGATTTTGAGGGTTGTTACCAAACTCTACCTTGGCCAGCAAGGTCGCCGGATCTCTCCCCAACTGAGATCCTTTTAGAGCGCTATGGGCAGGGCCGTCCAACTGGTAGGGACCTAAAGCGCCTAGTGGACAGAGTTTGCCACGATATCCCTCAGGAGTACCCCAATAACTCTATCAGTCAGTGCCAAGCCGAAAACTGCTTGCATAATAGCCAGACGTGACCTTTTTATTGTCTTAGAATATATCTGAATGAGATGGTCTTTTGACTTTGTTTTGATTGGTGAACTGTTCCTGTGGACGATTTTGAACATTTATTGTAAATTAGATCCTTGGGAAAGAAATTTGTAAATCAATCTCTCCTGCTTGCACTGTTAGGTTTCCTGCATCGAGATCGGCATTTTCTGTTGTGTATGTTACCAAGACAATGTCATCAGCACATACCAGGGAGTCCACGTAAGTGTTATATTTTTGGTGTCATTATTCCTTGTTCCATAGATCGTAATGATGTGGAACGTGCCACTTTAACATAGGTTTCCTTTACACTAAATAATTAATTAACTTTTTTTCATCTATTGAGCAGTTTTAGTTTGCTTTTAATTGTTGGGTGGGTATCTCCATACTTTTAATACTATTTGGCAAATGACCAAAGATCTTTTTAGCAACATAATCCACCCCTTTCTGTGCCAAAGTGAGATTTAATCCCGAATACTGAAGATCATCATTTCTTCTAGTGTGGCAGCATAATTCACCCCTTCCTGTGCCAAAGTGAGATTTAATCCAGAATAGTGAAGAGCATCCTTTCTTCTAATGTTGTAGCTATGCATTTCGATGTTATTTTTGAATCGGGATGGGTTATTAATGACAAATTACGTAAGTGAATTTATGTATTGCGAAGGTATTGTGAATATACCAACTTCCTTAAATAAATGTCTACAAAATGATCTTGGGTGGGCTCCAGCTATTATTATGATTACACGCTTTTGTGCAATGAATACTTTCTCTCTTAATGACGAACTACCCCAAAATATGATGCCATATGAAAGCAGTGAATGAAAATAGGCGTAGTAGGCTAATTTACTGATATGTTTATCACCAAAAATTGCAATAACCCTAATAGCATAAACAGCTGAACTTAACCGTTTCAGCAGGTCATCAGCGTGTTTCTTCCAATTCAGTTTCTAATTAATGCACACACCAAGAAATTTTGTGTATTCTGCGTTAGCAACAGACTTCTGTTCATAGCCTATATTTATCAACGATGTTATGCCATTTACTGTACAGAATTGTATAAACTGTGTTTTCTCAAAATTTAGTGGGAGTCAGTTTGCAGAGAACCACTTAATAACTTTCTGAAAGACATTATTTGCAATTTCCTCAGCTGATTCTTGCTTCTTGGGTGTGATTACTACACTTGCAGAAAAAACTAGCTTTCCAATTTGATGCCTTCCTAATCAGTTTCTCCAGAGTGTAGTTGAAAAGCAAGGGTAGCAGATCATCTCCTGTCTGACTCCTCCTTTAATTGTACCTAAAAATTAAGTTACGTGATGTGTTTTTCAAGAAAGAATAGGCAGTCTTGGTTGAAAAATTTATTTTTGCTTATTTAATTTGTAATGCGTTTCTCTCTCACAAGAGCATCATCAGACATCGGGAGTAATCTCTCGCGGACCACTGGCAAGGGTACAAAAGAACTGCACTTACCAAGAATGGCACGTCCTGTAAATTTTATTGGATGGCGTGCTACTATTTCACATTTTCAACTACTGTATCCATCCCAGTGCTGTTGTTAAGGAATTCGTTTTCCTCTTTCGGCTACATTTCAACGCCTGTGAGTTTCACTCATTTTTAGTGAAATATGTGGCCCGAAAGGCCTTCTTTTCTGAGTCGTCAGTCTTCTGAGTGGTTTGATGCCACGAATTGTTCTACAGTGCAGTCCTCTTCGTCTCAGAGTAGCAGTTGCAACCTTCGTCTTCGATCATTTGTTGCATGTATTCCAATCCCTGTCTTCCTCTACTGCTTTTGCCCTCTACAGCTCCCTCTAGTACCATGAAAGTCATTCCCTGATATCTTAGCAGATGTCCTATCATCCTGTCCCTTCTCCTTGTCAGTGTTTTCTACATATTCCTTTCCTCTCCAATTCTCCGCAGAACCATCTCATTTCTTACGTTATCAGTCCACCTAATTTTCTATATTCGTCTGTAGCACGACTTCGCGGATGCTTATTCTCCTCTGTTCCGGTTTTCCCATCTTCCATGTTTGACTGTCATACAACACCGTGCTCTAAATGTATATTCTCAGAAATATCTTCCTCAGGGCCTCTCTTCGATACTAGTAGGCTTCTCGTGGTCAGGAATGCCCCTTTTGCCAGTGCTAGTGTCCTTTTCGTGGACTCTTTGATCCGTCCGTCACTGACTGTTTTGCTGCCTTTCACCTATTTCGTGACCATCAACCCTGATATAGTTTCTTGCTGTTCTCATTTCTGCTACTTCTCATTACTTTCGTCTTTCTTTGATTTAATCTCAGCCCATAATCTGTACTCATTAGATTGTTCATTCCATTCAGCGGATCATGTAATTCTTTTTCACTTTCACTCAGTAAGGCGATGACATTAACGAATCGTATCATTGATACCTTTTCACCTTGAAATTGAATCCTACTCTGAACCTCTCTTTTATTTTCATCCTTGCTTCTTCAGATCGAACAGTAGGGACAAAAGAGTGCAGTGCTGTCTTACACCCAATTTTAATCCGAGCACTTCGTTCTTGATCGTCTACACTTCTTGTCCCTTCTTGGCTCTTGTACATATTGTATATTATCCGTCGCTTCCTATAGCTTACCCCTATTTATCTCAGAATTTGGAACACCGTGAACCAGTTCCAACTGTCGAACGATTTTTCTAGGTCAACGATTCTACGAACGTGTCTTGATTTTTCTTTATTCTTGCTTCCATTATCAACCGCAACGTCAGAACTGCCTCTCTGGTGCCTTTACCAATCCTAAGGCCAAACTGACTGTCACATAATACATCCTCAATTTTCGTTTCCCTTCTTCTCTATATTATACTAGTCGGGAACGTGCATGCACGAGCTGTTAAAATGTTTGTGCAATAATTCTCGCACTTGCCAGCTCTTGCAGTCTTCGGAATTGTCTGGATGATATTTTTCCGAAAGTCAGGTGGTATATCGACAGACGCACACATTCTACACACCAACGTGAATAATCGTTTTGTTACCACTTCCTCCAATGGTTTTAGAAATTGTGATGGAATGTTCCCTTGTATTTTATTTGATCTTAAGTCCTCCAAAACTTTTTTAAATTCTATTCTAATACTGGCCCTCCTCTCTCTTCTAAATCGACTCCTGTTTCTTTTTCTATCACTTCGGACAAGTCTTCCCGCTCATAGAGACCTTCAGTGTACTCTTTCCACCTATCCCAAAAAGGTATGTTGCCCGTAAATCTGAGCATTTATATCCGTTCCCCTTCCATTTTCATCTCTTTTTCGAAATTTTCTTCATTACTCATTCGACATACAAGACGATCAACAGTTCTAACGTGTGTTCTCCTGCCTTACAGCCATCTTAACTCGTACGAATGTTTCTCGATGTTCCGTTTCTCTTACTTACACTTGAGTTACTAGATGTTGTAGATTGTCTCTCTACTTTAAATGCAATCTTCGAAGGACGGGAAACATTTTATTCCATGTTACACTGTCGAAGGCTTTCCCTACGTCGGAAATCCTACGACTTCTTTTCCATTCCACGTTTCGTTACCAGGAGCAATGGCTGAATCGCATCACAAGTATCTTACTGAGGCGTGATTGACACAGAAACATTCCAATGACACCGGTATGAGAGTTGAAATTTCCGGCGGTAGTCTGAAGCGACACCGATGGGCCATATAGAAAGCACACGCGGCACTGCCGGAGGCGGAAAGACACGTGGCGCGGCTGTGGAGTCTTGGTCCCCAGTTAAACTGAACAATAACTGAAACTTCCTGGCAGATTAAAACTGTGTGCCGGACCGAGACTCGAACTCGGGACCTTTGCCTTTCACGGGCAAGTGCTCTACCAACTTAGCTACCTACCCAAGCACGACTCACGCCCCGTCCTCACAGCTTTACTTCTGCCAGTATCTCATCTCCTACCTTCCGAAGTAAAGTTCTGTAAAGTTTGGAAGGTAGGAGATGAGATAGTGTCAGAAGTAAAGCTTTGAGGACGGGGCGTGAGTCGTGCTTGAGTAGCTAAGTTGGTAGAGCACTTGCCCGCGAAAGGCAAAGGTCCCGAGTTCGAGTCTCGGTCCGACACACAGTTTTAATCTGCCAGGAAGTTTCATATCAGCGCACACTCCGCTGCAGAGTAAAAATCTCATTCTGTGAACAATAACTGTTAAAGCCGTCAACTTGGGTAGCTGTGTGATCAAAGTGACAGATTGTGAACCGCAGGGGACCACGTTCGATTCTGGGCCGGGTAGGAGATTTCCTCCGTTCGGGTACTGGGCGTTGTTTTGTCCTTACGTTAGTACCGTCTCCAGTAGACTTTCATACACGTTCCCTTTACAGAGATGGTTGAATGGGCACTAACTGAAAGCTAATTAAAAAAATAATTTAGAAATTGCACCTGGGTGAGGACTACAGACTGAAGCTGGCGCTCAATTTGGAAGTGTTGGCGAATGTGGTGAACTCCACTATGACAGTTACGTACATCAAATGCCCACAGTCCCTCTCCATCATATACCTGCCTCCTACATCTTCCTATCATCTCGCTCCCCTCTTTCCATCTCGTCCTCCACCCTCTAACAGTTCACCTGCTCTTCTCCTCTTCTTCAAACTGCTCCTCCTCACTCCCTGTCCATCTCATCCCTCTCTTGTGTCTCCTCCTCCTCTCTCTGTTTATCTCCTCCTCCCCACCTCTCTGTCAATTTCTTCCTCCCCCTCTCTCTCGGTCATTCTTGTACCCTCTCACTCTCTCACCACGTGTGTCATCCACATGGAAGCCTGGTAGTTTCCACCCCACAGACCTCATTTCCAGACAATAACTCTTACGTAGCCCAAATTTGGTTGAATTTGATGCACAGGTTTAGGAAAATGTGGAACATAGACACATGCATACATCAATGCATTGCACATAAAATTCAAATTCATGTCGGCCATCTGCAAGTGTAGTTTGTCAAAGTAATCCTGAAGGAAATGGAACAAACTTCTTTTTGGCCGTATATTATGGTAGTGTCCTCCTGCACCAAGCCTCCAGCAGTGCCAATTAAAAAAAGATTATGTTAATCTTTCGTTAATGACATTACTCTCGCTCAGAGACATTAAAGATCAAACAGGATGGAAGAGTTCAGCCGTGTGTGTAGTAGAAGGAAGAGGACGATTCGGAGATAAACGAATTACAGCGAAAAAATTTGCACCCTATTTCGCCTTGATATTGACGTAAATATCGCAAGACTGGTGTCGCGATAAAGACGAGACGTAATTGTAATCGCGACGGCCGAGATTATACGACGGCTGCGTAAGGAATTCCTCGGGAGGAGTCAGGGGTGGGACCCCTAACAAGAAGACTGGCCTGGCCTCTGAAATGTAGACGCCGGGCTGGCGGCTGTCTACTTAGCAGCGCAGACGTCTTCCAATTAGCAGGCCTCCAGTCCGCTGCCGCCCCCGCCATCTGCGGCCGTGCGACAAAAAACTTGGCCGTGGAGGCATGATTCACTGCCTTCCGCTCCTACGGTTCGCCTCACCAGCGTATCACAGACGACGATCTGTCTCAGTCTCACATCAAGAAAAACATAGTTTAGGGCGTCTCAAATAAGATAATTCATTACATTTTTCATAGGCATTCTTGTACTACAGCTCAGTATGACTCCCTTCCACGTTAAAAAGAACTGTGTGAATTTTAGTGTCAGCAGAATAAGAGGAAAGCGTGGCGCTGGACCTAAAAATTGGAAAATCTATAGCAAAACAGAACCATTGTCACCTTCGAAAAAAAAAAACATTGCTTCTGCATGAGAAATTGTTCAATAGAAGAAAGTGCTAATTCTCAGGACACATCTGACCATGTCATGTGTTGTAGTAGCAACTGAAAAACAAGTAAATTCGCTCCATTTCAACTGTTAGAAAGCATTTGTCGGCTATATACAATATTTCGCTGTAAGAGATTAATGTTCTTATCTTCAGATGAAAACAGTGCCATGCCACCCACAGTGACGACATGGCAGCGACGTCAAAATCTTATAACTGAATAAAGAAGTAGATATTTGCCAAGGGTGTTAAATGACAACAGTGGTCAACTTATTGATGACAATGATCCTTTTTATGCATGAGGAAACAAATCAGATGTTGGAAACACCATGTGTTTGGCTTTGCATTACACTGTCACAAGTCTAACCTTAAAATGTTTGTACATATCATTTGTTATTATTTTGGGGAATTCTGTAGCGTTATCATTATATTAATTTAATGTAATGTACACTCCTGGAAATTGAAATGAGAACACCGTGAATTCATTGTCCCAGGAAGGGGAAACTTTATTGACACATTCCTGGGGTCAGATACATCACATGATCACACTGACAGAACCACAGGCACATAGACACAGGCAACAGAGCATGCACAATGTCGGCACTAGTACAGTGTATATCCACCTTTCGCAGCAATGCAGGCTGCTATTCTCCCATGGAGACGATCGTAGAGATGCTGGATGTAATCCTGTGGAACGGCTTGCCATGCCATTTCCACCTGGCGCCTCAGTTGGACCAGCGTTCGTGCCGGACGTGCAGACCGCGTGAGACGACGCTTCATCCAGTCCCAAACATGCTCAATGGGGGACAGATCCGGAGATCTTGCTGGCCAGGGTAGTTGACTTACACCTTCTAGAGCACGTTGGGTGGCACGGGATACATGCGGACGTGCATTGTCCTGTTGGAACAGCAAGTTCCCTTGCCGGTCTAGGAATGGTAGAACGATGGGTTCGATGACAGTTTGGATGTACCGTGCACTATTCAGTGTCCCCTCGACGATCACCAGTGGTGTACGGCCAGTGGAGATCGCTCCCCACACCATGATGCCGGGTGTTGGCCCTGTGTGCCTCGGTCGATGCAGTCCTGATTGTGGCGCTCACCTGCACGGCGCCAAACACGCATACGACCATCATTGGCACCAAGGCAGAAGCGACTCTCATCGCTGAAGACGACACATCTCCATTCGTCCCTCCATTCACGCCTGTCGCGACACCACTGGAGGCGGGCTGCACGATGTTGGGGCGTGAGCGGAAGACGGCCTAACGGTGTGCGGGACCGTAGCCCAGCTTCATGGAGACGGTTGCGAATGGTCCTCGCCGATACCCCAGGAGCAACAGTGTCCCTAATTTGCTGGGAAGTGGCGGTGCGGTCCCCTACGGCACTGCGTAGGATCCTACGGTCTTGGCGTGCATCCGTGCGTCGCTGCGGTCCGGTCCCAGGTCGACGGGCACGTGCACCTTCCGCCGACCACTGGCGACAACATCGATGTACTGTGGAGACCTCACGCCCCACGTGTTGAGCAATTCGGCGGTACGTCCACCCGGCCTCCCGCATGCCCACTATACGCCCTCGCTCAAAGTCCGTCAACTGCACATACGGTTCACGTCCACGCTGTCGCGGCATGCTACCAGTGTTAAAGACTGCGATGGAGCTCCGTATGCCACGGCAAACTGGCTGACACTGACGGCGGCGGTGCACAAATGCTGCGCAGATAGCGCCATTCGACGGCCAACACCGCGGGTCCTGGTGTGTCCGCTGTGCCGTGCGTGTGATCATTGCTTGTACAGCCCTCTCGCAGTGTCCGGAGCAAGTATGGTGGGTCTGACACACCGGTGTCAATGTGTTCTTTTTTCCATTTCCAGGAGTGTATATACATATGAATGAGTGCCTGTTAGGCCGTTGCAATCACTGGTTCGCTTTACCTTACAACAACAGCAACTCCTATAATACATGAGTTCAAGGGTTAGTACTGTTAACACTGTTTTTATCCTGTTCTATTTTTCTGACAACGTTGTATGTACTAATTCTTAGGGATGATCAGATTCTACAACACTGAAAGACTAGTAGGAAAGTAGATGACACTGTCAGTGAAGAACAATTATCAAGTTAAGGAGACTTTTTACATGTTTTCTATCACCTTAGAGTTAGGAAGAAAATACAGTGGACCACATTCTATCAACAACAGCAAAACCTAGTACTTGCAACATACCTCATATAAATCATTACTATTTTGGTAGTTTTCAAATGAAAAATGAAGAAAATGGAAACCCAGAATTCCTTTTCCGTGTTGCTGCTAAACCTAACAATAATTCACATACTTTCTTGCAGAGTGTTTTACACTATTATATTGTCGTTTATGCATGTGAGAATTTTTGTGTTCTTTTACATTCTGTTTTCCAAGGCAAAAGCAAACGAACACGAAAGTCAGAAACGCTTGGTATTAATTCAGTCAGCACAGAATACCATACAGTTACTCTATGAGTATTATTGCAGTAGTTGTTTTATTTCTTATGTTTAGCGACTCCAGCATGTTAGTTTAGGATGTGATATAGAGAGCCGGATTGTTGATCTTAGAACTTTTACAGACACATTTTGATGAACACAGCGCTAACAAAATTAGTAGGAGCATGTTACAAGTAAACAGTTTTCTAGGAATTGTTCAGAATTTTTTTTTATTTTTATTTTTCTACAAATATGGCAGATTACATAGCTAAAAATTGTGTAACAGTTCGTATAAAATTAGTCCACTGTAATTTATTATTTACAGTTATAAACAAATGTGTAACACAATAACTCAAAATCACGCTGTTGTGGGATGGCACTTTCTGTCGCTGAACCCTTCAATTCGTTCATTACATGATGTGGGCAAGATGTTATTTCATCCACCTTAAGTGAGTGCTTTCTCATTTCACTTAGCTCATTAGTCGGGTGTTGTGATGTGACCTGAAGCCAGATAATCGATCTAGGAAGCCTTGGTATTCTTTCTCAAGGAACTACCCGGACCACCGCAGTAGTGAATCACTTCTCGAGGGCAAGTATGAGCGAGTAGTATGTTTCGTCTTCCGCTACTTTACAGGAAATAATTTGTTTACCCACGTATTACTCGTAAGTAACTACAATCAAGCTGCTGTCTTCGAAAAACAGTTAATGGTGCTGTTTTCGATCTGTGGGTATTTAAATTAACTGCATGACGGTGATACACTAGTTCTGCGGGAAGTGATGATTCGTTCAGGAAAGTAAGAATTCCATTGCTATTGTCTGTGGGTAATCTGGCGCATTTGCTTTACTTTGGACATTCTGGCGCCCTTGTTTACATTTTGTGACGAATCCACGCTCCCCTTATCAACGATGTCACCATGTGATACGTAGTTACTCAATGCACGTACACGCCTCCGTAGCCGAGGCAGTAACTCGTCTCTGTGCATTGGCACTAAAGTCGGATTTATCCTTTTCGCATCTTGGTAACTAAAGAAATTGTCACAGACAGATTAGGTCGGTCATCAAGAACAGAAGAGAGAGTAGTGTAAGATTCCTTGATCACTAGGCTTTTCGCCAATCTCCTGGATTAAATTCCTAACGTCTCCATAGTACTTCAGGGAGTGATGACGTGTGACACGGTTTATCATGATCTGTCCTTAGGATGGAGAAGGTGGTCCAATAGGTCTGTCCGACAAAAGGCTGTGTGCCAGCCCTGCACTTCTTCTCGCATTAGCATACAACACAAATCATAGACACACAACAGACCGACTGAGACACAACTCTCACATATCACAGTGAAAGTCATCATTGGCTGCAAAGCAAGCAAAATTGCGTACATTAGAAATGAGATTATGAGTTTAATGTCACGTCGATGACAAGATCGTCAGAGACTAACGACAAACCCGGAAAATTGAAGGATGTGGAAGGAAATTGGCGGTGTACTTGCAAAGGGAAGTATCCAAGTATCGCCTCAAATGACATGAAACATGAATCGCAACAGCAAAACGTGTATTTTAACTGTAGTCCTCCGGAATGCGAGTCCAGTATGTAACAGCAGCGCCGCCTTAGTCTGTCCTTCCCCACTATACGGCTGAAACTAAACAGTGTCAACAATGTCAGGCACATCTTTCTTTCTTTTTCCCCATAAATGCTGCTTGAATAATCAAGACTGATACTTAAATAAGAAACGTTTGCCTATGCTCATTTTAGTCGCTTACTGTACGTTCCAGAATAAGAATTCTCAAATTATTTTGACAAATATTCTAATTAGTTTCAGATTTCCTTTAAGAAATGTCTTTGAGAAAACTATTTACTTAAATGATTCTACAGATCCCTAGTCACCATGACTTGATAGAAATACTGTTTGCGTGCCTCAGTAATAGCAGAATGATAACGTAAGATGTAATTTGCTTTAACAGAAGGTAATACTCTGAAGTCAATAGTTAACGTACTTTTTTTGTTCACGTTATTTAGTGCTTTGCTATGCTTACTACCTGTAACCAAAAATATTAAAAATATTATTGCTAGTATGCTTCCGTGATTCACTGTCATATATAGGCTGGTGAATGAGATATGGTCAAACAAATTTCTTGGTGTAACTCAATGTTTCGGATCCCTTTGTAGAGGACACCTTCAAGGGATGGTTGTAGATTCAATGAAAGGCTGTTCCACCACCATGTTCGCAACCGTGTTCCCTACTGTGTTTGCTACGGACTGTGTCAGTAGTGAGCCTGGGAGTGGATCGCATTTCACAGAAGCTATAACCTTTCTTTGAAGACAGCCTGCGCAGATGGGAACGAAACGTTGGCTTTTACCAAGAAAAAAAGTAGACCACAGCAATATGGCAAGGAATACCTTAATATCTAACTCTCCCGGCCGTGAAATTTTACGTTTTACGCAGTGCCATGGTATGCAGTTTTGCACTGTGTACGTCCGATATGTTTAAGACCAAATCCTTGTGCCTCTGTAACTTTTTGATGTGTAGTTTTTGCTACACTGTCTCCGTAAAGCTACATTTCTACGGCAGCTGTATTGTTTTTAGTATCAGCTGCATTTACGGTGCGCTAAGCTTGAAAGAAGTTAATGGGTGAAGTGGCTCATTGGTAACAATCTGTGCCTCCATTCTGGAGCAGGTTGCTTGAAATCCCCGTCCGTAAATGCATACTAGACTATCCTAAATTGTTTACCAGAAATGTTCCATCGAAAACAACATGACCGATTTCCCTTTCCTCACCATTCCCCATTCTTCCACAATCCAATCTTGAGCACCTCCTATATTCATGAGTCCATAAAGAGACGTTTAATCTTAATCTTACCACTCAGCCTCCTCTTTCGGTAACAACTAATATATGTCGAGATTAGCTTAAAGTAAAAGTAACTGTCATAAGTACTCTACTACTCGTACCTAAGCTTCTACATCAGCTTTGTATAGGACTCCCATTGGCGTCAGATATATCGGACATATATAAACCGGAAACTGTATGCTATGGTTTGAAATGCAAGCGTTAAGGGCTGGAAATACCGAGGTATTATGCTATGGTCGAATGAAGTTTTTAGAGAGACGCGGAGTTTGGTCCTGTTTTTCGGAGGACATCTTCAAGGCGAGAAAGACTGGGAGGGAGGAAGGCGGTGCAGTAATTTCTGTAAAGGTCCGATTCAGACCATGGTTCGTTATGCAACGTTACTTTCGCGTTCTCGTCAATACGGTAACAGAACGTTTAAGTTCTACCACTCGCGTTCTCGTCAATACTTACCACTCTAAAGACGGAAGATCCGCGAATCGGAATGTCAGAACTGTGTAGTAAGTAGCGGCAGGAACACCACCACAAAATCAAGCAGCGCTAACAGTCCAAACCATCGACTCTCGGAGAGAGATTTTAACTGTGTTCAACCTAATGGTAAAGTAGCGAACTATTTTTCTTCGATTCATACAGTTTGTGGGAAAAACAGTGAGAATAATTACCTTTGGAAACCTTTATCAGACAAAGCCTGTTATAACAATAAACTGTTTCGCTTAATAAAACGGCCGCCAGCCCAAATCGGGCACAGTGTCTACACAAGAAGATGAAGTCAATTTTCGACATTGAATAAATAATTACTTTCACTTACTAAGTAATTTAAAGACAACCACTTAATTTGCGTTTACTACGGTCACTTGGCAGTAAGTACTATTAATTCCACTTTCTGTTACTTATGGAATTTATCACTATACTTCAGTAATTATTTAAAGAAGACAAACATATGTTTCAAGATGGATACATAAAAATATTAAACTTACAGCTATCATTCATATGACCTAAACTATTATTTAACACGACTAAATTTCATTTCTTTAGGACTGTTATTTATTAATGTTTTACTAACACCAATATTTGTCTGGCTTTCTTTGACATGGAGAAGCAACACAAACAATTACTGTTAAGACTGTTGCAGTTAAACAATTATGTTACTTTACTTTCAGAAATGCTATTGAAAACTTATCCTCATGGTCACGCAAAGCGGTGGCCCTCAAACTGATACGTGGAAACTTTAGTATTTAATAATCATTTTCAGAATTTACTACTAAAACAGTACTATTGCCAATAATTTACTATTATTCAAGCTTCAATAAACATCAGGGTACTCGGAATAAATTCGTTTGGGTAAGGACCCTACTGAGGTAAATGAAATAGGAAAATTACGGTTAAACACAAAGGTACATTTAACACTTACATTCCACTGATTGAAGATGGATGGTTCATACTACGATACACTTCTAAATAAAGTACTTCGCCTGTTACTGATGTCGAAGGTGACGTGAGGCAGTGCTGCGTAGTAACATTGCGCAGGTACGGCTCTTGATGTAGATAGCTCTGTCTTCCTCTTGGTGGTGACGATAAAATTGCAAATTTCTGAGCTATATTTTTTATTGCCGTACTGCGCCAATCATGTAGAACACGTCCGAGGCCAAAACCCAGTCTTGCAGGTAAATTCGGGGCCTCTAGTGCTTGACCAGAGTAATGCGTGTTCACCCCGTGCAGGGCAGCTACCGGCTGTCTGAGCCACTTGCGCCCCAATTCTCACTCGCGCGCCTCACCACGGAGTTCTGTTCTACCTATGATCCCTACACCTTTTCAGTACACTTCTGCTTACAAAACCCTAAGTATGAACCATCTACAATTGCTTGAGAGCATATATATACAAAATTGACATAATTAATTACAGTTGTACCTGAAATATTACATAATTATTTACAAAATATGTTTTAATACATTTATTCCACCTACGTCAAAGAGGTTATTTTAAACAGATAGACTACACATAACAAAAACTTACTCTCGTTATAGTATTTGCTTAATTTTTCAAAAATATTATGGAACTAAGAATTTTAAAATATACAGATTAATGGCAGTATTATATTTACAGTAGCATTACAGTTAATCAGTCATTAGCGACCCAGTATATGAATTTTAGCGCCTCAGAAGCTTAGGATTTTTTGATATTGAATAAAAATTTTTGTGCTGTTATTGGCGTTAATAGCACAGTTTTGAAAATGACACAATTTTAATCTCGTAAAGAATCTGTGCAAGACATGTACATTGTGATCTCTGTGGAAAATCGGCAAAGAGACTTGCTGCACACACACTAGCCTCAAGTAGTGTGGACTTCAGATGATGGGAGCTGCAACAAAAGTTCATAGTTTTTCAGCAAGCTAGCAGTTTCTACCAAGTTCATTAATGTCCAACAACTATGCTGTAGCTCGTTTACATCCCTTTATCTTTCGTGAAGGCAGCTGCCTTTGTTTTAGGGACAGATGGTGCTTGCTGCCAGATAATGCTGTATCCGGATAGTGGTATGGTGAGGGTGGTTCAACCTTAACGGACTTTATCCTCACCAGGGGGAAAAAAAGAGATAGAAGACGAGAAAAGATAATGGAAGCGAGGTATTGTTGTTCCCTGGTGGCTCCACGCATCCAGCGCGCTGCCGTGCATTCTTCTGCTAGGCCTTTCCACGCGCAACCGAACGGCGTCCGCGGAAGGAACGCGCGAAACGTGAGCGCGCAATCATTTCCAGTTCAGCTGCAGCACCCGGGCAGAGCCGCGTCGCCCGGGAACGCACACCGTCGCCTCGGCAGCGGGCAAGTAGCTCTGCTGCGCGGGTAGCCAGCCTGTAGGCGCCAGTGCAGTGCGTTAACCATTGCCAAGGTCACTACGTAGAGGTTTCCTGCATAGGAATACCCCAATTAAATTCCAAAACACTGACATTTAGAGAGAAATAGTTCGACGATAATTAAGGTTGTATTCTGTGAACACAGAGGGAATAGCAAAACGGCTAAAGCTACATCTAAAGTAGCTCTCTGCAAACCACTGTTAACTGTCACGTATTGCAGATACTGATGTTCCATTCGCGGTAATAATGGTTGCTTAAGTCCCTCTTAGAATGCTGCAGTTAATCTACTCTTGCATTCGCCAAACCCAGGATACCAATACATTGAGGATAGAATATATTGTTGGATCGTTCATTTCGTATTCTTTCAATTGAAACAAGTTTACCTCTGGCCAGTAATGATTTACTTTACCCCCACTACGCATTTTAGAGCTTTAAACCTCGATCATCAGGTTCATTTATGTGAATTAATACGACGTGCGTTTGTTTATTACTTTGGTTTAACCTTTAGCACAAAACAAAATGAATACACTATTTTAAATATGGTCCACAGTTTTGTGGAGCTCTTTAATGAACAAAAATAAAAATCGTGTAAGTAAATTTACCTTCTGTGATGAAAGGTTCATTTTTTCTGATGTGTTAGATCACACCAACTTTGTACACATTTAAGTAATCAAAGCTGGCTTGCAGAATACTATAAGTGCTCCCAACAAATAAATAATAATCCTGCCCACAACGCCAAAAACAAAACCACATTTTGGGAAAAATGTCGAAGCACTTTCTTTTGGGCCTTGGATGCAAATGTGGGCAGAAATATAAATGTCTCGAGGATTTCAACTAAACAAGAGTGGTGTATTAGAAGAAATATATAAAATACACTCTACGACACCACGAAGTAATTACCCAGATTGGACGAAAAATCGCTAGATATGATTTGGGCGTACTGAAAAACAAATGATTACAATTTTAGAAACATTTGCTGACTCATTCCAGAGAAAGAGCTTCACCAATTGAGCAATTCAGTAACGCGTTGGCCCACCTCTGGCCCTCAAGCATGCAGTTATTCAGCTTCACGTTGTTTGTCAGGGTTGTTTGATGTCCTCCTGAGGGATATCGTGCCAGATTCTGTGCAATGCTACGGTCGCAGGTTCGAATCCTGCCTCGGGCATGGATGTTTGTGATGACCTTAGGTTAGTTAGGTTTAAGTAGTTCTAAGTTCTAGGGGACTAATGACCTCAGCAGTTGAGTCCCATAGTGCTCAGAGCCATTTGAACCATTTTTTTTCTGTGCAATGGGCGCATTAGACCGTCAACCAGAGCTGGCTGGAGGACACTGAGGGCCTTAACCGTAATGCTCCAAACATTCTCAACTGGGAAGAGATTCGGTGACCTGGCTGGCCAGGGTACACGTGTGCAAGCCCGAAGTGAAGCATCAGAAACTCTCGCCGAGTGCGGACAGGCATTATATTGCTGAAATGTAAGTCCAGGACGGCTTATCATGAAGGGCAACAAAAAGGGATGTTGAACGTCGTCGAGTTACCGTTGTGCTGAAGGGGTCCGCGGATGACAACCAAAGATATTCTGCCAGCACTCTCGGTTACTGGGCCGTATAGCGAGCGACTATTAGGTTGGTTAGCCACCGCTATCCTGGACGTCGTAAGACACACCTTCGGCCTCGAATCTCATTGAATGGAGTAGAACTGCTTACATTGATGATTCCCTCTTTTCAGTGAGCCCCAATGACCAACGAAGACGTGTCTGGTGACGCCCCAATGTCTCGAGACATATCTTCGGTCTGGAATCTCATTGAATGGAGTAGAATTGCTTTCATTGATGATTCCCTCTTTGAAGTGAGCCTCAATGACCAACTAAGACGTGTCTGGTGACGCCCCAGTGTCTCAAGACATTACTTCGGCCTGGAATCTCATTCAATGGAGTACAATTGCTTTCATTGACGATTCCCTCTTTGCAGTGAGCCCCAATGACCAGTGAAAACCTGTCTGGTGACGCCCCAGGCGGCGGTGGGATACCAACATGAGTATCTCCCACCATAGTGTCTGACAACCAGGAGTGATGGTCCGGGGAGCCATTTCATTTCACATCAGGACATATTTCATTGTCATCCGTGTCAGTCTTACAGCACAACGTTACGTTGACGATATTCTGACCTCCGTTTTGTCGCAGTTCATGGCAAGCCATTCTGAGCTTACTCTCCAGCATAATAAGGCCCGCCTGACGTGGAAAGAGTTTCCACTGCTTGTCTTCGGTGCTTTCCAGACCCATCTTTGGCCAGCAAGGACGATGGATCTCCCCCCCCCCCCCAAATTGAGAACGTTTGGAGTATTATGAACATGGCCTACCAACCAACTCGCTATTTTAACTATCTAACGCACTAAATGTTGAAATGTTTGTGAAATCTTATGGGACCTAACTGCTAAGGTAATCAGTCCCTAAGCTTTCACACTACTTAACCTAAATTATCCTAAGGACAAACAAACACACCCATGCCCGAGGGAGGACTCGACCCTCCACCGGGACCAGCCGCACAGTCCATGACTGCAGCGCCCGAGACCGCTCGGCTAATCCCGCGCGGCCTATCTAACGCACCAGCTGGACAGAATTCAGCACTCCATTCCTCAGGACTACATGCAACAACTCTGTCAATGCCAAGACGAATAATTATTGCATAAGGGTCAGAGGGGGACCAATCCGTGACTGACTTTCTCAGTCTGAGAAGCTCTGGAATAAATCATCCATTTTTTCTGAAATTGTAATCACTAGCTTCTCAGTACAAGCACATCACATCAACCAATTTCCTTCCAGATTGCATAGTTCCTCCGTGGTGCGTAATTTTTTTGCCTTAGTGTGAAATTACTCAGCAAACAATAATTTATGCAGGGTGTATCATGGTTAATGGTATAATGCGTACAGGTGAACTTACAGTAGAAGCAGAAAACTCTCAGTACGTGAATATGTTAAGAGCTACGAGGACTTGTTCAGTACACAGATTCGTTTTACAGTTACGAAGATGAAGTGCTCACAGCTCTTAAGGTATGCATTTTTAGCTCATGTCTACTGGACATTTTTTCTTGTTTTCAACCATACCATCACGTCTCAAAATATGGAGAAACGAGAGCTTGCATTAGAAGAGATTCATTTCAGAGTATGTAAGATAAGCTTATAGCGCTTAAGGTGTGCGTTGTAGAGCGCACGTTTATTGAGACGTTATAGTTTCTAGTATTGTGGAATTTGAACTGTATGTGTTTATGCCACTGTGATCATCCTACGCAAAATTGTAATATGCGTGTGCATGCGTGTAAGTGTGTGTTCGTGTGTGTGTGTGTGTGTGTGTGTGTGTGTGTGTGTGTGTGTGTGTTGCGCGTTATGTCTGCAAGTGTACATTTTGGAGGGCGGGACTTGAGAGACAGGATGAAATGGAGTAGGAGAGATAAAGAGAGAGAAACAAATAGGCAATAATTTTCCCTCTCACAGAACTGAGAGTTCTTAGCCACGCGGTGTGGCCGCATCGTTTGCGGCGCCATGTCACGGACTGTGCGGCCCCTCCCGCCGGTGGTTCGAGTCCTCCCTCGGGCATGGGTGTGTGTGTTGCTCTTGGTATAAGCTAGTTTAAGTAGTGTACAAGTCTAGGCACCGATGACCTCGGCAGTTTGGTCCCTTAGGAATTCACACACACATTTGAGAGCCGGCCGGAGTGGCCGAGCGGTTCTAGGCGCTACAATCTGGAACCGTTAGACCGCTACGATCGCAGGTTCGAATCCTGCCTCGGGCATGGATGTGTGTGATGTCCTTAGGTTAGTTAGGTTTAAGTAGTTCTAAGTTCTAGAGGACTGATGACCTCAGAAGTTAAGTCCCATAGTGCTCAGAGCCACTAGAACTACGCATTTGAGAGTTCTTAATCTTACATCAATTGCATCTTGTTAAGAAATAGTTGAAGAAACAAATGGACTATGTTTCAGATCATACACACTCATACATACGCTCATAGTAATACACTCCTGGAAATGAAAAAAAAAAACACATTGACATCGGTGTATCAGACCCACCATACTTGCTCCGGACACTGCGAGAGGGCTGTACAAGCAATGATCACATGCACGGCACAGCGGACACACCAGGAACCGCGGTGTTGGCCGTCGAATGGCGCTAGCTGCGCAGCATTTGTGCACCGCCGCCGTCAGTGTCAGCCAGTTTGCCGTGGCATACGGAGCTCCATCGCAGTCTTTAACACTGGTAGCATGCCGCGACAGCGTGGACGTGAACCGTATGTGCAGTTGACGGACTTTGAGCGAGGGCGTATAGTGGGCATGCGGGAGGCCGGGTGGACGTACCGCCGAATTGCTCAACACGTGGGGCGTGAGGTTTCCACAGTACATCGATGTTGTCGCCAGTGGTCGGCGGAAGGTGCACGTGCCCGTCGACCTGGGACCGGACCGCAGCGACGCACGGATGCACGCCAAGACCGTAGGATCCTACGCAGTGCCGTAGGGGACCGCACCGCCACTTCCCAGCAAATTAGGGACACTGTTGCTCCTGGGGTATCGGCGAAGACCATTCGCAACCGTCTCCATGAAGCTGGGCTACGGTCCCGCACACCGTTAGGCCGTCTTCCGCTCACGCCCCAACATCGTGCAGCCCGCCTCCAGTGGTGTCGCGACAGGCGTGAATGGAGGGACGAATGGAGACGTGTCGTCTTCAGCGATGAGAGTCGCTTCTGCCTTGGTGCCAATGATGGTCGTATGCGTGTTTGGCGCCGTGCAGGTGAGCGCCACAATCAGGACTGCATACGACCGAGGTACACAGGGCCAACACCCGGCATCATGGTGTGGGGAGCGATCTCCTACACTGGCCGTACACCACTGGTGATCGTCGAGGGGACACTGAATAGTGCACGGTACATCCAAACCGTCATCGAACCCATCGTTCTACCGTTCCTAGACCGGCAAGGGAACTTGCTGTTCCAACAGGACAATGCACGTCCGCATGTATCCCGTGCCACCCAACGTGCTCTAGAAGGTGTAAGTCAACTACCCTGGCCAGCAAGATCTCCGGATCTGTCCCCCATTGAGCATGTTTGGGACTGGATGAAGCGTCGTCTCACGCGGTCTGCACGTCCGGCACGAACGCTGGTCCAACTGAGGCGCCAGGTGGAAATGGCTTGGCAAGCCGTTCCACAGGACTACATGCAGCATCTCTACGATCGTCTCCATGGGAGAATAGCAGCCTGCATTGCTGCGAAAGGTGGATATACACTGTTCTAGTGCCGACATTGTGCATGCTCTGTTGCCTGTGTCTATGTGCCTGTGGTTCTGTCAGTGTGATCATGTGATGTATCTGACCCCAGGAATGTGTCAATAAAGTTTCCCCTTCCTGGGACAACGAATTCACGGTGTTCTTATTTCAATTTCCAGGAGTGTATATACGAGGGCAGTTCAATAAGTAATGCAACACATTTTTTTTCTCGGCCAATTTTGGTTTAAAAAACCGGAAATTTCTTGTGGAATATTTTCAAACATTCCCGCTTCGTCTCGTATAGTTTCATTGACTTCCGTCAGGTGGCAGCGCTGTACGGAGCTGTTAAAATGGCGTCTGTAACGGATGTGCGTTGCAAACAACGGGCAGTGATCAAGTTTCTTTTGGCGGAAAACCAGGGCATCTCAGATATTCATAGGCGCTTGCAGAATGTCTACGGTGATCTGGCAGTGGACAAAAGCACGGTGAGTCGTTGGGCAAAGCGAGTGTCATCATCGCCGCAAGGTCAAGCAAGACTGTCTGATCTCTCGCGTGCGGGCCGGCCGTGCACAGCTGTGACTCCTGCAATGGCGGAGCGTGCGAACACACTCGTTCGAGATGATAGACGGATCACCATCAAACAACTCAGTGCTCAACTTGACATCTCTGTTGGTAGTGCTGTCACAATTGTTCACCAGTTGGGATATTCAAAGGTTTGTTCCCGCTGGGTCCCTCGTTGTCTAACCGAATACCATAAAGAGCAAAGGAGAACCATCTGTGCAGAATTGCTTGCTCGTCATGTGGCTGAGGGTGACAATTTCTTGTCAAAGATTGTTACAGGCGATGAAACATGGGTTCATCACTTCGAACCTGAAACAAAACGGCAATCAATGGAGTGGCGCCACACCCACTCCCCTACCAAGAAAAAGTTTAAAGCCATACCCTCAGCCGGTAAAGTCATGGTTACAGTCTTCTGGGACGCTGAAGGGGTTATTCTGTTCGATGTCCTTCCCCATGGTCAAACGATCAACTCTGAAGTGTATTGTGCTACTCTTCAGAAATTGAAGAAACGACTTCAGCGTGTTCGTAGGCACAAAAATCTGAACGAACTTCTCCTTCTTCATGACAACGCAAGACCTCACACAAGTCTTCACACCCGAGAGGAGCTCACAAAACTTCAGTGGACTGTTCTTCCTCATGCACCCTACAGCCCCGATCTCGCACCGTCGGATTTCCATATGTTTGGCCCAATGAAGGACGCAATCCGTGGGAGGCACTACGCGGATGATGAAGAAGTTATTGATGCAGTACGACGTTGGCTCCGACATCGACCAGTGGAATGGTACCGTGCAGGCATACAGGCCCTCATTTCAAGGTGGCGTAAGGCCGTCGCATTGAATGGAGATTACGTTGAAAAATAGTGTTGTGTAGCTAAAAGATTGGGGAATAACCTGGTGTATTTCAATGCTGAATAAAACAACCCCTGTTTCAGAAAAAAAAGTGTTGCATTACTTATTGAACTGCCCTCGTATATACGTAGCAAACCACAACTCCATAGATAGACTTTCAAAGTATTAGATCGGGTGAATACGCGCAACTGAAGAACACATTTGTAGAACAAAAATTGGCTTCATTTGCCTGCAACTTTTAAATTTATTTCACGACCTGTTTGGAAGCATAAAACTTCGTCTTCAGATGCCACCAAATATTATGGGAACATAAACATCTGGCAGTCGGGTCGTGCTATCTAGGTGGGCGGTATGCTTGTTGATCTTACGCTCCCATGCGCTTTTTTGGCACGGGTATCATCGCTTCCTCCCCGTGACTGACTGGCCGACTTCCAACATATTTATGTTCCCAGAATTGTTTGTTGGTACCTGAAGATGCATCTTCATCCTTCGAAACGGTCGTGCAATAAATTAAGACACTGCTGGTAAATGAAGCGGATTTTTAGTCTATAAACCTCCAGGATACCGACTGATTATTTTCTTATAAATAAGGGACCATAGTCTCTGGCGGCTCGTTACAGATTTATTGGATTTCGTTTGATTTCTTGCCTCAATTAAATTTTTATCTGTAATGCACGGAAATTAGTGCATAACAGTGCAGATGATGACGGTGTGCAGTGTGTGTCTCGTTTTGAAACGAACTTGCTGATGATAACAGTAATACCTCTTTTACTATCAGCCCTCAAATTCGCGCTCAGTACCGCTTGATTCTGTCTCGGATACATTTTTCCTTTGGCGTTAGTAGTACGGTAACTGTGGTGTCACCGCCAGACACCACACTTACTAGGTGGTAGCCTTTAAATCGGCCGCGGTCCGTTAGTATACGTCGGACCCGCGTGGCACCACTGTCAGTGATTGCAGAGCGAGCGCCGCCACACGGCAGGTCTAGTCTAGAGAGACTCCCTAGCACTCGCCCCAGTTGTACAGCACACTTTGCTAGCGATGGTTCACTGTCTACATACGCTCTCATTTGCAGAGACGACAGTTTAGCATAGGTTTCAGCTACGTCATTTGCTACGACCTAGCAACGCGCCATATTCAGTCACTATAATTACTCCTTGAATGTATTCTGAACAGATAATATTGTGAATCATGTACCGTCAAGAGCGACGTTCATCATTAATGGATTAAAGTTAAGTATCAAACTAATTACGTCCGATTTCTGAATTCTCATTCCTTGTCATGTTCCACACCTGACGTCAGTATAGTTCTTCCCTCCTCACGCTAGCCTGCTTCAGCTAAAACGCGTGCATTTCGGCCTCCAATCGTAACACGGTGTTGGCTCTTCTGCTAACACAAAAGTAACAGTGACACACAGTAGGATGGACAGATTTACAGATGACGAATTGTCTAATACGCACGTCATGTGTTTAAGAGCGGCACAACAAGTCTATGTTCAGCTGTTCCTGCAACGACAACAATCACATTACAGTGTAGTGTTTCGTCTGACGGTTGTTCCATTACTCTGAGTTGTACTTTCTGTGCTGTACATTCTGGTTATTACATATTAGAGTGGTCTCCGCTGTTATGAAGATATTTTCACAGGAACAGGTGTGACTGCTATGAAAAACCGAACAAATCATAATCTGTAACGAGCGCCGTAGACAGTGGATGCCAAAAATACTCAGAAGGTATCCCTGAACAACCTCTGAAAGTTTGTCGGTGGAGTTATGGTTCGCCATAAGCTACAAAGGGTTAGTGTGTAGGTGGATCTATTGGGATTCCTGGGTAAGGTCAATCAATTATATGTGTGTGAAAATAGTTAACCATGAAGATTATGTTGAAAGTCACAAAATGATATGGAATAAGTTACACAGCTGCATGGAAAATACATTTGGCACAATAAATTTCACAACAGGAATAAAATTTCAGCACAGCTATATTCCACACGAATCTTGTGTATACGAGAAACACTACATCTGTGTGAAACTATCAAAGGAATAGCAGTCACTGAACCCAGATTTCTCGTACAGGAAGCCGTTAAGCACACAGTGTCCATTTGTTCACGAAAAGTGTAAAACATAGGTATGCTGTTTCAGCCAACAGAAGTTTTTCCCCTTTTATCACACTGAAGTTTCGGTTTGCTACCCCGTAGCTATCCATTCCGCAGCGGCACACGCGTCAGATGTTTAATTAGAAACAAAAATTCGCCGTTCCGTGTGGATGTTGGACTGACAACGCCCCTGTTAACGGAATTCGAGCGTGTCAGGGTATTCGGTACGAGAGAGAAAAAGAGGAAGAAGAACCAAAGCTGAATCCTACAACTTGACTTCTGTGCTAACTCTTACTGCAGCGGGGCGGGTCCGACGTTCAACACCGCGCATGCTAAAAAAAGCTCTGTCAGCCACCGACGGTAAAACAATTACTGTATGATGAAGTCGTACCAGAGGTCCGAAACTCGTGTGCTATACTCTCTCTCTCTCTGCCTTTCTCTCTCCCCCCCCCCCCTCTCTCTCTCTCTCTCTCTCTCTCTCTCTCTCTCTCTCTCTCTCCCCTCTCTGTCTCTCTCTCGCTCTCGCTTCCTCTCTCTGTTTCTCTCTCTCTCCAAATGCACACCCCGATCGAACAAAACAATCTGCGAAACATTTTTCCAGCAGTCGGTGCATGCGTTTTACGTGAAACGAAGCAAATTTGCTGGCAGGTCGCCGTTATTTGATTTCGGCGAGAGCGTCATTCAAATGTACGGCTGGTCCTACTAACGCGGCCCGTACGCGACTGCCACACGGAACGCTGACGGAATTATTATTTGGCTGTTCGCCTAGAGCTTCGCCGTAATGGGCTCCGAAATTCCTCTGCAACAAATAGCAACGCTGTACTGAGATAATTCCTCGGAGTTAATTATCGAAATGGTGCCTAATAATGCGTAGCTCGTCCTCTGAATGGTAATGACGTGCCTAGAGCGCGAATCGGAAAAGAATGGAGAGGGTTCGTACTCGCGTCGGCAAATGGAGAGCTGTGATAACTATCAGGGAACTATTGATAGTGCAGAGAGAATAGTTTAAAAATGAAATACAACACGAGTGATGAGTGGTTATAAATACATCGTTTATTCGGAACAGTGGCTCTGGAACAACTGAAATGCCGAGGCTGCATCATGATTATTTATAGTGCAGGGAGAAATTCTCACAAAAGAAATGTAAAACGAGTAATTTGTGATTAAAAATACCCTCTTTATTTAAAACAGGAGAGTTTGAACGACTGAAAATTCGAGGCACCTTAATGATTATCGTGTTAGCACTTTCATTTCATTAACTGACTCTCGAGAATCAAAATGTTAGTTCAGATTTGTTTCTGCTTCATGTTTTTGCGATCTATGTACGGTGTATAAGCGAGTTTTTCGAGAGATACGCATGTTGATGGACAAGTCCACGAATTCTGTGTGTTTAATTTTGACATGTTTCAGCTCTATGCTTCTTCAACTTTTTAAGGTTTTTGCTCGTACTGAAGTCTACGATTAAATTAAAAGATAACCTTAGATTTATGTTTGTTTACTTATCACTTATAAATCAAATGTAAACAGTTGAACGTATTTAACAACTGCTTGTAAAGACCGTGTTGTAGTGCCAATAGAGCTTTCATAGCAATGACACGACTTTTACTTTTGTACTTACTTATTTTTGGTTGACACCAAAATCTGCGAATGATTTACGATTCGTAGTATAAAATCTCTTTCAAAGACTACTAGTCCCGTCTGGTTGGAAACCAGTATTACAAGTCAATGACTGAATTGTTTTGAGTTCTTAAATAACGAAAAATACTGTTTCTCCACATTTTTACCGATGCAAAAATTTAATTAAATATTGCGTTTATTGATTTGAGGGATATGAGGTTTGAATTTGGTCTTGTCTAGGCTACGAGCATCAAACGTAATCCGTGCTTTCGGGCCAATCGTTAACTTATTCGTAATTATTAAACGTGATCTGATAAGTGAAACCGTGTGAATCGAGTTATTTCGACCACTTGCTTCTGTTGAAATGGTTCATTCGCTCCAAAAAGCATTTCTGTAAAGTGTCCAACACCAAATGGTGCAGTGCAATGTAATTATAGGTTTCAGGGAATTAGCACATGGAAACAGTCCCCCATAAAACCCATTATCTCACTGTATACGTAAGATGTCATTGAATTTTAGCAACAATAGGCATTATTTCCAGAAAGGAGAACCAAAAGCGAAATTTTAACGCATCATAAGTGTGAGATGATTGCAATTTAAAGTAGCCTACAATTTCATACCAACCAGACGTTTTCCATCATAACAAGCTTTCAGTATGTGAAAACAAAGGATAGGAGGCGAAAGAATAATTAGTCAGAACAAAACAGATCATATTGTCACGCTACCGCTCACGATCTTTGAAAGTTAAGAGGCGTGATTTCCTGAGAGTAATACGTGATATACA
This sequence comes from Schistocerca nitens, assembly GCF_023898315.1. NCBI lineage: Eukaryota > Metazoa > Arthropoda > Insecta > Orthoptera > Acrididae > Schistocerca > Schistocerca nitens. The sequence goes on from NC_064614.1 coordinate 75,879,401, forward strand.
CCCTCACCTCTAGACAAAGGACGTCCGAAAAGCGTAGCCATACTAGCACTGTAGCTTGTACAAATTGTCTTGAATTAAGAGATGGAGTGTCACAAGAAGAAAGTGAGTAAGATGTTGAAGAGAGTAGAAGAAAAATACAATAACCAAAGTGTATTACTGGACACTTATCAAGAGTCATCTGTATTATTGGTCATCCAACGACCGAACAGAAGCAGAAATTTACGGAGGAATGCGGCAGGTTTCCCTTGTCAACAGTTAATATTTCCTAACCTTCAAAAAGATGGTACTAGGAAAAGTCAAAGTATACTTTGAGGTGATTATAGTAATATAAAAAAAGGAAAGATGCTGCGTGGGTATATGTTGATGGCACAGTGATCTTAATCGGATATAAAGAAAATATTGTTCTTTCAAATCGGTACGTTTTTCATCTCCGTTGGAGCGTAACAAGTTCCACAACATGTAGTAAAATTGTCACATGCTTCTCAAGGCATTTAATGTGGTCAAAATGTAACGCTATCGCTTTCACATTCAGTCCTAGCTGTGGCTGCAACCAAGTGCTTGTTTTATTTTAAACTTTTGCGAATTAGAAAGTTACATTATTCTTTTGACTTACTTTGCTAAATAATATACCCTTCCCAATGTGCATAATCAAATACTTTTGCCCCGCTCATTCAATGTTTAAACTCATTACCTAGTTAAGCAGTACCGGTAAACTTAATTCCTTAAATATGACAAAGCAGTGGTGTAGAACCTCAGTTGTATTAACTTGAATCCATAGGAAACTCTATTTACAAAACAAATATCGTTTATTTTGATCGTCTTAAACATGATGGCATGCATTTGACAGTCTAACTGCTTGTTCTTAACCCTGGTATGCTCTAATAGTTAAACGATAGGGATAGCTACATGGAATGAAGTGTTTTACATATAGCTATTTTTATACCGGCAGTCTATCGCCATTATGATTAAATTTAAGATAACTCTTTTCACCGTAACTGAAGAGGATCCTTAAGCCATGTTTACGAGAATGGATGAAGTTATTGAAGATTAATACAACAAGACCACAGACAAATAGCTTGCATTTATCGCGAATCTCTCGAACAGGGCGAAGACCCAAGCGACTTGAGAAAAGCTCGGGAGATTCCTCTGTAGAAGAAGTGTATAAGAAAGGACCCCCAGAATTACAGATAAATATCCTTAATATCGGTTTTTTGCAGACTTCTTGCCATATTCTCAGTCCGAATGTAATAAATTTCCTTCAGACCGAGAAGCATGGTTTTAGAAAACCTCACTCGTAGGGATCTCGGTTGGCCCTTGTCTCATATGATATACTGCGAAATACGGACGAAGTGCAACAGACCGTTTCCATGCTTCTATCCAGAAAAAGCATTTGACATTATGTCCCACAGCAGAAGGTACGATCTTAGGTTGCTCGAAGACTCGATCAGTAATAGAAAGTATGTCGTCCTCGACGCCGAGTGTTCATCAGAGAGAGGGGTATTTTCAAGAGTGCCCCAGAGAAGTGTGGTAGGACTGCTATATATTTTCTATATAAATAAATTATCTAGCGGCCGGGGTACTCAGTTATCTGTGGTTGTTTGCAGATGACACTGTGGCGTACAGGAAGGTGTGCAAGCTGAATGATTGTAGGACGATACATGACGACTTAGACAAAATATCCGGTTGTTATTATGAATAGATGCTAGCTCTAAAGGTAGAGAACTGTATATTAAGGCAGATGATTAAATATCTGGACGTGACTTTGGAGTGCGATATGAAACGGAAAGGGCACCTGACTACTGTGGTAGGAGTGGCGAATGGTCGAGTTGGGTTCATCTGGAGAGCTTTGGGAAAGTGTGATTCATCTGTAAAGGAGAACGTATATAAAACGGTAGTGCGACCTGTTCTTGAAACATGCTAGAGTGTTTGGGATGCGCACCAGGTCGGATTAAAGAAAGACGTGGAAGCAGTTCAGAGGTGGGCTGGTAGATTTCTTACCGGCAGTTTCGAACAACACGCTTATACAGGGTGCGGTACGTAAAACTGGTCCGTCTTAAGCAGCGACAATATTCTAGTGCGTGCACCCTCGTCAGTAACAACGGAAAACGAGAAACACCGTCCAAACAGTCGCGCACGAACAGGCAGCTGCAGCCGCAGCCAGTGAAACTTCTCGAAACAAGATGAGGAAAAATACCTTGTTGTGTGAAGCCGGGTGAGCTACCCAAGCGTGTTGCCATTATTCCAGCGTTCTTTCGCACTGGATATTTTGTGAACAAAGAATTGTTTCAGTAGAAATTTCCTGGAGGTTGGGTGCCAGCAAAAACGCCATACAGGAATTGAGTGGAAAATGCTCCCGGGAACAGACCATCACTTGTCTGCACACCGGAATTAAAGAGGCAGGTGCAGGAGATAATTACAAGAAGTCCTCGTAAATCAACCCGGAGACAGAATCAACAGGTTCATGCGAGTGAGAGATGCAGACGAGTTTTGGGGGGAATGAAGTTAAAACCGTACCGGATAACTCTTGTGCAAGAACTGAAGGGCCTGATCTGCGGGAGAGAGTGCATTTCTTTTCGTAGCTGTTGAGAAAAGTTTCCGATGGTGTCTTGGACCCACCAAGGCTAACTAAGTCTTGCATGACAAGAGGATTGGCGTTTGGTATGCCAATTCCGCCAAACGCGAAATAGGGTCCTTATTCTTTAAGATGACAGTGCACAGTGACGTGTATTTGGCAGTCCTGGAGGAGTTTTATTCAAACTTGGCAGAAGAGGAGCGTGAGTTATTTTACTACAAGAAGGGCGATGTAACATGCCCCGCATCAGCTGCACCATTGTCCAGTGTGAATGAGATTTTTACTCCATAAAGGACAATAAGCACAGGTCTGTAGCCTCCTCGGTCACCAGATTTGTTCACTTGTGATTTTTACTCGTGGGGCTGTTGAAGGGAAGGGTAAACCCCGCACCCAATCGAAGAACTCAAGATCACGATCCAGGATGTCATCCATAGCATCACAACATAAGAATAGACAAGGGTGTACATGAATCTGGTCAAACCTGCTCACATGTGTACTGAAGTGGGCGGAGCACACTTTCAGTACACACTGTAAAGGTGAGTAACCATGTTCAATACGTTACATTCATTTTATGTTCACGTGTTGACTTTACGGGCTGGTTTACGTGGCGCGCCCTGCATTAGTGAGGTGCTTCGGGAAGTCAAATAGGGATTCCTGCAGGAAAGGCGACGTTCTTTTCGAAGAGCACAATTAGAAAATTTAGAGAACACGTATTTGAAGTTGGCTGCAGAAGGATTTTACTGCCGCCAACATCCATTTCGCGTAAGGACCACGAAGATAAGATACTAGAAATCGGGGCTCATACGGGGGCGTATAGACATTCGTTCTTCCCTCGCTCTATTTGCGAGTGTAACAGGAAAGGAAATGACTAGTAGCTGTACGAGGTACCCTCCGCAGTGCGCAGTACGTTGGTTTCCTGGATATGTATGTAGATGTACATGTTGATGACGTTGGGAGAGGGGGCAATGGGAAACTGAAGTTCGAGAACGTCGAAGAGATGAACTATTAGAACGTGTTTTCCTTATTACTTTTCTCCCTGTGACTTCCAGTGTTTCCATCATCGCCTTTTTGTTTCAGCATTCTGTAGCATAAAGTGTTTCTAGTACCCAAACTCAGTAATAAGGGGTATTGGTTTATTATTATAGACATTCTTAGCGAGGCAATGCCCTGTTTCTTTTGTTTTGTTGTGTTTTTATTACCAAGAAGCGTAAAAGCGAGTGTGATTGTTAATACCGTATTTCGCGCTTGGAGCGAACTTGTATTTCAGCCAGCGGGAAGGCTGGGGCGGCCTTGACGAGCTATCTGGAGCCACGCATCTCCAGAAAGTATCGAGCAACTTCATCGGCGCGCCGGGGCCTAACCCCCAGGTCGCCCACAAGAGGCTCCTTCACATTCCGGAATGCCCTTAGATTCCACCGGCAGCCAAACTTCATAATTTACTTTATGTAAGGTCGCAGAATCTTCTCCGAAGACTCCTCTCCCGCCGTTCTCGCGTCTCCGATGGTGGTCGTGGGCGAAAATTCGCGAGCAGGGCTTACTTATCAGGCGCTGCCGTTCCGCGAGGAAAGTAATTTTTGAGTCCGTGTCAACATCCGCAAACAGATCAACTCCAGCGCTCTTCTGTGACTCCTACTGGTGAAGTAAAGTAGTGGGACATTGTTGGATTCGTAGACTTCCATGTTTGTTGAGCGACTCTCAGTCAAAGAGAATATTTGTAAGAGAAAAATGTAGAACGTCCAACGTTGTTATCGCTTACCATGAATGTGAAATGAAATTTACATTGTTAGTTCGAAAATACTGTATGTCAAGGCTGTTAAGGTAACTCCACCGTAAGATAAACGTCTAAATAAGTTAAGGTGAGAAATGAAGTGTTACACATTGTAACGAAGAACTAACCATAAAAGCCACAAAACCGAACGAAATGCACAATTTCACAAGTGCAGGGGAAGCAAGACGTCTGCGATCAGATGAGAACAAATGCAGAACAGACGATTAACCAAATGATAAAGATCTTTTTAATACAAAACATGAACCACGTCTGAAATATAAATAAATATAGTTTTAGCAAGAAAAATACATTTGAACTTATAAACGAATCCATTACGTACTGGAAAGACTGGTAGAAGCCAACCTCAGGGAAGAGTAGTTTGGTTTTGAGAGAAGTTGAGATATAATTTAAGGAATCGATTGTCGATTATTGAAGCAAAGTCGATCGCAAACCCTGCCACAGAATCTTTGATCCCAAATTAACTTGATATTAAGGAAATTGTGTTTATATTAACACTAAACATGGTTTTAACAACAGCAAAACGTTGCTGATTGCAAAATAATCCTTCTGGCATTGTAGTTTCTAGTTCCTGTAAAAAATCCAGGAACTTATTTGGAATCCAGAGTGAAATTTTCACTCTGCAGTGCCGTGTGCGCACATATGAAACTTCCTTGCAGATTAAAACTGTTTGCCGGACCGAGACTCGACTTTGCGACCTTAGCCTTTCCCGTGCAAGTGTTCAATCAGTTGAGCTACCCAAGCACGAGTTACTATCCGTCCTCACACAGTTTTAACCTGCGAGGAAGTTTCACATCGGCTCTCACTCCGCTGCAGACTGAAAATTTCGCTCTGGAAACATCCCCCAGGCTATGGAAATCCCATGTCTGCACGGTATCATTTCATCCAGGAGTGCTAGTTCGCAGGAGAGCTTCTGTGAAGTATGGAAGGACGAGGTACAGGCGGAATTAAAGTTGTGAGGACGGGTCGACAGTCGTGTTTGGGTAGCCCAGTTGGTAGAGGACTTGCCCGCGAAAGACAAAGGTCTCGAGTGCGGGTCACGGTTCGGTACACAGTTTTAATCTGCCAGGAAGTTACGTATTTCGAATGTTGAAACCAGACAAATTCACTAGCCCACATTTTGCTACCATTAGTAGAGGATCTGTAACAATTGAAGATCACGATAAGATAATAAGTTTCATGAAATAATTACTCTTTTGGCAAATTACAAAAATGTATCGCGTATTGATAAAGAATTCTCTACAGAGTATCTAAGTTCTTATGTGACACTACAATGAATATAGCTGCATGTCGAGCCTCTGTCAAAGCAGTGGTGCCACGTGAATATTGGAAGCTGTTCGTTAACTGCCGACCTGTTCATTGGTGCAGTTCCAAGTGGATCATTTAGTTGTCGTTTTCATTGTTTCACAAGTAGGAAAATTTCTTATTTTCACAGGTGGGTAAAAAGCAGAATTCATAGTTTCTCTCGGTCATCGCATTATGTTCGAGTGTATATTCGTTTATTTGTTAATCGTCGTGGTTCGACCGATCCTTGTGTCGACGACACGACAAGCAAACACGCAAAGTGCCCTTACCATAACAACTTATACATACTTTTTCTGACAAACATTGATATGAAAGCATACAACTACTGTAGCAAAAGTGTTAACTAGTATAATTCACAAAGAAAGCTCACGCACGACTTGCCGGCAAACACTCTGCTCTCGAGAGAGAGATGAGTATCGATTCTAAGGCAAGCAGCCATACTTCATAAAGATGATGATGTTGGTTTAGCCGGCCGATGTGGCCGAGCGGTTCTAGTCGCTTCAGTCTGGAACCACGCGACCGCTACAGTCGCAGGTTCGAATCCTGCCTCGGTCGTAGATGTGTGTGATGTCCTTAGGTTAATTAGGCTGAAGTAGTTCTAAGTTCTAGGGGACTGACGACCTCAGCTGTTAAGTCCCATAGTGGTCAGAGCCATTTGAACCACTTTTCTTTAATGTTGGTTTATGGGGCGTTCAATACCGTGGTCATCATCTCCCGTGCAAGTTCCAAATCTTTCCATTTCCAGTCTCGGCACTTACTGGATGATGATATGACGAGGACAACACAAACACTCAGTCGCCGGCTGGAGAAAATCCCCGACCCTGCCGGGAATCGAACCTGGGATATACTACATTACGTTTAACGTTGGCCTCGAGAGTGTGAGCCGTTCCAATGTGCCCATCGAGGAGGAACACTTGACGGAATTGGGAAATAGGAATGCATTATACGAAAGGTAGACACTCTGCCGGCTCATCGGTAATGTACATGTGGTAAAATATGTCCAATTATCTTGAATGAGAAAGGATCCGGAACAAGTTGTGAAATATTTATCGCTTCTGAAAGCGTCCTCGCTGTAAAAATACTCGGAACCGCATTGTTTCTTGCATAAGGCGCCCGAGCACGGTATTCCGTTCAATACAGATCTAATTGCAGGAAGTCGTGCTTGAACGTCAGACTATCGCCAGGGCAGATTCCACAACCACCAGCAGAAAAGCGCCGAGATCAGGAAAGCGTTTTGTACACTGCTCCAATTCCGACTTAACGAAGATTCAAGCATCCGGATTAAATTCGCAGACATGGGAATAGCTTGAAGATTTCTAAAGTAATGGAACCCAGTACGTTTCACTCGACGACAAGTGTTCATCAGGAGCGAAGTTGTTGTCAGGACTGTCCAAGGCAAGTGTAATAGGACGGCTCTTGTACTTTATATCATTAAATGGTCTGACGAGCATGGTGAACAAGAATTTCTGATATTTTGCTAATGATGCTGTGGTGTAGGGGAAGGTGTCGTCGTTGGGTGACCGTCGACGATACAAAGTGAACTCTACAAAATTTATAGTTAATATGACGAATGGCAGCTTGCTCTAAGTGTAGAAACATGTAGGTTAATGCAGATGAGTAACAAAAATAATCACATAATGTTCGCATTCAGCATTAGTAGTGTCCTGTTTCACAGCCACGTCGATTAAAATATCTAGGCGTAACGTTGCAAAGCGGTAAAAAATGGACTGAGCAAGTCCGTTTCATTGGGAGAATTTTGGGAAAAGGCAACTCATCGAGAAAGGTGTATAGAACAACAGTGTGTATAACACTAGTGCGTCCAATTCTTGAGTACTGGTCGAGTGTTTGGGAACCACACAAGGTCGGGTTAGAGGAAGACACCGAAACAATTCAGACGCGTGCTGCTAAATTTGCTACCAGTAGTTTCGATCAGCACGCAAGTATTACGGATATGATTCGTGAACTCAAATGGGAGTCCTTGGAAGGAAAACGACGTTATTTTAGTAGAACACTGTTGAGATAACTTAGAGAACCGGCAACTGAAGCTGACTGCAGACAGATTCTACTGCCGCAAAGGGATATTTCGCTTGAGGATCAAGAAGGCAAGAGAAGTTAGGGCATGTAAGAAGGCATAGAGACTGATGTTTTTCCCTCTCTTTGTTTTTGAGTAGAACAGTAATGGAAATAACTATTAGTGGGACAAGGCACTCTCCGCCATGCAGTACCACAAATTGAATCCAGGTTCCTCACGTGGCAGACATACTGTCCGATCAAGCACGGAGGCGGGCGTGTTGTTAGTCCGCATACATTAGACACCGTTGAAGGTATCTTAGCTGTGGAATTATTATGCAGGGCAGCGTTGATTGTATTAGGAGCTCGAGGACAGCTTTCTGTTCCCAGAATTCAAGATAAATGTATGCCATCTGACATTTTTGTGGCATATTTCTAACTTCCGGGGTGTCCTACCAGGTCACGACGTAATTAATCCATGATATTTTGGCAAACGGACTTGTTGCCATCTTCACGTGGTGTATAATGACTGTTGTTCCGTTCATGTTGGTCTTCCACATGCTGGTCGTTGTACTTTACTGTACTGTATGGAACTGGGGACCTAGAAACGACGGAGAGGCTACGTTCCCGCCGTAGCCCTCAGTGGTACACAGCCCCACAGCAGGCTATAGCAGTCTACCCACTCCACCGCCGCCCCATACCGAACCCAGGGTTATTGTGCGGTTCGGCCCCCAGTGGACCTCATCCGGAACGTCTCACACCAGACGAGTGTGACTCTATAGTGTTGGCGTGTTAGAGTACATATGGTGTACGCGACCAGTTGACCCCCCCCCCCCCTCCCATCCCCAGCAACATCTCACACCAGACGAGTGTATCACCAGTGTTTGCATGGTAGAGTACTTATGGTGTACACGTACGTGGAGAAAGTGTTTGTGCAGCAATCGCCGACATAGTGTAACTAAGGCGGAATACGGGGAACCAGCCTGAATTTGCCGAGGCAGATGGAAAACTGCCTTAAAAACCAACCACAGACTGGCCGGCACACCGGACCTCAACGCTAATCCGCCGGGCGGTTTTCGTGCCGGGGACCGGCCCGCCTTCCCGCCGGGAAAACAGTGCATTAGACCGAACGGCTAACCGTTCGTTACTCCTCCACCACTGCACTCTGTTGCATTTCGAGCGCCCACCGCGGTGGTGGGGGTAGTGGCTCAGGACTTCGAACTGGTCTCTTAGAGCCCTCGCTATCCTCTCGAGTATGGGCCGCGCTGTAAGGGAACGCCTTCGTTTTGCTAGGTTCAGTGCAAGTTTCCAAGACTGACTCAATTGTAGGCCGCTGTCTTTGTTAATTAGACCATCTTGGATTCTGCTTTCAATGGCCTCTTTATTCAAGCAATCCCAGAAGCAGGAAGTTCGCCTAAGTATTTTGGTGTTGTTGTAGTCCATGGTATAGCCAGTACTTATACTACGGTCGGACACGGCTGATTTGATTGCGCGGCGTACTTTAGTGCACGGCACCTCTCTTCCCCTGTGCGCACAGTTTCGTTGATGTATGACTTACTGCGCTGGAAAAGGATTTGGCAGATGATCTTTCATTGAGCATAGTGGCGTCGACGTTCCAGGGGATGGAAGAAATACACGCTTTAAATTTTGTTGGTCCAAGATCCTGCTGATTCCTTTGGAAGTACTGTCGACAAATGGGATGCGCAATAGTGAACTGTTCTTTTTCTTCCTCCTGTTGTCTGGGTACAGCCTCTCTAAGCGCACGTCTTAGCAGCTTGCTCGAAGTGCTTCAGCTCATTTGGAAGACTGTCCTGGTCGTGGAAGGTTCGTGCCCCTTCACTTTGGCAACTCTTGTGACTACTGGAGGCATGCAGATACAGATCATTATGTGTACGTTTTCTGTAGTCCCTGTGCCTCAGATTGCCATCTGGTTTCCGTTTGACTAGGATGTCACTAAATGGGAGGGCGCCATCCTTTTCCACCTTTATGGTAAACGGTATGATACGATGCAGCGAATTTAGTTAACTGATCCGTTCATGTGGTCAGATGACAAACATGTCATCCACGTAACGATACTAACAAGTTGGCTTTTGCATAAAATGAATACAAGTCCGTCGCGTGGCTGATATGTTGATCAATGAGGTACAGAGACTGGCATATTTTAGTAACTGGTCAATAATTTGCCTTGCTTGTTCGCATACACTTGATGCAGTTGAAGGTATCTTGGCTGTTGAAATCGTACACAACAGTTGTAACTGTGTTAGGAGCTCAAGGACAGCTTTGTTTTCACAGGTTTGAATACAGGTGTAGATACAGAGAGCTGGGACAGAACTTCGGACGACGGAAATAGTAGGTTCAACAGTGGAATTAAAATTCAAGGTGAACGGATATCAGTGTTAAGATTTGCTGATGACATTGCTATCCTCAGTGATAGGGATGAAGAATTACGGGATTTATTGTATGGAATGCACGTTCTAATGAGACTAGAATATGGACTGAGAGTAAATCGAAGTAATACGAAAGCAATGAGAAGAAGCAGAAATGAGAACAGCGAGAAACTTAGCATCGGAATTGATGATCACAAAGTAGATGAAGTTACGAATTCTGCTACCTTGATGGCAAAATAACCAATGACGGACAGAGCAAGGAGGATACAAAAAGAAAACAGAGTAGCAATGGCATTCCCGGACAAAATATGTCCTACAGTAAGAAACATAGGTCTCAATTTGAGGAAAAAGTTTCTGAGAATGTACGTCTGGAGCACATCGCTATATGGGTAGTAAGGGATGGACTGTGAAAAGACCGAAACAGAAGCGAATCGAAGCATTTGAGATGTTGTGCTACAGGAAAATGTTGAAAATTCAAAATGTTCAATTGCGTGTGAAATCTTATGGGACTTAACTTCTAAGGTCATCAATCCCTAAGCTTACACAGTACTTAACCTAAATTATCCTAATGACAAACACGCACAGCCAAGCCCGAGGGAGGACTCGAACGTCCGCCGGGACCAGCAGCACAGTCCATGACTGCAGCGCCCTAGACCGCTCGGCTAATCCCGCGCGGCTGTTGAAAATTAAGTGGAATGATAAGGTAAGGAGTGAAGAGTTTTCCGCAGTAATCGGTGACGAAAGGAATATATGTAAAACAGTGACAAGAAGAAGGGACATAATGATATAACATTTGTTAAGAAATCAGGGAATATCTTCCATGGTACAGTAAGGAGCTGAAGAGAGTAAAAACACTGTAGAGGAATACATCTAGCAAATAAATGAGGACATATGTCGCAAATGCTGCTTTGATATAAAGAGCTGGCACGGGAGAAGAAGAATTCGTGGCGAGCTGCACCAAACCACTTAGAAGACTGATGACTGAAAAAAAAAAAAGAAAAAGTACACCCACGACTAACAGGGTGACGTTGAATTCTATGAGAAAATACCTGATTACCTGATAGTTCTGAGATTCCTCCATGTAGCAAAGACAGGTGTGATCAACTAGGAAGGGAGCTTAGCGGTAGTAATTGTTCTCCAATTGTGTTTTCTGAGAAAGGGGTCTAAGGTCTGCCGAGCGGTCTAAGGCGCTGCAGTCACGGACTGTGCGGCAGGTCCCGGCAGAGGTTCGAGTTCTCCCTCGGGCATGGGTGTGTGTGTTTGTCCTTAGGATAATTTAGGTTAAGTAGTGTGTAATCTTAGGGATTGATGACCTTAGCAGTTGAGTCCGATAGGATTACACATACATTTGAAAATTTTTTGTGTTGTGTCTAGCTCATAAAGCATAGACACAATGAGGTAGCTAGGTGCACGCTAAACTAACGCAGACGGGCTTGAAGTTCTGGAACATGAGACTTATTAATGAATAAGAAGAAAAGTACGTAGATGTTACTTAACTTTTATTCTCTTGTTGGAATACATCTCTTGAATAGTAGTAAGCTATAAGCACTGATACAAATGGCGCCTTGCTAGGTAGTAGCTATGGACTAAGCTGAAGGCTATTCTATCTGTCTCTCGGCAAATGAGAGGAAGGCGTCGTACTTCTGGTCGCAAGCAATGTCGTCCGTACAACTGGGGCGAGGTCTAGTCCGTGTCTTGTGACCTGCCATGTGGTGGCGCTAGGTTTGCGATTACACAGTGGCGACACGCGGGTCCGACATGTACTACAGGACCGCGGCCGATTTAAGTTACCACCTAGCAAGTGTGGTGTCTAGCGGTGACACCACATTTTGGGTCTAAGGTCTGATATATTTGACGCTGTTGTAGGCACAGTGGCTGTACACTGTTTCCAGTATTAGGAGCCTGAGGACAGCTCCAGTTCCCAGATTTTAATATAGATGTAGATGCAGGAAGCCGCGCCAGAATGTCGGCTGGTCGCCAGGGGGAGCCCCCACCCCCAGGACTAGCAGCCGGCAGAGGGGGACTGCGCGGGGCGGGGGGCAGCGGCGGTCGTCGCCTGCAGAGTGCGGCCCAGACGGACGGCGGACGGCGGACGGCGGCGCTATGTGTGGGGCGGCGCAATCAGCGGCCCGCAAGACAAATACGCCGCCTAGGCCCGCCCCGGCCCGCCGGCTTCCAGCTTCCAGCGTGCCTCCAGCCCGCCTCCAGCCGCCGCCCGGACAGATTGAGATATCGTGCGCGCGCCGCGCCAGATTGGGGGCGACCCTCCCAAGCCATGTCGCAAACAAAAGAGTGCCGACGCGCAGATTGAGTTGCGAGGAGGCGTCGCGTCCGGATGTCGGCCCGCCTGCCAGAGACTCTGTGTGTGTGTGTGTGTGTGTGTGTGTGTGTGTGTGTGTGTGTCAGCTACAGCCAGTAGTAGTGTGGTGGGTTCGTTGCCCGTCGATTGGCGTCCGCATGGTCTTAGGCGTAGCCAGATTTTATTGGTCCACCGCTATCGGCTTGCATTTCCGAAACGCGACATTGTCTCTATCCTTACCTGTGAGAATTTGTCAACAAAATCAACATAGCGAGATCGATGGGAAATGGAAAACGAAATCTAAAGCCTCTACCTGCAGTTTGAGTTCAGCCTATCAAGAGAACTGAAAATAACCAGAGGTAAGCTGCATTTGTTTGTAATATTTTTCATATAGAAATTTTCGTTACGCCTTCTCAAGGGCAAGAGGAATTTTAAGTTGAAGAGAGAAAGTATGGTAATTGAAGCATATGAAATAGAGGTAACATAGAAATTTCAAATTATTAATCGTGCTGTTTTTCTTAGGACATCTATACATACAGGGAGTTAGGGATATAAGAGCAGATATTTTCATTCAGGGAAATGTATTGAAAACCATTACGTCAGTACTGACTTCATTTGAGGATTAATAATTATGGCTATTAGGGGCAGTATGTTTTATGGGAGTTAGTTCCTTCACATACATGTGGCAAGAGAAACCATTAAAGAAAGGGGCTTGGGGTTTGCTCGTATAGTTATAAACGGTCATCTCTAGCACTCAGTCTTTAAACGTTCAGTAGAGTTACATGTGCCTGGCGTATATAACTAACACTATGTAACCAGATGCATTTCTGAAGGATGGAAAGAGCTTCAATGAATCATCTCATAGCCCGTCTAACCCCACTGAGAACACCCTAAGGAAATCCATGCTCAGAAATTACTCGCCCATATGTGCAAATATCTTGACGTATATGATCACAACAGATTTCAAACTGAAGCTCTTAAATTCCTATGGTACACGATCCTGATGTGTAATCCGTTATTAATCTCTCCCCCTCGCTCTTATTTTCGTTTTTGATTTCTACATTTGTATATTTTCAATTATATCTTGCGCATGTCTTTTTCTTTATTGAGTGAGTCCGTCCTCAGTATCTGAGTGGTCAGCGCGACAGACTGTGAATCATATTGCCACACGGCATTATTATTTATTGAGTGAGTGCTGTCAGTGGATCTTTACCCGTTGATTCTCTACAGTAACAGAACTGTTGCCCCTAATTCCAATGCTTTCTAATTTATTAAATGTGTGGGCCTTTTTGTTAATTCACATTTATGGGTCTCTATGAAGCAGTACATTTCTTTAATTCTATCTTCAGTCGACTCCTATTTTGGCAGTGTCGTGGTGACTCTTACTGTCCTTAATTTCAACTGTGCCACCATCACTGTGATCAGTGCCATCAGTGTCAAGGCGAATTAAGCTTGCAGTAGGAAAAGCATCTGATGTATTTGGCAGCGATTAGGACAGCGAAGAAGGCTGATGGGATGCTCGTTTTGAGCTACACCGATGGGCCCAGGCCCCATTTTAACAAAAGTCATCATTTTTCGTAGGACACTGTGCCAGAATGCAGACTAATGTGAAAGTATAGTAATTTTTCGGTGAAGAACATTTTGTCAGAATTCAGACTACACTGATTTATAAATCTCTGGAAATTATTCTTCACTGATACTCTATTTTCGATCGTACAACAGTTATCATCAGAACTTATAATGTTATAGTAGGGTATTCAATACGTTTGTTGATCAGACTAGATTAAGTCGATAGTACCTACCCACAAATACCTCATGAAATCGCATTTTCATTACCAGTAGTTTCAAAGGGACGGCGTAACAGACTTTACACAAATTTCTACAAATAATTTACGTCTACGGAGTGGAGTAGCAAATAAAAGAATAAGCAAATAAATTTCGTAAAAAATATTTCGCAAAAATCAACAACATTTTCGCATTTTAGTGCGTAAAAAATTTTGCTTTATTGTATCACGTCTTTCGTTGTCGTCTCCGGGTAATTCTTTCAAGGTTGTATCGATGGAGTCTGTTTTTGAGTTACGGACCTATCTAGACAGACCTCCCTACATTATAATTTCTTTCTAGACAATCAATGAATAATACGTCTGAAATCTTAAAATATATCAGATTACTTTCCTTTGCGTTCGTTCTTACGCCATCATAAACAATTGTGGTGATTACTTCGAAAGGCATGAAGTATGGATGAAGTAAGTGTCGAAATGGTGAAGGCAGCAGGGTACGATCGGAAATAGTGGCTGTGTCGTGTGAATGGGGTGGTGGGGAATGAGAAGACTTCAAAGATTGGAAGAGGGCATTAACTGTCCATATGTTAAAGACAGGAAGTAAAAAGAACTGTAGAAACTACAACGTACTTACGCTGATACCACACTAAGCCAAGTTATATAAAAGATCCTCTAGAATAGAATCCGAACAAGGGTTGAGTTGGAATTGACAGAGGACAAAGATGGCTTCAGACCTTCCAGTTCAACTATTGACCTCATATTTGTAGTGATGCAGCTGGGGGAACACCACTGAATTTGGGGAAGATCTTGGGATGGCCTTTCGCGATATAGAAAAGGCATCTGGTTGCGTCTGTAAGAAAAAGGTATGGGAAGCACTAGAAAAGAAGAGAGTGGGAAAAGAGACAACAAGGAGAGGAAAGGAGATGTCTGAAAGTGGGAAATTAATGGATGGATTGGTCCCACCAAACAAATGGGGTGTAACGGTGAGTACATTGTCACCTCTCCTCTTTGCTGTGGTCCGTTGACGAGATAATGACTAGGGTGGGAGAAAAAACTGAAGAAGAAAGATGGAACTAACGGTGTGCGCCGATGACTTGATGATGCGGGAAAACAGGGAGGAGGAGATTCAGGAACAGTTGGATGCTTGTGAAGAAACTGTAAGACAGTATGGAATAAAATTTAATGTAAGAAAATGTGACATCCTGGTGACAACTAGGAAGGAAGATAAACCAGTGTGCGAAACAAGCTTTGGAGGTGAACAACTTAATAAGGCGGAAAATGTCATGTACTTGGGAAGTGTGATAAAGGAAAATGGACGAAATGAGAAAGAGATCAGTGAATGTGTCAGACAGGCTGAAGCATTCCTGCGAAGTGTTAGAAGCCCGGTTTGGAACAAAGGCGTCCCACAAAAAAAGCAAGTAATATATAGAATTTCCACATCTCATTATTGACCTATGCAACTGAAACATCGATAATGCAGAAAAAAGATGTAAGCAGATTACAGGCATGTGAAATGAAGTTTCTCAGAAGTAGGATAGGATTAATAAGGAGAAACAGGATGAGGAATAAAACGGTAAGGGAAATAGCGAAAGAGAAACCCTTGCACAGCAGGATAGAAACATGGCTAAGATGGTATGGGCACTTAAAGAGAATGTACACAACAGAATTCCATAGAAGATACATGAGATGGAGACGGGAAAGAAACGACCAAGAGGTAGACGAAGGGATAGATGTCTAAAAGGAGTGGGAGACTGTGTAGAAAAAGGAGGCGTACCCAGAAAGATGGTGAGAAATCACGACTAGACTGTGAGGCTTATGTCTCAAACAGAGTCATCCGAGGCCGGAATTTGTTAAAGATGCCAATGATGACCACGACTCTGAAATCATGTTCTCAAGCTCTTATTTCCTAAGCAATGTAGGAATAAAGACAAAAAAATGGATCAAGCTCATTAAGTATTTCTTTTTGTATAGAACTGGACGAAAATGTGAACAAAATAGGTGCAATGTCTACTTAAATAAGAAACTAAGTCTGTATTTAATGTCGGACCTATGTAAAGAACGTGTGAGGTCTGTCCAAATCAACAAAACATGAAATACTGAGCAGGGAAATGCCTCCACATGTGACTTATTTAAGATACTTCGTTCTTCAACTCAGTCATTACAATATTCCGAATGAATCATGGAGTTTGTTATAACTAAATACAAAAGTAGCCTTAAAATACAGGAAGTACTGGAAAAGTCATTAATGACATAACAGGGGTCCATATCCTGTCTACTTTTCTAACGTGCAGTTGTACTGTCATTGAGAAACCAACAAAATAAAAATGAAGATAATATTAGAAAAATATTTAAAGTAGGTCGCCTTGTAATTTTACATAGAAGTGAACCAGAAAATGTGACTCAATGTATAAGATGTGAGTCTGTGTGTGCGTGTGTGTGTGTGAGTGTGTTTGTGTGTTTCTGTGTGTGAGTCGGTGGGTAGTTAGGAGGAAATATGGCCTGATTTGGATTTGATTGTAGTGCCTTAATCATCGTACTACCTCACTCGGTTATTACTATTAATTTTGTACATGACTGACTAAAAAAATATTGCTGCAGTGTCTGGAAAAAAGTTGAAAAAGGCCAATCTCCTGGGGAACTCCAAGCTGATTATGATTTTAGAAGTTATAAGGAGGAAGAAAGGGGCCAATGGAAAAAAAACTCTTAAGTGAATTCTACGGCAGGTTAAGAGTCAGGGAAAGTTGCATCGCCAGAGAACAAAGGACGGTGCTCTATGCTAAATTTTTACACAGCTATCTTGTAATTTGCCGGTTAATTATGAATATGCAAATAGTTCCTCACTTCTGCGAAAAACAGTGAAAGTTTTAATGAGTCTCAGTCACAGCTAAGGTAAAAGTTGCGGTGCCTGGCAATTGGAAGAGTCTTGTAATCAACTGCTGCCCGTCGGGATTCCTTGGCAGAGGTGGCGGTGGCTAAGACGTTCCCACACCGCAAGTGCGCGCCAACTGAAACACTGCTTCATGGACACCTGTTCCAGGGAGTCAGAGATGTGCTCGTCACTTTTAACTACTTAGGATCAAGTGACAACGAGACAACTGAGCGACACCAGAAATATTGTCTTCTTCTTTCACTGAGACTTCGCTAATACACGTCATATCTGTTGCGAAAACGTCTGTCCGTAATCATATGATACTTCAAAGGGTGGGGAACACATATAGATCAATATAAATTTTATGTGCATTTCGTGGAACTGTTTCAGCGTCACGATCGGCCTCATCTTAATACAGCCGTCAGGCGTAATAACATGAGACTTGGGGGTGCGCTGATGACAGAAGGCATGAGTCACATTTCAGTGGTGTCGGTGGAGTCTATCGGCAGGACGGGTTTCACTAGACATGGCCTACACCTCAACAGGTATGGGAAGGGGAGGTTGGCAAAACTTATAGGTGACAGCATAGGTGGGGGTGGTGGGATCACTCATGGGAAAATTCCGGTAGTTGTGGGTGTTAGAGCTGTACCTTTTTTAGATTGAAGTCAGCTGATAGGTATTCCTGCTTAAGGGAAGTCTCTCTAACAAAGAAACCACTTTCTACAAAGCTTGGGTATACGATTAATGAGGGAATTAGTATATTTCATCAAAATATACAAGGTATTAGAGATAAAGTTAGTGAACTGCTTATAGATGTTGACTCTGAAATTATTGGTATATCTGAACACTTCTTAAATAAGGAGATAATTCAGAGGCTTCCTTTACCAGGATACAGGTTGGCTGGCAGCTTTTCTAGGAGCTCTTTGCGGTGTGGGGGAGTAGCCATGTATGTGAAAAACGGTATCCCATTTGAGTCGATTGATGTTTCAAAGTACTGCACTGAAAAGGTGTTTGAATGTTGTGCAGGTGTGGTTAAATTTAGTGGAGCTAAACTTCTTACTGTTGTTATTTATAGATCCCCAGGCTCCGATTTCACAACATTTTTGCTAAAGCTAGAGGAGGTTCTTGGTTCACTTTATAGGAAATACAAAAAGTTAGTTATATGTGGTGACTTCAAGTGATTGTGCAAGGAAAAGGATGCTGGTAGACCTCCTTAATTCATATAATCTTATGCAAACCGTATTCTTTCCAACGAGAGTGCAAGGGAACAGTAGAACAACCATAGACAATATTTTTGTTCATTCGTCATTATTAGAAGGGCATTCTGTTAGCAAAAAGGTGAATGGCCTTTCAGATCATGATGCACAAATTTTAAGTCTAAAAGATTTTTGTGCTGCAACACATGTTAAATATAGTTACCAACTTTTTAGGAAAGCTGATCCAGTTGTTGTACAGACTTTTGTAAACCTTATCAAGGAACAAGAGTGGCAAGATGTTTATAGTGCTGATACAGTAGACGATAAATATAATGCTTTCCTCAAGACTTTTCTCGTGCTCTTTGAAAGTTGCTTTCCGTTAGAACGTTCAAAACAGGGTACTAGCACAAACAGGCAGCCTGGGTGGCTGACTAAAGGGATAAGAATATCTTGTAGAACAAAGTGGCAATTATATCAAAACGCTAGAAACAGTCACAATCTAAATGCAGCAGCCCATTACAAACAGTATTGTAAGGTGCTTAAAAAAGTTATTAGGAAGGCAAAAAGTATGTGGTATGCAGATAGAATAGCTAAGTCTCAGGATAAAATTAAAACCATATGGTCAGTCGTAAAGGAAGTGGCTGGTCTGCAGAGACAGGTCGAGAATATAGAATCAGTGCGTAGTGGGGATGTCCTTGTTACTGATAAGTCGCATATATGTACAGTACTTAATAATCACTTTCTGAATATAGTAGGTGAACTAAATAGAAACCTAGTCCCAACAGGGAATCATATAGCGCTCTTAGAAAAAAGTGTTCCGAGACTGTTACCTGAAATGCTCCTCCATGATACTGACAAGAGGGAGATTGAGTTAATAATTAAATCACTAAAGACCAAGAACTCTCATGGATATGACGGGGTATCTAGCAGAATACTGAAGTATTGTTCCACGTATGTTAGCTCAGTACTTAGCCATATCTGTAACTTTTCCTTTAGGAGTGGTCGGTTTCCTGACCGATTAAAGTACTCGGTAGTGAAGCCACTTTATAAAAAGGGAGACAGGGATAATGTTGACAACTATAGACCTATTTCTATGCCATCGGTGTTTGCTAAAGTTATCGAGAAGGTTGTATATACAAGGTTACTGCAGCATTTAAATTCACATAATTTGCTGTCAAATGTACAGTTTGGTTTTAGAAATGGCTTAACAACTGAAAATGCTATAGTCTCTTTTCTCTGTGAGGTTTTGGACGGATTAAATAAATGGTTGCGAACTTTAGGTGTTTTCTTTGATTTAACGAAGGCTTTTGACTGTGTTGACCACAAAATATTACTGCAGAAGTTGGAACATTATGGAGTAAGGGGAGTAGCTTACAATTGCTTCGCCTCCTACATTAAGAACAGAAAGCAGAAGGTAATCCTCCGCAATATTGAGAGTGGTAATGATGTTCACTCCCAATGGGGCACAGTTAAATGGGGCGTTCCCCAAGGGTCGGTGCTGGGGCCACTGCTGTTTCTTATTTATATAAATGATATGCCTTCTAGTATTACAGGTGATTCAAAAATATTTCTGTTTGCTGATGACACCACCTTGGTAGTGAAGGATCTTGTGTGTAATATTGAAACATTATCAAATAATGTAGTTCATGATATAAGTTCGTGGCTTGTGGAAAATAATTTGATGGTAAATCACAGTAAGACTCAGTTTTTACAGTTTCTAACCCACAATTCAACAAGAACTGATATTTTAATCAGACAGAATGGGCATGTTATAAGCGAGACGGAACAGTTCAAGTACCTAGCCGTATGGATAGATAGTAAGTTGTTGTGGAAAGCCCATGTTCAGGATCTTGTTCAGAAACTAAATGCCGCTTTATTTACCATTAGAACAGTATCTGAAATAAGTGACATTTCAACACGAAAAGGAGTATACTTCGCATACTTTCATACGCTTATGTCATATGGTATTATTTTTTGGGGTAATTCTTCTGATTCAAAAAGGGTATTTTTGGGTCAAAAACGGGCTGTTCGAGCTATGTATGGTGTAAGTTCGAAAACCTCTTGTCGACCCCTATTCAATAGTCTGGGAATTTTGACATTGCCCTCGCAGTATGTATTTTCTTTAATGTCGTTTGTTGTTAGCAATATTAGCTTATTCCCAAGAGTTAGCAGCTTTCACTCAGTTAATACTAGGCAGAAATCAAATCTGCATGTGGAATGCACTTCCTTGACTCTTGTGCAGAAAGGAGTGCAGTATTCTGCTGCATCCATTTTCAATAAGCTACCACAAGAACTCAAAAACCTTAGCAGTAGCCCAAACACTTTTAAGTCTAAACTGAAGAGTTTCCTCATGGCTCACTCCTTCTATTCTGTCGAGGAGCTCCTGGAAGAGCTAAAAAATTAAGCAAATTCCAGTGTTACATTCTTGATTTTCTTTATTTAAACTAACGACTTGTCGCCTGAATATGTTCCTTATATTTCATTTCATTCTGTTTCTACAATCGTGTTATAACTTCATGTATTGACTCGTTCCATGACCATGGAGACTTCTCCTAAATGTGGTCCCACGGAACAATAAATAAATAAATAAATAAATAAATGTACCTGGCGTTGGTGCGTTTTACTAGCGGGAAGCTTGGCTTTATTTTGTCTTTCAGTAGATGCTGCAACAAGTGAAGGCCAATAAGGGCTGTTCTTCAGGTCGACATAGTTGTTCGACCTTACAACAGGTAACGCTTCACTGGCGCATAGTCCTTAGCAGGGTCACCGTCATAGTCTTATCTGCTCATTACAAATGCCAGTACAGAATCTTATGCAACTTCATCGCTTCCAGAACTAAAGAAAATATTCTGGATTGTGACGTAAAATGGATTCTGGCATGGCAATATAAAGTTACAGTGGGCATATGGATCTTGTCAGATATTTGAGAGTGCCTAAAGCTAAAGGAGAAAGCCAATAAATAAATAAATATTACAAATGCCAGTACAGAATCTTATGCAACTTCATCGCTTCCAGAACTAAAGAAAATATTCTGGATTGTGACGTAAAATGGATTCTGGCATGGCAATATAAAGTTACAGTGGGCATATGGATCTTGTCAGATATCTGAGAGTGCCTAAAGCTAAAGGAGAAAGCTTACGTGCAGATTATTTTGAAGAGACAGTAATGTACCTACACTTTCTGAAAGCCGTTGTCCTTACTACCATTTTTAGAAGTTATATGAAGTTTTATGTTTTTCAGCTAGGAAAGTTGGTGCAACAAATACGAGGATCTGTTATTCGAGATTGTCTCAAAAAGCTTTCAAACGGGGGACTTCACTTTGAAATCCAGAAAGGCGTTATCACATTAACAAGGAAGGCATCTATGGATAAATGGGAAAACTAATGGTCACTTTGTCGGACAAGTCCCGTTGCAAACCGTTGACTGAAATAAGAATAGGAATAGGAAAAGAAGATGATCTTGAGTAACACCGGTTTTGTTTGAGGGAAGGAGAAGTACAAGGGAAGCAATTTGAATGTTGTGTTTGGTTGCAAAATCAAGCCCCCTAATTTTCACGACAGGAACACTTAAATAGTTGATATTGTCTAACTCTTGGTTAGTAAATACTGTAAAAACGTGGCGCTGACAAAATGGGCTCAGAGAACAATCTAGTGCAACTAAACATACGGAATTGAAAAGGAGCTACAAGCGCTTAGTAGTGGGAAGGCTACAGGACCAGATGACGTACATATAAGATTCTATAAAGATTATGCAAAAGAACTTGCTCCCCTTCTAGCAGTAATTTATCGTAGATCGTTTGAGCAACTAAAGGTAGCTAACGACTCGAAAAAAGCGCAGGTCATTCGCGTTTTTAAGAAAGGCCGTAAGACTGATCCACACAATTATAGACCTATATCAGTGACGTCAATCTGTTGTAGAATTATGGAACATGTTTTATGATCAAGAATTATGACGTTCTGGAAAATGAACATCTCCATAAAAATCAATATGGATTCCGCGATCACAGATCCTGCGAAACTCAGCTCTCTCTGTTCCTCCATGAGATCCACATCGCAATGGACAACGGTGTTCAGGCTGATGCCGCGTTCCTTTATTTCAGTAAAGCATTTGACACCGTCCGCATTGCCGTTCAGTAAAAAAATTACGAGATTACAGAGTATCGGAGCAGACCTTCGACTGGATTGAAGACTTTCTTGGAGATACAACTCAGCACGTCGCTCTAACGGAACTAAATCGCAGGTGTAAAGGTAATATCCGGAGTTCAAAAAAAGTTCAAATGTGTGTGAAATCGGGACTTAACTGCTAAGGTCATCAGTCCCTAAGCTTACACACTACATAACCTAAATAATCCTAAGGACAAACACACACACCCATACCCGAGGGAAGACTCGAACCTCCGCCGGGACCAGTCCATGACTGCAGCCCCCTAGACCGCTCGGCTAATTCCGCGCGGCTAATATCTGGAGTACCACAGGGAAGTGTGATAGTACCGTTTCTGTTCACAATATATATAAATGATCTAGTAGAAAGCGTCGGATGCTCTTTAAGGCTATTCGCAGATGACGCGGTTCTTTTTCTCTGCCTCGTGATGACTGGGTGTTGTATGATGTCCTTAGGTTAGTTAGGTTTAAGTAGTTCTAAGTTCTAGGGGACTGATGACCATAGATGTTAAGTCCCATAGTGCTCAAAGCCATTTGAACCTTTTTTTTTTTTTTTTGATGCGGTTGTTTATTGCAAAGTAGCAAGGGCAGAAGACAGTAAGAATTTGCAGAACGACCTGCAGAGAATTGATGAATGGTGCAAACTCTGGCAGTTAACCCTGAACGTAGATAAATACACTCCTGCAAATTGAAATAAGAACATCGTGAATTCATTGTCCCAGGAAGGGGAAACTTTATTGACACATTCCTGGCGTCAGATACATCACATGATCACACTGACAGAACCACAGGCACATAGACACAGGCAACAGAGCATGCACAATGTCGGCACTAGTACAGTGTATATCCACCTTTCGCAGCAATGCAGGCTGCTATTCTCCCATGGAGACGATCGTAGAGATGCTGGATGTAGTCCTGTGGAACGGCTTGCCATGCCATTTCCACCTGGCGCCTCAGTTGGACCAGCGTTCGTGCTGGACGTGCAGACCGCGTGAGACGACGCTTCATCCAGTCCCAAACATGCTCAATGGGGGACAGATCCGGAGATCTTGCTGGCCAGGGTAGTTGACTTACACCTTCTAGAGCACGTTGGGTGGCACGGGATACATGCGGACGTGCATTGTCCTGTTGGAACAGCAAGTTCCCTTGCCGGTCTAGGAATGGTAGAACGATGGGTTCGATGACGGTTTGGATGTACCGTGCACTATTCAGTGTCCCCTCGACGATCACCAGTGGTGTACGGCCAGTGCAGGAGATCGCTCCCCACACCATGATGCCGGGTGTTGGCCCTGTGTGCCTCGGTCGTATGCAGTCCTGATTGTGGCGCTCACCTGCACGGCGCCAAACACGCATACGACCATCATTGGCACCAAGGCAGAAGCGACTCTCATCGCTGAAGACGACACGTCTCCATTCGTCCCTCCATTCACGCCTGTCGCGACACCACTGGAGGCGGGCTGCATGATGTTGGGGCGTGAGCGGAAGACGGCCTAACGGTGTGCGGGACCGTAGCCCAGCTTCATGGAGACGGTTGCGAATGGTCCTCGCCGATACCCCAGGAGCAACAGTGTCCCTAATTTGCTGGGAAGTGGCGGTGCGGTCCCCTACGGCACTGCGTAGGATCCTACAGTCTTGGCGTGCATCCGTGCGTCGCTGCGGTCCGGTCCCAGGTCGACGGGCACGTGCATCTTCCGCCGACCACTGGCGACAACATCGATGTACTGTGGAGACCTCACGCCCCACGTGTTGAGCAATTCGGCGGTACGTCCACCCGGCCTCCCGCATGCCCACTATACGCCCTCGCTCATCAACTGCACATACGGTTCACGTCCACGCTGTCGCGGCATGCTACCAGTGTTAAAGACTGCGATGGAGCTCCGTATGCCACGGCAAACTGGCTGACACTGACGGCGGCGGTGCACAAATGCTGCGCAGCTAGCGCCATTCGACGGCCAACACCGCGGTTCCTGGTGTGTCCGCTGTGCCGTGCGTGTGATCATTGCTTGTACAGCCCTCTCGCAGTGTCCGGAGCAAGTATGGTGGGTCTGACACACCGGTGTCAATGTGTTCTTTTTTCCATTTCCAGGAGTGTATAACTAATTGCACATACATATGAAAAGAAATCCACTACTGTACAGCTACACTATTGATGACAAACAGCTGGAGACGGCGTCTGCCGTAAAATATCTAGTCGTAACTATCCAGAGCAACCTTAAGTGCAATGACCATATAAAACAGATAGTGGGAAAAGCAGACAGAAGACTCAGATTCATCGGAAGAATCTTAAGAATGTTTAACTCATCCACGAATGAAGTGGCTTATAAGGCGCTTGTTCTCCCTATCTTGAGTGTCGTTTATCTATCAGCGATCCCAATCAGGTAGGACTGATAGACGAGATAGAGAAGATGGAACGAAGAGCGGCGCGTTTCGTCATGGCATCGTTTAGTTCGCGAGATGCTAAACAAACTCTACTGGCAGACGTTACAAGACAGACCTTGTGCACCAGTAAAAGATTTACTATTGAAATTTCGGGACAGAACTTTTCAAGTAGGAGTCAGACAACATATTATTCCGCCCCCACATATATCTCGCGTATTCACTACGAGGAGAAAATTAGAGAAATTACAGTCAATACAGAGTCTTACCGACAATCATTCTTCCCACGCACTATAAAGTGGAACAGGGTTGTAGGGATCAGATAGTGGTACCGAATGCACGCTCTGCCACACACCATCAGGTGGCTTGCGGAGTGTGATGTAGATGTTATCGTTACGGTTCTCTATTTCTCAGGCATTGGTATGTATATTACCATAAACAGTCCAGTGGAGAGCATGTCAGCCGCATCGTTCTGCGGAAGGCTGCGGTCGTCGTGGAGACGAAGCATGATGTGCACATATGAAATTAACTGCACAAGGAACGTATGGTTGCGTCCACCAACACCTCCGCTCGAAATTACTCAAGTGCAGCGTTCGCTCATGAGTCAAGACAATCTTCTTATACCCTTGCCCGGAGCAGACCTTTCACTCAACTGTGTTTCAGTAAGAGAACGTTTTGAAATGCCTAAATCCGCCACGGAGAAGCACCAATTTGTTCCTCTGCTCGCAGAGAACGAAGATGATTCTGCTACAAGTGGCAGAACCGGCACTTTCTCAGACTGCGTTTGAGGGTGATCACTGGACTCCGTGCCAGCAATGTCTGTGTGTGTGTGTGTGTGTGTGTGTGTGTGTGTGTGTGTGTGTGTGTGTGTGTAGGTGGGTGGGTGAGTGTGTGCTCTCCAGCGATGTGTGTCAGCTGGACACCCACCAGAGAGTCCGCGATGCATTGTGCCTTGATATTAGCATACCTCAGTTCGCTATTGTGGAATCTCGATTCAGGCGGGCAGCCTTCGTTGCATCCTGATTTTCTCCAACTCTTTCTAGTAATGAAACTGCTGGCCATACCCAATCAGTTCACTCAGAATGTTCTAGCATCTTCTTGAACAGATTACAGCAACGTCCATCCGAAGGGCTGAGCCAGTCACAACGCCTCCCCGGATACAGCGGCAGGAAAGTGCAACGCATTCTACGTGGGAAGAATTCTTGACGGCTGTGCATCTACGTGGCAACAGGAGATGCACTCCAAGAGGGCTGAAAAAAACTACAGGCAATATTTGATAGGTGTCTGTCTTCACTGTCACCTTTAAACTGTACCCCGTGCCCTCGACAACAGCAGGCGATGCTCGCTGGGCTGCTGCAAAGGAGGCCTTTGTAGCGGACTGCAAAAATTCTGCATTTCGGACGCTGACAGAAAGCTTCCAGCTCAACACCCGATATACCGCAAGTCCGTCACTTCCTCAGCCTCTTTCTCTGTCAGAGCAAAAAATTACGTTTGCAAAGCATGCAGTACTGCAGATGTTAGTGTACAGTTGTCCAGCATCGATCAATGTGATAAATAAACTGATAGCTTTCCCAACCTCCGATCCCAAATTCTACTAATATGTTAATATAATTGACTAAATTATGGTAATTGATCATGTAAGGGACCAAAATACCGTTACCCTACGTAACATCGGTCAGAATTCATAAAAAATTCTGGAAAAGATATGTTGGTTATGGTGCAGCAGATTACATATACACTCCTGGAAATGGAAAAAAGAACACATTGACACCGGTGTGTCAGACCCACCATACTTGCTCCGGACACTGCGAGAGGGCTGTACAAGCAATGTCGCACAGTGGCTGTACAAGCAATGTCGCACAGTGGACACACCAGCAACCGCGGTGTTGGCCGTCGAATGGCGCTGGCTGCGCAGCATTTGTGCACCGCCGCCGTCAGTGTCAGCCAGTTTGCCGTGGCATACGGAGCTCCATCGCAGTCTTTAACACTGGTAGCATGCCGCGACAGCGTGGACGTGAACCGTATGTGCAGTTGACGGACTTTGAGCGAGGGCGTATAGTGGGCATGCGGGAGGCCGGGTGGACGTACCGCCGAATTGCTCAACACGTGGGGCGTGAGGTCTCCACAGTACATCGATGTTGTCGCCAGTGGTCGGCGGAAGGTGCACGTGCCCGTCGACCTGGGACCGGACCGCAGCGACGCACGGATGCACGCCATGACCGTAGGATCCTACGCAGTGCCGTAGGGGACCGCACCGCCACTTCCCAGCAAATTAGGGACACTGTTGCTCCTGGGGTATCGGCGAGGACCATTCGCAACCGTCTCCATGAAGCTGGGCTGCGGTCCCGCACACCGTTAGGCCGTCTTCCGCTCACGCCCCAACATCGTGCAGCCCGCCTCCAGTGGTGTCGCGACAGGCGTGAATGGAGGGACGAATGGAGACGTGTCGTCTTCAGCGATGAGAGTCGCTTCTGCCTTGGTGCCAATGATGGTCGTATGCGTGTTTGGCGCCGTGCAGGTGAGCGCCACAATCAGGACTGCATACGACCGAGGCACACAGGGCCAACACCCGGCATCATGGTGTGGGGAGCGATCTCCTACACTGGCCGTACACCACTGGTGATCGTCGAGGGGACACTGAATAGTGCACGGTACATCCAAACCGTCATCGAACCCATCGTTCTACCACTCCTAGACCGGCAAGGGAACTTGCTGTTCCAACAGGACAATGCACGTCCGCATGTATCCCGTGCCACCCAACGTGCTCTAGAAGGTGTAAGTCAGCTACCCTGGCCAGCAAGATCTCCGGATCTGTCCCCCATTGAGCATGTTTGGGACTGGATGAAGCGTCGTCTCACGCGGTCTGCACGTCCAGCACGAACGCTGGTCCAACTGAGGCGCCAGGTGGAAATGGCATGGCAAGCCGTTCCACAGGACTACATCCAGCATCTCTACGATCGTCTCCATGGGAGAATAGCAGCCTGCATTGCTGCGAAGGGTGGATATACACTGTACTAGTGCCGACATTGTGCATGCTCTGTTGCCTGTGTCTATGTGCCTGTGGCTCTGTCAGTGTGATCATGTGATGTATCTGACCCCAGGAATGTGTCAATAAAGTTTCCCCTTCCTGGGACAATGAATTCACGGTGTTCTTATTTCAATTTCCAGGAGTGTATATTAATTATCCTACCACTTAATAGTTTATTGCAAAATTGCACAGGACTAGTAACTGTTTCACATATTTAATTTGTATAATTTGTATTGTCTGTTAACACGTACATGTTAACACGTTAACATGTACAAAATTGGGTTGGTAGAATAAAGCCGGCCGCTGTGACCGAGCGGTTCCGGGCTCTTCAGTCCGGAGCCGAGCTGCTGTTGCGGTCGCAGGTTCGAATCCTGCCTCGGGCATGGATGTGTGTGATGTCCTTAGGTTAGTTAGGTTTAAGTAGTTCTAAGTCTAGGGGACTGCTGAAAATGGTTCAAATAGCTGTGAGCACTATGGGACTTAACTTCTGAGGTCATCAGTCCCCTTGAACTTAGAACTACTTAAATCGAACTAACCTAAGGACATCACACACATCCATGCCCGGGGCAGGATTTGAATCTGCGACCCTAGCGGTCACGCGGTTCCAGACTATAGTGCCTAGAACCACTCGGCTACCCCGGCCGGTGGGAATGCTGACCTCAGATGTTAAGTCCCATAGTGCTTAGAGCCATTTGAACCATTTTGATAGAATTAATGCCTAAACTTCATCAGAAGATCCCTATTTTTCAAGGTCCTGGCAGAGGATTTCCATTGTGTAACACTGGGGCAGGTGCCGCTTTAATATGTAGTGACCTGACAAGTCCTGTAATGGCTTACCTGTTGGCACTGTAAATGTACACTGCACATTTTTTGACCTCTTCGAAAATGCCATTTTTGACAAGCCTATGTTGATTTGAAAATGGAACTCGGCCCAAAACTAGTCATGGAATTAGTAAAAAGTGAAATATTTTCATCTTGGACTGGTTTTTCGTTTTATTCACATTCTAATAGGGCTAAAAAAATTTCGGTAATTCTTATTAGATGGCCATCTTTACTGCCCATTTCAACTGCACCCTGCTCCCTGGCAACGGGAGGCGATGCTCACTTTGCCTTTCAACAGGATGGGTTTTTGGCGGGCTGTAAAATTCTACCCTTCGGCCGCTGACAGAAACCTCCCTGCTCGCTCCCGACTTGCCCGAAGCCCAGCGCTTCCTCAGCGTCTCTCGCTATCCTAGCTAGCATAAAATTTACTTTTGTAGGGCTTGCGGTACTACAGTTGTTAGTGTGAAGTTGTCCAGTACCAACCAGTACGATTAACAAAGTGATAACCGCACCTAACCTCCGATCCCAAATTACACTCCCGAGGATTCGAACCTGCGACCGTAGCAGTCGCGCGGTTCCGGACTGAGCGCCTAGAACCGCTAGACCACCGCGGCCGGCTCAGTCGGTGGACCTCAACATCATTCAGCCTTTGTTGTCTACTTTGGAGAGAAGTGTACTCGGTTACTATCCACCCCATCATCGTTACTGGCCACTGCTTTGCGGGAAAAATAATATAAGATCCCAATGAAAACTGTGTAGGACCTCTATTTATGCATCACTAGACGAGTGGAAGTTTTTATGAGTGTGAAAGGTTTTCCTACACCTTAGTAGGTATGGTAATGTGTTTTCGGTGTTTACATATTTCTGTCCACTCGCAGTAGATTTATGCACTGCGAAGACCTTCCGCCTGGATATTTTAACAGATACACTGGGAAAAAGCTGAATTTCATTGGCTGGCATAGTAAGCTAGAATACATTGTATGGTCTGTGTGATGTTACATTTGACGGAAGTAGAGCATTGTGTAGTTTTTCTTGTCATTACTTGACGTGATAAACGAGGTCTGATTGGAAAATTTTAATAATGGATCCGCTACTGCTTACTGGTTTGGCAGGCAGGTACGCTGAGGGTGGGGAGTGAGTCATTGCCTTGTCCTTGAGCGCCCTCTGACAGGAAACTGCATTTCCTTTATCCAGTTCGTTGTGGCAGCTGGTTGAGTGCGGGACTGTTAGAGCTGTTTGCCGGATTCTGTTTACGTGAAAATGAACGTAAAAACGGAGCAAAGACTTTGCGGGAAATTTTGTATTAAAACCGGGAAATCAGCTTCTGGGACTTATGAACTATTAAGAACTGCTTTTGCAGATAACTGTATGAGCCAGTCAAAGGCTTTTGTCTGGTTCAACAGATTTAAAAATGGACACGAATCATTTGAAGATAAACCACGGTCCGGCCGTCCTTCCACCTCTAAAAGGAATGAAAATGTTGTGAAAGTTCGCGACTTAGTGCGCTCTGATCGTAGACTTACAATTAGGAAGACACTTTTAACTGACGATCTGAACATGCATCGAGTGTCAGCAAAATTCATTCCAAAAGTGTTGTCAAGTGACCAGAGACAGTACCGACTTGAAGTGCGCCAAGAACTGATTAATCGGACTAAAAATGACCCAAATTTGTTAAATACTGTAATTACAGGTGACGAATCGTGGTTATGTGGCTATGATCCAGAAAACAAGGTGCAGTCTTCGCTGTTGAAGACTCCAGGTTCACCACGACCGAAAAAAACACGGTAAAGTCGGTCGAAGGTGAAGACAATGTTGGTGATTTTTTTCGATTCTACCAGCACTGCGCATCATGAATTTGCCCCTGGAGGGCAGACAGTTAACCAAGAATACTACAAATGCGTCCTTGAGCGTTCGCGCGAAAAGGTGCTGGAGAAAAAGCCTGCATTGTGGAAAAACATGAGTTGGCTGCTACACCATGACAATGCTCCGGCTCATCGTGCTTTCTCCATCGTTGAAGTTTTGACCAAATTCAAAAATCCTGTGCGTCCACAAGCGCCATGTTCCCCTGATTTGGCCCTTGCGGACTTCTACCTGTTCCCCAAACAAATTTTCACTGAAAGGGAATCGATTTGACTCGACTGAAGACATACGGGCAAATACGAAGAGTGTCCTTAACACACTTCCGGAAAAAAAAATTCCAGGAGTGTTTCCAAAAGTGGGAACACCGCTGCAGTCGGTGTGTTCAGTCAGAATGGGACTGTTTTGAAGGAGATGCATCACAGTAGCATGTAAGTACCACTATGGTACAATTACAAGCCCATTCTTAAAACTTTCCGGTCACATCTCCTATGTGCAGTAGTTTTGCACATCTTCGCTGAATGACGTAAACAATGTAATGGGTGAATGAAGAAAAAGCTCGTACCGTTCATTCAGAGAGCCGGTACCTGCCCCGCGGTACGCACTGTACACCTGCAAACCTGCGCTGCGGCCACAGTGGCTGCCGCAACAATGGAGCCCTTTGGACAGCGGCGGGGCCGTCTACTGGGACCCCAGAGGATCTCCCATTAGCGGCGGCGCGTCGCTGCAGCCCGGCGCGCCTGCCCGCCCCGGCCCCCGCTCGTAATGCACTGTAATAATAAACAATTGGCGGCGCAGAGCGGCCGGGGGGTGTCCATTCATCAGACGCAGTTTAACGGCCGGCGCCGTCCATCGCGCCTATCGGCACGGCATTGCGAGCCGCCCGGCGCGCGAGTCTATTGATTGCCAGCTGCACGCCGTTCCCAGCGGCCGGACAGCGCCGGTCACCGCCCGCCGCTCTCGGGTCTACCTCACACACTAGAAGTGGCCAAACTGTCATCAAACCGCGCAGCCGATATTCATCGGCATCGGGAGGCTTCACTGCCGAGAAAGTAACCAGCAAGGATACGGTAGTTGATACTGGAAATGATATAGCTGGTCAATTACACTGAGTTGAAAAAAGTCGTGGGATACCTGCTAATATACAGGGTGTTAGAAAAAGGTACGGCCAAACTTTCAGGAAACATTCCTCACACACAAATAAAGAAAAAATGTTATGTGGACATGTGTCCGGAAACGCTTAGCCGGCCGGAGTGGCCGTGCGGTTCTGGGCGCTACAGTCTAGGACCGAGCGACCGCTACGGTCGCAGGTTCGAATCCTGTCTCGGGCATGGATGTGTGTGATGTCCTTAGGTTAGTTAGGTTTAATTAGTTCTAAGTTCTAGACGACTGATGACCTAAGAAGTTAAGTCGCATAGTGCTCAGAGCCATTTGAACCATTTTTTTTAACGCTTAATTTCCATGTTAGACCTCATTTTCCATGTTCTTCCACCTACGCTCAATGGAGCACGTTATCATGATTTCATACGGGATTCTCTACCTGTGCTGCTAGAACATGTGCCTTTACAAGTACGACACAACATGTGGTTCATACACGATGGAGCTCCTGCACATTTCAGTCGAATTGTTCGTACGCTTCTCAACAACAGATTCGGTGACCGATGGATTGGTAGAGGCGGACCAATTCCATGCCCTCCACGCTCTCCTGACCTTAACCCTCTTGACTTTTATTTATCGGGGCATTTGAAAGCTCTTGTCTACGCAACCCCAGTACCAAATGTAGAGACGCTCCGTGCTCGAGCCGGCCGGTGTGGTCGTGCGGTTGTAGGCGCTTCAGTCTGGAACCGCGTGACCGCTACGGTCGCAGGTTCGAATCCTGCCTCGGGCATGGATGTGTGTGATGTCCTTAGGTTACTTAGGCTTAAGTAGTTCTAAGTTCTAGCGGACTGATGACCACAGATGTTAAATCCCATAGTGCTCAGAGCCATTTGAACCATTTTCTTCGTGCTCGTATTGTGGACGGCTATGATACAATACGCCATTCTCCAGGGCTGCATCAGCGCATCAGGGATTCCATGCGACGGAGGGTGGATGCTTGTATCCTCGCTAACGGAGGACATTTTGAACATTTCCTGTAACAAAGTGTTTGAAGTCACGCTGGTACGTTCTGTTGCTGTGTGTTTCCATGATTAATGTGATTTGAAGAGAAGTAATAAAATGAGCTCTAACATGGAAAGTAAGCGTTTCCGGACACATGTCCACATAACATATTTTCTTTCTTTGTGTGTGAGGAATGTTTCCTGAAAGTTTGGCCGTACCTTTTTGTAACACGCCTCCTTTTTCAAAGCACAGTGCAGCAGCTCTGCGAGGCATCGACTCGACGGGCCGTTGGAAGTCCCCTGCAGAAATACTGAGCCGTGCTGTCAGTACAGCCGCTAAAGTGATGCCCGTGGAGGATTTTTTGTCCAAAATGTTCATCCAACCAATCGCAAACAACTGTGGCCTGGTGACATATCGCATTGTCATCCATGAAAATTCCATCTTTGTTTGGGTACATGAAGTCCATGAACGGCTGGAGTTGGTGTCCAATGACTATTTCCTGTCAATGATCGGTTTAGCTTGCAAGAGGTGACCTAGTCTGCTACATGTAAACACACACACACCATTATGGAGCTACCACCAAACCGCACAGTGCCCTGTTGACAACCTGGCTCCGTGGCTTCTTGGGGTCTTCGCCACACTCGAACCCTACCAGCAGTTCTTACCAACTGAAACAGGGGCTCATCTGACGAGGCAACGGTTTTGCAGTCACGAGCCCAGGAGAAGGGCTGCAGGCTATGCCGACTTGTTAGCCAAGGCACTTGCGTGGGTTATTTGTTGCAATAGCCCGTTAACGCCAAATTTCGCGGCACTGTCCTAACGGATCGCACATTGCACATTGATTTCTGAAGTTATTTCACACAGTGTTGCTTGTCTATTAGCACTGACAAATATGCATCAACGCTACTGCTCTCGGTCGTTAAGTGCATGCCGTCAGCCACTGCGTTGACCGTTGTGGGAGGTACATTCTTGCCATTGTGGATCTAGGAAAACCGAATTCTCTAACGATTTCCCAATGGAATATCCCATTCATCTAGCTCCAACTACCATTCCTTGTTCAAGGTCTGTTAATTCCCGTCTCGCGGCCATAACCATCTGATTCACCTGATTCACCTGAATACATGTGACAGCTCCGCCAGTGTCCTGCTCCTTTTATACGGGGTGTTCAAAAAGTCTCTCCGCAGTGCCGTATGATTCTTAGCCGCGCGTGCCGTATGATGGTTCGCCTGCCTGGGTTACTTCTCTGCAAGTGGACTCTCCCAGCGTTCCACTGTTTCCTTTATCTCAGTAAAAATTAATATTCGATAAATTAATAACTTTTATTTCACTGAGTTTCATTTCGGTATATTCACTGCGGCATACGGCAAGTGCGGCTAACAGTCACACGGCACTGCAAAGAGACTTTTTGA
Source organism: Schistocerca nitens (assembly GCF_023898315.1). Classification (NCBI taxonomy): domain Eukaryota; kingdom Metazoa; phylum Arthropoda; class Insecta; order Orthoptera; family Acrididae; genus Schistocerca; species Schistocerca nitens. The sequence continues at coordinate 75,913,358 of NC_064614.1, forward strand.
ACACTCGTTATCTTGTGTCCGCAACGCTACAGACATCTGTACGTGTGCATATCGCTGTTCCATGCCTTTTGTCACCTCAATGTACAAGGGTTCCAAGTAATATTGCGATCATGCAGCTTCGGAAGTCACAAGCTATTGTATCAGTGGGTCAGTACTTAAAGACTGAAAAGTAGCATAGATTACACCAGTAAACAAGAAATAAAATAAATGTAGTCAGAGGCGGATTCATTGTCATCCAACAGGTGGACACAGCTCTTAGCCGGCCGCGGTGGTCTCGCGGTTCCAGGCGCGCAGTCCGGAACCGTGCGACTGCTACGGTCGCAGGTTCGAATCCTGCCTCGGGCATGGATGTGTGTGATGTCCTTAGGTTAGTTAGGTTTAAGTAGTTCTAAGTTCTAGGGGACTAATGACCACAGCAGTTGAGTCCCATAGTGCTCAGAGCCATTTGAACCATTTTTGACACACCTCTTAACGGCACGGACTGCTTGAAATCTACTTCAGTCGGATGGCTTTACCACCTCAGAGGAATTTCACCACCTCCTGCTTGAAGAGCTGAGAAGAACGGAAGACAGTGAAGCAAGAGAGAATCCGTCTTCTGTATTGGTATTCACCCGTAACGACTGAAGTGAAAGGAGAACATCGATGGCATTTAGAACCACTGCTGGAAAAGCTAAGTTGGAAATTCGTAGGGCTACGACTTAACTTCCCCCTCTGTGGGGGAAACTTTGCTACATGGCAGTGACGAGAAATGGATGATTTAGGAGTCCCTGAACAGGGTGAGATGGAGAGGTGGCAGATCACAGGTTAATTTGCCAAGATGGGGCCAGACTGATCAAGATTATATTGATTGTGACTGTAGATAATACCAGACTGTTTACCACATGCGTCATTGCGAACCTTGTCTAGCCTCCTGAACAGAAGAAAAATTTCTTCAAGGGACAGGAACAGCACGGGAAGTAGAAAAGTTCTGGGCCAAATTATTATAATCGTTACCGTGTGTAATATGTATGTTTACGGTAAGAGAATAAAAATATAAAAAAATTTGTCTATTTATAGCTGGATTTTGGAACTACTTCGACGAAGCAAATCGATGGACACATAACCAGCATGGATTCAGAAACCATTGTTGTTCCGGAACATACTCAAAACCTCTCACATTGTGCGATTACCAGTGTTGTTTTACGTACAGAAGCCTCAAGCACTAAGAAAGAGATAAAGATCACCTTTTGACCTTCGAATGAAAAACGTGAGATACATCTTCGGGACAATATGTGATGAGAACACCTGAAGCCTTGGAAAGAACCAATAACTATACGACCTAATGAGAGCGTGGTATATAAGCCCGGCAGGGCTCCATTCCAAGAAGCCAAACACTTTCCTGGCCAAAGGCGTGCTTTAGGGAAAACCTGATGGTACAGGTATCATTGCCTGCCCAGTTAGCCATGTCATCAAATGCACGGCTTTACAGACTGGGAAGGAGCGCCTGGTCACCGGCACGAATACTCCCGCTGGACTTGTGTCGAGGTCCAGTGAGCCAGCCAATCTGTGGATGGTTTTTAGGAGATTTTCCATCTGCTTCGGCGAATGCGGGCTGGTTCCCCTTATTCCGCCTCAGCTACTCTATGTCAGCGATTGCTGCACAAACAAGGTCTCCATACACCATACACCATCAAAAATGGTTCAAATGGCTCTGAGCACTATGGGACTCAACATCTGAGGTCATCAGTCCCCTAGAACTTAGAACTACTTAAACCTAACTAAGCTAAGGTCATCACACACATCCATGCCCGAGGCAGGATTCTAACCTGCCCGTCGCAGTCACGCTGTTCCGGACTGAAGTGCCTAGACCGCACGGCCACCGCGGCCGGCGCATACACCATCATTACTGTACCACGTAAACATAGGGGTTACACTCGTCTGGTATGAGACGTCTCCTGGGGGCTGGGGGTTGGGGGGCGGGGAAATCCACCGGGGTCGAAACGCACAATAACCCTGAAAGAGTGGTACGGTGTGAGGCGGCGGAGAGGTGAAGTGGACTGCGGTAGTCGTTGTGTGGTTGTGGACCACTGTGGCTGTGGCGGGGATGGAGCCTCTCCGTCGTTACTAGGCCCCTGGTTAACATACACTATACTACACAACGCAGCGGTATCATTCCTATTGGAAGATCAAGTAAGCGGTGGAAGACTGAACTGCAGAAAGACCTTCCGCAGCAGCTAGTTGTCCATGAGAACTGGATTCAAAGAGCACAAGATAGTCATCTAAAGAGGAACATTGTAAGGTCGGTGCATGGTCTTCAGGGTAACTGATCATTGATATGTATGTTTTGGCGCCGTTCTTCACAAGTGGCTTCTAATTAAATTACGTACCTACGGAATATCGTTTCAATTGTGAGAAAGGTTATAGTTCTCAGTGACTGTTGGGAAGTCATATAGAGAAACCAAATTTTCTCTGGGATTCTTCAAGGAAGTTGTAGGTTCTCCTGTGTTGGTAATAATATGAACGACTCATGAGATAATAATAAAGCACTCCGTCTTCAGGCCACAAGTGGCCCATCAGGACCATCCTCAGATGAGGATGCAGATAGGAGGGGTGTGGGGTCAGCACACCGCTCTCCCAGTCATTATGATGGTTTTCTTTGACCGGAGCCTCTACTATTCGGTAGAGTAGCTCCTGAGTTAGCATCACGAGGCTGAGTGCATCCCGAAAACTGGCAACAGCGCACTGCGGCCTGGGTGGTCACCCACCCAAGTGCCGGTCACGCCGGACACTGCTTAACTTCGGTGATGTCGCGAGAACCGGTGTATCCACTGCAGCAAGGCCGTTGCCTGAATCTGAATAGCCCTAACAGATTAATTGTTGTTGCACGACAAATAACAGAAATTTCAGTGTCGCAGATTCAACTGAATGCCATTGATTATAATAACAAGCATCTTAAGTTAGAACCATCACATAGAAAATGTTGTGGGGAATGCGAATCATGTCTGTCTTTTATTGATAGAACAATTGGAAGATGTAACCAATATGCCATAAGGGGCTGCCTACACTATACTTCTGGAGTTGTGCTGCTTGGTGTAATTTACTTACAAGATAGGACTAGCGGTGAAAAAGGAAAAAGTTGAAAAATGGACAGTTCGTTTTGTATTATCCCTAAATAGGCGATATGACAAGCGAATTGCCGTGGCAAGAATTAAAATGTGGCGCTTTTCGTTGCGACGCAATGTTTTCAAGAAATTCCAATCACCAACTTTTTCCTCTGAATGCCAAAATACTCGCATTTTTAACTATAGCTATTTTAATAAAATAGTCACACATTATTTGTTCGAATCCTCTACCAGACCCTTTTTTATAAATTGCAATCAAGTGAAGACCAAGTACGGTGCACTGTTATGTCCCTCCCCCCCCCCCCCCCCCCATTTTTGATCACCTATAAATGAATACATTTGAAACATTCCCTCTTCTTGGAATATTTTCATCCTGTTGTTTTGCTGGTTTTTCTCACCTAGGATTCAACTGAAGGTTTCTCTCACCTCAGTCTACTGATGGTTCCCTTGAAGCCATTACATAGAAAAAAGGCATTCTGTACCACGAGAAACGGAATATGTACAGAAACCAAGATGGAATAATTACGGAAAATCAATAGAGAATGGAAAATGCCGTAAGACAGGGATGCAGTCTTCCTCCGATCCTGCCCAACCTACACATCGAAATAAGGATTGGAGGCAATGAAATACAGTTTCATAAATGGAAGGCCAATTCACAGTGTTAGGACATGGGTAACAAGATTCGCAGATGACGGCGCCTTTGAGCAAGTAATGAAGAATTACATGAGCTGCTGAGCAGGATTACCAGTTTACTCAGCAGAAAATGATTGAAAGTCAAGCTAAAGGAAGGAGAAGATATTAAAATCCAACATAAATGAGATTAACGACGAATTCTTGAGTAAAATTGGGACAATATAGGATACAAAGTGAAGTAATTTTACTACCTTAGATGAAAAATAAGATGACACGTACAAAGGGAGAAGGATATAACAAGCAGACTGTCACTGGCAAAGACAACTTTCGTTGGCACAAGGCTGTTAGTATCTAACGTATGTGTTCATATATTCTGTACTGAACTAAATGCAATGTAAATAAGTACTATGTTATACAAAATCTGTCTCTGAGAGGTCGTCCACAACAGAAAGTTTCCCGTGTTCAAACACAAAAAAATACTATTTCATACGAAAATCTGTTATTGTAGATCTCCTGGAAACAGTAGTTATACGCGCATAGGATACAGCATGTCTCTCTGTCGTTGCTCTGCAGCAGGTTATGCGCTGATATGAGACTTCCTGGCAGATTAAAACTGTGTGAAGGACCGAGACTCGAACTCGGGACCTTTGCCTTTCGCAGGTAAGTGCTCTACCAACATTTTTTGTTGATTTAATTTTGTTCTATATTGTGCGTTGAATGCGTTCGTGGCGGACGTCCGATGACATGTATTCAGGTTCGTCTTTTATTACGCTGATCTACCGTGCCGGCTACCAACTGAGCTCTCCAAGCACGACTCACGACGCCTCCTCACAGCTTTACTTCCACCAGTACCTCGTCTCCTTCCTTCCAAATTTCACAGAAGCTCTCCTGCGAAACTTGCAGAACTAGCACTCCTGGAAGGTTCGCTGGCGAGCTTCTGTGAAGTTAGGAAGGTAGGAGACGAGATACTGGCGAAAGTAAAGCTGTGAGGACGGGTCGTGAGTCGTGAGTCGTACTTGGGTAGCTCAATTGGCGAATGTGAGAATCTCTGTGTAGTGTGTAATCGCTTGTGGCGTTGTCCCTGGTATAACACAGCCTTCGGTCTCATTATCATCAGAACTGCTGTAATGTATTGCATCCTTAACTCTCGCACAGTCCGAAAATGGCCGGTTAGTACCAATGCCATTGTAGGTTTTGGGGGGAGGGGGGGGGGGGATCAAGGGAGGGGGGTCTTGATAGGAGTTAAGGATGACCCTTCAGGCAGCTGCACCATCTCTATGGCCGAAGAGAGTAGAAAATTTTCTTCCGTCTTAGGATCCGCTGAACCCCATTTTGTAGGAGATGACTTGGACGAAGGGAAGTGTGGGAGCAGTTGTTGTGGCGCTGGGTGCGACAACCTATGTGAAATGGGTGCAGATCATAGGCAGTTGCATCACTGTGCTGCTGTGGGGAAGAATGAGCAAGATGTAACTGAACTGTAATGGTTGTCGGCAGTCCAAGAACTCCTAGTAGTGAAGCTGGAGTGAGATAATTGAAGGTTGAATCCATGTGTTGTTGTCATGGGTAAGCTTGTTCTGACGTATTCGGAGCTGCCACCTTGTACAAACGACGGCATTTAATTGTGGTGACGGTGGTAGGCGCTCTCCGTGGACACTCTCCGCTTCTGTCAGAGAGTAACTGTGTTGGAAGCATTGCTTCTAATTCCTCTGTGCGGTCAAGAAATGAAGCAGGATATATGGCAGGTGCCTAAGGACCAGAGTGCTCTACTTAAGATGAATGGAATTGACATACAGCTGCAAATAAATATTGGAAAACTTCTTACATTGTAGTGAGCTGCTGCCTTCTTTATGTTGGTCTTGATGATTCGTACGATTCGTACTGACATCCACATTTTAGGGTGGTTAGAGAAGAGTAGGGGATAGGTGCTGGATACTGTATTGTGTATTCCCTATCGTTATAGCGCTAGGGATGATCTAAGTAGCAAAAGTGTTGGACAATACGTGAACGCTTAACATCTACATCTACATTTATACTCCGCAACCCACCCAACGGTGTGTGGCGGAGGGCATTTTACGTGCCACTGTCATTACCTCCATTTTCTGTTCCAGTCGCGCATGGTTCGCGGGAAGAACGACTGTCTGAAAGCCTCCGTGCGCGCTTAAATCTCTCTAATTTTACATTCGTGATCTCCTCGGGAGGTATAAGTAGGGGGGAAGCGATATATTCGATACCTCATCCAGAAACGCACCCTCTCGAAACCTGGCGAGCAAGCTACACCGCGATGCAGAGCGCCTCTCTTGCAGAGTCTGCCACTTGAGTTTGCTAAACGTCTTCGTAACGCTATCACGGTTACCAAATAACCCTGTGACGAAACGCGCCGCTCTTCTTTGGATCTTCTCTATGTCCTCCGTCAACCCGATCTGGTACGGATCCCACACTGATGAGCAATACTCAAGTATAGGTCGAACGAGTGTTTTGTAAGCCACCTCCTTTGTTGATGGCTACATTTTCTAAGGACTCTCCCAATGAATCTCAACCTGGTACCCGCCTTACCAACAACTAATTTTATGTGATCATTCCACTTCAAATCGTTCCGTACGCTTACTCCCAGATATTTTACAGAAGTAACTGCTACCAGTGTTTGTTCCGCTATCACATAATCATACAATAAAGGATCCATCTTTCTATGTATTCGCAATACATTACATTTGTCTATGTTAAGGGTCAGTTGCCTATCCGCTGCAGATCTTCCTGCATTTCGCTACAATTTTCTAATGCTGCAACTTCTCTGTATACTACAGCATGTCTCTCCATTGAGAACAACATGCTGTGTTCTGTTTGCTAAAAACTCTTCAATCCAGCCACACAGCTGGTCTGATATTCCGTAGGCTCTTACTTTGTTTATCAGGCGACAGTGCGGAACTGTATCGAACGCCTTCCGGAAGTCGAAAATAGCATCTACCTGGGAGCCTGTATCTAATATTTTCTGGGTCTCATGAACAAATAAAGCGAGTTCGGTCTCACACGATGGCTGTTTCCGGAACCCATGTTGATTCCTACAGAGTAGATTCTGGGTTTCCAAAAACGACATGATACGAGAGCAAAAAAACATGTTCTAAAATTCTATAACAGATCGACGTCAGAGATATAGGTCTATAGTTTTGCGCATCTGCTCGACGACCCTTCTTGAAGACTGGGACTATCTGTGCTCTTTTCCAACCATTTGGAACCTTCCGTTCCTCTAGAGACTTGCGGTACACGGCTGTTAGAAGGGGGGCAAGTTCTTTCGCGTACTCTGTGTAGAATCGAATTGGTATCACGTCAGGTCCAGTGGACTTTCCTCTGTTGAGTGATTCCAGTTGCTTTTCTATTCCTTGGACACTTATTTGGATGCCAGCCAGTTTTTCGTTTGTTCGAGGATTTAGAGAAGGAACTGCAGTGCGGTCTTCCTCTGTGAAACAGCTTTGGAAAAAGGTGTTTAGTATTTCAGCTTTACACGTGTCATCCTGTGTTTCAATGCCATCATCATCCCGGAGTGTCTGGATATGCTGTTTCGAGCCACTTACTGATTTAACGTAAGACGAGAACTTGCTAGGATATTCTGTCAAGTCGGTACAGAGAATTTTACTTTCGAATTCACTAAACGCTTCACGCATAGCCCTCCTTACGCTAACTTTGACATAGTTTAGCTTCTGTTTGTCTAAGAGGTTTTGGCTGCGTTTAAACTTGGAGTGAAGCTCTCTTTGCTTTCGCAGTAGCTTCCTAACTTTGTTGTTGAACGACGGTGGGTTTTTCCCGTCCCTCACAGTTTTACTCGGTACGTACCTGTCTAAAACGCATTTTACGATTGCCTTGAATTTTTCCATAAACACTCAACATTGTCAGTGTCGGAACAGAAATTTTCGTTTTGATCTGTTAGGTAGTCTGAAATCTACCTTCTATTACTCTTACTAAACAGATATACCTTTCTCCCTTTTTTATTTTCCTATTAACTTCCATATTCAGGGATGCTGCAACGGCCTTATGATCACTGATTCCCTGTTCTGCACTTACAGAGTCGAAAAGTTCAGGTCTGTTTGTTATCACCAGGTCCAAGATGTTATCTCCACGAGTCGGTTCTCTGTTTAATTGCTCGAGGTAATTTTCGGATAGTGCACTCAGTATAATGTCACTCGATGCTCTGTCCCTACCACCCGTCCTAAACATCTGAGTGTCCCAGTCTATATCTGGTAAATTGAAATCTCCACCTAAGACTATAACATGCTGAGAACATTTATGTGAAATGTATTCCAAATTTTCTCTCAGTTGTTCTGTCACTAATGCTGCTGAGTCGGGAGGTCGGTAAAAGGAGCCAACTATTAACCTAGCTCGGTTGTTGAGTGTAACCTCCACCCATAATAATTCACAGGAACTATCCACCTCTACTTCACTACAGGATAAACTACTACTAACAGCGACAAACACGCCAACACCGGTTGTATGCAATCTATCCTTTCTAAACACCGTCTGTGCCTTTGTAAAAATTTCGGCAGAATTTATCTCTGGCTTCAGTCAGCTTTCTGTACCTATAACGATTTCAGCTTCGGTGCTTTCTATCGGCGCTTGTAGTTCCGGTACTTTACCTATGCAGCTTCGACAGTTTACAATTACAATACCTATTGCTGTTTGGTCCCCGCATGTCCTGACTTTGCCCCGCACCATTTGAGGCTGTTGCCCTTTCTGTACTTGCCCGAGGCCATCTCACCTAAAAAACCGCCCAGTCCACGCCTCACAATCCCTGCTACCCGTGTAGCCGCTTGCTGCGTGTAGTGGACTCCTGACCTATCCAGCGGAACCCGAAACCCCACCACCCTATGGCGCAAGTCGAGGAATCTGCAGCCCACACGGTCGCAGAACCGTCTCAGCCTCTGATTCAGACCCTCCATTCGGCTCTGTACCAAAGGTCCGCAGTCAGTCCTGTCGACGGTGCTGCAGATGGTGAGATCTGCTTTCATCCCGCTAGCGAGACTGGCAGTCTTCACCAAATCAGATAGCCGCCTGAAGCCAGAGAGGATTTCCTCCGACCCATAGCGACACACATCATTGGTGCCGACATGAGCGACCACCTGCAGATGGGTGCACCCTGTACCCTTCATGGCATCCGAAAGGACCCTTTCCACATCTGGAATGATTCCCTCCGGTATGCACACGGAGCGCACATTGGTTTTCTTCCCCTCTCTTGCTGCCATATCCTTAAGGGATAGCTGACTAGACTGCGAGCAACTGACATACGAAGTATCTGTAACGAATCGACCACAGCCAGCAATACAGAACTGAAATATAGACATAATCTTCGTACAGTGAGCATTATTACTCATTGAGTTGAGGCCACAGAGAATAAACCATGGATTTGGTCGATTGTTGTGAATCGCATTCTACACAGATTTTCATCAAACGTCATTATCGGTGATCATACTATATGTGGCGTCACCGCCAGACACCACACTTGCTAGGTGGCAGCCTTTAAATCGGCCGCGGTCCGTTATTATACGTCGGACCCGCGTGCCACTATCAGTGATTGCAGACCGAGCGCCGCCACACGGCAGGTCTAGAGAGACTTCCTAGCACTCGCCCAGTTGTACAGCCGACTTTGCTAGCGATGGTTCACTGACAAATTACGCTCTCATTTGCCGAGACGATAGTTAACTTAGCCTTCAGCTACGTCATTTGCTACGACCTAGCAAGGCGCCATTACCAGTCACTATTGATGCTGTAAAACATGTACCGTCAAGAGCGATGTTCACCAATTATGGATTAAAGTTAAGTATTTCCAGCAGCTACGTACGTTTTTGGCTATTCTCATTTCCGTGTCCTGTTCCAGACCTCACGCTAGCCTGCGTGAGCTTAAACGCGTGCCTTTCGGCTTCCTCCTAGTGGATTGGCTGTCTTGCCAATCCACAACACTATAGGCTTGATTATCCAGTAAAACCTTCATTCATATGATAACCCAGCACCAGTTCGCAGGAGCGACAAGAGTTCCTTGCGGAACCTAATTGAGATCACAACACATCTGGAATCGTCTGTTGTAACAACAAGTAGAACGGCCTGCACCACTCACTGACAGATGATTGTATGCTGGAAACTGCCATCAATAAAATATTTCTACGTAGGAAGATTGTCTGTCTGTTCTGTATTATCCGAGTAATTAGGCTCCTCAGAACTAAAGGCTTCGAAGACTCGGTAGATACATGGAACGTTATGAAGTACAGCTCGTCAAAAACACCACAAATCGTCTCATCGAATCAGGAGCGGATGGTACCCTACCTGTCGAGTCGGGGTTGTCTGAAAGAAGCAGGTCAATTGATCATCATTTAGATGCTGCCTTGTCAGCTTGTGTTCAATGCTAGAGAAATCTGCAGTATTTGTGATGGGTAATGTGAATGAAATCTGGCTCCGTATTGTCCCAGCAGAAATTTTTAATCAGTTTCTAAAAGCAGTTTTGCTCTGTGAAAGCATGTACACATTTTACGAGTTGAATGCGTGATAGCGAGTAACTCTTTAATTTGCACATAATCTACGAATGGTCTGTCGATAGCGTATATAATTAAGAGTCACCCTCATTCAGCCAACGTCCTCCACAAAGAGCGGAGGAGCGGAAAGAGATTCAGATCACTCTCTTGCCCTTGGGGTGGAAAACTGCCCCTAAATAGGGAGAAACCAACAATGATCAACGACATTGGGATACAGAAGGCAATGGAAGCCACTGCTTTAAATACAAATATAGTGTACCCACAGGACATGTGGCCAGAAATTGAAAAAGTGTCATGATGATCTCTCCATTGCAATGATTCCTGATCAGTCGGCGATTCGGATCTCCAGGAGGGGCGGTGACTATGAGAAAAAGATTGACCGCCCCAAGGATAACGTTCTATGATTGTGGGGTTCGCAACAGCAGAGGTTTGAACGCATTAGCGAAGCTTCAAAAGCGAAATCATACGGCTAAGTGTAGATATAGTTTGAATTGAAATGGAAAGAAGACAAGGATTTCGGGTCAAATGACTATAGGGAAACATCAACAGCAGTGGAAAATGGTATAACGGGAGTAGGATTCGGTACGAATAGAAAGGCAGGGCAAAACATGACTTACTGTGAACAATTCGTTGCTAGGGTTGTTCTCAACAGAATCGACAGCAAACCAACGCTACATTAGGTACACATGCCGATGTCGCAAGGAGAGGGGGAAGAGATAGGGAGAGTACATGAGGATACTTAATTTGTAATTCAGTACATAAAGGGAGAGGAATGAGGTTGTAGGCGAAGTAGTGGAAGAAAGAGTTACGGTGAAATATGGGCTTGAGACTGGGAATGAGAAGGGAGAAAGACTAACTGAGTTTTGCAACAAATTTCAGCTAATATTAGCAAGTACTGTGTTCAATGGTCACTGGAAGAAGAAACAGTCTTGGAATAAACCTGTAGGTACGGGAAGATTTCGGTTAGATTACATCAGAAACTGTGAAATAAGATTCTGGATCGTAATAATTTGCTGTCAAATGTACAGTTTGGTTTTAGAAATGGTTTAACAACTGAAAATGCTATATTCTCTTTTCTCTGTGACGTTTTGGACGGATTAAATAAAAGGGTGCGAACGCTAGGTGTTTTCTTTGATTTAACGATGGGTTTCGACCGTGTTGAACACAAAATATTACTGCAGAAGTTGGGCCATTATGGAGTAAGGGGAGTAGCTTACAATTGGTTCGACTCTTACATTAAGAACAGAAAGCAGAAGGTAATTCTCCGCAATATTGAGAGTGGTGGTGATGTTCAGTCCCAACGGGGCACTGTTAAGTGGGGCGTTCCCCAAGGGTCAGTGCTGGGGCCACAGCTGTTTCTTATTTATATAAAAATATGCCTTCTAGTATTACAGGTGATTCAAAAATATTTCTGTTTGCTCATGACACCAGCTTGGTAGTGAAGGATCTTGTGTGTAATATTGAAACAGTATCAAATAATGTACTTCATGAAATAAGTTCGTGGCGTGTGGAAAATAATTTGATGCTAAATCACAGTAAGACTCAGTTTTTACAGTTTCTAACTCACAATTCAACAAGAACCGATATTTTGATCAGACAGAATGGGCATATTATATGTGAGACGGAACAGTTCAAGTTCTTAGGCGTTCAGATAGATAGTAAGCTGTTGTGGAAAGCCCATGTTCAGGATATTGTTCAGAAACTAAATGCTGCTTTATTTATCATTAGAACATTATCTGAAATAAGTGATAGTTCAACACTAAAAGTAGTCTACTTCGCATATTTTCATACGCTTATGTCGTATGGTATTTTTTTTGGGGGGGGGTAAGTCTTCTGATTTAAAAAAGGTATTTTTGGCTCAAAAACGGGCTGTTCGAGCTATAAGTGGTTCGAGAATGTGTTGTCGACCCCTATTCAATAGTGTGGGAATTCTGACATTGCCCTCAGAGTATACATATTTTTTTAATGTCGTTTGTTAATAGCAATATTAGCTTATTCCCAAGAGTTAGCAGCTTTGACTCAGTTAATACAAGGCAAAAATCAAATCTGCATGTGGAATGCACTTCCTTGACTCTTGTGCAGAAAAGAGTGCAATATTCTGCTGTATCCATTTTCAATAAGCTACCACAAGAACTCAAAAAATTTTAGCAGTAGCCCAAATACTTTTAAGTCTAAACTGAAGAGTTTCCTCGTGGCTCACTATTTCTATTGTGTCGAGGAGCTCCTCGAAGAGCTGAAAAATTAAGCAAATTCCAGTGTTACATTGCTGATTTTCTTTATTTTAACTTACGACCTGTCGCCTGAAGATGTTTCTTATATTTCATTTTATCTGTTTCTACTGTAGTGTTACAATTCCATGTATTGACTCGTTCCATGACCATGGAGACTTCTCCTTAATTTGGTCCCACTGGACAATCAATAAATAAAAAAACGCGTATTTGTAAGGGGTACCCAGGAGCAGATGTAGGGTCAGATTACAATTTAGTAGTGATGAAGTGTAGACTGAAGTTTAGGAGGCTAGTCAGGAATATTCAATGCGCAAAAACACGGATGGAGAAGTACTAAGGGATGAGGAGATACGCTTGAAGTTCTCTGAGGCTATAGATTCTCCAATAATGAATAAGTAATAGGTATGAAACTTCCTGGCAGATTAAAACTGTGTGCCGGACCGAGACTCGAACTCGGGACCTTACCTTCGGCGTCCAAGCACTCTACCAACCGAGTTACGCGTGCTTGGGTAGCTCAGATGGTAGAGTACTTGCCCGCGGAAAATAAGGTCCCGAGTTCGAGTCTCCGTCCGGCACACAGTTTTAATCTGCCAGGAAGTTTCATATCAGCGCACACTCCGCTGCAGAGCGAAAATCTCATTCAAGTAATAGGTACTTCAATAGAAGAAGAATATAAATCTGTAAAAAAGGGCGATCACATAAGTTGGAAAGAGGAACATAGGTACAAAGATGGTAACTGCGAAAAACCACGGGTAACAGAATAAATATTTCAACTGACCGAAGACAGAAGGAACTGCGAAAATGTTTAGAGAAATTCAGAAATTCAGAAATAAAAGTGACTTAGGACTGAAGTAAATATGAAATGCAGGAAGCTGTCTATGTTTACCAAATATTCGTAAAATTTACGTCAAAGTGACTGACTTAACCAAGATGTAGCTCGACTGTGCATATAAGAGACTACAACAGTGTGGTCTACTCCTGAAACTGGCCCGTAAGTGATCCACAAGACTTGGTGTGTACCCACGAGACCCTGCGCTGTAGCTCTGTGGCGCAGGAAGGCAGTGGTTACCGCCGCGGAGCATCCTACGGAGGCCGCGTCTTTCCTCAGCTGCGCCCGATAAGAAACGCTACGTAGACGCTTCCTTCAACGGTTCATAAAAAGGCGGTTTTAACGGTGCGAACTGTCACTGCTTGCGCTGCTCTGTGCGTAAGGGGCGGGGGGGGGGGGGGGAGGGGAGTGGGCGTGGGAGGCAGGGGGTGGCGCCTTCCGAGATTAAGGACTGCGTGCATCAGGCGTGATGGAATCCTCGCGAGCGATAAGGCCAGCTTAGCCGCCGTGGCTGTAATGGGCATCCGGCCACGGCGCTCCGAGATAAGGAGCGCCGAGGATTAGGCGCCCACCGGCTGCCGAGAGCTTCGCAGCCACTGTGCGTCCTTTGCCCTCGTGTTTTGGGGCCGTGCCTCACGCACCGCTCGGCAGTCGCTGCAGTCATTCTTGCTTAGCGCCCTGCCGTTTCAGCGTCTGAAAAAAGTGAATCAGAATTTTATTTAAATCTGGCCTCAACTTTCTAACTCGATTATTGATTTCTTTTCATAAAGGTCACAGCGCGTGGTAATTGAAGAGGAGTCACGCAAAGAACTCCAAGACGTATCTGGGGAACCCCAAGGAAACTGAAATCTGGTTTCGCAGGATAGAGCGGATCAGGTTGTGGAAAGGGGCCAAGGTCAATTACTGTTAGTTATACAAGAACACACACGACTTTATTCCTCAAACCGATGCACAGTTATCTCTTTAAAACAACAAAGATCAGTTCACGGATGAGGGCCCAAGTAACTTCTGCAGAATAAGTTTAAATCATTGCTTTTAAAACACCAGAATTTAGAGTAACGGCTGAAGGCGTTATTTAGTTAAAATTACAATATATTCTCCGCTAACGGCCGAAATAATATTTCAGATCAGCTAAGGAAATTCTTTAAAAGGCAAGCATTTACCAATCCCGGCTAAAGGCCGTATTATGCTAAATTGAAGTTAATTCTTCGGCTGAAAGCCCAATTGAAAAATATTTCTTTACATAATAAAAGAGAGTAAATATAAGCCTAAAAGCTGTGGCTCGTTATTTTCAGGTTACTATTCCTTGCTGTAGGGGCTGTGATTTTTGATATTTTTTCTAAACCAGCAAGGTAAAACAGAGGCCACTACTTCCACCACATCAAGTGGATTTAGTGCTCACGTACTCAGACTGAGCCGTGAACACTTCCCAGTTTATCAGTGGGTAATAATTGAAAATGTTTATTACTATTATAATTGCATGCATGCAATGGTCGTGCCAGGCGCGCGATATTGAAACTTTATCCTATCGTTAATGGCACGAGACCTGCACGACCTTATAGCAACCGTTATAGTTCTGCATTATTCTGTGACACTAGGGGTGATTTCACGTAATGAAAGTGGGAATGTAAGATTAAAGGACACATTTATTTAACAGTTGAAAATCGAACAATAATACAACCAAAGGGGGGTGGGGGAAGAAAGATTCGAGTTCAGCAGCCTGCCCCAACGTACGTTCATAACAAGCCACGATAGCAGGGGAAAAGGAATTTTAGTAACGATCGCCGTATTATCAAATGGTGTCCAATTTACTAAAGGCAGGGGTTTCAGGCATGCAACGACCACCACCATGAATCAGTCAAAGACTAAGAAAGATGCTAATGTGTGCGTGAACCGCTAGGTAACCTCCCGTACTAAAGGAATAAAACCCGCAAGACGCGAAACTATTCACAATGGCCTATAAGGAGGTTCCCTCTGGGCCGCAGGGCGCGAATCTACAGTGCACGTCGGCGCTCATGCTTACCGAACTTCATCTCCTGGAAGCGGCACCTACGGTCTCCGGCACGGTCACACTAGAACTGCCCTACTGCCCCTTTGTCCACTATCCACCCGCAGAGGGCGGTTGGCGCCTACCCGCGAAAAACGGGCGCGCACCTGAACTGGCCAATCTGAGGGCCGGAATCTCACAGGGAGGCGACCTCGCGACGTTAAAATCGAGCAGAAATAGCAGTTACAAGTTTGGTAAGGCAGGTTGGGGAACTGAGAACAGGAGAAACTTTGGCCACTACTGAACGTTCAAACGACACCACGTGCTACCCTGGCGATCGGAAAAAGGATGGGAAACGGGAAGCCATCACGGCTGCTAGGAAGACTGCTGCCCTCGCCCATAAATAAAGAAAATTCCTAGCGCCAAGCTCCTCTCACAGATCAGTGTGTGACAAACATCGTCAGATAAATTAGGCAACCCATAGAGACTATTAATATGGCCTGAGCCGGCCGTTGTGGCCGTGCGGTTAAAGGCGCTTCAGTCTGGAACCGCGTGACCGCTACGGTCGCAGGTTCGAATCCTGCCTTGGGCATGGATGTGTGTGATGCCCTTAGGTTAGTTAGGTTTAAGTAGTTCTAAGTTCTAGGGGTCTGATGACCACAGCAGTTAAGTCCCATAGTGGTCAGAGCCATTTGAACCATTTTTTATGGCCTGAATTATTATATTACCGAGTACCAGAATGCTGGGATTAGAAATATGAAATACGAGCTCTGAATGGTGAAAGAAGTGCACGCCTTTCAAGCTTTTACACAGTACAACAGAAAAACATCTTAAGAAAACTTGAAGTATCATCTCGGCTGAAGGCGCAAGCAATTACTCAAGAATAATTAAAGACAACCTTGACATAAACATTTACAGAACACGGCTGAAGGCCGTTTCAAGAATTCAAGATACTTAAAGAGAAACCTTACCGACAAGGATTTCCATATTAAAGCCACAGATTCTGAAACAAATGCGGGAGAAGGCATAAATGCAGAGCAACAATAATTTTAAATGAAACACTGCTGAAGGCCTATTCTTAAAGTTGTTACGAAGTTCGGCTGTAGGCCATATACAAAACATAAAACAGACAACATCAATACACGGCTGAAAGCCTGGCACAGTACCTGCGACCAAATAAAATTACAATCAGAAACAACAAACAGTGTTGCTCAGAACTGTTCCAAGGATCGGCCTGGGGAGGAGACACAAACCACAGTTTAGGTGAGACAACAGCCAAGCGTAACACTAAGCAATCGGGTTGCAGCACGACACAGAGACGATTGATGAACCAACCAGCCGCCTAATAAATTACCTTCCACTCGTCCAACAGCACGACTACCAAAGTCCCAGTGATGAGGAGGATCGCAGCAGAATTATGTCTTAATAACTGGTGTATAAAGACAGTAAAGGCACAATAAACACTCAAAGAGGAAAGGAGAACAACACCAAGTTGTCGGACTACACCCTGTGCCGGACAGCATCAACATGGCGAGGAAAACACACTGCCACAAAACTACGGTAACGACCAGGGCAGGTAACCGGAACGGTAACGGCCACAAGGCAGAAGATACCGCTGGTGCACTTCACTAGTAAATTATAATCATTTCAAAGTTTAAACACCATACAGGGAGACGCCTGCAAAATTTTGCCGACTCCAACACACCATCACGTTGCAGCTTGCGTGGACAGCCCAGGATGCAACAACGAGCAACCAACGAAGAGATGTCCCAACGATTGAGCTTTCATGACAGGTTCACTGATTATTCAAGACCAATATGCCGGTGCGGTGGGCGACGGACTTAGCAGTTCTCGCAGCTAGTGCCACACAACTCAGACACCGCGTGCAAATCGCCAGCGACCCCGGTCTGATCACACGCCGCAGAGACTTCCTCGCTGCTCCGCCGCAACCGACCAACTACCACACACACCATGACACGGAAATATAACTGCCACACCAAAGAAGTTACAGCAGTACTAGTACCGATAAACGCTGCTGCTACCACTGACGGAGGCAACTGAGCAACTCTTTCAGTTAGTAACTGAGGGAGGAATAAGACGCCACTCGATGGTGACAAAATGCCCAAAAGGAAAAACTGCAGTTACTCGAGCCGACCTCTGCCTTTCTTTATAAAAACGACTTAAGGGACAACCTGAGCAGGCACATTAGATTCTTTACAATGGATCCCAGCTAGTAAAATCATCGAAGTATCAATGCTAATTAGAAAATTATATATACATTGCATCTGCAACATGCGAAAAGTGGCCACAGACATTGGTTAATGAAACTTTGAGGTGTTCCACATGAATAACAAAAACACCACATTTCTGTTATACTATCAATCACATAAATTTAGGCCGGCCGAAGTGGCCGTGCGGTTAAAGGCGCTGCAGTCTGGAACCGCAAGACCGCTACGGTCGCAGGTTCGAATCCTGCCTCGGGCATGGATGTTTGTGTTGTCCTTAGGTTAGTTAGGTTTAACTAGTTCTAAGTTCTAGGGGACTAATGACCTCAGCAGTTGAGTCCCATAGTGCTCAGAGCCATTTGAACCATTTGAACATAAATTTAAAAGTTGTTGGCTCAATTGAACAGGTAGGGATTACAGTCACGAACTGCCACGCAGAATGCCGTCGGAAAGGGCAAACCAAAGACGGAGTTTCATTGGTAGAAGACTTAAAATGTACAACTTATCTTCCAGGCTCTTCTATTTGGTATTCCTGGGTGGTATGGGATCTTTACGAGATATAACTGACACAGTTCAATAAAGGGCGGGTCGTTTCTCGTTATTGGGAAATAGTGTGAGTGTAACGGACAGGGATAAGTAAGTTCGGGGGGCAATCATTAAAACAATGACGTTTTTCGTTGCGGCGAGATGTTTTGACGAAACTTCAATCAGCATCATTCTCCTTCGAATGTCAAAATATATTATTGAGAGTAACCTAGATAGGGAGAAAAGTTCATCGTAATAAAGGAAAGGCAGTCTGAGCTCGCACTGAGATATTTAGGTATTCAGTTTTGTCACCAGTTAGTCGGGAGTGTAACGGAAGAGATATACACCACAAGCTGTTTATGCAACCGCTGAGAAACTCTTAATGGTGAATCATAGTTATGTAAATATAATTTAAGGAGGTGGTTTCCCATAGATCTCAGATATCTGAGAAATGTCATATTACTGCCTTGAGCTGCTAATAAAATACTTCGTTAACACAACCAGTTTCAGTCGTCTGATCATCATCAGTTTCATAAAAGTATTCACAGCATCATGTTAGGCGAAATATAAAATCATTATCTTCAGTTAAATTTCACGTTGACCGTCAGACGACTGATTGGTTCAAATGGCTCTGAGCACTATGGGACTTAACAGCGGAGGTCATCAGTCCCCTAGAACTTAGAACTACTTAAACCTAACTAACCTAGGGGCATCACACACATCCATGCCCGAGGCAGGATTCGAACCTGCGACCGTAGCGGTCGCGTGGTTCCAGACTGAAGCGCCTAGAACCTCTCGGCCACTCAGGTCGGCCAGACAACTGAAACTGGTTTTGTAAATAAGGCCTTTACTACCAGCTCAATGTGGTAATACGACATTTTCCAAATTTTTTAATCATGCAAATACAGACGAAATATTATGGTTGCTCCATCCAACGGTGAACAAAACTTCCCTTTCATCCGTAATCGAATCCCCGTTGAAAGGCGCGACATTACATCACTTCCCAAGGCTAGAAGTCACACCCTCGTAACTGCGTACGGCGTGCGAGTCAAATTACGCGATGTAATCCGCAGATTTCATCGGACCCGTTTGATGACGTGCACTGCCACGTTGCAAATCAGTTTAAATACCGTTTACTAGACTGACTTTGACCGGCACAACCATTATTTAAAAGCCCGATAGCTAACTACTGTAAGGAAACGTCCGCCCGGCTAAACGTGTGCTTCCCGAACGGGAAGGCGTGCTGGTCCCTGGCACGAATCCGCCCGGCGGATTAGTGTGGAGGGACGGTGTGCTGGCCAGCCTGTGGACGGTTTTTAAGACGGTTTTCAATCAGACTCGGCAAATGCGGCATGTTTCCTCTTATTCCGCCTCAGTTACACACTATGTGGGCGATTGCTGCGCAAACACTGTCCCCACGTACAAGCACTCCATACTTTACCACGCAAACACTGGGGCTACACTCGTCTGGAATAAGACGTTCCCGGAGGGGTTTGGGGGGGGGGGTGGGAGGGGGGGTGGGGGGGGGAGTCTACTGGGGGCCGAACAGCACAATAACCCTAGGTTCGGTGTGGGGCGGAGGTGGGATCAGTGGACTGCTGTAGCCTGTTTTGGGGTTGCGTACCACTGAGGGCTACGGCGGGGACGAAGCCTCTCCGTCGTTTCTAGGTCCCCAGTTCAATACATACATAAATACATACATACATACATGCATACTTACTATAAGGAAGACATCGAGATCTGAGCACTCAGCTGGAAGATGTGCAATGCTAACAGTTCATACTGCATCTCTCACATAGTCCTCGTATCTTCCGCTTAGTGTACGTTCAAAAATGGTTCAAATGGCTCTGAGCACTATGGGACTCAACTGCTGTGGTCATAAGTCCCCTAGAACTTAGAACTACTTAAACCTAACTAACCTAAGGACAGTACACAACACCCAGCCATCACGAGGCAGAGAAAATCCCTGACCCCGCCGGGAATCGAACCCGCGAACCCGGGGCTTAGTGTACGTTGTTCGTTGTTACACTATAGAGGCATTAATTAATAGGTGTCTGAGAAAGAGGCCTTTTAGTTGCTGGTAGATATCAGATGTTCCGTTTGGCAGTCCGCTGCTCTCGTATATAAATAAGGCGATAGAGGCTGTTGGAAGAGACATTTAGCAACGAGATACCAAACTACCCACGTCAGTCAAACGCCGTTGTTTGTTGTACCTTGTATGTCAGAGCTGAACGGACTTGAAGGCGTTTTCGCTAAAAGTAGGAAGTGAACTTGCGAAGAAGAAATTGTTTTTCTGTCGTTCATAATGTTGATAAAACCACGTGGCAAGTGGCAAGATATTTTCCACTTTTAAGGCAAGCAGTTAACTTTTGATGACTAGAAGGCAGTGTGGTAGACCATTTAACTTACAACTTCCCGTAGGGGTTATCTCTTAACTGCTTATAGGGCTGTTTCCGAAACGGATATTATTATTACTATTAGGAATATTATTTTGTGTGTGTGTATTTTTACAGAATATATTAATAGGTTAGAACTCTAAACTTTTATTTATAATTATAGCTCCTGAACCCGCTGAATAAATAGCCGATAGGGACATTTTCATTCAGTGAGCACAAACAGTAATGTTGATTTGCAGACTGGAAGTTATATATGACATATGTTCCCCATCACTTTCTGGCTGACCGCAGAAATAATTTTCAGGCTCTTGTAAGTGGAAAAGGTAGGTATAAAGCACACACAGACAATTTAAATGCCCACTATAACTTGGTTCTACACAGAATCGGAGAGGAAAGGAATATGTGGAAAACACTGATAAGGAGAAGGGACAGGATGATAGGACATCTGCTAAGACATGAGGGAATGACTTCCATGGTACTAGAGGGAGCTGTAGAGGGCAAAAACTGTAGAGGAAGACAGAGATTGGAATACGTCAAGCAAATAATTGAGGACGTAGGTTGCAAGTGCTACTCTGAGATGAAGAGGTTAGCACAGGAAAGGAATTCGTGGCGGGCCGCATCAAACCAGTCAGTAGACTGATGACCAAAAAAACTATAACGTGAAACACCGACCAATTGATTATTTACCCACCACCCTATAGTTGACTAGCTGAACGTTAATTATAACAATGTAGAAGTGTGTATAAAAGAGTTTCGTTAATATTCGGATATATATTATTCTGGAAAACTGCCTAATTTATTCTATGTCATGTGTTCAATGAGTACTTTACCTACATTTCACAGTATCTGAATATATATCTCTTAATTATTGTCATTTTTATGATTTCCTATTCTTCATGGGAACATGTGTACTCAGAATGGTCCAGTATGACTATAGTGACAGTAAACACATGTTATTTTATTATTTGTATCAACTTCATAATCATGTCTCCAGAATGAGATTTTCACTCTGCAGCGGAGTGTGCGCTGATATGAAACTTCCTGGCAGATTAAAACTGTTTTAATCTGCCAGGAAGTTTCATAATCATGTCTTCAAAATGAAGTCCTACATGAGCCACTGACTGATTTTTCAGTATTTGAAATGTTATATCATTGGAATATATTTTAATATATATTTTATTACAAATTTGTTTAATTACACACGATTTATTATAAATTTGTTTAATTGTAAATAAAGAAACAAATGATGAGATTTATGTCAAAGTTTATAAACTTCGGAAGTGTAACTAAAGTATGTTTTCTCTCTTTTTGCATGCTCACATTACTGCTACCGATTTTTCAGGTGAGTTTTGGCTGTTACAGTTCACTACCTTTTATGTATTAATATATATATTTTTCTCACCTCACAAAAATATTTCCCAAATAGTTATTTGTTGATGATATATGTAGGACTTGCTGTATTATGTTATTGAAATAACAATTTTACTTCTTCTAAATAAAATGAATGCATAAATACGATAGAGTATATAATAGACTGAAAACACATAGTGATATGAAAGGACTTAGAAATAACTTCTCAATCGCTGTAGCTGAGCAAATAATTCAGCTAGAATGATAACTCTTTTACGAACGATGCGAAGAAAATTTTGGAAAAGTGCAAGTATCACTTAATAAGCTAAGCTACAAAAATTTCTATCTGTATTTCTGTTGAATGGAAAAGAGAATTACGTAGAATAAAGAAATATCTCGTTAAAATTCAGTCTAAACGTCAGTATTTAAGTATATGTAATCAACTTCACTTTGGTTACAAATGTGGTATTTTACGTCATCTACCAGCAAAACAGCAAAATTAAAAAAGAATGACAATGTTCTGGAAGTATTGCGAAATAATGATATATGGTATAGTGTGGAACTGTTCTTTACGTCAAGCTATTGCCATCCAAACACCATTAATACATTGATACTTATATACACTCAAAGTCTGCATGGTTCACACAGAGTTTTACAAGTTATCAAGACAAAATTGTAGGTTTTAAGTATTACAACAGCAATATTTGTTTTGACTTCATTATTGGGCTTAAAAATAGTATTATATCGTAAAATTACGAACTATGGTGATTTATCATGGTATATTACTTGTCTAAATACTGGGGTTCTAATGATTTGAATACTTGAATTTATATAATGGTAGGCATTAATGAACGCACACCAAACAACCCTCTTAGTGCCCAACTGTGTGACAAGCGAAAATGGAATGCATAGTAAAAGCTCAGAACGATGTATTGTTAATTAAATTTCCTAAGTTGTAAAAAAGGAACGGTTGGTAATGCTACTTCTTCATAAAACTGCTCGTGATGTAACAGGTAACGGTACGAATTTGTCTTGCAACTATGCCTTCGTGAAGAAGATAACTTGATGTGGCAATTACCCGTCTTGAATCAGGCCAAAGACATTCTGCGAAATTCCAATCAAGAAATCTACGGTAAATTAATCGGCAAGCATGATTACATCACACAAAGGAAAAGAGGTCACTGTGACTGGCCTCAGTTCACGAACAGTTGATTCTGCTTTTTGGCTACAGTCAGTCGACTTCAGGCTGCTGCCTCGGGATACAGCGGAGTTGGAGAATCTCGTGCGTCGCACGCGACAAGGACTGTTGATATTTTTAAATCATCGGAAATCCGATACATCGGTATTCAAAAAAATATCATTATCGGCTCCAGAAAAGTCCAAAAAGCTGTCGAGATATCGATATATCTACGGGCAAAATATCGACGTACCGACATAGAAAAACATCGGCTGCACATTGCAAACATACTTCAAGTTTTAAGGCTGTATATTTAGGTACGCATTTATTATTAGATATTCTGTACATCAACAAGCTAGCAGCCTGCCTATCCCTCTTGGAGCAAGAATTCAAAGGGTAACGATGCACGTTCATACTTTGCGATAACCACTTTACGAACATTGGTAACTGCATATCAGTGTCACAATAAAAGGTGTCCAGTGGGTCCGACGTTCAGTTTCGTCACATATCGGATTTGTCTGGAACACCTCATGTGGATTGCCCTGCTCTTTCATTTTTGCCAACGCCAGCGACATAGCTGCTGTATTGTCAAAATTACTTGGCAAAGCTAACGTTGCAGTTTTCTATTGGTAGCGCCGAGCGCCGATTACGTCAGCATTTCCCCTCATACGTATCCGTCAACAGCAAAAAACAACCTTGTCACTTAGATTTTTGTTGATTATTTTCTGCAGCTGGTTTTCAAGAATGGCGATCTGAAGAAATAGCACACTAGTTGCGTTAAAAATTGGTTTTATAACGCAGCTGGTGTGCTATTTCTTCACATCGGAGATTTTGTTATTTTCATACCGCCAACCCCCCCTCCCCCCCCCCCCCCCAACAACAGTGAAATTGGATTTCTTCTTTTGTGTCGCTTATACTTGCCTCCCACAGTCAAAGAGAAAGACTGGATCTGATGAAAGCTCAAAAAGTAGTAAGACTCCTTCACAAAGTAAAAGTAAAATTATGTTCTAATACAATTTCAAAAGAACTACTTAAAATATTTACCGAAAGTTGTGAAAAAATTATAAATTCTAAATATCGGCATTCGATATTGACGTCGTGATATCGATATATCGATATACTGTGGGCGTAAATATCGCCATGTGTATCGCTATTGTTCGGGAAAGTACCGATAGGTCGATATTTTATCAACCGCCTTTCACGGAACAAGCCAGGTGTCGCTTGTTTCGCCCATGGGCTCGGCTACCTAGGCACCTCCTAATGCACCCGAGGCAGTTGATCCGCTCTCACAGAAGAGTGAGTAGCAGGTAGGAACGCGTTCGTCTCTCTCAAAGCGGACGGCCGACGCCGAGACTGATCGTTGACCTCCCTCATTAACCCTGTGAGTGGGCAAGAGACCGCTTCTTCAGCAGATCCGAGCAGGTACACGGGGCGAGGGGTTTACTAGTTACCGGGAGCTCCAGCGTTAGGCGCATTATGGAGCCCCTTAGGCAGATAGCGTTCAGGGCTGGGAAGAAAGCCAATGTGCACTCGATATGTCTGCCGGAAGACCTCATTCGAGATGTGGAGGCCGACTTACCTGCTGCTAATGAGCTTGCAGGGTGCAGTCAACTGCTAGTTGTGGCTCACGTCCGCACCAACAACGCCTTCCGCATGGGTTCTGACGCCCTCCTCACTTCATACAGATGGCTGGGATGGCTGGCGGAATTAAGGTTGCTTGCCTCACATGTGCGGTGCAAGAAGAGTTCGCAATTTGCAGAATTGTTATCGGAGTTAATGGGGGTCCTTTGGTTTGGAGCCAAGGAGGGTCTCAACCAGAGGATTCGTAAACCCTGTGACGGCCTTGGCTGCAGACTTCCATACCTTCGGTACCGTTTGGGGATTTGTAGGACTCTCCTTGATAGGTCAGGGGTGCAATTCACACAGGGAGCAGCTACTGGGGAAGCACAGTACTTATGGAGCGCACGTGAGGGATTTTTAGGCTAGTCGGTAGTCTGAAGTATTCTGATGAACACTCGCCAATCGGTATGCAAAAATGGAAGTCATGCCGCATTCAGAGCAAAGACACTTCGACTTTTAAAATTTTATCAGTAAACTGTCGAAGTATTCGTAATAAAATTCCCGAATTTATTGCCTTCCAGGAAATTTCTTGCGCTCAGTTTATTCTCGGGATTGACATCTGACTAAAACCCGAAGTGTAAAGCTCTATTTTCCAAGTAATGGAGCGTGTATCGGAAAGTCGGATTTGAAGCCATAGGAGAGGAAGTGATCATTGCAGTTGTCAAAAATATTGTCTCTACTGAGGTCGAAGTTGAGTGGGAAAGTTAATTTTTGGATGCTTTGGCTGGCCACCCTATTCCACTGTGACAGTTCTAAAGTCACTCAAAGCACGTCTGTTGTCAGTACAACGTAAATATCCAGGTCGTGCGTTACTGTTGGATGCGATTTTAACCTACCAAGTATAGGGTAGGACGTCTATGGATTCATTGCAGCTTGTACAGACAGACGCTTTCTGAAAACTGTCTTGAACAGCTAGTTCGGAAGCCCACACACAATGGAAGTATCTTAACCTCGTAGCTTCAAATAGGTGGGACCTAACAGAAAACGCATGTATAGAAACGATGGTTAGCGATCATGATGTCATCGTAACAACTATGGTTACGAAAGTTAATAAATCCGCTTAAAAGGGATAGGAGAGTGTTTCTTTAGGAAAAGCAGATAAGCGTCTCACTTAGACAATCAATTAGTTCCAGTAAGATGAGCACAGAGAAGTTATACAAAGTTCAGTCAGATTGTAAATCGTGGTCTGGAGAATTATGTGCCTATTAAGTGAACTAAGAACGGATACGACCCCCGATGGTTTAATAACGAGATCCGGAAATGTCGAGGCAGCAGAATCTTCTGCACTCTCTTCAAAAGAGAACGCACAAATGACAACACGCAAGGATTATAGAGACTCGAACGTCTGTGAAAATATCTATGCACGAAGCATACAACTACTATCCCCTTAATACCTCAGCCAAGGATCTACCGGAGGATCCGAGAAAATGCTGGCCCTACGTAAAATCGCTGACTGGGTCTCACGCTTCCGTGTAGTCACATGTTGACCAGTCTGCTGTGGCAGTCCAAAATAGCAAAACTAAATCTGCGAAAGATGTAGTTTTAAATTTTACCTTCAAGATATCGTACATGTTGGAGAATCGTACAAACATACCGTCGTTTGACCATCGAACAGACTCCCGTACGGACGACATGGTAATAAGCATCCCTGGCGTAGAGAAACAACTAAAGGAGATGAAAACAATTAAGACACCATGTGCGGATAGAATCCCAATTCGGCCTTTCGAAGAGTACTCTACAGCATTGACCCCTTACTCAGCTTGCATTTCTCGTGAATCTCTAGCTCAGGGCAAAGTCCCAAGCGATTGGAAGAAAGCACAGGTTGTAACACCGGAAATGCATATCCTCGTATTTCCATCTATTGTACTATAATTTTTTTCCTTATTTTGTTACCTGAATATATGACGTTTCTGTGTCTTTGTATATTGTAATTGTTTTACTATTTGTATATATATGCATTTATGTCGATGTATAATTGATTTGTTGTGTAAAGATTATTTGTATTTATACGCTGGGTCTGGCCTAGGGAAAACTATACTATCGAACGAATACATCGATAGGTCGTGTGGAGAACCAAAGTGTTTAGGATCCTTGGTAGTGTTAACTCTGCCGCGTGGAGCGCGGGCAGAGCATGAGAGGGTCTGGCTGGAGTAGCGAGTGAAGCAGGTGTGTGGTGTGAAGCTCCCGCGAGTTGCCGCGCTTTCGGGGTTTGGCAGCATGTAATTGCGCTCGACTTGCGATGATAGTTTCTGACGTGGTGTCGCGGACGGGAAGCATTAGCTGGCGCACATCAAGAGCCCGTTTCGTCTGGTGACCGTGTCGAGAAGAAGGCGCGCCAACATCCAGCTTCTGCAACAGCGTCGGCCGACAATGAGTGACTGTCGCCACATCCTCGATCGACGGCTTCAAACCTTCAATCAACCAACAAGGAAGACTGGAAGCACGTAAAGTTTTAGAACTGTATGGCAGACCTCAGCTTTTCAAACTTTTAAAATTGTTGCATCACAAAATTACAGCTACTTAGCATGAACCTTTGTTGCTCATTGTCCCAATTGCATTACCAAGCAGGGTCCCTTCCTTTTCCGAAATGAACCCGAGTGTCGTTGAAATTCAAACGCCAGCATAATTCCATTTCACTGCTTTAATTTCAAAGTTCAGTTAAAGTATTGATAGATGGCTTAAATACTTAGGTTACACAAGCACAAATTAAGAGTGCTAGTTTTGTTACCATATTTTAGCTTACCTGTGACTGCAGCTCAGCTTGGTACGTACTAAATTTTACTATTGTTAATTGTTCAGAATCATTTAATTCAAGTTCAAAGTTAAATCTCTTATTTCTAAATTGCGTAGATTCAAGTAGCTTTTGAAATGATTGTTGAGGCAGTCCAAGACTAACCGTATTTTACTGAATTTCGATGTGCTTCGGAAAGAAAGCTCACTATTAACTTCAGTCACTAAATTAACTTTCGATTTTCCGGTTTTATTAATTCTTTTGCTAAATTAAGTGTAGCGAAATTTATTACTTCTGACAAATTTTCAGTTTTCACACGACACTTGTCAACCTTCAGTTGCCACGCTTCTAGTGCTAATTATATGTGTAATAATCTTTCTTTTTCAGTTACTATAGTAATTGTCCTTAGGACTAGCGACCGTAATTTCCCCCAAATCTCAAATATCTAATTACCGCTAGTTGATTGTTAACGTAACGGCCGCACATTTACTTTCTTTATTAACTCTACCCCTATTTCAAAATTAATTTCCACCAGTTTCATTAGCATTTTTCCTTTCATTTAGATGTAACCCTTTCCTCCCTCTTTACCGACAAATTAACGTCGGTGACGATTGCTTTTCCCAAATTTCCATTAGGTACACGCGGTTTAATTTTTCACTGTCATTAAGGTCGATAAGAGAGGGGGAGGTTACAAGGTGACTCCTCTGTATAAGAGAACAAAAGGAGGAACACGCAAAATTACAGACCAACCTCCCTAACATCGGTTTGCTGCAGAATCCTTGAACATATTCTAATTTCGAATATAAAAATTTTTCTTGAGATCAAGAAGCTTATGCCACGAATCGGCATGATTTTAGGAGGAATTGTTCTTGCGAAACTCAGCTTGCTCTTTTCTCACTATATACAACAATGAACAATGAATGAAGGCCAACAGGTAGATACTATATTTCTAGATTTCCGGAAAGCGATTTGCACAGTGTCCATTGCAGGCTGTTAAATAGGGTACGAGCATATGGAACAGGTTCACAGATATGTAATTTTGCTCGAATATTTCTTAAGTTATAGTACCGACCACAATGTCCTCGACGGCAAGTATTCGTCAGAGACGAGGGTATCGCCAGGGGTGCCCCAGGGAAGTGTGACAGAATGGCTATTGTATTCTATATGTATAAAAGATGTGGCACACAGGGTGGGCGGCAATCTCAGGTTGTTTGCTGATGACGTAGTGGTGTACGGTAACGTGTCGAAGTTGAGTAACAGGATGCTGGATGACTTAGACGAAATTTCTAGTTGGTGTGACGAACGGCAGCAGCTAGCTTTAAATGTAGAAAATGTAAGTTCATGCGATTGAGTAGGAAAAACAAACCCATAATGTTTGGATACAGTATTAGTAGTATTCTGATCGACAAAATCACGGCATTTATACTGAAGTACCAAAGAAATAGGCAGGTTACTGCTGCTACAATGGCAAGTTATCAAGAGTTAAGTGAGTTTGAAGGGGGTGTCATAGTCGGCAACACATCATCTCCGAGGTAACGATGAAGTGGGGATTCTACCGTACGACCATTTCACGAGTATACCGTGAATATCAGGAATCGGCAAAATATCGAATGTCCGACATCGCTGCGGCCGGAAAAAGTCTTGTAAGAACGGGACCAACGACGACTGAAGAGAATCGTACAGTGTGACATAACGACACTCTTCTGCAAATTGCTGCAGATATCAATGCAGGGCCATCAACTAGAGTCAGCGTGCGAACCATTGTACCCTTGTGTGCCCTTGATGACAGCACGATAAAAAGTTTTACGCGTCGCCTGGACCCACCGACACCGACATTGGACTGTTACTGATTGGAAAAAATGTTACCTGGTCGGACGAGTCTCTTTTTAGATTGTATCGAGCGGATCGAGGTGTACGTATATGGAGACAACCTCATGAATCTATGGACGCTGCACGTCAGCATGGGACTGTTCAAGCTGGTGGAGGTTCTGTAATGGTGTGGTGTGCGTGCTGTTGGAGAGATACCGGACCTCTGACACCTCTAGATATGCCTCTGACAGTTGGCACGTATTAAGCATCCTGTCTGAAGACCTGCGTCCGTTGATGTCCATTGTGCACTCCGACGGACTCGGGCAATTCCAGCAGGACAATGCGACACCCCCCACATTTAGAACTGCTGCTGAGTGACTCCAGGAACACTCTTCTGAGTTTAAACACTTCCGGTTGCCACCAGACTCCCCAGACACGGACATTACTGAGCATATCTGGGATGCCTTGCAACGTGCCATTCAGAAGAGATCTCCACACCTTCGTACTCTTACGGATTTATGGACAGCCCTGTAGGATTCAGTGTGTCATTTTCCTTCAGCGCTATTTTAGATATTGGTCGAGTCCATGCTACGTCGTGTTGCGGCACTTCTGTGAGCTCGCGGGGGCCCTACACGATATTAGGCAGTTGTACCAGTTTCTTTGGCTCTTCAGAGTATCTGGACGTAACGTTGCAAAGTGATATTAAATGCAATGAATGGGTGAGGACTGTGGCAGGAAAGACAAATGTTCGACTTCGTTTTATTTGGAGAACCTTAGGAAAGTGTGGTTCAGCTGTAAAGAAGACGGGATGTAGGATGCTGGTGGGACCTATTCTTGAGTACTACTCGACTGTTGGTATCCGTACCAGGATGGACTGAAGGGAGACATCGTAGCAGCTCAGAGGTGGGCTACTAAATTTGCTACTGGCAGTTTCGAACAACACGCAAGTGTAACGGAGCTGCTTCGGGAATTCAAAAGGAAATCCCTGGACGAAATACAAAGTTCTTCTCGAGGAACACAACTGCGAAAATTTAGAGAACCATCATTTGAAACTGGCTGCACTATGATTATGTTACCTTCAACGTACATTGCGTGAAAATACCACGAAGATAAAATACGAGAAATTAGGGGTCATTTCCCTCATTCTGTTTACTAGTGAACAGGAAAGGAGATGACTAATAACGGTGTACCCTCCACCACCCCTCGTAATGTGGACTGCGCAGTATCGGTGTACATGTAGATTTGGATAAGATATTTCCCTGCTCAAAATATGTGGGACAAACACCTAGAAGTTGATGACGAGGACAGTGCAGTGTGAGATATCTGTTCAAATCCATCGACCAACCGCGACCACATATTGCCGTCTACCGTCTTTCCAGCCACGCATGGTACGTTACCACTTCTGGTGTCCGCGGTGAAGTTCCCAGAAACGTGTCATGGACAACTGCAGATGAATCTACCACCTCCATTGTATCTTCAGTTCAGTTTCTTGTCTTATCTTTTATTGAAGTGTACAACATTGAAATTTCTACCTCTTTTTATGTTCATTTTTCGCATATTCATAATTAAATAATTTCTGATGTAAATATTTTGGTTGTAGTTGAAGCCTGTTACATCTCTATCGGATCTTTCTGAAATATTCAAAGTAAATCATATTTCAGCAATACAAGGAGCGAAAAGATATTAATGTATGGTGTATGTATTCCATTTAAATCTACGCTGCCTCCTCCATGCCCATGGTAACTACATTGGAGGTGGCTACATACTATATACGGCTATTTCCACATTGGAAGACCTTTTGATACTGCCTATCTTAGTTTCACGTGTGTTGACGGCCTGTCTACTAGCTGGTGGCTCAAGCCACGAAATTCTTCGATGGAAAAGTTTGCCGCTCTGTTAGCCAATTTACCAACTGTAGGGTAAGTGTCCGAGCCTTATGCGCACTTAATGGGCGTTTTCATCAACGAGTGCAAAATGGGATTACTTCTGGCGTGGACCATCCTGCTGTGACGATATCAAAGAAAAGATGAAGCAATCCATTTACCTCGATAGGAAGCATGCGAGAATCGATGGAAACACAAAAACGGTAGAGAGTCAAAACCTGAGGGCAGAACGAACCGTCTGCTGTGACTTAGCATTAACGTCCCATTGAGGACAGTAAAAGAGAGTAGTCGGAATAGGGTGATTGTTACTGATGGTTGCATAAGTCAACCGAAAGGTAAAATGGAAACATGCGCTATGGAGAAGAATGGTCTCCCAATGATCCCAATATATTCCAATGACGGCATTTAGTCATATTTGTTAACGGAGTTTGATATTGGGCCAACATTTGTTGTTCTGTGGCCTGTGAAGTATTTGCTGTCGTCAATGCAAACAAACAATCAAGTGCACGTATTCAGTTATTTTATGTATTTATTTTGATACTATATCCAATGTTCCAGTTAATAACGGAATTATTGAACTCGAATTGATGCAGTTTTACTAAATACATTTGGAATATTATGATCATTTAGATATGTAAGTGGATCATATACTAGTTTTGGAATAATAACTAAATGAGCTGCATATTTTCAATATTTCAAATAGATTCATTCATCTCGTCAGAAACTTGAAGTTTTGCAAGATGAAATTACAATGACGAGATGAAAGAGATGAATGGAAGAAACATTCCCTTTACTATATAGTAAAATTTAAAATAATACGCAGGATACAATTTAACTAGTGCATTAATGCGACAATCCTACCCGCCAGAGTAGCCGAGACCGCTAATGCGCTGCTTTCTGGGCTCGTTTAGGCGCGCCGGCCTCGGATCGAATCCGGATGGCGGATTAACGACGGGGGCCGGTATGCTGGCCAGCCTGGATGTGGTTTTTAGGCGGTTTTCCACTTCCTGCAAGGTGAATACTGGGCTAGTCCCCACAATTTTGGCCTCAGTTACACTACTCGCAGACATCTGAAAAACGTTCGCACTATTCCATGGCTTACACTAGACACAGACAGCTGGGGTACACTGGTTCCGTCCTGAGTGTTCGGGGTGGCGGCAGGAGGAGCGTCTGGTCACCCTCTGCAACTAACACTGCCCAATCACTAGTAACCTGGCCGATCCCGCGTTGCAGCGGGAAAAAGGCCGCAAGAAAGAAAGGAATTAATGCGACATTCCTATGACAATATTTCTTGTAATTAATCACCATAAATTCAGTAGAGGACAGAAGTATTTTCCAAAATGGTGTTTCTGCAGATAGGTTTCAAATTATGGAGGTTTCCTAACAATATACATTAGGAGTACACTGAATTGTCTTGTACTTCAATAACAGATAAATCTCTGCATGAAACTCCTTTTGCATTGTTATGCTGGTCCTGATTTGAATTGGCGTGTTTGTTTTGCTGTTCACCAAGAATTTTGTACATAATAGCGGTTTAGAAAGTAGGAAATAAAAACGAAAAGCATTAATAGTCATACGACGTCACCGCATTAGATACAAATACGTAGGAAGAAGAATACGTAACGAGTTTATGTAAATATTACTGTACTGTAATGGATTTGCATTTACTAAACAAAAATAAAGAATTTAGCCAACAGCTTAAGACGACATACCGCTTTAGCAGTGTCTGCAGCACTTGTGTATGACTTAGGAACAAGCCTCAAAAGGGAAAAATAATTTAAGCAGTATTTATTTTCTGTCAGCCGGACGCTCGACCAGGAATAGGGCATTTGCTCCTACAACATGCACTATCGAAACACGTCTTAGAACCAACGTCACACGATTACTCAGCTTATACCTTTCAGCTATTTCGTACACTTCTGAAATTAACTGAAAGACGCGACTAGATATCTCACAGCATGAGAGAAAACCCGTGAGGGATAAGACTCCTATTTCGAGTCCAGGGCGGGCTCACAGTTTCAATCACTCAGGAAGTTTCCAAATCCCCTCTTAAGAACGAAAGATTATTTTAGATAACTAATTCTAATAATAGAAGTAGCACAAGATGCGATGTAATAGCGAATAAAAGCGTTTAACCTGAAAGTGTGAAATTTGACTTCGATCAGTGATGATCGTCTTCACATCTCGGTACTATTTTCCATTTCACTTTACGAAGTCTTTTGATTCTGTCGTGAGCCAGATATGGAAACAGTTTCACAAACTGCAACATAGTCGAGGGCAGAAACAATGTTACATAAAATATAGAATTTGTTTCTTTTCTTAGCTATCGTGTTGCAGCTTGCGAAACTAGTTCTCTGTAAACTTAGGGGAGAAAAGAGTACTAAATCTAAAAATGCTCTTCAGTGAACCCAATCAGTAGCCGGAGCACAAATACACTACTGGCCAATAAAACTGCTACACCAAGAAGAAATACAGATGATGAACGGGTATTCAAAAAATGGTTCAAATGGCTCTGAGAACTATGGGACTTAACATCTTAGGTCATCAGGCCCCTAGAACTTAGAACTAGTTAAACCTAACTAACCTAAGGACATCACACACATCCATGCCCGAGGCAGGATTCGAACCTGCGACCGTAGCAGTCGCGCGGTTCCGGACTGCGCGCCTAGAACCGCGAGACCACCGCGGCCGGCTGAACGGGTATTCATTGGACAAATATGTTATACTAGAACTGACATGTGATTACATTTACACGCAATTTGGGTGCATAGATCCTGAGAAATCACTACCCAGAACAATCACCTCTGGCCGTAATAACGGCCTTGATACGCCTGGGCATTGAGTCAGAGCTTGGATGACGTGTACAGGTACAGCTGCCCTGCAGCTTCAACACGATACCACAGTTCATCAAGACTTGGCTGGCGTATCGTGACTAGCCAGTTGCTCGGCCACCATTGACCAGACGTTTTCAATTGGTGAGAGATCTGAAGAATGTGCTGGCCAGGGCAGCAGTCGAAAATTTTCTGTATCCAGAAAGCCCCGTACAGAACCTGCAACACGCGGTCGTGCGTTATCCTGCTGAAATACAGGGTTTCGCAGGGATCGAATGAAGGGTAGAGCCACGGGTAGTAACAAATCTGAAATTTAACGATCACTGTTCAAAATGCCGTCAATGTGAACAAAAGCTGACCGAGACGTGTAACCAATGGCACCCCATACCATCACGCCGGGTGATACGCCAGTATGGCGATGACGAATACACGCTTCCAATGTGCGTTCACCGCGATGTCGATAAACACGGATGCGACCATCAGGATGCTGTAAACATAATCTGTATTCATCCAGAAAAATGACGTTTTGCCATTCGTGCACCCAGGTTCGTACACCATCGCAGGCGCTCCTGCCTGTGATGCAGCGTCAATGGTAACCGCGTCCGTGGTCTCCGAGCTGATAGTCCTTGCTGCTGCAAACGTCGTCGGACTGTTCGTGCAGATGGTTGTTGTCTTGCAAACGTCCCCATCTGTTGACTCAGGGATCGAGACGTGGCTGCACGGTCCGTTACAGCCATGCGGATAAGATGCCTGTCGCCTCGACTGCTAGTGATACGAGGCCGTTGGGATCCAGCACGGCGTTCCATATTACCCTCCTGAACCCACCGATTCCATATTCTGCTAACAGTCATTGGATCTCGAGCAACGTGAGCAGCAATGTCGCGATACGATAAACCGCAATCGCGATAGGCTACAATCCGACCTTTATCAAAGTCGGAAACATGATGGTACACATTTCTCCTCCTTAAACGAGGCATCACAACAACGTTTCACCAGGCAACGCCGCTCAACTACTGTTTGTCTATGAGAAATCGGTTGGAAACTTTCCTCATGCGAGCACGTTGTAGGTGTCGCCACCGGCGCCAACCGTGCGTGAATGCTCTGGAAAGCTAATCATTTGCATATCGCAGCATCTTCTTGCTGTCGGTTAAATTTCGCGTCTGTAGCAAGTGATCTTCGTGGTGTAGCAATTTTAATGGCCAGTAGTGTACGTTTTTATGCTTACAGACCGGAATAATACAAACAAATTTTAAACACATAGAGTTGAGTACTGTATATTGCAGGCCCGCCCCTCGGTGCTTCCCCGAGGCCCATTAAACGTAACACGTGTTTCGTGAAGTACCGCTGATGTTCCGACAAACGGAGCGCCGTAGACTGCGCTAATGGTTATCTGAGTAACATCCCCCGGAATCCCAGCGGCACACGTTTTGCAGTGCCGCTGCTAAACAATTCTAAACTCTTCACATCGTGCATTAAACATTCCTCGCGGCCCGGCTGCGCCGCACCTTTGCCGCGCACGGGCGCATGGGAGCCGCGGCATTAGGCCGGCCGACTTAAGCCCGACTTCCCCGCAGACACCAGCACTCGCCCTGAAGTGCTCCGGGTCCGCCCTAATCCTGCAATCCACTTACGCAACCGGTTTCAATGGGAGGAGTGGAGGGGGGCGAGGGGGGCGGTCTTTCCGCGGAAAGCTGCGTCTGCTACTCGGAAATAATAATTACCCGCAAAGCCCTGGTCGTTGCCTGTTGTGAAATAGCGCATCATGTGAGGAGAGAACGAAGGTAATACGAATATGAATATTTAGGGAAATGCAGATTGATCCGACGTGTCCGTGTTATGTTAATAAGATCATTAAGCGTCACACACAAACGTCGTATTGGGTCAATAATATTTCTGGTGAAATATAAGCTGTCTCCAAAAGGTTTAACACACTTCACAGGACTATATCTTCTATGTAAATGAGCAGAAACTCGTGATGAATTTAAAATTACCCATTTTAACTGACTATTTCTCCGTTTCTTGGTAGAAGAACGTTACAAGAAATTAAAAGTACTGTACTGCTTATTTTATACAGGTTTAATTTAT
The DNA here is from genome assembly GCF_023898315.1 of Schistocerca nitens. Lineage (NCBI taxonomy): Eukaryota > Metazoa > Arthropoda > Insecta > Orthoptera > Acrididae > Schistocerca > Schistocerca nitens. Next base: position 75,949,277 of record NC_064614.1, read on the forward strand.
TGTTTTAACCGGTTTTCTGCCTACAAGGCTATAACAGACCTGCACCTTCGGTTATTAAGGTTTTCAAATGACACTTGGACCTAATGCTCCCTTTTGTTTGGGGAGGAGATCCATGCCAAAGAATAATCAAAATCCTGATAGGAGCAGATACTAGAATGAAATTTTCACTCTACAGCGGAGTGTGCGCTGATATGGAACTTCCTGCCAGATTAATACTGGCCGAATTAAAGCTGTGAGGACGGGGCGTGAGTCGTGCTTGGGTAGCTCAGTTGATAGAGCACTTGCCCGCGAAAGGCAAAGGACCCGAGTTCGAGTCTCGGTCCGGCACACAGTTTCAATCTGCTAGGAAGTTTCAAGAGCAGCTACAGTTATAACCGAATGTGCCGGACAGAGACTCGAACTTGGGACCTTTGCATTTCGCGGGAAAGTGCTCTACCAACTGAGAAACATCCCCCAGGCTGTGGCTAGGCCATGTCTCCGCAATATCCTTTCTTCCAGGAGTGCTAGTTCTGCAAGGTTCGCAGGAGAGCTTATGTGAAGTTTGGAAGGTAGGAGACGAGGTACTGGCCGAATTAAAGCTGTGAGGACGGGGCGTGAGTCGTGCTTGGGTAGCTCAGTTGGTAGAGCATTGCCCGCGAAAGGCAAAGGACCCGAGTTAGAGTCTCGGTCCGGCACACAGTTTCAATCTGCTAGGAAGTTTCAAGAGCAGCTACAGTTATAACCGAATGTGCCGGACAGAGACTCGAACTTGGGACCTTTGCATTTCGCGGGAAAGTGCTCTACCAACTGAGAAACATCCCCCAGGCTGTGGCTAGGCCATGTCTCCGCAATATCCTTTCTTCCAGGAGTGCTAGTTCTGCAAGGTTCGCAGGAGAGCTTCTGTGAAGTTTGGAAGGTAGGAGACGAGGTACTGGCCGAATTAAAGCTGTGAGGACGGGGCGTGAGTCGTGCTTGGGTAGCTTAGTTGGTAGAGCACTTGCCCGGGAAAGGCAAAGGACCCGAGTTCGAGTCTCGGTCCGGCACACAGTTTCAATCTGCTAGGAAGTTTCAAGAGCAGCTACAGTTATAACCGAATCCTTATCGCGCGACTACTTTCGCGTGGTAACGACCGAAAGAAATTTTGAAAAAAAAGGTAAAAACGAAAAATACTTAGTGAAATTTGGAATAAATAAACTGAATTTTGTATAATTTTAGATTGCAAAATACTTAAGAACAGTCGCTAGCTCCCAATGTGATCAAAAATTAGTGTATGATAATTGATTTTTTATTATTGACTATTACTGAGATGTAATCAGGCGAGAACGGAATCAAAAGCAGTAATTAGAGCTCAGATATGAAAACGCGGTTAATATCGTGATTTAATGTTAACCGTAAAATAATTTATGCGAAACAGTTCGCATAATGAATAACTCGGCTTTACTATTACTGGTTTTAGTAACGCAAATGTCCACAAATGTTTTCTACTATGGTAAGTTATGTCAGGAAAGTTCATAAACGTTTTTTTTTTTTTAATAGAAGGATCAGTAATTTTATATGTATATGGACTGAAGTGGCAAGGGAAAATTTGTATCAATCTCGGAAATCGAACCTGGGTCTCCTGTTCATTAGGCAGGTATGCTTGCCACAAGCCACATAGGCACAGTGCTTTACACAAATGCATGTATTACCCTGGCACACCTCACTCTTCGATCTAAATTCTCACTGTCGCCCCAGTTTGCTTTAAATTCCCCCTTACAGCTCTCCATTTTTCTGCAATATTACCTCAGCATCGAACATAAATAGAGGATCCAACCTGAAACCCAGGTTTAGGTACTTAAACAAATGAAATGACACAATTTCAGTGATGTTACTGGTCTTATACAGATATGATTTTTTATGTATATAGATTGAAGCAGTGAGTGAAAGTTTGCACCAAGGCCGGGAATCGAACGTGGGGCCCGTGCTTACTAGGCAGGTTCATTAGCCACTAAGTCACCTTGGCATAAATGTTCACTCAACTGCACGGGTTACTCTAACACGCCTTCCTCCTCTATATACATAAAAAATCATGACTGCATGAGACCAGTGAAGTCTCTGAAATTGTGTCATTTTATTTGTATAAGTAATTTTACACTGTACTGTTAAGTAATTTGCAAATGTGAGCATGTGGGGCGGCAGGTTGGAAAATTATTATGGTGGTTTAAAATTTGTTTGCATGTTGAAACACTGCATTTCCCGACTGATGCACCATATGTGGGGTGGTGGGTGGATAAATAATTGTTAAATGTTCCTATTATTTAGAATGTTAATTATGCTGTCTTTCGCCGTTCTCAACACTGGCTCTCTAACTACAATATTGGCAACCAGAAAGTGATTAGCAAACGTGAAGCCTGTAATTAGAATTCCTAGTGCCCACTTCATCTGAGAATACACTTACAGTTACAGCTTATAGCTCTGAGGAATTTAGGAGATTGTCCAGGATTTATAATCAAAAACGGTCGTGAAAAAAAACGTTCTGTATTCTGAAAGTCACAGATGAAAACAAAAGAATCCACACAATCTAACTAACAGAGCAGTTCAGAATCTAATGCGCTGATGCCACTATAACTGTCCAAATTAAATATTTAAATGAATGCTCTCCATGATTTGATGATAATGTTTCATCAAACGCCACGCTAAATAATGGTAGAATGTTTGTCCCGCGGCGGCACGTGAAAATACGACAATACGCAAACTGAAGCTAGATAATGAAAATCATCCCAGAATTGACACCTCACTCGAAAATGATTTCATGGTTACACGTATCCCGAGTAACTTAATACGGATTCCGAGGCTGTTTGTAGCAATGATACCGACGCGACGCGACTCCCGACGCAGATGGCGTGCTATTCGGCGTCTGGAGAGAACTGGGGCCTTGCTTCCTCGCGCAGCGTTCTTATACACTCCTGGAAATTGAAATAAGAACACCGTGAATTCATTGTCCCAGGAAGGGGAAACTTTATTGACACATTCCTGGGGTCAGATACATCACATGATCACACTGACAGAACCACAGGCACATAGACACAGGCAACAGAGCATGCACAATGTCGCCACTAGTACAGTGTATATCCACCTTTCGCAGCAATGCAGGCTGCTATTCTCCCATGGAGACGATCGTAGAGATGCTGGATGTAGTCCTGTGGAACGGCTTGCCATGCCATTTCCACCTGGCGCCTCAGTTGGACCAGCGTTCGTGCTGGACGTGCAGACCGCGTGAGACGACGCTTCATCCAGTCCCAAACATGCTCAATGGGGGACAGATCCGGAGATCTTGCTGGCCAGGGTAGTTGACTTACACCTTCTAGAGCACGTTGGGTGGCACGGGATACATGCGGACGTGCATTGTCCTGTTGGAACAGCAAGTTCCCTTGCCGGTCTAGGAATGGTAGAACGATGGGTTCGATGACGGTTTGGATGTACCGTGCACTATTCAGTGTCCCCTCGACGATCACCAGTGGTGTACGGCCAGTGTAGGAGATCGCTCCCCACACCATGATGCCGGGTGTTGGCCCTGTGTGCCTCGGTCGTATGCAGTCCTGATTGTGGCGCTCACCTGCACGGCGCCAAACACGCATACGACCATCATTGGCACCAAGGCAGAAGCGACTCTCATCGCTGAAGACGACACGTCTCCATTCGTCCCTCCATTCACGCCTGTCGCAACACCACTGGAGGCGGGCTGCACGATGTTGGGGCGTGAGCGGAAGACTGCCTAACGGTGTGCGGGTCCGTAGCCCAGCTTCATGGAGACGGTTGCGAATGGTCCTCGCCGATACCCCAGGAGCAACAGTGTCCCTAATTTGCTGGGAAGTGGCGGTGCGGTCCCCTACGGCACTGCGTAGGATCCTACGGTCTTGGCGTGCATCCGTGCGTCGCTGCGGTCCGGTCCCACGTCGACGGGCACGTGCACCTTCCGCCGACCACTGGCGACAACATCGATGTACTGTGGAGACCTCACGCCCCACGTGTTGAGCAATTCGGCGGTACGTCCACCCGGTCTCCCGCATGCCCACTATACGCCCTCGCTCAAAGTCCGTCAACTGCACATACGGTTCACGTCCACGCTGTCGCGGCATGCTACCAGTGTTAAAGACTGCGATGGAGCTCCGTATGCCACGGCAAACTGGCTGACACTGACGGCGGCGGTGCACAAATGCTGCGCAGCTAGCGCCATTCGACGGCCAACACCGCGGTTCCTGGTGTGTCCGCTGTGCCGTGCGTGTGATCATTGCTTGTACAGCCCTCTCGCAGTGTCCGGAGCAAGTATGGTGGGTCTGACACACCGGTGTCAATGTGTTCTTTTTTCCATTTCCAGGAGTGTATATAAAGCCGCGGTGCGGACGGCTAAGGGAACGCCTGATCAAATCGGCTCTCCCGACCAGCCGCTGGGCTAGTAATGCACCACATTAAGTTATTGAATAAATCTTAGCTTCTTTTGCTGATGGCCAATGAAGCTCTCAGTTTAAATGTGTATTCAACAACAGGTGAGTATTCATAATAAAAGTTTGACGTGGCTAAGTTAAATATTTTGGGCGAGAGAATTAATTTAATTACACTGCACGCAGTAGACGAGCTCTGAACTGGCCCTTTGGAGATATGCTATCGCTATAGTTTTATAGGTATTCAAATGAAACTTCTCACATCCTTATGGTGATAGCGGATCTCCATTCTACTTAAATATAAACATCCTAGCCTTATTTATTAGCCTACTTAATCTATATTGCTTCCTTAAGTTTTAAGACGAAAACCAGAAAATCATGAATTTCCACTAAAATTTTAATTTGTGAAACCCAAAGTATTGTTTTTATTAAATTATTATGAAAGAGGAATTTAAATTTAAATTTTTAATTCTCTAGCTCTTTTCTGTTGCGCCAATGATTTTTACAGAAAAACGTCCAAGTTTCGAAAATGGCTAAAGTTATCGAACTGATATTCAACACATGTTGTTTTAGTATTACTCCTGACATGTTAGAACCGTTTTAGGTTATTTGCTCGATTTTTAAAGTATTGCGCAACACTTATGACGTCAGAGCTAGTTACAGCGGACTGGCTGGCACACAATGGAAAAACTGATGTGAATTTACTATGGCATGAGTAGGCTGCTTCCCTACAAGCAGCGTTTGCAATGCACACATAAAACGTAAATTATTCTGAAGTAATATTTTGTCAACATTCATTTAAATTATACTTTTACTCTTTTACTAATAGTCGTTATCTTTTTCTCAGTTTTGTAAATTGCACTTTTTTATTTTAGTTACCGAAATTAAACAGACTCATTACTTTCATTATTCTACTGTTCCTTCGCTGCTGTTATTCTCGGAGTCAATAACGATGATGGGATAGGAAAGTGCTAGGTAACTGATTGAAGTGAAGTTAACAAACACTATAACAGATGCCGCACTAAACACTCTGTCACTCATATAACAAAGATACTACGCAGGCTAGCCTTGTACAATCTAAGGATGAAACTGGTCGGATCTTACTTCGACGAATTCTGCTAGTTCGATGTAAGGCATTGTATGGCAACAGGCTCCTTTTTACCGTCACTCCACATAAGAAGTTTGGGACCGCAATACTCGTCTTCAGTATTAATTTCTATAGATGACAATGTACTGTGCCCATTCACAACCACATAACATGCCTGACCATATATTAAAATTCTTCCAGTTTATTCCTTACATTTCCACGCACTGGGTCTACACTTGAGCCCTTGTCACTAGCAAATCTGTCTTTAGCGACTACTTCTGTCCGACTCCACGTTTATGCACCCAGCAACAATATTCCTTACTTAAAACGTGTTCTTTGGCTCTAGACAATAGAAAACTTCCTTGAGTAGGTCAGCCCTTTTACTAAACCATAATCAGAATGTTGTAACTATTTCGTTTCAATTAATTCCTTAACATTTAATTGTATGATAACATTAATAAAATAAGGTAGGGTACATATGACAGAAAATATATCACAGTTACATTATGCGTGGTCGTGCGGTAGCGTTCTCGCTTCCCACGCCCGGGTTCCCGGGTTCGATTCCCGGCGGGGTCAGGGATTTTCTCTGCCTCGTGATGGCCGGGTGTTGTGTGCTGTCCTTAGGTTAGTTAGGTTTAAGTAGTTCTAAGTTCTAGGGGACTTATGACCACAGCAGTTGAGTCCCATAGTGCTCAGAGCCATTTGAACCATTTTTTTAGTTACATTATGGATACAGAATAAACTGTGCGGTAAGTTTATTAGGCACTGTGTTGTTGAGTTTCAAGGCCATCATCAGAATTAGTGCTGTCAATAGTGTTTGTAAACAACATTGGAAAAGATATTACACATCTAGATCAAGGCACAAACACACAGTAAATGATGTCTTTGACAATGTGGTTATAATGCAATTTAAACTGAGCAATAAATAAATATGGAGGGAACAAACGGGATAAAGATTAACTATTAACTGCAGAACCATGCCTATGTGACAGTGTACATTAATAAAGAGACACAAAAAGAAATAAAACAAAATTATTACTTGAGAAGGCTACTTCAAGAGGTATTACACATAAAGAGTGATACAGAAACCTTTTAAAAGAAAAAATTAATAATTGTAACTAAAGAACATATGGTCTACGTAAGCAGTCTGAATAATGTAAACGTAAATGAATAAATGCAGGAAAATGAACGAATATGAGGAGGCACACACAGTAAATGTCGTATTTGACACATGATGATATTGCAATGTAAAAAAGGTAAGTAATTAAATAATACATCAATACAAAGGGAGACATGGTACTCGAAAACAGTGACTTTGTAACAGTATACATCAAATAAACAAACCAAATAAAATGAAATAAGTACCTGTTGAGATAACTGCAAGAGTTATTAAATATGGAAAGTGATACAAAAACCTCTTGAAAGAAAGAATCAGCAACTATAACTTCAGAATGTATAGAGTACATAGACAATTTCAGTAAAATAAAAGAAATCGGTGGCTATGGAAAATAAAGGAATATGAAGGAAAAGGCAGTGTGAGAAGTAACGGAAAACTGAGAGTGTTTTTTGAAGTTTAAAAAGACTGAAAGTATTAAGCGATGGTAGGTCTTTTAAGATTAGGTCTGGACTGTGGGCCTGATGTTTGTTGATTTTTGTTATTTTTACATTGTGTTTATTTAATAATGTAAACTGTTAAGTAGTTTAATGTTACTGTTGCTCCATTTCACCCCATTTATCTTTATTTATGGTCCAACCTTTTAATTTTTAAATTCCATTACCATTTCATTGTCAGGGTTCTCATTTATTATGTGCTTGTGCTTCAATCTAGATGCACAATATGTTTTCCATTGTTGTTTACAAACATTGTAAAATCCGTGACAACAATAGTCAGTTTAGGTCTCATGATAGCCTTGTAAGCCAAAAACCAGTTAACACAATAAATTAATCCTGTAGAACACAAGCAACAGAGAGCTTTTCGTTTGTTAATTAAATTACTCATTGGACTAAATGTTAATACAAGATGTTGCCTGTTACATTAACTGACATAGACACTTGGTGTGGGACTACACATTTATGTTTGGGATCAAAGTTTTGATTTATCTTTCAAAAATTTTTTTTATATTGAAAACTAATTCTGTATTGGTGTTGATCAGAGACATCTCCGCGGTGTCAGAGGGGCGTTATGGCTTTCGCAGCACATATTTCGGTGTTAATAAGGCATGACTAGCTAGTTTGAATACAATCGTTGAGATTTACAGTTCTGCATCTTCCCGTCAGCCTCAGGTGATGCCTTGTGCCAGTGACGTGGTGGAATTACGCTGACTCCCGTTGTCGAGACGGCTGGCTCGTCGCCAAGGCTGTTCCTCCAACAGTACAGTTGAAGTCTTGGAGGCTGCTGTCTAACAGTCTGCAGGTGAAGCTGTAGCAAGAGGGTTTGGGCCACACTGTTAGAGCACCCTCAGTACCACTCTGGAACATGACGATGATCTGCGATGACCCATTACGATGAACTGTACTGCCGGAAATTCTATGGTCAGCTGATTTGGCTCCACCGGACAGGTAGGCCCTTGAAACCTGGAAGTGCTTGTAGGGATGATCAGGAACAGAGGCATCAGCTGGTGCTCTAACCCAACAGTAAAGACGATGTTAGTGTGACAAGCACTTTGAGATGTACTGGTGTTGGCAGATCTTCAGTCTCCCCATTGACGATGTAGTAGGCAGTGGCCAATGCCGAGTCTCTTGAGTGGCAGGTCATGGTTACTTGGATATTCTCGTCTCAAAAACATCAAGGAAGAATGTTTACGAGAAAAGTTCAAACACCCAACAGAGGATGTCATTTTACAGTGATAACCACTCAACTGAGTGCTTCAGGACGAATGCCTAGCATCCTAATGACCAACTGAACACTGAGGTACTGCAGTATTTACGGACACAGGCGGGAGGTAATTACGTGGAGCTCTGTTCGTTAGGGCAGAATGTGGTCCACTTATTTACTAGCGAGCAGCGGTGCTCGTTCTGTGTTGTTTGATTAACGACTTGTTACAGGCTATTGGCTGCACTGTCAAGTCTCTGAAATGTGTTATTCCAGGGTAAAGCCTGTTGCTCAATGCAACAAGCGCTAACGAATGTAATCTGCCTTTCTCTCTCTCAGTTGACATTTTGCTCAAAGTGTTACTGGTATCCGGGGTGATGATGTAGCAACGTGTGGAAATGTACGCGACTGATTTACAGTGTTCGTTTTTTTTTAAAAAAAAAAAAGAAAAAAGTAAAAATCATGAACTTAAGGAAAATTTTCTTCTCCTATGTCTGCCTGCTTAGCTGGGTGGTAACGTGCTAGCCTCCCATGCAAGTGGGGCCGGGTTCGATTCCCGGCCGGGTTGGAGATTTTCTCCGCTCGGGGACTTGGTGCTGCGCAGTGTGCGATTTGTGCTTTTACCAGTGGGGGGGGATGTCTTAGGGGGCTAGTAAAATTACATATGTTACTAGCTTGGACCGTGGCGTTACCCATGGTTAAACAGTTATTTATAAATAGATGTTAATGCCGAAATTCACTATTCACACGTATGCACTGTCAGAAAAGCCATCCATTGTTATATCTTTAAAAGTACATTATACGTATAGCTTATTTACAAAATCATCTACATACAGGTATACGACGGGAATTCTAAAAGTAAAGGCACATTTGTGAAAAGCTGTACTTATTCTGATGATAGAAAACTGAAACATGCGTTATTTTTCTACGTAACCTCCCTGGACTTCAATGCAGTTTTCACGACGTTTTACGAGGTTTTTTTTTATTTCATCAGAAAATACGTTTTTCGGTTGCATCCGTGACCAATTTTGCACGACAGCAATGTCGTCTTCATCACTTTCAAATCTTCTTCCCTGTAGTGCTTCCGTTAAGGGTCCAAACATGTGACAATCACTTGGAGCCAGGTCTGGACTGTTTGGTGGATGTTCCAGCACCTCGAATCTCAACTCCTTTATTGCGTCGGCTGTCCGTTTGGCAGAATGTGGGCGAGCGTTATCTTGCTGCAGGATGACACCTCTTCACAGTTTTCCACGACGTTTGGATCTGATTGCAGGTTTTAGTTTCGTACGCAACACATCACATCCACCATACAAACAGATCTGGCTCTAAAGCCTCGTTAACGCTGGGGCGCCGTCTTGCAACATTGTGGCATGCTAGGGAAATGTGGCGTGCGTCGTCTTGAAGCATGCTACAACAGGCAACATCTTGCGGCGTATGTTGCATGCGGCAGGTTAATTTATAGCAAAGCAACACAATTTGTGCCACACGTGTGTCGGTCTTACAGTATAAAGGGTGATAAAATATCACGGCGGCGGCCTACTTGGTACTTGCACATGCAGCTAACAACGGAAATGAAAACCAAAGGAAAAGAAAACGATGGTGGAAGAGGAGAGTATTTAAAGAAGGTCCACGAAATAGTATCGTAGGAACTAGAAGCAGACGATGGTGCGTTATTTAGTAATGTGTGCTTTCGTCCCAGGCGCGTTATTCCGCGCCATACCGTTGCCAAAAGGGGTTCAAATGGTTCAAATGGCTCTGAGCACTATGGGACTTAACATCTTAGGTCATCAGTCCCCTAGAACTTAGAACTACTTAAACCAAACTAACCTAAGGACATCACACACATCCATGCCCGAGGCAGGTTCAAATGGCTCTGAGCACGATGGGACTCAACTGCTGAGGTCATTAGTCCCCTAGAACTTAGAACTAGTTAAACCTAACTAACCTAAGGACATCACAAACATCCATGCCCGAGGCAGGATTCGAACCTGCGACCGTAGCAGTCCCGCGGTTCCGGACTGCAGCGCCTAGAACCGCAAGACCACCGCGGCCTGTCAAAAAGGTAGTAAATGTTCGCACAGGTACCGGGCCGGTTACCACCCTGTGTCAGGGCCCGGGGTGGGACTTCCAGCCCCCAGCTCACCCAACTCTACGGTACGACTGCTGCGATATGACTGCCACACCACTTCCCTCGCAAGCTCGCAAGTAAACGGATGCCGCACCTTAGACGAAAGCAACAATGACAACATGAGAATGATGATTTAGTTCTAAATGTTTTGAAATGCTTAACTACTTTTTCAAAATTAATAAGCAAACGTATTAATAGTACTAATAGTAAGACTGTATTAAAAACTTTCAGTGTTCGGCTCCACAAATTTAAATTATATGTAAAGTTTTACCCACTGCGTGGGAAATAAACATCCCAGGTTGGAATGCATAAACTAAAACCAGAGGAGGGGACGGTCTGATGCAGAGGGGGGGAAATCCCCCCATCCCCCCCTGCAAATCGCACACTGGTGTTGCGTTGTCCTAATCATCATTCGCCCGATCTTGACCCAAATGAAATAAGACCTGCACCGGACGGCCGAACATCCCCGAATACGCGCCTCCCGGCCAGCGATGTCATATGTTTATTTCCATTTTTTTCTTCTCCTGCTTGCATTTACGGTGAAACTATTTTGAGAAAATGGAATAAATGTGTTCCAGAATGGAGGGAGTAACTTGCGCACTGACAGACATCAAATTAAAGTATGTAAAGAGTGTAATTATTCATGTATCATCCTGTCACGTGATGAATATGTGACAGAGATATCCAACAATGGATCAGGCAGGGAGGGACGACTGTACAAAAATTAAATTCGCTATTTTGTATTCAAAGATGAATAGAAAGGTTGAAATGCGGTTATAAAAATTCGTCGTGAATCAACAACAACGTAGTTTTGGGAACTCACAGTAAGAAATAAATAAAAAGAAACCTAAAGTTTTAGAAATGGACCACTGGACAATGTAAGCAATGAAGAAATAAGAGAAAAAAACCAGACCTATTACGGTATTACGTACAGAACAGAAAAAGACAGCTTCGACAGTTAGGGAATGCCGAAGAATGGAAAAAGGCAGATGACCAAACAGAGCACTTACATGACAGCCACCCGGAAGAAAAAAAAAGTGGAAGTCCGTGTAAAGTGTGGCTAACGGGCATCCAAGAAGCAATGGAGAAAACAGGAACAGAAGAGGATGAGGAAGAAAGATGAGATTGAGGCGTTTGGCTATTGAGATGTGCAGTGCGGCGACTGCCGTAGGACTCTCGCTAACACAAGAAGAAGAAATTTTTAATGTCTCCTCCATCAGAAGCACGAAAGGCATCCAAAACATAGCAAACTCTTTCTATAACTTAGCGAGTAGGTTCAAGAGTTACTGCACACACTGCTGCTACGCGACATCTCTGCTAGAGAGTTCTGGTACCTGCATTGAGGAGATGTGCGCTCCTGCTACGTTCTGATGCAATCATCAGCTCAGTATAAGTATGAGCTGTTGAAAATGACTGAAGATAGAAGTTAGTATAGACAACAAACAAAATATGTGTGAGCTTTGACTGATAAGCTTTCTATTCCTGTGAAGTCGGATGACTTCTTGTGAAATACGCTGTACTAAAATATGATCCTATAAACTATTATGTGTTTGTTTGATGTGCAATTGCAACGTTAGTCTTTTAACTGATGTGTTGGCTTTAAAGCTATCTGGAAGTGGGAAAGTAATTTCCTAACTCAACACCAAAGCATAAAGCTCGGCTTAGAAGAGTCAATTTTGCACAACTAGCTAGTTAGTTACCAGTTAACAGACATCTCTACAATAATAGACGAGAACTTCTGCAAAGGCACTAGTGAAACAGCTTTCCCTTGCGAAAATACGAGTTCACAGAAATCAGCTTCACAAGGTAATAGGCTTCTAAGGAGCATGACATTTGTCTTAAGCTAATTAGATACACCAGGGAAAATTAAATCTCTGTGCCCGGACAGGGATTTTAACAGTTGTCCTGGCAAACTCGTGATAAGGGCCTAACAATTGGAATCCCTTATCAGGCATGTCAACGTCTCTTTTTAATTCCAGTGAACGCCTATTTTAAGATAAAAATGAATATGAAGGAAAATAATGGCTAATTAAATACGGTCAAGGGTTCAGAAATATTCATAAAAATGGTTCAAATGGTTCAAATGGCTCTGGGCACTATGGGACTTAACATCTGTGGTCATCAGTCCCTTAGAACTTAGAATCACTTAAACCTAACTAACCTAAGGACATCACAAGCATCCATTATCCAGGATGATCATCATGTTAATTCTCGGGCCAAGCCCCGCAGCTTGGCTCCAATCAGTTCTAATGGATTCATATTGTAATGGTACAGTAGCAAAAGTAAAAATGCAGCATTTGTATGAGGTGCTCCATGCTGTGAAAAAGATTGTTTTTCATTTTTCTACTATACTTATCTACCTCTGTGGTGTAAAATAATGGACACAGTTCATATAAAGAGGATTTGAGTTTTCATTTTTGCCTTAAAAATTAAATTGTTATGTTTTATTAATTTAAACAACTTTTATGAACAGTCTTTCATAAAACATCGATAGTTAAGAATTTGTATTTGAAATGGAAACAGGAATTTCGCGGCCAGTATATAATTAGAAGCAAGAAGACGTTCATTAATCATAAAAAAAGTGATGAGTTTCATAAATACGAGATGTAGGCATTTCAAATTGAACAAGAAAAAAAATAATATTGCGGAGATTTGAACTAGTGCACGAATATCCGCATATGGTTCTTACTCAATTACGTAACTGGCTGCGCTGCACACGTTCGAAGTGGATTTATTTATCAGCTGCAGTATATAGAACGCTGGGAAAACTTGAAAGCCGATTATCTCCGTAAATTTACGAAAAACATTAAGACCAGCCTATTTCTCGGCACTTTTTAACCGTGTTCCACGCGCTTGTTTCGCTACTGAACAGAAAGTAGCCTCAGACATTTTAAGACTGCATACTGCTGTGACTGTACACGATTTTTTAAATAAAAGCTACGTAGCTAAAGCGCGATTAAGAAAAACGTTGACGGCTGTTAATACATTTGAATATCTTAAAGTTTCATTTAACGTAACTTAGTAATAAGATATCTAGTACATAAGTAGGACATACTTCCAAGAGTGCAACAACACCAGTGTACGTGTGCTACGGCTTCTGACCAATCATCGCGTTTGTGTTTGTTTACATCGGGTTTATTCTTACGATGAACGGATTATAGTCTTGGGATCATGAGTTGGAGGAACAATGAGGCGTGACCCAAGGTCACAGATGGTTGTAACTGAGGATACACTGATAGGATAATGGCACGTCACGAGCGTCCTCACGTGTTTCCCTCCTGCGGCAGTATCAAGGTGCTAGTTTTCAGGAGGATAACACTCGTCCAACCGTGGAACGTGTCCCCATAAACGTTTTGCGCGTCGTTAAGTTACTCCTGTGATCAACAAGATCCCCAGATTACTCCTGATAGCAGACGTGTGTAACCAGCTCGGATATCAACTCCATCCCATTTACAGTATATTAAAGATCAATTACAACAGTTCTCCGTCATCTTAGGAGAGTGGGTGCAACTGCCATATGATAGACTTACGAATCGCTGTCCTCATCCAGGCCAGACGGGGTGTGCGGTCGTAATGACGTTGGCTTGATTTTATAATCACTGAAATAACATCACCTACTCTCCCAACCCGTGGAGTTTTATTTCGTTTCCTCCTCCCTTTCTAGGTACTTCACCTTTTTTGGTAGTCCATATTTCATTACGGGTTCAGAAAAATCGATCTCAGTTTTATTCTCTTCTTATTTCATTGAAAATTATCATTGTTGTGGCGGAATTGCTTGCAGTGTTACATTGTGAAGCGATATTGTTATCATAATAATTGAAATTCTTTTATTTTGTTTCATTCATGGACTTGTGGACCACGCTATGCATGAAAAAGGGAATTTCACAATTATTTTGGCCTTTCTCTGTAATAAATCATCCATCGCCACGAGCATTCTCTGCAAGAGAAGCGCTATAGGTTATGGTGCGGTATACCTTTCAGATTTTCAAGACGCTCGTTCCTAAGAGAGTCAACCAATATACGGGGGTTGGAATTCTAATAGTGGCAACTATTTATTTACAGGTCGTACAAAATAGATACGTGTTTCAAAGTTTTACTGACCTTTAAAGTAGTCACCATCATTGTGTAAAACCCCGTTGGCAGTGATGTGGAAGTCGTAGGATACTCTTAGCAGTGCCAGTTGTATTGACAGTTCGAGCAGCGCGATCTATTGCCCGACATATTTGTAGCAGTTCTGAAGCGAATGCTGTGAAGTGTTCCCTTCAGGTTAGAAATCGAGTTGAACTCACGAAGGCTTAAGTCAGAGGAGTGCAGTAGGTGGTATAGTACTTCGCAGCCCCATCAGTCAAACAATTCAGTAACAGCTTGCACTGTACGGGCTTGAGCATTCTCCTGCAAAATGATGGTCAGGTACTGCAGAAATTGTCATCACTGCCGTGCGGTTAAAGGCGCTGCAGTCTGGAACCGCGAGACCGCTACGGTCGCAGGTTCGAATCCTGCCTCGGGCATGGATGTTTGTGATGTCCTTAGGTTAGTCAGGTTTAACTAGTTCTAAGTTCTAGGGGACTAATGACCTCAGCAGTTGAGTCCCATAGTGCTCAGAGCCATTTGAACCATTTGAACTTCTGTCTCTAAACTGGACATAGGTTTGTTCCAAAAATGAACAGCATAGATGGATGTATGGTTATTGTGTACCTCAAGGACTTTCGTGAATAGACGTAAGGCTTCGAAATAGGGAGATGATAAATATAAAAAGTGGTCAAAGGTTTCGGCAGAAATTACGTCAGATGAATTTCCTGCCCGAGTATGCATCAGTAGATACAACCTAACTCTGCTGGAATACGCAGGGCGCCAATGACAGAAGAATTGATAGAAGCGCCCGTTAGCTGGTCTGCGGGCCTCTCCAGGGATGTTTATGACGGCGCGCAAAAACACTGGCGGAGGGCGCATGTTATCACGTTAGTGAGCCCTGGCGGCATGTAATTAGCACTCGTAACCGAAATCTGCTTAACATTTGACATTCGGCGCTATAATCCACGTGCACTCCACGCACCAGTCACATCGATGCACACATTAACTCCATGGAGCCCACCGCTGCTGGACGCTTCGTTGGCTATTAATGAGGGTTTATAACCGTGCAACATTAATAAAGCCGCTTTTTCATTTCTCGAGGTATTTGTGTAAATTCTCCAATCGGCGATTGCGCTACAACGGATACCATTAACGCGCCGAGGTAACTGTCAATCCATTTTCGGTATTCCACGCTAGTGGGTCGGTGGGAGATTTCTCTAATTTGACATATTTTCCTAAATAGTATGCGCTTTGTATATGCCAGACTTCAGGTCCTTTCTCTACTTTCCTACTGTACAGACTTACAAACCTCAGAGTCTGAGGAAAACAATGTATAGTCAAGGCGGGAATTTAAAGAGATGGGACCTGGATAAACTGAAAGAACCAGAGGTTGTACAGAGCTTCAGGGAGAGCATAAGGCAACAATTGACAGGAATGGGGGAAAGAAATACAGCAGAAGAAGAATGGGTAGCTTTGAGGGATGAAGTAGTGAAGCCAGCAGAGGATCAAGTAGGTAAAAAGACGGGGGCTAGAAGTAGTCCGTGGGTAACAGAAGAAATATTGAATTTAATTGATGAAAGGAGAAAATATAAAAATGCAGCAAATGAAGCAGGCAAAAAGGACTACAAACGTCTCAAAAATGAGATCGACAGGGAGTGCAAAATGTCTAAGCAGGCATGGCTAGAGGACAAATGTAAAGATGTAGAGGCTTATCTCACTACGGGTAAGATAGATACAGCCTACAGGAAAATTAAAGAGACCTTTGGAGAAAAGAGAACCACCTGTATGAATATCAAGACCTCAGATGGAAACCCAGTTCTATGCAAAGAAGGGAAAGCAGAAAGATGGAAGGAGTATATAGATGGTCTATACAAGAGCGATGTACTTGAGGATAATATTATGGAAATGGAAGAGGATGTAGATGAAGATGAAATGGGGGATACGATACTGCGTGAAGAGTTTGACAGAGCACTGAAAAATCTAAGTCGAAACAAGGCCCAAGGTGTGGACAACATTCAATTAGAACTACTGACAGCCTTGAGAGAGAAAGTCCTGACAAAACTCCACCATCTGGTGAGCAATATGTTTGAGACAGGTGAAATAACTTCAGACTTCAAGGAGAATATAATAATTTCAAGCCCAAAGAAAGCAGGTGTTGACAGGTGTGAATCAGTTTAATAAGTCACGGCTGCAAAATACTAACACGAATTCTTTACAGACAAATGGAAAAACTGGTAGAAGCCGACCTTTGGGAAGATCAGTTTGGATTCCGTAGAAATGTTGGATGGAACACGTGAGGCAATACTGACCCTACGACTTATCTTAGAAGCTAGATTAAGGAAAGGCAATCTACGTTTCTAGCATTTGTAGACTTGGAGAAAGCTTTTGGGAATGTTGACTGGAATACTCTCTTTCAAATTCTGAAGGTGGCAGGAGTAAAATACAGGGAACGAAAGGCTATTTACAATTTCTACAGAAACCAGATGGCAGTTATAAGAGTCGAGAGACATGAAAGGGAAGCAGTGGTTGGGAAGGGAGTGAGACAGGGTTGTAGCCTCTCCCCGATGTTGTTCAATCTGTATATTGAGCAAGCAGTGAAGAAAACAAAAGAAAAATTCGGAGTAGGTATTAAAATCCATGGAGAAGAAATAAAAACTTTGAAGTTCGCCGATGACATTGTAATTCTTTCAGAGACAGCAAAGGACCTGGAAGAGCAGCTGAATGGAATAGCTAGTGTCTTGAAAGGAGGATATAAGATGAACATCAACAAAAACAAAACGAGGATAATGGAATGTAGTCGAATTAAGTCGGGTGATGCTGAGGGAATTAGATTAGGAAATGAGACACTTGAAGTTGTAAAGGAGTTTTGCTATTTGGGGAGCAAAATAACTGATGATGGTCGAAGTAGAGATGATATAAAATGTAGACTGGCAATGGCAAGTAAAGTGTTTCTGAAGAAGAGAAATTTGTTAACGTCGAGTATAGATTTAAGTGTCAGGAAGTCCTTTCTGAAAGTATTTGTATGGAGTGTAGCCATGAAAGGGAAGTGAAACATGGACGATAAATAGTTTGGACAAGAAGAGAATAGAAGCTTTCGAAATGTGGTGCTACAGTAGAATGCTGAAGATTATATGGGTAGATCACATAACTAATGAGGAAGTATTGAATAGGATTGGGGAGAAGAGAAGTTTGTGGCACAACTTGACTAGAAGAAGGGATCGGTTGGTAGGACATGTTCTGAGGCATCGAGGGATCACCAATTTAGTATTGGAAGGCAGCGTGGAGGGTAAAAATCGCAGAGGGCGACCAAGAGATGAATACACTAAGCAGATTCAGAGGGATGTAGGTTGCAGTAGGTCCTGGGAGATGAAGAAACTTGCACAGGATAGAGTAGCATGGAGAGCTGCATCAAACCAGTCTCAGGACTGAAGACCACAACAACAACAACAACAACAACAACAACAGTCATTCACTCCTTCTAATATGTATGTCGATGGCATTGATGTAGAGGACATGTTAGTAATCTGCTTGCAAATGCATTCGCATATAGTAAAGTGAACTCACTTGAATCAGAGCACCATTTTCAACAGAAGATATGTATTCTGAGGAAAGTGCCACGTGGACTAAAAACTGCATTATCTAGCATAAAGAACTGAAAGCTAATAGTTGTCTTACATAGAGCTCTTTAACTGAAGAAGGCTCTCTTTGTCTGTACTAATGTATTTATAATTTCTCCATTCGTTCGGTCGCCCTGTGTAACTATCATTCCTTCATCAATTTCTCTTATATTTCTTTGTCCTTAAGCCAAGTTCTGTTATACGTAAGACTTTCTACAGCTCTTAAGCATTGTACACATTCGGCCAGTAATCCATTTCCTAAATCGTTTCTTTGCTCTCCGAGTAGAATAACACTAGCGATAAGATGAAAAATATACCTTAAACTGCCTCTCTGCATCAAAAATATTAAGGCTGACACGCTGAGGTTTCTATTTTTTTTCTATTAAGTGACTTCCATTTTACTTTCTGATATCAAAGTGATTCTCGTCCTACAGACCTTCAGGATTTTTGTCTTTGTTGTGTATATTATTCTACTTAGCAGTTTAGTTTCTGGATGTGACATGGCTGTTAATGTTGACATTTATCCCCAGTAGCTCCGCTTTGTGGTTACAAATGTGACTCTAAGTTACTAGCTTTAATGTTATCACTCAGTTCTTGTACTTCTTCATCTTCTTCTTCCTGGCCTTTTTCGTCATCCTCTCCGTCAGCTCAGAGAATTTATTGCAATTGCATAAGCAAATTGACAAGGGATTAAGGAAAGAGACTGTCTGGAAGTATGACCACTTGAAGGAAATAGATCCTTGGCAGGAAATATTTCCACCCTTGAGACAATGTATTTCTTTGACTGTATTTTCGAGATATGTCGTTTTCTTCCTTTTTACGGTAAGAACCAAGGAACATAGCCATCTCTCTTTTGTGACTTCCCAAGAGACGGAGCTTTTTTTCTTTATAATTTCGAATCCTGATGCTTTGAAGTTTAGTCTCCCTCTAAGTGGAAGGATATGAAGTACTTCTCCGTACTTCATAAACTCTCTCGTCTAAATGTTAATTACATTCTCTCCCTGCTGTCTGGAAAAAGCTAAGTGTACTATATATCTGCGGTCTGCAAACGCTCTCTCTTTGTGATATATGCTTTTTCCTCTGTAATTTTTAATTTTATCTCTGCAGCGAGAGTACGTAGGGTCCAAACATCAACTGCTTACAACGAACCGCAGTGTTGCAGGTGAAGCTGAGACGAACAATTTGATACAAGGCAACTGTGATGTATTAAGACGAGAAATAATCTCAAATTGGCTACATAAGGCACCTAAGGTACAAGGCATGCGCGGCACGCAACATTTTTTTAACCTTTCACTTTCTTATACGACAGGCTTTCGTTAATACTAGTAAGATAACCTTTCATGTTAGAACCATGAAAGAAAAAGAGTTTGAACAAATTATGCAAAAACTAATTACGTTTTCGATTCGATCTAAGTTTAACACTTACAAGCAGAGTTTCCTCGTAGTAATAAGGCCAGAGAGACAAAACGATTTAATTGTCAAGTTCACGCTGTCTAAATTCACTAAGTTATGAGGTCACTTTTGTAGACCAGTTTGGACTGTTTCCGGATTAGTGGAAAACAAGTGTCCTATATGAAACTATTCGTCTCGACTACACCTCCACTACGGTGGAACGTTGTACACAGTTATCATTTACAAATTTTGTGCCCTTTCTAATATTTAAAAGCATGGTTATAGTAACAACGAAGACAATATAAATTTTGCAAAAAACTGATTCTGGCGAGGCTCGAGCTACAATGGGTTGAGAAGCGTCAAAGCGAACTCGCGTTAACGTCTTGACAACAAAATTCACCTGATGTGAAACTGAAGGAGATAGTTTAGGAAGCTATAGGGCACCTGCTTAGCACCCCTATATTAGTGGTGCTTAATTTACGGGAATTACATGACCTGTTCGTACACATCTTGTGTCACACACCCCGGAAATCTATGAAGGACTTATAGAATCCGTGTCGCTCAAAATCGCTTATGTTTTGACCAACACACTATAAAGCAAGTTGTCATGAAGTTCAAAACGTGTATGTAGATGAATGAATAACTTGCTTGTGATAGTTTCGGAACGCTGAACTAGTGGAGCAGGAAACAGGCATGTTGAATCCAGGTCCTTTGGCATACATGGCCAATAATTTGGATTTTGCAGTTTTTTTAAAGAGGAATTGAATATGAGAAAGGAACCGCTACAGAAGGAGGAAAGAAGGAATAAGGTTTAATATTCTATCGATTATGAGGTGATGAGAAATGGAGCGAAATCTCGGGCAGGTCATAGCTAGGAAAGACAATAGGACGTGAGCGTTTCAGATAAATCAGCCTGAAATTCGCTCTAATCAGGACTACTGGACAGAGATTTGACATCCGCTCTACTCCGTCGTTAGTTAAGTACGCCAGTCCATTCCACCTCACCCTCTATGAACCACAGGAATAGTAGCTAAACAGCGATGGCTGAGAGGCAGTGTCTACGGTAGTAGGCTATTTGAATACCGGTGGCACGGGAGATCCTCACTTAAGAAACTCGGATGTAAGGGACGGATCGTTGATGACTGCAAGTTAGCAGCTCGCAGTCGGGGTCGACGTCTTGTGTCGTGGTTCCCGTTGCTGCTGAGTCAAGAGGTTTGCTACCAGGTCAACACGCTCGTGGCTTGAGGAACCAGTCAGTGTTTCACTCACATTAGTCACTATGATTTACAAAAATTGTTTATAATTTCGTAGCCAGTTGTCGACAAACTGCCTGTTGACTTCTGTCTCGGGTTATTCAGCCGATGTTCGTTTCATGAGTTTTCTGGTGTACTTAACTCACAGCGCTAACAATGGGACAAATACACAACATGTAGAATAACATTCACAATATCTGTAAGCAGAACTTTAAATTATTAGTATGTCATTAGAAAGTAAACTGCCAGAAAAAACCTATCTATGTAACGTCCCAAATGAGAACTAAATAGTACAAACCAAAATATGCACATATCCTAGGCCACTGAAACTGACTCAAAGACCATAAAGGCGAAACGCGTAAAGCACAAAAATTATGTTTCATTCACTTGTATTTGGACGGTCCAAAAGCAAAAATTATCAACATCCCGTAATAGCAAAGTCAGTTCCAGTTTAATACACATAGATTTAGCTGTAAGTAATTTTTTGTCTTCTGGTGTAGTAGCTGCGGACGTTACTGCTCATATCAAACGATACTTGTTTTTTTTTTTTTTTTTTTTTTGTTCAAAATGGTTCAAATGGCTCTGAGGACTATGGGACTTAACATCTCAGGTCATCAGTCCCCTAGAACTTAGAACTACTTAAACCTAACTAACCTAAGGACATCACATACTTCCATGCCCGAGGCAGGATTCTAACCTGTGACCGTAGCGAATTGTTTTTGTCTTGTTAGTGAATAGTTGAACTGAGGTGGTATGCCTCGGACTGCCGGTGTGGCCGAGCGGTTCTAGACGCTTCAGCCTGGAACCACACGACCGCTACGGTCGCAGGTTAGAATTCTGCCTCGGGCATGGATGTGTGTGATGTCCTTAGGTTAGTTAGGTTTAAGTAGTTCTACGTTCTATGGGAGTAATGACCTCAGATGTTAAATCCCATAGTGCTCAGAGCCATATGAACCATTTTTTGGTGTGGTTCGAATGTCTCACATGAAGAAATGCAATAAAATCTTCTTGGGTTTCCTGTCCTTTCCGCTTCTGTCCGCAGAGACAGAGAAATCTCAGAAGGCATGTTTTCTTCTTCCATTTTCCGGTGAATATTGCTAATTTAAGCGACAAGAAACCCGGATAAATTTTATAATATTGACAAGTCATGAAAACCTTCATGTGCATATTCTTGGAGAAGTGTCTAAAACTTTACTGCAGGTAAACACTACGTAATATTCTGACAGCAATCTGAGTGTCTAAACGGTAAGTTACTGCAGTACAGAATGTAGTATACTACATAATACTATAAGCCACTAATGAAGTAAAATATGTAAGATACGTCAAGCAGTTGATTTATTTGCTTCCCAAATTAGCCATTCTATGAAAAGTAAATGTTAATGCATTCTATGCCCTTTTATTTTCACGATTTATGTTCTTCTGCCGACATCAGGAAGACGAACAAAAGGCACCACCCTACACATAATGACCACTTTTTCTTCTCCGACTAGTTTCGTTTGAGAACTTTTTTAAAGAGTCTTCCGAATGATTTGAGCTGACCATTTTTCATATGTTGAGCAAACATTTTCATCCCTACCTCAATACTACACCGACAACCTCCTGATCTGTTCTGTGGTATTCTACTCTTTGTTTACCATTTACTGATTTTCCCTTCTAGCTGTCGTTCAGCGCAATGTTTTCTACTGCTAGATGTTGTGAATTCTCCGAAACTTGTCCTTTCTTGCATTCACGGCCTTACATGCCTTTGCTTGCCTATTGTTTATAATGCTTCATCATTTCGTGTGGCATTTCCAAATTAAATTTTCTACAGTTTTTTTATAGCATCGCGTTCCAAACTCTTTCAGTTTAGTCTTCATTAGACATCTGTTATACCACGTTTCTCTTTCTCGAGATACGTCACACGCATATTGGATGGTGCAGATGTCACAATCGTCGGGAAGTATCTACCGTGGATAACAGTCAGACTCGTGCTACAGGTAATACTGCACGTAATTTTTGCTTTAGATTTACACGAAGTACATTCATTATAATCTGATCCAAGTTCAGGTATACATTCACCCCTTAACTGATAACACCATCAACTATCAGTATTTCCATCAATTTTAGAAAGCTGTTGTTCTTATACACTGCCACTTTTCACTACAATAAACTTTCCAGCACTCACATCCTTATCAATGTTCGCTAAATGGTGCTGGTGCCAGCACGGAGAGGGCAGGCGGTTATACTACCTCTCTCTTTGCCACATCTTACCACAGTGTCTTAAGCTAAATCCAAAAACTCTCAGCGGTATCTCATCGAGTGAGCTGTCATGGGAATTCCTCTGTCGGATCTAGACGATGCGGACTACGGCCAGATCGTTCTGTTCCTTTCATCCTACACTCATCCAAAATAACACAAGCACAACTCTACACTAATACTCATCATCGTCATCAAAGCCACAGTGACACCTCATGATAAGAGAAGTTAATGCAGTTCCTTTTGCAATAACCAATTCCTGCTGTTAATAATATATCGGTCACCCAACTATAAATTTAATCCCAAATGTGTACATACGGACTTCATATCAGACAATTCCATCACTTGATGATTTTAAATTCTGAGTCGGTTTGCGATGTATTATAAATAGTAAACCATTTCTACCCGTTACCTCACGTTTTACGGCCGACGTGTATTTCCAATTTAGTATTTTAATTCTTTCTCCATACCATTCGTTTTTCTATTGCTTTTACAACGAAAATGTTTTGTCTCTGCATTTCTCTACTATAAGACTACCGGTGGTAGACATATTTTCGGACAAAGCCACCTTCTATTTATTTATTGTTCCGTGGGACGAAATTAAGGAGAAGTCTCCATGGTCATGGAACGAGTCAATACATGAAATTATTGCACCATAGTAGAAACAGATAAAATCAAATGCAAGAAACGTATTCAGGCGACAATTCGTAAGTTTAAATAAAGAAAATCAACAATGTAACACTGGAATTTGTATTAATTTTTCAGCTCTTCCAGGAGCTCCTCGACAGAATAGAAGGAGTGAGCCATGAGGAAACTCTTCAGTTTAGACTTCAAAGCGTTTGGGCTACTACTAAGATTTTTGAGTTCTTGTGGTAGCTTACTGAAAATGGATGCAGCAGAATAGTGCACTCCTTTCTGCACAAGAGTCAAGGAAGTGCATTCCACATGCAGATTTGATTTCTGCCTAGTATTAACTGAGTGAAAGCTGCTAACTCTTGGGAATAAGCTAATATTGCTAACAAAAAACGACATTAAAGAAAATATATATTGTGAGGGCAATGTCAGAATTCCCAGACTATTGAGTAAGGGTCGACAAGAGGTTCTCGAACTTACACCACATATAGCTCGAACAGCCCGTTTTTGAGCCAAAAATACCCTTTTTCAATCAGAAGAATTACCCCAAAAGAAATACCATATGTCATTTATGTCACAAGCGTATGAAAATATGCGAAGTAGACTACTTTTCGTGTTGAAATGTCACTTATTTCAGATACTGTTCTAATGGTAAATAAAGCGGCATTTAGTTTCTGAACAAGATCCTGAACACGGGCTTTCCACAGCAGCTTACTATCTATCCGAACGCCTAGGGACTTGAACTGTTCCGTCTCGCTTATAATATGCCCATTCTGTCTGATAAAAATATCAGTTCTTGTTGAATTGTGAGTTGGAAACTGTAAAAACTGAGTCTTACTGTGGTTTAGCATCAAATTATTTTCCACAGGCCACGGACTTATTTCATGAACTACATTATTTGGTAATGTTTCAATATTACACACAAGAAGTTCTTGTTTTCGAATGTGGTCTACTCTTAATCTGTCTAATGACTCAAAGTCAAAAAAGTGTGATTAGTCAAACAGTGTTTTCTTCATTCGCTAGTTTCCGGTGCTTCACTTATGAACTCAGTATTCTATACATAAAAATCAGCGTTCTACGCAAGAGCAGTAATTGGCGAAGGCGCGGCTGTCGAATACACACATCGAAAAACGTAAAACATATACTTCTTTTATCCACATAGCGCTTCTAACTGCCTTCGTCTTACAATTGATACGCTGATGCAACACATCATCTATTTTTCTTAATGCATACAACTGAGAATATGTTAATTCTGTGACCTTCATTGTAAACAGGGGGTAGAGTTCATTAGCCGTTTCCGCTCTACTGCTCCTCTTAAAATTAATCGAAGAAGCAGAGTCGTGTTATCTGGGCAACATCGCAGAACCCAGGACGCAAATTATGTACTGGGCGTGCTTGCATTCTAAAGTGTTCTCCAGTTATTAAGTTGTCGGTGAATGGAAGACAGACTTTCTTTCAGAGCGAGGAACTTTTAAAACTTGATGGGGACCTTCCCAGTTCGGAGTCTTCACTTCCTTCCCGTGCGCAGAACTTTGCATCCATTCTCTACTGGGCGGAGTGTCTTGACTTTTCCCAGCTTTCCGTACGCCTTCGTGTTCCTCAGGGTGCTCTCGTCATCACACGAGCGCGATATTAATAACGTCGAGACATCCGAAAGTAGCTCAAGTTACACGAATGTTCGGGGAAGCGTCTGGTAAACACTTTAAGTCATACTGCGGTGTGCCTACACAAATCTACTGTTTGCAGTCGGATGAGGTAGCAGACGTTGGCCGAGTAATAAAAATTAGGCATATCTAAATGTTTCGGAATAACAAAGAGCTACCATCATCGACTTCATCATCAGGCATTTAACATCCCCTGCAGGATGGACGTTGCCTATAGACTTTCTGTAGATGTTCGACTACACTGTTGTTCTCTGGTGTTCATCTTTCATAGACCATCAGCTAGACTTTTTCTTATCTTTTTTAATCCAATCAATAATTTCCTTTGTCCATATGCCACCTTGCTACACTGCCTGACAAAAAATGTAAGGCACTCAGAAGGTGACGTGGTAACGATACAAAACTTAACAGGTTGAGAGGCTGACTAACGTTACCTTAGTACACAATCATGAACATGACTGTTAGCCGCAACCATACTTCCGACTTCGGAAGTACACAACCAGTCAGTTGTCAATTTTTATGTCGTTTTAGACTTGAGTTAGGTTTCGATACGGCTAAGGGTATCTTACTCAGAAAAGCAAGGACTTACCTAAAAAAAATTAAGTAATAACAACAAATGATATCTTACTTCCAGTTGTGACTGTAAAATGATACAATTCCGGAGTGGAAAATCAAAACTATTATCACTCTGATTCCATTACATAAAACATGTTACATTAATCGTGAGCTGAGGCGCACAAATCACATACAGACAATATGACTGATTGAATTTTCTCATTTTGAGAGTACTGCAGAGCGATCTGTTTTAATTGTAAAAAACCATTCAACAGCCAAGATCGCATAAAACATTTCTTTATTTAAGTCAACCTGTTTCATCAGACTTTGCTGCCATCTGCACGAATCTTTTTGTTGTAAAACATGTTCATTTTACGCTGAACCTCATGAATAAGATGTCAAGCGTATAAAAATCAGCATACTATGAAAGTTTGTCATCGCTAAAATACTTAAAAACGTAAAACAACTTAGGCAAATGGCCATGTCCTTATACCTGTTGCCCAGAGATGCTTGTTACGTCATACAAACACGGCACACAATACCACATCTGCTATGCTGGACTTATTCCAAACAGTGCGAATCCACTTTAAATGGCATATAAGGTAAAACTGCTTTAAATACTGTTTTAAATAAAAACGGATTTTATGAGATCTTGGCTGGTGAATGGTTTTTTTTTTAAATGTCATTGACTTAAGATATTTTAGTGGTTACAAAAGCGGATCACGTCTACAAAGAACTTAAGAGTATAGCAATATGATCCCAATTATCAATGCGGCTTAGAACCCACTCTGGCCTCGAAGGATTCTCTGATTCTGTTGAGACAGCTGCCTCGGAAAAACTGGCCCACAGCTGTGGCAACCGGTCCTTGATGTCCCCGACTCTGGCACTGGGACAAGAGTGGCGTCTAGGCTGCTTGCGCATTCGTATTATTGGGGACAGGTCTGGGAGTACCTCACCATCATCCAGACAGTGGACATGTTACCAAGGTAGGGTCGCATGACAGGTGAAACATGAGGGCGCAGGATGTCTAGACGTACAGCAGTGCCGTCAGAGATCCCTAATTCACTAACAGCCGTGACCTGAAGTCACACCCTATACGTCACCACTCCATGACGCCAGGAGTCACACCCACTGTGTCTCTTGTGTCTCTCGAAGACGTTGGAAGAATAGGACCCCTCCCTAAGTCGGCACCATAGAATGCCAGGGTAGTGCAGAATCGTGATTCATCGATGAACACAATGAGACGCCATTCATCAGTAGTCCATGCTTCCCGGTAACGGAACCACTCCAAACGCAGCCGTTTTTGTGTTAACCCCAGTCCGGCTGCTGCTGGTCTCCGACCAATGGGCGTTATGATACAAAGTGTTTCAGGGAGTCCATTACTTGTTCTCGAAAGGCAGGGCGCAGATGTGACGGAGTTTCGATGTATGCGGTGCATAATAGTTCTATCGTCGTTTATTAGGTCAGACCTAGTCGACCGGAACTTTGACAACGAGTACAGTTGCCCTCAAGTTGAATACCTTACAAAACTAGATACTGCGCATTGTCACCAGCTTGCCAAATGAAGTTACCAATGAGGGCCCATTCAGAGACTTTTCAGATGCTGTTAATGTTGTTCCTCTCGAGTACACGGCATGTTTGTGTCGTTTTCGCAGTGATCAAATGGTTCAAATGGCTCTGAGCACTATGGGACTTAACATCTGAGGTCATCTGTCCACTAGAACTTAGAAGTACTTAAACCTAACTAACCTAAGGACAAATGGTTCAAATGACTCTGACCACTATGGGACTTAACTTCTGATGTCATCAGTCCCCTAGAACTACTTAAACCTAACTAACCTAACGACATCACACACATCCATGCCCGAGGCAGGATTCTAACCTGCGACCGTAACGGTCGCGCAGTTCCAGACTGTAGCGCCTAGAACCGATTTCCCACCCCGACCGGCTAACCTAAGGACATCACACACATCCATGCCTGAGGCAGGATTTGAACCTGCGACCGTAGCAGCAGCGCGGTTCCGGACTGAAGCGCCTAGAACCGCTCGGTCACTGCGGCTGGCTCACACTGATCACTGAACGCTGCTCACGCTCCTTATATACCCTTCTACGCCCGGTAACAACGCAAAATCCAAATAGTAGCAATGCACTCTAGTGGCCGTTTTACCTTTAGTAACTCATAGTATAGATCTGTTCGTTGCTGAGCAACACTGCGTAAGACGCCGCACCACCATTCTCAAGGACCATGCCATCTGAGTAGCTGGAAGTTAATGATCTGAGTTATCCAGCTTTAAGGTCACCTTTCGCCGGAATGGATATAGTGAGAGAGAAAAACGAAGCGCTTTACGCTGTCGACAACCCGTCAGTTGGGGAACTGCTGAAAAAATGATGTGGAACGTAAGCGTAAAGCCTTTTTGCCTCACGTAGAAAGAATTTCCAACAGGGCTGGTCATACTTTGCAGAAACACCGAGGTAAGTTGGATTTTAGGCTGGCGCTTAAGATTATGGCATTTCTAGGGGGTGTTATCATCGAATACTGAATTGAGTGTCAGGACGTCTTTTCTGAAAGTATATGTACGGAGCGTAGCCATGTATCGATGTGAAACATGGACCATAAATAGTGTAGGCAAGAAAAGAATAGAAGCTTTCGAAATCTGGTGCTACAGAAGAATACTGAAGATTGGATAGGTAGACCACGTAACTAAAAGAAAGGAATCGCCGATATCAGAAAAGCAGCAACTGCTCGTGCAAAGACCTCACAAAAGATACGATAAATGGGTTGAGAAGTCATTCCATACCCACCCTTTTCATCTGATGTTGCACCCCAAGATATTACTTTTTCCGCTCTCTATCGAGTAACATTCAAGACATTCCCGTTCCCGATGAATTTGGCTCGAGTTCTTCGCCTCAAAACAATGTGATTTCTGCAGTCGGGAAATCGAAAAATGTAACCAACACTGGCATAATGTTGTAAATAGCGAACGAGAATATATTGCAAATGCCTAAGTCTGTCTTATGCGTACCTGTTGTGTTTATTAAACTAACTGAAAATACGCTATGAACTTAAACATGAACTCAAAATTTTAATACCTTTTTTTGCCTCTGTCACACTTTTTATCATTTCCAAAATCACTATCCGCGTTTCAAAATTCCGTCGTTTTCGTAGGCTATAAAATACAGCAGTTTCATGCAAAATGCACCTCAAAATTACTATACATTAAATCAATTTATTATTTCTAAAGACGAGTTGGTATAGGTTTTTTTCTTTTTTTTTTGCTGAATTCACGCAAAATCTTTAAAAAAGAGAATTGTTGTTCATACCAAATGCTCTGTTCTATAGTTTAGCTTCGGACTTGCAATTTGTCCATAGTGTTATATCTACTTCTATCTACATCTACATCTACATCCATACTCCGCAAGCCACCTGACGGTGTGTGGCGGAGGGTACCATGAGTACATCTATCGGTTCTCACTTCCATTCCAGTCTCGTATTGTTCGTGGAAAGAAGGATTGTCGGTATGCTTCTGTGTGGGCTCTACGTAGGAGGGAGCAATATACTGCTTGACTCTTCGGTGAAGGTATGTTCTCGTCACTTTAACAAAAGCCCGTACCGAGCTACTGAGCGTCTCTCCTGCAGAGTCTTCCACTGGAGTTTATCTATCATCTCCGTAACGCTTTCGCGATTACTAAATGATCCTGTAACGAAGCGCGCTGCTCTCCATTGGATCTTCTCTATCTCTTCTATCAACCCTATCTGGTACCGATCCCACACCACTGAGCAGTATTCAAGCAGTGGGCGAACAAGCGTACTGTAACCTACTTCCTTTGTTTTCGGATTGCATTTCCTTAGGATTCTTCCAATGAATCTCAGTCTGGCATCTGCTTTACCGACGGTTAATTTTATATGGTCATTCCATTTTAAATCACTCCTAATGCCTACTCCCAGATAATTTATGGAATTAACTGCTTCTAGTTGCTGACCTGCTATTTTGTAGCTAAATGATAAGGAAACGATCTTTCTATGTAGTCGCAGCACATTACACTTGTCTACATTCAGATTCAATTGCCATTCCCTACACCATGCGTCAATTCGCTGCAGATCCTCCTGCATTTCAGTACAATTTTCCATTGTTACAACCTCTCGATACACCACAGCATCATCTGAAGAAAGCCTCTCAGTGAACTTCCGATGTCATTCACAAGGTCATTTATGTATATTGTGAATAGCAACGGTCCTATGACACTCCCCTGTGGCACACCTGAAATCACTCTTTCTTCGGAAGACTTCTCTTCCTTGAGAATGACATGCTGCGTTCTGTTATCTAGGAACTCTTCAATCCAATCACACAATTGGTCTGATAGTCCATATGCTCTTACTTTGTTCATTAAACGACTGTAGGGAACTGTATCGAACGCCTTGCGGAAGTCAAGAAACACGACATCTACCTGTGAACCCGTGTCTATGGCCCTCTGAGTCTCGTGGACGAATAGCACGAGCTGGGTTTCACACGACCGTCTTTTTCGATAACTACACTGATTTCTACAGAGATTTCTAGTCTCCAGAAAGGTCATTATACTCGAACATAATACGTGTTCCAAAATTCTACAACTGATCGACGTTAAAGATATAGGTCTATAGTTCTGCACATCTGTTCGACGTCCCTTCTTGAAAACGGGGATGACCTGTGCCCTTTTCCAATCCTTTGGAACGCTACGCTCTTCTAGAGACCTACGGTACACCGCTGCAAGAAGGGGGGCAAGTTCCTTCGCGTACTCTGTGTAAAATCGAACTGGTATCCCATTAGGTCCAGCAGCCTTTCCTCTTTTGAGCGATTTTAATTGTTTCTCTATCCCTCTGTGGTCTGTTTCGATATCTACCATTTTGTCATCTGTGCGACAATCTAGAGAAGGAACTACAGTGCAGTCTTCCTCTGTGAAACTGCTTTGGAAAAAGACATTTAGTATTTCGGCCTTTAGTCTGCCATCCTCTGTTTCAGTACCATTTTGGTCACAGAGTGTCTGGACATTTTGTTTTGATCCACCTACCGCTTTGACATAAGACCTAAATTTCTTAGGATTTTCTGCCAAGTCAGTACATAGAACTTTACTTTCGAATTCATTGAACGCCTCTCGGATAGCCCTCCTCACAATACATTTCGCTTCGCGTAATGTTTGTTTGTCTGCAAGGCTTTGGCTATGTTTATGTTTGCTGTGAAGTTCCCCTTGCTTCCGCAGCAGTTTCCTAACTCGGTTGTTGTACCACGGTGGCTCTTTTCCATCTCTTATGATCTTGCTTGGCACATACTCATCTAACGCATATTGAACGATGGTTCTGAACTTTGTCCACTGATCCTCAATACTATCTGTACTTGAGACAAAACTTTTGTGTTGAGCCGTCAGGTACTCTGTAATCTGTTTTTTGTCACTTTTGCTAAACAGAAAAATCTTCCTACCTTTTTTAATATTTCTATTTACGGCTGAAACATCGTTGCAGTAACCGCTTTATGATCGCTGATTCCCGGTTCTGCGTTAACTGTTTCAAATATTTCGGGTATGTTTGTCACCAGAAGGTTTAATATGTTATCGCCACGAGTCGGTTCTCTGTTTAACGAAAGCGTGCAAAAGCTCTTAAAGCTTTTAAAATAAAACAAACGTTATTAACATTCTACATGTTCGTTCTTCACGTGTACATATTTAATTCACAACATAGTCACCGTGGCGACGAACACCTTTTTCCCGACGTGAAACAGATTTGTTGAGACCGTCACTGTAGGATAATGAACTTCGTTGATGGAGCCACAACATCACCTCTGCTTGAACAAATTCATTACTATCCAAGT
Source organism: Schistocerca nitens (assembly GCF_023898315.1). Taxonomy (NCBI): domain Eukaryota; kingdom Metazoa; phylum Arthropoda; class Insecta; order Orthoptera; family Acrididae; genus Schistocerca; species Schistocerca nitens. The sequence goes on from NC_064614.1 coordinate 75,980,961, forward strand.
GAATTCATGGAAAGTATTGTTTAAGTTTTCGAAACAGATGAAAATCTCGTGGTTCCAAGTCGGGATTGTATGGATGATGATCGATGACAGTGAACTCAAGGTCATGGATTGTTGTAGATATCGCGGCTCTCATGTATGTTCTACCACTATTATGCTGAAGGCGCCGCTGCTCCATGTACGGCAGAACTCTCGGAATTCGAAACTCGATTGCAGGAAGATGTTTATGAAGCATCGATATATATATATATATATATATATATATATACGTAACTCGATTGCAGGAAGATGTTTTTGAAGCACCCATATATATATATATATATATATATATATATATATATATATATATATATATATATATATATATACTCCTGGAAATGGAAAAAAGAACACATTGACACCGGTGTGTCAGACCCACCATACTTGCTCCGGACACTGCGAGAGGGCTGTACAAGCAATGATCACACGCACGGCACAGCGGACACACCGGGAACCGCGGTGTTGGCTGTCGAATGGCGCTAGCTGCGCAGCATTTGTGCACCGCCGCCGTCAGTGTCAGCCAGTTTGCCGTGGCATACGGAGCTCCATCGCAGTCTTTAACACTGGTAGCATGCCGCGACAGCGTGGACGTGAACCGTATGTGCAGTTGACGGACTTTGAGCGAGGGCGTATAGTGGGCATGCGGGAGACCGGGTGGACGTACCGCCGAATTGCTCAACACGTGGGGCGTGAGGTCTCCACAGTACATCGATGTTGTCGCCAGTGGTCGGCGGAAGGTGCACGTGCCCGTCGACCTGGGACCGGACCGCAGCGACGCACGGATGCACGCCAAGACCGTAGGATCCTACGCAGTGCCGTAGGGGACCGCACCGCCACTTCCCAGCAAATTAGGGACACTGTTGCTCCTGGGGTATCGGCGAGGACCATTCGCAACCGTCTCCATGAAGCTGGGCTACGGTCCCGCACACCGTTAGGCCGTCTTCCGCTCACGCCCCAACATCGTGCAGCCCGCCTCCAGTGGTGTCGCGACAGGCGTGAATGGAGGGACGAATGGAGACGTGTCGTCTTCAGCGATGAGAGTCGCTTCTGCCTTGGTGCCAATGATGGTCGTATGCGTGTTTGGCGCCGTGCAGGTGAGCGCCACAATCAGGACTGCATACGACCGAGGCACACAGGGCCAACACCCGACATCATGGTGTGGGGAGCGATCTCCTACACTGGCCGTACACCACTGGTGATCGTCGAGGGGACACTGAATAGTGCACGGTACATCCAAACCGTCATCGAACCCATCGTTCTACCATTCCTAGACCGGCAAGGGAACTTGCTGTTCCAACAGGACAATGCACGTCCGCATGTATCCCGTGCCACCCATCGTGCTCTAGAAGGTGTAAGTCAACTACCCTGGCCAGCAAGATCTCCGGATCTGTCCCCCATTGAGCATGTTTGGGACTGGATGAAGCGTCGTCTCACGCGGTCTGCACGTCCAGCACGAACGCTGGTCCAACTGAGGCGCCAGGTGGAAATGGCATGGCAAGCCGTTCCACAGGACTACATCCAGCATCTCTACGATCGTCTCTATGGGAGAATAGCAGCCTGCATTGCTGCGAAAGGTGGATATACACTGTACTAGTGCCGACATTGTGCATGCTCTGTTGCCTGTGTCTATGTGCCTGTGGTTCTGTCAGTGTGATCATGTGATGTATCTGACCCCAGGAATGTGTCAATAAAGTTTCCCCTTCCTGGGACAATGAATTCACGGTGTTCTTATTTCAATTTCCAGGAGTGTATATATATATGCGTTACACTTCGCCATGTTACACGCTGTATTTTGGGTCCCTAAAGTGGCAGACGGCTGCAGATAAGTAGACTTGAAGGACAAAAGTGCATAAAGTTAAGAACGTTTGTTTTATTTACAAAACTAGAAGCGCCGTGACACAAAAAGTTCAGAGGTATCATCTCTTTCCCCGCCCTCGTAGTTTCTTCCTTTAATCTACTGCATAAAAAATAAATATATAAAACCGCAGTGCAAAGACAAACGAAAATTTAATTCGAACTGCAACTTCCTGGCAGATTAAAACTGTGTGCCGGATCGAGACTCGAACTCGAGATCTTTGCCTTTCGCGGGCAAGTGCGCTACCATCTGAGCTATTCAAGCACGACTCCGTAACAGTCCTCACAGCTTCAATTCCTCCAGTACCTCTTCTCCTACCTTCCAAATTTCGCAGAATCTCTCCTGCAGACCTACCAAAACAGGCACTCCTGGAAGAAAGGCTATTGTGGAGACGTGGCTTAGGCACAGCCTGGGGGATGTTTACGGAATGAAGTTATTAAGGAAATGAAATCCATCCACGGCGGTGAAACTTTTAAAAAATCGTCGTTGCTTATTATAGGTTATCACAGAAGTGCGACCTTTACCCTGTAGGATTAATATTTTGCAATATTCTCTTCATAAGTGGTTCGTCGGTTCGACGCGAGATGCTCACCTTAGTCTTGTGACAGAAGGTGAAAGAGAATGGTTGTTTGTTACGATGAAACTTTTTTTTTTAAATTTGTAAATAGAGGAGAGTCAAGCTGTGAATACATTTAAGACAATCTACAGCTACCTCTACATTTATACTCCGCAAGCCACCCAACGGTGTGTGGCGGAGGGCACTTTACGTGCCACTGTCATTACCTCCCTTTTCTGTTCCAGTCGCGTATGGTTCGCGGGAAGAACGACTGTCTGAAAGCCTCCGTGCGCGCTCGAATCTCTCTAATTTTACATTCGTGATCTCCTCGGGAAGCAATATATTCGATATTTCATCCAGAAACGCACCCTCTCGAAACCTGGCGAGCAAGCTACACCGCGATGCAGAGCGCCTCTCTTGCAGAGTCTGCCACTTGAGTTTGCTAAACATCTCCGTAACGCTATCACGGTTACCAAATAACCCTGTGACGAAACGCACCGCTCTTCTTTGGATCTTCTCTATCTCCTCCGTCAACACGATCTGGTACGGATCCCACACTGTTGAGCAATACTCAAGTATAGGTCGAACGAATGTTTTGTAAGCCACCTCCTTTGTTGATGGACTACATTTTCTAAGGACTCTCCCAATGAATCTCAACCTGGTACCCGCCTTACCAACAACTAATTTTATATGATCATTCCACTTCAAATCGTTCCGCACGCATACTCCCAGATATTTTACAGAAGTAACTGCTACCAGTGTTTGTTCCGCTATCATATAATCATACAATAAAGGATCCTTCTTTCTATGTATTCGCAATACATTAAATTTGTCTATGTTAAGGGTCAATTGCCACTTCCTGCACCAAATGCCTATCCGCTGCAGATCTTCCTGCATTTCGCTTCAATTTTCTAATGCAGCAACTTCTCTGTATACTACAGCATCATCCGCGAAAAGCCGCATGGAACTTCCGACACTATCTATTAGGTCATTTATATATATTGTGAAAAGCAATGGTCCCATAACACTCCCCTGTGGCACGCCAGAGGCTACTTTAACTTGGAGTGAAGCTCTCTTTGCTTTCGCAGTAGCTTCCTAACTTTGTTGTTGAACCACGGTGGGTTTTTCCCGTCCCTCACAGTTTTACTCGGCACGTACGTGTCTAAAACGCATTTTACAATTGCCTTAAACTTTTTCCATAAACACTCAACATTGTCAGTGTCGGAACAGAAATTTTCGTTTTGATCTGTTAGGTAGTCTGAAATCTGCCTTCTATTACTCTTGCTCTGTCAGTTATTTCTATTCATACTTAATTTGTACAAATACAATAACGATTCCGTTCAGTAAACCACAACTGTTACTTCACTTAAATATCAGAGTTATATGCCGGATTGACTTGCTCAAGCCCATGACCAGAAAGAAGCTGGAGATATCTGCATGAACTACAGTACCGGTTCTGTTACAGATTTCCTTGCACGAAATAGTGAAAATTTATGTTCACTACTTTTAAGAAAAATAACGACAATTTCGGCTTATAATTTACTCGAAAGGTTTCTCGTGAGCAGCTGCAATTGAAAGTTAGCTATAGGTTTGAAGTCCTTGGAACAAACCTCTAGAAAAAGGACGGCTACATATAGAGTGTGACCAAGTATAGAACATGTTACAATGAACAGCCAGAATATTATGACCGTCTTCCTAAAAGCCAGTATATCCACCACTGACATGGTTAACAGCGGCGACGCGTCGTGACAGGGAATCAGTGAGGCCTTGGTAGGTTGCTGGAGGCAGTCGCCACCACACCGGCACACACAGGTCACTTAATTCTCGTACATTCCGGGGAGGAGGGCTGAGCTCTGACGCCACGTTCAGTCACAGAAGTTGGTTCAAATGGCTCTGAGCACTATGGGACTCAACTGCTGAGGTCATAAGTCCCCTAGAACTTAGAACTACTTAAACCTAACTAACCTAAGGACAACACACACATCCATGCCCGAGGCAGGATTCGAACCTGCGACCGTAGCGGTCGCGTGGTTCCAGACTGTAGCGCCAGAACCGCTCGGCCACAAAAGGCCGGCAGTCACGGAAGTGTTCGATCGGGATCAGATCTGGCGAGTCCTGGGAGAGGAGGGGGGGGGGGGGGGAAGCACATCAATTGGAACTCGCCACTGCGTTCCCCAAATCACTCCATTACACTCCAGGCCTTGTGGCATGGCGCATTATCTTGTTGAAAAATGCCTCCGCCTCCTGGAAACAAGATTGTCATGAAGGGGAGTACGTGGCGTGCAACCAGCGTACAATACTCTTTGTCCGTCATGGTGCCTTTGAACGAGCTCCACTGCATCCATGCACACCCACGTGAATGTTTGCCAGAGCATAACGGAGCCGCCGTCTTTCCCTGGAAGACAACGGTTTCGCGTCCTCCCACCGGCATGAGGAAGAAGGTATCGCGATTCATCATACCATGCAATGGTAAGCCACTGCGCCAACGGCCAATGTCGATGGTCCCGTTCCCATTTCAGCCGTAGTTGCCGATGTCGTGGTGTTAACATTGGCAGGTGCACGGGTGGTCGGATCCGGAAGCTCATCGCTAGGAGTTGTCGGTGCACTGTGTGTTCACACACATTTGTACTTTTCCCAGCACTAAAATGTTAGTTCGGCCACAGTTCGCCATCTGTTATTGTTTGACCAGTCTGCACAGCCTACGACATTCGACACCTGTAATAAAGGGTGGTCGTTAAACCCCACAATGTCCGGACGTGATTTCACCTTGGTTTTCTCGTGTATTGAAGACACTCACCACACCACTCCTCGAACACCTGACAAGTCTTGCAGTTTCCGATATGCTCGTGCCGAGCCTCTTGGCCATCGCTATCTGCCTTCGGCCAAACTCAGATAGAGCGCCTTCCCATTCTACACACGGACAGCACGCTCACTGGTAATACATCCACCTTGTATGCATCTGACTGGCAGTCATTCCTCGCAAGGTGACGCGGCTATCGTCTAGACGGGTTTATGAGGATAGCGTGTCGGTGGCCATAATGTACTGGCTGATCAGTGTAATAGTTGCATTACAGACCATCAAAGTTTTGGCAGAAGGAAATAAAAGTACATCGTCTGGCATGGAACATTCAAGAAACATCGCAAAAACTGCGTGATATTCTCGTTTATGTCAAGAGCTGTTTTCAATGTCCAACATACACCAGCAAAATAGAAAGATGTGCAATGCTAGTACAGGCAACGACTACTGCACTTTCAACAGTATTGGACACAGGTGACGAGTATGGCGCGAGAAAGAAATTTCAGGGAATGTATGTTTCGAGGGTTTCTGATAGGATACTGAAGAAAGGTGCGTTAAGTTCTGTGGACAGATGAAATAAAATGTAAGATGATTCTGTGCAGAACTGCCGATGAGAGGTGGACTGGACATGTTTTAGGGCGTCAGGAGTCTGTTTACTCTCTTTTCCTTGCTATTTGTAAGAAATATTCTTCTCCACAACCTGACATTTATTTCTCTCGCACACCTCCCGCAATTTGCCTGATTGCGAGTTAATTATGGCCCTTCCCAAGGCAGCTGGCTATACTGGAATATAATATAATGATTTATTTATTTACTTTTCTTTGAATCATCAGTCTTCTAACTGGTTTGTCCCAGCCCGCCACAAGTACCTCTCCTGTGCCAACATCTTCATCTCAGAGTAGAACTTGCAACCTATGTTCTCAATTATTTGCTGGATGTATTCCCGTCTCTGTCTTCCTCTACAGTTTTTACGCTCTACAGCTCCCTCTTGTGCCTTAGAACCTTTACCGTGCTGGCTTAATAGATGCCCTACCGGTTTGTCCTTCTTGTCAGTGGCTTCCATATTTCTTTCCTTGCCAATTCTGCGGAGAACTTCCTCATTTCTTACCCTGTCAGTACACCAAATGTTCAGCATTCTTCTATGGCACCACATCTCAAATGTTTATATTCTCTTCTGTGCCTGTTTTCCTTCAGTTCATGTTATACTGCCGTACAATGCTCTGCGCTATACGTATACTCTCAGAAATTTCTCACTCAAATTATGGGCTATTTTTGATACAAGCCGATTTCCCTTTGCCAGAAATGACATTTTTACCAGTGCTGATCTGCTTCTAATGTCCTCGTTGCTCCGTCACACATTGGTTATATTGCTGCTGAGGTAGCAGAGTTGCTTAACGTCATATACATCGTGATCACGTATGCTGACGTCAATTTTCTCGCAGTTCTTATTTCCACTATTATCACTAATTTCGGATTTTTTTTAGTTTTACTCCCAGGCTCTTTTCTAATCACTGTATTGTACATTGTATTCAGCAGATCTTGCAATTCTTCTTCAGTTTCTCTTAGTATAGCAATGTCATCAGCGAACCTTATTACTGATATCATTTCACCTTGCATTTTAATTCCACTCTCGAACCCTTCCTTTATTTGCGTCAATGCTCTTTCGATGCTTAGATTGAACAGCAGGGGCGAAAGACTACATCCCTGTATTACACCCTTTTTAATATGTGTGCTAATCTCTTCGTCTACTATTCTTACTGTTTTTAGTAGGCTCTTGTGCATATTGTGTGTTATCCATCTTCCCATATAGTTTACCCCCATTTGTTGCAGAATATCTAACATCTTGCAGCATTTTACATTGTCGAATAGTTTTTCCAAGGCGACAACTCCTAAGAGCGTGTCTTGTTTTTAAATTCAGTCTTTCTTCCATTTTTGACTGCCTCGTCAGAATTTCCTCTCCGGTGCCTTTACCTGACTGAAGTCTTTCTTCTGTTACCCATGGCTTCTTCGTAGTTACCTTCCTAGAATCAATGCTTTTCTTTCCAGCTTCTGTGACTGCCCTTTTGAGAGACGTTCATTCTTCTTCAACTGAACTGCCTACTGAGCTTTTCCTTGTCACAGTCTATAGCCTCAGAGAACTTCAGGCGTACCTCTTCATTCGGTTAGTTCTTTCGCACCCTGCATCTTTGTTCATCGAGTATTCTTGAAGACTCTCTTAAACTTCAGCCTTCCCGTCTTCACTACTACATTGTGATCTGAGTCTATATCTGCTCCTGGGTAGGTCTTACATTCCATTGTCTGATTTAGGAATCTCTGTCTGACCATGATGTAACCGAACTGAAAACTTCTCATACCTCCCGGCGTTTTCCAAATGATCCTCTTCTTCTTTACTGAATTAAATTTCTTGTAGAAATCAGTTAGCCTTTCTCTTCTCTCTTTCTCAGTACCTCCGGGAACCTTTCTTCTACTCCTTCCCCATACAACCCGCATTCACGTCCCCTACGACTATTAGATTTTCATCTTTCTTGATGTAATGAATTGCCCGTAAATAACTTCATACGCTTCTCTCTCTCTTCGTCTTTGGCTTGCGACGTTGACATGTATATCTGCTCTATTGTTGTCGTTGTTGGTTTACTGTCGATTCCGATGAGAACAACTGCATCTTTAAACTGTTTACAGTAGCTCACTCTTTGCCCTACCGTCATATTCCTAAAGGATCCTATGCCCGCCGTTACGGTTTCTTTTCCTGTTGACATTATCCTATACTCATCTGACCAAAAATCCTTGTCTTCTTGCCGTTTCACTTCACTGATCCCCACTATATCTACACTGAACATTAGCAGTTCCCTTTCAAGATTTCCTAACTTCGGTACAATGTTCAAACTTCTTACATAACACGCTCCGAGTTGCAGAACGTTATCCTTTCGTTGGTTACTCAATCATTTTCACATTGTCACCTCTCCTTTGGAAGTCCCCTGTCGGGGATCCGAATGGGGGCTAGTCCGAATCTTTTGCCAATGGAGAAATCATCGTGACACTTTTTTTTTAGTTACAGGCCACATGTCCTGTGTATACACATTTTGTGTCTTTAATGGTGTGGTTTCCATTGCCTCCTGCGTTCTCACGCCGTTGACCATTGCTGATTCTTCCGCCTTTAGGTGCTGCTTAACACCCAGAGGGAAAGAGAGTCCCCTAAACCTCTTGGCGCTCCTCCACCCACTTCAACAAAGACGTTGGCTGAATGAGTATGACTTTTTACGCCAAAAGTGTTCGTTCGCCATTGCTGATGACTTTTATTCAAAATCTAAATGGTGGGAAGTTCGAACGTGGGTTCGAGGACATCTTGGTCACTCATCGAAGACGCTACCCCTAAACCACAGTTCACATACATAACGTAGGAAAACGAAAGGAAATGAGATGACTTTTGTGTTCAAGCCCGACCAGTGAACCTGCATATCATTTGAGGGTGTGTGCTGTATCTTGGTGCACTTTTCCTACTTTCACCACTATCCAGCACAGCAGTAGCAGATTAATATATTTTCCTACTGCATTATGATATCATAGCATTAACCTCTCGTGTGTTGCAGCCCTTTTGTTTTCAAATAATAAAAATCACTCCCGAGAATAACTGTTTTTCCAAATGTGAAAACATGTGGTAAGGTACAATATGGTCATGTACGTAGGAACATATATTCGAGCTCTAAAAGCATCGCAGCCGATAAAATTTTGTCAGTATCATAGTTAATCGATTGTTGCATTATTACTCTAAGACGCAGCACCGATCAGTAAGTGAAATCGCACTAAGCAGTTACAAGTTTAATACATTTTCTAAAGCAGATGCTATTTCAAACTGACACAAATTTCCATTTTCAAGACGGATAAGATGTTGAGGGAACTCAGTTCAATTACACGTATGATACGACCTATGGCGTAGAAAATTGCGGAAACTCCCTAAGGCAGTCTCTAGTGCGCATTTCTTCTTCTGATTCTAAAATCGATTACTAGAACGAATTACCGACAAAATAACATCATTTGTTCCTAGGTACGGTGTCATCTCGACACAACACTCACAGTATATGAAAGTCACAGCACTTCCACGGAACATACACTCCTGGAAATTGAAATAAGAACACCGTGAATTCATTGTCCCAGGAAGGGGAAACTTTATTGACACATTCCTGGGGTCAGATACATCACATGATCACACTGACAGAACCACAGGCACATAGACACAGGCAACAGAGCATGCACAATGTCGGCACTAGTACAGTGTATATCCACCTTTCGCAGCAATGCAGGCTGCTATTCTCCCATGGAGACGATCGTAGAGATGCTGGATGTAGTCCTGTGGAACGGCTTGCCATGCCATTTCCACCTGGCGCCTCAGTTGGACCAGCGTTCGTGCTGGACGTGCAGACCGCGTGAGACGACGCTTCATCCAGTCCCAAACATGCTCAATGGGGGACAGATCCGGAGATCTTGCTGGCCAGGGTAGTTGACTTACACCTTCTAGAGCACGTTGGGTGGCACGGGATACATGCGGACGTGCATTGTCCTGTTGGAACAGCAAGTTCCCTTGCCGGTCTAGGAATGGTAGAACGATGGGTTCGATGACGGTTTGGATGTACCGTGCACTATTCAGTGTCCCCTCGACGATCACCAGTGGTGTACGGCCAGCGTAGGAGATCGCTCCCCACACCATGATGCCGGGTGTTGGCCCTGTGTGCCTCGGTCGTATGCAGTCCTGATTGTAGCGCTCACCTGCACGGCGCCAAACACGCATACGACCATCATTGGCACCAAGGCAGAAGCGACTCTCATCGCTGAAGACGACACGTCTCCATTCGTCCCTCCATTCACGCCTGTCGCGACACCACTGGAGGCGGGCTGCACGATGTTGGGGCGTGAGCGGAAGACGGCCTAACGGTGTGCGGGACCGTAGCCCAGCTTCATGGAGACGGTTGCGAATGGTCCTCGCCGATACCCCAGGAGCAACAGTGTCCCTAATTTGCTGGGAAGTGGCGGTGCGGTCCCCTACGGCACTGCGTAGGATCCTACGGTCTTGGCGTGCATCCGTGCGTCGCTGCGGTCCGGTCCCAGGTCGACGGGCACGTGCACCTTCCGCCGACCACTGGCGACAACATCGATGTACTGTGGAGACCTCACGCCCCACGTGTTGAGCAATTCGGTGGTACGTCCACCCGGCCTCCCGCATGCCCACTATACGCCCTCGCTCAAAGTCCGTCAACTGCACATACGGTTCACGTCCACGCTGTCGCGGCATGCTACCAGTGTTAAAGACTGCGATGGAGCTCAGTATGCCACGGCAAACTGGCTGACACTGACGGCGGCGGTGCACAAATGCTGCGCAGCTAGCGCCATTCGACGGCCAACACCGCGGTTCCTGGTGTGTCCGCTGTGCCGTGCGTGTGATCATTGCTTGTACAGCCCTCTCGCAGTGTCCGGAGCAAGTATGGTGGGTCTGACACACCGGTGTCAATGTGTTCTTTTTTCGATTTCCAGGAGTGTATTATCTGTGGCAAGTACGTGATCTGTCAAGATGCACCTAAGAGTAAGGTGCCATCCCACGACGTTTTGCAGCATCCAGTTCGTTTTCGAACTTACCTACCAAGTGATCGCCGAACCTCCCACCGTAAACCAGACCTCTTTCTCTTGCTGCATAATAGTAATACACTGATGAGCCAGAACATTGTGACCACCGAGCTACTGTCGACATAAGCATTTCGGAAACTGTATCATTATCTGGTGTATGGGGGGTTCTGTGGTGAGTGTCATCAAGAAGGGACAAAATCAAGATGAAATCACGTCCAGACGTCGTCTGGTTGGGCGGCCAGTTCTCATTAAAGATGTGGGCTGGGCAGAGTGGTAAAACAGGAGGGGTGGAAAACTGTGGCGGAACTAACAACAGACTTTAATGCTGGGTAGAGTGCAAGTGTGTCTGAACAGCAGTGTGCCATTTATGCTTTTACCAGTGGGTGGGGGATGTCTTAGGGGGTTAGTATAATTACATGTGTTAATTGCTTGCACCGTGGCGTTACCCATGGTTAAACAGTTATTTATAAACATATGTTAATGCCGAAACTCACTATTCACGCGTATGCACTATCAGAAAAGCCATCCCTTGTTATATCTTTAAAAGTACATTATAGGTAAAGCTTATTTACAAAATCATCTACATATAGGTGTACGAGGGAAATTCAAAAAGTAAAGGCACATTTGTGAAAAGCTGTTCTTATTCTGATGATAGAAAACTGACACCTCTTCACAGTTTTCCACGACGTTTGGATCTGATTGCAGGTTTTAGTTTCGTACGCTACACATCACATCCACCATACAATACAGACATGGCTCTAAAGCCTCGTATACGCTGGGGCAACGTCTTACAACATTGTGGCATGCTACGGAAATGTGCCGTGCGTCGTCTTGTCATTTAGTTCTAAATGTTTTGAAATGCTTAACTACTGTATAACACTTTTTCAAAATTAATAAGGAAACATATTAATAATATTAATAGTAAGAGTGTATTAAAAACTTTCAGTGTTCGGCTCCACAAATTTAAATTATATGTAAGGTTTTACTCCAGTGCGTGGGAAATAAACATCCCAGGTTGGGATGCATAAACTAAAACCAGAAGAGAGGATGGTCTGATGCAGAGGGGGGGGGGGGGAAATCCCCCCCCCCTCATTCCCCTCTGCAATTCGCACACTGCTGAACAGACACTGCATCGAACACTCCTACTAATAAGGCGTCCGCACTCGACGACTCATGCTTGTGACAATGTTAACATCACGACATCGGCATCGACGACTGAAATGGGCATGTGACCATCGGCACTGGGCGTTGGAGCAGTGGCAGATCGTTGCATTGTCTGATTAATCCCGATTGGAGAACGCCATTCCGTCGTCTTCCAGAGGAACTGCTCCAAGACGGAGAAAAGTTGGCGGCGGCTCCATTACGTTCTGAGGAAGATTCACATGGGCATTCATGAGTCCAGCGGAGCTCGTGCAGTGCACCACGACGCCGAGGTGTATCGAGCACTTGTTGCACACCACGTACACCGCTTCATGACGGTCATGTTTCCCGATGACAGAGGCATTACTCAGCAAGACAATGCGGCATATCACAAGGCCAAGAGTGTGATGGAGTGACTCGAGGAACACAGTGGCGTGTTCCAGTTGACGTGCTGGCACCCTAACTTGCCAGATCTGAACCCGATCGAACACATCTGGGACGAGATTGAACATCGCGTCAGAGGTCACCGCCTTTTCCCGGAGTTTACGGGAGTTAGGTGAGCTGTGTGTATAGATGTGCTAACTCCCTCCAGATACCCACCAAGATCTCATTGCTTTCATACCACGACGCGTCGCTGCTGTTTATCGTGTGTCTAAGGTGGGCATCCCGCCTTCTAGGTATGTGATTATGATGTTCTGGCCGATCGCTGTATTTTATTATTTTTAACTTAACAAGTACATCACCGTTTACTAAAAGTCTTTATCCGTCCATTTTTTGTCTTCATTTATCAAATCAGACCACTCATTGAGCTAATTTTCAGACTCGCTATTCAGCACTACGGTCTGGTCCCAAGATTACGTGGTCGGTTTCAAACTCCCCCTCCTCTGGAGTGTAGTGGCTGGCAGAGATAGTCTGTCTGATCCAATGACGGCAGTTTCGGGAAAAGTACCACTGGAATTAGCCACCGTGGTGTCGGCAGGAAATTATTGTCATCAGATTGACGACGTAGCTTTTTGGATATGTCTGACCAACTCCTGCCCCTCGGTATGTTTACCTTACGCAGGGAATAACATCCGTCTTCCGTGGTACTAGTGGGAGCCACAGAGTGCGCAGTTTGTAGAGGGAGACTGTGGTAAGGATATATGAGTAAATACACTCTATCTCCGAATGCGATACCAGGTACTTTCACCAAATTTCGTTCCCCTAAGTAGGGGGTTGCATGTATTCGCGGCATATAATGTACAGTTTCTCTTTTCTTTACCGACGTAAACTTCGAACTTTCATTAAGCTGTAACTCTACTTTTTTCCATGCCTGCCGTTTTAACCTTGAACGCACCCATGCGCTGTGAGCATTGTTGTACGATACCAAGAAGCGTTTGTTGTGACAAGATTTATTTTTTATTAATTGTTGTTTGACTTTGCAGAGCCTACTTCTGAACTGCGTAGTAAAATGTGTGTGCTACGCAACAACGTGCTTAGGAATCGAATTTTTCCACAAGGTGTAGACGTTACTATCAATCAGATTTAGGAATCATGTTTCTACGGCATGCAGAAGCGACAAACGATCGCGCGGCTTCGAGGAAGTATGGAGACAGGCAAGTGAATATTTGGAGGCGGCCAAAGGACAAAGGACGTCTGAAATATGCGAAGGCTACTAGTAAAGCTTTCAGAGGGCGACAGAGTGGACGTTTCAGAAATACTGAATTGTCAACAGCGAGACGCGTAAAGAAGGAACGGCAGTTTCCCGCGATGTCATAGGAAATAAAGCATGCGAACTGGCACATGAACACGGCGTCCAAGCCGGCCGGAGTGGCCGTGCAGTTCTAGGCGCTACACTCTGGAACCGCGAGACCGCTACGGTCGCAGGCTCGAATCCTGCCTAGGGCATGAATGTGTGTGATGTCCTTAGTTTAGTTAGGTTTAAGTAGTTCTAAGTTCTAGGGGACTGATGACCTCAGAAGTTGAGTCCCATTGTGCTCAGAGCCTTTTGAACCATTTGAACCACGGCGTCCAGTTTAAAGCTAACTATGGGTGGTATACAAGGACAGTGCGACGCAATGGACTTGTGCTACGATGTCAAATATCTCTTACTCAGCGTCTTCCTGTACCGTATCCGAAGTTGGTCGAGAGTCAGTGACACGTTATAAGACTGAGAAAGGAACATACTTACCTCTCAACGCCAATCGTGAACGCTGACGAGACTTCTGTTTATTTCAACTTTCTATACTGTACAACAGTTGTAGCAAAAGGGGCCAAAAGTGTTTTGGTTCGCAATACGGGCAATGAACAAAGATGTGACTATATGTCGATCTCAGTAGTAAAAGTATGTCGAAGGAAAAGCTGCCGCCTGGTGGCATACATCGCTGCAATGTAAAATAATGGATAATGGTTGGTACAGATTGGCTCCGTATAGTCTGCAGAAGGAAGCCAGGTGTTCTTCTAAAGAATCGTAGGATGTTGATCGTTGATGCTTTCAAGGCATATCTGGAACCAGCAGTCGGAAGGCAGAAATCCTGAAATTAAACGTAAATTTTGCCGTCATTCAAGAAGACCTGGCTTCGCAATTACAAGTGTTAGATACGGTGGTGAATAAGCCTTTTAAAGACAATCGAAGGGAACAATAGGTTACGTAAAGGTTGTCTAGTCCCAACCCCTACCTGGAAGTTGATGAAGCCTGCCGTTATCTGTAATTACGGAATGGATCCAGACTGCTTCGACACAGATATCCGCTGAATCAACTGTGAACAGCTTTAAGACGTGCTGTGTAACAAATGCATTAGATGGGAGAGAATTCTTTGTAGTAGTGGAAGAAATGCAAAATAATCACGACAGTGGCAGTGACAAGATTCTGTTGACCATTCAAATGAGGAGGATTACGTGGCACCTGTACCTGACAAGGGAAATCTTTCCTGATTTTGTTTCCATGTACAGGTAGTTTTACTGTCTGCTTCACTTACGTGTAATAAGCTAAATCTATGCTTTTCTGTAATCCTTTGTTGAGCAATTGAGGGCGGGGGTGGGGGTGAGGGTAGAGGGGCGTATTGCATTCGGAGTCGTCTCGTATTCTATGTTATACAGAAACTGAAGATGATGGGTGTAAGAGCTGTACTGTGAGATGAAAAAGTACGGGAAAGGAAATGGTGGCTTAAAACCAGTCAGAAGGTTGATAGCCCTAAAATGATGAGTCAAATGACGGTATTCGATCAGTACATTAATACAAGTGTTATTCGGAAAGTAAGGTCCGATCTGTAGCGAAATGGAAACCATTGTTAAAACAAAAAATGTTTAATTTTCAGAAGTTAACTACATAGTTGCCGCTCCGACTTAGAGATTTGTCGTAGCATTGTACCAACGTTTCAATACCCACGTTAAAGACGGCAGTCGCCTGTGCTTTCCCCCAATTCTTCACACTGGCCTATGGCTCGTTGTCCTTGCCAAAATGTTATCTTCATAGCTGGCGGTTCATGTGAGAGATTAAACTCAAGGGGGAGCAAATTAAAGGCTGTATTGGGTGTGATGAAACAATTCCTATAGAAAACGCCACAGGTGCATCTTCATTGTTCCTGCAGATTGCAGCCGAGAGCTTGTCATAAAGAAGGAATGCCTAACTGTTGAGCGGGCTGCATGTCAACAGGCGAAATTGCCCACCGGGCTCTCATATTTGTTGGGAGACACCATTTATCTAGGCATATCTACGTGCTTACTGTGCGCTCAGAAATGAAAATAGCTACGTGACGCGATCATCAGGCATACTAAGAGACATTGCCTAACCCATCTGTGCGCAGCTTCGTCGGATTTTCACTGTGGATTAAATTTCGCACTCGATAGGACCCTACTTTCCGAATAGCCCTCGAAGGCCATGTACTTTTAAACGCCATGAAATGAGTGGAAACATTGCCATGCTTGGAGACTGTTTAAAGTCGCTCGAGTTTCGGGATCAGTTGATGACAACGTGTATAAAAAAATAAGCACAGGCAGGAGGGCGTGTGATTAGAGGCAGTAGCCGTACATAACACGACGTCAATCTCTTTTAAATCCAGCTTGAGCGATGGCAGCTTACCCACCCCATCCCCCAGCATTCCTCTCGCCGCCCCGCGTCCACATACCCTTTTATTAAAGGAGACCCCGATATACGCCCTGCAAACGCCTGTAAACCAGAGCTCGGATATCGAGTCACGTCCGAGACATCAAGTTTTTATGAGTCTTGCGGAGCGAGACCGGCCTGTCGCAGTTGCCGGATGCGCTAAGCATTCGACGCAAACATTGTTTCATGGCGCAATTTCGTTCCGGTTGGCGCTGCAGATTGTGATCGGGGATAAAGTAGGAGGGGGCGGAGAGGGGAGGCAGAATGAGTGGAAAGGGATGGGCGACATGGGATAGAAAGGGGTGCGGCACGTCACGCCAAACACATTTAACCGGATCAGATGCGTGTGTCGGATAGCGGCTTCCATATCACTGATTGCCTCGCGGAGCAAATGAACATCCGATAACTACCCATATGCACCATTGCATTAGGCGTCACATTAGACTGATGTGAAATTATGTCGTCGGGGGAAATAAAATACGGCTATTCCGTTCTTGTTCGCCCCGTCACTCTTGCTGTTGTAGTGTCAACAGCCTTACACTCAGTGGAATGGACCGTAGGATATGTCATTCGGTTTTCACATTATCGGCTGGATGCATATTGATTTACGACACTGATACGGCAGCTATACGCACTAACTACATGCACTAATTGAAAAGAAAACAGCAGTGTCGAAATTCGTAATGCTATGAGAAGTTCTACCACTACCATTTCCTATTGTTACTAATCATTGTCAGGTAAGAGCAGTTTTTCAATTACAGTATCTCTATTCATGAGTATGATTGAATTTCTCATTTTGAGAAGACAAAAGGAGTGATTTGTTTTACTCGCTTGGCTGTTGAATGCAACAGTCAAGATCACATAACTATTTCTTTATTTGAAACAACCGGTGTCAACAGACTTTGTTGTCATCTTCAGGTCTTAAAACTTTTCTTTTTGTTGTGAAACGTGTTCATTTTATGTGTTGGACCTCACCCAAAGCTGCCTAGTGGATAAAAATCAGCACATTATAAAAGATTTGCAATAACTAAAATATTTGAAAACATAAAGCCATGAATATACAGCGTGCCTATTTATCTTGACCTCCCTAAATAACTGTTTGTCCAGATAAAAATTACAAAATGTTTCAAGAAAATGTTCTTTAGCCGTCAGAGGGACAAAAATCAGCATGATTGGCGCCTCAGTCCGGAACCGCGCTGCTGCTACGGTCGCAGGTTCGAATCCTGCCTCGGGCATGGATGTGTGTGATGTCCTTAGGTTAGTTAGGTTTAAGTACACTCCTGGAAATGGAAAAAAGAACACATTGACACCGGTGTGTCAGACCCACCATACTTGCTCCGGACACTGCGAGAGGGCTGTACAAGCAATGATCACTCGCACCGCACAGCGGACACACCAGGAACCGCGGTGTTGGCCGTCGAATGGCGCTAGCTGCGCAGCATTTGTGCACCGCCCGCGTCAGTGGCAGCCAGTTTGCCGTGGCATACGGAGCTCCATCGCAGTCTTTAACACTGGTAGCATGCCGCGACAGCGTGGACGTGAACCGTATGTGCAGTTGACGGACTTTGACCGAGGGCGTATAGTGGGCATGCGGGAGGCCGGGTGGACGTACCGCCGAATTGCTCAACACGTGGGGCGTGAGGTCTCCACAGTACATCGATGTTGTCGCCAGTGGTCGGCGGAAGGTGCATGTGCCCGTCGACCTGGGACCGGACCGCAGCGACGCACGGATGCACGCCAAGACTGTAGGATCCTACGCAGTGCCGTAGGGGACCGCACCGCCACTTCCCAGCAAATTAGGGACACTGTTGCTCCTGGGGTATCGGCGAGGACCATTCGCAACCGTCTCCATGAAGCTGAGCTACGGTCCCGCACACCGTTAGGCCGTCTTCCGCTCACGCCCCAGCATCGTGCAGCCCGCCTCCAGTGGTGTCGCGACAGGCGTGAATGGAGGGACGAATGGAGACGTGTCGTCTTCAGCGATGACAGTCGCTTCTGCCTTGGTGCCAATGATGGTCGTATGCGTGTTTGGCGCCGTGCAGGTGAGCGCCACAATCAGGACTGCATACGACCGAGGCACACAGGGCCAACACCCGGCCTCATGGTGTGGGGAGCGATCTCATACACTGGCCGTACACCACTGGTGATCGTCGAGGGGACATTGAATAGTGCACGGTACATCCAAACCGTCATCGAACCCATCGTTCTACCATTCCTAGACCGGCAAGGGAACTTGCTGTTCCAACAGGACAATGCACGTCCGCATGTATCCCGTGCCACCCAACGTGCTCTAGAAGGTGTAAGTCAACTACCCTGGCCAGCAAGATCTCCGGATCTGTCCCCCATTGAGCATGTTTGGGACTGGATGAAGCGTCGTCTCACGCGGTCTGCACGTCCAGCACGAACGCTGGTCCAACTGAGGCGCCAGGTGGAAATGGCATGGCAAGCCGTTCCACAGGACTACATCCAGCATCTCTACGATCGTCTCCATGGGAGAATAGCAGCCTGCATTGCTGCGAAAGGTGGATATACACTGTACTAGTGCTGACATTGTGCATGCTCTGTTGCCTGTGTCTATGTGCCTGTGGTTCTGTCAGTGTGATCATGTGATGTATCTGACCCCAGGAATGTGTCAATAAAGTTTCCCCTTCCTGGGACAATGAATTCACGGTGTTCTTATTTCAATTTCCAGGAGTGTATAAATATATAGCGCTGCAACCGTTGAAGTTCGGAACCACGACACCGTGGTTCAGACGTGTAATACCTGCACTAAACTTCTTTTGCAGAGCTGCCTGAATTTCGCTGCATTCTTTCGGAGTGCATCATACATGTACAGTAATGCAACATACGCAAACAAGCGCACCAAACAACCGTGGTTATCAGCCAGATAATTGTTTTGTGAATATTAACTACGCTATAAAACTCTTTTAAGAGACTCACTAAAATTCTTGAACACAATACATTCTGCTCCGTGACACTGACTTATTGTATTTCATTTGCTAGAGGGCCTTTGGTAGGCAGGTCTGACATTTTGCAAACTCATATTTCGTTCAAAAAGCGACTATGCGTATTCAACCTATATAGAATGTCTTCCGGGAGTCATGGAACACAGCTTGGGCAACATTGACACTCTGCTACGCTTACGAGAACTATAAATGTACTCAAGACCGATACAAACATCGCCTTCAGGGAAAACTGCAACCGTCATGTAAACGACAGCGCCTGACAGAGTTTTAAACGGGTCTCATTGTGGGTCCGCATGGGCGGCTGGTCGACTCAGATTTGTTGGGCATTCAGGTGTGACAGTGGCCTGCTATTGGGCTGCATGGGAACGTTAGCCATTATCGTCGTCATGATTCTGGTGAAACGTCCCCTTAGAAAAATTATACAGGACTGTGCTTAAACTGACACACAATATTTTTTTGCGCAACGCAATCTGACTTTCAAAAATCCCTACAAAAGAATGGCCCTGACTAACATTAACCTATACGTTTCACAAATCACTTACCTCTCAAAAATCTTCGTTACTCGAACTACTGCAATACAGCGAGCGCCACTACTGCCAGCTAAATAAAAGATTCAAACTACTGAAGGCACTAACTACTGATAGGCGTAGTTAGCAAATGAAAGATTTTGATGGAGAACAAACAATGTATTTACCTTAATAGTCATAATTGACATCCAGTCTTACAAATTTCAAAACTCCGCCATCTCTCTCCCCACATCCACCACTGCTGGCGGCTCACCTCCAACTGCGCAACGCTACGCGCTGTTCACATCCAGCTGCCGGTGCCCAACACTACAATGGCAGACAACAATGCAAACTAGCCACAGACTGCACACAGCACAGCCAGTGATTTTCATACAGAGCGCTACGTAACGTTGCCAATAAGAAAACATAAACAGCCTACTTACACTGGTCGACCATGTCTGACTGCCACAAAGGAGGATCGCCGTGTTGTCCAACAAGCACATCGTAAGGCCTTTACATCTGCCATCGAAGAACAACAAATGGACTCCCTGAAACGTTCTGCGTCATCCCGCACCAGCCAGTAGCCACAGGAGCCGTACTAGGAAATTACCAGCCCAGGTTTGTTCTGCATTAATACCACACCACAAGTGGCTGCGTTCCGAGTAGTTCTGTGTCCGGCAAGCATGGCCTGCTGATAAATGGCGTCCTTTGTGTTCAGAAACGAATCACGCAGCTGCACTACCTCAGATGATCGTCGACGAAAATGTCTCCGACCTGGGCAGCGGTTCCATTCTTGCAATGTTTTGGAGGGACAACGGCGGTGTTACTCCTGAAGTCATAGGCTGGGGAGCCACTGCTGGCAGTGGCTGAGCGAACTCTGAAGGTATAATGGCAGGTCATAGATTCTCCATCTTCATGTATTACCTCTCATTCCACAGTGTCTTGGTGAAATTTTGCAGCAGTAGAATGCTCGTCTGCACACGGTACATGTCTCTATGCACTGGCTGCGTTGTGCTGTCGTATTCTCGCGACCATCAATATCGCCGGATGTGTCTCTGTTCGCTTGTGTGGGACGAGCTCGGACGTCAGATCCGTCGAAGTGCCAGCATCTCGGATATCAAGGATCAGCTAAATCAGCTTTGCGCCAGATTAACCTCACGAGAGAAAACATCAGTACCAGCCAGATCATCCAACTGCCAGAACAGGTGTACATTCAGACTGGGCTCACACTGTCCAATTCTCCCTCAATCTGTAGTAATCCACATGACATCGTGTACCATCTAGACCACTGAATTTTCATTAGGTTTCCTCCTGCCCTTCTGGGTGCATCACTTTTTTTGTCAGGCAGATTTTTCGTCCTCATTTAAACCGCTTCTCTTGTACGTCTAGCTTATCCACACCAGAAGTTAAATAATTTTTCAACTAGTCGAAGCTGTATCTGAGGCACATGTCAGTCAGTATTAAATTCTGTATATTTTAATCTTATCTTTATGATTTTAATGTTACAATATTTCTACTACTACATAGTCAACTATAGCCTTCTGTTCCAACATCAGAGTACAGATATGATTAAATTCTGAACGCCTCTTTTGGCTTGTTCGGCTGCTCTGTACTTGCGGAAAGTCACTGTGTAACGTATTAAGTTGCCTGTGGTTCTGTACAGAAGATGTTTCGGATTATTAGTTTACTTTCCTAGTATTTCACTAACACCGCTTTCTTTCTCATTCTCTGATAACTACAAGCTGTATTTCTAAGCCGGTCATATTCCTATTTGTGTGAAATAAATAATCATGATTCTCGGGGAGACACTTTAACAGGCAGCGTTCTTCACGAAGAGGAGGGAAAAATTGGAGAGGGCAGGGAGGAAAGAGCAGAGTGAGCTGCGGGCAAATATGTGGAAGAGACAGTTATTATAATAGAAGGTAGATCAAGACTGAGCTGCGGGCAAATATGTGGAAGAGACAGTTATTATAATAGAAAGCAGATCATTATAATAGAAGGTAGATCATTAACTCTTCTTTGAATTTGGAAAGTATTTTTGTGAATGGAAATGACTTTGAGAAAACTGTGTTATGTAGTCGTGTATAGAGAATTTTGCTTTGTTTACATCGAGTATCACTACTGTAATATTTAGATAGTAGTGTTAGAGCTGGAGATAAATAAGAGGGAGTGTATTGGCTGAGCACACCGTGGAGCAAAGAGGGGTTGTGATAGTCTCATGCTTGCTTGTAGGCATGACAGTTGTTCCTAGGTAGGAGTGATACCGTCTAAATACTGAACGTCGTAAATATATTTCACACAAGGTTTCATCACGAGTTCCAAACGACTCACCACCACAGTCGCAGATTGGGAGAGGTTGTGATTCTATGACTTTCTTTTTACATCGAGAGGAAATATTCGATGTTTCTGTAGCGCATGGAGAGAAGCTGATATCGTTTTACAGGCTGAAGTTATGTGGTCAGTCCAGTCTGAATGACGACCCAAAAGTATTCCCAGTTCTTTGCCAAACAAGAATGGATTGGATCCACCGACACATTAAAAAGAGCTAGATTCAAACACGCTGGTGTCCAAAATTAAAGCAACAAATCACTAGACCCCCTCCTGTGTCTAATTCACGATATAATCATACAAACTGTCAACCAGATCTCCGTAAGATCGTGTTCTGCGCGGACGGAAGATGGCAATCTGATAAACGAATAACCACGCCAACGATGACATCAGGGCTTGTATCAAACGGGATAGAGTTTTCAAAGTAGTCCCACATCCACAACCGCTGTGTACACAGTCACGGACGGTGCAGTATGGCCAGAGAAGACCAGGCTCTCTGAGGTGGAGGACCGTCGGTAGAATGGAAGTAGGACAGTCCCAAATTGATGTGGCCCGATGGCTTAATGTGAATCGTTCTGCAGTTTTTTGGATGTGGCGACAGTTTATAGAGATATAAACCGCATCCCGAAGACATGGTGGGGCCGACCACGTGTAACATCAGGAAGAGGGAACTGTTATTTGGCTGCAAGGTTATGACGGTATCATCTTAGCATTGCATGCCAGCTGGATTCTGACAACTTAGCATCCACTACATGCGTTGTAGAAAGGCAAACGGTGTACAGAAGGCTACGTGAGAGTGGTCTTTATTGTCGAAGACCTGCTGTATGTGTACCTCTGACGCGTCTTCATAGAAGGGAACGTCTGTAGTCGAGCGTCAACATGCCACTTGGACGATCGAACAATGGGCCAATTTGATCTGGACAGTGATTATCGACGGATTCGCATCTGGAGGGAACTTGGAACACGATTTCGGTTCAAATGGTTCAAATGGCTCTGAGCACTATGGGTCTTAACTTCTGAGGTCATCAGTCCCCTATAACTTAAAACTACTTAAACCTAACTAACCTAAGGACAACACACACATCCATGCCCGAGGCAGGATTGGAACCTGCGACCGTAGCGGTCACGCGGTTCCAGACTGTAGCGCCTAGAACCGCACGGCCACCACGGCCGTCAACACGATTTCGGGATCCAGTCATTGTGGAAAGAGACCGATATCGAGGATGATGTTGTGGGCAGGGATTATGTTGACCACTCGAACACCTCTTCATGAAATTGTACTATTAAATGGGCAAGTAATAACTGCTGTCACATACCGTGACGAGATATTGTGACATCATGTGCGGTTGTTGTGAGGTGCTGTGGACCCAAACTTCGTAATGTTGGAGATAGTGCTCGACCTCTCAGAGCACGCGTGCTTGATGTTTTCTCGGAAACGGAAGATATTGCACGGATGGTTTGGCCAGCTCGCTCTCCCGGTTTGAATTCCGCAGGGCAAGTGTGAAATGCACTAGGGACACGGGCTGCATCACGTCAGCATCCCACCGACCACTCTCCAAGACCAGCGATGCAGGAAGGACGGACGTTATTTCCTCAACGTGAGATTGAATACATCATTTACAGCAAGCCCCGTTGTTTTTCAGTCCAGTATTGCTGCCAGCGTTAGTCACACCCCATACTGAGAGCATTAACCAATTGTCGGAATGCGTGTATAAATCCGTTAAGTTGGGAAAAACTTTTCTCTACTGTTATGCATTTTTCAATTGTAAAAAAAAATGGCTCTGAGCACTAGGGGACTTAACTTCTGAGGTCATCAGTCCCCTAGAACTTAGAACTACTTAAACCTAACTAACCTAAGGACATCACACACTTCCATGCCCGAGGTAGGATTCGAACCTGCGACCGTAGCGGTCGCGCGGCTCCAGACTGTAGCGCCTAGAACCGCTCGTCCACTCTGGCCGGCTTTCAATTGTTTATGTTCTGTAGTCTTTATATTGTTTGTACTTTACTGTCACCTGATTATACAGTTTTGTGACCAAATGAACGCAAACTTGCAAAATTTCGGTTTGTTAATTTAATTTGGGGCACCAATGTAAACATGTAGCCATCCAGACGCCATGTTTTCATGATGTCCCTAAATCGCTCTAGGTCAGAGATACTCTTTTGAAAAGCATGTGGTCGAGTTCTTTCCTCGTCTGAGCACTATGCTGGACTGTGTGCGTCTTTAAAGATATTGTCGTTCATCGGGGTTACAATTTCTAATCTTCAAATGGTTCAAATGGCTCTGAGCACTATGCGACTTAATAACTGAGGAAATCAGTCCCCTAGAACTTAGTACTATTTAAACCTAACTACCCTAAGGACATCACACATCCATGCCCGAGGCAGGATTCGAACCTATGACCGTAGCGGTCACGAGTCCCCAGACGGAAGGGCCTAGAACCGCTCGGCCACAACGGCGGATTTTAATATTTCTTCTCCCCACTTAAGAACGCAGTTCTATGACGTCAGACATACTTCTGTAGTTATAGGGAAAGAAGTATTGATGTTCTTTGAGTGACAACGGCATCTTCACTGTTGCTTGTCGCAGAGGCACGGGTTACCTCGATCGAAACTTGCCCTTGTTTACGCCGCGATTCCGTACTGAGCTGTCAGTCGATTCGATCTTTTTTTCAAGAAGGACCTCATACCGGATGCCACGCAGTGGCTCCGCGCGCTTCAGAGAAGTGCTGAAACATTCAGACGGCGGTATATGCGGCAAGGGCGGCTGAATAATAAAGAGGCCCGCCAACGAGCTATTATGCTGATCAGATGAGCGGGATTACCAAACTTAACGAACTGAGTTGTGGGCCGCATATGCAAGCAATGATTTATCGTGCGCGGCTGACGCAAGCGGATGTCGCGAACGGCCAGGCACGAAGCAAGCTAATTAGCAATCTACAAATCACGCACTCAGCCTATAAAAGTGTCTTTCCCGCCGATCGTCAGATTCTATTTCCAAATTACTTATTATGTATCTGTATTTATGCCTTCTAAAAGTCAAGATGTTCAAATTGGTAATAATTCATATTCTTAACTGATAGCATATACGAAAACGGAACCAAAAATGTCCTCTTTCCATAATTTCAGATTACGATCGGCATGGAGATCCGTAAATCAAGTATCTTCACCAGTAATCAGTATTTCCTTTTGTGGGTAATTTTCAACATAAATTTATCCACAAACGAAACAAATTCCTCAGAGGAGACTACTTTTTCCATGTGCAGGGTACATTTAATTTATAATCACTCCTGCGCATTCGCAAGTAACCTAGCTAAAAACTAAAATGATATAAGAAGTTCAACGGTTATTGAAATGAAACGTAGATTGGTGTCTGAGATTTTTATTGATTATTGTGGAAGTCGCGTGATAATGTAACGTGGAACACACTTCTCCACATTCGGGGGAGAAGAACAAAGGCTCAGGTAGTCGCTCTTCCACAGAACCTCGAATCGCTCGATCATACGTAAGGCGAGTTGAAAGATTTTTCTTGCGCCATCACCCAACGAATCACGTAGTTCACACCTACATCTATATCATACTCCGAAAGCCACCTAATAGTGTGTGGCGAAGGGTACTTTCGGTACCACTATCTGATCCCTCAAACCTTGTCCAATTGCGAATAGTGCGTGGGAAGAAGGATTGTCGGTAAGCCTCTGTATTGGCTGTGATTTATCGATTTCTCTCCTCGTGTTCAATACTCGAGATGTATTTGGGAAGAAGTAATATCTCCTCTTGAAAAGTGCTGTCCCGAAATTTCTATAGTAACACTCGCTGTGATGCGCAACCCCTCTCTTGTAACGTCTTCCTGTGGAGTTTGTTTAGCATCTCCGTAACACTCTCTCGCCAGCTAATCGATCCCGCGACGAAACCTGCAGCAGATAGATGAACAATACTCAAGAATCTGTCGAACAAGCGCCTTATAAGCCACTTCGTTCTTGGATGAGTTACATTACTTTAAGATTCTTCCGATGAAACTGAGTCTGGTGTCTGCTTTTCCCACCAACTTTCTCCTCCGTTTGCGAAAATATTCTGTTGGCGCCCGTCTGCATAGGGAGAAATGTTCATCATAATAAAGTAGGAGAAATCAGAGCTAACACAGAAAGAGTTAAGAGCTCGATTTTCCAGGGCGCCGTTCGAGAGTGGAACAGCAGAGAAATAGCTTGAAGGCGGTTCGATAAAACATCTGCCAGGCACTTTATTGTGATTTGGAGGGTAATCATGTAGATGCAGTTGTAGTGCCATTTTCCCTGCAAAAAATAATGCCACATTCCCTGCAAAATTTTGTGGTGGTTAAATAATTACGACCTTCGTAGCTATCCGAAAGTGGCAGCACCTTTCTGTCTTCGGTTGGCCTCACATGCTTCATGAAGCGTTTCATGAAGAGCAGCAAATCTTCCTGTCGCATCCATCCGGAGCCATTGGCTATTCCAACACAGCCTACGGGACTAGGTCAAATAAAATACTCATGAAACGTTTTTATTAGAAATATGAACGTAGGAGAAATATAATTAACGTATTCATTGGTCGTCAAACACTCCGTAACAAGTGTGCCTCGTTCTGCGACTTTACGCCACCAAATTCCGTTTTTCCGGGCCGAACTCTCATGAAAGACTGTCGTAAAATATACACGTCAAAAACAGTTTTGCACCACCCCAGTTCCCACAACTCCTAAAGACAGACATCGACTGTGAATATTGTATGACAGACGCAGTCCCTCTGACTGTTCACAGATGTCACTAAACCCGCCGAAAGATGTAAACTACGATGCATGAGCAGCGCCTATTAGACGGAGGGGGTCCGACAGCCGATCAGTTCCATTAATTCCATCAGGAAGGACGTACATGGCTCGTGTTGTCTGTAGTTCAGCCATGCCTAGACGGCCAGTATCGCGGTTCGATCGCGTCCGCATTGTGCCAGGAAGGGCCCTCAACAAGGGAAGTGTCCATGCGTTCGGAGTGAAACAAAAAGATGTTGTTCGGGCATGGAGGAGATAAGAGAGACGGGAACTGTCGATGACATTCCTCGCTCGGGCCGCCCAAGTGCTACCACAGCAGCGGATGACCGCTACCTACGGATTATGGCTCGGGTGAACACTGACAGAAACGCCACCATGTTGAATTACGCTTTTCGTGCAGCCACAGGACGTCGTGTTACGACTCAAACTGTGCGCAATAGACTGCAAGATGAGCAACTTCATTCCCGACGTCCATGGCGAGGTCCACGACACCATGCAGCGCGGTACAGATGGCCCCAAGAACATGCCGAATGGACCGCTCAAGATTGGCATCACGTTCCCTTCACCGATGAGTGTCGCATATGGCTTCAACCAGACAATCGTCAGAGACGTTTTTGGAGGCAACCCAGTCAGGCTGAACGCCTTACACACACTGTCCAGCGAGTGCAGCAAAGTGGAGGTTCCGTGTTGTTTTGGGATGGCACTATGTGGGGTCGACGTACGCCGCCGGTGGTCATGGAAGACGCAGTAACGGCTGTACGATACGTGAATGCCATCCTCCGACCGATAACGCAACCATACTGGCAACTTATTGGCGAGGCATTCGTCTTCAAGGATAATTCGCACCCCCATCGTGTACGTCTCGTGAATGTTTTCCTACGGGATAACGACATTGCTCGACTACAGTGGCCAGCATGTTCTCCGGACGTGAATCCTATCGCACATGCTTGGGATGGATTGAAAAGGGCTGTTTATGGTCGACATGACCCACCAACCACTCTGAGGGATCTACGCCGAGTCGCCGTTAATGAGTGGGACACCCTGGATCAACCTGGCTTTGATGAACTTGTGGATAGTATGCCACAACGAATGGAAGCATGGATCAATACCAGAGGGCGTGCTACTGGGTAATAGAGGTACCGGTGAGTGGTACAACATGCAATGTGTGCTTTTCATGGAAAATGAAAAGGGCGGAAATGATATTTATGTTGATCTCTAGTCCATTTTTCTGTACAGGTGATGCAAAACCTTTTTTAATGTGTGTATTTCGACACTTTGTTCTTGAAACCGGTAGCTCTAACGGGACTCGTAGGCTCTTGTTATTGTGTGGATAGTGAATTCCTTTCCAAAATCCCCTATAACCAATCTTCGCCAGCCATTTCTTTCTCACACCATGAAGGTGGAACTTTAATGTCATAGAAAATAGCGCACTGGTACCAAAACGAGGTAAACCACGCGGTGGTAATGAGTAAAATAAATATGCAGCTTGCTTCACATATGCACACAGTTGCTCTTCTTCTCCTCCGGACCTTCCTTCTTCTTCTTCTCCTTCTTCTTCTTATTCCTCTTCTTCTTCGACAAGAAAAATGCGAATAAGTGGTTTGTATGCAACTTTAGGATATTCGCCTCTTTGCTTGTTTTGACAAAATCTACGTAAGGACACGTGACATATATCAGACCTTTTTGCAACACTTCAAATGCTTTTCTCTGAGCAGATAATTTCTTTATAAACCGCTGCATAAGTGATTGGGATTTTGGATCTCTAACAGGAGTTTGAACTCGATTTCTTCGCATCATTAAAATATAGAATATTTCATTGCTCCTAAATTATTTTATTCATAAAATGTAGCACAGAATCATAAAGTATTCATTAGTCTTTTGATTTCGTCAACGGGGATGACAGCAGAATGTTAAAGTCTCCACCGGTGCTGGTGTTACAAACGTCCCCGAGTCGCAAACATAATATTAATGCGGCGCTGCGTTAGCTTGTCTCGAAAGGTTCATTCTTTACTACAAATATTTTGAGAGAATTCCTTATAACCTACGTCTACCTGCACCTTTTTTTGTTCAAATTGCTCAACTGTAGAGAAGTAGGAGGAAAAAACCGTGAGAAAAATATAGCTTTTAATGGGCAGAACCAAACTGCTCGCGACTCGAGACTTCGTTACAAAAATAGATCATGCCTGACAAAGCCCTATGAGTGGCGATAAACTCAGTTAACCACATAATCCGTGAAATTTGAATTGTTATAGTTGACACCTGTTGCTTTGGGCCCGGTCTCCCCATCAGTGAACAATATACCATTATCATATTACTCTGATTTATGTACAGAACAGGGTGTTTCAAAATGAACATACTGGTTTTAAAGAGTTGTAACATTTATTAAATTCAACTTACAGTTGTAAATAATACACTCAAGCGGTTTTGTTGTATACCTGCGCGCGTGGGAATAGTATCGAATGGCAAAGAGTGACTGGAAAACGTGTTAAACGAGTGCGATTGTATCACGCTTAGCTCCAAGAAATATCCCCGCGGAGAGTTTATGGACCTTCATTTTACAAAATTGTTGAGGCTTTCGTGGCCACTTGTTGACAAACTGCCTATTGGCTTCTGTCTCGGGTTCTTCGGCCGACGTTCATCTAATGATTTTTCTGACGTTTCGCCAGCACGAGTGGCTGGCATTGTCAAAGCTTCACCCTCCATTGCCGGTGGTGAAGCTTTGACAATGCCAGCCACTCGTGCTGGCGAAACGTCAGAAAAATCATTAGATGAACGTCGGCCGAAGAACCCGAGACAGAAGCCAATAGGCAGTTTGTCGACCTTCATTTTGTCGGTGAATCAACTGTAACTGATGTTTCCTATCTTGATGCTCTACAACTGTGGCCCGTGTCTCAATGGGAAGAAGCTGGACAACCCACCTTTATTTGGGAGCCAGATGGCGCCGCCGCCTCACTGGCATAACT
This sequence comes from Schistocerca nitens, assembly GCF_023898315.1. Lineage (NCBI taxonomy): Eukaryota > Metazoa > Arthropoda > Insecta > Orthoptera > Acrididae > Schistocerca > Schistocerca nitens. The sequence goes on from NC_064614.1 coordinate 76,010,582, forward strand.
CAGTACGCGATTGGTTAAACGACGTTGTATCTGACCGGTGGATTGGGTGCAAGGGGCCGGTTGACACAGCATTTTATGCATGGCCTCCACGTTCACAGACGATCTGATGCCATCATCTGTATGTGCCTCCAACATTAGCTGATCTATCCGACTTAAGAAACAGTGCTATTGCAACAGTTACTCCTGACACATTGATCAAGGTTTCGGAACAACTCGCCTATCGACTCGATTTGCTATCGATGTTCACACGAAATAATTGGAAGAAAAAGTGCTTTTCTTTCTTTTTCATTTGGCGTATTACTTACAATTGTAAGGTGAATGTAATAAGTGCTACAAAACCTTAAAATCATTATATTCCTTTTGAAACACCCTGTACTTGAATGGACTATCACGACAGACGTTCACATATCTGCGAGTGTGTACCCGTAAGTCTGGAAGATTAGAGTAAATGTTTAAAAGAATGTAGAAGATGGTAATTTCAGAAATACGGTTGCTCCCTGAGTACACATTTTAGTGTTCTTTGAAGTCACTATAAACATGAATTTCTTCTACAGCGCCCATTGATCTGCCTTCTCCACCCTTTGCAATGCATTCAGAGCTTCCTAAATGCTGTCGGTGTCATGAGATTGATTAGTTTCGCAAAATAAGAGTTTACAGTTCTCGCTTAAGTTTGTGCCCTGTCTGACATAACAGAACATCAAATCTTGTAAGTATATGAATGTTAACAAACTGAAAAAATTGGTTATGCGTACAGTTTACTTCATATTTTGTTCTTCTCAGTACGTTGAGTTATGCTGGGCAGATGCTTGAACAAGGTACAGATGCTGAAATTGCAGTGTATATGCATAAAACGCAATGTCCTGACTGGCTGACTCAATCACCGTCCAGCCCAAACCGCCAAGGACAGAGACCTCAAACTTGAAGAGGATGTTTTTCTTATAGCACCTACTGTAGGCGTCGCTTAAGAAAAGATTTTTCCAAAATTCATCCCTTTGCTGTGAAATAGAGGATGAAAGATTTTTTTGAAAATATGTCACTATTAACGCAGTATTGACGATACAACTACGAAAACTAGTTTGCCGGTGAGAAATAAGCAACTGTTCCAGCATTTTTGGAAATCCGATTACTAAGGGGGTAAAACAATAGGTGAAATAGAATGAGGAATACCGCCTTATGCAAGACTCAATTTTTCAGTTTTGTTTCACCTACACATGTTTCAGCACTTTGTGATCACAAAAATAAGAACTGCAACATCACAAGATTATTATCAGTACGTGAAAGATTTATTAATTTTTATCTATTTATTTTTTTTAAATAAATCATTTTAAAGAACTGCTAAAGCATTTCTAAGACTAAATCTATGGAAATGGATGTTTCATTTCTCGGTTAGAAATAAAAGAATCTGTGTTTGAGTGTTTTAAAAATTCAGCCTCCAGACGAAGTGAAATGGAGGATGAGAAGTTTTAGGAAATTATTCAGCTATGAAAGCAGTTTCAGGGATAAATCTATGAAAATTATATTTGACTTCTAAGTTAGAAATTTAAAAAATACGTTTTCACATTTTTTTTTAATTCGTCCCTAAGGTAATGAAACCTTTTATAAGAATATTCATTATGAAAGCATTTTGAAAGCTAAATCTTGGGTTTGATATGAAAAAAATATGTTTCACTGTTTTTGGGAATTCAGCCCTTAAAGGGGTGACATAGGACCTGGCTGAATCACTGACTCATCATCGTCCAGACCAAACCGCTAAGGACAGAAACCTGAAATTTGGCGAGGGTGTTCATCTTGCACTGTAGGCGTCGCTTAAGAGGAGATTTTTTTTCCAGATTTCAGCCCTAAGGGGGTGAAATAGGGGATGAAAGTTTTTGAAAATATGTCGTTAGTAAGTCAATTTTGAAGCTAGAACTTTGGAAATTGTTATTTTCCTTCTCCATCAGGAACAAAGCTTTATTGGAAATTCAGCAACTAGGAAGTAAAATAGTAGCTAAAACTTTTTTGTTAAAAATATTTTATTATAAAAAAAGTGCTAAAGCATTTCTAAAGCTACATCTGTGTAACATGGTACTTGATTTCTTGGCTAGAAAATAAATATTATTTTCAGTGTTTTGGGAAATTTAGCCTCATAAGGGAGTGAGTAAGGCCACGAAAAGTTTAGGAAATTAATTATGAAAGCTAAATCTACAAAAAGTACGTGTTACACTGTTTTTTTGTGGCCGGCCGTGGTGGCCGAGCGGTTCTAGGCGCATCAGTCCTGAACCACGCTGCTGCTACGGTCGCAGGTTCGAATCCTGCCTCGGGCATGGATGTGTGTGATGTCCTTAGGTTAGTTAGGTTTAAGTAGTTCTAAGTCTAGGGGACTGACGATCTCAGATGTTAAGTACCATAGTGCTCAGAGCTATTTGAGCCACTGTTTTTGAAAATTTAACCCCTATGGGCGGTAAATAGGAGATGAGCACTTTTAACAGAATATTTCGTAGTATCAAAATAATTTAAACCTAAATCTATCACAAATGGTATTTCACTTCTAGGTTAGTCATGAAGAAATGCGCGCTAAGGGACTGAGGTTTGTACAGAAATATCGCCACAAGAACACAATAGGCATGACTAAACAAAGCTCTTGAAATCTTGAACTCCAAGTACCACAATCGCTTTTTGGTCAGTACATTCTGAAAAAAGTATGCTTCTACAACCTCAACGTGAGTGAAAAGTTTAGAAGATGTTACAGTTTGTAAACGCTATAAAAATTCAATTAAAGGAAAAAAAAAGATCTGTGCAGACCATACAGTCCACGCGAGCGAAGTAGCGGGATCTAAGCTAGTAGTGGAATAAATCCCTTAACAGATCAAAGCGAAGATGACGTCATTCAAACAGTTTATAGACGCTGAGGACCCATGTCACAAGAAATCTAAAAAAATAGATATCATTACTTTCGAAGTTGGAGAACGTCATTCGATAAATTTTGTAGTATCTTCCCGAAGGAAAGGTGCTGTTTTGTTGCCAACCGTTGTTACGGTAACTGTCATCAGGCTAGATCACCACAAACCAAATCGCTGCTTCCAAATTCTCTTTCCGTGACTCGTCCTGGGACACAAAAATGTACGTAGAAGAGCTGTTGCCCTAAGTGACTAGTTGTACTTCGCTTGATTAGGCAATTAGATCGCGTAATGCTAATAGGTAGGTTACGCAGAGGAAAAGTCGAATCGGCCGTGAGGTGCACCAGGCTCTAATTGGCTGTTGCATTAGCGACGCACCGGCCGATCGTTACCAGAAGAGGCAATTATTTGCGCGGGAGCGGCGCGTGGTGGGGGCAGTCTGCCTACGTCGCTGTCTGTGTCTGTCGGGGCAGTCGGCGGTGGCGGTGGCGGCGGCGGCGGCAGAGGCGGCTGTCAGCAGAGGTAGAGAGAGGAGAGGCAGGTGGTAATCCCCAGGGCGGAGTCAGCACGCCAGTCCGCCTCCTCTCGTGGCCTCCTGCCTCTGTCCCCCCCCCCTTCCTCCCCCCCCCCCACTCTCTCTCTCTCTCTCTTCTCCCTCTCTCTCTATGTACGTGTCTCGCCAGCAGACGGCAGGGAGCTTACTAGCTACATAGGGGACCTCCAGTGCATTTGAATAATTAGCGTTACTGCCGACGTGATGAGGTGCATACAGGACACGGAAGTTGGACGCGAATTTCAAAGTTTAGCTGTGTAAGATTTATTTAGGAGGGATCCGTCTTGTTGACTGTTATAATGAAATGTACGGCGGTGGGAAAATGAAAGTGGCTCGGGCAACAGAGTTCCAGAGTGCAAAGAAACACAGCAGAGGAAAGGAAATACAGACTGTAGCAGATGGTGAAAGTGACCACCATTCACCCCTGGGAACTGTAGCTCCTGATCAGCAAGTTGCTGAAGGTGGATCGAAACTGGAGTGCTGGAACTGCTCTAGTCTCATCCGAAATGTTTTGCTGCCGTTCTTGAACACTATGAGGGTTGTTGCGATACATCCCCGACTTGAGAACTCCACACACAAATTAATCGCACGACGACAGATCACGTGAGCTGGGTGGCCAGCTAGGGCCACGACCAGACTGCAGGTCCAGGTGGAGTACTCGTCCACATGATGGACATGATATGCCTGTCTCAAGCGACAGGCGTCGGGTTGATTTCGTAGTCCTCGAAGCATTTTCTGGTGAACTGTAACTACATTTTCTGATGTGCAGGCACATTTCGGAATGTTTTTTTACTTTAAATGCTAACATTTTTTGGTTAGGCTTTACCGTGAGTGTTATTGACATTAAATGGAACAACAAGTTTACTGTTACCAGTCACCGTTTTATTTATTTCCACGATGCGTTTCAAAGGTTTAAACCTCCATAATCGGGTGGATTTACATTAGTTAGTATGACATTTGTGTGTGTGTTGTGTTACGATTTTTTTGGCGGAGTTTGTGGCACTGCCTAGTGTTTCAGAACATGGTTTTGGATTTCTTCTCACGAAAAATTTATGCAAATATCTAATGGTAAACATAAAATAAGTGAACTAGAGTACCTCCAGTGGTCACAAGTTCCTATCGCTGTCGTAACACATCACATGTATAGTGTCACATTTGTAAACAAATATGGCGTCTGGAATCTGCTGGGTGCAAGGTTCGTATAGCAGAAGAGAAGACATAATCGCAAAGTGCAAAGAATATACATCATAACAACATTATTACAGAATAATTGTTTTGAGGTGTTGAATAGATATGTGTGTACTTCAGGTGGCATACAAATCCAATTTGACAAGTTAAAACAGCTTAACATTCGTGCTCGTTTATACAATCAGGTGAAATGTTAAAATGAATTAAATTTTTTTTTTTCAGAAGAAATCCAAAACCATGTTCTGAAATAGTGTCTTGTTTCTCCGCTAGTCAGTGCCACAAGTTTCGCCAAAAAAATCGTAACACAACGCACACACAAATGTCATACTAACTAATGTGAATCCACCCGATGATGGAGGTTTAAAACTTTGAAACACGTCGTGGAAATAAATAAAACGGTGACTGGTAACAGTAAACTTGTTGTTTCATTTAATGTTTTTTGACTTGTTCGAAACAAGATCCTGTCTGATGCCATTTTCCGATAAAGGCTGGCGTTCGCATAGGCTTCCATACAAGGAGGAAGTTGGGGGGAATATTACGACATAAGGAAGAAGGGAAAACAGAGAAGTTTAAGCAATCCGGTGTATACGAAATTAAATGTGGAGGATTTGCTGGGACATACATTGGCCAGATGGGTTGGGATTTTGCCACAAGGTTTAGAGAACTACAGTAAAAATAGTGGGCTGGAGTGCTATATGAGGGTGACTGGCCATAAGCTGGCCTCGATAGAAGATAGCCGAAGGATTCTGCATTTAGAACCAAAAGGAAAGATTTTAGATAACCTTGAAGATCTCGAGATCTATGCGCCTATACAGCAATCTGCCCACCTAGTCTTTAATGATCAGGCCTCCGGTGGGAACGACTGGTTTTTTGGCTTGTTTGAACGAATACTATTTTGAGTTCGGTGTCTGGTAGCCCCTCATAAGGAGTTACGATAGTGCATATTATAGAGGCTGGCGGTGTTCTGTGCACGTACCGTTATGGTAGGCTAGGATTTTTGCTGAGTGGTTGGCTAGTTTAACGTCATATGGGGAAAGTTAGATGGGTAGATAGGTTGGCATATACGGATTTGTTCACCACCGAACCCTTTGGGTGGTCCTTGGTGACACAATGATTTATTTTATTAAATTTAGACTTTAAAGTTTTAACGCTTTTAATGTCTTGTTTTTTTTTTTTAAAAAATTTAGAGCTCTTTAGTATCCAGATAGCATAGGTAGGACTCGGGCAATTGTCGTGCACTAGTTTATATAAGGAATGTATGAGGTATAACCCACGTGTGTGTTTTGGGATTTTATTAAAATGCTCTTGCTCTCACCATTAAATTTTTTCCATGTGGTAGAGAGGTGTAAGTTGTTGTTTGAAGGCTTCTATTTGGGCAATCATGGCCCATGAATATCACTTGGCTGTACTTCGATAGGCGGATGGCTGCCGCCGACATGGTTGCCGTTGGCTTTAACAGATGGCATCTAAGACGTTTGCGTACGCGAGCTGATCACAGGGTTTTAGTTTATGATGGACAATGTTAGTTATATTTAATTTGGTGGTATTCTTTTAGAGATTTGGAAGATTGAAAGGTTTATTCATGAAGGAAATCTCTCCCCCCCCCCCCCCCCCATTATTTATTTTATGTTGACATGTGGTTTGAGTTGTGCTTGGAGTTTTAGAACTTTAAAAAAATCCTTTAATGTTAACGCGTACGGAAGTACCATTCCGGTTCGTAGTCGTAATTATCGTAATTACATCCTGTTAGATGTTATATGCTGAGTACATTATTATTAAATTACATGCGAACTCATGGAGCACATGATCATGCAGCACCGTCTACCGAGGGCGCTTCGCTACTAGTTGACTTGTTTAGCGTCAGTATATACTCTCCTTCAAGACTGCTTGTGTCGCAGTTATAGCTATATGTTATTAGACATTTTCTTTGAGTTGTCAAGGCTGTACGCCTGGTTGGTTAGGAAGGAGTTGAAGTTGGTGCTATGTAACTCATAAGATCCGATCTTATTTTTTGTAACGTTGAGACGTGTTGAGTGTGCTGTTCAATTATGTGTCGTACTTTTTTATAGCAGATGTCTGAAGATGGGTGTAATCCCGAAACGCGTAACATGTTCTAATAAAAGAGTCAGTTGAACATCTCATGACTTTATAGCAATCGTACAGAATTTGTTGCCAATTATCGACATAAAAGTGATCGCAGGCCTCAGACGGGATTCTATGTCCTGTATATCTTACTAAAAGGGCTGTATAGGGTAAAACCTGTAGAACAAGACAGAGATTGGGTACATTCGGCAAATAATTGAGATGTATGTTGCTACTCTCTTATGAAAATGTTTGCACAGCAGAGGAATTCGTGGCGGGCCGCAGCAAACCAGCCAGAAGACTGATGAATGAAGAAACAAAGTCATGCAGACTTTGGAGGTTTAGAAGCATTTACAGACAGTGACAACAGTTTTCAATTTCAAGAGAATCCATGTGGAACAGTTTCAGGAGACAGAAAGAAGTACAAGAAGAAAATGAAGATTAATAGCGATTAATATATTGTTATTTTGGTGGAAATTAGAAAATCACAGCTGCCAAATAACTGTTTAGGAAATGGTATTACAGATAATAAGGAGAGTCTGAATTTAAAAAATAAGTAAATAAAATATTGGTGTTGCTACGAGTCGAGAAGCGATTCTGCTTGGTGTTGTAACTCATATCATATACTTGGGGATGCTCACAGGAGGGTGATCTGGAAAGACAATCCAAGAAGTTCAGCTGCCAAATGGCACGCTATTTGAAATCACGTCGTGGCAGCGGCTATATTTTTACTCGACCATTGCCCCACTTAGCTTTGTAACACGCTCTGGTCACGTTTGGCGGTGATTCAGCTCCCGATGCTATTTTCCTCTACAGTGCAAACTACGTATCGATATGAAAACGTATCAATAATAATATTATGTAATGAATACAAGGGACGACCGTTGTTTTGTGCACCAAGCGCATCGTAAGTCGTAGACATCTGCGTCGATCATCCGAGCACAAGTAACGGATTTCCTGCAACAGTGGACCATTTATTGGACACTAACACTAACCAGCCTAGAGAATTTCCGTACTGCGTGCTGCCTGCCGTTGACACAACAAAACAAACGGCTGCGTTGCAAGAAGCGCTGTGACCGGGAACCATGGACTGCGGATGAAAGGTGTTGTATTGTGTTCAACGATGAGTCGCTGTTCTGTACTAAACTGGATGTCTGTCGTCAACCAGTATGACGGGAACGTGGGAGAGGTTTCAATCTTGTAGTGTTTTGTAGAGACAGAGCTGTGGCGTCATGGTACGGGGAGCCATTAAGTACTATTACTTCAGGTGATGGCTGGCAGGGATTGAGCGAACTATGATCTCACAGCGGGTATCTTGCATTCTCATCTGTCACCTCCCATGCCAGAGTTTCGTGATGCTACTTTTCAGCAGTACAGTTCTAGTCCACCCATGACATGTTTCTTTACGAATTGTCTGTGTGGTGTTGAAGTAAAGCTGTGGCCACCAAGATCACCAGACCAGTCTCTGGTAGAATATTTGTGGAGCCAGTTGGGATGTCAAATCCGTCTCGTGCCAGTATCCACAATGTGAAGGACTATTTGCAAGAGTTGTGGGCCAGGCTGCCTCAGGAGTGACTACAAAGATTTTATGATTCTCTTCCCAACCGTGTAAGTGTATGAATATTGGCGTGAGGGTTTGCAACGTCGTACAGATGCCAGCGTTCTTTCTTAATTTGTTTCGGTTTTGTAACCACTGAAACAACATCATATACCCACTAAATCACTGAAATTTCATTTCGTTTCTTCCTCACCTTCTGTACAGTACACGTCATTTATCAGACAGTGTATAACTGAAGGCTGAAGACATTAATCGTAATTACATGCGTGGAATGCACTGGTGAAACTTAGTTCTCAGCAGTTTATTATTATTCGCCATCTTAAGCCGCTAGTTATTTATTCTGTCATCTGGAAGGTTTCTTAATCTAGCGATACAGCGTAGTCTATAAAATGTTTTTGCATTGGCCGAACTAGTGTGTTGTAACTACGCTAATGTTTGTGCTCTGAAAAAGTAAGTGGAATTAATTACATACAGAGAATGAGTAGAAGAGTGATAAGTGACTAAAACTGGAACACGGCGAGCGAGACCTGACAGTGGTGACTGAAGTACTTCCCGCTACTCACTGTAGGAAAGTTGGGACGTGTAGATGTAGAAGTACGTGTAGAGAAGTTAAACGCGAAAGGCACACTGTATCATAGACACTTATTCGCGAAATTCCGAGGTCCTTCGTTCTAAAACTAGTGAATAAAGGTCCAACGTTTTCCAAGGAATAATGACCAAGACGGAAAAGTTAAAGAAATTACGGTATATACACAGCTGAACCGACAAGTTTTTCTATTGTGCCATTGATGAGAACAATAAAATGAGGAATTATTCTTGTAAACCAGGTATTCTCTGTCACATAACAAATGACTGCTAGTGAGGTGTATGTACAGATACATATGAAGAGTTCATATAGGACAGAACAATCTGGTTCTCTGACATGTGTATATAGCATTCTGTGAACATACAGGACATACTGCTACGTCAGGGCCGACTTTGTGAAAACAGTAGACAGAAAGCAATCTTTCTGGTTTTCTCTGCCAATGGCTGCAAGACTGCAGCTTGCGTCTCAGTTGTTACGAATGTAATAAGAACACGATTTGTTTCCTCGTTCATGAAATTTCCTATACCATTTTTCGCCATTGCAGCATATACTGTGGTACCATCAACTCTTTTTCGCAAAACCTACTACCACTTCTTAGCAGGCTACCTGTCAGACATACGGCCCATGGGCAGTTTGTATGTTACAGTCATCGAACAACAGTTGTTGTTGTCTGGAGGGCACAACTAACCGCGTGGAGGAATGTATGGAAGGTATTTGGCAAGCTTCTCTTTTATTTTAGAGGCTATTATTGCAGCATTTGGCGTCTTCGGGCTATTCTGATTACTCAAGCCAGAAATCATGAACAACTCAGCACCTCTAATCATTGCTGTAGTGTCAACACTACGTGTGTGGTAAAAATTGCGGCTATTAAGTGTATGCCAAGAGGGGCTGCGCGAAAGGTCAGATGTTTGTTTAAACTGAGGGACAGCTTCAGGGAAATGCTGGAATACTTGAAGTGTCGGATGCTTTGAGACAAGCGTCAAATATCTGTGTAAATTTAAAGAATCGGTAATACATAAAGAATCTAGAAATATACAGTATTACAACCAGTTACCGATCTCTTCGTCACGGACTGCGAAGACTAAACTAACTATAGAGAACACAGAGGTTTTTAAGCAGTCATTCTTCCCACGCTAAATCCTCGGTTAACAGCCAATACTAAATTATTCTTTATCGGTAAACCGCTATCGACATTTTAGTCATGTTTCACTGCCCGTATTCTTTGACGCAGGCAGCATCAGAGCGTAGTAATAGTGAGCATGTCCTTAATGATTCTGATAAAAGACTGAATCAGTGACTGAAGTGTCAAAATCAGACTAGCCAATAAACAGTATTTGTATGAGCGCCGGGCACCGTGGCCGAGCGGTTCTCTGCGCTTCAGTCCGGAACCGCGCTGCTGCTACGGTCGCAGGTTCAAATCCTGCCTCGGGCATGGATGTGTATGATTTCCTTAGGTTAGTTAGGTTTAAGTAGTCCTAAATTGAGGGGACTGATGACCTCAGATGTTAAGTCCCATAGTGCTGAGAGCCATCTGAACCATTTGATCTACTTCAACAACATGGCAAATGTGAACATTTTCGACTGGAACTGAATGGAAACATAATATTTGCAGAAAGGGAAACACTCTCTATCATGCACTTCCCAGTGGTTTACAGAGTATGGATATAATGTGCATGCAGATGTAGATCTTCAATTTCGCCTTCCACCACAAATGCGTGTCTATCGTAACTGCCAGAATGTTCTCTCTTAATGACAGTCTTCACGCTTATAAGTTTTCACAATACATTCTTGCTGAAAGTTACATCTTTCAACATTTCCTTCAGAATTTTCAAGCTGTACAATTCCTCCTCTATTAGCGCACCCTCGTTTTAAATTAGAAAATACGCCTGCACATATTGAGAAAAATGTATTCTGCTATTTTTTAATGAATTCATAAAAGTTGTAAAATAAAGTCTTTGTTGCTACGAACGCAATAGGTAACTTTTTATGTATTTTCCACTGATGTCTCCTTTTTATAAATTACTATTTGTCATTCCTTAACACATTAAAAGTTTCGCAGTGCCCTCAAAAATTATATTTTAGTATATCAAGAATTGCAGGAAGTTAAAAAAGCAGAACGAAACTACTGTAACGAGTTTGGTACATATCGACATAAAAGTGTTAAAAATGTTTAGGAATAGTAAACAGTTTGTTTTGAGTAAAACGTGTCACAAGAAGGCAAATTTTAAGTTTCTATCCGGTGTATAAGAAACGTCAGCTGAGGTCAAAACTCTTGCCAGTTTTCCCAAGAGAATTGATCCAAAAGTGTTAGAAATTTGTGCATTGTCAATCTCTAAATGGAACCTCGACAGGAGTGGGCATGTAGGCGATAATTAACACAACAATGAGCAACAATTTATAGCACTGTGTTTCTCCCAGTACCTGGCCCATTGGTGGTGTATAGCTCTTGTGTTTCGATAAGTTGGTACGAAACAGCTTGCTAATGGTTGTCGAAAATCAGATTCCATACCGTAAGCTCCTACGAAAACTTTTATTTTCGCTGTTAGTTCCGATTTTTAATAATCATCATTAGGTACAATAAGTAAGTGTATATAGCGTTCCACCACACCACTATGTAAAGTAAGAAACACAAACTGGACAACAGAAAGCAGCATATAAGACTTTAAGGACTGTTCATACGATTGGATGTGTCATTAACATGATACTCCACTGCATGTAACACCTGGATGCCTGCAAATCGTTCGAATACCGTCACTGATACACAACTGAATCAAAACTTAACATAATTTTTGAAAATTATAGCAGGTATTCGGTAATGTTCAAACTCACACGTTTGTCAACAACGTAAAAACCGCATGCCTTTAAAGAATATTAAGCAGTTTCACGATGGGTAGCACAAAGTTACTTTCTCTTCAGAATCTTCTTCTTGCGCCGGCGTTCCACAGCCACGAAATAAGGGTACCGCGGAAGCAACGAAGTAGGAAGAAAATATGCAATATACCCCGCATCGGACGCCCACGAACCGGCTCCATGCGTGGCATTCATCACAGAAATTTATATGACGCTGCGAAACATCATATATGAAACACTGAGATATTCCAATATGTTCGGTTCGATGAGCATGCCACTACCGAAGGGCGCGAAAAAAACCGCTGCCAAAGACCTTCGCAGGCAGAGGTAGGGGAGCGACACGAGATGGGGGAGGGACAAAAATACAAGAGAAATGCGAATAACGAAGTTTGAGAGCTGACAACAGACATTCCCATTCAGCGGGCGAGTTATAAATATTGAACGCGAATCCAGCTAACTGCGATTGGGCGTCGCGTTCCAATTTCCTGGTCCCAGCCGTGGCTCCGAATTATTTGTGGAAGTGATTTATAGGGAAATGCTAGTGAACCCCGCCGCCAGCCATCTATCACCTGCCACGCCCTGATTGGGTGAGTTCTAATAACCTCTGGCCATGATTAAATTATGTGGAAGTGCTTAGCTGTCGGCAGATGCTAACACAGCTCGCGAACGAACTAAAGAAAAAATGCGACGCTCGTGTCAGTGTGGCACACAGTGGCGGCACCAAAGAGTACTCGTCTACCTTTCAAAGTTCAGAGGAAGGTGAACCTATGAATAATGAGATGTCATTTAATTACATGGTCACATGATGACATTGTGCTTTCGTGCGCATAAGAAACGTGCGTATGTTTGTTTAATTCTACCGTAGCCTATCTCAGCAGCCATTCTTGAGAGTGAAGAGTCAGATATTTCGCACGGACCACACTTTCGTTTTTCAACAAACGCGGGCATCACCTGCAAGAGACAGAGGGACTGTTAGCATTCGTATACTTGTAAACCACCACACTTGGCGTTTTGCTTGACTCCACAGATGAGAGGACCTCGAGATCTGAACTGCCCTGCTTGGAACACGTTAAAGGATGAAAGCTCTGTTCAGCACCGTAATCAACACCACTTTGTGTTGAGGATAATGCTAAGCGGACCTCTTTAACGTTTTGCCATCAAGACAATGAATATCAGACGATGATCGACAGAGTGGATCTAGTAATGAAGGAAATTATATGCACCCTGTAGTGTTTAACTTTACATTAATTGTTCTGTTTCTAGTTGAATTAACGTTCAAAGTGGTAGTCACTTGACATTTATTTCTGTTTGTTTTCGTTATGTATACGGCTTACACTCGTGTTGAATTTACTTAATTTTTGAAATAAATTTTTTGGCGTTTTAAGTCACAGTTTCACATTTTCTCTGACACACTTCTGCTATTAACATTCATTTACATATTTGTGTGGTTACATATAAAACGTAATAATAGTCATTCGTTTCACTGGCTTCACGCATCCTCCATTAGTTCGTACCACTTGTTGCTTTGGTGAGCATTTCTTCTTTCATGACTACTACGCCTAAATTTATCCATAATTATTTAATTTCTAAATACACTCCCTCACCTTTGATTCCAAAACAGCTACAAACTAGCTAACGATTATATCCGTGGTTCCGCCGGTGCTCTAAGCTTCCTGTCTGAAATATAAATATGAAATAGCGAAGAGCGTAAGAAATAACAAGTACACACTAATGGCCGGCCGGAGTGGCCGTGCGGTTCTAGGCGCTTCAGGCTGGAACCGCGTGACCGCTACGGTCGCAGGTTCGAATCCTGCCTCGGTTAGTCCTGCCATAGGTTACTTAGGTTTAAGTAGTTCTAAATTCTAGGGGACTGATGACCACAGATGTTAAGTCCCATAGTGCTCAGAGCCATTTTTGAACACACTAATTAGACCGCCCCGCTAGCCGCGCGGTCTAACGCGCTGCTTGCCGAGTGGGAAGGCGTGCCGGTCCCCAGCACGAATCCGCCAGACGGCTTCAAGTTCCAGTGTGCCAGCCAGCCTGTGGTTACTTTTAAAGGCGGTTTTGCATCTACCTCGGCGAATGCGGGCTGCCTCCCCTTATTCCGCCTCAGTTACACTATGTCGGCGATTGCTGCGCAAACACTGTCTCCACGTACGTGTACACCATAATTACTCTATTACTCTACCACGCAAACATTTGGGATTACACTCGTCCGGTATGAGACGTTCCCGTGGAATTGGAGGATGGGGCATGCACTGGGGCCGAACCACACAATAGCCCTCGTTCGGTGTGGGGCGGCGGTGGGGTGGGGTGGACTGCTGTGGCTGTTGTGGGGTCGTGAACCACTGAGAGCTACGGCGGGACGAAGCCTCTCTGTCGTTTCTAGATCCCGGTTTAATATACACACTAATGAACCTATACGTCCTGATTAACCAAAAGATTATATGCTCCCGCGAAGTAGCTGTTGGTCTACCTTCCAAACGCAATAGAGTAGGGGATTCAGCACAGCATGTATTCGCTAAGTCCCTGGTAGGTTTTCGCAAGTATGTGGCATGTTTAAGCACAGCTCATCGAGTGTTTTAAATTATGGGACAATGGTGTGCAGATGAGCAGCTGACAGCTGACAACGTCCCTGATGTCTTCTATCGGCTCCAGATCAGGCGAATTTTGTGGACAGGACATCTATGGGAATTCACAAGAATGCTCCTCTAATCACTGTGCTCGATTCCCACCTGTTGTGGACAAAGAAAACTGGCGTTCTACGGATCGGAGTGTGGAATGTCAGATCCCTTAATCGGGCAGGTAGGTTAGAAAATTTGAAAAGGGAAATGGATAGGTTAAAGTTAGATATAGTGGGAATTAGTGAAGTTCGGTGGCAGGAGGAAAAAGACTTCTGGTCAGGTGACTACAGGGTTATAAACACAAAGTCAAATAGGGGTAATGCAGGAGTAGGTTTAATAATGAATAGGAAAATAGGAACGCGGGTCAGCTACTACAAACAGCTTAGTGAACGCGTTATTGTGGCCAAGATAGATACGAAGCCCACACCTACTACAGTAGTACAAGTTTATATGCCAACTAGCTCTGCAGATGACGAAGAAATTGGAGAAATGTATGATGAAATAAAAGAAATTATTCAGGTAGTGAAGGGAGACGAAAATTTAATAGTCATGGGTGACTGGAATTCGAGTGTAGGAAAAGGGAGAGAAGGAAACGTAGTAGGTGAATATGGACTGGGGCTAAGAAATGAAAGAGGAAGCCGCCTGGTAGAATTTTGCACAGAGCACAACTTAATCATAGCTAACACTTGGTTTAAGAATCATGATAGAAGGTTGTATACATGGAAGAACCCTGGAGATACTAAAAGGTATCAGATAGATTATATAATGGTAAGACAGAGATTTAGGAACCAGGTTTTAAATTGTAAGACATTTCCAGGGGCAGATGTGGACTCTGACCACAATCTATTGGTTATGACCTGTAGATTAAAACTGAAGAAACTGCAAAAAGGTGGGAATTTAGGGAGATGTGACCTGGATAAACTGAAAGAACCAGAGGTTGTTCAGAGTTTCAGGGAGAGCATAAGGGAACAACTGACAGGAATGGGGGAAAGAAATACAGTAGAAGAAGAATGGGTAGCTTTGAGGGATGAAGTAGTGAAGGCAGCAGAGGATCAAGTAGGTAAAAAGACGAGGGCCAGTAGAAATCCTTGGGTAACAGAAGAAATATTGAATTTAATTGATGAAAGGAGAAAATATAAAAATGCAGTAAATGAAGCAGGCAAAAAGAGATACAAACGTCTCAAAAATGAGATCGACAGGAAGTGCAAAATGGCTAAACAGGGATGGCTAGAGGACAAATGTAAGGATGTAGAGGCTTATCTCACTAGGGGTAAGATAGATACTGCCTACAGGAAAATTAAAGAGACCTTTGGGGATAAGAGAACCACTTGTATGAGCATCAAGAGCTCAGATGGAAACCCAGTTCTAAGAAAAGAAGGGAAGGCAAGAAAGGTGGAAGGAGTATATAGAGGGTCTATACAAGGGCGATGTACTTGAGGACAATATTATGGAAATGGAAGAGGATGTAGATGAAGATGAAATGGGAGATACGATACTGCGTGAAGAGTTTGACAGAGCACTGAAAGACCTGAGTCGAAACAAGGCCCCCGGAGTAGACAACATTCCATTGGAACTACTGACGGCCTTGGGAGAGCCAGTCCTGACAAAACTCTACCATCTGGTGAGCAAGATGTATGAAACAGGCGAAATACCCTCAGACTTCAAGAAGAATATAATAATTCCAATCCCAAAGAAAGCAGGTGTTGACAGATGTGAGAATTACCGAACAATCAGTTTAATAAGTCACAGCTGCAAAATACTAACACGAATTCTTTACAGACGAATGGAAAAACTAGTAGAAGCCGACCTCGGGGAAGATCAGTTTGGATTCCGTAGAAACACTGGAACACGTGAGGCAATACTGACCTTACGACTTATCTTAGAAGAAAGATTAAGGAAAGGCAAACCTACGTTTCTAGCATTTGCAGACTTAGAGAAAGCTTTTGACAATGTTGGCTCGAATACTCTCTTTCAAATTCTAAAGGAGGCAGGAGTAAAATACAGGGAGCGAAAGGCTATTTACAATTTGTACAGAAAGCAGATGGCAGTTATAAGAGTCGAGGGACATCAAAGGGAAGCAGTGGTTGGGAAAGGAGTAAGACAGGGTTGTAACCTCTCCCCGATGTTATTCAATCTATATATTGAGCAAGCAGTAAAGGAAACAAAAGAAAAATTCGGAGTAGGTATCAAAATCCATGGAGAAGAAATAAAAACTTTGAGGTTCGCCGATGACATTGTAATTCTGTCAGAGACAGCAAAGGACTTGGAAGAGCAGTTGAACGGAATGGATGGTGTCTTGAAGGGAGGATATAAGATGAACATCAACAAAAGCAAAACGAGGATAATGGAATTTAGTCGAATTAAGTCGGGTGATGTTGAGGGTATTAGATTAGGAAATGAGACACTTAAAGTAGTAAAGGAGTTTTGCTATTTGGGGAGCAAAATAACTGATGATGGTCGAAGTAGAGAGGATATAAAATGTAGACTGGCAATGGCAAGGAAAGCGTTTCTGAAGAAGAGAAATTTGTTAACATCGAGTATAGATTTAAGTGTCAGGAAGTCGTTTCTGAAAGTATTTGTATGGAGTGTAGCCATGTATGGAAGTGAAACATGGACGGTAAATAGTTTGGACAAGAAGAGAATAGAAGCTTTCGAAATGTGGTGCTACAGAAGAATGCTGAAGATTAGATGGGGAGATCACATAACTAATGAGGAGGTACTGAATAGGATTGGGGAGAAGAGGAGTTTGTGGCACAATTTGACCAGAAGAAGGGATCGGTTGGTAGGACATGTTCTGAGGCATCAAGGGATCACCAATTTAGTATTGGAGGGCAGCGTGGAGGGTAAAAATCGTAGGGGGAGACCAAGAGATGAATATACTAAGCAGATTCAGAAGGATGTAGGTTGCAGTAGGTACTGGGAGATGAAGAAGCTTGCACAGGATAGAGTAGCATGGAGAGCTGCATCAAACCAGTCTCAGGACTGAAGACCACAACAACAACAACGTGGACAATCACTCTGCTGGAATATGTCTTCGGGATCTGGGAAAACATGAAGAATGAAGTGATGTAGAAGAACACGTGAACACTATAACTTTTGACACTTTGAGGATTTATTGGTTCTTTTTCTCTGAATGCTGTTAAACATAAAGGCCGGCCGAAGTGGCCGTGCGGTTAAAGGCGCTGCAGTGTGGAACCGCAAGACCGCTACGCTCGCAGGTTCGAATCCTGCCTCGGGCATGGATGTTTGTGATGTCCTTAGGCTAGTTAGGTTTAACTAGTTCTAAGTTCTAGGGGACTAATGACCTCAGCAGTTGAGTCCCATAGTGCTCAGAGCCATTAGAACCATTAAAAAAATGGCTCTGAGCACTATGGGACTCAACATCTCAGGTCATAAATCCCCTAGAACTTAGAACTACTTAAACCTAACTAACCTAAGGACATCACACACACCCATGCCCAAGGCAGGATTCGAACCTGCGACCGTAGCAGTCCCGCGGTTCCGGACTGCAGCGCAAGAACCGCTAGACCACCGCGGCCGGCAGAACCATTAAACATAAAGTAGATGCGGTAATCTGGAATACACGCCTTTAAATCTACCACGATGTGCTTCAGTTGTCATGGCACCTTCGATTAATACCACAGGTCGCATGAAAACTGAGACGAATATTCGCCATAGAGTTAGAAAAATGCTCCTGCCGTAGCATAAAAAATGGCGAATATGTCCTGGGCAGAGTTAGGGATGTAAAAGAAAGTAATCTACCTTTCCGACATTTAAATCAAAACGTCTTGACATATGCCCGCTTTTTTACGAATTACCCCACTTTTTGACGAGTTTAACCAACTTCTCGAGCGCAGTAAGCTACCTTAATCATTTCCCCAGTCACATACACGGTGAGGACTGTACGAACATACAGACTCAGATTTATGTGCTTCAACCAGAAGAGATTGTGATGCATCTAAAGTAGATAGTATACTAGAGCGAGGATGCATCTACACTCCTGGAAATGGAAAAAAGAACACATTGACACCGGTGTGTCAGACCCACCATACTTGCTCCGGACACTGCGAGAGGGCTGTACAAGCAATGATCACACGCACGGCACAGCGGACACACCAGAAACCGCGGTGTTGGCCGTCGAATGGCGCTAGCTGCGCAGCATTTGTGCACCGCCGCCGTCAGTGTCAGCCAGTTTGCCGTGGCATACGGAGCTCCATCGCAGTCTTTAACACTTGTATCATGCCGCGACAGCGTGGACGTGAACCGTATGTGCAGTTGACGGACTTTGAGCGAGGGCGTATAGTGGGCATGCGGGAGGCCGGGTGGACGTACCGCCGAATTGCTCAACACGTGGGGCGTGAGGTCTCCACAGTACATCGATGTTGTCGCCAGTGGTCGGCGGAAGGTGCACGTGCCCATCGTCCTGGGACCGGACCGCAGCGACGCACGGATGCACGCCAAGACCGTAGGATCCTACGCAGTGCCGTAGGGGACCGCACCGCCACTTCCCAGCAAATTAGGGACACTGTTGCTCCTGGGGTATCGGCGAGGACCATTCGCAACCGTCTCCATGAAGCTGGGCTACGGTCCCGCACACCGTTAGGCCGTCTTCCGCTCACGCCCCAACATCGTGCAGCCCGCCTCCAGTGGTGTCGCGACAGGCGTGAATGGAGGGACGAATGGAGACGTGTCGTCTTCAGCGATGAGAGTCGCTTCTGCCTTGGTGCCAATGATGGTCGTATGCGTGTTTGGCGCCGTGCAGGTGAGCGCCACAATCAGGACTGCATACGACCGAGGCACACAGGGCCAACACCCGGCATCATGGTGTGGGGAGCGATCTCCTACACTGGCCGTACACCACTGGTGATCGTCTAGGGGACACTGAATAGTGCACGGTACATCCAAACCGTCATCGAACCCATCGTTCTACCATTCCTAGACCGGCAAGGGAACTTGCTGTTCCAACAGGACAATGCACGTCCGCATGTA
The DNA here is from genome assembly GCF_023898315.1 of Schistocerca nitens. Lineage (NCBI taxonomy): Eukaryota > Metazoa > Arthropoda > Insecta > Orthoptera > Acrididae > Schistocerca > Schistocerca nitens. The sequence goes on from NC_064614.1 coordinate 76,029,888, forward strand.
TCCCGTGCCACCCAACGTGCTCTAGAAGGTGTAAGTCAACTACCCTGGCCAGCAAGATCTCCGGATCTGTCCCCCATTGAGCATGTTTGGGACTGGATGAAGCGTCGTCTCACGCGGTCTGCACGTCCAGCACGAACGCTGGTCCAACTGAGGCGCCAGGTGGAAATGGCATGGCAAGCCGTTCCACAGGACTACATCCAGCATCTCTACGATCGTCTCCATGGGAGAATAGCAGCCTGCATTGCTGCGAAAGGTGGATATACACTGTACTAGTGGCGACATTGTGCATGCTCTGTTGCCTGTGTCTATGTGCCTGTGGTTCTGTCAGTGTGATCATGTGATGTATCTGACCCCAGGAATGTGTCAATAAAGTTTCCCCTTCCTGGGACAATGAATTCACGGTGTTCTTATTTCAATTTCCAGGAGTGTATAATAGGAAGTATCGCAGATTGGAGGCGTACGCATCTAATCTTTAATGAGTCTATGTCATATGGCACGAGATTACAAATACCAATCTGGATGACATAATGGCACGTGTCAGGCTTCTGATAAGCGGTCACAAGCTCAAATTGGCCGAGTTATAACGGACAAGTCTAGAGTGCAACCGAAGAGCCTTTATTATCGAAAGTCTTCACACAGGGTGTTCGCCCATTGAAATAGTTCGATTCTTCGGGTACCCGAGATCAACTGTTTACAATATTGTGGGCAAGTATAATGCTTCGGAGAAGTCTGCGGAATGTTGTGCTAACACGGAAAGGAAACCTCATTCGAGAAAACGCGTCACGAACAGCGGCAGATAATTAACTTTTCATAACTGGAGTTCACAGTCATTTGAAATTTCTTGAAAGACATCAGGTTTACACCAGTGACTGTTAAAATTTTTTTATTTCCACTACAGCAATTTCCTACTTAGGCTATTATCAAGTGCAGATGTCTTGGCTTTAAGCCTTGTCTGGTTTGTACAAGCTGACGCATTTATATGTCGTTGTCATTTGCTGTTATACACATTCGTAGCGCAGCGTTACGAATGTACATAAGAGCAAATGACAACTGACAGAACAAGAACCCGGTAACATTTGAAGTGTGGTACTGTTGAAGGACTTGACGAATTACGATTTGTAGAGAAAAAAGGATTCAGTAGCAAACCTTTAACCGCAGTAAATTGGCGGAAGGACATCTAACGACATTGCCACCAGTAGTGAACTTACACCCAATGGAGGATGGACGTAGAAAATGTAGACAACGTTTGGGCTATACAAAGCAGAATATTGTGGAAGCAGTGCATACGTACCAGGACCGGTAGGAAAATTACCACAAGATAGGGCTTGATAGAAATCTATCTGGAACAGTAAAAGATCATAGTTTCACACTCTACGTAATTTAATAATATTTGTTAATTAATATGACCAGTTTCGGTCAGATTCATGATTATACATGGTGATCCATTGATCGTGAGCGGGCCAAATATCACACGAAATAAGCGTCAAACGAAAAAACTACAAATAACGAAACTGGTCTAGCTTGAAGGGGGAAACCAGATGGCGCTATGGTTGGCCCGCTAGATCGCGCAGCCATAGGCCAAGCGGATACCAACTGCGTTTTTTTAAAAAAAGGAACCCCCATTTTTTATTACATATTCGTGTAGTACGTAAGGAAATATGAATGTTTTAGTTGGACCACTTTTTTCGCTTTGTGATACATGGCGCTGCAATAGTCACAAACATATGGCTCACAATTTTAGACGAACAGTTGGTAAAAGGTAGGTTTCTTAAATTAAAATACATTTTATTTCGGTTGTTCCAATGTGATACATGTACCTTCTGACAACGCATGCTGTTACAGCGTGATTACCTGTAAATACCATATCAATGAAATAAATGCTCAAAATTATGTCCGTCAACCTCAATGCATTTAGCAACACGTGTAATGACATTCCTCTCAACAGCGAGTAGTTCGCCCTCCGTAATGTTCGCACATGCATTGACAATGCGCTGACGCATGTTGTCAGGCGTTGTCGGTGGATCACGATAGCAAATATCCTTCAACTATCCCCACAGAAAGAAATCCGGGGACGTCAGATCCAGTGAACATGCGAGCCATGGTATGGTGCTTCGACGACCAATCCACCTGTCATGAAATATGCTATTCAATACCGCTTCAACCGCACTTGAGTTATGTGCCGGACATCCATCGTGTTGAAAGTACATCGCCATTCTGTCATGCAGTGAAACCTCTTGTAGTAACATCGGTAGAACATTACGTAGGAAATCACCTTACATTGCACCATTTAGTTGCCAACGATAAAATGGGGCTAATTATCTTTCCTCCCATAATGCCGCACCATACATTAACCCGCCAAGGACGCTGATGTTCCACTTGTCACAGCGATCATGGATTTTCCGTTGCCAAATAGTGCATATTATGCCGGTTTACGTTACCGCTGTTGGTGAATGACCCTTCGTCGCTAAATAGATCGCGTGCAAAAAATCTGTCGTCGTCCCGTAATTTCTCTTATGCCCAGTGGCAGAACTATACACGACGTTCAAAGTCGTCGCCATGCAATTCCTGGTGCATAGAAATATGGTACGGGTGGCATCGATGTTGATGTAGCATTCTCAACACTGACGTTTTTGAGATTCCCGATTCTCGCGCAATTTATCTGCTACTGATGTGCGGATTAGCCGTGACAGCATCATTTGTTGCAGGTCATGGTTGACGTTTCACATGTGGCTGAACACTTCCTGTTTCCTTAAATAACGTAAGTATTCGGCGCACGGTCCGGACACTTGGATGATGTCGTCCAGGATACCGAGCAGCGTACTTAGCGCATGCCCGTTGGGAATTTTGATCACAATAGCCATACATCAACACGATATCGACCTTATCCGCGATTGATAAACGGGGCATTTTAACACGGGTAATGTATCACGAAGCAAATAGCGTCCGCACTGGCGGAATGTTACGTGATACCACGTACTTTTGCGTTTGTGATTATTATATTACAACGCCACCTATGAGAAGGCGAAAAAAGTGGTCCAACTAAAACATTCATATTTCTTTACGTATTACACGAATATGTAATAAAAAATGGGGGTTCCTATTTAAAAAAACAGAATTGATATCCGTTTGACCTATGGCAGCGCCATCTAGCGGGCCAACCATAGCGCCATCTGGTTTCCCCCTTCAAGCTAGATAGGTTTCGTTCTTTGTAGTTTTTTCGTTTGATGTTTATTTCGTGAGGTATTTGGCATTGTCATTATTAATGGACCACCCTGTATATCTACGTATATATAAAAGTAAAAATGCCGCACTCACAAAAATGCACAGAGCATGCATATTCGTCACGAAAATGTAATTCTTCAAAGTTAAAATTCCATAAGCGAATCTTGTTCCCTCATATGATTCTTATACCAAGTGAATTTGCTGTTAAACAAGTCAGCCATGTGCAGCAACTCTTAAAAATCGTAAATAATATGAAATACCTTTTTTTAGCAGACTAAACACACATGGTATCTACATCAAATTTCCTGATAATGTTATCGAAAACTAATTATGTTATTAACCAGGTAAAGGTCACAGTTTCTATAAGGGTGGTCTTTGCTTTTTATGTGTAGGTGCCTAAAGGTAATCTGCAATTTGACAGACATTGATTGTTTTAACGAAGGTTAAGAACGTAATAGCTGTTTGTTGTAATATAGATTTTGACAACTGTATCACAGCCTCAGATCATCACTTAAAGTCGATACAGCGGAAACGCAAGACAAAAAGAAAATAAATCCGGGCCTGTGTTTAGTCACTGTGAAATAGAACGATTAGAAGTAAAACTTCGCTTAAAGGTGCTGAACACCTTGTAATCTTACACGAATTATGGTTCGTTCATGTTTGTGACGTACGTTTTTCAGACAGTAATTTCGCCTTGAGTTGTGGAACTGTCCCTCTAAGTTAAGGCTGCCTTGCGTTCATTAGCACAGTTAATAAGAGGGGCCACCCGGTTGCTTAACGAAGCGTAAGACTGCGGGGGTGAGTGCCGCAGTCGTTGTTCTGCAGACTGTGGACACGTCACTACTGCAGTGAACTGCTGTGCAGGAATCCCACACCGTACCACTCCAAGATGGCCGGAAGTACTTGCTGACTGTCCTCTGCGAGCTATTACCTGTCGTGCAATAGCAGCTGCATCACAGTTTCTGGTATACGTAATTGAAAACTCCACTCTTCTCTCAGCCTGGTGTCTGCTAGATTCTCATTTTTCCGGCGACACGTGTACAGGAGTGGCCATTTACTTCCACCCGTACGAACACTATGAATTAGTGTTCCATAAACAAAGCACCTTTTTAGTTCTGTTATGTAATTTCAGTCCCCAGACGCGTTTCGTCGTTTACTCAAAAGGCATCACTAATGGGTGTTGACACTGCTGTACAAGCTCCTGTAACAGTTCCCCTACCTCTTCTAAGTATCTTTAGGTTGAATATGACACTTGCAGTAGACTGCGGAGAATTCTCTCCTTTAAATTTTTCGTTTTCTTGTGTCACTTATTTTGATCTGTGTACTCTGTGTGGTTTTAAAAAAATCGCTTATTAGCTAGCCTCTAACTAATTATGGCAATAACTGTTATAGTTTTGAGTTCAGATCTACTCTTTTCAAAAGAATTATAGACAAATCCCATCTGGGGTAATAAATATTTATATTGTATTGTATGGAACTGGGGACATAGAAACGAGGGAGAGGCTTCGTCCCCGCCTTAGCCCGCAGTGGTACACAACCCCACAACAGGCTACAGCAGTCAACTCACCTCACCGTCGCCCCACACCGAACCCAGAGTTATTGTTCGGTTCGGCCCCCAGTGGACTCCACGGGAACGAATCACACCAGACGAGTGAAGCCCCAATGTTTCCGTGGTAGAGAAATTATCGTGTACGTGTACGTGGAGAAAGTGTTTGCGCAGCAATCGCCGATATTGTGTAACTGAGGCGGAATAAAGAAAACCAGCCCGTATACGACGAGGCAGATGGAAAACCACCTTAAAAACATCCACAGACTGGTCGGCTCACCGGATCTCGACACTAATCCACCGGGCGGATTCGTGCCGGGGACCGGCACGCCCGCCCGTCCGGAAGGCGTGCCGGGGACCGGCACGCCTTCCCGTCCGGAAGGAGGTGCGTTAGACCGCACGGCTAACCGTGTGGGCTTCATATTGTATACATGCAGACTGAAGCAACGAATGAAAGTTTTCACCAAGGCTAGGATTCGAACTAGACAGGTGGGCTACCTGCTACGCCCCCCTGGCCCTGTGGCTTTCCACAACTGTACCGAATATGCTACCAAATCTCCCTCCCCAGTTCAAATTCACTTCTGAGACCAGCTGGTATTCATTTGCCTGGAAAAAGAGTAAAGCAAACAAACGTCGCATCTTTAGAGAGAATTTGATCAGAATCCATGCATCTATCTGTGTTTATGAATGTCCATCTTATTGCCTGGACGAGGAACTTCAGCTCATGATATATGAGAAAATGAACCACCGCAGCTATATTTAAGAGAATGTCTTTATTCTATCATACGATTAGTTTCGGCGGCCCATTACCGCCATCCTCAGGCCCCATCACTGCCAAAACAGTATTTGATTTCATTGGTGCATTTACTGTGGGATCCTTGTTACTAGTACACGTAGGCTAGCTTCGTCAGGGATCTATACTCGACACCGCGTTGTCCTCATTGGAAAATGCTCCAAGGAAATCAAATGCTCTTTTGGCAGTGGTGGCACCTGAGGATGGCGGTAAAGTGCCGTCGAAACTAATCGTATGATAGAATAAAGACATTCTCTTAAATATAGCTGTGGTAGTACTTTTTCTCATATCTCTATATATATCTTCTACACATATTATTAATGAAAGTCCCTCGCCATGTTTGCGTGTCACTACTGAAGGATAATCTCAGGAAATACTGTAAGGATTTTGATACGGTTTTCACAAATACATAGAGATTAATGAGGGACGTTAGTAAACATGATTTATAAATATTTCGTGCAAGTCGTTGAACTGTGATGAATTAAAGTCCTCTGCCACGTATTTCTGTATGTACGTAAGCCTTGTCAACAAAGCTGAGAGACTGATGACCTCAGATGTTAAGTCCCATAGTGCTCAGAGCCATTTGAACCAAAGCTGAGACCATTCGTAGTCGCCTTTTTCGTGTTCTCTCAAAGTCCTTCTTCTATTTCGTACAGGTGTTACACACTTGAACATTATTTTGGATGAGTCGTCCAAGTGTTCTGTGCATAATCTCTTTTGAAGACTGATTTCATTTTCCCTGAATCTTACCAATGACCCGAAGTCTACCATCAGCTTTATCCACTACTCATCCTCTTTGATCACTCTTCTGGATCTTGTTCTTCTACTTATCAGCCTATCTCAGTCCACTCTGGATACGGGCCTCTTCTGTATGTTTCCATCGTCTTCGGCTCCGAGCCACGTCGTACCATTGTGTTCCAGCCACCAACTTCACATCATGAAGCCGTCTCTTTTTCCGTCTCCCAATGCCTCTCTTATGGTCCGATGGTCTCCAGTGAACAGATCTACGGATCCACGTGCTGTGGTCCGAAGTGTCCGACCAATTGCCACTTCAGCCTTGAAATTCTCTCTAGGACATCTGTTAATTTTGTTCGCTTTCTAATGTCCTCTGTCGTAACTTAACACCTAGCATCTGTCGCTCCCTGGCTCATAGCGTGTGCTTTAGTATATGAGCACCTGCCGTAGTCAATCATAGTTACCAGACCATAGGTTGTAGTATGCACATATTATAGACTTCAGCCTTCAGGTTATTTGTGTCAGCTGGGTATTTCTACTAGTTCACTGACTGCAATTACGTCTCACTGATACTGCAGTAAGAATAGCAAGCTGGTCTCGCGGTTCTAGGCGCTCAGTCTGGAACCGCGCGACTGCTACGGTCGCAGGTTCGAATTCTGCCTCGGGCATGGATATGTGTGATGTCCTTAGGTTAGTTAGGTTTAATTAGTTCTAAGTTCTAGGGGACTGATGACCACAGATGTGAAGTCCCATAGTGCTCAAGGCCATTTGAACCATTTGAATAGCAAGCGCGTCTGACTCATTGGACTGGTGCAGGTCTTAGGAATGGATTCCATTCTGGCGCCTTGCGTGTCCTAACCTTCCCAGATATCCGGGAAAATTAGAAGCTCGTGTAATTCGTGACGAGTCCTCACATCGGTGAGAGGGGAAGGCTATATTAAAGAAGGTCTGAAAATTTGTGTGGTCCGACCGGAAAACGAGACGGCCAATGATTTCTTCAGCGGAGATGCGTGCCAGGCTCGACCTCTCAACGGGAATCGCCGAAATGCTGCGAGTAAAGAGATAAGGATGACGACCACAGGCCACTACGTTAGTAGTGTGTGGTTTAGTTGAAAATTTGGGTCTGACGGGAATCGTGATTCGGTGGTCCGTGCAGCTGCAACGACCACTCTTCCCGGATGCCTTAATTGTCGGAGTGTCTGCCTCGTGAGCTGGATATCCTGATGCTGCACAAGTTTTCAGTATATCTTGCGATTGCCTTTGAGGATGGCCGGAGGATACGAGGCTGAAATATCAGTAGAGGAAATTTTATATGCGTGGCTGCATGCCCGAAATTTAAAGTAAAGCACTCCAACTTCAGGGCATGAGTGGCCTACCGGGAGCATCCGACCGCCGTGTCGCCCTCAGTGGAAGATGCGGACAGGAGGGGCGTGGGGTCAGCACACCGCTCTCCCGGTCGTTATGATGGTATTCTTGACCGAAGCCGCTACTAATCGGTCGAGTAGCTCCTCAATTGGCATCACGAGGCTGAGTGCACCCCGAAAAAGGGCAACAGCGCATTGCGGCCTGGATGGTCACCCATCCAAGTGCCGACCACACCCGACAGCGCTTAACTTCGGTGATCTCACGGGAACCGGTGTATCCACTGCGGCAAGGCCGTTGCTTGCCCGAAATTTGATGGAATAAATTTTCAACTTCCCCATTGATTCAATCAGTTCCCTCTCACAGCCAATGTCTGTAATTCCTTTGTGTCCTAGCCTCTTTGTCGGTGTAATATGCATCATAGACGTGCTAGGATATATTCAGTAATGGTTATAAGACAGCACAGTATTTTGGGTAGCGATTTGTATTTACAAAGTTTTTGATGCTTCAATATTATTGCGCAACCTGTTAGTGTTACTGCTAGACATAATATTTGTGGTGTCACCGCCAGACACCACACTTGCTAGGTGGTAGCCTTTAAATCGGCCGCGGTCCGTTAGTATACGTCGGACCCGCGTGTCGCCACTATCAGTGGTCGCAGAACGAGCGCCGCCAAACGGCAGGTCTAGTCTAGAGAGACTTCCTAGCACTCGCCCCAGTCGTACAGCCGACTTTGCTAGCGATGGTTCACTGTCTACATACGCTCTCATTTGCAGAGACGACAGTTTAGCATACCTTTCAGCTACGTCATTTGCTACGACCTAGCAAGGCGCCATGTTCAGTTACTATAATTACTTCAAGAATATATTCTGAACAGATAATATTGTGAATCATGCACCGTCAAGAGCAACGTTAATCATTAATGGATTAAAGTTAAGTATCAAACTAATTACGTCCGCTTTCTGAATTCTCATTCCTTGTCATGTTCCAGACCTCACGTCAGTATAGTTCTTCCCTCCTCACGCTAGCCTGCTTGAGCTAAAACGCGTGCATTTCGGCCTCCACTCGTAACACGGTGTTGGCTCTTCTGCTAACACATTGCCGGCCGGGGTGGCCAAGCGGTTAAAGGCACTACAGTCTGGAACCGCGCGACCGCTACGTTCGCAGGTTCGAATCGTGCCTCGGGCATGGATGTGTGTGATGTCCTTAGGTTAGTTAGGTTTAAGTAGTTCTAAGTTCTAGGGGACTGATGACCTTAGAAGTTAAGTCCCATAGTGCTCAGATCCATTTGAACCATTTTTTTTTCTATCACAAAAATATTATTCCGCATACGGAAAATATTGTCAATATTATTGACATTTGGTGAACAAAGTGTCTACTGCGCGCATTTGAAGGAGGTTATACTGAACATTTCGCGGTAACTGGTTTCGAAAGCGCACATGAGTGGGAATGCGCGCGTACGTGTGTGCGCGCTCGCGATCGTTATGCAAATAGCGCGCGAGCGATCGCATCTCAGGGGAACCGCAAGTGGGTCCGGGCCAGATGCGAGGAGCTCCATTCTAATTAAGCGAAGCCCTTTTCCAGCGGCAGCAGCAGCAGCAGCGGACAGTCCGTTTGCGCCTCTGTGGGCCTTCCGCCACTTGCATCGGCCGGTTGCCAGTGGGTGGCAACCCGCCGGCCTTATAGGGCCTCGCGGCGCTGCTTAATCAAGTCCGTGGGCTGGACGCCAATTAAGAGGGCCAGCATGGCCCTGGGAGGGGAAGGAGCTCCGAGAGAGCTCATTCGGCGAGACGCGGCTCTGGGAAGGCGGCCAAAGTCACCACGTCCTCCCCGGCAGAGCCCGGAAGCTCACGCCAGAGAGCAAACTGTGATTTTTGCAGCGCTGCCCGGAGGATCCGGGAGCTCTTCGCGGCACAGAAAAGGAGGGCGTCCTGTGCGGGCGAAAGTAAGCGCTAGGTGTGAGGAATGGCCGCGCCGAGGAGAGCGGCAAAGACTTTGTGTGGCCACCCTGCCCCCGCGCGTGTGTATGTGTGGGAAGAGAGTGCGCCGGGGGCAGAGGTAGCCGCAGCAGCCCTGACAGGAAAGAGTAAGAGGGGGAGGGAGTGGCCGCAGTGCGCCGGAGAGCGAGAGGTGCGGATTACAGCAGTCCGCTCTTAGGCGACGCCATCTGTTTGTGCCACGGCACCGGCCGGCCCCGCCGCAAGTACCCGCCAGGGCGTCGCGACGCTGGCGGCGGCGGCGGTGACGGCGGCGTCGGGCAGAGTTTTAGTAACCACCGCCGGCTAGCGGGAGAGCGGCAGCCGGCTGAGGACAGGGGGCTCTAATCTCGCTGTAAGATACACATGATGTCAAATCCGCATCACTTACGCCACCATTCGATACTCTCAAGCCTCGACATGAAGTCATGCTGGAGACCTGCGACCATTATGTAAACTGTGAGCTCATCTTACATCACTGCTTCATCAAGTAGCTAAAATAAACTGCTCCCTTGATCGTTTGTTGTATGGCTAGCTTAGGACCTGCTGTCTCACTCATCTAGACTCTATGGTCTCAAAAGATTTTTTTCTTTAACCGAATTATTCTGTTATTCACAATTTGCTACACTTTTCAAACGTGCATGCTAATTAATGCCATAGATGGTCTTTTCCTAATGTACTGCTGACCAAAAGCGATTCTGGAAAATGGAATCCAAGATTCTTGTTACTCATGCCTTTTGTATTCTATTTCCATAGAAGCTTTCGCCCTATCAATATAAATTTCTTTATATCCAAACGAAATGGCGCGGGATTAGCCGAGCGGTCTCGGGCGCTGCACCCATGGACTGTGCGGCTGGTCCCGGCGGAGGTTCGAGTCCTCCCTCGGGCATGGGTGTGTGTGTTTGTCCTTAGGATAATTTAGGTTAAGTAGTGCGTAAGCTTAAGGACTGATGACCTTAGCAGGTAAGTCCGATAAGATTTCACACACATTTGAACAACCGAAATGTGAAACACCAATTTTCACAGATGAAGCTTTAAAAATTTTTAATATAATGAAATATTTTGGTTCAGATTTTCAAAAACAGTGAGACACGTGTTTTGTGTATGTATCAGAGGATCCAACTACAAATTTTGATAATTTTGAAAATGCTTCCCTTATCTATATATATAAAACAAAGTCGGGTTTGTTACAACACTTATAACTCGAGATCTGCTGCACCAATTTTCATAGTTTTTGATTTGTTGGATTTGTCTCCGCCCCGAATAGCAGAATACATCTTAAAAATAATGAAAAATTGACGAATAATAATTTTCATGGTTTTTGATTTGTTGGATTTGTCTCCGCCCCGAATAGCAGAATACATCTTAAAAATAATGAAAAATTGACGAATACTTGAAAAATGCGTTATTTTCCCTAAAAGTTCTTTAGTTTCGGAGCTGTCAAATTTTTTTGTCAAAATCTGTAAGTAATGATTGACATTTATGCATGCGTTCATAAATTATTTAAAATGGATGAATAAACTATTATGTGTATTTTTTTAAAAAAAGATTGAAAAATATTACGCGTGCGTTCAGAAATGTGTAATGAATACTTAATCATTTCAATAAATGCTCATTTCTTTATTAAATGTCAAACATTTGTTGTCCAATCCTGTCAAATACTGTAACAACTATTCATGTGTGCGTTCAGAAATTTATTTTGTGTAAAATGTCTCAAAGTTCAGGTAGGTACTGTTATATTTGTTTGTTTTAGACATTAATTTGTGTATATATATATAAAAGAAAGTCGTGTTAGTTACACTATTTATAACTCAAGAACGGCTGGACCGATTTGGCTGAAAATTGGTGAAGAGGTAGCTTAGAACCAGGAACGTTATAAAACGTGGTGTAACAATAACACATCTGGCATGGAATAACAAAACGCAAATGTCAGCTAAACGTCACTATATAACGTGGTATAACAAAAACGCATCTGATATGGAATAACAAAACGCAAATGACAGCTAAACGTCTATGGTTCAGTATCAGTATATATCATTAATTAAAAATTTAAAGAAATAATTTGTATTTTCTTTGAATCATCATTAACAATGCCGCGACCAATACGATCGAATATTTCTCGACAAAGCCGTAATGCAAGAAGGATACAAAACATTGCGAATGAAAGGACTGAAGAAGAACAACAAATTGTCCGTGAAGAGCGCCGCGTTAGTATGGCTCGACTTCGTGCTTCTCACTCACAAGAGCAGATTTCTGAAATTACAGCGAATATTATATTTCTCGCTTTCTAGCAGTTGAATTAGCATTAAAGAACTGGTTTGGAACAATGAACCATTAGCTTTAGTTATGCTATTTTTGGCTAAATGACCACTTTGCTGTTTAGCAGTAGAATCGACCTTGAACTGTTAGGTAGCAGGTAATAGACCTATTAGTCATTAAAGTCCAAAAATTGGACCACTCTTCCTAAAATGTATGTTGTTTCATCGATAGATCGCTAGCGCGGTTGCGGTATCGTGATCCATATGCAATAATCTACGCGACGATACTCAAAGGAAAATTCGAAGGTGAGGAAGTTCTCATTCCGAGGATTCCGATGATACCAACCGATATGCCGTTTGAGTTCAAAAGACTTCAATTTCCTATCCGTCTTGCATTCACCATGACCATTAACAAATCACAAGGCCAATCCTTGAAAGTTTGTGATTTAAATCTGGAATATCCATGTTTTTAACACGGTCATTTATATGTGGCATGTTCACGGGTCGGAAGACCATCTGCGTTGTTTGTTCTTGCGCCTGATAATAAAACAAAAAATGTCGTGTATCACAAGGTACTTAATTGAAGAGTGGAAGCTATCCACCAAAAAACATAAAGAATAAAGAATCATTAAAATATTTAATTTTTTATTTGTATTTCCTAATAAAAAATTGAAGTTAACATCCAAAATTTGATTATTTATTGGCTTTAAGGCGGAACAGAGTTCGCCGGGTCAGCTAGTAATCTCATAATACTTTTCATCCCCCATTTCATTCTCTTAGGGGGTTGAATTTCAAAAAACACTGAAACACAAATTTTTTATTTCGAACCAAGAAGTAAAATACTAGTTTTCATATAGTTTTAAAAAATGCTTTAGTAGTTCTTCAACAATGATTTATTTTTAAAAAAATTAACCACCATTTTACCCCCATAGTGATCGAATTTCCAAAAATACTGAACATAGATTATTTAATTTCTCATGGAGAAAACAAATACCACTTTTCATAGCTATAAGTTGAAAATTACATAGTTCTAAGCTCAAGACTACCTTAATAATCATCTTCTATTTCATCACTTTAGGAGTGGAATTTTGAATAATCGCTCCTTAAACGACGCTCACATTACTAGATCCACACCCTCTCCTAATTTAAAGTTTCTATGCTTAGCGGTTTCGGCTGCGCGATGATGAGTCACTGTATGTCTGGCCCTATTTCAGCCCATTAGATGTTGAATTTTCAAAAAGCAGTCAGAGGCGTAATGTTTCATTTCTATCTGAAAAACTAATATCAACTTTTATACAGTTAGCTTTAAAAATGCTTTCACAATGAATATTTTCGTACAGCGTTTCACCCCCTATTTCACCACTACAGAGGTTAAATTTCTAAGAATTCTGAAAAACGTGTTTCTTTATTTCTGACCGAGAATTCAAATACAAATTTCTGTAGCTCTAGACTCAAAATTGCCTTAATAGCTACTAATTTTCATAAAACCGTTCATCCTGTTTCACCCCCCTAGGGATGTAATATCGAAAAATTCTTTCTTAAACGACGTCTTCAGTATCGCAGCAATACTTATTACTTTACCTACCGACTTGTCAGTTTTCTGAGTCACTACAACCATGCAACCGTACCATATGGTATCAGGTATATTAGTAGTCAGTTTTTGTAAGAGCGGTACGCAGTCAGTGTAGCACCAGAGTCAACTATGTAGTTCTTTAACACAGTAAAAAATATTAAGGGGTTCTATACCATGTATAAACTTAATTGTGGGTTTATTACGTATTTTTAGTCTTAAAGTTTTGATAATGGGCTACTCCAGAAATGCGTTAGCAAATACTATTTTTAACCACAGATGATCTGTTAAATTTAGAGACCTATTGAGGCAGTGAGGTATGACATGCTCAGCGATACTGTTAACGAACCGACGTCCGGCTATAGGGCCAGGTCTGTGATAGATTTAAGACTTCCTTTGCCCCGTCTCAAAGAGCTACAATGTCATCTGAAACCTCCAGGTTTTATATCTTCTCTCTAAACGTTAGTTCCCTTTCTAAACTTTTCCATGATTACCCTCATTTTTTTGCTCAAAGTACAGACTGAACAACATCACGGGTAGACTACAAACTTGTCTCATCCCCACCTCAAGTACTGTTTTGTTTTTATGTCCTTCAACTCATACAGTTCAAGTCTGATTTTTGTACAAGATGGAGATAATCTTTCGTCCGCGTATTAAATAGCTGTTAGCTTCAGAATGTCAGAGCGTGTATTCCAGCCAGTATTGCCAAAATCTTTCGCTAAATCTACAAACACCTAACCTAATGTCTGCATTTCTTCAGTCTGACATAACTCATAGGCTAAGTACAGCATCGCAGGTTTCTACATTTCTCCAGAACAAATTTATTTTTGCCGAGGTCGACTTCTACCTGTTTTTCCATTCTTCTTTAAATAACTGTGTCAGAATTTTGCAACCATGACTTATACAACTGGGGGTATCGTAACATTCATATCTGTCATCATCTGGCATTTATGGAATTGCCTTATTGCATTCTTCTTGGCGTTTGAGGGTATTTCACCTGCCTTATAGATCTTGAATAGAAGGCGGAATAATTATTCCACGGTTGGATCTCCCAAGGACCTCAATATATCTGAGAGAATTTCATCTTCTTTCAAGTACTTATATCGACTGCCGTCTTTCAGTGCTCTGTCAAATTCTTCTCACACTATTTTATGTCTCATCTCATATTCATCCACCCACCTTTCTGTAAAATTGTCTGTAACTTTTCTTTCTTTATTTGCTGAACAATTGAACTATCCATTAAATTTCGAGTATGCAGCCATGCAAATAAAAATTCCTCCACCGATATTTCGGCCGCGTATCGTCCGGCCATCCTCAGAGTGAGTCACAAGACTGACGACAAAATGCCAAGTGCGACGTTATATGCTCCAGCGCGGCCGTGCTGCGCATTTGGGTCACAGATGCTGGTCGGCGGCAAAGAAATACCCTTACACATGCACCGCCTGTGGCAAAAGCGTACAGACATTCGATTTGCTTATCGATGTATGATCGGCGGCGATGATGCCATGACGACATCTCTGCAGTTTAATTACCCCAAGAGTCGGATTCCATGCTTTGTCCAAATTAAAACCATTATCTCTATTTATTAAATTATTAGCTAATCTAATCTCTATAGCTTCCTCGATGACAGATTTCATAAAGGAAGAGGTGGATATTAAAATCTTTACTTCACTGTAATTCATGGAATGCCCTGTATGAATACAATGTTTGGCCACATCTGACTTGTCTGGCTGTAATACGCGTGTGTAACTAAGCTGCCCCAAATATCTCTCATGAACGGTGCGTGTTGTTTGGCCTATGTACAACTTCTCAAAATTTCCGCAAGGAATCTGGTAGACACCTGATTTACGAAGCTGTAAATCGTCCTTCACAGAGCCGAGTAAAGCTGTAAGCTTCGTGGGGGTCCGGAAGATCACCTTAACACAGTGTTTCTCGAGAATACGACCTGTCTTCGAGGAAAGAGCACCCACATAGGGCATAAACGCACTAGATCTGAAGGCATTACTATCTTCTTCCCCATCACGTACCTGCATTCTAGGTTTTGCATTGCAGCTGCGATACGAAAGGTGCGTGAGGATACTGACATAGTCGTCCTGTGAGCTGATAAAAGAAATGCAACCGTTCTTTTGCCTTAGGAAGTACGACACGTTTGTGACATGGCCGCACGGGATAAATGAATTACATCGATTTCTTGAGCATTTGAATTCCATCCAAATGGTTCAAATGGCTCTGAGCACTATGGGACTTAACATCTGTGGTCATCAGTCCCCTAGAACTTAGAACTACTTAAACCTAAGGACCACACACACATCCATGCCCGAGGCAGGATTCGAACCTGCGACCGTAGCAGTCGCGCGGTTCCGGACTGAGCGCCTAGAACCGCGAGACCACCGCGGCCGGCGAATTCCATCCATGCCAGCATCAAATTTACCATGGAAATAGAAAAAGACGGGTGCCTCCCCTTTGTAGATGTTGTCGTTCGTTGTAAAGTTGATGACACATTAGGACATGCCGTACATCGGAATCCAACACACTCAAATCTATATCTTCATGCCAGTAGCTGCCATCACCCTTAACAGAACATAGGTGTCTTTAAGCCCTCAGTGCATAGGGTGCACTGTATATCCGATAAAGACAATTTGCGAGAAGAACTCACATACCTCAAGATCATTTTTAAATCGAATGATTTTCTCCGCAACATATTCGTAGACCATTCAATGCAGAACCTAGAATGTAGGTATGTGATGGGGAAGAAGATAGTAATTCCTTCAGATCTAGTGCATTTTTTCCCTCTGTGGGTGCTCTTTTCTCGAAGATAGGCCGTATTCTTGAGAAACACTGTGTTAAGGTGATCTTCCGGCCCCATTCGAAGATTGCAGCTCTACTCAACTCTGTGAAGGACGATTTACAGCTTCGTAAAGCGGGTGTGTATCAGATTCCTTGCGGTAATTGCGAGAAGTCGTATGTAGGTCAAACAACACGCAACGTTCATGAGAGCATCTTAGATACACACGCTTATTACAGCCAGACAAGTGAGCTGTAGCCTAACATTGTATAGATACAGAACATTCCATGAACTATAGTGATGTGAAGATTTTAACATCCACCTTTTCCTTTTGGGATCCTGTCATCAAGGAAGCTGTAGCGATAAGATTAGCTAATAATTTAATAAATAGAGATAATGGTTTTAATTTGGACAAAGCATGGAATCCGGCTTTAGGGGTAATCAAACTGCAGAGAAGTCGTCATGGTATCACCGCCGCCGATCATACATCGATATGCGAATCGAATGTCTGTACGCTTTCGCCACAGGCGGCGCATGTGTAAGGGTATTTCTTTGCCGCGGACCAGTATCTGTGACCCGCATGCGCAGTAAGGCCGCGCTGGAGCATATAAGGTCGCGCTTGGCATTTTGTCATCAGTCTTGTGACTCACTCTGAGGATGGCCGGACGATACGCGGCCGAAATATCAGTGGAGGAAATTTTATTTGCACGGCTGCATGCCCGAAATTTAATGGACTGTTCATTAAGCCGCGAGAAGTTGAAAATGCATATTTTAACCATTACTGAATTGATACAGTTGCTTCTGTTTACTTTAAAGATCTCTAATTTTCCTACAGACGGAATTTATGTTTCCCATAGTGTCCGCTTCCCCATTTTGCGCTTTCTGTAAATATGAATTTTTATTTGTGTCTATTACACTTTGCTTTTTGTTTACTGCATTTTTGTTTTCTCTTGTCGTAAATTAAATTCAGTAGTTCCTGTGTTACACCACGATTTTAACTGGGTCTCTTTTTCATTTTTTATTTATTTATTTTCGGTGCCATCTTCTGCTACCATCACAACATAGTCTCTCAAACATACTTATACGTTTACCAGTCTTTTACTCTGCCCTGTTTTAGTCAAATATTGCCAAACGCGTCTTTTGAAACTCTCAACAGCCTTTGGTGCTTTCGGTTTACCAGGTCTCAATCCTCAGTTTCAGACATTTTAGCAATTACTTCAGACTACAGTTCATAACCAAACTAAGGTCAGATTCCACATGTACTGCGGTTTAAAACCTGGTACGGTATCAGTAATAGAAACTTTCCAATAATTTCTTATTTCTTTGATGTTCACTGTTTCGCTTCGTGATTTTAAAACTGTTGCAATGCTTAAACTATGCTTTGTCAAAGTTCTACAATGCAGCTTCCCATTTCGTTACTTTCCCAGCCTAGTTAATATGGTTCTAGTATTTTTTCTTCACTGTCTTTTATTACTATCGAATTGCAGTACCCATTAACAAATATATTTTCGTTCCGCGTAATTACTTGGATTTTTTGAAATGTGGTCGCACAACCTTTCAAACTCCTTTTAGTCTGCAGAGCTAGTAGACATAAATTTCTGTTTTTGTAGCGGGTGTTGGCTTTGCAGCGATAATGCGTTCTCTATGCTGACCATAGTACCTAATCCGGGTTGGTATTTCGTCATTCCTTACCAAAGTTACTTCGACATTATTTTTGTTTGATTTTAAGTTGCTTACGCTGGACTCACATTGCAACACGCTTAACAAATTTCCATTACAATCTATCAGTTTTTTGTTTTTAAATTCTCGAAGCTACCCACCCGATTAAGGAATGTAACAGTCCCTGCTCCAACCCGTAAATTAAGTTTGTCTTTCGTGATGACGACATGAGTAGTCCTTACCCAGAGATGGAGCTGGGGCATTACTTTACGTCCAAAATATTTTACCGAGGACTATTTCATAACTATACGACAGAGATCTGCATGATTCCAGGAAACATTAAAGGCTGCTGCTTCGCCTTTGCTTGCAGCCGTTCGAAGTACCACATTTGCGAAACAACATTGGTTAATGTTACAATACCAGTCAATCACCCAATCGTTGCCCCCCACAGTTAGAGAAAAGGTTACTGCGTTTGTACAGAAACCTTGTGTTAGTGTGAGCTCTCCACAAATAGCTCTCTGATGTGGTTGCATATACTGTACAGGTATCTTTATCGTTGAGGCAGGTAAGCCAACACACCATTACAAAATGTATGAGAAATCTAGTTCCCATCCTCTAATATTTCTGCTCTTTTCAAACACACTCCGATATTGTTGAGGCAATGAACGTCTCTGAGAAATACACTACACGTGCTTCTACATCTACATTTGCATTTAGTTCGATGAGTGTCCACTGGTTGAAATGGAGCAACAGAAATGCTTATCCACTTGTACACACAAGTCAGAATTTTCAACTCCGCCATTTGCATTCCCCCTTATGGGGCGGTATGGTAGCGGCCACGTTATCCCCTTGGTTTACAATTAAAACGAATATTAAAATGAATTTTAAGCAACTGATTTTATGTCTGCCTGCTTTCAGACGAGTGACGATAATCATGTCGATGCCGTTGATAATTATACGCTACTGTATGTGGGTGGGGAAAATACAGTAATGGAAAGGCTGCCACACGCAAAAGTGCTTGGTTGTGTACAGGGGAAATAAATGATAGTCGGTGAGAGGGCCTGTGAGCAGCGTGTTTGGGGAACGGTAGGGTCCTTCATATAAACGTCATTCGCACAACAATTTTATCAAAAGAATCCATCTGTGCACTCAAGAGTAACAAAATACAAAATAGGCCAAAGTATTACAAAACAAATCTAAATGCCAGCAAGCGCGGAATCACCTTCCTTTCATAATCGTTCGAATGTGGGCTGGACTCAAAGGCGGCACCGGTTCACAGTGCTGGGTGCCCTGTTCTACGGGATAATTTATTTACAAACAATAACTAATTCACAACGCGGGAAGCTCCTCCAAGCTCTCCAAATTACTCATGGCTCGCCTCAAAAATATATTTAAATAACCTTTCGTGATAATTTAAACCCCACGTATAAACCCCACAAATAAGAAGAAAATCAAAATAATACTTGTATTTGAAGGCGATAGTTCTTAACCTTTCAGTGATGAACCACCGACAACAGGTCATAGGAAATATAGAACAAGGGTAATACAGCTAGGTTCAAACTTGTAAGAAACATTGCTAATCAAAAATGGCTGTAACCACTATGGGACTTAACATCTGAGGTCATCAGTCCCCTAGACCTAGAACTACTTAAACCTAAGTAACGTACGGACATCACACACATCCAAGCCCGAGGCAGGATTCGAGGCAGAATTAAGTAAAGCTACAGTACAACTAAGACGAGTTACAAAAAATTTCGCGTAGTAAAAATGATGGAAGCAGACGCATTCACTGAGCAAGAGCAGACCAGCTGTATTACATTTCCTCTCGACATCGGCTGCAGTACTCAGGCCAATAAATGAGAAATTTGAACGTTAAGACAAAAAATATTTCATGCTTATCCGCGATAACAAGAATGAATTAACCGATGGGAGTTATTTAACATGGACAATGATTAATCCACTGTGTTCGAGTCGGTCGGAAGTATAACGAATACCAAGTAACAAAACCGGCTGCAACTCAGTAGGGAGTAAGGTCCGATAAATAGCACTAAACAGATTGAACTGCATGTTAAAGTCACCTCCGCGTTACATGAGCACATCAACAGGCAACGCACTGAAACGTGCTCAGCAACTTTTGTTCTTTTTGTTTGATCAAGGTCCAGTCCCAAGTGGCAACTAGTACACCAATCTTCCTTTGGCCCCGTCCTGTCAACCGTCGATTCCTTTGCCCAAATTCCGGCTGTTCCTTTCGCCTCCTGATCTCAAACTATCATACGACCCGATGCCGATGTCGTACACTCGACTACACACTACGCTCAAGGCACCCGCCCTGCTTTTCCACTTGGAATGGAGCCGACGCTCATATTGTCATTTCTTTCCTTTTGATGCAGCCCACCACGAATTCCTCTACTGTGTTAACCTCTCTTCATCTCAGAGTAGCACTTGCAGCCTACGTCATCAATTATTTGCTATATGTATTCCAATCTCTGTCTTCCTCGGCAGTTTAGCCGTACACAGCTCACTCTAGTACCATGGAAGTTATTTTGTGATGTCTTCATAGATAACCCACCATCATGTCCCTTCTTCCTGTCGGTGTTTTCATTCCTTTCCTCGCCGACTATGTGGAGAACCTCCTCACTACTTAGCCTATCAGTCCCGTTAATTTTCAACATTCTGCTGTAGCATCACATCTCAAATGCTTGTATTCTCTTCTATTCCGGTTTTCCTACAGCTCATGTTTCACTGCCATACAATGCTACGCTCTAAACGTACATACTCAGAAATTTCCTCCTCAAATAAAGGCCTATGTTTGATAATAGTAGACATCTCTTCGCCACGAATCCCCTTTTTCCTGTGTTAGTCTGTTTGTTAAGTACGCCTTGCCCCGTCCGTCATGCGTTATTTGACTACCGGGAAGCAGAATTACTTAACTTCATCTGCTGTCCTGATATTATGTTTCTCACTGTTCTCAAATCTGCTACTTCTCCTTACTGTCATCTTTCTTCGATTTACTCTCAATCGGTATTCTGCATTCATTAGATTGTCTGCAGATCCTGTAATTCATCTTAACTTTCGTGTGGGATAGCGACGTCATCATCGAATCTTATCGTTTTTATCATTTGGCCTTGAATTTGGACGCCACTGTTGAACCCTTCTTTTATTTCCAGCATTGCTTCTTCGATGTTTGGAATGAACAGTAGGGGCTACAGACTACATCATTGTCTTCCAGTCCTCTTAATCCAAGCACTTTGTTCTTGGTCTTTCATTCTTAATATTCTCTCTTTGTTGCTGTACGTATTGTATATTACCCGCTTATCCATATAGCTTACCGCTATTTTTCTCAGAATATCTAATATCTTGTGCCATTTGACATTCCAGATCGACGTATCATATGAATGTATTTTTATTTGTCTTTATTCTTGCTTCCATTATCAACCACAACGTCAGAATTGGCTCTTTGGTGTCTTTACCTTTCCTAAATGCAAACTGATCATCACCTAACGCTTCTTCAATTTTATTTTCCATTCTTCCGTATATTATTGTCGTCAGCTACTTGGATGCGTGATTCTCGCATTTGTCGGTTCTTACAGACTTTGGTTTTGTTTGGATGATGTTTTCTGCGAAAGTCAGATGGTATTCCATACACCAACGTGTATAGTCGTTTGGTTGCCACTTCCCTTAGTTCTGCTGGAATGTTATTTACAGCTTCTACCTTACTTCATTTTAGGTCTTCCAAAAGGTCTTTTAAATTCTGATTCTAATACTGGATTCCCTAACTCCTCCGTATCGACTCCTGTTTCTTCTTCTATTAGTTCATAAGAGAAGTCTTCTTCCTCATGGAAAACATGAATGTACTCTCTCACCAATACGACCGAGCGGGATAGCTCAGTGGTTAGCACACTGGAATCGTATTCGGGAGGACGACGGTTCAATCCCGCGTCCGACAATTCTGATTTAGGTTTTCCGTGATTTCCCTAAATCGCTTAAGGCAAATGCTTCCCCATCCGAAATCCGAGCTTGTGCTCCGACTCTAATGACCACGTTGTCGACGGGACGTTAAACACTACTCTCACCCTCCTCTTCCTCCTCCACCAGTCAGCTCCCTCCTCTTCATTTAGCAGTGGTATTTCCACTGCACACTTTGTGTTACACCTCCGCCCCCCCCCCCCCCCCCCCCCGTGCTTGAAATTTCACTGAAGATTGTTTTGAATTTTCTATATGCTGTGTTAGCCCTTACGACAATAATTTATTTTCGATTTCTTTGCATTTTTCATGCAGCCATTTCGTCACGGCTTCCCTGGTTTTTGTATGTATTTCATTTCCAAGTGAGTTATATTTGTGTGTTACTCTATTTCCCTGAAAGTTTTGCTACGCTCTTCTTTCATCGATCAGTTGAAGTATTTTATCTGTTACCCATGATCTTCTATCGATTACTTACCTTGTACCTACGCTTTTCTTTCCAATTTCTATGACTGTCCTTTTTAGAGAATTCCTTTCCTCTTCAACTGTACTGCCTAAAAATCGCAGCAGCTATAGCCTCAGAGAACTTAGAGCTTATCTCTTCATTACGCATTGATTCTTTCTGATTAGTCCTTTAAACTTCAACCTACTCTTCATCACTTCTAAATAGTGATCTGAGTCTATATCTCCTCCTGGGAATGCCTTCAGTCCAGTGTCTGTTTTCGTAATCTCTGTCGGACTATGATGTAATCTAACTGAAAGCTTCCGTATGTACCAGCCTCATCGTGATTCTTGAACAGAGTATTCTTTATGACTGGTTGAAATTTATTGCTGAACTCAGTTAATCTTACTCCTCTCTCATTCCTACTACGAAGCCCACATTCTCTCGTAACCCTTTCTTCTCCTCCTCCTCACCCTACCACTGCATTCCAATCCCCCATGACTATTAGATTTTCATCTCCATTTACATACTAAATTACCTGTTCAGTATCCTCATATACTTTCTCTCTCTCTTCATCTCCGGTTCAGTTATTCTCTTTGGTCTTGGTTTTCTGTTTATTCTGCTGAAAACTAACACTGAATTGTCACAGCAAGTCTCTGAACTACATTCCTACACATAACGAAACATACTCGCGTCGAGCAATTTTCAGCTGCTGTTGATATAAACCTAGACTCCTCTGACCAGAAATCCATTTCTTCTTTCCATTTCACTTCACTGATCCCCAGTATATCTCGACTGAGCGTTTCCATTCCCCTTTTCAGATTTTATAGCTTCTATACCATGTTAGAACTGCTGAAATGACTCGCAGATTGTATTCCTTTCGTTAGTTATTCGGTCTTTTTCTCATGGCATCTTCCCTTGACTGTCCCCTACGGAGATCCGAATAGGGGCTCTTCTAGAACTTTTGCCAATGAAGAGATCTTCATCACACTTCTTCAATTACAGGACCCATGTTCTGTAGATACACATGTAGTGGTTTCCTTTGACTTCTGCATCCTTATGCCGTTGATCATCCGTGATTGTTCTGTCTTTTAGGGGCAGTTTCCCTTCCCAAGGGCAAGAGATTGCCTTGAACATCCGTCCGCTCCTCCGCTCTGTTTGACAAGACTGTTGGCAGAATGAGGGTGACTGCTAACACTGGAAATCTACAGCCGCCATTGCCGGTTACTTTTATTGAAACTTTAGCTAGTAGCACGGTTCGAAATGGGGACTGAGTACGTTTTGTTTATTGTTCAGAGACACTAACGCTGATCACCTGGTAATCCCCTACACTCGCCTCCTTAGTAACAATCAAACAACGGAACCACTCGCAACGTCGATAAGACCTGACACGTCCCAGTTTGTAGATATGAATTAGGTGATGATTGGGATTTTATTTAATAGGAAGAGAGGGTGTTTGTGCTTTCAGTTGGGGTGTGGTGGGCATGGTGGGTAACACGTGATTAAACTGGTAGATGTGTAGGATGAGAAGATGTCGTCGGTATACTGGAGTTGCTAGATGGGACGAGAGGTGTATCACACATAACCACATCTCAGCCATCTTACTTAATGTTGATGCACTGTTCTGTGGATTCGATTTTTTTATTCATTCGCGACATTTTTTCTGGCAGCCACTTACTTTTACAGACGTTAGCTGCGGCATATGTTACTGCGATGCGAGCGACGCTACAATAAACAATCGAAGAGAACAGCAGTACTCGAATGTTGAGGAGACCGGAGACCAAAGATGTCTTAAGATGCAGCAAACCCGGCTGACGGTAGCGAACTGTCTTGAGCACCAGGAGTCTCGGCCCACTTTCACCTCAAGGAACATACTACTTCTGAGCAAACATTTTTCGCAAAAAGAACACGCGTCGCCCCAAGTACAGCGAGCGCGCCACCATTACCGGCAGCAAGTAGCCGCGAGAATGAGTCCCAGCCCTCTGCCGCACACTCGGCCGCAATTTTCCGCCGAGCTGGGCACTAGTGAAAGGTTTGCCGCCCTAAAGGGCCCCGGGCCTGCCGCTAACTAGAAGGCAGGCCACTGCCTCGCTAATTGCCAAGTCGCAATTACCGCCGCCCCTCCCATTGTCGCAGGTGCGAATGGGTCCGCCTGTTATCTGGCTTTCTGTGACTGCCGTCTCTCTCTCTCTCTCTCTCTCTCCGTCTTCCTTCCTCAGGAATCGCTGCTTTGTTCGCGAGCGAAGAACACCTGCCGTCAGTTCTGATTATGTAAACCTCAAACAAAGAAAGAAAAGATACTGAAAATAAGCACGCCAAAATAAAAATTTGTCACTTCCAGAAGAAATGAAGCGAATGTCGTGTTACACAACCTCTCATTACCGTGTCAAAAGGAGTAGAGTCCACAAGTTTCTTGAGGTACCCTATATCCATATCTTGCCACTCACTCTTGGATAGATCCCCTGGAACAACCTTAGAGATCAGATTAGACGAGATGGAATTTTTGGTCCAATAGATCCATATTGAGGAAATCCTCCACAATGGAGAACGAGTCAGAAAAACTAGGATACAGAGTAAGTATTTTAAGCAAAGAAAAAAGTACACTGTAAGTGTAAGACAAAAGGAAAACCGACGCACCACGCAGGAATAACCCGAGAGCGGCGGAAATCGGTAGATGTGATACACATGTACCTATAAACAAATGGGTACAGTTAAAGAAAATCTGGACGATTGATTCAAGAGAAAGAGCGTCATAAACTGAGCAAGTCAATAACGCGATGGTCCAACTCTGGCCCTTATGCAAGCAGGTATTCGGGTTAGTATTGATTGACAGAGTCCCCGGATCCCAGATGTCCTCCTGAATAATACCGTGCCAAATTCTGTCCAACTGACGCGTTAGATCGTCAATATACCAAGCTGGTTGGAGGGCCCTGTCCGTAATGACTGAGGAGAGATCCAGTGGCCTCGCTGGCGAAGGTAGTGTTCGTGAAGTTGAAGTCAAGCACTAGAAACTCTTGCCGTGCTCGGGCAAGCTTTATCTTGCTCAAATGCAAGACCAATATTTCTTGCAATGTGGAATATCGTCGACTGCTCTCCTGTAAGGGTGCCGATGTGACAACCAAAGGGATCGCTAATCATCGAGGCTCAGTTTGAAGCGGTATTCATCACTGAAGACTACTCCAGTCTATACGATTCCAAGCTGAAGAAGTCTCTGGAGATGCCCCGGACAGCGGCTGGATACCAACCTGAATGTTGTCTGGCGTGAGGCCCGACAACCCTAAGTGATGGCCGGGAATAACAATTCTTTTCATATTAGAACCCTTTCGGTTGGTATCCAATGCCCTCTCACAGAATAGAGGTACGTCGACGGTATTCTACGCACGGCTTTGTTTCTATTCATGGCAAGCCATCCTGGTCTTACATATCACCATGGTATGCCTCCCCACACACGGCCGGAATTTGTGCTGCTTGTTTTCAGAATGAAATTTCCACTCTGCAGGGGAGTGTGCGCTGATGTGAAACTTCCTGCCAGATTAAAACTGTGTGCCGGAACGAGACTCCAACTCGGGACCAATTTTCGTCTCATCCCGGTAATTCCTTCGTGTTACGTCATTTACTGCCTTAGAATGTACGTTAATATACCTTCCACATTCCCCAAGTATAATAATCGTCAAGGATGTCCAATAAATGAAACACTATCTTAATCATATATTCATTTAAAAAGTAATATATAACTTGTCACAAAATCGTGCACATTTTCAATACACTGAGGTTGCATATGATAATTCTTTGGCTATTGTAGTGATGGATCATCAGATACAAACATCATTCTACAACAATTATTTTACAATGATGGTATGAATCCACTTTGACTGATAATGCGCTCTTATGTGCAAAACATTGTAGTATGAAAGTACTGTTACATCATATGTTTCTATCTAGATTTCACGGTAAAGAATTCTAGTTTCGTACGGGCTTTATATTTTATAGAATATTCAAGGTTTGCTATTTTTTCTTTCTTTATGAAGATTAAACACTCTTTGTGTTTTGGGCTACACACTCTTGACTATTACTTGCCCTCTAGTTTTAGTTATTCTGCATACAAATTTTTACACTTCTTATGTCAAGCGTCCTTGTTTCTGTACTTTCTAACTGGTGCCCTGGCCCATAATTTCGCTAAATTTTTAAATAGGAAGGGCAGTGTTTCGATGTTTTACACTCCTGGAAATTGAAATAAGAACACCGTGAATTCATTGTCCCAGGAAGGGGAAACTTTATTGACACATTCCTGGGGTCAGATACATCACATGATCACACTGACAGAACCACAGGCACATAGACACAGGCAACAGAGCATGCACAATGTCGGCACTAGTACAGTGTATATCCACCTTTCGCAGCAATGCAGGCTGCTATTCTCCCATGGAGACGATCGTAGAGATGCTGGATGTAGTCCTGTGGAACGGCTTGCCATGCCATTTCCACCTGGCGCCTCAGTTGGACCAGCGTTCGTGCTGGACGTGCAGACCGCGTGAGACGACGCTTCATCCAGTCCCAAACATGCTCAATGGGGGAGAGATCCGGAGATCTTGCTGGCCAGGGTAGTTGACTTACACCTTCTAGAGCACGTTGGGTGGCACGGGATACATGCGGACGTGCATTGTCCTGTTGGAACAGCAAGTTCCCTTGCCGGTCTAGGAATGGTAGAACGATGGGTTCGATGACGGTTTGGATGTACCGTGCACTATTCAGTGTCCCCTCGACGATCACCAGTGGTGTACGGCCAGTGTAGGAGATCGCTCCCCACACCATGATGCCGGGTGTTGGCCCTGTGTGCCTCAGTCGTATGCAGTCCTGATTGTGGCGCTCACCTGCACGGCGCCAAACACGCATACGACCATCATTGGCACCAAGGCAGAAGCGACTCTCATCGCTGAAGACGACACGTCTCCATTCGTCCCTCCATTCACGCCTGTCGCGACACCCCTGGAGGCGGGCTGCACGATGTTGGGGCGTGAGCGGAAGACGGCCTAACGGTGTGCGGGACCGTAGCCCAGCTTCATGGAGACGGTTGCGAATGGTCCTCGCCGATACCCCAGGAGCAACAGTGTCCTTAATTTGCTGGGAAGTGGCGGTGCGGTCCCCTACGGCACTGCGTAGGATCCTACGGTCTTGGCGTGCATCCGTGCGTCGCTGCGGTCCGGTCCCAGGTCGACGGGCACGTGCACCTTCCGCCGACCACTGGCGACAACATCGATGTACTGTGGAGACCTCACGCCCCACGTGTTGAGCAATTCGGCGGTACGTCCACCCGGCCTCCCGCATGCCCACTATACGCCCTCGCTCAAAGTCCGTCAACTGCACATACGGTTCACGTCCACGCTGTCGCGGCATGCTACCAGTGTTAAAGACTGCGATGGAGCTCCGTATGCCACGGCAAACTGGCTGACACTGACGGCGGCGGTGCACAAATGCTGCGCAGCTAGCGCCATTCGACGGCCAACACCGCGGTTCCTGGTGTGTCCGCTGTGCCGTGCGTGTGATCATTGCTTGTACAGCCCTCTCGCAGTGTCCGGAGCAAGTATGGTGGGTCTGACACACCGGTGTCAATGTGTTCTTTTTTCCATTTCCAGGAGCGTATAATTCTATTTACCTCATCTTGTTATTGTTTTTCAGCTTCCCAGTCTGTCTACTGTGTTACGCAGCCCTTTCATATTTCTTTTTCCTGTAGTACGTTCGCATTTTTGAACCGTATGCCTAGATTTTTTAAGCTCATACCTATGGTATTGGGCAGGATTCCATAATAATATTTGACACTTTATTTTCTATTCAACGTGTTTGTTGCTCATATCCGAGAATTTCTTTCTCTCTGCTGTAACGATCTTTTATTGATGGCTTTGCATCTGTATTTGGCGTCACTTGGTGCCGGGTATCTACACCAGCGCCATCAGTCGCTTCTGGTTCTAGCAGTACTGTGTATACTACATTGTAACAATTTGGACTGGCTGCCATCTGTTTGTTTCGGCGCCATGTTTACAGTTTATGAACATGATCTTACTCTACACTACTATGGCTGATGTCCCACATCACACGAGTTAAACCGACGGTTTCACTTTTTAAGTAGGCCTATTCTTCTGTTGATTTACAGTTGATGTTTTTTGTACCATTTCTTATGGTGTTTCTTACGTTCATTTAGCAGTCTTTAGACCTATTTGACGAATGGTTTCTGGTAGTAATTATAACATTTATTACGTACTTTCCTATCCTTTATGTATTACATATTTACGTTTTTGGTTTTCATTGTTGAGTGTAGCTGCTGGGGATAGGAACACTCCCGGTTTTTTATGAAGTCCACTTTTATTGTGCTTTCCTCCCCAGCCGGGCCAAAAGCGTCGTTTTTGAGCGTATAAATAGTATTCTACAACCTATGACTGTCTTTTAATACACTCCTGGAAATGGAAAAAAGAACACATTGACACCGGTGTGTCAGACCCACCATACTTGCTCCGGACACTGCGAGAGGGCTGTACAAGCAATGATCACACGCACGGCACAGCGGACACACCAGGAACCGCGGCGTTGGCCGTCGAATGGCGCTAGCTGCGCAGCATTTGTGCACCGCCGCCGTCAGTGTCAGCCAGTTTGCCGTGGCATACGGAGCTCCATCGCAGTCTATAACACTGGTAGCATGCCGCGACAGCGTGGACGAGAACCGTATGTGCAGTTGACGGACTTTGAGCGAGGGCGTATAGTGGGCATGCGGGAGGCCGGGTAGACGTACCGCCGAATTGCTCAACACGTGGGGCGTGAGGTCTCCACAGTACATCGATGTTGTCGCCAGTGGTCGGCGGAAGGTGCACGTGCCCGTCGACCTGGGACCGGACCGCAGCGACGCACGGATGCACGCCAAGACCGTAGGATCCTACGCAGTGCCGTAGGGGACCGCACCGCCACTTCCCAGCAAATTAGGGACACTGTTGCTCCTGGGGTATCGGCGAGGACCATTCGCAACCGTCTCCATGAAGCTGGGCTACGGTCCCGCACACCGTTAGGCCGTCTTCCGCTCACGCCCCAACATCATGCAGCCCGCCTCCAGGGGTGTCGCGACAGGCGTGAATGGAGGGACGAATGGGGACGTGTCGTCTTCAGCGATGAGAGTCGCTTCTGCCTTGGTGCCAATGATGGTCGTATGCGTGTTTGGCGCCGTGCAGGTGAGCGTCACAATCAGGACTGCATACGACCGAGGCACACAGGGCCAACACCCGGCATCATGGTGTGGGGAGCGATCTCCTACACTGGCCGTACACCACTGGTGATCGTCGAGGGGACACTGAATAGTGCACGGTACATCCAAACCGTCATCGAACCCATCGTTCTACCATTCCTAGACCGGCAAGGGAACTTGCTGTTCCAACAGGACAATGCACGTCCGCATGTATCCCGTGCCACCCAACGTGCTCTAGAAGGTGTAAGTCAACTACCCTGGCCAGCAAGATCTCCGGATCTCTCCCCCATTGAGCATGTTTGGGACTGGATGAAGCGTCGTCTCACGCGGTCTGCACGTCCAGCACGAACGCTGGTCCAACTGAGGCGCCAGGTGGAAATGGCATGGCAAGCCGTTCCACAGGACTACATCCAGCATCTCTACGATCGTCTCCATTGGAGAATAGCAGCCTGCATTGCTGCGAAAGGTGGATATACACTGTACTAGTGCCGACATTGTGCGTGCTCTGTTGCCTGTGTCTATGTGCCTGTGGTTCTGTCAGTGTGATCATGTGATGTATCTGACCCCAGGAATGTGTCAATAAAGTTTCCACTTCCTTGGACAATGAATTCACGGTGTTCTTATTTCAATTTCCAGGAGTGTGTTAATCACAATTGCCGGTTGCTGCACCACCGCGCCAGAATGCATTGTCATAAATTTTAATAATGTCCGTGAAACTTAATCATACGATTGCCTAGGACTCTATGTAATCTGCAATTTATTTCAATGTTTGTATCATCTGCAAAGAAAATAGATCCAGATATTTCTAGGGGATTAGGATCATGTGACAAGCGGCCAGTTGAGGTGTGATACGAAGCCCGAGTGTTTGTGTAACCAGTGCAGCCGTTCGAGAGCGGCTGTTGTCTTGAAAGAGAATTGTCTCGACATCATGTCATACACGATGTGATCAAAAGTATCCGGACGCCCCCCAAAACATACGTTTTTCATATTATATCCAATTTGCTGCCAGGTACATCAGCGACCTCAGTAGTCATTAGACATCGTGAGAGAGCAGAATGGGGCGCTCCGCGGAACTCACACACTTCGAACGGGGTGAAGCGACTGGGTATTATTTGTGTCATAAGTCTGTCCATGAGTTTTCCACACTCCTAAACATCCCTAGGTCCACTGCTTACGACTTGATAGTGAAATGGAAACGTCAAGGAACACGTACAGCACAAAAGCCTACAGGCCGACCTCGTCTGTTGACTGACAGAGACCGTGTACAGTTGAAGAGGGTCGTAATGTGTTTAATAGGCACACATCTATCCAGACCATCACACAGGAATTCCAAACTGCATCAGGATCCACTGCAAGTACTATGGCAGTTAGGCGGGAGGTGAGAAAACTTGGATTTAATGTGTTCACAAGCCACACATCACGTCGGTAAATGCCAAACGAGGCCTCGCTTGGTGTAAGAAGAGTAAACATTGGACGACTGAACAGTGGAAAAACGTTGTGTGGAGTGACGAATCACGGTACACAATGTGGCGATCCGATGGCATGGGGTGGGTTTGGCGAATGCCAGCGTGTGTAGTGCCAACAGTAAAATTCGGAGGCGGTGGTGTCATGGTGTGGTCGCGTTTTCCATGGAGGGGACTTGCCCCCCTTGTTGTTTTACATTACACTAACATAGAAAAGACCTACATTGATGTTTAAAGCACGTTCTTGCTTCCCACTGTTGAAGAGCAATTTGGGGATGGCGACAGCATCTTTAAAGACGATCGAGCACTCGTTCATAATGCACGGCCTGTGGCGGAGTGGTTACACGACAATAACACCCCTGCAATGGACTTGCCTGCACAGATTCCTGATCTGAATCCTATAGAACAACCTTTGAGATGTTTTGGATCGCCAACTTCGTGCCCGGCCTCTCCAACCGACATCGATACCTTACCTCAGTACAGCATTTAGTGAAGAATAGGCAGCCAGTCCCCAAGAAACCTTATAGCACCTGACTGAACGTACGCCTGCGGGAGTGGAAGCTGCCATCAAGGCTAAGGGTGGGCCAATACCATATTGAATTACAGCATTGCCGATGGAGGGCTCCACTAGCTTGTAAGTTATTTTCAGCGAGGTGTCTGGATACTTATGATCACAAATTGCATATCATGATGACGTAGAAGAAAGGGCTACTTTTATCACCATGAATATGGAAATACACACCCTGGTTCACGTTCACCGTAAGCTGAATTAGTTGCCTTAAGTGATTCTGCGAAAAATGTTGTGCCCTGCCTACTCGTCGAATATGGGGTGCCTAGGAAACCTGCTTTCGAGGATCGCTAGACAACAATTCAAGCAAATCGCATTAATGAACTTTCATTACAGTAAGGTAAATGACGACATTTAACTTTGAGAATTTACAATGGTGTGTCGTAAGCAATGGGCGACAGAGAAATAAAAAAAAATCTCTTCAGTATGCACAACTCCTAATATACGTGAAACAATGCAGTTCTTAAGTCGCTCCTGTAGAGGACGTAGAGCGGCTAGTCTCCAACTGGGCCGCGGTCAGGTGGCGCGGGACTTACGTCCTGTTCGCCTAGAGGCCGCTGCTTTCTTGGTGTCGTCATAGAGAGGGGTCGGTCAGCGTAATATTGGCTGACATTTTCTTGACAGCCCTCTCTGCTCCACCGTTTCTGACCGTCGTGCCGGTGCTTGAATTTCGCGCCGGTACATAAAACACCTCTAAAACATCACATAACCATCTTTGTCCAAAATTACGCACTGTATAATCTGAAGAGCCAAAACGTTAATGACCACTGCCCACCACGAGATTGTACTCGTATACTGCCAGCCGGCACTGAGGGCACGTGGCGCATTAAGAGAAGCATACGAACGTAGCAGAGACGAATGGGGAATCATTCTAGCGACAGTAAGTGGCACAAATGCGGAAATCCGCATACTTAAGCGACTTTGACAAAATACAGATTGTTGTGCCCAGTGCCTGCTAGAGAGCATCGTGGAAACGGAGAAGATGGTCGGCTGTTCTAGTGGTACTCACGTGAGCATCTGTGGGAAACGATTGAAGTATGTTGAAACTACAGGTTAGCTACGAGAAGTTAAATGTCCCTGCCTCATCAAAGAACATGGGGGTTTGAGGCACAGGTGTTTTGGAGTGCACCGTTCAGCTCACAGTGCTGAACACGGTGCTTCGCAGCAGAGGGCCGCTACGTGCTCCCATGTTGACCCAGCATCATCATCAACTATATAGTGGGCACGGGATCATCGAGATTGGACTACACGTCAATGAAATCGTGTCGCCTGGTCCGATGAATCCCGTTTACTGTTAAACCAGGTCGATGGTCATGTTCAGATACGCCGTTATTCACAGGAACGGCTGCATGAAACATGCAGCGCGCCACGTACACAGGCCGGTGGGAGCACTATTATGTTATGGGGGACATTCACCTGGGCTTCCATGGGACCTGCGGTAATGTTTTAAGTGGCTGAAGGCCCACAGTTGATTTTCAAAAATTCAAAATATCTTAAGCCTTTAAGTTTTAAGCGGCTGACAGCGCACTAAATGTGAAGATAGCACAACAACAGTAACTTTCAGCAAAATATCCACTTGCCAGCATTCAAACTTACTTATACAGACTTAAGGCCCGTGATTTACATAAAACACAATACTTTTAAAAGCATTGTCTATAATAGATTAAACACCCATGAATAGGACATTACAGACAACGGCACTCAGACGCCTCCAGGTGGGGCGTCAAAACTACACACTATGTTGGACAGCGACAACAGGTAATCGGAACACTAACTGCCACAAGCAGAAAATTCCGCGGGTACACTTGAATTTGGAATAAGGTAACATAGTTAATTCCACACACACAAAAAAAAAAAAAAAAAAAAAAAAAAAAAAAGAAAGAAAGACACTGCCTGAATTTACGTCAGTGGCCAGGGCGGATAACCAGAACAGTAACGGCCACAGGGCAGAAAATTCCGCTGATACACTTCAATTGCAGTGAACCAGTATACGGGGTGTTTCAAAATGAATATTCGGGTTTTAAGGCTTTGTAGCACATATTACATTCACTTTACAATTATAAATAATACACCAAATGAAAGGGGAACACAAACAGTTTTCATTGCAATTATTCAGTGTGAACACCGATTACACATCGAGTCAATAGGCGAGTTGCTCCGAAACCTTGATCAATGTGTCACGAGTAACAGTTGCAATAACACTGTTTCTAAAGTCGTTTAGATCCGCTGCTGTCGGAGGCACGTACACATGATCGCGTCAGATCGTGTGTGAACGTGGATGTCATGCAGAAAATGCTGTTTCAACCGGCCCCTTGCTCCCAATCCACCGGTCGGATACAGCGTCGTTTAACTAGTCGCGTAGAGTTAACGCCAGTGAGGCGGCGCACCATCTTGCTCCCAAATAAAGATGTGTTGTTCAGCTTCTTCCCTTTGAGGCACGGACCATCGCTGTAGCACATGAAGATAAGAAACATCAGTTACAGTTGATTCACCAAAAAAGAAAGGCCCATAAACTTTCCGCGGGGATATTTCTTGGGGCTAAGCGTGAAAGACTTGCACTCGTTCAACACGTTTTTCAGTCACTCTTTGTCATTCCATACTCTTCCCATTGAGCATAGGTATACAAACAAAACTGTTTGAGTTCCTCTTTCCTTTGATGTATTATTTACAATTCTATCTTGAACGTAATAAATGCCACAACGCCTTAAAACCAGGATGTTCATTTTGAAACACCCTATAGTTAATTCCACCGCACTGCGGCTCGATTTCACCACAACAAACACTCGGTGTTGCTCACAGCTCCCCAACTGCGAACCACCGAAATGAACGACACAACATGAACGGACGTGGTTTGGGTACTTCAGACACCACTCAACTTTTACGTCCAGGGTCGGTGATCCACGAAGCTCGTAGCGATCGTACAGCTCGACGCACGCTCCGACACTGCGCAGGGACAGCCAGCGGACCCAGCCGACCGCGCCGCGCAGTGGTATCCTCCCTGGTCCGCACCAACCAACCGACTGCCCGCATACACCCTAGCCGGAAACTATATGCACAAGACCAAATATGGTTTTTTTTTTTTTTTTTGGTCATCAGTCTACTGACTGGTTTGATGCGGCCCGCCACGAATTCTTTTCCTGTGCTAACCTCTTCATCTCAGAGTAGCACTTGCAACCTACGTCCTCAATTATTTGCTTGGCGTATTCCAATCTCTGTCTTCCTCTGCAGTTTTTGCCCTCTACAGCTCCCTCTAGTACCATGGAAGTCATTCTCTCATGTGTTAACAGACGCCCTATCATCCTGTCCCTTCTCTTTATCAGTGTTTTCCACATATTCCTTTCCTCTCCGATTCTGCGTAGAACCTCCTCATTCCTTACCTTATCAGTCCACCTAATTTTCAACATTCGTCTATAGCACCACATCTCAAATGCTTCGATTCTCTTCTCTTCCGGTTTTCCCACAGTCCATGTTTCACTACCATACAATGCTGTACTCCAGACGTATATCCTCAGAAATTTCTTCCTCAAATTAAGGCCGGTATTTGATATTAGTAGACTTCTCTTGGCCAGAAATGCCTTTTTTGCCATAGCGAGTCTGCTTTTGATGTCCTCCTTGCTCCGTCCGTCATTGGTTATTTTACTGCCTAGGTAGCAGAATTGCTTAACTTCATTGACTTCGTGACCATCAATCCTGATGTTTAGTTTCTTGCTGTTCTCATTTCTACTACTTCTCATTACCTTCGTCTTTCTCCGATATACTCTCAAACCATACTGTGTACTCATTAGACTGTTCATTCCGTTCAGGAGATCATTTAATTCTTCTTCACTTTCACTCAGGATAGCAATGTCATCAGCAAATATCGATACACATCGCTGCTGCCACACGTAGAAGGTGGAAGAACCACGGCTTAACCGCAACAACGGCGCGAACAAACGCAGATAGACAGCCAAGTTCAAGGAAACGCATAGTTCGGAGTGAGCATGGCGCAGTGGTCACAATGTTTTGGCTCACCAATGTATTCTGCAAGTGAAGCGCCACATCGGGTTTTCGGCGCAGTCGACACCTTGCATCACTTCAACAGAAGCAAAATCGTGACTCTTCCGACCACATTACTTACTCTGTTGTTTCGCCGGCTGATGAAATGCAGCTTTAACTGACACTTTGAACGATGACCTGTAGTGCCATAGCCGACGTACAAGCTTATATGCCCCTTCGAGCAGTGTCTTTTGCGCGGTACCTGAGTCAAACTATTCGTTACACGAAATGTTAGTAAGGAAACTTTTTGAAATGCGCCTTCGTTCACTGCAGCACCAATTCCTATTCGTTCTGAAACCGACTGTATTTGAATAGGTGTGAAACTTCGGAAATTGTCAAAAAAGTTCAAATGTGTGTGAAATCTTATGGGAGTTAACTGCTAAGGTCATCAGTCCCTAAGCTTACACACTACTTAACCTAGATTATCCTAAGGACAAACACACACACTCATGCCCGAGGGAGGACTCGAACGTCCGCCGGGACCAGCCGCACAGTCCATGACTGCAGCGGCTTAGACCCGGAAATTGTCGTTTGGAAACCTTGCGACCACCGTATTGCATGGTTGTGAATCATACAATCCTTGTAGACGTGTACATCATGTTAATACATCCTACAAATCGGACCATTCCATTCACGGTATGGTCGAGGGCGCTTTCAAAGACAAGCGTTCCTTTCTGGTATTGTGTTATGTCGACACACATCGCTCCCCTGACTCTATGCAACTGAATGGTGTATAAATACCACGTCATTGTCATGGTGATCCAAAGCGAATTTTACACTGTTTTAAGGAAGTAACTAATATTTTGTCGGGCGAGATCCCAAGAGTATGAAGTTACTTCAAGGTGATTATTACTTGCACCGATGTTTTCAGTACAAATGCTGCCCATAATATGGGACATATGAGCCGAATTCGTTGTTATTTCGGGTGCTCAAAATAAAACTGGCCTGAAAAATGTTTATAAAACTTACACGAAACGTCCCCTTCTTAATGAACAGGAGAACTGCCCATTACAAAAAATGGCTCTAAGCACTATGGGACTTAACATCTGAGGTCATCAGTCCCTTAGACTTAGAACTACTTACACCTATCTAACCTAAGGACAACACACACATCCATGCCCGAGGCAGGATTCGAACCTGCGACCGGAGCGGTCGCGCGGTTCCAGAATGTAGCGCCTAGAACCGCTCGGCCACAATGGCCGGCTGCCCATTACAGAAAATGCTGTAAACCGTGAGTTCGATACACCAATTGGTTGCAGTCACATATCTGCTCATTGTCATCTTTCTAACGCTTTGTCCCGAGTACTTCGCTGTCTCATTCCATTTCTACATCTACACGGATACTCTGCAAATCAACTGCCTGGCAGAGGGTTCATCGAACCACCTTCACAATTCTCTATTATTCCAATCTCGTAGGCTATAGCGCGCGGGAAGAATGAACACCTATATCTTTCCGTACGAGCTCTGATTTCCCTTATTTTATCTTGGTGATCGTTCCTCCCTATGTAAGTCGGTGTCAACAAAATGTTTTCGCATTCGGAGGAGAAAGTTGGTGATTGGAACTTCGTGAGAAGATTCCGTTGCAACGAAAAACGCTTTTCTTTTAATGATGCCCATCCCAAATCCTGTATCATTTCTGTGACACTCTCTCCCATATTTCGCGATAATACAAAACGTGCTGCCTTTGGTTCAAACGGTTCAAATGGCTCTGAACACTATCGAACTTAAATGATGTATAACTGAAAACATCAGCTGCCGACAGGTGTTGTTGATATACCTCGACGTGGACAGCTGAAAATGTGTGCCCTGACCGGGACTCGAACCCGGGATCTCCTGCTTACATTGCAGACGCTCTATCCATCTGAGCCACCGAGGACACAGATGAATAGCGCGACTGCAGGGACTTATCCCTGGCACGCTTCTCGTCAGACTCACATTCCCAACTGTCCACAATTCTACATGTGTGTTGTACCTTACAGACATTTCGAGAACAAGTTACTGTCTCGTATATACTATCGAACTTAACATCGGAGGTCATCAGTCCCCTAGAATTTAGAACGACTTAAACCTAACTAACCTAAGAACATCACACACATCCATGCCGGAGGCAGGATTCGAACCTGCGACGTAGCATCCGCGCGGTTTCAGACTGAAGCGACTAGAACCGCTCGTCCACAACGCCCGGCGTGCTGCCTTTCTTTGAACCCTTTCAATGTACTCCGTTTGATGAGTGAGACGAGCGGATGTGTTCAGTGACAAGTTGAATGGTTGGTGGTCACCGTGAAACATCGCGTGTCTATTATCGAGTCTTGTGAGACGTAAAATTTGTAGAAAAATCGAGCGTTATCTTTTACGCAATGGTTTTGGACTATGGCCGCGGAGCTGGCACCAGATAGTGTTGAAGTTTGGTTTCATCGGATTCAGATAAACCGAATTTGTTGGCCAAGGCATCAACGTGAGTTGCCAGAATGAGATTTTCACTCTGCAGCGGAGTGTGCGATGATATGAAACTTCCTGGCAGATTAAAACTGTGTGCCGGACCGAGACTCGAACTCGGGACCTTTGCCTTTCGCGGGCAAGTACTCTACCAACTGAGCTACCCAAGCACGACTCACGCCCCGTCCTCACAGCTTTACTTCTGCCAGCAAAGTTTGGAAGGTAGGAGACGAGGTACTGGCGGAAGTAAAGCTGTGAGGACGGGGCGTGAGTGGTGCTTGGGTAGCTCAGTTGGTAGAGCACTTGCCCGCGAAAGGCAATGGCCCTGAGTTCGAGTC
Organism: Schistocerca nitens; assembly: GCF_023898315.1. Classification (NCBI taxonomy): domain Eukaryota; kingdom Metazoa; phylum Arthropoda; class Insecta; order Orthoptera; family Acrididae; genus Schistocerca; species Schistocerca nitens. The sequence goes on from NC_064614.1 coordinate 76,068,261, forward strand.
TCGGTCCGGCACACAGTTTTAATCTGCCAGGAAGTTTCATCAACGTGAGTTCATTATCACGCTCCTCAAACCACTGCAGCACGATTCTGACATTGTGCCACTGCAGTGTTTTGATAAAACCTTCAGAGTCGTTAGCAATGACAAACGTAGTGGCGAAATGGCTCAAAATGGACTCTGTAGTGAGGAAAAACTATATTCGGAAAATGAAATTGCAATGAAATAGAGAACTTTAGCTGCTTAGAGGCGTTAATAGATATCAACGGGGACAGTTGAAAATGTGTGCCCCGACCGGGACTCGAACTGGGGATCTCCTGCTTACATGGCAGACGCTCTGTCCGTTTTTTTTGTTTTTATAATTGTGGTTGGTCGTTGCGGACGTCACACGACATCCGTTCAAGTTCGCTGTTGATCCTTTCACTCAGATTTTTTTATTACAGTGGCCAACCAGCTCTCTCTGGCACACTCCCCGTGAGACCCATATTCCCAACTTGTTGACAGGCGTTGATGTACATCAACGGGGACAGTTGACAATGTGTGCCCCAACCATGACTCGAACACGGGATCTCCTGCTGCTTACACGGCGGACCCTCTATCCATCTGAGTCGCCGAGGGCACAGAGGATAGTGCGACTGCAGGGATTTATCCTTTGCACGCTCCCCGTGAGACCCACATTCCCAACTTAATGTCCACACACTACATTCGTAGTGCCCCTGCCCATTACACTCATTACTCGTGGCAGACAATCCTACCGAGTCCCGTAAGCGTTCGGGAATGCGTGTGCATCCAGCACAGAAGAAGAAGGTCAATGGCCGCTTAGCCTTAACTACATGAAGATGGGATCTGTTCTTTGGGACATGTCCGAAAGAACAGATACTACTATCTTCATATATTCCCAACTTACTGTCCACATACTACATGTGTAGTGTATCTGCCATCTAAGCAGGAGATCCCGGGTTCGAATCGCGGTCGGGGCACACATTTTCAAATCTCCCCGTTGATATTTATGAATGCCTGTGAGCAGCTAAGGGTCTGGATTTCATTGTAATTTTATTCTTCGAGAGCTGCAAGATCACCAATGTTATCTGTTCTTACGGACATGTCCCAAGGAACAGATACCATCTTCATTCATATAGATAAGTCTAACAGGCTAAAGATCTTCTTCAGTGCGGATGCACTCACATTGCCCGAACTCTTACGGATATCGGTAGACTGACTGCAGCGAGTAATGGGCACAATGTAGCGTGTGGACAGCAAATTGGGAATGTGGGCCTCACGGGGAGCATGCCTGAGGTAAGGTCCTCCAGTCGCACTATCTTCTGGTTCTCGGTGTCTTAAGAGCGTCTCCCATGTAAGCAGGAAACCCCTTCTTCGAGTCTTGGTCGGGGCACACATTTTCAACTGTCCCAGTTAATATTTACAGGGTGTTTCAAAAATGACCGGTATATTTGAAACGGCAATAAAAACTAAACGAGCAGCGATAGAAATACACCGTTTGTTGCAATATGCTTGGAACAACAGTACATTTTCAGGCGGACAAACTTTCGAAATTACAGTAGTTACAATTTTCAACAACAGATGGCGCTGCAAGTGATGTGAAAGATATAGAAGACAACGCAGTCTGTGGGTGCGCCATTCTGTACATCGTCTTTCTGCTGTAAGCGTGTGCTGTTCACAACGTGCAAGTGTGCTGTGGACAACATGGTTTATTCCTTAGAACAGAGGATTTTTCTGGTGTTGGAATTCCACCGCCTAGAACACAGTGTTGCTGCAACAAGACGAAGTTTTCAACGGAGGTTTAATGTAACCAACAATGTAACCAACAATGTAACGATACAATCAAGGATCTGTTTGAAAAATTTCAACAGACTGGGAACGTGACGGATGAACGTGCTGGAAAGGTAGGGCGACCGTGTACGGCAACCACAGAGGGCAACGCGCAGCTAGTGCAGCAGGTGATCCAACAGCGGCCTCGGGTTTCCGTTCGCCGTGTTGCAGCTGCGGTCCAAATGACGCCAACGTCCACGTATCGTCTCATGCGCCAGAGTTTACACCTCTATCCATACAAAATTCAAACGCGGCAACCCCTCAGCGCCGCTACCATTGCTGCATAGTGCACAGGATTGATGACGGCGATATGCATTTGGTTTACTGACGAAGCTTATTTTTACCTGGACGGCTTCGTCAATAAACAGAACTGGCGCATATGGGGAACCGAAAAGCCCCATGTTGCAGTCCCATCGTCCCTGCATCCTCAAAAAGTACCGGTCTGGGCCGCCATTTCTTCCAAAGGAATCATTGGCCCATTTTTCAGATCCGAAACGATTACTGCATCACGCTATCTGGACATTCTTCGTGAATTTGTGGCGGTACAAACTGCCTTAGACGACACTGCGAATACCTCGTGGTTTATGCAAGATGGTGCCCGGCCACATCGCACGGCCGACGTTTTTAATTTCCTGAATGAATATTTCGATGATCGTGTGATTGCTTTGGGCTATCCGAAACATACAGGAGGCGGCGTGGATCGGCCTCCCTATTCGCCAGACATGAACCCCTGTGACTTCTTTCTGTGGGGACACTTGAAAGACCAGGTGTACCGCCAGAATCCAGAAACAATTGAACAGCTGAAGCACTACATCTCATCTGCATGTGAAGCCATTCCACCAGACTCGTTGTCAAAGGTTTCGGGTAATTTCATTCAGAGACTACGCCATATTATTGCTACGCATGGTGGATATGTGGAAAATACCGTACTATAGAGTTTCCCAGACCGCAGCGCCATCTGTTGTTGAAAATGGTAACTACTGTAATTTCGAAAGTTTGTCTGCCTGAAAATGTACTGTTGTCCCAAGCATATTGCAACAAACAGTGTATTTCTATCGCTGCTCGTTTAGTTTTTATTGCCGTTTCAAATATACCGGTCATTTTTGAAACATCCTGTATCAACGCCTATAAGCAGCTGAAGGTCTGGATATCATTGTAATTTCAATCTTAGAGAGCTGCAAGATCGGACATCTCCGAAAGAACAGATACCATCTTCGTCTATTCTAAAACAATGCTTGGGTCTTATTGTAAATATTTTTCGGGTCACTCTGTGTCTTGAAACCAACGTATCTTTTAACTTACCAGAATCTCATCTAATCTCAAGCTATCCTTCTACCTCATGAAATGTATTCGCTGTTGTGAATAGGAACAACTAGCTGTTTAAGGGAATCACGACAGTGAAAATTCGTGCCAGAAGAGGACTCGAACCCGATTTCCCGCTTCATGCAAGCCGCCTCCTTAACCGCTTTGGCTACCCGTGCACGACTCCCAGACAGACCCAGTTTTCAAATGTTAGCGTTCCTGCGACGCAACTTATGGTCCTATACACATTATGTAATTTCCGTACAGGATAGGAATTTCTTAACTGCTGGTCGCTTGCCCGGTATCGGCGGATATATACGATATTGCAGTGCCTTTGTTGTTAAGAAGGACGATCCATATCATATGCCACTTCAATACAATATCTTCCAGCTCAGGCCCGAATTTTCGAGATTTTTGCTGATTTCATAGGTGAGAAACACATACCCAGCGTACAACATCGTCCGATTATGAAGTCAGACGTCCGATCCTTGAATGATGTTGAGTGCTGATGATACAGTCCTGAAGAAGCCTGCTTGTAATAGCAAACGAACCGTTGGTAGTTTTATCACACACGACGCACTCGCACACCCGGAAGTCTCATTTTGAAATAAAAAAAAGAAATAATCTCGGGATTGAACAATCCCTGTTCTTGCCTGGTGTTGAACGATGCAGTACCACGACATCTTTGCAATCGTTAGCTAAAATATTCTGCACTGGACAAGAGGTAATTGATCAACTGTGTATTGAAAACCGCGGACTTGATTGTACCAATAGAAACTAAACTACATCCGAGCAGGCCATGAAGGCCCAACGACACCGACCGGCCACCGTGTCATCCTCATCCCCCACAGTGGATGCGCATAGGGAGGGGCATGTGTAGAGCACACCGCTCGCCCGGCCCTACGTCAGTTTACGAGACCATTGATTGCACTACTGCCTAGGTAACCATCATTAGTTAGGTTTGGTTAAACTGATTTTCGACATAATCCCTTCGCTGGAAGGACCGTGGACAGTTCTCAGAATTATATAGAAAAGCGCTATCGTGTGGTCCTTGGTGTAGTGGTATTCGGAAACACTGGCATTTCGTCTATGAAGAAGCCGGTCTTCCTCTTCTTTGACTAGGTCTCTACCTGCGTTACTTAAGCAGTCGTGAAAGGTTCCTTGTCGACTGCTGCGTTGGCAGCAGTTGTGCTATTGGTGCAGTCTGGTTGTAATCTGTTCAGTAGTATTCGAGCTCCTAAGAGAAAGTTTTGTTACAACATTATCAGCGAATCCTGCAAGGTGCTGCTCGATGCTATGTTTACGTATTCATAAACACTGACTTAAACGTACGTGTACAGTGAAATTGTGGTAGCTCTGAAATGTAAGACGCTTCATGCAGGAAGCTATAAGCCACATTACACGTGGACGACAAACGAGACTGTCGTGAGGCGAAGTAAAAAGAGCGCAAATTATTTTCTGATGGAATACAACACATTACTAGCATGCAACTGTGGTGTCTATAGGCGTTTGAGAACTGGTCTTGGACAGTCTGTTGGCCTTAAGGCAGTAGAAACTCCATTGAGCGTTCAAACGTTCAAACGTGCGTGAAATGCTAAGGTCATCCGTCCCTAAGCTTACACACCACTAAACCTAAACTATCCTAAGAAGAAACACACACACCCATGCTCGAGGGAGGACTCGAACCTCCGCCGGGACCAGCCGCACAGTCCATGACTGCAGCGCACGAGACCGCTCGGCTAATCCCGCGTGGCTCCATTGAGCATTATTTAACAGATTGATAAGGAGTAGAAAGATTCGCTAGAACGAGGGTGTTGCAAGCTACATCTTTTGTGGATGAGTTACCGTTTCTTAAAGTGCATTTGCACCTGTGCGCCTTACAGCGAGTCACCGTGCGACTGTGCTTGATCCACACGCAAGTGTGGGAGTGATTCGGTTCACACCTGTGTTCACACTGCGCGCCTCTAGTTCCGTGTAGGGCAAAGAACAGCCGCACTCTGACTAGCCACAAGGCTCACAGGTGTCAACGTACCTTTAGAATTGCAAAAAATTGTCAGGTATGACCTCTACCTACAAATAGTTTTAAGAGGTAGTTCCACTTTTAGCAGTTCAAGACAGCTGCTCCAAGATGTTTTACGTTTGTTACTGTTCACAACAATTTACCGTCAATAACAGACGATAAACAATGCAAAAAATTTAAAGGCTTAGGAGCTTTGGAAGCATGGTGCTGCGCAAGAATGCTGCAGATTTCACGGAATTTCATGTGTAAATCGGATGTGAAATGAAGAGGTGCTGAATCGATTAGAAGGGAAAAAGAGCTTTGTAGAACGACTTGTCTAAAGGAAAGACTCGACTGATAGGACGTTCTGAGCCATCAAGAAGTAGTTAATTTGGTAGCGGAAGGAAGCGTGAGGGGGTGGGGGGTGAGTACAAAATTTGAAAATGGAACCAAAAGGCTTGGCTGCAAAATGCATGTTGGGATCAATAGTTACACAGGTTTCAAAAGACTTGCAGAAGATAGACGATAGTGCAGAATTGCATAGAACTAGTCTTCGGACTGAAGACCACAACTACATCAGTATTACTGGACAACAATGTATCTGTCTGTGCAGTAGTCACGAGACAATATGCTACCTAAGGGTTATGGATAGGCAAGAAAACTGAAAAACGGGTGTATATTCAAACAAGCAAAGGAAGATTTCGCTAGTGTTGGATACTGAACCCGATTTAGGAAGATATTTCTAATATCTCTTGCTCTCTTCACTGCTTCGAAGAGATAAAACTCTGTGAAAATATCACAGAAGAATGTGGAATAAATTATATGAGATCATACAGAATGGAGACGAAAATCAAGTGAATCGGTAAAGTATGAACCGATACTGCAGAATATATGTTATGAAATAAATCTGTGATCAGTCCCCGATGCAAAAGAGGAAAAGTTTGTGTTACATGTGAAAAATACCTATCAGAGCAGGAGGTGAGAATGTACGTCCGTTTTGTTTCTCTTTTAATGCGAATCTGTTGTGAATTTTGTTGTTACGTAAAACTTTAGCAACTAAGCGGCTACCAACGGTGTCTTGAAGCGTGTAGCAGGAATTGTGGAACGCCTCATTGGATGGAGTAGTGCTTTAGTCAAGCGATGTATCTCGACAGCGCTTGGAGCGCCGACAAAAGACTCTGAAGCTAAGGCCGGCCAAGTGGAAATGGCAATTCTTATAAAGAGAAAAGCTCGGCGGCGTTTTACATTCTGCGCGCGCTTCGCAGGAAGATATTTAGTTCATAACTCTGTCGTCGTTTTGGCAGTATTTACATAATTTATGCAAATATCATACTCGAGTTAAGCAGCACTGTCGGGCAGTTTTTCTTCATATCTACGCTCGCACATCGCGCAGAAGCGGCTGGGACGTTATTTCCACTTTGGTGTCGGGGGCGGTGGGAGCCGCCGGGGTGGTGGGGGCGGCGGAGAGGGATGTCCAAACTACTCGCCGTCGCGAAGGTCATCCTTTGCAGCACATCCACTGCCAAAGATAGCGGAGGAAACGCCACTGTAATTCTGTGTAACTCGCCTGTAGATCAGGGCGAAACGGTAACATCGGTGGCAGCTCCGGGGGAGGAGAGGAGAGGATGACGAGATCTGACGGCTCCGACAAGCCGAAGTATCGATTTCATCCTCAGCCTGGACGCTGTTATGGTGTTATTCACGAAGACAGATGAGCCATCCGGACGCCGCGGTGGACGGCCCTGGGATGTTGGTGTCCGGGGAGCGGCCAAGAAAGGGATGAAGAGGGGGGGGGGGAGACTTCGTGGCTACGATGTTGGTTTCAGACGTCGCTTCTACCACAAAAGGAGTGAGAGAAAGCGGGCCGATGGCGATGGTATCTGTGGGACGAGGCGCGTGGCGGATCCGAAGAACAAATCCATCATTGTCGGCTTTACGCTACTTTATCGACTGTTATCTCGCAGACGCCGATTGAGAAAGATCGTGCGAGGAAGTATCAACGTACTGATTACATGTTACGTTTGGTGCTGATTGTGAAAGAAAGATAAGGATTACCCTGTGACAACTGAAAACGAAAAGTCGACATTACCATTTTAATATGAGAAAAGTAATAAACTGTAATTTATTCATTCTTAACAAAAGCGGTGCCCACAAGATGTCATCGCCTCTTATAACGATTCATGAGTATTATTGGAAATTGTCCCCGTCACAGTGGCAGTAAAAGTTCACAGTTGCTTCCGTCTTTCTAATTTTTCTCTTGTTCCAATTGTGGCTTCAGAATAACCAGTTTGTGTCATAAAAGTGTAGACAGAACTGACGCCAAAACCGAAATATTTAGTAAAATCTATATCTGCATCTGTACACCGCAAGCCACCTTGTGGTATGTAGCGGAGGGTACTTTCGTGCCACTGTCGCTTCCCCACTCTCCTGTTCCGGCCGCGATTTGTTCGCGGGACGATCGACTGTCGATAAACCTCCTTGTCAGCTGGAATCTCTCTAATTTCATCATCATGGTCCTTTCGAAAGGTATACGTAGGACGAAACAATAGATTTGTTGACTCTTCAAGGAATGCTTCCGCAACTATAACGATAAACTACACCGTGATGCAGAACGCGTAGTTGCAGCTTTTGCCACCAGTGTTGGTTGATCATCTCTGTCGCGCTTTCGTGCTTACTGAATGAACCTGTAACGAAACTTGATGGTTTTCTCTGAAACTTCTCTGTTGCCTCTATCAACGCTATCTGGCACGGATCCCGTACTGATGAGCAGTATTCAAGTATTGGTCGAAAGAGTGTTTTGTAAACTATTTCCTTTGTTCCTAGATTATATTTCCAGAAGCTTCTTCCACTGAATGCCAGTCTGGCGTCTGCCTTACTCGCTATTAATTTTATCGGGTCGTTCCTCTTCAAATCGTGCCGTAGACATACTCCTAGATATCTATTGAAGTAACTGCTTCCAGCGATTCTTCTGCATTTGTGTAATTATACAATAAAGGCAATAAACGGAGTTACTATGTATTCAAAATATGTTACATTTGCTTGTGTTGAGGGTCAGATGCCAGTCCCAGCATGTCACTTTATTGTATATTTACAGTTTTTGTGACATGTTTGGTATCGCCTTGTAAATGAAACATTTTTGTGATTTTTGACTTATTCCATAGCCATGATGACCATTTCATTTAGGATCTGCAGAGTGGACATTAGCATACATGTTCATTTCCTTACAGGGGTTGTTTCATGACGTGCACCAAATCCTTGAGGATTTCTTCACTATGGACCTATGGAATAAAAAAATATATCTCATCTGACCTCATCGAGCTGTTCTAGTGGACGAGTTTCTCGTAACTAAGGATATATACCGTATGTACTCTGCATTATCTTACACAACTCCTGAACTCACAGCGTTTTAAAATATGAAAAGTAAAAAATACGGCACTACACAACAAAAATTAAACCCGAATCTCTCTACGCATCTGCGACACCAAATCTTCAACACAGAATACTAAAATGGGAACTAGAAGTGAAAGAACGTAAAATAATGAGGAAAATCCTAGAATCAAGAACTAAAAATGGTGTACATTATCCAAAACCCAATGCAGAAATATATAAAAATATCTCCAAAATAACAGACACAATGCGCATAATAAGAATACAATTCGTGAGGCATTTAAAAAGAATGGACTCAAACGGTTAACGCACAAAATCCATACATTTTAAGGAACAAAACTACAAGACCGAATTGGTACAAACAGATGGAAAAAAAAACCTGAGAGAATTAGGGTCTCCAAATCTACATGACAGAAATGAAATCAGAAAAAACACAAACACACGGAGTTTTGAGGAAGAAGAGAGAAAAACTAACCGACATACGTCGTCTGCGCGACGAGAACTAGCCCATTCGTTGCCTATAAAGCAATACTGGGCGAAAAGCAAGGCCAAAAAAATGTTGAATATGCGCGGTCCTATGTGATCCATCCGCGGATAAGACGAAGAAAAGTAACAAAAGGAGAACATTCTAGTTGAGAACCCACCCAATAAAATAGACTCTACCAGGTTACGACAGGAAGCATAAACAGTCCCACTACTTAATTTCCCGCATTCCGTTCCAAAACGGTTATTTCCAGTAGTCTGAGGCGGTTTTGTAGCCGCCGAGGTTGCTCATTCAGCAATCCGCTGCCGGTCGAGCTGCAGCCCAGGTAAACATGAAACATGCTCCGAGGGACAGGAGAAAAAAAAATAGAAAAAAAGGAGCCAGCACGAGCGAAAACCTCGCCAGAGCAAACATTCAGTTTACATGAAACGCAAAAACAATATTGTTTGACAACTGTACGGGAAAACTGTTCATCAGATTTTAAAACAGAATTTCATCAACACATGACGAACACCTGTTTACCGTGCTGCTCCCACTGCGCGCGCGTGTACGCTAAAACAACGGTTGGTAACAATTATAATTATGAAGGAAAATAACGGTGTCATCAATTGCATGTGAAAATATTTGCTCCTGCTATGTGGCTGCGAGTCCGTGTCGCGAGAGCCGATGGGCCATCACACCGGGCGATGAACCAGTGATTCCGTCGATGCTAATGAACCGATGCCGTCGCTTCGTCAAATGAGGCGCTGCCTTGCTCTTCATCATTACACAGCGGATAGAAACATTAAAACACGGCAAATAATACGCACGTCAATATTTGACCAAATTACGTAATGCGGCAAACAATGAGTTTCGGATCAATCACGATGTAGCCTCAATATGTGCTTAACACGTTATAGATTGCTGTATAGATGTATGAACCGATGTCTACGAGGTACATTGTCCCTGAATTTAAAGTTTTGAGAATACATTATTCTGCTAAATAGGAACTTGAACAGGTGCACAGAGAATCAGAATGCTTCTTGAACCGTTACTACAATATTGACATTTGAAAATTGGTGATACAAATATATACTTTGAACGTAAATAAAATGAAACTGTAAAAGTCTCTTTTTTTAGTTTGAGTCGTTTCGGAGACATCGCTCCTTCATCAGAAGATCTTCTCATGCGTCAGAATAGTGCATCTAGAATATTACTACGGGTAGTCTATCTATTTTTTTTGCAAAATGTCTCCAGTGGATTAGTCAGATGAAATAAACGACGTCAGTTCCAAAATATTTTGAAAGGGTCCTGTAGTCACCTTTCATTAGTCCGGTAGCCCATTTTCATTATCATTTCTCTTTCTTTTCCTCGTTTCTCTATTCTCTTTACTCTCATAGTAGTGTGACTGAATGAATGTGGTTGTGTGTCACGTTGCTAGACGGTGGCGTAGTCTGCTGCAGAAAGTCTGCGATAGTCGTACAGATTCAGCAGCAGTTGTACAGAATAGCCAACTCTCGTAGTGGTCAAGTCGGCAAAGAGGTTTCCGCTACTTGTGAGAAATCCACCTGCGTTAGGTTGGTGGCGGAAATGGCATCTTTGGGTTTTCCGGTCCACGCGGAGCGTGGAAGAGGCTGGAGAAGAAGCGGGAAGGCAGTCGGCCGCCGGTACGGGAAGCGTCTACAGCGGTGCTCCAGTCGAAGAAGGGTGAGTTAGACTGACCGCGTGGCGCGTTGTTACTTGGCGAGGGGAGAGCTGTTAGCTTTTGGTCTCGCTTTTCAAATCTGGAAGATTGCTTTGCCTTGTCGCAGCAAAGAATGCAAAACTCTGGCAGATTTTTCTTTTAGCAAATTTCTGTAGCAGACTTGGATCCGCCGGAAGAGCGCCACACAAAGGTGTCGATAAGAAGTGAGCACTCGCTTCTGTATGAATGTCTGTTTGCCTTCAGCTGTGCCTGCATAAGCTTTCACCTTTCTAAATATTTAGAGCCTTGCCTTTCGTAAATTTTCCTTGCTCTATATGTCTTTCGTCCGTGGGGAGCCAACCACGTGGTAGAACATTATAGTTGTTGGGCTACCGGTATCACTAACTGTCCGATCGCATGTTTGTTTTAGATAATGTTAACATGATTGTGTGATGTGATATTGTTGGAATTTGGCACTATAACTAGAAATTGTGTCTCCACAAACCACGTGTTATCAGGAATCGTGTACATGCCTCACATCCTTATCTTAGGAATAAATGATTTTATCTACAATTTTCTCTTGTGTTCCGAGATTACGTTTTTGCGCCTAAGCCACTCACCTCGTGGCTTTCCCGTTAGCACATCCAATGCATTTCCTTATGCACAGGTCCAGTGATTAGTCTCCCCTTGTATTTTATAACAAATGCTGTAGATTAAGTCTTAATTTCAGGTGTGTTGCTGGGAGCTGATCTTCTGCACAGTGTTCTTGCATGTGCTATTTTATTTTAAATGTTTGATTGTCGTGAACAGTGCACGGGGAACACTATTAATTACATCGTATCCCCTATGAGCGACATAACAACGTATGCAAGTTTGTGAGTTTTTGGTCTGTGATCAAATTAATTTATTTTCCGACTCGACCAAATCTTTGATTAGTTGTATGGTTTGAGTCGGTGGCGACCTTAATCTTCTCAAGTTAACTTCACAAGCAATAAGCATTTACATTCCCAATAATAACGTAATAACCCGTAGTAACCGGTTAGTTACAATTTATTCTTCCTAATCTATCCAAAGCATTACACAGCCAACGTGATAATTTTTTAAAAAATATCTGGATTCTGCGACATCGTTGACACTTCGTGATGGGGCAAAGCCTCCAAAACGCAGTTGTAAACCAATGAAAGTATCATTGACAGTTTATGTTTTTTATGTATATTATCCATTTTATTTATGCGCTGACGGAAAAAACACGCAACACCAAAATATAGTTAATACAGAGCAGTGATTTACATTGGAAGATCACAGGTGAATGTAAGCACGAGATAAGCCAATGCCAATGCAAATGCGAAATGCCAGTACATTGATAACCGATGTAACCGCCAGGATATTAAATGCAAGCATGCAAACGTGCATGCATTGTGGTGTAAAGATGTCGGATGTCAGTTTCTCGAATGGAGTTCCATGACTGTTGCACTTGGTGGGTCAATATAGGGACGGTTAATCCTGTTTGTGGATGACGCTGGAGTTATCTCCCGATTGATAACCGATGTAACCGCCAGGATATTAAATGCAAGCATGCAAACGTGCATGCATTGTGGTGTAAAGATGTCGGATGTCAGTTTCTCGAATGGAGTTCCATGACTGTTGCACTTGGTGGGTCAATATAGGGACGGTTAATCCTGTTTGTGGATGACGCTGGAGTTATCTCCCGATGGTGACTCATATGTGCTCGGTTGGAGACACAGCTGGCAATGGAGCAGGCCAACCCAATACGTCGACACTTAGAACAGGGGTTCCCAACAAAATTTTCTCGAGGACCCCCTCATCGAGCATGATTGGCACCTTGTCACATTACGGTATCAAGTACCTAAAAAAGGCAAATTAAGAGTCTATTTATACGTTTTCTATTTTTGGTACTTAGAAAAAAAAACATGGACTTATTCATTATTGAAAAAAATATTGAGCTTTAAACTTTTTCAATTTAGCCATCATCGTTATTGTTAAATTTTTGATTATTGCTCAAAATCGTTGTTTTCAAATCTGGGTGTATAGTATAACAAACTCCTTAAAAAAAGGATGAGCTAAAAATGACAGGAAAAAATTTAAACTGAGTGTATTGGTCTTTCAAGTGTACTACACTTGAGGTTGCATTGAGTAGACATCTGTGAAAAACAAGAAAACACAAATTTCATACAAGGTATTTATTTGAAAAAATAGAGTTACAACAGAGTACTCCATCAGTATACAGCCAGTTTTAATTTTCAGTTCTTAATGAGATGAGTTCAATCTGACCTTTGAGTCCATTATTTCAGAAATATTAGGTTCCAAACTTGAAACATTCATTCTGAAATCCGGCCGCATGTCTAGCTGATCCTTATATTTGTTTTTCATGAAACACATGGAAGAAAATGCTTGATCACACCGATATGTGGTTGCGAAACCCTCTGGCATAGCTCGTGGACCCCTGTGGGTCCGCGGACCACCTGTTGGGAACCACTGCTTTAGAACATGTTGGATTACAACAGCGGTAGGTGTGCGTCCGTTATCCTTGGAAAGCACGCCCTGGAACGCTGTTCATAAATGAGGGCGCAACAGATCGAATCACCAGTCTGACGTATAAATTTGCAGTCAGGGTGCATGGGATAACCACAAGAATGTTCCTGCTATCAAGCGAAATCTCACCCCTGATCGTAACTCCAGGTCTAGAACGCAAACAGGTTGGTTGCAGGCCCTAAAATGGCCTCCTTATGACCAAAACATGACCATCACTGGCACCGAGATGGAACTAGCTTTCCTTCAGAAAACACGTCTTCACCCTGCCCTCCAATGAGATCTGTCTTCACATCTCACTTGGCACCACAGTTTATTGTGTCACTGCGGTGCCAAGGTCACCACTCTGACTTCCAGTCAGCTCTTACCTCACACCTCATTTGGCACCACAGCTCGTTGTGTCAGTGTGATGCAAACTGCCGCTCAAATTGCTACTGTAGATGAAGTACGATGTGCCACGTACGTTACGTGACCACCACTGTCAGCGGTCATGTACGATGGCTAAATTCCTCTCAAGTCTTTCTGCACTACCGTAGAAGGAACATTCAACTTTTCGTAACCCTATTTCGCGACCTCTTCAAACTCACTGCGGTGTTAATAATGGCCCCCTTGTCGCCTTAAAAGCATTCTTGACTAACCTCAACTCACCACGTCCAATTAGAGGCAAAAAACGTTCACGACAGTTAGAGGATGTGGCCGAAGTGGCCATGCGGTTAAAGGCGCTGCAGTCTGGAACCGCAAGACCGCTACGGTCGCAGGTTCGAATCCTGCCTCGGGCATGGCTGTTTGTGATGTCCTTAGGTTAGTTAGGTTTAACTAGTTCTAAGTTCTAGGGGACTAATAACCTCAGCAGTTGAGTCCCATAGTGCTCAGAGCCATTAGTTAGAGGATGTATTTAAAGCAACCGTGATTTGCATTCTCATAGCGGTGCTGTTAGCGCCACTCTTATCTAACTAGCGCGAAATCTTAACAGACATTATCTTTCAGATGCAGAAACTCACCTAGTAACTTTATGTCACGCAACCCCTTCTTGGTATTGCGATTTTTCTTTTCCATCAGTGTATTTGGAACGGGCAGTCACGGGAGTAGCCTACGCAACCCGTGTTTGTGTAATAAATCATTTAATTGGTTTCTTCCACCATAACAATGTATCGACTAACTACGCTACATCTACGTTCTTATTACTAACCCGTATGAAGTGCACAGCAGGGGGTACTTCCGGCTCTACTCTTTATTATGTCTTCTTTCCGATTCATTAGTATTTGGAACGTAGGAAGAATGATTTTTTAAACGCATCCGTGAGCGCTGTAAACTGTCTAAACTTCTCCTTTGCGAAGCCTACATCATCGTACGTTGTGTAATACATTCCTAGGTTCATCACTAGTTTGCTGGCTTTTCATGAACGGACATTCTTGGGATCGTTTGCATCTGTTTTGAAATGTTTGTCAGTTCAGTTTATAGTGCATCTTCGTGACATTCCCTCTTGGGTCACACAGACCTCTGCCCGTTTGTGGTAGCTATATTTCAACTAAAGTTCAGTCTTGAACACAACACTTTTGTCTCAGTAGCATAGGTGACCGGTTTCGGTTATATTTATGTAATCATCGTCAGACCCATGGCTTCCTTGGAGGATAGTAGGCGCAGCTCTCCTCAGCTGCTACGAATTAAGGTCTATGTTTGTAGTAGTAGATTTCTCTTGGCCAGGAGTGTCCTGTTTGCCAGTGCTAGCCTGCTTTTGATGTCCTCCTTGCTCAGTCCGTCATTGGTTACTCTGCTGCCTAGTTAGCAGAGTTCCCTAGCTTCGTGACCATCAGTACGGATGTTAAGTTTCTCGCTGTTCTCATTCCTGGTACTTCTCATTAGTTTCGTCTTTCTTCGATTTACTCTCAGTCCATATTCTGTACTCATTGAACTGTTTATTCCATTCAGCACATCATGTACTTCTTTTTCAGTTTCAAGAAGGACAGTAATGTCATCCGCGAATCCTAACCTTGAATTTTATATTCCACACCTGAACTTTCCTTTTATTTCCATCACTGCTTCTTCAATGTACAGGTACCCTTTTTAATCCGAAAACTCCGTTCTTAGTCATTCACTCGTATTGTTTCTTCTTGTCTCTTTTAGATATTGCATAATACCGCCTCTCCCTATCGCTTACCGCTATTTTTCTCAGAATGTCAAAGATATTGTACCATTTGACATTCCAGAATAACAAATCCTACGAACCTGACTTGATTTTTCTTGAGCCTTGCTTCCATTATCAACCTCAACGTCAGAATTGCCTCTTTGGAGCCATTACCTTTCCTAAAGCCAAACTAATCGTCATCTAACACATCCTCAATTTTCTTTTCCATTCCTCTGTATATTATTCTTGTAAGCAACTGTTAATCTGATCGTGCGATAATTCTCGCACTTGTAGCTCTTGCGGTCTTCGAAATCGTGTGGTTGATATTTTTCCGAAAGCCAGACGGTATGTCGCCAGACTCATACCTTCTACACAGCAACGTGAATAGTCGTTATGCTGCCACTTCTCCAAATGGTTTTAGATATTCTGATGGAATGTCATTTATCGCTTCTGCCTTATTTGATCTGAAGTCCTCCAATGATCCCTTAAACTGTGATTCCAATACTGGATCCCCTATTTCCTGTAAATCGACTCCTGTTCCTTCTTCTATCACATCAGACAAATCTTCCCCCTAACAGAGTCCTTCAATGTACTCTTTCCACCCATTCCACCTACTCTAATACTGGATCCCCTGTCTCCTGTAAGTCGACTCCTGTTTCTTATTCTATCACATCAGACAACTCTTCCCCCTGACAGAGGCCTTCAGTGTACTCGTTCCACGTATTCGCTCTCTCATCTGCATTTAACAGTGGAACTTCCGTTGCACTCTTAATGTTACCACGCTTGCTTTTAATTTCATCGAAGGTTGTTTTTACTTTCCTATACGCTGAATCAGTCCTTCCGACAGCCATTTCGTCTGCTTGACAAATGTGAATAAATCGGAAAAGAAACGACAAACGGAAGGACTGACTCAGCCTGCTACAGAGTACATTCTCCTCATTCTGCTATAGAGGACATCAGTTCTCCATTCCGCTGTTCCTTGCCTGCGGTGACTGAGCGAGGAGGGCAGCTCCTGACTCCTGACAGGCTTGTACTACTTTCCACGAGGGCCAGCTAGTAGGGGACCTGCGTTATGAGTGGCCGGCAACCCTTCCAGAGAGCATACAAGTTCCCCCTGTTTTCGCCCTAGCCAAAAAGAATTCCCCTGGTCAAGACCGCCGAATTTAAGGTAGAAAACTACTACGGAAATGAAAGGTTAGTTTAGGTACAGAGCGTTGGGCTACCTACAGTGCTACAAGCTACCACTTAACAACTTATTCAATCTGGCGCAGTACAGGTGAAGAGTCGACATGCAGAAACCGAATAGGAAAGTAAATGAAGCAAGACAGTCTCGTATGCAAATTCAGTGTGCAAATAAAATGTGATCCGAAAAGCCTGAAGCAATGCAGAATCTCACAGTGTTAATCACCATATATTCGATGAATTTAATATTTAAATGATGTAGGTCTTCGGACGGAAAGAAAAAAAAAATAAAACGAAAGGAAGACTGAGAATCAAACCAGCGATCTATCGATTACCATGTTAATATTCTTCAACGATATCGAGTGAGCCACCTGGGTGATGGTAAGAATTTCCTCAGCTTGATTGAATTAAGGTTTCTGACATCATCAAAGCCGATTTTCTCGAGATACCTGGAGAGTTGCGTCGAACTACATCGGGAATTCATATATAACTTCTGAATTACATTACCATAATCATAAAAATATTACACAAATTCTATTGTGATGTGGTCTTCTTGCACGTCTCACGCACGAACATAGGATTTTGGGTTCCCCACTATCATTTCCGGAATCCATTCCAGCGTCTAGAGAGGAGATTTTGGGTCACGATACGCGACCGAAAACGTATTCCGAATTGTAGAACAGACTAGCGTAAGCGACAGAGGCTTACAGTCGCGTGCGCCTGTTCGACTAACCTTGACGGGCGGAGTGGCAGGGCGGTTCTAGGCGCTACAGTCTGGAGGCGAGCGACCGCTACAGTCGCAGGTTCGAATCCAGCCTCGGGCATGGATGTGTGTGATCTCCTTAGGTTAGTTAGGTTTACTTAGCTCTATGTTCTAGGCGACTGATGACCTCAGAAGTTAAGTCGAATAGTGCTCAGAGCCATTTGAACCATAACCTTCTTAAAAACAAGGATGAGCAGTTCTTTTTTCCAGTCGCTAGGAACGCGTCGCCCATGCAGTGACTAACGGTGCCCGGGTTCCCGGGTTCGATTCCCGGCGGGGTCAAGGATTTTCTCTGCCTCGTGATGGCTGGGTGTTGTGTGATGTCCTTAGGTTAGTTAGGTTTAAGTAGTTCTAAGTTCTAGGGGACTGATGACCATAGATGTTAAGTCCCATAGTGCTCAGAGCCATTTGAACCATTTGAACTAACGGTGCGGTGCTTCTGGAAAAGGTGCAAGTTCTTATGCATACTCACATGGGTTAGTCGTGGTATCCAGTTGGATCGGATGACCTTTCCCCTGTTGAGAAATTCCGATTGAACTTCCATTTAGCGGTCATCTATCTGGAGATCAGTCACCCTTACAATTTTGACCATCAACAAAAGAGAGACCTTGTATTAGGTTGCAGAGATACCGATCAATGTCCCGGCAAATATTTCGGTGCGAAGCGACGGACAACTAATCCAGTGCCAAGAGGGAGCCAAACGCATCAATATCACGCAGTACTGTGGCGACGCTGTGTATTCGCGCTCTACAAATCCGAGACCGGTCGTGCGTCAGGTCGGAAATGTGGGCCGGCGAGACGCACAAAGCTGCAAGACCAACAGCGCGGGACAGCCGGTGGTCGGTGCGCACCGGCCTCGGATTGCTTCCAGCGCGGCTTAGCGGCGGGGACCACTCAGCTGTGTGGCCCGAGTCCGGGCCAGGCTACGCGTAGCGAGGCGAGGCGAGGTGAGGTGAGTCCCACAGACGCAGCGGCGCGTAATCTGGCAGGTGCAGCTAATTGCGCGGCTCAGCGCGGCAATCACCGGCCGGCCTCGCCTGCTGACCGCGGCCGCGCGCTCGCATGAAATGGGATGCAATAATGAAAGCTGCCAACCGACAGACAGAACGACGCCTCCGTGTTTCATGTGTCCCGGTATCAGCACTGATGAAATGCCGGGGACAATTCGATCGCGCGTCGACATCCTAAACTGTACATGCCGTTTCTGTACGCTGTACAGTGTTTTCTGACTTTACGAGTGTAGCTTTACAGGGTGGTCCATCGATCGTGACCCAGCCAAATATCTCACGAAATAAGCGTCAAACGAAAAAACTACAAAGAACGAAAATTGTCTAGCTTGAAGGGGGAAACCAGATGGCGCTCTGGTTGGCCCGCTAGATGGCACTGCCATAGGTCAAACGGATATCATCTACATCTACATCTACATCTACATCTACATTCATACTCCGCAAGCCACCCAACGGTGTGTGGCGGAGGGCACTTTACGTGCCACTGTCATTACCTCCCTTTCCTGTTCCAGTCGCGTCTGGTTCGCGGGAAGAACGACTGTCTGAAAGCCTCCGTGCGCGCTCTAATCTCTCTAATTTTACATTCGTGATCTCCTCGGGAGGTATAAGTAGGGGGAAGCAATATACTCGATACCTCATCCAGAAACGCACCCTCTCGAAACCTGGCGAGCAAGCTACACCGCGATGCAGAGCGCCTCTCTTGCAGAGTCTGACACTTGAGTTTATTAAACATCTCCGTAACGCTATCACGGTTACCAAATAACCCTGTGACGAAACGCGCCGCTCTTCTTTGGATCTTCTCTATCTCCTCCGTCAACCCGATCTGGTACGGATCCCACACTGATGAGCAATACTCAAGTATAGGTCGAACGAGTGTTTTGTAAGCCACCTCCTTTGTTGCTGGACTACATTTTCTAAGCACTCTCCCAATGAATCTCAACCTGGTACCCGCCTTACCAACAATTAATTTTATATGATCATTCCACTTCAAATCGTTCCGCACGCATACTCCCAGATATTTTACAGAAGTAACTGCTACCAGTGTTTGTTCCGCTATCATATAATCATACAATAAAGGATCCTTCTTTCTATGTATTCGCAATACATTACATTTGTCTATGTTAAGGGACAGTTGCCACTCCCTGCACCAAGTGCCTATCCGCTGCAGATCTTCCTGCATTTCGCTACAATTTTCTAATGCTGCAACTTCTCTGTATCAAATGGTTCAAATGGCTCTGAGCACTATGGGACTCAACGTCTGAGATCATCAGTCCCCTAGAACTTAGAACTACTTAAACCTAACTAACCTAAGGACATCACACACATCCATGCCCGGGGCAGGATTCGAACCTGCGACCGTAGCAGTCTCGCGGTTCCAAACTGTAGCCCTAGAACCGCACGGCCACTCCGGCCGGCCAACGGATACCAACTGCGTTTTTTTTTTATTAGGGACCCCCATTTATTACATATTCGTGTAGTACGCAAAGAAATATGAATGTTTTAGTTGGACCACTTTTTCCGCTTTGTGATAGATGGCGCTGTAATAGTCACAAACGCGTAAGTACGTGGTAACATGTAACATCCCGCCAGTGCGGACGGTATTTGCTTCGTGATACATTACCCTTGTTAAAATGGACCGTTTACCAATTGCTGAAAAGGTCGATATCGTGTTGATGTATGGCTATTCTGATCAAAATGCCCAAAGGGCGTGTGCTATGTATGCTGCTCGGTATCCTGCACGACACCATCCAAGTGTCCGGAACGTTCGCCGGATAGTTACGTTATTTAAGGAAACAGGAAGTGTTCAGCCACATGTGAAATGTCAACCACGACCTGCATCAAATGATGATGCCCAAGTGGGTGTTTTAGCTGCTGTCGCGGATAATCCGCACATCAGTAGCAGAGGCGGCTAGGGTGGCCGAGCGGTTCTAGGCGCTACAGTCTGGAACCGCGCGAACGCTACGGTCGCAGGTTCGAATCCTGCCTCGGGCATGGATGTGTGTGATGTCCTTAGGTTAGTTGCGTTTAAGTAGTTCAAAGTTCTATGAGTTCTATGCACTATTGAGCAACGGATGCACTATTGAGCAACGGAAAATCCACGATGGCTGCGGCAAGTGGAACATCAGCGACCATGGCGGGTTAATGTATGGTGCGGCATCATGGGAGGAAGGATAATGGGCACCCATTTTATCCATGGCAATCTAAATGCTGCAAGGTATGCTGATTTCCTACGTAATGTTCTACCGATGTCACTACAAGATGTTTCACTGCATGACAGAATGGCGATGTACTTCCAACATGATTGATGTTCGGCACATAGCTCGCGTGCGGTTGAAGCGGTATTGAACAGCATATTTCATGACAGGTGGATTGGTCGTCGAAGCACCATACCATGGCCCGCACGTTCACGGGATCTGACGTCCCCGGATTTCTTTCTGTGGGGAAAGTTGAAGGATATTTGCTATCACGATCCATCGAAACACCTGACAACATGCGTCAGCGCGTTGTCAACGCATGTGCGAACATTACGGTAGACGAACTACTCGCTGTTGAGAGGAATGTCGTCAACGTATTGCCAAATGCATTGAGGTTGACGGACATCATTTTGAGCATTTATTGCATTAATGTGGTATTTACAGATAATCACGCTGTAAGAGCATGCGTTCTCAAAAATGATAAGTTCACAAAAGTAAATGTATCTCATTGGAACAACCGAAATAAAATGTTCAAACGTACCTACGTTCTGTATTTTAATTTAGAAAACCTATCTGTTACCAAGTGTTAGTACAAAAGTGTGAACCATATGTTTGTGAC
Source organism: Schistocerca nitens (assembly GCF_023898315.1). Lineage (NCBI taxonomy): Eukaryota > Metazoa > Arthropoda > Insecta > Orthoptera > Acrididae > Schistocerca > Schistocerca nitens. The sequence continues at coordinate 76,089,361 of NC_064614.1, forward strand.
TATTACAGCGCCATCTATCACAAAGTGAAAAATGTGGTCCAAGTAAAACATTCATATTTCTTTACGTACTACACGAATATGTAATAAAAATGGGGGTTCCTATTTTAAAAAACGCAGTTGATATCTGTTTGACCTATGGCAGCGCCATCTAGCGGGCCAACCATAGCGCCATCTGGTTTTCCCCTTCAAGCTAGACGAGTTTCGTTCTTTGTAGTTTTTTCGTTTTATGCTTATTTCGTGAGATATTGGGCCCAGTCACTATATATGGACCACCCTGTATATACGAGGGACGTTCAGAAAGTAATGCAACACTTTTTTCTGAAGCGAAATTCCAATGCCCCATGTTATTAACACTCTTTTGGCTATAAAAGCCCTACTTTTCAGTATGATTTCCGTTCATGAGTAATCCAACTGTTGGACAAGTATGTCAGTACATCCAACAGAGACGACCAGTAGCGCAGCGAGGGGTTTGATCTGATCTGTCCATCACCTAGAATGAGAGTGTCCGCACGTTCGAAGAGTACTCGAGTCAGAGCGGTCTGCAGTCGGCCGGCACGAGGGAGATGGGACAGGTTTGCGGGACGTTGTTGCGATGATGACATACGCCTCGCCCAGCGACTCACTGTTTCCGTATACACTCGGCAAGTTCCTATGAATATCTGTGAGACACCTGTTTTCCGCCAAAAGATATCCAATGACACTTCTCTGTTTGAAGCGCGCCTTCCTTTACAGACACCATTCCGAACGCTAGGTGTGCGCCGTCACCTAGCAGAACTCATGGATGTATAGGGGCTGAACCGGAAGTATTCCATGACGTACCGCAACAAACTCTGAATGTTTTCTAACCGAAATTGGCCGAGAAAAAGAATGTATTGCATTACACTATGCCCCTCGCAGTTTTACACGCCTTGTGGTTCCACGGCATTGTCGACTTTAAGGAGGAATTATGTGTTGGTTCTACGTTTGTTGTTGAATGCTCCTTTTTCCTTCTTTCATCACCTCCCTGGATCACGTTTTAATGTTGTGGATCAATGAGCAGTTAAAAGGCTACAGAGAGATGCTAATCTCGTCTGCCTGTGATATCTGCTTTAACTGACCTACTCCTTGACCATAGTCGTCCTAACTGGTCACTTGTCTTACTCTGAGTCCCAAGCCGTGTAGGAGTTCCAACTGGCCGACCACATGCCTACATAAGCTGCTGCGTCTAACATTTGCTTTGAGCTCATAGGTGCGGATGCCAGTAAGACCTCTCTCCACTTGGAAGAGGAAAATCGGGGGCGACTTCCCCCCTAATAAATGAGCACTATCAAGGAGACTTCTGCTGTCTGGCTTTCCTTATTCCTTCCCTTTTATTTCCTTCCTTTTTTTATGAGTCATCAGTCTTCTGACAGGTTTGATGCAGCCCGCCACGAAATCCTCTCCTGTGCCAGTCTCCTCATCTCAGAGTAGCACTTGCATCCTACGTCCTCTATATGACCTCAGTTATTTCCTGGATATATTCCAATCTGTGTCTTCCTCTACAGGTTTTGCCCTGTACAGCTCGCTCTAGTACTAGGAAGTCATTCCCTCACGTCTTAAAGTATGTCTTGTCATCCGGTCCCTTCGCTTTATCAGTATTTTCCACATACTCCTTTCTTCTCCGATTCTCTGCAGAACCTCTTCATTCAATACCTTATCAGTCCACCTAATTTTCAGCATTCGTCTTTAGCACCATATCACAAATGCTTCAATTCTCTTCTGTTCCGGTTTTTCCACTGTCCATATTTAACTACCATACAATGTTGTACTTCAGACGTACAATCTCAGAAATTTCATATTCAGTGCTATGTTTGATACTGGGACACTACTCTTGGCCAGGGTGACCAGAAGGCCAGAAGGAAACAACCGTCTTATGTCGTATTCGCACCACTACCAGATTAACCCCCAGTTTTATGTAATGAACCACCACCATACTGCAATTGCGAAGCCTTACAGAGAAGAGCCCTGATACTGTTGTAACGCCCCCTCCTTCTTGGTATCCATGCTAAGCATGGTTTTCCAGAATCTTTCCTTTATAGTTGGCAGTCGACCCATGGAAAGTTGGACTGATTCTTAGTTTGCTCTGTGTATGTGGTTTTTGTTTTCAGACAGGAGGTCTGAAACTACTTTCAGCACTGGGGATGGGTGGTTGGGGTTGAGGCTCCTCCAGCAGTATGGCGGTTCTGGTGGACCCTCGACCTCATCTCCTTTGCCCGCTATCTAGGTCATCCCTCGTTTACTCTGTTCTAATCTATTTTGGATTCTCTGAACCATTTTTTCCTGCCGCAGCACATTTTTCACTTTAGAGGAAGCTCTCAAGTGAGTACTACGTAATGTGCATGAAAATTTATGTAAGGGATACCACAGATGTGTAGCAGTTGGTTGGGTGGTGGTTTTAATATGTTGTGATCTGTCAAGCCTTGCTATGGTTGACCACCCTCAGATGTTAGATAAGAATTACTTAATTGATTCTCACTGATTAATTTACTTAAGTACCCTACTCGGGAAGGGAGGAGAAAAGATTAATCCTAATTAAATAAGATTAGTAGAATGCTATCAAAATGTTTATTACAAAATGATCTAGGAAATTGCAAAATAGTCTCTACACTTACAACATTTAATTAATTCTGCAAGGTCACACTAAATTTAAGATTTGCACACCACCTTCCTTCTATGCAAAAACCGCAGCCCCCATTTTCACAGTAGGAACGCTTAAATGGTTGAGAGTGTCTAACCTCTCTGTTACTGAAAACCTCCACCCTGACAAAAAAGAGCTTGGAGAACTATCTAAAAGAACTGAACACAGTTATTGTTACAGATCACTATTTCTCAAAGCTTGCTGCATGTATCACCAGCCGGCCGGTGTGGCCGAGCGGTTCTAGGCACTACAGTCTGGAACTGCGCGACCGCTACGGTCGCAGGTTCGAATCCTGCCTCGGGCATGGATGTGTGTGATGTCCTTAGGTTAGTTAGGTTTAAGTAGTTCTAAATTCTAGGGGACTGATGACCTCAGCAGTTAAGTCCCATTGTGCTCAGAGACATTTGAACCATTTGAACCATGTATCACCATAAATATTCGAATGCAGAGGATGCCATCCGTGTCTATCTGCAGAAGCCTGCACCTGCAGTCCTTGTGGAGATGATGTATGATGGACACAGAGGACGTGAGGTTGCGTTCTGCAAACTACTACGTTCAAGTTTGCTCTAGTGAAGAGTCAATTCACGAGTCAAGACAATCGGATTGCATACTTACCAGGAGAAGATACTTGACTCCACTGTGCGGTCGAAAGTCAGCACTTCAGATAGCCTGAAGCTCCAAAGAGAAGCAGCGATTTGTTCTTCTGCTTGCTGCAAGTGACACAACTGGCACTTTTTCAGATTAAGTTTGAGAGTTATCACTGGACATTTTCCATTTTGTCTAAAATTTACACTCTCAGTGATATACAAGGTGAGTCACCTAACGTTACCGCTGGATATATTTCGTAAACCACATCAAATACTGCCGAACCGATTCCACAACCCGAACGTGAGGAGAGGGGCTAGTGTAATTGTTTAATACAAACCATACAAAAATGCACGGAAGTATGTTCTTTAACACAAATCTACGTTTTTTTAAATGGAACGACGTTAGTTTTGTTAGAACATCTGAACATATAAACAAATACGTAATCAGTGCCGTTTGTTGCATTGTAAAATGTTAATTACATCCGGAGATATTGTAACCTGAAGTTGACGCTTGAAGCCTCCCACGTTCAGTTCCGTGTTGTAACAAACACGGGCCACGGTCGGCGAGCAGCATCTGCAGGGACATGTTTACGGTGACGACCGTGTTTACGAGTGTGGCTGTAGTGCACTGTTGTGGTTTGGTCTAGCTGTCGCAGTGTCCGCATGTAGCACTTGCTGCTATTGTTATTCTGCATTCGTCTCCGCACGCAGACGAACTGTAGTACACCGTGTTACCAGACGTCTGTGATAGTGTAGTGTTGTAGGAACTGTGACCATGGTGTATTCGAACTCTGAAAAGGCGGAGATGATACTCATCTATGGCGAGTGTCAACAAATGGCTCTGAGCACTATGGGACTTAACATCTATGGTCATCAGTCCCCTAGAACTTAGAACGACTTAAACCTAACTAACCTAAGGACATCACACAACACCCAGTCATCACGAGGCAGAGAAAATCCGTGACCCCGCCGGGAATTGAACCCGGGAACCCGGGCGCGGGAAGCGAGAACGCTACCGCACGACCACGAGTTGCGGACGCGAGTGTCAACGAAATGCAGCTGAAACCTGCAGGATGTATGCAGAACGGTACCCGGACAGAGAGCATCCAACGTGCCGCACATTGCAAAACATCTACCGCCAACTGTATGCAACAGGTATGGTCGTAGCACGCAAACGGGTCCGTAACAGGCCCGTCACAGGAGAAGCGGGTGCAGTTGGTGTGTTAGCTGCTGTTGCCATGAACCCACACATGAGTACACGGGACACTGTGTGTGCCGGTGGACTGAGTCAAAGTAGTGTCATGCGCATACTGCATCGTCACCGCTTTCACCCGTTTCATGTGTCGCTACATCAGCAATTACATGGTGATGACTTTAATCATCGAGTGCAATTCTGTCAATGGGCATTAACAGAGAATGCGTTGCAGTTCTACCTGTTTACCGATGAAGCGGGTTTCACAAACCACGGGGCAGTGAATCTACGGAACATGCATTACTGGTCCGTGGTCAATACTCGCTGGCTCAGACAGGTAAAGCGACAGCGACCGTGGACTGTAAATGTATGGTGCGGAATCATTGGCGACCACCTCATTGGTCCTCACTTCATTGCAGGGGCCCCAACAGCTGCAACATACATCGCGTTTCTACAGAATGATCTGCCAACGTTGCTCGAAAATGTCCCACTGGAAACGCGTCGACGTATGTGGTATCAGCATGATGGTGCACCTGCACATTCCGCAATTAACACTAGGCTGACCCTTGACAGGATGTTCGACGGGCGTTTCATAGGACGTGGAGGACGCATAAATTGGCCAGCCCTTTCTCCTGATCTTACACCTCTGGACTTCTTTCTGTGGGGTACGTTAAAGGAGAATGTGTACCGTGATGTGCCTACAACCCCAGAGGATATGAAACAACGTATTGTGGCAGCCTGCGGCGACATTACCACCAGATGTGCTGCGGCGTGTACGACATTCATTACGCCAGAGACTGCAATTGTGTGCAGCAAATGTTGGCCACCACATTGAACATCTATTGGCCTGACATGTCGGGACACATTCTATTCCACTCCATAATTGAAAACGGAAACCACGTGTGTACGTGTACCTCACCCCTCATGGTAATGTACATGTGCGTCAGTGAAAAAGACCAATAAAAAGGTGTTAGCATGTGGACGTAATGTGCTGTTCCAGTCTCTTCTGTACCTAAGGTCCATCACCGTTCTCTTTGGATCCCTCCGTAATTCGGTGCTCTCCGATACACACGATCGAACAGCGGAGGAGTGGTACTCAAGCGTCAACTTTAGGTTACAATATCTCCGGATGGAATTAACGTTTTACAATGCAACAAACGGCACTGATTACGTATTTGTTTATATGTTCAGATCTGCTAACAAAACTAACGGGGTTCCATTTAAGAAAACGTAGGTTTGTGTTAAAAAACATACTTCCGTGCATTTTTTTATGGTTTGTATTAACCAAATTACACTAGCCCCTCTCCTCCCGTTCGGTCTGTGGAATCGATTCGTCAGTATTTGATGTGGTTTACGAAATATATGCAGCGGTAATGTTAGGTGTCTCACCCTGTATATTTGCTGGCCATCGATGAGAGATTCCCCTAAGACGTTCTGCTTCGATATCGGCAAACCTTGGTTCAGTAAAGACTCAGTTGACTTTGGCATCCGTTACAATCAGATTTCCTTTCATTCCTTCTAGATGTGAAACCACTGACCAACCTCGAGCACTTCATAGAAAATGTTCGAGAAGATTCTGGAACAATTTAAAACAACTTCTCCCTAGAGAGGTTAGCCATTCATAAGACCTCCAAGGACACAGTGCTGTGAAAATGCTTCGCATTCTGCCTTTGTACACGGTTACAATACTTAACCATTGACTACTGGGTGCCCGTATGCTGATAAGAGACGCATTCCGACAGTGTGACAAAAGCTGCAGGCTATCCTTACTGCCCCCCCCCCCTAAACTTTCGACCGCATCCCTGTCAATAGGAGGCGAAGCTTGTAGGGCCACTCAACAGGACAACTTTGTGGCGGGCTATAAAATTCTACCCTTCGGTCACTGCGAAAAAACCCCCCACTCGCCCGCTCTGCCCCAAGTCGTCACTTCCTCACTCTCTCTCACTATCCTAGCCCACGTGTAATTGCTTTAGTAAAGCATGCAGTACTACAGTTGTTAGCGTGAAGCTGTCCAGTATCAACAAGAGTGAATAATAAACTGATAATCCCAACTAATTATCGATCGCAAGTGATATAAATATGTTAATCTGATTCATTATGTTAATCGATTATGTGAGGAAGCAAAATACCCTCTAAACAGAGCTCACCCCTTGAACTTACCAAACAGAACTAAATGTTGAATCACGAAGTGTTAGAATTATTTTATACCTAGAGATTACATTTTTGATACGGTGAACATAAATAGCATTTGGATATCGAATTAAATATAATGGTGCATGCGGAAATTTTTGCTGGGTCATGGTTCGAACCCAGATTTCCTGCTTTACACAAGCAGTTGCCTTAACTGCTTCAGCTAACTGGACACACTTCCCATCCAACTAAAATTTTCAACTTGTGGCTGCAAGACGCCACTCAGGTTTGGGTGCACTGAATCATACTTGTCAATGACATGCACTGAGTGTCCTTTCCTGTGATTCGAGTTCCCTACTACAGTTTAGATAAATGGTGAAGAACCGTGTGCAAACAAATTGAAGGAATGGTGGGCCTCACATGCGAACTGTAGCTGTGTGCCCTGATTAATATTAATATATTACTAAGTTTTGAAGGCGACCATCAACTACTGTAATGAAACAAGGGTTGTAAATCATGTACATTTATTGATTCAGAATTGTAATACTAATGATCAGAACCAACAGTGACTCAAATAAAGGATTAGAAGAAGATGAGTGCAGATATTCATATAAATGTGTAATAATCATGGGTAATCAGGACATAAGGGAACAGAACTGCTCTAACATAATAAACCGAATTGTTAAGGACATATCCATCTGTAGTAACTGAATGTTAATCACGAAATTAAACTGATGGTGTTGATTGCATCGGAAGGTTAGTGACTTAGAGAATGAGAACCCTGAAGAACAAAGTCAGCGCCAAAAGGTCACAGAAAAAGTGAAACAGCAATTAATATGAAAATATGTGCCAGTGTTTCGTATATTTTTCATCCACAACTTCGCTGCGAAATATCACCATCTGTATGACACGTGGTGAGGCGAATTTGCAGGAGGTTATGGACTCTCAAATAAGACAGCCCATCTGCTCTTGAGAATGTTAAAGCCAAATCCTGCATGTCAAATCTTGTATGCTGAGCCTCAAACACCGTCTCTTGAATCGTTGCTGAATCTCCAGTGTGTGAAGTTGGAATGCTAAGAACTTGTGCTGTCCTCTCCTTTGCCACGTGAGCCCAACAAAAATTGCAGTTTAAGGCATTTTAGTCATAAATCGTCTAAGAGCGACAAAAGTTGTGAGAGCTGACCAACCAAAATCCATCCCATTAAAACTTTCTGAAAATTTCCTTTAGCAGTGTTTACGATCGTTGCAGCGTCAGCCTGACAGATGATACAAGGGGGACTGCCTATGGAGGCATCCTGTGTCTCCGATTCTGCAAGGGGTTTTATCTTTCGTAGGGGCACACTTCATGGGTGGTCAAGAGCCTTCCGAGAAGCTGCTTATTCGTGTCGGGCACTGCAGCGAGATCTGAGGGCTGCCACTGAACTCACAGTACGTAGTCGCCGTCCTCCATGAGCGTCGCTGATTCAGTCTTGGGCTCGCACCACCCTCGACGACAGGGAATGGGCTGAGGGACCTTCTCCCCAAGAGCTAGAGCGGGCCTGTATTCCCCTTGTCGTCCATGCAGCGACTCACCTCACCTGCTGTGGGTGGCGGAAAACGATGGGCCACAATTTCATTCAGTTTCGCTCTCCACTAACCGACAAAGAAAAGAGCATAACATGCATTTTAGAATTAAAAGAAAAAAATTGAAATCCTCAGCAATCATCATACACTCCCATGGACAATACGGCTCTATGCTGCATGTACGTTAGATTTTATGATAGTAACTGCTGCATCATACGAGGAATTAAGATTTCTGGATAAAAATAGAATGAAAGGCAAGGTTGGCTACAGCCTGACATGTTTCGTTGCTGACTACACATGTAGCGTCCACTGTCCATTATCCTCGTCGCTCGCTGCTTTACCTAATCCCCACAAGTGCTCAGACATAGTGTGCATCCGCACTGAAGTTATCATTGTCCTCAAGTGCTGAGCTGAGCTTATGTGAGCTGAAGCTGCGAGGAATGAGTATAATGGACGATGGACACTACAAGTGTAGGGTTCGACCAGTTGGGAATTTTGGCTGGGTAGGAAGCGTTTCCAGTTAACCAAAGAATTTAAGACAACAGCTCACATAAAGCAGGAAATCTCGGTTCGAGGTGGTTCGGCACAAATTTTCTCTGGTGTCTTGTAACCTCCCCACAAAAATTTTAAAAGTCAATAATTAGTGAAATTGTAACCTCCCAGCAAGTATATGAAAGTCAATGTTAAGTGAAATGTTGGCTTCCCACAAAACTGAATAATAAAAATGAGCCAAGCGTAACCTCCTTGCAAAATTAAAGAACAACAATGACCCATATGTAAACTCCCCGCAAAATTTTAGAATAATAATTGATTATAAACCCACACAATAATATTAATTAAATAATGAAGCATGAACTGGATGTGTAACTTCCTAACAGAAATAATTAAACCTGATAAATCATATAAGGGCAGCAACGCTGACCTTCGGCCCTGTGAAATAATTAAACCTGATAAATTCTTACCTCAGTAAAACTGCGTCTATATCTGCTCTTATTTTTCGGCACAGCTCCGTGCAGTGCTGGCCCATATTTAATTCTGATTGTTGGAGGAAATGCATAGAAAAATATTCTTTAAATTGAAATGAATGCTTTTTCTTCAAAAGAGTGGAAAAATTCTTTGACCTGAAATGATTACTTTTCTTTAAAAGATTTACTTTATAAAAATTATTATTGTGGAATTTTTTTAACAAATTAATTACAATTACCATACATTATTAGCTGAGCGCAATGCTGCTTCATTACCTTCTACAAAAATATACATATCGTCCACCACATTCCTGACCAGACTCGTTGGCAGAGCACACCGCGGACGCATGCCGACTCGCCACACACAACTGTATCCGACTTCTACTACAGACAGAGTACAACTCGCAACTGTTCCTGCCGACTCGGTACACGCAACTGTACCAGACTGCTACTACTCTCCAACTGTCTACTCGCTCTGGCCGCTCGCCACACACTATTGAACTCTCGCGCGGTCAAGGGCAGACTAGCAACGATAAATAACTCTCTGGTCAGAGATTCTGTCATGTCTCGCCATCGCTGGTAATGATTACATATGAAACGTACGCGTTTCATAACCCTCCACTGGGGGGGCAAAAATTTGGCAGCGATGGTGAGTCATTTGGACTTGCCATGAGCAACAAATTTTTTCTTAACTAATTAACTTTACAATTACAGAATATATACAGATATATATAGGTGTAGAACATGAAGTAAATATAGTGCACATGCACTGAGTACAGAACATATCAGGCAAAGACAAAATATATACAATGAGTACAAAACATATTCACAATTGGCAAAAGTGCACACGCACAGTAGTACAGAACATATCAGGTAATGACAAAATATATATACAATGAGTAGAATTCATGTTAACAAAATCACAAAAATGCACATGCACTGTAGTTCAGAATATATCATCAAATCACAAAATGTATATACAATGAATACAAATCATATTGATAAATCACAAAAGTGCACACGCACTGTAGTAGAGAACATATCAGAAAACCACAAAATGTATACGTAATGAGTACAAATGGCATAAAGTGCACACGCACTGTAATACTCTCTAGTATTTTTCTTCAACAAATGAACATATCAAGGAGTGAAATAAAGTGCACATGCACTATAGAAGTCTTTAGTAATTTCAGGACAACTGATCTTATTAACAAATGAAAGGAAGTGCACACGCACTGTATATGACTTTTTCATTCTACAAGAATTAGGAAAGGAATAGGAAGGATTGCGTCATGGTTGTAGCACTTTAGGTTGCACGCAGCTGCACTGAAAGTCCATATCTTTCTACAGAAGCACAACACCAAGTGAGGCAATCTACAGTTCTTTTCCCAGAAGTATTAATCAGTGTAGCCAAGACACTGAAATGTCGTAATAATATTCCATGTTATCATTTTGCTAGTACATTAGGTACACCAAACAGTGGGACCATAATAGCATCTTCATCGTTCATTGTGGTGGACAGCATGTCGTGTCAACACCACGTTCTTGTCTGTTACAGCAACGTAGAATTAGTGCAAAAACCAAAGATAGTGCTCCATGATCATGAGGATATACAGGACAAACGGATATTGCAGTAATTCCAGGTAATTAGGTTAGAAGGTGAAGGACATTAAGTCACATACTAGTCTTCATTGAGAATTACACTAGTAATGCGTGGCACTCATCGCCCAGTTACTGAACATTTCTGTACCATGTATGAAGTACTACAGAATAATGTTCATAAATAATCTGTGTACAGAGAACATTGGCACTCATTGGCCAGTTACAAACCATCAGAAGTCATCATTCAAAACATAAGCTAATGAATGGCATAGTATTAACATAATTCACTTAATTATAGTAATTATTGGCATCATGTGTAATCTTATTACAATAAACAGTGGCATTCATTGGCCAGTTACAAAGCATCATTTTTTTGTATTATTAAGAAGTCATTATTGAAAATGAGTTAATTATTGGCATAGCATTTATACATAATTAGTCTAATTATAGTATTCATGGGCATCATAGGTAATCTTATTACCATAAACAGTGACATTCATTGGCCAGTTACAAAGCATTTTTTTTGTATTATGCAGAAGTCATTATTAAAGTGACATACTATTCAGAGCTGATCAGTATTATTCAGAACTTTCTTAAACTAGTAGCATTATTTGGGACTGGCAATTATTTTGTTTGCTTTTGAGTTATTGCTGCAAATGAAGATGTGTAACGTCATTCGTCATGAGTCTGCTGTATCAAGATTATGAAACAAGTAAAGTATATGTAATCACATTCATAAATGACATGGGTTTAATGAACAACTGCTTATAGTACATTAATTTCATGAATAATTTATCCTGCAAAATATACAAAAATGGATTATTAGACTGAAAGAAGAAACGCATTTTATGCTGAAAAGTAGTGAACTCCGAATTAACAGGTAGTGAAATGTGTATAAAATGTGTTCTCTAGCTGTCCTTTCCAAAACCTTCAGTCATCATACTATGCAATACAACACATACTGTCAAAACGAACTGCAACAAATACTTAAATAACTACAGAGCATAAATACATAAACTTCAACATCATCCTCATCTGTAAAGAAAAAACTTCATTATCCATCACTTCATTTTCATAACTCCATTATTATCATCACCTGTAAAGAAAAACTTCATTATTCATAGCTGCATATTCTTCATCATTATTCATCACCATTCATTATCATCTGCAAAAAAACCACTTCATTATTCACTACACAACTATTCCTTATTTCTAGCATATTTCCTCACTAAAACTAAGATGTGAAGTTCTGTCTGACAGCCTGCATCAATCGCTTCGTATTCTGAAAGAAAAAATTAGTTAAGACTGCTATTCTACGATGTGTATAGTATATTCTTGTTAATGTTTGATAATTCTGATCCATTTACTCTTCCTCGTAAGGTTTTTGCATCTTCTTTCGTTTATTCCGTAGGTGAAATTCCCATTTCTGTTTAATTTATTTCCTTTACACGTTATTTCTTTCTGAAAATGAGGAACAAAGATTAATGTCCTGCATTTAATTCATATACCCATTAGATACAAACTGGTTTATAGTGATATAATTAAGCATGCAGCATAACATGACAGAAAACGTATTATGTCAAAAAACATAGACAGTGTTCAGATGTAGAAATGTACACAGAATATCACAAAGCAGCAGCAAAAAATGTAAAACAGTCACGATGTTGAGATATCATAGGGCAAAAATGTCAAAGTCAACTGGTGTTTGTTATATCTTAAATATTTCATAGTACATAAAAACAAAACAGGAAAACAATCATACATACATAAGAATGGAAAATATGCACGGTCTAGGGTGTATAACGACAAGAAATGTAATCTTGTTTGTGTACAGCTTGTATGTTGTGTAGTTAATAGAGGCGAGAATTAAAGACTTTAATGGGGAGAGAATTTAATAAAATTAATATGTCACTAGATAAAATTGCATAATTATTCGTGAGATACCTAAGTTTATCTGGAAAAATATGCACATTCTGATGTGTAACGACAAGAAAAGCGACCTGCTAACCTTACCTTGCCGGGCACTTGCCAAAAAAAAAAAAAAAAAAAAAAAAAATACGACAATCATCAGTAAGTAATCACATAAATATAATTGCATAAGTGGTCATAAAACGTGTAAGTTCCTGATGTGTAACGACAAGAAAAGCGACCTGCTAACCTTACCTTGCTGGGCACTTGCCAAGAAAAAATGCGATAATCATCAGTAAGTAGTCATATAAATATAATTGCATAAGTGGTCATAAAATGTGTAAATTCATCTGGAAAATATGCACGGTCTGATGTGTAACGACAAGAAAAGCGACCTGCTAACCTTACCTTGCCGGGCACTTGCCAAGAAGAATACGACAGTCATCAGTAAGTATTCACATGAATATAATTGTATAAGTGGTCATAAGAAATTAGGAAATGGCATTACAGTGTGATAAATCATAAAGTATGTTCATTCAATAAAAGGTTTGATGTTAGATATGTGGTGGTTTCCTTTCGATTTTCTGGTTCTCAAAGTTTCGACGTGTACAACATTGGCGTGAGGAATGCTGCGAATTCGATATGGACCTGCGTATAGAAGTTCAAATTTACTGCACCTACCTTTTATTTTGTTGGATAAATAGTGTGTACGTACTAATATCTTCTGTCCAATGTGAAAGTCACGGCGTATACAAACCTGTTTTTGTTGTCTTCTCCGGCGCTTTGCGGCACGTTTGATGTTGTTCAGCGCAATGTCAATTATTCCATGGTGTCGTAGTCGACGAGATGTAGGAAATGTTACTAATTCTTTAATTTTGTTAGGTGGTTCAACATTGTTCAGTATAACAGACGAAGATAGCATAGTAGATTCATTCGGTATGGAATTAATTACATCTTGGAATGAGAGTATGTGTGTGTCCCAACCAATATGTTTTTTATGGCAGTAAATTCTACACAGTTTACCAATTTCTTTCATTATTCGTTCACAAGGGTTCGAAGAAGCATGGTACCTGGATATATACATCGGAGAAATGTTTCTAGCTCGTAAAATACGTGTCCATATAGCAGACCAAAACTGTGATCCATTGTCGGAAATTACTTTTAACACATGCCCTACATGAAATAGAAAATGTTTTACAAATGCTTTCGAAACAGTTTTAGCAGTAGCTTTGCGTAACGGAGTGAAGGTAACAAATTTTGAAGTGAGTTCAACAGCGACAAAGATGTAGCAAAAGCCTCTATTAGTTCTGGGAATCGGACCAAAAATGTCTACAGCGGCCATGTGTCTTAATTTAACAGGAACAATGGGATATAATGGAGGAATATGTGAAGTTGTGTCTGACTTAAATTCTGGCAGATTTTACATGACGCTAAAACTCGTCGTATACGTTTCTCCATGTTGGTAAAATAACAGTTCTGTCTCAGTATAAGAAAACATTTTCTAGCTCCGTAATGTGCGTAACTTAAATGAGTATACAACATTAATTTGTTAACAAGCTCGTCAGGAATGCATAATAACCAATCGTTGCTGTCAGGATGAGAGCGGCGAAACAGAATGTCATTGCGTACAGTGTAATGGTTTCTAATCGTAACATTATTCCTATCTTGCTAAAGGTGTTTAATCTCTTTCCACACGTTGTCTTTACTTTACTCTTGTGCTATGTCCTGTAGTGACGACGAAATAAAATTTTCAAATGCAACTTGTTGAATGTACATGACGCTGAAATTTGCTTTGCAGAAGTTGGTTGCGATGTCTTGCTGATTGTTGCCGAGAGAACGAGATAGTGCGTCTGCTACAACATTTTGTGTGCCGGGAATGTGAACTATTGTAAAATTAAATTCCTGCAAGTAAAGTTTCAATCTGCTTAATCTGTCGTGTGTGAATTTAGCCGAAAGTAAAAATTGTATTGCTCTGTGGTCTGTGTAAACGGTGGTATGTCTTCCATAAAGAAAATGCCTAAATCTCGTAAAAGCCCAAACAACACATAATGTTTCCAGTTCTGTAACGGAATAATTTCGTTCAGCAGGTGACAGAATGCGACTTGCAAACGCGATGTTTTTGATTATTTTAGAACCATCTTTTTCAATTTCCTGAAAGATATGTACGCCTACAGCGGTGTTAGAACTGTCTGTGGCAATGGAAAAATTTCTGGTAATATCTGGGTGCGATAAAAGTGGTGCATTCAACAAAGCATGTTTCAAATAACATTCTCGTGAATAAGATCCTGCGTGTCAAAATTATTGCTTGCGTTACTGGAATTTTCAGAAGGATGCTGTGGCACTTCGACTATTTGAACTGTTATGTTGTTTCTTCCAGACGTATTACGCTCTGGATGATACCTACTGTCTGGTTCATTCATGATAATATGTTCCTGTGGATGATTTTGCTGTTCGTAAGATCGACTGTTATTAAATGTACGTTGAAAATTGTGCTCGTTATTTTTACGTCTGTCGTGATAGTCATTCCTATACGGTGCATTGCGATAGGAATTGAAGTAGTGTGTCTTCTGTACGTACTGATTTCCTTGTTGCTGTGCGCTACTATTTGTTGGAGCTGAGACTATACGTGCACGCGGCGAAACATTAAAGTTTGGTTGACCTTGTAGACTACTTTGTTGGTTAGGTATGCTAACCGGCTGACTTTCATGCTGTTGCGGTGAAAAAGTCTATTGTTACTAAAATGCGTTCGCTGTTGCTGAAAATTGTGTACATACTGATGATTAAAATTTTCTCTGATATTAAAGTTCTCGTAGTTGTCATTTCTGGAGCGTCTAATGAAAAATTGTCACTTTCGGTATAACTTGTCGTATCGGGTTTTCTTGACTCATTTCTTAATCCTAGGTAGAGCAATAGTTAAAGAGCTGTTTTGATAGATATAAAGGATAGTAGAAGAGAAGGCAGCAGTGCAGAAAACTAGAGATGAAACAGCACTACTACAGCTCGGGGCCCTATGCACGCTACGGCACATATTCATTAAAGCGTAATGAATCCCCTGAGGTCTATTACGCGCTGCAAATAAATTTTAGCTTTTGCGCTACAGGCAATTTCGGTGAAAATTCAAAAATAAATTGCTGTATACATGCTAATTGAAGTTTCTGCATTACAGGCAATGCTATTGAAAACACAAAAACAAATTGTCGTATACGGTTCAAAGCGTGTACCTGTGCTCTGTAATTTTCAAATACCTTAGACTTTTTTATACACTCCTGGAAATTGAAATAAGAACACCGTGAATTCATTGTCCCAGGAAGGGGAAACTTTATTGACACATTCCTGGGGTCAGATACATCACATGATCACACTGACAGAACCACAGGCACATAGACACAGGCAACAGAGCATGCACAATGTCGGCACTAGTACAGTGTATATCCACCTTTCGCAGCAATGCAGGCTGCTATTCTCCCATGGAGACGATCGTAGAGATGCTGGATGTAGTCCTGTGGAACGGCTTGCCATGCCATTTTCACCTGGCGCCTCAGTTGGACCAGCGTTCGTGCTGTACGTGCAGACCGCGTGAGACGACGCTTCATCCAGTCCCAAACATGCTCAATGGGGGACAGATCCGGAGATCTTGCTGGCCAGGGTAGTTGACTTACACCTTCTAGAGCACGTTGGGTGGCACGGGATACATGCGGACGTGCATTGTCCTGTTGGAACAGCAAGTTCCCTTGCCGGTCTAGGAATGGTAGAACGATGGGTTCGATGACGGTTTGGATGTACCGTGCACTATTCAGTGTCCCCTCGACGATCACCAGTGGTGTACAGCCAGTGTAGGAGATCGCTCCCCACACCATGATGCCGGGTGTTGGCCCTGTGTGCCTCGGTCGTATGCAGATGCTCACCTGCATGGCGCCAAACACGCATACGACCATCATTGGCACCAAGGCAGAAGCGACTCTCATCGCTGAAGACGACACGTCTCCATTCGTCCCTCCATTCACGCCTGTCGCGACACAACTGGAGGCGGGCTGCACGATGTTGGGGCGTGAGCAGAAGACGGGCTAACGGTGTGCGGGACCGTAGCCCGGCTTCATGGAGACGGTTGCGAATGGTCCTCGCCGATACCCCAGGAGCAACAGTGTCCCTAATTTGCTGGGAAGTGGCGGTGCGGTCCCCTACGGCACTGCGTAGGATCCTACGGTCTTGGCGTGCATCCGTGCGTCGCTGCGGTCCAGTCCCAGGTCGACGGGCACGTGCACCTTCCGCCGACCACTGGCGACAACATCGATGTACTGTGGAGACCTCACGCCCCACGTGTTAAGCAATTCGGCGGTACGTCCACCCGGCCGCCCGCATGCCCATTATACGCCCTCGCTCAAAGTCCGTCAACTGCACATGCGGTTCACGTCCACGCTGTCGCGGCATGCTACCAGTGTTAAAGACTGCGATGGAGCTCCGTATGCCACGGCAAACTGGCTGACACTGACGGCGGCGGTGCACAAATGCTGCGCAGCTAGCGCCATTCGACGGCCAACACTGCGGTTCCTGGTGTATCCACTGTGCCGTGCATGTGATCATTGCTTGTACAGCCCTCTCGCAGTGTCCGGAGCAAGTATGGTGGGTCTGACACACCGGTGTCAATGTGTTCTTTTTTCCATTTCCAGGAGTGTACATAAAAATTGCTCGTAATCAACGTTATCGTCACTGAATGTGTGAACACGTTCACGATTACATAAGAATCTTTTTGTCTGTATCTTTTCGGATTTTAAATCGCATACTCTCTGTAAATTATCCCAATTCTACTGGCTGTGTGAATCTGGCAAATGTTCGGAATTCGCCGTATGCTGTGACGTGTTACTAACTGAAATATTTTTCATCTCTGTTACTTCTTGCTGTAAACTTGACAATTTTCTACGTAATGTATTATTAGATGAATCTATCTCACTGATCGTCTGCTGTAAATTTTGGAATTCAGGTGTTTGGTTAAACAAAATCGGTGCAGTATCGTCTGATTTGCTGTCATTATTACCTTCTATAACATCAATACGACTGGCCAATTCATCACATTTTTCAGTCAGTATTTTTACCTGATCATCGTTTTTAGTGTCAGAAGCATTAATCTGTTTTTGTAATTTACGTGTGGTTTCGTTCAATTTTTTAATGTCGGCTTTGATGACATCGGAATCCTGTGTTAGTTCTAATTGCTCGAGTCTGTCTGTCACTGTCTGAAAGTCTGTTGTGTGTGTGTGTCTGTTTTCGATTTAAGATCGGAAATTTCATCACGTAATTCAGTGTTCAACTGTTCGATGGTATTAATTTTGTCGGACACTGTAGCAATATTGTTGTCTACGTATGTTTTTGCTTTCGCAAACTATTTACGTTTATCTTCCTGTCTCTGTGCGGTGATTGTTTCATGACTTGTCGTTTTACTTTATTCTGTTCCTTTATAAATTTACGGAAACGCGTATCACTGTTTTGTAGGTGGTGATTAAAACGTTCGTCAATTTGAATGTTCTGTTGTTCAAATTTCGCGTCTATCTTTGTATCCATTGTGCGCGAAAGTCATTAAATTAAACTCGTCGTGTAATTGTGTTGCCTTCTCAGAGCATTGTTTAACGACTGCACTAATTTCTTCTCTAAGTGATTCTGTTGCAGCTGTTTGCATATCCCTTAATTCTTGAGCAACAGATCTAATTTCCTCACTACTTTTCCTAGCACAATTTCTTCACGTCATTGTACATTAGTATCATGACACTGCGTGGCAACGGCTCTAATCTGTTCACTAAGCTGTCTGGAATTGTTGTCTAATTTTTCATTTAACTGTCTGGAATTGTTGTCTAATTTTTCATTAAGCTGTTGTTTGAGATTTTCGTTATTTTCATTAAGTTTTTGTTTGAGATTTTCTTTAATTTGTTTGGAATTGTTGTCTTGTCTTTCATCCGACCGTTTTGAATTGCTGTCTATTTTTTCATTCAACTGTTTGAAAGTGTTGTCTAGTTTTTCACTAAGTTGTTTATTCATTTGCAGCAACAATGCCATAATTTGATCCGACCCCAAATTAGCAACTCCATTCTCTGTGCTGTGTGATGGTGTATCTAAAATTGTCACGCTTTGTATATCCATTTGGATATTCTGTGATTCTTGAAAATGTTTGCGAATTGGACGTGCACTGTTAGTCACTACCTCGGAATCAAATAAATCTGTCCTACTTTGAGTATCCTGTTCATTTTTATTAGAAAAAATTATCTGTTTGTCACATGAATTTTGCAAACCGGTTGTGTTAATCTGGGCAGCGCTCATTGCAACAGAACGCCCCTCGTCATCAATTGTCGTCAAATTAACAGAGGACACAATTGAATTCGTCTGTTCATCACTAGTATCAAAATCAACATTAGTGGTCGGTACACACTGATTCTCACAAAATGGATGATTGTCATCATTACACTGCATGTCGCAAGTACTATCGCTCAAGTTGTTTAAGTCGGTTACTTCACTCATTATACATCGCGATGTACTATTAACAGTTTTTCGCGGCATTTTTACACAAATCAGAATTATTCAATAATGAAACAAAGACAATACAAAATGCAATAAACACAAATATAACAAAGAGCAACGATTTGCCGATGATCTGTGAAAGAAAGTGACAAAATTAGTAAATGCGTTGCGCCAAGTGCTAATTATATTTAAGTAAATAAGAGCAGATATCTGACTACTTATCAGAAGATTCACAAAGAAATACGATCCTGGTCCGGATGTCGCCAAGTGTAACCTCCCCACAAAAATTTTAAAAGTCAATAATTAGTGAAATTGTAACCTCCCAGCAAGAATATGAAAGTCAATGTTAAGTGAAATGTTGTCTTCCCACAAAACTGAATAATAAAAATGAGCCAAGCGTAACCTCCTTGCAAAATTAAAGAATAACAATGGCCCATATGTAAACTCCCCGCAAAATTTTAGAATAATAATTGATTATAAACCCACACAATAATATTAATTAAATAATGAAGCATGAACTGGATGTGTAACTTCCTAACAGAAATAATTAAACCTGATAAATCATATAAGGGCAGCAACGCTGACCTTCGGCCCTGTGAAATAATTAAACCTGATAAATTCTTACCTCAGTAAAACTGCGTCTATATCTGCTCTTATTTTTCGGCACAGCTCCGTGCAATGCTGGCCCATATTTAATTCTGGTTCTTGGAGGAAATGCATAGAAAAATATTCTTTAAATTGAAATGAATGCTTTTTCTTCAAAAGAGTGGAAAAATTCTTTGACCTGAAATGATTACTTTTCTTTAAAAGATTTACTTTATACAAAATTATTATTGGGGAATTTTTTGAACAAATTAATTACAATTACCATACATTATTAGCTGAGCGCAATGCTGCTTCATTACCTTCTACAAAAATATACATATCGTCCACCACATTCCTAATCAGACTCGTGGGCAGAGCACACCGCGGACGCATGCCGACTCGCCACACACAACTGTATCCGACTTCTACTACAGAAAGAGTACAACTCGCAACTGTTCCTGCCGACTCGGTACACGCAACTGTACCAGACTACTACTACTCTCCAACTGTCTACTCGCTCTGGCCACTCGCCACACACTACTGAACTCTCGCGCGGTCAAGCGCAGAGTAGCAACGATAAATAACTCTCTGGTCAGAGAGTCTGTCATGTCTCGCCATCGCTGGTAATGATTACATATGAAACGTACGCGTTTCAGTCTATTGAATTTAAATTAGAAATCAATTGTAGTTGCGATCTGCATTTTTCTTCAAATCATGTAAATATCTTGAGCATTAAACACATGTCTTCTCACGTTCAAATAGTGATACCAGACGCCCAACCACACATAGCTAAGACAACAACCAAAGATCGTTGTCGAGCTGCATTGGAGATTTTGTCTCTTATTTCTGGCCAGGAAAAGCAACACTGCCGTATAAGATCACGCCAAGACCAACCAATGAGAACTGGATACATTGTCTCCACGTGAACAGCCGCACCTTAGCTACTGACCATAGCGTGGTTTGCTATGCATTAGTAGGATTAAGCAATGTTGTATAACACTAGCGTTTCCACCAGGTCGCTTAGCCGTAAATTTTACAAACCCCGCTCCAGCTAATTTTCAGTGTAAGACCATTTATTGTAGTGGATTGGCAGTGTGAAAAAAGCCTAATCACAGAAAATGATCATCCCAGCGAGACTCATTAGAAGAATACAAAATCAACCCGCGACTTATACTCGATCAACACTCATCAGTGTGGGATCCTTACCTTATAGGGATGATAGAGACTGCAGAGGAAATTCAGCGAAGAACTGAGCGATTCGTCATGAGTTTGGGGGTGTTATGGAAGTGTTATCGAGATATTCATCAATGTGCAGTGCCAGAAGCTACAAGATTACATTTGGCATTATGTTGTGAAATAAAGTTAAACTTCAGAGGGATACGTTCGTTGAAGCGTCAGCCTACGTATTGCTTCATCATACGTACTTCACGGGAAAAGTGGATAAAGGTAAAACTGGAGACATTTGAGCTCACACAGAGGATTACCAAAAGTGGAATGTGGGCCAGAAGTCACCAAGATGTTATAACAGTGAATAATTCTGTTTTTCATCTATTCTTTTATTCTTTCGTTTGTTTCATATTATGAGAGAGGAACGGCGGGAGATTGACCTTGGAAAATTTCAGAGCCGTTCAGCGTATCACAACCGTGCAGCTTTACCTTCATACTCATTTGTAGCTAGTTTGCGACTTCGTGGTTTATGGCTCACCCTGCGTTTACAGCCGATGTCAGTCACATGATCTCAGCCCTGTTTAGTGGCTGTAATGCTATAGGTTTGTCTACTCTTTATCAACGGCCCATAAATAATGCGTAGACGATTTTGCGTCATGAAATAACAGGAATCGAAATATAACTGATGCACCTACTACGCGACGTCCATATCAAATGTTCACTCTTAGTATGTTTCGACGCAACAATCGGCCACGCAGTATTTATAAGCCTTTGAAGATGAATAGACAGTCAAAAGTCGACGTTAAATGATGACGCTGAAATGAAATGTTGACTCCTTATGATGCTTTCGTATAGCCATCGGGCACACTGTTTACAGGCGTTCGACGACATTAGTTACCGACATAGCTACTGAACTATTTTATGAACATAAATTTCTATTTTTCGTTGTTTTTAAACCAGAACTTTTTGTCTAGCTTGACGACGCCCTTCACCTGTTGGCCAGTTGTATTTTTTTAATCTGTTAACCGAAGAGGCTTTGAAATATGGGTTATATATTTTAGTCCTTTATCACCACAACGACTCCTTCATTACCCCTTGAAGTTCCTAGTTAACTGTTCTTGGTTACTCTACCGGAAGTTCCCGTAAACTTTGTACAGCTTCACATACACAAGTTGTTTCACAAACATCCATCCAATTTCAGTTTATAGTCTGATTCAGCTGCCCCTACCGATAGATTTTATGCAACTCGCAATGCCTTCAAAAACCATGCGACAAATTGTCATATTCCTTCGGTCTCAACACAAAAACTGTACAGAAAAAATAGTATCTTTTTGCAGGAAATTTAATGTTAAATTATATACTGCGATACGTTTTTGCTGGAGGTCACAGTTTTCGAGTTATTCAAGAAAGCGTCTAAAGGCAACTTTTGTACCTTTTTCTTTGAATAATTCGAAAACTATGGGTTCCACTGAAAGTTAATTCCAGAACAAAAGTTAACTACATTACATTTCTTAGAAAAAGATCACATTCATTTTCCCTGTAGAAGTAATAGTTCGTGTGTAGCGAGTGAGTGAATATGAAGTAAACTTTGTAGTGAAAATTAATATGCCCTCCATTCTCTCAGCCAATGACATGGCAGATACGAGCAAATTACCGAGAATAGTTCTTCCGTGTACCTCATGCAACTGCAGTAATAAAGATTAGAAGTTACTGTCGTACACGAAGTTTCCACCACCATGTAGATGTGAGATTAGATTAGATTAGATTAGATTAGATTAGTACTTGTTCCATAGACCATGAATACGACATTTCGTAATGATGTGGAACATGTCAGGTTAATAAAGGTGTCTGTACTTGATACAACATTACACAAAATTTTGCATAACACTTAATTTTTTTTTGTGTGGGTTGTGGAAATTACCCACTTCCTACATTCAAAAATTCATCTAATGAGTAGAAGGAGTTGCCATTAAGAAATTCTTTTGATTTCCTTTTAAATGCTATATGGCTATCTGTCAGACTTTTGATGCTATTAGGTAAGTGACAAAAGACTTTTGTGGCAGCATAATTTACCTCCTTCTGAGCCAAAGTTATTTTAAACCTTGAGTAGTGAAGATCATCCTTTCTCCTAGTATTGTAGCCATATACACTGCTATTACTTTTGAATTCGTTCGGATTGTTAATAAAAAAATTTCATAAGTGAATATATACCTAACCTAACCTAACCTAACCTAATATATATATATATATATATATATATATATATATATATATATATATATATATATATATATATATATATATATATATATATTATGAGGCTACAGTGAAGATCTCCAGCTCTTTAAATAAGTGTGTGCGGGATGATCTTGGATGAGCTCCTGCAGTTATTCCGATTACATGCTTTTGTGCAATGAACACTCTCAATGAACACTCTTTTACTTAATGATGAGTTACCCCAGAATATGATGCCATATGAAAGCAGAGAATGAAAATAGGTGTGGTAAGGTAATTTACTCAGATGTATATCGCCAAAATATGCAATGACCCTAATAGCATAAGTAGCTGAACTCAAACGTCTCAGCAGATCCTCAGTGTGTTTATTCCAATTCAACACCTCATCAACGCATACACCTAGAAATTTTGAATATTCTACCTTAGCTACCGATTTCTGATCGAAGTCTATATTTATTAATGGTGTCATTCCATTTACTGTGTGGAACTGTATATACTGAGTCTTGTCAAAGTTTAATGAGAGCCCATTTGCACAGAACCATTTAATGATTTTCTGAAAAACATCGTTTACAATTTCACCAGTTAATTCTTGTCTGTTGGGTGGGATAGCTATACTTGTACCATCGATAACAAGTACCAGCCCCAGAAGGGGCTGTACACGACGTCTGGTCTCTGGTCCACTATCTGCCAGCAAGTATCCGTGCTACAACGTCCTCCTCTTGCTGCCGTTAATATTCTGATGACAAACAATTCCCAGAATCGGTGAACTCCGAAAGGCCTATTTCAGGGCCACGTGTTACCTCTGCTCAGCGGCTGTTCTCTATCTAAGCCGTCGCATCAGCTCTGTCCGCTGCACCTGCTGCGAGACGACTGACTGCAGCACGACCTAGTATAATCTGGCACGCCACTCCACGGCACAACCCGCACAGGGCTAATTACGCCAGATCCGCGCCGCGAAGTGGCCGCTCCGTCCCGTCGGGATCAGCGCCAGAACGGCCGCTAGGCGCGCCACCGTCGCGCCGGCTTCCGTCGCGTCCTTTGTCCCCGCTCTCGCGCCGTGACCAGTTAGCCAGTGTTTGTGTCCCGTCCGCGGCGCGGCGCGGCGTACAACACCCGAAAGCCCCTCCCCCTCTCACCCCTCCCCATCCCCCGCCCAAGCTCTCTCGCTCCATCCTCCGCCCCCGCATCTCGCTCGGCGCGGCCCTTCATATGCAGATTAACCTAGCTGATTAAATAACCCGCTCGCTATCACGAGCGCATGCGCGGTTGATGGAGCCCGCGACGCGATCAAAGTTTTACCGCGGAGGCCACCACGCGGGTTTATTAAATTTACAAGCGCGCGGCCAGTGATTTTCCCTGCCGACCCAATTGTGTTACAAAACCTCTCCTCGCTCGATGGCCTACTTGGAGGATTTGTCGGTGAGTCACTCGGCCATGAAAACGTTTCATCTTTCACCGCTAGTTTTACGGCTTTCGCAGAGTGACGACGGCAGAAGTTTCGTCATATCCTTTTGGTTTCTTGGACGGGAAGTTCGAGTTGTGGTTTAAATAACTAGTTGATAACTTCGTAAGAGCATTTATTAAACCCTAAACGACATCAAATGCAATACTTCCTTGCTAACGATCATATTTTGTGCTTCTAGTTCATTCTTTGTTTTTATTCCTGATTTTTTTTTTGTCTAGCAGGTTAGCGTCCTTCACCTGTCTAGCAGTTATATTTTTCATCTGTGCACCAGAGATGCTTTGAAAAATTATTTGTATATTTTAGGCTTTTATCACCACAAGAATTTCAGTCCTCCATTTCCCCTTTATGTTCCTAGTTAACTTTTCCTGGATACTCCTCACAAGTTCCAGCAGACTTTCTACAGCTACACATACACAACGTGTTTCAGAAAGATTCATCTGGTTTAAGTACGCAGGGTGATTCAGACGCCCCTGCCGATAGGTTTTATGCAACCCGCAGTGCCTTCAAAAACGAATTGTGGGACTGTCATATTCTCTCTCTCTCTCTCTCTCTATCAACACACAAACCATAAGCTCTACAGCAAAAATTGACAGGATCTATTTGTAGGAAATGTAATGAATGTAGTTAAACATTGTACTGCGATATGCTTTCGCTGGAGTTCCCAGTTTTCGGGTTAGTCAAGAAAAATGCGTCTGAACGTAACTTTTCCTTTTGTATGTCTTCCTTGAATAATTCGAAAACTATAGGCTCCAGTGAAAATGAATTCCAACACAAAATTTAGCTACATTAAATTTCCTACAAAAAGGTCCTGTTAATTTTCTTTGCTGCAGGACTAATAGTGTGTGTGTCGTGAGTAAGAGAACATGAAGATCATTCAAGTCGTATCTGAAGGCATTGTGGGTTGCATATAACCGATAGATAATGTCATCTGAATCACACAGTATATCATCTATTTTGAATGAAAACAGAAACCTATCAACTAAAACTATAAGTTTACTTTGTCACGTGGTGTAGCTACCTCACATTCTCATAGCTCAAAATACAATGAGTCGAGACTGTTATGATACAGTAAAAAATATCGTTTTGCATTTTCAGTTCCAACACGTGGTGTTCAGTTGAAACTGTGGTGCATGAGTTTTTAACGATAAGCTGACTCAATGACGTATAGGCCATGAAGGCTGTACAGATCTCGCCTAATCTAGTGGGAAGTCTTCTACAGTAATTTGAGTCTTGTTGACTCCAGTATGGTACGAGTCTGGCTATCATCTGTATGCTTATCCTGCACTGGTGGGGGATACAATGAACATTTATCAAAGTTAAATCAAAACTTGTATGTATGTAATAAATATAAGTTCTAAACTCAGTCGTACTTTTGGAAATGAAACTTTTGAAGGCCAATGCATAAATTAAACCTTATCCAATGTTTCTACTTCGTTTTTGTAAGAGATACAGTCTTGTGACATGAGATCATTTTCTCTATATACCTTGCCACCATATGTAGATATCTTCTGCTGTGTATCTGTTTCCACAGTCGCTATTTGTTCTCTCCACTTCACCATCCATGAGAAACCGTGCCGTTATTCTCTACTTCCAGCATGAAGGGTGTTTGTTATGATGTACATTGTTAAGATGCTGGTGACCACATGTCTAACTCGGCTTCCCTTACGATATATGTACTGTATATGTGCCACAGTCAACAACGAGTGCGCAGCAGGGAGGAAGATAGTGCTGAATGTTTGAAGACTTACATGAACACGTAAGTCACTATAGGAATAACTACGACATGAGGTGTGTAGGTAACCAACGTCCAGCCTTCTGAATGGTTTGATGCACCACAACTGGAATTTCTCTCATGTGCCAAACTTTACATCTGAGAGCAACACTTGCAGCCTACATCCTCAATTATTTGATGGATGTATTCCAATCCCTACCTACCCCCACAATTTTTACCCTCTACAGCTCCCTATAGTATCACGGAAGTTATTCCTTGATATATTAACACATCTCCTATGATCCTGCCCCTCCTTCTTCTCAGTGTTTGCCATATATTCTTACCCTCGCGGATTCTGCGGAGAACCTCCTCATTCTTCACCTTGTCAATCCACTTAATTTCCAACGTTTTTCTGTAGCATCACATCTTAAATGCTTCTCTTATCTTCCATTCCATTCTGTAAGCAATGTAAACTCCCCCGTATTAGCACACTAAATGGTACCATAAAACTGCTCAAAAGAAGGCTACGTTAGGTACGCTGACAGACCAAGTTCGCCAGGGACGATGATCGTCCCCCCAACCGTGGATTAAAAAATTCCCATATAACACGTTGTTCGAATGGAGACAGTACTATATTCACTCAACGAGGTATAAGACATCGTGATGACAAAGCTGGTTAAGAAAGAGGAGAACGCCTCCTTATTGCTGCCTTACCTAAGTGAAATGCGACGACAACAAGTTATGGAATGAGCGGCCGATATATGTCGATTCACGCCGAGGATTCCGTAAATGCTCCCCACGCTACAGGCTTGTACCATCTTACGTGAGAATGCCGCGATGTCGATGTTTGTTTGTGCGACTGAGCCAAGAGCAGATCAGCGGTAGACGAATATTACTTAGCCCAGGGTCGGAAACTGTATGTAAAACATCACGCGTGCACCGTGTGTTGCCCGTGTGCACTCTGAGGCTCGGCCTGTCTCAGTTCAATTCGGTACGTTTCGGATTTTCTCGGTCCTTCTCAGTACAGCGTGACATTTAATTTAGTAGTACGACGCGACACTTTCTTCCCTCATTTAGTGCGACTTATTTTGGTCGGCAAGACTTTCTTCAGTTCGACAAAATCGTCGTGATAGCAAATCGTCGTGTGAGCCCTGTTTGTCCTTCGTTATTTGTTCGTGTGTTTACGCAAAAAAGGCAGTCTAGCGACCTATCGTCGCTATCCTTTAAAACAAATGGGAATCGCAGACGATAAGGACGAGAACTCTCAATATCTTTTACTCAGTACCATAATCAGCGGGTATGGTAAGTTTGCTAGGGAATGGCATTACTATACCATGCAGGAAGAATTTTAAGATTTAGCTCTTCTGTTGTAGGTCGACTTTAGTATCATTTATTTTAATAGTTAAAATTCAAGAAATAAAAATTTTGAAAATTTACATAAAAAAGTTACAAATTTAGGAAGAAAATTGTAATTTTGTTCCTAACTGTCACTTGAGAATGACTGGAAAGCAACACAGTGGATCGAGCGAGGTGGCGCAGTGGTTAGCACACTGGACTCGCATTCTGGAGGACGACGGTTCAATCCTGCGTCCAGCCATCCTGATTTACGTTTTCCGTGATTTCCCTAAATCGCTCCAGGCAAATGCCGGGATGGTTCCTTTGAAAGGGCACGGCCGACTTCCTTCCCTGTCCTTCCCTAATCCGATGAGAACGATGACCTCGTTGTTTGGTCTCTTCCCACAAACAATCCAATCCAATCCAAAAGCAACACAGTCAAAAAAACATGAGAGAACATCTGGTAGAAATCTCATATTTGTGTACTCAATACTTCCTGAGAAAACGGGGCATTTATATAGCCAATTTAATATTGTCAAAATAGGGTGCTACGACTCCTGTTAAGAAAAAATAAGTAAGACTCGTGTCTGACGCTCAAGAGTTTTCTACTTCTGAAATACTAATGCGCTGGCGTTTTTTACCTTGTGTACGCTACAAAACCGCCATCCGTATAGGCACATATCGCTATCCTATGACTTATGTCCTCTAAATGAGACGTTTATTATCGTACATATACTCGTAGTTAATATATGCAACTTTCATTTTAACTCGTCAATAAAAACTGCTATTAGGTCTTGTAACCAATCAAAATGTTTCTTCGTAATCATAGTCGAGACCTCCCCCCATGAACCATGGACCTTGCCGTTGGTGGGGAGGCTTGCGTGCCTCAGCGATACAGATAGCCGTACCGTAGGTACAACCACAACGGAGGGGTATCTGTTGAGAGGCCAGACAAACGTGTGGTTCCTGAAGAGGGGCAGCAGCCTTTTCAGTAGTTGCAAGGGCAACAGTCTGGATGATTGAGTGATCTGGCCTTGTAACAATAACCAAAACGGCCTTGCTGTGCTGGTACTGCGAACGGCTGAAAGCAAGGGGAAACTACGGCCGTAATTTTTCCTGAGGGCATGCAGCTTTACTGTATGATTAAATGATGATGGCGTCCTCTAGGGTAAAATATTCCGGAGGTAAAATAGTCCCCCATTCGGATCTCCGGGCGGGGACTACTCAAGAGGATGTCGTTATCAGGAGAAAGAAAACTGGCGTTCTACGGATCGGAGCGTGGAATGTCAGATCCCTTAATCGGGCAGGTAGGTTAGAAAATTTAAAAAGGGAAATGAATAGGTTAAAGTTAGATATAGTGGGAATTAGTGAAGTTCGGTGGCAGGAGGAACAAGACTTCTGGTCAGGTGACTACAGGGTTATCAACACAAAGTCAAATAGGGGTAATGCAGGAGTAGGTTTAATAATGAATAGGAAAATAGGAATGCGGGTAAGCTACTACAAACAGCATAGTGAACGCATTATTGTGGCCAAGATAGATACGAAGCCCACACCTACTACAGTAGTACAAGTTTATATGCCAACTAGCTCTGCAGATGACGAAGAAATTGAAGAAATGTACGATGAAATAAAAGAAATTATTCAGATAGTGAAGGGAGACGAAAATTTAATAGTCATGGGTGACTGGAATTCGAGTGTAGGAAAAGGGAGAGAAGGAAACGTAGTAGGTGAATATGGATTGGGGCTAAGAAATGAAAGAGGAAGCCGCCTGGTAGAATTTTGTACAGAGCACAACTTAATCATAGCTAACACTTGGTTTAAGAATCATGATAGAAGGTTGTATACATGGAAGAACCCTGGAGATACTAAAAGGTATCAGATAGATTATATAATGGTAAGACAGAGATTTAGGAACCAGGTTTTAAATTGTAAGACATTTCCAGGGGCAGATGTGGATTCTGACCACAATCTACTGGTTATGACCTGTAGATTAAAACTGAAGAAACTGCAAAAAGGTGGGAATTTAAGGAGATGGGACCTGGATAAACTGAAAGAACCAGAGGTTGTAGAGAGTTTCAGGGAGAGCATAAGGGAACAATTGACAGGAATGGGGGAAAGAAATACAGTAGAAGAGGAATGGGTAGCTTTGAGGGATGAAGTAGTGAAAGCAGCAGAGGATCAAATAGGTAAAAAGACGAGGGCTAGTAGAAATCCTTGGGTAACAGAAGAAATATTGAATTTAATTGATGAAAGGAGAAAATATAAAAATGCAGTAAATGAAGCAGGCAAAAAGGAATACAAACGTCTCAAAAATGAGATCGACAGGAAGTGCAAAATGGCTAAGCAGGGATGGCTAGAGGACAAATGTAAGGATGTAGAGGCTTGTCTCACTAGGGATAAGATAGATACTGCCTACAGGAAAATTAAAGAGACCTTTGGAGAGAAGAGAACCACTTGTATGAATATCAAGAGCTCAGATGGCAACCCAGTTCTAAGCAAAGAAGGGAAGGCAGAAAGGTGGAAGGAGTATATAGAGGGTCTATACAAGGGCGATGTACTTGAGGACAATATTATGGAAATGGAAGAGGATGTAGATGAAGATGAAATGGGAGATACGATACTGCGTGAAGAGTTCGACAGAGCACTGAAAGACCTGAGTCGAAACAAGGCCCCCGGAGTAGACAACATTCCATTGGAACTACTGACGGCCTTGGGAGAGCCAGTCCTGACAAAACTCTACCATCTGGTGAGCAAGATGTATGAAACAGGTGAAATACCCTCAGACTTCAAGAAGAATATAATAATTCCAATCCCAAAGAAAGCAGGTGTGACAGATGTGAAAATTACCGGACAATCAGTTTAATAAGCCACAGCTGCAAAATACTAACACGAATTCTTTACAGACGAATGGAAAAACTAGTAGAAGCCGGCCTCGGGGAAGATCAGTTTGGATTCCGTAGAAATACTGGAACACGTGAGGCAATACTGACCTTACGACTTATCTTATAAGAAAGAATAAGGAAAGGCAAACCTACGTTTCTAGCATTTGTAGACTTAGAGAAAGCTTTTGACAATGTTGACTGGAATACTCTCTTTCAAATTCTAAAGGTGGCAGGGGTAAAATACAGGGAGCGAAAGGCTATTTACAATTTGTACAGAAACCAGATGGCAGTTATAAGAGTTGAGGGACATGAAAGGGAAGCAGCGGTTGGGAAGGGAGTAAGACAGGGTTGTAGCCTCTCCCCGATGTTATTCAATCTGTATATTGAGCAAGCAGTAAAGGAAACAAAAGAAAAATTCGGAGTAGGTATTAAAATCCATGGAGAAGAAATAAAAACTTTGAGGTTCGCCGATGACATTGTAATTCTGTCAGAGACAGCAAAGGACTTGGAAGAGCAGTTGAACGGAATGGATGGTGTCTTGAAGGGAGGATATAAGATGAACATCAACAAAAGCAAAACGAGGATAATGGAATGTAGTCGAATTAAGTCGGGTGATGTTGAGGGAATTAGATGAGGAAATGAGACACTTAAAGTAGTAAAGGAGTTTTGCTATTTGGGGAGCAAAATAACTGATGATGGTCGAAGTAGAGAGGATATAAAATGTAGACTGGCAATGGCAAGGAAAGCGTTTCTGAAGAAGAGAAATTTGTTAACATCGAGTATAGATTTAAGTGTCAGGAAGTCATTTCTCAAAGTATTTGTATGGAGTGTAGCCATGTATGGAAGTGAAACATGGACGGTAAATAGTTTGGACAAGAAGAGAATAGAAGCTTTCGAAATGTGGTGCTACAGAAGAATGCTCAAGATTAAATGGGTAGATCACATAACTAATGAGGAGGTACTGAATAGGATTGGGGAGAAGAGGAGTTTGTGGCACAACTTGACCAGAAGAAGGGATCGGTTGGTAGGACATGTTCTGAGGCATCAAGGGATCACCAATTTAGTATTGGAGGGCAGCGTGGAGGGTAAAAATCGTAGGGGGAGACCAAGAGATGAATACACTAAGCAGATTCAGAAGGATGTAGGTTGCAGTAGGTACTGGGAGATGAAGAAGCTTGCACAGGATAGAGTAGCATGGAGAGCTGCATCAAACCAGTCTCAGGACTGAAGACCACAACAACAACATAGTCGAGAATTCACAATATTACTGTATTTGAGACCAGTTACTTAATTCTAGCTTTTATCTTTATGCTTTAAGTATCATTGGACTGCTTTGTCCAGCCTCGAATTAGGAAGGTTTGATTGACGACAAGCTAGAGGAACACCAGTTCAGACTTGGGAAACAACTGAAAATCTAATGCGGATGGGTATTAGAAAACCACGACTCTAAAATGCGAGTCCATTTTTTCATCGCTGATGCATTTTCCTCGCTTATTTTCATTGGCAGTCTTTCTGTCTAGTTTCTCTCCGATGACTCGTGAAGGCACCTCTAGACTCCCTTGAATACTGGTGGTGACTACATGCATAAACATAAAGAATATTAAGTAGTCACTCTGAAGAAGGATGCCTGCAGCAACTGCACAAATATGCTGGTTTTATCACATGCGACGATCACATACCCAGAAGAATTTTACTCAAATGGAATATGGCTGTGAAAGCATCCTATCTATAGTATTAAGAAAAGTTAGTGACCGTTTA
This sequence comes from Schistocerca nitens, assembly GCF_023898315.1. Lineage (NCBI taxonomy): Eukaryota > Metazoa > Arthropoda > Insecta > Orthoptera > Acrididae > Schistocerca > Schistocerca nitens. Next base: position 76,121,603 of record NC_064614.1, read on the forward strand.
TTGTTGGAACATTTTATAGATTAAGTTTATATGAGAGCTGCTTGTCGTTACTTAGTGTATATTTTGATTCGTTCCACTTGCCTAAGCTGCGCGACTGCGTCGTGTATTCATCACCTCAGCGAGGGCACTGCCCCCAAGAGGCAAGGTTTGTGTTCGACTTCCTGTTTTCCGTTGAAAATTCTACTAGAAGACTTTTATACCATCCGGAAAGTTTGTGATGAGAGCTACAAAACAAACTAAGTACTTCGATCACTAAAGCAATAAAAAAAGCCTAGCCTTTTTGCAGCAATTAACTTTTCAGCTTTCTATGATCACATGATTAAACGGTGAACTACTAACGGCCCACATTCATCGCTAAATTACTGGCTTGGCGCACGCTTAGGCAAACATTTATTAGAGTCACGACGGCTAATAGGAAAATTAATTTGAGGAATAAATTTGGTGAGTACAGTAAATTTGCTACTCACACGGGGTTAATCTTCCAATAAGCACTGATCGAACAGACGGATGAGCTCTATTACGGCTGGGATAAAAGATGAATTAGGAGGGTGGTTTTACACGCAGTGTCAGTAAGCCCGCGATTACTCGCGTTCCGCTTGCAGTGTGCTCTGCCTCAGAACACGCGATGCAGTTTTGCCATTTACGAAACGGCCACAATGGTAGCAGTCTGCTGGTTTCATTTTACACAGGACTAACTTTAGCGGACATGCACCAGCTTTGTCTTTGGCTATTATGCAGTTACTGACACAGAAACTAGCCACCAGTTTCCTTTCGACTGTGTAATAACAGCTTCGCTTCATCCGCTGCGTTCTGTGTCAACGTCTGAGGAAATTACTTTTCCTAATCACCCCGTTGTCTTGCACACACAGGTGCCCTTGCTGCTTGATCTTTCGGTAAAATGTATGAAAGGACACTGACGCACCTATATTAGTGTGGTACTTTTGCTACTGGAGAAACTCTGTAAATGGTCTGACTCGTCATATACATTACATATATCTGATGTTCAAAATGAGATTTCAAAGAAAAACTCGAGTACACATGTGGCAGTAGCAGTGACTGTGTAACTACTGCTAGCCTACTTTATGTTATTAACCTCTCTTCGCCCTAAAGCTATTTTCTGAATAACACAGCTGACATACTCCTTCGCATCAGATACCAAATTCTTTCTGTGCCACTCCATCACTCGATCGCTTTGCTTAAGTTATTCTCAGTAGTAGGAACCTGACACTGGAATCATCTTCCCGCTTTACAAAATATTATCTACAGCTTCAAAAATTACAGACGTATTTACTAAAACAACATTAATGTCTGCGTTTTGTTCCTGATCCGCCACTTATCTGATTACAGCTAAGTTTCTTCTTAGCAACCAAACATTCCTCATTTTCCAAAGCCCTTAGCCGGTGTAGCTTATCTAAAATCCTATCCCTCAGAGCTCGTCATGCCATAAAAAGTCACTCGTGTACACTTACAGATAAATTTCGTAACTGCTGCCATCACTATTACTATTAGCACAAGCAGTCAGTAGTAGTACCGATAGTGTTAGTGGTATTATTCTTCGATGGTACTGTTATTCACCTTGCCATTAGATACATTTAAGAATTTCAAGTAATTTTCAATGCTAACAATATAATTTTATTACTATTCATCATATTACAGTTATTGTCAGTTCTTAAATTATTGTACATGTAAAACCATGGTCCGGTACTGGAGACGGCCTAATGTAAGAGAATAAGTATCTATTGGTGATAGCGCCCAAAATGAAATCCTGAACATATATGTGTTAGCTACACAGACGGCATCACATGGAAGGAAGGTTAGTGTTAATGTCCCATCGTTAGAGACTGAACACATTGCCGGATTGGGTAAGGGAAACGACAGCGTTCTTCTCGAACAGTTTGGACGTCCAGACCATCGACCACGCGCACCCAGGTCCATTGTCTTCAACACATTCACATACTGTGCCACAACGTTTGATAGACAACTACAAGGAAAACAAAAGCGCAAGTAATGCTCCTTTTCAGGGATACAGGAGTATTTCACATACCTGGGGACACAGATTAACAAACAAAACCACTTCTAACTAGAACTCACTGCAATACGAAACGCTTTTGATTTTGCATATACCCAGCAAAAACAAATAATTTATTGATGAACTGCAAATATTTATTTGATTACAAACTTACTTAACTTACTTTCAACTTCTCAGGCTACGGTCAGATAACCTACTGTCGCTACCACAGATAAAACGACCTGTGACTGTGGCAGATATTTACAAACGAGAATACAACTTTTTATGCTACGCAGAAAGGGTAACATTTAACAAAAAGCGAAAAATAAAGCTGAATCATTTTAATCTAGCATTTGCATAACTGAAACGTAATTTAACAGAGGCAGAAAGGGAATTGTGTTTGGTCATTTAAAACTAAACTGGCAGTCTGTGTCATATGTTTATTCATTTCATTCATCTACATCTACATCGATACTCCGCAATCCACATTACACCGCGTGGCGTACTGCTGCTAGTCATTTACTTTCCACTCACAAACGGAACGAGTGAAAAATGACTCCCTGCACTCCTCCGTAGGAGCGCTACTTTTTGTATCTTATCTTCGTCGAAACTACGCGTAATGTACGCCGGAGACAACAGAATCGTTCTGCAGTCAGCTTCAAATGCATGTTCTTTAAATTTTCTCTGTGGTTTTCCTCGAAAACAACATCACCTTCCCTCCAGGGATTCCCATTTGCACTCCTGAAGAATCTACGTGACTCTCGCGAATTTTTCGAACATAGCAGTAACAAATCTAGCAGCCCGTCTCGATGTTGTCCTTTAATCCGACCTGGTACTGATCCCATACACTCGATCAGTGCTCAAGAATAGTTAGCTCTAGCAAAGACTAGTTCGTGCGTTATTAGAAGCAAAACTACTGAAAAGCTGAAAGTTCCGTTTAACATGCAATGTCTACTGAACATACCGAGATTATAAGTTCTGTACAAGAAGAAAGACTGAAGAAACTGTGTAATGTACAGGTGATTCTTACAGTCTGGTACCCACCACCAATCTGACATCTCTGGTCTACAGAAGTTTTTGAGAGGACATTAATTCTGCAACAAATTGATCTACTCTTTGTTTTTCCTGACAACACAACGTTCTCCTTGTGGTGGAGCACAAACCAGAAATAAAAATACAAAAAGAACCTAAAATGCGCATGCAGCAAGTACAGTAGAATATCGGAAATTTATTGTTTCTACCCAGTCTAGATATGTCAGACATTTACTGTATTCTCCTGGATCAGCTCGAATGTTTTACTTGGAGTGAAAGCTATTTTAATCTTATCAAATACTTTCGAGCAAGATATTTACTCTACGGACATCGTCAAAATAAATGCTGTAGTCATCTAACGATAATAGCTAATCAGAATCAGTATTATTTTCTGTACCGTGGGATATTCATCTAATTATTAGTGCTTATTAGAATTACTACCATATTCGCCAATCCTGGCATGCCCATGTAACTATACGTGCTCATCAGAATTACTACCTTTTCCGCCAACCTGGCAGGTTCATCTAATTATAATTGGTTATCAGAATCACTTCCTTTTTCTAACATCCTGGCAGGTTTAATTACGATTGCCTACTAGATTTACTACCAGCTGATTAGAATCACTATCACTTTCATTATCCTGGCACGGTCGACATTCATACAATCTTCTCCTCATCACTATGCATGCAAAGGTCGCTCTGAGTGTCTGTCGAAGTGTTTATCTTCTGGCCTTGCCTGCTAGGGTGCTTGAATCGAGTAACTGATTGCACATCAGAAGAACGATTATTTGTGAATTCCTGAAAGAGTTTATTTACCAAATATTTTAATTTAATGAAAATAGACAGCCTACATTTAGAGCAAACAACCCATTCCCTGTAATATTATACTGCTTTTATTACCATGTTTACAAAATGATTCGTAACAGAAAATTTTTAAAAAAGGACACATGAATCTTGATACAAGTATCAGACAGATATAGATGACAATGCTTTGCACACAATAAATTAAAATAAACAGACCAGTATGTTAAAATAAACAAGTAAGAACATAAGTAAATTCTGCAAAAATGAAGTCTTCAATATACACGGAAGCGCCAAAGAAACTCGTATAGGGTCGCATATTCAAATACAGAGATATGTAAACAGTCATAATATGTCAGTGCGGTCGGCAACGCTTATCTAAACAACAAGTCAATTATTCAAAAACAGTCTTAACCGCATTTATTATTATTATACCGCCAACCGGTTTGAACCCGAAGTAGGGGTCAGCTTCTGCGCGTTTACTCCATTGGTCGACTGCTGGTGGTGTCACTCCTGTTTACATAACGGCAAGAGTGATACCACCAGCAGTCGATCAATGGTCTAAACGCCCAGAAGATGACCCCTACGTCGGGTTCAAACCGGTTGGCGTTATAATAATAATAAATGCGATTAAGACTGTTTTTGAATAATTGATTAATCATACTAATCGCTGATTCATCTCCACAACCATGTTGTCCAAAATTCTAAACAACAAGTGTCCGGTGCAATTATTAGATCGGTTACTGTAGCTACAACGGCAGGTTATCAAGATTTAAGTGAGTTTGAAGGTGGATATATAGTCGGTGAACGGGCGATGGGACACAGGATCTCCGAGGTAGCGATGAGGTGGGGATTTTCCCGTACCACCATTGCACGAGCGTACCGTGAAAATCAGGAATCCGGTAAAATATCAAATCTCCGACGTCGCTGCTGCCGTAAAAAGATCCTACAAGAATGGGACTAACGATGACTGAAGAGAATCGTTCAACGTGACGTGCTGCAGATTTCAGTGCTGGGCCATCAACAACTGTCAGTGTGCGGACCATTCAAGAAAACATCATCGATATGGGCTTTCGAAGCCGAAGCTAACTCGTGTACTCTTGATGACTGCACGACACAAAGCTTTACACCTCACCTGGGCCCGTCAACACCGACGTTGGACTGTTGATGACTGGAAACACGTTGCCTGGTCTCGTTTCAAATTGTATCGACCGGATGGACGTGTACGAATATGGAGACGACCTCATGAATCCATGGACACTCCATGTCAGGAGGGGACTGTTCGACCTGGCGAAAGCTCTATAATGGTGTGAGGCGCGTGCAGTTGGAGTGATATGGTACCCCTGATACGTCTAGATGTGTCTCCGACACGTGACCCGTGCGTAAACATCCTGTCCCATCACCAACATCCATTCATGATCATTGTGCATTCCAACAGACTTGAACAATTCTAGCAGAAAAATGCGACGTGCCCATGTCCAGAATTGCTACAAAGCTGCTTGAGGAACACTCTTCCGAGTTTAAACACTTCCGCTGGCCACTAAACCCCCCAGACATGAACATTTTTGAGCATATCTGGGATGCAGCTCGTGGTCTCGCGGTATCGTTCCCGCTTCCCGAGCACGGGGTCCCGGGTTCGATTCTCGTCGGGGTCAGGGATTTTTCCTGCCTCGAGATGACTGGGTGTTGTTGTGTCGTCTTCATCATCATCATTCATCCCCATTACGGTCGGAGGAAGGCAATGGGAAACCACCTCCACTAGGACCTTGCCTAGTAAGGCGGCGCGGCTCTCTCACGTCGGGACTCATCATCATCTGGGATGCATTGCAACATGCTGTTCAGAAGAGATTTCCATCCTCTTGTACTCCTATGGATTTATGGATAACCCTGCAGGATTCATGGTGTCAGTTCGCTCCAGCGCTACTTCACACGTTAGTCGAGTCCATGCCACGGCGTGTTGCAGCTCTTCTGCGTGCTCGTAGGGGCCCTACATGATATTAGGCAGGTGTAACACTTTCTTTGCAACGGCCTTGCCACAGTGGATACACCGGTTCCCGTGAGATCACCGAAGTTAAGCGCTGTCGGGCGTGGCCGGCGCTTGGATGGGTCACCATCCCGCCGCCACGTGCTGTTGCCATTTTTCGGGGTGCACTCAGCCTCGTGATGCCAATTGCGGAGCTACTCGACCGAATAGTAGCGGCTCCGGTCAAAGAAAACCGTCATAACGACCGGGAGAGCGGTGTGCTGACCCCATGCCCCTCCTATCCGCATCCTCACCTGAGGATGATACGGCGGTCGGATGGTCCCGATGGGTCGCTTGCGGCCTGTAGACGGAGTTAGTAACACTTTCTTTGGCTCTTCAGTGTGTGTGTGTGTACTGTTCACGTGAATTCTGTGTGCTGTTTTGAAAGTTTGTGTTTCCTTCTCCGCCTCCGAAAATGTGGCCCATCCAAATTATTGTGAACTGTGCACTCGCCTCTCCCTTGGGCATCTGAGGCAGTAAATGCGCAGTTGCCCCCTGTGAGTCAATGAGGTATTCGACATATTTGAGATTCGCCCTGTGTCCCTTGCAGCTGTGATATTTACGACCCATCACTATGATGCAACACGGGTCTAAAAAGTGGCTTTTAAAGAAAAATGTAGCACCTTGGCTGGTCGCCTCCTCTCCGTTCCAGGTCTGAGTTGCTACCGAAATGTATGTACATCCAGATGTGAAAAATGATTGCTGAGTATCATATACCGATCGGCCAAATACACTTCTATTATCATTTGATATGCAAATTAAGTCTGTCACTCCCAATGTAGAGTGTGTGACATGTCACTCGAATCGTCTCGTCGAAGACATGCCTATGGAAGGTTGTAATAATGTACTTCCACCTTGCAACAACACTAGCGTAAAGTTATTAAGAAAAGTCTATTGAGAAGACTTGGATGAGTATGGCACATGATACACATGCCTGTACACTTTTAAGTCAAAGATGCTATGCTGGTGACACTAGAGGGTAGTATGTCCACTTGGCGGACCCTGGCACTAGTGATACATAAAGTTGAAAGATTTCTATGATATCTTGGGTTCGAGGGTGATCCGGTGGATGAATCTTACGAATGTAGATGCTGGAGCCAGACAGTCAAGTTGGCTCATGATCTCCAAGGTCCACAAATGGTGTGAAGAGCGAAATAAGAAAGTAGATACAAACAATTAACACAGATTAAACAAAGACGTGAGAAAGTATCAGACATGGCCTGGAATATGAATGACTCTGGCGGTCAATTCAAGTGATTTAGAAGAACGATTCTGCTTCTATCACCATCTAGCCTCTCGTTTTCCAGTAAACCATTCCTCGTTACATGGGGAAGTTTCCATTTAATATATTCCTGAATACTTACAACCCATTCATGGGACACGCCTAATCCGTACCAATCTTTTTGACTTACAAATTCTCCTGGTCAGTGTATCTTTTACTAAGCTAGGCATACAGGTGAGAGTTGTCCACTCTGAGACAGAGCTTGTGAGTAATACGTGTGTAAACAGTGCCGAGAGTCAACTAGCCGGCAGCATTTGCGAATGGGGCAAGACACCAGATAGCGGCGCTCTGCCAGTTTAGTCCTCTCTTGAAGACCTTCATCTCTTGAGAGCTGCTCGCCGTAGCCCTCATAAAAGAGAAACGGTAATGGGCGTCATCGGAAATCTGAGAGTACCTGGAGAATTCCGAGCGGCAATATAATGTGACACATTAGTGTCCCATTTTGCAACTTGTACACTACACATCCTGATAATATAGTTTGCCTTACTCACGTACACACCAACGAAAAACCGCTGTTTTGATAGATAATAAGTGGGCGTCTGACGTTTTTGAGCGAATAAATCGCCTCTTTTACCTCCTAAACCAACAACACGAGCATTTAGCCTATTTAGAAATTTCTAGACTTACACAATGCTACCCAGCAATTAACATATAAAAACATCGTAGACATTTTAAGTAGAATTAACAAATGAAATGAAAATTGACATGTGGCCCCTTAAGTCAATACAAGTTAAAACGCTCAAGTAATATATATCCGGAGATGCGTCATTTGTGCCGGCCGCTGTCGCCTAGCCGTTCTAGACGCTTCCGTCCGGAACTGTGCTGCTGCTACGGTCGCAGGTTCGAATCCTGCCTCGGGCATGTGATGTCCTTAGGTTAGTTAGGTTTAAGTAGTTCTAAGTCCAGGGGACTGATGACTTCAGATCTTAAGTATGATAGTGCTTAGAGCCATTTGAACCATTTGCTTTATTTGTCAGGTATCCGCCCTGTTTCGTTTTCAAAGGTTTGTGCGTATTAGGATGTAACGAGAGTAGCGTTATTTCCTCGTAATTGTTAATTTACCAAATATTAAAGAGCATAAAAGCAGCATATACTAGAAATATCTGTGTCACCAACAGTCTGTCATACTAACTAATGGAGTTATATGTAATAGTACCTAGAGTGGGAATCCATCTCCATCGCTGTCAAGCTCTTAAAATTTCGACACTGTTGTGGATTCGAAATTTTAATTTTAAATTTCCGATACTGTTGTGGATTCCTTCCCCCCCCCCATGAACCATAGACCTTGCCGTTGGTGGGGGAGGCTTGGGTGCCTCAGCGATACAGATAGCCGTACCGTAGGTGCAACCACAACGGAGGTGTATCTGTTGAGATGCCAGACAAACGTATAGTTCCTGAAGAGGGGCAGCAGCCTTTTCAGTAGTTGCAGGGGCAACAGTCTGGATGATTGACTGATCTGGCCTTGTAACACTAACCAAAACGGCCTTGCTGTGCTGGTACTGCGAACGGCTGAAAGCAAGGGGAAACTACGGCCGTAATTTTTTCCCGAGGGCATGCAGCTTTACTGTATGGATAAATGATGATGGCGTCCTCTTGGGTAAAATATTCCGGAGGTAAAATAGTCCCCCATTCGGATCTCCGGGCGGGGACTACTCAGGAAGACGTCGTTATCAGGAGAAAGAAAACTGGCGTTCTACGGATCGGAGCGTGGAATGTCGGATCCCTTAATCGGGTAGGTAGGTTAGAAAATTTAAAAAAGGAAATGGATAGGTTAAAGTTGGATATAGTGGGAATTAGTGAAGTTCGGTGGCAGGAGGAACAAGACTTTTGGTCAGGTGAATACAGGGTTATAAATACAAAATCAAATAGGGGTATTGCAGGAGTAGGTTTAATAATGAATAAAGCAATAAGAATGCGGGTAAGCTACTACAAACAGCACAGCGAACGCATTGTTGTGGCCAAGATAGACACGAAACCCACGCCTACGACAGTAGTACAAGTCTATATGCCTACTAGCTCTGCAGATGACGAAGAAATTGAAGAAATGTATGATGAGATAAAAGAAATTATTCAGATAGTGAAGAGAGACGAAAATTTAATAGTCATGGGTGACTGGAATGCGATAGTAGGAAAAGGAAGAGAAGGAAACGTAGTAGGTTAATATGGATTGGGGTTAAGAAATGAAAGAGGAAGCCGCCTGGTGGAATTTTGCACAGAGCACAACTTAATCATAGCTAACACTTGGTTCAAGAATCATAAAAGAAGGTTGTATACATGAAAGAAGCCTGGAGATACTGACAGGTTTCAGATAGATTATATAATGGTAAGACAGAGATTTAGGAACCAGGTTTTAGGGAGAGCATAAGGGAACAATTGACAAGAATGAGGGAAAGAAATACAGTAGAAGAAGAATGGGTACCTTTGAGGGATGAAGTAGTGAAGGCAGCAGAGGATCAAGTAGGTAAGAAGACGAGGGCTAGTAGAAATCCTTGGGTGACAGAAGAAATATGGAACTTCAATTGACGAAAGGAGAAAATATAAAAATGCAGTAAATGAAGCAGGCAAAAAGGAATACAAACGTCTCAAAAATGAGATCGACAGGAAGTGCAAAATGGCTAAGCAGGGATGGCTAGAGGACAAATGTAAGGATGTAGAGGCTTATCTCACTAGGGGTAAGATAGATACTGCCTACAGGAAAATTAAAGAGACCTTTGGAGATAAGAGAACCACGTGTATGAATATCAAGAGCTCAGATGGAAACCCAGTTCTAAGGAAAGAAGGGAAAGCAGAAAGGTGGAAAGAGTATATAGAGGGTCTATACAAGGGCGATGTACTTGAGGGAAATGTTATAGAAATGGAAGAGGATGTAGATGAAGATGAAATGGGAGATATCATACTACGTGAAGAGTTTGACAGAGCACTGAAAGACCTAAGTCGAAAAAAGGCCCCGGGAGTAGACAACATTCCATTAGAACTACTGACAGCCTTGGGAGAGCCAGTCCTGACAAAACTCTACCATCTGGCGAGCAAGATGTATGAGACAGGCGAAATACCCTCAGACTTCAAGAAGAATATAAAAATCCCAATCCCAAAGAAAGCAGGTGTTGACAGATGTGAAAATTACCGAACTATCAGTTTAATAAGTCACAGCTGCAAAATACTAACGCGAATTCTTTACAGACGAATGGAAAAACTCGTAGAAGCGGACCTCGGGGAAGATCAGTTTGGATTCCGTAGAAATGTTGGAACACGTGAGGCAATACTAACCTTACGACTTATCTTAGAAGAAAGATTAAGGAAAGGCAAACCTACGTTTCTAGCATTTGTAGACTTAGAGAAAGCTTTTGACAACGTTAACTGGAATACTCTCTTTCAAATTCTAAAGGTGGTAGGGGTAAAATACAGGGAGCGAAAGGCTATTTACAATTTGTACAGAACCAGATGGCAGTTATAAGAGTCGAGGGACATGAAAGGGAAGCAGTGGTTGGGAAGGGAGTGAGACAGGGTTGTAGCCTCTCCCAGATGTTGTTCAATCTGTATATTGAGCAAGCAGTAAAAGAAACAAAAGAAAAATTCGGAGTAGGTATTAAAATCCATGGAGAAGAAATAAAAACTTAAAGGTTCGCCGATGACATTGTAATTCTGTCAGAGACAGCAAAGGACTTGGAAGAGCAGTTGAACGGAATGGACAGTGTCTTGAAAGGAGGATATAAGATGAACATCAACAAAAGCAAAACGAGGATAATGGAATGTAGTCGCATTAAGTCGGGTGATGCTGAGGGAATTAGATGAGGAAATGAGACACTTAAAGTAGTAAAGGAGTTTTGCTATTTGGGGACCACAATAACTGATGATGGTCGAAGTAGAGAGGATATAAAATGTAGACTGGCAATGGCAAGGAAAGCGTTTGTGAAGAAGAGAAATTTATTAACATCAAGTATAGATTTAAGTGTCAGGAAGTCGTTTCTGAAAGTATTTGTATGGAGTGTAGCCATGTTTGGAAGTGAAGCATGGTCGATAAATAGTTTCGACAAGAAGAGAATAGAATATTTTGAGATGTGATGCTAGAGAAGAATGCTGAAGATTAGATAGGTAGATCACGTCACTAATGAGGAGGTACTGTATAGAATTGGGGAGGAGTTTGTGGCACAACTTGACTAGAAGAAGGGATCGGTTGGTAGGACATGTTCTGAGGCATCAAGGGATCACCAATTTAGTATTGGAGGGCAGAGTGGAGGGTAAAAATCGTAGAGGGAGACCAAGTGATGAATACACTAAGCAGATTCAGAAGGATGTAGGCTGCAGTACGTACTGGGAGATGAAGAAGCTTGCACAGGATAGAGTAGCATGGAGAGCTGCATCAAACCAGTCTCAGGACTGAAGACCACAACAGCAACAACAACTGTTGTGGATAATCCATCACAAGGTGACAATGAGATTCTTTCATGCTCCAAAATCATCCTGCCGCCTGATCATCTCTCTTATTAAACACAAACGTGGTTGTTTACGTTTTCTCTTTGGCACTGAAAATATTAAAAGTGCAGCAGCAGCTCGACACTCTTTCATGCACACAAATACGGAAGAAAATCTCGCTTAAAGCTACGCTTCACCTCGCACAGACACTATCACCCTGCTAAAGGTTTCCGACATCTGCTCACGCAAGACTCTTACTTACAGAAAACACGCAAAAGTAGTTATCAGGCAGTAACTGTCAGCGAAAAATCGCCCCGAGTGTAAACTTGTGCCAGTTCTATCTGAGAGTACCGAATATTCTCGAAGCAAATGACTATGACGTGTATCCCAGCCCTTCGATAATATTCACTCCATTGTTATACCATCTTCTTAATCGTCCCTTCACAGCGAGGTCTTATAATTCTGTGGTGTTCAACATGTTGGTAAACTTCAGCCTTAGTCGTGTATTTGAAACACACGCGATCATCGTGCAAGATACAAGCCCTGGTGGTTATATTAGCTCTGTTAACTGGCACTAGCCGTTGTCGAATTTTAAATTAGATTACTGTATTATGGTTGACAGCCATTCCCCGGTATTTAAACAGCTATATCTTAATCGTTAATGTTCTCTTCAGTATTTCTACCGGATTGTTTTATGGTAATATATAACGCTCGGCGTAGGGTAATATTTACCCAACGCTGTGGGATAAGACATGTCTCTTAATGCTGGAGACAACGTCAGAGGTTACAAAGGCGTTTGATATTCTAACTACCTCAGCAAGCCGACTTGTTGGTACGTAGCAGCAGTCGTTATAGTCCCGAAGGACGTCTTCAGCATTCGAAGAGAAAACTTCAGCCACAGCAACATGCCCCAGATCACGGCCATGAAGGTTGAACAGCTTTGCCCAAGATGGCACCCTGTACATCATGTTACCTCCTCCTGTCACATATTCCAGTGTTACACTACAAGAAAGATACGCCGACACGTCTCCTTGGCGCACCTAGTTGTGGGAAATAATTTTTTTCTGTATTCTGTTGTAACTGTAGTTTCGCTTTGCAGAACCTCCAGAAAAATCTGTCAACAGAGAAAGTAGACTAAAATGTCGATAATTACAGGCACATTTGAAGAGGAATATTCTTACTCAACGAAGTATATTTTGTTGCTAGACCTAGGTACTGTAGGTACCAATGCACTAAACGTCACAGAAAAACCACAGATGAAGGTAAACAGGTCATCTTTTTTTTCAGAATGTAACAGTCATCGGCATAGAATTGGGATTTGAAATTTCCTCCTCCCAAATTCAAGTTCCATGGATTAATTGTTATAGTAACTCGCCAAGCAAAGTGAACAGTCGACGAAAGATGTTTTTTTGAATGACAGCAACCCTTTAAAATGTACTTGTAATAACTGCCTTATTAGTATACCCTCCCTGTTGACAGCGGTTATTGAACGTCAACAGTTGGGAGAAACAGCTACGTGAAACTACCATTAGAAGAGTCTGCTGGAAAATATTTTTCCCGACTCTGTCGTGCTTCGCGAGGCTGGTTGCTAACAAGCGCAAAAGTAATCCGATTTAACTCTGTAAACGCTACTCATTCGCATGTTAATGCGAAATACGTCGCTAAATGTATCTACTCTCAATCGAACTATTCGTTTAGCAAAAGTAAATGAGAAATAACTTGAAAATATGGGTTAATACTTTGAACTGATGGTGCATGTTTGAGGATTACTTCACTGGATCGTTGAGTCTGTTTGAAACTGAATATCCGTAACTGCGTGTGACCAAATTTTCAGATAAACTTGAATGAGAATTTAATTTGGGTTTCAGTTTAATTTGTTTCTGTTGGGATTAGTATAAGACCTATACTACCGTTATTTTCAGTCATTAATTGCATATGCACTTCATTACGATTATCGCGTTCGGTAACCGTCTTCAGATCCGTTACAGCAAATATAAAGGAATAACTACAGTTAACAATTACTTTAAACCAACCATAATAAACTGTAGTTCACTTCCGTATAGTCTGAACGAATAGTACAGGTACACATGCAAGCATAGCAATTTTTTCCACTGCCCAATATCAAATATATCTTGTTGAAAGTTTTCTTGTACGACATGTACAAGGCATGATTTAAAAGTAATGAAGATGGATGGTACTGGCATATCTATAATTATAATCATTCCTAGACAAAACAGGCGTTGTGCTTCATAATGTCCGATATACTGACTAACCTGACTTTTAAAATAAACAGAAATTTAAAAAACATATGTTTACGTTATATATTGACCTTACTATTTATTTACGTTTACCATTACAAATATAATGCATATCAAAGTACAATTGTGATAAAGATGCATCCTAACTTTATCTTATCAAAATGAAGGAAAACCTACCTGAATGAAGCTCTATGGACAAAATTATTTTAGGCTGAGATAGTATGAACAAAAAGACATCATGCTTTGCAGCGCCACTGACACCGTAATAACTGGCAATTCTCACACCTGGTCACACACAAATATGTTGCCATTTATTCAGTGAAACACAGACTATTCTCTCTCTCCATGCCGGCCGAAGTGGCCGTGCGGTTAAAGGCGCTGCAGTCTGGAACCGCAAGACCGCTACGGTCGCAGGTTCGAATCCTGCCTCGGGCATGGATGTTTGTGATGTCCTTAGGTTAGTTAGGTTTAACTAGTTCTAAGTTCTAGGGGACTAATGACCTCAGCAGTTGAGTCCCATAGTGCTCAGAGCCATTTTCTCTCTCCATGAATGATAACAATTTCTGAACTGAATTAAATACAGTCAGACAAATAACACCAAGCAGAGGCTACACTCCTAGCTTGACGGACACCATAACGCATAAAAAGAAATACAACAAATCTTCCCTCTTCTTTATCCACTCCTCGAACGATCACCTGAAGATCTTAATAAATGATGCACAGTTCCGTGGTTAGGAAACGACTCTCTAAATTTGGTCAGAACGCTTAAGCCTAGAAACTTCAAAACATCATTTTATGTGCAGAAACCGATTGGACACGTCCAGCCAAATGTTAAAGACAGCACTCCAGCTTTAGAAAAGAATGGAATATACAGGGTGCGTCACTAACTATTGCCACTAAGAGTAACTCCGACACTATGATAGGAGCTGAAAAGTCTGTGGGACAAAAGGTGCATGGGACAACGGGGGCCATAATATGACGTTGGTTTTTTGTTACTAGGTGCGGTTGCGTCAGAGATATGAAGGTCAACTTTGTTTTTTAAATGGGATGTTATAATTTGGTACTCATTTTCTGATAGCCGCTATCGAGATGAATTCAATGATTTGTAGCAGTAAGGTCTTTGAAGGTCACCGAAGGTCAAAAACTTGGCATGAACGTCCATTTACATAAGGTGTTCGAAGTGAAGACCATGGTATTAATACAGTCCTGCAATCTTCTTATCGTGGATTGAGTGGTATTCCTTATCACAATGGCACTTATAGAAATTTAAAAAACTAAAAACCCGCCTCGATTGCGAAAAAAAACACCTAGTGTTAACCTAGGTTTCGGCGTAGATAATTACACCTTCTTCAGAACAACAATAAAACACACAAGTGCCTAAGAAGACTTGTGTGTTTTATTGTTGTTCTGAGGAAGGTGTAGTTATCTACACCGAAACCTAGGTTAACAGTAGGTGCTTTTTTCGTAATCGAGGCGGGTTTTTAGTTTTTTAATATATTAACCAACGATTTCTGACGCGCTGCGATGTTGAAGGTACTTATCGAACCACCTGCTCTACCCATCAGCGGAAAATATGCCGGACACCCATTGTGTTGATAATACATTCTGTTCCTTCTTCTAAAGGTATTTCTTCCAATAACAGACCTAATGTTTCTTGCAGGTTTGTGGTGTGCTTTCTACCATTAAGATTTCCTGTGATGAAATAGGGGCCTACAATTCTGTCCACCAGAATCCCACACCATACATTCACCGATCACACTTTTCCGTGTGCTACTTGCCGCAGCCAACATGGTTTTTCAGTTGCCCAATAATGCATGTTATGCCAGTTAATATTTCTATGGTTCGTGAATGTAGCCTCGTCAGTAAATAAAATCAAATTAATAAATGTGTCATCCCTCTGAATCTGAAGTTGAGCCCATCGGCAGAATTCAATGCGACTCATTTAATCCGTATCATTTAATTCTTGGTGTCGGCTGATATGGTGAGGATGATATTTATTACGATGCAGAACACGAACAACACTACTCTGGCTCATACCCGATTCCCTTGCTATTTGACGCGAACTAACACAAGAATCTCGAACTAAAGTGGCAAGAGTAGCAATTTCCGTTTCCTCGTTGGTAACTTTCAAAAATGTCTCTGAGCACTATGGGACTTAACTTCTGAGGTCATCAGTCCCCTAGAACTTAGAACTACTTAAACCTAACTAATCTAAGTACATCACACACATACATGCCCGAGGCAGGATTCGAAACTGCGACCGTAGCGGTCGCGCGGTACCAGACTGTAGCGCCTAGAACCGCTCGGTCACCCTGGCGGGCTTAGTAACTTTCCTTTGCCTGATAAGTTTCCTATGCATTAAAGTTCGAGTAGTTCTGAATTTATCATACACATATTTAAATGTACGACGTGTAGGGTGAGTACGTTGAGGATGTCTTTCAGCGTTTAAGTCTCTAGCTCTCACTGAATTTCGTTGGTATTCTCCATAAATGAGAAGCGTATCGATTATTTCTTCGAAGGAATACATCATTCACATTCGCTTGATTCGACGATGCTAGCCTTACCGTTCCTATTAGTGATGTACTGCGAAACCGTCGAATGGTGTTCACATGTCAATGGCACGTTAAATGGATACGCCGTATTCGGCGAATATTTGCTATTTGCACGAGATACGAGAGAGAATTGTCAGAGCATGTGCTTCGATAAGTGCCAATGTGATAAGGAATACCACGCTATCAATGATAAGAAGATTGCAGCACTGTATTGATCAATGGTCATAACTTCGAACACCTTCTGTAAATGGAGGTTCACGCCACCGTTTTCCTTCGTTGACCTTCAAATACCTTACTGTTACATATCACTTCTATTCGTTTCGATAGCCGCTATCAGTTACTGACCACGTTTACTTTCAGATACTACTAATAATTCCATCCAGTCCACTTGGTAAATTACCCCACCTTCTCACAAGTATGATTTTTTCGCTTTATTTCAGTTACTCTAGTATCACTTGTCCTTTTTAAAAAATTACTTTGTATAACCACATTTTTTTCATTTACCATTTATTCTCCTTGTCATACCCTACCCTTTTGTAATAATGGACTTGTTAAGGCTATGAGTATCTCATTCAGTCAGCCCAGTGGAAAGTGTCACCAAATTTTACTGATTATTGTTCAATTTACTTTTCCTCTCAGAACAATATTATTTTAATTGGTCTGTGATTCAGTATTTATTGTGTTATATTTTATCCAACCTATCGCATTTTACTGAAATAATACCTCTCATTAATAGAACATCTAAAATAGTCAATTTGGAAATCAACAGAGATACACTGTAGTTGTACTATATTAAAAACTTAGTTTCCAAAAAAATTTCAGTCACACATATTTTTGGACAAGACTGTTAGCAGCCGAAAACCGGTTTGTAATACAATAAGTATTGTAGATAATCACGCCAATCGTGTGCTTTTATTATTTGTAATGTATAAAATATTACACCAAGAACTGAAGGAACAGTTAATTAATTCAATTATTCATATAAAATTATAGAAAATTTCTTTTTATATGTTATTAACTGTTAAGATTAATTTCCTTCATTCCTGTTTCAATGGGAGCGTCGTCTTGTGGTGCCTGGAGTGCTTGTTTTGCTCAAGCGTCAGGCGTGCGGTTCCTCTCATCTCCGCTTCGTCTGCAGCTGACATTACTGCCCCTGCAGTACAATACCAGAGCTCAGCGGTCAATTAAGAACACGTGTCACTAGCATAGCAGTTATCATTTACGTTCCTCAAGGAATCTTGTTACATGACGGATGGGAAAGAGAAATTCATTCTAGACAGAGAACCCTGAGTACGAAGTACAATTTAAAAAGTACCATTCTCTGTGAAAGGAAAAATCTTAAAACAGATGTTAATGACAGGAAGATATATAAACAGGGAGGGTAGTAACGTGGAAATAAAGTAATTAGCTACTTCGGGCGGAACATCGAAACTGTATCAGTGGTCTCCTTTCACGGGATTTAAGAAAATGCTACTGTCAAATTAAAAGAACAGGTGAAAGAAACATTTATGTTAAGAACCACATTGTTGTTGTTGTTGTCTTCAGTCCAGAGGCTGGTTTGATGCACTTCTCTGTGCTACTCTATCCTGGGCAAACTTCTTCATCTCCGAGTAACTACTGCAACCTATATCCTTCTGGCTCTGCTTAGTGTATTCATCTCTTGGTCTCCCTCTACAATTTTGACCCTCCACGCTTCCCTCCAATACTTAATTGGTGATCCCTTAATACGTCAGAGTGTATCCTACCAACCGATCCCTTCTTCTAGTCAAGTTGTGCCACAAATTCCTCTTCTCCCCAATTGTATACAGTACCTCCTCATCAGTGACGTGATCTACCTATCTAATCTTCAGCATTCTTCTCTAGCATCACGTCTCAAAATATTCTATTCTCCTCTTGTCGAAACTATATATCCACCATGCTTCACTTCCATACATGGCTACACTCATTACAAATACCTTCAGAATAAACTTCCTGACACTTAAATCTATACCTGATATTTACAAATTTCTCTTCTTCAGAAACCTTTTTTTTTTTTTTTTTTTTTTTTTTTTTTTTTTTTTTTTTTTGCCAAAGCCAGTCTACATTTTATATCCTCTCTACTTCGACCATCATCAGTTATTTTCTCCAAAATCGCATCCTCTACTTTACGTGTCTCATAGCATAATCTAATTCTCTCAGCATTACCTGATTTAATTCGACTACATTCTATTATCCCCGTTCTGCTTCTGTTGAAGTTTATCTTATATCGTCCTTTCAAGGCACTGCCCATTCTGTTCAACTTCTCAATCAGGTCCTTTGCTGTCTCTGACAGAATTACAATGTCGTCGGTAAACTTCAGAGTTTTTATTTCTTCTCCATGGGTTTTAATTCCTATTCCCAATTTTTCTTTTGTTTCCATTACTGTTTGCTCAACATACAGATTGAAGGACATTGAGGTTTGGCCACAACCCTGTCTCACTCCCTTCTCAACCACTGCTTCCCTCTCGATTCTTACAACTGCCATCTGGTTTCTGTACAAATTGTAAATAGCCTTCGCTCCCTGTATTTTACCCCTGCCACTATCAGAATATGAAAGAGAGTATTCCAGTCAGCATTGTCAAAAGCTTACCTTAACTCTATAAATGCCAGAAATGTAGGTTTGCCTTTCCTTAATCAATCTGCTGCGATAAGTCGCACGGTCAGTATTGCTTCGCGTCTTCCAACATTTCTACGGAATCCAACTGATGTTCCCCGAGGTCGGCTTCCACCAGTTTTTCCATTCGTCTGTAAAAAATTAGTGTTAGTATTTTGCAGCCGTGACTTATTAAACTAATAGTTCGGTAATTTTCACACCTGTCAACACCAGCTTTCTTTGGGATTGAAATAACTATGTTCTTGTCGACGTCTGAGGGTATTTCGCCTGTCTCATACATCTTGCTCACCAGATGGTACAGTTTTGTCATGGCTTGCTCTCCAAAGGCTATTTGTAGTTCTGATGGAATGTTGTCTACTCCCGGGGACTTGTTTCGGCTTAGGTCTTTCAGTGCTCTGTCAAATTCTTCACTCAATATCATAACTCCCATTTGATCTTTATCTACGTCCTCTTCCATTTCCAAAATATTGCCATCAACTACATCGCCATTGTATAGACTTCCTTTATATCCTTCCATATTTTTGCTTTCCTTTATTTGCTTAGGACTGTTTTCCATCTGACCTCTCCAAAGGTCTCTTTAATTTTCCTGTAGGCAGTATCTATCTTGCCCCTAGTGGTATATACGCCTCTGCATCCTTACATTTGCCCTCTAGCAATCCCTGCTTGCGATCTCATTTTTGAGAGGTTTGCACTGCTTTTCGCCTGATTCATTTACTGTATTTTTATATTTTCTCCTTTCATCAATTAAATTCAATGTCTCTTGTGGTACCCAAGGATTCGTACTAGCCATCGTCCTTTTACCTACTCGATCCTCTGCTGCCTTCACTACTTCATCTCTCCAATCGACCCATTTTTCGTCTATTGTATTTATTTCCCCTGATCTTATCAATTGTTCCCTAATGCTCTCTCTCAAACTCTCTACAACGTCTGGTTCTTTCAGTTTATCCAGGTCCCATCTACTTAAATTCCTGCTTTTTGCATTTTCTCAGTTTTAATCTACAGTTCATAACCAATAAATTTTGATCGGAGTCCATATCTTCCTCTGAAAATGTTGTACAACATAAAACGGGTTCCTAAATCTCTGTTTTACCGTTATATAATCTACACTCCTGGAAATTGAAATAAGAACACCGTGAATTCATTGTCCCAGGAAGGGGAAACTTTATTGACACATTCCTGGGGTCAGTTACATCACATGATCACACTGACAGAACCACAGGCACATAGACACAGGCAACAGAGCATGCACAATGTCGGCACTAGTACAGTGTATATCCACCTTTCGCAGCAATGCAGGCTGCTATTCTCCTATGGAGACGATCGTAGAGATGCTGGATGTAGTCCTGTGGAACGGCTTGCCATGCCATTTCCACCTGGCGCCTCAGTTGGACCAGCGTTCGTGCTGGACGTGCAGACCGCGTGAGACGACGCTTCATCCAGTCCCAAACATGCTCAATGGGGGACAGATCCGGAGATCTTGCTGGCCAGGGTAGTTGACTTACACCTTCTAGAGCACGTTGGGTGGCACGGGATACATGCGGACGTGCATTGTCCTGTTGGAACAGCAAGTTCCCTTGCCGGTCTAGGAATTGTAGAACGATGGGTTCGATGACAGTTTGGATGTACCGTGCACTATTCAATGTCCCCTCGACGATCACCAGTGGTGTACGGCCAGTGTAGGAGATCGCTCCCCACACCATGATGCCGGGTGTTGGCCCTGTGTGCCTCGGTCGTATGCAGTCCTGATTGTGGCGCTCACCTGCACGGCGCCAAACACGCATACGACCATCATTGGCACCAAGGCAGAAGCGACTCTCATCGCTGAAGACGACACGTCTCCATTCGTCCCTCCATTCACGCCTGTCGCGACACCACTGGAGGCGGGCTGCACGATGTTGGGGCGTGAGCGGAAGACGGCCTAACGGTGTGCGGGACCGTAGCCCAGCTTCATGGAGACGGTTGCGAATGGTCCTCGCCGATACCCCAGGAGCAACAGTGTCCCTAATTTGCTAGGAAGTGGCGGTGCGGTCCCCTACGGCACTGCGTAGGATCCTACGGTCTTGGCGTGCATCCGTGCGTCGCTGCGGTCCGGTCCCAGGTCGACGGGCACGTGCACCTTCCGCCGACCACTGGCGACAACATCGATGTACTGTGGAGACCTCACGCCCCACGTGTTGAGCAATTCGGCGGTACGTCCACCCGGCCTCCCGAATGCCCACTATACGCCCTCGCTCAAAGTCCGTCAACTGCACATACGGTTCACGTCCACGCTGTCGCGGCATGCTACCAGTGTTAAAGACTGCGATGGAGCTCCGTATGCCACGGCAAACTGGCTGACACTGAGGGCGGCGGTGCACAAATGCTGCGCAGCTAGCGCCATTCGACGGCCAACACCGCGGTTCCTGGTGTGTCCGCTGTGCCGTGCGTGTGATCATTGCTTGTACAGCCCTCTCGCAGTGTCCGGAGCAAGTATGGTGGGTCTGACACACCGGTGTCGATGTGTTCTTTTTTCCATTTTCAGGAGTGTATCTGAGACCTTCCAGAGTCTCCAGGCCTCTTGCACGTATACAACCTGTAACACCATAGCTTAGACACTACATGCCTTTTGATGATTCGTTTAGCTTTCCATTTTCTTCAACACCCCATCGTTGAAATTCTGTAATTAGTGTACGATTAATTCGATACTGAAATGAAGTATAATCTCTGTAATGATCTTTTGTGTTCCTCATATAATCTCTTTGGTTATCTTTAAAATTAAATACTTTTATTTTTATAATTTTGTGTAGAACTACCAATATATGCAAATGTTCTGTTTTAATTAAAATGTTTGTTTGCTGTTATGTAAACTGCTGACCACAAATTGTGGTTGGCCTAGGTAGAAAAGGTGTAATCAAGAGTTAGTTGGGGACGAGCTACCAAACTGTGAACTGCCTATGTCAAAGTTGTATACGAGTGCTGGTTCCGAGAGACGCTTTTCCTGGCGCTTTCCAATGCCTCGATGGGCGACATGTCTGGAGAACGTGCAGGCCAGGGAAGCAATGGTATCCGTCGCTCTTCGAAGAAGGCCTGTACATTCCTCGCAATATGTGGCCGGGCATTGTCCTCTTGAAATGTGTCCTGTGGAGATGCCTAAGTAACTCAGGCTTAGAAACTTCCGTTAGGTACCAGTTGCTGTTCAAAGTGCTCGTAATACATACCTGGCGCGATCAGTTACTGTAACCAACGGCGTTCCAAACCACCACGCCTGGTGTTTGTCCGCTATGGCGCTCCACAATGCAGCCCTCCGGGATGCGCTCACCACGGTACCGACGGACACGTATGCGGTCATCAATACAGGACAGGTTGAAGCGGGACTCATCCGAAAAGATTAAATGTTGAAACTTCCTGGCAGATTAAAACTGTGTGCCCGACCGAGACTCGAACTCGGGACCTTTGCCTTTCGCGGGCAAGTGCTCTACCAACTGAGCTACCGAAGCACGACTCACGCCCGGTACTCACAGCTTTACTTCTGCCAGTACCTCGTCTCCTACCTTCCAAACTTTACAGAAGCTCTCCTGCGAAGAGCACTTGCCCGCGAAAGGCAAAGGTCCCGAGTTCGAGTCTCGGTCGGGCACACAGTTTTAATCTGCAAGGAAGTTTCATATCAGCGCACACTCCGCTGCAGAGTGAAAATCTCATTCTGGAGATTAAATGTTGCCACTCAGCACCCCAGTGACGGTGTTCACGTGCCCATTGCAGTCGGAAGAGTTTGTGGTTTCTGAACAATGGAAGCCGACGTAATGGCATGCGTGCAACCAGTCCAACCTGCAACACACCACGACGAACCGTCGATGTAAACCACTTCACACCTGTTGCACTCCTCCAGGGACGAGCCAAGACTGAGGATGACGCTGTACGGTCCGTAAAGGCCATATGGGCAAGATGACGGTCATCCCGTGCCGTGGTCATGTTACGTGGTCCAGTTGCCACTCGTCGCTGCGTACAACCTTCCTCTATCCACTGCTTCCACATACGCATCGCTATCGTAGCAACACGCCTTGTGCGAGCCGAAATGTCATGGTCCATTTCACGGAGCCCGATCATTCTGCCCCTTTATAACTCGCTCACATGCCGATATGGCTCCTTTTGACGTCGACGAGGCATACTGACACTCACTGTATTGTTTCCACCTTGTATGATAGGTCTGCACCAACTACACTAGGCGCAACACCGACCCTGTCGGAACCGACTAGAGAGGGCTCTGCTCGGCGTACGTGTATAGTCTGTCTGTAAACTCAAGAGCGAGCAGCGCTTTTGGTGGGGGAAGTGGCCTTTCCCGGAAGAACCCTGCCACTTGCCTACAGGGGCACCCAAAATCAGTTACCTGTCTAGCGGTGTAGTTTGGCGTGCAGTGATATACGTCGTTTCTGTTCGTGGAATCTTAGTTGCCAGTGTCAGTCAGTTGACTTTGTGTACTCACTGATATACTTCAGTATCCGGAAGTGATGGATAATCGTCTAGCATTGCAAGAAAATGTGCAGAATATGAGGAAGAGTAGGTGTTTGCAGAGTAACAAGCGTTCGATCGTCTCTAACGTTATTACAGCGTGTGTTAAGGAGGCGACACAAAAAGAACTGTTGGCTAATGTTACCAGTCCCAATCAAAGGGCTGCAGTATATGTAAACGTCAGCCCCGCCACAATAGGACGCATAAGGAAGGAACGCGAAAATGAGCCGCACGGTTTACTGGAATCGCCGCGAAGGAAAACTAATAATTTAGGGAGGAGACTGAACGTTATAGACAGTTTCACATGCCATTGCTTTTTCCAATTCCCAAAACACTTTAGGGACTGTTTCCTCGGGATAGTTCATAGGTATCTTAACTGTGCATTTTTAATCTCATCCATTCTTGTAAAACTGCTGCCCTTTATGGCCTGCTTTGAAATGTTTATACCACTTGTATGCTCTTGGTTTACTCATAAGAGACTCACCGAAAGCAATATTTAACATTCCTAAAAATTTGATACATTTTATTCCATTCTTATAAGAAAATTTAGTACAGGTTCTCTAATCTATTTTTATACAAAACAAGTAATAGTTGATGCTACCAAAACCCATATAACCTTTTTGACAGTTGACAACAGGGCAAATACCAAATATGCAAAACATTGCACAGATACTTTTCAGACGGTGACAAAAAAGCAGTGCGAATCGAACTAATACAACACACGAAATTATAAATTTCTGGTTACTTTTTAAACACTCTTCGTCTTCCAAGAAATGTTAAGTTTCAATGCAGCCCTTGAAAGAAAACTTCTACCTTATAGTAGAAACACCAAGTAAGAACAAGCCTTAAATTCTACAGATTGAGTGCACTATATCTAGTTCGCCTTACCAATAGAGGAACATACATTCACACTTCCGTTTTTATGTTAATATTATTCACTCTATAATGTTTTGTTGCGAAGAAGCTATAGTCATTTGTTTTCCTTACACTTTAACGCATTTATCTAAAAATAAACGCAGCCGGGACGTATCTGTACACGGCATCGCCAAAGATTTAAAGCGCGCGCCACGGCAGAGGCGGTACTAAGTTGTGAAACAGCCTGTAGAAGCGCCCTGTGACGTAGCAGGGTAGGCAGAGTGGGGACTCGCTTGCTCACTCTTCAGTTTACCGACAGACTATACCCCATCTCGCTGCAAAACGTATCACGTATTTCTTGTTCACCAGTGTGGGGCTACCCGGGTAATTCCTTCTCGGTGCTGTACTTTTAACAATCTGCAGTGTAGCTCATGATTTCCACTGAACTGATAATTAAAGTTATCTGTACGACGTTACTCAGACGACGTAACAGAGTCCGCGACGATACGAAGCCGCTCTGAGCTTCCTGAGGCAGCGCCCACGTTTATTTGAGACTCGTCGCGGCGGCTGCTGGTCCCAGCCTGACGGCGCTTTGCACAGCGGACGTCGTTCGTAGGACAGCCCTCAACAAGTTTGCCCAATCCACGGCGCCGGGCTCGGCCGGACCGGGGCCAGCAGTTCCGCGCGGCCGTTTATAATTAAACCATGGCCGGCTGGCCGGCGACGCCAGGTTCTCCATCTGGCGGTCCGCGTCGCTCGGACTCCTCGCTCGCCGCTCGCCCACTATTTGTTGTCCGCGATAATGGAATCCAATTACAGTAAACCAAGCGCTGACGTCTCCGCGGCGCCTCGGCGCTGATGGAGCGCACGGCGGTCGCCGCCGTGGGCGGCTATCGTGGCTTCGCAGTCACGGGCGAACCTGGCGTCCAAAAAAAGAGTAGAACTCTCCAAGAGGGCGAAAGAGAGGAAAAAAAAGCAGCGAGCGTATGTTGTCATCCCTGAATGAAGCTTCCTGAACGCTTCCTTCTCGTTTCATTTTCATTCCGATCCATCCTCTCTCTCTCTCTCTCTCTCTTTCTCTCTCTCTCTCTGCCTCTCCTCTCTCCCTCCCTCTCCTCCTGTATCTGCATCTGCACCGTCCCCCCTTTCATTCTAACGGAACAGCCGGAGAAGCAAACAGAACAAGCCCGTCGTCCCTCATTTGTCTGTACCTTCTCCGTCTCGCACTCTCCTTCTTTCCCCGTGTACATTGTCGCCGGGTCCTCCAAGCGTTTCCTCTTCAAATACTAATTTATACCCTTTTTTTTGTAACAGCCGACGTCGACGGTTTGAAATAATACGGACAAATCGGATTTCCTACAGTGTACGGCGGCGTGGAAGGTCACGTTTGTTATAGCGTTTCAAATAGTAATAGTATTTTGGGTTATTGATGTAACTGTTGTACGCCAGAAAACGCTTTCCATTGTAAATATAATCTACTGAAATGAAATTTAAAATTGCATTTTTTTCTTTTTTGCTTTTGTGTAGAGCGGTCTGATGACATCGCGACCCAACCGATGCGTGGATACGTATAAACAATTCTGCCTAATGAGCTGTTTTTAACTTTCAAACTGCCATCTACCTTCATGTTCTTAGATGATAACTCTATCATTAGGGGACTGAGCGTTTCCCACCAAAAATATGCTTTGGTTCTCAGTCTAATACCCATAAAAGGAAATCCACCAGATACCTAAGGAATTATAATATTATTTTTGTTTTTAAAATAAGTATAATCGACGTTGCCAGACAAAATTCTAATTTGTTTTATTTATAGCGCACATCTTAAACAATTTACATTGAGTCTTGTTGCCGTGTTATGAGAACGTAAACGTGGTTTTTTCTGATGTTGGCAGTTGTACTGTTTCCGAAATTTTCCTGTAGTACAAACGACCTTAATACTGGAGTTCGAGGCTTACTGACGAAAGTATTTTTTGAATGATCTTTCATAGGCAAGTAACAAAACTCAATTAAATTTGGACCATACTTAGAAAGAACTCTTATAGGATATTACAAAAAATCATTGAAAAAGGAGTACAGTATTTTATGAAAAGAAATGGCACTTATTTAACGACAATAACTACACGGAATTCACCGTGATCTGTGATGGTCCCCTTAACATTATATGCTGGCTACAAGGTTGGTAAGGTGTTCTTGTGACAAGGCGCTACATTCCTCAACTAGCGCGGATAGCAATTACTGGACGGTCCTTGGAGCATGAGGATGTGCAGCAATACCTCTCCAGAAAACATCCCTCATATGCTTGGCGGGATTTAAGTCGAGCCAACGGACAGGCCAGACCATTCGATGAATATCGAAGACCTCTTCAACCTGCGCAGTCCGATGTGGTCGATCGTTCGCATCCATAAAATTGGAGTTATCTCCCAATCAATCCTTGAGAAGATGCACATGGGGAAGGAGCAATAAGTCACGTTCACCGGTGAATGAGCCGTGTTCGATGAAACATGGACCATTACACCTGGGCCACCAGATGCTCTTGTTCGACAATGTTCCTGAGTACGTTACATGTCCCCATGCCTCGCAATCTTTGAAGACACATCGGTCAAAGTTATACTGACGCTGTTCTCCATCCCTATGAGCATCTTTTCAGGGGCGGATTAACTTCTGTGTCTGTGCGCGACCGCATCCAACTGCATAGGGGGAGGAGCCCTTGAAAGAAGAGGATAGTCTGCGAATGGACTGGTCTGTCCATTCCCCCAACTTTTATCCCATTGAACACTTGTCCGATGAGTCCAGAGCTGTACTATAACACGTTTACATGTACTATCGAGCAGCTGGCTGTCGAGCAAGTTAGCGGAGAAATGGAACGCCATACCACAGAAGTCCTTACTACCCTCGTGGCCAAAATGGCAGCAAGTTGCAGAACATATACTGCTATCCGTGGTGGCCACTCTCTGTATTAAGGACCACGTCCCGAATTTTTAATGTTCAGGGGACCAATATAAACAGCGGTGATTACCGCGTAATTATCATCTTCGAATAAAAACATCATTTCTTTTCGTCTGATTGTAGTTATTTCTGTTAGCTTCTGTACTATACTACAGCAGCTCTTTCTATATATGCCGTAATTATCATCTTTGAATAAAAACATTATTTCTTTTCGCCTGATTGTAGTTATTTCTGTTAGCTTCTGTACTATACTACAGCAGCTCGTTCTATGTATGCCGGCCGGTGTGGTCGAGTGGTTCTAGGCGCTTCAGTCTGGAACCGCTACGGTCGCAGGTTCGAATCCTGCCTCGGGCATGGGTGTGTGTGATGTCCTTAGGTTAGTTAGGTTTAAGTAGTTCTAAGTTCTAGGGGACTTATGACCTAAGATGTTGAGTCCCATAGTGCTCAGAGCCATTTGAACCATTTAGTTAGGTTTAAGTAGTTCTAAGGTCTAGGGGACTGATGCCATCATATGTTAAGTCCCATAATGCTCAGAGCCATTTGAACCATCTTTCTATGTATGGTCAAAGTTTCACCGAGCTATGTAACCTGGCAGTGACACACACTGGAAAAAGTTGCTTTCGTCTTTAAGTTTTGCAAACCACTTATATAAATCTGAAAACAGGTATAAGCTTTCCAGAGAAAATATTACTTCCCCACCCTCTCCTGAAGAGGACATTCGCGGTTTTGTAGACAGTACCAGACGACAATTTGACGGAGGTCAAATGGGTCAAATGGCTCTGAGCGCTATGGGACTTAACATCTGAGGTTATCAGTCCCCTAGAACTTAGAACTACTTAAACCTAACTAACCTAAGGACATCACATAGATCCCTGCCCGAGGCAGGATTCGAACCTGCGACCGTAGCGGTCGCGCAGTTCCAGACTGATGCGCCTAGAACCGCTCGGTCACACCGGCCGGCTGACGGAGGTCATGTTAGTAAAATAGTGTGCTGTGCCAGTCGCTTGCGACGCATCTGCCCATTATGATGGTCGACGTGGATACATTAGGGAACGGTACAAGGAGCTGTCACGTGTGTGTGTGTGTGTGTGTGTGTGTGTTTGTGTGGGCATGCCAATGATCACAGGTAACACCGACATTTCTCCAGGAGCAATGGGGAGTGGGGCGTGAGAAAAGAAGGGAGAGAAGGAGCTGGTGGAAAGTTTGCATATGCACGTGTAACCATCCTGCAGAATGTCTAGTCAAACACCTTTCAGCAATCTAAATTTCCAAATTGTTCGTTTATTGGGCTAACAGTTTCAGCGATATATTACGCCACCTTCAGACACCCTTACCGACATGTGGAAAGATTCCAACCTCGGTTCCGGTCGCAATAGGGGCCAGCATACAAAGACTGGTATCTGGGATTTCTACTTGATAGGTAGGTCGAACCCACAACCCTGGCTCAGAGGAACAACAAACCGTAAGAAATAATGATCCAATAAATCGCACATCCCAACACGGTAACAAACATGCTACCACTTAAATAAATAATTCTATCCTACTGAATCCAAATTCGTACATTTAGAACAATATTACATATTACTTAAGATTTGCACCAAAACGCATTAATCAAATTGTCACTACCTCTAAGCAGTAACCTAATCACACTCAACCCCCAGGTATTTAAAACAAGCAATTCAATTCACATTAATGTATGATTACTATAAGAAAAGGTATCAAATGATAAATTAGCCTTACAATAATTACAGGTCATTGATGAATCCAAACATTCCAGACTCGGATATTAAAATGTAGACTTTCACGGCCGGAAATGTCATGTCCATTATAATTATCCTGGCTGGTATGCCGTGGTCGGTTGATGGATTCTGTGTCAATTCCCAACGATTCGTCCCCGTCTGCGGGAGACATCTTCAAGGGGGTCTGTAGCTCGATGGAAGGTTCAACACACCCACTGGCTCGCTGCTGACTGCCGCTAAATTCCGCGAACCGCGCGCTCCCGCCCCGCGGCGTGACGTCAAGTGTTTTGAAAACGTCAGTGCAATTGGCCGCTGTCTGTTGCCGTCGATCGCCGTTGCCATCACCCAGTAGTGGACGGGTGGTACACATCTTCTTTAACACCGACATCCATATACCGTTTAATTTCACGCCCTCCTCCTTTCGATTGAAATTATTAGGGTGTTTAGCGATTTCGATTGCCTTCCTGTAGAGCCTTTCGTAATATCCGCTTGTGGCCGCTAGGACTTGCGTCTCCTCGAAACGAATATGGTGGTTCACTGGTTCGAAAGCATGCTCCGCAACAGCTGATCGTTCCGTTTCTCCTCTTATACAATTGCCATTGTGCTGTTCCAAACGTTTTGAAACGGTTCTTTTAGTGGTACGCACATAAACATCTCCACAGCTGCATGGGATCCTATACACTCCAGCTTTTTCCAATGGTTTGCGAGCGTCCTTGGCAGGCTTAAGGTATTCCTGTATCTTCCTGGTGGGCTTGTATTTCCATCGAGCTACAGACCCCCTTGAAGATGTCTCTCGCAGACGGGGACGAAACGTTGGGAATTGACACAGAATTCATCAACCGACCACGGCATAACAGCCCGGATAAATATAATGGACATTCAAGACTCTGCAGAAAGATCTGGCAGAATGATCATCCAATGGTGCATCGATCTGTTCAAAGATACACACGGCTTTCTGAAACAGACTAAACACTGAGATTAAGAAAAAAATACACAGTAAGCCCCAAGCTTTAAGTGGTAAACCAGAATATCGACGCCACCTAACGACCACCATATTTCTTTGCTACGCAGTTCATCCAAAAACATGTCCAATACAGCCTGCGCCGACACGAATGGACGTTTTCATCTCGACAGTATTCGCCACCAAGGTTGCCTCTCGTGTCCACTACCAACCACACGCTTTTACTACCTGCTCTTCACTCAGCACTTTCGCTCGGTCGATCACCTCTCTCCTGAACTCCACCTCGCGACCGTATAATGAGCGCCGAAAGGGTATGATCTCTGGAGGAGAATCCATAGGACGAAAGCGGGCACGGCCCATTAAGTACACCCTCACCGTATGTGTAGATCGCTTTCTTAGTATCAATACCCTTTAGAAATCAGAATTATGAATTGACAATATATAAGGGGCAGTCAGATGGAAACTAGACAGTTTGAAAAAAAAGTAGGATAGCTGTTTATTATTTCAAATGTAATCGCAGTAATTGTTAATATATTTGACTGTGAGACAAGACAGTCACTGCTCTCATGGAGAAATGTTTGCGCAAATCGACGAGCACGTATGTCTTTCTTCAGGGCTAAAAAATATAGAAATCGCTTGGGAAGAGATCGTAACTTGATGGAACATGTGTAAGAGCTTTCCGCGGATACTTCTGCAGGGATAAGAGAGAGCTCCAATGTTGCGAACGTTTTTCGTGTACGCTGCAGAAGTTTCGCTGGGAAGCTCTTACACATTCTCCAATACAGTCCTGATCTTTCGACATACGATGGCAGAAGTGAAACTGGACGTAACTTTGATGGTATCTCTTCGTTTCCTTCCTTAAACATAGGCTTAACTTCACAATAACTGAAACATTCAGGAAATGTTTCATAGGTAACTTAATAACTTACTTGTCTCAGAAGCACACTCTTTAACTAGCTTCGTTGATATTTTATCATGACAGCCGCGCGGGGTAACTGTGCGGTCTGAGGCGCCTTGTCACGGTTCGATCGGCTCTCTCCGTCGGAGGTTCGAGTCCTACCTCGGGCACGGGTATCTGTGTATTCGTTAGTTTAATTAGTGTGTAAGCCTGGGGGCTGATGGGCCGGCCGGAGTGGCCGAGCGGTTCTAGGCGCTGCAGTCTGGAACCGCGCTACCGCTACGGTCGCAGGTTCGAATCCTGCCTCGGGCATGGATGTGTGTGATGTCTTTAGGTTAGTTAGGTTTAAGTAGTTTTATGTTCTAGGGGACTGATGACCTCAGAAGTTAAGTCCCATAGTGCTCAGAGCCATTTGGGGGCTGATGACTTCGGCAGTTTGGTCCAGTGATTTCCCTAAATCGTTTCAGGCAAATGCCGGGATGGTTCCTTTGAAAGGGCACGGCCGATTTCCTTCCCAATCCTTCCATAACCCGAGCTTGCGCTCCGTCTCTAATGACCTCATTGTCGACGGGACGTTAAACACGAACCACCACCACCACCACCACCACCAGTTTGGTCCCACAGAACCCTACCACAAATTTACTATTTTTTTTTATCATGACAAGTACAGTTTTACAATTGTATACCTCGAACAGGGGCGCCGTGTTTCATAACACGAGTTATGTGTATACTTTGTACACATGTAAAAAACAGCTGTTCTTGTGTTCCCAAAGATAACATGTAAGAGTAAGATATACAAGTATAATAATAAAATAAACTTTCATCATACGGCTCTTTTTGCCCCGTACAAATGTTACCTCACACTAATGCTCCACTCGAAGCAGTAAACAGACTAGCTGCCTCAGACCCCTGCGAACATGCTATTTGATTATATAGCTTTGCTTCATAACAACCTCGGTGTGGAGTAATGCTGGTAGCCCGGAATCTAGGTCTTTTCATGCATTGACCATGATTTTTTTGTCAACTTGGTCAATGTTTATTTTAAATTACTGCTGCTCAATTGGATGTATGAGCACACAACTTATCACTGTGTTAGCTGAAGCAGAAACGAAGGAACTGGTACAGATTCGCAATGTTGAAATAGCAATGGAATCGTCGAAAAAAACTATTTTATGACTAGCGCAGTTTATACGTGGGCGTGCCCGGTCAGTGGTTAAAGATTCTGTGGTGGACATAACTTCCACTGGAGTAGTGTCATATTTCTATTAATAGCAATTACTGCTCTGAGATATTCCGTGGCAGCGTCTGCTGAACCTGACAACTGCATCTTTTCAGTTATGTTTATGAAAGACGCGTTAAAGTTTTGAAACGCTGCAGAAACCTGTTACCAATCTATCGTTGACCACGTTTACCATCGAAGCGATGAAGTCGATGGCTGCCGAGGTACATTTGTTGCGATTTCACACGAACTTAACTACACCGGCGTCTCTGCCACAGTGAAACGGAGCAAACAAATACGCGTGGAACTCGCCGGTAAAAACAGTGATCTAAAGCCATCGTCAGACCAAGTTTACCGCTGTCATTCTGACAATGGCAGAAACGGCAAACACCGCCTAGTTTACTTTTTTTTTTTCATTGTTCCCTACGAACAACGTGCAAAGAGAGGCAGACAGAGGGAAGAGAAGAAAAAAAAAAAAAAGTCCGCACCGTGACATTTACTTACGCGACATTAAACAGGACTGCTCCTCATGAATTGTTTGGTGGCGTTCGCTTCATGACAGTGTCCGCTAATCCCGAGCGCGCATTACGCTGTTTAAAGAGTGCCGAGCGAGACCGCTTTGTGCTTGTAGAACGAACGTTTTCCCTCTAGTTGACATGCCGTGACAGATAATGTGGGGGCGGGGTACTGAGTATCAGCGCGGGTGGGACATTGAGTATTATGTGTGTGTGTGTGTGTGTGTGTGTGTGTGTGTGTGCGTCGATGTGAGGGTGGGTGGGTGTGTGTCACCTCATCCGGTAGACAACAGCGAATCACAGGGTTCCGATATTGCCGTTGCCACGCGACCTGAACGCCTGTTTACGCCGATAATTCCGCCGCTGAAGCGTTACGGCCCGTGGGGTACGGGGCCCGTGAAATCGCGATAAAATGCGAGCATATTTTTGTGCGCCTAGCGTTAATTGAATGTGTAGGTTAGTCCCGGCCGAAACACTGGCAAAGCCGTCATATTTTGCCATCCGCCGGCTCGTTTAACAAGCATAGCGACAGCCGCTAGCTGGGAGGCTTTTTTTTTCTTACTCTTTTTTTTACTCCTTTATAGAGCAACGTTGTTGATTTCGAAACCCACTGAGGATTTACGAGTTAAAAAAAATTACAAGGAAAAACCTGAAATAAGTTAGCGCTGGTGACTGTTACGAAATCATAAACATGAAACAAGGAAACGGTTTATTATCTACATCGATAACAGATCTATAAAAATGACGTGTGTGTCTTCTTTTTCTGTCTGAACACGCTTCTCTAAAACTACTAGTCGATCTTACATGGAATTTTCACAGGTAACTTCAGCATGTAACTTGACTATAGCGTGAGGCGTCGTATAGGCTTTATGCCGTCAAAATGAGACCATGGAAAAAGTATGTCATGATTTGAAGTTTTAATCAAACAATCATATCTACCCGCTTGTCTGTTTGAAAACGCAGTTCTCCGAAACTAGTAGACGAATTTCTTTGGTGTTTTTGCATGTAAATTTAATATATCTTGGGGAACTGCATTGGCTGCACCTATATTTCAACAAAACTGGATCTCTTTTAAAAAAAGACATCTTGAAAAGTTTTTCTAAGAACTGTCTCTCTGAACACGCTAATCTCCAAAACTTCTAGATGAATTTTCATGGAAATTTCACAGGTAATTTGAGCATAGCTTCGGGATCATACAGGCTTTGTTTCACCGAAATAGAATCGCTGAAAATAAAGGATATCGTAACTAAAAGTTTCATCCACACTAATGTTATAAACGCCAAAGCAACTCTGTTAAGTTTTCACGAGTATCCCGCTGGACTGATTTCGATGAAATTTGTTATGGAGGAAGCTTGAAGGCTGAGGACGAAGACAGGCTACTTTAGAAAGTGTGTATTACAAGATACTTATTAATCTGAAGATTATTACTTGACTTCGGATTCTCTATCATATTTGTGAAAATGCTTTTATTGGTTGATACACTCCTGGAAATTGAAATAAGAACACCGTGAATTCATTGTCCCAGGAAGGGGAAACTTTATTGACACATTCCTGGGGTCAGATTCATCACATGATCACACTGACAGAACCACAGGCACATAGACACAGGCAACAGAGCATGCACAATGTCGGCACTAGTACAGTGTATATCCACCTTTCGCAGCAATGCAGGCTGCTATTCTCCCATGGAGACGATCGTAGAGATGCTGAATGTAGTCCTGTGGAACGGCTTGCCATGCCATTTCCACCTGGCGCCTCAGTTGGACCAGCGTTCGTGCTGGACGTGCAGACCGCGTGAGACGACGCTTCATCCAGTCCCAAACATGCTCAATGGGGGACAAATCCGGAGATCTTGCTGGCCAGGGTAGTTGACTTACACCTTCTAGAGCACGTTGGGTGGCACGGGATACATGCGGACGTGCATTGTCCTGTTGGAACAGCAAGTTCCCTTGCCGGTCTAGGAATGGTAGAACGATGGGTTCGATGACGGTTTGGATGTACCGTGCACTATTCAGTGTCCCCTCGACGATCACCAGTGGTGTACGGCCAGTGTAGGAGATCGCTCCCCACACCATGATGCCGGGTGTTGGCCCTGTGTGCCTCGGTCGTATGCAGTCCTGATTGTGGCGCTCACCTGCACGGCGCCAAACACGCATACGACCATCATTGGCACCAAGGCAGAAGCGACTCTCATCGCTGAAGACGACACGTCTCCATTCGTCCCTCCATTCACGCCTGTCGCGACACCACTGGAGGCGGGCTGCACGATGTTGGGGCGTGAGCGGAAGACGGCCTAACGGTGTGCGGGACCGTAGCCCAGCTTCATGGAGACGGTTGCGAATGGTCCTCGCCGATACCCCAGGAGCAACAGTGTCCCTAATTTGCTGGGAAGTGGCGGTGCGGTCCCCTACGGCACTGCGTAGGATCCTACGGTCTTGGCGTGCATCCGTGCGTCGCTGCGGTCCGGTCCCAGGTCGACGGGCACGTGCACCTTCCGCCGACCACTGGCGACAACATCGATGTACTGTGGAGACCTCACGCCCCACGTGTTGAGCAATTCGGCGGTACGTCCACCCGGCATCCCGCATGCCCACTATACGCCCTCGCTCAAAGTCCGTCAACTGCACATACGGTTCACGTCCACGCTGTCGCGGCATGCTACCAGTGTTCAAGACTGCGATGGAGCTCCGTATGCCACGGCAAACTGGCTGACACTGACGGCGGCGGTGCACAAATGCTGCGCAGCTAGCGCCATTCGACGGCCAACACCGCGGTTCCTGGTGTGTCCGCTGTGCCGTGCGTGTGATCATTGCTTGTACAGCCCTCTCGCAGTGTCCGGAGCAAGTATGGTGGGTCTGACACACCGGTGTCAATGTGTTCTTCTTTCCATTTCCAGGAGTGTATGTGGGACGCGGTACGAGTCTAAGTATAATCACAGTGCTTAAACAATCTTCAATATGTTTAATACATACCTCTCCTTTATTTGTTGCATAAAGTACATCATGTTGTACAATGTACAACACGACCAGCTTGGCAGCGACACCGTCCATGCTGACGCATCACGCTTTCGGACAGATTGCTGGATGGGGGGGGGGGGGGCTGTCACGCTTTCGGAGAGATTGCTGGGTGTGGGGGGGGGGGGGGGTGAGATGCCCATAGGCTGCCTGAACAAGCGGACACGCAGTCATGGTCATAGGTAACTGCTAGTGTGTTTTAAATGTTCCCCATTGTTTGAAACTTGATTTACTGCAGAGCATTCGTTGATTACCCACAAACATTCACGACGATTCGTTTGTTTGTACATTGACTTCGAAGCACCACGGGAATAAAAGCAAACATTCACGACGATTCATTTGTTTCTACATTGACTTCAAAACACGACACCGTCCATGCTGACGCATCACGCTTTCGGACAGATTGCTGGATGGGGGGGGGGGGGGGCTGTCACGCTTTCGGAGAGATTGCTGGGTGTGGGGGGGGGGGGGGGTGAGATGCCCATAGGCTGCCTGAACAAGCGGACACGCAGTCATGGTCATAGGTAACTGCTAGTGTGTTTTAAATGTTCCCCATTGTTTGAAACTTGATTTACTGCAGAGCATTCGTTGATTACCCACAAACATTCACGACGATTCGTTTGTTTGTACATTGACTTCGAAGCACCACGGGAATAAAAGCAAACATTCACGACGATTCATTTGTTTCTACATTGACTTCAAAACACCACGGGAATAAAACCGCTACTCCCACAAGACTCTAATTCTACGAGGTAATATTGATACTCAAAGATATAGTGGCTGCGAGTGGCAGCAGCGACGCTAAAAACAGACGGTTGTACATTAAATCTTTGGCTTTGTTAGACTACTTGGATGTAGTTTCAGATTTAGTTTGTTTTGTGTTGTCTTCCTAGTGAGAGCAGAGAGAGGTATACATTGTTGTTTGAAAGGGATAGCCCGCCATTACAATCGGAATTGTGACTTTAATGTTTGGTTTCTACACAGAAAAGGTGGAAGGATAAAAAACCATTGTGATTTGAAGGAGCTCATCTTGATGAAGTAACGGCGAATATAATCATCGTCAAAGACAACAAAACAGTAAAAGGTAATTCATTCTTTTAAAAACCCGACACTTCGCATTGGACATTATACGTGTTTAAGTTTTACCAGCAATGTTTACATCCTGTGGCGAAAATAATTTCAAGGGCCTGCATCGAATTTATAATAACACGGATGAAAACCGGCGACGAGCAACATTGCCGTCTTTCCTCAAATGTAACATTCAGTAGCCCGGAAGTGGATTTATTCTCGCTACAACGATTAAGGATTTTCTGCAATTTTCATTCACCTCCCTTTTTTATTTGAGACTGTGCAGAACCATCAATACTAAATCGTCGATCGCCGCATTATTATTTTCAGAGAAACTTCAAGATTTTTTTAAAGAAAAAGTCCTGCAATTAACTTCACAAACATTCATAATATTATTTTTAATGCAAAACTTTGATCTACAAAGAGAATTATTTCGCATATTGAGTGCGCTGTTTGTGACGAAGTATGAGAAATGACGTCATGAAAGAAGAATTTACATGTTTTAATTTGTACCAAAGCGTCAATTACGTGGTGGTACTGCACTCAACACTGAACTGCAGCTCGAAATATCCTAAGCATTATTTCAAAACATAGCACGTATGCCAGTTGACGGTTTTCGCTGACTTCTCATTACAACTGAGGAGGAAATTTCAAATCAGAGATCTATTTACTTAAGACTAACATTACTGGAATAATGGCTAACATGAGCACTCTATTCAATAGTAAGTGGATACACTTACATTACTACAACGGTTTTTTCTTGCTTTTCAGCAGCTGACTCGCGTCATTTTGTCGGCAGCTGAAGAAGAAATGACACTTAGACATCGTTATTAAATAAAATTTTATAGCCCATTTGTTGTGATTTTTGCACCTTTGCATATTCCCAACGGGTCAATACGGACTCAGCTCCATTTTGTTGTCTGTATCTGAGTCGAAAGATTGATTTGCTGTACTAGTCTATCCTGAGCAAGCCCCTTCATCTCTAACTGCTGTATCCTATATCTCAGACAACTTCTGGTGTCGTCAGTGGCGTATGCGAATCACTTCAAGGTGCGAATAAGAAAGATATTGCCAATCAAATACGATTAAAAAGGATACTGACAATATTTGCCCAAGAGGTTGTCCGCCAGAGTAAACTATTTTTAATCATCATCAAAATTCTGTAACATGACAGTGATTTTATCAGTCTTGAAATTACGGCTACCACGAACGTAAGCAACGAGAATGATCAGGTCATCTGTAATTTTAATCTAAACAGCACAACAGAACAGCGCGGAATGGCCGCGCGGTTGGAGGCGAAATATCACGAATTGCGCGGCCTTTCTCGCCGGAGGTTCGAATTCTCCCTCAGGCATGGGTGTGTGTGTTGTATTTAGCATACGTTAGTTCAAGTTATTATAAGTAGTGCGTCAGTCTAGGGACCGATGGCCTCAGCAACTTGGTCCCTTAGGAATTCACACACATTTGAAAATTTGAGCCTAATAGGTACACAGCTAGACTTGTTTACATTCAAGGACATTTGTTGTGCCTTAAGAAATACAAAGCTTTTGCTTACTCATTCTATTTCTTGCTGATGCCCTCATCTAATAAATTTATTGCCTTCTTCAATCCCCAGTTGTAACTTTGAATGCTTCAGAAATTTTCTACCAGCCATATTCCTATTCTTCGGCACTTCTGGTGTGACTCTCTTGGATCTTACAACCTCTTATCTATATTCGTCTACATGCAACAGTGTATTCTCTTTAGACCTCTCCATCGCTCGACAGCAGAAGCAGACAGGAGACAGACGTCCGCAGCTCGTGGCCGTGCGGTAGCGTTCTCGCTTCCCGCGCCCGGGTTCCCGGGTTCGATTTCCGGCGGGGTCAGGGATTTTCTCTGCCTCGTGATGACTGGGTGTTGTGTGATGTCCTTAGGTTAGTTAGGTTTAAGAAGTTCTAAGTTCTAGGGGACTGATGACCATAGATGTTAAGTCCCATAGTGCTCAGAGCCATTTTGAGACAGACGAGAGCTTTCCGTACTGAGCGTCGAAGCGGCGAACTTCCGTTGATGGTTCGCTAACAGATGGACAATCAGCGGAACACAAGCTGTTCGCTCCCGCTCTCGTACCGTTTGCAACACAGACTATTCTCGTTTGCTAATGATCGTTTGCTAGTATTAACACAGTGTAGACCAGGCTCAAAAATATTTTTAACAAGCACAATAAGTCCATAAGTATTATAAAAATTGATGTACGTACATATGTATGCTCGTCATCTGATCCTAAACCACCGACCAATTTCAACTAAACACAAAACATTTTTCCCTGAGACATTCGAGTCTCTTCTTTATCTACGATAATGATTGAAGCAGAAGAAATGAATTGAAACTTGTGCTGTGGTTAACACTGCTTCACGAACTACCTAAGTTGAGTGCCCTCTCAAACACAAACTTCAAATCATGCAGCAATGTTAACCCTAGTGTTGTGGTGGAGAAATGGCTAGCGTTTCTACCTAGCAAGTAAGAAGACACGGGCTCGAGTCCTGGCCACAGCAAAAACTTTAATTCATTTCTTCTGCTTCAATCATTATCGTAATAAAGAAGAGACTTGAATGTGTCACGAAAAAAATGGAATTATAAGATCTATAAGATCACTTTTGGTACAGGACTTTCCCATTAGGTCCAACGCTGGGATGCTATTATATGATTAGAAGTTTGTGTTGGGTAGGACACTCAGCTTGGGTAGTTCGTGCAGCAATGTTAACCGTAGTGCTGTGGTGGTGTAATGGTTAGCATTTCTGCCTAGCAAGTAAAAGAGACGGTTCGATTTCTGGCCGCAGCAAAAACTTTAATTCATTTCTCCTGCTTCAGTCATTATCGTTAACACAAAATATATCGCACCCGGTCATCGTAAACTTCACTCCACAATGTTTCGGCTAGACTCCTGCTAGTTATCTTCAGGTGAGCTATCGAAGACGGACGACGCCACTTCCGCCGCTCCGCCTCATACAGCGCGCTGAGAATATTGCCACGCATACGTCAGAGAACCACTTGCATGAATATCAAGAGCTCAGATGGAAACCCAGTTCTAAACAAAGAAGGGAAAGCAGAAATATGGAAGGAGTATATAGAGGGTCTGTACAGTGGCGATGTTCTTGAGGACAATATTATGGAAATGGAAGAGGAGGTAGATGAAGATGAAATGAGAGATATGATATTGCGTGAAGAGTTTGACAGAGCACTGAAAGACCTAAGTCGAAACAAGGACCCGGGAGTATGCGACATCCCATTAGAACTACTGACAGCCTTGGGAGAGCCAGTCCTGACAAAACTGTACCATCTGGTGAGCAACATGTATGAGACAGGCGAAATTCCCTCAGACTTCAAGAAGAATATAATAATTCCAATCCCAAGGAAAGCAGATGTTGACAGATGTGAAAATAACCGAACTATCAGATTAATAAATCACAGCAGTTGGAACACGCAATACTGACCCTACGACGTATCTTAGAAGAAAGATTAAGGAAAGGCAAAACTACGTTTCTAGCATTTGTAGACTTAGAGAAAGTCTTGACAATGTTGACTGGAATACTGTCTTTCAAATTCTGAAGGTGACGAGGGTAAAATACAGGGAGCGAAAGGCTATTTGCAATTTGTACAGAAACCAGATGGTAGTTATAAGAGTCGAGGGAGATGAAAGGGAAGCAGTGGTTGGGAAGGGAGTGAGACAGGGTTGTAGCCTCTCCCCGATGCTGTTCAATCTGTATATTGAGCAAGCAGTAAAGGAAACAAACGAAAAGTTCGGAGGAGGTATTAAAATCCCTGGAGAAGAAATAAACACTTTGAGGTTCGCCGATGACATTGTAATACTGTCAGAGACAGCAAAGGACTTGTAAGAGCAGTTGAACGGAATGGACAGTGTCTTTAAAGGAGGGTATAAGATGAACATCAACAAAAGCAAAACAAGGATAATGGAATGTAGTCGAATTAAGTCGGGTGATGCTGAGGGAATTAGATTAGGAAATGAGACACTTAAAGTAGTAAAGGAGTTTTGCTATTTGGGGAGAAAAATAACTGATGATGGTCGAAGTAGAGAGGATATAAAATGTAGAATGTATATGACGGTAGTATCTGTTCCCGAAAGAACAGTTACCGTGGATGACCATGCAGCTCTGTTAGAAATGAAATGATAATTAAATGGACACCCTAGCTGCAAACATGTCCCCAATGAAGTACATCAACGTCTGTTTTCATTTCTAGCAGAGCTGCATGGTCAACCACGGTAACTGTTCTTTCGGGAACAGATACTACCGTCATATATAGTTAAAATATGGCTTCCCGGCCATTGACCTTCTTGTGCGAACGCACACGCTATGCCCGAACTCGTACGGGACTTGGTAGATTAATCTGCCACGAGTAATTAGTATGATGGGCAAACATCTATTAGGCGCACTACGAATATAGTGGTGTGGACATGTTGGGAATGTGCATCTCACGGGGAGCGTGCAAGGGATAAGTCCCTGCAGACGCACTATCCTCTGTGCCCGCGGTGGCTCAGATGGATAGAGCGTCTGCCATGTAAGCAGGAGATCCCGGGTTCGAGTCCCGGTCGGGGCACACATTTTCAACACGTCCCCATTGAAGTACATCAACGTCTGTTTGCAGCCAGGGTGTCCATTTAATTATCATTTCAAATGTAGACTGGCAATGGCAAGGAAAGCATTTCTGAAGAAGAGAAATTTGTTAACATCGAGTATAGATTTAAGTGTCAGGAAATCGTTTCTGAAAGTATTTGTATGGAGTGTAGCCATGTATGGAAGTGAAACATGGACGATAAATAGTTTAGACAAGAAGAGAATAGAAGCTTTCGAAATGTGGTGCTACAGAAGAATGCTGAATATTTGATGGGTAGATCACACAACTAATGAGGAGGTATTGAATAGAATTGAGGAGAAGAGGAGTTTGTGGAAGAACTTGACCAGAAGAAGGGATCGGTTGGTAGGACATGTTCTGAGGCATCAAGGGATCACCAATTTAATACTGGAGGGCAGCGTGGAGGGTAAAAATCATAGAGGGAGACCAAGAGATGAATGCAGTAAGCAGATTCAGAAGGATGTAGGCTGCAGTAGGTACTGGGAGATGAAGAAGCTTACACAGCATAGAGTAGCACGGAGAGCTGCATCAAACCAGTCTCTGGACTGAAGACCAGAACAACAACAACAACGTCAGGGTCACGTTGAAGGAAGTACCACACCGCTCGGCGGCAGCGCCTTCGCTGGTGGGACTGCATGATTAGCTGTCTCCGGCGTTGCCGCTCGCGGCAGTCATTGTAGTATCCTGGTGTCTTCGTCTGAGCAAAACCTCGCAGAGGCCGGGATTCCACGCATTATCCAACTGGTAGCCGCTGTCACGGTTCATTACATTTTCCACGATGCGTATTTCAACCGATTCTTTTCTAATTGAGTTCCAGAAAGACATTGCTGTGGCCAAAATTAATGTACTGTCATACTCCATTGAATGTCCGTTGGAGATACAATGTTCCGCAATTGCAGACTTGCCGGGCTGCAGAAGGCGAGTGTAACGTTTACGTTTTGTACAACGTTCTTCCACTGTGCGTGATGTTTGTCCTATATAGGCCACACCACACTGGCAAGGTATTTTGTAAATTTCCTCCAACCACAATAACAAATAATCCTTCAGCGATCCCGGCATGTCCGAAGTCTGATGAACAGTGACAGCGGCTAGCAGTGTAGAAGGCTGGCCTGAAGATGACTGGTAGGTTCCCGGGTTCGATTCCCGGCGGGGTCAGGGGTTTTCTCTGCCTCGTGATGACTGGGTGTTGTGTGCTGTCCTTAGGTTAGTTAGGTTTAAGTAGTTCTAAGTTCTAGGGGACTGATGACCATCGATGTTAAGTCCCATAGTGCTCAGAGCCATTTTTTGACTGGTAGGTGTCAAGTCGAAATATCGTGAAGTTTATGACGACCGGCTGCAATCCTGAATGTCTTAGAGTATTTGATTCGTTCTAAAAATTTTGAATTTCACACGAAACGTGTCACTCACTGTGTGGAAAGAATCCTTTATGGGAAGAGAACCACAATCATATCAAAGGGGCATCGATAGGGGTGGAAAAGCATTGTAGCCCATGACAAGCGAATGCCCATATGTTCGTCCAGTATTTAGAAACAGGAGCATTTAGTGACTTGCAACGAACGTTACAAATAATTTCAAAAATTTGCGAAACAGTTTCTCCCGCACAACCGCCACAAAATGATGAAAAGAAACAATATGTACCGCTTACTAAATTTTCGCTTTTCAGGACGTAAAACAACCGCATGAAGTAGAACGTTTGAATTTATTGCTCTTTTAATACTAACTGCATCGACAACACAGGTTTCATCCAATATTCACATATACCACTCAATGTAACAGAAAAATTATATCACTGTACGACCCTTAGCTCAGGAAATATGACGTCATAAGTACTGAGATGCGCGAAAAACTGTTACATCATTTATAAAGTTTACATTTTTTTACTTGATTACTACTAATTCTTTTCGTGAAACATTCGCAAACACTACCTACTGAAAGTATCTACAAAACTATGCCATTGTACGACGCACAGTTCGGGAGATATAATATACACACTGAGATACGTGAAAAATATTACTTATTTGCTACTGACTCTATTCAGAACTCACGTCACAGGCAGTAAACACATATGGCGCTGGATTCACCTACGAAATTTACCACTGTACGGCACATACTTAAGGAGATGCGGCGTCATAAACGTTGAGCTGAGTGAAAATAAAACCTCAGCGTGAATTTCGCTAAAGGTACAAGTGAAATATGTATACAGAGACTAATGAAATATGTTAGGTATGTGTGACATGTGTTTGACGTGTACATACACTATGTGATCAAAAGTTTCCGGACATCCCCAAAAACACGTTTTTCATATTAGGTGCACTGTGCTGCCACCAACTGCCGGGTACTCAATATCACCGTTTCAGTAGTCATCAGACGTCGTGAGAGAGCGGAATGCACGGACTTCCAACGTGGTCAGGTCACTGGGTGTCACTTGTGTCGTATGTTGTACGCGAGATTTCCACACCCCTAAACATCCCTAGGTCCACAGTTTCCGATACGATAGTGAAGTGGAAACGTGAAAGGACACGTTCAGCACAAAAGCGTACAGGCCGACCGTGTAGGTTGACTGACACAGACCGCCGATAGTTGAAGAGGGTCGTAATGTGTAATAGGCAAAGATCTAT
Source organism: Schistocerca nitens (assembly GCF_023898315.1). Classification (NCBI taxonomy): domain Eukaryota; kingdom Metazoa; phylum Arthropoda; class Insecta; order Orthoptera; family Acrididae; genus Schistocerca; species Schistocerca nitens. The sequence goes on from NC_064614.1 coordinate 76,165,550, forward strand.
CCACACCATCACACAGGAATTCCAATCTGCATCAGGATCCACTGCAAGTACTATAACAGTTAGGTGAGCGGTGAGTAGACTGCGATATCATTGTCGAGCGGCTGCTCATAAGCCACACATCACACCGGTAAATGCCAAACGTCGCCCTGCTTGGTGTAACAAGCGTAAACATTGGACGATTGAACAGTAGAGAAACGTTGTGTGGAGTGAAGAATCACGGTACACAGTGTGGCGATCAGATGGCAGGGTGTGGGTATGGCGAATACCCAGTGAACGTCATCTACCAGCGTGTGTAGTGCCAACAGTAAAATTCGGAGGCGGTGGTGTTATGGTGTGTTCGTGCTTTCCATGGAGTTGGTTTGCACAGCTTCTTGTTTTGCGTGGTACTATCACAGCACAGACCGACATTGTTGTTTTCAGAACCTTCTTGCTTCCCACTGTTGAAGACCAATTCGCAAATGGCGATTGCATCTTTCAGCACGATCGAACACCACTTCATAATGCACGGCCTGTGGCGGAGTGATTACACGACAGTAAAATCCCTGTAATGGACTGGCCCGCATAGAGTCCTGACCTGAATGCTATAGAACACCTTTGGGATATTTTGGAACGCCGACTTCGTGTCAGGCCTCACCGACCGACATCGATACCTCTCCTCAGTGCAGCACTCCGTGAAGAATGGGCTGCGATTTCCCAAGAAACGTTCCAGCACCTGATTGATGCAGCTATAGCGTAAGCTGTCATCAAGGCTAAGGGTGGGTGAACACCATATTGAATTCCAGCATTACCGCGCCACGAACTTTTAAGAGATTTTCAGCCAGGTGTCCGGATACTTTTAATCAGATAGTGTACGTGGACAAAGAAACGGGAGAAAACCTCACCCTAAACTCTTGGAACGATTTCAATCAAATTTGGTACACAAGAAATACTGTGGTGGTAAGAACCTCCACAATCCTATTGATGTGGAAAGAGGGGAGAAGGTAATCCACACACCGAGAGAGGGAAGGAGGAGATCGATACAAAATGGTGGGAAGGGGGAGATGGACAGAGAGAAAGGAGAGGAAGAAATGAACTACTGGCCATTAAAATTGCTACTCCAAGAAATAATGTAGGTCATAAACGGGTATTCATTCAACAAATACAGTACACTAGAACTGACATGTGATCTCATTTTCACGCAATTTGGGTGCATAGATCCTGAGAAATCAGTACCCAGAACAACCACCTCTGGCCGTAATAATGGCCTTGATACCCTCGAGCAATGAGTCAAACAGAGCTTGGATGGCGTGTACAGGTACAGCTGCCCATGCAGCTTCAACACGATACCACAGTTCATCAAGAGTAGTGACTGGCATATTGTGACGAGCCAGTTGCTCGGCCACCATTGACCAGACGTTTTCAGTTACTGAGAGATCTGGAGAATGGGCTGGCCACGGCAGCAGTCGAACATTTTCTGTATCCAGAAAGGCCCGTAAAGGACCTGCAACATGCGGTCGTGCATTATCCTGCTGAAATGTATTGTTTCGCAGGGATCGAATGAAGGGTAGAGCCACGGGTCGTAACTCATTTGAAATGTAACGTCCACTGTTCAAAGTGCCGTCAACGCGAACAAGAGGTGACCGAGACATGTAACCAATGGCACCCGATACCAAACCGCCGGGTGATACGCCAGTATGGCGATGACGCATACACGCTTCCAATGTGCGTTCACCGCGATGTCGCCAAACACGGATGCGGCCATCATGATGCTGTAAACAGAACCTGCATTCATCCGAAAAAATGACGTTTTGAAATTCGTGCACCCAGGTTCGTCGTTGAGTACACCATCGCAGGCGCTCCTGTCTGTGATGCAGCGTCAAGGGTAACCGCAGCCATGGTCTCTGAGCTGATAGTCCATGCTGCTGCAAACGTCGTCGAACTGTTCATGCAGATGGTTGTTATCGTGCAAACGACCCCATCTGTTGACTCAGTGATCGAGACGTGACTACACGATCCGTTACAGCCATGCTGATAAGATGCCCATCATCTCTACTGCTAGTGATATGAGGCCGTTGGGATCCATCACGGCGTTCCATATTACCTTCCTGAACCCACCAATTCCATATTCTGCTAACAGTCATTGGATCTCGATCAATGCGAGCAGCAATGTCGCGATAAGATAAACCGCAATCGCGAGAGGCTACAATCCGACCTTTATCAAAGTGGGAAACATGATGGTACGCATTTCTCCTCCTTACACGAGGCATCATAACAACGTTTCACCGGGCAACGCCGGTCAACTGCTGTTTGTGTATGAGAAATCGGTTGGAAACTTTCCTCATGTCAGCACGTTGTAGGTGTCGCCACCGTCGCCAACCTTGCGTGAATGCTCTGAAAAGCTAATCATTTGCGTATCACAGCATCTTCTTCCCGTCGGTTAAATTTTTGCGTCTTTAGCCCGTCATCTTCGTGGTGTAGCAATGTTAATGGCCAGTAGTGTATAAAGAGAATGGAGAGAGGAGGAGATGAACAGAGGAGTGAGGAGGACATGAAGAGTGGTAGTGGATAGCATTAGATGGACACAGGGAGGAGATGGACAGTCAGAGGGGGAGGATAAGATGAAGAAAGAGAGTTGGGAGGAGGACATGGAATTTTTAGGGGCAGGAGGAGATGAACAGATGGGGAAGAAGGAGGACAGAGGATATGGGAGTAGTTGGGCTCGGAGGGAGTGATGAGCAAACAGATAAATAGAGGGGAAGAATAAGATGGGCAGAGGAGAGGAGACGAACAAAGAACGGGGGATTGAGGAGGTGGGCAGAATGAGGGACTGGAAGAGGTAGTGGACGAGGGGTAGGAGATGGACAGAGAGAGAAAGAGGGAAGGAAGACGCGGACTAATAGAAGACTGAAATAAGTGCATATCTGGGAAAAGGTGGGTACTCAACTAGTTTAATATAAATGTCCCTAAATAATAATCTACAATATTCGCTAAATACTTACAATAGTATTTTTGGAAATTAAAATAATATGCGTAATACGCAAAACTAACATTATATATGTTTCAGCAGCGATAAATGTAAATTAGTGAGGAACAAAAGTCCGATACTTTGAAAGGTGCCAATTTCCTGGCAAGATTCCTTTAGTTTCGCTTGGAGTTTTAAATGTTCGGACGGCTCAGAAAGGAGCAGCGGCTGTTCTGGCCGTATACGGCACATTTAACATTGAGTGCAAATGAGAATACATTAGGTGGCTAACGCCAAGCCCGTTGCGCCCCACCTAGGACGACATTCATCTCTCGGCAGCACGCGTGGGCTCGGAGAAGCCGTCGCCGCATCGCAGAACTCTTATTTCAACCGGTTATAAATTTGGAACGAGAGGCCGTCGGACCATGTGAATCATTACGCTGTGCATACAAATGGGAGTGCAAATTTATTTAAATTTCCCCGCCGAGTTCTAGAGTGAAATAAAAAAAAAAGGAGAGCGGAGGAAAAAGAGAAATTTTAACATGTCTGATTGTGTTAATAGCATTTGAGAGCGAGGCACGTCTTTTATTCTACAGTGAAACACGTTTCCTGAAACAAGCTCATTGAGCATTAATAAAATTTACATAGGTGCTAATTACATTAAAATGTTTGTGTCTCTTCCATAAACAAGCGCAGCTTCCGCGTCGCCGTTCTGATGCTAATAAGAACAATATTAAAACCTCATTTGCTGACGCTTGTTATGCGGCAGGCGTACAACAAGTTAGTTGCAGAGAAATAACGCAGTGTGTACATCATGCATGTTCATTCCCAGTGGATACGCTACTAAAACGCACGTACGTATGCACGCACACACACACACACACACACACACACACACACACACACACACACACACACATACAACATTGCTACTTTCCCGTAGTGACAGTTGAACGTTGTCTAAAAGAAAATATCGCAGGGAGAAGGGAGAGAGCTCATAAATCTGACTATCCTTGGTTGCATTGTATTCTATGAAAGTTTCTGATCAATGTGAACCACTATGTTAAACTGGAATGTGTCAGCCTAGTGGAAAACGTTGGAAAACTTCAAAATCTGCAACCGATTCAAATAGTAACGAATCTTCGTTTTTTAGGGTGCGAAATTTCGTCATCGGAAAAATACCCGTCATTTTAATGGTGTGATGCTAACAGATTACCATGGAAACACCCCCAGACTATGGCTAAGCCGTGTCACTGCAGTATCCTTTCTTCTTGGAAGTTCGCAGGAGAGCTTCTGCGAAGTTTGGAATGTAGCAGAGGAGATTCCGGCGGCATTGAAGCTGTGGGGATATACCTAGGACGTGCATAGGGAGCTCAGTCGGTAGAGCACTTGCCCGCGAAAGGTAAAGATCTCGAGTTCGAGTCTCAGTTTGGTTCACAGTTTTAATCTACTAGGAAGTTTCACATCAGCACAAACTCCATAGCAGAGTGAAAATTTCGCTGAGGCACATTTTACTCCCTCGGTGCGGAAAGTGCATTGAGCAGAATATGTGACTGGCAGTAGCGTTTCACAATCTCCTATGTTCTCAGTCCGTTTCTCTCCAGAAGATGACATCTCGCGGACCTGTGAGGGGTACAGTCACATCTGCACGTTACAAGCCCCTTCTTCCGCACAACGTAATTATAACTTTCCAAGAACGCTACCGCGTCCACACCACTATTTTCATGCAAAATGGGGCGACACACATGTCGTTTGCCAGGTGATAGGTTTGCTTCGAAAAGCCTTCAGTAACGACCACATCATCGCTACGCAATTTCAAGATGTGTGACCTTCCAGATCCGCCGACCTACATGTATGTGACTTTTGGTTGTGGGGATAAATGAAAGACCGTGTCTATCAGGGATGACGCTGATTACACCAGATATGCTGAAAGGAATTGTCGATCTTGTCCTGTTACGGATGCAGCATGTTGCTGAGTCTAGATACCATTGCGGCGGCGCGGTTCTTTCCGTCCCTTTACGATGGACCTGCACCTACCTGTGAATATTGTCTCAGCACATCATCAGTAGGAAAGCCGAGTGAAACCTACTGTACTTCGACATGAACCAGGCTGCAATTTAAGCCACTAATCTACGTTTCGGGAGAAAGTTTTCACACAAACGAAAGGTTGGAAATTTTGTCCTCAATTAATATATTCTGAAACTTAGGTGAACAAGTATCACTGCCAAGCCTGTGCTAGTCTTAACACAGTCACTCGCAATCCCTTTCACTCACGTTAGCAAGTTTATGGTGTTGCATTTCCCGAAAACGTAATAGCTAAAAAATACGGCTTGTTTGTGATTGAGAATGCTCGCCAAATATAAAGTCTGTCGGTACCAAATGCAGTCACAGTTTTTCGCCACCGACCTGCTCAATACACCACGCGGAATATATGTCTTTTCTCGTCACAAAATTCACTTAAAAATTCCGAAATTTCTATACACACATCGGAATAGTATTGCCCTCACTTTCCAACACTTTTGATGTATGAAACACTGCTAGATCCGGCAACTTGTCATTTCCATCGGAACTACCACTACACACGTCCGATCTGTTTCACGGCTAGGTTTCGACTCTTCCCTAGAATACTCTAGAATACTCTGTCTTCTCTACCAGCAGAGAAAGGCGCGCGAAGAATATTGCTTTATCATTGGTCAATTTACTCAACAGCCAATAGCAAAACAACATTTTCCCGCGTCAGTCCGCGCTTTTCATCAATAACCAATCGCAAAATAGTAAACCTAACGACTGCACTTTTTACCGACGTAATTATCTAATATGCTGAAGTTTTGCTTATGCATAAAGTTATTTACTATTGTTATTTATACCTGAATTAACTTTCCCTTTACCATAAACTTACTTTACAAAACTATTCTACAAAAATCCCCTTTGTCCATACCCATACTTCTTCGAAATGTTGCCATACTAAATCCTACTACATAACTCGTTAAACAATTATCTTCATACTAACCTTCAACCACACTCACGCATCATGCATACTGCTAAAACACATTTATAACATTTTACATACACAAAAACACATAATAACACTTTATGAAAATACTAGAACAGTTTACGAAAAACATTCTATTACTTTAGTGCTCTCTAGTGGGCACAAGCGAAACTAAAATCACAGTCTCCCTATCCAATATTGTCCTCTATCGGCTGATACATAAACTACGTGCGCGTCCAGTCTCGCGTCACCATCTGTCACTCTCCAGCTCTGAGACACATCTCCCACTTAAACGCCTCCAAGGCAGGATCGTTATACGCCGCTACGCCTCACCATGCCGAATACATGTTGCAACTTGCGACTATATCCCAATAAACAGGCCAGAACTGCCCATATCATGTGTTTGACCATTCCTCCTCTTTACCCGCAGCCGTGCCACATTATGACTGCATACAGCGCCATATTTTCACCCGATGGCAGAAAATGGAACTAATACTTTTTTCCGTATACTTCGTGATTGCAACGGTTAATGAACACATCCATGACGTACTTACGTGCTGCAATTCTAAGTTAGTCACCAAACACAGATTTTTCTATGCATTGCGCGGAATAATGTTTTAAAATAATAGTCACTGAGTAAAACTACACTCCTGGAAATTAAAATAAGAACACCGTGAATTCATTGTCCCAGGAAGGGGAAACTTTATTGACACATTCCTGGGGTCAGATACATCACATGATCACACTGACAGAACCACAGGCACATAGACACAGGCAACAGAGCATGCACAATGTCGGCACTAGTACAGTGTATATCCACCTTTCGCAGCAATGCAGGCTGCTATTCTCCCATGGAGACGATCGAAGAGATGCTGGATGTAGTCCTGTGGAACGGCTTGCCATGCCATTTCCACCTGGCGCCTCAGTTGGACCAGCGTTCGTGCTGGACGTGCAGACCGCGTGAGACGACGCTTCATCCAGTCCCAAACATGCTCAATGGGGGACAGATGCGGAGATCTTGCTGGCCAGGGTAGTTGACTTACACCTTCTAGAGCACGTTGGGTGGCACGGGATACATGCGGACGTGCATTGTCCTGTTGGAACAGCAAGTTCCCTTGCCGGCCTAGGAATGGTAGAACGATGGGTTCGATGACGGTTTGGATGTACCGTGCACTATTCAGTGTCCCCTCGACGATCACCAGTGGTGTACGGCCAGTGTAGGAGATCGCTCCCCACACCATGATGCCGGGTGTTGGCCCTGTGTGCCTCGGTCGTATGCAGTCCTGATTGTGGCGCTCACCTGCACGGCGCCAAACACGCATACGACCATCATTGGCACCAAGGCAGAAGCGACTCTCATCGCTGAAGACGACACGTCTCCATTCGTCCCTCCATTCACGCCTGTCGCGACACCACTGGAGGCGGGCTGCACGATGTTGGGGCGTGAGCGGAAGACGGCCTAACGGTGTGCGGGACCGTAGCCCAGCTTCATGGAGACGGTTGCGAATGGTCCTCGCCGATACCCCAGGAGCAACAGTGTCCCTAATTTGCTGGGAAGTGGCGGTGCGGTCCCCTACGGCACTGCGTAGGATCCTACGGTCTTGGCGTGCATCCGTGCGTCGCTGCGGTCCGGTCCCAGGTCGACGGGCACGTGCACCTTCCGCCGACCACTGGCGACAACATCGATGTACTGTGGAGACCTCACGCCCCACGTGTTGAGCAATTCGGCGGTACGTCCACCCGGCCTCCCGCATGCCCACTATACGCCCTCGCTCAAAGTCCGTCAACTGCACATACGGCTCACGTCCACGCTGTCGCGGCATGCTACCAGTGTTAAAGACTGCGATGGAGCTCCGTATGCCACGGCAAACTGGCTGACACTGAGGGCGGCGGTGCACAAATGCTGCGCAGCTAGCGCCATTCGACGGCCAACACCGCGGTTCCTGGTGTGTCCGCTGTGCCGTGCGTGTGATCATTGCTTGTGCAGCCCTCTCGCAGTGTCCGGAGCAAGTATGTTGGGTCTGACACACCGGTGTCAATGTGTTCTTTTTTCCATTTCCAGGAGTGTAATTTCTCAGTACGGTTGTCGTGACCTTCATCTGTCCTTAAAAGACTCAAACCTTTAGGGTTTGTACTTTGATTTCTAATCTCTTGGGACAAAGGAATGTCGGTACTGTGGTAATACGCCAAGTTTTACGTATTTTATTTTTAGTCAGCTGGATGTCACTTGATTGAAGACAGTGGACAGACTTTTACGAACAGCAATGCAGGTGTCTACGAGAAATAGCTATTTAGAAATTAATGAGATGTAACAAAATAATTTTGTTTGAAGGATTTCGACGTTTTCTCTTTGTATACTGTTGCCTTTGTAAAGGTAGAATATAATACTTCCATATTTACGTAAAAATGATGGTCAGCTGTAAGGTACGTTTCTTAAATGACACACTATTTTTTTTTGTAAAAACTAAAATTTTTTGAGCCGTTTCGATTCTACAGCTGTGGAACACATTTTCAAATTAATTTGCTACCTGAGTTGCGTCACCAAGTTGGTGTGATGCTATATAAGCACACCAGTTATATGGTCATTCATTCGTCAAAATGCTTCCACGCCGTGTACATTTTGTTTACAGATGACGTCCTACCATTTACAAGACAACATTGAATATGGAAACGGATTATAATATGAGTGCTCACACATAAGAATTTCACTAAATATCGGGTATGCAGATCCGCACATATTACTTCTTCAGCATTAGTGATCCCCATGCGCAGCACCGCCGCGGAGGAGCATATAAGGCCGCGCTTAGCAGCTTGTCGTCCTTCGCACTCTGAGGAAGGCCGGACGACATGCGGCCGAAACATCATTTTAAGAAGTAGTATTTGCGGAGCTGCTTGCCGAAATTTGATGGGTTATTCAGTACGCCGCCAGAAGTTAAAATTGCTCATCTGGAGATACTGATGTTCTGTTTGAGCCATGTTTATTTCGTGTTGGTCGGTTTGAATGTTCTTTAACTAATGTTCAGGTTGTACCTGGTAAAGCACTTGACTACTGCAGCTGTTCGTGTTGATTCTGTGCGAAGTTCGTCCGGTGCGATTTTGAAAAGCTTTCCTCTTCGAGATTTATTGCCTTTAGGACATTTATGGTAGCCCAAATTGAAGTTGAAACGTCCCCATAGAAAAATTATACATGACTGTGCTTAAGTGACACACAATATTTTTTTAGCGCAACGCAATCTGACTTTCAATAATCCCTACAAAAGAATGGCCCTGACTAACTTTAACCTATACGTTTCACAAATCACTTACCTCACAAAAGTCTTCGTTACTCGAACTACTGCAATACAGCGAGCGCCACTACTGCCAGCTAAATAAAAGATTCAAACTACTGAAGTCACTAACTACTGATACGCATACTTAGCAAATGAAAGATTTTGATAGAGAACAAACAATGTATATACCTTAATAGTGTTCAAAAGTCATAATATATATAGCAGTTCATGACATCCAGTCTTACAAATGTACTCTCTGATGGACACACGTCCAGATCATCCGCTCTCAAAATTCCGCCATCAGTCTCCCCACATCCACCACTGCTGGCGGCTCACCTCCAACTGCGCAACGCTACGAGCTGTTAACATCCAGCTGCCCAACACTACAATAGCCAACAACAATGCAAACCAGCCACAGACTGCACACAGTACAGACAGTGATTTTCATACAGAGCGCTACGTGGCGTTACCAATAAAAAAACCTAAACAGCCTACTTACATAGCCCCCATGCTCCCCACAAAAAATTTTACAAATTGTTTTGGACACTGGCCAATAATGATTTGATAAAATTTTTCATAATTACAATAATAAAGATATCAAATGCACACACTTATTGATACAATGTTGTTCAAAAGCTAAAATTTTCTCACAGTCCTTAAAGACAGTCCTGATCATTCATCACAGTAAAATAGCAATGTTTTTCTCAAAGTCTCAGCAGTAAAAGAAAATGCACACGGAAGTAGTGGATTTCCATGCGGTCTTCAAGAAGTAGCGTTGTCCTTCCAACGGAAAGACAGTGCTGACTCTTGACATGCAGACAGGTAATGGGCCACAACGTAGCAAACCCACCGCAGAGTCAGTCGAAATTTTGAAGAATATTGATAGGTAGGTCATCACAGAGTAGACCCACTGTAGTCCTAGTAGAGAGTATGGTATTGGTGGGCCACCAGAGGTGCAGACCCACTGTAGTCCTTGTAGAAATAATGGTACTGGTGGATCATCAAAGGTGGAGACCCACTTCAGTCCTTGTAGAGACGGCCAGCAGCCATCTGTTGCGACTGTGCAGGTGCAAAATCACCATCAAAGAGTTTTGCGGATAATATAGCACGTCCATAAACCACCACTTGTCCACTCACAAAGTTTTTGGAATTATCCTTAGAACCAGCAATGCTGTTAACCAGTCCCTTGCTGAATTGTCAACACACGTGCAAACACTAACAGTCCCTACTTCTCACATATTGTCCATATACTATGACCAACAGAAACGTGTGCAGTGAAATGTAACTTACAAGTTACTTAATTTGATGAACTGGTGTCAGTTACAATTTTATAACATGTTGTTGTTGTTGTGGTCTTCAGTCCTGAGACTGGTTTGATGCACCTCTCCATGCTACTCTATCCTGTGCAAGCTTCTTCATCTGACAGTACCTACTGCAACCTACATCCTTCTGAATCTGCTTAGTGTATTCCTCTCTTGCTCTCCCTCTGCGATTTTTACCCTCCACGGTGCCCTCCAATGCTAAATTTGTGATCCCTTGATGCCTCAAAACATGTCCTACCAACCGATCCCTTCTTCTAGTCAAGTTGTGCCACAAACTTCTCTTCTCCCCAATCCTATTCAATACCTCCTCATTAGTTACGTGATCTACCCACCTTATCTTCAGCATTCTTCTGTAGCACCACATTTGGAAAGCTTCTATTCTCTTCTTGTCCACACTAGTTGACGTCCATGTTTCACTTCCATACATGGCTACACTCCATACACATACTTTGAGAAACGACTTCCTGACACTTAAATCTATACTCGATGTTAACAAATTTCTCTTCTTCAGAAACGATTTCCTTGCCATTGCCAGTCTACATTTTATATCCTCTCTACTTCGACCATCATCAGTTATTTTACTCCCTAAATAGCAAAACTCCTTTACTACTTTAAGTGTCTCATTTCCTAATCTAATTCCCCTCAGCATCACCCGATTTAATTTGACTACATTCCATTATGCTCGTTTTGCTTTTGTTGATGTTCATCTTATATCCTCCTTTCAAGACACTGTCCAGTCCGTTCAACTGCTCTTCCAAGTATTTTGCTCTCTCTGACAGTATTACAATGTCATCGGCGAACCTCAAAGTTTTTAATTCTTCTCCATGAATTTTAATGCCTACTCCGAATTTTTCTTTTGTTTCCTTTACTGCTTGCTCAATATACAGATTGAATAACATCGGGGAGAGGCTACAACCCTGTCTCACTCCTTTCCCTACCACTGCTTCCATTTCATGCCCCTCGACTCTTACAACTGCCATCTCGTTTCTGTACAACTTGTAAATAGCCTTTCGCTCCGTGTATTTTACCCCTGACACCTTCAGAATCTGAAAGAGAGTATTCCAGTTAACATTGTCAAAAGCTTTCTGTAAGTCTACAAATGCTAGGAACGTAGGTTTCCCTTTTCTTAATCTTTCTTCTAAGGTAAGTCGTAAGGTTAGTATTGCCTCACGTGTTCCAACATTTCTACGGAATCCAAACTGATCTTCCCCGAGGTTGGCTTCTACCAGTTTTTCCATTTGTCTGTAAAGAATTCGCGTTAGTATTTTTCAGCTGTGACTTATTAAACTGATAGTTCGGTAATTTTCACATCTGTCAACACCTGCTTTCTTTGGGATTGGAATTATTATATTCTTCTTGAAGTCTGAGGGTATTTCGCCTGTCTCATACATCTTGCTCACCAGATGGTAGAGTTTTGTCATGACTGGCTCTCCCAAGGCCATCAGTAGTTCTAATGGAATGTTGTCTACTCCCGGGGCCTTGTTTCGACTCAGGTCTTTCAGTGCTCTGTCAAATCCTTCACGCAGTATCTTATATCCCATTTCGTCTTCATCTACATCCTCTTCCATTTCCATAATATTGTCCTCAAGTACTTCGCCCTTGTATAAACCCTCTATATACTCCTTCCACCTTTCTGCCTCCCCTTCTTTGCTTAGAACTGGGTTGCCATCTGAGCTCTTGATATTCATACAAGTGGTTCTCTTCTCTCCAAAGGTCTCTTTAATTTTCCTGTAGGCAGTATCTATCTTACCCCTAGTGAGACAAGCCTCTACATCGTTACATTTGTCCTCTAGCCATCCCTGCTTACCCATTTTGCACTTCCTGTCGATTTCATTTTTGAGACGTTTGTATTCCTTTTTGCCTGCTTCATTTACTGCATTTATATATTTTCTCCTTTCATCAATTAAATTCAATATCTCTTCTGTTACCCAAGGATTTCTATTAGCCCTCGTCTTTTTACCTACTTGATCCTCTGTTGCCTTCACTACTTCATCCCTCAGAGCTACCCATTCTTCTTCTACTGTATTTCTTTCCCCCACTCCTGTCAATTGTTCCCTTATGCTCTCCCTGAAACTCTCTACAACATCTCGTTCTATCAGTTTATCCAGGTCCCATATCCTTAAATTCCCACCTTTTTGCAGTTTCTTCAGTTTCAATCTGCAGATCATAACCAATAGATTGTGGTCAGAATCCACATCTGTCCCAAGAAATGTCTTACAATTTAAAACCTGGTTCCATTATATAATGTATCTGATACCTTTTAGTATATCCAGGATTCTTCCAGGTATACAACCTTCTTTTATGATTCTTGAACCAAGTGTTAGCTATGATTACGTTATGCTCTGTGCAAAATTCTACAAGGCGGCTTCCTCTTTCATTTCTTCCCCCCAATCCATATTCACCTACTATGTTTCCTTCTCTCCCTTTTCCTACTGACGAATTCCAGTCACCCATGACTATTAAATTTTCTTCTCCCTTCACTACCTGAATAATTTGTTTTATCTCGTCATACATTTCAATTTCTTCATCATCTGCAGAGCTAGTTGGCATATAAACTTGTACTACTGTAGTAGGCATGGGCTTTGTGTCTATCTTGGCCACAATAATGCGTTCACTATGCTGTTTGTAGTAGCTAACCCGCACTCCTATTTTTTTATTCATTATTAAACCTACTCCTGCATTACCCCTATTTGATTTTGTATTTATAACCCTGTAATCACCTGACCAAAAGTCTTGTTCCTCCTGCCACCGAACTTCACTAATTCCCACTATATCTAACTTTAACCTATCCATTTCCCTTTTTAAATTTTCTAACCTACCTGCCCGATTAAGGGATCTGACATTCCACGCTCCGATCCGTAGAACGCCAGTTTTCTTTCTCCTGATAACGGCGTCCTCTTGAGTAGTCCCTGCCCGAGATCCGAATGGGGGACTATTTTACCTCCGGAATATTTTACCCAAGAGGACGCCATCATCATTTAATCATACAGTAAAGCTACATGTCCTCGGGGAAAATTACGGCTGTAGTTTACCCTTGCTTTCAGCCGTTTATAACATAAGAATACAATAACGAGGGTACAAAATACATCATTAAAGAACATAACAATACAGATAACATTTGTAGTAAAACAGGCTTTACCAAAGAATAGAAATAAACATGCACATCAGTGTTACAAGAATTATGACATAAGTACATACATAAAGATCAGAATAACTTTTGAAACATCAACTTCAAGTATGAGCAACAAAACAGAACAGATAAATAATGTCTAAACATCTTTACAAAGTAAATAACATAGTATTAGAAAAATTCTACAACATAACTCTCATCAACTAAACATATAAACACAGGAAAAACACAAATACACAAGTGTACACAAACACATAGCAGAATAACACAAGAGGAAAGGGCAGGGTTTGTTTTCAGTGTACCATTTGGTACTGCAGTCCAACCCAAAACTTCATTCCATAGATCTTTCGTTTTATTTCAACATTTGTTTCCACCAAAAAAATCCTATCAAAGCATGCTTTCTGTATTTATATGTTCACATATTTCTTACCTCATTATTTACTTTCCATTATCTTACCTCATTATTTATTTCCAAGAAAATCCTACTACTGAAGGCACTAACTACTGATAGGCATAGTTAGCAAATGAAAGTATTTGATAGAGAACAAACAATGTATTTACCTTAATAGTTTTCAAAAGTCATAATATATATAGCAGTTGATGACATCCAGTCTTATAAATGTACACTCTGATGGACACACGTCCAGATCATCCGCCGTCAAAATTCTGCCATCTGTCTCCCCACATCCACCACTGCTGGCGGCTCACCTCCAACTGCACAACGCTATGCGCTGTTAACATACAGCTGCGCAACACTACAATAGCCAACAACAATGCAAACCAGCCGCACACCGCACACAGCGCAGCCAGTGATTTTCATACAGAGCGCTACGTGGCGTTACCAATAAAAAAAACCTAAACAGCCTACTTACAATGTGCCTACTAACACGGTTACTTCTGACAGCTACATATGAGTAATTTGCCAATTCGGCCGATTGTGAACTTTACTGACAGTCCAGCATAGAAATTAAGCAACAAACTAGATTCTCTCATTAGTGTATATTACACATTTGAAACTAAACGTAATGTAAAGAGTACTGTCGAAGTTGTATACCATATTGAAGACACTCAGATTCCAGTGTGGGAAAGTTTGTTTCATTTGATATAGATAACTTACATGCTAATGTGTCAATAGGAGAAACCATTGAAATAATTTGCAGTAATCTGCTGAAATGTGAGAAAATTTACGTGTAAGAAATACAAGCGATTACTGACCTGCTTCAGGCACTATTTCTTATAATAATTTCGCTTCATGTAATTCAAATTACTCGTAACCTAAAGTATTAGCAATGGGTAGTTGTCTTGAAGGTAGCCTGGCAAATATTTTAGTCAATCACATTGAAAATTTGTTTTCTGAAAGTATAAAGACACGGTGAATAAGATAGCTCATTACGAAAGCTACGTCGACAACACTTTGGTTTTGTTTAACGTTATAACAGAACACATTAATCAGATGTTCATTCATCTTAATAGGTCACAACCAAACATGAATTTCTCTGTGAAACTAGAAAAACAGAGAACTATAATTTTTTCAGCATTGGGAATAATGAACATCAAAGGCTCAATTGAGTTTGGCAACTGCCGTAAATCAACAACGACTAATGCTATTACCCGTACCGGCTAACACCATCCGCATTCACATAAAGTATCTTGTTTCAGATGATGACAAGTAGGATGATAAACGTTCCTCTTGATACGAAGGAAGCGAGTAAAGAGTTATACATGTTGAATCAGAGGCTTACAGAAACTTTATGATGGTCTGTGTGACCGACACCGTTATTTTCACAACTGATGATCAACAATGCAGTTCTTTAAGAAACTGTTGTTATACTAAGTGTTGTTATACTGGAATGATTTCAGCAATGGTATCACAGAACTGAAGAATATCTATAAAGAAAATAATGTAGATTGAATTACACTAAGGAAGGAGTAGACAAAATAAAAAGTTAGGCATATACTACTTCGCCATACTATAGGCGTGTTTCTGACGAAATAGATAGGGCATTCCATAATACGAAAGTACACATAAGCTTCAGTTCGCAAAATCGGCTAAGGAGCTCTCGATGAAGTGACACCCACAAGGTAGTTTTGATGAAACAGTCTGGAATCTATAAAATTGATTGTGACAGTTGGAAAAATATGGCGTGGAACGGATGGGGAGATGATTTGCCACTAGTTTGAGAGAACATCATAATACTCTTACAGTAACAAATCTTCGTTTGTCAATTACTCTAGTGGTAGTAATCATGCAGCAAATGGTCCTAATGCATAAGAAGTTTTATGCAGAAAGTTTAATGAATATCCATCTAGAGTTGGAAATTTATGCCGCTTTTAGTAGACATACAGAGTGTGTCTTAAATGAACACGTGGATTTGAAAAACAAATATTTCCTTCAGAATTTTAAGAAGATGCTATGTTCACTTTTGTGTATTTCGTATTTTCAGGCCTTAAATTCACGCATCCTTATTCACTCCTCTCCTTGCCTTTGAATTTCACTGATATTCAATTTGTTTTTCAACGTCACCCCTCTCCTCGTTATTTTGCATTTACATTAACAGACATCCAATATTTTTGTACTATGTATTATGTTATGATAGCGTGGTACAACCAGTATGGTGGCCTGCCCTGCGATACGTGTCGTATCCGTTGATGGCTGAATCGAATTTTACAGATTTTTTACATATACTTGAAAGAAATAAAATTTCATCTTTCGATACATTTTCTTTTTTAAAAAAGTTGTTGAATGCTTCTTTAATTGACGACCCCGTTTCTCTTAACAAGAAGTTTGTAACGGCTCATACTTTCACTCGATCCTTGTTATGTAATAATTTTTAACAGTGGTTATTACCTTTTCTTACCGGTTAACACCCATTTTTCTGCCAACACTTTGATGTTGTATCGCTGTTATTAGTTTAATATAAGATACATATAAATGACGTTGAGAGACATTTTATACGTCTCTGTGAGATCACTAGTTCAATTCGAAACGAATGTTTATTGTGTATAATCGGAACATTTGTATCTGGTTTTCTTTTCGTTGATTTCCATCTAATTTCGTAACCATCACAGAACTGAATATCTATACCTACCGTTTGCCGAAACACAAGGTCGAGATATAGACTTTTTTTTGCTGCAGAATGTCTTTGTAAGGAAATTGTGCTGATTCATCACGGATAATATAATTTCAGGAATATTATAAATTCAGGCAGGTGCTGGATGAAGAAATTATCTACGTCTACGTCCACGTAGAAACTCCGTAATCCACCGTACAGTGCGTGTATATGGTACCTAGTCACTTCCTTTCTTGTTCCACTCGCAGACAGAGCAGAGTAAAAAGGACTATCTATTTGCTTCCGTATTGGACCTAATTTCTCGTATCTTATCTTCATGGTCCTCATGCGCGGTGTACGATGGTGGCAGCAGAATCTCTCTGCAGTCAGTTTCAAATGCCAATTCTCTAAATTTTCTCAACAATGTTTTTCCAGAAGAATGTCGCCTTCCAGCGATTCTCAATTGAGTTCCCAAGGCATGCCCGCAAAACTTAAGTGTTGTTCGCACCTACCGGTAACAAATCCAGCAGCTCGCCTCTGAATTGCTTCGATGTCTTCCTTTAATCCGACCTGGTGCCGATCCCAAAAACTCGAGCAGTACTAAAAAATAAGTTGCACTGGCGTACTATATACTGTCTTCTTCACAAATGAAACACGCGTCCCTGGAATTCTCCCAATAAATAGAAGTCGACCATTTGCCATCCCTATCACAATCCAAGAATCCTCGTTCCATTTCATATCGCTTTGCAACCGTACGCCAAGATATTTAAACGTCGTGACTGTGTCAAGTTGGACGCTACAAATGCTGTATCCGAACATAAGGGTTTATTTTCCCACTCATCACCAGTAACATTTTTGTTCATCACACTAAATAGAAACTTTTTCTGAGTCATTTTGCATCCTCCTACAGTCACTCAACTTCGATACCTTACTATACAGCACAACATCATCAGCAAACAACGAAGACTGCTGTTCACTCAGTCCGAGAAATCGTCTATGTATATAGAGAACAATAGCGGTCCTATCACATTTCCCTGGGGCAATCCTGACGATATTCTGGCCTCTAATGAACACTCGTCGTCGAGGGCAACATACTGCGTTCCACAAATTGAAAAGTCTTTGAGACATTGAAAGGTGGCTACACTGAGCCACAGCGCCAGAGATTGCGCCAAAGAGTATTATTCAGCCGCCTCCACAGGCAGTTCTTGTCGAGAATTCGTGGTGGAGAGTGCTTGTTGAGATGTAGCAGTGGTGAGTCGTTGTTGAGAAGTTCCCATGGAGAGTGCTTGTTCAGAACTTGTAGTATTGTTTTGATGGGCTAGACACCAGATGTTGTTGGATTGGGGATGCTGTAATGATTAGAGTGTGCTTTTCGTCAATATATATGAAGGTAAAAAAATTCCATTTTTTATTATTTTAATGTCTTAAACAATAATGCCTCTTGGTCACAGGTTCAGTCAACAAAGTATCTGGCTCGTGTTCTTGTATTAGACTGTATTTCTGGTCTCTATGTGCAATTATAGTATTTCTGTTTATTTTTTTAATTACCTCAGTATAAATTGCATTTAAAATATCTTGTCCTATTGAGGAAGAACTGTGCCAGATGTGTATGTTAATCACACTTCCACACACAGAACAGCTACACTTGTGTTTTGTTGTTTCGTAGGTTTTATAGTTGCTGCGGACTTAATTAATTAATTGTGTTAACAGAAGTTTTCTTTCATTCTTTGTTGTTGTTCTACGGTTACGAGACTGCGTAACCGTACAGTCAGCTACTAAAATTAAAATTATTTGCATTTTTAATTTAATTAAGCCCCCATGCACATGGCGACCCTAGCAGGATCGTCCCTTGGAATTCTTCTGCTTGTATAAACAGTAGACAGTAGTATTGTTGTAGTAATTCGTAGTTTAGTAATTGTAGTCTATATTGCATGTGTAGATTTGGTAATTGTCATTCTTCTAATGGAATTTTTTTTGCAGAATTTAATTTTTGTTGTCTTGTATACGGGTTTGATAATTTTCGTATAGTGACGAGTTTTGTATGTTTTGTAAATGATTACACGGTCGATGAAAAAGGCAAAAATGATGAATAGTCAGAATAACGAAATTGTTGACATGGCGAAGTCGCCAACACAGGAGAACAGGATGATGAATAATCAAGTGGAAAACAATTTAATAAGTCGGGAATATAGTCCCGAAACAGTTCAAAATTTTTCACAATAAAAAAATTTACAGAATACGAGATTAACGACAGAAGATATGGAGCAGTTGATGAGTGCTATATTAAATTTGGGATCACGAATGGAAACACGGTTAGACTCACAAATAGGAACAATTAAAACTGAGATAGGAAGAATTAAAACGAAGATGGAAACTTTGACAACACGATTAGACTCACGAATAGGGACATGTGTAAAAAATACGAAAGATTAATCAAAGAAAGAAATTAGAGAAGAAGTACAACTGATTTTGAATGCTCAAAATAATAGTTTAATTTCAATAGAAATTAGACAAGAGGAACAGGACAGAGAACAGGAAGAAAGAGATCGTGTGATAGTACAGAAATTTTCAGAGTTAAATTTACTACGTGCACACAATAAGGAAGAAATATTTGAAAGAATCGAGGAATCTGTACCAATTGACAGAATAAATAACCTAATGCAACAGTATAAACAGTTAACTACTAAATGTGTCAATACCGAAACCCGAGTCGCGACACTTACAGAAGACGTAAATAAACAGAAAGAACAGATAGGTGACTTATCGGAAAGAAGTGAGGAGATTTCAGATAAACTGACAAGTTTTAGTTTAAATGGGGACAGAGATTCAGATGATACAGCTCCATTGCCATTTTCAGAAACCGAAGAGTACCAGCACATAAATAAGCATGTTGAAAATCAGGGAAAATTTAATGAACGCGTTAAAATGGAGTTTGAGGCATTACAAAAGCAAGTCAAACAAATTGAAGGCGAAATCGTAGGAAAAGACAGCAGAAGAAATTTAGAATTACATATAGCGGAGGGCTTTGAAGACAATAATTTATTTCATTTACGGGATGCAACAAGAGAGCGCCAGGCGCGAACTTGACAGTAATCGACGCGGTAGGTCTTTGTCGCCACGAGGAGAAAACTTTGACTATAAACACTTCTTAACTGTTCGGAAATTTAAGATCTTTCGCAATTCTAAGAACGACATACATCCATGTTCATGGTTAGATTAATTTATGTACGCACTTCCACTAAATTGGCCACTAAGTCACAAACTGGAATTTATGTGTGGATATTTAGAAAACGAACCGGCGACGCGGATGCGCGCCCTTATTAGAGATTGTAATAATCTAAATGATTTTTATCATGCATTTCTATCGGCATATTGGTCCGAAAACACGCAAGACAGAGTCAAACACAGTCTTATTATGCAGCGTAATTTTAAACAGTCTGAGTTCCGCACGCCAGCACAATACTTTGAAGACATGATTCGAAAGAATCAGTTCCTTTCCAGCCCTTATAGCCCCACTGAATTAATTGGCATTTGTTTAACTAAGCTGCCACAATCCATAAGACAAATTGCTTTAGCCGGAAGATGTAAAGACGACATTGAGACTTCTAAGACGTTGCTACAAGAACTTGAATATGACAACGACGACGGGACTTCTTGCAATTTTTTCAGTAACAGTAATTACAATACATTTTCAGAGGAAAAGGATAATGATCGGAACGGACGTTACATGGGTAATTTTGAGAATGAAAGACGAAACAGACAGGACAATAGATACCAGCCTTATGACAATAACAGACGTTCTAACAGAAATTACACAGACAATTATAATAACGGTAATTCCTACCGGAATGATCAATCATACGGAAACAGTAATCGGTATCATCAAGACAGAAATTATTCATACAATAATAGAAATTCTTACTACAGAAATAACCAGGGTAGTAGATACAACAATAATTTCAGAAGTGACAGTCGAAATTACACAAGAAGTAGTTATGCAGATAGACAGGAAAATAGAAATTTTAATAACAGACACAACCAAGAATTTACATCTAACAGACAGGAGGGACCTAATTGGCATCCTCCGCGTGACAGAAATTCTGAGAGACAAGTGCAAATCGTAGAAATTGATCCGTGAAATGACGCGAATAATCAGTGTCCTCAGGGGATTCACTACACTAAGTGAATATGTGCCGTAGTGTGCACAGGGCCCCGAGCTGTAGTGGTGCTATTTCCCTTTTAGTTTTCTGCACCGGTGCCTACTCTTCTACTGTTCTTTGTATCTATCAAAATAACTCTTCAACTATCAATCTATCTAGAGAGTCGGTAAATAATAACCGGATATGATTAATTTACCCAAAAGAGATTTCGGAAATTACCGTTTGGACTTACTGTATCTTCTGCAGCATTCATTAGTAGTTTAAACGAAATTTTACCTGTTTATATTCGTAATAATATTACTTCATATGTTGACGATATTCTTATTGCTAAACGTTCCTGGAGTGAGCATAACAAAATTTTGGATTCATTATTACGTATTTTTGCAAGAGTTGGCATTACAGTGAACTTGGAAAAATCTGAATTTGGTCGTTCTCAGGTGAAATTTCTTGGTCACATTATTTCTACAGAACGTATTCTTCCTGATCCAGAGAAACTAGACGCTATTCGTAATTATGCTGTTCCTACCACAAAACGTGATGTTCGTAGTTTCCTTGGTGTCTGTAATTTTCTTAGATGCTTTGTTAGATTGGACGATTTGGCCACACCTCGTTTATGTGAACTATCTGGAAAGAATTCTAATTGGTGTTGGGATGAGGAAGCTCAATCAGAATTTGAACAACTTCGTGATGCTTTAGTTGCTGCTTCACTTCTTTCACATCCGGATTTATCTAAAGATTTTTGTTTGGCGACGGACTCGTCATACAAAGGCCTAGGTGCACATTTATTTCAATAGATAGAAGAAAACGGCGTTGTAGTACAGAAAACTATTGCCAATCTGTTCTTGCCAAATTCAAATTATGTCAAAAGGCTAAGCCGCCAACTATTTCTCACAGAGCACCGTTGCTTCCTATCATTCCAACGAAATTAAAGGACATGGCTGCAGTCGATTTGTTCGGTCCAGTGGTTCGTTCTACTAATGGTTTTGCGTACATTTTGGTAGCAGTGGAATTGACATCAAAATATGTGTGTTTTACACCTTTACGCAAAGAAACAGCTCGTTCAGTATCTAATGATTTCATCAAACATTTTCTTAAAGAAGTGGGTCATGTTGATAAGGTTATATCAGATAATGGATCACAGTTTCGCTCTAAAATTTGGCTTCGTACTCTACGGCGTCGTAAGATTAAACCAATTTTCATTTCACTTTCTCACCCGCAATCTAACGCTTCAGAGAGATGGATGAAGGAAATCAATAAATTGTGTCGTCTTTATTGTCATCAGAATCATAGAACTTGGGATCAGTATCTTCATATTTTTCAAAACATTCTGAATGAACTCCCTAATGATTCAACTTCTTTACCGCCGATATTGATATTAAAAAATAAAGCACCGAGAAATCGCATTTCTGAAATCATTCCTTTTCCGCCTTCACGGAAACTGCGGCATTCTGAAGTTGTGAACCCGGCTCTGCAAAATATTGCATCTGCGGCTACTAGAAGAGAGAAATCAGCTAAACGTCCTGGTAGTTTAAAAACTTTGTCAGTTGGTCAAAAGGTGTTAATTAAATCTCACCGTTTGTCTCACAAAGGAAAAGGTTTGTGTCGCAAATTTTTTCTGCTTTATAACGGTCCATATAGAGTTCACAAAATTATTCATGACAACACTGTCGAAGTATAAACCCTTAAATCTCGACGCTCTAAGGGAGTACATCATATATCTAACGTTAAAATTTTTGTGGAATGACATACTTTTGAGACATCAACAGATATACGTAAACACACGGAGAGTACAAGGATACCGCGCCGTGTTCCGGTGGCGGTACAGACTCAAAGCAACAGTCAAGTCTGCGCGCCGCACAAGGCAGTCATTGACCGCAAACAATTACTTCTTACGTCACGCGTACCTACAGCTGATCGAGCGCTCAGTGCGAATGCACTGGCAGCCGTAAACAAATACACAGTCTAGTTTCTTCGAATAAATTCAGTATAAACCTATAGTGACTTGATAAATTATGTTATTAACGTTCAGTATTTTTCAGGATACGGTTGTATAAAATATTTAAGACCTTCAGGTAAATTCTGTGTGTCTCCGACGTTAAGAGGACTTGCTATCGAGAAAATTTCAGGAAGAATGTAATTTCGAAGAAGAAACTAATAAACTAAAAAGGTAACTATCAATTGAGTTTATTTTTCAGGTAACATATTTCCAATTAGGTACGTACTTTCGACGTAGTTTGCTGCTCCCGATTACGTGATTCATACCTTGTGCTAAATTTCATGTTCTATGAATTTACTTGTGAAGCGACGTGCTTGCGTTCATTAACTGATTTTGACAATGTTTTATTAATGAACAGGGTTGATACTTGTGTATATTATGCATCGCTTGGCTGCTATGCTTTTTTCACTGATGTCATATTCTTCTATTATGTGCCTGCTGTGCTTATTTATTTAAATTATAATTGTCACCTGATTAATTGTGCTGATGTGGTTATGTATGTAGGATACACTTTGTGATTTATCTGCTTGCGCCTTCATGTTTACTTATTAAGATTACATATGAACATTTATTTGCTTATGCTGATATGATGCTAATGACCTGTTTATCATGTAAGATACATATTTGCTGCCTTGCGTATGGATTGCATATTTATACATTTCTGTTTGTTGTCATAACTACTCTTTAATTTGGTATATAGAAATGCTGGTATACGGTGTACAAACGTGGAGTTTAGGTCACACTATGGTATTAATTATAGATTGTTCGCTTGGCAGAGCCTCGTTGGAGGAATTGTGCTGCATCCACTTGTTGACATTCTGTTCTCCACTGGTATATTTACTCGCTATTGCATGTTTTGCCTACGCTTAGTGCCTTATATTTTAAGATAAGAAAATGAACTGCTATAATTCTACGAACGACGTTGGTACAAGAAAGTTCATTGAAGTCACATGAGCTGGAGGTTTTATGGAAGCTGTATAAATTTATGCTAATAGGAAGGAAGCTAACGACATGACATACCAACACTAGGTTTAGACCATTGACAGACATTACACTGCATTTTTCGTGAGCAATTGAAATAGTAAGTGACACTTGACACAAGAAATACTCCACATGTTTGCTTCTGTTTTGCCATGATTCTTGAAGTGGTGTACACACTGTGATATATTACGATCATTAACACTCCGTACTCGTACTTACTTACTGAGAGTTATTCAAACTAAAGCCTGTTAGAGGTCATGTATGCATTTCTTTTATTTAATGATGGACAAGGTAACCAAAATGTATTTTATAATTCATAATGAGTAGAAGATTTGGGTCAGATGGATTACACAGAGGTTGTGTGTCGACATTGTGTCTTCAGATTGCATGGGATGATGAATTGAAGTTTGCACTAGGATTTTCTCTGTACTTGTTCGAGGAAACTGACTAGAGGAAAGAGTTGTTATGGATGTGAAATGATATTGGTGATAAGGTTTATATGTATCGACGTATTGAAGAGGTATTATTGAGGTATTGAGATTATGTGAAGTTGATGATTATTGGAGTTTTCGTGGACAAGAGGTAAGGTAAATGGTATTGGTGATAAGGTTTATATGTATCGGCGTAAGAGGTATTATTGAAGTATTAAGTTTATGTGATGCTGATGATTATTGGAGTTTTGGTGGATAAGAGGTAAAGTAAATGAGGAGTATATTTTTTTGTTGGTTTATATGGAACAAGGAGGATGAAGATGGCTGACTAGAACACTCAAGTAGATGGAAGATTGTCTACACACACACTTTGTTAAATCAATAAGCAGTGTATACTTTTATTTTGGAGAGAGGAAGTAATTGCATATCTTGGCACACTGACAGTTGTTCAGCAACCGTACATTTTGATTTGGCTTGGCAAACATTGGTCTTGACATGATGACTACGACGTTGACTAACTGTTATTGACTGTTATACATTGCTGCCACTACTACTTGATACACAAGTTGAACATAAAATTTTGGACAGAATTACATTTACACAGTTAACACTATTCAATTACACAGTAGTACTTAATGTGGATGAAAGGTGAGTGAGTGTGCTTTGTGTGTTTTCCTTTCCTAATCCCAAATAATTAGTACCGACCTATCTCCTAAATATTATTTTTCTTGTTTGTTGTGGCTTGCACTGACACCCATAAATATTATAGGTTTACTGTTATTTGTGTATTGTAATAGTTAATATGACAATTATCTGATATCATATGTGCGTTTAATATAATTTGTATGTTTAGTGTAAGAGCGTTGATAATAATATTGTAAAAGCAATTGTGTGTGCATTCAAACTGTTGTTCGTGCTAGCACCTATTCAACATTGCTGGGTGCCACTTGGAAATGTTTAATTTCTGCTGATAAACTCTGATGAACTGTCTAATTAGTGATAGTGAATATTATGGACTGTTACGTGCACTTCTTCTACATGATTGGTGCCACTAGGACATGTTTAATTTCTGATGATAAACTCTGATGAACAGTGTGATTAGTGATAGTGAATATTATGGACTGCTGTCTGCACCTGCTCAACATTGCTGGGTGCCACTGATGGACTGCTTCTACTGAGATAATGTCATTTGTTGGTGTCTGCACCTGTTCAACATTGCTGGGTGCCACTGATGGACTGCTTCTACTGAAATGATGTCACTTGTTGGTGTCTGCACCTGTTCAACATTGCTGGGTGCCACTGATGGACTGCTTCTACTGAAATGTTGTCACTTGTTGCTGTCTGCACCTGCTCAACATTGCTGGGTGCCACTGTTGGAACTGCTCAACCAGTGATGAGATGTCACTTGTTGCTGTCTGCACCTGTCAACATTACTGGGTGTAACTAATGGAACTGCTTCTACTGAAATGATGTCACTTGTTGGTGTCTGCACCTGCTCAACATTACTGGGTGCCACTGATGGAACTGCTTCTCTGAAATGATGTCACTTGTTGCTGTCTGACCTGCTCAACATTGCTGGGTGCCACTGATGGAACTGTTTCTACTGACATAATGTCACTTGTTGGTGTTTGCACCTGTTCAACATTACTGGGTGCCACTGTTAGAACTGTTTCTACTGAAATGATGTTACTTCTTGCTGTCTGCACCTGTTTAACATTGCTGGGTGCCACTGATGGAAATGTTTCTACTGAAATAATGTCACTCGTTGGTGTCTGCACCTGTTGACCATTGCTGGGTGCTACTGCTGGATCTGTCAACTACTTGTTTATTGAACAATGGAAAGCATTTTATGTGAATATCTGTATAAACTGATTTTTTGTGTATTTACTGTTTGTGAAATGTTGTGAGACTCTTACCTACACCTATTTGACATTGCTGGTGCCATTGATTGAATGGTACTTGGGTAAACTATTATGTAAAATCACATGTATGAAAGCATTTGTATTCCTTAATGTATTTTATACATTAGGTTATGGAATGGTCAGTGCAAAGCCAAAATTTATTTAGTGAAGTGATATTTACTTATTAATATTATCTTTTATTTTTGTCTGTATTTTTTGAACGAATTTGGTGGTATTTTCACCACCAATGCTGGCAAAAATACCATCAAATTCTAGCCCGTGGAGGAGGGGCATATGAAAGGTGGCTACACTGAGCCACAGCGCCAGAGATTGCGCCAAAGAGTATTATTCAGCCGCCTCCACTGACAGTGCTTATCGAGAAGTCGTGGTGGAGAGTGCTTGTTGAGATGTAGCAGTGGTGAGTCGTAGTTGAGAAGTTGCGGTAGTGAGTGCTTGTTCAGAATTTGTAGTATTGTTTTGATGGGCTAGACACCAGATGTTATTGGATTGGGAGGCTGTAATGATCAGAGTGTGCTTTTCGTCAATATATATGAAGGTAAAAAAATTCCGTTTTTTTTATTATTTCAATGTCTTAAACAATAATGCCTCTTGGTCACAGGTTCAGTCAACAAAGCATCTAGCTCGTGTTCTTGTATTAGACTGCATTTCTGGTTTCTATGTGCAGTTATAGTATTTCTGTTTTTTTTAATTACTTCAGTATAAATGTTGTTTAAAATATCTGGTCTTATTGAGGAAGAACCGTGAAAGATGTGTACGTTGAACCACACTTCCACATACAGAACAGCGACACTTGTGAATTGTTGTTTCGTAGGTTTTATAGTTGCTGGGGACTTAATTAATTAATTGTGTTAACGGAAGTTTTCTTTCGTTCTTTGTTGTTGTTCTATGCAGTCAGATTGCGTACTAATACTAGTCAGGGCCAACCGGTTACGAGACTGCGTAGCCGGACAGACAGCGACTAAAAAATTAAAAAGTATTTGCATTCATTATAGATAATTAAGCCCCCATGCAACATTCACATATATCTGAACCTATACTGTGTGCTCGTAAGTTCTTTAACAGCCCGTTATGGGGCACCGTGTCGAATGACTTCCAGAAAACTGGAAATATGGAATCTACCTGTTACCCTTCATCTATAGTTTGCAGTATAGTACGGGAGAAAGGTGAAAGCAGAGTTTCACACGAGCGATGCTTTCTAAAACCACGCTGATTCGCTGACATAAGATTCTTGGTTTCAAGAAAATTTATTGTATTCAAAATGAGAGCGTGGTCAAGCATTCTGCAGCAAACTAATGTTGGGGATATTGATCTGTAAATTTTCGAGTGTATTCTTTTGCCTTTTCATATACGGGAGTCGCCTGCGCTTTTCTCCATTCGCTTGGGACTATGTGCTGGCCGAGAGATTCGCGACAAATGTAAACTAGTAGAACACAATTTGAAAAACCGAGTTGGGTTTACATCCGCATCTGGTGATTTATTTGTTTTCAACTTTTTCAGTTGTTTCTCTATGCTGGGAACACTTATTGCTATGTTGTTTATAAGGAAGTCTGTTCATGGCCAAATGACGGGCCGGCCGTTCTGGCCGAGCGGTTCTAGGCGCTTCAGTCTGGAACCGCGCGACCGCTACGGTTGCAGGTTCGAATCCTGCCTCGGGTATGGATGTGTGGGATGTCCTTAGGTTGTTTAGGTTTAAGTAGTTTTAAGTTCTAGGGCTCTGATGAGCCCATATGTTAAGTCCCATAGTGCTCAGAGCCATTTGAATCGAATGACGGTATGTTTGTACGATTCCCCTGCGTGAACGATTTCGTGAACTTGAAATTTAAAACTTCGGGTTTCGTTTTGCTGTCTTCAACTGCCACATCAGACTGGTTCAGCAGGTGACTAGATGTAAGTCTTAGGCCCACTTCGCGACAGTACAAGCGACCAGAATTTTCTAGAGTTCTCTGCCAGATCCATTGGTACAGTATGGTGGTATGATGGTGGTAGTTGTTCAATGCTTCGGTCATATATCTTTTCACGGACGCACAACTATCTGCTAACCCTTACATTTCATGATTTGCGGGTTCTCTTTTGAACCGAGAATGCAACAAATTCTGCTTCCTCAGCATTTTCCGAATCTCGTTATTAAACTATAGTGGGACTTTCCCTTCCTTAATCAACTTACTAGGCCTATAATTCTCCACACCACAATTTACAATTAAATTTTGCCCATAATTTCTCCACGTTCACCCTACTGAAACTAAGTGATGTTAGTTCACGGTCTAAGTGAGACGCTAACAATTCGTTATCTGGTCTCTCTAGCAGGAACACTCTCCTAGCTATAGTAACTGATTTGTTAACTTTCGTAACCACACTCACTATAATGACATCATGATCACTAATCCCCGTTTATGGATTTTCGTTGTCAATAAGTCTGGCTTCTTCGTAGACACAAGGTCTAACATGTTTCAATTGGTTGTGGGCTTCCGAACTAGCTGCTAAAGATACTATTCAGAAAACGTGTTCAAAAGTACTTCACACGACTGTCTGTCTGTACCCACTGCAATGAATCTATTGACATCCCAGTCGAGACTTTCTTTGAATCACTCTAGAACTGCGCAGCAGAATCGGGTGGCCGGTAAAGACATCCAACAATGAACTTGGTTTCACCCTGTTATTCGCGACCACAGAACTTCACTGTTAGCCTCACCTTCGATCTCAATAGAGTCAATATTTTTGTCAGCTGCAACGTATAAATACTTCGACCATTTACCGATAAAATTTTGACAGTCGAAACTTCTTTACTATGAACTTACCTTGGCACTTATAGACTGGCGTGTCCAGAGTACATCAAATGACCACCTAGCCAAAAAACCGTCATGTGCCTTCCACAAGTACTCTGCTACACGAGTACTGCATGTAATACACCCCTGACCCATCAAGTGGAATCCTAAAAATCCACACACGACAACCCGGGTCTAGAAATATGCAGCCAAGAACCTCAAACAGTCGACGAATCGATTGGTTTGAGACCCTTCGCTTGGCTCCAAACTAAAGGAAGCCGAGCAACACTAAAAACAGTGATGAAAATTGCGAGCTCTACTTGCATCCTGGAGGTGAGGCCAGCAGATTTCACCACTTCCTCCAGCCGCCCGCGTTAACTGAGGATGGCCCCAGAACCCACGCGACAGGAGTCATTGGTGTCAACTTGAAGAAGACTGCACCTTGCTCAGCTCCCCACTGGCAGAGAAACTGAGTGCTCATCTGGCTTTCTTTCTAGCCCTGAAACTGCCTGCCTACGGGGCTCCATAATGCGCCTAACGTTGGAGCTCCCGATAACCCTACGTGCCTGCTCGGGCCGTGCTGAAGGAACGACCACCTGTCCACTCACAGGGCGAATGACCGAGGCCAGGCGACTAGTCTCCACATTGACCCTCCACTTCAAGCGACGCGAACGCCTTACTACCTGCCACTCACTCTGCTATGTAGTTGTTCTAGAATTAATAAGTGACAAACATGTTGTATTATGGCGACATGAACTATAATGTATGGGCTTTTACCCTTAAAATATTTTACGAAATTTGTATTTATTTTATACAATGCTTTTGCTTTAGGGTATAAAATTTCAGTAGGGTTTGTTGTATGGCCATACGTAGTCTACTGTCACAAATTACCTCGTATACAAAATATTAGTTAAGTCTGGTTTGTCATTAAGTAACGTAATGTACATCTTCAAATATTTTGTGATATTCGTACTTACATTTTTAATTGCTTTCAATGTACTGTACAGTCTTGCATATGCGGATGACTTAGTTGTGATGGCAGATTCGATTGAAAGTTTGCAAAGAAATATTTCAGAGCTAGATTAGAAATGTAAGGACTATGGTATGAAGATTAGCATCTCCAAAACGAGAGTAATGTCAGTGGGAAAGAAATATAAACAGATTGAGTGCCAAATAGGAGGAACAAAGTTAGAACAGGTGGATGGTTTCAAGTACTTGGGATGCATATTCTCACAGGATGGCAACATAGTGAAAGAACTGGAAGCGAGGTGTAGCAAAGCTAATGCAGTGAGCGCTCAGCTACGATCTACTCTCTTCTGCAAGAAGGAAGTCAGTACCAAGACTAAGTTATCTGTGCACCGTTCAATCTTTCGACCAACTTTGTTGTATGGGAGCGAGAGCTGGGTGGATTCAGGTTACCTTATCAACAAGATTGAGGTTACGGATATGAAAGTAGCTAGGATGATTGCAGGTACTAGTAGATGGGAACAATGGCAGGAGGGTGTCCACAATGAGGAAATCAAAGAAAAACTGGGAATGAACTCTATAGATGTAGCAGTCAGGGCGAACAGGCTTAGATGGTGGGGTCATGTTACACGCATGGGAGGAGCAAGGTTACCCAAGAGACTCATGGGTTCAGCAGTAGAGGGTAGGAGGAGTCGGGGCAGACCAAGGAGAAGGTACCTGGATTCGGTTAAGAATGATTTTGAAGTAATAGGTTTAACATCAGAAGAGGCACCAATGTTAGCACTGAATAGGGGATCATGGAGGAATTTTATAAGGGGGAAGGGGGGCTATGCTCCAGACTGAACGCTGAAAGGCACAATCAGTCTCAAATGATGATGATGATGATGTACTGGAGAAAATATTTTTAATACTTTTTTTTTTGTTACCTTACACAGTCGTCCGACGCTGGCTACTTATTGTTATTATTCAATACAAAGTCTGGTACGCCAGCGATTAATGTAATTACTTCTTCCACGTTGTTATCGACAGTTCTGCAATGGTGGCTGTAAACGTCTTCTTGACAACCCTATAACAACTGTTCGTAGTTGTCGAGCTGCAATACTCGTACTTACGGATACTATTGTTTTGTATGACATAAGATGGTTAGTATTATGATTTGGATTCTGTTTACGTCTGTTTATGGATTACGATATGTATCCACATGTGTGTATGATGAATCGGGTATTTACACACTGTAATACGTGATACAAGTACGTTGTTAATAAAGCTATCACACTATAATGTTGTTATTGTAATGCGATCTGTGCAATGTTTCATACCTACACAGCGACGTGTAAAGACAATGTTATCTTGTTTTACCTGGATGTACTACACATTCAGGTGCTTGAAAATGACATAATGTCGAAAATAGCCATTAAATAAGGGACTTCAATATACAGCAAATAGCGGACCAAGTTTTCATTTTTAAAATACCTTGAGGCTGTTGACCCACACACAACCAAAATTTTGATCAGGAATGAGCAGATTGGACGCGGAATCGGAGTAACGTATGGAAAACAATGACAAGGAACAGGGACAGTGTTATGAGATCATGGAATGCTACTAGACGGAGCTGTAGAGGGTGCAAACTTTCAGGGGAGGACAGATATTGGAATGTATTCAATAATTAATTGAGGACGTTTAGCGTAACTGCCCCTCTGAGCTGCAGAGCTTGGCACAGAAGAGGAAGCTGTCTCGTGTCGCAACAAACCAGTTAATGATTGATAACCCGCCCCCCTCCCCCCCCCCCCCCCCCCCAAAAAAAAGAAAAAGACGTGACCAGCGCTATCTGGACTGAAACGCAATCCGCCCAAAATTGTCTTGTAAGACTGTTAAGTCATAGTTGGTAGGTATCGTACAGTCTTTCTGAACCGACTCCGGGAAGAAAATATTGCCAAGTTTAGGATTTAGAAACGAAAAAAAAATGTTATTTTGGAAGTACACTAGCTGATAAAAGTGGCAGAGTAGTGGTCAAGAGCACTAATTATTTTGTTGATCGGGTATGACCCTATCAGACTGCCACTTACTCCAGTACGCAAAGGAAACTGATGTAATCTGCAGATACTGGCAGAAGTAAAGCTGTGAGTACCGGGCGTGAGTCGTGCTTCGGTAGCTCAGTTGGTAGAGCACTTGCCCGCGAAAGGCAAAGGTCCCGAGTTCGAGTCTCGGTCGGGCACACAGTTTTAATCTGCCAGGAAGTTTCATATCAGCGCACACTCCGCTGCAGAGTGAAAATCTCATTCTGGAAACATCCCCCAGGCTGTGGCTAAGCCATGTCTCCGCAATATCCTTTCTTTCAGGAGTGCTAGTTCTGCAAGGTTCGCAGGAGAGCTTCTGTAAAGTTTGGAAGGTAGGAGACGAGGTACTGGCAGAAGTAAAGCTGTGAGTACCGGGCGTGAGTCGTGCTTCGGTAGCTCAGTTTGTAGAGCACTTGCCTGCGAAAGGCAAAGGTCCCGAGTTCGAGTCTCGGTCGGGTACACAGTTTTAATCTGCCAGGAAGTTTCAATTACAGGTCTAGTTTGGCAAGGATGGGACAGGAAATTGGTCATGGCTTTTTCGTGGGAACCATCCCGGCATTTGGCTAAAGTAATTTAGGGAAACAACCGAAAACATAAATCAGGATGGCGGATGAAGATTGTATCCCCATCTTCCTAAATGCAGGGTCAGACTGTGTAAAACAGTGCAGTAGTGTTTATCCATAGTCCACAGTAATGTTTTTCAAGGGAGTTCTTTAATAATGTGAAATACTAGTGCTACAATGTTCATTCATTTCTCAGTACTGGTCACTACACATACTCCACACAGTATACACATATTATTTCGTAATGTAACATGACACATAGCATCAGTTGAAGCTAGGACTATATAGACGACGTTTTGCTACCATTTTGTGGGCCGCAGCTTCCAGTTTGCTAGCCTAAAATACTGAGTCATCATCCCTACGTCACAATGAACTCAGAAATGTGTTGATATTATACTGTATATTGTCTAGCTTTGAGAGTAAGGTTTTCCTGAGAAAAGGAAGCAAAATGAGGTAGCGTGAAATTATGGATGTTTTATTATTATTATTTATTTGTGTTAAGTCTTTTATCAAACCCATACGCTGTATAATTCACTGCATGGGGCATATTGCTTCAATGGTTCTTTTTAAATGAGTTTGGTATAGTTAACTCCTTCATTTCCTTTGGCAATGAATTTTACAATTGTTTTATTCTTTATCAGAAAGTTCTGTTTTGACTTTTATTTCTGTATCGTTAAATGTACTTTCAGTAAACATCTTATTTCACCGTCATGGACAGATCTGTTTCTGCATTAACTATCAATGTTGATTTTGAGAAATTTGAGAATGAGTAAGGCTATCGTTACCGAAGGAAACTAATACCGGTTATTAGAAGGAAAGGGTCAAACAGACCCTTCTGAAGAAAGAATCTGCTCTACACCTAATCTAAATACTACTAATAATTTTGAACTGGGTGGGGAAAGTTACCACGTAATATTTAATGCAAAAAATACTGATTAGCAAAAAAAGGGATAATTAAACGGTTGACAGCTCAGGAGGGAATTAATATCCAAAAAAACTTCAGGCAGTGTTTTGGAATCCTTCTTTTCTATTCCTCATCTGTGCCTCTCAGAATGTAATATAATTACCAAAGCTACTATTTACCTAATCCTCCTACTTCCAGAATTTTTTAACGTTTACCTGACACTGTCAGCTGATGGGCGCTCTCTGAATTTCAGTAATGTAATCTTCTTACTAGAGAAGTTTATTTGACCAGGAAACAATAGATGCATATATAGACAATTAATTTCGGCAAGTGAAATTGCTATCTTCACATCGTTTACATACAAATATCATTGTGCCACTCTATGTAGTGCCTGGTCATTTATTCATGGACAAATTTGGGAACAACTCTTGTATAACGTTGCTCCAGAGCCTCTTCTTCAACGAGTTGTTCCCCAATATGTCCCTGACTACATGCCCGTGCATTACATAGAGTGGCACAATGGTCTATGCATGTAGATAATGTGAAGATGGCTATAACTATAAATATCATATATGAACACGTGCCACCTAAAACGTAAACAAACCTCATACTTATACTCATAAACACTCACAGATTATGTTCATTGAGAAATGTTTGCAATGAGTCCAGTAGGAAGTAGCTAAGATACCTCACCTAACGCAGTTCCACCTACGGTACAGAAGTATAGCGGTTTTGTAGATCGAAGGTCGCAGGTCTCACGTTATGATCTAAGCGAATGAACTTCTCTAGTAAGAAAATTACATTATTCAAGATTTTTTTGTTTCGCTGAGCACCGCTGGAGTCAGTAAGACCACAAGTAATTTATATGGCATACACCGGTACTTAAAGGTTTTTAATGACTACGATAAAAATGTATTAAAGTTGTTCAATATAACACTGATCAATCTATTTTCATAAATGTTACCTGAATAGGTCAGGCGTACTCTACACGCCGGAAGCGGCTACAAGGGTAGCGGAGTACGTGTGGAGTGCACATGGGGTTTTTTTTAGGTTAGAGAATTCCCTCCCTAGGCCCGAAAAGACGCCTCCTGAGACGCGGCAAGGTAGGAGTAGGCAAAATGCAACAGGGAATAACAATATTAATGTGCTAATAGTAAACTGCAGGAGCGTCTATAGAAAGGTCCCAGAACTGCTCTCATTAATAAACGGTCACAACGCCCATATAGTGCTAGGGACAGATAGTTGGCTGAAACCAGATGTAAACAGTAATGAAATCCTAAACTCAGATTGGAATGTATACCGCAGAGACAGGCTGGACAGTGAAGGGGGAGGCGTGTTTATAGCGATAAGAAGTGCAATAGTATCGAAGGAAATTGACGGAGATCCGAATTGTGAAATAATTTGGGTGAAGGTCACGGTTAAAGCAGGCTCAGACATGGTAATTGGATGTCTCTATAGGCCCCCTGGCTCAGCAGCTGTTGTGGCTGAGCACCTGAAGGATAATTTGGAAAATATTTCGAGTAGATTTCCCCACCATGTTATAGTTCTGGGTGGAGATTTTAATTTGCCAGATATAGACTGGGAGGCTCAAACGTTCATAACGGGTGGCAGGGACAAAGAATCCAGTGAATTTTTTTTAAGTGCTTTATCTGAAAACTACCTTGAGCAGTTAAACAGAGAACCGACTCGTGGCGATAACATATTAGACCTTCTGGTGACAAACAGACCCGAAGAAATATTAAAAAAGGTAGGAAGATTTTTCTATTTAGCAAAAGTGACAAAAAGCAGATTACAGAGTACCTGACGGCTCAACACAAAAGTTTTGTCTCAAAGTATAGATAGTGTTGAGGATCAGTGGACAAAGTTCAAAACCATCGTACAATATGCGTTAGATGAGTATGTGCCAAGCAAGATCGTAAGAGATGGAAAAGAGCCACCGTGGTACAACAACCGAGTTAGAAAACTGCTGCGGAAGCAAAGGGAACTTCACAGCAAACATAAACATCGCCTAAGCCTTGCAGACAAACAAAAATTACGCGAAGCGAAATGTAGTGTGAGGAGGGCTATGCGAGAGGCGTTCAATGACTTCGAAAGTAAAGTTCTATGTACTGACTTGTCAGATAATCCTAAGAAATTTTGGTCTTATGTCAAAGCGGTATGTGGATCACAACAAAATGTCCAGACACACTGTGACCAAAATGGTACTGAAACAGAGGATGACAGACTAAAGGCCGAAATACTAAATGTCTTTTTCCAAAGCTGTTTCACAGAGGAAGAGTGCACTGTAGTTCCTTCTCTAGATTGTCGCACAGATGACAAAATGGTAGATATCGAAATACACGACAGAGGGGTAGAGAAACAATTAAAATCGCTCAAAAGAGGAAAGGCCGCTGGACCTGTGGGATACCAGTTCGATTTTACACAGAGTACGCGAAGGAACTTGCCCCCCTTCTTGCAGCGGTGTACCGTAGGTCTCTAGAAGAGCTTAGCGTTCCAAAGGATTGGAAAAGGGCATAGGTCATCCCCGTTTTCAAGAAGGGACGTCGAACAGATGTGCAGAACTATAGACCTATATCTCTAACGTCGATCAGTTGTAGAATTTTGGAACACGTATTATGTTCGAGTATAATGACTTCTCTGGAGACTAGAAATCTACTCTGTAGGAATCAGCATGGGTTTCGAAAAAGACGGTCGTGTGAAACCCAGCTCGCGCTATTCGTCCACGAGACTCAGAGGGCTATTGACACGGGTTCACAGGTAGATGCTGTGTTTCTTGACTTCCGCAAGGCGTTCGATACAGTTCCCCACAGTCGTTTAATGAACAAAGTAAGAGCATATGGACTATCAGACCAATTGTGTGATTGCATTGAAGAGTTCCTAGATAACAGAACGCAGCATGTCATTCTCAATGGAGAGAAGTCTTCCGAAGTAAGAGTGATTTCAGGTGTGCCGCAGGGTAGTGTCATAGGACCGTTGCTATTCACAATATACATAAATGACCTTGTGTATGACATCGGAAGTTCACTGAGGCTTTTTGCAGATGATGCTGTGGTGTATCGAGAGGTTGTAACGATGGAAAATTCTACTGAAATGCAGGAGGATCTGCAGCGAATTGACGCATGGTGTAGGGAATGGCAATTGAATCTCAATGTTGACAAGTGTAATGTGCTGAGAATACATAGAAAGATAGATCCCCTATCATTTAGCTACAAAATAGCAGGTCAGCAACTGGAAGCAGTTAATTCCATAAATTATCTGGGAGTACGCATTAGGAGTGATTTAAAATGGAATGATCATATAAAGTTGATCGTCGGTAAAGCAGATGCCAGACTGAGATTCATTGGAAGAATCCTAAGGAAATGCAATCCGAAAACAAAGGAAGTAGGTTACAGTACGCTTGTTCGCTCACTGCTTGAATACTGCTCAGCAGTGTGGGATCCGTACCAGATAGGGTTGATAGAAGAGATAGAGAAGATCCAACGGAGAGCAGCGCGCTTCGTTACAGGATCATTTAGTAATCGCGAAAGCGTTACGGAGATGACAGATAAACTCCAGTGGAAGACTCTGCGGGAGAGACGCTTAGTAGCTCGGTACGGGCTTTTGTTAAAGTTTCGAGAACATACCTTCACCGAAGAGTCAAGCAGTATATTGCTCCCTCCTACGTATATCTCGCGAAGAGACCATGAGGATAAAATCAGAGAGATTAGAGCCCACACAGAAGCATACCGACAATCCTTCTTTCCACGAACGATACGAGACTGGAATAGAAGGGAGAACCGATAGAGGTACTCAGGGTACCCTCCGCCACACACCGTCAGGTGGCTTGCGGAGTATGGATGTAGATGTAGATGTAGAACAAACAAAAAGAAATTAGGTGTGGAGTCATATTAACTGCCGTGGCACTCAGTGCAAAACACAGTGAATAAATATTAATCTGTTGTAAATATGAATCTGAACATAATATCATTGTATGTAACAAATGCAAAGGGAGAAATTTATACGCTTTGAAAAATTCCGACGTGCGTTTGGGGTCACTTTGACTCCATTGGTACTAGGAAGAGTACGACAGCAGCTGAGATAATAAGCCCTAACAATCGGTACAAAAACAAGTGGTAAATAATACTTTCATTGAGGCAGGTGTTCCGTATACCAACCGTTCAACGCAAAAGTGGTCATTCTGCTTTCAGGACTGTTACATTCAAGAAATAAACAAGTAATTTAAATTGAGATGATACTGAACCCATTGGTACTCAACGCAAAAACCATGAATAAATTTCACTGAGTTGCAAATATAAACACAAACAAAAAATCATTGGGTACAAGTGATTCAGAGCGAGAAAATCATATATTTGGAAAATAATAGTATTGAAAACAAAGGCGATAAATATTTCCAATATGCTTGGTGGGCTATATTGACCCCAGTGGTATTAGGAGGGCTAAACATCCACAATGCCGTTGCTGCAAAGGCACGTACTACTTTAATAGGGTTAAAAGTGTTTGTGCGCCTTCAGAACCATGGTTACCACACGGCTGGTTCAATGTACAATTGTATGTAAAAGGTAATGATGTATGCTTGTAATTAGGTGGCTGAGGAATTATAAACTTGTAGTGTTTCGAAGATCACGGTTCATTTATCTTATCATTATTTTGCCTCGGCCCGTTTCATTATTAAGCTATGGCACTTCGGCCGTTTGTAACTTACTTGATGCAACTAAATGTAATTTTTCTTGTTTTTTCATTCATAAATTTTATTTATTACTTGACGATTTTCAAAACCAGAGCGTTCCATTTCCCATGACCAAGCTCTCTACGGTGTCATAATGTACAGTTTTAATTTGAATAAGATCATAATATGAATTTTTTAGTATTCCGTTATCATTGTATGCCATAAATCTGACGGCTACTGACGGTCACTATCTCCTACCTGCGATTCACTGCGGTTTCCCTACGTCCTTTCGCGCTTTAACAACCCTATAAAGAGAACGCCGCTGTCAGCCCGGAACGCCCAACTGGAGAGGTCGCAATTGTCAGCAACACTCTTCGCAAAGTTGGTCGTGTGAATCTAGCGGAAGTAACACGCCGGGACTCTCTGCCCCCACACCATTCCCACGCACGTCGAATTTCGCAGCCGGTGCTGAATCCGAGTTTACTCAAAGCCTGTTACAGTTTGTATCGCGGCGCCCAACTTGCTGAGACAATTCCAGTGCAAAGAGTTCTCCGTCGGAGAGGAACGGTGCAGCGGAAATTCGCGAACTTTGAGTGTAAACGCGGCTATGTTCGGTAAATAAACGAAAGCATTCGACGGGGCGGAATCCCGCCACAGGTGTCAAAGGACAGCGATAATTCAGACACTACGCATTTTTTTTTTTTTCATATTTCTGCCTCACAAAATTAGAGAAGTTGTAAAACACGGTAGCAGCGCAGTGTTGTCTCACAGCTAACGTTGAAAGAGTTCTGCTGCAGGAAAGCATAAGTGCGAAATGCACAGTGCCGGTAATGCTTAACCAAACTTGAACTAAATAAATTAATGTTTCGGTCTCTCTGTGATGCTAAATTCACTTTGTGTGGGTAAAGTAATTGAAGCCCAAAGGCAAGTTTACA
Organism: Schistocerca nitens; assembly: GCF_023898315.1. Lineage (NCBI taxonomy): Eukaryota > Metazoa > Arthropoda > Insecta > Orthoptera > Acrididae > Schistocerca > Schistocerca nitens. The sequence goes on from NC_064614.1 coordinate 76,204,597, forward strand.
GTTGGTCAGTATCTAATAAAAGACATTTAAAATAAAGATAACAAATGCTATGAATTTCAGCTTGAAAATGGAAAACGATTCTTACATTAAAAATAGAAAAATTTCTAGAAATAAACATTTATTTTTCACTTGAAGTGGTGTGAACACATAAAATAATTGCAAACAGATGGCCATCAGCGTGTTACGCCCTTAGAGTCCTGTCATCGGTGTCTAGCAGTGTGTCTTTTAGCTATAAGCTATTCGTATGTACAGTCAGCATTAAGGTATGGAATTCTGAAGACCAAATGCACAATATATAAACACATTTTTCGAACTGCAGAAAAGACCCATAAGAATAACAACCAAAAATAATAGTTGTGTTTATTGTGAAACCTTCGTAAGGGTACAGTACCCTTACGTAGTATCGATTATGCACTATGCAGAGATCATACATGGTTTAAGCAAAGACTGCAGTGCAGTCAACAATGTGCGAGTGGGTAAGCAGTAGTAAAGTGTTGGAATCCGTGGGTGGAAGTCGGGTGTGAGAGGCTAGAGAGAGAGGTTGCTCGGTAGCGAGGCCGTATATGAGTGGCAGAATGGCACACAGTGTTTGATGTTCATAAATGTTTATCAGTTGAGTGATTTAATCAATAAATTCCAGCATTTAAGAAAGGAGATGTTATCATTTAGTAGTTTTCACAATAACGGATGTGGACAACAACGAGTCTCATGACAAGGAGGAAAGATATATATTATACTAATATAATTAAAATATAACTTCACCTACAGCGTATGCGAATAACATAGTTCGGTGCGTAAGTGGGGGGAGGTTACAACTTGTTCAAAATATTGTCTTCATTTACCTACCAGTTATGCACTCATTTATACCGCAATCCAATAGCCCGATTAAGTATGGGGAAGTTACCATGTGTACTTGTGTGCTAACTCAAAGCGATAGTATTGTTGTCTCATTTTTCAGCAAAACGAAAGTCGTCCATGCGTGACACGTGTCTCTACGAAAAGCCGGCGTGGTGTTAAGGTGCTCCCCTGCCCTGCAAGATTTCCAGATATATACCTGATAGAAATGAGTGGTACCAGCTCGGACGTCAATTCCGTCCCAGTACCAGTACCCAGAAAATTAGTCATCGGGTAGAAGAGTTGAGGGACATCTTGCCATAGGACAATATAGAACTGCCTTATGAGAGCCGCCCCAGCCAGATTAGTGCATAGATCCAGCCTAACGAGAGTGTGACGTCATACTGGTAAGTAGGTCCTCAGTGTCGAGTTCTTTGTACTTTTGACTCGATTTTATAACCTCTGAAATAACACCATATACTCTCTCAAACCGTGAAGTTTTGTTTCGTTTCCTCGTCCCCTCTTGGGGCTCCACTTTCTTTGTCAGGCAACGTATTTTCCAGGTCAGATTTATCTTCCCCCTCCCCACCCATCCGCACATGAACGTGCTTAACTATCAATAATTACTTGCAGGAAATAGTTAGTCGCAGAAAATGCAGTGTGTCCAGGGAGGAGCAAACTGAACGCGGTTTTTAAAACTAAGTTCCTAGTGTGTCGGAAAAGGAAAGTGTACAAGTGGTATAAACTGCCTGTTTCAATTACGGTGAAACAACCATGGATTCCAGACTAGAGAATCATCGAAAGACTGTAGCTCTGTCAGCAACCGATGGTTAGAAACACGTTCTGAAATACTAGAGATGCAAGAAAACAAATAACTGCACGTGGATAAAGACTGAAGTCAAATACACGATTATCATCGCAGTGAAAATGAATGCGAGTGGGTGGTAACATCGAGACAACGAGCTAACTTACCGCTGACGGATGGCGTTACGAATAGTGCAGGTAAAACATATTCGTGTGCAGCTGAAGATGACAGAGCTTGAAAATATTACGAGACGGCCTTAGGCAGCTGTGGACCTCAAATGTTCAGTGACGATGGTGATGATGGTGGTGGTGATGATGATGATGGTGGTGGTGAGGGTATGGTGGCAGATTCTGGCGGTAGTTCTGGTTGTGGTGGGTGGAGGTGGCAGGGGTGGGGTTGCGGATGGTGGGTGTAGTGTCGGTGGCTGACGAGGTGATGGCGGTGATGGTGATGAAGATGATAAGGAGGTGATATCGCTAGTAAATGTCGAGAGACTTGCGGACCATCTATGAATGGTCCAACGATTGCCTGCTGATTCGTAAAGTAAATTCTTCATGTTCAGCCGAGGTACTCAGTCCGAGTGTTTTCTAAATGCAAATAGGTTGGCCATAGATCTCCACTGTTTACGTCTTTCCGATTACCTCTTCATTCACCATAGGTGTTGCGTCTTTGAGAGGTAATCAAATAGCCCTGGAGAGGTTCGAAATTGTGAATAAAAATCATCAGCAACGGCGGCCAAACATTGATGGCGTAAAAAGCCACCCTAGTTCTGCCATCGGACTTGTCAAAGAGGCGCATTAAGCGGTCAGAGGATCAGGACCCCTCTTGCTCCTACTTTAGGCAACTTCGCCTTAAAAGTCATGTGGCCTGTTGCTGAAAAATCATGATTATTTCCCCATTGGTAAAAGATCTCGGATTAGCCCCCAATCGGATTTCCTGGAGGTGACTGCCAAGGATGAAGTAACCATGAGAAAAACTTTGGATAACGAATAATGTATGATTCATAAATTATAACGCACTGTGATATGCATACCCTAAGAGCTACGCTACTGTGACACACTTCTCTCCTACTGGACAAGTGCTCAGAGGTATGGATTTGAAAGACTATTTTAAGTTCACCACTGCTTCCTGTTTTGATCCGTACCACCTCCTCCTGAAATGTGGAAAGCAAAGAGTTAGCAGTAGAAGAGATTTGTTTTGTGGTATCGAAGATGAAGTAGTCGTAGCTCTTCAGGTATGCATTTTAGGCCTTATTTCACTATAATTTTCTGCTTCGGACAATAGTTTCAGTCAAATGCCTGAATACGGACCATTACTCTTGGAACACACTGTACAGTGAATAGCTGCATGAATTGTGTTGTAAATATTGTGGTTTTTGTCTTGGTTTAACTGATGTTAAACTCTCCTTTGTTCTGTTGCGCTACGTGAAAGTTATTGCCACTACTTTATTGGAAAAGAAAGCAAGTCAGACTGCGTTTTTTCAGCTTATGGATCATATTCAACACAAAGCGATAATTTTTCAGTGCATTAAGTGCTGGGTCATGGTCTTATGAACTCAGAGGTTAATGTAGTGCAAGGCATTCAATTTTCGTTTACTCATTCTGATAGGCCAGAGATCACTAAGAAATAGTTCAAATGGCTCTGAGCACTAAGGGACTTAACAACTGAGGTCATCAGTCCCCTAGAACTTAGAACTACTTAAACCTAACTAACCTAAGGACATCACACACATCCACGCCCGAGGCAGGATTCGAACCTGTGTCCGTAGCAGCTGCGTAGTTACAGACTGAAGCGCCTAGAACCACTCGGCCACCGCGACCTGCAGATCACTAAGTGTCATGTTTAATTAGACGCCAGTTTGCAAGAAAAGTTACATTAATCCAGTGGCTAATCGCAAGAACCACAGGCAACTCGTTCGCTCCTGCCAGTTCCGGTGCAGTATGGTAGTTAGTCACTCAGTCTGGTGTCGAGAAGCATTGCGTACCGGAAATTACCGGGCGGAAGTCGTACAAATTTAATTGAAAGAAGCGAATTTCTTGAAATAGTTGTTATGGACGTAGATTGTAAGGACTGACGGTAAATTTTGCTAAGCGGATCGCTCAACAACTTTAATCGAATGATGATAGGGTTGAACCAGTCACGGAAGCTACCTGAATCTCACCAAACACTTCAGAGTTCGTACCTTGCTGTCACATCAGAAAATAAAATCTAAAACAGAATGAAAAGGTGGCCGGGGTTGCCGAGCGGTTCTAGGCGCTACAGTCAGGAACCGCGCGACCGCTACGGTCGTAGGTTCGAATCCTGCTTCGGGCATGGATGTGTGTGATCTCCTTAGGTTAGTTAGGTTTAAGTAGTAGTAAGGATGTAGAGCCTTGTCTCACTAGGGGTAAGATAGATACTGCCTACAGGAAAATTAAAGAGACCTTTGGAGAGAAGAGAACCAATTCTATGAAAATCAAGAGCTCAGATGGCAACCCAGTTCTAAGCAAAGAAGGGAAGGCAGAAAGGTGGAAGGAGTATATAGAGGGTTTATACAAGGGCGATGTACTTGAGGACAATATTATGGAAATGGAAGAGGATGTAGATGAAGATGAAATGGGAGATAAGATACTGCGTGCAGAGTTTGACAGAGTACTGAAAGACCTGAGTCGAAACAAGGCCACGGGAGTAGACAACATTCCATTAGAACTACTGATGGCCTTGGGAGAGCCAGTCCTGACAAAACTCTACGATCTGGTGAGCAAGATGTATGAGACAGGCGAAATACCCACAGACTTCAAGAAGAATATAATAATTCCAACCCCAAAGAAAGCAGGTGTTGACAGATGTGAAAATCACCGAACTATCAGTTTAATAAGTCACAGCTGCAAAATATTAACGCGAATCCTTTACAGACGAATGGAAGAACTGGTAGAAGCGGACCTCGGGGAAGATCAGTTTGGATTCCGTAGAAATGTTGTAACACGTGAGGCAATACTAACCTTACGACTTATCTCAGAAGAAAGATTACGAAAAGGCAAACCTACGTTTCTAGCATTTGTAGACTTAAAGAAAGCTTTTGACAATGTTAACTGGAGTACTCTCTTCCAAATTCTGAAGGTGGCAGGGATAAAATACAGGGAGCGAAAGGCTATTTACAATTTGTACAGAAACCAGATGGCAATTATAAGAGTCGAGGGGCATGAAAGGGAAGCAGTGGTTGGGAAAGGAGTGAGACAGAGTTATAGCCTCTCCCCGATGTTATTCAATCTGTATATTGGGCAAGCAGTAATGGAAACAAAAGAAAAATTCGGAGTAGGTATTAAAATTCATGGAGAAGAAGTAAAAACTTTGAGGTTCGCCGATGACATTGTAATTCTGTCAGAGACAGCAAAGGACTTGGAAGAGCAGTTGAACGGAATGGACAGTGTCTTGAAAGGAGGATATAAGATGAACATCAACAAAAGCAAAACGAGGGTAATGGAATGTAGTCAAATTAAATCGGGTGATGCTGAGGGAATTAGATTAGGAAATGAGACACTTAAAGTAGTAAAGGAGTTTTGCTATTTAGGGAGTAAAATAACTGATGATGGTCGAATTAGAGAGGATATAAAATGTAGACTGGCAATGGCAAGCAAATCGTTTCTGAAGAAGAGAAATTTGTTAACATCGAGTATAGATTTAAGTGTCAGGATGTCGTTTCTGAAAGTATTTGTATGGAGTGTAGTCATGTATGGAAGTGAAACATGGACGATAAATAGTTTGGACAAGAAGAGAATAGAAGCTTTCGAAATGGGGTGCTACAGAAGAATGCTGAAGATCAGGTGGGTAGATCACGTAACTAATGAGGAGGTATTGAATAGGATTGGGGAGAAGAGAAGTTTGTGGCACAACATGACTAGAAGAAGGGATCGGTTGGTAGGACATGTTTTGAGGCATCAAGGGATCACAAATTTAGCATTGGAGGGCAGCGTGGAGGGTAAAAATCGTAGAGGGAGACCAAGAGATCAATACACTAAGCAGATTCAGAAGGATGTAGGTTGCAGTAGGTACTTGGAGAAGAAGAAGCTTGCACAGGATAGAGTAGCATGGAGAGCTGCATCAAACCAGTCTCAGGACTGAAGACCACAACAACAACAACAAGTAGTTCTAAGTTCTAGGGGACTGACAACCTCAGAAGTTAAGTCCCATAGTGCTCAGAGCCATTTGAACCAGAATGAAAAGACTCCCCACTCAGGAATTTTTCAAACGAGATGGAAATCGGTAGATGTGATGTACACGTACTGACAGGCAAATGATTACAGTTTCAGAAAAACTGGAAGATTTATTCTAGAGAAAGAGCTTCACAGACTGAGCAGCTGGACCTTATGCAAGCGGGTTATTCGGCTTGGCGTTGATTGACAGAGATGTTTGTTGTCCTCCTGAGGGATATCGTGCCAAATTCTGTCCAATTGTCGCGTTGGATCATCAATGCCCGTAGCAAGTTGGAGAACCCTGCCCATAATGCTACAAATTTTCTTAATTGGGGAAAAATTCGGCGACCCTGGTGGGCCAGGCGGAGTTTGACAACACCTATGACAAGAAGCAGAAACTCTCGCCATGTGCGGACTGGCGTTATCTTGCTGTAACGTATGCCCTGGATGGCTTGCCACGAAAGGCAACAAAACGGGGCGGTTAATATCGCCGACGTACCGCTGTGCTGCGAGGATAACGCGGGTGACAACTAAAAGGGTCCTGCTGTGAAGTAAAATGGTACCCCTGACCATCACTCCAAACTGTCGGGTTGTACGGCAGGCGACAGACAGTTTTATATCCCACCGCTGTCAGGGGCGGCTGCAGACCCGTTTTCGCTGGTCATCGGGGCTCAGTTTGAAGCAGAACACACCACTGAAGACTAATCTATTCTATCGACATAAAAGTTTTCTGGGTATGATACCGCGTCATATTGTGTAAAACTACTGCTGGAGAAAAACCAACGTTTTATCCGTTATGACACGGTACCACACCCAGAAAAAATTTATGTCGACTGACTCTGGGCGTGGAAACCTATGCAGTTACGAAATACGTCCACAAAGTAAGTTCCGTTTGGTTACACAAAACAAACATGTACAGATACATAAAAAATACTTAATGTACAAAAAGCTACAACTGTTGAACTTCTTAAGTACGTATCTTCCGCATCTTTGTAGGCACTTGTCATAGCGTGGCACAAGTATTTGTATGCCTTCTTCATAGAAGGTTGCCACCAGTGTATTCAACCCTTTTGTAAGCTGTTCTTTCAGCTCGTCATCATCGTTGAAGTGTTGACCACCAAGGACAGATTTTAGGTGTACGAAGAGATGAAAGTTTCTCTGAGAGAGGTCCGGGCTGTACGGAGGATGGTCAAACGCGTCCCAGTGAAATTTCCGTAAGAGTTGTTTGGCAACATTCGCCGTGTGATGTCGGGGATTATCATGAAAAAAAAAAAAAAACAACACCTTTTGTCAGTAATCCTCGGCGCTTGTTCTGTACTGCGAGGTGCAATTTCTTAATGGTCTCGCAGTAACCATGTACATTGATTGTGGCAAGAAATCAATCAGCAAAATGCCTTTTCTGTCCCATAAAAGGGTGCACATGACCTTTAGAGGTGTCAATATTTGCTTAGGCTTAACCTTCGTTGGGGATGAAGTGTGCCTCCATTCCATTTATTGGCGTTTTGTTCCATGGGTGTCGTACGATACCCAAGTTTCATCCTCCGTGACTACCCGAGAAAAAAAAAACCATCGCCTTCTTCATTGTAGTGTGTCAAAAACTGAATTGCACTGTCCATTCCTTGTTTTTTGTGTTGTTCAGTAACACCTTTGGGTATCCAACGTGCGCAAAGTTTTCGAAATTTCAGTTTTTCAGTAACAATTTCATGAATTAGTGACTGTGAGATTTGCGGAACTTCCATAGTAAGGGCACTAAGTGTAATCTTACAGCTGTACTTAATCTTCTCTTTAATTGTATGAACCGGTTCACCAGTAGCCACAGACGGGCGTCCACTTCGCTCTTCGTCGTACGCTTGATCACCTCCTTCACTGAACAGTTTGACCCATCTTCTAACTATTGCATCATTCATAGCATTTTGTCCATAAACCTCGCAGATTTGCCGATGAATTTCCTTTGGTTTAACTTTCTTTGCACTTATAAAACGAATCACAGATCTGATTTCACACTCGGCGATATTTTCAATTACGGCTGACATTATAAAGAAGCACTACAAAGCACACGTCGGTAGCAGCGATCTGAAAATGGCGTACATGTCTTCTCCTTGAGTCAGAGTAACTGCAGCGCATGCTCGGAACTGCGATCTTAGCGCTGCTGCGGATAGAAATACAAACGGAACTTACTTTGTGGACGACTATTGTATATACATCTATTGTAGCCAATGAGTTTACAGGCGTAATGTGCCAGACACCACTGCCGATGGATTGTTGGTGTACAAACATTTTAACGGTGTGTGAAACCGTAATGAGGCCAACGCTAATCAAAAATGTTTTATCACCTAAAGATGGCTAGTTTGTTACCCGAAACTAGTAATCAGTCCAAATAAAGAAGATTTCATGTGTCATCTTTACTTCATGGGTTTTCAATGTCTAACAAAATTTCTACCTCCACATGAACGTGAGTACTCTGTTACTCATAATAAATAGTCTGGCAGAGGGTTCAATGAACCACCTTCATGTTGTCTCTCTACCGTTCCACTCTCGAACGGCACGCGGGAAAAGCGAGCACTTAAATTTTTCTGTGCGAGCCCTGATTTCTCCTATTTTATCGTGATGATCATTTCTCCCTATGTAGGTGGGTGCCAACAGAATGATTTCGCAGTCTGAGGAAATTTCATAAGAAGATCCCGTCGCAAAGAAAAACTCCTTAGTTTCAATTATTGTCACTCCAATTTACGTGTCATGTACGTGACCCTACCTCCCCTATTTCACGATAATACAAAACGAACTGCTCTTCTTTGTACTTTTTCGATGTCATCCGTCAGTCTCACCTGATGCGGATCCCACACCGCACAGCAATACTCTAGAATAAGGCGGACAAGCGTGGTGTAAGCAGTCTCTTTAGTAGACCTGTTGCACATTCTAAGTGTTCTGCCAATGAATCACAGTCTTTCGTTTGCCCTACCCACAATATTATCTATGTGATCGTTCCAATTTAGGTTATTTGTAATTGTAATCTCTAAGTATTCGGTTGAATTTACAGCCTTCAGATTTATTTGACTTATCGCGTAATCGAAATTTAGCTGATTTCTTTTAGTAAGATTTACGACGGATTGCGTATCTCCTGGTTGACGATGTCAATAAACCTGATTTTAAAAACTTATTGCCGACCGGAGTGGCCGAGCGGTTCTAGGCGCTTCAGTCAGGAACCTCGCGACCGCTACGGTCGCAGGTTCGAATCCTGCCTCGGGCATAGATGTGTGTGTGTCGTCCTTAGGTTAGTTAGGTTTAAGTAGTTCTAAGTTCTAGGGGACTGATGACCTCAGATGTTAAGTCCCATATTGCTCAGAGCCATTTGAATCATTTGAGCCAAAACTTATTTCATAGGTCTCGATATGTCCCTCTACATGCATGTGTGCCATATACTTTTTCACACATTCCCATTTGGATATCTGTCCACTTACAGATATACGAGTATTGCGCTTGACTTATGTTTAAACTTCGTATTTGCGTAAGGAATAGATATGTACCGTTAATGAAACTGTTATGACTGTGAGGAGAGAGCGTGAGTCGTGCTTGGGTAGCTGAGATGGTAGACCACTTTCCGCGGAAGGCATAGGTCCCGAGTTCGAGTCTCGGTCCGGCACACAGTTTTAATATGCCAGGAAGGTTCATATTTGTGCACACTCCACTGCAGAGTGAAAATCTGATTCTGTTAGGTTATGTTCTGTAAGTGTTTTCTCTGCTATCTAATTAAGTGCCCAAACACTGCTCTATGCAAGTTTATATCGGATAGATGAGTAATCGCCGTAGTACGATATGTGTTCAGAATGATTCAAATGGCTCTGAGCACTATGGGACTTAACTAGACATCACACACATCCTTGCCGGGGCAGGATTCGAACCTGCGACCGTAGCGGTCGCGCGGTTCCAGACTGTAGCGCCTACAAACGCTCGGCCACCCCGGCCGGCTACGATATGTGTAGCTTGAGATATAGTGGAATGTAATTTCTGGCAGTGTCTGAGTAAGGAGATAAGGAATTAAACGGAAATAAAGAGACCAATAGAGCTGTACTTGTGAAAGAGCTGTGTACCAAACGAGAAGAGAATTTTTTTGAAGATTATAATTTCACATGGCACTGGAAAATGTAACTGAGGAGTGACGGAAGGCAAACTGAAACAGCTACATTTTTTTGCCTCGCTGGAGCACACTCGTCCCCTGTTGAGCTTCTTCTACTTCGTTGAATACCGATGCCGTTAGTTTTCATTGGCTACAAGAATGAAACGAAGAGTGAAAGTTAACAGTAGCACAGTCTAGAGGGGAAATGGATAGGGAGGTCACGAGTAATAAAAAAGGCGTTCAGCCTCTGGCAGTAAGAGAGGGGTTAAAGAGGGGGTGGGAGTAGAGTGTTCGCAGATACGGTGGCAGAGAGTTGTCCGTGTTGATGGTGCTGCGGGGTGCGGTTTTGGTGGCGGGTTAGAGGAAGTGGTGCAGGGGGACAGGGGGTGGGGGGTGGGGTAGGTCGAGTACAGCAAATGGAACTGTGTGTCGGGGTCACTCCAGGGATTCGACGCGCGGTTATAAATCGCGGCAAATGGGTTATACGCCGCGGTGGATGCGGTGACAAACGGTCCGCAGGAGCAGAGCGGGCTCCGGCGCTAGGGAGCCCGCTGACTCACTCAAGTCTCCTCCCACCCTGTCCAATATGTTCACCGACAACAACGCGCAGCGGTATCGCTCAGCAACAGTTACTGCGCGTCACTAAGCTATAACTAAGCATACTATACAAGATATTCCGTCAGACTGAAAATCATGTGACTGACGAACTTAGCCCTCCCTTCTCACCAAAGCCTTATTCTTCTCCCGTTAGCCTGTGGCTTACTTACCGGCGTGCTAGTCCTACAAGGTATACAATAGCACTTCTGTGACGTTGGGGAACTAGAGAGAGGTATTGACAAAACTGAAGCTATAAAGTTTACGCGGTCGTGGTCGATTCATGATCAGATTCCAAATTTTTGTTTGTTACTGTGAATGACCACCATACTGCACAACTTACTGAAAGTTTGCAGTCCTTCACTGCCTGTCATAACTCGTTTTTTTCACTCACGGGCTACATTTGTAACAATGTTTCAAGTTACTAAGATCAGAATGTCAGATCTGTTTATATGTCTCTTAAAGTAATTGTAGAGTACTTGATGCATGCACCACTGCATAAAAACGAAACTGTACTAGTCTAACAGTATGAAAAATGTTCCTATCAAAGCACAAAAAAGGCGAATATGTCCTGGATAGAGTTAGGCATGTTACACAGGTTAACTAGTTTTTCGACTAATCTGCCAGCTTCAAAGATATTTAAATCACAACATCTTGGCACATTCGCACTTTTAATGCAACTCAAAAAATTTTATCGCCCGAGGTAAACTTTCTTAGCAAATACATGTATGATCTTCAGCCATATGATATCATACAGACTACTATTCCCGGCGAATCTGCTGGATTTTAGCCATAGGATTAGCGATTTTAGGCATCAAACTGCAAGATGGAGGTGTGTCAACATTTTGCAGCCAAGACAGCTCACTGTGCTCGGGTATTAAGATTAAGTAGTAAAAAAGCGCGATTGTGACGTCTTGAGGTAAACGCCTTTGAAGCTGCCACATAAGCAGAAAGTCTTGTTCCCTTATTTTTCATCCATAACTCTCTCCTGAGCATATCCGCTTTTTTGTGCTGTGATAGAAGCATTTTTCGTGTATTCTAGCATAAGTTTGAAAGTAGACCGCCATAGCTTGGCGATGTGTGTCGATACGTGCGACGACCGATCCGGCGGACACCTTTTTTATTGCCTTTCGAATCACTTTGCTTATAACGTGGTAACGGACAAAGTTTACACAAACCAACAGGACACACATTAATGACATGTATTTGTCCACCTTCTTACAAAATTTGAACCGATTCGCACAAATTAGGAACATAGAATTGGTGCTCGTGAAGAAACTAAAAAAAAAAATGTGTTTCTTGCACATAACCACGTAAGAAGCTAGGTTTTTGATAGCGATTTTTCAATTTTGTCGTAAGAATGCATTCTATGTGTGTTAGATTCGCTTTAAACCGTAAGAACGAATTTGACATGCAACATTTAACTTTGTGTTCTGCCTTACGGCAGGTCTTGTCAAGGGGGAAGCCTCGTCAGAGAGCTCCACCGCATGAGTGTCAAGGGAAGTGATTCCAGTGGTGGTTTCCTGTTACCTTCCACTGATGATGAGGAACTGATAATGAGGACAACACAACACCCAGTCCCTGAGCGGAGGAAATCTCCGACTCAGCCGGGAATCTAACCGGGGCCCCTTGGCGTGACAGATCGCTGCGCTGACCTCTCAGCCATCGGGCGGACATTGCAACATTTAGCTCTTGTTTAAACCATCGAATGTCGGTAACGGATAAAGATTTTTGGATAAAAATTTCCTTTTCGCTTTATCCATTTATCTACCTTCGAGAAACGTTTTAACTGATTCATACAAGTTTAAAGCGTAGAAGCGGTACGTTTCAAAACGCTCTCAGAAAAACGTGTTTTCGCATTTAACATCCAAACAACGCAAGATTTTTTTCAAATCGTTAAAATTCCTCTTAGACCAAAGTCTGAAACACCGGCGGACCGAATCTGAACCATCAGTCTGGCTCCAGGCCGCAGTTATTTAAGGGTGTCTGTTTTGCACATAAAATCCGAAAGAGGGTGATTTCTTTTGAACCTAAAATCCAAACAGTGCATATACAAACGGTGCCATTAGCTGAAGATTAATTTCTGTCCAACTAAAATCTATTGCGAAATCAATTCGTTGATTAGCACAATTTGCTTGGGCGCCAGATCCGGTTCGACATTCAAACCGTGCTTAACCCTCGCAACACCAAGGCATTTTCCATTACCCACATTACCACTTTGTGCCTACCCTAAAAAATAAAAAAAATACGAAATGGCTCTGAGCACTATGGTACTTAACAACTGAGGTCATCAGTCCCGTAGAACTTAGAACTACTTAAACCTAACTAACCTAAGGACATCACACACATCCATGCCCGAGGCAGGATTCGAACCCGGGACCGTAGCGGTCATGTGGTTACAGACTAAAGCGCCTAGAACCGCTCGGTCACAGCGGCCGGCTGCGTTAATTGTTATAGAATTATATAAACAACATACTTTTTAAAGAGGTACTGATGTGTAATCGCTGACCAGAATCCGAAAACACGTTGTAGCACGCTCTTAGTAATAACAAAGCAATTTCAGTAACGTGTACTACCTGCTCTATGACCACCGAAAACAAATATAAAAGATGCAAATTTATTCATTTTTGTTGAATTTTAGTGTAAACATACTTTTTACAGAGGTAGTGACATGTAACTAAGGCTCTGAAACTCGAAGTATTTAATATGACCTACATTGCTGAAAGTGACATCTGCTACTGAGACGTCAATTTTTGGGTGAGTTTAACAGAAAAGTTTTAAACATGAATGGAATTTGGTAGAATAATTTATTAAAAACAATAAAAATATTTTTTTCAAAATCTAAAGTAACTAAATTACAATACATTCAAAAGGTGGGCCGAAATTACCATACCCCTCCCCAAATTGCTATTACGAGGGCTAATACGCTTTAACACAGCTACAGTAAGATGGATGTTCGAATGGCTATATATAATGGCCTCTAGTCCGGGATAAACCAAAAACCATCTATTCCATCTTTCTAGCTCAAATAGGAACCGAACGGCAAGACCTCCCCCCACCCCCCATACTAACCGCGTTTCTGTTCGCGGTGTTTTCACACATACTTTTTACAGCGCTTCCGCACTACAACGGGTAGACGTGCGTTTAATACTTCCTTTCATTCTACGTTGTTACGTCGTTTTACGAGTGAATTACATGCAACACGTACCCAACTATAATGTTATTATTCATGAAAGGGAAACAATGTAATATACGAAAAGATACTATTTAGCAATTAATGAATTTTTCACACGCACGCACACACACACTTACACACACACACACACACACACACACACACACACACACACACACACATACACACACAAACATGCGTGTGCACAAGGTAGCGTGTCACAATAAACAGCGAAAACGGACATATTTGAAAGTATACAGTAACAGCAAAAACATTCTAGTAAACATGGGTCCGCAGACGAGCCTTTGGCGAAATAAATATATGTTTGTGGCCGCGAGATGATACTGACTTCAGAACGCGAGACAATACTGACTTCAGAATGAAAAATCGTTCTGATTAGTACAACTTTATTTAAAATATAACCTTTTGGATTAAATCCCTACCTAATTTGGCTCAACTTTGACCCTTGGCCTACCATGAGAAGAAATACGTATATTTGTCCTCGCAGAGCTATGTCATCTTAAACAGAGTGCAAGGCATCTCGTGCCTTGAGGACAAATGGCTGGTTCAAATGGCTCTGAGCACTATGGGACTCAACTGCTGAGGTCATTAGTCCCCTAGAACTTAGAACTAGTTAAACCTAACTAACCTAAGGACATCACAAACATCCATGCCCGAGGCAGGATTCGAACCTGCGACCGTAGCGGTCTTGCGGTTCCAGACTGCAGCGCCTTTAACCGCACGGCCACTTCGGCCGGCCCTTGAGGACAAATCTGAACACTACTCTCAGGTCATTTCTTTGCAGCAACCGTCTTGACTTCCTACTCTCTTTCACATAGCATAGGCGCAATGCAACCGCTTAACCCCTCCTGTCGATTCACAAGGCGTTCTTCGTCGGTGGCACCTAAGAGCGCTACTAATGCCTCCCTTGCTTTAACTATTCCCTCAGAACACACGTCTCAATCGCTGCAGTTCAGACAGTAGGTCTTCGTCATCAGAAATAATCTTTTCTTCGTGTACTAATGTGTTCAGAATCGCTTTCTTGTGTACAGAGTTGTAAAAATTATTAGCTTTGAAATACCGCTCAGCGTGCTTTGGTCTCCTGTGCAATGAATGACCAAACCGGCTTCCTACCTTCCGCTCACTCAAAAACGGTAACTTGCTGTCCCTCTCCATCTCGATAGTAGGCTTTATTTAAGTAGAAGACAGGAGGCTAGCTTGGTCATTCGTTGCACAGAAAACCTGTGCAAACTGATCGGTACTTCAACGTGAATTGTTTTTACCACCCTGTGCAAAGGAAAGCGGTCGGTACACAGAGCAAAGATTATTTTTTATATGAATTGCAGTATTTCAGACGCCTAGTTATCCAAAGAGATATGTTGCACCAAAGGAAACAATGTAACCGCTTGCAGGTTCCACCGACAAAGGCCGGACGCCTCGTTCATCGGCAGAAGAGACCAAACCGCTTGCTTCACTGCCATACTGTGCAGCATCAAGCACCAAGTTAGGACGTCTGCTGGCGTCATGGACTGGGAGCAGCGTTTCGGACTGCCAAAGTGATGTGAGATGTGTTACACACCGTTGACATAGCTCTGGGAGTGCCTGGTGTGTGTGGTGTCCCCTGTGGATGCGGCAGCCGATGTATGGGTCAAACCATTGCCACAGTTTAGGAGCGTTTTATGTGCACAAGAGACGTATTAAAAAAAGGGAACTGGACAAGTCATCCATAGCTGAACATTACTTGGAAAACCGTCATAAAATGCAGTATAAACAGACGAGAGAGTCGCCTCATACATCGTTCGCTCGACTAAAGATCCGTACCCAAAGGCTGGAAAGCTGCACAGGTCACACCAATATTCAAGGAAGGCAGTAGGAGTAATCCACTTAATTACGGGCTCATATAATTAACGTCGATATGCAGCGGGATTTTAGAACATATATTGTGTTCCAACATTATGAATTACCTCGAAGGAAACGGTCTATTAACACACAGTCAACATGGGTTTAGAAAACATCGTTCTTGTGAATCGCAACTAGCTCTTTACTCGCATGAAGTGTTGGGTGCTATTGACAAGGGATCTCAGATCGATTCATTATTTCTGTATGTACAGAAGGCTTTTGACACTGTATCACACAAGTGGCTCGTAGTGAAATTGCGTGCTTATGGAATATCGTCTCAGTTATCTGACTGGAGCCGGCCGCGGTGGTCTCGCGGTTCTAGGCGCGCAGTCCGGAACCGTGCGACTGCTACGGTCGCAGGTTCGAATCCTGCCTCGGGCATGGATGTGTGTGATGTCCTTAGGTTACTTAGGTTTAAGTAGTTCTAAGTTCTAGGGGACTAATGACCACAGCAGCTGAGTACCATAGTGCTCAGAGCCATTTTTTATGTGACTGGATTTATGATTTTCTGTCAGACAGGTCACAGTTTGTAGTAATTGACGGGGAAATCATCGACTAAAACAGAAGTGTTTTTCGGCGTTCGCCAAGGTAGTGTTATAATCCCTTTGCTGTTACTTATCTATATAAACGATTTGGAAGACAATCTGAGAAGCCATTTTAGGTTCTTTGCAGATGAGCTGTCATTTATCGACTAATAAAGTTATCAGAAGATCAAAACAAATTGCAAAAATAGTTAGAAAAGATATCTGAATGGTGCGTTGGCAGTTGACCCTAAATAACGAAAAGTGTAAGGTCATCCACGTGAGTAGATTAGATTAGATTAATACTTGTTCCATAGATCATGAATACGACACTTCGTAATGATGTGGAACGTGTCAGATTAATAAAAGATGTCTGTACAAGATATTACATTACACAAAATATTGCATGACACTAATGTTTAAGTTTTTTTTCCCTTATTCCCTTTTTCCCTTAATTCAAATAAAAAAATTCAGCCAATGAGTAGAAGCTGTTGTCATCTAGAAATTCTTTTAATTTATTTTTAAATGTTAGTTGGCTATCTGTCAGGCTTTTGATGCTATTTGGTAGGTGACCCAAGACTTTTGTGGCAGCATAATTTACCCCTTTCTGTGCCAAAGTCAGATTTAACCCTGCATAGTGAAGATCATCATTTCTCCTGGTGTTTTAGCTATGCACACTGCTATTACTTTTGAACTGGGCTGGATTATTAACAACAAATTTCATAAGTGAATATATATACTGTGAGGTTACTGTGAGGATCCCTAGATCCTTAAATAGATGTCTGCAGGATGACCGTGGGTGGGCTCCAGCAATTATTCTGATTACACGTTTTTGAGCAATGAATACTTTTCTACTCAACGATGAATTACCCCAGAATATGATGCCATACGAAAGCAGTGAATGAAAGTAGGCATAGTAAGCTAATTTACTGAGATTCTTATCACCAAAATTTGCAATAACCCTAATAGCATACGTAGCTGAACTCAGACGTTTCAGCAGACCATCAGTGTGTTGCTTCCAGTTTAACCTCTCATCAATGGACACACCTAAAAATTTGGAAAATTCTACCTTAGCTACAGACTTCTGTTCAAAGTCTATATTTATTACTGGAGTTGTGCCATTTACTGTACGGAATGTATATACTGTGTTTTATCAAAATTTAAGGAATCCATTAAACTTCGGTTACACGATAAACCAGTCAAATATAAATGCCGTAAATTCAACTAAATACCTAGCAATTACAATTACGAACAACTAAAATTGGAAGGAACATATAGAAAATGTTGTGGGGGAATAAATGTAAGCTAATTGAAACCCTCAGCTGCCGAAAGGTGTTGCTGATATACCTCGATAGGGACAGCTGACAATGTCTACCCCGGCTGGGAGTCGAACCCGATATCTCCTGCTTATATGACAGACGCTCTATCCATCCGAACCACCGAGGACCCAGGCGAATAGCGCGACTGCAGGGACTTATCCCATGCACGCTTCCCGTGAGACCCACATTCCCAACTGTCCACAATCTACATACGTAATTGCCCAGTCACTCATTACTCGCGCACATTAAGGTGGCGATTCCCGTAAGAGTTTGGGCAACCTCTGGGTATTCGCACAGAGGAAGGTCAATAGCCGGGTAGCCTTTAACTATATATGAAGATACTAACTGTTCTCGAAAGAACAGATACCACTGATGACCGTGCAGCTTCTCTAGAAATAAATGATAACTAACTGAAACCCTCAGCTGCCGACAGGTGTTGTTGATGTACGTCGATGGGGACAGCTGAAAACGTCTGCCCCGACCGGGATTCAAACCCGGGATCTCTTGCTTACTTCGCAGACGCTCTATCCATCTGAGCCGCCGAGGACAGAAGGCTAACCGACGACTGCGTTTTACTGGCAGGACACTTAGAAAATGTAACAGATCCACTAAAGAGACTGTCTACACTACGGTTGTCCGTCCTCTTTTAGAATACTGATGTGCGGCGTGGGATCCTTTGACGGAGTACATCGAAACAGTTCAAAGAAGTGCAGCACGTCTTGTATTATCACGAAATGTGGGAGAGAGTGTCACTGAAATGATACAGGATTTGAGCTGGACATCATTAAAAGAAAGGTGTTCTTCGTTGCGATGGGATCTTCTCACGAAATTCCAATCACCATCTTTTCCTCCGAATGCGAAAATATTTTGTTGACACCGACATACATGGGGAGAAACGATCACCACGATAAAGTAAGGGAAATTAGAGCTTGTACGGAAACATACAGGTGTTCGTTCTTTCCGCGCAGTATACTAGATTGGAATAACAGAGAATTGTGAAAGTGGTTCGATGACCCCTCTGCCAGGGACTTGAATGTGATTTGCAGAGTATGCGATTTTAGCAGGCGGCCGAGATTATAATAAACAGCTACAATTATAACAGGCTCCAGGAGTACATACTTAGGAGGTCATGTGGGCGAGCTGTGGTATCGGGCGACACCAAAGACGGGTACCTGATGCTGACAGAAAGGCAGGAGCTGCAGTTTCTCACTTGGCCCGAGGCGGACCCCGGCTGCTGTGAGCCGCGTACCTCGTCGCTTGTCGCCTCTCTGATTGGTCCAGATTCTGCCCATTCAAACAGTAGGGTGCATAATAATTATGTGTTATTTATGGTTGTTCACAGCAGAAAAATACATAAAGACGTATTGTAGGTTAAGGGAACATTTTAGAGACTTTGACACGCAACAGTGAGCACTTCGAGAGATGAACAACCGAGCAGATGGCAATTCTTCCAAGGGGAACAACGACCGGCGCAGTTCGCACTTCATCAGCCATTGCTCCAGTAACTGTCAGTATACTGAACTTACGTAAGTGACGTAGATGGTGATGTGGAGGAGGACGATAGTGCAATGTCCGACCACGCCAGCGTAGAGGCAAAACAATGGAAAGCTGGCACGTGTGTCAACACTGGTCACATTTCTGTCCAACGTGAGAAACACTGATGAATGACCGAAGAGTCAGTCGCCGCCCTAGAAAATTCACGACATTGGCAAAACACCGAATAAATACCTCCGACAACGGGCGTGAGGTGGTCCTTTGAGGAGATCCTTCGTAGGGAGAAAGACGACACGAAGAAACGTCGCCTGGACGGACGGACCCATGGTTAGTCAGCGGACGTCATACTTCACTACAACGAATTAGCCGCTTCACTGCTAGACAGAAGAAATTGTCGGTATCGTTCCAATAGGTCAACCAAGAAGATGCTATCCGAGATGCTACCAGAAAGAAACCCGTGTGGTACTTACCCGGGTGGCTGGTGAGGACGCGGCCTTACCAAATGGGTCATCTGTGAACCTAGGGTTTGATGATCTCCGCCAGAAGACGCCAAACCTGAATATCGTTGGTTCGATTCCGGGACGGAGCACTCCGTTCCACGAAGTAGTCACTTGTTAATAACGCAACGAGCGAATTCTCAAAGAGAAGACCGCGCGTCGCATCCGCATCACGGGCACGTTACTAAGGGAAGAATACGACGTCTGGCGCCGCTACAACACGAGCCATCGCTGTATCAGCGGTCATTGGAATTTGTACGCTATGACTCCACCGCTCCGCAGCCGCGAGCAGTTGAGCGAGTTAAAACACATTGTATTACTCTGTTTCTTTAAAGGATCTTATGTCTCAATCAACGACTGTTAGTGGAGCGATCAATGTTTCACTCACACCTCACCCTCTGAGCCAAGGAAAGAACCCATTGCAACGCCCACAAAGTGTCGCTTTCCCTCCCGCCATCCCTGACAAAATAGTGACCTTTGCTCGCCTTCTCACGGACACTCAATATCTAGTATCACTAAACCTCTACCCGCTAAAAAGCGGGAAAATGTACCAGTCCCAGTATTCAGAAGCCTTTTACTCCTGACGACGATGGTGGAGATAGCCATCGAAATCTCGAGTGTTTATTCGACGTGGCACAGCTTGTAAATGGAGGAGATTTATTCAGAAAAATATATTACTCCTTCGGTTGGCTACATTCTACATTTTACTGTACACTCATACATCTGAACGGAGATGTATCTCTTATCGCCCTTACATTTTCGTGCTATATAGCACCCGTTTCTGCAGTGACTTACGAATTTTTTCAAACACCCCCCAGATCTAATCGTAAATCTTGACAAGGCTGAACATTTCGCTGCTTCATTTCCTCAGCTGTACCAAGGGCAGGGCAGGATAGCGTCCTTTTGAGATAACCCCAAACGGAAGAATCCAAGTGTACTGAGATCAGTTGATCTTGGAGTTTAAGGTACAGGCTCTGCTCGATCTGTCCATTTCGGACAGTATCGGCATCAGCAGCAAAAATGTGTCTGTAAGATTCCTCAACCATGAGCCATGTGTATATATTTGAGTTCCATTAGATGGTTATGTGTGGTTAGCTCACTTCGGCTCCCCCTTATTATGGTGAAGTGACTGTTTTAAGTATTCACTCATGACGCCTGGAAAAGTACCACCTGCTACTGAAACTGTTTTCGTGTGCGCCAAACCACTCATTAGGGTTCTAGGAACCTATGAGTTAGGTAATTCAAAGATTTCTCCAACATTATTATCTTATAACGATCGCTACGTTTACTAATGCCCGTACTTGTTATCTTGTAGTGCATGTCACCTAAGGATGATCTATTAACAGATACGTGTCGCTACGTTTACTAATGTCCATACTTGTTATCTTGTAGTGCAGGTCACCTAAGGATGATAAATTAACAGATACGGGAAATTGAAGTATTTCTGAACAGCAGATGAGGTGGTCTGTTACGTGCATCTCAAAGTTATAGCAGTTACGGCAGCACGATGTGGAACATGAAAACAATTACGAGCCTTCGCTGTGCTTTTAATAAGGATATTTTAATTTATAACAATGATTTCAGCTACATTTAGCTTTTCGTGCTCTTCCATCGTTTTGGCAACTTGTTCATTTATTTTACTCGTTGATCTTGTAATTAAATCTAATAACCTTTAGAGAGCCAAACGAAACTATGTAACGTGGTTAAAAAGCAAAATAAAACCATACTTTGCCCGCATCTCGTGGTCGTGCGGTAGCGTTCTCGCTTCCCACGCCCGGGTTCCCGGGTTCGATTCCCGGCGGGGTCAGGGATTTTCTCTGCCTCGTGATGGCTGGGTGTTGTGTGCTGTCCTTAGGTTAGTTAGGTTTAAGTAGTTCTAAGTTCTAGGGGACTTATGACCACAGCCGTTGAGTCCCATAGTGCTCAGAGCCAGCCAAAACCATACTTTCCTCAAAAGGCGTTTATTTTAGTTCATGGGATGAAATAAAACATGTTAGTTTCAAATGGCTCTGAGCACTATGGGACTTAACTTCTGCGGTCGTCAGTCCCCTAGAACTTAGAACTACTTAAACCTAACTAACCTAAGGACATCACACACATCCATGCCCGAGGCAGGATTCGAACCTACGACCGTAGCGATCGCACGGTTCCAGACTTTAGCGCCTAGAACCGCTCGGCCACCCAGGCCGGCAAAACATGTTAGTGAAATGAATAAAAAACAACACACTTTAGGCAATGCGAAGCACGAAGGACTCTTTACAATCTTCTCTACCTGTAGCCTAACCCAGTACACACTCAGACCATTGTCAATTTTTCGATCGAGGCTTCTGTAAGCAACTTTCTCCATGGTAGGAATACACTTCCTTAGCATTCAGTGTCAAGTGTATGGTGCTCATACGAGCCCGTTTAAATACATTTATCCGGTACTCAACACTACTGCGTGCTGATGGAGTTTCTCCTTGGACCTCCCTTAACCCAGACTGCATACCTCTTAACACAGTTTCCTCGTAACTCACAGAAATGAACCACATTTATCCAAATTTTTCCATCCTATGTAGTTGCAAATATTCATCGGCACGAAGCTGTGGCAACTCGTAAGGATCGGTGGATCGTCTTAGTCCGTAACCGTGTCTCTTACAGCACGAAGCTGTGTTTGATTGTCGCGTGTCGGCAGGGAATGGTCGGTGTTTTCAGCTTTCAACAAGAACGGAGAGAGAGAGGTTGGAGAAACTCGATAAGAGGAGAGTGACACAGTGCAAGAAAGGGTAGATGGTGAGGAAGGAGGAAGAACGGGGAGTGCAAAAGACGGGGAGTAATATTACGCCGGTATTGATTCGGCCACTTTATTTCCTTTTATTGCAAGTGACAGGAAATTTTGTACCGATATCGCTTTATTTGTATTGCAGGAACGCGAGGGATGAAATCCATTTGCGGGAGGGGTTGGGGCGCAGGGGTGAGAGGAAAGGATAGAGCGATAGACGAAAATAGCTTGTCGTTTGGTAACCGAACTGCTGGATTACACGTGTCGCTTGGTCTGGAAAATTGCGGGGCCAGGGACAACGGACCTCTATTTTTGCTAGTCGCTGCATTCTGCATCAATTTATTCCCGTTAGCAAGCACATATTTGTCAGTACGAATCATATATCGGGCACGTAGGTAATTTTCAGAGTAGGCGAAACGCAATTTTAGCGAATACCGCTTTTATGTAGGTAAAAACTTCAATTCTTTATCTAATTTTCAAAATATTAGTTACATTTTAGTAGCGACATTGTAATGTCTTTTTTTATGTGATTATATTAGATTAATACTTGGTCCATAGATCATGAATAGGACATTTAGTTATGATGTGGAAAGTATAAGTTTAACTTAAGGTTTCTTTAAACGATGTAATTATTTTTTTTCCAATTACTACTACGTATCTAAAGATTAGTCTATTGAGCAGAAGGAGCTGTCATTTGTTTTTAAGTGCTGGTTGGCTAGTACCATGAAAGTCATTTCCTGATGTCTTAACAGATGTCTTATCATCCTGTCCCTCCTCCTTGTCTGGGCTTTCCATACATTCCTTTCCTTTCCAATTCTGCGCAGGACCTCCTCATTCCTTACCTTACCAGTCCACCTAGTTTTCAACATTCGTCTGCAACACCACATCTCAGGAGCTTCGATTCTCTTACGTTCCAGTTTTCCCACAGTACATTTTAAACTACCGACGTTTCGCTCCCTGTTGCATGCGACCTTCTTCAGGTCGCTTGCAACAGGGACCGAAACGTCTGTAGTTTAATATATACTGACAATACGGTCACAAACCCAGAAAAATCTTATTCAATGTGACAATGGCCGTGGAAGCCTACGTTTGTATCTTGCGCCGCTTTATATTGTCGAACGCTTTTTCCAGGACGACAGAACCTATGAACGTGTCTTCATTTGTCTTTCATCTTGCTTGCATCATGAACCTCAACGTCAGAATTGCCCCTCTGGTGCCTTTCCCGTTCCTAAACCAAAGTGATCGTTATCTAAGACATTCTCCATGTTCTTTTTCATTCTTCTGTAAATTATTCTTGTCAGCAACTGAGATGCATGAGCTGTTTAACTGATTGTGCGATATTTATCGCTCTTTTCAGCTCTTGCACTCTTCAGTACTGAGTGGATGATATGCGCGTCTCCTTTAGAAATGTTCAAATGTGTGTGAAATCTTATGGGACTTACCTGCTAAGGTCATCAGTCCCTAAGCTTACACACTACTTAACCTAAATTATCCTAATGACAGACACACACACCCATGCCCGAGGGAGGACTCGAACCTCCGCCGGGACCAGCCGCACAGTCCATGACTGCAGCGCCGTAGACCGCTCGGCTAATCCCGCGCGGCTCTCCTTTAGAACCGAGAGTGCTACAGTCTCTGCTTCCTCACTGTTTTCCGAATGCTGCTATTAAACCACGGTGGGCCTTCTCTCTCCTTAAGCCACATACTCAGTACAATGGTTTTGTAGCAAGTAGTGTCCATTTGGCTCTAGAAACATCGTGAAATATTAAATAACATCAGCCTTACTTTTTCAAAGGGTTGTCAAACTGCTATTTTAATTGCTTTTGTTTCAGTAGCATACAGATGAGAACATTTTCCGGCGAGACTGGTGATGTGTTTCTTCATAACAGTGATTTCAGCCTATTGAACTATGTGGCTATAATTAAACAGCAGTTACTCACAGAGGTCTAGTGTGGGCTATGATCATCGTATATCAGCGAACGTTGGTAGATTCTAGTGCGTTGATGCGGAACAGATTTACGCTGAAAAAAATTAGTTCCAATTTTGGGCACGAGGTGCAGATCTTGCGCTGTGAATGCAAGAAGGTCGTATGCAAATGTTTCCACATGTTACGGATTAGGAGCGGGACGTGGGCAGGATAGGCCAAATAAGTCAGAAAGGCATAAAGTTGATTATGTTATTAAACGCCGCTGATACAGTTTGTTCAATATGAGCATCGGAGACTTCAACGAGATGCTGCATTCGTGAAACGACATGATCAACAGTTGCTCGCAGCAGTTCTAGTGGAATCTCAGAAACGTGTTTCTGTATACTGGCCTTCAGATCAGGTAGAGACGAAAGTGTCCCTAGTAAATGTGTTATTTTGGATATCACCAGGGCCAAAAGTCACACGGACTCACATCAGGCGGGCTCGCAAGCCATGCATCTGGTAAACCTATGGAGATAACACGTTCGTGGAATATTGGATTAAGCAGGTCTTTCACTGGGCGAGCGACGTGAGGTGTTGCCCCCTCTTGCATGAAATCTGTGGTTCCTCCCAAAGCCTGAAACACATGCAATACAAGGAGGTCTCGACAACTTGAAGACATCACGGTGCACCTGACAGGTCCTGTAGGTGTATTATCTTCAAAGAAGAATGGACCAAGAATAAATGTGCTTGTGAAACAACACAATACAGACACTTACGCCGTGTGCAGTGGCTCTCAGTCTGAAAGAACCCAAACTTTGGCAATCTGTGTCTTCTCTGCATCCTGTAGTGTAGAATGTGCCTCGTCATTTCACGGAATACAGCCTGGCCAGATGTCATCTACTCCATCCGAAAGTGAAGAGCAAATTCAGAACTTTGCTTCGGATCTTGGGGTCTCCGTTGCTGCACCGTCTCGATCTTGTGTGCGTAACAAAATAGACCGTAAAACATTCCATACTGTCGACTATGAGATGGAAAATTTTGGTGATACTGTACCAAAACCAACACTACCCGGGATAATTACAGCAACAGCAAGGAACCTCCACCAGGGTAGGACGCCTTCCAGGTGCCACGCCTAGCTCACCCGTGTCTTAGAATTTCATTATCGCCTTCTTTAAACTATTTAATGAAATCTGGTCTTTCCTCAGACCTTTCAGTCGGAGATGTTATCTCAATACAGCACTGTAATTGCTTCTGTACTGTAACCTCCCCGCAAGAAATTGGAAGTCAATGATTATAAAAAAAATGTGTCAAATGTTGTCTTCGCACAGAACTGAATAATAAAAATGAGTCAAGCGTAACCTCCTTGCAAAATTAAAGAATAATAATGGCCCAAATGTAAACTCCCCACAAGATTAACGTTAAGATGATTGCTCATTAAACCCACAATAATATTAATTAAATAATGAACCATGAACTGAATGTAACATCTCAACACAAATAATTAAACCTGATAAATTTTATAAGGGCAGCTGCGCTGACCTTCGGCCCTGTGAAATAATTAAACCTGATAAATTCTTACCTCAGTAACACTGCATCTATATCTGCTCTTATTTTTCGGCACAGCTCCGTGCAATGCTGGCCTATATTTAATTTTGATTCTTGGAGGAAATGCAAAGGAAATATTCTTTAAATTGAAATGAATGCTTTTTCTTCAAAAGAGTGGAAAAATTCTTTAAATTGAAACGATTACTTTTCTTTAAAAGATTTACTTCATAAAAAATTATTATTGGGGCATTTGTTGAACAAATTAATTACAATTACCATACATTACTAGATGTGCGCAAAAATTATTATTGGGGCATTTTTTTGAAAAAATTAATTACAATTAACATACTTTATTAGCTGAGCGCAATGCTGCTTCATTACCTTCTACAATAATATACATATCGTCCACCACATTCCTGACCAGACTCGTGGGCAGAGCACACCGCGGACGCATGCCGACTCGCCACACACAACTGTACCAGACTTCTACTACAGACAGAGTGCAACTCGCAACTGAACACTCGCGCGGTCAAGCGCAGACTAGCAACGATAAATAACTCTCTGGTCAGAGATTCTGTCATGCCTCGCCATCGCTGGTAATGAATACATATGAAACGTATGCGTTTCAGTACAAATACAATTTCACTAACAGGGCACGGTCTCTCTTCTCGATGGCTATGCCGTTCACTCGCGTTATGGCGTGTCAAATGACAGGGTGGATATCATACCGTCAAACACTATACAGCGTCAGATTTTCGCCTGGTGGCTAAAATCGGGATTTTTTTTCCGAAGCATAAATCGGTTCCGCATTAACGCAATAGCACATCTACCAAGTTTCGCTGTCATATGGTAATTACAGCCCACCTTGACCTCCTTGAACTGTTGCACTTTAATTATAACTGACCGGGACCATTCTCTAGTGACAGGTCACTAAGAAATACTTCTACGCATAATCGTCTCTTTTAAGAGGACGTTGTCCTTCTGCCAACCATCTTTATGTAATCCATATTCACAATAAGACAGGAGTTTTTGTTATTTATATAAATCGACGTAGCACATTTAATAATTCCTATTGAATTCAAGTCAGACTGCACTCTTAACTTCCACTGTGTGTTCAGAAGGGTGTGACATTTGACACGTTCTTATTACGCAACGTGTTGTAATAGCTGACACGAGGTGAGTGTCTTCTTGAAACGAACGACTGTGCATTGATGGATTTCATAGTCTGTTGTCACCTGAGAATGGCATAATCGGCCGAAATCACAATTGTGAATTGATATATTTAATAAAAGTGCAAGCAGAACACGTCATTTCTAAGACACTGGAACGCCCGCCCGGCTAGTCGTGCGATCTGACGCGCTGCTTTCCGAGCGGGAAGACGTACCCGTCTCCGGCACGAATCCACCCGGCGTATTAGTGTCGAGGTCCGGTGTGCCAGCCTGTGGAT
Source organism: Schistocerca nitens (assembly GCF_023898315.1). Taxonomy (NCBI): domain Eukaryota; kingdom Metazoa; phylum Arthropoda; class Insecta; order Orthoptera; family Acrididae; genus Schistocerca; species Schistocerca nitens. Next base: position 76,231,683 of record NC_064614.1, read on the forward strand.
AGTTTTTATGGCGGTTTACCATCTACTTCGGCGAATACGGGCTGGCTCTCCTTATTCTGTCTCAGTTACACTACGTCGGCGATTGCTGGGCGGACACTGTCTCCACGTACGCGTACACCATCATTACTCCACCAAGCAAACATTTGGGGTTATTCTCGCCTGGTATGAGACTTTCCCGGGGAGAGGGGTTCCACTGGGCTCCGAACCGCACAGTATCCCTGTGTTCGGTGCAGTGCGGCGGTGGGGTGGGTGGACTGCTGTGGACTGTTGTGGGGATGTGAACCACTGAGGAGTACGGCAGGACGAAGCCTCTCCGTCGTTTCTAGGTATCCCGTTTAATGCGCAATACACAAGATGCTGGAGGTCTGAGACGCAAGTAAACAATGAAGGAGTGTCTGGATACCATCTTTTTTTTAACACTTCCTGCTATGGGTCTCAGATACAAAAGCAATGCTTCGTACAATGAATCTCAGACTGACCCCTGGGTTTCATTCTACAACAACAGAGAAATATTTTACGAATTTTAGAGTTTACAGTAATTTAGCTTTAATAATGTAACCGAGCAGTAGTCTTTATGCACATTACACTACATTTATATTCTTTAAGTGCCTTCTGTCAGTCGATGCACTATTTGTCGCTCCCTGTTCAAACAGTTCAGCGTTCTGCTATAGTTTTCTGGCGCTGCATCTTTAAGAACGACCTATCGCGTTCTGTTCTCTATGAATTACTGAATCCAGTCACAAAACTGGATACTACGCAATTTCCTCGTTGGGTAACAGTGTGTATCAAATTACACTGAAACCATCACACAAAAGTTATTGTAATGACGAGGAACCAAAGACTAGGTTTTATTGGCAGACCACTTAAACGTTGCAATAAACTACGCTACGCTTGTCCCTCCTGTGCTGGAGTACTGTTGAGAGGTATGCAGTCCTGACGTGATAGGACTCAAGGAGAATATGGAAAATTTTTGAAAAAGGCAGCTCATTTTCGGTCATGATGATATAGGGATAACAGTGGTACGAAAAAATGGTTCAAATGGCCCTGAGCACTATGGGACTCAACTGCTGAGGTCATTAGTCCCCTAGAACTTAGAACAAGTTAAACCTAACTAACCTAAGGACATCACAAACATCCATGCCCGAGGCAGGATTCGAACCTGCGACCATAGCGGTCTTGCGGTTCCAGACTGCAGCGCCTTTAACCGCACGGCCACTTCGGCCGGCTAACAGTGGTACGAATGTGATAAGAAGGTTGAGGTGGTACACACTAAAACGAAGGCGTTTCTCATTGTGGAGAGATATTTTCAAGAAATTACAATTACCAATTTAATTTCTCGAGTGTTAACGTATTTCTTTTTTGATTTCCCAAACGTGGAGAAATTCCCGTCGCTATAAAATAAGGGAAATCGGAGCTCGTGCGGAAATATTTGTGTTTGATTTTTCTCGCATGCTATTCGAGATTGGAGCCGTGGAGAAGGTTTGAAAGTGACTTTACAAATCATCTGTCCAGCACACCAGTGCAAATTGCCTAGTAACTGCATATGCAGATACATGTAATGCTTCCAGAATAGAGAAGCACAGTATCAGAGCCGTTACCCATTTGTTTTAAGGAGCCTGCAACTATTTTTAGTTGCTCGTAAGTTTCCAGTTTAATACTGGACCCTCCCCTTCCTACACACGCACACACACAGACACACACACACACACACACACACACACACACACACACACACACACAAACCGAGAAGTGTTTTTCTCTTTTTGTAGGATCGTAGGTTGATAATAAATAATCGATATATTGCGAGATGCCAAGTCTTTACTAGCTCACATGTATTAACAGTTATCTTCTTTTGGGAATTTCCCGGTTGCCGCCTTGTTTTCTCTTGATGTTTTGGTCCTGCTATGCACTGCCACGTATTTAATCGCTGACTTCGTTTCCGATTGCAGGGAATGAGGACTACGAAAGAGCTTTTACATTTAAATAACTCACCACGAATTCACAAAACGTTCTTCCAATTATCCTTCCATAGTCACATAAGTTATCAGCTCACATCAGCTGATTATTAACACAGCTTTTCAGACAACATGTTCAGTGCTTCACCAAAATCATATGTTCATACTTAACTCGAGATAGAAGGGCATAGACTCTGTAATACAACATTCATTTTTCCGTAGTGCTTGACCACTGTCGTCAGGTTCCTTTCTTCTTTGGAGTGCACAGCTACAACAAAGCACTCCGTCTTCAGGCCACGAGTGGCCTACCGGTACCATCCGACCGCCGTGTCATCCTCAGTGGAGGATGCGGATAGGACGGGCGTGATGTCAGCACACCGCTCTCCCGGTCGTTATGATGGCATTCTTGACCGAAGTCGCTACTATTCGGTCGAGTACAGCTATACCAAAGCACGACTGCAAAGTTCAAGCGACCCCTCACTGGCTAGTCCAAATTACACAACCGTCGTCGCTTTCTGCGCTTTGCCCGCAACTTTCTTTCTCATAGCGCCATATAAATTCGAACAAACCCTGGCCCAGTGGATGTTCTTTATTCTACTGCTTATTACAGTCATGTTTTTCACAAGCACATCTTTTATCGATCTAGTAAAAGGAAAGTGAGACATGTTACTGTGCTTTATAGTAACATGTACCAATAAACACGCGCACAAATATACACACACACACACAAAGGTGAGTCGTGGGCTTAAAATGATGCAAACTGGTCTCCCTGTTAAGGTCTACAATAACAATGATAAAGCATGTTCCTTCTCAAGAAGAGAGCTATAAGGAACATACTAGTTTCCAAAAACAGAGTAAAGAACATCACAAATCGTGATTTTAAGGATTCCTTTCAGTGATACTTACTTCAGAATGAATGACAACGGAATACGAGTTACTGAATGTTTTGTAACTCTGAGTTTCATTTGCACTGTTATTACGGTGGTTGCTCAATTGTCGACAACTCAGGCTACAAAACACCCAACTCGCCGCCTGAATGTAGCGTGTTGTGTGTGTTGTTTAAATACAGGACAGCAGTAACTAACTTTACGGCCGGGACGTTTTGCGGAGCATTTAGGGCGTAGTGCTTCCCCTCTCACGGGCCACGGAAACGTAAAAGCAACGAAATGTTTAAATTGAGTTTCGGGTTTACGACTGGTCTGTATGAAGAGAAAATTGTCTGCAGGCGCCTTGTGGAGTGCCTGGCTGCACTGCAGTGCATACGTTAAATGCTTCTACATTGTCATTTTCTGAGCTACGCAATTCCTTTTCGACAGTCAGAGAGCATTACTATAGTCACAAACTCCCGTGTTTAGAATCCACACGCTATGCGCTATAAGTGCAAACTTGCTTGTTTTTGTGGGCCTCGTTAGGGAAGCTTGTTTTGATGCAGCTCTCCACGCGGATCAACCTTGACTAAGTCCGGGATAGCCCTTTCTGCAACTGTCAGGGGTAAGAAAGGTAGATGCAAACAACTTGCTGTTTTCCTGCAGTTTGCTCGAAGTAGAGCAAAACCACTTACTGCAAATCTTGCAATTATGTCATGAAGATCCTCAAAATTGCAAAGCCATTTTGTTTTATTTCTATAAGGATGTAAATTGTGTATATGATATTGGGTGTTCTATCTGTGATTGCATAATCGCTCTAATCTACATTTGTGTGCTTCCCAAGCTCTGTTGAGTTTCTTTTTATATTATTTTTTGTCTGCAGTTAATATGTCACTCTTCCTTAGCTGTATGTACTGTTTCTTTATGGTCACCGTAAGATAATTTTAAATTTTTGTTGAAACTTATTTATTGTGTTTTCCCTGAATTTACGATTTTATATTCGCCAAATAAATAAAATCCTGTTTAAATACTTTAACACAGATTCACTTGAGCCTTTTTACTGTCCTGCTTGATGACCCCTTACCGTTCTTATCTTCGTCAAAGGAGACAGAATACAACCCTGTTTCACCCTCTCTCTTTCTCAACTACTGCGTACCTTTGTTTTCGTTGACTTTTATAGCGGCAGTCTGGTTTCTGTACAAGTTCTAAATAAATCCTCGCTACGTGTATTTTATACCTGCAGGTACGTTTTGTTACTCCCTAATGTCAAAAAACATGCTTGGAGAAAGCGCTATGTACTGAATTTGAAGAACTTGTTTTTCCGCGAGTGTAAGAGGTAAAAGATATCAGAACGTCGTTCGTCCAGATGCACTGCGTTCCATGTGACCTACGGTAGTAACTGTATGTACGCAAAAGAGTATTAGCTGTTTGTTAAGTATTACCCATAGTTTGTTTATACAAAAGTACTGTCATCCGGAAGACATGGTCAGATGTCAGTGTAAATTCGTACATGTTCAAAACAACACCCGGTGTGTGAAAGATGTTGACTCTGGCAGAATTACAATGTCATCGGCGAACCTCAAAGTTTTTATTTCTTCTCCATGGATTTCAATACCCACTCCGAACTTTTCTTTTGTTTCCTCTACTGCTTGCTCAATATACAGATTGAATAACATCGGGGATAGGCTACAGCTCTGTCTCACTCCCTTCCCAACCACTGCTTCCCTTTCATACCCCTCGACTCTTATAACTGCCATCTGGTTTCTGTACAAATTGTAAATAGCCTTTCCCTCCCTGTATTTTACCCCTGCCACCATCAGAATTTGAAAGAGAGTATTCCAATTATCATTGTCAAAAGCTTTCTCTAAGTCTACAAATGCTAGAAACGTAGGTTTGCCTTTCGTTAATCTTTCTTCTAAGATAAGTCGTAGGTTAGTATTGCCTCACGTGTTCCAATATTTCTACGGAATCCAAACTGATCTTCCCCGAGGTCTGCTTCTATCAGTTTTTCCATTCGTGATCTTCCCCGAGGTCGGCTTCTACCAGTTTTTCCATTCATCTGTAAACAATTCGCGTTAGTATTTTGCAGCTGTGACTTATTAAACTGAAGTTCAGTAATTTTCACATCTGTCAACACCTCCTTTTTTTGGGATTGGAATTATTATATTCTTCTAGAAGTCTGAGGGTATTTCGCCTGCCTCATACATCTTGCTCACCATATGGTAGAGTTTTGTCACGACTGGCTTTCCCAAGGCTGTCAGTAGTTCTAATGGAATGTTTTCTACTCTGGGGGCCTTGTTTCGACTCTGGTCTTTCAGTGCTCTGTCACTCTGTCAAACTCTTCACGCAGCCATTTCATATTCATCTAGATCCTCTTCCATTTCCATGATATTGTCCTCAAGTACATCGCCCTTGTATAGATCCTCTATATACTCCTTCCACCTTTCTGCTTTCCCTTCTTTGCTTAGAACTGGGTTTCCATCAAAGCTCTTGATATTCATGCAAGTGGTTCTCCTTTCTCCAAAGGTCTCTTTAATATTCCTGTAGGCAGTATTACCCCTAGTGAGATAAGCCTCTACATCTTTATGTTTGTCCTCTAGCCATCCCTGCTTAGCCATTTTGCACTTTCTGTCGATTTCATTTTTGAGACGTTTGTATTCCTTTTTGCCTGCTTCATTTACTGCATTTTTATATTTTCTCCTTTCATCAATTAAATTCAATATTTCTTCTGTTACCCAAGGGTTTCTACTAGCCCTCGTCTTTTTACCTATTTGATCCTCTTCTGCTTTCACTATTTTATCCCTCAAAGCTACCCATTCTTCTTCTACTGTATTTCTTTCCCCCATTCCTGTCAATTGTTCCCTTATCCTCTCCCTGAAACTCTGTACAACATATGGTTTAGTCAGTTTATCCAGGTCCCATCTCCTTAAATTTCCACATTTTTGCAGTTTCTTCAGTTTTAATCTACAGTTCAAAACCAATAGAGTGTGGTCAGAGTCCACATCTGCCCATGGAAATGTCTTACAATTTAAAACCTGGTTCCTAATTTTCTGTCTTACCATTATATAATCTATCTGATACCTTTTAGTATCTCCCGGGTTCTTTCATGTATACAACCTTCTTTCATGATTCTTGACCCAAGTGTTAGCTATGATTAAGTTATGCTCTGCGCAAAATTCTACCAGGCGGTTTCCTCTTTCATTTCTTAGCCCCAATCCATAATCACCTATTATGTTTCCTTCTCTCCCTTTTCCTACTCTCGAGTTCCAGTCACCCATGACTATTAAATTTTCGTCTCCCTTCACTACCTGAATAATTTCTTTTATCTCGTCATACATTTCATCAATTTCTTCGTCATCTGCAGAGCTAGTTGGCATATAAACTTGTACTACTGTAGTAGACGTGGGCTTCGTGTCTATCTTGGCCACAATAATGCATTCACTATGCTGTTTGTAGTAGCTTACCCGTACTCCTATTTTTTTATTTATTATTAAACCTACTCCTGCATTACCCCTATTTGATTTTGTATTTATAACCCTCTATTCACCTGACCAAAAGTCTTGTTCCTCCTGCCACCGAACTTCACTAATTCCCACTATATCCAACTTTAACCTATCCATTTCCCTTTTTAAATTTTCTAACCTACCTGCCCGATTAAGGGATCTGACATTCCACGCTCCGATCCGTAGAAGGCCAGTATTCTTTCTCCTGATAACGACGTCCTCTTGAGTAGTTCTCGCACGGAGATCCGAATGGGGGACTATTTTACCTCCGGAATATTTTACCCAAGAGGACGCCATCATCATTTAATCATACAGTAAAGCTGCTTGCCCTCTGGAATAATTACGGCCGTAGTCTCCCCTTGCTTTCAGCCGTTCGCAGTACCAGAACAGCAAGGCCATTTTGGTTAGTGTTACAAGGCCAGATCAGTGAATCATCCAGACTGTTGCCCTTGCAGCTACTGAAAAGGCGGCTGCCCGTCTTCAGGAACCACACGTTTGTCTGGCCTCTCAACAGATACACCCCCCCCCCCCCCCCCGTATCTGTATCGTTGAGGCACGCAAGCCTCCCCACCAACTGCAAGGTGTCCATGGTTCATGGGGGGGGGGGGTGAAAGATAAGAGCTGCAATTCTCATTCACAGGTTCAATGGCTACCAGATAGTTTGTGCTGTTTGTGTTTATTGTTGGTACCAGGCCTGGTACCATATATAGCATTCTTTAACAGCCTCATATATTGAATGATCGGTTTGAAGGACATCGAGATGCCGTAAATTTGGATGAGACAGCGTCATCAGTACCGGACAGATTTTCAAAGCGGCCGCATTACGGGTCGCTATTTGGTCGGCTTGTCAAGTCGTGCAATACACAGGTTTGTGGAGTTTTCGGAGATATGTCAGTGCACCAGTGTTTCACTACATGGGAACATGAGGGCAGGCAAACTTTCCGTCATGGTTCCGATGTCTGGCCATCACAATGGACGATCGCGGTATTTTGTACCAAGCTCACCATAACCCTTTCTCATTGTGTCTGCTATTTGAGGACAAGTAATGGACTCCATGCAACATCTTGTGTTATCCCACATGATTGATCGGAGAGCTGCAACAGCCAGGTTGTGGGACTATGGTCTCATACGAAGGTTGCCGTCAACATAACAAACGGTGGCGTCTGGAATGTGTCGTAACGTTGGCGATCGCTGTATTGTGCACCAAGCTCATTATAACCCTTTCTCATCAGCATCTGCTGTCAGAGAAAATGTAATGGAGTCCATGCAGCCGGCCGCTGTGGTCGAGTGGTTCTAGGCCCTTAAGTCCGGAACCACGCGGCTGCTACGGTCGCAGGTTGGAATCCTGCCTCAGGCATGGTTGTATGGGATGTTCTTAGGTTAGTTAGGTTTAAGAAGTTCTAAGTCTAGGGGACTGATGACCTCAGATGTTAAGTCCCATAGTGCTTACAGCCATTTGAACCTTTTTTTTTTTTTACTTCATGCAACGTTCTGTATCATCCAACGTCATTGGTGGGAGAGCAGAAACAGCCAGACAGTAGAACTATCGTCCCATGTGTAGGTCGCCGTTAACACCACAACACAAACGGCTGCGTCTGGAGTGTGCTGTAACCAAGAAACATTGAGTGCTGGTGAATGAATCACATTGTGTTCAGCGATGACTGGTATGGCAATATCTCGGGAGAACATTGTCGTTGAGTATGACGACGACATGGGAAGAGGACCCATTCTTCAGATGCTTTGGGAAAGCACAGAGGTGTCACTGCTGTCGAAATTGTGTGGGCATGACTATTTGCTAGCAGTGACTGAACCGAACAGACGCCAATATGGTTCGTCACGAAATTTCTGCGTCCTCGTGTATTACCTCTCATGCGACAGTATCAAGGTTCCATTTTTGGACGCGACAATGTTGGTCCACGCATTGTGCCTCTACGAACAGTCTGTGTGATGTCGAGGTTCTTCCGTGGCTAGCAACATCCCCAGATCAGCCCTGGATAGAACATGTGTGGGCCCATCTCAGACGTCAACTCTGCCCAATGCCAGTGTGCCGGATGTCAAGCACCAGTTAAAGCAGTTGTGAGCTAGTCATTGGGAGAATCAAACTGAGATACGTCCGTCAATTAATTTGCATCGTCAGTCAGAATTCAGAATTTAGAAATGCTCCATTTTAAACTTCTTGTGGTTATGTTTATCGCTGTCTCCACTGCGGTTGTGCTGTAATATGTTTAAAAGTGTGTCTTCTGACTATAATTGGGGTTGTTATCAATCACAAATGAAAAACAGGGATACCACCACAGTGACTTCATTCAAAACAATCAGTGTGTATTTTACAGAAATACAATTCTCATAATAATTAAGAATAACTGATTATTAATAAATGAGAATATTAAGATCACGGTCTGCACAGAGGTTTTGGCTGGATCGTTTATAAACGCCGACTGACTGACTTGCCGCATTACAAATTCTACTGCTTTTTGGTTCGTCATTAGATTTCTTTGTACACTCCCGTGTGATTTTGTTTCAGTGATTTCCAGCGGAAACGCCTGAGCCTTTGTGTTTAAGAGATGTGCCACAACTATCGTCAAGCACTGATAGACTTCCCGTGACATTTCCTGTGTTGAACACGATTTATTGTTGTTAATACTTCGAAATGAAATATGACAATTTGGCACCAGTTACAGTCCACTTCCATCTCTATGTCATCTTGCAGTACATCTTGTCGGTGAGCTTTTTCGTCTTACGTGCCACAGTCACGAGTGTGTTAAAATGCTATTCCATTGTCCAACTTGGCTGCAATACAATCACTTTTATTTGTGTTACACTACCAAATGAATTCAACGATGTGACATTTTAAGCTCCTTCTCATGTCGTAATTTTATTTACCATCACCCTGTGTTTATAAGTGTGTGTTTGTCAATTAAATTGTAGTATATCTGAGGTGCAATGCCTGTTGTAGAGGGATGGAAGAGCCGTACTGGTCAGGATGGCGCTGGTCTGTGACCTGGGTATTGAGGGTTCAGTGGGCAGCAAGGACTAGAGGAATCTAATGGAGGTGAATGTGGCTGACAACTCTTTTTACACCAATAAGCTGCAGCAGTTACAGTTGCTGTGGCCCCATGTTGACCCACGGCATCTGTGTTCGAAGGGGGTGGTTAGTCATCGATCTCACGGTTAACGGTGGCGAGAAGTGGTGTTACGAGGGCGGCTGTAGCTGGTGCCCCAGTACCTCAGATGATCGGCATGCCTCTTATTTGTGCCGCATCAGTTGCGGCAGCCTATTGTTGTTACGCGCCCGATGGTGTCGCTGTATCCCGCCCAGGTGAAGCGAATATCGGGCTGTGGCAGGCCGCCTAGGCCTCGGTGGCTAGGCGGTCAACGGCTCGACCCTTGCCCCAACCAGCGGCGACCTGCAACAAGATCGTCTCAATACAATACACTTTACCAACAGTCGTATAGTTTAGGTTATTTTATTTTATTTCTAACGCAATCACTTTCGGAAATTCATTTTTTTTTTTTCGAATCAACGAGCTTGTCGTATAGCGCCATAAAACTGGCTACCTTGAATCCCAATAGTTGTGCAACTGATTCATACGAAACGAATGTGACCCTTGACTGAAGATAATTGCCGAAACTGGTTGCGTTCGAAATAAAATAAAATAACGCATAGTATACGGCTGTTGGTAAAGTTTATTGAATTGAGAAGCACGTACCAGCCGCCAGAAACTTCAAAAAGAACGTTGGCGGCCTTTTGGCGGCAGCCAACGTACAGTTGACGCCCATCCGAACTGTGAGGACATGCGCATTCTGGCCAGCTTTCATATAAGACTAGGTGGGACCCCCACCGAACGCCGTAGGAATGCCTCGATTCACCGGTTTGTGCTCCAGCGATCGGGTTGTGATTGCGGAGCTGCCGACATGACCGAAGTGCCGAGGTTGCAGGCGTGAGTGTCTGGATTTTGACGTTGAGCCTGTGACTCCTCTTCTCTCATTAGAACTAAAATTTAATTAAAATCTTGTTAATTAATCTAATTTTTAAGCAGCCACTGCGTGTGTACTGGGTATTGTAATCCTTTAGCTATTAAAAGCATGAATTACAGAGAAGCCGGCCTGGATGGCCGAGTGGTTCTAGGCGCTTCAGTCTGGAATCGCGTGACCGCTACGTCGCAGGTGATCCTGCCTCGGGAATGGATGTGTGTGACGTCCTTAGGTTAGTTAGGTTTTAGTAGTTCTACGTTTCTAGGGGACTGATGACCTCCGCTGTTAAGTCGCATGGTGCTCAGAGCCATTTGAACTTTTTTTTGACCGAGAGAATCAGTAAGAAGTATGCACTTAAATTACTTCTGGTAATTTGTTGTAAGTTCTTCTTTCCCTTCGTACAGTTGCCGTAGGTTAATGTTTTTTTCATGCTGAAGCTGCATTGCTTTATATCCATACATCATAACCGTAATATCACGACACAGTAGTGTATTTTTTCTTCAGAATTATTCTACTCCGTATTTTGCATCTTTCGCAAATTAACGCACTTCTTAACAAAAACTACATCTCACAACAAGAACTGCTTTACAACAACATCACAACGGCCTCCTACCAATACGTAATACTTTCTCCAAGTGAACGAGAATAGAGACATACCTGTTTTTAGTACAAACATACGTTTGCATGATCAATATAATCGATATCCTTGACCAAAGAATAACAATTTGATTTTTATTTTGTAGTATTGTAGTTTATAGATACTGCCGGAGCTGGCGCCTCGAAAATTTCTGCAGGCGACGCGAGATGCTAGTTCAAGATTACTTCTGTTTGCTAGTTTCTTCCGAATGTTACGCCAAGTTGTTGATACTTAGCTCAACCAACAAACTTACAGTGTGCATAGACGCACGCCCGTGCCGCGCATCTGCTTATACCTAGCCATGGTTGCCATATGTTGTAAAGAGTATAATATTTCTTCTCCCAGAAGTTGGTATAATTCATGTACTTAAAAGTGCGCTTACATCGACTAATCTCTTGAGTGCCTGTCCAGATTCCTACGGCGACAGATCACTTTGGCCACTTTCCACTCATTTATCATTAACAATGAGGAAATAACATGGCTCCCTATAACATTGCTACTGCTGACTTGCATCGTTACATAATTTACAGAAGCGAAAAGAAATACAGCCTTCCATCGATTTTATCTCTGTCAACAATTGTGGAAAAGAGTAAGTATAATTATACACTCCTGGAAATTGAAATAAGAACACTGTGAATTCATTGTCCCAGGAAGGGGAAACTTTATTGACACATTCCTGGGGTCAGATACATCACATGATCACACTGACAGAACCACAGGCACATAGACACAGGCAACAGAGCATGCACAATGTCGGCACTAGTACAGTGTATATCCACCTTTCGCAGCAATGCAGGCTGCTATTCTCCCATGGAGACGATCGTAGAGATGCTGGATGTAGTCCTGTGGAACGGCTTGCCATGACATTTCCACCTGGCGCCTCAGTTGGACCAGCGTTCGTGCTGGACGTGCAGACCGCGTGAGACGACGCTTCATCCAGTCCCAAACATGCTCAATGGGGGACAGATCCGGAGATCTTGCTGGCCAGGGTAGTTGACTTACACCTTCTAGAGCACGTTGGTGGCACGGGATACATGCGGACGTGCATTGTCCTGTTGCAACAGCAAGTTCCCTTGCCGGTCTAGGAATGGTAGAACGATGGGTTCGATGACGGGCACGTGCACCTTCCGCCGACCACTGGCGACAACATCGATGTACTGTGGAGACCTCACGCCCCACGTGTTGAGCAATTCGGCGGTACGTCCACCCGGCCTCCCGTATGCCCACTATACGCCCTCGCTCAAAGTCCGTCAACTGCACATACGGTTCACGTCCACGCTGTCGCGGCATGCTACCAGTGTTAAAGACTCCGATGGAGCTCCGTATGCCACGGCAACTGGCTGACACTGACGGCGGCGGTGCACAAATGCTGCGCAGCTAGCGCCATTCGACGGCCAACACCGCGGTTCCTGGTGTGTCCGCTGTGCCGTGCGTGTGATCATTACTTGTACAGCCCTCTCGCAGTGTCCGGAGCAAGTATGGTGGGTCTGACACACCGGTGTCAATGTGTTCTGTTTTCCATTTCCAGGAGTGTAGATCTGAATTGTCAATTTCACAAACAAAACTGTAGAGTACGAGGCACGTTTAGAAAGTAAGTGTTCCGTGACCGTATGAATTGTGGTACTCTCTTTTGTGAAGGTTGACAGCACTGAATGGTAGATGGAGATCCCCTGAGTGGAGCGGGAATCACAGGAACGCGGTAGTACGTAAACTCACGTTTTAGTGTCCGGTTGCCAAGAGAGAGCCACGTGCTGTGATCCGCCCCTTACTCGCGAAAGCAATATCACGCAGTGGAATCTTTTCGCGAATCAGAACAGTTTGCAATGAAGCTGTCATGAACAGAACGAGTGTGTTTAAGCGGTGTAGGGACTTTACTAGAGGCGGAGCAGATGTTGATAGCGAAAAGAGGAGTGGAAGACCTCTCATTTTGACTAATGACTTTGTGCAAAAAATCGAGAATCTGTACGTGAAGACCGCCTATTGACAGTGGATGAAATATCTGTTATTTTCGCAGCTCTCGTATAGGAGACGTATACAGAAACGCTGGCATACTGGAAATTGCGTAAGATGGGTACCAAATCAGATAACAGAGCAACACAACGAAAATCGGGTCAGTAACGCCCCCGAGTTTCTTGAGTGACTTGAATTGGAAGACTAGAGAATTTTCTGAGCTCTACTGTGACTGGAGGTGAAAGGAGGGTGGTTCATTATATTTCTGAGACAAAAAGGCAATCGTCACAGTGGCGTGACACCAGTTGCTTGTCTACCAAAAATTTCAAAATCATAATTTCAGGCAAAAGAATCATGACCTAAGTCTTTTGGGACTGAAAAGGCATCGTTTTGCTCGAATTTATTCCTCAGGGAAAGACCATTAATGCACAAATACATTGTGAGTCCGTAAAAAATACTCAAAAGAAGCATCGATAGTAAAAGGACGGAAATGATGAGCCAGAAATGTGGTGGTTGCACGACAACGCCCATCCTCAAACAACGTTAGCGACTGAGGCGCTCTGGGACATTCCAAACCCGTATTCCTCTGGTTTGGACCCTTTAGATTATCACCTTTTAATCTACCTCAAGGCGCACATGTGTGGTGTTAAATAATTTTGAGCCAATGAGCAGGTGCAGATAGAGGTTCAGAAGTGGGGTAAGGAGCTACAGGGATTATTCTTCGACAAGGAGATGAAGAAGATTGTGGCAAAACACACTATACATGTTAAACAGGATTGCGTTTATGTGGAAAAATAGTGCACAAGTCTATGAACAATTTCTTACAATTTTTTTTTCAAAAACAATTTTTCTATAAAAATATAAAATCTGTTACACATACTTCCAGAAAGTGCCACATGCACTAGGAAAGAATAATTATTTTTCGTTACCAAATGGTTAATTTTATGTCAGCGTTATGCTCATCAATGTGCATTTACATCAGAATTATACACAACATATAATTAGCAATTTCGAACTCTTCGCATGAAGGGGACTACAAGGTGTCAGGTTTTCGGTTATTTGCCAAAGCAAGATGTATATTGCACTGTTCCATTCTGAAGCACAAGTTTAAACGTATTGCTAGTAAAAACATGCAACATTATTCTCGTTCGATACCACTACGACATACTTAAATGTCAGATGCACATTTCTACACATCCACACAGGGTTTCGGTGTAAAGTCACTTATAATGAATTTGAAAATAGCACTTCGTCGAAACCACACATTCGTGTAATATACAGGATATTAGGGATATAATTGCATATATTTGATCATTGGTACCTTAATATGCACGCACTTCAATTGTAATTTTTTTCTCTGTATCTAACAGTTTCCTGGAGACGGTCGTTATTGCATCACTACACCTGTCAGTATACACTAACCGTTTTGCGTCCATGCATCCACACTTCAGCGCCTGAGCTGCTGCCCCGGGGTAAAATGAGCATAAAAGGCTTCATCTTGTGCGTGTATACGGAGGTACTAACCAACCTAAAAATGTGCTATTAACAGCTACAATTATTAGTCTGCAAATGCAGTAAAGACTGATGCAGTGTTGTTCAGTGCACTGTCCTCAGGTACCAGTAAAACTACCTACACTTACATCCCTAACACACTGGTATGACGGTGACTGCATTACAGCCAAGTCGGTAAATGGTGGTTTCTTTTGAAGAAACGAGCCGAACCTCACACCACCGATCTGCTATAAGCACCATAATTACGTTGTTGGTGAGTGCCTCTCAAGTTACCTGTAGTCATGGTAACATCACAGTATAACATAACAGTCGCGACACTCACTGCTGTAAAAGTTGTTACCGTTTTACAGATGGAGCGACAATAGCACTCCAAGCGGCGAGTAGGGTGGACATCAGACGCATTTAAGCATAATGTTTGTTTTGCATCCATTTCCTGCGTAATTTACGAAATATTTAAGTTATTTTCTTGCCTCCAAGGGTTTGTGTAGTATCAGAAGGCACATATGTTTCTAAAAATGAATCTAAAATATGCACAAATATAGACAAAAACCATGAAACGAGTGGCAAGTTACAACACGTTCGTGAAGAAACACTTGTGACGCTGGATAGAATTGCAGCTTACCTCGCTGGTATCAAAAGAATATAAACACACATATTCACACGTAAGAAGCACAGACATGTACCTCTACATGCAAAAGCGATCGACAGCTCATTTATCGTTCTGTAGGCCTACTGTGTTTGTGATTGTTGCCTGTTGCCACAAGTACGACCTTTATCTTTATATTATTCTAATATCATTCTAAGTGGGACAAGCAACTGCCAAATAGTGGGTGAAAATTGTTTGAAAACATTATAATCAGCTGATTACATTACATTTCAAGCATAACAAAATATTTGAATAATTTTCAAACAATCTGTCAGTGAACAAGGTGCTAACAAAATAATGTCATCACACGAAGGAAGCAAGGAAAATCATGTGACTAACAACAGAAGTGAATGAAATACATACCAAACATAACGATTTTGTAAGACACGAATAACTGCACTTAATCTAACCACTTCATCGTCAAAGCGGGTCTGTGTTGAAGATTCACACGAATCTGTCACTGATACATGGAGAGCTGAACTGGTTGTTTCTGTGACATAGGACTGTTTTACAGCCTTAGATGGATCGTCAAATCTTTGTGGCAGTTTCCTCTTCATCGTCAGTTGAGGTGGCTTATTTCGGACATCAAACAGTGTGGGTACTGCATTCCACACGAGTTTATTATTGTCTGCGTTCATGAAATGGTTTTGTTCGAAATGTAGCGAACAAAACCTAATATTATTATAGAGGTAAACTGGGTCTTTTTTCATAAGGTCTTCTCGTCTGTTATTAACTAGCCATTTTCTGCTCCTAAAACGAGACATTAATCATTAATATACACGTAGTTTGCAAGTTCACCCTGATGAAAATGTACTTAATTCATTAGATAACAAGTTACAAGCAGCAGGTATTTTCTGTGATTTGTCAAAGGCATTCGATTCTGTGAACCACAACATCCTTTTTAAATAAATTAGAGTTCTATGGTGTCACGGGCAGTGCTGCAAAATGGTTCAAGTCATACCCCGCTAACAGGAAACAAAGGGTGTCAGTGCAAGGGACTAGTGAATTAAGTGATCAGTCATCATCAGAATGGGAAGAAATTACAAGTGGTGACCCACAAGGATCCATCTTAGGGCCATTGCTTTTTCTTGTGTACATGAATGATCTCTCATCAGTTACACTGCCAGAAGCAGAGTTCGTTTTGTTTGCGGATGACGCAAGTATTGCAATAAATAGTAGGTCGAGTGTAGTTCTAGAAAGATGTGCTAATGATATTTTCATGGATATTAATAAATGGTTTAAAGCCAACTCACTGACATTAAACTTCGAAAAGACTCACTATATGCAATTCAGATCCTGTAACAGGTTTCCACCCAGCATATACATAAAGTATGAAGAAGAGCAGATAGAAGAGGTTGACAGTCTTAAATCCCTGGGATTACAACTTGATAATAAATTCAGTTGGGAGGAGCACACCACAGAACTGCAGAAACGTCTTAACAAATCTGTATTTGCAATTCGAGTGTTAGCAGACATAGGCGACATAAAAATGAAAAAGCTTGCATACTTTGCCTGCTTTCATTCCATAATGTCATATGGTATAATATTTTGGGGTAACTCTTCAAGTCAAACAAAAGTTTTCAGAGTCCAAAAGCGTGTAATACGTATTTTTTGTGGATTAAATTCACGGACGTCCTGTAGAAACCTCTTCAAAGAACTGGGTACACTAACTACTGCCTCTCAATATATATACTCCTTAATGAAATTTGTCCCAAATAATATATCTCTTTTTCCAACAAACAGCTCAGTTCATACATACACTACCAGGAACAAAAATGATCTGCACAAGGACTTAAATGCACTTACTTTAGTGCAAAAAGGGGACCACTACTCAGGAACACTCATGTTCAATAATTTGCCAGCAAACATAGAAAATTTAGTTACAAATAAAGATCAGTTTAAAAGGAGCCTGAAAGACTTACTAGTGGCCAACTCCTTCTATTCCACTGACGAATTTTTGTAATAGAAAGAAATGATGTATTATATGTATTCATACTATTAGTATTGTTATTTCAGCTTTAAAAAAAAATTACTTGTTCCACATCCACGAGGATCTCCTCAACACGGATCTATGGAACGAAATACTAATCTAATCTACTCTAATCTAATCAAGTTTAGTAACATGATGGTATATACCTCTCAGGATCGTTAGAAAACGTAAAAAAAAGACAGCTGTGGTGTCTTCTTCCTGTTGCTACAAACGCTCCCGCTTATATAAACAAGTGTAGAAATCAAGATAAACAACCACTATTCGCTTTCACGATCTCACCCAACTCAAGGTTTAAGTTACTGGCCGCTTGGGGCGCTGCTGGCGAGGTAGGCAACAAAATCGAGGCGAAGTGTCGCGACTGTTATGTTAGACTGTGGTAACATCCTCTCGCTACGGTGGGGTAGTCAAATAATTGGCTACTCGAGACACTAAAGTAATGTAAGAACCTTAGTAATAATTTTAAAAAGTCTAATTAAAGGAGAAATAAAAGAATCCGATTTTCACGAGGAACGTAACAAGCCTACAAGTAAAGAGAGAAATAAACTGTGTGCATGTGGTTCCAAGCATTTCTCGTTTGGCTTCGAAGTCTGCTTCCTTTCAGCACCTCGCGTAAAGCGTATATCTGCTTAGCTCCCCTTGCTACGAAGAAACAAACAAAAAAAAATTAAGAGAAAGAGAAAAGACGGTGCGCTGCCACGTCGCGCGCCGCCGCCCGCTTACCTCAGACGTCAACGCGAGACGTGTAACACGGGAAAAACATTTCCGATGCTCTGAAAACCGACAGCGCGGAGGCGAGGAATGAAAGATGTAAGCAGCTGCTAAACAATCGCGTTCATTAGAGAAAACCCACCTGACGACATAGCGCCACCGCCTGTCGGCGCCCCTACCTGGCGCGTGGGGGAGTGGGGGGGGGGGGGAGTGAAGGTCCTCGAGCGCAGAATACTCGACAGTGAAAACGGAGCAGAAGGAAGAGGGGCGAGATGGGGGACGAAGGGGGTTGGGGAATAAAAAAGAAGGCTGAGAGCTGGCGTAAGGTGGGAGACACGAGAATCGCCCGGAGGCACAACAACTTCGCCGCGGCCACTTGCCGCGTTTCGTCCTTCCTCGCCCCGTTTTCTCGGCGCTTCCGCTAACGTCAGTGGCGCTCCGCGGCGGGATCCGTCTCTTTGTGGGATCAGCCGAGCCCGCGGCATACGTTATTTCCGCACGTGATCGGAGTAATGCGCCGCGCGCCTGGCTCGCTTTGGAACCCCCCCCCCCCCTCACCTAGCGCCCGACCTACGCCTCGGGGCTGGCTTTGTTTCCCAGTGAGGGCTCGACGAGGGGATGGGGGGGGGGGTGCCGCTCGTTTCCGGAGCTGTGACAGCAGGTGAACGAGCAGAGCCGCTCCCGACTCGTTTCCCACATATGCGAACCCGCGTGCGAGCTGAAGGAACGAGGACAAATCCTCGTGGCGCGGTTCTAAAAATAATAATACCGATCGCGCAATGATGGAACCATTCAGCAGGCTGCCGCCTACCCCTCACTCTTCCTGACCGAGTCAGTAGCGCGCTACCGTTCGTACTTTGCGCGCGCACTCACACACACACACACACACACACACACGTGCCGCGGAATAGGCTTTTCGCTATTGAAAGGAGAAATCCATTTCCTCCTCCGATTCGCTGGCGGTGAATGCGTTTTTCCCATCGCCACCCGGTGCTCCTTTTTTTCGGCTCGCTCCTTCTCTCTTGCGCCTCTGTGAGGGTGCTCCTCTGAGCCTCAGCAGGACGAACCGGGCTCCTTTCGCTCTGAAGCCGACACCTTGCGGTAATCCTCCGCGCCGTGCAGGGACCAGTCTGCGGCGAGGAGGTCTCCGACCTATATCCTGCCGCAGAGGGAGGACAACTGCCTATCTCTCGTATCTGCGAGAAAATATTTCCTGTGCCTTGTATGTGGTGCCTAGGGCCTTGATTGGAAAAATGTACACATGTAAGCTGAAAGTTTGTATTAAAAAAAAAACCATCGGCACTGCAGTACATGCAGAAGGATACAGGGATACAGCTGCCCTTTCCTATGGGTTTTGAGTAGCCGACGACGGTTTCCGAAACCCAGCGCGAGATTTATTAATTTTCTCGCTCGCTACTCGCAAACCGCACTGCCGGAAAAAAATTACACCTGCAAAGACGACGTCGATTTGGATACTATGACGGCATACGCCATCTGGATGATAGTAGATGTAGTGATAATGGTTTCAACGTCGTCCGCCAACAGGTAGCGTAGTGACATAGCTGCCAGTGCCCCATGTGTATCTGTCATTGCAGCCACAAGACTCAGTGTGTTGCAACCATGTGAAGGTAACCATGCCACAGAGACTCACTCGTGCTTCTTACAGCCAACTGAGCGAGTTTGTTAGGCAGTTGAAATTTTTAACATCGGAAGACTGACAGAAAGTAGTACATCACGTGAAAGGAGTGATACAGGACGCATGGAACAATGAAGGTATCTTACAACAAAGTGTCGAAGACTTGATTATAGCCGGCCGAAGTGGCCGTGCGGTTAAAGGCGCTGCAGTCTGGAACCGCAAGACCGCTACGGTCGCAGGTTCGAATCCTGCCTCGGGCATGGATGTTTGTGATGTCCTTAGGTTAGTTAGGTTTAACTAGTTCTAAGTTCTAGGGGACTAATGACCTCAGCAGTTGAGTCCCATAGTGCTCAGAGCCACTTGATTATATCTGTCAATACGAGCAGCGAGACGGATAGTTCCACTGACTCTGACTCTGAATTAAGCGGTGTTTTCGCATTGTCTGATTAGTGTGTAGTGTACTTACTGCCATTAAATATTGTGTTTGTGAATTTATTTCGATTCATTCTTATTTTTGTTGTGAGACTAATAAATACTGTTTGGCCAGCTCTCGTCATCTCCTTACGGTAAGTTAGACTGAATTTTAATTCTATTTCATTTTGTATATACACCAAGATGTTACTCAATGTGTGTAATAGTTTTCGAGATTTGCAATCTAAAGAAGAAAACTTTTCCGGACGCGAAAATTTCTCACACTTCAATAGTTAATGTAACAACGGCCCTAATTAAAATGAAGAAAAGAATTTGATTTGCTTATAGATACCACTGAGACCGATACTGTACGTAAATTTGAAAATATTTACATAATATTTATAGGAGATAGAGATTTTAAACGTCATACTTGTTTCGAGTTCAGTACTGATAGGGTTGCTTAAAAATGCTGTTTTCAGAAATTTATATACAGGAAACGTGATGCACTACGAAAACTTTTAAGGATTCTTTGCCGAGTGCATTATTTTGGTAATGAATGGAAAAAGCATTTTGCTGTGACACCAATAGCTTTTCAGTAATGGCATGATAAGTTAGAAGCTGTTAGCGAAATCGAGAATTTAAATGGTTTCAGACAAATTAACGTAACTCTAGTCCTAATTAAAATTAAGAATAGATATTTGACATATTGAGAGACGTTGTAGAGATATACATCATATGTGGGTTTGAAATTTTTTAATTACTTTTTGTAGAAGATACTGGCCTTCAAACGATTTTCTATCGCCGGGGGTAGCGATGCGCTGAGGCGGCTGCCTCCAGCCAGTGCTTGACGTGACAACGCCGCAACTTCGCAGCGCAAACGTCAAGTGACAACTACTTTAAATCAGACTATAGTTATGGTACTGTGGTCCATAACGGCAATTTCTGATGCTAGGGACGATTTCCACAGAAGATAGTTACGCATTCTGATTACAGCAGTAATATTCACAGGATGTGCTCGAATGCGTGATCGTTGTCCTCCATGTAAGTAGTACGTCATCGGACCATTGACTGTCGTTGCCGCGCGGGATTAGCCGAGCGGTCTCGGGCGCTGCAGTCATGGACTGTGCGGCTGATCCCGGCGGAGGTTCGAGTCCTCCCTCGGGAATGGGTGTGTGTGTGTTTGTCCTTAGGATAATTTAGGTTAGGTAGTGTTTAAGCTTAGGGACTGATGACCTTACCAGTTAAGTCCCATAAGATTTCACACACATTCATTCGACTGTCGTATCCTCCGTTCGAAGATTCCTGGCATACCCGCAATGTTAGTAGCAGCAACTGAATCTCTAGTGACGAGGTCTCCTTCTGATTTCACAACGGTTTCACACACCATCTGATTCCTATTCCCTCAAGGGATGAGATCCAGATAAATGAGGTCAGGTGACCTGGGTAACCATGTCACATGATCACCTCGGCCGATCCATCGATTTCCGAAGTTGGCTCTCAAATGATTCCTCACAGCAATGCTGAAATGAGCTGGCGCCATATCGTGCTGGAAGTACATTCTCTAACATTGAGAGGTACATCCTGCAGCAGTTCTGTCGGAACATGTTCCACGGAGATGTGATATCTCCGTCGCTCGAGGCGGAATGGAAGAATGTAATGTACGGTCCAATAAACCTGTCACCCAGAATGCCGTCCTACACATTAACACCTTGTCGCTGTTGATGGATTCACATGTACCAAAGAGATGCGAAATGTGGATATTTAAATGTCAGTACACATTCCCAGTCAGCGACATCGGCGCAACGGCTTACGTCAGGACCACTAACAAAGTGTTCCCTAACATTATAGGTTGTGTTCAGAAACCATATGTTCCTTTCCGAAATATATCTGTTTTGATATTTCCTACCTGCTGTGTTAGTTTGAACGAATAGTTTCGGGACACCCTGCATACGTGAAAAACTTGCAAATTGCACAGATTTTTTTCTTAGCTAGATCTGTAACTACTTCTGCTCCGGTGTACCGACGACGAACACCGCAGTGTCAGTTTATTTCTGCCAGAACTGCGAAAAATGTATTCCACCAGTGAAGCACGTGTCCTGACGGTAGGGCGGACCAACAATTGCACAGTTAGCCTTGGCCCAGTCGCCCCACTTTCCGATGTTGGGCCCACATCAAAGCGACACCCCCGGGCAGGTGGAATGGCATCGTCGCAGCAGGCGCTATTTGCACCTGCGCCATTGAATTACGCCCGCCGCGGCCAGCGGACAATGCGTTCAGTCGGCGCACGCTCCCGGATCTGGCGCTCCATCGGTATTTCTCCCCCTCTTTTAATGGATATTGCAGCAAAAGGGGAAATGGTGCCTTTCATTTGGTTACTCGCGCCCGGTGCCAGGGTGGCTAAAAAAAGGCTCACAAGCGACGGAAAAAACACACTAAATGTGAGTGCAAAATTGGAAAAAAGGGGAGAAAAACAAATTAGCTCTCATTAATTAGGCACGTAGCTGGATGATTTTTCTATGATTACATGAGATATTATGAGTGCACTTTCTCGAAATGTTTTCATAGTGTAATGAGTATGCAGGTCACAGTAACTCCATTTATTGCGTATAAAAATGACTTCTACTTGTTGTTTGAACAACAATTTCAAAGAAATCCTTCCTGGAATATATTGCTTTAATTCAATACACTCTATACTCAAACGAGAGAGGCCTGACTGAGATTGGCCTATTGTAGAGTCAAGGTTCTTTTCATCATCAGGCCAGTTGGTAGTAGGGTTCACGGAATTGTGAATAAATGGGAAAGGCCTACCAGATCCGCCATTTCTCTTTTATACCGGTTTCCCAAGAGAATGGACAATATACAGGGATATGACAGGAATGATCATTCGAAGCAAAGAAGTGTAATAAACATGGCCTGTAATATGTATACCTTAAGTGCTACGGCATTTTCCAATCGTAGATGCTCTGAAATTTCTTCTGCTGGAAGCTCTCTGCTTTCTGCATTTTGAGAAGTGGTAGGATGGTTCAAAACAAGAGAAAAAGACCCGTAAACATGGCCTCTGAAGGGCATACCTTAAGAGCTATGAGCACTCTCGTTCATCTTGTCAGTGTAGAACACATCTCTTCTGCTGAACAAGTCCTCATATTTCTTACGATATGCGTTTAGAACTCATGTTTACTTGGCATTTCTTGTTTCGGTCCATACTACCTCCTCCAAAATATTGAAAGCAAAGAGGATGCAGTAGAAGATTTTCGTTTCACAGTATCGAAGATGAAGTGCTCATAGTTCTTACGGTATGCATTTTAAGGCCCATGTTTACTTTACATGTTGCTTCGATTAATCGGTCCTGTGTCCGCAACTCGTGGTCGTGCGGTAGCGTTCTCGCTTCCCACGCCCGGCTTCCCGGGTTCCATTTCCGGCGGGGTCAGGGATTTTCTGTGCCTCGTGATGACTGGGTGTTGTGTGCTGTCCTTAGGTTAGTTAGGTTTAAGTAGTTCTAAGTTCTAGGGGACTGATGACCATAGATGTTAAGTCCCATAGTGCTCAGAGCCATCTTTTAATCGGTCCTGTTATACCCCTGAATACTGTCCATTCCTCCTGGGACACCCTATATTTATATAAAGCGTAAAACAAAAACTGCGTACACAAAACCTTGAAGTGTTTAGAGAAGATATAAAGAAACACTTCCTTATCTGACAGAAATATCACACGGGCACCACTTCCTAGTTAGGGTTCCATGAAGATGTTGATGCTAGTAATGTACAAATCAATGTTCAAACTTTAGTGTGATGAATACTGCTTTAGAACCCCTTCCTGAAGATGTCGCCAGTTTCCACCAGTGCTGGTGTCAGCACGCTAATAGTTTCCTATCACGCTCAAAATAACCAATCGTTTCACGAATAATGGCGGCTGTTTCAGCTAAAACGGCAATCAGTTCTTCCAGAGCGTCTATCGGTGACCGGTACTGTAACTAACCGCTCCACACCTCCCCCCCCCCCCCCCCTACAAACTGCAATCCATGGATCGAGAGAATGCGATGGCCACGTACTAGTTCGCCCTTCCCATGCAAAAGCTGGGGAAAACATTGTCTAAATGTTGTACGACATCAATTGAAAGGTCTCTGTTGGATTCCTTTCATGTTTAATTTCTCAAATTTGTTGTCTTTTAAGGAATAAATTCCTCTTCTAAATTTACTGTGGCGTTTCTGACTATCTGGGAGGAGACTGAGTAGTGGAACGTGTTACTTTTACGCGTAAACAAGAACGATCTCTCACACTACTACACTTTAAAGCACAGTTTATATGTAATTCTTATATGTAATTCATGTCACACAGTCTCATACGGAACCTACATCCGCTTTCTGTTATATACTGTATATGATAAGATACTGTCATCCCCCTTCCCTTCTGTGTGAGAGGATGAATGATCAAATGTGTTGTAGCTGCATGCTTGAGGGTAGCAGACAAGGCTGTCTGCTAGAGAACAGTAGGACCAACGTTGAAACAGGTAGCTACGGTTCCTAAAAGCAGAGAGGTTTCCATTCTTAGTATGGTCCGGTCCGTCCCCTGTCATGTTGGTATAGGAAGCTGCCCCTCTGGCGCCTTCCGTTTGTCTTTGTGAGCGACTCTCAGGAGCACGCTGGGTAGTTCAGTGGGAGTCTGGAAGTTGGAGAGTTGCAGCCGAGCAGTAGGCAGTTGGAGTCCAGTGGTAGCGCAGGGCAGTCCAGCAGTTGCAGTCTGGCGGTGCGAGCGTCTGAAGTGGTAAGATCTCCGGCCAAGCGCGTGTCTGTTAAGTCCATAGGACAATGGATTTGTTAAGTTCAGGTTAACTGAGAATTTAATCATTTTATTTCGGGTTAGCTTTAAAATAGCTAAGGTTATCTTTAATTGCAGCGGAGTGTAATTCTCGTGTCCAGTTCAGATTAATTTGCGGTAGTTGCTTTGTTACTACTTTGTGAGTAAAGTGGAACCACGTGTTGGTCAGTAACTCTAAGTAAGATCAATCTTAAATGCAAATGCTTGTGTGATTATAACGTATCGTCTTGAAAAGATTTTGAATATACCAACTTTTCTTTATGTTCAACCCACGTGGCGTGTACTTTGTGAGACCAGTACCACGTGCTTATATAACTGTTTGACCCATCAGGTTAAAAGTAAGACGTTAGTAACCAGTTCGAGGTTTTTGTTTTGTAATTTGCTTTTTGATCTAATTTATTTTTATTATCTAAATTATTGCGGAGTTATACGCTTTCTGTAAACCAAGTTGACCACGTGAAGGGTAATTACAAGACGGACAGGATTGTGCTATGAAAGTAATCTCTGAATCTGTTTGTAGTGATTAACTTTCTCTTGCATGCGTTTCAATGTTCTTTGTGTGTTGTTTTATGAATGCAGTGTTGTATCCAGTCTCCCAATCTTGACTCCATATTTTATGTGTTCCGTAATATTCCAATCTCATAGTCTCACAATCGTAAATAAGGCACCAGCTCAGTTATAACTCACGTATAATATGCTGAAATTTCAATGAACAATCTTTAAAATAAATTTGCAAATATAAACTGATTTCTTTCTTTTTATTTAAATTCTCCTTTTATATAGATATATTACCGGTTGTTGTATGACTGTAAAAGATTATAATCAATGTTAGTCTGATTGGTAATGTGGTAAACCTAGACTAGTTACCTGCTGAAACAGTGTGCCCAGTAAACGCACGGTTAACCTCACAAGACAGCTCACAGTTTTAAACCGCTTTCATGGTCTAATTAGCACCCGATTTCAGCATACCAAATTCAAGTCACAATCTTACGCTATTCAGCAAAGCAAATTAGAGTTACAATCTTTCACATGGCGACCCTGTTCTGTGATTCCGCTAGACTCTGGAATCTCTGAGACGTTAGATTGCAAGCGTTGTATAATCTTAATTTTTTTTCCCTACAGCGCTCAAACAACTTTTGCGTTGTTTCTGAGCAGACGTTCAAAAGATTCACGGCGTTGTTGAGCGGCGTTGTGTTGTTTGTCTTGTTTTGTTTTCTATATTTGTTTGTTCTATATATGTGTGTTTTTTTTTCTTCTCTCGCTTGTAAATTCCACTGTTTCGATCAAACATAAAAATTTGTTTTGCGTGTGAAAAAGTGCGTACTAGGTTGGGTATCTTTCTTGTGACTGTCGTAATTTTTTGGGGGATACATTTACTGTGATTAGTGTGTTGCGTACTGGGTGTAAATTGCACTAATGCTGACACGTAACCAAGCTAAAAGTAAGCGGTCCGACAACTTAAGCAACATGGACCAAGGGGATAATTTGATTTCCAATATTAACGCGTCGGGCGGTTCCGAAAATGCAATGGGGAATACTTCAGACGAAATGCAAAACAGCACGAACGGGCTCACATCAGAGCCAGAAATTAATTCGCCTCCAACTAACCAAATTGATTTGGCGGAACTCATGAAAGCCTTATTGCAACAAAATAAAGAATCATTTGAAAAATCGTTCCGAGAACAAAAAGAATCATCAGAAAAATTGTTCCGAGAACAAAAAGAATCATCCGAAAAATCGATCCGCGAGCTAAACGAACAAATAGACAAAAAACTAATCCAGCAGACAAATAAAGTTGACAAGTCGATGCAGAGAGTGTCCGATGATATCTCACAAAGAATAAACAATCTGGCAAGTGAAATAAAAAGTGACATTATGAAAGAATTAGGCCGTACATTTGAACAAATCGACTACCGTCTGCAAGCCCTAGAACAGAGCAAGCGGTGTGGCGAGGCCGAATCTAAAGAAAGCGAAGAACGGCTACTTAGGAATTTCCAAGAGCTGAGAGAACAATGCCAAAGAGATCGTCAGCAGGTACTCTCGAGGGTCCAGAAGGCTGAAACGCATTGTCCCACGGTCGTTAGCAACACAATAGCGGACAACAGTTTAGCGATCCACGCGTTGGAACTGCAGGTCGAACAATTGAAGCAGACTGGGGCGGAGGACAAGAGACAAATAGATGAGAAGATCGCGGCATTAGCGGACATTGTAGGCACGATGAAGCTGACGGAAAGCGAGAACAATATCACACAGGTAGCGGCCGCAGAGACCGAAGAAGTGCGTTCGCTTCTTAAATTCCAGAAGGGACAGTTTGAAGTAAACAGACAGCACAAAGCTGTAACCGGCGATTTACAAGAACGCGTGGCGCATCTGGAAAACCGCATGGCGTGTGATTCCGAACTCGCCAATAGCAATAAAAATAGCCGTACGAACAGTGCAGAGAGGGACTCCGGCCACGAGGGAGATTGTGACGACAGGGAAGAATGTAATTTAAGGGGTAGACATGAAACAAATAGAAACATTCAAGGGCCTCGCCAGAAGGAAATGCGGGGATTTGATTTCAAACATTTCCTTACGGTAAGAAAATTTGAGATATTCCGTAATTCTCAAAAAGGCATACATCCACGAGCATGGCTCGAGCAATTTGAGTTCTGTCTTCCTCCCGACTGGGCAAGTTCACATAAAATAGAGTATATGTGTGGCTATTTGGAAGGCGAACCGGCGAGTCGTATGAGGTCGGCAGCGCGTCACTGCAACTCCACTCGGGAGTTTCGACAAGCCTTTCTCTCCGCCTATTGGTCGGAAGCGGCACAAGATAGGGTCAAACATGGCATAATTATGCTGCCAAATTTGAACCAGTCTGGTTTCGGCAGCCCTGCACGCCTATTCGACCACATGCTGCAGGCAAATCAATTTTTATACGACCCATACGGACCTGCGGAACTAATTAGGATATGCATCACCAAATTGCCGATGCACTTGCGGCACGTCATTCTTGCGGGACGATGCAAAGAGGACGTGGAAACATTTAAAACGCTTCTCCAAGAGTTGGAATACAATACACCAGAATGCCCGCCTAATCAGGCACAAAGTTATTACGGGGCACAGCAGCGCGATCGCAATCGTGGCCGTATTACTAATCAACGGCGTGACTGGTCGTCGCGACGCGAACGAAACAATAATCGGGACAGGCCGTATAGAAACTGGGGTAACAGTCGCGAACACAGATGGAGCAACAGAAATGATAGAGGATGGGGACAAGATCGTGAACGCAACAGGTACGGCAACCAGCATCGTTACTACGATGAACACGGTGGGAGTAGAATTGTAGGCGGAGCCCCACATGATGTCGAAATTCGGCCGGCCAACCCCAGACATAATCCAACAAATGGGAATGAGCGAAACCGGCAATGACAAATGATCAGCCCAGAAGGCGCCAATCGGAACAAATGAGCGACATGGCAAATGAGTACATAGGATTTATAGAGAGGAGAATGAATTGATTAGTTTAAATTTGTGGCGTATGAATTTTGAATAATATGTTAGCAAAAATAATGATAAAGATATTTTTATGTGATTGATTGAAGTGATGTTGTTAATTTGTTTTCTTTCCTTGTGCAATTAGGATTTAGTTTGATTCAAACGTAAAGATAAAAGGTTTCCTTGTGAACAAGTGAAATGCTTTTTTTTGTGTCAATTGAAAAGAGTTGCTCCTGAGAGAAGCAAGATCGTTGCTGAAATTAAAAAAAAAAAAAAACTCAGGGGAATATCCGATCTGTGGGTATTATGGGTCTGGCAAACCCAGGTCCCCAGCTGTTAGTAGCCTTGTTTCCGATTTTCTGCTTTCCGTGCTACTATCTATCTATTACTATTCTATATCTGTCAGTATAAATGAGGATCTCTTACTATAGTATGCGTGCTGTATGAATATTTTAAGATAGGAGAACTCTGAGAAAGGAATGAGTAAATCTGGAATCGTGAAAACAGGATGCGATAATACGATTGTTTAACCATTGGCTTCCCAATATGCGATGATATGTTAATATTGATAATATATGTTTTTTTTGTTCTTTATAGCTGAGTACGTAAAGTGATGTCTGTGGATCTCGTAAGTATATTGATTCCCTTCAAGGTGAAAGAAGAATTGTGGTTTGTGTAATTTACGTGGCCCTGAAATATTATTGTGGTAGTCATACGAGCGGTTTTTTCAGCAAATGGAGAATGGAACGGAAATATGGATCCTTTTTGTAGTCTTGATTGATGTTGAGCCAAAGCCCGAAAAATTATTCTGCGTGAATACTTGTCCCAGAAAAGCGACGTTTATGTGTTTTGTGTTTTGCTGATGCTGTGAGCATTACAGCCTACTGTTTTCGCTGGTGCGGGATGCACTGCAGCTTATATGGTTTGTACTGAGGAAGTTTCCCTCTTGAAGGTAGAGGATGATTAAATAATTTTGATTATGGGAACGAAGGAAAGCTTGGTTTAAGGTAATAAGGATGAAGCAAAACATTGCCATTTATACTTCAGGAGGATTCGGATCTTTTGTGTCTGTTGTAAGTTCAATATGTTAAGATGATACTGTTTTACAGAATAAAGGTGACCACAATTTTGCCATTCATGAGAAATGAATCCAGAATAACCACCACAGGAGAAATAACTGATTTGAAGGCGAAAGGTAACGTAAAGAAGGAACGAAATCGAAGCAAAATGGGTAAGAAAATGTAATATAACCTGTATAATTAAAATATTTTACCTTCTCAGAGCCATCTGTGTGATTAAGTCTTGTAATAACGTAATTTTAGATGAAATTTTCTTACTGTTTTATGTGTGAATCTATGAGTATGACAAATGTATAATTGCGAGTCTCTTTTCAGGTGTGAGAACTGGTATAAATGTTTTTGCGTGTAAATAACCATTATTTTTTTTTACTGTGTATGTTTAAGGAAAGTTTCTCCATATTTATCATGTGACAAGACGTAGGCAGCGAGCGTCAAGAAGAGTACGAAGTAAAAAAAAATGTTGTAGTGGTATATACACGGTGTTGAAATAGCATTGAAGTAGCTTGTTGGATAATTAGTAGTGGATAGAAGTAGAATATTGAGTAATGCATGTTTAGGGGTAGTTAGTTTGTAGAATAGACAACAGGTGTGCATGTGTGTGTGTGTGTGTGTAAATAACATGCGAACCCTATGCTGTCCTGACCTATACTTGCGCAAGGCATAACCCTATTCATTGTAGTGAATTAATAAGTGGCATCTGATTTATTAAAACACAAGTGAACCACATTAGTGATGTGGATTTAAATATTATATTGTCAGTTCATTTAATTTTTATTTTTACATTGTAAAGTCATTTCACTTTTATTTTTTATATTGTCAAGTCATTTAACTTTTAATTTTATATTGTCGATTCATCTAACTTTGTTCTTAAAAATTGTGTTAAAAATTGTGAAAGACAATACTAAGTGGTATTATGTATGACATTGTGTAATCACATAAGAATGATGAAAAACTTCTGTGAATGCAGTTGAGAACGTGAAAGCGAACCGGCAAAACTCTTAAGAGACAGCGGGAGCAGCCAGCTAGTTGTAAACTGGCGGGTTTCCCAGCAGGACACGCTGTCAGCCAGGCCACTTCGGGAGCGCGGCCGACAACAAAAGAAGGATGGGACGCCGCAAACACTTTCCTTATACCTGCAGCTAATGGGCGGCCGCCCCGCGCGACCCTAGCTGAAAGGAATGACCTGAGATGGGCGAGCGGTCCACCGCGCGGAAATCCATCTCCTGGCAACGCACCTCACGCACGCGACCGTGACGAGACGGCTGCGGTGTAACAACACAAAGGGCGTGGAGCCTTTTGACAGGTACTGTCCTAAGAAACTTGCAGACGTCAACGACGCCTATCGACATTTCCTGACGGATGCCTACTGTCAAGCGACAGTAATTCATGGTTCGATGTTCTCTGGTCGCTAAGGGTGGCACAAAAGAAGAGCCATTGAAGTGTCATCCTTGCCCAGGAATATCAACCTGGCATGTCAATAGAGGATACCACACGAATTTGACAATACAAACATGGAACAAAATCGAGATGTACGTGACACAAGAGAAACTTCATGAGAGGGCAGAGACGGCGGGATCGCACGCAACAGATGGACAAAAATCCCTACTGACAGCTGCGGCGACGAACCCCCTCCCCCTCCCCTTATATTGTGCCACGGAACAGTGGAACTAGTGAGTGTATAAGTGAACAGTGATTATACGGTTCTTAGTTCAATGCATATACGTGTGTTTCTGTCACAGAAACTTTGACTCGTGTGTTTTGCAGGGACTCGATTTATTGGTGTTTATTAAACCCTGACTCTTGTATTTTGCAGGTGTTCTATATTTTTTTAAACTTTGACTATTGTATTTTGCAGGTGTTTTATTTATTGGTGTTTTGTTTTAGATGTTAACTATTGTACTGTTTTATTGATCAATGTTTGTTCTTGTGTTAGGTATTAGATCTGTGATATTTTGTTTCGAAAATTCATTGCTGTGGCACTGCTTCCTTTATGAGTCAGATAGCTATTCATTCTCATTGGACTGTGATCGATTAGCCTTTGCATGGGGCATATTTATTGTGAGGAACCCCTTAAGGGTAACAATCACACAATTATTGTACTTTCAGTATAATGACACAGTGCTCATTGTTTGCTAACTAACTGAAATATTGTAGAGTGATTAAATTAGTGCCACATAGTTAGGTTAATCCTACAGATTATTAGTTTTATAAGATATAGAATTTTTTTTGCGATAACCACTTTGTAAAACATGTTTTTTCTCTTATATTTTTTTTGCTTTTGCGAATTGTGCATTGTAAAGTTCTGCTTTATAAGACTGATGTTATTTCATGTTCTTTTTTTAATTGCTGTGGCACCTTTGCTATTTTCATAAATTTTGCTTGTTAATAAACAGTCATAAATTTGCCTGTGATCAGTTGGCTCTTGCAATGAGCAAATACTGGTGAACTCCATAAGGGTAACAACCAGAAATTGTTTTCATATCAATGACACAGGAACCATTGTTTTACTTGCTGACCGATTTAGGTCTACACGACCTTTTAAATAGGTGTCACAGATTGTGTGTTTTTTTTTCTCTCTTTGAAATTGGTAGATTGTAAAGATGTTTGAAATTATTGTGTTTTAGCAAGTAGCTGGTGACCTTTTGCCTTTTTCTTTACACTTTTGGTTTAAGTAGGGTGTGAGAAGCCTGCTTGGGAATGTCCTAGCATGGCCAGAAAATTCCCTGCACAGTCTTTTCCCGGAGCGTTGGGGTTATGAAAGGTCTCTGTTGGATTCCTTTCATGTTTAATTTCTCAAATTTGTTGTCTTTTAAGGAATAAATTCCTCTTCTAAATTTACTGTGGCGTTTCTGACTATCTGGGAGGAGACTGAGTAGTGGAACGTGTTACTTTTACGCGTAAACAAGAACGATCTCTCACACTACTACACTTTAAAGCACAGTTTATATGTAATTCTTATATGTAATTCATGTCACACAGTCTCATACGGAACCTACATCCGCTTTCTGTTATATACTGTATATGATAAGATACTGTCATCCCCCTTCCCTTCTGTGTGAGAGGATGAATGATCAAATGTGTTGTAGCTGCATGCTTGAGGGTAGCAGACAAGGCTGTCTGCTAGAGAACAGTAGGACCAACGTTGAAACAGGTAGCTACGGTTCCTAAAAGCAGAGAGGTTTCCATTCTTAGTATGGTCCGGTCCGTCCCCTGTCATGTTGGTATAGGAAGCTGCCCCTCTGGCGCCTTCCGTTTGTCTTTGTGAGCGACTCTCAGGAGCACGCTGGGTAGTTCAGTGGGAGTCTGGAAGTTGGAGAGTTGCAGCCGAGCAGTAGGCAGTTGGAGTCCAGTGGTAGCGCAGGGCAGTCCAGCAGTTGCAGTCTGGCGGTGCGAGCGTCTGAAGTGGTAAGATCTCCGGCCAAGCGCGTGTCTGTTAAGTCCATAGGACAATGGATTTGTTAAGTTCAGGTTAACTGAGAATTTAATCATTTTATTTCGGGTTAGCTTTAAAATAGCTAAGGTTATCTTTAATTGCAGCGGAGTGTAATTCTCGTGTCCAGTTCAGATTAATTTGCGGTAGTTGCTTTGTTACTACTTTGTGAGTAAAGTGGAACCACGTGTTGGTCAGTAACTCTAAGTAAGATCAATCTTAAATGCAAATGCTTGTGTGATTATAACGTATCGTCTTGAAAAGATTTTGAATATACCAACTTTTCTTTATGTTCAACCCACGTGGCGTGTACTTTGTGAGACCAGTACCACGTGCTTATATAACTGTTTGACCCATCAGGTTAAAAGTAAGACGTTAGTAACCAGTTCGAGGTTTTTGTTTTGTAATTTGCTTTTTGATCTAATTTATTTTTATTATCTAAATTATTGCGGAGTTATACGCTTTCTGTAAACCAAGTTGACCACGTGAAGGGTAATTACAAGACGGACAGGATTGTGCTATGAAAGTAATCTCTGAATCTGTTTGTAGTGATTAACTTTCTCTTGCATGCGTTTCAATGTTCTTTGTGTGTTGTTTTATGAATGCAGTGTTGTATCCAGTCTCCCAATCTTGACTCCATATTTTATGTGTTCCGTAATATTCCAATCTCATAGTCTCACAATCGTAAATAAGGCACCAGCTCAGTTATAACTCACGTATAATATGCTGAAATTTCAATGAACAATCTTTAAAATAAATTTGCAAATATAAACTGATTTCTTTCTTTTTATTTAAATTCTCCTTTTATATAGATATATTACCGGTTGTTGTATGACTGTAAAAGATTATAATCAATGTTAGTCTGATTGGTAATGTGGTAAACCTAGACTAGTTACCTGCTGAAACAGTGTGCCCAGTAAACGCACGGTTAACCTCACAAGACAGCTCACAGTTTTAAACCGCTTTCATGGTCTAATTAGCACCCGATTTCAGCATACCAAATTCAAGTCACAATCTTACGCTATTCAGCAAAGCAAATTAGAGTTACAATCTTTCACAATCACAAAGACTGGTAGGGTAAGGTAGGAGATACGGCGCAATTAAATGATCATCAATAATGACGCCCATACATTTATGGTAAATGTCTGTTAATGGTCGAACACATGAGCGGTCTTACGGTTTTCGAACTACCTGCTATTGTGGCTGTTGATCATTCCTTCTCTAGTGAAGGCAGCCTCGTCAGTGAACAAAACACGCTTTTGGAAGTCTGAGATGTTAACAATTTGGTGTAGATGCTGTTGGCGGAGAGACACTCTCAGGGTAACGTAAGACATCAGCTTATAGGTCTTGCGTCTTCTAATACTTGCATCGATGTATGCGTCTCTTGCAGGACTTTCGACACACTAGCGTTTGAGGTATCTAGTTCCTTGGTCTGACTTGCCTTGCTGCGTATCGACTGCCGAGTGATCGTCGGAGTACCTCAAACTACCGCGTAAAATAAAAAAAATTAAAACTCTCCTGGGCATTCTTCAAGTACTCTGGTACCTGAGTAGTTACTTCCTTTGTGTAGAGCACCGCTGACCTACAAGTCTCCGCACGACAATGCAGATTTAGAAATCTAGAGCCAAGAACGTCGAAGAGTCGACGAAACCTTCGGTTGAGACCATCCACTCGGCTTCAAACCAAAGGACCCGATCAACTATGTGAAACATTCTGCAAAAATGTGAGCTCTGCTTGCAGCCCGTGTATGACGCCAGCAGTCTTAATCACCGCCGCCAGCCGCCTGAACTGAAGACGGCCTCAGAACCCACGCGACGGGCGTCATTGGTGCTGACGTGAGCCATAACTTAAAAACGAAAGCATTCTGCACGCTCGATACCGCAGGCAAGGCCGCCTCCACATCCCGGATGAGGCCCTCTGCAGATACACCGAATGAACATCGGCTTTCTTTTTTTAACCCTGAACCCTATCTACATAAGGGGCTGCTGATAACTAGTAAAACCTCACCACTTGTGTCTCCTGGAAGCCTACTGAAGAAGCCGCCACTTGTCTAGATGCAGAGTGAATAGGCAAGGCGAGGCGGGCAGTCTCCACATTGGCCTTCCACCTCGATCGAAGGGAAGGCCGTACCACTCGCCACTCAACCTGCTGTGAGGGGAGAACCACCACGTCGGGCACACTAGGAGGTGCCTCAGCGACAGAGCCCATGGGCAAAGCAAGCTACACATGAGGTGTCCTGTGCGACGCGCCAGGTTCTCCACCACCGCAGCACCACGAGGCACCAGTCTGGAGGTAGCTGTTCGTATCCAAAATCGCCTTCAGCTGTTCGCGAACTGTGGCCAGCTCCTCCTGCATCTGCACACAGCAGGCACACATCCTAACGATCCTAGCAAGACTAACTGAAGAAGTAAACTATATAAGAAGACAGAATCCTAGATATCCAACTTTCCACCCTACTGACGTATTACCAATGGCGGCTGAGTGTGTTAATGAGCTATGAGCTGTTCAATGAACAACTGTTGCGCTACAGACTGAACGAATTTACCTCGGCTAAGACGGCTCTAAGCACTATGGGACTTAACATCAGAGCTCATCAGTCCCCTAGACCCAGAACTACGAGGGCTATTCCGAAAGTAAGGTCCGATAGGTCGCGAAATGGAAACCACGGTAAAAATCAGAAATGTTTTATTTGCAACAGTTAGATACACCTTGCAGCTACTTATCTCCATAGTCGCCGACCCGACTTAGACGTGTATCGTAGCGTTGTACCAACTTTCCCATACCCTCGCTATAGAAGGCAGCCGCCAGTGCTCTCCGCCAATTCTCTACGCTGGCCTACGGCTCGTTGTCTTGTGCCGAAATGTTGTCTTCATAACCAGCGGTTCATGTGACCAGAGCTGAAACTCAGAGGGAGACAATTACGGGCTGTATTGTGGGTACTCTCACATTTCCATTTGAAAACGATGCAGGAGCATCTTCATTGCCCCTGCAGAATGCGGCTGAGAATTGTCTTGAAGACGAAAGAGCACGACAGTTATGTAATGTTAGCTGCATAGCTTCAGGGGAAATTTCTCACCAGGCCCCCGTACTTGGCGGCAGACACTATTTTCTAGACATCTTTACGCACTCACTGCGAGCTCAGAAATGAGAAGAGCGACGTGATGCTAACTGGGGTTATACTAGAGACACTACCCAACACATCTGTGCAAAGCTTTATCGGAATTTCATAGTCGTTTTCATTTCGTGACCGATCGGACCTTACTTTCGGAATAGCCCTCGTACTTAAACCAAATTAACTTAAGGACATCACACACTTCCATGCCCGAGCCAGGATTCGAACCTGCGACCGTTGCAGCAGCGCGGTTCTGGACTGAAGCACCTAGAACGACTCGACCACAGCAGCCGGCTCCTTTACAAAATGGCGAGATGGAATCTCTTAAACAGAAAAACACTCACAAAATTTAATAAATGTACTACGAGGAAAGACAGGAAAAGATAATGACTTTACTTGCCCCTCTGTAGATGTATCTCAGCCGAGAGCTGCGGCCAGACTTCCTAAACGAACGGACGCTTGTCTTCAAAACAAAACAAATGAGCAACTACTGCACTACTGACTGAATGAAATTACACTTACGAAAAGGTGAGATTGAATCTTAAACGGAAAAACACACACAAACTTTAACGAATATAGTACGAGGAAAAGAGGTGTGGTATATTAGTATGTACATACATTAGTATGTTGGTTGTTTTCTCTCTCCATCAGTCGTCTCACAAACAGGTCATAAACTTTCCGACCTGATGTTTTCACAGCAGCACTAAGTAGACTGAGCCTGTCGGTATAGATCGTAATCGGTTTGCGTCCACGCGTCTACACTCGAACACCTATCCTGCTGCCCAGGGGAATATAACCGTCACTGGCCTGCTTCTCCCACACGTACTTGCACATTCTAAGTAACCTAAAAACATATGCCTTGTTATGCTATGACGTAAATTCTGACGTAATGCTATTCAGTGCGCTGTCCTGTCACCAAGAGCAAAATCTGCATTTACACCCACTACACCCTGCGAACAGGTAGATTCACATTTCTCATACAACATCGAAATATTTTTCCTTGCATACAGTTTTTATATTCTTATTCATCCCTTCGATACTCTTCTCATACAACACAGAAAACCGAGCGAGGTGGCGCAGTGGTTAGACACTGGACTCGCATTCGGGAGGGCGACGGTTCAATCCCGCGTCCGGCCATCCTGATTTAGGTTTTCCGTGATTTCCCTAAATCGCTCCAGGCAAATTCCGGGATGGTTCCTTTCAAAGGGCACGGCCGACTTCCTTCCCCATCCTTCCCTAATCCGATGAGACCGATGACCTCGCTGTCTGGTCTCCATCCCCAAACCAACCAACCAACCAACACAGAAATATACTTGCCTGCAGAGTGTTTTAATATACCTCCCAACTAATACTCGTTGCAACTGATGTACAGCGGAAGCTACCGGATTTTTAAGAGAAAATCTTAAAAAATGAAGTAAATATATGACTGCGAGAAAATATTTTTTTGTTTAATTCCTTGGAAGACCCGTAGTAGATAACAATTTTTACCAAAGTGGATTAGTGATGATATTGCTGATAAAGGTGGTATCTAGTGAACTAAAAATTTAATAAAATCTGTTTTGCCAAAAAAACACCAAGAAAACAGAATTAAAATGTTGTTGTTTGACACTGTTGCTTGTGTTGCAGTTTCAGTGACAGGCAAATTAAAAAACTAAAGCATTTTTGGTCCTCATTTCTAGCACGATAATGTCAAGGACTCATTGTTTGCCAGCCGCTATGTCCGAGCGGTTCTAGGCGCTTCAGTCCGGAACCGCTGCTGCTGCTACGGTCGCAGGTTCGAATCCTGCCTCGGGCATGGATGTGTGTGACGTCCTTAGGTTACTTAGGTTTAAGTAGTTCAAAGTCTAGGGGACTGATGACCTCAGATGTTAAGTCCCATAGTGCTTGGAGCAATTTGAATTTGAATTTGATCTCATTGTTTTCAGTGACTCTGACAGACCCCATCAGAAACAATTGTCACCTGACGACTTTTGTACAATGGGTCACTCGCCGATTTGCGAGCAATATTCGCATTCAACTGGGAGGGCAGACCCGGTGGGAATTCTACTCTTTTTTTTTTTTTTGCCTTCGACGCAGATCGAAGAGGAAGCACCCCGAAGCGATCCGCTCCTCAAACATACTGGCCTCCCTTTCTTCCGCCGGACCGTTCACTACTCCTTTTAATTCCATTGTGCATCTTTCACCTTTATTCGATTCCGCGCATATAAATCCCGCGTAGTTAATTAGTCTACGCGGTCCCTCCGCCCATTCTTTCTTTACTTTCGCAGCGGGCGGTCTCCTTTTTTTTTTTTATCTCTGGCCGCCCCTTTCCCGGCACTTACTTCCCTCATTCTGCGCCCAGATCCCATTCAATTCTCCGCCAATTTCCTCGCAGATTCCTCCTCGCCCCGCCTCCCCTCTTGTGCACCTCTGGCCTCCCTGCGCTCACCGACTCGGCGCGCAAACCCCGACCACCTCTCCCGCCAGCATTCATTATCTTGAGTATTCGGCTTCCAGGCCCGGGCTGCGTCTCCGGGAGACCTCCTTCCCCGTTCCCGAGCCGATGGCCGTTTAACATGGCGCATATTTTTCAGGGCGCGGATCGGCGGCCAGGTACGCTCGCCTGGTGGCTGCTGGGGCGGCTCGGCGCTGTCCGCCGGGGGCGGCCGCTCTGTTTGTTCCGCCCCCACCTCCGCCAGCCGGCGGTCGGGTCTTCAATTCACTTACGGCGACCGGCAAGGTCTCGCGTCACTGGGGGAGATTTATTGGCCGGCGTATTTGCATGGGCGGCGGCGGCGGTGGCGGCGTGCTCTAATCCCGGCCGTCGCATCGACTTGGACCACCGCTCGCCGCTAAACCTGCCCCAGAAGCAAGCGTGCTTTACCGTGCCGAAGGGAAATGATTCTCTCTCTCTCTATTGTTTACAGTGTGGCCCTGCATTACATAAGTTGTTCATTAGTGATATGGGACTTGACGCAGCGTTGACACACTGGATTTATTGCGAAAGTGATGTCCTGCTTATCTTACATCTACACCTATATGACTACTCCGCAGTTCACATTGACCTGATATCACACTACTTCTCGACCGTTCCACTCTCGAAGACTGCGTGGGAAAAATGAACATCTAAATCTTTCCGTGTGACCTCTCATTTTTTTAACTTTATTTCCATGGCTATTTCTCCGTTTCTTCAGTTTAATAAGTAACGGCTGCAAAATACACTACTGGCCATTAAAATTGCTACACCACGAAGATGACGTGCTACAGACGCGAAATTTAACCGACAGGAAGAAGATGCTGTGATATGCAAATGATTAGCTTTTCAGAGCATTCACACAAGGTTGGCGCCGGTAGCGACACCTACAGCATACTGACATGAGGAAAGATTCCAACCGATTCCTCGTACACAAACAGTAGTTGACCGGCGTTGCCTGGTGAAACGTTGTTGTGATGCCTCGTTAAAGGAGGAGAAATGCGTACCATCACGTTTCCGACTTTGATAAAGGTCGGATCGTCGCCTATCGCGATTGAGGTTTATCGTACCGCGACGTTGCTGCTCGCGTTGGTCGAGATCCAGTGACTGTTAGCAGAATATGGAATCGGTTGGTTCAGGAGCGTTGCAGGTTGCACGTCCTGTACGGGCCTTTCTGGATACAGAAAATGTTCGAGTGCTGCCCTGCCCAGCACATTCTCCAGATGTCTCACCATTTGAAAACATCTGGTCAATGGTGGCCGAGTAACTGGCTGGTCACAATACGCCCGTCACTACTCTTGATGAACTGTGGTATCGTGTTGAAGCTGCATGGGCAGCTGTATCTGTACACGCCATCCAAGCTCTGTTTGACTTAATGCCCAGGCATGTCGAGGCTGTTATTAGGGCCAGAGGCGGTATTTCTGGGTACTGATTTTTCAAGATCTATG
This sequence comes from Schistocerca nitens, assembly GCF_023898315.1. Taxonomy (NCBI): domain Eukaryota; kingdom Metazoa; phylum Arthropoda; class Insecta; order Orthoptera; family Acrididae; genus Schistocerca; species Schistocerca nitens. Next base: position 76,271,287 of record NC_064614.1, read on the forward strand.
CACACAAATTGAGTGAAAATGTAATCACTTGTCAGTTCTTGTATAATATATTTGTCCAATGAATACCCGTTTATCATCTGCATTTCTTCTTGGTGTAGCACTTTTAATGGCCAGTAGTGTACTGATGCGAATTCTTAACAGAGGAATGGTAAAACTGGTAGAACCCGACCTCGGGGAAGATCAGTTTGCGTTCCGTAGAAATACTGGAACACGTGAGGCAATACTGACCCTACGACTTATCTTAGAAGCTAGATTAAGTAAAGGCAAACCTACGAAAAAAAATGGTTCAAATGGCTCTGAGCACTATGGGACTCAACTGCTGAGGTCATTAGTCCCCTAGAACTTAGAACTAGTTAAACCTAACTAACCTAAGGACATCACAAACATCCATGCCCGAGGCAGGATTCGAACCTGCGACCGTAGCGGTCTTGCGGTTCCAGACTGCAGCGCCTTTAACCGCACGGCCACTTCGGCCGGCCACAAACCTACGTTTCTAGCATTTGTAGAATCAGCGAAAGCTTTCGACAATGTTGACGGGAATACTCTCTTTCACATTCTGAAGGTGGCAGGGGTAAAATACAGGGAGCGGAAGGCTATTTACAATTTGTCCAGAAACCAGATGGTAGTTATAAGAGTCGAGGAACATGAAAGGGAAGTAGTGGTTGGGAAGGGAGTGAGACAGGGTGGTAGCCTCTCCCAAATGTTATTCAATCTGTATATTGAGCAAGCAGTAAAGGAAACAAAAGAAATATTTGGAGTAGGTATTAAAATCCGTGGAGAAGAAATAAAAACTTTAACGTTCGCCGATGACACTGTAATTCTGTCAGAGACAGCAAAGGACTTGGAAGAGCAGTTGAACGGAATGGACAGTGTCTTGAAAGGAGGGTATAAGATGAACATCAACAAAAGCAAAATGAGGATAATGGAATGTAGTCGAATTAAATCGGGTGATGCTGAGGGAATTAGATTAGGAAATGAGAGACTTAAAGTAGTAAAGGAGTTTTGCTATTTGGGGAGCAAAATAACTGATGATGGTCGAAGTAGAGAGGATATAAAATGTAGACTGGCAATGGCAAGGAAAGCGTTTCTGAAGAAGAGAAATTTGTTAATATCGAGTATAGATTTAAATGTCAGGAAGTCGTTTCTGAAAGTATTTGAATGGAGTGTAGCCATGTATGGAAGTGAAACATGGACGATAAATTATTTGGACAAGAACAGAATATAAGCTTTCGACATGTGGTGCTACAGAAGAATGCTGAAGATTAGGTGGGTAGATCATACAACTAATGAGGAGGTATTGAATAGAATTGGGGAGAAGAGGAACTTGTGGCACAACTTGACTAGAAGAAGGGATCGGTTAGTAAGACTCGTTCTGAGACATCGAGGGATCACCAATTTTGTATTGGAGGGCAGCGTGGAGGGTAAAAATCGTAGAGGGAGACCAAGAGATTAATACACTAAGCAGATTCAGAAGGATGTAGGTTGCAGTAGGTACTGGGAGATGAAGCAGCTTGCACAGGATAGAGTAGCATGGAGAGCTGCATCAGATCAGTCTCCGGACTGAAGACCACAACAACATTTCTCCCTGTGTAGAACGGGGCTATAAAACATTAATTTTGTATCGATTAATTTCACACAGAATAACTTCTGTACCTTTGATAGAATTTCGTTCGTCAATGAACTCGACGGCGAGCGTTCGTCAGCGACAAGGGAGTTGTCAGAAGTGTAATAGGAGTGCTGTTGTTCTCTGTATACATAAATGATTTGGCGGACAGGGTGGCAATCCGCGGTTGTTTACTGATGATGCTTTGGAGTACGATAAGGTGTCGAAGTAGAGTTACTGTAGAAGGATACAAGACGACTTAGACCAGATTTCTAGTTGATGTGATGAATGGCAGCTGGCTCTAAAAAAAAAAAAAAAATAAAAGTAAAAAAGAAACGTAAGTTAATGAGGATGAGTAGGAAGAAGAAACCTGTAATGTTCGACTACAGTTTTATTAGTATCCTGCTCGACACAGTCAAGTCGTTTAAATATCTGGGCGTGCGTTGCAAAACGATAAGAAGTGGAACGAACATGTGAGAACGGTGATAATGAAGGCGAGTGGTCGACTCAGGATTTATCGGGAGAATTTTAGGTTAGTGTGGTTCATCTGTGAGGGGGACCGCATATAGGACTCTTTGCTGAACACTGCTGGAGTGTTTGGAATCCGTACCAGGATTAAAGGATGAACATCGAATCAATTCAGAGGCGGGCTGCTAGATTTGTTACCGGTAGGTTCGAACAACACGTTAGCGTTACGGAGATGCTTTGGGAACTCAAGTGCGAATCGCTGGAGGCAGGGTGACGTGCTATGCGAGAAACGCTACTGGGATAGTTTAGAGAACCGGCATTTGAAACTGACTGCCGAAGGATTCTCCTGGCGCCAACGTAGATTGCGCTTAAGGACCACGAAGGTAGGATACCAAAATAGGAAGGCATAGAGACAGTCGTTCCTCCCTCGCTCTATTTGTGAGTGGAATAGTAAAGGAAATGACTGGCAGTGGTACAGGACACTCTCCTCCACGCACCGCATGGGTGCTCGCGCAGTATCTAACAAAAAAAAAAAACCTAGTTATCATAGTTTCCGTGCTTGCAGAAAAGTAATAGTGTATTACGGATAGGTCCGCCTTCTTGCAAGTACACCTGCCCAGATACTACAGTTACATACAGATAGACATCAACACCACTCATCCAAAAACACAATTCATCCTTGATACGTTAATCAGACAGACTGCCACAGAAAACAAGCTAAATTATAAAATAAAAACACAACTGACACAATACATACACAACGGTTTCACAACACAACACATCAGCAACAGCCACACCACAGAGAACAAGGCAAAGAAAAAAAAAACACAAACAAGAAGAAAACACGGCACAATCTGACATTTGACAACAAAATAACACATAGAACAGAAACACCATAAAGAAACAAGGTATAAATATGGGATATAAAGCAAACAAAACTCTGCATATAAGAAAGTTAGAGGCGGATCTGACACGAACCAAACTTTTTGATGTCATTTCTTGTGAAAAAACTTAATTTTAATATAAAATTTATGACCTCGAATTACGCCCTGAAATGAAGACGTCTTCCAATGTTGATATAAAATTTTGCTCATAGGATAATCTGTGCAATTGTCCCGCATGAACAGGACATGTAGTTCAGACGCAGGTGTTAATTACATTTATTTAACATTATGTGAAATGTAAGAGGCTAAACAGTTTACAAAAAGGCATGATCGTAGCTATGGGAACGATAGGATGGGCATTACGGTAAAGTACATGCGGGACGTGCGAAAACAATACCAACAAATTTAATATATCTCTGTATGAAGGTGAAAGTAATCGAAAACCAAACAGGTGCTCCAGTTACAGCAGTTAATTTAAGTAGATCTGGTCCACGTCAGAAGACACACAATGCATAATCATGCGTTGCTGACAAGGGAAACTACCCATCGCACCCTCTTCAGATTTAGTGATAAGAGGGCCCAGTGCACAGACCATCAAAAATTTAACACAGATGAAGCCTGAAAATAGGAACAAGGTGTACTGGACAGTAAAAAAAATGAAAAAGCAAAATAGAAACAGTGAACGGTCCAAGAACACGAAGTGCAAAGTACAGTAAACGGAGAACGCACTTGCGGCGTAGCCAGTTCGCCGTAGCGACGGTGCGGCGAGGTCATTGCTTTCCGTCCCGCCGGTCTAATGGCGTACGCGAGTTTGTTTACGTGCCGCTAGTGCGAGTCACTTGCTACTAGCTCACCGCAGTAACAAGGCGAACTCATATAGGAAGGACACTTTAAAGACTACGTTCCAAGCCGAATATCCAAGACCGCGAACATGTGGAGTAGAAAACTTCTTGCCTGATGAACTACGTCTAGACCCACAGGACATAACTGGTATTCACTTTTCTATCACGGCCAGTGTAGTCAATGTTGAGTCGATTAACGGAGAAGCGCTCACGACGGTGGTTACCGACGCTGCCGGCAAACCCCAGCTTAGACACTCAGTTGGACATATCGGCGCTGTTACCGTTGACAATGGAGGCCTAGGCATGGGGACCCTTCGGGTATTCGAGCTACCATTTGTGGTACCCGCTGAGTCCGCTGTCTCCGGTCTTATGCCGTACGGGACTGTCGTTGGCCACGTGGCTGACAAGGGAACCTCCCCATCGCACCCCCCTCAGATTTAGTTATAATTTGGCACAGTGGATAGGCCTTGAAAAACTGAACACAGATCAGTCGAGAAAACAGGAAGAAGTAGTGTGGAACTATGAAAAAATAAGCAAAATATACAAACTGAGTAGTCCTTGGACAACATAGGCAACCTCAAGCATGATCTGGGCACAGGACCGCCATGGTCTCGTGGTTAGCGTGAGCAGCTGCGGAGCGAGAGGGCGTTGGTTCAAGTTTACCCTCGAGCGAAAAGTTTACTTACTTTATTTTTGCAAAGTTATGATCTATCCATTCGTTCATTGACGTCTCTGTTCACTGTAATAAGTTTAGTGTCTGTGTTTTGCGACCGCACCGCAAAATCGTGCGTTTAGTTGACGAAAGGACGTGCCTCTCCAATGGGAACCGAAAATATTTGATCCAGGAAAACACGTCTGATATATTCTATACGACACTGGTGACGGCATGTGCGTCACATGACAGGAATATGTTGTCGACCCACCTAACTTGCACATTTGGCGAATGGGTAAAAAGATTCTTCTACCGTGCCCGATTTAGGTTTTCTTGTGGATGTGATAATCACACCCAAAAAAGTGATGAAAACATAAGAGTGTGTGACATAAACTGCAACAAATGAATGCAAGAGTTTCACAGTCGCACAGTTTTCTCTGTTCTCTGTCAAAACATATGTTTTTAACGTCTTCTAATTTTTCCGTGTGTAGACCTTCAATTCCTGCATATGTAGAAGCAAATCTGAATATGTCCTGGAATTTTGGACAGCGAAATTGATTATGTGTGAGTGCCTAAACTCTGATAATTGTCTGAAAATAACAATTTAAAATATTTGCTGTAGGTGAGACTTTTTTTTTTTTTTTTTTTTTTTATTGACAGTCCGTCGCGCTGACCACTTTTTTTTTTTTTTTTTTTTTTTTTTTTTTTTTTTTTTTTTTTTTACAGGCAACGGTGGGGGCGCGGGGGGCAAAGTGGGCAGGGGTCGAAACCTGAGGCCTGGCCACAGTGTCCCCCCCACCACCACCGAGCCTGTGGTGTTTAGGGAAATAGGAGACACAGGAATCAACAGTAGTGGAAGGCGTTGTTATTTATTTATTTGCATGTGTTTTTGTAAGATTCACTAATATCATGAAATTATGGGAACACATCGGCGAAAAAGAAAAGAAATAGAAATTCTGGTTAAAGAAAAAGAAAGGAAAAAGGAAAAGCAAAAAGAAATAAAATCCGCGCAATCTGCGACGCGCTCTCCCATCCGCGGAGGTCAGAAGTAGAATAGATCGAAGGCGGTTGAAACTCAGACACCGCCAGGGGAGGAGCCAGGCACCCCCCAACTCAGTGGAGGTCTAACAAAGACCGCTCGAAGATAGTTAGCAAATAATGTTCGGTATCGTGGCGAGTTTTCGAGAGCTGCATGGGCTGTTCGTAAATAGGTCCAAAAGTCGAGGCGGGATTTAGGTCCCTCATGAAAGAGATAAGCGACCGCCCATCCTTTGACCCACGTAATAGCATGACATTTGGCGGCGGGAAAATGTCGGTCCTCCGGGTATAGAAACATTCGAGGTTCGATTGTGTCGGGTGGCACCCGGAGATAGCAGGCAATGATTTGCTGCACGAAGCGCCATACATCTTGCGACGAGGCGCATGTCAGACGGTGTTCATCAGTGTCCAGTTGCTGGCAAAGGAGACAAAGAGGGGATTCTGACAAGCCAATGTTGTGCAGGCGCTGCTTCGTGGCAAATTTCCTGTTGACTATGTGATACCACAGTGCCCGGACGTTCGTAGGGAGGAAGGGCTGGTGGACGGTAGTCCACACTATGGGCCACTGGATGGACGGATGTTTGGTCTCCATCACATTCCGGGGAACACAGCGCAGCAACAGGCTGTAAAAATCCTTAGTCCTAGGTGGGCGTGTATCTGGGAGACTGGTATGTATGTAACTGTAGTCGACGAAAAAGGTCGAAGTATGGGACAAATAAGGCACGATATGGCCGACAGACACCGGTGGTGAGGTGGAAGCAGGTAGGAGGACTTCAAGCAGGCTGCGTGTTAGAGATGTACCCTGGCCCATCCACTGTTTTCTCATGGTACTCATGTACAAGGCTGCAGCTCGCATACGGACATTGACGAGCCCGACGCCACCATACCGTGAGGGCAGGGTAAGTGTCTCATAACGGACTTTAAACATCGAACCAGCCGTGAGATAATAGCCAAAAGCCGCCTGAAGGTTGCGCCCAATTGCAGTTGGCAGAGGGAGAACTTGCGCGATGTGAACCAATTTTGATGCCACATAAAGATTAATAAACTCAACCCGTTGAAGTGTGTCCTGGCGGCGCAAGAGGTTCTGGCGGACGTCGTTGCGGATGACGTGTAACAGGCGACGGAAATTCGTTGCCGCTGTGCGTGTTACCGTGGGGGTAAAGGTAATGCCCAAGTACCGGAAAGTCCGCACAAGCGGCAGGGGTGCAACTTCACCCTCCTGGAGGCCTCGTCCAATGTGCATTGCAGAAGATTTGGCGACATTCATGGCACTGCCAGCGACAGCACCATAACGGGTAATCAATTCGAGGACTTCCCGAATCTCCGAGCCGGAGCGAATGAGGAGGAGGAGGTCATCAGCATATGCCCGACAGCGAAAAGTGTGTTGGCGTAGGGTGAGGCCAGAGAGCTTGGTCGTCAAGCCACCAAGAAGGGGCTCAAGGGCAATGGCATACAGGAGGGTAGAGAGGGGACACCCCTGCCGTATCGAACGGCAGATAGGTACCGGCCCTGCTAAACGTCCATTGACTTGGACACGTGAACTGGCACTGGCGTAAAGACGCCGGATGACGTCGAGAAACGGAGGGGGGATGCCCATTCGGGCTGCCGCCGAAAACAGGAAACGATGACGCACTTTATCGAAGGCGCTGTCGAAGTCTATAGCCACAACCGCTGCCCGGAGTCTGCAGGCCGCCGCTATCGCAATTAAGTCGCGGCATTCCCCTGTGGCAGTCTGTATGTTAACCTGTCCGCCAGGCGTCGTTTGCTCTGGCGAGAGGATATGAGGGAGTGTAGTTCGGAGCCGCATTGCCAGTAAGCGCGCGAAAATCTTGTAATCGGCATTGAGTAGGGTGAGCGGTCTGTAACTCGTGACCATCGAACCTCGGGCTGGTTTGTGGACCGGTATAATGATGCCCTCAGCAAAGGCGGGTGGGATTGCTTGGTCAGATGTCATCAGTTCTTGGTACATAGTCGTCCACCGTGGTGCCATGAGGTCCCGAAAGGTACGGTAAAACTCAATCGGTAAGCCGTCAAAGCCGGGCGATCTGTTGACTGCACCCTTGGCGATGGCATGGTTGACTTCGTCTAGCGTGACCGGCACTGTCAAAGCATCCGCCTCCGTGTGGGGGAGGGTGCGCGTGACGTAATGCAAAATGGAGTCGTCTGCTGCAGTTCCAGCGTCTTCATCACTATAAGTACGACGGTAGTGCTCGACGAATGCGTGGACGATGTCATTCTGAGTGGTCACCTGCGTTCCATGAGGCGTGGTCAGAGTGCTGATGATCTGCCGACGACGCCTTCGTTTGTCGGACACTATATCATGCATGGACGGAATTTCTAAATCCGCGTGATCGTGGCGCCGCGTCCTTATCACGACCCCTTGCAGTTTCCGGCGTGCCAGCGCAATTATCTTCGCCTTAGTTCGTTGCCGTTCCAACTGGTTGTCCGGGGTTGGCGGTTGAGCATCCAGATCTCGGAGAATCGCGTAATAGAAGTCGACAGTGGTGCGATGCCAGTCGGCCATGTCCTTCCCGTATCTCATCAGTGTCCTCCGGATCGCCGGCTTGGCACAATCCAACCACCACGTCAATGTCGAGTGGTAGCGGGGAAGGCGTCGTTCGCAGGCTGTCCACGTTTCAGTGACTTGTTGGCGACACGCCAGGTCATGCAAGTGTGAGGTATTGAGTTTCCATGGCGCACGGCTGCGCCATACTGATTGCGGCGGAAGGAGGACCGTACAGATGTAAGCGCAATGGTCGGAAAACGCCAGCGGCCATCGTTCGGCGCCCCGTATCGCAGATCTAAGAGTTTGTGAGACATATATCCTGTCTAGTCGACTTGCGGAATGACTGGTAAGAAAGGTATGGCCAGAAAGGTCGCCGTGTTGAACTTCCCAGGTATCGTAAAGCAGGAGGTCTCGCACCACTATACGTAGCTCCTGGCATGTAGTATAGTGGGGAATCTGATCTTTAGGATGCAGAACGCAGTTAAAATCACCTCCTAGTAGGCAATGGTCATACCGTCCTAAAAACAGGGGAGCGATTTCCTCGGTATAAAACTGGGCTCTTTCATGCCGTCGGTCGGTGCCTGAGGGAGCGTAGACATTAATGATGCGTGTCCCCATGGCAGTGAGTGCCATGCCCCGAGCTGATGGAAGGAAGGCGACATCGGTCACAGAAATCCCGTGGCGGACGTAGATGGCCACCCCGCGGCCCATAGGATCACTCGCGGAGGCGTGGGCGGTATAGCCATTGATATCCGGGAGACTAGCCATGTGAACTTCCTGCAGAAGGGCGAAATCAATATCCGAAGCCCAGAACATCTCCTGCATAAGGCGGATTTTCACCCTGGAACGGATGTTGTTGGTGTTGATGGTTGCTATCCGGTAGGCCTGGTGTCGGATTGCTGGAGGCTGGTCCACTCCGCTGTCCGCGCAAGGGTGTGGGCGTCGCAGCGGAACATTATCCCGCTGGCCCGCAGGGGAGTCTGGGGAGAGTATGATTAGTGGTGAGGCCGTGACGGCGCAGGGTCCCGTAACGGGTCCTGCTCCTCGACCTCCTCCTCGTGCCACGCCGTGGAAGCGGAAACTGGTGTATCGTCCATTTTGCCTGCAGAAGATGTTGTAATTGTGCGTGGTGTAGTATCGCCTGTGTTACGTTCAGGATTTAGTTCAGCGTCAGCACGGGGCGCAGGCACACCGATAGATGTTTCCGCGCTCATAACGTCTTCGTCAGCAGTAGCGGGTTCTGAGGCCTCGTGCTGGTCGATGGTTACGTCCTCCTCGACTTGTAACGTCTCCTCTTGGCCGGAAACGGTGCGACGTCTTCGCTTGCGACGTTTCGGGGAACGTTGTTTCCTTGTGCGACCCTCCGTGTCAGACGACGCAAGGGAGTCGCGTCGTTCTGGCAGAAAGGCCGCTGTAGGAACGATGAGCGAGTCGATCTCCATCGTGTTTTCGAGGCCAGGGTCAGCGTCTGGTTGCGCCGGCATTTTCGGAGCGGCGTCGATGGCCGGCCGAGGCGGCGGGTCGTCCGAGGCGCTCTCCGTCGGTGTCGGGTCGGGCTCGTTGGTGGCGTCGTTTGTGGTGACCGGGCGACGTTGCAAAGCGGTAGGAGAAGCTAGAGCAGCGGCATAGGTCACCGGTAGCACCGTAGGTTGCGACGTGGGTGGTTCTTCGGCAGCTGGAAGTTGCGTAATACGCCGTTGTAGGCATTCGGATCTAAGGTGGCCTTCTTTACCGCACCCGGAACAGGTCCGAGGCTGGCCGTCGTATATAATTATTGCACGGCATCCGCCAATCTGTAAATAGGACGGGACGTGGCTTCGGAGATCTATGGTGACCTGTCGGACCCCGTTTAGGACAGGATACGTCCGAAACTGTGTCCACTTCTCCGCAGTGTGGCCATGGACTGTGCCGTATGGGCGTAGTGCCGCGACGACTTCCTCAGCAGGAAGTTCGAATGGCAGTTCGAAAATGCGTATCGTTCGCATACCTAAGCCTGCGTGGTCGACGGTTACCTCCCCCACATTGCCATCAGCGTGACAGAAGCGGAGCCCCTGTTTGGTCTCACGTAGTATGCGTTCGCACGCCGCGTCGTTAATGATTTTCACATAGACCGTGCTGCTCACGATGGACAAATGTATGCCGATAATATCGGTCGCCGGGATCTTCACTTCCTCTCGCAGAAAACGCTCCACATCGAGTGCTTTGGGTCGGGCATAATCTTTGCAGAAAGTAAATCGGAGTGTTGATTTACGGTAACGGTTCGCCATGGATCGTACAAGGTAAGCCGGCACTTAAGCAACGGCCGTCCGAAAGTAAACAAGGCGAGCTCGCGCGCCGCACGAAGTCAACACGTACGCGTCCGCTCTGTTGCCCTGCCGAAGGCAGACTGACTTGAACCAAGGACCTCGTGTTCCACAGCTGCTCACGCTAACCACGGGACCACGGTGCTCCTGACGCCACAGCATCCTTGATGTTGCCTACGTTGCCCATGGACAACTAAGTTTGTATATTTTGCTTATTTTTTCGTAGTTCCACACAACTTCTTCCTGTTTTCTCGATTGATCTGTGTTCAGTTTTTCAAGGCTTATCCACTTTGCCAAATTATAACTAAATCTGACGGGGGTGCGATGGGGAGGTTCCCTTGTGAGAAGTGACAGACTTTTACAACGTATCCCGTAAAACAGGTCAAAATCGATCTGACGAAGCATGTTGCTTCATACTTAAACATTGCCGGTTGTGCATTTATCATGTACGATGGACAAGTGCGCATATGCTCCGGATGTGGACAGGAGGGTAATGTTCGCTCTGATGTTTGCAGCGACGTATCAACCAGATTCCATCAGGAGAAGAGATACAACATGTTCCTCTATGATTCTATCAATTATGTATGCACAGGTGAAGGCATCTACGACGTCTGGTGCACAAGCGGTGGCACTTGCGACGTCGGGCGGTGGGGATCGGAATAGATTACCAACGCAGACAGACGGACACGTTATTGATGGGGCACATACCGTCCGCTCTATACAGACGGAGTCGCCAGAAAAACCCGAACAGCAACTGCCACCGCACACGGTGCGGATGAATGTTGATGCAAGAATCGTGCCAACCCAAGCTTTCCTGTCCGAAGGCGCAGAGCAATCGGTTCTACATTCACCTTCTGACACAGCGACGCACGTCTGGAAGAAGCTTTCGCCCCGCAAGCACAAGAAACGCCGACGGAAGCCGTCTGACAACTATCTCTTGCAAACAGATACGATCGCACTGATTTCGACAGGGTCGTGGATGCCCCTGCTCCGGAGGCGTCGACCGACACTGCTGAGACGATGGACTTTTCTCATCCTGGACACCCGTTCGGAGATGGGGGAGGCGATGGAAGACCCTCGCAGCTGCGGTGAATCACAATAAGGGCCTCTTTGGTAGTCGATGAACCACGCCGACAGCATCTCTGCAGTAAGTCTCGGGTGGACGACTTGGTGGACACACCAGTTACAGAGAGGGGGAGCTACACAATACTCCCCATCTCCTGCGGACATCATGATAGTAGAAAGGAGAGAGTGGCGTGGGGATGACCAAACCTGTCGCCACTGCGTACACCGCTGACTGCCGCTGCCTTCGAGGGCGAACGACAGTCATATCGATTCGAGACGATTAACGTCAATACCATCCGATCGTGCGAGAAGCTTCCATTGTTAAGCGACAAACTTAGCTAAAGCGGCCGACATTAACGTGGCCTTATTGCGGGAGGTATGCGTTCTTGGCTTCCAGAACACCTCTGGATACACGACATGCGTATCACTCGCGTCGGATACGGGCCGTGGCGTCGCAATACTTACCAAATAAGGGTTAATTGCCACCAATATACGTTACCTACCGAATTCCAAAGGCATGGCGCATACGGTGTTTATCCACCGTCGGTACCAGCAAGATGCATGAACGTCCGCTATTCTTTACTGAGGAATTGACACTATTGTGCCAAGGCACGACATATGATACGGTGATCGGGTGCGATTTTAATTGTACACCATCTCACAAGGACCAAGTTCCTCAACATTCACCGTGCCAAGCACTTGGCGCTGTCATTCGCGAGCTCGGTTTGGTAGACGCCTGGGACATCATCTGTGCTGATATGGTTTCACACACTTCACGAAACATTCGCCTAGCACAATTGACAGCATATAGGCCTGGCCAGACAGGATCCGGCCTGTCGCTGCGACGGACGGCGCAGCGGTGGGCCGGACCCGTCAGCGGCCAGGGACGCCACACAGGCAACGGCCGGCCGCAGCGACTCTTGATGCGTCAGCTGTTACACTGTGGAAGGGGCCGAACCCCATTATTAAGCTTGCTTGCGTAGCGCGATTGTCTTGCGTTAAAAGATTTGGAATCTTCACGCGGGACACGTTATCTTTATGCGAGTTCTATCTCTCTCTCTCTCTCTCTTTTTTTTTTTTTTTTTCTATATTGCAGAAACGAGAAGCTTGCACTAGCGATACGAAATGGCACCAAGAAGAGGAGATGTTGGGTGTACGACATTGATAGCATGAGACAAAGCTTAGGAGAATACCATCGTCTGTGTATTGTGAAACACGTATGTTGTGCGGCAGCGATGCTGAGACATTGTAGAATCTCTGACCAGAGCAGTTGCGCTCGACTCGCAGTAGCGAGCAGTCAGTCAGTCAGTCTGCAGTAGTCAGTCCTCAGTAGTGCTAGGAGTATGTGAGTAGTAGTAGCGGAGAGCAGTCGGCGGGCGTCGGCACAGCAATGGTCGAGATTCAGGATGAGGTATAATTTTATTTAAATAAATAATCATGCAGCTTTGCGCTCATCAGATAATGTACGAACACTCATTGTAATTTAACTTTCAAAAATCGCCCCCAATTATAATTTTGATTTAAAACCAATTTTAGAGACAATCATTCAAATTTCCTTCCATTTCCTTTTAACAAAGATTTTTTTAAAAGGTACTTCCAATGCTTTTCATGCAAGTGCCAGAGAACAATAAGAGCAGAATTTTGACATGCAGTTTCACTAAGGTAAGAAATTTATTCTCGTTTCGCACAGGGCAAACACCGACTTTTCGGTTGAATTGAGTTTAGGTTATCATTACAGTTTCATTATCATGCGATTAGCGTTCATTATTTAATGGGAACTTGTACTTGAGTCAGATAGCGAGCTTTTATTTAATTGTCATTATCATTAATATTTTGTGGGAAGCTTACACTTAGCTTTGGGTCCATTTCCTAATAAATATAAAATCTTTTAAATTTTCCGTGGGGAGGTTACACTTGGCGACACCCGGTCCAGGATCGTATTTCGTGAGAATCTTTTGAAAAACAGTCAGATATCTGCTCTTATTTGCTTAAATATAATTATAATTTGGCGCAACGCTTTTACTAATTTGTGACTTTCTTTCTACAGGTCAACGGCAATTCGTTGCTCTGTTGTATTGGTGTGTTGTTTTTCCATTGTGCTTATTTGTTTTGTGATTAATTGTGACTATTGTAAAAATGCCGCGAAAGACTGTGAATAGTGTATCGCGAGGTATTATAAATGAAACTGCCGGCTTAAATAACTTTACCGATAGTAATTCTGACACGCAGTGTAATGGTGACAATCCTGAGTTCACCGATAATCAGTGTGTTCCAACCTCTAATGATGTAGACCTTAATGATGAACAAACGAACTCGATTGTGTCTTCTGTTGATTTGACGACAATCGATGACGCGGGGCGCCCTATTGTAATGAGCGCTGCCCAGCTTAACACAACCGGTTTGGAAAATTCAAGTAGCGTACAGACAAATTTGTCTAATGAAAATGAACAGGATACACAAAGTACGACGGATTTATGTAACTCCGAAATAATGTCTGACAGTGTACATCCGACTGACAAACCTTTTTGTGAATCTCAGAATAACCAAATGGTTACGGAAAGCGAGACAATTCCAGATTCACCATTAAACAGCACAGAGAATAGAAATGCTAATTTTGTGCCGGATCCAATTAGGGCATTATTGCTACAAATTCTTGAATCAAACAAACAACAGAGTGAACAGGCCAGACAACAGAATCAAAAATTAGACAACCTTAATGAAGATAACAAACAGTTCAAAGAAGATTTCAGACAACTTAGAGAACAGAACAAACAAGATAACGAAAATCTTAAACAACACTTAAATGAAAAATTAGACAACAATTCCAGACAGCTAAGTGAACAAATTAGAGCCGTTGCCGCGCAGTGCCATGACACTAAGGAACAGTTACGCGAGGAAATTGAGGCTTGTTCAAGAAAAAGTAGCGAAGAAATTAAGTCTGTTGCTCAGGAATTAAGGGAACTGCAAACAGCGACAACCGAAACACTTAGAGCGGAAATTAGCGGAGTCGCTAAACAATGCTCTGAAAAGGCTACACAATTACGCGACGAATTTAAAGCAATGACAACAGAACTTTCGCGCACAATGGATGAAAAGATTGACGCGAAATTCGAACAACAGAACACACAGATTAACGAACGTCTTAGTCTTCACATACAGAACAGTGATACGCGTTTCCGCAAATTTATTGATGATCAAAATAAAGTCAAACGTCAAGTCATGGAAACAATCACTGCACAGAGACAAGAAGACAAACGTAAGATGTTTGCGAAAGCAAAAACATACGTAGACAACAATATTGCTACAATGTCCGATAAAATTAATACCATCGAACAGTTGAACGCGGAATTACGCGATGAAATTTCTGATCTTAAATCAAAAACAGATACGCATACAGCAGATATTCAGACAGTGACAGACAGATTTGAAGAATTAGAAATAACACAGGATTCCGATGTCGTCAAAGCTGACGTTAAAAAACTGAACGAAATTACACGTAAGTTGCAAAAACAGATTAATGCGTCCGATTCTAAAAACGATGATCAGGCAAAAATACTGACTGAAAAATATGATGAATTGGCCAGTCGTATTGATGCTATTGAGAGTACTAATGACAGCAAATCAGACGACATTTCACCGGTTTCATTTAGTCAAACAACTGAATTTCAAAATTTACAGCAATCAATTAATGAAATCGATTCGTCTAATAACACGTTGCGTAGAAAACTGTCAAGTTTACAGCAGGAAGTAACAGAGATGAAAAATATTTCGGTTAATAACGCATCACAGCAGACGCCACTTTGCGAACATTTGTCAGATTCGCGCAACGCGTGCAATTTGGGTAATCTACAAAGAGCACCCGACTTTGATTCCGAACAATCACAGTTCAACAGATTCTCTTACAACCATGAACCTGTTCCGTCACACAGAGACGATAATTTCTATTACAAACATTTCCTGTCAGTGAGAAAGTTTAAAGTGTTTAAAAACGACAGAACACAGATTCACCCGCTAGATTGGATACAACAATTTAGCTTTGCTTTTCCACCGACATTGCCTATAACACAAAAGCTGAAATTTATTTGTAGCGCGTAATAGACCTCAGGGGATTCATTACGCTTTAATGAATATGTGCCGTAGCGAGCATAGGGCCCCGAGCTGTAGTAGTGCTGTTTCATCTTTAGTTTTCTGCACTGCTGCCTTCTCTTCTACTATCCTTTATATCTATCAAAACAGCTCTTTAACTATTGCTCTACCTAGGATTAAGAAACGTGTTATAAAAAAACCCGATAAGACAAAATTTTACCGAATGTGACAATTTTCAGTAGGCACTCCCGTAATGACAACTAACAACGTAATTTTAATAACAGATAAAATAGTAATCATCAGTATGTGTAAAATTAGCAGTAACAGCAACCACATTTTTGGTAACAATAGATGTTTTTCACTGTAACAGCATGAAAGTTAGCCGCTTAGCATACCTAACCAACAATGCAGTCTACAAGGTCAACCAAGCTTTAATGTTTCGCCGCGTGCACGTATAGTCCCAGCTACAACAAATTGTAACTCACGGCAGCAAAGAAACAACTACGTATAGAAACACACTATTCCAATTCGTATCGCAAATGCACCGTATAGAAATGACTATCATGACAAACGTAAAAATAATGAGCTTAATTTTCAGCGTACATTTCATTACAGTCGATCTTTTCAGCAGCAAGAATGTCAGCAACGAGATATAATCATGAATGAAACAGACAATAGGTGTCATCTATAGCATAACACGTCAGGAAGAAATAATAGTACAGTTTAAATAGTCAAAATACCACAGCATCGTCCCGTAAATAACAGCACGTACGACAGAATTTAACCAGACACAGTACAGGTAGCCTATTCCAGTAACGTAAGCAATACTTATTGACACGCAGAATTTTGTTCACGAGAATGTTATTTGAAATATGCTTTATTGAATGCACCACTTTTATCGCACCCAGACCTTACTAGAAATTTTTCTATTGCCACCGACAGTTCCAACACAGCTTTAGGCGTACACATTTTTCAGGAAATTGAAGAACATGGCTCAATAGTAATTAAAAACATCGCATTTGCAAGCCGCATTTTGTCACCTGCTGAACGAAATTATTCCGTTACTGAACTAGAAACATTATGTGTTGTATGGGCTTTTACGAGATTTCGGCACTTTCTTTATGGCAGACATACCACCGTTTACACAGATCACAGAGCTATACAATTTTTACTTTCAGCTAAATTTACTCACGATAGATTAAGCAGATGGAAACTTTATTTACAGGAATTTGATTTTACGATTGTTCACATTCCCGGTACACAAAATGTAATAGCAGACGCATTATCGCGTTCTCTCAGCAACAATCAGCAAGACGTAGCAACCAACTTCTGCAAAGCAAATTTCAGCGTCATGTACATTCAGCAAGTTGCATTTGAAAATTTTATCTCATCGTCATTACAGGACATAGCACGAGAGCAAAGCAAAGACAATGTGTGGAAAGAAATTAAACACCTTTGGCAAGATAAGAATAATGTTACGATTAGGAACCACTACACTGTACGCAATGACATTCTGTTTCGCCGCACTCATCCAGACAGCAGCAATTGGTTATTATGCATTCCGGACGAACTTGTTAACAAATTAATCTGGTACACTCATTTAAGTTATGCACATTACGGAGCCAGAAAATGTTTTCTTATACTGAGACAGAACTGTTATTTTTCAAACATGGAAAAACGTATACGACGAGTTTTAGCGTCATGCAAAATTTGCCAGAAAGCTAAGTCTGACACCACTTCACACATTCCTCCATTATATCCCATTGTACCTGTTAAATTAAGACATATGGCCGCAGTAGACATTTTTGGTCCAATTCCGAGAACTAATAGAGGTTTTTGCTACATCTTTGTCGCTGTTGAACTCACTTCAAAATTTGTTACCTTCACTCCGTTACGCAAAGCTACTGCTAAAACTGTTTCGAAAGCATTTGTAAAGCATTTCTTATTTCATGTAGGGCATGTGATGAAAGTAATTTCTGACAATGGATCACAATTTCGTTCTGTCATATGGACACGCATGTTACGAGCTAGAAACATTTCTCCGATTTATATATCCAAGTACCACGCCTCTTCGAACCCTTGTGAACGACTAATGAAAGAAATTGGTAAACTGTGTAGAATATACTGCCACAAAAGACATGTTAATTGGGACACACACATACACTCATTCCAAGATGTAATTAATTCCATTCCAAACGAATCCACTATGCTATCTCCGTCTGTTATACTGAAAAACGTTGAACCACCAAACAAAATCAAAGAGTTAGTAAATTTTCCTACATCTCGTCGATTACGACACCACGAAATAATTGACATTGCGCTGAACAACATCAAACGTGCCGCAGAGCGCCGGAGAAGACAGCAAAAACAGGTTTGTAGACACCGAGATTTTCACGTTGGACAGAAGATATTAGTACGTACACACTATTTATCCAGCAAATTAAAAGGTAAGTGCAGTAAATTTGAACTTCTATACGCAGGTCCATATCGGATTCGCAGCATTCCTCACCCCAATGTTGTACACGTCGAAACTCTGAGAACTAGAAAATCGAAAGGCAACCATCATGTGTCAAACATTAAACCCTTTATCGAATGAAACCACTTTACGATGTAACATGCTATGAGGCCGTTTACACATTTTATGACCACTTATGCAATTATATTCACATGACTAATTACTGATGATTATCGTATTTTTCTTGGCAAGTGCCCGGCAAGGTAAGGTTAGCAGGTCGCTCTTCTTGTCGTTACACATCAGACCGTGCATATTTTTCAGATGAACTTACACATTTTATGACCACTTATGCAATTATATTGACTACCTATTGATGATTATCGTATTTTTTCTTGGCAAGTGCCCGGCAAGGTAAGGTTAGCAGGTCGCTCTTCTTGTCGTTACACACTAGACCGTGCATTTTTTTCAGATGAACTTACGCATTTTATGAATAATTATGCAATTCTCTATAATGACGCATTAATTTTATCAAATTCTCTCTCCATTGAAGTCTTTAATTATCGCATCTATTAACTACACTACATATAAGCTGAACACAACGAATGTCACATTTTGTCTTTCTTATGTATGTACGATTGTTTTCATGTTTTGTTTGTATGCACTGTGAACTAGTTAAGGTATAACACACACCATTTGACTTTGACATTTTGCCTTGTGATATCTCAACATCGTGACTGTTTTACATTTTCCTTTTTTGCTGCTGCATTACGATATTCTCTGTACACTTTTTGCCTTTAAACACTGTCTGTGCTTTGAGATATTACGTTTTCTGTCATGTTATGTTGTATGCTTAATTGAGTCACCATTAACCAGGCACTATTTAATGGGTATATGATTTAAATGCAAGACATTAATCTTTGTTCATCAATTTCAGAAAGAAATGATGCGTTAAGGAAATAAATTAAACAGAAGTGGGAATTTCACCTATGGAATAAACGAAAGAAGATGCAATAAGCTAATGAGGACGAGTAAATGGATCAGAATTAACAAGCATTAACCAGAATATATTATACACATCGCAGAATAGCAGTCTTAACTAATTTTTCTTTCAGAATACAAAGCGATTGATGCAAGCTGTCAGACAGAACTACACATTTTAGTTTTAAGTGATGAAATATGCTAGGGATTAGGAATAGTTGTGTGATGAATAATGAAATGATTTTTGCAGATGATAATGAATGCTGATAATGAACAATGATGAAGAATATGGTACTATGAATAATGAAGTTTTTGTTTACAGGTGATGATAATGATGGAGTTATGATGATATGAATAATGAAGTTTTTCTTTACAGATGAGGATAATGTTGAAGTTATGTATTTATGCTATGTAGTTATTTAAGTATTTGTTGCAGTTTACTTTGACAGCAGGTGTTATATTGCGTAGTAGGATGACTGAAGGTTTTGGAAAGGACAGCTATGGAACACATTTTTTATACACATTTCACTACCTGTTAATTCGAAGTTCACTACTTTTCAGCATAGTCTGCGTTTCTTCTTTCAGCTCAATAATCCATTTTGTATTTTTCTTTCAGGAGAAGCTTTTTATGATAGTTACTAAACTTGTTACTTATTATACCTGTTCTAGTACTTGCATTTTTCTTACCCACTTGTGTCTATCATTTATAAATGTGATAACCTTGCTACAGCTGACTCATGACGAATGACGTTACACAATCTTTTCATTTATAGGAACAACCTAGAAGCAATTTTTTCTCTTATTTCTTCTTGCTTTCCCTTATAATTACCCAAAGCAATGCATTGCTAGCAAAAAAAAAAAAAAACAAAATGTATTAACAGTCCCAGATAATGTCACTAGTTTATGATAATTCTGAATAACACTGATCAGCTCTGAATAGTATGTCACTTGAATAATGACTTCTTAATGATACCAAAACATAATTGCCACTATCTATTGTAATGAGAGTACTTATTATGCCCATGCTTATTAATGCTACTAATGTTTTGTACTATTCAATACTTGCTGGCCACTGAGTGCCCATAATTAATGTAATTACTTATTATGCCCATGATTATTAAGGCTATGACTGTAATTAACTGATTTTTCTAATAATGATTTCTTAATGATATGAAGAATACTGAATGATGAATAATGTTTTATACTATTCAATACTTGCTGGCCACTGAGTGCCCATAATTAATGTAACTTATAATGCCCATGCTTATTAATGCTATGACTGTAATTAACTGATTTTTCTAATAATGATTTCTTAATGATATGAAGAATACTGAATGATGAATAATGTTTTATACTATTCAATACTTGCTGGCCACTGAGTGCCCATAATTAATGTAACTTATAATGCCCATGATTATTAAGGCTATGACTGTAATTAACTGATTTGTTAATGATATGACGAATACTGAATGATGAATAATGTTTTATACTATTCAATACTTGCTGGCCACTGAGTGCCCATAATTAATGTAACTTAACGTTTTGTTAGTGTTTTCAATGATGACTTCCCATATTAATACTGAATGATGATAAATATTTTGTACTAATCGAAAGTTGCTAGGCCACTGAGTGTTAATAGTTACTTGTAAATATGTCATTTGAATGAGGAAAAATGTTTTGTAATACTCAATACTTGATGGCGATTGATTACCACTCTTGTCTGTAAATTAATTAATGAACATTTTTCTGTAATACTACATTCATGGTACAGAAATGTTCAATGACTAGAGTATGGATACCGCAAACTACTTATGTAATCACTAATCAAGACTTGTGTGTTAGTTAATGTCCTTCACCTTCTGACCTAACTACCTGAATTACTGTAATATCCATTTGTCATATACATCCTCCTAATCATGGAGCACTATATTTGGTTTTGCACTAATTCTACGTTGGTGTGCCTCTTAAGAGCGTGGTGTTGACACGATATGCTGTCCACCACCGTAACCGATGAAGACGTTATTCTGGTCCCACTGTTTGGTGTACCTGATGTACTGCCAAATGATAGCATGGAATACTACTACGACGTTTCAGTGTCTTGCTACGCTGATAAATACTTCTGGGAACGGACATGCAGATTGTATCACTTAGTATTGTGATTCTGTGGAAAGATATGGACTTTCAGTGCAGCTATGTGCAAACTAAAGTGCTACAACCATGATGCAATCCTTCCTTTCCTATCCTAATAGTGAAAATCATTTTTTACTAACATCATTTATGTTCATGGCATATACATTTTTTCTCGATTTGTTGAACTCTAGTGCGAGTACACTTGTGTCACTTGTCGACATGATTTTTGCCATTTGTTGTCAAAATACTAAAGACATTTTCGATTTGTTTTGAAGTGCAGTATGTGTGCACTCTTGTCATCTATATTGTATATACTTTTTGTGATTTGATGATTTTTTCTACTCTTGCGTTTATTTGTTATAAAAATGTTCAAAAGTTTTCAGTGCATGTGCACTTATGTGAATATGTTTTCAACTGAACTATAGTGCCTGTGCACTCTTCTCAATTTTCGATATGATTTGTGTTCATTCTGTATACCTTTTATGATTTATGTCATTTGTTACTCTTGTATATACATTTCGTCTTTTACTGATATGTTCTCCACTGCAGTGCATGTGCACTCATGACACTTGTCAACATGATTTTTTTTTTTTTTTTTTTTTGCCTGTTATGAAACTGCTAAAGAATTTTTCAGTGTGTGTACACTTTGTTATCTGTCAAATAATTTGTATATACATTTTTCCTGATTTGTTTTGTACTTATATTTTGTCTTGTCTGTAATGTTTTGTAATCGGTGCATGCGCACAACATTTAATTCATGTGATACATCTAAATATTTTGTTAATTAAAGGAAAAATTTGTTACGATGGCAAGTCCAAATGACTCACCATCGCTGCCAAATTTTTGCCCCCCCAGTGGAGGGTTATGAAACACGTATGTTGTGCGGCAGCGATGCTGAGACATTGTAGAATCTCTGACCAGAGCAGTTGCGCTCGACTCGCAGTAGCGAGCAGTCAGTCAGTCAGTCTGCAGTAGTCAGTCCTCAGTAGTGCTAGGAGTATGTGAGTAGTAGTAGCGGAGAGCAGTCGGCGGGCGTCGGCACAGCAATGGTCGAGATTCAGGATGAGGTATAATTTTATTTAAATAAATAATCATGCAGCTTTGCGCTCATCAGATAATGTACGAACACTCATTGTAATTTAACTTTCAAAAATCGCCCCCAATTATAATTTTGATTTAAAACCAATTTTAGAGACAATCATTCAAATTTCCTTCCATTTCCTTTTAACAAAGATTTTTTTAAAAGGTACTTCCAATGCTTTTCATGCAAGTGCCAGAGAACAATAAGAGCAGAATTTTGACATGCAGTTTCACTAAGGTAAGAAATTTATTCTCGTTTCGCACAGGGCAAACACCGACTTTTCGGTTGAATTGAGTTTAGGTTATCATTACAGTTTCATTATCATGCGATTAGCGTTCATTATTTAATGGGAACTTGTACTTGAGTCAGATAGCGAGCTTTTATTTAATTGTCATTATCATTAATATTTTGTGGGAAGCTTACACTTAGCTTTGGGTCCATTTCCTAATAAATATAAAATCTTTTAAATTTTCCGTGGGGAGGTTACAATTGATATAAAGTCTGACGAAGATAGGTTCTTCAAATCTTTTCGTATGTCGCGAGAATGTTTCGAGGAAATGCATCGGCTGATAAAAAGGTAGCACCGAGAAGTGCACAACGAACTGGAGAAAGCCAATTGATACAAGGCACAGAAAGCCGTTTGTTTGAGGTAAGTTTTACCGTTTGTGGCCTCTTTGTGCTTGAAATAGAAGTCATATAAATTATTCAATTTCAGTTTTGCTGTATCATATGAAAGGTTCGGCGGAAGAAAGTGCTAACCCACAACGTAGTTCCGAGTGGAGTGATAAATTCATCTGCAGTGTTTACGAATACAGTAAACGATAGTAACATCTAGTTCCGTATGTCCCGCTAGAGAGAACTTTCTACTTAATAGATTGTTTTGTTTCATTGTATTCATAACATTGTCATTGAATTTAAACAAACATATCTTTGGTCGTTAACTTATCTATTCGTTCTATCGGCATAATTGATTTTACTCTTTTCCAGATACTTGACTACAGGCGGCAGTCACCAGACCATAGCCTTTTCTTTTCGGTTAGGACGTTCAACAGTCTCAGATATTGTGAAACAAGTGTGCCAGGCAATATGGACTGTTCTACAGCCCAAGTATTTACCTACTCCTACAACAGAGATGTGGAAGAAATCTGAAGAAGGATTTATAGAACTGGGGGTTTCCGAACTGCCTTGGAAGCATAGACGGATAGGCTATCAGGTTAAAATGCGCGAAGGATAGTGGATCCCAGTTCTTCTGTTACAAACAGTTCTTTTCGCTAGTTCTCCCGGCGATCGTTGATCCAGTTGACCGAGTTTACAGTAGTTGATATTGGAAGTTATGAACGTCACAGTGACAACACTATTCAGTTTTCTATCAAGAGTATATCGAGGACAAAAGTATTCTACCTCCAAATCAGGATCGCGTGTATCAACGTAAAGTGCCATCCGCCACACACCGTTGGGTGGCTTGCGGAGTATAAATGTAGATGTAGATGCAGATGACCCGAGCAAAAGTGAAGATCATGACATTGAGGCGTCAACATCTAGAAGGGGCCATCATTCGTACACGTCAAACGGCCGGAATCGCCAACAAATGTCCCTCCATGTAACAAATAGTCATGGAAAGAAAGCGCAGACACCGGACATTGATCGATGAGGTGACAACAGAAGATGGCGTACGTCACGTCGCGAAAGAGATACAATCGATCCATACTTGACCAATTATTCTCAACTGAACACGGAGAAGAAATCTGATCCAGAGATCAGTTCATCTGTCGCTCGTTTTACGCACACAGCGGTTACTCCGGAACTCCAACAGGAACTGCTAGCACCTTTGACTGAAGAAGATGTGTTGGATGCCATAGGAAAAGGGGCACCCAGTAAGTCACCAGGACCTGATGGGCTACCCTTGGAATTTAATAGGACGTTTCAGACACTGTTGGTGTTCTATTGGACTAATATACGCCAAGAGCTCATGACACCAGAGGTGCAACTGCCAGCTGCATTTGTTGAAGGTGTCATCATCCCAATCCGTAAACTTCGCCGAAATTAATGTATTACGGACTACCGACCGTTAACTTTGTTGAACTCTGATATGAAAATCTTTACACGTCTACAGTCAGCTATAATTTTGCGTACGTCTCGTGTCCCATCAATGGATCAGGCATCGATGGGTGGGACGGAGAATATCCGCCTCGCCTCGTGCCGCTACAGGGACCTGATTGCCATCGCCTACTGGGAACGCTGGCTGCGATAGACTTCAGTTTCGCATTTGATCGCGTCAGTCATAGGTACTGTTCCTCAGAATATGCATTACCCTCGCGCTTTCGTCGAGGTGGTGCCCCGTCTCCCACGTGCCTTAACATCAAAAGTAATGGTCAAGGTAGGCCGTCGAACACCTTGCAAATTCGCCAATCTGGTAGACAGAGATGCCCATTATCGACGCCGGCCGGTGTGGCCGAGCGGTTCTACGCGCTACAGTCTGGGACCGCGCGACCTCTACGCTCGCGGGTTCGAATCCTGCCTCGGACATGAATGTGTGTGATGTCCTTAGGTTAGTTAGGTTTAAGTAGTTCTAAGTTCTAGGGGACTGATGACCTCAGATGTTAAGTCCCATCATTCTCAGAGCCATTTGATCAATAATCGACAATACAGATACTTTAGCATTAGAACCTTTATTGTGCGGTCTGTGACACCACCTGACGGGTTTGTCTCTCGATGGTATCGCTTTTAGGCGAACTGCGAATGCAGATCATCTGATGTTCTCTTCGTGATGAAGATGATGTTCTCAGAGCCTTGGATTGGTTACCCACTTATGGTGAAGCTTCGGGGTGCCGAATAAATGTACATAAATTTCAATATTGGCACTGGGACGACACTTGCAAGCGTCGCCCCATTCAGATTGTGCGATAAAATCTACTACCTTGGTATCGACTTCACGGACGACATCTGACGCATGACGACCATTAATTATCGGATGCTCTTGCAACACATCGGTGCTGGACTTGCGAATCATGTCTTCGTGCGTTGGACCTTCATCAACGGAACAAATTTGTTAATGCCTATCAGATATCACGAATTTCGCCGGTAGCGCGAACAGTGCCGATACCCAAACACATAGCTCGGAGATCATGGCGGGATTCGGTTCCATTGTCAGCGCTGGAATGATATTTAAGGTTCGATACGACTCCTTCACTCTTCCTAAAGAACGAGGCGGACTTGGCCTTGTCAGCGCTGATGATCGAGCTGTGTCTCTATACGTTAGTATGCACCTCAAGCTTTGGCGACGTTGCCTAAAGAGTCATACGGGCTTACTAAGGGAGGCTCTGGCACCATATCCCCTTGACCCTCCGGTGGCCCTTACTGAGAAACCGGTGCCCTTTTCCTACTTTGGTAGGTTTTATCTGGAGTAAAGCTACTTACGGGAAGTTCTCCCCGCCTCTCGTTTACCAACAGCCAGTGACATCTATCGCACACTACTTTGCCGCAGGTCGCCTAATGTCGTCGAACTGACATGTCCTACTGTTCATTGGAACGTAGTATTAGGCACTGCCAAAGCTGTAACCCTAGATTCAGATGAATGTTCGACCTGGTACTTGACGGTGAACAGGAAACAAATTCCTCGATAGAGACTCCATAGGATTAATCTTGCAGAATCACCTTTATGTGTGAACTGCAACGTCCAAGAAGTAGATAGTTCCTGCGGAATAGTATGGGTTGAGGTTATACTTGACAATCCAACTAAACTATTAATTGGATCATTGCACTGACCATCCCGACTGAGAAGTTGCTGAACAGTTCAAAGAAAACATGGGTCTCATTTCGAATAGCTACCCCACTCATATAGTGATGACTTCAATCTACCCTCGATATGCTGTAAAAATTATATGTTTAAAGCCGGCGGCAGACATAAAATGTCATCCGAAATTGTAGTCAATGCTTTCTCAGAAAAATTTTTTGAACAATTAGTTCATGAGCCCACTCGAAGCGTAAATGGTTGCGAAAGCATACTTGACCTTTCAGCAACAAATAATCCTGGGCAAATAGTGAGTATTGTGACAAATACAGGGATTAGTGACCACAAGGCAGTTACTGCTAGGCTGAATGCCGTAACGCCTACAACCATCAAAAAGCAACACAAAGTATATCTTTTTAACAAGGCTGATGAAAATGCTCTTAACGCCTTTTTAAGAGACAGACTTCACTCCTTCCGATTTGGTCATGTAATCATAGAAAAGTTGTGGAATGTTTTCAAAGAGGTAGTATCGACAGCAATTGAGGGATGTATAAATTAATAAGTGATGGTACTGATCCCCCATGGTACACAAAACGGGTCAGATCGCTGTTGCAGAAGCAGAGAAAAAGCATGCAAAATTTAAAGGAACGCAAAATCCCCGAGACTGGCAAAATTTTACAGAAGTTCGAAATACAGCGCGTACTTTAATGTGAGATGCTTTTAATAATTCCCATACCGAAACTATGTCTCGAAATCTGGTAGAAAACACAAAGGATTTCTGGTCATACATGAAGCACACCAGTGGCAAGATGCAATCAATACCTTCACCGCGTGATAACAACGGTGAAGTCACTGATGAAAGTGCCACTAAAGCAGAGTTATTAAATACGGTTTTCCGAAACGCCTTCACCAAAGAAGACGAAGTAAATATTCCTGAATTCCAATCAAGAACAACTGCCAAGATGACAAACATAGAAGTAGATATCCTCGGCGTCGCAAAGCAGTTTAAATCACTTAATAAAGGCAAGGCTTCTGGTCCAGATTTTATACCAGTCAGGTCACTCTCCGAGTACGCTGATACAATAGTTCATTATTTAGCAGTTATATACAACCGCTCACTCACAGAAAGATCCGTACCTAAAGACTCGTAAATTGATCAAGTGACATCAATATCCTAAAAGGGAAGTAGGAGTAATCTGTTGAATTACAGGTCCACATCACTAACGTCGATTTGCAGTAGTGTTTGGAACATATACTGTATTCGAACATTATGACGTACCTCGAAGAAAACGATTTATTGACACATATTCAGTGCGGATGCAGAAAACAACGTTCTTGCGAAACACAACTAGCTCTCTATACTCATGAAGTAATGAGTGCTTTCGACAGGGGATATCAAACTGATTCCATATTTTTAGATTTCCAGAATGCTTTCGACACCGTCCCTCACAAGCCTCTTCTAACCATACTGCGTGCCTACGGCGTATCGCCTCAGTTGTGTGACTGGATTTGTGATTTCCTGCCAGAAAGGTCACAGTTTGTAGTAATAGACGGAAAGTAATCGAGTAAAACATAAGTAATATCCGGAGTTCCCCAAGGAAGTGTTACAGCCCCTCTATTATTCCTGATCTATATTGACGATATAAGAGACAATCTGAGTAGCCGTCTCAGATTGTTTGCAAAAAATGGTTCAAATGGCTCTGAGCACTATGGGACTTAACATCTATGGTCATCAGTCCCCTAGAACTTAGAACTACTTAAACCTAACTAACCTAAGGACAGCACACAACACCCAGCCATCACGAGGCAGAGAAAATCCCTTACCCCGCCGGGAATCGAACCCGGGTACCCGGGCGTGGGAAGCGAGAACGCTACCGCACGACAACGAGATGCGGGCAGATTGTTTGCAGATAATCTCCCTTTCACTCTGTATTATGCTTTCAAATCCTCATTACTTTTTCTGTTTCTTCATCTTCAGCTTGCGAAGTCGGCATATATACCTGAACTATCGCTGTGGGTGTTGGTTCGGTTTCGCTTCTGATAAGAACAACCCTGTCACTGAACTGTTCACAGTAACACACTCTTTTAACTACCTTCCTATTCATAACGAATGCTACCCCGGTGATACAATTTTCTGCTGCTGTTGATATTCCCCAATACTTACCTGATCAGAAATCGTTGTTTTCGTTCCTTTGCACTACATTGACCCCTACTATATCTAGAGTGAGCGTTTGCTTCCCTAGCACATTCAAGCTTCTGACATTCTACACTCCTGGAAATGGAAAAAAGAACACATTGACACCGGTGTGTCAGACCCACCATACTTGCTCCGGACACTGCGAGAGGGCTGTACAAGCAATGATCACACGCACGGTACAGCGGACACACCAGGAACCGCGGTGTTGGCCGTCGAATGGCGCTAGCTGCGCAGCATTTGTGCACCGCCGCCGTCAGTGTCAGCCAGTTTGCCGTGGCATACGGAGCTCCATCGCAGTCTTTAACACTGGTAACATGCCGCGACAGCGTGGACGTGAACCGTATGTGCAGTTGACGGACTTTGAGCGAGGGCGTATAGTGGGCATGGGGGAGGCCGGGTGGACGTACCGCCGAATTGCTCAACACGTGGAGCGTGAGGTCTCCACAGTACATCGATGTTGTCGCCAGTGGTCGGCGGAAGGTGCACGTGCCCGTCGACCTGGGACCGGAACGCAGCGACGCACGAATGCACGCCAAGACCGTAGGATCCTACGCAGTGCCGTAGGGGACCGCACCGCCACTTCCTAGCAAATTAGGGACACTGTTGCTCCTGGGGTATCGGCGAGGACCATTCGCAACCGTCTCCATGAAGCTGGGCTACGGTCCCGCACACCGTTAGGCCGTCTTCCGCTCACGCCCCAACATCGTGCAGCCCGCCTCCAGTGGTGTCGCGACAGGCGTGAATGGAGGGACGAATGGAGACGTGTCGTCTTCAGCGATGGGAGTCGCTTCTGCCTTGGTGCCAATGATGGTCGTATGCGTGTTTGGCGCCGTGCAGGTGAGCGCCACAATCAGGACTGCATACGACCGAGGCACACAGGGCCAACACCCGGCATCATGGTGTGGGGAGCGATCTCCTACACTGGCCGTACACCACTGGTGATCGTCGAGGGGACACTGAATAGTGCACGGTACATCCAAACCGTCATCGAACCCATCGTTCTACCATTCCTAGACCGGCAAGGGAACTTGCTGTTCCAACAGGACAATGCACGTCCGCATGTATCCCGTGCCACCCAACGTGCTCTAGAAGGTGTAAGTCAACTACCCTGGCCAGCAAGATCTCCGGATCTGTCCCCCATTGAGCATGTTTGGGACTGGATGAAGCGTCGTCTCACGCGGTCTGCACGTCCAGCACGAACGCTGGTCCAACTGAGGCGCCAGGTGGAAATGGCATGGCAAGCCGTTCCACAGGACTACATCCAGCATGTCTACGATCGTCTCCATGGGAGAATAGCAGCCTGCATTGCTGCGAAATGTAGATATACACTGTACTAGTGCCGACATTGTGCATGCTCTGTTGCCTGTGTCTATGTGCCTGTGGTTCTGTCAGTGTGATCATGTGATGTATCTGACCCCAGGAATGTGTCAATAAAGTTTCCCCTTCCTGGGACAATGGATTCACGGTGTTCTTATTTCAATTTCCAGGAGTGTACACCCCAATTTGTAGAACGTTATTATTTCTTTACTTATTAAATTTTTCTCTCATTGGAATCTCCCCCTTGGCAGTACCTCGCCACACCCCTCTCCCCCCGAGATTCCGGGAAATCTTTTTTCAATGGAGAGATCATTATGATAGTTTTTCAATTACAGGCCGCCTATCCTGTGGATACACGTTATGTGTCTTTAATGGAGCGGTTTCCATTGCCTGGCGTGTTATCAGCTAACAAAATATGTGCTTGCTGGACATAGGAACAGGTATGGAATTGGACTTTTCCTTTCTGACAGAATCAAGTAGCCATCATATTCTTGGTATGTTATACTGGACGGCGAATGTTCAAGAGATATGAAAGTGCAGTTGAGTTTGCCCCAACTAAGTGTAGTGTATCGACCCATATTCGGTCGAAAAATACGCCAAAATGGAAGTGAGCTGCAAGAGAGCCAGATGTAGGCGATCGACAGTGCTACGCGATGCAAACCAAAACACGGCCCTGACTGGCGTTGCGAAGCGGAGGCAGCGGGGCGCGGTATAGCAACAGCCCACACGGAAATACCCTAGCTGAAGGACGGAAACATTTCTTCACTTGCCACTACGGAGATGTTTAGAGTACATGTCTTACGCGCTAGCCGGCCGTTGTGGCCGAACGGTTTTAGGCCCTTCAGTCTGGAACCGCGGTGCTGTTACGGTCGCAGGTTCGAATCCTGCCTCGGGCATGGATGTGTGTGTTGTCCTTAGGTTAGTTAGGTGTAAGTTGTTCTAAGTCTAGGGGACTGATGGCCTCAGATGTTAAGTCCCATAGTGCCCAGAGCCATCTGGACCATCATCTTATGCGCTAAACGAACGTACTCTGTAGCGCATAGGTACTCAGCCATTCGTGTACTAAATCGTCCTTGTATTAGTACCACAGCCCACACCACGAGCCTATGACACGTGAAGTGACATCCTTGAATGCAGGACAGAGTCCCTTCTACATCTTTTCTGTGCGAGCCCTGACTTCTCTTATGTTATCGTGATGATCATTTCTCCTTATGTAGGTGGATACCAACAGAATGTTTTCGCAATCGGAGGAGAAAACTGGTGATTGAAATTTCATGAGAAGATCCCGTCGCAACGAAAAACGCCATTGTTTTAATGATTGCCACTACAATTCACGTATCGTGTCTGTGACATTATCTGCCCTATTTCGCGATAATACAAAACAAGCTGCCCTTATTTGTACTCTTTCGATGTCATCCGTCAGTCCCACCTGATGCGGAACCCACACCGCACAGCAGTACTCCAGAATAGGGATTAGATTAGATTAGTTTTTCGTTCCATAGAGGAGATCCTCGTTCCATGCTGAGGAGATCCTCGTGGATGTGGAACATGTCAATTTTTTTTAGCTGAAATAACAATACTAATAGTATGAATAAATACAATACATCATTTGTTTCTATTAAAAAATTCGTCTATGGAGTAGAACTTCCCCCATGAACCATGGACCTTGCCGTTGGTGGGGAGGCTTGCGTGCCTCAGCGATACAGATGGCCGTACCGTAGGTGCAACCACAACGGAGGGGTATCTGTTGAGAGGCCAGACAAACATGTGGTTCCTGAAGAGGGGCAGCAGCCTTTTCAGTAGTTGCAGGGTCAAGAGTCTGGATGATTGACTGATCTGGCCTTGTAACATTAACCAAAACGGCCTTGCTGTGCTGGTACGGCGAACGGCTGAAAGCAAGGGGAAACTACAGCCGTAATTTTTCCCGAGGACATGCAGCTTTACTGTATGATTAAATGATGATGGCGTCCTCTTGGGTAAAATATTCCGGAGGTAAAATAGTCCCCCATTCGGATCTCCGGGCGGGGACTACTCAAGAGGACGTCGTTATCAGGAGAAAGAAAACTGGCATTCTACGGATCGGAGCGTGGAATGTCAGATCCCTTAATCGGGCAGGTAGGTTAGAAAATTTAAAAAGGGAAATGGATAGGTTAAAGTTAGATATAGTGGGAATTAGTGAAGTTCGGTGGCAGGAGGAACAAGACTTTTGGTCAGGTGATTACAGGGTTATAAATACAAAATCAAATATGGGTAATGCAGGAGTAGGTTTAATAATGAATAAAAAAATAGGAGTGCGGGTTAGCTACTACAAACAGCATAGTGAACGCATTATTGTGGCCAAGATAGACACAAAGCCCATGCCTACTACAGTAGTACAAGTTTATATGCCAACTAGCTCTGCAGATGATGAAGAAATTGATGAATGTATGACGAGAAAAAAGAAATTATTCAGGTAGTGAAGGGAGACGAAAATTTAATAGTCATGGGTGACTGGAATTCGTCAGTAGGAAAAGGGAGAGAAGGAAACATAGTAGGTGAATATGGATTGGGGGGAAGAAATGAAAGAGGAAGCCGCCTTGTAGAATTTTGCACAGAGCATAACTTAATCATAGCTAACACTTGGTTCAAGAATCATAAAAGAAGGTTGTATACCTGGAAGAATCCTGGAGATACTAATAGGTATCAGATAGATTATATAATTTAGGAACCAGGTTTTAAATTGTAAGACATTTCCAGGGGCAGATGTGGGCTCTGACCACAATCTATTAGTTATGAACTGTAGATTGAAACTGAAGAAACTGCAAAAAGGTGGGAATTTAAGGAGATGGGACCTGGATAAACTGAAAGAACCAGAGGTTATAGAGAGTTTCAGGGAGAGCATAAGGGAACAATTGACAGGAATGGCGGAAAGAAATACAGTAGAAGAAGAATGGGTAGCTCTGAGGGATGAAGTAGTGAAGGCAGCAGAGGATCAAGTAGGTAAAAAGACGAGGGCTAATAGAAATCCTAGGGTAACAGAAGAAATATTGAATTTAATTGATGAAAGGAGAAAATAAAAAACTGCAGTAAATGAAGCAGGCAAAAGGGAATACAAACGTCTCAAAAATGAGATCGACAGAAAAGGCAAAATGGCTAAGCAGGGATGGCTAGAGGACAAATGTAAGGATGTAGAGGCTTGTCTCACTAGGGGTAAGACAGATACTGCCTACAGGAAAATTAAAGACACCTTTGGAGAGAAGAGAACCACTTGTATGAATATCAAGAGCTCAGATGGCAACCCAGTTCTAAGCAAAGAAGGGAAGGCAGAAAGGTGGAAGGAGTATATAGAGGGTTTATACAAGGGCGATGTACTTGAGGACAATATTATGGAAATGGAAGAGGATGTAGATGAAGATGAAATCGGAGATAAGATACTGCGTGAAGAGTTTGACAGAGCACTGAAAGACCTGAGTCGAAACAAGGCCCGGGGAGTAGACAACATTCCATTAGAACTACTGATGGCCTTGGGAGAGCCAGTCATGACAAAACTCTATCATCTGGTCAGCAAGATGTATGAGACCGGCGAAATACCCACAGACTTCAAGAAGAATATAATAATTCCAATAGCAAAGAAAGCAGGTGTTGACAGATGTGAAAATTACCGAACTATCAGTTTAATAAGTCACAGCTGCAAAATACTAACGCGAATTCTTTACAGACGAATGGAAAAACTGGTAGAAGCGGACCTCGGGGAAGATCAGTTTGGATTCCGTAGAAATGTTGGAACACGTGAGGCAATACTAACCTTACGACTTATCTTAGAAGAAAGATTAAGAAAAGGCAAACCTACGTTTCTAGCATTTGTAGACTTAGAGAAAGCTTTTGACAACGTTAACTGGAATACTCTCTTTCAAATTCTGAAGGTGGCAGGGGTAAAATACAGGGAGCGAAAGGCTATTTACAATTTGTACAGAAACCAGATGGCAGTTATAAGAGTCGAGGGGCATGAAAGGGAAGCAGTGGTTGGGAAAGGAGTGAGACAGGGTTGTAGCCTCTCCCCGATGTTATTCAATCTGTATATTGAGCAAGCAGTAAAGGAAACAAAAGAAAAATTCGGAGTAGGTATTAAAATTCATGGAGAAGAAGTAAAAACTTTGAGGTTCGCCGATGACATTGTAATTCTGTCAGAGACAGCAAAGGACTTGGAAGAGCAGTTGAACGGAATGGACAGTGTCTTGAAAGGAGGATATAAGATGAACATCAACAAAAGCAAAACGAGGATAATGGAATGTAGTCAAATTAAATCGGGTGATGCTGAGGGGATTAGATTAGGAAATGAGACACTTAAAGTAGTAAAGGAGTTTTGCTATTTAGGGAGTAAAATAACTGATGATGGTCGAAGTAGAGAGGATATAAAATGTAGACTGGCAATGGCAAGGAAATCGTTTCTGAAGAAGAGAAATTTGTTAACATCGAGTATAGATCTAAGTGTCAGGAAGTCGTTTCTGAAAGTATTTGTATGGAGTGTAGCCATGTATGGAAGTGAAACATGGACGATAACCAGTTTGGACAAGAAGAGAATAGAAGCTTTCGAAATGTGGTGCTACAGAAGAATGCTGAAGATAAGGTGGGTAGATCACGTAACTAATGAGGAGGTATTGAATAGGATTGGGGAGAAGAGAAGTTTGTGGCACAACTTGACTACAAGAAGGGATCGGTTGGTAGGACATGTTTTGAGGCATCAAGGGATCACAAATTTAGCATTGGAGGGCAGCGTGGAGGGTAAAAATCGTAGAGGGAGACCAAGAGATGAATACACTAAGCAGATTCAGAAGGATGTAGGTTGCAGTAGGTACTGGGAGATGAAGAAGCTTGCACAGGATAGAGTAGCATGGAGAGCTGCATCAAACCAGTCTCAGGACTGAAGACCACAACAACAACATTGAGTAGAAGGAGTTGGCCGCTAGTAAGTCTTTCAGGCTCCTTTTAAATTGATCTTTATTTGTAACTTCATTTTTTATGTTTGCTGGCAAATTATTGAAGATGAGTGTTCCTGAGTAGTGGACACCTTTTTGAACCAAAGCAAGTGCTTTTAAGTCTTTCTGCAGATCATATTTGTTCCTGGTATTGTTTGTATGAACTGAGCTGTTTGTTGGAAAAAGAGATATATTATTTAGGACAAATTTCATTAAGGAGTAAATATACTGAGAGGCATTCGTTAGTATACCCATTTCTTTGAAGAGGTTTCTACAGGACGTCCGTGAATTTACTCCACAAATAATACGTATTACACGCTTTTGGACTCTGAAAACTTTTGTTTGACTTGAAGAGTTACCCCAAAATATAATACCGTATGACATTATGGAATGAAAGTAGGCAAAGTAGGCAAGCTTTTTCATTTTTATGTCGCCTATGTCTGCTAACACTCGAATTGCAAATACAGATTTGTTAAGGGGTTTCTGCAGTTCTGTGGTGTGCTCCTCCCAACTGAATTTATTATCAAGTTGTAATCGCAGGGATTTAAGACTGTCAACCTCTTCTATCTGCTCTTCTTCATACATTATGCATATGCTGGGTGGAAACCTCTTACAGGTTCTGAATTGCATGTAGTGAGTCTTTTCAAAGTTTAATGTCAATGAGTTGGCTTTAAACGATTTATTAATATCCATGAAAATATCATTAGCAGATCTTTCTACAACTACACTCGACATACTATTTATTGCAATACTTGTGTCATCTGTAAACAAAACGAAACGAACAAGCGTTGTGTAAGCAGTCTCTTTGGTAGACCTGTTGCACCTTCTAAGAGTTCTGCCAATGAATCACAGTCTTTGTTTTGCTTTACCCACAATATTATCTATGTGATCGTTCCAGTTTAGGTTATTTGTAATTGTAATCCCTGCAAAATACTAACACGAATTCTTTACAGACGAATGGAAAAATTGGTAGAAGCGGACCTCGGGGAAGATCAGTTTGGATTCCGTAGAAATGTTGGAACACGTGAGGCAATACTAACCTTATGACTTATCTTAGAAGAAAGATTAAGAAAAGGCAAACCTACGTTTCTAGCATTTGTAGACTTAGAGAAAGCTTTTGACAACGTTAACTGGAATACCGTCTTTCAAATTCTGAAGGTGGCAGGGGTAAAATACAAGGAGCGAAAGGCTATTTACAATTTGTACAGAAACCAGATGGCAGTTATAAGAAACGAGGGGTATGAAAGGGAAGCAGTGGTTGGGAAAGGAGTGAGACAGGGTTGTAGCCTCTCCCCGATGTTATTCAATCTGTATATTGAGCAAGCAGTAAAGGAAACAAAAGAAAAATTCGGAGTAGGTATTAAAATTCATGGAGAAGAAGTAAAAACTTTGAGGTTCGCCGATGACATTGTTATTCTGTCAGAGACAGCAAAGGACTTGGAAGAGCAGTTGAACGGAATGGACAGTGTCTTGAAAGGAGGATATAAGATGAACATCAACAAAAGCAAATCGAGGATAATGGAATGTAGTCAAATTAAATTGGGTGATGCTGAGGGGATTAGATTAGGAAATGAGACACTTAAAGCAGTAAAGGAGTTTTGCTATTTAGGGAGTAAAATAACTGATGATGGTCGAAGTACAGAGGATATAAAATGTAGACTGGCAATGGCAAGGAAATCGTTTATGAAGAAGAGAAATTTGTTAACATCAAGTATAGTTTTAAGCGTCAGGAAGTCGTTTCTCAAAGTATTTGTATGGAGTGTAGCCATGTATGGAAGTGAAACATGGACGATAACCAGTTTGGACAAGAAGAGAATAGAAGCTTTCGAAATGTGGTGCTACAGAAGAATGCTGAAGATAAGGTGGGTAGATCACGTAACTAATGAGGAGGTATTGAATAGGATTGGGGAGAAGAGAAGTTTGTGGCACAACTTGACTACAAGAAGGGAGCGGTTGGTAGGTCATGTTTTGAGGCATCAAGGGATCACAAATTTAGCATTGGAGGGCAGCGTAGAGGGTAAAAATCGTAGAGGGAGACCAAGAGTTGAATACACTAAGCAGATTCAGAAGGATGTAGGTTGCAGTAGGTACTGGGAGAAGAAGAAGCTTGCACAGGATAGAGTAGCATGGAGAGCTGCATCAAACCAGTCTCAGGACTGAAGACCACAACAACAACAACAAGTATTTAGTTGAATTTACAGCCCTCAGATTTGTGTGACTTATCGCGTAATCGAAATTTTGCTGATTTCTTTTAGTACTCATGTGAATAACTTCGCATTTTCCTTTATTCAGGGTCAATTGCCA
This sequence comes from Schistocerca nitens, assembly GCF_023898315.1. Lineage (NCBI taxonomy): Eukaryota > Metazoa > Arthropoda > Insecta > Orthoptera > Acrididae > Schistocerca > Schistocerca nitens. Next base: position 76,307,881 of record NC_064614.1, read on the forward strand.
CTTTTCGCACCATACAGATATCTTATCTAAATCATTTTGCAAGTCGTTTGGATCATCTGATGACTTTACAAGAAGATAAATGACAGCATCATCTGCAAACAATGTAAGACGGCTACTCAGACTGTCTCCTATGTCGTTAGTATAGATCAGCACTGTGTCCGACCACGAGTTAGAGCAGCCTGGCCAGCGTCACTAGGGTGCTGCTCGCTCACAGGAAGTTCACAGCCATCGTCAGCTAACAGCAGCATTCGAGTGATGCTACTGCCCTTAGCGCTGTCAGAAATGGCGGACGTTTATTGTTTCCCATGAGAGGCCACTGGACACCTGCATCAAGCTGTTCCTGATGTGATATGGTAAAGGGCTGGAATAAACAAGTTAATTGAACAAATGTACTGTCATCCTGACATCTCATTTCATTCGCCGCGGGAGACAAACTCAGGGCATTCATGAGCTTAATAAAGTCCCTAATGGTCTCAACATAAATAAGCGATTTATGAGATATAATCAGCAGTGGTGTAAGATTTTACTCTCACGACATGACTGCTACAGATAGGTTCACGATTCCACACCAATTCCTTTACGTTTTATTACAATCGTTGGGTGGTGGCTAAAAGGTCCTCGTGGAAAGTTGTGGTTTCCGGGACATCTCCTGTTTACTGTGAAGTACAGCAGAAAAGGGATTGAGTACCTTGCGTGGAGTTTCCCAGTTCCGGCTCAGCGTATTCTGAGGTTGAGGTAACCAGGAGTTAATTTGTGACGAGTGGTCGCCACAGACCCTAGCCCTAAAGTACCCTCATGAGATGTAACAAATAACTTTTCCACATTGATGCCAACAAGAATTCAGTCTTTCCGTTCCCACATAACGTGAGAAATTTCGCATTATCTCAACAGCATTTCCGTTTGTCCAGCCCTTTGTACTGAGTCCTCTTCCAGACATTGTGTTTCCTTCGTCAACCAATATCAAATATGAGATATTCAAATGGTTCAAATGGCTTTGAGCACTATGGGACTCAACTGCTGTGGTCATTAGTCCCCTAGAACTTAGAACTACTTAAACCTAACTAACCTAAGGACATAACACACATCCATGCCCGAGGCAGGATTCGAACCTGCGACCGTAGCAGTCGCACGGTAAATATGAGATATTCACCCTGCAGCGGAGTGCGCTGGTATGAAACTGGCGTGAGTCGCTACTGAGGAAATTTAGAGAACCAGCATTTGAGGCTGACTGTAGTACAATTTTACTGCCACCAACTTACATTTCGCGGAAAGACCACAAAGATAATACAAGAGAGATTAGGGCTCGTACAGAGGCATACAGCCAGTCATTTTCCCTCGTTCTGTTTGGGAGTGGAACAGGGAGAGAAGATGCTAGTTGTGGTACGAGGTACCCTCCGCCACGCACCGTATGGTGGATTGCGGAGTATGTATGTGGGTGTAGATGTAGAAACTTCCTGGCAGATTAAAACTGTGTGCTGGACCGAGGCTCGAACTCGGGGCCTTGCCTTTCGAGTCTCGGTCCGGCACACAGTTTTAATCTGCCAGGAAGTTTCATATCAGCGCACTCCGCTGCAGAGTGAATATCTCATTCTGGAAACATCCTCTAGGCTGTGGCTAAGCCATGCCTCCGCAATATCCTTTCTTTAAGGAGTACTAGTTCTGCAGGTTCGCAGCAGAGCTTCTGTAAAGTTTGGAAGGTAGGAGATGAGATACTGGCAGAAGTAAAGCTGTGAGGACGAGGCGTGAGTCGTGCTTGGGTAGCTCAGATGGTAGAGCATTTGAAAGGCAAAGGTCCCGAGTTCGAGTCTCGGTCCGGCACACAGTTTTAATCTGCCCGGAAGTTTAATATCAAATATTATAACACCGTTAAAATTCGGTATCAACCTTAGAAATTGTTTATGTATATTTGTAAGCCAATGGCGAAAGCTTTTCCCCCGTTCCTATCTTCATGTTCCAAGGTACGTTCTCTTTCGTCACATTGATTGCAAGAATGCTGTAGCCTCTCCAACTGAGTTTGGGTTCGAAACTGAGAATTTGACATACTTGTTGTTCGTTTTCTGGGAGTTGACGATGATTTCCTTCCTGGCCTCCGATCCGTGCTGACGCAGTTGCAAGATGTAAGTGTCTCCTTTTGCTATAGCGCGATGTGTTAGGTTCATATTTCAGACCCCGTATTCTGAGCAACGCCTAATTAAACTGATTCTTTGTGCATCTTTGATGCGAAGTTTGTTGGCAAATTTATCTTGGTCATTGAAAATTTGAGTCGTGCACACGAGACACTCTGATTTTGTTCTTTCAGTCTTCCAAACGATGTCAGTGGAGGTCCTGCACAGTTAATTTCACCATTCTGTGTTTCACAAGAAGATCTCGCTTTTATGTTGTTGTATCTGAGTAAAGTACTGGAGTCTTTAATCACTTCTGTAGATCTCTCAAAACGTATTTGAATAGGTAACTCCCGTAACGTCAAGATGCGACAAAAAAGAAGTAACAAGCTGCTCAGTTATAAACTCGGAGGTAAACACAGCTACAATTATGTGATCTCAATGAGAATTTTTCACTGCGATGGAAAATTACGTGCTTCTAATGCAACTGATATTCTGTTATTTGTTTCTTAAAAGAATTAGTATCATTGTCTATACAGTTCTCCTCAGTTTATCTCTTATTAGGATAATTATTGTTTTTTTATGTGAAATATACAAAGATGTAGTCGGGTTTTTTATTTATTTGTTATGTGATATAAACAAAGATGTAGTTGTGTTTGATCAAAAATGGCTCTGAGCATTATGGGACTTAACATCTATGGTCATCAGTCCCCTAGAATTTAGGACTACTTCAACCTAACTAACCTAAGGACATCACACAACACCGAGTCATCACGAGGCAGAGAAGTTGTGTTTGAACATGGAGGTAAGAAAAGAAGTGAGATAGCGCTATAGACATGGACGTAAGAAAAGAACGGAGTTGTCTTTACGTCCGCCACCTTACACAACCCAAAATATTACCAGACTGCTGTTTAGGATTGCTTCTTGTTAAAATGTTTTAAATGCTAAAAAATACAGTAACTACGTGGATAACATAGTGTCAGGAAGACAATTTCGAACTTACTTTGTTCTTGAAAGCGCATTTATTCCAGTGATACGACATATTTGGCCTCTTTAATGTTTCTTTTTTTAATATGTTTCGAATTAACAAAAAGAGAATGAAGTAATGTGGAAAGCGTGCTTTCGTAATATATTAAATTTCACTTTTTCTGAATTTGTATCGATAGCACATGAAACTGGAACTCTGAAACCAATGCTTGTTTGCTTAATGGTACCGGTACTGCTTCTTGCTCCTTACATTTTCAGCTTTAAACTCGCATGCATAACAGTTTTAATGTTCACATTTGCAAGAAAGAAATGAAAGATTACCTACCTTTCCTTTGATAGCCCATAAGCATGTGCAATAAGAAAAGAAGCAAGACATACTGTCGTGTCTTGTGCATGTCAACAAAGTGAGCAATCACTTAAATGTCAAAGAAACAGAACTACGTAGAGTTATACCTCCACGCAGAATAGGGTTTTTGTTTTATTAGACTGTCCGTGCATTAGTTTCACTGTAGTTTACACATCTCTTTACTTTGATATCTTACATATGATGCGTCATTCAGTGTGTGACCAAAAACAGCAACTTAGAGGGTAAAAGAATGATGTAATTCTTTAAAAATGTTCTAGCATTCTGAAATACTACAAATGTGATTAAGAGAATGGTCACAAACGTTTAGTCGCCAGGGTGACAGAGCGGTTCTAGGCGCTACAGTCTGGAACCACGCTACCGCTACGGACGCAGGTCAGAATCCTGCCTCGGGCATGGATGTGTGTGATGTCTTGAGGTTAGTTAGGTTTAAGTAGTTCTAAGTTCTAGGGGACTTTCTTTTTTAGTAATGATCACCAAACCTGTGTAACGTACACTCAGGGGCCAAAATGATGGGATACCACCTAATACCGTTCCGGACCTTGTTTTGCCCAGCGCAGTGCAGCAACTCGACGTGCCATGGACTCAGCGTCTCGTTGGAGGTTATAACACTCCTGTCCGCTGTTACTGTTAAGTATCAATACCTTTTATTTTCAATTTAAGCTGAACTTTCATTACCCGTTCTGTCAAATAAATTACAGGTTCCTGCCGCTGGACGTTTTATGTTCACTATATGTTTGTAAAATGCTAACTATTTATAATTTTTTTTCCCGCTTGTCAGTGCAAATCGAACAACGTCCTGTCACGCGGTCGCCACGTATAACACTACAACAGTGTATTTACGTAGCTTATACACTCCTGGAAATTGAAATAAGAACACCGTGAATTCATTGTCCCAGGAAGGGGAAACTTTATTGACACATTCCTGGGGTCAGATACATCACATGATCATACTGACAGAACCACAGGCACATAGATACAGGCAACAGAGCATGCACAATGTCGGCACTAGTACAGTGTATATCCACCTTTCGCAGCAATGCAGGCTGCTATTCTCCCATGGAGACGATCGTAGAGATGCTGGATGTAGTCCTGTGGAACGGCTTGCCAAGCCATTTCCACCTGGCGCCTCAGTTGGACCAGCGTTCGTGCTGGACGTGCAGACCGCGTGAGACGACGCTTCATCCAGTCCCAAACATGCTCAATGGGGGACAGATCCGGAGATCTTGCTGGCCAGGGTAGTTGACTTACACCTTCTAGAGCACGTTGGGTGGCACGGGATACATGCGGACGTGCATTGTCCTGTTGGAACAGCAAGTTCCCTTGCCGGTCTAGGAATGGTAGAACGATGGGTTCGATGACGGTTTGGATGTACCGTGCACTATTCAGTGTCCCCTCGACGATCACCAGTGGTGTACGGCCAGTGTAGGAGATCGCTCCCCACACCATGATGCCGGGTGTTGGCCCTGTGTGCCTCGGTTTATTACGTATTATGCCCCAACAGAACAAACTAGTCCTGTCACGGAAAGCCACGTATAACACTCCTGTCCGCTGTTACTACTGCACCCTAACCTCAATGCTAGAAACACGTTGTGACATAAAACTATTTTGTAAAAGCAATTATGGTACAAAGCAGCAGAGCAGTGTTACCCTCTGGGAAGGATTTTGTTAAGTTGACCGTGTTGTACCTAACGGAAGTGGCTTATCAGAAATGAAAGTCAGAATTACGTAAATATTTGAACAGTACCAAACAAAATTTTGCCTATCTGCACTGTTCAACGGATAAAGAAAACGGTCGCCAGCCTAACTAGGCAAGAGAATGATTAACATTCTCGTTTAAGAAAGTAGGTATAAGTAACTATAACGGACAAACAAACACAACCTAGACTTGGCCACACGCGAGTGCAATGAACTCTGACACACATATGTTTTAAGATTGAAGCTAACAACTGGAGCAGCACAAAAACTATTTGCAAAATTATAACACGTACAGAAAAACACTATCACTTTCAGGGCTTACACAAACTGAGTGGTCTTTATACTGTTGATATGCACACAAGAGAGACAAACACTTAGTAATCATGAACATATAATTTCCTACTATGCAGTTTTCTACTTTTACTACCATGAGACATAAAATTAACATTAATGTAAGATACTGACCCACTTTCTGAGATTAACAACAGGCAGTAATGTGATCATTTACTAAGCAAAACTCTATAAGCCTCAGTCTTGAGAGATTTTAATTTGAAGTTGGCAACAACACATTAATAAGCAGTTTTAGTAGGAAAATTATTTCAGCAAGCATCATTAACTTTAACTCACTCTCTTGCTACATTAACTTTAACTTTCTCTTTACTATGTTCAAAGGGCATCAATTAGAAAACTGGGTTTTAATGTACTTTCAGTAAGGACACTCGGTAATCACTTTAGTTCAAACGGAGAGGAGCCTGAGAGGTGTTATGATGAGGAGAAAAATCAAGGTAGGTACATAAATTCAGATAAAATTTACCTTATATTTGAGCACACTACCACATCCATTAAGCTGATCCTTCACTGTACATCATTATAGTGTTACGTTGCAATGATTGCGCAATGTGGTGGCAACTGCATGTTGGTAGGTGGAATTGCAGGCAGAATTGCTGGACTCTGTCATTTCTTGGTGGCGAAGATAGATACAAATTCCAGAATAGTTCCGGCTATTTATCCATCCATCCGAGGCCTTAGAAAGTAGCAGGAAAAGCCTCTCTCGGAACCAGCACCATATGCGACTTTTACATGGCAGTGCACGGACTCGTAGCTCATCTCCGACTGCTGGCTCGTCCCCGACTCGTAGCTCGCCTCCGACTGCTGGCTCGTCCCCGACTGGTTGCTCGTCCCCGACTGACTATCAGTTCCACCTTTTCTACCTAGGCCAACCACAATTAGCGCGCGCTACACAGTTCCGTTCCCGAGGGGAACCACTACACCTCTTATACACAGAATACTAAGAGCCGTAAGTGAGGAGCAGCAATTTACATAACAGCAACCAAATGCATTAAATAAAACAGAACATTTACACATATTGACACCTGTACAAAAAATTAATCACACAAAATTACAATCATATACAGTAAGTTTTGTTCCCTCCAAATGGGACAAAGAATATAAATTGCAGATACACTACATCGCATAGAATCAGACCATGACTCAAAGTTTGTATGAAGACAGAAGTATACAGTTTTGTGTTATCTATTCAATGAAACAATATTTACAAAAGCTCAGCAATGTAACATTAAATGAAACAAAAGCAAAATAAATCAGTACAGCATTAGAGCTATGGTGTTACAAGGTCGGCTGCAGAAATACAGTTACCTCTATAGCGGCCCAAAATTGTGAAAGTGTTGCCGATGTAGAATTTTGCGCAATAATTTATCTCTCGATTATGTCCCATAAATGTTCGATGGGAGCGATGTGGGTGGCTAAATCTTTCGCTCGAATTGTCCAGAATGTTCTTCGAATAAATCACGAGCTATTGCGACCCTGTGTGATAGCGCACTTTCATCTATAAGAATTCCATCATTGTTGGCTGCAAATGGTCTCCAAGTACCCGCACATAACCATTTCCAGTCAATGATCGGTTCAGTTGGACCGGACCCACTTCATACCATGTAAACAAAACCAACATCTTTATGACGACATCACCATCTGGCACAGCGACTTGTTGAGTAATTGGGTACAGGGCTTCGAGGGGTTCTGCAGCACACTCTAATCCTACCATCAGCTCTTACCAACTGAAATCGGAGCTCATGAGATCAGGCCACGGTATTCCAGCCGTCCAGATCCTACCCAGAAGAGGTACTGAAGCCGATGTTGTGCTGTAAGCAAAGGAACTTGCGTCTGCTGTCTGTTGTCATAGCCCGTTAAAGACAACTTTTACCGTACTGTCCTAACCGGATACGATCGTCGTCCGTCCCGCGTTGGTTTCTGCGGTCATTGCACGCAGTGTTGCTTGTCTATTGGCACTGACGGATCTATGCAAACACGGCTGCTCTCGAGCGTTAAATGATGGCCGTCAGCCACTGTGTTGTTCTTGGTGAGAGGTAATTTCAGAAATTTGGAATACTCGGCACACTCTTGACACTTTGGATCGCGCGGGTAGCCGCGCAGTATGAGGCGTCTTATCACGGTCGGCGCAGCTCCCCCCGTGAGAGGTTCGAGTCCTCCCTCGGGCATGGGTGGGTGTGCTGTCCATAGCGTAAGTTAAAGTTACATTAAATAGTGTGTAAGCTTAGGGACCGATGAAGTGAGCAGTTCGGTCCCGTAAGACCTTATCACAAAAATATTGAATTCCCTAACGATTTTCGACATGGAATGCCCAACCAACATTCTGAATTCAGAGTCTGTTAACTCCCATCTTGCGGCCACAATCACGTCGGAAACCTTTTCACATTAATCACCTGAGTGCAAATGATAGCTCCGCCAATACACTCAACACAATACACTCTGCACAATACACTCTACACAATACACTCTACACAATACACTCTACACAATACACACTACACAATACACTCTACACAATACACTCTACACAATACACTCCACACAAATACTTTCAGTAAAGTCTTCTTAACACTTACATCTACATTCGATGTTAACAAATTTCACTTCATTAGAAACGCTTTTTTTGCCATAACCATTCTACATTTTATGTCCTCTCTACTTCGGCCATCACCAGCTATTTTGCTGCCCAAATAACAAAACTCATCTACTACTTTAAGTAACCCGTTTCCTAAACTAATTCCTTCTGCGTCACCTAATGTAATTCGCCTACATTCCATTATCCTTGTTTCGTTTTTGTTTATGTTCGCCTTATATCCTTCTTTCAACACACTGTCCACTCCATTTAACTGATCGTCCAAATCTTTAGCTTTCTCTGACAGAGTCACAAGTTTTATTTCCCTGGACTTTAATTCCTGCTCCAAATTTTTCTTTGGTTTGCCTAATTTCTTGCTCAGCGTGCAAATTGAATTACATCGGAGAAATGGTACAATCTTGCCTCACTCCCTTCTCAACCACGACTTCCCTTCCACGCCCCTCGACTCTTGTTAATTCCATCTCGTTTCTGTACAAGTTGTAAACAGCTTTTCTCTCCCTGTATTTTATTCACGCTACCTTCGGTATTTCAAAGAGAGTATGCCAGTCGACCTTGTAAAGAACTTTTTCTAAGTTTACAAATTCTATAAACGCTGGTTTGTTTTTCCTTATCCTATCTTCTAAGAGAAGTCGTCAGTACTGCCTCGCGTGTTTCTACAATTCTCCGGAATCCAAATGTCCTGCATTGCTCTGGAATCCAAACTGATTTTCCCCGAAGTCGGCGTCCATCAGTTTTTCCATTCGTCTATAAAGAATCATTGTTAGCATTTTGTAAGCGTGAGTTTTGAAACTGATAGTTCGGTAAGATTCACATCTGTCAGCACTTGCTTTCTTTGGAGTTGTAATTACTGTATTGTTCTTTAGGTTTGAGGGTATTTCACATACAGAGGCATATCCACCGTTATCGTTCCCCTGCTTCACACGCGAATGGAGAAGGACACAAGACTTATAACACTGATATAAAGTACCCTCCACTATGCTCCGTGTGGTTGCTGTGTGTTCACATTGGCTTCAACCACCTACTGTCGGAATTCAATAGCGGCATGATGAAGGCCTGTTTAATCTCGCGTTTATCGTTCCGTGACATTCCCCATCCGAAGTATGCTCTCTCAGTTAAATAGAGTGTAGAATTAGTATGTTAGGGGATTAATAAATAACAAATTTCAGTGGCTGGTCCACAACTAAGTTTTCTATGGTCGCTGTTGTCCCTGGAGACGATGCCTGAACTCGCTAAATTTTCAGTGGTTTTGAGACTTATTTTGCGAGATATCATTCGTTTCCTCCAGTCGTCCCATTCCACGATGCGAATGCGAATATGGTCTGCTCACCCCACCGCCCCTTTCGCACAGATCCTAGGTACGGTCTTGAACCTAACATACAGCTACTCAACCACCCATCTACGCCTACCATACATAGCTTGTTCCTTCTGTCTAGCGTACAGTGAATGAACACAGAGATGGACTGTAATGCTACAATAAACCACTCTCGAGTTCTTGTAGGTTTTTACAAGTGTAAACGGCTTTCGAATATCGGATGGGCCATTATGGTCACACAGGGTGAAACTAAAGACACTTGCGTGTAGCTTGTCTCCGGCTCAAATGTCACTGGCCAGGGGAAATCAATGACTGGATCGTAAAGGTCAAAAGGCCGTGCCTCGCTACACAGTTTTGTTCGGTAGACGCAACACTTCGAGATGTAGCCTTCTAATTAGGGGCTGCCGGCGACAGCCTTCACATTAACTTACATTCGCCAATGGAAAATCCGTTCCAGCGGTAAAGTTAGCCCTAGCGGTAAAGTCTGCTCTAATAACAACTTTTAAACTGGAGATCACACAGTGCGACAGGTAACTGGTTCATCACTTTGTAAAAGATTATGTAGTTATTCACACGATACTTTGGAATCAGAACTGTAATCCAGGTAACACCGTTGAGATTTTTAGTACGGCACTTCTATGACAATATATGTTTACTGTCTGCAATTTGATACCTGTCTAATAACTATTAGTCGTTCAGGTGAGAAGTGAGCCCGGTAAGGATAGTCAACGTGTGGACATCTATAAGGGACTTTAAATCGCAAGATCCAGTTTTTCATGGACCAAAAGGAGTTTATTGGTTATACGGGATACAGTTAGACTTAGCCCGGTTGTTTGCACGGCCCATAGTTATTGTCGAGGCAGAAAGCTAAGTCACGTTATAAATGAAACTTGGTGATTTCGGAGCGAAATCCACAAATTAATTAGGAAGGAAAGACGTCCTAGCTAGTTGGAATCCGGTGCCAGAGAGGGCTTGGTATCTTGGTCGACGCTCTTCAGCGGCTGCCAAGGGTTGTCACGCAATTTTGCTCCGACTTGTTCTACGGGCTACACACATCGAGTGTATAGGCGCAAATCTGTCGCCAGCAGTTCACAAAACATAAAACTATTTCTTCTAAGGCGACCTTCTTACGTACCACCTAGACCACAAGGAACTATAATTGAACAATACAAGAATTAGTAAATAATTCGATGTTGTGACTAGACTGGTTAGGCTACTACTACATAATCTACAAAACAAATATCTAACGCTCCAACAGTAAGAGCATTAGACATTCGGATAGGAATTAATGAGTGAGGCAAACTATGCATGATGAAATAGAATAAGGTTTTCTCATGACATGGTACTTCAAGAAGAAGTGACGATACTCTCGGTTAAATCGCGGATGAGCAAGCAAACTATACTGCGAAGGATCTTTGCGGACAATACAGAAGACTATCTCTCCTTTTACTCACTCGAAGACTCGTTTCGAGCCGAGACACAGAGTGAATATGAAAAAAGGTGAATTTGCAATTTTGGACTGGTCTTTTGTTGTACTGATTATCAGAAGTTGCTGACCCACAGCTTCTTCGGCATACTGGAATTTCGTAAGTATGGAGCTATTGTGTCAGCGTACTCTGAATGGAACCTAACTGGTACAAGTCTGGACCCGAAGATTTGCTTTTGTCAAGTGCTTCAAGGTGCTTCACTACCCCGAGGATATTTGCTTCTATGTTACTCATGGTGGGAGCAGTTCTTGATTCGAATTCTGGAATATTTACTTCATTATGCAGTTCGAATGTCCGTATCGTTCGTATGCCAAGACCAGAGTGATCGACGGTAACGGGTCCTAGGCTACCGTCGGAATGACAAACATATTTTACTTTTGGACTCCTGTAACATCCTGTTGCACTGTGTGTTAATGATCTTCATGTACACGGTACTACTACCTATGGGCAGTTGGATTCCAAAGAAATCGTGAGGCTGTACTTTAACCGTTCAGTGTCAAGCGCCCTGGGACAGTGAAGTGTGAACAAAGGGTGAAATGTAAAACCGTCTCGCGACAGCTGTGCGCCATGCTGGTCTATAAGGAAGATGGCACTTAGTAACATGCGACTCGTGATTCGCTAGTGGGAGATATGGCGCGTGACCACTCCGCACACTGCCGGCGGCAGACTGCCGCTAGGGAGGCGGACGAGTGAGAATAATAGCCAGATATTTCTGCCAGTTTTATTAAATTGAATAAACACAAGTGGAGTTTCCTGCCAGCGTTTCTACTGTTTTACTCAGTGACTGGTTTGTTGTGCGTGAGGCATGGGTTCACCACCTCATCCCACAAAGGAAAGCTCAATCTCAGTAGAGGATGGAGCCAATGGTACTCCACAAAGCAGGTGATGTTGATTTCGCCTCGCAGAAAGACTTTGGAAATTGTTTCTGAGGGTGCAAATGGAATTTATTTTCTTGAGAATAACGGGGAAGTGCTACTACAGTAGGCTAAAAACATGTGGGAAGGTATTTAGATTGGAACAGAAAATGAGTAATTATTATTTGTAATATTAGCTGAATTCTCGGTTGATCTTCAACAGGACATAACAATTCAAGGAAATTCTTTTATCTCCTCCAGAAACTGCTGATAATGTAATCATAAACCGGTTTCCACCTGTGTATTGCAATCGAAATTGAAGTAGTACGGCCCCATGCTTGGCGCCAGTGCAAATGGTATGGCACCACGCTGGGCGCCAAAAATGTACTAAAATGAAATTTGAAATTTATAATAAAAAGTTATAATATTTTAAACAGAAATGGCATGGTACCATCTTAGGTGCCAAAATGTAGTAAAATGGTAACTGAAATGACATAGCCCCAAAACGCAGTGAAATGGAATTTGCTTCCAAATGAGATGAGCACCAAAAGGTAATAGAACGTGTAATTGAAGTGACAAGGGCCCACACTCAGCGCCAAAATATAGTAAAATGGGAACTGAACTGTAATTTCATTTGAAATACAATTTTTGTGTGGCTTTCACATAAATTGTCATCCCACTGAGGGTGCGAGATGTTGCTATTATTCGGTTACCTTTAGTGCCACTTAACAATGACCGTTCAAAATGTTGTGCAATTAAAGTTGTAATTGTAAGACATGTACAACACTTTTTGCAACTTTAAGTTTGGGAATCTTGCCGTTCTTTGAAGTATCTTGCCATGTATGTCGTGAAAAATAACCAATTTAAATTATAGTATTATTTAATGCTCTACACTAACGTAAGACGAAAAGGTTATAGATAGAACAACCTAAATTTCTCAGCATTTAAGCTCCCTCCAAATTATCAAACGCTGTACTGGGTCATCAATTTTGATTCTACACTGGTTACCATCTACATACAACGTACTAAAAGTTGAGAAAAGTCAGACTTTTTGTAATATATCCCCCTTTTGAGTATCTGCCGACTGGGCTAGATGTGTGAAAGGAAGCTAGAGTGTGTTTTCAACAGTGCCAGCAAAATAGGAAGAAGAGTGATTGTTAAGTAAGAAGGAGACTGTTAATCCAACAGTTACACTTCATTTTCGTTAGTGTGTTAACCTTTAAGGTAATTTTGTGTACTTTATCTGAAGAAGAGAAAGAGAAGCGGCTCTCGAAATACGTCGTGTGACACCTGATCTTATTATGAGTTTTCCGGGGATAAGTTAAACTTTCTTCATTTATTGTTTATTAATCCTGGGCAAAGAACAACACGCCAAACAATATTAAAAGCTCATTCGCAATTTGTATGCAAATGTCTGGTTCAATTATGCATATCTGAACACTTATTACGAGATGTCCATTAATGACAGAGAAAAATAATAACAATTGGCATTAATAATAATTACAGTAAAGGGCACTAAGAATAACAATAATATTAATTGATGTAGGGCATATGAAGTCGTATTTAGTACCATGAAAGAGAGAAGGGACGAGGAAAGTGGACAAGACGGACACGACAATGCCAATAGCTGTGAAGAAAGAACAGATTTACGTAACATGACTTGTGACAAGGGGGGAAGGAAAAGTGGTGTGAGACGGGATGTTTAAAAAAGGAAGCTTAGACAGATGTATGGAAGAGGTAGCTATTGTGGCTGTCCGTTCTAGCTTGAGAGAAATGTAATTATTCTAATATTTTGAAGAAAACATATCAAACCAGAACCCTGATGAAGAAAATTATTTTAAGAAAGTGGCTGTGTTATGTACTGGTCAAGAGAGGATTTAGCTTTGTTGAGAGGAGTATTTCTGCTGTGCTGTTCAGACAGTAGCATAAAGGTTGATGTCTAATAACAGCGATTGTAATGACTGAAAAGAATGTGAGCAGGCGCGGGGTACGACCGCCTCTACCCATATCGGCTGGTAGACATAATAATTGTCGGTAGTCATTAATAGTATAGTAGAAATAGGGAACGTCACAAATTTATGACACACAGGCATTCATTTCCAGCTGGCGCGAGTTCTAATACGAAAGCCCTTGAAAATAGGATCACTCTAGTGAAGAACGCAGTATTAGTGACTTTATGAGTATCTTTTAGAGGTCGTGAGTACAGATCTTATAAAATATTTTGTAATGAATGAAGTAATTCTCACAACTTCTTGCAAATTACAGTTGAGTGTTCAGTACCGTGTTCAGTGATAGTCCGAAAAAGGCCTCGGGAGGCCTAGCTTTCCGACCGACCGCCATGTCACCCTCAGTTGATAGGCGTCACTAGAGGCAGATATGGAGGAGCATGTAGTCAGCACACTGCTCTCCCAGTCGTCGCCAGTTTTCCTGAGTAGAGGCGCCACTTCTCAATTCAGCAGCACTTCAAGGGTTGAGCGCACTTTGCTCGTCGACATTACTCCACAAACCCGGACATTCACCCATCCGAGTGCTCCCAAAGCCCGACATCGCTTAACTTCAATGATTTGACGCAAACCGATGTTACCACTTCGCAAAGGTAGTGTTGGTCCTTAATAATCCCCAAGCTCTTTGCACAGGAGTTAATGTTGTTTCTGTGCCTTTTACAATTAAGAGCGAAAGAGATTCTTTGAACTGATTTTACTAATTATCCGTCAACCTCTTGATCGCGAAAATACGCTTTGTTGTTAAATACTTGCAGCCATGAACGATTTTCCGGCTGGAGGCATGGAGAGAGGTGGAAGTTCTCAAGAGATCTCGATCCCGACTATGACTCACGCGTCATCAGGGTGGGCTGGAGGGCTGCGGCCACAGCTGAGGACGTCTGGAGGAAGGCGCGCCCCCTTGACGCCTGGAGAGCGCCTCCAGACGGCCGGCCATCAATCTCCAGCACCGGCTGGGCTGCGGACAGGGCGGGGCGGGCCTCCAGGATGCTGCTCGTTAATCTGGGCGCCGGGCGTCCGCCCACGGCTTCCGGGTCGCATTCTTCCGCCGGCCCCCCGCGACTGTTCCTTGCCAAACAACCGACTTTTATTGCCTCTTGAAGACGCTCTCCCTCCTGGCATCCAACAGCCGTTCGCAGGCCAGTTGTATCCTTTCGTATTAGCGTCAATCTGGTTGCCTGTTCTCAGCCGCGTAGCTCCCCCACTTTCACGGTGAGAATCCGCTCTCAAGCGAGACCTTACAAATTAGCTGATGATCCCTGTTTCCCTGCACATGACCTGTTCCTGCACTCAATGAAAACAGTCGATCCAGACATACATCTCTGCAAGGTGTAAAATTTTTGGTGGAATAACAGCAGACCGGCGGACAGAAATATGACAGAACAACGCCAGCCCAGAACAGCTTAAGATGCACTGCGTCTTCTGCAGAACACCAGGTTTTGAGGGGCACAGCAACACCTGCTGTGTCCTCAACAGAATAAGGACCAACAGTAGAGACGTAGTGACTCAATGTTCAAATGGAGATTAACATCGTTCCCCAGCTACGATTTCCATGCAGAACGACAAACTTGTGAACATATCATAAATGTTTGCCCAAAGGGATCCTTTCGTGGCAGTCCGCACCGGTAGCTGAGTGGTCAGCGCGACAGAATGTCAATCCTAATGGCCCGGTTTCGATTCCCGGCTGGGTCGAAGATTTTCTCCGCTCAGGGACTGGGCGTTGTGTTGTCCTAATCACCATAATTTCATCCCCATCGACGCGCAGGTCGCCGCAGTGGCATCGAATCGAAAGACTTGCACCCGGCGAACGGTCTACCCGACGGGACGCCCTAGTCACACGACATTTATTGTCCGCCTCTGGTAGCTGAGTGGTTGCCGGCACGGTAGCTCAGCGTGTTCGGTCGGAGGGTTAGCTGCCCTCTGTAATAAAAAAAAAAACTGAGTTAATCGATCAACAACGAACTTCAACGGATGTCTTACGACGTCCGCCCCGAGCAGATACAACGAACAAAATCGAAAAAAATGAGATTAAAAAAAAATAAGTGGTCAGCACGACAGAATGTCAATCCTAATGGCCTGGTTTCGATTCCCGGTTGGGTCGGAAATTTTCTCCGCTCAGGGACCGTGTGTTGCGTTGTCTTAATCATCAGCATTTCATCCCCATCGACACGCAAGTCGCCGAAGTGGCGACAAATCTAAGGACTTGCACCTGGCGAACGGTCTACCCGACGGGAGGCCCCAGTCACACGACATTTACATTTTTTTCGTGGCAATCTGGAGTATTTCGTGACGGAAACAAAGACATTTACTGAATATTTTCAGCAGTTGAGTGTATGTCTGTGAGCTTGCGCGCTTTGTAAGTTCTGTAAACTTATTTATCTTAAAGTCATTTTTTTCAGTGTGTTAAATATGTGTATATGAACAGTTAGCGAAATGTAGTCGTGGTGTTATACTAGATATACGCTAAATAATTTTCGTTATACATGATGTTTCCTTAAGAACATGCAAAAATGTAACAGGACATAGAGAATGTGAGTTAGGAAACCTGGGGTTGGAGAGGCCAGCTTAAGGAGATATTGAAGTAAACTTGTCTACCGCTTTGTCTAGCATTACCTTATCAAGCTTATTTGCAATTAATATACGTACAAGTTACACGTACTGCCTGATTACTACGAAGTATTTCCTGGTCGCTTGACTGGAAGGGGAGGTCCTGCACCATAGCTTGCGACGTCACCTGCCCTGAATGACCTTGATTATTTGCTATGGGGATGTCTTAAGTCACTTGTATATGAGACCCCAGTAGACACACAGATGTTGCCAGAACTGTTGAGAGGTGGCATGAGCCCCCTCTCATATTTCTATCTTACGATTCTCCTCTCTAATTGCATGCAGTGAAAAGTCGCTATTCCTTCACACGCGGACTTCCCACACAGCGTCTCTCGTCACCCAGGTGGTCTGGTGACAGGCGGGCTCTGCGGATCTCGAGAGGGTTAAGCCGTCGGGTGTGAGGCAGTCGAGTGAATGCTTTCCAGACGCCGACATTGTCAAAAGACACGCCCGGAGGGGCCTGAAGTAGCGGCTGGGCTAGAGGTTCCGTTACTTCGCAGAAACTTAGCGAAAACACTGTCTGGCGGGCTACCAGCGAGGCGTGGGAATGACTTGTGTACCCAGGCAGTTGTGGCGGGAAAATTCCCGCGCTTTCTGCAAAATAGTAACTGTGATTGGCTTGCTCAGGGCATAGCTCCGTGACGTAGCAAAATCAGCGCAGAAATTGGCGCCAAGAATCTCCATTGGTGGAATGGTAGTGCTCCGGCAATGGAGTGGAATTTTCCGCCGGTTTTCGAGTTGCTGATTGGAACGTTTAACCACGGCCACTGTCGTGGGGGCGGGAATGTTCTGTGTTCGGCCTGTACGGGTGCTCTGGGTAGTCGGCTCTCGCCTTTCGGTCGAGGACGTCGAAGCAACCAGCCATCGCCTCCGGTGCGCCAGACAGTTTGGTAATGTATGTCCGCAGCACCGGCAGATAGGGATTTTCCTAGGTGATAATCAGAGCTCAGCAGAGCGCGCCTGTTCATCTTTTCTAACTTTGTTCTATCTTCGGTGTTCACTGTCTGAGTTCTCACTAATGTAGCAGCAATTAATGTTGGGTTAGCTGTGTGTCTCTCTTAAGATTTGAGTGGCAAGGAATTGGCTCCACATACCACTTCGTCATAAACCTCACAATCTAGTTTAGGGACAACTTCACCTTCACAGCGTTTGTTTGAGTATCCAATTTGAGCCAATTTGATGTATTATAAATGTTTCATGTGTTTTTGTTTATTATTTTGTGTTTAGTCTTAATAAATCATATTGTTATTTTGGACGGAACTTTCATTCTGTTAATCGGTAGAGCAACCCATCATTTCTCACTACGTTAATGAAACCTTCCTTTATTTAACTTATTTATCAAATTAAATTATTGCAGGTGCCAAACTCTTTTCTACTCCACTTGCAGGGTTGATTACAGTCAGTTCGCATATATTTTTTAATCCATGTGCAACAGCAAAAGTCGGAGTTAGAATAGGGGGGGGGGGCTTAGAGCATCATTTACATATGTAGATTCTAGAATTTAGTGTTAAATACACTGCTAGCCCCGGCACCTCGCACTGTAGCTGCCAGCGATGTGATTCGAAACACACCACGGATATTTGTCAGGGTGCATCAGAAACTTGTTCGCCGATGTGATGCTTGTATTGGTTTGTTGGCAGTCAGTTTGTAAGATACAGTACAAATAGTACGTTCATTGCGTCAATAATGGTATTTGCAGTTAACTGTAACTACTGAAAATAAGAAGGTACACAGTACTGTGATCTTATTATCTCATTAAGCTGGCCTATCCGACCCCAGGTTCCATATCTCAATGTCCTGCCAAATTTTTGCACTCTCCGAGGGGAACATCCCGTATGTGTGGAACGGTCCGCAAAGTGAGAATGCACGCTAGAACATAGGGGTGACTTAGAGGGATTGTAACAAAATCAGCGCACTGGACAGAAATTACTCGGCCCCAAGAGACCTATCTCGTAACAACGCCTCTTGTCTATAATGGCGTCAATTCAGCTAGCGAAAGAGTCCACTAGTTCTTTCACGTGTGATGTATCCAGCTGAAGTTACTTAATTGATGATTATATCCTGCAGAGTTAGCACATTGCATGGATGTTCAGTGCTACAATTCGCCCACTGTTCCAAATAAGCCGACATTTCAGTGGGGTTAAGATGGGTGCTTTTGCGTGCCAATTGAGCTGCGATAGGATGTCTGAAAGTTCCTCAATTTATAAACGTGTATATACAGCCCAGTGAATACGGCAGTGTTTAACGTGTGAATGTCCGCAGCGCAGTCATCGTAAAGGTATCCTATGGAAAACTCTTAGTCACCGAGAACAATGAACTACACATCCTATTTCAGGATGGTAACATGAAAGACTGCGCCACGATCGTGGTACGAATAATGCCCCCAAAACATCATGTACCAACCTCAGGTCTAAATTACAATCTTCACACACTGCCAGTGGGAAGTCTCATTCGGCCGTCTGCAGAGTCCATTTAAAATACGGAAAATGGCGACTGGATGCACCTCACCACACGCCTATAGCCGACTACTACTTGTTGAGAAGGACCTGCGCTCACTGCCAGCAGCAATTCCTGTCGTGTTGGAAATCGATAGTATCTGACTAGGTGTGACACATGTCACTAGTCCCTGTCGGTTAGAATATTTATACGACCACTGCTTTTCACCGTGTTACACTCCTGCGGATGGTAGGCACGTCGTAAAACTTCATTCACTGTGTTGACATGGGCACGTTCAAGCACGATAGGTACTTTCTGACGTACTGTCTCGTGTCCACTACTTACTGCGCTGATTCCACGAAAATGTCACACACACGCCACCTCATTGTCGCCGCTGGAAATTCATATGGCCACCTGGTAACATTTCTACAACATCTACAGTGGTTCAAAGCGATCACTGTGCCTTCTTAAGGGGTTTACTAATCTACATATAAAAATTCCGGGAAACCATCTCGAAGAATCGTTTCGACAGAAAAGACAGGAACAGTTTTCGGATTAATGATTTCTCGCCATCAAGGGGGTCAGTACATGGATGTGGTAATAGAAACATTTACAGTGAGACGACAAAGGTCGTGGGATACCTCCTTATATCGTGCCGGACCCCCTTTCGCCCGGCGTAGTGCAACAACACGAAGTTTGATGGACTCAAGAAGTATTTGGAAGTTCCTTCTACAAACACTGAACCATGCTGAATGATAATTTCACTCCCCAGCGGAGTGTGCGCTGATATGAAACTTCGTGGCAGATTAAAACTGTGTGCCGGACCGAGACTCTAACTCGGTACCTTTGCCTTTCGCGGGCAAGTGCTCTACCAACTGAGCTACCCAAGCACGACTCACGTCCCGTCACAATGAAAATCTCATTCTGGAAACATCCCGCACACTGTGGCTAAGCCATGTCTCCGCAATATCCTTTCTTTCAGAGTGCTAGTTCTGCAAGGTTCGCAGGAGAGCTTATGAAAGTTTGGAAGGTAGGAGACGAGGTACTGTCAGAAGTAAAGCTGTGAGGACGGGGCGTGAGTCGTGCTCGGGTAGCTCAGTTGGTAGAGCACTTGCCCACGAAAGGCAAAGGTCCCGAGTTCGAGTCTCGGTCCGGCACACAGTTTTAATCTGCCAGGAAGTTTCAGTGAATCATGCTGTCCTAACAGATCCTTCTGTCGTATGTCCCACACTAATATCTGCCGTTATTTCAGGCAGTGTTGCGTGTCTGTTAGCTCTGACGCGAACGCTGCTTCTCTCGGTGGTTAAACGAAGACTGTCGGTTTACTGTGTTCTCCGTGGTGGGAGGAGCTGCCTGGAAGTTGGTATTCTCAGCAGTCTCTTGACACTATACGTCTCGCAATATCGAATTCCCTAACGATTTCCGAAATGGAATGTCCTATGCGCCTAGTTCCAACTACCGTTCTGTGTGCGAAGCCTGTTACGCCCGTCGTGCGGCCATAATCACGTCAGACGCCTTTTCGCATGAATCGCCTGAGAACAAATGACAGCTCCACCAATGCAGTGCCCTATTATACATTGTGTACGCCGGCGGCGGTGGTCGAGCGGTTCTAGGCTCTTCAGTCCGGAACCGCGCGACTGTTACGGTCGCAGGTTCGAATTCTGCCTCGGACATGGATGTGTGTGATGTCCTTAGGTTAGTTAGGTTTAAGTAGCTCTACGTTCTAGGGGACTGATGACCTCAGATGTTAAGGCCCTTAGTGCTCAGAGCCATTTGAACCATTTTTTACACTTTGTACGTTGTGCTATCGTCATCTGTGTATGAGCCTATCGCTATCCCGCAACTCGTCTCGCCTCAGTGTAAAAGATATATTAGCAAGCTATCTCATCAGCACGGTGTTTTGTTATGTGTTTTGTAATGTTCCTCCTCTTCTAATAGAATTATTTCTGGTTTCCAAAGGCCTCAAATAGTTTAATATTCTCCAGCTTTCAGCCAAATACTTCTCCTACGTAACACACAATTTTGCGTAACAAATATTATTGCCCATCTACATTGGACATATGTCTAAAGTTATGACCAGTTTCCTCTCTGTCAGACACTTTTCAAACCTGAATATGTCGGATTCAGGAGTAACCCGTGAAATTCTATAAGCAAACTAGCACACTCCCTCATATTGTTTTACGATGCACCATGCAATCTGCTTTTAGAATCTGATGCGCTCCTTTTGCAGCTGACATACCCAGAACCAAAGTTTATTCGATAGAGACGAAATCAGTCATGACTTTAGAAATATATATAATCTGAAATTGTTGTACAACCAGACAATACGTCAATTTTTATAAACACACGTTTGCATTTACGAAAAATGGCTCTGAGCACTATGGGACTCAACATCTTAGGTCATAAGTCCCCTAGAACTTAGAACTACTTAAACCTAACTAACCTAAGGACATCACACACACCCATGCCCGAGGCAGGATTCGAACCTGCGACCGTAGCAGTCCCGCGGTTCCGGACTGCAGAGCCAGAACCGCTAGACCACCGCGGCCGGCTTGCATTTACGAGTTGAGTCCAACTATAACCTCAGTATTGCCACATGGTCTTCGTACTAGCCGCTTTTCTCTGAGAACATAAAACAGCACCACAGTAGTTGAATTACGTACTACTTGTTACGTTATGTAAACGAGAAACAAGCTGTGCTAGTGTGCACAATAGAGGTTTCAATCAGGTGCGTAGCTGTGGATATACTATCTGATGTGCTCCAGTGACATGGAGAATGAGAATGTTACTAGCATGATTCTACCATACTACGTCACTCAACATATCAATCTCGGCTTTGTTTGCTCTGTGTTTTGTATTCTGTTTCCTTGTGGCTATCGCGATGTCTCTAATTCAGTTTTTGAGCGGAAGGACTACTGCAAAAATAGTCGGAAGACCTTTGCAGCTTGAGAAGGGATAAGAAAAGTGTATTTTGAAGCTGGAAGTATTGAAGAAAGCAAGTTTTTGAAGCAAGTTTTTGCAAAGGAAAATATTACAATATTGTTACACACAAAATATTTTGCGTTTCGATTAAAAGCACAGTTGAGCATTTCAGAAATTAACCGCTTCCTTTTTTCCCAACTTTATTATCTCTGTGTTTTCATTTTGTTTCCATCATAAGTAATCCCGGTCTCAGCAATGTGTAGAAATTCCCTAATACAATGAAAATTATGACGCGAGGCCAGACAAATGTAGCGACAGTGTTTAAAAATTCCTGCGGGCATAATACTTACGCAGGGAGCAAATATTAAAAGCAATATTCCAAAAGACTTTTTAACGGTACTGTTTATATTGCTCGAATAACTATGGCAAGTCCAGCCAGGAAGCGCCACTCGGCGCATATTACGTCTCTCCATTACACATTTAAGAGTTGTGTATTCATTACTTTCTTAATACGCTGGAATTTCAAAGAGTTTAAACGCTAAGGCATATGAATTGCCTTGTACTAGACTGCCGGTTGCTGCGCTGCATCTCTGTAGCCTGTAGGGGGCACATCTTTCTGTGATGTGGACCATCTTTCAGTGGTGTCGCTCGGGCGACGTGCTTCAGTCTGTGTGTGTGTGTGTGTGTGTGTGTGTGTGTGTGTGTGCGTCCGTGTGTGTGTGTAATGTGGAAAGATTGCCTCGGGGAGGGCAGTCACGCGTCGATCGCGGTGACCCGATAAGCTATTGTCTTTTAATAGGCAGGATTTTTATGCAGCAATATATCACATTATTTATGGCGTGCTGCCATTTTTCACCAGCTCACAATATTCCGCCGCAGCCGCCAGCCATTGATATTCCGGCCCCGTATATCTGGCGCCGTGGCCGGCGGTGGTATAGAGGGATGGGCGCAGGGGCGTGAGACAGGGAGTGGGGTGTTAAGGGAGGAAAGTAGGGGTGGAGCGTGCCCTCGCGGGCCCCCTGAAGCAAGGGGCCCATCGGATCTGGCGGCGGTGGGAAGAGGAACACGCCAGGGGACAGCCAGGAGACGAAGCAGCGAGAACAGACGAGCTACAGAACAAAAGCCCTGGCGCAGCGCTCGCCGACAAGCCGAGTTACGGCCTCCCACGTATCTGCACAGCCTGCGGCGTTTGCCAGTGACTAAGGGGAGGGGTGGGGGTGGGGTGGAGGTGTCGTGGCGCCGCCAGACGGCCGGGACCCGCGTCCCGCCCTCCACCCACGCCGGCGACGTCTACCTGCAGCTGTCGCCGCTATTCAGGTGGCCGCGTCACAGCCGCATATTCCTCTCCGCCGAGTGACGCGTTGCCCACACCGCTCGTCTCTGCGCTGAACTCGTAGTTGCCTACGACCGTGTTGCGGCCGTGCGGTGTGTCAGTCACGGCTAATTAGGCGCTAGAGTGCGGACGTAACGGCTGCGCCACCGTGCCGGCGACGACGTCCGGGGTGTCTGCGCGAGGGATGGTGTTGCTGCCGGTACGAGACCATGTGGAGGTACATCTCGCCTGCCCACCACTTCCTCTAACAAGTGGTAACAAAGAAGGAGACCGCGTAGTCTTGGACGCATCTCACTTTATTCTACCTGCAGTCAGAAATAGAGTTGTCATTTATAACATCGACTAATTAAATGGTGGATGTGCGTAATCGGGAGGGGCTGCACTACGAGCATAAGAATAAGAGAAGCCCAAATGTGGCCGTTAAAACTAATGTATTCTGCGCTTACGAACAAACGGGGAAACGAATATTAAGCGCTGAAATCGGAGTTCACTAGTATGCTATTAGGGTTCAGAAGTTTTTTGAAATTAGTTTGACTTCAGTACAGTAGTCAATCCATAGTCGCTAACTGAAGTACCAGAATGCACCTTGTAGTTAACTTCATCAGGGTGCATTCTGTTACTTCAGTTAGCTGTTCCACCTCATACTTGAGCGATGTATGTTCCAGAATACCAGCAGAATTGCTACTACTAAAAAGACAAGATTTTCACTTGTAAGGTTCGTTATGCAAGTAGTTGGACAACGCCGATCCTAATTCAACATTGACGTTAAAATTTTAATGTGTTGGTTTGTTATGGGGGAAGAGAACAAACAGCGAGGGCATTGGTCTCATTGGATTAGGGAAGGAAGTCGGCCGTGTCCTGTCAAAGCAACAATCCCGGCATTTGCCTGAAGAGATTTAGGGAAATCACGAAAACCTAAATCAGGATGACCGGACGCCGGATTGAACCATCGACCTCCCGAATGCGAGTCCAGTGTGATAACCACCGTGCCACCTCTTTCGGTACAATTTTAATGTTCTGTGTAGACAAATGCTAGAGAGTGGACAATTTCGGTGATGTTGCTTCTTTGCCATCACTGCATAATGAGGTTTATTTTAATACGATAATTTCACAGTACTGTTTCTTATGAGAGAGGTATTGTGGTTACATGTTACTTACAATTCAGGTTCTCATAATTAATAGCAGACTTATTCGTGGAAGTCTGTACTGTCTATGAATGTAATCAAAGCAGTTTGTTTATTGTCATACGCGTTTTGCTTCTTTTATTTGGGAAGCATCGCCAGTAGCCACTGATGATACTTCCCAAATAAAAGAAGCAAAACGCATATGGCAACAAACAAACTGCCTTAAATTAGTTTCGTAGACGGTACATACCTCCACCAATTTAAAGCACCTAAGGGAAAGACGAAAAATGAAAAAATGACGATACTAGCAGACTTATTTCGTAATTGTTACTTTGATAATGGCGACTGGGCTTCACCGAAACTAGTCATGTAAACATTCTGTAAATCACTGAGACTATGGCTTGACTATTGTACTGAAGTCAAATAATTAAAAAAAACCAATTAGCTGCGCTCCTTAAGATACTTATGTCCAATTACGAAAATGTCCGAAGTATGTGGAGTGCTATTAGTGGTGTTAATACATGGTGTTACCTTTGCTTTTATAAACTTAACGAAACTCTGCCCAAACAGGCCATGAAGCGCCAACGGTACCGACCGGCCGCCGCGTCATCCTTATCCCACAGGTGTCACTGGATGCGGATATAGAGGGGCATATGGTCAGCACACCGCTCTCCTGGCCCCTTGTCAGTTTGCGAGACCCGAGCCTCTACTTCTCAAAGAAGTAGCTCCTCAGTTCATCTCAGAAGGGCTGAGGGCACCCTGCTCGCCAACAGCGCTCGGCAGATTACATGGTCACCCATCCAAGTGCTAGCCCAGTCTGACAGAGCTTATCTTCGGTGATCTGACGTTAACCGTTGCTACCACTGGGGCAAGGCCGTTACCGCCCTTCGGTTTTATGGTGGCCTGAAATCTCTTGGGGACACGTTCAGTGGTGTGTCTGAATGTGTGTGAAGCAACAGCAGCCCATTCGTCCTCATCAGCCGAAACCAGAGAAGACAGCGTTGTTGGACTCTGGTGCCTCGAGCGAAGTTTCTTCTGGTTCAGGCAGGGAGTTTGGACAAGACAGTCCGTTTCAGAAATGTTATTTTCCCAAAAATATTGTCTCGCAGATGCTGCAATAAGGAGGAGGAAAAATATTGTTTCGCAGATGCATCGAAGCTGCTTACAAGAATAATATACAGAAGAATGGAAAAGAAAATTGAGAATGCGCTAAGTGACGATCAGTTTGGCTTTAGGAAAAGTAAAGGGACGAGAGAGGCAATTCTGACATTACGACTAATAATGGAAGCAAGGCTAAAGAAAAATCAAGACACTTAAATAGGATTTGTCGACTTGGAAAAAGCGTTCAACAATATAAAATGGTGCAAGCTGTTGGAGATTGTGAAAAAAGTAGGGGTAAGCTATAGGGAGAGATGGGTGATATACAATATGTACAACAACCAAGAGGGAATAATAAGAGTGGACGATCAAGAACGAAGTGCTCGTATTAAGAAGGGTGTAAGACAAGGCTGTAGCCTTTCGCCCCTATTCTTCAATCTGTACATCTAGGAAGCAATGATGGAAATAAAAGAAAGGTTCAGGAGTGAAATTAAATTACAAGGTAAAAGGATATCAATGATACGATTCGCTGATATCATTGCTATCCTGAGTCAAAGTGAAGAAGAATTAAATGGTCTGCTGAACGGAATGAACTGTCTAATGAGTACACAGTATGGTTTGAGAGTAAATCAGAGAAAGACGTAGGTAATGAGAAGTAGTAGAAATGAGAACAGCGAGAAACTTATCAGGATTGATGGTCACGAAGTCAATGAAGTTAAGGAATTCTGCTACCTAGGCAATAAAATAACCAATGACGGACGGAGCAAGGAGGACATCAAAAGCAGACTCGCTATGGCAAAAAAGGCATGTCTGGCCAAGAGAAGTCTACTAATATCAAATACCGGCCTTAATTTGGGGAAGAAATTTCTGAAGATGTACATCTGGAGTACAGGATTGTATGGTAGTGAAACATGGACTGTGGGAAAACCGGTAGAGAAGAGAATCGAAGCATTTGAGGTGTGTTGCTATAGACGAATGTTGAAAATTAGGTGGGCTGATAAGGTAAGGAATGAGGAGGTTCTACGCAGAATCGGAAAGGAAAGGAATATGTGGAAAACACAGATAAGGAGAAGGGACAGGATGATAGGACATGTGCTAAGACATGAGGGAATGACTTCCATGGTACTAGAGGGAGCTGTAGAGGGCAAAAACTGTAGAGGAAGACAGAGATTGGAATACGTCAAGCAAATAATTGAGGACATAGGTTGCAAGTGCTACTCTGAGATGAAGAGGTTAGCACAGGAAAGGAATTCGTGGCGGGCCGCATCAAACCAGTCAGTAGACTGATGACCAGAAAATAGATGCTGCAATAAGGAGGAGGAGATTAGTGTTTAACGTTCCGTCGACAACGAGGTCATTAGAGAGGGAGCACAAGCTCGGATTATGCAGGGATGGGGAAGGAAATTGGCCGTGCCCTTTCGAAGGAACCATCCCGGCATTTGCCTAAAACTATTTAGGGAAATCACGGACAACCAAAATCAGGACTGTTTGAACCGACGTCCTCCCGAATCCGAGTCGAGTGTGCTGGGGATCATAATAAAACCTGCTTTCACTGATGACACTCCAGATAATGGCAGGTAACTTTCTCCAGGCATTCGCAAAAACCTAATCCTTCCATCGATTTCCCACAGTGATTCATCGCTCCAAATCACTCGTTTCCAGTCATCCACGGTTCAGTGACGGGGCTCTTTATATCATCTCAAGCGTCGCTTAGCAGTGACTACAGAAATGCCTGTCTTACGAGGAGCTGATCGACGACAGTAACTGATTATTTTTAGCTCCCTTTGCACAGTCATTGTGCCGGACGGACTGCTGGTAGCGGTACGGAACTCAAGAGTGATTCCTGTCGCTGATTTAATTAGACTTATTTTACAAACAACCTCGGCAATTCTCCACTGTCCTTTTCCGTCAGTACACGAGGTCCGTATGGTCTCGTTTTAGCTGTGGGAGAGACAAGTAGGAAGTCGAGAAGTAAGGTTCTTTTGCATTAACCTATAATTTAATTTCTAGCAAAATAAATTTAATGCCATAACTGACCGGTGGCCGTCATCACCCGTGTACAACCAACAGCTCCAAGGAAAGAAGGCCTGCTCCCGCGGAGAGCCCAGCTGACGCGAAATACTGCGAAGAAATCATGAATATGGCGCATGATTGTCTCTCTTTTAGTATTCATTAACAATGATAAATTGTAGCTAATGATTCACCTTCCATTTGAAAATATTTATTTATGGAAAGCAGAACAGTATGGGTTTATCTTCCAGAAATGCAGTTTTACCTGTTAATACAAAAAATGCTAACGGCACCCTGCAGATTAAACGTTCTGGACGTTGAGACCATAGCGAGCAACAATACAGGAGCAAAGAAAAATTTTAGGTCTCAGAGTTACCTAATATCTCTCAGAATCGGGATGCGTTATATACATACCTCCAGCACATTCTCCGCTTGAGTTACACTGTTCTTTGTATTTGGGAGTACGCTGACAATGATCTATATATTCTTTATATATAATTTAACACAGAGGGTTCTACAAAGTATTGTGTACACAACATCACGTGGAGTTTCATCAGATTCAAATTACAGGAACAGTAGTTTATACATAATGTGGTTTTCACAATTTACTCCAGTGTTAATTTACTGTAAAATTTTTACCGTTTATTTTTCGACATTACTTAGAAGAGTAAAAGCATGGCATTTCCCCTTTCTGCAGAAGCTGTTTCATGGCTTCCGGATACGTTGTTCTCAAAGCACCAGCTTCCAACCTCTGTCTTCTTTCTCTTGGGGGTCCCTTTACAGCTTCATTGCACTTATGGTCAGCTCAACTATCTGACACAGTTCGGTGTTAAAACAGGACACTGCTTCTTATTTCAATCTGAAAGTGAATGGAAAGAGAATTATTCTGGACTAATTCTCCAATTAAATGCTTTTATTTACGTGTTATCGTACTGTAAAGAGTTCAAAATGACCAAAAAAATACCCAACATGACTTTGTTACACTATGAAAGCAAAGCAACATCAGTAAGTTTCACTACTTTTCAATCTTTCTGTTATTCATAACTCGGAAAATCCCAGACATCAAAATCTTAGAGATTTTTCATCGGAATTTTCTTGTTGCTGAATTTACAGTAGTGTTTAGAGTTGAAATTAAATAAGAAGTTGACCTTAAGGTATATATTTATGATGACGATGATTTTTGGTTTCTGGGGTACTCAACAGCCCAATCATCAGCGCCCGTACAAAGTCTCAATTTTTACAATGTCCAATTTGTTTTTACTCAGTACAATCTAGCCACTTTTACGAATGATGATGATGATGATAAAATTATGAGGAAAACACAAACGCCCAGTCCCCGGGCAGAGAAAATCACAAACCCGTCCGGCAATATAACCCGAGACCCCGTGATCCAGAGGCAGCAACGCTAGCCACTGTACCACGAGTCGCGTACGTATATATTTATGAAACGTATGCACTTTTCAGTTAATACTCAAAAACTCGCAATCTGGATTGTATGTTTGCACAGTACAACAGATGAAACAGTTCACTGATAATGTAACTGGGCGTGCTTATAACTGTTGTGTATTACACGTATGCACTGAAATTGACTTTACGTTTGTTTTCTTAATACAACTGAATGTTCTGATGAAGTGAAGTTATCCTGTTGAATAGGACAGGCACCTTCTTCCTCAGTTCGGGATTATTTGTAAATTTCAGTACCAGTTTCTCTTTCCCAGTCTGGAGTGTGTGTTATAAGTTTTCAGACTTGTTTTATGTGACCCGGCACGAATTAGAAACTTTGTCAACCTCTTCATCTCAGAGGACTTCGTGTATCCAACGTCCCCATTTACTTGTTAGCTATGCTTCGACTGACTGTCTTTTCCTACAGCTTTTACGATCAGCTCCTCTCTCAAATATAATGGATATTATTTCCTGACGTTGACACATATTCTGCCTTCCTGTCCCTTTCTCTTTTTGTGCTGCGCGGGGTAGCCGCGCGGTCTGTTGCACCTCTCTATGGTTCGCGCGGCTTTCCTTGTCGGAGGTTCGAGTCCTCCCTCGGGCGTGGGTGTGTGTGTGTTGTCCCTAGAGTAAGTTAGTTTAAGTTATATTAATTAGTGTATAAGTCTACGGACCGATGACCTCAGCAGTTTGGTCCCATAGAAACTTACCACCATCACCACTACCTCTTTATGTATTCCATGTGTTTAGACATTGCTCTCGTTCGGCGACCGAGCGAGGTGGCGCAGTGGTTAGACACTGGACTCGCATTCGGAAGGACGACGGTTCAATCCCGCGTCCGGCCATCCTGATTTAGGTTTTCCGTGATTTCCCTAAATCGCTCCAGGCAAATGCCGGGATGGTTCCTTTCAAAGGGCACGGCCGACTTCCTTCCCCGTCCTTCCCTAATCCGATGAGACCGATGACCTCGCTGTCTGGTCTCCTTCCCCAAAAACAACAACAACAACAATCGTTCGGCGAATGTCTAGAGAACCTTCTTGTGTCTTATCAGTTCACGGGAGGGGACCGAGGATGCAATGACTGCTGAGGAGAGGTGGTGCAGCTGCTCTTCCAGTGTTCAGGATGGCGATGGTTCTCCTACCTAGTCGTTGAGGAGACGATGGGTTGTCAAGGACTACTTGAAGGCCGGCGTGAGGAGAAGCTGGCTACAACAAGACACGCGGCGAGCATGAAAACTCTTTATTTGTCTAATCAACTTCAGAAGTCCCAAGCGCACGCTGCCGTCTGACGATGCAGCCCGGAAACAATCGTTGGCGTCCATATTCCACGGGCGTGATCAGGCGTCGTGTGGCATCAGATGCGATGGCTTTGTATTGTTGGCGAACTGCTGATGGGGCTGTTGCTTCAGGGACTGGCAGGCGCCCTCCGTCTCGATGGGTAGGAGGGCACCAGTTCGAA
The DNA here is from genome assembly GCF_023898315.1 of Schistocerca nitens. Lineage (NCBI taxonomy): Eukaryota > Metazoa > Arthropoda > Insecta > Orthoptera > Acrididae > Schistocerca > Schistocerca nitens. The sequence goes on from NC_064614.1 coordinate 76,338,057, forward strand.
CCCAGCCCCAGTAGGCAGCGGCCTGTAACAGGAAATACTTGGGGACCCTCGTGGCGGAAGCCAACACACAGCCCAGTTTAGCTGAACGGCCAGTTTTCACACAAGACGTTGCGGTTGAGGCCACGTTCACGGTCCACCAGAGGCCGTCAAGATGCGGCATCGTCTGAGGCACTTCTCCGCATTTTCACTGAGGACAGTTATGTTATCAAAGAATCTTATAGCAGATATTTCTTCCATCTGAATTTTAATAAAAATCCAGAAATTTTCTTTTTTGCCTATCTTACTTCTTCGATGTATAAACTGAACCGTGGTGGTGAATGTCTGCATCCCATTGTTGTAACCTACTGATTCGAGGGCTTCCATTTTTAATTGTTTCCTCTTTGTCTTTGTACTTTTTTGCATTTTCCATCTTTTTCTACGCTCTACTCAGATTTTTCCCACAATCTCTCACCATTTTACGTTGACGGACTCATTTTCTAGGTCGACATTTCCTATGAATGTGTCTTGACTTTTCTTACCTTGTAAAAGCCCGTATGTGTTTGAAATGGTTACCCTAACCCAGAAAATTATTTAAAAGGTAGACACATCTTTAAGACCCAATCTGAATTACAGTGCACAAACGGATTAACTAACACGAAGAAGTTTAATTTAATTTAATGTCGTGTTGCTAGGGCCTCCCGTCGGGTAGACCGTTCGCCGGGTGCAAGTCTTTCGATTTGACGCCACTTCGGTGACCTGCGCGTCGATGTGGATGAAACGATGATGATTAGGACAACACAACACCAATCCCTGAGTGGAGAAAATCTCCGACCCAGCCGGGAATCGAAACCGGGACCGTAGGATTGACATTCTGTCGCCCTGACCACTCAGCTACCGGGGGCGGACACGAAGAAGTTATGACCCTATTTGTGGACTCTAAAGTAGAGAACTGTATAAATAGAATGAGATTAATTGAAGGTGTTAATAAGAGCATTTATTCATTCAGTTAAAAACACTAACACGGAACACATCTGACTAACCACCAACGTTAATATTACAAAGCTACAACGCATGGATTACACCAGGCGAAAATACTGGTTGTCAGAGTTGAGAGTCTTGAGAACTAACGTTCTAAAGGTAACTAGTGAGAATGTAACTAAATGAATACAGTGATGTTGGACCTACTGTTGGACTGAGAAACGCATCCATGCACCAAAGCGCTGCTGGACTTCACACAGATAACTGCAGTGATGTGACTAAATTCTGAACAAGGGTTGTCGCAAGGTGTCGGTGCCTGCAAATAATGCTCAGCATGAGTTGTTAGCATGAGTCGTGCAGAGTGTCGCCCTCGCAGCTGCCTCTCTCAGGTAAAGTATATATCTGTTGATATTTTTAAAAATATCGAGAATCCGATATTTCGATATTTAAAAAGATATCACTATCGGCTCTCGATATATGGGTCCCTCGTTAGCTATCGTCACATACCGTATTTGTCGGGAACACTTCACGTCGACTTTCCTGCTTTTTTTTCTGTTTCTGCAAACGACAGTGACTTAGCAGTTGTAGTATCAAAATTGTGTACTGAAGCTAAACGTTGTACTTTCTGTTGGCAGCGCCGAGCTGCGACTACGTCAGCGTTTCCCCTCACACATCTCCACCCGCCGTAAAGACCTGTCTCGTCGTTTAGGTTTCTGTTCACTATTTTCTGCAACAGCTTTTGAAGAATGGCGATGTTGAGAAACTCACATTGCCATCCACCAGTTCAATCGGACTTATTCTTTTGTGCCACGACAGGAAGTGCAAAATGGCTAAGGAGGGATGGCTAGAGGACAAATGTAAGGATGTAGAGGCTTGTCTCACTAGGGGTAAGATAGATACTGCCTACAGGAAAATTAAAGAGACCTTTGGAGAGAAGAGAACCACTTGTATGAATATCAAGAGCTCAGATGGCAACCCAGTTCTAAGCAAAGAAGGGAAGGCAGAGAGGTGGAAGAAGTATATAGAGGGTTTATACAAGGGCGATGTACTTGAGGACAATATTATGGAAATGGAAGAGGATGTAGATGAAGATGAAATGGGAGATAAGATACTGCGTGAAGAGTTTGACAGAGCACTGAAAGACCTGAGTCGAAACAAGGCCCCGGGAGTAGACAACATTCCATTTGAACTACTGATGGCCTTGCGAGAGCCAGTCATGACAAAACTGTACCATCTGGTGAGCAAGATGTATGAGACAGGCGAAAACCCCCAGACTTCAAGAAGGATAAAATAATTCCAATCCCAAAGAAAGCAGGTGTTGACAGATGTGAAAATTACCGAACTATCAGTTTAATAAGTCACAGCTGCAAAATACTAACGCGAATTCTTTACAGACGAATGGAAAAACTGGTAGAAGCGGACCTCGGGGAAGATCAGTTTGGATTCCGTAGAAATGTTGGAACACGTGAGGCAATACTAACCTTACGACTTATCTTAGAAGAGAGATTAAGAAAAGGCAAACCTACGTTTCTAGCATTTGTAGACTTAGAGAAAGCTTTTGACAACGTTAACTGGAATACTCTCTTTCAAATTCTGAAGGTGGCAGGGGTAAAATACCAGGAGCGGAAGGCTATTTACAATTTGTACAGAAACCAGATGGCAGTTATAAGAGTCGAGGGGCATGAAAGGGAAGCAGTGGTTGGGAAAGGAGTGAGACAGGGTTGTAGCCTCTCCCTGATGTTATTCAATATGTATATTGAGCAAGCAGTAAAGGAAACAAAAGAAAAATTCGGAGTAGGTATTAAAATTCATGGAGAAGAAGTAAAAACTTTGAGGTTCGCCGATGACATTGTAATTCTGTCAGAGACAGCAAAGGACTTGGAAGAGCAGTTGAACGGAATGGACAGTGTCTTGAAAGGAGGATATAAGATGAACATCAACAAAAGCTAAACGAGGATAATGGAATGTAGTCAAATTAAATCGGGTGATGCTGAGGGGATTAGATTAGGAAATGAGACACTTAAAGTAGTAAAGGAGTTTTGCTATTTAGGGAGTAAAATAACTGATGATGGTCGAAGTAGAGAGGATATAAAATGTAGACTGGCAATGGCAAGGAAAGCGTTTCTGAAGAAGAGAAATTTGTTAACATCGGGTATAGATTTAAGTGTCAGGAAGTCGTTTCTGAAAGTATTTGTATGGAGTGTAGCCATGTATGGAAGTGAAACATGGACGTTAACTAGTGTGGACAAGAAGAGAATAGAAGCATTCGAAATGTGGTGCTACAGAATAATGCTGAAGATAAGGTGGGTAGATCACGTAAGTAATGAGGAGGTATTGAATAGGATTGGGGAGAAGAGAAGTTTGTGGCACAACTTGACTAGAAGAAGGGATCGGTTGGTAGGACATGTTTTGAGGCATCAAGGGATCACAAATTTAGCATTGGAGGGCAGCGTGGAGGGTAAAAATCGTAGAGGGAGACCAAGAGATCAATACACTAAGCAGATTCAGAAGGATGTAGGTTGCAGTAGGTACCGGGAGATGAAGAAGCTTGCACAGGATAGAGTAGCATGGAGAGCTGCATCAAACCAGTCTCAGGACTGAAGACCACAACAACAACATACTTCCTTCATACGGTAAAAAAAAAAAAAAAAAAAAAAAAAGAAAAAAAAAACTTGGTGTGTTGAAAGCTCAAAAAGTAGTAAGGCTCCTTCACAAAATTAAGGTAAAATTATGTTCTACTACAGCCCCTCTATGGCTGGGCCGACGAAGAATCTGTCACAGAGACAACACCTTAAACTACCTGCACTGTGCGATTGCCGGAGTCACTTCTAGCTTCTCAGGCCTGCTATTTCGTTATCTTGGACACTGTCTTGCCTGTCCCAGATCCAGCATGTGGCCTATTCCCCAGTACTCTCAGAAAGCGAATGAAAATAACACTTGCACCATGTTACATGTAATTAATATATGACGTTAGTTAGAGATCGGTACATACTGTCACTGAAGTCCTGTTTCCTTTTACAAGCCATTACTGATTCTCCCTCCTCAAGATCCTCTTAGTAGAGCGTCAGTTTCATATTAAATGAAAGAGATACGACAAATGGCTTGCCGCTTTCCAACGTCTCACTTCCGTTACGAAGTGTAACGTCATAAATATGTCTCTGCTGGGTTTATTGTAATTTTAATGGCTAGCATCATATTTCTTTGAATCCAGTTAGGTCCATATTCGGTCTCTTTGCCAGGATCCATGTGGTACCCATCTGCATTAGTCTTATTACGGTGATGTATACTGCTCCAGTCTGTTCCTTGATGATACTGTATATATTCATAATCTCTATCATTCGTCTCTGTTGTTCAGTGAGCAGCTATCACCAACAGAAAGCTGTCTCACACTGAAAGACCATATTCCACAGCCAAGAGATAAAAGTGTTCAGACACATACTTCCTATCTCAGACACATCGAGAGCTAAGTCTCCAAAACTCTATAAATGTTTGTAGAAACATTCCGGGCAATTTTTTTCTAGCATGATTTCTTTCGATGTCTATCCAATGGTCGCCTTCAGCTGTCCAACTACAATAACACATCAAATCCATTTGTTAATTTACGTTTTTTTCGATGTATTGGACATACATTACTTACACTACTGGCCATTAAAATTGCTACAGCGCGAAGATGACGTACTACAGACGCGAAATTTAAGCGACTGGCAGAAAATGCTGTGATATGCATTCAACATATGCATTCACACAAGGTTGGCGCCGGTGGCGACACTTACAACGTGCTGACATGAGGAAAGTTTCCAACCGATTTCTCATACACAAACAGCAGTTGACCGGCGTTGCCTGGTGAAACGTTGTTGTGATGCCTCATGTAAGGAGGAGAAATGCGTACTATCACGTTTCCGACTTTGATAAAGGTCGGAATGTAGCCTATCGCGATTGTGGTTTATCCTATCGCGACATTGCTGCTCGCGTTGTTTGAGATCCAAAGACTGTTAGCAGAATATGGAATCGGTGGGTTCAGGAGGGTAATACGGAACGACGTGCTGGATCCCAACGGCCTCGTATCACTAGCAGTCGAGATGACAGGCATCTTATCCGCATGGCTGTAACGGATCGTGGAGCCACCTCTCGATCCCTGAGTCAATAAATGGGGACGTTTGCAAGACAACAACCATATGCACGAACAATTCAACGACGTTTGCAGTAGCATGGACTATAAGCTCCGAAACCATGGCTGCGGTTACCCTTGGCGCTGCATCACAGTCAGGAGCGCCTGCGATGGTGTACTCAACGACGAACCTGGGTGCACGAAAGGCAAAATGTCATTTTTTCGGTTGAATCCAGGTTCTGTTTACAGCATCATGATGGTCGCATCCGTGTTTGCCGACATCTCGGTGAACGCACATTGGAAGCGTGTATTCGTCATCGCCATACTGGCGTATCACCCGGCGTGGTGGTATGGGGTGCCATAGCTTACACGTCTCGGTCACCTCTTGTTCGCATTGACAGCACTTTGAACAGTGGACGTTACAATTCAGATGTGTTACGACCCGTGGCTCTACCCTTCCTTAGATCCCTGCGAAACCCTACATTTCAGCAGGAATTGCACGACCGCATGTTACAGGTCGTGTACGGGCCTTCTTGGATACAGAAAATGTTGGTCTGCTGGCCTGGCCAGCACATTCTGGAGATCTCTCACCAACTGAAAACTTCTGGTCAACAGTGGCCGAGCAACTGGCTTGTCGCAATACGCCGGTCACTACTCTTGATGAACTGTGGTATCGTGTTGAAGCTGCATGGGCAGCTGTACCTGTACACGCCATTCAAACTCTGTTTGACTCTATGTCCAGGCGTATCAAGGCCGTTATTACGGCCGAAGGTGGTTGTTATGGGTACTGATTTCTCAGGCTCTATACACCCAAATTGCATGAAAATGTTATTACATGTCAGTTCCAGTATAATACACTCCTGGAAATTGAAATAAGAACACCGTGAATTCATTGTCCCGGGAAGGGGAAACTTTATTGACACATTCCTGGGGTCAGATACATCACATGATCACACTGACAGAACCACAGGCACATAGACACAGGCAACAGAGCATACACAATGTCGGCACTAGTACAGTGTATATCCACCTTTCGCAGCAATGCAGGCTGCTATTCTCCCATGGAGACGATCGTAGAGATGCTGGATGTAGTCCTGTGGAACGGCTTGCCATGCCATTTCCACCTGGCGCCTCAGTTGGACCAGCGTTCGTACTGGACGTGCAGACCGCGTGAGACGACGCTTCATCCAGTCCCAAACATGCTCAATGGGGGACAGATCCGGAGATCTTGCTGGCCAGGGTAGTTGACTTACACCTTCTAGAGCACGTTGGGTGGCACGGGATACATGCGGACGTGCATTGTCCTGTTGGAACAGCAAGTTCCCTTGCCGGTCTAGGAATGGTAGAACGATGGGTCCGATGACGGTTTGGATGTACCGTGCACTATTCAGTGTCCCCTCGACGATCACCAGTGGTGTACGGCCAGTGTAGGAGATCGCTCCCCACACCATGATGCCGGGTGTTGGCCCTGTGTGCCTCGGTCGTATGCAGTCCTGATTGTAGCGCTCACCCGCACGGCGCCAAACACGCATACGACCATCATTGGCACCAAGGCAGAAGCGACTCTCATCGCTGAAGACGACACGTCTCCATTCGTCCCTCCATTCACGCCTGTCGCGACACCACTGGAGGCGGGCTGCACGATGTTGGGGCGTGAGCGGAAGACGGCCTAACGGTGTGCGGGACCGTAGCCCAGCTTCATGGAGACGGTTGCGAATGGTCCTCGCCGATACCCCAGGAGCAACAGTGTCCCTAATTTGCTGGGAAGTGGCGGTGCGGTCCCCTACGGCACTGCGTAGGATCCTACGGTCTTGGCGTGCATCCGTGCGTCGCTGCGGTCCGGTCCCAGGTCGACGGGCACGTGCACCTTCCGCCGACCACTGGCGACAACATCCATGTACTGTGCAGACCTCACGCCCCACGTGTTGAGCAATTCGGCGGTACGTCCACCCGGCCTCCCGCATGCCCACTATACGCCCTCGCTCAAAGTCCGTCAACTGCACATACGGTTCACGTCCACGCTGTCGCGGCATGTTACCAGTGTTAAAGACTGCGATGGAGCTCCATATGCCACGCAAACTGGCTGACACTGACGGCGGCGGTGCACAAATGCTGCGCAGCTAGCGCCATTCGACGGCCAACACCGCGGTTCCTGGTGTGTCCGCTGTGCCGTGCGTGTGATCATTGCTTGTACAGCCCTCTCGCAGTGTGCGGAGCAAGTATGGTGGGTCTGACACACCGGTGTCAATGTGTTCTTTTTTCCATTTCCAGGAGTGTATATTTGTCCAATGAATACCCGTTTATCATCTGCATTTCTTCTTGGTGTACCAATTTTACTGGCCAGTAGTGTATAATAGATTCTCAGTTTACTATGAGACTTTGTCTACTATGATCTTTCACACGTTGCTGGCGTTTATCTGCGCTTGAGGCTAACTATACTATGTTTTATGGCAGAGCAAGGAGATTCAGATATGTTCCATTGGACCCATTCCTCGTTTTTTTTCCTAGTTTAATTATGTGACTATTTGGTCTAGGACGCTTCGAATTGTGTTGCTGCAGTGGAATTTCGTAGTCTCGCTCTTCTTTCACCTCTCAGTTTCCTATCATCATGAAAAGAATCCAGTGTAAGCTGTACCACTTGGAATACTAGTCTGCGATTTGTAATGGATGTGCCACAAAAACTGATCGAAATATACACGCACAGCATAATTAAAGGATCAATTTTTTGAAAGTGTGTACTTCTCTCCAGTTCTGAAGTACAAGATTAAAATTTATCTCGCAGTTGCCTACAATGTTCCGTTGTCATCTTGCTGTGGTTCGGACACTCTTCAAGCAGCAAGGTGTCGACACATGCGATAAAAACGCCAGAAGTCACACGTGCACTTGAGATGCAAGGTGGGTTAATAATGTCATGTTGTTGTTGTTCGTCGGCCAGTGTGTTCGAGCCGTTCTAGGCGCTTCAGTCTGGAAGCTCGCGATCGCTCCGGTCGCAGGTTCGAATCCTGCCTCGGACATGGATGTGTGTGATGTCCTTAGCTTAGTTAGGTTTAAGTAGTTCTAAGTTCTAGGGGACTGATGACCTCAGATGGCAAGTCCCATAGTGCTCAGAGCCATTTGAACCAGTTTTGTTGTTGTTGTCCTTAGTCAAAAGACTGGTTTGATGCATCTCTCCACACCACTCGATCCTACACAAGCCTCATCATCTCCAAGTACCTGCTGCAACCTGCATCCTTCTGAATCTGCTCACTGTACTCATCTCTTGGCCTCCCTCTACGTTTTTTACCCCCGACGCTTGCCTCAATACTAAATTTGTGATCCCTTGGTGGCTCAGAATGTGTCCCCTTCTTCTAGTCAGGTTGTGCCACAGATTTTGTCTTCTCCCCAATGCTATTCAATACCTACTAATTAGTTACGTGATCTATCGATCTCATCTTGAACATTCTTTTGTAGCACCACATTTCGAAAGCTTCTATCCCCTTGTTGTCTAAAATTTTTACTTTCCATGTTTCACTTGCATACGTGGCTGCACTCCGTACAAATACTTTCAGAAAGGACTTCCTGACGCCGGCCGCGGTGGTCTAGCGGTTCTGGCGCTGCAGTCCGGAACCGAGGGACTGCTACGGTCGCAGGTTCGAATCCTGCCTCGGGCATGGGTGTGTGTGATGTCCTTAGGTTAGTTAGGTTTAAATAGTTCTAAGTTCTAGGGGACTTATGACCTAAGATGTTGAGTCCCATAGTGCTCAGAGCCATTTGAACCATTTTTTTGACTTCCTGACTCTTGTATCTATACTCGACGTCAACAAATGTTTCTTCTTCAGAAACGCTTTTCTTGCAATTGGCAGTCTACATCATATATCTTCCCTAATTCTACTGTAATCAGTTATTTTGCGCCCCCAAACAGCAAAACGCATCTAATACTTTAAGCGTCTCGTTTCCTAATCTAATTCCTTCAGAATGTTGGAACCAAATTTCATCGCAGTTGTGCCCAGCGCCACTGTGGACGTTTCAAACGATGGGAACGCCGTCGTAACCACTCTAACCCGCTTTTCACCCCTCCTTTTGACGCCTATGCGATGGAGGTAGGAACCGCAACGCGCAGCGCTGAAGTCAAACGGTTTTTTGGGTATTCGAAGAAAACATTTCAGACACACCATTACTTAGAATGCACACGTAAAGGCCTTAGGGGTTAGCATACAAGGTGTCACTAATACCACACATTTTCTTGAGACGCTATCTCAGACGTATTTCGCAGTCGAAGGTCGAAAACAACTGCTCGAAATGTGATGAAAAACAGGACAACAATCTATGACACTGCTGAAACTCCTTTCTCCCCCCCCCCCCCCCCCTCCATCAGTTCCATTCGATTCAACCAAGGATATCGTGAGCCAGCAACCCATTGAACCGAATTTTGCTGTGATGTGCAGGGTGACATGATTGTATGTGTATAAAAAGATCTGTTGTGGTTGGTTTTCGGTAAATATTGACATGTGACGTCAATAACATGTATGCTAATACGCCTATTATTCAGATGCAAAGAATTGTCGCGGAGAATCTGAATACTTTTTCGGAATGACGATCGATGAAGGTGGAAGAAATGCAGGTTTTGTTAAAAACTATTTTATCTTTTAATTGTCTTTTACCCGAACAAGAGGCTTCGCCATGGGCTGTTCATCTGTCTGCTAAATAGCGAATATTTTTTGACCAACATTCAGGAAGAATTTGTGACAAAATTTGCTCAAAATGCTAGAAGATAAATTTTTTTGAACAGATATGTTGACGATGTTTTTATATTGTGTGATAGCAATCGTGATGAGACCGACCAGTTTCTTTGGGTTCTAAACAGTTTGAACCAAAAGATACAGTTCAGTGGGCAGTGGGCTGATAATGACAATTTACCGTTTTTGGACGTTCAAGTGAACGTAAAAAAATATAGATATAGAGTTGGATACTGGCTGAAAGCCAGCCACGACACATAATGTTAAGCACAGACAGTCAAGTCATCCAGTGACCAGTCACCCATTTCGAGCCATGCTAAACCATATGTATGAAGTGCTCCTTAGCAATGAAGCTCAAGTGGTTCAATATGAGTTTACACAGTATACAGCGTATCAATACGTTTACGATCCAGAATTTATTAACGCAGTTAATAGAAGTATATCGAAAAACAAAAATTTCCCTTCCCATAGCGGATTAGAGGCAGATTTTATAACGCCTAGTACAGCCGAACAGATAAAGGAACGCTCTATATTTTGTAGGTTCAAATTGCTCTAAGCACTATGGGACTTAACATCTGCGGTCATCAGTCCCCTAGAATTAGAACTACTGAAAGGTGGCTACACTGAGCCACAGCGCCAGAGATCGCGCTAGAGAGCATTGTTCCGCCGCCTCCACTGGCAGTGATTATTGAGATGTCGTAGTGGGCAGTGCTTGGGGTGAGCTCGTGGTAGTCAGTGCTTGTTAAGAACTCGTAGCAGAGAGTGTTTGTTGAGATGTGCTAGTAGAGAGTGCTTGCTGAGATGTGATACTGAAAAGTTCTTGTTGAGATGTGGTAATAGCGAGTCGGTGTGGAGATATATTGTAATGATTAGAGTGATTTTGGTCAATATATGAAGGTAACGAAACTTGATTTATTTTTCATTATTTCCATGTTTTAAATAATGCATCATTACAGGTTCAGTCAACAAAGCATCTGGCTTGTGTTCTTGTATTAGAGTGTAATTCTGGTTTTCTTGAGTAATTATGGTATTTTTATTTTCTTTAATTAATTCAGTATAAATGATATTTAAAATTTCTTGTGTTATTGAAGAAGAACCGTGCCAGATGCGTACGTTGAGTCATACTTCCACACACAGAACAGTTACACTTGTGCTTTGGTTTCGTAGGTTTTATAGTTGCTGGGGACTTAATTAATTAATTGTGTTAATGAAAATTTCCATTTCATTCTTTGTTATTGTTCTATGCAGTCAGATAGCGTAATAATACTAGTCAGGGCCAACCGTTTACGAGACTTCGTAATCGAACAGACAGCTACTAAATCAAAAAATTAAAATTATTTGCATTTTTTATTATTTTAATTAAGCCCCCATGCACGTGGCGACCGTTGCTTCGGATCGTCCCTTGGATTTCTTCTGATTGTAGAAATAGTAGACAGTAGGATTGTTGTAGTAATTTGTAGTTTAGTAATTGTAGTCTATGTTGCATGTGTAGATTTGGTAATTGTCATTCTTCTAATGGTATTTTTTTTGCAAAATTTCATTTCTGTTGTCTTGTCTACGGGTTTGACAATTAGTGCAATTATTTCAATTGTTCGATTAATCGTGTTTGAGGGAAACATTTCGTGTGAATGGTATTGTTGGAGATAAAGTGTCATTGTGTGTAATTTTCATATAGTGACGAGTTTTGTATTTTTTGGTAAATGATTACGCGATCGATGAAAAAGGCAAAAATGATGGATAGTCAGAATGACGAAATTGTTGACATGGCGAACTCGCCAACACAGGACAACAGTATGATGAATAATGGAGTTGAAAACAATGTAATAAGTCGGGAAAATAATCCAGAACCATTTCAAAATTTTTCTCAATCAGAAAATTCACAGAATACGAGATTAACGACAGAAGATATGGAGCAGTTGATGAGTGCTATATTAAATTTGGTGTCTGAATTAAAAACACGGTTAGACTCACGAGGATCTGAATTAAGAGCAGCGATAAGAGGGTTAGGCTCACAAATAGGAACAATTAAAACAGAGATGAAAGCAATGACAACACGGTTATGCTCACAAATAGGAACAATTAAAACCGAGATGAAAGCAGTGGGATCACATTTACGATCTGGATTAGAAACTGATATGGGAACAATGGAAACACAGTTAGGCTCACGAACAGGGACATGTTTCAAATACATGAAAGACGAATCAAATAAAGAAATTAGGGAAGAAGTACAACCGATTATGAAGGCTCACAATAATAGCTTAATTTCAACAGAAATCAGACAAGAGGAACAGGGTAGGGAACAGGAAGAAAAAGATCGCGTGATAGTACAGAAATTTTCAGAGTTAAATTTACAATGTGCACACGATAAGGAAGAAATACTTGAGATAATCGAGGAGTCCGTATCAAATGACAGATTAAATGACAGAACACAAAAATATAAACAGTTAACTACCGAATGTGTCAATACTGAAACCCGAGTCGCGACACTTACAGAAGACGTAAATAAACAGAAAGAACAATTAAGTGACTCATCGGAAATAGTTGAGGAGATCTCAGATAAATTGACAAGTGTTAGTTTAGCAGAAGGGTTTGAAGAAAATAATTTGTTTCATTTACGTGATGCAACAAGAGAGCGCCTGGCGCGCGAACTTGACAATAATCGACATTCAAACTGGGACAGATGCGGTAGGTCTTTGTCGCCACGAGGCGAAAACTTTGACTATAGACACTTTTTGACTGTTCGGAAATTTAAGATCTTCCGCAATTCTAAGAATGACATACATCCATGTTCATGGTTAGATCGATTTACGTACGCACTTCCGCCAGATTTGTCACTGAGTCACAAACTGGAAATTATGTGCAGCTATTAAAGTCCTCAGGGGATTCACTATACTAAGTGAATATGTGCCGTAGCGTTCACAGGGCCCCGAGCTGTAGTGGTGCTATTTCCCTTTTAGTTTTCTGCACCGCTGCCTACTCTTTCACTATTCTTTGCATCTATAAAAACAACTCTTCTACTATCCATCTATCTAGACAGTAGGTAAACAATAACCGAATTTGACTGTTTTACCCAAAAGTGACTTCGAAAATTACCATTTGGACTTACTATATTTTCTGCAGCATTCATTCATAGTTTAAAAGAAATGTTACCTGTTTATCTTCGTGACAATATTACTTTATATGTTGACGATATTCTTATTGCTAAACGTTCTTGGAGTGAGCACAACAAAATTTTGGATTCATTATTACGTATTTTTGCAAGAGTTGGCATTACAGTGAACTTGGAAAAATCTGAATTTGGTCGTTCTCAGGTGAAATTTCTCGGTCACATTATTTCTACAGACGGTATTCTTCCTGATCCAGAGAAACTAGACGCTATTTATAATTATGCTGTTCCTTCCACAAAACGTGATGTTCGTAGTTTCCTTGGTGTCTGTAATTTTCTTAGACGCTTTGTTAGATTGGATGATTTGGCCACACCTCGTTTACACATTTCAGTTATGCACATTTTGGTCCCAGAAAATGCTTTCATAAATTACGAGAAAATTGCTACTTCAGTAATATGGAAAAACGTATTCGATCTGTTCTTGCCAAATGCAAATTATGTCAAAAGGCTAAGTCGCCAACTATTTCTCATAGAACACCGTTGTTTCCTATCATTCCAGCGAAATTAAAGGAGATGGCTGCAGTCGATTTGTTCGGTCCAGTGGTTCGTTCTACTAATGGTTTTGCGTACATTTTCGTAGCAGTGGAATTGACATCAAAATATGTGTGTTTTACACCTTTACGCAAAGCAACAGCTCGTTCAGTATCTAATGCTTTCATCAAACATTTTCTTAAAGAAGTTGGTCATGTTGACAAGGTTATATCAGATAATGGATCACAGTTTCGCTCTAAAATTTGGCTTCGTACGTTACGGCGTCGTAAGATTAAACCAATTTTCATTTCACTTTTTCACCCTCAGTCTAACGCTTCAGAAAGATGGATGAAAGAAATTAATAAATTGTGTCGTCTTTATTGTCATCAGAATCACAGAACGTGGGATCAGTATCTTCATATTTTTCAAAACACTCTGAATGAACTTCCTAATGATTCAACTTCTTTACCGCCTATACTGATATTAAAAAATAAAGTACCAACAAATCGCATTTCTGAAATAGTTCCTTTTCCGCCTTCACGGAAGCTGCGGCATTCTGAAGTTGTCAACCTGGCTCTACAAAATATTGCATCGGCGACTGCTAGAAGAGAGAAATCAGCTAAACGTCCTGGTCGTTTAAAAATCTTGTCAGTTGGTGAAAAGGTGTTAATTAAGTCTCATCGTTTGTCTCATAAAGGAAAAGGCTTATGTCGCAAATTTTTTCTGCTTTATAACGGTCCATATAGAATTCGCAAAATTATTCATGATAACACTATTGAAGTAGAAACTCTTAAATCTCGACGCTCTAAGGGAATACATCATATATCGAACGTAAAAATTTTTGTGGAATGACATACTTTAGAGAAACTAACAGCTACGTAAACACACGGAGAATGCAAGGATACCGCGCTGTGTTTTGGCGGCGGCACATACTCAAAGCAACAGTCAGTCTGCGCGCCGCACAAGGCAGTCGTTGACCGCAAACAATCACTTCCTACGTCACGCGCCTACAGCTGATCGAGCGCTCAGTGCGAATGCACTGACAGACGTAAACAAATACACAGTCTAATTTCTCCGACTAAATTCTGTATAAAGCTATGGTCACTTTATAAATTATGTTATTAACGTTCAGTATTTTTCAGGATACGTTTGTATAAAATATTTAAGACCTTCAGGTAAATTCTGTGCGTGTCCGACGTTAAGACGACTTGCTATGGAGAAAATTTCAGGAAGAATGTAATTTCGAAAAAAAAAGTAATAAACTAAAAAGGGTAACTATTAATTGAGTTTATTTTTCAGGTAACATATTTCCACTTAGGTACGTACTTTAGACGTAATTTGCTGCTTGCGATTACGTGACTCATACTTTGTACTAATTTCATGTTCTATGAATTTACTTGTGAAGCGACGTGCTTGTGTACATTTACTGATTTTGACAATGTTTTATTAACGAACAGTGTTATTACTTGTGTATATTATGCATCGCTTGGCTGCTATGCTTTTTCACTGATGTCATATTTTTTTATTATGTGCCTGCTGTGCTTATTTATTTAAATTGTAATTGTCAACTGATTAATTGTGCTGACTGTGGTTATGTATGTGAGTTATACTTTGTGATTTATCTGCTTGCGCCTTCATGTTTACTTATTAAGATTACATATGAACATTTATTTGCTTATGCTGATATGATGCTAATGACTTGTTTATTACGTAAGATATATGTTTGCTGCTGTGCGTATGGATTGCATATTTACACATCTCTGTTTGTTGTCACAACTACTCTTCAATTTAGAATATAGCAATGCTGATATACTGTGTACGTACATGGAGTTTAGGCCACACTACGGTATTAATTATAGATGGTTCGCTTGACGGAGACTCGTTATAGGGATTGTGATGCATCCACTTGTTGACATTCTGTTCTCTACTGGTATATTTACTCGATATTGCATGTTTTGCTTACGCTCAGTGCCTTATATTTTTAAGATAAGAAAATGAACTGCTATAATGCTACGAACGACGTTAATACAAGAAACTGCATAGAAGTCACATGAGCTGGAGGTTTTATGGAAGCTGTATAAATTTATGCTAATAGGAAGGAAGCTAACGACATGACATACCAAAACTAGGGTTAGATTATTGACAGTTATTACACTGCATTCTTCGTGAGCAATTGAAATAGGAAGTGACACTTGACACAAGAAATACTCCACATGTTTGCTTCTGTTTGCCATAATTTTTGAAGTGTTGTACACACTGAAATATCACGATCATTAACACTTCGTAATCGTACTTACTTACTGAAAGTTATTCAAACTAAAGGATGTTAGAGGTCATGTATGCATTTCTTTTATTTAACGATGGACAAGGTACCAAAATGTATCTTATAATTTATAATGAGTAGAAGATTTGGGTCAGATGGATTATACAGAGGTTGTGTGTGGACACTGTGTCTTCGGATTGTATGGGATGCTGAATTGAAGTTGCACTAGGATTTTGTCTGTACTTGTTCGAGGAGACTGACTAGAGGAAAGAGTTCTTATGGAAGTGACATGATATTGGTGCTGAGGTTTATATGTATTGACGTATTGAAGAGGTATTCTTGAAGTATTGAAATTATGTGATGCTGATGATTATTGGAGTTTTGGTGGATAAGAGGTAAAGTAAGTATAATCTATATGGAACAAGAAGGATGAATATGGCAGACTAGAACACTCAAGTAGAAGGAAGATTGTTTACACACACACTTTGTTAAATCACTAAGCAGTATAAACTTTTTTTTGGAGAGAGGAAGTAATTGCATATCTTGGCTCACTGACAGTTGTTCAGCAACTGTACATTTTGATCTGGCTTGGCAAACATTGGTCTTGACATGATGACTATGACGTTGACTAACTATTATTGACTGTTATACATTGCTGCCACTACTGCTTGATACACATGATGAACATAAAATTTTGACAGAATTGCATTTACACAGTTAACACTATTCAACTACACAGTAGCACTAAATGTGGATGAAAGATGAGTGAGTGTGTTTTGTGTGTTTTCCTTTTATAATCCCAGAGAAGTGATCCCAACCTATCTCCTAAATATTATTTTACTTGTTTGTTGTGGCTTGCACTGACACCCGTAAATATTATAGGTTTACTGGTATTTGTGTATTGTAATAGTTAATAGGACAATTATCTGATATCATTTGTGTGTTTGTTATGATTTGTATGTTTAGTGTAAAAGCATTGTATGTTTATTCAAACTATTGTTCATGCCTGAACTGTCTGATTAGTGATGGTGCTGCACTTTTCAACATGATGTGTGACATTTAGTCATGTTTAATTTCTGCTGATGAACAGTGTGATTAGTGAAAGTGAATATTATGGACTGCGGTCTGCACCTGTTCAACATTGCTGGTGCCACTAATGGAACTGCTTATACTGAAATGGTGTTACTTGTTGGTGTCTGCACCTGCTCAACATTGCTGGGTGCCACTGATGGACTGTTTCTACTGAAAAGATGTTACTTGTGGGTGTCTGCACCTGTTCAACATTACTGGGTGCCACTGATGGACTGTTTCTACTGAAAAGATGTTACTTGTTGGTGTTTGCACCTGTTCAACATTGCTGGTGCCACTAATGGAACTGCTTATACTGAAATGGTGTTACTTGTTGGTGTCTGCACCTGCTCAACATTGCTGGGTGCCACTGATGGACTGCTTCTGCTGAAAAGATGTCACCTGTTGCTGTGTGCACCTGCTCAACATTGCTGGTGCCACTAATGGAACTGCTTATACTGAAATGGTGTTACTTGTTGGTGTCTCCACCTATTCAACATTACTGGGTGCCACTGATGGACTGTTTCTACTGAAAAAATGTCACTTGTTGGTATTTGCACCTGTTGACCATTGCTGGGTGCTACTGCTGGAACTGTCAACTACTTGTTTCTTGGGCTATGGAAAGCGTTTATGTGAATATTTGTATAAACTGATTTTTTATGTATTACTGTTTGTGAAAAGTTATGAGACTCTTACCTGCACATATTCGTCATTGCTGACGCTATTGATTGAACTGTTTAACCACATAATACTTGTGTAAACTGTTATGTAAAGTCACATGTATGAAAGAATTTGTATTGCTTATTGTATTTTAAATATTAGGTTATTGAAAGGTCAGTGCAAAGCCAAAATTTTATCTAGTTATATGATATTTACGCATGAATAATATCTTTTATTTTTGTCCGTATTTTTTTTTTGACGAATTTGGTGGTATTTTCACCACCAATGCTGGCAAAAATACCATCAAATTCTAGCCCGTGGAGGAAGGGCATATGAAAGGTGGCTACACTGAGCCACAGCGCCAGAGATCGCGCTAGAGAGCATTGTTCCGCCGCCTCCACTGGCAGTGATTATTGAGATGTCGTAGTGGGCAGTGCTTGGGGTGAGCTCGTGGTAGTCAGTGCTTGTTAAGAACTCGTAGCAGAGAGTGTTTGTTGAGATGTGCTAGTAGAGAGTGCTTGCTGAGATGTGATACTGAAAAATTCTTGTTGAGATGTGGTAATAGCGAGTCGGTGTGGAGATATATTGTAATAATTAGAGTGATTTTGGTCAATATATGAAGGTAACGAAAAAAAATGGTTCAAATGGCTCTGAGCACTATGGGACTCAACTGCTGAGGTCATTAGTCCCCTAGAACTTAGAACTAGTTAAACCTAACTAACCTAAGGTCATCACAAACATCCATGCCCGAGGCAGGATTCGAACCTGCGACCGAAGCGGTCTTGCGGTTCCAGACTGCAGCGCCTTTAACCGCACGGCCACTTCAGCCGGCGAAGGTAACGAAACTTGATTTATTTTTCATTATTTCCATGTTTTAAATAATGCGTCATTACAGGTTCAGTCAACAAAGCATCTGGCTTGTGTTCTTGTATTAGAGTGTAATTCTGGTTTTCTTGAGTAATTATGGTATTTTTATTTTCTTTAATTAATTCAGTATAAATGATATTTAAAATTTCTTGTGTTATTGAAGAAGAACCGTGCCAGATGCGTACGTTGAGTCATACTTCCACACACAGAACAGTTACACTTGTGCTTTGGTTTCGTAGGTTTTATAGTTGCTGGGGACTTAATTAATTAATTGTGTTAATGAAAATTTCCATTTTATTCTTTGTTATTGTTCTATGCAGTCAGATAGCGTAATAATACTAGTCAGGGCCAACCGTTTACGAGACTTCGTAATCGAACAGACAGCTACTAAATCAAAAAATTAAAATTATTTGCATTTTTTATTATTTTAACTAAGCCCCCATGCACTACTTAAACATAACTAACCTAAGGACATCACACACTTTCATTCCCGAGGCAGGATTCGAACCTGCGATTGTAGCAGCAGCACGGTTCCGGACTGAAGCGCCTAGAACCGCTCGGCCACAGCGGCCGCCCTTTTTTTTAGGATGCCATACCTGGGTGCTATACCCGATATGAATTGGCAGACGTATGTCACCTAAAATCGATATTTCAGCTTATTTTACGTTTTAGTATCTAGGCCTAGACCGAAAACTCAGACACAAGGAAAAAGCTGTGGTAAATAAATGTAGCGGAGCGTGTGTATACTGCATTACATGCAATGATCGCGTCTTTAATACACAAACTGTGGTGACACAGCACTTTGTTTTTTTTAGCGTGTAGGTTCCACCTGGTGATGCGGGTTTAAGCCGCAAAATCATTTGTGTTTTAACTGACAGACAAACATCAACAGCCAGATAACAAAGTGGTCCTCTGAAGGTTCTCATTTACCGAGCAAGGGAACCACAAAAACAGGTAGACCTGAGTATGATGAAACGAGGGCTTCGCAGAAAGTAACGCACCGCATTTTTTTCTTCAACAATTCTTTGTTGAACGTAATGAGAATTACACGCACGAAAGAATGGTGTTTTATCTACACGGCGTACTTTTCCACATAATCTCTATCCCGTTCTATGGCCTTCTTCCAGCGCGAAACAATGGCGTGTATGCCCTGTCGTTACCAACCCCTGTCATGGTGGCGGAGTCAGTGCTTCACAGGGTGAATCGCCTCCTCATCGTCCTCAAAATGTCTTCCATGAATGGCATCCTTCAATGTCTCAAACAAGGGGAAGTCTGAGGGGGCTAGGTCAGGGCTGTAGGGTGGATGGGGTCCCTGACCGCTGCAAATCGTGGACCTCCGATGAACCGCCTTCTGATGACCTCACCCACCGTGCTCAGCGAGTAACTGTACTTCTGTTGATAGAAGATGCTCCGTAGACTTTGAACAAACGTTTGTGAATAATCCCCACAGTTCCTGTCCCTGCAGTGAGAAATTCAATGACGGCAAGTTGCTTGAAACGTGCATCACCTACAGACGCCATTTTGAAACTGTCCTGCGACTACTCCATCTGTCGGAAGCGGCGGAAACTTGGCACGCTCACTCAGAAGACGTCAAATAACATACTTAACGAAACTTCCTGGCAGATTAAAACTGTGTACCAGACCGAGACTCGAACTCGGGACCTTTGCCTTTCGCGGGCAAGTGCTCTACCAACTGAGCTACTCAAGCACGACTGACGCCCCTTCCTCACAGCTTTACTTCTGTTAGTACCTCGTCTCGTACTTGCCAAACTTTACAGAAGCTCTCCTGCGAGTGAATATCTCAGTCTGGAAACATCCACCAGGCTGTGGCTAAGCCATGTCTCCGCAATATCCTTTCTTTCAGGAGTGCTAGTTCCGCAAGGTTCGCAGGAGAGCTTCTGTAAAGTTTGGAAAGTAGGAGACGAGGTAGTGGCAGAAGTAAAGCTGTGAGGAAGGGGCGTGTGTCGTGCTTGGGTAGCTCAGTTGGTAGAGCACTTGCCCGCGAAAGGCAAAGGTCCCGAGTTCGAGTCTCGGTCCGGCACACAGTTTTAATCTGCCAGGAAGTTTCATACCAGCGCACACTCCCCTGCAGAGTGAATATCTCATTCAACATACATAACGTTTCGTATTCGTTGTACGGTTTTCGGCTGAGAAAAAAAAAATGTGGTGCATTATTTTCTAGGCAACCCTCGTATACGGCGAAGGTTCCACGATGCAGCCTGTGCTAATTTGCCACTAAACAAAGGAACAGGAAGTGATATAGACTTTACAAAACCGCTGCTTTGCATGTCCCTGTTCACAACACCACTTGTTCTGAGACAGAGTTTCGGAGATGCTGCGAAGCGGAAGTTGCAAAGAGCAAGTCTGTGTGAGCGTATAACTCAATGCATTGCCTCGTCCGAGCGGCCGGACAGCCCGTGTTAAACTTCCTACCCTCCCTGCGGCATTTCCCGCTCTGCGCCTCTATTTCATAGTTCTCAACGAGGGGGCAGACCCACTCGTTGCTGGCCGCGTAATGAAATCAATTAAAGAGAAACTCCCCGCCGGCGGACAAGTAAACAAAAGGGACTGACCATCGTCTCGCAGTAAACAGCGAACTCGAAATGAAACCGAGCGCCGCGCGCAAAGGAATTCCTCGCCGGCAAGTGCTGTGGCGAACAGCTTTGTTGTTTCGGTCACCACTCCAGTGGAGAACGGGGGCGGCGCGGCGTGCTGGGAGCCGCCGCTGCCGATTTCATTAGAGACGCGGGCCAACACTAATTGAGTTCTCAATACCATAAAACTCGGTCTGCGACGCCATCCCCTCCACACCCCCCCCCCCTCTTCCCCAAAAGCCATCCCACCCTTCCGCCCCCAGGCCTCGGGCTCTGCCGGAATATAGATTATTAGCCGTTTCCTGCAGTGAAAAGGAAAAGGAATTTGGCTTTTAATAGGACCTCAGTCGTGATTTTTTTTACCCCCTTCTTCTTTTCTTTTTCCGGAACGCTGCTGTTCCCGGAAGTTCAGATTATGAATATTCAAAGGGTGAATGCAATTTTTCTCATTCCGCTTACAACGTTAGTTTACCGAAATATCCGCCGAATTGAAATCCGTTATTTAATGAACCGGCAACAGCCAAATGGATTAAAGGGATCACTGGACGGTATTTGCGATTTGATTAAGATCTGGGGCGGGAGCTCATACGATGCTTCTCGCGCGTCGCTGAAAATCTTCCGCTCCAATTGAGTGCCGTGCCTCTGCGGCCATTGCAGTCATAATACGGCTGTTAACGAAATACTCCCGTGACGTCATTCACGACGAAACTTGGAGTTTTACGTCCTTGACTAAAACTTTTATAACTTAGGGGGTTACTTATCTGAACATGCATACTATAGAATCCCTGTCTTACATAAACTTATTTTTATTTGCATGTGAGTGCGTGGAGATTAATTGCCATCAAAATTAAAAACTTGGCCTACTTTGTGATTCTTGAGTTTCTCCCGGTGTATTTGATAATCAAAATATCCACGGGTCTGCTGCCGGTCTATAGTGTCCAACGGGCACAATATTTCGGCGATCATACATGTCGCCATCAACAGGTGAACTGACGGACTGATCTCCTGTGAACGTGCCGGCACGGAGATCCGTACGCTAAGGCTGCTCAGAGGGAACTGGGTTCGGTCGCGGCGGCGGCCGATTTAAATACCCTCCGCCCGCGGCGCGCTCCCTCCGCCGTCCGCGCCCCGCGCCACGGTCGCGCGGTGGAACAGATTGCGACGGCGTCTGAGATGACGTCGGTGTGATGGCTCTGTCCGCCGTGGTCGTCACAACTATACGTTTGCTCGATTTACTCTTGATTAACCCAATCGCTGGTTCCCAAGCCTTGCTAAGATTATAGCCACAGTCACGGTTTATGAGGTCGTCATTGGTGCGAATTTCGATGGCCTCTCTAACAACGCTGTCCCAGTATCTCGACGTCTGTACCAGAATCCTCGTGAGGTCATACTCCATGGCGTGATTTTCCGACAAACAATGTTCAGCGACCGCCGACTTGCTCGGATACATCAGTCGAGTGTGCCTCTGGTGTTCACGGCATCGATCCTCGACGGTACGCATCGTTTGACCAATATACGACTTGCCACATTGACACGGAATCTGGTACACGCCGGCCTTCCTCAAACCGAGGTCATCTTTGGCGCTCCCCAACAGTGCACGAGTTTTATTTGGAGGACAAAACACAGTTCCGACCCGGTGTTTCTTCAGAATGCGGGCGATTTTCCCCGAGAGTATGCCTGTGTATGGAATAAATGCAGTGCCTACCTCCTCCCTCGTGACTTCATCCATCTCAACAGGTTGTGCTGCAGTGGTTGGGCGGAGAGCACGTGGAATCTGCCACTCTGAGTACCCATTTTTTCGAAATACAGTTCTCAGATGTTCCAATTCCTGGCGTAGACTCTCTGCGTCAGAGATAGTGCGCGCCCTATGTACTAGGGTTTTAAGTACCACATTCCTCTGTGAAGGGTGGTGGCAGCTGTCTGCGTGCAAATACAGATCAGTGTGCGTTGTCTTCCGATACACCCGATGACCTAGGGTGCCGTCAGCCCTTCTCTTGACCAGGACGTCAAGGAAAGGTAATTTACCCTCCGTTTCAGTCTCCATAGTGAATTTGATGTTGGGGTGTATGGAGTTTAGATGTGTAAGGAAGTCAAGGAGTTTATCCATACCATGTGGCCAGATGACGAAAGTGTCGTGCACGTAACGGAAAAAGCAAGTAGGTTTCCATACGGATGACGACAGGGCTTCCTCCTCGAAGTTCTCCATGTACAAATTCGCTACCACCGGTGAGAGTGGGCTACCCATGGCGACTCCCTCCGTTTGTTCGTAGTATTCTCCATTAAAAAGAAAATACGTGGAAGTCAAGACATGCCTAAAAAGTTCAGTGGTCTTCTCGTCAAACTTCTGACTAATCAATTCTAGTGACTCTCGCAGGGGTACCCTCGTAAACAAGGAAACGACGTCAAAACTCACCATGATATCTGACTCATCCAACCTGAAGCTATCAAGGCGTTTAACAAAATCCACGGAATTACGGATGTGATGAGGGCATTTACCCACATAAGGACTTAATATTCCCGTCAAGTATTTGGCCAACAAATATGTAGGTGCCCTGATGTTGCTGATAATGGGGCGTAATGGTACCCCCTCTTTGTGAACCTTCGGGAGTCCATATAGTCTAGGCGGTACCGGCCCTTGGGGTAACAATTTCTTAGCGTCACCCTCCGGTAAATCTGCGTCCTCGAGAAGCGCCCTCGTCTTGTTCTCCACCTTCTTTGTAGGGTCAACGCTGATCTTCCGGTAGGAATCGTCATTTAGCAGGCTCTGCATCTTATCAGTGTAGTCCTTATGGGAGATAACAACTGTAGCATTGCCTTTGTCAGCCGGTAAGACAACAATTTCAGAGCGCTCCCTCAGATCACGAATGGCCGCCCTCTCTTTACTGCTGATATTTGACTTCATCGGCTTGGATTTCGTCAACGCACGAAAAGTTTCACGACGTATTTCCTCGGCTGATTCTGGCGGAAGTCGAGCTGCAACCTGTTCAACAGCACTAACAATTTCTGCGACCGGAGTGAACTTGGGGGTGGGAGCGAAGTTGAGACCTTTCTGCAAAACCGAGACCGCATCATCACTCAACACCATGCCACTCAAATTGATGACAGTCTTGCCCGGAACCTGCAGAGATGGTTTGTCAAGGAGACCGAACCCAGTTCCCTCTGAGCAGCCTTAGCGTACGGATCTCCGTGCCGGCACGTTCACAGGAGCTCAGTCCGCCAGTTCACCTGATGATGGCGACATGAATGATCGCCGAAATATTGTGCCCGTTGGACACTATAGACCGGCAGCACACCCGTGGATATTTTGATTGGCCTACTTTGTTTACCTACTGTGCTTGATTTTCAGTATTCAGAAGCATATCAAACTATTTGTTGAGAGAGTTAAGAAGTTCCTAACAATAGTGTTCAAGGAACTGATTGTACATTATCACACTCATTTCAGAAATAGCAGTGTTGCGACCACATATCCTTTCTTGCAGTCAACAACTTATTTCACCAAATTGTAACAATTTCAGAAGACTCCTCCTCAATGTTTCTTATGTTTCGCCGCCGAAATTATTACAAAGTACAATTTATATACATACTGTCTCACAAAGGTCAACGGCCTTGCAGCAGTGGATACACCGGTTCCGGTGAGATCACCGAAGTCAAACGCTGTCGGGTGTGGTCAGTACTTGGATGGGTGACCATCCAGGCTGCCATGCGCTGTTGCCATTTTTCGGGGTGCACTCAGCGTCGTGATGCCAATTGAGGAGCCACTCGACCGAATAGTAGCGGCTTCTGTCAGGAATACCATCATACCGACCGGGAGAGCGGTGTGCTGACCCCACGCCCCTCCTATCCGCATCTTCCCCTGAGAATGACACGGCGGTCGGATGGTCCCGGTAGGCCACTCGTGGTCTGAAGACGGAGTGCTTTACTGTTTGACAAAGAATGTGTAAAACCAAGAATTCATGGTCACACGCCTAACTGATTGGTTTTACATAGACCATCTGTCATTTTATTCACGCATGTCTCAATGTCCACCGAAGATGATCAGGCCACACGACGGTGCGTAACAGGAGGCTGAAAGCCCACAACCACCCTCTACTGCTTCGGATCACTTTGAAATTTCGTTCAATGGTCTCCACAGCAATCCGATACATGATAAGCATTATGTATGAAGCGCTCATTACGTGAAGCTCAAGTGGTTGAATGTGTGGCTATAGAGGTACGTGGCGTATCAAAACGGTTAGAATCCAGAATTTGTTAAGGAATTAATAGACGTATATACAGAAAAACAAAAATCTTCCTTCCCATAGTGGATTAGAGACACAGATTTTATAATGCCTAGATCAGCCGAACAGACAAACGAACGCTCTATTTTTGTAGAATACAATATCTGCCTGTATTATCCGAAAAAAGTGGCAAACGTATGAGTTCTAAAAACATTATTCCAGCGTATTTCACATTTTCGGATCCAGGTAGAAACTTCAGGCACAAAGATAAAGCTATGGTAAATAAATATAATGAAGCGGATGTGTGCTTAGTTACATGCAATGATTGCTCTAAGAAATATATAGCGCAAATGGGTTGATCATTTCGAATAAGATTTCAGGAACATCTTAACGTAAATAACCGACGATCTCCATTAACAGCACACATTCGCGAGGAGTCGCACAGCATCACAAACCAATCAGAAAATCTAAAAACACTTCATAAAATATAAAGAATATATTTGAATATATTAGGGGAAGTAGAAATTCGTAAACATAAAAAACGAAAACGCACAGTTCACGTTGAGAAACCAGTTGGACTTGGAGCACCATAGCATTGTGGCTAATTTTGATTGTCTGTATGGTTAGATGTTAGTATCTTATAAAATCTGTATTATTCCCGCTTGTAACGGTAGCGACCCAGCGCTGCTAGCCACGAGCATATGACGTCACAGTGTTCACATGGATGCTTCCGTTCCGCCAGCCAGCAGTCTCTTTTCGTCGTTCGTGCCGGCCGCTTTTGCCTCGCTCTACACTGAGCTCCTCTGCTGTCAGACTGGTAAGACACTGCCGTCTGAAACTTTCCAAATAGTAATTTGCATAGTGCCGCAACTAATCATGTTAACAGTAAAAATGTTTTATCACCAATCCGGCCACTTTTTAAAATTTTTTTAGCTTAGATGCAGGCAAATTCTAAAGAACGAGCGCGCGTTGTTTACCTTTCCCTCACCATATTACTGAAGATATTCCCTGAATAGTAAATTTTGGCGAGGACCGTTGGGTATGCCTATGACCTTTTAATGTCGTGGGTATATTTTAGACATTCATTTTTTATTTTAACATTCACAAAATGTAGTTTCACTGAACTATGCTTTTTCCGTGTAGGTTGCACCTGATGGTGCAACTCTAAGTCGAAAAACCGGTTGTTTTTTAATAAACAACAATTTTACCAGCCTACATTATCGCTCATTAAAACCTGTAGTGGACGTTTCGCTGTCCTAGAATCATGAAATTTCATAAGACGTTACGTATCACAGTACAAGTACACGAAAAAATACTAAGATTATTAACTGGTAAGTACATCACATAAAAAAAAATTCGTATTTGCTCTTCGCCTCTGCCTGTCCGTCCGATAAGACCCCCTTTTTTGATTAACAGATAGAGGTATAAAGTTGAAATGTACGTTAAATACTAAGGTCTACGATTTCTTGGTGGAGTAAATAATTTGAGCTTCTACGTCAATGAGACGGCCGCGGTGGCCGAGAGGTTCTAGGCGCTTCAGTCCGGAACCGCGTGACTGCTACGGTCGCAGGTTCGAATCCTGCCTCGGGCGGGGATGTGTGTGATGTCCTTAGGTATGTTAGGTTTAAGTAGTTCTAAGTTCTAGGGGACTGATGACCTCAGATGTCAGTCCCATAGTGCCCAGAGCCATTTTTTCTAAGTCAGTGCTGTCAAAAGATACATTCATGTGTGTCACATATTTTGATATTCGGTGACCCACTCGTCCCAATCTATACACTGAAGAGCCAAAGAAATTAGTTCACCCATCTAATATCGTGTAGGACCGCCGCGAACCTGCAGAAGCACCGCAACACTACGTGGCATAGACCTGACAAATGTCTGAAGTAGTGCTGGATGGAACTGACACGACGAATCCTGCAGGGCTGTCCATAAATCAGTATGAGTACGAGGGGATGGAGATCTCTTATGAACGGAACGTTGCAAGGCATCCCAGATACGCCCAATAATGTTCATGTCTGGGGAGTTTGGTGGCCAACGGAAGTGTTTAAACTCAAAAACGTGTTCCTGTAGCCACTCGGTAGCAGTTCTCGACGTTTGGATTTCGCACTGTCTTGCTGGATTTGCCGAAGTCCGTCGGAATGCACAATTGACATGAATGGATACAGGTTATCAGACAGGATGCTTACGTACGTGTCACCTGTCACAGTTGTATCTCGATGTACCAAGGATCCCGTATCACTCCAACTGCATACTCCCCACACCATTACAGAGCCTACACTAGCTTGAATAGTCTGCTGCTGACATGCAGCAGACAACATGTTTCCAGTAATCTACAGTCCACTGTCAATGTTGACGGACCCAGGCGAGGCGTACAGCTTGGTGTCGTACATGCATCAAGGGTACGAGAGTACGCATTCGGTTCAGAAAGCCCATATCGATGATGTTTCGTTGAATGGTTTGCACACTGACACTCGTTGATGGCACAGCAGTGAAACATGCAGCAATTAGCGGAAGGGTTGCTTTTCTGTCACGTTGAATTATCCTCTTCAGTCGTTTCTCCCCATTCTTGCAGGATCTTTTTCCATCCACAAAGATGTCGGAGATTTGATGTTCTACTGGATTCCTGATATTCACGGCACATTCGTGAAATGGTCTTACGGGAGAGGCCGGCCGCGGTGGTCTAGCGGTTCTGGCGCTGCAGTCCGGAACCGCGGGACTGCTACGGTCGCAGGTTCGAATCCTGCCTCGGGCATGGGTGTGTGTGATGTCCTTAGGTTAGTTAGGTTTAAGTAGTTCTAAGTTCTAGGGGACTTATGACCTAAGATGTTGAGTCCCATAGTGCTCAGAGCCATTTGAACCATTTTTTTCTTACGGGAAAATTCCAACTTCATCGCTACCTTGAGGATGCTGTGTCCCATCGCACGTGCGCCGACTGTAACAGCTCATTCAAACTCACTTAAATCTTGATAAAGTGCCATTGTGGCAGCGGAAACCGATCTAACAACTACATCGGACACTTGTTATCGTATATACGCGTTGTGGACAACAGCGCCGTATTCTGCCTATTTACATATCCCTATATTTGAATACGCATGCCTACACCAGTTTTTTTGGCTCTTGAGTGTAGATGAACTGTGTCCTCGGAGTCTCCCGTTGTGCCATGCTGTAGTAATATCATCTCACTGTACAAGCCATGTCATTTCGTATCTCAGACAGCGGACATCTCAGTCTTTAGAATGAGATTTTCACTCTGCAGCGGAGTGTGCGCTGATATGAAACTTCGTGGCAGATTAAAACTGTGTGCTGGAACGAGACTCGAACTCGGGACCTTTGCCTTTCGCGGGCAAGTGCTCTACCAACTGAGCTACCCGAGCACGATTCACGCCCCGTCCTCACAACTTTACTTCTGCCACTACCTCGTCTCCTACCTTCCAAACTGTTCTGCAAGGTTCGCAGGAGAGCTTCTGTAAAGTTTGGAAGGTAGGAGACGAGGTACTAGCAGAAGTAAAGTTGTGAGGACGCGGCGTGAGTCGTGCTTGGGTAGCTCAGTTGGTAGAGCACTTGCCCGCGAAAGGCAAAGGTCCCGATTTCGAGTCTCGGTCCGGCACACAGTTTTAATCTGCGAGGAAGCTTCGTCTCAGTCTTTGTTTTAACGTAACTTTCACCTCTAAACGATGCGAGGAGTCACTTGAAGCAACACGCGGTTCAGTCTCCACGTTTAATGGTGGGTCTCTTTTCCCCGTTACGTACCTGGGGTAGGCTAGCAAGTGCCGTTAAGTAGCTGGGGTAGGCTAGCAAGTTGCCAAAGTACATCTAACAGAAAGACTTGCACCAGATGACTGACCAACATGAAATTATTATTGTTATCTACTGACACAGTTAAGTTTTTACGGCATTCTCACTGCACGTGTCCTACTCCAAATTTGTTTGTGTGTGTGTGTGTGTGTGTGTGTGTGTGTGTGTGTGTGTGTGTGTGTGTTTTAATAGTTCAATGCCAACTGTACAAATATTATGTCAGTAACCACGGATGGTTTCTTAGTGTTTTCGTGTGTAAGTGATACTTAGTGAATCTGTCGATTAGTTTTAAATCGCTGAACGTACCTGCTACACAATGTACAGGAAAATAGACCTGGTAATAAGGACTGAGAAAGGTAGAGAACGCCGAACTGTGCAAAGTTTGTCAGAATAACCCGACGTTGAACTGCACCATTCTGGAGCTACGACCATAAAACGGCAGCAGTTTAGCCACCAGCGAAAGTAAACGCCCGTAAAAACCTGGTCGCAAAATGTTATGAGGATGCGATGCGACAGAAACTTCAGAGTGTGCTAGGGTTTTCGAGAGATAGTGCGCCAGTCAATTCTTCGAATACGTCAGCTTAATTTGCTGTAAGAAACTTGATTTGAGAAAAAAAAATTAAAATTTATATTTATGTGTTCGGTGGTTACGAGAAGACGTGCTTGGCTTTAGCGTCGTCGCCGTTCACTGAAAAATGGTTCAAATGGCTCTGAGCACTATGGGACTTAACTTCTGAGGTCATCAGTCCCCTAGAACATAGAACAACGTAAACCTAACTAACCTAAAGACATCACACACATCCATGCCCGAGGCAGGATTCGAACCTGCGACCGTAGCGGTCGCGCGGTTCCAGACTGAACCACCTAGAACCGCTCGGCTACACCGGCCGGCGCCGTTCACTGAGTTTGCGGTAGGGTGAGGTGGTCTCGTGTACATGGATGTATGGGGGAATGGCGTATTTGAAATACTATTTCATAAATCATTCATGGCGTATATGTGCTACACGGCTAACATTCCCTTAATTGTGGCTGTTAAATTTCCATGATTTTTATGAGGCGGAGTTGTATTCCACATGAGGTAGTCAGCTCTTGGCTTCTTTCTGAGAGTAGTAGGTTACGATGTTTGGTACAGAATGCACCTGGAATAAATTGATCCGAATGGATTCAATTCGCTCACTCTTTCTATCAATAGTACCTTCCAAATGTTTTGTGACTCCTAGTCTGCTTTGTTTATTCGCTGTTATCACGTATTGGGATTCTGCGTGTCCTGTGCACTAAACGTATGTATACTGCTGTATTTATCTGCTTTTGTAAAGTTAATTATCTGAGTTTGCATTCAAGCGTTACTGACCACTTATTTTCTATTAGGGACGCATTTGCGTGATTTCCACTCCGGAGACATTATACGACCGTAAGATTCAAAACAGAATCTTCGTCTTCAGCAAATGATATACTTCACCACTTCCATACTGGATTTCGCGTCAAAGCTAGCACCTATTACTCAAAAGTTATAAATCCCATCCTTAGCGTGATTTTTCAACAAATAGCGAAACTCTTGACAGTGATGCGGATGACATAGTCGTTGTGCTTTGTTATACGAAATTGTGTATCTTCGATGCATTACGTTTGAGTGTTTGTTATAACAATCTAGGGTTGACATCTCCATCGCATGGCATCTGGATATATGCCAAGTTACTGAAACACTTGCGTATTTAGTGTTTCTAGAGATGATTTCGTCCGTTCACTTAAATCCTGTTCCTTTTTGCTATGCCTAGTATTGCCTATGCGTAATTTGCATTCAAAACTTTAGTAGGTGTTAACGGTTCAGATAATTTTCTTTTGTCTTGTTGTAGTCACAAAGCGTTTCCAAGTTTGGGTTAAAAATTTTTACATCAAAGGGGTGAGCAGGGCTTTTAGGATTTAGTTCTACATCAAAAGCGACACACATATACTGCAAGCCACCATATGGGTCGTGGCGGAGGATAACCTGTACCACTCATAGCCATTTCCCTTCCTGTTCCACTTGTAAATAGAGTGAGGGAAAAACGACTGTCTGTATGCCTAATTTCTCTTATCTTCGCGGTCCTTACGGGAAATGTACGTTATCGGCAGTAGAATCAATCCGCAAAGAGCTTCAACTGCCGGTTCTATAAATTTTCTCAACATTGTTCCGCGAAAAGAACTCCGTCTTCCCTCTCTTCGTTGAGTTCACGAAGCATATCCGTAACACTAGCAGTACTCAAGAATGGGTCGCACTGGGGTTGTAGACGCGGTCTCCTTTACAAATGAACCACACTTGCATGGGGACTTAATTATAATAAAATGCAAATAATTTTAATTTTTTGCTTCAGTAGCTGTCTGTTCAGTTACAAAGTCTCGTAACGGTTGGCCCTGACTAGTATTATTACGCAATCTGACTGCATAGAACAACAACAAAGACTGAAATGAAAATTTTCGTTAACACAATTAATTAATTAAGTCCCCAGCAACTATAAAACCTACGAAACCAAAGCACAAGTATAACTGTTCTGTGTGTGGAAGTATGACTCAACGTACGCATCTGGCACGGTTCTTCTTCAATAACACAAGAAATTTTAAATATCATTTATACTGAATTAATTAAAGAAAATAGAAATACCATAATTAAGCAAGAAAACCAGAATTACACTCTAATCCAAGAACACAAGCCAGATGCTTTGTTGACTGAACCTGTAATGAAGCATTATTTACGACATTAAATAATGAAAAATAAATCAAGTTTCGTTACCTTCATATATTGACCAAAATCACTCTAATCATTACAATATATCTCCACACCGACTCGCTATTACCACATCTCAACAAGACTTTTTCAGTATCACATCTCAGCAAGCACTCCCTGCTAGCACATCTCAACAAACACTCTCTGCTACGAGTTCTTAACAAGCACTGCCCACTACGACATCTCAATAATCACTGCCAGTGGAGGCGGCGGAACAATACTCTCTAGCGCGATCTCTGGCGCTGTGGCTCAGTGTAGCCACCTTTCATATGCCCTTCCTCCACAGGCTAGAATTTGATGGTATTTTTTCCAGCATTGGTGGTGAAAATACCACCAAATTCGTCAAAAAAATACAGACAAAAATAAAAGATAATTTTAATGCGTAAATATCATATAACTAGATAAAATTTTGGCTTTGCACTGACCTTTCAATAACCTAATATATAAAATACAGTAAGCAATACAAATTCCTTCATACATGTGACTTTACATAACAGTTTACACAAGTATTATGTGGTTAAACAGTTCAATCAATAGCGTCAGTAATGACGAATATGTGCAGGTAAGAGTCTCATAACTTTTCACAAACAGTAATACACAAAAAATCAGTTTATACAAATATTCACATAAACGCTTTCCATAGCTCAAGAATAAGCAGTTGACAGTTCCAGCAGTAGCACCCAGCAATGGTCAACAGGTGCAAAAACCAACAAGTGACATTTTTCCAGTAGAAACAGTCCATCAGTGTCATCCAGTAATGTTGAATAGGTGCAGACACCAACAAGTAACACCATTTCAGTATAAGCAGTTCCATTAGTGGCACCAGCAATGTTGAGCAGGTGCCGACACCAACAAGTAACACCATTTCAGTATAAGCAGTTCCATCAGTGGCACCAGCAATGTTGAACAGGTGCAGATAACAATAGGTGACATCTTTTCAGTAGAAGCGGTCCATCAGTGGCACCCAGCAACGTTAAATAGGTGCAGACACCAACAAGTAACACCATTTCAGTATAAGCAGTTCCATTAGTGGCACCAGCAATGTTGAGCAGGTGCAGACACCAACAAGTGACATCATTTCAGTAGAAGCAGTCCATCAGTGGCACCCAGCAATGTTGAGCAGGTGCAGACATCAACAAGGAACACCGTTTCAGTATAAGCAGTTCCATCAGTGGCACCAGCAATGTTGAACAGGTGCAGATATCAACAGGTGACATCTTTTCAGTAGAAGCAGTCCATCAGTGGCACCCAGTAATGTTGAATAGGTGCAGACACCAACAAGTAACACCATTTCAGTATAAGCAGTTCCATCAGTGGCACCAGCAATGTTGAACAGGTGCAGATATCAACAGGTGACATCTTTTCAGTAGCAGTAGTCCATCAGTGGCACCCAGTAATGTTGAATAGGTGCAGACACCAACAAGTAACACTATTTCAGTATAAGCAGTTCCACTAGTGGCACCAGCAATGTTGAACAGGTGCAGACCGCAGTCCATAATATTCACTTTCACTAATCACACTGTTCATCAGCAGAAATTAAACATGTCCAGGTGGCATCCACCATGTTGAAAAGTGCAGCACCATCACTAATCAGACAGTTCAGGCATGAACAATAGTTTGAATACACATACAATGCTTTTGCACTAAACATACAAATCATAACAAACACACAAATGATATCAGATAATTGTCCTATTAACTATTACAATACACAAATACCAGTAAACCTATAATATTTATGGGTGTCAGTGCAAGCCACAACAACAAGTAAAATAATATTTAGGAGATAGGTTGGGATCACTTCTCTGGGATTATAAAAGGAAAACACACAAAACACACTCACTCATCTTTCATCCACATTTAGTGCTACTGTGTAGTTGAATAGTGTTAACTGTGTAAATGCAATTCTGTCAAAATTTTATGTTCATCATGTGTATCAAGTAGTAGTGGCAGCAATGTATAACAGTCAATAATAGTTAGTCAACGTCATAGTCATCATGTCAAGACCAATGTTTGCCAAGCCAGATCAAAATGTACGGTTGCTGAACAACTGTCAGTGAGCCAAGATATGCAAATGCTTCCTCTCTCCAAAAAAAAGTATATACTGCTTAGTGATTTAACAAAGTGTGTGTGTAGACAATCTTCCTGCTACTTTAGTGTTCTAGTCTGCCATCTTCATCCTCCTTGTTCCATATAGACCAACAAAAAAAATATGCTCCTCACTTTCTTCACCTCTTATCCACCAAAACTCCAATAATCATCAGCATTACATAATCTCAATACTTCAATAATACCTCATTTACCTTACCTCTTGTCCACGAAACTCCAATAATCATCAACTTCACATAATCTCAATACCTCAATAATACGTTGATACATATAAACCTCAGCACCAATATCATTTCACTTCCATAACAACTCTTTCCTCTAGTCAGTCTCCTCGAACAAGTACAGACAAAATCCTAGTGCAACTTCAATTCAGCATCCCATACAATCCGAAGACACAGTGTCCACACACAACCTCTGTATAATCCATCTGACACAAATTTTCTACTCATTATAAATTATAAGATACATTTTGGTTCCTTGTCCATCATTAAATAAAAGAAATGCATACATGACCTCTAACAGACTTAGTTCGAATAACTCTCAGTAATTAAGTACGATTACGAAGTGTTAATGATCGTGATATTTCAGTGTGTACACCACTTCAAAAATTATGGCAAACAGAAGCAAACATGTGGAGTATTTCTTGTGTCAAGTGTCACTTCCTATTTCAATTGCTCACGAAGAATGCAGTGAAATAACTGTTAATGGTCTAACCTAGTGTTGGTATGTCATGTCGTTAGCTTCCTTCCTATTAGCATAAATTTATACAGCTTCCATAAAACCTCCAGCTCATGTGACTTCTATGAAGTTTCTTGTACTAATGTCGTTCGTCGAATTATAGCAGTTCATTTTCTTATCTTAAAAATATAAGGCACTGAGCGTAAGCAAAACATGCAATAGCGCGACAATATACCAGTAGAGAACAGAATGTTAACAAGTGGATGCAGCACAATTCCTACAGCAAGGCTCTGCCAAGCAAACAATCTATAATTAATACCACAGTGTAACCTAAACTCTATGTTCGTACACAGTATATCAGCATTTCTATATTCTAAATTGAAGAGTAGTTATGACAACAAAACAGAAGTGTGTAAATATGCAATCCATACATACAGCAGCAAACATATATCTTACGTAATAAACAAGTCATTAGCATCATTCAGCATAAGCAAATAAATGTTCATATGTAATCTTAATAAGTAAACATGAAGGCGCAAGCAGATAAATCACAAAGTGTAACCTACATACCTAACTACAGTCAGCACAATTAATCAGATGACAATTACAATTTAAATAAATAAGCACAGCAGGCACATAATAGAAAAATATGACATCAGTGAAAAAGCATAGCAGCCAAGCGATGCATAATATATACAAATAACAAGCCTGTTCATTAATCAACCATCGTCAAAATCAGTTAATGTACACAAGCACGTCGCTTCACAAGTAAATTCATAGAACATGAAATTAGTACAAAGTATGAGTCACGTAATCGCAAGCAGCAAATTACGTCTAAAGTACGTACCTAAGTGGAAATATGTTACCTGAAAAATAAACTCAATTAATAGTTACCCTTTTTCTCCATAGCAAGACGTCTTAACGTCAGACACGCACAGAATTTACCTGAAGGTCTTAAATATTTTACACAACCGTATCCCGAAAAACACTGAACGTTAATAACATAATTTATAAAGTCACCATAGCTTTATACAGAATTTAGTTGGAGAAATTAGACTGTGTATTTGTTTACGTCTGTCAGTGCATTCGCACTGAGCGCTCGATCAGCTGTAGACGCGTGACGTAGGAGGTGATTGTTTGCGGTCAACGACAGCCTTGTGCGGCGCGCAGACTGACTGTTGCTTTGAGTATGTGCCGCCGCCAAAACACAGCGCGGTATCCTTGTATTCTCTGCATGTTTACATGTAGCTGTTAGTTTCTTACAAGTATGTCATTCCACAAAAATTTTTACGTTCGATATATGATGTATTCCCTTAGAGCGCCGACATTTAAGAGTTTCTACTTCAACAGTATTATCATGTATAATTTTGCGAATCCTATATGGACCGTTATAAAGCAGAAAAAATTTGCGACACAAGCCTTTTCCTTTATGAGACAAACGATGAGACTTAATTAACACCTTTTGACCAACTGACAAAATTTTTAAACGACCAGGACGTTTAGCTGATTTCTCTCTTCTAGCAGCCGCAGACGCAATATTTCGTAGAGCCAGGTTGACAACTTCAGAATGCCGCAGTTTCCGTGAAGGCGGAAAAGGAACGATTTCAGAAATGCGATTTGTTGGTACTTTATTTTTTAATATCAATAGAGGCGGTAAGGAAGTTGAGTCATTAGGAAGTTCATTCAGAATGTTTTGAAAAATATGAAGATACTGATCCCAAGTTCTGTGATTCTGATGACAATAAAGACGGCACAATTTATTGATTTCCTTCATCCATCTCTCTGAAGCATTAGATTGAGGGTGAAAAAGTGAAATAAAAATTGGTTTAATCTTACGACGCTGTAGAGTACGAAGCCAAATTTTAGAGCGAAACTGTGATCCATTATCTGATATAACCTTATCAACATGACCAACTTCTTTAAGAAAATGTTTGATGAAAGCATTAGATACTGAACGAGCTGTTGCATTGCGTAAAGGTGTAAAACACACATATTTTGATGTCAATTCCACTGCTACGAAAATGTACGCAAAACCATTAGTAGAACGAACCACTGGACCGAACAAATCAACTGCAGCCATGTCCTTTAATTTCGCTGGAATGATAGGAAACAACGGTGCTCTGTGAGAAACAGTTGGCGGCTTAGCCTTTTGACATAATTTGCATTTGGCAAGAACAGATCGAATACGGTTTTCCATATTACTGAAGTAGCAATTTTCTCGCAATTTATGAAAGCATTTTCTGGGACCAAAGTGGGCATAACTGAAATGTGTTTACCAAATCAATTTATTGACCCACTCATCAGGAATACAAACTAACCAAACAGAGTTGTCGACCGATTTTCGTTTGAAAAGAATGTCATTGCGAACTAAATAATGCTGTCTAATCGCTACGCTTTCCTTTCTCCTCCACTTCTCCTTAATGTCCTTCCAGATTGGATCCTTATTTTGCTCCTTAGCGATGACCTGGAGCGAAGACGAAATAAAGTTCTCAAACGCAACACCTTGAATGTACATCAAACAATAATGGTTTTCTTTGCAGTCCTCTTCAGCACTTTGTTTCAAACCCATAGGTGCACGTGATAAAGCATCAGCAACAATATTTGAAGAACCCTGTATGTCAACAATACCAAAATCAAATTCTTGTAGGTACAACGCCCATCGTGACAATCTGCCATGAGTTAATTTTGTCGACATAAGAAATTCCAAAGCTCGATGATCAGTGTAAACCTTAGTATGTCTGCCATACAAAAATGTGCGAAATTTTGTGAAAGCCCAAACAACAGCCAAAGCTTCAAGTTCCGTAATCGAATAATTCTTTTCGGATTTAGAGAGAACACGACTTCCAAAGGCAATAGTTTTCTGTACTACAACGCCGTCTTCTTCTATCTCTTGAAATAAATGTGCACCTAGGCCTTTGTATGATGAGTCCGTCGCCAAACAAAAATCTTTAGATAAATCCGGATGTGAAAGAAGTGGAGCAGCAACTAAAGCATCACGAAGTTGTTCAAATTCTGATTGAGCTTCCTCATCCCAACACCAATTAGAATTTTTTCCAGATAGTTCACATAAACGAGGTGTGGCCAAATTGTCCAATCTAACAAAGCGTCTAAGAAAATTACAGACACCAAGGAAACTACGAACATCACGTTTTGTGGAAGGAACAGTATAATTACGAATAGCGTCTAGTTTTTCTGGATCAGGAAGAATACCTTCTGTAGAAATAATGTGACCGAGAAATTTCACCTGTGAACGACCAAATTCAGATTTTTCCAAGTTCACTGTCATGCCAACTCGTGCAAAAATACGTAATAATGAATCCAAAATTTTGTTGTGCTCACTCCAAGAACGTTTAGCAATAAGAATATCGTCAACATATGAAGTAATATTGTCACGAAGATAAACAGGTAAAATTTCATTTAAACTACGAATGAATGCTGCAGAAGATACAGTAAGTCCAAACGGTAATTTCCGAAACTGGTAACAGTTACCAAAGGCTAAAAAGGCAGTATATTTTCTACAATCAGGGTGGAGTTCTATTTGCCAAAAACTTGCGCGCATATCAATCGTGGATAAAACTTTAATTCCATGGAAATGTTGAAGAAGTTCATCTAAATTTTGTGGACGGTCAGTTTCAGGAATGATGATATTATTTATCTGTCTGGAATCCAGAACCAAACGAATTGACCCATCCTTTTTAAGAACAACGTGTAATGGGCTGGTATAAGGACTGACTGCTGGCTCAATAATGCCCTGATCTAACATGTATTGAAGTTCATTCTTAACCTTGTCTCTGTAAGCCAAAGGAATAGCGTACGTTTTCCCGCGAAATGGTGTGTGTTCTTTTACTTTAAATAAATATTGTAAGCCTTGTATAGTTCCTGTGTGATGACTAAACACTGTAGCATGTGAAGTCAAAATATGGTGCAGCTCTTCTCTTGCAACGTCATCTGGCACTTCAGCTTTCTTAACCTTTTCATTAATTAATTCTTCGCTACTAATTACATCCTCCATCGCGTCTCTGTATCTATTGTCATTGTCATGAATAAACACACTGTCGTCATAATGCTCAACGAAAACATCAGAAGTAAGAAACCTTAAACATTTTGTATCTGATTCAGATCTTGCTAAACACTCGAAAAATTTCAAACATTTCGGCATTCCGGCAACAGTCAAATTCACACTTCCTTCTTTAAAGTTCAAAATTGCCTTATGTGTGTTAAGAAACTCCATACCTAATATAATCTGTGTACTGAGTAATGGAACAATAATAAAATTAGCAGACAATTCGTATCCTTGACAAATGAAATTTAGGTTGGTCTGTTGTTTAACTTCCACACCTTTTCCAGAAATCGCTCCTCGAATTGTAGTTTTAGAAATAGGTAACACAGGACAGGCAATAGTTCTTTCACATATACGAAAAACTGATTCACTAATGACGTTCAATGGGCTCCCAGAGTCTAAAACTGCAGTGAACTTATTCTTACCCACACATACTTCAATAACAGGATGTAAAAATGCGTCTACATTATTTTCCTTTTCGCCTAGCAAAATGTTGGTTGGTTGGTTGGTTGGTTTGGGGAAGGAGGCCAGACAGCGTGGTCATCGGTCTCATCGGATTAGGGAAGGATGGGGAAGGAAGTCGGCCGTGCCCTTTCAGAGGAACCATCCCGGCATTTACCTGGAGTGATTTAGGGAAATCACGGAAAACCTAAATCTGGATGGCCGGACGCGGGATTGAACCGTCGTCCTCCCGAATGCGAGTCCAGTGTCTAGCAAAATGTCTCTCATATCTTCCAGGCGTACGTAATGTAAAGTTGTAGTGTCATTACTTTCTGAACCGTCTATATTGCTGCCAGAAGCCGAAGCTGCAAGTCATGGTCGATTGTTTGCGTCACGTCTTTGATTATTCCCGTCATTTCGCGGATCAATTTCTACTATTTCCACTTGTCTCTCTGAATTTCTGTCACGCGGAGGATGCCAATTAGGTCCTTCCTGTCTGTTAGATGCAAATTCTTGGTTGTGTCTGTTATTAAAATTTCTGTTTTCCTGTCTGTCTGCATAACTACTTCTTGTATAATTTCGACTGTCACTTCTGAAATTACTGTTAGACCTACTACCCTGATTATTTCTGTAGTAAGAATTTCTATTACTGTATGGATAATTTCTGTCTTGATGATACCGATTACTGTTTCCGTATGATTGATCATTCCGGTGCGAATTACCGTTATTATAATTGTCTGTGTAATTTCTGTTAGAACGTCTGTTATTGTCATAAGGCTGGTATCTATTGTCCTGTCTGTTACGTCTGTCATTCTCAAAGTTACCCATATAACGCCCGTTCCGATCACTATCCCTTTTCTCTGAACATTTATCGTAATTACTGTTACTGAAAAAGTTACAAGAAGTCCCGCGTCGTTGTCATACTCAAGTTCTTGTAACAAAGTCTTAAAAGTCTCAATGTCGTCTTTACATCTTCCAGCTAAAGCAATTTGTCTTATGGATTGTGGCAGCTTAGTTAAACAAATGCGAATTAATTCAGTCGGGCTATAAGGGTTGGACAGGAACTGATTCTTTCGAATCATGTCTTCAAAGTATTCTGCCGGCGTGCGGAACTCAGACTGTTTAAAATTACGCTGCATAATCAGACTATGTTTGACTCTGTCTTGTGTGTTTTCGGACCAATATGCCGATAGAAATGCATGATAAAAATCATTCAGATTATTACAATCTCTAATGAGTGCGCGCATCCGCGTCGCCGGTTCGTTTTCTAAATATCCACACATAAATTCCAGTTTGTGACTTAGTGGCCAATTTGGTGGGAGTGCATACATAAATTGATCTAACCATGCACATGGATGTATGTCATTCTTAGAGTTACGAAAGATCTTAAATTTCCGAACAGTCAAAAAGTGTTTATAGTCAAAGTTTTCGCCTCGTGGAGACAAAGACCTACCGCGTCTGTCCCAGTCCCAGTGTTGATTATTGTCAAATTCGCGCGTCTGGCGCTCTCTTGTTGCATCCCGTAAATGAAACAAATTACCTTCTTCAACCCCCCCTGGTATCTGTGATTCTAAATTTCTTTTGCTGTCTTTTCCTACGATTTCGCCTTCAATTTGTTTGACTTGCATTCGTAATGCCTCAAATTCCCTTTTAACGCGTTCATTAAATTTTCCCTGATTTTCAACATGTTTATTTATGTTCTGGAACTCTTCGGTTTCTGAAAATGGTAATGGAGCTGTATCATACGAATCTCTGTCCCCATGTAAACTAAGATTTGTCAATTTATCTGAAATTTCCTCAACTCTTTCCGATAAATCACCTAATTGCTCTTTCTGTTTATTTACGTCTTCCGTAAGTGTCGCGACTCGGGTTTCAGTATTGTCACATTTAGTAGTTAACTGTTCACATTGTTGCGTTAAGTTATTTATTCTGTCATTTGGTACGGATTCCTCGATTCTCTCAAATATTTCTTCCTTATCGTGTGCATGTTGTAAATTTAACTCTGAAAATTTTTGTACTATCACGCGATCTCTTTCTTCCTGTTCTCTATCTTGTTCCCTTTGTCTAATCTCCACTGCAACTAATCTATTATTGTGAGCATTCAAAATCGGTTGTACTTCTTCTCTGATTTCTTTCTTTAATTCATCTTTCATGTTTTTGAAACATGTCCCTATTCGTGAATCTAACCGTGTTTCCATTGTTTCCATCTCTGTTTTAATTGTTCCTATTTGTGATCCCAACTGTGATCCCAGTGAGTCTAACCGTGATTCCATTGTTCCCTTTTGTGAGTCTAACCGTTTTTCCATTGTTCCCATCTGTGTTACCATTGTTCCCATTTGTGATCCCAGATTTAATATTGCTCCCATCAACTGCTCCATAATAGCCGGTTCGAAATTCTTTTCGCCCCTAACATTTCCCGCGAAACCAACTTCTTTCGTCATAGCTGTAAAGCTATCTGTGTTCGATACTATTCCAGAATATTCTGTCGTTAATCTCGAATTCTGAAAATTTTCCGATTGAGAAAAATTTTGAAATGGTTCCGGACTATTTTCCCGACTTATTAAATTGTTTTCCACTTCATTATTCATCATACTATTCTCCTGTGTTGGCGAGTTCGCCATGTCAACAATTTCGTCATTCTGACTATCCATCATTTTTGCCTTTTTCATCGATCGCGTAATCATTTACAAAACAAACAAAACTCGTCACTGTACGAAAGTTACACACAATGGCTCCTTATCTCCAACAATATCATTCACATGAAATGCTTCCCTCAAACACGATTAATGAACAATAGAAGAATGACGATTACCAAATCTACACATGCAATATAGACTACAATTACTAAACTACAAATTACTACAACAATTCTACTGTCTACTATTTTTACAATCAGAAGAATTCCAAATGGAATAAGAGAACTAGGCGGCAGTACGGTAAGAGAAGATGACAAACAATAAACGGAATGAATACGAGCCGCGCTCGTACTGCTCATTCGAAGTTTAGATTACTTGTGTCGTCCTAAATGTAGAAAAATGTAATTTAACGCTGGATAAGGAAATTAATGCTCGATAAGGAAATTAATGCCGAAGCAGCGGTCGCCACGTGCATGGGGGCTTAATTAAAATATAATGCAAATAATTTTAATTTTTTTTTGCTTTAGTAGCTGTCTGTTCGGTTACGAAGTCTCGTAACGGTTGGCCCTGACTAGTATTACCGAGCGAGGTGGCGCAGTGGTAGCACACTGGACTCGCATTCGGGAGGACGACGGTTCAATCCCGTCTCCAGCTATCCTGATTTAGGTTTTCCGTGATTTCCCTAAATCGTTTCAGGCAAATGCCGGGATGGTTCCTTTGAAAGG
The DNA here is from genome assembly GCF_023898315.1 of Schistocerca nitens. Lineage (NCBI taxonomy): Eukaryota > Metazoa > Arthropoda > Insecta > Orthoptera > Acrididae > Schistocerca > Schistocerca nitens. The sequence continues at coordinate 76,380,348 of NC_064614.1, forward strand.
GCACGGCCGATTTCCTTCCAAATCCTTCCCTAATCCGAGCTTGCGCTCCGTCTCTAATGACCTCGTTGTCGACGGGACGTTAAACACTAACCACCACCACCACTGACTAATATTATTACGCAATCTGACTGCATAGAACAACAACAAAGACTGAAATGAAAATTTTCGTTAACACAATTAATTAATTAAGTCCCCAGCAACTATAAAACCTACGAAACCAAAGCACAAGTATAACTGTTCTGTGTGTGGAAGTATGACTCAACGTACGCATCTGGCACGGTTCTTCTTCAATAACACAAGAAATTTTAAATATCATTTATACTGAATTAATTAAAGAAAATAGAAATACCATAATTAAGCAAGAAAACCAGAATTACACTCTAATCCAAGAACACAAGCCAGATGCTTTGTTGACTGAACCTGTAATGAAGCATTATTTACGACATTAAATAATGAAAAATAAATCAAGTTTCGTTACCTTCATATATTGACCAAAATCACTCTAATCATTACAATATATCTCCACACCGACTCGCTATTACCACATCTCAACAAGACTTTTTCAGTATCACATCTCAGCAAGCACTCCCTGCTAGCACATCTCAACAAACACTCTCTGCTACGAGTTCTTAACAAGCACTGCCCACTACGACATCTCAATAATCACTGCCAGTGGAGGCGGCGGAACAATACTCTCTAGCGCGATCTCTGGCGCTGTGGCTCAGTGTAGCCACCTTTCACACTTCCCTAAAATGCTCCATATAAACGAAGGCCATTCGCCTTTGCTACTACTGTCCTTACACGCTTGTTCCACGTCATATCACTTTGCTACGCTATGCCGAGATATTTACACCTAGATACTTAATCGACTTGACTATGTCAAGCAGTACAATGTATTCGAACATTAAGGCATTAATTTCCTTATCCAGCGTTAAATTACATTTTTCTACATTTAGGACGACACAAGTAATCTAAACTTCGAATGAGCAGTACGAGCGCGGCTCGTATTCATTCCGTTTATTGTTTGTCATCTTCTCTTACCGTACTGCCGCCTAGTTTTCTTATTCCATTTACTGGCGTCACACGCCTTGCCTTACCTGCCCGTGAGTGGCAGAAGCAGCAGCTCTTATCGATAAGTGCTCTGTTGTACTATCTCTGGAGCGACCGATAGTATTTCCGGGTCGTCGTCTGTCGGGAGTTCAGTCGGGACGGAGCGCCAGTGACCTTTGGTTGGTCGTTCGGACGGTCGTCTCATCGGGCGTAATATATTTGGCCTTCTGACTATTTCTCGGCCTCGTCGGTTGGTCACCTTGCCGGACGTGGGTCGGTTCCTTCCTTGTGCAGAGGTGTCGTGGCCAATGGGCAAGAGTTACCTCTGCATGGTTGGGTCCGAGCCAGTGTGCTCGGGTCGCCGTGTCTCCGAATTCCGAACGAACATCGAGTTGAGTCGGGTTGTAGCTACAGTCAGCTTCAGACAGCCGACACTCGCCCGACCGTTGCCGACACACGTAACTCCAGTGGGAACGACCTCGGTCGGTCGTTCGTCTCATTGGACGACGTGTATTTGGTCGCCGACCACTCGTGGAAACTCTCTGTGTGTCGAATTTATTCGTCCTTGTTGACCCACAGTGATTGCTTTTACGGTTGTTCGAGTTCTTGTGCAAGTGTGCTTACGTGGAACCGTGTGTAGCTTCTGTGATTTCCACTGATCAGATGGATGCTGTCTGCATTCTGGAGTAGTTAGTCGGTTGGTTGAAATAAAGCAGCGAGTGTATCGGGTGGAAGGGAATTGATCAGGCTGTTGGTTGGATCCTCAGCCGTCCCTAGGTCGTGTTGCCACCCTATTGTTCAGTGTTACGCTTGACTGCCTGTCTCACCTATACTGTGCCTAGAGTTTCCTCCTCAGGCCGACCCTTGGAACTCTTCTGAGCACCACTGTTTGTTGTTTGTGATTGTCGTTTTATTTGATCGCAGGTACTGTGTCTGGCTTTCAGCCGTGTATTAATATTGTCTGTTTTATGTTTAGTTTATGGCCTTCAGCCGAACTTCATAACAACTTTAAGATTATGCTTTCAGCCATGTTTCATTTAAAATTCTTGTTGCTCTGTATTTAGGCCTTCAGCAGCGTTTCTTTTAGAATCTGTGGCTTTAAAATGTAAATCCTTGTCTGTAAGGTTTCTCTGTAATTTTCTTGAATTCTTGAAAATTCCTTCAGCCGTGTTCTGTAAATGTTTATCTTAAGGTTGTCTTTGATTATTCTTGAGTAATTGTCTGGGTCTTCAGCCGACAAGATACTTCAGGTTTTCGTAAGATGTTTTTCTGTTACACTGTGTAAAAGCTTATCTTTAAAGCCTCTCTTTATTACATAAAGACAAAATTTTTATTGGGCTTTCAGCCAAATAATTAACTTGAATTTTCCTTAATATCGCCTTTAGCCGGAATTTGAAAATGCTTGGGTTTTAAAGAATTTCATTACCTGATGTGAAATATTGTTTCGGCCTTTACCCGAGAAGATATTGTAACTTAGCTTGAGTAAGGCCTTCAGCCGTCACTCTAAATCCTGGTGTTTTAAAAGCAACTTATTCTGGAGAAGTTACTCGGGCCCCCAGCGGTGAATTGATCTTTATTGTTTTAAAGAGAAAACTGTGCGTTGGTTTGAGGAGTCCAGTTGTGTGTGTTCTTGTACAACTAACAGTAATTGACCTTGGACCCTTTCCATAACCTTATACGCCCTGTCCTGCGAAACCGGATTTCACAGTACGTTTACAGCGAAAGTTAACGGTAAATTTGCGAATTTCTAGTTTTCATTGTGAGCATTGTCTTAGCTCACCCTAATGTACTGTACTTCTTAGAATAAAAGTTTATTCACACTCTCTGCACATTAGCAAAACTTAAAAGGTATGGACTGTAGCATTTATTACGAATGACGATGGGCCTTACTGTACCAGTTGTCGATTGTGTTACACGTGTAACGAAACCGGTCATAGATACAAAAAGTTACCTTTGCTTTGACTGTTCAGCTGTAAACATTATCTACAAATAATGTAATTAGTAGTAGCACACTTTAACGTAACAAATTTCTTAGAACGCTTACACATCTGTGCGTCCGCCACTGACTGGCATAAGTTTTATGGCTTTAACTCAACCATGGTGTACTTCCGAGTTGTGGTTATCTGCAAAATTTTGTTCGATTCGACCTACCCTGGTCTGTTCTGATATTATCAGGTTGTTTCTCCAGATCCTGTATGTTGTGCGTAACTGTGAATTCGAAAAGCTGTCATACTGTCAAGTAGAGAACCCAGTGACACACGGGCCGCTGGAGGGACATATCTACGTGGCGGAAACCTAAAATTGGCGCATATGTAACTGCTTCCGGTAGATTGAGAAGGTGTGCACTGATAACCCAGTCTGCCAGAAAGTATATAAAACTTACTGTATCGCAGTGGGTCAGTATTATTTTAATGTAATTTTGCAGATAATATTTCTTTGTTACCTAAAAGGTAAGCGTATTTCCCAAGCATAAACAATGTATATCTTTTTAAGTTATTAATACGAACGTAGACGTAAAATATTTAGAGTTATGTGCGTTTCGTATATTGGGCACCATTAAATCATTTATATTCGACCATTTTGAGAATAGTAGCTAAATTTTCATTGGTAGAGCATTTGGACAGCGGGAAAGCTTTAATCTGGCAATTTTTGCGGAGAATAAAATTTATGTACGTGTAATAACACAAAAACGCAAAACAAGGATAATTGTATGTATTCGAATTAAATCAGGTGATGCTAAGAGAATTAGATTAGGAAACGAGACACTTAAAGTACAAGACGTGTGTTGGTGTTTGGGCAGCAGAATAACTGATGATGCCCAAAGTGGAGAGGAAAAAAAAATTAGACTGGTAACTGGAAGAAAACATTTCCGAAGAAGAGAAATTTGTTAACATCAAATATAGATTTGAGTGTCGGCAAGTATTTTCTGAAAGTAGAAAACAGACGCTTTTGAAATGTGATGCTACAGAAGATTGCTGAAAATTATGAGGGTTATCACGTAGCTAATAATTTGGTACTGATTATAACTGGGGAGAAAAGAAATTTGTGGCACAACCTGACGTCAAAGAAGGGATCGATTGATAGGTCATATTATCAGACATTAAGGGATCACCAATTTAGTACTGGAGGGAAGTGTGCGTGTGTGTGTGCGTGTGTGTGTGTGTGTGTGTGTGTGTGTGTGTGTGGGGGGGGGGGGGGGGTTAGATGGGTAATAATGGTAGGAGACCAAGAGATGAATACAGTAAGAAGATTCAGAGGAATGTAGGTTGCAGTATTCGGAGATGATTAGGCTTGCACAGGTTGGAGTACCATAGAGAGCTGCATCAAACCAAACTGAAGACCACCACAACAACGACAACAACAACAACAACAGCAACTTACCATATCGCACTAATCCAGAGCAACTGAGACAACTTGTTTGCTTGTGTAGATCAGTATTGTGGATCATTATTCTGCGAGTGTGACTACTATTCGGTAAATTCTAGGCACACTCAAATTTTACAATTTTTTAGTTATTGCATCATAAATAATAAGACTTTTTCCCGTTTCATTAGTTAGGCATCAGGTTCCTCCCTGTTCTTTAACGTTATCCCTCAATTTTTCAATTTCATTTGACAGATCAGTATAAATGTTGTTAGATTTTGTCGTGAACACGGTTATTAATGTTTTTTTGTTTTTTGCATCAGTCTACTGACTGGTTTGATGTGGCCCGCCACGAATACCTTTCCTGTGCTAACCTCTTCATTTCAGAGTAGCAACCTACGTCCTCAATTATTTGCTTGACGTATTCCAATCTCTGTCTTCCTCTACAGTTTTTGCCCTCTGCAGCTCCCTCTAGTACCATGGAAGTCATTCCCTCATGTCTTAGCAGATGTCCTATCATCCTGTCCCTTCTCCTTATCAGTGTTTTCCACATATTCCTTTCCTTTCCTCTCCGATTCTGCGTAGAACCTCATTCCTTACCTTATCAGTCCACCTAATTTTCAACATTCGTCTATAGCACCACATCTCAAATGCTTCGATTCTCTTCTCTACCGGTTTTCCCACAGTCCATGTTTCACTACCATACAATGCTGTACTCCAGACGTACATCCTCAGAAATTTCTTCCTCAAATTAAGGCCGATATTTGATATTACTAGACTTCTCTTGGCCAGAAATGCCTTTTTTGCCATAGCGAGTCTGCTTTTGATGTCCTCCTTGCTCCGTCCGTCATTGGTTATTTTACTGGCTAGGTACCAGAATTCCTTAACTTCATTGACTTCGTGACCATCAATCCTGATGTTAAGTTTCTCGCTGTTCTCATTTCTACTACTTCTCATTACTTTCGTCTTTCTCCGATTTACTCTCAAACCATACTGTGTACTCATTAGACTGTTCATTCCGTTCAGCAGATCATTTAATTCTTCTTCACTTTCAATCAGGATAGCAATGTCATCAGCGAATCGTATCATTGATATCTTTTCACCCTGTATTTTAATTCCACTCCTGAACCTTTCTTTTATTTCCATCATTGCTTCCTCGATGTACAGATTGAAGAGTAGGGGCGAAAGGCTACAGCCTTGTCTTACACCCTTCTTAATACGAGCACTTCGTTCTTGATCGTCCACTCTTATTATTTCCTCTTGGTTGTTGTACATTCTGTATATGACCCGTCTCTCCCTATAGCTTACCTCTACTTTTTTTCAGAATCTCGAACAGCTTGCACCATTTTATATTGTCGAACGCTTTTTCCAGGTCGATAAATCCTATGAAAGTGTCTTGATTTTTCTTTAGCCTTGCTTCCATTATTAGCCGCAACGTCAGAATTGCCTCTCTCGTCCCTTTACTTTTCCTAAAGCCAAACTGATCGTCACCTAGCGCATGATCAATTTTCTTTTCCATTCTTCTGTATATTATTCTTGTAAGCAGCTTCGATGCATGAGCTGTTAAGCTGATTGTGCGATAATTCTCGCACTTGTCAGCTCTTGCCGTCTTCGGAATTGTGTGGATGATGCTTTTCCGAAAGTCAGATGGTATGTCACCAGACTCACATATTCTACACACCAACGTGAATAGTCGTTTTGTTGCCATTTCCCCCAATGATTTTAGAAATTCTGATGGAATGTTATCTATCCCTTCTGCCTTATATGACCGTAAGTCCTCCAAAGCTCTTTAAATTTCGATTCTAATACTGGATCCCCTGTCTCTTCTAAATCGACTCCTGTTTCTTCTTCTATCACATCAGACAAATCTTCACCCTCATAGAGGCTTTCAATGTATTCTTTCCACCTATCTGCTCTCTCATCTGCGTTTAACAATTGAATTCCCGTTGCACTCTTAATGTTACCACCGTTGCTTTTAATGTCACCAAAGGTTGTTTTGACTTTCCTGTATGCTGAGTCTGTCCTTCCGACAATCATATCTTTTTCGATGTCTTCACATTTTTCCTGCAGCCATTTCTTCTTAGCTTCCCTGCACTTCCTATTTATTTCATTCCTCAGCGACTTGTATTTCTGTATTCCTGATTTTCCCGGAACATGTTTGTACTTCCTCCTTTCATCAATCAACTGAAGTATTTCTTCTGTTACCCATGGTTTCTTCGCAGCTACCATCTTTGTACATATGTTTTCCTTCCCAACTTCTGTGATGGCCCTTTTTAGAGATGTCCATTCCTCTTCAACTGTACTGCCTACTGCGCTATTCCTTATTGCTGTATCTATAGCGTTAGAGAACTTCAAACGTATCTCGTCATTCCTTAGTACTTCCGTATTCCACTTCTTTGCGTATTGATTCTTCCTGACTAATGTCTTGAACTTCAGCCTACTCTTCATCACTACTATATTGTGATCTGAGACTATAACTGCTCCTGGGTACGCCTTACAATCCAGTATCTGATTTCGGAATCTCTGTCTGACCATGATGTAATCTAATTGAAATCTTCCCGTATCTCCCGGCGTTTTCCAAGTATACCACCTCCTCTTGTGATTCTTGAACAGGGTATTCGCTATTACTAGCTGAAACTTGTTACAGAACTCAATTAGTCTTTCTCCTCTTTCATTCCTCGTCCCAAGCCCATATTCTCCTGTAACGTTTTCTTCTACTCCTTCCCCTACAACTGCATTCCAGTCGCCCATGACTATTAGATTTTCGTCCCCCTTTACATACTGCATTACCCTTTCAATATCCTCATACCCTTTCTCTATCTGTTCATCTTCAGCTTGCGACGTCGGCATGTATACCTGAACTATCGCTGCCGGTGTTGGTCTGCTGTCGATTCTGATTAGAACAACCCGGTCACTGAACTGTTCACAGTAACACACCCTCTGCCCTACCTTCCTATTCATAACGAATCCTACACCTGTTATACCATTTTCTGCTGCTGTTGATATTACCCGATACTCATCTGACCAGAAATCCTTGTCTTCCTTCCACTTCACTTCACTGACCCCTACTATATCTAGATTGAGCCTTTGCATTTCCCTACCATGTTCAAGCTTCTGACATTCCACGCCCCGACTCGTAGAACGTTATCCTTTCGTTGATTATTCAATCTTTTTCTCATGGTAACGTACTCCTTGGCAGTCCCCTCCCGGAGATCCGAATGGGGGACTATTCCGGAATCTTTTGCCAATGGAGAGATCATCATGACACTTCTTCAATTACAGGCCACATGTCCTGTGGATACACGTTACGTGTCTTTAATGCAGTGGTTTCCATTGCCTTCTGCATCCTCATGTCGTTGATCATTGCTGATTCTTCCGCCTTTAGGGGCAATTTCCCACCCCTAGGACAAGAGAGTGCCCTGAACCTCTATCTGCTCCTCCGCCCTCTTTGACAAGGCCGTTGGCAGAATGAGGCTGACTTCTTATGCCGAAAGTCTTCGGCCGCCAATGCTGATTATTTATCAAAATTTAGGCAGTGGTGGGGATCGAACCCGGGACCGAAGACGTTTTGATTAGGAATCAAAGACGCTACCCCTAGACCACGGGTACCCAATGGTAGGTAGAATAAATAACGAGACGACTGTTGGTTACTCTATAGAGCTTTTCGAAAGTGGTTGGACTGCTGCAGGATATTGGTTACTGGTGAAGAAGTGACTGTTTTAATCCTGCCCCTTGAGCCGTATTCCATTCGATTGTCGGTTTTAGGCGCTTCAGTCCGGAGCCGCGCGACTGCTACGGTCGCAGGTTCGAATCCTCCCTCGGGCATGGATGTGTGTGATGTCCTTAGGTTAGTTAGGTTTAAGAAGTTCTAGGTTCTAGGGGACTGATGACCTCAGATGTTAAGTCCCATAGTGCTCAGAGCCATTTGAACCATTTTTTGTTCGATTGTGTGCATGTAGAAGTGCAGAGGTAACAAACCAGTCCCGCCAACAGTTTTCTTTTTGTTGTTGTCTAAGACACAAAAAGACCCATCACAAATGGGACGGAAGTCAGCAGATGTGATGTACATGTACCGACGAAAAATGATTATAATTTCAGAAAACTGGATGACTCTTTCAAGAGAATGAGCTCCACAAACTGAAGAATTCAATAATGCGTTGGTTCACTTCTGGCCCTTACGCTAGCAGTTATTCGGCTAGGCATTGGTTGGCAGAGTTAATGGATGTCCTCCTGAGGGATATTATGCCAAATTCGGTCCAATTGGTGCGTTAGAGCGTCAAAATCCTGAGCTGGTTAGAGGGCGCAGCCCATAACGGAGAGATCCTGCGACGTTGTTTGGCCACGGTAGGGTTTTGCAATCACGAAGAGAAGCAGTGTAAACTCTTACCGTTCGCAAGCGGGCATCATCTCGCTGAAATATAATCGCAGGATGGATTGCCAGGAAGGACAACGAAACAGTGCGTAGAATTTCATCGACATACCGCGGTGCTGTCCGCCCTTGGTAGCTGAGTGGTCAGCATGCATCAATGTTATAAATAAATACTATTAAAAACAGTCTTGATCACGATTTATTTAACAAGGTGACCGGTTTCGACCGCTACTGTGGTCATCTTCAGACCACTGAGTAGGAACCTCTTTCTGTTGGAGAAAGTGATTCTCCAACAGAAAGAGGTTCCTACTCAGTGGTCTGAAGATGACCACAGTAGTGGTCGAAACTGGTCACCTTGTTAAATAAATCGTGATCAAGACTGTTTTTAATAGTAATTATAAGGCATTGATCACTGCTGTTCCCGTAATGCATTCAAAAGTAATTCATCAATGTTATACCTTACGGCCCGGGTTCGATTCCCTGCTGGTTCGGAGATTTTGCCCTCTCAGGGATTTGGTATTGTGCTGACCTTATCATCATTATTTCATCCCCATCGACGCACAAGTCGCCGCCGAAGTGGCGTCAACTCGAAACACTTGCACCAGGCGAGCGGTCTACCCGACGGGACGCCCTACCCACACAGCATTTCCATTTACCGCTCTGTGGTAAGTGTGTCACTGATCACAACCAAAGGCGTCCTGCTATGAAAGACTATAGCACTTCCAACCATCCTTCCTTGTTGTCAGCCAATATGCCGGGGGATAGTCAGGCTGCGTACCCCACCGATGTGCAGGGCTCTCCAGAAACATCTGCGGCCCGGAATCTCTTTGACTGGATCCTGCTTGAACTGAGCCCCAATGACCAACGAAGACTTGTCTGGAGACGCCACGGACAGCGGTGGAGTACAATCCTGACTGTCGTTAGCCGTATGGCACCCCAGCCAGGAGTGGTGGTCTGGAGTTTAATTTCTTTTCATATCGGGGGGTATATAGAGGGTCTATACAAGGGCGATGTACTTGAGGACAATATTATGGAAATGGAAGAGGATGTAGATGAAGATGAAATGGGAGACATGATACTGCGTGAAGAGTTTGACAGAGCACTGAAAGACCTGAGTCGAAACAAGGCCCCGGGAGTAGACAACATTCCATTAGAACTACTGACGGCCTTGGGAGAGCCAGTCCTGACAAAACTCTATCATCCGGTGAGCAGATGTATGAAACAGATGAAATACCCACAGACTTCAAGAAGAATATAATAATTCCAATCCCAAAGAAATCAGGTGTTGACAGATGTGAAAATTACCGAACTATCAGTTTAATAAGCCACGACTGCAAAATACTAACGCGAATTCTTTACAGACGAATGGAAAAACTAGAAGAAGTCGACCTAGGGGAAGATCAGTTTGGATTCCGTAGAAATATTGGAACACGTGAGGCAGTACTGACCCTACGACCTATCTTAGAAGCTAGATTAAGGAAAGGCAAACCTACGTTTCTAGCATTTGTAGACTTAGAGAAAGCTTTTGACAATGTTGACTGGAATACTCTCTTTCAAATTCTGAAGGTGGCAGGGGTAAAATATAGGGAGCGAAAGGGTATTTACAATTTGTATAGAAACCAAATGGCAGTTATAAGAGTCGAGGGACATGAAAGGGAAGCAGCGGTTGGGAAGGGAGTAAGACAGGGTTGTAGCCTCTCCCCGATGTTATTCAATCTGTATATTGAGCAAGCAGTGAAGGAAACAAAAGAAAAATTCGGAGTAGGTATTAAAATCCATGGAGAAGAAATAAAAACTTTAAGGTTCGCCGATGTCATTGTAATTCTGTCAGAGACAGCAAAAGACGTCAAAGAGCAGTTGAATGGAATGGATAGTGTCTTGAAAGGAGGATATAAGATGAACATCAACAAAAGCAAAACGAGGATAATAGAATGTAGTCAAATTAAATCGGGTGATGCTGAGGGGATTAGATTAGGAAATGAGACACTTAAAGTAGTAAAGGAGTTTTGCTATTTGGGGAGTAAAATAACTGATGATGGTCGAAGTAGAGGATATAAAATGTAGACTGGCAATGGGAAGGAAAGCGTTTCTGAAGAAGAGAAATTTGTTAACATCGAGTATAGATTTCAGTGTCAGGAAGTCGTTTCTGAAAGTATTTGTATGGAGTATAGCCATGTATGGAAGTGAAACATGGACGATAAATAGTTTAGACAAGAACATAATAGAAGCTTTCGAAATGTGGTGCTACAGAAGAATGCTGAAGTTTAGATGGGTAGATCACATAACTAATGAGGAGGTGTTGAAGAGGATTGGGGAGAAGAGAAGTTTGTGGCACAACTTGACTAGAAGAAGGGACCGGTTGGTAGGTCATGTTCTGAGGCATCAAGGGATCACAAATTTAGCATTGGAAGGCAGCGTGGAGGGTAAAAATCGTAGAGGGAGACCAAGAGATGAATACACTAAGCAGATTCAGAAGGATATAGGTTGCAGTAGCTACTGGGAGATGAAGAAGCTTGCACAGGATAGAGTAGCATGGAGAGTTGCATCAAACCAGTCTCAGGACTGAAGACCACAACAACAAACAGCAGAACCCATTTGGTTGCCGTCTGCTGTACCCTTTTATGGCACAGCGGTCCGTCGACGATATTCTATGCCCGTTTTGTTGCCCGTAATGGCAAGCAATCCTGGGCTTTTATTTCAGCAAGATAACGCTCGCGCATACGGGCGAGAGTTTCCAATGCTTGTCTTTCTCCTTGCCAAAGCCCAAGGTAGGCAACAGGGTCGCTTGTTCTCTCTTCTGTTGAACACATTTGGAGCATTACGGTCGGGGCCCCCAACCAGCTCCGGATTTTGGCGATCTAACGTGCCAATTGGGACAGAATATGGCACGTTGTCTCTCTGTCAGTCGCAAGCCGAATAACTGTTTGCATAAGGGTCAGAGGTTGACTAGCGTGTTATTGACTTGTCCAATTTGTGAAGGTCTTTCTCTTGAATAAATCACACATTTTTTTGAAATTGTGGTCGTTTGTTTGTGTGTATATGTACATCACATCTACCGATTTCCGTCTCACACGGACAATTACGTTGTGGTGCGTCGTTATGTCTTTCTTTTAAGTGTGGGTGTGGTGCTACTTCCCTGGTACACGCCGTCCTCTGCCGCCAGTAGGACTTCATCAGACGATGGAGTAGTTCGGAAACGACGGACGAGAAGGAACTTTTCACACTAAATATAGTTGGAGGTTACGCCTGATCTCCGAAAGGGCACTATGCCCGCACACGCACCGTCGTTGCGACTGCACCTGATCTCAAAAGTTCGTGTATATATTGTCCCGGCTAGTTAAGAACCATTCTCTGCCGTGTGCGTCGGGCATAAAACATCTCTTAATCACGTTGTGAATCTCGTCGTGTGAACTAGTAGTTGGAAATTGCTCGCGTTTTTCCAGAGAGATTTCATACACTTTCAACCACGACGGTTACAGAGACAGTTTTTTTTATGACTCTGGAGTAAGATATCAATTGAGTTCCAGTCTATTTTTACTGAGTAATCTGATTTAGTTACTTTAGCAGTCTGTATGCATTCGTTGAATCCTATTAAATCTGACTGTAAAAAGATTTATCAGCTTCCTGCAATTACCGTTGAATGTTCACAGATATTATTGTCTATGTAGTAGCTGATTATGGAATTCAGTAAATACTAGCAATGTCTCGTATATTTCTGTTTTATCGACACAATTAAGTTCTTAAATTAATGAGAGATGGCACTGGGGGATCAATGAAAGGAGAGTTGATCCTAGTGTGTATTGTTTCGGTATGATAACAGCGAGTCAGTACTACATGCTTTCGTGTACCTACCACCAAAGATATGCTTTTCCATGAAACTGTCCTTTGCCATTAATGTCTGATAAATTATAAATATGTCTCTGGGCCTTACAATGTCTAAGCTTCTCAATATTCACGACACAATATTAGTTATGGGTTCGAATCCTTTCAATATCTGTTCAGCATAAGTTTAGTCTTTTAACTGGCACTATTTTTCACTTCTCGTTTATTAGCGAGATCAACTTGACAAATAGCGGCAAGATACTAGTGTGATAAGGTACAAACTATTTTCGATCCCAATACTCTTTAACAATTCGCATACAGCGAATAAAGTCCTAATTCAACATAATAGTTTCCGTATTGTCAATAAATCTCTTCACAATCGTAAGTATGCGATCGTAGCGTTTCGTTTAAGACGTACTATCACCATTCACTTGAATATCAACGTTCGTACACCCAGTCACCTCTAATTGACTCTGTCTCTGAATTTATCCCAAAATAATCTAATCTCCTCCACTCCAATGTCTAATCCAGTTCTAAGAATGCAATTTAATTAGGCTTCTAATCCCAAAATTCCGACTACTACGGAAGAACTGCGAAGACACTCGCTACCGCTAAAAACAAAAACTCAAGAGACTCAACAGTTCTGCGCATTGGTTTATTACCTTTATACTTCTTTGCGTTGCTCTCTTTCGGATATCTACTCGTCGTAAAATTTTAACAAACTATTACTTCGAAATACTACTACCGTTTTTTGGCTCTTAGGGCATTTCGTATTACAGAATTTAATCTAATACTCGTTTCTGTCCAACCACTCTCTAAAGAGTGGTTACATCACACACGTGAAAACAGGTTCAAATGTGTGGTTAAATTTACCACCACGGCTCTCGCGTCATTCGTGGTCCAAATCTGAGTGCTCCCTCCAGTCTCTGTCTAGACTTCACGTAATTACCTGTTATGTAAGTAATAGGCACAAGTACAAATTCAAAATTTCTTTATCATTCACGGTTAAATCTAATTACATAGGAAGATCAACTATTTGTGCTGATTTATTTGGGATTTCGCAGTAAATTGTACGATGAACGGTCGTCTGCAGTTAATAAAAATATAATACCTTTGATTGTACAGTTTTTCTATATTACCTGCAGTTCCTGTTATGATTAATCAAAGTGTCGCAAGTATCTTATGAGAAATTATTTTCTCTTCCTGATGGTGAATCAGCTTTCTCATAAAATAGAAATAAGATTACGTAACGTTTATCAGTTCAAAATAACGGAACAAAATCATTGTGAAATGTATATAAAGCTTTGCTATATAAGCCTCAACTAGTACACGCTGGATGGCTATTGTATTTTGTCTTGTTTAATTAAATAAACTGGCATTGGATTAGATGTGCATCTAGCTATCTTTTTCCGATAGAAAGTTGTACTGTCGACGAAAGTTTCTTTTTAGCTGATGCGTCTCGCCAACCTCTTTAAAAAGGCGTCTGGTCAGTATTCGTATCTTCTTTGCTTAAACAGTTAATAATTTATTGGAGATGCGCCAAAAAATTAAATAGGAAGCATGCGACTAAATTTTATGACTGGAACAGTACTGCAAAAATGCTGAAGAGGTCACTTAATGGATCATCATCAGCAGGTGAATGAATAACTCTAATACTATGCGTTTCAGGATAATCCGTCATCAGATATCTGTGAAACAGAGGATTAAGAGTAATGTAGTAAAAGCAACATCGCTGGCATGGTGCACCATAAAAATATCCACAGGTTATAAGTAAAGTTCACATAGCAGATACAACGAGTTGTACAGATGAACTGAAGTTATATGTGATATACATAACTGTCAGAGGCAGACTGACTGTTACGCAGTGATAACAGCAGCAAGAAATAAAATGCAGGCGGGAAGCGGCTGTAGTGTACCATTAGTGGCCTACACTGCGACAAGTGCCAAACAGGTATTTATGTGATGCAGCTCTTTAAGGAGTTACTTAAGGTATAGACAATGTGAAACATTCGCATAGTTAAATTCGCCCAACATCTCAGGCCAAGCCCTTAAAATAATTCTACATACGTAAAATGATCCAGGTAAGAACTTGAGAAATTACTTACAGAACTGTTCATTTAGAGCGCCAATGAAACATACGTACAAACTGTAACAGTTTTACAGAAGTAAAATAATGAATTTTTCTTTTAAAAAGTATACAAGCATATAAAAGATATTCACGTAAGTATATTATATAAGGATGGGTCATAAAAAGAAGTATCATTATTAACGTCCTGAGAGAGGTAGCGCAGTGATTAGCACACAGGACACGCATTCGGGAGGACGACGGTTCAAATCCACGTCCGGCCATGCTGATTTACGTTTTAGATGATTTCGCTAAATCGCTTCAGACAAATTCCGGTATGGTTCTTTTGAAAGGGCATGGCCGACTTTCTTCCCCATCCTTCCGTAATCCAATGGAACCGAAGTCCTTCCCTCAAATCAACCACCTAAACTAAAAACGGCTCTTATTTTGGTGCCCTACTATAGATATTGTGAATATAACAATAATATTATTACATAGAGGTAAAGAGTATAGCTGTAATCAGAGTATAGTAACGGCATGAAAGTCAGTTTCAAACATTTCTGTTGAAATGTGATAAAGTTACTGCTTCGACTTTCAACATACAAGCCATATTGGATGTACTGGATGCACCTCTGATTACGTCATTATGTTAATTCAGGCCACACGTTGTATTGAATTTCGACACCATTATCGTCAATGTCTGTTTATAGAATTTTTATAAACGCAAACAAAGAACTTTAAGGAGCCATAATAATATGCATAATTCGAAATATATCATTGAGGGTGAGTGCTTGGGATCAGTTGACACCTGTAAGTAATAGTTCTTTGTATCCATTACTAAGCAGGTAACAAATGTTGTTCTGAAATAAAAGAGATGTAAAATATTTTAATATTTTTTCCATTATTCCCGGTAACTGGGCGAATGTCATTAGTTTCTAGATAGCGAGAAAGTATGTTTGATTACAAACTTATTTTTGCACTTATCAGTTCGCAAGTGGAAAATGATTTGATGTACTTAGCAATGGACACGGGACCAAATAGTAAAATTTTTAGCTCGTCTGCCTGTACTATGAAGAATAGGTGACTCTCCGACTACTGGCAGTTGATTGTCTTGTAACCTCCCGATTCCTAATTACCATATTGGACTGCGATATAAATGAACGACTTCGTGTATGCTTAATGAGGTTGTACATTGAGTAAGGCTAATGCTACTGAAAGAAAATAATACCGGTTAGTAGGAGAAAAAGTATGCAAAGGGCCCTCCTGGAGGAAGAATCTATTCTAAATCTAATCTAAATACTGATGATAATTTTGAAATGGGTGGAATTTAGTGCAGTCGTTCATAAATCACACTGGGGAGAAGGGGTGCCATGAAAAACTTAATACAAAAAATACTAGTTAACAAAAAAAGGATGATTAAATGGTCGCCAGCCCACTGAGGCAGTGAATATCCAAAGTCCTAAGAACGTAATGCCAAAAACATAAAAAAAATAAAAAAAATAAGCAAATAATCACGGGCGTGAGAACAGAAGGTCGTCACACTTTTCCACAACACAATAGCTTACGAGAAAATAAATGAATCAGAAAGCAATGAGTTTGCAGTTACTTATTGTGAAATAGTACATTTTGAAAGCAAAGTTAAATGAAGTTGCTGGTTAAATAAATGATTGTCTGTAACTGAATCATTTGTATATAAAGAATGACGTTCAGTAACAGCGTAACGTGATGCGAAACTTGGAAATGGACAAGCAATTTTATTTCAGTTATTGAAATGTGTGTTGAATTTACTTCAAGCAAATGAGCAACCGATTTACTTTTAACATAAGAACAATAAAATAGGTATCAAGCCAACAGATGTTACTTGTTAAGCTAAATATCGAATACATAAAGTTGTGCAGTCCCAATTTTTCTGTATCTATAGCTATTAGTTTTGCCAGTGAAGTTTTACTTTACTGTAAATGAGTGAAGTTAGTACTCAGAATTGTAACATAGTGAACAGTTACTGAGACAACAAAATTTAGACTGAACTGGTCATTAGTAAACAAACAAAACTGACAGTAAATAGTTAATCACGTCTCATATTTCTTCGAGAATCGGTGGCTGCATGGAAAGGCAAGGGGTCTTGCTTGGCAATAATGCCTGAGGACACTGACAACACAGGTGACCTACAAGTTTTAACTATTGCAGGTTATTTTTCGAGAAAGTAAGTCATTAAAATTTCTTAAAGAAATGCCTCTGTGTAATGCCTATACAATATAACTTATAATCTGTGAGTTGTACGGGTTGTAGCTGTGCGGACGACGAAGAATGTAGCCGAAAACTATGTCGAGCTGGTGCTGCTGCTACTGCTGCTCATTGAGAACCACGAGGCATCTCTAGAGCCACGGATAATTATGGGACAGGAAATAGAACTGCAGCTGTCTCTGCCTGTCCATACCGACCGTGCTCTCAATACTGCGGATGAACGCGTAGTAGGTGCGCCTACATTGCCATGCTCGTAACTGCACACCGCGTCTGTGGAACCGCCCATCAAACACTTGGGCACTCTTTCAACACAAAAGCTGCTGTCTCTTCTCTCTGCTCGCAGCACAACAGAGACTCTCAATAAGAAAAGGTAAGGCCGGCGGTTGTGGCCGAGCGGTTCTAGGTGCTTCAGTCCGGAACCGCCAGACTGCTACGGTCGCAGGTTCGAATCCTGCCTCGGGAATGGATGTGTGTCATGTCCTTAGGTTAGTTAGGTTGAATTAGTTCTAAGTTCTAGGGGACTGATGACCTCAGATGTTAAGTCCCGTAGTCTTAAGAGCCATTTGAACCATTTTTAGAAAAGGTAAACAACGGCACAGCTACTGTTATTTCGTCATTGCTATCGATACATTTGGCGATTACTCAGCAGTTCACAATATTCACACTGTAATTATAATCGATTACACACGTTCAGAAATTAATACACCATTACATCCAGTACCTATTAAATATAGTTTCCGTTACAAAGTTCAGAAACAGCAGCTCAAAAATGGTTCAAATGGCTCTGAGCACTATGGGACTTAATATCTGAGGTCATCAGTCCACTAGACTTAGAACTACTTAAACTTAACTAACCTAAGGACATCACACACATCCATGCCAGAGGCAGGATTCGAACCTGCGACCGTAACAGCCGCGTGGTTCCAAACTGAAGCGCCTAGAACCGCTCGGCCACAGCGGCCGGCAGAAGCAGCAGTATACCACGAGTTATCAACAGATATTGAAAAGCGAAAAATTTTGGATGGCGCAGAAGATATTTTGTCTGCATTTTCGGTGTTACAGCGTTTTTCATGATATTATCACTACCCAAACTGAAGATGATCTCGTCTAGGAATATCGTAGAAAGAGAGGATACCAACAGCTGTAAATACCCCTAAAATTATCATTATTTAAGTAATTAGTCTCAACGCTTTATTAGCGTTATCTTGAGCCACCTAAACAAGGAATAAATGTAGACATTGCCTAGGTATATCATTTCCTTCTTTAGATGTTAAATGCAGTTCGAATATCCAGTTCGTGGGCAATAATGGTCAAATTACATCTTACATAAGGCACCAAGTCTTGCACACAGAGTCACATTAACAGATATCACAGCGTCCCCTCGGAACGTACTCATGAAGTAATAAGTACTATAGACGGGGAATGTCAAATTGATGCCATATTCTTAGATTTCCAGAAAGCTTTCGACACCGTTCCTCACAAGCGTCTTCTAACCAAACTGCGTGCCTACGGAGTATCGCCTCAGTTGTGCAAGTGGATTTCCTGTCAGAAAGGTCACAGTTCGTAGTAATAGACGGAATGTCATCGAGTAAAACAGAAGTAATATACGGTGTTCCCCAAGGAAGTGTTATAAGCCCTCATTGTTCCTGGTCTATATTAACGACATAGGAAACAATCTGAGTAGCCGTCTTAGATTGTTTGCAAATAACGCTGTCATTTACCGTATTGTAAAGTCATCAGATAATCAAAACGACTTGCAAAATGATTTAGATAAGATATCTGTATGGTGCGAAAAGTGACAATTGACCCTGAATAAAGAAAAGTGCGACGTTATTCACAGGAGTGCTAAAAGAAATCAGCTAAATTTTGATTACGCGATAAGTCACACAAATTAACTAAATACTTAGGGATTACAATACAAATAACCTAAATTGGAACGATCACATAGATAATATTGTGGGTAGAGCAAACCAAAGACTGCGATTCATTGGCAGAACACTTAGAAAGTGCAACAGGTCTACCAAAGGGACTGCTTACACTACGCTTGTCCGCCCTACTCAGGAGTATTGCTGTGCGGTGTGGGATCCTCATCAGGTGGGACTGACGGATGACATCGGAAAAGTACAAAGAAGGGCAGCTCCTTTTGTATTATCGCGAAATAGGGGAGATAGTGTCACAGGCATGATACGTGAATTGGAATGGCAGTCATTAAAACAAAGGCGATTTTCGTAGCGACGGGATCTTCTCATGATATTGCAATCACCAGTTTTCTCCTCCGATTGCGAAAACATTCTGTTGGCTCCCACCTACATAGGTAGAAATGGTCATCACGATAAAATAAGAGAAATCAAGGCTCGCACGGAAAAATTTAAGTGCTCGTTTTTCCCGCGTGCCGTTCGAGAGTGGAACGGTAGAGAGACACCATGAAGGTGGTTCATTGAACCCTCTGCCAGGCACTTTATTGTGAATAGCAGAGTAATCACGTAGATGTAGATGTAACGTGATGGTGGCGGTGGAAGATGGTATTGACCTTGGCGCGAGACGTCATTCGCAGAAACTAGCTCTGAATAGTCGCCGGAGTAGCTCCCGTAACGAAGCGACCGGGTCACACTGATTGCATGATGAATTCCTTCCGTACCCGGCTCTAAGGACATGATGGGCCCCCTCCAAGCTGATGCTTCGAAAACTGTTACGTCACCCATTCCCTGAGCGTACTCATGGGGCTTGTCAGATTGGTGGTCGCAAGAGTCAGCGGCACACGAGATAATATACGCCATCGCTGTTTGTTCCTAAGCATCGTTCTGACAAACACAACAAACGTAATGGAGCGTTAATAGGTATATTGGACCATATGAGGAAAAATCGTAAAATCGCAAAAGCCTTTCTAACCCCCACAAAACCTGTTTAGTTTTATGAAAGTGAGACTTGGACAATAAGGTAGCAATAAGCTAGATAAATTCTGGCGGCGGACGTTCCTAGAAGAATCACCCAATTTACAGTTTTCGTGTTCTTCGCCCTATGAACTAATTTAGCCAGCTAGTTAGAGAGGGACCTATGATTTAACATGGACTCCGACCTACAGCGATAGTCGGCTTTTTCACGGAAACGGACTCTGTCTGAGGTACAGACGTTATGAGTGATAGACTGAACGGGAATCGACCTGACTCCTTTGGATCCACAGCCCAGTACTTATTCGCTGATTCATGAATATGTAAGATAACAGAGAACAGATAAAACTAAAATTACTGTTATGTTACAACGACTGACCTGAGAGCGCCTCCATTTGTAAGCATATTTTTATAATACCAAAAAAAGAAGAAGAGACGTTGGATGACCACACAGAAGGAGGAGTCAACTGTTCGATTAATATCGGAACGTAATCTTTCTCCTCAACCTTATTTGCAAGAAGACGAAGAAAGAATTCTAACAGAGTTGACGGTCAGCTTTTGAGTGCTTCTATTCTATTCCGATGTTGCTGCAGTAGTTAACTCAGTACATACCATTCACAACACACTCAACAAGGATCCAGGAAACACTTTTTCTGGGAACTATAAATTAATAAAATCTTTATTAACAGCGACGTTCTGTCCAGTAGCTGATATACTAGTTAACTAGTTACTGTGCTTAAAGCGATCTTGTTTTTCAGAATGTGGAAGAGGAACCAGGCTAAAGCAAGCATTACAGTGAAGTGATCTAGCACCATGGCATATAACTAAGTCTTTATTGATTATAATAACACACCTCCAACTCGCTCACAAAATTAACCTCACATAATCGTGCATCTGCGAAATGAAAGGAGTGAAAGTTACCTAGGTCAGCCCAACGAATCAAACGCTATCGGCAGGCAAGTTCAGTAGAAGTTTGTTCGCCTTAAAGGGGATAATTTGTTAAATGAAATGTACGCCTTCTCAGCTGAGTGGTTACCTGCTTGCCTACCATGCAGCGGGCCCGGGTTCGATTTCCAGACGGGTTGAAGATCTTCTTCGCTCGTGGACTGGTTGTTTTGTTGTGTTGTGCTCATTATCATTTCGTCCTCATCACAGGCACGCGAGTCGCCCAATGTGGCGTCGACTGAAATCAGACTTGCACACGGCGGCCGAACTTAGCCGATCGGGGCCTCGGGGCCAGAAAAGCCATACGATCATTTCATTTTTGTTCAATTAAATTCCACTTGTCACGTGTTACTAATTCATGCAGCTCACAGTGAAACACGAAAATGTGTAGTATCTGAGAAGCATCCAATTGCTTCATTACAGTTACATGAACGAACATCTATTAACAAATTTTTCGCGTTGCCTTGAAACATTTCTTCCTGCAATATGGCTGAGTTATGTAACTCTGTAAATTTTTACAAGTTTCTTCGCGATATTAAATATCACTGTAGCCTGAAGTCCGCATACCTCTCTCACACACTGAGTATCTGCGACTGATAACTGGCGACAGTAGCGGCTAATGTATCGACTACCTGCAGCATCCGTAATGACTACCGTGGCACAACGAACACCTATCAGCAACTCCCCGAGAACCAGGATGGTGGAATCAATTTGACATCCCCCGTCGATAGTACTTCAATAAAATAAAATCGGTGCTGAATCACAGACCGTCACCTCCAACAGAGAATGGAAAGATGAAAATTCACTTCACCCGAGAAATATTACTTGCACAATTAGAAAAATCTATACGGTTTTGTGCCTTTTCAATTACACTCGGTGCTAAAATACCCGAGATGTTTTTCAGTTATAAAAGAGTAGTCAATCTCCCATCTGTTTACTATTTTTAAGTATGAAATTAGATTTTCATTTGTAATTTAAAGAACAATGGAAATATTATGAAACGAATTTTGGGAAGATGTTTTCAATTTAAAATACAATGCACTGCAAATTCCTGCTATTGTTTGTGCCGTCTCTAGAAAAATATTTTGTGGAATTAAGTCAAACTTGGTGTCATGTAGCTCTGGACTGAACGATACAAAAAATTATAGCGATCACAATAATTCAGATACTTTGTCACTACATAATAACTCCCATAGTACGGCGTGCCCTGTCTTTCACGGCCACAATGCTTTATCAGCCTCATATAGGAAGCTGCAATTTCTTCCAAGCACACTAATCCCAAGTATTAGTTTCTACATTCAAAACGGTTACATGTACATGAGCAAATTCCTTAACTCTAACTTGATTCGTGCTAGCCAGCTATGAGATACACGAGACCATTTGTATCAGTTATGAAAGTTAGCTCCGGACGTTGACTACAGAGGGAGCCACCGAGGGATCGATTTTTTAATGAATGCGAGAAAAGTTACACTATTTTATCAAAAGTATCCGGACACTCCTGTACGTAACTGACATCTAGATATCCCGAGACGCAGACCCGCCAGTACAAAAGGAGGCGATAAATATTGTGTTGTCAGCAGAGAAGCCGAAACAGTGGAGTGGGTCGATCAGGAGGGTTCAGTGACTTCGAAAGTGGATTGGGCACTTGATGTCACGTAAAGCATTCTTCAGGGACACTTCAACCTTCTGCAGCTGCACTAACTGACTGTTAATTACGTGACTGTGAAATGAAAACGTGAAGAAACAACCACAGCTGAAGCAAGATTAGGTACTGCACAAACTGACTGCTGGTGATTTGACTGAAATGGAAACGCGAAGGATCACCCACAGCTGAAGCAAGATGCGGCAGAAACATACTGACGCAGAAGCACAGTCGAGCAACGTGAAGGGTGGGACCAGCGAAAGCACTGATCCTGAATTCCAAACTCAGTGCAGGTAACACGTGCCCAGCGAGTTAAAAATAAAGATGTACAACAGTCGCGCAGCTCAACATAAGTGACACGTTACTGTAGACAGTACTAGGCGACACTGAAGATGTGACGAGCGACACCGGTGGACAGCGGACGACTGGAAAAAGAGTGGTTTGGCATAATGAATCATTCCACTGGAAGGGTTAGGGTTTGATGAATGCCTGGAGTAAGTTTGTTGCTGTCATGTGAAGTACGGAGGAGGTGGTTTTACGGTGTGAGGGTGTTTTTCTTCGCTATTGTGTGGCTCCTTACTGCGCTTAAGAAAATGATAAATGCAGACGAATATGAACGTACAGGGGGTAGGTGAAATAATGTAAACACTGTATAGTTTCCAGTGGAATGTTACGATACTCTTCATTCAGAACCTCATCTAATTCCTGTTGTGACGAAAGAGGTGGAAATCTGCTCCTGAATCTGCACTCGAATACCGCCCACAAGGGTTCGACAGTGTTCAAGTCCTGAGACTGTGCTGGCAGTTCAGTTGTATGCTCCTCATACCACGATCGTACTGTCCTGGCTGTGTGAATGGGTGCATTACCGTACTGAAATATGGCATCGTTGTTGGGGAACAACATTTGATCGTGGAGTGCACCTCATCACCCGAAATGTTCACATAGTAGTTGGCTGTAACATGACCATTCAGACTAATGATGGGACCAGCAGAATACCATGATAGGGCTGCCCACACCATCACACCTCCACCCCCGTGCTTAACCGTTGGAATCAAGCATTCAGGATTGTAGGATTCTTTTGGTGTTCTCCAGACGTAATCCCGGTCCGATATTGGACCATATGACGTGCTTCCACTGATAACCCGTAGAGAATGTTTTCTTCTGATAACATGTTTTACCCTTCTTTGAGTTGGCTGTTGTCACTAATGGTTTCGGTCAGTTCGTCCAATAATATTCAATTTTGGAGTTCTCGGCGGACAGTGTTGATAGATACGGGGTCTCGAAGATGGCTGCTGACCTCTGCAGTCACTTCAGCCGCCATAGTTTTGTGTTGTTTTGACACAATTCTTATCAGCATACGACGACCTCTGTCATTAGTTTTGATTTGCGTCCACCATTACATTTACACGATGATGTCTTTCCACGTTTTTTGGAGGCTGTCATGACTCTTGAAACATTATATACGTTGGCTGTCTTGGTCACTGATGCTCCAGATAATTTGGCACCCACAATATGCCCTCTTTGTAACTTTGTTAGGTCGTTCATTGCACGTCGCCCACGGCTCCCCAGTGCAGATACAAAGTGTGCAATATTGGTAAACAACCTGCACTGATGCCTAGTACGTTATGAACATACATAGTCCAGTGCGACATGTGCCTTATCTGCGTTGTTCACCGTCAAACTGAAGACTCAAGACGTTTTGATTATGAATCAAAGACGCTACCGCTAGGCCACTGGTGATACTTTACGAAAGGGGAAAGCTAATTCGCATGCATTCGCCGTCTAACAGCAGAAGCCGCTATGCAGCACTCGTATCCAACAACAGTGTTATCGTGGTATCCACTGCACCCTCAGAGGTTAAAATCTAACCTACTTCATGCAAAGAATAGATTCTAACCTACCCTAATCTCCTTTGACCCTGCCAGAAACTGACGAAGGGGATCGGACGCACTATGACCTCTGTCGACGGCGTCTAACGACCGTTGTCGGTACCACTGTGAACGCAGCCTATGGCACGCCTGTTGTCTCCATGGCTGCCCAGCTGGAGCAACGGGTGACACAATAACCGTGAACCACTGCAATAAGGCTGTGGCCGTCGCGTTATGTCCGAGGACTTCGCTGGCCTTGCGGTGATTGCGGCTCTATGTCTCGTGTCTGGTTTCCCTGACGCAGGCTCGAACCACGGACGCTCCACAGCATTAAAGATCGTACATCTTAGGTCACAGGTCGTTGGCCGAACGAGGTGGACTCCCATTCGGGAGGACGACGGTTAAATCCCGCGTCCGGCCATGCTGATTTAGGTTTTTCGTGATTTCTTTAAATCGCCACAGGAAAATGCCGGGATGGTTCCTTTGAAAGGGCACGGCCGACTTCCTTCCCCATACTTCCCTAATCCGATGAGACCGATGACCTCACTGTCTGATCTCCTTCCCCAAACAACCAAACCCCCACAGGCCGTTGGTGGCAGAGCTCAAATAAAAACACGAGATGATTTCAGTACAAAAGCGTTAGGTATTTATACACTACTGGTCATTAAAATTGCTACACCACAAAGATGAAGTGCTACAGACGCGAAATTTAATCGACAGGAAGAAGATGCTGTGATATGTAAACGACTAGCTTTTCAGAGCATTCACAGAAGGTGGGCGCCGGTGGCGACACCTACAACGTTCGTCATAAGGAAAGTTTCCAACCGATTTCTCATACACAAACAGCAGTTGACCGGCGTTGCCGCTTGAAACGTTGTTGTGATGTCTCGTGTAAGGAGGAGAAATGTGTACCATCACGTTTCCTACTTTGATAAAAGTCGGATTGTAGCCTATCGCGATTGCGGTTTATCGTATCGCGACATTGTGCTCCCGTTGGTCGAGATCCAATGACTTTTAGCAGAATATGGAATCGGTGGGTTCAGGAGGGTAATACTGAACGCCGTGCTGGATCCCAACGGCCTCGTTTCACTAGCAGTATAGATGACAGGCATCTTATCCGATAGGCTGTAAAGGATCGTGCAGTCACGTCTCAATCCCTGAGTCAACAGATGGGGACGTTTGCAAGATAACAACCATCTGCATGAACAGTTCGACGACGTTTGCAGCAGCATGGACTATCAGCTCAGAGACCATGACTACGGTTACCCTTGACGCTGCATCGCAGACAGGAGCGCCTGCGATGGTGTACTCAACGACGAACCTGGGTGCACGAATGGCAAAACGTCATTTTTTAGGATGAATCCCGGTTCTGTTTACAGCATCATTATGTTCGCATCCGTGTTTGGCGACATCGCGGTGAACGCACATTGGAAGCGTGTATTCGTCCTCGCCATACTGGCGTATCACCCGGCGTGATGGTATGGGGTGCCATTGGTTACACGTCTCGATCACCTCTTGTTCGCATTGACGGCACTTTGAACAGTGGACGTTACATTTCAGATGTGTTACGACCCTTGGATCTACCCTTCATTCGATCCCTGCGAAACCCTACATTTCAGCAGGATAATACACGACCGCATGTTGCAGCTCCTGTACGGGCCTTTCTGCATACAGAAAATGTTCGACTGCTGCCGTGGCCAGCACATTCTCCAGATCTCTCACCAATTGAAAACGTCTGGTCAATGGTGGCCGAGCAACTGGCTCGTCACAATACGCCAGTCACTACTCTTGATGAACTGTGGTGTCGTGTTGAAGCTGCATGGGAAACTGTACCTGTAAACGCCATCCAAGCTCTGTTTGACTCATTGCCCAGGCGTACCAAGGCCGTTATTACGGCCAGAGGTGGTTGTTGTGGGTACTGATTTCTCAGGGTCTATGCACCCAAATTGCGTGAAAATGTAATCACATGTCAATTCTAGTATAATATATTCGTCCAATGAATACCCGTTTATCATCTGCATTTCTTCTATGTGTAGCAATTTTAATGGCCAGTAGTGTACGTTCACCGGCTCCGTTTGTTAGGGCTTTACTGCCCCTTGTGGCTCGTATGCTAAACACTTCCGCAGTCGCTGCTGTGGAATGGTTTCCGCCTTCTTCCGGTTAGGTGCTGCTGTGTCAACTGCTTCCATTCCCCACCTGGCCACGTAAGCTCGCAGCGTACAACAGCTGAGTTGTGTTCTGCAAGGCGTAACATCTGCGCTCACCGTCAGGTGGGTCTGTAGTCTACCTCCTACTTTGCGCGTTTCTGATCAAATATGGTCGATGTGCTACAATAGGCACAGATATCATTTGTATATTATTCTGACTACACAATATAGTGATGTAAACAGGAAAAACAGGTTAATAAATTACCAAATACACTGATCTACAGCAGTATGAAACACTCATGAGTATTCGCATAGTGGATCACCATCTTATTAATTAGTGAATATGAAGAACATTGAATCAGTTATTATTGTCTTTTTACAAAATAAATTTTCGTTTTCAGCGTTAAAGAGCTGTTGAACTGCACAGTGTTTTTGTTACACTCATTTTAACCACCTGGGTGTTACTTACTTTCTGTTCCTTCGTGCAAGTCATTTTCCTCTTAAATTTACAGCATGTCATATGTTGATAAATGATAGATTTGCCGATGTAATTTTTTTTGTCATGTGACCTTTTGTTATCTTATTGCGTATGATATCTTTTGTAAATAACAGAGTTACGACTAGAAAATACATTTGGCTGGCGCATCTCCTTTCGAAAGCATGCGATATTGTATCGCTAGGTACCTGTATCTCCCCGCAATTGTTAATTGGAAGATCCGGAATACTACTTGCACTCCTTTGTTAACGGCTTCCAAGCCTCACTTTTACAGGAAGGTAACGTCAAAATACTGCTACTGTTATGCCCCTGAACACTGACCTGGACTGTAAACATGAAATAAAAGACTACATTCAACCTACAACTTTCGCTTCACAACGTTCTCCGTTAATCCTGCTACAAGAATAGTTCTCTAATCACATTGTAGGTCTCTAATAACGTTTCTGGGATGTGAAGATCAGAATGTCACACCAGAATCCAGCATCCAGATCGAAATCAGTGCTGTTGGTCCCTCATTAACAGAACTTGCGAGGTCTGTTTATTACACCAACGTGTCATCCAGCTAGTTCTTCCTTTTTAAACTGTGTAAGACTACCATCGAACAAAAACAAACCGTTGGGACTGAATCACAATCGCCTTGACCTGTTTATTTAATCAGCATGTGTTCCAGGTAACTTCTAAGACCCGATCGGAACCATCGAATACCACTCATTGGAACCAAGTTATAGTGTACTCAACTGTAACCCTCAATTCACTGTCAAGTGCTACTTTAGTTAAGATAAATTTTGTCTATCGACATTGGAGTTGCCGCCAGATCAGTATCCAAGACTGACTTCCAGATGGCGTTGATCTCCTGTCGTATATTTAATCTCCTAGGTAATCAGAAATGTGGCTGCCGAATGCTTCATTTTTTTCTCCACTCGATAGTAACAACGATCTATTTAGCAAAGAAAAAATGTCTGATAACAGAATATCTCAAACTGAAGCCAGATAGGCCTACCGCATCTGAGGAAGCAGTCAGAGTATTCCATGTAGGGAAAATTTTCTCATGCACCACTCTGCAGTCGGATTTCTGGGAACATATTTAGGGTTAAAACCGTATACAGATCTCAAAGCACCTCATGTCCGGCTCATGCACAATTGCAGTATCTCGTATCACAATCAACGCACATTAGATAACTCTGCAAACTGATATCTGGAGAGAATAATTATTCTTTTGATAATCCATCACTATTAGTTATCGAAACATATTTTCTAAGATACGCATAGGTACAAATGTGCTAATCAAAAAACGAGAAAAGAAAGAACAGTGAACAGATGCAGCTGCCGGTCTCTTCAAGCCTCACGAGACTTAAAATCCTTTAACTGGACTCTGTATTACCAGTTTTCCAACCTAATACCGAAGATAGCATGGCTGGTAAAAAAAAAAAAAAAAAAAAAAAACTGCCTGGAAAATTTTTCGTGCTTTTCAGAACAGTGAGAGACTACGTTTAAAGTTTAACCGTACGCCTTAGCTGCTAACCACTTCTGAACGCGGTGACCTATTCAGTGAACAAACAGCTTTAATATTAATAATATTAATATTTAATATTAATAATTAAGGCAATGTCGCACAACGGATATGACTGAAAATCTGAGCTAGAATATTGGTGACAAAAGTAAACATCAAATACGGCTATCACAGCTCACACAACAACGTAAATTTTCATCAATCTATCTAATGTCACAATAGTTCATAGTAGGGCAATGTTTGCTGCTAAAATGTATGGACTTGACTCCAAACCCTGAAATGGTAATACAAATGGCTCTGAGCACTATGGGACTCAACTGCTGTGATCATTAGTCCCCTAGAACTTAGAACTACTTAAACCTAACTAACCTAAGGACATCACAAACATCCATGCCCGAGGCAGGATTCGAACCTGCGACCGTAGCAGTCGCACGGTTCCGGACTGCGCGCCTAGAACCGCGAGACCACCGCGGCCGGCAAAATGGTAATACAGGTAATTATTAAGTGCACAACGGTTACAGTGCAAATACTACGGTCCAGAATAGAACGGGGAAAGGAAATTCAAAGACGTTTTCTGTGACAATGTAAATTGCCAGTTGCTGATAAATCAGTGAACAAATTAAAGGAAGGACACAGAAAAATTCCGTAGGATTACCAGTACCCCTGGCCAAGTCAATGTTGAGTTCAAGTAGCTAAGTTCGTGAAATAAATCAGAAAAGTGAAAGCATAACTCGAAACAAATAACTTGAGATGCAACTTGTCACGTCATGTAGTAATACTGCACATGCTTACCATGATTCTAAAAATCGATTATGAGAATGGCTCCTGTGATAGCTGAAAGTGACAAATTAGGCCCCAGCATCTGTGATCGGCACTGAGACAAATGCCCAAAGCGAGCATCAGCCACAATGTTGTATGCTGGAAGAGCAGATGCATACCCAGTGTTGCGTCTCTGGAACAATAAAAACCTAGTCTTGCCTCTCTGAAAATCTAAGACAATGTATTCACAAAAATTTCTTACTACACTATGAGTTTGGTGTAACGATCATGCAATCGTAGTGGCTGCACGTGAACACTTGCGAGTTTTACTTCCTGCTACGAAAATAATTTTGGTGAGCCTATTGTTGTTCACTTACAAAGCTCACACATCAGTTAATGCTGACCGACTTTGCGCCCAGCAGATTTTTTTCACTCTGTGTGTGTCTCTCATGTTGTCCCATCCCCTCACAGATTCCTATCATTTTAGAAAACACTGTTTCCACTATGGCTCACAGTGCCAGTTTACAACTCGCCGAGGCCGGCTATCTCCCCCGTGCTATCACCGACGGCACGGACCTCGGCCATCGCAAAGAACACCTGGCGCCCGGTGTATAATTACTCTGCGTTTTTGCGAAAGTACTGTTTTATGACCCATTTGTGATCCTACACCTGCGGCCCTAGCATTCCCATAGTAAACCAGCGGTCTCAGCTCACAAAAAAATTACGTATATCTTTCACCACGATATGGAAATCAAATGAAGTACAGATTATATTCACAATCATTTGTATTTGCTCATTTACACTCATCAAAATATGTTTTCAATCACCTCGGTTCCGAGAGTTCCAGAACATGTACAGAAAATTGGAATACAGATCAACGTAAACATCATTTCCGCCATTTTTACTGCTCATGAAAACCACATCTTGCACGTTGTACCACCATACAGCGAGACTTTCTGTGGTGATGCTCCAGACTGCTGTACACACCGGTACCTCTAATACACAGTAGCACGTCCGCTTGCATTGATGCATGTCTGTATTCGTCGTGGCATACTATCCAGAATTTCATCAATTGTCGTGCTTAAAGACGAATGCCTCGCCAATATGCTGCCGATATGGTTGCACTGTCTATCGGAGGATGGCATTCACGGTTGTCTGGTTTAAGGCAATGCGGCACTCATCGGTGAAGAGGACGTGATGCCAATCCTGAGCGGTCCATTCGGCATGTTGTTGGACCCATCCGTACCGTGCTGCACGGTGTCGTGGTTGCAAAGGTGGACCTCACCATGGACTTGGGAAAGAAGATGCGCATCGTGCAGCCTATTGCGTACGGTTTGGGTCTTAACACGACGTCCTGTGGCTGCACGAAAAGCGTTATTCAACATGCAGGCGTTGTTGTCATGGTTCCTCCAAGCCATAATCCGTAGGTAGCGGTCATCCACTTCAGTAGTAGCCCTTGGGCGGCCTGAGCGAGGTATGTCATCGACAGTTCCTGTCTCTCTGCATCTCCTTCAAATGGTTCAAATGTCTCTGAGCACTATGGGACTTAACTTCTGAGGTCATCAGTCCCCTAGAACGTAGAACTACGTAACAATGCGGACGCGATCGAACCGCGGTATTGACCGTCTAGGCATGGTTGAACTGCAGACAACACGAGCCGTGTACCTACTTCTGATGGAATGACTGGAACTGATCAGCTGTCGGACCCCTTCCTCTAATAGGCTCTGCTCAAGAATGGTTGTTTACATCTTTGGGTGGGCATAGTGACATCTCTGAGCATTCAAAGGAACTATATCTGTGATACAATATCCACAAGAACGTGTATCTTGAGGAGTTCCGGGAAACGGGGTTATGCAAAACATTTTTGATGTGTGTTTTCGATACTTTCGTGCTTCACTTGTAATTTGATTTGGTATGCTAATTTGAATAGTGGGCTATGCAGCAGTTTTGGAAAAAACTGCCCTGTAACAATACGCAATCCATCTTTTATCATTCGCTGTAAGTTGTGTTGCCTGCGTGCATACATGTCCGAATAAACACTGCATCGTAATTCCGAACAACACAGGCACTAAAATATTGTATAACTCTGCGAATGCCGGGCAAGCTAATTTCAATTAAGATGTATCCAATGCACAGGAACATACACAATGGATGTGTAAGTGCAGATTGTAGACACATGGCTGACGACATGTGGAACTTTCGGGCTGGCAATAAGGCGTGGTCTGATAGCCTAATAATAAGGCGACCGCTCCCGATAAGCGGGAGAACCGGCACAAATCTTCATTGTCGTCATTCCATTATACAGCTGATGCTTGTCAACAACCTCTAACAATAAAGTTCGGTGAATAGTTCAGTAACATTAGCGTAGATGTACTACGAACCATATTTACCTTACTGTGCTTCGAAATAATCACCTCCCATAATCATGCACCGCTGAGCACTCCGATACATGTCTTGAAAACTTTGCGTGAAATCATCCTTTCGGATGGTGTTGCAAAAGCCGCATCACGTTTTCTTGGCTGTCAGGAATATCATCAGATCTCTTTCCTTTCAAAGCGAGTTTGAGTCGAGGGAATAGGAAGAAATCTGTAGGATTGAGATTCGGCGATTATGGTGGATACTCTAGTTGCACCACCCCGTTTTTTGCAAGGAACTGTTTGACGAAATTGGCTGTGTGTGGGCGAGATTTGTCGTGAACTAAAAGCCAGGAACCTTGTTGTTCTTACTGGGGTTTTACCCTGCGTAGCCGCTGCATGAAAGGGGTCAAAATTTCAACGTACCATGCAGCATACAACGTCGTTCCCTAAGGTAGAAATTCCTTGTGGATAGTGACTTGACTATCGAAATAGGTGATGAGCATCCTTTTGATGCGTGATTTTTCGGCTCTGACCTTTTTCTGACGAGGTGACGTCGGAGAACGCCATTCCATACTTCGCGTTTCGTTTCAGGGTCGTACCGAAGATACAAGATTTCATCCCCAGTGGCAATACGGTTCAAGAAATTGGGTGTCGCATCCACCGTTTCGACAAAATCCTGTGAAGCCTCTAAGCTTTCCTGCTTCTGATCTTCAGCCGAGTGATATGGAACAAGACTACATCACTGTTTCCTCTTACGTAACTCTTGGTTAAAGCCGTCGGCACACGGATCATGCATACGAACGTTGAGCATTGAGCGTGCCGAGTTTCTGACGTCACAGCATGGAATAGCACGCTCGGGAGTCTTTCCGAACGTGCAGAGCAATATCTGGCACGTCAGATATTCTGATCGTGCGTCTGAGCGTTGACCAATGAGATGGCACAACGCCACCTACGTCACAAGCATGCCGTCTCCCTTCAGTACAGAGTTGTGAGATGCCATATTGGCATTCCTTTCAAGCCTATATGTGTATATGCCGTTCCGAGCACCAGTAAATTGAAAATCACTGCAAAACCCGTTGTTAACTGTGTGATTCGTTCGAATAAAATAATGAGAAAGATTATATTCGTGGCAAAAGAATTATTGTAACTTGCGTATGAGAGTAGGCTATTTGAAGGTAGCGACTCACTGAAGATCCACCCAAAAGGCATTGTTCTTGGTACAATGTGTTATAATTAAATTTCTGTTAGTAAAATATCTACGATTAAGGTTTATAGCGAGAGGTAAGATACTATGATTTGATACAAGAGGTGTGATGTTGGTTTAGCGTAATGAATAGCGTCAATGTTTAAAAATGAGTTTTTGTGTTGGGGCGGAGTTTCGCGTCCTGACACAACCAATTTCTTTTTCTAACATTCGCGTTTTTATTAGGTTCTGATACTTTATTATTAGTTTAATATAAATATAGACTATAATGTTTGATGTTATGTAAATACAAGTTCACCTTTTTTCGCGGGGTGACTTTCTTCGATTGGCTTAATCTAAAGGACAGCTTCCCCTACTTGTATAAAGATATTTTGCTCCTTCTTCTTTTGCGCTTCGTAATTCACATGTTGCAAACATTCTGCTACTGGGTAGAAACAGTGGTGAAGTAAGACCGACCTTGGGGTTTTACTAAAATGTGGGAATGATGAAATAATGTTTATCTTATGCGAAAAAGTATTCCAAATTTGTAACGCACTGTTTGTAATGGATCTTTTATAAGCCCGCGTCCTCATCGTTTGGACATGGTACTTTCCTTTTCGTGGACGGTGGAAGAAATGTGCATTTTAATAGAGCTAACGTGGGAATTTTACGCGCGCCCGTTGAGTATACACTGTGACTGACGAACAAGAAACATTCCTCAACTGTCGCTGGAGTGCGTTGCGATCGCGTATACCACGTTGGAGTCCACGTACCGTATGTACAAGTCGCATCGTTCGTGAGCGTTCAGCAGCACGTTGAACTTGGCACGCTCAACGTTAACGTTCGGCAGCACGGCCCGTGTGCCGACGGCTTAAGGATTTGTTGCATGGACTCACGGTTCATCTGCAGTTCATCCGCTATCATTCGCACAGTTAATCGACAGTTGTTCGTGATTAATGTCCTCACTTTCTCAATGTTTTCGTCACTGACGGTGGTCACCGGTCATCCACTACGGGTGCTGTCGGAAACACTTTCCCGGCATCCTCGAAAACCACTCGTACACGCACTTCATAGACATAGCTTGATCCCAATAAACAAAACGAAAAAATGGCTGACATCGAAATAAGTGTCCAAGGAATAGAAAAGCAACTGGAATCACTCAACAGAGGAAAGTCCACTGGACCTGACGGGATACCAATTCGATTCTACACAGAGTACGCGAAAGAACTTGCCCCCCCTTCTAACAGCCGTGTACCGCAAGTCTCTAGAGGAACGGAGGGTTCCAAATGATTGGAAAAGAGCACAGGTAGTCCCAGTCTTCAAGAAGGGTCGTCAAGCAGATGCGCAAAACTATAGACCTATATCTCTGACGTCGATCTGTTGTAGAATTTTAGAACATGTTTTTTGCTCGCGTATCATGTCGTTTTTGGAAACCCAGAATCTACTATGTAGGAATCAACATGGATTCCGGAAACAGCGATCGTGTGAGACCCAACTCGCTTTAGTTGTTCATGAGACCCAGAAAATATTAGATACAGGCTCCCAGGTAGATGCTATTTTTCTTGACTTCCGGAAGGCGTTCGATACAGTTCCGCACTGTCGCCTGATAAACAAAGTAAGAGCCTGCGGAATATCAGACCAGCTGTGTGGCTGGATTGAAGAGTTTGTAGCAAACAGAACACAGCATGTTGTTCTCAATGGAGAGACGTCTACAGACGTTAAAGTAAACTCTGGCGTGCCACAGGGGAGTGTTATGGGACCATTGCTTTTCACAATATATATAAATGACCTAGTAGATAGTGTCGGAAGTTCCATGCGGCTTTTCGCGGATGATGCTGTAGTATAAAGAGAAGTTGCAGCATTAGAAAATTGCAGCGAAATGCAGGAAGATCTGCAGCGGATAGGCACTTGGTGCAGAGAGTGGCAACTCACCCTTAACGTAGACAAATGTAATGTATTGCGAATACATAGAAAGAAGGATCCTTTATTGTATGATTATATGATAGCAGAACAAACACTGGTAGCAGTTACTTCTGTAAAATATCTGGGAGTATGCGTGTGGAACGATTTGAAGTGGAATGATCATATAAAATTAATTGTTGGTAAGGCGGGTACCAGGTTGAGATTCATTGGGAGAGTGCTTAGAAAATGTAGTCTATCAACAAAGCAGGTGGCTTACAAAACTCTCGTTCGACCTATACTTGAGTATTGCTCATCAGTGTGGGATCTGTACCAGATCGGGTTGACGGAGGAGACAGAGAAGATCCAAAGAAGAGCGGCGCGTTTCGTCACAGGGTTATTTGGTAACCGTGATAGCGTTACGGAGATGTTTAATAAAGTGGCAGACTTTGCAAGAGAGGCGCTCTGCATCGCGGTGTAGCTTGCTCGCCAGGTTTCGAGAGGGTGCGTTTCTGGATGAGGTATCGAATATATTGCTTCCCCCTACTTATACCTCCCGAGGAGATCACGAATGTAAGATTAGAGAGATAAGAGCGTGCACGGAGGCTTTCAGACAGTCGTTCTTCCCGCGAACCATACGCGACTGGAACAGGAAAGGGAGGTAATGACAGTGGCACGTAAAGTGCCCTCCGCCACACACCGTTGGGTGGCTTGCGGAGTATAAATGTAGATGTAGATACCAGCATTGCATGCGTTTCTTTCGGTGCCTTGGCAAGCTTAAAAGAATGCTTAAACTTCATCCTTTGCTCGTTCGCTGTCCTGTTCTCGGTTCGGAACCAACGCACTAAACAAGCACTTCGTCCAACGGGTTTAACACGGAACACGCGCGAAGTGGGGACAGGTTTTCAACACCGGCCGCTATGCTGGGGTTTCCTGATCGACTGTTCTGACTTCATTTACCGAACTTTATTGTCAGAGGTTGTATATTCGCAACTGCGAATACATTTAATGCCTTACAGATGTTGTGGCCAACGTGAGAGCACATTGCAGAGCCTACATCGCCGTCCGTGGTGATCGTACACCCTATTAAGAACCATGTCCAGCCATTTAAGTGTCCAGGATACCATCAAAAACAGCGATGTCATAAGTGTATTTATTGTGTTTGAATAGAAGCGCTATTCCTGTTCGTCTCACTGCGTATTTCTTTGTTACCTTCTGTACTATACCGTACTGTAGCGGTTCTTTCCATGTATGTTTTAAGTTTGATCTCGCTACGTAACTTGACGGTGACACGTCATGCGAAAGCTACTTTCGTCCAGAACTTTTGCATATCACTGAACATACCATTCACTGAATATTTTAGAGACATTGTAATGTTGATGCATTAAGTTGTTCTAACTCTCTGTGAAATCTTCCCGAAAAGAATAGCTGAGGGCTACTTTGATGATTACACCACATGCTTCACGTGGTCAACTTGGTTTACACAAAGAGTCTAACTCCACAATAATTTTGATAATTAAAATAAAATACATCGAAATGCAATTCACAAAAAAAACCTCGAACTGGTTACTATCGTCTTACTATTAACCTGATGGGTCAAACAATTGTATAAGCACGTGATACTGGTCTCACAAAGTACACCCCACATGGGTTGAACATAAAGAAAAGTTGCTGTATTGAAAAATATTGTCAAGACGAGGCGTTAAAATCTCACGCACATTCGCATTTAAGATTGATGATCTTAGTTAGAGTTGCGGATCGTCAACAAGTGGTTCCACTTTACTCACAAGGTAGTGTCAAAGCAACTACTGGAAGATATTCTGAATTTCACACTCGAATTACACTGCGTTGCAATTTAAGATAACATTAGATATTTCAGATCTAAACCTGAAATAAAGGTGATTAAATTTTCAGTTAGGCTGAACTTAAGAAATCCATTGTCCTACGGACTTAGCAGAGACGCGCTTAGCCAGAGATTTTACCACTTCAGACGGTCGCCGCAGACAGACTGGCCTAGGACCCTACCGAAGGTACCTCGCAGATACCAACGGAAGTGACCAGAGAGGCAGCTTCCTGTACCAACATGACTAGGGACGGACAGGACCACACCAAGAATAGAAACCTCTTTGCTTTTAGAAAGTGTAGCTACCTGTTCCGACGCTGGTCCTACTGTTCTCTAGCAGACAGGGTTGTCTGCTACCATCAAGCATGCAACTAGAAATACATTTGCTCATTCATCCTTTCACACAGAAGTGAAGGGGGATGACAGAATCTTATCATATACAGTATATAAAAGAAAGCGGATGTAGGTTCCGTATGAGAGTGTGTGACATGAATTACATATAAACTGTGTTTTAAAGTGTAGTAGTGTGACAGATCGTTCTTGTTTATGTGCAAAAGTAACATGTTCCACTGCTCAGTCTCCTCCCAGATAAGAGTCAGAAACACCACAGTAAATTTAGAAGAGGAATTTATGCCGTAAATGACAACAGATTTAAGAAATCAACATGAAACGAATCCTACAGAGACCTTTCAACATGTTGCTAATCCAAATAAAAATATTTTTGTGACAGTTTCCTTTTATTCTTCCACGAAATGTTTCCCTTACAGTATCAGCACGGACTTGGTGTGTCAGAACCGTGGGGAAAGAAGCACTAACGTGTGTTGGGGGCTGACTGAATGTAACCCGAGAAGCGACAAAACCGTAACAACAGGGGACGCAGTGCCAAACGAACTGACAGACTGGAATACTCGCCCTCGTCTCCGAATCGGCCGCTGCATGGAATCGCACGGATGAAGCTGGAGGACAGGCGCGGACCAGCGGAGCGGACGTTCCTTTGACAATTCCTGCCACTCGCGCCGGTGATACGCCAGGGATTAATGACGTTAGAGGACGCCCGATAAAGCCGAAAATCAGACTGGCTAAAAGTATTGCGTATCGAGGGGCAGCGCAGGTCCGAACCATCAGATTAACGCGAATACCGGCGCAGAAGAGTAAAAGCCTGTCAGGCAGGTAGGTTTAGCTGCTCGTGTTGGCATAAAACTGTTTGTGGAAAGCAGTCGCGCAACGTGATGATACGGATCGTAGGCCTTTAGCGAAATCATGGTACGCCCACTCTTAGTAACTCATCCCGCTGTATCGCAAATTTATCAATGGATTAAATTGGCTTTTTAAATTTAGAATCACGCACCGTCAGTAATATTTAGCTATATATGAAGGTAGTATCTGTTCCCGAAAGGACAAGTACCATTGATGACCGTGCAGCTTCTCTAGAATGAAATGATAATTAAATCGACACCCTAGCTGCAAACAGGCGTTGATATACATCATTGGGGACACGTGAAAAATGTGTGGCCCGACCGGGGCTCGAACCTATGATCTCCTTCTTACATGGCAGACACTCTGTCCATCTTTTTTTTGTTTTTTTTTATATAAAATTTGTGCCGAAGCCAGCACTCGAACCTGGGTCATCTTCCTGACTAGGCAGATGTGCTGACCACTTTTTTTTTTGTGTGTGGACCGGTGGGGGCTCGGGGGGCAAAGCGGGCAGGGGTCGAGTCGAAACCCGAGGCCTGGCCACAGTGTCCTCCTCACCACCACCGAGCCTGTGGTGCTTAGGGAAATGGGAGACACAGGAATCAACAGTAGTGGAAGGCGTTGTTATTTATTTATTTGCATGTGTTTTTGTAATATTCACTAATATCATGAAATTATGTGAACACATCGGCGAAAAAGAAAGGAAATATAAATTATGGTTAAAGAAAAAGAAAGGAAAAAGGAAAAGCAAAAAGAAATAAAATCCGCGCAATCTGCGACGCGCTCTCCCATCCGCGGAGGTCAGAAGTAGAATAGATCGTAGGCGGTTGAAACTCAGACACCGCCGAGGGAGGAGGGATGGATGCCCTCTGAGCCAGGCACCCCCCAACTCAGTGGAGGTCTAACAAAGACCGCTCGAAGATAAGTTAGCAAATAATATTCGGTAACGTGACGTGTTTTAGAGAGCTGCATGGGCTGTTCGTAAATAGGTCCAGAAATCGAGGCGGGATTTAGGTCCCTCATGAAAGAGATAAGCGACCGCCCACCCTTTGACCCACGTAATAGCATGACATTTGGCGGCTGGAAAATGTCGGTCCTCCGGGTATAGAAATATTCGAGGTTCGATTGTGTCTGGTGGCACCCGGAGGTAGCAGGCAATGATTTGCTGCACGAAGCGCCATACATCTTCCGATGAGGCGCATGTCAGACGGTGTTCATCAGTGCCCAGTTGCTGGCAAAGGAGACAAGGAGGGGTTTCTGACAAGCCAATGTTGTGCAGGCGCTGCTTCGTGGCAAATTTCCTGTTGACTATGTGATACCACAGTGCCCGGACTTTCGTAGGGAGGAAGGGCTGGTGGACGGTAGTCCACACTATGGGCCACTGGATGGAGGGATGTTTGGTCTCCATCACATTCCGGGGAACACAGCGCAGCAACAGGCTGTAAAAATCCTTAGTCCTAGGTGGGCGAGTGTCTGGGAGACTGGTATGTATGTAACTGTAGTCGACGAAAAAGGTCGAAATATGAGACAAATGAGGCTCGATATGGCCGACAGACACCGGTGGTGAGGTGGAAGCAGGTAGGAGGACCTCAAGCAAGCTGCGTGTTAGAGATGCACCCTGGCCCATCTCTGAGCCACCGAGGGCACATAGGATAGTGCGCCTGCAGCGACTTATCCCTTGCACGCTCCCCGTGAGACCCACATTCCCTGCAGGCGCACTATCCTCTGAGACCTCGGTGGCTCAGCTGGACAGAGCGTCTGCCATGTAAAAAGGCGATCCCGGGTTCGAGCCCCGGTCGGGCCACATATTTTCCACATGTCCCCAATGATGTATATCAACGCCTGTTTGCAGCTAGGATGTCGATTTAATTATCATTTGAGTAGTATTTAAATTGCTTATTGCGTAGCGTACTGGTACTCAGGTGTCGACATGACTATTGGTTAGTAACCATAAGGAGTTGACACGAGCAGTTTGTGGTGAATTAGTTTGTGGTTATCTGAGAAACTATGAATAGAAAGTTAGCAACAGAACGTCGTGTATTTATCTTGGAAACATACTGGAAATCTGAAAATAATTACAGCAGTGTCTGTGATCTGTTTGTGGGATGTTTTCCAAAAACATCCAGCCTCCTCTTAGACAAAGTATTCGCAAATTAAAATTAAGATTAGAAGAGTATGAATGGATTAAATTGGCTTTTTAATTTTTTTTATTTTTTTGCCTGCGGTTCTAATCCGATGACAATCACTAAGAAAATTCTTCAAAATAGTGAGCAAATGAATACTGCACTTTTAAAACGAGGTATTGTAGAATCACGCACCGTGAGTAATATTTAGCTATGTATGTAGGTAGTAATTTGTTCCCGAAAGAACAGAAGGGTAGGCTGAAGTTTACTACTACAGAAAAAAATTTTGAAATTGTAGTGCAATGGCTTGTGCAGTCAGCAACTAAATCGTAATGTAAGGCATCCAAGGATTTAGGAAAAGCTGAAATTGTGACAACATAGGCCTAATTTACTTCAGAGTCTAAATGTAGATGATCCGGACAGGCGTTTGGAATTCTGTGAGTTGTACGCAGTCCGAAAAGAGGCCGATACCCATACAAAAGCATTTTGTTGGAAAGGCGAATCTACTTTTAAAGTGAATGACAAAGTTAACGGATTCCATGAATCTCCATGTGGCTATGGAAACAGCGTGTTTAGGCAGGGATTTCAACAGTGGACTAATCGGGCCTTATTTTTTTTAATGGTACTGCCAGCTGTGAAAATTACCTAAATATGGTTCAAGAAGTGTTGTTACAGCTGAAAAACAGTCCACTTTTTGAACATCCGCAGCCGGTTAAAGAAAATTTGTTATGGCAACAAGATGGAGCTCCGTGTGTTATGGAGTTATTGCGAAAGATTTTCTAACTCAGATTTTGATGAGTGGGTCGGCCGACAGGGTATTAATGAATAACCGCCACCCTCTCCATATAACACACCGAAGGATTTATCAATTTAAAAAATTAATGCGATCAGTACAGATAATGACTATTTTGAAACCAGTGAGAGCAGAATTGTTCTCCAAGGACACTATGTCAATTTTTGCAAACAAGATCCTCTGCCAATTCAGAGTAGCCACGTGCTTCACCCAGTCAATACTGCCTTATGTTCCAATAGCGTACTTTCCTGAATTCAGAAATTTTGATGCAGGTAATACAGAACGTTGATGTAGATACAAGAAATCATACCTCGAATTGTTCTCGGTCGTTGAGTCAATTGCATTGCATAAATTGAATGACGTTTCTATGAGACAGATACTCCTCATCTTCAGTAGGACCTGTCCCTCAGAAATATTCTGCATATTACGCAATAAGATCCAATGCTGCCACTGGGAGCTTCCTGGCAGTTATTGTTTTCTAGAAGTCTCAAACAGCACAAGTGATCATCATTGCACTGTGTCCTGTAAGTAACGTCGCCTTTCCGTAAGTATTGCCGATATGACGAGTGTTTTATGATTGTTTCTAATTTTCGACCATTTTGCCTAGTTACTGTCTTTTTCACTAACCTAAATATGGTCTATAGCTTGATCGAAACTTTATTAAAAGTGCCATAAAGGAATTGTGCGAAATCGTTATTCAACTATTGTCTTATAGTTCTTGGTTCTTTTACAGTAATTAATACAGTCACATAACTAGGTACTGCAAAAGCAAAAAATTTACGTCTCCCATTGACAAGATTTTTAACCTTCCTGCTACCAAGATCTTTTGTGTCGCTAAGCACCACTGGGGTGCTATAGGCACCGAGTAATTTACACACGATATATTGGCACTATTTTAATGAACTGACACAGAAATATAGAATACAGTTAATAAAATTTTCTCGGGCTTCCAGCCACGTCAGGTGGTTAAAATCCCACAAGCTTTTGACCGAGCTCTCCCCAGTCATTGTGAAGTGGTAAGACGGACTGCTGTGTGGCCGTGGCCGTATCGTTATACAGCCGCACTGCTGACTGTGACGTCACTGGTGCTCTCTTCCTCGCAATATATGATAATGTTTTCATCCCGCATCCGTCGCAACGCCGGACGAAACACGAGAGGTGCTTACGCCTACGCTATCCAGAAAAATCATCTGTGGCAGAACACGCCTTAGAAAATGGACACCAAACATCTGTCGTTATGAAGACGAAGGGATTTTGGTATAGCGTCGTAAAAGAAGCTATTGAAATAAAAACCTCTGAAAACACCATGAACAAGGATGGGGGTTTGCAGCTCAGCACAGCCTAGGACCCGGCTATCGCGATGTTAAAACGGGCGTGAAGGACGCGGGATGAAAACATTACTATATATGGCGAAGAAGAGAGCACCAGTGACGTCACAGGCAGCAGTGCGGCTATATAACGACGCGGCCACGGCCACACAGCAGTCAGTCTTACCACTTGACAATGAATGAGGAGAGCTCGGTCGAAAGCTCGTGGGATTTTAACCTCCTGACGCGGCTGGAAGCCCGAGAAAATTTTATTAATTCATATCGCCGTGAAACCACGCATTCATAGAATGTAGTTGTTCAATGTAACAGTAATGACTATTTTCATAAGTATTACGTTCAAGAAACAAAAAGAAATTTATATTAGGATCATATTGATTCCATTGGTACTCAGCGCAAAAACCAAGGAATAAATTTTAATTTGTTGTAAATATAAAACTAAACTAAACATCACTGTATACAACTGATGCAGAGAGAGAGAGAGAGAGAGAGAGAGAGAGAGAGAGAGAGAGAGAGAGAGAGTAGTAAGTCATATGTTTTGGAAAAAAAAACTATCTTTGAAAACAAGGGAGATATGATTTCCCATTTTGGTTATGTAGTCATGTTGAAACCAGCAGTACAAGCAAGGGTACAACAACTGCTGATAAAGAGATCCCAATATCAGACACAAAAATAGACTGGAAATAAAATTTTCTTTGTTGCAGATATTTCGTAGGATTTTATGCACCGTCTTCTACATCTACATCCATACTCCGCAAGCCACCTGACGGTGTGTGGCGGAGGGTACCCTGAGTAACTCTATCGGCTCTCCCTTTCTATTCCAGTCTCGTATTGTTCGTAGAAAGAAGGATTATCGGTATCCTTCTGTGTGGGCTGTAATCTCTCTGATTTTACCCTCATGGTGTCTTCGCGAGATATACGTAGGAGGGAGCAATATACTGCTTGACTCTTCGGTGAAGGTATGTTCTCGAAACTTTAACAAAAGCCCGTACAGAGCTACTGAGCGTCTCTCCTGCAGAATCTTCCACTGGAGTTTATCAGTCATCTCCGTAACGCTTTCGCGATTACTAAATGATCCTGTAACGAAGCGCGCTGCTCTCCGTTGGATCTTCTCTATCTCTTCTATCAACCCTATCTGGTACGGATCCCACACTGCTGAGCAGTATTCAAGCAGTGGGCGAACCAGCGTAATGTAACCTACTTCCTTTGTTTTCGGATTGCATTTCCTTAGGATTCTTCCAATGGATCTCAGTCTGGCATCTGCTTTACCGACGATCAACTTTATATGATCATTCCCTTTTAAATCACTCCTAATGCGTACTCCCCGATAATTTATGGAATTAACTGCTTCCAGTTGTTGACCTGCTATTTTGTAGCTAAATGATAAGCGATCTATCTTTCTATGTATTCGCAGCACATTACACTTGTCTACATTGAGATTGAATTGCCATTCCCTGCACCATGCGCCAATTCGCTGCAGATCCTCCTAGCTTTCAGTAGAATTTTCCGTTGTTACAACCTCTCGATACACCACAGCATCATCTGCAAAAAGCCTCAGTGAAATTCCGATGTCATCCACAAGGTCATTTATGTATATTGTGAATAGCAACGGTCCTATGACACTCCCCTGCGGCACACCTGAAATCACTCTTACTTCGGAAGACTTCTCTCCCTTGAGAATGACATGCTGCGTTCTGTTATCTAGGAAGTCTTCAATCCAATCACACAATTGGTCTGATAGTCCATATTCTCTTACTTTGTTCATTAAACGACTGTGGGGAACTGTATCGAACGCCTTGCGGAAGTCAAGAAATACGGCATCTACCTGTGACCCCGTGTCTATGGCTCTCTGAGTCTCGTGGACGAATAGCGC
This sequence comes from Schistocerca nitens, assembly GCF_023898315.1. Taxonomy (NCBI): domain Eukaryota; kingdom Metazoa; phylum Arthropoda; class Insecta; order Orthoptera; family Acrididae; genus Schistocerca; species Schistocerca nitens. The sequence goes on from NC_064614.1 coordinate 76,424,106, forward strand.
GAGCTGGGTTTCACACGGCGTTTTCGAAACCCATGCTGATTCCTACAGAGTAGATTTCTAGTCTCCAGAGAAGTCATTATACTCGAACATAATACGTATTCCAAAGTTCTACAACTGATCGACGGTGGAGATATAGGTCTATAGTTCTGAACATCTGTTCGACGTCCCTTCTTGAAAACGAGGATGACGTGTGCTCTTTTCCAATCCTTTGGAACGCCACGCTCCTCTAGAGACCTACGGTACACCGCTGCAAGAAGGGGGGGGGGGGGGGGGGGGAAGTTCCTTCGCGTACTCTGTGTAAAATCTAACTGGTATCCCATCAGGTCCAGCGGCCTTTCCTCTTTTGAGCGATTTTAATTGTTTCTCTATCACTCTGTCGTCTATTTCGATATCGACCATTTTGTCATCTGTGCGACAATCTAGAGAAGGAACTACAGTGCAGTCTTCCTCAGTGAAACAGCTTTGGAAAAAGACATTTAGTATTTCGGCCTTTAGTCTGTCATCCTCTGTTTTAGTACCATTTTCGTAACAGAGTGTCGGGACATTTTGTTTTGATCCACCTACCGCTTTTACGTAAGAACTAAATTTCTTAGGATTTTCTGCCAAGTCAGTACATAGAACTTTACTTTCGAATTCATTTAACGCCTCTCGCATAGCCCTCCTCACACTACATTTCGCTTCGCGTAATTTTTGTTTGTCTGCAAGGCTTTGGCTATGTTTATGTTTGCTGTGAAGTTCCCTTTGCTTCCGCAGCAGTTTTCTAACTTGGTTGTTGTACCCCGGTGGCTCTTTTCCATCTCTTACGATCTTGCTTGGCACATACTCATCGAACGCATATTGTACGATGGTTTTGAACTTTGTCCACTGATACTCAACACTATCTGTACTTGAGCCGTCAGGTACTCTGTAATCAGCTTTTTGTCACTTGTGCTAAACAGAAAAATCTTCCTACCTTTTTTAATTTTTCTATTTACGGCTGAAATCATCGATGCAGTAACCGCTTCACAGGCATGCCCAACATTCGGGCAGTTCCCCTTGCATTGCATCTTTGCACGCCACCGCTGTTCAACATAGTATTCATCGTTCTGTTTTCATAAATGTTATATTCAAGCAATAAACAAACAATTTAAGTTGGTGTCGTATTGAACCTACTGGTACTCAGTGCAAAAACGGCGAATAAATTTTAATGCATTGTAAATATAAAAATGAACGAAACATCACTGGATGTAGTTGATTCAGAGGGAGAAAGTCAAATACAGGTTATCCTTTATAAAAGTTCAAGTTTTTAAAGGCTGTAGAAAGAGGAGCACTAGTCAGAATGAGGTCAAATTTAATCAGCATATTATTGACGAAGGGGGAAACGTCGTGGAACAAGGAAGATAAACGAAACTTTTATCAATAAATGGCGTTGTAAGTGTCCGAATCGCGCGCTTCTTGTGAAACTCTTTTGGAAGAACGGTGACTATTGCACCAGTAGCCCTGCAGAAGTTCCGGGGGCTAAAGAGTATGAAAAATGACATTGATCCAGTGTTTGCTAAAGGTCTGGGAGAAACGATTACAAAATACTAAAAGGTTCTTATCAAGAGCAATGTGACGTCTGTCGAAGATGTGGCCACAGCATTGCAGGAGAGATCGAGAGGTGGCATGCAAAGATGCAATGCACAGGAACTGCCTCAACGTTGCGAACACAGTGTATAAAATCCTGCGAAACAACCTAAATTGCTACCCATACAAAATCACCCATGTTTATGAGTTGCTTCCTTCTGACTTGACAGCAACATAAACGTTCGCTCCAGAACTTCTTGCACACGTTTTTTTTTTTTTTTTTTTTTTTTTTTTTTTTTTTTTTTGTCATCAGTCTACTGACTGGTTTGATGCGGCCCGCCACGAATTCCTTTCCTGTGCTAACCTCTTCATCTCAGATTAGCACTTGCCACCTACGTCCTCAATTATTTGCTTGACGTATTCCAATCTCTGTCTTCCTCTTAAGTTTTTGCCCTCTACAGCTCCCTCTAGTACCATGGAAGTCATTCCCTCATGTCTTAGCAGATGTCCTATCATCCTGTCCCTTCTCCTTATCAGTGTTTTCCACATATTCCTTTCCTCTCCGATTCTGCGTAGAACCTCCTCATTCCTTACCTTATCAAATTTTCAACATTCGTCTATAGCACCACATCTCAAATGCTTCGATTCTCTTCTGTTCCGGTTTTCCCACAGTCCATGTTTCACTACCATACGATGCTGTACTCCAGACGTACATCCTCAGAAATTTCTTCCTCAAATTAAGGCCGGTATTTGATATTAGTAGACCTCTCTTGGCCAGAAATGCCTTTTTTGCCATAACGAATCTGCTTTTGATGTCCTCCTTGCTCTGTCTGTCATTGCTTATTTTACTGGTTAGGTAGCAGAATTCCTTAACCTCACTGACTTCGTGACCATCAATCCTGATTTTAAGTTTCTCGCTGTTCTCATTTCTACTACTTCTCATTACTTTCGCCTTTCTCCGATTTACTCTCAAACCATACTGTGTACTCATTAGACTGTTCATTCCGTTCAGCAGATCATTTAATTCTTCTTCACTTTCACTCAGGATAGCAATGTCATCAGCGAATCGTATCAATGATATCCTTTCACCTTGTATTTTAATTCCACTCCTGAACCTTTCTTTTATTTCCATCATTGCTTCCTCGATGTACAGATTGAAGAGTAGGGGCGAAAGGCTACAGCCTTGTCTTACACCCTTCTTAATACGAGCACTTCGTTCTTGATCGTCCACTCTTATTATTCTCTCTTGGTTGTTGTACATATTGTATATGACCCGTCTCTCCCTATAGCTTAACCCTACTTTTTTCAGAATCTCGGACAGCTTGCACCATTTTATATTGTCGAACGCTTTTTTCCAGGTCGATAAATCCTATGAAAGTGTCTTGATTTTTCTTTAGCCTTGCTTCCATTATTAGCCGTAACGTCAGAATTGCCTCTCTCGTCTCTTTACTTTTCCTAAAGCCAAACTGATCGTCACCTAGCGCATTCTCAATTTTCTTTTCCGTTCTTCTGTATATTATTCTTGTAAGCAGCTTCGATGCATGAGCTGTTAAGCTGATTGTGCGATAATTCTCGCACTTTTCAGCTCTTGCCGTCTTCGGAATTGTGTGCATGATGCTTTTCTGAAAGTCAGATGGTATGTCGCCAGACTCATATATTCTACACACCAACGTGAATAGTCGTTTGGTTGCCACTTCCCCCAATGATTTTAGAAATTCTGATGGAATGTTATCTATCCCTTCTGCCTTATTTGACCGTAAGTCCTCCAAAGCTCTTTTAAATTCCGATTCTAATACTGGATCCCCTATCTCTTCTAAATCGACTCCTGTTTCTTCTTCTATCACATCAGACAAATCTTCACCCTCATAGAGGCTTTCAATGGATTCTTTCCACATATCTGCTCTCTCCTCTGAATTTAACAGTGGAATTCCCGTTGCACTCTTAATGTTACCACCGTTGCTTTTAATGTCACCAAAGGTTGTTTTGACTTTCCTGTATGCTGAGTTTGTCCTTCCGACAATCATATCTTTTTCGATGTCTTCACATTTTTCCTGCAGCCATTTCGTCTTAGCTTCCCTGCAATCCTGTTTATTTCATTCCTCAGCGACTTGTATTTCTGTATTCCTGATTTTCCCGCAACATGTTTGTACTTCCTCCTTTCATCAATCAACTGAAGTATTTCTTCTGTTACCCATGGTTTCTTCGCAGCTACCATCTTTGTACATATGTTTTCCTTCCCAACTTCTGTGATGGCCCTTTTTAGAGATGTCCATTCCTCTTCAACTGTACTGCCTACTGCGCTATTCCTTATTGCTGTATCTATAGCGGTAGAGAACTTCAAATGTTTCTCGTCATTCCTTAGTACTTCCGTATCCCACTTCTATGTGTATTGATTCTTCCTGACTAATGTCTTGAACTTCAGCCTACTCTTCATCACTACTATATTGTGATCTGAGTCTATATCTGCTCCTCGGTACGCCTTAGAATCCAGTATCTGAATTCGGAATCTCTGTCTGACTTTTCCAAGTATACCTCTTGTGATTCTTGAACAGGGTATTCGCTATAAATGGCTGAAACTTGTTACAGAACTCAATTAGTCTTTCTCCTCTTTCATTCCTTGTCCCAAGCCCACATTCTCCTGTAACCTTTTCTTCTACTCCTTCCCCTACAACTGCATTCCAGTCGCCCATGACAGATTTTCGTCCCTCTTTACATAATGCATTACCCTTTCAATATTCTCTTACACTTTCTCTATCTGTTCATCTTCAGCTTGCGACGTCGGCATGTATACCTGAACAATCGTTGTCGGTGTTGGTCTGCTGTCGATTCTGATTAGAACAACCCTGTCACTGAACTGTTCACAGTAACACACCCTCTGCCCTACCTTCCTATTCATAACGAATCCTACACCTGTTATACCATTCTCTGCTGTTGTTGATGTTACCCGATACTCATCTGACCAGAAATGCTTGTCTTCCTTCCACTTCACTTCACTGACCCCTACTATATCTAGATTGAGCCTTTGCAATTCCCTTTTCAGATTTTCTAGTTTCCCTACCACGTTCAAGCTTCTGACATTCCACGCCCCGACTCGTAGAACGTTATCCTTTCGTTGATTATTCAATCTTTTTCTCATGGTAATCACCCCCTTGGCAGTCCCCTCCCGGAGATCCGAATGGGGGACTATTCCGGAATCTTTTGCCAATGGAGAGATCATCATGACACTTCTTCAATTACAGGCCACATGTCCTGTGGATACACGTTACGTGTCATTAATGCAGTGGTTTCCATTGCCTTCTGCATCCTCATGTCGTTGATCATTGCTGATTCTTCCGCCTTTAGGGGCAATTTCCCACCCCAAGGACAAGAGAGTGTCCTGAACCTCTATCGGCTCCTCCGCCCTCTTTGACAAGGCCGTTGGCAGAATGAGGCTGACTTCTTATGCCGGAAGTCTTCGGCCGCCAATGCTGATTATTTACCAAAATATAGGCAGTGGCGGGGATCGAACCCGGGTCCGAAGACGTTTTGATTATGAATCAAAGACGCTACCCTTTTTTTTTTTTTTTTTTTTTTTTAAATCTCATTTTGTTCGATTTCGTTCGTTGCCTCTGCTCGGGGCGGACGTCGTAAGGCATCCGTTTAAGTTCGTTGTTGATCGATTAACTCAGTTTTTTTATTACAGAGGGCAGCTAACCTTCTGACCGAACACGCTGAGCTACCGTGCCGGCTACCCCTAGACCACGGGCAGTGGACAAAGAATGGCCGTGGAACATTTTGTGGACAGACATTTCCGTCTCCAAGGGCATGCCGGCACGCAAATTCGCAGAATATGGGCAACGGAAAATCCGCAGCGGATCAACCGTTGCCTCTTCATTGTGCAAAGGTGGCTGTGTGTTGTGAGTCGCCGGCAGCGTTAATCATACGGCCGTGCTTTTTGAAGGAGATGAGGCCTGCAGTTCCTGCTACCTGTACCATCACTGGTAAACGCTGTGAGAGTCTTTTGCGCACCAACGTTATTTCAGCCCTCCAGCAGCGTGGGTGTAGGGGCAGGTTCATTATTGCGCAAGATGGAGCTTTTCCACATATTGCACAAACAGTGAAGCGGCTACTGCAAAGACATTTCGGAAACGCTAGAGCCATCAGCTGTCATTTCCCTACAGACTCGCCGTCCAGATCAGCTGATCTTAATCCGTCTGACTGCTGGCTGAGAAGGCATGTGAAAGATGTTCCGTTCAGTACTCGCCGGCCGGTGTGACCGATGGGTTCTAGGCTCTTCAGTCTGGAACCGCGCGACCGCTACGGTCGCAGGTTGGAATCCTGCCTCGGACATGGATGTATGTGATGTCCTTAGGTTAGTTAGGTTTAAGTAGTTCTAAGTTCTTGGGGACTGATGACCTCAAATGTTAAGTCCCCTAGTGCTCAGAGCCATTTGAACCATTTTGTTCAGTGCTTCAGTTACGAACGTAGCTGAGGTGAACGCACGCAATACGCTACGCATTATGAACGTGACTCCAGAAACACTGTTGCGAAACGCGTTGTGTACCACGCACGAGCTCTGAACTCCCTGTTCTGCACTCGTAGGTACCACACCGCGCCTTGTACACGTCCACCGCGGCGTTGTACGCACGATAGGTGAGTGTTCAGAGTGACGGATTGCCGTCCTACGGGCCCGGGTTCGATTCCCGGCTGGGTCGGGGATTTTCTCTTCTCAGGGACTGAGTGTTGTGTTGTCTTTATCATCATTGCATCCCCATTCGGCGCGCAGGTCGCCCAATGTGGCATCGAATGTAATAAGACCTGCACCAAGGTGGCCGGACCTGCCCCGTAAGGGGTCTCCCGCCCAATGACGCCAAACGCTCATTTCCATTACCGCGGCGTCCGCCCCCGATAGCTGAGTGGTCAGCGCGACAGCCTATCAGTCCTAAGGGCCCGGGTTCGATTCCTGGCTGGGTCGGAGATTTTTCTCCGCTCAGGGACTGGGTGTTGTGTTGTTCTAATCATCATCATTTCATCCCCATCGACGCGCAAGTCGCTGAAGTGGCGTCAAATCGTAAGAATTGCACCAGGCGGACGGTCTACCCGACGGGAAGCCCTCATCACACGCCATTATTATTATTATTACCGCGGCGCTCGGGGTCGCAGCACCAAGCTACAACACCTGAATGTGTCTTATAAGAGCCCGTAACCGATCGTGTGATACTAAAATAACTGAGCGGTAATTTCAACCTCTGGTGTAATGCTCAATTACAAATGTTCCTCCAACAGGATTGTTTGTATTTTGAGCGTACTTTTGGGGTCATATTGACGCTAATGGTAGTAGGAAGGTACACAAAAGCTTGTACAAAAAAGCTGCTATTAGAAATAGGTGGGGAAGCAAATTTGTCGTGTCTTTTTGAAAGGAAATGTCCCGGAATTTGCCTTAAGTGATTTAGGGCAATGACTGAAAACGAAAACATGAACAGCTGGGAGAGGGGTGGGGCTGGGGGGGGGGGGATCGAACCGTCACCCTCGGAAACAAGACACCAGTAACACCTTCTCAAAGTAACACCTTCTCAAAGTAACACCTTCTCAAAGTAACACCTTCTCAAAGTAACACCTTCTCAAAGTAACACCTTCTCAAAGTAACACCTTCTCAAAGTAACACCTTCTGAATAGTGAGACATTCCCCAGAAAAATGAAGATCTCTGTAAATCAAGAGCAAACAAAACATGGAGTCTCTTCTGTAGCTAAAAAAAATCTGCGTACTTTCCCCTATGAGGGTTGCCAAGCGTTTTCGGGCAGCAGTGATACAGAATGCATGAACAGCCTTCCCGACACATATTCTTCGCAACGCGTACGTTCTCGCTGCGACGGCGGTTCTCTCGCGAATCGGCCAAAAATCCTTCTCTGCTGCGTGGCGCCTCCTTTTCGCTATTTTTTTTCTTCCTTCTTCTTCTCTCGCGCCTACTCACGTCGCGAACGTCGGAGCGGAGCTCCAGTGCTGGAGGGAGAGTACGGGGCTGGCGGGGGGGGGGGGAGGGGGTGGAAGGAAGGATCAAGTTCCGGGCAGCGTCAGGGCCCCCGACCGCAGGCCCTTGCCGGCCCTAAGCGCGCAGTCGATAACGTTATTGAATAATGTATCGCCAGAGCCGGACTCGCGCGACGGCGAAAAACATTCTTCCGTGCGATTGGCGCGCGTCTTCTCTGGTAGTGTCGCCTCCTCTCCAGAGGCGAGACGGTGCGGCCGGACCGCGCGGCCCGAGCGGCCGTGTTTGCCAAATGTGAGCGATGTCGCCTCTATTTGTTGACGCATCTGTAGTGAAAGGCTATGGAAATGTCGCCTTGACGCCTCCCTGCCTCCTAATGCCGGGCTCTTGCCGACCGCGTCTGATACACGTCGCCTGCACAAACATTTTTTCCCTTTTCAGTTTTCGACCAGCGTTCCCTTTTCCTTCCCTCTGTTGAGTGCCACTCTTGAACGCGACGCGAACACAACCTCTCGTTTTTGCACAGTTTATCTCTCTGATTCTGTCCCTGGGCAACATTCTTAGCGATCTCAGAGCGCAGTGTACTTGTAAGTAGGCTGTTTAGGTTTTTATGTTGGTGATGCCACGTAGCGCTCTGAATGAAAATCACTGACTGTGCTGTGTGCAGTCTGTGGCTGGTTTGCATTGTTGGAATATTTCCTATTGTAGTGTTGGGCAGTCGGATGTGAATAGCGTGTAGCGTTGCGCAGTTGGAGGTGAGCCGCCAGCAGCGGTGGATGTAGGGAGAGAGAGGTGGCAGAATTTTAAGAGCGGACGATCTGGACGTGTGTCCGCCAGAAAGAGTAAATTTGTAATACTGGATATTATGAAGTGATATAATGACTTTTGAAGATTTTGTTCCATTGTGTTTACTGTTGCTGTGTTTGTCCCTGATTTTGTTTCATTTTTTTCATTAATTGCAATAATAATGTATTAGTGTCTATAATCTGTTCATCTATGCTTTTCAGCAGTACATTTGCACCGGCAACATTCACATTTTGACAAGCAGATAATGTATCTTGACTTATTTGAGAAAACGGTGAGGATACAAAATCTGAATCTACAGTATCTGCAAGATTGTGTCGTGTCATTTCGTATTCCTGAGACGAGCTGTTGCCGACCGATCGATCAGTTATGCTTCCCTGTTCACTAATTGTTTCACTGTTCAAAACTGGCTCTGAGCACTATGGGACTTAACTGCTGTGGTCATCATTCCTATAGAACTTAGAACTCCTTAAACCTACCTAACCTAAGGACAACACACACATCCATGCCCTAGGCAGGATTCGAACCGGCGACTGTAGCGGTCGCGCGGTTCCAGACTGTAGCGCCTAGAACCGCTCGGCCACTGTGACCGGCTGTTTCACTGTCTACACCATTATTTGTCACTCGCTCCATTTCCCTATGCACAATTACCAAATTACTACTTTGAATGTCTGTTAATTCATTACACGGTGGTGCTGATAAGCTACGCACGTCGTCACAATCATTTCTCAATTTACTTTGGAGCCTAGTGTTACGTTTTTCACACGCCATAATTATCACGTATTTCACACGATAACAAGAAAAGCCCAATTTGAAGAGGAAAAACAGGAAAACACATTAGCATAGCACTGAAAATCACATCTCGTTAATTGAAAGCGCAGCTGCGAAATATTGGTGCAAATATACGTGCATGCCAGAACTGTTTTACTGTACAACAATGAAAAACTACAATTATAAAGGAAATTCTCTCTATGCCGGCCGCTGGTGGCCGAGCGGTTCTGGCGCTACAGTCTGGAACCGCGCGACCGCTACGGTCGCAGGTTCGAATCCTGCCTCGGGCATGGATGTGTGTGTGATGTCCTTAGGTTAGTTAGGTTTAGGTAGTTCTAAGTTCTAGGGGACTGATGACCTCAGAAGTTAAGACCCATAGTGCTCAGAGCCATTTGAAACATTTGAACCACTAAACTGACACACAATATTTTTTAGCGCAACGCAATCTAACTTTCAAAAATCCCTACAAAAGAATGGCCCTGACTAACAATAACCTATACCTTTCATGAATCACTTACCTCACAAAAATCTTCGTTACTCGAACTACTGAAATACAGCGAGTCCCAATACTGCAGCTAAATAAAGGATTCTAACTACTGAAGGCAGTAACTACCGATAAGCATAGTCAGCAAATGAAAGATTTTGATAGACAAAAAACAATGTATTTACCTTAATAATGTTTAAAAGTCATACTATATATAATATATATCCTATATCAGTTCATAATATCCAGTATTACAAATTTACTCTTTCTGGCAGACACACGTCTAGATCGCCCGCTCTTAAAATTCTGCCATCTCTCTCCCCACATCCACCACTGCTGGCGGCTCACCTCCAACTGCGCAAAGCTACACGCTGTTCGCATCCAACTACCCAACACTACAATAGGAAATATTCCAACAATGCAAACCAGTCACAGACTGCACAGAGCACAATCAGTGATTATCATACAGAGCGCTACGTGGCGTTACCTACATAAAAACCTAAACAGCCTACTTACACACTGATGTGCCAAACATTATGACCATTGCCTGTCACAATACTAAATGCCGACAGGTGATAGTGATGCGTGATGCGGTAAGGAACGAATACAGGGTCAACACTAACAAAAGCGACAAACTGCAGGGATGGAAGTCCTATGAACATGCGTCCGGAAATGCATCGCTGCCACAGTAGATAGAGCTGGCTAATGACAAATACTCTGACCATGCCCCGAGTGTTGCTTGTGTTTCGCAGGCTGTGTGATTGGCGCAGATTACAGTAGGCGTCAGATGGGTCCGGTATTCACGTCGGGAACAAGCCGGGATGGTGTATGTGTACGGCCAGGCAGATGGAAACAGTCGAGAGTCAGCAAGGCTGTATCAAAACAAGTACGCCCACAGACACCAACATCAAACCACATCCCAAGCCCTTTTAGCCATTTGTGTGGTCATGGATCCTTTCAGGCAGACGAACGTGCTGGTAGGATACTTGTTTTGGTATAGCCGCGCTGCCTCTCGAACGTTGCCATCTGCTTGTCCGTACACAGATAGCATCTCGGCTTGAATGAAGTTTTCACTCTGCAGCGGAGTGTGCGCTGATTTTGGAACTTCATGGCAGATTAAAACTGTGTGCCGGAAGGTAGGAGACGAGGTACTGGCAGAAGTACAGCGTGTCCGAAAAGTCTTTCCCTGATTACATAAACTGATAACTCAGGCTAGAAGTAAGGTACAAATATGAAACTGGTGTCTAATTGTTTATAAACTATCAAAGTTTTTTCACACATCAGTAAACTTCCAAGTGAGCACCCTTGGTAGCTCGTAACACTTTTAGGCGATATTCAATTTCCGTCCACACATTAGCCAACACCACTGGACGGATCAATTCAACGACTGTGGTTATCCGTTGCCGCAGGGTTTCAAGATCTGGTACACGTGTTCGGTAGACCTCGCCCTTGACATAATCCCATAAAAAGAAGACTAATGGGGTTATGTCAGGAGAGCGTGGAGGCCAAACCGCTGGCCCATCATGACAAATCCATCGCACAGAAAAGGTCATATCGAGATAGGCACGGACGTCCAAACCCCAATGAGGCGGTGCACCGTCTTGCTGAAACAAGACATCGGGGTGATACTGAAGCAGCTGAGGAACAGCACACAGATGCAACATGTCCACATACACTGCAGATGTGATGGTAGCCTCAGCGAAGAAGAATGGCCCTATAATTCGATCGTGCAATAGCGCGCACCAAACATTCAACTTTGGACTGCCTCTGGTTCACTCCATGACCTCGCCAGGGGGTTGTGAACCCCAAATGCGCACATTACCGCGATTCACTACTCCACTGACAAAAAAGGTCGCTTCGTCGGAAAAGGCAATTCTTCTGAGATAACCATCATCGTCCTCTATACGTGATAGAATTTCGACTGCAAAGTCATATCATCGTTTACTGTCATTGGGCAACAAGGCCTGAACGATTTGCGCTTTGTATGCACGAAACAGTAAACGTTTGTGTAAAATGTCATGGAGAGAGCCTTTTGGCATCTGTAATTCACGTGAGGCCCTGCGCACCTATTTCTTCGGACTTCGCAGAAAAGACTGCCTTACAGATTCCACCCTGGCTGCTGAGGTTCTTGGTCGACCAGACGTCGGAAGGTCAGCAACCGATCCTGTGTTCTTCTCATACCAGGCTTTAATGCTCTTGACATCAGGTGGATCCCTTCCAAATGTTGTCTGGAAGTGTCACTGCACTGTGGTTGGCGATCGTGTCTCATGGTACCACAGGACACACTGTGCCTTCTCCTGATTGGGTAACATGGCTTCTTGGGCACTGCACCTCATCCACTACTTACGTACTACGAACCTAAAACAGAAAAAAACTTTAATAGTTGTAAACAATTCGACACAAGTTTCATATTTGTATCTTACTTCTAGGAAAGTCTTTTCGGACACCCTGTATGATTGTGAGGACGGGTCGTGAGTTGTGCGTGGATAGCTCAGTTGGTAGAGCACTTGCCCGCGGAAGGCAAATGTCCCGAGTTCGAGACTCGGTCCGGCACACGCTTTTAATCTGCCAGGAAGTTTCATAATCTCGGGTTGTTCCCGAAGTGAATACTCAACCATTCTGCAGCTTACAGTACGCTGCGTCAATTACACAGCCTGCACCACACAAGGAACATATGGTACGTGGTTGCAGGAGCTTTCATCTGCCGTCTGTCATGGCAACGATGCATTTCCGGACAGATGTTCGGAGGACATTTTTTCCTCTATTTGCAGTCAGGAATCCGTCCCCACAGTTTGTCGGATTTGCTAATGTTCACACTACATAACAATAGAACAGGTGAATGGGAAATGCGACACGGGCAGTAAATGGGATTTCTACTGTCATGGGCGACTTTCATGAAAATATAGTATTATGATTCGGCGGCTGGAAACCAGAGCCGCACAACACTAGAGGGAAAAATGACCTTTCCTATCCGTTATTCAGCAACAAAAATCTTTGTTCATTTGCCCAACAAAACAAAGTGTATGGCAGGTAGCAGATTGAGTTTTAAATCTAGCTCAAAATCATTTCTTTTCGACAACTCCTTCTACTCCATGGACAAGTTTCTGTTTCAGAAATGGTAAAAAAAAAAGATTGTACCTCTAAATGTAGTTGCATGTGTAGAACTAAAAACTTTAGTAATATTAATATTAGCACTATTCATGTGTGTTTACATATCTTGTATCTGACCCGTTCCACATCATATCGATAAAATAATCGGGAAATAATCTAGGGTACATGACATTGTAAGTAGGCTGTTTAGGTTTTTTTATTGGTAACGCCACCTCAGTATGAAAATCACCGGCTGTGCCGTGTGCAGTCTGTGGCTGCTTTGCATTGTTGTAATACTCAACCATTGTAGTGTTAGGCAGCTGGCTGTGAACAGCGCGTAACGTTGGCAGTTGGAGGTGAGCCGCCAGCAGTGGTGGATGTGGGGAGAGAGATGGCGGAGTTTTGTAATTTGTCATGATATCAAGGTAAATACATTGTTTGTTCTCTATTAATATCTTTCATTTGCTAACTATCCCTATCAGTAGTTAGTGCCTTCCATAGTTTGAATCTTTTATTTAGCTGGCAGTAGTGGCGCTTGCTGTATTGCAGTAGTGGGAGTAACCAAGATTTTTGTGAGGTAAGTGATTTCTGAAAAGTACAGGTTAATGTTAGTCAGGGCCATTCTCTTGTAGAGAATTTTGAAAGTCAGATTGCGTTGCGCTAAAAATATTGTGCGTCAGTCTAAGCACAGTCTTGTATATTGTTCAAAAGGGGACGTTTCATATGTCGACCCTTAGCCGAGGATACCTCACTGGAATCTTCTGATTTTTTCCTTGTAGTTTGTGTAATTAGTGTAGATTTTGTTTATTGCTAGCGCGTAATTATAGAGAGAATTTCCTTTGTAGTTGTAGTTTTTCATTGTTGTACAGTAAAACAGTTGTGGCATGCATGTAGATTTGCAGCAAGTATTTCGCAGCTGCGCTTGCAATTAACTAGATATTATTTTCAGTGCTATGTTAATGTGTTTTCTTATTTTTGCTCTTCAAATTGTGTTTTTCTGTGTTGTCGTGTGAAATACTGTGACAATAATGGCGTGTGAAAAACGTAACACTAGGCTCCAAAGCAAACTGAGAAATAATAGTGACGACGAGCGTAGCTTGCCAGCACCACTGTGTAATGAATTAACAGATGTTCAAAGTAATAATTTGGTAGCTGTGCATAGGGAAATGGAGCGGGCTGCAAACAATGGTGTAGACAGCGAAACAATTAGAGAACAGGGAAGCATTATCGATCGATCGGTCGGCGACAGCTCGCCTCAGGAATCCGAAACGACAGGAAACAATCTCGCAAATGCTGTGAATTCAGGATTTGGGTCCTCACCGTTTTCTCAAATGAGTCAAGACACATTTTCTGCTTGTCAAAATGTGAATGTTTCCGGTGCAAATTCACTGCCGAAAAGCACTGAGGAACATGTTCCAGACACCAGTGCATTGTTATTACAATTAATACAACAAATGGGACAAACACAACAAAAGCTTCAAAAGTTAGACACAACGCTCGAACAAAATCAGAAACAAATGGGACAAAATCTTCAAAAATTAGACACAATCGAACAAAATCAGAAACAAATGGAACAAAATCAGAAACAAATGGAACAAAATCAGAGTCAAACACAGCAACAGCTTCAAAAGTTAGACTCATTGGAGCAAACTCTTGAACAAACACGTGAGGATTTAACTAATGAGTTACATCACATTGAATCGAAATGTCAAAAAGTCTGTAACGACGTAAAAACACAAATTTGTGAGCATTTCCAACCTATTTTTTCGCGGCATGAAAATGCACTACAGAATCACGAAGTAGCCATAAAAGAACTGCAAACTACTGTTCATGAAAATCATGAGACCTTGCAAGCTAAATTTGACTCAGTTGCATCTACCGATTCGGTTACGCAACTTGCAAAAACCCAGGAAAACTTAAAAGACACAGTAGAAAGACACATGGAGGAAATTAGTACATTATCAGAGAAAGTAGTTGAACTTTCGGATCAGCTAAATAATTTATCTACGAAGGTAGATGATAATCTGAATGACACAAAACCGGTAGTCTTTAATGACACAGAAGAGTGCGAACAAATTAGGAAATTCAAACAAAATCAGAATCAAATTAATACGCAACACCAAAGAGAAATCCGCGAAGTACAAGATCAGCTGACACAGGTAGTACAAGAATTACGTATTTCGGAGGACACTCGCGCCCCAATACGGGAAGAGGGACTTAGCAATATGGAACAGCCACAAATTAATAACACAGGACACTTCGGAAGTTATGAAAGAAACTGGCAATGTGCACCGAATTTTGAGATGGAACCGCCGACACGACGTAACAATGACCGATATGCGACTCGCCGACATGATGACTTTGACTATAAGCTGTTCATTACTACACGTAAATTCAAAACGTTTAAGAATTCTGGCAACGACATTCATCCACAAGCGTGGCTCCATCAATTCTCTCATTGTTTTCCCCCTAACTGGTCATTAGAACACAGATTAGAATTTATGTGTGGCTATTTAGAGAATGAACCAGCTGTAAGAATGCGTTCGGTCATTCACGATTGTCATAGTGAAGGAGAATTTTACCATGCCTTCCTCTCAGCATATTGGTCTCAAGCCACACAAGACCGAGTAAAACATGGCATCATAATGATGAAACATTTCGAACAATCTGAATTCTCCAGTCTTGTGAAATATTTTGAAGACATGTTGCACAAGAATCAGTACCTGTCAAACCCATACAGCCCCTCAGAACTCATCCGCATTTGCTTAATCAAACTGCCTGAACATTTGCGACATATTATTTTGGCAGGACGTTGCAAAGACGACATTGAAGCATTTCAAGGACTCTTACAAGAACTAGAAATTGACACTGACAATCGCGGAACGCACGAGCACAACAATTACAGATCACATCCGTCGCAATTCCGCGATGAAAGAAATAATAACTGGACGCGACAAGGCTATTCTCACAACACAAATCGTGACCGAAACAGACACCACCCGTATAACAACCGTTGGCAGAGTAGTAATAATTACAGGGAAAGATCACCTCTCCGCGGTAATGACTATCACAGAGACAATCAGAGAAACAGACAATATGGGAACCAAAACAATTATTATTACGAGGGACAGAATAACTTTAGACGCAACGGTCCAGCGCGCAGTTACGATTCAGGGAGAAATTCTCCACCACTTAACCGACAAGAAAGAAACCACAGAAACTACCGACATGACGACAGACGATGTGATCGTAACGACAGACCTGAATTGCATCAGAACTGGCGGGATTCAAACAGAGCTGGGCCCTCTCGGCAAGGCGAATTTGTAGAAGTTCGGTCTCCTAATCCGAATAACGACGCGCGCCAGCAAAGAAACAGACAATGACTCGCACAGCAGGCAGCCGCGTGCGCCCGCTGGCTCCGAGAAAAATAACACAGACGCTAACCTTGAGAAAAATTCCAGTATTCTTTACCGACGTATACCACTTGATAATTGCGTTAAAGTTGAAACTCTGCATACTACGAAGAGCAAAGGTTTACACCACATTTCACACGTAAAACCGTTTATTGAAAGATAATCTGCTTTTTTTTTAATGCAACATTTTGGTTTACTTGAAAATACATTCTGGGTTTAAAGTACTTTCTGTGAGATACCAGATGACACAGTGGTTAGTTTATGTGACAGCTACACGATTTTATCACGACGCTACTAATGTGTGACACAATTCATCTTGTTGCTTTTGCGGTGTATCTGTTTTATATCTGCACAGTTTTCTGAATTCTTCAGGAAAGAAAAACATGTTTTAGTAGTAACTTTTGTGGTATGGCAACAATGAGACAGCCTTTTTCGTGGCACAACAATACGTTACAGTACAGTACTTTCTTCATCACAACAATAAGCGTAATAACTAAGATATCTATACGCAAAGCATTTCACTTTTGTTTAGCATGAGGTAAGTACATTGACTTCTGCAGAACTTAGCTTTCGGAGGACGATAACTACGAGACTTCCACAGAGATTATGTTGCGACATGACACACAGTTTAGCGCTACAGAACACGTATTTGAGTGATTAATTTTGTACTTAAAACATTTATTTTTAAAGATTTTTAAATTGCAAAGAAAGTTTTCCGAGATATATTTCATTCCATTGCTGTAATCTGTAACACCTGAGGGTATAATTACATTAATCCTCAGGGGGGTACACGCTTACTTTGTGTACCATGTGTGTGGCAACCACAAGGAACCCTAGCTAATATGGTATTTGCTTATACAACTTTACACATCGGTACCATATTTCTCCAACACAGTATTACACAGCTATCAGATCATTTAACTGAGAGAGACAAACATTTTTTACTGCATTAGTGACACATGTTTACGTAATTACACAAGTGGATAACTTCACACTTACGAAATTGTATTTTGTCTGTACTTCGTGAAATGTTCATATTTTTTTCGGAACCATTGTGATACTATGAGAGCTTTGAATGATGTATTTGGTATGGGATCATGATTTTAAAGTACGTTTGAGGTTGATGACACTATTGAAATGAGCAGAGAATTTTTTTAGGTTTTGAAATTATTGGAGGAAGCTACGACGTTTTTGAGATTTGACTGAGGTTTTATGATGTTATTATTACGACGACGATGTGTATTATGCTGCTGAGGTATGTTTATGGTCAAGAAGCTGATGCTATATGAGTTATTTGATTATGCTACGTATTTATTAACAGGAAATATTGAAGAAGCGTCGACGAATTTGTATATGTGTAATAAGGTAAGGAGTAATGAATAGTGATTAGGGCACTCTGATTTGTGGAAAAGGTTGTTGGAAACCAAGATCGTACTTTAAGAGTTATGAAATGTGTGTAAATGCGTGAATGTATCACAATGCCGACGAAAATTTTTTTGGACACTGTTATATCAATAAGATTTTGTTTTTACAGATTTGCAACGCTAATTCTTGACCTGTGAAATATTTTTATTTAAGACTGCCATTGTAGCGGAAACTGCTGTCGTAAATATTTCCGTACGAAAGTTAAGTGACCACCTGCACGTAATACGTCGTGAGCACACAGCTGTGTCAGACACCTGGGCGACAGCCGCCCGAACAAAAAAAAAGCCATTACCCTTCCAGCGGCACAGGTAGAAGAAAAAAGAGGCCATTATAATCGCTATTGACGTTCCTTTGTAGAAAGCATCGCAAAAACGACACGGTCGAACTTGAAAACGATGAGAAACATTTCACGGCTATTGTCGTGTTAATTGAGAGAAATGCCATATGGCTAGTGAATGACGTTTCACGCCTTGCTTTGCCCATTTTGTTTAATATCTAGTTTCTAGCTGCACTGCAGCACTGGTTAAAATAAAATTTTATAGATGTACTAATTTAAATATTTTCTGTCTACAGATCTATTAAATAATAATTTTGTAATCCACATTCTTAAAAAAAAAAAAAAAAAAAAAAGAGCACTTGGAAAGGAAAGAACAATAAGAAGGGACTAGTAACAGTAACTGCACACATAATTTTCTTTTCAAGTATATGGTAATATTTTTTTTACAATACGTTGTTGTGGTGCACCACTTTAATTACTTAGACATTAAGATGTGATTATACATTTCCCTTATCTGCATTGTTATCTTTACTGTAATATTTTTTCTGCTTGAGCTATGTCATGTTTAGGTATAAGTTGCTGCTGTTTGCCAGGCATAATGTTACTGAATTTGACTTTGTATTACGCTGTTAAGCCAGTTTTACTAATGATTATTTTATTGTTTGCTGCGCATTGCCTCATATTAGTTGTAATGTTGAATTGCTTGGTAATTTAGATTTACTGTAGCTTGCTTTGCCAGTTTGAAATTTTTGTCATTGATGTTTATTGTTTTATGTGATGCTGCATTGCCGCGTCCCTTGGTATATATATCTGAGCTCAGTAGATTTAAGTTAGCTTAAGAGGGGGTAGACTATATAAGAAACTAACTATGATGAATTGGAAGCAATGCATTGACAAGGTATATAAAAAAAGATTTGGGCCTAAATGAGTATTGTACAATGAGCCATATTTATTTTGAAAGACTTATGGTTGGAATACAGAAAAGAGGTACAGATAGGACTTTTTGGGAATAATGATGAACACAGGGAGATCTCCAAGAACAAAAAAGGTTTTGTTCGCACAATACTGCAGTACCAAAAGTTACACTGAAAACGAACCCTATCCATTCCTTTTGTGTCATCCCTCTATGTGTTTGTGTACCCTTGTGTATTTGTGTTTTTCCTGTCTTTATGTGTTTAGCTGATTAGAGCTATGTTGTAGAATTTTTCTAATACTATGTTATTTACTTGGTAAATTCTGTTTTGTTGCTCATATGTGGAGGTGATGTTTCAAAAGTTGTTCTGATCTTTATGTATGTACTTATGTCATTATTTTTGTAACACTGATGTATTTGTTTATTTCTATTCTTTTGTAAAGCCCCTATTCCTACAAATGTTATCTGTATTATTATGTTTTTAATGATGTATTTTATACCGTTGTTATTGTATTCTTATGTTATAAAATTGTAATTGACACCAGGTCATCAAATTAAGTAACTTGTAAGTTACATTTCACTGCACACGTTTTTGTTGGTCATAATATATGGACAATATGTGACAATTAGGGACTGTTAGTGTTTGCACGTGTGTTAATAATTCAGCAAGGGACTGGATAACAGCATTGCTGGTTCTGAGGACTATTCCAAAAACTTTGTGAGTGCACAAGTGGTGGTTATGGACTTGCTAAATTATCCGCAAGACTCTTCAATGGTGATTGTGCACCTGCACAGTCACAACAGATGGCTGCTGGCCATCTCTACATGGACTACAGTGGGTCTGCACCTCTGGTGGCCCACCAGTACCGTCATTTCTACCAGGACTACAGTGGGTCTGCTCTGTGATGACCTACCCACCAATACTCTTCAAAACTTCGATTGACTCCGCTGTGGGTTTGCTCTGTTGTGGCCCATTACCTGCCTGCATGTCAAGAGTCAGCACTGTCTTTCCGTTGGAAGGACAACGATACTTCTTCAAGACTGCATGGAAATCCACTACTTCCGTGTGCATTTTCTTTTACTGCTCAGACTTTGAGAAAAACACTGCAATGTGATGAATGATCAGGACTGTCTTTATGGACTGTGAGAAAATTTTAGCTTTTGACCAACATTGTATCAATAAGTGTGTGCATTTGATTTCTTTGTTATTGTAATTACGATTATGAAAAATTTTAACAAATATGTATTGGCCAGTGCCCAACAAAATTTGTAAAATTTTTTGTGGGGAGCATGGGGGCTATGTAAGTAGGCTGTTTAGGTTTTTTTATTGGTAACGCCACCTCAGTATGAAAATCACCGGCTGTGCCGTGTGCAGTCTGTGGCTGCTTTGCATTGTTGTAATACTCAACCATTGTAGTGTTAGGCAGCTGGCTGTGAACAGCGCGTAACGTTGGCAGTTGGAGGTGAGCCGCCAGCAGTGGTGGATGTGGGGAGAGAGATGGCGGAGTTTTGTAATTTGTCATGATATCAAGGTAAATACATTGTTTGTTCTCTATTAATATCTTTCATTTGCTAACTATCCCTATCAGTAGTTAGTGCCTTCCATAGTTTGAATCTTTTATTTAGCTGGCAGTAGTGGCGCTTGCTGTATTGCAGTAGTGGGAGTAACCAAGATTTTTGTGAGGTAAGTGATTTCTGAAAAGTACAGGTTAATGTTAGTCAGGGCCATTCTCTTGTAGAGAATTTTGAAAGTCAGATTGCGTTGCGTTAACAAAATATTGTGTGTTGAAAGTCAGATCGCGTTGCGCTAAAAAAATATTGTGTGTCAGGTTAAGCACAGTCGTGTATATTGTTCAAAAGGGGACGTTTCAACATAACTAAAACTAAACGGCGAACTGGTCGGCTGTTCTCGTGCAATTGTCGTGAGTATCCGTAAGAGTGGGTGAAGGACGATGAGAACACGTGTAGGCGACGTGTTGGAGGCCAACACCTCATTACAGAACGTGGTGGTCCGAAGCTTGCCCGCTCTGTAAGGTAATGACGACCGGGTTTAGGTACAACACCAGCTAAATTTCTGATAACATAAATTGAGTTAATGTTACCCCTGTTAGAGGAGTTTAGTTGTCAGTGAACGTGTATCCAGTAGAGTCAACACTCGGACTATGAAATTCTTTTCTTAATCTAGCCTCATATTAAAAGGAGTCAATTGGAGCAATAACGGGATTCGAACCGATGTTCCTTAGAAAATCGTAAATGGAAGGATGAACAAAAACTATCGGCAGCCCAAAACGAACAAATAATTTCAGAACTAATTTTAATCATTTTTGCTCTTCAGGATATGAAAGCTAAACACTTAATTCTCTCTGCTTCCAGAATGCAAAACTAAAACAGAATCAACCTCAGTTATTTACTACCACCTTGCATTTGTCTGTTGATAAGCATAAATAAAGCAATAAACTATCAGATTAACGTGCACTGACAAATCAGATTACCTTCATGTTATTTAATGAGCAATAATTGACTAAAAACAAGCAGAGATTCCAGTAAAGGGAAAGTCGCCTGATTTGGGAAGGCTTTAAATGAAAACCATTTATTTTAGCGCAAACACTAAATATACTTTATTCAACACGTTATTATGATGATGCATGTTCAATTTCTGCTCTTCTTATACTTTACATTAAATAAGTTGCGAAAAAAATTATGCTGCGAAATGGTCTCTCTAGAAAATGGGTTCCTAATTTGAGGAGATCTTATGACGACTGAGTATAAACGAAGCCATCAGATATTTGGCACCTGCACACCTTTAACGAGACGTATCAGAAATGTATCTCCTGCCTGTAGAGGTAGCACATGCTGTATGTGCCCGCGTCACGCACTGTGACCACCGAATCCAGTTCTCTACATTGTGATCGACTGAGAAGTACCCTGCACAGTAGATGCACCCCGGGTTTTCATTGTCGTCGCTGTCTTCGCTGTCATCAGACAGTTCAAATTCATGTGTTTTGGATGCTAATGAATATTCAGTGATGTATCGTCTCTGGTGAATCGACTTTTCACGTCCAGATGCCTGGGTTGATGCTCCGCGATAACCACGTCCTGCATTCCCAACTCGCTTCGGCGTTACCACTCTTTGTTTTGAGTCCACTAATTGATGCTTATAAGGAGATCCACTGATCATCTGATCAGAACTAGTGCCGGATCTTCTCGGAATTATTTAGATTTCGATATCTGGAAGAGGACTGATGTCATTGCCGTGACAAATTTATGTCTTGGAATTTGAGGAATAGGAATTTCTTCAGATTCCAGTGATTCAGGAATGGCATCTTTTTTACCTCCCCACAAAAATCCTTTTTGTGGATGATTGTCATTTGCAGATGGAGTATTCTCAGCAGGATGAGCCAGTTCTTCTACAACACCAAATTCATGGGGTCGGAAGTTCTGACGATTGCATTGAAATACACCTGCCTTCTGGAAATCGTTTGTTGCTATTTCTGCTCTCACTGCCTGTACTTAAGCTTTTCAATGAATATTGCTTACTTGGTACACAGTTACAATGAGCAATATGGTACAATCTTCTGAGCATAAAACGTCTTCAGTGGCCCCTTCAGAGAAATTAACAATGGTTGCATTTTATGGGTGCTATGAGACTGCAGAGACACAATGGAGATGTGGTTATCCATGGCCAAATGAATCACGTCAGTATTTCTGACATAGGTGAAGTGTCCAGCCACAGCGAGAAACGTAGGATCAGTTTTCATTGGATTCACATGGAGCAACATGTAGTGAAATCATTAATAGCTATGACATGTTCCACGACGACAACTGAACGTGTTACAAGATCAGAGTCGAGGTACAGTGGTTAGATGAGTATGATATTGGTAAAAACCATTCAAAAGCCAAGATCGCATAAAATATCGTTACTCAACCGGTTTCAACAGTCTTAGCTGTCATCTTCAGGTTTCAACGATTTTTGTAGTCAAACGCTGAACCGCATGCACGAGATGTCAAGTGCATAAACCTCAGACACAATATAAACATTATACATCGCTAAAATACTTAAGAACACACACAGATGACAAACCTTTATAATGTGCTGAGTTTTATCCGCTTTACTTCTTATGCATGAGGGTCAGCGTAAAATGAACATGTTTTACTACAAAAAAAGAATGGTTGAGACCTGAAGACGACGACTAAGACTGTTGCAGTCGGTTGTCTTGAATAAAAAATATTTTATGCGGTCTTTGCTTTTGAATGCCTTTTAACAATTAAAGCAGATCACCTTTCAATGCTCTCATAAGGAGAAATTTCAACCAGAGCATGGTATTGACCCCTATTGATGCCTTGACCACAAAATTCGCCTGATTTGAACCCGATTTGCGTCTGGGACGGTATCGGGCGCAAGTCCAAGTCCAGGAGTCACCAGCTCGTAATTTACGAGAACTGCGTGACCTATACGTAAACTTCTGGTGCCACATGCCTCCGGTCTCTTATCAAAGAATTGTCGAGTCCACGCCACGTAGAATCGCTGCTTAATTGCCTTAGGTCGACCAACACGCTCTTAAGTAAGTTATCATAATGTTTTGGTTCATGAGTGCAGATTCACCGAATAATATATTATACACCTCCTGAAAAAAGCACACTTGTCGATTTCGAACACTTAAAATTACGTACAACTGGCACGAGGCGGTCATGTGGTCCTTCACCACGCACGATAAATCATGACATTGAAGGGCTGAGTCAACGTAGTTAGATAACTCGATGTAGGGACTTAACAGAAAGGGTGAAAGGAACTATCGGGTTGGAAGATGCCTGTAACCAAAGCTATACTGAAGTTCCCTGACATGTTGGTTTATCGACAATGTCTGTCCAGTGTTTCTACAAACAACCTGCAATCATGTAACAAGACGTACCGATGTGGATTTGTCAATGACAGTCCATTTTGAGCACCACAAGAATTGCTGCTGTCAGTGAATGCAGGTATATCCAGCGATGGCAAAAATAGGTTAACCGACAGGGACTGGAGAAGAGCATCACTCCTTGTCAATGACAATTGGTTACAAACACGAGAAAAATCAGTGTATGCATTTAAATTTTAACTAATATTCGAGCGATTGACAATGTACCCTATACGCGGAACAAATTTTGTGTGTTTATCTGAAATGAAGAACAAAGTTAGCGCTTATGACACAAACAAAATGAGCTCCACTTCGCTTGCCTTTGTGGCCGAGCGGTTCTAGGCGCTTCAGTCCGGAACCGCGCTGCTGCTGCGGTCGCAGGTTCGAATCCTGCCTCGGGTATGGATGTGTGTGATGTCCTTTGCTTAGTTAGGTTTAAGTGGTTCTAAGTTCTAGGGGACTAATGACCTTAGAAGTTAAGTCCCATAGTGCTCAGAGCAATTTGAACCATTTTTTACACCTAACCCTTTTCTTGCACACTGCAAATGACCTTGTTGTAGGTAGTTTGGGTCTAATGTGAACTGAACCAGGTGGCAGAAAGGCGCAGTATTGGCGTCGGAGAAGATAGGGGGTGTGGCAGGGAAAACACTATGTGTGTGTGTGTGTGTGTGTGTGTGTGTGTGTGTGTTTTAGCTTTTATTTGCTCTTCTACTGTATATCATGAGTAGTAATGGTTCTTACAGATAATTTCAGTGGAATAATTCCATTGGAATGACAATTCCAGTAAAAGTTTAGAAAGACTTGTTTTTACACCAGCTTACTATAACAAATATGTTCCGCCGGCACGTTTGTTACGTTGATCTGGCGTATGAAAAAGTGTTTGGAATGTTCCACTGGAATTGTGGTGCAGTCAAACATTAGAGACGAAGGGAATAAGTTGATAATTAACCCAATCGTTCGAATGTATTCATCATTATAGATTGTATGCAACTGTCACAGAAAACAAATAATAAACTGAATTGCTGGTATTATATGCTAATCCAATGTAGGAATTGACCAAATACCTTTCATTGTTATACTAGCTCAAAAAACCGGCATTGCCCGAATATTTATTTATATCTGTGACCGAGATATCGTATGTGTGGAATTTACTTGAAACTTACAAATATTCTTTGTATGCACCTTGGAAATAGTATGACTGTGGACTTGAATGGAGAGCTTGTTTTCTTCACTAGTATGGGAGAGAGACACTTACAGCTCACAGTACGAAATGTAGCTGATACTATGGCTAAGGCTCGTGCTCACAACACACAGCATCTGGCTTTATGCTTTGTTTTTGATCGTAGTATAACATAAGTTCACCGGAAAATGTATAAATTTTGAAGCAAAATCATAAATTGTTAGTAATAAGCGAGATTCGGAGTAAAAGGAATCATTTTACTGTGTCACTTCCCATCAAAATTTCCGCTTCTAGAAACGAATATAAGTAACATCCTTCAACAGAAGCAAAACAACGTCTCTAAGCTTTTAATATACAAAGAGAAATCAGTAAACACTTCGATTCTAGCCCATAATTCAATATAATTTTTAATTGCGTTACTGACGTTGATTATTGAAAATACGTTTGTCATTGAGGCAGTAAAAACTTGCTTAGAAAATAAGTCACACGCAAATCAGTCGAAAGAAATAAAGTCATTAAGTTTTTAATATACAAATCAAGTAAATTCGATGTCAGTTAGAATTCGTAACGATAAGATTGCGATGTTTAATGTTATCGGTAACGTAAACTTCTGAAAATACGTTTTCTAGTTAATACATCCTAAACGGCAATCTGTTGTTCTATGGTTTACTATGAAATTAGGAGCATCCTCTGTTGGATCTTCGGAGTACTAAGAGAACGGTCTATTGACACATAGTCAACACGCATATAGAAAATATGGTTCTTATGAAACACATTTAGCTCTTTACTCTCACGAAATGTTGCGTGCTGTCAACTAGGGATTTGAAATTGATTCTCTATTTCTAGATTTCCAGAAGGCTTTTGAAATCGTATCTCACAAGCAACTTGTAATTAAATTGTATGTTTCGTACCTCACAAGCGGCTTGTAATTACATTGCATGTTAATGGGATATCGTCTTAGTTATGCAACTGGATTCTGATTTCCTGTCAGACAGGTCACAGTTATTAGTAATTAACGAAAAGTTATCAAGTAAAAGAGAAGTGATTTGTGGTGTTCCCAAAGGTAGAATTATAGGCCTTCTGCTGTTCCTTATACATGTAAACAATTTAGGAGACAATCTTAGCAGCTGTCCTAGGTCGTATGCAAAAATGGTTCAAATGGCTCTGAGCACTATGGGACTTAACTTCTGAGGTCATTAGTCCCTTAGAACTTAGAACTACTTAAACCTAACTAACCTAAGAACATCACACCCATCCATGTCCGAGGGAGGATTCGAACCTGCGACCGTAGCGGTAGCGCGGTTCCAGACTGTAGCGCCTAGAATCGCTCGGCCACCCTGGCCGGCCTAGGTCGTCTGCAGATCATGCTGTCGTTTATCGTCTAGTAAAGTTATCAGAAGACCAAACAAACTGCAAAACGATTTACAAAAGTTATCTCTGTGAGGTAAAAATTGACACTCTCCCCTAAATAATGAAAAGAGGGAGGTCTTCCTCATGAGTGCTAAAAGAAATCCGTTAAACGTCGGTTACTCGACAAATCAAACAGATCTAAAGGCCGTAAATTCCACGATACCCAGGAATTACATTTACGAACATCTTCAATCGGAGAGAATACAAAAATGGTTCAAACGGCTCTGAGCACTATGGGACCTAACTGCTGTGTCATCAGTCCCCTAGAACTTAGAACTACTTAAAGCTAACTACCTTAAGGACATCACACACATCCGTGCCCGAGGCAGGATTCGAACCTACGACCGTAGTGGTCGCGCGTTTCCAGACTGTAGCGCCTAGAACCGCTCGGCCACTCAGGCCGGAGGAAAGAGTACACAGAAAATGTTGTTAGATAGGTGAATCAAAGACTGAGTTTTATTGGTAGAACGTTGAGAAGATGCCACAGATCTACTAAACAGAGTGCCTAATCTTAGCTCGTCCTTCCTCTTTTGGAGTACTGCTGCGTGATGTGGGATCCTTACGAGACACGATTAACGGAGTCCATCGAGAAGTTTCTATGAAGGGCACCACGCTTTGTACTATCGAGCAATAGCGGAGAGTATGTCAAAGATATGATACAGGATTCGGGGTAGACATCATTAAAACAGAGGCATTTCTCTTTGCAGTGTAATGTTCTCACGAAATTTCGCTTTCTCCTTCGAATGCGAAAATATATAATTGATGGCGACCTAAAAAGGGAGAAATGATGGTCATAATAAAATAAGGGAAATCGAAGTTCGCACGAAAAGATATAGGAGTTCACTTTTTCCTCACGCTTTTCGAAAGCTGAATAATAGAGAATAGTGGTGATGGTGGTCCGATGAACCCTTTGCAGACACTAAAGTGTGATTTGCAGAGTAGCCATGTAGATACCGATATAGAAAATGGCCAATAGGCTCTGAGCACTATGCGACTTAACTTCTAAGGTCATCAGTCACAAAGAACTTAGAACTAATTAAACCTAATTAAACTAAGGACATCACACACATCCATGCCCGAGGCAGGATTCGAACCTGCGACCGTAGCGGTCGTTCGGTTCCCGACTGTAACGCCTAGAACCGCACGGCCACTCCGGCCGGCTACAGATGTAGAAACTGATGATTAAACATCCTAGCTACCGAGCTCAGCATATAGTTTTAGTTAAAACATAAATTGCAATATCTATTTTTTCGTTTTAGGAATTTGATGAAATAAAGCCTGTTTGTTGCCCCAAGCTACGTTCAAGTTATCTGTGTAAGTCGCACGAAAATTCGTCTGGTAGCAATGGAGAATAGTATTTTGGAACTAAAAGACCGACACAAAGGTTTCAAAGTTTTATTATTAGCATAGATAAAATGAAATGATCGTATGGCATTGTTGGCCGGGATGCCCCATTCGGGGAAGTTTGACTGCAAAGTACAACTCTTATTTCAGACGACGCCACATTAGGCGAGTAGCGTGCCGGTGATGAGGATAAAATTATGGTGAGGATAACACAATACTCAGTCCATGAGCGAAAAAAAAAAATCTCCAGGGAATCGAACCCAGGGCCCGCTGCTTGGGAGGCAAGCACGTTACCACTTTTTTCTTTTTTTCATTTGGTTCGTTGTCTTTGGTCGTAGCGGCCCTCATACGACGTCCGTTGAAGTTCGTTGTTGATCCCTTCACTCAGTGTTTTTTATTGCAGAGACCAGCCAGGTCTCTGACCAACACGCTGAGCTACCGTACCGGCACCACTCAGCTAAGCAGGCGCAAATTAGTGTAGATAAACAGAGCGTTTTCATACTCAATACCTGTACAGTAGAAAAACAGATACTGGCACTCAGGGGCTATCAATATGAATTAAAAATAAAAAGAAGTTTCTTCAAACCGTGGCTTGGGCAGCTTGGTTCGGGAACTATATTCCCTAAGTTTGGATGAATTATTTTTCTGCTGTATTAGACGACCTCATTTCTGCTGAAACTACGTTCTTACACTTGCACGATTTACTTTTGGAGAGCGTCTCTTGTTCCTACCCGTATATTCGGCAGTAATGGAAGAGGAAACTGTTGACTCGACTCCATTTGCATGAGAGTCCGACCGAAGCAGCCGACAGACAGGTTAAATTTCCTGCGACTTTGCGCCGAGTAACACTTGTGCGAGCGCGGAGTCGGCGCTCCTCGACAAGGATTGATGGCGGCGCCGCCGCCTGGGGGCCGCCGCGTCTATCGGGACATCTCAACAGGCGACGCGGTGGCTCTCAAACCCTCTCCTCCGCGCCGCCCCCAGGAAAGCGCAGTTGGCGCTACGGCCTCTCCGCCTCCCTTGACCGGCAATTGTTTCGCGGAAAGAGGCGCTTCTGAGGCCCCGCGCCCGTCACGGTGGACGCTAAAGCGAAAGAGACGAGCCGCCGCGCCGCCTCGCACGCCCGGAAATGTTTCGCGTCGGAGGAGCCGCGCAGAGGATGATTTCAAAGGAGCAGGCAGGACCGGCCGAGCGTCATTTTTCTCTTCCCCGAACTGCTGTATCTGTGTTAACCGTTGCGTTTGTATCACGCTCCGCGGATCACAATAAAGCGGACTGCCCCCTTGGTACTGTAACTGCGAGCGACTCCAAACAGACTTGCCTGCATGCATATTCACTGAAAATGGACTGCACCGGCTGTAGCACGCACAACTAACTTAGAAAGAAGAGGTCAGAGGTAGAACGCTCCGCCAAATCTTTCTCTAGTCTGTTGGGATCCTGGCAGGGTCGCCATATGAAACGTCCCCTTTGAACAAATGTACATGACTGTGCTTGAACTGACACACAATATTTTTAATGCAACGCAATCTGACTTTCAAAAATCCCTACAAAAGAATGGCCGTGACTAACATTAATCTATACCTTTCACAAATCACTTACCTCACAAAAATCTTCGTTACTCGAACTACTGCAATACAGCGAGCGCCACTACTGCCATCTAAATAAAAGATTCAAACTATGGAAGGCACTAACTACTGACAGGCACAGTTAGCAAATGAAAGATTTTGATAGAGAACAAACAATGTATTTACCTTAATAGTGTTGAAACAACATAATATACATAGCAGTTCATGACATCCAGTCTTACAAATTTCAAAACTCCGCCATTTCTCTCCCCACATCCACCACTGCTGGCGGCTCACCTCCAACTGCGCAACGCTACGCGCTGTTCACATCCAGCTGCCGCTGCCCAACACTACAATGGCAGGCAACAATGCAAACTAGCCACAGACTGCACACAGCACAGCCAGTGATTTTTCATACAGAGCGCTACGTAACGATGCCAATAAGAAAACATAAACAGCCTACTTACACTATTGGGCATCACCTAGAGAAATATCCGCATTAAAAAAAAGGGAAAAAACATTTCAGTTGAAATACGAGGGTAATTCCAAACGTAAGGTCTCCTACTTTTTTATAAGTACATAGACCAGTTTCTTTCTACAATGGTTTACATCAGTTGTCCTCGATGGTGAGTGTTCCCCGGAGGTGAGGGTATCATCTGGAGTGCCCCAGGGAAGTGTGGTAGGTCCGCTGTCGTTTTCTATCTACATAAATGATCTTTTGGATAGGGTGGATAGCAATGTGCGGCTGTTTGCCGATGATGCTGTGGTGTACGGGAAGGTGTCGTCGTTGAGTGACTGTAGGAGGATACAAGATGACTTGGACAGGATTTGTCATTAGTGTAAAGAACGGCAGCTAACTCTAAATACAGATAAACGTAAATTAATGCAGATGAATAGGAAAAAGAATCCCGTAATGTTTGAATACTCCATTAGTAGTGTAGCGCTTGACACAGGATTGAGGGAGGACATAGAAGCAATTCCGAGGTGGCCTGCTAGATTTTTTACTGGTAGGTTTGATCATCACGCGAGTGTTACGGAAATGCTTCAGGAACTCGGGTGGGAGTCTCTGGAGGAAAGGAGGCGTTCTGTTCGTGAATCGCTACTGAGGAAATTTAGAGAACCAGCATTTGAGGCTGACTGCAGTACAGTTTTACTGTCGCAAACTTACATTTCGCGGAAAGATCACAAAGATAGAGATTAGGGCTCGTACAGAGTCATATAGGCAGTAATTTTTCCCTCGTTCTGTTTGGGAGTGGAACAGGGACAGAAGATGCTAGTTGTGGTACGAGGTACCCTCCGCCACATACCGTATGGTGGATTGCGGAGTACGTATGTAGATGTAGTTTACAGCTTGAACATTGTAACCTCTCCACAAAATTCTCTCTGATGTAATTTAACCTCAAAACAGAAAAATTCCTAAACCTCTCATCAGTAAAAATTATAATTATGTCGTTCACATTCATGTGTAACGTCCCCAAAAAAAAAAAAAATCATTACCTGGTAATAATACAATGTAGCTAACCTCTCAATTAAATTGTCGCTCACTTCTGACTTTTCAATAATTGACTATGAATTTAACCTGGTAAATTTTGGACGTCAGCAGTGCTGCGTCATTGCCCTGAAAGATCATTCTGAATAAAAAAGAGAAAAATTCTTACCTCAATGAAGTCGCCGGATAACGCATATATATCTGCTCTTACAATAAATTTTTCTGGCACAGCCCTGTGCAATGCTGGCCGATAGATTTGTCTTTTATGAAAGGGAAACAACAGATTTTTCTTTTGCAATAATTGGGATGATCATGGATTGAAGAAATTAGAAATTCTTTAAATTGAAATGAATGGTTGTTAAAAATTACTTCGTATGAAAAGGATTATGATTAGGACATTTTTAAAACATTTACATGGGACTTGAGATAACATTACTACATATGCGCGAGGCTGCTTTTTACCTTATACAATAATACTCAGGCTCCGGCATCGCTGCACCACGACAGTCGCCCAACACGATACACCAGACCAGACCAGAGCAGACTGCAGACTAGCAACAACTTACTGCTACAGCTACACAGTTCCTACCGCTGTTAACACTGCTCTCTGGTCAGAGACCTTGCATGTCGCAGGCAGCGCATGAGCAATACATCGAAATTACATCTGCTCGGACCTCTTACAACATTTAGCTATTATTCGACACAATCACCATTTCTATCGATGCGCTTTTGTAGACGTTGTGGCAGTTTCTGTGTGACCACGTCATACCAGATCGCCGCCATGCTGTTCCGAAAGTTATGAACCTCTTCTTTCACCTCGTCGTCGGAGCTGAATCGCTGGGACCACAATTAACGCTGACAGGTACTGTGAGACGCTGAAAAAACTCAAACGGGCAATTCAGAACCGGAGAAGAGAAATGTCGAGCAAGGGCGCGCACATTCTCCATGAAAACGCTCGCCCACACATGGCTCGGCAAACCGTTGCTCTCCTGCAACAGTTTCAGTGGTACATAGTCACCCACCCAGCCTATAGTCCTGACTTGGCGCCCAGTGACTATCACCTGTTTCCTAGTTTAAAAGAACATTTGGCCGGAAAGCGATTCAGCTCCGACGACGATGTGAAAGAAGACGTTCATGACTTTTTGAACAGCACGGCGGCGAACTGGTATGACATGGGCATACAAAAACTGCCACAGCGTCTACAAAAACGCATCGAAAGAAATGGTGATTACGTTGAAAAATAGCTAAATGTTCAGGCTGTAAACTGATGTAAACCATTGTAGAAATGAACAGGTCTATGCACTTATAAAAAAATAGGAGACCTTACTTTTGGGATTACCATCGTACAAATGTTTGTTAGGTTTTGCAAGAACTCTGTGAATTCATAATGAATATTCTTCTCCGTCTGCATACAAAACACACTTAAGCACTTGGCTGAGCGTTCGTAGAACCCTATTCAGGCTACAACACAGTTTCACTCTCGAATAACACGGCCGTGCTGATTTATCGTATTACGATAGCAATCTCTCGTTGTGTCAATGAGAATGATGAAAATATTTTGACATTCAGAAGAGAAATTCGGTGATTCGAATTTCACGAAAGGATCTCGCCGCAACGTAAAAAGAATTCGTTTTATTGGTTCCCACCCAAATCCGCGTCTCGTATCCATGATTGTCTCACGCCATCCACTTTTGTAGCGATACTACACTCCTGGAAATGGAAAAAAGAACACATTGACACCGGTGTGTCAGACCCACCATACTTGCTCCGGACACTGCGAGAGGGCTGTACAAGCAATGATCACACGCACGGCACAGCGGACACACCAGGAACCGCGGTGTTGGCCGTCGAATGGCGCTAGCTGCGCAGCATTTGTGCACCGCCGCCGTCAGTGTCAGCCAGTTTGCCGTGGCATACGGAGCTCCATCGCAGTCTTTAACACTGGTAGCATGCCGCGACAGAGTGGACGTGAACCGTATGTGCAGTTGACGGACTTTGAGCGAGGGCGTATAGTGGGCATGCGGGAGGCCGGGTGGACGTACCGCCGAATTGCTCAACACGTGGGGCGTGAGGTCTCCACAGTACATCGATGTTGTCGCCAGTGGTCGGCGGAAGGTGCACGTGCCCGTCGACCTGGGACCGGACCGCAGCGACGCACGGATGCACGCCAAGACCGTAGGATCCTACGCAGTGCCGTAGGGGACCGCACCGCCACTTCCCAGCAAATTAGGGACACTGTTGCTCCTGGGGTATCGGCGAGGACCATTCGCAACCGTCTCCATGAAGCTGGGCTACGGTCCCGCACACCGTTAGGCCGTCTTCCGCTCACGCCCCAACATCGTGCAGCCCGCCTCCATTGGTGTCGCGACAGGCGCGAATGGAGGGACGAATGGAGACGTGTCGTCTTCAGCGATGAGAGTCGCTTCTGCCTTGGTGCCAATGATGGTCGTATGCGTGTTTGGCGCCGTGCAGGTGAGCGCCACAATCAGGACTGCATACGACCGAGGCACACAGGGCCAACACCCGGCATCATGGTGTGGGGAGCGATCTCCTACACTGGCCGTAAACCACTGGTGATCGTCGAGGGGACACTGAATAGTGCACGGTACATCCAAACCGTCATCGAACCCATCGTTCTACCATTCCTAGACCGGCAAGGGAACTTGCTGTTCCAACAGGACAATGCACGTCCGCATGTATCCCGTGCCACCCAACGTGCTCTAGAAGGTGTAAGTCAACTACCCTGGCCAGCAAGATCTCCGGATGTGTCCCCCATTGAGCATGTTTGGGACTGGATGAAGCGTCGTCTCACGCGGTCTGCACGTCCAGCACGAACGCTGGTCCAACTGAAGCGCCAGGTGGAAATGGCATGGCAAGCCGTTCCACAGGACTACATCCAGCATCTCTACGATCGTCTCCATGGGAGAATAGCAGCCTGCATTGCTGCGAAAGGTGGATATACACTGTACTAGTGCCGACATTGTGCATGCTCTGTTGCCTGTGTCTATGTGCCTGTGGTTCTGTCAGTGTGATCATGTGATGTATCTGACCCCAGGAATGTGTCAATAAAGTTTCCCCTTCCTGGGACAATGAATTCACGGTGTTCTTATTTCAATTTCCAGGAGTGTACAAAATGAGATGCCTTTCTTTCAATTTTTCGGTGTCTTCGTCATTCCTGTCTGATCAGGAACCTATACCACCCAGCAGTACTCACAAGGAGAGGCAACAACGTTGGAATCACGGATGCATTAAGAAGGCCATTAAAACATCATAATCTGAAAGTTGTAAGGTGCACTACTCTGGCAATTCCGAGGAAAACGCAAGAGAAATTTTACGCGTCTATTACGAAACTGATATATCTGTGCAAAGGTACTGGATGTGACGTTTCATCCCGGTCATGTGGTTATCATCGCAGCATAGCAAGTGGGTTGTGGGCGAGACGGTGGTTCCAACCTCGCCAAATATGATTATTAAGCTATACGTTTTTCTTCACTGGTCTCATTATTTAATTTATATGCCATTTGAGAGGTATTATCATAATAAAACACGTGTATTAGCACGAAGTGTTTGCATGAAGTTTCAATTTATGTTTTCCATGTGTGAAAGATAAATAACATCCTGCAACGAATGATGTCGAGACCACAGCCAAGAAGTAGTTATACATTAATCTTGCGGTCTGGCACACAGTGGCTTACGATATTACTGATTGTGAATAACGTCATTCGCATCATTATTTATTGGGTCTGACATGTGTTTTCCAAGCCTGGCTTTGTACTTGAAAATTTCATTACAGATAGTAAATAGTCAAATAAGACATGAAATTCACTACAGTTTCAAGATAATTATTGTGGTTTCTTTATTGTTATATTGCCTCTTAAATGTCTTATAAATTATATAATGAGACCAGTGATGAAAAAACTATAAATTAAAAATTGTGTGTTGGCGGGATCCACTTGCCGTGCGCGGACGCTAAACACATGACAACGATGAAAACTTACAACCGCCACTTTTTTACAGATACATCATTTTCATAATAGACGCTGAAATTTCTCTTGCGATTTTCTCGGACACGCCTGAGTAGTGCACCTTACTACTAATACATTACGTCGTTTTAATGGCCTATTAAAGGTGTACAAAGTTTGAAGTAAATCTCTGATTCCAACGTCGTGGCGTCCCCTTGTCCGTATGAGAAAGGTCACGCGTAGGGTAGGTAGTCTCTTTTATAGATCTATTGCATCTTGTAAGTGTTCAAATAACTTACGGGAATGCAGCCGGGTGACGTCGTCGACAACCACCGATATTTCAACAAGAGCACACCTTACCATTTACAAGGCAAAACAGAAGAAAGTAAGCGCTATGAAAGCGAATTTAAAACTTTGGTTTCCACAGAACCCCGTCAAGATGACACACATACGCAAACTGTAAGTCATTTGAACATTCTATACGGCAGGAGAAACTAAGGTCTCACTCTGTTTGGATCTAAGGGGAGCAATTATACACATCAAGAAAAGTTATGTATCACATCGGTTCCCAGAACTCCTGAAGGCAGACGTTGACTGTGGATATTCTATCACAGACACAGTGCCCTGGACTGTTCAGAGATGTCACTAAGCCCGCCCAAAGATGTAATCAACCATGAATGAGCAGAACTTATTACACGGAGGGGTCCGGACAGCTGATCAGTTCCAGGCATTCCACCAGGAATGTAGTTCAACCATGTCTAGACGATCAATGTTGCGGTTCGATCGCGTCCGCATTGTTACTGTGTGCCAGAAAGGGCTCTCAATAGGGGAAATGTCCAGGCGTCTCGGAGCGAACCAAAGCGATGTTGTTCGTACATGGACGAGATACAGAGAGACAGGAACTGTCGATGACATGCCTCACTCAGGCCGCCCAAGGGCTGCTATTGCAGTGGATGACCGCTACCTACGGATTATGGCTCGGAGGAACGCTGACAGCAACGCCACCATGTTCAATAATGCTTTC
This sequence comes from Schistocerca nitens, assembly GCF_023898315.1. Taxonomy (NCBI): domain Eukaryota; kingdom Metazoa; phylum Arthropoda; class Insecta; order Orthoptera; family Acrididae; genus Schistocerca; species Schistocerca nitens. The sequence goes on from NC_064614.1 coordinate 76,459,663, forward strand.
GTGCAGCCACAGGACGTCGTGTTTACGACTCAAACTGTGCGAAATAGGCTGCATTATCCGTAAGTTCACTCCCGACGTCCATGGCGAGGTCCATCTTTGCAATCACGACACTGTGCAGCGCGGTACAGATAGGCCCAACAACTTCACGTTCTCTTCAGTGATGAGTGTCACAAATGCCTTCAACCCGACAATCACCGGAGACGTGTTTGGAGGCAACCCGGTCACGCTGAACGCCTCAGACACACTGTTCAGTGAGTGCAGCAAAGTGGAGGTTCCCTGCTGTTTTGGGGTGGCATTATGTGGGGCCGACATAAGCCGCTGGTGGTCAAGAAAGGTGCCGTAACGCCTGTACAATACGTGAATGTCACCCTCCGACCGATAGTGAATCCGTAACGGCTGCGTATTGGGGAGACATTCGTCTTCATGGGCGACAATTCGCGACCCCATCGTGCACATCTTGTGAATGACGTCCTTCGGGATAACGACATCGCTCGACTAGTGTGTTCAGCATGTTCTGCAGGCATGAACCCAATCGAACATGCCTGGGATAGATCGAAACGGGCTTTTTATGGACGACGTGATCCACCAACCACTCTGAGGGATCTACGCCGAATCATCGTTGAGGAGTGGGACAATCTGGACCAACAGTGCCTTGATGAACTTGTGGATAGTATGCCACGACGAATACAGGCATGAATCAATGGAAGAGCACGTTCTGCTGTGTATTAGAGGTACCAGTGTGTACAGCAATCTGGACCACCCTCGCTGAAGGTCTCGTTGTATGGTGGTACAACATGCAATGTGTGGTTTTCATGAGCTGTAAAAAGGGCGGAAATAATGTTTATGTTGATCTCTATTCCAATTTTCTGTACAGGTTCCGAACTTTCGGAACCGAGGTGATGCAATTTTTTCGATTTGTGTATATCGTTGCTCCCCTAGGCTGGATAAACTTCGTAGCAGTAAAGTAAGACTGCAGTGTGCGTTGTCGTTCTTACTGTGTCTTGATCAATCTATTGTTTCAACGCTCTGCATCATACTATTTCTCTTGCCGACACTCGCATCAAGCCACGTGCTGGCCTAGCTCTTGTTCGCGAAAGGATACATTACACTCTTCTACAGTTGGAATTTGTTTACAAGGTATTGTTTCGGCTTTATTTAATGAGAGCTTCTAAAATTTCAGCTTTTTCTTGGGTTTGGCTGGACGGTGCTTCATCGTCGTGGACTGACTGTGAATTTCATTCTCCAAGTTTTACCAAGTTTCATGTGAAACTTCACGAAAATTCGTTTCTCTGTTACTTCACTTATCATTTTTTCGACAAAACAAAATAACAACTGTTTCACAAACGAAGGCCACGGCCACACAGATTTGTCTACAGACACGAGAAATGTCAAATTCCAGTGCGAAGGCTTCACACTTCACAGCTATTGGTCGTTCATCTTACTATGTGACAACATCGATCCCTTATTTTATAGCCGCGCGTCATATACATTATTTGTTCGTGGTACTTATCAAAAAACCTGATTCTGCAGAAGTGCTGTTACTACAACTACTCTGTACCATTACACAACTACAATAAAACCCTTTAACTAATTACCCAACTGCAAATACTGCCATTAGTAATGCAGATTGTGTCTGTTCTGATGTGTCCCATTTATTTTGTCAAAGCTGTAACGCCTAATGTGCGATCTTATGTTAACAATTTCGTACTAGCTTGAGTTCTAAGTACCATCCGTACTTTCATTTGATAGCCTTTCCTTAAGGGGCTCCGGAACGCCCTATACTTGCAATGTTAAAATAACGCTTATAAATTACATCTTTCCTCACAAAGTATTTGAGGTAGGAAGTTGAACTTTTTACAGATTATTTATTGGAATATGGACTACAACTTAACACAGGGATTTTACAAAATTTTAGTTCAGTTATTAAAGATGATTTTTTTTCAATTGTAATAAAAAGTCACAACATTTTTTGCAATTTTTTATTTATATATTCAAAAATATACAGTTTTTTGGAAAAAGGCTGTGTTAAATTATGCAGAAGGTACTGTGTAACATTTACTGAAAGTTTGAAACAAATATGTTTGGAAGATCCTTAGAAAACATGTAATTAGTATGAGAAAATAAAAGTTTTGGGAATCGAGCGACAAGGATTGGATTAACTTTTTAGTGCAATCCAGGTCCATAGGATGGGTTATCTTCATCCTCTGCAAACTCCTCCTGCAGCTTCCTCTTGTTCCTCCTCCTGTTTACTCTTGCTTGTATTTCTAGACTCTTTACAGCCCTGTCTGCAGCCCGAAGGCGTTCCTTGTCTAAAGCAAGCATCGCTCGTACCATGTTAGAACCTACCTTCAGTCCCATATTTCTAAATACCTTGCACCTTACAATGTTGCCATCATTGAAAGTCGCAACAGCATCATACACACCAAAGTGAAGTGTTTCTATTCCAACAAATACAGTCATGGGGATTCTCGAAAATATAACACTATTTACACTTTCATTGGGGTTTTGAGTTTTTCCGTGAATACACTTTTTCAACAGTTCAGGTGCTGCTAAGTCTCTGAAAATAGGTTTTATCACCTCCATTATTGCATGAGGCAGACTATGCTTATGAGTGTACACTTCACCAGTTAGCAATCCTTTGTTATATTTACACCAACTGTCTTCTTCTTTGGGACACAAGCTATGTTGGGGATTTTCATCGTCTTTATTGTTTACAGTAATAACACATACCTTTGGCTTTCCAACATTTCTCCTTTTCTTAAAAGCCTTCAGAGGATTTCTAATAACTTTACTTTTACTCATTATTATACTTCAACAAAACAGAGACTCAAGAAACAGAATTAATTACGAATATTTTCGAGATAACGACAGAGTAAATAAACATGAAACAATCGACAATCACACCAGCGATATATATTGAACCATCACAGGTTAGCCACAACACATAATTTATCTCACATCACTAAAATGTACCTGATGAACACGGACGTTAATAATAACACCATTTGACAGCAGTTTAACAGCGCCACAGTGGGTCAAGCCCATGTAGAACACATTTAAAAAAAAATTTAAAAATAGTTGTAGTCTTCGGAATTGAATAAATTATATATCTATTAAAAGGTAATAGGCTGCAGATTCAGAAAACGCAAAAAAGTAAAAATTGAACTTTTCATGATTTTGAGCCTTTCCGGAGCCCCTTAACCAAAACAGGGCTTCCCTTCTTCCGATTTTCAAGTTTGATGGTTATATTCCTAGATTTACTAACAATGTGCTATTCAGGGTGGTGCAATAAGCGTCAGTTAATCTATGTAACATTGCTCATTGTACTCTTCTAACTTTTTCTGGCATTATACGCTGCTATCTATGTGACCCAAACGCTCGCTTTCATATCGTAAGACTGACGCTAATGTAGACTAGTGACATGCCCCGATTGTTTTCAAAGGTATTCGAAAATGCTTGTTTGCGATGTTTGTAATTTTATTCAGCACGTCTGTTCATTTTTTGACTACCTTCTCTATATCATGTGCAAAATTACGTCATGAATCTACAAACATTCCTTGATAACTCGTTGCTACGCCTCTTCTAATTGCCCCTTGCTAAGTTCCACCTCACAAGAGTTATGTAGTTTTGAGAGGCGCTACTGTCAATTTGATACTTCGACACCATCCTTCAATTTCATGGAGCACTGCATTATATTTGTCTTCATTAATTCTTCTGGAGTCACCCCTTACGCCGGACAAAACATCATCTTCAAGTGCTACCAGCCGTCTTACGTTTCCACTGCCATGTAACTTTTCTAGAATGGGCTCTGAGGATGCATCCTAAAACTTCAGACAACACACTCATCCATGCTGACAGGTATTTAATATGGTCGTCATTTCCTTCTCTGGGCACGCTAAAGATGTGTGCCTCCCACGGCAGCAGTCTCTCGGGCAGTTGAACAGCGCACCGCTCGGGGTGGCCGAGCGGTTCTACGCGCTACAGTCTGGAACCGCGGGACCGCTACGGTCGCAGGTTCGAATCCTGCCTCGGGCATGGATGTGTGTGATGTCTTTACTTTAGTTAGGTTTAAGAAGTTCTAAGTTCTAGGGAACTGATGACCTTAGAAGTTAAGTCCCATAGTGCTCAGAGCCATTTCAACAGCGCATCTGGACTCTCCAAGGCGGCCAAAGACAGACGGCCACCGTCCGTTATCGAAAGCACCGGTGATATGACTTATTAACTGCGTCTACGGATGACTTGTCTCTTCTAAACCTGTACATGAGATGTTTCGTCCCGTGTAGCAACCAATGATCCTGTAACTTCTTGCATATTATTATTATTTTTTTTTAATTTCGTACCGAGAGCGTTCGGAAGACAAATTGATCTGTAGGATTTGAGGACCATTGGATCCTTGCCTTGCATCTATTAATAATCACCATCTCAGCATTCTTCCACTGTGCAGAAACCTTTCCTTCCGAGGGATACTCGTTGTACAGTTACCACAAGAAAATATCTAACTAGTCACATAGGGCATGGATTGGCAGATAGGGGAAAAAAAACCTCTTTCCATGGTAAAGTTGTCTTTGTTCACACAAAACCACAAATCGTTAGAAGAAAATAATTTGTATACACTACGGTTAGTAAACTATAACGTTGAATCCTGCCTGGATCTAATTATTATTTTCTTTTGTTTCAGGTAAGTTTCCATGGACGCTTATGGGTACTCCCTACAGCAGCAGGGCTGGGGATAGCTCAAGACGAACGCTGTGGCCGATCTGCGAAGACAACGCAATGAACAGAAGTAAGATACAGCGACGGTATCTAAGGCTCAGGCTTGGTGATTGCAGTAAAGATAACGTAACGTATTAATTTTCCGCTAGCATCGAGACACAAAATTTACTTTCTTATGACCTGACGCAGGTAGGTATTTCCAAATCAAAATGAGTATGTTAGAATTACTTCCGTATTGGATCTTCTTAAAATGCTATTCAGCTTTCCATAAATCTTCATTACTTTTGCACCAGCTGTATATCCTGTTAATCTGTTCACAGAGGTAGTTATTTGACTTAACAGTTACCGCTTGTCTTGCTTAGTTTGACCCAGAAATGATATGCGGTCTGAAAATTTTACAACTATACACTATATCCTACATCTCTCGCAAGTTGATTCACCGTCTTACATTTGAAAGCTAACTCATGTTTCTTAAATTAACTACTCGAAGCAAGAGAAATATGACTTTCTTGCAACTGAACTGATTGTATCTGGTTGTTTTTTTCCGACAAGCCTTAGTAGAAACGAATCAAATTATAATTTACGCGACCGCTACATTCAATTTTCGCAAGTGCAACAGTAAACAGACTCAGAAATCTCACAAATTGTAACCACTTATGAGGCGACTCATAATTACGATCAACCTTCATGGCACAAACAATCCTTCCCATTTAACTATCTTTCAGGAGCTATACAGCGTCCAGTTAATCTGTGGCGAAGCACTGTACAATTCATGATGTTAAATTTGATCTTCGGTAAGCAATAGATCCTCAAAAAAGTTGGGCTCATAGAAAGAGATACTACACAGAACCAAACAGAGCTTTACAGGTTTAAATTTTAGTTGTTAATCGACCTATGTTGCCTTAATATCGTTGGCATAATGACAAAATTAAAAAATAAAGCATGAAAGGTAACGATTTGGAGTACCTTATATGTCAATAATAGCATACAAATATATACAATATAAAAACGTTCAATAAAAAATTTGACGCAATATTGTAATAAAAATTCGGACAGCTATTGGCTAAGTATTTTTTCAAGTGTTTATGCCATGTATATAAAATCTGTACTACTATGTAAGGGCAATTCTTTGTTTAACGTTGTTGCCATAAACCTCAAAAAATTATTAACTGTTTTACTCCAAATATCTACACGATGCTCTAATAAAAGTTCAGATGGACAAAAACTACGTATAGCCTTTCTCCGTCTGAATACATATTAGAGAATCCTGTAAAAATTCCAAGTAAATGGAATAAGAATTTCTCGACATGTTTCCTTGGTCCTCTAATAATTATTGAGACAGACGTTGAATAAATACTGTTTTAAACAATAAAGTACAAGTTTCGTGTTAAAACGGACTGAGAGAATGAAAATGCTAAGTATGCTGTGATGTGAAAGTGTGCGGTTATGTGTCCCTTCTGCAGTTTTAACTACAATAGTGGGGCATTTAAATAATTTGACAAATTGTTTCTCCAAGATATATTATTTTCCCTTAGATATAATTTCAAGCAAAGCTAGTATACACCACTACATGCTGCTCTTTTCCTGTTTTTTTTTTCTCTCTTTTGTCTGAGTTGGTTTTCACAGAAAATAGGAAACCTTTATTTTTGGTTTATTGGCATCTAAAATACTATTACGGAATACGAATCATCCGAAATTTTGAATTCTTACCCGTTTACAGACTACAAACATGTGAAATACTGTCAATGAAACTACTATTTTCACAGATCAAGCACCAGGAGAAGTCTCTCATGCCTTATGTACCAACGATTCCAATCGGTTTACCTATTCATATTAAGCGACATCTACTACCAACCAAGTATTTGTTGTCAAAAGCAATCAACAGACTGAAAGATCAATGGGAAGGGGAAGAGGAGGTAAACATAAAGAGGGGAGGAATAGCGCACTCGGTTGAGGACAGTCTATTTTGCCTTCATTATTACAATGTATGCTACTTTAAACCAACAATGGGCTTTTGCTGTTTTAAAGTAAGCTTTCCGTCAACAGTGGGTATCATTGTTATTTCTCTGCTAAAGTTATTTGGTTGGAGACTGTCAATAGAAGTGGGGGTTTTTCAAAAGCCTGCTGGTAATCTCTATTTTCATTTTTGTGGCTTCATATAAGGTAACAATCACTGTCATTTTACGGATGGCGCATAATTTAATACTGTGCTATTTTTGGTACTTATTAAGGTGAAAATAGTTGATGACTTTTGGGTCCCAGAGCAAGAAAACTTGCAGTCCTCGTTTGAGGACATTGGGCGTTTCTGTGGTTAATGTTATATATTTCGATGTTTTAGATTTCTTTGCCATTGCTCGCCATGTTTTTAAGACTACTGAAGAGGCAGTAGAATGCGTATTTTCTGAAGAAATAGAAGCAGACATAGAAGCTCTACCTTCAGATGCACATGAACAGACCGATGAGGAAAATATTGAAGATTACTTGTTAGGAAATACGTATATAAGCGATACTGCAGGTGCTACTGAAATTTTACATGATAGAGACAATGAAGACATTCCTCGCGTTTCTTCTAAAAGAGCCCGTAACGAGGAAGTTAAATGGTGTGGTCTGGTTCCAAAATATTAATTTCCTGGCTTAGGGAAGAAAGCTTCTTGTCTGTCGGATGAACTAAAAGAGAAGTTTTGTGGTCTCACTGCCATGCAGGTCTTTGATGAAATCTTTTCGGAAGACGTTTCCAGCATGATTGCAGAGGAAACTGGAAAATATACTAAGGAGTGTGAAAATAAAATAAAATTTTCAGCTTTACCTGATGATATTCATGTATTTGTCGGGTTCTTGATCTTTGCTGGCTATCATAAATTGACCACAATTCAGTGTTAATAGAAAGGCAAATGAAAACAAGAGTGACAAATCTTTCAAAATAAAACTATTAGCAGCGGCTATGGTAAAAAAATTCAATAATGGGGAGTCTTCCAGGAAAATCTGGCAGTTGATGAAATCATTGTGAGGTACTATGGACATCGCCTTATAAAGCAGTTTATCAGACTGAAGACCATGAGCTTTGGATATAAACTTTGAGCCTTATGTGGTACTGATGGCTACTGTTACAGTTTCTTACTGTGCTGCGGGAATGATCAGAATGATGAAAATGAAAATTTCCCATTGGGTTCCAAAGTAGTTTTGAAAATGTTGTCAATTATTGATGAGCCGAACAGTTGCAAAGTATATTTTGACTATTATTTTACTAGTCAAGACCGGCTCGTCCAACTGAACGAACTGTGATTCTGTGCAAGTGGAAATATAACAGAAAGCAGAAGAAGGAAGTGCTCCCTATCACCAGATAATGTTATGAAGAAGAAAGAAAGGGGATATTTTGAGTTCAGATTTGACAAGAGAAGGAAGTTCTGAGCATAAAATGGAATCACAACAAATGTACTACACTAGCAAATAATCTCGACAGTGTGCTTTCTACCGTCAATGTCCAACGTTGAAATTAACCTCAAAAGGAAAAAGTCGGTGTTCCACAACTACATGCATTGTATATGTACAAGAATTTCATGGGAGGCGTCGGTCTTTACTGCTGGCTAAATGTAAATGTCGTGTGACTACGGCCTCCCGTCGGGTAGACCGTTCGCCGAGTGCAAGTCTTTCAATTTGATGCCACTTCAGCGACTTGCGCGTAGATGGGGATGAGATGATGATGATTAGGACAACACAGCACCCAGTCCCTGAGCGGAGAAAATCTCCGACCCAGCCGGGAATCGAACCCGGGCCCTTAGGATTGACATTCTGTCACGCTGACCACTCAGCTACCGGGGGCGGCTGGCTAACAGAGAAACATACCAAAAAGTGCGTGGTAAAAAATGGTACTGGTACGAGGATGGTAAATATGACTTGTGAATGCAAGCTTGACCTTTAAGAGATGCAATGAGGGAACTTTTCTTTCAGTGAAACAATTCCGAAGACAGACTGTGAGAACGTACCTGAAGAAAGGTCTTCAAATAAGGTCAGTTAAGGAAAGACCAACAACACTCATCTCACTTTCCAGGAGTAATGTACCACATACACAATATGACCAGAAACTGCACGTGATCCAGAAGCGTGAAAAGCAAAGACGATGCCGTTATGAGAAATGCAAAGAAATGCCTAAAACATGTTTCTGGAACGCTGTCTATGGAATGCTTTCCCAAATATCATATCAAACATTAACAAAATTACAATTCTGAGAATTTTTAGGTTAAAACTTCTGCAAAAGTTACTTTACGTAAAATAAATAACAGTTCTGAAATGCTATTTTGAGTTTATTATTACCAATTTCTTTATGCTTTCTCAATTTTCCTAGTAAGCAGTATAATGGAAAAACAACCGCCAAACACCCAGCGTCCTCGATGAGGACGGCCAAAAATTTCAGGTTTAGGAAACAAGAGAACAAAATTTCTTTATATTTCCCTAAATTAGGTTACCAGGACACAGTTTTATAAAAATACATAATATATGTTAACCAAAAATAAATTTGGCGCCGATATATTAGTAGAGGCACATCATGTAGCAATAATCATTAGCACTATATAAGCAACTTTCATCGTTAAAAAACCCACTCAATCATCATGTTTTGAGTATAGCATACGTTTGAATAATAAGAAGCTTGTTTACTAAAATTCAAGGTTTCTTTATGTAAACTTCCTATTCAAACACTGCTAAGATATGAATGATTCAAACAGTTTGAAAGATGACAACAAAGTGGAAAAGTGTAATAAGGTTTTCATCACAATACGACCACTGCAGATGCTAAACTGGATGCCTAGTAAGTGATTTAGCCGAAACTACTTTGTGTTTTGTGATATCATTGGCGTATATGTATTTTCTTAATACACTCCTGGAAATGGAAAAAAGAACACATTGACACCGGTGTGTCAGACCCACCATACTTGCTCCGGACACTGCGAGAGGGCTGTACAAGCAATGATCACACGTACGGCACAGCGGACACACCAGGAACCGCGGTGTTGGCCGTCGAATGGCGCTAGCTGCGCAGCATTTGTGCACCGCCGCCGTCAGTGTCAGCCAGTTTGCCGTGGCATACGGAGCTCCATCGCAGTCTTTAACACTGGTAGCATGCCGCGACAGCGTGGACGTGAACCGTATGTGCAGTTGACGGACTTTGAGCGAGGGCGTATAGTGGGCATGCGGGAGGCCGGGTGGACGTACCGCCGAATTGCTCAACACGTGGGGCGTGAGGTCTCCACAGTACATCGATGTTGTCGCCAGTGGTCGGCGGAAGGTGCACGTGCCCGTTGACCTGGGACCGGACCGCAGCGACGCACGGATGCACGCCAAGACCGTAGGATCCTACGCAGTGCCGTAGGGGACCGCACCGCCACTTCCCAGCAAATTAGGGACACTGTTGCTCCTGGGGTATCGGCGAGGACCATTCGCAACCGTCTCCATGAAGCTGGGCTACGGTCCCGCACACCGATAGGCCGTCTTCCGCTCACGCCCCAACATCGTGCAGCCCGCCTCCAGTGGTGTCGCGACAGGCGCGAATGGAGGGACGAATGGAGACGTGTCGTCTTCAGCGATGAGAGTCGCTTCTGCCTTGGTGCCAATGATGGTCGTATGCGTGTTTGGCGCCGTGCAGGTGAGCGCCACAATCAGGACTGCATACGACCGAGGCACACAGGGCCAACACCCGGCATCATGGTGTGGGAAGCGATCTCCTACACCGGCCGTACACCACTGGTGATCGTCGAGGGGACACTGAATAGTGCACGGTACATCCAAACCGTCATCGAACCCATCGTTCTACCATTCCTAGACCGGCAAGGGAACTTGCTGTTCCAACAGGACAATGCACGTCCGCATGTATCCCGTGCCACCCAACGTGCTCTAGAAGGTGTAAGTCAACTACCCTGGCCAGCAAGATCTCCGGATCTGTCCCCCATTGAGCATGTTTGGGACTGGATGAAGCGTCGTCTCACGCGGTCTGCACGTCCAGCACGAACGCTGGTCCAACTGAGGCGCCAGGTGGAAATGGCATGGCAAGCCGTTCCACAGGACCACATCCAGCATCTCTACGATCGTCTCCATGGGAGAATAGCAGCCTGCATTGCTGCGAAAGGTGGATATACACTGTACTAGTGCCGACATTGTGCATGCTCTGTTGCCTGTGTCTATGTGCCTGTGGTTCTGTCAGTGTGATCATGTGATGTATCTGACCCCAGGAATGTGTCAATAAAGTTTCCCCTTCCTGGGACAATGAATTCACGGTGTTCTTATTTCAATTTCCAGGAGTGTACATGCAGGTAGCACGATGGAAGCCAAAGCGTAAAGTAAAATTACATTGATTCTGTCTAATTACTCTTCCTTATGACACCAACAACTTGAAATACAAGTTCATGTAAGCAGAGGGTTCCATAGTGCTTTAAGATCATCACGGTTCAAAATGAGATATGACACAAGTGAGGTGCAAAGATGCGCAGTCAGTAATCTTAGCTTTGGAGAATCTTGCAGTAGAACCAAGAAACCGAATAGGCGTTCTTGGATCGACAATTCGACGAGTAACTGTATGATTATGTGGACTGGCATTAGACAAATAGTCTTACGTAACCTTTTTGCTTTGAAAAAGCTGTGGTACCAGATAATGGCGCTTTTAATTTGGATATTCTTGTTTTTGCTTCTCCCATGTGTATTTTTCTGATTTTGCACCGCATCCAGGCTTATATCAGAGCTCTGAACACGTACATGAAGGCTCGAAAGTATATACGGATAGCAAAGACTGTAAATATATTAAAAATAAAACACGCGGGCCACACGCATCAGCTAATTAACGCATCTTAATTCCTTCCACGTTTAGTTTCTTCAGAGAATCGAATAGACATTAAATGATTTCAACATGTTCCTTCCTATGAACATTCTCTGTCCATACATAACACGTGCAGTTGCAAGAGCCTCCTTCAAAAATTCAGTAACTGCTGAGACCAGATAATGATGTAGCACGTCTCAGAACATTTGCGGTCTACTAGATACCTAGCGAGTGCGACCTGTCTTGCGTCGGACGAAGAGTGCACACTATAGAACAACGTCCAAATGTGCGGATTTTTCAAAACCACACTAATTCTAGAAAATCGCTTAACAATACTTACCATATATTGCTCAATTCTTAAGTCAAACGAAAAAATTCAATTCTTATTTTGTTTTATCTTTTTGATCATAAGATGTCAGTATAGACAATATACACTCCTGGAAATGGAAAAAAGAACACATTGACACCGGTGTGTCAGACCCACCATACTTGCTCCGGACACTGGGAGAGGGCTGTACAAGCAATGATCACACGCACAGCACAGCGGACACACCAGGAACCGCGGTGTTGGCCGTCGAATGGCGCTAGCGCGCAGCATTTGTGCACCGCCGCCGTCAGTGTCAGCCAGTTTGCCGTGGCATACGGAGCTCCATCGCAGTCTTTAACACTGGTAGCATGCCGCGACAGCGTGGACGTGAACCGTATGTGCAGTTGACGGACTTTGAGCGAGGGCGTATAGTGGGCATGCGGGAGGCCGGGTGGACGTACCGCCGAATTGCTCAACACGTGGGGCGTGAGGTCTCCACAGTACATCGATGTTGTCGCCAGTGGTCGGCGGAAGGTGCACGTGCCCGTTGACCTGGGACCGGACCGCAGCGACGCACGGATGCACGCCAAGACCGTAGGATCCTACGCAGTGCCGTAGGGGACCGCACCGCCACTTCCCAGCAAATTAGGGACACTGTTGCTCCTGGGGTATCGGCGAGGACCATTCGCAACCGTCTCCATGAAGCTGGGCTACGGTCCCGCACACCGATAGGCTGTCTTCCGCTCACGCCCCAACATCGTGCAGCCCGCCTCCAGTGGTGTCGCGACAGGCGCGAATGGAGGGACGAATGGAGACGTGTCGTCTTCAGCGATGAGAGTCGCTTCTGCCTTGGTGCCAATGATTGTCGTATGCGTGTTTGGCGCCGTGCAGGTGAGCGCCACAATCAGAACTGCATACGACCGAGGCACACAGGGCCAACACCCGGCATCATGGTGTGGGGAGCGATCTCCTACACTGGCCATACACCACTGGTGATCGTCGAGGGGACACTGAATAGTGCACGGTACATCCAAACCGTCATCGAACCCATCGTTCTACCATTCCTAGACCGGCAAGGGAACTTGCTGTTCCAACAGGACAATGCACGTCCGCATGTATCCCGTGCCACCCAACGTGCTCTAGAAGGTGTAAGTCAACTACCCTGGCCAGCAAGATCTCCGGATCTGTCCCCCATTGAGCATGTTTGGGACTGGATGAAGCGTCGTCTCACGCGGTCGGCACGTCCAGCACGAACGCTGGTCCAACTGAGGCGCCAGGTGGAAATGGCATGGCAAGCCGTTCCACAGGACTACATCCAGCATCTCTACGATCGTCTCCATGGGAGAATAGCAGCCTGCATTGCTGCGAAAGGTGGATATACACTGTACTAGTGCCGACATTGTGCATGCTCTGTTGCCTGTGTCTATGTGCCTGTGGTTCTGTCAGTGTGATCATGTGATGCATCTGACCCCAGGAATGTGTCAATAAAGTTTCCCCTTCCTGGGACAATGAATTCACGGTGTTCTTATTTCAATTTCCAGGAGTGTATGTCGACAGTTAATATGTGTCCACAGTGCCGTTCCGACATTAACGAGATAATACTGCCATTTTTATAAGTATTGTGATTTATCTTCCAAACCTGTAAAAGTACTGCTTTTACCAACGAGGCGCACAAATAATGCTGAACTTCCGCTATAGCTATCGTTTCATTTTCCGTTGACCATGGCTGTAATTGTAAACTCGAAAGTAATAGATATTTGGATTGTACGTACTTATAGTTTTGAAATAAATACAGATTTTTATTAAATGGATGAACATAATTTGCGTTAACGATTCTAGAAAGGCTGCTGAAATTGGTTTTTAAAACTAAATCAAAAAGCGCTGGCGTTTCCGTCCTATTTCTGGAGCGGCATGACTCGTCATTTAGTGGCTTGGAGTTTCCCCTTCAAATTAATATCGTCGCTGAAAAATTAAAATGCGGTGGCGCTTGCTTTGATGTTGTATCACTCGTCGAAACTGCATTAATCGAAATTCAAATCCATATTTGAAAGATAATGATGTACTTTCACAGTGAAATTATATTACTGAGGATAACGTATCAACAGTAACATGACCTGTTGTTAGAGCGGATGTAAATGAAATGGAGTTAAAGTGTCATTCTTCACGTAAACGCGAAAAACATAAGTATGGCCTCTAGTAAAGCTATATGAATTACCTTTTATTGCTAACACAACCAGTCTCGTTGTAAAATGAGTATATTCATGATATCTGTCCAAACGAAATTTACATTTACAGTAATGTATTTACAATTAAGTACAACCACAGTGGGTATATAGTTAAAAAGAATTTTATATTTACGATTTTGTATTTACAATTAAGTGCATACAACAATGGGTGTATTAGTTAATTTGCACTACATAAATGTAAATATATCTCTTTAAAAGGTTATACATACTTATCCGAAATTGCAGGTGTTCCTTTGTTGAAGACAGAAGTTCTGTACGACACATGAATGAAAGACTGCTTACAGTAATATGAGTGTTAAGAAGCGCTTCACTGAATTTTCTAAATAAAGGACGCACTTACACTGAATAGAATGTTCTAGGGCTTGCCGATGTGTCAGATGGTTACAATGCCACGAACTTTCAGTCAGTCACTGTTCACGATCAAGTGGTATGCCGTCAGAATTTCGAGGTTGCTGCTAGTCACGTTCCCGTATAAGCTTGGACTAAGTGTCCTTTGAAGTACGGAAACATTTTTGCAATTAGCATAGAGGATTGGTTTGAAAAGCACTAACTTCAGTGACACAACCTGTAAGTAAAATAGATTTTTGTAAAGTAGATGTAAATGAAAGAAAGTAATACTATGGTTGTAAGAGTAGTAAACGTGTTCATACTAGGGCCCGTTAGTGTGTTATGCGATGGGATATTAATTGTAATGATGAATGTAAAAATGTGGCTTCCGGTGCGTTGACGACACTTTTGTCATTTGGCCCAGTGACAAAAGAAACTTTAAAGTATACGTGAAGAGCGGTAATGGTAACATCCGGTCCACTACAGAATTAGAAAAACGCAATACATTTCCTTTTTTCAGAGTCCTCATCCACCGCAAACGACATGGATGCCTCGTTCACAGTGCCCAATGCAACCGTTTGCACACCGGTCTGTAGTTGCATGCCTTTACCCTGTATAGTAGCGCAATGTGTTCGAAAAATTGATACATCGTGCAGGAGCGTAATCACACACACCGAGAATCTGTCCAGCGAGTTGAGCTACCTACGCAAGGCCTTCAGAAACAACAATTAGAACGACCATTATATAAAAAAGTGGTCTCTAATATAGATCGCAGGTAAGACCACCGTCGAGGAGCAAGAAGAGACACTTTCTTTTTTGCTGTACTGTCTCTCCGCGTCGTGTAAGATAATTAGCCTGCCGAAAAAATACAAAACCAAATCGATCATCAGGTCTCCGTCAGATACTGGCAGCCAGTAAGAGCAGTTACAGATGCAGCAGATCTCAGAATACATGTCGTCTACAAGACGCCTTGTGACTGTGACCACTCCTACATTGGATAAATATTGCGCACTGTAGAACAAAGTAGGAAGGAGCATGAGAGGTTTCATCGCCTACGTTACCCCGAAATGTCCAGTTAGTTGATCTTTGCTCTTGAAAAAGGTCACCGGTTCAATTTGAAGAACCTTCCGTCGTGGCTCACACGAAGGGATTCTCGGACTGTGTAATGAAAGCAGCCTTCGAAATAAAACTATTGACTATAGCCTTAAAAGAGAAGACATTCTGCAGAGCAACGAAGCGTGGAATTTAGCGACAGTTAGAATGAAGCGTGAGTCAACGTATGCGGGCTCTGCAACGAACTAGGGACGTCACACAGGCAGGCGTGGCCGCCACACTTTGTCGTGTGCTACCGAAGACATGCATGCGTTTAAACATGCAGTCAAAAATTATTAATCTCCTCTGAATTACCTACCCGCTCCCCACCGGAGACGGCTGTGGTGTCACGTGCTCTGAAGTACGCACAGGCCTGTCTTTCTTGTGGGCATCGTACGAGGAAGTGTGACTTCACAGCCGGCTGGTAGAGTATATTGGGGCATACCAGCAATTCGTCAGGAGGTATTCCTCTTGACAAAGACAAGGAATGGTTCGTCAAACCTCGTTGCATTTTAACCACTTGACGCGGCTGGGAGATGAATAACCTTTTGCTCAGTGTTACCACTAAGAGACTCTGCATTCTTATATGATGTGCATAGAAAATGCATATTACTGAAGAACAGCCAGTGTTAGTTGCTACAGAATAATAGTCATTAATGTGACCAAAGTCAATATGCGACATTAACGTGTAATAATCACTCACATACACACGTGGAAGCACTAGCAGCGAAAGGTATGTAAAGCGCGTCTGAAGAATGCGCAGAACAGTGAGTCGTTGTCGTAATGCAGTAACGGAGCGATGTACACTGTATGATCTAAAGCATCTGGACACCTGGCTGAAAATGACTTAAAAGTTCGTGGCGTCCTCCATTGGTAATGCTGGAATTCAATCTGTTGGCCCACCCGTAGCTTTGATGACAACTTCCATTCTTGCAGGAATATGTTCAATCAGGTGTTGGAAGGTTTCTTGAGGAATGGCAGCCCATTCTTCACGGAGTGCTGCACTGAGGAGAGGTATCGATGTCAGTGGGTGAGGCCTGGCACCAAGTCGGCATTATGAAACATCACAAAGGTGTTCTCCAAGATTCAGCTCAGGCCTCTGTGGAGGTCAGTCTATTACAGAGATGTTACTGTCATGTAACCACTCCGCCACAAGCCGTGCATTATGAACAGTAGTGAAAGACGCAATCGCCATCCCCAAATTGCTCTTCAACAGTGAGAAGCAAGAAGGTGGTTAAAACATCAATGTAGACCTGTGCTGTGATAGTGCCACGCAAAACAACAAGGGTTGCATGAAAAACACGACGACACCATGGCATCACCGTCTCCGAATTTTAATGTTGGCGCTAAACACGCTGGAAGATGACGTTGACTGGGCATTCGCCATACCCACACCTTGCCATCGGATTGCCACATTGTGTACCGTGATTCGTCACTCCACATAACGTTTTTCCACTGTTCCATCGTCCAATGCCGGCCGGAGTGGCCGTGCGGTTCTAGGCGCTTCAGTCTGGATCCGCGCGACCGCTACGGTCGCAGGTTCGAATCCTGCCTCAGGCATGGATGTGTGTGATGTCCTTAGGTTAGTTAGGTTTAATTAGTTCTAAGTTCTAGGCGACTGATGACCTCCGAAGTTAAGTCGCATAGCGCTGAGAGCCATTTGAACCATTCGAGCCATCGTCCAATGTTTAAGCACCTTACATCAAGCGAGGCATCATTTGGCATTTACCGGCGTGATGTGTGGCTTATGAGCAGCCGCTCGACCATGAAATCCAAGTTTTCTCATGTCCCGCCTAACTGTCGTAGTACTTGCAGTGGATCCTGATGCAGTCTGGAGTTCGTGTGTCATGGTCCGGATAGATGTGTGCCTATTACACAAGCCGGCCGGAGTGGCCGAGCGGTTCTAGGCGCTTCAGTCTGGAACCGCGCGACCGCTACGGTCGCAGGTTCGAATCCTGCCTCGGGCATGGATGTGTGTGATGTCCTTGGGTTAGTTAGGTTTAAGTAGTTCTACGTTCTAGGGGAATGATGACCTCAGCTGTTAAGTCCAATAGTGCTCAGGCCCTTTGAACCATTTTTGAACCTATTACACATTAAGACTCTCTTGAACTGTCGGTGGCCTCCGTCAGTCAACAGACGAGGTCGGCCTGTACTCTTGTGTGCTGTACGTGTCCCTTCACGTTTTCACTTCACTATCACATCGAAAACAGTGGACCTAGGCATGTTTAGGAGTGTGCAAATCTCGCGTACAGACTTATGACTCAAGTGACACCTAATCTCCTGACCACATTCGAAGTCCGTGAGTTCCGCGGAGCACCCCATTCTGATCTCTCACGATGTCTAATGACTACTGAAGTCACTGATATGGAGTACCTTGGAGTAGGTGGCAGCACAATGTATCTAATAAGAAAGACGTATATTTTTGGGGGTGTCCGGATACTTTTGATCACATACAGTATGTGAGTTCGAAACGGCATGCTCATTAAATTTCAGGCCAACGGTTGAAGCACTTCCGAAACGGCGACGTTTGGAAAATGTTCCCGTGCCTTCGTGGTTAAAATGGCAAAGTGATGCCTATCCGAAACCGGCACCGACGCAACTGTGGTGAACTATGAGCCATAAATCAATGGGGTGAACGACGACTGCGGGCATGTGGGGGGGGGGGGGGGGGGGGCAATAAACGTGCAACTGCTGAGTAAATGAACGCCCAGATAAACCGAGGAGCTACCCGTATTGTGTCCTCAACGACCGTTCAGAGAATATTGCCGTCTATGGCCGTAATAAGAAAAGGCGTCTGGTTCATGCATCCACGCCGACTGCTGTTCATCAGGGACCGAGGCTGGGATTTACAAGACTATACCACAACTGGACGTCCACTGAGCAGTGAGAGGTGGCCTTTTCGGATGGTCGTTGGAGTGCACGGCACGAAAGCTCTAGAAGCAAACACCCTGTAACAATCGTCGGAAGGGTAGAGGCTGGATGAGGGAGCGTCATGTACTGGAAAATGATTTCGTGACTTTCGCTGGGTGATCTCGTCAACTGGAAGGCGCAATGGACCAACACAAGTATGCATCTGTACTGGGGGATCATGTAGACCCCGACAAGCGGTTTGTTCTCCTCGGGACGATGGCACCTACCAGCAGGAAAATGTAATAAAATAAAAAAAAGGTTAACATCTGAGGTCATCAGTCCCCTAGAACTTAGAACTACTTAAACCTAAATAACCTAAGGACATCACACACATCCATGTCCGAGGCAGGATATATATACACTTCTGGAAATTGAAATAAGAACACCGTGAATTCATTGTCCCAGGAAGGGGAAACTTTATTGACACATTCCGGGGGTCAGATACATCACATGATCACACTGACAGAACCACAGGCACATAGACACAGGCAACAGAGCATGCACAATGTCGGCACTAGTACAGTGTATATCCACCTTTCGCAGCAATGCAAGCTGCTATTCTCCCATGGAGACGATCGTAGAGATGCTGGATGTAGTCCTGTGGAACGGCTTGCCATGCCATTTCCACCTGGCGCCTCAGTTGGACCAGTGTTCGTGCTGGACGTGCAGATCGCGTGAGACGACGCTTCATCCTGTCCCAAACATGCTCAATGGGGGACAGATCCGGAGATCTTGCTGGCCAGGATAGTTGACTTACACCTTCTAGAGCACGTTGGGTGGCACGGGATACATGCGAACGTGCATTGTCCTGTTGGAGCAGCAAGTTCCCTTGCCGGTCTAGGAATGGTAGAACGATGGGTTCGATGACGGTTTGGATGTACCGTGCACTATTCAGTGTCCCCTCGAAGACCACCAGTGGTGTACGGCCAGTGTAGGAGATCGCTCCCCACACCATGATGCCGGGTGTTGGCCCTGTGTGCCTCGGTCGTATGCAGTCCTGATTGTGGCGCTCACCTGCACGGCGCCAAACACGCATACGACCATCATTGGCACCAAGGCAGAAGCGACTCTCATCGCTGAAGACGACACGTCTCCATTCGTCCCTCTATTCACGCCTGTCGCGACACCACTGGAGGCGGGCTGCACGATGTTGGGGCGTGAGCGGAAGACGGCCTAACGGTGTGCGGGACCGTAGCCCAGCTTCATGGAGACGGTTGCGAATGGTCCTCGCCGATACCCCAGGAGCAACAGTGTCCCTAATTTGCTGGGAAGTGGCGGTGCGGTCCCCTACGGCACTGCGTAGGATCCTACGGTCTTGGCGTGCATCCGTGCGTCGCTGCGGTCCGGTCCCAGGTCGACGGGCACGTGCACCTTCCGCCGACCACTGGCGACAACATCGATGTACTGTGGAGACCTCACGCCCCACGTGTTGAGCAATTCGGTGGTACGTCCACCCGGCCTCCCGCATGCCCACTATACGCCCTCGCTCAAAGTCCGTCAACTGCACATACGGTTCACGTCCACGCTGTCGCGGCATGCTACCAGTGTTAAAGACTGCGATGGAGCTCCGTATGCCACGGCAAACTGGCTGACACTGACGGCGGCGGTGCACAAATGCTGCGCAGCTAGCGCCATTCGACGGCCAACACCGCGGTTCCTGGTGTGTCCGCTGTGCCGTGCGTGTGATCATTGCTTGTACAGCCCTCTCGCAGTGTCCGGAGCAAGTATGGTGGGTCTGACACACCGGTGTCAATGTGTTCTTTTTTCCATTTCCGGGAGTATATATATATATACACAAGGTGAGTCACCTAACGTTACCGCTGGATATATTTCGTAAACCACATCAAATACTGACGAATCGATTCCACAGACCGAATGTGAGGAGAGGGGCTAGTGTAATTGGTTAGTACAAACCATAAAAAAATGCACGGAAGTATGTTTTTTAACACAAACCTACGCTTTTTTTAAATGGAACCCCGTTAGTTTTGTTAGCACATCTGAACATATAAACAAATACGTAATCAGTGCCGTTTGTTGCATTGTAAAATGTTAATTACATCCGGAGATATTGTAAACTAAAGTTGACACTTGAGTACCACTCCTCCGCTGTTCGATCGTGTGTATCGGAGAGCACCAAATGACGTAGGGATCCAAAGGGAACGGTGATGGACCTTAGGTACAGAAGAGACTGGAACAGCACATTACGTCCACATGCTAACGCCTTTTTATTGGTCTTTTTCACTGACGCACATGTACATTACCATGAGGGGTGAGATACACATACACACGTGGTTTCCGTTTTCAATTACGGAGTGGAATAGAGTGTGTCCCGATATGTCAGGCCAATAGATGTTCAATGTGGTGGCCATCATTTGCTGCACACAATTGCAATCTCTGGCGTAATGAATGTCTTACACACCGCAGTACATCTGGTGTAATGTCGCCGCAGGCTGCCACAATACGTTGTTTCATATCCTCTGGGGTTGTAGGCACATCACGGTACACATTCTCCTTTAACGTACCCCACAGAAAGAAGTCCAGAGGTGTAAGATCAGGAGAAAGGGGTGGCCAATTTATGCGTCCTCCACGTCCTATGAAACGCCCGTCGAACGTGTCCCTCACCCCTCATAGTAATGTACGAGGCCTGTTCAGAAAGTAAGCTCCGATTGATTGCCAAATTGAAACCACAGTGAACATCAGAAATGTTTTACTTGTAACAATTAGCTACACCTTTCAGCTACTTCTCTACGTAGTCGCCGTTCTGACTTACACTTTTGTCATAGCGTTGTACCAACTTTTCAATAGCCTCATCATAGAAGGCAGCCGCCAGTGCTTTCCGCCAATTCTCCACTATGGCCTACACCTCGTTGTCTGTGTCAAAATGTTGTCGTCAAAGACAGCGGTTCATGTGACCAGAGATGAAACTCAGGGGGAGACAATTGCGGACTGTATTGTGGGTAATCTAACATTTCCATTTGCAACCGATGCAGGAGCATCTTCATTGCCCCTGCAGAATGCGGCTGAGAATTGTCTTGAAGACGAAACAGCACGACAGTTATGTAATGTTAGCTGCATAGCTTCAGGCGAAATTTCTCACCAGGCCCTCGTACTTGGCGGCAGACACTATTTTCTAGACATCTTTACGCACTCACTGCGAGCTCAGAAATGAGAAGAGCGACGTGATGCTAACTGGGGTTATACTAGAACACTACCCAACACATCTGTGCAAAGCTTTATCGGATTTTCATAGTCGTTTCCATTTCGCGACCGATCGGAGCTTACTTTCTGAACGCCCCTCGTACATGTGCGTCAGTGAAAAAGACCAATAAAAAAGTGTTAGCATGTGGACGTAATGTGCTGTTCCAGTCTCTTCTGTACCTAAGGTCCACCACCGTTCCCTTTTGATCCCTACGTAATTCGGTGCTCTCCAATACACACGATCGAACGGCGGAGGAGTGGTACTCAAGCGTCAACTTTAGGTTAATATCTCCGGATGTAATTAACATTTTACAATGCAACATAAGGCACTGATTACGTATTTGTTTGTATGTTCAGATGTGCTAACAAAACTAACGGAGTTCCATTTAAAAATGCGTAGGTTTGTGTTAAAAAACATACTTCCGTGCATTTTTTTATGGTTTGTATTAACCAACTACACTAGCCGCTCTCCTCACATTCGGTCTGTGGAATCGATTCGTCAGTAGTTGATGTGGTTTACGAAATATATCCAGCGGTAATGTTAGGTGACTCACCCTATATATATATTTTTTTTTCGCAATACATATAAATGACCTAGTAGATTGTGTCGGAAGTTCCACACGGCTTTTCGCGGATGATGCTGTAGTATACAGAGAAGTCGCAGCATTAGAAAATTGCAGCGAAACGCGCGAAGATCTGTAGCGGATAGGCACTTCGTGCAGGGAGTGGCAACTGACCCTTAACATAGACAAATGTAATGTATTGTGAATACAGAGAAAGAAGGCTCCTTTATTGTATGATTATATGATAGCAGAACAAACACAGGTAGCAGTTACTTCTGTAAAATATCTGGGAGTATGCGTACGGATTGATTTGAAATGGAATGATCGTATAAAATTAATTGTTGGTAAGGCGGGTGCCAGGTTGAGATTCATTGGGAGAGTCCTTAGAAAATGTAGTTCATCAACAAAGCAGGTGACTTACAAAACACTCGTTCGACCTATACTTGAGTATTTCTCATCAGTGTGGGATCCGTACCAGATCGGGTTGGCAGATGAGATAGAGAAGATCCAAAGAAGAGCGGCGCGTTTCGTCACAGGGCTATTTGGTAAGCATGATAGCGTTACGGAGATTTTTAGCAAACTCAAGTAGGCTGGCCGCGGTGGTCTAGCGGTTCTAGGCGCTCAGTCCAGAGACGCGCGACTGCTACGGTCGCAGGTTCGAATCCTGCCTAAGGCATGGATGTGTGTGATGTCCTCAGGTTAGTTAGGTTTAAGTAGTTCTAAGTTCTAGGGGACTGATGACCATAGATGTTAAGTCCCATAGTGCTCAGGGTCATTTGAACCAAACTCAAGTGGCAGACTCTGCAAGAGAGGCGCTCTGCATGGCGGTGTAGCTTGCTGTCCAGGTGTCGAGATGGTGCATTTCTGGATGAGAAATCGACTATATTGTTTCCCCCTACTTATACCTCCCCAGGAGATCACGAATGTGAAATTAGAGAGATTCGAGCGCGCACGGAGGCTTTCCGGCAGTCGTTCTTCCCGCGAACCATGCGCGACTGGAACAGGAAAGGGAGGCAATGACAGTGGCACGTAAAGTGCCCTCCACCACACACCGTTGGGTGGCTTGCGGAGTATAAATGTAGATGTAGATGTAGCGGCCACGTGGTTCCAGACTGAAGCGCCTAGAATCACTCGGCCATACCGGCCGGCTGAAAACGTAACCTGTCACACAGCATCGTGCGTGGTTCGACAAGCACCAGTATGAATTTATCGTACTCCCCTTGCCCGAAGTTAAACACAATGGGAATCTTTGGGACCAACTGGATCAGGCTGTTCCGCCATGCATCGTCAACCAAGAAAAAGAGTGCAACTGGTCTCAGCACTGTGTCGTATCCACAGAGAAAAAGCGCCAAGCAAAGAATATCCAGTGGAGTTGGAGGGATGACAAGGGTGCTATGACCATCGGTTGAAATGTGACCACAGTAGCATTACGTTGCATTCTTGTCAAGTGTAGTCAGTACACAGCTAGATCGAAATATGGAAAGTTACTAAGAACCAGTTCAAATTAGAGCCAATGAAAGGACAACGCGCCTTCAGCATCTAGTCGTGTTGGAGAGTGTGGTGCTCCTCGAGAGAGTCTGAGAGAAATAGAGAATTAGAGTAAGAGAGTGAGTGTACTGCAAATTGTAAAGGGAACTAGTACTGAGGAAGTGTCTCTGTCGCAGCATGGGTCCAGTAGCAGTTCACAGTGATATTCGGTATACATGGAATTGTGCCACCAAATTATTGTCTCTGTACAAAGGCGTCGTCTCTTTGTGGGTACGAAGCCCAACCTGTAAGATTAGCGGAAGAGAACACATTTTACGAAATAAACTTCCTGCCCTTCCTGCTGAGATCATTTCAAGCTAACTTCCAGTCCTTATCTTATTTTGCAAGGAGCAATAACTAGGTGAAGACTTCCTCTGACACTGGCCAACCGGCTAATCCACTTCTAAATAGCCCTGTCTCTCAGTCTCTGACAACACTAGCGTTTGATGTGAGGCTTCTGTAGTCGGCGTAGCTTTGACAGCCTCATTGACTCTCCACTTGTTTATCTCGCAGCGGTTCGCGCTGCAAAAGGTGGTTAGTCTCTCTATTCGTTATATTTTCAGCCACTTTCTCCTACTCAATTAAATAACCTTTTTCTGATTTAAACCTAACCTTATTAAAAGAGCAGAAAAAGGAACAATTGAGATAAAAAATCTGAATTGAAATTGATAACAAACTTTTTCTCAACATTTGATCCATCAATGCTTTTGACGGATGGTCACATCAATGTTACTGCACAGTGTAAATTACATCACGAATGAACTACATAAGTGACAAATTAATAGTGAAGGTCTAAAGTTACGCTATCACTTATGATAATAAAGAAATTGCTAGATATTCCCAAGATGAGCCAGACACTTGCTGCTGACTGGCTGAAAGAAAGTGTTTTAAACTAAACTCTTTCAATACACTGTTGTTTTTGTGGTCTTCAGTCCAGAGAGTGGTTTGATGCAGCTCTCCACGCTACTCTATCCTGTGCAAGTTTCTTCATCTCCCAATACCTACTGGTAATTTTCACATCTGCCATCACCTGCTTTCTTTGGGATAGGAATTATTATATTATTATTGAAGTCTGAGGGTATTTCGCCTGTCTCATACATCTTGCTCACGAGATGGTAGAGTTTTGTTCGGGCTGGCTATCCCAAGGCTGTCAATTGTTCTAATGGAATGTGGTCTACTCCCGGGGCCTTGTTCCGACTCAGGTCTTTCAGTGCTCTGTCAAACTCTTCACGCAGTATCGTATCTCCCATTTGATCTTCATCTACATCCTCTTCCATTTCCATAATATTGTCCTGAAATACATCGCCCTTGTATAGACCCTCTACATACTCCTTCGATCTTTCTGCTTTTCCTTCTTTGCTTAGAACTGAGTCTCCATCTGAGCTCTTGATATTCATGTAAGTGGTTCTCTTTTCTCCAAAGGTCTCTTTAATTTTCATGGAGGCAGTACCTATCCTACCCCTAGTGAGATAAGCCTCTACATCCTTACATTTGTCCTCTAGCCGTCTCTTCTTAGCCATTTCGCACTTTCTGTCGATCTCATTTTTGAGAAGGTTGTTTTCCTTTTTGCCTGCTTCATTTACTGCATTTTTATGTTTTTTCCTTTCATCAATTAGATTCAATATATCTTCTGTTACCCAAGGATTCCTACTAGCCCTCGTCTTTTTACCTACTTGATCCTCTGCTGACTTCACCATTTCGCCCCTCAAAGCTACCCAGTCTTCTTCTACTGTATTTCTTTCCCCCATTCCTGTCAATCGTTCCTTAATTCTCTACCTGAAACTCTGTACAACCTATGGTTCTGTCAGTTTATCCCGGTCACATCTACTTTCATTCCCACCTTTTTGTAAATTCTTCAGGTTTAATAAACAGTTCATAACCAATACACTGTAGTACAAAATTTCCTGCTGCAGACTGGGATGTCATCGAAGCTGTAGAGATGATAATTATTCAGGGCCACAAAGAAACAAAATATTAATAATGAAACTATCCATCACAAGGTGGACAGCTCAGTGCTGGTGTAGGACGTAACTGAAATTTCAGAATAAATAAGTGAAATTGACTGGAAATTTTCTCACTATTTAATTACTGAAGCTTCCAAATAAAATTTCAGTGTCAAGTGTTGAATTTTCTTTAGTCTGAATAATTTTACAGTTTTATCGCTACGCCGTGATGCTTTAGCGTTACTGTCCCCCTTCCCCACTTCCGTATCTTTTCTCTGCCCGTTATATAGGACAGTTGACCGCTGTTAAGTCAATGAGCTGCGATCGACCGCAGAGTTTTACGGCCGCTTCACGGAAAACTCCAATCCTCTCACGGCCGTGTAAGAGGCGGCCGTTGCGGAGTCCATTGGGGGCTGAATTCACTCCGTGGTGCGCTTACGGCCGCGCCCGGCCGCCCCTCGGAAGCCGGCGCTTAGGGCGCGCATTGTCCGCGGCGCCACTGTCTCCGCGCCGTAACCCCCGCGACGCCTCTGTCCGGCGTCCGCCGTAACGCCGATCGTCGTCAGCGACGCCGTAAAGCCGCGTTAACGACCCCCGCGCGACGCCGACACACCCGCCGCACAATTGCGCCACTAAATTCCGCAACAAGAACCGCTCGCCGCTCCAGCGGCAGTGTCTGCAAACGGATACGTCCCGCTTTTGCCAGTGTACGGAAACTGGAGACAGGAGTTAGGTCTGACTGTGGAACGGCAAGTACGGACCGTGGTAGACTTGAAAAGATTACGCAGGTATCAGGGTGAGAGAACCGCTATAAAATTATTACGCAGTAGGATCTGCAAGTAACCGCCGTGTATACTCTGACAATTTTGTGTCGTCGTTGCCACTGTAGCGTTTTGCACTGTTGGTAGCAAGGAGGAAGACGTTTGGTATTCTCTTTTTACAACACAACTGCACACACGTATTAACAGGGCTCTTTTTTAACAAGAACCAGAAGTTATTTATCTTTAAACTAGTCATTGTGGTACAGCCTCTTGCATGTTAGTCCACGTTAGCCTCACTACTGGTGAAGTACAAGTCCCACTATAAACACTACACTCTCATAGCCGATGACATGCAGATCCTATACGACTTGATCCCCTTCCTGCACCTTCTCCTTTTCCTCTAAGGGATACGGATCCTTTACACCTCCCGCAAGCTCGATCCCCCACACCTGCTTGTCTCTCCCATCCTCTCCCATCCCCGCCCGCTGCCGACCCTATATTTTTGCATCCCACCTGCTCTCCTTCTTCACGCCCTCCATACCCTTTCCCAAGGTGGCTTCTGCAAAGTCCTCCTCCCTGATGATGTCCTGTCCATCTACCACTCCTACCAGCTTTGACTCTCCCCTCCTGTTCCCCTCTTTCTTCCCCCAGGGCTCCCTCCCTCCCTCCTCACCTTACAACAACCCCCCTCTTTCCCACGTCTCCCACTTCCACCCCTCTCCCCAGGCTTCCAACCCCCCTCTCTTCTCCCACCAACTCTCCATTCTTTCTCCCACTGTCTCCACCCCCCCCCCCCCTTTCCGCCCTCCTACCTCTCCCTTTGACCTGGAGGCCGGCCCCCCTCTCCTTCATCAGTGTGAGTGCTTTGCTCATGATCGTCGCCAGTGTTTTCCATGCGTCAGTCCGTTTGTGTATAGTGTCTTCATCAGTGTATTCTCCTACATTCGTGTCTTCACCTGGACGGCTTCATCTGTTCTCAACTGGTGCCACCCTTCATTACAGTGTCTTGTGTCGAACGACTTCTGATCTCTTATGCAGTGTTCATCTTGTGTTCACCATCTTTTCTATGCCTTCCATGTATTTATGTTGTGTCTTTTGGCCGAAGAGCGGCGTATGTCGGCCGCTGCCAGCCCGCCTCAGCTGAGGCATGAAATTACAATAAAGGAAAAAAGAAATAGCCAGTGACGCGAACTGACAGCCACAAACTAGAATTGTGACTCAGCTAGTAACTGGGCTGGCTGCGATTGCGACTGACTCTGTATGGCTGGCCGAAGTGGCCGTGCGGTTCTAGGCGCTGCAGTCTGGAACCGCAAGACCGCTACGGTCGCAGGTTCGAATCCTGCCTCGGGCATGGATGTTTGTGATGTCCTTAGGTTAGTTAGGTTTAACTAGTTCTAAGTTCTAGGGGACTAATGACCTCAGCAGTTGAGTCCCATAGTGCTCAGACCCATTTGAACCATTTTTTGACTCTGTATGCGACTGGGTTGACTGTCTGTGACTAACTGGGACTGCAACTGGCTCTCCGGACCACGGCGGCGATCTAAATACTTGCAGTTGAAGGACGTTGGCAGCGCGTTACTTGTGAGTCTGTACTTTGCCTCTCTCCTGATAGGTGTGCTTGCTCCAGCACCTACAATCGATCTTCTCGCAACCTCTTTGCTAACAGGTGTGCTGGCGACAGCTTATGCCAGCACAGACAATATGACTAAATTTTCTTTGAGACACATGAGTGTGCCATTACACTGTCGAATGGCGCACGGGAAAACGTGCATTTAAATCGTTCTGTGCGAGCTCTGATATATCTCAGTTTATTACGATAATAATTTCCCCCCATGTTGGTGGCCGCCAACAAAATAATTTCCCTATCAAAGGAGAAATTTGGTGACCGGAATTCCACGAGAAGACGCTGCCGCGACAAAAACCGCCTGTGGATTTATGATTGCCATCCCTATTCACATATCACGTGCGTCGCACTCTCTTCCCTATTTCGCGGCAGTACACAACGAGTCGCACTCCTCTGAACTTTTTTTGATGTCCTCTGTCAGCCCCACCTGACCGATCCCACACCGCACATCAGTACTCGAGAAGAGGGGGTGACAAGCGTAATGTTAACAGTGTCTTTATTGAACCCTTTACATTTTCTAAGTATTCTGCCAATATATCGCAGTATTAGTTTGCTTTCCCCATAACATTATCTTAATGATTCTCCTATTTAAGTTATTCGTAACTGTAAAACAATGGTATTTAAATGAATTTGTAGCCCTTAGATTGTTGTGATTTATCTTGTAACCGGAATTTAGCGGATTTCTATCAGTACTCGTGCTGATAAGCTCACAGTTCTCATGATTTAAAATTTTGCACCACATAGATATCATGTATAAATCATTTTGCAACTCGTTTGATCATCTTACAACACTACATCACGGTAAATAACAGCATCAATCATTCTAAGGGGACTCCTCAGAGTGTCACCTAAATTGTTTATGTACATCAAGAACAGCACATGGCCTATAACACTTCCATGAGGAACGCCAGATATTACTTGAGTTCTACTCGATGACTTTCCGTTAATTACTACGAATTGTGACCTTTCTAACATGAAGTCACGAATTCAGTGATAACACCGCGATATAGAGCAAGGTTTGTTTCGTAAGAAAGGTATTTCCTCAACCGTAGCGCTATTTGTCAGTAAATCGTTTCTTCGAGGTAATTCATATTGTTCGGGCACAGTATATGCTACAAAATCCTATAGCAAATCGACGTTAACGATAAGGGTCTGTAATTCAATGGATTACCGGTACTTCTTTTTCTTTTCTTGGGTGATAGTGTAATTTGTGCAACTTTCGAATCTTTACCTAAAGATCGAGCGGTTTATACACTCCTGGAAATGGAAAAAAGAACACATTGACACCGGTGTGTCAGACCCTCCATACTTGCTCCGGACACTGCGAGAGGGCTGTACAAGCAATGATCACACGCACGGCACAGCGGACACACCAGGAACCGCGGTGTTGGCCGTCGAATGGCGCTAGCTGCGCAGCATTTGTGCACCGCCGCCGTCAGTGTCAGCCAGTTTGCCGTGGCATACGGAGCTCCATCGCAGTCTTTAACACTGGTAGCATGCCGCGACAGCGTGGACGTGAACCGTATGTGCAGTTGACGGACTTTGAGCGAGGGCGTATAGTGGGCATGCGGGAGGCCGGGTGGACGTACCGCCGAATTGCTCAACACGTGGGGCGTGAGGTCTCCACAGTACATCGATGTTGTCGCCAGTGGTCGGAGGAAGGTGCACGTGCCCGTCGACCTGGGACCGGACCGCAGCGACGCACGGATGCACGCCAAGACCGTAGAATCCTACGCAGTGCCGTAGGGGACCGCACCGCCACTTCCCAGCAAATTAGGGACACTGTTGCTCCTGGGGTATCGGCGAGGACCATTCGCAACCGTCTCCATGAAGCTGGGCTACGGTCCCGCACACCGCTAGGCCGTCTTCCGCTCACGCCCCAACATCGTGCAGCCCGCCTCCAGTGGTGTCGCGACAGGCGCGAATGGAGGGACGAATGGAGACGTGTCGTCTTCAGCGATGAGAGTCGCTTCTGCCTTGGTGCCAATGATGGTCGTATGCGTGTTTGGCGCCGTGCAGGTGAGCGCCACAATCAGGACTGCATACGACCGAGGCACACAGGGCCAACACCCGGCATCATGGTTTGGGGAGCGATCTCCTACACTGGCCGTATACCACTGGTGATCGTCGAGGGGACACTGAATAGTGCACGGTACATCCAAACCGTCATCGAACCCATCGTTCTACCATTCCTAGACCGGCAAGGGAACTTGCTGTTCCAACAGGACAATGCACGTCCGCATGTATCCCGTGCCACCCAACGTGCTCTAGAAGGTGTAAGTCAACTACCCTTGCCAGCAAGATCTCCGGATGTGTCCCCCATTGAGCATGTTTGGGACTGGATGAAGCGTCGTCTCACGCGGTCTGCACGTCCGGCACGAACGCTGGTCCAACTGAGGCGCCAGGTGGAAATGGCATGGCAAGCCGTTCCACAGGACTACATCCAGCATCTCTACGATCGTCTCCATGGGAGAATAGCAGCCTGCATTGCTGCGAAAGGTGGATATACACTGTACTAGTGGCGACATTGTGCATGCTCTGTTGCCTGTGTCTATGTGCCTGTGGTTCTGTCAGTGTGATCATGTGATGTATCTGACCCCAGGAATGTGTCAATAAAGTTTCCCCTTCCTGGGACAATGAATTCACGGTGTTCTTGTTTCAATTTCCAGGAGTGTATGATTGTTAAGTATGGAGCTATTTTATCATAATACTCTGAAACCAACACAACTGGTAAACAATCTGGACCAGAGGCCCTGTCTCATGAAGTGATTGAGACTGCTTCGCTACACCTAGGATATCCAATTCTGAGTTACTTATGTTAGCAGTTGATCTAGATTCAAATTCTGGAATATTTACTTCGTCTTCTTTGGTGCCATCAGTGACATCACTATTGTTATTGCGCTGTGAAGGTATTGACTGCGTCTTGCTTGTGGTATACTATACAGGGTGGTCCATTGATGGTGACCGGGCCGAATCTCTCACGAAATAAGCATTAAACGAAAAAACTACAGAGAACGAAACTCGTCTAGCATGAAGGGGGAAACCAGATGGCGCTATGGTCGGCCGGCTAGATGGCGCTGCCATAGGTCAAACGGATATCTATTGCGTTTTTTAAAATAGGAACCCCCATTTTTTATTACATATTCTTGTAGTACGTAAAGAAATATGAATGTTTTAGTTGGACCTATTTTTTCACTTCGTGATAGATGGGGCTGTAGTAGTCACACAAGTATAAGCTCGTGGTATCACGTAACATTCCGCCAGTGCGGACGGTATTTGCTTCGTGATACATTCCCCTTGTTAAAATGGACCGTTTAACAATTGCGGAAAAGTCGATATCGTGTTGATGTATGACTTTTGTGATCAAAATGCCCAACGGGCGTGTGCTATGTATGCTGCACAGTATCCTGGACGACATGATCCAAGTGTCCGAACCGTTCGCCGGATAGTTACGTTACTTAAGGAAACAGGAAGTGTTCAGCCGCATGTGAACCGTCAACCACGACCTGCGACAAATGATGATGCCCTAGTAGGTGTTTTAGCTGCTGTTGCGGTTAATCCGCACATCAGTAGCAGACAAATTACGCGAGAATCGGGAATCTCGAAAACGTCGGTTTTGAGAATGCTACGTCAACATCGATTGCACCCGAACCATATTTCTATGCACTAGGAATTGCATGGCGACGACTTTGAACGTCGTGTACAGTTCTGCCACTGGGCACAACAGAAATTACGGGACGATGATAGATTTTTTGCACGCTTTCTATTTAGCGACGAAGCCTCATTCACCAACATCGGTAACGTAAACCAGCATAGTATGCACTGTTGGGCAACGGAAAATCCACTATGGCTGCGATTAAGTGGAACATCCGCGACGTCGGCGGGTTAATGTATGCTGGGGAATTATAGGAGGAAGGATAATTATCGATGACAATCTAAATGGTGCAATGTATGCTGATTTCCTACGTAATGTTCTACCGATGTTACTACAAGATGTTTCACTGCATGACAGAATGGCAATGTAGTTCCAACATGGTGGATGTCCGGCACACAGCTCGCGAGCGGTTGAAGTGGTATTGAATAGCATATTTGATGACAGGTGGATTGGTCGTCGAAGCACCATGACATGGCCCGCACGTTCACCGGATCTGACGTCCCCGGATTTCCTTCTGTGGGGAACGTGGAATGATATTTGCTATCGTGATCCACCGACAACGCCTGACAACATGCGTCAGCGCATTGTCAATGCATGTGCGAACGTTACGGAAGGCGAAATACTCGCTGTTGAGAGCAATGTCGTTACAGGTATTTCCAAATGCATTGTGGTTGTCGGACATCACTTTGAGCATTTATTGCATTAATGTGGTATTTACAGGCAATCACGCTGTAACAGCATGCGTTCTCAGAAATGATAAGTTCACAAAGGTACATGTATGACATAGGAACAATCGAAATAAAATGTTCAAACACACCTACGTTCTGTATTTTAATTTCAAAAACCTACCGGTTACCAACTTTTCGACTAAAACTGTGAGCCATATGTTTGTGACTGTTACAGCGCCATCTGTCACAAAGCGAAAAAGTGATCCAACTAAAACATGCATATTTCTTTACGTACTACACCAATATGTAATAAAAAATGAGGGTTCCTATTTTAATAAACGCAGTTGATATCCGTTTGACCTCTGGCAGCGCCATCTAGCCTGCCACTCATAGCACCATCTGGTTTTCCCCTTCAAGCTAGACAAGTTTCGTTCTTCGTAGTTTTTTCGTTTGACGCTTATTTCTTGAGATATTTGGCCCGGTCACGATCAATGGACCGCCTTGTATACATGAGCAGAATGTATTTGGCTTTGCTGCCATGTTTCGACACGGAGTTTCGTCGTGGAAACTATTAAAATCATCTAGAATTTAAGTTCGTGCTAAATTTCGAGGTTCTGTAAAACTTCGTCAATCTTGGAGATTTTCTGTACTTTTCAGTTTGACGTGCTTTTCTCCATTGATTGTGCAACTGCGTTCTTCTACGTTTTGTGTACCATGGAATATCATTGCCATCTTTTATTATTTATTACCCCTCAGTTGTCATCAATACTATTTATTTGAATTCCAGCCTTATCTGGCCTATGCTTAGGGATACGCAGTCGGGTGGAGTGAACACCGTCTCTTAGAAAGGTGTCAAGCGAATTTATATCTGCTTGTTTTAAAATAGATGTGCTTTTCGTTTAGTTTATTTTTTGGTAAGCATTATTTATTGGTAAG
The DNA here is from genome assembly GCF_023898315.1 of Schistocerca nitens. Classification (NCBI taxonomy): domain Eukaryota; kingdom Metazoa; phylum Arthropoda; class Insecta; order Orthoptera; family Acrididae; genus Schistocerca; species Schistocerca nitens. The sequence goes on from NC_064614.1 coordinate 76,492,935, forward strand.
AAGTTAAATGTGCTTTAGCTACCATTTACACGTCAAGTGGACTCCTGAACCAGTTCTTGAAAATAATTCTCTGCGAAACATTCAGAACAATTTCTGATACCTGCCACTGTTTTTAAACTTGAATTTTTGCCAATCTGTCGAGGGTAGATTGAAGTACTGTTTTGCCAATCTGTCGAGGGTAGATTGAAGTAGTGTGAATGAGGTATCTTTTTGAAATAAGGCTCAAGTTTTCCTTGAACTGCTCGGCAACTGTGTCATCTGAGTGCAAGGATCGGTAAAAGGAACGTAAAGTATAACCTCTACCCAAACTAGCTCACAGGAACCATCTGCTTCAATTTTATTGTAAGGTGAACTACTTCTGACAGCAAGAAAGACTCCGCTACAAATAGTATTTAAGCAATCCTTTCTGAACACGGTTGTTCGTCCGTAAAAATTTCGGCTGGACTTATTTCCAGTTTTAGCCAGCTTGCCATACCTATAATTATTTGACCATCAGTTATTTCTATTAGCGCCTGGAGCTCCAGTTCTTTCCCAAAACGGCTACGACAATTTACAACTACAGTGTCGATTGTTGCTAAGTCTATCTTTGTGTGTTTGCCCTGTAATAAAATCTACAAAGCCACCCTCTCCCCCCCACACAGCACCCGCTTCCCGTGTCTCGTGAACCCCTAACCTAGCAAGGAGAACCCACCACCCAATAGCGTAATTTGAGGAACCAGCAGCCTACGCCGTCGCAGAACCGTCTGCGCCTCTGATTCAGACCCTCCACTCGACTCAGAACCGGAGAAGCAAAGTCGGTTCCGCCGAAGATGCTACGGATGGTAAGCTACAATCTCTCAAGCAAGTTTGGCAGCCTTTATCACTTCAGCTAGTTACCCAAAACCAGAGACTCTTTCGATCAAAAGCGATCCACATCACTGCTACTGACGTGAGCCACCACCCGCAATGGGCTCCACACTGTGCTCTTCATGGTCTCTGGAAGCACACTTTCCACATCTGGAATGACTCCCTCTGGTATGCACACAGAATGCACACTGGATTCCTTCCTTTACTTGGCAGCCATATCCCTAAGTGGCCCCATTAATCGTTGGAGCTCTCAATTACCGACAATTCTGTGGGACTGCCTAGACCATGAGGACCGAAAAGCTTCCTCTGGAACAGGGCGATCGACTGCATGTGGTTCAGGATCTTCGTCAGCCACAGCGCCCCAAAATTTGCTCGTAAGATGAACCGGGAAGGCCGTCGGATCGGACCCTCAGAAAGTTTTTAGATGTCTGCCACACCTTGGAACGATCTCCCATTCTACAACGGCTGACGAGTCAACGTCTGTGCAGGCAATACTCGGGGTGGCCACTGTAGTGGACCGATGACGTGACACGTGGGATGTACTGGATGTCTCTCGGACCTCCATGTCCAGCCCGCCCAGTGATGTCCGTTGGCAGCAGGTTCAATCTGTCAGCGAAGCCAGCAACAGCTGGAGCTGTGAGCGAAGAGTTACCAACTCATCTCACGTGCGAACGTTCCTATCCATACTAAAAGACGGCGAAAATATAGTCTTAGACAGTTAATAACGCCAAATTGTGCCTGGTAAATAAACAAACACGAAAGAAATTAACTATTTGAAACAGACGATGACGCAGCTTGTCGCAGCTTGTAAAGAGCAAACTGTGTCAACTCAGAGACTTTTTAAGCAAAAGCCAGTTTTACACGCGTCTCAATGTTTATGACCTCAAATGTCTAGAACTGTGTATGCAGATAGATATAATTTTTGCAGGCACAATCAGTGGTATAGCCTATGTGGATACAGTTTGCCAAGTGTGTTGCAAATAGAGTTAGTGGTAAATAAGTAATAAATTAAAAAGTCGTCTCTGTTGCTGAACTTTTGCTGCTCCCTATTTTATGTAAAAGGTAGCTTCTCACGCTTCTCAATGTTTATGACGTCCTACCTCCTAAACGTGAGTCGTACAATGATATAAATTTTCTTGTATATTCATTTGTATACGTCGATATCGTCTGCAAAACGCGTTGCAGACAGATTTAGTATTAAATAAGTAGTGAATTTAAACCACTTGTGCAATACTGAAGTTATTGCGCAAGATCAGCGGAAATGTAGGAAGCGATAAACTTTTCTCCTTTTATCGTTTTGTGGGGGATCGGGGACAATCAGTTTCATAAAGGTTTCAAATTATGTCTGAAGTCGCGAAGCGTTCTCATTCTAAAATACTGGGTTACTGCAATCGGGGTAATTTGCGCGTACTGACCTACGCTGCCTCTAGATTCAAGACATATACACAATTTCTAACTGTAATAATTGTCTTGATTTGTTAAACTTTTAACTTAACTCTTAATGAATTGATGACAGCATTTTAAATTTTTAAATTCGGTCAATACTTATTCGATATCATCAAATCAAAACCAAAGTTATGTTTCACCGAGATGATGTTAGGCGGGGCACCTGAAAATGTAACCATGAAACATGAACCAGGTTAGTTCCTTAGTAATATACGACTTACAGAATCACTGTGCTGGAAGATCTGCGTATTTTTACGATTTTGTATCAAGAATTGCCTGATGCATTGTATAAGTTCTATAAAGTAATATTAACTGATTGTGAAACAACTTTATTTTCGATTAACTTGTATGTATGTAATCACCTAAAACCTTCCAAGGTTTATGGCTATTATAGGCGCAAAGCAAGGGGAAACTACAGCCGTAATTTTTCCCGAGGACATGCAGCTTTACTGTATGATTAAATAATGATGGCGTCCTCTTGGGTAAAATATTCCGGAGGTAAAATAGTCCCCCATTCAGATCTCCGGGCGGGGACTACTCAAGAGGACGTCGTTATCAGGAGAAAGAAAACTGGCATTCTACGGATCGGAGCGTGGAATGTCAGATCCCTTAATCGGGCAGGTAGGTTAGAAAATTTAAAAAGGGAAATGGATAGGTTAAAGTTAGATATAGTGGGAATTAGTGAAGTTCGGCGGCAGGAGGAACAAGACTTTTGGTCAGCTGATTACGGGGTTATAAATACAAAATCAAATAGGGGTAATGCAGGAGTAGGTTTAATAATGAATAAAAAAATAGGAGTGCGGGTTAGCTACTACAAACAGCATAGTGAACGCGTTATTGTGGCCAAGATAGACACAAAGCCCATGCCTACTACAGTAGTACAAGTTTATATGCCAACTAGCTCTGCAGATGATGAAGAAATTGATGAAATGTATGACGAGATAAAAGCAATTATTCAGGTAGTGAAGGGAGACGAAAATTTAATAGTCATGGGTGACTGGAATTCGTCAGTAGGAAAGGGGAGAGAAGGAAACATAGTAGGTGAATATGGATTGGGGGGAAGAAATGAAAGAGGAAGCCGCCTTGTAGAATTTTGCACAGAGCATAACTTAGCTAACACTTGGTTCAAGAATCATAAAAGAAGGTTGTATACCTGGAAGAATCCTGGAGATACTAAAAGGTATCAGATAGATTATATAACGGTAAGAGAGAGATTTAGGAACCAGGTTTTAAATTGTAAGACATTTCCAGGGCAGATATGGATTCTGACCACAATCTATTGGTTATGAACTGCAGAATGAAACTGAAGAAACTGCAAAAAGGTGGGAATTTAGGGAGATGTGACATGGATAAACTGAAAGAACCAGAGGTTGTAGAGAGTTTCAGGGAGAGCATAAGGGAACAATTGACAGGAATGGGGGAAAGAAATACAGTAGAAGAAGAATGGATAGCTCTGAGGGATGACGTAGTGAAGGCAGCAGAGGATCAAGTAGGTAAAAAGACGAGGGCTAATAGAAATCCTTGGGTAACAGAAGAAATATTGAATTTAATTGATGAAAGGAGAAAATATAAAAATGCAGTAAATGAAGCAGGCAAAAAGGAATACAAACGTCTCAAAATGATATCGACAGGAAGTGCAAAATGGCTAAGCAGGGATGGCTAGAGGACAAATGTAAGGATGTAGAGGCTTGTCTCACTAGGGGTAAGATAGATACTGCCTACAGGAAAATTAAAGAGACTTTTGGAGAGAAGAAAAACACTTGTATGAATATCAAGAGCTCAGATGGCAACCCGGTTCTAAGCAAAGAAGGGAAGGCAGAAAGGTGGAAGGAGTATATAGAGCGTTTATACAAGGGCGATGTACTTGAGGACAATATTATGGAAATGGAAGAGGATGAAGATGAAATGGGAGATAAGATACTGCGTGAAGAGTTTGACAGAGCACTGAAAGACCTGAGTCGAAACAAGGCCCCGGGAGTAGACAACATTCCATTAGAACTACTGACGGCCTTGGGAGAGCCAGTCCTGAAAGAACTCTACCATCTGGTGAGCAAGATGTATGAGACAGGCGAAATACCCACAGACTTCAAGAAGAATATAATAATTCCAATACCAAAGAAAGCAGGTGTTGACAGATGTGAAAATTATTGATTGGCGACTCCATGTTGTCTTGTGCACTACGACCAGATAACAGGATTACTTGAAAAAAGAGACAGCATTGGTCGTATATTTTTTACTATTGAAAAATCGATTTTCTGTCACTGAGTGACCATCTTCAGTGCTATATTGTATAACTTAAATTAGGATGCACTGTTGTCACTAAGCTTACGGCAATCACATAGCGTCTATGTGATTGCCGTAAGCTTAGTGACAACAGTGCATCCCAATTTAAGTTATACAATATAGCACTGAAGATGGTCACTCAGTGACAGAAAATCGATTTTGCAATAGTAAAAAATATACGACCAATGCTGTCTCTTTTTTCAAGTATAGATGTGAAAATTACCGAACTATCAGTTTAATAAGTCACAGCTGTTAAATACTAACGCAAATTCTTTACAGACGAATGGAAAAACTGGTAGAAGCGGACCTCGGGGAAGATCAGTTTGGATTCCGTAGAAATGTTGGAACACGTGAGGCAATACTAACCTTACGACTTATCTTAGACGAAAGATTAAGAAAAGGCAAACCTACGTTTCTAGCATTTGTAGACTTAGAGAAAGCTTTTGACAACGTTAACTGGAATACTCTCTTTCAAATTCTGAAGGTGGCAGGAGTAAAATACAGGGAGCGAAAGGCTATTTACAATTTGTACAGAAACCAGATGGCAGTTATAAGAGTCGAGGGGCATGAAAGGGAAGCAGTGGTTGGGAAAGGAGTGAGACAGGGTTGTAGCCTCTCCCCGATGTTATTCAATCTGTATATTGAGCAAGCAGTAAAGGAAACAAAAGAAAAATTCGGAGTAGGTATTAAAATTCATGGAGAAGAAGTAAAAACATTGAGGTTCGCCGATGACATTGTAATTCTGTCAGAGACAGCAAAAGACTTGGAAGAGCAGTTGAACGGAATGGACAGTGTCTTGAAAGGAGGATATAAGATGAACATCAACAAAAGCAAAACGAGGATAATGGAATGTAGTCAAATTAAATCGGGTGATGCTGAGGGGATTAGATTAGGAAATGAGACACTTAAAGTAGTAAATGAGTTTCGCTATTTAGGGAGCAAAATAACAGATGATGGTCGAAGTAGAGAGGATATAAAATGTAGACTGGCAATGGCAAGGAAATCGTTTCTGAAGAAGAGAAATTTGTTAACATCGAGTATAGATTTAAGTGTCAGGAAGTCGTTTCTGAAAGTATTTGTATAGAGTGTAGCCATGTATGGAAGTGAAACATGGACGATAACCAGTTTGGACAAGAAGAGAATAGAAGATTTTGAAATGTGGTGCTACAGAAGAATGCTGAAGATAGGGTGGATAGATCACGTAACTAATGTGGAGGTATTGAATAGGATTGGGGAGAAGAGAAGTTTGTGGCACAACTTGACTAGAAGAAGGGATCGGTTGGTAGGACATGTTTTGAGGCATCAAGGGATCACAAATTTAGCATTGGAGGGCAGCGTGGAGGGTAAAAATCGTAGAGGGAGACCAAGAGATGAATACACTAAGTAGATTCAGAAGGATGTAGGTTGCAGTAGGTACTGGGAGATGAAGAAGCTTGCACAGGATAGAGTAGCATGGAGAGCTGCATCAAACCAGTCTCAGGACTGAAGACCACAACAACAAAAGAAAGGGGCCAGTAGAGGACAATAATTCTGATGAACAAGGGTCTGGAAACCAATGATGTCACCAGTACGACGTGTTACCACTTAGTATGTGAGTAACTAGTAACAGAGTCCCCGAGTATCGGTTTGAGATATCTGAAGGAGGCTTTCGGTATGTGATAATATTCGGAGGGGCACGTAATTTAGTGTCGTAACTAGCGTCTTTATATATCAAATCCACAGAATTATTGAAAAAATTAAGGCTTTTTTGAATGAGAAAATGTAATTTTTGAGGCCATTCGAAAGCTGTTGGTACTGAAACGTATCGAAAAACCATCCCAGAAATGTGAAAGAATTGAAAATTAAGGCACGGCACAGTCAACTACTGCGTTATAAACATTTTCAATGGGGGTGCTCTTGCGCCAGACTCTGTCGTTATATGAAGCAAGAAGACCTACGTTGAGAAGATATACACGGATGTCGTCTTGGCACTACTCTATACGAAACATTGTATACAGAAACATGGATCACCCGCGATTGTTGTAAATCAGCGCTGTCACATGATTGGGAAACGTTAAATTCTCGAAAAGTTTACTTCAGAATTTTACACAATAGTCTAATAAACATTCGTATCGGCAGGGGCTTCATATTTTTTCAAACAATAATATCTTTGTTTTCAGTTACATCCGACTACCAAAAAGAAAATTGAGAAAAAAAAGAAAAAAATTAAACAGATGCGGTTTCATTTTCTTTCTCGCAGCCGGTTTTAAACATGATATGGCATTTAAAAACTAATTGTTTCATCTAACTTGCTTCTCCGTACATGTAATTTTAAACAAAAGTTATCTTTATCGTTGGCGGTTTGGAGAGAAAACTTTTCTATCCAGAAAGTTGTGTTTATGGCTTAACGGTTTATGTGACTATATTACTAAAACGTGATCTGAATCTTGCGAAACTTTGTGATGCCATCCGTTCCTAAATTAACTATGCATGTAATTTTAAACAAAAGTTATCTTTATCGTTGGCGGTTTGGAGAGAAAACTTTTCTATCCAGAAAGTTGTGTTTATGGCTTAACGGTTTATGTGACTATATTACTAAAACGTGATCTGAATCTTGCGAAACTTTGTGATGCCATCCGTTCCTAAATTAACTATGCGCAGTATTACCTGCCATTGAACGAAAAACGTTAAAAACAAAAAACGAAAAATCTCTTTTTCATTCGTCTCCTACATGATTTAGTATAATTACGATTTCTGTACCTTCAAAATCAGGCAAGTCGCTACGAGTAACCGCAATTTATGCCCTGACATAATTCCTTGGGATATATATCCCCCATTAGGATGCCTATCCATTTTCCATACATGTTGAGCAATTGCGGAACATTGCCTGGTTCGCTAATGGAAATACATGCAGGCATCTTCTATAAAATAAGGGGCTTGTGAAAACTATTTCAAGTATGTAAATACTCAAGCGAAAGTAAATAGCTTTTTTTTTTAAACAAATAAATAGTCGAAAGGCTGAAATATCTGCCTAACTTCCTAGTGTTTGCAGCATAACAGTTGATTCAGGCACCCTTGCATTTCAATAGTTGTTCATTTATCGGATTTTTTGGGAAATGTTTTAGTGCGAACATTAACAGTTGCTACATCAGCGTACTAATTTTTTCAAGAGCTTTCGAGCGAAAACGGTATATCATTCCATGTGATAAAGCTGTAGCTGATTCAACGTTTCGGTCTACACAACGGTCAACAGTATCACCATTCCACAAAATTACACGTCTTTCTGCCTATTACAATTTGCGGAAAATCATTTTTTCTTGGCTGATAACACTGGAAGATTGTATAAAAGTTGTATGATACACTATAATTTGAGAATTATAAACCAATAAATGATGTAGTAGTAATGTTAAAAAATGTAGAAATGTTATCTGCTTGTCACATTCAGGCGATGAAGTTAGGTTTCGTAACATTTAAATTCGTGTGGTCTTTGAATTTGTGTAATCTCTAAAACACTTTCCTCCGATGAATTGCATTCAAACTATAATTTTCTTTCCCTCACCTTCGATGGCTTGTAGGAAATGACCGATTTTTTCTCAAATTCTTCGAGAGAAGTCGTTTCATTACCTTTCACCGAACCAGGAGAGCCTGTGGAATAGTAACCTCCTTAGAGTGAATCCGCAAAAATAAATAAATGCAAATGTAAAAACATTTTTCGTGATTTGGTGAACTAAATACGATTTACAAAAAAAAAAGATTGTGGCTTCGCTGATAATAGTGAGTCATGGATATTTAATGCGATAAACAGCCTAGAGTTTAAGACTGCACAGCGAGGAAGAAGAGATGAATGTTCTTTTTTTCTAAGGAGAGACAAGAAAGAAAACTTAGGTTAATAGATCAAGGGTCAGACTGGAGGGTACACTGATGATTATATTGAAAATGAAATGGAAGTTGATGGGGGACCTAACCAGGCAAATAGATGGTTAATGTTCTTCACTGGATACTAATCGGCCACAAGATTGTAGATATTAGGAAATACGGACGAGAAGCGTGTACACGATTAGCTGAATACAATAATGAACTGAGAGGCCTGGAGAAGAGCATCTCAAAATGACACACTGTTGAACATACACTGTGCTGATTTTGTTAATGGTTTGAATTAACGGTGCAGGCAATATTAAACTGTGTCCTCTGTCGAACGTTAACTGACTTTATAAAATGTATACTACTTCACCATCATACCTTTGGGATTATGTTTCATCTGTGAGCTTTGATAGTTTAGTTTCTTCAGTTTCTGCGTGTTCATTTAATATCTAATATCCGCAGTTTTTTGAGTTTTCGTATGCGACGGAAAATAAACGGATTTTGTGACACATTACGAATTCCTAATCAGGACAAAATTATTTAGTCTCACCTGAGTGTTTTTACTAGACACAGTTACTGCGTTTCCGTCAGAGTGTACAGTAGAGTTCCGCAGCACGTGGCGATAGTACATATATCTCTGAAGTTTAGTTTTCCACGGTCTTTAGAATGGATATGGACTGCGATTGTTGTGTGCAGATGCGGACCGAGTTGGTGACACTTCACTCCCGTCTCCAGGCTGTAATGGCTTCGGTTACACAGCTTGAAGCTGCAATGGATTGGAACCACTGTTGTAGGCCGACCGTGGGGATCCAACGGACGTCCAGCACGTCTGAGTCCTCTGATAGGTCCTCGCCGTTGGCAAGCCCAGTTACTGCTCGCACTGAGGTTGACCACTCACCTGTGGTCGAGTACGAGATCGCCCCCCGGGCGTGGCAGACTGCGAAAGACTTCCCAGGGAACAGCATGTAAGGCCTCCCCAGCTAGCCTGACAAACAAGTTCCAGGTGCTGTCTGTGGCTGACACTGTCGCTCAGTGGCCTGTCCTGTTTGAGCAAACCTCTCAGCCTGCAAGATCCGGGCAATCACGAAGGGTGGTGTTACTGATAGTTGTCAGCTCCAACGTTAGGCGCGTTATGGGGCCTCTTAAGGAAAGGCCCAATGTGCACTCCGTGTGCTTACTGGGTGGAGTCATTCCAGACGTGGAATGGAACTTCCAGATGCCATGAAGAGCACAGGGTGCAGCCAACTCCAGGTGGTGACTCACGTCGGTACAGTGATGTGGGCCGCTTTCGATCGCAAGAGTTTCCCTCTGGTTTCGAGTGGCTAACAGAAACCAGATGGCAGTTATAAGAGTCGAGGGGCATGAAAGGGAAGCAGTGGTTGGGAAAGGAGTGAGACAGGGTTGTAGCCTCTCCCCGATGTTATTCAATCTGTATATTGAGCAAGCAGTAAAGGAAACAAAAGAAAAATTCGGAGCAGGTATTAAAATTCATGGAGAAGAAGTAAAAACGTTGAGGTTCGCCGATGACATTGTAATTCTGTCAGAGACAGCAAAAGACTTGGAAGAGCAGTTGAACGGAATGGACAGTGTCTTGAAAGGAGGATATAAGATGAACATCAACAAAAGCAAAACCAAGATAATGGAATGTAGTCGAATTAAGATTGGTGATGCTGAGGGAATTAGATTAGGAAATGAGACACTTAAAGTAGTAAAGGAGTTTTGCTATTTAGGGAGTAAAATAACTGATGATGGTCGAAGTAGAGAGGATATAAAATGTAGACTGGCAATGGCAAGGAAATCGTTTCTGAAGAAGAGAAATTTGTTAACATCGAGTATAGATTTAAGTGTCAGGAAGTCGTTTCTGAAAGTATTTGTATGGAGTGTAGCCATGTATGGAAGTGAAACATGGACGATAACCAGTTTGGACAAGAAGAGAATAGAAGCTTTCGAAATGTGGTGCTACAGAAGAATGCTGAAGATAAGGTGGGTAGATCACGTAACTAATGAGGAGATATTGAATAGGATTGGGAAGAAGGGAAGTTCGTGGCACAACTTGACTAGAAGAAGGGATCGGTTGGTAGGACATGTTATGAGGCATCAAGGGATCACAAATTTAGCATTGGAGGGCAGCGTGGAGGGTAAAAATCGTAGAGGGAGACCAAGAGATGAATACACTAAGCAGATTCAGAAGGATGTAGGTTGCAGTAGGTACTGGGAGATGAAGAAGCTTGCACAGGATAGAGTAGCATGGAGAGCTGCATCAAACCAGTCTCAGGACTGAAGACCACAACAACAACAACAACAACAACAACAGAAGTGGTAAAGGCTGCCACTCTTGCTTGCGAGATGAAAGCAGAGCTGACCATCTGCAGTATAGTCGACTGGCCCGATTGCGGACCTCTGGTACAGAGACGAGTGAATGGACTGAATCAGAGCCTCAGACGCTTCTGAGGGCGTGTAGCCTACAGATTCCTCGATTTGCGCCACAGGGTGGTTGGATTTCGGGTTCCACTGAATAGGACAGGAGTCAACTACACGCAGGAGGCGGCTACACGGGTAGCACCTGCTGTATGGCGCGACCTGGACAGTTTTTCGATTACACGGTATCGGGAAAACACAAACGTTTTCAGTCACAAACGGTACAGGCCGAACACACGAAAAACGTAGATATAGTAACCATTGGTAGAACAGTTGGAAATTGTCGTAGCTGTGCTTGGAAAGTACCAGAGCTCCAAGCGGTAATAGAAAGCACTGATGCTCAAATCGTTATAGGCACTGAAAGTCGGCTAAAGCCGGAGATACGTTTGACAGAAATTTTTGCGATGAACCTAACGGTGTTCCGAAAGGAGAGGCTAAATAGCTGGCGGTGGCGTGCTTGTTGTTGTTAGAAGTAGTTTATCCTGTTACGAAATTGAAGTAGCTACTTCCTGTGAGTTAGTGTCGGCAGAGGTCAATCTTGGCAACCGAAATAAAATAATAATTGGATCCTTTTACCGACCTCCCAATTCAGATGATACAGCTGCCGAAAGGTTCAGAGTTTGATCTCAAACACGTAACGGACTCATAAAATTGCAGTTAGCGGTGGCTTTAATTTAGCCTTGATATGTTGTGGAAAATGGTTCAAATGGCTCTGAGCACTATGGGAAATCATAGCTCGCACGGGAAGATACACAGTAGATGTTCGCTCTTTCCGCGCGCTATACGAGATTGAGGTAATAGAGAACTGTGAAGGTTCGATGAACCCTCTGCCAGCCACATAGATGTGACTTGCCGAGTATCCAAGTAGGTGTCGATGCAGATGTCTCATGTGACCTAAACAGTTCTCTGTGTGACTTACATGACCTACTAAATGAACTGAGTCTGGTGATGTTATGTGGTCCAAATCCCCATTCCGATGTCTCAGTTTTGGTTTCCAGCATTTTCCTTACACTGCTTTGAGCAATCACTTTGAAAGGCTCGTTCGATAATGACATGATCGTGTTACTTTCAACACCTTTTTCCAATTGGAGATTGTGGACCTTCTTTGCTGTTTTACATACTTTTGCAGTTGGAGGCTGTTGTCCTTCCTAACGACCTCATCGTCAACGGAATGTTAATAACGACTTTTTCCTCCTCTCTTTATTAATACAGTAGACGGAGCACAAAACAGTTTGACACAGTGCACAGCAGAATTTTTTTTTTTTTGTTTACATTAAGAGAGGTAGTTTTAGTCCCTGAACTGTGATGATACTTAATAACATATTAAAAGACATTGCCACAATTTCGTCATATTTAACCACGTCGCTCTGCATAGGTAAGCGATCAGCACGTCCAACTGCCATGCGGAGGAGACACTTAAATTACCGATGGTGACACAGACTGCTTCTTAGTGGGAAAACTAAAACAGGGTACACTCACCCTCATAAGAACAGCTGAGAAATTACTTTAACGAGGGAGAGACATAAGTTCAAAAGCCTGGAAAGCTGGCAAGTGCCGACAGAACGAAGTACCCTTAGTCAGCACACTGCATCCAAATGACGCCGTATGGAACACGCTGAAAAGATGCCCGTCGGAATCGTGTGCACCTCAGGGTCTTATCGCTGTGATATCATTTTTTCCATTTTACAGTGATAACTGCAACATCTGTGGAAAATCTTCAACCATCACACTCCAGAGTGATGGCAGTATACAATTTGTATCGAGTACAAGTGCAGATATGTCTGTTGATGACTGAGGACCACAACAATACATCCGCATTTATTTCATTTGCAGTCTAGTAATTGTAACTACACTCCTGGAAATTGAAATAAGAACACCGTGAATTCATTGTCCCAGGAAGGGGAAACTTTATTGACACATTCCTGGGGTCAGATACATCACATGATCACACTGACAGAACCACAGGCACATAGACACAGGCAACAGAGCATGCACAATGTCGCCACTAGTACAGTGTATATCCACCTTTCGCAGCAATGCAGGCTGCTATTCTCCCATGGAGACGATCGTAGAGATGCTGGATGTAGTCCTGTGGAACGGCTTGCCATGCCATTTCCACCTGGCGCCTCAGTTGGACCAGCGTTCGTGGTGGACGTGCAGACCGCGTGAGACGACGCTTCATCCAGTCCCAAACATGCTCAATGGAGGACAGATCCGGAGATCTTGCTGGCCAGGGTAGTTGACTTACACCTTCTAGAGCACGTTGGGTGGCACGGGATAAATGCGGACTTGCATTGTCCTGTTGGAACAGCAAGTTCCCTTGCCGGTCTAGGAATGGTAGAACGATGGGTTCGATGACGGTTTGGATGTACCGTGCACTATTCAGTGTCCCCTCGACGATCACCAGTGGTGCACGGCCAGTGTAGGAGATCGCTCCCCACACCATGATTCCGGGTGTTGGCCCTGTGTGCCTCGGTCGTATGCATTCCTGATTGTGGCGCTCACCTGCACGGCGCCAAACACGCATACGACCATCATTGGCACCAAGGCAGAAGCGACTCTCATCGCTGAAGACGACACGTCTCCATTCGTCCCTCCATTCACGCCTGTCGCGACACCACTGGAGGCGGGCTGCACGATGTTGGGGCGTGAGCGGAAGACGGCCTAACGGTGTGCGGGACCGTAGCCCAGCTTCATGGAGACGGTTGCGAATGGTCCTCGCCGATACCCCAGGAGCAACAGTGTCCCTAATTTGCTGGGAAGTGGCGGTGCGGCCCCCTACGGCACTGCGTAGGATCCTACGGCCTTGGCGGGCATCCGTGCGTCGCTGCGGTCCGGTCCCAGGTCGACGGGCACGTGCACCTTCCGCCGACCACTGGCGACAACATCGATGTACTGTGGAGACCTCACGCCCCACGTGTTGAGCAATTCGGCGGTACGTCCACCCGGCCTCCCGCATGCCCACTATACGCCCTCGCTCAAAGTCCGTCAACTGCACATACGGTTCACGTCCACGCTGTCGCGGCATGCTACCAGTGTTAAAGACTGCGATGGAGCTCCGTATGCCACGGCAAACTGGCTGACACTGACGGCGGCGGTGCACAAATGCTGCGCAGCTAGCGCCATTCGACGGCCAATACCGCGGTTCCTGGTGTGTCCGCTGTGCCGTGCGTGTGATCATTGCTTGTACAGCCCTCTCGCAGTGTCCGGAGCAAGTATGGTGGGTCTGACACACCGGTGTCAATGTGTTCTTTTTTCCATTTCCAGGAGTGTATTACTAGTATTATGTTTTTAGGTTGGTTACTAACTGCAAGTAAACATAGCACATGCAAATCCTTAATGTTTACCGTCTCCTAGGCAACAGGTGAGATATTGTCGTATGAACACGTGGATGCAAGTACAGTCTATACTGGCAGGTGTAGTCCACTTCACGGTGCAGAAAATTTCATGAATTAAAGTATGTGATGTGTTTGTGTGAAAACTAATAGACGCAGAGAATGAACGATAATGTACTGATGTAGTACGTATTAAAGTACTAGTGATCACGGTATCTGTAACTATAACCCTAACACCGTGTTACTTTTTCTTTGGACACACCAGATATAACTCTCAGTCCAGGAAAGCATGATGCATTCTCCTAGTCAATAAACTCGTTTTATTTTGAGTAGCTTAATTTGTTTACCTCGTGGTTCTTATCGACAGTGTAGAGGATCGTTTATAACGAAGGCACCGAAGTTCTACTCAGTGAAATGCTCCTGTTATCTCGAAAATGAGGAGCAAATTTGGTGTGAATCTATCACGTTGTGCTTATTTGCGACAGAAATGACATGAAATCATCGTACGGTATTTATTGGCCGGGATATCCCCTTCGGGAAATTTAATCTGAATGTATAGGAAAATAAACGTGTTGTATTGTTACTATTTATTTCTCACCATTATTAACCTTCAAATTCAAATCAAATATATGATATTAATATACCTAGCATAGACTATAAACAAGTAAGTGAAACATCACAGTACTACAATTGTAAGCGAATTAAATCCATAAATATTATAAAAATGTCTGCGTGTGTGTGTGGGTGGGGGGGGGGTCCACATATCATCGTGAATCAATGGACCTGAATCAATGAACCCCTTCGGGGTTCGGCCGCCGTATTGCAAGTCTTTTTAGTTCACGTCACTTCGGCGACTTGAGCGTCAATGACGATGAAAATGATGGTGGAGTATGGAGGACACACAACACCCAGTCCCCTGCCGGGAAACCAACCTGGACCCCCTTGAGTGGCATGAAGTGACGCTACTGCTGCGCTACGTACGCGGATGTTGTCACCTGATATTCGTTTGAAAGTCTCTGCACTATGCCTGCGAACCTTGCATTTTATTACTCTTGAAACGTAAAGGATCTGCAGCAAGATTTTTTTGATACAGTTAGGTTCATTGTGTGTGGCCTTCCAGGGAAGTGTCATCACCGATGTGGCGTGTCTGGGAGAGATGGCGCCATTGTCCAAGTATAACGACAGCGTCGCAGGAGGGCTTGCATTGTTACTGGCGCTGCCGGAATTGCAGCTCAGCTGGGAGCGCGTGCTTCGCCGGCTCGCGCAAAGTGTCGTAAAATGCAGCCCGCTGGTTTATGGGGCTGCCTCCACAGTACCACTACGCCCTCGGCTCCGCCGCCGTTGCTGTCGTCAGCCGCAGGGGGTGAGGCGCCCGCAACTCGCCTTTTGCTGTTTGCTTCCCCCCGCCCCCCAACCCACACAGCCGACTCCGGCACATCTTCCCGAGCCAATCCGTTCCACTCGCGCAAGTCTTACTTGTTTTCATACAGGTTTTGTAGAGTTTCGAGCACTCATACCTGGGTGACGTCATGGATGCCGGTATTTTAATATCCTGGCTTCTTTGAAATTTAATCTGAATGTATAGGAAAATACACATGTGTTTTGCATTGTTACTATTTATTTCTCAACATTATTAACCTTCAAATTCAAATCAAACATATGACATTAATATTCCTAGCATAGACTACATAGAAGTAAGTGAAACATGACAGTACCATAATTGTAAGCAATTTAAATCCATAAATATTATAAAAATTATGTGTGTGTGTGTGTGTGTGTGTGTGTGTGTGTGTGTGTGTGTGTGTTTGGGTGGGTGGGTGGGTGGGTGTGTGGTCCACATCTCGTCCTGAATCAATGGACCTGTTACCACCGAACTTTGTATACAAATCCCTTACACTGAGGCAACAATCTCTGTGGGGGTACGAACCACCCACCTACCACAGCTAAGGTTCAAATGGTTCAAATGGCTCTGAGCACTATGGGACTTAACATCTGTGGTCATCAGTCCCCTAGAACTTAGAACTACTTAAACCGAACTAACCTAAGGACATCACAACATCCATGCCCGAGGCAGAATTCGAACCTGCGACCGTAGCAGTCGCGCGGTTCCGGATTGAGTACCTAGAACCGCTCGGCCACCGCGGCTGGCCACAGCTAAGGGCATATGACGTTATGAACACTAAGGTGCGTGAAATAATGTCTCAGTATGCATGAAGTCTTAGTACATTTATTCTTTACTAATAACACACCCCTACAGTCGAGTCGAATTAAGGAAATCCCTGACACCTGGCAGCGCTTTTGACAGCTTGCAACTGCGAAGCGCAAATGTCTGTAGGCGAAAACGATGACCATCTATAGAGCTATGAAGAGGTGTTGCCGTAGAGATGTTTACAAAATCACGTTGTAGATTAGAGAAGCAGATGCGCCCAGTGTACAGAAACTATCCGGGATCATGTTTCTTAATCTAGATATTTCACTTATTCATTTGTGCATTAGGCATATTTCTTTGTGCCAGCGGCCTTGCCGCAGTGGTGACACCGGTTCCCGTCGGATCACCGAAGTTAAGCGCTGTTGGGCTCTGCCGAGTGCTGTTGTCAAGCGGGTTGCACTCAGCCCTTGTGAAGCAAATTCAGGAGCTACTTGATTGAGAAGTAGCGGGTCCGGTCTCGAAAACTGATATACGGCCGGGGGAGCGGTGTGCTGATCACATGCAACTCCATATCCGCATCCAGTGACACCTGTGGGCTGAGGATGACACGGTGGTCAGTCGGTACCTTTGGGCCTTCATGGCCTGTGCGGCAGGAGAGCATATTTCTTTGTGGGACTGTTTCATAACTTCAGAGGCGTTAACGGGAATATATCAATATGAAATTTTTTCCATACTTCACCAACACAGCACATTTTTCTTTTTCTTTTTTTTTGTTTGTTTTCATTTCTAATAGAAAACAGGCAAAATAAATACCCAGGCAGTTCAAAAATGTGTGTGAAATCTTATGGGACTTAACTGCTAAGGTCATCAGTCCCTAAGCTTACACACTACTTAACCTAAATTATCCTAAGGACACACACACACACACACACACACACACACACACACACACACACACACACACACACACACACACACACATGCTCGAGGGAGGACTCGAACCTCCGCCGAGACCAGCCGCACAGTACATGACTGCAGCGACTGAGACCGCTTGTCTAATCCCGCGAGGGTACCCAGGCAGTGTTGGGTTTGTTAGCTACTAGTAAAATAATTTATAAACTAGAAACCACTACATACTTCTCAATAAAATGTTTATAGTTGAACAATTATCCCCTTTATTTATTCATTGACGGCCGAAGATGCGTATTACGATGAAGAAAAAAATACATGAAATAATAATAAAAACATTTCATGGAATTCCGACACTGTGTTGGCAGAAGTTATCTAATCTTTCTATTTCTTTAAAGTTTTCTTAGGTGCGTTCATATTAGAGTTAATCATCAGAATTAGAGTTATTGTTATAGTTTCATGTTTTACATTATTCGCCGTGTCGAGGAAAGCATACTCAAATTTTCTCTTACTTCTTCAAATACTGTGAGCTGAACTTTCGTCTGGGGAGTAGCGTGAGAACAAAAGACTTTATTCTGTTATGTAACCTCCCCACAAAATTTTGTTTAAATAATAATAATAATAATGATATGAATATGACTCCAATTATTTTTAATTTTTTTTTTTTTTTTTTGTGACCTCAGAACAAAATTGGTTCCCATTTATAACCTCCCTACAGGAATTCATTCACATTTAACCTCCACACAAAATTTTTTTCCCATTTAATGTAAGCTCGAAACAGAAAAATTCCTAAACCTCGTAATAAAAAATAAATTCAGTAACCTGGTAAATTTTGGACGACAGCAGTGCCGCGTCACGGCCCTGTGAGATCATTCTGAATAAAAAAAAAGGAAAAATTCTTACCTCAATAAAGTCGCCATATATCTGCTCTTGCAATAATTTTTTCCGACACAGCTTTGTGCAATGCTGGCCGATAGATTTGTCATTCATGAAAGGAAGCAACTGATTTTTCTTTTGCAACAATCGGAATGATCATGGATTGGAGAAATTAGTAATTGAAATGAATGCTTGTAAAAAAATTACTTTATATGACAAAGATTATTATTAGGACATTTTTAAAACATTTGCATGGGAGTTCAGATAACATTACTAGATATGCGCGAGGTTGCTTTTTACCTTATACAATAATACTCAGGCTCCGGCATCGCTGCACCGCGACCGGCCCAGCCAACACGATACACTGTTCAAGACCAGAGCAGACTGCAGACTAGCGCAGACAAGCAACAACTTACTGCTACAGCTACACAGTTCCTACTCAGTCAACACTGCTCTCTGGTCAGCGATTCTCTTATACCTTGCATATCGCAGGCAGCGCATGAGCAGTACATCGAAATTACATCTGCTTGGACCTCTTACATAAAATTACATCTGCTCGGACCTCTTACAGTTAATAAATAATTTCAGCTGCTGCATGCGAGTTACGTTTCCTCAAATAACTATGTCATAGGCGTAATACTAAACAAATTTTGTTTACAGTTTTCCGATGTTGCAAACCCCTTTTTATTACTATTATAAAAAGAACAGCTGATATGGGGTAATCCTGTTTTACGGAAAAGTAGACCACTAAAGCCATTTACAATAAAGACAAAATGATTTTGGATGTGGAATTCTTACATAGATTTCCGTTACGTTTATGAAGTTTTGTTCGATGTCTATTTTTCTCATAACTCGCTACAAATATTTTCCTTTTAATCATGTCAGGTGAGTGTTTTTTCTTTTGCTTCCTTTAACGAGCCGTGTGTTAACCTCTTTACCATATTCGTATTTCTTCTGAAACATAATTTTTTGTGTAAACATGTTAACCATAGCGTCTTTCTCTGGCAGCCTACTTGTCTATCACCTAGTGTTTCTTCGGTATAAGCAGGGAGTCCTGAAATATTTTAAAATGCAAATGAGTCCGGGAATGAGTCTGAAAATCAAATAGAACCATAAGCTGGAATACTTTTTGTCCCGATTTCTTTCATTCGTTTGCTATGGCTTTGTTTTCCCGGTTTATCCTGATTTCCTACGGTCGTTTCGTTGTTTTGTCTATTTGTCAGTTTGGTATTGTCGATTCTCAGATCGATAATATTGTTGGTACTGGATATCTTCTTACGTAACCTTTCCCAGCATCCTTTCCGTGTCCATTTCATGCGGTCTATTATTGCTTAGTTTCTATTTTCAAAAAATTCCTCTATTTTACTTGAAAGCATATCTGATTTTGTTCCTTTGATATGGCCA
Organism: Schistocerca nitens; assembly: GCF_023898315.1. Taxonomy (NCBI): domain Eukaryota; kingdom Metazoa; phylum Arthropoda; class Insecta; order Orthoptera; family Acrididae; genus Schistocerca; species Schistocerca nitens. The sequence goes on from NC_064614.1 coordinate 76,512,441, forward strand.
TAGAATTCTGGAAAGTCTCCTAATGTCACTATGAATATTTGTAACAACAGCAGATGTACTGGTTGCTTCGTAACGTTAGCTGGATCGTTGGTTGGAATATGTTTTCTTCTTTCCTGTTCTAAGTTAGCTTTTGGAGAGAACAGATATTCTGGTTTAATGACGAAAGTTTAGTCTTTCAAGTTTTTGTGGATATGTGAACATTTTTGGGTGTGAAAAAGAAGGAATATTAGAGTTAACGTCCCGTCGACAGCTAGATCATTGGAGACCTAGCACAAGTTCTGTTCACGAAAGGAAAATGGCCGTGCCCTTGCCAACGGAAGCTTATCGGCATTTGCCGGTTGAATGTTTTGCTGATTTGGGGGGCGGTGGAGGGGGGGGGGGGGACCAAGAAGCGATGTCATCGGTCCCATCGGATCCGGGAATGACGGGGAAGGAAATCGGCCGTGCCGTTTCAAAGGAACCATCTCGGCATTTACCCGAAACGAATTAGGGAAATCATGGAAAACCTAAATAATGATGGACGGATGCGGGTTTGAACCGTCGTCCTCCCGAATGCGAGTCTAGTGTGGGCCACCTCGCTCGATGCCGGCATTTGCCTGGAGCAATTTAGAGAAATGACGGAAAATGTAAATTTAGACGGATGGACGGGGATTTGCACTCTCGACCACGAAAATTGTGTCCTGTGTGCTAACCACTGCGCCAGTTCAGTATTTTCAGTGAGATGCTCTACTGCTTTGATTCAAATTTAATTTGATTTTTTTAAATAGATCCACTCTACTAAGTCGTTTCATCGAATTACTCAAAAAATCGGGCTCATTTGATTGTTATGCTTTCAGTTTCCATGTGTCGTGACTAGCGATCTAGCGGTATAGTGTGTGCCAGGAAACCCAAAGGTCGCTGTATCAAATCCCAGTCGGACCAAGGAAATTTTCAGTCTCTCTTTAGTCTATCCTCAACGATGTGAGAAGTCACCATGGACGACATGCTGTTCGGATTGCACGTTAAACTGTAGGTCCCCTTCTCTCGTTGGATAACGGGGTGTAGTTCAGAAACCCGCAAATCACCGAAGTAGCGCCCAATTAAAAAACTTGCACTCGCCCGTAAAAAAGCAACAAAATTATTATTACTGTCATTTTTTCTTTATTTCGGAATGAAAACTGCAACGGCAGTTTTTCGTGCAATATCGGTTACGAGACAGAACAGTTTCTGGGTTGTTATTTGGTGGTAGTATATCAGTTATGACGTTACTTTATTTGATACTCGTTTGTAGTATTCCATCAAGAAAAGCAACATAGCGCCATGGGCTGGTGGTAGGGGAAGGGGCAGGGATGGAGTGAATAGTAGAAGATGAGTTTGCTGGGTTATTGGCGACGGCGGTGGTGCGTCTCCAGGTGGGGTGCCGTAAAATGCAGTCCACTTCTTTATGGCATTTACAACCTCACCACCACCACCACGGTGCCATCCTTCTTAGAGCTTTTCATCGTGACTCCCACCTCTCGCCTTCTGCTGTTGTGTTTGTGCCTACCACTGCTACGGCGTGCGCCCCCCCCCCCCTTAGAGCCCTCCCCCCCTTCCCACCCAATCGATTGTACTCTCCCAAAGCTGCCCACTATGCACCGGGGGCGGAATCGGCCAGCGGTGTCGCTTCGAGGGCTGAATAATTATTGCGGCCGATAAAACCTTCGCGGAAAAGCGCGATCCCGTCCTCCGACAGCCTTTTGCACCAAAACTTTACGGTTCGACAATAAAAACCGGTTTGCCTAAAAGAACGATAAATCAATGTCGTCAATAAACGGACTGATTATCTCCACTCGAAATTCGACTCGCCGGCCCGAATGTCGACGGGTCCTCGATTTATATGGCGATTTCCTCCCTTCTTTTGCAGCCTTTAAATACTGCTTGCTACAAGCGCGGCAATAAACTTCGGAAGGAAGCGAAAAAAAAAAAACCGTGAGGGGGAGCAAAGGATATCGCGCGAAAATGTTTTACGACAGGTTTGCTGCAGCAGATTTTCGACTTAAATCTCTGGAAGTTAGGATTTATTTTCTTTTCTGTGGCATTCGTTTACGTTTCCTTGGCCGGACAATCTCTCCTGCATTACAGAAACGGAGTTAGTAATACTGGCGAAACCGGTTACCTCTACGAGGATGAGGCGACATTGGAAGCATACGACCGTACGGAATTATTCAGTTATAACTAATTTGCGAGAGTAAAATCAAGAATTCTGGATGTAGTTAGATCGATGTAACAGTCACACCATATCAAATGAAATATCAAGTATTTTACGAAGTTATTTCGCAGAAAAAGACTGAAGTAAATTTATACACATCGACAGATGCTGACAAGCAAACCAGACGTATATAAAATCACGAAGTCATAGTACTTCGACATAATGCATGGAACAGTAAAGTAACTTATGTGCCCTCCGTTGCACGCCGTAAGGTGGCTCGCTGGATATAGATATAAATGTAGATATAGAATGGATTCCACTGAATGTCATGGTGTAACTTTCACATCCTGTACCCTATACCCTATATACACAACTTAAAAAGAATTTCAGAGAAAAATGTACAAACGTTACCAAATTTAACATTGTCATAAATGAGCGTTCTGACTCCCATTATAATCCACTTTGTTCGAAACACATCCGGACGGATTTCTTACTGTGAAGCCATCGTCAGAGAAAGAAACACGAAGGCTCGACGAACTTTTGAATGATCGTTGTGATTTGCGCTACCTATAAATTGCGTGAAGGGTAATGTGTGAAACTCTTAGAGCTTCAGCAGACGTCCTCGTTGTAAACAGGGATGCCAACACGTTACAAAATTGTCGGGAAGCGCAGGGAAAGGTCTGTATGACCAACTTCTGGTCCATGTAATACCAGTCTTTCCAGACCATATGCATATGTAATGTCCCAATTCTTCCAATTAATGTCAGTGTACTGTATTTCTATTCAGCGTGTTCTGCGTTGAAGACGCTGTTTAAATAGTTCTGCTGATGCAGGACCTTGGACACTTACGGATTCTGACTATTTGCACTGGCAGAGCACAAGCCATGCGCTCAAATTATAGTGTATTTCTCTGTCTACTTACGATCAGCACACTATGCTGCTTATCATACCAATAACTGGCTATCCCTTTCAATAAGTGTGTATCCTCTGCAGTTTAACGCGTATTTCGTTACAATTTGCTCTCGTTCCTGATGTATAACAACACCATCAGTTGATATTCTGGTGGAATTTAGAATGTTAGACGCCATGCCATTAGCATGTTAACGTAAACAGTCACTAAGCTATTTTCACGTCAGATGATTTCCCACCATTCACAACGGCGTGCATTGTAGTTACTAAAATGTTTTCACTTGAGTAACAAGACTAGTTAAACATGTTGTTTTAAATTCACCAGGTGACAGGGCAGAAATGTATTGTGTCCTCCTGCCGGTAATCAGCCTGTGCTTTCCGCAGCAGTCAAACACAGCAAGCTGAGCTTTGCAATTTCGCTTTAAGCAGAATGCATGTTGACTCTTGCAGAAGAGATGTTCGGTAGCCAAAATGGTCACTAAATGTGAAAGTAAAATATGATTCACAGCAGAAGGAAAGATTGAAATCAGAAGGATAGGGCTGTCTGAAACGTCTATGAGATGTGCGACATTCCCAGTCGCTTGTAACGATTAGAGTAACCTAATATTTTAATGTTTATGGTGTACCAGTGCAAGATGCTGTTGTACCGTGCCCCACTCTGGGAGGTAAAAATGTGGTAAATGAAAACTGCAATGAAATTTATTAATAGATTTCCCTTTTGCTTGGCTCCAATTTCGCCATTAATCAAACCGAAAGTCATCTCACCAGAAATAAAACTAATAGGCCTAAATGTGGACAATATATGTGAAGAACTGAGAGATGAACGGGGATAGTACTATGAAACATGTTTATTATAATAAGGAAGTGAATAAGAAATAGGGCGCGTTGAATGAGCTGTCACAGAACAATGACTAATATCGTAGGACTTTGTGGGCTTTCTGATGAACTGGTTTGGCGTCGTGATCTCACTCACGTCTTGTTGCACTTGTAGACGTGAGAAATAGTGCAGGGCGTAGTACTCTTATGTGTGCAGCGGTATGTGTGATGGGCTGTTGTCACGGAGCGTCTCCGTCTGCGGTCTGCCAGTGGCAAATGACTGACAGCGATCAGCGTTTGCAATTTTGCTCTGTTTTGCTCGAGTGTGGCTGATTAAGACTTCAGCTACGTTGACGTTCAGATAGGCGACTGTTGAGTGTGGAAGAGGACAGAAAGCTGGCTACGAGAAATTTCCGACCGTTGTGATCCCGATCTTATTGAAATGAAATGTCGTGTGGCTAGTTTTAAAGTTTCTGCCTGCCTGACCAATATAAAAGGTGCAGCAATCAGAGCAGCAAATTGTATAAATACCTGTAGATGTAAAGCCGATTTACCTCCATTTCTTCTGCGTAACAAAATGAGCTCTACTTGTCAAACATTCATAGTGCCAGCTGCATATCTCTCTAAATATTCCGTATGATCATATTGAAATTTCGTATGACCACATCCGGGTTAAAATTCAACGATTTACTACGGACATGTAAAAATGCTCATGAAACTAAAGTATTTTCACTAGCGTGCTCCAAATACTTTTTTTTTTCGAAACTTACAGAAATGGGTATACCTCGGACTTCTTAGTATGCTATTATACGAAGGTAATATTGTAGGAACAGTTTTAATATCTTCAAATATTCCAGAAGTTATGTGTTCCCTTATTTCAATAATAAACTCTGCTGGAAGTATGTGTCTTACAAAGAATAATTCTGCCTTGTATGTCCCCTAGTGTACACTTAGATCTCTCAATCTTTGTATAATGTTGCACGGTCTCAATATTCATTCGTAGTTTCTGCGCTTATAAGTAACTTTATTCTATCCTCAACGCTATCAGACCATCAACGCATATTGTACGCGGGTCGAATCAAAAGTAATGCCTCCACCTTCGTAACTCTTCAACAGTTGGCAGCATTGGTATGCGGCAGGTACTGGCTTGTTTCGTAGCCTCTTCTCTACAGCTCCAGTTGGCGGGAAGCCTTGGCATTGCACTGTTGTGTTGTTACAGTGTACAGTATGGAACCCTGCACAGACGGTCGGTCAATGCGATTTAAGCAACGTGCAGTCATTGAATTCTTGCCAGCAGAAGGTGTCACTCCAAAGGAGATTCATCAGAGAATGAAAGCAGTTTATGGTGATTGTGTTGATGTGAGTACTGTGCGTCGTTGGGATAGTAAGTTTAAAGATGTTGAGGCGGGAACATCTGGCCAGCGTGACAGACAAAGATTTTGGACGTCCTGTGACAGCAACCAACGAGTTTCACAACCGAAATGTTGACAGATTGACTCAGGACGAGAGATACTGCAAGCACAATCGGTACTTCACAATAACGTCTGGGTCACATTATTGCTTTGCTTGGCTATCGGGATATCTGTGAACGATGGTTATCCCGGATGGTGACTCATGAAATGAAAGCGCACAGACTTGAAATTTAGCACCGTCTGACTTCCACCTGTTCCCGATAATGAAAGATGATCTGCGGGGACATCATTATGCTTCTGATGAAGACGTCGAGAGAACCGTGAGACTGTTGTTGCGGAAACAGTGTGTCGACTTCTTCCGTGACGGCTTCAGAAAACTCGTTCATCGTTGGCAGAAATGTATCGTATTGGCTGGTGATTATGTGGAAAAGTTAATATTGGTAATTAAGGATCACACTATAAGGATTATTTCTGCGTTTGATTTGTTAAAATATTCCCATCCAAACCCAATTAACGAAGGTTGAGGCATTACTTTTCACTCAATCTTCGTAAATTAAAATCCACCATGGCGTTTTTCTGTCCGTATGTGAAAGTTGATCTCAGGAACCACCGTATGGAGTTTGATACGGTTTTCACTAATATTAGTTCGACCCTAAGGACACACACACACACACACACACACACACACACACACACACACACACACACACACACACACACACACAAAATTATATATATATATATCGTCGCTACGGCGGACAGGTCTTTCCGGCTTTGAGCTTCCAGTTTGAAGCTCGTCGCTAGTTGACACTGTAACTGCATTACGGTCCATATTTCATTAATGTCTGCTTGCTGTCAGGCTCCATGTTTGGTTAGGATAATTGTAAAAGAGATGTGTTTGAGAAACTGATAGCCATAAGGCTGTCTCTAGATTGCTGAATCACTTGTACTGCAGACTTGAGCGTTATACACTGTCTGCTAGATTACGTGCAACGTTTACAGTAGTGCTGTAGTTCACAGGTAACTTGTTTTTTGTGGCTGAGAAAACGATGCCAGGCAACTGCTGCCTGTTGGAGCAGGGAGAGATAGCTGATGCCTTTACGCTAAGAGTGAGCGTTTGATAAAGCTTTTTTCGTTCGCCGAAGACCTCCGAGGCCCTCCCTATCTTGTCAGAACTAAAGAACGATGCTGGCGGAATGGGATTGCCAAAGAGGGTGAATTATCAGATCGTGGAAAAAGGGACAAAACGAACGGAAACTTTTCTTATTGTTTTATCTCCTCTACAATATCCTGTTCAGCTCAGAGTCACATATACGAGAGAGAAGAGAAAATAATTTGGCAGCAGTTCTTACTGCCTCTTCTTATTCGTATTTCTTCTTTCAGACGGCTTCTGTCTCTTAAACTGTAATGGTGTACGCCGGTAGGAGACTGTTTCCACGAACAAATATCCTGACATAGCTGCTGGAAACATTACTTTCTGCTTCAGTGAATGTTACATTATATTACCCTCTATCGTTGACTGAATATATCACTGCAGTACAAAAATCTTGGTCAATTTTACACAACGAACTCGCAATATAATAACAAGTAGGGGGGAGTTTGTGCAGACTCGGCCGGCTTAAGTTTTTTTTAATTTATTGTGTAACTGTGAAAGTTATTCGGGATATTAATGTAAAATTCTCTTACCTCAAGACATGAGCTATGAACAGCAAAGTGCAATTATTTCAATTTGTAGTCTCTTAATTACATCGAAAGTAACAAAGCTACAATTACAATCCTTGTAGAAAGTGTATTACAGTTTAGGGAACTGACTTCTCTGCGATAATATCGATTTGCTAACATACTGCACCGATACTTATTGAATAACTATAGAACGGATAAGCACGGGAAAGTATTGTTACTACCTCAGATCGTTCGCCAATGTTACCTCACTGTTTTACAGAGATGGTAAATATAATTCAAAATATTCTCCGAATCGACAATAGATCTATCACGTTCCCAGCCTGTACACGTGGTATACAGCACCCAGATTCTTCAAATGACTCCACACACTTAATGCACTTTTTACTCTCTTCTCGGGTTGATCCATTACTTCCAGTAAATACCAGTTTTCTTCGTCCTTTCGTAATTGGCTTTCTATGACCACCCTTTGCGTGCTATTTTAGAGCATCCGATTTAAGCTCTACTTTCTTCAACTCCTTTTCAGACTTTATTTTTTCTGCTTTCAATTTCATCTCTTAGATGGCTATCTTTTTCTTTCCTGATTGCTGAAAACACTTCAGCTCCTTCTCTCGTGGTCATTTTGTCCCACATAACCTTGGTCATAACAATTTTCACGCTCTATTCTTTCCATTTTTCTCCTAATGTTACCGAGCGAGGTGGCGCAGTGGTTAGCACACTGGACTCGCATTCGGGAGGACGATGGTTCAATCCCGTCACCGGCCATCCTGATTTAGGTTTTCCGTGATTTCCCTAAATCGCTTCAGGCAAATGCCGGGATGGTTCCTTTGAAAGGGCACGGCCGATTTCCTTCCCCATCCTTCCCTCACCCGAGCTTGCGCTCCGTCTCCAATGACCTCGTTGTCGACGGGAGGTTAAACACTGTCCACCACCACCACCACCACCATCTCCTAATGTTCTCGCTTTTACGCCATTTCAGTCTGAAAAAAAATAAGAGGAAGGAAATATAGTTTAAAAATTGAAATAATTGTGTCCCATACCGAAAGACAATCGCGTAGACGGTACTCCATGACAAGCAACCAGTAGGGTTTATTCACATTGTACGTTCTTTTATAGAAACTGTCGTGAAACCTTTGTTAGATGTCATTCCTTACATAACATAGATAACAGAATTACAATAGAGAAATTAATCGCTTATCTTAAAACTGGTATCACAGGCCTCAAAATACACAAAACATCCTCTGTGTGCTGGCACCAGTGTCAATTCTTCACTTCACACTAATGGTACGTGGATAAAACGGCTATCGGTAATCCTCCTTCAGAAATGTCTCTGATTTTCTTGTCATGAGTGGTAATTATCGAGCCGTTTGTGACATAAAGTAATGTATTGTCGAATGCTCTTGGAATGTAACAGAAAGAGTCTCACTAATGCCTAAGTTCTGCCTTGTTGCATGTGCCCCTGGAGTTTCTTGAGCATTCCGTAACGTTCTCGCACTTACTAAACAATCCCCAAGCAGAAACATGCCACTCTTTGTTGAATCTTCTCTTTCCCTTCTACTGGTCTATTCTGAAACTTCTCTTGCAGTGCTGAGCAGTTCCCCTGTCTCAATGGAACACGTGTTTTGTAAGCCACTTGTTCCGTGGATGTTTCCTTAATATTACTCCAATTAATGTCGGCCTGAAATTATCTGTTCTTCTAGTTTTTTTTTTTTTTATGGACATTCCACTTTATATCGCTCCTGATGGCTACTCCCAGAGAAGTTACGGTTGTTTCCAGGGATTAGTCTTCGCTTATTTAGGATATGTATAATATGTTAATTGGTTTACGCTCGGAGTCAGTTGCTAGTCACTATAACAGTTGTCTATCCTTTCCACGTCTTCCAGCAGTTCACTGTAGTCTTCTCGCATTTCAACCATCCTAAAGACGAAAGCATCCCCTGCGAGCAGTCTCATGGAGTAGCCGAAGGTATCTACCAGTTCATTTACGTATGTCGTGCATTGAACCATCACTAAACACTGTCTTTGCATACTTCCGACACTACCATCATATCTAGAATTTTCGCTCTATAGCCGAGAATGGGCAGATGTGGAACTTTCTGCCAGATTCACACTGTGTGCTGGAACGTAATTGGAAATCCAAACTTTCGCCTTTCTCGGGCAATATCTCTATCAACTGACCTACCCGAGCACGACTCAGGACCCGCCCTCACAGCTTAACTTATGACGGCACGTTATCTCGTACCTTCTGAACTTCACAAAAGTTGTCTTTCCCAACGTTTGGGACTCGGTCTCCCGAAAAAAAGGATGTTGTGGAGACACGGCTCAGTCACACCATGTGGGATTGCTTCCAGATGAAATTTTTCACTCTACAGCCCTGTGTGCGCTGATATGAAACTTCCTATTAGATTAAAACTGTGTTCCGGGCCTAGACTCGAACCACACACCTTTGCCTTTCGCAGGAAAATGCCCTACCAACTGGGCTACAAAATCACTACTCGCTAGGAGGTCGGGCAGAGGAGTCAAGCGTGGGAAGGGTGCTTTACTGCGAAAAAGCCATAGGCCTGGGCTTCGAGTGTCTGTCCGCAATAACCATCTCAGTTTGAACTTGCCAGGAAGTTTCAGTAACACGTTTGTCGATTTTATATCGCTCAGATCAAAGTGTGGAGATTTGTGTACTCAGAAGTCTTTGAATCCAGTCACAAATCTGGTTCGATACTCGACAAGCTAATGGACAGTGAGGAGCTTCACTAAATGCCATCCGGAAGTAGAAGAACTCGGCGGAACATGTGTAAAGTTGTCTGCTGAGCTAGTGAACAAATAGCGCGAGCCGAATTTCATAAAAACACTGTCTGTGGAATCGTTGTTGATTCGTTCTCCAAAAACTTCACTTTCTCAGTCAGAGAGTTATCTTCTTTCAAAAAAGGTACGATTGTATTATTGACTTCGACACTGTTATTGTTTCTACCAGAGCCAGTCAGAATGTAATGCCTCCTTCGTTGCAGAACTTTAGGGTGAAGGGAGAGTATTTTTCGGCGAAAATTGTTACCGGAGACAAGACGTGGGTTCATTTTTTTCACCTGAGTGCAGGAGTCTGTGAAATGGCATTACACATCGCCGAAATGGAAAAATATCTAACAGTGCGTTCAGCTGGGAAGGTTATGGCGACAGTTTTTTGCAATCAGAATTTTAAAGTACGTCTTCAGCAAGTTAGCCTAACGGAAAAAAAAGGTTCAAATGGCTCTGAGCACTATGGGACTTAACACTTGAGGTCATCAGTCCCCTAGAACTTAAACCTAACTAACCTAAGGACATCAGTGTACATACATGCCCGAGGCAGGATTCGAAGCTGCGACCGAAGCGGTCGCGTGGTTCCACTTTATGATTCAATACACTGGTTTGTTTTAATGTAATTCCAGCAGAAACAGCCCATGATACAGTATGTGTAGTATGTTTAGCCTATGGCAATCGTATCACCTGGAAACATTGCAGTACTTGTACTTTGTGTCTTTACGAGAGTTTTATTGCTGCAGGATGGTTCGGAGAACATAACGTATGATCAGAGACTACACACAGTCACTTTAATGGAGCAGTGTATGAGACAGGTGGATGTAGCAGCGAATCTCGCTGTGAGTCAGAGTGGTGTCTCTAGCATCGGGAACAAATTTCTAGCGACAAGAAAAGGCGGCAGAAGAAAATCAGCAAGTATGCAGCAGCCACATCAGCGTATACGAAACCCTCAGAATATTGCTACACGTCTACGGCGGCAGTTCCAAACAGCTGCAGGAGTGCAGGTATCCACACAAACGATATGAAATAGGCTCCATGAGCAGGGATTGTGAGACAAAAGACCTCTCAATGCCTCTCCTCTAAATCGGAGAGGGTTTCGTGTCACAGGACACGAAACCACACTTCGTGGACTAGGCAGCCAAAAATGTTCAGATGTGTGTTGAAACGTCCCCTTTTTAACAATTTTACAAGACTGAGCTTTTACTGACTCACAACATTTTTAGCGCAACGCAATCTGACTTTCAATAATCTGTACAAGAGAATGGCCCTGACTTACATTAACCTGTACTTTTCACAAATCACTTACCTCACAAAAATCTTGGTTACTCCCACTACTGCAATACAGCAAGCGCCACTACTGCCAGCTAAATAAAAGGTTCAAACTATGGAAGGCACTAACTACTGATAGGGATAGTTAGCAAATGAAAGATATTAATAGGGAACAAACAATGTATTTACCTTGATATCATCATATACATATATATATATATATATATATATATATATATATATATATATATATATATATAGAGCAGTTCATGACAAATTTCAAAACTCCGCCATCTCTCTCCCCACATCCACCACTGCTGGCGGCTCACCTCCAACTGCGCAACGCTACGCGCTGTTCCCAGCCAGCTGCCTAACACTACAATGGCGAGTATTACAACAATGCAAAGCAGCCACAGACTGCACACAGCACAGCCAGTGATTTTCATACAGAGGTGGCGTTACCAAAAAAAAAAGAACCTAAACAGCCTACTTACAGTGTGAAATGTTATGGGACTTAACTGCTGAGGTTACCAGTCCCTAAACTTACACACTACTTAACCTAAATTGTCCTAAGGACAAACACACACACCCAGGCCCAAGGGAGGAATCGAACCTCCGCCGGGACCAGCCGCACAGCCCATGACTGCAGCGCTCGAGACCGCTCGGCTAATCCCGCGCGGCGACTGATGAAACCCCTTTCAGTCACCACTATCATAATACTGACATTTATGTATAGAGGTAATTAGGATAACATTTACACCCCAGCTCTATTGTTGAGTGCAACCCTTGTCAAGGCGGCTGTGTCATGTTTCAATTTAGAAACATGTATGGCCGCAGGACTCCCATTATGCCAATACATGTGACGGCAACTAGTGTGAAGTATCGGGACGACATCCTCGCACACCCATGGCTTCATTTAGTGAACACACAGGAGCGTGGGTCACGCTTATGGACGACAATAAACGCTCCCATCGTTACATCTTTTGAGCACCCTCCCCTTGGAGCACAGAATGAGTCGAATGGAATGACCTCTATATTTTTCAGACTTCAGCTTCATTCAGAATGTTTGTGTCATTCTGAAATGAGCAGTTTTCAGTCGCCCTGTCCCGTCAGAGGACTTACAGGGATTTCATAGAGGCCGTCATGGAGGATTGTGACAATATCCCACAGTCTAGTTAGGATAATTCGATAAGGAGAAGTCTACCCGCGTTCAAAAGTGTTTCAAATCACCATGTGATACGCAAGACGACAGGGAGAAGAAATCTTTGCAATTTTTTTTATTCATTAAATGTGTGCGCAATTGCGAATATTGACAACCATCAGCTGCATAATGCACTTGAACCTGTATTTCATGCTTCTCGCGAGCGACCGCCTTACCGTTTGACAATGCGAGCACGATTAAGATCTAGACACTCAATTCCACACGTCGTCAATCATGTGTCTACAGCTTATACTCATACATCCACTGTGTTTATTCTCGTACAGGGGATCCATTTTTACTTGAAAGTCGCTTGCCTAGAGTTGGTGGATAAATACGATATTTCTATGCCTGTGGTATTTAGAAATACAATGCAGTGCTCCCTCGGTCACAAATGCAAACATTTTCATTGCCGTCATCCATTATACAGCTCATGGTTGTCAATAGTCGCAACTGCGAATACACTGCTGGCCATTTAAATTGCTACACCAAGAAGACATGCAGATGATAAATGGGTATTCATGGGACAAATATATTATACTAGAACTGACATGTGATTTCATTTTCACCCAGCTTGGGTGCATAGATCCTGAGAAATCAGTATCTCTGGACGTAATAACGGCCTTGATACGCCTGGGCATTGAGTCAAACAGAGCTTGGATGGCGTGTACAGGTATAGCTACCCATGCAGCTTCAACACGATACCACAGTTCATCAAGAGTAGTGACTGGCGTATTGTGACGAGCCAGTTGCTCGGCCACCATTGACCATACGTTTTCAGTTGGTGAGAGCTCTGTTGAATGTGCTGGCCAGGGCAGTAGCCGAACATTTTCTGTAACCAGAAAGGCCCGTACAGGACCTGCAACATGCTGTCGTGCATTATCCTGCTGAAATGTAGGGTTTCGCAGGGATCGAATCAAGGGTAGAGCCACGGGTCGTAACACATCTGAAATGTAACGTCCACTGTTCAAAGTGCCGTCAATGCGAACAATAGGTGACCGAGACGTGTAACCAATGGCACCCCATACCATCACGCCGGGCGATACGCCAGTATTGGGATGACGAATACACGCTTCCAGTCTGCGTTCACCGCAATGTCGCCAAACACGGATGCGACCATCATGATGCTGTAAACAGAACCTGGATTCATCCGAAAAACTGACGTTATGCCATTCGTGCACCCAGGTTTGTCGTTGAGTACACCATCGCATGCGCTCCTGTCTCTGATGCAGCGTCAAGGGTAACCGGAGCCATTTCCTCCGAGCTGACAGTCCATGCTGCTGCAAATGTCGTCGAACAGTTCGTGCAGATGGTTGTTGTGTTGCAAAGACCCCATCCGTTGACTCAGGGATTGAGACGTGGCTGCACTATCCGTTACAGCCATGCGGATAAGATGCCTGTCATCTCGACTGCTAGTCATACGAGGCCGTTGGGATCCAGCACGGCGTTCCGTATTCCCCACCTGAACCCACCGATTCCATATTCTACTAACAGTCATTGGATCTCGACCAACGCGAGCAGCAATGTCGCGATACGTTAAACCGCAATACCTTAATCAAAGTTGGAAACGTGATGGTACGCATTTCACCTCCTTACACGAGGCATCACAACAACGTTTCACCAGGCAACGCCGGTGAACTGCTGTTTGTGTATGACAAATCGGTTGGAAACTTTCCTCATGTCAGCACGTTGTAGGTGTCACCACCGGCGTCAACCTTGTGTGAATGCTCCGAAAAGCTAATCATTTGCATATCGCAGTATCTTTCTCCTGTCGGTTAAATTTCGCGTCTGTAGCACGTCGCCTTCGTGGTGTAGCAATTTTAATGGCCAGTAGTGTATTTCATAACGGGTGTGTTCGCCGCAGTGCCTGTTCCTTCCTGTACCTCAAAGAACAAAATCAATTTGGTTTGCTATTATGCCCAGAACTGACGATAAAGGAACATGTAACATTTATTTTGACCACTGTACTACCTCACAGTACTGAAACTGCGAGTGCCCTTCCAACTGCATAGTGAATATCACTTTCACCATCTATGTCATTATAAATGAAGAATCTACAAATGCGCGGTACGCAAATGAAAACAGAGAATTTACGTTTCATGTCACAACGTCTCTTGCCGCTTACCTTAGCGACGTTCCGGCTAATGTGACACAACGCGGCACTTGTATAGCGGCAGCGCAGAATCCCGGCGAACCCCGAAGACCGGCGTGCGTTATACTGTATGGAGGCCACACAACACTGGCTCGTCAGGCCCAGAGAAAGGGTTTGTTTGTGTCGCTTCTCGCCTGCAGCAGGGCGGGCGGCCGTCCCGGCCGTTGTCTCGTCGCGACCGCAGATGTTTATTCTGGCTGCCTTTGTCTCTTTGCGTCGGGCCGCGGCTTTTTGCCCGTTGCCGTGCCTTTCCGCTGCAGCTCCATGACCTCATGCCTTTGTACTTTCTGCCTTGTAGCACTTGGCTCCACCGAAAGGGCATGAAAAATTTAGGATTTTATTTTACGTATTTATCTGACACCACGCGGTTGAACTTCAGCAGACTGTGGAAGTGGTTAGTGTCGAAGAAAAACGAAACATAAACGTTGCAGTATTTTTGTAGTATGACGTCTACTAACATTGCCTTTGGATGGCCCGATTTTAACACTGTGGATTACAGAACAACAGTTGAAGAGAAGGTAAAACATATCTAAGGAAGGAAGAGCAGTGTGGGAAAGAAGAAGGGTGGGGGAAGGGAGTGTAACACAGATTTATACAGCTTTTGGGAACTGGAGTGTCAGTCTGTCCAGTATTTCTTGGCACCACTTGGGAATTATCCGAAAGGGCCGAAACTGGTAGATGTGACATTCATGTACAGACAAACAAATTATTACAATTTCAGGAAAATTTGAATATTTACTCAAGATAAAATATAGTTTTATGTAAGTCTGCAGGTTTTCGTGGCCGTTGTCACTGAAGTAAAAATCTTCTCGGTTATTAGGCCGCGTCATGTTTCTTCTAAAATATTCGACGTTTCGACCCCTCTGCTGGGATCCTCCTCAGGATCTTTTGATGTCCACTACTGTTGTAGCAGAAGTGGACACCAAAAGATCCTGAGGAGGATCCCAGCAGAGGGGTCGAAACGTCGAACATTTTAGAAGAAACATGACGCAGCCTAATAACCCAGAAGATTTTAACTTCAGTAAAATAGAGTTGTTGGATATCCTCCTGATGGATACGGCGCTAAAATCTGTCCAATTAGACCGTCACATTCCGATACGGTTGGAGGAGAGAGATACGGCGACCTTGCTGGGCAAGACAGGCTTCGGCAAGCACGAAGACAGGCAGTAGAAGCTCTCGCCGTGTTCGGGCGGGCATTATTATCGTGAAATGTAAGCCGAGCATGGCTTGCCGTGTAAGGCAACAAAAAGGGGGGAAGGGGGTAGAATATCATCGACATAACGCAGTGCTGTGCTGTAAGAGCCTCTCTTACCTTGTGATCAGCAACGTTCTCCTCTCTCTCTCCCCTCGGTCTCTATCTTCTACGCCTCTTTCACTCATGCCCGTTCTTACTAGCTCTCATATATGAAAACTTACCTTTCCGTAAATCTGTTTATATTTGTACTTATTTGTAGTTTTGTCATTTTTATTTTCTGAACAAGAGTACACAGCGTTGTCGGGGTATGGATTTATTTAAACCAGCCCATCTCTTCCTGCCACCTCTCTGTCCATCTCTTTCTCCACGTCTCCATCCTCTTCCTATCCCACCCTCTCCCCCCTCTCATTTCATCTTCTTCTCCCTGCTCTTAGTTCTACTCCCTCATCTCTCAGTCCATCTTCTTCCCCACTCTCAATCTCTCTGTTCACTGCACCCTCTTCATTCCGCTCTCTTTGTTCTACTCCTCCCTCGTCACTCAGTCAACCTTCTTCCCCCCCCCCCCTCTCTCTCTCTCTCTCTCTCTCTCTCTCTCTCTCTCTCTCTCTTTTTTTTCACCTTGCCCTCTGGCTATCTCCTCCACCCCCCCTCTCTGTGTCCCATCCTCCTTTCCCACTCTGTCTTTGCACGTCTCCTCCTCTTCCCTATCTATCCATCTCGTTCTCTCCCATCTGTCCAATCCTCCTCACCCACCTCTTCCTCCGCCTCTCTCTCTCTGTCCATCTTCTCCTCTTTTCTTTCTCTGGCCGTATCCTTCTCTTTCTTGGCTCTGCCTATCTCCTCCCTCCCCCCTCTCTGTCTGTCAACTTCCTCCTCTCCCCTTCTCTTTCTACGTTTTCACTCTCATGCCAATAGAAGATTACTGGTTCTTACCCCCACAGTCTTTCCTGATAGTAAATAATATGTGTATGAATTCTGCTTGAAAACAATCCAGGGGTTTAGCTTTTTAATCGCGGCTTTGCTCACGGACGCGCATGGCGCTTATACTTCACGTATCTTTTTCACAGTTCACATCTACACGAAGAGCCAAAGAAACTGGTACACCTGCCTAATAGCGTGTAAGGCCCCCTCGAGCACGCAGAAGTGACACATCACGACATGACATGGACAAGACTAACGTCTGAAGTAGTCTTCGAGAGAACTGACACCATTAATCCTACAGGGCTGGCCATAAATCTGTAAGAGTTCAAGGGGTGGAGATGTCTTCTGAACAGCACGTTGCAAGGCATCCCACATATGCTCAATAATCTTAATGTATGGGGAGTTTCGTTGCCAGCGGGAGTGTTTAAACATAGAAGAGTGTTCTGGAGCCACTCTGTAGCAATTCTTGACGTATGGGGCGTCGCATTGTCGTGCTGGAATTGACCAAGTCCATCGGAATGCACAATGGACATGAATGGATGCAGGTGATAAGACAGGATGCTTACGTACGTGTCACCAATCTGAGTCGTATCTAGACGTATCAGGGGTCCCTTATCACGCCAACTGCACACACTCCACACCATTACAGAGTCTCCACCAGCTTGAACAGTCCGCTGCTGACATGTAGGGTCCATGGATTCATGAGGTAGTCTCCATACTAGTATACGAAAACCCGTTCGATACAGCTCGACGTGAGACTCGTCCGACCAGGGAACATGTTTCCAGGCATCACCAGTCCCAGGCAGGACGTAAAGCTTTGTATCGTGCAGTCATCATGGGTACACGAGTGGACCTTCGGTTTTGTAACCTCCCCACAACAAATTCTTAAAAAAAAAAATAACTATTTATTAGTAATGGAGCCACAGCTAAGTGTGACCTTCCCACAGAAATTTTAAAAACAATATTTATTAGAAATGGTGCCACAGCTAAGTATAAACTCGCCACAAGAATATTAATGGCAAAGACAATTAAATGAAAACTCGCTATCTGACTCAAGGACAAGTTCCATTAAATAATGAACGCTAATCCCATGATAATGAAACTGTAATGATAACCTAAACTCAATTCAACCGAAAAGTCGGTGTTTGCCCTGTGCGAAACGAGAATAAATTTCTTACCTTAGTGAAACTGCATGTCAAAATTCTGCTCTTATTGTTCTCTGTTGCTTGCATGAAAAGCATTGGAAGTACCTTTTAAAAAACTTTGTTAAAAGGAAATGGAAGGAAATTTGAATGATTGTCTCTAAAATTGCTTTTAAATCAGAATTATTATTGGGGGCGATTTTTGAAAGTTAAATTACAATGACTGTTCGTTACATTATCTGATGAGCGCAAAGCTGCATGATTATTTATTTAAATAAATTATACCTCGTCCTGAATCTCGACCATTGCGATGCCGACGCCCGCCGACTGCTCTCCGCTACTGCTAGCAACCGACTCCAAGCACTACTGAGGACTGACTACTGCAGACTGACTGACTGCTCGCTACTGCGAGTCGAGCGCAACTGCTCTGGTCAGAGATTCTACAATGTCTCAGCATCGCTGCCGCACAACATACGTGTTTCATAACCCTCCACTGGGGGGGCAAAAATTTGGCAGCGATGGTGAGTCATTTGGACTTGCCATCGTAACAAATTTTTCTTTTAATTAATTAACATTTACAAAATATTTGGATGTATCACATGAATTAAATGTTGTGCGCATGCACCGATTACAAAACATTACAGACAAGACAAAATATAAGTACAAAACAAATCAGGAAAAATGTATATACAAATTATTTGACAGATAACCAAGTGTACACACACTGAAAAATTCTTTAGCAGTTTCATAACAGGCAAAAAAAAAAAAAATCATGTTGACAAGTGTCATGAGTGCACATGCACTGCAGTGGAGAACATATCAGTAAAAGACGAAATGTATATACAAGAGTAACAAATGACATAAATCATAAAAGGTATACAGAATGAACACAAATCATATCGAAAATTGAGAAGAGTGCACAGGCACTGTAGTTCAGTTGAAAACATATTCACATAAGTGCACATGCACTGAAAAGCTTTTGAACATTTTCATAACAAATAAACACAAGGATAGAAAAAATCATCAAATAAAAAGTATATACAATATAGATGACAAGAGTGCACACATACTGCACTTCAAAACAAATCGAAAATGTCTTTAGTATTTTGACAACAAATGGCAAAATCATGTCGACAAGTGACACAAGTGTACTCGCACTAGAGTTCAACAAATCAAGAAAAAAAATGTATAGGCCATGAACATAAATGGTGTTAGTAAAAAAATGTTTTTCACTATTAGGATAGGAAAGGAAGGATTGCATCATGGTTGTAGCACTTTAGTTTGCACATAGCTGCACTGAAAGTCCATATCTTTCCACAGAATCACAACTAAGTGATACAATCTGCAGTTCCGTTCCCAGAAGTATTTATCAGCGTATCAAGACAGTGAAACGTCGTAGTAGTATTCCATACTATCATTTGGCAGTATACCAGGTACACCAAACAGTGGGACCAGAATAACGTCTTCATCGCTTACGGTGGTGGACAGCATGTCGTGTCAACACCACGCTCTTAAGAGGCGGCACACAGTGCTCCATAACAAAGTCTTGATTAGTGATTACATAAGTAGTTTCTTCGCCTACAGTGGTGAACAGCATGTCGTGTCAACACCACGCTTTTAAGAGGCGGCACACCAACGTAGAATTAGTGCAAAAACCAAATATAGTGCTCCATGATAATGAGGATGGACAAGACAAATGGATGTTACAATAATTTCAGGTAGTTAGGTCAGAAGGTGAAGGACATTAACTAACACACAAGTCTTGATTAGTGATTACATAAGTAGTTTGCGGTATCCATACTCTAGTCATTGAACATTTCTGTACCATGAATGTAGTATTACAGAAAAATGTTCATTAATTAATTTAAAGACAAGAGTGGTAATCAATCGCCATCAAGTATTGAGTATTACAAAACATTTTTTCTCATTCAAATGACATATTTACAAGTAACTATTAACACTCAGTGGCCTAGCAACTTTCGATTAGTACAAAATATTTATCATCATTCAGTATTAATATGGGAAGTCATCATTGAAAACACTAACAAAACGTTAAGTTACATTAATTATTGGCACTCAGTGGCCAGCAAGTATTGAATAGTATAAAACATTATTCATCATTCAGTATTCTTCATATCATTAAGAAATCAGTTAATTACAGTCATAGCATTAATAAGCATGGGCATTATAAGTTACATTAATTATGGGCACTCAGTGGCCAGCAAGTATTGAATAGTATAAAACATTATTCATCATTCAGTATTCTTCATATCATTAAGAAATCATTATTAAAAATCAGTTAATTACAGTCATAGCATTAATAAGCATGGGCATTATAAGTTACATTAATTATGGGCACTCAGTGGCCAGCAAGTATTGAATAGTATAAAACATTAGTAGCATTAATAAGCATGGGCATAATAAGTACTCTCATTACAATAGATAGTGGCAATTATGTTTTGGTATCATTAAGAAGTCATTATTCAAGTGACATACTATTCAGAGCTGATCAGTGTTATTCAGAATTATCATAAACTAGTGACATTATCTGGGACTGTTAATACATTTTGTTTTTTTTTTGCTAGCAATGCATTGCTTTGGGTAATTATAAGGGAAAGCAAGAAGAAATAAGAGAAAAAATTGCTTCTAGGTTGTTCCTATAAATGAAAAGATTGTGTAACGTCATTCGTCATGAGTCAGCTGTAGCAAGGTTATCACATTTATAAATGATAGACACAAGTGGGTAAGAAAAATGCAAGTACTAGAACAGGTATAATAAGTAACAAGTTTAGTAAGTATCATAAAAAGCTTCTCCTGAAAGAAAAATACAAAATGGATTATTGAGCTGAAAGAAGAAACGCAGACTATGCTGAAAAGTAGTAAACCTCGAATTAACAGGTAGTGAAATGTGTATAAAAAATGTGTTCCATAGCTGTCCTTTCCAAAACCTTCAGTCATCCTACTACGCAATATAACACCTGCTGTCAAAGTAAACTGCAACAAATACTTAAATAACTACATAGCATAAATACATAACTTCAACATTATCCTCATCTGTAAAGAAAAACTTCATTATTCATATCATCATAACTCCATCATTATCATCACCTGTAAACAAAAACTTCATTATTCATAGTACCATATTCTTCATCATTGTTCATTATCAGCATTCATTATCATCTGCAAAAATCATTTCATTATTCATCACACAACTATTCCTAATCCCTAGCATATTTCATCACTTAAAACTAAAATGTGTAGTTCTGTCTGACAGCTTGCATCAATCGCTTTGTATTCTGAAAGAAAAAATTAGTTAAGACTGCTATTCTGTGATGTGTATAATATATTCTGGTTAATGCTTGTTAATTCTGATCCATTTACTCGTCCTCATTAGCTTATTGCATCTTCTTTCGTTTATTCCATAGGTGAAATTCCCACTTCTGTTTAATTCATTTCCTGTACGCATCATTTATTTCTGAAATTGATGAACAAAGATTAATGTCTTGCATTTAAATCATATACCCATTAAATAGTGACTGGTTAATGGTGACTCAATTAAGCATACAACATAACATGACAGAAAACGTAACATCTCAAAGCACAGACAGTGTTTAAAGGCAAAAAGTGTACAGAGAATATCGTAATGCAGCAGCAAAAAAGGAAAATGTAAAACAGTCACGATGTTGAGATATTACAAGGCAAAATGTCAAAGTCAAATGGTGTGTGTTATACCTTAACTAGTTCACAGTGCATACAAACAAAACATGAAAACAATCGTACATACATAAGAAAGACAAAATGTGACATTCGTTATGTTCAGCTTATATGTAGTGTAGTTAATAGATGCGATAATTAAAGACTTCAATGGAGAGAGGATTTGATAAAATTAATGCGTCATTATAGAGAATTGCATAATTATTCATAAAATGCGTAAGTTCATCTGAAAAAATGCACGGTCTAGTGTGTAACGACAAGAAGAGCGACCTGCTAACCTTACCTTGCCGGGCACTTGCCATGAAAAAATACGATAATCATCAGTAATTAGTAATGTCAATATAATTGCATAAGTGGTCATAAAATGTGTAAGTTCATCTGAAAAAAATGTGCACGCTCTGATGTGTAACGACAAGAAGAGCGACCTGCTAACCTTACCTTGCCGGGCACTTGCCAAGAAAAAATACGATAATCATCAGTAATTAGTCATGTGAATATAATTGCATAAGTGGTCATAAAATGTGTAGACGGCCTCATAGCATGTTACATCGTAAAGTGGTTTCATTCAATAAAGGGTTTAATATTGGAGATATGGTGATTGCCTTTCGATTTTCTGGTTCTCAAAGTTTCGACGTGTACAACATTGGGGTGAGGAATGCTGCGAATCCGATATGGACCTGCGTATAGAAGTTCAAATTTACTGCACTTACCTTTTAATTTGCTGGATAAATAGTGTGTTCGTACTAATATCTTCTGTCCAACGTGAAAGTCTCGGCGTCTACAAACCTGTTTTTGCTGTCTTCTCCGGCGCTCTGCGGCACGTTTGATGTTGTTCAGCGCAATGTCAATTATTTCGTGGTGTCGTAATCGACGAGATGTAGGAAATGTTACTAATTCTTTAATTTTGTTTGGTGGTTCAACGTTTTTCAGTATAACATACGGAGATAGCATAGTGGATTCATTTGGAATGGAATTAATTACATCTTGGAATGAGTGTATGTGTGTGTCCCAATTAACATGTCTTTTGTGGCAGTATATTCTACACAGTTTACCAATTTCTTTCATTAGTCGTTCACAAGGGTTCGAAGAAGCGTGGTACTTAGATATATAGATCGGAGAAATGTTTCTAGCTCGTAACATGCGTGTCCATATAGCAGAACGAAATTGTGATCCATTGTCAGAAATTACTTTCATCACATGCCCTACATGAAATAGAAAATGCTTTACAAATGCTTTCGAAACAGTTTTAGCAGTAGCTTTGCGTAACGGAGTGAAAGTAACAAATTTTGAAGTGAGTTCAACAGCGACAAAGATGTAGCAAAAACCTCTGTTAGTTCTCGGAATTGGACCAAAAATGTCTACTGCGGCCATATGTCTCAATTTAACAGGTACAATGGGATATAATGGAGGAATGTGTGAAGTGGTGTCAGACTTAGCTTTCTGGCAAATTTTACATGACGCTAAAACTCGTCGTATACGTTTTTCCATGTTGGCAAAATAACAGTTCTGTCTCAGTATCAGAAAACATTTTCTTGCTCCATAATGTGCGTAGCTTAAATGAGTGTACCAGATTAATTTGTTAACCAGTTCGTCAGGAATGCATAATAACCAATTGTTACTGTCTGGATGAGAGCGGCGAAACAGAATGTCATTGCGTACAGTGTAGTGGTTTCTAATCGTAACATTATTCTTATCTTGCCAAAGGTGTTTAATTTCTTTCCATACATTGTCTTTGCTTTGCTCTCGTGCTATGTCCTGTAATGACGATGAAATAAAATTTTCAAATGCAACTTGTTGAATGTACATGACGCTAAAATTTGCTTTGCAGAAGTTGGTTGCTACGTCTTGCTGATTGTTGCTGAGAGAACGAGAAAGTGCGTCTGCTATAACATTTTGTGTGCCGGGAATGTGAACAATCGTAAAATTAAATTCCTGTAAATACAGTTTCCATCTGCTTAATCTGTCGTGAGTAAATTTAGCTGAAAGTAAAAATTGTATAGCTCTGTGATCTGTGTAAACGGTGGTATGTCTGCCATAAAGAAAGTGCCGAAATCTCGTAAAAGCCCATACAACACATAATGTTTCTAGTTCAGTAACGGAATAATTTCGTTCAGCAGGTGACAAAATGCGGCTTGCAAATGCGATGTTTTTAATTACTATTGAGCCATCTTCTTCAATTTCCTGAAAAATGTGTACGCCTAAAGCTGTGTTGGAACTGTCGGTGGCAATAGAAAAATTTCTGGTAAGATCTGGGTGCGATAAAAGTGGAGCATTCAACAAAGCATGTTTCAAGTTCACGAATTCAGAGTGTGCTTGCTTATCCCATGACCAAATAGTGTTTTTACCTGTTAATTGGCATAATCTAGGCGTGTCTAAAGCAGAGTGATGAATAAATTTACGAAAAAAGTTAATTAAGCCCAAAAAACTGCGTAATTGTTTCTTTGTTGTAGGAACAGTAATGTCACGTAGAGCTTGAAGTTTTTCTGGATCAGGCGCAATGCCTTCTACTGAAATTACGTGTCCAAGAAATTTTATAGAAGTTTTAGCAAAAATGCGATTTACTGAGGTTAACTGTGAGTCCTTGTGCATGGAAAGTTTGCAATAGTCGTTCTAAGATCAGATTATGTTCAGACCAGTTAGCTTCTGCGATTAGAATGTCATCTACGTACGTCGTAATTCTGTCTTTAAGTTCTGTCGGAAGTATTGTGTTCAAACCGCGAATAAAAGCAGCAGAAGAAATAGTTAGGCCGAACGGTAATTTACAAAATTGATAACAGTCACCAAAACAGAGAAAAGCTGTATACTTTCTGCAATTCGGATGAAGTTGTATTTGCCAAAATCCCGATTTCAAATCTAATGTGGAATAAATAGCTGTACCGTGAAATTTCTGTAGTAGTTCTTCTAATGTCTGTGGTCGATCTGTTTCATTAATAATAATGTCATTAATGTGACGTGAATCAAGTACGAGGCGAAGTGAGCCATCTTTTTTCTTAACAATATGCAGCGGGTTTATGTACGGGCTAACTGCTGGTTCAATAATTCCTTGATCGAGCATATCCTGCAATTCTTTTTTAACTTGTTCTCTATGAATATACGGAATAGGATAATGCTTAGCTTTAAATGTGTCGTGCTGTTTGACTTGAAATTCATACATAAAGCCGGACATAGTACCAGGAATGTTGTCGAAAACTGGAGCTTGTTGTAAAAGAATTTTATGTAATTGCGTTCGTTCGTCGTCTGTATTTGCACTGCTTTGTTTAACCTTATCGGAAATCATCTGCATTACGTCGTAGTCAGTTTCGTCTGGAGTATTATAATTGTGTACGTACGTATCCGTGAACAATGTGGGATTACAGTCTATGTTACGCGATACTGAAATGACCTCTGTGCGGTTAATTGTTTCCTCTTCTGTCGATAATGAGTGCTGAAACTCTAAAGCTAATTGTACATTTTCGTCTTTCAACATTAAATAAGAATTTTGAAAATCAACCACTGCGTCGTGTTGTACGAGAAAGTTCATGCCTAAAATAACGTCTGTTGTCAATAAGGGAACAATCCAAAAATTTGAATGAAAAGTATGACCTCCAATACAAAATGATAAATGCGTCTGTAATTTTACATCCATTCCTTTACTCGATACTGCTCCTTTCACTTTCGTTTTGCCTAAAGGTAATGTAGGATAAGTATTCTCTTTGTTACACTCGTTGAAAGTTTCCTCATTAATGACTGACATAGGTGAGCCAGAATCAATTACTGCTGAAAATTTCGATGAACCTATTTTAATTTCGATGACAGGATGTGAAATAATTTTCTGAACAACTGGTTTTTCCTGCAAAAGTGTGTCTCTGATGTCGTCAAACGTAATTACATTCTCATGAACAACATTCTGCGTGTTAAAAGTAGTGCTTGTATTATTGGAAGATGCGATTTTTACAGTATCTAGTCAAATTCTGTCTGACGTGTTATTATTATCATCACGAGGATGTTGTGGCATTTCTACAATTTGAACAGTTCTATTACTTCTTCCAGACGTGTTACGCCCTGGATGATACCTACTGTCGGGTTCATTCATGAGAATAGGTTCTTGTGGATAATTTTGCTGTTGGTATGACCGACTGTTGTTAGATGTACGCTGAAAACTATCGTCATTATTTTTACGTCTATCGTAATAGTCATTCCTATACGGTGCATTGCGATTGGAATTGAAAAACTGTCTTCTCTGTACGTAGTTATTTCCTTGCTGCCGTGCGTTACTATTTGTTGTACCAGGGACTATACATGTACGCGGCGAAACATTAAAGCCTGGTTGACCTTGTGCATTCCATTGTTGGTTAGGCATGTTAACCGGTTGACTTTCATGCTGTTGTGGTGGAAAACGTCTATGGTTACCAAGATGTGATTCTTGTTGCTCAAAATTTTGACGATATTGATAATTAGAATTTTGTCTGTTATTAAAGCTTTGGTGGTTTTCATTCCTAAAACGTCTGTTACTTTTCCTATTAAAATTACGTGTCTGATCATAATTGCTATACGTCTGTTGGCCTTGGTTGTTATATGAAAAATTTTTGTTTACGAAAGAATAATCTGATTGCTGCACTTCTAAAAGCTGCAATAGATCTCTGAATGCTGAAATGTTTTCTTTTTGCTGACCTGTTAAGAGTGACACTCTTAATGACCGTGGTAATTTAGAGATACATAATTGAATGAGGGCGGATTCACTGTACGGTTCACTTAGGTACTGGTTCTGTTGCACCATGTGCTCAAAAAATTGCGTCACACTCGGAAAATTGGAGTTCTCATAATTTGGTAAGCTAATTAACTGATCTTTAATTCCGCGCTGTGTCGTTTTTGACCAATACGCAGATAGAAACGCATTCTGAAACTCTTCCACTGAATAACATTGCCTCGCGATCGGCCTCATACGAGTTGCCGGTTCGCCTTCCAAAAAGCTGCAAATAAATTCAAGTTTATGCGTTACAGGCCAAGTCGGTGGAAAAGCAAAGCTAAATTGTTGTATCCAATCTAGCGGGTGAATCTGTGTTCTGTCGTTTTTAAACACTTTAAACTTTCTCACTGACAGAAAATGTTTGTAATCGAAATTGTCGTCTCTGTGTGATGAAACAGGTTCATGGTTGTAAGAGAATCTGTTGAACTGTGATTGTTCGGAATCTAAGTCCCGTACTCTCTGTAGATTACCCAAATTATACGCGTTGCGCGAGTCTGGCAAATGTTCGCAAAGTGGTGTCTGCTGTGCTGTGTTATTAACTGAAGTGTTTTTCATCTCTGTTATTTCTTGCTGTAAACTTGACAGTTTTCGACGCAATGTGTTATTAGACGAATCAATCTCATTAATTGTCTGCTGTAAATTTTGAAATTCCGGTGTTTGATTAAATGCAACCGGTGAAGTATCGTCTGATTTATTGTCATTAGTAGTTTCGATGACGTCAATACGACTGGCCAATTCATCACATTTTTCAGTCAGTATTTTTACCTGATCATCGGTTTTAGTGTCATTGGCATTAATCTGGTTTTGCAATTTACGTGTAGTTTCGTTCAGTTTTTTAACATCAGCTTTCACGACATCGGAATCCTGTGTTAGTTCTAATTGTTCGAGTCTATCGGTCACTGTTTGAAAATCTGTTATGTATGTGTCTGTTTTCGATTTCAGATCAGAAATTTCGTCACGTAATTCTGTGTTTGACTGTTCGATGGTATTAATTTTGTCCGAAACTGTGGCAATATTATTGTCTACATACGTTTTTGCCTTCGCAAACATTTTACGTTTGTCTTCTTGTCTCTGTGCAGTGATTGTTTCCATTACCTGGCGTTTTACTTTATTTTGATCATCAATAAATTTACGAAAACGCGTATTACTGTTTTCTATGTGAAGACTAAGACGTTCGTTAATTTGTGTGTTCTGTTGTTCGAATTTTGCGTCAATCTTTTCATCCATTGTGCGCGAAAGTTCTACCGTCATTGCTTTAAACTCGTCGCGTAATTGTGTAGCTTTTTCAGAGCATTGTTTAGCGACTGTACTGATTTCCGCTCTAAGTGTTTCTGTTGCA
This sequence comes from Schistocerca nitens, assembly GCF_023898315.1. NCBI lineage: Eukaryota > Metazoa > Arthropoda > Insecta > Orthoptera > Acrididae > Schistocerca > Schistocerca nitens. The sequence continues at coordinate 76,539,871 of NC_064614.1, forward strand.
GCTGTTTGCAATTCCCTTAATTCCTGAGCAACAGACTTAATTTCTTCGCTACTTTTTCGTGAACAAGCCTCGATTTCCTCGCGTAACTGTTCCTTAGTGTCATGGCATTGTGCGGCAACGGCCCTAATTTGTTCACTTAACTGTCTGCAATTGTTATCCAATTTTTCATTAAACTGTTTATTATCTTCGCTCTGTTGTCTGACCTGTTCACTAAGTTGTTGTTTGAGATTTACATCATTGTTGTCTTGTTTTTCAATAATTTGGTTAATTCGTTGCAGCAATAGTGCCATAATTTGATCTGAGCCAAAATTAACATTTCTATTCTCTGTGCTGATTAATGGTGGATCTGGAATCGTTTCGCTTTCTGTAACCATTTGGTTATTTTGCGATTTACAAGAAGGTTTGTCAGTCAGATGTACACTGTTAGACATTATTTCGGAATTAAATAAGTCTGGCGTACTTTCCGTACACTGATCATTTTCATTAGACAAATTTGTCTGTTCGTCACGTGAATTTAGTAAACCGGTTGTGTTAGGCTGGGCAGCGCTCATTACAATAGAGCGTCCCGCGTTATTGATTGTCGTCAAATCAACAGAAGACATAACCGAGTTCGTTTGTTCATCATTAAGGTAAAAGTCGTCATTCGCGATTGGAACGCACTGACTGTTAGTGAACACAGCATTGTCATCATTACACTGCGTGTCACTAGTACTATTGGTCACGTTGTTTAAGTCGGTAATTTCGTTCACAATACCTCGCGATACACTATTCACAGTCTTTCGCGGCATTTTTACAGTAGTCACAATTATTCAAAAAAGAAATAAGCACAAATACAAAAGCAACACACAAATACAACAGAGCAACGAATTGCCGATGATCTAAGGAGAGAAAGTCACAAATTAGTAAAAGCGTTGCGCCAAATCCTAATTATATCTAAGAAATAAGAGCAGATATCTGACTGTTTTTCAAAAGATTCTCTACGAAATACGATCCTGGACCGGGTGTCGCCAAGTGTAACCTCCCCACAACAAATTCTTAAAAAAAAAAATAACTATTTATTAGTAATGGAGCCACAGCTAAGTGTGACCTTCCCACAGAAATTTTAAAAACAATATTTATTAGAAATGGTGCCACAGCTAAGTATAAACTCGCCACAAGAATATTAATGGCAAAGACAATTAAATGAAAACTCGCTATCTGACTCAAGGACAAGTTCCATTAAATAATGAACGCTAATCCCATGATAATGAAACTGTAATGATAACCTAAACTCAATTCAACCGAAAAGTCGGTGTTTGCCCTGTGCGAAACGAGAATAAATTTCTTACCTTAGTGAAACTGCATGTCAAAATTCTGCTCTTATTGTTCTCTGTTGCTTGCATGAAAAGCATTGGAAGTACCTTTTAAAAAACTTTGTTAAAAGGAAATGGAAGGAAATTTGAATGATTGTCTCTAAAATTGCTTTTAAATCAGAATTATTATTGGGGGCGATTTTTGAAAGTTAAATTACAATGACTGTTCGTTACATTATCTGATGAGCGCAAAGCTGCATGATTATTTATTTAAATAAATTATACCTCGTCCTGAATCTCGACCATTGCGATGCCGACGCCCGCCGACTGCTCTCCGCTACTGCTAGCAACCGACTCCAAGCACTACTGAGGACTGACTACTGCAGACTGACTGACTGCTCGCTACTGCGAGTCGAGCGCAACTGCTCTGGTCAGAGATTCTACAATGTCTCAGCATCGCTGCCGCACAACATACGTGTTTCAGTTTCGAAAGCCCATATCGATGATGTATTGTTCAATGGTTCGCACGCTGACACTTGTTAAGGCCCAGCATTAGAATCTGCAGCTTTTTGCGGAAGGGTTGCACTTCTGTTACCTTGAACCATTCTCTTCAGTCTTCGTTTGTCCCGTCTTACAGGATCTTTTACCGGCCGCAGCGATGTCGGAGATTTGATGTTTTACCTGATTCCTGATGTTCACGGTACACTCGTAAAATGGACCTATGGAAAAAATTACCGCTTCATCGCTACCTCGGAGATGCTGTGCCCCATCACTCGTGCGCCGACTATAACAGCACGTTCAAACTCACTTAAATATTGATAACCTGCCATTGTAGCAGCAGTAACCGATCTAACAACTGTGCCAAACACTTGTTGTCTTATATATGCGTTGCCTACTGCAGCGCCGTATTCGGCCTGTTTAAATATCTCTCTATTTGAATACGCATACCTACACCAGTTTCGTGACCTCTTGAATATATTTGTACACATTTCTCACCTGAACCTCTAGCGAATTTCACTCTAAAGCTTCGTTTCAAGGCAGCTCAATGTGGAAGACGTCATATATCTTGAACTATGAGTCGCACAATGATGTAATTTTACAGCAACACCCAGTAGTATATGTTGACACTGTCTGCGAACTTTGTCGCTAATACAGTTATCTGTAAAAAACGTTGTAAATTAAAGGTAGAACCTAGTCGGCAGTTTCACCGCATAAACCGCGAGGTTTGAGGAGCCATGTCACAGATTGCGCGGCCTCACCCGCGTGCGTGTGTGTTTGTGTTGTTCTTAGCATAAGTTAAAGTTACTTTAAGTAGTGTTTAAGTCTAGGGACCAATGACCTCAACAGTTTGGTCCCTTAGGAATTCACGCACATCTGAATATTTTCACGGCATAAATAACAAAAAATGTAGTAAGCCAATAACTTTTATCTTTTATCGATTTGTGAGGCGTGACAGAGATAAAAAACTTCGTAAAGTTTGAAATCACGTGTAAAGGTGGTTCCAGCACCCTAAGTGCTCTCATTATCGGTTACTGGATGAATATACACTGCTGGCCACCGTAAATGCAACACCCTGAAGGAAGCATCCGAATCAAGTGAAATTTACACCATGGGTTTGCAGCGATGAGATATGCAACTGATTAGAATTTCAGCGCAGACGCACATCACGCGCGCCTGTGGCGCCACCTCATAGCGCCATTTAAGGCTTGGCGATTTCGACGAGTGTACGTTCGGCACGTGTGTTTACCTTGTGATTGTTTCACAAGACGATCAGTTATGCCTCGTAGACAACAGCGAACGTCGTTTGATCAAGTATCCGAGTTCGACAGAGGAAGAATAGTGGGTTACAGAGATTGTGGATTTACATACAGACAAATCTCTAGTCGTGTTGGACGAAACCAAACAACAGTAATGCGGATATGTGACCGTTGGATGCAGGAGAGTACGACGGACCGACGTGGTCGATCGCATTCACCTCGGTGCACCACTGCATGTGCTGATAGGCAAATTGTGCGCATGGCAGTGACGAATCGCTCAGTGACACCCCGAACCATAGCACAGCACATTGCGTCTGTAACGCATCATCCAGTGTCTGCGCGTACCATTCGACGCCGTTTACAGCAGATTGGTCTGTCCGCAAGACGTCCATTGCTTCGTCTACCATTGACACAGAACCACAGACGTCTCCATCGCCAATGGTGTGATGACAGACGGATGTGGACGGCAGAATGGAATGACGTTGTCTTTACTGACAAGGCACGCTTCTGTCTGCAGCACCATGATGGTCGGATTCGAGTGTGGAGATACCGTGGAGAGAGGATGCTGGACAGCTGCATTATGCACCGCCTCACTAGTCTTGCACCGGGTATTATGGTATGGGGCGGTATTGGATATTACTCTCGCACGCCTCTAGTACGCATTTCCGGTACTTTAAATAGCCGGCGCCACATATCCGAGGTGCTGGAGCCAGTGGTCCTTCCTTACCTTCACGGCTCGGCCACAGCCATATTTCAACAGGATAATGCGCGACCACACGTGGCACGCATTGTCAAAAGGTTCTCCGTCAATAACCAGATTGATGTGCTTCCCTGGCCGGCTCGCTCTCCGGATCATTCGCCGATAGAAAACATGTGGTCCATGGTTACTCAACGAGTGACCCAGATTACATTCCCAGCTGCCACACCAGATGATCTTTGGCAACGTGTGGAAGCTACTTGGGCTGCTGTACCCCAGGAACACATCCAACGCCTCTTTGACTCAGTGCCGAGACGTGTGGCAGCGGTGATCTCCAACAATGGCGGCTACTCTGGCTGCTGATTCTGGCAGGAACCACATGTCACAGACGTCTGTAAACCTAATCATTTGATACTTGGTCAACATGTTATCTACAAAATAAATTTTGTTGTGCTACCTCTTGTCTTTCTTGGTGTTGCATTTACGGTGGCCAGCAGTGTAGTTTGTGAGCTAGGCTTCTTTTCACTACCACACCCGCCACTTCCAGTAGTAGTTGGTTCTTATCCACACAGTGATTCCTTGCATACATCAAGTGATACGTGTACCATGTTTAGTTGGTTTATCAGGAGATGTGGCGACGTTTTGAGCATTGAGAAATTTTTTCCCGCAGCGACATCTATTTTACCGTGGAAATTCGACACACACACACACACACATATATATATATATATATATATATATATATATATATATATATATATACGGATACACAAGAACATGCTTATCTTTGTTTACATTGTGTAAAATATATATAGAATGCAACTTTAGGTGTAAGAGAGGGCTCTAATCTGGACAGGTTATATAGATCACAAGTACAGTAGACGACGATAAGCTCCATTAACGAAACGTTATTAATTATTCTCTTGGAAGCATGGATTGATAACTGATCCCATTCGAGGCTAACGTCTCAGGACAAGTTGGGAACCACTATTTTTTTTTTTTTTTCAAAGAAACGAACAGCACTGAATCCTGGTACAAACCCTGTAGGCCACGGATTATCCCTCTTGCGAGCATAAAATCTCATCCTCTGAACCAGCTTTATCACTCCCAACTGATTTAGTATATTTAATAACCTGCTGAAATAGAGACACTCCAGCAGACACGTATGTTGGATAAAAATTTACGCTCTGTGAAGATATAATTTGGCTAATTTACTAACAGGAGCTGCGCAAAGACGAACAAAAGTGTCGCACAGTGAACGCAGTCGAAACAAAACCGACGTGCAGTGATCATAGCTGCGGGGCAATGCTTTGTGGATACGATTAACAGGGGCACAATGCCGTCAGTCCATTTTTTTTTTTTGCGTCTGAAAGTGTGTGTGTGTGTGTGTGTGTGTGTGTGTGTGTGTGTGTGTGCGTGCGTGCGTGCGTCGAATTTCCACGGTAAAATAGATGTCGCTGCGGGAAAAAAATTTCTCAATGCTCAAAACGTCGGATTCCAGTGTGGTTGGTAACCTGTAACGCTATCTGCTGCAATATCAGATGTACACGTTCGAAAAAGATCGTATTTTTTAATACGAAATTGTGCGAATTCTACAAGAGTATATTTTGCGTTTGTTGGATCAAACAGCCCCCTCTGACAGCGTGTGACATCTGTGATGGAATGTGTGTGGTTGAAATATAATTGTGCTGCAAATTACTGTGATGTAAACGGAAAATGTCAACATGCTACGTTCATATTTTCTCCTCATGTATACGATATGGACTCATTTTCACTTTTTTGCTGTAGTTTGAGCTTGTAGTGGTTTACGCTCTTGGCAAAAAAATCTTTCTAGTAATGTTTCAAAGACACGGCTTACAAACCCAAATACACTAGTTACTTCAATGCGAGCGTCGGTTTTTTGGGCCTCTCTTTCCACTGGCTTTGTAGGTTAACATTTATTTCAGAAGTTAGGTTTTCTTAGTCCATTGTAAATGTACTATCAACTGAAATATGAATTATTTTTTTCCGGCAAAAGTTAACAGTCTCGATATACTCGGAAAACTGCATGATGAAACAACTGGTTCAACTGGCTCTGAGCAGTATGGGACTTAACTTCTAAGGTCATCAGTCCCCTAGAACTTAGAACTGTTTAAACCTAACTAACCTAAGGACATCACAAACATCCATGCCCGAGGCAGGATTCGAACCTGCGACCGTAGCGGTCGCGCGGTTCCAGACTGTAGCGCCTAGAACCGCTCGGACACACCGGTCGGCCATGATGAAACACTGCTCTGTTATAACATTATTCATATAAAACAGATTTCGATCAGAGACCATCTTCACCGTTCTGTATTTAGAATGAAACAGGAGACAAAGCCCTGAGCAACGAAACAGAATAAAAGTTCCACAGAAAAACTCAATCAAAAAGTTCAGTACTTATGAAACATTTTTGTGGAGTGACAGCATCACTTGACATACATGTCTTCAAACTTGAAGGTTAATATGGTCAATGCAGAATGAAGGAAACGTTTGACATAGTTATTCAGTATCAAAGAAATGGTTCAATCAACAACAATCCACCATACAAGTATGATCCAAGAGGTCGTAAAGCTCAGTCAGACGTAATGCTGCCAAAGACAGTACTAGAACAAAGTAGATGGAACGATTCATCTAAAATTCCGTATCAAGCCATAAAATAGTTACGTATACATGAATGCAATGAAATTATATATTCTCATACATTCTTGTACTGAAGTACAAGAAGTAAAAAAAAAAAAAACTAAAAAAAAATGTGAATAACGTCCGTACATGACTCATCCTTTGCGCCTGTTGCGGCGACGCTGTTTCTTTTCTCCCTTTCACCTGCACCTACATGTGAACTAGTTGTAGCAGATCACAGGTAGGAAAGCCGAGCAGAAACCTACCATACTGCAACTCGCACCAGGCTGCACACAACGTAACTATTCTAAAAATTGGGAAAAATGATAATTTTGAATGAAAGATGAAAATTCGGGCAAAACTTCGGTATATTCTGCAGTCGATAATTACACGTTTACTGCCAAACCCGTGCCAATCTTAACAGTCATGCACAAACCCTTTCATTCACATTAGCAAGTTTATGGTAACGTATTTCTCGTAATCTGGACAGTTACTAAGCACGGATTGTTCTTGAAGGAAAACGCTCGCCATGCTAGTAAGTTTATCGGTTCCTAATGCACTCATGTTTTTAGTCGCCGATTTGCTCAATATGCCACGGGGAAATACTTTCTTTTCCCATACACAAAATTAATAAATAAATCCTTACTTTATAAAAAAACACACAGGAATAAATATGCCTTTACTTTAAAACACTATTGGAACATGTAGTATAATTAAAACCGGCCAATTATAAATACCTTCGAAGCTCGTACTACACACGACCGTACCAATGAAAGGCTGGGCTCCGACTATCTAGACTGCTATAACCATTAGATATCTCCAAGGTAAAGACGGCCGAAGAATACTCCGTTCTGATTGGTCAATTTTCTTTAAGGCCAATAGAAAAACATTATTCTCCCGTGTTAGTCGGCGCTTTCCATGACTAACCAACCAACAAATAACACATTTCGAACTGTACTTTTTCCCAAAACCAATATTTAACATTCTGATATTTTGTTAATACTTTACGTTGTTAACTATTTTCATTTGCAGTGGAATTAGCTTTTCTTTTACCATAAACTTATTTAACATATTACAATACAAAATTTCCCGTCCTCTACATTCACACTGTCTTAAAAATTTCTCACGTTAGTTCGTACAGTAGGACAATGATCTACACAACTTTAGACCACATTAACGCATCATTCATATTACTAAAAGCATATACAAAACTGTACAAACATAAACAAACAAAAACGCCTTCAAGAAATAAACACAACAATTCACAAAAACATTCTCTTGACCTGTTTCTTGAATGTCTCTGTCCGCTACTGTCCTCTAGCAGATGAAAATTAGAACTACGTACTGGACTGAACCTGCTTCAGACCATCTGTCACTGTGCACGCATACGTCATTCGCCAGATACACAGGCTCTAGACAAGAGCGATATAATGCACCACGCGCTAAGTGCAATATGTCTTAGCAATGTACGAATCCAAATGTAAACGCTGGAAACCATTCAGTAGCATGATAACAGAAAAAAAAATCGATAATGAGAAAAGCAGTGTCGTTATATACCCATCAAACAAATAAATACCTTAATACAGGGGCGGGGGTTGTAGATATGCAACTAGTACTAAATGTGCTACTGGGAATGAACTTGAATACTCGCATGTGTACAGTGGTCAACTCTACGAAAACTGTTGAACACAAACTAAATTTATGTGTGCCAAAATTAAATTCAGTTGACAATAAATTGCACTGCATGCGTCTAACTGTGATAGTAACACTCAAACACAACGAAAATTTTGAATATTTAGAAGTTCATACACTGCAATATATCTTTGTGAACCTTCACACAGAGGTGAGACTATACTTAAAACATCACTAAAATTACTAAAAGGAAACTACGCTCAGCATACCCTGTCAACGTACTTTACTAAAACCTAGTACCCAATCTGACGAATAGAGCAGTATTCGTATAACAGAACAACATGATTCTTTCAACCAGAGAGCAATGGTTATACATGTATAGTATCTACCACCCAACTATCTAACCATATGCAAAGAAAATAGCTGTATGAAGGGCATAAGGTGGGGAGGGGGTATGGAAGACGTACTAATTTACATTTCTGTCATGACTTCGTTTGCAAAATTTTATTGTCTTACACTTACAATACTCCTTCACCTCCGCCCACCCTTTAGCAAAAGCAATACACAGGGTGTTACCAAAAAGGTACGGCCAAACTTTCAGGAAACATTCCTCACACACAAATAAAGAAAAGATGTAAGATGTTATGTGGACATGTGTCCGGAAACGCTTAATTTCCATGTTAGAGCTCATTTTAGTTTCGTCAGTATGTACTGTACTTCCTCGATTCACCGCCAGTTGGCCCAATTGAAGGAAGGTAATGGTGACTTCGGTGCTTGTGTTGACATGCGACTCATTGCTCTACAGTACTAGGATCAAGCACATCAGTACGTAGCATCAACAGGTTAGTGTTAATAACGAACGTGGTTTTGCAGTCAGTGCAATGTTTACAAATACGGAGTTGGCAGATGCCCATTTGATGTGAGGATTAGCACGGGGCAATAGCCGTGGCGCGGTACGTTTGTATCAAGACAAATTTCCATAACGAAGGTGTCCCGACAGAAGACGTTCGAAACAATTGATCGGCCTCTTAGGGAGCACGCAACATTCCAGCCTATGACTCGCGACTGGGGAGAGAAGTTGCTGCTGTACAAGGTAACGTTGACCACGTCACTGTATGGAGAGTGCTACGGGAGAACCAGTAGTTTCCGTACCATGTACAGCGTGTGCAGGCACTATCAGCAGCTGATTGGCCTCCACGGGTACACTTCTGCGAATGGTTCATCAAACAATGTTTCAATCCTCATTTAAGTACAAATGTTCTCTTTACGGATGAGGCTTCATTCCAACGTCATCAAATTGTAAATTTTCACAATTAACATGTGTGGGCTGACGAGAATCCTCACGCAACTGTGCAATCATGTCATCAACACAGATTTTCTGTGAACTTTTGGGCAGGAATTGTCGGTGATGTAGTTGATTGGGCCCCATGTTCTTCCACCTACGCTCAATGGAGCATGTTATCATGATTTCATACGGGATACTCTACCTGTGCTGCTAGAACATGTGCCTTTACAAGTACGACACAACATGTGGTTCATGCACGATGGAGCTCCTGCACATTTCAGTCGAAGTGTTCGTACGCTTCTCAACAACAGATTCGGTGACCGATGGATTGGTAGAGGCGGACCAATTCCATGGCCTCCACGCTCTGCTGACCTCAACCCTCTTGACTTTCATTTATGGGGGCATTTGAAAGCTCTTGTCTACGCAACCCGGGTAACAAATGTAGAGACTCTTCGTGCTCGTATTGTGGACGGCTGTGATACAACACGCCATTCTCCAGGTCTGCATCAGCGCATCAGGGATTCCATGCGACGGAGGGTGGATGCATGTATTCTCGCTAACGGAGGACATTTTGATCATTTCCTGTAACGAAGTGTTTGAAGTCACGCTGGTACGTTCTGTTGCTGTGTGTTTCCATTCCATGATTAATGTGATTTGAAGAGAAGTACTAAAATGTGCTCTAACATGGAAAGTAAGCGTTTCCGGACACATGTCCACATAACATATTTTCTTTCTTTGTGTGTGAGGAATGTTTCCTGAAAGTTTGGCTGTACCTTTTTGTAACACACTGTATAGTTTAACTTTCTCATTATAGAGAAGAATATAGTGGGGCCCATAAACTGTCATTTACTCTACAGGCAAATTTTGTAACTATTTCAGAGAAAAACTGCATTACACTAATATGAATTTGTAACCGCACTTGAATTTGTTTATATTTCAATACTACATAGCAATTTACTCAATTAATATTTTCAAATATTACTTTAGAAATTATTTCCTATAATAGTCACAACAAAGTTAAGTTTCATGAAATTTCGAACTATGTGCCTCTTTCATTACCTGTGAAGCAGGTGGTTGAACTAGCGTCATTTATTCACTTTAGCACTGAAACTTTGGCACATTCAAAGTAGAAACAAATCACTGATTCATTAATTAAAAGTTCCGGGCAGAATTGCCGTATTCCATATATAAAACTGCTTCTCCTTCCTGACGTTTCGTTGCCTACTGCGAGCAACATCTTCTGAGGTCAGTCGCCGACTCACCTCAGAAGATGTTACTTGCAGTAGGCAACGAAACGTCAGGAAGGAGAAGCAGTTTTATATACGGACTACGGCAATTCAGACCGGAAGTTTTAATTAATGAAGACGCCGGCCGTGAAAGCTTACATGATATGAAATCACTGATTATTCATAAACAGGATACCCGATCTTTAGCACGTTTAGAAGAGGACCCTGCATAGATTTCATGATCAGGGCAATTTCAAAGTTCAAACACATATTTTTTTCACTGAAATTATTATCGAAAAAGCACACACACACAAATATTGGTCCACACTAAAGAACATATCTGATTTCCTGAAGTTGGCGGAGCAGTGGCGCAATGGTGGTGGTAAGCACGTGGCTACTACCTGATCTCACCTCTTGCAGTTTAAGGCTCGTTTCAAATTTATTCTTGGTGACGTATTAATCGCTTTAGAGCCATTCCATAATGCAAGAACACCATATTACAGCCGAAACAACAACATAAATCGGTTTCCGAATGCCTCACTTGGTACCCACGGTACTGAATGTACAACTGCTGGCCAATGACTGCGTAATGTGCTCTCTCTCTCGTACCTAACAGATTGACCGCCAAATCCAGCTTTTCCCGCGCCCCAAGCCCCTTCCGTAGCGGAGGGGTTCCCTACACCTTTTCCTTTATATAAAACAATTTCCCTATGCATGAACCAGTATTCAAAGTACAATTTCTCTTTTACGAGCATACATGTTTTATGAAGTTTCATTATTTTTAAACATCATTAAATATTTACAATATATATACACTCCTGGAAATTGAAATAAGAACACCGTGAATTCATTGTCCCAGGAAGGGGAAACTTTATTGACACATTCCTGGGGTCAGATACATCACATGATCACACTGACAGAACCACAGGCAGATAGACACAGGCAACAGAGCATGCACAATGTCGGCACTAGTACAGTGTATATCCACCTTTCGCAGCAATGCAGGCTGCTATTCTCCCATGGAGACGATCGTAGAGATGCTGGATGTAGTCCTGTGGAACGGCTTGCCATGCCATTTCCACCTGGCGCCTCAGTTGGACCAGCGTTCGTGCTGGACGTGCAGACCGCGTGAGACGACGCTTCATCCAGTCCCAAACATGCTCAATGGGGGACAGATCCGGAGATCTTTCTGGCCAGGGTAGTTGACTTACACCTTCTAGAGCACGTTGGGTGGCACGGGGTACATGCGGACGTGCATTGTCCTGTTGGAACAGCAAGTTCCCTTGCCGGTCTAGGAATGGTAGAACGATGGGTTCGATGACGGTTTGGATGTACTGTGCACTATTCAGCGTCCCCTCGACGATCACCAGTGGTGTACGGCCAGTGTAGGAGATCGCTCCCCACACCATGATGCCGGGTGTTGGCCCTGTGTGCCTCGGTCGTATGCAGTCCTGATTGTGGCGCTCACCTGCACGGCGCCAAACACGCATACGACCATCATTGGCACCAAGGCAGAAGCGACTCTCATCGCTGAAGACGACACGTCTCCATTCGTCCCTCCATTCACGCCTGTCGCGACACCACTGGAGGCGGGCTGCACGATGTTGGGGCGTGAGCGGAAGACGGCCTAACGGTGTGCGGGACCGTAGCCCAGCTTCATGTAGACGGTTACGAATGGTCCTCGCCGATACCCCAGGAGCAACAGTGTCCCTAATTTGCTGGGAAGTGGCGGTGCGGTCCCCTACGGCACTGCGTAGGATCCTACGGTCTTGGCGTGCATCCGTGCGTCGCTGCGGTCCGGTCCCAGGTCGACGGGCACGTGCACCTTCCGTCGACCACTGGCGACAACATCGATGTACTGTGGAGACCTCACGCCCCACGTGCTGAGCAATTCGGCGGTACGTCCACCCGGCCTCCCGCATGCCCACTATACGCCCTCGCTCAAAGTCCGTCAACTGCACATACGGTTCACGTCCACGCTGTCGCGGCATGCTACCAGTGTTAAAGACTGCGATGGAGCTCCGTATGCCACGGCAAACTGGCTGACACTGACGGCGGCGGTGCACAAATGCTGCGCAGCTAGCGCCATTCGACGGCCAACACCGCGGTTCCAGGTGTGTCCGCTGTGCCGTGCTTGTGATCATTGCTTGTACAGCCCTCTCGCAGTGTCCGGAGCAAGTATGGTGGGTCTGACACACCGGTGTCAATGTGTTCTTTTTTACATTTCCAGGAGTGTACATCATAATGTTCCAATTTCCATCTCACATTTCCAAGATCTCAACCATTACAGAACAATCACTTCATAGTTATGTACACATAATAACACTGTATAAACTACTTTTAATCGATAATGGTGTTACATGCTCTGTATCCTTAAACAACGGCGACACGGGAGAGCTATGCAAACTTAAGCGTTTGGGAAAGGCTTCCATCCCTGGTCCGAGAGCTAGTGACCATGCTATTCTTCTGCCATCTGATGTCTGTGGGTGATTATTACACGAACATAAGCGGTGGTTACATTAACGTACCTGAATCGTGTAGAAAGCCTAGAAACACTAAAAGATATTAAAATTCTTGCTTATAAGAAGCAAAAGAAACCATCGTCTCATTCTTTTAGTCTACCGTTCCTTTCTGTAGTTACTGACCGCATCATTAGAATTCTACGGAAAAATGATACACAGACCACACATTTGAGATAGTACAACACACAGAACATTTTTCGACGCAGACTGGACGTTTTTGGTTACCTTCAGACCGCGGGAGTCTATGGAGAAATTTGTGTCTCTGTCAGTGTGTTAACAGGCGAAACGGGAATGACCATCAGTGAACGTGTTAAGAAAAAACAAACGCCACAAGCGGTTAAAACGCAGTATGAAGTAAGCGGTGTCAGTACATCACGTGAATTGCAACAAAGACATTAATTTCAACAATACTTATAGAACCAAATTCCGAAAAGGGACTGAGATTTCAAATAATGAATGCAGCTTCCATAGAGAAGTCGACCGTATGCTTCCAACTTCGTGACGATCGAGGAAGTAAATACACAGCCACGGTGCACGACGGATGCATAGAACAACCAGGCAGGTAGACATTCCTCTTTAATCCACAACGAGATTATCGTAGCATTTGAAACGCCCCCTTAGAAAAATTAATGAATTACTGTGCTGATAAACCTCTTACGTTAATTGATTTTCAAACAGCTGAGCAGAACTAAACATACTCATACATTTCTCTATTTACTTATTCTGATCAACACTAAACTGACACACAATATTTTTAGCGCAACGCAATCTGACTTTCAACTATCCCTACAAAAAAATGGCCCTGACTAACAATAACCTATACCTTTAATGAATCACTTACCTCACAAAAATCTTCATTACTCGAACTACTGCAATACAGCGAGCGCCAATACTACCAGCTGAATAAAAGTTTCTAACTACTGAAGGCACTAACTACTTATAGGCATAGTTAGCAAATGAAAGATTTTGATAGAGAAGAAACAATGTATTTAACTTATTGGGGTTCAAAAGTTATATATATATATATATATATATATATATATATATATATATATATATCAGTTCATGACATCCAGTCTTACAAATTTACTATCTCTGATGGACACACGTCCAGATCATCCGCTCTCAAAACTCCTCCATCTCTCTCCCCACATCCACCACTGCTGGAGGCTTACCTCCAACTTCGCAACGCTACGCGCTGTTCAGATCCAACGGCCCAACACTACAATAGCGACTATTCCAACAATGCCAACCAGCCACAGACTGCACACAGCACAACCAGTGATTAGCATACAGAGCGCTACGTGGCGTTACCAATACAAAAACCTAAACAGCCTACTTACATAGCCCCCATGCTCCCCACAAAAAATTTTACAAACTGTTTCGGACACTGACCAATACATATTTGTTAAAAAAATTTTATATTAACGCTAACAAATATCAAATGCACACACTTATCGATACAATGTTGGTCAAAAGCCTAGACTTTCTCACAGTCCTGATCATTTATCACAGTATTAATTACGATTTCATGCACAAAGTCTGAGTAGTGAAAGAAAATGCACACGGAAGTAGTGGATTTCCATACAGTCTTAAAGAAGTAGTGTTGTCCTTCCAACGGAAAGACAGTGCTGACTCTTGACATGCAGACAGGTAACGGGCCACAACAGAGCAAACGCACAGCAGAGTCAGTTGAACTTTTGAAGAATATTGGTAGGTAGGTCATCACAGAGCAGAAACACTGTAGTCCTGGTAGAGATTACGGTATTGGAGGGCCACCAGAGGTGCAGACCCACTGCAGCCCTTGTAGAAATAATGGTATTGGTGGGTCATCAAAAGTGCAGACCCACTGCTGTCCTTGTAGAGACGGCCAGCAGCCATCTGTTGCGACTTTGCAGGTGCACAATCGCCATCGAAGACCCTTGCGAACAATATAGCAAGTCCATAAACCACCACTTGTTCACTCACAAAGTTTTTGGAATTGCCCTTAGAACCAGCAATGCTCAAGGAAGGAAATACGCAGCCACGATGCACGAGGGATGCATAGAACAACCAGGCAGGTAGAAATTCTTCTTCGAGTGTGGACAGTTAATCCACGACGAGATTATCGTAGCATTGTCCAAAGCCTTAGCCTACTACAGGCGTGTGGTGTGATACATGGTTCGGCTTCTCGTGTAGTTGGTGTTGTCTTGCGTGCACTTCTAATATAATTTTGCCCTCCCTCTTAGCCGTGAGGTCTAACGCACGGATTTCCGGAATGGGAAGGAGCGCTTGGTCCCCGCCACAAATCCGCCCGGCGGACTTGTGTCGAGGTCCGGTGAGCCTGCCAGTCTGTGTATGGTTTTTAGGCGGTTTTCCATCTGCCTCGGGGAATGCGGACTGGTTCCCCTTATTCAGCCTCAGCTACACTATGTCGGCGATTGTCGCGCAAACAAGTTCTCCACGTAAGCGTACACCACCGTTACTCTACCACAGAAACATAGTGGTTACACTCATCTGGTGGGAGACGTTTCTTGGGGAGGGGAGGGCGGCCCACCGGGGGCCGAACCGAGTTTTAACCCTGAAAGAGTGGTTCGGCATGGGGCGGCGGTAGTCGTCGTGGACCACTGCGGCTTCGGCGGGGATGGAGCTTCTACGTCGTTTGTAGGATCCCGGTTAACATACAATACAATACAATGTGATTCTAATTCAGTGACGGAGGGCGCTGCCTACCGCTTAAGTAGCGTCTCTGGCTGCTCCCAGCCGTCACGGTCGTCGTTCCTCCTCCCGAGAAACCCGCCAATAGAAGCCCTAAGAATTTTAGCATTTATTCGACTGAAGCACGGGAAAACTCATTTTGTAAGTGAACGCGAAACTGGCGTTTGACAGTATTTAGCTAACCATGAATAACAGATGAACATGAACAGTGTCACAATGGGGGATTGGTTGATTTGGGGGGAGGGGGGGGGGGGGGCTCCAACAGCCAAGTCATTGGTTCCATCGAATCACAAAAGGATGGGGGAGGTAGTCGGCCGTGCCCTTTCGAAGGAACCATATTGGCATTTGATTTGCGTGAAGCGATTTAGGGAAATCAAGGAAAATCTAAATCATGGTGGGCGGACGCCGGTTTTGACTATCGCCCTCTCAAATTCGAGTTCAGTGTGCTAACCTCTGCAATAGGGGTTCGAAAGGTTGTTCGCGTGGAAGAAATTGAAGAGGAACCTAACGTGGCCTAAACTTTACCTTCAGGGTTAACGGCTATGAAAGTTTGCTGACTAACGTGCACGGTACTGCATGTGGTCCTAATGGGTTTCAAGCATCCTGTCAAAGAATCGCATCCTACATTTGCTTACCTACAACTGAGCTTACGAAACAGTTCCTCTTAATATTTCAACAACTGTTACTACCTTTCAACAACTATTACTACCTAACAGTTGTATGACGTGAATGGATTTAACTTAACTCACTGATTCATTAGTCAAAGAAGACCTCGCTGCAGTTCTCTGCATTTAGAGTAAAATACCAATATCTGCATGATGCTGATATGTTGCCTAACTTACTATTAACACAATTTTTACAGTATACCATTTCCTCGTAGATAAAACCAGAGCCTATCCGGAAAGTAATGTAACAACGTACAATATGATCTTCAACGGTAATATTACACACCCTTGAGATTCACCAGTTATCACCGCAGTGTTTGCAGGTTACACTCCATCCTGGATAATATGTTACGTTGAGCGTGTCAGGATATCTTCAATTATTTTATGTAGTATTAAACAGAGCCTTTACAGCCACAATGAACTTCGTATCAATTTGTGCCAGGGTCGCAGTCACATTTTTGAAATATAGATCTCTGTTATAAACTTTCCCGTAATGTGAGAACAGAGAATGACATTTTCATCTGAACAAAATCGATAGCAAAACATATACGAATAGTCATACTGCATAACATAAGTTCCTGTTATTTTTCGGCAGTTTATAGGACTTGTAAATATTTCCGCATTTCCTTTGAAGGGATATCTTCCGGCTAGGAAGCATTCGCTAGGCTTCTCAAAACGATGATTCCAAACATAAATAAAAATGTACATTGTTTCAAAATCACAGTGGGACCGAGGCTGTAATTAATTTCGCAAACTACTTGATTGCATGTTATCTGGGTCTTTCTTGGTTTTAAATCGGCTCAGATTTTTACAGTACTAGAAACGTAGTTTATTAGAGACTAGTGTCATTTAAGAACTTGACATATAGTTCACATGAGTGTAACAGCAGTCTCCAAGACAGGTACTTCATGCTGCTGCACTGGACATGTCGATCGAGATAGCAGCTGTGATGCGCCTCAAAACTGCCGGCCTGTTTATGGAAACCCCTATTTTGCAACTCTGAAAGCATGTTCGAACTTCGGGCAGTAACTGACGACCGGTCGGAGCAGCAGATGTCTTTCAGCTGCAAACTCCACGTCGTTCCTCGATTAAGGCTAAAGCGTTCTCCATTAGGAAGCATAACCGCCAACGGTTACCTCTGAGAAAGTTACTTTTTACATTTGCACTCAAGCGCATGCGGTGTATCGCTGTAAAAATGCAAGGTACACACAAAATGTTTCTCTCACGTAAAATGTGTGGTCTGATCGACAGAACATAGCGTTGGTTTTTTTTTTATTCGTTTCAAACAAAACTGTTTACATCTGGAACTGTCAGTGATGTACACACACACACACACACACACACACACACACACACACACACACACACACACACACGCGCGCGCACGCGCGCGCGCGCATACACAGGTGTACGTGAATGAATCTAACTGAAAACGTACATTCCATTTTACTGTGCGATTAAAGTTTCCAGACGAAAGTCTAATATTCAGAAAAACGTGGAACAGGTCTGACGAAAGTTCTTACATTATCATAATTAGTTTTTCATAAGTTTGTCGATAATGGGCGCGGCACCCACAAAACCTGAAAAGACAACCCACGAGATGGTCATCAACGGCTGCGTTTCAAAATATTAGCAACAGCAAATTTGAGAATTATGTCCCTTATAAAGGAGTACATACCTGATAATGTAGAAAAAGTTTTTTTTTAATAACTGTGAAATTGCAGTTCTTCATTTTGAACATACAACAATCGAGCCGTCTGTCTCTGACGTTTCATGGTAACTGTAAAACCACAACTGCAGTATGTATCTCTTGTAAGAAAATTTGGAAATTAGTGGTAAGGTCTTACGGGACCAAACTACTCATGTAATCGGTCCCTAAGCCTACACACTACTTAATCTAATTTAAACTAACTTACGCTATGGACAACACACACACCCATGCACGAGGGAGGACTCGAACCTCCGACGGGGCAGCCGTTCGGACCGTGACAAGGCGCCCTAGACCACGCGGCTACCAAGCGCGGCTCTCTTGTAAGAAACAGAAATCTATGCACATACACAAAATTTCTGAAGTACATTCTTCGAGAAATATGGCTAAAAAAAGTGGATTTCTTGGTTCTGGTGTGATAAATATGTAAGTTATACACGCGAGGTGAGCCGCAGCAGATGATTTTCCTTGTGGTTTTTTTTCCTGGTTAACGGCTACTGGAAGTTCTACCGTTATAAATAAGTCACTAACTTGTCCACACTTTATTTGATTTCAACAAATAACCACTTTACAGCCATCAAATTGTTCAAATGGTTCTGAGCACTATGGGACGTAACATCTGAGGTCATCAGTTCCCTAGAACTTAGAACTACTTAAACCTAACTAACCTAAGGACATCACACACACCCATGCCCGATGCAGGATTCGAATCTACGACCGTAGCGGTCGCGCGGTTCCAGACTGAAGCGCCTAGAACCGCTCGGCCACACCGGCCGGCTTTACAGCCATCGTCGGATGTTATAAGACACCATGGTGTAAGACGTGCAGGATGTGACTTAACGACTATGCATCCTTTGATAATAGGCTGTAAAGCCGAAACCAGTTATCTGTTGATATAGAATAACATGTATCCAAGACTGTGAGTTGAATGCCACCAGTCACGTCTTACGATACAGCCTACGTTGCTACAAGAACAAAACAATAATCGGTGGGACTTTCGTGGTTTCAGAGTAGTGCATGACTATCGTCTCTCGATGTCATTATTTCAGATGGCTTTTGCTATATCATGCAGCCCGGTAGAGTATTTTTACGATATCAGCATGTACGTGTAGATTGTTTAACTCACCTACATCGTTACTCTGCAATTCACACTTAAGTGCCTGCAAGAGGGTTCTCTAACCATTTTCATACTACTTCTCTACCAGTCCACTCTTAAACGGCCCGTGGGAAAAAGGAAGACCTAAATCTTTCCGTTCGGGTTCTGTTTTGTCTTATTTTATTATGATGATTATTTCTCCCTACATAGGTGGGTGTCAACAAAATATTTTCGCATTCCGAAGAGAAAGCTGGTGACTGATATTTCGTAAAGAGATCTCCCGACAAAGGAAACTGTTGTGTCGATTCCCTAAGGTCTCGACACAATGAGTGGCTAGGTGCACGCGAAACTAACGCAGACGGGCGTAACTTCTGAAACAGGAGACTGGATGAAAAACTATAAAGAAAAGAACGTATTGGGTAGATTACTTAACTTTTAATGATGTTCTTCTTGTTGAAATACATCTCGTGAGTAGTAGTAAGCAATTAGCACAGATACAACTGGCGCCTTGCTAGATGGTAGCTATGGAATAAGCTGAAGGCTATTCTATCAGTCTCTCGGCAAATGAGAGGAAGACGTGATACGTCTTGTCGCAAGCTATGTCGTCCGTACAACTGGGGCGAGGTCATGTCCGTGTCTTGTGACCTGCCCTGTGGTGGCGCTACGTTTGCGAATACACAGTGGCGACACGCGGGTCCGACATGTACTACAGGACCGCGGCCGATTTAAGTTACCACCTAGCAAGTGTGGTGTCTAGCGGTGACACCACATTCCTCCCCCGCAAATCGGCGAACGGTCGTGAGATAAGGCTTCCGCCCGCCGTGGGGAGGACCCCATGTTGACGTATGCGATGAGGTGGGGAGCCTAACAACAGGCGAGGCTGTGCCACCCGCACCCGGCCATTCGGTCCGAGGGGAGCTAGGAAACGCCTGCAAACCTAGTCCAGGGTGCACGTCAACATGAGGTGTTTGCGCACGTAATGATATAAGAGGAGCCGCGGGGTCGACCTCCATGTGGTCGGAGCACCCGACGGGCGAAGACGACATCTGGTCCGGAGCGGGCAAGAGGTCCATGGCGGAGGACGGCTGGTCACGGGAAGCAAGCGGCGGCGCGTGACCCAGGGAGGCGCGAGGCGGCTGCAGCGAAGCGTCCGCTGCTGGCGGCGCCGGCGGCGGCTGCGGCGGCGCGACGCCATGAGGCAAAATGGAAGGCATCGTCGGTAACACCTGGGGATGAGGCGAGCCAGTAGATGGGTCCCCAGGGCGCTGACCTGACGGCTCCGTCGCTGAAAGCAGACGGGGAGCGGCAGAACCCAGGCGACGACAGAGGCGCAGCTGATTGAGATGCCGACGCACCTCACCAGAGGCCCCCAAAACCAAATACATCGCGCGGCCGAGGCAGCGAAGAATGCGCCCTGCGAGCCAACGCTGTGAACCGCGATAGTTGCGATAATAGACAACGTCGCCAGGAGCAAAAGCAGGAGTCTGCCGCTGCACAGGAACCTGATGTGGCGGATGCAGCAAAGACATCAGAGTTCGATGAGGACGACCATGGAGCAATTCAGCCGGCGAGCGACCATCGCGGGGCTGAGAGCGATATGAGGACAAAAAGAGCAACAAAGCGTCCTCCCGAGAATGCGACTCTTTCAACTTCAACATCTGTGACTTGAAAGTCCGGACCAATCGTTCAGCGGCACCGTTTGACTGAGGCGAAAACGGCGCGGACGTCAGATGTTGAATACCATTGGCCTTGCAGAACGACTGAAATTCTGCGGACATGAATTGTGGGCCATTGTCGGAAACAATAGTCTGCGGAAGACCTTCAATGCAAAAGATAGCAGACAAGGCTTGGATGGTGGCAGAAGACGTCGTGGAAGACATCCGGACAACAAAAGGAAAATTACTGAAAGCATCAACCACAACCAACCATCGAGCATTCCAGAATGGACCAGCAAAATCGATGTGCAAGCGTTGCCAAGGGGAAGTGGCTTTCGGCCAAGCAAAGAATTTCCGCGGCGGTGCGGATTGTTGTTCGGCACACGCCACGCAAGAGGAGCACATATTCGTAATCGCAGCATCGATTCCGAACCAAGTACAGTGCTGACGAGCAAGTTGTTTAGTTCGCACTATACCCCAATGTCCTTGGTGAAGAAGCCGTAAGACAGAGGACTGTAACGAACGTGGGACCACGACTCGGGACTGATCATTATCGGAACGCAACAACAAAACACCACGTCGGACAAAAAGTCTCTCCTTGTGAGCAAAAAAACGGCGAACCAAAGGATCCTCGATCCGTGACTTTGACAAGGGCCATTGCGTAGCAACAAAACGCAAAACGGGAGCAAGGACAGGGTCAGCAGCTGTGGCTGTAGCTACACGACGAAAATCAATCGGAAACGATGCGACCACGTCATCGGCTTCCGAATCAATGAACATGCAAGCAAGTTCGGAAGAATCGAATGCTTTATCCTCAGCAACAGGCAAACGGGACAACGCATCAGCGTTTCCGTGCTTAGCAGTGGACCGATACAAGATATCGTAGCGGTACTGCGAGAGAAAAAGAGACCAGCGAATGAAGTTCTGCGCTGTACGTGGAGGTACAGGCTTGTTCGGATGAAAAAGTGATGTCAAAGGTTTGTGGTCCGTGATGATTGTAAAGTGACGACCATACAAGAAATCGTGAAACTTTGTTACACCAAACACAAGAGCCAAAGCTTCCTTCTCTATTTGTGAATAATTTCTTTGCGCAGATGAGAGCAATTTGGACGCAAAGGCAATAGGGCGATCATGCGAGCCATCTTTGTGCGCAAGCACAGCACCGATCCCGAAATCCGATGCATCGACCATCAACAAAAGGGGTCTTCGGGGATCGAATGGCGTAAGGCAAGTATTTGATAGTAACGCCGATTGCAACTGGCGAAAGGCGCGTTCGCATGCCGTCGTCCAGACGAACGGAACACCTTTACGGCGTAAGCGATGAAGCGGAGCTGAAATGGAAGAAGCATTGCGCACAAACCGATGATAATAATTTACCTTACCCAGCACACTCTGTAGCTGTTTTAAGTTCTGCGGTGACGGCAAGTCCTGAATGGCACGAAGGTGCTCTGGACTCGGATGTATACCTTGGGCGTTAAGGACATGGCCCAGGTACGGTAAGTCACGAGCAAAAAACACACATTTGTCCTTCCTCAAGCGAAGACCATTCTGACGCAAGACCTGAAATAAGGTCCGGAGATTCTGCAAATGTTCGGCGTCTGTCTTTCCTGAGATCACAATATCGTCCAGATAGTTCGCAGCAGTAGGGACCGACGCACAAATAGTTTGTAAATATTGCTGAAATAAAGCAGGGGCGGATGCACACCCGAATGGCAGTCTTTTGAAGCGATACAAGCCAAGATGCGTGTTAACCACTAAGACGCGCTGGGATTCTTCGTCCACAGGTATTTGCAAGTACGCATCTGCTAGGTCCAATTTTGAAAAATATTTTCCCGGGCACAGTTTGTCAAAAAGATCTTCCGGGCGGGGCAAAGGAAAAGTAGCAGTCACAAGTTGTGGATTCACAGTGGCCTTGAAGTCCACGCAAAGTCTCAGTTTTCCGGAAGGTTTTGGCAAAATGACTAAGGGTGAGGCCCAGAGAGAAGCCTGCACACGTTCAATTACACCTTGAGATTCTAAATCGTGCAATGTTCGTGCGACCTCATCACGCAATGCGTGGGGAACATTGCGCGCTCTGAAAAATTTTGGTTGCGCGTTATCTTTCAGTTCCAAATGCGCTTCATAGTTCTTAGCGCAACCAAGGCCCGGAGCAAAAATGTCTGCAAATTCTTCACAAAGACTAGAAACGCTGGCGGAAGGCACAGTCTGATTCACAGATAGGACCTGATTTACAATAGACAAATTAAACAATTGAAACAAATCTAAACCAAACAAGTTCACTGCACTAGAGGAACGAAGAACATAAAATGACACAAGTTTTGTCTGTCCCTTGTATGTGGCAAGAAGGCTGCACTGTCCTAACACAGGTATATGCTGTCCTGAGTAACTAGTTAACGTAACATTTGCGGCACGCAATGGCGGGGCGCCCAGTTGTTTGTACGTGTCGTGATTGAGCAATGAAACAGCAGCTCCGGTATCGAGCTGGAATGGGATCACTTTTCCTACAAAGTCTAAGTCCACAAAAAGTTTATTGTCTTGTTGACGACAAGAGCGACTGTCTCGTGCAATTTGAACGGAGACAGGTACAGAAGCACTTGCGACTTTACGGGATTTCCGGCGACGTCGACGCACACTTTGGGTGGGACGAACACAGGCACTGTTAGCTAAAGCGTCACTGGACGGGTGGGCATGAACTACATGAATGTCCATGGGCGACGGTCCACGAGCCTGATTGTCCTGGGTTCGATTCCGGCGCGAAGCAAAGGGCCTGGTATTTGTGCGATTGTCTGATCTTAACTTTTTCCGGCAAACACTTTGTACATGTCCTTTCTTTTGGCAGTAAAAGCAAATAGCTTGGCGTGACGGGCAATTTTCACGCGAATGTCTAGTGGCACACCGCGGGCAAGATTTCACTGCATTTGCTTGCTTACGCGGCGCACGTGGTTGCAAGCGAGGCGGCCGCAACGAAGTCGGGCGCGAGGGCCGCTTAGCGTCCCGTGCAGCGGGCCGGGCGGGCCGATTAACGTGACACACTGCTGGCGAAGTTTCAAATGATTCCCGAGCAAAGTCAAGTGTGTCTTGCCTGTCCAATATGTCTATCACTTGTTGAAGGGAGGGATTAACTAGTTTCAAAATCTGTTCCCTTATGCGAACATCAGAAACGTTCTGTGCAATTGCATCACGCACCATAGTATCTGAATATGGGAGGCCACATTCACAGGCAAACGCGCAGTCTCTAGTAAGGCCTTGCAAAGTTGCTACCCACTCCCTATTAGTCTGACCGGCCGTACGTTTTGTACGAAAAAACGTATACCGTTTTGCAACTACATTTACTGTTTCTTTGAAATAGGCGTCCAAAGCAGACAAAATTTCTTCGTAGGACAGAGTTGCTACGTCGCGTCGGGGAAACAATTTCACTATCACACGGTAGGTAGACACACCGACACAAGAAAGCAAAAACGGCTGCCGCTCTTTACCTTGAATTCCATAAGCAGTGAGGTGGAACCGGAACTGATCGGCCCACTCAGTCCAGCTCTCGTTATGGGCCTCAAAGGGCCGAAATGGCGGTGCGACAGCGTTGTGTGGCTGCGGTAGCGATGAAGCGGCTGCCGCCGCATCGGTTTGCAGCGCACGTTGACCCTGGACGAGCTGTCCAAGGGCTTCCAATAACGCCTGCGTCTGCTGATTCTGCAAGCGAAAAAATTCGGACAGTACATCTGGAGAATGCGGCGAAGCCATGACACAAGCAAATTAGAGCAAATATAACACAAAGACTGCAACGTGGGCGCGGCACCACTCCTCGGCGCCAAAATATTGTTGTGTCGATTCCCTAAGGTCTCGACACAATGAGTGGCTAGGTGCACGCGAAACTAACGCAGACGGGCGTAACTTCTGAAACAGGAGACTGGATGAAAAACTATAAAGAAAAGAACGTATTGGGTAGATTACTTAACTTTTAATGATGTTCTTCTTGTTGAAATACATCTCGTGAGTAGTAGTAAGCAATTAGCACAGATACAACTGGCGCCTTGCTAGATGGTAGCTATGGAATAAGCTGAAGGCTATTCTATCAGTCTCTCGGCAAATGAGAGGAAGACGTGATACGTCTTGTCGCAAGCTATGTCGTCCGTACAACTGGGGCGAGGTCATGTCCGTGTCTTGTGACCTGCCCTGTGGTGGCGCTACGTTTGCGAATACACAGTGGCGACACGCGGGTCCGACATGTACTACAGGACCGCGGCCGATTTAAGTTACCACCTAGCAAGTGTGGTGTCTAGCGGTGACACCACAGAAACCACCTTTGTTTCAGTGACTGCCACCCCAACTCGCGTGTCACATCAGTGACACTCTCACCCCTATTAGGCGTTAACCAGAAAACGAGCTGCCCTTCTTTGCACTTTTTCGATGTCCTCCGTTAATCCTACCTGGCAATTATCAAACACTGTGCAGCAATATTCCAGCAGAGGACGGAAAAGTGTAATGTAGGCTGTCTCTTTAGTGGGTTTTTCTCATGTTCTAAGTGTTCTGCCAACAAAGCGCAGTCTTTCTTTCGCCTTCCCCACAATATTATCTATGTGGCCTTTCCAGTTTAAGTTGCTCGTAATTGTAATTCCTAGGTATTTAGTCGAATTGACAGCCCTTAGATTTGTGCGACTTATCGTATGCCCAAAATTTATCGGATTTGTTTTAGTTCAAATGTTCAAATTGGTGTGAAATCTTATGGGACGTAACTGCTAAGGTCATCAGTCCCTAAGCTTACACACTACTTAACCTAAATTATCCTAAGAACAAACACACTCACCCATGCCCGAGGGAGGACTCGAACCTCCGCCGGGATTTTAGTACCCATAGCGATTACCTAGCACCTTTCTTTGTTTAGTGTGAATTGCCACTTTTCGCACAATACAGAAATTATATGTGACTGTAGGCTTTCTCGGCGTAAACTATTGAAGGTTTCTCGGGTCTCCAGCCGGGTGGTAGCGCTACCGGCTGGAGACCCGAGAAACCTTCATCAATACAGAAATTCTCCCTAGATCATTTTATAATTGGAATTGATCATCTGATGATTTTACTAGACGGTAAATTACAGTCATCTGCAAACAATCTAATTTCAGATTATCACCTAGATCATTTATATAAATCAGAAACAGCAGAGGGCCTATGACACTAAACGCCAGATATCACTTCTGTTCTACTCGATGATTCACCGTCTATCGCTACGAACTGTGACCTCTCTGAGAGTAAATCACGAATCCAGTCACACAACTGAGACGATACTTCACAGGCACGCAAATTGATTAATAGTCGCTTGTGCGGAGCGGTTTTAAAAGCCTTCTGGATATCTAGAAATATGGAAGCGATCTGAGATCCTTTGTTGACAGCATTCATTACTTCACGGGAATAAAGAGCTAGCTGTGTTGCACAAGAATGATATTTTCTGAATCCGTATTGGTTATATATCAATAAGTCATTTTCTTCAAGGTGATTCGTAATGTTCGAGTACAATATATGCTCCAAAATCCTACTGCAAATTTAGGTCAGTGATATGGGTCTGTAATTCAATGGGTTACTCCTATTTTCTTTCTCGAATATTGGTGTGACATGTTCTACTTTCCAGTCTTTATGAACAGACCTCTCGTCAAGTGAGCGGTTGCATATGATTGCTAAGAAAGGCGCTATTGTGTCTGCGTACTTTGAGAGTAACCTGATTGGTATAGCATCTGGACCGAGAGACTTGCCTTTCTTAAGTGATTTGAGTTGTTTCGCAGCACCTGAGATATCTACTTTCATGTCACTCATGCTAACAGCTATTCTGGTTTCGAATTCTGGAATATTTTGGAATATTTACTTAGCATAAAAAATTTACACCGGCTCAACTTTATGGTGTAGCCTTCCACGTTCAGTGGTTAATAGAGTACGGTTATACAGGGTGTTCGGAAATTCCCGTTACAAAGGTGAGTGAGTAGATGTTTTGAATAGCAATCCATACCCGGAAACGTACGTTTCCGTGCTACAGCCGTTTGAAAACATATTTGCTAGGTAGGTTCGCCACAGTGCAGTCATGGTCGGGGGGTGCTAAAGTCAGATTGGCTGATGTCAATTGGCGTCCACCCTACCTCCTTCACCTGGTTCGAGCGTCATTCATGTGTAGATGAGTATTATAGTTGTAATGGAGTGCTGTAAGTGGTGTGAAAGTGTCATTAGTCATCCACAAAATACCTGAAGGTGCATGCTGGCACATACATTGCACAATCAAATGCGTGTACTCGTTGACGGGTTCTCTTTAGCTGGATGCACTACGGCCTCTTCCAAACCGGGTGCGCGGAGTCGCCTTGAGCATAGTTTTACGGCAGTGTGCCTTTCGCCGGCCGTAGTGGCCGTGCGGTTCTAGGCGCTACAGTCTGGAACCGGGGGACCGCTACGGTCGCAGGTTCGAATCCTGCCTCGGGCATAGATGTGTGTGATGTCCTTAGGTTAGTTAGGTTTAATTAGTTCTAAGTTTTAGGCGACTGATGACCTCAGAAGTTAAGTCGCATAGTGCTCAGAGCCATTTGAACCATTTTTTTGTGCCTTTCCTCGTCGTGTTGATGCTGTCTGGCACGGCGTGTAGTTCGACAGCATTTTAAGTTTTTTGTTCACATTTTGCTTTGAGTGGTTATTGTTCCCTTGGCTGTTTTAGACGCCAGTTTCTGAAGATGTAGTGCTGTTCGTATCCTCATCCTCGGCCGATATTTTCCATCGTTGTGCCGTTGGTTGGACGGAAGGGAATTGGTTAAATTGTTGGTCGGTCCTTTGGCCGCTCCTAGTTTGGGTTTCCACCCGATTAACTTCACACTTGCTGCCTGTCTGACCTCACCTTATGTTTGAGTTACCTTCTCAGGTCGAGGCTTGGAACACTTCTGAACCCCATTGTTGTGTTTGTTTTACACTGTGATTTTCATGTTAGTTTGAAGTATTGTGGGAGGTCTTCGACCGTCTATTAAATAAGTTCTTTTAAATTTTACATAAAGGCCTTCAGCAATGTTAAATTAAAATTCTGTAGATTGATTTTATTTTATAAAAGAAAAATTTTTCCTTGAAATTGATTTTATCTGAAATCCTTTGCAATCCAGGCACTAAGCCATTAGTTGTTCAATGTGTTGTGTGTGGCCTTCAGCCGAGGATTTACGTGAATCCCTTTTAATAAATCGTGCAGCACTGTGTATTCTTTAAAGGAAAGTTATTTATAAAAAGGAAGGGGTTTATTTAAAATTGTTTGTCTGGCTTGTGGTTCAGGCCTTCAGCCGTTGTTTCAAATTTGTTTGTGGCCTTCAGCCGTTCAGTAAGTCAATATTTCTTTAATTGCGCTATTGGCCGTTCTGTTGTAAGTTTAAAAGGAAATTTATTGCTTAGTAAAACTGTTTATTAATGTGTTTTAATTATAGTTGTCCTTCAGACGTGTAGTGTAGGCCTTCAGCCGGTAATTGCTTCAATTGCATGTTTTTTTAATTTACCTTCTCTTTTTAATTGCTTTTGATTTCTAAGTCAGGCCTTCAGCCGTTCTTGGTTTTGGTGTGGTTTTGGGCCTTCAGCCCAGAAAATATCTCAAGTTTTCTTTAACTTTCACTTCAGCCGTATTGTTAGTTGTGACCCTCAAAACAATGTATAAATAACTGCTTCTTAGAAAAATAAAGTTGTGTGTTTGATTGTGCTACTCGCAGTAACTGTTTATGGCCCTGTCTTATTCTGTGCGCTCTCTGAGTGCCTACCAACCAGGTTTTACCCATGAACCTGTCTTGATTTTTCTTTAGTCCTGCTTCCATCATTAACTGCAACGTCAGAATTGCTCTCTCGTGCCTTTACTTTTCCTAAAACCAAACTATCACTTCATCTAGCGCATCCTCAATTTTCTTTTCCATTATTCTGTATATTGGTCTTGTCAGCAACTTGGATGCATGAGCTGTTAAGCAGATTAAGCGATACTTTTCGCACTTATCAGCTCTTCTTGTCTTCGGAATTGTGTGGATGATATTTTTCCGAAAGTCACCCCGACGTGAATAGCCGTTTTGTTGACACATCCCCCAATGAGTTTAGAAATTCTGATGGAATGTTATCCATCCCTTCCGCCTTATTTGATCTTAAATCCTCCAAAGCACTTTTAAATTCTGATTTTAAAACCGGGTCCCCTATCTGTTCTGAATCGAATCCTGTTTCTTCTTCTATCACATCAGACAAATCTTCCCCCTCATAAAGGCTTTCAAAGTATTCTTTCCAACCACCCGCTCTCTCCACTGCATTTCAAAAGGGAATTCCCGCTGCATTCTTAATCTTATCACCCATGCTTTCAATGTCATCTACAGTTGTCTTGACTTTCATGTATGCTGAGTCTGTCCTTCCGACAATCATATCTTTTTCGATGTCTTCACATTATTCCTGCAGCCATTTCGTCTTACCTTCCCTGCACTTCCTGTTTATTTCATTACTCAGCGACTTGTATTTCTGTATTCCTGAGTCTCCCAGAACTTTTTTTGTAATTCCTCCTTTCATCGATCAGTTGAAGTATTTCTTCTGTTACCCACGGTTTCATCGCAGTAACCTTCTTTGTACCTATGTTTTTCTTCCCAACTTCTGTGATGGAACTTTTTAGAGATGTCCACTCCTCTTTAACTGCACTGCCTACTGAGCTATTCCTTATTGCTGTATCTATAGTCTTAGATAACTTCAAGTTTATCTCGTCATTCCTTAATACTTCCGTACCACACTTCTTTACGTATTGATTATTCCTGACTAATGTCTTAAACACCAACTTACTCTCACTTCTTTACGTATTGATTATTCGTGACTAGTGTCTTAAACTTCAACTTACTCTTCATAACTACTGTGTTGTGATCTGAGTCTATATCTGCTCCTGGGTACGCCTCACACTCCAGTATCTGATTTCGGAATCTCTGTCTGAGCATGATGTAATCTAACTGAAATCTTCCCTTATCACCCGGCCTTTTCCAAGTATTCCTCCTCCTCCTCCTCTTGTGATTAGTAGCTGAAGTTCATTACAGAACTCAATCTTTCTCCTCTGTCAATCCTTGTCCATTCTCCTGCAAGCTTTTCTTCTATTCCTTCCCCTACAACTGCATTCCAGTCCCCCATGACTTATATTTTCATCTCCCTTTGCATACCACGATAGCCTTGCAATATCCTCATCCACTTTCTCTATTTCGTCATCTTCAGCTTGCGACGTCGTCATGTATACCTGAATTATCGTTGTCGGTGTTGATTTGCTGTCGATTCTGATAAGAGTAACCCTATCGCTGAACTGTTAACAGTAACACTCCATGCCCTACCTTCCTATTCATAACGAATCCTACTATCGTTATACGGTTTTCTGATACCCTTCATATTACGGTATACTCATCTGACCAGAAATCATTGTCTTCTTTCCACTTCACCTTGCTGACCCCTACAATATCTAGACTGAGCCTTTGCATTTCTCTTTTCTGATTTTCTAGTTTCCTACCACGTTCAAGCTTCTGACATTCCAACCCCCGAATCGTAGAATGTTATTATTTAGTTGATTATTCAACCTTTTCCTCATGGTAACCTCATTCTTGGCAGTCCCCTCTCAGAGATCCGAATGGGCGACTGTTCCGGGATCTTTTCCTGAAGGAGATATCGTCATGACACTTTTTCAATTACAGGGCACATTTACTGTCGATACACGTTACGTGTCTTTAATGCAGTGGTTTTCATTGCCTTCTGCATCATCATGCCGTTGTTCTTTGTTGATTCTTTCGCCTTCAGGGGCAGTTTCCAACCCCAATGAGAAGAGTGCAATGAACCTGTGTCGCTTCAAATGGTTCAAATGGCTCTGAGCACTATGCGACTTAACTTCTGAGGTCATCAGTCGCCTGGAACTTAGAACTAATTAAACCTAACTAACCTAAGGACATCGCACACATCGTTGCCCGAGGCAGGATTCGAACCTGCGACCGTAGCGGTCGCTCGGCTCCAGACTGTAGCGCCTAGAACCGCACGGCCACTGCGGCCGGCCTCTGTCGCTCCCACGCCCTCTTTGTCACGGCCGTTGCCAGAATGAGGGTGACTTCTTATGCCGGAAGTCGCAAATGTTAACATAGACGAGTTACAGTATCTCTGTGTACACTGTATCTAGAATATTTATTTAGGATGCGCATTCGGCTGTGTATAGACCATTTATGTTGGTCGGCTTTGGTGTCACTCCAGTTTAGATCCACTGATATTTAAAAATTGAGATTACGTGCGTAAGGCTCAGCTCGTGTCGCTCGTGTCTTATCACCATTATGTCTGCTATTCCGCGTATGATTTGATTTCGTATTAAACAGTGCATTATTATCATTCTACATTGGTTAAAACTGAATCAGTGTTGTTAGTTATGCGCAAGTTCTTCTGAGGCACATTAGAGGAAGTTTTTGGTGTACACGATTTGTTTCAGTATTGAACTGTGTAGTATTATCTTGTTGCGTTTGCTAAAGGTAAATCATTTTGCTATTTATGTGCCATTTTTTGCGAGACAATTTAGAGATGGATTCCGGTAGACATGGTTGCTTTATCATGATATGTAAGCTTATTGGGTTGTTTCTCTCTTATCAAAATGCCGTCCGGGTTGGCCGAGTGGTTCTAGGCGCTACTGTCTGGAACCGCGCGAGCGCTACGGTCGCAGGTTCGAATCTTGCCTCGGGCATGGGTGTGTGTGATGTCCTTAGGTTAGTTAGGTTTAAGTAGTTCTAAGTTCTAGGGGACTGATGACCTCAGAAGTTAAGTCCCATAGTGCTCAGAGCCATTTGAACCATTTTTTTCTTATCAAGGTAGAATTGTATATCGTAAGGCGTCCCGGTGCAGGATGTGGCTCACTGCATCTTCTACTTGCTTGCTGGCTACGAAGGTTGACTTCGGTATGGTACACCGCCTTCACGAGCACCTGTTGCCGCTACCTTTTGTTCTAGGCGCTCAGTCAGGAATCGCGCGACCGCTACGGTCGCAGGTTCGAATCTTGCCTCGGGCATGGGTGTGTGTGATGTCCTTAGGTTAGTTAGGTTTAAGTAGTTCTAAGTTCTAGGGGACTGATGACCTCAGAAGTTAAGTCCCATAGTGCTCAGAGCCATTTGAACCATTTTTTGCCGCTACCTTTTCCTAAAAGATTATTACAGTAACGTGGTGCCTACAAGTTTTGTAACTTGTCCTGGCCAGATCACTGAAGTTGTACCTGAACATTTTGGGCAGTGTCTTCGTTAAACTGTAAGTTATGTTTTAACATTTCCAAACAATTTATTTGTCTATTGAACAGTAAATTTTTTGTTGAAGTTGTCAGTGATGCTAAATATTTTTCTCAATTCTTTTAATTTTAATATCAAATATATTACGGTAATTCTCAATTGTGTTTAAAAATTTCAATCAATTTTCATGGTTTTAATTTCAAATTAATTTTATTTGCAATTGCCCTAAATATCTCTGATTGGATTAAAACTTTCGTGACTGCAATTATCAATTCTGCCTTAAGGATTTCTGCTTAATTAACGTGTTTCTGTCGTGGAGTTATGTCGTTCAAGCACGAGTGTACAAAAGTATTTGACATTCAGTAAATGAGTTAAGGTGAAATCATAAAGCAAAGGTCCAGTGGCTTGCACCTATGGATCCCTGTATCCTAGCTATCCTTCTCAACCGTACTTATTGCACATAAATTTCAGTTACGTTACATCATGCTCACGCAGAGATTCCGAAATCGGATGTTGGATACAGAATTAGATCAGTAGTTAGTAGTAGTGAAGAGTACACTGAACTTCAAGAGACTAATCAGAAAGAATTAATGGGCAGAAAAGTGAAATGCCGAAGTACTAAGAAATGAAGACATACGCTCTAATTGTAAGTTCTCTGAGGCTATATGTATTGCGATAATGAGCAGCTGAGTAAGAAGTTCAGTCGAAGAGGAATAAATGTCCCTAAAAAAGGAAATCACAAGAGATGGAAAGTTAAGCATAGCTACAAGCGAGATAACTGTGAAGAAATCGCAGATAACAGAAAAAATACTTCAGCTAATGGACGACAGAAGGAAGTTCGAAAATGTTAATGGAAAATCAGGAAATCAGAAATGCAAATCTCTTAGGAACGAAATAAATAGGAATGACGGGTAAGCTAAGACAATTTCTACTGGATGAAAAATGTGAAGAAATAGAGAAAAAAATAGAAAAATGATTGCAAAAGAACTGACCCAGCATATAGAAAAGCGGAATAACCAACTTTTGTGATCCCGAAGTAGATGAACGTTTTCCTCTACCTAGGTAGCAAACTAACCCATGTCGGACGAAAGATAGAGGACATAAAATGTAGACTGGCACAGGCAAAAAGAGAATTCGTAGTCAAGAGAATTCTACTAGTACCATACGTAGCTCATAATTTGAGATACAAATTTCTAAGAATGTCCGTTAGGAGCACAGCATTGTATGGTTGCGAGAAATGAACTGTGGGAAAGCTGAAACAGAAGAGAATCAAGATATAGTGCTACAGAAGAATGTTGAAAATTAGGTGTACTGACTAGGGAATGAGGAGGTTCTCCGCAGAATTGGGGAGGACAGGAATGTCTGGAAACATTGATGAGAAGAACTAACAAGGTGATAAGACATATGTTAAGACTTCAGGGAAGAACTCTGGTGCTAGAGAGAGCTACAGAGGGTATAAACTGCAGAGAAAATCAGCGACTGGAATTCATCCAGGAAATAATCAAGAATGTAGCTTGCAGATGCTTCTCTAAACACAAGGGTTGAAACAGAAGAGGAATTCCTGTCGGGCTACAGCAAACCAGTCGGTTTTTATAGCCTGTGAAACCCTCACATCAGCGTATTTTGGAGGAGTAATAATAAATCCGATATGCATGTGGTGGGACATCTGCTGTCACGAACAACGGCGGGAATGCGTGATTAGATCTGTCTCCATCTGCGTCGATATGCGTACTCCCAATCACGGGGGAGTGAATCGCATTGTACCATACGAGGGTTTTATTACGTTCCCGTTGCACGTGCAGTACGAGAAGAATGACTTCTGCAAACCTCTGCACTTTCTGTATGCAGTCAGATTATTGCCTTCGTCGTACTTCCAGGAGGGATATTCGGGGCCATGGAGTACTCCTAGAATGCTGACTTAATACTGGTTCTTGAGACTTTGGAAGTATGCTTTCAAGGTTGGTTTACATCAATATCCAAGAACGAAAATGAACTTTCTCAACGTTTCTTTGACTCACTTCCAAGAGTGAAACTGCACTTCTCCGGGCATCTTAAAGAAACTGTTTCAAAAGGTTCTAAATGGCGGTTGTCACCCGTGCTGATAATCCAACTTGATATATGTCCACATCTCTCTGAATTACTTGTTTTATGAGCTATCTCCAATGCGTCTGACTATAATTTCCCTGCTTTCTATTCACGAATCTACGATTTAATTTATGTGATCATATCATACCTCTACAAACTGCTGCACCCAAGTAATTGTATGAGTTGACTTATTCCAATTAGTACCCATTGATATTGTTGCCATAACAGCAATACAGTAATATATGTGACTAAGGAGTGAAATAAGTAGAAAGTTGAGAGCAATAAAGGCGAAATGACTGCAGGAAAAATGTGAATAAACTGAAAAAGAAATGCTTATCGAAAAGACTTCTTCAGCATATAGAACAGACGAAACAACCTTTCTGTAAAATTAAAAGCATTGGTGGAAACATTTAGGAATTTCTGCTCTCAAACGCCAGGAGGTATTCTAAGGTGATGCATAGAAGATGAAATGGGAGTTCTTATACAAGGCATTTGGGAGTCAGAGTCTAACATAGCT
The DNA here is from genome assembly GCF_023898315.1 of Schistocerca nitens. NCBI lineage: Eukaryota > Metazoa > Arthropoda > Insecta > Orthoptera > Acrididae > Schistocerca > Schistocerca nitens. The sequence goes on from NC_064614.1 coordinate 76,574,573, forward strand.
GTGGATGACCGATGATCAAGTAAGCAGAAGAGATAGACAACAACCTTTCCGAATTTTTAAAATAATTGGACTAATTGATAACCAAACTATTATCGAAGTTGGTAGGTAGAATGAACGAAATTGGAGACGTATTATCAGACATTTGGATAAATATCATACACTCAGTTCCGAAGATAGCAAGGGTTGTTATGTGCAAGAACTATCATACAAGTACCTTACCAGTTCCTTCGTAGAAGTTGCTGAAAAGAATAATACAGTGTGTTCCAAGAGGATTGGTCAGTATTCAAGTATAAGACAGGAAACATCATTTGGCTCTGAGCACTATGGGACTTAACTGCTGCGGTCCTCAGTCCCCTAGAACTTAGAACTACTTAAACCTAACTAACCTAAGAACATCACACACATCCATGCCCGAGGCAGGATTCGAACCTGCGACCGTAGCAGTCCCACGGTTCCGGACTGCAGCGTCTAGAACCGCACGGCCACCGCGGCCGGCTAAATAGCCTTTCGTTCCCTGTATTTTACCCTTGTCACCCCCAGAATTTGAAAGAGTATTCCAGTCAACATTGTCAAAAGCTTTCTCTAAGTCTACAAATGCTCCAAACGTAGGTTTGCCTTTCCTTAATCTTTCTTCTAAGACAACTCGTAAGGTCAGTATCGCCTCACGTGTTCCAACATTTCTACGGAATCCAAACTGTTCTTCCCCGAGGTCGGCTACACAGGCCTTAATGAAATTCCTGAGAATATATATTTAGGTCACATTACGGACCTTGGAAAAACCAGAAAGGAAGAGAGTCGAAGCTTTTTAATTGTGCTGCTGTAGTGTTCGTCAGGATAGAAGTCAGGAGCGGATGGCGTTGTAAAATGAAAATTAATTGAAGTGGAATGGACCCAGTTTATTCTTGTAATTATGGTACAGTGGTGCCTACGTAGGGCCGAGCAGCCCCAAGAGGGGTTGCCGTCTGCTCATCAGAGAGGCAGGGGCTAGAGGAGCGACTACACGGGGCCGAGGTCAGAAGCTAAGAGAGCGCGGAGCTGTTTCCAAGCCGCCCTCGCCGCTCCCGGCCGCGTCCCCACGTGATCACACGATTAGTCTCTGATTGGAGGATTGATTCCGCCAACGCGCCTTGCTAGTAGCGTACCCCCGTCAGCGCAACCAACCCGTGGGACTTGAGTCTGACCGAGGAGCACGTGGCAGGAATGTGCCGACCATGGTCTTCCGGCCAGCACCTTCCACCACAGTATGCCCAAGCCGGCTACGGCCGAACATTATGAATAAAAAATTTATTTAATAAAATTTTGTCGGCAATGATCCCTCTTGGGGGGTCTCCTCCCTGCACATCATTTCCCCTCCCGAAGAAGGCTCTCTGGATTAAAATGAATGAGCTTATTCTAATTGATTATTCAATTTAAAAAATATATATATATGATCAATATGTGCAAAAGTGACAAAGTGGCCTGAAGGGCCTGAAGGAAGGCTCTTGAATAACAAACTTGTGAAGTTGGTGCGACGGCAGTGGGGCGTCGCCATGCTGTGAGTGTGTGTCTGCGGTATCAGTGTTGGTGGGTACCCAGGCGATGATGAGGGGCACCGGAGTACAGCACACTGAAACATTCCACCCTCGTGGGGGTGAGAGAATGCTCCCAGGCCTGTCACAAGGGGGTTTTTTCCCCGTAATATTACTTTGAGTTCTTAAATCTAGGATTACAATGGTAATTGCCCAAGTGGGTGAATGAGAACATTACAAAATGACAAAAATTTAAAGAGGAAACAAAATGACTTACATGAGGGTTAAGACTCGACAGTTAAATTGTGACTCCATAGACTTTACATAGAAAAACAAATCCATTACAAAATTAGTTCATTGACCTGACACCTAGACTACAACTTAATTCTAAGGGGGGGGGGGGGGTCATGCCTGATCGCATGCACCAAGGTTGGCAGGTAGTTTCAGGTGTGATATTCACCTTCAGGTTGTGGGGGTGGTACTACTTCTCGGAAGGAAGTGAAACATTTGTAAAACCCTCTTTTACAGAGTATCCAGGATACTATAATCAGAATCATTACAATCATTATTACCGAACCAGCGCTGGGTAATACAACGGTGGTTAATCGCTTGGTTTGGTGCCAATCAGCAATATGTGAGGCCACTCGGTCAAGAGAAACTTGGTTTTGTTCCTGGGTAAGCAGATGATTGATCGATTCGAGTAGATCTGAATCATTGGTATTCGGTAAATTCTTTAGCTTCTCATGGTGATGGAGTTTAAAAGAGAGTTCAGGAAGGTATAAGGTAAATGTGGGAATGGTGACATGAAAGGTGGAGTGCATTTGTGCTGATATCCTCATAGAAGCAGCGTATACGTCACATCTTGAACTATTACACACTAGGCCACTATTATTCAGTGTTACCCGGTACGATTCAGTCTCTGACATTGAACGGTGGTACACCAGGGTGGCGGTGACAGTCTGTGGAACAGCGAACAGAAAACTGTTGCCAACAGGCTGAATTACTGGTTGACGAAGTGAGACTAGAACACGAGGACATGGAGGTGTAGTAGTTTCAGCTAAAAAACAGTGACATCTCGCACTCAGTAGTGTTAGTGTGTAAAATTAGCGTGGAACATAAGTAATTTGTTGTATGGAAGCAACTGGATAGTTCAGCGCGAGAGAGAGTGGCGTGAGTTTGTCGATCCCAACTAACTATTAAAAATTCTTGAGTCTGTCAAACAACATGGTGGTGAAGGGTAGCCCAAGAGACTGGAAAAGTGTATATTTGATAGCACTCGTATTCGCAATTTGCGCACGTGATTGGCAACCTCATTCGCATCCGAATACCGTCCGAATTACGGGTAAGTCGGACCTCCAACGCAGCATAGTAAAAGGGGAGGTTGCTTTCAGCTTCCAATGTTGATAACGGTTGACTGCGAGAGAAAGTATTAGTGACCCTACAAATAAAAATTTCCTGGCTTACTTGATGAGTAATTCAGAGATGAGAGAGGGGGTACAACGTTGTAGCAATAATTACCTGGCAAGTAGCGACGATGGACCAGTTCAGTCACGCTTACTGATGAAGAAGGCCACGAAGTAGAATCACGGCAGGCAACCAACAGTTTGGCAGCCGCGGGGGTAGGAAGGCGGCAAGACAATGGTGTAATTCAACACTGAGTATCCGCTGATCAATCACGCGTCAGCAAAAAAGACGCTGAACGCGGAGGCAGTACTACGCAGCGCAGACTAAGCGTAACTCGCTGGAAAAATGTTTCAACCTGCTATGGGACGAAGGCCAAGTGTCGTTAATTAATTTGAGATTTTGTACGAAGAAAGTTTTTTTTAATGAATAAAATGAGAAGGAATCCTGTGATCGCGGTGTAAACCCGCACAGCCTAGGCACCTCCCACGCATTGGCCACTACGCAGGGGCACCCACCCCGCTAAGGCTCGTCACGGCGAGACAGGTGAAGTACTTCATAAATTTCAGAAATAATATTGAGTGGTTTTTCAGCTGTAGAAACCCCGAATGAGGGTAGGACAACTCAAGTTAACTCAATAATCATAGGATCTTTACTTACAGAAGTGGTCAATAGAGAGATTAACTGTACTGAAGGCGGAAATGAATGTTAGCGAGAGCGAGTCTGTTGCTCGTGAATACAGAGGCTGGGCGTGAAGCAGTGGAGGCGGCGCAGCGCAGCTTTATCAGCGCTGAGCCGGCAGAGTGCTGAGCTCAGATAACAACGTCGGAGAGCGCTAGTGGCTCTGCGTCCGAGACTAAGACATTGTAAGTGCAACTTAAAAATAAGTTTATTGCAAAGCAATAATAAACGAATAGCTGATATCACAAAGACGTTTGATTCCATTTTAACAGAACAACTTAAGTGTTTAACAGGTAAATTGATTACGTTGTTGATTAAAAGAAACTGCTACTGAACATAACGTACATACGTACGTACTTCCCTTTCCCCTTCCGAAGAGCGGAGGGCATAAACGATAAAAGCCTTGTTCATGTACTTAGTATATGACAACAGAGCTCTGGTAACATCAACAAGTTACACCAAGGTAGTGTGGATATGAACAGTGTGAGTTTGTTGTTGTTATTGGGCGTATGAAGTGTTGTGTAAATGTGTGACTAATGGTAGCTGATGGCGGATACGAATTGAAGGCCAATAAGTGCTATCAGAGATACTTCCAGTCGAGAAACAATGAAAATTAAAAGGGAATACCGAATATGACACAAAAATAACGTATAACCATAAAGTGTACTAACATTAATCATAACTATAAATTTATAACAATAAAACATGACATTGAAGTAATAATAATTGACAAGAAATAAAATAAAGGGAATATTTCCCGAACATAAACTTCCGAATCGGATACGAAATCCGTCAGGGGACGTTGTTTTTTAGTCGGTTGACGAAGTGCATAAGGGACTACGTCAGTAGAATCCGACAGTGTGTGTATATAACAACATTGTTCTTAAAAGTGCAGTTTGCACTGTCAGATGGTGAAAAGCAACGAATCCGTTCAGCAACGTAAAAGGCTGCCATTTGGGTAACGGTATCTGAATCTTTGGCATAATCCGATGATTTTGCAATGGAATTGCCATGTAGAAGAAAATGGCGATGTATAAAATGTAATAAAAGAGCGTCTGGGGCTCAGTTCATTTGTGGTTGAGTGCCAAGGGCGTAGTGTGAGCGCAAATTGTCTCACGGTAATTGATGTATGAATTGTTTTGTGGTCAACCGAGGAGCCTAGGATTTGGTGACGTGTAAGTACAAGTTCCCGGTGCGAATGAGCTACCTGCGAGTGACTCGACTAATAAGTTCAGCAGTGCATTAGTGCAATCTGCAGACTTGGATTGATGATTATACACTCCTGGAAATTGAAATAAGAACACCGTGAATTCATTGTCCCAGGAAGGGGAAAATTTATTGACACATTCCTGGGGTCAGATACATCACATGATCACACTGACAGAACCACAGGCACATAGACACAGGCAACAGAGCATGCGCCGGCCGAAGTGGCCATGCGGTTAAAGGCGCTGCAGTCTGGAACCGCAAGACCGCTACGGTCGCAGGTTCGAATCCTGCCTCGGGCATGGATGTTTGTGATGTCCTTAGGTTAGTTAGGTTTAACTAGTTCTAAGTTCTAGGGGACTAATGACCTCAGCAGTTGAGTCCCATTGTGCTCAGAGCCATTTGAACCATTTGAACCAACAGAGCATGCACAATGTCGGCACTAGTACAGTGTATATCCACCTTTCGCAGCAATGCAGGCTGCTATTCTCCCATGGAGACGATCGTAGAGATGCTGGATGTAGTCCTGTGGAACGGCTTGCCATGCCATTTCCACCTGGCGCCTCTGTTGGACCAGCGTTCGTGCTGGACGTGCGGACCGCGTGAGACGACGCTTCATCCAGTCCCAAACATGCTCAATGGGGGACAGATCCGGAGATCGTGCTGGCCAGGGTAGTTGACTTACACCTTCTAGAGCACGTTAGGTGGCACGGGATACATGCGGACGTGCATTGTCCTGTTGGAACAGCAAGTTCCCTTGCCGGTCTAGGAATGGTAGAACGATGGGTTCGGTGACGGTTTGGATGTACCGTGCACTATTCAGTGTCCCCTCGACGATCACCAGTGGTGTACGGCCAGTGTAGGAGATCGCTCCCCACACCATGATGCCGGGTGTTGGCCCTGTGTGCCTCGGTCGTATGCAGTCCTGATTGTGGCGCTCACCTGCACGGCGCCAAACACGCATACGACCATCATTGGCACCAAGGCAGAAGCGACTCTCATCGCTGAAGACGACACGTCTCCATTCGTCCCTCCATTCACGCCTGTCGCGACACCACTGGAGGCGGCCTGCACGATGTTGGGGCGTGAGCGGAAGACGGCCTAACGGTGTGCGGGACCGTAGCCCAGCTTCATGGAGACGGTTGCGAATGGTCCTCGCCGATACCCCAGGAGCAACAGTGTCCCTAATTTGCTGGGAAGTGGCGGTGCGGTCCCCTACGGCACTGCGTAGGATCCTACGGTGTTGGCGTGCATCCGTGCGTCGCTGCGGTCCGGTCCCAGGTCGACGGGCACGTGCACCTTCCGCCGACCACTGGCGACAACATCGATGTACTGTGGAGACCTCCCGCCCCACGTGTTGAGCAATTCGGCGGTACGTCCACCCGGCCTCCCGCATGCCCACTATACGCCCTCGCTCAAAGTCCGTCAACTGCACATACGGTTCACGTCCACGCTGTCGCGGCATGCTACCAGTGTTAAAGACTGCGATGGAGCTCCGTATGCCACGGCAAACTGGCTGACACTGACGGCGGCGGTGCACAAATGCTGCGCAGCTAGCGCCATTCGACGGCCAACACCGCGGTTCCTGGTGTGTCCGCTGTGCCGTGCGTGTGATCATTGCTTGTACAGCCCTCTCGCAGTGTCCGGAGCAAGTATGGAGGGTCTGACACACCGGTGTCTATGTGTTCTTTTTTCCATTTCCAAGAGTGTATAATTTGCAGGGCCATGGAGCAATCTGCGGACAGTGCTAAGGCAACCTGTCTAATAATTGAGGGGTAGGCAGTGCATTGGAGCTATCTGCGATACCGTGGTTCAACGGGCCTAAGAGCGTCCGTCTGACTTAATAAGAATTAGTGTAGGCATATGGGTTTCCTGCGATACATGGAATAAAAGTATCAGCAGCGTTATTAGCTACCTGCTGTACTAGGAAAATGTCGACTGTTCACGCAATGAAAGTAGTTTTGAAGCTAAAATAGCATACATGCATAAATAGCGTCACTTTTTGTGCGCGCAGTACATTACACTATATAAAATGAAAATCATGAACTGTAAATCACTAGCGCTAGCATAATGACATAATTAAACACAATGACATATACTGACAGGAAAATAAAAACACAATGATGTATAATAATAACGCTGTAAGTAGTCGGAACGCTCAACGTTAACATGTAACACTGACCATCTGGGGCTGGCTGCTAGGCTGCGTGTGTGTTAGTTTTAAAACTGACGATAACAAATTGAACTGAATGGACAACTAGACACAGTTCCCGTAGCGCTTACATCACCGGCTAATTAGAGGTAAAGTACGTATCTCACAATGGATCATCGGCCGATATTTTGGGGCAAGACTGCAACAAGGGAGAGCAAAATCTCGGTGTAAATTGGTGGTAAGATTAAAAGACCGGTACTGTCGGAAGAGGGTACCTAACATGTTGTAGGGGCCTCCTCATCGACAGAAGAAGGAAAACAGGATAGAACGATTACCACGGCGGTAGAGTAAAATAAATGGGGAGGGCAAAAATAACTGCTTAGCAACCAAGGAACAATCGCCCACCGATATACGGCAGCCCGGACGATTGGTCGTTTGTGCCTCGTCAGTAGCGTGAAAATCCCGTGGCATTGCATTGGTTTGCCCATATCTGGCCTTGTCCAAGGCAGATAACGTTAAATGTCCTCATAGTTCGATGTTTAAGAGGGTTAGGGCTGTAGTTTGTAGCTTATACAATGAATCAAAGCAGTAGTGAAACTTCACTTATAGGATTGGCAGACTAAGGTATGCAGAATAATGTAAATCGTTAAGAACTTCGTGTGATTTATCCAGCTAATGTGAAACAAAACAAGGAAAAGAATTTAAACAATGAATCGCATTTACTTAATATTGATGCTAACATTTATTGGGATGTTTGAATGAATTTTGTTTGCCGTGTCTTCCGGCTGCATGAAAGAAACCAGCTTGGAGCTGTTAGCGAGCGCGAAGCGCACGCGTAGGTGCGGAGTAGGCACCGGCACGTCAGCGGTTATGTGAGACGGCGTGTAGCCGCGAGAGACCGGCCGTTACTGCAGCGACAAATTTCACGCGCTTAGCGTGTACAAGAAATAACGATGAATTAGAAATTGCTAATTATCTAGAATAAGAGTTTTTTTAAAAGGCTGTTAGTTATATAAAATGATAGTAAATGCATTGTAGTCTGTCATACACGGAGGATAGAGCAGTAATTTGCGGTTTGTTTTTGTAACTACTCGGACGCGCCGCGTGTTGAGACGCTGGAGGCGGCAGCGCACGTGGTGATAAGATACGTCATCGCGCGGAGCGCTGTTACTGGCTGAGAAAAAATGATGGCCGCTGGCCAGTTCTTGGCGAGGAGAAGGGACAGCGCTGAAGAGAGGAGGGGAGGCGACAGCTGATGTGTTGCCCCGCCAACAGCTGGTCCCGTAAACAACGCGTACGAGGCGTATGCATTTCAAGTCCTGGCTTTTTCTGTTCCGATTACTTACGGTTAGCTGCATCAAATACAGAACTACGACATATAGTACAATACACTAGACGTCAACGTAACAAGTATTAAGAAAAGCTCGGAGTAAAAAATACTCCACATGTACTGGTTTGCCAAATAGATGGCAATAGAGGACATTGAAGAATATTATTCGGAGTTAGCAGCCGCGGTACTGCCAACACCAAGTGTAATGGTTGCATTTGAAGTAAGTCAGTTGCGTGACGTCTAATGCGTGGAATTGCTTGCAAAACATAAAACATAACCATGCATATAAAAATGAGCAAAAATACATGACAGGACTGGAAATTGACAATTGAGAATGGCTGGGAACTCCGTGGTGGCCAGGCACGTCTTGCTTCCAAGTCCCTGGAGAAAATGACTTAAACTAATCTGCAATAAAACATAACATGAAACTCTAATTAGGCGTGATTAATCACGCGACCTCAACCCATAAGGGTGTCGATTCCGCAAAGGGTATCTACAACCCTGTGGAGGTAATCTCCTCAGTTTTTTTCTTTCGTCTTTGTTCCACTTGAGGTGGAGGTGACACAGGCGGATCGGGGGCTGCGACCTGTTGTGGTGACACAGCCCTACCGTGGTAAGGTTGCAGGCGGTCAAAGTGCACTATCACCGTACGATCGGTTAATTGCAGTTCTGCGTTGACTGGTGAGGTCAACCGTACAATCCGATACGGGCCTTCAAAGCGGGGAGAGAACTTTTTAGTTCGTCCCTTTTTGATTGCCGGGTTTCGTAGTAACACTAAATCACCTGTTTGATAAGTCGGTAAAACAGCATTTTTGTTCTGCCTGTGCAACTGTTTATTAGTAGCTTTGATATTATTCCTTTTTACCTTATACCAGATCGCTTTTAGCCGGCGGGCTAAACCTCTTACTTCCTTTATTTCTACACCTTGAGGTAGTTCATCTATTTCGAACAGCGAATTCATCGGCCGTCCAAACACAGCTTCGTAAGGGGTATACCCCGTGGATTCTTGTATTCGGGTGTTGTATGCAGAAGAAATATACGGTACATATCTGTCCCAGTCAGCGTGCGTTTTTGCAACATAATAGGATAACATTTTACAAATTGTACTGTGTACGCGTTCAACGCCATTTTTTGATTCTTAGCAATTTACAAACTTGTACAAATAAAGCAGACATGAAATTGGTTCCTTGATCCGTTAAAATGGCATCAGGGCTTCCAAAAGGTAGTATCACACGATTTACAAACTCTCTCGCCACAGTTTCAGCTGTCATGTCGGGGAGGGGAACCAAAATTAGATAACGTGAAAAGTGATCAATAACAGACAAAATGTATATGTTACCTTGTTGCGACTGTGGAAAAGGACCTTGGAAATCTAAAGCAAGAATTTCGAATGGTGAAGATGCCTGAAGAAGTGTTTGCAGCGGCACTCGCGGATGCCTATTTTGTGCTCGTTGTGCACACGGCAGGCAAGATCTTACATACCTGTCCACGTCACGTTGTCTGTATTGCCACCAATAACGTGTCGCAATTCGAGCGTTCGTAGCGCGTTTTCCGCTGTGACATGCTTGGATTGTATCATGACATTGCCGTATTATACGTTGCTGCAAGCATTCCTGTATTACCAAACGATTTCCATGGGGAGTTCTTCGATACGAAAGGTCGTCTATTACTTCAAATTTTGGCAAGGTGGCGTATATTTGACATTGAACGTCCACCTGCTGTGCTTCTTTTAACTCTTCAATTGATACCTCATCTGAGTCAATGACACGCACTTTTCTACTTAACGCATCAGCATTTTGATGCAACCGACCAGGCTTGTGCCTAACTTCAAAATCATATTCTGACAGTTTCATGGCCCAGCGCATAAGTTTGCTGCTAGGGTCTTTAAGATTCAATAACCACTGCAGAGCAGAGTGATCGGTAAGAACTGTAAACTTGCGACCATAAAGGTAACATCTAAAATAATTAATTCCAAAAAGGGCAAGCAATTCCTTTTCTGTAGTACTGTAATTAGTTTCTGCTTTATTCAGTTGACGAGAGGCATACCCAACGGGTTTTTCCTCACCATCTTGCACTTGGCTTAGGACACATCCTACAGCAAAATCAGATGCGTCACAAGATAAAATAAAAGGTTCAGCGAAGTCTGGGTAAACAAGTAAGGGTGAACTAGTTAAAATAGTTTTCACTGTTTGAAAGGCGGTCGAACATTCATCCGTCCAAACAAAAGGAGTATCCTTTTTCAACAATTTAGTAAGTGGTTTGGTAATAGTAGCATAATCTTTAACAAAACGGCGGTAATAATTTGCAAGGCCAAGGAAGGATTGTAATTCCTTTAAATTTGTTGGAATAGGAAAAGTGTCTACTGCTTCAGTTAATCGTGGATTTGGCTTGACTCCGCTGGAACTGATGACAAGACCTAAATACTGCACTTGTGATTGAGCAAAAGAACATTTTTATAATTTTAAGCTTAAATTAGCATTTTGCAAGCGCAACAGTACACTGCGTAGATGTTCAGCATGTTCAGCAATGGATTTTGAAAATATAATTATATCATCAAGATACACAAGGCACATAGTAGGTTTCAACCCACGTAATAGCAGATCTGCAAATCGCTGAAAGGTTGCAGGCGCGTTGCGAAGCCCGAAAGGCATCCTCAAGAATTCATATAAGCCACCAGGAACTACAAAAGCTGTCTTAGCTCGATCTTGAGGAGCAATTGGAATTTGATGAAGTACCGGCAATTGCCCAGACGATCGAGTGTTTCATCGATCCGGGGTAATGGATAATGATCTGGAGTAGTAACTTTGTTTACTGCTCGCATGTCTACACAGAGGCGATAGGATTTTTCTCCGACTATAGATTTCTTTGGAACGACTACAATTGGGCTAGACCACGCACTAGAAGAGGGTTGTATTATTCCTGCTTCTAGTTGCTGTTGTATAGTTTCCTCTACCACTGACTGAAGATGGTAGGGAATTCGGTACCCTTTTTGAGCTATTGGCCTAGCATTTCCGGTTGGAATCTCATGTTGGATTAGATCTGTTGCTGGTAAATATTTCCTGTCTTCAAACAACCATGAATACTCATTCAATACTTCATTTATTAGCTTTTGTTCATGCAATGGGAGGTGACTAAGCTTAGCTTTAAACTTATCTATCAGATGTGACGTGATTGTCAAAAGGTGTTGAGAGGCGGCAGCAGTCTTTTCCTTTTTCAGAGAAGGGTTTCTCATTGGCAACTCATCTTCTGTGATAACCTGTAAGCTGGCTAATACTGTACCACGCGGTATTAAAGCTTGCTTGTGACTAAAATTGTCTAAACACACGGATACGCAATTTTCTTTCTGTACTTGCTGCGCTTTGCACAGGCTACGTTTTACGTGGACCTGCATCTGGTCAAGAGTTTCATTCTGGCAGAGTGGATCTACCAAGAAATGAACCTCTTCGGATTCACGTATCCCGACAGGCACCCAAAGGATCTTTCCTGTGCCTTCTGGTATCTCCACGGGATTATCGGCTTTCAGCATCGTTACGGGAGACTCCGAAACTTGGGAAACGGATCCTTTTTTCCCATCTCCGCTCGCCCGCAACGTGCAGTCACGTCCAAAACGGTGCACGTTGTCGCCGAACTGGACGGTATTTAACCTATAGTCAATAACCCCCTGGAAATGACGCAGAAAGTTACTTCCCAGGATGATGTCGTAATCCGTGCGCCTGTTCCGTACAACCTCCATCGTAAAAGCATATTCTGTGGAGTCCAACATGAACTCAACGCAACAGCTGCCATCAGGTTTCACTATGCCGGGACCAATACCACTGATACGGTACCGCGGCGGTTGCAATGTTCTTTTATCTCTCTTCGATAAAAATGCCAAGCTGATTTGTGCGCCTGTGTCAATTAGCTCGCGTATTGGTTTGCGGTCTCTAACACCATCGACAACCACGCTTGCCACCTGCGTGATTCCCTTATAAGCTAGGGGGGGTCACTATTTTTAACGGGGGCCGCGAGGGGTGGCACTTCCTGCCCCGCGGCCGTTTCCCGAATTCTGTGATTGGTTTGCATTTCGCCTGGAATTTGCTGGCGGTTGTGGCCTACTATTTGGACAATGCACGCTTTGGTGACCCATGTTCCTGCACTGATGACAATATGGCACGCGACATTGCTCTGCCACATGTCCTTGTCTATTACAGCGCCCACAGTATCGTTCGAAAAGACACGTCGGGGCTCGCTTTGCCGCGCGGAGACGGCCACAAATCGGCTCGCCTCCTTTCTCAAGAGTGCTAATCGCACGGCTTCGTGTAAGGTGCGGGGGGAAGCTACCTCGATTTCGCCCCCTATTTGAGGGTTTATGCCACGAATAAACACGTCTATCGCAAGACATTCTGATGCTTCCAACAGAACCTCGTTACGAGCAGAACTGGCACTTAGTGCGTACGTGTGGCATGCGACGCTTCTAATCCTGTCCGCGAATGCTTCTAAATCTTCACCCGTTTTTTGCTTAAGGGTGGAAAGCAAGTCGCGATAGTAACTAGTACCACGTTTGTCTGTATACCTTTCAATCAACCCTGTTGCAAGGGACTGGAAGGTAGGGGCATTTTTCAAGCTCTCGACCGACTGCACGGAGTTCCGCGCTTCGCCGGTGAGTTTCATTTTCATCACGTTTAAGAGAAATTCAGCTGGCCAACCGCAAAGCTTTCCGATGTCCTGGATATTGTGCACATGCGTTTGAATATCCTCGTGCGGCTTTCCAGCGAACGCCGGAATAAACGCTACTGCGAGGGCCGCACCCCGGACCCTGGCGCAGGAGGTGACCGGTGGCAGCTACGGACAGCGGAGGCGGCGGCGGCGGCGTCGGCGAGCGTGACTGCATCGCGGACCCTCCTCGGCTCGCGTCCGGCGGCGAACTGCGTCACGCTTGTGGCGCGCTACTGCGCGGCCACGCACATTCTGAAACGCGGGGGACCGGTTGGCACGCGCATGGCGCGCTGCAGCCTCGCCACGTTCGGTCTAGTTTCCTTTACTTGCTCAGCCTCGGCCCCTTTGTAGTGCTCATACTCGACTGATGAGTTGATATTACAACCGTAAGGTGGGTCGCATCCCACTTCTGACACCACTTGTTCGTCAGGATAGAAGTCAGGAGCGGATGGCGTTGTAAAATGAAAATTAATTGAAGTGGAATGGACCCAGTTTATTCTTGTAATTATGGTACAGTGGTGCCTACGTAGGGCCGAGCAGCCCCAAGAGGGGTTGCCGTCTGCTCATCAGAGAGGCAGGGGCTAGAGGAGCGACTACTCGGGGCCGAGGTCAGAAGCTAAGAGAGCGCGGAGCTGTTTCCAAGCCGCCCTCGCCGCTCCCGGCCGCGTCCCCACGTGATCACACGATTAGTCTCTGATTGGAGGATTGATTCCGCCAACGCGCCTTGCTAGTAGCGTACCCCCGTCAGCGCAACCAACGCGTGGGACTTGAGTCTGACCGAGGAGCACGTGGCAGAAATGTGCCGACCATGGTCTTCCGGCCAGCACCTTCCACCACAGTATGCCCAAGCCGGCTACGGCCGAACATTATGCATAAAAAAATTATTTAATAAAATTTTGTCGGCAATGATCCCTCTTGGGGGGTCTCCTCCCTGCACAGTAGTAAGACTTCGAAAATTAGGTAGACTGACAACATAAGAAACGTTGTTCTCCGCAAACAAAGGAACACAACTGTAATTTAGCATACATCCACTAATTCTACGAACGCAGTCCTTTGCTACGCGTTGCTGGAGTCAGGTTCCCATCAAGTGGGTGTCTGTGTAAAGGCTACTTATACATGCACTTAACTATCTCACAAGTCGTAAAATAAAAACAAATAAAATTATGGGGCATGAAGTCCTCGTCTCTCCTCTAAAACGACAAAACCGGAGTCTCTGTTCCTCTTATCCATGTTATCTCCTATCTACCGGAGTGTTCCTGTGCTATAGCGATAAGATCACACACATCAGCTGTATGTACCATCAGACGCCTTCACGTGCACCGACTTGTTCATTAAACATGTAATGGGTTCCACACAGGCTGCACTGAGCTGTAAGCCGTTCCACCACATTCCACGTTTGTTACAAGGAACAGGGAAACATACCACTGGTTATACATGCAAAACCGCTAGCATATACGGTACAAGTAGTGTAAGAAACTTAAAGAAGATCTAGAAAAATCACTGTAGAAGGCATTAGCACTCCCTCTGGTTTCTACATTGTCGAATCTATGTGGGTGAACTGCTGTTTCAAGTTCTTCAAGCAAGTCAAGCCTCCTTTCTTCTCTATGTGCATCCACTCATAATCCTTTTCTGTGCCTTTCAGCGGGAGACCTGTCTCAAACGTGTACTTCGCAACAACCGATACCTTGCCGGAAATTTTCTCCTCGTCTGTCCTATGCATTTCACGTCACACGATGCGCATGGTTCTTTTATTTTTTTATATATAAACGTCCATCAGTTGTAATTTACTCATCCTGTGCACGACTTCATGCTTACAGTTATATCTGATCAACTTTCTCGCTGTTAATGCCAACCGGACATTACATGGCCGAAAAATTTTTGCCAGCTTCTGCGAAATTTTTTTGACGATGGACGTTTATGGCAAATCGGTGGTTGCCAATCACTATACTGACTAACTCGTCACCGTCCAGCCGAAACCTCCAACAATAAAACTTATAATTTGGAGAAGGTGTAGATCTTATACTGTATGCGTTGTTTAAAAAGCAGTTTTACGAAATTCCAATCCTAAGGGCGTGAAACAGGGATGGAGGTAATTTTTTTTAATATCTCTGTTAAGGCAATTTTGAAGCTAGACATACGAAAATTGGTATTTGGTTTCTCAGCCAGAAATAAAGGAACACATGTTTCACCATGTTTTAAAACTTTACCCTATAGAGGTGAAATAGTGGGTGAAAGCTTTTTTTAAAAAAATGTATCATGTTCAAGAACTACTTCGAGTATTCTTAAAACTACATATAAGAAAACTGGTATTTGACGTAGCCCTACCACTAACAAAAAAAAAAAACTGTTCAGTGGTTTTGGAAATTGTACCTCTAAGTGGTGAAATAATGCGTGAGACATTTTTATGGACATGTTTGATTATGAAAGCATTTTTAAAACTAAATCTATGAAAATTTAAATTTGGCTTCTCAGTTAGAAATTTATAAAAATACGTGTTTCACTATTCTTGGACATTCAACCCCTATGGGAGTGAAACAGGTGATGAATGTTTTTATGCTAGAAGTATTTCACTGTGCAAGCATTTTTGAAGCTAAATCTATGAAAATTATATGTTTAGTTTCTATGTTAGAAATGAAACATATGCATGTCACTGTTTTTGGAAATTCAACCCGTAATTGGGTGAAATAGAGGGTGAAACGTTTTATGAAAATATTTCAATGCGAAATCAGTTTTAAAACTAAATCTTTGAAGACTGGTGTGCGACTTTTCGGTTAGAGGTGAAGAAATACAATGTTTCACTATTTTTGGAAATTAAAACTCAAAGGGGCTGAAAACATCAGACTGATTCACTGACTCTTCATCGCCCAGCCCAAATCTCTAAGGATAGAAGCTTGGAGTTTGGCGAGGGTGTGGACCGTATACTACAGGCATCTTTTAAGAACGTATTGTCAGAAATTTCACTCCTAAGGGGCTGAAATAGGGGTTGAAAGGCTTTTCGAAAATATGTCGCTCTTAAGGGATTTTTGAAGCGAAAACTACGAGAATTGGTATTTCGTTTTTCTGTCAGAAAATAAAAAATAAGTGCTTCAGCATTTCTGGAAATTCAGCCACTAAAATAGTGGGAGAACGTTTTTTGTTAAAGAAATAATTACTAAAGAATTTTTAGGGCTATATTTGTAACAACTGGTATTTGATTTCTCGGTTAGAAATAAAAAAAAAATCGTGTTTCAGTATACCTGGAAATTCAAGGCCCAACGGAGTGCTACAGGGGATGCAAATTATTAAGAAAACACAGTATTTCGCTACATCAAAAATTTTTCAGCTAAATTTATGGAAAGTGGTATTTCACTTCTCGGTTAGTTGTAAATAAATATATTTTTTGGGGTATGAAAGTTGCTATGGGAATATATCCACAAGAAATCAGAAGGCATGATTAACTGAAACTTTTGACTCCATCTATTAGAATCGGTTTTTGGTCAGAAGTACATTCGGAAAAGGTCATGCTTATATTACCTTAGTGCCGGCCGAAGTGGCCGTGCGGTTAAAGGCGCTGCAGTCAGGAACCGCAAGACCGCTACGGTCGCAGGTTCGAATCCTGCCTCGGGCATGGATGTTTGTGATGTCCTTAGGTTAGTTAGGTTTAACTAGTTCTAAGTTCTAGGGGACTAATGACCTCAGCAGTTGAGTCCCATAGTGCTCAAAGCCATTTGAACTTATATTACCTTAATTAGCATGGCAAGCTTAGAAAGTGTTTGTGAAGATCATAAACATTCGATTGAATAAAAGCCCCATGTTTTGAAACCGACTCCCGAAACGCGTTGCTGCAGATTACATTCCCAACATTGTATGCTAAATTAATTATAACGGTTATCTTCACTATTGCTACATACGATCTTTAAGGTGGATAATATTAGAACCGAACATATGAGATACACCGACAAGAAGATGGGACAGAATGAAAGGATATATGTTAAGGCATCAGGGAATACATTGTAAGATACTAAAAGGAGATATAGTGTAAAATCTGTAGAGGAAGGCAGCGACTGTAATACATCCAGCAAATAATTGTGGACATGAGCTGCAAGTGATACTCTGTACTGAAGAAGCTGGCAAGAGAGAGGTTTTTTATACAGGCAGAAGACCGATAGGGAAAGAAAAGGATACATTTTGAGAATAAGGCACCCTTACATTTATTGGCATTTAAAACGAGTGGATAGTCATTGCACCACTTTGAAATCGTAAAAAAATCCGACTGAATATTTGTACATTTTTAGAAGGTACTTCAATATAGTCAATAAAACGATGGGAGAACTAGATATTTGGTATAGCTTTGATGCCGAAAGGGACAAGACTGATACTGCCAGAAAGAGAAGTACCCACCCACAGCGTCTAAATTAGAGAGGAAAAAACAGAAGTTGGGGGCCCTGGAGAGAGAGTAGTTCATTAGTGGATGGCGGAGATGTGTAAAGAGAGAGCAAGGCAACAGCCCGGCGGGACTTCTCTCACTGCCAAAGGCCAGAGCATGGGAAAGGCCAGCAGCCCAGGAGGTCTGACTCTGTGCGCTATGACGACTGGACTAGGAGAGAGGCGTGCTTCAAACGACGCGGCAGAAAGTGGACAGAGGTGAGACGTGAAGTACCCGCATCTTTCCACGTGATTGTTTGCTGGAAAAGGTAGCGCATGACTTTCATTAGCACAACTTCGTTTTAGTTCCTGGTCCACTCAGCACTCGTGGCTGTAGCATGTGCGCGCTGTTTAAGACGCGCTAACTACAAGGGTTAAAACATGAAAAGTGAAAATAAATGTAATCCTTGTGCAACTAACTAGAGAGACCTTATACCGGCATCCGATAAAATTCTTTTCCCCAATAGCAACTCAGAGTAGGAAAACCCGTAGCTGCTGTCAATGACATATAGCATCCACTTTCGCTTTGTTTGTGCTGCCATTTGTTTGTACCCAAATCCACAATCGCTATCCGCTTACACTCCTGATGATCTCCGTACTGACACAAGAGTGATGTCATAAATCAAACGAAACTACATGTTTGAAGAGACCGTTTCAAGTGTCAAACATCTATGATGTATATAAGCAGACTGAAGCGAAAACAAAAATTTTTATTACTGCAGGATTCGAACTCAGGTCTCCTGCTCTGAAGTTCGATGCGCTAACCACTACGCCTCCCTGGCAAAGTAACTTCGAACAACTGCAAGTACTACCCTAGCACAGATCCCTTCACGTTTCAGCTCACTTGGTATTCCCCCTAAACTCGAACTGCATTGCAGCCGGCCGGAGTGGCCGAGCGGTTAAAGGCGCTACAGTCTGGAACCGCACGACCGCTACGGTCGCAGGTTCGAATCCTGCCTCGGGCATGGATGTTTGTGATGTCCTTAGGTTAGTTAGGTTTAACTAGTTCTAAGTTCTAGGGGACTAATGACCTCAGCAGTTGAGTCCCATAGTGCTCAGAGCCATTTGAACCATTTTGCATTGTAGAAGCTTTCCAATTGTCTTGAAACAGCGTCTCAGCGTCGAACGAAACCAAGGCAGTGGTACAAACTTCTGTTCGTCGTTTCTGCTAAATCTATAGATCAAGAACCAACTCGTTTTGCCAGTTTATTTATTAAGGACACTACAATACTCCACGGACAGTAACACACTCTTCAAAATCAAAAAGAAAAGAAAAGCAATATCGAGCCTTTCTGTGGATCAAGAAAATAACAACTAATTCCTATAATTAGAGATCCCTTCGACTCCATACCTGTAGAACTGTTCCTCGTCGAAGTCGGCTATTAGCAGCTGGTAGGTAGCCTAACACGGCGGAAACGACGTATCCCAATAGTTGCGGAAGAGAGGTTGGTCGAGGTGGCACTCCGCTGGCCCCGCCGATTTTCTCCGCACTCGGCGAGTCGAGAACTGCCTGCTGAACGGCCAGGCGACGGCCTCGGGCGGAAGGATATTTCCGGGGCTATTTGCACACACGTGATCGCCAGGAAATAGTTCGTTGATCGTCGCGCCCCCTTCCTCTGCTGCTGGTTGATGCCCTCTGATGAACGTTGGCCGTACCTGTTTGTTGTCAACTGTGGTACTTGCTTGTAAACACTCTTTGTCGGCCAGACCTCGCAGCGGTGTCGGCAACCCGCATAGCTGGTCTGTCTGCGGAGTTGCCGCTGCAGTAGGCGTCTGTGGTGACTGCAGCAGATTCAGTCTGCATATATTCATTGTTAATGTTTCACATTGATAATCCATGTAAGGGTGCTGTAAGAAAAAGCAAGTACTACACACTCGCCATTACATTGACTTCTTAGATGCACCGAAAGCTCAGATTTAAAAAATAATGTGGCTTACCAGTGCCACTCCAGTCTATGTTTACTCTTCACATTATTGCTTTTGCATAACACAGACCTAAAAATAAGGACCCATCAGAGAATTCACTGAATTTGCTATTTATTATAACCGTTTACTCTTTGATGTCTGGATTGTATATTTAGTCTCACCATTGGTCCCAGGACTCTTCTAATATACTCTGTTAAGTTCTTCCATTAGGTGCAATGACTGTAGCAAAATGAAGACGTTTCTTCTGTATTACATTTCATTTTACAAGTTAATCGGTTTAATACTACTGATCCACATTTGTTAGCTTGTGATAACAATTCAAAGAGATGTTATTGGTCACACGTGATAAAGCAAACACCTAATATCTATTCCATTCTTCGTTATTTATGTAGTAACTACTGAAATGAGTTTACCTTCAAATGTAAAAGGATGTAGTGGCTTATGAAAAGGGTGCTATGAAGTGCTGAACTCCACCTGCTGAACGCAAACTGTAATGATCAAGGTAAAGACACGTGTCCAATATCAGCAGGAGGAGCGAGAAGCGGGTTAATAAAGTGCAGAATGTCGGTTTAACATTTATTAATTTTGAAATATCACACCATAAAAATTCAAAATTTAAATAACTACCTGCTACAGCAATTGAACTTCCGACACCTTACAATGCGTGGTTTGTTTCTTTCCTTTGAAAGAATGTTCTTTCACTGTTTACAGCCAATACTTGGGGTTCAGCGTTGTTGTTGTTGTGGTCTTCAGTCCTGAGACTGGTTTGATGCAGCTCTCCATGCTACTCTATCCTGTGAAGCTTCTTAATCTCCCAATACGTACTGCAGCCTACATCGTTCTGAATCTGTTTAGTGTATTCATCTCTTGGTCTCCCTCTACGATTTTTACCCTCCACGCTGCCCTCCAATACTAAATACTGTTCAGATTATAATGTCTGAAGTTATGAAAATAATTACAACTGGAAGAATTAGTGCAATTTCTACATGAAAAATTAAAAAAAAAATTACTGTGATTAGGAGAAATCGTAGGGAGAATGGTATTCGTGCTGATTTTTAAAGTTAGGTTATTATTCATCGAAATCATTTGATTATCGTTGAGGTGAGTTATTTGGTGGCCAAGGAGGAGGAGGATATTAGTGTTTAACGTCCCGTCGACAACGAGGTCGTTAGAGACGGAGCGCAAGATCGGGTGAGGGAAGGATGCGGAAGGAAATCGGCCGTGCCCTTTCAAAGGAACCATCCCGGCATTTGCCTGAAGCGATGTAGGGAAATCACGGAAAACCTAAATCAGGATGGCCGGAGACGGGATTGAACCGTCGTCCTCCCGAATGCGAGTCCAGTGTGCTAACCACTACGTTGGTGGCCAAGGTTTACATAGATTATTTATTTATTTAATTGGATATATTCAGGGTTGATACGATTCTAATTTCAAGATTTATCTTTTAACTTTTATTTTTTTTTTGCTGTTTTCGCTGTTTCAGCGTAATCACTAACAAAATGTAACATACAAAGGATACTCTCCATGATCTGCAAAGTAAGTCACATTAGCATTTGGCCAAGGCTAAAAGCTATAATCCGCAGACCTTCTCAGCCTTCAGATGTGTGACAGCAAAATTCCTTCTGTTCACACAGTTGAAATGGTACATTTCTTAATAATATACTCCAGGCTTTGAGTTTTATGGAAAGAAAGCATGCTACAGAACAACCAAATAATACTTCATAAAATTATTAACATTTGCAGGAGAACATGGCTGCATACAGCACCCTCCTACCTCAGAGTTTACATTTCAACTGACGTAAAGAAGTAAGACAATGAAAAATAGTACTACCTAAAGTAACTTCCATGTGGAAATCCACATGAAGTTCAAACCCCATGGCAACACCATTTACGGTATAATTTGTTACATATTTTCAATAACCACAAGTAGTCGTTTAAATTAAAGACAACGATAACAACTTATACATGTCTGGTCCCGATGCATCATATCCAGTGTGAATCACTTAAAACTTACATCGCAGATATTGTGGAAATGGAAACTGCTATTGATGTACGGTTTTCACAGAATGGAGTGCTAGTCAGGGGCTCGTATATTTAGCCAATCAACATATTGTACTAATACTTAGAAAGTATACTTTTCGCGCAAGAATACACTTTTTAAATGGAATAATGCTTGTTTACTTTAAAAAACTAAAAGTAAGGTAAATTTGAAAGCCTTTGCTGTTTGTTGGAGGATTGTACTGAGTCGTTTACGAGATATCTCATTTTGAAAAGTTTTCACACCGACACTTGCATGTGCCATTTACGTGCATAGTTGCTAGGTAACAACATAGTATGTTTGCTTATAGTGTGCTTAGTTGTGTGTTCCTTGAGTGCACTGTGACCTACTACAAGGTTAGTGTGTGGCCGTCCAAGCAATAGGATGACGATAGGATTTACCAATGCAGAAAAAGCCGACTTGCTCATGGGATACGGAGAATGTAGGAATAATGCAGCTTGTTCTTGTACTTGCACGCACCAGGATATCTCAATCGATATCAACCGTCTGAAGAATAATTTCTAAGTATTATTGTAATCTATCTATTGGCTAACAGTACCAGCCCATGACTATCAATCCATTCTTTTAAATCCGCACACCAGAAGCACTTTCCGTTCTGGCAATATTTGAAGTGCAAGTTTTGGTGATTCAAGCTGTATGTCACATAAGGATGTCATAAGGTTTCGTTGTGAGAGTAGAGACACTGCTGCTTTTGATTACAATTTTTATTACTATAGGTCTATTTCGGAGTGATTTCCATCTTCTGGCTCCATCACGCGATCTTGATTTCCATATGACACCGCTGTCTCAATTGCTGTCGCACTGTTTTACAACTCTGCTCCTTTGATGTTTTTTTTTCTGTCATCAGTCTTATGACTGGTTTGATGCGGCCCGCCACGAATTTCCTCTCCTGTGCTAACCTCTTCATCTCAGAGTACCACTTGTTGCAACCTACGTCCTCAATTATTTTATTTGCTGGATGTACTCCAATCTCTTTTCTTCTCTACAGTTTTTGCCCTCTAGAGCTCCCTCTAATACCATGGAAGACACTTCCTCATGTCTTAACAGATGTCCTATCAACCTGTCCCTTCTCCTTATAGGTGTTTTCAGTTATTTCCACATGTTCCTTTCCTCTCCGATCCTATGCAGAACCTCCTCATATCTTACCTTATCAGTCCACCAAATTTTCAACATTCGTCTGTAGCACCACATCTCAAACGCTTCGATTCTCTTCTGTTCCAGTTTTCCTACAGTCCATGTTTCACTACCATACAATTCTCTACTCCAGACGTACATTCTCAGAAATTTCTTCCTCTAATTAAGGCCGATATTTGATATTAGTAGACTTCTCTTTTCCAGGAATGACTTTTATGCCACAGCTAGTCTTCTTTCGATCTCCTCCTTCCTCCATCCGTCATTGGTTATTTTACCGCCTAGGTACCAGAATTCCTTAACTTCATCTACCTCGTGATCATCAATCCCAATGTTATGTTTCTCGCTGTTGTCATTTCTACTACTTCTCATTATGTTCGTCTTCCTTCGATTTAATCTCAATCCATACTCTGTACTCATTAAAACTTTCCGTTCAGCAGATCATGTAATTCTTCTTCAGTTTCACTCAGGATAGCATTGTCATAAGCGAACTCGAATCAATGATATCCTTTCACCTTGAATTATAATTCTGCTCCTGAAACTTTCTTTTATTTCCACCATTGCTTCCTCGATGTACAGAGTGAACACTAGGGGGGAAAGGCCAAAAATGGTTCAAATGGCTCTGAGCACTATGGGACTCAACATCTGAGGTCATAAGTCCCCTAGAACTTAGAACTACTTAAACCTAACTAACCTAAGGACATCACACACATCCATGCCCGAGGCAGGATTCGAACCTGCGACCGTGGCAGCAGCTCGGTTCCGGACTGAAGCGCCAGAACCGCTCGGCCACTCCGGCGGCGGGGAAAGGCCATATTCTTATCTTACACCCTTTCTAATATGAGCACTTCGTTCTTGTTCGTCTACTCTTATTATTCCCTACACTCTTATTATTCCCTATTGGCTGTTATACATATTCTATATGACCCGTCTATTCCTATAGCATACCCATACTTTTTTCAGAATTTCGAATACCTTGTAGCATTTTACATAGTCGAACGCTTTTTCCAGGTCGACAAATCCTATGAACGTGTCTTGACTTTTCTTCAGTCTTGCTTCCATTACTAACCACTCCGTCAGAAATGCCTCTCTCGTACCTTTACCCTTCCTAAAGCCAAACTGATCGTCATCAAGCGCATCCTCAATTTTTGTTTCCATTTTCTTGTGTTATTTTGGTAAGCAACTTGGATTCATGAGCTGTTAAGCTGATTGTGCGATAATACTCGCACTTGTCAGCTCTTGCCGTCTACGGAATTGTGTGAATGATGCTTTACCGAAAGTCAGATGGTATGTCGCCAGGCTCACACGTTCTACACACCAACGTGGAGAGTCGTTTTGCTGACACTTGGCCCAATGATTTTAGAAATTCTGATGGAATGTTATCTATCCCTTCTGCCTTATTTGATTTTAAATACTCCGAAGCTATTTTAAATTCTGATTAAATTCTAATACTGGATCACCTATCTCTTTTAAGTCGATTCCTGCTTCTTCTTCTATCAGATCAGACAAATCTTTCCCCTCATAGGGGCTTTCAATGTATTCTCTCCACCTATTCCATCTCTTGTCAGCATTTAGCAGTGGAATTCCCGTTGCACTCTTAATGTTGCTTTTAATGTCACTGAAGGTTGTTTTGACTTTCCTGTATGCTTACTGTCCTTGTATATGTCTTCATTTTTCATGCAGCTATTTCGTCTTAGCTTCCCAGTACTTAATATTTATTTCATTCCTCAGTAACTTGTATTTCCCTATTCCGGAGGTTTCCGGATCATCTTTGTCTTCCTCTTTTCGTCGATCAATTGAAGTATTTCTTCCGTTACCCATGGTTCATCGCAGTTATCATTTCTGTACCTATGTTTTCCTTTCCAACTTCTATGATGGCCCTTTTTAGAGATGTCCATTCCTCTTCAACTGCACTCCTACTGAGCTATTCCTTATTGCTGTATCTACAGCCTTAGAGAACTTCAACTGTACCTCGTAATTCCTTAGTACCACCGTATCACCCTTCTTTGAATATTCATTGCCGGCCGGTGTGGCCAACCCCTTCTAGGCGCTTAAGTCTGGAACTGCGCGACCGCTACGGTCACAGGTTCGAATCCTGCCTCGGGCACGGATGTGTGTGACGTCCTTAGGTTAGTTAGGTTTAAATAGTTCTAAGATCTAGGGGACTGATGACCTCAGATGTTAAGTCCCATAGTTCTCAAAGCCATTTATTTGCATATTGATTCTTCCTGACTAATGTCTCTTTTAACTTCGGCCTATTCTTCATCACTACTATATTGTGATCTGAGTCTATATTTGCTCCTGGGTACACCTTACAATCCAGTATCTGATTTCGAAATCTCTATCTTACCATGGTGTAATCTAACTGAGATCTTCCCGTATCAGTCAGCCTTTTCCAAGTATACCTCCTCGTCTTGGGATTTTTGAACACAATATTCGCTATTACAACCTGAAACTTGTTGCAGAACTCAATTAGTCTTTCTCCTCTCTCATTCTTTTTCCCAAGCCCATGGTCTCCTGTAACCTTTTCTTCTACTCCTTCTCCTACAACTGCATTCCAGGCCCCTATGACTATTAGATTTTAATCCACCTTTACATAGTGCATGACCCTTTCAGTGTCCTCAACCACTTTGTCTCTTCATCTTCAGCTTGCGACGTCGGCATGTATACCTGAACTATCGTTGTCGGTGTTGGTTCGCTATCCATTCTGATAAGAACAACCATGTCACTGAACTGTTCACAGTAACACACTTTCTGCCCTAACTTCCTATTGATAACGAATCCTACTCCGTTATAGCATTTTCTGCTGCTGTTGATATTACCCTATACTCTTCTGACCAGAATTTCTTGACTTCTTTCCACTTCACTTCACTGACCTCCACTATATCTAGATTGAGCCTCTACATTTCCTTTTTCAGATTTTCTAGTTTCCCTACCACGTTCATGCTTCTGACATTCTACGCCCCGACTCGTATAACATTATGCTTTTGTTGATTATTCAGTCTTTATCTCATGGTAACGTCCCCCTTGGCAGTCTCCTCCCGGAGATCGGAATGAGGGACTATTCCGGAATCTTTTGCCAATGAAGAGACCATCATGCCACTTCTTCAATTACATGCTCTGTGGATACACGTTACGTGTGTTTAATACTGTGGTTTCCATTACCTTCTGCATCCTCATGTCGTTGATCATTGCTGATTCTTCCGCCTTTGGGGCTGTTTCCCGCCCCTAGGAGAGGAGAGTGCCCTCAACCTCTGTCCACTCCTCCACCGTCTTTGGCAGAATGAGGGTGACTTCTTATGCTGGAAGTCTTCGGCCGCCAATGCTGGTTATTAATCAAAATATAAGTTGCGGCGGGTTTCGAAACCGGGACCGAAGTCGTGTTGATTATGAATCAAAGACGCTCTCCCAAACCACTGGTGCTGCTTTGATGCTATTTGTTCTAAAAAAAACAGACAAATACCTGCCGAACAGTCCTTGAAAGCCCAATGGTACCGGCAAGCCACGGTGTCGTTCCCAGCCCCTAGGCATCACCAGATGCGGACACGGAGGGGCATGTGGTCAGCAAACCGCTCTCCCGAGAGTTGTTAGTTTTCGTGACCAGTGCGGTTACTTCTCAATCAAGTGGCTCCTCACTTCGCCTCACGAGGGATGACAATGGTTGGTTCAAATGGCTCTGAGCACTATGGGACTCAACTGCTGTGGTCATCAGTCCCCTAGAACTTAGAACTACTTAAACCTAACTAACCTAAGGACATCATACACATCCATGCCCGAGGCAGGATTCGAACCTGCGACCGTAGCAGTCGCACGATTCCGGACTGCGCGCCTAGAACCGCGAGACCACCGCGGCCGGCGAGGGATGAGTACACGCCGCTTGCCAACAGCGCTCTGCAGAGCGGGACGGTGACCCATTCCTGTGTTAGCCAAGCCCGACAGCTTTTAACGCCGGTGATCTGACAGGGACCGGTGTTACCACTGCAGCTAGGTCGTTGACCTAGTGGACCTATAGCACTTGTTAAATTTTTGTTGGCATAGCTATTTACGTACTGTCGAATTATGGAAGTCTAGATCATAAAGATGTTTAGTGACATTTTTTTTTGGCAGTTGGCTCACGACCTGTCCTCACAGCTTTATTTCGTCCAATAACTCATGATGAGTTACACACTTTAAACCTTCAAGGAAATTTGAAATTGTAATTTCACAAGAAAGTGCCTACAAAGAAGAATCCCAGTTTAATTGCTCTGAGAATGCTTCAATATGACGGCTACCAAAACGTAAATTTAAGTTTCTGCAGTCATACAGCTGTAAATTTAAAACTGCCACTGTGGTGTCACCGTCAGACACCACACTTGCTAGGTGGTAGCTTAAATCGGCCGCGGTCCTCTAGTACATGTCGGACCCGCGTGTCGCCACTGTGTTATCGCAGACCGAGCGCCACCACATGGCAGGTCTCGAGAGACTGACTAGAACTCGGCCCCAGTAGTACGGACGACCTAGCAAGGCGCAGTTATCCATATCTGGAGAGAGTCTCACTTGTGTTCACCATAGAGATGTACAAGAAGAAATTAAAGATAAGTATATGAGAAGCTCCGTTCTTTTCTTTATAGCTTTTACCACATATCCTGTTTCAGATTTAACGCAAGACGGCGTGATTTGACGCGTGCCCTATCGGCTACTTCATTTTGGACTGGCTGCTCTTGTCAGTCCACAACAGCCACTCTGTCCATACCTTTCAACAACGAGAAATGATGTGCTTTACTCTGATTGGTCGGAGTCCGGGAATTAATGGCGGACGCCACAGATTTTTTAACGAAGGTAAAATGTGTGTAAAGATACATGCTGTAGCTACAGCAGTGGTAGGAGAGTAAAAATATTAAAAACAACGATAACATGAAAACTTGAAGCCATGCATTATAAAGCTACGTGTATGCAGAGAGATAAGTTTTATACATGAAATTATAATAAAAAGGATTGAAAGTGCTTCTCGAGTTTTTATTAAGAGAGACAGACAGACAGACAGGCATACAGAGGAAAAGCATTTATGTGCATGGCATTTGACGTGGTATGTCATCAGCTGCTGGTATGTGGAGGTGGCAAAACGATGGTAGATCCGTCAGTGGTAGACTACAACTGTTGCATCCAGTCGTTTGGTGCATGATCCACTTTGCGACAATATTATTTCTCCGTCGTCCTCCTTTGCGTATAAGCTAGTCGGAAGAAAGTGGTATTACATACAAAATTAGTGATGCTTTTGTGGCCATTCCTTGACAAACTGCCTGCTGGTTTCTGTCTTGGGTTCTTCGGCAGACGTTTGTTTGATGAATTTTCTTGGCGTTTTGCTAGCAGGTGTGGCTGGCATTGTCAAAGCTTCACCCTCCCTTGCTGGTGAAGAATTGTCTTCGTCGGCCGAAGAACCTGAGACAGGACCAACAGGCAGTTTGGTACTACAGAGGCTACATCTAAATTCGAGTGGGTACGACAATAACTTTTCAGACACACAACTTTTTTATAATGCTCAAGTACACTGTTTTTTTTGAAGAGTATAGAATTAACTTCAAATCGCAGAATGTGAATCTGTAGTTCGCTCGTTTTGTAACAGGCGTCACACTCGCGAATTCACTGTCTGATGATCTAATTTTAAATGTACAAATCTGCTTAATTGCATTTAAAGCAACCGTAGATACTTTCACGCACTTGAAGTCTCACGTGTTTCTAAATCAGATGTGTCGATTAGTCTCAACACGAGCAGCATGTAGTAAGAACTTCTTTTGCCACCGGCAGCAACGCTTTAGAGGAGCGACGAAGTCGTTTTAATTGGAATCCCACACGCTACAGACTTCGGCGTGGGAATCCGATTAATCTGGAATGCATCTATGCGACAGTCGGATATATGTGGCTGATCCTCCCAGCAAGCGTCACACTTTTGTCCATTGTCTTCCTGTTCCAGGCATGCGAGCTCTTTGTCGATCACTCTAATTAAGAAAATAAGCTGACAGAGGCGTCCGCGACAGGCGAGTTGAGTGCATGTTACCACCACAAGGCTTCACCACACCTTCCGCCAACGCTTTTTATCTCTCTGCATTTCTCTCACGTAGGACGCCAGTCTCTCTCTCTCTCTGTCTGTCTTTCTGTCTCACACACACACACACACACACACACACACACACACACACACACACACACACAAACACGCTGCTCGCTAGGGCTTTGATGAATTAGTGGTCCATTCCGTTCCGCAAAGTTTCCATCCTCCGTCGAGCACACAATGGTGCTAGGACGACATGGTCTTATTTTCGATAGCTGCCGCCTGACAGATCTGAGTTTTCTGTTCTCTCATCCTACTATTACATACCTTACATCTCCTTTGAGTCCTTCAGTCTCCCCTACCCTATCCACTTCATTTTCCCTCCCTCCTCCTCCTTTCTCTCCCACACCTTTCCATCGCACTCCTGTCTCCCACAGTATGCGTCGATCCAACCTCCATCGATCCGGCAGCTCGTTGGTCTCTCTTTCTCCCCCTCCCTCTCCCCTCTCCCTTCTCTGCTGAAGAGAACCTCATTACCATATCTGAAGAGATTTTCCCAATTTTACACCATTCACTTGCCCGTATAAATTTTCCGATAAGCCAATTCGGCCAATTCGGAACGCCTCGTCCAGAGGTGATGTCATAAATTAAATTAATTATATCGAACGTGTTCGGTCGGTGCTCCTGGCGGAGCGTTACCAGTCCGTAAATTTCGTTCTACGAGCTGCAGGCTCCCGACGTAACTGGCAATGTAAACTTTATAACGATGCGAGTTGCCTGCTCCAAATGGACAGAAGTTTTCTCTCAATGAGAACCAGCGCCGCGCCGACTGTAACGTGTAGCGGAGTCGGCTTTGCACGTCGCATAATGACCAGCTTGGCAGCAAAAGTCACTGGAACACTGCCGTAAAGTAATAACTACTAAACGCCGCAGTCCATATCTCATACCATATCTAAAATGTAAACACAAGTGATGATATGCTGGTGGTATTAAAAAAGTGGGGCAGACTATATTTAAATTATATATAAATATGTTTCTCCGCTTTCCGAAGTGTTCAGTACTTCGCGATCACCCGTGATCTATGTTTCAGGATGTTTTTCCCTGGCTGTCCCCAAAAATCCCCTCCAAGTAAATTTTCATTTGGGAGGTGCGCTGAGGTGAGAAAAGTCATGGGATACGTCCTAGGACAGCAATATGCCCGTATGAATATGGCGGTTGTATCGGATACACAAGATATAAAGTGGTATTGCACTGGCATCAGGTAATTTAGGTGGAAAGGTTTCCGATGGTACTATGGCCGCACGACACCAATGAACAGACTTTCAACGCGGGATGGTAGTTGGGGCTAGACGCATGGGACAGTCCATTTCGGATATCGCTGGAGAATTTAACATTCCCAGATCCACGGTGTTAAGAGTGTGCCAGTAATATCATATTTCAGGCATTACCTCTTACAACGGACAACACAGTGGCCGATGACGTTCACTCGATGACCGATAGCAGCGGCGTTTGTGTAGAATTGTCAGTGCTAACAGACAAATATTACTGTAGGGAAATAATCGCAGAGATCCGTGCGGGCCGTGTGATGAACATATTCGTTAGGAAAATGCGGCGAAATTTGGCTGTAAAGGGCTGTGGCAGCAGACGACCGATGCGAGTGCCTTTGCTAACAGCACGACATCGCCTGCAGCACCTCTGCCGGGCTCGTGAGCATATCGGCTCGATCCTATTGGAAACAGGGACTGGTCAGATGAATTCGGATTTCAGCTGGTAAGAACTGATGGTAAGGTGCGCGTGTGGCGCAGACCCAACGAAGAAATAGACCTAGGTTGTTAACAATGCTCTGTGCAAGTTGATGAATTCCTCTGGTCCATCTGAAAAGACCGTTGAGTGGAATTGGTTATGTTCCGCCAGTTGGAGACCATTTGCAGCCAATACTTCTCACATCTACACTCCTGGAAATGGAAAAAAGAACACATTGACACCGGTGTGTCAGACCCACCATACTTGCTCCGGACACTGCGAGAGGGCTGTACAAGCAATGATCACACGCACGGCACAGCGGACACACCAGGAACCGCGGTGTTGGCCGTCTAATGGCGCTAGCTGCGCAGCATTTGTGCACCGCCGCCGTCAGTGTCAGCCAGTTTGCCGTGGCATACGGAGCTCCATCGTAGTCTTTAACACTGGTAGCATGCCGCGACAGCGTGGACGTGAACCGTATGTGCAGTTGACGGACTTTGAGCGAGGGCGTATAGTGGGCATGCGGGAGGCCGGGTGGACGTACCGCCGAATTGCTCAACACGTGGGGCGTGAGGTCTCCACAGTACATCGATGTTGTCGCCAGTGGTCGGCGGAAGGTGCACGTGCCCGTCGACCTGGGACCGGACCGCAGCGACGCACGGATGCACGCCAAGACCGTAGGATCCTACGCAGTGCCGTAGGGGACCGCACCGCCACTTCCCAGCAAATTAGGGACACTGTTGCTCCTGGGGTATCGGCGAGGACCATTCGCAACCGTCTCCATGAAGCTGGGCTACGGTCCCGCACACCGTTAGGTCGTCTTCCGCTCACGCCCCAACATCGTGCAGCCCGCCTCCAGTGGTGTCGCGACAGGCGTGAATGGAGGGACGAATAGAGACGTGTCGTCTTCAGCGATGAGAGTCGCTTCTGCCTTGGTGCCAATGATGGTCGTATGCGTGTTTGGCGCCGTGCAGGTGAGCGCCACAATCAGGACTGCATACGACCGAGGCACACAGGGCCAACACCCGGCATCATGGTGTGGGGAGCGATCTCCTACACTGGCCGTACACCACTGGTGATCGTCGAGGGGACACTGAATAGTGCACGGTACATCCAAACCGTCATCGAACCCATCGTTCTACCATTCCTAGACCGGCAAGGGAACTTGCTGTTCCAACAGGACAATGCACGTCCGCATGTATCCAGTGCCACCCAACGTGCTCTAGAAGGTGTAAGTCAACTACCCTGGCCAGCACGATCTCCGGATCTGTCCCCCATTGAGCATGTTTGGGACTGGATGAAGCGTCGTCTCACGCGGTCTGCACGTCCAGCACGAACGCTGGTCCAACTGAGGCGCCAGGTGGAAATGGCATGGCAAGCCGTTCCACAGGACTACATCCAGCATCTCTACGATCGTCTCCATGTGAGAATAGCAGCGTGCATTGCTGCGAAAGGTGGATATACACTGTACTAGTGCCGACATTGTGCATGCTCTGTTGCCTGTGTCTATGTGCCTGTGGTTCTGTCAGTGTGATCATGTGATGTATCTGACCCCAGGAATGTGTCAATAAAGTTTCCCCTTCCTGGGACAATGAATTCACGGTGTTCTTATTTCAATTTCCAGGAGTGTACATCTACGTGATTGCTGTTCACAAAAAAGTGCCTGGCGGACGGGTCAATGAACCACCTTCATGCTGTCGCTCTACCGTTCCACTCTCGAACGGCACGCGGGAAAAACGAGCACTTAAATTTTTCTGTGTGAGCCCTGATTTCATGTGCCCAAACAGCTATTTTATGTCGCTGGGCCACAACTGTTCGCGATGGATTTGAAGATCATTCTGGACAGTTCGAGCGTGTGATTTGGCCACTCAGATCGCCCGACATGAATCACATCGAACACTTATTGGGCGTAATCGAGAGATTAGTTCGTTCACAACATACTGCACCGGCAACACATTCGCACGTAGAGTCAGTGTGGTTCAGTGTTTCTTCAGGGGACGTCCATCGACTTGTTGAGTCCATGCCTCATAGAGTTGTTGTACGGTGTTGGGCACAAGGAGGCCAGTCACAATGTTGGGAGGTATCTCATGACTTGTATAACAAAAATCCCCTTCCTCTAACCTTAACTGTAAACAATAGGCCGGCCGGTGTGGCCGAGCGGTTCTAGGCGCTTCAGTCCGGAACCGAGCTGCTGCCACGGTCGCAGGTTCGAATCCTGCCTCGGGCATGGATGCGTATGATGTCCTTACGTTAGTTAGGTTTAAGTAGTTCTAAGTTCTAGGGGACAGATGACCTCGGATGTTAAGTCCCATAGTGCTCAGAGCCATTTGAACCATTTGTAAACAATAGTGTCAATAAAAATGAAAACAAAATAAATCACAACATAGTAGAGACAAACAGTATTCACCCACAAGCTTTACTACAGTGTGATCTAATCCCTCGCATGAGACCGCGGAAAAAAAGAAAATGTCCGTGCTTCAGTTTTCCCGATCTTCAATATTTTTCTTTTCACGTGCCAGTCTTCTGATTTTATCTGTCCGTGGATTCCTACCCTCAAAGTAGTGGGTTCAAACAAGTGAATGCATTTGTTTTCAGAGCACACGAGTCCGGCGGTATTAGAAGTTTGAATCATGGTTACGGTAATATGTTGTTGAAGTTACTGGAGCTGAAGGTTAGAATACCGTAAATGGAAAGTTCCGCTTTCCATGCGAGAGTTCCAGCCGCTGTCTTCTTAATTGTGTCAGGTTTTGAGTGCGTGATTCGCGAATTCAAAGCTCTGTACGTGAGTGAATGGTTGCTGAACCAGGTACTCCACCTCACGTCCTCTCTACAGATCTGTCACTTTGTTCTGGCCTCTGTGAGGCAACGCACTAATAGAACAGCAAGTTCCTGAAAACCGAACACATTATCTATCGGAAACTCTTAGTTTCGTGACAGCACTCAGTCTGGACGTTGTATTAACTGATATCAACTACTTGACACAGCTCTTGGAAGAATTGTAGGAGAAGGCAAGTGCATGATTTGGTCACGGTTAATTTGCCAGCTCCATGAGTCTCCGAAAGCAATGTAAACCACGCCTAACTAACGAAAACCTGCGATGAATTAAAATAATCAATATAACCGCCCTACCTGCGGGCGTTAAGCAGGCAACCGAATACACTGCCCGACAAAAATAAGTTCAGTGTACAGAAGGGGAGGTGGAACTTAAAGGAAACGTAGGGGGTGAGAAGGGTAGTAACGTTACTGCAGTTGTTGTGGTAGGATCGGGGAGGAAGAGATAAGGTACAGAGCCAAAATAAAATTGTACATTTTGCCTTAAATAATTTATTACACAGAAATTCTATCTACAATATTAAAACACAGAAGTGCCACTTTAACTTTCATAAGATGAATAACATGTGCTGTCTACTTTACATTACAATTTACGATGACATCGTGCTACAGGTTTTCAGTGCATGATTTGCGAATTCCAAGCTCCGTACCAGAGTGAATGGTTGCTGAACCAGGTATTCCACCTAACGTCCTCTCTACAGATACGCAATAAACCAAGCTGAAGCCACAAATTTTAGCCTGAGTTGGGAAACATAGCTGCAGTTACGCAAATTTAGACGTAGTTCAATTCCAAAAGAATGATCTTGCAGTTATTATATAGATTATTAAAACTTGTAAAGGCTTTATAGCAAAGTTCGCTGCACTGCACATATTTTAAAAGAACAATGATTACATGACGGTAAACACTTTAAAATTTAAAGATTAAATACACAAATTTCAAACAACGTCAATCTCGGACACAGCTTTTTCAAACAGTATTTACCTGTTGGAGCTGATCTAACTCATTAGGAACAGCGGTAACTCCGAGAAAACAGTAGTGAAAACTTAGAATTAAATAGCGATTTTCTGTAACTAGCACAAAGTAATAATTACCAATCACACCAAGGCAAATTAAAACATCGACCAGCTTACAACACGACAAACTGAAACCCAGATACTTGAGAGCGTGGCTCCAAATAATAACACACAGATACAAGGCCCACTGTCAAATTGCTATTTCCTGGCTTTTAACAAAACATCAGTCATCAAGGTAGCCTTTACTATTCCTTAATAAAAAGGAACGTTTCAGTAGAAGTACACGAAACATAGATACTGTACCAAAATCAACTAAAAAAATGGTTCAAATGGCTCTGAGCACTATGGAACTTAACAGTTATGGTCATCAGTCCCCTAGAACTTAGAACTACTTAAACCTAACTAACCTAAGGACATCACACAACACCCAGTCATCACGTGGCAGAGAAAATCCCTGACCCCACCGGGAATCGAACCCGGGAACCCGGGCGTGGGAAGCGAGAACGCTACCGCACGACCACGAGCTGCGGACACAAGCAATTAAGGTAAGTAAAACACAGGAAATGGTACTTACACAATCGTTACGTGCAATATCTATTGATTAGAATGTTAAAAAAAAAAACGACGAACTTGAGGTCACAGTACTACGGAGACATTGAAAGAGAATAAACATAACTTGGCTTTCAGATATAACCATGGCGCGGGAACAGTATAAGTACTACAAAAACTCTCTCCGTTTTCTGGAGGACTCGCTAGAAGGGAACCACCGGCACATACTGTAGCTCTCTAGATCAGATAGAATTAACACCGTGGCAACAGGGTACCAGACTAAGAATAATTTAGAAGACTCCTGCAAAAGTTTGTCACAGCGTCACCAATTCATTGCAGAATAGTGATAGGAAGGCTGTTGTTCTCTAAATCCATAAATGATTTGGCGGACAGGACGGGCAGCAACCTGCGGTTGTCTGCCGATGATGCCGTGGTGTACGGTAAGGTGTCAGTTGAGTGACTGTAGTAAGATACAAGACGACTTAGAAAAATTTTCAGTTAGTGTGATGAATGTGGAAAAATGTAAGTTAATGTGTTAATATCTAAATTTATACAGTAATGACCTGCGCTTCCTTAGTTCTCTTCATTAACTATACATGTTTTATAAAATTTACTTGATTCTGTTAGTCATTTACATACGCTCATGCAAGTATTTTTATGAGTACAAGTTTTAGAAAGATGGATGCCAATCGTAAATTACACGTTCAACGTATATTATACATTTGCATGATATCAAGATATGACAGTCGTTGAAGTTTGCGTATGGTTTTAATTCTTTATATTATCTTTAAACACAAAAACAACTTTCAATATTTTGCGTTCTTGGCATTGCTTTCTCTTTAACCGGTTTTACTTGATTGACCACAAAAAAGTACGTGATTGAACAATGCATTGTGACCCTCCCACTTCGAATGTGTTTCTTACCCCCTTCCACTCGTAACTCCCCCCCCACCCACCCACTTCTCTCTTCCTATTCATATATAACAATGTTGGACACTGTAATGTCACTCTTTCATCAAAAAAAGTTTTGCATCACCTCGGTTCCGAGAGATACGGTACCTGCAAACAAAATTGGAACAGAGATCAACAAAATCATTTACACACTTTTTATTGCACATAAAAACCACACATTGCAAGTTGTATTACCGCACAGTGAGACCTTGCAGAGGTGGTGGTACAGATTGCTGTACACACCGGTACCTCTAATACCCAGTAGCACGTCCTCTTGCACTGATGTATGTCTGTATTCGTCGCGTCATACTATCCACAAGTTCATCAAGGCACGGTGGGTCCAGATTTTCCCACTCTTCAATATTGTTTCGGCGTAGATAGCTCAGAGTGTTTGGTGGGTCACGTCGTCCATAAACAGCCCTTTTCAATCTATCCAGGGCATGTTCGATAGGATTCATGTCTGGAGAACAAACTGGCCACTCTAGTCGAGCCGATGTCGTTATCCTGAAGTAAGTCATTCACAAGATGTGCTCGATGGGGACGCGAATTTTCGTCAATGAACGCGAACGCCTAGCCAGTATGCTGCCGATATGGTTGCACTATCGGTCGGAGGATAGCATTCACTTATCATACAGACATTACGGCGCCTTCCATGACCACCTGTGGCGTACGACGGCCCCACTCAATACCACCCCAAAACAGCAGAGAGCCTCCAGCTGCAATCGCTGGACAGTGTGTCTAAGGCGTTCAGCCTGACCGGGTTGCCTCCAAACACGTCTCCGACGATTGTGTGGTTGAAGGCGTATGCGACACTCATCGGTGAAGGGAACGTGATGCCAATCTTGAGCGGTCCCTTCGGAATGTTGCTGGGCCCATCTGCACAGCGCATCAGCGTGTCGTGGTTGCAACGATGGACCTTGCCATCGACGTCGGGAGTGAAGTTGCGCATCATGCAGCATATTGCGCACACTTTGAGTCGTTACACGACGTCTGTGGCTGCACGAAAAGCATTATTCAACATGGTGGCGTTGCTGTCAATGTTCCCCCGAGCCATAATTCGTAGGTAGCGGTCATCTTCTGTAGCAGTAGCTCTTAGGCGCCCTGGGCGAGGCACGTCTCTATGTCCCTCCTCCATGCCAGAACTACATCTCTTCGGTTCACTCCGAGACACCTAGACACTTCCTTTGTCGAGAGCCCTTCCTGGAACAAAGTAACAATGCGGACGCGATCGAACCGCGGTATTGATCGTTTAGGCAGGTTGAACTACAGACAAAACGAGCCGTGTACATCCTTCTTGGTGGAATGACTGGAACTGATCAGTTGTCGGACCCCTTCCGTCTCATAGGCGCTGCTCATGCATCGTTGTTTACATCTTTGGACGGGTTTAATGACAACTCTGAGCAGTCGAAGGGTCTGTGTCTGTGATACAATATCCTCAGTCAATCCATATCTTTAGTAGTTTTGGGAACCGGGGTGATGCAAAACATTTTTGATGCGTGTATGTGTACAGTCATTGACGTGTTAAGTCACATTGTGATGTTCAAAGTGCCTAGCTGTCTGTTTGTCTTTACGAAGTTAATGAAGATGGCAGAAGTTTTCCGAAGCCGGTAACGATAAAATTTTTGTTATATATCTAAGCGATCGTTGAAGTACTAAATTATTATGCAAGCGGAATGGACCCTCTTACCGTAGTACGTTGCACGACATCTGGCTTCGATGCATGCACTAATTCGGTTGAGGAAGGTGACAAAAATCTGTTGTGTCCCCTCCTGAGGCGAGCTGCCCACAGGTACTGTAACTCAACCTTCACAGCCTGGATACTGACGCTGGTCCCACACACGTTCTACCAAGGACAGATGTTGTTGTTGTGGTCTTCAGCCCTGAGACTGGTTTGATGCAGCTCTCCATGCTAATCTATCCTGTGCAAGCTTCTTCAGCTCCCAGTACCTACTCAACCTACATCCTTCTGAATCTGCTTAGTGTATTCATCTCTTGGTCCCCCTCTACGATTTTTACCCTCCACGCTGCCCTCCAATGCTAAATTTGTGATCGCTTGATGCCTTAGGACATGTCCTACCAACCGATCCCTCCTTCTAGTCAAGTTGTGCCACAAACTTCTCTTCTCCCCAATCCTATTCAATACCTCCTCATTAGTTACGTGATCTACCCATCTAATCTTCAGCATTCTTCTGTAGCACCACATTTCGAAAGCTTCTATTCTCTTCTTGTCTAAACTATTTATCGTCCAAGTTTCACTTCCATACATGGCTACACTCCACACAAATACTTTCAGAAACCACTTCCTGACACTTAAATCTATACTCGATGTTAACAAATTTCTCTTCTTCAGAAACGCATTCCGTGCCATTGCCAGTCTACATTTTATATCCTCTCTACTTCGACCATCATCAGTTATTTTGCTCCCCAAATAGCTAAACTTCTTTACTACTTTAAGTGTCTCATTTCCTAATCTAATTCCCTCAGCATCACCCGACTTAATTCGACTACATTCCATTATCCTCGTTTTGCTTTTGTTGATGTTCATCTTATATCCTCCTTTCAAGACACTGTCCATTCCGTTCAACTGCTCTTCCAAGTCCTTTGCTGTCTCTGACAGAATTACAATGTCATCGGCGAACCTCAAAGTTTTTATTTCCTCTCCATGGACTTTAATACCTACTCCGAATTTTTCTTTTGTTTCCTTTACTGCTTGCTCTATATACAGACTGAATAACATCGGGGAGAGGCTACAACCCTGTCTCACTCCCTTCCCAACCACCGCTTCCCTTTCATGTCCCTCGACTCTTATAACTGCCATCTGGTTTCTGTACAAATTGTAAATAGCCTTTCGCTCCCTGTATTTTACCCCTGCCACCTTTAGAATTTGAAAGAGAGTATTCCAGTCAACATTGTCAAA
The DNA here is from genome assembly GCF_023898315.1 of Schistocerca nitens. NCBI lineage: Eukaryota > Metazoa > Arthropoda > Insecta > Orthoptera > Acrididae > Schistocerca > Schistocerca nitens. The sequence goes on from NC_064614.1 coordinate 76,613,100, forward strand.
AGGACAGATATGGGGATCTAAAATGTCCACGGAAAAACCTCAGTATCAGTTCGTCTGCCATCGTTGCCCTATTGAAAAGTGGACTAGACATTGTTGTAGGAAAGATAGCACGTGATTAGGCAGGATGTCCACGACGTACATTTGTCCCATCACTACCAGCCGTCCAGAAAGTTATATGCAATCGCTCCCAAAGACGCCAGGAATAACACAGCTGTGCGTCTCCAAAACAGTGGAAGAATATGACCTCTCCCAAGTCGTCACCATATCCGCCGGCGTTCGTCATCTGGGTTACTGTATAACCACGATTCATCGCTGAGTGCAATTCGTCGCCATTCATCGTCCACGTTTCCCGGTCACAGGACCACTCCCAAACCAGTCCTTTATGTTGTGAACGTCAGTCTTTTTCATGGCACGATAATTGCCTAGTCTGACTGCTGATACTCTCCGACGTAACATGCGGAATGACACACAGAGTATTGCAAGGAGATTAACCAATGACGGTCGCCCAACAGTGATTGCCACGGGAGTTTTAGCCAGCAAGCCCCTTCTTCGGCATTAGCGCGGGAAAGCCTATTAACCCTAGGACGCCCAAACCTTTTTTTTCTAACTTGGATGCCTAAGAGTGGGGGGAGGGGGGGTTCGGCGAGCCCACAGGTATTAAATAAATTTACTGACGAAAAAATACAACTTTCAAAATGGTTTATGTATTTTAACTAAGGCATCGGTTTATAAATGTTGTTAATTGTTTTAAATATTGGATTGAGTGAATAAAAAATTGTAATATTGCAATAAAAATACAGATGTGCTCATATACAATAGACAACTCTTATTCCTCAACTTCAAGGCAAGAGACACACTTCACAATTTTTTCTGAATGTGTGTACACACATGTTTATGACACTGTCCACAATACTGTTTTGGTGTACTTAGATTGTTGTACTTCTGCTTCTTTGTTTTAGCTTTTCTTACACAAATATGGCACCGACCTTTCCCTGCAGGAGGCTGACGTGCTTCTGTTGTCACTTCTTTGATTTTCTTTTGTAGAATAGTCTCCATTGATTGAACAATTTGGTTAGATAACCCTCTTGCATTGGCACTTCTTTCTTCTACCTGCAATTTCACTAGTTCCATCCCAGCTTGGAGAAGATAAAGTTTCCGTTTGTTGGGTTTCTTTTCATTCCATCTTGGATGTTGCTGGATGTATATGGTGGTTGCATTGATAGCACAAATGTCGATGAGAGATTAAAATACAGATAGAGGCCATCTCTTTGTTCCCCTCTTGCAGGTGTACATACGCGGCATTTGATCAATGGTATCAATTCCACCTTGAGTGGAATTATAATACGCTTTTATCTTGGTTTTATTCTTCTCTCCTCCAGCAGTGCCTTTATCTTGGTGAACTGTTGCCAAACATCAGTAAGTTTTTACTTGGTTTCGTTTTTGCTGTGTAGGGCACCAAAGTTACTGGAGGCCTACATGTTGGGAACTGCACTAACTCACTGCAAGTTTACAAGATAAATAACAGCTGACTGACATCAACAATCACTTCCACTGAAAGTAAACCGATTGTTGTGAATATCCAATACCAACCAACAAGAAACTAACTTGCATTGATGTAGAGATGAGAAATACGAAATCCTACTAAGGGAAATTTTCTATAGCATGGAAGCCTAAGGGGGGGGGGGGTTTGTTGGACCCATAATAAGTTTATTTATTTTTTCTTTCAAAGTAGGAATTTTCTATAAAATATATTGACACTAACGTTTCATAAAATAGCCAACAAACAATAACTCAAAGGGAATATGTAGTATGAAAGTTACTTGGGCAAAAGCAGTGGACATAAAAAATTGTGGGTTCAACGAACCCTCCTCCCTCCTCCGCCCCTTAGGTGTCCTAGGGTTAATATCAAGTGACGATGGCCCACCAATGGTAGCCGAAGATCTTTACCCAATAATCCCACTTCTCCAGCACAAGCGCAGGGAAACTCACCTTTATAAGAGCTGGCGACACTGATCTCTGTCAGAGTCCAATAAACAGTGGACACCACAGGATCCTGAAGAAGGCCTCAACAGAGCGGTCGAAAAGGGATTGTTTGAAGAAATATGACGCGACGTGGTTACGATGTGCCTGGTGCACAATACGACGATCCTCCCTTATAGTGGAGAGCCATGGTAGGCTGGAAACTTGACCACGAATATTTCTGCCCTCAGGAGTTCCCATGCAGTGCATCATTGGGCCAGTGTCACATCCGAATGCCACAGAATCTGTACACTGAGTGAGGCCCTTTCAAACTCTGTCAGTTGCTGATGATACTGTCTCATCTGAGGACGTGGCATCTCTGTGTACTTCACAGGGGCGATCACTCAACATCCGATGCTGTTCACGCCCTTTATATATCTTACTAGGTCTGGTAACAACTCTAAACATCAACCAGACTAATGAATTGTTATGGCTGTTCTACCTATCACAGACATCTGCAACTTTAATCATTTATTTCCGCCGATGGTATGCTTGCGTGTGGGAACTTCACTTTTCTTTTTTTTATGTCCTTCCTTTTAGCAGGACGTCTCTGGGACGACGGCCGTTTACTATCGTGACAAAAAAAACGGCTTTACCGGATATTGTACCACAGATGTCTGCTACGTTGACTAATTCTCCATGTGAGTCAACTTAGGCGCTCTAAACGATCCGCATCTCTATTAGAAGGTTAATTTGTTCTGGCCATATAATGGTTCTGCAGGGGTCGCTGACTCTTCGGAAAGATAGGACATTGATTCGAAACGAATTCACGCCTATGGATCGTTCGAGTGCGGGTCAAGGCTGCAGTCCCTCTACTCCGGTAGCGGCCTTATTTCGCTGTTGCGTGGAAGGGGTTACTTTGGGCGCTAAATCCAGAAATATGGCTCCGGCCTGCGTGTGGGGTTTGAAAACTTGTGCAGTGCAGCAGATAAGTGTCCTGGGCACAAATGAGCGTCTTGCTTCTAACAGACCACTGGCCCGTTTTCTCTTTGACTAACAACCCGTCGTCTACAATTCATTTAATTTTGCCAATTAATTAACTCAATAGGACTTTCCTCTCATTGTTCGATGCTGACATACTGCTCCGCTCCTCTGTATGAAAGCCGAATATTGATCACACTTCAACAGGTCGTCGTAAGCGAAAATTCTCAGTTGACCGTAAATAACTAAATGTGTGAGGTCATCCACATGAGTGCGAAAGGGAATTCGTTAAACTTCGGTTACACGATATGTCAGTCAAATCTAAAGGTCGTAAATTCAAACAAATACCTAGGAATTACAATTACGAACAACTTAAATTGGAATAACACATAGAAAATGTTGTGGGAAAGGCTAACCAAAGACGGCGCTTTGTTGGCAGGACACTTAGAAAAGGTAACAGAGCTACTAAGGAGACTGCCTACACCACGCTTGTCCATCTTCTTTTAGAATACTGCTGCGCGGTATGGAATCCTTACCAGATAGGATTGACGGAGTACATAGGAAAAGTTCAAAGAAGGGCAGCACATTTTATATTATCGCAAAATAGGGGAGAGAGTGTCACTGAAATGATACAAGATTTGGGATGGACATCACTGAAACAAAGGCGTTTTCGTTGCGGAGAAATCTTCTCACGAAATTCCAATCACCAACTTTCTCCTCTGAATGCGAAAATATTTTATTGATGCCAAACTACAAAGGAAGAAACGATCACCATTATAAAATAAGGGCCGGCCGGAGTGGCCGTGCGGTTCTAGGCGCTACAGTCTGGAGCCGTGTGACCGCTACGGTCGCAGGTTCGAATCCTGCCTCGGGCATGGATGTGTGTGATGTCCTTAGGTTAGTTAGGTTTAAGTAGTTCTAAGTTCTAGGGGACTGATGACCACAGCAGTTAAGTCCCATAGTGCTCAGAGCCATTTGAATCATTTTTTTTTGGATAAAATAAGGGAAATCAATTTTGCACGAAAAGACATATAGTAGGTGTTCGTTCTTTCCGTTCGCTATACGAGATTGGAATAATAGTGAATTGTGAATGTCGTTCGATGAATCCTCTGCCAGGCACTTAAATGTGATTTCAATGTATGGATATAGACATAGATGTAAGTTCTTCATTGGACTGGTATTTTCCACCAGAGGCAAATTTCGAACATCTACAGCACAGTGAAATGAAATTGTGGTACTGTTTGCTGTAATATTGCAAGTCATTTAAAATTACTGAACAGTCCATTTCTGTGGTCAAGTGAGCCACAGGCAAATGTTCGTTACTTGATGCAGACATATTTTGTACCGCGCAAAGTTCCACTTAACACTCACTTTCTAGAAAACTCGAAAGGCGCTGCCTTTAACTGTTTGCAGATTTCAAGGAATTAACTCGGCGTAATGCTGTTGTGCTCCAAGAATCGTTTCCTGTTTCCTCGGAGTGGTCGTCTGCGCTCGGATTTGTGACGGACCGTCCGACAGCGACGCCACGTACACTGTAACCGGCAGTACTTACGAGGATTTTACTCCATGAGTGGCTGACTGAAACCCATTCACAGCGGCAGTTCCCGGAAGAGCTTAATTTTCGGCTGTAGTGGGATCTGATGTGAAACATACATGAAGGAAACTCGTAAAATATGCGGACATCAAAATCGGCATAGAATTACAACTTGATAAATGAGTCGGAAGCCTACATCAAGTCAAATGGGCGGTTCACAGCTGTTCCAAGAATGTCGATCCATTCCTAGTCATGGTATAAAAGGTGATAAAAAATTTCAATTTGGGGGCGTTTCTGCAGCTATATGCAACGATGCGCGACTCCGTCGCGGGTATACAAGCACTGACATATAGGAAAGGGATTAGTGGAGCATCCGTGTCATTCCCACGTCCGTGCGGTAAATGCGGCAACGTGCGCTATGGCGAAGTTTCTACGAAATACGTCCAAACTTGATCAACGCGCTGTTATTCTTTCTTTGCTTTCCAAAGGACAAACTATCGCAGACATCCATCGGATTATGAAGACTTTGTTTGGGGCATATGTCTGTCGAAACAATCGCTGTGGAATAATGCAACAAGGGGTGCTCTAGCTTCACGATAATGCACGTCCACATATCACAAATGTCGTAACGCTTAAGTTGTGCTATCTCATGTGGAAGGATCTCAAACACTCGCCCTATATTCTCGATCTCTCCTGATGCTGTTATCACCCTCTAAAAAGTCCCTTGAGGGCCGACAATTCCTATCGGACGAAGACGTGCAATGGACAGTTATTCCTTCAGGCAGCAGGACATGTTGTTTTATGAAGCGGCTATTTTCAGCTTTGCGCACCTGTGAGATGACTGTCTCAATGCCCATGGGGATTCTGGTTGGTTGGCATACCAATTCTGGACTATACGGGCTTCGAAAGGAAACTTTTTGATCTCCCCTTATAGTACATGATGCTTGAAAAAAACTTCGCCTGGTTCCACAAATGTTCCACAAGAATATATGTAGTAAGATGGGGACTTTAAATTATGCAACTAAATTAAAAGCATACCCTGGTGACAGTTGATAAGTTGATAGTTCATTTGTTTACCGGTAGGGATCTCCTTCGTGCAGCTTGCTCTCCCGCTCGTTCGTCACGTATCTGGATACACTGGAGACTTTTGCACAACTGCGTGAACACGCCGACTTGTAAACGTTTTAACTCGCCAGAGCACCACCTCACTGGCATGTAAAAGTATTTCATGATTTGTGTGTGTATGAGTGTGTGTGTGTGTGTGTGTGTGTGTGTGTGTGTGTGTGTGTGTGTGTGTGTGTGAGTGTGTGCGCGCGCAGTGGGGGAGGGAGAAGGTTGTGCGTGGGGTGGGATGTAGAGGTTTGTGAATGGTACTGTCCATAGTCTGCTTCGCCTTCCAGTAACTTTGTGGGAACTGAGTCGCAACATAGAAGCAGCACTAGGCGCAGTAACTCCAGACACGCACGCAGAAGTAGCGGCAAATGTGACTTCCGTTATACGGGTAAGGATAGCACCATCAGCTGCATTTACTGGACTTGTTGATACACAAACTCTTTGCGTGTTGTAGTACACCATATTCAGGGCCATCAATGATTTTGGGTGATGAAGTTGACACCGAGAAATATTCTTACACTTTCTGTAGAAGGGCCAGAATCGGCATCCGCTAAACTTAAGTTACTTTTCGTCTACAGTGCGAATGGTGACAGTACATCAACCCAACTGTTTTGGGGAGCAAGGCCCAATTTCCCACCAACCGTTGATGTACTGCCACAAAGTAGGCGATAAGAAATTTCAGTTTAAAGGACACCAATATTTTGGACATTCTTCAGAAAGTGTAATAATATTCTCTCGATATTAACGTCATCTCCGAGAATCATTAGTGGAACAATTTAACTCTGGGACCGTTACATATAAATAAAACCAGAAAGTACAGCTGATGATGTTATCCTTACTTCATATAAACATACTAGCTTTTTCTCCGTAGCGTTCGGTACATGTACTGGACACATCTCCTCCTCCACCTTCTCTGTGTCTACCTCTTCCTCCTTCCCCCCCCCCCCCCTTTCCTGCGCCTCTCCGTCCATCCCGCTCCCACATCTTTCTATGTCCTTCTTCCTAATCTCTGTGTCTTTCCATCTCCTCTTCCTAGCTCTGTGCCTACCTTCTCCTCCTCCCCCTCTCTTTCTCGGTATCCCTCATCCCCTCATTGTGTCCATCTATCTAGCTCTCCCCTCAGTCCATCTTTATTTGCCTCCATCTCATTCTCTTTCTGTCCCCTTCTCCGTCTGGTCCTCCCACTCTCTTTCTGTCTCCCCATATCCATCTCTCTCTCTGTCCATCTACCCCTTTCCCCACTCACTTTGCCATTTCATCTCCAATTTCTGTGTCCTCTCCTCTTCCCACCCTCTCTCTATCAATCTATACCTCCCCCTTTCTTCCTGCCAATCTCCTACTCCCTCTTCTCTGTCCATCTCCTTCTCCTATTTCTATTTCCATCTCCTCCTGCCCCTTTCCCTGCCCACCTCCTCCGGTCCCCCTACAACTTTGTGTCTCATCTTTCTCGCCTCTTTCTACGACCTCCGCTCCTCTCTCTGTATCTGATGATTCTCCTCTTCTTGTTCCTGCCCTCTTCTCATTTTCTTCTTACATGGCCACGTGCTCCCTCTCTTATTATCCATCCCCTCATGCCTACTTTCTCTGTCCTCTGTCTCCTCCATCCATCTCACCCTTCCTCTGTTCAAGCTCATCTACACACGTAGCCACTGCAAAACTGGTCGATAAAATAGTCCGTTACTACTCCCACAACACACATGTCTTGTAGGGCAGGTTTTTCCATGACATGTTGGTTGCCATGCAAAGCAGGTCAATAAACCAGAATTAGACCGATACTACTCCAACGCAACACGCCGGAAGCGCAGGACGACTCAAATTTCAGTCACTAAGAAAAACTGGTTTTCCCCCGCTCTTGTGGGAGCTGAGAATAGTGGGCAGATTATTTTGCTTCCCTGCGCGATGTATTGCTTGGCACTAGTTGGTAGGTTCTGAGCACCGAAAGCATCAAGGGACGAGACACATAAATCCCTCTCAACAGCCCCCCCCCCCCCACCGCTGAATAACAAAATTTTTAGATTTTCTTGAGACTTTAACTTCCAAACAAATAAAGCATATCATATTGGTAACCATAAACGCAAGGAGAAGTTGCATTCAAACTCTGGCGTGCTTGGAACATAACCCAAAGACAACCTTTTAAATTCACATCACTTTATTACAAAGGCTTTAGATTAAATAACCGCAACTAGAAACATCGTTAATTATAAGACTGTTCAACCATCTACTACAAGACAAGGGCACTATGCAGCTGCAGGCCCGATACCACGCCGACAGCGTCCGCCTGGACATGGATAGTCCAGCTGGTTACAGGGTGGGGATACAGATGGCTTCATTAAAAATGCATGGTGAAATCTGCCGTTATCTAACCTCATTAGATAACTTTCCACCAGACAAAACACCTTACCGCGTGAAGCCAACTAAAGGCGCACAGTATCCACGGTACACCACATTTTGCACACAATGCCACCATCCAGTGTGGTTACAAAACTGTCTCAGTTCGATGCAACATGGAGGTTACGTCTATGCTGGACGGGATATTGCAACACAATTCTTTGCAAGACGTACACTTTCTCTGATGCACATTCTAGAGATCACAATGCCAGATACGGCTGTAGTTGTTACATAGCATCCACACATATTGATCGACGTCGCCTGCTGTTTGCTACAATAATTATTGTATGTTAACTGTAAGACAGCAGAATTCAGAGGCAGGAGCGGAGAGTGGTAGAAACAAGCCCAGCCTCCACAACGGGCGACGCTGCCAAGGGGCCCTGCAGCGAGAACAAGACACGCCTACCTCCTGCAGTGCTGGCACCACAAACAGCGAAAGCAAAAGCAGGAATCAAGCGCGGAAGTAAAAGTCGTTTCCGATATTACTCTTACACAAAGCTTATATGATCTTACGCATTAACATGGGCAATAAAGGTCTTAATTGTAGCAATTACGTACACTTACCGCAAGGAAAAGTAACAGTAGGGAACAGCAATAAAATTTACGCTGCAACGTGTTTGCCATTTATGTAAGCCGTTATAATTTTATAAAATCATTTAAAAACGTGAGTTCATTGGCTTTCACTTTGTCTATCTTTTATTTGTGCGTCTGATTGTTTCTCACCTCCAGCTGATGTCCCTGTATTGATAAGAACTGTCCTGCAGTATCCTCTACAGTCCTCGGCCGTAACAGATTGGAACTTTCCACAAGATTAAGTGTATTTGTGACAGACATGTCCCGTGATTTGCTACGCTCCCTAACATGCCTCTTCATCTCGTAAGTGTGTTGCGTTCAAATCACCATTGTAAGGCGACGAGCGGATGGCCTCGTGGCCTCTACTTTCAGCCAACAAGTACACAGCATCCAACTTCTCGGGTGCGTTTTACAAACGTACTTTTGAGTACAGCTAGTCCTTCCTCATACTCTCACCGCAGGGGAAATTTCTGCGTTGTAGCAATTCGCACTTCGGGTTCAAACTTCGTAGGCGTCCCTTGTGTCTGTCTGTTAAGTTGTATTATTCATAACAGTAACTGAATTAGATGGGATATTTGGCAGTACTTTCACTTCGAACCGATTTCCAAAGTTCGCCAAATTCATCTGCCAGTGATAATTGCCCTTTGTCGATCTCGTCCACAACATCAGCGGCTCTTCCCTGACGATCCCATTCCCGGACCCCACACTAGCAGCTCTTAATCTTCCCTACGTGCTTCCCCGTGCTGTCCCACCCGACGCTCTGTTCACGTAATTCACATTTCCTCTGTCAACATTTAATGCATGCTAGGTTACTATCTACCCATGACTCATCAAGGTAAAATACCTCTCTGACAGTTTCCCTTCATCTCCACAGTGAAATAAGATCGTTAATGCACAATATCGGGACGCTCTAACAAAACATTCCTCTTGTTTCCGACCTTACGCCGTAAGAAATACCTTTTCTCAGAGAGACAGTATCACACTTCCAGCCTGTTTCGTCGTGAAGAACTGGGAGAAGTCTTCGCTGACGGCAAAATCTTTCCAGTAGTGTAAAAATCTACCAGCATATTCTGAATCGATACTTTGGTTCAAATCGTCAAGCATTACTTCGATCTCTTTTCTCCTTTCCCTAAGTTAAAACGATTAAGAGTTATAAGAAAATGTGTACTACACTGCATGTATTTGTTAGAACGTCTGACTCTACTGTAATATGAATGTGTTTCGCAACAACACAATAACCAGCGGTGTTCCCATACAAAGCAATGCGCCAGTAATTAAATGTACAATGTAAAGTAATTCGAACGAGCAGAGGGCTCGTTCAAAGTGATCTCGGACAAAATGTCTGCAATGAAATCTTACCTTTTCTTGTCAGGCATTTTCGGCCATTCGTCAAGATGATTCGTGAAAAGCTGTTTCAAATTCCCATTACTACGTATGCTTTGCCCCGTGTATGCGGCAGCTCTTCCGGAACATTTGTGGCTGGGGTGGAGCAATTCCTTCCGCTCCGTTTCCGTTTCCCAGCATTCAGTCACACGCAATATAATCTTTCGTGTATCGCTACGTGGTAACGATCTCCTTCTAGCAGTAGGCCTACCAGCAGGTGTTGTAGGCGACTCCCAAGATGGACCAGGAATTGCTTCATTACTCATTTGGATAACATATCGTGCTGTACAAAAATACTCAAAACATTGAAATTAGAAACAATAACCAAGCAGATACCAGTGATACACTCATCTACCTAATGTTCGCTGCAGCCAAAAAACAAATGACTACCTGCCGAAGCCTTCCGATGTCTACCGACTTCTACCGATTCAGGACGAGGGAGCGGTCTGACAGCTAAAAGTTAAGACAGAGATAGCACGCTCCCACAGCACACCATCTAGTGTCCGCCAATAAACCAATAATCGAGTGGAGCACCGAAAGCCGCACGGTCCCCCAGCTGTGATATTCAGCTGCCAGTCCGGTACTGCCCTCCCTACATACTTTCGGCGCTCGACGCCCGCCATATATCGGCGAGCGGTACATAAAGCCACGGATGCAAAACAATCTCTGTAATCGATCACAGAACGTCTCAAGCTGCACTGATAAAAAGATCCTAAGGAACAAACAGTGGACGCGGATCTCACGTCTTGTGAATGACAATCTGTTTCAAGCCGTTAGGAATTGCCCCCGTCTGTTAATTCAGGTTCGGTTCTACTAGTTTCAAAGGGAATACTGCGAAGGGAACTGCATGCAGTGGGTATTTGGAATCGTGTACCACTATATTATTGTACTTTGTCGTGTCGTAATTCCGATCTGAAAGCTGGAGTGATATGTAGAGATTGAATAAGAGTTCCTAACCGTTGTTGCCACAAACCTGTCGTCTTCTAAAGTTGTGTCCCCAGCGGAGAAGACAGTTCGTCGGTCGTGGGATCTTCCTTGGTGGAGGCTGTTATGCTGTCTTCTCGAACTTGAACCTGTGTTCGTGCTTTTTTTGTGGGATGCCACTTGCACAGTTTAGGCTCTGTATCTACAGAGGGCAAGATCTGTAGTACTGACAACGATGGCAGGCGACACTTCTCACTAATGTATCCTGTTTGTTTATATTTTAAAATATCACTTTTTACACTGTCTTCTACAACACTCGACATAACTTTCTTAATTGTACCGTAACTTTTCTGACAATTTGCGATACAGAGTACAACACCTACGCCCGAAACAGAGACACACGTCCAGCTCTGAAGAACACCCGACACAGAGTGACTAGGGCAACCGAAGTACTTCGTCTTCCAGGAGCGCCAAAGCAACCCAATGGTGTCCGAAGCACTTCGGTTGTAATATAATTACTCTTATGTTTCTCAAAAGTAGTGAAATTTAAGAAACAAAAAAGGTAGTCATAGGATAACCATGAGAGATTGTCATACTGAAAACTGGGTAAAATACAATGAAATGTATATAAATAATTAATAAGAGGAGTTAGGCACTTTAGCACCTAACATTCGAATGTGCCGACCAATCAGAAAGAAGTTCAGTACAATTAGTGGATTCTCCCTCGGGAATGGTACATACTGAATCATCTGCTGCTTTTACCTTACTCCACTTTAGTACCATATGCTACTTCACGTGCATCAAGCTGCATCAAGGCGAGCTATTGGCAAGAGAAAATACTGTCGGCCACAGCCAGGATCATCACACATACCACTCCTTCTTGGATTTCCAAAATTGGCCTGTTCTCGGGGGCAACTCACTAGAATGGAAATGACAAAATTATGCCCCATATTTTAAAAAAATTGGTTTCCAGTCTCTAAGTAGCTCCCCTACTCTCTCATTGGTGGAAGTTCTTTAACAAAAAACTAGGAAATTGTTGTTCCTAATATATCATCCCAATTAACCGATGCTAAACATATACTTTCTCGTCATAATTCTATCAAAAACCTTAACTAAATACGCATTACATCATGAACGTCTTCTTACTACTAAATATCATTGATGATTTTCAGCACATAGCTGCCCTTTAAATTTTCTGTAGTCTTGTTATTTAAGAGTAAACATCGGCACCTGTGCCATTAAATCTCCTCATTAACACTCACTATACTTATTGATGTTTATATATGATAGGAACTAAACAACATATGTTGTTTACGCAATGCCATCCATCTTTACACAAGACACGTTTTTCATCTAATATCAGCGCAGTGCCATCCACCTTTACCTAATAACACTTACATTCTTTTTTAACTTATGCCATCACTAGGCCAGCCATATACATTGTTTACTATCACATAACACATAAATATTCTAAATTATATCAGCATATTAGTTTCGTTACATAAGATTCATGCATAGATGTAACACAGTTCTGCAGTATACACAATGTTGCATTGAACATGATACAAAAATATTTACAGTCTTTGTTACTCCTATGGTGACTACAGGGCTAATCTTGAATCATCGGTCAGTGCACTCTCGCACCACCTGTTAACAACCATCATATCCCAGATATGTCTTGGGGATCAAGGAAGTTAGGGAAGCATTGCAGTGACAGTTGATGGAAGAAGGCTAGCACGAGTTGCCTGAAGCGACTGTGCTAAAGAAAGGTACATAGAGTAGCCTGTGTGATGGTTTACATCAGTTCAAGGAAAGTTTCCTTTAAAGTAGTTTAAAGACTTGTCATTATATCCGTAGATAGCAACCGCAGCTGCAGCTGAAGAAGTTCCCAGTTATAGGAGAGCATAGATCCTGCGACCGATGCTTCTGTAACATAGAGAAATGGGACAATTTCAGGATCGTGAGACGCCCTGCTAAACCTGCAGGACAGGACAAATAGTAGGAATTGTGGAAAGGGGCCAGAATGAGCAGCTTTCAGTTACACTTCAAACGTAACACTTTATTTAGTTGTCCAAACATTACAACGCAAATTATAAGCTTGACTATCAACTGAAAACGTCTTTAATTCTAAAACTACTGAAGCCCCATGAATTAAATATAACTGCTATAAACAGTTTTTTAGACTCTAGGCTTTAACCTTAAATAGTATTTAAGCCCAAGTGATGTAAGACTTGATAAGTAAGAATCCTAAATTTTAGAGCAGCTGAAGGCCCATCATTTTAAGAACAACACAACTACAATAAGTTTTCAGCATGCAGAAGGCCCCCAGCTTATCTTGAAAGAATGTAATACTTGATAAGTAAGATCTTTAAAACTTAAAGTGGCTGAAGGCCGCTGCTTTTAAAAACAATACACTGCAATAAATTTGCAACATGCAGAAAGCCCACAGCTTTGTCTTCCAAAAGGTAATACTTGTTAAGTAAGATCCTTAAAACTTAAATCAGCTGATGACCGATGCTTTAAAAAAAATACAACAAATTTTCAACAGGCAGAAAGCCTTTGATTTTAAAAACTCAGTGACAAGCATACAAATTCAAACCATCGGCTATGAGCCCTTAAAAAGACACAATTAAACGGCAATACGAAAGGCAGTATAGGCAACGGCGGTCAGAAGTTTCCAGGACGCTACGTCTGCCCTTGAAACCTTAACGTTCGCTTAGGTGGTACAAGAAGTCGTTCCAACTATACTCGATCCGCCGGCAACACAACCAAGAGACAGTCAGGGACCCACCGACAAGACGAATTGCTAACCACCAACCAGTATACGAGAATTCCAAAGCAAAAACGTTACAGACATAGCCTCCCACAACCAAAAATACATTAAGCTGTCAAAACTACACACCGTGTTGGGCAGTACAACAGGTGAGGAAAGGACACTGCCTGAATACGAGGTGCGGCTAGAAAAAAACCGGACTGATGCTGGAAAAAACATTTATTTACAATTATTTACGATTTCATGTTATCTCCTTCAATGTACTCTCCTCCTCGGTCTCTACGAATTTTCCACTGCTCATAGCAATGCTGCAGATCATTTTCGGTAAGTCCATACATTACTTCCGTCGCTTTTTCTTTTACTGCTTCAACAGTCTCAAATCTAGTTCCTTTCAAAGCTGACTTGACTTTAGGGAAAAGAAAAAAGTCACAGGGGGCCAAATCAGGTGAGTAGGGTGGATGATCTAAGATGGGAATGTTGTGTTTTGCCAAAAACGTCTTCACTGACAACGCACTGTGAGCTGGGGCGTTGTCGTGGTGAAGGATCCATGACTTTTTTCTCCACAAATCGTTCCGTTTTCTCCGTACTCGCTCACGTAGGGTAGCCAGGACGCTAATGTAGTAATGCTGATTCACTGTTTCTCCCTCTGGTACCCAATCAATGTGCACAATCCCCTTGATGTCAAAAAAAACAATCATCATTGCCTTGAATTTCGATTTTGACATTCGTGCTTTTTTTTGTTGTGGAGAACCAGGAGTTTTCCAATGCATCGATTGGCGTTTAGTTTCGGGATCGTAAGTAAAAAACCACGATTCATCGCAAGTAATAACATTTTGTAAGAAGGCGGGATCACTTTCAATGTTTTCCAGGATGTCAGAACAAATCATTCTTCGGCGTTCCTTCTGTTCAATTGTGAGACACTTTGGAACCATTTTTGAACACACTTCGTTCATGTTGAAACTTTCATGAAGAATCTGCCTAACACTTTCCTTGTCAACTCCTGTTAACTCAGACACTGCTCTGATTGTTAAACGGCGATCTTGTCGAACAAGTTTACCGATTTTATCAATGTTTGCATCAGTTTTTGCTGACAATGGTCTGCCAGTGCGAGTGTCATCACTGGTGTCTTCGCGGCCATCTTTAAATCGTTTAAACCACTCAAACACTTGTGTTCGCGATAAACAATCATCGCCGTACACTTGTTGTAACATTACAAACGTTTCACTTGCAGATTTTCCTAGTTTGAAATAAAATTTGATGTTAACACGCTGTTCTTTCTGTACACTCAACATTTTCCGACGCACAGACAAAACGTCAACTACTTAAAACAGACGCCACGGGCAGACTGAGTGCAGGAGGCAGATGAAACTCGAGCAGTAGGCGGAGCGAGAGTCACGTGAAAGGCCACGCGACTTTCAGCCTTATTGCATTCGTTTTATTGTTTCACCAGTACTAGTCCGGTTTTTTTTCTAGCCACACCTCGTATACGTCAGCGACCAGGGCAGATAACCGGAACACTAACGGCCACAAGGCTGAAAATTTCGCTGGTGAACTTGAATTTCAAACCCGCAAATATAGTTAATTTCATCATACGGCGGCTAAACCATCACCAACTAGGACACTCACTGTTGCTCCCAGGAATACCGCCAACAGCGAACCACCAACCAAGGGGACAACGTATAGAGACGTGGCTTCGGTAGTAAAATCACCACTCACCTTTCATGTCCTGGGTCGGTGAGCCATGAACCTTGTAACACCGGGAACAGCCCCCCCCCCCCCCATTCTCCGACACTCCTTAGAGACCGCCAGTGGGCCCGGCCTACTCTGCCGCGCAGAGACTTGCTTGCTGATCCGCTCCAACCAACCGACTCACTGCCAGTACGCCGACAACATTGAAAACAAGTTGTCAGTGGAAATGACACCAACTACACACATAGTTTGACAAACACTTGCACGAAGACTTGATCGGCACTTAGCAGTGGCCGTGCAATCACTAAAGCAAATCGGGTGTCGATACACACACACACAAAGCCAAAGTCGACCCATAAGCGATCGGCGAGCCACTTCACGTCGTCCAGCAGAACGACCGACCACGACCCACTAAGACAGTCCCCCCCGGCTCAAGTGATGCGTGGTGGCAACGGTCGGGCGAGCCATAGACATCCAGGCCTCAGTGCTACTCAAACCATATTGAACTAGTGCCGCGTTCCAACTCCACGACTGGCAGGTGCCAACTGCCCTCCTGGCACGTTCCAACAGACCACACGAGACACGACAACCGGGAAGTAATAGCAGTGCAGCAAAGATAGCACGTGAGGGCTATATCGATAGGCGCTGCTGCTGCCGCTGACGGGCAGACAAAGCAGCAACTCAGTGACAACAGAAATTCAAACTAACATAATGAGGTGGCAACATGAAAAAAAAAAAAACAGGATGTAAAATAAGAGATAGCACGAGCGCGAGCCACGCGCGGCTCACGTTGGCTGAGGGATACATCAGTCAAAACTTTTACCATTGCTTATAATTACAGTTAAACTGCTGTTTTTTAAAACACCTACCGGTGTTATGCTAATCCGGAAAAAATCGATGCGTTTCAGTGGTTCTGAATGTGACGCCCACTCTTGGGTTCGGCACTTGCCACTTATCACTCGTCGGAAACATTTTTTTCTTGTAACAATCGTTTCGAGTGGAGTCGATATCCATGTCTGATGGACATTACTCAACATGAAATTTGTTTACTTTCTTTGGCGAAAACAGCAAACGATTAGTTCTGTGAACAGTTCAAATGTGAGTATGGATTGCATGGGGAGTGTGGGAATTCGTGGGACGTCACAGTTGGGTGTCTCTAAATACAGTTTCAAGTGGCATCTTATTATTAGCTTGAGACGACTGTAACAGATTCCATACGTGAAACAGGTAGCCGCCTACGTAGAAACCTGCATCTGTGAGGTACAGCTATAAGGAAATAGAGCGGTACGTAGGTCGCAACGACTAGACCGAAGCCAATTCGATTTTACAGAGAATACTCTACTGCATTGGCTCCTTACTTGCATTTATAGCGAATGTCTTGCCCAACGTAAAGCCCCGAGCGACTGGAAAAAAGCGCAGGTTACGCCTCTATATAAGAAGGGTAGAAGGACGTATCCTCAAAATTACAGACCCATATCCTTAACACCGGTTTTTGCAGGATTCTCGAACATATTCTCAGTTCGAAAATAATGAATTTCCTTGAGACAGAGATGTTGCTGTCCATACATCAGCACAGCTTTAGAAAGCATCGCTCCTGCGAAACGCAACTCGCCCTTTTTTCACATGATATCTTGCGAACCATGGATGAAGGGTATCAGACGGATGCCATATTCCTTGACTTCCGGAAAGCGTTTGACTCGGTGCTCCACTGCAGACTCCTAACTAATGTACGAGCAAATACGTGAGTGGCTCGAAGACTTCTTAAGTAATAGAACCCAGTACTTTGTCCTCGATGGTGAGTGTTCATCGGAGGTGAGGGTATCATCTAGACTGCCCCAGGGAAGTGTGGTAGGGCCGCTCTTGTTTTCTATCTACATAAATGATTTTTTGGATAGGGTGGATAGCAATGTGCGGCTGTTTGCTGATGATGCAGTGGTGTACGGGAAGGTGTCGTCGTTGAGTGACTGTAGGAAGATACAAGATGACTTGGACAGGATTTGTGACTGGTGTAAAGAATGGCAGCTAACTCTAAATATTGATAAATGTAAATTAATGCAGATGAATAGGAAAATGCAATGTTTGAATACTCCATTAGTAGTGTAGTGCTTTCTAACATTCTGCATAGTGTCTGTTTGTTCTAAGTCGTGTCTCCCTACCACTTTCGCGCAACGACGCTCTGAGCGTGTTTTTTAGGGAATTGACTAGTTTGAACCTGGGACCTGTTGCTGGTAAGGAGACGCCAGACCACACAAAACATGTAGAGCTCAGAAGAGTTCAGTGAGACTAGCGATGGTATAATCAAATACTAAATGATTTCAGCGTCAGCTCCACTGCACTGCCTGTAAAAGAATCTTAATAATAACTGAATTTAGTGGAATTGGTTCAAGGCTTTCCTATTTTTAGTTAGCTGGTAAAATAACATCGAAAAAGCAGTTACGTTTATCATTGGAAATTTTATTCTACTCACAAAACATTGTTTATAAATTGCACTATTGATAAAAGGAAATATTTTAATACAGGATGATAAAAACCAACTGCGCTCAACAAAAATGTGAACGAAAATTCCCTGAATGGGTTTCCAAGTTCTACAATGGATCGAAGGATGACCTATGCCATATCACATCTGTAATCTAGATTTAAGTTAAGTTTCATAAAAGAGAAAACTATCAAAATGGTCTACAGTGACCCTCAATTATCTTTAATTACTTATCTAGCTCGTCGTAAATTAAAGTGGCTGATGTGGCTTCTCAATAATTATATAAGAGAAAAATCATAGCGTTTCAGATTTTTACTTCAAGTAGTAAATGTGAACACCATGAGATTTAATTGACGATCGACTCTAGTATTACGTAAATAGGGGATATAACAGATGAGACTTCTGCAGTTCTGAGTCAAGCCTTACACGTTCAAAATGCGGCATCGCGTGCATTCATTACCTTGACGGTGATTAGGCAGCGTCAGGGGGCGGCGGGCGGCACAGCTCCACACCTCGCCGTCTCGGAAGCAACTCTCTCCTAACTTCTCCTTACTACAATTTACCGAAGTTGGTTTAAAAAAAGCTATCTGCCTGTGATTTCAACTGACCAATCAGGGTCTCAATGTTAACCTTAAGCTCCGCCTACAAATATTCTGTCTATCCAATGAGAAACGTTATACTTTTCGTGGTGGGGCATTGTTTTTAACGTTTGCAACGTAACAGAGACGCGAAAAAGTCTCATGCTAAAACTTGCAGCTGGTGTGGCCCTTTTAGTGTTATCACAAGATCTGTACTGTTCTTCTGGAGGGCTCTATCTTTTAGCATGGGCTGGGGGGTGGTTTTGGCGGTCGGCTGGCGACGTGGGTGTCCGTCCCTTATCGTAGGGCCTCCTAGCCTACACGATTCTGCTCTCGGCTTCTATTCTCGTTTCTCCCCTCAGAACTGCGTCTGTTTCACGGTGGGAAGGTATAACATGCATTTAGGCGTTCTTGTGTTAGTCTGTGGTATTCCATTTGCTCACTCGTTGATCGTATTACTTTGGTTAATTTAATGTCAGGATTTATTCGGAGCTATGTGACATACTGCCGGATTTGCTATCATGTCAGGGTTTACATGGAAGGTGTTGGATTTGCCTGACACCTTACAGCTTGACGCAGTCACGTCGATTAAATATTTGGGCGTAACATTTCAGAGCGATATGACATGGGACAAGCATGTAATGGCAGTTGTGGGAAGGCGGGTAGTCGTCTTCGGTTCATTGGTAGAATTTTAGGAAGATGTGGTTCATCTGTAAAGGAGACCGCTTATAAAACACTAATACGACCTATTCTTGAGTACTGCTCGAGCGTTTGGGATCCCTATCAGGTCGGATTGAGGGAGGACATAGAAGCAATTCAGAGGCGGGCTGCTACATTTGTTACTTGTAGGTTTGATCATCACGTGAGTGTTACGTAAATACTTCAGGAACTCGGGTGGGAGTCTCTGGAGGAAAGGAGGCGTTCTTTTCGTGAATCGCTACTGAGGAAATTTAGAGAACCAGCATTTGAGGCTGACTGCAGTACAATTTCACTGCCACTAACTTATATTTCACAGAAAGACCACAAAGATAAGAGAGATTAGGGCTCATACAGTTGGCATATAGGCAGTCATTTTTCCCTCGTTCTGTTGTAAGTGGATCAGGGAGAGAAGATGCTAAATGTCGTACGAGGTACCCTCCGCCACGCACCGTATGGTGGATTGCAGAGTATGTATATAAATGTAGATGTTGATGTAGATACGGCACAAGTAAGTGGTTCATCCGAAACTTAGCGCTAAATGCCCGTCAGAGTGAGTTGTTGCGTCAACACGGACCACCGTGACCTGACAGGGAGATTTATTGACAGCC
The DNA here is from genome assembly GCF_023898315.1 of Schistocerca nitens. Taxonomy (NCBI): domain Eukaryota; kingdom Metazoa; phylum Arthropoda; class Insecta; order Orthoptera; family Acrididae; genus Schistocerca; species Schistocerca nitens. The sequence continues at coordinate 76,632,778 of NC_064614.1, forward strand.
GCGGAGGTACTTTGCACCTGGAGGGAGGACAGTATCTCAGACTATAAATTTAACCTGTGGAAGGAAGTTGCAGTTGAGTGTGTAGGCGCTGAACTTGTCTAAAGTAGCCAGTTTAAACGGAAGTTAACGTTTAGCCTCTGTGTCACAGAAAAATTCAGTTACTCGAATTGCGGTAGTTTGTGTATCATCTAACCTGCAAGCGGCAAACGTTGAAGTGAGACTCCTCAGGAAAAGTTCATACTGACAATACAATCTGAAGCGTTTTTTAATACGCAGTAAAAGACACTGGTGAAATGTGATTCGTACAGGCGGTCCCAGTAGATGAGGCGGAAACGTTGACGCAAACAGGACAACATCCGTTGGCGAAAAAAGTAATATTGTGGAATAACAGTAAGGTCTGTTACGCTCATGATGACAAGAGTGAACTTATCCCATGTTGTGTGTGTGTAACCCGATACTATTTCATCGCTGAGTAGCTAACCACTGGTTACAAATATTCGTCAGATATCTGTAAACGTTAATATGTCGCAATCTGACAGAACGATCTCCAGGCTCCAATACTTCGGTCTCATGCAATGTTATAAGTAGTAGATGTCATTTCCTTTGACGACGAATAACTCCGACATTTGCTTTGTTTGACTGCTCTTCAGTAAAGGCACTTGGCGTGTTACTGACCTTCTCAGCCATATATCTCTTTTTAATGTCATAACTGTGCAATGGTTCAAATGGCTCTGAGCACTATGGGACTTAACATCTATGGTCATCAGTCCCCTAGAACTTACAACTACTTAAACCTAACTAACCTAAGGACAGCACACAACACCCAGCCATCACGAGGCAGAGAAAATCCCTGACCCCGCCGGGAATCGAACCCGGGAACCCGGGCGTGGGAAGCGAGAACGCTACCGCACGACCACGAGATGCGGGCAACTGTGCAATGTTAATATCGATTAATCGTGAATTGTTTTATATATTCTGCTTGTTCGGATTCCATCGTGCTACGCATTTCCTAAATGTTAGTGTGCTGCAATCAACTCTACCCAGAGCACAGTTGTATTATACCTCTCTTTCCCACCAGATTCCTTTTTGACGAAAGAAATTTGCATGGGCCTGCTGTAGTAGAATGTGTGTGAACCATGGATATTACTACACTAGAACTGGTGAAACAGTCTATTTCTGCTACCATTGGCTTTGTCGTTCTTTGTGAACATTCTCACGTCAGACCCTAAAGGTACATCAAAAGGTCTGTGGTGCACCCCCGTGGCCCAGCTATTGGATTGCCTATAGGTAGAATGCAGGCTTCCTCTGCCACGTCATTAAACACAGTCAGATTTTCTTTTTTTTTTTCGTGAGGACATCCCCAGTACTTATCTGATAGCATGCTGAGTGGACCTGAGACCCTCTCTGAGAGACTGAGGAAAGGTCCTGATCTCCAGGTCAGGAATTCAGTGCTCTGCCGACTAGATCATCACGACCACTCAAAGACTATACGGCTGTGCTTAAATACAAACATAAGAATATTCTCGCTCCGTTATCCTCATAAATCTGTATAGTGTACAGCAGGGCTTAACAACTGGCCAGTTTTGAGCGCGAGTACTCGCGTCTGCTCAGGCACGTGCTCGCGACCAGCTGCAAGGTCGCGGAATAGGGAGGGAGGGGAGGGAGGGGAAATGCGCGCGCACGTTTGAATAGGGCCGCAGCGTGCCTATTGAATTCACGCCGACTGTGTAACGTTTAAAGTACTACGATCAGCTCTTAACAGTCACTTCGCTGGTTAAGAATCATGTGAAGTCGCTGTTGTGTAACCCCAACCATGCTTTCGCAGTTCAACCCCCATTGGGAAGAATTTTATCTGTTTATAGAAAAAGATGGTGTTGCAAAATGTTTAGTATGTCACAAAACGCTGAATTCTTTTACGAAATTTAATTTGCAGCGACATTATATGTCGTACCACGCGAAAGACTACGGAAGTGGAAAATGTGATTGACCAGATCGTGCACAGGAAGTTATTAAACTTAAAAGGAAGCTATCCGAAGAAGATCTGGACGACGAAGAAAAATCAACTGAGGCAGCTCTCAGAGTGGGTTACAAAATTGCTTTGCTTTTAGCAATATCCCTGCGCCCCTTAACTGATGGCTATTTAATAAAAGAATGTTTGGTAGTTGCAGTGGAACATTTGTGTCCATCTCAAGTTGAACAGTTTCGGATTGTGCCATAATCTAACATGACCATTATGCGTCGCGTACAGGACATGGTAGACGACGTCCAGAGCCAGATTGCAAATATCTGTAAAGATTTTATGGCGTGTTCTCTAGCTCTGGACGAAAGTGTTGATATCACTGGAACAGCGCAGCTTGCCATATTTATTAGAGGTGTTAATAGAGATCTTCAGGTGAGGGAGGAGCTCCTCGATGTAGTAGCCATGAAGAACACTACAAACGGAGGTGATATTTTAAGTAGTGTTGAAGAAAGTGTTGAAAATGTAGGATTGTCGTGGAAATCTTTAGTTTTAGTGTCTACAGATGGTAGAGGCATACACTAAGCTAATAAAATTATGTGGCACGTCTACATTCTCCTTTATTTGTTTTATTTGTCGCAGTAATAATTCGTGAGTGACATCCCTGCAGGTGGCCGCGGATTTACATCGACTGGCGGCAGCTGTTGTGTGCCCCACGTGACTCTCCCCACTCTCTGCTCTGGTCCGGTAGTGGGGGTAGCGTGCTCGCGCTGCTCCGTGCTCGCGCCTTGCTGCTCACAGCTTGCTCCGCGAGCAAGCATGTTGTGAATCCCTGGTGTACAGGTAAACACGCTGGTGACGTCAGATCTCGTTCGTGCGGAAAAACTAGTGCTGCCCGCGTGTCGTAAGTTGTGGCCGCTTCAGTGATAATTCTATGAATCGACAGGAAACATTGCTGGCAAACAGCTTACAGCTTCTAACAAACGTACTAACAATTCGCGCATGGTGCGTGTGTAAAATGGCAGTGTAGGCATATCGTTGCCCAGGTTCATTCACAGAATCTCACTATGCTGTTGTCACATATTAGAAGGACTTTTCACTATTTAAAACAAGATAACTTTTTTAGACAAAAGGTGCATCAAAATTCACTTCTCTCATGTCACCCACCAAAATTCCTCTAATATGGCGGCCTCTTCATCTCGTAGTAACTCTCATTTTGCTTCGAATGCAGCAGGATTCATTTACTTCATCTTCTACCAGGTCTCCAGTTTTGATACATATAACGCTGATCTGATATATATAGTTCAAATGGTTCAAAGGGCTCTGAGCACTATGGGACGCAACTGCTGTGGTCATAAGTCCCCTAGAACTTAGAACTATTTAAACCTAACTAACCTAAGGACAGCACACAACACCCAGCCATCACGAGGCAGAGAAAATCCCTGACCCCGCCGGGAATCGAACCCGGGAACCCGAGCGTGGGAAGCGAGAACGCTACCGCACGACCACGAGATGCGGGCTATATAGTCCTCACTTTATTTCATTTACTCTCAAATTCAGGGTGTCCGTAAATTAACTTCACAACTGAAGATTTTAATACCTTTAAAACTATACTAGACATTGAGAAATGGTTTTAAAAGTGTGATAACATAATTCATAAGGTTTTGTTTACTCATTCATATATATCAGTGTGCGCACCTTTAATGTCGCGAATAATGTCTAGTCGGAATTCCATTTATCTCCACGAATGTTTCAATATGTCCATGGTGCAAATGCACTGGGAATGCTTGCCTTCAAGTAACCCTGCACCATATTCTTTACAAAATCCCGCAGGAAGAAGTCTAGTGGTGTGAGGTCACGTGATCGTGGTGGCCATCGAAATTGATCATCTCGTCCGATCCATCTATCCGGAAACTTTTTGTCTAGAAAAATCTTGTAACATGACCAAGTAAACACCAGCGTTAACCGCAGGCTAGATGAAAAGGAATGGAACAATAATGGAAGTGGGAAACAGTTCGCACCAGACATTGACCCTGAGACTGTCCCTTTCCACTTCCCGTGTGACATTAGGATACTGTGAACCCCATATACAAACGTTATGATGCTTCAGTTTGCCGGTTACACATTGCCTCATAGGAGAAACAAATCAAGTTATTGTTTGCCTCTGTCCTGCCTAGCATATCCACAGCAACCTGTTCTCACTGACCTTAGTCCGTAGACTTTAAGGCCTGAAGCGGCTGCACCTTGAAGGGATACAGCCATAATCTCTTATGTAAGACACGGTGAACTATTGATAGCCTCGCTTACAACTTTCTAGTCGACTTTGCAGGACTCCTTACCAACGCCAGCCGTATCTCGCCACGTTGAAGTCTGAAACAGATGGGCTACCTTCCTTCTTTATATGGGCAACATTATCTGTTTCTGTAAGTGACGTATGCCAAGCCCGAATAGTTGACTGGGAGGATGGTCGCCTTCAATACCGTGTTAGAAAGTTTCTTTGCACTTGAGCAGCGGACGTCTTCTCTATGAACGAGGCCACACTGAGTTTTCTGCTGGGCGTCCACATTTTATCAGCTTTTCAGGTTCAATTTGGTGTGAGCTGGAAGACAACAAAGAAAAAAAAGAAATTTTATGAGTTGTCTTATCACATGTTGAAAACCAATTGTTAATATTTATTACACTTTTAAAGTAATTAAAAAATTTCCTTGACATACTGTATAATGCGTATTCATCGCACTTTTCATTCCACACAACAAATCTTGAAGTTCCTTCTCACTCTCTATGAAGATACATATTTAATCAGTTATTCTTATCAACAATATCTTTTCATTCTGATTTTTAATCTCACTCCTATCTTTTGTGCTGACTGGAACTGATTTCGTTCTTTTTTCCAGCAAACAACTTGACAAAGCGTCACAAAGGTATGACATTTGTTGCAAAAAGTACTGTACAGTCGAAAAACGCTTAAACGCTGTTCTTCTGTATTTCTGTCATGTTTTTGAAAGCATAGGGAGACGCTCAATTCTTTTTGCCGCTGTCCCGCAGCCGCTGACTTGCGTGCTCGCTGAATCAGCGGAGTAGCGGCTCATGAATATTTTAGATGTGAAATATTTACTCTTGTTTGTGCATGTTGTTTGTGCTACACGAGAGCAACTAGAGGTGGCGACTGCATATATGGATGGCGGACTGTGAGGCCCGTGAATGTTCAAATAAAAAAATGTCCCACTGTGAGTACAATGAACATGCATTTCAGTAGCTGTGTTCGTGTGGCGCATTGAGGAAGTGGCTGTTTGGAATAAATCTGGTATTACCTTTCTGTATGCTGAATGCTTTACGAGTTCAGTTGTGCACCGAGAACAACTCTGAAGAGGGATTGTAGATTACTTCTTTTTATGTTTCAAACTGCACACATCGTCAATGTAATTGGTTTACGACGCTATTAATACCTGCCTGTTTTAATTATCTCGGTGTTTGAAATGTATTAATTCTAATTTGCATATTATCAAAACAAAATTCTCATTTACTGTTTAAATGGCGGTCTGTTTTCTTCGCATATTCATCAGTATTTTTTAAATTAAATATATTCGTATTTTATTTACATACTTGTTCCAGTGGTATTACATATGATTTGTCGGAATGACATGAAGTAAGTCGCTTTTCGGCCAAGTTCATTAATACAGCTTTTTGTAGAGCTGAACGCTAATCTCTTACGAATGATTTCCTGTTACAGTAACATTTAGTTCGATGACGTACTTAAAACATGTAATTTCTTTACTCTGCAAAGCTACAAGTTTAGAATATGTCAATGAATTAATTATACATGTCATCAAATGTAAAGAAACCTTCGTCAACATCCAAAAATCCTTAAATTAATTATACATGTCATCAAATGTAAAAAAATCTTCGTCAACATCCAAAAATCCTTTTGCGTCAAAAATGGAATGAATTTTCAAATGAAGCTCTCACGCGTTGAGACCACTACGTATCTACATCTAATTGGATACTCTGCAAATCAAATTTGCGTGGCAGAGGATTCATTGAACCACCTTCACAATTCTCTATTATTCCAATGTCGTATAGCGCGCGGAAAGAATGAACACCTATATCTTTCCGTACGAGCTCTGTAGGTCGGTGTCAACAAAATATTTTCGCATTCGGAGGAGAAAATTGGTGATTGGAATTTCATGAGTAGGTTCTGTCGCAACGAAAAACGCCTTTCTTTTAATGCTTTTCAGCCCAAATCCTGCATCATTTCTATGGCACTCTCTCCCATATTTCGCGATAATACACAACGTTCTACCTTTATTTCAACTTTTTCGATCTACTCCGTCAGTCCTATCTGGTAAGGATCCCACACCGCGCAGCAGTATTCTAAAAGAGGACGGAGAAGCGTAGTGCAGGCAGTCTCTTTAGTAGGTCTGTTACATTTTGTAAGTGTCCTGCCAATAAAACGCAGCCTTTGGTTAGCCTTCCCCACAATATTTTCTACGTGTTCTTTCCAATTTAAGTTTTTCGTAATTGTAATACCTAGGTATTTAGTTGAATTTACGGCTTTTAGATTAGACTGATTTATCGTGTAACCGAAGTTTAACGAGTTCCTTTTAGCACTCATGTCGATGACCTCACACTTTTCGTTATTTAGGGTTACTGCTACTTTTCGCACCATTCAGATATTTTTTCTAAATCGTTTTGCAGTTTGTTTTGATCTTCTGGCGACTTTATTAGTCGATAAACGACAGCGTCATCTGCAAACAACCTAAGACGGCTGCTCAGATTGTCTCCCAAATCGTTTACATAGATAAGGAACAGCAAAGGGCTTATAACACTACCTTGGGGAACGCCTGAAATCACTTCGGTTTTACTCGATGGCTTTCCGTCAGTTACTACGAACTGTGACCTCTCTGACAGGAAATCGCAAATCCAGTCACATAACTGAGACGATATTTCATAAGCACGTAATTTCACTACGAGCAGTTTGTGTGGTACAGTGTCAAAAGCCTTCCGGAAATCCAGGAATACGGAATCGATCTGAAATCCCTTGTCAATAGCACTCAGCACTTCATGTGAATAAAGAGGTAGTTGTATTTAACAGGAACGATGTTTTCTAAACCCATGTTGACTGTGTGTCAATTGACCGTTTCCTTCAAGGCAATTCATAATGTTCGAACACAATATATGTTCTAAAATCCTGCTGCATATCGACGTTAACAATATGGGTCTGTAATTTAGTGGATTACCCTACTACCTTTCTTGAATGTTGGTGTGACCTATGCAACTTTCCAGTCTTTGGGTACGGATCTTTTGTCGAGCGAACGCTTGTATGTGATTGTTACGTATGGAGCTAATGCATCAGCATACTCCGAAATGAACCTGATTGGTAAACAGTCTGGACCAGAAGACTTGCTTTTATTAAGTGATTTGAGTTGCTTCACTACACCGAGGATATTTACTTCTACGTTACTTATGTTGGCAGCTGTTCTCAACCTAAAAATTTGGTTGCGAAATCTTTCATCATTCCCTGAGCCATAGTCAGGTTTAATGATAGGAATTCAAATCGTTTATTCCAGTTCGTAATGACGTGCACTGTTCATTCTAAATAATGACGCATTAGGAAAAATAAATATTATGCGAGCATATATGTACGAGGGCGGTTCAGAAAGTAACCTCCGATTGGTCACAGTGCGGGTTGTGGGGGGAGTAGCGACGCCATCTGTGCGTTCACGCACTCAACAGGTCAGTCGGCATCAAGCCGTGGTCGAGTGAACGTCGTACCTGCGCTAGTTTAGTTTTTGTGGCAGTTTGAAATGTGTGCTGCAATAGAAAACCCCGCCAAATGTGAAGTGCGTGCTGTCATAAGGTTTTTTACAGCCAAAGGATATTCTGCAGCAGCTATTCATCGTGAGCTTTGTGCCGTGTACGGACCAAGAGTTATGAGTGAAGGAGTTGTCCGTGAATGGGTACGTTTATTTAAAAGTGGACGAGAAAACGTTCATGATGAAGAGAGGAGTGATAGACCATCATTGGTGACTGACGAACTCGTTCAGACAGTTGATGCAAAAGTTCGTGAAAATCGACGTTTCTCAATGTCGGAGTTGTCTACTGGTTTTCCACAGATTTCTAAGACTCTCTTGTACGAGATAGTGACAGCAAGATTGGGTTACCGTAAGTTCTGTGCACGATTGGTGCCCAAAATTCTTACCGACCACCACAAAACTCAAAGAATGGCCTCTGCATTAGACTTTCTGTCACGTTATGAGGACGAAGGAGAACCATTGTTAAACAGAATCGTGACCGGTGACGAAACCTGGATTAAGTACGTGAACCCTGAGACAAAAGAACAATCAAAGATGTGGGCACATTCAAATTCGCCTACCAAACCAAGAAAAGCCTCGCAAGATTTTTCTGCCAGAAAACTGATGGCAACGGTGTTTTGGGATGCCAAAGGGGTGTTGTTGGTTGAATTCATGGAACGTGGTACGACCATTAATCAAGACGTGTACTGTGAAACAATAAAATAGTTACGACGGGCTATACAGAACAAACGCCGTGGTATGCTGACTTCCGGTATCGTTTTCTTGCACTATAACGCCCGTCCTCACTCTGCTCGCAGAACAACGGCCCTTCTTGAGTCCTTCAGGTGGGACGTTATCAACTATCCACCTTACAGCCCAGACCTGGCGCCAAGTGATTATCACCTCTTCATGCATTTGAAGAAATGGCTCGGGTCACAGCGGTCGGAGGACGACGAAGAGCTCAAAGATGCGGTCACAGGCTGGCTCCAGGCACAAGCGGGTGATTTTTATGCAGAAGGAATTTCAAAGCTTGTGAAGAGATACGATAAGTGCCTCAATCGCTATGGAGACTATGTAGAAAAATAGTGCAAAGATGTAGTTGTAAGATGTATATATTAAAATATTTTTATTTAACTTGGTGTATTTTTTAAAATCAACCGTAGGTTACTTTCTGAACGGCCCTCGTATTATGATGCTGCATTTAAATACCCGTTTATCAAAGAATTATCTTCAATATCGTAGTGGACGACCATCGTATCTTATTTTTACTTCAAATTTCTGTAGAAAGAAGACTTCTTTCAGTAAAGAGGAAGGTAGCCCAAGATATAATCCCACAGGATATTATTGCATGAAAGTAGGTTGATACCTTTTCCTCTCCCATCAGTTTCTCTATCAACAATTTTAGCAATTTTAGTGCATTTTTACACACTTAGGAGAACAGGTAATGTTGCCTATTATGTCTGCCTGCTCCCAAGTGATCAACTACAATTTTTCATGAAGATCCCCAGACTATTGTTGGAGTCCTGTTTTGGCTCTGAGCACTATGGGACTTAACATCTGAGGTCATCAGTCCCCTAGAACATAGAACTACTTAAACCTAACTAACCTATGGACATCACACAACACCCAGTCATCACGAGGCAGAGAAAATACCGAACCCGGGAACCAGGGCGCGGGAAGCGAGAACGCTACCGCATGACCACGAGCTGCGGACACAAGAGATTTTCCACATTAATAAGATTTTACATGAGTGTGTAAACCGTATTAGCCCGCCAACTACTATACATTTAATAATGATTGACCCCTGACTTAGCTTTCCTTCAGATTCCATCACATGTCGAGCATTAGTATATTACACATGTCCTAAACAGCAGACGTCTCTTCTTTGATTGTATATGAGAATATTTCATCTCTATTGAAATGGTGGCGACATACTTAAAACGTTAATGTGGCAGCTTCCTTTTTTTGGCATGTTTATTCGATACTGAAAATCCATGAATATTGAAATGTATTTTAGAATACAATCCATTGAATGTGGTTTAACCTTTCTAAAATTTCTCGTAATTACACCAGCGTATGTCGCTCCCCTCCTCAGCCAACATATCCTATTTACAAAAAATATACGATTCCAGCAAGATGCAACACACCAATAGATATAACGAGATGTCGAACTTCATTGTAGATGACCATCAGCTGATAATGAGATCTAGCTGGAAAAGAAGTTCAGAGTTTTGACTTTATTCATGACGATATGTATAGCAGGCGAAGTATGGATAAAGCATTACCTTTCACGTAAGCCAGAATGTTGAGGGGGTTTGCTACACTGGAAGCGCAATATATTCCTTGTGACCAGCCTCTCCACTTTTTCAATAAATTTACTTTAAAAAACATATTTTATCATGTCATTCGTTCCTCTAAAATCAGAGGCTCATGAAAGTACCGTCAATCATGCCGCATGGCACGTCCATAGAGCAAAGAATCTGGAAATGGACGTCCACACTTACATAGGAATTTACTCCTACCGTAGGTGATTGTTTGTTGATTTATCGTCTAAATTCAGCGTAAATATACCTCCATCAACCAGCAGTATTACCGGAAACACATTAGAATTCTTACATAACTCATACTAAAAGTCAAATCGCTTAGCATCAGCTTCAACACGATGATATCGCCCGTTGTGAGCTCCCTTACTCCTGAGTGGAATGTCGCCAAAACTATGCCACGAGCGTCAAACAAGATTTCAAATTTCATAAATGTTTCAGTCTTGGACAACATTCTTTACGTGCTCATTCCAATTATTCTTTAGTGTGGTGATTACAATAAGCCCGACACGCAAAACCAACGGTTTCATTACTCGCCTACCAGTAGACTGCCACCCCTAATCGACTATTCATGACTGACCACAACCGTGGACTCAATTTTAACGACTTGCTGCGCTGGCATACGCTCGTAAACAACCAAACGTGAAACTCATTTTAGAGCCCAGTAATGCTTAACGTCATAAAGGCTGTATTTATTCTTCTATCCGTTTATATGCAGCAAAGGTATCCTCACCACATGCTACAGATGAAATGGAAGCAATGATTTTGCATTTAACGTGCACTGTACATTTACTCGTGGAACGCAGAATTGTTGCGCGCTAATTAGGGCTGTTTTAAGGGCATCTGTGGATTTCCTTTCCTCATTTTGTATTTTCCTTGTACAGCTGCATGGCTTAAACCCGGACCTTGTTTTTGTATTTGGAGAAATTCGATTGGTAGTAAGTATATACACTCCTGGAAATTGAAATAAGAACACCGTGAATTCATTGTCCCAGGAAGGGGAAACTTTATTGACACATTCCTGAGGTCAGATACATCACATGATCACACTGACAGAACCACAGGCACATAGACACAGGCAACAGAGCATGCACAATGTCGGCACTAGCACAGTGTATATCCACCTTTCGCAGCAATGCAGGCTGCTATTCTCCCATGGAGACGATCGTAGAGATGCTGGATGTAGTCCTGTGGAACGGCTTGCCATGCCATTTCCACCTGGCGCCTCAGTTGGACCAGCGTTCGTGCTGGACGTGCAGACCGCGTGAGACGACGCTTCATCCAGTCCCAAACATGCTCAATGGGGGACTGATCCGGTGATCTTGCTGGCCAGGGTAGTTGACTTACACCTTCTAGAGCACGTTGGGTGGCACGGGATACATGCGGACGTGCATTGTCCTGTTGGAACAGCAAGTTCCCTTGCCGGTCTAGGAATGGTAGAACGATGGGTTCGATGACGGTTTGGATGTACCGTGCACTATTCAGTGTCCCCTCGACGATCACCAGTGGTGTACGGCCAGTGTAGGAGATCGCTCCCCACACCATGATGCCGGGTGTTGGCCCTGTGTGCCTCGGTCGTATGCAGTCCTGATTGTGGCGCTCACCTGCACGGCGCTAAACACGCATACGACCATCATTGGCACCAAGGCAGAAGCGACTCTCATCGCTGAAGACGACACGTCTCCATTCGTCCCTCCATTCACGCCTGTCGCGACGCCACTGGAGGCGGGCTGCACGATGTTGGGGCGTGAGTGGAAGACGGCCTAACGGTGTGCGGGACCGTAGCCCAGCTTCATGGAGACGGTTGCGAATGGTCCTCGCCGATACCCCAGGAGCAACAGTGTCCCTAATTTGCTGGGAAGTGGCGGTGCGGTCCCCTACGGCACTGCGTAGGATCCTACGGTCTTGGCGTGCATCCGTGCGTCGCTGCGGTCCGGTCCCAGGTCGACGGGCACGTGCACCTTCCGCCGACCACTGGCGACAACATCGATGTACTGTGGAGACCTCACGCCCCACGTGTTGAGCAATTCGGCGGTACGTCCACCCGGCCTCCCGCATGCCCACTATACGCCCTCGCTCAAAGTCCGTCAACTGCACATACGGTTCACGTCCACGCTGTCGCGGCATGCTACCAGTGTTAAAGACTGCGATGGAGCTCCGTATGCCACGGCAAACTGGCTGACACTGACGGCGGCGGTGCACAAATGCTGCGCAGCTAGCGCCATTCGACGGCCAACACCGCGGTTCCTGGTGTGTCCGCTGTGCCGTGCGTGTGATCATTGCTTGTACAGCCCTCTCGCAGTGTCCGGAGCAAGTATGGTGGGTCTGACACACCGGTGTCAATGTGTTCTTTTTTCCATTTCCAGGAGTGTACATTTAATAAAGCTTTGTTAAATTTCACAAAATGAGAATCGCATACAGATAGTCTCGCTCGTTTTATCTTAAAACAGCATTGGCAGGCACGGTTAGACGCTCTCCTGTACGCTTATTTTCCAATCTTCTCTTTTGAGAACAATAAGCTGCCGACAATTGACGAACGCATATACCTCGCCGCCAGACAGTCGTGTACAGACAAGACAGACGTCGAAGTGTGTGTTCCATTCCACACGTCCGTGCTGCAAGCAAAATATAGTGATTCTCCAGCACCCTGACTTGCTGAATGTTGTATCATTTAAATTCATTGAAAATATTTAAGTTGCCATGGTTTTGTGTCAGCCAACTTACCGTCGACAGACTGCATGTGTCCGGGAACAGAATCTGATTTTACCGAAGTGTTCGGTATTTTCGAAGGCTTTGTCGGGAGTCGGTAGACAGTGTAAGTGATGACAGGTTTAGCTATAACGCATGCCGTGGTGGAAGGTGAATCTCTTTAGAATTATTGTGCTCAGGCATGTTCGCTAACTGCCGACAGCCAATGACGCTTAGTCTCCTTTTGGACTCATTGTTGAGAGTAACCCTAAACTGATCTCCATACTACGAAGCAGCCATACTTTAGTGGTGATACAACTTCATTCTTGCTCAGCACAGTAACACTTCGTGTTTTTTAGCAACGTAATTAGTGGCAACCCTCCATTACCATCCACCACGTATAAGTAAATCACATACTGCCACGCTTCACTATGACTCTCTGTCTTAATGAATCACACACACACACACACACACATTTTCTCTCTCTCTCTCTCTCTTTGTAAGAGCCGCCTTTCTTTGTGATGTGTGTTACGGTGCGAAATTATTCAGTTATGCGTTATTGGCCATACATATATTGTTCAATTCCTCCTTCCGTTTGCCCGACATGTGGCCGAGAGGTTCTAGGCACTTCTGTCTGGAACCGCGCGACCGCTACGGTCGCAGGTTCGAATCCAGACTCGGGCATGAATGTGTGTGATGTCCTTAGGTTAGTTAGGTTTAAGTAGTTCTACGTTCTAAGGGACTGATGACCTCAGATGTTAAGACACATAGTGCTCAGAGGCCATTGAACCATTTGAACCTCCTTCCGTTTGACATGGCACTTTCCAGACAGTCACTTTCAGGAAGCATACGAAAGACACTGCGAGAAAAACGTGCGGTGTGGAAAGGCGTTGATGGTATTGGTTCAAATGGGTCTGAGCACTATGGGACTTAACTTCTGCGGTCATCAGTCCCCTAGAACTTAGAACTACTTAAGCCTAACTAACCTACCGACATCACACACATCGAAACTGCGACCGTAGCGGTCGCGCGGTTCCAGACTGTAGCGCCTAGAACCGCTCGGCCACTCCGGCCGGCGTTGATGGTATTGATCAGCAGCGGAATTACCTATAATGCAAAATCTGTAAACTTCCACATCTACGTATTCTGTGATAGTGACAAGAGTTGGTTATTTTCGGACTACTTAAGCAGTTCCATAGTTGCCTGACTCATAATTATGGGAGTCGCAGTCGCTCTCTCTCTCTGTTTATCTCTCTCTCTCTCTTTCGCCCTCGCGCACACACCGCGTCACAAGCAGCAGTCATGTGTGAATTCACAATGCGCGTTTTCATGGCAGAGTACTAACATACAAGGCTAAGCGGACACGTGGTCTAAATGAAACGCACGCGCCGCTAACGTAATGACCAACGTGGATTAAACGTTCTGAGGCCGTAGCACACAGGCAATTAACGGCAGGCAGTGCATACCACGAGGGGCTATTCGGGCGCGACAACCGAGCTCGGATAATGTCGCCCGCGAACGACAACGCGGAAATAGCGGTCGCGAGGCGGTTTCTTCTGAAAAAATCTTGCCATTACCTGTCTTCTTACAGAAGTAAACATAAATAATTCCCGCCATGAACTATCGCAAGGATAGACCACATGATGGTACACAGTTTTCTTGTGATCCTCGTGCACGACTGCATGCTGCAGGTTTGCATCTACGCTAGTTGCATCTCTATGTTTTGTAAGCGAAGATGAATTCCGGAACTGAGTGCGTAACTAACAGAGGTGTCATAGTCTGCATTCTATTTTCGATCACCAGCCAATATTAGGTGTTCATAATTACCAATGGAACGTCATAGTACAGCGTGATTCAAAAAGAATACCACAACTTTAGGAATTTAAAACTCTGCAACGACAAAAGGCAGAGCTAAGCACTATCTGTCGGCGAATTAAGGGAGCTATAAAGTTTCATTTAGTTGTACATTTGTTCGCTTGAGGCGCTGTTGACTAGGCGTCAGCGTCAGTTGATGCTAAGATGGCGACCGCTCAACAGAAAGCTTTTTGTGTTACTGAGTACGGCAGAAGTGAATCGACGACAGTTGTTCAGCGTGCATTTCGAACGAAGTATGGTGTTAAACCTCCTGATAGGTGGTGTATTAAACGTTAGTATAAACAGTTTACAGAGAATGGGTGTTTGTGCAAAGGGAAAAGTTCTGGACTTCATCACTGGCCTCCAAGAAGCTCTGATCTTACCCCCTGCGATTTTTTCTTATGGGGGTATGTTAAGGATATGGTGTTTCGGCCACCTCTCCCAGCCACCATTGATGAATTGAAACGAGAAATAACAGCAGCTATCCAAATTGTTACTCCTGATATGCTACAGAGAGTGTGGAACGAGTTGGAGTATCGGGTTGATATTGCTCGAGTGTCTGGAGGGGGCCATATTGAACATCTCTGAACTTGTTTTTGAGTGAAAAAAAACCTTTTTAAATACTCTTTGTAATGATGTATAACAGAAGGTTATATTATGTTTCTTTCATTAAATACACATTTTTAAAGTTGTGGTATTCTTTTTGAATCACCCTGTACTCTCAAACTGAGGGAAATGTGAATTAATATATTACATTGGAATGTGGCATTTTCGATCTTGCAGGAAGCCAGTCAATTACATGTCACAGACCTACTACAGTTCTCGTTAGAGCTCGTTTTTTTGTCTTATTGGGTTACTATACTTCAATTTTTAACAACCCACGTTGTTGTTCAGAGCAGACATGTTATTAGTTTGCTTCTGCAGCGACCCAGTCTATTTCGAACTGCTGTGCGTTGTGAGGTAACGGGTGAGTCGTCGCGCTCTGAAAATATTCTAAGTTCGGAGGAAGCAGTGGCAGCACGGGCAACTTGGCGGGCGCGGGTCGTTTGGAAGGCCGACCACGTGGTGCCAGACGCTGGCCGAAGCAAGAGAGGTCCAGCCGCGTGGCCGGGAACTCAGTGGTGACGCTATGTTGATGAAGGAGACACGCCGGGATTGCCAAAGACGGCGGACTTCGTGAAACCTTAATGGCATACATTTAACAGTTCATATAGAAATTAATAGTATCCAGATGAATCAAGATACCTCAAAAAGAAACATTTTCATTACTATTAGTTACACGAAAATTCTGATGGTGTAATCAGATTTTAAGTATCATAATTAAAGTTTAGTATCTGACTGTAAATTATACAAGTAACAGCCAGCAAAGAATATCCTAAATCTAAACGGTTCATCAGATTTCGTCGATCTGCGTGTCTTTAGAACGCTATTAGTGCAAACCTAAATTGATATGAATTACAGACATGTAACTTGAATAGTATATGAGTTATTGGAGGTCAAACTGGCCGATTACTATCGATCGCGTCAGCCCATAAGTACTCCACAGTTACACGAGATAACGGTAGCAGCATGCTTATAAATACACTACTGGCCATTAAAATTGCTACACCACGAAGATGACGTGCTACAGACGCGAAATTTAACCGACAGGAAGAAGATGCTGTGATATGCAAATCATTAGCTTTTCAGAGCATTCACACAAGGTTGGCGCCGGTGGCGACACCTACAACGTGCTCACATGAGGAAAGTTTCCAAATGATTTCTCATACACAAACAGCAGTTGACCGGCGTTGCCTGGTGAAACGGTGTTGTGATGCCTCGTGTAAGGAGGAGAAATGCGTACCATCACGTTTCAGACTTTGATAAAGGTCGGATTGTAGCCTATCGCGATTGCGGTTTATCGTATCGAGACATTGCTACTCGCGTTGGTCGAAGTCCAATGACTGTTAGCAGAATATGGAATCGGTGGGTTCAGGAGGGTAATACGGAACGCCGTGCTGGATCCCAACGGCCTCGCATCACTAGCAGTCGAGACGACAGGCATCTTATCCGCATGGCTGTAACGGATCGTGCAGTCACGTTTCGATCCCTGAGTCAAAAGATGGGGACCTTTGCAAGAAAACAACCATCTGCACGAACTGTTCGACGACGTTTCCAGCAGCATGGACTATCATCTCGGAGACCATGGTTGCGGTTACTCTCCAGATCTCTCACCAACTGAAAACGTCTGGTCAATGGTGGCCGAGCAGCTGGCTCGTCACAACACTCCAGCTTTGCTATCGTGTTCAAGCTGCATGGGCAGCTGTACGTGTACACGCCATCCAAGCTCTGTTTGACTCGATGCCCAGGCGTATCAAGGCCGTTATTACGGCCAGAGCTTGTTGTTCTGGGTACTGATTTCTCAGGATCTATGCACCCAAATTGCGTGAAAATGTAATCACATGTCAGTTCTACTATAATATATTTGTCCAATGAATACCCGTGTATTATCTGCATTTCTTCTTGGTGTAGTAATTTTAATGGCCAGTACTGTATATTGATTCATCTATGTCTTTGTTAATATCCGATATATGCTATTCATGAAGAAACTGGTCAATTATTTACTGTGTTTTAGAAAGCACAGAGACATTAGGCTCCTGGCCTAACTTTTGCTTCTTTTCTTTTTATATACATTTAATATACATTTAATAATGTGTGTTAGAACGTGTTTATGGTACAGCCGTAGGAATATTTATTTAATTTCAAGGATTTCAATTTAATTCCAGTATTTCGTATATGTTTCATTATGTTGTGCATTGGTTTGAAGACATGGCGCAATCACTGTAGCCAATCACAGAGCTCGTGAATGGGGAGACTGGTTGGAAGTGGGGTAAGAGCATTGTTTCGAGAGAGGACAAGGGGCAGTTCTGGACGGTACGGCACAGGACACGGGGGTGAGTGCTGGACGCGGACAGTACAGCGCGACGGACGCACAGTCGGCAGAAACACTTGGACAGTGGAGCAGTTTGCGCGTGGTCGCGGAGGATAGAAATATTCTGGAGTGCCGACCTGTGCTCTGTTGTGATTTCCGTATCTTCTGCAGTGAAGACGTAGTGTGCGTTTAGAAGTGAATATCTCGCGAACTATGTTATTGTTAATAACTAATTACGTGCAGTTGGAATCTACTGTTTCCCTGTTATTCAGCTTCTATTTTATTTAATTGCTGGACCATCGTCACCAATAATGTTTTGCAGAAATATACCGCATTCTCAAAGTACTTCTGCTATTGTACTCATCATTTAAAGCTGTTAACGTAGAACCTGCAGATTTTATTTCACTGCAATCTTTCATTTATAAATGTCCATATTACGTTCAAAATTCGCAATTGCATAGTGATAGGAACCTTCGACCATTCGATTCATGTGTCTATTCATATTGTATACTGTAGACTCAGCAGTATTTGGCTTGTAATGCGGCAACTACGTATCCCAGCCCCTAGACAACGAAACCAGACAAAACTTTTAAAATTGCAACTCTGAGTCGGAGCGTGCGTAGTTATTTTGAGAGCCCGCAGCGTCAGGAAGGGCGAGAAAAATGGTGAGGTGGAGAGCAGATACACACCGGAGTTTGCAATTAAACAGTGTTAGTATTGAAAGACATTTCTTCCACCAGACTTATGCAGTACTCAGGTCCACCTCAGGGCTGTACTGTATGTGTGAAAACGCATCCAACTGCATAATGCGCTGACGCCCCGACCACGCTGGTGACGTCAGCTATTCTGGAGCGGTGTAGGTCGCACAGAGACGAAGACGAACGCGGTCCGCTGGGATCCTTCCGAGTTGTGTCAGGGCGGAGGCTGTCTAGACACCAACCCACCGCAAGGATGAGATTTCCCCAAGTCCCGCAGCCGCCACTCCACAACTATGGTGCACCTTTCACTTGCACTCAATGGGTTAATCAGTAAACAGGAAGCCAACCGATCTTCATCACTCATGAACAGCTGTGGTTTCTCTGAAACTCAAAAGCCCATCATTGTCTCCAATTCAAAACGCAGACATAATGGCAACATGTCACTATGCCTTGAACTCCAAGCTCGATTATTTATACCCTTACATCTACACTTTAGACGTAGTCCTACTGCGAGAGGGGGGGGGGGGGAGCGAGGAGGAGGATGAGTAGGTTTGTCTTATAGGCCTACTTGCCACGTCAGCCTTGCCAGCTTCCTAGTTTCTGTAATCAGGACTTTAATAAAAATGACAAAGATAATGTTAATCAGAACACAGGGAAGAGTTGTGATCTAAATAACAATAGATTTATTCACAAGACCAAATTAATGGCTAAAGAAACGTCACACAAACATTCTTATTCGACAAACTCTTTCACTAATATGGGGTCTATGGTGGACAAAGTGATCAGCTGGGGATCGACACACGACACTAACCGGAACACTAATCGCTTTATCTGACTTCATACATGTGAATCCGGGGTATAGCACAAAACTACGTCACCATCAAGCATCTATACTCTACTGCTCCATAAAAAGTAATATGGTTCGAAAGAACAGGATGCTAAGAAACATATATTGGAGCCTACGCCGTAGCAGCGAATACTTTACCCTTCTCCTGGTCGGGGCAGCACAACATAAAGCGTTTGGCGACTGATGTCATGGACTGTATGTCATGTCATGGACTCCTCGGCTTTGAGAAAATGCGACGTTCATCTCACCATTTCGTCTGCTCGCTGTTAATGGTACACAGTTATCCGCCCCTTCCGAATTTGTTTCTGGTTCTGTGGCGTTCCTTCTTGGCTGCATTTGAAATTGTTTCCTTAGCACCTCCTCCAATTTCTTCTCCATACGCGTGTTGATAGCTTCCTGTTGAGATTTGAACGAAATGAGAGTCTGAACCTCTTCAATCTCGCTCCAACTCAGACTCTTATTTGTCCATGGACGCTGTCGCGTGAAGAACCGTGGCTTCACATATTTTCGTGCGCTGCTCCGCCTCATTTTGCCGCTTTTCCACACTTTAGACCGTCTTGTTCAAACTGATAACCGCCTCTCGTCCTTATTGTTCCGCGTGTTCACTCGTTTTCGCTGCTCCAGCTCCTACACGTCTTCCGAAACTTGCTACTGTCTTGGCGCTTTCTGCCGTCTTCTTAGCATCTTGTGCAATCTTTAAACCTTTCATTACTTTTACACGACATTAACAAGAACACTAATCGCTTTATCTGACTTCATACACGCGAATACGGGGTATGGCACAAAAACTGCTATTCCAACAAGAAAAATATGGTTCGAAGGAACAGGGTGCTGAGAAATATATATTGGAGCCCTACGCCGTAGCAATGAATACTTTACCGTTCTCCTGGTCACGGCGGCACACCACGATGTGTTCGGCGACTCAAGTCAGGGACTGCAGCGATCTGTTAATAATGGCGCGCAACCGAAAAATGCAAGTAAGCTGTCTCCCGTTTGCCTAATTGGAACGCAGGTACTTCCC
Source organism: Schistocerca nitens (assembly GCF_023898315.1). Taxonomy (NCBI): domain Eukaryota; kingdom Metazoa; phylum Arthropoda; class Insecta; order Orthoptera; family Acrididae; genus Schistocerca; species Schistocerca nitens. The sequence continues at coordinate 76,652,867 of NC_064614.1, forward strand.
TAGGAGACACTGAAACCCCAGTGGAGTCCAGTGTGCAGGTGGACCCGTTTGCTGGTCTGCCACACCAATCTGACTCCGTCCCACGACTGTGCGTGACGGAATATGTCATATGTTTAGACGGCCGACTCAAGACAATTAAGTACACCCACACATCACTCATTGTGTGCTTGATGCTAGAAGCAGTACATCTGACTGTTCAGAAGGTGGCTGGCACAGGATCTAAGTGACCCACTAGCGAATTACACAAGTCTCCGCGACTTCAACGCATGCGCGGCAGTACCATCACTGCACTATATAAGACGGAGCAGAGAACGTCTTCGTCAGTCCTCGTTCGGGTCACCGGAAGATGGCTGGCAGTTGTCCAGACGAAATATCGTGGAATAAAGTTTACAACGACCGGCTGCATTCCCGAAATCTCTTTGAACACAAGTCTCACCGTTTAATTAGAGACCTGCAGTTCTTTACTAGCGAAGCACCAGTACAAGAGTGACCACTTTCCTCGCCAGCTCGGTAGCAAAGCACATTTACATCTGATACTACTCCCACTTTAGCACAAGCCAATCGCCGCATTCGAAGATGGGAGACTGCCCCTTGTTCTGCACACACATATTTGACCAATTACAGACATTAAAGTCAATGGGAAGGAAGTGGTTTCAGCTTCACGACCTCTTTCCCACGCGCTTACGCCGTGTCTTTTGCTAACAACAAGACCATGATAAATCCTCAGCCATAGAAACATTGTTATCTCCCCTCTTGCATCCATTTCTAAGTTTCTAACGAACGGCCATAAACTCACTTCAGGCCTCGTGCCTTCACAAATATGTTTTGTAACAGAGTCTGGACGTCTGAACACCAGCGATCTGTCCCACGGGAATTCGCAGAAAGTGCACAGTTGTCTCACTGGCTTCCTGCCTAACTAGGTCCCATCCTCTGCTCTATTGACGGTCTTCAATACGCTGGCCTTTGCAGTGGCGACTTCCCAGCTCCAGTCAGCCTACCTGGACATGGCTGCAGGCCAACTGGAGAAATTCAACCCGTCTGCACAATGAGACCACAAAACTCGATAGTCCGAAATGTTTTCACCCAGAAAAAACGTTCCCCTGTGCCCTCAGTTGCCGTACACAGTCGTTTAAATCGGCACCCTATTCCTTTCAACACAGGTAACGCTTCACTAGAGCACACAAGCAAGAGCATTAACTGCTGCCCACTATGTCATCATGATGTATGAAGTCAGATCGTAATAAAGACATCTTCCCTAAAAACATAAAGTGACATGACACCGAATCAGAAGTGAGAGTGCTCTTCAATTCTCTGCCTTTCGAGGCTCCCTCCTACCCGAACATGGGTCTTGCTAAATTTAGAACATGTGAATTCCTCGGTGGTCTGCAACTGCTCTACAAAAGCATTACTTCACTCTTGGTCACGCTGTGCTGCGGCATTCGTGGTTAAATGCTCCTCAGCCATGATTGGTGGAGTTAACAGGTCTAGCCGGTGTGTTTTGACCTAAGGTCGCCAATACTGTCCAGTGGCTTACTTGATTAGTTGATTGGCACATCGCCCAAGCTGGCCTCTACTGCCTGAACGTAGCTGAAATTAAACTCTAAAAATTTGCTGTGCATCCCCAAACGTTTTCGTGGCTCGGCAGTTTTCCCTACAACGTTTAGAGAAATGAAAGTGAACCACGAATGAAGACGAGGTAGAACTAAGAAAGAGTGGCCTTTCTAAGTAATGGTACAAATGGCTCTGAGCACTATGGGACTTGACATTTGAGGTCATCAGTCCCCTAGAACTCAGAACTACTTAAACCTAACCTAAGGACATCACACACATCCATAACCGAGGCAGGATTCGAACCTGCGACCGTAGCGGTCGCTAGGTTCCAGACTGACGCGCCTAGAACCGCTCGGCCACACCGGCCGGCCTCTAAGTAATCGTATTAAATTAAATTCCTTTCCCTTGCTGCACTTCCTCCGGATGGTCCGGTCATGGTCCATCACATTTTTGGATTCTTAACGTTTTCAAGCAGCTGAATTGGACAACATCAGAATAGTTAGTGGTTGTCTGTATATCTGTGGATAGACAAGTCATAGCAATATATAAACAGGAGGAAAATTCTGAATGAAAATAAGAAGCCATGAACCTTAGAGATTATGGAAAGTACCTCTAAAAAAATGGCTGGTAAATGTTGCTTTTAACAGACAATGTTTCGAAATTTAAGTTTTAACTTTACCAGGGATTGTCTCCACTGAGAAAACCCTCATTCCACGGTATCTGTGTCGCTCCCCGTCTTCAGACCCTCCAAGACTACATCTGTGAAGATGTCCAGCGCCACGTTAGTAACCTTAATTACAAAATCTATGTGTATGAACTTCCATTATGCGTGAATAATTGTAGGTCAAAAACTTCTGTTAAACTTGCAACAAGCAATAAGCCAAAGTTCCAAATTTCACTTTCTTTTTTATTCACTCGATGACTAGTTCCAAGCCGAGACCCATTTTCAGATCATCGTAACCGATAGTCAAAATTGGCTCGAAGCTAGTCATTTAGTTGATAAAAAAAGTGAAATTTGCAACTATGGCTAAGTTTTCGTTGTACTAAAATCCTGTATGTTACTCCAAAAAAAAAGCACCAAATACTTCTTTAATACAAAACCAGAAACTCGTCTCAAATTTAAATATAACTATTACAACAAAGAAAGAAGTTCATGTATGTGTTTTCTCCAAAAGGAATGCTCAACATTCTGAGATATGACAGGAAAGTTCATTCGAAAGAAAAACGCATAGAAAACATAAACTCTAAAAAGAAAATCTTAAGACCTACGAGCAATTCTTCATCTTTGATACTGTGAAACAAGTCTCTCCTACTGCAGGCTCTTTGGTGTCCATATTTTGGGATAAGTAGTTCGGGCCAAAAGAAGTAGAACTTGTCTAGTAAACATAGACTCTGAAACTTATAAACTAGGAGTTACGAGCACTTCCTCAGTAGACAAGATGTTTTACACAATGGTGAAGATGGAACGAGTCCTCATGGCTCTCAAGGTATCCACTTTAGAGGCGATGTTTACTGAACTGAAAATCAAATGGCTCTGAACACTATGGGACTTAACATATAAGGTCATCAGTCCCCTAGAACTTAAAACTACTTAAACCTAACTAACCCAAGGACAGCATACACATCCATGTCAGAGGCTGGATTCGAACCTGCGACCTTAGCGGTCACGTGGTTCCAGACAGAAGCACCTAGAACCTCTCGGCCACACCGGCCGGCTTTTACTAACTGTTTTTCTGTCTTGGTCTCTGCTCAGCCTCTAAAAATTGGGAAAGCAAAGAGCTTGCAGTAGAAGATAAGAAGTGTTCGTAGGTCTTAAGGTGTATATTTTTGACCCGATGTGTGCTAGGCTTTTCTCCTCCGAACGATCGTTCCTGTCATATCCTGGAACATCATGTACATGTGCATACGTACTACCGAAATCGGCCGCACCTACAATCTTACTGGGCTTGTTGAAGCAGAAGAAATTATTTCTTCTTTACAGCTTGTAGTCATTAATCCCTGGGAAAAAGAACAATAAACGACAATGTCCAGTGGGAATACTGTATATAGGGTAATGATGGAAGATACTGTTATATCCGACCTTCAGCATTAGTAACTGCGTATGGTTGTTGATCGCATTATTACACTCAGTTGCTGCTCTTAAGGCTAAATTTCATACTCAACTTCCCTCATAAAAAGCGGGATGCGAGGTGATGGAAATCTCTTCCTGTTGTACAGGCAGGAAACCCTTTGCCGAAATACAGTACAAACGAGTGTCAGAATTTTAATACTTTCTGGGAATTTACGTGTAGCGCCTGACACCTCCGTCACCTTGCAAACTCGTTGGAAGGAAGAATGGAGGGATTCTGGCCTGGTGGCGAACGACAATGATTTCTGGTAGAAATCTTTCACACCGGTAGACCACGTCCAATATTTTTCCAGTGAGTAAATTGCATGCATGGATTTCGATAGTTGATATATAAGCATAATATCTTAAAATAACTGTCTAGACCGCTTCATAGGTCCATGCCCAAATGTGGATAGTAGTGGTAGCCATTGTGTAGAACATCGTGTGGGTAGGTTGGGCACTCCCTAAGTTCATCTTCAAAGGTTTCAGTTCGCCAACTGCAGAAACATCTTTGGTGGCAGGTTACTTTCGCTGGTAATATTTTAGGAGCAATACCGTCCACAAGCAAAATACGTTTTCCGACTGGCAAAAATCTGTCGTAATGGCTGTCATTAGTTGGACTGAACTAACCTCTTATTTTGGATTCTGCACTATTACACTCTTTGGGCAGAACGCCACTTTGAGATGCGTAGTATGTCTTTTCAAACGCACTTACGGGGTGTTTTAAAGACTCTACGACGAATGTGTAGGGATAATAGATCTCATTATGGGGATCAACTTTTACCAAGGAAAAATTTTTGCTGATGGTTTCAAATGATGCTAGGCACCATTAAAATTCGCTGACCCTTGTACGACGGGTTTAAACCGAATTAACAGAGTCCACGAACCAGACATGCATTTACTATCTACCCCCATAAATAGACAGAATGATTTTTCATCACGAAAACCATGTGAATGAGTGTCTCCAAGAGGAGGAACGTATTTTAGAAATGATTTAGGAACTTCGATTTGGCTCTGTCTGCCGCTTTTCACACGGAGCAGAAGATTGAATGGTAGGCAACAGACAATACATATGAACGCCGCAGATTGCTTAGGTTCTGCTGCCTCTTGGAGGCGTAAATGATGCCTCGCGCCGCCGAAAACTGTTAGTGAATTTTTATCTTTAACAAAATTTGTTCCTGTGGTGTCACCGCCAGACTCCACACTTGCTAGGTGATAGCTTTTAAATCGGCCGCGGTCCATTAGTATACGTCGGGCCCGCGTGTCGCCACTGTCAGTAATTGCAGACCGAGCGCCGCCACACGGCAGGTCTAGAGAGACTTACTAGCACTCGCCCCAGTTGTACAGCCGACGTTGCTAGGAAAGGTTCACTGAGAATTACGCTCTCATTTGCCGAGACGATAGTTAGCATAGCCTTCAGTTAAGTCAATTGCTACGACCTAGCAAGGCGCCATTTATCCTTTGCTATGTATCTAATGAAGCATGTACAGTAACAAGACCAATGTTCACCAATTGTGGATTAAAGTTAAGTATTCCAGCAGCTACGTACTTTTCTTTATAGCATTCATTAAGTATCCTGTTTTAGACCTCACGCCATCCTGCGTGAGCTTATAGCGTGCATTTCGGCTTCCTCAAACAACACGGTGTTGGCACTTCTGCCGACACATCAGTTCCCCATGACGTGATCTGTCACCCCTATACGTTTGGCGCAAAGACTATGGAACACCCTATGTGATTACGTCGCTTCCTCCATATTCGGTTGTTTTCCTGGCGAAGAAACTAGATACAGTCAAAAAGATCGTCTCATCATACTTTTTTAAAATATAAAGAGCTGGCCGAACTTTAACGTAAGCAACATATTGCCAAGTGTTCCCTACATAAATGTCATTAGCGTGTACTGTGTAGTATGACTTATGTAAGATACGTGTAATATCTGTGAGTTTCTGCCAAATGTTCAACGAGACATTCTAAAGTTACCACAATAACTCAGCGGCATACACATCGCCAACATCACCCTTAGATAATTTCATTGCAGGGGAAAAATCCACGTAGTAGCAGCAATTATTTTCTGAAACACGTCGGCTGGAAAACGAAAAAGAAGAATCGTGACTGTCAGCAGTCAATACTATTGAACAACAAATAAAATTGTATTTCTTGCGGTGGCAGGGTGTCAACAAGTCCTTCATAATGGGCGAAATTAAATTAAAATATACGCAGTTACATATTTCGTAACACCTACTGAGTGCACCTTTAATTGCTGTCAGCCTGGTACTCATCTCATTCTTACTCTATGTTTTCAGCTTGAGTTTCCAGTTTGAAATTTCTTGAACGAGAGCACAGAAACGTTAGAATTCATATCGATGAATCCGGCTATAGCGTGGCTTGAACGGTGGCTGATGTAACGTATCAACAAGTAATGAATGACCCTCCATCTTAAGCTCCGAAAACCATAGCAAAGGTACACGAGTGACGAACCGCGTGTAGTCTTATAGATAAGTTTTTGGATGACACAATGCAGATCAAAGGCATTTCCCGTCGGAGACCTACTAGTGTAGTAGAAGAGGTAATGGCGAACACGTCCAGGGATCCCACTGCGCAATGCACCATTCAGAACCTGGTTCGGATTCCAGCCACAAAATTCAACACTACCACAGCAGAGATGACAATATCTTACCAGCTTGCCAGTGGAAGGCGACTACAACGCTCTCACGTGTCGAACATAATAACAAGACATATATAGATTAAATGACTATTCTGCCTACCGTCAGCTATTAATAAAGCTGCAGCAGGATAGAGTGACACCCTGACTCTACATTCTAGCCGTCGTCAAAAATCTGTGTGATTCCGCCACTCCGTCCACCTTCGGTTGCTTTCCTGATGAAGAAACTGATGGTTATTGTAAAAACTCAGATCACCACTGTGAATTAATGCGATACGTGCTACGATGACAGCTTTTCCAGCAATTGCATAATGAAAGACTTTGTGATTACATCATCACAAAGATTTTATTCTAGGAGTTCAATACTCTTCTACGATTCTACTTCCTATCGAAGATCCACCGTGGTAGAGCACCGTTTAGCCCCTTTGTAAGTAAACAAAATCTGTTGCCTAGCAAAACATTACATATTATTACTGATCTACATAGTATCAAATACTGATCTCACACATGAAACCCGAGATATCTTATAGTCTCTTAAGGACCCTAATCGGGTTTCGCCAAAATAGACGGTCGTAATGAAAAAATAAATTTTAAATTGTGACAGAAGCTTAAAAACCGGTGGGACCACTAATGCAGCAGCAATTGTGGTATATTTTGAATTTTTTTTCTACTAAGGCAAGGCACTAGATGCATTCTTTATTGGCCGTAGAGACATTGGCTAACACTAATACGAGTACAGTTCTTATCACCAAGAGTAGATCAACTCGTGTGTACCATAGGTGGCCGAAACTGATTATACTGAAATTACAAGTGTATCTGAGGCTAACGAATTTCCAGCAGCTGAACGATTGACAAATGCAGATCGTGCACTTGCAAATATATTTAGAGTCTGTTTTAACCCTTTGTGACCGCAACAGCGTGTTTCATTGAATAAAGATAACCTTTAAAACGTTGTCACATCGACCACTAAATGAAATCTCTCATATGACTCCCTAAACAGCCCAACCAAATTGTAGACACGACGACAGCGATCAGCTTCGTTCTAGTGAAGTGCCACGTATGTGAATGGAGGCACAATGTTTGATCTGTATAATAACATGGAATGACAAAAAGCATTCGAAAAACAAGAACTCGGCAGCGCGGAATACAAATGTAAAGCAATGTAATGGCCGGTTGCAATCAGTCTGAAAGCACACTGGCATTCCAAAAAGTAAGTAAACGCCGGTGACGAAAAAACAGCTATGCAGTTCCGCTATCCTTGGACTCATAAAGAAGGGGACATTACCATGAAGTTGTGATATAAAGCTGAAGTGAGTAAACCCTTGCTACTAAGTACACAATTAACTAAAATCGAGGACTAGGGAATCTTAATGCATAACGTTAAATAGAGTAGGTTCCGATATGTAATAGCAAACAATGACAGGTAAACTTGATCATGTTCGATCTGGTATTATAATGTTAGCAACAAATGGCTCAAAAAAATTCAAAATGTGTGCCGTTTTATGAAAGAGAACAAGTTACTGGAAAATATTTCTTTTTAATATTAAATGAATTTTCCATCGATCCTTGGCACAATATGACAGTTAAAAGGGAAAACATTCCTTGTGTACTGCTAAATGCTCTTTGCTCGGTCACGAAGCAGCTTTCGGCTTCTCTGGTCATTTTCACGTGACAGTTGAATGTCACAAACACAGACATATCAGTAGAACGGAGGTGATGGTAACTTGAACAGAAAAATTATGATAATGTCAGTAGTAAAATAAAATCAGGCAACGCTAGTGGAATTAGACTACGAATTGAGGCACTGAAATTAGCAGATAGCTTTAGCTATTTTGGCAGCAAATTAAGTGACCGTGACAAGAAGCACAAGGAGTATACAGTACAGGCTGCTAATGGCAAGGAAAGCTTTTCTCCTAAAGAGATGTTAGCTTCCTTTCAATATAAATTTCAAGTCCTGGTCCGGCTCACAGTTTTACTCTGTCAGGAAGGTTCGAGCATACATTATGTCTTCAGTAAGAGCCATGATTCGAGACCGCACTAAAACCGCTCCGCGACATTTGGCATACAAGTTAATATCACAGGAGCACTCACACAATGCTACAGAAACCGGAGAACGATCACCTTTATTCACGAGACCATCAACATACGTATACTCCAATCAAGAGTACTTTGTAAAAATCTCTTTTGTAGACTACCTGTATTTCCCAGTATCCCAGTTACGGGTCTGTCTGCTACCTACTTTATTACTATTTGGTCTATGTGATATTTTCATTTCATGTCGTCTGTAACTATCAAACCCAGGCATTTCTATGAGCTGACTAATTCCATTTGTTGGTCATCGATATTTCTGCGTTTTGGGAAATGGTCAGTTTTGATATCTATATATTTGAAGAAAGTTACCAACTTGTTCACCATTTTGAACAATCTTCAAGATCTGACTAGGTACTTTTGCAGATTTTTATTCCTGTAGTTTTTATCACAGACAGTTAACTGCATGTGTAAAGGTCTGAGTTTACCGTCAACATTATTCACCTGATCATTAATACACAACATGAAAGGCAAGAATTCTAACCTACATCCCTACAGCGTACCTGAAATTACTTTCACTTCAGTGACTCTCCAACCGAGACACTATTATTCTGTATTCGCCATTTCAAGAAATCTCCATCTAGTCATAAATTTCTTTTGGTAACCAATACGATCATGCTTACCTGAATTAAAAGCAAATGCATTTTAGAAGTGAAGAAGTACTGCATACACATGATGGCTTCCATCCATGGCTTTTAGGATGTCGTGAAGAAAATGTGTGAGTTGGGTGTCGCGTGACCGATGCTTCCGAAATCCAGACTGGTTGGCACGGACATGTTCATTTTGTTCGATGTTTCTTATCAAGCATGATCTCAAAATATTATCTATGGTTTTACAGGAGGTGGGTGTCAATAACATTGGAGGACTAGTTTATAGATCACGCCAGCTACCCTTCTCGTACTGGAATGACCTGTTTTTTCTTGCAGCCAATGGGTACAGATCTTTGTTCTTTTAATGTTAAAAGGCTACTGGGGCCTACCGCTGAAGCAAAACCAGTAAAGAATCTAATATGACATCTTAGCCCCGGGACTTCTTCACTTTGAACAATTTCCTCAACATCACTAACACTAAAAAGTATCGTTTAAAAATGTCAGAATCGCATAGGACAAGGTGACGTTTATGTGATAGTTTGCTACACTACTTGCCATTAAAATTTCTACACCAAGAAGAAATGTAGATGATAAACGGGTATTCATTGGACGAATATATTATACTAGAACTGACATGTGATTACATTTTCACGCAATTTGGATGCATAGATCCTGAGAAATCAGTACCCAGAACAACCACCTCTGGCCGTAATAACATCCTTGATACGCCTGGGCATTGAGTCAAACAGAGCTTGGATGGCATGTACAGGTACAGCTGCCCATGCAGCTCCAACACGATACCATAGTTCATCAATAGTAGTGACTGGCGTACTGTGACGAGACAGTTCCCCGGCCACCATTGACCAGACGTTTTGAATTGGTGAGATATCTGGAAAATGTGCTGGCGAGGGCAGCAGTCGAACATTTTCTGTATACAGAAAGCCCCGTAAAGGACCTGCAACATGCGGTTGTGTATTATCCTGCTGAAATGTAGGGATTCGCAGGGATCGAATGGAAGGGTAGAGCCACGGGTCGTAAAACATTTGAAATGTAACGTCCACTGTTCAAAGTACCGTCAATGTGAACAAGAGACGACCGAGACGTGTAACCAATGGCACCCCATACCATTACGCCGGGTGTCACGCGAGTATGGCAACGACGAATAAACGCTTCCAATGTGCGTTCACCGCGATGTCGCCAAACACGGATGCGACCATCATGATGCTGTAAACAGAACCTGGATTAATCCGAAAAAATGACGTTTTGCCATTCATGCACCCAGGTTCGTCGTCAAGTACACCATCGCAGGCGCTCCTGTCTGTGATGCAGCGTCAAGGGTAACCGCAGCTGTGGTCGCCGAGCTAATAGTCCAAGCTGCTGCAAACGTCGTCGAACTGTTCGTGCAGATGGTTGTTGTCTTGCAAACGTCCCCATCTTTTGACTCAGGGATCGAGACGTTGCTGCACGATACGTTACAGCCATGTGGATAAGATGCCTTTCATCTCGACTACTAGCGATACGAGGCCGTTGGGATCCAGCACGGCGTTCCGTATTACCCTCCTGACCCCACCGATTCTATATTGTGCTAACAGTCATTGGATCTCATCATTGGATCTGGACCAACGCGAGCAGCAATGTCGCGATACGATAAACCGCAATCGGGATAGGCTACAATTCGACCTTTATCAAAGTCGGAAACGTTATGGGACGCATTTCTCCTCCTTACACGAGGCATCACAACAACGTTTCATCAGGCAACGCCGGCCAACTGCTGTTTGTGTATGAGAAATCGGTTGGAAACTTTCCTCGTGTCAGCACGTTGTAGGTGTCGCCACCGGTGCCAACCTTGTGTGAATGCTCTGAAAAGCTAATCATTTGCAGAACTTTTTGATCCAGATAGTGAACTCTGTATAATTAAATTCTCAGTGATTTGCGGAACAATAGTATTCTCCAAAAATCTAACGACAGCTAAGTAGGAAGTACGGCCAAAATGGGTTTGTCTTTTCTGCTACCAGTTTTGATACTCTATTAACATTTTGCACTATTGATTTCGCGGAATGCTTCCGATTTTCAAGCGCGTTTTCTGTGTGCTGTGCCATTTATTCGATGTGTTTTCGATCTGAGAGGTGCTGCGTTGTTATGTTGTCTTTAATACAAAAAATATACGCAATTTTTAACTAACGATCAGCCTTTATATACAGTCAGTGATGACATTTTGTAAGAACTGATTACGGCTTTCGTATCGTCCGCTAGTGTGGAAACTCATTAAACGTCATATACAATTTTCTGTGCAGAGTACACAATGAATCTAGCAAACATTCATAAGCAGTTGCGAAGACTGACTGTTACTCGACGATGTCTGTTTCAAAAATATCGAAAGGTTATGGGTAACTAATTAGCACCATATTTTGAGGTTGATTTATTTGTGATACAGTGTTTCATATTATTTTTAGTAGTTTGTAGAACATGGCTAACAAGTTGAAAGTACCCTTAGAAATAGACGTACCTGAACATCGTAAGAAGACTGCCACGTCACAAGAACAAAGACTACACAAAGAAACTTTAATGTGGATGTGCACTTGTGTTAAATGTTGTTTGTACTGCCACTGTAGCATAAGCATGACGTTTGAACCCAAACACGTGATTAATTAAATAACTGAAGTCGTCAACAAATTTTGTGACTGAAAAATATTTCTTTTTAATATTAAATCAATTTTCCATCGATGCTTGGCACAATATGACAGTTAAAAGGGAAAACATTCCTTGTGTACTGCTAAATGCTCTTTGCTCGGTCACGAAGCAGCTTTCGGCTTCTCTGGTCATTTTCACGTGACAGTTGAATGTCACAAACACAGATATATCAGTAGAACGGAGGTGATGGTAACTTGAACAGAAAAATTATGACAATGTCAGTAGTAAAATAAAATCAGGCAACGCTAATGGAATTAGACTACGAATTGAGGCACTGAAATTAGCAGATAACTTTAGCTATTTTGGCAGCAAATTAAGTGACCGTGACAAGAAGCACAAGGAGTATAACTAGCGACCAGCCCGGCTACGTGGGCGTAGCACAGTTATCTACGGCCAGGCACTTCCCTGACACAGAGGTATAAATCAAATACACAAAACTTCCAGCGAATCAATTAGTGTAAACAGTATAAAACACCTAAAATAGTAGCTGACATTAATCTTCGCATACAGACATAAAAAAACGGTGGAGAACTTTAATTTATAATGGGCCTAGATAAGGCAATACTTCATTGTTCATTTAACTTCTTTCTTCTTTCGGCTAACTGGGATTGTCCTCAGTAAAGTGATCCACCTGTCCTACTTCTTTTTATCTGTACGTTCTTTTCAGGGCTGCTTTTTGTTCAAGGCTGCGTATTTCTAAAACGACTCCATAGTTTCAAAGATGTTTTTACACGTAGCCAACAGAGATGACGCTATACGTCGTCCACAGACTAAGTACACTCTTGTAAAATAGGTATTTAGCTTGATTATCTAGAGCATTATTTGCTTATATACATTTTTACAATTGTACTTGGTTCGCCGACCGCGGTAGCCGAGCGGTTCTAGGCGTTTCAGTCAGGAACCGCGCGACTGCTACGGTCGCAGCTTCGAATCCTGCCTCGGGCATGGATGTGTGTGATGTCCTTAGGTTAGTTAGGTTCAAGTAGTTCTAAGTTCTAGGGGACTGATGACCTCAGATGTTAAGTCCCATAGTGCTCAGAGCCATTTGAACCATTTTTTGTACTTGGTTCAGTGTCACGCCTGGTCTACTGAGGCTGCACTGCAATAGCCTGATCTTAACAACAAACAAAAAAATGAGTTTGGTTCTGACTTGTCAAGTAGGCACATGTTGATGGCGACAATCACCTGCAAACTTTTTATAACGCATGTATTGCCATTTTGGAATTTGTTATTAAGATCAGGGACTTTCAGTGCAGGCTTGAGACTGAACCAACTGGTTCGAAACAAGTCGCCAAATACAAGCACAGTAACTTTGAGGAATTTGTTAATAAACACATCATGGAAGTTGACGGCCCTGTGTCAACAAAATGTTGAAACTGAGAAAACCTCACATTGTAGATTTGTGATGCTTCTTATGTATTCTATTTTAAGTCAGTTAAGCCCATAATGTATCACGCATATATTATGACGATTTACTCAGGGTGGTCTATGTCACCATTAATTTTTATCACTCTTCATACTATTTCTTACAGCTTATTCATACATTTTTCCTATGTACCATTGCCTTGTTGCCTAAAACATCACATATTATTACATGTTTGAGAGTTATCCAGCTTAACGAGCTACCACTGCTCGTTTATACTCTGTTATCCTCGTAAACGGTGTATTGTGAGAAGAGTGAGTCCAGAATTTATATATCTTCGCTAACGACGTCAAATTACTGCCATGAACACAAATGGCGCCTGCGTCGTAATTCGCTACCACACCTGCGGCGTGACCCTTCACTCAGTCGCGGTTGGTGTTCATACCGAGCGGATTCCCTGCGACGAACTGTGTGAGTACAGTGTTTGTTTTTGGTTTCTTTCTCATCCGTCCAGCGCACTCGGACGTTACAGTTTTTTTTAAATTTTTGATTATTAGACCCTCTTTTTTCTAATTCCGTCTGATATGCAGTCATTTGGAGCCCTTGCATTGACTGGCTGGCTCCACGTTACATATTACCAGATACAATAAGTGAGTCGCCTTCTGAATTTACCAGATGTGTTGTATTCTGTTTCTTCCCTCCATTCCTTTGTCTGTTACAGATTTACAAACTGAATATGGCGATTTAACATCCCGAAAACTGTCATTATTCGAATAAATAATTCGTACGAGTGAAGAAGACCTCATTGAATTAGTAACCATGCCTTTCAATTGCGGACATCCTACTTACCAGATCGTATTACACCCTACTTGCTAGGTGTGCTCGTACAGATGTTTTGTCGAGGAACTACAGATTATCCGTATTACAAAAAAATGAGATAAAATATTAAATAAAACACGGAGCAGTTAATCAGCAAATTTCGGCAGAGGTTTTGACAGTATACTCAAATAAAAAAATGACACACAGAAAAAGCACAGTGACCAAATTTCAGTAATCCAGTAATTATTCATATTATTAAGATAGGTACCCTACGTATGGCAGTATACCTACTCCGTGGATGACGTATGGAGTTATCTGTGTTGACTACATGTAAAAACATCTTTGCCACTGTTTATGTAGATTAGCTAGTCTCATTGTGTACTTGCACAGAAAACTGTCTGCGATGTTTAATATGTGTTAGTTTCTGCACAGGTGGACCACACGTTAGCCATAAGTAACTCTTTCCAAATTTCACCACCAACAACAGAACATTACAGCACGTCACACATCGAAAACATGACGAATAAATTACGTGGAACGCAGAAGACGCGCTTGAAAATGGGAACCGTTTCCAAAAACGCGTCGCGCTAAATGTAAATGAAAAGAAAATCGTGACTGGTGGCACACAAGGTATTTCACAAACAAACCCATTGTTCTTACAGTCGCAGGCTTTCGCCAACCATTTGTAATGGATAGCATGGGAATACCGTCAAAGGGATGACAATAACAGCTGTCGGAAGCTCAGGGATTGTATTCTGCTTTAAATATTTCGAAAACCGACCAGATTTCTTTCGGTCTGGCCGCCGCTAAAATTTTGGGCATCTTTTTTTTGTAAACAACGTGTCTGTAGCGTGACGTAAACATCTTTTCAGGCAAAATACACATCAAAATTTCTCTCTTAGGCCGCCGAACTCACTGTTCTGTCCAGTTCTGTGCCAGTACAGGACAGAAACAGGTCGGACGCAGAGCGCATGCCTCCTGCGGATTTTACGGTTCCCCAAGCTTTATTTCACTAGCACGGACCCGGGACGCCGACAGTGCCTCTCCCCTAGTGCGCACTCGCCGGCCATTCATCGCTCGCCTGCAACTATTAATACGTAACAGAGGGAAAAGGGAGCGAGCGATCTGCCCGCGGCGAAGCCCGCGACCGACTTAATTATTCACCCCCGGACGTTCCATCACTTGTGCAAACATGGCGCGGGTGCCACATTCGGTGGAACAATGGGTTGCGGACAGCCTTCTGGTGCACGCGTGGCGTCCGCGCGCAAGTGTGTATGTATGTATGTATGTGTGTGTGTGTTTGTGTGTGTGTGCATGCATGCGTGGACGGTGGGCAAAAGGGCGCACCGGGTTGTGTCGCTGTCGTTGCCAGGTTTACGTTCCGCGTACTGCGTACATCGCGCCGTTGCAGCCCCCCACGCGAACAAGCAAAGGCAAGATAATCTGACGTCATTCCAGTTCTTCACTGTGATTCAATGTACCAGTTAAAATAATATTTTTCTTGCCAATACGTGAACAAATAGCGCTTTGTCACATATTCAGGAAAAGTCAAAATATAGCTGACAAGCAAAAGCTGAACTAATCGAATTTGAGATTTGAGAGGCAAATTTCGAAAGTTAAAGTTTGCCAACAGACCTGAGTAAAAAAAAAAAAAAAGAAAAAGAAGCGGTTTGGTTGGAAATCATCTGTTCATTCGTTCAGTGACAATATTGGAATGACACAGGGAAGGCCGAAATACTGAAATCGGGCTTCCGAAATTGTTTCACTGAGGAATATCGTAATTTGGTCCCTCCTTTCATCCATTGTGCTAAAGCCGAAATGGGATACACCGAGACAACCGATCTCGGAACAGAAAAGCAACTAAAACGGTAAGTAGTGGAAAGGCTTCAAGATCAGATGAGATACATATAACATTCTGCAAAGATTATGAGAAAGAACTTGCTCTCCGTCTGGCAACAGTTTATCGTACGTCGCTGGAGCAACGCAAGGTACCTGTGGCGACTAGGGAAAAGGGACAGATAATTCCCATTTTAAAGAGGAATCTTAGGGCGGGTGCACATGAGTATAGACCTCTATCGTTGGCGTAGTTCTGTTTTAGGATTATGGAACGTGTTTTATGTTCAAGAATTGACTGTTTCGGAGAACTAAAATCGCTTCCATAAAAAGTGGCGTGGATTCCGCAAACAGAGATCTTGGAAAACTGAGCTCTCCTTGTTCCTCCGTGAGATCAAAATGGTTAAAATTGCTCTATGCACTATGGGATTTAACATCTGAGGTCATCAGTCACCTAGACTTAAACCTAACTAACCTAAGGACATCACACACATCCATGCCCGAGACAGGATTCGAACCTGCGACTGTAGCAGCAACGCGGTTCCGGTCTGAAGCGCCTAGGACCTCTCGGTCACAACGGCCTGCGCCGTGAGATCCATAGCGTTATTGACAACGGCGCTGAGGCTGATGCCGTTGTTCCTTGACATCGGGAACGAATTTGACGCCGCCTCGCACTGATTTTTAATGAGAAAAAAAAACGAGCTTACTAAGTATCGGAACAGATTTGCGGCTGGATTCAAGACGTAGTTACGGACAGAATTCAACACATCGCTCTTAAAGGAACAAAATCGGCTAATTTAAATGTAATTTAATGTGTACTCCAAGGAATTGTGATAGGAACGGTTACTGGTTGCAGTGTACATTAAGTGGACTAAGAGAAAACATCGGAATGTCTTTAACACTATTCACATATGATGTGGTTGTCTGTAACAAAGAAACAACACTAGAAGACAGTATCGATTTTCAGATTGAAATACGAAAGACTGCTGAATGGCACAGGCTATTGCAGTTCACCCTGAACGTAAAGAAATATAGCATATTATGCATACACAGCAAATGAAATCCACTACTGTACTTTTGATGACAAATTCATGGAAACAGTGACTACCGTGAAATATCTAGGACTAACTTTCCAGTGCGACTGTAAGTGGAATCACACAAAGTAACTAATAGGAAGAGCAGATGGTAGACTGAGATTCATAGGAAGAATCTTAAGGAAACGTAACTTATCCACGAAGGAAGTGGCATACAAGAGACTTGTTTGACCGATTTTATAGTTCATCTATCTGGGATCCTTACCAGACAGGACTGATAGAAGAGATAGTGTAGATCCAACGAAGAGCGGCGCCTTTACTCATGGAATCGTTTGGTCGGAGCGAGAAAGTGACAGAGATGACCGACTAAATCCAGTAGTTGGCATACGAGAGAGATGTTCTGCATCACGGAGATGATGATGTCCCATACTCCGACGAACGTAGGGAACGATGCGGGAGACCAGCACCGCCGACTAGGCAAGGTCCTAGCGGAGTTGGTTTGCTATTGCCTTCCTCCGACCGTAATGGGGATGAATGATGATGATGAAGACAATACAACAACACCCAGTCATCTTGAGGCAGGGAAAATTCCTGACCCCGCCGGCAATTGAACCCGGGACCCCGTGTGCGGGAAGCGGGAACGCTACCGAAAGACCACGAGCCGCGGACCATCACGGAGAGGGTTAGTATTGAAATTTCAAAAGAGCACTGTCCGGGAAGAGTCAGACAGCATATTACTTTCTCCGACGTGCATCTCGCGAAATTACCGCAAAGCGAAAGTTCGAGAAATTAGTGGTAATAAAATGGCTTACCGACAATCGTTCTTCCCACGTGCCCTTCACGCGTGGAGCAGGAAAGGGGGACTACTTCCTGGCACCATAAGTACCCTCCGCCCCACGCCGTTAGGTGGCTTTCTTGGTATGATGGAGATTAAACAGGGAAACACCGTGAATCATTGAAATTTATTTGGTATCGTGGAATCTGTAAAAGACTCGAGTAAAAACGCAAGGTTTCTGTGAGCGCCTGCATCGTCGTCTGGCGCTACATCAGTCTGTCGTGCAACTGCAGAGACTGCCACTTTTACGCCCAAAGGACAAAACCTGATTTGGTGGATTACGTCAGTGTGACGTCACGGAAACGACGAATGCTGAGATAACGCTCTGTGGATACACAGATTACCTTTGAATTTGCTGTCAACATCAAATATTGTTTGTCTTTCATGTAAGTACATACTAGACACTGACTCATCTTCTATCGCAGCATAACACATGACTCAGGGTACGCACTTTAAAGCAGGCAGAATCTTCGAAATTGGACAGTCGCAATAAGCTTAAAACGAACAAACGTTTCTTCATTGATCATTTGGGTCTCAGGTAATGGGTCGATAACGAACGGACACGTTCGAAACTAGTCAACATTGTGAGCGCAACTAAGACGGGAAAAATGAATATGTAACAGAATTTTCCTCACGTTAAGCTATTTTTGCTATGTATCAAATGTTTGACAGTGCGCTACGGTCTTCATAGATAATATTTTGCTTCTCACGGGGACTAGACATAATGCCTTAGAGAAACAATCTACCTGTCTTCTAGAGTTGTTGTTATTACATGTTTCGCCTTCAGGTTAAAGATGTATGTGTCCTGATGTTGATGCAAGTTGAAACATAACTAGCGACCAGCCCGGCTACGTGGGAGTAGCACAGTTATCTACGGCCAGGCACTTCCCTGACACAGAGGTATAAATCAAATACACAAACCTTCCAGCGAATCAATTAGTGTAAACAGTATAAAACACCTAAAATAGTAACTGATATTAATCTTCACATACAGACATAAAAAACCGGTGGAGTACTTTAATTTATAATGGGCCTAGATAAGGCAATACTTCATTGTTCATTTAACTTCTTTCTTCTTTCGGCTAACTGGGATTGTCCTCAGTAAAGTGATCCACCTGTCCTACTTCTTTTTATCTGTACTTTCTTTTCAGGGCTGCTTTTTGTGCAAGGCTGCATTAAGCGAACTAGGGTCTGCCAAGTGATAGATTTTGCACAAGCCGCTTTACTCCACTCAGTCCACTTAGGTAGTACCAACGGACCGCACCGTGCAGTGAAATCAGGCTGCGCAGCTGAGGCGGCGTGTACCGCTGCCTATGACGCACCACAAGAGGATGATTTTTGTCCCTTTTTTAATAAGGTACAGCTGTAATTACATCTTGAACTATAATACACTAAATTTTGAAATGGATTATTGTTAAAAATTAAATTTTCTACAAGGGATTAAGAAGCGTCAGAGATAGTTGTCCCTTCACCGTCACTGCATAGGGAGGCGGTTTCCTCGAGCCCGATGTCCCAGGGCAGAGCAACCCAACGTTAGTTAAGAATATAAGATAAATCACGTCTCGTTTGACAGAGCTCTGAAAGACATGAGTCGAAACAAGGCCCCGGGAGTAGACAACATTCCATTGGAACTACTGACGGCCTTGGGAGAGCCAGTCCTGACAAAACTCTACCATCTGGTGAGCAAGATGTATGAAACAGGCGAAATACCCTCAGACTTCAAGAAGAATATAATAATTCCAATCCCAAAGAAAGCAGGTGTTGACAGATGTGAAAATTACCGAACAATCAGTTTAATAAGCCACAGCTGCAAAATACTAACAGGAATTCTTTACAGAGGAATGGAAAAACTAGTAGAAGCCGACCTCAGGGAAGATCAGTTTGGATTCCGTAGAAACACTGGAACACGTGAGGCAATACTGACCTTACGACTTATCTTAGAAGAAAGAATAATGAAAGGCAAACCTACGTTTCTAGCATTTGTAGACTTAGAGAAAGGTTTTGACAATGTTGACTGGAATACTCTCTTTCAAATTCTAAAGGTGGCAGGGGTAAAATACAGTGAGCGGCAGGCTATTTACAATTTGTACAGAAACCAGATGGCAGTTATAAGAGTCGAGGGACATGAAAGGGAAGCTGTGGTTGGGAAGGGAGTAAGACAGGGTTGTAGCCTCTCCCCGATGTTATTCAATCGGTATATTGAGCAAGCAGTAAAGGAAACAAAACAAAAATTCGGAGTAGGTATTAAAATCCATGGAGAAGAAATAAAAACTTTGAGGTTCGCCGATGACATTGTGATTCTGTCAGAGACAGCAAAGAACTTGGAAGAGCATTTGAATGGAATGGACAGAGTCTTGAAAGGAGGATATAAGATGAACATCAACAAAAGCAAAACGAGGATAATGGAATGTAGTCGAATTAAGTCGGGTGATGATGAGGGAATTAGATTAGGAAATGAGACACTTAAAGTAGTAAAGGAGTTTTGATATTTGGGGAGCAAAATAACTGATGATGGTCGAAGTAGAGAGGATATAAAATGTAGACTGGCAATGGCAAGGAAATCGTTTCTGAAGAAGAGAAATTTGTTAACATCGAGTATAGATTTAAGTATCAGGAAGTCATTTCTGAAAGTATTTGTATGGAGTGTAGCCATGTATGGAAGTGAAACATGGACGATAAATAGTTTGGACAAGAAGAGAAAAGAAGCTTTCGAAATGTGGTGCTACAGAGGAATGCTGAAGATTAGATGGGTAGACCACATAACTAATGAGGAAGTATTGAATAGGATTGGGGAGAAGAGAAGTTTGTGGCACAACTTGACCAGAAGAAGGGATCGGTTGGTAGGACATGTTCTGAGGCATCAAGGGATCACCAATTTAGTATTGGAGGGCAGCGTGGAGGGTAAAAATCGTAGAGGGAGACCAAGAGATCAATACACTAAGCAGATTCAGAAGGATGTAGGTTGCAGTAGGTACTGGGAGATGAAGAGGCTTGCACAGGATAGAGTAGCATGGAGAGCTGCATCAAACCAGTCTCAGGACTGAAGACCACAACAACAACAACAACGTCTCGGATGTCACGATTCGATTCTTCTGTAGTATATCTTTAATAATATCTACGTCTTGTTAGCGTTTTTGTTATATATGTGTATTAATTAGCTATATTAGCTGTTAAACAAGGGAAATGGCCTTGCCGCAGTGGCTACACCGGTTCCCGTGAGATCACCAAAGTTAAGCGTTGTCGGGCGTGGTCGGCACTTTGATGGGTGACCATCCAGGCCGCCATGCGCTGTTGCCATTTTTCGGGGTGCACTCAGCCTCGTGATGCCAATTGAGGAGCTACTTGACCTAATACTAGCGGCTTTGGTCAAGAATACCATCAAAACGGCCGGTATAGCTGTGTGCTGACCACAATCCCCTCCTATCCGCATCCTCCTTTGAGGATGAGGCGGCGGTCGGACGGTCCCGATGGGACGCTTGTGACCTGTAGACGGAGTGGTTCTAGTTGTTGAACACAGTCTATTTTTTAAGGTGACTCATGGTACAATAACCAGCAACTACCTATCCTGAAACTTCCTGGCAGGTTAAAACGGTGTGCCGGACCGAGACTTGAACTCGGGACCTTTACCTTTTGCGGCCAAGTGCTCTACCAACTTTTTTCATTTTGTTCGTTGTGGTTTGTTGTATTTTGGTGTATCGTACGTCACGTGACATCCGTTGAAGTTCGTTGTCGACCCTTTTACTCAATTTTTTATTACAGAGAGCCGCTAGCTTCCTGACCGAACACTCTTAGCTACCGTGCGGCGACCAACTCAGCCACCCAAGCATGGCTCACGCCCGTTCTCACAGCACAGGTACTGGCGGAAGTAAAGCTGTGAAGAGGGGGCGTGAGCCGTGTTTGGGTGGCTGAGTTCGTAGAGCACTTGCCCGCCAAAGGCAAAGGTCCCAAGGTCGAGTCTAGGTCTGGCTCACAGTTTTAATCTGCCATAAAGTCTCATATCAGTGCACGCTCTGCTGCAGAGTGATATTTCATTCTGGAATTATCTATCGCACTTAATTTATTGACAGGTGTCTGTTCCACTTTCTCGTGTGTTACTATTTCTACATTCAGATTAGTTTCTTTTGTGTTTTGAGTTTATTCGTCTCCTCGTTGTACTTGTGGTAATTTTGTGGGGTACATTATTGCTTTTTTTTTATTAATTCAATCGGATTACATGTCTCAACACATGTTTTGCATTGCACCTGGCACAATAATTGGCCCGGATCTATCCTATTTAATCTATTGACAGGTTTCTATTCTGATTCGTATGTGTCTTACTGAAACGTCCCCCTAGAAAAATTATACATGACTGTGCTTAAACTGACACACAGTATTTTTAGCGCAACGCAATCTGACTTTCTAAAATCCCTACAAAAGAATTGCTCTGACTAACATTAACCTATACCTTTCACAAATCACTTACCTTACCAAAAATCTTCGTTACTCGAACTACTGCAACACAGCGAGCGCCACTACTGCCAGCTAAATAAAAGATTCAAACTACTGAAGGCACTAACAACTGATACGCATAGTTGGCAAATGAAAGATTTTGATAGAGAAAAAACAATGTATTTACCTTAACAGTGTTCAAAAGTCATAATATATATAGCAGTTCATGACATCCAGTCTTACAAATTTCAAAACTTCGCCATTTCTCTTCCCACATCCACCAGTGCTGGCGGCTCACCTCCAACTGCGCAACGCTACGCGCTGTTAACATCCAGCTGCCCAACACCACAATGGCGAGTATTACAACAATGCAAAGCAGCCACAGACTGCACACAGCACAGCCAGTGATTTTCATACAGAGCGCTACGTGGCATTACGAATAAGAAAACATAAACAGCCTACTTACATTACTATGTCATCATTTAGTGTTTTGTACGTCGTTCCTGGTGATACGTACACCTTCATCTACTGTGCCATCTCTAGTTTGTATTTTTATCAAATCCTTGTGATCCCTTGTGGTTATTTAACGCCTTTACACACTCCTGCTCGTTTATTTTCTTAATATATTGCAGTATGCGTACAAAGCAGATTAAAGTGGACTGACAACCAGAATCTATGTTCATGGGAGGAGCAATAAGAAACTGTTAGCCACACAAAGAAATACACTCACGTTCATAAATTAAGCATAATGCTGGTAATGCTTATACATGGTGAAACAACGCTCTGGTGGGCGGTTTGTAGGTTTAAATCACCTCGGGATATGATCATGTTGTGCATCTGACGTGCGGTCGTCGCACGGTGGCTCCGGCAGCAGACAACAGACGCAGAGGTGTGTTGGTGCATGTCAGAGTACGGTGCAGCGAGTAAGTGTGCACACGTTTTCAGACTACTGTGTGTTGAAAATGTCTCAAAGAACACATATTGATGACGTTATAAGGGGTAGAACACTAGGGCGACTGTAGGCTTGTCAAGCACAGCAGGTCGTAGGACGGGCCCTCCGTGTGCCACAAAGTGTGATCTCAATATTATTGCAACGATTCCAGCAGACAGGAAACGTGTCCAGGCGCTACAGTACGGGACGTCTACAGTGTACAACACCACAAGAAGACGGATATCTCACCATCAGTGCCCACAGACGGCCACGGAGTACTGCCGGTAGCCTTGCAATGGACCTTACCGCAGCCACTGGAACAGTTGTCTCCACACCCACAGTCTACAGTCGACTGAACAGACATGGTTTATTCGCCCAGAGACCTGCATGGTGCATTCCACTGACGCCTGGTCACAGGAGAGCCCGTATAGTCTGGTGTCAAGAACACAGTACAT
Source organism: Schistocerca nitens (assembly GCF_023898315.1). Classification (NCBI taxonomy): domain Eukaryota; kingdom Metazoa; phylum Arthropoda; class Insecta; order Orthoptera; family Acrididae; genus Schistocerca; species Schistocerca nitens. Next base: position 76,676,251 of record NC_064614.1, read on the forward strand.
GGTCATTGGAATAGTGGTCCCAGGTTATGTTCACAGACGAGTCCAGGTATAGTCTGAACAGTGGCTCTCGCCATGTTTTCATCTGCCGTGAACCAGGAACCAGATACCAACCCCTTAATGTCCTTGGCAGGGACATGTTTGGAGGTCGTGGTTTGATGGTGTGGGGTGGGACTATGACTGGTGCACGTACACCCCTGCATGTCTTTCACAGAGGAACTGTAACAGGTCAGGTGTTTCGGGACATCGTTTTGCACCAGTATGATGTCCGCGTTTTCAGGGGTGCAGTGGGTCGCACCTTCCTCGTGATGGATGATAACGCATGGCCCCACCGAGCTGCCATCATGGAGGAATACCTCGAGACAGAAGATATCAGGCGAACAGAGTGGGCTGCCTGTTCTCCAGACCTAAATCCCATCCAGCACGTCTGGAATGCTCTCAGTCTATGTTTCGCTGCACGTCTCCAAACACCTACGACACTTCAGGAGCTCAGACTGGGACTGGTGCAAGAATGGGAGGCTATATCCCCTCACCTGCTCGACCACCTGATCCAGACTATGTCAACCCGTTGTGCGTCCTGTTTACATGTGCATGGTGATCATATCCCATATTGATGTCGGGTTACATGCGCAGGAAATAGTGCCGTTTTGTAGCACACGTGTTTCGCGACAGTTTTCTCAACTTATCACCAATACCATGGACTTACAGATCTGTGTATTACGTGTTCCCTATGTGCCTATGCTTTTAGCGCCAGTTCTTTGTAGTGCCACATTGTGTGGCACCACATTCTTCAGTTATCCTGAATTAATGTGCATGAGTGTAAATGGAAGACAAACTGAAACACTTTGCTTATCAGTGACACGTATCAAGGGCCTCAGTGAACAATCAAGACTTGCATGCAAGCTTTTGGCCGCAGTATCTACTAGCACTATCGCGTTAGTGGACGGCGCCACGTGACAAACTTGTGATTGCGGTGGTACCTCACGTTGGAGCAGGCTACGGTTGTGTAAGTAGGCTGTTTAGGTCTTTTTATTGGTAACGCCACCTCTGTATGAAAATCACTGGCTGTGCTGTGTGCAGTCTGTGGCTGCTTTGCATTGTTGTAATACTCGCCATTGTAGTGTTAGGCAGCTGGCTGTGAACAGCGCGTAGCGTTGCGCAGTTGGAGGTGAGCCGCCAGCAGTGGTGGATGTGGGGAGAGAGATGGCGGAGTTTTGAAATTTGTCATAAACTGCTATATTTATATATGATGATATCAAGGTAAATACATTGTTTGTTCTCTATTAATATCTTTCATTTGCTAACTATCCCTATCAGTAGTTAGTGCCTTCCATAGTTTGAATCTTTTATTTAGCTGGCAGTAGTGGCGCTTGCTGTATTGCAGTAGTGGGAGTAACGAAGATTTTTGTGAGGTAAGTGATTTGTGAAAGGTATAGGTTAATGTTAGTCAGGGCCATTCTTTTGTAGGGAATTTTGAAAGTCAGATTGCGTTGCGCTAAAAAATATTGTGTGTCAGTTTAAGCACAGTCAGGTATTAATTTTTCAAAGGGGACGTTTCAGTTGGAGCAAGTATCCCGAATACATCTGACCTGACCGCCATATCGATGCTCGTGTTGGGTGGGAAGACCTAATCAGTGTCAGAAAGTAAACTTACCTCACAGGATAAGTTGCTGATGTAGGAAAGCTCCAAAAAAGAACTGCATGTATCGTCACATGTTCATTTAATAAGGGCGAGAGCACCGCCAAGATAGCTCATCCAATCTATGGGACTCACTGCTGACAGATAGTTGTTGTGGATCATGAAGTGTTTTACTTTTAAAATAACGAAAGCATATTTCGAGTGTGTGTGTGTGTGTGTGTGTGTGTGTGTGTGTGTGTGTGTGTGTGTGTGTGAATACCCAAGGGACCAAACTGCTGAGGTCATCGGTCCATAGGCTTACACATTGCTTAAACTAATTTATGTTAGAACAACACATACACCCATGCCCGAGGGAGGACTCGAACCTTCGGCGGGAGGGACACACGATCCATGGCATGGTGCCTCTAACCACGAGGTCATTCCTCGCGGCTGAGTATTTCGAGAAGAAATATTAGTTTCTCCCACATATACGTCGTGAACGTACCGTGACTGCAAAAGATGAACTTCTAAAAGTTTTGGGGAGGCGAACCGATGGCGCTTCGTGCCATGCACCGATTTATACTGGAGCAGTTTGGGGGGGGGGGGGGATGATAGTGGTACTAGAAAGAACCAGCGCCATGCATCCTAAGTGGCTTGCGAAGTATAAACGTAAATGTGTACAACCTCTGCACCCTTTCACCAAATAGGAAATTAGTGGAAACTGCAAAATCACCCCGTGTGTGACAAGAGAGAGAAAATGCGAGTAGCGAGCAGCAGGAAACCATTTAGCGAATGTTCATCGCACGCCGACGTTGTAGGTCGTTTCCTCGACTGTCAGGCAGGTTTCCGCCGAATGGCAGCCGATTTATCGATTTCACTGCTCCAGCCCTGTTTCTGAAACTGCCAGAGGCACATTTCGCGTAACTCGACACCCGCTGGCCGACGTAATTAGCTGTGACAACTGAGAACGACCCAGAAGTGATCTCTTCCACCTAATGGATCGGGCCGACTGAAAGCTGCGTTCGCCCCTCAGCTACACCTCAGACAAACACGGGCGGATTTCCTGCCTCCTGGTTAATGTGCCTAGCACCGAAAATGCCTTTCCGTATAAAATTCCTTCTTTCATCTGCTTTTTAGGTGGACTACAGAATTAATGCTCGATCTGTATCTATACTCGGCAAACGACCTATACGATGTGTGTGGGGGGAGTATATCTTTTATCGTTGTGCATTTAGGAACAACGTCGATAAACTTTACAATGAACAAATTCTCTGATTTTTCTGTCGTGGTCACTTCGCGAGACGTATGTGAGAGTTCGTCACATGTTACCCGACTCTCTATACCGACTGTGTAAGTGCTTTCAAAGTAGGAAATGCATTGTCACTGGAGTTTCCTGATGATAAAACGAAGGCTTTCACTACCGGGTGACAGCTGGTAAGCCTGTCGGGGTATAAGGCCGTGGTCCTGGAAACTCTTCTGTTCTTAACGTTTCGACCAGAATTACGCTGAACTTCTTCAGACGCGTTTCTCCTCGGTTGAGTTTTGCCGACTGACCGAACGGACGCCTCAGGGCGACATATACACTATAAAAAGGGGGCGTCGCCGAGTTTCAAGTGATAAGCAGGGATGTCCGCAGCTCGCGGTCGTGCGGTAGCGTTCTCGCTTCCCACGCCAGGGTTCCCGGGTTCGATTCCCGGCGGGGTCAGGCATTTTCTCTGCCTCGTGATGACTGGGTGTTGTGTGATGTCCTTAGGTTAGTTAGGTTTAAGTAGTTCTAAGTTCTAGGGGACTGATGACCATAGATGTTAAGTCCCATAGTGCTCAGAGCCATTTGAACCATTTTTGATAAGCAGGGATGATCCTTGTCAAAGTTCGCAAGTCAGCAAGACTTAACGAAGAAACAACGCTTCTGAAGATTCCAGCGCAGTTCTGGACGAAACATTAGGGACAGAAGAGTTTCGTGGACCACAGCCTTATACCCCGAAAGGTTTACCAGCACCAACCAGAGTTTCCTGTTAAAACAAGGCTACGCTGAGGGCGTGTTCGAGTAACGACGCTATTTAATGTCTATGGAGAGGAGCAAATGTGAAGGCGTCAGAGTCTCTATGAAGGGACGATATCTTGTACACACTTCTCTTCGCTGATGACAAGGTCATCCTAGCAGAAGACCAGAATCACGCTGAGTACACACTTCGGAGGTTAAAGAAGCATATGAAAGACGGGGCCTCACAATTAGCTTGACAAAAACTTAATATATGAAGGCGATAATATCCTACAAGATTTGGAGCTTGGAGCCAAGAAAATGAGGGAATGTAAGTTAAGCATCTGAGTGCTATAAAAAAAATTGTTCAAATGGGACTTAACTTCTGAGGTCATCAGTCCCCTAGAATTTAGAAATACTTAAACCTAACTAACCTAAGGACAGCACACACATCCATGCCCGAGGCAGGATTCGAACCTGCGACCGTAGCGGTCGCGCGGTTCCAGACTGCAGCGCCTAGAGCCGCTCGGCCACTCCGGCCGGCGAGTGCTATCACATCACACGGAAAATGTAAAGAAGATGTAAATAAATATATGTTGCAGGGCAAGTAATTAGAATTCGGTGCTTTCGAATAAAAAATAACAGAAACTTTGAAACTGGTAAAATATCGTTCAATTGTTAAAAACATCGCTACGGACGGAACAGAAAAGTAGGAAGTAAGCAAGCGTCAGAGAAACAATTTACTTGTGGTAGGTATGCACATTTGGAGGCGAACTTCTCGCGCCCCCAAGCTTGACCATGTACCAAATACAAACATAAAAGATGCTCTTGGTGTTGATAAAGCAGTAACAGTTCAAAATGGTTCAAATGGCTCTGAGCACTATGGGACTCAACATCTTAGGTCATAAGTTCCCTAGAACTTAGAACTACATAAACCTAACTAACCTAAGGACATCACACACACCCATGCCCGAGGCAGGATTCGAACCTGCGACCGTAGCAGTCCCGCGGTTCCGGACTGCAGCGCCAGAACCGCTAGACCACCGCGGCCGGCGCAGTAACAGTGAGGAAGAGATAAAACTTCTTAAATGGAATGAACATCTAGGATGGAGAGATAAAACGTCTAACATGATATGGGCATCAAGAAAGGATGGACGATAGCCAACAGCCAAAGAAAAGTGGCGGGTTCATACCTCAGCGTAAAGAAGAACATGTAGGCTACCTAGGAGGAGGTGGTGTCGATATGTCCACGATGCGGTGAATGCCAGAGGACTACAAGAAGGAGACTGGCAATATAGGAGGAAGACGCGAAGCGAGAACCGACGTCAGGTCTTAGAATAGGTACTCACAATGATCGAAATGACGATGCTCCCGTAGTAGAAAAAGTAAATCTCTCTCTATCATGCATAACGCCTCTTTTGTAGTGTCTACAATAGGAATTTGTTGAACTACTACTCCGTAATGCTCTTGTACTAGCTAAACGATCCCGTGGTGAAACCCGCCGCTATTCGTTGGATCTTATTTATTTCCACCAACCCAACCTTATAAATGTCTCAGACCACTGAGCAACACTCAGGAGTCGGTAAAAGTAGGATTTTGTAAGCCATTTATTTCGTTGGTGTGTTACATCTTCTTAGATTCTTCCAATCAATATTTTTCTCGCATTTGACGTTCCGGAAATAGTTTTATTGGTCATTCCTTTCAGGTACGCTGCCTCTGGACGATTATTCCTTTGTAATTTAGGATCTCTTACTATTTACAGTGATTTATCACCAATGGCATAATCATAACGCAATGGTTCCTTTCGCCTCTTTATGCGCATATCGTTACATTTATTTGCCTTCAGGAACTAGTGCCATTCTCTTCACCAATCAAAGATCCGTCACAGTATTCTGCATTTATCCACAGTCTTGTGGCATGCATCCTTTGTATAGACAATAGTATAATTTGCGAACAGCTTCGTCTAGCTTAAAATGTTATTCACTTAATCATTTATGTACATTATAAACGGTAACGGCTTATAAAGCTCCATTAGGGAAATTCTGTGAAACCACGTAACATTTCTCCCCCTTCACTATCTTTAAAAATTGTTTATATAGTGGTCGCAAATTTAATCAAGGCCATCGAAATTTATTTAGTTTAGGGCTAAGAAGTTACACAGAGATTAACAAGTGCCTATTTCAAAACCCATCGTCCTGTTTCGATCATTGGTGTAGTTCCCAGCTTTCGTTGATTTGAAATTTAACAGATAATATAACTTGGTTCAAAATGGTTCAAATGGCTCTGAGCACTATGGGACTTAACATCTGTGGTCATCAGTCCCCTAGAACTTAGACTATTTAAACCTAACTAACCTAAGGACATCACAAACATCCATGCCCGAGGCAGGATTCGAACCTGCGACCGTAGCAGTCGCGCGGTTCCGGACTGAGCGCCTAGAACCGCTAGACCACCGCGGCCGGCAATATAACTCGTTTTGATATATTTAATAGTTAAGTAATTAACGTCACTATTTATTACATAGTAAATTTAACCTAAAAATATCTCAGTTTATACTACCACTCATGACTGTTTTACACAATTTTATTCTTTCGGAAGATCTCCCACATTTACTGAGTCTTAAATTTCTCAACACGCATTTGTCTGTTAATCGTAACGATTTGAGCTCCTAAGCTTCCGACGTGATCAGCTCATGGCCTGTCATTACAGTGCTTTCCCCTCAATTCTTTAATTAATAAGCTTCGTGTTACTGTACATCCACATCTTACTTTGCTTCAGTCTTTGCGTTACGATGATGACAATATTCAGCATGACTCGTTCCAGTTAAGATTGTTCGTACTTCCCATACCTCCACACTTCCATACTCGACGTTCTGTTTCTACCCTCTGAGTCGCATTCGTACTGCCCACTGACCAATACAAACAGCACGCGTTCTGAGCTCGAAAAAGTTCATCGAAAAGACTATGTCCAGTGAAAGACCTCCTTTCAAATAATATGGCGGTCTGGTCGATATGGTTACCTCACAAACGTTAATTGTTTACCGCCGATAGTAAACTACGCAGTTCTGTATCTATTTTCCAGAGATGGATAGAAACTTTGCTTACATCCAAAGTGTAAAAGTCGCGAATCAGATATACAATATATCTCAGGAGGAATCGCTAATACGGTTTGTCCATAAATTATCTTTACGACGTAAGACTTTACCAACTTCAAAATATACTAGGTATCAACAAATTGTTTTCGACATGTGATAACTCCCAGGGTTTTCTTTATCTTCCATGCGACGCAATTTTGACGCAAAATTGAACCAGAAAACTTGATTAAATATGGACGTCGCAGAAGGAAGTTCACAGTGTGACCTGGCGATGATGTCCGATACCCAAATGCAACGAAACTTTCAAACACGGTTTTATAAATGATCTAATGTAACTAACTGAGGTTACAGGACTAAAAGAATGGAAGGCACGCATCCGCAATGAATTTGAACTAGTAACAGTGGAGATTTTGAATCGTACCTGAAGAGAAATGGAATTCCTACTAGTCATTATCCGTGCCACTAACGATGCACACATTGATGTGTAAAACTGAGAAAACAAAACTTTATAAGTTATTTTATCAAATACTCAAAACCATTTGTCAATATCTAGTATAGTTTTATACATATTAAATTCTTAAGTTGTACAGATAATTTATAGACATCCATTACTTTAGGAGGTGGTAGTATGGGCTAATTCGAATAAAATATCCATATAACATGTGTCCAAATTTTGATTCCAGAGTGACGGCTCTCTAACTACTTCCTCATTATAATCTCTGGTTAAGGCATTCACCCTATTGACTTGAGTCTTCCATTGTATAGCTGATCAGTTGCAGTGTTCTTCTAAAACTGTAATAAGACCAGGAAATCGACGCCCCACATTCACTACCTCTTCTGTGAAATGTTCCTCCACTACGAATCCTGAGGTAGTCAACAAAAGTACCCGATTACCATGTTAGACCCCTACTTATCACTTACCTTCACCCATTATATTTCACATTCGGAATTTTTACTAATTTTACTAGATATTACCGTATTATTTATAGTTACGAAAATATGCCCAGCACCGGCATCTAGCGTATCGTTAAGGTATACGTTCAATTTTGAATTTGAAATTTCACTGCAGTACATGCTTGGTTTCAGCTAGTTTTCTGTTCTGGGCATTATTATCATTTAGAAACAAGGCTACATCTGGGACATTTAACACGGACAGTCCTGCAGTTAATGACTGGCTGGTACATTGTTCTTCGTTGGGGCGCTTACCTCGCTGCCTGTCTCTTTTCCCCTGGGGCGTCATTGTCTAGCAGAGAATTACTTCCCTCCAGCTTCTCCTATCCAACTTTTCTATCGTCAAAATTCTGTCGACCACTTCACGTGTAAAAAAATGTTCATGCTCACTACCAAATGATGAATAAGAGGAAATAGTAACAAACTGTCTACAAAAGCAAAAAAAAAAAAAACGATAAAACAATCGAAATTACAAAAGAAATTAATTTACGATGTTACAACTAGTTCTCAGTTTTTCATGTTTAAAATATACGTTAGAAGCAGAAGAACACAAAAAACATCCACACACTCATTATAACAATTTCAGTTTTCTATTTAGTATCAGTTAACACTATGTCATGACAGTTGTTAATACATTTTATTAGCACTATGAAAGGTCGTTGTAAAAGGCCACTTTCATTTTTTTGACTGTGTGATACTGCCTAATTACAAGATGTAATTGTACGGACTTCTTTTCTATGTTCGCACGTTTCTTAAGAAAATATGCAGGGTGTGAATGTTTATTTATTCTGCGTGTCAACCGGTATCCTCACCATATCCTTTCCGTTTCCCTAGATAATCTCTGCAAACCTTGGATCTGTGGGTATGTATTTCAATCTGTCAGTCAGGGAATAGTGTTTTGACTAAGGAAAGTTCATTCATGGAGTTCATAGAAACTATATTTTGTACAGATCATTTCCGGTGATTTATTTAGTCTGAGATTTTCAAAGTAACAAACGCCTTGTAGAGGAAGTAATGATGTTGCGAGTGCGGACTATCCCATTGTGTAGAGAACAAGATTCTGTACAGAACATATCCCATATGTAACAGCATTAGTCGATCAGTTTCATGATTACGAATTTTATCAGTTGCAGTGGAAATCTTTGCGATCTCTTGTGATCTCCCTTCCTCCCCAATGTAGCTTCAGTGATGCTGGAATCAACTACTTCATTTTTCTTACTGAGTTATGTGCGTTATGCAGCATTATCCCCCGTTTCTATTTATTGTTTTTAGTTCATTAAGCTGGTTTTCTTTCCTGAAATCTGTAATTAAATCGTGATTATTAGGGACTGTAATTTCATTTTGCTGTTTCAGTGCCAGATCATGTGTTTCACCCAACTTGACAACGTACATGTTAAGGCACCGCTTCTGGGTTGAATCCGCACAGTGGATTAACGACGAGGGACGGTGTGGCAACCTGCAAGCATGTGGTTTTTAGGTGTTTTCCCACACCCCACCGTGTGAATATCGGGTTGGTACCAAATTCAGAGCCGGCTTAGTGGTTCTAGGCACTTCAGTCTGGAACCATGCTGCTGCTACGGTCGCAGATTCGAATACTGCCTCCGGCATGGATGTGTGTGATGTCCTTAGGTTAGTTAGGTTTAAGTAGTCCTAAGTCTAGGGGACAGATGACTTCAGATGTAGAGTTCCACAGGGCTTGGAGCCATTTGAACCATTTTTGAACCCAATTCGCACCTCAGTTACACGTTTCACGAATGTTTTGAAAATTTTCGCTCTCTTTTATATGAATAAAACCGTAACTACGCTTCTGAGTGAAATTTCGTTTTACAATACGCTACACGTGTTCCGTCCTAGGGCCGTAACGGGATATCGAGGGGAGGGGCATTTCCTATTACTTAGAAACTAAACATGCCAAATTCGTACATAACCACGCTGATCCAGCACCAATACAGAACAAAGACATAATAAGGAGAAGAAGCGGAAGAATGTCAGATCATGTATTTTGACAGTGGGGTATTAATAACCATAACAAACCGTCTGTATCAATGAGAAATGTTTTATGAAGGTTCCACCTCACCTCACACTTTCCGCTTCCTGATACTCTTTCCTCCTAAAAGACAATAAAGAAGATGTTTAAATTCAATGGGAGCTACAATTAAATGAGAAATCAAATAGAGTTTATAGGAGGAATGCTATGTCTGTGTGTAGTCGACCCGAATCACTGAAAGCGTTCCGCTGCCTAAATTAATATCAGGGTTTTCTTTTTTACCAGTTAATCTGATCGGCCGGAACTGCACACACTGAAGACTTTGGCAAGATTTAATTACTTGATCCTTATCGTTACTGAGTCAGGGCAAGTACTGTAAGTCCATGTTATATCGCAGCTTGATTTTTTGCTCCACATATTCATAGACCTTTAAGTTCCTCAATGCAAACTGGAAGGAGTAAACAGTAACTCGCACTAAACTAACAGGAGCGTTATTATCAATGACTTGGCCGGGCAGGCAGCTTGCAGCTATATAAAAGCTATTGTGACTCTGCAACTAATATTAACTTTAAGTAGTAAATGTTTCCTCTAACAGTACCTCTATTGCATTAACTTCTCATATCAGACTATCAAAATGTTGTCAGATTTTAAGTTAATCGTTCCGAAATGAATTTAGTCAATAGATATTACTCTTAAAAAAGACATCAATCTTGTCATGAGACGTCCTACTGCGCGCCATTTCGAAATGTGTACTAAAATCATGTGCGATTTTGTACTTAAATACTTCCACCAGCCACGGCTGGGCAGAACTTTCGAATGTCTTACGCTACGTAAAGTAGTCAGTACACTTTTCCTTTCCATTAATATTGGATAATCGAGGTGAAAACAAAATTCGCACTATTATTTTCTCCCGTTTTCATTGCTATTTAATTTATATGGAATGATACTTTAAATAAAACTGACATATCTTATGTTTGTTGGGATAAAAACAGCACCATTTTTCGCAATAAATGAGCACCAAAACGTGGGGATACGATAACACTTCACTGACGCAGAGTGAAAAATTCATTCTGACCCACGTTTGACTTTCAAGATATGCAGGTAATCTGCCATGAATTATAAAAGTTAGAGAGAGGCATCGGCCGAAGTAAAGCTTCGTGCAAGGATAGCTCAGTCGGTAAAGACACTGCCCATAAAAGGTAAGGACCCACTTCGAGTCCAGATAGAGCGCACACTTTTAATCTTCCAGCAAGTTACATAACAGCGCAAACTACGCTTCTGAGTGAAATTTCGTTTTACAATACGCCAAACATGTTAGTGGCTTCGCTTTGTGAGTATACGTTCCGTCGATACGCTGAAGGGGCAAGCTATCCAGACGTCTTCGATTTCCCAATACGCACCTGACGCAGTATCCGGAGCGAAACTGCCTCGTTTAAAACGAACGAATCCCGTGCAGAAAGGCCCACACACTGCAAAACAGGAGGCGCCGTAGGCCTTTTTGGCGGTACAGTTGCGGTGGTGGAGGCGGTTGTAGCCTTGTAGCGAGGCACTCAACAATAAATTGTCGACCGCCCTTTCCTTGGAGCCTCGGGGCGGAGAGCGGTTCAGGGATTCCCCTGCTGCAACAGCCCAGCTGGTGGGTGGTGGGGGCAGGGGTTGCGCATAAGAAGGCGCCAGGTGAACCACTCACACGCACACATTAGAACAAGTGGGGGGGGGGGGGGGGAGGGTGGGAAGGAAGGAGCATTACGCCCAACGGCCTGAGAGCGCCGTAAATAAGGAATCTCCTCGTCGGCTCTGATATTGCGGGCGAGGGGGCAGAATGTTGGTAGGCCTGCAAACCAAATGACACACCTGCTCCGGATTTCGCAGCTACTTTCTCCTTACTATGAAAGTGAACAGTTTTGTTGTAGCGCCACTGGTCATAATCTACATCAAGGATTTTTTGAGTCTAAAATGTTCAATGCCATTTTTTAGCGCCGACATTCTAGTCCATTCTCCTGTCACACTGTTTTCTCAGAAACAATGTATGTTTGGAGGAACACTCTTCTTCCTTATCTCACCTATGGTTTGCGCACATTATTATCATATTTCGCTTATTATTCTTTACCTTCCACAGTAGTCTTAAGTAAGATTTGTCAAAGTTGTCGACAGCAACTTTACCACCAGCTTTATGCAGCAAAATAGTTTTGTTTGAAATACAAGAACATATACTACAGCCAATAATGATTTTCTATAATTTATTTTCTGTACAAGAAATAATTCCAATTACCATGTTTTGAGTATAATGTCATTTTTGGGCACGGTATTTGCGATCTGTGAACTACTGCTTTGTTCTGGAGCCATTACCGTTTCTTGTTGACAATTTACGTATAAACTAGCACATATAATGATTCACATAGACAGTTATAGCTCACAGTACACGTTAAAAACAGACACACACAATTCTGTGTCACTTCACCACAAAGAACATTATTTCACTTGAGAACTGATTCTGAGGACGGATGAATGTGAATCCGTATTTTGTATGAAGTCTGTTCTATTACACGTACTGAAGGCGGTCTGCACCTGAAACGGGTCAACGTAATAAGAACAAAACATCTGAACAAGTCTCTAGTTGTCTTCTAGCGATCTATTCAGCACTGACTCCTTGAGTTATACTTTGAAACTGATAAGTTCATTAAAATTTGATTTCGTAAATCTATCTTACATTCTTTTTTTCTTAGTTTTACGCATTTCAAAACGGGTTTAATCGTGACTGATGGACTGAAGGATTTTGCCTTCTTGCCGTCGTCCAACTTTCTCTGCCGTTCTACTGACCCTAAAACTTCAGTCTAGTTTCAGATATCTTCGTGACTCTACATCATAACTGGTGATCCGAAGTCTAAGCGCTTTATAATAACTATTTTTGGTGATGTTCCATGAAATTGGAGGCAGACAGATGGACACTGACTAAAAAACCGGCCATACTGTCGCAGTAAGTAAAAACCTAAACTTGCATCCATATCGGTAGATAAACAATTCTCATGGCGATACATTAAAGCGTGTTCCATCACCTTGTCATAGAGCCAGCACCCAGCATTACGTTAGAAATAATGATGTAACTTCCAGAAACCATCTGGTGATGAACCTGAAACGGTTCGAAAACTGGTTCATGGAATAATAAATAATTATTAAAGAAATGTGACTGGTTGCAGTTTGATGTACTTACAAACAAATATTCGCTTGTTTCTTCCACCCAGTTTATTTTAACCTTCTTTCAATTAATACTGATTAGACTTTTGGTGAGCCTATTATTATCTGTTTTATAAGATATGGGCACTGAGTTTCTAGCGGCTCTTGGACATAGTGTTAGCGAAGTTAGCACTTATCCTGCAGTGGCCGTGTGTTGTCTTGATCGCCATTGTCTTCATCTCGTGTGAGGTCATATATTTTTACCAAGAACGGTATATTAATATTTGTCTTTTTGGCTATAAACTGTAAACTAAATAAAATGTCGGTGTACCAAGAAATAGGCAAGTGCAGTAATAATTAAATACTGTCGTACGTCAGTTCACGCGTTCATTAGAATCGGCGAAAGTAACAGTTGTACATTCCTATTCAGATTCGGCACGAAATATTTTTGGAGCTGTAGTTACACGAAGATTTTTTCGGTCACTGTATTAATTAAAAACTGAACTACCTCATTTGATAAAATTTACCTGGTATCGTTTGTATCTTCTCTAGATTCGATCCGTATGCAAAATGAGTGCAAATCTCCTTTAATGCGTGTTAAACAGTGGTAAATCTGTGATGTGGAATCACATAGTGTTGTCTATGGAGGTTTTACATTCAGTTTTCCATTAATTCCTTCTTGCTAACACTAATTATCATCAGTGCCCTTGAGTTGAAAACCTCAATTTCTCGCAGCTATGGTCATTTTTTCAAAACGTTTGTTGCTGTTGGGCGTTTTCCCTGGATAATAACTGCCTCCACAATTTTTGGTCGTAAAACAAGATGTTGTTGCAACTGCTCAACATTTCTACCAGTGATATGCTTAGTATTTACAGGTGCTGATTTGACTGATTCTCATTCGACATCTGAAAGCTGACAGTATAAGCACGAGACGAATTGTCCGACGACTTACTGTATGTGTATTAGAATCTTACCGGACCTTGTTTAGAATAAACATTGACGAAAATGGAAATTGTTACACCATGAAGATTCATTCCATGTAGAGGTATTAAATGTCGAAACCGTTATCCCATTAGTAACTGATTTTCATCATAACCATCAGTATGAGTTAGGATAGGCATGAATCCACTCTAGTATTCGTTGCGGCACGGGAGCAAACAGACTTGGAATGTCACACTGAGGAATTTCTTGTCATACTTCAAAACACATGTTGTATGAATTCATGAAGTTTGCCGGAAGGAAGGTTTTGTGAAAGGATACGCCTCACGTCTTTCCACCACATCTCAGGTATGCTTTATGGGTGACAAAGAAAGCCCATCACTGTCCCACCATTGCAAAGAACACAGGACGTTAAGAAATTTAAATTCGTAAGAAAAAGGTAAGTAGTCAGGCTACAGTCCCCTGGAGCCCAGAATTTCCCAAGCTAAGGAGAAGGGTAAGATAAAGAAGAAGAGCTTATCAACGTGCTCTAGGGAAATCATACCGCACTGCTAGGCTTCATGAATACAGGGCAATTAAGATGAGCTACAAAACATTGCCTCAAGATAATAAAAGAATACACGGAGAAATTTCTACGAAGGCAATTGCAGTTTGGCATATCGAGAATACCGTATAAATAATTGAGTGAGAAGGTTAAGGGGCCTGCTGTCATGCCTAACAGCACTACGCCTCGATGATAACACACACACACACACACACATACACACACACACACACACACACACACACACACACACACACACACACACTGAAATACAAGCACTATTTGGAAGTGAACTACGCAACGAATACGGCAGTCAGATGTTGTTGATGCCGTTCGCTGTCGCAATTCCCAAGCTTAAAGCTGAAAAGGCACCTGGTCCGGATTGCGTCCACCTTGCGGTCGTGCGGTTGGTAGGTCCACAGATAGTACAGTATTTCACAGGATTACTAAACAAGACGTTGCGAAAGGGAGAATCCCGGCGATATGCAAAACAACTAGAGCAGTAGTGATTAAAAAGGGAAACAGTAAATGCCTGGAGTCACCGAAAAGCCATAGATCTAGACGTCTTCGTTATAGTTCAGCAACGTTTGCTCTGTGATCGGTTGCAGGCGTGCAGGGAGCTCTTGCATCTAAATCTGTGTGAAACGTCCCCTTTTTGAAAAATTATACAAGACTGTGCTTATCCTGACACACAATATTTTTAGCGCAACGCAATCTGACTTTCAAGAATCCCTACAAAAGAATGGCCCTGACTAACATTAACCTATACGTTTCATAAATCACTTACCTCACAAAAATCTTGGTTACTCGAACTACTGCAATACAGCGAGCGCCACTACTGCCAGCTATATAAAAGATTCAAACCACGTAAGGCACTAACTACTGATAGGCATAGCAAATGAAAGATTTTAATAGAGAACAAACAATGTATTTACCTTAACAGTCATCAAAAGTCATCATATATATAGTAGTTCATACCATCCAGTCTTACAAATTTCAAAACTCCGTCATCTCTCTCCCCACATCCACCACTACTGGCGGCTCACCTCCAACTGCGCAACGCTACGCGCTGTTAACATCCAGCTGCCGCTGCCCAACACTACAATGGCAGACAACAATGCAAACTAGCCACAGACTGTGATCACAGCCAGTGATTTTCATACAGAGCGCTACGTAACGTTGCCAATAAGAAAACATAAACAGCCTACTTACATGTGTAAATATGGATTCAGAAAAGGGAAGTCTACAGCCGATGCGATTAATAGAGCTATGAAGATTGTAGAAAATTCGACAATGTAGTACGCATTGGCGCTAACGATTGATATCACAGGCGCATTCGACAATCTTTAGTGGCCTGCGACGTTCGCACGCCTTCGAGATCTCAGCGTCACCAAATGTCTGTATAGACTGTCCTGTGCAGCTCTTCCGTGTAGGCGAATATTAGTGTGTGCGGTTTCACACAGTGTTTCCTCGCTGATTTCTCACCAGTCATCTGCAGTGACGCTTATGTTCGTTAATCCTGGTGTTGATTTGTCGTCCAATTATTCCAGCATAAACACTTCCACACGTATATGCGGCATATTCCCGACGCTGAAAGTTTCCTCCTTTGCCAAACAGAGACATTCTTTGATCTTCTTTCTCGGTCTTTACGTCGCATTCGCGTAATATACGTTCCATTCTACCCCTACCACTGGGAATGTATGCCAGAAAGGCCATACTGAAATTTTTTTTCCGATGTGTCACGCCGCCAAGTATTTGATTCAGTTCCATGTCTTGTGTAATAGTGTAACTGCTTCTCGGAACAGTTTCCAGATGTTGCATCTCGTCCCTGAGGTGCTGCGACTCACATGTTCGTCCTGCGTGCATTGCGAGTATATTAATCATGATTCTGTTCTGGCTTGGTTGGTGATTCGACAGTCTGTGCAGGTGTCGCTTCGTGTGTGTCGGTTTTCGATACACGCCCTGTGTCAGGTTTTCATCAGCCCTGGTAACCAGCACATCTATAAAGGTTATCTCTTGGTCCTGTTCTACCTACACAGTAAATTTTATGTTAGCCTGGATTCACCGAGCTCTCCCTCACCATGGTTCCACTCAATGAGTGCATCGTTGACGTAACTGTCCCACAACTTATTCACAATTCCCTGCATCTGCCGCCCTACTTAATTCTACATCGCTCATGATGGTGACATCAGGCACAAGCTTTTCCCGGTCTTTTTTGTCTGACTGAGCTAGACTGAGTCCCCGCCATTTTCAGTAACTTTACGTTTACTCCCCATCCCTTTGCTTCAGCCGTTATTGACTTTCGGTTCCTCAAATTGCACTATTTAAGAAGCATTATTATAGACTGGAGGACACTGGTCATCCGAGCGAGCACGGACGCTACACTCTGAAAAAAAGTAAGTGGTTGTTCCTTTATTGCTTTACTACAACTCAGTTCAGTTTTCATGCAAGTAATTTTAGGTGTATCAAAATTAATACAATTAACTTGTTTTTCACCTATAATATTTACCTCTATATTTCTAGTTTGTGAAATAAATATCAAAGGTAAAATAAAACCTAGGATAGAGAAGCTGATCTATGGTTGGAATGGCTCAATGAGCTAAGTGATGAAGATCCAGACAATAAGTCTGTTGACTCAAAGAACCAGGCTTGTGTACATGAAAGCGGTCACGATTCAAGAAGAGAAGAAAAAGATTCAAAAAATGGTGAACTTGAATCACAGGAAGAAATATTTCAGAAGGACGTATTTTTCTTAAGAAGACATGGAATAGCTGAAAGAAGGAATAATAAATACTCTACACATTAACCTGGACCCAAAAATGAAGCTCCTTAAACGAAGACAAAAATACATAATACGAAGTAATCCTTGAATGAAAATATAATATTGCACCATATACTAATATTTGCAGTGAGGAACGTCGCGGTAACTTTTCTAGGGTAAGGGATGCTAAACAAACTGTTTTTATTCAGATCAGGGCTTTCATTGCCTTTTAATAGGAATATCTGTGTGGATCTCTGAGACTTTCTATAAAGACACTGAGGTGACAACCGTCATGAGATAGCGATATGCAGATATACAAACGGCGGTACTGTCGCTTACACAATATATAAAAGGGCAGTGCTTTCGCAGACCTGTAATTTGTAATTGATGTGAAAAGTTTTCCGACGTGGTTATGTCCGCATGACGGGAATTAAAAGAATATGCACGTGGAGTGGTGGCTGGAACTAGAAATATGGAACATTCTATTTCGGAAATCGTTATCGAATTTAAATGTTCCGAGATCCATAGTGTCGAGAGTGTGTAGAGACATTACCTCTCACCATTTACATCGCAGAGGCCGACGGCCTTCGCTTAACAACCGAGAGCCGCAGTGTTTGCGTAGAGTCGTCACTGCTAACAGACAAACAGCACTGCTTCAAATAACAGTAGAGATCAACATGAGACGTACGACGAACGTATCCGTTGGAACAGTGCGGCGAAATTTGTCGTAAATGGGCTACGACTGCAGACCACCGTCGTGAGCGCAAGTGCTAACAGCGCCTCTCCTGGATTCGTGACTATATCGGTTGGCCCCTAGATGATTGGAAAACCTTGGCGTGGTCAGATGAGTCTTGATTTCAGTTGGTAAGAACTTATGGTAGGCTTCGAGTTTGGTGCAGATTCCGCGTAGCCATGGACCCAAGATGTCAACAAGGCCATGTGCAAGATGGTGGCGGCTCCAAAAATCTATGAGCTGTCTTTACAGGCAATGGACTAAGTTCTCTGGTCCAACTGAACCGATCATTGACTGGAAATGGGTATGTTAGGCCACCTAGAGACCATTTTCAGCTATTCATCAGCTTTATGCCCCAAACGATGCTGGAATTTTTATGGGCGCGATTGGTTGGAAGGACATTCAGGACAATTCGAGCGAATGATTTGGCCAGGACAGAGAGGCAGCAGGGTTCAATATTTTCTGTGAAGGGGACTTCCTACGACTTGTTGAGTTCATGAAATGTCAAGTTGCCGGGCGAAACTATGACAAAACGAATCTTTTTTTTGAATCTACTATCTCCCGACTGGTTTCATGCGACCCGCCACCAATTCTTCTCCTGTGCCAACCTCTTCATCTCAGAATAGCACTTGCGTCCGTCCTCGCTAATTTGCTGGATGCATTCCATTCCCTGATGTCTTAACATATGTCCTATCATTCCTTCCCTTCATCATGTCAGTGTTACCATATATTCGTTTCCTCTCCGATTCTGCGCAATACCTGCTCATGCCTTACTTTATCAGTCCACCTAATTTTCAACATTTGTCTTTAGCCCCACATCTCAAAAGCTTCCATTCTCTTCTGTTGCTGCTTTAAAACAGTCCGTGTTTCACTGTCATACAATACTCTGCGCATGACGTAAATTCTCAGAAATTTCTTCCTCAAATGGTGGATTATGTTTGATACTAGTAGGCTTCCACTTAACCAGGAATTCCCTTTTTGCCAGTGCTAAGACTTGCTCCATCCGTTATTGCTTATTTTTCCGCTGACGTAGTACAATTCCCTAACTTGATCTACTTCGTGACTTTCACTTCTGATGTTAAGTTTCTCCCTAGTCTCATTTTTGCTGCTTCGCATTCTGCTTCTCATTACTTTCGTCTTTCTTCGATTTTCTCTCAGTCCGTATTCTGTAATTATTACACTAATCATTCCATTCGACAGATCCTGTAATTCTTCTTCACTGAGGATAGCAATGTCAGCAGTGAATCGTATCATTGATATCCTTATTCTCTGAATTTTTATTCATCTCTTCAGCATTTCCTTTATTTCAATCATTGCTCCATCAATGAACAGATTGATCAGTAGCGATGAAAGATTACACACATGTCTTACACCATTTTTGATCAGATCACTTTGTTCTTCGTGGTCTAATCATATTACTCCTTCTTGTCTCTTGTATATTGCATATGACACTTCTCTTCCTATTGTTTATCTACATTTGTCTCAGAATTTCGCGATCTTGCACAATTTTAGATAGTCAAACTCTTTTTCCACGTTGACAAATCCTATGAAAGTGTCATGATTTTTCTTTAGCCTTGCTTCCACTACAACCGCAGCGTCTTAATTCCCTCTCTGGTGCATCCACCTTTCCTAAAGCCAAAGTGATCGTCATCTAACACATCCTCAATTTCCTTTTCCATTCACCTGTATATTATTCTTGTAAGCAACTAGGATACATGAGCTGTCAAGCTGATTGTGCAATAATTCTCGCAATTGTCAGCTCTTGCAGTCTTCGGAATTGTGTGGACGGTATTTTTCCGTAAGCCAAAAAATGGTTCAAAAGGCTCTAAGCACTATGGGACTTAACATCTGGGTCATTAGTCCCTTAGACTTAGAACTACTTAAACCTAACTAACATAAGGACATCACAGACATCCATGCCCAAGGCAGGATTCGAAACTGCGACCGTAGCAGCAGCGCGGTTCCAGACTGAAGGGCCTAGAACCGCTCGGCCACAGAGGTCGGCTTTGAGAAAATCAAATAGTATGTCGCCAGACTCAAAAATTCTACACACCAACGTGAATAGTCGTTTTCTTGTACTTCCTCCAGTGATGTTAGAAATTCAGATGGATTGTTATCGATCCTTTCTCCATTATTAAATATTAAGTCCTCCAAAGCTTTTTTAATCCAGTGAGTCTAATAAAGGATCCCCTTCCTCTTCTAAAGCGGCTCCTGTTTCATCTTTTATCACATCAGACAAATCTTCCCCTTCGTATGAGCCTTCAGTGTACTCTTTCCACCAGTCGGCTCTCTGATCTTCGTTTAACAGTGGAATTGCCGTTGCACTCATAATGTTACTACCCTTGCTCTTATTTTCACCGAAGGTTATTTTGACTTTCCTGTGTCCTGTGTCAGTCCGTCCAACAATCTTTTGTCCCAAGTCCATATTCTCCTGGACATAACATTTTTTTAGCTTCCATGCACCTCCTGTTTATTTCATTTCTCAGCGATTTGTATTTCACTGTTCCTAAATTTCCCTTAACATTTTTTTACTTCTTTCTATCATCGATAAACTGGAGTATTTCTCCTGTTACTCATGATTTCTTCGCAGCTACCTTCTTTGTACCTATGTTTTCCTTCCCAACTTCTGTGATGGCTCTTTTTAGAGATGTCCATTCCTCTTCAACTGTACTGCCTACTGCGCTATTCCTTATTGCTGTATCTATAGCGTTAGAGAACTTCAAACGTATCTCGTCTTTCCTTAGTACTTCCGTATCCCACTTCCTTGCGTATTGATTCTTCCTGACTAATGTCTTGAACTTCAGCCTACTCTTCATCAGTACTATATTGTGATCTGAGTCTATATCTGCTCCTGGGTACGCCTTACAATCCAGTATCTGATTTCGGAATATCTGTCTGACCATGATGTAATCTAATTGAAATCTTCCCGTATCTCCCGGCCTTTTCCAAGTATACCTCCTCCTCTTGTGATTCTTGAACAGGGTATTCGCTATTACTAGCTGAAACTTGTTACAGAACTCATTTAGTCTTTCTCCTCTTTCATTCCTTGTCCCAAGGCCATATTCTCCTGTAACCTTTTCTTCTACTCCTTCCCCTACAACTGCATTCCAGTCGCCCATGACTATTAGATTTTCGTCCCCCTTTACATACTGCATTACCCTTTCAATATCCTCATACACTTTCTCTATCTGTTCATCTTCAGGTTGCGACGTTCGCATGTATACCTGAACTATCGTTGTCGGTGTTCGTTTGCTGTCGATTCAGATAAACTGAACTCTGTCACTGAACTTTTTACAGTAACACACTCCCTGCCCTACCTTCCTGTTCATAACGAATTTTACTACCGCGTACTCACACTCATCTTTCGAGTAATCTTTGTCTTCTATCCGTTTCACTTCACTGACCTCTACTATATCTAGACTGACCCATGGCGCAATGATATTACGAGGTATCCCATGACTTTTGTCATCTCAGTGTATCAGAGTTGTGTGATAAGTCAAAGAGCAACGATCTTGAATCATGCTACTTATACACGCGTATCATGTCATTTCTGGAAACCCAGAATCTACTCTGTAGGAATCAACATGGATTCCGGAAACAGCGATCGTATGAGACCCAACTCGCTTTATTTGTTCGAGAGACCCAGAAAATATTAGATACAGGCTCCCAGGTAGATGCCATTTTCCTTGACTTCTGGAAGGCGTTCGATGTAGCTCCGCACTGTCGCCTGATAAACAAAGTAAGAGCATACGGAATATCAGACCAGCTGTGTGGCCGGATTGAAGAGTTTTTAGCAAACAGAACCCAGCATGTTGTTCTCAATGTAGAGACGTCTACAGACGTTAAAGTAACCTCTGGCGTACCACAGGGGAGTGTTATGGGACCATTGCTTTTCACAATATATATAAATTACCTAGTAGATAGTGTCGGAAGTTCCATGCGGCTTTTCGCGGATGATGCTGTAGTATACAGAGAAGTTGCACCAAAAGAAAATTGCAGCGAAATGCAGCAAGATCTGCAGCTGATAGGCACTTGGTGTAGCGAGTGGCAACTGACCCTTAACATAGACAAATGTAATGTATTGCGAATACATAGAAAGAAGGATCTTTTATTGTATGATTATATGATAGCGGAACAAACAATGGAATGCAGCTAATTCTGTAAAATATCAGGGAGTAAGCGTACGGAACGATCTGAAGTGGAATGATCATATAAAATTAATTGTTGTTAAGGCGGGTGCCAGGTTGAGATTCATTGGGAGAGTCCTTAGTAAATGTAGTCCATCAAAAAAGGAGGTGGCTTACAAAACACTCGTTCGACATATACTTGAGTGTTGCTCATCAGTGTGGGATCTGTACCTTGTCGGATTGACAGAGGATTAGAGAAGAGCGGCGCGTTTCGTCACAGGGTTATTTGGTAAGCGTGATAGCGTTACGGAGATGTTTAGCAAACTCCAAGTGGCAGACTCTGCAAGAGAGGCGCTCTGCATCGCGGTGTAGCTTGCTGTCCAGGTTTCGAGAGGGTGCGTTTCTGGATGAGGTATCGAATATATTGCTTCCCCCTACTTATACCTCCCGAGGAGATCACGAATGTAAAATTGGAGAGATTCGAGCACGCACGGAGGCTTTCCGGCAGTCGTTCTTCCCGCGAACCATACGCTACTGGAACAGGAAAGGGAGGTAATGACAGTGGCACGTTAAATGCCCTCCGCCACACACCGTTGAGTGTCTTGCGGTGTATAAATGTAGATGTAGAACCGACTCAGATTGCACTGATGTTTGAGAGTATGCGTAACATAGGGCTGGGTAGAGAGAAGACAATTTGGCTGCTACCGGAGGATTACTGAAGCTATTTACGAACACTTGACAAAAATATTTTTTACGGTTTGTACGATAGTGTATTAGGTATATTTAGATGTGAATAAGAAACTTCTAAAATCATTCATATACATCTACATCTACATGATTACTCTGCAATTCACATTTAAGTGCTTGGCAGAGGGTTCATCGAACCACAATCATACTATCTCTCTACCATTCCACTCCCGAACAGCGCGCGGGAAAAACGGACACCTAAACCTTTCTGTTCGAGCTCTGATTTCTCTTATTTTATTTTGATGATCATTCCTACCTATGTAGGCTGGGCTCAACAAAATATTTTCGCATTTGGAAGAGAAAGCTGGTGACTGAAATTTCGCAAATAGATGTCGCTGCGACGAAAAACGTCTTTGCTTTAATGACTTCCATCCCAACTCGCCTATCATATCTGCCACAGTCTCTCCCCTATTACGTGATAATACAAAACGAGCTGCCCTTTTTAGCACCCCTTCTATGTTCTCCGTCAATCCCACCCTGTAAGGATCCCACACCGCGGAGCGATGTTCTAACAGAGGACGAACGAGTGTAGTGTAAGCTGTCTCTTTAGTGGACAAGTTGCATCTTCTAAGTGTCCTTCCAATGAAACGCAACCTTTGGCTCGCCTTCCCCACAATATTATCTATGTGGTCTTTCCAACTGAAGTTGTTCGTAATTTTAACACCCAGGTACTTAGTTGAATTGACAGCCTTGAGAATTGTACTATTTATCGAGTAATCGAATTCCAACGGATTTCTTTTGGAACTCATGTGGATCACCTCACACTTTTCGTTATTTAGCGTCAAGTGCTACCTGCCACACCATACAGCAATGTTTTCTAAATTGCTTTGCAACTGATACTGGTCTTTGGATGACCTTACTAGACGGTAAATTACAGCATCATCTGCGAACAACCTAAGAGAACTGCTCAGATTGTCACCCAGGTCATTTATATAGATCAGGAACAGCAGAGGTCCCAGGACGCTTCCCTGGGGAACACCTGATATCACTTCAGTTTTACTCGATGATTTGCCGTCTATTACTACGAACTGCGACCTTCGTGACAGGAAATTACGAATCCAGTCGCACAGCTGAGACGATACCCCATAGGCCTGCAGCTTGATTAGAAGTCGCTTGTGAGGAACGGTGTCGAAAGCTTTCCGGAAATCTAGAAATACGGAATCAACTTGAGATCCCCTGTCGATAGCGGCCATTACTTCGTGCGAATAAAGAGCTAGCTGCGTTGCACAAGAACGATGTTTTCTGAAACCATGCTGATTACGTATAATAGATCGTCCCCTTCGAGGTGATTCATAATGTTTGAATACAGTATATGCTCCAAAACCCTACTGCAAACTGACGTCAATGATATAGGTCTGTAGAAGAAGTTTTAATCTGCCAGGAAGTTTCATAACAGCGCACACTCCGATGCAGAGTGAAAATCTCATTCTGGAAACATCCCCCAGGCTGTGGCTAAGCCATGTCTCCGCTGTATCCTTTCTTTCAGGAGTGCTAGTTCTGCACGTTCGCAGGAGAGCTTCTGTAAAGTTTGGAAGGTAGGAGACGAGATACTGGCAGATGTAATGCTGTGAGGACCGGGCGTGAGTCGTGCTTCGGTAGCTCAGATGATAGAGCACTTGCCCGCGAAAGGCAAAGGTCCCGAGTTTGAGTCTCGGACGAGCATAAAGTTTTAACCTGCCAGGAAGTTTCATATAGTAGTTCGATGGATTACTCCTACAACCCTACTTAAACACTGGTGCGACCTGCGCAATTCTCAAATCTGTAGGTATAGATCTATCGGTGAGCGAGCGGCTGTATATGATTGCTAGCACTCCGTCTTCAGGCCACAAGTGGCCCATCGGGACCATCCGACCGCGGTGTCATCGTCAGTTGAGGATGCGGATAGGAGGGGCGTGTGGTCAGCACACCGCTCTCCCGGTCGTTATGATGGATTTCTTTGACCGGAGCCGTCACTATTCGGTCGAGTAGCTCCTCAGTTGGCATAACGAGGCTGAGTGCACCCCTAAAAATGACGACAGCGCATGGCGGCTGGATGGTCACCCATCCAAGTGCCGGCCACGCCCGACAGCGCTGAACTTCCGTGATCTCATGGGAACCGGTGTATCCACTGCGGCAAGGCCGTTGCCTGTATGACTGCTAAGTAGGGAGCTACTGTATCAGCGTAATCTGAAAGGAACCTAATCGGTATACAATCTGGACCTGAAGACTTACCCGTCTCAAGCGATTTGAGTTGCTTCGCAACCCCTAAGGTATGTACTTCTAAGAAACTCATACTAGCAGCTGTTCGTGTTTCAAATTCTGGAATATTCCATTCGTCTTCCCTGGTGAAGGAATTTCGGAAAACTGCGCTTAATAACTCCGCTTTAGCGGCACAGTCGTCGGTAACAGTACCATCGGCACTGCGCAGCGAAGGTATTGACTGCGTCTTACCGCTTGTGTACTTTACTTACGACCAGAATTTCTTCGGATTTTCTACCAAATTTCGAGGATGACGGGCTTAAATACGTTACAAATGTTGGCCTAGTAGAAAGCCACTTTCTGAATTTCCGTTCACTTCTGTATTTTAATTTTCGCAGAGATGGCACAACATCTCGCAGACCGCCTTATCCGCTCCGCAGAGCGGCGCGCGGGGAAACCGGCCGGGCCGCTCGGCGCACCGTGTTTATCTAATCGGGGCGGGTGGAGGGCGTGTGGGAGCGCGCCGGGCCCGCCGACGCCGGCAATTATCTTCGCATCTGCAGCCCCGCCCCTGTTTGCAGTGCGCCCCGGGAGGCCCGGCCCGGCCGCATCTTAATTCCAAAATCAATATCGCTCGAGGATCGCGTCGTCGCAGGCGCGCATTCCGCCGGAACCGCACCGGCGGCAAAACCGGCGCGGCGCGCTCGCGCCCGCTTCTTTGCGCAGGCAATAGAATTAAGTGCGGGCGGATCATTTTACGGGGGCTTAGTGTGTTTGCGCACCGTTTAGGGCGGCGTGCGCGCGCAGCCCGCTCATCCATCTATCCGCCTTCCTCGGCGCCGAGGCCGACGCGGGAAGCCGAGATTCGTCGAGCACACACAGCGCCGCGCCGCAAGCCCCCTCGCGGGCCGGGGATCACGTCCGGGGCCGGCCGGAGCGCCCTTATCTCGCGCGGTCCGGCCGCCACCCGGCTCTCCTGCGTTACTGCCGGCGTGGGCGTCCGAGCTCTAATGACTGCGTTCGTTAGCCGCCTGACTAGCTGCCGCGAGAGCCTCGAGCCACCAATATAAATACACTCCTGGAAATTGAAATAAGAACACCGTGAATTCATTGTCCCAGGAAGGGGAAACTTTATTGACACATTCCTGGGGTCAGATACATCACATGATCACACTGACAGAACCACAGGCACATAGACACAGGCAACAGAGCATGCACAATGTCGGCACTAGTACAGTGTATATCCACCTTTCGCAGCAATGCAGGCTGCTATTCTCCCATGGAGACGATCGTAGAGATGCTGGATGTAGTCCTGTGGAACGGCTTGCCATGCCATTTCCACCTGGCGCCTCAGTTGGACCAGCGTTCGTGCTGGACGTGCAGACCGCGTGAGACGACGCTTCATCCAGTCCCAAACATGCTCAATGGGGGACAGATCCGGAGACCTTGCTGGCCAGGGTAGTTGACTTACACCTTCTAGAGCACGTTGGGTGGCACGGGATACATGCGGACGTGCATTGTCCTGTTGGAACAGCAAGTTCCCTTGCCGGTCTAGGAATGGTAGAACGATGGGTTCGATGACGGTTTGGATGTACCGTGCACTATTCAGTGTCCCCTCGACGATCACCAGTGGTGTACGGCCAGTGTAGGAGATCGCTCCCCACACCATGATGCCGGGTGTTGGCCCTGTGTGCCTCGGTCGTATGCAGTCCTGATTGTGGCGCTCAACTGCACGGCGCCAAACACGCATACGACCATCATTAGCACCAAGGCAGAAGCGACTCTCTTCGCTAAAGCCGACAGGTCTCCATTCGTCCCTCCATTCACGCCTGTCGCGACACCACTGGAGGCGGGCTGCACGATGTTGGGGCGTGAGCGGAAGACGGCCTAACGGTGTGCGGGACCGTAGCCCAGCTTCATGGAGACGGTTCCGAATGGTCCTCGCCGATACCCCAGGAGCAACAGTGTCCCTAATTTGCTGGGAAGTGGCGGTGCGGTCCCCTACGGCACTGCGTAGGATCCTACGGTCTTGGCGTGCATCCGTGCGTCGCTGCGGTCCGGTCCCAGGTCGACGGGCACGTGCACCTTCCGCCGACCACTGGCGACAACATCGATGTACTGTGGAGACCTCACGCCCCACGTGTTGAGCAATTCGGCGGTACGTCCACCCGGCCTCCCGCATGCCCACTATACGCCCTCGCTCAAAGTCCGTCAACTGCACATACGGTTCACGTCCACGCTGTCGCGGCATGCTACCAGTGTTAAAAACTGCGATGGAGCTCCGTATGCCACGGCAAACTGGCTGACACTGACGGCGGCGGTGCACAAATGCTGCGCAGCTAGCGCCATTCGACGGCCAACACCGCGGTTCCTGGTGTGTCCGCTGTGCCGTGCGTGTGATCATTGCTTGTACAGCCCTCTCGCAGTGTCCGGAGCAAGTATGGTGGGTCTGACACACCGGTGTCAATGTGTTCTTTTTTCCATTTCCAGGAGTGTACATCGTAGTGATTGTGAGAAGATCGCAGACGGATGGATACATTTAGAATTGCATCGTCACCAGCGCCCATTCTCAAATTAGTGGTAGTGATGTATTGGCAGATGCTCTGCTTAAAACGAAATCCAAAGGCCGTACAACTGCAGCCACAATCACAGAAAATTTCACCTACTACCTCCAGTTTATATCTTCTTACCGTTGTCAAAATGGTTGGAATTGAAGGAGATGGAACTTGGATAAACTGAAAGAAGCAGAGGTTGTACAGAGTTTCAGGGAGAGCATAAGAAGAAGAATGGGTAGCTTTGAGGAATGAAATAGTGACGGCAGCAGAGGATCAAGTACGTAAAGAGACGAGGGCTAGTAGAAATCCTTGGGTAACAGAAGAGATACTGAATTTAATTGATGAAAGGAGAAAATACTTAAATGCAGTACATGAAGCAGACAAAAAGGAATACACACGTCTTAAAAATGAGATCGACAGGAAGTGCAAAATGGCTAAGCAGGGATGGCTAGAGGACAAATGTAAGGACGTAGAGGCTTATCTCACTAGGGGTAAGATAGATACTGCCTACAGGAAAATTAAAGAGACCTTTGGAGAAAGGAGAACCACTTGCATGAATATCAAGAGCTCAGATGGAAACCCAGTTCTAAGCAAATAAGGGAAAGCAGAAAGGTGAAAGGAGTATATAGAGGGCCTATACATGGGCGATGTTCTTGTGAACAATATTATTGAAATGGAAGAGGATGAAGATGAAAATGAAATGGGAGATATGATACTGTGTGAAGAGTTTGACAGAGCACTGAAAGACCTGAGTCGAAACAAGGCCCCGGGAGTAGACAACATTCCATTGGAACTACTGACGGCCTTGGGAGAGCCAGTCCTGACAACACTCTACCATCTGGTGAGCAAGATGTATGTGACAGGCGAAATTCCGTCAGACGTCAAGAAGAACATAATCATTCCAATCCCAAAGAAAGCAGGTGTTGACAGATGTGAAAAGTACCGAACTATCATTTTAATAAGTCACAGCTGCAAAACACTAACGCGAATTCTTTACAGCCGAATGGAAAAACTGGTAGAAGCTGACCTCGGGGAAGATCAGTCAGCATTCCGTATAAATGCTGGAACACGTGAGGCAAAACTGATCCTACGACTTGTCTTAGAAGAAAGATTAAGGAAAGGCAAACCTACGTTTCTAGCACTTGTAGATTTAGAGAAAGCTTTTGACAATGTTGACTGGAATACTCTCTTTCAAATTCTGAAGGTGGCAGGGGTAAAATACAGGGAGCGAAAGGCTATTTACAATTTGTACAGAAATCAGATGGCAGTTATAAGAGTCGAGGGACATGAAAGGGAAGCAGTAGTTGGGAAGGGAGTGAAACGCGGTTGTAGCCTCTCCCCGATGCTATTCAATCTGTATATTGAGCAAGCAGTAAAGGAACAAAAGAAAAGTTTGGTGTAGGTATTAAAATCCACGGAGAAGAAATAAAAACTTTGAGGTTCGCCAATGACATTGTAATTCTCTCAGAGACGGCAAAGGACTTGGAAGAGCAGTTGAACGGAATGGAAAGGAGGATATAAGATGAACAACAACAAAAGCAAAACGAGAATAGTGGATGTAGTCGAATTAAGTCGGGTGATGCTGAGGGAATTAGATTAGGAGCAAAATAACTGATTATGGTCGAAGTAGAGAGGATATAAAATGTAGATTGGAAATGGCAAGGAAAGCGTTTCAGAAGAAAAGAAATTTGTTAACAACGAGTATTGATTTAAGTGTCAGAAAGTCGTTTCTGAAAGTATTTGTATGGAGTGTAGCCATGTATGGAAGTGAAACATGGACGGTAAATAGTTTAGACAAGAAGAGAATATAAGCCTTCGAAATGTGGTGCTACAGAAGAATGCTGAGTATTAGATGGGTAGATCACATAACTAATGATGAGTTATTGAATAGAATTAGGGAGAAGAGGAGGTTGTGGCACAACTTGACCAGAAGAAGGGACCGGTTGGTAGGACATGTTCTGAGGTATCAAGGGATCACCAATTTAGTACTGGAGGGCAGAGTGGAGGGTAAAAATCGTAGAGGGAGACCAAAAGATGAATACACTAAACAGATTCAGAAGGATGTAGGTTGCAGTAGGTACTGGGAGATGAAGAAGCTTGCGCAGGATAGAGTAGCATGGAGAGCTGCTCCAAACCAGTCTCAGGACTGAAGACCACAACAACAACAACAACAACCGTTGCCACACATTAATACTTAGGTAGATGGCCGTAGAAAAAGTAAAAGCACCAGAGAAGCCACTCTGAAGTTGCAGTTGATAATGGAGGCAAGACTAAATAAAAAAAGATGCGTTCTTAGGATCTGTCGACCTGGAAAGAGCGAACGAGAATGTAAAATCGTACAAGATTCAGAGAAAAATAGGGATGAACTATAGGGAGAGACGGGTAAAACACAGTATGTTCAAGAAGCGAGAAGGAGTACCAAGAGTTGATGACCAATAGGGAAGTGCCAGGATTAAAAAGTATGCAAGACAAGATGTAGTCTTTCACCCCTACTGTTCAATCTGTACATCGAAGAACCAATGATGGGAATAATAGGAAGGTTCAGGAGTGGAGTTAAAATTCAAGGTGAAAGGATATGAGTGATAAGATTCGCTGATGTCACTGCTATTCTGAGTGAAAGTGGAGAAGAATGACATAGTCTACTGCACGCAATGAACAGTCTAATGAATACATGGACTGAGAATAAATAGAAGAAAGATAAAAGTAATGAGAAGTGGTAGAAATGAGAACAACGAGAACCTTAACATCAGAATTGGTGGTCACGAAGTAGATGAAGTTAAGGAATGCTACTACCTAGAGGGCAAAATAACCCAACGCGGACAGGGGAAGGAGGGCATCAAAAGCAGACTAACACTGGCAAAAAGGGCATTCCTGACCAAGAGAAGTTTACTAGTATCAAATATAGGGCTTAATTTGATGGAGAGCTTTCTGAGAATGTACGTCTGGAGCATAACGTTGTATGTTAGTGAAACAAGGTCTGTGCGTAAACCAGAACAGAAGAGAGACGAAGCATTGTGGTACTACTGACAAATGTTGAAAATTAGGTGGACTGATAAGGTAAAGAACTAGGAGGTTCTGCGCAGATCGGAGAGGAAAGGAATAATTCGAAAACAGTGACAAGGAGAAGGGACAGGATGACATGACATCAGTTAAGACATCAGGGACGACGTCCGCAGTACTAGAGGCCAAAACTGTGTAGGGAGAAGAGAAGGGAAACAGAGACTCGAACATATCCAGTAAATAATTAGGATATAGGTTGCAAGAGCTACTCTGGGATGAAGTGTATGGCACAGGTGAGGAAATCGTGGAGGGCCGCATCAAACCAATTAGAAGACTAAAAAAAAAAAAAACCTGTTGCATGTTCAAATGGTTCAAATGGCTCTAACGACTATGGGACTTAACATCTGAGGTCATCAGTCCCTTAGACTCAGAACTACTTAAACCTAACTAATCCAAGCACATCACACACATCCATTTCCGAGGCAGGATTCGAACCTGCGACCGTAGGAGCAGCGCGGTTCCGGACTGAAGCGCCTAGAACCGCTCGGCCACAGCGGATGTCTGACGGCATGTGCTGCCACATTAAATTCAGTCTCCTTCATCGTTCCACTCGCGAATGGCTAGTGGGAAGAATGACCTTAAGCCACTGTATGGTTTCATTTGGTTCAATTCGGGAGATGTATGTGGATGGAAGTAATATGTCGTCTGAGTCTTCCTTGTATTCTCTTGATATTTTAATAGTAAACCTCTCCCACGTGTACGGCTCCTCTCTTGTACCGTCTGCCACTGGAGCTTGTTGAGCATCTCTGTAATGACCTCGCGCCTTCTAAGCGATTCCGTGACGAAACGCGTTGCTCTTCGTTGGATATTCTGTTTCTATCGGTCACACCTGGTAAAGATGAAAAATATAGGAACAATACAATCGGCCACAGGTGCCTTCTATGCCACTTCTCTGTCTGGTGAGTTTTTTTTCTCAACGTTCTTCCAATGAAAGTCAGTCTTGCAACTGCCTCTCATACCACTACGTTTATTTGGTGAGTGAGAATTAGCAACGGTACATTTCTTTGGTCATTCCACTTAAGGTCGTTCTGGATGATCGCGACTATGTGTTTTACGATAGATGCGGTTTCCACTATCCCGGCAACAATAGTTTAGTTCTGCAGTAGCGGATTTCGTTTTTCATCTGTAAGAGATTCACAATCAGGGCTTTCACCACTCATCAGTCCTCTGCTGGTTATTCTACTAATCGATACTGTCTTCTTTCTTATAGACAACCGCAGCATCTTCGAACAGTCTTAAAGCCCTCCAGCGCTTTCTGGTATAGCATTTATATACACTGTAGACGGCAAGCGTTCTGTCACTCCTCCTTGGAGTTTTCCGGAAATTATCTTAACATCTGTCTAATTTGTTTTCTTGAGAGCGGCATATTAATTTCCAGCTCCAACGAAGTCTTCAATTCAGTCACAAGTCTGGTCCGTAGACTAGTAGAGCGGGGTTTGCATAAGCCCTGAAAGGTTATGGACTAGGTTACAAATTTATATATGTATCCCAGATATTATTTTTTACTTGTGGTTAATTAACAGTTAACTTGTTATGACATACTACAGTCAGTAAAACACTGCAGTCAATATAACATAGCGTAATCAATGTTTGACATAAATATTAACACTGCAAGTACCAGAACAGGAAGAAAATGGGTCCTAATTTTGCCCCCATAAAAAATCTCAAAAGCATAATCAATGTAAATGAACTCCTCCATTCTAATATTGGAAAAGCTTTGACTACTACAAATCAATGCAAACTCATGAACGAAAAATGCTTTCAAGCTACTTTCAGCTTTCTAAACATCTGCCACGGTCGAATTTGTATGTCTTTGTAGATGAAGAGCATGTTTCATTGTACCAAACCGGCTTTTCAAGCAAAGAACGTATTTCTCTCGTCGACCATCATACGATTAAATCTTACGACGGGCAGCGTATTCAGCTACACCTTCAACACTTCCTTCGTTCTCAGCTACATAAAGTACATTCATTTCTCTCGAGTGCGAGGGTATTGTCTTGACAATGACTGTTTTCTTAGGTTTACCAACGGGAGCAGATAATATCTTACTTTTCTTAGCAGATAGATCCTTTGAGGATTTTCTCTTGACAATGTCTTTGTTCGTAGGTTTTCTAAGGGAAACGAGATAGATCCTTTCTCTCCATACATCTTTTTAACGTACACTAACCAGTCAAAACAGAATGACCACTGCACACTGCGACTCTGTGTGCCACCTGTTAGCGTTGCTGCACGTGACAAGGTAACAAAAGTACGTAAGAGGAGCAAACGCAGATGAAGGATCGTCCTAGTGATGATATAGGCTGAAAATGGGAAAAATCCTTAGAGGTAAGTGACTTTGACAAAGTGCAGATTATTATTACGCAGAACCTGTTGACGAGTCTCTCAACGGGGGAGATGGTCGAATTTTCACGTGCTTCTGTCGTGAGCATGCACGGAAAGAGGTAGAAGGACAGTGAACTACCACTAGGCGGTGTATCATTAAACGTCCACGACTCTTCGCATAACGTGGGGTTCGGAAAATTGTCTACTCTGTAAAATAGGGTACACAGTGATCGGTCGCATCTCTGCCGGAAGAGGATAATGCTGGTGCACGCACAAGTGTTTCGGTGCTCACCGTTTATCATACATTGTTGAATATGGAGCTCCGCAGCGGACCGTCCCTTCGTTTTCATACGTTGACTCAACAAGATCGTCAGTTAGGACTGAAGTGGACATGGGACCATCGGGAATCGACCTTCGATTAATCTTCAGAAGAATCATATTTTTGTTACACTAGTTCGGTTGGCCGTGCGGTTTAACGCACAGCTTTCCAGGCGGGAAGGAGCGCCTGGTCCCCGGAACGAATCCACCCGGCGGATTTGTGTCGAGGTCCGGTGAACCGGCCGGTCTGTGGATGGTTTTTAGGCGGTTTTCAATCTGCCTCGGCGAATGCGGTCTGGCTCCCCTTATTCTGCCTCAGTTACACTATGTCGACGATTGCTGCGCAAACAAGTTCTCCACGTACGCGTACACCACCATTACTCTACCACGCAAACACAGGGGTTACACTCGTCTGGTGTGAGACGTTCCCTGGGGGGGTCCACCAGGGGGCCGAACCGCACAATAACCCTGGGTTCGGTGTGCGGCGGCGGAGGGGTGGACTGCGGTAGTCGTCGTGGGGTTATGGACCACTGTGGCTGCGGCGGGGACAGAGCCTATCCGTCGTTTCTAGGTCCCCGGTTAACATGCAATACAATGCGTACAATACACTAGTTCGCCGGCCGCCTCCACAAACGCCGTCATCGAGGAGAATGGTGGCTCGAAACATGCAGCATGCCACGAACGCAGGCTGGTGGGATCAGTATTATGCTGAGCGAGACATTCTCCTGCGCTTGCATGGGACCAGTGGCAATAATCGGTCTCACACCAACAGCTGCCAACCACCTGTATCCCTTCGTGCTTGATGTCATCTTTCAGCAGTATAATTGTCCGTCTCTCGGAGCCAGAACCTTGCAGGAGCATTATAGTGAAGTCACGTTGATGCCTTGGCGACAAAATTCCCCTGATGTAAATCCAATGGAATTCATCTTAGTCGCTATCGGGCACCATCACCGCAAACGCAGATCAGCGGCCCGTTATTTACAAGAATTACATGACCAGTGCCTGTACATCTTATGCCACATACCTCGAAAGGCCCACCAACAATCTTTCGGATCCCTGATACTCAGAATCATTGATCTATTTCGTTCCAAGGCCGAACCAGCAAGCTATTAAGCAGGTTGTCGTAATGATTTGGCTGGTCAGTGCCCGTTCTCCTTCCCTTCACTACCTTAGTAACCCCTTTGAAGACTTTCTACATTTTATCACCTGAAAACATTAATGTAATATTCGTAAATATCAAGTAAAATCAATTTTTTTAAAAGTTCCATGTTTCGTTTCCGGGACAGAAATAGGAACAGCAAGCGGGACTAAATTACGAACCTCCACAGAGTTGTTATAATGCCCATTACACTTAAAA
This sequence comes from Schistocerca nitens, assembly GCF_023898315.1. NCBI lineage: Eukaryota > Metazoa > Arthropoda > Insecta > Orthoptera > Acrididae > Schistocerca > Schistocerca nitens. The sequence continues at coordinate 76,710,694 of NC_064614.1, forward strand.
ACGACAAATCCTTGACTACAGAAATTACAACAAAATACCTTATATTTGAAAACAAATCAGTGCTCACACTAGCGGCAGCGAGACTTTCATCTGACCGCTGCAGCATCTCACCTCAGAGTAATATATGAATTATCTCGTACTCGGAAGCTATACGTGCTGCATAGAAGAGATTTTCTCAGTAAGACGATGGAATGGAGTTACGCTTTTAGTTACCAATTGTGGAAACCGGAAATTCCTAGGGGAATGACATTAGGAACAGGGACGGAATTAGCACCCTAACTAAATTAATGAATCAGCGTATGTAATTAAAGTGGCTCGTTGATCGAGGAAATAACGGAATGAACCAACCACTCAAAAACAAATTAAAACTGTCGTATAATTAAATTGGGCGGAGTCCTGACGCCACACTAAATGTCAGAAATTTTTTTACTATACTTTGTTCATCGCCTAAAATTGAGGGCAAGTCCCTCGGTAAACCGAAGACTTTCCTAGGAATTAGCTTACCATACGCATGGTGTTAAAACATGGCGCAGCCTGAGCGTGACACCGCAAGAACTGCATTCCGGTGGATCTTCGTCCATATGATATATGTATCATTGGGCAGTGTCCTATACGAAGCAGCCTCAAAAACACTTTACCCCGTCTTGGAGTTCAAAAAGAAATGCGCCATGGTCGAATAGTCTGTTCGACCGACTGCAGCTTGTTGTAGGACAATTCCAGCTATTGTATTTTCCACTCTGCCAACACTCTTTCTCACCCATGAGAGGATAGCTTGTAGGCGGCGTTAAGATGTAATGTTGTATTTTCTCGGCAGTCTACTTTCGCTGCTCAGTTTTCTAACTTATCCAGGGGCCCTTCAGAAGGCCACCTCGTTCTTCCGATTGTGCAAGAGATAATTAGTGTCCAGAACCATCTGTACTATTATGTCTACTGGAAACATTAGCTGAATAGTCTGCATGGTACCAAGAGTCAGGAGAAAACGAAGAAGTTTCACGTGCTCCAGCGCTTTTTGACTACCCAATGCTCTGAACAGTACTCAATGAAGCGGCTTCATAGCCAGATTTTAATGGTACAATAAGGGAAGTAGTGTGGTGCTACAGGTGAATGTTGAAAATTAGGTGGACTGATAAGGTAAGGAATGTAGAGGTTCTGCGCAGAATCGGAGAGGAAAAGAACATGTGGAAAACACTGACAAGAAGAAGCAACAGGATGATTGGGCCTCCGTGGTTCAAATGGTTCAAATGGCTCTGAGCACTATGGGACTTAACATCTGAGGTCATCACTCCCCTAGAACTTAGAACTACTTAAACCTAACTAACATTAGGACATCACAAACATCCATGACCGAGGCAGGATTCGAACCTGCGACCGTAGCGGTCGCGCGGTTCCAGACTGAAGCACCTAGAACCGCATGGCCACACCGGGCGGCGCCTCCATAGTAGCAGAGGGATCTGTAGAGGACAAATCTGTAGAGCAAGACAGAGATCGGAATACATCCAGCAAATAATTGAGGACGTAAGTTGCAAGTGCTACTCTGAGATGAAGAGGGTAGAAAGAAGACTGATGATCACAAAATAGGGAAGTCACAGTACACCCAACATTCTCCCCTTGCTCTAATCCATAGGTAAAAGCCACCTTGTGCTTGCGCTAATCCAATAAAATGCCGTTAAAAACCATATTAAACAGACAGAAATTTGAAACTGCACAGAGATATACAGGGTGCTTCACAAAACGTGTCACATATTCCTACATAAGGTCATAACTAGAAGATAACTGTTGTGATCTGTAATGCGTAGTATTTGAAGATGATGCAGGACTGAAAAGAGATGGCATAGTAAAGTATTACATCACGCATTGGCACGTGGATGCAAATCCTGAAGTAATCATCCAGGTGATACATCACGATAGCTTCATTATTACTGTATGGACGAGGATTGTGAGTGACAGGTTCATAGGGTCACATACTTCACTGTACACATTAACAGTCCTTTCAATCACGTATCTTCCCCCCTTGGTCTACAAGGGCTGTTGCAGAACGTTACCCACTTAGAGGAACAACAACTATGGTAAACGCACCACGAAGCACTAATCCATTGACTTCGAATGGTGCGACAACACCTAAGCCCAAAGTTTAATGGAACAACAACTATGGTCAACGCACGACGAAGCACTAATCCATTGACTTCGAATGGTGCGACAACACCTAAGCCCAAAGTTTAATGGAACAACAACTATGGTAAACGCACGACGAAGCACTAATCCATTGACTTCGAATGGTGCGACAACACCTAAGCCCAAAGTTTAATGGAACAACAACTATGGTAAACGCACGGCGAAGCACTAATCCATTGACTTCGAATGGTGCGACAACACCTAAGCCCAAAGTTTAATGGGCAATGCATCGGTCGATGAGGTACGGTAGCATGGCATCGTCGTTCACAGGACCTCATTCCGTTGGATTTCTGGCTATGGGAACATTTAAGTACATAGATGTATGCACGACCCATAGCAATGTGCAGACGTTGCAGGAGTTGTGACTGAGGCATCTGAAGCATTCCAAGTGGAGTCAAATGTACTGGAAAGAACACATGCTTGACTGCAAAGAATGGCTAAAGGAACAGGAGTGAGTGACTGATCCAAGTGACGCATTCCGAATGGAGTCTCAGAGCCATTTGAGCCATTTTTGAAGATAGAGGAAGATACCACAGTCACAACAGCCAGTAAAATGAGATAGAATTAGGAAGCACCTACGAACAAGAGCGTCAGTAACACTTGGGATCTACCTAGACACCATCCAAGAGTGGAAGCAAGAGAGAAATATCTAAAATTGTAGTCGTTGCTTGTGAGCTACAATGAATAATAGGAGAAAGAAACACCTCACAACAGTTGATTAAAGGAGTTGTTGAAGTGCGTCACATGAATTTGTCTGTAAAGGACCCCCCTCTGCGCAATCCAGGATAGGCAGCGATCTGTGGAAAATCTGACGTCAGAGTACACTGCCGGTGCAGACAAAAGTGTTTCGGAGCGCACCATTGAAAGGTCATTGTTGAACATGGAGCTCCACATCGCACGATGCCTAAGTGTTCCTGTGTCGACCCAACGACATTGTCAGTTTTGATTGCAGTGGGCACAGCGTCACTGAGTTTCCACGGTGAATCTCATTTCTTTTTACACCGGATCGATGTTTGAGTCTTTATACGCCGTCGTCCAGGCGAATGGCTGCACGAAACATGCAGCTCAACACAGGCCGGTGAGGGCACAATTATGATATGGGGAGCATTGAGGTGGGCTTCCATGGGACCTACGGCGATAAGATATTCCAGCAGGATATCTGTCCATGTTACAAGGTCATAATTGTGCTACAGTGGTTTGAGGGGCGTTATAGTGAACTCACAATCATGCCTTGGCCAACAGAAGCGCCTGATCTGTACCCAAAGAACATATATCTGGAGCCAGCTGCATGTCTGTAAACCACCATCCCGTAATTTTCGGGAACTGCTTGACCTGTGCGTAGACATCTTGTGCCACATACTTCTGGAATCCTGTCAAGTACTTGTAGAATCCATATCAAGCAGAATTTCTGTTGTACTGTGTTTGGAAAGTGGAACAACACAATTTTAAACAAGTGATCATAACGTTTTGGGTTATCAGTGCATACTATTCAATAGTATTCTTTATATATTACAGTTTTATTTGTTTGATGAAGCCAAAATAGATAATGTTTCTGAATGCAGCATCACATGTATCTACCTGTTACGTGCAATACAACACGTTTTTTCTGAAGTTGGTATATGTTTACAGTTATTTTATAGTTGTCTTCTGCTGATATACTTAAGTTAGGAATGTTTTATAAATTAACCTACCTCTTTGTGCTTATATTTTTTAGGTCATAAGAGGGCCAATACCCACCGAAATTAATAACCATATTACAAATAAATATTGTGGTCCAATACTGGAATTATAATAAAGCAAATATTTTCCTTTATCACTACGAACTCTTCGTGACTATGTAAAAGGTAGAAAGGTATAAAATAAGAAATCCCTTATTTCCTACAAATAGTTCTGATAATCTGTTATTGTGAATTTTTAATAACTATGACAGTGCTTGTAAGATTTACAATGAATTACATGAGACGAATGCATGAATAGTTCGCCTCTTAACTGTTATTTGTATGTACAAGCTTATTACACACACCTTCTACCATGTGAATATGTGCCATGCATGGTTTATGGACACATATCCTCTTCCCCTCTCCCTGTCCATCTGCTCTTCGCCTCTCTCTATGCTCAGCTGTGCATGTCTGCTCTCATATCTCCTGAAGTGCCCTCAGATACTACCAGCACAACACTCTAGGCCTACAGTGTAGCCAAGATGTCAGGCATTACGAAACTTTGTCAGCTCCACCTCCACTTCTACCAAACAGACCGACAAGGAAGCGAGTTAATACTGCTCTGAAATTCAATTTGGAGCTATGTCCAAAATTTCAAGTCCCTAGTTCATCGTAACGTTAGTTTAAAATCGATTTCAAAATTTGCAACCAACAGCAGACAAGAAGGAAATGTATTTTCAGTGTGTTAAAATGTACTATAGCCGTGAGAAAGTTGAGCAGCATCATACGCTCCCCTTGTAAGACACAGATGTAAGAGGTCCCTCCACATGGAATGACGTTTGCTTGCACGAGCAGACTGTATTAAGCAGCTGGCAGCGGCTGCAGGCCCTCGCTCGGTTGGGTCCGGCCAGCGTTCTGATGGTGTGGCCAGGCGCCCGGGCGCCGTTTTTCTCACTCACGTGGGCGGGGCGCGTCTCAATCAGGGCGTGTCCCTTTCCGACCCGGCAATCGAGTGCTTCCTCCGCGGCCGCTGGCGCCCATTCATCTTCACTGCAAGCAATTTCGTGCAACTCCGCGATACGTCCCAGCGCCTTCGGATGCAGACTTCTCCGTTACACACACACACATACACACACAACGACATCGGTTTTCTTCCTTTCTGGACTGGCGGAAAACAGGAAATTAAGAACCTGTACATTATTATTGGTTCCTCACACACACTCCTCAGCTGTCATCGATCTAGTATCTCTATGCGAGTATTATACAGTACTTTTACTGGAGAACTTTTTATGAGTGACGTCAGCAGGAATATACAGGGTGAAAAGTATTTAAACCGACAAACTCTGGGAGGTTGTAGGGGACATTTAAAACAAATATTTTTCCCTAATGTCATTTTTTCCTGTGAGGGTTATTTAAACCGATGGAGGCCATATTACGCTCGTCAGTTTTAGAGGCCATATTACGATCTTCAGTTGTTAGAGGGCGTATTACGCTCATCAGTTGTAGGCAACTGCTGTCCACCAGTGTAGTGGTGCATTGTCTCTGTTTACTAATGGAGCGAAACACCTGGAGTGAGTACACCGATATGGTTGGTGCGTACGACGTAACGCACCGCAACGGACGAGCTGCACAGCGGGTTTATCAACAACAATATCCTTATCGCCGTATCCCGCATTATACGACCTTTGCTGCTGTGTACCAACGTCTGCGTGAGACCGGGTCATTTAGCAGATTACCTGGACAGGGACGCCGTTGCACAGTGAGAACGCTGCAATTTAAGGAAGCTGTGTTGCAGCATGTGGAATTGTGGAAGACGTCCCACTCCCTACAAGACAACGCATGTGGTTCCAACATGACGAGGCGCCGGCACATTTCAGTCGTCGTGTGCGTCGATTCCTGGACCGACGGTTCCCAGAAACGTGGATTGGCAGAGATGGTCCTGTACCATGGCCTGCTCGATCCCCAAATATGTCCCCTCTAGACTTTTTTGTGTGGGGAGATATGCATCAGAAGAGGATCTGGTTGCCCGAATAGTAGCAGCAGCAGGAAAAATTCAGGATACTCCTGAGGTTTTTGCCCGTGTCAGACAGAACATGATCCGACGGTGTAACCTTTGTTTACGTGTCAATGGAGGCATTTTTGAAAATATACTGTAATTGAAATTGGGTTGTGTTAATGTGTTGTCTCTTGGTCATAAATAAATGGAAATGTGTGTGTTAGTTTAAATAATTTGCCACCAGAGAAGTCTTCCTCTACCAGTTTAAATACTCCTCATAGGAAGAAATGACATTAGGGAAAAATATTTGTTTTGATGTCCCCTACAACCTCCCAGAGTTTGTCGGTTTAAATACTATTCACCCTGTATGTACTAAAGAGCCAAATAAATTGGTACGCTTGCCTAATATCGTACAGTTCCCGTGCGAGCAGGCAGAAGTGCCGCAACACGACTTGGCATTGGTTCGACTAATGTCTGAAGCAGTGGTGGAGGGAACAGGCACCATGAATCCTGCACGGCTGTCCACAAATTCGTAAGAGTACGAGAGGGTGGAGATTTTTCTGAACAGCACGTTTCAAGGTACCCCAGATATGCTCAATAGTGTTCATGTCTGGGGAATCTGGTGGCCAGCTGAAGTGTTTAAACTAAGAAGAGAGTTCCTGGAGCCACTCTGTAGCAATTCTGCAAGTGTTCGGTGTGGCATCATCCTGCTGGAATTGCCCAAGTCCGTCGGAGTGCACAATGGACTTGAATGTTTTTGGTGATTAGACAGGATGCTTACGAACGTGTCACCTGTCAGAGTAGTATCTTGACGTATCAGGGGTCCCATTTCACTCCAACTGCGCACGACTCACACCATTACAGAGCCCTCACCAGCCTGACCAGTCCCCTTCTGACATGTAAATTTCATGGATTCATGAGGTTGTCTCCATACCCATGCACGAACATCCGCTTGATATAATTTGAAACGAGACTCGTCCGACGAGGAAACATCTTTCCAGTCATCAACAGTCCAACGCCACCCAGGCTAGTCGTAAAGCTTTGTGTCGTGCAGTCATCAAGGGTACACGTGTGAGCCTTCGGCTCCGAAACCCCATATTGATGGTGTTTCCTTGAATGGTTCGCAAGATGACACTTGTTGATCACTGATGCAGCAATTTACGGAAGGGTTACACTACTGTCACGTTGAACGATTCTGTTCAGTCGTCGTTGCCCTGTTCTTTCAGGATCTTTTTCCGGCCTTAGCGATGTCGGAGATTTGATGTTTTACCGGACTCCCGATATTCACGGTACAGGGAAGTCCCCACTTCATCGCTACCTCGGAGATACTGTGTTCCATCTCTCGTTCACCGACTATAACACCACGTTGAAATTCACTTAAATCTTGATAACCTGTCATTGTCTATCTAACAACTCCGCCAGACACTTGTAGTCTTATATTGGTGTTGCCGACCGCAGCGGCGTATTCTGTCTGTTTACATATCGCTGTATTTGAATACGCATGCCTATATCAGTTTATTTAGCGCTTCAGTGTAATTCCTGTTGCTGTACATATTTCCTATTAAACCTTCCTACTGTATAACGATCTATATAGTTTGAGCTCTTTCGAACAGTTGTCATCATGGAAACTACTCCAGTATATCTGGCTGCTTGATTTGAACGCGATCTTGATCACAGGCAACTTATGGTGTGTAGCATTTAGATTAGAACAATTAACACTGCATGACAACAAAGTTGCTCTTATTGTGCTGAAGCGGTTTGAAACTTAGGTTTGCAGCATCAGTTTGGTGCATTGGTTTGAAACTTCAGTTTGGAACTATGGATTGGGTTTCGGATTGCAAGAAGACCTCCGACAGAACGATTTCTTGGAGAACTTCGTATAGGATGCAACACTCAATTTTTAGATAACTTGGTTAGACATGAAACAGCGATCGACACTAAATGATTGAGTCAAGATCGTACATAATTATTTATTTAAAAATTGCGAACGATTTCGGCCTTTATGCCGGGCCTCTTCAGGTCACGGTACCATACGGTTGAAGTCGTCGGTGCACAGAGCGGTTGCGTGATGACACAGTCGTTTACGCAGTGCGATCTTGTCTGTTTCATTAAGTGGTGACTTAACTATACATTACTTCAATTCACCGACCAAATACCTAAATATGAAGCAAGTATATAATATTTAGACAAATTAATTATGTAAGTTAAATGTATTTAAATTCGTTGTAAGTGATTTATAAAAAGATAATACGAAAGTAATTCTGTCAAAGACAGGAAAGGACCTGGAAGAGCAGTTGGACGGAATATAAGGATATAAGGTGAAGATTAAAAAAAGCAAACCGAGGACAATGGAATGTAGTAGAATTCTGTCAAGTGATGCTCAGGGAATTAGATTAGGAAATGAGACACTTAAATTATTTTTGCAACCTGGGAAGCAAAATAGCTGATGATCGTTGAAGTAGAGAGGATATAGAATGTAGGGACAAGGAAAGCGTTTATGATGAAGGGAAATCTGTGAATATCAATATAGATTTAAATTTCAGGAGGTCCTTTCTGAAAGTATTTGTATGGAGTGTAGCTATGTATGGAAATGAAACATGGACGAGACAAGAAGAGTGGTGCTACAGAAGACTGCTGAAGATTTGATGGGTAGATCACCTAACTAGTAAGGAGGTACTGAATATAATTGGAGACAAGAGGAATTTGTGGCACGACTTGACTAGAAGAAGGGATCTGTTGGTAGGACAGGTTCCGAGGCATCTTGGTATCACCAATTTAGTATTGGAGGGAAGGGTGGAGAATAAAAATCATAGAGGGAGTCCAAGAGATGAATACGCTAAGCAGATTCAGAAGGATGTAAGTTACAGCAGTTACTCGGAGATGAAGAGGCTTGGACAGGATAGAGTTTCATGGAGAGCTGCGTCAAACCAGTCTCTGGACTGAAGACCACAACAATAACAACACTATAAAAGTAAAATGTTTTTTTTTAAGTATCTCCAAGGTCAACTTATCTTGGAGATCAAGATGTAGATAAGAAACGTGTGCAATGTCTACATATTCCGGACACAGAACATAAAAGAAGGTGAAGGAAGAAATTAAAAATAAATGTGGCAGTTCCTGGACTTCGATACGGCACTGAGACTTGACTCCACTACCAGCAGTGGAGGGTGAAGTTTTAACAGCGTCAGCTATTGGTGCCTGCGAAATCTAGAAAAATCGTCAAACAAACGTCGACCAAAGAGCCAGAGACAGAGGCCAACAGCTAATTTGTCGAGGTCTGGACACTTAAAAAACAACAGGTGAATAGGATTCAGAAGTCTGAAATGATATTTTCAGGACCTGTGGAAGGACGTACGAAGTTATTTACAACAGAAAAATTTTGATTTTGGAAAGGAGTAAAGGAAGTACCAGTAAACGCTATAGCAGACGAATACAAAGGTAAACGGCGAGATAAGTGCGCCGAATGTCCGAGTAGCGATTACCACTACAAGTCATAAAATGTTTACTTCGTGGAACAGGTAGGAAAACCCTAGAACAGATAGAACGAATAGGGTTGACCTAAGAAGATGACACTATGCCTCTTCCCTGAAAGTGAAGATAAAAGGATATGAAGATGGGGCGGGGGGGGGGGGGGGGGAAGAAATACGCTTACCAATAGATCGTTAGTACTATGATGTGTAACATGCTACTCCGGAAGCTCGTTGTGAAAGGTTTAGACTTGCTGCAGACGGTAAGCAATGATAACGACGCAGATTCTATCACGGACACTTCCACTGTCGCCTCCTTAGTTGTTAGAGGCCCTTCAACTTGTTCGTGCGAATCAATATCTAAGGTCGTTTATATCATTTACTCCCATCGTGTGAGTGGTAGAGCGACGGCAGCTAATTTTTTCCTGACACTGAGCTGGTTTCCCACTAGTATCATCACTGACCTTGTAAAATAATCATGAAATTTTTAATCAATTATAGCCGACGCATTTGAGTGTCTGCTGCAAATGAGAATTTCTCTACAGAAAACAGTCTGTCAATCGATAGCTGTATCCAGTTTTGCCTTTTGGAAGTTCCCTGTAACCAGGAGATGATGGCTCAGTGTCACTCCAGAACAAAACTGCTATATTTCTTCTTTTCTCAGAAATGTGTTATAATTTCAGGCTTAAAGAACTGCCTGCTCCGCATTCTGGCCCCAAAGGATTACTCTTTACAGACCAGCCGCCATGTAATCCTCTCCCAGTGGCATCATTCGGATACGGTATGGGGGGGGGGGGGGCAAAGGTCAGTACACTGCTCTCCAGGCTGTTAAGTTTTCCAGACCTTGCAGCTGCTACTTCAAACGTACGTAACTTCTTAGTTGGCATTACAAGTCATAATGCACTCATTTTCAATCCTCCAACCAAAGAGAAATCACGGATGGTACCGTTGAATCCTACGCATAGCAGTCGGACACGCTGACCGCTTAGCTTTGTAGGTGGTCTCTTCAAGATGAATGCAGTAATCCAAGTCCCTAAGGAGGGATGTCCTGACAAGTGTTTTACTGAACCATCAGTTTAATCTGTCATAATTATAAAATACTAAAATTAGCTACATAATAATGGAACAAGTTGTGGAAGACAACCTGAGGGAAGATCAGTTTTTGTTCCGCAGAATTGTAGAACCCACGATACCATATCGTTCCTATGATTTACCTCAAACTATTGGTTGAAGAAAGGGTAATTCACATTCATAGCATCTGCAGATTTCGAAAGTGCCAACGTTGAGTTGAATACACTCTTTGGAATGAGTGACCAAATACAGTTCTCGAAAGGTTTTCTGTTACTTTTTCAGACACCACTATGCAGGTGGAAGAACGTGAAAGGAAGGAAGTGAGATTGCGACGATACAATATCGTAGCCTATCCCCCTTCCATCCAATCTGTATACTGAAAAAGCACTGAAGAAGACGAGGGCAAAATTTGGAAAAGACGTTAAAGCTCAGAGAGAAGAAAAGAAAACTAGGGTTGAGGATCAGATTGTTTTGCTACACCGCAAGCAAAGAAACTGAAAAAGGCCGCAGAATAGGCGATGTGAAATGTAGAATGGCAATAATAAGCAAATATTTCCTGTAAAAGTGAAATATGTTAACATCTACTATAACTTTAAACGATAGGTATTTCTTCATTTGGTAACACAAGTTTCGATTATAGACATATAAGGAAGTGAAACCCGGCCAATGTTCACTGCAGGCAAGAAGAAATTGGTCAGTTTTGAAATATGGTCCTGCGTAGAATGTTAACGATTTGGTTGGTGAATCGAGTTACTAATTAAGGGGTACGATATACAATCGAGTGCTTTATGCAGCGTGACAATAAGGATGGATTGCTTGATAAGAAATCTTGGCCTCAAGAAAGAGTTAATTGGTTAATGGAAAGCGGTTTGAGGAGAAAAAACTGTGGAGGGAGACCAAGGCTTTAAAATAGTAGGTAGGTTGAAACCGATGAAGGACTTTGTACAATGGTTGAAATTTCCATAACAAAGACCGGAATCAAGCCAGACTACACGCTGTCAGTTACAACATCTAAATCGGCTCTCAAGTATTTTCGAAGAGCTAGTTCCTTTTTATCACTAGAGCGTGCTGCCTTTAGAATTTAATAATAGCTTACGTGGTTCAGTGGTAGTGGGAGTTAAAGTTTAATGATGAAAACAAGACACACAAACACCCACCCACCTGCCCACCCACCCACCCACACACACACACACACAATAATTCCAGAACTACGGTGAACCATGTGTTGAGTTCAGTCTTTCGTCTGTAGCAACACTTAACATTCAATGTTTATTCCATCTGCTTCTGCGCTTCAGGGATACGACTCTGAAAAAACTGTCCATTAACTCTGGTCAGAAGCAAATCCACTTTGCGCTCTGCCGGAGATTAAATCTTTTCCTTTAATCACGTAGCTGCCCTTTTGTCCTTTCTCAGATTGCTTCCTTCTGCCTAAAAGAGAACCTGTATATCAGTCGTACTGTCAACAATACCCCACAGCTTTACTTTCCCTCCATCCAAGATATGTGATCAAGTGAACATCCGCAACCGAAGAATATATGGATAGAATAAAAATCCGCTTCAGTTGTCAGGAGTTATTGGCCACTCAACTTCTCCTCCAGATCAGATTTCCTTTGTTATTGCTGTCTAGCGTTTCTGTTCATGTGTCATTACTCATATTCGAAAGTGTACGTTGAAAATTTATGTGCAAGTAACACTATTTATGAGCCAAAGATTACTTACTTCTTTGGGCCACAGCAAACAAAAATTTTATGTACGTCAACCACAGACCACTGTATGACTGCTAAGCAATTTCCGTTGGAAAGCATTGCCTCCCCTTTTTGCGGAACATTCGCCGCTGGGTTACAGAGCCATATTGAATCTGTGTACCGAATCGAGGTTTGGTATCAGACACCTGGATCTCTGAGAATACCTTATTGTGATTTTTCGGAGCAGACAGAGTGTACCAATATCATCCCCCCATTTTTTCTCCAAAACCTCTCACTTCCTGAACTATTTGCGCATGATAAGCGGGATGAACGTTTGTCGATACTCCTCTACGTGAGCCGGTATTTCCTTAGCTTTTGCATTTTGGTCATCACGTGAAATACAAATTTCTAATATTCTTTTGAAATGTAAGCTCGCGGACTCTTCGCTGTCCACAACATATTTCCTGCAGTAATACGCACGTCAATGTTTTTAATGAATTTGCTGCACTATCATGTTGAGTACAGAAACATATTACGTGCAGTGTTGCTTTGGCTTTCTACCTTTTATATCATTTCCGTTAATAGAAATTGGTCCCATTCAGAAGAAAATACTCGGATTTGAAAGCAACCGTAGCATTCGCGCGGTTCCGGACTGAAGTGTCTAGAACCGCTCGGCTACCGCGGCCGGCTAAGGCACAAGACAGTAGACCAGTTTAGCAAGTATTGTAGGTACCAGTGATTTGATTTAAACTACACACGGGGATTGTTAATGCGTTTAGTCAACAACTGGCTCTCGGTAACACTTACTACCTGTACATTATGGAAGATAATGATAATTACAGGTAAATGATTACTGATGGTCGAGCACTACTGATTTGGATAAGAGGGTCTTCAGTCAGTTTAGTTGTAGGGAAGCATTGGTACGGAAATAGTAATAACGTAATTGTATCTTTTGTTCTGATTATTATTTGCATTCTCCATGAACATTTACTTCCTTATATTATTTAGCTCAAGTGGAACCTGTGTTACCTTGATTTAGTGTAGTTTGAATATTTGTAATCAGTTGCTCATTCTTGATCACTGTTATTGTAACACAACATTGAAATCTGACTCAAATATTAGCATGGGGACCCAGAAACTAATTTATCAGTAGATTCAGATTGTGGCTGAACACTTTAGTCACAACATAATATGGGAAACACTATTAACGACATAACAAACGAAGTTGTAAACACTATTCTTTCAAAATAAAATATCTTTGAAATGAATACTTTAACTGTCCATTTATGAAGACTACGTCTAGCACTTCAACACTTATGCTCACAAAGTGATTATGTACCTTACAACTCAACAAAGTTAATTAACTTTTGATAAGGTAGATAAATGTTTTTCAGTTCACTAAAACAGGACACTCTGATTCATCGTAGCACTTCGAATAGGACCTTGTCTAAATAAACGGCTAAGGATAAATACGGTTGCTCAACACCAGGTTTAGAACAGCACATATTATTGAAAACTAAATCACATAACTGGTCAGCGTAGTTTTACAGTACTTAACTGATAATTTGAGATGAAGTTGGTGGCAGTGTCGATGTCCTGTGCTACTCGAAAAAGACGGAAACAGTTATATCCATGGCTCCTCCTGTGCAACACGCTCTGAAAATTCTTTTCTTAGCGTCGGATCTTCATAGTACAGAGGTTACCAAAGTACACCGTGAATAATATGCTGCATCACTTCCGCATCCGAAGCTATATTATAAAGTCTTGAAGCTCTTCTCGCCTCTTTAAGTTCACAAGATCCACACTCTTTGCCTGCTAGCCACGGACTGACTCATACCACAAAGGAGCTTTGCAGTTCGACTGCCAGATCTATCTTTTTGATCACGCCTAGCGAATTCCGTTGCTGATGGACTTAACTCCGAGTTTTACATGATTACAAACCTACCTTCTCTGTGTATGAACCAGTATTACAACTAAAGTTTTGATTTTTATATTCTTTTACAACACAGTACGTTTGAAATATATATATAGATTAATTACAATGTCTAAATTATAATAAATAATGAGTAAAATATTTACAACGCTGTTACACGAAGGAGTTTGGTTATACAGAAGTCACATTAAGACAGACAAAGAAGATAATACCTTTATAGGTAATATCGATAATAGTGTTACAAGTGGCAGGATTATGACCTCTCAAGACTGGGGTTCATCGTTTCGCGATAGGGCTCGCGTTCATCAGCGTGTCACACAGATATGTGATCAAAGGGACTAGGGTGGCCATTCTAATCCCTTTGATTACATATTGCACGATACTTGCTTTCCGCACCCTCGGCAGGCATCCTCAATTTTATAAATGGGACCTGTACTATAGAAGACGCCGGCGGCCATTTGCAGCAACAAGCATCAATACTCAAACTAAGGTTTTATTCGGTGGTTTTGATCAAGTTAGAATTAGAATATTATTATAATGAAGTTTTAATACCACCTTACAGAGTTTATTAAATGAAATATGCCCATGAGTGGGACATAGACAGTTGATTAACTGAAATACGCATAACAAATATTCTGTGAAATGATACGGGAATATGGTGTGGCTGGGAGAAGTCACTGTAACATATTTATATAATAACACAATCACATTTATTCAATAAACATTACCGTCTCAAATATTCCCTCTCACTTATCACGGAATGCTGGCGTGATACAAATAGTATCATATCTAAGTAAACTTAGTTACACATCCGGCTAACATGTGCCGTGAATCGACAATGACTATCGCCTGCACATTTCTATCATCATTTAGCCACACACACACACACACACACTAACATTCATTCTATTCATTTTATCTAACAGATAAAAGAGGAAGGTTCCCATACACCAAGTGGGACAACATTGGGAGAGAGCACATGGTTCCAACTGTAACTTTAATTCGGGCAAGTCCCGTCTTCACGTTTAACTAAGTCCGCGAGTTTTACTGGATATTATGAAGGAACAATTAAATCACACGCGTGAATTTACGTAGAAGATCCAGCTCGATCACGAAATGTGATTACGTCGAGCTGAAGCTTCTCACCAAGAAATGCACGGGGTCTGCGGACCACGTGTTACCAATCTCTTCACAATCAGGAGTCAATAAACACATTTAAATAAAATACACTTTGGATATATACTTCACACTCACACTGACATGCAAATTGAGCAATTCTGAGTATTACTCGGCAATGAGCGCCTGTTCACTCCCAAGTGCAGTAAACACAAATTCCCATGAAATTACTTGGCGAAAGAAATCATCTCCCTATCTTTCCTAACCGAGATGATTCTAGGAAATACCATAGGGGCTTTCCTCAGCAGGGAAGCTGCTTCCGAGTTCAAAGGGAACATGGAATTCTAAATCTTCGCTAACTATCGGAGCGATAGAGCAGAGCGTGCTTACTCACCCAGGTCTTCCCAGCAACAACCCCGACAGGTCTCCCTCGGCCGGGTCCACACATCGTGGCCGCAAGGACTCAGAGATACCGCACACGGTTATTTGCCAACCTAACGAGCGCTAATGACGCGCGTGGAGCTTATGCCTCTCTGGTCCAGTGCAGTCGCGCTCTACTAGATTCGAGGTTGGCTACACTTCCACTATGCCTATAGCACACCCACAGCCGACATCTCACGCATACCTCATCATACGTTCGCATTCACACTTTGCAGACAATTACCATATCTAATATTAAAATGATCGTCTATATTGAAATAACCCTATCTTACTGATTACCATCAGGCTCTTGCCTGAGTGTCGGAAGGGCACTCAGGTGTCTTTAGTTGTGGGGTCGAGCCATGTAGCGGCTTACATGGAGACGTTACAATATCTAAACGCAACGCAGACTCTCAAGGCTCTATGTGACGTGAGTTCGAGAGGAATTTAACTATGCGTGATAGTGCAGGAACGCCACGTACTTGGCATCTTTTCAACAAGGTAAATATCAATATGCGCACCGAGGCGACGACTGGATTATAACCGCTTATACACCATTGTTGCAGCAGCAATTGGCGCGTCAGCACAGACGCGCCTGCTCTGGTACGGACAGACAACAGAGTACACAGTAGTGGCAGGCGAGCACTGATTCTGGTGATTGTGGTATCCACCACCATTAAACCTCTGCACCGAGCAGCAGCGCGTTGCGTTATGCGCGGCCGAGAAACGCATCGTTGGCCGGTCTTAAGGGGCTCCGGAAAGGCTGAAAATCATGAAAAGTTCAATTTTTACTTTTTTGCGTTTTCTGAATCTGCAGACTATTACCTTTTAATAGATATATAATTTATTCAATTCCGAAGACTACAACTATTTTTAAATTTTTTTTGAAATGTGTTCTACATGGGCGTGACCCACTGTGGCGCTGTTAAACTGCTGTAAAATGGTGTTATTATTAACGTCCGTGTTCATCAGGTACATTTTAGTGATGTGAGATAAAGTATGTGTTGTGGCTAACCTGTGATGGTTCAATATATATGGCTGGTGTGATTGTCGATTGTTTCATGTTTATTTACTCTGTCGTTATCTCGAAAATATTCGTAATTAATTCTGTTTCTTGAGTCTATGTTTTGTTGAAGTATAATAATGAGTAAAAGTAAAGTTATTAGAAACCCTCTGAAGGCTTTTAAGAAAAGGAGAAATGTTGGAAAGCCAAAGGTATGTGTTATTACTGTAAACAATGAAGACGATGAAAATCCCCAACATAGCTTGTGTCCCAAAGAAGAAGACAGTTGGTGTAAATATAACAAAGGATTGCTAACTGGTGAAGTGTACACTCATAAGCATAGTCTGCCTCATGCAATAATGGAGGTGATAAAACCTATTTTCAGAGACTTAGCAGCACCTGAACTGTTGAAAAAGTGTATTCACGGAAAAACTCAAAACCCCAATGAAAGTGTAAATAGTGTTATATGGTCGAGAATCCCCAAGACTGTATTTGTTGGAATAGAAACACTTCACTTTGGTGTGTATGATGCTGTTGCGACTTTCAATGATGGCAACATTGTAAGGTGCAAGGTATTTAGAAATATGGGAATGAAGATAGGTTCTAACATGGTTCGAGCGATGCTTGCTTTAGACAAGAAACGCCTTCGGGCTGCAGACAGGGCTGTAAAGAGTCTAGAAATACAAGCAAGAGTAAACAGGAGGAGGAACAAGAGGAAGCTGGAGGAGGAGTTTGCAGAGGATGAAGATAATCCATCCTATGGACCTGGAATGCACTAAAAAGTTAATCCAATCTTTGTCGCTCAATTCCCAAAACTTTTATTTTCTCATACTAATTACATGTTTTCTAAGGATCTTCCAAACATATTTGTTTCAAACTTTCAGTAAATGTTACACAGTACCTTCTGCATAATTTAACACAGCCTTTTTCCAAAAACCCGTATATTTTTGAATATGTAAATAAAAAATTGCAAAAAATGTTGTGAATTTTCATTACAATTGAAAAAAAATCATCTTTAATAACTGAACTAAAATTTTGTAAAATCCCTGTGTTAAGTTGTAGCCCATATTCCAATAAATAATCTGTAAAAAGTTCAACTTCCTACCTCAAATACTTTGTGAGGAAAGATGTAATTTATAAGCGTTATTTTAACATTGCAAGTATAGGGCGTTCCGGAGCCCCTTAACTGTGCGCGGCCCGCTGCTACGATCGCAGGCCGCCTTCGCGCGCGTGCGCTTCAAACCACAGCGATTGGCCACCCATAACACACAGCGATTGGCCACCCGGAATACACAGCCACCCCAGCCACCGGCTCCATTAACTATGTAGCATTATTTAACGCCGCTACTGACGTCTACAAGCCAATTCTCATCGTGCTATGGTCTACTCCACAAGTCGGAAGTGGACCTGCTCTTCGATGCTGATTTGGCTGCGCTCTGAACTTAGAATTCGAATACCGTTCTGGAACTTGGACTTCAACGGTCCTGTGATTTCTGCCAGAATTCTGCATTTCGCTTGCACGTGCTGGACATAGGTATTATCATCATCAATTATTGTAATTTTTCTTTAAGTGTTCATCTCTGACTTAGCACTTCGTAACACAATTATTTGTTTTAGTGTTATGTCAATAAACCGCAGAACGGTGATATTTTTGTTGTGTTATTCCTGGTTATAACAGTGAATGTATACGTGTATGGTGGCCAGACATCCTGCAGTACATGATGAATACTTAAAATCAAATAATATAAAAGGCGGAAACTTGGGTTGTGTTGTGACTGACAATTCGCAATTTTTCACAAACACAACTTTTATTGATGTAAGTTCACAGGGCAGATGACTGAACGACAAAAGAAAGGTAACAATAACGAAGGCATTTAAAGTCTCTTAATTGAGGCAAACAAAAGTTCCTTCTGATTTTCCACAAAGTTTCGTGGTAACACACACAAACTAGTAAGAGTCCAATTCATAGACGAAGACGTAATCTTCAGCAGTCGAAGTACACGAGGGCGGCATCTGGAGTGAACTGAACTTCGAGGCTGGTTCTAGGCCCTAAATAGCTGTCTCCAGCCATTCAGGTTTTGGCGTAGTGATACTTCCTGCAGCCCGTGGTTCGAGCTCCCCCAGCACGAAGTAGTGCTCCGAATGTCGATTTCCATTATCTTGCATGAAAATAGCAGGTGTTTGCCAGGTTGCTTTCGGTACGCCTTGGACATAGACAACCTCGTCATCTGTGGTGTAATATGGGTTGCCGTCCGCTAGGGGTACCTTGGCTCCTGCATAACAGGTTGTAATTAAATAAATAATAAAACAGAGAAATGGTGGCGTGTTCCTCTACAAAATATGGACCCAGAACCTCGGGTGACGGTACTGGAGCTATTGGTTACACATACCCGATAATCTATGCTTTATCGTCGACGTCTTCATAATGTTATCTTACAACAACATAATGTAAGATCGCTGTAATGACCTAAACATGAAAGGTTACCAAAATAAATAAATAAATATTATCCAAGCACGAATTTTAGCTTTAAGCCTTGTAACCCAAGTAGACGCGCGGAGTGCAAGCCGCTTTCATCAGCCCCTTAATAAGTCATTTTTATTGAGAAACTGCTGGTTTCAGGTTCACTGACTGCTCAATTATTCAAAAACACTCTTAATCACATTTATTATTATTAGTATTATACCGCCAACCGGTTTCAATCCGACGTGGGGGTCATCTTCTGGGCGTTTACACCATTGGTCGACTGCTGGTGGTGTCACTCCTGTCTACATAACGGCAGGAAAATCTGTGGAGAATATCAAAAAGACGCCAACAGGTCACTTTGAAACCGCCCAACAGCGAATATCCCACAATCTGTAGGACCACCTGGCCACCCTGAACGCCACGTAAATAATTTTGCTTCAGTGCAGTACCATGCCCACCAGTACTGCCCATACCGGTGGCATCGATAATGAAATGTCCACCATGTTCGAAAAGAGAAAAAATGGAAATGGCCAGACGAGGATAAATCAGTTTCATACGAAGAGAATCAAATTGTGCAGTAATTGAACCCATCTACTGAAATTAACGAGCGCCCAACTCCTTCATTCGCAATCGATTTAATACATTGAAATAATTGTACTGAAAAAAAAACTATAGATAGCTATAATAATAACCAACATTTAATTACCATGAAGAATTCATTGTTAGCTCATACATTTAAGTTGTGTGTATATATTTAAGAAGAATTTGTATTTGTGTAGTTAAAATCTCTTCATGAGGAACTTATGTTTTAAGAATTTATTCTTTGAAAAGGAAGTTACCCCAGGTTTTGATACACTAAACCGTGTAAGTAGGCTGTATAGCCTATGCAGGTAGGCTGTTTAGGTTTTTATGTTGGAAACGCCACATAGTGCTCTGTATGAAAATCGCTTACTGCGCTGTGTGTAGTCTGTGGCTGGTTGGACTTATTGTTGGGATATTCGCTAGTGTAGTGTTGGGTAGTTGGATGTGAACAGCACGTAGCGTTGGGCAGATGGAGGTGAGCCGCCACCAGTGATGGATGTGGGGAGAGAGATGCCAGAGTTTTGAGAGGTTACTATGAGCGGACGATCTGGACGTGTCTCCGTCAGAAAAAGGAAATTTGTAAGACTGAATGTCATGAACTGATGTACATATTATGAGGTTTGAACACTATTAAGGTAAATGCATTGTTTGTTCTCTATCAAAATCTATCATTTGCTAATTATGCCTATCAGTAGTTTTATTTAATTGGCAGCATTAGCGTTCGCTGTATTGCAGTAGTTCGACTAATGAAGATTTTTGTTAGGTAAGTGATTCATGAAAGGTGTAGGTTATTTACTGTTAGACAGGGCCACTCTTTTGTTGGGATTATTGAAAGTCAGATTCCGTTGTGCTAAACTATTGTGTCAGTTTAGTGATGATCAGAATAAGTAAAGAGAAAACCGTCTGAGTACGTTGAGTTCTACTCAACTGTTTCTGTATCAAATAACGTAAGAGTGAGCAACGTGCAGGTCTGATAATACACATTCCTACGATTACAATCACGGTATTTGTCTGGAAAAAACCACCTCATTCAGAGGTAATGTCGTACCTCGATTTGTAAAGCGGGTATAGCTTTTAAGATGGATAATTGTGTGCACCTACAGAAGCAAGATACCTTGTGACAGTAACATGCAGTAGTTGTTGCGATCGGTTTTTTTTAACGTATGGCTGATTACGTCTCTCTTTCTAAGGCACATTGGTAGCACTCGCAAGAAAAACCTAACAGACATGCCCACCCATCGTTGATTTTCGGTCTATATTACTTTGCATCGCGTAGAATCATTTATTGTTCAAGTATTATACTTAGTAATAGTCAGTATGTGTTGGGTGACTTTCGTGATCAAGTGGAAATTTGAGAAGATTGTGTATGGAGGTGGGTTTGCGCTGGAACGTTATTGCGTCCCATGTAAACTGTTCTGTTGAGTGCTGCTGCACATTTCGCGCCTGTACTTAGTTGAGAGAACATCGATTGTGGTGTGTGCATCTAGCATGTGGAAGACACGTTTGCCTGTTCTCTAGACATGGGAAAGACCTTAGCTGGCTTGTAAATTATAGGGATGATTTGGAATTTGTTACGTCACTGACATCGGTATTGAAGAGCGGAAATATCAGTTTCCTCTATTTGTTTCTAGTTACTCAGTTGTTTACAGCATGCAGTACCTCGCAAAAGTTTATGGTTTGTAGAGAAATAATTTCCAGTCCATATCTTGGGAATTCCATTGCGCTAGCGATCGGTTGGCTGCTGCATAGTGCTTGATATCGAGAAGTACCACGGGAATGGTATAATATTACGGCAAACCATGCGAAAATACGTGTGCTCTTGTAATCCCTGAGTCTGGAGATGTGTGTAGAAAAGCGAGCAAGCAAGGAAGCGGTTCAGATCAGAAACAGTAATGGTTTTGTGCCGAGGGGTGACGATCCCGAATTTGTAGAACAGTTCTGAGTGTGACTTTGGTCTGCTGAGGGTGCTCTGATTTAAAACAGATGATTTTGTATGGCGGAGGATATGAATTGTATGTTTACTATATTGACACGGTACGCAGTGATATATTGTTGGGATGGAGATCAGTTTCACACTCTAATATTCAGGGTCCTGTCCTCAGTTGGACAGCAGTGTAATTGAGTAAGGGGCTTTCCGTATTTGATGATATGTATGGCACTCTGCGAGGTTTAGTTGGCGTTGCAATATGGTGATCAGTGTAAAATAGTTTATTGCTGCTGAATGTCACATCTGTAGAAAGAAAGGAAAGACTGATGCTGCTTCCCTAGGGCTGAGGAGCATCTTGACATATAGCTGGTGTGAGTGTGCGCATACCGTAGTTTTTTTGGGTGCTGTATAAATATAAAAGATAACTGCTCTGTTTGTGTAAAAGTGTATATATTGTAGTGTAAAGTTACTGGGGCTTATGTTGTAGCCTGACTAGAGAAGATGAGTGTGTGTGTCCTATCGTGAGGGACATTTATTTATTTATTTATTTATTTATTTAACCTGATCAGATTAGGGCCATCAGGCCCTCTCTTACATCGAACCAGTGTTCCACACATGCAGCATTTCACACATCAGAGTTACATCATGAACATAGTTTAAATGAGAAAATTAGCTTACTCTAGTGACAATATGAATAAAGACTAGTGACTAAGACCTAATAAAGTAAATGCGGAAGTATTTTTACAACAGGTGCTATACATACAGATTATGATAAAAGCAATAATAATAACAGTAAAACAAAAAATCAAATAATAGTGATAAACATGACTAAGAGCTAATAAAGTAAATGCTGGCAGTATTTTTACATCAGGTGCTATACAAACAGATAATGGTGAAAGCAATAATAATAACAGTAAAAAAAATCAAATAATAATGACAAACATGAGAAAGATTGGCAATAGTAATGAAGGTTTGTGCAGATGTACATTAATATCTTGGTGTGTAAAGTAGATGTTTACTAGTATAGCGAGTTTTGGGTAA
The DNA here is from genome assembly GCF_023898315.1 of Schistocerca nitens. Taxonomy (NCBI): domain Eukaryota; kingdom Metazoa; phylum Arthropoda; class Insecta; order Orthoptera; family Acrididae; genus Schistocerca; species Schistocerca nitens. The sequence goes on from NC_064614.1 coordinate 76,733,229, forward strand.
GGGAGATTTGAGGAGGGGGAAAGAGAGAAGTAATGAGGTGAAGTGCACTCATGTACAGAGGAAGGCATTACTGTTGCTTAAGTAGATACGTCATTAACTGTTTTTTGAAGCTGGTCATGTTTTTAAGTTCTCTAACATAACGAGGGAGGGTATTCCAGAGTCGGGTTTCCGCTACTGTAAAGGACTTGGAGAAGGTGACTGAGCGATGCAGTGGAACAGAGAGGATTTTATTATAATGGGAACGTGTGTTTCTGTCATGTTGTTCCGACATGAGCGTTAGGGACGAGGAGAGATATGAGGGACATATACATTTATAAGGCAGTAGATGAGACAGAGTGTATGGAAATCTCTGCGTTTGTCTGCACGCAGCCAGGACAATTTTGCATATGCTGGTGAAATGTGATCAAAAAGTCGAACGTCACAGATATATCGGACGCAGGCATTCGTGACCAGTTCTAGACGTCGGGAATTTTCCTGAGAGAGGCCTTGTAGGATATTATCGCTGTAGTCAATGATTGGGAGTATAAGCGTTTGTACTAATTTCTTTTTCAGATCGAAAGGGAAGAGTTTTTTATATTTTTGTAAGACATGAAGGGATGCTGATGCTTTTTTGCACACTGCAGTTACGTGCTCTGTCCAATTTAGATTTTCATCTATTATTACTCCCAAACTCTTTGCTGAGGGAGAGAAGTTAATATTTGTTCCATTTAGGATAAGAGGTGGTACGGATTCCCGATGTTTTGGGCTAATGAGCTTAGAGTGACCAACAAGTACCGCTTGGGTTTTAGATGGGTTTAGTTTTAGACCTATGTCCTGCGCCCATTTTGACAGTGCGTCGAGGTCAGTACCGAAATTTTCAATAGCTTTCTTGAGATTGCTTGGTTTCGCACTTAGATACAACTGAAGGTCATCAGCATACATATGGTATTTGCAATAGGTCAGGACCGATGACAGATCATTGACATAAAGAGAGAAGAGTATAGGACCTAATACTGAGCCTTGGGGAACGCCTGACACTACCTGCCGCCATTGTGATTTTATATTCCCAGACAGGACGCGTTGCTGACGAGACGTCATGTATGAGCGAAACCATTGCACTGCGCTTGGTGAGAAAATTAGACCGCTAAGTTTGGCTAGTAAGATGTCGAAGTCGACAGTATCAAATGCTTTGGTGAAATCTAAGAAGCATATAATAGTCGCTTCTTGTCTGTCCATGGCAAGTTTCAGGTCATCTGTCACCTTTATCAGAGCGGATGTTGTGCTTCGATGTTTACGGAAACCTGATTGGTATTCGTCTAGTAGGTTGTTAGTAGTTAGGTAGTTGGTGAGCTGGTCATGAACTACATATTGTAAGGCCTTTGATAGTGCAGGAAGAAGGCAGATGGGGCGGTAGTCAGAGGGTGCTGTGGCGATGTCCTTTTTAGGCAGTGGCTTAATTTGTCCCAGTTTCCAGGCCTCAGGGAAAACACTTGTGATTAATGAATCGTTGAAAATGTCTGTTATAGAGGGCAGTAGTTGGTCAATAATAAGTTTTACCATCTGGATAGTGATACCATCATGTCCAGTAGATGCTGATCTAATCCGCATTATGGCTTTCTTGACAGTACTGCAAGTGACGTGCTGTAGATAGAATTTTTCTTTGCTACAGTCGTTCACCCCCATGAAGTAATCAATGATTCTATTTTTTTTTTTTTTTTTTTTTTTTGCGGATCAATTTTGGTTGTAGGTAATGTGAAGAATCGGTTTAGTTCTTCAGCTGGGACCATGGGATTTTCTGCAACTTTTATTTTGCCTAAACCGAGACTACAGAGATTTTTCCACAGGATAGCTGGTCTACATCTATTGTCAGCTAATGTACGGGCATGTCTGAGCTTAGCGCTTCTCACCGCTTGACTGACTTTGTTTCGTTTCTGCTTGTATGCAGCATGATTTTCAGGTGTAGGGTGTATCTTGTAGGCTCGATGTGCAGCATCTCTGAGATTCATGAGCTGTTTTAGTTCATCAGTTAACCAAGGTGCAGGTTGCCTTTTTACTTTTCTGGTCTTTATTGGAGCATATTTGTCATATAGTTGAGTAATTTTGTTAGTGAAATCCTGGAGATTGTCGTTTATGTCCATGAGGGGAGTAGAGGTCATCCCCCAAACTATTTCTTGTGCCTCAGTTTCGAGTTCAGGCAAGTTTATGCGTTTGAGGTCTTGGTATGTAGACAGTCTTTGTTTCTTTCAAGGGCATTCTAGTGAATACGTCATGGAAATGATGTCATGGCAGATATTTGAGAGGTGCGGATTATTCTGTTCGGAGATTTCGTTGCGAATATATCTATGAAAGTGTGACTGGTAGTCGTGTGATTAGTAGGTGCCAGCTGAAGTAGTGTCATATTTGAGGAAGAAAGCATCCTCTTAAATTTCCCAGTGGAAGGACTATTGCACAGAAAATTAATGTTAGTGTCACCTGCTAAAATTACATGTTCATATGACGATTAGAGACTGGAGAGGGCAGTTTCGAAGCAGGCGAACCCGCCTACTTTAGGAGGTTTGTAAAGGACACATATTAAGCACTTTCTGTTAAGTGATTTGATCTCTATGAACATATATTCCACTTGTTTATCTACATTGTTGTCGGATGTGTGTAGTACTGTAGGTGACAAATCAGAACGTATGTACGCCCCTACTCCGCCCCCTCGTCTGTTGCATATGTCGTGCCTGAGAAAGATATAGCCATCTAGGTTTACGGAAGTTGTAGGAATACTTGGTTTGAGCCAAGTCTCTGACAAAAGTATTACGTGTATATTAGCAGTTTGAAATATATATTTGAACTCGTCGAAGTGAGCTGGCAGAGACTGGACATTTGCATGTGCAATATGCAGCTTGGTGCGTTCGGGTGTCGATTGCCCGAGGAGGCTGCCGACCGATGTTTGCGGGTCGTGGTTGGCGGTGACAAGAGGGTCTGGCATGAGGAATGCGGAAGGCGTGTGAAGGAGAGGGGGGTGAGGGAGTGTCCTCCCAGTTCTGTGCAGTGAAAGCGGCCGGGAGGGGGAGGGGGTAGGTCCCCGGGGAGACAACGGGATCTGCGGCCTAGGTCAGCGAGGTCTGCAACGGTTCTGGAAGTAGCCGTGGGCTGGCAGGGGAAGGAATTTCGCTAAATACAGCGGGAGTAATCTGCACGTTACGTCAGAGTGTGATATTAGTTGCGCTTATGAGGATAACAACTAAAGTATAATGGTGGGTTGCTAATTAAGGATGGAAGTGAGACTACCTTATGTAATAATTAACAAAATTACATGAGAAAAACAATTAAAAATGAAAATAGTTATGTGGAGAAACGAAAAGTTGATAATACAAATAGTAACAAATATTACACGAGAAAAAATAATTAGAGATAAAAAAAATAGTTATGTAGAGAAACGAACAATTTGATAATACATTAGTTACGATATGGTTGACAGTGTAAACAATATAAACATACAGGTTAGTGGCAGCAAGATTAGACATGATTTAGCTTCTAAAGCATAGGCTTTCGAGCGGCCGCAGCTCCCGGTGTAGACTCCACGCCTGCGCTGTCGCCGGCCTGGCCGTTGGCTGCACTGCGCGTTGTTCGGCGATTTTCCGTTTTTACTGCGATTCCGTGTAATTGGTGCTCAGTATGTGATGTAGAATACGACACTCGGCAGTAGATATACGGCTTTAGTATATGTAGACTAGCCTAACTGCTTAAAACACCTCCAGATTTCACGTAAACTTGCGAGCCAAGCTAACGCACGTCACTCACTCGCCGCGATGCAGCACATAGATAATCACGAGGTACGAAAGAGACTTTTTATCTGGAAAATTATGCGCACTATAGATATGAATATTTGCTCCCAAACCACAACCGTCAAGGGCAGAAATTTCTTGTGCATCGATCAGTGTCAGACTGTTGCGGCATTTGTAATAATATTGAATTGTAGTAAGACTAGTAAATATGTTCCTGGATTCCAATAATCTTGTGAGTCTAGTATGTATGTATTTGATGATCAGTAGACAAGTTTTGTGGGTTTAACTGTGAGTGCAATTTAGCGAGCTGTGTAAAATAATTTAAGCGCCGAAAGTCTTCTCTACAGGAAACAATGGAGAATGATGCTTGCACTGTACCCGTACTGCAGCTATAGCGTGATCGTGCCAGCAACATTAAAAAACACACGAGTGTGCTGTCCAGACCCGGCATGAGCAATCTATGAAAAAATTGGTCTTCACTCTCGTCTGGTCGCGTCAGCAACTGTGACCAGGTGAACACGTACTTTGAGCGGCATTTCTGAGGTATGGAGTATGAATTGGATGTCGCTGCCTCATGATTGTGGGCAGCTGTGCATGACTTGGCAGCTGGTGGACACATCACTTCACTAGTGACCTCCAGTGCAGTGCAGTGGACAGGGGGCAGCAGGCGGTGCTTGCGTGTGCCTGTCGAATTATTTTTTGAGCAGGTCTGTACGCCGTTTTATGCATTATTTTTACAGTTTATGAGTTGATTTCGTGACCACACATCAGTGTATTGATTTATTTAGGAGCGGTGGAACAGGTTTTGTACAGCACAAGTTGTGACGTTCATATGTATGTCACACACACACACATGTCACGAACAGTGGAACAGCATGATCTGTAATGTCAGTATGGGAACCACACACATCAAGAGGGATTGAACAGCACAATCTGTGACATCGGTATCTGCAAATCAGAGGTGTCCCGTTAGAATGGTGATAGAGAGAAAGTGGTTGACCAGTTGAGAGGAATGATAGTCCACTCTGGTGGTGGTGCTGTGCACTAGATCAGTTTGGCTCAGCACCTCGTGGGGAACACACCAGATGGCAGTAGTGGCTCAAATAAAGACTGGTGCATGATTTCGACAGTTGACGATAAGAAAGCATGTTTGCAGAGTCTTTTAGTGATTCGCATGTCTGTAGGCTGTGTGACATGACCACAAGCATGTCTGAGAGTGTGTTTTCTATCAGTGTAATAAATATACTCCATCCCTAAATAAATTCTCCTCTCTCCACCAGCCCAGTGCAGGCTGAGTCCTTCTCCCATGAATCTCTAGGAGGAGGTGGTGGTTGGGTGACTTAGGCTAGTGGCGGTGGTCCTAGTCTCCTTTGTTTTGCGCCATTTTCTTAGGGTAGCAGATGTATCCCAATTAACCTATCTTTCCGCCAAAATTCAAAATTCCCGCCAAGGGGGGGTTGGCACCTGCATCATCAATTGACCTAACGGCCACCATATAGGATGACGCCCCTTGCTGAGCACATTAGTGCGCGGTAGTACACATTAGTACAAATTAGTACGCATTAGTGCATGTTAAGACACGTTAGTACACATTAGCCCTCCAGCATGGATTGGTAAGGGGACGTGGCGGTCGGTTGAGGATTGTGGTGCAGATGTTAACTATTTCCTTCCAAGTCTAGATGGGCATGGAACTCGCAAAAATTTGTCAAAATTAGAATTTCGCACCTGGGAGGGGGCTTGTCCCTTTTTTAATTTTCCACCATCGCCGTCTTGATTTGGGGTGGGAACCCTATCAGTATGTCTGTGACATCACAGGTCTAACGGTACTTGCATCATTACCTGATGTTATGTCTGTCATCTTGGACGAAAGCACCATCTGGTGGTGGTGCTGTGTACTAGGTCAATTTGGGTCCAGACCTCATGATGAACACACTGTTTCACACCATCTTGGATTATGTCACAGATGAGAGTGCCCTCTGGCAGTGGCACGGTGTACTAATACAGTTGGAGTCCGGACCTCATCACATTGATAGTACTGACAGGGCCTATTCCAATAACTCAGACATGAAAGTGTACCTCCAGCAGTCAGGGGGAAGGGGGTTTTTGGGGAGAGGTGGAGGGGGTGGGGGAACAAGAGTTTAAGGGAGGTGACATGGAAAACCTTTTAAAAGGACAATATGCTAAGTAACTGTCAATCATAAGACAACAATAGGTTTTTCCCTGAGTGCATACTTGCCCCTGATGTAGGCTACCCACACTAACAAAATGACGCAGAATCCCCTTCCTGAGGGGGCAGGGGAGTGGGAGGGCTGGGAGGAGGACAATAGATTAAGTGGAGTGATTTGGGAAACCACTTAAAAGAACAATAGGCTAAGGACGTGTCAATCAAAGGAGAACAATAGGCTAAGTACCTGTCAATCAAAGGAGAACATTAGGTTTGCCCCTCAGTGCATTCTTGCCCCTGACGTAGGCAACCCGCACTAACAAAAAGGCCTCATAGGAACACAGCCCCACTACTTACACAGTTGCATTGTGTAAGTGAAACTTTGGGCCGCTGTGGGGCAACAGGCCAGGGGAAGCGTCATGTAAATAGGAGGGCGCAAAAGCACTCTCTCTCAGTTAGTACTCTGTTATCAGCAGCGTCGCTGCATTCTCTGAAGAAGTGCCAGCCAGCAAGTACCTGCTAGTCTGCATGTCACTAGGCCTCATCAGTCGAACTTAGAATGAGTTCACAGCCGCAGTAGCGAGCTACGGAGATAGAACATAGGGCAGTCATATGGGCCTATGCTTATAGTGCTGGAAGAATCATCCTATTCTCAGTCATACATGTAATTCTTGTGATTATAACCTGGTTTCCTTCACCAAATACTATAACTTTGAAACATTGCAGCTTTAGTAGATCGCCGATGTCAGAGGTCCCTTCTCAGCAGATATGACTGAGGTAAGCTCCCCCGTAACATATCAACTTGATCCACTCCACTCGGGGCCGCGAAAACTTCGTGAGGGTAAAGAGCTAGTTGTGTTTCACAAATCTATGTTCCCTAAATCCGTGCCGGCCGGAGTGGCTGAGCGGTTTCAGGCGCTACGGTATGGAACCGCGCCACCGCTACGGTCTCAGGTTCGAATCCTGCCTCGGGCATGGATGTGTGTGATGTCCTTAGGTTCATTAGGTTTAAGTAGTTCTAAGTTCTAGGGGACTGATGACCTCAGAAGTTAAGTCCCATAGTGCTCAAAGCCATTTGAACCAACCTAAATCCGTGTTGACCGTTCTCTTCAAGGTAACTCATAATGTTCGAATACAATGTATGTTCCGAAATCCTGCTGCTTATCGATGTTAATCATATGGACATTTCTTGAATATTCGTGTAACCATTACATCCTTCCAGTCTTCGGGTACAGATCTTTCGTCGAGCCAGCGGTAAACGCAGAACGAATAAAATTTCTTTATTTACTGTCCTTGATGGTGTTGCAATTTTAAATGCCAGATATATTATTTTGGTGTGAGTAGTCCCGTATCTCAACGTATTCTGTTGACAATCGGCTGTCACCCGTATAACTTTGACACTTCACATACTGAAGCACTGTTTCCACACAAAGCGTGGCTTCTGGTTCCAGTTCCACTCCGCTGCACTGTTCTCATCCGCCGAGATCTCTCAATGGCACTTCACTTGCGGTAGCGTCGCGAAGGCCTTGCCGGTGCAAGCGAGCGCGCACAAGCCATCAGTCGAGCAGAAATTCCGCCGCCGGCGACGGTGTCGCGAGATGCGTCGCGGCGTGCAGTGGGAATTAGGTCGGGGTGCTCGACGCCAAGCCGCCGGCCACACCATCACGAGATTGCTTTCCCGGTCGCTCGCTCGCCTTTAATCCCTCGGCACAGCGGCGTTGCATCTGCCGCGGATCGAGAGGCACTGCTCTCCCCTCCTCCCACTGCCACCGTTCCTCTGTTCCGTTCTCTCTGTCTTAGTCTCCCTCTCTCTCCCAATCCCCGAGCCACTCTCTCTCTCTCCGTCTCCCACTCTCTCGCTGTCACGCCGCTGTACGGTCACGAGAGATGCCGGCAGAGTTGTAAGCGTTTGTTGAACGAGGTACTTAACGCCTGCCGACGCCAGGCGCGCGTTTCATTAGCTGGTGACAGGTCAGCACCCCCGCCCCCTCCACCCCCTCGCGGACTCAAAGCGGGCGGCAACATCAAAGCCGATTGCAGGGCAGTGGCCACTCTGGCGGCCGGCGACCTGCGCTCCGCTACAAATCTACATATGTCGGCAGTCCGGTGCGCCTCTCACACTTGCTACACAATGACGTGGGCGCGGCGGAACGACAGGTGCCCTCCCTGGTGCTGGCGTTTGGCACGTGCTGTTCCTCAGCGAAACAGCTAGACCTGCTACTGCACTATCCTACACTGTATCTGAAGCGAAATTCTATGACGTCCTTGGAACATAACAAACCATATCTTCAGCCGGCCTTAAAGAAAAATCACTTAGAACACTGTTACGTTTATTCAGTTACTTACATGCGTTCAATCATTCATCGATTTTGTTGATCCCATCAAGAGAGAAAAGCGCCAAAGATATGGAGAGAAGGAACGAGTAACTTATTAAACTTCTTCCAGTCCATATGTGGCATAACAGCAAACCTGAGCTTAACAGTATTGGTTAAAAACAGTCTTGGTAGCAATTTTTATTTTTTTTTATTTTTCAATGATCGTTTCGCCTTATTTAGGCATCTACAGCTTACTACCTGAGCCCCCATCTTACTGTTACTCGCTCCTGTGAACGGGAAAGCGTTATGCAGACCTTGGTGCCTCTCGCGTCCATCTAGAAGAGATCACCTGAAGATGCCTCAATAAGGCGAAACGCGTCGTTGAAAAATAAAAAAAATAAAAATTGCAACCAAGACTGTTTTTAACCAATGACTTATTAAATGGCAATTTTAATGCATGAACGCAATCTCTACATCACACTATATCTACATCTACATCTACATACATACTCCGCAATCCATGATACGGTGCGTGGCGGAGGGTACCTCGTACCACATTAGCATCTTCTCTCCCTTTTCCAGTCCCAAACAGAACGAGGGAAAAATGACTATCTATATGCCTCTGTAAGAGCCCTAATCTCTCTTATCTTATCTTTGTGGTCTTTCCGCGAAATGTAAGTTGGCGGCAGTAAAATTGTACTGCAGTCAGCCTCAAATGCTGGTTCTCTAAATTTCCTCAGTAGCGATTCACGAAAAGAACGCCTCCTTTCCTCTAGAGAATCCCACCCGACTTCCTGAAGCATTTCCGTAACACTCGCGTGATGATCAAACCTACCAGTAACAAATCTAGCAGCCCGCCTCTGAATTGCTTCTATGTCCTCCCTCAATCTGACCTGATAGGGATCCCAAATGCTCGAGCAGTACTCAAGAATAGGTCGTATTAGCGTTTTATAAGCGGTCTCCTTCACAAAAAATGTTTCAAATGGCTCTGAGTACTATGGGACTTAACATTTGAGGTCATCGGTCCCCTAGAACTTAGAACTACTTAAACCTAACTAACCTAAGTACATCACAGACATCCATGCCTGAGGCAGGATTCGAACCTGCGACCGTAGCGGTCGCGTGGCTCCAGACTGTAGCACCTAGAACCGCTCGGCCACTCCGGCCGGCGGTCTCCGTTGCAGATGAACCACATCTTCCCAAAATTCTACCAATGAACCGAAGACGACTATGCGCCTTCCCCACAACTGCCATTACATGCTTGTCCCACTTCATATCGCTCTGCAATATTACGCTCAAATATTTAATCGACGTGACTGTGTCAAGCGCTACACTACTAATGGAGTATTCAAATATTACAGGATTCTTTTTCCTGTTCATCTGAATTAATTTACATTTATCTATATTTAGAGTTAGCTGCCATTCCTTACACCAATCACAAATCCTGTACAAGTCATCTTGTATTCTCCTTCAGTCATTCAACGACGACACCTTCCCGTACATCACAGCATCATCAGCAAACAGCTGCACATTGCTATCAACCCTATCCAAAAGATCATTTATGTAGATAGAAAACAACAGCGGACCTACCACACTTCCCTGGGGCACTCCAGATGATACCTTCGCCCCGATGAACACTCACCATCGAGGACAACGTACTGGGTTCTATTACTTAAGAAGTCAATATGTTGCTTAATGCTGTTCCAACTGACGATCACTTGTGAGTTATCGAGCATTTCGCTCTCATTTAAGTATATGGCTGAAAGAGTCAGCCTTCCGGGATTGTGAAACTAACCCTGCCGTCCAGGACCGGAATACCACAAAGGACGCAGATTCACCACGAGATGGGGAAATTAACACGCGCCTATTGTCTACTGAGGCCTAAGCGTTGTTGTGTGCAAGTGAGACAGACGAGAACCTACGTCATAGGGAAACCAAGTAGAAGGCTTATGTGGCCGTGCAGAAGTACAGTGTTAAGTATGGCAGATCAAAGTCGGCCATAAAGGGAAACATTTATGAAAAATATTTAATTTTGCAGTAATGATGGGAATAAAGACACAGTAATTTTAATCTGCCATCCTCCATAAATTTTCATGGTGATACAAATAAAACTTGAATATTGTTCATATTTATAATAGTTCAGGATTTACAGTTAAAGTGAAATTAACAAGTTTTGTAACAAAACTTGAATGCTAAAATCTAAGCGCTTTAGTCGATATTAAAGATCGACATTTCATATACCGGGTGATTAAAAAGTCAGTATAAATCTGAAAACTGAATAAATCACGGAATAATGTAGATAGAGAGGTATAATTTGACACACATGCTTGGAATGACATGGTATTTTATTAGAACAAAAAAAAATACAAAAGTTAAAAAAATGTCCGACAGAATAGCAATAATTAGCATAAAAATGTAAGACAAAACAAAGATGATGTTCTTTACAGGAATTGCTCAATATGTCCACCACCATTCCTCAACAATAGCTGTAGTCGAGGAATAATGTTGTGAACGGCACTGTAAAGCATGTCCGGAGTTATGTTGAGGCATTGGCGTCGGATGTTGACTCTCAGCATCCCTAGAAATGTCGGTCGATCACGATACACTTGCGACTTCAGGTAACCCCAAAGCCAATAATACCACGGACTGAGGTCCGGGGACCTGGGAGGCCAAGCATGATGAAAGTGGCGGCTGAGCACACGATCATCACCAAACGAAGCGCGCAAGAGATCTTTCACGCGTCTAGCAATATGGGGTGGAGCGCCTGGTTCTAATAAAACCGCATGTCATTCCAAGCATTCGTGTCAATTTTTACCTCTGTATCTACATTATTCCGTGGTTTATTAAGTTTTCAAATTTATACTGACTTTTTGATCACCCGGTAGAAGCGCAACGTTAAAATGACAAATGTTGCAAATATCAACTCTGTAGCTTTATTTGTTCAAACGATATAGTAAATTTGAATTATCAGTATTTTCAGTTAATCATCAGATCATCATTTCCTCCACACAAAACACATTGAACGATAACAGCATGACACCTTATTGAATCATTAGGTAATAGAATATTTGTTGTAAACATAGTGCATAATATCATACAATGTAAACTTTCACGGCCGGTATTGTCTTCACTTAAACTTCCGGGCTGATAGGCCGTGGTCGAAGTATAAAACTGTCTCCTGACGTTTCGTCTCCGACTGCGGGAGACATCCTCGGAGATACAGCGGCGAACTGCGAAGAGAACTCGAGGAAGCGCTGATTATATAGGCAGCACAGAGGGCGCCACTGTCGATCACGTGGCGTCGGCTATGAGATTGTCTCTGGTAATGCCAACATTCTCGATTGAAAGTAATCGATCGTCACGCTTGCGGTGCAACGCTGACTCCAAATTTTATCCAGTTTAACACCTTCGTTTTTCCTGTTAAAATTATTACGATGTTCATCAATATCGATAGCCTCTCTATACAAGCGTGCATAATAATGCGATGTTTTTGATATGACGCTCGTCTCGCTGAATTTTATTTCATGATCACCTTCCTGGTAAACACGTTCCGCTACGGCCGATTTATCCGTGTGACCCAGGCGGCAATTCCTCTTATGTTCCCGTGTGACCCAGGCGGCAATTCCTCTTATGTTCGACAAGACGGGTGTTCACACGGAACGTTGGGCCGTAAGGTGCATAGAAAGCCCACACATACTGATCGTTATCTACACAAAGATTCCAACCACCACCCTAGACAAAAAAGAGGTGTAATGAAAACTTCGGTAGACAGGGCGCACAAACTTTGTGAACCTGTTTATTTAAAAGATGAGATTGAACATCTACGGTCAACTTTCGTGAAGAATGGCTATTCTAGCAAGGATATAGATCGAGCACTTCGCTCTAGACAGAGAATCAGGAGTAACGACGAACAACAGTCGTCCATGGGCAAAGTTTTTCTTCCGTTCATTAGCAAGGTCACAGACCGCATTGGGAAAGTTTTAGGCAAGTATGGGGTGGAAACTATTTTCAGACCTACTAGGAAAATAAAAGAATTTTTCAGGTCGGCAAAAGATGCACGGCACTCTTTGGCTACACCGGCGGTATATAATATTCCTTGTAGTTGTGGACAGGTTTACATCGGTACCACAAAGAGAAGTGTGAACACCCGTCTTGTCGAACATAAGAGGAATTGCCGCCTGGGTCACACGGATAAATCGGCCGTAGCGGAACATGTTTACCAGGAAGGTGATCATGAAATAAAATTCAGCGAGACGAGCGTCATATCAAAAACCTCGCATTATGATGCACGCTTGTATAGAGAGGCTATCGAGATTGATAAACATCGTAACACTTTTAACAGGAAAGACGAAGGTGTTAATCTGGATAAAATTTGGATGTCAGCGTTGCACCGCAAGTGTGACGATCGATTACTTTCAATCGAGAATGTTGGCATTACCAGAGACAATCTCATAGCCGACGCCACGTGATCGACAGTGGCGCCCACTGTGCTGCCTATATAATCAGCGCTTCCTCGAGTTCTCTTCGCAGTTCGCCGCTGTACCTCCGAGGATGTCTCCCGCAGTCGGAGACGAAACGTCAGGAGACAGTTTTATACTTCGACCACGGCCTATCAGCCCGGAAGTTTAAGTGAAGATAGTGCATAATAGTTACTTTTGTCCTTTATTTAATTATCAGAAAGCACATTGGTGCGAGGCAACTGGCCGGGACATTCAAACCAAGAAGGAAATTGTAGTGGTTTTATGTAAAAGAATTTAACGTTCATTATGTAATGGATATTGTTGATAATTTATTTAGATCGTGAAAGTGGTCACTCTTTTTATTATTTAAATATGTTAAAATGTAAAGTAATGTAGAGTAAGCTGTAGCCAATCAAATGTATGGCTTCAGGAAGGGGAACTGCGCTAGTCAGTTGAGCGAAGAGGTTGGGCGCACGGGAAACGCGGTCGGACAAGGGCAGAAGGACAGTTGTGGTCTAGACACCAAAGGGGAGAGATCGGCTGTCTTTAGGCAGCTAGGAAGTGAAACGGCTTAGCAAATTTCGAATTGTGTCGTATCGAGGGACATAGTCTCTGAGCGGTGGGCAGCCGGGCGCCTGGTGTGAACTCAAACTTTTCACATAGTTAGGGAGGTGTAGTATCGAACTTGTAATTCGCTATGAGATTGTGAATGATCGAACTGTGTCAAATGGATATGCGCTCGAGTGTAATAGTAATTCTATATACGACCACTTTCGCTATTAGTTTGCTTACTGAATAAACATTATTCTAACCAAATCGCAACTGTGTGGTCTACATCATTTATGGGCTGTTAATTTAGTTCCCGATATGATTATTACTGTTATTGCATATTATATTAATTTTGTGTTTTGCAAACTTGCCATCAGCCAGACATTTTAACCAAAGTGTCACAAGTGTCTCATTTGGGTTATGTAATTCGACACGTGCGGTTCAACCCCCATACGAGTTTGAGCCAAGACGTTTCGGCAAAGCGGAGCCCGAACATCTTTGGGATGTTAGCTCGGACACTGAATTCCACTGACTGAATTAGAATTGTTGGATTCAAGACTTTCTGACAAATAGAACTCAACTCGTCGCTCTTAACGGAACTAAACCGACCGATGTAAAGGTAAAATCCTGAGTGCCACAGGGAAGTGTGGGGGGACCGTTGCTTTTTACAATACATATAAATGATCTAGTAGATAGCGTCGGATGCTCTTTAAGCCTATTCGCAGATGGTGCAGTTGTCTATACTAGACTAGCAACGCCAGAAGATGCATGGTGCAGGCTCTGGCAATTGACCCTGAACGTAAATAAATGTAACATATTGCGTGCACATAGGAAAAGAACTCCACTACTGTACAGCTATGTTATTGATGACAAACAGCTGGAGACAGTGCCTGCCGCAAAATATCTAGGAGTAACCATCCAGAGCCACCTTAAGCGGAATGACCATGTAAAACAGATAGTGGGAAAACCAGACACCGGACTCGGATTTATCGGAAAAATCTTAAAGAAATGTAACTCATCCACGAAGTGGCTTGTAAGGTGCTTGTTCATCCGATTCTCGAGTATTGTTCATCTTTCTGGGATCCCTGTCATGTATCACTGATAGAGGAGATAGAGAAGAACCAACGAAGAGCGGCGCGTTTCGTCACGGGATCGTTTAGCTTCCGAGAGTGCGTTACGGAGATAACTAAACAGACTCCACTGGCAGATGTTACAAGAGAGGCGTTGAGCATCACGGAGAGATTGCGGGACAGCTCTTTTCAGGAGGAGTCGGACAACATATTACTTCCCCCCACATACATTCCGCGTATTGACCACGAGGAGAAAATTCGAGAAATTAGAGCCAATACCGACAATCATTCTTCCCACGCACTATTCGCGAGTGGAACAGGGTTAGAGGGATCAGATAGTGGTACCGAAAGTACCCTCCGCCACAAACCATTACGTGGCTTGCAAAGTACGATGTAGATGTAGGTGAAAGTCGCCACTTTGGAAAAAAACTATTACTTCCTTATATATACTACGCAAAATAATAAAGGGTCACTTCTTTGAAACGCCCTCCCCCACATCCCACTCCCCAAAATTGGGTCGCAGAATTGCAAAATTTCGCTCCAAGGTGCCAACAACCTTCCTTTGTAATCGTGTGAAAGCGTGGTGCCCTGAGACATCATCCTCGGGGTTGGCGACGCTTGAGATAGCAAGATGTTGCCACATGAAAAAAAAAAATCTCAGTTCGCGATAGGTGTAAGGTATGTTAATCAGGTCATAGTGACACCAGGCTTCACCAACAATTCTTCCCGAAGCGACAATGGACGTATCACACTATGAGAAGGTCCTCACCGCCTGCCCCCCCCCCCCCCCCCCCCCCCCGGCCCCTCACAGTTAACCACAGCTAACCTCTTACTCTTATTTTCCTGCTTCTGCGATGGAAGTCAGTACCGCGACGCCCTGCGTTGCAATCGCGCGGTCTTATGATAGATTGCCCAAGAAGATCAAAACAGATACACCCCCGCTGAGAACTGACGCAAACAGACCTTTTCGCATGACCCTGAAACACCATGCTGTTTCAAGCGTTTCCAAGCCCGAAGTTGGTATCTCAGGACGTCACACTTCTGCGCAGCAGAGGGAGGAAATGATAGGTTCTCAAAAAAAAGTGAACCTTCAGTTCTTTTCCACAGTGAAATTGCTGTTGATCTGCTATTGGTACCTCATTAATTACTTGATTGCAATAGCAATTTTTAAAGAAAATATTTGTCTACTACTGAAATAACGATTCCTGTTTGCCGTACATTTCCACCTGTGATGCAACTTTATTGCGACCACCATCACTTGCCATGTAGAAGACAGAATGTAGCAGTTCCTGAATTTGGATATTTATTCAGCCAATTTATACGAAGAGCATGTGATATATGCTTTCAATAATCTTTCGTACCGAGGAGAGTAAGGATTTCGAATATCCTCCACCAATGGAGGGATATGTCCTCAGATCAGCTACACAAAAACCGACTAAACTTACGGTCTCTCGGAAGGTACACAGGAGGTAACACCGAACAGTTAGAAAGGTCTCTACACGCAATAGTTGTGAGATATTTTAGTGTCCGATTTCACTCATTGCCTTCGCCACAGTCACGGGAAAATGCTACATACATCACTGCACATTGATACACTGTTGGCCTTAAAAAATTTCAATACCAAGGTAGTAACAACGGAATTTTACTTATTGTGTGCTTAGAGCACTGTAGGAGGAAACCATCACTAAAGTTGTCGGTAGTTTAGGTGTTATGCAGTAACAATGGTTATAACTAAGATGCGCATCGAGTAGAATTACGCTAAGGTGCCGGTCTTTAATCCATACAACAATGCTGTGTGGTAGTTCATGACATGACGTTTTAATGCTTGGAACGTGCAGTCACAGAGGTTTAGACGGTACGTGACAGCCATCGGTGTTGACAGTCCTGATATTTAGCGCGCACTGTCCAATTTACCAGCTGTGTGAACTACATACCTTGTCATCACGCCACGTGTTGGTCCCGATGAGGTCTGATGCACACAACATTTCGCGGTCTTTCCCCTTGGGGACTCCACATGCAGGTAAATCAAATGGGATGCTGTGCGTATAACTCGAACTCGTCTGCCACTAGTGCACCCAGTGTTGTCGTTGTGGTCGCCATTGTCGACTGGCCTCTTTCTTTTGGTGCGGCAAATGTCGTCATTCTGAAAGTCCATGGTGCTTTAGGGGTGTTCTTTACATGTACATTTGAAGTTCGTGTCTGTAGCTCCAACTGTCATAAGGAATACTGTGAAGTGCTGGTGTGCCACATTGGTTTATTTAGAATGTGCTTGCTGTTTACACAGACACAGTTTGTACATCTTCCTGAAAAGGCATATGGACCAGAACAAGATAAAGCGTCTTCTCACTGGTTTAATGCGGCCCGCCACGAATTCCTCTCCTGCGCCAACCTCTTCATCTGAGAGTAGCACTTGCAACCCACGTCCTCAATTATTTAGTGGATGTATTCCAATCTCTGTCTTCCTCTATAGTTTTAGCCCTCTACAGTTCCCTTCAGTACCATGGAAGTCATTCCCCCATGTCTTAACAGACGTCCTATCATCCTGTTACTTCTCCTTGTCAGTGTTTTCCACATATTCCTTTCCTCTCCGATTCTGCGCAGAACCTCCCAGAGTTGCTATAAAGTAACTAAAACCATGGTGCAACTTTTCCGATGATAATAGACATTATTTTAACGTAGAGCTCAAACGTGTGATTAAACTGTAGTAATTAACCTGTAACAAACTTGTCTATTTAAAATATCACTCACGGCTCAGCTGTTTAGCAAATACCTAAGACAGTCACTGGTTGTAATGTGTCGCAGTCAGCATGTTTGCATGCCTCATCGTCTATGCATAATAATATCTTAATACGCGAAACAGGTTGGAAGTTACCACTAAAATTATTTGTCTCTCTACAAACTGTTCCACGGAACAATAAATTTGACACCACATACCTGTTATTCAGCAGCACTAACTGTTTCAAATCAAATTCATAATTTTACTTTCACTGTCGATGAAGCTGTTATCCTAGTTAAAGGAGTATACCAACAGAAACCATTACATTTCTTTCAGTATGAAAGCAGGAACCTGAAAACAGTTTGCTTGTTTATAACAGAACAAATTACATCCTAGTTTGTCAGTTCTTGTATGAAATTTATCACAATACCTGTACTTGCAGTACACACATTCCCTTATTTTTCCTTTCACCACGTTTTTTGCCTTCCTTCTTCTATATATTTTCTATATAGAAAACTTTCATGTTTACGGGTGAGCTAAAAAGTGTTGCACTTACACTTACGTATAGTGTAGCGATGAGTGTTTCGCAGGAAGAATATTTATTATTTTCACTATTTACTAACAACAGGGAGAAATCACTAAACTGTTTCTGCTATTGGTTGGAGCTTATGAGTTGAGTAAGCTTGATTGACAGTGTATAACTGGTGACAGCACCATACACCATCTATATTGCGTGTATCCATCCACACTTGGTGTAAATTAAGGCCGATCCTTCTGGCTACACTATGTGGTCAGATTCTTTTTTCACAAATGCATTAGTTTATAACCGTAACAGCGATTTCAGTATAACATTACTCTCACCCACAATAGCCAATGAAACATAAATGACTGTAATCTTCAGCTCAGGATACGACTGTCTCATGGTAGTTCTCTCGTCAAAATAACTAATGTTGTTACTTGATCGTCAGTAGTACTAACATACAACAGTGAAATTCCCAAATTACTTAAACCAAAAACATTTTAAACAGAGAAAATTAAAATATGGGCATACTAAGTTAACGTTTCTATAAGAGAGTTTACATTTTACTTTTACAAAACATGTAATAATTGTTTGTGCATATAGTTACAGAAATGGATGCCACCTAACTTAATATGTTAGTCTTCACTTAAAACTTCCGGGCTGATAGGCCGTGGTCGATGTATAAAACTCCCCCCTGACGTTTCGTCTCCGACTGCGGGAGACATCTTCCGAGGTAATGCGGCAAACTGAGAAGAGAACTCGAGGAAGCGCTGATTATATAGGCAGTACAGAGTGCGCCACTGTCCATGACGTGCCATCGGCTATGAGACTGTCTCTAGTGATGCCAACACTCGATCATCACGCTTGCAATGCAACGATGACATCCAAATTTTATCCAGTTTAACACCTTCGTCTTTCCTGTTAAAATTATTACGGTGTTTATCAATCTCGATAGCCTCTCTATATATGCGTGCATAATAATGCGAGGTTTTAGTTATGACGCTCGTCTCGCTGAATTTTATTTCATGATCACCTTCCTGGTAAACATGCTCCGCTACGGCCGATTTATCAGTGCGACCCAGGCGGCAATTCCTCTTATGTTCAACAAGACGGGTGTTCACACTTCTCTTTGTGGTACCGATATAAACCTGTACACAACTACAAGGAATTTTATATACCCCCGGTGTAGCCAAAGGGTGTCGTGCATCTTTTGCCGTTTTTAAATTTTCTTTTATTTTCGTATTGGCTCTGAAAATGTTTTCCACCCCATACTTGCTTAAAACTTTCCCAATGCGATGTGCGACCTTACTAATGAACGGAAGAAAAACTTATGTTAGTACCGGTACTGAATTCTGGTGTTAGAGCCTAGGGACGCCATGTCAATCAGCAGCAGAGCTACTCCGGTTTTTAGACAAGTGGGTCTGGTACCTTCAATAGGACACGGGACTTCATCGCCCGTACTGCA
Source organism: Schistocerca nitens (assembly GCF_023898315.1). NCBI lineage: Eukaryota > Metazoa > Arthropoda > Insecta > Orthoptera > Acrididae > Schistocerca > Schistocerca nitens. The sequence continues at coordinate 76,752,240 of NC_064614.1, forward strand.
CATAAGCATTGTAACATATATTTTCGAGCTATTTTGTATCTGTTTCGATATCTCTGTGCCATTTTGTAGCGTTACTTATATAAAATGTTTCTGTCACGGAAATTCTTTGACTATTCATACATGTTTCAGTTATGTGAAACTTTTCAGCGATGTTTAAAATGTGCTTGTGAATTTAAATAACTACTGAAATGATTGTTATGTGATGTACTGCAAATGACTTGGTCCATAGTTAGGGAACGTAGTGTTGAATGTAAAAGATGTGGGGAAACCCCGCAGCTACGGATGTAGTCTGGCGGAGTGGAAAAGATGTGGTTGGCACGCAAGTGGCAACTCGTCCTTGGAGACGGGTAAGAGTTGGGGCGTCGGCTGATGAGGTCCATCCTATGGTGCATTGTTTTATCACTTGTGGTGATGCTGTGTTGCAAGACGGCAGAGTCCCTGTTGTCAAGGCTCATGTCACCCAGAACCAGTTTTGTGAGCAAGAGCCTTTGCCACCGCCGTCACCCGATCCCAACTTCATTGAGACTTCATGGAGGGAAATATGCATGGCCGCTGGCCACCATCATCGATACCTCAGGTTGCTACTATTTTCCAGGAAGAATGGTTATAGATCCCTTTATTTACCCATTCCGAGGCGACTGGAAGCTGTTTTGACTGCCGATGTTTTCCCTACACCACATTAGCCACGGTAACGTGTTGTGATTTGGGTTTTCCATTTTTTTTATTCACCGCCTGTACATCTTTTCAGTTTGGGAACCGTGTCTCGACTAGCGTTCCAGACGAGAAGAAACAACAACAGCCATTTCGGAGATTACCGCAAGCAATCTCCAAAGAAGTTTTGATAAGTTATTTTCCCTTCTGTCTATGGACTGCTGTAATTTGTGTCTTTACCGGTAAACACAATGAAAAACTTAACTGGCCGTGAATACATCATTTTGTCTGACTTAAGGTACCATCAGTGTAGGAAATATTAACACATAGCAACATAACACTTGTCTTCAAAATTTCGCAGGAGAGCTTCTGCTAAGTATGGAACGTTGGAGGAGAGGTACTGGCGGAAGTAGAACTGTGAGGATGGGTCGTGAGTCGTGCTCGGGTATCTTAGTTGCTGCCGGCACGTAGATCAGCGTGTCCGATTAGAGGGCTGAGTGCCCACTGTAACAAGAAAAAAAAAAATCCGAGCAAAGTTTTCAACCATGAACTTGGAGGGGTGTCATGTGACATCCGCCCAGTCCAAATGACAAGCAAAATGAGGAGAAAAAGAAGTCGGTAGAGCACCTGCCTGCAAAAGTCAAAGGTCACTAGTTCGAGTCTTGGCTTGTGTGACAAACAACTCTAATCTACCAGGAAGTTCCATATCAGCGCACTCTCTGCTGCAGAGTGTAAATTTCATTTTTGAATTGCAATAGTTGCCCACCTGAAACTCGTCATTCGCAATCGCTACAAAAAACGGGAATTCCGTGGGCATGTCTGTCACGACACTCAGCGGGTTAGTACTATCGTTCCCGCGTTTCCGAGTACTGCTTACAGTGTGGTGGTATTGTAGGTATTGTAAATTCGTTACGCATTTCACTAAACGCTACGTTCTGCTCACTCTTAATACTGAGACCAGGGATTCTGGCGTCAGACTATGGTACGGAACACCATTTCTAACATGCAGCGGTTATAACAGTATTAAGCGCCTCAATGTAGACGAGGTCTGTTTCAGTACCATCAGGAATTTAATTAAGTCTCTGTGTCGACTGTTAAGGGCCGCGTTGTTAATGAGGTAAGTGATATTATGGCACATTACTGTTTTAATGGGACCGTTTGGGCCCCTGGATTTAAAGCCGAAGATATCCTGGTGAACATTAACGCCGTATCTAGCAGGAACTCGGGGCTCAAAGGGCTTCCAGATTCAATGAATTCCGCGGCCGCAACTGCGAGGGTGCCCCCGGCAAAGCCGATTTAAATTCCTTCGAGTCGGCCAAAGTTTCTTTGAGGGATAAAGTATGCAGCTTGTTTACGAGACACAGAATGTAGCTGTTCCCAGTCTTTAGGAATAAGATTCCACTCAAAGATGCTGCTTGAGAAGTACTGTTACTTACTGAATATGAGTTAGGAGACCCAGTTAATTGTCTCTTTCTATTGTGGTATCTCAATATGTGACATCTAATTGTTTACCTTCCAGTTTCTATGCAACCATTCCCTATACTCCAATGCGGCACGCAAAGCATCTATATCATGAAGCTTATTATTCAGTCACATTCTTTGTCAATAATAAGATGATTTACTCTCATCATAAAGTAAAAGAGAACAGTAGACTGTTGGTTTAAATACACTCCTGGAAATTGAAATAAGAACACCGTGAATTCATTGTCCCAGGAAGGGGAAACTTTATTGACACATTCCTGGGGTCAGATACATCACATGATCACACTGACAGAACCACAGGCACATAGACACAGGCAACAGAGCATGCACAATGTCGGCACTAGTACAGTGTATATCCACCTTTCGCAGCAATGCAGGCTGCTATTCTCCCATGGAGACGATCGTAGAGATGCTGGATGTAGTCCTGTGGAACGGCTTGCCATGCCATTTCCACCTGGCGCCTCAGTTGGACCAGCGTTCGTGCTGGACGTGCAGACCGCGTGAGACGACGCTTCATCCAGTCTCAAACATGCTCAATGGGGGACAGATCCGGAGATTTTGCTGGCCAGGGTAGTTGACTTACACCTTCTGGAGCACGTTGGGTGGCACGGGATACATGCGGACGTGCATTGTCCTGTTGGAACAGCAAGTTCCCTTGCCGGTCTAGGAATGGTAGAACGATGGGTTCGATGACGGTTTGGATGTACCGTGCACTATTCAGTGTCCCCTCGACGATCACCAGTGGTGTACGGCCAGTGTAGGAGATCGCTCCCCACACCATGATGCCGGGTGTTGGCCCTGTGTGCCTCGGTGGTATGCAGTCCTGATTGTGGCGCTCACCTGTACGGCGCCAAACACGCATACGACCATCATTGGCACCAAGGCAGAAGCGACTCTCATCGCTGAAGACGACACGTCTCCATTCGTCCCTCCATTCACGCCTGTCGCGACACCACTGGAGGCGGGCTGCACGATGTTGGGGCGTGAGCGGAAGACGGCCTAACGGTGTGCGGGACCGTAGCCCAGCTTCATGGAGACGGTTGCGAATGGTCCTCGCCGATACCGCAGGAGCAACAGTGTCCCTAATTTGCTGGGAAGTGGCGGTGCGGTCCCCTACGGCACTGCGTAGGATCCTACGGTCTTGGCGTGCATCCGTGCGTCGCTGCGGTCCGGTCCCAGGTCGACGGGCACGTGCACCTTCCGCCGACCACTGGCGACAACATCGATGTACTGTGGAGACCTCACGCCCCACGAGCAATTCGGCGGTACGTCCACCCGGCCTCCCGCATGCCCACTATACGCCCTCGCTCAAAGTCCGTCAACTGCACATACGGTTCACGTCCACGCTGTCGCGGCATGCTACCAGTGTTAAAGACTGCGATAGAGCTCCGTATGCCACGGCAAACTGGCTGACACTGACGGCGGCGGTGCACAAATGCTGCGCAGCTAGCGCCATTCGACGGCCAACACCGCGGTTCCTGGTGTGTCCGCTGAGCCGTGCGTGTGATCATTGCTTGTACAGCCCTCTCGCAGTGTCCGGAGCAAGTATGGTGGGTCTGACACACCGGTGTCAATGTGTTCTTTTTTCCATTTCCAGGAGTGTATTTTGGGTTCTTTTTTGTATACCTTCAGCCTGCAAACTCTACGTCACCGTCGTTGGATATCGAGGGATACCTTGCAGTGCGCTGGAGTCCCCCGCACTATTTGGAGGCTTTGGTTGGCAAACATCTGGTTCTGCAGTACCCACGTAAAAATAGGAAGCAGCTCATTCAGATATAAGCAACACTTGTCCTTTCATTTTCTCTCGCCAAGACAAACTATTTATGAGTGAGAGAGCCTCTCAAAGGAATTGGTAGATCCTGGCGCTTTAGCTTGGTTGGCAGCTGTAGGTTTATCGGTTGGAAACTAGATGTACTGCCTGCCACAGTTTCCATAGCTTCAGATATAATCAATCTCGCTTGGTAATCTTCTGATTCCCGGATCATACAGAAACTATCCTTCATGACTTACAGTAGGGTAGTCTATGGCTTGTATCAGTGACTTAATTAATGAAGGTAAGACGGTGAAACATAGAGACCAGACAGTGAACTGAAATTATATCAAATATATTCACAGTTAGACGGCCGTGGTGGCCGAGCGGTTCTAGGTGCTTCAGTCCGGAACTGCGCGATCACTACGGTCGCAGGTTCGAATCCTGCCTCGGGCATGGAAGTGTGTGATGTCCTTAGGTTAGCTAGGTTTAAGTAGTTCTAAGTTCTAGGGGACTGATGACCTCAGGTGTTAAGTTCCATAGTGCTCAGAGTCATTCGAACCATTCATTAGGTAAATACACATCGAAAACAACGTTAATTAAACGATAAACGACATCTGAGATTTACGACAGCAAGGTAGTTAGCTGTCACACAATACGAACACAAACAGCGGGGGCACGACGAAGCTTACCGCGCCTAGCTCCGGTGGAGTCGCAACGCTTGTTGCTCTCAGAGTAAATAGCGTATCTGCAAGTTAATAACGACCGAATGTGCCACAAGGACTCTACAGCGAACCATCTTGACCAGGAACGGCCACGGCGTTCTGAACTTTACGAGTGCAGCGTGTGCGGGCGGCGGGTGAACCGCCTTGCTCGGTCTTTCTCGGAAGTACACGGAACAGCGTGACATTTTACTTAGCATTGCGGTGTGGCACTTTCCGGTCGGCAAAACTCTTTGAGCTGTGCAAAATTGTGCTGCCAGTTCTAATTAACTCACCCTATTTGTTCATTGAATGAAGCACGTTCAAAACCGCAGTGGCTGTTTGCACAAAAAGAGGCGGTCTAGCGACGTGTCTTTTTCCAAAGCTGTTTCACAGAGGAAGACTGCACTGCAGTTCCTTCTATAGATTGTCGCACAGATGACAAAATGGTAGATATCGAAATAGACGACAGAGGGATAGAGAAACAATTAAAATCGCTCAAAAGAGGAAAGGCCGCTGGACCTGATGGGATACTATTTCTATTTTACACAGAGTACGCGAAGGAAACTTGCCCCCCTTCTTGCAGCGGTGTACCGTAGGTCTCTAGAAGAGCAGAGCGTTCCAAAGGATTGGAAAAGGGCACAGGTCATCGCCGTTTCCAAGAACGGACGTCGAACAGATGTGCAGAACTATAGACCTATATCTCTCACGTCGATCAGTTGTAGAATTTTGGAACACGTGTTATGTTCGAGTATAATGACTTTCCAGGAGACTAGAAATCTACTCTGTAGGAATCACCATGGGTTTCGAAAAAGACGGTCGCGTGAAACCCAGCTCGCGCTATTCGTCCACGAGACTCAGAGGGCCATAGACACGGGTTCACAGGTAGATGCCGTGTTTCTTGACTTCCGCAAGGCGTTCGATACAGTTCCCCACAGTCGTTTAATGAACAGCGTAAGAGCATATGGACTATCAGACCAATTGTGTGATTGGATTGAGGAGTTCCTACATAACAGAACGCCGCATGTCATTCTCAATGGAGAGAAGTCTTCCGAAGTAAGAGTGATTTCAGGTGTGCCACAGGGGAGTGTCATGGGACCGTTGCTGTTCACAATATACATAAATGACCTGGTGGATGACATCGGAAGTTCACTGAGGATTTTTGCAGATGATGCAGTGGTGTATCCAGAGGTTGTAACAATGGGAAATTGTACTGAAATGCAGGAGGATCTGCAGCGAATTGACTCATGGTGCAGGGAATGGCAATTGAATCTCAATGTAGACAAGTGTAATGTGCTGCGAATACATAGAAAGATAGATCCCTTATCATTTAGCTACAAAATAGCAGGTCAACAACTGGAAGCAGTTAATTGCATAAATTATCTGGGAGTAGGCATTAGGAGTGATTTAAAATGGAATGATCATATAAAGTTGATCTTCGGTAAAGCAGATACCAGACTGAGATTCATTGGAAGAATCCTAAGGAAATGCAATCCGAAAACAAAGGAAGCAGGTTACAGTACGCTTGTTCGCCCACTGCTTGAATACTGCTCAGCGGTGTGGGATCCGTACCAGATAGTGTTGATAGAAGCGATAGAGAAGATCCAATGGTGAGCAGCGCGCTTCGTTACAGGATCATTTAGTAATCGCGAAAGCGTTACGGAGATGATAGATAAACTCCAGTGGAAGACTCTGAAGGAGAGACTCTCAGTAGCTCGGTACGGGCTTTTGTTAAAGTTTCGAGAACATACCTTCACCGAAGCCGGCCGCGGTGGTCTCGCGGTTCTAGGCGCGCAGTCCGGAACCGTGCGACTGCTACGGTCGCAGGTTCGAATCCTGCCTCGGGCATGGATGTGTGTGATGTCCTTAGGTTAGTTAGGTTTAAGTAGTTCTAAGTTCTAGGGGACTAATGAACACTGCAGTTTAGTCCCATAGTGCTCAGAGCCATTTGAACCATTTTTTGAACCTTCACCGAAGAGTCCAGCAGTATATTGCTCCCTCCTACGTATATCTCGCGAAGAGACCATGAGGATAAAATCAGAGAGATTAGAGCCAACACAGAAGCATACAGACAATCCTTCTTTCCACGAACCATACGAGACTGGAATAGAAGGGAGAACCGATAGAGGTTCTCAGGGTACCCTCCGCCACACACCGTCAGGTGGCTTGCGGAGTATGGATGTAGATGCAGATGTAGCAGTTCTTTAAAACAAGTGGGAACGACGGAACAGAGGGATGATAACCCTCAATTTGCGTAAGCGACAGGTACGGCATATTTGCTATGAAACAACATTACAACACCATGTAGCACGGAATTAAAAGTTCATTTGACAATGAAAGAAGATAAATTGATAATGATCGACTAATGGGATTCATTGTCTCAAAAAGCACTACACTATGTGATCAAAAGTATCCGGGCACCTGGCTGATAATGACTTGCAAGTTAGTGGCGCCCCCCATCGGTAATGCTGGAATTTAATATGGTGTTGGCCCACCCTCAGCCCTAATGATCGCTTCCACTCTCACAGGTATACGTTGAATCAGGTGCTGGAAGGTTTCTTGGGGAATTGCGGCCCATTCTTCATTTGAGTGCTGCTCTGAGGAGAGGAATCGATGTCGGTCGCTGAGGCCTGGCACGAAATCGACGTTCCAGTACATTCCAAAGGTGTTCTATAGGACTCAGGTCAGTACTCTGTGCTTTCCATTGAATTACAGGGATGTTCCTGCCGTGTAACCATTCCGCCACAGGCCATGCATTATGAACAGATGCTCCATCGTGTTGAAAGATGCAATTGGCATCCCCGAATTGCTTTTCAACAGTGGGAGCAAGAAGGTGCTTCAAACGTCAATGTAGGCCTGTGCTGTGATAGTGTCGCGGAAAACAACTAGGGGTGCAAGCCCCCTTCACGAAAAAGACGACCACACCATAACATTCTCGCTTCCCACGCCCGGGTTCCCGGGTTCGATTCCCGGCGGGGTCAGGGATTTTCTCTGCCTCGTGATGGCTGGGTGTTGTGTGCTGTCCTTAGGTTAGTTAGGTTTAAGTAGTTCTAAGTTCTAGGGGACTTATGACCACAGCAGTTGAGTCCCATAGTGCTCAGAGCCATTTGAACCATTTGAACCACACCATAACACCAACGCCTCCGAATTTTACTTGGAACACCATAACTCTAGTACTCTACTGATTTAATTTGCTTTTGTTTCATTTAATATTACATCGTTGAGCTTCTGTTAATGTGTTTGTTTGAATAGATAACACAAAATTGTATACTCTTTTCTTTGTTTAAAACTTTGATGTCGTGGTTTGATTCTATGCATTGTAGTATATCTGTCATTTAAATTCTTTGTCCCCTATTTGGAGGGAACAATTGTAATTTATGTGTGAATAATTTTTTGTAGAAATGCTAATATGTGCAAAGGCTCTGTTTTATTTAAAATATTTGTTCTCTGTTATGTAAACTGCTGATCCTCACTTAGGGTTCTTAGTTAGTTTGTATGTAAAAGTTGTTGTGGTTCCCCTTGGAAACGGAACTGTGTAGCGCGCGCAAATTGTGGTTGGCCTAGGTAGAAAAGGTGGAACAAGAGTCAGTCGGGGACGAGCTACGAATCGGGGACGAGCTACCAAACTGTGCATTGCCATGTAAAAGATGCATATTGTGCTGGTTCCGAGAGAGGCTTTTTCTGCTACTTTCCAATGCCTCGCATGGATGGATAAATAGCTGGAACTATTCTGGAATTTGTGTCTATCATCGCCACCAAGAAATGACAGAGTCCAGCAATTCTACCTGCAAATCCACCTACCAACATGCAGTTGCCAACACATTGCCCAATTACTGTATCGGAATGCTATAATAATGTACAGTGAAGGATCAGCTCATTGGATGCTTTAGTGTGCACAAATATAAGGTAACTTATAACTGAATTTATGTACCTACCTTGATTTTTTCCTTATCATAACACCTCTCAGGTCCCTCTCCGTTTGAACTAAAGTGATTACCGAGTGTCCCTTATGAAAGAACGTTAAAGAGCAGTGTTTTTGCTAATTAATGCCTCTTGAACATAGTAAAAAGAAAGTTAAAGTTAATGTGGCTTGCTGAAAATAATTTTCCTAGTAAAACTGCTTATTAATGTGTTGTTGCCAACTTCAAAATGAAACGTTCTTAAGACTGAGGCTTATAAAGTTTTGCTTAGTAAATGATCACATTGCCGCCTGTTATAAATCGCAGAAGGTGACTCAGTATCTTGCAAATTTGTCAACATTGTGTCTCACTGTAGTAAAAGTCGTGAATTGCATTTATGGAAGGTTATATACTCGTTTGCTAAGTGTTTGTCTCTTTTGTGTATTGGAAGTGCATATTAATAGTATAACAGGATCCACAGTTTGTCTATTGTGTTAATGCTCGGTAACAAGTAACGGAAAGACCACTAAATATGAAAAGCATAATTTCTTTATTCAAATGATAGTGAGAAGCAACCTGTTAGCGGATTCCAATTAACTTTCATTTTAAATAGTAAAGTATTTAACTGATAGAGACTTATCCTATGTCCAATTTATGATCCTGCAGTGAATGTTAATAGTAATGTTATAAAGACCGTTCAGTTTGAACAAGCCGTGAAAGTAATAGTGTGTTTCGGTATCTGTTATATTTTTGCAAATAGTTTGTGCTGCTCCAGTTGTTATCTTCGATCTTAAAACATATGTATGTGTCAAAATTCATTGCACTAGCGTGTGGCCAAGTCTACGTTGTGTTTGTCGTTTATAGTTACTTATACCTACTTGCTTAAACGAGAACGTTAATCTTTCTCTTGCCTAATTAGGCTGGTGACCGTTTTCCTTATTCTTTAAACAGTATAGCTAGGCAAAAATATTGTTTGTTACTGTTCGAGTAATTACGTAATTCTGACTTTCATTTCTGATAAGCCATTTCCGTTAGGTATAACACAGTCAACGTAGCAAAATTCCTCTCAGAGGGTAACACTGTTCTGTTACGTTATACCATAATTCACAACCTGCCTCCAGCTTCGAGGTTATGGTGTAGCAGTAGCAGACGGAAGTGTTATGCGTGGCGCCACGTGACAAGACGTTGTTCAGTTTGCACCTACTTTTTTTTTCTTTATTGATTTTCAATTCCCCCCGAAGGGGGGCGGGCTGGCAGCAGCTTACTACGCTGCTCTACAGCCTACAGACTTGTGTTTAAAAAAGGAAGAAGAAAGAAACAAGGAAAAACAGGCGATAAAATTGTGATTTAAAGTGAAAAATGGCGTAAAAATGCGGAAAGGTAAAACAGAAATCAAAAGGGGTTGGCAATGTTGATAAAATACACAGGAATCAGACAAGTAACATAGTAGACACACAATTAAAAAACATGGCGACAGTCCGGTTTCTGTTCGCAAGAGATAAAGAAAAGCACACCCAGCGACAGCATGAGGGCTGTTCGCAACACTTCCCAAAAGACACAACACGGAGCACTCACTGGAAAAACACATGGTAAAACACTGCACGAAAAAGGCGGCACAAAGATGGCACTCCCGATCCAAGGCAGATGGGGGGGGGGGACCTGGAGTATGCGGAAAAACAAGGAGGGAGGAGAGGAAAAATACGAAAAGGGGGGGAACCAAGGAGGGAGAGGACTAAGAAAGGGGGAGATGGGCAGATGCGAGACGGAATGAGAGGAGGCAGAGGAGGGAAATGTAAAAGGACTCGGGGGAGAGAAGGGGGCAAAGAGAGGGGAGGTGTGGAAGAAAGAGGATGGAAGGGGGGGAGGGAGCCTGGGAAAAGGACAGAGGAAAGGAGGGGGAGTGAGTTGATAGGAGGGATAAATGGAGGGATAGAGGGCATCATCTGGGAGGGGGAGTTGATGGAAGCTACCTTGGGAAAGGAGATGTAGGGTGTAGAGATGGAGGGCAGGGGGGACACAACGGTGAAGACGTGGCAGGGGGCGGGGATCGGAAAGGAGAGGAGCAACCAGGGGGTGAGGGGGTTCAAGACAGCGGGAGGTGTAGAGGATGCGGATATGTTCGAGGAATAGGAGCAGATGGGGGAAAGGAATGAGATCATAGAGGATCCGCATGGGGGACGGGAGGCGTATACGGAAGGCGAGGCGGAGTGCATGATGCGCAAGGATCTGGAGGGACTTATAGAATTTGGGGGGGGGGGCAGATATCCAGGCAGGACTGGCATAACAGAGGATGGGACGGATTAAGGAGTGGAGGATGATAGAGGGGTGCAACCCCCATGTCAGGCCAAAGAGGAGTTCGAGGAGTAGGAGGCGGTTGTGGGCTTTGGATTGGATGGAGCGGAGATGAGGTATCCAGGTGAGGTGACGGTCAATGGTGAGGCCAAGGTAGGTGAGTGTGGGGGTGAGACGGACAGGACGGGCACAGACAGTAAGGGAGAAATCCAGGAGCTGGAAGGAGCGAGTGGTACGACCTACGATGATCGCCTGTTTGCACCTACAGCCGGAAAAATTATAAATATTTAGCATTTTACAAGCATTGAGTGAACATAAAATGTCCTGCGGCACGAACCTGTACATTATTTGACAGAACGGATAGGGAAAGTTCAGCTTATATTGAAAATAAAAGGTGTCAGTACTTAATAGTAACTAAAATGGACAGGAAACTAGATATAAATCTAGATACGCGAGAACAGAATGCAATTGAGAGCAGTTCAGGCAGCACACCAACAGATGGCACTACACGCAAGTTAAATTATGTACGTTATCACGCAGACGTCAATAAACAGATCGCAGCTATGACTTTCGCGCGTACTAATCAGGACAAAATAGGCGATGTTGTCGAAGACAGTGGCTATGTTAATGAATCGCGGGATATGTTCGAATCACCAGAGACCGAGAGGGAAGTAGGACTCGAACACGAAAATGCGGTAGAAACCAAAAGTGAAAAGACACCAGATCTGACTGATTTACTTAGAATACTGTCTGCACAATTTGCAGCGCAAAATGAGAATATTAAGGCACAAATTACAGCACACACTGACAATTTAATGCACAAATCGCAGCACTGGGGCAACAAAATGCAGCACAAAGTAAACAAATCGAAATGCAGGGTACCAGACTTAGTAAACAAATTGAAGAAGTCAACTCAAGGGTAGGAACAGTGACTAATGAAATCAAAAGTATTAAAAGCGAAATTACTGTCATCAGTGGCAATATTGCCAATGTACAAGGACAAATTGATGACATTAACGAAAGATTTGACACTGAAGTAATTAAAATTCGAGATCAAATAGAGCCCTTAGTCATCACTAAAGTGGACGAAAAGGTATTCGGTATTAAATCCGAAATACAAACAGAATGTAATGCGGAATTTGCACAGATTAAACAATCTGTAACAGAAATTAGTAGAGAATTAACCAAACAGGTTGTTACTTGCGAAGAGAAGTGTGAACATAACACTTCACTAATCCAAGGCAAAATGTATGACTTGGAAAGACAAATACAATCAGGACCTACACATTTTACTGAAAAAATGCCTTTCAGTAAAATCTTAGAGAAAAAATTCGACCCTGCAAAGAGGCATAACTGATGGCACCCCCTAGATTTTGTGAAGAATTTCGAAAGAAACTTTCCTGAATATTTATCTGACCAGGAAAAAATTAATGTGTAATCAGTGCCTTAACGGGAGAAGCAAAAAGGTGGGGGCTGAATCTGGATACTGACCAGATGTCTTTTGAAAACTTTAAGCAAAAATTTATTGACGACTACTGGTCGGAACAAAAGCAAAACCAGTTGTGGCGTGAGTTCCTAATGGCCAGGCTGTATGATACCAGGGGTAGACAAACCATGAAAGAGTTTTGCGAATCTTGGTATAGAATACTGATACACTTAAAAGCAAGAAGGACTGAAGCCGAGATCGTTTGGGTTCTTTGGCAGAAACTGCCTGATGATTCTAAACGATATGTTGGGAGTACCCACAGAAGTCTTTCTGCGTCCTTGGAAAGGGTAGAGGATGAAGATCACTGGCGAAGAACTCGCGGGACCCGTCCCCACAATAACAAAAATTATTTGCGAGAAAGTAATGAGCAAAACGAACGACCTGAAAACGATAGATTTCGTGTAAAAACGATTGAAAGACGTCGTGCCAGAGGTAGGGGAAATTATACGACGCGCGGCAGAGGATACATGGCGCGGAATTTCCAAACTAGAGACGAAATGGAAAACTGAAAACCGCGTGTGTTACGGGCCGGATTCACGCGGAAACCGGTTTTGGGCCCAAAGAAAAGATGTCAAATAATAAATTAGAGAAGCAAAGATGTAAACTACAGGGCAGGAAGGTTAAGGACGCGCCTATAGAAGACGGGCGCGGAGTTACACATAGTGGCGTTACCAATGCGAAGTCACGTGACCGTTTGTGCTCCGAGCAGGGCTTGCTGGAGCACCGTACATTGCACTTGGCAGCACACACAAATGGCAGACGTCAGAACAAGATGGCTGCCGTAGAGAGAAACAGAAGAGGCGGGATCGGACACTTCCGTTTGCCAGTTTAGGTAATAGACGAATGTAAAACTGAAAATAAAGTTAATGTCTCATATGATAAAGATAACTCAATATCGGAATCGTGCGAAAAGACATTATTAAAGAATGAAAGGGGGCCAGAAAAGGCGAGTGAAAAAGGGAATATTTGTACTGTTAATGATGTGTATGAGGTAAAAGACGTAGATGTGGGGGAGGTTATGATGAATAAAGAGGAGAGGAAGGTAGAATACGCCACGCAATAGACGTGCGCACAATTAATAATAGGTGAAGGTGATGTAAAGGATGACGTTAGTGAACATGACATTATAAGCAGTGCAGATGAAGTTATTGTTGATGGAAAGGTGTTCTGTGATTCTAATGTAGAAGGGTCTAGTATGGATTTCGCACGATTACCTGAGAATGATAACAAAGGGGAAAAGGAAATGAAGGATATCGAAGTATTTGACGACTATACTAAGTATGAAGTTAAGGCTGAAATCGTTCAAAGTGATACAGCTGAAGTGCCTGAGTGTCCAAACGATATGCATTGTGTAGAAAATGAGTCGAAAAACGAAGTGGCTGAAACATCTAGTGATAATCTGCCTCACTGTTTAAAAATTGCTTTCCTGCTCGAATCTGATAACGAAATAGAACCTAGTGATTGCTCAGACGAAGGAGAGAATACAGATTCAGATACAGATGAGTTTTCGGAGGTCGACAAACATAATTATACCTTTACAGAAAGAGGTTACGAAAAAGTTAATGACATCTTTTCGAAATAAAATCCGGAATGCGTAACTGAAACAAAACCAAAAGAGCCGCCAGATGACACTATATTAGGGCAGGCTTTACATAATGTAATGAAAGAAATAGATTTACAGAAACCTAAAGAAACTCCACATATAAATATATTAGAACGTGAACTGTTCAAAATCTGTAAAGATGTAGAGGTCAACAAACCCAAAAAGCCCCCTGATATACAACAGAAATCAGTAGGTAATATTTCCTGGAAAGACATTATGGTTGAGCAGGATCTGTTATGGGAAGAACAGGAGGAAAAGGAACACAGAATTATTAAACAAACTACAATGCCTGTAAATGTTTATAACACTGAGCTGCAAGTGCTTTTAGACACAGGATCCCAAATCAGTGCCATATCAGAATCCTTCTTTGATCATATTTCATGTAAACCAGGACTAGTAACAATGTCTGTGAGTGGAGTAAAAGTTATAGGAGCTACTGGTAGGTCCAGTAAGCCCATTCAAAAAAAAAGTATTGATGGACTTTGAAATAGGAAGTCAAAAATTTCAACATGATTTTTTAGTGGTCCCCGAACTAAGTGCTTAAATGATTCTAGGTATTGATTGGCTAGACAAGGAAAAAGTAATTTTAGATTGTGGTAGTGGAACTGTTAAGATTAATAGGGAAACCAAAACAATAGAAATTAAATTTGAAGGTGACAACCAGGTCCAAGATATTAATGTAGAACCTATATTGTTAAAAATAGAATCTGAAAATGATGATTTATCCCAACTATATGAAATATACCATCTGAAAGATTTATTGTAGGATGATCAAAAAACTGACAGCTTTAGGGAAATTGTTGATGCTATCCAACAAATCTCATATGAACAGAAAGAGGATTTATTTAATATCCTGAATAATAATTAGGAAAGCCCGCATCTCGTGGTCGTGCGGTAGCGTTCTCGCTTCCTACGCCCGGGTCCCCGGGTTCGATTCCCGGCGGGGTCAGGGATTTTCTCTGCCTCGTGATGGCTGGGTGTTGTGTGCTGTCCTTAGGTTAGTTAGGTTTAAGTAGTTCTAAGTTCTAGGGGACTGATGACCATAGTTGTTAAGTCCCATAGTGCTCAGAGCCAATAATAAGGAAGTGTTCTCTGATAAACCAGGTCTTGTAAATAACTTTGAATACCATATGGATGTCCTAGAACATGAACCATTCTTTGTCAGGCCGTATCCAATACCTATAGCTAAGAAAGAGGCAGTACAAGCTGAAATTGATAAAATGTTGGAATGGGGGGTAATAGAGAGAAGCAATAGTGAATACAATAGTCCACTTATTATAGTCAATAAGAAGGATGGAGGCATAAGAGTAGTCATTGATGCACGGACACTGAATAAAATTGTCAGGAGAGAAGTAGACAGACCTGAAAATTTAGACGATTTATTACAAAAGTTGCATAATATCTAACTAGTTTAGACCTTACTGCTGGATATTGGCAAATCCCATTACACAAAGATTCTAGGAAATATACAGCTTTTTTGTTTGCAGGAAAATGTTACCAATACAAAGTTGAACCATTTGGTTTAAATACCTCTGTTTCTGTTTTCATTAGGGCTTTGGATTCTGTGTTAGGAAAAGAACTTTGTACCTGGTTGACTGTATATGTGGATGACCTATTGATTGCTACTGATAACTGGGAAGAACATTGTGACCTGTTAAACAAAACCCTTATTGTTCTTCAAGTAGTGGGCATGACTTTAAAGTTAAAAAAGTATGAATTTGTGAGACAAGAAATTAAATTTTTAGGACACGTAATAACCACATCTGGGATTGGCAAAGACCCAGAAAAGATTAATGCTATTGAAAAGTGCCCTCCTCCAAAGAACAGGAAACAGTTGAAAGCATTTTTGGGTCTTGTGCGTTTTACCGCAAATTTGTGAAGGGGCAAGCTTTTAACAGCCCACATGTGAATAGCTTGTTGAAGAAAAATAGTGCATATATTTGGACATCTGAATGTCAGAAAGATTTTGAAAATTTAAAAACTGAGTTAGTAAGGGAAAACATTTTACATCATCCAGTTTTAAGTGAGCCATTCCACATGATTACAGACAATAGTGCTTATGATATAGGTGTTGAAATATTTAAGGAAAAAACAGAATCTGGGGAAACAGCACATAAAACCATTGCTTTTGCTAGTAGGACTTTAACTAAATATGAGAAAAACTATACTATTTCAGAGAAAAAGGCCTTAGCAATCATTTGGGGATTAAAGAAATTTAGGAATTATGTATGGGGACATAAAACTATAATTCATACAGACCAAAAGGCATTAACCTTTTTGAAAAACTGTCGACTGTTTACCGGCAGGTTGAGTTGATGGTCCCTGTACTTACAACAGTTTGATTATGAGATATTATTTATTAAAGGTAGTGACAATTATGTAGCTGACTCTTTATCATGGTTGCCTGAGGGTATGAACAACTTACCAAGGGAATTTAATGAAGATGGCAAATTTCATATAAGATATATTAAGGAGGTTCCACGTAGGAAAAGAATTGAGCAAATTGTAAAAGCATGAGGTTCCACCAGAATGAGGATGAAACACGGAAGTTAGTGAAAGTTAATTTTAGTAACCCCAATTACCAACAAATCAGTAGATTTTACAAGATATTTAATGGAATTTTATATAGGAGAAAGGATACCAGCACTGAAGAATGGAAGGTGTGTTGGCCTAGGCAATTTGAAGTGATTGATTATTTTCATCTTGCCTTAGGGCATTGTGGTCCCAAGAAGTGCATTGAAAAGTTAACTGATGTGGTTGCGATTAATGTAGGTGCTACTAAGAAAATTACTGAGAGAATAAGATCTTGTGATGTATGTCAGAGGGCAAAAGTAACAAATAGAGTAAATCAAGGTTTTATGCAGAATACAGAGCCAGAGGACACATTAGAATTACTGTCAGTGGATTTGTATGGTCCTTTACCTAAAACCTCAGGCAATTGGTCTTACATTGTTGTATTGTTGGAAGTGTTCTCCAAATTTATTAAATTATATCCAATCAGGTAAGCCACTGCTAAAGCAGTTTTAGCAAAATGACTGAGTATTTTAACACCATTGGTAAACCTAAAGCAGTTTTGTCTGACAATGGACCACAGTTTATCTCAAAAATCTGGAAGGAAGGCATGAAGCAACATGATGTTCAAGTTAAATATATTTCAGCTTACCACCTGGCTAGTAACGCTGTCGAAAGATATATGCGTGAATTTGGAAGGTTAGGTAGAACCTACTGTCACCATAACCATAAGGCTTGGGGCAGATTTGTAAGTGACTTTGAAAAGACCATGAACATTTTATACCATGAAACCACCAGTTTTACCCCTGAAGAAATTCCGTTGGACCATAAAAGTAAAAGTATTATTGAAGAGATCTTGCAATTCCCACCTATTATAGGAATTAACCTGCAAAAAAAAAAAAAAAAAGGATTAGTTAAGAAAAGAATGAAAGAGAAAGCGACCGCTAGATCCAAAAGGCATGATAATAGCCTCAAAACAACTAAATTTAAGCTTGGGGATTATGTCTTAGTGACGACCCATGACAAATCTAGTGAAATTAATAATGAAATTTCTAAATTCAAATACATTTACAATGGGCCTTTTGCAGTGCAAGGAACTCCACATGCAAATGCTTATTTTCTTGTGTACCCTAGGTCAAGGAAGCCTTTAGGAGTTAGAAATATAGTTGACCTGAAGTTGTACGTCCACAGGAACCAATGATGAATGAAATGTAGTACCCTCAAGGGACATGCACTCTTTGAATTGTCAGGTGCCTGACAATATATATAATGGAAAAGTAATTGGAAAGAGAAATATGGATGAGAAAAGGTAAGAATACTGAAAACAAGGTAAATGAAATGTAAATGTTTCTTGAAAGCGGGGATATATATGATGTAGAAAAAATGTGTGTGTTTAAAACTGAGGAGATAAACCTGACAAATGTATGTGAAAATAGGTATGAGAGGCATGTGTCTAGTACCACAAAAGGTAGACAGACGTCACTTGCAATAGGATTTAAAGTTATTTTTCTGATATTGACATATTTGATAACCTAAATGTGTAATTAAACAGAATATTGACTTTAAAAGAAATATTACTGAGTAACAAAGAGGGGAGAACAACCACAAATCTGGGACTCTCAAATAACTCCTGAACATTGTCACTACACCAAAAATGTTATTTAAAGTTTACTCGATTAATGATGTGTATATTGCCTGATTTTGTCATGGTGTAAAGGAAAATTTAATATTACCAGTGTCTAATTGGTGTTTCAAAGTTGCAGGTTTTATGTTTTATACCATTAATGTAAATTGTACCAAAAGTGTGACATAATGAGCAAAATGACAATAACCTGCTCAAAAATATGTTATTTGGCAGTAAAACAATACAAAAGATTAAAAATGCTGTGGTCCTGAGGTTGAGGACTACCTAAAATGCTATGTGGGCAGTAGCCAAAGGACTGGCCAATGTGGGGCAAGGAATTAATAAGTGGACACGAATTGCCAAACCTAGAGGATGGGGCAGTGTGTTAATTTAAAAATGTGTCCTTTAATGTTCTTAACCTAAATTGTGTTTTTATGCCTAAATGTTTACATACAAAGACTGCCAAACCAATAATGGGCAGAATGTGTAAAATGAACTGCTTATCCTGAGGCAAGCAGTGAAATAAGTTAGGTTTTTTGACCAATGTATTATAGACTGACTATTCTGACTGAAGTCAGTGAAATGGTATTATCAAATATATATAGAATCTTGTTCAAATACACTCCTGGAAATTGAAATAAGAACACCGTGAATTCATTGTCCCAGGAAGGGGAAACTTTATTGACACATTCCTGGGGTCAGATACATCACATGATCACACTGACAGAACCACAGGCACATAGACACAGGCAACAGAGCATGGTTTGGATGTACCGTGCACTATTCAGTGTCCCCTCGACGATCACCAGTGGTGTACGGCCAGTGTAGGAGATCGCTCCCCACACCATGATGCCGGGTGTTGGCCCTGTGTGCCTCGGTCGTATGCAGTCCTGATTGTGGCGCTCACCTGCACGGCGCCAAACACGCATACGGCCTTCATTGGCACCAAGGCAGAAGCGACTCTCATCGCTGAAGACGACACGTCTCCATTCGTCCCTCCATTCACGCCTGTCGCGACACCACTGGAGGCGGGCTGCACGATGTTGGGGCGTGAGCGGAAGACGGCCTAACGGTGTGCGGGACCGTAGCCCAGCTTCATGGAGACGGTTGCGAATGGTCCTCGCCGATACCCCAGGAGCAACAGTGTCCCTAATTTGCTGGGAAGTGGCGATGCGGTCCCCTACGGCACTGCGTAGGATCCTACGGTCTTGGCGTGCATCCGTGCGTCGCTGCGGTCCGGTCCCAAGTCGACGGGCACGTGCACCTTCCGCCGACCACTGGCGACAACATCGATGTACTGTGGAGACCTCACGCCCCACGTGTTGAGCAATTCGGCGGTACGTCCACCTGGCCTCCCGCATGCCCACTATACGCCCTCGCTCAAAGTCCGTCAACTGCACATACGGTTCACGTCCACGCTGTCGCGGCATGCTACCAGTGTTAAAGACTGCGATGGAGCTCTGTATGCCACGGCAAACTGGCTGACACCGACGGCGGCGGTGCACAAATGCTGCGCAGCTAGCGCCATTCGACGGCCAACACCGCGGTTCCTGGTGTGTCCGCTGTGCCGTGCGTGTGATCATTGCTTGTACAGCCCTCTAGCAGTGTCCGGAGCAAGTATGGTGGGTCTGACACACCGGTGTCGATGTGTTCTTTTTTCCATTTCCAGGAGTGTAGTTATATATATTTTGAGAGTGGGTTTTCTTATGTAACTTAAGGTTTTAGACCGTCTTGCTTTAAAAATACAGCAGTGATGATTAAAGATAGGTTCTGAATAGGTTAGTGTGTTTATGTGCAACAAACATTTTGGACTGCTATTAATGAAGAGCAGCTTTAAAGTTAATTATTTTGGAAAAAACCTTGAAAAGTTACTTTGGTATTTAAAGAGTCAGTTGGGAAAGGTTCTCATAGCTGTTTGTTAAATATTTGTGCATTTGTGGATGCAAACTGATATTTTCAATAATTCATTAATTGCTGAACCTTGTGTAATGTACTATGATCATCAGTATGCTTATGCATCTGTGAAAATTCACATTCCTTTAAAAATATTGAAAGGCTAATTTCTGCTTTGCTAAGTTAAAATGCTCTGTGTTATTGTATATGTGTTTATTCTTTTATTTTAATTTGAAGGCTATACCTTTTCTACTAATATGCAGATTTATTTCGTGTACTGTTTGTCTATTATTTGAACTGTATGTGTATGAAATGAACATGCTTAAAGATATCCTGTGTAATGATGAAAATTAGATTCCTTAAACCAGTGTGAAAATGAAAATTGCTGTAAATGCTTTATCTTGAAAATGTTTTGGAAGAAAGGTATGAAATTTCTTAGTGTGTATACTGTACGTCTGTAATATGGATTTTTTTGTCCCAACTGAAGTTGGATGGTAAAATTTTTGTTTTTGTACCCAACACCGCTTAGGTCTTATAGATGTTTTCTTGAAGTATCCCTTACAGGAAACTTCAACGAAACATGGGGCATGTGTAACACCATAACTCTAGTACTCTACTGATTTACTCTGCTTTTGCTTCATTTAATATTTCATCGTTGAGCTTCTGTTAATGTGTTTGTTTGAATAGATAACACAAAATTGTATACTCTTTTCTTTGTTTAAAACTTTGATGTCGTGGTTTGATTCTATGCATTGTAGTATATCTGTCATTTAAATTCTTTGTCCCCTATTTGGAGGGAACAATTGTAATTTATGTGTGAATAATTTTTTGTAGAAATGCTAATATGTGCAAAGGCTCTGTTTTATTTAAAATATTTGTTCTCTGTTATGTAAACTGCTGATCCTCACTTAGGGTTCTTAGTTAGTTTGTATGTAAAAGTTGTTGTGGTTCCCCTTGGGAACGGAACTGTGTAGCGCGCGCAAATTGTGGTTGGCCTAGGTAGAAAAGGTGGAACAAGAGTCAGTCGGGGACGAGCTACGAGTCGGGGACGAGCTACCAAACTGTGCATTGCCATGTAAAAGATGCATATTGTGCTGGTTTCGAGAGAGGCTTTTTCTGCTACTTTCCAATGCCTCGGATGGATGGATAAATAGATGGAACTATTCTGGAATTTGTATCTATCATCGCCACCAAGGAATGACAGAGTCCAGCAATTCTACCTGCAAATCCACCTACCAACATGCAGTTGCCAACACATTGCCCAATTACTGTATCGGAATGCTGTAATAATGTACAGTGAAGGATCAGCTCATTGGATGCTTTAGTGTGCACAAATATAAGGTAACTTATAACTGAATTTATGTACCTACCTTGATGTTTTCCTTATCATAACACCTCTCAGGTTCCTCTCCGTTTGAATTAAAGTGATTACCGAGTGTCCCTACTGAAAGAACATTAAAGAGCAGTGTTTTTGCTAATTAATGCCTCTTGAACATAGTAAAAAGAAAGTTAAAGTTAATATGGCTTGCTGAAAATAATTTTCCTAGTAAAACTGCTTATTAATGTGTTGTTGCCAACTTCAAAATGAAACGTTCTTAAGACTGAGGCTTATAAAGTTTTGCTTAGTAAATGATCACATTGCCGCCTGTTGTAAATCGCAGAAGGTGACTCAGTATCTTGCAAATTTGTCAACATTGTGTCTCACTGTAGTAAAAGTCGTGAATTGCATTTATGGAAGGTTATATACTCGTTTGTTAAGTGTTTGTCTCTTTTGTGTATTGGAAGTGCATATTAATAGTATAACAGGATCCACAGTTTGTCTATTGTGTTGATGCTCGGTAACAAGTAACGGAAAGACCATTAATTATGATAACCATAATTTCTTTATTCAAATGATACTGAGAAGCAACCTGTTAGTGGATTCCAATTAACTTTCATTTTAAATAGTAAAGTATTTAACTGATAGAGACCTACCCTATGTCCAATTTATGATCCTGCAGTGAATGTTAATAGTAATGTTATAAAGACCGTTCAGTTTGAACAAGCCCTGAAAGTAATAGTGTGTTTCGGTATATGTTATATTTTTGCAAATAGTTTGTTTCGGTATATGTTATATTTTTGCAAATAGTTTGTGCTGCCCCAGTTGTTATCTTCGATCTTAAAACATATGTATGTGTCAAAGTTCATTGCACTCGCTTGTGGCCAAGTCTAGGTTGCGTTTGTCCGTTATAGTTACTTATACCTACTTGCTTAAACGAGTACGTTAATCTTTCTCTTGCCTAATTAGGCTGGTGACCGTTTTCCTTATTCATTAAACAGTATAGCTAGGCAAAAATATTGTTTGTTACTGATCGAATATTTACGTAACTCTGACCTTCATTTCCGATAAGCCATTTCCGTTAGGTACAACATGGTCAACCTAGCAAAATTCCTCTCAGAGGGTAACACTGTTCTGTTGCGTTATACCATAATTGCTTTAAGATTGTTTTATTTCACAACCTGCCTCCAGCTTCGAGGTTATGGTGTAGCAGTAGCAGACGGAAGTGTTATATACTGTTGGCACTACACACACTGGCAGATGACGTTCACGGTGCATTCGCCATACCCACGCCGTGCCATCGGATCGCCACATTGAGAACCGTGATTCGTCACTCCACATAACGTTTATCCACTGTTCAATCGTCCAATGTTTACACTCCTTACACCAAGCGAGGTGTCGTTTGGCATTTAGCGGCGTGATCTATGTCTTACGAGCAGCCGATCGACCATGAAATCCAAGTTTTCTCACCTCCCGCCTAACTGTCATAGTACTTACAGTGGATCCTGATGCAGTTTGGAATTCCTGTGTGATGATCTGGATAGATATCTGCCTATGGCACATTACGACCCTGTTCAACAGTCGGAAGTCTCTGTCAGTCAACAGACGAGGTCGACCTGTACGATTTTGTGCTGTACTCGTCCTTTCACGTTTCCACTTCACTATCTCATCGGTAACAGTGGACGTAGGGTTGTTTAGGAGTATGGAAATATACATACAGACGTATGACACAAGTGACACCCTATCACACGACTACGTTCGAAGTCCGTGAGTTCCGGGGAGCACCCAATTCTTCTGTCACTCGATGTCTAATGACTACTGAGGTTGCTGACATGGAGTACCTGGCAGTAGGTGGCAGCACAATGCACCTAATATGAAAAACGTATATTTTTGTGGGTGTCCGGATACTTTTGATCACGTAGTGTATGTGCTAAATTTGAAGGCCTGGACCACTCCACTGTCAGTTGCAACAATTTTCAAGGGAACTAAACGAAGAAAGTGGACACTTCATATATTTCTGCAAAGTACATTGGTTAAGTCTAGGGGCATGTCTGGAACGCTCTTTCGATTAACTCTCTATTGCTGAATTTACGAAGGAAAAAAAAAAGATGTAGGAACGAAACTTAAAACAGCCGGAATGGACTGCAGACTTCACACTTTACGTGAACTTGACTGCACACTGTTCACAGTAAGATTTGATGGAGATGCGTTTAAAAAGAAAATCACCTTGTAGAGGGGACACATTTTGACAAAGATAGTCCAGTTCCCCGAGGTCCCTGTCATTAAAGAAAACGTGACGTTTGAAGAATTCATTGTGCCCTTGAAAGAAGTACAAGGATAGTTTTATAAGGATTTTGAGCACGCTGTCTATTGTACACCTGTTTCCGAGTTTTCTTCGCGATCGTTTGCCATTTCAGTTTACAGTGCTCCGGTACATCTGCAGATTTGATTGACTGACACTTAAGATAATTCCAGTTGTAATGAAAAATCTTTTTACCTTAAAACTGTCTAGTACGGCTACATTGCTTTTCTCAGGTAGAGTTTCCAGGTCTCAGTAACTAGATCGCAAAACTGCTACAGTATTTAGATCGATATATTTGTGTGAAAGACATTTTTTCGATTATGAAATTAAATAAGTCACTTTTACATGGCAATTTGAGTGCGAAACTCTGTGAAATTGTCTGCATCTGTCCGTATGCAGGAAGTTTCCACCAGATAAAAATACCTTGATTGTTAAAAAATTTGTAACATAATAAAAATAGTATAGAGTGTGAGTGCATTGCCATTTAAATGCGGCACGTTCGCGGTTTTCCCTTCTTCCTCCTTTCTCGCGCTCAGACAGCAGGGCGTGGCGGTGGGGGAAATGTGAAGGGAGGCTGAGCGCTTTGCCACTCATGCCCAGGCACAGCCCATCCGCCGAAATCTTGGCCACCCTTGGTCTTGACTAAAGGTGGCTGAAGCTCACACGGTTTCTTCCAAAACGATAGGTGCCAAAATGGACTACGCACAATAAAATGGCGGCAACTCCCGCTCTACTGTAAATACCGATGTGTAGCCCAACAAAAACTACAACGATATGGGGATGGAAGAACTTCTCTCCGTAGCATAACTTCAGATGCAGCACGGCAGCGTGCCTACCTTGACAGTAAAAGGTGCTTTTTGCCAAATTCTCTTGGAATGGCAATGCAAAGGGCTCTGGCCACTGCAGGGATAGCTCGGCCTCCCGGCACTCAGGTTGGTGACCCTTCTGCGGCGCCAGTTATAGAGATCAGGCGGGAATAGTATCCTCACTCACCAGCGTGGCTCCAGGTTTAATCTGAAACAAACAACTCAAAGAATCTAAAGATTTCATCATCTTGCGAATTCTCGGTTCTACAGCTGCATCTACATTAATACTCCGCAAGCCACCCAACAGTGTGTGGCGGAGGGCACTTTAGTGCCACTGTCATTACCTCCCTTTCCTGTCCCAGTCGCGTATGGTTCGCGGGAAGAACGACTGCCGGAAAGCCTCAGTGCGCGCTCCAAATCAATTTTACATTCGGGATCTCCTCGGGACGTATAGGTAGGGGGAAGCAATATATTCGATCCAGAAACGCCTCCTCTGGAAACCTGGACAGCAAGCTACACCGCGATGCAGAGCGCCTCTCTTGCAGAGTCAGCCAAGTTCTTTCCACGTACTCTGTGTAGAATCGAAGTGGTATCCCGTCAGGTCCTGTGGACTTTCCTCTGTTGAGTGATTTCAGTTGCTTTTCTATTCATTGGACACTTTATTTCGATATCAGCCATCCTTTCGATGGTGCGAGGATTTAGAGAAGGAACTGCAGTGCGGTCTTCCTCTGTGAAACAGCCTTGGAAAAAGGTTTTTAGCATATGAAAAGGTATTTAGTATTGATTGGTGCACATGATAATTACTCCGCTCCCAACATTCGGTGGTACATGCTACAGCCGTATGGTCTAAGGTAAAGCATTTTCTTGATTTTATTTGTTTGTGGTTAGCCAACTCGGCGAATTATAAAGGCAGAGTAAATCTGGAAACAACAAATACAAATCTGAAAGAAATAAAAAATGAAATTTTCACTCTCCAGCGGAGTGTGCACTGATATGGAAATTCCTGGTAGACGAAAACTGTGTGCTAGACCGAGGCTCGAACTCAAGACTTGCTCTTCTACGAGTTCGATTCTCGGTCTAGGGCACGGTTTTGATCAGCCGGGAAGTTTAGTACCAGCACAAATTCCACTGTAGAGTGAAAATTTCATTCTGAAAATATCTTCCAGTGTGAGGCTAAGCCACGTCTCCGAATATCCTTTCTTCCAGGAGCGCTAGTCTTGCAAGTATCGAAGGAGAGCTTCTGTGAAATTTGAAAGGTAGATAATGAGGAACTGGTGACAGTAAAGATTTGAGAACTGCACAGTTAATAGAGCACTTGCTTGCTAAAAGCAAGTCTCGGTTCTGCACGTAATTATAATCTGCCAGGAAGTTTCAAAATGAAAAGCCTTCATACATCGTATGGACGGGAAAAAATGATTTTAATGCGTAAGTAACTGATTTAGTTAGTTGATGAGGAAACCTGAGATTAATATCACTGAAACCGTGGTTATTTATGCAATATGAATCCGCAATAAGAAAATTTTCTTTTATTTTGTTGAAATTTCTATTTTGTAGGCGTTATTGGTCTGGACAGCTGCTTAGGCCTCTCCATTCATGTGCGAAGGAGCAACGCATCGTAGCTCTGAACAACACAGGCATTGCAATATCGTATTTATCCTTCCACACTGTTCCAGTGACTTTCAGTTAAAATGTCTCCCTGCACGCGAATGTACGTAATGGATGTACGAGAGTAAGTCGTAAACAATTGTTTATCAACATATTGATGTTTGGGTCTGATCGTGAATAGTTTTTAGAGAGCCTAACGATAAGGTGACCACTCGCTACAACGGCGGTATCCGGGTTCCAGTTTCTGTCCGGCACATACTATCATTGACATCATCCCATCATACTCGTACAGTCAATAGTCGTCCATATTGGCAATTGTGAATACATTTCATGCACACTGAACATGTCTTATGTCAGTCTCACGATAGAAATCGACTCATTTTGCTTGTTTTGCGGTTTTTGGCCCCATTACAATTTAAAACCGATGTCATTTTGGTTTATATGTGGCTTTTGGCCTCAGGACAATTAATAACCGATTTCTCCCAGCCGAAGTGGTACGACATTGCCTTAGTGGGTGGGTATTGTAACAGCGCCACAACATTTGAATGCCAGATTTGCGTAGTCATGCACATTGAACAGTATTGATGGAGTAACGTGCAAATCAAAATGTTGCCGTCGTATTCCGCGTCGTCCGTCCTTTTTAGCCTATCCAATTTATTTGAAGGTAAGTTTTTTGTTAAACTTTTTTTTGTTCAATGACGTTTCGCCTGCGTCAAAAATATGGAATTCTAATTTGACGTCATTCTGAGGCGTGGTTCTCTTTCTACTGAGCTTTGAAACTACAATTTTAATTATGGGCAACCTGTATATAGGTATGTAAAAGGTGAATGATATGTAGCACTATGTTACCTTCATATGGATAGCCATCACTTCCTTATTCAACGTTCTGTAAATGTTCACGATGTGTCGCTAAAACGCTAAAAGGGCACACGTTTCTTCACTTATCGAACGCCAGTTCTTATATGCGTACATGTAGCGTACGTTTTAGACGAACGTCGTCAATGTATTTACACTGTACTCCTCTCGCAGCTCTCGCCTGCTACTTATGCTTTGTGCGGAACTGCGCGCTCGTGTGGGTTGCCGGGTCAGCGGGCGCAAGCAGCCATTAGCCAAGTGCTCGCGAGTGGAGGCACGCTCTCGGGTGTCCGCCGTCCGCGCGTGTAGAGAGGCGGCCAGCGTGTTCCCGACAGCTCTATTGTCCGGATGCGCGCCACCACTCAATGCGTGGTCCCTGCCTCGCTGTGGCTGCCCGTCAGTGGCTACCGAAGCGGAAACTGGCGCCAGAATTTTGGTTGCTAGGCGTGACAAATTATTCTCGCAGTAAATCTGTACTTGTGGTCAGTGCTATCGACATCATTCTTGAAACGTTCTGATGGACATGTGGCTTACCGACGCTCGAACATGGACCGTTGTTATTCTGTCTAATAAACTGTTTCATTTCTTTACCCGAACATTCTTTACTAACAGTCATGTCTGTTCATCACTGAATATGAAGTGAAATTCTTGTTTTTTACCATCTGATACGTAGGTGGCCATGAAAATGTACCATTATTCTTTCTGAAACGAATGTTAATGAGATGTTAGGTCGGAGAAGAGCAAATTCAGTACCCTTAAAACTTAATAGGACATTACTTACGGCGCAGTGAATCACACTCAGAGTCATAATATATTTAAAAATACAGCAAGCAGTTTGTGAAATGGATCTGAGACTTGAAACCATTTATAAAACTGGATTAAGCATACCTTCGATCTAATGAGACGCCTTAGCTCAACTAGTTTATCCTGCAACAAATCTTACATCACAACCAGTTTTTGATATGTGAAAATGAAAGTTACATAATTACAGGGAATAAGTAATCATAAGGCCGTTGCAGCATCCCTGAATATGGAAGAAAACAGGAATATATAAAAAGGGAAGAAGGTTTATCTGTTTAGCAAGAGTAATAGAAGGCAGATTTCAGTCTACCTAACAGATCAAAATGAAAATTTCTCTCCCGACACAAAATGTTGAGTGTTTATGGAAAAAGTTCAAGGCAATCGTAAAATGCGTTTTAGACAGGTACGTTCCGAGTAAAACTGTGAGGGACGGGAAAAACCCACCGTGGTTCAACAACAAAATTAGGAAACTACTGCGAAAGCAAAGAGAGCTACACTGTAAGTTTAAACACAGCCAAAACCTCTCAGACAAACAGAAGCTAAACTATGTTAAAGTTAGTGTAAGGAGGGCTATGCGTGAAGCGTTCAGTGAATTCTAAAGTAAAATTCTATGTACCGACTTAACAGAAAATCCTAGGAAGTTCTGGTCTTACGTTAAATCAGTAAGTGGCTCGAAACAGCATATCCAGACACTCTGGGATGCTGATAGAATCGAAACAGAGGATGACGCGCGTAAAGCTGAAATACTAAGCACATTTTTCCAAAGCTGTTTCACAGAGGAAGACCGCACTGCAGTTCCTTCTCTAAATCCTCGCACAAACGAAAAAATGGCTGACATCGAAATAAGTGTCCAAGGAATAGAAAAACAACTGGAATCATTCAACAGAGGAAAGTCCACTGGACCTGACGCGTTACCAATTCAATTCTACACAGAGTGCGCGAAACAACTTGCCCCCCTTCTAACAGCCATGTACCGCAAGTTTCTAGAGGAACGGAAGGTTCCAAATGATTGGAAAAGAGCACAGGTAGTCCCAGTCTTCAAGAAGGGTCGTCGAGCAGATGCGCAAAATTATAGACCTATATCTCTAACGTCGATTTGTTGTAGAATTTTAGAACATGTTTTTTGCTCGCGTATCATGTCGTTTCTGGAAACCCAGAATCTACTCTTATAGACGTGATAAGGGGAGAAACATCTGTATAACAGAGACAAGAAGAATGGAAACATATTAGGACACACAGGAATAAATTACATAGTAGTAGATGTAGTTGTAGCGAGGGCGTAAATTGTAGAGGAAGGTTCAGTTACGTGGACCAAATAATCGAAGATCTTGGGAGTAAGTGCTATTTTTCGATGAAATTCGCAAAACGGTTCAAATGGCTCTGAGCACTATGGGACTCAACTGCTGAGGTCATAAGTCCCCTAGAACTTAGAACTACTTAAACCTAACTAACCTAAGGACAACACAAACATCCATGCCCGAGGCAGGATTCGAACCTGCGACCGTAGCGGTCGCGCGGTTCCAGACTGTAGCACCAGAACCGCTCGGCCACCAGCGGCCGGCTGAAATTCGCACAAAAGAGAAAATATTAACAAGAGATTGAAGTGAGCCGGCCGAAGTGGCCGTGCGGTTAAAGGCGCTGCAGTCTGGAACCGCAAGACCACTACGGTCGCAGGTTCGAATCCTGCCTCGGGCATGGAGGTTTGTGATGTCCTTAGGTTAGTTAGGTTTAACTAGTTCTAAGTTCTAGGGGACTAATGACCTCAGCAGTTGAGTCCCATAGTGCTCAGAGCCATGTGCACCATTTTTTTTGATTGAAGTGATAAAATTTAGAGGAACCAATAAACTGCTGTTTTTTTTTTCTCTCTATTCTTTTTCGCTTTGTTTTCGAAAGTAAGTGTTCAACAGCTGTTCTGGTTTTATTGGTCTTTCACTTGTGCTACTACTTTCTCGGCCATAGTTCTTTTTATTCTCAAGCAATCATTTCTCAATGTAGGGCTCCATCATCATTACTAGTTCTCGCTATGCGTGACGTGTCATACTTCCACAGGAATTTTTTCAAAAATGGACTCCAGCCGTAGATGATATTGCTCAAATATTTCTTCCGAGATTAGCATACTGGAATCTAATGCTTTTCTTGTTTCTGTTATAGACACTTCTTGCATATATGAGTAATGATAGTTAAAACCAACAGCTCTATTCTAACCCAACGTCACTTATTGAAAACATGCTACCAGTGTCGACTCCGAAAAGCGTCATCTTCTGGCCCCAAGCGTAATCTACCATTAAAGTACGATCCACAATGATAAAGATCAACGCAGTCTTCAAATAGTCTTTGTAACAGTCGTTCGTACGTTCATGCCAGATTACGCTTTGGGCCTGAAGACGACGCTTTTGGGAGTAGAAACTGGTCGCACATTCTGAATAAATAATGATGTATTAAGATACAGCTGTTAGCTTCAATTATTATTAAAGTATTTCATGTCCGGCTGGTTTCCCTCTATCCACGCTATATCACAAAACACCTCTTTTATATCTCAAAACCAACTACCGAATATGATAACAAGGTAAGGAGGTAAGGAGAAACGAGGGAATAGTGCACACTCTAGGAAAAAAAAAATGTTTTTTGACGTATTCGTAAACAAGTAACCTCGAACTAACTATACGCCAGATTGATGTAGTGTCCGTACTTTTGCAGGCCGCGATGGCCGAGCGGTTCTAGGCGCCTCAGTCCGGATCCGCGTGACTGCTACGGTCACAGGTTCGAATCCTGCCTCGGGCGTGGATGTGTGTGATGTCCTTAGGTTAGTTAGGTTTAAGTAGGTCTATGTTCTAGGGGACTGATGACCTCAGATGTTAAGTCCCATAGCTGTCAGAGCCATTTGAACCATCTTTAGTCCCTACTTTTACTACGTTAAATCAATTTAAATATAAAAGACAGTGCAATGAACTTCAATTGCAAGTACCGTAAAGATGTGAACGCGCACGATGTCCTGCTCTACTTGGCGCTTATTCACAAAGTGTGGAGAGCTGTTCACTCGAGAAGGGAAGCATAGATTGAATATATATGAACGAAAACGTTTACCATTTATATTATATGCCGATTTCCGTTGGGAAATTAGATTACTGAAATGTGATTAACCCGTTACATACGAATACAGTGTGTGGTCACCTTTATATTCATACTTTGTCAATTTTTTAGAAAGTACATTTATTGAACAAGGAATTAAGATAAACTTATGCTTGGGGTGTCGGATGCAGTATATGCGGCTTGGTTCCAGCATACCTGCACCACAGTTCTTTGTCTCTACCTACTTCTCCAAAAATGAAATACAACTCGTTAACTTCTTTACGTCATGTAGTGGGAGATTTCAGCGGACCAAAAAAAATGGTTGTCCCTATCACGATCATCGACAACATCACAAATACTGTAAACATCCAATACCTTCATTGGCTAGTGTTTCCTCCATACTTCTAGCAGTTGGTGGTAGCTTACGAAACATTCTTTCCAGTAATACTGGAATATAGCTCTGCAATTTGCGTCCATACCAGATAGGACTGGCAGAGGAAATAGAGAAGATCCAAAGAAGAGCAGAACTTTTAGTTACTGGTTCACCTAGAGGGCGCGAGAGCGTCATGGAAACACTGAGTCTATTCCAGTAGCAGGCGCCGCAAGAGAAGAGTTGCGCACAACGGGATAGTTTACCGTTACCGTTCTGAGGCCGTACGTTCTTAGAAGCGCCAACCAATATTTAGCTACCTCCTATGTATATCTAGCAAGAGGAACATAAAAATGAAGTTCGAGATATTCGAGCGCACGCGGAGGTTTGCCAGCAGTAGTTCTGCCTGTGAACGATTCGGGACTAGAATAGGAAAAGGGGGAATGAAAGACTTAAATTTTGTGCGTACAAGGTCCAAATGTTTGAGGGATTACAACCAAATGATCGCCCAAAGTGTGAACAGTTTGCAATGGACGCGCTGAACCGTTTGGATGAAGGAAATTATTTCTTGAAGCGCGTGTGTTTTTCCGATGAGCCAACATTTCATGTCTGTGGCTCACTTAACCGCCATAATGTCCGGACATGTCGTACGAGAACCCATTCGGTGTGTGAGTCAATGTGTGATCGTATGATTGGCTCATTTTTCTTCCTTGAAAGCATTTTAACTGGATGTGTTTACCTAGACGTGTTGGTGAATTATGCCAGCTACAGGATACGCAAGACACTATTACCTTTCATGTATCATTGGGCCTTAAAGTCCGTGATTTTCTTAATTAAACCTTCCCAACAAGTGGACTGGCAGGGACGACCCAATTCTATGGCTCCCAAGATTACCTGACATTACCAACTTCGATTTCTTTCTTTGAAACTGTGTCCAAAACAGTAGTTCTGATATTGCAACAACGCATGAGACAGGTCACTTGGACAGTCACACCGGACAAATTGCAGAATGTGTGGCAAGGTACTGAATACCGACTTGATACTTCGTATGTTAGCAGGTGTGGTCCTGCTGAAATAATTTAAACGTTGAAGTTCATTACCTATGTCAAATGGTTAAGTAAGGTTCAAAACTTAGTGCGTAGAGGCGTATGTGGTATAACGCATGTTTTATTTACTATATCCAATAAAGAGTTAGTTTTGTTATTAGGGTAAACATTTATGGACACCCTGTACTATTGTTGGCAGGAATCTTAATAATTTTGTAACTGAGAGAATTACGTCCGATGATGGTTCAAAATGATTCAAATGGCTCTGAGCACTATGGGACTTAACTGCTGAGGTCATCAGTCCCCTAGAACATAGAGCTACGTAAACCTAACTAACCTAAGGACAACACACACATCCATGCCCAAGGTAGGATTCGAACCTGCGACATTAGAACCGCTCGGCCACTCCAGCCGGCGTCCGATGAACGTTTGAAACCACATTCCGATAAAGCAGCGGAATTCAAATTGAACTTGAGTGGACAGAATGAGGCTTCAGTCGTAATTTATTGAACGTAAATGATAAAATTTCCTTGCTGAGCTATTCACAACAGACAGAGAGCTTTTATTGCACCAAGTTGATTTCATTACACCCACAGGTAACTTCTGCGTCAGGTTACGTAAGTTATTATTGTAGAAATTCAATAGGCTTTACAGACATTCTCAAGTACATACTGAAGAGTTACGAGGTATCTATCTAAGACACAAGTCATCATCTGAAAAAAAAGAAAAGTTGAACAAATTTCTGACGCTCGTAGATGAGAAAGGAGGGCTTGGATAGTTGTGTGCCGCGGTTAATCGTAACCATTCAACAATTGAAGCTCGAGGTAAACTTCATCATTTTGGACTTCTGATGTACTCTTCTGCAACCTGTGAGTAACAAACAGGACGGGAACAGAGGTGCCATTTGAGCTGCGTCATACCTAAGTGCCACGCAAGTACAAAAGACCAGTTTCTTGTTTTTTCTGCAGACATAAAATGAGAAGCACAGTTGTTACTGATTTATGATAATATGTTATTAAAACCTGGAACTCACAGCGTCATTAGGTGGAGTTGCTTCCTAAATAGAACAGTTTAACTCAGATAATCTAAAAGCATTACCATGTAATGGAGGTCTGCGGTAAAGGTGTGCTGAAAGATAAAAGGAGGGCCCTTCGGAGAAAAAGTAGGCTGGAAGAAGGTTAAGAAAGTACTGAATAAAAAGAAACATCACAGTGGTTTCAGGAGCAATAATGCGAATGATGTACATTGACGCTTTTCTGAGCAATTACAAAAGAAGAGTAACGTACACCTACATATATACTCCTTAAGACATCTCGCAGTCTAGGGTATGTTACCGCTGGTAGCGCGCTGTCGCGTGGCGTATCCTTACGTAAAGGTAAATGTTCTCATCATTTCAACAAAATTAACTAATTCTTTAAACACAAAATAAAATATGAAATTAAATAGATTGAGTAAACAGATCACAGAAAATTGGCTGGTGTAAGTCGAAATCACCATTGTGGGAAATAACTGAATAGTAAGTTTCAGGCAATCGGTGGAAATTTCTTTCAAAAGGTTCTACATGTCTGTGGTCCCTCACGAAGGAGGGACAGCCTTGCATAATGTTCCCAAAGGGAAAAGCTTACACAACTTATAAAATCTACAAATTTATAGCTATAAGAAAAGGTCTATGAATAATTTACTGTATGATTAATTAGAATCTAATGAGAATTATTTTACTATCTTTTATGATCTTTTGTGATTTGATTTTACGAAATTTCTCTTGTTAAGTTTATGTGCTTCGATAATTTGAGGAAACTGGAGATGTTCTTGTTCTTCACTATTGATTTGTTTTCGCCTATACCTTGGAATTCCAGGAAGCCCTCACTGGAAATAAATGGTGTTCCCTCTTGCTTTGACGATATTTATAGTAATACTTTGCTCTCGAACATAATTTTATGCGCTTACGTCACATATCGCGTAGACATTGGGCGACAACTATTAGATTGTGACATTTAAGGCCGCATTTTCTTCTTTGGTATTAAATAATTCACAAAATATGTAGAAATATTGACCATTATGACATGACAATTTTTGTGACAATACTGTTCGATCCGTTTGTCCCTGTCAGTTCCTATTTCACAGGTAGATCTCGAACACAATGCTAGTATTTTAACCTAGAGCTACAAATTGATAGCTTGATACAGTGTGAATTACGTATACCAAGCAACATGGCCCTGTTTTTATTGCTGTTATGACTGTAACGACTTGTTCAGAAATAACTGATTATATTATATAGCAAGTTTATTTTTATTGTATTACGTAGAAAGTTTCAGGATTACGCTATTTATACCTGTGGTCTTCTCATCCATGCTTCTCACACCAATAACCCCGAGCACCATGTTAGTACCTAAACGTCGAGCTACATATTGATAGCGTAAATATTGTTATTTGTATTAAGCCACGTAAGTGACTTCATTGTATGGTTGTGATTCCGGTAATTACGAGTGGAACGATTGATCTTCCCTTTGTAGTTCTTTCATGTTTGCTTACATACGGAAGAACAATATGTAGTTGTCGAGTATTTAAGCGGCTTGTATATAATGACATGCATATTTTTATTGTATTTGTTTTCATGTTACGAACAGGCCATATGATTGACTTCAGTACTTGTATATTAAACGATATATTGAAGGTATATTGCATCTTGTTATGTTTTTTAAGGTGGTTTTAAATTTTATATACAGTAATTTAAAATTATTGTATCGAAGTAAGCGTAACAGACGCTGATTTTGATTATTTATTGTTGGTTTGCCATTATATTTTATATCAAACGTCGTATTTTTCTTTATAACTACTACCACAGTGCCATCTGGTGGCTGGCTATAGCGTCTAAGACGTTTGCTTGGGAATCTGTCTTCAATCTGGTAATGTACGAACATTGGTTTGTAGCATAAGTATAATATGTATGTCGTTTTATGCAACACTTGTTGTATGCTTGACTTGCTGCTATGTTATTGTTCTCATATTTATGAAGTGTCGTTATACGACATTACACGGTATAATACGCATCTGATAAAGATTCAGTAAAATTTACTGCAGAGTATGTGTAATATTCCATGATACAGTGCATGTTTACCTAAGATTGTATTACGTCCCTTTACATCTGATCCCAGTGAGCTCGAATACGTTGAGCTACGCTGTGCAGATCTGATGACAGAAACGTACTCTGCTGAAACTCGTCATCACAATAAATGCTCTATATCAGCGATCTTGGCTGTTTGATCTCCATACATCCACAGCTGAAATGGAGGACAGTGGGACGTCAGCAGGAATAAATTTATATTAAAAATGAAGAAATTCCTCCAGTTGACTTCTAGTATCAGCCGCACGCAGTTGACGTCAACAAGTGTATGGGCCTGAAGATTACGTTGTTACAACGTTGAAACTAGTTGCCAAAATACACTACTGGCCATTGAATTTGCTACACCAAGAAGAAATGCAGATGATTAACGGGTTCATTGGACAAATATAATATACCAGAACTGACATGTGATTACATTTTCACGCAATTTGGGTGCATAGATCCTGAAAAATCAGTACCCAGAACAACCACCTCTGGCGTAATAACGGCCTTGATACGCCTGGGCATTGAGTCAAACAGAGCTTGGATGGCGTGTACGGGTACAGCTGCCCATGCAGATTCAACACGAGACCACAGTTCATCAAAAGTAGTGACAGGCGTATTGTGACGAGCCAGTTGCTCGGCCACCATTGACCAGACGTTTCAAATTGGTGATAGATCTGAAGAATGTGCTAGCCAGGGCAGCAGTCGAACATTTTCTCTATCCAGAAAGGCCCGTACAGGACCTGCAACATGCGTTCGTGCATTATCGTGCTGAAATGTAGGGTTTCGGCGGGATCGAATGAAGGGTAGAGCCAGGGGTCGTAACACATCTGAAATGTAACGTCCACTGTTCAAAGTACCGTCAATGCGAACAAGAGGTGACCGAGACGTGTAACCAATGGCACCCCATACCATCACGCCGGGTGATACGCCAGTATGGCGATGAAGAATACAAGCTTCCAATGTGCGTTCACCGCGATGCCGCCAAACACGTATGCGACCATCATGATGCTGTAAACAGAACCTGGATTCATCCGAAAAAATGACGTTTTACCATTCGTGCATCTAGGTTCGTCGTTGAGTACACCATCGCAGGCGCTCCTGTCTGTGATGCAGCGTCAAGGGTAACCGCAGCCATGGTCTCCGAGCTGATAGTCCATGCTGCTGCAAACGTCGTCGAACTGTTCGTGCAGATGGTTGTTGTCTTGCAAACGTCCCCATCTATTGACTCAGGGATCGAGACGTGGCTGCACGATCCGTTACAGCCGTGCGGGTAAGATGCCTGTCATCTCGACTGCTAGTGATACGAGGCCGTTGGGATCCAGCACGACGTTCCGTATTACCCTCCTGAACCCACTGATTCCATATTCTGCTAACAGTCATTGGATCTCGACCAACGCGAGCAGCAATGTCGCGATACGATAAACCGCAATCGCGATAGGCTACAATCCGACCTTTATCAATGTCGGAAACGTGATGGCACGCATTTCTCCTCGTTTTACCAGGCATCACAACAACGTTTCACGAGGCAACGCCGGTCAACTGCTGAATGTGTATGAGAAGTCGGTTGGAAACTTTCGCCATGTCAGCTCGTTGAAGGTGTCGCCACCGGCGCCACCTCTGTGTGAATGCTCTGAAAAGCTAATCGTTTGCATATCGCAGCATCGTCCTCCTGTCGGTTAAATTTCGCATCATCTTCGTGGTGTAACACTGACACCTTAAATACAGCTGGACGAATTTCTTTATTTTTGAAGTTGTACCTCCGTATCTACTGTACAGAGTTTGATCATCGTTTTACCCCCAGCGGGAAGATAAAGCAGGAAGCCGACGCACTTTGTTCGTTCCGAAATCCAACCTCTGCCCCGACGTCGGGTCAAAGATCGACGCGCGTACGAGCGGCGCCGTCGAATAGACCCGTTCCCGTTATGTACGGCTGTGAATCGGAGGCGAGGCGATGACGTAGAGCATTTCCCAGGCGAGCGATTCTCGATAAACATCGCACCAGCGCCCGGCATCGACGGCAGCGCCTATCGAGCGCCCCCCCCCCCCCCCACTCAAACCCCTTTCACACCCTGCGCGCCGCCCAAGTATTGTTTGCGCTTCCGAATTCTGGCGTGCCATCGCCCGCGCAGCAAAGGCGGTATTCGCGCCGTGCTGCCGGCTTCCGCCAAAGAGGGCGCCTTTGGCAGTACCGAGCTTCGCGTCGCTCCTTTAATCTTAATTCCCTTTACTAATGAAGAGCTCTCCTTCCCGTTGTATTTTCTTCGTTGATACAAAGCAAACCTTTGTCGGACTTCGAAACAAGACAAATGCCCTTAAAATTAAGATGCTTGCTGCCTACTAAAATTACCTCACGCAAATATTTTTTCACCATTCTTGGCGATATGTTCAGTGTCAGCTGGCGAGGCTTCCTCCAACGTAACTCCATATGACATTACAGCGAGGGACGGCAGAGTGCGGTTCTACAGTTCGTGTGTGCTGTCGCAGGTGAAATCAGATGTGCAGGTGTCAATATGTAGAGTGGCTTCGCGCAGAAACATGGAACCTCATTAACAGTCTATTAACATTGATTAACTGTACAGTGCCACAGAATGAGTTTACATTAACGTATTTTAGGTGCAGTGAATTTTCAGACGAAGTACTTTTATTTGTTTTGATTGTGTAGCAAACTTTCAAATATCTGACTAAAGAACTCAAATGGTTCAAATGGCTCTGAGCACTATGGGACTTAACGTTTGAGGTCACCAGTCCCCTAGAACTTAGAACTACTTAAACCTAACTAACCTAAGGACATCACACACATCCATGCCCGAGGCAGGATTCGAATCTGCGACCGTAGCGGTCGCTCGGTTCCAGACTGAAGCGCCTAGAACAGCTCGGCCACTGCGGCCGGCTCTAAAGAACTCTTGGGTATTATACCATTCAATTTCATCCATGTCACATCTGTCATGCACCTGTATTTCAACCTTTAATAATGGCTATATAGCTAAAAGTGTCCAATAATGAAAAATTGGAAAGGGTATTCAGATCCACGCTACAACAGCCTGTGAGGCAGACTATTGCTAACCAAAGGCTTTTATTTTATGGCAAAATGTAAAAGTCGCAAGGTAAGCTGCTGCAAATAGCTTTATAATACCTGAAAATGACTACTAGACCGAGACCGAAAGAAAAAAAATATTTTAACAGCAGCTGTTGATATGCAAAGCGATCTTTTGCACACACTTCGAATCTTCATACGATGTTTCTTATCATAGTAGGAAGTACTATTAGTGTTTCGTTAATCATTCGCCTTTGACGCTGCATTAAGCACTAGGATGAGATGGGCTAGATGGTAAGTGTTAACTAATTTTAACCAGTGATTTAGGCTGTCGAGTGCGGAAACAGCCGGTATACTCTATTTCATTGAAATTATCCGAACGCTTACTACCGGACATTGATGTGGATCTGTCGATCGTCCGCCTTTATTACGGCTTGAACTCAGTGGGGACACTTTAAATCATGAGTCTGAATATCTGTGGGGGAATAACTACCCATTTTTCTCAAGAGCCGAAAGCAGAGGAGGTAGTGATGTTGGACAGGGTCTGGAGGGAAGTCGATGTTCTGTATCATCCTAGTGATGTTCCACTGGGTTCAGGCCAGTCTATTTTAAGAATACTACTGTCCACTAACTATTGCCATAAGGTATAGCGTGATTAATCACTCCAGATCACTCGTTTTCAGTCAACCACACTGACTACAGGAATGGATGGCTAACGAGCAACTGATAGATTAATCTATCCGATTATTTGAATTCACTGCACACAGTTGCTGCACTAGCTGGGCTGCTGGTAGCAGTTAGAAACTCACTCTCTCTCTACCCGTAACTACACAGTTTTGGTGTGGTTGTATCTTCCCTTCTCCGCTTCAGAATCACGTCACGAACAGTCGACTTGGGCAGCTTTAGAAGGACTGAAATGTCCCAGTTTGATACGCAAGGGACATTCTATGACTAGTCCACGTTCTAAGTCAGCGAACTATCCTGACGAACCCCTACTGCTGTTGCCGCTTTTTTACTGGCAACATAATACTCTTCGCCTCCTTTTACACTGGCGAATAAGCCTCTCGATGATCTAGGGGTAAATTCGACATTAATTGGGGGGAAGGAGGGGGAGGGGTCCGGATACTACTGATAAGATAGCGTATTTGGTGAAACGTGCCACCATCCAAATAACATTTTATACTAGTAAATGACAAATCCACAGAAAACTGTACATAATTATTACACTTCATAAGAAGGTTAAGATGATCCCTGTTTTGAATCCTGTCAAATCCAGCCCTTATTGGATACTGCTATGAGCTTTTTGAAAGACTTATATATATATATATATATATATATATATATATATATATATATATATATATATATATATATATAGGAATAAATAACGCTATGCTAGAGCAAATTTCCACTGACCAGGTAAGATTCAGAATAAGGTGCTGTTGTTGCGACCAAGTATAGTCGTGTGACGAGGGCCTCCCGTCGGGTAGACCGTTCGCCTGGTGCAAGTCTTTCGATTTGACGCCACTTCGGCGACTTGCGCGTCGATGGGGATGAAATGATGATTAGGACAACACAACACCCAGTCCCTGAGTGGAGAAAATCTCCGACCCAGCAGGGAATCGAACCGGGGCCCTTTGGATTGACAGTCTGTCACGCTGACCACTCAGCTACCGGGGGCGGACACCAAGTAGTGTCTTACATCCTTCTTACATCCTTCATAGAGAAAGAAAACCAAAAGAAGCTGAAAACATCCGTAACATCTTCTGACTTAACTGCTGCCCTCGACACTGTGTGGAGGGAAGGGTTTAGCTACAAATTCCTTCGTATCAAAAAATGCATTGCGGAGGCCCAACTGGTTACCAAAATGCTATGTAATTCGACCTTTCTGGTAATCACTGAAAGCAAGATAAGCATGTAGAAGAAGCTGAAAAACGAACAGCCCCAACGATCAGTTCTTTCGCCATTGCTGTTCAGCTTGTATCTATCTTTCATGATTTTACATAACATTTTTGACCAAGAGCGGTGTGACAAGTTAAGTAAAATTAGTAAATACAGTCTCAGTTGCACAGTCATTTATTAAAATACTACCGGTTTCTGCAGCTAGTAGTAGACATCTTCAGACAATGCTCTATAGAGGTAAAAATTGAAAGCACTGATTCACAGAGAGAAGTCACAAAACGTTAAGAAGATTTTACACTAAAATTACGTATAGTCAACATCATCAAGTCATGTGACTCATGGGCTCCCTCTTTCACCCTAATTAACCATGGCTGCTCAGCCATTAGCAGAAATTTTGCAACTGGGGTCAGCATAGCTGTTTCAGCTGTCATCAACGTCAGCCGGACTGGTAACGATACGTCATTATAATGTAAGGTTTTTTAAATGTTTTCTGACTTCCCAGTGTAAACCAGCACCTTTAATTTTTATATTTACAGTGCCTTATATAAAGATCGTCTACTATGAGGGGCCGTAGCCGGTCATAATTAAAATAAGTGGCTGATTTTCATTAATTTCATTTTTTGTCTCTCTGACACTCTGTCCAGAAATGCCGACAAGCTGGGTCTAGTACCAGGAAATGGAGACGACATAAGAGATCCTGACCAACGACTTGTCTATACTGAGCAATTACATCATAATCTGAGTACTTCAACCCAGGGTAAGTAAAGCAGAGGTGTCTGACTTCCATTTAAACAATCGCTTGGCAATCGTGAATTCGAACGTAAATTTTAAAGACAGAATTCTTCGTGACAGTTGCTGTCCAAAATATCTTGGTGTCGTCTTGGGCAGTACACTATCCTTCAGACAGCATCTTCTGAACCTGTCTTAGAAATTGAAGACTCGAAAGAACATCCTCCGTAAGCTATGCAGAACTATCTGGGGATCTTCAGCAACCATCCTTCAGCTTTGGGTTTGGTATACTCAAGTGTTGAGTTTCGTGCACCTGTTTGGAAGAACAGTCACAATACAAGGGCTCTTGACACCTAGCTGAATACTATATTGCGCATAAAATCGGGCGCAATCAGATCTACTCCAGTTCATTGACTTTGACTGCTAACCTGCATAATGCCTCCTGAGCTACACAGATCTAGTGCAGTTATGAGAGAATTCCACAAGACCTCCGAGAATCCTAGTCTACCCACGCATGGATAGAGAAGATCCAAAGAAGAGCGGCGCGTTTCGTCACAGGGTTATTTGGTAACCGTGATAGCGTTACGGAGATACGGAGATATTTAACAAACTCAAGTGGCAGCCTCTGCAAGAGAGGCGCTCTGCATCGCGGTGTAGCTTGCTCGCCAGGTTTCGAGAGGGTGCTTTTCTGGATGAGGTATCGAATATATTGCTTCCCTCTACTTATACCTCCCGAGGAGATCACGAATGTAAAATTAGAGAGATCAGAGCGCGCACGGAGGCTTTCAGACAGTCGTTCTTCCCGCGAACCATACGCGACTGGAACAGGAAAGGGAAGTAATGACAGTGGCACGTGAAGTGCCCTCCGCCACACACCGTTGGGTGGCTTGCGGAGTATAAATGTAGATGTACATAGTGACCTGCGACTGTTGAATCTAAAATCGCGCCGCTCAATCATGCGTGATACTGCTGACATGGATGCCAAGGATTTAAAAAACCTGTTAATGAATGGGAAAGTCGGTACGAAGCTGTAACAGCTGAGCACCCGCTTATCATCTTTACATGCTTTACACTTCCAAATGGATCCCACGTACGACGTAAAACCAGGACGGCCGTAAACAAAATCCGCACGGGTGGTGGCCGGTGCAGAGATGCTCTTCACAAGTAGAAAAAGTTGCCTAATCCAGACAGTGTGTGTGTGTGTGTGTGTGTGTGTGTGTGTGTGTGTGTGTGTGTGTAACAACTGATATGTCTGCCCTATCCATACGTTAAATGATAATTCACTTAATACCAGTACACCTTTGCACGTTACTAACACGCGTTGTCATTGGAGGCACGACCTTAAAATGTCGTGCTTTATGTTCCTCAGGTTAGTAAAGGACTCTCTTCTTTCTTACCCAGCCGGTCGCAGTCCAGGAGAAAGCAACGCTTTCTTACAAAGTAAAGCGAAATGTCTGTTGTCGTGGACTCAGTTCAGTTGTAGCTCCCAATGGGAGATAAGGAAAACTGGAACTGGTGCAGTAGTTTAGAAATTACGAGGTGCATTCAAGTTCTAAGGCCTCCGATTTTTTTTTCTAATTAACTACTCGCCCGAAATCGATGAAACTGGCGTTACTTCTCGATGTAATCGCCCTGCAGACGTACACATTTTTCACAACGCTGACGCCATGATTCCATGGCAGCGGCGAAGGCTTCTTTAGGAGTCTGTTTTGACCACTGGAAAATCGCTGAGGCAATAGCAGCACGGCTGGTGAATGTGCGGCCAGGGAGAGAGTCTTTCATTGTTGGAAAAAGCCAAAAGTCACTAGGAGCCAGGTCAGGTGAGTAGGGAGCATGAGGAATCACTTCAAAGTTGTTATCACGAAGAAACTGTTGCGTAACGTTACCTCGATGTGCGGGTGCGTTGTCTTGGTGAAACAGCACACGCGCAGCCCTTCCCGGACGTTTTTGTTGCAGTGCAGGAAGGAATTTGTTCTTCAAAACATTTTCGCAGGATGCACCTGTTACCGTAGTGCCCTTTGGAACGCAATGGGTGAGGATTACGCCCTCGCTGTCCCAGAACATGGACACCATCATTTTTTCAGCACTGGCGGTTACCCGAAATTTTTTTGGTGGCGGTGAATCTTTGTGCTTCCATTGAGCTGACTGGCGCTTTGTTTCTGGATTGAAAAATGGCATCCACGTCTCATCCATTGTCACAACCGACGAAAAGAAAGTCCCATTCATGCTGTCGTTGCGCATCAACATTGCTTGGCAACATGCCACACGTGCAGCCATGTGGTCGTCCATCAGCATTCGTGGCACCCACCTGGATGACACTTTTCGCATTTTCAGGTCGTCATGCAGGATTGTGTGCTCAGAACCCACAGAAATGCCAACTCTGGAGGCGATCCGTTCAACAGTCATTCGGTGATCCCCCAAAACAATTCTCTCCACTTTCTCGATCATGTCGTCAGACCGGCTTGTGCGAGCCCGTGGTTGTTTCGGTTTGTTGTCACACGATATTCTGCCTTAATTAAACTGTCGCACCCACGAACACACTTTTGACACATCCATAACTCCATCACCACATGTCTCCTTCAACTGTCGATGAATTTCAATTGGTTTCACACCACTCAAATTCAGAAAACGAATGATTGCACGCTGTTCAAGTAAGGAAAACGTCGCCGCTGGCGGTAAAATTCCGTCTGCCGTACGGTGCTGCCATCTCTGGGACGTATTGACGATGAACGTGGCCTCATTTTAAAACAATGCGCATGTTCCTATCTCTATCCAGTCCGGAGAAAAAAAATCGCAGGCCTTAGAACTTGAATGCACCTCGTAATTCATAAAACTAATTTCACAATATAGGTAGGTGTGATTCATTTTCATGTCTGCCAAAATGAATGGATAAAAGAAGTAACATCGGTCAATACTGGGTAATCAGCTACTGAATAAATAATGTTTCTCCTTTACGTGTGTATGCAGGCAATCATCGTAGGTCGTACCACTCGCTCCTTCCGGCTCCTGGATTTCTCCCTTACTGTCTGCGCACGTCCTGTCCGCCTCACCCCCACCCTCACCTACCTTGGCCTCACCATTGACCGTCACCTCACCTGGATACCTCATCTCCGCTCCATCCAGTCCAAAGCCCACAACCGCCTCCGACTCCTCAAACTCCTCTCTGGCCGGACATGGGGTTTGCACCCCTCTACTATCCTCCACACCTACAAATCCTTAATCCGTCCCATCCTCTGTTATGCCAGTCCCGCCTGGATATCTGCTCCCACCAAATTCTATAATTCCCTCCAGATCCTTGAGCGTCATGCGCTCCGCCTCGCCTTCCGTATCCGCCTCCCGTCCCCCACGCGGATCCTCTATGATCTCATTCCTTTCCCCCATCTGCTCCTATTCCTCGAACATATCCGCATCCTCTACACCTCCCGCCGTCTTGAACCTCCTCACCCCCTGGTTGCTCCTCTCCTCTCCCATCCCCGCCCCCTGCCACGTCTTCACCGTTGTGTCCCCCCTACCCTCCATCTCTACACCCTCCATCTCCTTTCCCAAGGTGGCTTCCGTCAACTCCCCCTCCCGGATGATGCCCTCTCTCCCTCCATTTATCCTTCCTATCAACTCTGATCCTCACTCTCCCTCCTTTCCTCTGTCCTTTCCCTGGGCTCCCTCTTCCCCCCCCTCTTCCGTCCTGTTTTCTCCCCACTAAACCTCTCCCTACCTCCCTTCTCCCCCCCAGTCCTTTTGTATTCCCCTCCTCTGCCTACCCCACTCCCTGTCGCGTCTGCCCCCCACCCCTCTTCTGGGTCCTCATCCTCCATCAGCTCCTTTCCCGGTTCCCCCCTTCGCTTTTACTCTCCTTTCCCCCCTTTCTTTTGTTTTCCCATCTTCTGTCCAGTTTCCCCCCACCTGCTCGCGACTGTGGTGTCACATTTGCCAACTTTTTAGTGCAGTGTTCCAGTGACTATTC
This sequence comes from Schistocerca nitens, assembly GCF_023898315.1. Lineage (NCBI taxonomy): Eukaryota > Metazoa > Arthropoda > Insecta > Orthoptera > Acrididae > Schistocerca > Schistocerca nitens. The sequence goes on from NC_064614.1 coordinate 76,797,039, forward strand.
AGTGTTGTTTGTCTTTCTCGTGTTGCGAACAGAAACCATGCTGTCGCTAGGTGTGAATTTTATGTCTTTTGCGAACAGAATCCAGACTGTCGCCGTGTTTTTTAATTGTCTATTGTTTTCCCTGTCTGCTTCGTATGTATTTTTATTAGCATCATCATCCCTCTGTTGTTGTTTTAAGTTCCACGATTTCTTTTCGCCTTGTTACTCTCTAAGTCTCCGATTTTATCGCCTGTTTTGTTATTATTTGTTCTCTTGATCTTTGTCACAAAATCTGTCGGCTGAAGAGCGGCATACTAAGCTGCTGCCAGCCCGCCCCCTTCGGGGGGAATTGAAATTCAATAAAGGAAAAAAAAACAAAAAAAAGTGTGTATCTGATGTGGATATCCTTACACATTGTATTCTCTATAATTGCCTGCCAATGTTGTACTGTGAAATAAAATTGTGATGTTCCACTTCACAATACAGATGGAATGAGTAGGGACAGGAATAAATGTTAGAGATGGCCAGTCACTGGTAAATATGCCATCGCCTTAGATACTGTCATCTTGCAATGTTCTTTACATTTTCTCTCAATAAGTGTTGTTTTTAACGTACGAAACGTAGTAAAGTATGGTAATGGCACATAAAATACTTATTTGAAATGTCGTCTCCGCATGTCATTAATAATTCCAGTTTTCATAATTTTAATTAGTACCCTCTCTAGAGACTGTGTCGCAGATTTATATTCTCAGTTAATGATTACCTGAACGCTCTATGAGTAACAAAATTAAACAAAAATATTTCGAATACACAGTGGGTATTGACGTGAGGATATAGTCTGAAGAAATGAATTTACGAGCAATTTTGGACGGTCATAACATCGGGGATTTCCTACAACTTTCATTGTTTTGATTGCGTTTCAGTCTATAAAAGATTTCCTAAATAGGTTCGTATGTGGGTAACGGAGAATAAAAAACAGATGTATTTAATTTCTAATCGTACAGAAAAATTTTATAAGTAATGTGAATGAATAAACTGCCGCAAATAATGCACACATAATTGGCAGATGGAGAAGCCACACAGAGGACGAAGGTTTTTCGTACGGTACTTATTACGAACCGTGCTCAGTTTTCTTGCGTTCGCTATTACGTGTACTTTACAGAAACATAACTCTACTTATCTTGTTTGCAATCCACAATTTAATTGATGATAGAAGAAAATATAAAAATGCAATAAATGCAGCAAGCGAAATATTACAAATGTCTCAAAAATGGGATTCACAGGAAGTGCAAAATGGCTAAGCAGGGAGGGCTAGAGGACAAATGACAGGATGCAGAGGCATATTTCACAAGGGATAAGATAGACACTGCCTACAGGAATATTTAAGAGACTTTTGGAGAAAAGAGAACCACCTGCATAAATATCAAGAGCTCAGATGGAGAACCAGTCCTAAGCGAAGACGAGAAACCACAAACGTGGAAGGAGTACATTTAGGGTCAATATAAGGGTGCTGTACTTGAGAGCAATATTATGGAAATGGAAGAGGACGTAGATGAAGATGAAATGGGAGGTATGATACTACGTGAAGAATTTGACAGCGCACTGACAGTCCTAAGTCAATAAAAGGCCCCGATAGAAGACAACATTCCAAAAGAACTACTGATAGCCTTGAGAGAGCCAGCCAACACGAAACTATACTAGCTGGTGAGCAAGATGTATGACACAGGTGACATACCCTCAGAGTTCTTATAATAATTCCAATCCCATAGAAATCAGATGTCGACAGGTATAAAAATTACCGAACTATGGCTGCAAAATACTAATACGAATTCTTTAAGATGAATGGAAAAACTGACTAAAGCCGACCTCGTGGGAGATCAATTTTGATGCGGCCCGCCACGAATCCCTTTCCTGTGCAAACCTCTTCATCTCAGAGTAGCACTTGCAACCTACGTCCTCAATTATTTGCTTGACGTATTCCAATCCCTGTCTTCCTCTACAGTTTTTGCCCTCTACCGCTCCCTCTAGTACCATGGAGGTCATTCCCTCATGTCTTAGCAGATGTCCTATCAGCCTGTACCTTCTCCTTATCTGTGTTTTCCACATATTCCTTTCCTCTCCGATTCTGCGTAGAACCTCCTCATTCCTTATCTTATCTGTCCACCTAATTTTCAACATTTGTCTATAGCACCACATCTCAAATGCTTCGATTCTCTTCTGTTCCGGTTTCCCCACAGTCCATGTTTCACTACCATACAATGCTGTACTCCAGACGTACATCCTCAGAAATTTCTTCCTCAAATTAAGGCCGGTATTTGATATTAGTAGACTTCTCTTGGCCAGAAATGCCTTTTTTGCCATAGCGAGTCTGCTTTTGATGTCCTCCTTGCTCCGTCCGTCATTGGTTATTTTACTGGCTAGGTACCAGAATTCCTTAACTTCATTGACTTCGTGACCATCAATCCTGATGTTAAGTTTCTCGCTGTTCTCATTTCTACTACTTCTCATTACCTTCGTCATTCTCCGATTTACTCTCAGACCATACTGTGTACTCATTAGACTGTTCATTCCGTTCAGCAGATCATTTAATTCTTCTTCACTTTCACTCAGGATAGCAATGTCATCAGCGAATCGTATCATTGATATCCTTTCACCTTGTATTTTAATTCCACTCCTGAACCTTTCTTTTATATCCTTCCTCGATGTACAGATTGATGAGTAGGGGCGAAAGGCTACAGCCTTGTCTTACACCCTTCTTAATACGAGCACTTCGTTCTTGATCGTCCACTCTTATTATTCCCTCTTGGTTGTTGTACATATTGTATATGACCCGTCTCTCCCTAAAGCTTACCCCTACTTTTTTCAGAATCTCGAACAGCTTGCACCATTTTATATTGTCGAACGCTTTTTCCAGGTCGACAAATCCTATGAAAGTGCCTTGATTTTTCTTTAGCCTTGCTTCCATTACTAGCCGTAACGTCAGAATTGCCTCTCTCGTCCCTTTACTTTTACTAAAGCCAAACTGATCGTCACCTAGAGCATTCTCAATTTTCTTTTCCATTCTTCTGTATATTATTCTTGTAAGCACCTTCGATGCATGAGCTGTTAAGCTGATTGTGCGATAATTCTCGCACTTGTCAGCTCTTGCCGTCTTCGGAATTGTGTGGATGATGCTTTTCCGAAAGTCAGATGGTATGTCGCCAGACTCATATATTCTACACACCAAAGTGAATAGTCGTTTTGTTGCCACTTCCCCCAATGATTTTCGAAATTCTGATGGAATGTTATCTATCCCTTCTGCCTTATTTGACCGTAAGTCCTCCAAAGCTCTTTTAAATTCCGATTCTAATACTGGATCCCCCACCTCTTCTAAATCGACTCCTGTTTCTTCTTCTATCACATCCGCCAAATCTTCACCCTCATAGAGGCTTTCAATATATTTTTTCCCACCTATCTGCTCTCTCCTCTGCATTTAACAGTGGAATTCCCGTTGCACTCTTAATGTTACCACCGTTGCTTTTAATGTCACCAAAGCTTGTTTTGACTTTCCTGTATGCTGAGTCTGTCCTTCCGACAATCATATCTTTTTCGATGTCTTCACATTTTTCCTGCAGCCATTTCGTCTTAGCTTCCCTGCACTACCTATTTATTTCATTCCTCAGCGACTTGTATTTCTGTATTCCTGATTTTCCCGGAACATGTTTGTACTTCCTCCTTTCATCAGTCAACTGAAGTATTTCTTCTGTTACCCATGGTTTCTTCGCAGCTACCTTCTTTGTACCTATGTTTTCCTTCCCAACTTTTATGATGGCCATTTTTAGAGTTGTCCATTCCTCTTCAACTGTACTGCTTATTGCGCTATTTCTTATTGCTGTATCTATAGCGTTAGAGAACTTCAAACGTATCTCGTCATTCCTTAGTACTTCCGTATGCCACTTCTTTGCGTTTTGATTCTTCCTGACTAATGTCTTGAACTTCAGCCTACTCTTCATCACTACTATATTGTGATCTGAGTCTCCTGGGTACGTCTTACAATCCAGTATCTGATTTCGGAATCTCTGTCTGACCATGATGTAATCTAATTGAAATCTTCCCGTATCTCCCGGCCTTTTCCAAGTATACCTCCTCCTCTTGTGATTCTTGAACAGGGTATTCGCTATTACTAGCTGAAACTTGTTACAGAACTCAATTAGTCTTTCTCCTCTTTCATTCCTCGTCCCAAGCCCATATTCTCCTGTAACGTTTTCTTCTACTCCTTCCCCTACAACTGCATTCCAGTCGCCCGTGACTACTAGATTTTCGTCCCCCTTTACATACTGTATTACCCTTTCAATATCCTCATACGCTTTCTCTATCTGTTCATCTTCAGCTTGCGACGTCGGCATGTATACCTGAACTATCGTTGTCGGTGTTGGTCTGCTGTCGATTCTGATTAGAACAACCCGGTCACTGAACTGTTCACAGTAACACACCCTCTGCCCTACCTTCCTATTCATAACGAATCCTACACCTGTTATACCATTTTCTGCTGCTGTTGATATTACCCGATACTCATCTGACTAGAAATCCTTATCTTAGAAAATAAATTATGGAACGGGCAACCTCCGCTTACAGGATTTGTAGACTTTGAGAAAGCTTTTGACAGTGTTGACTTGAATACTCTCTTTCACGTTATGAAGGTAGCAGGGGTTAAATACAGGGAGCGAAAGGCTATTTAGACATTGTACAGAAACCAGATGGAAGCTATAAGAGTCGAGGGGCATGATAGAAAGTGTTATTGCTCATCCCCGATGTTATTCAATCTATACATTAAGCATGTAGGAATTAAAATCCATGGCGAAGAAATAAAAAATTTTAAGTTTGTCGATGACATTGTAACTCTGTCAGAGACAGCAAAAGACTAGCAAGATCAGCTGAACGGAATGGACAGTGTCTTCGAAGGGGGATTTACGATGAATATCCACAAAAGCAGGTAATGCTCAGGGAATTAGATTAGGAAATGAGACACTTGAAGCAGTAGATGAGTTTTGCTGTTTGGGGAGCAAAATAACTGATGATGATCGAAGTACGGAGTATACACAGTGTAGACTGGTTGTGGCAAGGAAAGCGTTTCTGAAGAAAAGAAATTTGTTAGAATCGGGCATAGGTTTAAGTGTTAGGAAGTCTTTTCTGAAAGTATTTGTATGGAGTGTAGCCTTGTATGGAAGTAAAACATGGACGATAAATAGTTCAAACAAGAAGAGAATAGAAGCTTTCGAAATGTGGTGCTACAGAAGAATGCTGAAAATTAGATGGGTAGATCACGTAACTAATGAGGAGCTACTGAATAAAATTGGGGAGAAGAGGAATTTGTGGCACAATCTGCTTAGAAGATATTGGTTCGTAGTGCACATTCTGAGGCATCAAGGCATCACCAATTTAGTCTTGTAGGGAAGCGTGGTGGGTAAAAATCTTAGAGGGAGAGCTGTAGATGAATGCACCAAGCAGATTCAGAATCTTGTAGTTTGCAGTAGTTACTCGGAGAAGAAGAAGATTGCACAGGGAAGAGTAGGATGAAGAGCTGCATCAAACCAGTCTCGGGACTGAAGACCACAACACCAACAACAAATCCACTTCAGTTATTGACTGTTCGTAAATTATTGAAAATTGACAGCAAATATTTGGTTTGAACATTTTTCACATATAAATTAGAAATCCATACGGCGTACGTTTTAACCATCACGTTTGACCGTCAAGTGTAGCGGCTACAGTATTATCTCAGACCTTTCTCTCGCATACTCAGTCTTGCATTATGCGTGCAAACATATTTCTCAACATTTAACGAACTGACGGGCCACATTTAACACTTTAGAGAGCAGCGGAAGTTCGTGGAAATGGTTACTGAATGTAGAACAATCTCCGGGATGTATCATGGAAATTTCGCTCCTATTGCTGCCAGAACCTGATTTGTGTCTCAGAAACACGGCTGCAGAATTTATACCGATGTCCGACTATGAGGTGTTTGCTGAAAAGTAATGCATCCGAATCTTTTATTGTGTTCTATCACTTGAAGTATTACAAACCATGCATATTACTCGCTCGACTTTTCCGCTTGGCTGAGGCAAATAGTAATCTTCTGCCGCTTGAGGGCTCCGAAGTGTAGCGTGTAACATGTCGGTCTATAATGTAACTATTCTCGCGAGAGAGACACAGCATGCTGTAACCGAATTTCTAACCGCAGAAAGTTCATCCACGCACGAATCACCCTCTTCATCAGGTTGACATGGTCAGACCACACGCGAGAGCTGCGACATTTGCAAGAATCCGACACCTTGGGTTCATGCTATCCATCACCCTACCTACAGCACCAACTTGCCTCCATCACAATTTCATCTATTTCCAGAACTTAAAGAACATCTTCGAGGACTCCACGTTGATAGTGACAAAGCGATGCAAGCATAATTGAGGTAGTGGCTTCGTCAGCAATGTCAATCGTTCTATAATGACGGTGCCAAACACCAGTCTCTGTTGGGAGAAATGTAGAACGTTGATAAAGTTTCTTATTTAAACAGCTGTAAGAAAATTCACATAAAAAATTCAGATGCATTTATTTTCAACATGCCCTCCTAACTTCTCCACTACCATTGCAAAAAAGTCAAAATACTACTCGTTTCCGCACCAGTTGCCTATATGGCGATGGATCATACATCAATTATGCGTACAGCATGTATCATAATTGTATTTGATTTGACATTTCTGTTAAAGTTTCACTCTCTCTTGCAGTGCCTACAGACTGCCACTCTCGACTATTATTTTAGTTTTCTGTTCTGCTCTCATTGCAGTAGTGTACGAGAAGGGCAGTGGCTGTTTTAGAAAGTGATGTTTCCTCCTAATGATCCCATCGTGCTGTCTGTGAGGATGTGTGAGTGCTTGTGGATCAAATGTTGTGGCTACACGCGCCGTAGGGGCAAACATTTCTTCAAAATTCTTAGGGGTCCGCACTGACGAGAATTTAAATTGAAAAAAAAAACACATTTAGGAACTCCTAAAACAACTTAGTTCAGCCACAACTGCGCTTAGAATCGTTCCAAATCTTGGGGAGAGACAAGTCAGTAAGTTGACCCGTCTCGCCTGTTTTCATTCGGTAATGTCACGTGAAATAATGTTCTGGGGTAACTCATGTCTAAGAAAAAGTTCATTGCTATAAGAGTAACATGTGGTGCTCACCCACGATCATCTTGTATACATCTGTTTAAGGAGTTGAGTACTTGACTACTCTCTCAAGTATATTCACTCTCTCATGATTCATGAGTCATGAAGTTGGTTGCAAATAATCTACTAAAGTTCAAAAGGAACAATAAGGTACATAATTAGAATACCAGAAAGAAAAATAATGTTCATTACTCCACGTTAAGGTTGTCTTTAAAACAAAAAGGGGTGCACAATGCTGTAACAAAAATGCAACGTGCCAGAGAATATAAAATGTCTGACAGGAAGCAAAATAATATTTGATACCAAACTGGAAAAGTTTTTCCTTGACAATTTCTTTAGCTGCGTTGAAGAATTTCTATTACCGTAATGTGTTAAAGGTGGTGGACAGGAATTACTAACTCATATATGTATATCTCCTTCTAAAAAAAAGCTTAGAAATGTTCAGAATGTAACCGTATATACAAATTAATTTTTGATGTGAATGTAAAATGACTCGCTTCACATCATTATGATGTATTGTGCAAAATTTTCCGTCGAACGTGCAACTAACTATCTAGCTAAAACTATATCTGACCAGTTCGTTATACAAGTGAACGTGGTATCACGCCATAAGTTCATCGACTTTGGATGTGGAATCTTAATCGTTGTAAGCTGTACGGTTACACAAGAATATTGACTTGTAGTTATGGAATATTCTGTGGCAGTCATCTCATGCATACGCACACTTGTGTGTGTTTTATTATTCGACTGCAGCTCACTTATTCGTGGGAGATGTTAACAACAATCACGAACTTCAGTTTCCACGTTCCTGCCGTCGTAAACTGTAGCCTGGTAAAAGGTAGCTTCAAAAGCAATCTTAGTCTACCTGTCAACAGCTTCAGAACTGCATAGAAAATTGCGTTATAGGCTGATCACTCCTGCCACATTTCCAGCTACTTTACGTAAAACATCTCATTAGGTTCAAAATGATGGATCAGCAGGATTTTACGTTTCTGAAATCCATAAATTTCATATATATGTTGACATATTTTACTCTCTCGTTAACAAACGTAGTATCTTTGTGCTATTAACAGCTGCTTTTATCTGTGGGAAATACTAAGCAGATGATTTTTCATTTGAAGTTTTGTACGTTTCGCAATGTGTCTGTGATCTAATTAGTGTACTTGTTATTTTTTTTAAGGCACCATTGTTCGTTGCGCTGGTTCTTGGCCTTCCATAGACTTTATTTTGTTTTAATTTTGGCTATCCTGAAACCTAGATTTACTGCTCATTCTATCTCTAACTGCACCTTTACGTTTCTTATCAAGTAGGATTTTTTTTAATTGATGAAAAATGAGCCCATTCTGCTTCCTCTGGCAAACTAGATACCTTGGATGCGTTTAATTGTTGAAGCGAAAGCTCACATACATACTCCTACGTTGGCAGGATTCCGTCGTATGGGGATTTTAACCATCTGGTTTATATTGTTTGAGAGCCACACAAGAATCTTACCTCCTTGAAACATATCTGAAGGTCCAGGAAGCTGAATATCTTATGCGGACCGTGACCTGTGATATTGATCAGCACGCACATTATCGACTGGAATGTGGAATCCGCCGCGGAATGTCAGCGACCACGTTGGACATTCCACGAGCAGTATGGACGCCTATAACGTTATAGCACACAGAGATCACATTACGGCTAACCAGCCCTAAGCCGCCTCCCTGTAACGTCTACGGTAAGTATGCTCCTGATTCGTTAAATGTGGCCTCCAGATTGGTGACTGATCATTACAAATGAAGAGTGTATTCCACCTTACAACTAAAAATTACAGTATGCAACTGCAGTACGGGAATGGTCGACTCCTAAATTTCATGTTATGGTAGTACTATGGTATGCAGAGGCTGCGAGTGTTGCTTGAAAGAGCTGTAAAGAGATAGGACACTTTAACTTTGTGTAATGGTAGCCGCGATCCATCTAAAGTATGCTGGCAAGTATGACTGTAAGTATGTAAATTTTCCAAGAGCTCGTTGCCTCTTCTAGATTAAAGACTTTTCTCGAGGTTTTTGTAGTCTTTTTTATGATGCAGTCAATGAACAGAAGCACTTAATTGACTCTTCATAATATATTTCTCACTACCTAACATTAATCGTCTGCAGAAATAACAAAGTATGCTACTGAAATGTCGCAGATGTCAGTTCTGTCAACAGTCTGAGTCACATTGACAGGCTGACAACTGCATACGTAACACACGCGTTTACACGACGTTTCCTGACCTGTGATTGACGGTTGAAGCATTTTAATCCATAGTTCGTGACGTCACTTTTAGAACGCCGCTGCATTGAGTTTTAATTCAAGTTTACTGTAGTTATTTTTAGCTTGTCCCGTGAATGATATTAGGTGAGTAGGTTTCCATTTTCTCCATAAAATAATTACGAGCTGGCCATTTACAGAGATGGATATGCTTTTAATGTATAACAAAATTTTATAAATGCATATGAACCACGTACAGATACCAAATTCATACATGGAGTAGTAATTATCAAGCATTAACAATTTCCATTTGATAATCCCATTATCCGCCAGCACCTTAAATTCCCAAAAGAAGTGGTGAAATAATTTGATGGTAGCACATTTCACTCCTTCCTGTGACAGACTAAGGCTGAGTTGATGACAGTGGAGGCTACTATTTTTCCGAGTGTTTTATTTATGCATTTAGCTGTTATTTGGAAACAATGTCCGAATCTGCACAAGTGACTTCGTAAGAGAGTAACTGTATTATCTGGCTGTTGAGAGCAAGCCAAATTTTTTAGTGTCCTACACACTGTTTCAGAATGGACACCACATTTCAACCTTATTTTCGGTTTATATGCAATCAGCACTTTCTGTATATACGTGGAAACTCCACAGAAAATTATTCCACACAACCAATCAAAGAAGTGTGCAGCCAAGCCAATTTTCTTACCCTTTCATCTCAAAATCAGCAATCACACTTGGAACTCAATGTGCGACTTAGTGATTCCTATAGCTTAATGTGCGATTTTGTGATTCATAGCACGAAATGGCTGCTTGATATGTATGCCAAATGTATTTACAAGATACTGTGTTACATTGGATAATATGAGCATGGTCGTGTTAAAAACAGCGAAAATGGTTGAAATGGCTCTGAGTACTACGGGACTTAACATCGGAGGTCATCAGTCCCCTAGAACTGAGAACTACTTAAACCTAACCAACTTAAGGACATCACACATATCCATGCCCGTGGCAGGATTCGAACCTGCGACCATAGCAGCCGCGCGGTTCCGGACTGAAGCACCTAGAACCACTCGGCCCCCCTGCCAGCTAAAAACAGTGAAAAGAAAATTTATCATTGTTGAATGAAATGAAAACTGAGAGAAATGTCATAGTTTTGCGTATTTTGCAACTGGATTTGCACTCCACAATTTGAAACTAAAATCAGCTTTTGTTTGTACTACCTGTACAAAGAGAGTCTACGTTTTCATAGTGATGCTTTAATTAAGTCATATAAATTAAAATGTTTTGTGTTCTAAACTAGATGTCTAATTTAATTTTCTTTAACTTTGTACACGGGTAAATGGCAACAGTAGGATAAATTGACTATATCTCTTGTGGACGACGCACTGTTCACTTACCTCGGCTACCTCTCTCTCTCAAAGCTGTTGCTCTTGTGAGTTCTCGATTCGCGCAGGGGGAACAGCATCGATAAAGACTGCTTACAAGTCGATTATGAAGATGTCTGAAATCAAATTCTGTAGTGTTCTCGTATTATAGGTTTAGTAAAATTAACTATTCGGTAGCTGTGCCTCGGAAATCCTTTGTCTTACTGCTATTTAGAGAGATGATTCTTACTCTCAGTTAATGTGCTCGGCATTGGGCGCGTTTTCTAGAAACGAAACCAAATGCAAGAACTGGAATCAAATAATGATAACCGGTTCAGCCACTAATGTTTTTTACAGATGCCTTTGTCGTATTTGATAGATTCATGAAATTTTACCTGTTTTGACTGTAATGGATTATCAACAGAACCACTACGAAAGTAACACGTCACGATCTCATTAATCGCAGAAATATTTGTTGATTTGCAGGACCCACAATCATTGTCAGATGACAATGTGTTACTTTCTTAGCAATAAACCGGCAAACTATCTCAAACCAAGCAAAATAAATCAAGACAACTGTGAAATTTTTTTTCAGATACTGATCGTGTGCTTCAGTTGGACGACGTAAAATTTCATTGACTCAGTTAATTGTAAAATGACTGGCATGGAAAGAAGCAGGAAATTTGCCGCAGTCTTATCCTGTAGTCTTAAACAGGAACGAACTTGTAATATGTGAAACTTTAAGTCAGAGATCGACTACTTCCTAACGGTCTAGGAATAAGAGACACGTAATTTCACATTGCGTGTAGATTTTCTAATGCGAATGTTGTTTATACAGAATACTTAGGTTGTGACTATTTTTATATACACTCCTGGAAATGGAAAAAAAGAACACATTGACACCGGTGTGTCAGACCCACCATACTTGCTCCGGACACTGCGAGAGGGCTGTACAAGCAATGATCACACGCACGGCACAGCGGACACACCAGGACCCGCGGTGTTGGCCGTCGAATGGCGCTAGCTGCGCAGCATTTGTGCACCGCCGCCGTCAGTGTCAGCCAGTTTGCCGTGGCATACGGAGCTCCATTGCAGTCTTTAACACTGGTAGCATGCCGCGACAGCGTGGACGTGAACCGTATGTGCAGTTGACGGACTTTGAGCGAGGGCGTATAGTGGGCATGCGGGAGGCCGGGTGGACGTACCGCCGAATTGCTCAACACGTGGGGCGTGAGGTCTCCACAGTACATCGATGTTGTCGCCAGTGGTCGGCGGAAGGTGCACGTGCCCGTCGACCTGGGACCGGACCGCAGCGACGCACGGATGCACGCCAAGACCGTAGGATCCTACGCAGTGCCGTAGGGGACCGCACCGCCACTTCCCAGCAAATTAGGGACACTGTTGCTCCTGGGGTATCGGCGAGGACCATTCGCAACCGTCTCCATGAAGCTGGGCTACGGTCCCGCACACCGTTAGGCCATCTTCCGCTCACGCCCCAACATCGTGCAGCCCGCCTCCAGTGGTGTCGCGACAGGCGTGAATGGAGGGACGAATGGAGACGTGTCGTCTTCAGCGATGAGAGTCGCTTCTGCCTTGGTGCCAATGATGGTCGTATGCGTGTTTGGCGCCGTGCAGGTGAGCGCCACAATAAGGACTGCATACGACCGAGGCACACAGGGCCAACACCCGGCATCATGGTGTGGGGAGCGATCTCCTACACTGGCCGTACACCACTGGTGATCGTCGAGGGGACACTGAATAGTGCACGGTACATCCAAACCGTCATCGAACCCATCGTTCTACCATTCCTAGACCGGCAAGGGAACTTGCTGTTCCAACAGGACAATGCACGTCCGCATGTATCCCGTGCCACCCAACGTGCTCTAGAAGGTGTAAGTCAACTACCCTGGCCAGCAAAATCTCCGGATCTGTCCCCCATTGAGCATGTTTGGGACTGGATGAAGCGTCGTCTCACGCGGTCTGCACGTCCAGCACGAACGCTGGTCCAACTGAGGCGCCAGGTGGAAATGGCATGGCAAGCTGTTCCACAGGACTACATCCAGCATCTCTACGATCGTCTCCATGGGAGAATAGCAGCCTGCATTGCTGCGAAAGGTGGATATACACTGTACTAGTGCCGACATTGTGCATGCTCTGTTTCCTGTGTCTATGTGCCTGTGGTTCTGTCAGTGTGATCATGTGATGTATCTGACCTCAGGAATGTGTCAATAAAGTTTCCCCTTCCTGGGACAATGAATTCACGGTGTTCTTATTTCAATTTCCAGGAGTGTATATTCATGAGATGTACTTGTCTACTCAAATATGTGGATAAATTCTCTTATCTTTCAGTACGCTTTCATTTTGAAATGTTATTTTCCGCATCTTTAGGAGTGAGTCACAAAAGAAACGGTATTGCCCACTGTCCAAGTGCCGAAAGAGATTTGCTCTCGCAAACGATGTAATTATGCAACAGCACGTTAGGTGTCATTTTACTAGAGAATGTGCATTTTCATTTCACTCTCCGTATACTCGCCAAAAATCATGTTAATGAGGATCGCCATTATCGCTTAGAACCATGAGAAATTAATTGCTGGTTCCTCCAACATCACGGGTTAAAACCCTGTCACTGTATTAACACCTCTTGTAGAGCTTCATGATCCAACCTCCGACCAAACTACACCACGAAGACTCTTATACAGACACATAAAATAGACCGTCAATTCTGTTGCAGCGTGTTGTCTCCCAGTTATAAATAATTCACGCACTCCACTTCTAATCAGGAATTTCAGTAATTTTCCCTTGGAACAAAATCAACATATATAAAGGCAATTTTCGGAGTACGCCAAGGAAGCGTGGTAAGACCGTTACCTTTTACGGTATATAGTAGAAAGACTCGGAAGGTCCTTAAGACTACTCGCAGATTATATAGAAAGTGGCAACGGCAGAAGACAGTATAAATTTGCAGAACTATCTGCAGAGGATTGATGAATGGTGCAGATAATGGTAGTAGACACCGATCGTAAATAAATGTAAGGTATTGCGCGTACATACGAAACAAAATCCACTACTGAACAACTGCAAATTTACGACAAATTTCTGGACACAGCACCTGCGGTAAAATATCTATGAGTAACAGTCCAGAGGGACCTTATGTGGAAGAACTACATAAAACAAACTGTAGGAAAGCAAATGACAGACTGATATACACGGGAATAACCTTACGGAAACATAACTTATCCACAGAAGAAGTAGCTTACAACGCGTTGGTTCCACCGATTCTTTGGTGTTGTTCATCAATCTGGGATTCTTAATACATAGGACTGACACAAGAGATAGACAATATGAAAAGGAGGGCGGCGCGTTCCGTCACGGGATCTTTTAGTTGATTCGACAGAGATACTTAACAAATTCCAGTGGAAGACGCTATAAGAGAGGCATTGTGTATCACGGAGAGATTTGCTATTGAAATTTCGAGAGAGCATTTTCCGGGAGTAGGCGGACAACATATTACTTCTCGCGAAATGACCATGACAAGAAAATTCAAGAAATTATAGCTAATACGGAGGCTTACCGTCAATCATTCAGCCCACGCGCCATTCGCTAGGGGAACGTGGAAGGAGAAGATCATTTAGTGGTAAAAAAGTACCCCACGCCATACATGGTTAGGTGGCTTGCGGAGTATCATGTAGATGTTGAAGCAGAGGTTGTAAAGCAGATGTTGTATCTGGAAGGCCTCTCCAAAACAATGATAATTGGGACTCTCTCTGCCTCTCTACCAGCTCACCTGATGTTTGACATGACGTCCCTGGCTCAGCAATGGCTTAGAACTTCACCAGTACGCTCATACTTGAGGGATAAGGAATGAAAATTTAAAAAAAGGAATGTGTGTAACGATCCCTTCAAGGCAATTTTCTTATCTCGTTACGTGGTTAAAGTTTCCGTTCTTTCCTTGGTAGTGGCTTGTCATCTGAACTCTTCATGCAGCTGCTTCTGTTTTCTCCAAAGATGTTATTAACTTTCCTGTAAGCAGCGTCTATCTTTGTCCTAGTGATGCGTACTTATATAGCTTCGTGTTTATCATGTAACCATTCCTGGTTAGCCATTTTTCACTTCCTACTGGTTTCATTTTTAGACACGTGTATTCCTTTCCGTCTGCTTTATTTGCTGCATTTTTACACTTTTTCTTTCATCAGTTCAACTGAGTATCTCCAGTGTTATCCAAAGATTTGCACTAGACGTTGTTTCTTTCCCTGTTCGCCCTTCTCTTGCGTTCATCATCTCTCAAATCTACCCACTCCTTTCTGCTGTACTCCTTTCATCTGTTTCCGTCAATCATTGCCTCATGCTGCCTTTGAAACTGTTGTTTCAATTTATACAAGCACTTCCTGTAATTTCCAACCTCTTTTCCATTCTTTAAGTTTTGATCTGAATTTCATACCCTATAAGGTGGTGGTGGTTAGTGTTTAACGTCCCGTCGACAACGAGGTCATTAGAGACGGAGCGCAAGCTCGGGTTAGGGAAGGATTGGAAAGGAAATCGGCCGTGCCCTTTCAAAGGAACCATCCCGGCATTTGCCTGAAACGATTTAGGGAAATCACGGAAAACCTAAATCAGGATGGCCGGAGACGGGATTGAACCGTCGTCCTCCCGAATTCATACCCTATAAGTTATAATCAGAGTTCACATCTGCCTCTGGAAGTGCCTTATAATTTAAAACCTGGTCTTTGTCTTACATTATTCACTCGTCCGCCCTCATTGACAATGCTGCTTGCCGAACTATGGCGTCTCCTTACACCAGGAATCTTCTGGCGCCATTGGCGATGATTTTTATTCAAAATTTAAGCAGCCACTACAGTCGAAACAAGGAATAAAATTATTTTGATTACTAGTCGAAGACTGTAATCTATACCTTGCTTATATCATCTATTAGCAGGATTTACTGCATTATGTGAACTCAGGGACAGAAAAAATGAAGCCACTTGAACTTTTTTATACGCTCCTTTCTTATTCTTCTTTTCTACCTAGTCCTTTGTAAGTACTTGCTTATGTTTATAACTTTATTGCGCTATTTTATGGAAAATGGGTTCTGTGGTCACATACACACAAATAACCCAGCTGAAATGGTTCAAATGGCACTGAGCACTATGGGACTTAACATCTGAGGTCATCAGTCCCCTAGAACTTAGAACTACTTAAACCTAACTAACCTAAGGACATCACACACATCCATGCCCGTGGCAGGATTCGAACCTGCGACCGTAGCAGTCGCGCGGTTCCGGACTGAGCGCCTAGAACCGCTCGGCTACCGCGGCCGGCCAGCTGAAACGGATTCCTATCGAAACCAAAGAAATTTAAAAAAATTCCATCTCACTTTTGTATCAATCCTTGTCCACTTTTCTCTCTGCTAAAATGAACCTATCGATGGCGTTTATCTCTCTCTCTCTCTGCTCTCTCTCTCTCTTTCTTCATCTCTACAAATGCCTCCGGTACGACTTTTGGGCAGTCTACATCACTATATACGTATCTACATACTGCACAAGGCACCGTACGGTGGAGGGTACCTTGCACATTCATTTCCTTTCCTGTCCCATTTGCCAGTAGAGCCCAATGTCTAATCCCTCCGTACGAGCCCTAATTTCTCTTATATTATCTTGATGGTCCTCAGGCAGATGTACGTTGGTGTCAAAAGAATCGTCCTGCAGTCAACTCAAATGCCGGTTTTTATAGGGGAGCTTGGTCTATTAACATGTTTTCCTGTTATTACCCTACTTTTATCTTTTAAAGTTGACGAGAAGTTTCTGTGTCTTTTGAACGCAAGAATATGGAAACCCTGAACAGTTGTCATCCTTGTGCACAACTGTTTAATTTAAACAAAAAAATGGTTCAAATGGCTCTGAGCACTATGGACTCAACATCTTAGGTCATAAGTCCCCTAGAACTTAGAACTACTTAAACCTAACTAACCTAAGGACATCACACACACCCATGCCCGACGCAGGATTCGAACCTGCGACCGTAGCAAAGAAAATGGCTCTGAGCACTATGGGACTCAACTGCTGTGGTCATAAGTCCCCTAGAACTACTTAAACCTAACTAACCTAAGGACATCACACACACCCATGCCCGACGCAGGATTCTAACCTGCGACCGTGGCAAAAAAAAAAATGGCTCTGAGCACTATGGGACTCAACTGCTGTGGTCATCAGTGCCCTAGTACTTAGAACTACTTAAACCTAACTAACCTAAGGACATCACACACATCCATGCCCGTGGCAGGATTCGAACCTGCGACCGTAGCAGTCGCGCGGTTCCGGACTGAGCGCCTAGAACCGCTCGGCTACCGCGGCCGGCCAGCTGAAACGGATTCCTATCGAAACCAAAGAAATTTAAAAAAATTCCATCTCACTTTTGTATCAATCCTTGTCCACTTTTCTCTCTGCTAAAATGAACCTATCGATGGCGTTTATCTCTCTCTCTCTCTCTCTGCTCTCTCTCTCTCTTTCTTCATCTCTACAAATGCCTCCGGTACGACTTTTGGGCAGTCTACATCCCTATATACGTATCTACATACTGCACAAGGCACCGTACGGTGGAGGGTACCTTGCACATTCATTTCCTTTCCTGTCCCATTTGCCAGTAGAGCCCAATGTCTAATCCCTCCGTACGAGCCCTAATTTCTCTTATATTATCTTGATGGTCCTCAGGCAGATGTACGTTGGTGTCAAAAGAATCGTCCTGCAGTCAACTCAAATGCCGGTTTTTATAGGGGAGCTTGGTCTATTAACATGTTTTCCTGTTATTACCCTACTTTTATCTTTTAAAGTTGACGAGAAGTTTCTGTGTCTTTTGAACGCAAGAATATGGAAACCCTGAACAGTTGTCATCCTTGTGCACAACTGTTTAATTTAAACAAAAAAATGGTTCAAATGGCTCTGAGCACTATGGACTCAACATCTTAGGTCATAAGTCCCCTAGAACTTAGAACTACTTAAACCTAACTAACCTAAGGACATCACACACACCCATGCCCGACGCAGGATTCGAACCTGCGACCGTAGCAAAGAAAATGGCTCTGAGCACTATGGGACTCAACTGCTGTGGTCATAAGTCCCCTAGAAGTACTTAAACCTAACTAACCTAAGGACATCACACATACCCATGCCCGACGCAGGATTCTAACCTGCGACCGTGGCAAAAAAAAATGGCTCTGAGCACTATGGGACTCAACTGCTGTGGTCATAAGTCCCCTAGAACTTAGAACTACTTAAACCTAACTAACCTAAGGACATCACACACACCCATGCCCGACGCAGGATTCTAACCTGCGACCGTGGCAAAAAAAAAATGGCTCTGAGCACTATGGGACTCAACTGCTGTGGTCATAAGTCCCCTAGAACTTAAAACTACTTAAACCTAACTAACCTAAGGACATCACACACATCCATGCCCGAGGCAGGATTCGAACCTGCGACCGTAGCGGTCGTGCGGTTCCAAACTGAAGCGCCTTTAACCGCGCGGCCACTCCGGCCGGCCCGACCGTAGCAGTCCCGCGGTTCCGGACTGCAGCGCCAGAACCGCTAGACCACCGTGGCCGGCTTAAACAAAAGAAAATTGAATTAACAAAAGACAATGAAAATTGTAATTGACAGTAAAACATGAATTTCTATAGTGTGTTGTTCACAAATTCATGTCACGATTTATATATTTTGTCACTGTAACGTCTTTGAAATTTATCTGTGGTACATGTGTACCTTTGCTCCTACGTTGGTGCTATGAGACGGAGACATTTCGTTACAGTAGTGGTTGTGAGTTAGTCATCCTACGACCAGGTTTGTAAAAACAATCTCTTGTGTGTCATGGTGTAGTAGAAACAAGTTGATTTTCTCCAAATTGTACCTAATGCCCAAGCTTAAAGTGCACGAATTTTTTTCAAATAGAATAAACTATCAAGAAGAATATGTGGGTTTTAATCTTAAAATCAAAACTTGAACCATTACTAAGACTATATCAATAGAAATCTTCCTAGACAACGCTGCTGAAAATTAGTAATAATCGATTTTTCATACAAATATTCTCTTACTCTAATTCATTACTGCTGCAAATTCAGTGGTGATTTACTACAATTGCACAGCCACATTCTTTATTGTACGTGATGTAGTAAGTTCTGACATCTACCGCAAATTAGCAATGAAACGAATTTAGTGTGAAAATAAGTTCCAGATAGAGACTCGAACCCATATTTCATTCTTTACGCGAGTGGTGGCCGTAACTGCTTCGGCTATCCGAGCACGCTTTCCGTCCAACACAAATTCCATCTCGCTTTACCCAACTTACGTAGCGCCCCTGACCACCACGCTAATTCTTAGCTGCATAACTGTGGATTCCCCTCAGAGTTCCGTAAAGAGTGTGCATTCGCACCAAAATGATATTATAGCCATGTAGCCGTATACAGGGTGATCCATTGATCGTGACCGGGCCAAATATCTCACGGAATAAGCGTCAAACGAAAAAACTACAAAGAACGAAACTTATCTAGCCTGAAGGAGGAAACCAGATGGCGCTCTCGTTGGCCCGCTAGATGGCGCTGCCATAGGTCAAACGGATATCTACTGCTTTTTTAAAAATAGGAAACCCCATTTTATTACATATTCGTGTAGTACGTAAAGAAATATAAATGTTTTAGTTGGACCACATTTTTCGCTTTGCGATGGATGGCGCTGCAATAGTCACAAACGTATGCTTCACAATATTAGACGAACAGTTGGTAACAGGCAGATTTTTTAAATTAAAATACAGAACATAGGTACGTTTTAACATTTTATTTCGGTTGTTCCAATGTGATACATGTACCTTTGTGAACTTATCATTTCTGAGAACGCATGCTGTTACAGCGTGATTGCCTGTAAATACCACATTAATGCAATAAATGCTCAAAATGATGTCCGTCAACCTCAATGCATGTAGCAATACGTGTAACGACATTCCTTTCAACAGCGAGTAGTTCGCCTTCCGTAATGTTCGCACATGCAATAACAATGCGCTGACGCATATTGTCAGGAGTTGTCGGTGGATCACGATAGCAAATATCCTTCAACTTTCCCCACAGAAAGAAATCCGGGGACGTCAGATCCGGTGAACATGCGGGCTATGTATGGTGCTTCGACGACCAATCCACCTGTCATGAAATATGCTACAGTATTCAATACCGCTTCAACTGCACGGGAGCTATGTGCCGGACATCCATCATGTTGGAAGTACATCGCCATTCTGTCATGCAGTGAAACATCTTGTAGTAACATCGGTAGAACATTACATAGTAAATCCTCATACATTGCACCATTTAGATTGCCATCGATAAAATGGGGGGCAATTATCCTTCCTCCGATAATGCCGCACCATACATTAACCCGCCAAGGTCGCTGATGTTCCACTTGTCGCAGCTATCGTGGATTTTCCGTTGCCCAATAGTGCATATTATGCCGGTTTCCGTTACCGCTGTTGGTGGATGACGCTTCGTCGCTAAATAGAACGCGCGCAAAAAATCTGTCATCGTCCCGTAATTTCTCTTGTGCCCAGTGGCAGAACTGTACACGACGTTAAAAGTCGTCGCCATGCAATTCGTGGTGCATAGAAATATGGTACGGGTGCAATGGATGTTGATGTAGCATTCTCAACACCGACCTGATATGAAGGTCGATATACAGAAACACGTTACTCAGATTCTACCGGAACTGCTGCGACCAGCTGCCGATCACGTCGTTTTACAGGTGACACATCTCGTCGACGTCTCTGGTTAAATAAACTGTGTAAGTGGCGGTTAATGATAAAATTAACATTGGTCGTGTCTCACACGGTTGACCTTTTATGACCACGTTCCGTTGCCAGTCAGTTACATTTGGAAACATTTCTATACGTCTTGCTTGTATTCACAGAGCTATATTTCCACCTTGCGGTCACAATTGGAACAATTTTTTTCCAGCGTAACTCGTTTCCGCATTAATGCATCGGAATGTCTACCACGGTGCACTGTCATACGATAGTTACAACCCGCAGTGGACCTTCGTGAATTACTGCACTTTGATTATAGTCACCAGGCACATTCCTAGAGGAGTTAATCAATATATTGCTTCTTGACACGTGCATCTCGCGAGAAACCATGAGAGTGAAATGAGAGAGATTCGGGTTTGCACAGACACTTGCCAACAATCGTTCTATCATTGCATCATTCACGTCTAGAAAAGCACAGTGGTCTCAAAGTACCGTCGTCTACATACCTTAAGGTGACTTGCGGAGTGGAGGTATAGGTAGAGATAGATAAATACATAAAGAAACCTTGGATTCTGGAGAAAGAAAACTCAAAGTGTTATGAAAAATTTCAAAAGTTTTGGAGGTATCATGTGATAAGTTCGAAATTATTTCCCGTTGAAACCTAAACCTAGAACGTAGCGTTACTCAGCGCTGGTTCTAACATAAGTTAAGAATTTATCAAATGGACAACTTTACCGAATGCGAAAATTTCACGTACTTCCGGCACGAATTAAAATGAAGAACAAAATTTCGATATGCTTAGAGACGTTATAGGGATCTACAACATGAATGAATATGTGAATTTAAAGCTTCTAATCTGATTTTTGTAGAAAGAGAGAAACTACGATGGTAATCCCAAAAGTAAGGTCTCCTATTTTTTATAAGTACATAGACCTGTTTATTTCTACTGTGGTTTACATCAGTTTACTAATTGAAAATTTAGCTGTTATTCGACATAATCACTATTTCTGTCGATGCGTTTTTGTAAACACCGCGGCAGTTTTTGTATGTCCATGTCATACCAGCTCGACGCCATGCTGTTCAGAAAGTTATGAACCTCTGCTTTCACCTCATCGTCGGAGCTGAACCGCTGGAACCGGAATTAATGCTGATAGGTACTGTGAGACTCTGAAAAAACTCAACCGGACAATTCAGAAACGGAGAAGAGGAATGTTGAGGAAGGGCGTACACATTCTCCATAGCAACGGTCGCCCACACATCGCTCGGCAAACCGTTGCTCTCCTGCAACAGTTTCAGTGGAACAGAACCACCCACCCTATAGTCCTGACTTGGCGCCAGTGACAATCACCTGTTCCCTAGGTTAAAAGAACCTTTGGCCGGAAAGCGATTCAGCTCCGACGACTACGTGAAAGAAGAGGTTCATAACTTTCTGAACAGCATGGCGGCGAGCTGGTGTTACATGGTCATACAAAAACTACCACAGCGTTTACAAAAATGCATCGACAGATATGGTGATTATGTCGAAAAATATCTAAATGTTCAAGCTGTAAACTGATGTAAACCGTTGTAGAAATAAACAGATCTATGTACTTATAAAAAATAGGAGACCTTACTTTTGGGATTACCCTCGTAAGACGGTTTGCTGTTGCCACGGATAGCAGAGAGCTTCTGCAGACAGCACCTGTTGCGTCAACGTCGTAGCTTCTGACATTAAAGTAGAGTAAGAACCAATAGGGCAATTATCAATCATCAAGCACAATCTTACTTAGCCGAGCATTGTGGGAAACACTCAAAAGATGTGGAGCTCCACTAACACACTTCCTAGAGTTTCGATGAAGCAGAAATATTATCTTCTGAAGATATAAAACGAAATCCTGGTGAAAAAGAAAATTAATTTCGCTTCCATATTTTTACTTACTTACTGAGCTCCAAAGGTGTTTGTGACTTTCGTACTGAATCATTGTCGTGTCGTGCAAGACACAAGTCTGTCTTGATCGGCAGTGGCTTCTGATTGCTGCTTCGGGTAGCGGCGATGCAAGTGTAGCGGCAAACATAGGGACTTAGAGGCGCAGGCTTACGGAGGAAGTGGCAGGGGAGACACGTGCAGAAGACTTGCTGGGCGGAGCAGGGGGAGGGTGGGGGAGGTTCGGGGCAGGAAGGCGCAATTAGGGGCACGTGCCACGTCGCAAAGCGTGCCCCCCGCGGCTCCGCCGTCTCTAATAGCGGGCCTCTGAGGCTCCAGTCTGCCTGCCACCGAACGCGCTCAGAGCTCCAGTGGAACAGCAGGCTCCACGCCGTTGGCGAAGAGAAAGGACGCCGTCCTCAGAGGGTAAAGCCGAACGACTTGTTTCGGGACTGCGTAGCGTCAAGCTCCAACCACACTCATAGAACTGCTATGACTATCATAAACAAGAACTTTATATGTGTGGCGTCTGTTTCTTTCAGACATGACCGAAAAAATAGATACCACGTGTATAACATATACAGGGTGGTCCATTGATCGTGACCGGGCCAAATGTTTCACGAAATAATCATCAAACGAGAGAACTACAAAGAACAAAACTCGTTAAGCTCGAAGGGGAAATTCAGATGGTGCTATGGATTGCCCACTAGATGGTGGAGCCATAGGTCAAACGGATATCAACTGCATTTTTTTTTTAAATGGGAACCCACATTTTTTATTACATATTCGGGTAGTACGTAAAGAAATATGAATGTTTTAGTTGGACCACGCTGTAATAGTCACAAACGTATAAGTACGTGGTATCACGTAATATTCCGCCAGTGCGGACGGTATTTGCTTCGTGATACATTAGCCGTGTTAAAATGGACCGTTTACCAATTGCGGGAAAGGTCGATATCGTGTTGATGTATGGCTGCTGTGATCAAAATGCCCAACGGGCGTGTGCTATGTAGGGTGCTATGTATCGTGTATCATCCAAGAGTCCGGACCGTGTCCAGCCACATGTGAAACGTCAAGCACGACCTGCAACCAATGAGGATGTCTAAGTAGGTGTATTAGCTGCTGTCTCGGCTAATCCGTACATCAGTAGCAGATAAATTGCGTGAGAATCTCCTCGCGATCCGAATTCTTAAGCCAATGTCCCCATTTCCCGTGACACACAATTTTCACCGTCGCACCGCATCGTTGTCGGTGAAGAATGCCCAGAGTAAACTGTTAGAGAAGAATGGTGACATTTGCTAGACCCAAGTTCGCCAATCTCTTACCCAGCAAAGAAACGCTGAGCTCACTGATTTGTTCACCATTTAGGACTATCTAGGGGGGGGGGGGGGCACGTATGATCACAGTTCTGCCTGTCATCTTAGGGTCAGATCGACTTTTATTGGATTTAGGTTCAACCTTTTATGCAAAAAACACTGTTTTTTCTTGTTATCCAAATATGTTTAGGCACCGCTCTGCCGTCATCAGTGGGTTTTGTTTATTAAACAATAGTAAAAGATAGACATATTTTAGATAACAACTGTAAAAAATAGATATATTTCTAAAATATGTCTATTTTTTACTGATCTTACAAAATGAGGCCTACATACAATTTTGTTCGTTTTCGTTCTTACCTTGATTTATACATTACATGGTTTTGCAGGACTCTCAGTATGGTGTCCTGCGCTGGTAGCTTGTCATCTGCAGACAAAAAGGACTCTACTGGGGTACACTTGCATGTGGCACCCGACTATGATAGTAACATTAAAATAAACTAAAATGAAACTATGATACTACAAACGATGTATGTCTCTGATATGTTTTGTAAAGCGGATCCCTGACTGTGCTCTACCTCAGAGCCAAAGATTCTGTTTCTACTTTGAGATTGTAGTGGTGGAGTAACAGAGCGCTTGGGGCACAGTAGTCGGTAGCTGTCTGTGAGCGAAAGAACATGGAGTATGGAGCTTTTGTGGTGTGCTATGTGAAGCCACCAAGTGTTATATTAATGTAGGAGTTACGAGAACATGTAATCAGAAGTGTTCTCGTAAGCAAGGTAAAGATGATAAATGTTTATGATTCTCGTTTCACCAGCGAGTTAGTGTAGATGAGTTGGCTGATAGTTTGTAATTTTTGGGTAACCCCAAAATGTACGTAAAGTGATTTGATCAAAAGGGTAGTTAGATATTTCCCTTTTGTAATGTTTCTAAGATTTCTCAACACAGGAATGTGTAATTTGATGATTTGCATTAGTGAGGTCAGATAATACTTGGCATATAAATCTCATTGTTTGTGAATCAATTAGTTTAAAGAAATGTAATTTTTCTGAGTAATGAAATTTCAATTGTCAGATGTTTTGTAAAGCCAAACTTACCTTGGAATATGATTTTACTAAAACTCAATGCCAGTGATTCACGGAAATCAGGTACTGTCCAGGTCATCTATTTTTAAGAGACGTTGAAACTTTTTTTAAATGTTTCACTTATAACCCAAAAGTATTTCATGTGCATTTCAAAGTATTGTGGTCAGCATTGCACACCGCTGAGCCTGTAGCTAGCATATTTTTATTTTTTTTGAGAGACCAGAATTTATCGCTTTCAACGTTGCTGCTTTAGAGGTAAGACAATTCATTTTATTTGCTATGTGCACAGGGACTAAAGTTATCAGCATTGAACATGGTCAGAGGATTCAGTGCCTAAGGGGCTAAATGTATTTTGCTGTGACTGTATTCCTTTTTTGGTATTCGGAGTTGCATTGTGCAATCAATTCGTGTAAAGTTTCGCTAACCGTAACACAGAGTAAGTACACCACTTGCAGTTACAACACGCCACATGATAACACCAGTTTTATATCCATTATTACTCATGTTTTGTTGTGACTGATCGTTCTTCCTCCTCGTTTCGAGGGCACTGCATACACGTATTAAATTTACTTTGTGTGATTTCGGTTTTGCTAACGCCTTTTCACTTCGCAAAAGGGTGACTACACGATGGTGTGTCCTAACCCCTTCGGCGTTCATTTGTTACCGAGTTAGTTTGGTGCAGAATTTGAATTTTATTTACCTTTATCTCCCTTCTCTCTCTCTCGCGCTAACTCTCTCTTTCTGTGTGTGTGTGTGTGTGTGTGTGTGTGTGTGTGTGTGTGTGTGTGTGTGTATGTGTGTGTGCGTGTATTTGTGTATAAGCTCCTTTAGCTATTCGTGTTGCCTTTTCTGTAAAGTTCCTTTGATGTTTTATATAATGTGTCTTTAAAAAGTGTAGTGTATTCATTTAAAACCTGTTTGCCCTCTGTTATTGTCTTCTGTATGTGAAAGGTTTTTTCTATTGTTGGTTTGTTGTACAGACTGTGGATGGATTTCAGTAATTTTAAATGTGTTGCAAGGTTATGGGTTATTATGTGGCCAGCAAATGTTCTATGGGTACTATTACTTTTCAGTGCTCTGAGTTGTTATGAGTATCGTGTTTTAAAGATCCCGCATGTTTGCCGTACGTGTACTGATTGGCAAGTGTTGCGGCTGAGTTCACATATTCATTGTCTGTTGAATTTCTCTGTCAGTGTCTTCTGCGTTCTGAGTTTTTCTGTGTTGTTATCCTATCTGAAATCCATATTTCTTCAGTATGTTGCCTACTCTGTGGACAATTTTATTATCACAGGTGAGTAGATGCCATTTTGTTTTATGTGTGTGTTGTTGGACTGTTGTGAATTGTATGTTGTCATTGTTGGTGTATTGTGCTTTCTGTGTTGTGTAAGGTTTTGTGTGTGTGTGTGACGCGTTCGTTCTTTTTCCGTTCACAAATTTGTTGGTTTAGTTTTTGTATCATATAGGGCTCGTAACCAGATGCCTCTGCTACTTGTTTTTTGTGTTTAGCTCCTGAGTGTAATTGTGTTTGCTTATGGGTGTTCAGTCTGTGGAACATGAATCTGAAGCTTGCTTGTTTGTGTGCCATCGAGTGGTTCGATAGGTTGTGAATGGTGGTGCTCGTGATTGTCAATTTCTCGAACGCTATGCAGCCCTGGGTGCTGTTTTCTCTCGTATGGTGAGATGCAGAAAATGTATCGTGTTTTCTGTTTCTGTTTCTAATGTGATGTGAGTTTTTAGGTGTAAGTCGTTTATTTCATTGTGTAGCTGTTCTATGTGTGCGTGTATATGGTTCATCAATCAGACATATTACGTCATAGGCGTAACGGTACCAATAAATATCTTTGTATGTTTTCAGTTTTATTATGTGCGTTAAGATCTTGTTCTCTAATTTGTTCGTGTATATGTTGGCTAGGAACTCACTAATTTGTAATCCCATTGGCAGTCCTTCATGCTGGGAATATAATTATTTTTTGAGTGTGCCGAAACATGTTTGGGTAGAAAGAAAGAAACAGTGTTTTGTATAAAAGGTGGAACCTATATCCAATACACTAAGCAGATTAAGAAGCATGTGGGTTGCAGTAAGTACTGGGAGATGAAGAAGCTTGCACGGGATAGGGTAACATGGAGAGCTGCATCAAACCAGTCTCAGGACTGAAGACAACAACAACAAATATCCAATAACTTTAACTGCCAACACGCATAAAAATACAAGACCAGCAAATGCTAAAAATGAATAGTTCGACTTTCATTTGCTTGGTTGTGAAGAATAAACAGTTTATTTCTCCTCTGACAGGTTACGGAAGACGCCAATAGTTTACCGATGGAGAAGCTGACAACTTTCAGGCCTCATGGCATACTTAATATAGAAAATTAAATGTAAGGCACCCACGGGACACGACGCCCAGTAACGTAGCGAAAAAAAAAAAGGTAAGGGAAGATGATAAGAAGGAATGTAGGACAGGCCTCACACAAGTAAGTGGATATGTAATGTCAGATATGTACCAATGTTTTCGCCTCCCACGTACTCCCCTGTAGTGGAATACGCTTTGTATGGAAGCTCTTCACGGATATTTGTGAAACTGCTTGCTGATTGCCAGTTGTAATCTAATCCTTATTATCCATAATACAACAGTAGTATTCGTCTCTTAACGAGATGACGTGTGCAATTACTCCAAGGAACCGTATCCTTGTAAATTACGACATTTTTCTCTATTTCCACTATGATAATGTGTTTGATTTACTGCATGTTGCTTCTTATTTCTACCTCGTGAAAGATCCTACTAGTACAAACCTGAAAATTTCCACCCTCCTGAAGCCCAGTCAATGTTCATCGAAACATTGGCTGTGGCTCCTCCACGGCTATATGCAGAGCTGATTCACACGATGATTAAAATATAACACATAAAAATGGTTCAAATGGCTCCGAGCCCTATGGGACTTAACATCTGAGGTCATCAATCCCCTTGACTTAGAACTACTTAAACCTAACTAACCTAAGGACAGCACACACATCCATGCTCGAGGAAGGATTCGAACTTGCGACCGTAGCAGCAGCGCGGTTTCCGGACTGAAGGGCCTTGAACCGCTCGGCCACAAAGGCCGGCAGATATCACATAAATTGTCCTGAAAGTTGAAGTACTCCATTCTGTTCAGTCAGAACATCGAAAGGTACACGAGCAAGTCTTCATTGTTAAATATATAGGCAATGACATAAACCTGGACAATGACATAGAATAGAAACCAATAAATGTCAGCTATTAGAACGTGGGCGTAAAAACTAGTCTATTTACCTGGCCTTTCAGCTCATACGGAGAAGTGCCAAACTAATGTGGTATTCAGTGTCACGGCCGAGTCTCTAGAATCGATATATTTTCAGGAGCCCTACAACTCTTATTTATTTAAGAAATGTCGTATTACCACTTTGAGCTACTGGTACCAGCAACTGAGGGCGGTAATATGACATGTTTCAAAAATATAGAATCGACCTCAGCAGCCTCTTCCCTGTCGTCTTCTGCTCCTGCACCGACCATACCTTCCCCTGTTTCACCGGCAGCGCCATTACATTTACGAATAGCTCGTAAATTTCTCGCAGTATCGCACCGAACGATAAAACGCTGTATTTTCCCCTCATATTCTTTCGCATTGGGGATTAAATTTGTTGATAAAACTTGCCCCTGGTTTTACATGAAACTTTTTTGCTATTGCATTTTCCCCTTTACAACGAATCCAAAGTCAAGTTTCTGCACATCCTGATGTTACAAAAGGATGAAGCAATTGCTACATGGTAATGATACTGATGGAAAGTTTCAGGCATAAAGCAGGAAACGGGATTTTTTAATACGAATATTAGCTAGCATATGTTACATTTTTACATGTAAGGAGGTTCGATTTTTGCCGATACAAGTCTTTCTTTATTCATCCCCACTGGAAAAGAATCACAGATTGACGGATTTGTGTTTCTAGCCGGTCATTCACACGTTTGGGGTTTCAAAGACCTTGAAACTGATCTTGGACCAGCTGCAATCCTCATTTAATAAATATAGGCTGGCAGCCTACTACACAAATACGAGTGCAGAGTTGATTCCGTGAGAAATTACTATCCACGATTTTCTTGCACAGTTTCTTTACATCTATATTAATTAAGTCAATAGTTTAAAAACAGCCACTGACGCATGCATTGTTGCCAAGGAATTTTCAAGCTCATTTTAGACACATATGACCTATGGTGAAAGTTACATGTTTTTGTAGCTTTCCGCGCGCTCTCCGTTGCTGACGACGAACAGGAGCAGCACTGTCATTAAAACTGCGACGCTGTGAAGAGGCAGGGCACAAACGTGAAATGTTGCATGAAGTGTTATCAATGAAAACACACACAAACCTAATGTAATTTCTACAATACTGTAAAACTTAGAGCAGTGTTGTACGTGTTATCAATAATATTGTATAAAATATTGCACCAACAACCGACGGAACAGTCAATCAATGCAATTCGTGAAGCGTATTAGGTGCTTGGTTAGGCATATGACTAGCATTTCAACGAAATCGCAGGAGGTAGGTAGACGTAACTCCATCTACATTTTTCGTATGAGGGAAGATCATACAGCGCCATACTCATTCAGATGTGTCAATTGAATATAGGTAGCTTGTGAGATCACACCAAGCTCCGCGTATGGAAAGACACCCACGAGTAAAGTTGGTATTTCAAGAGTGACTATATATATATATATATATATATATATATATATATATATATATATATATATATATATATATATAGGGTTATTACAAATATATATAGGGTTATTACAAATGACTGAAGCGATTTCACAGCTCTACAATAACTTTATTATTTGAGATATTTTCACAATGCTTTGCATACACATACAAAAACTCAAAAAGTTTTCTTAGGCATTCACAAATGTTCGATATGTGCCCCTTTAGTGATTCGGCAGACATCAAGCCGATAATCAAGTTCCTCCCACACTCGGCGCAGCATGTCCCCATCAATGAGTTCGAAAGCATCGTTGATGCGAGCTCGCAGT
The DNA here is from genome assembly GCF_023898315.1 of Schistocerca nitens. Taxonomy (NCBI): domain Eukaryota; kingdom Metazoa; phylum Arthropoda; class Insecta; order Orthoptera; family Acrididae; genus Schistocerca; species Schistocerca nitens. The sequence continues at coordinate 76,826,922 of NC_064614.1, forward strand.
TCTGGCACGTTTCTTGGTAGAAGAGGTTTAAACACTGAATCTTTCACATAACCCCACAGAAAGAAATCGCATGGGGTTAAGTCGGGAGAGCGTGGAGGCCATGACATGAATTGCTGATCATGATCTCCACCACGACCGATCCATCGGTTTTCCAATCTCCTGTTTAAGAAATGCCGAACATCATGATGGAAGTGCGGTGGAGCACCATCCTGTTGAAAGATGAAGTCGGCGCTGTCGGTCTCCAGTTGTGGCATGAGCCAATTTCCGCGGGCTACGCGTGAATCTTGCCCGCACTCGTTCAACCGTTTCTTCGCTCACTGCAGGCCGACCCGTTGATTTCCCTTTTACAGAGGCATCCAGAAGCTTCAAACTGCGCATACCATCGCCGAATGGAGTTAGCAGTTGGTGGATCTTTGTTGAACTTCGTCCTGAAGTGTCGTTGCACTGTTATGACTGACTGATGTGAGTGCATTTCAAGCACGACATACGCTTTCTCGGCTCCTGTCGTCATTTTGTCTCACTGCGCTCTCGAGTGCTCTGGCGGCAGAAACCTGAAGTGCGGCTTCAGCCGAACAAAACTTTATGAGTCGTGACCATATGTCAATGAATGGAGCTACAATGCATTTATGAAATCGCTTCAATCATTTGCAATAGCCCTATATATATATATATATATATATATATATATATATATATATATATATATATATATATATATATATATATTATTTTCGATTATTCCCATTTAAGAGAGCGTTTGAACTTGAATTCCTTTATGATGATTGTTTATGTTTTTTCTGAGCCCAAATTTTCTTCATGTGTTCACTGTGTTGTTTCTTTCGCTCCGCTGTCCATTTGCATCCTGTTCTCTTCTGTGTTGTGGTGTCAAATTTATGTTTTTTGATGATGTTCCTGAATTCAGTTCTATTTTCTGCATAATTTACTGTTATGTGTGCTTGTCTGAGGTCCTCTTCAACTTCTTTTATCCATTTTGTTTTTCCCCTGCCTGAGTTGATGACTTTAAGAATTCGCTTTGAAATTCTGTTTTCATTCATCCTGTGGATATGTCCGTAGAACTGCATTCTTCTTTTCCTTATTGTATCTGTAATCTTGTCTGTGTATTTATATAATTCTGATGTTGGTCTCTTCTTCCAGATTCCTTGCTCTTGTATCGGGCCAAAAATTGTCCTGAGAATTTTCCTTTCTTGTTTCTCTATTTCTTTGATTTTAGTTTGCCCACCTATTTGTGTTGTTTCAGATGCATACAGTGCCTCCGGAAGTACGACGGTGTTGTATATATATATATATATATATATATATATATATATATATATATATATATATATAATATCTGGTACACATGCCTAAAACGTGCAGGGCCACCGCGAGCACGCAAAAGTGCCTCAACACGACGTGGCATTGACTCGACTAATGTCTGAAGTAGTGCTGGAGGGAGCTGCCAACGTGAATCCTGCAGGCTGTCCACATATCCGTAAAACTACGACGGGGTAGAGATCACTTCTGAACAGCACGTTCCAAGGCATCCCAAATATGCTCAATAATGTTTACGTAAGGAGAGTTTGGTGGTCAGCGGAACTGTTTAAACTCCGAAGAATGATCATGGAGAAGTTCTGTAGCAATTCTGGACGTGTGGCGTGTCGCATTGTCCATGTGAAACTGCCCAAGTCCGTCGGAATGGACAATAGACATGAAAGGATATTGGTAATCAGACGTGATGCTTAAGTACGTGTCACTTGTCAGAGTCATATCTAGACCTATCATGGTCCCATATCATTTCAACTACACACGCCCCACACCATTACTAAACCTTCATCACCTCGAACAGTCTCCTGCTGACGTGCAGGGGCCATGGAATCATGAGGTTGTCTTCATAACCGTACACGTCCAAACGCCCGATACAATTAGGAGAGAGACTCATCTGACCAGGCAACATGTTTCTAGTCGTCAACAGTCCAGTGTCGGTGTCGACGGGCCCAGGCGAGGCGTAAAGATTTGTGTCGTGCAGTCATCAAGGGTACACGAGTGTGTGATGTGTTGTTGAATGATTCGCACGCAGACACTTATTGATGCCCCAGCATTGAAATCTACAGCAATCTGAGGAAGGGTTGCACTTCTGTCACATTGAATGATTCTCTTCAGTCGTCGTTGGTCCCGTTCTTGCAGTTTCTTTTTTCTGGCGCAGCGATGTCGGAGATTTGATGTTTTACCGGATTCCTGATATTCACGGTACACTCGTGAAATGGTCGTACGGGAAAATCCACAATTCATTGCTACCTCGGAGATGCTGTGTCCTATCGCTCGTGAACCGACTGTAACACTACATTCAAACTCACTTAAATCTTGATTACCTGCCCTTTTAGCAGCAGTAACCGATCTAACAATTTCTCCAGACACTTATTGTCTACCGAGCGAGGTGGCGCAGTGGTTAGACACTGGACTCGCATTCGGGAGGACGACGGTTCAATCCCGCGTCCGGCCATCCTGATTTAGGTTTTCCGTGATTTCCCTAAATCGCTCCAGGCAAATGCCGGGATGGTTCCTTTCAAAGGGCACGGCCGACTTCCTTCCCCATCCTTCCCTAACCCGATGAGACCGATGACCTCGCTGTCTGGTCTCCTTCCCCAAACCAACTAACCAACTTATTGTCTTATATAGGCGTTGCCGACCGCAGCGCCGTATTCTGCCTGTTTACATATCTCTGTAGCTGAATACGAATGCCTGTAGCAGCGTTTTTGACGCTTTGGTGTATGTATATATTGTGACGATCAAAGACCCAATTTTTTTCAATGTGGATGCACACGAAGTCCGTATTGATTGGAAGATCCGGGTTCAACTACCTGTCCGGCACATATTTTCACCAGTTGCCATTGATTCATTTCAAGACACTAATACGGCTAATGTGTTTGAAACCCTTTAAAATGAAATCTGTGACTTCAAAAGGGACATGCTCCAACTAAATTACAATAAATTAGGATATAAGTTTGGAATATAGCTGTCTGTGTAAATCACAATGTTCTGCCCTCCAACATATGCCGTATAAATGTTACTGTTCAGAAGAGTCTTTTCACTGAATCTGAATATTTTTAAATAGGATGAAGGAGCTGGGCGCCCATGCAGCCTATTATTATAAACTGGTCATAAATTATAAACGATAGTCATTAACGTAAAAAAAATATGATGCATGAAACTTGTTTTAACATTTGGAAAGGTTACATTGTTTCAATGGAACCAGCAAGGAATCGGGAATGTTGTACTGTTGTCATAAACGTACACAAACTGATAAAAAATATCAGGACATCAGTATGGGACCTGTCCACACTTCACCTTTATGATGACTAGAACTTTGCTGGGTACATTTCCAATAAGTTGTGTGAATATCTGTGGAGGAATTGTATCCCATTCTTCCTTAAGACTCAACACCAGACAATACAGCACTTTGGACTCTTTCGTCCAGAGCGAGGTCGACTTTCAGACTCATGCTGAAGGTATTCCATTACATTTAGGTTGGAACTCAAAGCAGGCCAGCACATTTCAGACATAATAGACTCACGGGTACTACATTACACAGGGTGCATTTTTATTCTAACACAATCGTCGTCCCTGAACTGTCGCTCTACTGAACGCAGTCTAAATGCTGCAGTATTTGTTCATATGCTCCTGCATTCACAATTCCTTATGCACACTATGAGGACACGTTCAAATAGTTCAAATGGCTGTAAGCACTATGGGACATAACAACCGGCCAGTGTGGCCGAGCGGTTCTAGGCGCTACAGTCTGGAACTGGGCGACCGCTACGCTCGCAGGTTCGAATCCTGCTACGGTCGCAGGTTCGAATCCTGCATCGGGAATGGATGTGTGTGATGTCCTTAGGTTAGTTAGGTTTAAGTAGTTCTAGGGGACTGATGACCTCAGAAGTTAGGTCCCATAGTGCTCAAAGCCATTTGAACCACGTAACATCTGAGGTCATCAGTCCCATACAACTACTTAAATCTAACTACCCTGACATCACATACATCCATCCCCGAGGCAGGATTCGAACCTGCGACAGTAGCAGCAGCGCGGTTCCGGACTGAAGCAACTAGAACCGCTCGGCCATGAGGACACGTCCTAATCATGAAAGACACTGCAATGCCGTAAAACTACTGGCACTACACATGCTGGCCCACAATGTTATCCAGACAGTAGCCAAACCCAGGCCCTTACATTGGATTTCAACAACGAAATGCATGATTCATCACTCCAAATCAGTTCTTTCCTGTCGTCCACTGTCGAGTTGCGTCATTCTTTACGCCACCTCAATGGACTCTTATCACTGATTATGGAAATGTGTGGCTTACGAGGAGCTGAGAAACCATTGCCCAGTCATTGTACTAGCTAGACTACTATTAGCGCTTTGGAACTCAAGGGCATTTCCTTCAGCTGATTTCATGCGATTTTTCCACAATGCTCGATGGTTCACATTCAAGTCCGTTTAGCTCTCCTGACCGACCCATTCTGATGTTACTACTGTTATCGTGACTACACAGTACACCACACCTCCTTTTATACTTACGAATCAGCCTCTCGCTACATTTTGTGGTCAATTTGCGCTGCATTTCGTAGGAGTGTCCAGATACTTTTAATTAGATGCTTTCTGCGGTGATCGATTATGTAGCTACACAACAAAGGAGAATTAATTAAGTTAGCTGAACCAGCATTTTGTTACCACACAGCAGGATCGTCTTTCTGGGATTAGAAACTCTTGATTCAGGTTTTCCGAGTTCGCGAATTAAACTTGGTTCATAGTAAGATTTCTTCTTCTGCAAAGCACGAAGGTGTGTTTTTACTCTTTTTTATGTTTCCGTGCCTTAGTGTGTTAAAATGAAGCCCCTATAGAATGACATTATTGTCCGTCTGTCTGGCTGTTATGAACCCATTTTATCAGGAACCGTTAGACGTATCAAGTTCGGTGTTCCCTTGGAGGTGTAAAAATATTTTGCTTCTAAGTCAAACCGATCAAAAGATACGGTCATTAATGTCACATATTTAGATATTAGAAAACACACCCATCAAAACTTATAGGGTGCTTCCTGTTGATCTAGAATCCTGAAATTTGGCAGGTATCGAAGTGTCGCAGTAAAATTAAAGGAAAAGTTCCAAAACTGTCAACTTTTTATTACATTAGACGGGGAAATGTATTTCTTTTCATTTTTTTCTGTCTATCTGTTCAGGATGGCATATCAAGGCCAAATTTATGTCAGATGTTAAAGTCGATGATCCCTTGGCGGAGTAAAAAGTTTGAGCTTTCAAATCAATTGGGATGGCAAGATTCGACCATTTACATCAGATATTCTGATACTCGAAAACTGACTTATCAATACTCGAAAACTGACTCATCAAAAACTATGAGGTGCTTCCCGTCACCTAGAATCGTGAAGTTCGGCAAGAAGTAACGTTTCTCAGTAAAAGTGAAGCAAACAATCTGAAACTTATTAAATCTCCATAACATCACATAAAAGTATCTTTTTGCAATTCGGATGTACATTGCACTAATTACCCGTCAAAAGTTTATAGACGAACATTAGGCAAGCAAAAATAAAAAAAATAAAAGTTTTAGTCATGTTTAAGTAAGTAAATAAAAACTGTTTCTTTAACCTTCCCTCTCTAAACATGTGACTGAGGTGTCTTTTTCGCTTCTTTTTGTAAGTTGGGGGTAGTCTATGGAATTACTGTAGAGATTTTGATACAGTTTTGGAATTCCCGGTACCAATATCTTGCCAGTATCGATGACGATATCAGGCAAAAATCGTTATTCTCGATCCCCAGGATGGTTAAATTATATATACACATCTTTAAATTTTTACGGAACCTTCAATGCGCGATTCCTACTGACACGTGGCCAATTTCCTGTTCTGTACCCAAATATGGATCTATCCCTTGAAATGGGGCTGTAGATAATTTCATGGGCATTTCTCTAGTATTTGAAAGTCATGAAAGCGTAAGCTCCTTCGTACTGTTTGAAATTAAAAGCACGTAGTGTCATTAGAGATGCTGTGTCGCCTTAAGGCTTGCTTGCGCCATCTTTGCTTACTCGGCAGTGGTGTGTCACGAGTAATAGTACGGTATAGGCCGAGAGGTACGGTTGCAGTTATATTCTGAGGAAGTGAACATGTTCATTCGCTGATTAATTATTTGAGATGCGGAGAATGAAGCATTTTAAGAAGAATATTTTATTGTGATTATTTCGATGAGAGGCGAGGATTTAATTTAAGGTAAGGGAACTTAGGTCTTGTGCTTCATTGCGCCATCTTTCAGTTATGCATTTTTGGTTCGGACATCCAGAGATTTGAGTGTTGTTGTTGTTGTTGTTATTGTTGTTGTTGTTGTTGTGGTCTTCAGTCCTGAGACTGGTTTGATGCAGCCCTCCATGCTACTCTATCCATACAGTAAAACTGCATGCCCTCGGGAAAAATTACGACTGTAGTTTCTCCTTGCTTTCAGCCGTTCGCAGTACCAGCACAGCAAGGCAGTTTTGGTTAGTGTTACAAGGCCGGATCAGTCAATCATCCAGACTGTTGCCCCTGCAACTACTGAAAAGGCTGCTGCCCCTCTTCAGGAACCACACGTTTGTCTGACCTCTCAACAGATACCAGACTGTTGCCCCTGCAACTACTGAAAAGGCTGCTGCCCCTCTTCAGGAACCACACGTTTGTCTGACCTCTCAACAGATACCCCTCCGTTGTGGTTGCACCTAAGGTACGGCCATCTCTATCGCTGAGGCACGCAAGCCTCTCCACCAAGGACAAGGTCCGTGGTTCATGGGGAGGGGTGGAGGGGGGTGGGGGGGGGGGAAGATAAACGGTCATGCATAATTTTCGATTTGAATATGTTGGCAGGAATAACTGCTGAATATATAATATTATTTTTACGTGTTACATTTATCAAAACATCTCATGTGATGTTACGGAGTACTTACGTTTGTCTGCTCGAGGACTTTAATTTTCTATGTATTAATGTTTGTGAAGCAAAGAAAGAGATAATTTTTCAATATACTACTTTTTTAATCTGAAAAGTAGTTACATTTGTTTTATAATGTATTCCAAGTTATTGTCCTCATCCAATGTCCATGCCAAAGAAAAATAATCATTTGCTATCAACCAAGTAGGCCTTAATAAAGAAGTGAGAGAGAGAGCACATTGCACGTCATGGTGTTTCCACTGTACAACAGGTAAGCCAGAACTAGATAATAAGAAAGGGAACATAGAATTTTTTCCAGACCAGTTTATGAGTTTAAAAGTTCAATGATTCAAAGAGCTGAATTCATACGAATGTTTAAAAAGACGGCAACCTATATAGACATTTTCAAGAAGCTTTCTCGCAGTCAGACTTTGTACCACATTTTCGCAGTTATGTCTTACGTTCGAAGTTTATTAATTGCTATCTTGAAAGTTTACACTAGTTGCCGGCAAGCGAAATTTTTATTTTATGAGAGCAGTCACATTGTTTTATTACGATAACTTTCAAATTTACTGTTACTTTGAACGGGCATTGTTTTATTTACGTAACTTTTATGTAGAACAGTTGGTTGTCTTATGTTTTATGTGTAAAACTATAACTTGAGCACAATTAATTTATATTGATTATTCATTTTTTTTTAAATAGAGGTGGAGCCCCTCCACGCCCACACCGGCATGATGGCCAACACAAAGGTCTACTGCCATCTCTGCACAAGGGTTAGTATTCACTAAAGTGAGGTGTCGCAGGATGTAGGTACTGCGATGTTTGCGTACGTCTGGTTAAGATTAACCATTAATACGCGCTCATCTGGATATAGATTGGTCGAAATCTGACGAAGGGTAGCGGTTTTAAGGATAGAGGAAAAAAAGTGCCAGCCGGCCGAAGTGGCCTTGCGGTTCTAGGCGCCACAGTCTGGAACCGCGTGACCGCTACGGTCGCAGGTTCGAATCCTGCCTCGGGCATGGATGTGTGTGATGTCCTTAGGTTAGTTTGGTTTAAGTAGTTCTAAGTTCTAGGGGACTGATGACCTTAGAAGTTAAGTCCCATAGTGATCAGAGCCATTTGAACCAAAAAAAGTGCCAAGGCAAGAGCCAAGGGAAAAAAACCTCTGCGATAGTTAGGTCGGATGGTAAGAGCAGTAGCGGTTGTCTTGCTGCCTTCTATAGGTTGTGCAAGGATAGGCTTTGTTAGTAGTGGGTATCATGCATGTCGATACCTTGACGTTGTGCGTTTGTGCTGCTCGGCGGCTGGCGCTGGGTGCTGGTACAGAGTCCTCGTTCATCGTCAGCAACCTGCAACAGTTAGGTTTGTTATCGATCTTGTGTCCTATAGGTCATATACCGGAAGCACAGTGTGAGGGAATGTTGGCAGTTTGTTTGTGCGTCTGTGGGCGAGTTCGTCGGCGTCCCTGCTGTGACCTGTTGGTCGGCTCTAATAGCAGCTGGTAGTTGCCAGTCAGTGTTGCTGATATGCAGGGGCTTACCGACGTTTGTCGCTGTTTGCGTATGTTAGTTTACCATAGGTGGCTATGCCCTAGCTAGCAGTGTCTTTGGCCGCTTGTGCTTCCACCTGTGGTTGTGATCGTAGTTTCCCAGAGTGAGGATGAAAGGATTGTTCGAGTGTCACGAGTTCCTGTGGCGTGTTTTTTGAATACTTCCTTGAGGGTATCAAGGCGGTATTCATGGTGAAGATCCACGGTGCGTGTGTAGCGTGGAGCGTTGCTAATGATTCGTAGCACCTTGTTCTGTATGATCTGCAGGCGGCGCAGTCGTGTAGGAGCTGCATATCCCCAGACGGGAGCTGCGTACGTCATCAGAGGTCTAATCAGTGTCATGTATATGGACCTCGACACCCTCCTATTCAGTGTGCTTTCCCTGTTGAGCATTGGGTAGAACTGTTTGAGCCTCGCGTGCGCTCGGTTGGCAACGTATTCGATGTGGTCCCCCCATGTAAGTTTTCGGTCCAGCCAGACACCAAGGTACCTGACTTTCTCTCGGAAACGTATGGGGGTGTATATAGTGTTATTGGTCTACAGTGTTGCTGTTTGCGCAGCAGTTTCGGTCTGCGTGTGAACAGAACTGCTTCGCACTTGTCGACGTTTACTTTAATACGCCGTCGCTCCAGCCAAGGCTCAGCTGTTCTGAGTGCTGTCTGTATTCGTGAATTGTTGTTCGACGGTTTCCAGTCTTGCGCGAGGATGGTTGTGTCATCCGCGTAGACGGCTAACGTCGTGTTTTTTGTCGCTGGGAAGTCATTAATGTACAGGTTAAACAAGATGGGCCCTAGGATACTTCCTTGGGGTACTCCAGCTTGGATACCGTGTTGTGTTGATTGTTTATCCTGCACGTTAGTGTTGAAACATCTGTTCGTGAGATATGAGTGTATGAGACGTACGAGTCCGTCCGGGAAACCAGCTTCGCTTAGTTTGCGTATGAGTCCGTTGTGACAGAGACGATCGAAAGCCTTTTCGATGTCTAGGAACAGGGCCCCTGTGGCTTTGTTCATGTTGTAGCCGTGTGTTATATGTTCGACTACGCGGAGGAGTTGTTGTGTTGTCGAGTGGTGATTCCTAAAGCCGAATTGCTCCGGTCTTAGGGTGTCGTTGGTGATGCAATGCCTAGTGATACGTTTTAGTATTACCTTATCAACAATCTTGGTGAGCGAGCACAGCAGACTGATGGGTCGGTAATTTTGTGGGAGGGAGTGGTCTTTCCCTGGCTTCCTAAACATCAGGACCTTGGCCGCCTTCCAAAAGTCAGGGAGGTGTTGGTAATGATTATTCACTTGAAACTGCGTTATTTTTGTAGGGGAATTGTACAGGTTGTTCTGCTGCTGCGGTTATAGGGATTGTCAGCATGTCATCTGTAAAGTAGCTGGAACGGAATGCGTAAACGGTTTTTGATTTTTGAGTGTTCGCTTCCTTCCATCACTCTTTTGACAACTTCGATGCAGCATCATTGTGCCAGGCTTTTCATTTCAGATAGAATCGGTACACTACGTCCACATTTTGTTGTTGGACGCATTGCAATCTCTGTCTTCCTTTGCAGTTTTTGCCCTCACTGTTCGCTATACTACCGTGGAGCTTATTCCTTGATGTCTTTCTATACGGTCTTCCGTGTTTCTTGTTAATGTTTTTCATAAGTTACTTTTTGCCGATTCTGTAGAGAAGCTTTTCATTGCGTACCATTTCACCTAATTTTCAGCATTCTTCTACAGCACATCTCAAACGCTCTAATTCTCTTTAACAGCCCATGATTGACTAACACGCGAAACTGTGTTCCAAACGTACACTTTCATGCATTTCGCAGTTTCGGGAGTAATTACTTTCGTGTATTTTCTCCCAGAGTAACTTCGGCGGATGTTCTTGTTTTGAGCCTACGCGGCCCCATTTCTGGGATCTGGCGAACGCTCTCCATTCCGGGACGAGCGCTGTCGGAGGAAATAAGCAAGCCGGCAGCACTCGGGCCGCGAAAGCCCGGCGTCCCCTGAGTGCAGTTGCGTCGCGGAGGCGGATGACTGGATGCGGCCTCCGGGGTGCGGTGGAGGCGGCGGCGGCGGCGGCGCCTGGGGCTGTGGCGAAGCCCGCGGCCCTCGAGCGGCGCTAAGTCATCCGCGGGACGCGACCTGGAACGCTTCCAGAAGGCAGCGAGTTTCAATCGGGCCGGCGCTTTTTACACGCACAAAGAATCCAATCAGAGAACGCGATATATCAGGGCAGCGGACGCTGCCGCCCTGCCACCGGAAATCCGCCCCTTATTCTTCTGCCGCAAGCTCTGGCGGCCAGCGCCCGCCATCTGTGGTCCAGCTCTCTCTCTCTCTCTCTCTCTTTCTCCATCTATCCATCCATCCAGTCAGCGAGAACTCTGTTTTAGTCTGATACTCTTCAAATTAATTACACTACTGGCCATTAAAATTGCTACACCAAGAAAAAATGCAGATGATAAACGGGTATTCATGGGACAAATATATTATACTAGAACTGACATGTGATTGCATTTACAAGCAATTTGGGTGCATAGATGCTGAGAAATCAGTACGCAGAACATTAACTTTTGGTCGTAATAACAGCCTTGATAGGCCTGGGCATTGAGTCAAACAGAGCTTGGATGGCGTGTACGGGTACAGGTGCCTATGCAGCTTCAACATGATACCACAGTTCATCAAGAGTAGTGACTGGCGTATTGTGACAAGCCAGTTACTCGGCCACCATTGACCAGACGTTTTCAAATGGCGAGAGATCTGGAGAATGTGCTGGCCAGGGCAGCAGTCGAGCATTTTCTGGATCCAGAAAGGCCCGTACAGGACCTGCAACATGCGGTCGTGCATTATCCTGCTGAAATGTACGGTTTCGCAGGGATCGAAAGAAGGGTAGAGCCACGGGTCGCAACGCATCTGAAATGTGACGTCCACTGTTCATAGTGCCGTCAACGCGAACAAGAAGTGACCGAGACGTGTAACCAGTGGCACCCCATACCATCACGCCAGGTGATACGCCAGTATGGCGATGACGAATACACGCTTCCAATGTGCGCTCACCGCGATGACGCCAAACACAGATGCGACCATCATGATGCTGTAAACAGAACCTGGATTCATCCGAAAAAATGACTTTTCCATTCGTGCACCCAGGTTAGTCGTTGAGTACACCATCGCAGGCGCTCCTGTCTGTGATGCTGCGTCAAGGGCAACCGCAGCCATGGTCTCCGAACTGATAGTTCATGCTGCTGGAAACGTGTTCGTGCAGACGGTTGTTTTCTTGCAAACGTCCCCATCTGTTGACTCAGGGATCGAGACGTGGCTGCACGATCCGTTACAGCCATGCGGATAAGATGCCTGTCATCTCGACTGCTAGTGATACGAGGCCGTTGGGATCCAGCGCGGCGTTACGTATTACCCTCCTGAACCCTCCGATTCCATATTATGCTAACAGTCATTAGATCTCGACCAACGCGTGCAGCAATGTTGCGGTACGATAAACCACAATCGCGATAGGTTACAATCCGACATTTATCAAAGTCGGAAACGTGATGGTACGTATTTCTCCTCCTTACACGAGGCATCACAACAACGTTTCACGAGGCAACGCCGATCAGCTGCTGTTTGTGTCTGAGAAATCGGTTGGAAACTTTCCTCATGTCAGCACGTTGTAGGTGTCGCCACCGGCGCCAACCTTGTGTGAATGCTCTGAAAAGCTAATCATTTGCATGTCACAGCATCTTCTTCCTGTCGGTTAAATTTCTCGTCTGTAGCACGTCATCTTCGTGGTGTAGCAATGTTAAAGGCCAGTAGTGTAGTCATATTTGATTTCCAGTTTAGACTATAAATCTAAGATGTTAATGAGAAAATCGAGATCCCAAAGCGAGCTGCTGGAAGGCGAGATGTATTATGGAATTAGTCTCTTCAGCTACTGCTCTGAAAATTTAGCATACGCAAACAATAAACTGCAGCTTCTTTGTCTTACTTAAAACCGTACATGAAGAGGGAGGGAGCTAACTTCACAACTAATAAGCGGTAAGCTTCTGGTTGGCGGAAACGCAAGTTCTTGATAGGGGTTCCTTCGCAAAATATTACTTAATTAATTACTTAATTATCAATTTTCCAAAATGATTTTCAACTATTACTTCTGACAAAAAATTTATTGTATTCTTTTGTACAGGTTTGTTTATTGAGTAGATACTGGACATCATCTGGAAGCTAAAAACTTTACAAGAGGTTTTAACTCAATACTCATTGAGATTACAAACTTGACTCTTCATTGAAGACCATTGGGTAGTTCTCCGAGATCCCGCTTGGCACACAGCGCGATGTTCGTGTTTCTATGTAGTACCTGATGTGATGTAGGGATGTCTGGTTGTAAGCGTATTGTCATACCGCTGGCTTGGTTGCTGACTATCTTTGCGAGCGGCTGCATTGCAGAGTCGAGCATGGGACACGGAGCTGCCATATTCTGTTGTGGGTAGCTCTGCGTGGAGAAAAGCATTATTATGGAAGTTCAAGTGTGGCTGCAAGTGCTATTATTGTGAAGTAATGAGATACGGAAGTCCGTTCAGTGAAAAGTGCGTAGTAATTAAGTATGAGCAGTGCCGCCGATAACGCACTTAAGTACTCGCCCGTTTGCGCCTCGTACCATCATTCGCGTCGTGTTCGGCCTCTCAGAATGAAACTAATGTGAATCGAGAAAAGCGTTTATCGCACATTAAAGCAGTCAAGTGCCAGTATCTTGTAGCGGGCGTGAGAGCATGCGTTCGGTCATCACGTTTCCGCATCATCACCAATAACCCGCCTCGCGATGGTTACGAGCACGCTCGTACAAGGGAGAACTGTGAACAGAAAATTGACTTTTATGAACAGTGTTATATTATTAAAAGTGTCTAGAAGGATTGTTACCAGACATCTGTGTGTACGTGACGAGAACAACTTTCGTTCGACAGCCGGCCGCGGTGGTCTAGCGGTTCTAGGCGCTCAGTCCGGAACCGCGGGACTGCTACGGTCGCAGGTTCGAATCCTGCCTCGGGCATGGATGTGTGTGATGTCCTTAGGTTAGTTAGGTTTAATTAGTTCTAAGTTCTAGGCGACTGATGATCTCAGAAGTTAAGTCGCATAGTGCTCAGAGCCATTTGAACCATTTTTTTTTTTTCGTTCGACCATTCGGCTTCCGCGCCATCAACAGTCACTCGCGTCGTGTCGGTTACGCGTACGCTCGTCCAAGTGATAATTGTGGACAGATTATCATCATCATTGTCTGTGTATGTATCACAGAAGGTTCGGCCAGAGAAAGACTGTGAAATAAGTGTGACGGTGTGAAGTACAATAGTCGTGTGACTGGGGCCTCCTGTCGGGTAGACCGTTCGCCGGGTGCAGGTCTTTCGATTTACGCCAATTCGGCGACTTGCGCGTCGATGAGGATGAAATGAGGATGATAAGGACCACACAACACCCAGTCCCTGAGCGGAGAAAATCTCCGCCCCAGCCGGGAATCGAACCCGGGCCCTGAGGGTTGACATTCTGTCGCGCTGACCACTCAGCTACCGGGGACGGACAGTACAATCGCGGCAGATATTAACATCGTGAAGCATACTGTACAATATTAAGGGAATTAAGACCTCACCAAATTAAATAGAATGTTAATCGGCATCAACACTTACGACTCAGTGTGTAAACAGAGTAACCAGCGTTTTTATTATCGTCTCAGAATATAATTGTTCATACCAGACGTTGGTCTGTGTTGTGTTTAGTGCTGAGTGGCTCCCCGAAACCCGCTTGCGTATTTATAAACATAATTTCAGACAAGTCATCAGCAGTGTGGAGCAGAAATGATACGACCGCCGCGGGAGAACCGGGAGTGGACAGGGCGCACGGTCAAAGAGTGAACAGTTTAAGGGTCCCCCACCAGTTGTAGCCCCCAGGGTGTTACATGCTGACTAACTCCAACCGACGCACGTTGCCCAGGGAGTACCTCAAACCAATAATAAAATACACAAATATTTGAATTTATGCAGGATATGATAAACGTATTAATGACGCATTCCAACGGTGTTTAAATACGACGATAGTCACAGTGAAATAGCTGTAGACACACTTGTTCATTTATAGACAAGGAGGATGCAGGAAACATCGAAGCTCTAACGCGTAAGAGGAAAATGGTGATTTACTGTACTACATTACGCTTAATCACACGAGGCTACTAGTTCATTACTGTGAAAGTGGGTTAAACTGAATCGGTGCGTTATGAAAGTTCAGAAACTTCGGTTATTAGGCTATGCAGTCGGTGAACACAAGAATATCTGTGAGAGATATGATTAAGCAACAACATCACCACCAGCTTAATATTCCATACGGATGCAATGAAAAACCGCATACCTTCGTTCACTTTTTTCTTTCATTTAAATTTTCTTCATTTATGTTCCAGTTTATAAGTGTGAACATGTACTGAGGAATTGTTATGTAACTTAGCAGTTATTATTGTCTATGTAATGATATGTAGGAGGCGTGTTCAATAACTGATAGAATACATTTTTTTTTCTCGGAGAATTTCGGTTGACATAATTCAGAATTTATAGTGGGGCGTCGTGGAATGTTCCCACTTTAGCCCCTATAGTTTCAGAAACTCCGACAGGTGGCGGCGATATAAGTAGCCTTCAAAATGGCGTTTGTAACGGATGTGCGTTCCAGGAAGAGAGCTATCAATGAAAATGAAGATCACACCTCGTACGTCGCCATCGCAGTGTACGAAATGATTTCTTGATTTACAACCATACAGATCGCCCTACAGCACAGCACATGTACCTTACAAGCTGACACTGGCTTTCTTTTGGCGGAAAACCAGAGCATCGCATTTATTTATAGGCGCTTGCAGAATGTGTACGGACACCGGCAGTGAAGAAAAACACGGTGAGTAGTTGGGCGATGAGTCTGACATCACCGCAACAAGGTCGCTCAAACCTGTCCGATCCCGCGCGCCGGTTGCGTACAGCTGTGACTACAGCAACGTTCGCCTCCGAAGAAAAGGTTTAAACATGTTAAAGTCGTGGCGAGGATATTATGCGACTGTGAAGATGTTATCCTGTTTGAGTCCTGCCTCATGGTGCAACGGTCAACACTGAAGTGTATTGTGCTGTCCTCAGGAAACTGAAGGAACGCCTCCAGCGTTTCCGTCACCACAAAAATGCAGACATTCTCCTTCTCAAGGCCTCACGCAAGTCTGCGCCCCCAAGAGGAGCTCACAAAACATCACTGCACCGTTCTTTCTCATCAGCCCTATAGCCTGGATCTCGCACCTACCGACTTCCATCTGTTTAAAATTTTAGACAGATGTCTTTTAATGGATCAGGCCCAGTAGGGAATATTTTATCGTCCCAACGAGGATGCGTTCTGCAGAAAGCAGTACGGGGATGATGGAGAGGTTATTGATGAAGCAAGATGTTGGCTCTGAAGTCGATCTGTAGAAAGGTATCAACGGCCATGCAGGCCCTCACAGTACTGCGGCGTAAGACCATCACATTCAACGGAGATTACGCTGAAGTCGAACCAAAGCTCCGGGAGTAGACACCATTCCGTTGAAGCTACTGATAGCCTTGGAAGGGCCAGCCCTGACAAAACCCTTCCATCTGATGAGTAAGATGTATGAGACAGGCGAAATACCCTCTGATATCGAGAAGAACGTAATAATACCAATTTCAAATAAGCATGTGTTGACGGGTGTCAAAATTACCGAACTATCAGTTTAATATGTCACAGCTAACAAGAATCCTTTACAGAGGATTGGAAATCTGATAGGAGCCGACCTCGGGGAAGATCAGTTTGGATTCCGGAGAAATGTAGGAGCACGGGAGGCATTACTGACCCTGAAAATTCCCGTAGAGGATTAAGGAAAGACAAACCTACATTTATAGCATATGTAGACTTAGAGAAAGCTATTGACAATGTTGATTGGAACACACTCTTTCAAATTTTAAAGGTGGCAAGGGTAAAATACAGGGAGCTACAGTATTTACAATTTACGCAGAAAACAGATGTCAGTTATCAGTGTCTAGGGGCAGAAAAGGGTAGCAGAGGTTGAGAAGGGAGTGAGACACGTCGTAGCCTATCCCCGATGTTATTCAATCTGTGTAGTGAGAAAGCAGTAAAGGAAACAAAAGAAAAATTTGAGGGAGGAATTAAAGTCCAAGGAGAAGAAATGAAAGCTTGAGGTTTACCGATAACTCTGAAATTCCAGCTGATACAGCAAGAGCAGTTGAACAGAATGGACAGTATCTTGAAATGAGGATACAAGATGAAAAACATGGCTCTAAGCGCTATGGGACTTAACATGTGAGGTCATCAGTCATCTAGACTTAGAACTACTTAAACCTAACCAACCTAACGACATCACACACATCCATGCCTCAGGCAGGATTCGAACCTGCGACCGTAGCAGCAGCGCGTTTCCGGACTGAAGGGCCTAGAAGAGCTCGGCCACAGCGGCCGGCGCAATAAAAAATTAACATCAACAAAATCAAAACGAGGATAATGGAAAGTAGTCGAATGAAATCAGGTGATGCTGAGAGGATTGGATTAGGAAAGAGGACACTTGAAATAGTAAATGAGTTTTGCTATTTTGGAGGCAAAATAATTAATGATGGACGAAGTAGGGAGGATATAAACTGCAGACTGCCAATTGCAAGGAAAGAATTTCTGAAGAAGATAAATTTGTTAACGTCGAGTATAGATGTAAGTGTCAGGAAGTCATTTCTGAATGTATTTGTATGGAGTGTGCCCATATATGGAAGTGAAACATGGACGATAAACAGTTTAGTCATGAGAGGAATAAGAACTTTTGAAATGTGGTACTATAGAAGAATGCTGAGGTTTATGTGGGTAGATCATGTAACTAATGAGGAGATACTGAATAGAATCGGGAAGAAGAGAAACTTGTTTTACAACCTGACTACGATTAAAAGAAGGGATCGGTTGGTAGGACACTTTCTGAGCCATCAAGCGATCATCAATGTAGTACTGGAGTGGAGCGTGAGGGATAAAAATCATAGAGGGATACCAAAAGATGAATACAGTAAGCAGATTCAGAGAGATGTACGTTGCAGTAGTTACTCGGAGATGAAGAGGCTTGCACAGGATACAGTAGCATGGAGAGCTGCACTAAATCAGTCTTTGGACTGAAGACCACCAAAACAGCAACATCTAAAAGAATTATGGACAACATGGTGTAATGTGATCCTATATAAAGCTATCCCACTTTAAGAAAAAGTAGAGTTTGGCATTACTTTTAAGTTCTCATATATTGGTAGAAAAGGCAGTTGTAGTCAACAAGAAGAAGAGTTTCTCAACAGTGAATGGTGCAAGGTGGAATTTGAAAAATGAGGACATGCAGTTCGGATGAACAGAGAGTCTACCAATGGGATTCGTAAGTATTAAGGTGTCGGTAGCGAACACGGAGTCAATTTTAGAAAATTTAACTTTTTTGTAGAAAGAAGAATAGTTTTATTTGTGGCGGAGAGAAGAGAAGTTGGTAGATATCAAGGGCAGTGTCGTTACACGGAAAACCCTGTACAAGTACAAAGAGAGGTAGGTTAAAATTAAAACATTCTGGAAGACGATTACTACACAATTGTTGCTATAATTACTATTACTTCGAGTACAAGATGCATCTAGAAGATGAACGCGGCATAGGTAGTGAAACTGGTGACGACCTTGGAAAATAACACATAAAAATGCAAGAGATTAGATATTTCGAGATCATCGCAGAAACAACGGGAAGAAGAAGATACCGAAATGCATCAAAGAGTCAACAGCACGAAGCAGTCATGTTGGGAGGGAGCTGTTACATCGTGATTTATTCAAACAACAAACCGACGTCCCGTGATAGTTAATACGAAAGTGAAACTGTAAATTTTGCTTTACTATGTGAAAACTGACTGAAATTTTTCTGTGCGTCGCATTGTTAGTTATTTTCAAAAAGCTGGAGTAAAAGGTGTGAGGACCTAAGCTTCTGACTATTTGGTTAGTAGTTAAACACCGATGTAAAGTCGTCATTGTTGTAAGTCTAAAATCTGTGTCTAAAAGTTTACTAGCCCTTCGTACCCCGTCCCACATCGTATTTAGAAATTAGTTAAGAGTTTTATGTACACCCATCTTGTTACTACACGGCGTGCCGGAGCAGCCACGAACTTTCACTTCATTTTTTGCGATACTCGTTTTTCTTGTTTTATATATATGATTCAGTAGCCATCGCCCGTTGTTAACTGAAAACTTTACTCCAAGCCATTGTGGCTTGGTGCAGCAAACAGTGGTTAACGCTTGTTCAGATTATGTTGAACAGCGCCGCGCGAAGTGGACGCGTGGTCCTAGGAGCCATGTCACGGATTGCACGGCCCCTCCTGCCGGAGGTTCTCGTCCTCCCTCGGGCATGAAAGTGTGTGTTGTTCTTAGCATAAGTTAGTTTAAGTTATTTTAAGTCGTATGGAAGCCTAGGGGCCGATGACCTCACCAATTTAGTCCCTGAGGACTTCATACACATCTGAACATTTATGTTGAACAGCAGAGAACCCCATTAGTCATATTATACCTCAATGGCTTTTAACTATTTTTGTATCTGTGTCAAAGGCTTTCTACCGTAAAGAAACTGCGAAAATCTAGAAACAAAATCGTGAAATGTATAAAAGGACAATAAAAGTGCCGATAAATGCGACTAGTCGCATACGCAATACTTGTTTATGTCCTTAAACTAGTTTTAGATCATTTTAAGGCCCGTATTCAGTAACAGTTACGTATTTCGTTTCTTAACATGATGCAGGTCACTGACAGTACGACGCTAAGAAACATATCTTCTCGGGTTTCAAGCGAGTTGGCCCCTTTGATTGGTGCCAGATGCTGCAATCCTATCTAATAAAAGTGGAAAGCCGAGCCTGCCCCGGCAGTCAGTAATTTTTACTCCTGACGACGATGGTGGGGACTGCCGTCGAAAGCTCCAATTGGCGCGGCCTGAGAACCGACAAGATTTTATTCAGACATGCCGAAGTGAAAGACTTCGAGGACACGAAAAAACAGTTTAATGCATACAATCACTTGCGTAGAAAAAAATAAGGCCTCTCCTTCATAACTTGTTATACAACTACCACTGCTGGCTACACATTAGCCGGCCGAAGTGGCCGTGCGGTTCTAGGCGCTGCAGTCAGGAGCCGCGAGACGGCTACGGTTGCAGGTTCAAATCCTGCCTCGGGCATGGATGTGTGTGATGTCCTTAGGTTAGTTAGGTTTAACTAGTTCTACGTTCTAGGGAACTAATGACCTGAGAAGTTGAGTCCCATAGTGCTCAGAGCCATTTGAACCATTTTTGCTAGACATTAAATTTTCTTATCTTCCAGCCAGGGTCAGCAGCATCATAGTATGATAACAGAAATATATTTTCTGCACACCGAGATGATGCTGAAAGGGGTAGAAAACTATGGAAATGAACAATTATTTCATAAGTGGCAGGCCACAGCTATTTCTATTTTAATTCAAGTGCAACACACTAATGTGTTCTACCCTATCCATAATGGATACGATTAATAGATTTTATTTAAGCCTCAGACTAAAGAAAGAACAATTATTCACTTTCTAGTACTGCTTGAACTACCTCAAAATCTCGAGCAGGTTTAAATAACTGTGTTAACCTAAAAAGCCTGAGAGTTATGCAAACCTGTAGAATTTGGTATGCGGGTACCGTGAATTACAGAAAGAGCTTGAGAAGGATGGCTGAGTTTCCCTCTTCCACTGTAGATTAAGGACAACTTTCATCATACATTAAGCGCAAGCACCTAGTCACAGCGCCGACATCAGTAAGCCGGGATCTGATTCCACGAAAGCCTGCATCTCAACGAAATTCATAACCCGGGCCACCGGAGTGTATTGCAGCGCGCTCTGGCGAAATTAGTATTCTCGTGCATCGTCTAGCTGGCTGCGTACTAGCCCGATCCTTGCGAAGAGAGCGGGCAGTCCTTAATGTGCACATCGCACTAATAGGATACGCAGGGGGAGGGGGAAGAAGGGGGAGGGGATGGGTCTTAGAGGAAAGGGGGGAAGCGAGGAAGGGTGGGAGGAGGGTCGGGGCGTCGGGACGCCAGGCGGCGTCGGCGTCGGCGTCGCTTCGGTTATCACCGGCGGCTTCCCTTCAGACGCGGCGGCCCGGCCGGGCGAGCGCTCTTATCACGGGGCTCAACTTGAGGGACCGCCGCAACTCGTTAAAATAATCTCCGCCGGAATTAGTTGGCGCCGGCCGGGGTGCGCCGCTCTGGCCGGCTGGCCAAACAGTTACGGCGGAAACGGAGCGCGCAGTTGAGGCGCAATTTGTTACAAATATCCGGAGATGGCCTCCGCCCGCGGTGGCGGCGGAAAAAACGGTGCGGAGACGGAAGGAGAGGGGTGCAACTAGCGACGGCCGAGTTGTGCTGCTGTGGCGCTGTAGGTGATGTCCACTTGTAACGCCGGAAATGCATATCCTCCTATTTCCATCTATTGTACTGTAAATTTTTTCCTTATTTTGTTACCTGAAGATATGACATTTCTGTGCCTTTATATATTGTAATTGTTTTACTATTTGTATATATATATATATATATTTATGCATTTATGTCGATGTATGATTGATTTGTTGTGTAAAGATTATTTGTATTTATACGCTGGGTCTGGCCTAGGGAAAACTATACTATCGAACGAATACATCGATAGGTCGTGTGGAGAACGAAAGTGTTTAGGATCTTTGGTAGTGATAACTCTGTCGCGTGGAGCGCGGGCAGAGCAGGGGAGTCTGGTTGGAGTAGTGCGATTGAGCAGGTGTGTTGTGTGACGCTCCCGCAAGTGGCCGGGCTTTCGGGGTTTGGCAGCATGTAATTGCGATCGACTGGCTATGGTAGTTTCTAGCACGGTGTCGCGGACGGGAAGCATTAGCTGGCACACATCAAGAGCCCGTTTCGCCTGGTGACCGTGTCGAGAAGAAGGCGCGCCAGCATCCAGCTTCTGCAACAGCGACGGCCGACAATGAGTGACTGTCGCCACCTCCTCGATCGGCGACTTCAAACCTTCAATCAACCAACAAGGAAGACTAAAAGCACGTAAAGTTTCAGAACTGTATGGCAGACCTCAGCTTTTAAAATTGTTGTATCACAAAATTACAGCAACTTAGCATGAACCTTTGTTGCTCGTTGTCCCAATTGCATTGCCAAGCAGGGTCCCTTCCTTTTCCGGAATGAATCCGAGTGTCGTTGAAATTCAAACGGCAGCATTAAAATAATATAATTCAATTTCACTGCCTTAATTTCAAAGTTCAGTTAAAGTATTCATAGCTGGCTACAATATTTAGATTACACAAGCACAAATGAAGAGTGCGAGTTTTGTTACCATATTTTAGCTTACCTGTGACTGCAGCTCAGCTTGGTACGTACTAAATTTTACTTTTGTTAATTGTTCAGAATCATTTAATTCAAGTTCAAAGTTAAATCTCTTATTTCTAAATTGCGTAGATTCAAGTAGCTTTTGAAATGATTGTTGAGGCAGTCCAAGACTAACCGTATTTTACTGAATTTCGATGTGCTTCAGAAAGAAAGCTCACTATTAATTTCAGTCACTAAATTAACTTTCAATTTTCCGGTTTTATTAATTCTTTTGCTAAATTAAGTCCGAGTGCAGCGAAATTTATTACTTCTGACAAACTTTCAGTTTTCACACTACACGTGTCAACCTCCAGTTGCCATGCTTCTAGTGATAATTATATGTGTAATAACATTTCTTTTTCAGTTACTATAGTAATTGTCCTTAGGACTGGCGACCGTAATTTCCCCCAAATCTCAAATATCTAATTACCGCTAGTTGATTGTTAACGTAACGGCCGCACATTTACTTTCTTTATTAACTTTACCCCTTTTCAAAATTAATTTCCACCAGTTTCATTTGCATTTTTCCTTTCATTTAGATGTAACCCTTTGCTCCCTCTTTACCGACAGATTAACTTCGGTGACGATTGCTTTTCCCAAATTTCCATTAGGTGCACGTGGTTTAATTTTTCACTGTCATTAAGGTCGATAAGTGAGGGGGAGGTTACACACTCCAGCTAGACTGAAGTTAGAGAGAAGGAAATTCTCTATAGTTGGAACTACGCCATTTCGAGCAGTTGGGTAATGCGCCCACTCGAACAGTAAACGATTGTGAAAACACACTTAGCATCAGATAAACCTGAGCAAATGGCATCTTGGTAGATGATTGTTGCAGTGTCTGTGTGTTTATGACTTGCATTTTTTCATATGACTTGTCAAGCCAATGGCAGCACGACATCTCTTGCCGCAATTGTCACAAGTGTATCTGGCTGCTGAGGCAGGAGCAGTGGTAGCATTGCGAAGCTTTTTCTGCCTTAATCTGTCTAACAAGCCTTCGTCATGCTTCGACATTCCAGATGATATATCATCACGCCTCTCTGGTCTCATGCTAGCCCGTGCCTCCCATCTGTTTGTGTCGATTCCAAAGTTCTCCATATCTCGTTTACACGAGTCCTTGAACCTCAATACAGGACGTCCTACAGGTCTTTTGGCTATAGAGATCTCTCCAAGCATCACCTCACTTGGTAACCTATCAGGATCCTTTCGGTGGACGTGTCCCAGCCAGCGGAGTCGTCTTTGCTTCAAGATAGCTGAAATACTGTTGCAGTTAGTTTTAGATAGCACTACTTCGTTGGTCTCTCGGTCCTCTTACGTTACTCCGAGGATGGATCTCAGGCACCGTATGTGGAAAGCATTAAGGTTCAAATGGCTCTGAGCACTATGGGACTCAACTGCTGAGGTCATTAGTCCCCTAGAACTTAGAACTAGTTAAACCTAACTAACCTAAGGACATCACACATATCCATGCCCGAGGCAAGATTCGAACCTGCGACCGTAGCGGTCTCGCGGTTCCAGACTGCAGCGCCAAAACCGCGCGGCCACTTCGGCCGACGGAAAGCATTATTGTTTGGCATAGGTAGTCCATGTTTCCGGTGCATACAAAAGGAAGCTGAGGACGCAAGTTTGATATACAAGAATTTTGGTGATCAAAGAGGTTTTGTTGTTTTTCCAAACACGTGTACAGAGTTTGCCAAAAGTTGTCGCAGCTCTTCCAGTGACAGCATCAATTTCCTTGTCAACAGACATGTTTGATTCTATAGTAGATCCAAGATAGCAGAAGTTACCTACGACTTGCAGAGAAGGGCCATCTAGTGTAATATTCGGCTTTGTATTAGCACCCTGAATCATAATTACGGTCTTACTGCTGTTTACACTCATCGAGAATAGTTGGCATGCGTGACTAAATCTTGATACTAGCTTTTGCAGGTCTTCTGCGGAGTTCGCAAAAATTGCTGCATCATCAGCATACAGGAGTTCACGAGCGACTATCTCGTAGCGCTTTGTCTTACTCTTCAGAAGACTAATAATGAGCATCAAAACGGATATAGGAATTATTGAACACAGGATTGTCGTAACGAGACTGAATACCATAACTCGCAAGTCCTCCAAAATTAACAAAAAATAAACCTATGCAAAACAGCAGATAAAGATTCGCTTGACGCCTTCCAGAGAGACAATCTACACTCCTTCCAAAGCAGCAATGTAAGTGTCGCTCAGATGTGGCCTGAACTCAAAGGAATAGTATCGATAGCAGTTGAGGGGTTTATAAAATATAAATTAACAAACGACGGAGCTGACCCTACTTGGTACACAAAACGGGTAGGAGCATTGTTACAGAAACAACAAGAAAAGCATGCCAAATTTAAACAAACTCACAATCCTCAAGACTGTTGATACGGAAACAGGAGATTTAGTGGAGACTTCAATCAGAGAAGCTTATCTTAGTTTCCACAACGAAAATTTGTATCGAAACCTGGCAGAAAGTTCAAAGAGCTTCTGGTCATATGTAAAGTATGCTGGCGGCAATACACAGTCAATGCGTTCTCTGCGCGATAGCAGTGGAAGTACTATAGATGACAATGCTGCTAAAGCAGAGTTATGAAACATAGCCCTCCGAAATTCCTTCTCCGAAGAAGAAGTAAATATTCCAGAATTCGAATCAAGAGCAGCTGCCAACATGAATAACTTAGAAGTAGATATTCTCGGAATATTGAATCAACTTAAATCAGTTAATAGAAGTACGCATTTTGGTCTAAACAGTGTACAAATTAGCTAACTGGAAATTTGTGGTAAGGTCTTATGGGACCACACCGCAGAGGCCATCAACCCCTAAGCCTACACACTACTTAATCTAACTTAAACTAACTTACGTTGTGGACAATACCCACACCCACGCCCGAGGGAGGACTCGAACCTCCGACGGGGGGAATCGCACGGACCGTGACATGGCGCCATAGATCGAGCGGTTACACATTTGATTCAAATGGCTCTATGCACTAGGGGACTTAACATCTGAGGTCATCAGTCCCCTAGACTTAGAACTACTTAAACCTAACTAACCTAACGACATCACACACATCCATGCCCGAGGCAGGATTCGAACCTGCGACCGTAGCGGTCCAAACTGAAGCGCCTAGAACCGCTCGGCCACAGCAGCCGGCCGCTACACATTAGGTTCCTTTCAAAGCATGCTTAGGCAATAGCTCCATACAACCGCTCGCTCCACGAAAGATGGTACCCAAAGATTGTAAAGTTGCACAGGTGACCAGTACACAAGAAAAAACTAAAAAAACTAAAAACTAAAAACTAAAAAAAACTAAAAACTAAAAACTAAAAACTAAAAAAACAAAAAAAACTAAATTATAGGCCCATAACATTAAAGTCGATGTGCAGCTGGATTTTGGGACAGACGTTGGGTTCGAACATTATGAATGATCTCAAAGAGAACGCTCTATTGACACACAGCCAACAAGGATTTAGAAAACATCATTCTCGTGAAACACGACTAGCTCTTTACTGAGACGAAGTGTTCAGTGCTACTGACAAGAGATGTCAAATTGATTCCGTATTCCTAGAATTTCAGACGGCTTTTGATACAGTACCACGCAAGCGGCTTGTAAACAGATTGCGTGCTTATGAAATATCATCTGAGTTATGCGACTGGATTCGTAATTTCCTGTCAGAGAGGAACCGACGAAAGTCATAGGGTAAAACACAAGTGATTTCTGGCGTTCCCCAAGGTGGCGTTATATAGGCTGTCTGCTGTTCCTTATATATGTAAACTATTTAGGAGACAGTCTGTGCAGCCGTCTTAGGTTGTTTGCAGATGATGCTGTTGTTTAACATTTAGTAAAGTCATACGAAGAACAAAACAACTTGCAAAGCGATTTTGAAAATATATCTGTGTAGTGCGAAAATTGGCTTTTGGGCCCTAAATAATGAAAGGTATGAGGTCCTCCACATGAGTGCTGGAAGGAATCCGTTAAACTTCGATTACACGATAAATCTAAAAGCAGTAAATTCAACTAAATATCTAGGAATCACTTACCGAGAAATAGGAGAGAGAGTGTGTCACTGACATGATACAGGATTCGGAGTGGACATCGTTGAAACAAAGCCATTTCTCGTTAGGGCTGAATCTCCTCACGAAGTTTCAGTCACCAACTTTCTCTTCCGAACGCACAAATATTTTGTTGAGACCGATTTAAAAAATGGTTCAAATGCCTCTGAGCACTATGGGACTCAACTGCTGAGGTCATTAGTCCCCTAGAACTTAGAACTAGTTAAACCTAACTAACCTAAGGACATCACAAACATCCATGCCCGAGGCAGGATTCGAACCTGCGACCGTAGCGGTCTTGCGGTTCCAGACTGCAGCGCCTGTAACCGCACGGCCACTTCGGCCGGCGGACCGATTTAAGTAGGGAGAAATTTTCATCGTAATAAAGTAATGGGAATCAGAGCTCGCACGGAAAGATAGAGGTGTTTGTTTTTTCCTCGTGCTGTTCGACAGTGGAATAATAGAGATTTATTGAGAAGACGGTGCAATGAACATTCTGCAAGGCACTTAAGTGTGATTTGCAGACTATTCATGAAGTTGTAGATGTACAACGAGATGCCAGAGCATTATGACCACTGATCTACTGTCGATATAAACCCATGCAGGAGACAGCAGCGTCACCTGACGTGTAGTGACTGCCAGACAGACACACGCTCGTTGCATATAATGTCAGTGAGTGCGCTGTCCATGTGTAGAATGGTGAAGGCGCGCGATCGACCTGTCGTGAGTGTCTTTAACACGTGGCGAAACCACGGCGACACCACGACGAGAATTCATGGGGTTTGGCAGCCACCCCTTATTACAGATGTCGGACGTCGTAGGCTGGAGGGTCAGGGATTTTCTCTTCCTCGTGATGGCTGGGTGTTGTGTGATGTCCTTAGGTTAGTTAGGTTTAAGTAGTTCTAAGTTCTAGGGGACTGATGACCATAGATGTTAAGTCCCATAGTGCTCAGAGCCATTTGAACCATTTGTCGTAGGCTGGGTAGGCTGGTAAAACAGGACTTGCGGCGAACTGTGGCAGAACTGACAGCAGACTTTAATGCTGGACGGAGTACAAGTGTGTCTAAACACACAGTGCGCCGAACACTGCTGACGATGCACCTCCGGAGCCGACAAGGAATGCACGTGCCAATGCTAACACCACGACATCGGTGACCACGACTGAAATGGGAATTTGATCATCGACACTGGACAAACAGTGGCAGAGCGTTGCACGGTCTGATGGATCCCGATATCTTCTTCATCATGCTGATGGGAGGGGGTGTGTCCGTCGTCTTCCAGTACAGCAGCTCCTTGACACCCTGAACTGCGGGACAGAGCGATTTTATTTTTCATTTCATTTATTGCATATTTAAAATGTTTTTTCCCTATTCTAAAAGGCTGGTGGTACATTTTTCAGTTTTACTTGTTGGAGTACATTGTTCCATTTTTTAACAAAATTTGTTTTGAGCATTAAAAAAAGACTGATAATAATGAGTTAAGACTGGTATACAACCAACATAATTTGAGGAAAAGAAAACAGGAAGAATCTATTCATTTAAGAAGAACCTAACAGGTGATAGGAGAGGTTTTTAATAGAAGATTTCCTACTACCTGGATATTACAGGTGGAAGCCAGTCCCAGATGGGGCAGCGATTTGCCTAGATCTAGGTACAAGTTGTATTGAACTATGTCATTTTCAATTTTTCAACGGATATAATGAAACAGAACATATTTCTCATATTAATTTTACTGTTGTAGTGCAGTTTCTACTAACGTTATGAAAAATGATCTATTGTGGGAAATTTACAGCTAAGATGGCATTTGAGAGTAGTACGACATTCTTGAATTACTACTAGCGATGACATGGCTTTTCGTGTGGTAGAGGAGCCAGAGAAGCGTGTCGAGCCTTGTCACCCAAGAGACTATTAGCTCAGTGAATTTCTGTAATGTAAGTCGTAATGAAATTAGACTTACCATTTATTTACGTGTCATTTATCTATAATTACAGTCCTTACACATTTTCTATCGTTATTTAATGTTCCATGTAAATTTTTTATTTTTTCATTCTTCTGTTATTTACTTTTACATTGTTCTACGTTGTTGTCTTGTTGTGAGTTTGTTGTGGCGTCTGAGTCAGAAGCTGTGTTGTTATCGGAATCGTTCAGTGCGCTGTGTTTGTCTCGTAGGGTGATTCCCTATTCTCAATCTCACTTACGACCATTCCCGTCTGTATGCTATGTGAAGTGCGTATAAAATTTTGTCTGTGATGCTGTTCAGTTCTAACCAGGCATCCAGCTGTCTTATCCTCCGTCGTATGTCGCTGTCGTGCTGTTGTTGTCGTATGTGTCTCAACAAAATGTGATGTGTTCTGCTGTGCCGACTTTTGCAGTTGTGCGTGTGTCTGTGTCAATCCAACACGATGCAGATGTTGTGGGTACGGCTCATGCACTGCAAGAAAGTGACGAATCTATATATTTCACGCTCATTTCGGAAAGAATGTGTCTACTCTGCATCCTTTGTCTGTTGTGTCCCATCAGTCTGTCAGGCATCGTTTCGCCATTCATTAAGTTGTTTCTTGTCAGTTGTTGGCCCGTAATCCCCTGTACTTTGTCCGTTCGTCCTTTTTCATCCATTATGCTGCAGTTCTGACACGTACAGTAATGTCATTAGGTACACACCCAAGCCGACGTATAATGTCTGTATAGCAACACAATGAAAACCTGGTAAAGCTCCACTCATATGTGTTGTGCAGTGTCTCTAGAATGCCCGTCTGTTGCGTCACGTCGCACTTTTTAGTTCTGAGCGCACAGTGAGCACGTAATAGTGCCTAGAAACCATTGTCCATGCGAAGCTGTGACGTCCAACTGAGGGGGTTTCGCTTCATTTCCTGCAGCCCACGTGACGTAGCTGTCATGCATTTCCTTCTTCATAACGATTCTCGGCCCAATCTGCAGCGCCAACGAAGTCGCTGCTGCAGCGTTTCCGATGGAAAGTCATCATCCACCATATAACTCGGTCTTGGCCCCTTCTAATTTTCATCTCTTTACTCACATGAACCACTGACTATGAGGACACCATTTTGGCACAAAAACCGAGCTGCCGCCCAGTGTAGGAAATTGGCGCGAATCACAGGTGGCTGTCTTCCATGAAGAGGCTGTTGGAAAGTTGGTACCATACTACGACACATGTCTGTCTCAGAGTGCCACGCGGGATTAGCCGAGCGGTCTTAGGCGCTGCAGTCATGGACTATGCGGCTGCTCCCGGCGGAGGTTCGGGTCCTCCCTCGGGTATGGGTGTGTGTGTTTGTCCTTAGGATAATTTAGGTTAAGTAGTGTGTAAGCTTAGGGACTGATGACCTCAGCTGTTAAGTCCCATAAGATCTCACACACATTTGAACATTTTGTCTCAGAGTGGTGTCTACGGAGAGAAGAAGGTGGAAGGTTAAGCTAAATATTGCTAATAAACATTTTTTTTATTTTCAATGTTGTTTCTATTTTGCGACTCATCGGAATTTGATAAAAAAGACAAAAAAATGGGTAGCCCTCACATGTTCTGCCGTTCCGGATGCCTTTATCCAAACAACTGAACACCAGACCTGAAAACAAAAGAAATTAATTTTAGCCTCAGCTTCATACAGTGAGATAAAAAGAAAAAGCTGTACACTGCACAAATCAACTGAAAATAAAATAAGAATACTTTCATATCAGTTGACTGTGTAAAATAAACCATTGAACAGTGAACTAAAATATTCTTCCAGTAATATTACACGCGCAGCATCTTGTACAAATAACTTTCTCAACAGTCTTCAAAAGATATTAATAATAACTGCAATAGCCGTGGTGCGATTTTAAATTGGCCTGTGCAGCTTGAATACAATGCAATGACTACCACAATTTCATACCTTTCTTCTTTGTTACAAGTAGAAAGCCTGTCAAGGATGCCGTTCCTCTGCGCCTCTGCTGCAATCACGTCTGTCTCCCCGTGTACTGAATTCCATGGAACGCGGAGATGGGTGGAGGATTGGACATTCTTTGCAGTTCACGTGAAACAACGTTCTCCAGAATTATGTATAGAACAATTTTTTCCCACGTGTTGTCTTTCTCCCTTCACCCAACGAGTTATTTTCATTATCCTAGATGTACATTTCTAATAAATATTTTAGTGAAGCATTAAAAAAGACGTATGTAATTTTTACTGCGACTTTTTTTCTGATTCCAACCTAAATAGTCAAGTTTCTTTAAACTGAACTCTCAGGTACTCCAACGTCTTGTTAGGACCCTTGAACTCTCAAGGAGTCATCTCCACTAGCATTGTGCTTCGAAACCAGAGGTGTTATATCCTGCCGTGCAGCTATTGTTTTTGACAAATCTTCGTCTTCTTTTCCATTATTTAGGACGGTGAATTTTATATGAGGGTCTGTAGGTAACGGTATTTCTTTGGGAATATAAGTTCCCTAGCTTCAGTTTACTGATTTTATTGTAATTATATGATTTTCTTTGGGACCAGTTTCATTGACCCAGTTCCATCCTATCTCATTTTTGTAATCAGCCTGAATCTGGCATCATAACAGGTCATAGTCACACTCCAAAACAAACCACAAAGAAAGAGTTGCAATTAAATGTAATAAAAACTTTTAGGAAACAGTAAAGGGAACAAGCAGAAATTCGAGAATGGGATTAAAGATCAGAGTGAAGAAATAAAATCTTTACCGTTTGTCGATGATATTTTAAGTCTGTCAGTGACCATGAAAGACCGAGAACCGTTCTGCGGAACAGGTAGCATCTTGAGCAAAGGCTACAAGATGAGGAACGACAAAAATAAGACAATCCTAATGGAGTTTAGTCGAACCATATATAGAATTAGATTAGGGAATGAGACACTAAATGTAGTCGATGAGTTTTCTTATTTGGGTAACGAAGTAACTGACGATGGGCTAAGATTTAAATGCATGTGCGTTGCAGTAGTAACGCAAAGGTAAAGACACTTGAACTGGAGTAAAGACCATGACAACAACAACAACACCAACACAATAAAAATAACAGTGCAGCTGCAGAATAGCTCTTCCAGAAAAGTTGAGAGAATGCTAGGAGACATACTAAATTACACATTTATAAAAACGCATGAAATGAAAAGTGCTGGTGAGTATCTCTGCTTACCAGGTGTCATTCACCCTTTTCTATTTCGTTCAACTTTTATCTTTTCTACATGTCTGCAACGGTCTACTTCCCTTACCCTGTGAAGGTTAGGCAAAATAAAATTAGTCTGGAACGTATAGATTCACTTTAACGAAGGCATCCCAACTTACATTATCCGCCCAGGGTGTGGGTGATGTAAGTTGGGTTGCCTATCTTACGGTGCACGAAATATTTACTGGTGCAGATTTTACTGGTGCAGATTACATTTTATGTATTCTTTTCTAATTATGATAGTTGAAGCGAACATCTAGTTGGCGAGGGAAGGGAATTAAAAGAAGTGTTAAATGGACTGACAGTGCCTCCAGCCACATCTACATACATATTTGCAAGCCAGTTGCGTGGCGGAGAGTACATATACATCTACAAGATTACTCTTCAATTCACAATTAAGTGCCTGGCAGACGGTTCACCGAACGACCTTCAGGCTACTCTCCACCATTCCACTCTCGAATAGTGTGCAGCAAAATCAAACACTTCAGTCTTCCGGTGACATCTCTGATTCCTCTTATTTTGTTACGATCATTTCTCCCTTGTATTTGGGCACCAACAAATCATTTTTACACTCTGAGGAGGAATTTGGCTTCTGAAATATCATAAGAAAGTCCTGCTGCCACCAAAAATACTATTGATTCATTATTGCTCCCTCGTGTATCTTATCCATGGCACTCTCTCCCCTATTTAGCGATAATACGAAACGAACTTTTTCCAAGTCCTCCGTCGAGTCTGTCCGATGCGTATCCCACACCGGATATCAGTACTCCAGAAGAGGGCAGACAAGAATGGTATAAGCAGTCTTTAGTAGATCAATTACTATTTCTAAGCATTCAGCCAATAAATCTTTGTCTTTTGTTTGCTTTCCCTACGGTATTATCTCTGTGATCGTTCCAGTTTAGGTTATCACTAGTTTACAGCTTTTACGTTCGTGTGATTTGTCATCCACGCGAAATTTAAAAGATTATTCCTAGTACTACGAGAATGAATTCACACTTTTCATTACTTAGAGACAATTCGCACTTTTTGTAACTTACGGATGTCTTGTCTAAACCATTGTACAATTCATTTTCATTATCTGATGATTTTACAACACGGCAATGGCAGCCTCATCTGCAGACAATATTAGAGTGCAGCTCAGATTATCTCCCAAATCGTTTAGGTGGATCACCAACAGCACTGGGCCTACACTCTTCATTGGGGAACGCCAGGTATGACTTCTGTTTCACTCGATGTTTTTTTGTCAGTCATTACGAACTGTGACGATTCAGGCAGGAAATCACGAATCCAGTCGTACGATAGAGATGATATTGCGTAGTCACGTAATTCAACCAGTAGTCGCTTGTGAGAAACTGTCTCAGAAGCCTTCTAGAAATTTAAAATTACAGTATCAATTTTACATCCGATGTCGAGAGCTCTCCTCCGGAAGAATGAAATAAACCCTAGTTGTGCTCGTTGTGTTTTCTTTCTTGATCCAGCCGCAGACATACTGAGGGAAAACCATTTGTCTATTTGCCTTCGTACAAACTGTAATTTGTCTTGCCTTCGTGGTCCTTACGCGAAATGTTCGTTGGTGGTAGTTAAATCGTTCTGCAGTCAGCATCAGATGCCGGTTCTCTAAATTTTCTCAATAATGTTTCTCAAAAAGAACATCGCGGTCGCTCCAGGGATTCCCATTTCAGATCTCGAAGCATCTCCGTAATATTTGTGTCTTGATCGAGCCTACCAGTAACAAATCTAGCAGCCAGTCTCTGAATAGCTTCAATGTCACCCTTTAGTCTGAGCTGGTACAGATTACAAACTGTCGAACAGTACTCTAGACTGGGCCGCTCTAATGTCCTATATGCGGTCTCCTTTATAGGTTAACTGTTGTTGTTGTTGTTGTGGTCTTCAGTCCTGAGACTGGTTTGATGCAGCTCTCCATGCTACTCGATCCTGTGCAAGCTTCTTCATCTCCCAGTACCTACCGCAGCCTACTACCTTCTGAATCTGCTTAGTGTATTCATCTCTTAGTCTCCCTCTACTATTTTTACTCTCCACGCTGCCCTCCAATACTAAATAGATTAACTACACTTCACTAAAATTCCATTACTCAACCGAAGTCGACCACTCGCCTTACCTACTGCAATCCTTACTTGCTACTTCCATTTCATATCGCTTTGTTACATTGCACCTGTGTGTGTGTGTCATGCGGCAGACTACAATGTTGCATTTGAATATTATCTGTTTGTTTTTTCCCAATCATGTTTATTAACTTGCATTTTTCTACATTTAGAGATTCCTGCCATTCATCACACCAACTAGAAATTTTGTTTAGGTACCTTCTATCCATCCACAGTCAAGACATCTTCCTGTACATTACAGCATCATGAGCCAATAGCCGCAAGTTGCTGCTCACCTTGTCGGCCAAGTAATTTATGTGTATAGAAAATAACAGTCGTCCTGTCACATTTCCCTCCCTGGGGCACTCCTGAGGATACCCTTGTCTCTGCTGAACATTCGCCGTTGAGGACAACGTAGGAGCCATTCATGTATCTGGGACCTATTCGGCATGCTCGGACCTTCATTAAGAGCCTCCAGTGGGGCACCGTGTCAAATGCTTTCCAAAATCTGGGAATATGAAATCTGCTTAAGGTAAACGAAACGGCGTCCTAGCGTGTTGCAAAAGAGATTATGGTTGTGTGTAACTAACATAACGATGTATGGAGGAAGACAAATGACGGATGAAATATGAAATTACAGCGTTCTCCACTGCCGCCGAGAGCACTGGGGTTAACCGTCTAAAATGGTACAGTATCTGTCTCATTAACTTTGTGCTGGCTGGGCTTTTCGTAGGCTTCTTTTCTACCTACGCTTTAAAGTACCTCTTTCGTTCATACACTGTGTTATATGCTCAAAATTTGTAACTTTTTTGTACAATCGGCGTACTTACAAAGAAATGCATTGTTGCTAAATGCGATTTCTCCACTTTCTGCCTCGTTTCTCTGTAATTTTGCATTATTTCGTTGGCCCCAGATTTTCCTCCACTGTCTTATGCGTCGCCTGTGGTCTCTGGTCGACTTTACTAACGACATTCCTTTCAAAAAAGTCTTACAAAGATGCAAACGTAAGCAAGTGAAAAAAAATCTCCCCTGATGAATGTATTCGTGAGCTACGTGTGTCTCATTTATGTGTTTCATAACTTCTTCTCTGGAATTTCTAACTTTGCTTCAAGTCTTTGATGATCATCTGCCTAAAACGTTAACGTAAAACACCCTTTCAATAATTCGATGACTGTAGTCTCTAAACCTATCCATACTAGCGTGTGTCTCGTCCTGTGGGGTCCGCCGTTTCCATGATTTGTCTAAATTATTTTATTTAATTTTGTAGCTTGATGTCCTCTACATCGCTAGTGTTAGCCATTTGCCTGCGAAATATGCAAACGATATTTTGTATATTATCATATTTTATATGTTTATGTATCGTATTTCACAGCTAGGCTGGCCTGTATGCACTTAAAGCTATACGACCACGTCGAGTGTAATATCCAAACAACTATGTTATTTAACATGTCGCATTTTGTTTCTGTCAGTTTAAATGTCAAATATTTGTGTTTCTTTGATTTGCTCATAGTCATATACCGTTTAGTAGTAGTTATTTAAATCTGCTTTTATCAATATACAGGCTGAAGAAAAATTCGCGCACGCGGACTTCGCAACGCGATTCCTCACATATTAGCAAAACAAAAATGACTCTCACATAATTTTATCCTCCACTTATTTTCGGCAGTAAATGACCGTTAACGATTGGCAATCTGGCAACATTGTAATCACATATACGGTAACTACCTCTATGAAGATAACACTGTAGTGTTGTGCAGTTTCTGCAGTGGATAGCGTTTTGTGTTAGCATGCAAGAGATCCAGGGTTCGATTATGGGTTGTGGCACATTTGTTTTTAATTGCCAATTTCGTTTTACCATATAATACCTTAGTACACACCGTTTCTTATGCCATACGTATCCGGCATTTAGATAGTGAAGTGTTTTAAATCGCGAACATAAAAACGTGGTCAGACAAGTCAGAAATATGCTGTTGAAACAAATGACCTGTCACAGGACAGAATAACTACAGAAACAATATCAATTTCGTGATACTAAAGATGACAATTACTAATTCCACCATCCAGCAGGCCGGTAGGGCCGAGCGGTTCTAGGCGCTACAGTCTGGAATCGCGCCACCGCTACGGTCGCAGGTTCGAATCCTGCCAGGGGCATGGATGTGTGTGATATCCTTAGGTTAGTTAGGTTTAAATAGTTCTAAATTCTAGGGGATTGATGACCTCAGCAGTTACGTCCCACAGTGCTGAGAGCCATTTGAACCATTTCCACCATCCACTAGTCATTTGTACTATATGCAATACGTCCACTCACATTTAATACATTAGCAACCAGCGATAATAATAATTTGTCTATTACTGACCGCATTACGTTTACAGAACAGTACATTGCCCTCAGAGCAGCTGCTCAAAAGGCCCCAGCACGTCCGAACATTGCACGACCCCTTGGATCACACGGCTCTAGACTCCACGCAACATGGCTGCATCCATCGACACAACAGCAGCTTGGACACGTGTTACCAGTTCTTCCACATGTGTCCACGGATTAGACTACACCGGCTGTTTCAAGTATCACCACAGGAAGAAATCGGTGTGATTTATTTCACGTGACTGTAGAGGCCATACAACTGGACGTTCCCGTCCGGACCATTTCCCTAGAAAATGTTCTGCCTAAACACATTAATTCCGAAGTATGGAGTTGCACCATCATATCGAAGCCGTAATCTCTGCCTAATGTGAAGTGAAGCATCTTCTAGTGCGTCAAACAAATAGTTCGAGAGGAATGCGTGATACCTTCGCGCAGTCAAGCAGCCAAACAACAAGTAGGGACGTTACTCCTATCTCCCAGTATTCCAGCCCAGACGTTAATCCCAAGCGAACTTGATATCCACGGTCGCGGATGACATGAGGGTTAATGTCACCCCGATAGTGGGCGTTGTGCGTATTGAAGACACCCTCTCGTGTGAACTCTGTCTCATCCTACCATTTTCCAGAGTTTATGAAGCCGTCTTCGGCTTCCTATTGTTGTTGGAATCATTCACACAATTGCATCCCCAGACGGCGGTCTGCAGGCTGCAGGTGTTGCGTTGAAGAATGATACGGTTGCAGCGCATGCTCGTGAAGCGCTTAAAATGACCGAGCTTTGCGAGAAACGCAGCTGCCTTGGTACGCTGTCTGTACTTCGATGGGGTTCATGGTGTATGACCTCTAGAATAGCTTCCTCAGTAGCTCGAATACGGGGAGTCCGTGGACGAACTCTGTCGCGAGATGACGGGAAGAGAGAATCTGTCTCCCGAAGGCGAAGCTCAAGATGATGAAACACCTTTTTATCTGGATGACGTCGACCAGGATATTTAAGAGCATATCCAGGGCAGCAACACCAGCCCGGTTACCGGACGTACCAAGGACCAGAAGCATATCCACATATTCGTCGTCTGTGTATGCCAAACGTTTGTCACACTGTTTTAGAGTAACAGAAGAAGAAAATACGATGTATGCACAAACGTACACGGAGTCTATCACGGGCGCGTTACTCCGCTAGTAACTAGTCCCCGCCAGCCGTTGTGTCCGAGCGGTTCTAGGCTCTTCAGTCCGGAACCGAGCGACCGCTACGGTCGCAGGTTCGAATCCTGCCTCGGGCATGGATGAGTGTGATGTCCTTAGGTTAGTTAGGTTTAATTAGTTCTAAGTCTATGGGACTGATGACCTCAGATGTTAAGTCCCATAGTACTTAGAGCCATTTGAACCAACTAGTCCCCGTCTGATGAACAGATGATTCAGTGCAAACACTTCCTGAGTCACTGCGGGCTATTCCACCTAACGCGCATCACCTCTCTTAACCTTTCGTTCTTCGTGATTCATAACGACACTGCTAATCGCGAAATTTTCTTTCTAGAATGACGCTGTTTCCCTGACAGCAATAGACTTGATTCTTTAAAAATTTCCATCGATAATAATAACAGTTGTAATGCATGGAGATAAGAAACAGCATACTCTTATGAGACTCACAGTTGAAAGGATTAATTCGTGGTTCCATGGTGATAACACATACAAATGTGGAACCGAGTTCGGAAATTAGTTGCAAAGTACGTTGGTAGCCCTACTGGTGACGTAATGGCCTAATTGAAATTAAATGGAGCTTAATGTGAGAAGTATAATAGTTGGTTCTAATTGATGGAACCACTGGGGGAGAGTAGACATAAAACAGGTTTAGAATCTAGTAGGCACACAGTGGTGCGAAACAATTCGCGTCCACGACGTGCAAAAGGCTTCTTTAAAAACTGACCAATGAAAAGTATAGTATTTCCATTTCTGTGTTCGCGTTATGTAAGTACAAATGTTTTGCAGAAGACCCACTTAACTGCTGAATGACGATTAAGAACCCACATGTGTACCACACAGACTACATTTAGCAAGTAAAAACTAATAGCCCTCGACCCAAAATCAAACCCTCAACATCCTGCATGCTACCCCAAAACGCTGTTCACTGCTCATGCTGCACAACACTACTTCAGTATGCCGACAGAGGTAGTTACCGTACATGTGATTACACTGTTGATAGACTGCAAATCGTTAAAGTCAATTTACTGTGAGACATACATTCAGGACGAAATTTTGTGACAGACATTTCTGCATTGGTGGTATGTGAGGAATCACGCTGTGAAATACGACTGTGCAAATTTTTCTTCACTCTATGTTTACATTTTCCCTTAGTGTGGTCTGTATTTCAGTTCTGTTCTCCGCTAATTTAAAACGGGGCTGAGATGTGGAACTAGAGACTCCCTCTCGGTAACATATGGGATCTCCTTTCACCCTGATGCACGCAGTGACACGAGATACCGGAAGCATTGTGTGAAGATATGATCCATGTCAACTCAATCTCCATCCAAAACTTACTGATACTGGCCAGACCTGGTTTCGCGTGAAAAATACTTCACGTGATTGCGTCCCAAAGTTGATCAGTATGATTGAATTCACATTTATATCCATGGAATTTTTCTCAAATAATTCTAACACAGTGGGAGTCATATGTGTTGATGAAATTTTACATCACCATTGGACTGCGGTAGGCGAACTAATAAGGTACAATGCTTCAAAATTTGCTCCGTGTATCGATCATTGGTGAGGGAGAAGTTAAAAGGGTATCACACTTTTCATTTGCTTCCATTTCTCCCTTCCTCTGTCCATTAGTACCAAAGCACCCCTTACCTGAACGGTACCCTGTAGACAAGAGTGAAGCATTGCCTCATGTTTATTTCTGATTAATCGTACCTCACAGGAAAGTGTACCTCTGTCGTAAATCTGACCTACCAAGTTTACCCATAGGTTGTACTGGTGCAAATGTCTCGTAGTGTACTTTCTTGCAATCAACCCCGATCTAGTGTTGGGCTGGTCTGGGCGACGTACTTTCTGTGTCCTGTGGATGTTCTTTTATTGCCTGAAAACAACGATCTTTGCATATAATTTATTGAATGGTACTTAAGATAGGTAAATAAATTAGTGAAATAAATGTGAAGTGAAGTAGAAATTAGAAAATAAATGAAATCTTAGAAGAGATGCACATTGCAAACAGCGGGCAGAGCAGCAGTAGCAATGACTGTGAAGTCAGTACGTTCTGGAGAAGCCATCGCCCTCCCCACATAAGCGGAAGCTGTCGATTCCGCCATCATGGCATCACCCGACCTCCTCACGTCAAGAAGATTCTTCGAGAAGCTTTTCAACGTGACAGAAGAGGCAATGACCATGAAGTCGTTCACCTCCAGTGAACTGAAGTAAATAAATAGGCGAGATGCAGTGGGCCCGACATTAGTAGTTTTCAGTTCAGTTCCAGTACAGTTTAGTCAGTGCTGAAGACTGTCATGCAGGAAGAGACTACATCGTACATAGAAGCACCATGTCCGCCGCTGTAATGGAATAGCAAGCAGCAGCCTCGCCGCCAGAAGACTGAAGTTAGAAGGTATTT
Source organism: Schistocerca nitens (assembly GCF_023898315.1). NCBI lineage: Eukaryota > Metazoa > Arthropoda > Insecta > Orthoptera > Acrididae > Schistocerca > Schistocerca nitens. The sequence continues at coordinate 76,866,132 of NC_064614.1, forward strand.
GAAGACTGATTTTTACGTACGCGGGTGACTCGTGAGGACGGGAAGGAGACGGCCTCCAATCAGCAGTCACCTGTGAGCTGGTGATGAAGATCTGACAGCCGAAGACTGGCAAGCTGGAGTCCGTTGTTCGAGCGCGGGACACTGGCCTTCCCCCGCCGCGCCGCTCCGCTGGGCGACGCACAACACTGACACACGCGGCCGCTTACAAAAGAAACACTGAGACGCCACATCCAAGGTATCACCATCCGATTCACGACTTCGTTCTCAATAATTAAACGGGCCACATAACGATGCGCGTCTCCAGTCAACTGGACGAGACGGCGACACGAGGTACACACCGCCAGGCGTAATCAGACGGCGCCGCTCACGCAGAAAAAGCCTTCGAAAACGACACAGCTGCCGCTCTCCCAGCCAGAACAATCCAGCAAGGAATCATTGTACAAATCTTTCAATAAAAGTTATGTAAAAATGCTGTTTCATTCTACCTCATACCCGAGCCAAGGAATAACCCACCCGGCCCACATGCTGTTAAGAAAGAAAAAGTAATTTATTTAGTGTTTCTCACCCTGACATAATGCTTTAGAATCAAATGCCCTTTGCAGTAATGCACATCCTGACAATTGACTAGCATCAAAAGAGGTTACCCAGTTAAAATTGTGTAAATGTTCGAGTATGGTGCAACGTGTCTGAATAATAAGAAGTGGTACCTTAACTGGTATTTGTTCGAAGCAGACGATTGCACTTGTAACCTACAACAGGTCATCACATTACGATACAGTATTCTAATTTTATTTTCAATGTTTTTTGTCAAGAATAAAAATGTTTCGTTGTTCTTTGTCAACTAGGAAATCAAGAATTCCGTAAAAAAATCGAACTGCCACGTATAAAACAGCTTTAAACATCTACGGACTCTGCAACTGAGTTAATGTGTTACGTATTTGTCGTTAATCATTTAAGAGACAAAAGTTTAGAAAAGGTTTGAAATTGCGCTTTAAGTTTGCTAGAAACCGCTGAGTGCCCTCATTATGAAACACTCAATGAATATAGTCTCAGTAATTTGCGCTCCATAAATATACCACAATAAAATACACATGAACACGCATACCTTCTTCCTCATGTGGTGCAAAATCATTTTATGATGAAAAATCTGAAATCACAGGTTGTGGCAGTTCTTCCTTAGATGGAAACTCCATTTGCTCACCTTGAGATTCATATGCCAAAACCTCATTTGTGGTGTTTACAATATCCTATTCCGTTTCTAGATGTTTGGCCATTAGAGACGCGTATGTGGCAATAATGATTTATACAGTTAGAACCCACCGCTAAAATCGTATTTCATGGAAGGATGCATTGGCTGTGCGGTGCATGTGTACACGTTCAGACATGTTTCAACTTCATATGATTCCTTTACACTACTGAAGAACTTCAACCCCATCACGTAGTAATATAAACGTGGGTTTGATATTTCTGAGCAAACACAGTCTAAAACTAAACGTGATACCATGCAAGATTACTATAATGATTGCAGCTGTGGGGTCAGAACATACGCATCTGCAGTTGTAAGTGAATCTAAATTTTCCTCATTTAAGATATCCTCATAAAAAACAATGATGTGTCTTCGTTAATAATTTTGTGACAAGAAGTCATAGAAATTCAGCAGACTGGGCAGTAATACAAAATAGCACCTAACGAATGTCTAGGGCTCCGGGACCAAAGTTTGAAAGAGAGTGGGCTCTATATAGCTGGGACAAAATTGCACAAAAGTAAGTGTATATGTCGGTCGTGTGGTGACAACATACTATGTGGATGTGAGGGGCTTGCAGTTCTACTTTGACAGTACATTGTTGGAAATGAAGTCCAATGCTTCTTGACAGAACGTAGGGGATTGATGCAGGAGACCCGCTCCGCCACACTAGGCAAGGTGCTGATGGAGGTGGATTGCCGTTGCCTTCCTCCGACCGTAATTGGGATGAATGATGATAAAGACGACACAACGGCACCCAGTCATCTCGGCGCAGGTGAAAGTCCCTGACACCACCGGGAATCTAAACCGGGACCCCGTGCTCGGGAAGCGAGAACGTTACATGAGCTGCGGAAAGTACAACGTTAATCAATGAAAATACTTTAAGAAACTTTTTAAAGGAAGAAAACAGAATTACCTACAGCTGTAAGATGAACCAAGGCCAAGTAATTGTTGCCGCCGAACAAATGCTTCGTTTTAAGTAAGACTGTACCATTTCAGACATTCACTACTGTAAAATAGTTTGCCACTGCCGTAGAGTTTCTTTGCACAATACCTCTAGTGCGTAAAGCTACTCCTAATTCTATGGTTATTATTTATCCAAGTCATTATTTCCATGAAAAGGGTACATATCCTATCCTCCTAACAACATAATGTTATGTAATGCCAAAGAGGAACATTACAGTATCAAAACATTTCAGTATCGAAATGATAAGTATGTCAGAAAGTACAGCTAAATTTTCAGTCTTGCACTGGAAAAGTCGTTGTGGCCGGTAAATCAAAGTAATTACGTAAAACGTGCAATGCAACAACATTTATTACATTTCTTCGAAATGAGATTCAGTAAATGGTGAAATCACTTTTTGTACTGTTATTCAAAAGTATTGTTAACTTTTTTGTGTTCAGTAATTTATGTATCGATGTCTTGCCTATCGTATTTTGGGGTTGCCTTAACAAAATGCATTTACTCATGATATAATTTATATTTAAACTTTATGTTTCTGGTAACGAAACTTTACTGTTAGAAAAGAGTGGTTGGTGAAACTCAGTGACAGAGAACGTTAGTGTGAGGTAATTACCGCGTAGAGTGATACAATACGTCAGTCAGTTTTCATTTTAAATAATTCTAAAGTGTTAAAAGTAATGGTACAATTGGTTTTCGTATAATATTGCTTCCAGGAGACAGCAAAGATTGGATGGGTGAAAAATCCAGTGAAAAGCTTGGCAAATGAAGAGAATTAATAATGGTAAAACTCAATCCAGATACTGTGTACTTTGCAAATGTTCTGGGCAGTGGTATAAATTTCGTAAATGGACATTTCCTCTCTCCTCCCGAAGCACTTCTCTGAGAGAAACCTCTTTGTGAAATGAAATTTTCATAGTTTAATTTCAAATAACTTCGAAATTTTAATCAAGGAAATGACTGCCTCGTGTGGTACAAATGTGTGACGTTGATATAATCTTCCGGATATAAGCTTTATGCAAACTGCTCTTACAGAGAAATGGGCTATTTTCTGCTGTTAGAAGTACTGAAATTTGTATAGACCTACAGCTAAGTCTGTAAAAGACAGTAGTCGACATCAAAACTGGTGCTACATCCCACAAATGTAAGATAATTAAGTTATTTTTATTACTTTTTCGTGTGTTGTTGTTTACTATAATGATTACAAATGTTCCTGGATGAAACAGTTTTTCTTGATGAAAAAATACCTGTATTTAAATTTACGTTTGTGACGATTCTAGTAGTAATTTACTCAGAATATGAATGTGTTTTCGATTTATCCTAAGTAACAGGCTACTCTGCAAGTTGCTATAGTGTTGTTTCTGTATTGTTGTAAGACTGTCATGCAGAGTACATTCTTCACCATTCGTGTATCAAAATTTAGTTTTCATATCATTGTAAAATAACAGAGGCCACAAAACAACATTTTAGTTAAAGACGCTTGAAGTTTACCGTTTTTTACGTTATATTATTTCAGAAGTTTATTACATTCTTTCTCCACAAATTTTTCTGTTGCATAAGCATTCGATCAAAGGACACATGTTGTATCTTAATAATACGTCTCTCTCTGAGAGTGTTTAACTGGGGTGTTCTAGTTTCTTCTAAAGATCAAAAAATCGTTCCCAAACTATCTTACGTAAAATTCTGTCGAGGAGCTCCTGGAAGAGCTGAAAAATTAAGCAAATTCCAGTGTCACATTGTTGTTTTTCTTTATTTAAACTTACGACTTGTCGCCTTGAATATGTTTCTTATATTTCATTTTATCTGTCTCTACTACCGTGTTATAATTTCATGTATTGACTCGTTCCATGACCATGGAGACTTCTCCTTAATTTGGTCGCAAGGAACAATAATTAATAAATAAATTAGACGACCTTTCTATTCAGCTTTTTATAACATTCTACGATACTACATTTCGAATGTCAACAATATTTTTCGACATGTGCAGAACAATTACTCGTATCTTATTTACCGTTCTGATTGTATCTTTTAACACGGAACATTAGACCTGAAAATGTATTATTGATAGTAAAGTTTTGATTGATTGCTCTTAAAGAGAAAAACTCTTCTCGATTTAATGCCTGATACCTTGCACTTATTTTTATTTGCGTAGTTCAGAAAATAACAGAATTTCTGACGCAATAATGTGAATCTGAAACATAAACTGGGCACTGAAAATGTATACTTTTATTTCTTATACTTGAAATTTTAGTCAACCAGCATTTTAAGTATTGGGAAACTAAATTTATCTTATCTGATCTTTCGACCTTCTGTTAGAGAGTCATATTCGTAAATTTTTGATATGTCAGTCTCATGGTACTGTGTACAAATTGTTGATTTATTATCTGTGAATACTTAGGCTAGTGGGTGACCACCGTTATGTGACGAAAAGAAAATGGACGCAGAAGCTGTCCATCAAAAACCAAACTTGACTCCTTATAAACATTGTTAAGCTCACTGACTACGGTATTTTTGATGCATCCTTGATCTAGGCGTCACGTCTTTCACTAGACCTTCCTGAGTTCCTGGTTCGATACTTGCCACAATTCCGGCGTAAGAAGTCACCCCTGTCCCGCCAACGCCTCGTCAGAGATATTGTAGGAGCAGACACAGGGTCATGGCGCTCTCTTGCCCTTGGAATGGAAAACTGCCCCCAAGAAGCGGAAACCAATGCAATGTAAACCACTATATTAAAGACTGCCACGCTGCAGTAAAATAATCCATGAGGAACAGAGCAAGGAGGATATAAAAAGCGGACTAGCGATGGCAACAGGTGAATTCATGGGAAGAAAAGGGTAAATGAAACATCGGCCTTAATTTGACGAAGATATTTTTGAGAATGTGTTTTAAGCACAGCATTGTGTAGTAGTGAAACATGGACTATAGGAAACCGAGACAAAAGGGGATCGAAGCATATGGGGTGTGGTGCTACAGTCAAATGTTGAAATATGACCGACTGTTAACGTGAGGAATGAGGAGGTTCAACACAGAATCGGCGAGGAAAGGAATATATGCAAAACACGGACGAAGAAGGGTCGGGATGATAGAACATCTGTTAAGACATGAGGGAATAAATTGAATGACACTAGAAGGTGCCGCAGAGGGTAAAAACCGTAGGCGAAGACGGAGATTAGAGTACATCCAGCAAATAATTGAGGACGTAGGTTGCAAGTGGTACTCCGAGATGAAAATGTTGGCCCAGGACAAGAGTTCGGTGCGGGCTGCATGAAATGAGTCAAAAAATAAATAAATAAATAAATAAATAAAATAAAATAAAAGATGCACAATTGCACTCAGGCTGGTTTGTGTTTCATTTGAGAAGATCCATTCATGACGAAATACTTCATTCTGAAATCACCTGTAGTATTGGTCACGTACTTGTTGCGCAACACAATTTCAGTAACAATAGATATACGGGTAACTTTAGATAATAATGTCTTTCGGGCTTGATTCGAACCACCGATCTACGGACATCGTCTTACAAAATACGACGGTTCATCACTCTGACAATTGAGCTACCGAATAATAGAGGTATAGTTAGGTAAAACGACAATTTTCAATAGGAGTTTAATTTCGTTGAATGACGCCTTGCATCGTTGTTATAGTGGAAGAGCATAACTCGGAAGTAAATTAATGTTAACTTCACAATGCAACATATTTTAATTAAATTAGGGTCAACGTGGTGGTAATTTTCCGGTTCAGTGCAACCACGTTTTGTGCAGGTTCTCAGTCTCAGGAACGCTCAAAAACAACTTGTCAGGAGTTTTTGTATATGTTTTTGTACAGTATAGTACTACACACAATTTGCAGCCCGTTTTCCGAAACGTAAATTCCAAAACGAGGCATCACTGTGAATTAGCATTATTACAGTAGGAGCAGCGAGCTAGCCAGTGACGTCACAGACATCACACGACTCGTATGGAGCATTTTAGCTGGCTTTCAGATTATTTGAATTTCATTTCCGTTTTCATAAACGATTACTGAAATTCAAGAGGAATAAAGCGTGTTAGGAGCAGAAAATGACGTAATTAATCATTCAATACAATTTACAGAAAACTGTCAAATACCCTACTGCATGAAGTCGAGTCAGACCAATGTAAGAAACATCCTTCATGAGGAAATTGTTACATCTATTTCACTACCATTGTGTACACAACCTGGAAACATATGATTTTCCACTCAGAGCAGAATTTTCACAATGGTACCTGGAAAGGATCAAATGCATCCTACATTTACATCTTCCTTGCTGGCTACAGGTGAAGCAACGTTCGGGCGCGATGGAGTCTTCGACATCCTCGTTTACGTGTTTGCAGTGAGTTTAATCGACGTGCAACAATAATTCTCGCCCATCAAGAGCGGTAATACCCGAATACGTGGGGAGATATCAGTGACTGTTTAACTGGACCATATTTTCTACCAAGGCCATTAAACGGCAGGTATTATTACAAATTCCGAGCATTGTCAGAACTTCCGGATGACGCGCCACTCGCGACGAATGTTGTTCCAACATAACAACATAACGGGGACCCCTGTGCGTCGATTCTTGAACCGACATTTTCCAGGAAAGTGGATTGGCTGAGGTGGTCCAGTACCATGGCCTGCTCGATCCCCTGATTTGACCCCTCTGGACTTTTATGTGTGAGGAGAGAAGTGCAATCTTGTCACAAGAGCATCTGGTCGCACAGAGAGTAACAGGAGACACACCTGCCGTCTTCTACCGTGTAAGACAGGACGTGACTTCCCAGTGAAATCTTTGTTTACAAATCAGTGAAGGCACTGTGGAACGTCTATTGTAATTAAGCTATTTGTATTGTGTTAATGTTGTTGGCTCTTGGTAATAAATAATTAAAAATTGTTTGTTGCTCTTTGTATACTGTAAGTAAGATTTCATGTCCTCGTAAAATCGTACCTCTCAAGGAAACACATTAAGAAGTGTGTTTTCAAAGTCCCATTGAAACCTCCTAGAGTTTGTTGATTTACTTAAATTTTGTCCAGGAAAAACTCCCTGTATCGATTTAAAAAGTCCGCCACAGGAAACTATGACATTAGAGAAAAATATTTGTTTTGGTGTCCCGTCCAGCCTCCCTGAATTTGTCGGTTGAAATTATTTGCACCCTATAGTAAATTACCGCAGTACACACATGTGATAAGATGAAAATACTCGAGCAGTCAGGGAGGCAAGAATGTAGCTTCACTATAAAAGCATGAACAGATGATTTCAGTGATAGACACTGTATAAAACAGATTTAACATGTTCTGTGTATCTCCCGATTTCTGCGAGAAGAGTCACCAGTGCTCTTGGAGAACATTACCCTTGCAGATAGGCAACGGTTGTGGTTTATGCACTACGGAACACCATTCCATTTTATTTCAATCGTGCGACGGTACCTCACCGCAATAGTTCATGGGCGATGGATTGGTCTACGATGTTCGGTAGCACGGCCTCGTTCACCGGTCCTGAATCTGCTGGATATCTGGCTATAGGGATATTTAAAGGTATCGGGGAATGCCTAAACTCTCGAAATGTGTAGGCTTTAGATGAGTGTATGACTAATGTCTGTGACTAAATCTGAAAGGATACAGTGAATTTGCGAGATTCGCTGAAAAGAATGGCTGAAGGATCGCCAGGATGAGTTAACCTCCTGCAACACTGTCTGTAGGGTCTCCTTTCACGTAAATACACACGGGAATAAGAGGACAGGTTAGCCCGTATCTTAAAAGGCGTTATGATTTTCCTCGTTCAAGTCCACCCAGGAGGGCTCCAGGTCCACTCAGCCCGCTACCCAGTGAGTATGTTTATAAAGAATTCGTTTTTTTAGTTACCTGTAGTTTTTGTGTATGAGGTTTTCTGTTATATCATTGTATTTGTTTAAAGGCACCGTAAAATTTTACCATGATCGAAAAGTGCTCGAATCGTCGTACGTTAGTGAGTTATGGTGTAACAACTGCTTTTCACGAAAGTGAATCAAGTGGGAAAGCTAATGGTGGACCTATCAAGGCCCTTCCTGGATTTGCACGTATAGCAGAAACAAATTAAAAGTGCCTATGAAGAATGTTTTAACGACGCTAGGTACCCAGCTGGCGAGGTTACAGAGGGAGAGGGTGAGGTTGGCAATAAGGCCATTTGGAAGGTAACGTATACCGAATGTTTCATTTGGAGCGTTGACAATAAGTTTAGCTAGCTGTGATAGTAATGTGGTGAGGTGCCTCCAATAGTTGTTGAGCAGGTAATACGCCGCGAACACCCAAAGCTTTTAGGAAGCTGAAGGTACAAATATTAAGAAAAAGAGGATTCTGCTGCTGGATAGGAGTCATCGGTCTAAGGCCATAGTTATAGGGGACAGTATGTAAAGAGAACTAAGTCACCAGTATTTTTAAACCAGGTGCTAGGCTCAATAAGGCAGCTTAGGGGATGTTTTGGGGATTTTACTTGAGAGGACGCGGTAGTGACAGTGGTACGGGCAGGAAATCTGTCTCCGTCAGGACTGGCCTTACAATACAGGCAGTAACGGACAGGACTGGTAATCAGATTCGAATAGCTGTTACAACGTTACAATCAAACCCATCTCGATATTCTATGGGGCAAGTTAATATGAGACTTAAGAGGGCGCTAATATCTGCTGACAAGACATACATCTCGGTAATGCCAGTTGAGACTACCCATATTCTGTCTATAGAATACACGGCCTACACTTGAGGCCATGGATTTAGAGGTGAGGGTTGGTTAAGGTTGCAAGTGAAAGTGTAGTAAAATGATCTGGCTAAATTCCGGTGGTAACGTGCAGAAGGGCTAGATCTGTTTCAGGATGAAGTCAGGTGGAAGGTACCCAGTCTTGAAGAAAGTTCCTTTACTGCTGGAAGACCGTTTAATAAAGGGGGAATGCAGGTCAGAAGATGTAGTAAGCCCTTATTTCATCAAGGTATGAAGGGAATCAAATGCAACGTAGATAAATTGGTAATAGAACTTTACAATGAAGTTATATGAATCTCACAACATCGTTTGCCTAGTGAATAAATACTAAGAGCTCCTTTGAAGAAGTAAATTATACAATATTTCTCAGCGAGGAGTTCAGAGCAGAGGAGATTTATGCCAAAGAGATGATATATCAAAATACTGTAAGGATTAAATATTTTATGGCTGTGCAGGAGAGTCTAAATGTTAAAGGATGTAACTTTACATTATACGCCTCTACAGCTCATTTATTTCAGACTAAACTATTTTCCTCTCCATGCTTCATATTGTAAACGCGTCCTAAATAGAACCGAGCAGTACTCTTCAGCCTTACTTTTGTCAAAATCCTGGAGAAACCAGGAGCCAACTTCCTCATCGGGTAATCAGGATCTTGTACCAGGCGTGTCTCGTAGTGAAAACTCCCGCACTTACAACAACAGAAAGAGCGTTGGACTTAGTAAAGTTTCTGTTCGCGAGACATAAAATACCTTTACTATTTAAGCGAACGGTTGGTGGAGCACCAGCCCCCACTACGCAGTTACACTTACTGCCTAGCTGACAAAGGGGCACGTTCCACTTATTGGCCGGATTTTTCCATCTCGCCCGTCGTATTCCCATAGTCATGCTTCTTCACTGATACCATTGGAGAGTTAATTCTGCCATCACACACATAACTCGACCTATTTCATCATCAGACTGAGGGTTCGCCCTCTTAACAGTTCGAACTGTTTGTTTCTCTTTGATGTATTAACAATTTTTACAAAGGTCTGTCTTCCAAATGTCTTGGCACTAGTTAACGTTCAGTTTAGAACATTTTAAGCAGATTGAAGGCGTCGCCATATGCAGTCCTAGTGTTCCCTGATCCTTTCCCATGGCAAATTTATGGAGGACTTTCAGGAAAGGGCGATGGAACCAGCTGCCCTTAAATCAAATCTGTTTTGGAGGTACGTAGACAATACTTTTATAGTGTGGCCTCACGGAGAACTTCATTCGTGAGAATACAAAATTTTTCGCCGGTCATTGGGTCTTAGTTGGAAGCGGGACTCACCAATGAAGGTAGGTCTACTCCAGTCAGTGAGACTCCAGGCCGAACGCGCCTGGAGACACCCCGGACAAAGCCGCCATATGGCGCCACAACAAGGAGTGAAGGGCCTGGGGTGACATTTCTTTTCACAGCAGGACTGCTTTGGTTATCATTCGCGGCACCCTTTCAGCACATCTGTACGGCGACGATATTTTGTACCCCGTTTTGTTGCCCTTCATAGAAAGCCGTCCTGGGCTTATATTTCGGGCAGATATTGCCCACCCTATCACTTCTAGAGTTTCTACTGCTTGTCTTCGCGGTCGGCAAAGCCTTCCTCGGCCAATAAGGTCTCCGGATCTGTCCCCAACTGAGAATATTTGCAACGTTATGGGCAGGACTCGCCAACCAGCTTGGGATTTTAACATTCCAACGCTCCAATTGTACAGAATTCAACATGAAATCTCTCGGAAGACATCCAGCATCTAAATCAGTGACAAGCCGAAGAAATGCATGCATAAGGGCCGGAAGTGGACTAACGCATTATTGACTTACTCAAACTGTGAAGCTCTTTCTCTTGAGAATATCATCCAATTTTTCTGAAAGTGTAAACATTTATTTGTGTACACATCTACAGATTTCAGTGCGAGTCCGATAGTGCCTTCGTGGTGCGTCTCTTCTTGTTGTTGAGTGTATTGTGGTTAGATGGAAAAATGATGACTGGGTGGACAATTCAGTTTGTCCTTAGCCCACTTATACCGATTAGTATTCACGATCATCGAATTGTCATCACCCACAGAAAACTATGGTTTCGATTTAAACACGTGCTCAGAGAGCTCTCACAGTATCAGATCCAGATGGTTTGAATAAAGAGCTCGCCCAACTAAACAGTGTTCTACACATTAGGTAAGCAGAGGACTAGCAGCTAAGACCAAACCTTAGGAAGTGGATAAAGAGCAGATTATACTGACAAAATCTCTGGCTTTTCTTCCCCTCATTGGCTATTGGCAGTATTTGTTCAAGAACCTTCTGGAAATCACTTAAGGCTTCAGATTTCTGAGGTCAGTGATGACGGTTTTGTTATTGTGCAAGGCGGCAGTTTACAAAGCGACAATGGGGTACTGGTTAAACAGGCCACACTACGTGCTTCGTGGATTAACCTTGTATCGAACGTCAGCGCTATACTCCCCTTGTCCAAACAAACGTGACTGCTACTGCTAAGCACTGTATCTCTACCACTCAGTCGAGCGTGCTAATGCAATAATTTTAGGATTTAACTATTAAAGAATCAATGTATATTTTGAACGTATCTCAAGGGAGTATTATAGGACCACTTCTTTTCGTAACACATGTAAATGACCGAACTTGCCGGCCGGGGTGGCCGTGCGGTTCTAGGCGCTACAGTCTGAAACCGCAGGACCGCTACGGTCGCAGGTTCGAATCCTGCCTCGGGCATGGATGTGTGTGATGTCCTTAGGTTAGTTAGGTTTAAGTAGTTCTAAGTTCTAGGGGACTTATGACCACAGATGTTGAGTCCCATAGTGCTCCGAGCCATTTGAACCATTTTGACCGAACTTGTGCACGAGACTCTACTAGATATGGTCTGGTGTTGCGTTTTTCTTAATCTCTGTTGCGTACATACAAATCTAATACACATACGAGTTACTGTATCGTGTTTGTTGGATAAATGCACAAATAAGGGAGTGGTGTGAGACGCAGTACCTGGGAGATTCATCGCCGATCAACAACTCCTGGAATCTTACACAATACGGTAGAGTGGAGTTCCTGGAAATGTCTGCGCCACCGGCACGCGACCTGCCAATCAGAAACTGTAGGCATCAGGTCTCTTGTCTTGACTGCCCAGTTTCCGGGAGGAAAATTCTGCCTCTGGGCGGTCGATAAGGCTACACCCCTGAGGCCACCAACACATCCCAAGTAATGTTTCGATGCCATCTGCTGCGTCAATATCGCTTGATGAGATGTGAGAGAGTTTGTAGGAAAAGTAAACAAAGTTGACGTGAAGCTACACCATCGGTAATAATCAAGCTGCTCTGTGTATAAGTTATTTGGGTTAGGAACGAAACATTAGAATATAAAGTATCTACCACTAAAACAAAAGTTGTGTTCAATTCTGTGGTAGCCATAGCAACGCATAGTTTCAAAAGTTGGCACTACCGCGCGACACAGACGACAGCGCCCTCTAGCCGGTGCTATCGAGTTCTACGAGCTCCGCGCCTGCTTCGCCCACTTCATCAGGTGCAGCCAGCCAGGAAACTTTGCTTCAGTTTGCTCTTCATACGACGGGTCGAAGACTTTGCATCTGTACAAAGTTATGTATTCTTTCTTGCGCCAGTAAACCATTTTTATTCACTGCAGTACCGACATATTTTTCCTGCTCCTTCTCCTACCCACGCGCCGCCTTCCAGGCAGGATACAAAAAATTCAGTCTAAGATTGTGGTCGAAAACGAGGTACTTTAGCAAGTCTCCTGTTTCAAATATTGTGGTAGTCATATAACTGGACACAGAAAAGGACGTAGAGAAGAAAACATATCAACTTCAACAATTTCTAAGGTTATTAAAGGATAATCCACATTAAAATGACGATTTGGGCGGAGTATGGAATATATGACTTGAATGAGAAAACTGAAGAATACAAGGAAGCGTAGGGACCTCTCAAGTGATGGGCTGAAGATAGAATTCCAGTGCCGGAAAAAAGTGCCAACCCTGTGGAAGATGATATGTGGGACGGCCGAGAAAGAGGCGCAGTTAATTATGTGAAGTCGGAACAGGCATATTGCCTGATCCTTGAAATGAAAAACAACAACAACAACAAGAAGACGATGAAGAAGAAATTCAGAGTAATGTTGATAATCGTACCTTGTGACGGAAAAATGAGGGAGCCGGATTTCATTCTTTGGACATACTGCTCGTTCTTATACTGGCCAGATTTTATCGCCCCTCGACTACACTTGAGGGCAGCTTGGCCCAGAGATCACGTCTGCTGTTTGTTTGCCACGCGCAGGCGCACTACTATCCTCCTCCTGCGGCGCACGCGCCGTCGCGTTCCTCAACCCCCACCACACATCCGACCTTTCCCTTTCATCCCCTCATCCGTCCGTAGCACTCCCCCCGCCAGGTCCACGCTGCCACACAAACTCAGCCCTTCAGCGCCTTTCGCCGCTTACCACTCCGATCGAGCGCGCGAATCCTCTCGCGGCCGGGACGGCCGCATATAAAACTGATCTATCGACTTGGACATCAGCTAAGTTGTTTGGAAAAAATGTTTTTTCATGCGGGAGTTGAGTTTTACGGCATCGCTCTCTGAATAGAAAGCGGCGGCGCCGGCTCCGGCGGTGTGTGTCACGTGGGTGGGCGACGCTCTCCACCCCTACCCCAACCCCTCCCCTCCTCAGCGGCATTATACGCGCGCGTGATCTATCGCCGCAGCAGGCAGCACCGCGAAGACGCCAGGGCGGGCCAGGGCTGGCGTCGCGACGCCCTCGCCGTTAGGGCGACGCCGGCGTCGGCAGCCTTGGAGAGCTCTCTCGAGGACGCCGCACGTCTTCTCGCCGCCTGCGACCGAGATCTGTGTCAGCTGTGAGTGGGAGCTGCCGCCGCCTCCCGCAGCATCCGTCTCCCCTCATTCCCTATCTCTTACTTCCACAGAAACTATACAGCGTTAAAGAATGCAAAACCACTAGCTTAAGTCTGTAACACTGAGGAATATGAAACCACAACAATCCAATGGAAATTATTATGCAAGCATAAGCTGCCATTGTCACTGTTAATAAAATATGAAGGCTGCGTCAATATGTAAAATTCTGTGTGTTGCATATGGCCTTCCTCAGACTGTCTTGATGACAGGTGAATGGAATTTTTTTTCTTTATTGTTATTTCATCCCCCCTCTTCACCGAGCCCTATATGGACGGAAGGATGGGCAGTCAGGTGTACAGTCAACCCGCTCTTCAGTCAACTAACGATAAAAATTAAATCAAATGGGAAAAAAAATCAGAAAAGTAAAGTATTATAGTGAAATTAAAACTTTTAAACGTGGAATAAAATGGAAGATTTTATGTACACGGGACGTAGAACTTGTTGCACTTGTAGTTAGTAATAAAAAGGGTAAAACGAAACACAAAAAGATTAGGTTTAAAAACATTTAAAATACGATGTCGAAACACTGATATTTAAAAGGAGCACTTTCCTGGCACTAAAACCTGGAAGATCCTGCCTGGTACAGGAAGTCTGTTGCTGAAAGGAAAAAGGTTGGCTGGTGAGGAGGGTTGGAAAGTGGTGGTTCAAGGAAGCAGTATCGTTGGGCTGTTGGACAGAAGAGTGGGTGGAGTAGAGAGGAGTGCCGGCCGCGGTGGTCGTGCGGTTCTAGGCGCATCATTCCGGAACCGCAGGACTGCTAAGGTCGCAGGTTCGAATCCTGCCTCGGGCATGGATGTGTGTGATGTCCTTAGGTTAGTTAGGTTTAAGTAGTTCTAAGTTCTAGGGGACTGATGACCTAAGATGTTAAGTCCCATAGTGGCTCTGAGCACTATGGGACTTAACATCTATGGTCATCAGTCCCCTAGAACTTAGAACTACTTAAACCTAACTAACCTAAGGACAGCACACAACACCCAGCCATCACGAGGCAGAGAAAATCCCTGACCCCGCCGGGAATTGAACCCGGGAATCCGGGCGTGGGAAGCGAGAACGCTACCGCACGACCACGAGATGCGGGCAAGTCCCATAGTGCTCAGAGCCAGTAGAGAGTAGTATTTGTAAGGCTAATGGTTGTTGGGAATGCAGCTGGGGAAAGGCTGAGTGAGGAAATTTGGGGAGGGGAAGAAGACGTGGCACTGATGTGGTAGAAGGAGTGGGCTGACTTGTAGCTAGTAGGATGGGTAAATGTCAGTATGTCGTTTAACGTCTGGGAGATGGAGATAGTTGAAGGTACTTTGGGAGAGTTCACGGAGGGGGTGTAGGTGTAGGATTAGTAAGATGTGTTGGTAAAGGCGCTGCAACATGTGAGGGTGGGGAACTAGAGGGGAAACTATAGGATTATTTGAATCGAGTTTGCAGATGCTTTGGTTTGTCTGAGATGCTCACTTTGAGTGAGGAGAGGTGGGATTTGATTAGTTGGCAGAGAATCCTTTTGGGGAAGTTAATAATCAGGAGGAACTTGTAGAACTTGAGTGGGGCGAGGACCCATGCAACCTATTCTTAGTAAAGGATGCGTCAGGTGATGGTTTTGTAAGTGTGCAGAACACTGGAGGGAAGCAATCCCCAAGTTCGCCAGTTAGTAGTCTTAGTCTATTGTGGGCTTTATGTTCAATTGTTAGTAAGCGAGGTTTCCACGTTTTGTTGGTTCAAGGTGTTTCAATGTGTTAGTTAACTGGATGGAATCCTCATAAATGGTAAGATAGAAGTCATGGAGACGGAGGGCGCGGTGGTGGGTCCTATAATTGTTTTCTAGTTTTTGGAATGGTTTATCTTGAGAAGCCATTGGTTACAGAGGTGGTTAAGGGATGAAATGGGTTTGGGGGGATCGTCTGGATTTCTGAAGTGTAGGACAGAGAGCGAGAAAACCAGTGTCGTCAGCATACTGGAGGAGGTCGTCAAGGTTATTTGGGCACATCAGGCATGTAGAGGAGATAGAGAAGGAAGAGGACGAAGCTTTTGGGCACGCCTGCTGTGGGATGGAAGATGCGGTAACTGGTGTTGATAATGGTGAAAAAATGGTTCAAGTGGCTCTGAGTACAATGGGACTTAACTTCTGAAGTCATCAGTCCCCTAGAACTTAGAACTACTTAAACGTAACCAAGCTAAGGACATCACACACATCCATGGCCGAGGCAGGATTCGAACCTGCGACCGTAGCGGTCGCGCGGTTTCAGGCTGTAGTGCCTAGAACCGCGCGGCCACACCGGCCGGCGTTAATGGTGACAAAGGATTGACGATTAGAGAGAAAGGGTGTAATGAGGCTGACATTATTAATTGGAGGTGCGTAAATCTGAAGTATGGAATGGAGACGAGAATGCCATACAACGTCGTACGCTTTCTTACGTCGAGGGAGATGAAAATAACCGATACACCGCATACGGGTGTTGAGATGGTGGGATAGGAGATGAGAGAGGTGCACCAAAATGTGAAAAGTCTTAGTTATTATGTACTGATGGAAGGAACTGTATAGGGTACTGAGGTTGAGGAATAGGGGTGTTAGACGTCCTTTGTTGGCGCTCGCCCCATTTGTTATCACTGTTGGAAATAAACGCCACGGTCTGATGTTTGCTTTGTATCTTGTCATAGATGGAAATAGGCGAATGAGAAGCTGGCGGAAATTATGGCGTAGCGCTTTTTACTTACTGGCTAGTACCAGGTGAATCATGCCAGTTCTCTGTGTACCCGCGGCCGCTGTGGCCTCCCGTACGTTTGTGTGCTTACCGAGAACTGCCGTCCCGTAGCGCTGTTACTGCTGGCAGCCAAGCCGCTGGAAATCCATACCCGTCCTCTCCAATCATGTTGGCGTATCGCTTCGCTATTTCTATCGTACCTCTAATATTCTACATCTACATCTACATTTATACTCCGCAAGCCACCCAACGGTGTGTGGCCGAGGGCACTTTACGTGCCACTGTCATTACCTCCCTTTCCTGTTCCAGTCGCGTATGGTTCGCGGGAAGAACGACTGTCGGAAAGCCTCCGTGCGTGCTCGAATCTCTCTAATTTTACATTCGTGATCTCCTCTGGAGGTATAAGTAGTGGAAAGCAATATACTCGATAGCTCAACCAGAAACGCACCCTCTCGAAACCTGGACAGCAAGCTACACCGCGATGTAGAGCACCTCTCTTGCGGAGTCTGTCACTTGAGTTTGCTAAACATTTCCGCAACGCTATCACGCTTACCAAATAAACCTGTGACGAAACGCGCCGCTCTTCTTTGGATCTTCTCTATCTCCTCTGTCAACCCGACCTGGTAGGGATCCCACACTGATGAACAATACTCAAGTACAGGTCGAACGAGTGTCTTGTAAGCCACCTCCTTTGTTGATGGACTACATTTTCTAAGGACTCTCCCAATGAATCTCAACCTGGCACCCGCCTTACCAACCATTAATTTTATATGATCATTCCACTTCAAATCGTTCCGTACGCATACTCTCAGATATTTTAAAGAAGTAACTGCTACCAGTGTTTGTTCCGCTATCATATATACAATAAAGGATCCTTCTTTCTATGTATTCGCAATACATTACATTTGTCTATGCTTAGGGTCAGCTGCCACTCCCTGGACCAAGTGCCTATCCGCTGCAGATCTTCCTGCATTTCGCTGCAACTTTCTAATGTCGCAACTTCTCTGTATACTACAGCATCATGCGCGAAAAGCCGCATGGAACTTCCGACACTATCTACTAGGTCATTTATATATATATTATGAAACGCAATGGTCCCATAACTCCCCCCTGTGGCAAGACAGAGGTTACTTTAACGTCTGTAGACGTCTCTCCATTGAGAACAACATGCTGTGTTCTGTTTGCTAAATACTCTTCAATCCAGCCACACAGCTGGTCTGATATTCCGTAGGCTCTTACGTTGTTTATCAGGCGACAGTGCGGAACTGTATCGAACGCCTTCCGGAAGTCAAGGAAAATGGCATCTATCTGGGAACCTGTATCTAATATTTTCTGGGTCTTATGAACAAATAAAGCGAGTTGGGTCTCACAAGATCGCCGCTTCCGAAATCAATGTTGATTCCTACAAAGTAGGTTGTGGGTTTCCAGAAATGATAGGCGAGCAAAAAACATGTTCTAAAATTCTACAACAGATCGATGTCAGAGATATAGGCCTATAGTTTTGAGAATCTGCTCGACAACCCTTCTTGAAAACTGGAACTACCTGTGCTCGTTTCCAATCATTTGGAACCTTTCGTTCCTGTAGAGACTTGCGGTACACGGCTGTTAGAAGGGTACACTATGTGATCAAAAGTATCCGGACACCTGGCTGAAAATAACTTACAAACTCGTGCCGCCCTCCATTGGTAAAGCTGGAACTCAGTATGGTGTTTGTCCACCTTTAGCTTTGATGACAGCTCCCATTCTCGCAGGCACACGTTCATTCAGGTGCTGGAAGGTTTCTTGGGGAATGGCAGCACGTTCTTCAAGGAGTGCTGCACTGAGGAGAGGTATCGATGTCGGTCGGTGAGGCCTTTCACAAAGTCGGTGTTCCAAAACATCCCAAAGGTGTTCTATAAGATCAGGTCAGAACTATGTGCAGACCAGTCCATTACAGGGATGTTATTGTCGTGTAACCACTCCGCCACAGGCCGTGCATTATGAGCAGGTGCTCGATCGTGTTGGAAGATGTAATCGCCATCCCCGAATTGCTCTTCAACAGTGGGAAACAAGAAGGCGCCTAAAACATTAGTTTAGGTCTGTGCTGTGATAGTGCCGAGAAAAACAACAAGGGGTGCAAGTCCCCTTCATGACCACACCATAACACCATCGCCTCCGATTTTTTCTGTTGGCACTACACAGGCTGGCAGATGGTGTTCACCAGACATTCGCCATAACCACTCCCTGCCATCGGATCGCCACATTGTGAACCGTGATTCGTCACTCCACACAACGTTTACGCTCGTCACACCAAGCGAGGCGTCGTTTGGTATTTACCGGCGTGATGTGTGGCTTATGAGAAGCTGCTCGACCATGATATCCAAGTTTTCTCTCATCCCGCCCAATTGTCATAGTACTTGCAGTGGATCCTGATGCAGTTTGGCATTCCTGTGTGATGGTCTGGATGTATGTCTGTCTATTACACATTACGACCCTCTTCAGCTGCCGGCGGTCGCTGTCAGTCAACAGACGAGGTCGGCCTGTACGCTTTTGTGCTGTACGGGTCCCTTCGCGTTTCCACTCTCACTTTGTCTAATGACTACTGAGGTCGCTGATATGGAGTACCTGGCAATGCGTGGCAGCACAATGCACGTAATGTGAATAACGTATGTTTTTGGGGTGTCCGGATACTTTAGATCACGTTGTGTAAGTGGCCGTTTCACCAGAACGTGGGCTTCTCGAAATTGTATTTTTTTTCCGCACTCATCCTGATGTTTCGCTATCGCTCGTCTCAGACGAATGTATTTATCCTATTCAGATATTCGGGAGATGATCCGTGACCTTTGTCTCTCCTACGTATACTGCTCCACATTTCGTACACTCCAGCAGTACGCAGTTTCTCGACTACGTCTTTCGTTGAGCCAAGAACAGGTTTCGTTGGTCGACAAAGAAGTCACGTGAAATGGCCCCTTGAATACAAAGTAGTAGGAAGGAGCTTTGTGCTTCATTCTGCTCTGCTCTATTTTCTTCCTCCTTTGTCGCCATTGTTGCCCTTGTCGCCGTCCGACAGGAAGGTACTTTGTGCTTACTTCTCTTCTTTGTCGCCATCCAATGACCACTGGCTCCAGGGATGGACCAGAGGTTGTGCAGTTCGGCCTTCAGATGTTCTGCACCGCTCATACAGTGGGGGCATGTAGGTACCTGTCCATGCTGGTGGATTTTCTACGTGCTCTTTAGCCAAGGTTACCATCTGACTTTCGGTAAACTTGCACGTTGAAGAAAGGCAACACCCCATTGTTTTCTATCTCGAGATGGCTCTGAGCACTATGGGACTCAACTGCTGTGGTTATCAGTCCCCTAGAACTTAGAACTACTTAAACCTAACTAACCTAAGGACATCACACACATCTATGCCCGAGGCAGGATTCGAACCTGCGACCGTAGCAGTCCCACGGTTCCGGACTGCGCGCCTAGAACCGCGAGACCACCGCGGCCGGCTTTCTATCTCGATAGTAAATTCTAAATTGCTGTGCTGTTAACTCAGGTGTTAATGGAAGTTCTGTAGCGATTCTTCTCCATGTGGCGAGAGAGCGATAGTATCATCCACGTACTCACTGTTACAGCGTCTTGTCTGCTGTATGGTTCACTTGACAGTCATATTATACCTCTGTCGTCTGCCTTTGCGCACAAATCGATCAGAAACAATTAGTAATATGTAGACAGAAGTCTGTATGCGTACAACGATAACGTTTCACACAGACGATGCAACTATTAATGTCAAATGTTCAGTTTTTGAAGCAGCCAGCAAGCTGGGCGTAACGGTCCGGAATGAAGTGCTGTTTCTTCAGTTGCGTACATGAAAATGTCCGCTGTAATAGGGGCACAGGGGAACTCATAGCTATACCATTCATCTATTAATAAAATTAGTATGACTGCGGGTGCGTTAGCTGCCGAGGAGCATTTTAAAAAACATCCTCTAGAAGTGTGGCCGTAATGAACTACCAGCTTTTCGGATGAATTTGAAGGCAAAATTCATAAGGGTTATTGTGATTCTTGAGTTTCTCCCGGCGTATTTTATAATCAAAATATCTCTGCAGGTTCCTTGCAAGACTGTCATCAATTTGAGTGGCATGGTGTTGAGTGATGATGCGGTCTCGGCTTTGCACAAAGGTCTCAACTTCGCTCCCACCCCCAAGTTCACTCCGGTCGCAGAAATTGTTAGTGCTGTTGAACAGGTTGCAGCTCGACTTCCGCCAGAATCAGCCGAGGAAATACGTCGTGAAACTTGTCGTGCGTTGACGAAATCCAAGCCGATGAAGTTAAATATCAGCAGTAAAGAGAGGGCGGCCATTCGTGATCTGAGGAAGCGCTCTGAAATTGTTGTCTCCTACCGGCTGACAAAGGCAATGCTACAGTTGTTGTCTCCCATAAGGACTACACTGATAAGATGCAGAGCCTGCTAAATGACGATTCCTACCGGAAGATCAGCGTTGACCATACAAAGAAGGTGGACAACAAGAGGAGGGCGCTTCTCAAGGACGCAGATTTACCGGAGGGTGATGCTAAGAAATTGTTACCCCAAGGTCCGGTACCGCCTAGACTATATGGACTCCCGAAGGTTCACAAAGAGGGGTTACCATTACGCCCCATTGTCAGCAACATCAGGGCACCTACATATTTGTTGGCCAAATACCTGACGGGAATATTAAGTCCTTATGTGGGTAAATGCCCTCATCACATCCGTAATTCCGTGGATTTTGTTAAACGCCTTGATAGCTTCAGGTTGGATGAGTCAGATATCATGGTGAGTTTTGACGTCGTTTCCTTGTTTACGAGGATACCCCTGCGAGAGTCACTAGAATTGATTAGTCGGAAGTTTGACGAGAAGATCACTGAACTTTTTAGGCATGTCTTGACTTCCACGTATTTTCTTTTTAATGGAGAATACTACGAACAAACGGAGGGAGTCGCCATGGGTAGCCCATTCTCACCGGTGGTAGCGAATTTGTACATGGAGAACTTCCAGGAGGAAGCCCTGTCGTCATCCGTATGGAAACCTACTTGCTTTTTCCGTTACGTGGACGACACGTTCGTCATCTGGCCACATGGTATGGATAAACTCCTTGACTTCCTTACACATCTAAACTCCATACACCCCAACATCAAATTCACTATGGAGACTGAAACGGAGGGTAAATTACCTTTCCTTGACGTCTTGGTCAAGAGAAGGGCTGACGGCACCTTAGGTCATGGGGTGTATCGGAAGACAACGCACACTGATCTGTATTTGCACGCAGACAGCTGCCACCACCCTTCACAGAGGAATGGGGTACTTAAAACTCTAGTACATAGGGCGCGCACCATCTCTGACGCAGAGAGTCTACCCCAGAAATTGCAACATCTGAGAACTGTATTTCGAAAGAATGGGTACTCAGAGTGGCAGATTCAACGTGCTCTCCGCCCAACCACTGCAGCACAACCTGTTGAGATGGATGAAGTCACGAGGGAGGAGGTAGGCACCGCATTTATTCCATACACAGGCGCACTCTCGGGGAAAATCGCCCGCATTCTGAAGAAACACCGGGTCGGAACTGTGTTTTGTCCTCCGAATAAAACCCGTGCACTGGTGGGGAGCGCCAAAGATGACCTCGGTTTGAGGAAGGCCGGCGTGTACCAGATTCCGTGACAATGTGGCAAGTCGTATATTGGTTAGACGATGCGTACCGTCGAGGATTGATGCCGTGAACACCCGAGGCACACTCGACTGATGTATCCGAGCAAGTCGGCGGTCGCTGAACATTGTTTGTCGGAAAATCACGCTATGGAGTATGACCGCACGAGGATTCTGGTACAGACGTCGAGATACTGGGACAGCGTTGTTAGAGAGGCCGTCGAAATTCGCACTAATGACGACCTCATAAACCGTGACTGTGGCTATAATCTTAGCAAGGCTTGGGAACCAGCGATTGGGTTAATCAAGAGTAAATCGAGCAAACGTATAGTTGTGACGACCACGGCGGACATAGCCATCACACCGACGTCATCTCAGACGCCGTCGCAATCTGTTCCACCGCGTGGCCGTGGCGCGGGGCGCGGACGGCGGAGGGAGCGCGCCGCGGGCGGAGGGTATTTAAATCGGCCGCCGCCGCGACCGAACCCAGTTCCCTCTGAGCAGCCATAGCGTACGGATCTCCGTGCCGGCACGTTCACAGGAGCTCAGTCTGTCAGTTCACCTGATGATGGCGACATGTATGATCGCCGAAATATTGTGCCCGTTGGACACTATAGACCGTCAGTACACCCGTGGATATTTTGATTATCATAAGGGTTATTGTTTGTTTATGCTCCCGAGTATTTATTAATTGAAAATGGCAAGGAGTCTTTTTTTCGCTCTGTTTATAGCTCTTGTACCTATAATGAATCCAGCTCTGAAAAGATTTAACAAATGAAATTTAATCGTGATTGTGCCAAAATATTTAACTCAGAAAATTGATTAAGTAAAATCTAATAATTTTTCACTCGCCAGAAACCCGACTTACTACAGTTACTCTAAGGGATACGTTCAAATTTAATAAATGAAACTCCAAAATAATGCAAATTTCCCGTGTATACCGTTGGCCAAACAAATTGTAATATCTCTCGATCTACAAAAAGCAAGCAATCTCATTCATTGTTCCATAAAAACACGGGAGAACTGCCGGATATCAGTAACTTCCTGCCACGATATTTCGGCGCAGAGTCTTCTGGCCATCTTCAGGTGAATGCCACTGTAGTAGTACTGGCGAGTACGCGCTGAGCTCCGCTATTTAAAGCCTTCTGAGGTGACATTGCGCATGCGCCGCTCAGTGCGCGCGTTCATAACGGCTCCGTGCGCTGCGCCTCGCGCCGTCCACTGTGAAAGCCTGGCGTATCGGTGTCAGGTCGATTTCCATCTTTATGCAGATAACTACGTCGACTACGAAGTTTCTCTATAACAGGATTCCAAGCAGAGTTCAGCTGATAACCGCTATCTCGATTGATGAGAGTCTCGTTGTCAGACAATCTTATTTCCACAGCTTCATTGATAATCGAGCTCCAAAAGTTGGATGTATGGGCTAAAATTTTTGTGTCGTTGTAATTCATGGAATGGTCTGTGGAAATACAATGTTCGGCGATTGCGGACTTGGTGGGTTGGAGAAGGCGAGTATGCCGTTGGTGTTCCACAATGCGTTCCTGCACAGTTCGTGTTGTTTGCCCTATATATGATTTGCCGCATTCACACGGAATTTTGTAAACACCTGGTTTACGCAGGCCCAGGTCGTCTTTAACGGATCCCACCAGTGATGAAATTTTGGAAGGAGGGCGAAAGATGACTCTCACTTGATACTTTCTCAATATTCTCCCTATCTGTGAAGAAATATTCCTATATAGGAATATTCCTATATAGGAATATTCCTATATAGGAATATTCCTATATTGCGCTACTGCTACGGTCGCAGGTTCGAATCCTGCTTCGGGCATGGATGTGTGTGATGTCCTTAGGTTAGTTAGGTTTAAGTAGTTCTACGTTCTAGGGGACTGATGACCTCAGATATTAAGTCCCATAGTGCTCAGGGGCATTTGAACCAACCCAAACACATATTATTAGTATTGTTGTTACTGTTATTGTTATTTGAGTAGAGACCACGCAGGGTCACGGGAAGCATTCTGACTTTCTTGAGGAGTCTTTCTGATCTTTACTACTCTCATTGTTATCGATTGTATCTCCACATGCTGTGTCCCTCGTTTTTTGTGATCTTCATTCTCAGACCCAGCATTACACTTGTATATTTGTGTATGTTTCTGTATATGTTTCTGTCTTCAATTTCTGTTGATCGATCCTCTTGTTTGTATGTCAGAATTCTGTTGGTGAGTCTCATTGGTGGCGTTCTGCTGATATTCTCTTGGAACTTTAACCTTCTTTTTCTGACATCTACAGCTAAGTTTAACATGTTTGTAGCGTTTAGTCTCTATCCCTCTTCTGTCAGCTTTAGGCCGTGAATTTTCCTCACGATTCTGCGCTCTTCCTTCAGTATGCTTCCCAAGTCGCTTTCGTATGGAGTATAGCGTCCAACTTGCATACCGGCTTGAGTACTGTGTTGTTTGAATGGACATGCATTTCTTTTTATATACGTCTTGTATTTTGACGTAAATTCGCTCCATATTTTGGAATCTAGTCGTCTGTGAGATCTTTTCTCCTCTTAGGGGCTCGAGGATTTTACCTTGGTATTTGAAAAGATTAACTCTGTTTATCTTACTGTATTCTGTGTATAACTTCTGGTTATTTTGTTCTGAACTTAAGAATTCAGATTTTTTGAAAGAAATTTGCACATCAAACTTTTCTGCATTTTCTTTTACTATCGTACATGTCTTGATTACAATTGCCTCGTTATCCGTGAGTGAGATTTTTATCTTGTCCCGCGGCCATTCTAGTCATTTTGATTTCCAGGGTTCTTAGATTTTTCAGTTCATTTCTTTACATTCCCCATTGTTTTGTCCAGGACTTGGTTGAACAATACTCGTAGTCGGAATAATACGTCGCCTTAGCGAACCCCGGTTTTGATCATGAAGGGGATCAGAGATTCCACCCACGAATTTAAGCTTCGATTTTGTGCCAATGAATAACTGCCTGATTAGTCGTATTGTTTTAGGGTCGAGTCACTAGTCTCCTAAGGTGCTGAACAAGGATTGTCGATCAACAGAATCATAAGCTTTCTTGTAATCCACGTAAGTGCAAATGATTGGACTATTCCAGATAGCCTTGTATTTTAGAATTGTTTTCTCACTGAAGATTTGTTCTGTAAATGAACGACAGGGGTGGAAGCCAGCTTGGTATTCACTAGATTTGTGTTATAGCTGCTCAATTATTAATTGTATCAATGTTGAAGTGTGTCTTTCCATATACCTGCGTTCCTCGTTGGAATTGATATTCCTTCACTCCTCGAAGCGCAACTTCGGTTAATAAATGTGTAGTCTTAACTGGACCTTGAATGACTTCGTTTTTGGACAACCAGTTGAGTAGGTTAATAAGAGATTGTGTGTTCTTGATCCGACACTGTATCCAGTTAGTAGGGCCACCTTTTGGTTTCATTTTAACGGCAGATTCACTCACAGTATATTAGCTGTACGATGCGCACCTTGGATAGGTAACTGTCTTCACGCGAGGTCCATTAGGCGGTCTCCTTTCAAACTCAAATTCCCTAGCGGCTCGGTCGGCAGCTTGCAAGTAGACAAAATAAAACCGAACCGAAAAATATTTCATGCACATGAAGATAGGCAACCCAACTTACACCATTGCAACCACTACAGACGATGTAAGCTGGTAGTGTATCTCAGTGTGCATCAAATACTTTCCTGGATAATTTTATTTTGTCCACATTGCACAACGAAATCTTGCCGAGGTCGACGAATAGTTTTCAGAAGCTGAAATTGATGAAGCTGAATCATACGCAGCATTATCGTTTCCCATTATATCGAAAATGAGAGACAAGATTATTCCAGAAAAAGTAATGATAAAATTAGAAACATTGTTATCTAATTTTCTTAGGGTTTCTTTGACTTGGTTGAATGTGCAAGCTGTTGAAGTGCAAGAATTTAAAAATAACGTAGGGCTTTACCTTCCACATTAACAGGGGCAGTGTAGTCTTCTATAACAATCTCCAAAATACAGAGGAGGTACAATAAAACTTGCACCGTAAGACAGGCAACCTAGTTTGCATCATCAGACCTCGGAGCGGATGACGCAAATTTCGTTGCCTATCTTAAGGTATATGAAATACAGGGCTATTACAAATGATTGAAGCGATTTCATAAATTCATTGTAGCTCCATTCATTGACATATGGTCACGACACACTACAAATATGTAGAAAAACTCATAAAGTTTTGTTCGGCTGAAGCCGCACTTCAGGTTTCTGCCGCCAGAGCGCTCGAGAGCGCAGTGAGACTAAATGGCGACAGGAGCCGAGAAAGCATATGTCGTGCTTGAAATGCACTCACATCAGTCAGTCATAACAGTGCAACGACACTTCAGGACGAAGTTCAACAAAGATCCACCAACTGCTAACTCCATTGGGCGATAGTATGCGCAGTTTAAAGCTTCTGGATGCCTCTGTAAGGGGAAATCAACGGGTCGGCCTGCAGTGAGCGAAGAAACAGTTGAACGCGTGCGGGCAAGTTTCACGCGTAGCCCGCGGAAGTCGACGAATAAAGCAAGCAGGAAGCTAAACGTACCACTGCCGACGGTTTGGAAAATCTTACGGAAAAGGCTAAAGCAGAAGCCTTACCGTGTACAATTGCTACAAGCCCTGACATCCGACGACAAAGTCAAACGCTTTGAATTTTTGGCACGGTTGCAACAGCTCATGGAAGAGGATGCGTTCAGTGTGAAACTTGTTTTCAGTGATGAAGCAACATTTTTTCTTAATAGTGAAGTGAACAGACACAATGTGCGAATCTGGACGGTAGAGAATCCTCACACATTCGTGCAGCAAATTCGCAATTCACCAAAAGTTAATGTGTTTTGTGCAATTTCACGGTTTAAAGTTTACGGCCCCCTTTTCTTCTGCGAAAAAAACGTTACAGGACGCGTGTATCTGGACATGCCGGAAAATTGGCTCATGCCACAACTGGAGACCGACAGCGCCAACTTCATCTTTCAACAGGAGGGTGCTCCACCGCACTTCCATCATGATGTTCGGCATTTCTTAAACGGGAGATTGGAGGAGGAGGAGGAGGAGGAGGAGGAGATTAGTGTTTAACGTCCCGTCGACAACGAGGTCATTAGAGACGGAGCGCAAGCTCGGGTGAGGGAAGGATGGGGAAGGAAATCGGCCGTGCCCTTTCAAAGGAACCATCCCGGCATTTGCCTGAAGCGATTTAGGGAAATCACGGAAAACCTAAATCAGGATGGCCGGAGACGGGATTGAACCGTCGTCCTCCTGAATGCGAGTCCAGTGTGCTAAGCACTGCGCCACCTCGCTCGGTAGGAGATGGGAAAACCGATGGATCGGTCGTGCTGGAGATCATGATCAGCAATTCATGTCATGGCCTCCACGCTCTCCCGACTTAACCCCATGCGATTTCTTTCTGTGGGATTATGTGAAAGATTCAGTGTTTAAACCTCCTCTACCAACAAACGTGCCAGAACTGCGAGCTCGCATCAACGATGCTTTCGAACTCATTGATGGGGACATGCTGCGCCGAGTGTGGGAGGAACTTGATTATCGGCTTGATGTCTGCCGAATCACTAAAGGGGCACATATCGAACATTTGTGAATGCCTAAAAAAACTTTTTGAGTTTTTGTATGTGTGTGCAAAGCATTGTGAAAATATCTCAAATAATAAAGTTATTGTAGAGCTGTGAAATCGCTTCAATGATTTGTAATAACCCTGTATTTTCCGGAACACTTTTATTTTGCGCACCCTGTATAAAAACGAAGTGGGCAAGGAACACTCTCAGAAGCTTCTATCAAAGTTATTTGATACGCATTGACTGAAAAAAATGGCAACATCAAAAATATTCATTGTAGAGTAATAAATTTCTGGAATATAGTGGTCTAGGTGACATATGTAAGTAGTAATGCTGCAAGATAAGAGATTATTGTAAGCGTGAGTGAAGTCATTGTAAATGCGAAATGCTGGTACATTAATAACCGGTGTAATGACCATAATGTTGAATGCAAGAATGCAAATATGCGTGCATTCTGTTGTACAGATGTCGGATGCCGGTTTGTGGGATTGTTGGATTAACTTCCGCGCCTGTTGCACGTGGTCGGTAGATACAAGGAGGGTGTATAACGCTGAATGTGTCCCTCGATGATGTTCCATATGTGCCCGATTGGACGCAGATATAGTGATCGAATAGGACAAGGAAACATGTCGGCAGTTTGTAGAGCATGTTGGGCTACAAAGCAGTAAGTGGGCGAGCGTTGTCCTGTTGGAAAACACCCCCTGTAATGCTGCTCACGAAAGGCAGAGCAACACGTCGAATCTCCAGACTGACATATGTGCAGTCAGGGTGTGTCGGATACCCACGAGTGTGCTACTGTTGTCAGATAAACTCGCATCCCGGACCGTAACATCAGGTGTGGGTTCAGTGTGTCTAGCGCGCTGTCACGTTGGTTGCATGCCCTCAACTGGCCTCCTTCTAACCAACAAACAGCCATCACCGACACAGAGACTAAATCACCTTACATCACAAAAGACAACGTATCTCCACCATGCCCATCAGTCAGCTCTCCCTTGGCACCATTGGAGTCGCAAATGGCGGTGGTTCGGGTTCAGTGGAATGCACACTATAGGGCGCTGGTCTCGAAACTGGTAGTTATGTCACTGTGCTGCCAGCTTCTGCTCAAATTACAGCTGCAGATACAGTACGATGCACCACAGCAATACACAGAGTGCCATAGTCTCCACTCTTGGGAGTGCCACGAGGCCGTCCGGAATCCCGTCTTCTCGCGACTTTATATTTTCGTGACTACCGCTGCCAGCTGTCACGTACAGCGGTTACATTCCTACCAAGCCTTTCTACAATATGCCAGAAGGAACATCCATCTCGTCGTAGCTCTATTACAGGACATCTTTCAAATTCTGTAAGGTGTTGGTAATGGCGTCTGTGTCTCTATGAAGGTATTCTTGAAACATCAAGCTATCACGGCCAGAGTCAAAAGTAACTAATGCTCACGACGGTTGCAGCATGCATTTAAAGCAAACTAATTTGTAGAAAGCTTTTGTTTTGTCGTATAACTCCTTCTCGTTGCTGCGATTTTTTCCAGTCAGTTTATACAGTTGTTAACACATAGACAAACTTCTTTATAAAATTATTAAAAACTACACAACAGGTTCCGCTTTGGTTTAATCACATCCTCAGGTTTATACATATAACTAATTTAACATTGTTTCGTTAATATATGCTATGTCTAAACACTTCGGATGGCGTTCGGACTGCCAGAACAGCCTGAGTTGGATGATTACGAGATGAAACAAAAATTTTTTAAAATCCATTCAAAAGGCAAGATAGCACAAAATATTTCTTTATTCAAGACAACTGGTTTCAACAATAGTAGCTGTTATCTGTTTTATAGGACTGTTGAAACCGATTGCCTTAAATAAAGAAATGTTTTGTTCGATCTTGGCTTCTGAATAGTTTTTAGCAACTGAAACTGATCGCCCTTCAATACTCTCATAATAAGAAAATGCAGTAAAAAAATTCCAGTGTGTAGCAGGCGCAGGCAGGGTACATGACCACTGCGAGTCGCGGGTATGGATGAGTGATGAAAAATCAACAATTCGCGGGAAAGCCTCACTGTGAAGGCGGGACTATGGGTGAAGTAGGAAAACCAGAACACCGAACAGCCGAACCGACGTATTCCCGTTGAAACTGCCAGATCGCCCAATGCCTAAGAGCAGGGGTCAGCAAGACGTATGGCAAAATTTTAATAGTTATTATTAAAAAAATTAAAAATTTCTGTACTGTATCTAAGCTGTGGATGACAAACCGTAAAATCATATGTTAACAGAGTTGTATTCTGAGTATAACGCTAAGCTATATCGTAAAATATGTTGTAGTTCTGGCTACGGAAGGCTGTGTAGTTATGCATGTTATCTCTATGAAATTCAGATTTACGGTATTCGGTGATGCTACATCGTCTTTTATAGTCAGTACTTAATATAGTGGCAAAAGTAAAGAAAACAGAACGCTGAGTGCTATTGAAGTACGTAACAGCACCGTAAAACAGTGCTACTGACCTAGTGCTGTGGCTCCAGTGAATTCAACGTCCACCAGACACTCAATGCTTCCTTACAGTCGCAAAGGATTTCGATACTGATTGCGGAGGTCACTGTTGAGGCGTAAATAAATTAAAGCAAGTAAGCAGTCTGATAAACCTGCGTTGTGGCATTTAACAAGTGCAATGAGAGCAGGTATATGACACCGAGAGGGTAACATGGGAAGTCTACACGAACGGCGTACAAAAGCTCGGAACACTCAAATCGCTAACTGTTGGAGCATCCCGAAATGAAATGGTTCATGCAAATAGCGTGCGGGGGCCGCGGAGAAGGAAGCAGCGCGTTAGCAGATAAGCATCTCCGTCCCGAGACCTGACGTCACGAATGGTTTAGCCTCTCCGACCGCAGCCGCTTTCACACCCAGCCTCCCCCTGCCGTACCCAACTCCTCCCTCTTGCCACCGCGCCCCTCGCTATCTCTTCCAGGCACTGCCGCCGGTATAAGAATGGCTGTGCCCCGCTACCCCTTTTGCGCAGACAACCGGCTTCACACCTCCCACACCAGCGTCTGATTTGATAAGCCAGTTCCCAGGCTAACGTTAAGGCCGTCACTTTGTGCCTTAATTAAAACTTGAGAACTTCCCCGCACGCCGCAGAAAAAGTCGGGGACCCACAAATGCGACGACGGCAGCTTTGTCGACGTCGTGGTCGAGAATAAAAGGACGAAAAAAATTCGTCGGGGCAAGTATGCTGCGCTTAGTCGTACAACACTAGTATTCTCATGCAGAGCAATTTGTTCACAAAGGCACAAAAACGGAATACAGGCCATTTATCACTCATTGGAAGGACGTTCAAGCCCCTCGTGGCAAGAGATAAGGTCCACATTTGAAGGCAATGCTTCACTTGTTATACCTTGCCGTCAGAGTCGATAACGTGTCCATATAAAAGCAAGTGGAATATACAGTCATTGCACATACAGGATGGTCAGAAAAGGTTTGAAAAGCTTGTATAGGTATTGCAGCAATTCTTGTGCTGAGAAATAATTGTCCAGAAAAAAATTCGATACGTTGCACCGTTTGCAAGTTAATTTGCATTTAAGTGAGCCAAACAGTCCGTTGTGCAAGCAACTTCAAGACGCCGGTCAGAGACGACGTCATCGAACGTGTTCTTCGTTTGGGTTCGAACAAAAGAGTGATACAAAAGATGGACATGAGGCGGCAGTAAGGATCAAACCCCAAGCAAAGCCAGAGCAGTCCTGTGCGCTATCATCTGTGCCATGAGAACCATTGATACTATTTGTAACTGGAGTAGTTTAAATTTCACGCGCAAGAGCCTCATTGACTAACTTCAGCGACAGTTAAACTGGAAACTGCGTAACGAATCGAAACTTTTTCTTAACAGTTATTTCCTAGCACAATCAACCCCGCAAACCTCTTGCAAGCTTTTCAGACTGTTTCTAACCACCATATATAGCCGAAGCTGAAGCAGTTCAGTAACTGCGACTGTTTTTAGCATGAACGATCAAGTGTCTGTTTCGGCATATTGATCTCTAAAAGGCCTGTCATATGTGCTGATGGCCTAAGTGTAATGAAAATAGCCTGAACACATTCTTATCAGACACAATCGAGAAAATAAAGAAACAGGTTCACAGCTTTCTTGAGGGTAGGCAGACGGCCGGTGTGGCCGAGCGGTTCCAGGCGCTTCAGTCTGGAACCACGCGACCGCTACGGTCGCAGGCTCGAAACCTGCCTCGGGCATGGATGTGTGTGATTTTCTTAGGTTAGTTAGGTTTCTGTAGTTCTAAGTTCTAGGGGACTGATGACCTCAGAAGTTAAGTCCCATAGTGCTCAGAGCCGTTTATCCTTTTTTTTTTTAGGTTAGACATTTTTCTGCGTAGTCTGTTTCATTTTGAAATAATCACTCAACTAATTAACCCTTTGTTGATCACGTTATCTGCGTTGCTTACATTTCTATAAGAAGTGTAAGCATAATATACAGTGTTTCAAAATGATTCTTTCAAATTAATGCAGGAGGTACAGAACTTCAAAACAAATATATTTCGATCAGGGAAGTATGGTCTCTGAAGTCATTGCGTAATATTAGGGAACATTTTGTTAATGGCTTTGACGTAAGCTTTTGTGTCAATGCCGCTGAATGGGAATGTGTACTGACATTCAAAACTGCTGTACGTACCGATGGTTGGGTCTGAGGTCTGCTTGGAAATACACCGATTCATTCACAAGCATTGCCAACTTGTGACAACAACTGTGACTTCTTCTAAGCACAGGGGTTGAGTCACCTTGTGACAACTGTGAACATCGAGCGGTTTACAAAGGCTGTCTCAAAAAATCACCCACAAACTTCAGCGACACTTTCCTTACACGAAAACAGGGGAGAAGTACCTGGTAATCAAGGTCTCGCAACCATATACCTTAAGAGATAAGGGCACTTGTTTAACTTCGTTATTATGGAACACATCTCTTCTACTGCAAGCTCGTTTCATTTCATATTTTGGAAGGAGTTAGTATGGATGGAAACAAGAAAAAAGTCTAGTAAATAAGGGCTCTAAAACGCAAAGTTGTTTATCCAACAATTTTTATTGTTTTGGTCCATACTACCTCCTCTCAAAATATGAAAAGCCAGGAGCTGGCAGTAGAAGCGATGTGTTTCATCGAAGATGAACAAATGCTCTTACTTCTTAAGGTATGCATTTAAATCCCGTGTTTACTAGATATTTTTTTACTTGTTTCCGTATAAGGTACCTGTCCCTAAAGCTTTTCGGTGTTTCGTTCGGCCACGGTGGTTGTGCTAAAGCGACTGACACTCATCTGGTATACTACATCTGGTATACGAGCTGCAGTGAGAGAGTATCGACAGTGCTTTCTCTACCGACGTGTCCCAGAGCACCAAATATTCGGACATCTGTATCGCCTTTCGTGCAAGTATGCGATACAGGTTGGAATCGAACAGTGCGAGCTCCTGATAGGGAAGGCGACATTCCGCGGCATGTTGAAGGCTCCAAGTACACAACGTACTGACCACATCCTTGGTGTCGGACATACCCTTGTGTAGAATGTGTTATATAACCAGCAGCTTCATTCTTCCCATCTCTATCACGTGGCAGCACCAATATCACTATATATTCCACTAAGCTTGCAGTTCGTACAATGGTTTTTACATCACTTTGCTCTTCACCCTTTTTTCCGACCGACATCCACTACCGACAAGGCTTTGTTTTAGCCGTCAAACCTGTTCCAATATCCACCATTTGCATGTTTGAGCACATGTTCTGTGTTAATGTGTGGGTCAGCTTTCATGGTGACAGGTAGACTACATCATAGATTCTACCATTTCGCCTCAACGAACGGAGATATTGCCTCTTCGTGGAACATGTTTTGCCCGAACTGTTGGAGTAAGTAGCTCTGAATGTCAGACAAAGGATAAACTTCCATCACGATGAGGTGACAGCCAATTTCAGAGCGGCCTTGGGGAACTGATGGATCAGCCGAGCTGGCCGCCGTGACCGAGCTGTCCTAGGCGCTTCAGTCTGGAACCGCGCTGGTGCTACGGTCGCAGGTTCGAATCCTGCCTCGGGCATGGATGTGTGTGATGTCCTTACGTTAGTTAGGTTTAAGTAGTTCTAAGTTCTAGGGGACTGATGACCTCAGATGTTAAGTCACATAGTGCTCAGAGCCATTTGAACCATTGAACAAAATTATCATTGTTTTCTTCTGCGCACTTTCACTAGCCGTTGTCCTTTATTTAGACTGCCGTTTTGACTCCGGTGTGTGATAATGGATCCACGTTTCATCAACATTCACAAATCGACGTAAAAAGTCGCGATTACCGTTAAATATCGCCAGCATATTATGCACACCCTCAGTCGAGGTGCCCACAGCCTCAGCATTCTCACGAATTTTTATTCGGCACTCCTGCATTACCATATCACAGATTTTGTGAGTGGTTCCCTTTGTTGTGACCTTAGTTGTATGGCTGGAGCGCGCTTCGTATTGCTACTTCTCCGACCGCGTTTAAATTCATTAATCAGGACGTAAAAGGTCTTCAGTGAAGATACAGAGTCCCCGGGAACTTCATGCAGTTCTGTTTCAATTTTCATGGTAATCCGACAATTCAAATTAAAATGTGTAATAACAGCACGAAACTCCGTTCGACACACTAATCACTTCAGAAGGCTGTCAACAATCAACCGAACGCTTTACACAGCTAAAATTCTTTATGCGGTCCTCGGAATCATCAAACTCACCAACTATGAAGGCGCAAAAATTTTCTATTCTTTGAGGGAAATTTTCCATACTTATGAGTCCATTGGCAACAGTCGTGCCGCAGTGGATACATCGGCTCCCGTCATTAAGCGCTGTCGGTTGTGGCCGGCATTTGGATGGGTGACCATCCCGGCCGCCATGCGCTGTTGCCACTTTTCGGGGTGCACTCGGCCTCGTGATGCCAATTGAGGAGATAATCGACCGAATAGTAGTACCTCCTGTCAAAGAAAACCCATCCTAGCGACCGGGAGAGCGGTGTGCTGACCACACGCCCCCCCCCCCCCCCCCCCGCCACCACATTCCGCATCCTCATTTGAGGATGACATGGCGGTCCGATGGTCCAGATGGGCCACTTGTGGCCTGAAGATGGAGTGCTTTTATCAGTCCACCAATATCCTGAATTTTCGGGAGATGATACCTATCTGTAGCCCGTGCGCTTTTATAAAAATTACGATTTATTAGTGAATAGGATACAGCGATATTTACGCTTTCAAGTTCCCAACCTCATTCTCGGATTATGTGTGAGCTGAAATTTCAATGCAGGTTTCGACGTTGTATAATTTCATATTGATTTCTTGTACAGTCTGAGCTATGTCGTACGTACTGTTGTATCATATTTTTGGTGTCATCATACCGACACTTGCTCATTTTACGATGCTTTCAAATACCTTTATGTATGATATAGGTCAGCCTGCACAAGAAATCAATATAAACGTATATTATGACAAAACCTCTGTTCGAATTTCAACCCACACAGAATCCGGGACTGAGGTTGTTCATTAATAAATAGTGATTAATTATTGGTTTAAAAATGATAGTTCAAATTATTTAGTGAAGTGACTTACAGAAGTAATGAAATGCATTATTTTACGCGTGGTGCTTTAGGGGATGATCAGTTCACTTTGAGAGTAATAAAAGAACAACGAGGCAGTACGTTGCATTAGATGATAATACGCACGTTAAGTGCTTACCTCTCAGGTGCATTCTCCTCGCAGCAGGTGCTATGAAATCGGTAACGAATGTGAAACACGATTGTTAAAAGCTAATCACAACCAGCGCTTACAGCCCACATCCATAGTCGGCGGGGAAAGAGGGGCTTACGGAACGAAATTTCTCATTTGTGCAGTGACAGCTGAATGTCGAGCGGATTAAGCTCCCAATTAGCTCGTGGCAGTTTTGAATTGCCTTTCGACGTGACGCCGTAAAGAGCGCAGGTGTTCGGTCATTAAACTGGAACTGCCGAGGCTTAAGCTTTCCCGCACGATCTCTCTCAGCGATTCTGCTGTGAGCGAATTAACAGCGCGTTCACGCCGCGTTCCTAGGTGCGACGATTATCAGGTAGCACCTGCGTTCACGGCTGTGACGTCACCACACCGATACAGAGATACGGCTGCAAGGATATTACATTAAGAGACTGACAGATTTAAGTTACAGGTCTTGTGATCGGAGGTAGTAAGTTTCAAATTTCTGTTCGGCTATAGTATTTTACATCTTTCACCTAAGTTTACATCTTTCACCTAAACTAATTTACACTCCTGGAAATTGAAATAAGAACACCGTGAATTCATTGTCCCAGGAAGGGGAAAGTTTATTGACACATTCCTGGGGTCAGATACATCACATGATCACACTGACAGAACCACAGGCACATAGACACAGGCAACACAGCATGCACAATGTCGGCACTAGTACAGTGTATATCCACCTTTCGCAGCAATGCAGGCTGCTATTCTCCCATGGAGACGATCGTAGAGATGCTGGATGTAGTCCTGTGGAACGGCTTGCCATGCCATTTCCTCCTGGCGCCTCAGTTGGACCAGCGTTCGTGCTGGACGTGCAGACCGCGTGAGACGACGCTTCATCCAGTCCCAAACATGCTCAATGGGGGACAGATCCGGAGATCTTGCTGGCCAGGGTAGTTGACTTACACCTTCTAGAGCACGTTGGGTGGCACGGGATACATGCGGACGTGCATTGTCCTGTTGGAACAGCAAGTTCCCTTGCCGGTCTAGGAATGGTAGAACGATGGGTTCGATGACGGTTTGGATGTACCGTGCACTATTCAGTGTCCCCTCGACGATCACCAGTGGTGTACGGCCAGTGTAGGAGATCGCTCCCCACACCATGATGCCGGGTGTTGGCCCTGTGTGCCTCGGTCGTATGCAGTCCTGATTGTGGCGCTCACCTGCACGGCGCCAAACACGCTTACGACCATCATTGGCACCAAGGCAGAAGCGACTCTCATCGCTGAAGACGACACGTCTTCATTCGTCCCTCCATTCACGCCTGTCGCGACACCACTGGAGGCGGGCTGCACGATGTTGGGGCGTGAGCGGAAGACGGCCTTACGGTGTGCGGGACCGTAGCCCAGCTTCACGGAGACGGTTGCGAATGGTCCTCGCCGATACCCCAGGAGCAACAGTGTCCCTAATTTGCTGGGAAGTGGCGGTGCGGTCCCCTACGGCACTGCATACGATCCTACGGTCTCGGCGTGCATCCGTGCGTCGCTGCGGTCCGGTCCCAGGTCGACGGGCACGTGCACCTTCCGCCGACCACTGGCGACAACATCGATGTACTGTGGAGACCTCACGCCCCACGTGTTGAGCAATTCGGCGGTACGTCCACCCGGCCTCCCGCATGCCCACTATACGCCCTCGCTCAAAGTCCGTCAACTGCACATACGGTTCACGTCCACGCTGTCGCGGCATGCTACCAGTGTTAAAGACTGCGATGGAGCTCCGTATGCCACGGCAAACTGGCTGACACTGACGGCGGCGGTGCACAAATGCTGCGCAGCTAGCGCCATTCGACGGCCAACACCGCGGTTCCTGGTGTGTCCGTTGTGCCGTGCGTGTGATCATTGCTTGTACAGCCCTCTCGCAGTGTCCGGAGCAAGTGTGGTGGGTCTGACACACCGGTGTCAATGTGTTCTTTTTTCCATTTCCAGGAGTGTAGTTAAAAGATTAGTACAATTCATGGAAGGTATTACTGAATAGTCGTACTCAAATAGATAAAAATGAACAGTCGAAAGAACTGAAATCATGCAGATTTCAAAATTATTTTAAAATTAAACTGTGTAAAACATTTTCATGCCTTTACCAAGGCGTGTACTTTATAATATACTCTCGAGACATTGCACGTCATATTTTGTAGTGATATCTTCCGGGAACTGTGGATGCTGGCATGGAGTTCCAGTACGACCTAACCCATGCTCTGGAAACGAGCGATCGAGATAGTTACTCAGTGCACGTGAATGACGTGGAGACTTTCTCACTTGCTAGAAATATACGATAAATCTCAATCGGATACACATCAATAATTTTCAATGCATCTGCGGCGGAGGGTATTCGGTTGACACAAACATTTTCTAGTATGCTTCTGTGGACGATGTGAACATTCTAATCTTCATTTCACTATCCCCATAGTAGCAATTCATAGCAGGCTGAAGTATATTCCTTAATTCGTCACGTAACAGTATTTCCTGAAGCTTTGTATGTTTTCGAGGGAAATATGGCGTCCGTGATGAAGCAGCTACCAGTTTAGGTGTCTCAGCATCTCAGTGTCGATCTTCCACAGGCCAGACAAATCTGTGACATTCTTGGTGTCTCTCTTTGTACACAATTGATAGATCCTGTCAGTCCTCTTTGATCTACATTGCACACAATTGAGTGGGATGGATGAGCATTATAGAGAGACTGCCTTTTCCCAGCAGTCTGTCAGTGAACGGAGGTCTACCACTGAAGTAACCCACCAAAAATTTCGTCTGTGGCTAGGTATACCATCCCTTAGGTACAAACACTCTTCCCCAACAACTTTAAATGTAATCGAAAACTGACTAAATATTTTTCAGCTTTTGTTTCCACACAGTTCTCTCTCACGTATGGAAGCCTCGGGTTACTTATTTATTTATTTACACGTCAAGTTCCGTAGGACCAAATTGAGGAGAAAATCTCCAAGGGCATGTATCGTATCAGTACTTGAAATTACAACATAAAAGTAATAGATAAAAACTAAATGTTTATTAACCCTGAAAAAGTCATTCAATAAGTTAAAGTAAATGCAATCAACAATACAATAAGAATCAGCTTAATTTTTCAATGAATTCCTCGACAGAGCAGAAGGAGGGAGCCATAAGGCGATTCTTCTGTTTCGTTTTGAAAGCGGGTGGATTACTGCTAAGATTTTTGAATTCGAGTGCTAGCTTATTAAAAATGGATTCAACAGTATACTGCACACCTTTCTTCACAAGAGTTAAGGAATTTCGATCCAGATGCAGGTTTGATTTCTGCCGAGTATTAACTGAGTGAAAGCTGTTTATTCTTGAGAATAAGCTAATATTGTTATTAAGAAACAACATTAAGGAATATATATACTGAGTGGCTAATGGAAAATACCCAGACTGGTGAACAGGGGTCGACAATATGTTCGTGAATTTACACCACTTATTGCCCGAACCGCCCGTTTCTGAACCAAAAATATCCTTTTAGAGTGGGATGAGTTACTCCAAAATATAATACCATACGACATAAGCGAATGAAAATCAGAAAAGTAGACTAATTTACGTGTCGAACGATCACTCACTTCAGATACCGTTCGAATAGTGAAAATGGCAGCATAAAGTCTTTGAACAACATCCAGAATTTGTGCTTTCCATGACAGTTTACTATCAATCTGAACACCTAGAAATTTGAACTGTTCAGTTTCACTAATCATACGCCTATTCTGTGACATTAAGACGTCAGGTTTTGTCGAACTGTGTGTTAGAAACTGTAAAAGTATGGTCTTACTGTGATTTACCAGTAGTTTACTTTCTACAAGCAATTAACTTAGGTCATGAAGTGCACTATTTGAAACCAAGCCAATGTTGCACACGACATCCTTCACTGCCAAGCTAGTGTCATCAGCAAATAGATACATTTTAGAGTTACCCACAATACTAGATGGCATATCATTTATAGAAACAAGGAACAGGAGTGGTCCCAACACTGATCCATGAGGCACCCCCCTCTTGACCGTACCCCACTCATCCCTACATCACAGGCATTCTCAGCACTGTGAATAATGACCTTTTGCCGTCTGTTGTTAAAGTAAGAGGTGAACCAATTGTGAGATACTCCTCGTATTCCTTAATGGTTCAACTTCTGGAGCAATATTTTGTGATGAACGCAATCAAATCAAAAATATTCCTAGCGTTCCAAACCTTTTGTTTAACCCATCCAGTACCTCACAGAGAAAAGAGAATATAGCATTTTCACTTGTTAAACGACTTTTAAAGTCGAATTGTACATTTGATAGCAAATCGTGTGATATGGAGTGATCAATTATCCTTACATACACAGCCTTTTCAATAACTTTAGCAAACACTGATGGCATAGAAATAGGTCTTCAATTGTCTACATTATCCCTTTGTCCCTTTTCATAAGGCGGCTTTACTACAGAGTACTTAAATCGTTCTGGAAACTGACCATTCCTGAAGGAAAAATTACAAATATGGCTAAATACAGGGCTAACATGTGCAGCACAGTACTTTAATAATCTGCCAGGCACTCCATCCTAATCATGAGAGATCTTAGTCTTCAGCGATTTAATTATTGGCTCACTCTCCCCCTTGTCTGTATCACAGAGTAGTATTTCAGACATCAATCTCGGAAAGGCATTTGCTAAGAAAGTTATATAATTCCCTGTAGAGACTTAATTATTATTTAATTCACCAGGAATCCCAAGAACTTTTTTTAAATACCGTATATATATATATATATATATATATATATATATATATATATATATATATATATATATATCTGATTTATCAGTAACAGAAATATTTTTACTATGAACTGACTTTATATCGTCGACCTTGTGAGCTGACCAGACACTTCCTTCACAACTGACCATATGGTTTTAAATTTATCCTGTGAATTAGCTATTCTATTTGCATACCACGTCCTCTGCATTCCTAATAACATTTTTAAGCACCTTACAATACTGTTTGTAATGAGCTACTGTGGCTTGATTGCGACTACTTGTAACATTTTGATATAATTCTCACTTTGTTCTAAGTGATATCCTTATCCCACTAGTCAGCCACCCAGGCTGACCGTCACTACTAGTACCCAATTTAGAACGTTCTAATTCAAAGCAACTCTCAAAGAGCATGAAAAATGTCTAAAGGAAAGCATTATATACCGGAACTATAAACATCCTGCAACTCTTGTTCCTTAACAATGATTAAAAACCCCTCTATTGCTGTTGGATTAACTTTCCTACGTTGTTTGTAATTACAGGTACATGTGACATTTGTTTCAGTACAAAAGCCTTTTAGTGTTAAAATTTGTGCAGCTTGGTCTGAAAGACCATTGTCCCTTTTACTAACAGAATGTCCATCTACTAATGAAGAATGAAAAAAAACTTTGCATATGGCTGTCTATGGCTGTGCTACTGTTGCCCTGCACCCTAGTTGAAAAAAAAACCGTCTGCAACAGATCATATGAATTTAGGAGATCTACCAACATCCTTTTTCTTGCACCATCAAATACAAAACTAATATTGAAGTCTCCGCATAAAACTAATTTCTCGTACTTCCTACAAAGTGAATCAAGAACCCTCTCTAGCTTGAGCAGAAATGCTCTGAAGTCAGAGTTAGGGGACCAGTAGACAACAACATTTAAAAGTTTGGTTTCACTAAATTCAACTGCCCCTGCACAACATTCAAATATCTGTTCAGTGCAGTGCCGCGATATGTCTATGGACTCAAATGGAATACTGCTTTTTACGTACATAGCCACTCCCCCACCCCGCAAGGAACTCCTTAAAAACAGTAAGCTAATCTGTGTCCTCTATGACTTGTCCATTTTTGGTCAACATCTATAAGTAGTTCACTAACTTTATCTCTAATACCTCTTACATTTTGATGAAATATGCTAATTCCTTCTCTACTTGGAAACCTGACGTCCTCTGAAGGTGGGCCCTTAGTTAGAGGAACTTCTTCTTTTAAGCCGGTATACCTATCAGCTGACTTCAATCTAAAAATTGTGTAGCTCTAACACCTACGACTTCAGGAATTTTGAGAATTTAAGTGACTCTCCCAAGCCTACTAAACGACCACTCGAGGGAAAGCTCTACCCTTCTTTGGATCTGGTCCATCTTTCCTGTTAATTCTATATGATAAGGGTCCCAGAGCGAGTCATCTACTTTCTCCCGTTTGTTGATCCTTCACACACTTTTGAAGACGTGGAGTGTAAACACATCTGTGTAAAATTTCGCCGGCCGAAGTGGCCGAGCGGTTTTAGGCTCTTCGGTCTGGAACCGCGCGACCGCTACGGTCGCAGGTTCGAATCCTGCCTCGGGCATGGATGTGTGTGATGTCCTTAGGTTCGTTAGGTTTAAGTAGTTCTAAGTTCTAGGGGACTGATGACATCAGATGTTAAGTCCCATAGTGCTCAGAGCCATTTCAACCATTTGTCTTAAGTGTCTCGAGATTCCCACGGCAAAGGACCAATCGTGTTGAAATTTCCAAATACACTCCTGGAAATTGAAATAAGAACACCGTGAATTCATTGTCCCAGGAAGGGGAAACTTTATTGACACATTCCTGGGGTCAGATACATCACATGATCACACTGACAGAACCACAGGCACATAGCCACAGGCAACACAGCATGCACAATGTCGGCACTAGTACAGTGTATATCCACCTTTCGCAGCAATGCAGGCTGCTATTCTCCCATGGAGACGATCGTAGAGATGCTGGATGTAGTCCTGTGGAACGGCTTGCCATGCCATTTCCACCTGGCGCCTCAGTTGGACCAGCGTTCGTGCTGGACGTGCAGACCGCGTGAGACGACGCTTCATCCAGTCCCAAACATGCTCAATGGGGGACAGATCCGGAGATCTTGCTGGCCAGGGTAGTTGACTTACACCTTCTAGAGCACGTTGGGTGGCACGGGATACATGCGGACGTGCATTGCCCTGTTGGAACAGCAAGTTCCCTTGCCGGTCTAGGAATGGTAGAACGATGGGTTCGATGACGGTTTGGATGTACCGTGCACTATTCAGTGTCCCCTCGACGATCACCAGTGGTGTACGGCCAGTGTAGGAGATCGCTCCCCACACCATGATGCCGGGTGTTGGCCCTGTGTGCCTCGGTCGTATGCAGTCCTGATTGTGGCGCTCACCTGCACGGCGCCAAACACGCATACGACCATCATTGGCACCAAGGCAGAAGCGACTCTCATCGCTGAAGACGACACGTCTCCATTCGTCCCTCCATTCACGCCTGTCGCGACACCACTGGAGGCGGGCTGCACGATGTTGGGGCGTGAGCGGAAGACGGCCTTACGGTGTGCGGGACCGTAGCCCAGATTCATGGAGACGGTTGCGAATGGTCCTCGCCGATACCCCAGGAGCAACAGTGTCCCTAATTTGCTGGGAAGTGGCGGTGCGGTCCCCTACGGCACTGCGTAGGATCCTACGGTCTTGGCGTGCATCCGTGCGTCGCTGCGGTCCGGTCCCAGGTCGACGGGCACGTGCACCTTCCGCCGACCACTGGCGACAACATCGATGTACTGTGGAGACCTCACGCCCCACGTGTTGAGCAATTCGGCGGTACGTCCACCCGGCCTCCCGCATGCCCACTATACGCCCTCGCTCAAAGT
The DNA here is from genome assembly GCF_023898315.1 of Schistocerca nitens. Lineage (NCBI taxonomy): Eukaryota > Metazoa > Arthropoda > Insecta > Orthoptera > Acrididae > Schistocerca > Schistocerca nitens. The sequence continues at coordinate 76,909,354 of NC_064614.1, forward strand.
CCGTCAACTGCACATACGGTTCACGTCCACGCTGTCGCGGCATGCTACCAGTGTTAAAGACTGCGATGGAGCTCTGTATGCCACGGCAAACTGGCTGACACTGACGGCGGCGGTGCACAAATGCTGCGCAGCTAGCGCCATTCGACGGCCAACACCGCGGTTCCTGGTGTGTCCGCTGTGCCGTGCGTGTGATCATTGCTTGTACAGCCCTCTTGCAGTGTCCGTAGCAAGTATGGTGGGTCTGACACACCGGTGTCAATGTGTTCTTTTTTCCATTTCCGGGAGTGTATATTATTAGGCTGCTTGTTGTTATTTTGCAGCTTGTATTGAAAATACACAATAGGCTTCACTTCCTGTATCAAACACACACCCTATGCAGACGACATTTTTGCGGCTCTGATAGTCTGCTAATTACAACGTAAAACAGAGCAACCATTTAAACTATAGCAAATTAAGTAGAAATAAAGTAAAAAATAATGGTGAGTGAACGACTCTAGGAGACATGAACATGCATTTTCTTCTTAAGCAATGAAAGTTTTTTTCATGTAATGTACATACACATGCACACGTCTTCTTTTCCACTTTTGAATAAAAAAGTCTAAATTGACTATTACTCCTTAGTATTTTAATTACAGGACATTTCTGTTTCCCAGCCTGGTTGTTATATAATCACTGTCATATGAAGAGACCACATTGCAAGGGGTATAACTTTTTTGATTCGTAACATATATGGATTAGATCCATGACATTTAACGATTTGCAACCAAATGAAGTTTAATCTGAATTCATTTAGTAATGTGAATATTAGATTTCTAAATGTCATTCAACACCTCCGGCTGTTTCACTGTGTCGTTCACGTTGATGAAATATGCTTGAAGAGTTCATCACCAACAATAAGAGTTCTACCTTATTTCTGTCATTTGCGCATGTCCTCAGCCTACGTCAAATTACGTGTAGTTCTTGTGTACACGTAGAAATGTACTAAAGTGTAACATTAACAAGATTCTTAAAAATAGTTCCTAATCTTGTCTTTTCTTCTATTCCAGGTAAGCATTTGACGTTTCATGCCGTGAATCAGTAATGAGTGAGTACATACAGCATCTAAAAAATACGGGTAATGTATAATGCCTCACTTGACTTATATTTCCTGTCAGCTGTGGAGGACTTACTATAGTACAATGAATAAGTTTTTGAGAAATATTGCTTATGGAGCGTAACCGAAAGCTTCCTTGAACAACTCATAGGAAAAGAAAATCCCTTTGAGTAAACTCGCTACACCAGAACTTTAGTGACATGAATTCCTTTGCCGAATATTCCGTTTCTTGTTCCATCTACTATCTACAGAATTTACGAAAGACATCACAAAAGATTACTCACAACGACTTGTTAGGAAGAGATAGTAATGAAAAACAAGAAAAAATAAACATCACGTTCTTCTCTTCGTATCGATTTCATTGAATTTGTTTGAATAGAAAGCGGAAACTATGTAATAAGAAGCAAGAAGGAAGTTTTGTTAAATATCTACGTAGCTTTTCGTAATTTATTTTCGCCGCGGAGAGACCATTGGGTTGTGTGTGAAGCGATTTAATTTCGTACATAAGACTGGTGACTAAGGGAACGAATACCTCTTGTTGCTGTTCTCGGTTTCACAACTAAGGATGAAACATCAACGAAAGACACACCCCGCTGACATTACTTTTTATACGTAGCATTACTGTATGCTATTGTTACAAAATGGAAGGGCATGAGTGTACAGTATATATTTTACATCTTTCTTTCCATTTTTACTTGGCATTCTCTACTCTGAGGAGTAGAGGCTACATGAGATTCATCCGTTACAGAGCCTAGGTACTTTTCAGCCAAATATCTGTCCAGCAAATAGAGAGGGTTCTCGGTTGAGAATAGAGGGGAGAGGAGAAGCACACAGCACATAAACCGCTGTTGAAATCACTGCCTGCGATTGGCAGGAGCGTGGGAACACAGCACTGCACAATTCATCGACTTTACTGAGTAGGCACCTAAACAGATGCGCTTATACATAGACTAAGCTTTCATACTTTCTGTCATGCCACATCTTTCCCGAATCAAATTAAAAATAATTCCCTTCCCCGGGTTCTGACCAGGACATTCCGGATGTTTCCGTGAGGCAGGTGCTGGAACCAAAAATCCTCTCCCGAATATTCCCGACAGGGACTACCTACGCCCACTACCAGTTCTCCTGACTCTACGGTAGCTCTTCATACGAAAAGCCCGTTTAAGTAGAGAACATCTCCAGCATGTAGGGAAACCTTGCAGGAAGGTGAGAGGCGACGGTAGAAAAAATATTCCTAATCCTGAGACACTGTTATCCAGCGTTGCAGGCGGAAAAACAATCCGAGCAAATATTCCTCGAAGTATTTCTTTTCTTTTTCTCTTTCTTTCGTTGTTACTTGATATCTATACCATCTCTCTAGAAACTTCACTGTAGGTGTGCAAGTAAATCTCTTGGGCATTCTATGTTAATGGGTGGGGGGTGGGGCTGGGTCTTCATTGGTCCCTACCATTATAATCGGAATTGAATGTTGGATAATGTTGTCTGCTGTATCGTAAATAAACACGGGAATATGTGCATGTACCAGGTGGGCATAGTTAAACCGACAATTTTTCGAGTGCTGCAGTGCGGACTATATACCTCTTAGGACGCTGAAACATCGTAGGTATGTTCACTAATCAGTATATGCTGAAAAATAATAGCTCCAGTTTTTGCCAACCAGATGACAATTTGTTGCTGCAAGCAGCAGCGGTGCAATGCGGAAGATCGGCAGCAGAAACAGCTGCGAAGAGGCCCCGTATCAATAAATGGGCTAAAAAATATGATAAATTTGAAGAAATAGGTGACATAGGTGGGAAAGGTTGGCGACCTATTCGTATGCTAATCGTTAATAATGGTGCTCTAGCTATAGCCAACCGTGCAGTACATGGCTCATCTTATAGAGTCAGTGCTCTGACCGTCTCGCGGAAATAGTTTCTCTCCCTGGTCACCAGTTCAAAAGATTTTGTGGAGCATTTTATGTTGATATCGTGGCACACTTCAGAATTAGCTCTCAATGAAGCCCCAAGAAAGGCTACAAAGCTGTGATTATGCGCTTCGTGTTTTAGCGCGCACGGAAATGGATGACATGTGGTCTGAGAATATGCTTTGGATGAAGGAGGCATACTTCACTCTGCTTGGTGCCGTGAATGCACGATCATATCGCATATGACGTTATAGTCAGCCACCTGTTGTGCAGGAACATTCACTGCACTCAGCTTATGTAATTTGTTGTGTGGTTTCACAAGTTCCTTCATTTTCTGTCTCCCTTAGTTAGAGGAGATGACACGTAATGGTCCTGTTGCTTGTACAGCGGCATCTACGCTTTACAAGGAGTTCCTCCTGCAACAAGTGATCCCAGCTTTGTAAGAACGGACCTGTGTTCATACCTTTATTTTCATGCAAGATATTACGACACCATATGTCAAGGCCAGGTGAAATAGCTCTAACCAATTCCAAGATGTGTGGCCTGCCTAAACCCTCGTGACTACTGCGTGGGGATATCTAAAAGATCGTGTCTAACAGGTATGTATTCGGACTTTTCTTGATATGAAGGCTAGCATCCGACGGCATATCCCTCTGATTACACCGGAAGTGCTGCATATTACCGTGTTATGCGACAATACTGAACGCATGATGTTGTACCACCCTCTAATATAGGCACCAGAACCACCGTTATCATGTTTCTAACAGTTCCTCTACTTTTCCTGCACAACCATTATGACTGTTTACACCGCCATATTTTCACCTGGTGGCGGAAATTGGAACTATTACTCCGCGGGCACACCAATTAATATGCGTACCTACGATGCTTCACAATCAGCGTCCTGTGATGTGTAGATCCCGTGCAGCAGCGCTCGGAACCCCGTCAGCTCAATTAAAATCGCCTGGCCGAGTCCGCGCAGAATACGGTGGACGACGCACAGTGACCAGTTTTCATCCAAACTGCTGGGCAGCTTCGTTTGTTTGTTCGGAAAGAAGGCCGACAATGTGTTTCACCTTTTGCCCGATAAGCGACAACAGAATCCAGGCGAACGTCCTAAAATCTTTCTCAAACGATTATATACACTCCTGGAAATGGAAAAAAGAACACATTGACACCGGTGTTTCAGACCCACCATACTTGCTCCGGACACTGCGAGAGGGCTGTACAAGCAATGATCACACGCACGGCACAGCGGACACACCAGGAACCGCGGTGTTGGCCGTCGAATGGCGCTAGCTGCGCAGCATTTGTGCACCGCCGCCGTCAGTGTCAGCCAGTTTGCCGTGGCATATGGAGCTCCATCGCACTCTTTAACACTGGTAGCATGCCGCGACAGCGTGGACGTGAACCGTATGTGCAGTTGACGGACTTTGAGCGAGGGCGTATAGTGGGCATGCGGGAGGCCGGGTGGACGTACCGCCGAATTGCTCAACACGTGGGGCGTGAGGTCTCCACAGTACATCGATGTTGTCGCCAGTGGTCGGCGGAAGGTGCACGTGCCCGTCGACCTGGGACCGGACCGCAGCGACGCACGGATGCACGCCAAGACCGTAGGATCCTACGCAGTGCCGTAGGGGACCGCACCGCCACTGGATGAAGCGTCGTCTCACGCGGTCTGCACGTCCAGCACGAACGCTGGTCCAACTGAGGCGCCTGGTGGAAATGGCATGGCAAGCCGTTCCACAGGACTACATCCAGCATCTCTACGATCGTCTCCATGGGAGAATAGCAGCCTGCATTGCTGCGAAAGGTGGACATACACTGTACTAGTGCCGACATTGTGCATGCTCTGTTGCCTGTGTCTATGTGCCTGTGGTTCTGTCAGTGTGATCATGTGATGTATCTGACCCCAGGAATGTGTCAATAAAGTTTCCCCTTCCTGGGACAATGAATTCACGGTGTTCTTATTTCAATTTCCAGGAGTGTAGAAACTATCTGGCAATGATTGTCTGTGATGCTACTAAATCACAAAAGTGGCATTGCTGAGCACAGCATTAATTTGGTATCCTTTCATTTTATTTATGCTACTAAATCACAAAAGTGGCATTGCTGAGCACGGCGTTAATTTGGTATTTTATCATCCTCTTAATTTTCTTTTTTTCTTTTTTTTTTTTTTTTAACTGTACAACTCGATTTTCTCAACCGTTCTCCTCTTTTCTGCTATTTAAAATTTTTAATTTTCTGTGACAACTAATTGATTGTAAGTGAATAAAAATATTTCATAAGAATAACTCCTTAGCTACACTGAAGTTAATCCTACACAGGATATAATTTAAGATCATGGAACCAAAACATTGTCATTCAAATTCACATTAATGATATTCAGAGAGCTCAGAAACCGTCTGAAAATCTTGTAAAGGTGGCGCAACGTAGATTGTGCTGAGAAGAAATTGTTAAGAAGAAAATTCTATACGTTGCGCTGCTTCAGAGTTATTTAGCATTGAAGTTAGTGTATCACAGATTCGAGCATCCTACCAGATACAATTAGTGTCAGTTGCTCTTATAGCGAAGACGATAGCGCACGAGGCTGCTCAGCCTTTGGCTTGGGTTCAATCATTATTGCCGTTCCCATTTTTGTATCGGTCTCTAGTTCGGTTTTAGGAAAAAAACTAAGAACACGTTCGGCGGCACCAGTTCTGGTAGGTCACTTGAAGTTGCTTACGCGACGATCTGACTGGCTAATTTCAATGCTAAATAACTCGAAAATGGCGTAACGTATCGAATTTATTGTCTTAACAACTATTTCTCGTAGATCCTGTCCTGCGACACCCTTAGAACCTTTTCAAGCTGTTTCTGAACTCCTTGTAGATATATCTGCTTAGCACGAGCTAATGAAACTTACCATCTTAATATCACAGTAATCTATCTAAAACAAGTTGAGTGGATACCTATTAATCGTTTAATATACAATTAACTTAGCGCAATTTCCGTCACATTTAATTTGTGGTGTGCCACTCACTAAGTTTAGACCGAAGAGAGCACATAAGTATAAAAGGCAGTTTTCTTCCTCCATGAAAAATGAATATACGCGACTATAAATGAGCTCTTCATTGTAATGTTCGTGAGAGTGTCTCAAAACAAATGCCTTAAGGACTGACCTATAGAAAATACTTTCCCAGTAGAAACCTACCGTGATAAAAGACATTCCCAATAAACATCATTAACTGGGCCATCGATTTGGCAAGAAACTCCGAATACCGGTTTCACCCCTGAAGGGTTGAGTTTTGAAAAAAAATTCCTCAGCGGTTATTCATGTTACACAAAAAAGAAAATTCCTACAGCGTTTCTTGTCTCTGGGACCACTGATTAGAATCCGCATTGTTAGGCAATCAGATTCTTGTTTTTTAAGATGATTTGGATGAATTTTGTGTGATTTTAAAACTGCTGACTGCCCTTAATGTACATGATATATTATTGTAATTATGCGAAATGCTGCCAAAGATCCGGGCTGTGTATTGGTAGGGTCGCCGTTTTCGGAGTGTAGGTAATTAATATTCTCATTACAATAATGTTCATTTTATTTGTGGCGAGCAGAGCTCCAAAAAATATGAATTCATTTATGCTGAATTTTCTTGTTATGAAGTTGCAGATGGTTGTCCCGAAATAAATAAAATCCCACTATGAGTCTACGTCTTCGTAAACAGAAGGACATAAAATAAAAACCACGGGGGTACATCACAATGCAGATTGTTTTGTGTCTGATGTGTAGTTCTGGGATGGAAAGTTTATTTTGAAGTCAGAGTCAACAAGTACAGCAGTAGATATCTGTTATTTGTTTTACGCGACGGCTGCAGTGGTTATTTACTGAAGAAGTACTTCTCCCCTCTTCCCTTAAACTTAAGGATCTGGATAATGAAGGTGTTTCTGAATAGTGACAAATTTTCATAAATGCTGCAACGTCTAGGGTAGTATGATCGTATAATGCAGTTTGAGAATCTAAATAGCGAATGTTAGATTTTTGTTGCAGAGCTATTTAGTCCGCAGATAACTTTTGAACCAGAATATTATAACATTAGATTTATATTCAGAGACATCAGCATCATATCCTTCGCATATGTTCTAAGTGGTGGATTAAAAATCATTTTCGGTTCCATTTGATTTCTTGCTTTTCTTATCTCTGAAGTATTTTTGAAACAAATGTACCGCATGGGGTCATTTTAACAAGAAAATCATGAATTTGAACACCGTGAGTCGATAATTTCAGTTATAAACATCGGGTGCGATGCTGAATTTGCTTCTTCGGACTTTATTTGCAAGTAATTTTACTTTTTTTAATTTAAGTATAAGATATGCAAATTTCCATACTCGTTTCATTAACCGAAATTCAGTTTTTAATTATAGTTTCATCTGGTTTGTTTTTCGGCTAATTGAAATTGTTGAGTTATGTTTTTGGAATTTGTGAGGTGAATAGAAACAGTAATCGTCAATATTTCTTCAGAAGAAGGTAAAGAATCTGATGGAAATAAACCAAGTGGCACTGTTCTCTGCATACATTATTCTGTGATTAAGGATATGGAAAGAGTAACCAAGTCATTTAGATTGCATGCATGGAAAAATTGTTATTTAAAGGGAGAAAGTTATGTTGGTTTATTATTTTTTTTCAAAAAAGAAAACAAGACCGAGTAAACACGTTTATTTTTACAGATCACGAATAATTTTTATTGAAGAACATGTTTTTCGACGGATCTTCTAGGGCTGCATTTGTACATTCAAGTGCATCGTTTATGAACACGATACTGGTGTCTTAGTGTATTAACAAGCAAGCCAAGGTTATCAGTTTAATGTTATAGTAAAGTAGTTACAGTTATAATAAATTTTATTCGACAAACAGAATGGGAAACCACAATTCATACAATTGTTTTATTTTTTGTATTGAATGAAACATTTTTGAAGAAACAATTTTTTTTTATTCTCCTGGATCCAGAACCGGTTTTGACATGTCCCGCTGCACTCCAAGACTAATATGAGTGCAGGAAAATGCAGTCAATGAACCATTTACTTATTTGTGAAGTGCACCGCTATGAGGGTCATCTGGAGGACATACACAGACTCTCTGATTCAGCCACAGTGGCTTAAGAACATCAATAAAATTGTACAGTATTATAAGAACATGTGTAAAGAATACTGTAACTTATTATAGACGTATCAGAATATTTTAGTTAATACATTATGTGACAATGCCCTCTTACCTCTACTTCTGCGTGAGGGTTCAATGAACCACCTTCAAGCTGTCTCTCTACCGTTCCACTCTCGAACGGAGCGCGGGGAAAACGAGCACTTAAATTTTTCTCTGCGAGCCCTGAGTTCTCTTATTTTATCGTGATGACCATTTCTCCCTGTGTAGGTGGGTGCCAACAGAATGTTTTCGCAATCGGAGGAGAAAATTGATGATTGAAATTTCATGAGAAGATCCCATCTCAACGAAAAACGCCTTTGTTTTAATAATAGCCACTCTAATTAACATATCATGTCAGTGGCACTATCTCCTCTACTTCACGATAGTAGAAATCAAACTGCCCTTCTTTGTACCTTTTCGATGTCACCCGTCAGTTCCATCTGCTGCGGATCCTACACCGCAACAGCAGTACTCCGAAATAGGGTGGACAAGCGTGACGTAAGCAGTCTCTTTTGTAGACCTGTTGCACCTTATAAGTGTTCTGACAATGAATTGCAATCTTTGGTTGCCTCTACCAACAACATTATCTATGTGGTCGTTCAAATGTAGGTTATATGTTCAAAATGGGTCAAATGGCTCTGAGCACTATGGGACTCAACTGCTGTGGTCATTAGTCCCCTAGAACTTAGAACTACTTAAACCTAACTAACCTAAGGACATCACACACATCCATGCCCGAGGCAGGATTCGAACCTGCGACCGTAGCAGTCGCACGGTTCCGGACTGCGCGCCTAGAACCGCGAGACCACCGCGGCCGGCTGGTTACTTGTAATTGTAATTTTTAAATATTTAGTTGAATTTACAGCTTTCAGATTCGTGTGACTTATCGCGTAATTGAAATTTAGTGGATTTCCATTAGTACTCACACTTTTCTTTATTCAGGATCAAATGCCACTAATCGCACCATACAGATATCTTATCTAAATCATTTTGCAATCCTTTTTGGTCATTTCATGACTTTACAAGAAGGTAAATGACAGATTCATCTGCAAACAATCTAAGACGGCTACTGAGATTGTCTATTACGTCGTTACTATAGATCAGGAACAACAGAAGGCCCATGACACTTCCTTGGGGAACGTTGGATATTATTCCTGTTTTACTCGATGCCTTTCCTTCTATTACTACGAAATCTGACCTTTCTGACAGGAAATCACAAATCCATTTGCACAAATGAGGCGATATTCCATAGGGACGCAATTTGGTTAGAAGCCGCTTGTGAGGAAGTGTGGAAAGCCTTCTGGAAATCTAAAAATATGGAATCACTTTGACATCCCCTGTCGATATCACTCATTACTTCATGAGTGTAAAGGGCTAGTTGTGTTTCGCAAGTACGATATTTTCTGAATCTCTTTGAGTTTTCTGCCAGATTTCGAGACAGTGTTTCGCTGTGGAAATCATTGAAATCATCTCACATTGAAGTACGCGCTATATTTCGAACTTCTGCAAAACTTTGCCAGTCTTGGGGATTTTGCATTCTTTTAAATTTGGCATGCTTTTTTCGCTGCTTCTGCAACAGCGATCTGATCAGTTCTTTGTACCATGGGGGGGGGGGCAGTGCCATCACTTATTAATTTATCTGGTATATATCTCTCAATTACTGTCGATACTATATCTTTGAAATCATTCCACAACCTTTTTACGCTTCCGTAATCAGATCGGAAGGAGTGCAAACAGTGTCTTGAAACGGCGTTAAGAGCATTTTCATCAGCTTCTTTAAGTAAATATACTTTATATATATATATATATATATATATATATATATATATATATATATATATATATATATATATATATGTATATATTTGCTGTTTGTATGAGTTACTGTATTTAGCTTAGCAACTACTGCCTTGTGGTCGCTAATCCCTGTATTCGTCACGATATTAACAATTTGTCCAGGATTATCTATTGCTATGAGGTCAAGTATGCTTTCGCAACCATTTGAGCTTCGAGTGGACTCATGAACTAATTGTTCAAAATAATTTTCTGACAAAGCATTCAGTGCAATTTCGGATGACGTTTTATGTCTGCCACCGGCTTTAAACGTATAATTTTTCCAGCATATCGAGGGCAGTTGAAAATCGCCATCGACTATAATGGTATGAGTGGGGTAGCTATTTGAAATAAGACTCAAGTTTTCTTTGAACTGTTCAGCAACTATATCTTCTGAGTCGGGGGTTCGGTAAAATACCCAATTAACAGTTTAATCCGATTCTCAAGTACAGCCACTACCCATACTATTTCGAAAGAACTGACTACTACAATTTCACTACAGGGCAAATTACTTGTGACAGAAATAAATACTCCTCCCACAATTGTATTTAATCCATTCTTTCTGAATACTGTTAGATCTGAAACTTCCTGGCAGATTAAAACTGTGTGCCCGACCCAGACTCGAACTCGGGAACTTTGCCTTTCGCGGGCAAGTGCTCTACCATCTGAGCTACCGAAGTACGACTCACGCCCGGTCCTCACAGCTTTACTTCTGCCAGTATCTCGTCTCGTACCTTCCAAACTTTACAGAAGCTCTCCTGCGGACCTTGCAGAACTAGAACTCCTGAAAGAAAGGATACTGCGGAGACATGGCTTAGCCACAGCCTGGGGGATGTTTCCAGTATGAGATTTTCACTCTGCAGCGGAGTGTGCGCTGATGTGAAACTTCCTGGCAGAATAAAACTGTGTGCCCGACCGAGACTCGAACTCAGGACCTTCGCCTTTCGCGGGAAAGTGCTCTACCATCTAAGATACCGAAGCACGAGTCACGCCCGGTCCTCACTGCTTTGCTTCTGCCAGTATCTCGTTTCCTACCTTCCAAACTTTACAGAAGCTCTCCTGCGGACCTTGCAGAACTAGCACTCCTGTAAGAGAGGATACTGCGGAGACATGGCTTAGCCACAGCCTGGGGGATATTTCCAGAACGAGATTTTCTCTCTGCAGCGGAGTGTGCGCTGATATGAAACTTCCTGGCAGATTAAAACTGTGTGCCCGACCGAGACTCGAACTCGGGACCTTTGCCTTTCGCGGGCAAGTGCTTTACCATCTGAGTTACTGAAGCACGACTCACGCCCGGTCCTTGCAGCTTTACTTCTGCCAGTATCTCGTTTCCTACCTTCCAAACCTTACAGAAGCTCCCCTGCGGACCTTTCAGAACTAGAACTCCTGAAAGAAAGGATACTGCGGAGACATGGCTTAGGCATAGCCTGGAGGATGTTTCCAGTATGAGATTTTCACTCTGCAGCGGAGTGTGCGCTGATATGAAACTTCCTGGCAGTTTTAAACTGTCTGCCCGACCGAGACTCGAACTCGTGACCTTTGTCTTTCGCGGGCAAGTGCTCTACCATCTGAGATGCCGAAGCACGAATCAGGCCCCTGTCCTCACAGCTTTATTTCTGCCAGTATCTCGTCTCCTACCCTTCGAACTTTACAGAAGCTCTCCTGCGGACCTTGCAGAACTAGCACTCCTGAAAGAAAGGATATTGCGGAGACATGGCTTAGCCACAGTGTGGGGGATACTGTTAGATCGTTTGAAAAATATCTGCTGAACTTATTTCCGGCTTTATTCCGTTTTCTGTACCTATAACTATCTGAGCTTCAGTGCTTTCTATTCGGGCTTGGAGCTCTAGTTCTTTCCCAACATAGCTACGACGATTTACAACTGCAATACCTATCGTTTCTACAACTAATTTACTGTGTCTTACCTTCGCCCTTTTAGACGGACGTCCTTTCTGTGGTTCCCTGAGGCCACCTAACCTAAAAAACCTCTAAGTCCCTTCCACACAGCTCCCGCTACGCGTGTAGCCGCATCCTGTGTATAATGCACTCCTGACCTATTAAGTGTAACCCGGAAACCCACCACCCGATGGCGCAAGTCAAGGAATCTGCCGTCTACACGGTCACAGAACCGCCCGAGCCTCTGATTCAGACCCTCAACTCTGCTGTGCACCAAAGGACCACTGTCTGTTCTATCAATGATGCTGGTGATGGTTAGCTCCGCCTTAATCTCACGAGGAAGACTGGCAGTCCTTACCATTTCCACTAGCCGTCCAAAACCAGAGAGGATCTCCTCTGATCCAAAGCGATATACGTCATTGGTACGGACATGAGCCACCACTTGCTGTTGTCTCAACCATATACTCTTCATGGCATCCGGAAGCAGCCTTTTCCCATCCAGAATGACTCCCCCCGGTAGGCACACGGAGTGCACCCTGGCTTCCTTCACCTCCTTAGCGGCCATGTTCCTGAGGGGCCCCATTACGTGCCTAACGCTGGAGCTCCCAAGTACCAGCAAAACCACCCTCTATGAACGCCCAGGCATTGTGAGCCGAGAAGCTTCCTCTGGAACAGGGTGGACGATTGCATCTGGCTCAAAGACATCGTCAACCACAGATAACGCCCAAAACTTGTTCGTCAATGGTCGGCCTCTCGGAAAGTTTTTCGCTGCCTGCCAGACTTTGGAATGATCTCCCACTCGACCACGGATGAGGGGTCAACCTCAGTGCAGGCAGTACCCGGGGCAGCCACAGCAGTGGACCGAATGGGGGACGCGACATGCTCAACTTCTCTCGCATCCCCATGTCGGACCCCCCACAGTGATGCCCCTTGGCAGCAGCCTCAAACTGTGTGACGGAAGCCAACACAGCATGGCGCTGTGAGCGAACGGTCGCCAACTCATCTCGCACCTGTACACAGCAGACATAGTTCCTATCAATTACTGTGGTCGCAGGTTCGAATCCTGCCTCGGACACATGGATGTGTGTGATGTCCTTAGGTTAGTTACGTTTAAGTAGTTCTATGTCTAGGGAACTGATGACCTCAGATGTTATGACCCATAGTGCTTAGAGCCATTTGAACCCTTTTTTTATTATTGGATAGAAACATCGGATTATTTGTGTGTAATGGGAGCATGAACTAGGTCCCAAATTGAACTACAAGATCAAAGTTAGGCACAAGCTCTAGAGTCCCATATAATTTTGATTTTCATATTTGTTTATAAAGTAATCAGTGTTTTTTGTATGTTATCTTCTTCTGTTAAGTTTTCCTGCTTTCTCCCTTGTAGTACAGTAGGACTTGAAATGTTCCTTCTCGTCCTTGCCGGGTTGATTCCATAGCGTCGGGTGAAGACCCGTTCACAGCGTCACATACTAAAGACCCCGCTTATGGAAAATGAAAACTCAAGCGGACGAGTAGCTGGTGACGTTACAGCCAGAAGTTCCACATTCTTCTACACTACCGAGCGTGAAATAAGGAAACTGTCATGTTAGGTTTTTGCCTCGTGAACAGGAACGAGACCAATGAGATGCGACATCGTTTTACGTCGCAAGCAGAAAAAACATAGGAGTCGCCATATTGTATGAGATGAAACGTCGTATTTGGTGGGTTTCCTTTCTTGTTGGAGTATAAGCCGTTTGAAAGCATCAGCAGCTTGAGGACCTCTCGAAAACGCGCCATTTTAGCTACTACTCGACATAATAAAATTGACAGGAAACTAAATATTGGTAGGTGACGGCTAACTGTAGTTGATGTTCTTAGTGATGTAACTTGTGTGGTGCAAAAGCGTACCGTTTCAATACTTCGGCTCAATAATGATCTATCAATTGTGCTGCTTTTTAGTACAATTTTCATATTAAATGTTGATGACATTTGTAGATACAGTCTGTAGATAGGTATGTAATATTGGGAGACCTGATATTTGTGTTGAAACTGTAGCGCTGTTGAAAATGTCATGAGTTGAGAAATGTAGAGATAAAGGTAGCACTTCTTCCAAATATTTTTCACCTTTTATTTTCTAAAAGATTCTTGGTCCTTCGTATTCATTTAACAGAAGTATTATTTTCAATGGTTCAAATGGCTCTGAGCACTATGGGACTTAACACCAATGGTCATCAGTCCCCTAGAACTTAGAACTACTTAAACGTAACTAACTTAAGGACAGCACACAACACCCAGTCATCACGAGGCAGAGAAAATCCCTGACCCCGCCGGGAATCGAATCCGGGAACCCGGGCTCGGGAAGCGAGAACGCTACCGCACGAACACGAGCTGCGGATAAGTATTATTTTAAACATCGGTGTTATTTACTATGAACAATGTATTTGCTGCAATTGTTCTGGCAAAGGGAACCAAGTCGAATGTTTCCCCAATGGCGAGAAATCTTAACCTGTTGACGGTCTATGTCTCAAAGTACAAGCTGCAAACTAGAATTTTTTGCTATTATGAACCTTTTATAGAATATGTATACCTATCTGTGGGTATATGTACTGACAAAAACCATTGAAAAGCCAAGATCAAGCAAAATATATTTTATTGAAGATAATCGGTTTCAACAGCCTTCGCAGTCATTTTCTTAAATATTTTTTTGTGGAAAAGATGTTCATTCTACGATGAACCTCAAGCACAATATGTCAATTGAGTACGTCATAGACGTTTGTCATCGACAAAAAAATATGGAAAAACACAGCACATTGTCCAAAATCCCCTGTCCACATGCATCTGCTTGTTGCATAGCACAAATACGGAACATGTACTACACAGTGCGAATCAACTTTAAATGGCGTTGAAGGTACCTTAACTAACGTTTATGGCATGCTGAGTTTTATTCACTTGATATCTTGTGCATGAGCCGGCTGGAGTGGCGGTGCGGTTCTAGGCGCTACAGTCTGGAACCGTGCTACCGCTACGGTCGCAGGTTCGAATCCTGCCTAGGGCATGGATGTTTGTGATGTCCTTAGGTTAGTTAGGTTTAAGTAGTTCTAAGTTCTAGGGGACTGATGACCTCAGAAGTTAAGTCCCATAGTACTCAGAGCCATTTGAACCATTTTTGAACCATCTTGTGCATGAGGTTAGGCGTAAAATGAACATCTTTTTTACAACCAGATGCTTAAGACCTGAAGATGACAGCTAACACTGTAGAAACCGATTATCTTGAATAAAAAATGTTTTCAGCGATCTTAGCTTTTGAATGGTTTTTAACAGTTAAAACAGATCGCTCTTCAGTATTGTTATAACGAGAAAGTTCAATTTATTTATGAAATGAGTCATGTTTGCATCTTGCAAGGAAATATCTTTTTTAATCATTGATTCTGATAAGATCCGAAAGAATCCCTTGTTCCATTCGAATTTAATTACGAAACGAATCTCGATCTTGAAATATGTATGATGAAGTACGTTATTCCAAAAGTAGGGAATGTGGATATTGTGCATGCTCAGACAAACATTAGAAACTGTACCTTAACTACATTCAATTTACACAGAAAATGGGATGAAAATTCAGTTGAGTTAACGAACAACTTCTACTAGTTCGTATTTCAGATCGTTGTACAGCATTATGTAGTGTTCCTCTACCAACAATTCGCTTTTAAAGCCGTCGACGAGTCCAGAATCCTCTTCGCAGTTTCTTCCTCCCTTCTTCGGTGATCGGTAACAGAGTAACGCAGTTATTTTGAGCGCGTCAGTTTGGCTAAAGAAACTGTGTGGTTCGCGAGCCAAATACAGGCGAGAACGGCCGCTGCAGATCGTTGATAGCACAAATCATGTTAGCCAGCTCGTTTCACGTGCAGTTCGCGCTGTCTCTCGTGATATCGAATGTCCCGTCCGCGTCCACGTCAACCTTAGCTGCCTCTTTCCGTATGAGGACCGCTTTAGCAACATGCGCCACACACGAAAAATCACGCCACGTAATTCTCGGAAGCGTTTATTGGCGGATCCGGACTAATGGACTAATTCTCAGCGCATGTGTTACCAATCGATAGTCTCGCTTTCTCCCGCCAACTACATTAAAGTTGTCACTACTATTATGCCATTTATCAGTGCTCTGTATCTGTCCAGTTGCTTTTAAACGACTCTCAGTTCCGACCTCTGGACTGGAAAACGAGCACCGGAAAAAGTCAGAACACGGTTACTAGCATCCTATTCCAAACAAAAGAGGGTAACCATCTAAAACCAAACGAGAGAAAGACACACGCCAAAATACCACAACCCAGGATTACACTGGAACAAATGGAGTGTATTGTGCCCTGTAGCACTCACAAGACCACGACGATGTTATCAGACACTTCGATCTTAACGTATTTCTTAAACGTCAGCTTTTGGTTTTCAAGGTCTAATAGCAGTCGTGTTGGCAGTCTAAATTTGGCAGTTCTAGTCCACTTGTTATGCAAATACTTACTGCGCATACGTATTTCGGCACACTTTTAACATTTTCATATTGAGGTATTGTTCTCTAGAGTGAGAGGTTCTGTATGATCTCATTCACGTTATTATACAGCTTGCCATAGCTATTTTCGTGGTACATGAAAATTTTGGAAATTTGTGGTAAGTTCCTATGGGACCGAACAGCTAAGGTCATCGGTTCCTAGGCTTACACACTACTTAATCTAATTTAAGCTAAGGACAGCACATGCACTCATTCCCGAGGCAGAACTCGAAACTCCGACGGGGTGAGCCGCGCGAGCCATAGCAAGGCGGCTGAGACCACACGGCTACCTCGCACGACGTCGTACGTGAAACATAGAACACGTTGTCAGTGAACCACAGTCAGGTGAAAAATATTAGATTGTCATATGACTAAAGAAATTTAAAGTTTTAACTTCCGAGAGCTCAAAAATGGGTTCAAATGGCTCTGAGCACTATGGGACTTAACTTCTAAGGTCATCAGTCCCCTAGAACTTAGAACTACTTAAACCTAACTAACCTAAGGACATCACACACATCCATGTCCGAGGCAGGATTCGAACCTGCGACCGTAGCGGTCACGCGGTTCCAGACTGTAGCGCCTTTAACCGCTTGGCCACACCGGCCGGCCTTCCGAGAGCGTTTCATTAAAACATGTAACTGCTTCCACGTCTATTTCTACAAAACTTGAACATGTACGCGAGGTCAGATATCAGGAAAGCTGGTGTACAGTAATGAACTCTGTCTTGCAGCATTTAGCATTCTAGATACCCACACCTGAACAAAGACGCTCATTGATGATGGGACGGATGTGCCAAAATATGTTACGGCAGTCAGAGGAATAGCTGCGTGCATAGTAGGCGTACTTGAATTCCCTTAACAGGGGTCAATAACATATTATCTGCAACAGGTTGTGGTTAGAAATAATTGTTGATCTGGAATTTTGTTCATCTGCCGTCTTATATGTTTTGTATTGTACGCTCTTTTCGTCTCACGGGGTTGTTCGTTTTGAATAAACTGAAGTTTTTTTTTCTTTTTTTAGGCTTCTTATTTCAGTATCTTTAAGTTTTAAGTGCAGAGGTCAAACACTGCATGGTGCTATCCTCAAGCGTCAAAGAAAGGGATATTTATATTTCTGTTTGATGTATGTTGTCCTTAGTTTCAAAATCCCACTGATTCACGATTGGTTGGCATTACATATGAACACAACATTATTGAAAGTGGAATAAACGAAGTTTTGGTGGGTTACATAACACGTAACATTACAGAACAAGCCTTATGTCTTTTATTCTCCAATGGTTCAAACTGAGGTAATAAAACAGTAGAAATACGTTGACCGATTTCTAAATAAATCACTTGGGGATAATGATTTGGATACAGATTGTGCTAAGCTTCTCGGCTTAATATTACCGAACATACAAATCTAATTAGTGTATCCTTAACTCAACACGGAAAGAAAGCGGCGAAGTAAATCCAATGGCCAAGATATAATCCTCTTTTTATCTTATCTTGAAAATTTTGCTGTATTTTTTTTAGCTTTCTCTGACATACGAAAGGAAGTTGTAAGTTGGCAGATATGCCATATATTATTAACAGTGCACTCCATAATTCACTAAGCGCCCTGTATTAGCATACCGGAGAGGATGCTTCCTAGCAGGAATATTTACGTTGGCTTCCCCCAGGCACAAGTGATGAATAATTACGGAGCCCGTATATCTCGTGACTTTTGTGACTTCCCACGGAGTTCTGAATATGTTGATACCGTTATTTAAAATTCAGAACAGGCCTTCCGGTGGATTCTGGTCTGGGTAAAGTTTGTACTGCGAGCTCTGTTCGCACGTATCAACACTTTTCATAACTTATTCACTTTAACTCGTCTTGCTTTCGCGTGTGTTACCAGCATTGCTTTGACAATACGAATCTTTCGAAAAGTCGTGCCGCGAAGAGCAAAGACTTATAGTATTACACTCCACATATTCACTACAGTTATTTCTGTTTACAATTCTACCAAGATATAGCATCAGAACGGAAGAGTTGAAAGTGTCGCGTATAGATCCAGGCAATTTTATGATTAACATGATTCTAGCAGACATTATAGCTGTAAATTTCTTTGCTAATTAATAAGTTTTGACATTTCACTCGCCTCCGTTTAACGTTGATGAAATCCAACAAAAATAATGCGGTAATTCGTAGAAAAAATTTGTTTATATGCCCTATTGACATGACTACAAGAAAATACCGGGTGATCAAAAAGTCATTATAAATTTGAAAACTGAATAAATCACGGAATAATGTAGATATAGAGGTACAAATTGACACACATGCTTGGAATGACATGGGGTTTTATTAGAACAAGAAAAAAAACTAAGTTCACAAAATGTCCGACAGAAGCGCGTCGTTTGGTTATGATCGTGTGCTCAGCCGCCACTTTCGTCATGCTTGGCCTCCCAGGTCCCCAGACCTCAGTCCGTGCGATTATTGGCTTTGGGGTTACCTGAAGTCGCAAGTGTATCGTGATCGACCGACATCTCTAGGGATGCTGAAAGACAACATCCAACGCGAACGCCTCACCATAACTCCGGACATGCTTTACTGTGCTGCTCACAACATTAGTCCTCGACTACAGCTATTGTTGAGGAATGATGGTGGACATATTGAGCATTTCCTGTAATGAACACCATCATTGCTTTGTCGTACTTTGTTATGCTAATTATTGCTATTCTGATCAGATGAAGCGCCATCTGTCGGACATTTTGTGAACTTTTTTTTTTGGTTCTAGTAAAACCCCATGTCATTCTAAGCATGTGTGTCAATTTGTACCTCTCTATCTACATTAATCCGTGATTTATTCAGTTTTCAGATTTATACTGACTTTTTGATCACCCGGTACATAAAAATAGAGAAACCGATCATATATGTAAACCGTGACATAGAATCCCAACGCCTAACTATAAAGTTTGTAAAGTTCGATATTAAGCTTTTCGTTTGACTAAGCACAATTCCATTAGTTTACTTGCGTGTAATCTGACGACCGATTGGATAACCTTTAGATTGAGTTATTTCTTGTAATCATTGTGCTAATTTCTCCAGACTCACCGAAAACGTGATCCTGCTACAACTACGGTGGTGATCGTGTCACGTTGAAAGTTCTAATAACAGTATCATGTAACTGCCTTGTCGAGTAAGTCGCTTCTATTTCAGTGCCGATAAACGTTTCAATCAAAGTAATCACAATATTAGAGCTGCACAAATTATAACTCCTGATTTCCTGGAAAACTCGGATAGTGGTACCTACAAATATTATTCGTATTCTTTTTGTATGAGACTGACACAAATATCAAATTTTCGTTAAGTAGTTCGTCCTCGGGGAGAAATACTAAGGTACATACTGAATTTAGTTTGGCTATTGTTGTTTCCCCTGCGATACGCCTACGTGAGCCATGGTAAGAAAACATCACTGCACATCTGTCATAGACCATGCCTTTGACTGCGGTCAGTAGCGTCTCGTAACTGAACAGTATGAATCAACTACCTCAAATGACCATTATCAGCAGACGCATAATTTCGCTAAATTTTGCGCTATTTTCAACAATATATATGCAAGCACTATCTCACAGTTTCGTGTGGGGCTGGCTAACGTGCTATATTTCAATGGTACATTGTTCTTTGTGAACTGCCACCACCACATTGACCTAAATTTCAGTGGAATGTAGTGTAATCGAGATCTTTTTAGTTTGAGCTGAAGGGGAGGGATGGAAAATATGGAAAAATTAACAACTGTGACAGCGTGCCTGGTAGTAAGCGCATGTCCATGATATAGGCACATCAGTTAAAATCTATCATAACATGCACATTTCCTACATTCAGTAATTCTGTACGAACAAATTACGTAAATACGTCCACTATTTGTTCAGACAGCATATCACCACTAATAATTCCGGTTTGTACTCGCATTTGTTATAATTGTTAGATTGTTCCCCCAAGAAAAACTACAAACTGAAAAATCAAACAATGTGAGTGGCAATGACTGTTTCTGTTCGTTCACCTGCGATTGTTAACTTTCACCACTTGAAGCATTTTAAATCAAAATACAGTAACTTCAATAACTACGTTTCACCAGCTTTTCATTCCTATTACTAATCGATGTTATTTCTGTTGCCACATTTCTCTCACTTTAGTCGCTTTCTGCATTTATCTCACATGTTCCATTCAGTTCTACGCCACGTAACGCGGCTTTTCGAAATTCTGCTCCAAAGACACAAAGCCTCAGTGCACATACAGTCACTGTTTAAAAGCGCACACTCGTGCTTGAGTCAAACGCCTCGCATTGACTTCACTACAGTGACCAAAGAAATTAGCCTCATCAGATACCCTTTAGAAAGGAATTTTTTGGAAATTATTAACAAACAATACAGCCATTGCAAGTGCTTATGCTAGTGACTTCAATTATATTTTAAGTGCACATCTCCTTTGTGCATACATAAATTTACAAAATTGCAGAATTAAAATTACAAATTAAGTAATTTATTTGTCAGAGTGTTATCTCCGCCTCTTGTTGGTAACGTCTTATTAAGTTATTCATTTTGAGGTTGTTCTGACTCATTAATGTTTCAAGATTTGCTGGTAAGAGAATTTAATTTTTGTGCGGTTTTCTACAGTTTATTTTGATGTGGAGCATATCTGGAACATCCCAGATTTCCGTTGTCTTCTGAATGTTCTCTGCATGTGGGAGAATGTATCACTCCAATCCAGTAGACGTGTACTCGGAAAAATGCGTGTCGCAACGTGATTCTCATAACTGATGCTACATACTTCCTTTCTTTTTGAAACATGGAGAAAGTCGCAATATGGAAGCGAGTGAATGTCGGGTCGCCTTCTGTAATGCTTTCTTTTGCAAGGCTATATGATATTTAATTACATCGAAATCTGAGAGCCCATTTACCCACTTTAGATATACGGATTTATTTTCATTGTTGGCTTTTTTTACTAATTCCACCAGATCGTAGATATATCTTTTATCAGATTTCTACTTTCTGTGCTCTAATCGTTCCAAATCACTTGTATAATCAGTGAGAAGTGGTGTTTTGTTACCAGCTTCATGCTTACTTCATTAATAGCTCTGACTTCTGCAATGTAAATACTATTTAATGGTGGTAATAAAACCTTTTTAGCTATCTGCAACAAAGGGTAATAAAATGCGCCGCCCACTCCCTGATGAGTAGTGGTTCAATCAGTATATGTATGGAAAAAACGTTGCCACTGCCTTTCCAGCTAACTTCTGTATTAGTTATAAACTCTTGACAAATTGCCTCTGGCAGATAAAATATTTCAGGATGGTAGACTGTTATTTACTACTCTTTATTGAACGCTGGTAACATTCGGTCCTTCTGTCTCAATGGGAACGTAAATCTGAGACAATGAAAACCTGTTATCAACAGTGGCATTCATTTGTGTTCTTCTGGGTATCTTCTTTCCGCCAAACGATAAACTATAACTATGACGGGATGATTAATTACAACGGATTTTTTTAACTGAGATTTTTGAGCAAGTAGTTCCCTGCGGATTTCAAGAGACATACGACTTAAATCGCGTAAGACATTAAGTTTTTTCTGTTTTCGTAGCAATACGAGTATGATTAACATATTCTGTCTGCAATAGTCTGATATCCAGAAAAAGCCTTTGCTGATGTTCATACATTAAATCTGATAGGTCCTAACCTTGTCATATTCTTTTGGTACGTTCGGTGTTTTTGTGTTAAGCGAACTGCAGAAGATTCTAAGAGTGAAAAAATGAGATCAGACCCGGGGACCATTGAGACAGTGGATCAGCGTCGGTATTCATCCAATGGTTCAAAATGGCTCTGAGCACTATGGGACTCAACTGCTGTGGTCATCAGTCCCCTAGAACTTAGAACTACTTAAACCTAACTAACCTAAGGACATCACACACATCCATGCCCGAGGCAGGATTCGAACCTGCGACCGTAGCAGTCGCACGGCTCCGGACTGCGCGCCTAGAAACGCGAGACCACCGCGGCCGGCAGGGTATTCATCCATGAGCAACAAAATTTCAGGCTGATAGTTGCTGTACATATAAAGACATCATCTGTGAACTGTAGCACATGAATTGTGGAGCCAAATATGTTTTCCAAATCAGCTACAAATAAGTTACATAACAGGTAACATTAACACCTTGAGGTACTCATTTTCAGACTGAGAAGGGTTCGTATAAGCTATAGTCTTGCTTTCCAATGTTTATAGTTCTACGATATAAATAATTCAGAAGAAAACGAAGACAAATGTACTGGACACCTGAGTTCTGCTCGCTGCAAAAGTACACTTAGGCGACGAAAGTCATGGGTTACCTCCCAGTATCGTGTCAGACCTACTTTACGCACCGTATAGCAGCGTGATGTGACATGGGCTCAACAAGTCTTCCGAAGGCCACTGCAGAAATATTGAGCCATTTTGCGTCTATAGCCGTCCATAATTGCATAAATGTTGTCGATGCAGGATTTTGTGCACGAACTATCCTCTCGATCATGTCCCATAAACGATCGATGGGATTCATGTCGGGCGATGTGAGTGGCCGGATAATTCGCTCGAATTTCCAACGATGTTCTTAAAACCAATCGCGGACAACAGTGGTGCGGTGACACGCCACTGTGTCATCTATAAAAGTTCCTTCATCATTTTTATGAAGTCCAAGAATGGCTGCAGATTGTCTCCAGTTAGCCAAATATAACCATTTCTAGTGAATTATCGGTTCAGCCGGACCAGGTGACCCAGTTCATTTCAGAGCCCACACCATTTTGGAGTCACAGCCAGCTTGCACAGCGCCTTGTTGACAACTTGCCTGCCAATGGTTTCCAGTCGTCTAGGATCCAACCGATACGGTCTCGAGACAAGGAGGGGCTCTGCAGGCGACGTCGTGCTATTAGCAAAGGCAGTCGCGCCGGTCGTCTGCTGCCACAGCCCATTAACGAAAAATTTTGCAGCACTGTGCTAACGGAAACGTTCGTCGTACGTCACACATTTCTGTGGTTATTTCACACAGTGCTACATGTTCGTTAGCAATGACAACTTTACACCAACACCACTGCTCTCGATCGTTGCGTGAAGGCCGTCGGCCACTACGTTGTCAGAGGTGAGAAGTAATGCATGAAATCTGGTAATCTCGTCAAACTCTTGACACTGTGGATCTCCGAATATTGAATTCCCTAGCGATTTTTGAAATGTCCCATAGCCTAGCTCCAACAATCATTCTGCGCTGAAAGTCCGTCAACGCTCGTAGTGTGGCCAGAATCACGTCGAACACCTTTTCACATGCATTAGCTGAGTACAAATCACAGCTTCGGCATTGGACCGCCCTTTTATACCTTGTACACGGGACACTACCGCCTTCTGTACGAGGTGCATTCAAGTTCTAAGGCCTCCGATTTTTTTCTAATTAACTACTCACCCGAAATCGATGAAACTGGCGTTACTTCTCGACGTAATCGCCCTGCAGACGTACACATTTTTGGCAACGCTGACGCCATAATTCCATGGCAACGGCGAAGGCTTCTTTAGGAGTCTGTTTTGACCACTGGAAAATCGCTGACGCAATAGCAGCACGGTTGGTGAATGTGCGGCCACGGAGAGTGTCTTTCATTGTTGGAAAAAGCCAAAAGTCACTAGGAGCCAGGTCAGGTGAGTAGGGAGCATGAGAAATCACTTCAAAGTTGTTATCACGAAGAAACTGTTGCGTAACGTTAGCTCGATGTGCGGGTGCGCAGCCCTTCCCGGACGTTTTTGTTGCAGTGCAGGAAGGAATTTGTTCTTCAAAACATTTTCGTAGGATGCACCTGTTGCCGTAGTGCCCTTTGGAACGCAATGGGTAAGGATTACGCCCTCGCTGTCCCAGAACATGGACACCATCATTTTTTCAGCACTGGCGGTTACACGAAATTTTTTTGGTGGCGGTGAATCTGTGTGCTTCCATTGAGCTGACTGGCGCTTTGTTTCTGGATTGAAAAATGGCATCCACGTCTCATCCATTGTCACAACCGACGAAAAGAAAGTCCCATTCATGCTGTAGTTGCGCGTCAACATTGCTTGGCAACATGCCACACGGGCAGCCATGTGGTCGTCTGTCAGCATTCGTGGCACCCACCTGGATGACACTTTTCGCATTTTCAGGTCGTCATGCAGGATTGTGTGCACAGAGCCCACAGAAATGACAACTCTGGAGGCAATCTGTTCAACAGTCATTCGGCAATCCCCCAAAACAATTCTCTCCACTTTCTCGATCATGTCGTCAGACCGGCTTGTGCGAGCCCGAGGTTGTTTCGGTTTGTTGTCACACGATGTTCTGCCTTCATTAAACTGTCGCACCCACGAACGCACTTTCGACACATCCATAACTCCAACACCACATGTCTCCTTCAACTGTCGAGGAATTTCAATTGGTTTCACACCACGCAAATTCAGAAAACGAATGATTGCACGCTGTTCACGTAAGGAAAACGTCGCCATTTTAAGTATTTAAAACAGTTCTCATTCTCGCCGCTGGCGGTAAAATTCCATCTACCGTACGGTGCTGCCATCTCTGGGACGTATTGACAATGAACACGGCCTCATTTTAAAACAATGCGCATGTTTCTATCTCTTTCCAGTCCGGAGAAAAAAAATCGGAGGCCTTAGAACTTGAATGCAGCTCGTATAAGTGTACAACGCTGTCCCATAATTTTTTTCATGTCAATGTACGGGGATTGTCCAGAAAGTAAGTTCCGATCGTTCGCGAAATGGAAACCACCCGGAAAATCCGGTAAAGCTTTGCACAGAGGTGTGGGCAGTGTCTCTAGTATGCCCGTCGATCGTGTCGGGTCGCTCTTTTCAGTTCTGAGTGAACAGTGAGCACATAAAGATGCGTAGGGAATAGCGTCTCCCGCCAAGTATGAGGACCTGGTTAGAGATTTTGCTTGTGAGATGCAGCCCACATAACACAACTGTCGACCAGTTCTTTCTTCATGCCAGTTCACGGCCGCATATTGCAGGGGCAATGAAGACGCTCCTGCAGCGTTTACGATGAGAGGTGTTTGATCACCCACAATACAGTCTGTAATTGGCTCCCCCTGAGTCTCATCTCTGCTCACAAGAACCGCTAGCTATGAATATACAATTTTTCCACGGACAAAGAGCTGCAGACGAGTGCAGATAACTGGCCGAAAATACAGGCCGCTGCTCTCTGTGACGAGGATATTGGAAAGTTGATACAGTACTACTACAAAACTCTAAGTTGGAGCGGCGACTATATAGAGAAGTAGCTGGAAGGTGTACCTAACTGTTTCAAATAAAACGTTCCGGGTCTGCGTTGTGGTTTTCATTTCGTGACCGATCGGATCTTACTTTCTGGACAACCCTCGTATTTTTCCAACCTCTACTGGGTGTAACAATATTCTGGCAATGAGACGCGTTTCCTTGCACATAAACAGCACGAAATTATTTTAACCGAAAATTTCGTCACTTCCATATTTTTGAGAAAAAATCGACTTCAAAGAAAGACAATCTGCCAACGCTGAGATCACATGAACGACAAGTGATCTGTAGATGTGCTGCCAAGTTAGTGCACGGGTAGGGTCTTGCTGATCTTACTGCATTTTTCTGCTATCTAATTTTTTACTATGTGACGTGGTATTTGGTTTCTTAACTACGACACAGCAATTACAACAGGTCTTGGACAAAACTCTTGCAACTGAAACTTACCTGGTATCTTATAACTATTTTCCGGATCGAC
Source organism: Schistocerca nitens (assembly GCF_023898315.1). Lineage (NCBI taxonomy): Eukaryota > Metazoa > Arthropoda > Insecta > Orthoptera > Acrididae > Schistocerca > Schistocerca nitens. The sequence goes on from NC_064614.1 coordinate 76,935,532, forward strand.
ACTCGAACTCAAGACCGTTGTCTTTCGCGAGCAAATGCTCTGTCGACTGAAGTATGCAAACAATATTCACTATCCATCCCCACTGTTGTAATTCCACCAGTAACTACTTCCTACCTCCCAAACTTCGCAGAAGCTCTCCTGCGAGACTTACTGGACTAGCACTCCTGCGAGAGATGATATTGCGGAGACAAAGGTCCAGAATTCCAGTCTCGGTGCAGCGCACAGTTTCAGTACGCCAAGAACACTCCGCTGCAGAGTGAAAATTTTATTCTGGAGACATCCCCCAGGCTGTGGTTAGGCAATGTCTCCTCAATATGCCTTCTTCCAGGAGTGCTACTGCAGCAAGTTCCGCAAAGAGAGAATCTAACAAGTTTGGAAAGTAGCAGATGAGGTGTTAGCGGAAATACAGCTGTCACGACGAGGCGTGAGACGTGCTTGGTTAGCTCAGTCAGACAGTCCGGTTTTAATAACTGATCTGAGCGGACCTGCTATTTGTTTCCTCCTGAGGCGCGAGCACAATCGCATTGTTTACTTTCCCCGGCTCACACTAAAGTGCCTCCATAACGCGATCAGAACACTGCAAATCTGCAGCAAAAATCAACACTGAAGTATGCCTTTAGAAACTACCTTGCCAGACAGAAAACACTCGATGTTGAGCGCCAAGATCACGGCTAATCAACATTATCAGCATTCACTTTCCGATCGTAAGTAATATAGTCTATGTGTAACTTATTAATGGCGCTGTATGCGACGAGGTTCCTCGAAAGATAAAGCAAGGGCTCGATATCTGCCACTCTGAGGGAATAGTTTGCTTCGTCAAGTTTGACCGTGCTGGAATGGGGCTACGGACTATACGCTTGTTCGAATCCGGCGGTAGAGGTCGTGGTGACGCTCCGCCACTATGGCCCTGTAGAAGTAAAAGTAATAGAAAATTGAATCCAGTTTAAAATGTATCCAGTTCTCGACAGAGTAGATGAGGTGCGGATTTAACTCATTTGACACGTACCATTACACATCCAAACAGGAGACTGGAGGGCCATAGTTAATTATGACGGTCAGCCTGAAACGTGTTCCGGATGCGGCAAGGAAGGTCACCTAAGTTCCGAGTGCGTCCAGCATCGAATCTCACCTATCATCATCACCGACGTTGACCAGAAACTTACGCTGCAGCGCTCACGAAATCTGCCCAACGGTGCTGTCAGTAAGTCTCCATGGCCCGTAACGTGACGATGCCCCGCTGGGTTACAATGTTTTTGAGAAATTATGTTCCCAGACTCCACGGTACCACCTACATTAAACAAAGGACTTCTCATACCGGTACACAAGCCAGCGGAAGGGCAATCAGTCAATGACTATCGGCCACTTACATCACTGAACGCTGACTACAAGATCTTTTCCAGGTTTTTGACATGCGTTAAGAAGACTTTGCCGATGATCCTCGCCCCAGAATATATGTTGTAGGGGGGAGGGGCCAACATACACATGACCACCGACGACTGCAGGAACGTAATAGCGATCGTGCAGCCTGCGAGAGGGAACTTTCCATCGACTACAGTCCTACTTTCATAGACTGCACCATAACTTCCTCCTAAGGGTCATCGACCGTATGTGATTCCCCCCCTCCCGAATCTCATCGGCACTATGTGGCGCCTTCTGGCAGGAGCCATCCTTCTTCAGGTCCAGATCAACAGAAGGACGGTGGGCCCAATATTTATTAAGAGGTCTCTACAACTCTGCAACGAGGTTGCCCCCATTCTACCTACCTTTACGCAATCGCGCACGAGCCACTCTTCGGGGGTCACAACGCAGGCTATATGCTATCACATTGCAGATCATCTTTGCTGTAGGCATATCCCGACGACCTGCTACTGCTAGTTCGTCCCACCGATGAAGTCCACAGCGCACTAAACCGCATCGAGCGATGTGCATAGGCTGCAGGCACTCTTCTCTACATCAATAAGTCGGCGGCACTTCATACCGGGCGCGGTCTTGGACCGCGCGCTGTTGCCCCCATCCTGTCAGTTACTGACCTATTTGGGAGTCACGTTTACGAAGGATGTGCTCAAAACTACAGATTGTCCTTGTGAAGGTGCGCTAGATCCTTCTCCGGGACCTACACCAGCTGCAACTTGTGCAGTACCTGAACCTGCATCTAGCGTCAAAGCTCAATCATCTGGCACAGGTCCTTCTGCAAACTATGGAGACAGGTTGCAGACTACAAGCGGCTTTCGTTTGTTTCCTGTCCACAGGACACATATTTAAAGTACATCATGACACACTCACACTCCACCCACGGGTTGGAGGGCTGGGACTATTCAACGTCCAGTAACGGGCAGTTACCCTCTATATGAGCAATATGTGGAAACGACGGAACACATCGATGTTCTCCTTGTTCGGGCAGTTCCGTGTAAAGTGGTAGAAATCAAATATGCAAATGTCCACTGGCCACGGGTGTTGAAAGCAGATCACCCCGCTTTCTGCCAACCACCGAGCGCACGATGGACACATACTCCACGTTACCGAATAAACGGACTTTCCTCTTTGCCCTGACTGTCGCCTTCTGGACACAGCTGAACATCACGTGCGTGTCGTCATCTGGGGTTTTGCTACTGATGCAGAAGATCTTAGCCCGGTACCTCCGTATCACACCTGACGTGATTCAAACTCGCACCCTCCAGTGGCCAGATGACTATTACTTTCCCCTCTCGGAAATATCACTAGCTTACATAGTTCAAGGGAATGACGATCGACTACGTCTTCGGTGAAGGGTCGAAAGTGAAGCTTGATTACCGGTGGTAACTGCACAACGCTGTTGAACGCGCGTGGAAGTACCGTGTGCTCTTCGCAAATTATTTACAAAATCTTTTCCTCAACCCCCCCCCCCCCCCCCCTCCTCTAGTTGCGGACGGTCAGGCTATGTCTGATGTTCCACGCAACTTTTCATTGAAGACAGAATGGCCTGAATTGAGCTGTGAAAAAGGAAAGGGACTGGTTCTTTCATGGAAAACGACACTGAGGCATTAGCAAAGCAGTATGAGATTGTTGCGAATATTTTAGGCGTCACTGTTCGAGATAGAAAATGCCAATAGCAGTGGACAAGAAAACTGCAGTTGTACTAACTCTTGAAGAGAGATTCTTTTCGCAGAAGTAGTGAAAGTACTATACAAAGTTATTTTTGTCTACCCTTCGAATAACCTATTTCTGCAACATTGTGTTTTACAGGACTACCATTTGTACACATTAACTAAATATAGTTATGTAATAAAAACAGTAAATAAATAAATGAATGAATAAATAAAAATAAAAATATTAAAAAAATTCTAGAATCCTATCGCCGTGGAAGAATTTCTGGGAATAATTAGGGGTAGCGCCTAAGAGGTAGGTTTATTATGGCACGGTAGAAGTGCGGTGCCAAGTATGGGTGTATTTGATTTTTGTTTCATTTTTATGGAGATTAAACTTAGTTAGGTAACAAACGTCGGGAGATAATAAACCTCGGTAGAGCACTTGCCATCGAGATGCAAAGGTCTGGAGTTCGGGTCTCGCTCTAGCACGCAGTTTTAATCTGCCAGGAACCTCATATCAGCGCACACACCGCTGCAGGGTGAAAATTTCATACTCGTCAGATTATCTTATAATAATTCAATACTAAAAGAAATCTACGACCGTTTCTATTGTTCATGACTTAAAGGGAAGTACTGCTGATAATGAATCATAAAACATGGAAAGGTGTAGTTTGTCGAATAGAATACAGTAAAAATTTAAGGGAGAAATACGTCCTAAGAAAGGAAATAATAATAGCAGTTTACTTTCACTTCTGTGTTGGTATCATATAACTGGGCGTGTTTCGAGTAAGAACTGCTGATAATTGCTGTAATACGATTATGAAGCCAGAGTCCATATCATCCAGTCTAGGATTAGAAAATTAATAAAATAAAATTTACACCTAGACCCGGAATTAAAATCCCAAATTCAAGTACTCTAACACAGAACTTCCCCTGCGACTGCAATTCGTTTGATGTGGCTACTATCTTCCTTTTTTCTTATTTAAAACAAATTTCTTCTCAATTGTAAATTGAACAAGGAAAATGTTTCGTTTCGTGGAACCGAACAGATTTAACAATATAATAAAGTCATTTTTGAACACGAATATTACTTCATTCTCCAACTGTAAAGTAATTTCTCCTTCTGCTGATATCCTTTATGTATCTTTTGGTCTAAAAATGCAATTTATGTTTCTTTATCAACGCAAAGTAATGTGACCTTCGGTCTACATACAATCATTGAGCCATCTATAGGAACTATGGCTCTGAGCACTATGGGACTTAACAATTATGGTCATCAGTCCCCTAGAACTTAGAACTACTTAAACCTAACTAACCTAAGGACATCACACAACACCCAGCCATCACGAGGCAGAGAAAATACCTGACCCCGCCGGGAATCGAACCCGGGAACCCGGGCGTGGGAAGCGAGAACGCTACCGCACGACCACGAGATGCGGGTTCTATAGGAACTATCATTTTAGTTTATTAAGGCGAAATAGAAAAATGATAATATATTATTCATGTCCTTTTATTGTAGAAGCTTTTTCTTTTTACTGTCTTTATCCTGTTTTGAGTACTTAAGTTGATTTAAAAAAAAAACAAGTAACATAAATAAAATATAAATCTAAACCAAAAGTGCAGAGCTCAATAATGTATTGTTATTAAGAAGCAGGGACACCATGCTCTTGTGCTGTTTGTGAAAAAAAATTGATTATTTTCTTTTCCTTTCTGCGGTTCACACTGTAATGTTGTTAGTCTACAGCTAAATACCGTTGAACTCAATTAACACGTGGTGGAGAAACTGGTCCAATATACAAGTTCTCATACTGTTTTTCAAGCCACTGCATCGTCTTTAGTCTGGTGTTACAACTCCTTGTACCTTGGTATACTGTGCTGTGTCCTCGGTAGTGATGCAAAGTTTTGTTTAGTCCCTTCACAGATTCCTCGTACGAGGTGACATTTCAATTGTTGCGTAAGTGTATTCATTTTATTACACTTGATACAACTGGGCGAATGTGCATGATGTGTTGAGTGTAGCCTTACGCACATTGAGTCGTTTAATTGAGGACTTTATACGATTCTGCATATCCAGACACTCCGGGATGATGATGACATTGAAACAGAGGATGACATGCGTAAAGCTGAAATACTAAACACCTTTTTCCAAAGCTGTTTCACAGAGGAAGACCGCACTGCAGTTCCTTCTCTAAATCCTCGCACAATCGAAAAAATGGCTGACATCGAAATAAGTGTCTAAGGAATAGAAAAGCAACTGGAATCACTCAACAGAGGAAAGTCCACTGGACCTGACGGGATACCAATTCGTTTCTACACAGAGTACGCGAAAGAACTTGCCCCCTTCTGACAGCCGTGTACCGAAAGTCTCTAGAGGAACGGAAGGTTCCAAATGATTGGAAAAGAGCACAGATAGTCCCAGTCTTCAAGAATAATCGTCGAGCAGATGCGCAAAACTATAGACCTATATCTCTGATGTCGATCTGTTGTAGAATTTTAGAACATGTTTTTTGCTCGAGTATCATGTCGTTTTTGGAAACCTAGAATCTACTCTGTAGGAATCAACATCGATTCCGGAAACAGCGATCGTGTGAGACCCAACTCGCTTTATTTGTTCATGAGACCCAGAAAATATTAGATACAGGCTCCCAGGTAGATGCTATTTTGCTTGACTTCCGGAAGGCGTTCGATACACCTCCGCACTGTCGCCTGATAAACAAAGTAAGAGCCTACGGAATATCAGACCAGCTTTGTGGCTGGATTGAAGAGTATTTAGCAAACAGAACACAGCTTGTTGTTATCAATGGAGAGACGTCTACAGACGTTAAAGCAACCTCTGGTGTGCCACAGGGGAGTGTTATGGGACCATTGCTTTTCGCAATATATATAAATGACCTAGTAGATAGTGTCGGAAGTTCCATGCGGCTTTTCGCGGATGATGCTGTAGTATACAGAGAAGTTGCAGCATTAGAAAATTGTAGCAAAATGCAGGAAGATGTGCAGCGGATAGGCACTTGGTGCAGGGAGTGGCAACTGGCCCTTCACACAGACAAATGTAATGTATTGGGAATAAATACGAAGAAGGACCCTTTATTGTCTGATTATATGATAGCGGAACAAACACTGGTAGCAGTTACTTCTGTAAAATACCTGGTAGTATGCGTACGGAACGATTTGAAGTGGAATGATCACGTAAAATTAATTGTTGGTAAGGCGGGTACCAGGTTGAGATTCATTGGGAGAGTCCTTAGAAAATGTAGTCCATCAACAAAGGAGGTGGCTTACAAAACACTCGTTCGACCTATACTTGAGTATTGCTCAACAGTGTGGGATCCGTACCAGATCGGCTTGACGGAGGAGATAGAGAAGATCCAAAGAAGAGCGGCGCGTTTCGTCACAGGGTTATTTGGTAACCGTGATAGCGTTACGGAGTTGTTTAACAAACTCAAGTGGCAGACTCTGCAAGAGAGGCGCTCTGCATCGCGGTGTAGCTTGCTGTCCAGGTTTCGAGAGGGTGCGTTTCTGGATGAGGTATCGAATATATTGCTTCCCCCTACTTATACCTCCCGAGGAGATCACGAATGTAAAATTAGAGAGATTCGAGCGCGCACGGAGGCTTTCAGACAGTCTTTCTTCTCGCGAACCATACGCGACTGGAACAGAAAAGGGAGGTAATGACAGTGGCACGTAAAGTGCCCTCCGCCACACACCGTTGGGTGGCTTGCGGAGTATAAATGTAAATGTAGATGTAGAATATCTAATGTAAACTGGTTATTGTAAGTGTTTTTCCACACCTCGGGCAAATTGACATGAAGCTATTTAGCTTCCATTCCGTCAGGACGTGCGCATTTCTCAAGAAAGTCGTACAACTTCGTTGCGTTGAAAATTTTTTATCACTATGGCAGTTCTGAGAAAGCTTAGATGTGGATGCATTTTGCCAACACTGATGACTGCTACGTGATTTCCTGGCGAAACTGCTTTTATAAGTATACTGGTCAGGTTGGTAGTGTTTAACTTTGATAATATTGGGAAATTTTGTAATAGTAATGTTTTACGTTAATGTCTACCAATCGTATCGCACCTCCAGCGGATGGTGATTGTGCTGACGGTACTCACAACTCCAGGGAGTACCGCACCACAGTTAATCAGCCGCGCTCAAAACACTCGTAGCGCAGCACTTGCATGAGTTGTTAGTACGAAATATACATAGGTCCGCCAAGGGCTACACCTGCCAACCCACGGACATCACGTGTGTGGGTCGATGGCTCGTTAAATATCGGATCACTGAGCCACGGCGGACAACTCTCTTCAGTGTACCGAGTCGTGTACAGTCCCTAGTTGCGGCCATCCGCCCCCGTTTGCTGAGTGGTCAGCGCGGCGGAATACCACACCAAGGGGCCCGGGTTCGATTCCCGGCTGGGGCAGGAGATTTTCTCCGCTCAGGGACTGGGTCTTGTATTGTCCTCATCATCATTTCATCCCCATCTAAGACGCGCAAGTCGCCCAATGTGGCGTCGAATGCGATAAATACTTGCCCTCGGTGGCCGAACTTCCACGAGTGGGAGACTCCCGTCCCACAATGCCGTACGCTCATTCCACTGTCTAGTTACAGCTGAGTCTGCAAGCTGGAGTGTTCGTCCGCCCTCTTCGAGACTTAGGCTCCGTAAGCATTATGGGAAAGCCCTGGACTCTACGTAGACATCAATGAGAGTCACATTGACAGTACTGTAGCACTTTAGAGGACTTGTTATGATTTCAAACTTCTATCGTGCTGGACCATTCACAAGAAGAAGCATCATATAAGTTGAATCTTTCTTCATATTTGATGGACACCATTTTATTACTAAGTATTGGGAATATTTTTGATTGAAGATAAACTACGCCGTCCTCCTGCATTCCCAACAGTAATGTTAATTTGCAGTATTTTACTTGGAAAGTACTGCACCCAGACAGCACAGCTTTGTTGAATAGGTAGAGCTGTCGTTCGTATGGTTACAGTACTGCCAAACCGTCATTCCTCGTCGTCCATTTCCTTCTGAAAAAGTTTTGTTGGAGATTTTTATTGCTGTTAGTGTGCAAGGAATTGCGTTGTGCCACGCGGGGTAGCCGTGCGGGCTGAGGCGCCTTGTCACGGTTCAGGCGGTAGATCCATAACTACTTTGTACTGCGGTCAACAAGACTGTCGACGCTGTAATATCTAGCACCAATATACAGCGGAAAAGCCAAGTTCCGCGTTCTGGTTCAGACGCGCCAACCGGGACGTACCGACCGCTGCGTCATCCACTGTCAATGACATCATTCGGATGGCATGGGTTAGTGTGTTGTCCTTAGCGTAAGTTAGTTTACGTTAACTAGTGTGTAAGCCTAGGGACCGATGACCTCAGCAGTTTGATGCCATAGAACCTTACCACAAATTAAAAAATATGCGTTGTGGTGTCCCAGTGTGCCAATTTTGGATCACACTGAACATCGGTGTTTACGCATGTAGCGCAGTGGTCATCGCTACTATACAGAAGACCCACGTTCCATTCCGGAAGCTCCCAAGAATTTCCCTTGGTGGGAGGACCAAAACGGAGTAGACTCACTCTCGCGGTGCCAATGGAAGAACTGCTTGAGTGAAACGTAGCCGATAACGGCTGACTCTCTGCCCTTCCATACCGCATCCGAGTGATGTCATTGGCAGAGGATGACACAGCCGTCGGTACGTCCCGGTTGGCGCGTCTGAACCAGAACGCGGAGCTTGGCTTTTCCGCTGTATATTGTTGCAAGTCACTGGATGGAACTGGCACTACATCCGCACACATAATTCATCTAACGCCCGTATATTCCGGGGAGACAAGGAAAAGCTCTGACGCCACGTTCAATCACACCTAGGTCTGTTCGATCAAGTTCGGATCTGGAGGAGGGGGGAGGGGAGCACATCAATTATAACTGTGTTCCTCGAACCACTCCACCACATTCCTAGTCTTGTGATGCGGCGCATTATCTTTTTGAAACATGCCACAGACGTCGGAAAATGTGATCCTCATGGAGGGGTGTACTTGGTCTGCAATCAGTTTACCATACTCCTTGGCCGTCGTGGTACTTTTCACGAGCTCCACTGGAGACATGGATGCCGAAGTGAATGCTCCCCAGAGCATAATGGAGCCACCGTCAGGTGTACCAACGTGCAGTGTCGATGGTCACGTGCTCTTTTGAGTCGTAGTTGCAGATGTCGTGGTGTTAACTGCCATTCATGCATGGGTCATCGGCTGCGGCTGCTTATCATAAGTAGTGTTCGGTGTACTCTATGGTCAGACACACTTGTACTCTGCCTATTATTAAAGTCTGACATGAAACTTCCTGGCAGATTAAAACTGTGTGCCGGACCGAGACTCGAACTCGGGACCTTTGCCTTTCGCGGGCAAGCGCTCTACCAACTGAGCTACCCGAGCACAACTCACGCCCCGTCCTCACAGCTTCACTTCCGCCAGTACCTCGCCTCCTACCTTCCAAACTTTACAGAAGCTCTCCTGCGAAACTTGCAGAACTAGCGCTCCTGAAAGAAAAGATATTGCGGAGACATGGCTTAGCCACAGCCTGGGGGATGTTTCGCATTCTGGATTAAAGTCTGACGTTAGTTCCGCCACAGTTCGTCGCTTTTCCTGTTTTACCAATCTGCCCAGCCTACGACGTACGACTTCTGTAATGAGGGGTGGCTTCTTAACCCAATAACTTCTAGATGAGATTTCACCTTAGTTTCGCCACTTGTTGTAGACACTCAACAGAGCAGTCCTCTAACACCCGACGAGTCTCGCAGCTTCAGAAATGATCATAGCGAGCTCCCGGACCATTACAATCCGCCCTCGTTCACACTCAGATAGATATCGCGCCTTCCCAATTGTACACACAGACAGTACGCATGCCAATACTACATGCACCGCGCGCGTGTCTGACTAGCAGTCATTTCTCGTCAGGTCACGCTGCTATCACGTGGTCGGGTTTTATATCGATGGTGGATCGATGATCGTAATGTCTGGCTGATCAGTGTATAACTGGACCACTACCATGTTGCGTTATTATGGCGATGATGTGGAGCTCATTAGATTTAAATGATATGTAGTTCGTATGATGTTTGTTAAAGTGTATGTGACTTCGGTAACATCCATAGAAAATCCACAGGAAATAGTATTGTTGCGCCATAATTAATTACAGACGATCATACGCTACACAACAGAAATTCTCTGCACATTTGAAGAAATTGTCACACAGCATAACGAAATGACGAAAAAGCTGGTGCCCAGGAACTCTCGAAGCAACCTTACCTTCCGTGATCCGAAAATATTTTGCTAATTGTAGAAATGCTTGATATTTGAATAAACTGCTCAAAGCAGAAGTGGATCTAGTCGAACTGTCTATCGAAACAAAACACGATAACAGATCCGTAACTACCTGTGCACTAGGGATCGGTGTAAGCCTCACAAAATAACTTTAATAATTATTATTTAATTGATGGAAGCAAAGAAATAGCAATACAGACATTTAAATTTTCCTTTCACTTTCAAAGTTATTACTTGACCTCAAAAAGAGCAAGGATTCAAAACTGAACAATCAGATTAATGTTATACGTGATTTAAATTGTGCTCTCGGCATAGTCATACGAAGAACTGCTCCCTAACGTGAGGTTGAAGAAGAAAAGCTTATAAATGCATAATCTTTTGTTGAACGAGATATTGGCTGATCACGAATCAAACAACACGTAAACGTAATTAGATCTGCGGAACATCGATCGTAGCGCCAACTTTCACTCTGCTACATATTCGACAACCTTGCATTCGGAATCACACTGTTCCAGTACAGCACGGAATATCGTAAAATAAACATATTAGGCTTGTTGATCTATAGGATATAACGCATGGAGTGATAGCACAATTTTTTGGAATTTGACAAAATAATGAAACGGCGGAGGTTTGAAACAAAGATGTTCTGCCATGTATTTGTGGTCACGTTTCCTTTCTTTTCTTTTTTTTTTTTACAGGAACAAATGAATATATTAAAACAGAAAAATAAAAATAGCTTTGTGAACATGGCCGAGGATTAGCTCAGCCAAACTTCAGGAAGATATCTTTATTAGTGTGCACCCAATCCATTCTATCAGCGTGACATACAGTGGATTTAACGCTGACGGAATACATTTCCGCCACACTAATAAAGATACCTTTATGAAATTTGGCTGAACTTATCCTCGCCCATGTCCATAGTGAGTAACAGACTAATTTCTTATATTAATTTACTCGTTAGTTACTGCAGAACTTCGTGATCAAAACCACACGACAAAACTACATCTTTTGTCCATAGCTAGCAGTGTTTCTTCTGTGACTGTATTACTTTCGTGTTCCTGAAGAAGATCCTCCAGGTCTCGAGATGTATCGTGCATTGAAATTAAATCACGATTGTGACTGAAAGCCAATGTTCCTTTAAAAAAAAAAAAAAAAAAAAAATAAAAAAAATAAAAAAACTACATTTATGTTTCAAACGACCTCCATTTCATTATTTATTCAAATTCCCAATAATACAAATAATAATAATAATGTCACAACTCTGCTCCTAGTTCGTTCGTAATACCTGTCTTTTTTCTTTTCTTTTGAGTCATCAGTCTTCTGTCTGGTTTGATGAGGCCCACGGCGAATTCTTCTTCCGTGCCATCCTCTTCATCTCAGAATTATACTTGCCACCTACATCCTCAATTATGTGCTGGATGTATTCCAAACTCTTGTCTCCCTCTACAGTTTTTGCCCTCTACAGCTCCCTCTAGAACCATGGAAGTCATTCTCTCATGTCGTAACAGATGTTCTGTCATTCTGTGTTTCTTCTCCGATTCTGCGCAGAACCTTGTCATTCGGCAGCTTATCAGACCACCTAATTTTCAACATACGTCTGTAGCACAACAACCCACATGCTTCAATTCTCTTCTGTTCCGGTTTTCCGACAGTCCATGTTTCACTACCACACAATGCTGTGCTCCAAACGTACATTCCCATACATTTTGGCCTATATTTGATACTAGTAGGCTACTTTGGCCAGGAATCTTCTTTTTGCCAGTACTAGTCTGCTTTTGACGTCCTCCTTGCTCCGTCCGTCATTCCATTCCATTCAGCGGATCCTTTAAGTCTTCTTCACGGTCGCAGGTTCGAATCCTGCCACAGACATGGATGTGTTTGATGTCCTTAGATTAGTTACGTTTAAGTAGTTCTAAGTTCTAGGGGACTGATGACCACAGATATTAAGCCCATAGTGCTCAGAGCCATTTGAACCATTTGAACCCGTCCCTCCCTATTGCTTGCCCCTGTTTTTCCCAGAATTTCGGACATTTTGCACAATTTTATATTGTCGAACGCTTTTTCCCATGTTGACAAATCCTATAAACGTGTGTTGATTTTTCTTTAGTCTTGCTCCCATTATCAACCGCAACAAAACGACTATCCACGTTGTTGTGTAGAGTGTATGGTTCTGGCGACATACCATCTAACTTTCGGAAAAATATCAACCAGGCAATTCCGAATACTGCAAGAATTATCACACAATCTGCTTAACAGCGCATGCATCCAAGTTGCTGACAAGAATAATATAGAGAAGAATGGAAAGGAAAATTAAGGATGTGGTAGATGAAGATCAATTCTGATTTGGGAAAGATAAAGGCACCTTGGGGGCATTTTGGACTTTGCAGTCGATAATAGAAGCAAGGCTAAAGATAAATCAAGGCACGTGATATCCTGTAGATTAAGAAAGCTATTGGTTATTTGATTTCAGACCAAATTTGCAGAAGACTGAAGGACTTCTGTCATTGACACACCTCATTTTGGACTGAGCAACATAAACTAAGCGCATAATGGGCGGGGGGGGGGGGGGAGGAAGCGGGCTTAATGATGAGATAATTTCTTTACAATTTCAGAAAAAGTGGTCCAAGACTCAATCAATAATGCGCTCCTGGATGAGGAGTTGGACCTTCATTGCAGGAACTCTTGGTAGCACACCATATCACACTCGACCAAAGAACATTTTCACTCCAAAGCATACCAAAGGGTAAAAGTCTGAAGCAGAACCCCTTGTTTTGCTTCCAAACCGGTAAGCCAATTGTGGCGACCACGACTCAGTAGACACTGGTCGAAGCCACTCTCGCCTCAAAGACCTCAGAGAGATACACTCGTGTAACCGAAGCAGCCCTGAATATGTGGAAATCGATGGATGGGCCGCAGATATAACTGAGTAGCTAAGAAAATTGCTCACTAGAAAGCTACGTGAGAAATGGGAGATTATACTAGACACCTTTCAAGCTGCAGAGACGCATTGCTGTAGGCAGTGTCGTTGATTACACCTTTGAATACGGATGGCCAAAGAAAAAATAATTTGAATGGTCATTTTACACACTACGTATGTATGTCCATTACACATTACATAATTGTTCTTTCGAAAAAATTTGCAGAAGGAAGTTCTTACATACCAGGATACGTAATACTGCATAGAACTACACTGAGCCATTGTTTCGGAATTCACAGAAGTACCCTCTTTATGGAGCAGCCGCAATCGTTTGTGTGCGAGCACTGGACAAAGCTGCCGTCCACACTCCAATAAGTCTGTCGTCCTGTGACAATGCCGCAGGGTCTATTGTCAGCTGCTCGCAGTCATCGGGAAGAAAGCAAGATTTCCAAATGAAGAACGCGAGAAACGCTGCGAATGGTGTGCGTAACACGTTAACCTTTACCAGGGAGAGATGTACTGTTGCACCCGGCGTTTGTTTAGCGAGATTTATGCACCGCTGAACGCACATGCAGGCGCGCGCGCGCGCGCACGGACGCACAGACTCACATTCAAACATACACACACACTCCCGTGAGCGGACCGCGAGGAATCCGGCACAATGGACACGAGCTGCGCAAATGAAACAAAGGAGGCCTCGCCCGTGACGTTATGAATTAGTACTGGGCGGCAGCGTAGACCACAGGCATCCTAGCAACGCTGTAACCACGCTACGGCGTCGTGTTTACTAATATCGCTCCGCTCGGCGTTGAAGATACGCTGCCGGAGAACGTTTCGGCATTATTTCGCAATTGAAGTTTACGTCTGTGTGTTACAGAGTCTGGTAAACATAACGGAGTAGGGCAGAAATATTACTGAGAAAAAACCTTGATTTTCTGTCATACAAAACTGATGGATACAGTAGACAACATTCTAAGTAATTTGGAATATTCTATAAGGGAAAAAAAAGTGTCCCATCATGCAGCTAATATAAATACTCGATTCTTCGTTTTCCATTCTTGATTCATGTATATATCGTACATTAACTTCTGTCAACTTAGCTTACATCTATTTTCCTAGGATTTCGAATATCTTGAATAATTTTACTCAGTAGAGCACTCTATTTCTGGTTTCGCAAAAGTTACGAATACGTCTTGATCATTGTCTAGCATTCATTATCAAGGACAACGACAGAAATTTGTCTCAGGTGCCTCTACCTTCCCGAAATCCAAACTAATCATCTTGTAACATTTCTGTTCTCCGTTCTTGCAAGAAATAACAATGCACGAGCTGTTCAGCTGTCTCTACAATAATTCTGGCACTATTCCGCTTATGCGTTTGTGATATTATTTCGAGAGTCTGATTGTATAGCTCCAATCATATAGAAGCTACAGATCAACTTGTTTATTCGGTTGTTTGCCTCTTCCCCCTATAAGTTAAGAAACTGACGTAATTTAATATATGCCTTTCTACTTATTTCATCTAAAGTCTTCCAACGCTGTATTAAGGTCTGATAAACTTCATTCCCTAAGACTGCCACACTAACTCATATTTCTTTTGTCACAGTTCCCAACGCTCGTTGAGGTTTTCTACACATTCCTTCCCCTTATCCGCTCTCACCTCTGCATCTAACAGTTCAATTCATATTGCACTCTGAATATGGATGCCCCGTCGTTCAGTTTTACTGTATGTAGTTTTGATTTTTCTATATGCTGAATCTGTTGTTTCAACGACGATTCCTTTGATTTCATCATCTAGTTTCTCCAGCCCTTTCGCCATGGCCTCACGGCAATTGCTATTTATTTCAGTACTTAGTGATTTATATTTCTGTATTCCTGCCTTTTCCTGAACTTTATTTTTATTTATTTCTTTCACTGATGTATTTAAGTATTTCTTACGTAACCCGAAATTTCTTCGCAGTTACTTTCTTGTAGCTACGAGAGATGAAATAGTGAAGGCAGCAGAGGATCAAGTAGGTAAAAATACGAGCACTGATAGAAATCCTTGGGTAACAGAAGACATATTGAATTTATAGATAAAAGGCGAAAATATAAAAATACAGTAAATGAAGCAGGCAGAAACAAATACAAAGGTCTCAAAAATGAGAAGTGCAAAATGGATAAGCAGGGATGGCTAGAGGACAAATTTAAGGAAGTAGAGGCGCATATGACAAGGGGTAAGATAGATACTGCCTATAGGAAAATTAAAGAGACCTTTGGAGAAAAGAGAGCCACTTCTATGAATATGAAGAGCTCAGATGGAAACCCAGTTCTAAGCAAAGACGGGAAAACAGAAAGGTGGGAGGAGTATATAGAGGGTCTATACAAGAGATGTACTTGAGGATAACATTATCGAAATGGAAGTGCATGTAGATGAAGATGAAATGGGAGATATGATACTGCTTGAAGAGTTTGACAGAGCACTGAAAGACCTAAGTCGAAACAAGACCCCCGTGAGTAGACAACATTCCATTAGAACTACTGGTAGCCTTGGGAGAGCCAGCCCTGACCAAACTCTACCATTTGGTGAGCAAGACAGCTGAATACCCTCAGACTTCAAGAAGAATATAATAATTCCAATTCCAAAGAAAGCAGGTGTTGACATATGTGAAAATTACGGAACTATCAATTTAATAAGTCACAGCTGCAAAATACTAACACGAATTCTTTACTGATGAATGGAAAAACTGGTAGAAAATGACCTCGGGGAAGATCAGTTTGGTTTCTGTGCAAATGTTGGAACATTTGAGGCATGACGTATCTTAGACGACAGATTAAGGAAAGGCAAACCTACGCTTCTAGCACTGGTAGACTTAGAGAAAGCTTTTGGGAATGTGGACTGGAATACTCTCTTTCAAATTATGAAGGTGGCAGGGGTAAAATACAGGGAGCGAAAGGCTAAAAAGTTGTAGCCTCTTCCCGATGTTATTCAATCTGTATATTGAGCAAGCAGTAAAGGAAACAAAAGAAAAATTCGGAGTAGGAATTAAAATCCACGGAGAAGAAATTAAAAAATTGAGGTTCACCAATAATATGGTAATTCTGTCGGAGACAGCAAAGGACCTGGAAGAGCAGTTGAACGGAATGGACAGTGTTTTGAAAGGAGGATATAAGGTAAACATCAACAAAAGCAAAACAAGGCTAATAGAATGTAGTCGAATTATTTCGTGTGATGCTGAGGGAATTAGATTAGGAAATGAGACACTTAAAGTAGTAAATGAGTTTTGCTATTTAGGGAGAAAATTAACTGATGATGGTCGAAGTAGAGAGGTTATAAAATGTAGACTGGAAATGGCAAGGAAAGCGTTTCTGAACAAGAGAAGTTTGTTAACATCGAGTATAGATTTCAGTGTCAGGAAGTCGTTTCTGAAAGTATTTGTATGGAGTTATCCATGTATGGAAGTGAATCATGGACGATAGGTAGTTTCGACAAGAAGAGATTAGAAGCTTTAGAAACGTGGTGCTACAGAAGAATGCTGAAGGTTAGATGGGTAGATCACATAACTAATGAGGATGTATTGAATAGAATTGGGGAGAAGAGAAAATTGTTGCAGAACTTGACTAGAAGAAGGGATCGCTTGGTAGGACATGTTCTGAGGCATCAAGGGACCACCAGTTTAGTACTGGAGGGCAACGTCGACGGCAAAAATCGTAGAGGGAGACCAAGAGATGAATACACAGAGCAGATTCAGAAGGATGTAGGTTGCAGTAGGTACTGGGAGATGAAGAAGCTTGCACAGGATAGAGTAGCATGGAGAGCTGCATCAGACCAGTCTCTGGACTGAAGACCACAACAGCTACAAGTGGCGTTCAATATGTAATGCACCACATTTTTCTTTTTCTGGAAGCAGGAGCGTTTTACTCAGGATTGCAATACGCCATATTATTCCCCACTCTTTTTGTTACAAAACCCTGTTTTTCAGCATAACCTTAGTTAAATGCGCCGGTCTTTAGAACACTTATTGGGAGGGCTCGTGGACCTGCATCGGATAAAAACTGTAGAGGTAGAAAAAGATTGGAATAAATAGAGTAAATAAATGAGGACGTAGATTGCAAATACTGCTCTTCAAACGAACCTCACAATTCACCAGTATTTCAGTTTCCCACTTCTTTCTGTACAGAGTGTCCCAGATGATACTCTTGACCGTAAGTTTATTTTTGTCAGTGAAAAATTTTGATCTCAGCCTATGACAGATCCTGGGTTTGGCTTACAAATTAATATCTGCCTTCGGAATCTAGGAATCATAGTTTACAGGGACACGTTAAAGAAATAAAACCAGAAATGTTTCACCTGTGATACAGACTTACCAGAAAGCAGAAAAATGAGACCTTGATACCGAGGCAATAATTACACTCAACCCACCGCGATTCCAGATTGACTCCTGGAAATTAGAGAAGATGCGACATATTTCTTAATAAGATGTTTCATCGTAATGGGCCGACAATGCATGCTTTGAGACGTGCTACCATGCCGGGCACGAGAATGGTGAGAAGTTGTCATGGTAGGGCAAACTTTTCCTGCACAACTGCTGAGTGGTCATGAAACGGTCAACCTTCCTTACAGGAATGTATTTCTTATTTATTTCCCAATGTCACGTTTCGCCTCATTCAGGCATCTTCAGACTAGTCGAATATTAGATGGCGTTAGGTACGCTTGTTGTGTTGCCGTGTCCACTATTATGTGCATAGCTCGAATATGAGCAGCTGCACCTCCCGCATGTTTGTATGATACAGACATATGTAGGCCTGATCCTGTTTTGCGTTCATTGGAACACGTCACATGCCTCAACAACGACACCATGCAATGTTTCCAAGTATTTGACGATGGCAGATGTTTGCTGGGACGTTCTGTATTACTCGGTATCCCATGTACCAAACGCTACTTAATATTCAGCCAACCTGAAGATGCCTGAATTAGGCAAAACGTATCACTAGTGAATAAAGAATAAATGCATCACAGAGACCAAGACTGACTGACCGTTCCTTCACCGTATACCACGTATCCATGCTTCGTGTCAGAGAACATTTTTCGCTGAGTGGTCGTTGGTGCATGGGGACTTGCTACAACACCTCCCCCCCCCCCCCCCGCGCCCCATCCCAACTATCTGTAACAATGATATTGTTCCTCCAACCATGAACTATCAACAACAGGCACAACATCGTTGTTAGAGGTTCATACTGTAGACGCTTGTCACTGATGAACCGTGTATGCCATTGATGTTAACCCCTCAGCGTCAGGTAAGGGTTGAAAATGGTGCACTGAAGCTCCTAAACTGGTAATCATATAAAAAATAACATCATACGGAAGCTGTAGGTGTTACATTTATTTACAGACGGGTTGTAATTGGGGAGAACGGGCGGGCCAGTCCATTCGTCAATTATCGTCTCGTTTCCAGAACTTCTCCACCAATCCTGTTGTGTGATGTCCTTAGGTTAGTTAGGTTTAAGTAGTTCTAAGTTCTAGGGGACTGATGAACATAGATGTTAAGTCCCATAGTGCTCAGAGCCATTTGAACCATTTTGAACCAATCCTATTCATTGCTTTTCATCCGTAAAAATGAAGTCAGAGACGAATGCACCCCTGAAAAGACGCAAATGGGGAATAATCATAGTGTTCCAGTAACTTTGACAGGTGAGTGGGTCTTTTTCAAATACACTGGTGTTCAAAATTAAAAGCAACAGACAACTACTTCTCCTTTCTGATTCACGATATAATCTTACAGTCTGTCAACAGCTATCAGTACGATCGTGTTCTGCGTGGAAGATGGTGTTTCGATGAAAAGAAAACCACGACATCGATAACGTCAGGGCACCTCAAACGGAGTGGTGTTTGCCAGGCAGTCCCACATCCACAACCGCTGTGTTCACAGTCTCAGACTGAGCAGTGTGGCACATAGAAGACTCATAGCAGCGGTGGAGCGCCATAGGAAGAATGGAAGCAGGAGACTCGAAAACTCATGTGGCCCGATGGCTTAATGTAAATATTTGTGCTGTTTCTCGGATGTGGCTACAGTTGATAGAGGCTGAAACTGTATCCCGAAGATCAGGGCAGGGCCAATCACGTGTAACTTCAGATAGAGAAAACCATTATATTTGGCTGTAAGAGCACGACGGTACCGCCTTAGTACTACTAAACGGCAACTGGCATCTGATCTGGCAGCATCCACTGGACGTGTTGTATCGAGACAAACGGTGTAGAGAAGGCTTCGACAGAGTGGCCTGTATTGTGGAAGACCTGCTGTATGTACGCCTGTGTCACGTCTTCACAGAAGGGTAAGTCTAGAGTGGAGCAGTCAACATGCCATCTGGACAGTCGAACTGTGGGCAATATTCTTTTCATAGATGAGTCCCAATTTGGGCTGCACAGTGATTCTCGGTGGATTCGCATCTGGAGGGAACGTGGAACACTATTTCCAGATCCGAACATTGTGGAAAGAAACCGATATCGAGGAAGATCTCTAGTGTTGTGGGCAGGGATTGCCGGTCGGTGTGACCGAGTGGTTCTAGGCGCTTCAGTCTGGAACCCCGCGACCGCTACGGTCGCAGGTACGAATCCAGCCTCGGGCATGGATGTGTGTGATGTCCTTAGGTTAGTTAGGTTTAAGAAGTTCTAGGTTCTAGGGGACTGATGACCTCAGATGTTAAGTCCCATAGTGCTCAGACCCATTTGAACCATTTTGCGGGCAGGGGTTATATTCACCACTATAACACCTTTTGCTGATATTGTACAGGTGAATCGGAAAGGTTTAACTGCTGTAAGGTATCGTGACGAGGTTTTGGGACCTCATGGACGCTTGTTGCGAGCAGTGTTGATCGATGTTAATACTAGACCTCATAGAGAACGAGTGATTGATGTTTTCTTGGAAACGGGAGACACTTCACACATAGAGTGTCCTACTCGCTCTCTCGGTTTGAATGCAACCAGCAACCAGTCTCCAAGACTTGCGAAGAGCTCCGGAGGAAGAATGGGTGTCATTGCCTCAACATGACATTGATGACGTCATTCAAGCATGCTCTGTTGTTGTCACGGCTGAATTACTGCCAGAGGTGGTCACACCCCATAGTGAGCACTTTAACGAATTGTCGGAACATATGTGCAAATCTGTTAAAGTGGAAAAAAACGGAGAAGATTTTCGCCTACTGGTATGCATGTTGAAGTTCTTCACGTTTCGCATTATTTACATTGTTTCTAATTTCCTATGACCTCTTTATTCTGAGTTAAAATAAACGCTACATTTGCAAAAAAATCCGTTTATTGCTTTTATTTCAGATAACAGTGTATTTGGAGGTCAGTACGTCAACGCAACATTGTACCAACTTCACACCATAACAGCTGGATCACTGATACGATCTTGTTCGACAATGCTGGGCATACCTTCATATGGTGAGACCTTGGAACACGCTATGTACCCAGAGACTGCCTTTATATCTATCGATATCGTCTCATTAAGAATTTCACTACTGGCCATTAACGTTGCTACATCAAGAAGAAATGCAGATGATAAACGGTTATTCATTGGACAAATATATTGTGACATGTGATTACATTTTCATGCAATTTGGATGCATAGACCCTGAGAAATTAGTACACAGAACAACCACCTCTGGCCGTAATAAAGGCCTTGATACGCCTGGGGATTGAGTCAGAAAGAGCTTGGATGGCGTGTACAGGTACAGTTGCCATGAAGCTTCAACACGATACCACAGTTCATCAGGAGTAGTGACTGGCGTATTGTGACGAGCCAGTTGCTCGGACACCATTGACCATACGTTTTCAGTTGGTGAGAGATCTGGAGAATGTGCTGACCACGGCAGCAGTCGTACATTTTCTGTATCCAGAAAGGCCCGTACAGGACCAGCAATATGCGGTAGTGCATTATCCTGCTGAAATGTAGGGTTTCGCAGGGATCGAATGAAGGGTAGAGCCACGAGTCGTAACACATCTGAAATGTAACGTCCACTGTTCAAAGTGCCGTCAATGCGAGCAAGAGGTGACCGAGACGTGTAACCAATGGCACCCCATACCATCACGCCGGGCGATACGCCAGTATGGCGATGACGAATACACGCTTCCAATGTGCGTTCACCGCGATGTGGCCAAACACGGATGCGACCATCATAATGCTGTAAACAGAACCTGGATTCATCCGAAAAAATGACGTTTTGCCATTCGTGCACCCAGGTTCGTCGTTGAGTACACCATCGCAGGCGATCCTGTCTGTGATGCAGCGACAAGGGTAACCGCAGCCATGGTCTCAGAGCTGACAGTCCATGCTGCTTCAAACGTTTTTGAACTGTTCGTGCAGATGGTTGTTGTATTGCATGTTGACTCAGGGATCGAGACGTGGCTGCACGATCCGTTACGGCCATGCAGATAAGATGCCTGCCATCTCGACTGCTAGTGATACGAGGCCGTTGGGATCCAGCACGGCGTTCCTTACTACCCTCCTGAAACCATCGATTCCATATTCTGCTAACAGTCATTGGATCTTGACCAACGCGAGCAGCAATGTCGCGTCACGATAAACCGCAATCACGATAGGCTACAATCTGACCTATATCCAAGTCGGAAACGAGGCATCGCAACAACGTTTCACCAGGCAACGCCGGCCAACTGCTGTTTGTGTAGGAGAAATCAGTTGGAAACTTTCCTCATGTCAGCACGTTGTAAGTGTCGCCACCGGCGCCAACCTTGTGTGAATGCTCTGAAAAGCTAATCATTTGCATATCACAGCATCTTCTTCCTGTCGGTTAAATTTCGCGTCTGTGGCATTTTTAATGGCCATAGTGTACGTATTGAGTACTATCTGCTAAAAAGTACTGAGTACAGTCACATATCGAGTCGAATATCCGGTTAGCTCAAATTTTGTTTACCAAAACTTTGTCGAGTGCTTTCCGGGCGTCAAGGCACCAACATGGGCGCTTTTGTCTGCGACGCTCTGGACTTCATCGAAGAACAGAGTTAGTGCGGCACTTGAAGGCTGGAGGCACGGTTAATTCCACGGACACAGCTTTAGGTGGAGAGGACGACGTGCCAGGCGCGCAGCAAGTGAGCGCTTAAGTAGGAAGGCGGTCCAGCGACACGCGTGAGAGTGCAGGTTCCCCATGTTCTGTACTATACAGCGCAGCGGCGTGGTTGGCGGCGTCACGCCGTTATTTCGGCCGTCGGCCTGGAAGGCTCGTAAAACAAACACGCGGAGCGGCCGGCGTCGACCTCGCGGGATTACTATTCATGTGCAGCACAGGCGCCGCTCCCCACACTCTCGGGCCGGCGCTACCTTACAGCATAATAAAAGCGGCCCACTCACGTGCCTCACAAGCAGGCGGATACGGAGTTACCAGGCGGTCGCGCTGTAGCGCTGCGTGTCAGTACAGAAGTACAGCCTCTAATTGAAATTTGGAAACATTCATTTTCGTGTCAATGAAACCCTAACAAAGTATACAATATAGATAGTACACAGCAACAGCCAGGCGTAATTTGTTTTCGTTTTACTTTATTAAAAATACGTTATTACCGTTCCCGATTTCTACATTCATCTTGAGATGAGACGCCCGTCACCGTCTCTCTGTTATAAGATGAAACCGTCTCGCCTGATAATTTCCTGTTCTGTGGACCATGGAGACAGTAGACTTCATGACTCAAGGCCGTACAGTGACATTCAAACACCATTGTCGCTCAGTAAACAAAAGGTATCTGCATGAAACGGATGTTGCGAAAAATGACGGGGACATCCGGGATTACAGCAGTGCGCTAGCCCTGTCTGGTATATTTCTGCCCACTTTCAACATGTGGATGTTGCTATTATTGGTTCAAATGACTCTGAGCACTATGGGACTTAACATCTTAGGTCATCAGTCCCCTAGAACTTAGAACTACTTAAACCTAACTAACCTAAGGACATCACACACATCCATGCCTGAGGCAGGATTCCAACTTGCTACCGTAGCGGTTGCGAGGTTCCAGACTGAAGCTCCTAAAACCGCTCGACTACTCCATCCGACGTTGCTATTATTGAGTAGTATAGACACACTGCTGGGTGACTGAAACCTACACCACGGGATAAATTCTAACATTTACCTAGAACTGCTCCTCTAGACATCAGGCGTGATAGATGCATGCAGAGAAAGGTATTTTACTCTGGGTTCTTGAAGTTACACTATTTGTACGAAGCATGTATCTAAAAATATAGAGAATGAAACACTTCACTACTTCCCAAATCTCTAAATAATGAAACATAATACGTAAGAGGATTCATACACATAACCAACCAGATCAAAGAGGTTAATACTAAGATAATAATTTTTATACAATATGTCTTCTTTCGTAAAACTTCATTGTAGATGACCATCAGATGTTTATTTTTAAGTTCAATGCTACCGGCGTCGATCAGTAGAGTATTATACAGCCGGAGCCAAACGGACAGACAAAATCTTTAAAGTGCACAGGTTACAATATGCTGACAAAATAAAAATTAGGACGTTAAATGACGTAGAAATTACTTATAAGGCTTAACCAGCTTGTCAGTACATTTGATATACGTAGAGAAACAATAAATAATCTCCACAAGATACAGATTTGGAGGAGACGTATACAAGACGACCATACATTTCAAACTGACAGAAACTGGAGCTGACTTTATAAAAAAGAAAAATTAACACCAAATATGAAAGCCAAATAGCTATAAAACTTCGAGAAAGATCGTAAGAGTGTGTCTATAGCTGTAACATCGATAATGTATGCATGTCACAGGTGCAAGTGAGATCTTTGGGGCATTTTGGACTACATAAACTTAACAACGATGTAAACAGCAAAATGTCTTATCGAAAAATGTACAAACGGTATCAGCAAAGTTTAATCATAAAAGCGCATATATGTGGTGAAGGAATGCTTTAGAAAACATGCAATGTCGAATTAATAAATGGTAAATAAAATTATGTCGAATTAACTTCCTTTAAAGTTGTCTGTCATACATAAGTGAATATGATGGAACTACCGGTTTTTAATCATATCATTCAAACGAGCTTGTATAATACAGCGGCATTTCAGGCAGTGTCATTATAAAAATTCTACAACCGTACATGAAGTGATTTTTTATCACATCGATCTTTTAGTAATGTAAATAGCGAAGTAGCTATTAGAAAACGTTTTAACTTAATATTGTCAAAATAGGAAAGTTATAAAGGTATGCCTTATATAAAAAAATGTCATAAAAGTATATAATAACACATCGTATTATAACCTAAACAGTCTCATATATAATACGTGAATAAGAGGGATTAGTCATTATACATAAAGGTTACACTGTAAATTGGACAAAAGAAAAATTAGATCCAACATGAAGCGCAGATACGGGAGGGGGAGAGGGGGGGGGGGGGGGTGTTGTGATTGGAATATTTAATAGTTATGAATATGTGTTACGGAAACAGAAATGAGCTTATCAAGGAATATGAAATGTATTAAAAAACAAGAGGAGGGAGATGGAGGCGCAGGGGGGAGATGACGAAATGACGAGGGGAGAGGAAGTGTAGGGGAGAAGAAAACATATGTAAGTAGCATACAGAAGGGACATATTACGTTGCTATAATATAGATCATTAACTACTCATTAAGAATCTGGAGTGAGGACAGTAAATAAAAATAAACAAAAATACATTATATAATAATACGTTTCACAGATATTGCAGCAATGAGCTAAAATTTTAATTAACAATTGTGGCAACCATAAGTAAGGTTACAATCAACTTAAACATTGCACACGCTAACTTAGCTAACTGGTTAAGAGAAAGGGCGGAAGTGAGGTACATATAAGGTACTATAATGTGCTGTGCTTGTAATAAAAATTGTTAACACCTAGTACTAAACTCAAAACATTATGAAAGGGTGTCGTCACAGTTGGAAGAAATGTGGTGAGGGCTATGTAAAGAAAAAATTATTCCACAAAAATCAATTTTAGAAAAGAAAAGAAACAGACGCCACATATGTAGAGTAGTGTCTTATAAACATGTCACGTACTGTGTAACTAATTATTCCACCAACACATCTGAAATTAACTTCAATTATTTAACAACTATAAATCCTCATCCCATCACAAATCTAGAAGTCTGCTTTTGGTGGTCGATTGTATCGCTAATGTCACCACATTAGCTCCATCCCTACGGATTTTGTGAATTCATGGAGGCGGCACTGCAATTTACACACAAGTCACTACACTGTATATCACTACAGCCTGGAGCCCCCATGATGTGAGGAAAGTGGCACATAAGCTGCGTAACGGTTCGTGAAAATATGATCGGTCGGGGGCAGGAAGGCGCCAAAGCAGTCGGAGGCGCCTGTGGCTTAGTTCTTGATAACCCACTGATGTAAGACGGTATTAAGCGGTCAGTGGTAACATTGTCTTTGTGATCATTCATGTCAAGTACGAAGGTTTTGCCTGGGTGATTCAAAACTTGAAAGGGGATTTTGTATGTAGGAGAGCTTTGGAAGTTCAATCGCTCCTTCGCGAACCCACTGAAAGGAGCAGGAATGCAAATCCTCGTGACCTAATGTGAGTTTGGAACCAAGACCCACGGGTTGTGGGGACGCAGTTAGTCTTGGAGGAATTAAAAATCACTAATGTGCTTTTCTGGCACTGGGGGAGAGAGTAAAAATGTCACCCGGAACGATCAGAGATTCACCATACACAACCTAGGCAGGGAAACAGCCGATATTTCCTTTTAAGGCTGTGCGCAGGGCAAGCTATACCGTGGGGAGGGTATCCGACCACGAGACAGACTGACCAGTCAGGGTCGCTTTTGAGCTACGGTGTAGAGACTCTGGCAACCCGTAACTTGCAGGATGGTAACTGATATTGAAGACATGATCACACTGCCTCAAACGCAATACCTCTCCAAATAACTGGCTCTCAAACTTTTTCTCCATCACATCTCGCAATTGTTCACCAATTGTAAGCTTCAGCAGTGATACGACAGCAGTAAATTTCTCCATGTTGGAATCGACACGATTGAAACAAAAAATTGAGGCAACTTTATAACACTTCCGTCTCCTACTACCATACCATAACCTCTGAGCTGGAGGCAGTTCGTATAATGCAATTATTTTTACTAAAGCAATTACAGTATTAACAAGCAGAGCAGTGTTACCCTCTAAAACGAATTTAGTTGTGTTGACCGTGATATACCTAACGGAGGTGGCTTTTTGGAAGTGAAAGTCAGAATTACGTACATATTTAAACAGTAACAAACAATATTTTTCCTATCTACACTGTTCAAAGAATAAATAAAACGGTCGAAAGCCTAATTAGGTATAAGAATGAGTAACATTCTTGTTCAAGAAAATAGATGTGAGTAACTTAAATGGAGAAACACTGCCTATACTTTTGTCACTCGAGAGTGCAATGAACTCTGAACCTGCATATGTTCACGGTAAGGTTGGAGCTGATAGTGCAGAACTAACTATTTGCATAAATATAACAGGTGTAACAGATACACACTATTACTTTCAGGACTTATTCAAACTGAATGGTCTTTATAACATTACTATTAATATTCACTGTAGAATCATAAACTGGACATAGGTCCAGTTGTACTTTTCAAACATTTTCCTATGTGACAAAAAATTGTAAATTTTGTTCACTGCAAAATTGCGAATTGGTCATAGGTTAAGTCTCTCTCAGCTAAATATTTTTCTATTAGAATGAAATTTAAATGGAATTCACTAACAGGTTACTTCTCACTGTCTTTTGAATAAATGAATTATTGTTTTCATAAATAGTAGTCTTTCTATTAATCGTTATCTAGCATGAGCACAATACACAAACTGTTGGTCCTGTTACGCTATTAATATGCACTTTAAATATACAATATTGTACAGAATTTTACTTGAATAGCAAGGGTAATTGAAACTTGCTATAATCAAGAAACTTTGTGCATTTGAACTACTTTCAATGGAGGGGTCCCTTAATCTAGACCACTGTAGCACATCAAACTAAACACACTTTCAATACACTGGAGAAACAAGTATTTGGCAAACATGAATATGTAACTCTCAACAGGTGCAGTTCTGAACTTTTACGGCAGTGAAACACTAATATGATATACTTGTAAGATACTTTGAACAAACAATATTAATTTTAGCACACTTTAACGCCATATTAATTTTAATATGCCTTCAATAAGGAACACTCGATAAACACTTTAGAGTGGGAGGGAACCTAAGTGGACATGTGACTGAGGATAAATTACGGTATGTCCAAGAGTTCAGTAAAATTTTACCTTATATTTATGCACACAAAAACATCCAATGAGCTGATCCTTCACTGTACATTACTATAGTGTTCCATTACAGTGATTGTGCAATGTGATGGCGATTGCATGTTGGTAGGTGGATTTGCAGATAGAATTGCTGGACTCTGTCATTTCTTGGTGGCGATGATAGATACCAATTCCAGAATAGTTCCAGCTCTTTACCCCTCCATCCGAGGCATTGGAAAGCGTCAGAAAAAGCCTCTCTCGGAACCAGCACAATACACAACTTTTACATGAGCAGTTGATAGTTTGGTAGCTCGTCCCCGACTGACTCTTTGTTCCACCTTTTTATCCATGCCAACCACATTTTGCGCTCACTACAAAGATCTTTTCCATATGGGAACCACAACGCTTTTTACATACAAAATAACTAAGAACCCTAAGTGAAGGTCAGCAGTTTACATAACAGCAACCAAACATATTAAATAAAACAGAACATTTGCATATATTGATATTTCTACAAAAAATTATTTAAACAAAATTACAATTTTATCCATTAAGTTTTGTCTCCCTCCAAATGAGACAAAGAATTTAAATGATAGATACACTACATTGCATTGGATCAAACGATTACATCCAAGTTTTTACAAAGAAAAAGCGAACACTTTTGTGTTATTAATGCAATCAAAAAATATTTACAATATCTTAATGATACATGGTAGAACTGACAAAATAGAAAAATTTATGTCGGTAGAGCTATGGAGCTCTGGTGTTACAACTTGAGTTAACCCCAATTGCGCGCTGGTTGGCCAAAACGGTCGAATTTTTATACTCTTGTTTCCCACGCGATGGATATGGTTGATTGGAGGGGTAGACTCCGGTGGTGAATTCCGTTCTGAGGTCAGACGTTGATCCTGAATTCATGTTAATGCAGATGTATTCTTACCGAAAATATGCGAGGCATTCTTGTCACAAAAATACTGGGATTTAGCCAAGGCGCCATTCAGGGCTATGCGGAGAGATGCCAACTGGCTGCAAGACAAGCTAATAGTACACGAAAAATATAAAGACTCAATCGACAAACAATGATTACTGGTCTACTCACTAGACAGAGTGAGAATCGAAAAAACAGATGGTTCGTGGAAAATGAGAACCCCGAACGAAAGCAGCAGTGTGCAGTCACGTAATATGAACACCCAGACAGGAACAGTGTAACAAAGCCTAGTGGTCTAACGTCGACGGAACCGTAATGCTGATTTCCAGTGCTGCCAATCGTGTCTTTGCATGTTATTCACGAAGTCTTCATGCGCAGTATACTGCAAAAAGTGAGTACTACGGCTGACTACGTATAGTTGCTACCAGGTCTATGGAAGCCACCGCATGTGTCCCAAAATGGTTGCAACTACCGCACTACTGGTAGTCGCGGACAGCGGCCCTCTAATAACGCTACAATCAGGGAGATGCTCCCCTGCTGCATGTGGCAGCGGGAGAAGCGTCTCCCTGGTTGCAGCGTGGCAGTGTGCCACTTCCGATAAAAAAATATTTCTGTAGCCAACTCTACCGTGGATGACAAATCAAGCGTTTCCTGCTACTCTTGGCCGATAGGGCACCTGCGCTGCTTGGTCCTCAAGTTGGCGGCCTTGTGGTGGCACCAGTTCTCCGAGCACGGATAGCTTCAACTGACGGTCCCGCACGTCTTGTGCATTTCCTGATTTATCGAATAGGCCTTAATGAAAAGCCCCCCTCCCCACCCCCCCCCCCTCCCCACCGTCCCAGTCCTATTCGCTAGATCAATTGGCAGAAGAAAATTGTTCTTAATGCATAAATTGACTGATTAGTTTAATCGAATATTTGATTAACTGCTTCGTTTACGTTATGGCTAGAGGTGGAGTTTCTGACTAGTAATTAAAGACATCATAGTACAGGCTTCAAACCGTGACACAGTTTAAATTTTGAATAAAACTCATCAGCAATGGCGGCCTAAGGTCTGGAATCAGAAGTTATCCATCTGACAACGGCCTTCTTAAAGAGGCTGTATCTGCGGTCAGTGGTTGAGGGCACTTTCTAGCCCTTCGGATGTGAAAATGCTCCTAAAAGCTGGAAGAATCCGCAATGATCAGCGGCATGAGGATGCAGGAGTCAATGGATAAATGGATGCCACTGCATTAAAGTCGTATAAGGTATATCAACAGAATATGTGGCCATTTAATTGCCAAATTGCCATGACGATCTGTCTGCTGGCAAAAGATTCCCGATTTGTTCCCTATCAGGATCTCCGGGAAAGCACTGCCAATGGGGAGATGATCGTGAGAAGAACAATAAGAACTATAATAATTTAAATGTCGAAGTGTGGAATGTCAGAAGTCTGTACGTCGTAGGGAAGCTAGAACATCTCAAAAGCGAAATGTAAGCGATGAGTCCAGATACAGTAGGTGATATTGAAGTAATAAAAGGAGTACTGGTCAGACGAGTATAGGATAATAAAAACGGCAGCAAAAAATGGTATAACGGGAGTAGGATTCGTTATGATTAGCGATGTAGGGCAGAGAGGGAGTTTCTGTGAATAGCGTCCGTGATGGCGTCGTTCTCATCAGATTTGAAAGCAAACTAATTCAGATAGCAAGAGGTCAGGTATATATGCCGACGTCTCAAGCGGAAGATAAAGGGCTGGAAAACATATATGTGGATACCGAGCTGGTAATTTAGTATGTAAAGAGAGACTAATGTCTGTTAATTATGGTTTTAGAAGGAAGAATTAATAGAAAATATGAGCTCGATAGTGTGAATGAGACAGGACAAAGACTAGTTGAGCTGTGCATTAAATTTCAGTTAGTATTAGCAAATAAACTGCTCAAAAAATCATATGAAGAAGAGACATACTTGGAAACGGCTGGGACATACCAGAAGATTCCTGTTAGATTATATCAAGGTCAGACAGATTTGCGAAGCCAGATTATGGATTATAAATGGGAAGTGCAGGTAAATCAAGGCGAAATAACTACAGGAAAAATGTGAAGAAACAGAAAAACAAATGTTTATTGGAAAGGCCGACTTCAAAACAAATTTCCATGAAATTAAAAGCAAGGTTAACAAAATCAAAAGTGCAATGGGAATTCCATTGTTAAACACAAAGGATCGGAAATAGTACATTAAGGTCTCTAAGAGGGGGAGGAATTGTCTCATGACGTGATACAACAAGAAACCGAGTCGGGAAGGAAAGGAGAGGGGATCCAGAATTAGTAAAAATCTAAAAGAACTTTGGAAGACATCACATGAAATAAGGCAGAAGGGATAGACACTATTAGAATTTTTAAAAATCATTCGGGGACGCTGCAACCAAACAATTATTCAGGTTGGCGTATGGAGTCTGTGAGACTGGCAACTTACTATAATATTTCAAGAAAAATATCATCCTATCCAATTCCGAAAACGGCAAGAGCAGGTAACTAAGAGAAATATCGCCCAATGAGCGTAACACGTCAGGCATACCGGTTGCTGAAAACAGTAATACACAGAAGAATGGAAAAGAGAAATGTAGATCTTTTAGATTGGGATTAGTTTGCTTTTACGGAAGGTAAAGGTACCAGAAAGACAGTTCTCATGTTGAGCTTCATAATGGAAAGAAAACTGAAGAATTATCAAGAATGACGTGCCTCTATGTCAGAAGCTCTTTCTGTTTATTGAAAGTCTGCTTAGCGATGGCACTTTTCCTTCAGATTTCTGACATCTCCAACAGGTAAATATTTTCAATTATTTTTTTTCATAAGACTTCAGTCCAAACAGCTGAATTTCTGGCAACAAACACTTCTTACTGATTCTTTTGACTTTTTATGTCACTTTGTACTTGTTAGATGAACCAGTCCTGTAAAAGCCAGTACAAAATAGCAGATACAAAACACTGACGTCCTTACGAAAGCATATAATGGATGAACGTTTAGGCCGGCCGCTTTCAAATTAAACACAATGTTGCCAGGTCTGTCCGTGTCAATCGGGGCATTGTTCCTAGGGGTGCTTGCAAACATCGCTGCTCCCTTCGAGTGTCTCTCATATTATTTCGCTAATGACCCTTCAATTTCTCCAATAAATCCGGCCAAATGTCACGCAACGAGTTGCACTCGAACGTTCATTTGTTTCGCCGACACAGTTGCCGGCGCGTCGCAATAAATCAGCGCTGGTAGGAAACGCATTTATAAATCAACTGCCCTATTAGCTGGTGTAAAAGCTTGTTGGTTTAGGCAGATGAGAACTAAACCAAGCAATCATTTGGGCTGGGAGCACGTGTAGCGCCGGCTTCGGGCTGCATGAACAACGAGGGGGAGAGGAGGCGCGGTAGGTAATCAATTTGGCTGATATGATCTGCGCTCGTGCTGGTCAATCAGACATCGGACCCTCATCGGAATCCTATCACGGCGCCTAATCCGGCTGCAGCATGACACAAATTCATGCATGGCACAAACAAAGAGATCACACCTAATCAGATACTAATTACAGTCTTGCACGTAGGTTAACGAGGGTCCACTAGTAAATGAGTAACGGCTACCGTGAATGATAGCGTGGAAGTTTTACGTGACCATTTCTATTAACTTACCTTCCCTGGAACAAGTGTAGCAAAAAAAAGCACATCTTGGACACAGATTTTTGTGTTAAAAATTGTAGATTACGTACTAGCAATCGCAAAAAAAAAAAAAAAAAAAAAAAATAAACTACAGGTTGTGTAACTTCATGAGCTGAGATATACAGGACAGTTTCAGCTGCAGTCGCCAGTGATACAAGTAGCAGACTCCGTACCGTAATGGATACCAAAGCGCTTCTTGTGATCTTGATGCCTGCTTCGCATTAATTAGCCAAAACGTCTGCTTAATAGCAATTTGTTGCATTTTTATAACCCAATGTAGCAGCGATTCTCCCTCTATGAAATCATAAGCCGTTGGCAGAGGTATGTGGAGCCAGATATCTAAGCATAGGTCATGTAGTTTCTTTAAATTACAAACTTGTTATTGGGGAGTACGAAGCTGGCGCCCGGCAGGGTCCATAAGAGATCCACCCTGTTTCTGATCAGATTAATAGCATGTTGTGAGACGGACTGTATGACGCCATGGCCCTCGGATAAGACTCTATCGTGGTCTGCAATAATGTTCCCGTATCCACAGCTGTCGTGGTGCCTTTACGTACTACCATAGAACCCATGGAAGTCACGGTGAATGCATGACACTGCGTAATCTCTAAATGTAATGCAAAAACAAATGACCTAACTGACTGACTCATCTTCGTTCAGTCCAAACCGGCCAGAAACTTCAAATATGGAGATGATATTGGTCTTACAGTGTAGGCGGCTTTTAAGAAGAAATTAATCGAAATACATCCCTAACGGGGTGAAACAGGGGCTGAATGGCTTTTTCAAAAATATGACTCTATTAAGGCGATTTCGAAGCCAGACATAAAGGAATCCATGTTTCAGCATTTTTTGGGAACTCACCCCTATGGGATGAAATAGTAAGTGAATTTTTTTACATAAATCTTTGTTAAAGAATTACTAAAGCATTTTAACGCTACGTCTATGGAAGTTGCTATTTAACTTCTCAGTTAGAAACTAAATAATACGTGTTTTACGAGCGGTGTAAGGCGCTGCAGTCGTGGACTGTGCGGCTGGTCCCGGCGGAGGTTCGAGTCCTCCCTCGGGCATGGGTGGGTGTGTTTATCATTAGGATAATTTAGGTTAAGTAGTGTGTAAGCTTAGGGACAGATGACATTAGCAGTTAAGTCCCATAAGATAAAAAAAAACGTGGTTTAGTATTTTTGGGAATTCAACCGCTAAGGTGATGAGATAGGGCCTGACTGACTCACAGATTCATCATCGACTAGATCAAGCTACTGAGTGCAGGAACTCGAAATTTGGGGAGCGTCTTGATCTGTTGCTATAGGCGTCTTTTAAGGAGGGATTGTTCGAAATTCCACTTCTAAGGAGGTGGAGAGATTAGAATACATCCAACAGGTAGTTGAGGACGTAGGTTTTAAGTGCTACTCTGAGATGAAAGGTTGGCGCAGAAGTTGTTGCCTGGCCGCATCAAACCAATGAGAAGACTGATAACTTGAAAAAAAAGGGGGAGAAGTAGGGATGAAAAGTTGTAGTAGGGATGAAAAGTTGTTTGAAAATACGTCCCTAGCAAGGCAATTTTGAAGCTATAATTACAAAAAATGGTACTTGGCTTCGTGATAAGAACGAAAACATACGTGCTTCAG
Organism: Schistocerca nitens; assembly: GCF_023898315.1. Taxonomy (NCBI): domain Eukaryota; kingdom Metazoa; phylum Arthropoda; class Insecta; order Orthoptera; family Acrididae; genus Schistocerca; species Schistocerca nitens. Next base: position 76,969,351 of record NC_064614.1, read on the forward strand.
CATTTTAGGAAACAGTGGGTAATTTTTTTCTGAAAACAAATCATTATTAAAATACTACTAAACTTTTTTTAAAGCTACATCCATGAAAACTGGTATCTGACTTTTCGGTTAGAAATAAAAAACATTCGTATTTCAGCAAGGCAACCTCTAAGAGAGTGAATTAAGGACATGAAAATATTTCGTTAATTAAACTGGTAGTTCACTTCTATGCAGACACGACTCATGCTATCAAAGTTTCTGTTGAAATATCATCACAAGAACTGAAAAGGCAGACTTTATAAAAATCTCCTGCTCCAGCTATTGGAATCGTTTTTTTGTAACAACTACGTTCGGAACAGACTATGCTTCTATGGCTTCATTAGCGTAAAAAGTTTAGAAGCCTTTACAGTTTATGAACAACATAAACTTTCGATGAAAGAAACACAAAGAAATCTGTGCAGACCATACGAGAACGTAACACAGGGTGCTAAGTTCGTGTTGCATAAAGTGCTTCCACGGTTGAGTCCGTGGTCGTTTTCGGACACACCGACATCCAGATAACGACTGTTCGAAATGTGCACCACACCATGTGACCAGAAACATCATTCACCTGACCAGGCGACACGTCGACATTGATGGGCGGTCCAGCATCCATGATCTTTTGTCCACTGCAATCGTAATACACCATGTCGTTGGTCCAGTGTAGAAACACGCAAGGGACGTCTGTTCTGGGGTCCCATGTAAAACAATGCAGGCTGAACGGTGTGCTTGTACCAGCTTTATACACTGTCATCAAATCTACTACACTTCGACGTCCTTCCTGCTTAACAGAGAGGGTACGCAATCTCTGACGAGGCGAGGACGTGCAATACTTTTTTGCCTATACTTGGTTTCACCGTCATTAGAGCACTTCGGGTAGACACTCACGGCAAACGACGGCATGACGCGTAAAGCCCCGTAATTCGCCGTTTAAGAGACATTTAGTCCCATGATTGGCATTGCACGAGACTCACCTATTACAAGAGAATTCTGTGTGCTTCCATCGGAAAAGGAATGTTTGCCGCAGAACAAATGAGAAGTTGAATTACCTTTCAAAATGAACGCGAAAATATTTGGGAGCATCGTGGCTTCAGAAAGCCATAAATTAGAAGAAAGGCACTTGTGGATGGCACCAAATCATAGAAAGCCAAAGTAGACAAAATAAAGCACTTTAAATCACGCCTTTATTGGCAACACTTAAGCGGCTTGAGAATTATGTACATTGATGGAACGATTGAAACGCACAAATTAATATTCACAATCTGCAACCTTGCTTACTCTACATCAACAGAACAATCCCAAACTTGCTAAAATCAGTCATAAGAACGACTCGCTGAGCTGTGACTTGAGAGAGTATTAATGCCAATGCTAATTGTGATCGTTTGACCATCCAGACTACACTATACACAGAGCATAGCCTGTAACAACAACGACTCTGTGCTATTGTACATATAATATTTTTTTCTTCAGATTTTTCGATAAACTTGTGTAATTAATGTTCTGCTTTCATTTCTTTTTTGTTTCATGCCATTGTGTTAAGAAAACTGTAAACAAGTTTCAATGTGAAGATTAATGTTTATGTCAAATGTCAAGTAATATTGTGATAGAATTGAAATGTAACGCCAACCGGAGTGGCCGTGCGGTTCTAGGCGCTACAGTCTGGAGCCGAGCGACCGCTACGGTCGCAGGTTCGAATCCTGCTTCGGGCATGGATGTGTATGATGTCCTTTGGTTAGTTAGGTTTAATTAGTTCTAAGCTCTAGGCGACTGATGACCTCAGAAGTTAAGTCGCATAGTGCTCAGAGCCATTTGAACCATTTGAAATGTAACAAATGTTGAAATTGTTGTAAGATGTTTAAAATTGTAATTGTGCGTCTGATCCATACGTAGGCAATGTGTTAGGATGTGTAGAATGCAAAACCTCGGGTGAATACCCGGCCTGTCAGGGAGCGGTAAAAGGTGGATGGCAGGCGAGCGCGGGGAAATGCGCGCGGGCACTGCACGGCACAACGGGCTCAGCAGTAGTAGTTGGAGTTTGGCACTGGTCTGAGCAACACGTTGTGGAGCGAGGAGGCTCTCCTGGAAGACGTAACTTCATTGAGCCACGGGTATGCCGTTCCAACGCCCACACAGCATGGCAAAAGTCCATAGGCACTAAATGGAAAAGTGTTGCGACGCTAAGAAGAATTAAAGTGCCGATACGTCAAGAGCCATAGCTGTGGTTGTATGTGTGCTCTGTGCCTCGCCATCTCGCCGCTCGCCAACCGCCGCATCGATACAAGCAGGTTGAAACTTTTAGTACTGTATTCGTATGGACCATAGAGTGAAATGTTCAATAATAACCTAAATTTTACCAGAACGTTCCCCTCATTTAATTATCCTCACAACTAACCTAGTCAGGGTCCTTTCCAAATGTTGTGCAATCCGAGTGTCCCGAAATGAAAAATTAAATTTTGTGTTAATAATAATTACTTATGAAAGTGAAACATGGACGATAACTAGTGTGGACAAGAAGAGAATAGAAGCTTTCGAAATGTGGTGCTACAGAAGAATGCTGAAGATAAGGTGGGTAGATCACGTAACTAATGAGGAGGTATTGAATAGGATTGGGGAGAAGAGAAGTTTGTGGCACAACTTGACTAGAAGAAAGTTCAAATGGTTCAAATGGCTCTGAGCTCTATGGGACTTAACATCTATGGTCATCAGTCCCCTAGAACTTAGAACTACTTAAACCTAACTAACCTAAGGACATCACACAACACCTAGCCATCACGAGGCAGAGAAAATCCCTGACCCCTCCAGGAATCGAACCCGGGAATCCGGGCGTGGGACGCGAGAACGCTACCGCACGACCACGAGATGCGGGCGACTAGAAGAAGTGATCGGTTAGTAGGACATGTTTTGAGGCATCAAGGGATCACAAATTTAGCATTGGAGGGCAGCGTGGAGGGTAAAAGTCGTAGAGGGAGACCAAGAGATGAATACACTAAGCAGATTCAGAAGGATGTAGGTTGCAGTAGGCACTGGGAGATGAAGAAGCTTGCACAGGATAGAGTAGCATGGAGAGCTGCATCAAACCAGTCTCAGGACTGAAGACCACAACAACAACAACAACAATAATTACTTGCCGACCTAACTATGTTAGAATAGTGTTTAAAGAACTGTTTCGTTAATGAACCAGTAAAAGAATAACGAAGGTCTAACGCAGTTGAAAGATAACTTTAATATTGATATAGTAATGAAGTTTAATTATTTCGAGACAGATATAAAGGTATTTAAATGAGAAGTAAATAAGAAAAAAAAGAGTAGTAACTCATATACTGGAAATCTTGAACGCATGATAATTTCAGTAATGAATTTTTTTAATACAGTGATCATAACAGTTTCAGGGTCCTCCCCCCACCCCCCTTTATTCATTTGAATTCTGAAGTGTTCTAAATTGGCTTGACCAGCAAAAGTTAAAGTCAATATAAAAGACAAAATTTATCAGTGTTTTATCTTTATCAAAATTGACATTTTGTGTGTGGCTCGAAAGTGCTATTTCTAGGGTAACCTAAGCCCGATTTTAATCAGATCAATAGACAGTACGAAGTTTTGTAGTATACATTGTAGTGTAGTGTTATGTGTTCATGGTTTTTCCATGTCAGTACTGAACGTGAAACTATCAGTTCAATAGATTTTCTGGTTCTAAAATTCTGCTATATTATGCAGTGTTACTACTGTACTTGTTGTTTTGCATGAATATCTACCAACTTGTACAGGGAAGAAACTCAGTTAATGCCTAATTAGGCTGGCGACCGTATTATTATTAAATTGGTAGCATCTTCAGTGTTGCTTTTGGTACATACTGACGTGTACTTGCATTTTGAACTTACTTGACGGATCATTGTTATTACAGAGTGGGTGTAAGTCTGATTTGCCACCATTCAGGTACACGCGGTCAATATCTATACGAAAATCCTGTCTCGTAAGGTGAACCCCACTCACTTACCATAGTACAGGCTATAATGAGTATTGTGAGCCCCACGTGCACGTTACAAGTGGCTCCCGGTGACAGTACATCCAGTTGTTGTCGGTCACAAATTAACGTGAATACCGAACAGTGGATGTTCAGTGGCACGAATTGCAATAATATTCAGTGAAGTAAATAGCAGTGAACGTCAAGTAAGGTAGTGAGGTGTAACTTGCGTTCGGTATGGACAAGAATGTAAAAACAGTAGATGTGCCGAGCGTAATGGAAGATGGGGCTGGCAATGATAGGAGTTTACGCGGCCAGATAACAGACGGCATTAGCGGTAGACAATTGGCGTACATACAATACCACGAACATGTTAAAGAACAGATTGAAATGTCGAGATTGCCTCGAACACACCAAGGAATAAAACAGGAAGTAGAGGATGACTTTGTAGATGATAGTGGGTACGTGAACGAATCCACTGACATGTTTGATTCACCACAGATAAAGAAAGAACCGAAAGAAAATTTTGAAGTAGGATCGGAACGCACCGATTCCGTAGAACAAGACAGCGTGAAAATTTTAAGCATGAACGACTTATTTGAACGATTAACCAAACAAATTGCAGGACAGAATGATCAGCTTAAAACACACGTTGACGAGCAGCTTAAAACACAAGTTGGTCAGCTTAAAGCACAGGTCGAAGAACAAGGAATTAAAATTAGTAAACAAATAGAAAAGGTAGAACAAAATTTGGGTAATTTAAGTTCTGCAGTAAATACTATGAAGTCTGAAATTGACGCAATTAATAAAAATATGAATACTATGCAGGGGGAAATTGACAACATTAACAGTAGGTTTGATGTTGAAATTCTCAACATCCAAGAGAAAGTAGAGCCTTGAAACAAAAGTAGACGAACAAGTTTTCTGTCTTAAAACTGAGATCGTAAACGAATGCCAACATGGAATCTCACAGTTGAAAAAGGCAGTTTCAGATACTGAAAGAAATTTAGGCGAAAAACTTATCGGATGGGTGCAAACGTGTGAACAAAATAAATCGAAAATTCAAGGCAAAATTTTCGATCTCGAGAGTAAAATCAAAGATAGGCCTGGGGTTGTCTGTAATGGCGCGCCACTTACGAAGCTGTTGGAAGGTGAGGAGCGCTTCGATCCCGCCAAGAAACATAACGGATGGCATCCGTTGGATTTCATCAAAAATTGCGAGAGGATGTTTCCTGAACACCTGTCTGGTCAGGAGAAGATAAACGTAGTAATTAGCGCCTTAGCAGGTGACGCTAAGCGCTGGGGAATTAACTTGAATACCGAACTAATGACGTTCGAAGAGTTTAAACAAAAGTTTACAGAAGAATACTGGTCCGAACAAAAACAGGATCGTTTGTTGAGTGAGTTTATCATGGCCAAACTTCATGATAACAGGGGCAGGAATTCTTTGAAAGATTTCTGCGAATATTGGTACCGAAATTTGACACATTTAAGAGGGAGAAGATCCGATTCTGAAATCGTATGGGAGCTATATAAAAAGCTTCCAGAAGATTCGAAGAAATATGTGGGAAGCAATCATCGCAGCTTCCAAGCGTTTCTCGAAAGGGTCGAAGACGAAGATCACTGGCGCGAAAGTCGTGCCAATTATCAGAATTTTAGTAACAGGAATATCCGCATTAATGACGAGAGAAATGACGGCGATGGGTTTTGCGTCAACATGATACAGAGAGGTAGAGGCAGAGGAAGAGGAGGAGGGAGTTATGCAGGTCGCGGTAGAGGATACACCGCGCAAGACAATATCGACGCGGGAAACTGATTTCCGCGAACGTTGCGGGCCAAATGGAAGCGGACAGAACATACCGGCCCCGATTTAAGAAACATTACCGGACTGACAGTAAAGTTATGAGACAGCTTAGAGACAGGTGTGGAACGACGCAGCGTGTTGTTGCGAAACAAGCGTCAGGTGCGTGCGCAGATGACTTATCTTCGCCACGCAGAGCGCTACATGTTAACAGGCGAGTGGAGCATTAGAGGGCAACGGCCCAGCCTAGCAGAACAGCTGTTCAGAGAGAAGCCGCTAACAAGGAGGCAGAATTAGGTACAAACATTGCCGTAAGAACTGGTGAATACATTACGAGTGGTAATTCCGTGGCGAAGGAAATAGTGGATGGAACAGTGGATACACAGAGAGGTGCGGTTAGCAGTGTTAGCAATGAAGTAAATGGCGAGAATGAATTAGCAGAAGTAACTGATTGGCGTGTGCAAATCGACGATCTGTACAAGGGCCTCAAGCAATGTGAGTGGGAGGATTTTAAGAAGGAATATGAGGCAAAGAGGTTAATTAGTGAAAAAGGAAATAGTAGGGACGTCGATAAGGTGATGTGGCCCGAATTTGAAGAGGAGAGAATAAAAAGCGCCGCGCAAAGTACGCGTGCTGCCGATAGGTTGATGGTTAAAGATAGGAAGGAATCGGAGGATGAAATCCTAAGCACTGACGAGGAAGTAACTTCTGTTAACGATCCGCCAACAGTACAAGCTGTTACCGAAAGGCACCGTGGGGAAGGGGCAGGTAATTACCTAAGAGTAATTGAAGTCCACGAGGATTACACTAAATATGAAGTAACAGTGGATGTGAGTAAAGCTGATAATGAGGCCGTTTTGCCAAAAGAGGATATTAAATTAAAATCAAAGCCTGACGAAAATGCAGAGGGAGAACTTAATGCCTGTCTCAGAAAAGTTTTTATGTTAGAACCTGAAAGCGATCCAGAATGGTCGGATTCTGACGATGGTTCAGATGACTAGTATTTCGGTACTAGTGAAAATGATGGGAATACGGCTAATTGCGATATTGTACCTACTGATGACGAAGTTTCAAAACAAAACCCAGTTGTTGAGACTGAACACAGGAAAAAGGAGCCACCGGACGAGTCAGTGTCAATGTTACAAAGAGTTCAAGAATTTAATGACTTTGAACTTCCGGAACCAATGAAACCGCCAGATATAGGTGATGTGCAGGACAAGAGCATATCTTGGGACGATGTTATCGTCGACCCGGATTTGCTTAGGGAAGATCACAACAATGAAAAGCATTTGACGGTTAAACAAACTATAATACCAGTTGAAATTTATAATGTGAAATTGCAAGTACTTCTTGATACTGGATCTCAGATAAGTGCTATCTCCCAATCGTTTTTCGAACACATATGTGATAAGCCCTGACTAGTAATTATGTCAGTGACTGGTGTAAAAATTGTTGGTGCTACTGGCAAGACTAGCAAGCCAGTAAAGAAACAGATATTGGTTGAATGTAGTATAAAACGACAAAAGCACGATTTTTTGGTTGTGCCAGACTTGAGTACTGAAACGATTCTAGGTATAGATTGGCTAGATAAAGAAAAAGTTATTATTGATTGTAGCCAGGAAGTGGTTCAAAAATGGCTCAAATGGCTCTGAGCACTATGGGACTTAACATCTATGGTCAGCAGTCCCCTAGAACTTAGAACTACTTAAACCTAACTAACCTAAGGACATCACACAATACCCAGTCATCACGAGGCGGAGAAAATCCCTGACCCCACCGGGAATCGAACCCGGGAACCCGGGCGCGCGAAGCGAGAACGCTACCGCACGACCACGAGCTGCGGACAGGAAGGGGTCAAAATTAATAATGCATCTACGAATTTGGAGATAAAATTTGAGGAAAATGGGAAGGTGGTCGATTCAGAAATTGGTTCTTTATTATTGGAGATCGACCAAGTGAATGATGGTTTGACAAACATGTATGAAATCTACCATGTCAAGAGGTTGATAGATGAGAGTGACAGGCAAGGGAATGATTTTAAAGAAACTGTGGAAAATTTGAAGGAGATATCTCATGATCAGAAAATAGAATTGCTTGATCTTTTAGAAAGTAATAGCACCGTATTTTAGGACAAACCTGGACTAGTTAAGAACTTTGAATACCAGATTGAGACATTAGAGCATAAACCTTTCTTTGTAAGACCGTTTTCGGTACCCATATCAAAGAGGCATGCCGTTCAAGTGGAAACAGATAAAATGATAGAATGGGGTGCAATCGAACGGAGTAGCAGCGAATATAATAGCCCTTATCATCGTGAATAAAAGGGATGGGGGAGTAAGAGTAGTCATCGACACCAGGACTTTGAACAAAATTGTAAAGAAGGAAATAGACAGACCTGAAAATCTGGACGAAACGCTCCAAAAGTTTTATAATGTGAAGTATTTCATCAGTTTGGACATGACCGCCGGATACTGGCAAATCCCATTGAGCAAAGAATCCCGTAAATATACCGCTTTTCTATTCGCCGGGAAATGCTATCAGTATAAAGTAGTGCCATTTGGGCTTAGCACTTCTGTGGCGGTATTTATTAGGGCACTGGACTTTGTATTAGGGAGAGAATTGAGTTCCCGGCTAACCATTTATGTAAATGACTTACTGATTGCTACTAAGGAATGGCAAGAGCATGGTGAATTATTGCAGAAAGTTTTTGTTGCTCTACAAGCAGGGGGCATGACACTAAAATGGAAGAAATGTGAATTCGTGAAGTCGGAAATAAAGTTTTTGGGGCACATTATTACTACGACCGAGATTGGAAAGGACCCAGAAAAGTTAAGTGCAATAGCAAAGTGTCCAACTCCTAGAAATAGAAAACAGTTGAAAGCCTTTTTAGGTCTATGTGGGTTCTATAGAAAATTCTTTAAGGGGCAAGCTTTTAATAGTCCTCATTTGAATAATCTCCTTAAGAAAAATAGTGCCTTTGTTTGGACTGAAGGGTGCACGAGAGATTTTGAAAATTTAAAAAGTGAACTCTTGAATGACAAAATTTTGCATCATCCCATACTGATAGAACCTTTCCATATGAGTACCGACAGTAGTGCTTATGGGATTGGTATAGAAGTTTTCCAAGAAATCTGTGATGGCAAAGAAATCGAACACAGGACTATCGCGTTTTCAAGTAGAACTCTAACAAAATACGAGAGAAACTACACTGTATCGGAAAAGGAGGCTTTAGCCATTATATGGGGATTAAAGAAATTCAGGAATTATCTGTGGGGCCATAAGCTCATCATACATACCGACCACAAAGCTTTAACTTTTCTTAAATATTGTCGTTTACTTAATGGCAGGCTAACTCGTTGGGCTTTGTACCTGCAGCAGTTTGATTATGAGATTTGCTATGTTAAGGGTACTGAGAATTACGTGGCAATGCTTTATCTCGATTGCCTAATGGTATGAGTGAAGTGCCCAATGAAAATGGTGAAGAGGGTACTTTCCAGATAAGGTATATGAAAGATGTTTTAGGAAAAAGGAAAATTGAGCAAATATGTAAAAACATGAGGTACCATCAGAATGAGGATCCGACATGGAAATCCGTGAAGGTAAATTTTGATAGTGTGCAGTATCGTCAAATTAAGAAATACTACAAAATCTTTAAAGGCATTTTATACAGGAGAAAAGATTTAGTCACTTAGGAATGGAGAGTATGTTGGCCAAACCAGTTTGATACTGATGTCATACACTATTTCCGTTTAGCATTGGGGCATAGTGGACCGAAGAAATATTTGGATAAACTGAATAATGTAATAGTGATTGCTGTTAGTGTCAGTAAGAAGGTAAATGAACAAATTAAGTTGTGTGATGTCTGTCAAAGGGCCAAAGTACCTAACAGAACTAGTAGAGGTCCAATAAAAAGTACATTACCTGAGAACACTCTAGAATTATTATCAGTAGATTTGTATGGTCCCCTCCCGAAGACTTCAGGGAATTGTGCATATATTTTAGTAATTTTGGAAGTATTCTCAAAGTTTGTAAAATTATACCCCTTGAAAAAGGCAACAGCAAAAGATGTATTTAATAGGATGGCCGTATACTTCAGAACCATCGGGAAACCTAAGGCAGTATTATCTGACAATGGACCCCAGTCCATATCGAAAATTTGGAAAGAAGGAATGGAGCAAATTGGTGTGCAGGTTAAATATATCTTAGCCTACCAGCCAGCTAGCAACCCGGTTGAAAGGTACATGCGAGAAATCGGGAGATTCTGTAGAACGTACTGCAGTCATAACCATAGAGCCTGGGGCAGGTTTATATCGGACTTTGAGAATGTCATGAACGCCTTACATCATGAAACTACTGGGTTCCCAACGGAAGAAATTTTGTTAGATAGCTAGAAAGAAAATCACCTTATGATGATATGTTATGTTCTCCAGGAATATTTATTAATGACGAGGGGTTTCGATTGAACTGGCAGATCGTCTTTAGGTGTAAAGCCGCATGGTGCAGTTTGTCAGTAGTGCCAAGAACGTAGTGTAAAAAATATGTATCATTCTCGCCTTGCAGCACTAGATCTGAAGATAATCTGCTAGTTAGAAACTCATCAACATCAATAAAAAACTCATGCAGACGGTTTTTTCGTTGATTAAGAGTGTGTTGGTCCGAGCACATTATCATTGCTCCCATTTATTTTTTCCCAATAGTGTGTTCAAAAACTGTTAAAAGTTTGTGCACTCTTTTGTGTTCTTCCTCTATTCGTTATATGGATACTCCTATTCTTGGGCCAAAGCACACATCCTCACAGTTTACTGGAACTATGAATTCACCAATATCGCGACTAAAAGCCCGTACAGCAGTCGTTACACACCTCCCATCGAAGCCGAGCCTCGCATTGGTTCTTCCGACGCTGCTTCACCCAGAAACTTTACCCAGGATGCATCTCCCAAAAGAAACCCTCTGAAACCGATCAAGTCTCCTCTCTATGCTTTGGCACCTTGTGCACGTTCGGGAGCATAGCCAGAGCTGAATAAATCTCTTGAGCAGATAAATTACCTAAAAACCTCAATACTCTACGAAACATTTTAATCATTCCTTTTAACAGTTAAATCAGTACTCGCCTCCGTAATCTGAAATGTAGATTGGAAATATCCTCAAGGTATACTGCGAAAATAAAGCGATACTTTATCCGTTATGAGAAATAAGAGCTAAACAGAATAGGCTTGCGCAGTGTATAGCAATCATCACTAACATGATATATTCACACGCCAAAAGATTACCCCCCCCCCCCACTAGAGAAATCATTACAAGAATCATTTAACGCCACGTAATGCCACCCGTGGCCTTGATAAGTCTGGATTCGATTATGAAGTGAGTCTACAAGGTTGTGCAGGTACGTTGCATCCAGGTCAAGCCACTCACTGAGGGTCTCGCCTCGCAATTCCTCGAATCTGCGAGTATTCTGAAGTTGGTGTGTTACCCGCTGTTCCAGTATGTCCCACAGACATTCTTTGGGATTCAAGTCATGTGATTTTTGCAGGCCAATCGAGATGTAACAGCTTGGAGGAGGATTCAGAAAACCAGTCATATATTCTTCCAGCCCAAATCACCTTTATGTGGCTGTAAGAGCAATCACAACAGCTCCCGAGCCGGCGCAGTCGACAGCATATTTGGTAGCTATGGGACGGCCATTGACTTGTGTCAACAACTTCAATGTAGGACCCACAGTCCAATATACTTTTAATTCTGTTTTACTCTATGGACTTCCCAACTATTGGTGATGGTATTTTGTCTTTTTAGTCCGTTTAATTTCATGACATAGATTTTACAACCTGATGATGAGAGCATTGTCTCTTGAAACGCGTTGTTAAAATATGTATAAGAATCGCGGTTGAATGCTAACAGTGATAACCAGCAATCATCAATTGAGAGGTGGCCTACTGCAAATATTCGTAGCATGCAGTTCCTGTCGCAATGTTCTGTCGCTAGCGTATGGAGATGGAGCTTCATTCACTGCCTGCAGTTGTTCCTGTAGGATTTGAAAAAGAGTTTGATTCACAAGCCGTGAAACGCGTCTCCAGTCCCTTATCGATGATCTTTCTCTGAGCACAATTCTGCCGTCGTGTTCTGTGGCCACGTGTGTTACTCCACTGCTTGCAGAAACATTGAAAAGTTTGCCGTGAAACACCAACAAATTCAGCAAATTCGCACACCGTATGACCGTGGACACGGAGAAATCTGATCGCCCGTTTTTGCAACTCTGTCCGGCTCTGAGATTTTGCCATGTTCATGTACAGTGTCTGCTTGAAACATAAATGTCTCACTGATCACTATTGCCTTATGCTCACGAAAAGGCAATGCGCACATGGATGAGCGCATGGCTCGATCGCTGTGCCATCTGTAAAGGCTTAGCGATTCATCTGTGCGTGCGCACAGGGGTTACTAATTTCTTGTTCGGTGAACTTCTTAGCGAAGGGGAACAGCAGTACACAATTACTGTTCAATATGGTGCAACCACAAAGTTGGTAATTCCTGACAGAAGTAACTAATACCCCTGGGTGGTTCTGTTACGCATGCCAGTGCTACATAGGGAAAATTTACTTTGGAGAGGAGAGCACAAAGCGACCCACTACTTACATCTACAACAACCGCGGCAGTACACCCGCGGGGTATCGAACGCCCTAGTAAACACCCAAATGACAGCAAAACCTGGCGAAACATTAGAAATCCATTACTCAAAACGATCTTAATGAAGTAGATGAGATTAACTGGTAACAGACACGATAAGCATGAAAATACATGATACAAAATTTGGCTGGTTATCTAATGTGCGAGGAATGTAGCAACACAGTATCGAGGCAGCAGCTATACTCTTTTAGAGGGCAGTACCACATTCTGACAAGCATAAAATTGACATTACCAGAAAATAATCTTGATTATTGTGAGCAACGCAATCTGGGTGACACTAATATTAATGACCAACGAAATGCACCACAGCTATATAACTACACATTTATTGTGGTACATCTAGTTTTGTGACAACCAGACCATTTATATCATGATATCGGGACAGGTCGGAATCAGTGAGGATATTTTAAAAACGGAACCAGCCGTGACACAATAAATGTGTGATAATACTGCTACAGCTACGGTGGTTTTCATTTATTTGTAGTATTACTTATAACCGGGCCTGTGGGTAGAGGGGAGGGGGGTGGCCTGAGGTAGGGTATATAACGCTGCAAACAGTTCTGATTCCTGGTCGGAAATTCTTCCCAGAGGTAAAAAGTAACATCCTTGGGTTCTTGGACACGTCGTAGCTTACACATTATAAACTGAAGCTGCAATCCTCAGTCAGTTAAAGAATTCCTCACTTACTGGCATTGGAGAATGTAGAATACGACAGAGGTATCTTCGTGGGAGGGGCAGGGGGGTGACAGTCTTAATGTATCCCAAAACAACTTTTAGTTTTCTCTTTCTTCCAACCAACGATTTAATTTATAGAAAGACGAGTTATTAGATATTTCCAATGAAGAAATTTTCATGTTTTTCGAAAGAAGAGCTTTAATTCCGTTAAGATTTCTAATTTTTTCGAAGAAGAGGTATTAATTTTTTTCCCAAAGAAGATTTTTTCGTTTTCTTCAGAAGAACCGTTTAGTTTTCTCTGAAGAAGACTTTAGTTTTATTCGGCAGAACAGTTTCGGTTTTTTTCTGAAGAACAGTTTAGCTTTATTCTGAACAATTTTAAGTCCTCTGAAGATTAGTTTCGGTTTTTTTCAAAGAAGAGCCTTAATTTCTAGGACGAAGTGTTCCACTTTTTGTAAAAGAGATCGCCAATGCCGTCCTACCATGTTGCCTTCAACTTGGAGACAGCCAGTTCGAATTATGTTGGAGGAAGGGATGGAGGTATTTTATCAACATATATTTGAACAATAAAAGGATGAAAGATGGTGGCGTACATTTTCCGATCACGATGTTTTACGTCAGCCTATTGAATTAAATGCTAAACCTTACTGCAGCATCTTCTGAGGCAATGTGGCATGGTTGGTAGTGATGTGTCTGTCCATAGAGAAGTTTAGCACAGCAGCCTCCTTTGCGCTATTCGATAAGAATGGGATTTGTGTCGGCGCTGAACTTCAACCTCTTCCTTCCCTCATTGACACACAACACGAACGTGTACGAATTGCGTAGAAGCGCTCATCAGTTATTGTAAATCTTAATAGTCTTGATCGCAATATAATGTAATAACAACTAGATGATGACCAGCGTCGCTTGGTTAGCAACTATCAAGAGATTTATGGAAAACTGACATTCTGTTTACATCTGAAGACCTAACGATGGTTGCTAATCCACCGGAACTGCTTACCATTTATTTGTTGTTACATTATGTACAGCCCGAAATAAAAAAAAAATTGAAGCAGCTGGAAGGAGGAAACGAAGTGAAATTTTTCAGATGGATATGGTAAATGGTATTCCATAAAATAAATAAATAAAAATAAAAATTTCACTGATCACAACATTCAGTCAAATGCAGTAACAATCTGGCGTGTGAGCTCACTTATCAGTATAATGAAGCAGCCTCTTTGGCTTGAATGTATAAATTGATACGGTTGGGAGACATTTCACAAAGCCATTTTACCCTCTCCAGAGGCAGTCAGGTACACAACTACTGTAACTGGTCCTTGATATACCGTATTATTCACTGGGATGGAGTTGTCATCCGGTACCATGCATGTTCTGCTGGGGACAGATACGTGTATCTCGCTGGCCACGGGAGTAAACGCCACGAAAACAGTTCATAGAGATAACTGCCACGACTGAACGAGCGCTACCTTGTGAAAACATGGCACCACGATGTTATAACGTGAAAGGTGACACATAAGAAAGCAAGAAGTCCTCGAGTGTTGTGCCTTCAGACTGTCCACAGTCACAACCAGCCGTGACCTAAACTCATACCTAATGACTTACCCCGCCATGACCGTGTGGGTAACACTGCTGTGTCTCTCCAAAACACTGGAAAACTGGAACCTCCCACCAGGTCACCGCCACATTTAAAGACAATGTCCGCCCAGAATAGTACGGAACAACGATTCTTCGTTGAAGATAATGTGATGTCATTCATCAGCGGTCCATGCTTCCCGCTCTCGGCACCGCTGCAGATGTAGATGATAGTGTCACGGTGCTGATGGTAGCCTACACATGCGAAGGTAATTCCCTAGTCCCGCTGATGTTAGTCGCTGACCAATGGTGCAGGGTGACACACAGCGTTGGAGGCAGTCCACTGCTCATTGTTGGATGGAAGGTGCAGATATGAAGGACTTACCACGTGCTCGTTGTACAGTACGACCATCCTCACTGGTTCAAAAATGGCTCTGAGCACTATGGGACTTAACATCTGAGGTCTTCAGTCCCCTAGAACTCAGAACTACATAAACCTAACTAACCTAAGGATATCATACACGTCCATGCCCGAGGCAGGATTAGAACCTGCGACCGTAGCGGTCGCGCGGTTCCTGACTGAAGCGCCTAGAGCCGCTCGGCCACAGCTGCCGGCTCCTCACTGATGGTGGGAACCATGACGACGAGTGTGACAGTGACCCTCACAGGTGGTCGTCAGATGTGGTCGATGGGAACCATGACGAGTATACCTGGCCTCATTTTCCCACTCAGTCCAATATCGGGCCACCGTCGCATCCAAATGGCCCACAACATAGGGTACTGCACTGTTCGTCCAGCCGGACAAATGGAGACCCACAATGCGACCGCTTTCAAATACTGTCAGGAGCTGATAACGCTTTCTCACACGAGTTCACAATGTGTTACAGAAAATTGCAACCCTAATCATTTGTATATCTGCCAAAAGTGTGTAAATGTACTAACTTACGTTGCCTTTCGCATCCTATTTCTTCTTTCTGGATGCTTCACTCTTTCTGTCAGGCTGTGTATTAGTACCGCGAACATTAAAAACTAAAATAAAAATATAAATCACTGAGTCTCTCACCAGACGGTGTCTGGTACAGCAAACTTATCACTCATTCACAAGAAATTTGCTTGTACATCATACTGTGCAAGTCACCTAATGGTATGTGGCGGACGGTACTTTCGGCACCAGTAACTGATCCTTTCTTCCCTGTTTCCCTCACGAATGGCACGGCGGAAGAATGACTGTCGGTAAGCCTCTGTATTGGCTCTAATTTCTTAAATTTTCTCATCGAGGCCATTTCGCGAGATGTATGTGGGAGGCAGTGATAAGTTGTTCGACTCTTCCCGAAAAGTGGTCTCTCGACATTCCAATAATAAACTTCTCCGTGATGCACAACGCCTCACTTGTAAATTCTGCCACTGGAGTTTGTCGTGCGTCTCTGTAGTGCGCTCGCACCTACTAAACGATCCCGTGACGAAATGGGGCGGTATTCATTGGATCTTCTCTCTTTTTACTGTTTCTGCCTCGTAAGGGTAGCAGATAGTTAAACAGTACTTAAGAATTGGCCTAAAAAGCGTTTTCCACTTCCTTTGTTGATGAGCTACATTTCCTCATATTTTTCTTATGAATATCAGTCAGGCGTCTGCTTTTCCTACTGTTTGTTTTATGTAGCCATTCCACTTACCGTTGCTCTGCATAGTTGGTCATAGATATTTTACGGCAGATACTGTTTCCAGTAGTTTGCCGTCAATGATGGTATTTCTCTTCCGCTGTATGCACAGTACGTTACATTGTACATAATTGTACAGCAGTGGATTTCTTTTCCTGGCACGCAAAATAAGCTACACCACGTAGGAGGAAGCCAACAGCAAACCATCGTCGATAGCATCCCACCAATGACCGCAATGAGAGACTCCCGTATGTGCCACAACGTTTATTTCCTGCGTTTGGGATATTTTTCTTTTTCAGTTACCACGAAATGAATTTGTGTTAAAATAGAATGGACAGGAATGGAGTGTGGACTCCAAACCTGTGGTATAATGAAAAAGAATTTAAAACAAGGAGTTTAATTATTGGTAGCTTGCAGTTATAATGGGCAACGGCCTTGCCGCAGTGGATACACCGGTTCCCGTGAAATCACCGAAATTAAGCACTGTCGGGCGTGGCCGGCAATTGGATGGGTGACCACCCAGCCGCCATCAGCTGTCGGCATTTTTCGGGGTGCACTCAGCCTCGTGATGCCAATTGAGAAGGAACTCGACTGAATAGTAGCGGCTTCGCAGTCATGGACTGTGATGCTGGTCCCGATTGAGGTTCGACTCCTCCCTCGTCTGTGGGTGTGTGTGTTTGTCCTTAGGATAATTTAGGTTAAGCAGTGTGTAAGCTTAGGGGCTGATGACCTTAGCAGTTAAGTCCCATAAGCTTTCACACACATTTGAACATTTGAGTAGCGGCTCCGGTCAAAGGAAACCATCACAACGACCGGGAGAGTGGTGTGCTGACCACACGCCCTCCTATCCGCATCCTCGATGAGGATGACACGGCGGTCGGATGGTCCCGATGGGCCACTTGTGGCCTGAAGACTGAGTCCTTTGCAATTATAATGAGGATATGAATGAGAGAAAAGATCATACACTACTTAGCTGCTTAAAACTGTTTATGAATGTCCACCCTACTGATTCAAGTTCGAGGGAATACGGCAGTACACTTATACAATAAAATGGAACGCCTAAAGCCATCCTTTCGAAGTTAATTACTATATGGCTACCAGTTTCGGTGCTTCGGTACATCTTCTTCAGGCCTTAACTGACTCTGAGTGGGTTAATTCCAACAGTGGCCGACATCCGTGAACTGGTTTTCATAGACTGTATGAGTTGGTAGTTGATGGTTGGAGGCAGAGCATTGTTGTTATAGTCTACAGAAACCAGTTAATGCATGTTGGCCCTCGATGGAATTGTGTGTACGATTCGAGTTAACCCCCTCAGCGTTAGTTAAGGGCTGAGGATAGTGTACTTGTAACACAGAAAATGCAGTAAAATGCCTTCTGCACCATCCAAAATTTTCGACTTTTAATATCCGTTCGTAACTTCTATTGCACTTCTGAGGATGAATATGTAAACTTTGCTACAGAAACTACACTTAGTACGTAATCGATGTAACAGTGTATTTGTAACTGACTGTATGTACTTGATTGTAATTATAATGAAGATATCATAAACGTCTGGGTAATAGCCAAGGAGACTTTATTTAAATGCATCGACAGCAACGACGCAATGGCAGTAGCTATGCCGTTGTTTATCTTTGAATATAGAGAGTCTCTGTCGCGTAGCGAGCGGAGAGGAAGCAGAACAGCTTGAGTGATGAGAGAGTGTGGAGTGTTTGATGGGTGCTCTCGCAGACGCGGTATGCAGCTGTACTTGCGCCAGTGCAGACGCGCCTCATTTGTTACCCCATGAGTATTGAGAGTAAGGTAGGAGTGGACATGTGGAGGAACCTGAAATTGTAACTATTGCCTGTACCGTGATCATCCGTGGCTCTGGAGACGACTCGGGATTCTGCAACAGTAGCAGCAGCAACAGCGGCAGTTCAGCATTGTCGTCGGTTACATTCGCCGTCGTGCTCACAGCTACAACATCGTAAGACTGTTAACTGACAGATATGTACTGTGGAGGCTGTACCCAGTTGCATTTCTTTTACAAAGTATGAGTAACTTGAATAATAACCTGCAATAGTTAAAACTTGTAAGGCTCCTGTGTTGTCATTGTCCTCAGATATTATAAGCAAACAGGATTGTTTTCCTTTTCATACAAACACCGAGTGTCGTAAATATATGAAAACAGATTAACTATTTACTGCCAGTCTCGTTTGTTTGATAATGACCAGTTTCAGTCTAAATTTTTTTTGTCTCAGTAACAATTCGTTCTTGTATTGCTTAACAGAGGCTTAAGTAATTTACAACTTTGAGTATTTAATTCATTTATTTAAGTGACTTAAAAGTTCACTGGCAAAACTATCAACTAAAGATAAAGCACAAGTTAAGAGTGCGCAATTTCATGTACTCTTTCTCTAGCTCAGCGATTGACCTATTTTGGCTTGGTATGCATTTTATTGTTGTTATTTTAAAAGTAAAAACAGTTGCTCACTTGCTTAAAGTAAATTTCATTTAATCTTCAAACAATCAAAAGTAAATTATTTTCCTTTTCCTAAATTTGTCACTGCATTACACTGAGGTTAATGAAATAATTTTTTTTTAAATAAGAAAGTTTTAGTTACATTTATTTAACCAGTAACACCATTTAACTTTACATTCAACCTTCTGTTGCCAAACCAGTGATTCTATTATATACTTGAATTTATTTGCCGTTACCTTTCTTAAGTTTCTGGAGATTCATTGTCCTAGCTGGCTGGCGACCGTTTAATTCATCCATTTTTAGCTGATCAGTCTCTTCTTGGCATTATCAATAATTATTATAGTAAGTATTACGTGGTACCCCCCTTCCACCCCCCCCCCTCCCACCTGTGTGATTCATGAGCGATTACAATATATTCATCCATTTCAAAATTATCTTCTGTGTTCAGATTAGATTTAGAATAGATTCTTCCATCAGAAGGGTCTGTTGTACACTTTCCTCCAACTAACCAGTGTTATTTTACTTCGGTTACGATAGCCTTACTCTATGTAAATTTTCATTACGGATATGCGATCACGGTCAGTCCAGTTGGCCTATTAGGAACGGGGATGTTGCATACTGAACCAACGAAGCTGGTAGCCATAAATTAAACAACATAGAAATGACGGCTGTAGGTGTTCAATTTTATCACGTACTTAAAATTGTATCCTAAATAAGGACTTGAAATTTTAGTTTCTGCACTTCTTAGACTACATCAACTTCGGAAAAATTAATCTCATGCACACACTTTAACGCTGAAATTAAACCTTAAATTGATTTAGAGGCTCGCGGTAGCTCACATTAAAGCAAATCGCAGCTATCACCTTAATGTCTAATTGCTTTTCGACTCACTTGTCGTCCGGGCAGCTATTGAGTGCGGTGTCGGCGCACCCCTCCTCCTCGCACGGGCATTATCGCGAGCGCCGCGCTGTCGGGCCCGTAACCGATACCTTCCCGCCTTTTTTTCCGGATGGGTGGAATGTGAGAACTGTGCGAGCCATTTCTTCCGAAAAATTTGCCGTAATGCCCGCTGATTTGAAAGTTATAGCCGCACGCTCTCGGAAGTTACAAACGCGTCCCTTTCGCCAGAGACTGCGGCGATTTAGCGGGACTGCTGATTCCGTTTTTATTGATTAACGCCGTCGGCGGGTGGCGAAACCGAGAAAGTGAACGGCATCGATTGACTTACACTTTTCTGCGTGTCCTTCTAGGCGCGTTCACTACTTACTGCCAATTATGCCATTCGGCGTAGAGCGCCAGAAGACGCATATCGTTGCGGATGCGTAGGAGTGTGAATGGACCTTATCACACAGCGATGGTGCTGGTAGTTAACCCATGTTGAGGTTCAGATGATGTTTCTTGCTTTTTGACCAGATAATTTTTTTCTGCGTATTCTGTATATTTCTTGGAAAAACTGGGACAAATCAGTTGTGTTTATAGCAGCAGTAAATACAGTTCTGAACACAAAATGCAAATCATAAGGAAACATTCTGGAGCACCTTGTTCAACTTTTCGGAAACAGACAACCATGAACCGGCTGCAGGGCGAGTTGTATACAGCGCAGGAAGCTGAAACACCTTAGATAAGTTCGTTAATACGTGCGCTGGTGGAGTAGACTGGAAGAAATAATGGTTCCTGAACAGTCAGAGAGTGAAATGTTTCCTATTTTGACATCAGGATGGCGTCTGTTTACTGAATAAAATCAGAAACTCGTTATGCCCAGCACCCCAAATTATTTTAAGGAGCAGCAGAAACGTGATTATCAGAAGGACCATACGTTGAAAATTGCTGATAAATACCCCACATATTCTACTATACGGTATGTTATTCTGGGCCTAAAAGGTCGCACACGCCTATTATAGAAACCGAAACACTAATATGTATAGCTATTGGGCATGAGGTGTTTCTGCTCAAAAGTGTGGACGTGAGGGCTACTGCATCAAATAAATTTCATCAAATTGCGTTTTCGTGTGATTATTAATCTATCAGTAACAAAACATTGCACAATATGTGCTGCATTGTGAACCATGAGCTTTCAGCAAAACTTCCTAACCATTGTAGTTGTTAAAATGGTTCAAATGGCTCTGAGCACTATGGGACTTAACTTCTGAGGTCATCAGTCCCCTAGAACTTAGAACTACTTAAACCTAAATAACCTAAGGACACCACACACATACATGCCCGAGGGAGTATTCGAACCTGCGACCGTAGCGTTCGTGCGGTTCCAGACTGTGGCGCCTAAAACCGCTCCACTGCGGCTGACCATTGTAGTTGTGTATTTTCTTTCAGTCTAGTTTTCTTTACAATATTACATTTACATTTGCTGCGAACGCCAGTGTAATACTGTAATGAAAACTGGGTATAATATTAGATGCACTGCAATCATATTACATTTATGTACATTACTGACTGTCAAATGTACAGTAGTGAGGTACAACAGCCGCCCGGGATTAGCCGAGCGGTCTAGGTCGTTGCAGTCAGGGACTGTGTGGCTGGTCCCGGCGGAGACTCGAGTCCTCCCTCGGGCATGGGTGTGTGTGTTTGTCCTTAGGATAAATTCAGTTAAGTAGTGTGTAAGCTTAGGGACTGATGACCTTAGCAGTTAAGTCCCATAATATTTCACACACGTTTGAACATTTTTTTGGGGTACAACAACCTTCCAAAACAAAGTAAACTACCAAGTAAACCAACTAGAAACCAAAGAGAATGATTAAGTGTAGAAACGCGTCAAGTCCAGTGACATGAGTCGCGTCTAAACAAGCCAATAAAATTTACCGTCTCACAAAATGTAGCTCATTAAGTGGACATGAGGTATTTCTATCACAGTAATTATCACTATGTTCAAAGATACATAATCTGCCATTATCTTATTCTGCAAAAAATGTGGAAATGAGGGGTTTTAGATTTTGTCGATTCAATTGACGATGCGTGTTGATTTCTTTTGTTAACTGCGAAAAGTTTAAAAATTTGTAGTTTTCCGTTTGAACCGCAAGGAGAAAGACTCTGCACTGCCCTTAAAATTGTTTTATCAGAACGGCAGCAACTGCAGAGCTCCGTTGCGGGAATATCGGCGACAGGAACAGCTGCGAAAAGGCCCCATGTCAATAAATGGACTAAAGATTTATAGAAAGAGGTGAATTAGATGGCCAGTAGGAGAGAAGAGCGGTCCATTCTCATGGCCGTTGTTGATGGAGTTGCTGTAGCAATAGCCGACCGAGAAAGACTTTCCTCAAATTCTTCAGCCAGCGTTCGAACTGTGCCACGGGAATTGTCTCTCCCTTGGTCAACTGCTGAAAAAATAGAACTATTCTTTGGGCTGACGGGGCATATTTTACTCTACCCGGTACTATGAATGCACAGAACTATCGCGTACAAGGATCTACTCCGCCACATGTGCACTAACAACCACTGCACTCAGCTTACGTGACGTTTGGTGTGGTTTCACGATCTCCTTTATTCTCCGTTGTTCTTCGAGGAGGAATCTCGTGGGCCTGTTAGATGTACAACCCTGGAAATTGAAATAAGAACACCGTGAATTCATTGTCCCAGGAAGGGGAAACTTTATTGACACATTCCTGGGGTCAGATACATCACATGATCACACTGACAGAACCACAGGCACATAGACAAAGGCAACAGAGCATGCACAATGTCGCCACTAGTACAGTGTATATCCACCTTTCGCAGCAATGCAGGCTGCTATTCTCCCATGGAGACGATCGTAGAGATGCTGGATGTAGTCCTGTGGAACGGCTTGCCATGCCATTTCCACCTGGCGCCTCAGTTGGACCAGCGTTCGTGCTGGACGTGCAGACCGCGTGAGACGACGCTTTATCCAGTCCCAAACATGCTCAATGGGGGACAGATACGGACATCTTGCTGGCCAGGGTAGTTGACTTACACCTTCTAGAGCACGCTGGGTGGCACGGGATACATGCGGACGTGCATTGTCCTATTGGAACAGCAAGTTCCCTTGCCGGTCTAGGAATGGTAGAACGATGGGTTCGATGACGGTTTGGATGTACCGTGCACTATTCAGTGTCCCCTCGACGATCACCAGTGGTGTACGGCCAGTGTAGGAGATCGCTCCCCACACCATGATGCCGGGTGTTGGCCCTGTGTGCCTCGGCCGTATGCAGTCCTGATTGTGGCGCTCACCTGGACGGCGCCAAACACGCATACGACCATCATTGGCACCAAGGCAGAAGCGACTCTCATCGCTGAAGACGACACGTCTCCATTCGTCCCTCCATTCACGCCTGTCGCGACACCACTGGAGGCGGGCTGCACGATGTTGGGGCGTGAGCGGAAGACGGCCTAACGGTGTGCGGGACCGTAGCCCAGCTTCATGGAGACGGTTGCGAATGGTCCTCGCCGATACCCCAGGAGCAACAGTGTCCCTAATTTGCTGGGAAGTGGCGGTGCGGTCCCCTACGGCACTGCGTAGGATCCTACGGTCTTGGCGTGCATCCGTGCGTCGCTGCGGTCCGGTCCCAGGTCGACGGGCACGTGCACCTTCCGCCGACCACTGGCGACAACATCGATGTACTGTGGAGACCTCACGCCCCACGTGTTGAGCAATTCGGCGGTACTTCCACCCGGCCTCCCGCATGCCCACTATACGCCCTCGCTCAAAGTCCATCAACTGCACATACGGTTCACGTCCACGCTGTCGCGGCATGCTACCAGTGTTAAAGACTGCGATGGAGCTCCGTATGCCACGGCAAACTGGCTGAGACTGACGGCGGCGGTGCACAAATGCTGTGCAGCTAGCGCCATTCGACGGCCAACACCGCGGTTCCTGGTGTGTCCGCTGTGCCGTGCGTGTGATCATTGCTTGTACAGCCCTCTCGCAGTGTCCGGAGCAAGTATGGTGGGTCTGACACACCGGTGTCAATGTGTTCTTTTTTCCATTTCCAGGAGTGTACATTTACATTTGCACCTTATAAGGACATCCTTGTCCAGCAGGTAATTCCAGCTCTGCAAGAACCCACCTTTGTTCACACAACTATTTTCATGTAAGATGCGGCGACATCAGATGTCACTTGCCAGGTGAAATATTTCCTTCGAGAAAACTTCGGCAACGACCACATCACTTGTAGGCGATTTCAAGATATGTTGCCTTCCAGATGCACCGACCTAAATCCATGTGACTTCTGGTTGTGGTGATATCTGAAAGATCATGTCAGTCAGGGACGTATACGGATTCTCACCGAATTGAAGGGTAGCAAACGACTACATATCACTGATTACACCGGATGTACGGCGAGCAGCTGTCGACCATTCCGTGTTATGGATGGAGCGTGTTGCTTGAGTCTATATCCTAATAAATGCGTCAGAACAACCGTTTTCATGTTGATCGTTTCTCTGATGTTCCTGGACCCGGACCACATTATGGCTTCTTATCTCGCCATATTTTCACTTGGTGTCAGAAAGTGGAACTATATCTACATCTGCATTCAAATGGATACTCTGCAAATCCCACTTAAGTCATTGGCAGGGTGTTCATCGAACTACCTTCAGAATATCTCTCTATTATTCCACTATCAAGCAGCAGGCGGAAAAAATGAACACCTTAAATTTCCGTGCGAGTTCTGATTTCCCTTATTTTATTATGACGATACCGTCTCCCCATGTAGGTAGGTGTCAACCAAATAGTTTAGCTTTCAGAAAAAAGTTGGTGACTGAAATTCCTGAGAGGGCTCCGCGCCTACGAAAAACGACTTTGTTTTAATGGTGTTCATTCCAAATCCTGTATCATGTCCGTGACACTGTCTACCTTATTTCGCGATAACATAAAACGTGTTGCTGGTCTTGGAACTTTTCCATGTACTCTTTTAATCCTACCCAGTAAGGATCCCCCACTGCGCAGCAGTACTCCAAAAGAAGGCGGGCAAGCGTAGTGTAGGCCGTCTCTTTGGTAAATCTGTTACATTTTCTACGTGATCTGCCAATAAAACGCAGTCTTTGGTTTTCCTTCCTTAGAACTTTTTCTATGTGCTTTTTCTCCGTTTAAAATTGTTCGTAACCGTAATTCCGAGGTATTTAGTCTACGCCCTATAGATTAGACAGATTTATCGTGTAAACGAAGTTCAACAAATTCCTTTTAGCGCTCATGTGGATTATCTCACATTTTTCATTATTTGGGGTCAACTACAAATTTTCTAATCATTCAGGCATCTTTTCTGAATCCTTTTGCAATTTGTTGTGATCTTCTGATGGCTTAACTAGACGATAAATGACAGTATCATCAGCAAACAACCTAAGACTCCTGATCGGATTGTCTCCTGAATTGTTTATACAGATAAGGAACAGCAGAGGACATATAATACTACCTTGAGGAAAGCCAGAAATCACTTCTGTTTTACTCGATGTTTTCCTTCATTTACTACGAACTATGACCTCTCTGACAGGAAATCACGAATCTAGTCGTTTAACTAAGACGATATTAAATAAGCACGCAATTTCACTACAAGCAGCTTGTGTAGCACAGTGTCAAAAGCGTTTTGGAAATCTAGAAATACGGAATCAATCTGAAATACCTGGTCAATAGCACTCAACATTTCATGTGAGTAAAGAGCTAATCGTGTTCAATAGAACGACGTTTATAAAACCGTGTGGACTGGGTTGTCAATAGACCGTTCTCTTGGAAGTAATTCATAGTTTTGGAACACAAAATATGTCCCAAAATCGTGCTGCATTAATGATATGGGCCTGTAATTTAGTGGATTACTCCTACTACCTTTCTAGAATAGTGGTGTGACCTGTGCAACATTCCCGTCTTTCGGTACGGATCTTTCGTCGAGAGGGCGATTGTATATGATTGTTAAGTATGGAGCTATTGTATCAGCGTGCTCTGAAAAGAACCTAATTGGTATTCAGTCTGGGCCGGAAGATTTGTTGTTATTATGTGATTTAAGTTGCTTCACTGCTCTGAGGATATCTACTTCTAAGTTACTCATGTTGGCAGCTGTTCTTGATTCGAATTCAGAAATATTTACTTCGTCTTCTTTTGTGAAGGCATTCCGGAAAGCTTTGTTTAGTAACTCTGCTTTGGCAGCACTGCCTCCGATAGTGTCTCCACTGGTATCGGGCAGAGAAGGCATTGATTGTATCTTGCCGCCAACATACTTTACATACGCCCAGAATCTCTTTGAATTTTCTACCAGGTTTCGAGACAAAGTTTCGTTCTGGAAACTATTATAAGCACTTAGCATTGATGTCCGCGCAAAATTTCGAGCATCTGTAAGAGATCGCCAATCTTGGAGATCTTGTGTTCGTTTAAGTATGGCATGCTTCTCTCGTTGTTTCTGCAAGTGTTCGCTTGTTAATTTATTCGGTATAAATCTGTTAACTGCTTTAGATACTATTTTTTTTAATTCAAGCCACATGTGGTCTACACTTACATTGTTAATCTGGCAGGAATGGAGATTGCCTCTCAGGAAGGTGTCAAGTGAATTTTTATATGATTTTTTTGAGAAGGTATATTTTTCCTTTAGTTTTCTTGAGCATACTGCACGAGCACACGGATTAATGAAGAAACTTGCGGTGTTTCAGCGTCCTGTAATGTACACAGCATGTGCTACAGCACTCGGAACATCATTTTAATCATAATCACTCGATAAAAACGCAAATGACGGACAAGGGTGGGCTGTTCAAAGAAGACTATGAAAATCATCGATAAAGAAGCCCGGAAGACAAAGAAGGGACTGTGTATTGGGGATCCTCTGTCGCTGGATGTACGAGAATTAGATGTAGAAGAATGTGACAAAGAAGACGACATTCGGAAAGATGTGTTTGCTAAAGCTCTTAACGATCGTGGGAACCGCATCATGCAATACGCAGCTGTAATTTTTTTAATGACGAGGGTCGATGTCGGTCGCATTATGACTGTCTTCAGGCCATTAACGGAATATTCAACTGTGAAATCCACAATGTTAGTAATCAATCATTCTTCAAATTTTCCATTTTTAGTTATAACATATGGTACAACAATCATGTAAAAGTAAAGAGCAGTTGTCTACATCTACAGCTACACTGATACTCTGTAAATCACGCTTAAGTGCCTGGCAAGGTTCATCGAACCACCTTCACAATAACTCTCTATTATTCAACTCTCGAGCAGCACGCGAAAAATCGAACACATATATCTTTCCGTGCGAACTCTGATTTCCCTTAATTTACTATATTGATCATTTATTTCTATGTAGGTTGACGTCATTAAAATATTTTCTCATTCGGAGAAGAAAGTCGATGATTGGAAATTTCGTGAGAAGATTCCGCCGCAACGAGAAACGCCTTCGTTTTAATAATGTCCAAATCCGGTATCATGTCCGTAACACTTGTAAGTAGGCTGTTTAGGTTTTTATGCTGGTAACGCCGCGTAGCGCTCTATATGAAAATCACTGGCTGTGCTGTGTGCAGTCTCTGGCTGGTTGGCATTGTTGGAACATTCGCTATTGTAGTGTTGGGCAGTTGGGTGTGAACAGCGCATAGCGTTGCGCAGTTGAAGGTAAGCCGCCAGCAGTGGTGGATGTGGGGAGTCAGATGGCGGAGTTTTGAGAGCGGATGATGTGGACGTGTGTCCATCAGAGAGAGTAAATTTGTAAGACTGGATGTCATGAACTTATATATATATATATATATATATATATATATATATACGAAGATTTTTGTGAGGTAAGCGATTCATGAAAGGTATAGGTTATTGTTAGTCAGGGCCATTCTTTTGTAGGGATTATTGAAAGTCAGATTGCGTTGCGCTAAAAAAAATTTGTGTCCGTTTAGTGTTGATCAGAATAAGTAAAGAGAGTAATGTCTGAGTACGTTCAGTTTTACTCAGCTGTTTGAAAATCAAGAGTTTTATCAGCACAGTAATTCATAAATTTTTCTAAGGGAACGTTTCACACTCTCACCTCTGTTTCTGACAATACAAAATGTGCTGTTGTTCTTTGAACTTTCTCAATATACTCCGTTAATCCTACCTGGAAAGGATCCCACATTGCGCAGCAGTACTACAAAAGACGACTGAAAAGCGTAGAATAGGCAGTCTCTTTCAGAGATCTGATGCCTCTTCTAAGTGTTCTGCCAATAAATGGCAGTCTTTGATTCGCCTTCCTCACAATATTTTCTAGGCGTTGTTTCCTATTTAAATTGTTCGTAAATACAATTCCTAGGTATTCAGTTGCATTTACAGTGTTTAGATATGACTGATTTATGTTATGTATTGCATGATGCACTTCGTGACATTTAAGAAAGTTATCCGATACCGCCTACACGTAATATTTCTTAACTATTGGCGCTGATGACGTTTCAGAAGAACTGGTAATGTATGCTGACGACGGAATTAAATTATGCTGTTGAAAGCCCGCCTGGTTAGCCGTGAAGGCTAATGCACAGCTTTCGGGCGGGCAGGCGTGCCGGTCCCTGGAACGAATCACGAATCCGCATGGGTGGATTAGTGTCGAGGTGCCGACCAGTCTGTGGACCAGTCTGTGGACCAGTCTGTGGATGGTCTTTAAGTTGGTTTTCCATCTGCCCTCCCTTCCGCCTCAGTCACACTACGTCGGCGATTGCTGCGCAAACATTTCCTCGCCGTACGCGTACAGCCTGACTACTCTACTACCCAAACTTGGGGTTGAACTCGTCTGGTGTGAGACGTTTCCAGGCGGAGGCGGGGGTTCCACTGGGGGCCGAACCGCACAATAACACTGGATTCGGTGTGGGGCGGCGTGGACTGTTGTAGCCTGTTGTGGGGTTGTGTACCAATGTGGGCTACGGAGGGGACAAAGCCTCTACGTCGTTTCTAGGTCTAGAGTTCCATACAATACAATACAATGCTCTTCAGTTAAAACTTCCGGTCCGAGAGGCCGTGGTCCAAGTATAAAATTTCCACCTGACGTTTCGTCTCCATCTGCGGGAGACATCTTCTGAGGTCGTCCGGCTACTGCCTGGCAGTACACCATACTTACTCTACCATGCAAACATTGGGGTTACACTCGTCCTAGCAGTAGCCGGACGACCTCAGAAGATGTCTCCCACAGATGGAGACGAAACGTCAGGTGGAAACTTTATACATCGACCACGGCTTCTCAGCCCGGAAGTTTTAACTGAAGACAACACCAGCCGTGAAAGCCTACATTGTATGAACAATACAATGCTGTTGAAATTAATTTTGTCCATCTACAAAGCAGCAGACACACCAACCGTCTTCTCGTGCCACAGAAAGCAGCAGCTATATAATATGAGCAATGCCGAGACCTAATTCCTTGACGTGAGTCACGTAACGATAATTTTGAGGCTAGTTAAAACGGAGACGAATGTCCTGTTGAATGAAAAGCGTTTGATTTCAGGACCGCTTAGAAACGATAGAGCCGATTCCGCCAGATACATCAATTATAGCAAAGCAAATGCAGAAAATAATGTTGGTAAAATATTGTTGATAATAAGTGGTGTGTAATACATATACGGGGACATGCGTATGACAACTTCTGTATTGATTAAGTGAGTGATTAGAAAATACGCTTATGCAGAAGAAGAAGCAGAAGAAAAAGAAGCAATAACTACGAAAGGCGCGAGACAAGGCGGTACTTACTATTATTCAATGCTTACATCTAAAACTAGATATGTTACGCTATTTCTATAACGCTTATATGCAAAAGGATTATAAATATTTGCCTGTCTCCATATTATTATAGAGCATTTCACTTAGGACCCACGGAAGGATCATAACATAGCAGTTATTTTATTTTACATGATCCACTTTTCTAGTGTCTCCTCGGAATGGATCAGCATAACTTGTATAGTCTCGACGTGAAATAGTGAAAAAAAAACCTCTGCAGCAAAATCTTTCGCTAGGAACTTAAACATTCAAGAGTGTGAGAACTTTCAGGATAGAGAATGCTAGCTCGAAATCGCTCCGCGTTAATTTATGGCCGACACGCCACCTGCATGAAGCGCGAAGTTCGTCGAAGTTCGTCGCCCTCAGAAAAACGGAATTTCGGCAGGACTTGTTAGCATACCGCCCACATCTGGCACGCCTTTCCGCGCCCGCCCCCCTTCGCAATATACAGCGCTAGTGGCCACTTTGGCCCGCAGGTGTGCCACTCACAACTTCTTGTCGCCAATATCACCTCGAAGGCCCGGAACTTTTTAAAAAATGTCCTCGGATTACACGCGCCATTACGCCACTGATGTCGTCGTGGCAACCGAGATTTAGGCGTCGATAAATTGAGCTGGAGAAGACGCATACCTTGACTCCGTCAGGTCAGCCATCCCGTGATCCTCTCATTTTATCACTGAAACGTGACGAGAAAGCATTCC
Organism: Schistocerca nitens; assembly: GCF_023898315.1. Lineage (NCBI taxonomy): Eukaryota > Metazoa > Arthropoda > Insecta > Orthoptera > Acrididae > Schistocerca > Schistocerca nitens. The sequence goes on from NC_064614.1 coordinate 76,999,530, forward strand.
TCTTTCAGTTTGAGATTTAAAAGTACTTTTCTATCTTCGCATAGAATTGTTACTTGACAGCTTACAAAGTATAAGTACTTTTCTATCTTCGCATAGAATTGTTACTTGACAGCTTACAAAGTACGTGTTTTCCATCCTAATTCTTCAGTTATTGAGCGTGCTGCGTGAAAAGTTCCAGTGCAAAGCTTATTTTCTAGATATCTTTACTGGATTAGATTTTGCCTTAGGCGCTTACTAACGAAGTCAAGTGCCATAGCCAGATTTCCCAGAAACTTCGCTGAGTAGAAGAGGAGTCAAAATAAGCAAACGCATGTCTGCTTATACATAGATAACCGTTTCTGAGAAATCGACTGTCAAAGTTTTCGTGGTAATTCAGTTGCCTTTTTAACGTAAGTTCAACCCAACTGGTGGCGTTGCGGATAGCGCCGTGGCATCTCACTTTTGCGTCCCGTGTTCGAAACCCGGTCGTTGTATTTACTTGTGTTATTTTGTTTTATTTATTCCTTTTTTTGTTCATTTCTTTGCCCTCGTCTTTACAAGGTAAATACGCGAATTCTTCTTATTAAGTTAGGGATACAAGGGCTTTATACTAACTGTAAAATTACAACTTGGTTTCACTGTAGGAGTCATAAATTAATTGTACACGTGTGTATGGTATTTTCAGAGCTTATGATCTTTTTAAGTTCTCATATTCCTGTAAATCATTCTTATTTCAATTCTTAATCCTTACATTTTATTCAGATGCTTTTTAACCAAGAAGATTTGGTGTATTCCAAAGGATGATACCGATCGTAGAAACATTCTGAACCTAAAAATTCTGAACACTACGAGTAGCGAAGGAAGGTAGGTTTTCCACAGTTATATTTATTCGTATGGCTCTCACTCTGGAATGGAACACCATTTACACTGCAGAGGATTTCAGGCGTTATCAATAATTTCTCGGAAAACCATGCATAGCGTATCACGTTTCCGAGAATGGCGCTGGCAATTGATTATAAATCAAGATATGCTAGAGGAATTTCACCGAAGACAATATCAAATAACTTTTCCATTCATTTATTGATATTTTACTTTTTCATTTTGGGTAATGCTTTCACCAGACACACAATCAGTAGACGAATAAATATTATGATATTTCAATACACACTGAGAAACATTCGTGTAGTAATTTTGTACGGACACGGGTAGATAAATAAAAACCTAGAATAAATATGACAATGGACTTCGAACACAGGTCACAAACGTGTGGAACCTCGCCCTTAGCCATAACGCCATCTGTTCGGCTGAGCTGCAGACTCACTAAAAGGTACATCCAGTAACTTGAAAATTTTGATCATCGTTTTCTTAGAAACGGTGTATCATCTATGGAAAACCCGAGACAATTTTTTGTTTATTGTGACCCGTCTGCACTGATCGAAGTTTCTCAGAAATCGGGTTAGGTGGTTGACGTGTTCTTCTCGTAAGTCACATGAAGTTGATTTCAAGCTGCCGAAACCTGTAGATGCCACCAATCGTAGACCTCAGGAGCAAAAAGCCGAACAGGACCGCAAACATGCACAGGTCACAAGACTACGACAGACACCAGCCTATAGCACAGACCAGCAAGTTAGTTGATAAGCTTGTGGCTAATGGTGGTTGCAATCATAGAAACCATGCCGATACAGCGTCTAAATTTGTACTGCTCTTATCGACCTGGTGATGGGACATAAGTATCTCAGAATCGCTTGAATTTGAGTTAATACATTTCTAAGGAGTAGGATTCGTTATGAATAGAGAGGTAGGAGGGGCAGTGAGATACTGTGAACAGATCAGTGATAGGATTATCCGCATCAGAACTGACAACAAATCAACACCGACCACTTTACTTCAGATATACATGCAAACATCGCATGACGAAGATGGAAAGATAGCGAAAGCTTATCATATTAAACAGGTAATTCACTACGTAAAGGGAGATGAAAATCTAATAGTGACTGGGGATTGGAATGCGATTTTAGGGGAAGGAGTAGAAGAAAGGCTTGCGGCAGAATGTGGTCCTGATAGTAGGAATTAGAGAGAAGAAAGAGTAGCTTCCTACAATAAATTTCAACTAGTCATAGCAAATTGTTCAACAATCAAAAGGGGAGAAGGTAAACTTGGAAAACGCCGGGAGATACTGAAAGTCTTAAGGCAGATTACACCTTGGTGAAACAGAGATTTCGTTATCAGATTTTTCATTGTAAGACGTTCCCAAGAGCAGATATAGGGTTAGATCACAATTCAGTAGTGATGAAGAGTAGGCTGAAATTTAAGATACTCAGGAAGGATCAATGATGATAGAAGTGGGATGCAGAAGTACTAAGGAATGAGGAGATATGCTTGAAGTTCTCTTAGGCTGTAGATACTGCGATAAGGAATAGCTCAGTAGGCAGTTTAGTTGAAGAGGAGTGGACGTATGGAAAGGGCAATAGCAGAATTTGAAAAAAAAAAAAAAAGAAAGAAAGAACAGTACAAAGAAAGTAACTGAGGAGAAACCACGGGTAAGGGAAGAAATATGTCAGTCAATTCATGAAAGAAGGAAATACAGAAGCTTTCAGAAAAATTGAGGCATACAGAAATATAAGTCGCTTAGAAACGAAATAAACAGGAAGTGCGGAGATCCTAAGGCGAAATAGAAGCATGACGAATGTGAAGAAATAGAGGAAGAAATGACTGTCGAAGGGCTTACTCGGCATACAGAAAAGACGAAAGAACCTTCGGTGAAATTAAAAGCAAGAGTGATAACATTAAGAGTGAAGTAACACTTCACCCGTAAATGAAGAGGAGAGAGTGGACAAGTGGAAAGAGTACACTGAAGATCTCTATGAGGGGGAAGGTTTGTCTGACGACGTTACAAAAGAAGAAACAGGAATCGATATGCAGGAGATAGGACATTGAGAACCAGAATCAAAATTTAAAAGGGCTTAGGAAGACTTGGGATAATATAAGATGGAACAGATACATAAAAGTCTAAAATTCTAAAATGACTGGAGGCAGTGGCAACAAAACGACTGTTCACGTTGGAATGTATAATGTATGAGTCTTGAGATATATCATCCGACTTTGGTAAAAAAATATCACTTCACACAATTCTGAAGATAGCAAGAGCTGACTAGTGAAAGAATTACTGCACAATCAGTTAACTGTTTCTGCATCCAAGTCGCTGACAGGAATAATATGCAGGAGAGGGTTACGTAACGATCAATTTGGCTTTAGGAAAGGAAAAGACACCAGAGAGGCAATTCTGATGTTGCGGTTGATAATTGAATCAAGACATATTCATAGCATATGTCAATCTGAAAAACGCATTCGACAATGTCAGAGGGTACAAGATGTTCGAAGTTCTGAGAAAAATAAGGGTAAGCTACAGGTAAAGACGGGCGACAAGCAACATGTACATACAAGAGCCAAGAGGGGACAATAAGAGTGAAAGACCATGAAGAGCGGCGCAGATTAAAAAGTGTGTGAGAGAGGGACATAGTCTTTCGTCTCTACTGTTCAGTTTAAATTCTAAGTAGTAATGACGGAATTGAGAAACGGTCGAAGAAAAGGATTACAAAATGGTTCTGAGAACTATGGGACTTAACATCTATGGTCATTAGTCCCCTAGAACTGAGAACTACTTAAACCTAACTAACCTAAAGACAGCACACAACACCCAGGCGTCAGGAGGCAGAGAAAATCCCTGACCCCGCCGGGAATCGAACCCGGGAACCCGGTCGTGGGAAGCGAGAACGCTACCAAAAGGATTACAATTTAAGTTGATAAGATGTCAAGATTCGCTGATGACAATGATGTCCAGAGTGAAAGTGAAGAAGTATATGATCTGCCCAATGGAAAGAAAAATCTAATGAGTACAGAAAACTGATTAAGAGTTAAATGAAGAAAAACTAAAGTAATTAGAAGTAGGGGAAATGAGACCTGCGAGAATCTTAACATCAGAATTGGTGATCATGAAGTAGATGAAGTTAAGGAATTATGCTACCTAGGCAGCAAAATAACCAATGACAGACGGAGCAAGGAGGACATAAAAAGCAGACTAGCACTGGAGAAAGGGGCATTCCTGCCCAGGAGAGGTATACTAGTTTCCAACATAGGCCTTAATTTGAGGAAGAAATTTCTGAGAATGTACGTTCGGAGCATGGCATTGTATGGTAATGAAACATGGACTACAGGAAAAGCGGAACAGAAGAGAATCAAAGCGGTTGAGATGCGGTGCTACAGACGAATGTTGAAAATTAGGTAGACTGATAGGGTAAGGAAATATCGGCAAGATGAAGGGACAGGATGGTAGGACATCAGTTAAGAGATCAGTGAATAATTTCCATGGTACTAGAGGGAGCTGTAGAGGGTCAAAACTGTAGAAAATAAGAAATTGGAATACACCCAATAATAATTGAGGACGTAGGTTGCAAGTACTGCACCGAGATGAAGAGTTTGGCACAGGAAAAGAATTCGCGGCGGCCGCATTAAACCATTCAGGAGACTAAGGGCTCAAAAAAGGGACATGATTGTTTGGGCAAGTGATGTCAAGTGGGCCTCAGTAGCCGAGGTCGTTAATGCACGCCTGTGCAATGGCACTAGAATCGCTGGTAAGTGGGAGGGGAGAAACGTTGCTAAAATGCTTAAAACAACGTTTCAAAAGGTAAAACACGAATATTTGTCTATGGATTACTGCAGAGAAGTCCATATATCGATATTTACAGATTATCACAATTTGCTTTTCACTTTTTCTTCGTCGAATAGTACAAAGCAGTAACAAAAAAAAATAAACTGTACATTTCCAGAATGAATGTGCTCTAATTTCTGCTTGTCTGACAGGTTAGAAATAAGTCCCCGGCCGTGACTCGAAGCTGGGAAGTTTGCCTCTCACAGGCTAGTTTCATTTCGACTGAAGTAACAGAGCACGGCTCGCAACCCTACGTCACGACTTCGTTTTCGCCAGCACTTCAGCTCTCGTCTTTCGAAAAAGCTCTGCTGCACAACCCGCTGACCCAGCACTGTCGGAAGGATTTATATTGCATCTGCCTGCTGAAATCAAAACCTGCAGATTCGATTCCCAGTCGAACACACAGTCTGAATCCGTCAGGAAACTTCAAGTGGAACATTGGTTAGTTGGCTGTCTGGTTGTATATATAGGGTGCTCAGCAGCAAAGTCATTAGTGCTCTCACTAAACTGCATGAAGACGAATGTTACTAAAATTTTTATATCTATGTTTCAAAAGGTAAAACACTTTATACAAATGTGATACAGCTTGTTCCATTGTCATTCACGCCTTTACAAATGGTTTTTAAGTTCCGTTGTTAGAGTATACGGAGTACAACGACACAGAGTTAAAATAATGTAAAAACGAGTTATGACTGGCTTATCACTCTGAAGAACACGAAGAAACAGCTATCCTGAAAATACACCACAATCCTGTACCTGATGACCTATGTAAAAGGCAGCACATTACTCAGAATATTACAAAAGCACATTACTGAGAATATTACAAAAACGAACCATATTCGTTTGATTGTCCCGTAAAATATACTCTTTTACATCCACATTACGTTGGCTCGCTTTGACGACTCCTTGTAATAGCCGAAAGGAAGACACAAGGCTCTTGATAATAGGGAGACATAGGTGTTACGGGATGAACGTAAATGGCTAAGAAACAATACCACAACAGCTTGCAGAGAGTATTGCCAAACATGAAGGAGCGGATTCTTATCAGGAACGCAAATCCTTCCATATACTGGACGTATGATTTACTGCCTGACAAACCGTGAACCACAACCTAAATATTCGCTTTAGATGAAAAGAAGTCCGGCAAATAAGTGTGTATTGGTGTCTAGAGCATTTGTACTAGAGTGATCTAGCTGTGAAGATCTGCAAACATAAATAAAAGGTGTTGGAACACTGACATAATAATTGGCGAAGTGGGAAATAGGTTCCTGGGAGGGAGCTTGGAAAATATTTAATAAGTAAAAGCGTGGTAAGAGAATACTTAGAGTGACTTTATTGAATATCACTGAGGACTCACCGACGCCATAATTAAGTCCTGCGCAGAGGGCGGCTAGAAGCAGTGAATGCGTGGCTAATGGCGTTGCACCTATAACAAGAGGTACAAGACATGTGGGCTGCCGGGGGCAGGAAGACATCCGCTAAGTCCCATTGGCTGATCCGACTGCTGGGACTACGGACGACGGCGTTAGCTCACCTGTGACCTCATCTCAGGGCTGGCTCGACTTGGGTACGGGATTATTGGGTATACATTGGGTATACTATGGGTTTCCTGTAACTCCGGTTTGATAGATGTAGCACGTTGCAAACGGTAGTCGCATACGCATAAATAATGTTAGCGTAGGTTACAGAAGTAGATATCTTCGACGGGAGATTAAATCATAATCTTCGTACTATACGGACCACACACCATATACGAGTCGATCAGATCGAGACTAAGATAAAATAGGACTAATTGAAGCTCCTAAGCTAAGAAACTTATATATGTTCTAAGTAATCTGTACCATAAACCATGCAGAGTGGAAATGCAGTTGTGGATGTAGATATCCCACCTACCTAATAGCCTGTATGTCCAGCTTTGGCACGGATAATAGCAGCGACAACTACTGGCCTTGTGATACGAAACATTATCTAACTGAAAAATTACAGTAGTTCGGGAAACACGATCGTCATGAAGGGATATGAGTTATCTGCAACTAGTGCACGATTCTTCTTGGCTGTCATGATGCCTTGCACGAGCTCCACTGGACCCATGGAGCCCAGAGTATAATGGAGTCGCCGCCGGTTTGTCCCAGCCTCGCAGCACGGGCGACAAGGAGCTGTTCCCCTGGAGGACGACTGATTCGCGCCCTCCCATCAGCTGGATGAAGAAGGTATCAGGATTCATCAGACCATGCAACGCTCTGGTACTGCGCCAACGTCCAGTGTCGATGGTCAAACGCCTATTTCACTCGTAGTTTCGATGTTGTGATGTTAACATTGGCACATGCATGGGTCGTCGGCTGCGGAGGTCCATCATTTGGGGTGTTCGGTGCACTCTGTGTTCAGATAAACTTGTATCCTGCCCAGTATTAAACTCTGATGTTAGTTCCGCAACAGTTCGCCTCCTGTCCTGTTTTACCAGTCTGCCCGGCCTACGATATCTGACATCTTCAATGAGAGGTGGTCGCCTAACCCCATCGCCGGCCGTGGTGGCCGTGCGGTTCTGGCGCTGCAGTCCGGAACCGTGGGACTGCTACGGTCGCAGGTTCGGATCCTCCCTCGGGCATGGGTGTGTGTGATGTCCTTAGGTTAGTTAGGTTTAAGTAGTTCTAAGCTCTAGGGGACTTATGACCTAAGATGTTGAGTCCCATAGTGCTCAGAGCCATTTGAACCATTTGAACCTAACCCCATAACGTCTGGACGCGGTTTCACCTTGGTTTCGCCACGTATTGAAGATACCGACCAGTTTCCGAAATATTCGTGCAGAGTCCTCCAACCAGCGCAATCTGTCTCGTCAATCTCAGATAGCCAACCCGATCACTGATACTGCAAGCACCTGCCTAGCAGTCATTCTTCACCAAGTGACGTTGCTATCGTCTAGACTGGTGTATGCCGACAGTAGGTCGGTAGTCATAATTCTGGTCGATCAATGTACGATCGAGAGCGTCATGCATGATCCCACTCCTCAGGAATCTTTACTTGAAGACAAAATTACTTCTCTCCAACGTAACATCGTAGAAGCGGACTGTTTGACAGGCGAGGGAGTTTTTATACCCTAAATCCCACTTATACATAACAATTTACGATTTAGCTTTAAACATGAACAATTCTCGTCGAGCTTGTGTTACGCCATGACCATAAACAAAGCACAAGGCCAGGCGTTGTGTGTTGTGTCAGTGGGAGATAGTACAGTTGCATTTCGCTCTACGATTCCTGCGTGGCTCTCTCCCATAGTAATTTTGGAAGTCAAAAACGAATTCAATGCAAACGAAATCTCGGGCACAACTGTAAATAAATATCTCGATAATGTCTGCTTTCATTGCTGGTATATATAATGTCGTGTGACTAGGGCCTCCGGTCGGGAAGACTTTTCGCCTGGTGCAAGTCTTTCGATTTGACGCCACTTCGGCGACTGTCATTGCTGATGATTCCAGTACAGATAGGGGTCGAAACGACACAACTCGACTTCAAACATCTTCACTCACTACTCAGTTTACAACTCTCCAATCCATTCCAGTCATATTCTTCTTTTTGTCTTTTCTCTCGTATTTCGCCGTCGCTATTTTCATTTCTCATTCTCCATTTTTTCGTCCGTCACAAGAGAGCTGCTCTCTGAAAAGCCGTCCAGATCCCGCGCCTGGCTTGCGTAACGCTGGTAAGTTACACTTCATCATTGCTGGCGATTCCGGCAGAGACGCATCGGAACCGCCGTATTTCCCCTTGCAGACATCTCCACTCGCTTGGTATTTTACCATTGTGCTATCCTTTACCTTCATTCAATTCGTTTTCTCTCCCGTATTCTTTCCTCGGCACGGAAAAGCGGTCCAGATCACGCTCCCCGGCTGCTATAAGCCTCTTTGCACCTGCGAGCATCGTGCCACTTTACTCGTCGTCGCGGCCGATTCCGGTGGAGAACGGGGCCGAAACACAAAAGCGCAGAGGGAAGCTGCCGGCGGGCGAAGACTGCTGCCGCGGTATGCGGCGCGCCTGACCCCCAGTCAGCCCGTCGCGATTATGTCGGGCGGCGGCGCTTTGTGGCGGCCTGCGGCGGCCCGCGCATTGTTCATCAATTGCAAATTCCTTGGGTCGGGGCGCCCCCACTCCTTTGTGTTCGCCGGCGCGGCGCTGCGGCTGCATCAAGGGAGCAGCGCTGCGCTATCCCGCCCAGAACGCCGCCGCTGCCTCGGCGGACGCACAGTAGTAAACGCGTGCCCCTGGGAGGCGGGCAGCCCGCCGGACCCCACGCCCGATCGCCCAGGACGCGACGCGATCGATCAGTCTCGCGGGAGGCGGACCACCCCAACCCCTGTCCTTCCGCTCTGCCTGTTCACCCCGCCCGCTCCCAGTGGAGTGTTCCTGACCCGATTCCGACACGCCGTAAACATATGAAATTACACGCCCTCGCTCGCTGCACCGACAGCGTTCGGCCGCGGTTTCCAACAACGTTCCGTGCTTGTCTGGCAGTTAACGCCACTCTGAACACAGTCGAGACTCGTTAAACGGTCGCACCCCAGATTTCCCACTTTACAGGCTATTTTTTAACAAATAAAATCTGCACGCAACAGTTTCCGGACAGCGTATCGTTGTAACTTGTCGTTCTGTGAATTTCACAGCCATCAGCAACACAAAGGACAACAGTAAATTCAGTGCTGGGTTTCAACCGATGTACTCGAATGCGTAATTAATTTGCGGGTGTGTAATGTTTGTTACTTGTGTGTAGGACAATGACTGAAAGGACCGTAATATGTTATTTCTTCTGTTCTACTGCTGTGATATTACATATTTCAAGGACACATTGGACTGTAGTCCTGCTGCATGCACTACAGTGTAATCAAATGTCAGATAAAGTGATGCTAATAGCAACATTTTTCAGAAGTCAGATTATCAACAAGGTTTTCATTGGGCATGTGGTAATAATCAGAGGCATCAGACAGCTGTGTACTACATGAAAATTGTTTTGGACCACCTGCTTTCCTTGAAACATGATGCCTTCGTCAACTTCATTGGCATAATTTAATATTTAACTAACTGAGAAAGCAGACATTATCGAGATATTTATTTACAGTTGTGCCCGAGATTTCGTTTGCATTGAATTCGTTTTTGACTTCCAAAATTAATATGGGAGAGAGCCACGCAGGAATCGTAGAGCGAAATGCAACTGAACTATCTCCCACTGACACAACACACAACGCCTGGCCTTGTGCTTTGTTTATGGTCATGGCGTAACACAAGCTCGACGAGAATTGTTCATGTTTAAAGCTAAATCGTAAATTGTTATGTATAAGTGGGATTTAGGGTATAAAAACTCCCTTGCCTGTCAAACAGTCCGCTTCTACGATGTTACGTTGGAGAGAAGTACGGTAACGGAAAGCGTGATCTGGGCGGAATTTTCCCTGGGGACGCTCGTTTGAGACGGATGACCAATGAAAAGGGGGAGGGCGACATTTGCGAGATAAGGCGAAAGCAACCAGATGAAGTGCATGAATTGGAGAGATGTAAACAGATATGGAGGGCACTAGTGTCCTCAATGTTGAGCACCTTATACAGACAACCAATCACCCAAATAACCTAAGATCCGCTTCAAACTTACTGTAAGATAAAAACTGTCTGTTTGACTGAGACTCGAATCTGTGGCATCTATGTTCTGAGAGGAAGTTATACACACAAAAAAAAGTTCTGCTTCACCCCGGTTCCCAGAACTCCAGAGATAGACGTTGACTGTGGATATTGTATCACAGCCACAGTCCCTTCACTGTTCAGAAATGTCACTAAACCCCGCCCAGAGATGTAAACTACCACACAAACAAAATGGTTCAAATGGCTCTGAGCACTGTGGCACAACATCTGAGGTCATCAGTTCCCTAGAACTTAGAACTACTTAAACGTAACTAACCTAAGGACAACACACACATCCACGCTCGGGCAGTATTCGAACATGCGACCGTAACAGTCGCGCGGTTCCGGACTGAAGCGCCCAGAACCGCTCGGCCACAGCGCCCGGCTGAACAACCATACATGAACAGCGCCTATTATACGGAGGGGGTCCGACAGACGATCAGTTCCAGTCTTTCCAACAGGAAGGAGATACACGGTTCGTGTTGTATGTAGTTCAACCATGCGTAAACGGTCAACACCGCGATTCGATCACCTCCGCATTGTTACTTTGTGGCAGGAAGAGCTCTCAACAAGGGAAGGGTCCAGGAGTCTCGGAGTGAACCAAAGCGATGTTTTTCGGACATGGAGGAGATACAGAGAGACAGGAAATGTCGATGATTGCCTCGCTCAGGCTGCCCAGGTGCTACTACAGCAGTGGATGACCGCTACCTACGGATTATGGCTCGGAGGAACCCTGCCAGCAACGCCACCATGTTGAAAAATGCTTTTCGTGCAGCACAGGACGTCGTGCGCAATAGGCTGCATGATGCGCAACTTCACTCCCGACGTCCATGGCGAAGTCCCTCTTTGCAACTACGACACTATGCAACGCGGTACAGATTGGCCCAACACCATGCCGAATGAGCCGCTCAGGACTGACATCTCGTTCTCTTCACCAATGAGTGTCATATATGCCTTCAACCAGAAAATCGTCGGAGACGTGTTTGGAGGCAACCTGATCAGGTTGAACGTCTTAAACACAATGTCCAGCAAGTGCAGCAGTGTGGAGGTTCCCTGCTGTTTTGGGTCGCTGGTGGTCATGGAAGGCGCCGTAACGGCTGTACGATACGTGAATGCCATCCTTCGACCGATAGTGCAACCATATCGGCAACATATTGGTGAGGCATTAATCTTCATAGTCGACAATTTGCGCCCCTATCGTGCACATCTTGTGAATGACTTCCTTTCGATAAGGAAAGAGTTAATACTACCAACATCCATATACTCGTATAAAATAGTATCTATAGCTTGTTTTGAATGTATTTAGTAAGGATGTCAAAACTTAATACAAATGCCTAAATTATTATATATGCGTACGCCACTATGAAGATTCGAATTTACAAGTAAACTTTAAGCTTTTACATTCAAGGGTGATTTTAGAGGATGTACGAAATTCGTTTCTCACTAATAGGCTTCCCTCCATATCGCAGCACATCGTTGGCGTCACCAAGTAACACGAACGGAAGCTCATTCAGGATCCGGTAAGGAAGGGTAATTTCAAGAAGTTTGCCTCTGTAACAAACTCAACAAGCGAAAAAGAAGAAAAAGAGGAGTGTGAGAGGAGACGATGAAAGTAATTAACGTCAGCCAAATTCTCTGCTCTTCGGAAAGAGATACCAGACTCTGAACCCAATTCAAACGGAAAACTTGGTGTTGTAATTCTTCCACTACGTAGACTTTTATAGCGATGAAAGTAATTTGCAAGAGTACGAAATCAGTAGGAGCACGATTAATTCGGTTTAAAATATGTTGTAACTGGCAATTAAATGTTAGCACCTTTTTTTTTCAGACGATAGTTTCAACGACATGGTCTTAAAATGCGGAGTTAACTCGAGAGTTATTGCACCGTATTTTACGGCCATTTCCCTTGTAGTGACTACCATTATTTCAGGTAGTAAACACATTTATCATGACCATGCCCTTAACTGTTCTAAATCAGTACATATTTCCTTTGACATTTGTTTGCCTATTTAGAAGTGAATTAATAGGCGATTATTTTTTCAACCTGTAACTTGGTAATAGTAAACAATTTACTCAGCTCCCTCGTTCGAAGTACACTTCGCAGTGCATAACACAGTGTCTGGCGGCATAAATTTGTACATTTTGAAGAAAATATGGGTAAGTAGATAAAAAAGGAAAATATGGACGAATAAAAAAAATATTTATAAAAACATTGGTGACTTTTCGTACAGAAAAAGTCAGTTTAGTAGGATTTAAACACTGGTCTATTGCAGACCTTTAAGATACCACTAAATAATGCCACTATCTTATATCACACAGACGAAAGAAATCTCAAAACTGATTGTGATATTTGTATGTCGTTTTTTTATTTTTTTATTTTATTTTATTTTTTATTATTATTATTCTGACTGGTTTGATGCGGCCTGCCACGAAATCATCTCCTGTGCCAACCTCTTCCTCTCAGACCAGCACTTGCAAACTACGTCACCAATTATTTGCTGGATGTATGCCAATCTCTGTTTTCATCTAAGGTTTTCACCCTCTACTGCTCCATCTAGTACCGCGGTAATTACTCCCTGGTGTGTTAGCTGACGTTCTAGCATCCCGTCCCTTTGTCTTGTTAGTGTTTTCCGGTCCATGTCTCACTACCATACAATGCTGTGCTCCTAACATACATTCTCAGAAAATTCTTCCTCATATTAAGGCCTGTGTTTGATACTATTAGACTTCTGTTGACCAGGAATGCCCTTTTATCCACTGCTACTCTGCTTTTGATGTCCTTCTTGCTCTGTCTGTCTTCGGTTATTTTGCTACCTAGGGATCAGAATTCATTAACTTCATCACCTTCTGGATCACCCTTTCTATGTTAAGATACAAGCCAGTCTCATTTCTCCTACATCTCATTGCTTTCGTCTGTTTTCTCTGTACTCATTAGACTTCATCCCATTCAGCGTATCATGTAATTCTTCTTCTCTTTCACTGAGGACAAGAGTCTCATCAGCGAATCTTGTCACTGATATCTCATCACCTTAAATTTTAATTTCATTATTGAACATTTTCGTCATTGCCGTCATTGCTGCTTCAATGTATAAATTGAACAATAGGGTCCACTCTTGCCACCGGCCTTGCCGCAGTGGTAACACCGGTTCCCGTCAGATCACCGAAGTTAAGCGCTGTCGGCATGGGCTAGCACTTGGATGGGTGACTATCCGGTCTGCCGAGCGCTGTTGGCAAGCAGGGTGCACTCAGCCCTTGTGCGGCAAACTGAAGAGCTACTTGATTGAGAAGTAGCGGCTCCGGTCTCGGAAACTGACATACGGCCGGGAGAGCGGTGTGCTGACCACATGCCCCTCCGTATCCGCATCCAGTGACGCCTGTGGGCTGAGGATGACACGGCCGCCAGTCAGTACCTTTGGGCCTTCATGGCCTGTGCGGGAGGAGGAGAGTCCACTCTTACTGTACGCTCTCGGCTCTTCTATATATCATATATTGCCCATCTTCTCATAAAACGTACCCCAATTTTTGTCAGTATTTTGAACACCTTACAGCATTTTACATTGTCTAACGCTTTCCATGTCGTCAGATCCTCCGAACGTGGATTGATTTTTGTTTAGTCTTGCTTCCATTATCAACTGCAACGTCAGAATTGCCTCTGTTGTGCCTTTACCCTTCCTAAAGCTAAATTGATCGTCATCTAACAGAGCCTCAATTTTCCGTCCCAGAGTGTTGTATATATTCCTGTCAGCAGCTTGGATGCACGAGGTGTTAACCTGATTGTGTGATAATTCTCGCACTTGTCAGCTCTTTCATCGGAATTGTGTGGTGATATTTTTTCAGAGTGTCAGACGGTATGTCGCCAGGCTCATACATTCTACACACCAACGTGAACAGTCGTTTTGTTGCAACTTCCCACAACGATTTTATAAACTTTCATGGAATGTTATCTATCCCTTCTGCCTTACTTGATCTTAAGTCCTCCAAAGCTCTTTTAAATTACGGTTCTAATACGGAATCCCTTATATCTTGTAAATCGACTCCTGATTCTTTTTCTATCACATCGGACAAACCTTTCCCCTCACAGAGACCATACATGTACTCTTTCCACTTATCCAGTCTCTCCTCTGCATTTAACGGTCTAAATCCCGATGCGCTCTTTGTGCTACCACTCTAGCTTTTCATTTCACAGAAGATTGTTTTGACTTTCCTATACGTCGAGTCAGTCCTTCCATCAATCATTTCATTTCGATTTCTTCACATTTTTCATTCATCCATTTCGTCTTACTCTGCCTGCAATATCTCCTACTTATTTCACTCCTCAGCGACTTGTAGTTGTGTATTCCTCCCTGGACATTCCTGTGCTTCCTTCGTTCAGCGATCAACTGAAGTATTTCTTCTGTGACCCATGGTTTCTTCGCAGTTACCTTCTTTGTACCAATGTTTTTCTTTCCAAATTCTGTGATTGCCCTTTTCAGAGATGTTGTAACCTCCCTGCAATATTTGTTCAATGGACCTAGCGGTAAATGTAACCTCCCAGAGAAGTTTAATGACAATGACAATAAATGAAAAATAGCAATCTGACTCAAGTATAAGTTCCTATAAAATAGTGAAAGATAATCCCATGACAAAGTACAGTGATAATCAAAACTCAATTAAACCGAAATGTCGGTCTTTGGCCCTGTGCAAAAATCAGAATTAATTTCTTACCTTAGTATAACTGCATGTCAAATTTCTGCTCTTTTTGTTGCCCACAGCTTGGAGGAAATGCATCGCAATAATAATTTTTTTTGAATTTAACTGAAAATTTTCTTTAAGGAAATGCAAGGGAATCAAATGATTTTTTTGTTAAAAATTGCTTTGAAATCAAAATTATTATTGGGGCGATTCTTGAAAGTTAATTACAATGAATATACATTAGATTATCTGATGAGCGCAATGCTGCTTGAATACGTTATTTAATAAAAATATACCTCGTCCTGAATCATGACCAGAGTGCGATGTCGACGCCCGCCGACTCCTCTCACACAACTAAATTCTCCCGCATCTAGACCGCGACTGCGTCATCTCCGACGCGCTACTTGCAACTGCACTGGGCTACCACTACTGACAGACTGACTGCTCGCTACTGCGAGTCGAGCGCAACTGCACTAACTACATGCTCTCTGGTCAGAGATTCTGTGGCTCGCCATCGCTGCCCATGAAACGTACGCGTTTCATAACCCTCCACTGGGGGGGCAAAAATTTGGCAGCGCGGCAAAATTTTTTTCTTTAATTAATTAACTTTTACAATTTACAAAATATTCAGATGTAGTACATGAATTAAATGTTGTGCACATGCACCGAGTACAAAACATTCCAGACAAGGACAAAATATAAGTACAAAACATATTAGTAAATCAGAAAAATGTATATACAAATTATTTGATAGATAACAAAGTGCACATGCACTGTAAGATTCTGTAGCATTTTCAGAACAAATAAATAGAATGGCAAAATATCATTTTGACAAGTGACATGAGTGCACATGCACTGCAATTCAGAATATATCAGCATATGGCGAAATGTATATACAATGAGTAACAAATGACATAAGTGCATACGCACGAAATCATAAAAGGTATACAGAATAAGCACAAATCATATTGAAAAATGAGAAAAGTGCACAGGCACTGAAGTTCAGTAGAAAACATATTAACACATAAGTGCACATGCACTGAAAACTTTTGAACATTTTCATAACAAATAAACGCAAGGTTAAAAAAATCATCAAATCACAAAAAGTATATACAATATAGATGACAAGAGTGCACATATACTGCACTTCAGAACAAATCGAAAAAAATGTCTTTAGCATTTTCACAACAAATAAACATAATGGCAAAAATCATGTCGACAAGTGACATAAGTGTACTTGCACTGGAGTTCAACAAATCGAAAAAAATGTATAGGCCATGAACATAAATGATGTTAGCTAAAAAAATGATTTTTCACTATTAGGATAGGAAAGGGAAGGATTGCATCATGGTTGTAGCACTTTAGATTGCACGTGGCTGCACTGAAAGTCCATATCTTTCCACAAAGTACAACACCAAGTGACACAATTTGAAGTTCTTTTCCCAGAAGTATTTATCAGCGTAACCAAGACACTGAAATGTCGTAGTAATCTTCCATGTCATCATTTAGGCTGTACATCAGGTACACCAAACAGTGGTACCATAATAACGTCTCCATCGCTAATAACGTCTCCATCGCTCACGGTGGTGGACAGCATGTCCTGTCAACACCACGCTCTTACAAGGCAACACCAACGTAGAATTAGTGCAAAAATCAAATATAGTGCTCCATGATCATGAGGATGGACAAGACAAATGGATATTACAGTAATTCCAGGTAGTTAGGTCAGAAGGTGAAGGACATTAAGTAACAGACAAGTATTGATTAGTAGTTACATTAGTAGTTTGCGGCATTTATAGCCTAGTTATTGAACATTTCTGTACCATGTATTTAGTATTACAGAATAATGTTCATAAAATTAAATTATTGCCATCATGGGTAGTCGTATTACAATAAACAGCGGCAGACTTTGGCCGGTTACAAACCATATTTAGTTTGACAGAACAATGTTCATCAGAAGTCTTCATTGAAAAGGAGAGTCAATTATTGGCCTAGCGTTAACATAATACATTGCATTATATAAATTATTGGCACTCATTGGCCAGTTACCAAAATATGAAAACTCATAATTCATTTAATTACATTAATTATCGGCACTCAGTGGCCAGTTACTAAAACATTAAAAGTCATTATTGAAAACAAGAGCTAATTCATTTAGTTACATTAATTATCGGCACTCAGTGGCCAGTTACTAAAACATGAAAATTCATTATTGAAAACAAGAGCTAATTAATGTCATGATTAATAACATAATTCGTTTAGTGACACTAATTATTGGCACTCATTGGCCAGTTACAGAACATGAAAGGTCATAATTCATTTAGTTATATTAATTATTGGCACTCAGTGGCCAGCAAGTATTGAATAGTATAAAACATTGTTCATCATTCAGTATTATTCAGATCATTAAGAAGTCATTATTAAAAAATCAGTTAATTACAATCATAGCATTAATAATCATGGGCATTATAAGTAGTCTCATTACAACAAACAGTGGCAATTATTAGTCAGTCACAAAGCATTTTTTTTGTATCATTAACAACTCATTACTGAAGTGACATACTATTCAGAGCTGATCAGTATTATTCAGAATTTTCTGAAACTGGTATCATTATTTGGGACTGGTAATAAAGTGCTAGCAATGCATTGCTTCGGGTAATTATAAGGGAAAGCAAGAAGAAAAAAAGAAAAAAAAATTTGCTTCTAGGTTGTTCCTGTAAATGAAAAATGTGTAACGTCATTCGTCATGAGTCAGCTGTAGCAAGGTTGTACACAAGGCAGTATATGTGATCACATTTATAAATTATAGACACAAATGGGTAAAATACAAAAATGCAAGTACTAGAACAGGTATAATAAGTAACAACTTTAGTAAGTATCATGAAAAGCTTCTCCTGGAAAAAATACAAAATGGATTATTGAGCTGAAAGAAGAAACGCAGACTATGCTGAAAAGTAGTGAACTTCGAATTAACAGGTTGTGAAATGTGTATAAAAATGTGTTCCATAGCTGTCCTTTCCAAAACCTTCAGTCATCCTACTATGCAATATAACACCTGCTGTCAAAGCAAACTGCAACAAATACCTAAATAACTACATAGCATAAATACATAACTTCAACATTATCCTCATCTGTAAAGAAAAAAACTTCATTATCCATCACTTCATTATCTATATTATCATAACTTCATTATTATCATCACCTGTAAAGAAAAACATCATTATTCATAGTAGTATATTCTTCATCATTACTCTTCATCAGCATTCATTATCATCTGCAAAAAAGGAATCACTTAATTATTCATTATACAACTATTCCTTATCTCTAGCATATTTCATCACTTAAAACTAAGATGTGTAGTTCTGTCTGACAGCTTGCATCAATCGCCTTGTATTCTGAAAGAAAAAATTAGTTAAGACTGCTATTCTACGATGTGTATAGTATATTCTTGTTAATGCTTGTTAATCCTAATCCATTTACTCTTCCTCATAAAGTTTTTCTATCTTCTTTCATCTATTCCGTAGTTGAAATTCCCATTTCTGTTTAATTTATTTCCTTTACGCATCATTCCTTTCTGAAATTGATGAACAAAGATTAATGTCTTGCATTTAAATCATATACCCATTAAATAATGACTGGTTAATGGTGACACAATTAAGCATACAGCATAACATGACAGAAAACGTAATATGTCAAAAGCATAGACAGTGTTCAAAGGCAAAAAATGTACAGAGAAAATCACAATGCAGCAGCAAAAAAAATGTAAAATAGTCACGATGTTGAGATATCATAGGGCAAAAAATGTCAAAATCAACTGGTGTGTTATACCTTTGCTATTTCATAATGTATACAAACAAAACAGGAAAACAATCATACACACAAAAAAAATGAAAAATGTGCACGGTCCGATGTGTAACTACAAGTAAAGCGACCTACTAACCTTACTTTGGCGGGCACTTGCCAAGAAAAAATACAATAGTCATCATCAGTAATTTGTCATATAATTATAATTGCATAAGTGGTCATAAAATGTGTAAGTTCATCTGAAAAAAATGTGCACGGTCTGATGTGTAACGACAAGAAAAGCGACCTGCTAACCTTACCTTGCCGGGCACTTGCCAAGAAAAAATACGATAATCATCAATAATTAGTCGTGTGTATATAATTGCAGAAATGTTCATAAAAATTACCAAATAGCATTACAGGGTGATAAATCGTAAAGTATGTTCACTCAATAAAGGGTTTTATATTGGATAAGTGGTGGTTTCCTTTCGATTTTCTGGTTCTCAGAGTTTCGACGTGTACAACATTGGGGTGAGGAATACTGCGAATCCGATATGGACCTGCGTATAGAAGTTCAAATTTACTGCACTTACCTTTTAATTTGATGGATAAATAGTGTGTACGTACTAATATCTTCTGTCCAACGTGAAAGTCTCGGCGTCTACAAACGTGTTTTTGCTGTCTTCTCCGGCGCTCTGCGGCACTTTTGATGTTGTTCAGCGCAATGTCAATTATTTCGTGGTGTCTTAGTCGACGACAGGTAGGGAAGTTTACTAATTCTTTAATTTTGTTTGGTGGTTCAACGTTTTTCAGTATAACAGACGGAGATAGCATAGTGGATTCATTTGGAATGGAGTTAATTACATCTTGGAAGGAGAGTATGTGTGTATCCCTGTCAATATGTCTTTTGTGGCAGTATATTCTACACAGTTTACCAATTTCTTTCATTAATCGTTCACAAGGGTTCGAAGAAGCATGGTACTTGGATATATAGATCGGAGAAATGTTTCTAGCTCGTAACATGCGTGTCCATATAGCAGATCGAAATTGTGATCCATTGTCAGAAATTACTTTCAACACATGCCCTACAAGGAATAGAAAATGTTTTACAAATGCTTTCGAAACAGTTTTAGCAGTAGCTTTGCGTAACGGAGTGAAAGTAACAAATTTTGAAGTGAGTTCAACAGCGACAAAGATGTAGCAAAAACCTCTGTTAGTTCTCGGAATTGGACCAAAAATGTCTACTGCGGCCATATGTCTTAATTTAACAGGTACAATGGGATATAATGGAGGAATATGTGAAGTGGTGTCAGACTTAGCTTTCTGGCAAATTTTACATGACGCTAAAACTCGTCGTATACGTTTTTCCATGTTTGTAAAATAACAGTTCTGTCTCAATATAAGAAAACATTTTCTGGCTCCGTAATGTGCATAACTTAAATGAGTGTACCAGATTAATTTGTTAACCAGTTCGTCAGGAATGCATAATAACCAATTGTTGCTGTCTGGATGAGAGCGGCGAAACAGAATGTCATTGCGTACAGTGTAGTGGTTCCTAATCGTAACATTATTCTTATTTTGCCAAAGGTGTTTAATTTCTTTCCACACATTGTCTTTACTTTGCTCTTTTGCTACATCCTGTAATGACGATGAAATAAAATTTTCAAATGCAACTTGCTGAATGTACATAACGCTGAAATTTGCTTTGCAGAAGTTGGTTGCTACGTCTTGCTGATTGTTGCTGAGAGAACGCGATAGTGCGTCTGCTATAACATTTTGTGTGCCGGGAATGTGAACAATCGTAAAATTAAATTCCTGTAAATATAGCTTCCATCTGCTTAATCTGTCGTGTGTGAATTTAGCCGAAAGTAAAAACTGTATCGCTCTGTGATCTGTGTAAACGGTGGTATGTCTGCCATAAAGAAAGTGCCGAAATCTCGTAAAAGCCCACACAACACATAATGTTTCAAGTTCTGTAACGGAGTAATTGCGTTCAGCAGGTGACAAAATGCAACTTGCAAATGCCATGTTTTTAATTACTGTTGAGCCATCTTCTTCAATCTCCTGGAAAATATGTACGCCTAAAGCTGTGTTGGAACTGTTGGTGGCAATAGAAAAATTTCTGATAAGATCTGGGTGCGATAAAAGTGGAGCATTCAACAAAGCATGTTTCAGGTTCATAAATTCAGAATGTGCTTGCTTATCCCATGACCAAATAGTGTTTTTACCTGTTAATTGGCATAGTCTACGTGTCTCTAAAGCAGAGTGATGAATAAATTTGCGAAAAAAGTTAATTAAGCCCAAAAAACTGCGTAATTGTTTCTTCGTTGTAGGAATAGTAATGTCACGTAGAGCTTGAAGTTTTTCTGGATCAGGCGCAATGCCTTCTGCTGAAATTACGTGTCCAAGAAATTTTATAGAAGTTTTGCCAAAGTGCGATTTACTGAGGTTAACTGTAAGTCCTTGTGCATGAAAAGTTTGCAACAGTCGTTCTAAAATCACATTGTGTTCTGACCAGTTAGCTTCTGCGATAAGAATGTCATCTACGTACGTCGTAATTCTGTCTTTAAGTTCTGTCGGAAGTATTGTGTTCAAACCGCGAATAAAAGCTGCAGAGGAAATAGTTAAGCCGAACGGTAATTTACAAAATTGATAACAGTCACCAAAACAGAGAAAAGCTGTGTACTTTCTGCAATTCGGATGAAGTTGAATTTGCCAAAATCCCGATTTCAAATCTAGTGTAGAATAAATAGCTGTACCGTGAAATTTCTGTAGTAATTCTTCTAATGTCTGTGGTCGATCTGTTTCATTAATAATTATGTCTTTGATATGACGTGAATGAAGTACGAGGCGAAGTGAGCCATCTTTTTTCTTAACAATATGTAGCGGGTTTATGTACGGACTAACCGCTGGTTCAATAATTCCTTGATCGAGCATATCCTGCAATTCTTTTTTAACTTGTTCTCTATGAATATACGGAATAGGATAATGCTTAGCTTTAAATGTGTCGTGCTGCTTGACTTGAAATTCATACATAAATCCGGACATAGTACCAGGAATGTTGTCGAAAACTGGAGCTTGCTGTAAAAGAATTTTATGTAATTGCGTTCGTTCGTCGTCTGTATTTGCACTGCTTTGCTTAACTTTATCAGAAATCATTTGCATTACATCGTAGTCAGCTTCGTCTGGAGTATTATAGTTATGTACGTACGTGTCTGTGAACAATGCGGAATTACAGTCTATGTTACGTAACACGGAAATGACCTGTGTACAGTTAATTGTTTGTTCTTCCGCAGATAATGAGTGCTGAAATTCTAAAGCCAATTGCACATTTTCATCCTTCAACATTAATGGTTCAAATGGCTCTGAGCACAATGGGACTCAACATCTTAGGTCATAAGTCCCCTAGAACTTAGAACTACTTAAACCTAACTAACCTCAGGACATCACACACACCCATGCCCGAGGCAGGATTCGAACCTGCGACCGTAGCAGTCCCGCGGTTCCGGACTGCAGCGCCAGAACCGCACGGCCACCGCGGCCGGCTCCTTCAACATTAAATAAGAATTTTGAAAATCAACCACTGCGTCGTTTTGTACGAGAAAATTAGTACCTAAAATTACGTCTGTTGTCAATAAAGGAACAATCCAAAAATTTGAGTGAAAAGTATGACCTCCAATACAAAATGATAAATGTGTCTGTAATTTAACGTCTTCTCCTTTACTCGATACTGCTCCTTTTACTTTCGTTTTGCGTAATGGTAATGTGGGATAAGTATTCTCTTTGTTGCACTCATTAAAAGTCTCCTCATTTATAACTGACATAGGTGATCCGGAATCGATTACTGCTGAAAATGTCGATGAACCAATTTTAATTTCGATGACAGGATGTTAAATGGTTTTCTGAATAACTGGTCTTTCCTGCAAAAGAGTGTCTCTGATGTCGTCGAAAGTAATAACATTTTCGTGAACAACATTTTGCGTGTCAAAAGTAGTGCTTGTGTTATTGGAAGATGCCTCCTGTACAGTATCTAGTCAGATTCTATCTGACGTGTTATTATTATCAGGAGGATGTTGTGGCATTTCTACAATCTGAACAGTTCTATTACTTCTTCCAGACGTGTTACGCTCTGGATGATGCCTACTGTCGGGTTCATTCATGAGAATAGGTTCTTGTGGATAATTCTGCTGTTGGTATGACCGACTGTTGTTAGATGTACGCTGAAAATTGTCGTCATTATTTTTACGTCTGTCGTAATAGTCATTTCTATACGGTGCATTGCGATAGGAATTGAAATACTGTGTTTTCTGTACGTAGCTGTTCCTTTGCTGCCGTGCGTTACTATTTGTTGTATCAGGGACTATACGTGCACGCGGCGAAACATTAAAGCCGGGTTGACCTTGTGCATTCCATTGTTGGTTAGGTATGTTAACCGGCTGGCCTTCATGCTGTTGTGGTTGAAAACGGCTATTGTTACTAAAATGTGATTCCTGTTGCTCAAAATTTTGACGATATTGATAATTAGAATTTTCTCTGTTATTAAAGTTTTGGTGGTTGTCGGTCCTAAAGCGCCTGTTACCTCTCCTATTGAAATTACGTGTCTGATCATAATTGCTGTACGTTTGTTGGCCTTGGTTGTTATACGAAAAATTTTTGTTTACAAAGGAATAATCAGATTGCTGCACTTCTAAAAGCTGTAACAGATCTCTGAATGCAGAAATATTTTCTTTTTGTTGACCCGTTAAAAGTGACACTCTTAATGATCGCGGTAATTTAGAGATACATAACTGAATGAGTGCAGATTCACTATATGGTTCACTTAAGTACTGGTTTTGTTGGACCATATGCTCAAAAAATTGCGTCACACTGGGAAAATTGGAGTGCTCATAATTTGGCAAACTAATTAGTTGATCTTTAATTCCGCGCTGTGTCGTCTTCGACCAATACGCTGACAGAAAAGCATTCTGAAACTCTTCTACCGAATAGCATTGTCTCGCGATCGGTCTCATACGAGTTGCCGGTTCGCCTTCCAAAAAACTGCAAATAAATTCAAGTTTATGTGTTACGGGCCAAGTCGGCGAAAAAGCAAAGCTAAATTGTTGTATCCAATCTAGCGGATGAATCTGTGTTCTGTCATTTTTAAACACTTTAAACTTTCTTACTGACAGAAAATGTTTGTAATCGAAATTATCGTCTCTGTGAGATGGAACAGGTTCAGGATTGTAAGAGAATCTGTTGAACTGTGGTTGTTCGGAATCTAAGTCTCGTACTCTCTGTAGATTATCCAAATTATACGCGTTGCGCGAGTCTGACAAGTGTTCGCAAAGTGGCGTCTGCTGTGATGTGTTATTAACTGAAATACTTTTCATCTCTGTTACTTCTTGTTGTAAACTTGACAACTTTCTACGCAACGTGTTATTAGACGAATCGATCTCATTAATTGTCTGCTGTAAATTTTGAAATTCAGGTGTTTGATTAAATGAAACCGTTGTAGTATCGTCTGATTTGCTGTCATTAGCACTTTCGATAGCATCAATATGACTGGCCAATTCATCATATTTTTCAGTGAGAATTTTTGCCTGATCATCGGTTTTAGAATCGGACGCATTAATCTGTTTTTGCAATTTACGTGTTGTTTCGTTCAGTTTTTTAACATCAGCTTGAATTACATCGGAATCATGTGTTAGTTCTAATTTTTCGAGCCTGTCTGTCACTGTTTCAATATCTACTGTGTGTGTATCTGTTTTTGATTTAAGATCAGAAATTTCATCACGTAATTCCGCGTTCAACTGTTTGATGGAATTAATTTCGTCGGACACTGTGGCAATATTGTTGTCTACATATGTTCTCGCCTTCGCAAACATTTTACGTTTGTCTTCTTGTCTCTGTGCAGTAATTGTTTCCATGACTTGACGTTTTACTTTATTTTGATCCTCAATAAATTTACGGAAACGCGTATCACTGTTTTGTATGTGAAGACTAAGACGTTCGTTAATTTGAGTGTTTTGTTGTTCGAATTTCTCGTCTATCTTTGCGTCCATTGTGCGCGAAAGTTCTACCGTCATTGCTTTAAACTCGTCGCGTGTAGCTTTTTCGGAGCATTGTTTAGCGACTGTACTGATTTCCACTCTAAGTGTTTCTGTTGTGGCTGTTTGCATTTCCCTTAATTCATGAGCAACAGTTCTAATCTCTTCGCTATTTTTCTTTGAACAAGCCTCAATTTCCTCGCGTAATTGTACCTTAGTGTCATGGCATTGCGCAGCAACGTCTCTAATTTGTTCACTTAACGTCTGGAATTGTTGTCTAATTTTTCATTAAACTGTTTGTTATGCTCACTAAGTTGTTTGAGATCTTCTTTCAACTGTTTGTTATCTTCATTAAGGTTGTCTAATTTTTCATTCTGTTGTCTGGCCTGTTCACTCTGTTGTTTGGAATTGTTATCAAATCTTTCATTAATCTGCTTAGTCATTTGTAGCAACAATGCCATAATTGGATTCGACTCAAAGTCAGCATTTCTATTCTCTGTGCTGTTTAATGGTGGATCTGGAATTGTTTCGCTTTCTGTAACCATTTGGTTATTTTGAGATTTACAAAAAGGTTTGTCAGTCGGATGTACACTGTCAGACATTATTTCGGAATTAAATAAGTCCGTCGTACTTTGTGTATCCTGTTCATTTTCATTAGACAAATTTGTCTGTTCGTCACGTGAATTTAGTAAACCGGTTGTGTTAAGCTGGGCAGCGCTCATTACAATAGATCGCCCCGCGTCATCGATTGTCGTCAAATCAACAGAGGACATAACCGAGTTCGTTTGTTCATCATTAAGACAAAAATCATCATTAGTGGTTGGAATGCACTGATTGTCAGTGAACGCAGGATTGACATCATTACACTGCGTGTCACTAGTACTATTGGTGAAGTTATTTAATTCGGTCATTTCGTTCATAACACCTCGCGATACACTATTCATAGTCTTTCGCGGCATTTTTACAATAGTCACAATTATTCACAAAAAATAAGCACAATGCAAAAGCAACACACAAATACAACAGACCAACGAATTGCCGATGATCTGAGGAAAGAAAGTCACAAAATTAGTAAAAGCGTTGCGCCAAATTCTAATTATATTCAAACAAATAAGAGCAGATATCTGACTGTTTTTCAAAAGATTCTCAACGAAATACGATCCTGGACGGGATGTCGCCAAGTGTAACCTCCCTGCAATATTTGTTCAATGGACCTAGCGGTAAATGTAACCTCCCAGAGAAGTTTAATGACAATGACAATAAATGAAAAATAGCAATCTGACTCAAGTATAAGTTCCTATAAAATAATGAAAGATAATCCCATGACAAAGTACAGTGATAATCAAAACTCAATTAAACCGAAATGTCGGTCTTTGGCCCTGTGCAAAAATCAGAATTAATTTCTTACCTTAGTATAACTGCATGTCAAATTTCTGCTCTTTTTGTTGCCCACAGCTTGGAGGAAATGCATCGTAATAATAATTTTTTTTGAATTTAACTGAAAATTTTCTTTAAGGAAATGCAAGGGAATCAAATGATTTTTTTTGTTAAAAATTGCTTTGAAATCAAAATTATTATTGGGGCGATTCTTGAAAGTTAATTAGAATGAATATACATTAGATTATCTGATGAGCGCAATGCTGCATGAATACGTTATTTAATAAAAATATACCTCGTCCTGAATCATGACCAGAGTGCGATGTCGACGCCCGCCGACTCCTCTCACACAACTAAATTCTCCCGCATCTAGACCGCGACTGCGTCATCTCCGACGCGCTACTCGCAACTGCACTGGGCTACCACTACTGACAGACTGACTGCTCGCTACTGCGAGTCGAGCGCAACTGCACTAACTACATGCTCTCTGGTCAGAGATTCTGTGGCTCGCCATCGCTGCCCATGAAACGTACGCGTTTCAATGTCCATTCCTCTTCAAATATACTGCCCGCTGAGCTATTCCTTATTGCTGTATCTATAGCGTTACAGAACTTCAAACGTATCTCGTCTTTCCTTAGTGCTTCCAGACCCCACTTCTTTGCGCCTATTCTTCATCAGTACTAGATAGTGTCTGAATATATATCTGTTCCTGGATACGCATTACAGTTCAGAATATTATTTCGATATCTCTGTCTGACCATGATGTAATCTAAATCAAATCTTCCCGTATCTCCCCATCTTTTCCAAGCATGTCTCCTCCTCTTTTTATTCTTCACTATAAATAACTGAAATTTATTATAGAATTAGTCTTTCTCCTCTCTCATTCCGTGTCCCAAGCCCATATTCTCCAGTGAAGACCGCCATGAGACTCATTCAATTACAGGCCGCATGTCCTGTGGACACATGCCATATGTCTTAAGTGCAGTGGTTTCCATTGCCTTCTGCATCCCCACACCGTTGATCATTCCGGATTCTTAAGTCTTCAGGGGCAGTTTCCCACACCAAGGAGAAGACAGTACGCTGAATCTCTGTCCTATCCTCCATTGTCAGAACGAGGGTCACTTCTTATGCCGGAAGTCTCCGGTCGCCAGTGCTGGTTATTGATCAAAATTCAAGCGGTGGCGGGTTTAGAACACGGGACCGAAGACGTCTTGATTATAAATCACAGAACGCTGCCCGAGTTACGAGTTCCTTTTCCGCTTCCTCCCAAAAGTACTGCCCTAACGTGCACGCAGAAAAAAATCTTCGAAGTGTTACTGTTCTCATGAAATCTGCGAATCACCGTTTTTGTTTGGCATTATAACTTGCGGGTCTTATGTATGCAGATAGTTCGTATCAATCTCTGTACGAATTTTGACTGCTGAGCATTGAGCGAACTGGTGTTTTTTGTCATAGAAATGAAGAGGCCGTATGAAAACAATGACGCCAGAAACATAATAGCGTCTGGTGATGCTAAAAAGCTAACTGCTTACGGTAAAAGAGTGTTTTTAATTTGCGATTCATTTTAGACAACAACAAAAAAAATAACAATGTCAGCTACTGAAGAGAAGTGCTACACGGTTCATTTCCCCTGTTCTTTGTCTATTATGTCCGAGTTGGAGTCGGTGCATTTGGGTACTAGTCGCAACTACACTTTACACCCAAATCTTAGTTACAGAAATCCAGATAAAACTCATTGGCCATTGGCTTACATTTTAAATATTTCAGCTCCCAGTCCAAGAGGTGGCAGAGTGGCTGAGCGAACATATTCTGCTAGTCGTTAGACTCATGGAGTGTAGATAACAGTGCGGCATACGTTTGGCAACTATGTGACCGTCGATTTACCGCCAGGAGTGGTTTAGAATTATCCTGGCAAATTTACTCAGTATTTTCTTCCCATTTACATTCAGTATTCTGGATCTTACTGAAGAGATGACTGAGAGGTAAAAAATTGATGTTTTTTAGCCCTGGAAGCTTGATCTAACAAAAACTGCAGCTTAATTCGCCATTTACATTGAGAATTCTCAGTCTTAGCCATAACTGGGACAACAAGGGAACTATGTGCTTTGATCGCTCAGGACACTGTATTCTACCTACCTAGTGCAAAGTAATTTCAACAATTAATGAAAGATTTTAATATATGGGCTCAAAGGGGCCTTAAATTGAGTAAAATTACAGTGAAATACTACATAATCAGCGAATCGAAACTAAAACAGATACACTGTCAGTTACAATAATCATTGTAATCCGTATTACAGTAATTAAAACAGTTAACCTTTCATCAACCACGAGGTTGTTTTGCAGCACAGTGCTGTGATAGGCAAGGTCCTATTAGAAGTGTTGCGGCCCTACCTCCGTTTGATCTTCGAGCTGACCTTCAGATGGGCCTACAGTTCAACATGGATTCCGAAGATGTTGGCCTTCTTCGTAGTAACGGACACTGGTAGCTGATTAAAAACGGATAAGTGACGTCAAAATATTAGAAGTTGCAGGAGATTGAAGCCTAGATCTTTAATTTCTGAGTCACAGAGCCACACAAATTGAAAATAAAATTGGTTAAACTAACAAAAAATAATTATAATTTCTCCGGTACTATGCCTTCAGTTGCCGCTACAGTGAAATGATTGATGCAGATGATGAGATTTTGTACTTACGGCAGCGTAATGTAATTGTAGGATAGATCGCAAAGTAAACAGAAGAATAAATATGGCCTGGAGTGCTTTAAGTACATGAACTTATGGTGTTCAGAAGGAAGCTTTCGAAGTACTGATGCATAGCAGTGAGACAAGCACTTTTAATGCGAAAAGAATATAAAATCATGGGACTGAAGTAGAAGGCATACGAACGAGGCTGTGGCAGTTTTGTTGTGCCCATGCCATACCAGCTCGCGGCTATGCTGTTCAGAAAGTTATGAACCTCTTCTTTCTCAGGTGTAAAGTGGTATGCCCAGGTTTTGTCACCCGTGACAAATTAGCATGGTTGGCACCCATCTTGCGCACACCTTCCGGTAGTTCAATGTTTCCATTAAAATTCTGTCAGCAGTGCTTCGGGAAACCTCAGGAACCAACGTGCAGACATCATCCAGGGTGATCCACCGATCTTCACGCATGCTTTGCTCAACCTTCAGCACGGTCTGCTCAGAAATTGACGGTCACCCGCTCCTTTGTTCGTCGTGAATTTCGGTCCGACCAGCTACAAACCCTCTACATCACTTACGAACATTTTGGACATCCATGCACGACTCACCATACACTTCCGTCAATTGGCGATGGATTTCAGTCGGCGCAGTGCCCTTTGCGTTCAAAAAGAAAGTGCGCAATTCGCTAATAGCTATCAAACATAGTAACTACTAATGTCTGAAACAATCTGAGCACGCTAGTATTTGAAGAGATACTGCGACAACGATTAAAAACATTGCTTAATTTATGAGCACACCTAGTTTGTCTTTAACGTTATGAGTCAATAACATTCATTTCTGTGTTACATACTTCAAACAGTTGTCCTTACGAATGCTTTCATTGACACCGCCTCTAAACTATAACACCAGAAATGAAGAGACAACCTAACACTAATTACAAAATGCGAACATTCGCAAAGAAATATTAAGAACTGTGAATAATATGTAGTTCCAAATTGGGAAAGCAAATCGTTGAAGGAAATCTTTGGCAATGGCCGAAAAATGCGACTCAAAAGCAGCGAAGGCAGATGAAAAGCTGAATAACTGCAGTGCCCTCCCGCTTCTGACAACATGAAAGGAGAAGCAGTTGTAACGAGAATATGAAAGAAGGAAGCAAAAGTGCCGACAATAATGTCTGAAGTACGACATTCTTAAGCAAAATTGTTATTCATTCTACAAAAACCAAAGGGAAGAAAAATAGCGTCACTCCTAACACTGCGTTGTCAACTGAAGGGAAAAGCGCATGATAAATGAGCTTTTTAATTTTCAGGCGATTTAAGGCAGAGAGGAATCAAAGCAGCAAATTGAGGTTACCCTAGGTGAGCATTGGACGGAATATCTATGCAGTACCTCGCAGCTATCGCATTTTCCTCCTAGTTTATTCCAAGGTTGTTTCACAATAACAATTCCTCTAGGCCACAACATTTATATGAGAATTATCAAAGTGGAGTGTTACAACAGACTCCTATGTTAAATACAGAAGGGTCCAGAAAAATTAAGACTCTCTTCGATAGTTAATATCTTTGGAAAGAAATGGCATGTTGTTGCAGTTTTGCGTGGTACCTGAGGCTATTTTTTCTTTACAGATCTTGGTGACAGTGGCTGGAATGAATGAAGTAAGACTTCGTTTCAGCAAGAGAACCCCGTATTGAAGTGGTGCTGGAAGTACGGTAACATAATGTAATGTGTACGGAACTCAGCCACCGACACGCACAATAATTTCTCGTATTTGGCAGCCGACGGTACTATTAAGGAGGTGCATAAGGAAAGGCCCGGCCGACCAAAAACATCAACAACTCCACCTTCCACCACTGCTGTGTGTTTACTAGTTCACCTAAAAAATCTGTGGAGCAGCGAGAATGTGAAGGCGGGGTAAGTCGATCAAGTGTTCGTGAATTCTGAAGGTTACAAAGTGGAAAGTGTTCATTGCAAGATCCCTGCACGTTATGAACGAGGACGATCCGGATCAAAGGATGGAGTACTACCAATAATTTGAAGGCATGCTTCGTGGCGATAAAAGCTTTGTAGCTATGGTTATCTGGTCCGGCGAGGTGGAATGCAAACTAGACGGCGGCCGGAGTCGCCGTGCAGTTCTAGGCGCTACAGTCTGGAACCGCGAGACCGCTACGGTCGCAGGTTCGGATCCTCCCTCGGGCATGGATGTGTGTGATGTCCTTAGGTTAGTTAGGTTTAAGTAGTTCTAAGTTCTAGGGGACTGATGACCACTGAAGTTGAGTCCATAGTGCTCAGAGCCATTTGAACGATTTGTTTTTTTTTTTTTTTTTTTTTTTTTTTTTTTTTTTTTTTTTTTTTTTAAGCTGGACAGTACCGTAAACCACCACAGCTTGTACTGAGCTTCTACAAATCCTCACGTTCACATGGGCGAACATGTTTATCTACTGGGTGTTAAAGTAGTGTACTCTGTCAGTGCGCTGTTTGATTGGCCCATTCTTCTTTGAAGGTACCGTAAATGGTGAGATGTATAGTCACGTGCTGTAATAATCGTTTTTACCTGCCATTCGAGAGGTGTTTGGAAATGAAAGATTTTGCCTACAGCAAGATGGGGCTCCGCCTCACTACAACAGGGATGTCAGAGCATACTTGGATGAAAATCTACATGGACGATGGACAGGTCGAAGAGGAGCTCTTCAATACCCACCACGATCTCGAGACCTAACACCTCTTGACTTCTACCTAAGGGAGACTTTGGAAAACGACGTTTATCAACACTGAAGGAGACACTGACAACCGTAGTTTGGTCAACAGTTCAGAGTCATTGACGTTGTTTGGCTTCCCCCCTGCGCAAGATTTGGAACGATATGTCATTTTGTTCCATTAATATTGACTATCAAAAGTGTCTATATTTTTCTGGACACCATTGTACTATAGTACTTGTGGAAGAACCTGAGTCAATGGACAATGCTCAACGCAAACTGTAATTTCATTCAATCTTCGAGACTAATATAAAGGGTTAATAAAGTTTTCAATGTAGGTCCTGCGCACATCAGGTTGTCTCTAGATGCAACTGCTCATAGCTCTTGCTTAAGTAATAAGCTGAGGCTCACATCGAATAGGCGAAAGCAAAGGACAAATACAAGTGGTGACCGGACACCTCATTCTTGACATCACCGTTGAATAACTTAAAAAAGTCGAACATTGGTATGGAAAAAAGGTTAGATGAAATGAGGTTGACGAAGTGAATCAAAAATTTCGCGATTAAACCTAGATCATCACTTCCGTAAATATTCTCGTTTCTAAATCGCCTCTACACAGTTAATAAACGCCAAATACATGTAATTGAAGATCTCTTCGCGTCATTTTAGACACCTTTGATGATTCGAGGTTGCGGCGGGGAGTGTCGGGCTCCCGATACTATCGTCATGTTAACCCTGGTGTGATGCAGCACGCGTTCCATGTACGTGACGCAATTATACCTGCCATACACTACTGGCGTAAGGTTGCACGAGGGTGGAAGTATCGAGAAAAATAAGAGTGGAACATTATCTGTACTATTGTTTTTATTAACACTCCTCAGGAGAAATAACTTTATTAATTAGGACAACAGGACCTTGAAATACCAAGACGAAACCATCCAGTTAGATAAAACAATTTGAGAACTGTTCCTGATAATTAGTAGAATACTCTGTTTAAGTTCAAAACTCAAGAATTCTCATAATTACAATGTTTTAATAAGGAGCCGCCAGGAGATGTGTGGATAGCGACGACCCAACGCTCATCTCCAGTCCTGGTTCAGTACCATTATTCGAAAAATATGTAGTGTGACTCGGATTAAATACTTTCGCCTTGATACTAAAATGGAGTAGTTTAGACAAGGCTCATGTCTCTCGCCTCGACCTCCGAACCAAGAATAAACAATTAACCAATTCTATACCAGCGTCCTAACTGTAGCAGTCGGTTTACCTTCAGATCAAGTCTTACCAATGAACCAGAAACATGCAACGCGTTGCGCCTCTACGTAACACCTAACAAACACTCTTGCAATTTCGTCGGATAGCGTGCCTAACAAGGAGAGCGCTCCGTAGTTCACTTACTGACTCAGTCGAAGCATCACTTGGTGAAAGACGAACGAAAATAAAGGGACACATATTTAGTCATAGCTGCTAAAATGCAATAGTTTCTGAGCAAATGACAGTCAAAGCCTTGACGCTAGTTCATCGGTTCATGTACGTGGCATTAAACCATATGAGTCAATAGCGTAGTGAGCACGGTTTCGAATCTTTGCGCTCCATATTCATATCAAACCGCACGTTCTTTTTCTTTTGTTGTGACAGAAGTTTCTGACATGAATGGCATCAAAATTTTTTGTGACATCGAGAAATACAATTGGATTATTGTCAAAAGAATAGAAGGATTTCAAATCTTACTAATAACTAGATAATTAACAGCAACTGAAAATGAAAACATAAATTCTGTTATTTCAATTTTTGCTTGTATTTTTTACTTCTTTTCTTCAGGAGAGACAATACAGTTCCAAGGATGATATAAAGGGTGTTTCAAAATGAATATATTGGATTTAAGGCTTTGTAGCGCTTATTACATTCAACTTACAATTCTAAATAATACACCACATGAAAGAGCAACACAAACAGTTGTGTTTGTGCACCTGTAAGCATAGAATGGAAGGAGCCAAGAGTGACTGAAGAACGTGTTGAAGGAGTGAGAACCTTTCATGCGTAGCCCCAAGAAATCAGTTGGGAAAGTTAGTCGGGAATTGACAGTTCCAGTGACGTATGTGCGGAAACTTTTAAGGAGACGCTCACAACTACATCCTTATCGTTTCCAGTTGTTACAAGCTCTAAAGCCTACAGAACACGGTTTAATTGCCAACTTTGTAAACGAAAAATTGCTGCTTGACAATGAAGATTTTGTCTTCGGCCCTGAACCGACATTTCACTTAAGTGGAAATGTGAACACAAGCAATGTGCGCATCTGGGGGTCAACAAGTCCCCACGAGATATTATAGTGGAAAGAGACTACCCTAAGCTGAATATTTCGGTGCCGTATCCCGGCGGAAAGTTTATGAGCCTCTCTTTTGGTGAAGCAACAGTAACTGGTGTTTCTTATCTTGATGCCCAAGAATTATGACTCTTTCCCTCAACTGGAAGAAGCTAACCGCAGATCCTTTCTTGGCAGCAGGATGGTGTGCCTTCTCATTGGCATAAATCATTGCGCCATTGGTTAAAACGAAGTTGTACCATAATGTTGGATTTGCCGCAAGGGGCCGAATGACAGATTTTGTTTGCATGACCTCCACATTCACACACGACCTTACTCAACCCGACTTTTACATTTGAGGATTCATAACGGATCTTGTGTATGCGTCTCCGATACCTGCTGGGCCACCTGACCTTAGAAACAGCATCATTGCAACAATTATACCAGACTCACTGGTCAAGGTTTGGGGAGAACATCCATACCGACTCGATGTCAGACGAATGGTGGTCTCATTGAACACTTGTAAGAAAAACTGTTTCAGTTGCTCTTTCATTTGATGTATTATTCATAATTTTAAGTTGAATGTAATAAATTTCACGGAGCCTTAGAACCCGTACATTCGTTTTGAAACGCCATGTATACGACAAAAACATTCAAAACATTAAAATCCACAACACCACCGGAAACATGTGAAGGCACATACGCTACAGTCACTTTTTTTAATGGGAACTTCATTAGGAAAAGCGTCGTCGTTAACGTTGCTAAATACCTCCCAGTCCGGAGATAATTTCGCGGCAAACAAAGCATATAAAAACATTTTATCGAAAGCTGGAGCCTGTAATTGGCTTCGGATCTCGGTGTGTATTTTATAAATGTCATTGCTTCTGCTTGTGGTTTCTATTTGCTGTGCTATGAGAATAGGGCAGTTCTGGCCGGATGTAAAAGTATACGTAGTGGGCTTGACAGAACGGCGTACACATCCGCGGAAATGCTTTGAATCAACACAGTTTGTGTGGCGGAAGTTACGTTGTGGACCAGTGTCAGCTGCCATTTTTTCCTGTTCCAGTCGCGTATACCGCAGTTACCGGGAAACGATCCCTGGTAAGCCTCCGTATTGGCTCGAATCTCTCTAATTTTGTCACTATCTTTTCGCAAGACATACGTCGAAAGAAGCAATATACTGCCTGACTCTTCCAGGAATATAAGCTTTTGGTATTAAGGTGTTGAGTTCCAAAGGGGCACGTCACTAAACAGTAGTTTTGAGATGTATTGAAAGAACTGTATAATTCAGTTTAGTATTATTCTGCAACACTATGGTTATTCCCACACACTCATCACGAATAATACAATCTTATAACAATATACATGATCGTAGAAAACGGTAACAGCATATGACTGGAATATCCCCTTTTTGATTTAAACAACTATCATTTTATCATAAATATCACGTAACTAAAAAGTAATATATTTTGAATAAAAACATTCGTTTTAATCATTCCAACGTGTTCGGAAACATTCCTATTATTTGTGTAAACACTCATAATTAAACAACACATATCAAAGTAGCAATTATAATGTAAGTGAATATCCCTTAAGACGGCAGAGTTAACATATCAAATCACGGCACCTTCAGCCGTCTGTGTTTCCAGTTTTATTTCATTTTTGCTACCAGTTTCATCACTACATTACGCCATCTTCATACCCACTGACCTATGTGTAGTAAGGACCCCATCTCCTGTACAATCGAAATAGGAGCCAATATACAGTCTCTGGTCTCCGTAGGCTTCCTTTTCAACACAGCGACCTCTTCGATCATCACTTGCAGACTCGGAATTCTGATTGTTACACCGGTTAGTAATGTACCAACATTTCACATTTTCCGTGGCTTATCTCGCGCTTATATTAACTTGAGATCTTGCAATGTTTATCGGTTATATATGTTACCTAAACAAATTTATTCCCGAAATTTTATTACTATACATTAATTACTCATGCTGCGACTTTTTTCAGTCAATGTATTATGTATCGAGGATACAAGTAATGTACCTTTTACGGGTATTTACGTTATATCTGCACCTGTTTCCCTTTTGGGACAATGTTTCTACTTGATTGCTCCCAACCTTTGACCTTCGTTTGTGTTATCACATTCCTCTTCCACGGTTGAGGGCGTCGTTTTCTTCCTCCTAAATTAATTACAAATTTTCTCCGGATGCGTCTGACGGTTCCATCTCCGAAGCCATTTTGAAATTTCACAGCTGTTATTACATCCGTTATAGAGCTCCCATAGCGCCTCAAGTTCTTTCGTGCAACGTTAACACTTTTCTCTGTGCCAAATCCTCTTTTTGCAAGAAACGAAATTTCAACACTGGTTTACTTTTTAAAAAAAAGTCACTGAACAAGTCCCATTTTAGAACCAAGCAAATGCGGAATCGTGTATAAAGAACAATTACAGTAATAGCTCATGTGCCCCAAAAATGATGGCGAGTCCCGGTTTAGATTTCAACGCCTCAGTTTTGACAGTAGACAGTACCATGATGCAAAATGCGTCTCTTGGAGTGTGTGCCAATGGATTTGCTCAGCATATCCGTGACGGTTTCGAGATTGCTAAATGAATCTGTAATGAAATGTGTTGCGCTTCCTTGGCTCTTCTCTATTTCCTCCATCAATTCTATCTGGTACCTGTCCCAGACTTTCTTTCTTACTTTCCTTCTTTCACTGGTGCCATGTCCCGCACTGACGCGGGGTCGACATTGTTAGGAGTGGATTTGGCAAGGTTAGTATGAAGGGGTGGCGGGATGCCCTTCCTGCCGCCACCCCGTATCCCCTGGGGTGGAATTAGTGGACCTCAGCTGTCTGCGTCTAGTATAATTCATGAAATAGTGCGAAAGTGTTCAGATGTCGGCGAGCCGTATAACTGAGGCGGAACGTGGGGCCAGCTCGGTATTCAGCTAGCGGGGTGTGGAAAACCGCCTAAAAAACACACCCAGGCTGGCCGGCACACCGGCCCTCGTCGTTAAGCCGCCGGGCGGATTCGGTCCGGGACCAGCGCGCCTACCCGATTCCAGGCGGGATGGTACATGTCACAGACTGCCTAGTAATATTCAAGTATAGGTCGAACGAGTATTTTGAATAAATAAACTATAATCTATAGATAAATAAACTACAGACTATAAATAAACTATAAATTATACAAATACACTTAGATAAAAAGGGTAAGGTATGAGGAATTACATACTGCGTCCATGTTCTGTGTAAGTGTGGAGAATACGATAATGCGTGGCTTTGGCGAATGATATCTAATGTCCTCCACTTCCATTTATACTTTGTATTTCCAGATCACGTGAAGCGTCCACCTGTCGTTAATTTTTAATGATTTTACTGTGTACTGTTAATTTCTTAACTTCAGTAGTTCTTGTCACTTTAACTTTTCATCTGTGGTAGCAATTGCAACTTACGTCCTCAACATTTTTCTGGATGTATTCCAATCTCCGTCTTCCTCCACAGCTCCCACTACTACAACGGAAGTTATTCCCAGATGTCTCTTAAACATGTCTCATTATCCTGTATCTTCCTCTTCTGAGTGTTTTCCACATATTCCTATCCTCTCAGATTCTGCACAGAACCTCCTCATTCCTTATTTTATCAGACCAACTAATTGTCAACACTCGTCTGTAGCAACACATCTCAATTGCTTCTATTTTCTTCTGTTCCGGTTTTCCTGCAGTCCTTGTTCCACTACAATGCTGTACACCACACTTATTTTCTCAGAAATTTCTTCCTCAAATTAAGGCCTGTATTTGATACGAGTAGTTTTCTCTCGGCCGGGAAGGTCCAATTTGTCAGTCCTAATCTGCTTTTTATGTCCTCCTTGTACCGTCCATCATCGGTTTTTTTTTCCTTCCTAGGTATAGCAGACTTCCTTAATTCCGTCTGCCTTGTCATCCTCAAGTCTGATTTTAAATTTCTTGGTATTCTCATTTCTCCTACTTAGCATTACTTTCATCTTTCTTCGGTATACTCTGAATCCGTATTCTGTACGCATTAGATTGTCTATTCCATTCAACAGATCCTGAAATTCATCTTCACTTTCACCGAGGATAGCAATGACTCAGCTAATCTTATCGTTTCATCTTGAATTTCCATTCTACTCTTGCACCTTTCTTTCATTTTCGTCATTGATTGTTTGATACACATATTGAACGGTAGTAGACACCACTGCCTTACACATCATTTTTACACGGGCCTTCGTTCTTGATCTTTCTGTCTTACTAGTCCCACTTGTTTCCTGCGCATGTTGCATATTACCCATATTTCCATATAGCTTACACCTACTTTTCTCATAACTTCGAACATCGTACACCGTTTTCAATTGTCGAATGCTTTTTGCAGGTCGACATACAATATGAACGTGTCTTGATTTGCCTTCAGTCTTGCTTCCAATATCAGCCGCAACGTGAGAATGCTTGTTTGGTGCCTTTACCTTTCCTCAAGCCTAACTGATAGTCATCTAAGAGATCCACAATTTTCTTTTCCGATCTTCTGTATTTTGTTTTTATCAACAATTTGCATATCTGATGTGTTGTTCTGATATTGCGATTATTTCACATTTATCGGCTTTTGCTATCTATGGAGTCATGTGGGTGATTTTTTTCCCGAAACATACTATATCGCCAGTTTCATACATTTGGACACAAACGTGAACAGTCGTTTTGTTTCTATCGCCCCAAATGATTATAGAAATTTTGATGAATATTATAAATCCATCCTGACTTATTCGATAGTAAGTCGTCCAAAGTTCTTTTAAATTCTAATACTGGACCCCACATTTCTTCTCTGTCGACTCCTGTTTTTTATTCTATCACGTCTTCTGATAAGCATTACATTTTCTCAACACGTGTACCTCGGTGTCGTGATTACTCCAATTCGACAGATTTTGCTGTATGTCGAAACTGTGAATTATTGTTTCATTTTAAAGAAGTTCTCAACAGCCCCAGTCTGCCACACACTGAGGTGACAAAAGTCGTGGGATACTCCCAACATTGCGACGGGTATCCTTTTACTAGCCATAATGCAGCACTGTAGAGACATGAACACAACAAATCGTTGGAGGATCCTGCAGAAAAACTGAGGCTTGCTGCGTCTATAGCCGTCTATAATTGCGAAAGTGTTGCCGATGCAGGACTTTGTGCACTAACTAACCTCTCGATTATGCCCCATAAATGTTCTATGGGATTCATGCCGGGCGATTTGGGTGGCCAGATCACGCGTTCGAATTTTGCAGAATATTGTACAAACGTATCGCAAAACATTTGGCACATTGTCATCCATAAAAATTCTAGCGTTGTTTGGGAACACAAAGTCCATGAATGACTGTAAATGGTCTCCCTGTAGCAGAACATAATCATTTACATTCACTGATAGGTTCAGTTGGACATGGCGACACAGTCCATTCTCAGCACGGCCGACACCATTATGGCGACATCATTTCTTACCGACTGAGATCACGACTTATTTGACCACGCCACCACCGCTAGCTTGCACAGAGCCCTGTTGATAACTTGTGTCCATGGCTTCGGGGGATCGGCACCACCTCGAATCCTAACATCAGCTCTTACCGACTGAGATCACGACTCATCTAACCACGCCACCACCGATAGCTTGCACAGAGCCCTGTTGATAACTTGTGTCCATGGCTTCGGGGGATCGGCACCATCTCGAATCCTAACATCAGCTCTTACCGACTGAGATCACGACTCATCTAACCACGCCACCACCGATAGCTTGCACAGAGCCCTGTTGATTACTTGTGTTCATGGCTTCGGGGGATCGGCACCATCTCGAATCCTAACATCAGCTCTTACCGACTGAGATCACGACTCATCTAACCACGCCACCACCGCTAGCTTGCACAGAGCCCTGTTGATAACTTGTGTCCATGGCTTCGGGGGATCGGCACCATCTCGAATCCTAACATCAGCTCTTACCGACTGAGATCACGACTCATCTAACCACGCCACGACCGCTAGCTTGCACAGAGCCCTGTTGATAACTTGTCTCCATGGCTTCGGGGGATCGGCACCATCTAGAATCCTAACATCAGCTCTTACCGACTGAGATTACGACTCATCTGTCCACTCCACTGTTTTCGTAAC
Organism: Schistocerca nitens; assembly: GCF_023898315.1. Taxonomy (NCBI): domain Eukaryota; kingdom Metazoa; phylum Arthropoda; class Insecta; order Orthoptera; family Acrididae; genus Schistocerca; species Schistocerca nitens. The sequence goes on from NC_064614.1 coordinate 77,039,553, forward strand.
TAGGGTCCAACCGATATGGTTACGAGCCCAGGAGAGGCTCTGCAGGCGATGTCGTGTTGTTAGCAAAGGCACTTGCGCCGATCGTCCGCTGCCATAGCCCTTCAACGCCAAACTTCGGCGCACTGTGCTAACGGATACGGTCTTCGTACATCACACATCGAATTCTGTGGTTATTTCACATAGTAGCGCTCCGTATGTTAGCATCGACAGTTCTACGCAAACGCCGTTTCTCTCGGCCATTAAGTGAAGGTCGTTGACCCCTGCTTTGTCCGTTGTGAGAGGACGCTGCGTTTCTCAGAATACCGAATTCCCTAACGATTTTCCGAAATTGAGTGTCCTATGCGTCTTTCTCTAAGTTCCATTCCGCGTTGAATCTCTGATCATATCTGTCGTGCGGCCATTAGCGCGTCGGAACCCTTTTCAAATTAATCATTTGAGTATAAAAGACAGCTCCGCCAACGCTTTGCCCTTTACACCTTGCGTACTCGGTCGTACCGCCGTCTATATATGTGCATATTGCTACCGCAGCGACAGTTGTGAACCATATCTCTGGCACTTTCTTGCACATGCTGGTACTCAAGCCAGCATTCAAGTGACGTCTTCCACATCTGAGAGAAGCCGCCGACTTCCTGTCGCCAGTCACTTGCACAGTCGCCTGCCCCCACCCCAGCCCCTCAGCCGAGCCAAACACAACACCAAGATTCAAATAACTTTAGGTGGCCCCCTAGCATGTTGTGTTACACGCTGTTTGACATGCATACTGTAGTGTCGCGGAATAGTAAAGAATTGGAAACGTGGAATATTGTCAAAGTTTCGTTGCCTATGCTGAGAGCCAGAGGGCGTAGGTTAGCAAGAGCTAAGAGGATTGCACATGTATCGGAATGTGTCGTCACGCAGGGGCAATGGCCGGATTACACACAACAGGCGAGAGAGAATTGCTTAGGACACGAGTTTGTGTTAGGCGGAGACTTTCATAGAGTGCAAGACAGAGGTATAGCGTCAGCTGTACTGCATTTCACAACTTCGCGTAAGTCTGTCGTAACAACACGTAACTCTCTCGCAAGAACACCAAAGGGTCGAGCACAACAGATGAATCAGCAGTATAAGTGGAACGAATGCGTTCATTACAAACGGGCATGACGTCAGGACGTCGCTCGTGCTTCCTTTAAATACGCCAGTTTTGATAGCAACAAGGCACTCGCACTCGCAGTTATACTTGCAGTTAGATGTGTACTGGGTCGCTGCGTAGCGCTCAGCCCGGTGATCGAAATGTTAATCTTCATTACGGAGATGTTGCAGTAAGGGCAACCCAACCAGCAGCAGACGTGAGGGAACAGTACCAGCTCTGGTCCTCTCTGCTGCCGCTGTCAACCATCAGCCCAGGATTAGCAGACATCGCGGCAGACTCGCTCGCCGCCAATGCTGACCACATCAGTGAGCCGTCGTCGAGATCGTGCGGGGCCTAGGCCCTGTGCATCCGCCGTCACAACCGGGTGAGCCGACGACGCTGGGGGACTGCAGCCTGTTCCGCCCGTCCACCGCGGACGAGCCACCAGGATGAGCAGGGAAGAAGATGGGGTGGAATAGAGTACACTCTGCACTACGAGAACGCTTCTCGTGCCGACAGCGTCGCGACTCCAACCCGGAGCCACCTGCTGTCCGCCGTCGAGCCGGCCGGCCAGCCGGATGCCACCAGCCACGTGCGGCCGAAGTACGAAGTAAGGACATTCCTCCGCTACGTCACAGTACGCCGCACTGCGCTAGCAAGACGTGCGGCCCGGAGCTGGTGTCGTCGCTACGAGTCAGCGAGGACTAGGGGAAGGTCGTTGATATCACCAAGCCACATTGTACTCGGCAGGAATAAAGGTGTTACGAATTAATAATGTTTTTTTGGCGTTTCTGATGCTTCTACAGCCATTTCCTAGCATCCTGACAACTGGAGTCACCGATCAGTCTCCAGTCCACCACAGGCGACCGGGACCACAGTGGCGCCTACAGTACGGTTACTTTGGCAGTCTTCTGTCCTCTCAGTTTACAATCAGTGTCTGGAACAGGCGGAGAATATATTCCAATTTTCATGTTACGTAAATTCCGCTCTGTTTGGGGGCGGACAAACATATATACTGTGTACTACAACCGCCGCATTACAACGTCATCACGTGCATCGCTAATGTCCATGCCTTTTAAATGTGTGTTACCGTGCCGAGGGAAACCGCGGCCGCTTTAAATAATAATCAGCGTGCGTGTAGCCCCGTCATCAAATAACAATAGGGCCGCAGTGGGGGCGGCGATGGCGGCCGGTGAGCAGCGAGACCCGCGCCGCCAATTGTCGGCGGCTCCTTTGTGGGGGCGGCCCGAGCTGAAAAACGGCCCCTCATTTCGGCGGCGCAGTTGCGGATTCCAAATTGCTACAGGCGGGGGCGGGAGCCAGGGTGGCGGCAGAGGGGGGCAGGGGGCGGGGCTCGTACAATCAGGCAGGTCCGTATCGCGCGGGCCCCCGCTCAGATTACCCGCGCAATTTGTTTGCCGCAAAATGTACAATCGGGGGGTTTTTTGCTCTGCGGCTGAGGTGTGAAAAATTGAACGTGCCAATCCTGCGGAAAAAAGGAAAGGAGCAGATAGCAATTGTCCGGGACAAAAGTTGCGACCTATGCTGATAACACCGATCCGGATCCTGTAGTCTGACTAGAATGCTCCATAAAGTTAGGCCTCCATAGGGCGTCGAACGCAAATCGATCTCATTGTACATTCCTGAATTTAAAACAACTGACCGAGGGTACGCTTTCCAGTGTAGAATATTGTTACACAGTTGTGAATGGAGGGCTCTAGCACAGCTTTTGGTTGCGATGGGGTGGTAAAATATTGAAAAAATGCGGTTGAAGTGTTCACACGCGAATGTGCATATACATAAGTTGTTTAAAAATGATATTGCCGATTTTGGCTCTCACGTAAGTCTCAGGGGATGATTTCCACACTTGGTGCATTAGCACACTTCCACACCAACGCATTTGTTATAGTTTTTGAATTGATTATTCACTCAGACATAAGTACAGTTTTTGCTACGGAACAAGAATTAGGCGACTATTATACTAAAATCAGTTTTTCACGACACAGTTCAATCACTATTCATTGGCGTTGTTCTTTTCTTTCACACAATGAAATTAGCACTGGTGAGACGGGTTACAGTTTTACTTTAATTACAATTTGACTCCAAGCCCCCAATAGCAGTAATGTAGGCTGTTATAAACTAAAATTACTCAATCAATTCGAACAGAACCTCAAGTTCAAATGGTTCAAATGGCTCTGAGCACTATGGGACTTAACAGCTGAGGTCATCAGTCCCCTAGAAGTTAGAACTACTTAAACCTAACTAACCTAAGGACACCACACACATCCATGCCCGAGGCAGGAGTCGAACCTGCGACCGTAGCGGTCGCGCGTTTCTAGACTGAAGCGCCTATAACCGCTCAGCCACTCTGGCGGGCTAGAACCACGAGTCCCACTGTCCTTTTTGTTGTAACAGTTTTGGCGCGAAATCACAGTTCGCCACATGTTCATTTACGACTATGTATTCCTCGTAAATCGTACTCACACAAATAATCGTAGCACTTCCATTTCACCAAATATATGCTTGCACGCATGCACTCTTAAACAATACACTTTGTCGAAATAAAACGGCGCGAAAAAGAAGTCTCAAACGACCACATGGGCCACCCTCAAGTGGGGCTTGCTCGCCACCAACCCTCCAAAACGACTGACCAACGACTGACCCCCTGACCGCTCGCTTATATAGGCTCGCATGTCCAACCCCCTGGTTATTTAAGTACCAGTCTCACCAGTTAAGGTGAAATAAGTACACCATCGGAACCGTGCTAAAAAGTACATCTTATTTACTATGTTACATTAATTTCTAGGATTATTCTATCGCCCGTAAATCAAGTTTTAGTTTTTGCAAAATTTCGCCACTTATCGCAAATTTGTTTGTTGACATCTGTGCTGCAAAGTTTTAACATGGAACTGCATATAGCACTGCTTTTAGACATAATCTATAGCGATCTACACATTGCGCCGCTCAAAACCTTCATATCTTTAATCATTAATTAATAATGGGCGAGAAATGTTAATAACAATTCGCAAACAATGAAAACTATTGCAAGTCACATGTATAGTACAACTTACTGAGTTTAAAATACGTGTGACGCCACCCAAAATATTATATAGTGCAGTTCTTTACGTCACGAATTTTCAATTGAATTTTATAAACAATTTCCCCTCAAACTTTGTTTATTGCTCTTTATGGGCTTAATTATTTATGAAGCTTAATATGACTACGGCACTCGATCCGCTTTGACGAGATGTTTTTAATGAGTGCTCGCTCATCCCTGTAAGTTGTTATTTACTATTTTTACTAATCTTTGAGTATTCTTGATATGAACCGATTTTGAGGTTACTACAACTTTTGCGTCTACTGACTTGAAATAAAGATCGATCTTTCTGAAGGTGCATATTGCTGACCACAATCCACTGCCACATCGCTCTTCACCGTAAGTTACATAGTTTTCGCGTAATGCGAGAAAACCAAACAATGCCCCAAGCTACGGGCCACGTGGCCGCCGGATACCATCCGGCCGACCGTTGCAAATCTCACGCGAGCGCGCCACGTGCTTCCGCGAATCGCGCTCCATGTAGCGCGCTCGCTCTCCACAAAGCAATCCTTGCATACTAGAAATATTCATATAGTAACGGGGGTTTGTACCGTCACATGGTACAATTACGAATATGGGGAATGGTGTTTCTCTGTCTCTATGCGTAGAGCTCCCAGTGTGGGCTTCACTGCAATTTCGTAAAAATACACTCCTGGAAATTGAAATAAGAACACCGTGAATTCATTGTCCCAGGAAGGGGAAACTTTATTGACACATTTCTGGGGTCAGATACATCACATGATCACACTGACAGAACCACAGGCACATAGACACAGGCAACAGAGCATGCACAATGTCGGCACTAGTACAGTGTATATCCACCTTTCGCAGCAATGCAGGCTGCTATTCTCCCGTGGAGACGATCGTAGAGATGCTGGATGTAGTCCTGTGGAACGGCTTGCCATGCCATTTCCACCTGGCGCCTCAGTTGGACCAGCGTTCGTGCTGGACGTGCAGACCGCGTGAGACGACGCTTCATCCAGTCCCAAACATGCTCAATGCGGGACAGACCCGGTGATCTTGCTGGCCAGGGTAGTTGACTTACACCTTCTAGAGCACGTTGGGTGGCACGGGATACATGCGGACGTGCATTGTCCTGTTGGAACAGCAAGTTCCCTTACCGGTCTAGGAATGGTAGAACGATGGGTTCGATGACGGTTTGGATGTACCGTGCAGTATTCAGTGTCCCCTCGACGATCACCAGTGGTGTACGGCCAGTGTAGGAGATCGCTCCCCACACCATGATGCCGGGTGTTGGCCCTGTGTGCCTCGGTCGTATGCAGTCCTGATTGTGGCGCTCACCTGCACGGCGCCAAACACGCATACGACTATCATTGGCACCAAGGCAGAAGCGACTCTCATCGCTGAAGACGACACGTCTCCATTCGTCCCTCCATTCACGCCTGTCGCGATACCACTGGAGGCGGGCTGCACGATGTTGGGGCGTGAGTGGAAGACGGCCTAACGGTGTGCGGGACCGTAGCCCAGCTTCATGGAGACGGTTGCGAATGGTCCTCGCCGATACCCCAGGAGCAACAGTGTCCCTAATTTGCTGGGAAGTGGCGGTGCGGTCCCCTACGGCACTGCGTAGGATCCTACGGTCTTGGCGTGCATCCGTGCGTCGCTGCGGTCCGGTCCCAGGTCGACGGGCACGTGCACCTTCCGCCGACCACTGGCGACAACATCGATGTACTGTGGAGACCTCACGCCCCACGTGTTGAGCAATTCGGCGGTACGTCCACCCGGCCTCCCGCATGCCCACTATACGCCCTCGCTCAAAGTCCGTCAACTGCACATACGGTTCACGTCCACGCTGTCGCGGCATGCTACCAGTGTTAAAGACTGCGATGGAGCTCCGTATGCCACGGCAAACTGGCTGACACTGACGGCGGCGGTGCACAAATGCTGCGCAGCTAGCGCCATTCGACGGCCAACACCGCGGGTCCTGGTGTGTCCGCTGTGCCGTGCGTGTGATCATTGCTTGTACAGCCCTCTCGCAGTGTCCGGAGCAAGTATGGTGGGTCTGACACACCGGTGTCAATGTGTTCTTTTTTCCATTTCCAGGAGTGTATATTGCGAATGAATGTGCAGGAGTAGATGCTAGTCGCAGTTTGTAGTCTTGTGTCGACGCTTGGGGAACAGTAGCAGTCTCATCCCAGAGTGTGATTTCGCTGCAAGAATAATACGTAACAAAATTAAAGGTTGATTGAAATCTCTTTTGTCAACAGTTAATAAAGAAATAACTGATGTTATTAATTCTTTTTCGAAACTTAAGTTACACTGCGTAAGGTATGTGACGGAAGGTACTTCTGAAACTGTTACTCCACTTCAGTTAGCGTATGGAACGTCAGAAGTGTGATTACCGCTAAACCTCCATATCTTGTGGACATTTAGCAGACGCACATGGGAGGAAGTAATCTCGGTAGGTTATAATCCAAGTGTAGCAATTCACAGAGGACCAGTGCGGGCCACAGTTGTCGTATTGTAGCGAAACGTGGTTGGTATTCTAATGTGATAACGCGGAACCGATCTACGATGGAAAAACGCAATTTCCTATATTGGCTGGTTCAAATGGCTCTGAGCAGTATGGGACTCAACTGCTGAGGTCATTAGTCCCCTAGAACTTAGAACTAGTTAAACCTAACTAACCTAAGGACATCACAAACAGCCATGCCCGAGGCAGGATTCGAACCTGCGACCGTAGCGGTCTTGCGGTTCCAGACTGCAGCGCCTTTAACCGCACGGCCACTTCGGCCGGCCCTATATTGGCCACCAGCTGAAAAACCACGCTGTGAATGCAAGAAAGACGTATAGAAAAGTTTCCGTTTGTAATGGACTAGAAACGGAACGTGGGCAGAAAAGGCCAAACAAGTGAGAAAGGTCAGACAAGTGAGAAAAGCTGCTAACACAGTTTGTTCAAAGCGAGCCACGCCGTTGCTGCATCTGTAAAACGACGTGATCGTTGCTCGCAGCAGTTTCTGTGGAATCTGAGCATCGTGTTCATATATAGTGGCCTTCAGATTAGGTAGAAGCCGCACATGTGTGTGATAAACTCATTCGTTTAGATAATAGCAGAGCCAAAAGCCACATGGGTTCAGATCATGCGATCCTGCAGGTCATCAATAGGGAAACCTCTGGAGACAACGCGTGCGTGGAAGGTTGCATTAAGGAGATCTTTCACCGTGCGAGCATCATGAACTGTTGCCACATCTTGCATGAAAACAGTGATTTCCACACAGTTGCGCTCTTCCAGCAGGACTTGCACAAGGAGGTCTCGGTAACGCAGACGTCAGGGTACACTTGACAGCTCTTCTGGGAGTATTCCCCTCGAAGAAGAACGGACCGAGAATGAAGCTGCTAGTGAATCCACACCACGCAGTCACATACGGCGAATGCAATGGCTCTTCATGCACAAAATGCGGTTAACAGTATCCAAATTCGGCAGTCCTGTGTATTCACTGCACCCTGTAGTGTAAAATGTACCTCGTCGCTCCATAGATATTTGCCCTGTTACATGTCATCAACTATAATCCGTGCCACAAAACGAAGAGCAAATTCAGGACTTTGCCGCATGTCATAAGATTCCGGTTGCTGCACCGTCTGGCTCTTGTACGCGTACCAGTGTAAAATAGGTTGCTAAACTTCCCGTAGTGTTGTCCATGGGATGGACAATTCTCGTGGCATTGCACGAGCTCTGGCACTAGGCACTAGACACGCTGCATGGTCAGTTACAGCATTGGTAACCTCGTGAATAGCCTCCACCTGAAAACGACACCATCCTCTTCCAGGTGCCACTTCAAGCGCACCGTGTTTTAGAATTCTTTACCACCTTCTTTAAACTATTTAATGATATCGGGCCCCTCCTCGGGCCTTTCAGTCGTCGATACGACCGACTCGCACCAGGATATTTACAGAATTTTTACAGTACACGTATCCGTGATGCACAAGAACCGTTTGAAACTTGACACTGGAGTTGGTTGAGCATTTCCGTAATGACCTCAAACTGACATTACGATTCCACCAAGATACGTATCACTGTTCTTTGGATCTTCTGTATGTTTTCTTTTATCCGCATGGCTGTAACGGATCGTGCAGCCACGTCTCGATCCTAGAGTCAACAGATGGCGATGTTTGCGAGACAACAACCATCTGCACGAACAGTTCGACGAAGTTTGCAGCTGCATGTACTATCATCTCGGAGACCATGGCTGCGGTTGCCCTTGACGCTGCATCACAGACTGGAGGGCCTGCGATGGTGTACTCTACGATGAACCTGGGTGTACTAATGGCAAAACGTCATTTTTTCGCATGAATCCAGGTTCTGTTTACAGCATAATGATGGTCGCATCCGTGTTTGGCGACATCGCGGTGAACGCACATTGGAAGCGTGTGTTCGCAGCTCGTGGTCGTACGGTAGCATTCTCGCTTCCCACGCCGGTTCCCGGGTTCGATTCCCGGCGGGGTCAGGGATTTTCTCTGCCTCGTGATGACTGGGTGTTGTGTGTTGTCCTTAGGTTACTTAGGTTTAAGTAGTTCTAAGTTCTAGCGGACTGATGACCATAGACGTTAAGTCCCATAGTGCTCAGAGCCATTTGAACCATTTTTTGGAAGCGTGTATTCGTCATCGCCATACTGGTGTATCACCCGGCGTGATGGTATGGTGCCATTGATTACACGTCTCGGTCACATCTTGTTCACATTGACGGCACTTTGAACAGTGGACGTTACATTTCAGATGTGTTACGACCTGTGGCTATAGTCTCCATTCCATCCCTGCGAAACCCAACATTTCAGCAGGATGATGCAGACCGCGTGTTGCAGGTCCTGTACCGGCCTTTCTGGATACAGAAAATGTTCGACTGCTGCCCTGGCCATTCTCCAGATCTCTCACCAACTGAGAACGTCTGGTCAATGGTGGCCGAGCAATTGGCTCGTCAAAATACGCCAGTCACTACTCTTGATGAACTGTGGTATCGGGTTGACGCTGCATGGGCAGCTGTACCTGTGCACCATCCAAGCTCTGTTTGACTCAATGCACATGCGTATGAAGGCCATTATTACGGCGAGAGGTGGTTGTTCTGGGTACTGATTTCTCAGGATATAGCACCCAAATTGCGTGAAAATGTAATCAGATTTCGGTTCTAGTGTAATATATTTGTCCAATGAATACCCGTTTATCATCTGCATTTCTGCTTGGTGTAGCAGTTTTAATGGCCAGTAGTGTAATAGAAATGACAACACTGGTGCCCTACAAGTTTTAACTATTGCAAGTTATACTTCAAATTATTTATACTTTGTGAAAGAAAATCAACTGGGCGAAGCCTTTACATTATTGTAACTGTCAGTTAACAGTCTAACTGTGTTGCAGCTGGGCGGACGACCAAGAGTGTAGCCGACGACAGCGCTGAGCCGCTGTTCTTGCTGCTACTCCTGCTGTTCAGTGAGAACGCCGAGTCGTCTAAGAGGAGGAGGAGAGGAGGAGATTAGTGTTTAACGTCCCGTCGACAACGAAGTCATTAGAGACGGAGCGCAAGCTCGGGTGAGGGAAGGATGGGGAAGGAAATCGGCCGTGCCCTTTCAAAGGAACCATCCCGGCATTTGCCTGAAGCGATTTAGGGAAATCACGGAAAACCTAAATCAGGATGGCTGGAGACGGGAATGAACCGTCGTCCTCCAGAATGCGAGTCCAGTGTGGTAACCACTGCGCCACCTCGCTCGGTAGTCGTCTAAAAGCCACGGGTAATTATGGGATAGGCAACAGTTAGAATTGCCTCTTCGTCCGCCTGTCCACTCCTGCCGTGCTCTCAACATTCGCGCCTAAACAAATCAGGCACGTCTACAATGGCGCGCTGCACACAGCGGCAGAGGCTGCGCCCCACAAACACTTCCGCACTTTTTCCTGAATCACGCTGTTCCGCCTTCTCTCCGCCCGCAGCGTGACACTCCCCACACGCAAAGAGAAACAACGGCACAGCCACCACCATTTCGTCGCCGCTATCGATACATGTAAATAAAGTTCCCTTAGCTCTTACCCAGAAATTTACAGTATCTTAATTATCATTACAATCAAATATAAACATTCAAAATTAAATGCACTGGTACTTCTATTACACTTGACGTACAGTTTCTGTGACACAGCTTACAGTTTCAGAATCATAAGTACGGTGCAAGTTTTTAACGAATATTAAACGGCGAAAATTTGGGATGTTGTAGAAGGTAGTTTACCTGCATTTTCGGTGTTACAACAGGACATCAGTTGAGACACCATGTAATAACTTCCATGGTACTCGAGGGAGCCGCATGGGGTAAAAACTATAAGGGAAGAGAGAGATTTAAATATATTCAACAACTAAGTGAGGACCTAAGATGGAATTGCTACTTTCAGATGAACAGGTGGGTACAGGATAGGAATTCCTGACGGGCTGTATCACACCTCTCCGAGCGAAGATCGAAGAAAAGTTGCCAGATTGATGAGTAATACTGAAGAATTCGTTAAACAGGTGTACTGAAAGCCATTTCCTTGATGGACAAATTACATTTCTTTAAGATTTTTCCAATGAGTCATAGGCTATTGCATTTGGCAAATTTACCTTACGTCGCCCCTGACGGTTACTAATAGGAATTGGTGGTTACTGTTTCACGTGATTCATCACCGATAATGTAAATGCACAGTACGTGGTGGCTTTCGTTGCGTGTTTAACGGCATTGTGTTACATTCATTCACATTGAAATTTAACTCCACCAATCACCAATCCTCTGAAGGTGTTCCTGAAATTTATTAATTTTTTGGCGTTGCTACCCTCTTGTAGACAATCGTATCACCTACAATCAACCCCTTGAAACTTACGACCCTATACACTAGATCATGTATATATATTTTGAACAGTAACGGTCCTGTCAGACTTTCTTGGGGTACTCTTGAAATGACCTTTACACCTGTTTATTTTGTGCCGTTAAGAGCGACTTGTTAAGATCTATCTGCAAGGAAGTCATGAATCCAGTAACAAATTTTGTGCAATATTTGTTAAGTTCTTTCTGAAGGCACAAATACAGAAATACAACGCACAGCAAACAAGTAGCACACCACACTTCCAAAGAAGACTAACGTTAGACGCTATCGATGCTGAAAGGTTAACAAACAAGAAGTGAACCAATAGCACTAAGGTTGCATTGACACGTGTGTGGCTTGCTCCGTGCGCATGCGCTTGTGTACACCCAAGAAGACGTATGCGTAGTGCATACCTCTTTGTCAATATGTGCGCTTGCGTGTTTCATTCGCAGCTATATAAAACTTCGCAAGCTATTTCAGTGTTAAAGGTGCTAAAAGCTGCTGGTGTCGCTGTTGGTTTTATTTTGCTCGTATGTCAGCAAGCGACAACGAAGTAATACGTTATCTTGTTGGAGCGTATGTACCGAATGTAAATATGAAATACCCGGGTGAAACGCCTGTGACTGCAATGGTAGCGTTGGGACTTTTATATCCTACTACTGAGAACCAGATTGATGTTCCGTTTCAAGATACATATTGAATCCATGTCTGAAATTATCCCAGTGGTTCGTCAGGCTCATCTGAAATCCTTGCAAAGCAAAGTTATTTTGATGACCTCTTTACTTTCGTTTCTCTGGGAAAATTGCCAGCAAGAGTGAATGAATCAGCTCGCAGAGGAAAATGTTCAAATGTGTGTGAAATCGTTTGGGACTTAACTGCTAAGGTCATCAGTCCCTGAGCTTACACACTACTGTACCTAAATTATCCTAAGGACAAACACATACACCCATGCTCGAGGGAGGACTCGAACCTCCGCCGGGACCAGCCGCACAGTCCAGCTCACAGAGGAACCAGGGCGGTTTCCGCCACATACGCTTACGATCAGCGTACTGTCGAAAATGCACCTTAACGATATATCTGACATGAAGTGTAGGAGTGAAAGCATAAATTAGACGAAGTTTCCATTTCTATTTTTAAAGTCACTTTTCATTTCGGTAACAGCAGCTACCTCAATAAAACCGTCCCAGTAGCCGGACGTGCGTGTTGGTGTGTAAATCAACAGAGGGATACAACGACACGCTAACGTTGATCATCTTCGGTTGTGTAGTGGTGATGATCTTTAGCTTATAAGTTATCTTTCTTCATTTATTTTGTTTTCCTGTCAGGACAGTTCCGCCCACCAAATGATTAAACTGTCACAAACAGTGAATACTCGTCGCATGTTTGCCATAAAATTGATGGGGAGTGGGAGGAAGGAGTTGTCCTGTCTTAATATCAGTGAAGTTGAGTTAACCAGCTGCGTTACATTGACATCCAACAACCACATACAGTACACGTTTTCAGTATAACATGCTTCACGAAAAAAGAATTATAATTTGTGAGATCAGACAAAATATTTGGTGGGAAAAGCTAGAAAGTGTCTTGAATGAAATTTTCACTCTACAGCGGCTTGTGCGCTGATATGAAACTTCCTGGCAGATTGAAACTCTGTGTCGGACCGAGACTCGAACTCGGGACCTTTGCCTTTCGCGGGCCACTGCTCTACCAACTTTTTTTATTTTGTTTTGTTCGCTTTCGGTCGTTTCATCTGTTCGGTACGGACGTCGCAAGACACCCTTTTCAATTCGTCGTTGACCCATTAACTCAGTTTTTTATTATAGAGGACAACTAACCCTCTGACCGAACACGCTTTTTTTTTTTTTTTTTTTTTTTTTTTTTTTTTTTTTTTTTTTTTTTTTGTAAATGGTTCAAATGGCTCTGAGCACTGTGGGACTTAACATCTATGGTCATCAGCCTAGAACTTAGAACTACTTAAACCTAACTATCCTAAGGCCAACACACAACACCCAGTCATCACGAGGCAGAGAAATCAACTGAGCTACCCAAGCACGACTCACGACCCGTCCTCACAGCTTTAATTCCGCCAGTACCTCGTCTCCTACCTTCCAAACTACACAGAAGCTCTCCTGCGAACCTTGCAGAACTATCACTCCTGGAAGAAAGGATACTGCGGAGACATGGCTTAGCCACAGCCTAGGGGATGTTTCTAGAATGAAATTTTCACTCTACAGCGGAGTGTGCGCTGATATGAAACTTCCTGGCAGATTGAAACTGTGTGCCGGACCGAGACTCAAACTCGGGACCTATGCCTTTCGCGGGCAAGTTCTCTACCAACTGAGCTACCCAAGCACGACTCACGACCCGTTCTCACAGCTTTAATTCCGCCAGTACCTCGTCTCCTACATTCCAAACTTCAAAGAAGCTCTCCTGCGAACCTTGCACAACTAGCACTCCTGGAAGAAAGGATACTGCGGAGACATGGCTGTGGCTAAACTTATTCAAGCAAAATATCACTTCTCAGATACGATAACTAACTGCAGATCGTAAATTATAGCTAACAGACAGTGCATTGAAATTATTTCATTTCGCTTTCGCGTAATATATGTTATTTTCCGAGTTGCTGCGAACAGATTGTTCTGTGTGTACCATAGGAGATATAATGTGAAGTTCAAGACAATTCTGCGGGTCTGAAAAGAAAGTGTGACACACACTACACTTATAAAAATTCTTACCACATTGTGCGACAAATGTAAAGTATGTTGCCAAGAACAACTGCTATATAAAAACACACAAAGGAAAGCTGGACATGCTCGAATGCACATACATACCAGAGCTCTTCTGGCTGAAAAATGTAGCTAAATTCTGCTGCAGCAGAATGCATGGTGCAGTCCTGTATCTTATTTGTCCAAATTTTTTTAAACAGATATAGATAAAAAAGGATTCTTGAGCTATTTGCTGTTACAGAACAGTTGTTCCGGACCTGAGAATATTAATCCCATGATGAGAAAAGTGAAAAACCTCTAGGAGCAAAAAAATGTATATATTAATAGGCTGGCCAATACTCTAAATTATTTTTAAATGTAATATCTGGTAACACCATCTCGTAAGACTTATTGGGTGACTATCAACAGTCATTTGGAATCCACTGCCAGGCAGAGGTCATCTCCAGAAAATAGACAAAGGAGAAGGGAGAGGGGTACAAGAGGGGAAAAAATTCCCCTTCTAGAATCCGGGGGATCTTGAGTTATTATTCATTACAAAATTCTCACTTATTTCCAGCAAACCGCAGATACCGCAATAGCAAGCGCGACGGGAAACTTGCAGCTTCATTGATCACTATACAACTCTGTACACGGGAAACTTTGCCGTCTCTTTGGCGCAACAGTTGGTTCGGCGACCTCTTGCGCTCAAGATGAAATTTTACAGAGCAACATCAAAATACAGTCAGTAATCTCCTCTCTGTCGCATCCCCATACAACCTTTATGGAGACACAGCAAATGACCGATACAACACCCTGGCGTGTGAATTTTGGTAAGAATTATCAGCACAGTATAAATATAGCTGCAGTATATCTGCCCGACATCTATCATCGATTACCACAGATCCGCACGTTGCCCCTATTGCACAACATAATCACAACAGATTTTACCGTTTTTCACTGCAAAGAGAAGAACTGTGGTGGCTTCCTGGGTTTACATTCTGTTTCACAAGGCAGCAGAACTATTGTAGCAGATTTTAACATGGTACATTGTAACCACGTGCGTCTATCTGTGGAAAATATTATATCGATCTAGCAGAATAAAAATTGCGTTCAATTTCACGGTCAAAAAGATGTATTGCTCAGAAATTGGGATCTTCTCAAACTGCACGTGGTGACATGCGGTCATAAAGCTACTAGTGTTGTGGTCAATGTGTCACGACTTCAGAGTAATGTAGCAAACTGAGGTGAAGAGGAACACTTTGAGTCATTCCTAGGCTGTCACAAATCACTACCATCACCCCGTTTGATGGTGGTGTTGGTAGCCTTTACACATTCATTTCGTCGGATGCTTGCTCTGAATTATGCATTATGCAAACTACACAAGAAATGCAGCTTTGAAAATAAATTACGTTCAACTGCAATTATGCCAGTCATAGAAGGTGTGAAAAATAAGAAAGAATTAGATAAGGTCAGATGTTAAGATGTTTAGAAAGTAAAGTTCTGTAGACTGCATAATTCAAAAGGCAGTTTTTAAAATTCATTTCATGTTTACAACTTTCTGTGGTACTGATGTTCCAATATTTTTGTTGCTACAAGTATACTTACCCTGTTTCTTTAATTTAATATATAGTGAGCTGCTAAAATTGGTTGAGGATATTGGCTGACAACTTTAGATTTTTAAAAAAAAGTATAGATAGGTACTAAACGCAGGTAAGGGTATTAGCCGATATCTCTTCTCTTTTAGGTATAATACCCTCAAATTGAGGATATTGGCTCATATATTTTCTCGTTCAGGGGTAATGCAGATAAATACGTTGGCTACTGCTGTTCTAGAAACTTCTGCAGAATTATGAGTTTCTAATATTGACTTAACTATCGCCGGGGCTGTCATCAGTGGAAAAACCCAATGTACTGGGAATAATATTTGTCGGCTTCGATTATGTTTTCGTGTCAATACTTTCCAGCACCAACACCTACCACAACCAGATTGAAACCTTGAGTATTTTGCCCATTTAGCATCTCTTTCCATAAGAAAGTTGCTTGTGTGTTCAAATTTTCATTTGCACCTCCAAACATTGAGAGTTAACTTTTACCACACTCTACAGGATTTCAACTACTGAATGTCGAATACTCACACACGCCCACCCATGAACACACAAACACACACTTACGAGACACTTACGAGAAATATTATACAAAATGTAGTGGTGAGTTCCTCGAAAGAGACCTTGAAAAAAAAAGCCATGTAAATATATTTCCGAAAAGCGTTGATACTTGAGTGATGAATTGAAAAGGTCACAAAGCTCTCGAGTCGTAATGTTCTATTGCTTCTGAACACATACCGTATGTACTCTTACGATCATGGACTGACACCCTCCTTTCAACACCCCTGACCGTTGTGAATGTTATGATGTCACTTTTATATAAGGGGTAGTCCAATGAAGTCGAGACAGGCGGGAAAAAAGTAAATAAACTGTTTATTATTTCAAAAGTAGTCGTCATATCTGCTAATACGTTTATCCAAATTTTTGCGGCTGCCTTCGGAACCATGATTTTACCCATGCGTGCTGCTGTTCAGCCGAAGCCAACCTACGGCCAGGAACGCCTACATTCAGGGCTACAAAAATGAGGAAATCGCATGGTGAGACGTCGGGACTATGTGGAGGTTACATGAAGGCTTGCCAGCGAAACTTTCTCAGAAATGTTGACGGGTGCCATTACTCTGTTGTCGGATTAAGTCCACCCATATGTTGCCCAGCGTGTTTAGACTACGCTGCAGAAGTTCTGCTGGGTAGCTCTTACAGCTTTTACATGCAATCCTGGTCTCTCAACGCGTGATTTCCATATATTTGGAGCATTCGTGGCCGTCGATTTGTTTAGGACAACGAGGTGCGAACCTGGGTACAATCCTGGTTCTGTGGGCAATCGCAGTTATTTTTTTATGAAGGCATCGTTCAGCTTGTCTCAAAGTGGCACAAATGTATTAACAATTATGGTGATTACTTTCCATCTGTCTGTGTATTCATATGACTGGTCCTTATACGTCGATAAAGCATTTACTCGATAGAAATGTGCATTGGGTGAACCAAACCTGTTACGTGTTCTGTCAGTTTACAATACAAAAGACTGACATATGCCCATCTCCTGCTTCGGATGGAGAGGAGACAACTTTTAACCGGTGTATGAGAATCAATGGTAACACTTGCATCCGTTTATATGAATGTCCTTATTCAACTACGAATAGTTTCTGTGACAAACTGACAAAGGTGCAGTGTGTCACCGTAACCAGTCGTATTTAAATAAGGATATTCAGGCACATAGATAAAGGTGTTCCCACTGATTCTCACACAAAAAACTGAGATCGCGGCAGCATGCAGATCGTAGAACAACATCAGCGTTTCCAGAACTCAGTTGTACTCAGTCTGTGAGCGCTTTTTGACACAGCCGTGCAACCTCCAGTGCATTTTCATTCCAGTGGTTCTACATAAAACTTTTAGCAGGCTGACAAAATGAACATTCCGAACTTTGGTGAAGTAGCTCACCGTTACTGCGCAGGTGTAACCTTGAAAACCTTCTACCGTCAGACGTAAGCAAGTGTAGCCCGTAAAAATATCTCCATAGCATCACATCGCTATCTATTATACACTAAGAGTAACAGCAGACTGACTTGTTTTGATAATATCTGTCGATGTATGTATCAAAACTAAATTAAATGTATCCCTTGCAAAGCCCACTTCTTCGATGTTAATTTTCGTACGTACAGTTATTTGCCCTTTTCTCGTATTCGTTTGAGGAATGTAGTAATAGCTTGGTAAATTATCTGCGTGCGTTTTTGAAAGTACCACATTTATATTATGATTTCAAATACATGATACCAGAGCAAAAGGACCCGCTTCGCTTGATCTTTTCTCCATTTGTAGAATTCGGAAAAAAGTACAATTGTTCCTCTCCTTTGTATTGCTTCTCATTCGAAGTATGTTGTTCAGGAGTACTTTTAGTTGTTTGTGTTTCGCGCTCAAGGATGAATAAGTTTTCTTATTGATACAAGAAACGCGGTTCCTTTACATTCACTCCGAAGTAATGAAGTGATTGCCCTCATGCGTGATTCAGAATTACACTAAACTCTGATCTTAAGGGCAATTGTAGCGTTTTAAAGCTGAACAGTAAATTAGTTATACTGAGGGAATTTCGTGGTATGAATACTGTCCTGCTTTTCCTTTTCCGGTAAACGAATCCGTTTCTTATGATGTTTAGAAACTTTTTGCAACTGCACATTGGGAATAGAGAGCGAATTTAAGAATTTCGTCTAGTTCATCATTATATAAATCTGTTTAAATATTATCACATCTAAACCACAATCAAACCCGAAGGATGGGTCATCAATGATCAACACTTAGTACTGAAACCCCATGTGTTACTGGCTCCAACGTACAGCCAGAACAGAACCGACGTCAAGGACGAATATTGCAGTTGTTTATAGAAACAAGCAATGCCAGAATATATAAACCTTACACAAATGATAAATTCTAAATAAATTGCGGATCTTCTGGTTTGAAGTGGCAACCCAAAATGCGCCAGCCAGCTTGGTTAACCTCCTCACTACGCCACGATGCTAGCATTACAGTTTGCCGCATTGTTCCCCCCCCCCCCCCTCTCTCACTCTCTCTCGCTCTCCCCCGCAGCAACAGCGACCTGCTGTTTCTGAACTTCACCCTGGAGCCGACTACAGCACTTTGAAATTAGATCTTTGATGCAGGTCCTTTCTGTGGCGGGGTTGGCGGATCCTCGCATTCCGGTTGTGTTGTTACATGCTCTTGACGATGATCAGCACTGAAGGTAGCTCCTCCCATAGAATATCCATTCTGAATTCTTCCTATGCAGGTGTGAAGGCGATCGTCTACGAGTAATGGCTTTCTCTAACTTTCTTCCCCCATGAACGATGGACCTTGCCGTTGGTGGGGAGGCTTGCGTGCCTCAGCGATACAGATGGCCGTACCGTAGGTTCAACCACAACGGAGGGGTATCTGTTGAGAGGCCAGACAAACATGTGGTTCCTGAAGAGGGGCAGCAGCCTTTTCAGTAGTTGCAGGGGCAACAGTCTGGATGATTGACTGATCTGGCCTTGTAACATTAACCAAAACGGCCTTGCTGTGCTGGTACTGCGAACGGCTGAAAGCAAGGGGAAACTACAGCCGTAATTTTTCCCGAGGACATGCAGCTCTACTGTATGATTAAATGATGATGGCGTCCTCTTGGGTAAAATATTCCGGAGGTAAAATAGTCCCCCATTCGGATCTCCGGGCGGGGACTACTCAAGAGGATGTCGTTATCAGGAGAAAGAAAACTGGCGTTCTACGGATCGGAGCGTGGAATATCAGATCACTTAATCGGGCAGGTAGGTTAGAAAATTTGAAAAGGGAAATGGATAGGTTAAAGTTAGATATAGTGGGAATTAGTGAAGTTTGGTGGCAAGAGGAACAAGACTTTTGGTCAGGTGATTACAGGGTTATGAATACAAAATCAAATAGAGGTAATGCAGGAGTAGGTTTAATAATGAATAAAAAAAAAAATAGGAGTGCGGGTTAGCTACTACAAACAGCATAGTGAACGCATTATTGTGGCCAAGATAGACACAAAGCCCATGCCTACTACAGTAGTACAAGTTTATATGCCAACTAGCTCTGCAGATGATGAAGAAATAGATGAAATGTATGACGAGATAAAAGAAATTATTCAGGTAGTGAAGGGAGACGAAAATTTAATAGTCATGGGTGACTGGAATTCGTCAGTAGGAAAAGGGAGAGAAGGAAACATAGTAGGTGAATATGGATTGGGGGGAAGGAATGAAAGAGGAAGCCGCCTTGTAGAATTTTGCACAGAGCATAACTTAATCATAGCTAACACTTGGTTCAAGAATCATGAAAGGAGGCTGTATACATGGAAGAAGCCTGGAGATACTGACAGGTTTCAGATAGATTATATAATGGTAAGACAGAGATTTAGGAACCAGGTTTTAAATTGTAAGACATTTCCTGGGGCAGATGTGGATTCTGACCACAATCTATTGGTTATGAACTGCAGATTGAAACAGAAGAAACTGCAAAAAGGTGGGAATTTAAGGAGATGGGACCTGGATAAACTGAAAGAACCAGAGGTTGTAGAGAGTTTCAGGGAGAGCATAAGGGAACAATTGACAGGAATGGGGGAAAGAAATACAGTAGAAGAAGAATGGGTAGCTCTCAGGGATGAAGTGGTGAAGGCAGCAGACGATCAAGTAGGTAAAAAGACGAGGGCTAATAGAAACCCTTGGGTAACAGAAGAAATATTGAATTTAATTGATGAAAGGAGAAAATATAAAAATGCAGTAAATGAAGCAGGCAAAAAGGAATACAAAAGTCTCAAAAATGAAATCGACAGAAAGTGCAAAAGGGCTAAGCAGGGATGGCTAGAGGACAAATGTAAGGATGTAGAGGCTTGTCTCACTAGGGGTAAGATAGATACTGCCTACAGGAAAATTAAAGAGACCTTTGGAGAGAAGAGAACCAATTGTATGAATATCAAGAGCTCAGATGGCAACCCAGTTCTAAGCAAAGAAGGGAAGGCAGAAAGGTGGAAGAAGTATATAGAGGGTTTATACAAGGGAGATGTACTTGAGGACAATATTATGGAAATGGAAGAGGATGTAGATGAAGACGAAATGGGAGATAAGATACTGCGTGAATAGTTTGACAGAGCACTGAAAGACCTGATTCGAAACAAGGCCCCGGGAGTAGACAACATTCCATTAGATCTACTGATGGCCTCGGGAGAGCCAGTCCTGACAAAACTCTACCATCTGGTGAGCACGATGTATGAGACAGGAGAAATACCCTCAGACTTCAAGAAGAATATAATAATTCCAATCCCAAAGAAAGCAGGTGTTGACAGATGTGAAAATTACCGAACTATCAGTTTAATAAGTCACAGCTGCAAAATACTAACGCGAATTCTTTACAGACGAATGGAAAAACTGGTAGAAGCGGACCTCGGGGAAGATCAGTTTGGATTCCGTAGAAATGTTGGAACACGTGAGGCAATACTGACCTTACGACTTATCTTGGAAGAAAGATTAAGAAAAGGCAAACCTACGTTTCTAGCATTTGTAGACTTAGAGAAAGCTTTTGACAATGTTGACTGGAATACTCTCTTTCAAATTCTGAAGGTGGCAGGGGTAAAATACAGGGAGCGAAAGGCTATTTACAATTTGTACAGAAACCAGATGGCAGTTATAAGAGTCGAGGGGCATGAAAGGGAAGCAGTGGTTGGGAAAGGAGTGAGACAGGGTTGTAGCCTCTCCCCGATGTTATTCAATCTGTATATTGAGCAAGCAGTAGAGGAAACAAAAGAAAAATTCGGATTAGGTATTGAAATTCATGGAGAAGAAGTAAAAACTTTGAGGTTCGCCGATGACATTGTAATTCTGTCAGAGACAGCAAAGGACTTGGAAGAGCAGTTGAACGGAATGGACAGTGTCTTGAAAGGAGGATATAACATGAACATCAACAAAAGCAAAACGAGGATAATGGAATGTAGTCGAATTAAGTCGGGTGATGCTGAGGGAATTAGATTAGGAAATGAGACACTTAAAGTAGTAAAGGAGTTTTGCTATTTGGGGAGTAAAATAACTGATGATGGTCGAAGTAGAGAGGATATAAAATGTAGACTGGCAATGGCAAGGAAAGCGTTTCTCAAGAAGAGAAATTTGTTAACATCGAGTATAGATTTAAGAGTCAGGAAGTCGTTTCTGAAAGTATTTGTATGGAGTGTAGCCATGTATGGAAGTGAGACATGGACGATAACTAGTTTGGACAAGAAGAGAATAGAAGCTTTCGAAATGTGGTGCTACAGAAGAATGCTGAAGATAAGGTGGGTAGATCACGTAACTAATGAGGAGGTATTGAACAGGATTGGGGAGAAGAGAAGTTTGTGGCACAACTTGACTAGAAGAAGGGATCGGTTGGTAGGCCATGTTTTGAGGCATCAAGGGATCACAAATTTAGCATTGGAGGGCAGCGTGGAGGGTAAAAATCGTAGAGGGAGACCAAGAGATGAATACACTAAGCAGATTCAGAAGGATGTAGGTTGCAGTAGGTACTGGGAGATGAAGAAGCTTGCACAGGATAGAGTAGCATGGAGAGCTGCATCAAACCAGTCTCAGGACTGAAGACCACAACAACAACAACAGTGTATTAGTGTATAAGAATTATACTAGTATATTGCCTTATCAGCTAGACCATGTAAACCCTACATTACGTTAAAAAATGGTATAAAAATTCAGTTTTCATTCCGCATGTGTGAAAGTTTTACAGTGTGTGGATACACTCGTCCCGTTTGTTTTCAAACTTAGTTCAACCTGTTCCCGTGAGTGGCGCCGTCACAGCATGTCTTCAAGATACTGCTACACTTGTTCGTGAGAAGCAACTTTCTGTCATAGAATTCCTGCGCTGTGAAAACGAGACAATGAGAAACATCCACAAGAGATTGAAAAAAGGTGTATGGAGATGCTGCTGTCGATCGCAGTACAGTTAGTCGGTGGGCAAGCAGGTTACGTGATGAAAGCGGGAACGGCAATATTGAGGATTGTCCTCGCAGCAGCAGGCCTCGTACTGCACACACTCCAGATAATCTGCAGAGAGTTAACAAATTGGTGGTTGCTGACAGACGCATCACAGTGAACGAATTGTCACGCTACGTTGGGATAGGGGAAGGAAGCGTTTGCAGAATACTGAAGGTATTGGCGTTAAAAAAAGTTTGTGCCAGGTGGGTTCCCAGGATGTTGACAGTGGCTAACGAAGAAACAAGAAAAACGGTATGCAGCGAACTTTTGGAACAGTCTGAGACTGGTGGAGATGAATTTCTTGGAAGAATTGTGACAGGTGATGAAACATGGCTCCATCATTTTTCACCAGAGACGAAGAGGCAATCAATGGAGTGGCCTCACGCAAATTCACCCAAGAAAAAAAATTCAAAATCACACCTTCTGCTGGAAAAGTTATGGCTACGGTGTTTTTCGATTCCGGAGGACTCTTGCTTGTGGACATCATGCCAAGTGGAACCACCATAAATTATGAAGCATTTGTGACGACCCTGAAGAAACTTCAAGCTCGACTGAGTCGTGTTCGACCACATCGGCAAAAGCAGAATGTTTTGCTGTTGGACGACAATGTACGGCCACATGTCAGTCAGAAAAACAATGGAACCGATCACAAAACTCGGATGGACAACACTGAAACACCCGCCTTACAGTCCTGACCTGCCTCGATGTGACTATCATCTCTTTGGGAAACTGGAAGACTCTCTTCGTGGAACAAGGTTTGAAGATGATGACTCCCTTAAGCACGCTGCCAAACAGTGACTCCAGCAGGTTGGTCCAGAATTTTACCGTGCGGGTATATACGTGCTGGTTCCAAGATGGCGTAAGGCAGTTGAGAGGGATGGAAATTATGTAGAGAAATTAAAATATTCGTAAAGGATGTATCTACACACTGTAAGACTTTCGAACATGTAGAATAAAAGATCGATTTAAAAACAATTAGTGTGCATTTCTTTTGGAGTGACACTCGTACTCCAGAAACGTTGCAGAAGCTGTTCGTTGTATGAGATTTGTCACTCCAGTGCGCTCCAGATTCACTGATTTTAGATATCTCAAAAATGATCTATATGTGGAAAAATAGGTGGAAAGAATGCATTGAAAGCCTCTATGAGGGTGAAGATTTGTCTGATGTGATAGAAGAAGAAACAGGAGTCGATTTAGAAGAGATAGGCGATCCAGTATTAGAATCGGAATTTAAAAGAGCTTTGGAGGACCTACGGTCAAATAAGGCAGAAGGGAAAGATAACATTCCATCAGAATTTCTAAAATCATTTGGGGAAGTGGCAACAAAACGACTATTCACGTTGGTGTGTAGAATATATGAGTCTGGAGACATACCATCTGACTTTCGGAAAAGCATCATCCACACAATTCCGAAGACGGCAAGAGCTGACAAGTGCGAGAATTATCGCACAATCAGCTTAACAGCTCATGCATCGAAGCTGCTTACAAGAATGATATACAGAAGAATGGAAAAGAAAATTGAGAATGCGCTAGGTGACGATCAGTTTGGCTTTAGTAAAAGTAAAGGGACGAGAGAGGCAATTCTGACCTTACGGCTAATAATGGAAGCAAGGCTAAAGAAAAATCAAAACACTTTCATAGGATTTGTCGACCTGGAAAAAGCGTTCGACAATATAAAATGGTGCAAGCTGTCAGATTCTGAAAAAAGTAGGGGTAAGCTATAGGGAGAGACGGGTCATATACAATATGTACAACAACCAATAGGGAATAATAAGAGCGGACGATCAAGAACGAAGTGCTCGTATTAAGAAGGGTGTAAGACAAGGCTGTAGCCTTTCGCCCCTACTCTTCAATCTGTACATCGAGGAAGCAATGATGGAAATAAAAGAAAGGTTCAGGAGTGGAATTAAAATACAAGGTGAAAGGATATCAATGATACGATTCGCTGATGACATTGCTATCCTGAGTGAAAGTGAAGAAGAATTAAATGATCTGCTGAACGGTGAACAGTCTAATGAGTACACAGTATGGTTTGAGAGTAAATCGGAGAAAGACGAAGGTAATGAGAAGTAGTAGAAATGAGAACAGCGAGAAACTTAACATCAGGATTGATGGTCACGAAGTCAATGAGGTTAAGGAATTCTGCTACCTAGGCAGTAAAATAACCAATGTCGGACGGAGCAAGGAGGACATCAAAAGCAGACTCGCTATGGCAAAAAGGCATTTCTGGCCAAGAGAAGTCTACTAATATCAAATACCGGCCTTAATTTGAGGAAGAAATTTCTGAGGATGTAGGTCTGGAGTACAGCATTGTATGGTAGTGAAACATGGACTGTGGGAAAACCGGAAGAGAAGAGAATCGAAGCATTTGAGATGTGGTGCTATAGACGAATGTTGAAAATTAGGTGGACTGATAAGGTAAGGAATGAGGAGGTTCTACGCAGAATCGGAGAGGAAAGGAATATGTGGGAAACACTAATAAGGAGAAGGGACAGGATGATAGGACATCTGCTAAGACATGAGGGAATGACTTCCATGGTACTAGAGGGAGCTGTAGAGGGCAAAAACTGTAGAGGAAGAGAGAGATCGGAATACGTCAAGCAAATAATTGAGTACGTAGGTTGCAAGTGCTACTGGGAGATGAAGAGGTTAGCACAGGAAAGGAATTCGTGGCGGGCCGCATCAAACCAGTCAGTAGACTGATAACAAAAAAAAAAAAAAAAAAAAAAAAAAAAAAGTGGAAAGAATTTTGTCCTTGGAATTTATTGGGTATCTAGACGTACGACACTTACATTCTCTGAATTTGTTTACATTACCCTGGATTGTATGCTTAGTACGGGGTCCATTTTTCCAGGATTTGGCAAATTCTATTTCATTTTTCAACTTTACGGCAGCTGATCTTCCTCGCACCAGGATCGTCTAGGTCAGGGCTTCCCAACTTGTGGTCTGCGGACTCCTTAGGGGTCCGCCGGCTCTTTCTAGGGGATCCGCGGCCACCCGTCACCAAATCGTGTAAAATAATGACTAAAATTATTGAATAAAAATGTGAAAATCAAATTCATCACTTTTTTTCGTGTGAAAAACATGTGTACATTTACTTCAGGTCGTACTCGCAAGCAGCCTTTGCGGTTCCTAAGTGAGAAGGCATAGTTTAGTGCCGGAGAATGCGGCTTCTCTGATTGTTTCGGAACAATACGGGGGTCGTTTGTGCGCCGACTCACGGCGGTAGATGCGCTGAAACCGTTTACGCATGCGCGGAGCGAGCTTTGTCGACCAATCACAGCGCTCGCTGGCACGTATGCGGCCCCAGGCATCGTTAAATGTCAAACCTGCTTTGTCAATGCACTACCTATTTCATAAGTCGACTTTTGATCTTCAAGTTGTTTTCATTCATCTCTAAAACAAAGACTTGTTACTTCGGGAGGGGGGGGGAGGAAGGGAGGGGGCATCATTGGAACATGGAACTTGCATTAAGAAGCTCTCAGTTCCCATGGGTTTCGCTCTCAAATTTAAAGTTACTGTGCTCTTTACTGACTAGGGGTCCGCCATGGATTTTCGACTGAAGAAGGGATCCACCTGCTGAAAAAGTTGGGAACCCCTGGTCTAGGTTAATATAAGGGAAGGAAGACATGCGCGCCATGTGTCTGTAAATGAAGTAAATTTAGTTGTGTATGTGACCGTGTTTTAACTGTTTGCGTTTATAATTATATGAGGGGGAGGTTCGGAACCATCATTTTTCTAAATAAACATGGGAAACTGACTAAAAACCACCATAAAACTGTCCCTTGCTGCCGTGCAGATTTGATTAAGATATGGCAAGTTAGCGCACTGCACCTAATACTACACACGAGTGGGTATGTTTTTCTTAATGTGTTTCTTAATGTATGTAATTAATTTCATCGTCAGTTTCGCTAAAATCTGGCAGTAATCGAAAATACCAGAAAAAACGAATAACAAATTGGTGCAGCAATTAGAGACTCTTTTGTAAACTGCGAGTACTTATGTGAAACCCACTTTTTCTCTCCCTCTCTTTCTCTTTCTCAAAACTGTATAAACGTTTCCCTGACAGAGTCCATACAGTTCGACATTTCGAAATGGATTGAGCCCGGAAATGTTCTATAGCTCAGGAAGCCTTATTTGTTCTACATAACGTCAGCAAATTACACGCGGTGTACTTTACGTTGGTGTATTATGCCCTCTACGCTCTCGAGCTCCCGTATCAGCAATAATGGTATTATTGTGCTTGTCTCAATCTGAAAGAGCAACCGAAACTCTCGCGTAACATGTCATTAAAGCCAGAATTGGGGGAACCGTGTCGAAACTTGGCTGCGTGGTAATACAGCGATTAAATATAGCGGTTAATTCGAGTTCGTGCCGAGATTAAGTTGCGCGGCTTATGGAGCTGTTCCGCGTTGATCAGCCAACTAGAGCGCAAGTTGAGATCACGACAAAGGCCTCCTTGGTCCGTCGTTTCATTAAGCTGGCATTAACCGGGCGGGCCCCGCGGCCGGAATAGTTGGGCGAAAACTCCGCGGGGCGGCGCGGCGCTCGCGTCATTGGCGGAAATTAACTTGCCAGCTTTAAATTCGGAGGCTCGCCGTCGTTTTCGCCCGAACCGCGACGTCACTCTGCACGCCTATCTCGACGCCAAATCTGGGTTAGCGGCGCTCTCTTCACTCAACTTTCATTTTTTTCTTTATATCTCGCCTTGATGATAAATAGCCTCAGTGTCTGTCCCTACCACTACGCCAGACTCCTTATGGCGTGTGGAAGAGAACACTTCGATTACCACCTTACCTCCCTTTCTTGTTCCGAAGGTGGGCGGGAACAACAAACGTTGGTAAAAAATCGTGTGAGGTCGTAACTTCACGGTCATTTTGCAACGTATACAAGTCCTCTTCAGAAAAATACCGAAATTTAATTTTTGGAACTTTATTATTCATTTTACAATTTATTTGTCTCGTCGCGGTTAGAGGTCTCCCCTCCTACAGACACTCTTTTCCGTGCGGTGATCCTGTTTCGTGAGGCATTCCTGGGTAGTTTAATCTGAGATGGCCTAAAACATCTGTAACGAATTTACTTTCATGTCATCAATGGTAGTGTTCCTGCACTTAACTTAGGATCCACTTAGCAACTAATAAATACACGAAGCCCTCCGTTGCCAAATTTACATTTATTGTAATTTTAATGAACGTGGAAGCCATAAAAATACCAAACATGGAGGCAAAATGAGCGCATCTAAAGGCTACTTAAAAAAGGAATAAAATCACTTAAATTTGTTTCCACAATAGGAGAATACAACGTCCCAATTCGGACCTCGCTAACACTTGCATTTTACTGACATTTAATAAAACAAGAAAAATAATCATACACGTGACGATAGAAATTAGTAACACTATCAATATTTTACAGATGAGAATACGACTATATCCACGAAGGGTCGCGCCCTGGCAAGGGATATACTTAACTTCAACATATAAGGTGACTACAGTAAGCCCTAATTCCACTCGACAGACGTAGTAACGATATAAGCGAGACAAATGTACTGATGGAGGATAGTCGGATGTGCCGTAGCAAAAAGGGCCACTATCAACCCCGTCAGGACGCGACCCCCGTGAACACGTCAGTTTCATCTACCTGCAACATACACATCAAAAGGCGCAACGGGTAACACAGTAATAAAATATAAATGACTACTTCACAGAACTAGCTCCTCTTTAGACAAAGCAAACAGCAGAATGTTAATAACACGTAAAATACTTCTAACCTATAACAGACTAAGGTACCACGTAATAGAATATCGTCTTGAGCTCATACACTCCTGGAAATTGAAATAAGAACACCGTGAATTCATTGTCCCAGGAAGGGGAAACTTTATTGACACATTCCTGGGGTCAGATACATCACATGATCACACTGACAGAACCACAGGCACATAGACACAGGCAACAGAGCATGCACAATGTCGGCACTAGTACAGTGTATATCCACCTTTCGCAGCAATGCAGGCTGCTATTCTCCCATGGAGACGATCGTAGAGATGCTGGATGTAGTCCTGTGGAACGGCTTGCCATGCCATTTCCACCTGGTGCCTCAGTTGGACCAGCGTTCGTGCTGGACGTGCAGACCGCGCGAGACGACGCTTCATCCAGTCCCAAACATGCTCAATGGGGGACAGATCCGGAGATCTTGCTGGCCAGGGTAGTTGACTT
The DNA here is from genome assembly GCF_023898315.1 of Schistocerca nitens. Taxonomy (NCBI): domain Eukaryota; kingdom Metazoa; phylum Arthropoda; class Insecta; order Orthoptera; family Acrididae; genus Schistocerca; species Schistocerca nitens. The sequence goes on from NC_064614.1 coordinate 77,068,097, forward strand.
ACACCTTCTAGAGCACGTTGGGTGGCACGGGATACATGCGGACGTGCATTGTCCTGTTGGAACAGCAAGTTCCCTTGCCGGTCTAGGAATGGTAGAACGATGGGTTCGATGACGGTTTGGATGTACCGTGCACTATTCAGTGTCCCATCGACGATCACCAGTGGTGTACGGCCAGTGTAGGAGATCGCTCCCCACACCATGATGCCGGGTGTTGGCCCTGTGTGCCTCGATCGTATGCAGTCCTGATTGTGGCCCTCACCTGCACGGCGCCAAACACGCATACGACCATCATTGGCACCAAGGCAGAAGCGACTCTCATCACTGAAGACGACACGTCTCCATTCGTCCCTCCATTCACGCCTGTCGCGACACCACTGGAGGCGGGCTGCACGATGTTGGGGCGTGAGCGGAAGACGGCCTAACGGTGTGCGGGACCGTAGCCCTGCTTCATGGAGACGGTTGCGAATGGTCCTCGCCGATACCCCAGGAGCAACAATGTCCCTAATTTGCTGGGAAGTGGCGGTGCGGTCCCCTACGGCACTGCGTAGGATCCTACGGTCTTGGCGTGCATCCGTGCGTCGCTGCGGTCCGGTCCCAGTTCGACGGGCACGTGCACCTTCCGCCGACCACTGGCGACAACATCGATGTACTGTGGAGACCTCACGCCCCACGTGTTGAGCAATTCGGCGGTACGTCCACCCGGCCTCCCGCATGCCCACTATACGCCCTCGCTCAAAGTCCGTCAACTGCACATACGGTTCACGTCCACGCTGTCGCGGCATGCTACCAGTGTTAAAGACTGCGATGGAGCTCCGTATGCCACGGCAAACTGGCTGACACTGACGGCGGCGGTGCACAAATGCTGCGCAGCTAGCGCCATTCGACGGCCAACACCGCGGTTCCTGGTGTGTCCGCTGTGCCGTGCGTGTGATCATTGCTTGTACAGCCCTCTCGCAGTGTCCGGAGCAAGTATGGTGGGTCTGACACACCGGTGTCAATGTGTTCTTTTTTCCATTTCCAGGAGTGTAGAATACTCAGTTTGACTTGCCTGTTTATAGGTCTTACAACTCAACAGTGTAAGCTTAAGCAAACCCACGAATTCAAAACTCGAAATGTGACAATGGTTGAAGCCACTGACAATGGTAGGCTGCCACACAGAGGATACAATAGTAATTTACAGCAGCACACAACCGACCTTACATCTCCAATTTAGTATAAAAAGAATAAACAATTTTGTGTATAATAATTACTTACAGTACCATGACAACCTCCAAACAACACCTATTACCCAAGGTAGGTGCTGGTATCGAAAGGAACCTTCAGTAATACAGAGTTAGAGCGTATTCACTTATTGGGATGCTTACAACTTTACATCCCTTTCCACCTAGCTCTCTGTTTACAATCTTCTATAACTTCTGCAACTAACTAAGGGCACATAAATACACATATAACTGACACAGATTTAAGCAGACTAAAACAGTTCTTTAGTATGGCGCAAATGACTTCATTTGCTTTACACGTGAGATATATTATTCACAATTCAGTTATTCCGAAATATATTCAACAACGCGTGAGATCGTGGTCGTGCGGTAGCGTTCTCACTTCCCACGCCCGGGTTCCCGGGTTCGATTCCCGGCGGGGTCAGGGATTTTCTCTGCCTCGTGATGACTGGGTGTTGTGTGCTGTTCTTAGGTTATTTAGGTTTAAGTAGTTCTACGTTCTAGGGGACTGATGACCATAGATGTTAAGTCCCATAGTGCTCAGAGCCATTTGAACCATTTTGAACGCGTGAGAGCAAGACGTCGCCGTGGTATCAGCTATTTACTTCACATGATTTCCTGCACAGACACAAGGCAGACGAAGCGTTTTCACATGCAACCGCGGCGAGTATCACACATTTCCTCCGTCACGCCATAGACACATCTCAATTTCAGTGGCCAGTAACAGACCCTATACATGCCATCTCACCAGAAAAGCCCCAAAACATAACAGTGCACTACCGCGATACCAAACCCGAGATCCCATCAAGTCACTGCCGGGATCTCTCGTTGATCCTGCCCATAGCGTACAGGCGTCGTACCAGAGGCCTCAAGGTAAACGTCAACAAGCCACCTCCGACCCTGCGAATGTCCATTCCGCTGTTTCTTTTCTCTCTCCGTTAACCACAGGACCACCGGCGTGGATCGCGGAAGGCAAGGATGGTGACCCTATAATCGATGGCAGTGATGCCATTCTAAGTGCGAGAACACTGGCGCCAACTGCGCCAAAGCTCAATCAACACTCTGAAAATGGAGTCGTTTCAGTACTGATCTTGATTTCGGAAATACGAAGACATAGCGAGGAGCCAGGTCTGGCAACTAAGGACGCAGCAGGAAGTCATTCGTTTGACATTTGGCACAAAACTAACCAACTGCCAAAGCTGAGCTAAGGGCGCATTGTCTGCCGCAACTCTGGTCTCCTTTTGCGGAATTTTTCAAATAACATTGTAAAAGGCTTTGATAGTACACGCAGTTTTCTGTTTCACCTTCAGACAAGAGTTCAAAATGTACAATTACATTGAAGACCGAAGAAAACTGCGAGCATCACACTGTCTTTGGGTCGGGTATCATGTCGTTTTTGGAAACCCAGAATCTACTATGTAGGAATCAACATGGATTCCGGAAACAGCGATCGTGTGAGACCCAACTCGCTTTATTTGTTCATGAGACCCAGAAAATATTAGATACAGGCTCCCAGGAAGATGCTATTTCTCTTGACTTCCGGAAGGCGTTCGATACAGTTCCGCACTGTCGCCTGATAAACAAAGTAAGAGCCTACGGAATATCAGACCAGCTGTGTGGCTGGATTGAAGTGTTTTTAGCAAACAGAACACAGCATGTTGTTATCAATGGAGAGACGTCTACAGACGTTAAAGTAACCTCTGGCGTGCCACAGGGGAGTGTTATGGGACCATTGCTTTTCACAATATATATAAATGACCTAGTAGATAGTGTCGGAAGTTCCATGCGGCTTTTCGCGGATGGTGCTGTAGTATACAGAGAAGTTGCAGCATTAGAAAATTGTAGCGAAATGCAGGAAGATCTGCAGCGGATAGGCACTTGGTGCAGGGAGTGGCAAATGTCCCTTAATATAGACAAATGTAATGTATTGCGAATACATAGAAAGAAGGATCCTATATTGTATGATTATTTGATAGCGGAACAAACACTGGCAGCAGTTACTTCTGTAAAATATCTGGGAGTATGCGTGCGGAACGATTTGAAGTGGAATGATGATATAAAATTAATTGTTGGTAAGGCGGGTACCAGATTGAGATTCATTGGGAGAGTGCTTAGAAAATGTAGTCCATCAACAAAGGAGGTGGCTTACAAAACACTCGTTCGACCTATACTTGAGTATTGCTCATCAGTGTGGGATCCGTACCAAATCGGGTTGACGGAGGAGATAGAGAAGATCCAAAGAAGAGCGGCGCGTTTCGTCACAGGGTTATTTGGTAACCGTGATAGCGTTACGGAGATGTTTAATAAACTCAAGTGGCAGACTCTGCAAGAGAGGCGCTCTGCATGGCGGTGTAGTTTGCTCGCCAGGTTTCGAGAGGGTGTGTTTCTGGATGAGGTATCGAATATATTGCTTCCCCCTACTTATACCTCCCGAGGAGATCACGAATGTAAAATTAGAGAGATTAGAGCGCGCACGGAGGCTTTCAGACAGTCGTTCTTCCCGCGAACCATACGCGACTGGAACAGGAAAGGGAGGTAATGACAGTGGCACGTGAAGTGGCCTCCGCCACACACCGTTGGGTGGCTTGCGGAGTATAAATGTAGATGTAGATGTAGACTGATGTTCTCTCTTGGGGTGAGGGAATCGTTTGTCAATTCGGGTGATAACTGAACTTGTGTCTCATTGTCGTAGCCGTAAACCCAACTTTCGTTTCCCGGTTATGATCGTTTGCATCAGTGTTTCATCACCGTTGGCTTGTTCAAGGAGTTCCCGACAAACGTTCACGATATTTTGTTTCTATTGTGTTCAAAAATGGCTCTGAGCACTATGGGACTTAACATCTGTGGTCATCAGTCCCTAGAACTTAGAACTACTTAAACCTAACTAACCTAAGGACATCACACACATCCATGACGGAGGCAGGATTCGAACCTGCGACCGTAGCGGTCACGCGGTTCCAGACTGAAGCGCCTAGAACCGCACGGGCACACAGGCCGGCTTTCTATTGTGTCATCAAACGAGGAACAAATCAGGCTTCAACCCGAGGTATGTTCAATTTTTGCGTCATAATTTCATGACGTGACAGCAATGCTAGCCTGAAATTTCTCTGACAGTCAACTGGCGATCTGTACCCACCAGGTCGTTGATTTTCTGAATGCACTAGTGAGAAGGGCCTTCCTGGTAGAGGATCACGTCAGTTAGTGGCGGGCACTTCTAAATCGGGAAAACCATTTGCAGAATTCAGTACAATCCAGAACAATTTCTCCGTAAGCTTGTTTGTAGAAGTTTTCGCCAAGTTGACGCAAAATTTTACGTTGCATCGTTGGTGCAAAAAATCGCACATTTCAAAACCCGCTACTAACACATAACACGTTACACTCAACAATATCACGAAAACGAAAACAGATATCGACACTCCAAAAACACGTAGTTAGAAAGGAGGTAATGTGTAAGGGAGTACTGCCAACCGCATATCACCTCGTAATTGCCTTGGCGCTCTATTCTTATTTTCTGAACAGACTTCTCACATAAGAGGAATCAATACACTGGTTTACTATTTAAGGGACTGACGCTCTCGGAATTTTAACAATACACTATTTCGTGATTCACAACGCCTCAGTTGCAGCGTTTGACAATCGAGCTAGATGTGCATCTCTGTGACTTTTTTCTGCTTGTTCACCAAACAGGACACGCAAAAATTTGCTCTCCTCTGGACCTACCCTATATTTTCATCAGTGTAATACCAACGAGCAGTACTCGTGAACCATTCGAACTAAGTTGCTGTAAGCTCCATCCATTGTTAGGAAATAAAATTTCCTATAGATACTTTCATCGAATTTGTCTGGCTTCTGCCATTTCTACCATTAGTTTCACGTGCTTCTTCCTCTCTTAATCGCTTCGCACGAAATCTCCCACATATCTAATAGTTGTGCCTGCTTCCAGCGATTGTTGGTGAGGGTAATAAAACAGTACCGGGATGTTTTTTCTTATATTTATCAATGTAGAGGTGCAACTACCAATATCTACACCACGTTTCGATCATCTGCACATCTTCTTTATTTTCGCTACAATACACTATAGTGGCGAATTCTGCATGGAAAGTGTTTCAGAATCAGAGTGACAATTTCAGATGTGTATTACACAAACGTAGACAATAGCCGGCTGGAGTGGCCGAGCGGTTCTAGGTGCTACAGTCTGGAACCGCGCGACCGCTACGGTCGCAGGTTCGAATCCTGCCTCGGGCATGGATGTGTGTGATGTCCTTAGGTTAGTTAGGTTTAAGTAGTTCTAAGTTCTAGGGGACTGATGACCTCAGAAGTTAAGTCCCATAGTGCTCAGAGCCAGTTGAATCAGTAGACAATAAGAAAGGTCCATAACGACTTGTGTTCTTATTGCTTGGTTTTTGAGTTAAGGCCTTCAAAACAATTATATTTACCGGAAAATTTGGCTTCCCGCATGAGATGTGCGAAGTGCTGCCCTACTGCTTGAATACAGGGCACACATCGACACATGATGACGCTACGTGAACGATCCGGATTTCCATGAGTATTGCGTATTTACTCTGTTAGGGAGAGGGCCTGTGCACGTTGCAACATTCTCCAGACAGGCGTACGCGGGACATTCACTTGCTACGCTAATAGCGGAGTCGTCTGCTCTGCATTCAGAACCTCCTCTTCTGCATCTGTCGTTGTAGTTCCCATGAGCGCACAGACGGCGTCTTCCGATCTGGAAATCTTCGACCTGGGGCCACTCATGGTACAAACAACGAGCCAAAGCAAATTGCCGTCCACTTTACCGTACAGGAAGTGCACTTCTGACAGCGTCTGATTGTACTCTTCATCACGAAAATGTCTTTGATACCCTCTATCACGGTGACTATCTGTGAATATCACTGTTTTGAAGGCCGTAACTTGGAAACCAAGCATTTAATGATAATTGTTGTAACGAATCTGTTTTTATGGTCTACTAATGTGGAATACACACGTGAAATACGCCCTCTATTTTTTAACGACTTTGTATACAGCTGTATCTCAGTCACAGACAGTCTCATGCTTTATCCGATGTTAACCAAAGAATTTTCATCCTTCCACGAATTTCACGCTATCAACATTTTCTAGCTCAACAGGTACAGCTTTAATAAGAGCGAATAAGAAAGAAACATAAGCGTTGCACGTCGCATCAACGAGGACACTATAAATGGCGTGTAAACTGTAGTAAAACTGTATTAGAGAGCCCCGCGAATCCATTACCTGTCTATGGGCGGAAGGATAGTAACCACAAGAGTTTTGCCAATAACGCTCCTTTTTCTACATCAGCGCGAGAATATTAGCCTATGACAATGGCCCACCAATGGAAGCTACAAGAATTTTAACCAATATTCCCACTTCTCCAGCACAAACGTGAGAAACCTCCCTTTCATAAGAGAACGCGACGCTGGTCTCTGACTGTGTTCTAGCAGTATTGGACACAGGAAGATCCTGAACAAGATCCCAGCAAAGGGGTCGAAACGTCGATTATTTTAGAGGAAATATGACGCTGACAGACAACCCACAAGATTTTAACTTCACTTTCAAAATTGTAGGGCGCTAAATAGCGTTGTTATGAGCCCCCTTTCACTGTCCAGTTCTCCAGATTTAGCTCTCCTTTGCTTTCCATAAATCACATTGTGCAAATGCTGTGATAGATACTCTGAGAAGGAAATGTCCGGATTTCCGTCCCTTTCCTTTCCCCATTTGGCGAACGTGTCTCTAATGATCTCAGCCTTTCATACAAACTATAATTGTGCAAGCTTCGAGAACAATATTGGTCGTTTGCATTTTGTCACCTGTAATAGTAAAAGATTAAAATCAAGTGCCCGACTGGGGGTCGCGCATTATTTTAGCAAAAGTATTATCTACGCTCGTTTCACAACCCGCCATTACAGCTTCATTTGGGTCAGCACTTCTCTACTACATATTATCCAGATTTAAAAAAAAAAAGGTTTCCTGCATACCATAATGGAATGGCAGTCCTGTTTCCCAAAAATAAGTGGTGAAAATTCCATGTTGCTGTGCTCGCCAAACGACTCCCCTGTGCTGTTACGTTATGCTAAACTGGGAAACTGGCTGATAGCCTTTCTGTACTGACCGTGAACTACGCAACAACTTTCACGCCCTACCGGTAGACGTTATTAAAGCCAGACTTTAACGCTTTCACGGCAAAGTTTTTATGAGTGAAATACATTAACGTAAGGTTACTTTAATTAATGTCCATAGTGGAAAGCAACAATAATAATAATTAGTCTCTAATAGGGTGAGACAAGGGATATTCAGGGTAATTCGTCGGAACCTTTGATTTTTAGAAGAGAACAGCACAATAACTACGAGATCTGCAGAAAACAGGCACAAATCATTGGATGCAGCATCTCTCACCTTACACGCGCTGGACATGATCATCCATCGTTTGTGACGCGGCTAACGTCAGTGCGTGCACGCAGTTCATTGACACCAACCGTCGGGGAAATAGCGAGGGCAGCCCGCTAAGCTAATCTGTTCACTGGTTTGCCTATCTGCAAGCTCGAACTAATTCCATGCGGCAATGCGGACCGAATCGGAGCAGATTAACAATTACACAGCACAATTTATAGGTGCAAGTTGTAATTGTAAGAATTTCGCAAACCATTGGCAGGCTTCCGTTTATTAGTGGAATACTGATACACAGCAATAACTTGCAGAAAATCCCTGTTAGTTTTCCGATAACCTATAGTGGAACACGAACGTACTAATTTAGTGAAAGCGTTAATTAAAGTTACTGTAATGAAATAGGGAAGTTTGGGAGCTTAAACTTCTCGGTATGAGTCGTATTCAAACTCAAATAAATATATATAAAAGATTTTGCGTCACTAACGCGAGGAAGGTCAGTGCTTTAAATGTAATTGCTCTGAAACAGGGACGAAAGGGTGCTTAAATGAACGTAGAATAAATCCGCCAAACACGGTTCTTTTAACTGGAGAATGTAAACCTTAATAGGTAAATACACTATACAATCAGGGATTAGGTTAGATATCACTATATAATGATAAAATGGCAATAGGACATTTACCGTCATCTGAACGGTGGTGGTATGGATGACCTCAAGACTCGATGACTATTGTATTTTCGAGGTAGCGACTTTAATGTAAATAAAATAAATCATTACTCGTTGAAAACCGGTAGTCTTCTTTAAGCTTCTGAGGCCTTAGAGTTCAGGTAAACTATAGTTATGGCGCCTAATCTGCACGTCGATGTGGTCGAGAGCCGGTCGTACTTTTTGTCAACGCCGATTGCGGAAGTCATTCTTTAGGACACCACCTAAACAGTGAGGACGGCTACTCTTCTCAGGTCTTATTTTGAACGTCTGACCCCGAGAAAAACGATAAAAAGACCAAAGCGAAATTTGTAATTTTTATCCACTGAGCCAATTTAGTAATTTCAGGCCATTCATCGATTTCAGCTTTGGCAACGTTTTACTCCTATTACCTTTCAAGTACATTCCACAAAAAATGGCTCTAAGCACTATGGGACTTAATATCTGTCATCAGTCCCCTAGACTTAGAACTACTTAAACTTAACTACATCACACACATCCATGCCCGAGGCAGGATTCGAATCTGCGACCGTAGCAGCAGCGCGGTTCCCGACTGAAGCCCCTAGAAACGCTCGGTCACAGCAGCCGGCTTACATTCCACAAAGAAGAAATTTTTTAGGGTTATGAATCTCAACTGGTAAAAGCAAAACTCTTATTGGATCACTTACTTGTCTTCCTGACTGTGTGTCCGTCTGATTGTCAAGAACACGTCTCCTCAGGAACAGGTAGAGGTATCAAGTTCAAATTTACGTCAAACACAAAGGGTTCGGTTCCCTAGCGACTTGAGGAATTGAAGATTCTATTTTGCTTCAAAACATATGGCCATGTGTGTCACATACGAGGTGCATTCAAGTTCTAAGGCCTCCGATTTTTTTTCTAATTAACTACTCACCCGAAATCGATGAAACTGGCGTTACCTCTCGACGTAATCGCCCTGCAGACGTACACATTTTTCACAACGCTGACGCCATGATTCAATGGCAGCGGCGAAGGCTTCTTTAGGAGTCTGTTTTGACCACTTGGAAAACCGCTGAGGCAATAGCAGCACGGCTGGTGAATGAGCGGCCACGGAGAGTATCTTTCATTGTTGGAAAAAGCCAAAAGTCACTAGGAGCCAGGTCAGGTGAGTAGGGAGCATGAGGAATCACTTCAAAGTTGTTATCACGAAGAAACTGTTGCGTAACGCTAGCTCGATGTGCGGGTGCGTTGTCGTGGTGAAACAGCACACGCGCAGCCTTTCCCGGACGTTTTTGTTGCAGTGCAGGAAGGAATTTGTTCTTCAAAACATTTTCGTAGGATGCACCTGTTACCGTACTGCCCTTTGGAACGTAATGGGTAAGGATTAGGCCCTCGCTGTCCCAGAACATGGACACCATCATTTTTTCAGCACTGGCGGTTACCCGAAAGTTTTTTGGTGGCGGTGAATCTGTGTGCTTCCATTGAGCTGACTGGCGCTTTGTTTCTGGATTGAAAAATGGCATCCACGTCTCATCCATTGTCACAACCGACGAAAAGAAAGTCCCATTCATGCTGTCGTTGCGCGTCAACATTGCTTGGCAACATGCCACATGGGCAGCCATGTGGTCGTCCGTCAGCATTCGTGGCACCCACCTGGATGACACTTTTCGCTTTTTCAGGTCGTCATGCAGGATTGTGTGCACAGAGCCCATAGAAATGACAACTCTGGAGGCGATCTGTTCAACAGTCATTCGGCGATCCCCCAAAACAATTCTCTCCACTTTCTCGATCATATCGTCAGACCGGCTTGCGCGAGCCCGAGGTTGTTACAGTTTGTTGTCACACGATGTTCTGCCTTCATTAAACTGTCGCACCCACGAACGCACTTTCGACACATCCATAACTCCAACACCACATGTCTCCTTCAACTGTCGATGAATTTCAATTGGTTTCACACCATGCAAATTCAGAAAACGAATGATTGCATGCTGTTGACGTAAGGAAAACGTCGCCATTTTAAGTATTTAAAACAGTTCTCATTCTCGCCGCTGGCGGTAAAATTCCATCTGCCGTACAGTGCTGCCATCTCTGGGACGTGTTGACAATGAACGCGGCCTCATTTTAAAACAATGCGCATGTTTCTGTCTCTTTCCAGTCCGGAGAAGCCGGCCGAAGTGGCCGTGTGGTTAAAGGCGCTGCAGTCTGGAACCGCAAGACCGCTACGGTCGCAGGTTCGAATCCTGCCTCGGGCATGGATGTTTGTGATGTCCTTAGGTTAGTTAGGTTTAACTAGTTCTAAGTTCTAGGGGTCTAATAACCTCAGCAGTTGCGTCCCATAGTGCTCAGAGCCATTTGAACCATTTGAACCAGTCCGGAGAAAAAAAGTCGGAGGCCTTAGAACTTGAATGCACCTCGTATTTTGATATTCGCAAACGCACTCATCAAAACCCATGAAGTACTTACCGTCGACATAGAATAACAAAATTTCGCAAGTAGCAAATTTTCAGTACAAAGACAAAAATCGGAAAAAATTTAACCATGTCACACGAACTTTTTTTCCATTAGGGGTCCGCCTGTCTGTCTGTACGTCTATTAAGACCTTTCTATCCTCAGGAATGGATACAGTTAACAAACTGAAATCCATATCAAAAGTTAAAGTCTATAGTTCATTAGGTGTGTAAGACGTTGACGCCCCTATGCCAATAAATGGAAAAAAAGGTTTGTGTGAAGACCCCTTATTCTTAGGAGTTGGTAGGGGTATCAAGTTGAAATTTACGTCAAACACCAAGGTCTGCGGTCCCGTCGCTGTGTAAATAATTTGAGCTTCTAAGTCTATCTGGTCAAATAACATAGGTATGCATCTAAGATATTTTGTTACTCAAAAATTCTTTCAGTCAAGTCTGTGGATGAACTATTTATATCCATGCCCGGCCTGGTGGTCTAGCATTAAGGCGTGTGGCTGGAAACTGAGAATTTGAATCTCTTTCGTACCATGGATTTTTCAGTCTTCGTTTTAACCTAGCCTTCACCTCTCAACCATGTATGGATTCGTCAGAAACAACACGTAACACGTCCCTCGGATTCCGTGTTGTACTGTAGGCCCCCTTTCCCCGTTTGGAGAACTTTGACAGATTGGTAACACGCTAATCTAGGAAGTGGTGTCCAATAGAAAGACCTGCGCAATGCCGCTAACCCACACCACATCATTATTACCGTATATGCAGGGTGACGTTATTGAATTACATGAAAAATCGCAAATTAGTTACAAACACCGGAGTGTACAAATGTTATTCAACATGTAAACGTCACTACAGATATTAAGGTTCAGTTTATGACATGTTCGATATACCTGCCATCATTGGCGATGATGTGGCGCAGACGAATTGCGAAATTCTGCATGACCCGCTGAATTGTCGGAATATCGATGCTGTCCATGACCTTCTGAACGACTATTTTCATTTCAGAAATGGTTTTAGGGTTATTGCTGTACACCTTGTCTTTAATATAGCCCCACAAAAAGGAGTCGGATGTGTTCAGATCCAGAGAATAAGGTGGCCAATCGAGGCCCATGCCAGTGGCCTCTGGGTACCCCAGAGCTCGAAAGCAGTCCCCAGAATGCTCCTCCAGGACATCAAACACTCTCCTACTTCGATGGGGTCGAACTCCGTCTTTGCACAAACCACATCTTGTCGAAAACAGGGTCACTTTGGATAATGGGGATGAAATCATCTTCCAAAACCTCCAAGTATCATTCCGTAGTCACCTTGCCATCAAGGAATATCGCACCGATTATTCCGTGACTGGACATTGCACACCACATGGTCACCCGTTGAGGGTTAAGAGACCTCCCGATCGCGAAATGCGGATTTTCAGTTCCCCAAAAGCGCCAATTTTGCTTACTGACGAACCCATCCACATGAAAGTGGGGTTCGTCGCTAAACCAAACTACACTCGCATTTTAATTCCGATTATGCTCCGCGGCCAACTGTGCAGTTTGAACGTCCTAATGCAAACCGTTGAGAAGTTATGATGATTTTATTTCATATGTTTCAATAACTTTCAACCTAGGAACCCTCAGATCGCAGTTCCTACTCGGAACTGTGAAGTTTTTTCAATTTTTATTTTTTTTATCCCTCAAACACTAGCTTATCCTTAATGTGTAACTTATTACCCCCATTACGTATCAATCGTATCGTTAATTTGTATCTTATTACGCCCATTAGCTATCAACTCGAAAAATATTAATATACAAAATTTGGAACTCATTAGTTAATCAATCTTGGACATTTATTTGTAGCCTCAATACCTTAGATTAATTAATTCTACGTAATATGGTATAAAATATTGATATCGCCGACCATTGAAGTAGCTTAGCGACAGATTATTTGTTGTTTTAATCACAAGCATTTGAATCTGCTGACGACTAATTCCCCCTTAGTAGATCGCACTTGTAACTCTGGTACATTACTGTCGTAACATTACAAGACTATACGTAACACTGGCTACAGTCACTATTGCCTGATTAAAAAGGTCGTATTACCTGTGACGTGAAAATACGAAATGCTCGAGCAGCTAGACTAAGGAATGTAGCTTTTTAGCAAACATGCTCAGAATGGGCTTAAAGGTGGTTTTCAGCACAGTGTATTCCCCAGATTTGGCTCGTGGCACTCTTTTCGGTAGTGACTTGAAGGAAGAAGTTCGTGAAGAGCAGCGATTAACTGGTCGGAAAGCAACTGTTGCAAACAAATCTTGTTCCAAAGAAAGAAAAAGAAACTGACCTCTCGCAGAACAAAATACATGGAAATAATCAAAATTATGTCGTGCTCTGTTACTTTTTTTTTCATTTTTACTTTTACAGGAGAATGTAAGTCACTGTGCTTGTACAACTATTTCAATCCATCGTCCCAGCAATTTTTGTAGCTACGAACGTATTACGAAAACAAGGAGAAAGAGAGAGAAGGAGAGTTTAACAGAGCTTTGGAAGACTTGCTGTCATATAAGGCAGACGGGATAGACTACAATCCTTCGGAATTTCCAAATCATTGGGAGAATTCGGAAGCAAACAATTATTCAAGTTGGAATGTACAACTGTAACACCATAGCTCTAATGATCTACTGATTTATTTTGCTTTTATTTAATTAATGTTACTTCTGTAAATGTGTGTGATTGAATGGGTAACACATAACTGTATATTTCTTTATTTGTTAATATGTGTAAATGTTCTGTGTTATCCAATGCGTTTGTTTGTTGTTATGTAAACTGCTGATCCTCACTTAGGAATCTTAGCAATTATTGCACCATAAGGTGTAGTGGTTCCCCACGGGAACGGTATTGCATCAGAATGCGCAAATTGTGTTTGGCCTTGCGGAAAAAGGTGGGACTGGTAGCCACCGGTCGGAGACGGACACGGAAGTAGACGAGGAAGTCAGTCGGAAAGCACACGGAGACGGAGACGGAAGCCATCGGAGACGAGTCACCAGACGGACACGAGTTACGAGTCCGTGCTATTCCATGGGAAAGACGCATATTGTGCTGATTTCCGAGAGAGGATTTTCATGCTTCTCTCCAAGGGCTCGAATAGTTGGAAATATTCTGGAATTTGTCTCTATCATCGCCATCAAGAAATCGGCCTGCAATTCCACCTACCTGCATGCAGTTGCCACCACATTGCGCAATCATTGCTTCATAGTGACATTATGATGTACGGTGAAGGATCAGCTTAAAGGATGTGCTAATGTACTGAAATATAAGGTAATTTAAATCTGAATTTGTGTATCTACCTTGACTTTTCTCCTCATCATAACCTCTTAGGATCCTCACCGTTTGGACTATACTGATTACCGAGTGTCCTTACTGAAAGTACATTGGAGCCTAGAGTGATTTTATTAATTAAAGCCTCTTGAACTGAAAAATAATTTTCCTAGTGAAAACTGCTTATTAACGTGTTGTTGCCAACTTCAAGTAAAAGTTCTTAAGACTGAGGCTTATAATGTTTCTTGCTTAGTAAATGATTACATTACTGCTTATTATTGCAAATCGCAGAAGGTGAGTCAGTGTCTTGCATATATGTTAATTTTGTGTCTCACTGCAGTAAAAGTGGAAAACTGCAATAGTAGGAAATTATATATTCAGGTTTACTCTCTCTCTCTCTCTCGTGTATTAGAAGTGCATATTAATAATAACGTTATAAAGACAAGTCACTTTGTGTAAAGTAATAGTGTGTTTTGGTAGCTGTTATAATTTTGCAAATTGCTTCTGCTGCTCTAGTTGTTGGTTTCAACCTTATCATATGTATATATATGTATCAGAGTTAATTGCACTCGCTTGTGGTCAAGTATAGGTTGTGTTTATCTGTTAAAATTATTAATTACTATTTTCTTCAACGAGAATGTTGATCATTCTTTTGCCTAGTTAGGCTGGCGGCCGTTTTACCATTATCAGTTTAACAGTGCAGGAAGGCAATTTCTTCGTTAGTCACTGTTTAATTAGTTACGTAATTCTGACTTTCATTTCCGATAAGCCACTTCCGTTAGGTACAACATGGTCAAACAACAAAATTCCTCTCAGAGGGTAACACTGTTCTGATTGCGTAATACCATATTTATTATAACAAAATAATTTTGTTTTGTAAACTGACTCCTACTTTGGGGTTATGGTGTAATAGTAGCAGAGTGTAGTGTTATATGTGGCTTTTCTTTGACAGGATTACTTGTTCTGTTGGGACATAATAAGTAATATACCAAACTTGGTATTTGATTACGCAAGCTACGTAAACATTGCGCCACTACGCAGTCCTAGTAGTGTTATATGTGGCGCCGCGTGACAGGACGTTGTTCAGTCTGCACCTACAGACGAAAAAAATTATAAGTAGTTAGCCTTTTACAAACATAGAGTGAACATAAAACGTCCAGCGGCACGAACCTGTGCATTATTTGAGAGACCGGATAGTGAAAGTTCAGTTTAAATCGAAAATAAAAGGTATCAGTACTGAACAGTAATTAAAATGGACAGGAAACTAGAAATGAATCTAGATACGCGAGATCAGAATGTAACCGAAAGCAGTTCAGGCAGCACACCAACAGATGCCACTACACGCGAGTTAAATTACGTACGTTCTCACGCAGACGTCAATAAACAGATCGAAGCTATGTGTGTCGCGCGTTCTAAGCAAGACAGTATGAGCGACGTTGTGGAAGACAGTGGCTATGCTAATGAATCGCGGGATATGTTTGAATCACCAAAAGCTGAAAGGAAAGTAGATCTTGAACACGAAAATGTAGCAGAACCTAAAAGTGAAAAGAATTCAGATATGATAGAATTGTTAAAAATGTTGTCTGCACAAATGGCAGAACAAAGACAACTAATGGCAACACAGGGACAGCTAATTGCAGCACAGGGACAGCAAAATGCTGCGCAAAATGACAATATTAGTAAACAAATGCAAGAGCAAGGAAAGAATCTTAGTAAACAGATTGAGAAGGTTGATGTAAAAGTAGACATTGTGAGTAATGAAATTAAAAACCTTAAAAGCGAAATTACTGTCATCAATGGCAATATTGCCAATGTACAAGGACAAATTGATGACATTAACGAAAGATTTGACACTGAAGTAATTAAAATACAAGATCAAATAGAACCCTTAGTCATCACTAAAGTGGACGAAAAGGTATTCGGTATTAAATCCGAAATACAAACTGAATGTAACGTGGAATTTGCGCAGATTAAACAGTCTGTAACAGAAACAAGTAGAGAATTAACCAAACAGGTTGTTACTTGCGAAAAGAAGTGTGAACATAACACTTCACAAATCCAAGGCAAAATGCATGACTTGGAAATAAAAATACAAACAGGACCTACACATTTTACTGAAAAAATGCCTTTCAGTAAAATATTAGAGGGCGAGGAAAAATTCGACCCTGCAAAGAGATATATCGGTTGGCACCCTCTTGATTTTGTAAAGAATTGCGAAAGAAATTTTCCTGAATATTTGACTGACCAGGAAAAAATTAATGTTGTAATCAGTGCATTAACAGGAGAAGCAAAAAGGTGGGGGTTGAATCTGGATACAAACCAGATGTCTTTTGAAAGCTTTAAACAAAAATTTATTGACGAGTACTGGTCAGAACGAAAACAAGACCAGTTGTGGCGTGAGTTCCTAATGGCCAGGGTGTATGATACCAGGGGTAGACAAACTATGAAAGAGTTTTGCGAATCGTGGTACAGAAAACTGATACATTTGAAAGCAAGAAGGACTGAAGCCGAGATCGTTTGGGTTCTTTGGCAGAAACTACCTGAGGATTCTAAACGGTATGTTGGGAGTACCCACAGTAGTTTTTCTGTATTTCTGGAAAGGGTAGAAGATGAAGATCACTGGCGAAGAAATCGCGATTCCCGTCCACGTAATAACAACAATTATTCGCGAGAAAGTAATGACCAAGCTGAACGACACGAAAATGATAAATTTCGTGTAAATACGGTTCAAAGAGGTCGCGCGAGAGGTAGAGGAAATTATACGATGCGTGGCAGAGGGTACATGACGCGGAATTTCCAAACTAGAGACGAAATGGAAAACTGAAAACCGCGTGTGTTACGGGTCGGATTCACGCGGAAACCGGTTTTGGACCCAAAGAAAAGATGTCAAATATTAGATTCGAGAAGGAAAGATGTAAACTACGGGGCAGGAAGTTTAAGGGCGCGCCTATAGCAGACGGGCGCGGAGTGTTACGTAGTGGCATTCCCAGTGCGCAGTTGCGTGACCGTTCGTCCTCGGGCCAGCGGTTGCCGGAGCAGCGTACATTGTATTTGGCAGCAGACACAAACAGCAGACGTCAGAACAAGATGCCTGCCGTAGAGAGAAACAGGAGAGGCGGGATCGGACACTTCCGATGGCCGGTTTCAGTAGTAGATGAGTGTAAAAATGAAAATAAAATTAATATGTCATATAATAAGGATAACTTAGTATCGGAATCGTGCGAAAAGACTTTATTAAAGAATGAAAGGGAGGTAGAAAAGGCGAGTAAAAAGGGAAATATTGGCACTGCTATTGATGTGTGTGAGGTAAAAGACGTAGATATGAGGGAAGTTATGATGAATAAAGAGGCAAGGGAGGTAGAATATGCCACGCAAAAGACGTGTGCACAACGAAAAATAGGTGAAAATGATGTAAAGGAGGACGTTAGTGAACATGACATTATAAGCAGTGCAGACGAAATTGTTGTTGATGGAAAGGTATTTTGTGATTCTGAGGTAGAAGGGTGTGGTAATTTCGCACGATTGCCTGAAACTGATAGCATGGAAGAAAATGAAATGAAAGTTATCGAAATATATGACGATTATACTAAATATGAAGTTAAGGCTGAAATCGTTCAAAGTGATATAACCGAAGTGTCTGACTGTCCAAATGATGTCCATTATGTAGAAAATGAGTCGAAAAACGAAGTGGTTGAAACATCTAGTGATAATCTGCCTCACTGTTTAAAAGTTGCTTTCCTACTAGAATCTGATAACGAAAATGAAATCAGTGATAGTTCAGATGATGAAGGGTATATGAATATAGATCAAAATGAATATACTAACTTTCTCTATTGTTCAAAAGTTGGGTACTTAAGTGAATCTGATGGTGAGGAAGGGAGTAGTGATGACTCCAGTGAAGATGAATTTTCAGGTGTAAATGAAAGTGAATATACTTTTACTGAAAGAGGGTATGAGAAAATTAGTGACATTTTTCCAAAGCAAGATATAGAAAGTAGAACTGGGTCAAAACCGAATGAATTATTCAATAATGTAACACAGGGGCATAATTTACAGGAACCCCCAGATGATACTATACTGGGGCAAGCTTTAATAAATGTTTTAACTGAGTGTGAATTACAGGAACAAAAAGGACCACCTGATAAAATAATAGCAGAGCAGGAGATGTTGTACCTTGCTAAAGACTTTGAAATTCCAAAACCCAAAAAGCCACCTGATATACAACTGAAATCAGTAGGTAATATTTCCTGGAAAGACATTATGGTTGAGCAGGATTTGTTATGGGAAGAACAGGAGGAAAAGGAACAGAGGATGATTAAACAAACTATAATACCTGTAAATGTTTGTAACACTGAACTGCAAGTACTTTTAGACACAGGATCCCAAATCAGTGCCATATCAGAATCATTCTTTGATCATATTTCATGTAAACCAGGGTTAGTAATAATGTCTGTTAGTGGAGTGAAAATTATAGGAGCTACTGGTAGGTCCAGCAAGCCTATTCAAAAACAAGTATTGATGGACTTTGAAATAGGAAGCCAAAACTTTGAACATGATTTTTTAGTGATCCCTGAATTAAGTGCTGAAATGATTCTAGGTATTGATTGGCTAGACAAGGAGAACGTAATTTTAGATTGCAGTAGTGGAACTGTTAAGATTAATAGGGAAACCAAAATAATAGAAATTAAACTTGAAGGTGACAACCAGGTCCAAGCTGTGAATGTAGAACCCATTTTGTTAAAAATAGAATCTGAAAATGATGGTTTATCCCAACTATATGAAATATACCATGTGAGAGGATTATTGCAGGATGATCAAAAAACTGACAGCTTTAGGGAAATTGTTGATGTTATCCAAGGAATATCATGTGAACAGAAAGGTGATTTATTTAATATCTTGAATAATAATAAGAAAGTTTTCTCTGATAAACCAGGTGTCATAACTAACTTTGAATACCGTATGGATATCCTAGAACATGAACCATTCTTTGTCAGACCATATCCAATACCTATAGCTAAGAAAGAAGCAGTACAAGCTGAGATTGATAAAATGTTGGAATGGGGGGTAATAGAAAGAAGCAATAGCGAATACAATAGTCCACTTATAATAGTCAATAAAAAGGATGGAGGTGTAAGAGTAGTTGTTGATGCACGAACTTTGAATAAAATTGTCAGGAAGGAAGTAGACAGGCCTGAAAATTTAGATGATTTATTACAAAAGTTCCATAATGTAAAATATCTAACCAGTTTAGACCTTACTGCTGGATATTGGCAGATCCCATTACACAAAGATTCTAGGAAATATACAGCTTTTTTGTTTGCAGGAAAATGTTACCAATACAAAGTTGTACCATTTGGTTTGAATACTTCTGTTTCTGTTTTCATTAGGGCTTTGGATTCTGTATTAGGAAAAGAACTTTGTGCCAGATTGACTGTATATGTAGATGACCTATTGATTGCTACTGATAACTGGGAGGAGCATTGTGACCTGTTAAACAAAACCCTTATTGCTCTTCAAGCAGGGGGCATGACTTTAAAGTTTAAAAAGTGTGAATTTGTGAGACAAGAAATTAAGTTTTTAGGGCACATAGTAACCACATCTGGGATTACCAAGGACCCAGAAAAGCTTAATGCTATTGAAAAGTGCCCTCCTCCAAAGAATAAGAAACAGTTGAAAGCGTTTTTAGGTCTTTGTGGGTTTTACCGCAAATTTGCGAAGGGGCAAGCTTTCAACAGCCCACATTTGAATAGCTTGTTGAAGAAAAATAGTGTATATATTTGGACATCTGAATGTCAGAAATATTTTGAAAATTTGAAAACTGAGTTAGTAAGGGAAAACATTTTATATCACCCAGTTTTAAGTGAGCCTTTCCACATCATTACAGACAGTAGTGCTTATGGTATTGGTGTTGAATTATTTCAGGAAAACACAGAAACTGGGGAAACAGAACATAAGACTATTGCTTTTGCTAGTAGGACTTTAACTAAATATGAGAAAAACTATACTATTTCGGAGAAAGAGGCCTTAGCAATCATTTGGGCATTAAAGAAATTTAGGATTTATTTATGGGGGCATAAAACCATAATTCATACAGACCACAAGGCATTAACCTTTTTAAAAAACTGTCGACTGTTTACCGGCAGGTTGAGTCGATGGGCCCTGTACTTACAACAGTTTGATTATGAGATATTATACATTAAAGGTAGTCACAATTATGTAGCTGATGCTCTATCACGATTGCCTGAGGGTATGAACAACTTACCAAGGGAATGTAATGAAGATGGCAAATTTTATATAAGATATATTAAGGAGGTTCCAGGTAGAAAAAGAATTGAGCAAATTTGTAAAAGTATGAGATTCCACCAGAATGAAGATGAAGTTTGGAAATCAGTGAAAGTTAATTTTAGTAACCCTAATTTCCCACAAATAAATAAATTTTATAAGATATTTAATGGAGTTTTGTACAGGAGAAAGAATACCAGTACAGAAGAATGGAAAGTGTGTTGGCCTAGGCAATTTGAGACCGAAGTGATTGATTATTTTCATCTTGCCTTAGGGCATTGTGGTCCCAAGAAGTGTATTGAAAAGTTGACTGATGTGGTTATAATTAATGTAGGTGCTACTAAGAAAATTACTGAGAGAATAAGATCTTGTGATGTATGTCAGAGGGCAAAAGTGACAAATAAAGTAAATCAAGGTTTCATGCAGAATATAGTACCAGAGGACACATTAGAATTGCTGTCAGTGGATTTGTATGGTCCTTTACCTAAAACGTCAGGTAATTGGTCTTACATTGTTGTAGTGTTGGAAGTTTTCTCCAAATTTGTTAAATTATATCCAATTAGGAAAGCCACTGCTAAAGCAGTCTTTGGCAAAATGATTGAGTATTTTAACACCATTGGTAAACCTAAAGCTGTTTTGTCTGATAATGGACCACAGTTTATTTCAAAAATCTGGAAGGAAGGCATGAAGCAACATGATGTTCTAGTTAAATATATTTCAGCTTACCACCCGGCTAGCAACCCTGTCGAAAGGTATATGCGTGAATTAGGAAGGTTAGGTAGAACCTACTGTCACCATAACCATAAGGCTTGGGGCAGATTTGTAAATGACTTTGAAAAGACCATGAACACCTTATACCATGAAACCACCGGTTTTACCCCTGAAGAAATTCTGTTGGACCGTAAAAGTAAAAGTATTATTGAAGAGATCTTGCAATTCCCACCTATTGTAGGAATTAACCTGCATGATAAAAAAGAGTTAGTTAAGAAAAGAATGAAAGATAAAGCGACCGCTAGATCTAAAAGGCATGATAATAATCTCAAAACAACTAAATTTAAGCTTGGAGATTATGTTTTAGTGAAGACACATGAAAAATCTAGCGAAATTAATAATGAAATTTCTAAATTCAAATACGTTTACAATGGGCCTTTTGAAGTGCAAGGAACTCCACATGCAAATGCTTATTTTCTTGTGTACCCTAGGTCAAGGAAGCCTTTAGGAGTTAGAAATATAGTCGACCTGAAATTGTATGTACACAGAAACCAATGATGAATAAAATGTAGTAACCCTCAGGGGACATGCACTCTTTGCATTGTCAGGTGTCTGACGAGCACCAGGGACCCGAGTTGTTGCCAGCACTACTTCCGTTTCTTTTCGTGCTGCCAATCTTCCTCTTCATCATTCAGAACTTTTACTATCTTCTTTCCTTCTTCTCTATCAGAGTAAAATGAAAAGTGTAGAAATACTGTAAGATACTGTGTATTGGTTGTGCACAAGTATATTGGGCACACTAGAAAATGACCAATATGAATGTATGTATTGTGGATATTGTAAAAGGAAAAATATGGATGAGAAATGGTAAGAATATTGAAAACAAGGTAAATAAATGCCACAATATGACTAAATGTAAATGTTTTGAAAAATGTTCTGTGTCAAAATTGAGGAGAGAAACCTGATTAATATGTGTAAAGTAGATATGAGATATATGTGTCTAGTGCCACAAAGAGTAGGCAGAAGTCACTTACAGAAGGACGTAAAGTTACTGTTCTGATTTTGACATATTTGATAACCTAAATGTGTAATTATACTGAATACTGACTTTAGAAGAAATATTGATGAGTAAGAAAGAGGGGAGAAAAACTATAAATCAGGGACTTAAATAACCCCTGAACATTGTCATTATGCCAAAAATGTCATTTAAAATTTTCTTGACCAATGTATATATTTTCTGAAGTTGTCATTTGAAAAGAAATGGTTTTGTTGCCAGTGTCTAATAACTGTTTCAAAGTTGCAGGTATCATGTTTTATACCATTAATGCAATTTGTACCAAAAGTGTGACAGAATGATGAAAAACATGAAGATGATGATAATGAACTGCTCAAAAATATGTTGTTGGGCAATGAAACAAGATAAATGAATAAAAATGCTGTGGTCCTGAAATTAAGGACTACCAAATATGCTGTGTTGAGCAGTAGCCAAAGGACTTGCCATTGTGGGGCAAGGAGCTGATACGTGGGCATGAACTGCCAAACCTAAAGTGTGTTTTTGTGCCTAAATGTTTATAAAGACTGCCAAAACAATAATGGGCAGAATGTGTATAACTTGGACTGCTAGTGCTGAGGCAAGCAGTGAAGTAAGTTAGGTTTTTTGCTCAGTGAGCTATGAACTGACTATTCTTTCTGCAGTCAGTGAGAACTTATTATAAAATAAAAATGGATTATAATTCAAATGGATGTAGATGTTTGTTTTGGACTGTCTGTTTTAAATCACAGCAGTGATGATTAAAGATAGGATCTGAATAGGTTAATGTGTTTATGTGCAACAAACATTTTGGACTGCTATTAATGAAGAGCAGCTTTAAAGTTAACTATTTTGAGAAAACCTTGAAAAAGTACTATAATCATTAACATGCTTGTGTGTTTGAATATTTACATTCCTTTAAAAATATTGAATGATAAATTTCTGCTTTGTTAGGTTAAAAATGTT
Organism: Schistocerca nitens; assembly: GCF_023898315.1. Lineage (NCBI taxonomy): Eukaryota > Metazoa > Arthropoda > Insecta > Orthoptera > Acrididae > Schistocerca > Schistocerca nitens. The sequence goes on from NC_064614.1 coordinate 77,091,121, forward strand.
CTGTGCTATTGTATGTGTGTTTATTTTTTTTTGAAAGCTATACCTATTCTACTAATGTATAGATTATTTTTGTGTACTGTTTGTCTTTTATTTAAACTATATGTGTGTTAAATGAACATGCTTAAAGGTATCCTGTGTGATGATGAAAATTAATTTCCTTAAACCAGTCTGTGGATGAAAATTAGTGTAAAAGTCTCAATTTTTCTTAATGTATATGCTGTATGTCTGTAATATGTATTTTTTTTTTCCCAACTGAAGTTGGATGGTATAATTTTTTTTCTGTAGCCACCACCACTTAGGTGTTATGGATGTTTCCTTGAAGTGTCCCTTACAGGAAACTTCAACGAAACATGGGGCATGTGTAACACCATAGCTCTAATGATCTACTGATTTATTTTGCTTTTATTTAATTAATGTTACTTCTGTAAATGTGTGTGATTGAATGGGTAACACATAACTGTATATTTCTTTATTTGTTAATATGTGTAAATGTTCTGTGTTATCCAATGCGTTTGTTTGTTGTTATGTAAACTGCTGATCCTCACTTAGGAATCTTAGCAATTATTGCACCATAAGGTGTAGTGGTTCCCCACGGGAACGGTATTGCATCAGAATGCGCAAATTGTGTTTGGCCTTGCGGAAAAAGGTGGGACTGGTAGCCACCGGTCGGAGACGGACACGGAAGTAGACGAGGAAGTCAGTCGGAAAGCACACGGAGACGGAGACGGAAGCCGTCGGAGACGAGTCACCAGACGGACACGAGTTACGAGTCCGTGCTATTCCATGGGAAAGACGCATATTGTGCTGATTTCCGAGAGAGGATTTTCATGCTTCTCTCCAAGGGCTCGAATAGTTGGAAATATTCTGGAATTTGTCTCTATCATCGCCATCAAGAAATCGGCCTGCAATTCCACCTACCTGCATGCAGTTGCCACCACATTGCGCAATCATTGCTTCATAGTGACATTATGATGTATGGTGAAGGATCAGCTTAAAGGATGTGCTAATGTACTGAAATATAAGGTAATTTAAATCTGAATTTGTGTATCTACCTTGACTTTTCTCCTCATCATAACCTCTTAGGATCCTCACCGTTTGGACTATACTGATTACCGAGTGTCCTTACTGAAAGTACATTGGAGCCTAGAGTGATTTTATTAATTAAAGCCTCTTGAACTGAAAAATAATTTTCCTAGTGAAAACTGCTTATTAACGTGTTGTTGCCAACTTCAAGTAAAAGTTCTTAAGACTGAGGCTTATAATGTTTCTTGCTTAGTAAATGATTACATTACTGCTTATTATTGCAAATCGCAGAAGGTGAGTCAGTGTCTTGCATATATGTTAATTTTGTGTCTCACTGCAGTAAAAGTGGAAAACTGCAATAGTAGGAAATTATATATTCAGGTTTACTCTCTCTCTCTCTCTCGTGTATTAGAAGTGCATATTAATAATAACGTTATAAAGACAAGTCACTTTGTGTAAAGTAATAGTGTGTTTTGGTAGCTGTTATAATTTTGCAAATTGCTTCTGCTGCTCTAGTTGTTGGTTTCAACCTTATCATATGTATATATATGTATCAGAGTTAATTGCACTCGCTTGTGGTCAAGTATAGGTTGTGTTTATCTGTTAAAATTATTAATTACTATTTTCTTCAACGAGAATGTTGATCATTCTTTTGCCTAGTTAGGCTGGCGGCCGTTTTACCATTATCAGTTTAACAGTGCAGGAAGGCAATTTCTTCGTTAGTCACTGTTTAATTAGTTACGTAATTCTGACTTTCATTTCCGATAAGCCACTTCCGTTAGGTACAACATGGTCAAACAACAAAATTCCTCTCAGAGGGTAACACTGTTCTGATTGCGTAATACCATATTTATTATAACAAAATAATTTTGTTTTGTAAACTGACTCCTACTTTGGGGTTATGGTGTAATAGTAGCAGAGTGTAGTGTTATATGTGGCTTTTCTTTGACAGGATTACTTGTTCTGTTGGGACATAATAAGTAATATACCAAACTTGGTATTTGATTACGCAAGCTACGTAAACATTGCGCCACCACGCAGTCCTAGTAGTGTTATACAACCAGTGAGTGGAGAGACATATTATCAGACTTTCGGAAAAATATCATCCGCAAAAGCTCGAAGATGGCAAGGGGATCAAAGTGCAAGAATTGTTTCGCAGTCAGCTTCAGACCTCATGCAACAAATTTGCTGACGAGTACAATACAAGACAGCAGTTGGCTTAGGGGATGAATTCCAAGCGCGCCACATAAAGCCATTTGGAAAACCAATGACTCACAAAAAATAAGAAACAGAAAAATAACTTAAGATTGTCTGCCACAGATGAGAGCACATAAGAAGGTAAAATAATTTAACATTGCTACCACTTGCTGCCAGTTACTTACGTTAACTTCTGATAAACCAGCTTTAATCAGTTCTCATAAAAGTAAGACGAAAACATATCAAAAACTCAAATATTCCTAGCACCACTGTATGATACGTAAAGGGATACTGGTACTATTCATACCCCTCGTACTCGAAAATGTGTGAGAGTATTTTGATAGAAATTAGCTAAAAGAAATAATGAAAGAAGGTTCCAAAGATATGCAGCAGGTCTAATTGCTGAATCAACACCTGATGGCACTTTTATATTGCTAAGATGCCCATCAAAAAAATTTTAATCACTTACAGCATGTATTTACAAACTGAAGCACAGTATCCTCGTCATTTAGCATTTTAGAAGGAACAGAGAATACTGGCCACACCATTTAAATGTAAGGAGGTCTTTGTCACTCAGCTCGGTTCAACGAAAGAATCGCACATAAATTTAAGCAGTCAACAAAACACCTTTAGGTGACAGTCATTTCGAAACCATCAACCCATAGGAGCTAAGAAACTGGGGGATGGATCAACACCTTTATGTCCACGGAGAAGTGTGACAAAAATCGTTCAAATGGCTCTGAGCACTACGGGACTTAACATCTGAGGTCATCAGTCCCCTAGAACTTAGAACTACATAAACCTAACTAACCTAAGTACATCACACACAGCCATGTCCGAGGCAGGATTCGAACCTGCGACCGTAGCGGTGGCGCGGTTCCAGACTGAAGCGCCTAGAACCGCTCGGCCACACCGGCCGGCTAAGTGTGACAGATATTTACTACAAAATCCTTTTGATTTCGTTGGGATAGATATTTAATAACACGCTTTTTATCGACCGTACATCGACTGTTTGGATTCCGTAGGATTGTTGGAACATGTGAGGCAATACTGACCCTACAACTTATCTTAGAAGAAAGATTAAGGAAAGACAAACCTACGTTTCTAGCATTTGTAGACTTAGAGAAAGCTTTTGACAATGTTGATTGGAATACTGTCTTCCAAATCCTGAAGGTGGCAGGGGTAAAATACAGGGAGCGAAAGGCTACTTACAATTTGTATAGAAACAAGGTGGCAATTATAAGAGTCGAGGGGTATGAAAGGGAAGCAGTGGTTGGGAAGGGAGTGAGACAGGGTTGTAGCCTCTCTCCGATGTTATTCAATTTGGAAAATGTACGTGAAATGTTAGATGTTATTCCCAAGGGTCGACGAGTCAGAACAAAAATAAGAAACACGCTGCCGATAAAATCCTTCCTTAACATCAAGTGACGGGGCAAAAACACCCCGTTTTTCTAACCGGACTACCAGCTGCATACTGTTAAGGGAACGAAAGAAAAGCTTACAGAAATGTTGATTTCTTTAGTGGCCCGTCCGGTGACGCCGAGGCGAAATAAAAATATTTCCGAAACCTCTTTTACATCACGGCATCAGATTAAAATAATGAAATTAATGAAGACGGCGTGTTTGTTGAATCAGATGATGTCCTGAGAAAGCAGATGGGGAAAACGTCTTCCAACGACTACTAAATTTACTTGTCACTTCTTCCGTTAGGGCGGAGAGAAAAACTTTTTAATGGGCTTTCTTCCATTATTACGGACGCAGAGAAAGTTTCTTTTTAAGAGACGAAATTTCACATTTTTTAAATGCGTTAGCCTGATATGAAGGAGGCGAGGCGTCACTTCTCAAGAGGCAGGGAGGGAGGGAGGAGACGTCGAGCGGAGGGCACGGCAGTCGGAGGGACAGCTGAGGGCGCCGAAGCGGCCGGGGTCCCTCGCTGCCGCCTGCTGCCGCCTCCTGCGAATAAAAGGGGGCGGCGTGGCGCCGAGGCGAGCCCACTGTGCACTGTGCTTCCGCGTCACAGCGCCAAAAATAAACTCGCTGCCGTGAGGAATATGCGGGCACCGCAACTCGTAAAGTCGATCTCCACTGACTTCGAGGTACCGATACCTATACCTTACAGTGCCAACGTCTGTATCCAAAACAGTAGGAAAAAACCTTTCCGTGGTGGCGTTTATTTTTCAGTCAAAGTGGCTCGATTTTTCAATAGAATGACCAATTTCAATCTCCCTAGGTCATATTCAGATCCAACTTTATAGAGACTGGCCGGCCGGAGTGACCGAGCGGTTCTAGGCGCTACAGTCAGGAACCGCGCGTCCGCTACGGTCGCAGGTTCGAATCCTGCCTCGGGCATGAATGTGTGTGATGTCCTTAGGTTAGTTAGGTTTATGTAGTTCTAAGTTCTAGGGGACTGATGACATCAGCAGTTAAGTGCTCAGAGCCATTTTTTTTTATAGAGACGGGTCAGCAATCAGTCGTATCGCTATCTTGCTTCGCCCGTCATGTGTTGTTCCGATTCGAAATCAGCAGAATTCTTTCAGTTCTCCAGTTTTTCTTGTCTTCCTCAACATCTCGGAGTAGCACTTGCAACCTACATCCTCGATTACACAGAAGCGCCAAAGAAACTGGTATAGGTATGTGTATTCAGATACAGAGAAATGTAAACAGGCAGAATTCGGCGGGCTGCGGTTGGCAGAGCCTATGGAAACAGAGGCCTTTGGCAAATAACACAAATCTCCGCTTTCGAGAGCGAGAAAGAAACCTAATTCATTTCCACACATTCCAAAAGACGTGCTGTTTCAGTATATAAGAAGGTGCACAAGTCACTAAGTATGGCTTAACCGTCCACACGATATGTAACTAGTTTTGAAAACATACAGCATTTTGCTCTTCATAAACCTCTGTAGCTGAAGAATTAATTGCATCCTCAAAAGAGTTTTGATATACGCTGAATCCCAAGGAAATTGTCGTAGGTATGGGTATTCATATACATATATATAAACAGGTAGAATGCGGCGCTGCGGTCGGCAACCACAATAAGTGTCTGGCACAGTTGTTAGATGGTGGTGGTGGTTACTGTATAACGTCCGTCGACAACGAGGTCATTAGAGACGGAGCGCAAGCTCGGGTTAGGGAAGGATTGGGAAGGAAATCGGCCGTGCCCTTTCAAAGGAACCATCTCGGCATTTGCCTGAAACGATTTAGGGAAATCACGGAAAACCTAAATCAGGATGGCCGGAGACGGGATTGAACCGTCGTCCTCCCGAATGCGAGTCCAGTGTGCTAACCACTGCGCCACCTCGCTCGGTATTTGTTAGATCTGTTACTGCTGCTACAATGGCAGGTCATCAATATTTAAGTGAGTTTTAACGTGGTGTAATAGTCGCCGCACGAGCGATGGGACACAGCATCTCCAAGGTAGTGGTGAAGTGGAGATTTTCCCGTAAAACTACTTTACGAGTATACTGCGAATGTCAGGAATACCGTAAAACAGGAATCACCAACATCTCTGCGGCTGGAAAAATTACCTACAAGAACGGGAACAACGACGACTGAAGAGAAGTGCAACCCTTCCGAAACTTGCTGGTGCATCAACAAGTGTAAGCGTGCGAACAATTCAACGAAACGCCATCGATATGGGCTTTTGGAGCCGAGGGCCCACTCGTGTAACTTTTATGACCCTTGATGACTGCACGATACAAAGCTTTACGCCTCGCCTGGGCCTTCAACACCGACTTTGGACTGCTGATGACTGGAAACATGTTGCCTGCTCCGACGAGTCTCGTTTGAAATTGCATCGAGCGGATAGACGTGTACGGGTGTGGAGACAACCTCATGAATCCATGGTCCCTGCATGTCAGCAGTGGACTGTTCAAGCTGGTGGAGGCTCTGTAATGGTGTGGTGCATGTGATATAGGACCCCTGATACGCCTATATACGACACTGACAGGTGACACGTACGTAAGCGTCCATTCACATCCATTGTGCATGGCGACGGTCTTGGGCAATTCCAGCAGGACAATGGTACGCTGAGTACGCCCAGAAATGCTACAGAGTGGGTCCAGGAACACTTCCACTGGCCACCAAACTCCACAGGCATGAACTTTATTGAGCACATCCGTGAAGCCTTGCAACGCTTTACAGAAGAGATCTCCACGCCGTCGTACTATGATGGATTTATGGACATCCCCGCAGGATTCATTGTGTCAGTTCCCTACAGCACTACTTCCGATATTAGTCATGCCACGTCGTGCTGCGGCAATTCGGGGCGAGCTCACCGGGGCCTTATACGATATTATGCAGTTGTATCAGCTTCTTTCGCTGTCTAGTGTACTTACTGTGTGTATTCCAGTCTCTGACTTCCTCTACAGCTTTTATTCTCTATAGTTCCGTCTAGTGCCATGTAACTTATCCCTGATGTCGTAACAGAGGTCCTATCATCCTGTCCCTCCTTCCTGTCAGCGTTTCCCATGTATTCCTTTCCTCACAGTTTCTGCAGGAAGCCTCCTCATTATTTACATTATCAGCCCTCCTAACTTTCAACAGTCTTCTGTAGCATCACATCTCTAATGCTTCGAAGCTCTTCTGTTCCGGTTTCCCGTCAGTATACGTTTCACTATCATATAATGCTGTGCTTAAAAGTACGTTCTGTCAAATTTTTCTTTTAAAAAAAATTATTATTTTCTCTGAAAATACTAGCATCATATTCACACTAGTCATAATATATCAACTGAAATAATCACATGGAAAATTTTTAGTGATTGAAAGAAATCAATTTTCGTAACAGAATACCTGAACCACAAAATGAACGCAGTGAATGAGACACTCTCTAGGTTAATTGAAAACCATCATTTATTGCAAGTGGTTGGCTGTCTTATTCATTTGCTAGTCTGTAACCGTTGCTGAAGTGCAGCCATGCTCAAAAGAGGTTGTTTTATAATTGTCATAAAGTGTCAGGTATTTCGTAACTCTATACTTACGGTTCCCCACAAACGTTGCCTTTCTAAACCCAAACCACGAATCAGAGCATCGGCAAAGAGCAAATTTTAGATTATTGTCTGTAGAGAGTTTATGAAAAACACTTTCCACAATTCTACTCCCGTCTCCTCTACCGGATGCGGCATTTTCTTCTAAATGGCAAACCATATGAGTCTGCAATAAAGCTAACTCTTTAATAAGAAACTCACGACATTTCAATAGCTAACCATAATTTATTTTCTTTTCTTTCATGTCCTCCTTCACTTTTAGCCGTTCTTCACCCATTCTTCTTTGCACATGTCCACAATTTTTCAGTTTTAGAGTATGTGTATCGGAATACATTTAACACTTTTTTTACTTACATTAAACCATTAGGGTTTCAATTTCAAAGGTAACAATGTATCTAATATAGTTTAATGTCTTGAAAAAGTTAGTGAACACCTGTTCCCAACCCACCACGTCAGCTTGACCAAAACCCTTCTCACGATAGCTGCAACTCTAACAGTACTTTGTAAGGTATTCAAAGGCAACAACGCTACCTTTATGCAGGCATGCGTATGTGGCAACACCGTTTAGCGACCAATATCCTTCCTGTTGTCGTGATCCATCAAAGATAGCAGTTATAACCCCATACAGATCAACGAACCAGAGATACAAATTCAAGACATCTCCAGACAAACATTATGTGCCAATTGACTGTCATCTCCTAACAGAAATTTGGCTGAATGTTCGTATCTCTGCGGCAAAAGAAAACTTTAATCACAAACATCGTGCTCAAAAGGGTTTTGGCTGATAACCCGATTGTTTAGAAAGTCAAACGAAGATATTTAAATGCGCACGTTCCGATATAGTAGTACGGAGTATCTGACAGCATAAATATGAAAGAAACGGTAATTTCTCGGGTATTAACTAGACCATGCCCTCAGTATTTCATCAAAAAGCAAGCAGTGGACTTCTATAAATAATCTGTTACGTTAATTAGAAAAAAAAGTCCACACGGCAGTTGATGAAGTAGCATGTAATTTCATCAGGGATACAAATTCATTTTTTCTAAGTAAATAAGGCAAGCACAATACTTGGTAATACTGAACTGAATTTGAGAAAATGTTTTGGAAGCGAACATAAACTCCTACACTATATCCTTATAAATCATATGCTCCTTGTGAATTTCAGAAAAGAATTATGTTTTAAGACACTGAAGTGCCTGTCTGAACAGTTGTTCCAACTAAACAACTACTCACACCCCTCTGTCATGGTGTACTGAAATCTTCAACCTAGTAACAAATGTATGTTCGGTCCGAAAGTAATATCAAAAGAATCATAGGTTTGGTGATGTACCATAAACTATAAAGAAATATTCTACTTTCGACAGTTATAAAACCGGTAACTGTTCCGTAATTCATATTCTCCTCTACACAAGGAAGAGTTTATGTTTTATCCCAAAATATATTCAGTTTGAGATTTCCTTGGCTTGATCAACGAGATCTTATTTACGCTTGTCAACTCACGTAACTTACACATGTAACTGTAACAATCAACACCGAAACTTACATTTTAATGACGAATAAAATAGGGAGATGTTAGCTATTTTATTTTAGAGTGTCAGCTACTGTTATTTAATATGTGCTATCCGCCAATTACTTTTCCCGTTATTTTGTATAGTGTATACGATGTATTGAAAGATTTAAGTAGTACTTTTCAAGCTATATGCTATCAAAGTACACATTCATTATTTTCCGATTCACTCGTCGCGGACAGAAATAAACTTCTATTAATTATCTCTTTCTAAGCAGACGAGATCAGCATGTGAAAATATGCAAGGGAGGCTAAAAGCTATAGTTTTTCTTTTTTTCGTGCTGCCCAAAGCAGAGCAAGTTGGGCACTGTAAATGTACTACACGATATGAAATGTATTTTCAAAATAAACGAGAAGACTTTAATTAATTCCAACTTGAGCTATCAGAATTACTCTGAATATAGGTTACTTTATTTCTTTTATTCCCAACTACAATATGTTGAACATTTAAGTCAGAAAAGCTATTGAGAATGCTAATAATAGCAGAATCTGACGTACGCTTTAAATCAGAAGTTAAATTAATTTTGAAATCAAATCATTATGGAAAATAAAAATCTGCTCATTTGTCCGGAATTTAAACAGAGATGCATAACATTCAGGTTCTTCATTAAACACAAGAACTGTTCGGAAATAAGGGCAGTTGTTATCTAAATAGTGTGAAACACTTAGTTCCATCTGAGGCTCTTATGGATTAATTTCTTTGTTAGATGTTCCACCTCTCTGACGGATTCTTTAATTTACTTAGACTGTTCTCATAGTACTTCTTTCAGTCCATTGAAACAATAGCTCTGTCATTCATAATGTAAAAATGCTTTTGAAATACGACATAGGATAATATTATGGAAATAAATAAGACAAGGTACATACGTTGACGCGGAATCTGTAATATTCATATTAGCTTTTTAAAACTGTAATATTATATCTTTTTTGTATGATTGAGACGCTTAATTCACTTGTAGTCACGCCAGCAGTTCTTAGTTCACATTGTAAATTGCGTACGTACAATGATATTTATTTGCCTGCATCTCAAGTTTAGACACTGAGATGACCGATTACGATTGTACCAGCAGTCGTCTTCAGACCTGAAACAGACAGGAAAAAAAAGTTTTTTATAAAAATTTCTAGCTACTTTGAATGAGAAACATATAGAAAGACAAAAGTGACAAAAAACGATAAACTTTTCGTTTGCGTATGTAACTGATTGTACATAGTACTATCAGCTACTGTCATTAAAACTATTGTGTGTCCTATAATGCTACTATTTAAGACAGAGAGAGACGTACGCCCGCTAGAGGGCACCACCGTATGGACAATCACGTAAATAATCGCATTAAGAAATGAACGGAAAATAAAAATAATGTGGAAGTTTAATTTAGAGTACTGAAAGTGCTCTGCAGCTAATAATAAATTTTTGGTATCTTCTCTTTCACTCTCTTTTCATTGCACTTGATCTGAACAGATATAACTTTCATGAATAAAATTTTTTCGATCTATTTTAGATCTGTAGATGATTACTAGCACAATCGAAACTGGTTATATCACTCTATAAATTTGCTGTGCAGATAAATAAGAATGTTTGTACCGAAAATCACTATTCCACATGCGTGACCTTGTGAAAGTAGCTTAAGTAGTTTTGTTCGTAATAAATCATGGAACAGGAAATGATACATCACTGCCTACTAAAGTAACTGAATAAAAACATGGAAAGGAGACTCTCTGTGGACATTACGGGTTAAAAGCAGTCACATATACATTTATTTCAACTGTTTGATTCCTTTTTAGTCTTAAGGAAACGGCTCAAATAACTTGACTAAAGTGGTACATAGAACTCCAGCATGAAGGAATGGTCGGCATTTATTTTCAGTATTGTGCAGTAGTGGCTGAATAACAAGTAGAAAATTGGATATTGTAATGTGATGAAACATCACATATTTTTCTAGTGAGTGCAAGAGACAGGAATCCTAGATTCAAATAACAAAAAGTACTCATGAAAAGAGTCACTCCTGACAATTCTTAAGCAATAGGGAGAATTCAGACGCGCAAGTAAAGAGGCCGAGGAAGTTCTCAGTTACGCTAAGTCAGTCCTAGAAATTAGTCGTTGCAGTAATAGACGTTTACGAAAGCATTCCGAAAGAAGTGCTGGAGACACAATAGAAGCGGAGGTAGCTCATCGATGAGTACGAATTGAAAGCAATTCCGATCCTGGCGTCATACTTACCACTTGATACAATTCACATGGAGTTTCAGACAAAGCAAGCATGAGTTAACCTCATTGTCGGTCGAGAAAGGTGGCACAGTCATTATCATATTGGAGTCCCATTCGGGAGGACGACGGTTCAACCCCGCTTCTTTACAGCCTCATAGATTCAGGCAAATACAGGGATGGATCCTTTGAAAGGGCACGGCCGATTTCCTTCCCCATCCTTCCCTTATGCGAGCCTGTGCCCCGTATCTAATGACCTCGTTATCGACGGGACGTTTAGCACTAATATCCTCCTCCTCTGAAGAAGAAGTAAACATTTTTAGGTACTGAAACGGCAATGCACAATTTACGTTGAATAATCAATTAGAATTAAAGCACCATACCATTCTGGCTTACTTTGTCTATATTATTGTGTATTGGCAGGTATAAAAATTCAGTATTATTCTGGCTTGTAAAGGGAGCGACCCAGCGTTCCTAGTCATGAGTACATCACTTCACATCGTCCCCAGGATGGTGCCCGTTCCACCAGCATCTTAGTCGTCTATGTCGCCGGTGTTGGCCGCTTCTGTCGTTCCAAACATCGGTAATACACTGTCACGTTCTTCTTGTTTCTTCTTTTTAGATGCAGACAAACTTCAAGCGGCTTGAAAAAAAAAAAATAGTTCAGATGGCTCTGAGCACTATGGGACTTAACATCTTTGGTCATCAGTCCCCTAGAACTTATAACTACTTACACCTAACTAACCTAAGGACATCACACACATCCACGCCCGAGGCAGGATTCGAACCTGCGACCGTAGCGGTCACGCGGTTTCAGACTGAAGTGCTTAGAACCGCACGGCCACAACGGCCGGCATTAAGCAGCTTGCAGCCAAATTGCGTGCTTAAGGAATATCGTCTCAGTACTATGACTGGATTCAGACACATCATAGGTCAGAGAGGTCACAGTTCATAGTAACTGCAAGAAAGTCATCGATTAAAACAGAAAGATTTCCTGTGTTCCCCAAGGTAGTGTTACAGGCACTCTGATGTTCCTTATCTACAGGGTGTCCCATTTATCTTGACCATCCTAAACATTTTTAAATGGCACCCTGTAATTTTTACTCGGTACGTCATGTCCTCCCCTAAAGGCCTATTGAAAAATGTATCACAGAGTACCATTCACTGAAACTCAACGTTTTTAAATACATAACACAACAATGACGTTGACGCTCCCAGTCCTTGGTGCAGGTACTCGGAGTAATGGAACACATCCACGAGCTGAAGTTAACAGAGGACAAATGTAAACATAAGTAGAATGCACACCAGTCATTCCGACACCCATCGTCAATTGAAGAGCTGTGTGAGTAGAATGAACACTAACGAAGAGAAGGTAGGGGGAATGTAAGTTAGCAGAACAGTAATTGCAATACCGTTTTCTTATGTACGGGTACATTTTGTGCAGTAGTTTAGTACTTTTAAATACTGTTGTGCAGAGTAGGGATACAGTAAAGGCCGTCCTTCCTACAAACTGCATCGACACAACGTTTCCATTATTGTTGTTGCAGAAGGTAGACGAAATGCTACGCAGGCAGCACGGAATTGTACAGAGAGTGATATCCTGACAAGAACCCACCTTCCCGACGAATGTTTTCTTGTCTTGTTGCAATGCTTTAGGAAACGGGAAGTTTCAATCCACGACAACGAAATTGTCGAAGCACTCGCACAGACGAAGCTGCCGAAGTTACTGTTCTTGCTTTCTTTACTGCGAATCCACATGTGAGCACACGACACCTTGAACACGAGATTGCCATTCCTAAAACCAGTGTACCCGTTCCCCGTACATCATATTGTTACACGTCACCGGTTCCATCCTTACCACGTACACCTACATCAAGAATTGCATGGGAATGATTTCCAGAACCGTGTTCAGTTCTGTCAGTGGGCACTGCAGCAGATCCTCGCCAACTCGAACTACTTCTCCAATGTCCTATTTAACGGTGAATGTTCCTCCTCAAACAAAGGACAGGTAAATACAAGGAGCATGCATTATTGGTCCAGCAACAACCCACGATGACTTAGAACATCAGCGTCAATGGAGAGTTAACGTCTGGTGTGTGATGCTTGGTACTACAATTATAGGCTATTATTTCATCAATGGTAGTCTAAAAGGCACAGTGTATGCCAACTTCCTCAGACGAATTCTTCCTCCTCTTCTGGATGAAGTGCCGCTAAGAACCAGAATGCTTATGTGGTATCACCACGATGGATGTCCAGCACACAGTGCCTGTGTGCACGACGTGCTCTGAACCGAAGGTATCCTGCCAGATGGGTTGGTCGAGGAGGAACAGCTACTTGGCCTGCTAGGTCTCCTGATTCAAATCCTCTGGACTTTTTTCTTTGGGGATGCATTAAAGACGTTGTCTATTGCGATATTCCAACGACTCCAGAGGACATGCGGGAACGCATCTTGCTTGCTTGTAGTTCTCTTCAGCAGGCAACACTAGAAGCAGTAAATAATTTTTTCATTCAACGAGTGCACCAGAGTATCGGTATATCGGTGTCCAGGGTCACCACTTCGAGCACTTTTGAATGTTCTACTCTTGGACTGTGGTACAGCAAAGGCAGAGTCAATTTTGTGTTATATACACTCCTGGAAATTGAAATAAGAACACCGTGAATTCATTGTCCCAGGAAGGGGAAACTTTATTGACACATTCCTGGGGTCAGATACATCACATGATCACACTGACAGAACCACAGGCACATAGACACAGGCAACAGATCATGCACAATGTCGGCACTAGTACAGTGTATATCCACCTTTCGCAGCAATGCAGGCTGCTATTCTCCCATGGAGACGATCGTAGAGATGCTGGATGTAGTCCTGTGGAACGGCTTGCCATGCCATTTCCACCTGGCGCCTCAGTTGGACCAGCGTTCGTGCTGGACGTGCAGACCGCGTGAGACGACGCTTCATCCAGTCCCAAACATGCTCAATGGGGGACAGATCCGGAGATCTTGCTGGCCAGGGTAGTTGACTTACACCTTCTAGAGCACGTTGGGTGGCACGGGATACATGCGGACGTGCATTGTCCTGTTGGAACAGCAAGTTCCCTTGCCGGTCTAGGAATGGTAGAACGATGGGTTCGATGACGGTTTGGATGTACCGTGCACTATTCAGTATCCCCTCCACGATCACCAGTGGTGTACGGCCAGTGTAGGAGATCGCTCCCCACACCATGATGCCGGGTGTTGGCCCTGTGTGCCTCGGTCGTATGCAGTCCTGATTGTGGCGCTCACCTGCACGGCGCCAAACACGCATACGACCATCATTGGCACCAAGGCAGAAGCGACTCTCATCGCTGAAGACGACACGTCTCCATTCGTCCCTCCATTCACTCCTGTCGCGACACCACTGGAGGCGGGCTGCACGATGTTGGGGCGTGAGCAGAAGACGGCCTAACGGTGTGCGGGACCGTAGCCCAGCTTCATGGAGACGGTTGCGAATGGTCCTCGCCGATACCCCAGGAGCAAGAGTGTCCCTAATTTGCTGGGAAGTGGCGGTGCGATCCCCTACGGCACTGCGTTGGATCCTACGGTCTTGGCGTGCATCCGTGCGTCGCTGCGGTCCGGTCCCAGGTCGACGGGCACGTGCACCTTCCGCCGACCACTGGCGACAACATCGATGTACTGTGGAGACCTCACGCCCCACGTGTTGAGCAATTCGGCGGTACGTCCACTCGGCCTCCCGCATGCCCACTATACGCCCTCGCTCAAAGTGCGTCAACTGCACATACGGTTCACGTCCACGCTGTCGCGGCATGCTACCAGTGTTAAAGACTGCGATGGAGCTCCGTATGCCACGGTAAACTGGCTGACACTGACGGCGGCGGTGCACAAATGCTGCGCAGCTAGCGCCATTCGACGGCCAACACCGCGGTTCCTGGTGTGTCCGCTGTGCCGTGCGTGTGATCATTGCTTGTACAGCCCTCTCGCAGTGTCCGGAGCAAGTATGGTGGGTCTGACACACCGGCGTCAATGTGTTCTTTTTTCCATTTCCCGGAGTGTATTTACTTTGTTTTCATTTGGTTTCTGACTACTCCGACAAGAGGACGAGTTTGTGATCCTGGGCTCAAAGTCAGTGTTGTGTTACGTAATTAATAAGTTGTGTTTCAGTGAATGGTACTCTGTGATACATTTTTGAATAGGTCTTTATGAGAGAAAATTGTTCACCAAATATAAAATACAGGGTGCCATTTAAAAAAGTCATACCGCTGTTTACATCTTTGTAATAAACAAAGCTACAACGAAGGCAGTCATGGTGATTGATATCCCCCTGACGGCGAAAGAACATTTGCTTAAAACATTTTGTAATTTGCATCTGGACAAACAGCTATTTAGGGTGGTCAAGATAAATGTGGCACCCTGTATATAAGCGATATAGAAGACAATCTGAGCAACGTCCTTAGGCCGTTAACAGATGTTTCTGTCGTTTGTCGTCTAGTAAAATCATCAGAAGATCTAAATCAATTGCCAAACGGTTTAGAAAAGATATCTGTATGGTGTGAAATTTGGAAATTAACCCTAAAGAACGAAAAATGTGAGGTCATCCACATGAGTGGGGAAGGGAATAATTTAAACGTCGGTTATACGATAAATCAATCAAATCTGAAGTGAATAAATTCAACTAAATACTTAGGAATTACAATTGCGAACAGCTTAAATTGGAAAGAATACACAGAAAATGTAGCCGGGAAGGTGAAACAAAGGATGAATGCGTTCTATTGGCACTTAGAAGATGCAACTGTTCTGCTGCCTATACTACGCTTGTCCGTTCTCTTTTGGAGTAATGCTGCACGGTGTGAGATCCTTAACAGGTAGGATTAACACAGTATATCGAGGAAGTTCGAAGAAGTGCAGCACGTTTTGTGTTATCGTGAAATAGATGAGAGTGTGTCACGGTCATGATACAGAAATTGAAGTGAAAATCATTTTCGTTGCGGCGGTATCTTCCCACGAAATTTCGATTACCAACTTTCTCCTCCGAACGTGAAAAAATTTTGTTGATGCGGACCTACATAGGGAGAAACAAACATCATAAGGAAATAAGGGAAATGAGAGCTCGCACGGGAAGATATGGGTATTCGTTTTTTCCGCGAGCTGTTCCAGATTGCAATAATAGAGAATTAGTGTGAAATTAGTCCCATGAACCCTCTGCCAGGCGCTCAGGAGTGATTTGCTGAATAGCCATGTGGTGTAGATATAGATGCAAGACAAGGGACCTTTCGCTCGTCTATATAAAGTGACAATTTTCACTGCATAATATATCTTGACTAGGAGGGATGGGCAGACCTAAGGCGGTTTAATATTGTGAGTATACTTTCGATATCACCTTCGTTAATTTTACTATACATAAAGTTGACACATTGTATGCCTCTTTAGCAGGAAGGCTGCACCCGATGATGCGTGTTTAGACCACATAATCGGTTGTGTATCAATAAAACAAGAATTTTACCAGCTGTCAGCGCAGCTCGTCTTAGCATCATCTCTTTCAACAGTTGTGGATGGCCTGAATATAAAATACTTTGTGAATATTCAGCAACTTTCCAGTAGGCTTCCATCGGATTTGAGAAAAAAGAGAGTGATAGATCGCAAACCTTCTGATCTAAGTTGAAATGGTGTCCTTGTGTCACAATCCTTCTATTCTGTACAGGAGTTCCTCCAAGTAATTGCGAACTTCCTCTGTGATGGTTTATTTATTAGTGTGCACCCACCGAATTTTCTGATGTATCATCCTTTTGTTCTTTTACTTACAAATTTTGTAATCATCGTTATGTAAACTATTACCCGGTGGCTATAGCTGTCATGTTTCTCCGGAATTAGTAACTAAATAAAACAAAATGGGGAGTTGTTTCTTAGTATCGAGCATAAGTGTGTCGTATTGTACTCGGAACTAGGGGAGTACCCAGATAAGTCAGGAATATATCGTAATTAAACAAGAAATGGGCCATGATAAAACAAATATTACATTGCTGTGCAACTGCAGTTATAGTTAGAAGTTAATGGAGTAACAGGGGAAATAGCAGCAGTTATGCTGTTTTAAAAGCGATGTTCGTGCTAGACTTTCTTGTGTGTTTCTATAACGGTTGGTTTTCCGGGCTATATCAGTGAAAAGGAGGAGAACTGAAAAAATAAAAGAGGGATCTTCAAAACGACAAGTTGTAGGATCGATTTAACCTTGTTCTACATCCTTTGTCGACGCGCCCGCCGTAACTTTAACATGTTTCAGCAAAGTTTCTATTTGTACAGTTGGCAAGGCAATAGCTGGAGACAAGACTTCTCTTTCCAAAACAAGGCAGCGCCGCCATGGGGAGAGGGACTGTGTAGCAAGAGGGACGGGTGGACACCAGAGGGGTGTCGCGGGGGTGGGACTGGGGAGAGGGATTGAGCAGACGCGGGGGCAGCACAAAGGAAATTTTTCAAGTCCGAACCGGGGGAACGCGTCCGAGCTACGCGCTTTCCGGCTATCCTCCTCACGTTCCACTTTGCAATATCGGCCAGCGAGGGGTACAGGTAAGCCAGTTAGCGGACCCCCTGCCGCCTGCACTATGATCCGTATCAACCGGCCTGCGACCAATTTCCTAAAAAGCTTTTCCTCAGCCAGGCTCTTGCCTCTGTTTCCGGCGTCCGAGCGGACCGCCAGCTAGCCGTCTGTGCACAGATCTCGGTTTGTCAAACGGAGGGTGGGGAATACGGGGAGGTGGGTGGTGGTGGTGGGGAAGAATGTAGCTAGGTGGGGAAGGGCTGAAAAAGAGAAGGGGGTGCGTGTGGGCAGGGAAAGAAGCCAGCAATGCTAAAAACTGCGAAGGCGGTGGCGTCGCGGGCGGTTTCCGACGAGGAAAGGCCGCGGGAGAAAGGGGTGGGAGTTGGTTTAGAGGAAGGGGGCACGGGGTAGACTGTTGGTGGCGGCTGGGAGGGAGGAATGCTTTACGGTCTCGAGTGTTTCCTTCTTATTTTCCATTTTAAATGGAACGTTTCGCCGTACTCTCGTCTGGTTGCGCGCTTTTATGGTCCGGAAGTTGATGTGACGGACATTGTGCCGCTGCCAAATTGGAAGCCGGGCCGAGCCGCCCCTCGATTCCGCCGGTCCGGCCAAACCGCTACCCCCCCCCCTCGTACCCCTCTCCCCCCCTCCCACACCCACCGCGCCACACAAACACCGCCTCTGCGCTCTCTTTATTTCTGCAGAACTCACAGGCGCGTCGACACACACAAGGGATCGGCGTAGGCTCGTGACTGCGGTGCTGGATTTCCTGACAAGTTGGAGTGGTCTCAGGCACTTGTGCAAGATGAAAGGCCACTTTATGTCGTCATCTTGTCCTAACAAGTGTTATGAATGTTCCTAAATTTTTCGTTTCTTGTTCAGCCGAGCTGGTAATTCTTGAGACACGTCAAACGGCATCGGATGAAAGTCTGTGGCCCCAACGCACTGAATTGCGGTTTATTTTGAAAGTCCATATGATATATCCTACTAACGCGGTCGTTCATAGAGTGGAATACATAGGAATGTTACATGAGTGCCCCTAGTGACTCTGCTGGAAATCTTGGTAGTCAGTGTTGAGGGGCCGATGTGCAAAGTAATTCTTAAAGTGGTATTTCTAAAGATCATACGTCTGTGTGAAAGTGGAAAGATACAATTTTAAAACAGAGTCAGGACTTTTGAACCACACATCAGGCAAGTTTCTGAGAAAACCCCAGATGGGATTACCTTGGAACTGTTGCAGTTCCACCATTCACTGTACCAAGGGAAACCTTCCGGTAACTTTGGTCAGAATCCGGTAGATGAGAACTTTTGATATTGACTTCAAGGACGATACATCCCAGACGAAAACTCTGAAAGTCCAGCGTACGTGAAAGTGTATTTTTGTAAAACTAGCAACGTCGTTGCACTACTCGACATTCGCGACATACCTACGTTGCTGTCGATTGCATCTAGAAGGCCACCGGAGCAACACCGTCGTCATCAACAGCGAGCTCTTCACCACGCAGTGGTTCTGTCAGTCTTCGGTGGAGAAACAAATGGTTCTTCGAACACCTGCCAGTCAGAAATGGCTAAAACATTTCATTACCGTATGCCTGGACTTGGATTTGGCCTTCTCTTTAATTATTCTTTGCTCAGTGACATGTAAACAGCTCTGTCTTTCTTAAATTCTTCCGCAAAGTTCTTCTCTGACTTTAAGATCCACAGAACAAGAAGTGAACAGTTAGCCACAATTCCATGAGAGGTGAGAACGAACGTTTTTGTAGAGCAGAGGTTGTACGCATTTCGCTATCATTCCTCGCCTCTCCTTCTTGACCTCAGGACCAAGTTGTCAGGAACTTTAAGTAATAGTGCTTCATAATGGCATGTACCTGTGCAGTGTAGTCGGAGAAAATAACCTCTTGACAATCCCAAAGAGAGGCACCATTATCTTCCTCGAAACGGACTCTGCGTTTCCCTTCGTTGTCCCATTTTTTTCTCTCCTATTCGTTTCGGAGTCAGTATGGGGAATCCAAAAGTTGTGGTGTCGTAATCAGATAGCTGAAAAAATAGTCCACATCTCTCTTACGCGTGCCCGCATCTCGTGGTCGTGCGGTAGCGTTCTCGCTTCCCACGCCCGGGTTCCCGGGTTCGATTCCCGGCAGGGTCGTCAGGGATTTTCTCTGGCTCGTGATGGCTGGGTGTTGTGTGCTGTCCTTAGGTTAGTTAGGTTTAAGTAGATCTAAGTTCTAGGGGACTTATGACCACAGCAGTTGAGTCCCATAGTGCTCAGAGCCATTTGAACCATTCTTTTCTCTTACGCGTTCTCAATATTTCCTCCGTAGATGTTATGGTGCTCCTTTTAGTTAAGAGTATCGCAGCCATTAAAGAAATCTGTAACTCACATTTATGCTGCTCGTCAGGTGTTCGGTTGCTGCTTGTTTTCAGTCTACTTCGAACACCTGCCAGTCAGAATTGGCTAAAAAAATGCATTACCGAATGCCTGGATTTTGAATTGGTCTTCTCTTTAATTATTCTTTCCTCAGTGACATGTATACAGCTCTACCTTTTCTAGTATTCTTCCGCAAAGCTCTTCTCCGACTTTAAGATCCACAGAACAACATTTACAGTTTAGAATCATTAATTAGTTAACTTCTTCAATGTTCTTGCCTTACAGGAACTGCACCCAACCATTATACTTGAGTGCTAGCAAATATTACATGATACTCGCTCCCCCTTCCACTCCATCCACATTCCCGATCCCACCATCCATCATCCATATTAGCGCCTTACCAAAGTCTCATTTCTAAAACGCCGAAAGATAAATGACAGTTTTTGTAGGTGTCTTATTAAACCACGAACCAATAATGAGTCAGCGAGAGTATTGATACCGTTTACTTCTTACAGTTTTTTAATGAATGATAAAACAATTCTCAGTGCATGACGAGTGCCACGTACAACTTCTTATCAGAAAATAAAACTAACATTCCACTTTGAGGATAGCCGTTACGAAACCTGCTTCCTCTGCTCCATTTCTACCCATAGCAAAATTTGCTTCACCAACGTCCTGTACCCACTATTTTATTATTTGGAAATGAAAATTTCTGCCAGATTATTCACCAGATATTACTTGCTGGGCAGCCACCGCAATATCATGGCTCTATTACCCGGCCTAAGGCCACGTTCTATTTCTCGCTCTCAAAATTCCGTTTTTTCCTTTTTTTTATTTCATTTCCAGGATCCTCCATTGACGATTCGCTAGGAACCTAATACACAAACATACACACATTCTTGGCCACGTACCAATTTAAGTCGTGTTTCCCTTCTCAGAGTATTATTGACAATCAGTGTTCATATATTACGAACAACCAAGATTCGCAGGTTTTAGGCATCACAGTTTTTGTATCATTTACGCACAGTCGTGTTTCTTAACAGAAGTTCGAGTTTGACAATATTTCAAACGCAATCAGTGATTACTAACAACAACCATTTAATACATTGAAATCTACTCATTTCAGTTTTATTCCTCTACGTCTGAGCTCTGGTATTTTAAATAAACACATTAATTTCGGGAAGGATCATCATTAGATAACAACCAACCGTATGTATACTCGTATTACAGCCCTTTCTTTCCCTCTGCTGATATTCCCACTTCCCATTGCCCCGATGACGTCCTATGATCACGCTATCATTACTTCTTTTTTTCGGGTGGGGAGGGGCTGGACGGACTGAATTGTTTGATGCAGCCCGTTAAGTATTTGTCTTGTTTACTAATCTCTTAATGTTAGAGTAGATATCGCATCCGAAGTCCTTAACTATTGTTGGATGTGTTCCGGTCCAGTCTCCACACACACACACATACTTCTAAGTTTCCTGAAACAAGTAAGGTGGAAGTCGTTTTGTGGGAATGATCCCATCATTCCGACTCTTTTTGTCTATGTTTTCCAAATTGTCTGCGAAGAACCTCGTCACTCCTTATTTCATTCAATTTTCACCATCCTACTATAATTCCGTATCTTAATTACGAGGGTCACCCAGAAATTAATACACTGCATTTTCTTTCTCAGCCGAAGACAATGCTACGAATGAGGAACGTGACGTATGTATTATTTGAAGTCTACTGAGTGAGCGCGCCAAATTTCCGTCACTTCCGACACACAGCGTGGATGCAGGACAGTTTCAAAATGGCTTCTGTAGGTGATGTACGTTACAAGCTAATTGCCGTCATTCAGTTTCCCACTGCAGAGAAAGAAACAGTGGGGGATATTCACAAAAGCTCGTGAAAAGTCTATGGAGCATTTGCTGTTGACAGGAGTACATTTAGTCGCTGGGCAGGGAGAGATGGGTTATCAGAAGGCGGTTCGGTGGAGCCCCAAGATTTGCAGCGGTCGGGGAGACCATCCACGGCTGTCACACGTGACAAGTTGCACCGAGCTGGTGTTGTCAGTCGCGAGGACAACTGATTATGACTCGGCAGTTGGATCTGTATCTGTCAACCACCAAAGGAAGTGTGGATGCACAAGTCTGAGGACTACTGGACACATCGCAAAACAGGGTTGGATGATGTTACCCCATCCATCCTACAGCGCTGACCTAGCCCCTTCCACTTGTTCGGGTCATTGAAGGATGCCATTCGTGAAAGACATTTTCAAGACGATGAGGAGGTGATTCACACGGTGAAGCACTGGTTCTGCCACCAGGAAAAGGATTCGTAACGACACGGCGCACACGCCCTTGTTTCGGGCTGGAGGAAGGCAATAGAACGGAAAAGAGATTACATGGAAAAATAGCCTGTATAGATAAAACATCATTCTTTCTTTTGCGTAAGTCTCATTACGTTCAAAGAAGAATTCTTGAAAAAAAATGCCGCCCGCTACTTTCTGGGCTACTCTCGTACTCCGACTCTGCTATTTTCCTGTTCTTCATCAGACAATGATTTACTTCCGTAGAGTTCTGCGCTCCAGGCGATGTTGTCAGAAATAATTTCCTCAGATTAGTGTTCGGTAATTTAGCGAGGTATATCCTATTTGGCAGTGGTAGTGTGCCTAAGTTCGTCCGCCATATGCTAGTTGCCATGCAGTTTAGCATAATTCCTTCACTACGCTAGTATTTTCATGTTTATCGCGAATCTGATTTCTGTTAATCCATTCGTAGATGTCGGGCAAAAATATGTGTACACCAAAAAACACAACGCATCACCAACCTTGTGCGATTTAGGAAATCAGTTGGCATCATAAGCAGCTTCCAATCGTCTCTGAATAGACAAACAAATAAAATTTCTGCTTGGTTTTCGAGGGAATGGCATTCATCGTGCAAAACAGTAGCATTCTCAAGTAAAGAGGATGGAGGTAAATACCGATCACGCTCTCTTCTCCTCAGAGTAGATTACAAAGGTTCAGAAAGTTTGAGATGACAATATTCTTCTTCGTGCTCATAATAAAACTTTCCTCTTGGGGTGGACCTGACCAGCCAAAACCATCACATAAACTTTGGATGGACCTCATCAGCCAAAATTGTCACATAATCCATGGCACTAACATGAACTTGCACAGTAACCAAAAAGCCCACGGAATACCACGACATGGCTGCCCAGGCCATCAGCGACCTTTACCAGAAGTTGGAAACACACTCACCCTACCATATGACTGTCTTCCATTGCTCCATAGTCCAGATTTCATGGCTTCGTCATCACGTTTTGCTGTTACGGGCATTTACTTAACAAATAAGTGGTTTTGATCCCTGAGCTCGCCATGCAGTTCCTTGCTTTCGGAGCTCTCTTCGTGTTCTTTTGGTGCTGGCAGGATTCGCGAGTGCGACTTTCAGTTTTGATGTGACTTTCGCAGGTGTCGTCCTCTTATTTTTCGTCACAGTCTTCTTCAATGACCGTCTGTCGCGATCTTCAGACACACACTTTACTCGGCGTTGTGACTTATCAGGCGGTGTATCTCCACTTTCCTTGTATGCAGTACGAATTTTCGATTCTGTGCCTCTGAAAATACAAAACGCTTCCGCTACCTTGATTACGGAACCACGCTGCATAAGAGTACCGACAGTTTTCCTACGTTCGAATTCATTTAGCTCCGACATAATGCACTCAGAACATCACAGAACACTGATCTGACTACTGCTGACTATTGCAACGTATTGAGGACACTGGACCGGTGTCATTTGTGGTCGATTACCACAGTGTAACCTGCGAGCTTGGCTAGCACCTGCACTTCTGTTCAAGCGTGAGCTGTCGTGTTGTTCCCTTATTTTTGTTCAACCCCTGTAATTTTCGCCCTTCTTTGATTTGCTCTCCATCCATTTTCTATTCTCGACAGACTGTTTATTCGAATTAAAATATTTTATTGTTCTTCTATATCTACATCCATACTCCGCAAGCCACCTGACGGTGTGTGGCGGAGGGTACTTTGAGTACCTCTATCGTTTCTCCCTTCTATTCCAGTCTAGTATTGTTCGTGGAAAGAAAGATTGTCGGTATGCCCCTGTGTGGGCTCTAATCTCTCTGATTTTATCCTCCTGGTCTCTTCGCGAGATATACGTAGGAAGGAGCAATATACTGCTTGACTCCTCGGTGAAGGTATGTTGTAGAAACTTCAACAAAAGCCCGTACCGAGCTACTGAGCGTCTCTCCTGCAGAGTCTTGCACTGGAGTTTATCTATCATCTCCGTAACGCTTTCGAGATTACTAAATGATCCTCTAACGAAGCGCGCTGCTGTCCGTTGGGTCGTCTCTATCTCTCCTATCAACCCTATCTGGTACGGATCCCACACTACTGAGCAGTATTCAGGCAGTGGGCGTACAAGCGTACTTCCTTTGTTTTCGGATTGCATTTCCTTAGGATTCTTCCAATAAATCTCAGTCTCTCATCTGCTTTACCGATGATCAACTTTATATGATCATTCCATTTTAAATCACTCCTAATGCCTACTCACTTCCCCCATGAACCATGGACCTTGCCGTTGGTGGGGAGGCTTGCGTGCCTCAGCGATACAGATGGCCGTACCGCAGGTGCAACCACAACGGAGGGGTATCTGTTGAGAGGCCAGACAAACATGTGGTTCCTGAAGAGGGGCAGCAGCCTTTTCAGTAGTTGCAGGGGCAACAGTCTGGATGATTGACTGATCTGGCCTTGTAACATTAACCAAAACGGCCTTGCTGTGCTGGTACTGCGAACGGCTGAAAGCAAGGGGAAACTACAGCCGTAATTTTTCCCGAGGACATGCAGCTTTACTGTATGATTAAATGATGATGGCGTCCTCTTGGGTAAAATATTCCGGAGGTAAAATAGTCCCCCATTCGGATCTCCGGGCGGGGACTACTCAAGAGGACGTCGTTATCAGGAGAAAGAAAACTGGCGTTTACGGATCGGAGCGTGGAATGTCAGATCCCTTAATCGGGCAGGTAGGTTAGAAAATTTAAAAAGGGAAATGGAGAGGTTAAAGTTAGATATAGTGGGAATTAGTGAAGTTCGGTGGCAAGAGGAACAAGACTTTTGGTCAGGTGATTACAGGGTTATAAATACAAAATCAAATAGGGGTAATGCAGGAGTAGGTTTAATAATGAATAAAAAAATAGGAGTGCGGGTTAGCTACTACAAACAGCATAGTGAACGCATTATTGTGGCCAAGATAGACACAAAGCCCATGCCTACTACAGTAGTACAAGTTTATATGCCAACTAGCTCTGCAGATGATGAAGAAATTGATGAAATGTATGACGAGATAAAAGAAATTATTCAGGTAGTGAAGGGAGACGAAAATTTAATAGTCATGGGTGACTGGAATTCGTCAGTAGGAAAAGGGAGAGAAGGAAACATAGTAGGTGAATATGGATTGGGGGGAAGAAATGAAAGAGGAAGCCGCCTTGTAGAATTTTGCACAGAGCATAACTTAATCATAGCTAACAATTGGTTCAAGAATCATAAAAGAAGGTTGTATACCTGGAAGAATCCTGGAGATACTAATAGGTATCAGATAGATTATATAATGGTAAGACAGAGATTTAGGAACCAGGTTTTAAATTGTAAGACATTTCCAGGGGCAGATGTGGATTCTGACCACAATCTATTGGTTATGAACTGCAGATTGAAACTGAAGAAACTGCAAAAAGGTGGGAATTTAAGGAGATGGGACCTGGATAAACTGAAAGAACCAGAGGTTGTAGAGAGTTTCAGGGAGAGCATAAGGGAACAATTGACAGGAATGGGGGAAAGAAATACAGTAGAAGAAGAATGGGTAGCTCTGAGGGATGAAGTAGTGAAGGCAGCAGAGGATCAAGTAGGTAAAAAGACGAGGGCTAATAGAAATCCTTGGGTAACAGAAGAAATATTGAATTTAATTGATGAAAGGAGGAAATATAAAAATGCAGTAAATGAAGCAGGCCAAAGGGAATACAAACGTCTCAAAAATGAGATCGACAGAAAGTGCAAAATGGCTAAGCAGGGATGGCTAGAGGACAAATGTAAGGATGTAGAGGCTTGTCTCACTAGGGGTAAGATAGATACTGCCTACAGGAAAATTAAAGAGACCTTTGGAGAGAAGAGAACCACTTGTATGAATATCAAGAGCTCAGATGGCAACCCAGTTCTAAGCAAAGAAGGGAAGGCAGAAAGGTGGAAGGAGTATATAGAGGGTTTATACAAGTGCGATGTACTTGAGGACAGTATTATGGAAGTGGAAGAGGATGTAGATGAAGATGAAATGGGAGATAAGATACTGCGTGAAGAGTTTGACAGAGCACTGAAAGACCTGAGTCGAAACAAGGCCCCGGGAGTAGACAACATTCCATTAGAACTACTGATGGCCTTGGGAGAGCCAGTCATGACAAAACTCTACCATCTGGTGAGCAAGATGTATGAGACTGGCGAAATACCCACAGACTTCAAGAAGAATATAATAATTCCAATACCAAAGAAAGCAGGTGTTGACAGATGTGGAAATTACCGAACTATCAGTTTAATAAGTCACAGCTGCAAAATACTAACGCGAATTCTTTACAGACGAATGGAAAAACTGGTAGAACGGACCTCGGAGAAGATCAGTTTGGATTCCGTGGAAATGTTGGAACACGTGAGGCAATACTAACCTTACGACTTATCTTAGAAGAAAGATTAAGAAAAGGCAAACCTACGTTTCTAGCATTTGTAGACTTAGAGAAAGCTTTTGACAACGTTAACTGGAATACTCTCTTTCAAATTCTGAAGGTAGCAGGGGTAAAATACAGGGAGCGAAAGGCTATTTACAATTTGTACAGAAACCAGATGGCAGTTATAAGAGTCGAGGGGCATGAAAGGGAAGCAGTGGTTGGGAAAGGAGTGAGACATGGTTGTAGCCTCTGCCCGATGTTATTCAATCTGTATATTGAGCAAGCAGTAAAGGAAACAAAAGAAAAATTCGGAGTAGGTATTAAAATTCATGGAGAAGAAGTAAAAACTTTGAGGTTCGCCGATGACATTGTAATTCTGTCAGAGACAGCAAAGGACTTGGAAGAGCAGTTGAACGGAATGGACAGTGTCTTGAAAGGAGGATATAAGATGAACATCAACAAAAGCAAAACGAGGATAATGGAATGTAGCCAAATTAAATCGGGTGATGCTGAGGGGATTAGATTAGGAAATGAGACACTTAAAGTAGTAAAGGAGTTTTGCTATTTAGGGAGTAAAATAACTGATGATGGTCGAAGTAGAGAGGATATAAAATGTAGACTGGCAATGGCAAGGAAAGCGTTTCTGAAGAAGAGAAATTTGTTAACATCGAGTATAGATTTAAGTGTCAGGAAGTCGTTTCTGAAAGTATTTGTATGGAGTGTAGCCATGTATGGAAGTGAAACATGGACGATAACCAGTTTGGACAAGAAGAGAATAGAAGCTTTCGAAATGTGGTGTTACAGAAGAATGCTCAAGATAAGGTGGGTAGATCACGTAACTAATGAGGAGGTATTGAATAGGATTGGGGAGAAGAGAAGTTTGTGGCATAACTTGACTAGAAGAAGGGATCGGTTGGTAGGACATGTTTTGAGGCATCAAGGGATCACAAATTTAGCATTGGAGGGCAGCGTGGAGGGTAAAAATCGTAGAGGGAGACCAAGAGATCAATACACTAAGCAGATTCAGAAGGATGTAGGTTGCAGTAGGTACTGGGAGATGAAGATGCTTGCACAGGATAGAGTAGCATGGAGAGCTGCATCAAACCAGTCTCAGGACTGAAGACCACAACAACAACAACAACAATGCCTACTCCCAGATAATTTATACAATTAACGTATCTTCGTATCGTTAACTGAGGATAACAATATTATCGGTTGACTTATCCTTTCACAACAAATTTTTCCCTATTCCTGATCGTTTTATTTACGTCACTGCTTCTTCAAGTGCAGGTTGAACAATACGGTATTAATAACACAGGTAAACATCGCTAACTCGCTACAGTCTCATCGTAAAAAGCGGAACTGCTGTTTTCAGTTTCCGTACGTCCATCTTCTGAATAAAATCGTAGAGGGAGACCAAGAGATCAATACACTAAGCAGATTCAGAAGGATGTAGGTTGCAGTAGGTACTGGGAGATGAAGATGCTTGCACAGGATAGAGTAGCATGGAGAGCTGCATCAAACCAGTCTCAGGACTGAAGACCACAACAACAACAACAACAATGCCTACTCCCAGATAATTTATACAATTAACGTATCTTCGTATCGTTAACTGAGGATAACAATATTATCGGTTGACTTATCCTTTCACAACAAATTTTTCCCTATTCCTGATCGTTTTATTTACGTCACTGCTTCTTCAAGTGCAGGTTGAACAATACGGTATTAATAACACAGGTAAACATCGCTAACTCGCTACAGTCTCATCGTAAAAAGCGGAACTGCTGTTTTCAGTTTCCGTACGTCCATCTTCTGAATAACACTGGTGGAAAGCTGTTACATTTATATGTAGAGACGATAATACTCTTAGCTATGTTTGTTGGCTTTATTTACATGGATCCGGTTTCAGACCCCTATATGACTCTGAGCGATCAAAATACGGCGGTAACCAGACGCAAGGTCGCTCTCGCGAGGACAGACTCGTACAATCGTAGGTACCCAAATGACTTCCACACTCGCGGAATGTGATATCGACACGCTTGGCTTGTCCAGAAATACAGCAGTTCATGGGGGAAGGGTGGTGGGGCTCTGGCAGACAAAGGAGTGCCAATTTGCGAAGCTGACGCCGGCAACTTGCTGTGGTTGTTTACCCCGAGGTGCACCGCCATCGCCAGCATCAAGATGCTTGTGTAGTGCCGCCATCACGGGAACAGGAACACACATTCCTAAGTTGCTCTCTCTCTCCCTCTCCCTCTCACTCTCTCTTTATCTCTCTCTCTCTGTCTCTCTCTTTCTCTCTCTCTCTCTCTCTCTCTCTCTCTCTTTCTCTCTCTCTCTCTCTCTCACACACACACACACACACACACACACACACGTAATAGAGGGAGGCAGCGAGAGGGAGAGAGAGTGAGAGAGAGAGAGAGAGAGGGGGGGGGGGTTCTGTCGGAGAGGAGTGGGATGTGAGCAGGGTGGAATGAGAGGGGTGGAGTGCATAGGGAGTTGGCGAGGCACGGTGGTTCCGGCACACCTGCCGCCGCTGGTGGTCCGCCGTTGAGAGGAGTGTTTCGGCGCGGGCGGCGGGGGCCAAATTGAACATGACAAACGAGATTACAGCCCCCCTCCCCTTTTCTGCGCCTTCCCGCCGCCGCCATCTCCTCAGGCGTGGCCCGTGCCCTGGCGCCGTCGAAACCTGTCGGCGTCTCGATTGGCCCTCTGCCAATACCTCATATCCAGTAAACTTCCAACGTAGGCTAGGTGTTTGGTTCTAGTTGTGACAATAGATGTCCTGCACGTCAACTCCGTCTAGTCTCATAATATTCGCCAAATAGTTCACACGTGGGGGAATCCAGAATACTCTCCATACATTGTCGTCTCTAAAACACATTTCATATGGCCCGTTCACTCCAGTTACAGGAACACGAACAGCATGTTCCGATTGATAAACTCCCGAAACCTTGACGTCCCGAAAGATTGTCTTTTCACTGGACACATACAGGGTGTTTCAAAAATGACCGGTATATTTGAAACGGCAATAAAAACTAAACGAGCAGCGATAGAAATACACCGTTTGTTGCAATATGCTTGGGACAACAGTACATTTTCAGGCAGACAAACTTTCGAAATTACAGTAGTTACAATTTTCAACAACAGATGGCGCTGCGGTCTGGGAAACTCTATAGTACGATATTTTCCACATATCCACCATGCGTAGCAATAATATGGCGTAGTCTCTGAATGAAATTACCCGAAACCTTTAACAACGTGTCTGGCGGAATGGCTTCACATGCAGATGAGATGTACTGCTTCAGCTGTTCAATTGTTTCTGGATTCTGGCGGTACACCTGGTCTTTCAAGTGTCCCCACAGAAAGAAGTCGCAGGGGTTCATGTCTGGCGAATAGGGAGGCCAATCCACGCCACCTCCTGTATGTTTCGGATAGCCCAAAGCAATCACACGATCATCGAAATATTCATTCAGGAAATTAATGACGTCGGCCGTGCGATGTGGCCGGGCACCATCTTGCATAAACCACGAGGTGTTCGCAGTGTCGTCTAAGGCAGTTTGTACCGCTTCAAATTCACGAAGAATGTCCAGATAGCGTGATGCAGTAATCGTTTCGGATCTGAAAAATGGGCCAATGATTCCTTTGGAAGAAATGGCGGCCCAGACCAGTACTTTTTGGGGATGCAGGGACGATGGGACTCCAACATGGGGCTTTTCGGTTCCCCATATGCGCCAGTTCTGTTTATTGACGAAGCCGTCCAGGTAAAAATAAGCTTCGTCAGTAAACCAAATGCTGTCCACATGCATATCGCCGTCATCAATCCTGTGCACTATATCGTTAGCGAATGTCTCTCGTGCAGCAATGGTAGCGGCGCTGAGGGGTTGCCGCGTTTGAATTTTGTATGGATAGAGGTGTAAACTCTGGCGCATGAGACGATACGTGGACGTTGGCGTCATTTGGACCGCAGCTGCAACACGGCGAACGGAAACCCGAGGCCGCTGTTGGATCACCTGCTGCACTAGCTGCGCGTTGCCCTCTGTGGTTGCCGTACGCGGTCGCCCTACCTTTCCAGCACGTTCATCCGTCACGTTCCCAGTCCGTTGAAATTTTGCAAACAGATCCTTTATTGTATCGCTTTTCGGTCCTTTGGTTACATTAAACCTCCGTTGAAAACTTCGTCTTGTTGCAACAACACTGTGTTCTAGGCGGTGGAATTCCAACACCAGAAAAATCCTCTGTTCTAAGGAATAAACCATGTTGTCTACAGCACACTTGCACGTTGTGAACAGCACACGCTTACAGCAGAAAGACGACGTACAGAATGGCGCACCCACAGACTGCGTTGTCTTCTATATCTTTCACATCACTTGCAGCGCCATCTGTTGTTGAAAATTGTAACTACTGTAATTTCGAAAGTTTGTCCGCCTGAAAATGTACTGTTGTCCCAAGCATATTGCAACAAACGGTGTATTTCTACCGCTGCTCGTTTAGTTTTTAATGCCGTTTCAAATATACCGGTCATTTTTGAAACACCCTGTAAATACTTAGTGACCCAGTACTGCACCGACAAAATTTCGGAGGTTGTTTAGGTGTAGTTTCAGAGTACTTTACATCGAAGGATCGCCGGTCTCGCGTGACTCGTTACAAAATAATTCCATCTTGTTTCATTTCTTATCCACATTTCATTCTGAGCTTGCATTGTACCTAAAATATCTTAAAAACAGTTCCAATTTGATATTACGTCCTGCGTGTTTTGTTTGGAAACAAGTTTGTCTCATTTATTCACGTTACTAGCTACTGACAATAGAAACGCCGACTTCTCGTCCTCAAACTTTTAATCAGTACTGATCGGTTATTTACGGTTATTTCTCGGATTTGTCATCCGGTAGTGTTAATGGAAATGCTGAAGTTAACAGGGTTGAAATACAGGGAGCGAAAAGTTGCTTACACCTTGTACAGAAACCAGACGGCAGTTATAAGAGTCGAGTGATGCGGAAGGGAAGCAGTGGTTGAGAAGGGAGTTAGACAGGTTTTGTAGCCTATCCCGATGTTGTTCAATCTGCACATTGAGCAAGCAGTAAAGAAATCCAAAGAAAAATTTGGAGAAGGAATTAAAAACCATAGAAAAGAAATGAAAATGTTAAGTTCTGTGGGCGACATGGTAATCCTGTCAGAGACAGCAAGGAAGGCCTGTTGAATGGAATGGACAGTGTCTTGAAAAGAGAGTATAAGATGAACATCAACAAGAGTAATAGAATGTAGTAGAATTCCATCAGGGCATGTACAAAGAATTGGATTAAGAAACGAGAAGTTTAAAGTAGTTCACGAGTTTTGGCATTTGGGCAGTAAAAAACTGATGATGACCGAAGCTGAGAGGATACAAAATGTGGACAGAATTAAGAAGTCTTAGGAAGTCCTTTCTGATGGCATTTGACCTGAGTTTAGCCTTTCATAAAAGTGAAACTTGGACGATAAGCAACTTAAGGAAGATAATAAAAGCTTTTGAATGTGGTTCTACAGACCAGTGCTGAAGCTTAATGGATGTAACACGTAAATGAGGAGGTACTGAATAGAAATGGGGTGAAATGAAATCTACGAGGCCACTTGACTAAAAGAAGGCATCGGTTGATAGGAAATGTTCTGAGATCACGAATTTGTTACTGGAGTGAAGCGTGGGGGTTAAAATTTGTAGAGAGAGGTCAAGAGATAAACACGGTAAGCAGATTCAGAAAGGTGTAAGTTA
Organism: Schistocerca nitens; assembly: GCF_023898315.1. NCBI lineage: Eukaryota > Metazoa > Arthropoda > Insecta > Orthoptera > Acrididae > Schistocerca > Schistocerca nitens. The sequence continues at coordinate 77,123,432 of NC_064614.1, forward strand.
CCGTTATTGTTAGGAGATGTAAAGGCGTGCACAGGATAGAGTAGCAAGGAGAGATGCACCAAACCAGTCATTGAACTGAAGACCAGACCAAGAACTGTTAACTCTATATTAAGACATACATAGCATATATGCGTGACCGATGTGCAGTTCGTGTTAATTTTGCGTCTGAGTGCTTCTGTTGTATTTTTTGGTTACTGTATATCAAAGGATTTTTCGTTGTTGTGAATGTATTTTCACAGGAAGAAAGATAACAAACCGAATAATTCATAATGCCATTGTTATTATTTAACGAGACTCTAGCTGTTACCGGTCCCTTAATCAAAATACCCAGGAAAAAATCCCAGACCAACGTCCTAAGTTTTGTCGATGGACCTCGGGTTCACCATGCATACAGCGGGCTACTAAATATTTATTAAAAAGGGGGGGGGGGGTGTTGTGATTCCTTATATGTTCCTATAGTGCAATTCTCAGCACGATGGCTAGATTGCGAGACAGGGATGTGGCCAGACCTGGCTCGCTCAGTCTCGCTGGAGATCTGCCCACCATCCTCGCAGATACCGATACCAGTGTTACAAGAGTGGTGAAATTTTGTAAACTGTCAGGTCTTATCCCTAAATTGGTGGGGAAGGGTGGCAGACTAATACATTATAAACTGTTCCGCATGTGGGGACAGCCTTCGTCCCCACCCATGAGATTTGCATGCCAAGTTTTCGTCAGGGTGCTGATGACCACGATTTCGAGCACCCTGTCAACCAAAATTATCAGCATCACATCAGACCTTGATCGAATCCACGTAGCCGCCATGTTCGGTCAGGAGGTTGGTCACCCTCTATAGTAAAAAATACTAACGACTTCATCGGTAGACACTGACAGACGCTATCAAACACAGAACCACTCCACTTGCAGGAAAAAGATGACGAAGGAACAGATAGAAACGGAAAGAAGAGGAAATCCACATCGCTGAATGGGGCCGTGGTTGGTCACCGGTCAGCCTGAGACTTTTAGTCGGTATTCGAAGCTTGTTTAGTCATATTTTAGACTGGTCATCACTTCACTACCTAGGAAACATGCTGCCATTTCGTAAAACAAGAGATGTGATCACAATGAAATTTATTTCACTGATTACGAACATGATACTACACAAGTGATTAGCATTACAGGCCATTACATGCGCTGCGACTGCGGAAAGGCATTACGGAGCAGCGTCACAACGTACTGCACTCAGAGCAGATAGATATTGTGGCATGGAATATTAGAACATGCTGCTACGAACTAATCTGCCATGCGGTTTGTGGGCGCGTCCACAAAGCGTCAGTACAGCAGGACCTGAAGGAACATGTTGCGGAGCGACCATATCCCGGAAACGTCAGACGGGTGACATGTGAGGCATGCCATGGAAGCAGTGAATCCCTTCGTCCTTCGAAAAAGGCTTGCACATTACCCATCCACGCGGCTGTGCATTGTCCTACTGAAATACGGCATGTGGAACGGCGTGCACGAAGGGCAGTTAAAAGTCACTGATGTATTGGTAGCTGTTCAGAATGCTCTCAAGATGTAGGAGGAGAGATCGTGTGTTGTAGGTAGTGACAATCCAAACCATCACACTTGGCGTTTGTTCGCTATGCCGCTCAAGAATACCATCTTTCCGGTTGCGTTCACCAAAGGGGCGTCGACCACGTATGCAATCATCACTTTAAGACAAGTTGAAGCGGAAACTTCCTGGCAGATTAAAACTGTGTGTCCGACCGAGACTCGAACTCGGGACCTTTGCCTTTCGCGGGCAAGTGCTCTACCAACTGAGCTACCGAAGCACGATTCACGCCCGGTACTCACAGCTTTACTTCTGCCAGTACCTCGTCTCCTACCTTCCAAACTTTATAGAAGCTCTCCTGCGAACCTTGCAGAACTAGCACTCCTGAAAGAAAGGATATAGCGGAGACATGGCTTAGCCACAGCCTGGGGGATGTTTCCAGAATGAGATTTTCACTCTGCAGCGGAGTGTGCGCTGATATGAAACTTCCGGGCAGATTAAAACTGTGTGCCCGACCGAGAATCGAACTCGGGACCTTTGACTTTCGCGGGCAAGTGCTCTACCAACTGAGCTACCGAAGCACGACTCACGCCCGGTACTCACAGCTTTACTTCTGCCAGTACCTCGCCTCCTACCTTTAAAACTTTACAGAAGCTCAGTTGGTAGTGCACTTGCCCGCGAAAGGCAAAGGTCCCGAGTTCGAGTCTTGGTCGGGCACACAGTTTTAATCTGCCAGGAAGTTTCATATCAGCGCACACTCCACTGCAGAGTGAAAATCTCATTCTGGAAGTTGAAGCGGGACTGTCGGCGTTCATGTGTCCATTACGGTCTGGGACATCGGTGTGTTCTGATCAGTAAAAGCCGACGCAGTAGGATGCGTGCTACCAGTGTAGTCCACACTGTGGATGGAGCTGTTCTGTCCGTTACGGACAAGCTGACAAGATGGCGGTCGTGTTAGTGTGTGGTCAGACTGTCGTCCGATATCCTTCCGGCGCTGCGTAAGTCCCTTTTCTGATGAAGTAGCGTGCACTGTTCGACCCGCAATGTCGTGGAACCACCGACCCGCCTCCCGGAGAGCATTCTGCCCCGTATGAAAGCACTCACATGCTGACATTCCACCCTGTGATGTCGGCGAGGTGTGATGGCACTTTGTTACAAGTTTCCACTTCGTATGACGGCTCCGCACCGACTGAGCGTTGCGTAACATAGGCCTGGCCGTTATCGTGAAATGTAGCAGACCATTGCTTCTGTGCGTTTCACTTTTTCCAAACAGTAGTGTATGAAACACGGACTGTTAAAATATTATCACACGCAGTATGAAGTGCACAGATTTCACAGACGGGAGGCGCACACCACATTACTCTATTAGGTAAGTGATGGCTGCGGCGACTAGAACGATACCGGACCGTGAAGTGAACATAAAATTAAAATATCGGAAATTTCAATGCAGCCGGGCCGTAACTAGACGGGGTGAACGCTAACGAAAAGAAGAAGAAATCTTAAGAGATTTCGGGCATGGATGTGTGTGATGTCCTTAGGTTAGTTAGGTTTAAGTAGTTCTAAGTTCTGGGGGACTGATGACCACAGATGTTAAGACCCATAGTGCTCAGAGCCATTTGAACCATCTTAAGAGATTCCTTGATCAGAGGAAGGAAATATGTCTTCCAATGAAAGAGACGGTTTATTACGAATAATCATCGGTACTATCACAACCGTCAGAGGTGTAGTAGCTTTCGTTACTGCAGCAGTTCATCAGAGTGAACTGTTATCATCTGTGAATTGACACAGCAAGTGACTTATCTTAAAATTTCTCTGTGTACTTTAATTTTGAGTAGTAAGTTTCGCTCATGTTTGTTTAGTTAGTAGGCACAGTCCCACGTTTTATTAACTGGGTCGTCCATAGTACTCCTGTTGGGATCGCGCCGCCTTTTTCTTGGGTCTACTAAAAAGACTGATTACAGTACGGCTGTCCGACCTCTTCTGGAGCATTGCTGTGGGATCCGCATCAAATAGGACAGACGAATTACATCGAAAGAGTTGAAAGAACTTACCGCGAAATATAGAAAAGAGTGCCACGGATATAGTGTGTGAATTGGGTGGCAATCATTAAAACAAAAGCTTTTTCCTTCGCAGAAGGATCTTCTGGTCAAATTTCTATCACCAAATTCTGCCCCGTTTGTCGACGCCAGCCTACATAAAGAGAAATGATCGTCATAATAAAAATGAGAGGAATCAGAGGTCGCACGGAAAAAGTTTAAGTGTTCGTTCCTACCGCACGGTGACCGAGAGTGGAACGGTAGGGAAGTAGCTTTAAGGCTGTTCGATGAACCCTCTGCCAGCGACTTAATTGTAAACAGCAGACTAATCACGTAAATGTAGATATTAAATATTTTACCCATCCTCAGTAACTGTGGTCATATATAACGAAATAGTAAGTAACTTGTTGCATAAAAATTATTTATTTTCTTTATCGGTTTTGGGCACTTAGTGCCCTTGTTCAGAAGATTATTTGCGAGTGTCAACTGACACTCACAAATAATGTGATAGGTAAAATCTTCTAAATAAGGGCGCTAAGTGCCCGAAATCGGCTAATAAATTAAATTTCTTTTATGCAACTGGTTGCTTTTCATTTCGTTATTTACAGATGTCGATATGATGGTCACCTGGAAAATTGAAAATGTGGGACGTATTTCTTTATAGTCTATGTGATTACCATGGGCAATAAAGCATGCTTTGCAACGTACTCTTTTGCCGACCACGAGTTTGAGTTCTTATGGTAGCACTTCCCATTCCTCCAACAGCGTGGTTATAGCTGCTGAATCGTTTTTGATCCGTGTGAACGTGCTTCAACACGTGTTCACAATAATCTCACACGTGCTCGAAGGGACTGAAGTCGGGGGTAAGGGAAGACCGGTCCTTCCGCCGAAAACCTCTCGTTTCATGAGCTACTCCACCTGCGCTTTGTCATCCGTAAAAATTATGTCAGGGAGAGTACACCGATAAATGAACCGTGTTCAAAGATTTGGAGGTCATGATGCGCAGGTAACACCAGGTCTCCAAACCGTGGTGCAGTTCTCGTTGGTGCTGTTTGTAGGTTTCCGCCCTCTGTTGTGGCCAGACGGTGCCGTTTAGTTGGCATGGTTGCAGCTGTTTGTCTTCTTCTCGTGTTGATTGGATCCACTCGGTTTCGCAAGCGTCGCCTGTCCGCTAGTGGCAAAATGGTTCAAATGGCTCTGAGCACTATGGGACTCAACTGCTGAGGTTATTAGTCCCCTAGAACTTAGAACTAGGTAAACCTAACTAACCTAAGGACATCACAAACATCCATGCCCGAGGCAGGATTCGAACCCGCGACCGTAGCGGTCTTGCGGTTCCAGACTGCAGCGCCTTTAACCGCACGGCCACTTCGGCCGGCTCGCTAGTGGCAGCTTCGGCGGTTATCGATATGTAGTAACTGTTGCCCTATCTTTGGGGTGACGTCGTTGTTTTCCCAGGTCGTTTGAGTGTGCGAATTCGGTTGAGTACTGAGGAGAAGCCAGTTCCGCGCAGTGGGAAAACATGCCAGGACCGCTGGCGGCACGCATGGACTGCCAGATGGAAGGGCTGTGGTCACGAGGGTGCACGACCTCGTCGTATACCGGATTGCTTTAAGTTGAGTGCATTTCAATCGAAGTAGTGAAGCCTCCCATTGTGATATCTCACGATTCTCCAGTGACTTGGGTTCGTGTTGCTGCTCATAGTGTCGCCGAGGCGAAGTTCAGCGTGTGGAGTGCTTGGGGAAGACGGACCTGATTATCTCTCCTCGACTTCTTATTACTATTTACTGCGTTCAACTCGTTACAATTTGTTAAGTTAAGCCAGTGGTAACTTTTCTTGCGTTGTGGCAGCTAACGCCCCAATTACCTGCGCTGGGGGTTAGTGTATGTAACTGCGGTGTACATTTCCTCACCTTGCCGCTGCTTTCCGGTAAGGGGTGTAATTTTGACGGCTTTTTTGATTGTAGGCCGGTTGGTGATTCTTCTTCTCGGATGGTAATGATTCCTTTCTCGTTCCGGGCGCTCTAAACACAGTATTCTGGGGACGTAGAGCAGACCGACGGTTCTGGCTTTTCCGTATTATTCCATCGTTGCATATGGTTTATCGGACGTCAGGTAACTTCATCAAGATTATCATTAGTCATCCGTTAGACTGCCACTAGTCTGAGTTACCATCTTGTGAAGTGAATCAAACTCTTGGAAGTCTGTCTCATCGCTCGCAGAAGTGTTTGTTGGCGGACATTCTCAGAATGAGACTTTCACTCTGCAGCGGAGTGTGCGCTGATATGAAACTTCCTGGCAGATTAAAACTGTGTGCCCGACCGAGACTCGAACTCGGGAACTTTGCCTTTCGCGGGCAAGTGCTCTACCATCTGAGCTACCAAAGCACGACTCACGCCCGGTCCTCACAGCTTTACTTCTGCCAGTATCTCGTCTCCTACCTTCCAAACTTTACAGAAGCTCTCCTGCGAACCTTGCAGAACTAGCACTACTGAAAGAAAGGATACTGCGGAGGCACGGCTTAGCCACAGCCTGGGGGATGTTTCCAGAATGAGATTTTCACTCTGCAGCGGAGTGTGCGCTGATATGAAACTTCCTGGCAGATTAAAACTGTGTGCCCGACCGAGACTCGAACTCGGGACCTTTGCCTTTCGCGCGCAAGTGCTCTACCACCTGAGCTACCGAAGCACGACCCACGCTCGGTCCTCACAGATACTGGCAGAAGTAAAGCTGTGAGGACCGGGCGTGAGTCGTGCTTCGGTAGCTCAGATGGTAGAGCACTTGCCCGCGAAAGGCAAAGGTCCCGAGTTTGAGTCTCGGTCAGGCACACAGTTTTAATCTGCCAGGAAGTTTCAATTCTTAATTTATTGCCATTCCTGGCGTGTAAGGCCTTCTGCCCAGATCACAGTGGCTTGCTTTTAAAACATTATCTGCTGTATGCGTATTTAATGGTGATTTACAAAATTGTAACTCACTGAAAACACTATTATTTACACAGTTGTTTATTCCTTTATTAATAACGTGTGGTATTTTTTATTTCGTTTTGAGTCTGGAATTATTGGATTAAAATAAGTTGTATGTAACTGTAAAAGGCAACCAACAGTAACTGATTAGGCCCCGTCCACAATCCTAACCAGCGAGCGAGGTGGCGCAGTGGTTAGCACACTAGACTCGGATTCGGGAGGATGACGGTTCAATCCCGCGTCTGGCCATCCTGATTTAGGTTTTACGTGACTTCACTAAATCGCTCCAGGCAAATTCCGGGATGGTTCCTCTGAAAGGGCACGGCCGACTTCCTTCCCCGCCCTTCCCTAATCCGATGAGACCGATGATCTCGCTGTTTGGTCTCTTCCCCCAAACAACCCAACCCACAATCCTAACCGAATTCTGCCCTCCCTTGACTACCAGGTTTCAGCCTCCTCACACCGTAACACCTGTATCAGCAAAATGCGTGCTGCTGTTGTGCGGTTGCCAACGAAATACAACTTACTGGTCGTTGGGTAAGGACGCCACCTCCATGCAGTCACTGTGCCATTGGGGAGTGCGAGATTGCGAGCCTCGCGATACTGTTAAATGTGGTCGGTTGTTCAAAGCGAGCGACAATGCGTCACGAGCTGGCATCGCCTGTCATGACGCTCCGCAATGCATTGATTGCTGAACTTTACCGGCCGGTGTGGCCGAGCGGTTCTAGGCGCTTCAGTCCGGAACCGCGCGAGCGCTACGGTCGCAGGTTAGAATCCTGCCTCGGGCATGGGTGTGTGTGATGTCCTTAGGTTAGTTAGGTTTAAGTAGTTCTAAGTTCTAGGGGACTGATGACCTCAGATGTTAAGTCCCATAGTGCTCAGAGCCATTTGAACGATTTGATTGCTGAACTTTAATCAAATCACACCATATAATACAATTCCTCTTATCTCTGGTATTCGCATACGGCGGTTTCGTCATCTAATCATCACTCATCCAAGTCATAAGTAATATATCCTACTACGTGTATCATGTCTATGCGTAAAATGCTTCCATCCTTCTTCGCGAACTCTGTCATGGACTTTGGGCATCCGTAGTACAGTCTTTCGTCTTAAGCATGAACAGCAACATTTATCAACCGCACTGCTCTGGAAAACGTAAGGATGAACTAGATATAGAGAAAAAAAAATGTTGTGAGCAATACCCAAAAGATACACTCATCACACTTCGTCCTTATGGCAGGTTCCCCGTGATTCCTCCCACGGTGAGGTCATCCAACATTCTGTGCACGGCTGGAAGACCTCTGGCAACATGTTCCCGACTTTCATACATTTCTGTTGGGTAGTTAATATCTAAAATCACTTGATCTAGTTCATCCTTAAGTTTTTTCAGAGCAGTGTAGTTGTTTTTTCAGTTCATGCTAAGACGAAAGACTGTTCTTGTGTGGATGCGCCAAGTTCATGTCAGAGGGGAAGCAGGGAATCATTTTACGAGCAAACGTGAAACATGCAGAAGGATATCTAAATTACGGCTTGGATGAGTGATGATTAGATGACAACCCCACCGTGTTCGAATACCAGAGATAAGATAAAGCGTATTACACGGCGTGATTTGATTAAATGCCAACAATAATTTTGTTCGTAACTCCACTGATATCTCCCATTTTAAGTAAAATTTAACTCCACGGAGACCCGCTAGATGTTAGATCTAATGAAATCTTGTTCTTGTTATCTAAATCTACATCTACATCCATACTCCGCAAGCCACGTGACGGTGTGTGGCGGAGGGTACCGTGAGTACCTCTATCAGTTCTCCCCTCTATTCCAGTCTCATATTGTTCGTGGGAAGAAGGATTGTCTGTATGCTTCTGTGAGGGCTCTAATCTCTCTGATTTTATCCTCATCGTCTCTTCGCGAGATATACGTAGGAGGGAGCAATATACTGCTGGACTCTTCGGTGAAGGTATGTTCTCGAAACTTTAACAAAAGCCCGTACCGAGCTACTGAGCGTCTCTCCTGTAGAGTCTTCCACTGGAGTTTATCTGTCATCTCCGTAACGCTTTCGCGATTACTAAATGATCCTGTAACGAAGCGCGCTGCTCTCCGTTGGATCTTCTCTATCTCTTCTATCAACCCTATCTGGTACGGATCGCATACTGCTGAGCAGTATTCAAGCAGTGGGCGAACAAGCGTACTGTAACCTACTTCCTTTGTTTTCCGATTGCATTTCCTTAGGATTCTTCCAATGAATCTCAGTCTGGCATCTGCTTTACCAACGATCGACTTTATATGATCATTCCATTTTAAATCACTCCTAATGCGAACTCCCAGATAATTTATGGAATTAACTGCTTCCAGTAGCTGACCTGCTATTTTGTAGCTAAATGATAGGGGATCTATCTATCTATGTATTTGCAGCATATTACACTTGTCTACATTGAGATTCAATTGCCATTCCCTGCACCATGCGTCAATTCGCTGCAGATCCTCCTGCATTTCAGTACAATTTTCCATTGCTACAACCTCTCGATACACCACAGCATCATCTGCAAAAAGCCTCAGTGAACTTCCGATGTCATCCACCAGGTCATTTATGTATATTGTGAACAGCAACGGTCCCATGACACTCCCCTGTGGCACACCTGAAATCACTCTTACTTCGGAAGACTTCTCTCCATTGAGAATGACATGCGGCGTTCTGTTATGTAGGATCTCCTCAATCCAATCACACAATTGGTCTGATAGTACATATGCTCTTACTTTGTTCATTAAACGACTGTGGGGAACTGTATCGAACGCCTTCCGGAAGTCAAGAAACACGGCATCTACCTGTGAACCCGTGTCTATGGCCCTCTGAGTCTCGTGGACGAATAGCGCGAGCTGGGTTTCACACGACCGTCTTTTTCGAAACCCATGCTGATTCCTACAGAGTAGATTTCTAGTCTCCAGGAAAGTCATTATACTCGAACATAATACGTGTTCCAAAATTCTACAACTGATAGACGTTGGAGATACAGGTCTATAGTTCTGCACATCTGTTCGACGTCCCTTCTTGAAAACGGGGATGACCTGTGCGCTTTTCCAATCCTTATGGCAGGTTCCCCATGATTCCTCCCTCGGTGAGGTCATCCAACATTCTGTGCACGGCTGGAAGACCCCTGGCAACATGTTCCCGACTTTCATACATTTCTGTTGGGTAGTTAATATATAACATCACTTGATCTAGTTATGGTTATCGTAACGTCTTCTGGGATCCTTCGTATCACGACCTCTCCTTCTTGCGATGTGACCAGTTTGCACGTGTCACAAGGGCTTCTGCAGACATAAATAATACACATATGCATCTAAATATACCAATACATCTTAACATAGATTAAAACATACACTGAATAATGTATGATGGACGAAATATATAGGAAAAGATACCATTCTTTACGTAAAGCGGTCTACTAACTCGAAACATACGCCAGAACTTGATAAATAGACTTCTCAGATGGTACGCAAGCAGCACATAGCTGGATTTGAATGCGTCGTGGGCTGAGAAAAAACTGTAAATGGAAGATATTCGGTGCGTTTTATATGTGGTGTTACAGAAGAATACCGAAAATTTAGTTCACTGATGTAATAAACGGGGGTTTGCCGCAAGTAAAGCAATGTAGAAATAATGACTAGATCAAGGAACAGGATGAAAGGCATAGTGTTACGACATCAGAGAGTAACTTCTATTGAGGAGGTCATAGCCGATGTGCACCTCCGGGGAATATTCGCAGCAACAACCGAAATATTACGAAAACAAATAATGATTATCAGTAATGTGCCTACCTAAGCTTGTAACAAGCACGACAGTAACCTTATTCTAGAACAGGCTGTTCCAGTTCGTAAAGCATTGTCTCTTTCTTCTAAGAAAAAAAATGCGCGAGCTCAGAGCAGCCTTATGATATTTCGGAATCTTACAAGGTCACCCACCTAGTTCTCTTACCGTTGCGCACCGCAAGGTTGATGTAGTGAGTTTCACGTGTTTGGCCGCACTGAGCCCTACAGAAGGACATATACATTATTAACATCTGCAACGGCAGAAGACGGAGGAATGTTCTCCTTCCTGTTTTAAATATCCATTCGATTTTCGTCCTATAAGCAGCTATTTTTCATCTGAGTATTTCCTGTTCCTTTTTGCAGTAACACAGCTCAGTTACCGAATTTTGTAAAGTAACCTCAACGTGATTATAAGGCTCTTTTAAGACAAGCCGTTCTTTGGAATTTTCCTTTCATAATCTCAGATCTGTTTGTTCATCACATACGCCACAAATAATGTTCGGTATAATATCGGCGAATCCATCGACGTCCGTGTTAACTGTATTTAAAAGTACCCAATGCAGTGCTTGTTGCAGTGCTAAGAGTGAAAATTTGAGAAAATTTAGCATTGCACGATAAACCAACTATGTGACTAACATTTAATAACACCCAATATGTGAAAACTTGTCCTTCGAATTCATCTGACTTACTACTGCAGATGAAATGAACCACCGAAAAATTCCCAAAATATGCTTCAGTAATTATAAAAGAGTATCATTGTTTGGCTACTATAACGAGAATATGCCACACCGTTTTAAATTACAATACGATTATCTGAATTACGAGGCCTGCGCTTAAAACTTTAAAAACAGTGTACGAAATTCCCCATCACGAAATGGCTTTCCATGTAAGTCGTTAACAAATAAGTTTGTGCCACATTTCTATCCAAAAATAGTACTTAAGTTTGATATGACTATCATCGAAATATTCATACTGAAATCGCATCAAAGACGAGTGCGGATTTGATCAGACAAAAATTGAGGCCAGGCACAAGCCTTTCCCCCAGAAGAGTGGCGGTTTAAATTACTTTAAAAAACTTTGATACCTGCGGATGCGGATATATTTTCCGGATCCACGCAGAGATTTAAATTTTAGACTATGGTGCTAGAGGTAGCCGTAGAGATTGATTCGATGTAAAAGAGAATAGAATATATCCAACAATAATTTAAGAAACAGCGCACGGTACCACCACCAGCTGCTTTATTGTGTATTTATCTATGTACAACTAACTTTGGTCAAAAGCCATTCATAAATCTGGATATATTTAAGTTAGAGTAAAGGAAGATTCCTTGGCGCCGGTACATAATAATTATCGTTTGCAATAACTACCAAGTACACATACATCCATTAACTCAAAGGTTTTCTGTAAATCGCTAAACGCACAAACTGACAAGGAATACACATGATTATTTAAGTAATAACAAATCTTTAGTATAAGAAGTTTTTTAACCGAACGAAAACGAAAAAAGTATAGTTTCTCCTAGGCCCATACATATTATTAGTAATATACAAATAGTTCTGAAAATTAACACTTGTAAATTTGAATAGTTTATTTTAAAGTCGTGTTATATTAAACATTTACTTTTTTAATAATTACTTTCTTCTTTTTAGGATAGCGCATGTGAAATTTCTCAGTGAATTTTAATCACGTTCATGAGATTTTTTTGTTATAAATAATTATATATACTAGCTTTCTACCTTTGACTTAGCCCACGTATATATATGTCACATATATTTGCACATATCTGCTCCACCCCCCTCTCTCAGACCATCTCCTCTTGCCCCAGTTTCTGCTTAGGCATGCCTAGCCGAGGTGTCAGGTGTCACCAAACCCATTCATTCTTACACTTACTAAACAGTCAAGAAAGCGAGTTAATATTCCATTGTCGTACTGTTTTGATTTATGCTTAAATTTTCAAGTCTGTAGCTCATCGGAATGTTAATTTAAAAATCTGTTTCCATCTGAAGATAGTCAAGAAAGGGACCTAATGAAGATGTCTTAAAAATGTATGTTAATAGTGGCACGTAAAAGTAAAAAGTTCTGCACGTTAGCCTCATGTAATGACATTAACGAGTCGAAGATGGTCGCTTGACGACCACTGGCTGTCCGTAACACACATTACAGAAGTTGTAGGTTGAACCACGATGCCGTGCAGCTCTCTGTACATGAAATATTTATCCAACAACAGAATCTAATCTCACAGAAACGGACGATTTTTCACGCTGGAAATGCTTCAGGTATAAAAGAATCACTTAGCTACCAGGTGGATGTAATTAAAATTTAACTTCTCACAAAGGTCCAATTTATGTTCTCTTCTCGATAGCCATGCTGCTCACTCACGTAATGGCTTGTCAAATGACACCGCATATGGCATAGCTGCTGGCCAAAATCGGAACAAATTTTTCCAGCACAAATCGATTCCACTGTAATAATAATAATGTCGTGTGATTAAGACCTCCCGTCGGGTAGACCGCTCGCCTGGTGCAAGTCTTTCGATTTGAAGCCACTTCGGCGACTTGCGCGTCGATGGAGGATGAAATGATGATGATTGGGACAACACAACACCCAGTCCCTGAGCGGAGAAAATCTCCGACCCAGATGGGAATCGAACCCGGGACCCATGGATTTACAGTCCGTCGCGCTGACCACTCAGCTACCGGGGGCGGACCTCCACTGTAATGAATTAGCATATCTACAGCGATACGCTGCCATAGGGTAATTGCAGCCCACACTGGACCTCCGTGAGTAGGTACACTTTAGTTAAACCCATCTGGCACCAAAGCACGTTTTATGCCACTCACTGAATCAGATGATGGGGTGATGTGATAGGTCTCCAACCTCATCACCGAAGGGCATTCAAAGTCCTTCAGTATTTAAATTTCGCTTTTAGTGTGAAAGTTGTGTTAACGACGTTCCGGTTGGACTCTTGTATCATAACAGTCTTTGAACCACTCCTTTTTTGACCTGTGGCGACTTTCCGAAGCTCCGCCTTGCGTTCCTTCTATCGGTGCAGTACCTCCCTGCCGCGTCTCGGCGCCGTCCACCTCTCGCATTCGCAGTTTGGGCAGTGTTTCCTTTTGTCCCCTGTGTAAACTTTATTCTGACGCACTTGGAAATGGCCGGCGCCTCCCCCGCGGCCCTTCTGCCGCCAGTCGCAGCAGCCAGCGAGGCCCAGCGCTCTCACAGGAGGACTCCCACGATTGCTTATCCGAGCGTGAGACCCGGCGCAGACACAAAGGGCAAAAATGGTCGCCCTAATGGCAATCGCCGTCCCGCGGAACTGGAGCGCCGTCTCTCTTTGTTCCTGTGTTGTGCAACGTTCGCGGCGAGGCGTCAAAGAAAATAATTGGCGACGATCTGCTTCAATACCTCATCGCCTTCCAAAGTTGATAACCAGCACTTGTGAGAAAACAGCTTACTTTCAGTACAAAACTAGAGGACGAGGTGGCCTTTGGCTTTGTACACTCAGTATCGTTAAGACATCCTGGTCGCTTTGTTCCATTTTCAGTGTCGTTTCGATTTTCTGACAATCACTTTGCGGTGTACATTTCTCCTGACTTTGGTCTCCTGTAAAGGAGAGACGCAAAGAAAGTTCCATCACTGTAACACGTTAGGTGTCAGGCACTCTTTCTCGGAATACTCTCTTGGCGCAATGTATTAATATCAATTCACCGACGAATTAGCGACTCTGACATAGCTTTCAGATACTTAATATGAAGTGCCTTAGTTGTTCATATATTTGTTTATTTATTTTCGCATATATTTAAGGTCGCAAGACCAGGACTTTAGGCTCTCTTTTATATCCAACCAGACCCAAACAGTGAGTAAATACCGAGCGTCCGCAAAGTCTCTTCGCTGCAGCGAGCCTAGCGTGTCTTTCTTTGCAAGACTGGGGTAGTAGTGTCGAGTTCTTGTGTAGTGAGAATGCTTACTCTTGCAGAGACAGCGTTTTTAGTGGAAACGGTTTCCCGTGCAGGAGGAAACTGTACGGAGCATGTGAGGCTGCATTGCACATTGCGTTTTCCTGCTTCGAGGTGTCCATATCGTGACTCTGTACGTGATGTCATTTGCGAATTTCAGACAACAGCTTCAGTTCGTGGTGCACCGCGTAGGCCCACAATTTTAAAGAGCGGAAGGTTGATGATATATCAGACATCTTGTTGCGGAATCCGACAAAATCAGTGAGGAGACGTGGTAAGATAAAATAAGGCTCGTACTGAGGCATATACAGGGTGGTCCATTGATAGTGACCGGGCCAAATATCTCACGAAATAAGTGTCAAACTAAAAAACTACAGAGAATGTAACTTGGCTAGCTTGAAGGGGGAAACCAGATGGCTCTATGGTTGGCCCACTAGATAACGCTGCCTTAGGTCAAACGGATATCAACTGCGTTTTTTTCTGAATAGGAAGCACCATTTTTATTACATATTCGTGTAGTACGTAAAGAAATATGAATGTCTTAGTTGGAACACTTTTTTCGCTTTCTGATAGATGGAGCTGTAATACTCACAAACGTGTATGTACGTGGTATCTCGTAACATTCCGCCAGTGCAGACTGTATTTGCTTCGTGGTACATTACCAGTGTTAAAATGGACCGTTTACCAATGGCGGAAAAGGTCGATATCGTGTTGACGTGTGGCTATTTTGATCAAAATGCCCAACGGGCGTGTCCTATGTATGCTGCTCGGTATCCTGGACGATAACATCCAAGTTGCAGGACCGTTCGCCGAGTAGTTACGTTATTTAAGGAAACAGGAAGTGTTCAGCCACATGTGAAACGTCAGCCACGACCTGCAACAAATGATGATGCCCAAGTAGGTGCTTTAGCTGCTGTCGCGGCTAATCCGCACATCAGTAGCAGACAAACTGCGCGAGAATCGGGAATCTCAAAAACATCGGTGTTGAGAATGCTACATCTACATCGATTGCATCCGTACCATATTTCTATGCACCAGGAACAGCATGGCGACCACTCTGAACGTCGTGTACAGTTCTGCCACTGGGCACAAGAGAAATTACGGGACGATGACATATTTTTCGCATGCGTTCTACACTCCTGGAAATTGAAATAAGAACACCGTGAATTCATTGTCCCAGGAAGGGGAAACTTTATTGACACATTCCTGGGGTCAGATACATCACATGATCACACTGACAGAACCACAGGCACATAGACACAGGCAACAGAGCATGCACAATGTCGGCACTAGTACAGTGTATATCCACCTTTCGCAGCAATGCAGGCTGCTATTCTCCCATGGAGACGATCGTAGAGATGCTCGATGTAGTCCTGTGGAACGGCTTGCCATGCCATTTCCACCTGGCGCCTCAGTTGGACCAGCGTTCGTGCTGGACGTGCAGACCGCGTGAGACGACGCTTCATCCAGTCCCAAACATGCTCAATGGGGGACAGATCCGGAGATCTTGCTGGCCAGGGTAGTTGACTTACACCTTCTAGAGCACGTTGGGTGGCACGGGATACATGCGGACGTGCATTGTCCTGTTGGAACAGCAAGTTCCCTTGCCGGTCTAGGAATGGTAGAACGATGGGTTCGATGACGGTTTGGATGTACCGTGCACTATTCAGTGTCCCCTCGACGATCACCAGTGGTGTACGGCCAGTGTAGGAGATCGCTCCCCACACCATTATGCCGGGTGTTGGCCCTGTTTGCCTCGGTCGTATGCAGTCCTGATTGTTGCGCTCACCTGCACGGCGCCAAACACGCATACGACCATCATTGGCACCAAGGCAGAAGCGACTCTCATCGCTGAAGACGACACGTCTCCATTCGTCCCTCCATTCACGCCTGTCGCGACACCACTGGAGGCGGGCTGCACGATGTTGGGGCGTGAGCGGAAGACGGCCTAACGGTGTGCGGGACCGTAGCCCAGCTTCATGGAGACGGTTGCGAATGGTCCTCGCCGATAGCCCAGGAGCAACAGTGTCCCTAATTTGCTGGGAAGTGGCGGTGCGGTCCCCTACGGCACTGCGTAGGATCCTACGGTCTTGGCGTGCATCCGTGCGTCGCTGCGGTCCGGTCCCAGGTCGACGGGCACGTGCACCTTCCGCCGACCACTGGCGACAACATCGATGTACTGTGGAGACCTCACGCCCCACGTGTTGAGCAATTCGGCGGTACGTCCACCCGGCCTCCCGCATGCCCACTATACGCCCTCGCTCAAAGTCCGTCAACTGCACATACGGTTCGCGTCCACGCTTTCGCGGCATGCTACCAGTGTTAAAGACTGCGATGGAGCTCCGTATGCCACGGCAAACTGGCTGACACTGACGGCGGCGGTGCACAAATGCTGCGCACCTAGCGCCATTCGACGGCCAACACCGCGGTTCCTGATGTGTCCGCTGTGCCGTGCGTGTGATCATTGCTTGTACAGCCCTCTCGCAGTGTCCGGAGCAAGTATGGTGGGTCTGACACACCGGTGTCAATGTGTTCTTTTTTCCATTTCCAGGAGTGTAGTTAGGGACGAAGCGTCATTCACCAACAGCGATAACGTAAGCCGGCATAATATGCACTACTGGGCAACGGAAAATCCACGATGGCTGCGACAAGCGGAACTTTAGCGACCATGACGGCTTAATGTATGGTGTGGCATTATGGGAGGAAGGATAATTGGCACCCATTTTATCGATGGCAGTCTAAATGGTTCAATGTATGCTGATTTCCTACCTAATGTTCTACCGATCTTAATGCAAGATGTTTAACCGCATTACAGAATGGCGATGTACTTCCAACATGATGGATGTCCGGCACATAGCTCGAGTGCGGTTGAAACGGTATTGAATAGCATATTTCATGACAGGTGGCTTGTTCGTCGAAGCACCACACCATGGTCCGAACGTTCACCGGATCTGACGTCCCCGGATTTCTTTCTGTGGGGTAATTTGAAGGATATTTGCTATCGTGATCCATCGACAACGCCTGACAACATGCATCAGTGCATTGTCAATGCATATGCGAACATTACGGAAGGCGAACTACTCGCTATTGAGAAGAATGTCGTTACACGTATTGCCAAATGCATTGATATTGACGGACATCATTTTGAGCATTTATTGCCTTAATACAGGCAATCACGCTGTAACAGCATGCGTTCTCAGAAATGGTAAGTTCACAAAGGTACATGGGTCACAGTGGAACAACCGAAATAAAATGTTCAAAATTACCTACGTTCTGAATTTTAATTTGGAAAACGTACCTGTTACGAACTGTTCGTCTAAAATTGAGAGCCATATGTTTGTGACTATTACAGCGCTATCTATCACAAAGCGAAAAAAGTGGTCCAACTAAAACATTCATATTTATTTACGTACTACACGAATATATAATAAAAAATGGGAGTTCCTATTTTAAAAAACGCAGTTGATATCCGTTTGACCTGTGGAAGCGCCATCTAGCGGGCCAACGATAGCGCCATCTGGTTTCCCCCTTCAAGCGTGGCGAGTTTCGTTCTTTGTAGTTTTTTCTTTTGACGTTTATTTCGTGAGATATTTGGCCAGGTCACTGTCAATGGACCACCCTGTAGACAGTCGAGTTTCTCCTCGCTCATTTGGCGAATGCAAGAAGAAAGGGAGCGACTAGTAGTGGTTCAATGTACCCTCCACCACGCTCCTTTCAATGGCTTGCGGAGTATGTAAGCAGATGCAGATAACAATCGAATATTTCACAGTTACCTTTCGCAAGTGGACTTGAGATTTTCCAATTTCGGCTGTGTTAGACTATATCACAGTAGTGAAGCAGAACGACAGAATGGATTAGTATTGTACACCATCCTTATTCAGTGCTTACGTTATTGAATGACATAATGGTGATGCTTTAAATGCGTAATCCGCAACAGAGCTGAAACCAATCAAAACTGTTGCTATCTTGTTTCGTTGTAGCGCAAAGGGAATAAAAAATGTCCGTAATAATTTTACTACACTTACTTTTTTCGCAGGAATTACATTGCAGGTTTTCTCTTCGGAGGATTCTCTATAAAGCAATGAAACAACGCTGGTACTGTTAAGTTAATAAGTTTACTTTTCATGTAATAGCCTTTTCCTCTTAATAGATCAATATTTTAAAATTAATTTAATTGAACGTACAGATTCGGTCGTTTCCGTTTATTGCTGGATAAACGACGGCGAACGATTTTGCATTTTTCTGGCAGTTTCTTTCGGGACAATAATTTAAAGAAGGTTAACTTAAAAATATGACTTTAACAGTATCTTCAAACAGTTACACTTGTCCTTGAAATCGCACATTTGCCTTCCGACTTAGTCAATAAATCAGTTTTATTTAATAAAAGCCGTGTATTAAAACTTCCAGCACAACAAAGGTATCTGAAAGGCAAACTAGACAGCAACGGGACGTGAATAAGTTAGGATCGTTTCAATTTATTTTTGTAACAATTAAATACGATGGTGTGCTGAACAGTAATGTCTACAAATTTTGTACGTGAAAACTCCAGGTAGATTGAAAATGTGAGCCGGACAGAGACTGAAACTCGGGATCTTTGCCTTTCGCGGGCAAGGGCTCTACCCAAGCGCGACTCGCATCCCGTCGTCACAGCTTTACTTCCACCAGTACCTAATCTCGTTCCTTCCAAACTTCACAGACGCTTTCCTGAGAAACTTGTTGGAGTAGCACTCTTGGAAGAAAGGATATTTGGGAGACATGGCTTAGCCACAACCTGGGGGATGTTTCCAGAATGAAATTTTCACTCTGAAGTGGAGTGTGCGCTGATATGAAACTTCCTAACTTCCTGGCAAGTTAAAGCTTTGTGCCTGATCGAGACTCGGGCAAAGGCCCAGAGTTTGAGTCTAAGTCCAGTACACATTTTTAATCAGTCAGAAAGTTTCATATCACCGCACGATGTGCAAATTTCATTCTGAAAATAAATGTTTTTAACAATGTTTTTCTTCATGTCTACATATTTGTTTCTGAACTTAGTAACCACAAAGACGAAGACATTTCACCCAGAACAGACCAGTTTGTTTATACAGTCACGGGGGCCTGGGGTGGCGGGCTAATCTTAGCACCAGCATATGTCTCCCTCGAAAATAATCAACTTTGGATTCTACACATTTTTTCGTGTGAAGCTTATTTTTCGAGTTATTCTGGTTTGTCAACTTAAAATTTACACCCTGTACACCGCCATATCAGACGCTCTAATACGGAGCACTCTAGCCACAGAAGGTTGCCACATGCGACAGAAAAGCGGGAAAGTCGACCGACTAAAATGCATCACATGCAATACTTCAACTGATTTTGAGAAAAAGAAGAAAAAAAATCGGACGCATTAATTTCCAGCACGGCCTTGTAATAATAACCGATAAAGCTATCGTCCGAATTCTTGCAATCGCTGACTCGAATCGTTCGTACATGGAACAGCCAGCTCCGTGGATCGGCTTTTATTTACTGCGATCGACTTCGCTCGCCCTCAGTGTCGGTCGGAGCACATGAGACATTAGAAAAGAAAGTGAAAGATCGCTTCTAACACTTTACAAAAAAAAAAAAAAAACATAAAAACACACGTTAGTTTTTCTCATTACCGGGTGTTCCTGAAGCGGGAGAAAGATGTGAGAGACACGCTTCTTGACACTGCATGCGTTCATTTCGAAGTTATTCAACAGCGTTTTAATAATATACTGATTAGCCAGAACATTGTGACCACGTGAACAACGTGTTGTCCAGCTTTGGACACCAATTCAGGGTGATGTGGATTTGAAAATCCCCTAGCATGTCTCCTGATGTAGGTGGCACCTAATGTCTACGCACACGTCATGATTTTGCAATGCATTACAGGCCACTGGTGTGTTGACTCGTATCTGGCGCGCGTTATCGTCACCAGATGTTTTCCATCGGGTTCTGATAAAGTAACATTGGTACCCAAGTGATTTTTTAGCTCCACAAACGGTTATGGCACGATTCTGGTCTTGTGATGTGTGCTGTTATCATGCTGGAAGATGCCAATGCCACAGCTATCATATTGCTTTCTACTGCAGCTATACAGGGTGTTAGAAAAAGGTACGGCCAAACTTTCAGGAATCATTCCTCACACACAAATAAAGAAAAGATGTTATGTGGACATGTGTCCGGAAACGCTTAATTTCCACGTTAGAGCTCGTTATAGTTTCGTCAGTATGTAGTGTACTTCCTCGATTCACCGCCAGTTGGCCCAATTGAAGGAAGGTAATGTTGACTTCGGTGCTTGTGTTGACATGCGACTCATTACTCTACAGTACTAGCATCAAGCACATCAGTACGTAGCATCAACAGGTTAGTGTTCATCACGAACGTGGTATTTGCAGTCAGTGCAACGTTTACAAATGCGGAGTTGGCAGATGCCCATTTAATGTACGGATTAGCACGGGGCAATAGCCGTGGCGCGGTACGTTTGTATCGAGACAGATTTCCAGAACGAAGGTGTTCCGACAGGAAGACGTTCGAAGCAATTGATCGGCATCTTAGGGAGCACGGAACATTCCAGCCTATGACTCGCGACTGGAGAAGACCTAGAACGACGAGGACACCTGCAATGGACAAGGCAATTCTTCGAGCAGTTGACGATAACCCTAATGTCAGCGTCAGAGAAGTTGCTGCTGTACAAAGTAACGTTGACCACGTCACTGTATGGAGAGTGCTACGGGAGAACCGGTTGTTTCCGTACCATGTACAGCGTGTGCAGGCACTATCAGCAGCTGATTGGCCTCCACGGGTACACTTCTGCGAATGGTTCATCCAACAATGAGTCAATCCTCATTTCAGTGCAGATGTTCTGTTTACGGATGAGGCTTCATTCGAACGTGATCAAATTGTAAATTTTCACAATCAACATCTGTGGGCTGACGCGAATCCGCACGCAATTGTGCAATCACGTCATCAACACAGATTTTCTGTGAACGTTTGGACAGGCATTGTTGGTGATGTCTTGATTGGGCCCCATGTTCTTCCACATACGCTCAATGGAGCGCGTTATCATGATTTCATACGAGATACTCTGCTTGTGCTGCTAGAACTTGTGCCTTTACAAGTACGACACAACATGTGGTTCATGCACGATGGAGCTCCTGCACATTGCAGTCGAAGTGTTCGTACGCTTCTCAACAACAGATTCGGTGAACGATGGTGGAGGTGGACCAATTCTATGGCCTCCACGCTCTCCTGAACTCAACCCTCTTGACTTTCATTTATGGGGGCATTTGAAAGCTCTTGTCTATGCAACCCCGGTACCAAATGTAGAGACTCTTCGTGCTCGTATTGTGGACGGCTGTGATACAATACGTCATTCTCCAGGGCTTCATCAGCGCAGCAGGAATTCCATGCGACGGAAGGTGGATGCATGTATCCTCGCTAACGGAGGACATTTTGAACATTTCCTGTAACAAAGTGTTTGAAGTCACGCTGGTACGTTCTGTTGCAGTGTGTTTCCATTACACGAATAATGTGATTTGAAGAGAAGTAATAAAATGAGCCCTAACATGGAAAGTAAGCGTTTCCGGACACATGTCCACGTAACATATTTTCTTTCTTTGTGTGTGAGGATTGTTTCCTGAAAGTTTGGCCGTACCTTTTTGTAACACCCAGTAGAATGGTTCAAATGGCTCTGAGCACTATGGGACTCCACTTCTGAGGTCATTAGTCCCCTAGAACTTAGAACTAGTTAAACCTAACTAACCTAAGGACATCACAAACATCCATGCCCGAGGCAGGATTCGAACCTGCGACCGTAGCGGTCTTGCGGTTCCAGACTGCAGCGCCTTTAACCGCACGGCCACTTCGGCCGGCAACACCCAGTAGATCCCTTACAAACGGAGGGGTATGTTACTTACATAGTTTACAATGTGACAATGTTATGACGGTTGTCAAATGAACGCAACTCGTCCTCAAAAAGTGAAATAATCCTAAACGCAGCCGGCCGGAGTGGCCGAGCGGTTCTAGGCGCCACAGTCTGGAACCGCGCGACCGCTACGGTCGGAGGTTCGAATCCGGCCTCGGTCATGGATGTATGTGACGTTCTAGGGGACTGATGACCTCAGAAGTTAAGTCCCATAGTGCTCAGAGCCATTTGCACCAAACGCAACAGTGGTAAATTTTAACTAGACGTTTCTTTACAAAATTATTCTTATGACTACGTCATGATGTTGGCCAGTGTACGATAAATCATCCGATACCGGCTAGAAGTTTGATACTATTCACAATGACTGTCAAGTCTATGGAGGATGGTTACTTTTGTAACAAACTGAGCAAAAGATTACCCAACGACGCTCGAGTTTACAGTGGACGCAACCTGGTGAACCAATAAGTTGACGCCTCTGCTCGCGGTATTTACCTTACCTACTATGAGCTGTCATCTGCATGGCTGCTCGCGTCCCCTGAAATTCCTATAAAAACTAATTGAGTCTTAGCTGATTTTTCCAGAAGACACCCTCTCTATGTTTCTTGTTATGCGAGAAAACATGTACTCTACTTATCCCTAGTCTTGGAATATGGCGACTTGCACGTGAATCGCTGAAGCAGCATGCATATTAAAATGCCCTCTCAGCCCTCGCAAGAACATTTAAATAACTGGCTGGTCCGGTTCTCCACAGTTGGAGCTCAATGACGCTACAGTTAATATCCAGCTGAATGTACGCTGCTGTGAACGCAGTGCTCACACAAATTTCTCCTCTGTGTCGTACAGAGCGTTATGCACCCTGTTCTGCACTTGACGCCAGTTCAGAGAAGGGTCCCCGAAAATTTCGCTCTTGTCTTTCTCATATCTGAACTGTATCCACATCATCTTTCGAATGATAGGAGTGTTGCTCTTCTTTTGTGGAAACTCTCTGTGTCAATTGCAAGATTCCTATCATTAAACTGCGTCGAAATCTCAGCGTTTTACTCCTTACTAGTACGTTTCCACCAGTCAGACGTTTTCTGTCCGCTCTAGAGCCCTAAAATTTACATGCGTACATCACATGTGTACCACTTGCTGTTCACGTGATCAACTGCATCACTGGTTTTGTTTGTATCCATTTGGGATTCCGAAACGCAGTTTTCTAAAGGTTCATTCTTTCGTACTTCTGGTGGACCATTACTTGCTCTGCAGTATGCCTTACCCCTCCATTCACTTACTGGAGGACGCCCCATAAGTGGTTTTCGTGTTGCTTCCCATGGTGCGGCCTCTGCTTCTGTTCACGCCTGCTTCCACACAAAATGTTTCCTCTCGCTGCTCGTTTCACCGTCTGCTCATTGACATTCATTATATAGGAGCGGTGTGTTAATACCGCCGATTGAGTGTCATCCCTTTTGCGTTACATACTTACAGGCAAATCTGCTCATTACTGCCAAAGTAAGTTAGGTGTCATGTTCACCGTCCCATTACGATGTATAAAACACTTATGTAAGGTGCGAAATTGACCTTCATTTATTCTGCCACCTTACATGTGGCATTATGCATGCTCACCTGGATGACAGCGTGTCTGGACATGACTTCGATCTGCATTGTCGAATGTGTTTTGATTAGGGTATAATGATGCGGTGAGACCTAATGTAGCATGGGCGTACTGACGGCCAAATCTTCGGAAACTGGACATGCACAAGTCAGAAGTGTTATGTCACTTAGCTCCTTCTGCGTGTTTGTATTATCAGTGGCGCATTCGTCTGTTGCTTTATTTTAATGGAAGATAATGCGCAACCACATCGAATTGCGCAGCTGAAGGAGCTATTGGAACGAGAGGATATTCGACAAATGGACTGACCTGCCAGTTTCCCTGCCTTAAATCCCATAGATCACATGTGGGAAGCGATGGAGAAAAGCGTACACATGCACCACTGACCACTCAGCAGCTGTCTTCCATTCTGGTTCAGGAATGGAACACACTATCACAAGAACTCCTTGCCAGCCTAGTGGAAACATGGAAACACGTCACAGTGCTTGCCTTGCTGTATTCCTTGATCACATATTCTACACTACTGGCCATTAAAATTGCTACACCAAGAAGAAATACACATGATAAACGGGTATTCATTGGACAAATACATTATACCAGAACTGAAATGTATATTTTCACGCAATTTGGGTGCATAGATCCTGAGAAATTAGTACCCTGAGCAACCACCTCTGGCCGTAATAACGGGCTTGATACGCCTGGGCATTGAGTCAAAGAGAGCTTCGATGGCGTTTCCAGGTACAGCTGCCCATGCAGCTTCAACACGATACCACAGTTCATCAAGAGTAGTGACTGGCGTATTGTGACGAGCCAGTTGCTCGGACACCATTGACCAGATGTTTTCAGTTGGTGAGAGATCTGGGGAATGTGCCGGCCAGAGCAGCAGTCGAACATTTTCTGTATCCAGAAAGGCCCGTACAGGACCTGCAACAAGCGGTCGTGCATTATCCCGCTGAACTGTAGGGTTTCGCAAAGATCGAATGAAGAGTAGAGCCACGGGTCGTAACACATCTGAAATGTAACGTCCACTGTTCAAAGTGCCGTCAGTGCGAACAAGAGGTGACCGAGACGTGTAATCAATGGCAACCCATACCATCACGCCGGGTGATACACCAGTACGGAAATGACGAATACACACTTCCAATGTGCGTTCACCGCGATGTCGTCAAACACGGATGCGACCGTCATGATGCTGTAAACAGAACCTGGATTCATTCGAAAAAATGACGTTTTGCCATTCGTGCACCCAGGTTCGTCGTTGAGTATACCATCGCAGGCGCTCCTGTCTGTGATGCAGCGTCAAGGGTAACCGCAGCCATGGTCTCCGAGCTGATAGTCCATGCTGCTGCGAACGTCGTCGAACTGTTCCTGCAGATGGTTGTTGTCTTGCAAACGTCCCCATCTGTTGACTCAGGAATCGAGACGTGGCTGCACGATCGGTTACAGCCATGTGATAAGATGCTTGTCATCTCGACTAGTAGTGATACGAGTCCGTTGGCGTTCCGTATTACCCTCCTGAACCCACCGATTCCATATTCTGCTGACAGTCATTGGATCTCGATCAACGCGAGCAGAAATGTCGCGATACGATAAACCGCAATCGCGATAGGCTACAATCCGACCTTTAACAAGATCGGAAACGTGATTGTACGCATTTCTCCTCCTTACACGAAGCATCACAACACCGTTTCACCAGGCAACGCTGGTCAACTGCTGTTTGTGTATGAGAAATCGGTTGGAAACTTTCCTCATGTCAGCACGTTGTAGGTGTCGCCACCGGCGCCAACCTTGTGTTAATGCTCAGAAAAGCTAATCATTTGAAAATCACAGCATCTTCTTCCTGTCGGTTACATTTCGCGTCTGTAGCACGTCATCTTCGTGGTGTAGCAGTTATAATGGCTAGTAGTGTAATAAGAACCATATTCCATCTTTTGTAACGAGTGTCATTCTGTTGGTCTCATTGTGGATTGCTTTCGGTTACCTTCTGTACTGTACTATAGTAATTCTTTCTATGCATCGCTCAAGTCTTATAGAGCTCGGTTACTTTGCACTGGTGCATCTTGCGAAAATTACATCCGGTTTCAATTTTCTTACCCACTGTATTACAGGCTCCATTACCGACAAATTGTTTCACTGGAGTGGGACGCAAAAACCTTCAATAGAGATAAAGTTCGTTGTGAAGCACGCCGACGTTCATTTACTGTTCTGCTTCTGGTGTGTCACTGGAATTGTATCTACCTCTTTCAAGAGTTTCACAATTTCACTCAATGTACCACAAGTTTCATCTATTTTTAATCCAGCAATCTCGAAGCTCCACACATACTTTTGAAATCCTATCTACATTCAATTGCAGCTCTGAAAGAAGTTGTAAAATTGGAGGAGTAACTGTTGAATTTGTCCGGTAGAAAAAGGGAGGCTGCAATTAGGTGTACAGTGATCATTAATCTGTCAGTCGCCTCGTAACTTATAGCATCACCTACATCTTTTGCCTTTCGCTGTAGACTGCACATCTCTCCTCCATACTCATTTCTCCCTATTTTGGGACACACGTGCAAATCTGAAATTTTGTTTTGATTTCACGCTCAAAAGCCATCGGGTGATGTTTCTCATACGTCGGGTCAGTATCCCTTTTCTGTATAAAAAGTATCCACATGGATACTTTTTTTGAAATAAAGAGAACCAGAAAATGAAACTTTCGTCCTCTAAAGTCGTTTTATCCCACAAGCTTGTAGGGTGATGTTTTCATTACACAGTTTTCCCCCATTGCTCTTATTACTCATGGACTTGATAATATCTTCCCTATATTCGAAAACAGTGTTGACTCTCCTTGACTGGGTATTCCTCCTAGTAGCCACTGAACGTAGCAGTAGTTTTCGTACTAATTCGTCGACAGTTTCTGTTCTTTGTAAAGTTGCTGGAAAGAAGTTGCAGAGTCGCTAAAGTTCAGTGAAAGATGTCCGTACATTTTTATCAATCGGAAAAGGTATAAGCATAGTGAGAGTAAGCTAGTTGTCGTAGTAATGAATGAATATACGCTGAAAAAGTTTTCCTTAACAATAACCTTTACCTCAAGTGACGAGCCACTCATAAATGCTACATCACCATACGAGTCTGCTACTACACCGTGTGGACAATTTTCCAACTGATGATTTATATGTTCGATGGTTTACATTGGCAAAGACCGGGCACTATGAATTCCTGGTGTCACGAAGACCCAAATCTTCAAAGTGGTTTACCATTAATGATGGACCTATATACTACAACCATCTGGAAAATGAAGGCTACGTCACTGCTTTCGTAAGGTAGTACAGCCAAATATTCCACGTCTTTAATTTAATTTCTGATTTCCTCCTGGCAGACTTGAAGCAGGCGCTGGATGAGATCATTCTGGTTAGTTTCAGGTATGCCTCTGAAAACTGTTGCTTTTTCTAAATATCCAATTTTAACACAGAGTTTAATTCTGCACTAAAATTAATCAAGGCACAAACGCTGGGATTTGAAGATGATTCAGTCGCGTCATGTCGACTAGAAGCAAGTTCCAATGCACCACAGAAACATATACAGTTAAAAATTAGGTTAAATGTGAACCTATTGTCGGTAACGTTTCGGTTGTGTAATGCAACAGATCTTCTGTACCCACTGTCTAAGTGAGTAGCTATATTTACAGTCGCTAGACTTGCCAGATTCAAAACATTTTTCACATGGACTGATGAAAGTTCGTGTGTCCTAACATTGTCATGAAGGTGTTGAAGGTCGTAGACACCGTGTTTAGTTCACGGAAGGAAATAAGGAAATAAGGTGTTTTTTTCAAATCCCAGCATTACAGCCATTCATGCTTACAGTACAATTGAGAGTCAAATTTTCTAGTGAACTGACGACTTTTCGTTTCAACTATCTGTGGAATTGTTAAAATAGCAGTCAGCTTACCTGTTGTTGTTGTTGTTGTTGTTGTGGTTTTCATCCCAAAGACTGGTTTGATGCAGCTCTCCCTGGTCTGTGCAAGTCTCTTCATCTCCGAGTAACTAGTGCAACCTAAATCCCTCTGAATCTGCTTACTTTATTCATCTCTTAGTCTCCCTCTACGAATTTTACCTCACACACTTCCCTCCGGTATTAAACTGGTGATCCTTCGATGTCTCATAATGTGTCTTACCAACCGATCCCTTCTTCTGGTCAGGTTGTACCACAAATTTCTTGTCTTTCTAAATATATTCAGTACCTCGTCATTAGTTACGTGATCTACCCATGTAATTTTCAGCATTCTTCTGTGGCACCACATTTCAAATGCTTCTATTCTCTTCTTGCCCAAACTGTTTATCGTCCACGTTTCACTTCCTTACAAATATTTCAGAAAGGACTTCCTGACACTTAAATCTATACTCGATGTTAAGAAATTTCTCTTCATCAGAAAATTTTTTATTTACATTGACATTCTGCGTTCTATATCCTCCCGAAGAGTTCGGAGCCTTTTTCTGTGGCTGCCAGAGTGGCTCGGGTGTTTATACGCTCAAGGCCCGAGTACAAGAGCAGTGTTGCCAACCAAGCATTGCCCTTCCCCTCCCCCTTCCTCTCACCGTACACCCTGTGATACCGTAGTCTGTGTTTGTAGGCACATTGCAAGCCAAAGGCGCCTTCAGATCATTTACGTCCCACTCGGCTGTGTTCGGCGCTTACAGCCGCTACTGGACTAGAAAGCTCAAAGAGCAAACATGTTAGGACAAAATTATTTCTTGGGGCATCGCAGATCTGCAAACCTTTTTTATCATCGTAGCTGGAGAAGCATGGATGTTGTTATATATTATGTTATCAAAAGTATCCGGAAACGTGGCTGAAAATTACTTATAAATTTGTGGCGCCCTCCATCGGTAATGCTGGAATTCAGTATGGTGTTGGCCCACATTTAGCCTTGATGACAGCTTCCACTCTCGCAGGCATACGTTCAATCAGGGGCTGGAAGGTTTCATGGGGAATGGCAGCCAATTCATCACGGATTGCTGTACTGATGAGAGTTATCGATGTCGGTCGGTAAGGCCTGGCACGAAGTCGCCGTTCCAAAATATCCTAAAAGTGTTCTCTAGGATTCAGGTCAGAACTCTGTGAAGGCCAATGCATTACAGGGATGTTATTGTCGTGTAACCATTCCGTCACACGCCGTGCTTGATCGTGTTGAAAGATGCAATCGCCGTCCCCGAATTGCACTTGAACAGTGGGAAGCAAGAAGGTGCTTAAAACATCAATGTAGCCCTGTGCTGTGACAGTTCCACGCAAAACAACCAGGAATGCAAACCCCCTCCATGAAAAACACGACCACACCATAACACCACTGCCTCCGAATTTTGCTGCTGGCACTAAACATGCTGGCAGATGACGTTCACCGGGCATTCGTCACACCCACACCGTGCCATCGGATCGCCACATTGTGTACTGCGATTCGTCACTCCACACAAAGTTTTTCCTCTGTTCAATCGTCGAATGTTTACGCTCCTTACACCACGCGAGGCGTCGTTTGGCATTTACTGGTGTGATGTGTGGCTTGTGAACAGCCTCTCGACCAAGAAATCCAAGTTTTCTCACCTCCCGCTTAATTGTCATAGTACTCGCAGTGGATCCTATTGCAGTTTCGCTAGGTGTGTGCCTATAACGTATCACGACCCTCTTCAACACTCTGCGATCTCTGTCAGTCAACAGACGAGGTCGGCCTGTACGCTTTTGTGCCGTGCGTGCCCCTTCACGCTTCCACTTCACTATCACATCGATAACAGTGGAAAAAGGGATGTCTAGGAGAGTGTAAATCCCTCGTACAGATGTATGACACAAGTGACACCCAGTCACCTGACCACGTTCGAAGTCCGTGAGTTTCGCGGAGCGTCCCCTCTGCTCTCTCACGATGTCTAATGACTGCTGAGGTCGCTGATATGGAGTACCTAGCAGTCTGTGGCAGCACAATGCACCTGATAAAAAAACGTGTTTTTTGGGGGTGTCCGGATACTTTTGATCACATAGATAAAACGAATGTCCACTTCTGATTGCCTCTCGTCATTATGAAAGATCGGAGTTTCGCAGCCTTTGTATCTGAAAATTTGTACGACAACTGCCGAGAATAGTTAGCAGCATTTTCACTCTAACTATAAAACCTTCAGCTACTGAATCAAACGACTTTATTTACTTTACGTTTCAGTCCAAATTACCTTTATAAGAATGCGCGTCCAGAAGAAATTTTCAAGAGTTAGTCTCAATTGTTACCGCACCGTTTGTCAGACCCCAGAAGCGGAGTCTAGAAAATGCATAATTCATACGTAACGCTAGAACAGTAGTCGGATTTAACCGTATGAGCTGCAAGTTATACGGCCGTCAATAGTTTGGGTTCTTGTAGGTGAACCGAAACCAACAATATTGAT
The DNA here is from genome assembly GCF_023898315.1 of Schistocerca nitens. NCBI lineage: Eukaryota > Metazoa > Arthropoda > Insecta > Orthoptera > Acrididae > Schistocerca > Schistocerca nitens. The sequence goes on from NC_064614.1 coordinate 77,153,642, forward strand.
TCGTTCGTTAAGATATCCATGTAAATGATCGCTTGTTTCTCTTGTTACACTTGTCGTGTCGTAACTATTGCTTCTGAAGGTCAAAGAGGCACGAACCATCGACAAAAATTTGCCCTCACAAATAATTAATGAAAACAGAAAAATGAACGGAAAGTGTCATATCGTTTTTGCCGTCACAGTCTGAGTGTCATAGAAGTAAAACAACCGATTCCGTGACGAAGAGAAGTATTTTATTACTGCCGCAATGCCGGTAATCATCTAATTGATTGTCTAACGGCTTCATTTTGCATTTTGTTCCCCTATACCAATCATAATATGTGTAGATATCGATTTTCGTCACCTCAGGAGACTACGCAATACTACAATCAGCATGTTTTGAGGTAGCAACAGCAGAACGGAAAAAAACGCGTCCGGAATTGGCTTCACTGAATGCAGAACTGTATACATTTCAAAGGTGTTTGAGAGACAATCAATTTTTTTATCGTTTCTGTGTAATCTTAAAAAGTAAGCCCTCGTATATGATCTTTGCTATACAACGAAAGACAGACACAGATGTAAAAGTTTTCAGAAAACGCTTCGGGTGACGCCGCTTCTTAGAAGCGAAATCGTAAGTCTTCCAGGACCAGTAATGAGTGGTAGACAAAGTACTTCCTGCAAAAAACGACGTGTTACGAAATACCAGAGTCCTTCGCGAAAGTAATTTTCCATTCGAGATGACCTGCCCAGAAATTCAGCTCACTATGAGAGAAGAGAGGTCAGTGACATTATTCTTCGTAGTCGTGGGCAGCACAGCTTCTTTAGGATAACCGCTGGAACGAGCAGCGGAATTCAATTACCCCAAGACTGCTTGGCAGAACTATTAAAAGTGTTTCTAATAATGTTACACGATATCGTGAACCTCCTCACCTCCGTAGTTAAAGACGCAAGAGACGCCCTAGGTAGTATTACATTCGCCAAATTCTCGTTCCCGTAATTAAATTCCTTGTGAAAGCGTTAGGAGTAGGGAACAGTTATTTTTACAATGAGACTTTTTTGCTTCTTTGCAATACATGTTCAGTACTCCCAGATTTGAAGATTGGGAGGATATTCATCTACCAGATATTTGTGCTGATCGTTCATAGCATCTGTATGTGTCTCTACCAAATTTATGACAAATTGTACTTTTTTTCTCTCAATTTAATTTCTCCCGCTGTTTCAGTTTAGGATCTGGCTTATTTGTGGCACTATCATTTCCGAATTCAAGTGTTTGTACATTTCGTCTTCACGAATTCTTGTCTTTTATACTATTTTCATCATCTTACATTCCAAAAAGATTCTTTTAGGGGGTTTTATGACGACTGTTTGAGAAACTGCGTTTACTTAGCTCATTAAAGACGTCAGTACAAGATATCTACAAGTACAGAGGTGTCAAACGCTGTCCAAGTACGAGCAACCGCTACACATATGGAGTGCTTATAGGTAGATCCGTGGTCTAGTGGTTGCGTCTTTGATTCATAATCAACACGTCTTCGGTCCCGCGGTCGATCCCCCCCCCCCACTGCCTAAATTTTGATAATTAATCAGCATTGGCGGCCGAAGACTTCCGGCATAAGAAGTCAGCCTCATTCTGCCAACGGCCTTGTCAAAGAGGGCGGAGGAGCGGATAGAGGTTCAGGGCACTCTCTTGTCCTAGGGGTGGTAAATTGCCCCTAAAGGCGGAATAATCAGCAATGATCAACGACATGAGGATGCAGAAGACAATGGAAACCACTGTATTAAAGACACGTAACGTGTATCCACAGGACATGTGGCCTGTAATTGAAGAAGTATCATGATGATCTCTCCATTGGCAAAAGATTCCGGAATAGTCCCCCATTCGGATCTCCAGGAGGGGAAATCCAAGGGGGAGGTTACCATGAGAAAAAGATTGAATAATCAACGAAAGGATAACGTTCTACGAGTCGGGGCGTGGAATGTCAGAAGCTTGAACGTGGTAGGGAAACTAGAAAATCTGAAAAGGGAAATGCAAAGGCTCAATCTAGATATAGTAGGGGTCAGTGAAGTGAAGTGGAAGGAAGACAAGGATTTCTGGTCAGATGAGTATCGGGTAATATCAACAGCAGTAGAAAATGGTATAACAGGTGTAGGATTCGTTATGAATAGGAAGGTAGGGCAGAGGGTGCGTTACTGTAAACAGTTCAGTGACCGGGTTGTTCTAATCAGAATCGACAGCAGACCAACACCGACAACGATAGTTCAGGTATACATGCCGAAGTCGCAAGCTGAAGATGAACAGATAGAGAAAGTGTATGAGGATATTGAAAGGGTAATGCATTATGTAAAGGGGGACGAAAATCTAATAGTCTTGGGCGACTGGAATGCAGTTGTAGGGGAAGGAGTAGAAGAAAAGGTTACAGGAGAATATAGGCTTGGGACAAGGAATGAAAGAGGAGAAAGACTAATTGAGTTCTGTAACAAGCTCCAGCTAGTAATAGTGAATACCCTATTCAAGAATCACAAGAGGAGGAGGTATACTTCGAAAAGGTCGGGAGATTTCAATTAGATTACATCATGGTCAGACAGAGATTCCTAAATCAGATACTGAATCGTAAGGCGTACCCAGGAGCAGATATAGACTCGGATCACAATATAGTAGTGATGAAGAGTAGGCTGAAGTTCTAAGACATTAGTCAGGAAGAATCAATACGCAAAGAAATGGGATACGGAAGTACTAAGGAATGACGAGATACGTTTGAAGTTCTCTAACGCTATAGATACAGCAATAAGGAATAGCACAGTAGGCAGTACAGTTGAAGAGAAATGGACATCTCTAAAAAGGGCCATCACAGAAGTTGGGAAGGAAAACATAGGCACAAAGAAGGTAGCTGCGAAGAAACCATGGGTAACAGAAGAAATACTTCAGTTGATTGATGAAAGGAGGAAGTACAAACATGTTCCGGGAAAATCAGGAATACAGAAATACAAGTCGCTGAGGAATGAAATAAATAGGAAGTGCAGGGAAGCTAAGACGAAATGGCTGCAGGAAAAATGTGAAGACATCGAAAAAGATATGATTGTCGGATGGACAGATTCAGCATACAGGAAAGTCAAAACAACCTTTGGTGACATTAAAAGCAACGGTGGTAACATTAAGAGTGCAACGGGAATTTCACTGTTAAATGCAGAGGAGAGAGCAGATAGGTGGAAAGAATACATTGATAGCCTCTATGAGGGTGAATATTTGTCTGATGTGATAGAAGAAGAAACAGGAGTCGATTTAGAAGAGATAGGGGATCCAGTATTAGAATCGGAATTTAAAAGAGCTTTGGAGGACTTACGGTCAAATAAGGCAGAAGGGATAGAATTCATTCCATCAGAATTTCTAAAATCATTGGGGGAAGTGGCAACAAAACGACTATTCACTTTGGTGTGTAGAATATATGAGTCTGGTGACATACCATCTGACTTTCGGAAAAGCATCATCCACACAATTCCGAAGACGGCAAGAGCTGACAAGTGCGAGAATTATCGCACAATCAGCTTAACAGCTCAAGCATCGAAACTGCTTACAAGAATAATATACAGAAGAATGGAAAAGAAAATTGAGAATGCGCTAGGTGACGATCAGTTTGGCTTTAGGAAAAGTAAAGGGACGAGAGAGGCAATTCTGACGTTACGTCTAATAATGGAAGCAAGGCTAATGAAAAATCAAGACACTTTCATAGGATTTGTCGACCTGGAAAAAGCGTTCGACAATGTAAAAAGGTGCAAGCTGTTCGAGATTCTCAAAAAAGTTGGGGTAAGCTATAGGGAGAGACGGGTCATATACAATATGTTCAACAACCAAGAGTGAATAATAAGAGTGGACGATCAAGAACGAAGTGCTCGTATTAAGAAGGGTGTAAGTCAAGGCTGTAGCCTTTCGCCCCTACTCTTCAATCTGTACATCGAGGAAGCAATGATGGAAATAAAAGGTTCAGGAGTGGAATTAAAATGCAAGGTGAAAGGATATCAATGATACGATTCGCTGATGACACTGCTATCCTGAGTGAAAGTGAAGAAGAATTACATGATCTGCTGAACGGAATGAACAGTCTAATGAGTACACAGTATGGTTTGAGAGTAAATCGGAGAAAGACGAAGGTAATGACAAGTAGTAGAAATGAGAACAGCGAGAAACTTAACATCAGGATTGATGGTCACGAAGTCAATGAGGTTAAGGAATTCTGCTACCTAGGCAGTAAAATAACCAATTACGGACGGAGCAAGGAGGACATCAAAAGCAGACTCGCTATGGCAAAAAAGGCATTTCTGGCCAAGAGAAGTCTACTAATATCAAATACCGGCCTTAATTTGAGGAAGAAATTTCTGGGGATGTACGTCTCTAGTACAGCATTGTATGGTAGTGAAACATGGACTGTGGGAAAACCGGAACAGAAGAGAATCGAAGCATTTGAGATGTGGTGCTATAGACGAATGTTGAAAATTAGGCGGACTGATAAGGTAAGGAATGAGGAATTTCTACGCAGAATCGGAGAGGAAAGGAATATGTGGAAAACACTGATAAGGAGAATGGACAGGATGATAGGACAGCTGCTAAGACATGAGGGAATGACTTCCATGGTACTAGAGGGAGCTGTAGAGGGTAAAAACTGTAGAGGAAGACAGAGATAGGAATACGTCAAGCAAATAATTGAGGACGTAGGTTGCAAGTGCTACTCTGAGATGAAGAGGTTAGCACAGGAAAGGAATTCGTGGCGGGCCGCATCAAACCTGTCAGTAGACTGACGACCAAAAAAAAAAAAAATAGTTGAATGTGTAGCGCTATACTATGCTCTAGAGGAGGCAATAGTCCTCGTGGTATTACCTTCAAAAAAAAATGTAAGATAACTGTCTTCCTGCGAGTACTTTGGTCTAATACAGGATACGTGAAAAAATCGTGGCGCCGTTATTGCTTCATTCTTACGACTGATATTTACATCTTTTCCCACCTTCAGTATTCAGACATTGGGATCACAGTAAAGATCGGTTCAGAAAACTATAATGAATTTTAACTACGCCATGCGAGTGGATTCACTATCTGTTATGCATATGAAAATACCTTAATAATTAGTGCCAAAGAATACTCATATATTTATCAATGCAACGTAAAGCAAAATTGAATGTAAATTTATGTATACCCACGTTTTATACGATTCCTGTGCAGTGTATAAGTAAAAGGTACTGCTTTGATCTGATAAGAAAAATTTAATGAGTGGAATTTTTTTTTTAGGGCGGAGTGAGAAACGAAAGTAGAGAGTTGATGCTGGGCCGTGTACTTGTCAACTGGTATGGGACTGACTAGCCGTTTAATTTAATTAGCGGAACAGTTTCCTTTTCGATAAAAGTCGGAAGATTTCACGTGGTCGCAGGTTGGGTGTTCAGATACAAGAATAACAGAGAAGTTATCAGAAGATAATAGTAGCTAGATTGTTGCAATAAATTACTAAACTTGAAATTATCAGTGAAGGTGAGGAGACACTAGATATAAGATATAAAAAACTTAACACACAGCAGAAGATCGACACTGGACAGAATATCATGAAAGCGAAGAACAAAGACACATGGAGAATGATATGGATCCAGTCATCCCCTGCACCTATAGGGAATTTTTTCACCTCAGAAACTGAATGAAGCTCTGCACTACAACAACCATATGGACTACTTTATAAAAGTTGTAGTTATCGATATCTTTTGTTTCAGAAGGCGCACAGTGAACAGATTGATTAATGTTAAAGAGACATCTAATGTTAAGGACCGAAGTATTTGTTACAATTAAAAGTTACAATAGTTGGCCTTCTACAGTCACCTTTCTAGGTAATGACTTGTAGAGCAATGAAGAAACACTCAGTGGGTGGAACCAATTTCCTAAAGATTGGCATCGTCATGATTTTGGCCTGCGAGGATTTTGCCACCCATCTCTTTATTTGGTGGATATTGCAAGAAATATTGTTTCTTGTGGCATAATTTTCTGGACCAATCTCTTTGCAAAGACATCACCAAGAGAAATGGATTGTAACGTTTGGCAAGGGATTACTAAATTAATTTATCCGTATTTATGGTGCAGGAGCTTCAGTGCTGTGGGTGAATTACCTGAAAAAAATACTTTAAACAGACATTTTTTGTGTAGTTTTATTTAATCAAGGACACGTTCCCGGCTTTTACCCATCTTTATATAACGTAATAAATTTATACTTTTATCAGTATAATGACTTTGTCGGCTGTATATTGAAATATACAGCAGCCGTGAGCATAATAGCTGTTTAGCTACAATGATTCTCGAGTTATCAACTTACTTTTAATTCACTGTGTGAAGTTCCTGTTGTTCTGTAAAATATGGCTCATTTTCTACATGTTTATATATAGGTATATTTTAGGTTCACTAAAGAGTTTTATTTTACATTAGAAGTTACATCTGAGATGAAGTTACAAATTTCTTATACATTCCAAAAGTACTTCTAAGGTCACTTACCCACAAGCCTCTGTATGATTAAAAATTAGCTTGGTACGTAACGTAAATACTGTGAGCAGTGCTTTCCAGTAACTGGACTCTCACGTAACTTCGGAAAATGCTCTGTGTTCATTTCTGAATATCTAAAATAATATTACGAACTATTTGTGTAGCTCATAAACAGGTGTCAATGAATAGGGTTCTTGAATTTTTTGTGGTAGGGGAAACTGGGGCAAATTGACAAATTGATGGTGTTTAAAGTCAATGGCTTTTAATTAAAACACTTTTGAGATAATTGTATTTTCCTTGCGTGTACTTAAAACAGCCTTTTTTCGTTTACTCTAGTTTTATACTTTCGTATTTTAATAGAACCCCAATTAATTTTCAGACTTTACAAACTAACACAAACGCGTCACTTGCCAAAAGACAGGGGGCAGATTATTTTCGCCGCAGAGTGAGTTACAATAACGATTCTACTTGAACACATTTTTATGCTTAGAAAGAATAAGGCAATACACTAACTAATGAAATACTCCCGTATGTTTCTTATCAAGCAGTCTATAATTAAAGGTTTTTTGCACTCAGTATTAATACAAATCTGAATTAATATGTTTCAGTGTGATCTTTTGTTGGACCTCTCATCGAATGCAGGAAGCGACGTTGTAGTTCCATTAGATGATTTCTTCTCTTCTTGTCCCACCTTACATGCTTCGTTATGAATCAATACCTGCTACACAGGTGAGCTTGCACTTTGCGTACTGTGTCTCTTTTCATTGTTTGGTATATGGTGTTCCATCAGGCACTGGTACAATAGTAAATATTTCACTGCTGTTTCATTGGTATAACAGCATTTGTTCAACGTACTGGTTGTTACGTAAAGATACTGGTTGTTCACATTTCTCTGTCTGATGTTCATCATGAAATAGATTCGGAGTTGTTGTGGATTTTGGCCTTTCAGTGCTGCACCCTTTGGGAGCATTTTTAGTTTCTACATGGACCATAACAAGAACATAATGTCTTTCGTCGTAACAAAATCATGGCCATGAAACACAAGGGGATGATAACGCTCGTTTCCCAACCTATTGAAACCATTTTCTGTCGAATTGCCTCACTTATCTCTTCCTGATCGGCTATATTAAAATTTGATTTCTAAAATAGGGTAGACAAGAACAGGACATGCCTAAAGAGACTCCGTGAAACGCATGCTGTGTGACGTAGTCATTTATATAAAAAAAAATAATGGTATCCCAACCCGGTCACTCCACGTATACTGAAAGCCCTCAAAATTATAAATTTGAAATTTATGTAAAGGCAAGAATAAGTCAAGGTTAGGCGTGGCTTTCATACGACCAGATTATTGCTATATTTTAAGAAAAGTCATTGAAATGTCCAAAGGCATTGACGCTCTGAGCGAAATTAATACTGCATACAATAAGATAAGACATATTGTCAAACGTGAGAGACACGTACCCCTTCAGTAGCCCGTCAAAGATACCATAACAAATTAAATGACAAATTGTGACTGATAATTCACAATTTGCGAGTACTTGTAAAAATAGTTTTCTAAATATAGCCGCAAAAATGGAATTAAGTGGTTCAGTTAAAGAAGCAATGCAACATATTAAACATATCACTTCCCAAAGCTTTAAGACACTAGCACCAATATACTTCACTGAAATTAATAGAATGATAAAAATTCTAAAAAAACGATAGCTCCTGTGATATTTATGGAATTTCATACAGAACTCTGAAACACTTTTCTGAAGTAATAAGTAATGGCGTTAGTGATGTATGTCATATGTTACTGTCACAGGGAATTCCTCCAGACAGGTTGAAATGCGGAATTGTTACACTTTTTTATAAGAAAAGTGACAAGCAAGACTTGAACATCTGTCGTCCAGTTTCTTTACTGAAAACTTGCTCCCAAATATTCGAAGGTGTAATGTACTCAAGAGTAAGTTTGCATTTAAGTAGAAACACTACACACAGCATATCACAGAATGGATTCCAGAATAGTTTATCGGGCGAGAATAGTGTTTATACCATCAACCACCAATTATTACAAGTCTTAAGTACTAAAATATCGCCAGAGTGTATTTTCTGTGAAATTTTCAAGGCTTTTGATTGTCTAGGTTATGTTACACTCTTAGAAAAAAAACATAAGTTTTGATCGTTTTACACACAAACCTCGCTTGAATAATACGTAACTGACAAAATGCAAAAAGTTGTGGTGAATAATTCAAACAATGTTATAAAGGGAGAAAATGACTGTATCGGTGGAGAAATCATGAAGTGAGTCCTATATTTCCAAAATGAGATATTCACTCTGCAGCGGAGTGTGCGCTGATATGAAACTTCCTGGCAGATTAAAACTGTGTGCCGGACCGAGACTCGAACTCGGGACCTTTGCCTTTCGCGGGCAAGTGCTCTATATTGTTCAACTTCGGGGCGACCTATAATCTTTATATATGTGAATGACCTCCAAGTTAACGCTCAACAAACAGAACTTGCACTTTTTGTAGAAGATACTATTGTAATAATTAGTCACATGAGAGGGAAATCAATAGAAGACGTTATTCAAAAAATAATTATGTGGTTTCCTGGAACTTGACTCTCCTTAAATTTTGGGAAAACACACTATGCTCAGTCCTGTATAACAAATAGTAACCAACAGTAGATGTGCCAGGAGTCAGTAAATAGGATAGAATGCTCCAAATTTTTTAGTGTACATGATGATGAAAACTTGAACTGGTAGAAGGATATTACTGAGTTTAGAAGACATGATGAAAAATGCATTCCCTTTCCAAATGTCCCAATGGTTTCTTTTACTTCTTACAGAGTGTCAAGGCTGAATTATTCTGTGAGAGGTTTACAACCTTACCTCACTCTTCAACTACCATGCCTTTCGTATTCTTCGAATCCTGTAACTGCAATTAGCTTTCTACACTACTTACAGATAATTTGTCACTATGTATACTTTACCCCTGGAAACTTCAGCATTTCAAAAAGTGTTTTCCAGCCAATACAGTCAAAAGCTTTTCTAAATGTACAAATACTACGACGGCATTTATAGAATTTGTAAGTTAATAGAACGCTTTTGATTGTGTTGACTTCAATACACTCCATAAAATTATTTAGCCAGCAGGGATAAAATACATGCAGCAAAAATCTAGAACTAGTGTAGAAAATACAGGAATTCTGCTACTTTGAAAATAAAGAAACAAGTGACGAGTGATGCAGGGGAAAGGAGTCTACTACTATCAAAAATTGGGCTTAATTTGAGGAAAAAAATTCTGAGGATGTGTGTTCGGATGGCAGCATTATTTGGAAGAGAATCATGGACTGTGGATAGTCTGGAAAAGAAGGCAACCCCAGTGTTTGATATGCTGTGCTACAGAGGAATGTTGAAAATTAATTGGACTGAAAACATAAGGAGTGAGAAGGTGCTCCGCAGAATTGGCGAAGGAAGGAACATATTGAAAAGATTGAAAAGACTGGCAAAAAGAAAGCACAGGATAAAAAGAGGCCAAAATTTCATGCCACTAGAGGAAGCTCTATACTGTCAAAAGACAAGAGGATTAGGTGAGCAGAATGGTTATAAGAAATTATAAGATGAACGCAATGAAAGCAGAACAATGATAAGGAGCGTAGTCTACTAAGAGCAATAGAGCACGAAATGAAACACTAAATCTGACGCACGACGTTTGTTGTTTGGGGAGGTAGATGGTTGACGATACTCGAAGCAGAGATGGTATACCGACTAGCAATAGCAAAATAGGAGATGTATTCGCAACTGCACATGTCAACCACCCTTGACTTCATATTGGAATAACGACAATTGCAATATGTACCACACTGGAGCTCGAATACATACATCCCGCTTTACGTGAGCGGTCGTCTGAACCCCTTCAGGCGGCCGTGGTGGCCGAGCGGTTCTCGGCGCTTCAGTCCGGAACCGCGCGACTGCTACGGTCACAGGTTCGAATCCTGCCTCGGGCATGGATGTGTGTGATGTCCTTAGGTTAGTTAGGTTTAAGTAGTTCTACGTTCTAGGGGACTGATGACCTCAGATGTTAAGTCCCATAGTGCTCAGAGCCATTTGAACCATTTGAACCCCTTCAGCCTCTGTGCACGAACCACGGGCAGACCCAAACTTTCATATGTCGTTGTCCATGTGTCACAATCTGAACACGCGCCCTAGATAAGGACATGTTTACTGGCTGTTTATGGCCTGGTATTGGCTAATAAATATTAAATAGCAGTGCCTCTGTTACACTGAAGAGCCAAAGAAAGTGGGAGGGCTCTCGCGAGCATGCAGAAGCGCCACAACACGACATGGCATGGATTCGACGAACGTCTGAAGTGGTGCTGGAGGGAGCTGACACCGTGAATGATGCAATGCTGTCCATAAATCCGTGGAAATCTCTTCTAAAGAGCACGCCGCAAGGCATCCTAGATATGCTCAACAATGGTCATGTCTAGGGAGTTTGGTGGCCAGTGAAAGTGTCTAAACACAGAAGAGTGTCCCTGGAGCCACTCCGTAGCAATTCTGGGCGTGTGATGCGCCACAATGTTCTGCTGGAATTGCCCTAGTTCGTAAAAATGCACAATCGACATGAATGTATGCAAGTGATCAGACAGAAACCTTACGTACGTGTCACCTGCCAGAGTCGTATGTAGACTTATAGGGGGTCAAACATCACTCCAAATGCACACGCACCACACCATATGCCTAAACCAACTTGAACAGTCCCCTGCTGACATGCAGGGTCCATGGATTCATTAGGTTGTCTCTATACCCATCTGAAACGGACTCGTCCGATGAGGCAACTTGTTTCCAGAAATCAACAGTCCCATGTCGGCGTTGACGGGTCCAGACGTGGCGTAAGGCTTTGCGTCGTGCAGTCATCAAGGGTACACGAAAGGGCTCCCGTCTCCCAAAGCCAATATCGATGATGTTACGTTGAATGGTTCGCACGTTCACATTTCTTGATGGCCCAGCATTGAACTCTGCAGTAACTTACGGATGGATTGCACTTCCATCACTTTGAAAGATTCTGTTCAGTCGTTGCTGGTCCCGTTCATGCAGGATCTTTTTCCGGCCGCAGCGGTCTCGGAGATTTGACGTTTCACCAGATTCCTAATATTCACGATACACTCGTGAAATGGTCGTACGATAAAAATCCCCACTTCATAGCTACCTCGGAGATGCTGTGTCCCATCGCTCATGCACCGAATGTGACACCACCTTCAAACTCACTTAAATCTTGATAACCTGCCATTGTAGCAGCAGTAACCGACCTAACGACTACACCACGCACTTGTCTTATATGGGCGTTGCCGACCGCAGAGCCGTATTCTGCCTGTTTACGTATCTCTGTATTTGAATACGCATGCCTATATCAGTTTCTTTGACGCTTCAGTGCACTAGAAGGTAAGATGGAACTTTCTTTCGGACATACATTGCATAGCACCTCTTAATAACACAGGTAGTGCTATTTTCAAACACGTAGCTTTTAAGAAGTTTTCCTGAAAATATTTGTCTGCAGTCCATCCTAAATGCTGAAAAGAGACGTGGACTTTAATCAGTATAGAGAAGAAGAGATTAGGTTTTGAAATTTAGTGTTTCTGAATATTACATTGATAAATCAGATATTAAATGGAGGGGCACTGACTTAAACGGGAAGAGGAGATCATTGCGGTACCAACTTGCTTAAAATAAGGTATCAATTAATATTATGTACCTAGAGGTGAAAGAAATTGCCATTATAGTCATATATAGAACCGTGTATGCTTCAAGGAGGATTAGGGGGGAGGAGGAGTCGAAGTAATGTAGAAATTGTTGAGATCGTAGAGGGGTACATGAGACCAGGGGTGACTGCAGTAAGCAGGCTCAATAGGAATAAACTAATTTGCAGGCCTGCATCAAACCAGTCTTCAGACTGAAGATCAGAGAAGCAACAGCGACAGACCTGTTGGTGTTTTGGTTGTTGTAGCCTCCTGTTGGCGTCCCTTATCAGATCAATGTTTGACTTTATTTGCTTAATTTGTATTTAGTTTGTCCGAATCAAGATTAGTTACAGACTAGAAAAAACGATATTACTAAAAATTGTACTGCAACTGAAATAGCAAAAATAAAACTTTTGCTCTTCTCAATAATTGCAAACAAACCGGATCTTAGGCTGCATTTTCCTTTTTTTACTCATTACTGTCATATGGCATAATTTTCTGGGCTATTTTATCACTTCAGCAAAATATATTGACTGTACAGAACAATGAATTAATAAAGGAGTGGGGGTTCCTAGCTATATCTTAAAAAAAACAATTTTGAACATTCCTCCAATAACTTAAAACGTTTTACAGGTCGCAAAGCAAACACAAACAATTTTACAATAAAAAAACCTACGAAGGAATATTTAATTAAAGTCTGGTATTACTTGTAATAAAGCCGAGAAATATATGCTTGATTAAGGAATTTGTGATTCGTTTATAGCGCGAGTACCGACAATGTCTAATTAGGCCATTGTGCTGTTTAGTAATCAGTAAATAATCAGCGTACAGCATTACAGAGAAAATTTAATGTGTGGTACTAAACCTGCTCCTGTAAACTTTCTTGTTCCACATCATTTCGATAGAAACTCTGTAGATGATCCCTAGAACACATAATATTGCTCCACATCGTTTCGGCAGAATGCAAATGATCTCTAGAAGTCATAAGTAAGTGTGTACATTGAAAAGTAATGCCTCCGAATTTTTCACGTGAAACTTCGTAAAGCTTTTTACATGAAACAAACTTTACTAACTCCCTATCTACTTGTTCTTCATGTCTATACATTTGTTTCTAAACATAGTAAACCCAGTAAAACCCGCCCGGCTAGCCATGTGGTCTAGCGCGCTGCTTCCCGAGCGGGAAGGCGTGCCGGTTCCCGGCACGAATCTGCCCTGCGGAGCCGGCCGCGGTGGTCTAGCGGTTCTAGGCGCGCAGTCCGGAACCACGCGACTGCTACGGTCGCAGGTTCGAATCCTGCCTCGGGCATGGATGTGTGTGATGTCCTTAGGTTAGTTAGGTTTAAGTAGTTCTAAGTTCTAGGGGACTGATGACCACAGATGTTAAGTCCCATAGTGCTCAGAGCCATTTGAACCATTTTGCCCTGCGGATTAGTGTCAAGGTCGGGTGTGCCCACCAGCCTACAAATGGTTTTTAAGTCGGTTTTCCATCTACCTAGGCGAATGCGGGATGATTCCCCTTATTCCCCCCTCAGTTACACTATGTCGTCGATTGCTGCGCAGCCGGCCGAGGTGGCCGTGCGGTTCTAGGCGCTACAGTCCGGAGCCGAGCGACCGCTACGGTCGCAGGTTCGAGTCCCGCCTCGGGAATGGATGTGTGTGATGTCCTTAGATTAGTTAGGTTTAATTAGTTCTCAGACCTCAGAAGTTAAGTCGCATAGTGCTCAGAACTATTTGAACCATTTGAAGCCATTGCTGCGCAAACACTGTCTTCACGTACTCGTAGACATCATTATTCCACCAAGCCGACATTTGGGGCTACACTCGTCTGGTGTGAGAGGTCCCCGTGGCCGGGGGAGTGGGGCGGCCGGGGGGGGGGGGGGTTCCACTGGAGGCAGAACCGCACAATAACCCAGGGTTCGGTGTGGGGCGGCGCTGAGGTTGGTGGACTGCTGTTGCCTGTTGTGGGATTGTGAAACACTGAGGCCTACGGCGGGACGCCTCTCAGGTTTAATACACAATACACAACCCCAGTAAGTTTTAGATGAAAATCGGATGGGGCCAATTCGGGATTGTGTGGCAGATGATGGATAACTGTGAACCCTAGGTGTAGGATTACTGCAGATATCGCAGCGCTCGTGTGTGTGGTCTGGCACTTTCTAGCTCAAGGAGAGCCTGCTCCATGTGTGGACGAACTGTTCGAAATCGAAACTCCATTACAGCACTCTCTTTCTCACGCACCGATATAGTTACGTTACGCATCGTCATGTAACACGATGCTGTTCGGAGTCCTCTAACAGCAGAGGGCCACAAATTTAGAGACATGGTGAATAACGATGTGGATCGTTAATTACGTTTTTTTTTAATTTAAAAAGTGTTGAGACCTTTCACATACGAGGTGTGGCTAGAAAAAAACCGGACTAGTACTGGTGAAACAATAAAACGAATGCAATAAGGCTGAAAGTCGCGTGGCCTGTCACGTGACTCTCGCTCCGCCTACTGCTCGAGTTTCATCTGCCTCCTGCACTCAGTCTGCCCGTGGCGTCTGTTTTAAGTAGTTGACGTTTTGTCTGTGCGTCGGAAAATTTTGAGTGTACAGAAAGAACAGCGTGTTAACATCAAATTTTGATTCAGACTAGGAAAATCTGCAAGTGAAACGTTTGTAATGTTACAACAAGTGTACGGCGATGATTGTTTATCGCGAACACAAGTGTTTGAGTGGTTTAAACGATTTAAAGATGGCCGCGAAGACACCAGTGATGACACTCGCACTGGCAGACCATTGTCAGCAAAAATGATGCAAACATTGAAAAAAATCGGTAAACTTGTTCGACAAGATCGCCGTTTAACAATCAGAGCAGTGTCTGAGTTAACAGGAGTTGACAAGGAAAGTGTTAGGCAGATTCTTCATGAAAGTTTCAACATGAACAAAGTGTGTTCAAAAATAGTTCCAAAGTGTCTCACAATTGAACAGAAGGAACGCCGAAGAATGATTTGTTCTGACATCCTGGAAAACATTGAAAGTGATCCCACCTTCTTACAAAATGTTATTACTTGCGATGAATCGTGGTTTTTTACTTACGATCCCGAAACTAAACGCCAATCGATGCATTGGAAAACTCCTGGTTCTCCACGACAAAAAAAAGCACGAATGTCAAAATCGAAATTCAAGGCAATGATGATTGTTTTTTTTTTGACATCAAAGGGATTGTGCACATTGATTGGGTACCAGAGGGACAAACAGTGAATCGGCATTACTACATTAGCGTCCTGGCTACCCTACGTGAGCGAGTACGGAGAAAACGAAACGATTTGTGGAGAAAAAAGTCATGGATCCTTCACCAACACAATGCCCCAGCTCACAGTGCGTTGTCAGTGAAGACGTTTTTGGCAAAACACAACATTCCCATCTTAGATCATCCACCCTACTCACCTGATTTGGCCCCCTGTGACTTTTTTCTTTTCCCTAAAGTCAAGTCAGCTTTGAAAGGAACTAGATTTGAGACTGTTGAAGCAGTAAAAGAAAAAGCGACGGAAGTAATGTACGGACTTACCGAAAATGATCTGCAGCATTGCTATGAACAGTGGAAAATTCGTATGGAGCGGTGTAGAGACCGAGGAGGAGAGTATATTGAAGGAGATAACATGAAATTGTAAATAATTGTAAATAAATGTTTTTTCCAGCATCAGTCCGGTTTTTTTCTAGCCGCACCTCGTAAAAAACTAGATAATGCTATTTTTCATATCGCTCTTGAAACTATCTAATTAAATAACGTACTTGATTTATATGGTGTTTGCAAAAATGTCTCACATATGCAGGGTGTTTGCAAAAAAGTGTCGCATATTCATACAGGTTGTAGTATTGGTAAAAACTAGAAGGATAGTCCCTAGAAGGATAGTCCCTATAATAATAATATATCTAGAAACTAATAACGGTGAGATATTGACCTAATGTCTATTACACTTTAGGGAGTGTTTCATGCGGTTGTCGCGAATCCTGACACATCGTTCAGCCTTTCGTCTCTTTTGAATATATCTGGCTCCTTTGGAATGCGCCACATACATTGGTCACACTTTCCTGTAACGTCTGCACATTGTCCATTGGTTGGCCGTACCCCGATGCCTGTCAGTATTCCCGTAGCCATAAGTCTAACGCATTCAGGTCCAGAGAACTGGTAGGCCAAGCTACCCGACAACCTCGACCAATCCGTCACTCATGAAACCTAGTGGTGAGGTAGCGAATGAGGAAGTGCCCCGTCGTGCATACACCTCATTTCTTTTCTTTCTGCAAGGGTTACGTTTTTCCAATAGCGTTGGTTACTCATCGGGCAGAGATCGATGATACAGAGCACCTGTTAAACCATTTGCTAATGAGTCCGTCACCGACAATCCCTGGCCGTAAACGGATACTGAAGCGATTCTGATGCCTTACCTCCTTGATTGGTAGGGGATTTGTATCGGGCCTCACGTGGATGTTATGGTAAATTACTATGAAGGTCGTTCAATAAGTAAGCCATTAATGTACATAGACAAACGTGCTTGCTGGTGCTTCACATTTTATGTTTGTTCCGTGCACCGGTAAAATTTCGAACCGATCTGGCAGATGCCAGGGCCATAGTACAGCGTCATAATGGCGTCTACATACGACTCAAGTTAAAAGCAGCGTGCTTTTATTGAATTCTCATGTGCAGAAATGGAAGCCACGGTGAACATCAATAAACGTTTGTGTGCAGTGTATTGTGACGCTACAGCTGATAGAGTACAACTGGACGTTGGGTAAAGAACGTTATAGCCTTAGGAAATGCATAAACAGAGCTCCATGATCGGCCAAACTCGGGAAATCCTGTCACAACCATTGCTCCAGACATGCCGAATGCTGCGGACGCCATTATTTGTGCCGACCAGGGCATTACAACTCGACATTAACCTCTATAGTTCGGTCAGCATTAGAAGTGCTTCTGCAATGATCGAGACTCTAAGATATTCACAGAGGTGCTCAAGACAGGTTCCATGAATGCTCACAGCGGACCACAAGATTCAAACAAAGGCCATTTCATCTGAATTGTAGGTCGTTTGGAGACTGACTGAGAGGTACTTTCTGTCACGTATCCTTACGGGGGACGAAAGTTGGGTGCACCACTTTCGCCGGAAGCAAAAAGGCAGTCCATGGAGTGGCCTCATACTTATTCACCACAAAAGAAGGAATTCCAGAGAATCCGTCTGCCGAAAAAGTCATGGTGATGGTCGTCTGTGATTGTGATGGCGTCGTTCTCGTGGATGTGATGCCAAGAGGGTCAACCATCAATTCAGAGGCATACGTGAAGACTCTGAATAAACTCAAGAACCATTTCCGACGTGTTAGATCGGACAAGAACGCAGCAGAAAGCTTGCTCCAACACGATAATACGCACCCACACACAAGTCTGAGAACCAGGGAATAGATCGCCAAACTGGGTTGGACATCATTCCCTCATCCACCCTACAATGGGGAACGCACTTGGAAGAAGACGAGAGTATCAGTCATGTAGTGAAAAAATGGCAACACCTACGGGACCAGTGTTTTTACCAGCAGAGAATACATGCTTTTCCACAAAGTTGGCCTACGGCCGTAGAACGTAATGGAGACTACGTAGAAAAATAAGACATGGACAATACATGTTGATGTATATTGTCACCAAATTCTGACTCTTAATAATAAATATTTTCTGAGAAAAAAGTGGGATATTACCTATTGAACGACCCACAAAATAACAAAAAGCAAATGGTTCCAGAGAACTTTTTAAGTCTCAAACGCAGACTGAAGGGACAAATGTAAATTTTTACCAAGGCCGGAAATTGAACCCAGGTCTCCTGCACATTACGCAGGTGCAGTGACCACTAGGTCACTCCGACACAGTGGCTTTCCACAACAGCATGGATTACCCTAGCTCGCCTCACTCCTCATTCTGCGTAGAGAGCAGGAGACTTCGAATACCAGTCTTGGTACAAATTTTCATTCGCCGCTTCAGTCTGCAGATATACGTCATAGGTGAAGTGAAAGGGTATCTGAAACCATATAGTTTCACCTGATTGAAGGACCTATGCCTGGGATTCAGAAAGGATACCCCATTTAGTTCGATGCTAAAGTACTACTCCAACATACCTGGAGAGCCTCTGCAAAGCTGTTCGAGTTTGAGGGGAGTACCAAGTGGGTTGAGGCATAAATAGGAATTTGAACTGCTGAAGAAGGCGTGCTATATAGACTGTGCAGTTATTCAAAGCAGCTGTACAAGGGTGGGGCAGCGATAAGTGCATGTGTCTATTGAGGAGGAGACCTGGATTCGAATCACAGCCTTGGAATAAATTTACATTTGTCGTTTCAGTCTGCGTGTACTGCATATCAAAATCATAGTAACTTATTATAACATATCTTGTGGATCGTGCATCTTGTAGTGTCAACGCCAATATTTTGTCACCGGTGTGTGCAACAGTGCTCGAGACTTATGAAATGATGAATATTTTCCAGAAATGACTTTTAAGCCTATATGTGAAAATTGATAAAGAAATTGTGTGAAGTATTGTGAAATGTGACTAATTTCAACAACAAATAGTTTTATTATTTTTATAAATAGTTTTCTACAAAGAATAATCATATAACGAAAGATAATACCAGTAACCCCCCCCATGAACCATGGACCTTGCCGTTGGTGGGGAGGCTTGCGTGCCTCAGCGATACAGATAGCCGTACCGTTGGTACAACCACAACGGAGGGGTATCTGTTGAAAGGCCAGACAAACGTGTGGTTCCTGAAGAGGGGCAGCAGCCTTTTCAGTAGTTGCAAGGGCAACAGTCTGGATGATTGACTGATATGGCCTTGCAACAATAACCAAAACGGCCTTGCTGTGCTGGTACTGCGAACGGCTGAAAGCAAGGGGAAACTACGGCCGTAATTTTTCCCGAGGGCATGCAGCTTTACTGTATGATTAAATGATGATGGCGTCCTCTTGGGTAAAATATTCCGGAGGTAAAATAGTCCCCCATTCGGATCTCCGGGCGGGGACTACTCAAGAGGACGTCGTTATCAGGAGAAAGAAAACTGGCGTTCTATGGATCGGAGCGTGGAATGTCAGATCCCTTAAACGGGTAGGTAGGTTAGAAAATTTAAAAAGGGAAATGGATAGGTTAAAGTTAGATATAGTGGGAATTAGTGAAGTTCGGTGGCAGGAGGAACAAGACTTCTGGTCAGGTGACTACAGGGTTATAAACACAAAGTCAAATAGGGGTAATGCAGGAGTAGGTTTAACAATGAATAGGAAAATAGGAATGCGGGTAAGCTACTACAAACAGCATAGTGAACGCATTATTGTGGCCAAGATAGATACGAAGCCCACACCTACTATAGTAGTACAAGTTTATATGACAACTAGCTCTGCAGATGACGAAGAAATTGAAGAAATGTATGATGAAATAGAAGAAATTATTCAGATAGTGAAGGGAGACGAAAATTTAATAGTCATGGGTGACTGGAATTCGAGTGTAGGAAAAAGGAGAGAAGGAAACGTAGTAGGTGAATATAGATTGGGGCTAAGAAATGAAAGAGGAAGCCGCCTGGTAGAATTTTGCACAGAGCATAAGTTAATCATAGCTAACACTTGGTTTAAGAATCATGATAGAAGGTTGTATACATGGAAGAACCCTGGAGATACTAAAAGGTATCAGATAGATTATATAATGGTAAGACAGAGATTTAGGAACCAGGTTTTAAATTGTAAGACATTTCCAGGGGCAGATGTGGACTCTGACCACAGTCTATTGGTTATGACGTGTAGATTAAAACTGAAGAAACTGCAAAAAGGTGGGAATTTAAGGAGATGGGACCTGGATAAACTGAAAGAACCAGAGGTTGTAGGGAGTTTCAGGGAGAGCATAAGAGAACAATTGACAGAAATGGGGGAAAGAAATACAGTAGAAGAAGAATGGGTAGCTTTGAGGGATGAAGTAGTGAAGGCAGCAGAGGATCAAGTTGGTAAAAAGACGAGGGCTAGTAGAAATCCTTGGGTAACAGAAGAAATATTGAATTTAATTGATTAAAGGAGAAAATATAAAAATGCAGTAAATGAAGCAGGCAAAAAGGAATACAAACGTCTCAAAAATGAGATAGACAGAAAGTGCAAAATGGCTAAGCAGGGATGGCTAGAGGACAAATGTAAGGATGTAGAGACTTGTCTCACTAGGGGTAAGATAGATACTGCCTACAGGAAAATTAAAGAGACCTTTGGATATAAGAGAAACACTTGTATGAACATCAAGAGCTCAGGTGGAAACCCAGTTCTAAGCAAAGAAGGGAGAGCAGAAAGGTGGAAGGAGTATATAGAGGGTCTATACAAGGGCGATGTACTTGAGGACAATATTATGGAAATGGAAGAGGATGTAGATGAAGATGAAATGGGAGATACGATACTGCGAGAAGAGTTTGACAGAGCACTGAAAGATCTGAGTCGAAACAAGGCCCCCGGAGTAGACAACATTCCATTGGAACTACTGACGGCCTTGGTAGAGCCAGTCCTGACAAAACTCTACCATCTGGTGAGCAAGATGTATGAAACAGGCGAAATACCCTCAGACTTCAAGAAGAATATAATAATTCCAATCACAAAGAAAGCAGGTGTTGACCGATGTGAAAATTACCGAACAATCAGTTTAATAAGCCACAGCTGCAAAATACTAACACGAAGTCTTTACAGACGAATGGAAAAACTGGTAGAAGCCGACCTCGGGGAAGATCAGTTTGGCTTCCGTAGAAATACTGGAACACGTGAGGCAATACTGACCTTACGACTTATCTTAGAAGAAAGATTAAGGAAAGGCAAACCTACGTTTCTAGCATTTGTAGACTTAGAGATAGCTTTTGACAATGTTGACTGGAATACTCTCTTTCAAATTCTAAAGGTGGCAGGGGTAAAATACAGGGAGCGAAAGGCTATTTACAATTTGTACAGAAACCAGATGGCAGTTATAAGAGTCGAGGGGCATGAAAGGGAAGCAGTGGTTGGGAAGGGAGTGCGACAGGGTTGTAGCCTCTCCCCGATGTTATTCAATATGTATATGGAGCAAGCAGTAAAGGAAACAAAAGAAAAATTCGGAGTAGGTATTAATGTCCATGGAGAAGAAATAAAAACTTTGAGGTTCGCCGATGACATTGTAATTCTGTCAGAGACAGCAAAGGACTTGGAAGAGCAGTTGAACGGAATGGATGGTGTCTTGAAAGGAGGATATAAGATGAACACCAACAAAAGAAAAACGAGGATAATGGAATGAAGTCGAATTAAGTCGGGTGATGTTGAGGGTATTAGATTAGGAAATGAGACACTTAAAGTAGTAAAGGAGTTTTGCTATTTGGGGAGCAAAATAACTGATGATGGTCGAAGTAGAGAGGATATAAAATGTAGACTGGCAATGGCAAGGAAAGCGTTTCTGAAGATGAGAAATTTGTTAACATCGAGTATAGATTTAAATGTCAGGAAGTCATTTCTGAAAGTATTTGTATGGAGTGTAGCCATGTATGGAAGTGAATCATGGACGGTTATTAGTTTGGACAGGAAGAGAATAGAAGCTTTCGAAATGTGGTGCTACAGAAGAATGCTGAAGATTAGATGGGTAGATCATATAACTAATGAGGAAGTATTGAAGAGAAGAGAAGTTTGTGGCACAACTTGACCAGAAGAAGGGATCGGTTGGTAGGACATGTTCTGAGGCATCAAGGGATCACCAATTTAGTATTGGAGGGCAGCGTGGAGGGTAAAAATCGTAGGGGGAGACCAAGAGATGAATACACTAAGCAGATTCAGAAGGATGTAGGTTGCAGTAGGTACTGGGAGATGAAGAAGCTCGCACAGGATAGAGTAGCATGGAGAGCTGCATCAAACCAGTCTCGGGACTGAAGACCACAACAACAACAACACCAGTAAAATGATGTATTGGTATTGTATTGTCTACGATTTTTTTTCCTTCTATTGTCCTCCGTGATGGATGAAGTAGCGGAAATCAACGGTTAAGCTGAGGTCTGTTCTTTTAAATACAGTAACAAACAAAGAAATCTAAAATATAACGTATAATTTACAAAATGCAATTCTAGTGTACGGACTTTTGTTGTAACTAGATAACCTACTATGAATGATTACAGTTTTGTGTTCACAGCAAACAGGAAATCGGCCTTTAGCACCTGGTACGGCGATACTGAGTTATTGGTAACTGAGTGAACAGTCAGATCGGTGTAGGATTCTGAGATTTAATACAGCGGTAAGGGAAAGGTGATGTTACTGATTTTCTACGAAAAATTACATTGGTAAAAGTAAATAGTCCAGCTTGTGTTTTGTCTGTCGCCATTATGTGAGTACAAGGAGCGGTAATTCCAAACTGCAGAAATAATCAGACATTAATTATTTTGAACGAAATTAAAAATATTTGTACTCCGAGGACAAGAATCCATAGGACTTTGTTATTTTTCTATTCTAACATAGAAAGTAACATTCAGAAGAACAATCTTAGACTTTACGTAAATGAACTAATTTTTGTGGCTTATGCGTAAGTATAATTTTTCTCAGAGTAATTTATCGGTGACTTTAAAAAAAAAAAAAAAACACGCTACTGGCCATTAAAATTGCTACACGACGAAGATGACGTGCTACAGACGCGAAATTTTACCGACAGGAAGAAGATGCTGTGATATGCAAATCATTAGCTTTTCAGAGCATTCACACAAGGTTGGCGCCGGTGGCGACACCTACAACGCGCTGACATGAGGAAAGTTTCCATCCGATTTCTCATACACAAACAGCAGTTGACCGGCGTTGCCTGGTGAAACGTTGTTGTGATGCCTCGTGTAAGGAGGAGAAATGCGTACCATCACATTTCCGACTTTGATAAAGGTCGGATTGTAGCCTATCGCGATTACGGTTTATCGTATCGCCACATTGCTGCTCGCGTTGGTCGAGATCCAATGACGATTAGTAGAATATGGAATCGGTGGCTTCAGGAGGGTAATACGGAACGCCGTGCTGGATCCCAACGGCCTCGTATCACTAGCAGAGAAAATGTTCCACTGCTGTCCTGGCCAGCACATTCTCCAGATCTCTCACCAACTGAAAACGTCTAGTCGATGGTGGCCAAGCAACTGGCTCGTCACAATACGCCAGTCACTACTCTAGATGAATTGTGGTATCGCGTTGAAGCTGCATGGGCAGCTGTACCTGTACACGCCATCCAAGCTCTGTTTGACTCAATGCCCAGGCGTATCAAGGCTGTTATTACGGTCAGAGGTGGTTGTTCTGGGTACTGATTTCTCAGGATCTATGCACCCAAATTGCGTGAAAATGTAATCACATGTCAGTTCCAGTATAATATATTTGTCCAAAGAATACCCGTTTGTCACCTGCATTTCTTCTCGGTATAGCAATTTTAATGGCCAATAGTGTATTTACGAAACCAGTGTTGTTATGGGAAAGGGTTGTGATGTGATATATTAATTATTTGGCGTATACATATTAATGTCACTTGCTGAATTATTGAAACAGCATTTCAATATTTATGTGTGTGATAAGCTATGACACAGTAATTCATTACAGTCGGGCTCAGCAGAACATAAATAAGAATTATCAGAGATTATTTATTTCTTTTATATAATACTGTTATTCTTGCTGTTACATTTTCATACGTTTTACAATAAAACGTACACACCACCACGACAAACTGTACAAAACCTATCACAATCTGTAAATAAATTGTATGCTATAAACTTCGGTTCTTCAAGGCACTATATCAGAATCGGCACTGATATTGGGATACATCATTACATGAACCTTCTTTCTATTTTTGTCCAATACTACGCCTGTACGAGTATATATATTTTTAAACACCACTCAATCAATGATCAATATGTTCCCTATACAACTGGTTAGTTTAACTGCCACCGAAAATACTGCCACTTCACTCGACGCAAGGCAATCTTCTGGTAGCGGCGAGTGTTCTACGCCGAGATAGAGAGCCAACCACGCGACACGCCCGAGCAGACCTCAGCTCCGAGACTGCCAGTAAAAGAACTGTCGTTAAGACCGCCAGCCATGACTCAGCAGAGGGTGATATTGCCCCTGTGGTATTACCATAACGCGGCGTTGATTTCTCAGGTGATACGCTTTCCCCCGGCACAAAAATCCCGCGCTGCCGTTTCCCCGGCCCGTATCTCAGGCGGGCGGCCGTTTTATTGGACCATTAAGCGCGCGCCCGCCGTGCTACCGCCCGCGTCACTCCGGCGACTGTCCGTCCGTCCACACGTCGGCGGGCTGGTCTGGCCCCGGCCGAAGCGGCGCGGCAAGAAGTGTACACAATGCATAATGCATGCGCCGGCTGCGCTACACGCTCCGCTGTCACTTCTTGTGGCAGCCTCCACCGCCGGGAGCACCTCCCGCGTCCCACGCCTGCTGCGCGCGATACTTACAGCTCGGCCTCCCACCACCGGAGCAGCTGCGCCCAGGTCCAAAGCAAGGGAGCTTCATTTCCGCTCCGCTTCTTCCGTTACTGCTGATGTGTGGATAGATTTGGACACCAGCATTTACACCTACACCTTGGAAGCTGACAGTGAGGTCGGCCAGCCGTTCCTAGGTCTTTTAGCATATAGGGTGAACATTAATATAAACCGACAAACTCCAGGGATGGATTACTGGCTGGAAATGGAAGGAAAAGGGTCGTATGAACATGTGTGTGTAAATGCATCGCCGCCACCTTACATGACGCTGACGAATGACAGTTCACCTAATCACGTCAGATATTCCTTGTGTGTTGCAGGCTGTGTGATTCACGCAGCGTACTGTGAAAAGCAGACTGGTCCGGTAATTACGTCGAGAACAAGCCGAGTGGTGTTTTTGTAAGGCCAAGCAAATGGAAACAGTCGATAGGCAGTACTGCTGCACCAGAAATAATACCCTCACACACACCAACCACATCAAAAAACATTTCAAGCACTCTTTAGGTTCAAAAATGGTTCAAATGGCTCTGAGCACTATGGGACTTAACATCTGAGGTCATCAGTCCCCTAGAACTTAGAACTACTTACACCTAACTAACCTAAGAACATCACACACATCCATGCCCGAGGCAGGATTCGAACCTGCGACCGTAGCGGTCGCGCGGTTCCAGACTGTAGCGCCTAGAACCGCTCGGCCACTCCGGCCGGCTATAACGGGTGCACCTCATTACCTTCACACTGAGGGCTTCTATGAAATGACGTGTTGCTGTGGCAAAGTGTATATTGGCGAAACTAGGACTGTTAATGAACATACTAAAGAACATGAACGCCACTCGTGGCAATAAAAAGTATGAAATTGGCGATAACGGAAAATTACGAGACTTGTGATCTTGAATTCTATTTCAGTTATGTAACTACGCTGGCTAGTGAAAACCAACATTTGTAGATGGGAAGTCCGAGAAGCGATTGACATTAATACGAAAGTGAGTAACTTCTAGAGGGATAACGGCTATAGGCTTCCGGCGCCGTCGTCCCTTGCATTAAGGAAGTGAATACGCTGCCGCGGGGTGCGTTCAATAGAAGCAACCCCCTGAAAACCATCTCTGCGGACACAAATGTTTTAAATACACATTCCCTCTCTGTTGCTCTGCCTGTTTCACTTCTAGGGAATGATGTTGGCCCACCAATAGCAGTAGGAGCAGTTTTATCCCAAAATTCTTCTCTATCATAAACGTGGGAAGAATCCCAGTCTAATGAATGACTTTGGCCTGCTAATGGTAGCCACAAGACTCTTACAGATAACCCTCTTCTTCAACATTAGCGTGGGAGTACTTCTCTTACTATCCAGCGATGATGGTTCACCAATGGCAACCACAGGATTTTTACCCAATAATCCCACTTCTCAACACAAGCGTGAGAAAACTCCGCTTTGTAAGAGAAGATGATATTAGTCTCCGACAGTGCTCAATCTACAGTGGACATCACAATATCCTGAAGATGACCGCAGCAGAGGGGGTTGAAACGTCGATCCTTTAGAAGAAGTATTTCTCGAAAACGTGGCATTTCCTTAATTAAAATCACAGTGCCACAAGATGAAAACAGAAATTAACTACAGATAAGACGTCGAAAGATCTCGTAAGGCCGTTTCACGCCTTAACTGTGAACAATATAAGATTTTGTATTTCAGTTCATAAATCTTGAATTAAGAAATAATACGTGTGACAGTTTAACTTGTGAGTAAAAGGAAACAAACAATTCAGGAGATTAGTCTTACATGTAAGTTTTCACACATGGGCCTTTGGAAAGCCGACACACAAACTGAAATGATTAATTCTCTTCCTACTCAAAAACTATTGCACCAAATGGTAAAAGATTTCAGTTTGACAAGATATTGCTTGAAACTTCCTGGCAGATTAAAACTGTGTGCACCGACCGAGACTCGAACTCGGGACCTTTGCCTTTCGCGGGCAAGTGCTCTACCATCTGAGCTACCGAAGCACGACTCACGCCCGGTCCTCACAGCTTTAGTTCTGCCAGTATCTCGTCTCCAACCTTCCAGACTTTATAGAAGCTCTCCTGCGAACCTTGCAGAACTAGCACTCCTGAAAGAAAGGATATTGCGGAGACATGGCTTAGCCACAGCCTGGGGGATGTTTCCAGAATGAGATTTTCACTCTGCAGCTGAGACCTAGCCATCCATAAGCCGAAGCAGTAGAAATTGGAAACGTCTCGGTTCTCAAGACGTAAATTATCTGCCCGAAGTCAGAGGGAGGCAGTAATTCTTCGATCGTTATAGCTACACTTTACCCAGTTATGAACCACCATCATCAACATGACGCACCGGCCCTACTTCCTCGGTAAAGATGGCAGCAAACCCATCTCTGTGGTACGAAGTACAGAGAAGTTTAATGAGCGTCAGGTATCAATACTAACGCACGCTAAAGCGAAAGCTGAAACAAGAGTGAGAAGAGCAATAGTAGAGTCATCCAGCAACACGAAAGTGAAATTATCAGACAGTGAAGAAAAATCATCAGGAATTTGTGTCCTACGCAAAGTGAATAAAAGGACAAAATTGCTCAGTCATCATACTGATATCGAAACGGAAGGTGGCTGAGAGAATACCGCAGTATTAATTAGGTCTCCCCAAGTTTCTCAACGTGGAAGATCATTATATGCTTCATCTTTTCGTCAAAAACATTGTGATAGGGCAGGTATTGAGAAAAGTCATCTCAGAGTATATAAAATCTGTCAGAATGATAGGTATCTGGAGCAGATGAAATACCTATCCGATTGTATACATTATACTATAGAACTCTCTCCTTTTCTGAGAGCCGTTCTTCATAAGTCACTGGAGCTTTGAAATGTTGTGTAATATACTGGTGCAGCGCCGAAGAGCAATAGGAAGAGGGGTAACCCACCTAAAAGAAATTCTGAGAATATAAAATTGACACCTGAGGTTAGATAGCCGAAATTCCGGAATCTGTTTTTAGAATTGCAAAGAAGACTGCGAGAACACACTTGTGGCAGTCTGTTCTTGGAATGTCATCAATTTTTGAAAACGAATTTCTTGAGCGAAATCACAATCATACGATTTCCGTCCGACTATATCGGCTGGGAGGAAGTAATACGTTTGCAGTTAAGAGGGTTGATTGTGGTTTTTCGAAGAATACGACTCACTCTCTACTTTGAAGAGGTCGTCCTTACTCTCGTAGAAAAGAACCTGACGACGAATACTCAAAACACTGCCCATGTAGTAGTCCAAAAACGAGGGATCTGAAAGCGATCCGACCCTCAAACAAATTTTACATTCAAACAGTGAATTTAAAGACGTGGTTTCCTTAGCAAAATTATCTACTATGTCTCCTGTATAGGAGTTGACTTTACTGGGAATTGTGAAACAGCCCGTACATATTGCGATGTTGTAAACTACAGCTCGTGGGTTCCTTCACTTAATGACTATAGTAATAGTGCTAATAAAGCATTATGTTACGCTATATTTCTCGGGGACTAAGAAATATGCTGCTGTATAGTCATAATTACCGTGTTTTTATGGAATACCAAGCGATCTGCTGCTTAACTTTCGCTGTTGAGAAGACAAGAAATGTAAATTAAGAGACTTGCATATAAAATGTACCATGGATGCCTCATTGTATCATTTACGAGTATAATAAAGTATCTGGGAAGCAACCCCCACCCAAACTGCTGTTGATAATGGTTTATTTGATGTATCCTATAGTTAATTTCACCAAATACTGTTGTAAATCGTATGAGTTCAGATATGTGCTACGACTGCCCGTCTTCGAGACTTCTTTCTCTGCGTTACTTCTGGATGCTAGCTTTCTGAGAGCAGCCTATAGCATCAAGAGTTTCCATTTGATGCTCTGTCCAAAAATTTAAAGCCACACTCAAAATTCATTCAAAGAGAAATAGTTTGGTGGATGGGAAAAAGTGAGATGCAGAATCTTGCTTCAGATGAATTCAGTTTACTAAAAGCAGAAAGCCTAATGACATGAAACGAGATCAGTGCGGCACATTCTGAAACTATTCAAATTCCAGTCTGGAACAAATTTAAATTTGTTACGATATAGTAATAATTGTATGTTTTTTGTTAGACATTACATAATATCGAATTCTTTTGACAAATTTGCCCAGTTCTTTTCATACATGGACAGCAAAGGTATGCTTCAAGAGGAAAAGGTAGAACCAAGTAGCAATTACTAGGATTGCATTCTGATATAATTACCTTAATGGAGGCTTCCATCGAGTTATACTGCTGCCACCGCTTTTCACGAGACAGACGGCTTCAAAAAGCGTAAGCACGTCTGTGGCGGCTGCGTGCTGTGTGAGATCTTACC
Organism: Schistocerca nitens; assembly: GCF_023898315.1. Taxonomy (NCBI): domain Eukaryota; kingdom Metazoa; phylum Arthropoda; class Insecta; order Orthoptera; family Acrididae; genus Schistocerca; species Schistocerca nitens. Next base: position 77,182,692 of record NC_064614.1, read on the forward strand.
ATTAGGATAATTATTTGCAGCAGCTGCGAAGAAAATACAACAGCGCAAGCACTGTTAAGCAGACTGTGGGTGGCACTCAGTTACAGAAGGTTGTCTGTGTCTAAAAGTCTGTAGACATTTTTGGTTAATGTCAGTTTGAATAAAAGAAAACTCCTGGCATTATTCTCCGTCATTGTGTAAGCTACAGTGTATTGTATCTAGTGGGTTCGTCGTTAACATATGCTAACTCGCTATGAGGAGACATGATTCCTCATTCGACGTGTGATCACCACGGACAGCAATGCATGCTCTGTTGTGTGCTTCCATGTTGACCGCAGAATTGATAAGGACGGCTTTGGACGGGGTGTTCCATTCCTCCAGGAGCACGGCTAACCACTGATGGAAAATCGTTATTGCATGTGGACATGCTACAATACATCTCCCAATGCATGGCACACGTACTCGATTGGATTTAGGTCAGGAGAACGGACAGGCCAGTCAATTCGCCGAATATTCTCTTGTTCAAATGGTTCAAATAACTCTGAGCACTATGGGACTTAACATCTGAGGTCATCAATCCCGTAGAACTTACCTAAGGACATCACAAACATCCATGCCGGAGGCAGGATTCGAACCTATGACCGTAGTGGTCGCGCGATTCCAGACTGAAGCGCCTAGAACAGTTCGTCCACAGTGGCCGGCTCCTCTTGTTCAAGAGCTCTTCCTTCCCTTGCGCTATTCCAAGCGGTCGCGCACAGTCATTCATAAAAATGAAATCTGCGGCGTATGCACACCTGAAGAGATGAAAATTGGGAAGGAGTAGAGGGTTGACCGGTAAGTTACCATGTTCAGAGATTCGCGGGTCAGCATGCCCACATCCCCTGCCCATACCATGACATCTGCCCACACCATAACATCCGAACAAAACGATCATGATGGACACCGCTCGATGTACCCACATGTAACTTTAATTACTCAACCATGAAAGTAAAACTATACACGAGAAGGCAATGAAAACTGGCATATAGGCAAACCTTTAAAAAACAAGTTATCACACCACCCGATTTTACAGACTACACCCTTTGATGAAAGAATCTTCAGTACACACCATAAAATTGCTTGCGTCTGTGTAACATTAGAACTGAAGCAAGCTTAAATACAGAGTGTATTTCATACATCTTAAAGTAGGTAAGCCAACGTACATTATTTACCCCAAGTGTAGATGATACATATGGGTAAGATAAATCAAGAATTATACGGGCCAACTTTATTTTCCCTTCCTATTGTCCGATGAAAGACGAATAGGTTAATGCCTGGGAGGTAGGCATCCCACACTACTGTCGTGCACGTCGGCCACGGACTTCTAAGGAGTGTCTCACCTCCGGCCGACGAAACGATTATTAGAGACTGTGTACAATACACGAGTGACGAACGTGCCCTGAAGTGGGCCACATCGCACGCTGCATCACTCTTTAGGTGTCAATGATATTTTTGATGTTCGGCCTCGTGACGGAAGCAGCGTTTTATTACCTCTGAACTGAGTGCACCCGAATATTCGTTTCTCTATCGGTAATGGAAAAGAATGACTACCATCTCTAGTTTGACGCTGGTCAAGAGAAAGATTGATGGTACTCTGGGGAATGCCGTTTATGGAAAGCCAATGACACCGACGTCTTGATGCTAGTAGGTATCGCTATCCATCCCAGCGTGAAGAAATCCCTCATAGTTTGATCCATGGAGCCACGGCATCGAAGAACATGAATATCTGTCATCTTAGACTACCTTGAAGTCACTTTTCGCCAGGTTGATTGTAATAAAAGGCAGATCAGAGGCGCTTTGTTCTGTTGACGAACAGTGAATAGGGTGAGGGTTGTGAATAACGAAATGCCGCCTGAAACTACGACCTTTTTATGTTACGCAGGCAAATTTCCACATGACTGGTAGTATTCTGCGAAAACAAGGTGTGAAGTGTGTTTTTAGATCCTCATCAAAGATTACGACCCTTTTAGTATCTGTAAAGGATGACCTGTGTTTGTGCAAGACTGTTGACTTCCGTTTCCCATGCACCCGTGGCGCCTTATACATTGGTCAGGTCATCAGGACTGTGGAGGACAAGTGTGTATAGCATCAGCGTCACACAGACTTAAAACATCCGAGAAAATCTGCGATTGCAGAAAAATGCCTTGGTGCCGGTCATCCTGTGGAGTACAGGACGTCACATGAAATCAATATTCAGGGATATTGTAAATAGTCTTCACGGGTGCGCCGGTACCGAATCGATTAAAGACGAGGGTCTGGGTGGCGGCCAGCCCAGATATGATTTTTACGCTGTTTCCCATATCCCCCCCAGGTGAATATTCTAGCCTTACCTCAGTTATACGATTCGCAAACATTCATACATTCACTTGAACCACACTAAAGGCAGACAGTTGGGATGTACCCATTGCGTCCCGAGGGATAAGAGGGTATTTGGCAATCCCTTAAATTGAGCATGCCAAACTCGTTAATAAACATGCCGACTTCGTGCAAATGTGGGACAAAGACGAAAGAAAAAGTTCTCATGCTACATGTTGAAAAACTGTTGTCATTCATCAAATTACCTTCCGTTAGGAATGATTCTGGAGTTTATAAAATTGATTTCCTGCACTGTGGGGCTTGTTACGTTGGCCATACGGGAAGGATGCTGGAAACCAGGTTTGGTAACACGTCGCGTTGGATACAAAAGATGACACGGAGAAATGGAGTATGGGTACTCACTTAGTTATTCGCTTTACAACTTTGCTTCCGCCGTTTGCAGTAGAAGACATTAGTGGAAAGTAGTGGTGCAAGTCATAGGTCGTAAGTATCATACACTAAGCTTAGGTATGTGAGACCATAACACCATCAAAATATTAGTCAAATTTTGATTGCATCTTAAAGTTATTCTCGGCTGAATATGTCAACTTACGATCCCAATTCTCGGTCATCTGCTGGAGGATTTAATTTTCCGTTTGGATATGAATATATCTGCGGCTGAGGCTCATAAAAAGCTGGGTATGGCCTCTGAAGAGACGCCTGTTAGTGACAGAACTTCGCAGAAAATGGTTTCCATGCTTCAAGAACGGTGATTTTGAGTTGATGACCGGCATGGTTGTGAAAGAGAGAAAGCTTTCAATGCTACTGCAACCGACGGGAACAACAACAGGAGATCGTTATCGAAAGCAGTTGATGTGTTTGAGTCGATCACTGGAAGACAAACGGCCACAATACAGCGACAGACATAAAACGATGATTTTGCAGCAAGTCAGTCCACGGCCCCAAGTCGAAAAGCACGTCAGACCATACCTAGAAACGTTAAAATGGGAAGTTCTACCCTATCTGCTGCATTCTCTGGATATTCCTCCCGCTGACTGCCACCTTTCTCGATCTATGACACACGGCCTAGCTGACAAGCACTTGCGGTCATATGAACAAGTGAAAAATTGGATCGATTTATGGATCCTCTCAAAATATGCCCAGTTTATACACTGCGGGATTCGTATGCTACCCTAAAGATAGGAGGAAGCAGTGGTCAGCGACGGCGAATACTTTGAATCTTAAATATTTTGTAGGTTTTTCACAATGAAGTCTCCAACTTCGAGAAAAAACGGCAGAAGTAAAGTTGTAGACCTAGTACAACAAAACATAAGCCGCCGACTTTGACATTAAATGTGACATTCCTGCGTAAATGTGAGAAGAGGAAAACCTAATTAATGATCAGGTCAAAAGGGAAAACACAGATTTGGAAATTATTTGAAATCTACTTGCCACGAAGCAGCGAAAGACACAACCCTTAGTGTAGGAGACAGGCCTGCCGTATTGCCAATATGTAGCACCCATTACTGTAGGAATATGATGGTTAGAACATTGAAACTACAGAATTTTTCCATGTTATGTTGGTTTAGATACATGTACATCGTTAATAACAGCAATTCAGCATATTAGTTTATTGTACTTATAATTAAATATCTGTTTGAAGTGACAAGGAGATCAGTATTTTCTGCATCCGTTACGCAATGGCAGATCAGAGCAACTATCTATCTTGCTGACATTTGGCGCCATCTATGAACTTTACGGTAAATAAGAGGAACCACGACGATTAAATAACGAGAAAAACAGTGCAAAACATAAAATATTTAAATCAAATCAATTCTAACAGTCGGAGAATGCGTCATACGCCTCCTAGTCTTTTGTAAATTTTTTTTAAAATTTTTGCTGATCTGAGGTTACCTACCTATTTTACAGAATAACAAAACAAGTGTCTCACAAGCAGTGAATCTGAAATTTTTTACATCTTCTACTGTTCATTGTTAAATGTGACAGTAAGTTAGACAGCAAAGAAAATAATTTTACTCGCATTTTATTTTGTGTTATTTCTGCAAACTTTTAGTTGTTTAGTAGAGATCATAACTGGTTCGTTACGAACGTTATACATTACTTAGCTCATGTAGAGGGCGGCATACAGTCGACCGATGTGTTCTCCGCAAAGCCTACCTTCGGTATGTGGTAGTCTTCAATTAACCGTGAAAGGAGCCCGAACAATATGGGACTGACGTACTAATACATGTACTAAATCTATGAAATACTGGTACGTAATCTAATGTACAAGCAATACAGTTTATGTCACAAGTTGTAACTTTTTTATATTATCGCCTTACTATGTACTTCATGTGTTTTTTAGCATTGATAATGGTAAGTTACTACCAGAAACCTAGACTTTCTTTTATAAAATTTGAAAGGAAAGAAGGTCCATTGTTTAGAAAGACTGGGAAAAATTAATCAATTTCGGTCCTACTATCTAAACAACGCGTAATATAAGTAGGATAAGGGCAGAATTTCACGTCTGGAGTCTACATCTACATCCATACTCCGCAAGCCACCTCACGGTGTGTGGCGGAGGGTACCTTGAGCACCTCTATAAGTTGTCCCTTCTATTCCAGTCTCGTATTGTTCGTGGAAAGAAAGATTGTCGGTATGCCTCTGTGTGGGCTCCAATCTCTCTGATTTTATCCTCATGGTCTCTTCGGGAGATATACGTAGGAGGGAGCAATATACTGCTTGACTCCTCGGTGAAGGTATGTTCTCAAAACTTCAACAAAAGCCCGTACCGGGCTACTAAATGTCTCTCCTGCAGAGTCTCCCACTGGAGTTTATCTACCATCTTCGTAACGCTTCCGCGATTACTGAATGATCCTGTAACGAAGCGCGCTGCTCTCCGTTCGATCTTCTCTATCTCTTCTATCAACCCTATCTGGTACGGATCCCACACTGCTGAGCAGTATTCAAGCAGTGGGCGAACAAGCGTACTGCAACCTACTTCCTTTGTTTTCGGATTGCATTTCCTTAGGATTCTTCCGATGAATCGACGATCAACTGTATATGATCATTCCATTTTAAATCACTCCTAATGCTTACTCCCAGATAATTAATGCAATTAACTGCTCCCAGTTGCTAACGCGCTATATTGTAGCTAAATGATAAGGGATCTTTATTTCTATGTATTCGCAGCACATTACACTTGTCTACATTGAGATTCACTTGCCATCCCCTGCACCATGCGTCAATTCGCTGCAGATCCTCCTGCATTACAGTACAATTTTCCATTGTTACAACCTCTCGATATACCACAGCATCATCCGCAAAATGCCTCAGTGAACTTTCGATGTTATCCACAAGGTCATTTATGTATATTGTGAATAGCAACGGTCCTACGACACTCCCCTGCGGCACACCTGAAATCACTCTTACTTGAGAAGACTTCTCTCGATTGAGAATGACATGGTGCGTTCTGTTATCTAGAAACTCTTCAATCCAATCACACAATTGGTCTGATAGTGTATACGCTCTTACTTTCTTCATTAAACGACTATGGGGAACTGTGTCGAACGCCTTGTGGAAGTCAAGAAAAACGGCATCTACTTGGGAACCCGTGTCTATGGCCCTCTGAGTCTCGTGGACGAATAGCGCGAGCTTGGTTTCACACGATCGTCTTTTTCGAAACCCATGCTGATTCTTATAGAGTAGATTTCTAGTCTCCAGAAAAGTCATTATACTCGAACATATTACGTGTTCCAAAATTCCACAACTGATCGACGTTAGAGATACAGGTCTATAGATCTGCACATCTGTTCAATGTCCCTTCTTGAAATCGGGGATGACCGGTGCCCTTTTCCAATCTTTTGGAACGCTACGCTCTTCTAGAGACGTACGGTACACCGCTGCAAGAAGGGGGGCCAGATCCTTCTCGTACTCTGTGTAAAATCGAACTGGTATCCCGTCAGGTCTAGCGGCCTTTCCTCTTTTGAGCGATTTTAATTGTTTCTCTGTCCCTCTGTCGTCTATTTCGATATCTACCATTTTGTCATCTGTGCGACAATCTTAAGATTTTCTGCCAAGTCAGTACATAGAACTTTACTTTCGAATTCATTGAACGCCTCTCGCATAGCCCTCCTCACACTACATTTCGCTTCGCGTAATTTTTGTTTGTCTGCAAGGCTTTGGCTTTGTTTATGTTTGCTGTGAAGTTCCCTTTGCTTCCGCAGCAGTTTTCTAACTCGGTTGTTGTACCACCGTGGCTCTTTTCCATCTCTTACGATCTTGCTTGGCACATACTCATCTAACGCATATTGTACCATGGATTTGAATTTTGTCCACTGATCCTCAACACTATCTGTACTTGAGACAAAGCTTTTGTGTTGAGCCGTGAGGTACCCTGTAATCTGCTTTTTGTCACTTTTGCTAAACAGAAAAATCTTCCTACCTTTTTTAATATTTCTTTCTACGGCTGCAATCATCGATGCCGTAACCCCTTTATGATCGCTGATTCCCTGTTCTGAGTGAACTGTTTCAAATAGTTCGGCTCTGTTTGTCACCAGAAGGTCCAATACCTGTTATCCCCACAAGCCGTTTCTCTGTTTAACTGCTCAAGGCAGTTTTCAGATAATGCACTTATAAAAAATTCCCCAGATTCTTCGTCCCTGCCACCCGTTATAAACGGTTGAGTCTCCCAGTCTATATCCTGCAACGTGTGAGAAGTTGTACGTGTAGCCCATGTTTTGCAGTGACCTCACTTGCTCGGTTGCATTCTGTCAGACGTTTCCTCCGCAGTGACTTAAACCCCTCCACCAACTGCATTCCCGTCGCAGCCACCGCATGCTGCGGCACGCCAGCGCTAATGACGAGGGACCTGCGCCGCCCTGCACCCGGTGTTGTTGCAGGAAGTGTCCCTCTGCGGCTTCCTTATCAGCGCACGAGCGGGGTTAAGTAATTGCAATCTCCTAAAACAATTCCCCCGTATTTCACTTAGGGGGCAAAGAACACGGAGTAATTACGTGGCAGGCTGAGTTAATTTTCCGGAAAACGGGTGTAGCTGGCACAGGCGCGCCCCGGCGCCGCCAACTTCGCCCCGCTGCCGGTCGTGTAATCTCGGCTCGCTCGCTGCACGTCTGCCCCCGGGGGCTGCCTCGAGGGCCGCCACCCGCCGCCTCCTACAACGCTAAATGGGGCTTAATAAGCGTCCTAAGGTGGCCCGCTCCTGCTTCTTTGTAGTCGCCGCCCCTTCACCGGTTCTTTCCGTGTTTCGCTAGCGACGCGGGTAAACGCTCCCAGAGTAATTGAAAGGAATGAGGCGCTGCGTGTCTCGTCTGCAGCAGGAGGCCCGTTCGCCGTTATACGAAACCCGACCGTCTTAGATAGCAAGAGCCAACTTTGGAATTTAAAACAGCAGAATAGTTAGTGTTTGCTTATGTTTCACAGCTATCATAAACGTTACAAATGACATCGTGTAATACCGCACACTACTGTAAAAGTATTCCATAGTAAGAGACCGGTTTCGGTCAAAGATCATTTTCCAGCACATCTTCGGTTAACGTAAAGAGTTACGCTGTATTATGAAATGAATCATTATAAACTATATTGCGAGTAAACATTCTTATGTGATATGTTGTTGTTCTGGTCTCCAGTGAGAAGACTTAGTTCATGCCATTTTTCACGCTAGCTCCCCTATGAGAGTCTCTGAAACTCTGAATAACTGCCATCTACACTACTGGTCATTAAAATTGCTACACCACGAAGATGACGTGTTACAGACGCGAAATTCAACCGACAGGAAGAAGATGCTGTGATATGCAAATGTTTAGCTTTTCAGAGCATTCACATAAGGTTGGCGCCGGTGACGACGCATACAACGTGATGACATGAGGAAAGTTTCCAACCGATTCCTCATACAAAAACAGCAGTTCACCGGCGATGCCTAGTGAAACGTTGTTGTGATGCCCCGCGTAAGAAGGAGAAATGCGTACCATAACGTTTCCGACTTTGGTAAAGGTCGGATTGTAGCCGATTGCGGTCTGCCGTATCGCGACATTGCTGCTCGCGTTGGTCGAGATGCAATGACTGTGAGCAGAATATGGAATCGGTGGGTTCAGGAGGGTAATACGGAACGCCGTGCTGGATCTCAACGGCCTCGTATCAGTAGTAGTCGAGATGACAGGCACCTTATCCACATGCCTGTAGCGGATCGTGCAGCCACGTCTCGACCCCTGAGTCAACAGATGGGGACGTTTGCAAGACAACAACCACCTGCACGAACAGTTCGACGACGTTTGCAGCAGCATGGACTATCAGCTCAAAGACCATGGCTACGGTTATCCTTGACGCTGCATCACAGACAGGAGCACCTGCGATGGTGTACTCAACGACGAACCTGGGTGCACGAATGGCAAAACGTCATTTTTTCGGATTAATCCAGGTTCTGTTTACAGCATAATGATGGTCGCATCCGTGTTTGGCGACATCGCTGTGAACGCACAATTGATGGGTGTATTCGTCATCGCCATACTAGCATGTCACCCGGCGTGATGGTATGGGGTGCCGTTGGTTACATGTCTTAGTCACTTCTTGTTCGCATTGACGGCACTTTGAACAGTGGACTTTACATTTCAGATGTGCTACGACCCGTGGCTCTACCCTTCATTCGATCCCTGCGGAACCCTACATTTCTGCAGGATAATGCACAACTTCATGTTGCAGGTCCTGTACAGGCCTTTCTGGATACAGAAAATGTTCGACTGCTGCCCTGGCCAGCACATTCTGCAGATCTCTCACCAATGGAAAATGTCTGGTCAATGGTGGCCGAGCAACTCGCTCGTCACAATACGCCAGTCACTACTCTTGATGAACTGTTGCATCGTGTTTAAGCTGCATGGGAAGCTGCACCTGTACACGCCATCCAAGCTCTGTTTGACTCAATGCCCAGGAGTATCAAGGCCGTTATTACTGCCAGAGGTGGTTGTTCTGGGTACTGATTTCTCAGGATCTACACACCCAAATTGCGTGAAAATGTAAACACGTGTCAGTTCTAGTGTAATATATTTGTGCAATGATTACCCGTTTATCATCTGCATTTGTTCTTGGTGTAAGGATTTTAATGACCAGTAGTGTATATAGCGAGAATACAGGATTATTTGCTGTGTTGTTGTTCTAGTCTCCAGTGCGAAGAGTGATTTCATGCCATTTTTCACGCTGGCTGCCATATAGGAGTCTCTGAAACTCTGAATAACTACTGCCAACGACATCCATTTGATCTCGTTATTGTAGTCATGCATATGTCTTTCCCTATAATCTTTACTCTCCACACTTAGTTCTACTACGAAATTGACGATTCCATAATGCCTCAGCATGCTCCCTAGCAACTTATCTCTGTGACATAAATTTTGTTTCCCTCCAATTCGAGTCACTACCTCCTCTTTAATTATTTCCATGTACTCATCTCATTTTCCGGCATTGTTCTTTAGCACAATATTTCAAAAGCTTCTTTTCTCTTTATGACTCAAGCTCTCATCGTATGCATTAGACATAAATCTGCATCAAAATTTAATAAATTCCTTTACTATTATCCCCATGGCAAAGTCAGTGGGCATGGGAAGCTCTGAAGTATTATTCTATAGCTCATTTTTAATAAGTGTTGCGATTCCATGCTTTTCATGGCCTTTGGAGGCAACTGTGGTAAATCCTTGCACTTTAAGTTGGTAGGCTGATCTCTCTTTGGTATGTGTTTCTGAAGTGCCTGTACGTCTACCTCAGTTTCTTTCTTCTACAGCCTTCAATGTTGACTTAGAACATGCTTAATTTTTGGTTCTTTGATGGGCCGCATTCTGCTAGCCTTCGAGTAGCGCATCTGGCAGGGCCGGGAGGTACGAGTACGTCCGGCCATCACTTGGAGGTGGCGTTCGCTCGTGTTTCGCCCATCTTCTTCTCATCACATCGAGACACTACTAGGGGAGTGGGCCACGTCGAGGCTGTCACCTTCCACTCAGCATTTCAGATGGGGATACCACTCCTGTGATGACAAAGGTCTCCAGCTAGAAGACTGGGCTGATGTCAACAATATCCATCTTATATACGGTGCTAAGGACAAGGCGTGGAAAACTTTAACTTCGCCAGATCTCTGTTTTGTGACGACCAGTAATGACGGGATCCCAATGCAAGCAAAGCGAACTGTTTCGACATGCCTGCCTAAAAGCCAACACTAATGTCATTGTGGAGAATGGCTTGCAGGTACCAGTCATAGACAGCCCAACAATCCCCCACTGAAACATTCGTAAGGCACAGTGGGACAAATTCCAATCTCGCGTGGGACAAACTGTGACCAGAATTCCTCCAATTCCGATAAACTATAAACGGCTTACTAAACTGCTGCCCAAGAAACTATTCCACGTGGAGCTAGAACAGAATACATACCAGGCTACACCAAAAAATGTGAATCTCTTCTTCAGGAATACAACAACACTGGAAATCACCAGAATGCAGACTCACTGACCAAGCTTCTTGACGAAGAAAGAAGAAAACGTTGGCTTGATTTAGTTGAGCAGCTTGACTTCACCTATTACACCATTAATAGTTGGGGTCTTCTCAGAAATTTAGGGGGTGCTGTACATCCTAGCTTCAAACATAGTGCTGTTAATAAAATAATCTCAGTTATACTTGAAAACTCCAAGATCCATGGCCCTGCACAGCAGAAGAAGGCCCTTAAAATCTCATGGCTGAGGCACTCAAGAAGTGCGCAGAATAGTCAGACATTGTGAGCACTGTCTCTGAAGAAGAGTTGATAACTGCAATAAACGACATCAATCAAGGAAAGCGGCCGGACCTGATCGAATCCTACCGAAGTTTCGAAGGAACCTAGGTCCAAGATCACACACATGGCTCTGCAGATTTATCTCCGCCATACTTGAGATTGGAAACTTCCCAAACAAATGGAAGAGTCGAAGATAATAGCTATCTTGAAGCCTGGAAAGAACGAGAGAAATCCCAAGAGCTACAGACCTCTCTCTCTGCTGTGTGTGAAGTACAAACGTCTCGAGAAAATTCTCCTAAAGAGAGTTACCCACCTAATAGATAACAACAATACCCGTGGAGCAAGCTGGTTTCAGGTCGAAGAGTAGCTGCTGCGATCAAGTCCTGGCACTAACCACGCATATTGAACGTGGGTTTCAGAACAATAAAAAGACTGGCGTCGTATTTATAGATCTCTCAGCTGCATACGACACAGTATGGCTTAAAAGATAATGTATAAGCTTGCTACATTAGTCAAATGTAAGAAGCCATTAAAGCTCTTTTATAATATTCTATCCACAAGGAAGTATAGAGTACATCTTCACGGAAAGACAAGCAAAGCCCGGATCCTCGATAATGGACTGCCACAAGGCTCTGTGCTAGCTCCTTTACTGTTTAATTTGTACATCTCTGATATGCCGGAACACAAATCACCGAAGTTCGCATATGCCGATGATCTGGCTATTGCTTTGCATGGCGAGTCATTCGAACAATTGGAATCAGGCCTAAATTCTGACTTGGTGCAGCTTCATAACTACTACAGGACCTGGCACCTGAACCTTAATGCATCAAAAGCAGTAAGCACGGTGATGCACCTGACTAACAAACAAGCAGACAGGAAGCTGCGCTTGAATTTAGCAAGCCAGAATATAAGACACGAAAGAGCACCAAAGTACCTGAATTTTAAACTGGACCGCAGCCTAACAACCAGGGAACACCTGCAGGGTGTCAGCCTAAAACTCAGAGGCAGAGTCATATCATGCGGAAAGTAGCAGGCTCTACCTGGGGAGGTAGAATTTCCTCCTTGGCTCTAGTCTACAGCATTGCAGAAAACTGCACGCCTGTATGGGCCAACAGTTCGCACTTCAATAAAGTAGATGTTCGCCTAAATGACACCTTGACAACAGTAATTGGAACAGTCAGGCCTATCCCGACACCATCGCTGTCTGTGCTGGTAAACATTGAACTTCCCTCACTCCGCAGACAATATCTGGCAGTAACTGACAGAATTATAGTGTCATCGATGTGCCTGAAATGTAATTCCTTTTCCGAGTCCCTCCTTTGTATCCTACAGAGCTTTCTCAATTTGCAGATTAAATAATATCAGGGATAGGCTACAGCCCACTCCTTTCTCAGCCATTGATTCCCTTTTATTTCTTTCTCTTACAGGTACAGAACCCAACGGTGTGAAATTTCCCTTAACGCTCCACAATTAATTGTGAGCTAGCCACCTCTTTAACAACTAGCCTCTAAATTCTTGTTCGCAAAGTTAAATGGATAACGCAGAAATAATCACCCGAGTCATAGGCCTTGAGAGTGAAGAAATTGCGGAAAATATCACTCTGATTAACGCTATCAGAATGAAGTAGTATGCTCGTTAATATTTTGACCTGAATGCAAATATGTTACTTGATACAAATTAAAAGCCTACAACCTGAAATAAGTGAAGTGGTTGAACAAAAACAATGATTAAGTTCAATAGTCACATTTAATGGCAAACACATTTACGGAATCAACATAATATACTCTCAAAATTTTTGGAACATTGTGTCAGGAAAAAGCAATCTATGTTTATAATCTTTTTAGCAAACATTATCATAGTCACGTATAACTTGTTACTTTCTACTTGCGAATGAGCGATTTTGGTCTACAATATAGATCGTCGTCACATTGTAGTGTTCTCAACGCCAGCATGAATAGGCCTGCTCCACGCTAGGAAAGCCTACTAACACCATGGAATAAGTATCTCATGATGGCCTCTGTTGTAGATCGAAGCCGGCCATCCACAAATTAAAGTAACGACTTATATGCGACCACGACTGTGTTTGCTAAATAAATTACAACTATATAAAATTGCGTGAAGATTAAATAGATCAGTTGAATTAATTCTTGCTCTTTTCAGAATTTACTTCCTCCCATGTTGTTGTTGTTGTTGTTGTTGTTGTGGTCTTCAGTCCTGAGACTGGTTTGATGCAGCTCTCCATGCTATCCTATCCTGTGCAAGCTTCTTCGTCTCCCAGTACTTACTGCAACCTACATCCTTCTGAATCTGCTTAGTGTATTCATCTCTTGGTCTCCCTCTGCGATTTTTGCCCTCCACGCTGCCCTCCAATGCTAAATTTGTGATCCCTTGATGCCTCAGAACATGTCATACTAACCGGTCCCTTCTTTTTGTCAAGTTGTGCCACAAACTCCTCTCCTCCCCAATTCTATTCAATACTTCCTCATTAGTTACGTGATCTACCCATCTAACCTACAGCATTCTTCTGTAGCACCACATTTCTTGTCCAAACTATTTATCGTCCATGTTTCACTTCCATACATAGCTACACTCCATACTTCCTCCCATAGAGCAACGATAACTGACAACTATTTAATCCTGTACTCCTCGATAGAAACAGTACTGGATGCTGGTGACTAAAACCGACACATTCATTACGCGTACAAAAGGAGAAGACATCTGAGTGTCCTGCATTCCACAAGTGCCAACTCTAATAAAACTACTCTGCCGATGCTACCATTTATGCCCACCTCAAGTACGACTATGCTGCGCCGAGCTGCGCGCTTAGATGTGCTGGCCACTTCACGAAGACAGAGTTGTCAGCACTTTTGCAGCTGCCAGCCTCTACCGTCCTGTACCAAGTCGATCAGGATAGCACGGCGTCCTAAACCGACTTCGGTGCGGACACTCTCGGGTCTATACCGATCTGCTTTCCTCGTGGCGCTCACTATTACTTGAGGCCAAGAGCTGCTAGTCACCAATCGCAGAATTACCAGTCACTGCGATTCAGTCAAGAGGAGTCCCTCCAGTAGAGAATCCAACGAAAAATAGCACGCTTTTTGAGCCTATTACGGCAAATGACATTCTCCCCTACTATTAAAAAGCACTCATTTCAGCACTGCGATCTTACGAAGGCAGTTCAATAAGTAATGCAACACATTTTTTTCTCGGCCAATTTTGGTTGAAAAAACCGGAAATTTCTTGTGGAATATTTTCAAACATTCCCGCTTCGTCTCGTATAGTTTCATTGACTTCCGACAGGTGGCAGCGCTGTATGGAGCTGTTAAAATGGCGTCTGTAACGGATGTGCGTTGCAAACAACGGGCAGTGATCGAGTTTCTTTTGCGGAAAACCAGGGCATCTCAGATATTCATAGGCGCTTGCAGAATGTCTACGGTGATCTGGCAGTGGACAAAAGCACGGTGAGTCGTTGGGCAAAGCGTGTGTCATCATCGCCGCAAGGTCAAGCAAGACTGTCTGATCTCCCGCGTGCGGGCCGGCCGTGCACAGCTGTGACTCCTGCAATGGCGGAGCGTGCGAACACACTCGTTCGAGATGATCGACGGATCACCATCAAACAACTCAGTGCTCAACTTGACATCTCTGTTGGTAGTGCTGTCACAATTGTTCACCAGTTGGGATATTCAAAGGTTTGTTCCCGCTGGGTCTCTCGTTGTCTAACCGAACACCATAAAGAGCAAAGGAGAACCATTTGTGCGGAATTGCTTGCTAGTCATGTGGCTGAGGGTGACAATTTCTTGTCAAAGATTGTTACAGGCGATGAAACGTGGGTTCATCACTTCGAACCTGAAACAAAACGGCAATCAATGGAGTGGCGCCACACCCACTCCCCTACCAAGAAAAAGTTTAAAGCCATACCCTCAGCCGGTAAAGTCATGGTTACAGTCTTCTGGGACGCTGAAGGGGTTATTCTGTTCGATGTCCTTCCCCATGGTCAAACGATCAACTCTGAAGTGTATTGTGCTACTCTTCAGAAATTGAAGAAACGACTTCAGCATGTTCGTAGGCACAAAAATCAGAACGAACTTCTTCTTCATGACAACGCAAGACCTCACACAAGTCTTCGCACCCGAGAGGAGCTCACAAAACTTCAGTGGACTGTTCTTCCTCATGCACCCTACAGCCCCGATCTCGCGCCGTCGGATTTCCATATGTTTGGCCCAATGAAGGACGCAATCCGTGGGACGCACTACGCGGATGATGAAGTTATTGATACAGTACGACGTTGGCTCCGACATGGACCAGTGGAATGGTACCGTGCAGGCATACAGGCCCTCATTTCAAGGTGGTGTAAGGCCGTAGCATTGAATGGAGATTACGTTGAAAAATAGTGTTGTGTAGCTAAAAGATTGGGGAATAACCTGGTGTATTTCAATGCTAAATAAAACAACCCCTGTTTCATAAAAAAAATGTGTTGCATTACTTATTGAACTGCCCTCGTATATCACACGTCTGGATTTCTGGAAGGCTTTTGATAACCACACAAGCGGCTTTTAGTGAAATTGTGTGCTTATGGAATATCGTCTCAGTTATGAGACTGGACCTGTGATTTCCTGTCAGAAAGGTCACAGTTCGTAATAACTGACAGAAAGTCATCGAGTGAAACAGAAGTTCCACAAGGTAGTGTTATAGGCCCTTTGCTGTTCATTATCTATATAAACGATCTGGGAGACGATCTGAGCACCTGTCTTAGGTTGTTTGCAGATGACGCTGTCGTTTATCGACTAATACAGTCATCAGAAGATCTAAACAAATTGCAAAACGGTCTCAGAATGGTGCGAAAAGTGGCAGTTGTCCCTAACTAACAAAGGTGTGAGGTCATCCACATGAGTGCTAAAAGTAATTCGTTAAACTTCGGTTACACGATAAATCAGTCTAATCTAAAAGCTGTAAATTCAACAATTACAATTACAATTACGAACAACTTAAATAGGAAGGAACATATAGAAAATCTTGTGGGGGAGGCTAACCAAAGACTGCATTTTATTTGCAGGACACGGAGAAGATATAGCAGGTGTATTAAGGACACTGCCTGCACAACGCTTGTCCGTCCTTTTTTAGAATACTGCTGCGTGGTGTGGGGTCTTTACCAGATAAGACTGTTGAAGTACATCGGAAAAGTTCAAAGAAGGGCAGCACGTTTTGTATTTTCATGAAATATGGGAGAGATTGTCACAGAAGTGATACAGGATTGGACTGGACATTATTGAAAGAAAGGATTTTTTCGCTGCGACGGAATCTTCTCACGAAATTCCAATTTCCAACTTCCTCCTCCGAATGCGAAAATATTTGTTGACACCGACCTCTATAGGGAGAAGCGATCACCACGATAAAAAACGGGAAATCTGAGCTCGTACGGAAAGATGTAGGTGTTCCTTCTTTCCATGCGCTATACAAGATTGGAATAATAGAGAATTGTGAAGGTGGTTCGATGAACCCTCTGCCAGGCACTTAAATGTGATTTGCAGAGTATCTATGTGGATGTAGATCTAGATGTAGATGTCTCTACACCTACGGCAGTTTCTCCCGCCAATGTCCAAAGCCTCGCGAATGGATTCGAGAAATTTTGAAAGGACCTCTACGAGGCTAATGTCTGTTTCCCGTGGCCCTTGCTTTCTACAAGCAGTAGATGCTTATCTTCGAAATAAGTCACAAAACATGCAAAGGTACCCCGACTCACACAGATGGCGACGACCTGCCCTCCAGATGAGAAACCGCACCAGTCGTTTTAAAGGACAATGCTTGCCTGTGGGTTTTAACTGACCTCGCTTCCAACAATCTTATGCCGCCTATAACGCGGTACCACCCACTGATTATCGACCTGCTTGATTAAAGCGTTTCCTGTAGCTATGTCTCAAGTCCAATGTGCTGCAAATTCTCAAACACAGTGCACTCTACTGCCAGTCACCGTGGCTTATAAAATCAACATGGTTCAAATGGCTCTGAGCACTATGGGATTTAACTGCTGTGGTCATCATACCCCTAGAACTTAGAACTACTTAAACCTAACTAACCTAAAGACATCACACACATCCATGCCCGAGGCAGGATTCGAACCTGTGACCGTAGCGGTCGCGTGGTTCCAGACTGTAGCGCCTAGAACCGCTCGGCCACTCCGGCCAGCTATAAAATCAATAACAGTTATCACACAGATTGTCCTTGTTGTCAGACTCTGAGTGATAAACATACTCTAGTTCTTGGTGAAACTGGCATGCAAAATGCCTGCCATATTTCACGACATCAGTTTGGTTCCTACACACGTTATAGATTACCTTTTGCTCTCTGTATTTAAACCTGATACCTTCATGGCATGTTACCTGAAACTGAAAACATTGACATGATGATCTTACAATGGCAAAAGATTGCAGATTAGTCCTACTTTCGGAAACCGCAGAGGACTACCAAAAGGCGAGGCAGCATTGACAGTAATGAATAACCAACTAGAAGTTTAGCATTTTGCCAGCTTGAGAGTCGAACGTCAGAACAATGAGCGTGTATGGAAGGTAGAAAATCTGAATGTAAGGGCTCAGTATACGTGTAGTGGAGATCAGTGAAGTTACATGAATCGATGGTAAAAATTTCTGGTCAGACGACAGACACAAATATTAACAGCCGCAGCAACTGTAACGCGCGTCGGAGTAGTTAGGAGTAGGAAGGTAGGAGGGGTTGTGAGTTACTCTGAACAGTTCAGTGAGAATATTGTTCCCATAAGCCTACTCGAGCAACAATAGTTTATGTACACATGACGTTGGATGTGGATGACGATGAGGTACGGAGCGAATACAATAGAATTTAAGGGGTAATTTAATATTAAAAAGCAGATGATGAGCTAGTAAACATGGGGATTTAGAATGCGATAATAGGGAAATAATGGAATAAAAAGTCACGGGAGAATATGGGTTTGCCGGCAGAAGTGGCCGAGCGGTTCTAGGCACTACAGTCTGGAACCGCGCGACCGCTACGGTCGCATGTTCGAATCCAGTATCGGGCATGGATTTGTGTGATGTCCTTAGCTTAGTTAGGTTTAAGTAGTTCTAAGTCCTAGAGGACTGATGACCTCAGAAGTTAAGTCCCATAGTGCTCAGATCCATTTTTAGAATATGGGTTTGATAGAATGAGAGAGGAGGAAGACTAATTAAATTGTGGAATAAATTTCAACTATTAATAGTTCTGTAATAGTTAGTAACTTTTCAGAAATAACAAGTGGAGGAGGTATGCTTGGAGAAGGGAGGCCCGGACACAGGGTAAGTTTCCAGATGGGTTACATAATGCTCAGACACAGATTCCGAAAATGGACAGTGGATTCAAAGCGTACGCAAGAACAGATATAGACTCCGATCATATTTAGCAATGAAAAAGAGTAGAATGAAGTTAAAGAGGTTCGTCTAGGAGAGTCATTATGGTGGAAAATTGGGACGTTAAGGTGCTTATGAATAATAAGGTGGGTTTGAAGTTCTCTAAAGTTGTGGATACGATGGTAAGGAATATATTAGTGGAGAGTTCAATGATAAATTATTGGACGTCCCTAAGACCGAGAATCGTACACTCCGGACCGACAGCAGAGGTACAAGCCACTTATCGGCGAAGAAACTTTAGGTAACAGAAGAAATATTTCAGTTGATCGACGAAAGACGGAAACACAAAATTGGTCAATGAGAGAGACAGGAACAGAGTGACGTAAGTCACATAGGAAGTGGAGAATTAGGAAGTACAGGGACGGCTATGAGAAATGGCTGCAGAAATCGAAGGAGAAATGATTGTCGCAAGTACTTCTTCAGCATATAGAAAAGTCAAAACAATCTTCGTAGGGGTAAAAATCAAAGACGCCAGCAGCAAGAGTGCAAAGAGAACTGCAGCGTCAAGTGCAGAGGAGAGAGCAGATAGGTGGAGAGAGTACATGAAAGGCCTGTGCAGGGCAAAGGACCTGTGACAGAAGAAGAAATGGAAGTCGATGTGGAAGATATACAGTAGGAGAGCGAGTGTTAGATTAAGAATTTTCAGAGCTATATAATAAGGCCGAGGGGATAGATAACAACCCTTCGGAACTTCTAAAATCACTGGGGTCAGTGGCAACCCAACTACATTTATGAGACCAGAGACATACCATCACTTTTTCAGAATGATATAATACACACAATCTCGATGACAGCAACGGCAGGTAAGTGCGTGAACTACCACACAATTATCTTAAAGGCTTTTACATGCAAGTTGCTGACAGTAATAATATCCAGAAGAATGAAAAATAAAAAGGAAAAACTGATATATTACGATTAAATTTGCATTCAGAAAGGCAAAGGTGTGAGAGTGTGAGTGTTTTGACATCACCCCTGCTAATGGAGACTCAAGAAAACTCACGACCCCTTCATAGGATTTGTCGACCTGCAAAAAGTGTTCGAAAGCGTAAATTGGTGAAAGACGTTACACATTCTAAGAAAAACGGAATAACGTATCGGTGAAGACGGATAAGAAAAAAACATGTATAAACCCAAAGAGGTAACAGTAAGAATGGAGGACCAAAAATAAAGTGCTCGGGTTAAAAAGCGTGTAAGACAACAATGCAGTCTTTCGCTAGTCCTGTTGAACCTGTGTACATCAGTGAAGCAGTAATGGAAAGAAAAGACAATTTCAATTTTCATTGAAAGTAAAGAACCTTCAGAAGACTTGTTGAACAGAGTACACAGAACAGTAAATACAGATTATGGATTAAGAAGAATGACAAAAGGAATGAGGGATTGAGGGGTAGCAAAAATAAGATGAGTGATAAAACTAATATCAAAATTAATGACCACGAAGCAGACGAAGTGAAGACATTTTGCAACCTTGGTTGGTTGGTTGGTTGGTTTTGGGGAAGGAGACCAGACAGCGTGGTCATCGGTCTCATCGGATTAGGGAAGGATGGGGAAGGAAGTCGGCCGTGCCTTTTCAGAGGAACCATCACGGCATTTGCCTGGAGTGATTTAGGGAAATCACGGAAAACCTAAATCAGGATGGCCGGACGCGGGATTGAACCGTCGTCCTCCCGAATGCGAGTCCAGTGTCTAACCACTGCGCCACCTCGCTCGGTGCAACCTTAGAAGCCAAAATACCTACGGTGGACGAAGTAAAGATGACACAAAAAGGAGGCCAGCGCAGGAATATAGGGCATTTATAACATTAATAGGTCTAGTAAAATTATATATATGCCGTAATTTGAAGAAGAGATTTCCGAGAATCTATGTTCGGAGCACAGCACTGTATGATAGTAGACTCTAAGCGTTTGAGATGTGGTGCTACAGAAGGATGTTGAAAGATATATGGACTGATAAGGACTGAGGACGTTCGTCGAAGAATTGGCAAAGAACGGAATAACGGAGAACACAGCCAACAAGAAGGGACAGGATGATGGTATGTGTTAAGAAGTCACGGAATAACGACCATGGTACTAGAGGGAGGGCCGGCCGCGGTGGCCGTGCGGTACTAGGCGCTGCAGTCCGGAACCGCGCTGCTGCTACGGTCGCAGGTTCGAATCCTGCCTCGGGCATGGATGTGTGTGATGTCCTTAGGTTAGTTAGGTTTAAGTAGTTCTAAGTTCTAGGGGGCTGATGACCTCAGATGTTAAGTCCCATAGTGCTCAGAGCCATTTGAACCATTTTTTTTACTAGAGGGAGGCGTAGAGGGTCGATCTGTGGTCATCATGATAGTAGCGATAGTCTTAATAACTGCATGTCGATGCAGACTGAATACCTGACAGTACAGCATGATATATATTACCACAGCATAAAGTTTAAATTTCCTCCAATATTCGGTATGACGTCGGATGATCACACAGATTAGCGGAATTTTTGGTAAGCCATGTTAGCATTTAGGCCTAGACTGAATTAATTTGTTGTGTTCACATGAACCTACACTTGCACCCACGGTCACTTATCTGACAGGCCTGGCATTTTTTCTGAGTCATGTACAACGTAAGGAGCTATTTACGGCCATTATGTGTTTTGAACTTTTAAATCAAGATATAGAACTTGTTTTGTATGCCATTCTATTTCAAAGTCTGTTATGAAATCTACACAGTGATTATAGGGTTATATGATACATTGGCTATGATCCGCTCCTAGTTTGCTGACTGATGGCAGAATTTCACTGATTAAGTAGACAGTGTTGTAAATTTCGTTTTAAAATAGATCAAAACATCACCAAACATGCAGTACATAGGAAAATAATCTTAAAAATTTATTCTTATGCTTAGATTTTGTTCATGATCGTGACTGCCCGAATCCTGCGCGACCTGATCATGCTGTTGCCAGTTATAACGATTTGCATGTATTTGGTTGTATGATACCATTATGTATTTGGAACTATGATGTGTCTAACGGCAAAGCGTAATACTTCATTACACAGTGCTATTTTTGTTTTTCGTATATGTAAAATTATGTCAGTAGCATATATGCAAATGTGTATATACGATTATAAAACATACGCTTGTAATTTTTTGGAGGTGTAGAAAAAAGTGTGTTTTCCATTCGCGACTAGGCCAGCCACTGCAGTTTAGCGCCGTCTGTATTCACTGTTTTATTTTCATTCGACAGCTGCATACGCGGCAGTTTGCAATTATGCTTAGTCAGAGTACGTTGGACGTGATATTTTGTAGCAGCAGTGGTAGGTGCATGTTTTGATGTCTGTACTACTGTATACAGCTTGAGAAGTTGGTACGTTCTCATTGTGTACTTTTCCTTTTTTATTCAATTCATTTTAAATTGGCAAAACGCCGAAACGTGTGAGGAAGAAACAAATATTTTGTCTCATTACGAAATCGTTGTCTTTGTAGTTCATGTACGGCAAATGTGCAAAGGAAGAGGTGTTTAGAAAATATACCAGATGAATAGGTGCTACGCGATGTTGATTCAATGATTTCCTCCGTCAAATCGTCAATTATTTGACGTCATTTCATGAAGAATTATGATGCGCTTACCCTTAGTTTGTTTTTCCAGATTTTTTTTGTAGCGAAGCAACTTCTTGTACAGAATTCAGCATTGGTTGCTCTTTATTATTATTATTATTATTATTATTTTGGCAGTGATAAGCAAGTGAAACATTTTTCTTGTTTTCAGTTAGAACACCTAAACGGCTGACTGCGTCTTAGTTTCCGGCGTGTACGAATAAACCCAAATTTCTTTCTAAGTTTCGGTGTTATACACTGACCTGGCTCTTTCTTGGTGGAATTATTCGAGCAATTGTACACACCAGTGGATACGAGTCTGTTTTCGATCTTTGTGCAGATTCCATTGGGAACAAATGTACTTCATATCCAAATGTTCGTGTGAAATAGAATGCACTCTAATTTTCGATTTGCCACAGGATGAGTCTGTCTCAAGATAAGTACGATACTGATCTTATTCTCTGTCATGTCGCATGGAACATCCACTTTACTTCGCTCGATAATGGATTTTGTCGACCATAGCTATTCTGATCACTGACTAAAGCGCAGCCATGATGAAATTCAGCAAACCAGTCGTAAACAGAGATTTCTGCATTCGATTGGTTACAAAAAAGTTGAACGAAATGATTCTTGGATGGATGGATTGGATGAATTTAAAACTGCTGAGGGCTAAATAGCGTGGTAATCGGCGCCCTTTCTGAAGATCGAGCTACTGGTTTATGAGTAGTTACTCTTTTTAAAATTAAAAGCTGTCTGACTACATTCATGTCATAATAAGTTTCACATACAATCTCAGGGTAACTACTGACACCGTCAACGGTAGTAATAAAACAGTGGATGGCGTTGAGACTAATGGTTCGTTGCGGCACTAAAATACATTAAAACCCTCGTCATTTAATGTTCTGACGCCACACTAAATGTCAACAATATTCCTGCTATTGTATCATCATCGCATAAAGTTGAAGGTAAGTCCTTCGGTTACTCAAACACTTTCTTCCTACTAGGTTTCAAAACATGGTGCATCTAGATTTTGCAACAAAAAAAATGGTTCAAATGGCTCTGAGCACTATGGGACTTAACATCTGAGGTCATCAGTCCCCTAGAACTAACATAAGGACATCACACACATCCATGCCCTAGGCAGGATTCGAACCTGCTACCGTAGCAGTCGCGCGTTTCTGAACTGAAGCGCCTAGAACCGCTTGGCCATCGCGGCAGGCGATTTTGCAACCGCAAACACTGCATTCCTAGGGTTCTTCAGGCCACAAGAGATAAGCATGCGTCACTGAGTGGTGCCCGACAGGTAGTCGCGTGAGCGCCCTTTTGTTCCTTCTTGGAGTTCTAAAGCAAGTGCGCGATGGTCGAACAGCTGATTTGACCGACCGCAGCATGCCGTTGGCTATTTCCAACCACTATCTTTCCAACTGAGGTAGGCTGTAGGGGGCGACGTTGAGGTGGTCTGTTGTGTCTTCCACGCAGGCTGCCTTCGCTGCTCCGTCAGCTTCCTTGTTCCTCTCGAGCGCCCGTTTCCAGATTCACAGCTGAACGCCACCTCTTTCTTCTTCCTGTGCAGGAGGTAGATATTATCCTGAATCGTCTGAAGTATCCTACATCCTGCTTTCATTTGTTAGGTATCCTGCAGAGGACTAACAGAGTCCGTGCAGACAGGAAAATTCCCTCTACCAAGGTCTCATGTGAACTAGTGCCTCCTTTACCGTCCACAGGTCTGCATAGTACAATGAGAAGTGACGTGGTAGACAGATTGTAATGATAAAATGTGGCTAAATAACAGTACGCGCAACATTGTTCCCTATCTTTGATACGTCGGTAAAAAACCACCACGTGCTTGCGATATTCCGAAAAAATATCTTTCTAAAACCTTTTTTAAGCTGCCGGCCGAGACGTGGTCTTCTTATACTCCGCAATGTCTGAGTTAAGTGAAGACTTGTCTATCATCCAGGAATGGTATTTGCTCCACCCCTCCTTAAGAACTGATATGCCGGAGCACCGTTTTCCTCGACGTAGTCCATCTCTATCTAGATGCCTAGCGTGCGGTAAACCGTTGTTGTATGGATTGTTGAGCTCCGGTACCGACAACAGGGTGTTCGGGGTGGACTTCACTTTATCGCACCATGAGGAGTTCTCGCCCGGTAGTAACAGGCACAGTCGCTACGATCTCAACAGATTCGATAGGCTCTTGTGGCCAGTCTAATGTCTGAATTGTGGAGCCACTCTTTGGAAATCTTTACTAAAATAATGAAAAAAAAGAACATTCAATGGCGGCACGGTCAAATGTTCATTCTTGTAGAAAGCTATTTCGTTAATCTCTCACTGTAACCATAGCGGCATGGTACTTTATTATCTTTTCTTCCTTTATTTGTAACCAATGACATATTTTAAAACAGTAGTAATGATGAAATGCAATAGTGCTGTTTAATGGTCGTGTGTAAAAGCCTCGTGAAAGAGCTGTAGCAACTTGGCAGGATATTATTGTCTCTCCCTGTAGCGCCCCACGAGCTTAAGATGTTTGTGTGACTCCTCCCTCTCCCTGAGATAGATTCTGAAAACAAATCTCTCTCGGGCCACTTCTCGGCGGAAGCCGAGAGTATCTACTACACCCAGCGAGTCTTGCAACCATGAATCTCACCCGCGATGCCAAAATTGCCGGAAGCCATGTGTAGGGTTG
The DNA here is from genome assembly GCF_023898315.1 of Schistocerca nitens. Taxonomy (NCBI): domain Eukaryota; kingdom Metazoa; phylum Arthropoda; class Insecta; order Orthoptera; family Acrididae; genus Schistocerca; species Schistocerca nitens. Next base: position 77,207,427 of record NC_064614.1, read on the forward strand.
GGGGAGGGGAGTCAGAGAGAACCGCAGGCCAAAGCGCGCATTGTATTTGATGGGGCAAACAGCGTAGCGGAACGAGCGCGCCATCAAGGGGGTGGCGCCGACCTCCGGCCATGCAGATAGCGAGCCAAACGGCGCGTGAAATGGGGCTTTTTATCGGCCGGCTAGGGCCGGCCAATTACGCCGGCCGCTAGCCACCCGGCGGCACGCACAAACACAAGCCTCTCAGCCTTATGGTCACACGTGTGGCAGTCAGAGGCCCAAGTCCCTGCTCTAATCGAACGGAGGCCATTCTTCAGATTTCTGACTCATCGCTGATGGAAACGTTGCTCAGTTCATCAGACTTTTACTATGGCCATATGGGTATCTAACGAGAATTGTGACTGTATTGAGGATTTTTTTACAGAAGACACAATTCCTCTCGAGAAGACATCGCCTTAAATTAGCACTGTCCATGCGGGAGAGAGTAGTTGCATGTTTCATTGAAGCAGAGGGCTATGTTGTTCTTAGCGTAGCAGTTATTGTCCTTAGCGTAGCTACTGACAGAGTCTCCCATGGCGGACAGGCCTCTTGAAGAGGTGCCAGACAAAAAGTGTCTCACAGCGTCCCATTTCTTTCTTTTACCGATCATGAGGTTTCCTTCGTTGAGATCCTTGAGTTGGTAACATAAGATAGGGGGGGGGGGGGACCATTAGTCGTAGTGAAGGCAGCCTCTGAAGGGGAGTAAAGCATAAAGAAAAGTTCCGGTCCTCCAGGTAGAGGGTTCGGCTGGTGGTCGGCATTTCACCCCAGTAAAAAGAGGTTTTGGTATGTTTCCCAAGCAAAATAAAAATTCAGACAAATCGAAAGGCATCGCATCCGATTTAGAGCAAGGATTTTGGTTTGTGAACATCGAATGCACAGGGGTTAGCAAGAAAAATTGAGAACATAATGAAAGTAATGAAAGTACTGAAGAAGGACATCCTACTGACAACAAAAACGAAAAATAAAAGTTCTGGACAAGAAGTAACTGGAGACTGTACTCCATTCTGGAGAGGAAAAAACTGAAAGAGCAGTATCAGGAGTAGCAGTGTTATAAAAAGGAAACGGGAGCAAGGAACAACTAAATGAAAGGAAGTGAATGAAAAGATAACCATTTAAGAGTTAAAATTAATGAAATAAAGTTGGGGTGTATGGCCGTAAAATATACACCTGATGGGCAGAAGAATGATTTCCTTGATGACTTAGATGAAATGGTTCACGGAAATCTAGATGGACATGAACTGTTGATAAATGAGAAGTAAACGGACAAATTGGAAAAGGATTAAATGACGTTGTAGGGCTGTAGGGATAGTATGTAGGAAAAGATAAAGGCAGCGTTTAGTTAATGTGTAGGATGTAAAGCTGAAAAGAAGGACAGATGTGGCTCCAGTCATTTTATAGTTACTTCAGAAATTGGATTTTCGATTAAGACCACGATAAAGAGGAACAGAAAGATGAGGACGCTGGAAATAGATCTACAGAGGATCCAGAATCTATGCTATATCTGCTAAAAAAATAATTGTGAAAATTTGTGTCAGTAAAGATTAAATTTAAAATTAGATGCAGTGGATGAGGACTGGAATCTTAGCGAGCTATGCAGTTTCCTGAGACAGTCAATTACGAAAGCAGCTGAAGAGGCTTTAGAAACAGGCTTTAGAAAGAGATATGGAGAGAAGAACGAATGGATAACCACGGGGTTGCCGGAGGTGGCTGAGGAAAAGAAATAACTATATCTCATATGTTGAACTCTGGAAGTGAAGAGGATGGAGGTGCACTCTATATAAAACGAGGGCTAACAAATTAACATTTAATTGTCAAGAAGAGGCATGGGAAAGAATACGTACGGAAATGGAGCATTCACTTGGATATAGATCTGCAGAGGTGTGGAAGATGTTAAGTAAGACGGAAATGGCTAACAATCCCGCACACAATGCAACGTACGTCTAACAGATAGAGGAAAAAGTGCTTTGAAGAACTTCCAATAGAAAAAAGGAGAGACCACGTGATAGAAACTTACAAAAACGAGCAGTACATTGGGCAATACAGAACCTATACGAGGGGAAGAAGTAAAGGGCGACAAATGGAAAGACAAGTTGACCCAGAGGACTTGTGATAGAACAGTGAAATTATGGGCCCCTTCAAATAACGAAACTTAGTTCAGTCAGAGAGAAGATACGAAGAGATTGGTGTGTATGATACATATCTGCTACCTGTAAGAACGGAAACAAGAAACGCCAAAACAATTGTAGCGGAATTAGTGTGACGGTATCTATCAGCAGATTTTTTAGCGCTATAATGAAAAATAGGTTGGAAAATGATATTGAAGTCAAAAATGGTGATGAACAAGCAGATTTTACAGTTCAACGATTTGTATGGATCATATTTTTAGCGTTAGACAAATAAATGAGTGGGTGTATGCACCTAATATTCACCTGTTATTTGTGGATGTAGAAAAAGGTATGATTCTATACCCATCAACATGCGAAGCAATGGAATATACGCGTGTAGATTCCCTAATTCAGAGAATATACCACCAATCGTATGCAGTAGTTAAACTGGGGAGAAAGTTGAGTGAGACATTCCAGATATCGAAAGAACTTAGACAAGGCTCCAGCACATCGCCGACACTCACTAAAATATATATGCATTATATTTTGGAACGGTGGACTCAGTCATTGAAGATATAGCATTCCTTTCAAACATGGTACTATCTACTCATTACACTGTTCTACAAAAAAAAACTTTTTTTCTATTTCTGATAAAAAATATTGTGATCCTAGTTGTATTTTGAGTGCTGAATTGAAAACTGTTTTTGGTTTTATTCTGTCAGGGATAGTTTATGAGTAATCGCAATTTTATTTCTCTTTTCAGTTTCTGATATAGTGCAGCAAACGTGAGGTGAAATTCGACAAACAAATGCACATCTTTATGATGTTATAAGTTCATCACATTAATGGAGGGTGGGATCTAACATATAATACAGTAACCTATGTGTATACACGTTGAAGCATTTATTTGACATGAGAAATTGCAGAAAATTGAGAAACAACTACCTTGTAATGCACATCACTTTTTTCTCTTGTATTGTGAATCTTTCTTCTCTCGAATGATATTCCAGCAATAATCTGCTAACATAGAAGGTACCCACTTCCCTTCATAGCGCCTTTCTATGGTAGAAATGTCTTTATGGAATCTTTCCCCATGTTCATCCGATACGTCACTACAACTCTCTGTGAAGTAGTCCAGATGAGAGTCCATCATATGTACCTTCAAAGACATATTGCACCCCAAATCCTGATATGCTTTGATCATATCCTTCACAATTGCTCTGTAGTTAGTAGCTCTTTTTCTTCCGAGGAAGTTTTCCGACACCATCTTGAAACAGTCCCATGCGGTTTTTTCTTTATCAGTTAAACATGCTTCAAAATTTGTATCTTTCTGCAGCTCCCTGATTTGTGAGCCCACAAATACACCTTCCTTTATTTTTGCAGCAGAAAGACGGGGGAATTTGGTAGCTAGATATGCAAACCCACAGCCTGTTGGATCCATGGCCTTCACGAATTGTTTCATCAGGCCAAGTTTGATGTGAAGCGGTGGAAGTAGTATATATTCAGGAGCTACCAGACTTTCGCCAACTTTCCATCTCCGCCTAGGCCATTTATTTTTCACGAAGTGAGAATTTCGGTCTCGACTATCCCACTCGCAAAGAAAACAGGCATACTTTGTGTAGCCTTGTTGCATTTCCAGTACCATAGCAATTACCTTGAAATCTGCACATATTTTCCATTTGTGTTCATTGTATTTTAATGAATTTAGCATCCTTTGTACGAATTCGTAATTCTCTTTTGTCAAACTAGCGTAAGCTACTGGAACAGAGGGTATTTTATTTCCGTTATGGAGCAAAACACCCTTCAGACTTGTTTTCGATGCATCTATGAAAAGTCTTCACTCCTGTGAAATATAAGTGAAGTTCAGCACTTTCATCAGGCCAGCAACATCATTGCAAAATGTCAGTGCTTCGTCAGTTGAAAAATAAGAAATAAAGGCATGTTCTCTGTGCCTGAACACACTGATTTTAGTACTTTGGTGCAGTAGATTATACTCTTGTAATCTTGAACCAAGCAGCTGCGCCTTTTGTTTACTTAGCCATAGATCACGTACTAAATCATTTAAATCTGCCTGTGTTAACAAATGTGGCGATGACTCACTTGTGCAGTGATATAAAGAATCATCATCTGTGATTTCTTCAGTACTACTTATTTCACTGTCACTCGGAATTTGATCTCGAGCTCTTGAAGGTACTGGAAGGTTGTCCGAATGCCGCACTGGCATTCTCGCTGAAGGCAGATCTGGGTAAACAATGTTCCTCTTCGACTTTTTGTTTGTAAAACCCTGAATTTTTGTTAGACAGAAATAACAATCAGTAACATGATCCTTAGGCTCCCTCCACACCATGGGAACAGCAAACATCGCCACATTCTCTTTACCTTTCCACCACTGAATTAGTTTGCAGTAACATGTAGCACAACAGAAATGTGGTGCCCATTCTTTATCTTGGTCTCCACCTCTACTCCAAAGTAATGTTTGTATGCTTTCTTTATGACTGAAGAAATTTTCTTCCTATTTCTGGCCAAAGTGAACTTCCCACGGATGTAGCAGAAGTTGTCCGGCTTATATCGACATCCACGACGACGTGGCATTTCTGCAAATTTAAAAATACCGCTTTGGTAATACACCTGTATTAACTTAATAGTAGGGAACTAGAGGAACGCTGATGTGTAAAAACAAGCAGTCGTTTTACCTTCAGCACCAGGCTCAATCAGTTTACACACAGGAATTAAAAAATTCATCCGTGCTCGGAAATACGACAGACAGTTACTTGTCAGCCAAAACACCCACTCGTTAAGACTGACACAAACTGCGGCTAACACCACTGTTGTAAACTCGATGCAACTGCCCCTAGTAGGCGCGAAGCTTTACTGCCGAGGCAGCGACCGGCTGTCGCCGTTCGAGTTAATGAGATGTTTCAGGTGGTCTTAATGACATAGGTGTGGCGGGGGTAACCTAATGATGTCTGATTCTTCCCACCTGCTGTTGCACAAGATATTATCACGTTCTATCACTACTGGATGCGGCAACATACCCGTATTTCTCCAAAACATCTCTGTGTTTGCCATGAATTGTGAATATACATATATACGAGGGCTATTCCGAAAGTAAGGTCCGATAGGTCGCGAAATGGAAACCACGGTAAAAATCAAAAATGTTTTATTTGCAACAGTTAGATACACCTTGCAGCTACTTATCTCCATAGTCGCCGACCCGACTTAGACGTGTATCGTAGCGTTGTACCAACTTTCCCATACCCTCGCTATAGAAGGCAGCCGCCAGTGCTCTCCGCCAATTCTCTACGCTGGCCTACGGCTCGTTGTCTTGTGCCGAAATGTTGTCTTCATAACCAGCGGTTCATGTGACCTGAGCTGAAACTCAGAGGGAGACAATTACGGGCTGTAGTGTGGGTAATCTCACATTTCCATTTGAAAACGATGCAGGAGCATCTTCATTGCCCCTGCAGAATGCGGCTGAGAATTGTCTTGAAGACGAAACAGCACGACAGTTATGTAATGTTAGCTGCATAGCTTCAGGGGAAATTTCTCACCAGGCCCCCGTACTTGGCGGCAGACACTATTTTCTAGACATCTTTACGCACTCACTGCGAGCTCAGAAATGAGAAAAGCGACGTGATGCTAACTGGGGTTATACTAGAGACACTACCCAACACATCTGTGCAAAGCTTTATCGGATTTTCATAGTCGTTTCCATTTCGTGACCGATCGGACCTTACTTTCGGAATAGCCCTCGTATATACATATTGCATAAAAAGTATCCCTGACAACGATTTTTTGTTTACATATTTGAATTTCCCACGGTAAAATGGTCTAGAAGCACATACTTTAATATCAGAAATAGAACCCATGTCAAATACTTGCAGCGCAAAGTAGAGAGGATCTCAAATTTATGATTAAGAAGTTAATAGAAGCATTTGAACGAGGCGGGATTCGAATAAATACGAACAAAAAGGAATATCTGGTAGTGGTAGGAGCTGGGAGGCATACAGTATTTTCGCAAGGACCTTTTAAAGCTGCGAAGCAGTTTAAATACTTAGGATCGATTATCCCTTCCTCGAGAATCGGTGAAGCAGATGTACATCGCAGGATCCAGCAGGCAGGAGGCGCAATTAAAATGCTAAATGGAGGTCTGTCGAGCAGGTAAATATCAAAAGCAACTAAGAAGAGGATTCTGAAAACAGTTGTGGACGGCGTACTAACATACTGTGCAGAAGATTAGACCTTGTGGGAGCGGCAGAGAAGCCGAGGATAGGCGGTAGAGATGGATGGAGTAAGTAGGACAGCCGGGATATCCAGAACACAGTGGACAAGAAATGAAGAAATCAGGGAATTTATGGATATGGAACAACCAGTCATTGAAAGCTTTTAGTATAGAGCTCGTCAATGGTATGGCCATGTACGGCGAATGGGGCAAGCAAGGAAGAGGCCAAAAGCAATCTGCGAATGGTCGCTCCCGGGAAGGAGGCGTGGACGGTCGAGATTAACATTGAGAGTGGGAGTAATTAAAGTGATGAGGAGGAGAGATCTGAAAGATGAAGACTACCATGATCGTAAAGCCGTCGCATGGAAATGAGTGCTTTCGAGAAGGGATCTCAGATCGATTCCATATTCCTAGATTTCCAGAAGGCTTGTGATACCGTTCCTCACAAGTGACTATTAATCAAATTGCATGCATATGGAGTATCGTCTCTGTTGTGTGACTGGATTCGTGACTTCCTCTCGGACAGGTCACACTTCGTAGTGATAAACGGTATATCATCGAGTAGAACAGAAGTGATATCTGGCGTTCCGCAAGGTAGTGTCATAGGCCCTCTGCTGTTCCCGATTTACATAAATGATCTAGGTGATAATCTGTGCAGCCCCCTTAGATTGTTTGAAGATGACGCTGTAATATACCGTCTGGTAAAATCAGCAGATGATCAATTCCACCTACAATACGATCTGCAGAGAATTTCTATATGGTGCGAAAAGTGGCAATTGGAACTAAACAAAGAAAAGTGCGAGGTCATCCACATGGGTACTAGAAGAAATCCGATAAATTATGGGTATACGGTAAATCGCACAAATCTAAGGGCTGTCAATTCGACTAAATACCTAGGAATTACAGTTACGAACAACTTAAATTGGAAGGGCCACATATATAATATTGTGGGGAAGGCGAAACAAAGACTGAACTTTGTTGGCAGAACACTTAGAAGATGCGACAAACCCACTAAAGAGACAGCTTACAATACACTTGTCCGTCCTCTGCTGGAATATTGTTGCGCGGTGTCGGATCCTTACCAGGTAGGATTGACGGAGGACATCGAAAAAGTGCAAAGAAAGGCAGTTCGTTCCGTGTTATCGCGCAATAGGGGTGAGAGTGTCACTGATACGATACGCGAGTTGGGGTGGCAGTCACTGAAACAAAGGCGGTTTTCTTTGCGGCGAGATCTATTTACGAAATTTCAAACACCATCTTACTCCTCCGAATGCGAAAATATTTTGTTGACACCCACCTACTTAGGGTGAAATGATCATCATAATAAAACAAGAGAAATCAGAGCTCGAACAGAACAAATTAGTTGTTCCTTTTTCCTCATCCGCCATTCTAGAGTGGAATGGTAGGGAAGTAGTCAGAAAATGGTTCGATGAACCCTGTGCCAGGCACTTAAGTGTGAATTGCAGAGTAACCAAGTAGATGCAGATGTAGATGTAGAATACAGGGCAACTACTGAAGAGTGGAGGAGCCCTTAATTGTAAGTGGAAGACACAGTATGTTATCTAGGATGGGGAGCCATCGATAGATGTAAAAGAAACATCTGTGCCCTAGGGTAATGTGTTTGGGCGCTTACTACTAATGTTATTTATTAATGACCTGGCGGAAACTTCGAGGGGCATTAACTAAGTAATGCAACCACTTTTGTTTTTTTGTGAAAGTAGGTTAGGTTTATCCAGGACCGCAGTACACAGTATTATTCCCCACTCTTTTCGCTACAAAACATGATTTTCCAACATCATCTGTGTTCAATGCGCCGATCTCACGCCTGTATGCCCGCATGATACCACTCTACTTTTCGACATCCTCAATAACTTCACCAACATCTGCATACTGATTCCCACGGAGCGCACATACGGTCCTCCGTTGCTCTTTATGATCTTCTGTTAGTCAGTAAGAAACCCAGTGGACACACAAGTTTTGGTTCCTCAACTGGTGGACGAGTGCGTCAACGCTACTAACAGACATAACCAGCTGAGCAGTGACGTCTTTGACTGTGATCCGTAAATCACCTCGAATGAGAGTGTCCACACATTGCAACAATGCAGCAGTCACGGCAATGTGTGGATGCCCACGACGTGGATCACCGGACAAGTTTGCGCGACCTTACTGCGATGACGACAAAAGCCTCGCTCAGCAACTCGCCGTGCTTGTGTTTGCTGCTAGATCTCGGTAGACATTCAGAAAGCACCTATGAATATTTGCGATGGTCTGGTCTTCTTCCAAAAGAAACTCAATGACACCTCTCTAATTGTAACACAGGCGCCATTTCGAAGGTTACGTAAGGTGCTCCCACATATCAGAGCTCCATGAAGCAATGGGGGCTGAAGAGGAAATATTTCACGGTACCCCGTAACAAATTTCGCATGTTTAATCGAAACTGGGAGAGAAAAAATTTGTTGCTTATACTTACTGAACGTTCCTCGTATTGACAGTAAATTCAGAATTATCGCAGCTGCCGATGCTATCTTTAATAAGGTACTGCCTCAAGGAAAGCTATACAAATATTCAATCAGAGCTTAATAAAATTCCCAAGTAGTACAAAGGCCGACAACTTTCATTAACTGTTTGGTGATTGGGAAGAATTTGGAAGATTAGCTCAATAAAATGTCTCAAAGAGGGGCTATATTATACGAGAAACAACAGAAGTAACACAAAGGTAGTGGAAGGTCATAGAATTAAAGAAGGGGATGAAGAAAACTGAAAATGAAGTTAGGCAGTGAGATGCTAAAAGTAGCAGATGACCATTTAGACAACAAAGTAACTGACGTTGACGGCAGCAAATAGTCCATAAAATTCACATCCACCCTAGGAAGGAAAGCTTATATTATTTAAAATTTCGTATAAATTAACGTATTAGGATCTGTGATTCTTGAGTTTCTCCCGGCGTGTTTGATAATCAAAATATCCACGGGTGTGCTGCTGGTCTATAGTGTCCAACGGGCACAATATTTCGGCGATCATACATGTCGCCATCATCAGGTGAACTGACGGAGTGAGCTCCTGTGAACGTGCCGGCACGGAGATCCGTACGCTATGGCTGCTCAGAGGGTCACGGCGGCGGCCGATTTTTAAATACCCTCCGCCCGCGGCGCGACCGAACCCAGTTCCCTCTGAGCAGCCATAGCGTACGGATCTCCGTGCCGGCACGTTCACAGGAGCTCAGTCCGTCAGTTCACCTGATGATGGCGACATGTATGATCGCCGAAATATTGTACCCGTTGGACACTATAGACCGGCAGCACACCCGTGGATATTTTGATTATATTAGGAACTATTTAATGAACGTTTGGTCTTCTGTGGATCTGAAACAGAGACAATAAATAGTACATAGAAGAAGAAAATAGAAGCGATTAAGGTGTTGCACTAGAGAAGAATACTAATGATTAGATAGTTAGATCAGATAAATGATGAAGAACGAGGTAAATCGAATTTAGGAGAAAAATGTATGGTAGAAATTTATTATATGAAGAGATAGATTGATAGGACACATCTTGAGGCATCAGAGAAACTTCAAATTTGTAGTGGGTTGGTTGTTGGTTGTTTTGGGGAAGAGACCAAACAGCGAGGTCATCGGTCTCATCGGATTAGGGAAGGATGCGGAAGGAAGTCGGCCGTGCCCTTTCAAAGGAACCATCCCGGTATTTGCCTGGAGAGATTTAGGGAAATCACGGAAAACCTAAATCAGGATGGCCGGACGCGGGATTGAACCGTCGTCCTCCCGAATGCGAGTCCAGTGTGCTAACCACTGCGCCACCTCGCTCGGTTTGTAGTGGGGACAAGCTTTGATTAGTGAAAGCAAGTTGAAATGAATGTTGGCCTTTGCAGTTAAACACGTGTGACATTACCGACATATATCGCTAAGCCATATCATTTCACCACACGGCCGCCGTACTTCTAGATTTTTACATTTGTCGTCTGCTGAGTCTGTGCTGAGAGAGGAAATCGTCACATCCTACTGGCGGGTTTGGGGTCCCGTTGCAGTGACAGAAGGCCCACTCAGAAATGTCACTGTGTCAAACACACCCGCATTGTGGGTGGGCTAACCTTGGCGTCAGTCCATACACTTCCGGCTTCGTTTGTGAGCGATGCCTAGTTATGTGGCAATGTCGCAACGGCCTCGTCACCCTTTTGGAGATAAAGCGAGTACGATGATCTGGGTTTTCTCTGTAACCGACGTCCTGCTGCCTGTAGGAGTGTTGGAGAAGCATGTGTTTTCGTTCCATAAAGTTGATTCAGGCAAAGAGATTATCTTCGGCTAGTGCAGGGTGTGAGAAAGCCGGCCAATCGAAAATAATACGGTTTCAGCTCAGTACCATAGTTGTGAAGATAAAATGTGCTTCATTTATGGAGAGAGCGGGGGACTTTGCTGACTTTTCCTGGATTTTTCTAAAATTTTGCGGAACTCCACGGCCGTCACATGCGCAATAGTAAATACTCGGCCCCTCCATTTGTGATTCGGGAGAGGTTGGAAGTCGAGCAAGAGGAAGGAACATTCTGGATAGTCTTGGATGGAGTCTCGAGCAACGTGGTTGGTGATCGACAGATACCAAAGCTGAAGGTCGTCTGTGGCTGGTTTGCAGCACGCTACTGACTTGGAGCAGAGTCAGGTTTCCTCAATCCGTAGTAGCACGATCCGTAATTTCAACAGTTTGCTTATCGTATGTTTTTGATTTACAACCTGACTTTCTCACTCTGCAGTTTGCATTCGGGTTCTTCAATCTTGCATCAGCGAGCTGTACACATTGATATTTTGGTCCTATGGGCCCCTTGCAGTCTTCCTTCCACAGTGTCCCTCCCACAGTCTAACATAGTTTGTTTACCTAATTATAGGTTTAACGAATTTTATTTCGTTCTTAACTTTTGCCTAATATTAGTCTCACTAAAGAGGAAATGCATGTTACTTGTTACTAACTTCTGTTTCAATGAAAAGTAAAAATTAAGGTTTTGTTAATAGCAGCTAACTTTCACTCATATTGTCCAGCACTGGAGTAAATAAAGATTTCGTTAAACGCGTGTTTAAATTCCATTGTAAGCTGCTGAATGTGTCCTGTAGTTTTCCTGGTTGGATAGTATAAATAATCTGGTATACTAACGCGCCGTTCTTTGCTGTGTCGGTGTTGTTCTTTGTGTACAGTCGCCATATTAGGCGAGAGGACATAGTGGTCTCATTAGTAGCAGGGTAGAAGCAGCTTGAGTACACACGCTGCACATGTTTCCAGAGACTTCAATTTTAGATTACTTTTTTCACAGAAATGGGTGTCAATGCAGAAGACATGGGCGATCCAATATTACAGTCGGAGTTGGAAATTAGTTTGGAAGACTTGTGATGAAATAAGGCAGAAGGCATAGATAACATTTTTTCGCAATGTCTAAAATCGTCGGAGTAAGTTGCGACCAAAGACTATATACGTCGGTTAGTAGGCTCCATGAGATCTTAGCCATATCATTAGATTTTCGTAAAAGTAGACTATTATCCACACTATCACAAATCTAGCAAGAGCAGCGAAGTGGGAAAATTATCGCACAGGTAGCTTAACAACTCATGTATTTAAGTTGCTGACAACAATAATAAAAGTAAGTAAGGAAAAGAAAAGAGGGGATTTCTTACTCATCGATATGTTTGGGCTTCTGAAAGGCAAAGTCACCAAGGCCGTTCTGACGCTGTGGTTGATAATAGAAGCAAGGCTGAAGAGAAATAAATATTTATTCATTGGATGTGCTGGCCTAGAATACGCGTTCCACAATGTAAAACGGTGCAAGATGTTCACAATTCTGAAAATAAGAGGAATAGGCTATAGAGAAAGATGAGACTCTACGACAGGGACAAGAACAAGTGGCAACAACATGAATGTAAGTTTCAACATTAAGTGCTCCGATTGAAAAGGGTGGAAGAAAGGGGTTCACTCTTTTCCCCTTTAGTTCAACCTCTACATCAAAGAAACAGTGATGTTAATAACTGAAAGGTTCAGCAGTAATAAAAAAAAATCAGAATAAAATAATGTCAGTGATAACATTCAATAATGACATTATTGTCCTCAGCAGAACTGACCTGCTGAAGGGAATGGTATGGTGGGTACAAAATATGGATTCAGAATCAACCGAAAGATAGGTAAAAGTAGTGAACTGCAGCACACATCAGATTATAGACTTAACATCAAAATTTGGAGATCACGAAACAGACGAAGTGGAACTAAACTAACACATGACGCACCGAACAAGGATGATGTTAACAGCTGACTGGCACAGATAAAGAGGGCACTTCCTTCGAAATAAGTCTATTAGAACGGCTGTCACGAAATGAGACACCGGAATGTTACACCTGTTCTCTGCAGTTCGCCGGCGCTAAGCGTTGTGGTTCTCCCGCCGCTTAGCTTCATCGCCTCTTACGCTAGAATTGCAGCAGGTCTGAATGATCAGTGTTCCTGTGCTGTATCGTGTGTTCTCAGTACTCCATGGAAAGGTACACCGAGGTATGTTTGGTAGTGAGCTTAATAAAGGAGCAAAGGCTACACCGATCGGTGTGCGCAAAGGGCGAACCGACATTCGAAAGAAACTCTGACTGCCATGTCGAACTATTGAAGTTTTTTGTTTCTGATCTGGTCGAATGTGAAGAAGCAAGTGATACTATAAGTTTTGCTCTGGTTAATAAAGTGACAAAAAAAACATCCTCCGAATCGACCATATTTCGTATTAAAAGTGACGTAAAATCGGCGGAATCTCTAGATGTGATCACGTGTTCTGATTCTCCACGAAAGGGATACGGATGAAAAGGCAAATTACAGAATTTGACAGCTTTGGAAAAAAGTGAGTGCGTACTACTGCACTTCTGTACTACGCCTGAGGAGAGTATCTGAGGGGTAGAAAAATACAGAGTGACTTCCACGAAAAAATTCTGCCTCACGGACGTCCGTTCTCGGTCTTCAACGCTCACTTGGCTTTTGATTGGGTAAAGTCATATGATGGAGAAAACTTTTTAATAGAACGCTGACAAGGTACAGCAGCAAGGACTAAATTTTTTGTACAATGCACTTACAGCGTGCTGAAAACAAACGCTTTGTACTATATTTCGATAAAATTTTGGTTTCAAAAAACTACACGCAAAATATATTGCGCTCTTCTTAGAGAGATTTCCCTGAAATTATCTACAGTTACTTTTTTGTGGTTCATGGTGTGGGTTCCTGTAGTCATGTCCTAGTTCATGAACCACAGGCAACGTATGAGTGGCCAAGTAAGTGGTCCCGACAGTCGGGATACCAGTTACTTTGGAAGAAGGCTGGGCATCTCGGACATATTCTGAGTCGTGGTCACCTTTGTGCACATACGGCAAAGACTACCAAATCCACCGGTTAGTCCCTCAACCGTTAGGGGTAAAACCCAATGGGACTCGGGGCAAGTAAGGCTAGCAACCTGCTTCCCTGGTACTTTAAATATGATGCTGGCAACAATCAGAGCAAAATGCCTCGGACCTTTGGAGGTGACGGAGTCCCACCTCTAACTGACAAACCAGGGACTCCTAAGATACGACTTGGCAAACAAATTTTTAATGAGATGCGGAGCTATTAATATCAATGGGGGCTACTCTGGGAAGAAGGTAGAGCTGGCAGAGGCTGCAAGTGAGATGGGGCTGGACGTTTTAGCTGTTAGTGACATTCGGGTAAGGGGTGAGGAAGAAGAGGAAGTGGGAGAATACAAGGTCTACCTGTCAGGAGTCAAAGCAGGAATAGCATAATGGGGTGTAGGGCTTTACATCAGGAAAGAAATGAAACCCAGCGTAGTTGCAATAAGGTATGTAAACGAACGACTGATGTGGATAGATTTGACAGTGTATAGCAAGAATATTAGGATTGTGTCAGTATATTCGCATTGTGAAGGGACAGATCAAGATAAGATGGATAGTTTTTATGAGACACTCAGTGATGTAGTTGTTAGAGTATAGGACAAGGACAGTGTTCTGCTCATGGGGGATTTTAATGCCAGGATTGGAAATCGAACAGAAGGGTATGAAAAGGTTATGGGTAAATTTGGAAAGGATATGGAGGCCAACAGGAACGGGAAACAACTCTTGGATTTCTGTTCCAGTATGGGCTTAGTAATCACAAACTCCTTTTTTAAACATAAGAACATTTACCGGTATACTTGGGAAGGCAGGGGAACCAGATCTGTCATTGACTATATAATAACAGATCAGGAATTCAGGAAGGCTGTAAGGGACACACGTGTATTCAGGGGATTCTTTGATGACACTGATCATTATTTAATCTGCAGTAGATTGGGCTTGTGAGGCCGAAAGTGCAGGAGGTCAGGTCCATATGTGGGAGGATAAGAGTGGAGAAACTTCAGGATAAGGAAATAAGGCAGAAGTACATAACAGCGATCTCAGAAAGGTACCAGTTAGTTGAATGTAGTCAATTACAGTCATTGGAAAAGGAATGGACAAGGTACAGGGACACAGTACTAGAAGTGGCTAACGAATGTCTTGGAACAGTAGTGTGTAAAAGTAGGATGAGGCAAACAGCTTGGTGGAATGACACAGTCGAGGCAGCCTGTAAAAGGAAAAAGAAGGCGTATCAAAAATGGCTACATACTAGAACTCAGGTAGACAGGGAATGTTATGTTGAAGAAAGAAAGAAAGCCAAACAGATAATTGCAGCATCCAAGAAGAAATCTTGGGAAGACTTTGGAAACAGGTTGGAGACTATGGGTCAAGCTGCTGGAAAACCATTCTGGAGTGTAATTAGCAGTCTTCGAAAGGGAGGTAAGAAGGAAATGACAAGTATTTTGGACAGGTCAGGAAAACTGCTGGTGAATACTGTGGATGCCTTGGGCAGATGGAGGGAATATTTTGAAGAGTTGCTCAATGTAGGTGAAAATATGATCAGTAATGTTTCAGATTTCGAGGTAGAATGGGATAGGAATGATGATGGAAATAGGATCACATTTGAGGAAGTGAAGAAAATGGTCAATAGATTGCAGTGCAATAATGCAGCTGTGGCGGATGAAATTAAGTCGGAACTCATCAAATACAGTGGAATGTCAGGTCTTAAATGGCTACACGGGATAATTGAAATGGCCAGGGAGTCGGGACAGGTTCCATCAGACTGGACAAAAGCAGTAATCACACCAATCTTTAAACATGGAAACAGAAAAGATTGTAACAACTACAGAGGTATCTCTTTAATCAGCGTTGTGGGTAAAATCTTCTCAGGTATTGTTGAAAGGAAAGTGCGAGTATTAGTTAAGGACCAATTGGAAGAAAATCAGTGTGGGTTTAGGCCTCTTAGAGGCTTTCAGGACCAGATCTTTAGCTTGCGGCAAATAATGGAGAAGTGTTATGAGTGGAACAGGGAATTGTATCTATGCTTTATAGATCTAGAAAAGGCATATGACCGGGTTCCTAGGAGGAAGTTATTGTCTGTTCTACGAGATTATGGAATAGGAGGCAAACTTTTGCAAGCAATTGGGTCAAATGGCTCTGAGCACTATGGGACTCAACTGCTGTGGTTATCAGTCCTCCAGAACTTAGAACTACTTAAACCTAACTAACCTAAGGACATCACACACATCCATGCCCGAGGCAGGATTCGAACCTGCGACCGTAGCAGTCGCACGGTTCCCGACTGCGCGCCTAGAACCGCGAGACCACCGCGGCCGGCTGCTAGCAATTAAAGGTCTTTACGTGGATAGTCAGGCAGCAGTTAGAGTTGACTATAAGTTGAGTTCATGGTTCAGAGTAGTTTCAGAGGTAAGACAAGGCTGCAACATGTCTCCACTGTTGTTCATATTATTTATGGATCATGTGTTTAAAACAATACACTGGCTGGGTGAGATTAAGATATGTGAACACAAAATAAGCAGTCTTGCATATGCGGATGACTTAGTTGTGATGGCAGATTCGATTGAAAGTTTGCAAAGTAATATTTCAGAGCTAGATCAGAAATGTAAGGACTATAGTATGAAGATTAGCATCTCCGAAACGAAAGTAATGTCAGTGGGAAAGAAATATAAACGAATTGAGTGCAAAATAGGAGGAACGAAGTTAGAACAGGTGGACGGTTTCAAGTACTTAGGATGCATATTCTCACAGGATGGCAACATAGTGAAAGAACTGGAAGCGAGGTGTAGCAAAGCTAATGCAGTGAGCGCTCAGCTACGATCTACTCTCTTCTGCAAGAAGGAAGTCAATACCAAGACTAAGTTATCTGTGCACCGTTCAATCGTTCGACCAACTTTGTTGTATGGGAGCGAAAGCTGGGTGGATTCAGGTTACCTTATCAACAAGGTTGAGGTTACGGATATGAAAGTAGCTAGGATGATTGCAGGTACTAGTAGATGGGAACAATGACAGGAAGGTGTCCACAATGAGGAAATCAAAGAAAAACTGGGAATGAACTCTATAGATGTAGCAGTCAGGGCGAACAGGCTTAGATGGTGGGGTCATGTTACACGCATGGGAGAAGCGAGGTTACCCAAGAGACTCATGGGTTCAGCAGTAGAGGGTAGGAGGAGTCGGGGCAGACCAAGGAGAAGGTACCTGGATTCGGTTAATAATGATTTTGAAGTAATAGGTTTAACATCAGAAGAGGCACCAATGTTAGCACTGAATAGGGGATCATGGAGGAATTTTATAAGGGGGCTATGCTCCAGACTGAACGCTGAAAGGGATTATCAGTCTTAAATGATGATGATGATGACTTTTTGTCGCGTCTATCAGCAGCCTGGGTGATGGGTGCAGTGACAAAATGTCAGTAAGGGCTGAAAAAAAAAAACCTGGTGGTGGTATCAAGTACTAGTGAGCTGCTGTCCACGGAATTTCGTAGATAAAATGCATTCATACGTGACACAATACCACAATAATGTCTCACATGATAACAAAACTAATTTCGTAGCTCTCTCAACAAATTTCTCACTGGAATTTTCTACATGGTCCAACAGAACGCAAATTGGTCAGCGACGACGTTTTCGTTATACAGGCGGAACAGTTTCATACCCCTAGCGGTATTTTACTTTTTATTTTTTTTGTCTCAGATTACTTTTATGTTTCTACGATAAAATATGTATCACACGCAGCTATAAACTGGGGCAATGTTCGTACATTATTTTCAGTCCAAATATGTCAGTGGCTCTATTTTTCCCACAAGTTTAAGCAAGAATATATTCTTCAAAATTTCTTGTAACGATAGTTTTTATGTATTTTATTTTATTTTAATTTTTTAACTTTTTGTAACAGCTGGCAAAATTCTTCTTTCGGAAGGTACTCCATCATATTCTAGACTAAAAACAAAGATGTCACTTTACGACAGTGAGTTGCCCTCGAGTTGACTATTTTCGTGACGGCCGCTGTAGTTTCAAACATTGTCCTTAATTTGTGAAAGAATGTTAGAAGAATGTACGTTCTGAGTACAGAATTTTATGATGTGAATCGTAGACAGTGGGAAAACTGGAAAAGAAGAAAATGTGTCTGAGATGCGGTTAGTTGGACTGATAAGATAGGAAATTTGGAGGTTCTGTAGAACTGACGAAGAGAGGAAACAAAACTAAAAAAAAGAAGAAGAAGAAGGGGCAATTTGTTAGCGTAACACTCAGTCCCTGCTGCTCTTAACAACTAATTGGATTTCAAATATTTTTAACTTTACTACTGTTTAGCCGAGATTTCACAACTATTTCCACTTTGTTACGTCGTATAGGTAGTCATGGGCCTTGTGGAGATTTAGCAGCAAATGGTATTGTCACTCTCGATTCTGTAATCATGTTCAAAGGTTCGTCGATACTAGCGTGTGTGTATTAGCTCGTTCGTGCTCTCTACGGTCGCTATTCCCGCCCCCACAAGGCTGCCTGGAGGCTACTTGTGTCGCTGGCGGTAGGGCACAATTTTGTGACCCTTCCTAGGCACTCCGCCCCAGAGAGCTTGCTCTTTATTGAGGGGCGACATCCTTGCATCACGTCTGCTCAAACTCTCACACAGTTGGCAGGAAGGCTGGCCAAATAATTGTTGGGTGGCCGAAACGAATCCGATAGTAATATGTGGAATACGTATTCAATGCTGATCGAATTCGCGTGATAAGTAGCAACACCAATTGTATAATTTCCAGCAGGCAATCTCCAGACTTGGTCTTACTCTCCATACGTACCAACACATAATAATTTAGCTACCATAATAGAGAAAAAGTAGAAAGTACCATGGCAGTTAATTTCTCGAGAATAGTAATAGTACGATTCCATCTTCCAGTTATTGATAACTTAACAGCAATAATATGAGTTTCATGGAGAGGGGACTCTTCTTTAATTCTTCAGGTTTTAAGTAAAAGTATTAACTGGTAAACTGACGTACTGACCTGGTGTCTTCCCAGTCTGATAAATGTTAATCATATCTTGGCGACCTCAGTGACTCAGCCATCTTAGATGATACCTTCTCGAATTGACGAACAAGTTGACTGAAAATTAGAATACAATGTAGATGGAAATGTTTGAAAATCACGTTTGGAAACACAAGTATCTGCTAAGTGAACTGTGAAATAAATTATTACGCCATGCTCGCTACACAGGGTGATTTTTTCCACCGTGAACAAACTCTAGGGCTTCACTGATGTGAGGATACGAAACAAAATAGGTTCAATGAACTTATCCAGAGGGCTCTGCTAGCCTACTGCCTATCTCATTCTATGTACTTTCGTTGTAACACAGTTAACAACAAATGACTCCACTTTTGTATCATTGTGATTTCCACAGTGACTGATTTCCCACAATGGCTCTTTCTGGGTGTCTTTTCAATTAGTGACATATATTTTACAAAAGGTACTTTATTATGGTTCCAATGATCGTTTGTTATTTACACACGCACAAGTGTTTTAATACGCATCCAGTGGTTGGAATCCATCATCTCCTGAAGTTACTTGCTAGATTTGCTGGGGCACTATCCGGTGCTAGATCGACAGTATTGCATGGAGTGATAGGAGCCACTCCATATGCTTCGCAAACCATTCTTATTGTGGGTGTTGTATACTGTGCCTACTGGGTTGCGTCCTCAGGAATTCATGTGTGTGCGTTCACTATCACCAATACAGAGTTCCTATGACATCATCTGTTGTACATCACTTTGTTTTATCTTGTGGGTCATCATCGGTGTTGTCGCAGTCGTCTCGCCACCTCTGTCTCCATCTCTGCACCACTTTGTCTGTAACTGTCATCATCACACCATCACCTGTACTTTACTGCTGTCATTGCTCGTCATCCCGTCGGCAACCATCTTATACTAACTGCCCATGCCCCCTTATCCCATTATGGACTTTCCGTCTGTCTCCGTCACATAACGGACTTGCACCACGATATAATCCATTACCTGCCATTTCCCAATCACCCCTGCACCCCACCATCTCAAGGAAACCACAGAAGCGATATAATACAGACTCCGCTAACCGCATGGTGCCAACGGCCTCGAACCAATCATGATCCCCCAAATACATTGACACGCAGCTTCATCCTATCCTGGAAGTTCTTTCCCGATGCTTCCATCAACATCTGAAACAATACTACCTCCCTTTAGTTAACAAGTGTGGCTTCCGTCCCAACTTTTTCTCTGAACGACTAGCTCTTCTACCTCACTCATCTTCTATCCCACTAGCTTAATGACCGTAAATCTACTATTTTTGTCTCCCCCAACATAGAGAAAGCCTATGATCATGTATGACATTCCAGTCTCCTCTTCAAACTCCAGCTTTACGTATATCTAATTAACTGTACCCACCTTATTGCATCGTTACTAGGTAATCGCCCGTCCATTGGTCCAATTAACAATACTGATCCCCTAAGCTTCCATCCCAATGCAGTGTGCCTAAAGGCTCTGTGATCTCTCCTCTGCTTTACCTCCTCCGCACTACCAATCTGCCCAGACCACCTTGAACAGTACACCTCCATTATCATGGTGATAATCCCGCTTGCCTCGCCCTCTGCACTACACTCTAGATTGACCTCAATCAGGTCACCTCCTAGTGAAACCTATAACTCCTCAAGATCAACCATTCCAGATACTAGGTTTTTATATTACCATTTACCACCGTCCTATCCAGTTAACACGAAAATAGACTGACTTTCGACTGGCATCTAGCATGGAAACCTTACCTACTAACCCTTTAACAAAAAGCGTACGATAGACTAACACTACTACTTCAACTAACTTGCAAAACTTCGGGGTTACATTCCTCCACTATTCCCAACAACTACAAAATCTTGATCTGAACAATCCTCACCTACGAAAATGTTGATTTAATTTCTGGCCTAACTAAGATCTGTGAGATCCTTCAAATTCCGCACTGAGCAACCCATCAAGTTTCCATCCCTCCTCACCCAAATGAATACCTTCAAACAACTATACTACACTCCTGGAAATTGAAATAAGAACACCGTGAATTCATTGTCCCAGGAATGGGGAATATTGACACATTCCTGGGGTCAGATACATCACATGATCACACTGACAGAACCACAGGCACATAGACACAGGCAACAGAGCATGCACAATGTTGGCACTAGTACAGTGTATATCCACCTTTCGCAGCAATGCAGGCTGCTATTCTCCCATGGAGACGATCGTAGAGATGCTGGATGTAGTCCTGTGGAACGGCTTGCCATGCCATTTCCACCTGGCGCCTCAGTTGGACCAGCGTTCGTGCTGGACGTGCAGACCATGTGAGACGACGCTTCATCCAGTCCCAAACATGCTCAATGGGGGACAGATCCGGAGATATTGCTGGCCAGGGTAGTTGACTTACACCTTCTAGAGCACGTTGGGTGGCACGGGATACATGCGGACGTGCATTGTCCTGTTGGAACAGCAAGTTCCCTTGCCGGTCTAGGAATGGTAGAACGATGGGTTCGATGACGGTTTGGATGTACCGTGCACTATTCAGTGTCCCCTCGACGATCACCAGTGGTGTACGGCCAGTGTAGGAGATCGCTCCCCACACCATGATGCCGGGTGTTGGCCCTGTGTGCCTCGGTCGTATGCAGTCCTGATTGTGGCGCTCACCTGCACGGCGCCAAACACGCATACGACCATCATTGGCACCAAGGCAGAAGCGACTCTCATCGCTGAAGACGACACGTCTCCATTCGTCCCTCCATTCACGCCTGTCGCGACACCACTGGAAGCGGGCTGCACGATGTTGGGGCGTGAGCGGAAGACGGCCTAACGGTGTGCGGGACCGTAGCCCAGCTTCATGGAGACGGTTGCGAATGGTCCTCGCCGATACCCCAGGAGCAACAGTGTCCCTAATTTGCTGGGAAGTGGCGGTGCGGTCCCCTACGGCACTGCGTAGGATCCTACGGTCTTGGCGTGCATCCGTGCGTCGCTGCGGTCCGGTCCCAGGTCGACGGGCACGTGCACCTTCCGCCGACCACTGGCGACAACATCGATGTACTGTGGAGACCTCACGCCCCACGTGTTGAGCAATTCGGCGGTACGTCCACCCGGCCTCCCGCATGCCCACTATACGCCCTCGCTCAAAGTCCGTCAACTGCACATACGGTTCACGTCCACGCTGTCGCGGCATGCTACCAGTGTTAAAGACTGCGATGGAGCTCCGTATGCCACGGCAAACTGGCTGACACTGACGGCGGTGGTGCACAAATGCTGCGCAGCTAGCGCCATTCGAGGGCCAACACCGCGGTTCCTGGTGTGTCCGCTGTGCCGTGCGTGTGATCATTGCTTGTACAGCCCTCTCGCAGTATCCGGAGCAAGTATGGTGGGTCTGACACACCGGTGTCAATGTGTTCTTTTTTCCATTTCCAGGAGTGTATTTGTCGACTCGGATCCAACAATAATATCGTTTCTCCTGTAATTTCCAATTCTAGTACGCTTTGATGCCTCTACCAACAAATTCCTCCGTTACCACACCGGCACGTACTTGACACCCTCTCTCAAAGTAATTTCAATCATATCCCTCTCCCAGGCCATTATATCTGTTATAGTATTTACCTATCCTAACAACTATAGAACCATATTATTCATCCCATCTGGTAAGGGCTCCATTTTCCTCCCCTTCCAAACTTTGCCTGAGCATTTATCCCCTTCATATTATGGTCTAACTGACATCTTGAACTGCTTCTCCTTCCTTCTCCCAACATCCACTCCCTTTCCATCGATATAACTCATCAGTCCTCGATCCTTGTGCCCACATTCCATTACCCTCTCAACAAGGGATTGCAAATCCAAACAACAGGTATGGTACAGATGAGTGAATACGTAAACGAATGATATAAAACTATGAGAAATTATTTCAAAAGAGGTTAATGATTTAAACAGAGATCCCAGTAAAGCATTAAGGAACACCAATACTCCAGCCAAAGCGTATGGTGGGTGCAACTAGCTGCTGTGAAAATTCGATCTCCAAAATGAAACCCTGATGCTTATTAAATAATTACACTCGCTCCTTAACTTGGCGGCTACAATGACAGCGCTTCTGTGTCACCCATCAGGTGTGCAAATTTTGAAGACGGCTGTGTAGTGGCTGAAAATTCTAACTTCAGCGTGGCTCCGTATTCTGCTCTGTCAAAGACACCTTGTTCTGCAGACCTAAGACCCAGCGTCTTGTCTCAGCCCCTGAAATAACTGTCATCTGTGGCACTCCCGAAGCAAGTGTGTTCCAACATGTCTCCACAAAACTTTGCTCGTTCCGCCACAGTGGGGGTCTTGCCGGCCAATTGCAGCAGATCATGTGAGTTTCGACCAATGATAATTTATCAAACAAGTTTAACAGTTTCCTACTCTTGTGTAATTTTCATAGTTAAGCAGTAAGGCCTATTTCTCCTATGGCACAAAGAAGAAGGCAAAAAATCTCCCTCACTGTATAACAGATTTTCTGTCATGGCCAACCAAATTCCGTGCATGTATGCACAAGTGGCATCTCTCTCCCGCTGCCAAAATAATTTCCAGGAGCCAGCAAGAAAACGTGTTACTAACATCTGAACAAACATTTCAGCAGACTATGCCTGAGATTAACGACTGCTCTCACTTATCATAAGCTTGTGTTTCCTCCCTCTATTCAGACTCTTATCGTAGCTATAAAGGGTACCTCGCGATTCATGCACAATTCAGTTGTATGGCATGACGCCCAGCCTCCTTGCCACTCCTTCTGGGCTGGGTTGGGAGTCTTTCCTCCTCTGAACTCTACAAGTACGGAGTACAGGTTTCAAAAAAAAAAAAAAAGTAATATATTGTACAGACATCTTTTATTAACCTGACACCTTCCACATCATTACGAAGTGTCGTATTCATGATCTATGGAACAAGTATTAATCTAATCTCTAAGTACAAAACAGCTTTATTGTTATTCCATTCCCCTAAGTGAACTTCGCTTTAGTGAGCAAGCTAAAAGCCTGAGAGCTTCCGAAATAACATGAAATAACAAGATTCCATCATTGTACCAACAGCAGAGGAGATATAGATATAGTTAGAAATGCAGCCAGTTGAATTAGTGAATACTGCTTGCAGTTTTCAGGCAGCTTTAATGATTTCACTTGACTGATTACTGGAATCTGCATATTATATCATAAAACAGGTTACAGGACAATTTGGGTTTAACTTCCATGTACGAATGACAGCTCTTTACTGAAGCCAGTAATGTGGCTATATTTTATGCTATTTAAGTGACTGTGGTGTAGTAAATTGTTACACGAAACATCTACAAAGGTTGCATACTTCCAGTTGAAGATATGTTAATTTAAAAACAAAACACGTTGAATGAATTACTGAGCAACAAGTTTTGATCAGGCTGCAATACGTTCACTTATACACACATCAAAAAAAGTTTTACATCACCCCGGTTCCCAGAACTGGTGAAGACGGGCGTCGACTGTGGATATTGTATCATAGACATAGTCCCTTTGATGTCACTAAACCAGCCCAAAGATGTAAATAACCATGCATCAGCAGCGCCTATTAGACGGATGGGGTCCGACAGCCGATCAGTTCCAGTCATTCCACCAGGAAGGAGGTACACGGCTCGTGTTGTCTGTAGTTCAATCGTGCCTAGACGGTTAATACGGCAGTTAGATCGCATCCGCACTGTTACTTTGTGCCAGGAAGGCTCTCAACAAGGGAAGTGTCCAGGCGTCCCGGAATGAACCAAAGCGATGTTGTTCGGACATGGACGAGATACAGAGAGACAGGAACTGTCGATGACATGCCTCGCTCAGGCCACCCAAGGACTACTACTATAGTGGATGACCGCCACCTACGCATTATGGCTCGGAGGAAACGTGACAGCAACGCCACCATGTTGAATAATGCTTTTCGTGCAGCACAGGACGTCGTGTAACGACTCAAAATGTGCGCAATAGATTGCATGATGCGCAACTTCACTCTCGACGTCCATCTTTGCAACCACGACACCGTGCAGCGCGGTACAGATGGACCGAATGGAGCGCTCAGGATTAGCTTCAGGTTCTCTTCACCGATGAGTGTCGCATATGCCTTCAACCAGACAATCGTCTCAGACGTGTTTGGAGGCAACCCGGCTAGACTGAACGCCTTGGACACACTGTCCAGCGAGTGCAGCAACGTGGAGGTTCCCTGCTGTTATGGGGTGGTATTATGTGGGGCCGACATACGCCGCTGGTGATCATGGTAGGCGCCGTAACGGCTGTAAGATACGCGAGTGCCATCCTCCGACCGATAGTGGAACCATATCGGCAGTACCTTGGCGAGACATTCGTCTTCATGGATGACAATTCGCGCCCACATCGTGCACATCTTGTAAATGAATGCCTTCAGGATAACGACATCGCTCGACTAGAGTGGCCAGCATGTTCTCCAGACTATCGAACATGCCTGGGATAGATTGAAAAGGGCTGTTTATGACGACATGACGCACCAACCACTCTGAGGGATCTACGCACAATTGCCGTTGAGGTGCTTGACAATCTGGACCAGCAGTGCCTTGATGAACTTGTGGATAGTATGCCATGACGAATACAGGCATGCATCAATGCAAGAGAACGTGCAACTGGGTATTAGAGGTACCGGCGTGTACAGCAATCTAGACCACAACCCTAGAAGCTCTCGCTGTATGGTGGTACAATATGCAATGTGTGGCTTTCATGAGCAATAAAAAGGGCGGAAATGATGTTTGTCTTGATCTCTGTTCCAATTTTCTGTACAGATTCCGGAACTCTCGGCACCGAGGTGATGCAAAACTATTTTTTAATGTGTGTATAATGTATGTGATAGAGACTATTCTGTCTCAGGCTCCAAATGTGAGAAGTCAGACCTTCATCCCCCCCCCCCCCCACACACACACACATAGACACTACCAAAATAATGTTGTATTATACTGTTACGTATATAATGGCCAATGTGATGATTTGGTGGCCGATGTTGAAATTGTAAGTTATGACTGTGTCAGAGCTTCCTCCAAATACCTTTGTTCATCAACTAAATCATGGTGGACCATCATGTACACTGACATTTAACTTTCCAGGAAATTAAAACCGTGTGCCGCAACGGAACTCGGAAATGGGAGTTTTGTCTTATATCAGTCTGTCAATAATTTGAATATCTACGCACGATACGATGCAGAGTGAAGCTTTGTTCTGGCAACAATCCTCTAGGCTGTGGCTTAGGCGTTTCTGCGCTATATCTTTTCTTCCAGGAGTACTAGGCTCGCCAGATAAGCAGTAGAACTTTGTGAAGTTTGGTAACTAAGAGAAGAGGTCCTAGCGGAAGAAGAAGTGTGAGGCCAGAGGTGTGTTTGACAGCTCTGTCGATAGAGCACTTTTCCACGAAACGTGCAAGTCTCATGTTTGAATTACACTTGAGCACAGAGACTTAAACTGCCAGGAAGTTTCATGTCAGAGCGCGCTCCATTGCAGAGTGAAAATCCATTCTGAATGCCAATTTGAGTCTCGAAGACAGAGATATGGATCATACATTGTTCAATACACCTTAGATAAGTACGTGCTGCTCATTCTTGTAAGGGATGGGAAAAGCTCACGGTGTCTGAAAGCTACTACGTAAGCAAAAAGAGGTTCATCTCCGTTTTAAGGGGCTCCGGAAAGGCTCAAAATCATGAAAAGTTCAATTTTTACTTTTTTGCGTTTTCTGAATCTGCAGACTATTACCTTTTAATAGATATATAATTTATTCAATTCCGAAGACTACAACTATTTTTAAATTTTTTTTGAAATGTCTTCTACATGGGCGTGACCCACTGTGGCGCTGTTAAACTGCTGTGAAATGGTGTTATTATGCAATATTATGCAATAATGGAGGTGATAAAACCTATTTTCAGAGACTTAGCAGCACCTGAACTGCTGAAAAAGTGTATTCACGGAAAAACTCAAAACCCCAATGAAAGTGTAAATAGTGTTATATGGTCGACAATCCCCAAGACTGTATTTGTTGGAATAGAAACACTTCACTTTGGTGTGTATGATGCTGTTGCGACTTTCAATGATGGCAACATTGTAAGGTGCAAGGTATTTAGAAATATGGGAATGAAGATAGGTTCTAACATGGTACGAGCGATGCTTGCTTTAGACAAGGAACGCCTTCGGGCTGCAGACAGGGCTGTAAAGAGTCTAGAAATACAAGCAAGAGTAAACAGAACAGGAGGAGGAACAAGAGGAAGCTGGAAGAGGAGTTTGAAGAGGATGAAGATAATCCATCCTATGGACCTGGAATGCACTAAAAAGTTAATCCAATCTTTGTCGCTCGCTTCCCAAAACTTTTATTTTCTCATACTAATTACATGTTTTCTAAGGATCTTCCAAACATATTTGTTTCAAACTTTCAGTAAATGTTACACAGTACCTTCTGCATAATTTAACACAGCCTTTTTTCCAAAAAACTGTATATTTTTGAATATATAAATAAAAAATTGCAAAAAAATGTTGTGAATTTTCATTACAATTGAAAAAAAAATCATCTTTAATAACTGAACTAAAATTTTGTAAAATCCCTGTGTTAAGTTGTAGCCAATATTCCAATAAATAATCTGTAAAAAGTTCAACTTCCTACCTCAAATACTTTGTGAGGAAAGATGTAATTTATAAGCGTTATTTTAACATTGCAAGTATAGGGCGTTCCGGAGCCCCTTAAGTGAAGCTGAAAGTTACTTGTCAAACGTATGCTGAACGGAGTAAAATGGGGTGGTGAGACATGTGTTCCATAAATCTAAAATTAAAATTTGACCAAGCAAGCTGACGAAAAACCCTAAGAAACACTGTCCTTGCGTAAAATTAGTAAAAGGAAATAAAAGGAAATAAAGTATCTAATCAATTGCTCAGTTACCACACAAGCGCTGAAACGGCACACGAAAGAGAGAAGGTGGCAATGCTGAATTCTTTGTTTCAAAAATGTTTCACATATGTATATAGTAATATCGTCGCACGAAATTCCAAATGGCAGATATTGAGATAAGCGATTGTTGAACGGAATATCAACTAGAACTGGAAAGGCATCTGGAAAGGACGGGATAGTATGCGGTTCTACAGAGGTTGTGCGAAATGACTCTTCTTCCTTCCACCGGTCGTTCATCGTAGATCATTGGAGACAGAGTGTACGTAGGCACTGGAGGAAAACGTAGGCCATTGACGTTTTCAAGATTGTTCTACTGATTCTTGAGTGCTGAAGTCCAGTCAGAAGCTCTTATCGTGTTGGATTAACAGAAGAGGTAAGACCCACTGAAGAGCGACGCTTTTCGTCAGGTGTTTCCTCGGGGCGAAAGCATTGCTCTACGACAGAGGCGTTATCCGTCACGAAGACGTTGACTCTTCAAATCCCGAGAGGGTACGTTCTGGAAGACTCGCGCAATGTATCACTTCCTCCCACATGTGTCTCACGAGATTACCACAAAGATAACATGCGAGAATTTAGAGCTATTACGAAGGTTTGCCGACAGTCGTTCTTTCTACGCGTCGTTCGCTTACGGAACAATGAAGGGAGAGTCAAGATCCTCCGCCATCCGCCGTCAGGTGGGTTGTGGAGTATAGATATAGGCGTAGATACTCTATTCATGCCCGTCAACTGGGAGCAGTTTACAGCAGAACGCTAAGCTCTTGTAATCCAATACGAGGTCACCACGTATTGCGGTTTGCGATATTAGTGTATAACAGTCGAAAAGTTACTTAATTAAATCCGTCGTTTTTCATCCACTGGGCTTTAATTACGCTTTTATAAATTTTGCTTTTGCAGAAATTAATTGTTGTGTGATTTGGGTAATTAAAACTTTATGTCAAGAAGATATACGGTTAGTTGTGGGCGCAATTAAAATTGGGTTGAAAAGTTCGAAAATAATAACATTACTGATACTGGGCACCATCGTGTATCGTCTCAGAAAGTTAGTGTAGTGCACGAGCTCCACAGCTCAAGCATAATAAAAAGTTATGGACCTGCTACTGACAAAAAATGCACTTACATCTCGAAGTTGACAACATTTGGATGATAGCACTTAGTCAATTCTACGCCGAAGAGATCTGAAAAACTGGAAAACTTGTGAGTTACATCCTTTGCTGCCACAATCTTTTCATTTGGTTAAGAATATATTTCAATCGAAAATTTGTTTCACTGATTGTGAAATTAATGAAGTGGCAAATCCGGGAAATACGATGGAGCTACCAACAATCCCCTTATGAGGTAAGATGTATCTATTATACCATCCAAGTGTTATCTCACTGTTTTCTTGTCTAGTGGATGACGAAGACTTGCCATTCATATTCACATACATACTTCATTGGCTATTCCGCACGACAAAATGTAATGAAGTGGAACCACCAAATTTACACTGCGTGAACACGCCATGTACAGAAGAGTTCATATAATAGGAAACAACATTTAATTTAATCTACACTAGAAAGTAGGTAACACTTTTGGATTAGATAAGCTACTTGTTTCTAAATAAATATTCGCCTACAGAAAAGAAGTTCACCAGAAGGAACCTTGCAGCATATTAGATTAGCTGAGAAACCTGACATTGCCCGGGTGTTCGTTTTGCCAATTAGTAATGAAGACAAGAAAATGAACTGAGTGTAGTGAAGTATTGAAAATATTTCATTTCCATGCGTTTGAGGAAAAACCTTTGAAATTATGAAACAGTCGTGCAAAGAAATATACTTAATATACAAATGTATAATTATAGTATCCAAATTAAGAAAATTGATGCCAGAGAGTTTATTTACCCTGGGCACAGCTTCTTAGCGTGTGTACAAACCCATTTTGTAAACGTCTCTATGGCAACGCCTCTTCATAGCTCTATAGATGGCTAGGTGTGTCTTAGTAGTAAGGAATAAATGTACTAAGACTTCGTGCATGATGCAGCAGTGTTTCACACATCTCAGTGTTAACGACGCCTTATCTCTTAAAAGATTGTGCCGTAAAATGATGTATTTATGTAGGTACATTCAGCAGTATGTGTGGACTTTCCTGCGAAATATGTTGCGAATGGAGTTAGTAGCAAAAGAAGCAATAAATTTAAACATCATGCGTCATGCAGCAGTTTTCTTGCATCTCATTGTTTATGACGTCATATCTTCTGAAATACGTCAGGCACATGGTTCTCACCCCAACACAACGATTTTTGCCTTGTGGTGAAGGATAGGTGTACCAAGTATGGCTGAAATCGGTCCAGTGGTGTATCGAGAGATGTGGAACACACACACACACACACGTTCATTTTGTAATAGGTATACATTTAAATGTGCTGTAAGACATCACTGGGTAAGTGAGTGAAGACTCTCGTAACAAATTTATTCCCCCCACCCCGCCCCCCCCCCTCCCCCCCGTTTTGTAAGATAGTCAACCTAAATGAAGGATAGTGAACCTTTTTTTATTCAGCAGCAGTTAAGAGTGGTCCACAGTCTACTGATTATTTAAAACAAATTTGACCACAAAAAATATCTACTATGATAACCGTGGTTAAGATGCCTACCTCCTTAAACACTTGTCTACATCATGGTGAGGAAAAGTGACAGCTCCACCTTTTATCCCTATCGCAAAATTTTGTACAGCAAGAACTTCCTAAATCTCTGCAATAACACGAGAAGCAAAAGTGGTCCTCGGACAAGTAAAATCACGCTCATACAGGAAAAACATTAGGCTGACCAGTGCTACTCTTTGACGCTTGCCACAGCTATCTCTATTTCTCCCTCATACCTGTACCTGCCGCAAAACTTTGAGCACTGAACTATGGTCTCATTTGCGTATTCTCTATCGTCAGATTTAGTATTACTGCTTAACGAAGTGTTATTTCGTGTTAAGGTTATCCAGAACAATTTCTCTGCATCCCTTATGTTAGGCTGGCTGAAGCAAGTGTTTGGTGCTTCTCACGGGCTATCATATCACTCGCAGTCCTTCAGTTAGTGTGTTGGACTGGTCAAACCTTACCTCTGGCGCTCGCGCGCTGGCTATAACATCACGTTCAAAACCACTTAAATCTTGATAACCTGTCTTTGTAGCATAGTAACCCATCTCACAACTGCGCCAGACACTTATTGTCTTACATAGGCGTTGCCGACCGCAGTGCTGTATTCTACCTGTTTTGTATCAGTAATTGAAAACGCACGCCTATACCAATTTCTTTGGGCTTCAGTGTACATCAAAACTCTTTTGAGGATACGGTTAATTCTTCAGCTACAGAAGTTTGTGTGGTGTCACCGCCAGACACCACACTTGCTAGGTGGTAGCTTTAAATCGGCCGCGGTCCATTAGTACATGTCGGACCCGCGTGTCGCCACTGTCAGTGATCGCAGACCGAGCGCCACCACACTGCAGGTCTAGAGAGACGTACTAGCACTCGCCCCAGTTGTACGGACGACGTAGCTAGCGATGCACACTGACGAAGCCTCGTTCATTTGCAGAGCCGATAGTTAGAATAGCCTTCAGCTAAGTCAATGGCTACGACCCAGCAAGGCGCCATTAGCATTACATAGCTTGTATCTAAAGAGTCTCACTTGTATCGTCAAGAGCGATGTACCACAAGGATGGATTAAAGTTAAGTATTCCAGGAGCTACGTACTTTTCTTTATAGCATTCATTACGTATCCTGTTTCAGACCTTTCTACTAGCCTGCGTGAGTTAACGCGTGCCTTTCGGTTACTTCCGAGTGGCGTGGCTGTCTTGTTACGCCACAACAGTTTGTGTTGAGCAAAATCCTGGATGTTTTAAAAACTTGTTACACATCGTGTGGACGGTTGAGCCACACTTCGTCACTCGTGCAGCTTCTTATATCTTGAAACGGCAAGTCCTTTCGAATGTGTGCAAATGAACTGGGTTTCTTTAATTCATAACAATTTTCTCGCTCTCGAAAATGGAGATTTGTGTTATTTGCCAAAAGCCTCTGTTTCAAAATGATTTTAGCTTCTAGTTTGGTTTTGATAATACTCCTTCTTAATTTGATTTCACTTACTAGTTATTGGTATATAACAGAATATTAATGTAACACACAGGCTATTAAATGCAGTAATGACAAGATTTTACATTAGAATGCAATGGTTTTTCTTGAGTACATGACACGATGTATCTTGGAATAGTTTTTTCATATTTGGAAAATCTTTTCTAATTCGGAGAACACATAAAGTGAATTTCTTCTTAGGTCATCAGTCTCCTGACAGATTTGAAGCGGCCAGTCACGAATTCCTCTCTCGTGTCAACTTCCTCACCCCAGAGTAGCAAATGCAACTATCGTCCTCAGTTTGTAGCTGGATGTATTCCAATCTCTGACCTCTTGTACAATTTTTACCCTCTACAGTTCTCTACAGTTCCCTCTAATGACATGGAAGTTATTCTGTGATGTCGCACCCTCTTGTCCCTTCTTCTTGTCAGCGTTTTCCAAATATTGCTTCCGTCGCCTATTTTCCCGAGACCCTCCTCACTCGCATGTCATCAGTCCCCCTATTTTTTAAGTCTTCTGTAGCACCACGTATCAAATCCTTCGATTTTCTTCTGTCCCTGTTTTCCCACAGTCCATGTTTCAGTACTATACAATGTTGTGCTCCAAACGTACATTTTCAGAAATTTATCCCTCAAACTAAGGCCTATGTTTGATACCAATAGACCTCTTGGTCAGGAATGCAATTTTTTCCCGTGGTAGTCTGCTTTTTATGTCCTCTTTCCTCTGTCCGTAACTGGTTATTTTGCTGCCTAGGTAACGATATTACTTAACTTCATGTACTTTATGATCACCAGCCCTGTGTTAAGTTACTCATTTAGAAAGCAGACTACCACCGGAAAATATGGCATTCCTGGTCAAGATGTCTGTTACATCTTATTACTCTTGTCTTTCTTCGATTTACTCTCAATCCGTATTCTGCACTCATTAGATTATTCATTCCAGGCAACAGAACCTGTAATGCTTCACTGACGATAACAGTATAATAGGTGAACTTTGTCACCGGTATCCTTTCGTCTTGAGTCTTAATTCCAATGTTGAACTTCTCTTTTAATTTTCTTGGTTTCTTCTTTGACGTCTAGATTGACATTATAGGGGAAAGTCACATCTCTCTCTTACACTCTTTTTAATCCTACCATTTCGTTCTTGTTCTTCCATTCCCAATGTTCCCAATGTTCCCTCTTGGTGTTCGTACATACTGCATTTTAACCGTATGTCCCTATACCTTACCCCCATTTTTCTCAGAATTTCGAACACCTTGCAACATTTTAGAATGTCGAAAGCTTTTTTCTAGGTGGACAAATCCTATGAACTTATCTTGATTTGGCTTCAGTTTTGCTCAATTGTCAACCGCAACGTCAGAACTCCCTCTCTAGGGCCTTTGGCTTCCTAAAGCCAAACTGATCATCTAACGCAAGTTCAATTTTCTTTCCCAATCTGCTGTATATTATCCTTACTAGCAATTTGGATGCATGAGCTACTAACCTGATCTGTGATAATTCTCGGACTTGTCGGCTATTGCAATCTTCGGAATTGTATGGTTGTTGTTTCTCAGAATATCAGATGGTATATCGCCAGACTTATTCATTCTACACACCAACGTGAATGGTCGTTTTGTTGC
Organism: Schistocerca nitens; assembly: GCF_023898315.1. Classification (NCBI taxonomy): domain Eukaryota; kingdom Metazoa; phylum Arthropoda; class Insecta; order Orthoptera; family Acrididae; genus Schistocerca; species Schistocerca nitens. The sequence continues at coordinate 77,240,832 of NC_064614.1, forward strand.
CACCTTAATCACCACATAAAAATATTAAAGTTAATAGTGTACTTATAAACACAATTCTAGTACACTCTGCCTAAAATGTTAAAGGAAACCACCGGTACCATATTCAGTATTAAGCCCTGAAACTATCACCACCTCCGCCAATTATTTTAGAAATTCTGAAGGAATATTATCCCTCCCTACTACTCTATTCGATCTTACTATTCCAAAATTCCTCTAAATACTAATTCTAATACTGGATCCCATTTCTCGTCTATACAGACTTCTGTTTCCTCCTGTATTATGTGAATAGACGAGTCTTCATCCTCATAGAGACCTTCAGTGTAGTCTCTCCACATATTCGCTCTTTCCTCTCCATTTAATAGTGGGATTCCCGTTGCACTCTTATTTTACCGCCCTTGCTTTTAGTTTCAGTGAAGGTTGTTTTGATTTTCCTTTATGCCGAGTCAGTTCTTCCGTAAACGTTTCCGATTTCTTCACATTTTTCATGCAGCCATTTCGCCTTAGCTTCCTTCCACTTCTTATTTATTTCATTCTACGTGACTTGCATATCAGTATTCCAGAGTTTTCCTGAACATTTTTGAACTTCCTTCTTTAATCGATGAATTAAAGTATTTCTTTTGTTTCCAAGTTTTGTTTCTTTGTACCTATGATTTTCTTTCTAATGTATGTGACTGCCCTTTTTCGAGATTCCGTTCCTCTTCAGCCGAACTGCCTACTGAACTATTCATTATCGCAGTTTCTGTAGCTTCAGAGAACTTCGTATCTGTTAAATCCTTAGCACTTCGAATATCCCCGTTCTTTTCACACTGATTCTTCCTGACCAGTCTCTTAACTTCAGCGTATTTTTCATCACTACTGAAATGTGATGCGAGTCTGCTTCTGTTTCATTCCTGCGCCTTACAAGCCAGTAATCTACTCCGGAATCTCTGTCTGACCATGATGTAATCTAACTGAAATCAGAAATAATTCAAAAGCCAAGATCGCATAAATACTGTTTACTGGATAACCTGTTTCAGCACGCTAAAGGTGCCATCACCGGATCTGCTGAGTGTGTTGAAACCGATTATCCAGTAAACAGTATTTAAGCGATCTTGGCTTTTGAATTATTTCTAGAATAGAGTGATCGCCCAACTACGCACTATGTGTTCACTGAATAACTGAAATCATCTTGTGCCTCCAGGCCATTTCGAAGTGTACCTTCTCCTGTTGTGATTCGTGAACAGAGTATAAGAGATAACTAGCTTAAATTTACGCAGAACTCAATTAGTCTTTCTCCTATCTTATTCCTAGTATTGAGCCCAAATTCTCCCATAACCCTTTCTTCTACTCCTTACTGTACAACCGTATTACAGTAGTCCATGATTTATATCTCCATTTATATACTGTATTAGCCTTTCAATATCCTCCTGTTTTCTCTGTCTCTTCATCTTCGGCGTTTGACGTCGTCTTGTACACCTGAACTATCGTTGTTGGTGCTGGTGTGATGTCGGTTCTGGTAATAAAACCCTATCATTGACCTGTTCACAGCAATTCACTCTCTGCACGAATTCTGCTCCCGTTATACCATTTTCTGATACTGTTGATCAGAATTACTTGTCTTCTGTCCATGTCACTTCACCGACTCCCAATATATCGAGATTGAACCTTTTGATTTTCTCTTTCAGATTTCCCAGCCACGTTCAAGCTTCTGACATTCCACGCCTCCTTTCGTTTGTTATTCTGCTTTTTTCTCTTGGTCAACTTCAACTACGCAGTCCCATCAAGGAGATCCAAATAGGGGACTATTCCGGAATCTTTTGCCAATAGAGAGATCATCATGACACTTTTTCAACTACAGGCCTTTACATGTCGCTAGCGCAGGGGTTTCTATCGCCTTCTGCATCCTTATGCCCTCGCTGATTCTTCTGCCTGTAGGGACTGTTTCCCACCTCAAGGGCAATAGAGTGCCCTGAAACTCTTTCGACTCGTCCGCCCTCTTGTACCCAGTCCGTTGGCGGAATGAGGGTGACTTCTTATGCCGGAAGTTTCCGGCCGCCACTTCTGATGACTTTAATTCAAAATTTAAGCGGTGACGTTTTAATTAGTAACCAATGACACTATCCCCTAGAACACGGATGCAATGTCAAGTGAATCCTATCATTTTAAAATGGAATAGGAAAACAAACTTCTATTACAGAGTCGAAAATCTGAGAAGTTTGGAAGGTGCAAAACTCTTCCCTACATCAAAAGAAAGCCTTCTCACATCTATGTAGAATAAGCGCGTGTCTTTCATTTCCAAAGTCTTTGGATTAGCTGTTCCATACACGTTTAATCTCCTATCGTCCAAATCCTTGGTAGCTTTATACGTGATCACAGTTTCTGTGGGCGTTAACACACACAGGTTTTGACAGATGATTGGGTACACAGGGTGTTTATAAATTAGGTATGCAAAAGCAACCTTTAATTGCGAAAATGGTAGATAAGATACAGAAATTCTGATAACGTCACTGAATGCAGTATTTCTGCCTAGTAATGTTACTTCCCGACGTTACCGCTGGATGGTATGCTCTAACGACATATTGAAAAAGCCATCATGGAGCCGTGTAACGTACAGAGCGTGCACAGTGTTGTTTATGGTTTCATGAATCCAAAACCGCTACTACAGTTCACTGTCTACTCAAGACTAAATATCTCAAGCGACAAGCTGATATTAATTGGTACAATCATTTCACTGCAACTGGCAATGTATCGCATAGGATACCGGGTCAGGGCCGACCACCAGTCTCTGGCACAATACAACATGTCCGGCAGTCTTACATTCGTAGTCCTTGTGAATCAACGAGACTCGCCAGCTTAGAACTGAATACGCCTAGTGTTACACTGTGGAAGTTACTATGGAAACACTTGTCGTTCAAACCCTACCACCGAGCGAAGTGGCGCAGTGGTTAGCACATTGGTCTTGCATTCGGCAGGCTGACGGTTCAAACCAGCGTCCGGCCATCTTGATTTAGGTCTTCCGTGATTTTCCTAAATCGCTTCAGGCACATGCCTTTGGAAGGGCACGGCGAACTTCCTTCCACGGCCTTCCCTAATCCGCTGGGACCGATGATATCGTTGTCTGGTCCCCTCCCCAAATCAATCAACCAACCAACACCTACCAACTGGAGCTGTTGCAAGCTTATGAGGAAATGCCAAAGAAAGACGAGCTCAGTTTTCTGCACAAAATGTTTAAGAAGATGCAGGAAGAACATGATTACCTTATTAAAATTTTGTTCAGTGACGAATCCTCCTTCCATGCCTGCGGTAAAGTGAACTGGCGTGATGTCCAGATGTGGGGTGGACAGAAAACACGCCACGTAATCGATCATGTACGGGACTCGCCTAAGGTAAACGTGTCTTGCGCTGTATGCTGTAATGTGATTTACGGTCTTTTCTTTTTACCGAGTTAATTGTAACTGGCGTATCGTGGACATGGCTAAAACTTCATCTACACCTCAAATACGACAGGATACGCACACACAATTTTTTTTTCTAGCAGGATGTTGCGCCACCACATTATCATCGAGAAGCTGTCTCGTGGACCTATTTTTGTGTGAATGTGCCGACTTGGATTTGTGGTGGTGGAACAATATCCTAGTCAGCAATATCGCCTCATTTAATCACAGCCGCCTGTTTCGTAATTGTTGGAAATGTAGCAGACATCTTAAAATAGAAAACTTAGAAAAACCCTTCACCGGAAGATGATGAGTACGAAACTCATTGAAACGTTGCGACAAGAGGACGCCACCACTCGGCTGATAACCCGAGAAGAATTCATCTTAAAAAACTGTTGCAAGCTGTTAGAAATTACTGTTGCCTAAACATGCAAGGTTTTAATGAGACGCTATTCTAGTTTATCGTTTCCGACGATACGCACAAAAGCCCACAGATTTATAAAGGCAATTAAACGAAACTACTTCACAACGGTACTACGTCTTGTAATATTATTACATATAATGATATATATACTTTATTTAAACGATGTGTCTGTATCTTGGCCAAATTTTAGACATGGTCTCCAGCGGTACTTTAATTGACGCTTGGTTCAAAACTGTAATTACATGAAGTGAAAATATACTGAAAACCTCCTTCTCCTTCAACACTTCCTCTCTTATGACATTTAATAATGCGTATACACATATCTTACGTAACAACGCTCTGTGGATTCACTTCTAAACTGAGTAGAAAAGCGGTAATTGCTTGATAACGATGCCCACCGGTCTGGACAGCATAACTGCCGTAATGACGAAAACGACCGCCATTTATCACCAAATCCGCTTTTAAGCTCAGTAATTATTTCTTCCAATTAACGCCATACATGGAATGCATGCAATTACATGATTTGCACTGAATAAGGCACTTATAGAGTCCAGATGAACGACCTTACCATTTCGCCCTTTTTCAACAACGTACGCACCATGAACGTTTTTAAATATAAACTTTAAATCGTAATCTGGAAAAAGAAGTGCTCAAAAAAGCTACGTCGTGTTATCCGGCACACGAGACGCTTCATCCTGATTTAAGTCGACAAATTATTAATTATCTCATCCTCACAGCTCCAACACTAAGAATCTTTATCCTCACGGTATAGGTTTCATTTTTACACGACAGAAGTTTTAGGTCTGGTGTCTGTCTTTGAATGACTGTGAAGTCATCTCAGACGCGTTCAAACAACTCCAGATTATTATCAATTTGTCGTATTTGGAAGTGTCTTTGTGGTTAACATTTTAAACAATATTTACTGTAATTAAGAATAATTTAGAAAATCAGTGAAACCTATGAGAGACCCATGGGGGTCGACGACTTTTCAGACCGAGCGTTTTACTGAAGTGAAATATTGATATTTCGTACGACGAAAATTTATGACCGTTGTTGCAAAATAACAGAGTGTTTTCAGAGCCGCATGTCGTGACTGTCTTAACGTTCTCTCTCTCTCTCTCTCTCTCTCTCTCTCCTTCTCTCTCTCTCTCTCTCTCTCTCTCTCTATCTATCTCTTTCTCTATCTAACTATCTTTTTTAGTAAATTAAACTTGCGTTCTTAAATATTATTAAATAAATATTTTCAAGTTTATTTTTCAAACTATTGCCTTATGAAACTTACATTTCTTTTAGTTCCAAATATACAGAAATAATGTTATTCATGATACAGAAAAGAACTAGAAACACTATTATATTCATTTTATTAAGACTTCAGTTATTAGAGGTAAGCATGATACATAGAAAACAACAACTTAAAGGGACTCTACACGATCAGACCCAGAGGATCGCGTGTAACTTTTGGCTCAGAGAGGAGTTCAACATGCAGCAACAAAAAATTTTGATCATTGGCCCGGTAACTTATAAAATGTCTTACAGATAACGAAGAAAGTTTCAAATCTTCCCCTGGACAGCTTCTTTTATCTAATTCGAACTGCCGCGTTTCACGTTATTTTGATAAAAGACTCTTTCAAATGATCTGTGGAACATGTAAGTAACTAATGAGACTCCTCTTGCACTGTGTTCTATTTCTGGATTTCTGTTACCAATCAGCCTCTATGCTGATCTTCAGCTGGTCCTCACGTATTCCATATCCCCGCCTTTTCTTTGGTCTGTCTAATACTCTTCCTCCGGGACTAAAGTCCATGGATTGGAAGTGTCATCGGTGTTCATCCATCAGAGTTACATGCCCTGCCCGCACAAGCCGCTTGGTTCTTATCAGGCTTGTAGATATCATCCAGTTAACAGTAATATCGGATCCAGCATTCCACAGTGATCTCATCTTGTACCGGGCCATAGATCTTCCTTCAGACTTCCTGCTCGAGAACGAGAAGCTTTTTTAAGTCCATTTTCGGCACACTAAAAGTTTCGCAACCATGTAGCCCTATAATGTGAATGAGTGTTTTGTGCAGCTGGAGTTTCACATTCCTTGAGATGATAATGATAAAACATTTAAAACATTTTTACTGTTTTGTGAAACTGTATACAAATATTTCTGAGGTAGATGTGCGTCTTTTTGAGAGTTATTTAAAGTTTTGTGGTACGTGAAATGACTACACGTAACCCTGCAATGCGTAGCACAATATTTTTACACATAATTTCCCAAGCGATGGCGAAGAGTTTTTTTATTGGTTCACATGACTTCTTTCAATGTCAGTGTTTATCTACTGTGACTATTACAAAAGACTGCTGTATCAACGATTTCTCTAGTTAACGAATATGTGCGCTGCATCATTATTGTTGGAGCTTTAACTGACTCAAAAAAAAAAAAATAATAAGTGGTTCAAATGACTGAGCACTATGCGACTTAACTTCTGAGATCATCAGTCGCCTAGAACTTAGAACTAATTAAACCTAACTAACCTAAGGACATCACACATATCCATATCCGAGGCAGGATTCGAACCTGCGACCATAGCGGTCGCTCGGTTCCAGACTGTAGCGCCTAGAACCGCACGGCCACTCAGGCCGGCTTAACTGACTCATATGGATTCTGTCAAGGCAAGATTCAATGTACACCAATTATTACAATGAAACTGCATTATCAAAGTAACACAGAAACAGTACTTTACTGGTTTATTTATTTATTTAGCGCATGGCATTACACATGAACAGCAAATAACAAATGTAGATTACATAATTTTACAAAATTTGACTCAAATTTATTAATTTCAGTTTATAGTTTAAAAAATAAGTCTATGAATTAATGTCTGACTTGTCGATCCATTCAACAGCTGCCTCTGTCACTTCAAAGAAATTTTCCAAGTTCCCATGGTATGCTCTTCTGCTACAGTCTTCATTTCCACAGTCACATTGAGAAGATGAAGACCTTCCCCATCGGTAGAGGTTTTTGGCACAGATGCCGTGGCGTATGCGGATCCGATTAGTTGTTTTCCGGGCACGTCCGTTTATTTCATACCGGATAATCTTATGAAGGTCTTTCGAAGGTCTGATTTTCCTCATGGGCAATAGTATTCCACATTTCTGTCAAATTTTTGTTGATACTGAAAGTAGCTCCCGCAACGATTCCGCCAATAGGACATATAATTGCCTAGATTTTAATCAGTTCATTCAGAGTGCAGGAACATCAGATTGCATTAGAAGCTCGGGGATTTTAAGTAATTTTTTTTTTATTCCTTGAGCAGGGCGTTCAGTCCACGGAGGTCTGGTGGCTCAATGTTGCTTAGAGGTAGTAACCAGTATAGAGGGGTAGATTTGATGCAGCCTGTTATTGTCCTCATTTTTGCATTTAGCTCTACGTCAACTTTTCTCACATGTGTACTGTTAAGCCACAATGGGGCACAATATTCGGCAGCAAAATTTACTAGCCCTGAGGCAGCGCATCGCAGTGACGTAGTTCTTGTGCCCCATGAAGTACCACTCAACTTCTGTATGATGTTATTGGGTGATCTCAAATTTGCTGCGGTGTTTTCTATGTGCATCCTGTAAGAGAGAGTTCTATCAAGCGTCACTCCTAGACATTTTGGATAGTCTTGATGGTGAAGGACTCGATCGGTAAAGGTGACATTCAACTTCGTATTGTCCATTCTGTTGTCAAGGTGAAAGCAGCTGACTTCAGTCTTCGTGGGATTTGCTATCAGTCACCATTTTTTGAAGTATTCATGTACTGTGCCTAGATCTGCGGATAGGATCTTCTCACGAGCTTTAATAGCTCTCTGTTGGGTGGGCAAGGCCTGATCGTCTGCACAGATGAACTTCCTAGGCTCTGTTTCAGGGAGGTGAGATGTATACAAGTTGAGCAAGATTGGTGCCAAAACTGAGCCCTGAGGAAGACCATTGTCAAGTTTCTTCTGTCTGCTTAGTTGTTTCACAAGGGCTACTTGGTAGTATTTCTCAGATAGCATGTTGTTTATGAGCCAGATTGTGGTTTGGCAGTCAGTAACACTGACGAGTTTGTAGAAGAGTCCTTTTCTCAATACTGTATCGCAGGCAGCTGTAAGAACAATAAAAGCCACTGACGTTTTAAGACAACGTTGGAATCCACATTCTGTGTGCAGTTAAGCTGAGCACTTGGTTTGCGAAGCTTCTGTTAGGTCTGGATCCTACCTGTTCGATGGGAATAACTACATGGATCTTTGGACCAATTCGGTTGAGGATGACTCTTTCCGAAAGCTTGTAGGAACAGCTCAGGAGGGCGACTGGACGATAGCTAACAGCTTTGTTCGCTGGTTTACCTGGCTTCAGTGTAGCTATGATTTTTGTTCTTTTGAAGGCTTTTGGAATGTTACCTGCTAGCATAATAGTGGTGAAGAAACTTGCGAGCCATCTACGAGTTCTGTTTCCACAATTGATCAGGAACTCTGGGTGTATCCCATCAAATCCCGGAGCTTTGCCTTTTTTATTTCTTTGATTGCTACAGTGATCTCACGTACAATGAAGTTTCTGTAGTACTCAGATTTGTTGGGTAACTTTTGCTTCAGGTTTCTGAGCTTTTTCTTAACCATTCTTGTGTGTGGCTCATGTGGGGGTGGTCTGAAGAGAGAACTTATTCTGTTCGTAATCTGATCTAGTGTTACTTCAGGATCGTTTCGGGTGAGTGGTCGACTTCCTCCCAGTTTTCCTAAGAGGGTGTTTGACCTCTTAAAATCTAGACTTTGTGTTCTTTCCTCCTAGCACTCTTTATGACCCTTATTAAGGTGTTTTAGGAGTTCCGTAGCAGTTCCGCCGTCATTGGTGGTTAAATTGGACTTATACAGTTCGTCGCAGTCATTACTCCAGCCTGGGATATATTCTCTACGGAATCCTCTAGGAATGCATTTTCTTGCTGTTGTTAAAACTGCCCGACGAATCTTTCATTACTTTCACTTAGTGGGGGTATCCATCTGATCACTTTATAAAGTTCTTTGAAAAATTTAGTCCAGTCTGCTTTTCTGAAGTTCCATCTTGGTCTAGGCATTGATCTAATTACAGGAATTTGAATTCCTACATCTATAAATACTGGCCGATGTATGTTTTTTGGAAAACCTCCAAAGACTGTCCTCACTCTACGTAGAGGTTGTCCCTGGGAGTCCTGTGTTACAAAACATAGGTCAGGGTTGGAATCCTTGTTCCAGGCTGCAAATTTAAATGTTCCCTTGTCCTCTGAGTCAAAATCTAGGCTAAGGTTGTTATGTTCAGCCCAATTTACTGCCATAAATTTTTATTCACTCAAGCGCACGGTAAACAGTTCGGTCTATGTCGTGTATGTTTCGGAATAACTACAGTATAATGACACACACCATATTAAACACTGTAATCTCAGTGGTGATGGTGAACAGATAAATTTGTCAAACAGCACTGCAAATTGAGAATTTAATTTATTTTATTTCCGCTACCAGTTGCTGCGATTCAGTATGCCACCTTCAGGCCCCATTTGCACCTCTTAAAAATTATTGATATTGGCATACTGGGGCCATCTTTTCTGGATGTAATGAATTCGTGCCACAAGTGCTTCCTTCGAAGATCTGGCTGCAACTGCAGTCGTCTCTGTTGTCTTTTACTTTACAGGAATTGTATAGCTTAAATCAGGATATGCATTTTTTTTTCGTTTGCTTCTAAACGTTCAAATAATTTTTCCTATAAGAGTCATTCCTCTTGATATTTATTATTTCATAAGTAATGTTCAGATCAATATAAAATTCAGAACAATACCATTAAGTTAATGTGATCTATGCTACGAACCACAAGATCAGTATTTCTGTCAGTCGATAGTCAGGTGACGGCATCGAAGATCGGAATACTCGGACTAACTATAAAGAAAACTTCTGTACGTAATTCACTCTTAAATTTGTATTACTTGATTAATTTACCGTAATCATACAACACATATGACACAATAATAACGATAAACAAAAGCGCAATGAACATACAATGTCGTGGATAAGAACTTGCTACTAATGGCTTGTTCAAAAGTATACATCCAAAACCTTAGACTAACTCATTATTTCCTAAAGAGACTGTTCTTAGACTCGAACTGTTTATTGCAATCACGAATATGTGTAACAATAAATAAAAGAACGGTGATGGCTTTTGATGCAGGAGTGAAACATAAAAATACGGTTCTGGCTGTATACAGTTTAAAATAAAATACAAGTCTGTGTCGTTAGTAATAATTTAAAAACTACCTTACTGTCGCTTGTTGCTACAGTGTCACACCATCAACCCCTAGCGAAAGCCGATATCTGAGTGGATGAAAATGAGCAATCCCAGCTCAATTACACAGGGTCGATCGGTAAACCTACTTTAGCAGGCTTATGATAAGAACAATCAACGCCCCATGTAGCCCTGGAGTCTAGCGGCGATAGCAGCTTACGATCAAACGACAAAGTGCAATTAATGAGTCAGGTACAGCGTTGCGATAACTTTTGAAACGATAAAATGTTGTCTGTCACTCCTAGTGATGGGACGCCGTGATCAAGGCATTGGATTCGTAATCTTTTGGATCTTAAATCACGTTTGACATTAACCGTGTAGATTTTCAGTGGGTATGTAAACCGCTTTTCTCGAATTCTGGAGTTGTTTCTTTCAATACAACCTGGCCATTCACGTTCTCATAGTTGTCAAAACTTGTGTTCCATCACCAAAGATACGGGTTTTTTGTTTTTCGTCTGTCTTCAGATTAGGTTGATGCCATTCGCTATAAATTCCACTCTTGTGCCAACTACATGAAACATTTGTTGGATGTAGTCCAATCTTTGACTTCTCCTACCGTTCCCACATGTATTATGGAAGTTCTTTCTCGGGTTTTAACACGTCTCTTCTTCTTTCCAATGTTTTCCACAAGTTCTTTTGCTTGCCGATATTGCAGAGAACCTGGTCATTTCTTACCAGTTCATCTAATTTTCAACACACACTATGTGATCAAAAGTATCCGGACACCCGAAAAAAAAAGATTTTCATATTAGGTGCACTCTGCTGCCACCTACTGCCAGGCACTCCATATCAACGACCTCAGTAGTAGGCATCGTGAGGGAACAGAATGGGGCGCTCCGCGGAAATCACGGACTTCGAACGTGAGCGGGTGATTGGGTGTCACACGTCTGTACGCGAGAGTTTCACACTCCTAAACATGCCTAGGTCCACTGTTATTGATATGATAGTGAAGTGGAAACGTGACGGGGCACGTACAGCAAAAAAGCGTACAGCCCGGCCTCGTCTGTTGACTGACAGAGACCGCCGACAGTTGAATAGGGTCATAATGTGTAATAGGCAGACATCTATGCAGACCATCACACAGGAATTCCAAACTGCGTCAGGACCACTGAAAGTACTATAACAGTCAAGCGGGAGGAGAGAAAACTTGAATTTAATGGTCGAGCGGCTGCTCATAAGCCTTACATCACGCCGGTGAACACCAAACGACGCCTCGCTTGGTGTAAGGAGCCATAGGACTATTGAACAGTGGAAAAACGTTGTGTGGAGTGACGAATCACGGCACACAATGTGGCGGTCCGATGGCAGGGTGAGAGCATGGCGAATGCCCGGTGAACGTCATCTGCTAGCGTGTGTAGTGGTAACAGTATTATTCGGAGGTGGTAGTGTTCCGGTATGGTCATTTTTTTCATGGAGGGGACTTGCACCCCTTGTTCTTTTGCATGACACTATCACAGCACAGGCCTACATTGAAGGCTTATAGCACCTGATTGAACGTATGCCTGCGAGAGTGGAAGCTGTCATCAAGGTAAAGGTTGGGCCAACACGAAATTGAATTCCAGCATTGCCGATGGAGGGCGCCACGAAATTGTATGTTATTTTCAGCCAGCAGTCCGGATACTTTTGATCACATAGTGTACCGCTGTAGCACAACATTTCAAAGACTTGAATCTATTCCCTTCGGACTCCCCGTAGACTTTCATTCACTTCCATAAAATACAGTCCTCAGAACGTACATTCTCATAAATTTTTTGTTCACATTAAAGCCAATGTTGATACTAGTACAGTTATTTTGGCTAGTAATGCCCGCTTTGCCCATGCTAGTCTTTTTCTTGAGTCCTGAGTTGTTGTCACGTGTTGTTTCTAATGCTGAAAAATCCGTTCACATAATATACTTCGTGGTTTCAAATTTTGATGCCAAGTGTGTCACTGATGTCGTTGTGCTACATCTCATAACTTTAGGCTTTCTTCGGTGTACTCTCGGTCCATGGTGTGTATTCGTTAGACCGTTCATTTTATTCAACAAGTCCTGTGATGGCTGATATATGTTCATCGAATTCCTCGGGTACGGGAAAATCGACAAACTGCCTATTGGCTTCTGTCTCGGGTTCTTCGGCCGACGTTCATCTAATGATTTTTCTGACGTTTCGCCAGCACGAGAGCCTGGCATTGTCAAAGCTTCACCCTCCATTGCCGGTGGTGAACTGGAGGCGAGCTCGCGGCCGCAGACTATATGTACCTGGCGCGCCAACGTCCGAGGGCTTCTCCGCGGTCATTTCCGGCGCGGTTCTCCTCTTGCTACCTGCGACGGTCGTTCGCTGCAGTACGGGAAGCCAGGATCCGTTTACCTTAAGGCTTTCCTCTTTCTTGTTGAAACTGTTCGCCTGTTTTTGTATTTCTACAGCTTCTCTGAACAAGCTCGTGTGATAGTGCTTCTCTACAGCTAGAACTTCCGTGTCGGCGAATTTTATTACGTGGTCGGTCCCATTCAGTGCGTGCTCTGCTACGGCCGATTTCTCCACCTGCCCCAACCTGCAATGTCGCTTGTGCTCTTTGATCCTGGTGTTAATTGATCGTCCAGTCATTCCGACATAAACTTTTCCGCATGTGCATGGTATACGGTATATTCCCGACCTTGCAAGTGGGTCTCTTTTCTCCTTCGCCGATCTAAGACACTCTTTGATCTTCCTTGTCGGTTTGAAAATCGTCTTTACGCCATGTTTGCGCAATGTACGGCCGATTGTGTCCGTCATTCTGGGAATGTATGGCAGAAAGGCCGTACCCGACATTTCTTTTTCTGGTTCCTTACTTCGCCGAGTGTTGAGCTCTGTTACACTTCTAATGTAATTTGTGGAGTACTCACTGCTCCTCGGGACAGTTTCCAGGTGTTGCATTTCTCGTTTGAGGTGTTGCAGCTCACATATTCGTCCTGCTCTCGTTACGAGCGTACTAATCATGCCTCTTTTGTGGCTCGGGTGGTGGTTTGACAGTTTGTGCAGGTATCGGTCCGTGTGTGTAGGTTTTCGATACACGCTGTGTCCCAGGTTTTCGCCTTCCCTTGTGACCAGCACATCTAGAAATGGCAGTTTCTTGTCCTTTTCTACTTCCATGGTAAATGTTATGTTGGCATGGAGGCTGTTCAAGTGTCTTAGGAAGTCACCGAGCTGTTCTTCACCATGGCTCCACACCACGAAAGTATCATCGACGTACCTGTACCACACCTTAGGTTTGCAAGTCGCCGAGCCCGGTGCCTGTGCTTCGAATTGTTCCATGAAGAAGTTGGCCACCACTGGACTGAGAGGACTACCCATGGCGACGCCTTCCAGCTGTTCGTAGAAATCGCCATTCCACGTGAAATAGCTCGTGGTGAGACATGCATGGAAGAGCTTTTTCATGTCTTGCGGGAACATGGAACCGATGTGCTCCAGAGCGTCACTGAGTGGCACTCTCGTAAATAACGAAACAACATCAAAGCTGACCAGGATGTCGTTTGGTGCAAGCACTATCACACGCGCTTGTTCAGAGAAGCTGTAGAAATACAAAAGCAGGCGAACAGTTTCAACAAGAAAGAGGAAAGCCTTAAGGTAAACGGATCCTGGCTTCCCGTACTGCAGCGAACGACCGTCGCAGGTAGCAAGAGGAGAACCGCGCCGGAAATGACCGCGGAGAAGCCCTCGGACGTTGGCGCGCCAGGTACATATAGTCTGCGGCCGCGAGCTCGCCTCCAGTTCACCACCGGCAATGGAGGGTGAAGCTTTGACAATGCCAGCCACTCGTGCTGGCGAAACGTCAGAAAAATCATTAGATGAACGTCGGCCGAAGAACCCGAGACAGTAGCCAATAGGCAGTTTGTCAACAAGTTGTCACGAAAGCCTTAACAATTTAGTACGGGAAAATCGTTAACAGTAACGTGTACTGTGAGCCCGTCCATAGCCTACAAAAGTTTTTCAAGGGCAAAAGACCTGTTCTCCTCACGGAGAAAACACCGTGTTCAAGAATTTCCAATGAGATTAGTCGCATTTCGGCATTGAAATGAGTCAGTGGCAACAAGTGAATATTTGTGCCGGAGCTTGACTCGAAACCTGATCTCCCTGTTAACGCGAGCGGTCTCTTAAACGTCTGAGGCATGCGAGCACGAGTCGAATCCGACCAAAATTCCCAGTATGTTGCACACTTCAACAGTAACTTAACCTACCAGTGATCCGCTCACTTGTCATTTCGGGTTCCTGCAAGAAGAATCCCGACCTCATTCGGGTATCCGATAAACGTAAACTCCACGACTATTCCTTCATTTCTCTTACACAGTAACATAGTTAAATAGAATAACTTCGATATCATGGACTATAGAGAGAGAGAAAAAAAGTATAGATGAAGGAAAAACTTGTGGCAATGTTGGAAACTCTAAGACATGTGATAAACACTTACAGGTATACGAATAAACTGTGAGGAGGGGTGTACGAAATTGTTCTTTGTTAAATGTAAAAAAAATGCATATTCCTGCAATGCAGCGCAAAATTACACTACAATTATAAGAGCGTAACGAAGAAAGGAGCCAAAAACCCGAAAACATGCTAGCTGACGGCATTTCCCTTTTTTTATGGGACTTTACTTCTAAGGACATCAGTCCCCTAGAACTTAGAACTACTTAAACCTAACTAACCTAAGGACATCACACATATCCATGCCCGAGGCAGGATTCGAACCTGCCAACGTAGCGGTCGCGCGGTTCCAGATTGCAGCTCCTAGAACCGCTCGGCCACCCCGGCCGGCCGACGGCATATCCTGATGTAGGCGAAACATGAACGGAAATTTCCGTAAGTAAAAACCAACAATTTGCTAACGAAATGTTTTTCAGTATAGGAAATAAATAACATTGTAAATAGCTGAATTTGCAGACACCTGAAGATGCTTTCCTTCAATAAGGCTTCTGGTGAGAAAAACACCCGTATTCTTGTAGTTGTAACGACAGAACTAAAATACCCGCAGAAACGTATTTTATTCACTGCACTAGAAAGTCTACGTAAACAGTAACTTTACTAAAACATATTTTTCTGGCCCCTATCATACATTAACATTATTATTTATAGAATCAAAACATCGTGCGATGCGTAGCATAGTAATAATTAACGGCTCAGTTGAAATTTCTCTATTCGTAGTCTGTGGCATGATGTTACACAAATAGCATCAGACGGCCATCGCCGGTATGAGCTACGATAACGACTGCTTCAAGAAACATGTGCATGTCACAGGACTACCCCTCCCAACTGCCCATTGGACCAGAAGAGCACTGCAAAAATATCTTCTTAGATTGCATTAATCGGCTTAAACTGGAGGTTTTACATTCTTTTTTTCAAATTCCTGTCTGTTTCATAAGATGTTGTAGACGCAACGTAATTTTTGGTGTGATGTAGCTTCACACTGTACGAGAAGGAAAAATTAGCTATAACCGTTTTTAATTAATTGATTTATTTCCAATAAAAGAAGAATCTGCATTGGAAAATTACCTGCTCTAAGAGACACAATTACATTAAAGTCTTTAACATAGCAGACAACTTGTAGGTAGCGCAGCCGCAGCTATGAGGCGTCATCTTGGGTATAAGTAAACCGCTTCAGCTCTATTCAGTCCTTTATTGTTGGATCACCACCGGTTTCGTGGCAGTAAAAGCCACATCTTCAGTTGAACATATGAATAAAACACGAGAGCGGAAGAGCTCGGAACCTTTTCACCCAACATCCGTTGTCCGTATGGCAGAACACGAGGGGCTGATGCGAGAATATTATACGATGTCCCACAACAAATTTCGCATCATAACCGAAATTGACATAGAAAAAAATGTACTGGATTACTTATTTAACGCCCCTCGTACATGTTGACTCAATTAGAAGTACTTAGACTTAAGAAGAACGGATGTGACCTAGGTACCAAGTAAGACTTCAGTAATAGCAAATAAAAGAAATAAGTATCTCACACTAAGTGTGAAGTTACAGTGCCCTGACAATACGAAGTTCAGCAGGTGGAATAACTAAACAAGTAACAATATTTCGTGTTGTTCAACATGAAAGAACAGGCACAGCCTTCAGAACCAGTGTGCAAAAGGAAAAGTGGAAAAGCTGAGCAACGCCTTTGGGCCAGGTTCGGCGCTCCGTTATTTACACTGGCCTTCATATCCTCCGACGTCCACGATGTGCACAGAGAAAACTGTCGGACCCTCAAAAGAGCACTGCAGCAGCCCCAGGCCGTCTACAGAGCCACCCCGCCCCTGAGACAACTGGACCGACCTAGTTGCCCCTTTTATTGCGAAACGATTGTTTTTCTTTTTTTTTTTCTATAGGAGACTTTTGTCTTGAGCCAGCCTTGCGGAGGGACGTCCCTTCGCTTCATCTTGCCATTCGTTATCCTTACATCGGGCTTTAAGCAAATTGATTCATGACCGCGGAAGAGAAGAAGTCCCCGGATATTGCGCAGGGGCGACCCGGTCAGGGACAGACGGGGGTGGAGAGGGGGACGTCTGTATCTGAGAGGCCGTCTGCGTCTAAACTGATTTGGGGAGAGCGGCGGAATAAAACTGCGGATCAGCAGCCGGGGCGTTCCGGCGCTGGCTGCAGAAACAGTCAGTGTGTCGCTGGAGAGTTAGTTCTGCGGTGCGAAAACCCGATTACTCTCGTCACACTTTTACAGTGGCACTCCTCCGGAATTGGATCAGTAAGCTGCGGGTGCCGCTCTGTGGCACAGTTCTTGCGGCCATGTCATCCTAAACGTACGATTGCCTACTCAAAATTATAAACCTCTTCTGAGTTCTTCTTGCGAAGCCGTCGTATTTAGGAAGCGAGCACTTACTCAGATTAAGTTCTTCGAGATATTTTAACCGTTGAGTAGTTAGGAAAGGATCTAAAGATAGAGGAAACCGATGGACGAGAGTCTCATAGCCGCAAGCCCATCTTAAAGTGTTACAAATTCGTCCTTAAGCTTGTTTTTTTTTTCTTTTAAGCTGTGTAGAACTTATTATGGTACCTTATTTTAAACATTGACATTGAACAAGACGTTGACATTGACATTGTAATTCTGTCAGGGACAGCAAAGGACTTGGAAGACCAGGTGAACCGAATGGACATTGTCTTGAAAGGAGGATATAAGATGAACGTCAACAAAAGCAAAACTAGGATAATGGAATATAGTCGGATTAAGTCCAGTGATACTGAGGGAATTAGATTAGGAAATGAGACACTTAAATTAGTAAAGGAGTTTTGCTATTTGGGGAGCAAAATAACTGATGATGGTCGAAGTAGAGAGGATATAAAATGTAGATTGGCAACGGCAAGGAAAGCGTTTCTGAAGAAGAGAAATTTGCTAACATCGAGTATAGATTTAAGTGTCAGGAAGTCGTTTCTGGTTCAGATGGCTCTGAGCACTATGGGACTTATCATCCGAGGTGATCAGTCCCCTAGACTTAGACCTAACTAACCTAAGGACAGCACACACATCCATGCCCGAGGCAGGATTCGAACCTGCGACCGTAGCAGCAGCGCGGTTCCGGACTGAAGTGCCTAGAACCGCTCGGCTACAACGGCCGGCAAGGTCGTTTCTGAAAGTACTTGTATGGAGTGTAGCCATGTATGGAAGTGAAACATGGACGATAAATAGTTTGGACAAGAAGAGAATAGAAGTTTTTGAAATGTGGTGCTACAGAGGAATGCTGAAGATTGGATGGGTAGATCACATAACTAATGAGGAGGTATTGAATAGGATTGGGGAGAAGAGAAATATGTGGCACAACTTGACTAGAAGAACGGATCGGTTGGTAGTACATCTTCTGAGGCGTCAAGGGATCACCAATTTAGTATTGGAGGGTAGCGTGGAGGGTAAAAATCGTAGAGGGAGACCAAGAGATGAATACAATAAGCAGATTCAGAAAGATGTAGGTTGCAGTAGGTACTGGAAGATGAAGAAGCTGGCACAGGATAGAGTAGCATGGAGTGCTCCATCAAACCACTCTCAGGACTGAAGACCACAACAACAACAACAACATTTTAAACATCTGCATCTACATCACTATCCTGTAATTCACATCCAAGACTATTCTCGACCGTTCCATTCTCGGATAGCAGGTGCGAAAAATAAACACCAAAATCCCTTCGTGTGAACCTTGCTGTTTCTTATTTCCTATCAACGTAGGAGTTAACGAAATAATTCCGCATTCTGGTGAGAAAGCTGGTGATTGAAATTTTATGAAAAGAGCTCTCCGCAAAGGAAAACTCCTATGTTTCAGTGACTGCCATCCCAACTCGCCTATAATATCCGTGACACTCTCTCCCCTACTTCGCAATAGTACAAAACGTGCTGTCCATCTTTAAAGTTTTCCGATGTCCTCCAATTATATCTGGTAAGGGTCTAATATTACTCTGGAATGCTCTAGCAGAGAACGGAAAAATGTAATGTAAGCCGCCCCAGTAGATTTTTTGCATCTTCCGAGTGTTGTGTCTATAAAACGAAGTCTTCGGTTCGCCTTCTCCACAAAATATTGTATGTCGAGTTTCACATTTAACCACATGTTCTTTTCCTCTAGAGCTCTTTTTCCGCAGTCTCAGTTACACAAGTGATATAGATTAATACCTTCTTTTGGGACTGTAATAAAGTTCTTATTTAGACCATAGGCGTCAATCATCGTCAGTGGTCGCTGTGTCAACATGGTGTTTGCATTTCTTACTAGATTCTTAACGTTCTTCTACACATATTTGCTACAGTTTTATATACAGTACTTTCATTGACATGAAACATTTTTGCATATTTTTACGTGACTTTGGTAAATTTTCGACTGGCGTGAGTGTTTGAGGGCGGGGGGTATCCTAAATGATGCGTTGTTATTACATCAGTATTTATCTACTATTTGTTGTATTACTTTAAGTAACGTTTTGTTGCTTTGTTGTTCCTAGTTGTAACTCGTAATTATTTTGTTAAACCGACAACAATTAAATTTATATTATTTATGGCACAACAGCAATTTACGGCTTCTTTTTGTTATTCAAGCGATCGATCTCACAGCGTTTATTGTTCAAGACCACATGCCGCAGATACCTAGTATAAATGTGTACTGAACCTGCCGGCCAGGGTGGCCATGCGGTTCTAGGCGCTTCAGTTTGGACCCGCGTGACCACTATGGTCGCAGGTTCGAATCCTGCCTTGGGCAGGGATGTGTGTGATATCCTTAGGTTAGTTAGGTTTAAGTAGTTCTAAGGTCTACGGGACTGATGACCTCTGAAGTTAAGTCCCTTAGTGCTCAGAGCCATTTGAATTTTTTTGAGCTGATCCAATGGCCTAAGAGGTAAACGACTGTATCTGCAATCAACCTATGGGTGCTGTTCGCATTCTCCCAAACACTTTACATAGATTAGAAACAGCAAAAGGCTTCTAACAGTTCCTTGGTGGACGGCATACATCGCTTCTTTTTCACTCGACTACTTCCCATTGGCCACTACGAGCTGTGTCCTTCCCAGCAGGGAATGACGAATACAGTGAGACATCTGCGACGATACTCCGCACGTACTCAGTATGACTAGAAGCCGCATGTGAGGAACGATGTTAAAAGTCTTTTGAAAGTATATAAGCATGGAATTAATTTGAGATACCCTATCGGAAATACTCACTACTTCGTGTGAATAAAGGGCCAGTTATGTTTCACAAGAGCGACATTTTCTGAAAACGTGCTGCCTATGTGTCGGTAGGTCGTTTTCTTCGAGGTAATTCATAATGTTCGAACACTGTACATGATCCAGAATCGTACTGCAAATCGATATCAGTCATTTGGGTCTATGATTCAGTGGATTACTCCTGTTTCCTCTCTTGAGTACTTAGGTTTTTAGGTACGGATCATTTCCCGACAGAGCGATTGTAAATGATTTCTAAGTATGGAGCTATTACGTTACGATACTCTGAAAGGACTCTAACTGGTATTCACTTTGGACCGTAAGACTGGCCTTTGTTATGTGATTTAAGATCCTTCTTTACATCGAGGATACCTGTTTCTAAGTTAAACATGCTGACAGCTGAAGTTGACTCGAATTCTGAATTATTTACTACGTCTTCTTTGGTTAAGGAATTTAGGAAAATCATGTTTAGTAACTACGCTTTAGTGGCACTGTCATCGGTAACAGAATTGCTGTTGCGCAGTGAAGGTGCTGATAATGTGTTGCCGCTGGCGTACTTTTCACACGACAGAATATCTTTGGATTTTCTGATAGATTTCGGGACAAAGTTTATTTCGGAAACTATTAAAGGTATGTCTCTTTGAAGTTCTCATTAAGTTTGAATCTTCAGTAAAACACTGACAATCTTATAGATTTTGAATTCTTTTAAATTTGACATGCTTTTTTTAATTGCTTCTGCAATAGTATTCTAACATGTTTTGCATACCACGGCTAATCAGTTTCATCTTTTTTTTTAATTCGTTTGGTATAAATCTCTCAGTTGTCATCAGTACTCTTCCTCTGAATTTATCCACATGTGGTATACGCCTAGATTGTGTAAAAGGAGTTGAGCTTGTCTCTTAGGAAGGCGTCAAGCTCATTTTTCTTTTTCTTTTTTGTAATACACGTAATTTTTATTTACTCTTGGTGGATTTGGATGTTACGATATTCAGTTTCGCTTCAGTGACCATGTGGTCTCCGAGTAACTAATGCGTCCTACATCTTTCTGAATCTGCTTACTGTATTCATCTCTTGCTCTCCCTCTATAATTTTTACCTCCTACACTTCACTCAAACGCTAACTCGGTGATCGCTAGACGTCTCAGAGTGTGTACTGTCAACTGATCCCTTCTTTTGGTCAAGTTTTGCCATGAATTTCTTGTCTCCCTATTTCCTCGCGATTATTTTTTGCTAGGTTGTCGAGCATGTTTTGTCAATTATTTACACTTCGAGTGGGCTCCTGGAATAAATGTCCAAAACGATTTACAGAGAACATATTTAGTACTATTTCGGACGACATTTTATGCGAACTGACACTTTAAATAATGATTTTGGACAACACATGGAGGGTAGACTGAAGTCACCAACTAAAAATGTAGGAATGGTGTACCTATTTGAAATGAGGCTCAAGATATCCTCGAACCCTTCATCAGCTTTGAAAGTGGGTAGTCAGTAAAAGGAAACAATTATTAATACATTCCGGTTGTAAACTATAATCTCTGCCCTTACAAACTCACAGGAACCATTTGACCAATGCATTCTCTACACCTTCCAGTGCATTCCATATATTAGCTATATATTTGATTATTTTGGAGAAATATTTAAACGTACTCCACTGTCTGTCTGTTTCAAAAAGTTGATTTATGTTCCGGCACCTGCTACATTTTCATATCAATACACTGTTTCTTTCTTGTTGATATTTCTTGTTATTCCGACTTTTCCACTTGCATTTTTTTCTTACGCACAGCCGAAGAGAACTAAAGAAAGGTATAAGCTCGTCTTGTACATGTTTTTCATTTAAATATGTTATAAATGTCGTCTCTGATCTTTACTTTTGGTTGTAAAACAATAAACTGGTAGACAAGATAGCAGGAATTTTCTTTATTACATGATTACCAGTTTCGGCGAAACTAAAACCGCCATAATCTGATCTTAGGACACATAAGATCCGATGATGGGCCACCAGTTTATTGTTTTACAATCATCTAGATCGCTCCCACATGAGAACAATGGGCTGCCTAATTTACTTTTGATACATTGTCAGCATTCGTTTTCCGGATTAGATTAGCCAGTTTGTTTTTAACACAGTATTCCCTAATTACTTTTTCCAAGATTTCTCCATCAACAGATCAAAATACCTTCTGTAAATCCATAAACGTTGCACTAACGTCTTTAGACGTAAATAGTCTACGATGAATTACACATTTAAGGATGGATATACACTGCTGGCCATTAAAATTGCTACACCAAGAAGAAATGCAGATGATAAACGAGTATTCATTGGACAAATATATTATACTAGAACTTACACGTGATAACATTTTCACGCAATTTGGGTGCATAGATCCCGAGAAATCAGTACCCAGAACAACCACCTCTCGCCGTAATAACGGCCTTGATACGCCTGGGCTTTGAGTCAAACAGAGCTTGGATGGCGCGTACAGGTACAGTTGCCCAAGCAGCTTCAACACCATACCACAGTTCATCAAGAATAGTGACTGGCGTATTGTGACGAGCCAGTTGCTCGGACACCATTGACAATACGTTTTCAATTTGTGAGAGATATGGAAAATGTGCTGGCCAGGGCAGCAGTCGAACATTTTCTGTATCCAGTAAGGCCCGTACAGGACCTGCAACATGCCGTCCTGCATTATCCTGCTGAAATGTAGGGTTTCGCAAGGATCGAATGAAGGGTGGAGCCACGGGTCGTAACACATCTGAAATGTAACGTCTACTGTTAAAAGTACCGTCAATGCGAAAAAGATGTGACCGAGACGTGTAACCAATGGCACCCCATAACATCACGCCGGGTGATACACCAGTATGGCGATGACGAATACACGCTTCCAATGTGCGTTCACCGCGACGTCGCCAAACACGGGTGCAACCATCATTATGCTCTAAACAGAACCTGGATTCATCTGAAAAAATGACGTTTTGCCATTCGTGCACCCAGGTTCGTCGTTGAGTACACCATCGCAGGCGCTCCTGTCTGTGATGCAGCGTCAAGAGAAACCGCAGCCATGGTCTCCGAGCTGATAGTCCATGGTGCTGCAAACGTCGTCGAACTGTGCGTGCAGATGATTGTTGTCTTGCAAACGTCCCCATCTATTGAATCGGGAATCGAGACGTGGCTGCACGATCCGTTACAGCCATGCGGGTAAGATGCCTCTCATCTCGACTGCTAGTGATACGAGGCCGTTGGGATCCAGCACTGCGTTCCGTATTACCCTCCTGAACCCACCGATTCCATATTCTGCTAACAGTCATTGGATTTCGACCAACGCGAGCAGCAATGTCGCGATACATAAACCGCAATCGCGATAGGCTACAATCCGTCCCTTATCAAAGTCGGAAACGTGATGGTACGCATTTCTCCTCCTTACACGAGGTATCACAACAACGTTTCACCAGGCAACGCTGGTCAACTGCTGTTTGTGTATGAGAAATCGGTTGGACACTTTCCTCGTGTCAGCACGTTGTAGGTGTCACAACCGGGGCCAACCTTGTGTGAATGCTCCGAAAAGCTAATCATTTGCATATCACAGCACCTTCTTCCTATCGGTTAAATTTCGCGTCTGTAGCACGTCATCTTCGTGATGCAGCAATTTTAATGTCCAGTAGTGTATGGTATGAGCACTTCTGATGTACCTCTTGTAACCCTCCTCTTTGATATTCGTTGAATAGGCAGTCGAGAGTTGCATTTCTGTTCAGTAAAATGTTAGAAAAATTTTTAGAGGCAACTGTCAGCCTTCTTCTGGGATCTTTTCTGTTTCCTTCATAGTTTTTCGAAGTGCCTTCTGTTGTTCTAATGTGACTTTCTATTTTCTTCCTGTAATCTGTTCCCTGTGACACACGTTTTAGCGCTGTTGGTTTACCTACCCGTGGTCATCGCAACAGCTGACAGTAAAACAGGAGAATAACTAAATAAAATATTTATGATCCTGCAGTATTTGTTTCTAAGTGGCGATGGAGTGATAAGAATGTAAACAATTTTTACGATGACTATTTTGTAGACGTTCCTTCACAAACTTCTGATGCGATCATCACATGAGGTAACTGCTTCTTGAGATTAAAAGTGATAGTAGTAGTCATTTCTTTCCGATGACACCAAGTCTGTTTACGTTCAAACACTACTCAGCAGAAAACAGTACGCACTTTCGTCCTAGTCGACCTCTGCGTCAGAGCGCTGCCATCTGTTCGCATCCTTTAACGGAACGAACTGAAAGCCTTCGTACCCCTCACAGTAGCACCATAATTCAGCTTCCCGAAGATTTGGCGACTTCTTTTGCCTCTGCTGCGATCGGCGATTGTTCGCCGCTGATTGACGGCGGCAGCATTAGCCGGTAGCAACCTCCTCCGCCCCCCCCCCCCCCTCCCCACCACTATCCTCCAGTTTCTCACCCAGACTTGCCCTCTGACGTCGGCTCTCGAGGCGGCACGCCAAAAAGAACACCCCTCTCCGGCATTCATCTTTCCGTCATAATGGCAAATTGAAATTCCGAATGCAGAAGAGCAGGACGGCAGCGCGGTTTACGAGCCGACGTCCCCCAGCGCCCGAGAAGAGACAGGGCGGAGGGAGGGAGGGAGGGAGGGAGGGGGGAGGGAGGGAAACATGATTATTAAAGTTATGAAGACGTTATCGTCATTTGCGCTGACAATTAATAATGGAAGTGGCTTCGGCGTCTGCAGCGGTCCCCATCCCCGGCAACTGGTCGGACCCTCCTTTATTGGATGAAAAATTCCGCTCTTCGGATCTAGAGAGGAAAAAAGAAAAGGAGTGGCGCACCCCTTGTCTGGAATGAAAGCCCTTAATAAATTGGTGGAGGGTGTTGGGAGCTGATATGTGAGCAGCCATCAATCATGGCTCAAATAAAGACACTTCGCTTCCATCTTCCGGCCCGGCTTTCCGTGCTCAGCCACGCTCACGTACACTCGCGCTCTACCGTATTTTGAGTACCCCCCATCAGTCGCGACAAGCCGTAATTTTCTACTGGAATCTGCCTCGTGTGATCTCTTTGCTGATAATTTCTTGGATGTTCGTGGCGAAACTTTGTGCCATTCTGAGCTCCAACCCAGTTCCTTACTTTGGTGGGAAGTGCAGTACCATTTATTCATCGGAGCGGGCTTTAAGGCCCCACTCAAAGCCTGCAAGTTTCTCCATCTCCTCTCCATTCCCTCCAAACAAGCTTCATTACTACGAGTCTTCCTGCCCAGCCGCCAGTAGGATTCGGAGGCTTCCTGTTGCATAAACACCACCGCACACGCCACGGGAGCATTAGCACTACGGATCGACGCTACGATTGCTGTAGTTTGTTTTCTAATACAATGTGTGGCTATTACTGATGTTTTCTTGAGACATCATCGATCTACAATCAGACGACAACACAGTGGCTCAACACTGCCACTGCAGAAGCCACCCAGCTAGGACCTCTAATGCAGTGCTGCAACAATGCAACTTGTGCGTACTTTGTGTCAGGGAAACATATTTTCCCAGACCTATGTTTATTTTTCTTCTATTGTTGTCAAATACCTTGTAAATCGCTTTGGACTTCAGCACAGTTTCACGAATAATTGTTTGTATTGGTCGGTATAAAAGAATAACTGCAAGCCTGGACAGTACCTGATTTTCACATTTTCTATGACTGCCACAACGGTTACAATGAACAATATTATTCGACAATACGGATTCGAATTATCGAGCTATACGAGACTAGAATAATAGAGAAGCTGGTTCGATGAACCCTCTGCCAAGCATTAAATGTGATTTGCAGAGTATCCATGTAGATATAGATGTAGATATAGAGAATGACAGTACGAAGGAAGAACAAAAGGAAAACGAGTGTAGCTTTAAACATGATCAAAAACTGTTTTGACTACCGTAATCCTGGTGTACTTCGACCGATTCAGATTCAACTGTGATTATTATGACAGATTTTTAGCTTTTGTAATATTTATAGTAGAGAACATAGGGGGCCTATATGCATGAATTACGTACCAATTAGTACAATGCATTTTCTAAATGTCGATGAGTAATGGAACAAATTGTGGGTGATCAGAGTTAAGGTGGTCAGGATTCGAAAATACATTGACTGGCCTATACGCCCACCACAACTGTCAACTACCATTCCATTTGCGATCAGGGTTTCAAAACTACAATGGAACTTTGACCACCATGGAAAAATACATTGATCCGAAGTCTTCTTAAGTGCTTTGTAGGCCTAGTACTGTATGTAATTCAAACAGTGTGCTACATCATCAAAATTATAAATACAATGAAATGTACTAGAAAGAAATACCACACTCACAGCTCCAAATGTAGTTAAACATATTACCTTCAGTTTCATACATCTTAAACCTAAATCCTCGTTTAAAAATATACTGTGCAGTTACATTTATCTGTTCATCATTTATCGAAGCAATATCTGGGCCGGCCGCTCTGACCGAGCGGTTCTAGGCACTTCAGTCCGGAACCGCGCTGCTGCTACTGTCGCAGGTTCGAATCCTGCCTCGGGAATGGATGTATGTATTGTCCTTAGGTTAGTTAGGTTTAATTAATTCTACGTGTAGGGGACTGATGATCTCAGATGTTAAGTCCCGTAGTGCTCAGAGCCATTTGAACCATTTTTGAATCAATATCTGGCACTTGGAAGCCAAACAAACTTCAGTCTTGGTTCCGGAGATATTACATTTTATGTTGCACTGCCTGTACCACAACAGCTTGCAATTTCAGCACTATGTAACTTACAACAGTTCTTCTTAGTCGTAGGCACATTAATAGTTAAAAATGAGACTTCGCCTGTACAATGTTGGTTAATGTTCGTATTCGTCAGTTCCACAGTGCCACTGCCGTCAACACTGATAAATATACTAAGTATCTATAATCCTGAGGTAAAAATCACCAGTGGTCAAAATAACCCCGAAAGAGAGAAATGATCTCAGAAATCGTAATACACTGACCTATTTGTACATGTATGATCAGTGGTCTATTTTGAGGATTAATCGAGCAACATACATAATATAGTTGAAAACTCCGATGGCTTTGTATTTAAATTATATCAGTGGATTTTACACAACCAGATTTTTATACACTTTTTCGTATACAATTGTAAGCCGCAACAGGTTCGCCAACTGTTGCACGAGAAAGTTTTCACTACTTGACGGCATCTAGTATATATTGAATGAACTTTACCACCAAAATGTGTATATTAAACACTCAACTGTGAGCCAGCAGAGAGCTGTAAGACTTTTAGTGTGTGATGTTCAAAGTAAAGACGGTGGTCAAAGTGTTTCCGGTGTATGGTACGTCAGATAAACGGCAACAAAACTACTCTCTGTTTAGTTATCCGTGAAATCAGTGGTTTCGGTCACAGCACAATTTCTCGAAAGCACATCCCCATGGAAGCAATAGAGATGATGATGCTGATCCGCAAAATAAATTGTTCCCATTTTAGTACAATATAGTCGTGTATAGCAAGATTTTGTCATCTGCTATTTTGTAAATACTTTCGAGGAGGATTGAAAGTATTACCAGTATCATCCAGACGTTCGTTAGATAGTTGCATGCTCCATGGGTCATTTGCACGTAAGTACGCGGTACGGGTCAGTTCACATTCACATTACGAATTAACTTGTAACTGTGGTAATATGCTGAAAACTTTCAAGTTCATTTTTTAATTTGTAAATATGTACAACATACTGAACACTTAGAAGTTTATTTTTAATGCACAGCTGTGAATCAGTAATTGCTATTCACCATCTTCTACACATTACAATAACAGAAGCTCTTCTACGAAATAGAAGGATTTCTCGAGAAGAAACTTCGTGTTTCTTTTCAAATTTTACGTCTCTGTTTATACTACTGTGTAAGTAAAAAAAAAATTTATTGCAGCACTGTGCATCCGTTTTTGTGGTAAATACAACCTTAATGTGGAGTAATGAAGGTCACCTTTTCTTCTGGCATTGGAATTACGTACATAATTGTCATTTATGAACTTAAGTGGATTATTTGCGACAGAACTGTTACACTCCGCACCGTATTCACAATGATAATTTCATGTTCTACGAAATGATATGTAACATCAGTTAACTCCGAAAACTAAATGGGCACGCATGTGTTCCAGACTCTCAAAGAATGTACGCGGTAAGTCCAGTCGGGACGCCAAGTTTAGTTAGCTAGTGGTAAGGAACTACCTTTGTTCAGCACACAATAAAATACAACGGCGAATATTTTTTTTTGTGATGCTAGGCCTCTAATTATGCCAGCAGTAGTATCTCTCTGTAAACGATTATTTGCACACAAATCGCATTTTACTTCTATTGACAGCGTATTCTACATCGATCATAGTGCAGTGATGTAAGTCTTTCTTATATCAGTTATATACACAAATTATTCCGCCAGTTCCTCCACCTGCGACCTGGCGCAGTAGTTAGCACACTGGACTCGCATTTGGAAGGACGATGGTTCAAATCCGCGTCCGACTATCCTGATTTAGGTTTCCGTGATTCTCCTAAATCTCCCCAGGCAAATGCTGGAATGGGTCTTTTGAAAGGACATGGTTAATTTCATTTCCTACACTTGAATCGTTCCGAGCTTGTGGTACGTTTCTAATGACATTAATGTCGACGGGACTTTTTGAACCCTCATCTTCCTTTTTTTCCAACTTTAGTGCACTGCAGTGGCCAAATTAAATTTTGGTTTGAAGTTCGCGCTTTAGTCGCACATTTCGATTCGTATAACTTTATACGTACTTCTCAGTATATTTACGTGCACATGTTGCAGAGTGCTTATTAAGTCACATCTCTGGTATCTTAAAGCGACATTATGCCCGCCGCTTTTCCACTATTCACAGACGTAGCGTATCTATTGAGAAAATTTGCAAACGTGCTACTTTCAGAAGGCATTCGCTAACACGTCTGGTCAGGTTCACAGGCCCCCACTTAATCCTAGTTTATTCACAGCAGCTATCATTCCTAACTTGTTCGCCTTTCGCATTATATATAACTAAATAAGATTTTGATTACACACAGTAATATCCCCTGACAACACCGTAAGTGATCTTATTGTTTTGGAGTAGTAGTGTCTTCAGATTAGTAAATTGAAAATGAACTGCATGTTGATAACAGTTTTCTCGAGTTCCGTTTCAGCACTAACTATCATCTCGAACAGTGGTGTTAGTAGTGACGATCTGTAATGTAGACGCAGTGCAGTTCTTATTACACGTACTAAAAGCGGTATAAGCAAATAAAACGACACGGACGTGGGTAAACACTGAAGGACACCACAATTAATAAATGGAGTAAACCCGAGGGCATAAAGTATGTACCAGTTCATTGTTTTTAAATTACCAGTGGGATATTAAAAATTACAGAAGTTGGCACTTCGAAGGGAAATAGCATAATATGGAATCGATTCTGCAGGACGTGGTAGTAGGGCAGACGGTGAAGCATTTACCTGAAATAATTATCCACACGGCTGCATAAAACGTAACATTTAATGAATTATTAAAACGATTTGATAACATCACAACTGTGAAACATTATCGAGGGGAGACTTTCGTCGACAAGTTAATCTTCTACATCGAATTTATTTAAATTTAAAATAATACTCTACACAATATATAATCTGAATTTCGCTTGTTAACGTTTCGCAGTCTTTGCTCACAATGTTATGTCCACTGCATACCACTTACTTACAATGCAACGTCTCCTCTACGTTTCTGTACATGGTGGATCATCTGAAACTTCCACCGCGAATACTGCAGAGACGGAAAATGCTACTGAAGTGCGGTTTTCACAGAATGCATTGATAGTCATGGGTTCTTATTGTTAGCAAGTGCATTTTTTTAACAAACATACTTTTTTAAATGGAGAAATGTCTACGGACATAAATAAGATAAAAGTAGTGTGAATCAGATCGTCAGTAGCGTTTGTTGCAGGATTCTAGTGTAATTCGTTTACGAGGTATCGTATTTTGAAAAGTTTCCACATCGACATTTGTGTGTGCCCTTCAATGTGCACATTTGCCGGGAACGATGTTATTTCTGCTTACAGTGTGACTGTATGTCCCTTGAGTGCATTGCGCCTGGCAAGTTTGTTAGTGTGGACAGTCCAAGCAGTAAGTCGTGAGTGGACGATGCGATTTGTCGACCGCACAAAAAGGTGGCATGCTCCTTTTGTATGGAGAGCGTAGGAGCAATGCAGTTCGTCCTTGTATGGTGCATGCGGCAAGGTAGCCAGTAGATGTCAACTACCTGGCCACTTATGTATCAACCTCTTCAAACAGTTACGTGAAAGTGGTAGTGTAGCTCCTAGACAACGTAACAGAAGGAAACTAGTGACTACAGAAGAGGATGTCATTAATGTTCTAGCTGCTGTTGCAGCTGATCCGCGCTTCAGCTCCTACGCAATCACACGAGGAAATGACATGAGTCACGCTAGTGTCCTACGCATTCTCTATCTGTACAGATCCCATCCCTGTAACATCTCTCTCTGTCAAGAGAGGTATTATTTGATAGGTCCGTTATTGAGCGCCCGTGTGTGACGGTCGCTCAGTATCAGCTTTGTTAGTACAGGTAGACATGTTGTCTTAGCTCTCAGGAGAGTTTATAATGTGTGTGAAATCTTATGGAACTTAACTGATAAGGTCATCAGTCCCTAAGCTTATACACTACTGAGCCTAAATTATCCTAAGGACAAACACACACACCCATGTCCGAGGGAGGACTCGAACCTCCGCCGAGAGTTTATAGTTAGAACGGTTAGGCACTGTACTGTTGCGAACTTATACGATTCTGGACTTCGCCTTTGGGTTGGAAGTTGTTGATGAGTACACAGCGTTCAGTGATTGAGAGCACTTCTTCTGCCTGTACTTACGTTGAGAGGTTATTTGAGCTCCGTCCTTGTGGCTGGGAGCTGGCGTTTATCGTCTGCAGAAAACAGAGAGGAGAAGACAGTATTACAGTATATTACTCGGAGGACTGCCTTCTGCCGTCCTACTGTTTGAGTTTTATTTTGTGGCTGGAGCTCTTCCATCGTTGCAGACGTGTACGAGAACCATCACTCTGACGAACAGGACGCAATACATACGGTCATATTACTAATTGCTTCGGGTTATTAGGCCTATAACGCTAAGCATGCAGCATTATTGTATAATTAAATGATGATGGCGTCCTCTTGGGTAAAATATTCCGGAGGTAAAATAATCCCCCATTCGGATCTCCGGGCGGGGACTACTCAAAAGGACGTCGTTATCAGGAGAAAGAAACTGGCGTTCTACGGATCGGAGAGTGGAATGTCAGATCCCTTAATCGGGCAGGTAGATTAGAAAATTTAAAAAGGGAAATTGATAGGTTAAAGTTAGATATAGTGGGAATTAGTGAAGTTCGGTGGCAGGAGGAACAAGACTTTTGGTCAGGTGAATACAGGGTTATAAATACAAAATCAAATAGGGGTAATGCAGGAGTAGGTTTAATAATGAATAAAAAAATAGGAGTGCGGGTAAGCTACTGCAAACAGCATAGTGAACGCATTATTGTGGCCAAGATAGACACGAAGCCCACACCTACTACAATAGTACAAGTTTATATGGCAACTAGCTCTGCAGATGACGAAGAAATTGAAGAAATGTATGAGGAGATAAAAGATAATATTGAAATAGTGAAGGGAGACGAAAATTTAATAGTCATCGGTGACTGGAATTCGGTAGTAGGAAAAGGAAGAGAAGGAAACGTAGTAGGTGATTATGGATTGGGGGGAAGAAATGAAAGAGGAAGCCGTCTGGTAGAATTTTGCACAGACTATAACTTAATCATAGCTAACACCTGATTCAAGAATCACAAAAGAAGATTGTATACATGGAAGAAGCCTGGAGATACTGACAGGTTTCAGATAGATTATACAATGGTAAGTCAGAGATTTAGGAACCAGGTTTTAAATTGTAAGACATTTCCAGGGTCAGATGTGGACTCTGACCACAATCTATTGGTTATGAACTCTAGATTAAAACTGAAGAAACTGCAAAAAGGTGGGAATTTAAGGAGATGGGACCTGGATAAACTGACTAAACCAGAGGTTGTACAGAGTTTCAGGGAGAGCATAAGGGAACAATTGACAGGAATGGGGGAATGAAATACAGTAGAAGAAGAATGGGTAGCTTTGAGGGATGAAGTAGTGAAGGCAGCAGAGGATCAAGTAGGTAAAAAGACGAGGGCTAATAGAAATCCGTGGGTAACAGAAGAAATATTGAATTTAATTGATGAAAGGAGAAAATACAAAAATGCAGTAAATGAAGCAGACAAAAAGAAATACAAACGTCTGAAAAATGAGATCGACAGGAAGTGCAAAATGGCTAAGCAGGGATGGATAGAGGACAAATGTAAGGATGTAGAGACTTATTTAACTAGGGGTAAGATAGATACTGCCTACAGGTAAATTAAAAAGACCTTTGGAAAAAGAGAACCACTTGTATGAAAATCAAGAGCTCGGATGGAAACCCAGTTCTAAGCAAAGAAGGGAAAGCAGAAAGGTGGAAGGAGTATATAGAGGGTCTATACAAGGGCGACGTACTTGAGGACAATATTCTGGAAATGGAAGAGAATGTAGATGAAGATGAAATGGGAGATACAATACTGCGTGAAGTGTTTGACAGAGCACGGAAAGACCTGAGTCGAAACAAGGCCCCGGCAGTAGACAACATTCCATTAGAACTACTGACGGCCTTGGGAGAACCAGTCCTGCCAAACTCTACCATCTGGTGAGCAAGATGTATGAGACAGGCGAAATACCCTCTGACTTCAAGAAGAATATAATAATTCCAATCCAAAAGAAACCAGGTGTTGACAGATGTGAAAATTGCCGAACAATCAGTTTAATAAGCCACAAATGCAAAATACTAACGCCAATTCTTTACAGACGAATGGAAAAACTAGTAGAAGCCAACCTTGGGGAAGATCAGTTTGGATTCCGTAAAAATACTGGAACACGTGAGGCAATACTGACCCTACGACTTATCTTAGAAGAAAGATTAAAGAAAGGCAAACCTACGTTTCTCGTATTTGTAGACTTAGAGAAAGCTTTTGACTATGTTGACTGGAATACTCTCTTTCAAATTCTAAAGGTGGCAGGGGTAAAATACAGGGAGCGAAAGGCTATTTACAATTTGTACAGAAACCAGATGGCAGTTATAAGAGTCGAGGGCATGAAAGGGAAGTAGTGGTTGAGAAGGGAGTGAGCCAGGGTTGTAGCCTCTCCCCGATGTTATTCAATATGTATATTGAGCAGGCAGTGAGGGAAACAAAAGAAAATTTAGGAGTAGGTATTAAAATTCAGGGAGAAGAAATAAAAACTTTGAGGCCGCCGATGACATTGTAATTCTGTCAGAGCAGTTGAACGGAATGGACAGTGTCTTGAAAGGAGGACATAAAATGAACATCAACACAAGCAAAACGAGGATAATGGAATGTAGTCAAATTAAGTCGGTTGATGCTGAGGGAATTAGATTAGGAAATGAGACACTTGAAGTAGTAAAGGAGTTTTGCTATTTGGGGAGCAAAATAACTGATGATGTTCGAAGTAGAGAGGAAGTCGTTTGTGAAAGTATTTGTACGGAGTGTAGCCATGTATGGAAGTGAAACATGGACGATATATAGTTTGTTCAACAAGAGAATAGAAGCTTTCGAAATGTGGTGCTACAGAAGAATGCTGAAGATTAGATGGGTAGATTACATAACTAATAAGGAGGTATGAATTGGATTGGGGAGAAGAGGAGTTTGTAGCACAACGTGACTAGAAGAACGGATCGGTTGGTAGGACATGTTCTGAGGTATCAAGGGCTCACCAATTTAGTATTGGAGGGCAGCGTGGAGGGTAAAAATCGTAGCGGGAGACCAAGAGATGAATACAGTAAGCAGATTCAGAAGGATGTAGGTTGCAGTAGGTACTGGGAGATGGAGAAGCTTGCACAGGATATAGTAGCATGGAGAGCTGCACAGAACCAGTCTCGGGACTGAAGACCAGAACAACAAACAAAGCTAAACAGCTGTGATCACGCTAGTGTATCTACACTGAGGTTCCACACCGGCGTAGATCATCTTTGAAAGTAGTGTCTTCTAGTGTTTTGTACTTAGACGACGTTTTTTTTTTCTTTTTTTATGTAGGTAGGATGGGGCCCCTCCACGGCCACACCGACTTGGTGACCAAACCAGGAGTTCTACTGTCACCTACGTATAAGATGATGTTAGTTTTCGAATCAGGAGTTGGAGGATGCGGGCTATGACGTCCAAGCGTATGGCTAGGATTACTCATTCATATGGTCCATCAGGAGACAGAAAGTGGACGAAAGCGATCGAAGGGCAGCGATTTGTAAGGGCAGAGGGAAAAAAGTACCAAGGCAAGCGCCAAGGGAAAAAAGAAACCTGTGCGACAGTAGGACGGGTAGTAAGGGCAGTAGCGGCTTGTTAGCTGCGACAGTGCATGCAGGGTGTGGTTATGTTAGTGCGAGGTATCGTGCATCGTTACCTTTGTCGCTGCTGGTGCTCGTTGTAGATGGGTCAGTTCGGGCGCTGCAGCTGGGCTCCTGTGAATTCTCCTGGGCCTGCTGCAGCGGCTGCGTCCCTGTAACAGTCCGAGGTCGTCATACATTAGTGTGCGATCGGCACATAGATCAGCTCACAGTGTAGTGAGTGTGTGTGGCTGGTTTGCGTGTTGTGTACAGTACGTCTTCCCTGCGATTGCCTGTTTTTCGGCGGGTCGAACATCTGGGGTTGCCAGTAGTAGCTGTATAGCTGTGTTGCAGGGGTTCTCCAGTCCTGTTCTGTTAACGTGCTATGGACCATAAATGTTTAGTTCCTTGCTAATAGTGTCTTTCGTCTATTATGTTTCCATCTATGGTTGTGGTCGTAGTTCCCCAGATAAAGAATAAACGGGTTATGCGAGTATCTCGTTTTTCTGTACAGTCGAGTGGAAAATTTTTTGGAATTCCTGCAAGAGGGTATCTAGCCGTAGAAGTTGTCAGTCACTTCGCGTTATTTATTTTAGATCGCTTGGCCAGAAAAAGAGGCAGAGTTGGGCAATTGATCAGCAATTGTAATATAAATGTTTGTTTTCTAATCTACAATATATGTATAATAAGAAACAACGTTTATCATTTCGTACTATTAGTTTCCTTCATCATTCATTTACTTTGAGGTTGTAATTTATATGTTAAAGGGCATTAAGAGATCCTAAGATCTGCTGAAGGGGGTTGTCAGACAGGGCCAAATCATCATTTTAGCGTTCAATATTTTCCCTTGCGCACATGCATTTTACACCCGCCTGGAGTAGCACCTTGGAATGTAGTTTAGTGATGAAACCACATTTTATGTCCATTATAATTATCCGGGCTGTTATGCCATGGTCGGATGATGACATCTGTGTCAATTCCCAACGTTTCGTTCCCGTCTGTGGGAGACATCTTCAAAGGGGTCAGTAGCTCGAAGGAAGGACCAACACACCCACTGGCTTGCTACTGACTGCCGCTAAATTCCGTGTCCGCGCGCTCCCGCGCCGCGGCGTGACGTCACGTGTTTTGAAAACGTCAGTGCAATTGGCCGCTGTCCGTTGCCGTCGATCGCCGTTGCTATCACCCAGTAGTGGATGGATGGTACACATCTTCTTTAACACATTTACCAGTCATGGCCAAGTAACCTGCAGAAACATGCACTACTGGTGTGCTGACAGTCCCACTGGCTTTGTCAGATGGAACGCCAGCGTCCATGGAGTGTAAACATGTGGCATAGGACAGTGAACCATTAACTCGTAGGCCAGTTTCCCATGGACGGAACACTCACTGGACGCGCACAAGTATCGCAGCTACATAGAGACCATGTTCCACGGATGCTACAGGCCGTCCCTCTGCAGACTAGGAGGAACCTGTGGGAACAACATGATGGCTGTCCATCCCATAGTGCATGATGCGTAATATCATGTTGAAACGTCCCCTTTTGAATAATTTTACAAGACTGTGCTTAAACTGACGCACAATATTTTTAGCGCAACGCAATCTGACTTTCAATAATCTCTACAAGACAATGGCCCTGACTAACATTAAACTATACCTTTTACAAATCACTTACCTCACAAAAATCTTCGCTACTCAAGCTACTGCAATACAGCGAGCGCCACTACTGCCAGCTAAATAAAAGATTCAAACTACTGAAGGCACTAACTACTGATAGGGATAGTTAGCAAATGAAAGATATTAATAGAGAACAAACAATGTATTTACCTTAATATCATATATATATATATATATATATATATATATATATATATATATATATATATATATATAGCAGTTCATGACAAATTTCAAAACTCCGCCATCTCTCTCCCCACATCCACCACTGCTGGCGGCTCACCTCCAACTGCGCAACGCTACGCGCTGTTCACAGCCAGCTGCCTAACACTACAATGGCGAGTATTACAACAATGCAAAGGAGCCACAGACTGCACACAGCACAGCCAGTGATTTTCATACAGAGGTGGCGTTACCAATAAAAAAACCTAAACAGCCTACTTACATAGCCCCTATGCTCCCCACAAAAAATTTTACAAATGGTTTTGGGCAGTGGGCAATACATATTTGTTAAAATTTTTCATAATAGTAATTACAATAACAAAGAAATCAAATGCACACACTTATTGATACAATGTTGGTCAAAAGCTAAAATTTTCTCACAGTCCATAAAGACAGTCCTGATCATTCATCAAATTGCAGTGTTTTTCTCAAAGTCTGAGCAGTAAAAGAAAATGCACACGGAAGTAGTGGATTTCCATGCAGTCTTGAAGAAGTAGCGTTGTCCTTCCAACGGAAAGACAGTGCTGACTCTTGACATGCTGACAGGTAATGGGCCACAACAGAGCAAACCCACAGCGGAGTCAGTCGAAGTTTTGAAGAGTATTGGTGGGTAGTCATCACAGAGCAGACCTACTGTAGTCCTGGTAGAGATTACGGTATTGGTGGGCCACCAGAGGTGCAGACCCACTGCAGTCCTTGTAGAGATGATGGTACTGGTGGGTCATCAAAGATGCAGACCCACTGTAGTCCTTGTAGAGATGGCCAGCAGCCATCTGTTGTGACTGTGCAGGTGCACAATCACCATTGAAGAGTCTTGCGGCTAATATAGCAAGTCCATAACCACCACTTGTGCACTCACAAAGTTTTTGGAATTGTCCTTAGAACCAGCAATGCTGTTATCCAGTCCCTTACTGAATTATTAACACACGTGCAAACACTAAGAGTCCCTACTTCTCACATATTGTCCATATACTATGACCAACAGAAACGTGTGCAGTGAAATGATACTTAATTTGAAGAACTGGTGTCAATCACAATTTTATAACATAAGAATACAATTACAAAGGTACAAAATACATCATTAAAGAACATAACAATACAGATAACATATGTAGTACAGGTTTTACAATAGAATAGAAATAAACATATACATCGGTGTTACAAAAATAATGACATAAGTACATACATAAAGATCAGAATAAATTTTGAAACATCAACTTCACACATGAGCATTAAAACAAAACAGAATAAATAATGTCTAAACATCTTTACAAAGAAAATAACATATTATTAATGCAAATTATATTTGAGAATAACAGTATTCCTCATCATAGTGAATGTAGCTTAGTATTAGAAGAGAAAAAAAATTCTATGAAACAGTACACAGAGACAGGAAGAAAACAAATACTCATGGGTACACAAACACATAGTGGGATAACACAAGGAAAGGACAGGGTTTCTTTTACTGCAGTATTTTGCAAACAAAACTTTCTTTACTTCTCGGAGATCTCCCTTCGTTCCTCATTATTTCCAAAAAGTCCTATCAATACCTGCTTTCTCTACTCTGTTCATATTTCTTTCAAAATAATTACGGATCATTGTACAATACTCATTTTGGCCCAAAACGTTTTCATATACCTTCTATGCATTTCTTTCCATTCATCACAACTAGTTTCTTATATAGTCTACCCCATCTTAAGCTAACTTAAATCTACTGAGCTCAGATGCTAAACTAAGGGACGAGGCAATGCAGCAGCACATAAAACAATTAACGCAAACAGCAATGACAAAAAAGTGCAGATTTGCAAAGGAAGCAGCATTTTAGAAATTAGCGAAGCAATTGCAATATTACGACTAATATAAGGCAATGTGCAGTAAACAAGAAAAATAAATCTGGCTTAGCAGAGTAACACAAATTAAAATTCAGTAGCACTATGCCTGGCAAACAGCATAACTTATACCTAAACATGACAAAGTTCAAGCAGAAAAAGTATTACACTAAAAATGGCCATGTCTAATACCTATGTCACATCTTAACACTAGAGTGATGCATCACAATTTATTCTACAAAAGAAATTAACAAGTACTTGAAAAGAAAACTATGATTGCAGTTCCTGTGAAGGTAAATGTCTTTTTGTGCTCCCTCATTTTTTTTGAAAAAAATATTATTTACTCGATCTGTAGACAGAAAATATTTATATTAGTACATCTATAAAATTTTGTTTTAACCAATGCTGCAATGCAGCTAGAAACTAGATATTAAACAAAATGAGTAAATATGTACAAAGGAAGGCATGAAACATCATTCATTAGCCATAGGGCATTTCATAAGGTAGTACAGAAAATCTCTCAACTCTCGTAGAAAGACGCTTGTCATAATCAGGTGTGCAGATGTAAAAATATTTCTCGTCATTTCATTAGGCATTTCTGTAAATATCATAAATTAAGAGCTCCACAGTGTCAACATATGTTTTCAAGTTCGACCGTGTCGTTTTTGCGATGCTCTCTACAAAGGAACGCCAATAGCGAGGATAATGGCCTCCCCTTTTTTTTCTACCTGTGCCGCTGAAAGGGCTCGCAATAATGGCTTTTTCTCCAGGCGTCTGACAGTTGGGTGCCCGCGACGCATTACGTGCAGGTGGTCACTGAACTTCCTTACCGAAATATTTATGACACCAGTTTCCGCTACAGTGACAGTCTCATATAAAAATATTTCACAGGTCAAGAATTACCGTTGCAAATCTGTAGAAACAAAATCCTATAAATATAAGAGCGTCCAAAAAATTTTCGCCAGCATTGTGATACATTCACCCATTTACACACATTTCATAACCTTAAAGTACGATTTCTCGGTTTCCAACATCCTTTTTCACAAACCACAGTCCCTAAACACTATTCATCACTCCTTACCTTATTATACATATACATATTCGTCGACACTTCAATATTTCACCGTAACATACGTAGCATAATCAGATTCCTCATATAGCATCATCTCATTGATAATAAACATACCTCAACAACATAATACACATCGTCGCCGTAATAATGACATCATAAAACCTCAGTCAAATCTCAAAAACGTCGTAGCTTCCTCCAATAATTTCAAAACCTAAAAAAATTCTCTGCTCATGTCAAAAGTGTCATCTGCCTCAAACGTACTTTAAAATCATGATCCCTTACCAAATACATCATTCAAAGCTCTCATAGTATCACAATGGTTCCAAAAAAATATGAGCATTTCACAAAGTACAGACAAAATACAATTTCATAAGTGTGAAAAGTTATCCAACTGTGTAATTACGTAAACATCTGTCACTGATGTAATAAAAAAAATGTTTGTCTCTCAGTTAAATGATCTGATAGCTGTGTAATACTGTGTTGGAGAAATATGGTACCGATGTGTAAAGTTGTATAAGCAAATACCATATTAGCTAGGGCTCCTTGTGCTCGCCAAACACATGATACACAAAGTAAGTGTGTACCCCCCTGAGGATTAATGTAATTATACCCTCAGATGTTATAGATTACAGCAATGGAATGAAATGTATCACGGAAAACCTTTGTATTATTGTACTCCAAATATCTTTAAAAATAAATATTTTAAGTACAAAATCAATCACTCAAATACGTGTCCTGTAGCGCTAAATGTGCGTCTTGTTGCAACATAATCTCTGTGGAAGTGTCATAGTTATCGTCCTCCGAAAGCTAAGTTCTGCAGAAGTCAATGAACTTACCTCATGATAAACAAAAGTGAAATGCTTTGCGTATAGATATCGTAGTTATTATGCTTATTGGTGTGATGAAGAAAGTACTGTACCGTAACGTATTGTTGTGCCACGAAAAAGGCTGTCTCATTGCTGCTATGCCACAAAAGTTACTACTAAAACATGTTTTACTTTCCAGAATAAAACAGAAAACTGTGCGGATATAAAACAGAAACACTGCAAAAGTAACATTGTAAATTGTCACTCATTAGTAGCGTCGTGATAAAATCGTGCAGCTGTCACATAAACTAACCACTATGTAATCTGGTATCTCACTGAAAGTACTTTAAATCCAGAACGTATTTTCAAGTAAACCAAAATGTTGCATTAGAATCTCGTTAGCAGTACCAGTATGTGTCCTAAGTATGTAAGCCTGATAGTCGTTACGTAATCGTGCAACTAACAAGCAAGAATGTACAAATACAACACTGTGTCGTCTGTTCACTATAACAATGCATTCGTCACTTCTGTTTAAAAATGTTCCCTAGGTTCTAGACTGGATATTTAACTTCAAACATTGTTGCATGTTAACAGTTTCTTAAGTCTTACAAAGCATACTAGTAATGTAAAGTGAAAAGTTTTATGGCAAAGACAAAGTTAAAAAGCAGATTATCTTTCAATAAACGGTTTAACATGTGAAATGTGGTGTAAACCTTTACTCTTCCTAGTACGCAGACTTTCAACTGAAAAGCAATTGTCATGTTTTATACGTCGGTAAGGAATGCTAAAATTTTTCTCAAGGCTAGCGTCTTATGTTATTTTTCTCGGAGCCAGCGGGCGCACGCGGCTGCCTGCTGTGCGAGTCATTGTCTGTCTCTTTGTTGGTGCCCGTCGTTATTGGGATTTGGAGACCTAACTTCTACAAATTCACCGTGACGAAAGGGCCTTGCCGTGTATAAATCCCGCCAGTTCTGATGCAATTCAGGTCTGTCGTTACGAATATATCGTCTGTCGTCATGTCGGTAGGTTCCGCAGTTTCTTCCTTGTCCGTCACGTGATGGAGAATTTCTCCCTGAATCGTAACTGTGCGTCGAACTGTTGCGTCTGAAGTTATTCTGCCTCCCTTGATAATAATTGTTTTGGTTCCCATATTGTCTGTTTCTCTGATTGTCTCTGTAATAGTCATTACCGCGGAGAGGTGATCTTTCCCTGTAATTATTACTACTCTGCCAACGGTTGTCATACGGGTGGTGTCTGTTTTGGTCACGATTTACGTTATAAGAATAGCCTTGTCGTGTATTATTTCTGTCATCGCGGAATTGTGACAGATGTGACCTGTAACTGTTGTGCTCCTGTTCCCGCGTTCCCCGATTGTCAGGGTCAATTTCCAGTTCTTGTAACAGTCCCTGAAAAGCCTCAATGTCTTCTTTGCAACGTCCTGCTAAAATAATATGTCGTAAATGTTCAGGTAATTTGATTAAGCAAATGCGGAAGAGTTCTGAGGGGCTGTATGGGTTTGACAGGTACTGATTCTTGTGCAACATGTCTTCAAAATATTTCACAAGACTGGAGAATTCAGATTGTTCGAAATGTTTCATCATTACGATGCCATGTTTTACTCGGTCTTGTGTGGCTTGACACCAATATGCTGAGAGGAAGGCATGGTAAAATTCTCCTTCACTGTGGCAATCGTGAATGACCGGTCGCATTCTTACAGCTGGTTCATTCTCTAAGTAGCCACACATAAATTCTAATCTGTGTTCTAACGACCAGTTGGGAGGAAAACAATGAGAGAATTGATGGAGCCATGCTTGTGTATGAATGTCGTTGCCAGAATTCTTGAATGTTTTGAATTTACGTGTAGTAATGAACAGCTTATAGTCAAAATCATCATGTCGGCAAGTCGCATGTCGGTCATTGTTACGTCGTTTCGGCGGTTCCATCTCAAAATTCGATGTACCTTGGAAATTTCTTTCATAATTTCCGAAGTGCCCTGTGTTGTTATTTTGTGTCTGTTCCGTATTTCTATGTCCCTCTTCCCGTACTGGAGCGCGAGTGTCCTCTGAAATATGTAATTCTTGTATTACTTGTGCCAAATGATCTTGTACTTCCCGGATTTCTCTTTTGTACTGTGTATTGATTTGATTTTGATTTTGTTTGAATTTTCTAATTTGTTCATACTCTTCTGTGTCAGTGAAGGCTACAGGTCTTGTGTCATTCAGATCATCATCTACCTTTGTAGATAAGTTAGTGACTTGATCCGAAAGTTAGGCTACTTTCTCCGATAGTGAACACATTTCCTCAGTGTGTTTTTCTGAACCAAGTTTCAGAGTGTCCATTTGTGTTGAAATCGAATATACTGTGTCCTTCAAGTTTTCCTGAGTTTTTGCAAGTTGCATAACCGAATCGGTAGATGCAACTGAGTCAAATTTAGCTTGCAAGGTCTCATGATTTTCATGAACAATAGTTTGCAGTTCTTTTATGGCTGCTTCGTGATTCTGTAATGCATTTTCATGCCGCGAAAAAATAGGTTGAAAATGCTCACAAATTTGAGTTTTTACGTCATTACAGACCTTTTGACATTTCGATTCAATGTTATGTAGCTCAGTAGTTAAATCTTCACGTGTTTGCTCAATAGTTTGTTCCAATGAGTCTAACTTTTTATAAATTTGTTCCATTGTGTCTAATTTTTTAAGATTTTGTTCCATTGTGTCTAACTTTTGAAGCTTTTGCTGTGTTTGACTCTGATTTTGTTCCATTTGTTTCTGATTTTGTTCAAGCGTTGTGTCTAACTTTTGTAGCCTTTGTCCCATTTGTTGCATTAACTGTAATAACAATGCACTGGTGTCTGAAACACGTTCCTCAGTGCTTTTCGGCAGTGAAGTTGCACCGGCAACATTCACATTTTGACAAGCAGAAAATGTGTCTTGACTTATTTGAGAAAACGGTGAGGACCCAAATCCTGAATCCACAGCATTTGCGAGATTGTTTCCTGTCATTTCGGATTCCTGAGGCGAGCTGTCGCCGACCGATCGATCGATAATGCTTCCCTGTTCTCTAATTGTTTCACTGTCTACACCATTGTTTGTCGCCCGCTCCATTTCCCTATGCACAATTACCAAATTACTACTTTTAACATTAGTTAATTCATTACTCGGTGGCGCTAACACACTGCTTTCGTCTTTACTGTCATTTCTCAGTTTACTTTGGAGCCTAGTATTACGTTTTTCACACGCCATTATTGTCACAGTATTTCACACGACAACACAGAAAAACACAATTTGAAGAGCAAAAATAAGAGAACACATTAACATAATACTGAAAATAATATCTAGTTAATTGCAGCTGCGAAATACTTGGTGCAAATCTACATGCATGCCACAACTGTTTTACTGTACAACAATGAAAGACTGCAA
The DNA here is from genome assembly GCF_023898315.1 of Schistocerca nitens. Taxonomy (NCBI): domain Eukaryota; kingdom Metazoa; phylum Arthropoda; class Insecta; order Orthoptera; family Acrididae; genus Schistocerca; species Schistocerca nitens. Next base: position 77,284,117 of record NC_064614.1, read on the forward strand.
CTACAAAGGAGATTTTCTCTACAATTACGCGCTAGCAATAAACAAAAGCTACACTAATTACACAAACTACAAGAAAAAATCAGAAGATTCCAGTGAGGTATCCTCGGCTAAGGGTCGACATATGAAACGTCCCCTTTTGAATAATTTTACAAGACTGTGCTTAAACTGACGCATAATATTTTTAGCGCAACGCAATCTGACTTTCAATAATCTCTACAAGAGAATGGCCCTGACTAACTTTAAACTATACCTTTTACAAATCACTTACCTCACAAAAATCTTCGCTACTCAAGCTACTGCAATACAGCGAGCGCCACTACTGCCAGCTAAATAAAAGATTCAAACTACTGAAGGCACTAACTACTGATAGGGATAGTTAGCAAATGAAAGATATTAATAGAGAACACACAATGTATTTACCTTAATATCATATATATATATATATATATATATATATATATATATATATATATATATATATATATATAGCAGTTAATGACAAATTTCAAAACTCCGCCATCTCTCTCCCCACATCCACCACTGCTGGCGGCTCACCTCCAACTGCGCAACGCTACGCGCTGTTCACAGCCAGCTGCCTAACACTACAATGGCGAGTATTACAACAATGCAAAGCAGCCACAGACTGCACACAGCACAGCCAGTGATTTTCATACAGAGGTGGCGTTACCAATAAAAAAACCTAAACAGCCTATTTACAATGTCTTCACGAATTGTTCCCAAATTGTTGGATTGGATGCAGATAACCTGTATCGCGGCTGGCCCGTGCTATGAATTAGACGCCTGTAGACGTTTTATGCGGTGAAATCTGAAAGGCGCTGTGTACAAGGACTTACCAACTACACCTAGTGATATGAAACTATGTATTACTGCATCTAGCCCGACATCTCCACTGAAATGCTAGCACGCATGCAGCAGTCGTTCCATACCGGAATGGAAGCGTCAAGTTTCGCTGCCGGTGGTCATTCTGTGATGGTCAGTTGTCTCATTACTGGTCAGAATCCACATAGCTAGTGTCTGCACTTTGGTGTGTGCTACCACGGGTACTCCACAACTGCCAGTCTGGGAACTTTTCAAACTACTTTGTGAAAGACTGGCACTAGAATCCTACAACTAACACCGCTGACGTTCTAATTTACCAATATTTGCGATTATGCTCTTTTCCCTTTAGAAAAGTGTATGCCTGCACAAAAAATGCGCTTCCTAAATATTATTACAATCTTTTGACTGGCTAGCAATACTAGCTCCTGACTATCAGTCCATTTTGTGAAAACCGCATGTGAGAAATACTTTCCATTTCCTCAATATTTGCGTTGCAAGATTTGGGTGGTTCGCCCTGCAAGGACTCAAGTCTTCCAAGCGACACAACCTCCATGTTTGTAACTTTATGTACGTACTTCCCATTGAAATTCTGTAGTGAACTTCCTTGGTCCATCTACCATCCATACGCCTTGCTACAAGTCTCACCAGTCTCTAATTTTCATTCGATCTAGAAACTTATGTTTCACATCAATTAACTGTCTGAACAATTTTTATATTTTAATGTCTTCTCTGGCAATTTCCAGCATGGATTTCTTATTTCTTTAAACAGCCGTAGGTCAAAACAGATAATTAGCACTCAATATTAATATTCTGTTCTTGATATGTTGAAGGCTTACGCTTTAAATCTATTTCATTTACAAAACACGACAGCTAGAACAGTTCACTTCTTTTGCTGCCCATCTTGTTAATGTCTTACGTTTCCCTAATCATGATTTTCAGTTGCACATTCAAACTTGCACTATTAAATTCCCCCTTTCGTCTTTTGGTTTAATAGGGCTATATGACAGTACTGCAATGTCATCGGCGAAGCGACGATGTTCCGTTACATCCATTACTTTATCTCTTATATTGATATTATTATCTCAATATTGCTTTTACTCCCATGAACTTACATATCTGAGTCTAATTGTGCCCCTGCAATATTTCTCTCATTGCACTTCTGCAGCTGGCCTCTGTTGCTGTTAGCCCAGCAATCGAATTTTCCTCTCTTAATTGGCCTGTATAGCTATCTTTTCTTGCTTACTCATTATAATAAGCTTTCATGTAATAAATTTCCTTTAGTCGTTGTTTAGGAAAAGATTTCAAAAGCTACTCTTTCTCCGAACTTCCCATAGCATTACACAACTCTACTTCAAGTTCTCAGTTATAGAAACTTCTTCTTCAGATCACTGTTAGTCTACGACGGCACACATATGGTTTCATTGACGAACGGTTCCTTTGCTTTCAGCAGTTCCGCTATCTTACCTGATTCGGTTACATCTTGTAATACACAGTAATTCTTACGGATACTATAGTTTTCTGAATTCGAAGTTAAGCTAACCAGTACTCTCCTAATTTGTAGGCCACATTTCTTTAATTTTGTTCTACTTCCTGGCTTTTTTTGTACTAAATGTGTTGTAATGCAGCGCGTTCCATTCAACGGGCCTAAGTATTCCATTATTTCTGCTAAAAGTACTACGTCTGTGTACCTTAGAACTGATAATATCATCGCCTTGTATTTTAACTGCACTTTCTTCACATCAAATGTATGAGACAACAGTGCAATAAACAGATTTCTCAGTTCCAGGTGTGTTCGTGCCCGCTTCATACGGCACGGAAGTGTGCAGTCGATGTATATGGCAAGTGAGACACCGTGTCGCCGTTAACGCCCACCCCCAGGCAGCCACTTGTTCCGCCGGTAGATTTAAGGGGCCGCCGGATTAGGGCGAGTTATAAATGGGAGAAATTTGCGAGCTGCGAGCCGAGAAAGCTGGCTAATTGGTCGTGCGAACTGTGCAGATTAACTGAGATCAGCCGCAAGACCGCGGTCGCACGCGTTACACTTGTCAGCCTTACTTCCTCTCCCTCCATAACCCCCCCCCCCCCACTCAATCCCATCCTCATCCCCCAGGTTGGCCATGCCAGTCCACGGCCGCTCGGCCCGATGCCAGCACAACTTTGTCCGGCACGCAATCATACGGTCCTCGTGGCATTCCATTAAATGAGCGTGGAACGGAAGTTTAACTTAATGTAGAATGATTTTTTTTATCTGTATCCGTTTGCTGTAAATGTATGTGGCGTATTTGCTGGCTGTTATGGAACTACTTCCATAGCCGACATGGCTGATAAACACTACAGGCTGGGCGCAGCATATTCGAAAATGACATTATGTAATTACTTATAAATTTCACTAAACAAGTCCTAAACCTCCACATGTGTATAATGGTAACGGATATGTGAAACGCACATGCAAACACCTGCATGCACACGCGGTCGCCCACACACACACACACACACACACACACACACACACACACACACATACGTGCTCATTCCACTGACATATATTGTCAACAAAAGAAGTGTGGTGTGCGTACTGTAAGACCTTCAGTACACACACCATCAAATTATTTGAGTTGTCGATCTAACGAAGTAGGCGTGTGTCAGCAATATGTCTCGTGGTCTTAGCGTGGCGTGTTTATCTTCTGCCGTTAGGTCAGACGATAGGAATGCCACTTGCACGCTTAGAGTAGCAGATTGACGGTGACCAACTTTAAACAGAACTTGATTAATTTCCACACACATTTATTAAAATAATAACAAGCATAAAAATTACTTAACTTGGTTCTGGATGCTATTTACAATTGACAATCTGAAGTTCCTTTGGTACTGGTACGTTAATCTTATTCTCACATATATCTCTGATACTTGACAAAAGTGTTTACACATTCATCTTCATAGCTGTGTACAGGAATATAGTAATCTTATTAAGTGCAGACTGAAACTTGACTATAGACTGGTACAGACAAATGTAGAACTCGTACAGACTAATGCTGACTAGTACAGACTGGTGCAGACAAATGCAGACTGACTAACTGGAGGTCTGTACACTCGTTATAGCCGGCCGGGGTGGCCAAGCTGTTAAAGGCGCTACAGTCTGGAACCGCGCGACCACTGCGGTCGCAGGTTCGAATCCTGCCTCGGGCATGGATGTGTGTGATGTCCTTAGGTTAGTTAGGTTTAAGTAGTTCTAAGTTCTAGGGAACTGATGACCATAGAACTTAAGTCCCATAGTGCTCAGAGCCATTTGAACACTCGTTATAATACCTCACGCGTTCATGTATCACTGCGGGAGTGTGATCTGCGAGGAGTGAAGGTTCTACGTTGGCAGCGATCTCATTGGCTGTGTTACATATTAATACGCGGATTGGCGGAAGCAGAATTTGGTCCGTGTCTATGGCAGCGCCATCTCGTAGTGCGGAGACGGACGAGCGATGCGCCTGCGCTGGTGTGCTTAGCGGGGCGCGCTCTAGTGGAAAAAAAAAAAAAAAGGGGAGCGAGGTGGCGCAGTGGTTAGCACACTGGACTCGCATTCGGGAGGACGACGGTTCAATCCCGTCTCCGGCCATCCTGATTTAGGTTTTCCGTGATTTCCCTAAATCGTCTCAGGCAAATGCCGGGATGGTTCCTTTGAAAGGGCACGGCCGATTTCCTTCCCAATCCCTCCCTAACCCGAGCTTGCGCTCCGTCTCTAATCACCTCGTTGTCGACGGGACGTTAAACACTAACCACCACCACCACCATGTAGTGGGAAAGTTGTGTACACGCTGACTACGCGGAACTGTGTACACAACAAGAAGAGAGGTCCTACTTCAGCATATTTATGAAAATTAGTGTCATTATTCGAATTCGAAGAACTAACCAAACTGTTTGTTATCATGAAAATAACTCCATTGTGTTGCAATTTAATTGACAAAACAACTTATATGTTGCTTAAATCCTATAGTGTTCTGAGAGGTATACCAGACATCAGCGGACACAAATTCGGTTCTTGTTCATTCGTGATCTCCGGTTTCAGGATAATAATGTAATTTTGATCTTTTCGGTGTTTGATCCCAATTAAGAATCACAAAAAGAGGCGGTTCATACGTGCATACATATATACATTAATACTCGTTCCACAGATCATGAATACGACATTTTGTAATGATGTCCAATGTGTCACTTTAACATAAGTTTTCTTTACACAAAATAATTGTTTTTACAGTTACTACTTCATAACTAAAAATTCAGCTATTGAGTAGAAGAAGTTGCCATTCAGAAATTATTTTAATTTGCTTTTAAATGTTGGCTGGTTCTCTGTCAGACTTTTAAAGTTATTTGCAAATGACCAAAGACTTTTGAGGCAGCATAATTCACACCTCTCTGTGCCAAAGTCAGATTAAACCCAGAATAGTGGAAATCATCCTTTCTTCTAGTGTTGTAGTTTTTCACGTCACTGTTATTTTTGAATTGGGATGCGTTATTCATAAGAAGTTTCATAAGTGAATATATGTATTGCGAAGTTACTATGAATATACCGAATTCCTTAAATAAATATTTGCGCAGTGATCTTGAGTGGGCTCCAGCTATTATTGTCATGACACGCTTTTGTGCAATGAGTACTCTTCCTCTTAATAATGAATATACTTAAAAAATGCCCGGAGGCTTTGGGAAATACCGGCTGGATTACATTAGCGTGAGAGGGAGATTTAGAAATGAGATATTGGACTTGAAGGCATATCCAGACGAGGATACGGACTCAGATCACAATTTGGTGATTACGAAGAAAAGACTGAGATGCAGGAGATTCTTTGGGATGGCAGAATGTGTACGTAATAAGGAATTATAAACAATTCTCTGAGGCTATATATCGGTATTGTATGCAACCGTAGGTATATCTGTTGGTGAGGGTAGGAAATTTGTAAAAAGAGCAATGACTGAAATTGGATGGGTATTTTTAGGTACAAGGAAGGATAAGTGCTTGGAAGCCATGGGGAACAGAAAAGTCAACTGAATGCGGAGTGAGGGAGTACCGAAATTTTCACGGAAGGACAGCAATTTGGAAAATCACTTACTAATGAAAACAAAATAAAGCAGAACGAAAGCGAAGCAAAACTGCTGCTTAAAAAATATTGGAAAAACGAAATAGAAGAACAGATTCGGCATGTAAAAAAGTCAAAACAACCCTCCGCGAAATGAAAATCAAGTATGTCACCATCAAGAAAACAAAATGAATTACAATGTAAAACGCAGCAGTGAGAATGCCATTACATTAGGAGAGGCACTATGTGCTGAAGAGATAGAATAAAAAATGAGAGTCAAGTGGCATCAAAGATTACTTTTGGTAATAATTTCTCGAGAAAAATCATTAACTCAGCAAAGGATTACACTTTTACACAGATTACAGTTTTACACACACACACACACACACACACACACAAAATTAGTCAATAAAATCATTCTACTGCATTGTCAAGACTTCAGTAATAGCTTCAAAGATAAATTGAAGTTATGTTTCCTTGACAACTAGATGAATTCTTGACATAGGTGAATTCTTGACACCTTGCACATAATAACGGCTACCGCACCCTGGGACTGATCAATGGAACACGCAACCAACTGACCAACGTCTATAGTTCTACACGTCTGAATTGGTACAGCCGTACTTTGAAGTGGAGCTGCTCTTGGCACGATGGAACGGTTTTGCGGCACAAATTGTTTAGACAAAGCCTCGCCGCCATGTTATGGGCAAATTTTAATATAGTTGGGCACACTATATTCTTCTTGCTATTGTACTCTCACCCGCACAGTGAGGTGACAAAACTCGTGGGATTACCCACTAATATCGGACATCCACCTGCCCGGCGTAATGCAGCAACTTGACGTAGAATCGACGTATTAACTCGGAAGTCCCCGCAGAAATATTGAGCCATGCTGCCTCAATAGCGGTCCATAATAGACAAAGTCTTGTCGGTGCACAAGTTTGTGCAAGAACTGACATCTCGTTTTGTCCCATAAATATGCGATGGGTTTCATGTCGGTCGATCTGTGTGGCCAAATAATTCGCTCGAATTCTCCAGAAAGCTCTTCAAACCAGTCGCGAACAATTCTGGCCGGTGACATTGCACATTGTCATACATAGAAATTGCCTCGTTATTTGGGCTCCAATAACTGAACATAGCCATTGGATCGGTTCAATTGGACCAGAGGACCCAGTACATTCCACGTAAATAGAGCCCACATCATTATGGAGGCATCTTGCACGGTGCTTTGTTGAGAACTCGTGGGGTCTGTGATACGCTCGAACCCTACGGTCAGCTCTTAGCAACTGAAATCGGGACTCATCCGACCAGACCACGGTTTTACAATTGACTAGGGTCCAACCCATATGGGCACAAGCCCAGGAGAGGAGCTGCAGGCGATGTCGTGCTGCTAGAAAAAGCACTCGCGTCGATCGTCTGGAGTTGTAACAACACCAACGCTATACTATTGTACATATAATAATTTTTTCTTCTGATTTTCGATAGGTTAGTGTAATCGATGTTATGATTTCATTTGTTTTTCTTTTCATGTCATTGTGTTGAGGAAACTATAAACAATTTTCGATGTGGATATTAATGTTTATGTCAAATTGCAAGCAATTTTATAACAAAATGGAAATGTAAGAAATGTTGAAACTGTTGTAAAATGTTAAAGTTGTAATTATGCGCCTGATCCATACGTAGGCCATGTATTAGGATATGTGGAATGCAAAACCTCTGGTGAATACCCTGTCTGTAGGGGGGCGGTAAAAGGTGGATGGCAGGCGAGGGCGGGAAAATGCACACGGGCGCTGCACGGCATAACGGGCTCAGCAGTAGTAGTCGGAGTTGGGCTTTGATCTGAGCAACACGTTCTGGATCGAGGGGGCTCTCCTGGAAAATGTGATTTCGTTGAGCCTCGGATGTGCCGTTTCCGACGACTATACAGCATGGCAAAATTCCATAGGCACTAAATGGAAAAATATTGCGACGCTATGAAGAAGTAAAGTGCCGATATATCAAGAGCCATAGCTGTGATTGTATGTGTGCTCTGCGCCTCGCCATCTCGCCGCCCGCCAACCGCCGTATCGACACGAACAGGTTGAAACTTTTAGTACTGTATTCGTGTGGACCAGTGTTACTTTTGTTCCTTACTGTTCAATAACAACTTAACTTTTACCAGAACTGTCCTATCATTTAATTATGCTAATCACTAACCTAGACAGGGTCCTTTCCACATGTTGTGCAATCCGAATGTCCCGAGATGAAGGTTTAAAGTTTATGTTAATAATAATTACCTGCAGACCAATCTATGTTAGAATGATGTTTAAAGAACTTTGTTGTTAATGAATATATAGGTAAATAATATAGGTCTGACAAAGTTGGAAGATAATGTTGAAATTGGTTTAGTAACGAAGGATAATTAATTTGGGAAAAATAATGGTAGTTAAATGAGCAAGAAATAAGACAAAAAGAGTAGTAACTCATATATCGGAAATCTTGAGTGCTTAACGATTTTCGATAATCAAAAATTTCAGTACAGTGATCATAACAGTTTCAGGGTCCCCCCCCCCCTTTTCTTTTCTATTCATTTAAATTTTGAAGTGTACTGAACTGATTTGACCAGCAAAGTTAAAGTCAATATAAAACCAAAATTTATTAGTGTTTTACCTTTTTTAAAATTGACATTGTATGTGTGTTTCGAATGTGCTATTTCTAGGGTAACCTATGCCCGATTTTGATCAAATCAATAGACAGTACGAAGTTTGTAATAAACATTATAGTGCAGTGTTGTGTATTTATGGCTTGTTCATATTAGCACAGAAAGGGAAATTATTAGTTCAGTAGATTTTCTGGTTCTAAAATTTACCATATTATGCAGTGCTATTACGTGTTGTTTTGTATGAACATACATCACCTTGTACTGGGAAGAAACTCAGTCAATGCCTAATTAGGCTGTCGACCGCATTATTAACAATTTGGTAGCATCTGCTGTGTTGTTTCTTGTCCGTCCTAACGTGTAGTTGCACTTCAGACTTGCTTGACGTATCATTGTTGTTACTGAGTGGGTGAAAGTCTGATTTTGCCTCCATTCAGGTACACGTGGTCAACATATATACCAAAATCCTTTCTTATAAGGTGAAGCCCGTCAACTTACCATAGTGCAGGCTTTAATAAGTATCGTGCGCAGCAGCGTAGTGTTACAGAGTCACAGCCCATTAACGCCAAATTCTCCACATTGTCCTGACAGTTACGTTCGTCAACGTCTTACATCAACTTATGTGGGTATTTCACGCTGTGTTGCTCGTCTGTTAGCACTGACAACTCTGCGCAAACGCCGTCGCTCTCAGTCGTTAAGTGAAGGCCGTCGGACAACGTATTTGTCCATAGTGAGAGGTGATGCCTCAAATTTGGTATTCGCGGCACTTGATATTCTTGATTTCATAATATTTAATTCCGTAAAGATTTCTGGAATGAAATGTCCCATACCTCTAGCTCCAATTAGGATTCTCGTCGTGTGGCCATAATCCCGTCGGACACTTTTTCGCAGGTATAATCTGAGTACAAACGACAGATCCACCAACGCACTGCCTTTTCATGCCTCCTGCACGCGATACTACGAGTATCGCCATATGCATATGTGCATATCGCTATCCGTTGACTTCATCACCTCAGGGTAGAACGTCACACCCATGACGTTTGCCGTACCTTGCCATACATTTTGCCAGCACGCCGTTCGTACACACGTGCTTGCGCAGTCTCGCCGTAACTTCGAGTCCGACCTCTTGCAGTGTTAACTCGAGGCTGTTAACTCGCTTCCTCGCACACTAAAGACACTAACACCACGGGAACTATATCTTTGGTTACTTCACAATGCAAACTCTTTGACGTTGCCACCGTCTACTTACATCATTTCAAAACTGTTTTCAATAACCTGGAGCAAATTTATTTCACAATATTATTTTGAATGGGGGTTCCGTCAGGAGATGCGTGCACCAAGACCACAACATCAGTATTAATAATGAAAGGAGCCGAACGGGATTAGCCGAGCGTTCTAAGGTGCTGCAGTCATGGAATGTGCGGCTGGTCCCAGCGGAGGTTCGAGTCCTCCCTCGGGAATGGGTGTGTGTGTTTGTCCTTAATATAATTTAGGTTAAGTAGTGTGTAAGCTTAGGGACTGATGACCTTAGCAGTTAAGTCCCATAAGATTTCACACACACACACACACACACACACACACACAATAATGAAAGGAGGGTCAGCATTGGTCATTGAGTTGCAGTTGTTCTTTCGGTCTGACATGTGCCCATCATTGATATGTGCAGATATTGCGATTTTACTGCTTGTTTTTATGTCCACAAAGCTTTAATACCAGCACTGATTTTCGTCACGCAGTGAGTGAGCAGAAATAAAGATTACTACTTTAACGACCAATGCCGATCCTCCTTTTGTTATTAATATTACAATTAATGAGCAATGACAACAAAAAACACAGGATATATACAGGGTGAGTCAACTAACATTACCGCTGGATATATTTCGTAAACCACATCAAATACTGACGAATAGATTCCACAGACCGAACGTGAGGAGAGGGGATAGTGTAATTGGTTAATACAATCCATAAAAAAATGCACGGAAGTATGTTTTTAACACAAAAAACGTAGGTTTCTGTTAAAAAACATACTTCCGTGCATTTTTTATGGTTCGTATTAAACAATTACACTAGCCCCTCTCCTCGCGTTCGGTCTGTGGAATCGGTTCGTCAGTATTTGATGTGGTTTACGAAATACATCCAGCGGTAACGTTAGGTGACTCACCCTGTATAATGAAGAGATTTATGAGCAAAGAATGAAACTGCAACTGCAAAATAGAAATACTTCGGAAGTGTAGATTACTTTGCTGTTTGCTATTGGTAGACTGTTCTAGCTACTTAACTCTGTATAAACGTGACCATTCACGTAATTGCTCGGTTTGTACAGGACGAAACAAAACAACAGAAACAGACTCCTCCCCGAGCGTGAAGGTAATCGACGACTCGAGGGTATTAAATTTCAACACGTCAGAAACCGAGCGGGCGAGAACGCGTATCCAATTGAGTCGTCCCCGGCGTACGTAACGGCTACATTTAATTATCGATTTCCGTGCCCCGGGCCTGTGACTTTCGCCTCGTCCCGTGCGGCCGGCCTGCGAGTGGCCGCGATGGCGAGACAGAGGGAATTGCTAACTGATTTAACTCCGCCGTCCTCCGGAACAGTGACAGCGGACCCAGGAGACGGCCGCCCTCCGCCCCCACTGTGCGCTGCCCGTGATCCAAACCGGCGGAGACGTTAATCACCCGTTTAGCATGTCTGTTTCCGACCGCTCTTCATCTCGCGTCATTTCACTTGCCTCCCGCCGGACGGCAGGCTAGGGGCCCAGCGTGACGGGGCTGCTGGAGGGAACGAGAGGGTGGGGGAAGGGCGGAGGGAGCGGGGGCGGGGTCGAAGCAGTGCTACCACCACTCCGATCGGCCAGCCGTCTACCTCTAGCTCGTCCTCTCGGTCGCGTCCCCTCGCCGCGATGGAGTGCCATCGATTCACGCGGCAATTTGCCATCGCGTGCACTACATTAACCGGAATGATGGCAGCGGTGGGCGCGCCAGCGGCCCACGAGAACCGTATTACCGGAGGCCGGAGGGCTCACCACCACCACCACCACCATCACCACCACCACCAGTACCACCAGCGCCGGTGCGGGCACCATCAGCGGGGCGCGGTGGCGCTGCGGCCGTGGGCCCTCTGCTTGCTCCGCGCCACCGGCCGATTATTTGAATTCCTCGCGGAATTGATTTCGGAGTGCGGCTATTTACAGGCCAAGCATGCCGCCCGCCGCCGGCTGAGATCCTGATCGTTGTGCGGTCTCCCTCCCTTTGATCCCAGCGTCTCACTGGATCGCAGATGGTACCGAGCAAAGACGACTCATCCAGCGTACCTCTTCTCCGCCACCGGCGCAGAAATACTGCTGTGGAATGCTCTGCCTCGACAGGTTGTTGTGTCCAATACAGCTCTTCTCTCTCTAGGTTTTGGTCTTCGCTCTACGCTATCCTTTGACTTCATTGTCCGTATCCTGCCATCTTGTGGTAATCAACCCCCCGCCCCTTGCCCCCCTCCCCCATCCTTATATCTTCGTCTTTACTGAACTTCCACTCGCTCGTTAGGCCACCTCAGATTCATCTTCAGACTTATCCAGTGCACGATGTTTCGACCCCTTTGCTGGTAACTGCTTCAGGAATCATCTAATGTAGAATGGTAGAGGATCATTGTTGATAATAGTATTTCTCAACTGTTATTTCAGTTCATCACGACGATACTAACTGACAGTATGTGTCGTATCGGCCGCCGCACAGCAGCCGTCAACTTGTAACCTCCCCCTCACTTATCGACCTTAATGACAGTGAAAAATTAAACCGCGTGTACCTAATGGAAATTTGGGAAAAGCAATCGTCACCGAAGTTAATTTGTCGGTAAAGAGGGAGGAAAGGGTTACATCTAAATGAAAAGAAAAATGCAAATGAAACTGGTGGAAATTAATTTTGAAAAGGGGTAAAGTTAATAAAGAAAGTAAATGTGCGGCCGTTACGTTAACAGTTGACTAGCGGTAATTAGATATTTGAGATTTGGGGGAAATTATGGTCGCCAGTCCTAAGGACAATTAATGTAGTAACTGAAAAAGAAAGGTTATTACACATATAATTAGCACTAGAAGCGTGCAATTGAAGGTTGACACGTGTAGTGTGAAAAACTGAAAGTTTGTCAGAAGTAATAAATTTCGCTACACTCTGACTTAATTTAGCAAAAGAATTAATAAAACCGGAAAATTGAAAGTCAATTTAGTGACTGAGATTAATAGTGAACTTTGTTTCTGAAGCATATCGAAATTCAGTAAAATACAGTTAGTCTTGGGCTACCTCAACAATCATTTCAAAAGCTACTTGAATCTACGCAATTTAGAAGTAAGAGATTTAACTTCGAACTTGAATTAAATGATTCTGAACAATTAACAATAGTAAAATTTAGTACGTACCAAGCTGAGCTGCAGTCACAGGTAAGCTAAAATATGCTAACAAAACTCGCACTCTTAATTTGTGCTCGTGTAATCTAAATATTGTAGCCAGCTATGAATACTTTAACTGAACTTTGAACTTAAAGCAGTGAAATGGAATATTACTTTAATGCTGGCGTATGAATTTCAACGACACTCGGGTTCATTTCGGAAAGGAAGGGACCCTGCTTGGCAATGCAATTGGGACAAAGAGCAACAAAGGTTCATGCTACGTTGCTGTAATTTTGTGATTTGAACAGTTTCAAAAGCTGAGGTCTGCCATACAGTTCTGAAACTTGTACGGAGTGTAGCCATGTATGGAAGTGAAACATGGACGATAAATAGTTTAGACAAGAAGAGAATAGAAGCTTTCGAAATGTGGTGCTACAGAAGAATGCTGAAGATTAGATGGGTAGATCACGTAACTAATGAGGAGATATTGAATAGAATTGGGGAGAAGAGGAGTTTGTGGCACTACTTGACAAGAAGAAGGGACCGGTTGGTAGGACATGTTCTGAGGCATCAAGGAATCACAAATTTAGCATTGGAGGGCAGCGTAGAGGGTAAAAATCGTAGAGGGAGACCAAGAGATGGATACACTAAGCAGATTCAGAAGAATGTAGGTTGCAGTAAAGTACTGGGAGATGAAGAAGCTTGCACAGAATAGAGTAGCATGGTGAGCTGCATCAAACCAGTCTCAGGACTGAAGACAACAACAACAACATGGTCACAATTTAAAATATGTTTAAATTTTCTTTCACGTATTCCACATCCATGAAAATCATTCCAATTGGGGTGTGGAAGGTACTTTAACTCATTTGTTTTCCTGTGTAAATATTTATTGGATATTCTTGTATTTCTGATATGTTCTGCATGCTGGAGAACCTTCTCACTATGTATCGGTTGGAAACAAACTACATCTAATGTAATCTAATCTACAGACTACGGAATCTATTGCTTTTTATCTCCATATGGCTTTTCTTTGGGTCTAAGATTCTAAGACCGGTGTAACGCAGCTCTGCATGCTCCTCTATCTCGAGCGATATTCTTCATCTCCAAATAACTACTGCAACTTATATGTTTCTTTATTTGCTTACTGTATTCATCTCTCGGTCTCCCTCTACGAATTTTACCACCCACACTTCGCTCCAATACTAAACTGGTGATCCTTTGATGTCTTATAATGTGTCCTATCAACTCTTCTTTTTGTCAAGCTTTGCCACAAATTTCTTGTCTCCCCAATTCTGTTCAGCGCTTCCTCATTAGTTACGTGATCGACCCATCTAACCTTCAGCATTCTTCTGTAGCACTATATTTCGAAAGCTTCCATTCTCTTTTATCTAAACTATTTATCGCCCGTATTTCACTTCCGTACATGACTGCACTCCAGACAAATACTTTCAAAAAATAATTCCCGATAATGAAGCCTATACTCGATGTTAACAAACTTCTCTTCTTCAGAAACGCCTTTCTTAATATTGCCAGTCTACATTTTATAACCTCTCTACTTCCTTCATCATCAGTTATTTCTCTGCCTGATCTGCTACTTTAACTGTCTTGTTTCCTAATCTAATTCCTCTAGCATCCCCCAATTTCATTCGTCTACACTCCATTATCCTTGTTTTGTTTTTGTTGCTGCTCATCTTCTATCCTCCTTTCAAGACACCATCCATTCCGTTCAACTGCTCTTCCAAGTCCTATGCTGTCCCTGGCGGAATTACAATATCGTCGGGAAAACTCAGAGTTTTTATTTCTTCTCCCTGAGGTTTACTCCAAATTTTTCTTTGGTTTCCTTACTGCTTGTTCAAAGTACATATTGAATAACTTCGAGAATTGACTATAAACCTGTCTCACCCCTTCTCATCCAATGCTTCCCTTAACCGCCTCTCGACTCTTATAACTGCCGTCTGGTTTCTGTACAAATAGTAAATAGCGTTGCGCTCCCTGTATCTTACTCCTGCTACCTTCAGGACTGCAAGAGGGGAATTCCAGTCAGCATTATCGAAACTTTCTCTGAGCCCAGAAAATACTATAAATGTAGGTTTGCCTTTCCTTAAGGTACCTTATAAAATAACTCGTAGGGTCAGTATTGCTCGCGTGTTCCTACATTTCTCCGGAATCAAAACTGATCTTGGCCGAACGCTGCCTCTACTAGTTTTACCATTCATCTCGAAAGAATTCGTATTAGTATTTTGTAACAGTGACTTATTAAACTGATGGTTCGGTAATTTTCATACCAGTCACCAACTACTTTCTCTTGAATTGGAATTACTGCATCCTTCTTGAACTTTGTGAGTATTGCAACTGTCTCATAGATCTTGTGCACCAGCTGGAAGAGTTTTGTCGCGGCCGGCTCTCCCAGGGCTATCAGTAGTTCTAAAGGAATATCGTCTACTCCCGGGGTCCTGTTTCGACTTGCGTCTTTCAGAGCTTTGTCAAGTTCTTCTCACAGTATCGTATCTCCGAGCTCATCTTCATTAACGTCCACTTATCTTCCTATAATATTGCTTTCAGGTTCATCTCCTCTGTGTAGACCCTCTATATACTCCTTCCAGCTTTCAGCCTTCCCTTCTTTCCTTAGGAGTGGTTTACCATATGAGCTCTTGATCTTCATACAGCTGCTTCTCTTTTCCGCAAAGGCCTCTTATATTTTACTGTAGGCGTATCTTCCCCTCAGTGAAATATATTCTAAATCCGCTAGCTATTCCTGCTTCGTATTTTTGCACTTCCTGTCAATCAAATTTTTTAAATGTTCGTATTCCCTTTCGCCTGCTTCATTTGCTGCATTTTTAAATTTTCTTTCATCAGTTAAATTCAATATCTCTCGTATTACCTAAGGATTCCTACCAGATCTTGTATTTTAGCTATTTGATCTTCCGCTGTTTCTTATGTGTCCTTTTTCTAAAGGTATGCTTTGTTGGAGAATTGAATAAAGATGACGAAAAATTGCAGTCTGACTCTGGTGGATTGTTGTCGATGGGAAAACATTTATTGTAGGTACTGAAAGAGAGTCGGAATTTTATCAAAATATTACTGTTGTCGTACTGCCGAAGTGTTTTCTTTTTCCTAGCACACTGTCACTTGGTATTTACTTCCACAATGGAGGATAGTCAAGCAGACGAAAGTATCTGGCCGTGAACTCTACTGAAATTGTTCTCATACTTTACAGAGTTCAAATGCATCCAGGACCTTTACTTCTGCAAATATCACTTTCTTCGACTAGAATCAGTGTGTTGTTAAAATCTATACCCTAGTCACATACATCTCGATGTTACGTTGTCGAGAATTTCATGTTTTATTCTAAACTTGTGTGGCATTCGTTTCCTTTTAATGTTCTCCCAATGTAACCTCTAGGCACTGTTCACTCATATTAATGTGACCACCTGTCAGCAGCCAGAGTAACCAGCCGTTGCAGCGGAAGACCTACAGGAAAAGAGACAGTGAGGGCCTGGAAAGTGTTGAGAGGGATGTGGAGCAATGCCGACTGCAGTACCGTGGCCAGCTGGCATTAGGGTTTTCGATTGAGGATGCATAGCGCAAACAGCCCGATAGAGATGCTCCCGCAGTTTCTCTATTGGGTTTAAGTCGGGGGGAGTTTTCGTGCCGTGTAAGTACGGCAAACTGATCACGGTGCTGTTCGAACCACGCACATACGCTGCAAACTGCGTGATACAGTGCATTGTCCTGCTGGTAGATGCCATTGTGCCAAGGAACAACAAACTGCATTTAGGGGTGGACAGGGCCGCAATGTTAGATGCACACTTGTCATGATCCATTGTGCCTTCCAGAATGAAGAGACCACTCAGACAATATCCACCTGCACGGACGCCTCCCACGATTTTTGCAGCGTGTTTTCTTCCAGACGCTTCATACCATACACGCC
The DNA here is from genome assembly GCF_023898315.1 of Schistocerca nitens. Classification (NCBI taxonomy): domain Eukaryota; kingdom Metazoa; phylum Arthropoda; class Insecta; order Orthoptera; family Acrididae; genus Schistocerca; species Schistocerca nitens. Next base: position 77,300,965 of record NC_064614.1, read on the forward strand.
AACGGCCGAATGTCCGATGGAGCATAGAAAGTGAGTCATTCTCAGAAGGATACCTGTCGCCACTAACACCCAAACCTCCAGGTGTCAGACACTCACATTGTTACCAAAAGTTGTATGTCGATAGAGTATCAGCCACAACTCCGCTCTAGTTCGTACTAAGTCCTGTCGTCCAGCAGAACGGGCGTAAACGTCAATTAAAAGTTACACCACAACTACGGAGCACAAGATAAGAATAACTGTGAGCTTCCGTGGGAAAATTGGTAGAGCGGAAGGTATTCGTACCAAGGATAGTGAGCTAGAATTCCAATAACGACAACTTTATTTTACTTTATTACGAGTGAAAGTGTTGTATGGGACAACATACTTATGACATATAAAACGGCTGTTTGGAATTTACAGCAATGTGGGTTTGGCAGTCTGTTTTCGCTTCGTTTCTTTGAAGATAATAAACCTGTAGAGCACATTTGTAGTTTCACAGAATATACAATCAGATCAGAAAAAAAAAACTATTTCATAACACGTGCGGAACTAATAATAACAATTATTATAAATGGTAATTAATTGAAAGCCTCAGCTGCCACAGGTGTTGATGATGGGGACAGCTGAAAATGTGTGTCCCGACCGGCACTCGAACCCTGGATCTCCTGCTTACATGGCAGACGCTTTATCCATCTGAGCCACCCAGGACACAGATGAATAACGCGACTGCTTCTAGAGAAGCTGTACGGTCATCAGTGATATCTGTTCTTTCGGGAACAGTTACTATCTTCATATATATAAAGGTTACCCGGCCATTGATCTTCGTCCGTGCGAATGCGCACACGTTGCCCGAACTCTTACGAGAATCGTCACCTTAGTAGGCGCGAGTAATGAGTAGATGGGCAATGTCTATTACGAACATTACGTGTGTAGATTGTGGACAGTTGGGAATGTGGGTCTCACGGGCAACGTGCAAGGGGAAAGTCGCTGCAGTCGCGCTATTTATCTGTGTCCTCGGTGGCTCAGATGAACAGAGCGTCATCCATGTAAGCAGGAGATGAAGGGTTCGAATCCCGGTCGCGGCACACATTTTCAGCTGTCCCCATCAATGTATGCCATCAACACCTGTCGGCAGCTGAGGGTTTCAAATAATTATCATTTATTCTAGAGAAGCTGTAAGGTCATCAATGGTGTCTGTTCTTTCGGGAATAGTTACTACTTTCATATAAATTATTAATATTATTATTATATTTACATGACAGGGAAATGTTCTCCCATATAACATTCGCACTCGTAAACAGTTAAAAAAACTGTCACAAATGTGGCTTAGACGCGGGCCAACTGCTGTGACGACCACAAACTCTACCAATTCACCCACGGGAGATTTTCAAACCGATTACTTTTCGTGTACTCAGTAGTTCTCGTGTAACTTTTAATTACCGCTTACGCTTGTTCTATTGCACGACAGCCCACAGAAAGAACTGTGTCGGTGTTTGAGTTGATACTCTAACGTCACACAACGTTTGGTATCGATATGAATGTTTGACATCTGGAGGTCGGGGTGTTAGTGGACGCCACGTTACTGAAATGGCGTGAAGATTCCAGACTTGATCGCCGAAGAAGAGGAGTCAGCAGGTGTACATGAACCAGGCGCCTACTGCGAAGTCCATATGCAGCAACGTCCGGGCCATTGGCAGCCCGGTGGTTCATCTCCAACAGTTGCACGACTATACGCCCATACAGATCTCTGCAGCACCACAATTGCCTCAGCGCCCTTTTTGGATAACGCCACTTTATCTTTCAGGGTGTACTTCAATCACGGCGACAAGCGAACAATTTAGAGACATAGCCGCTTGTGAAATGCGTCCACCATGACCATTGCGTTTTGTACGTGAGATAAATCGCTCCGTTTCCACATCGCGACAACGACTCCACTGTTGACCGCGTCCGTCCGACAATCTTTATTTACCCTCCACTGTTAATGTCGCCATCTGCCGTCTGTGAGTCGTTGTTGTACATTCACGTCGAACATAGGGGGGCGTCACGTTATTGCGACTCGACCGTATATTACTTATTACAACCACACGTCACTTCATGGACTCTCGCAGTGTAGAGACGATCAGTCCCGTTCGTTGTTCGTTGGAGAAACTGTTTTGTTTTGTACTCACGCGCAAATGGAATTCCTTCCGAAGGAATTGGAGTGTAGTGATGGTTACTAACAAAAGAAAGCCTCACAGAGAGAGGAAGAGGTTCCCCGTTCTCGGCTGTGCTATTATTACAGCTTTGACGAAAAACCCCTTTTTAAGCAAAGGCCACTCAAGCCGTTGCACACTAACGTTTTTCTTAAGGTGTGTAGATCGGATCGCTAGCTTTTAATCTCACTGATGCGGAACATTCAAGTGTTACTGGGAAGTGGTGTCTAAATGTCTGTATCGATAGTCTTTCTATAGACTCTACAAACTCTGTGTCCTATAGTGAGGTCATCTACAGACCGACAGACCTTGGAAATGGATGGCCTCTCTCACTCTGTATCTGCTACACAAAGTTAATTTTAGGAAAAATGTTATTTAGGAAATCGTCGAGCGTAGCTCTTTTTTTGTTGGGTGGCCATATAACAAAATATAACAACTCACATTTTTGCCGTAAATGACAATGCTCACAAAATCCTGCAGAGAAGTATGTTTTCTTTGTCATTTTATAAATAGAATTTTAAATTAATTTAGAGTGTTTGGTGTGAAATTGCGAGCCAAATGTATTTGTTCAATGAACCAGGAGCTACATAATTCACAGAAAGCTGATAGGAAAATTCTATCAAAACTTCGGCTGAACACCCGGAAGTACACCATTAACTAAATATGCGGAGAAATCCTAGGCGATTAGTCATAAACGGCTATTAGCGAACCCAAATACAAACAATGGTCGGCCGATTGCTTTGACCTGCGACATGGGGCTAAACTAGTCACTGTTTCAAAGTCAGTTACAAAAGCCTTGCTTCCTATTAGTTTTTATACTTAAACTGGATAAATAACTAGTATGACTTCTGTGAAACATCCCTGAAAATATTCTCTTCTTTAGTCAAATGTCTGTTCCAGTAACAAGTAATAGCGTGATCTGGCTTCAGTTGACAGTAAATTCAGAAGTAGGAAGGAATTTCATAGGGCAATGGTTGATATGAGGCAAGCTCACGTGAATGCAAAAATATTCTCAATGTACTCGAACCCTCTGCTACAACATGAAAAGTGCATTCTAACACACAGAAATAAAATATGTACCACGAAGGAACTATCCGAATGGAATAGAAATCGTTAAATGTGATATAAATGTACAGACAAAAAAATCATAACAATTTAAGTACAATTGGGGGATTCATTCATGAGAAAGAGCTTTACAAATTGGGCGTCGGTACATTTCTGGCCCTTATGCAAGCATTTATTTGGCTTAGTATCGATTGACAGAGTTATTGGAGGTCCTCCTGAGGGATGTTGTTGTTGTTGTGGTCTTCAGTCCAGAGACTGGTTTGATGCAGCTCTCCATGATACTCTGTCCTGTGGAAGCTTCTTCATCTCCCAATAACTACAGCAACCTACATCCTTCTGAATCTGTTTAGTGTATTCACCTCTTGATCTTCCTCTACGATTTTTACCCTCAACACTGCCCTCCACTACTAAATTGGTGATCCCTTGATGCCTCAGAATATGCCCTGCCAACCGATTCCTTCTTCTAGTCAAGTTTTGCCACAAATTTCTCTTTCCTCCAATTCTATTTAATACCTCATCATTACCTGAGTGATCTACCCATCCAATCTTCAGGATTCTTCTGTAGCACCACATTTCGAAAGCTTCTATTCTCTTCTTGTCTAAACTATTTATCGTCCATGTTTCACTTCCATACATGACTACACTCCATACAAATATTTTCAGAAACGACTTCCTGACACTTAAATCTGTACTCGATGTTAACAAATTTGTCTTCTTCAGAAACGCTTTCCTTGCATTGACAGTTTACATTTTGTATCCTCTCTACTTCGACCATCAACTATCATTTTGCTCCCCAAATAGCAAAAGTCAGTTACTACTTTAAGCGTCTCATTTCCTAATCTAATTCGCGCAGCATCGCCCGATTTAAATTGACTACATTCCACTATTCTCGTTTTCCTTTTGTTGACGTTCTTCTTATATCCTCCTTTAAAGACTCTGTCCATTCCGTTCAACTGCTCTTCTAGGTCCTTTGCTGTCTCTGACAGAATTACAATGTCATGGCGAACCTCAAAGTTTTTATTTCTTCTCCATGGATTTTAATTCCTACTCCGAAATTTTATTTTGTTTCCTTTACTGCTTGCTCAATATACAGATTGAATAACATGGGGGAGAGGCTACAACTCTGTCTCACTCCCTTCCCAACCACTGCTTCCCTTTCATGCCCTTCGACTCTTATAACTGCCATCTGGTTTCTGTACAAATTGTAAATAGACTTCCGCTCCCTGTATTTTACCCCTGCCACATTCAGAATTTGAAAGAGAGTATTCCAGTGAACATTGTCAAAACTTTCTCTAAGTCTACAAATGCTAGAAAGGTAGGTTTGCCTATCCTTAATCCACTTTCTAAGATATGTCGTAGGGTCAGTTTTGCCTCACGTGTTCCAACATTTCTACGGAATCCAAACTGATCTTCCCCGAGGTCGGCTTCTACCAGTTTTTCCATTCGTCTGTAAAGAATTCGCGTTATTATTTTGCAGCCGTGGCTGATTAAACTGATAGTTCGGTAATTTTCACATTTGTCAGTAACTGCTTTCGTTGGGATTTGAATTATTATATTCTTCTAGAAGTCTGAGGGTATTTCGCCTGTCTCATACATATTAGATGGTAGAGTTTTGTTAGGCCTGGCTCTCCCAAGGCTCTCAGGAGCTCTAATGGAATGTTGTCTACTCCCGAGGCCTTGTTTCGATTTAGGTCTTTCACTGCTCTGTCAAACTCTTCACGCAGTATCATATCTTCTATTTAATATTCATCTATATTCTCTTCTAAATAGAATATTGTCCTCACGAACTTCGCCCTTGTGTAGACCCTCTATATACTCCTTCCACCGTTCTGCTTTCCCTTCTTTGCTTAGAACTGGGTTTCCATCTGAGCTCTTAATATTCATGCAAGTGGTTCTCCTTTCCCCAAAGGTCTCTTTAATTTTCCTGTAGGCAGTATCTATCTTACCCCTAGTGAGATAAGCCTCTACATTCTTACATTTGTCCTCTATCCGTCCCTGCTTAGCCATTTTACACTTTCTGTCTATCTCATTTTTGAGACGTTTGTATTCCTTTTTGCCTGCTTCATTTGCTGCATTTTTATATTTTCTCCTTTCATGAATTAAATTCAGTATCTCTTCTGTTACCCAAGGATTTCTATTAGCCCTCGTCTTTTTACCTACTTGATCCTTTTCTCCCTTCACTATTTCGTCTCTCAAAGCTACCCATTCTTCATTTACTGTATTTCTTTCCCTCATTCTTGTCAATCGTACCCTAATGCTCTTTTTGAAACTCTCTACAACCTCTGGTTCTTTCAGTTTATCCAGGTCCCATCTTCTCAAATTCCCTGAGGGATATCATACCAAATCCTCTCCAACTGGCGTGTCGGATCCTCAAAATCCCGAGGTGGTTGTACGACTCTGCCCGTAGTGCTCTAAACTTTCACAGTTGAGGAGAGATCCGGCGACCTTGCTGGTCAAGGTAGGGTTTGGCAAACACGAAGATAGGCAGCAGTAACTCTGGCAGTGTGTCACCACCTAGTTTCCATGCTTAAATGTAAGCCGAGTATGGCTTGGCACCAAGAGTGCCGTGCATGATAGGCAAACAGGTCCTGCTTTGAAATGAAATGTCCTGGTTGTCGTGCTGTATGGCGGTGATAGTCAGATTCGTATCCCACTGCTGCCCGGAGCGCGTCGACACAAGTCTTCATTTGCCATGAGGGCTCAGTTCGATGCAGGACTCATCACTGAAGAGAATTCCACTTCAATAAACGAGGTTCCAAGTCGAAGAGGCCCCAGAGAGCGGTGGGATCCCAGCCCGACTTGCGTCAGCCATTCAGCCCGACAACGAGGAGTGATGATCTGGGGTTCCTTTTCCCTTCATGGCCGGTCTCCACAGTGGAACTCCTTTGGAAAGTGTACATGTGAAGAAGGTAGACACAAAACTGAACTACACAATGCGCTGTCTTACTGGTTCCATCAAATCAACCCAATGCCATTGGTTACCTGTATTGAGTCACATCCCTCCACCTCACTTAAGGCGGAAACAAGTTCTACTGAGGGAGGCCAAGAAAATGTCTGCATCACCCTCTCCATCACTGCACCAGCAATTATGTCATTCGCCACAGCAACGACTGCGATCAAGAAGACCAGCAAGTGTTACTGCAGGACAACTCATAGCGGCTGGTTTTGATCTAAATGATAACGGGAAGCATGAATGGTCAACAAAAACATTCGAACAAAAGCGCATCACCTTGATCCCACAAAGAAGCCAAAAGGTTTTGACCTACCGAGGAATCCGCATATCGTGGTCGTGCGGTAGAGTTCTCGCTTCCCACGCCCGGGTTCCCGGGTTCGATTCCCGGCGGGGTCAGGGATTTTCTCTGCCTCGTGATGACTGGGTGTTGTGTGTTGTCCTTAGGTTAGTTAGGTTTAAGTACTTCTAAGTTCTAGGGGACTGATGACCATAGATGTTAAGTCCCATAGTGCTCAGAGCCATTTGAACCATTTTGAACCTACCGAGGAACCTTTGGTGCCGCTTCAATAGGTTAAGGACTTGACATGGATGTTGTACCTACTTCAGGTACAAAGGTAGCTGGATCAGTTCACCAATGTGTGAACGTAATCAAGAAGAGCAGACAATCGAAAATCTAGTCCACCACTGTCCACTTCATTCATACCCTGGAATTCCCAACGACTTGTTCACTCTCACACCCAGCTTAAGTAATTGGTTGAAAAACACGGACTCTAAGGTTTAATCTTGTCTTATATCATATGTGTATTGTATAAAATAACTTGTCTTATATCAACTATATATTGTATAAAATCACCGTACGACTAAATGAACGGTACGCCGACGATATTATGCTCCATCCTGCTGCCCTTCATGACAAGCTATCCAGAGCTTACATTTCAGCAAGATAACGCCCGCCCGCACACGGCCAGAGTTTCTACTGCTTGTCTTCGAGTTTGTCAAAACCTCCTTGGCCACCAAAGTCGGCGTGTCTCTCCGAAACTGAGCATGCTCGGAGCATTATAGGCAGGGTCCTCCAAACATCGCGGGATTTTGACGACCTGACAGATAGTTGGAGAGAATCTGGTTCAAAAATGGCTCTAAGCACTATGGGACTTAACATCTGAGGTCATCAGTCCCATAGACTTAGAACTACTTAAACCTAACTAACCTAAGGACATCACACACATCCATGCCCGAGGCAGGATTCGAATCTGCGACCGTAGCAGCAGGGAGTTCCGGACTGAAGGGCGTAGAACCGCTCGGCCACGACGGCCCGCAGAATTTTGTACGATATCCCGCAACAGGACATCCAACAACCGTATCAGTCAATAGTAAGCCGAAGGGCTGCTGGCGTAAGGGCCAGAGGTAGAACAACGCATTATTGACTTGTGAAGCACTTTCTCTTCTCAGTTTTTCAGAAACTGTAGTCATTTGTGCATCTGTACACGTGCGTCACATCTACCGATATCCGTGCCATTAGGCTAATTACTTCGTAGTGCGTATTTTATTTTGTATTAGTGTGTATACTTGACCCTCTCCTCTAGGGAGAACGCACGCGGTGGGTATGTTAGTCCTACATTCTAAATTCTAACAATGGAACATGGATCGCAACAGTCACTTCGAACTTACTTAGGATTAACAGGATTTTTCTGATTACTCCGCACCACAACCATACCTTACACTAACTGTAAAATGTGTAAAGGAAGTTAAACATTTCCTGCGAACGGCAGCGTGTCTGAATGACGATTATGCTGAAGACAGAACGTATTTAGCAATTTGCACTCGCATCAGCTATCGCTTTAAATCATAATAAGTGACGGCATCGGAACAACTCATAAGAAACGTGGTAAGGTACAGGGTGTTTCAAAAATGACCGGTATATTTGAAACGGCAATAAAAACTAAACGAGCAACGATAGAAATACGCCATTTGTTGCAATATGCTTGGGACAACAGTACATTTTCAGGCGGACAAACTTTCGAAATTACAGTAGTTACAATTTTCAACAACAGATGGCGCTGCAAGTGATGTGAAAGATATAGAAGACAACGCAGTCTGTGGGTGCGCCATTCTGTACGTCGTCTTTCTGCTGTAAGCGTGTGCTGTTCACAACGTGCAAGTGTGCTGTGGACAACATGGTTTATTCCTTAGAACAGAGGATTTTTCTGGTGTTTGAATTCCACCGCCTAGAACACAGTGTTGTTGCAACAAGACGAAGTTTTCAACGGAGGTTTAATGTAACCAAAGGACCGAAAAGCGATACAATAAAGGATCTGTTTGAAAAATTTCAACGGACTGGGAACGTGACGGATGAACGTGCTGGAAAGGTAGGGCGACCGCGTACGGCAACCACAGAGGGCAACGCGCAGCTAGTGCAGCAGGTGATCCAACAGCGGCCTCGGGTTTCCGTTCGCCGTGTTGCAGCTGCGGTCCAAATGACGCCAACGTCCACGTATCGTCTCATGCGCCAGAGTTTACACCTCTATCCATACAAAATTCAAACGCGGCAACCCCTCAGCGCCGCTACCATTGCTGAACGAGAGACATTCGCTAACGATATAGTGCACAGGATTGATGACGGCGATATGCATGTGGGCAGCATTTGGTTTACTGACGAAGCTTATTTTTACCTGGACGGCTTCGTCAATAAACAAAACTGGCGCATATGGGGAACCGAAAAGCCCCATGTTGCAGTCCCATCGTCCCTGCATCCTCAAAAAGTACTGGTCTGGGCCGCCATTTCTTCCAAAGGAATCATTGGCCCATTTTTCAGATCCGAAACGATTACTGCATCATGCTATCTGGACATTCTTCGTGAATTTGTGGCGCTACAAACTGCCTTAGACGACACTGCGAACACCTCGTGGTTTATGCAAGATGGTGCCCGGCCACATCGCACGGCCAACGTCTTTAATTTCCTGAATGAATATTTCGATGATCGTGTGATTGCTTTGGGCTATCCGAAATATACAGGAGGCGGCGTGGATTGGCCTCCCTATTCGACAGACATGACCCCCTGTGACTTCTTTCTGTGGGGACACTTGAAAGACCAGGTGTACCGCCAGAATCCAGAAACAATTGAACAGCTGAAGCAGTACATCTCATCTGCATGTGAAGCCATTCCGCCAGACACGTTGTCAAAGGTTTCGGGTAATTTCATTCAGAGACTACGCCATATTATTGCTACGCATGGTGGATATGTGGAAAATATCGTACTATAGAGTTTCCCAGACCGCAGCGCCATCTGTTGTTGACAATTGTAACTACTGTAATTTCGAAAGTTTGTCTGCCCGAAAATGTACTGTTGTCCCAAGCATATTGCAACAAACGGTGTATTTCTATCGCTGCTCGTTTAGTTTTTATTACCGTCTCAAAAATACCGGTCATTTTTGAAACACCCTGTATGAATTACTTCTGTGTAAAGAAATGAGCAACTTTGGATAATTATTCATCACACAGATTATAGAAGAAAAATAAGAAACCAATGAAGAGGTGCTGAGAAGAGTACAGGACACCAGAACTCTGTGAGACACGATCAAAGGCGAAGAGACAAACTCATAGAACCCATTTTGAGAGACAATAATATCTACAATGAAATTTTTGTTCTTTAGCGGAGTGCGCACTGATATGAAACTTCCTGGCAGATTAAAACTGTGTGCCAGAACAAGACTCGAACTCGGGACCTTCGTATTTCGCGGGCAAGTGCTCTCGTCCGGCAAAGGCGAAGGTTTCGAATTTGGGTGTCGGTCCGGCAAACAGGTTTAATCTGCCAGGAAGTTTCACAATAACATCATTCGACGACCAAGGACGTCATGCATGCAGCAGATTACTCATGATGTGGGATGAATTACATACGCGGAAATGAAGAGGAAGGCAGACAGAAGAGGGGAATGGCGAAATGCTGCAAACGAAACTCAGGTTGAATACTAAAGACTTATAGAGAGAGAGACAACAGAATTTAATAACATGGTTACGTAAGTCGTCGAATGGACGAAGTGGGTTACAAGATGAAACGCATTTAAAAAGATAAAATAAAAGGAATTTCATATTACTGCTCCTGCTCCACGTCATAATATTAAATTAGCGAGTCAGTAGCGTGCGACATAGTCTACCCTCATGGACGATTAAATGAAAGACCGATACTGTTCCTTGAACGTGGAACAATTTATTACGCTTTGAACAGCGAAGTTAACCGTCGTCACAAAGGAGATGTACCTATATGGCTACAAATTCAGTGAACGAAATATTAGCCCATGGTGCGCATACAAGCAACGTTCTCACTATAAATTCCTGCGTGTTTCAGCGCAGAAATGGTCATCGGAATGTAGCGTTAGGCACGTCGCCGAACAAAAGAACTGAAAAGTACAGATGGCGTTCACGCGATGCGTATAGCCCCAGCGCTCCCGTAAACACAAGTGTGTTTTGCCATACTGTTCACATAGGCATACCAGCCCAAATCTCTGCCCAATGATTCGGGGTTAGCCATTCAAATAGCGCCTCCGCAGTATGGCATCCTGCTATACTAGTCGACCACAATATTATTGCACCTGGGAGAAAGGGCGCGACGGTCGACTTTCCATGAGTTTTTGTGATATTTCACGAGGACATACCGAATCAAAATGGCTCTAACCACTATGGAATTTAACATTTGAGGTCATCAGTCCCCTAGACTTAGAACTACTTAAACCTAACTAACCTAAAGACATCACACACATCCATGCCCCAGGCAGGATTCGAACCTGCGACCGTAGCAGCCGCATGGTTCCGGACTTAAGCGCCTGGAACCGCTCTACCACAGCCCACAGCGGCCGGTCCATGCTGAATCGCTTGAAAGTATCAGCACAAATGTACTGAAATTATTCACAATGCGATGCGTTTTCCTTCGTCACCACTGTCATTTTTTACTATGATGTCAACGCGCGTTTCCGATAATGGCCACGAAAGGTAAAGTGCAGGGATATCGAGATTCAATAGTACCTCCGCTACACAGCCTAAGATAGTGGCATTCCTAGTAGACTAAACTCATCAGCGGCTAATAATTCGCGTAAAACGAACAGCTTTCAATTTAATTGGTGACTTCCGTCTCCCGTTAACAGAACTTGTCCGCAAGGTGCTGCTGAGTTGTTCTAATACACTTACCGGCATTAGAAACGCACTAGCAAACGTTCCACACCCTGACAATAAACTACTGACAAGGGGAAGGCCTCAGACACGGTCAACCGATTAGACAGACATTTGGCAGATCGCCTGTATACAACCTAAAATGAAATAACGTGAGATATTTTGGCCCAGCACACCTAGTTTTTGAGAAAGCCACCCGTCAATGTTCATGACGCGCAGTCGACTCAAAATTGACGGGAACGATAGATAACTAAAAACTGAGCGTACTTCATCATTTTATAGACCATACGTAAAGGTATATTTTCTTAGAAGTCAAGAAAAGGAACTTGTACAACCTCCGCTTATGTATCCATGAGGTGCACACTGTTTGACGAAAACTTCAAAAATACGTATGTGATAACATATTACTTACATAAGCGGATGTAGTGGCGGAGGAAAAAATGGCTCAACGTCTGAGGTCATAAGTCCCCTAGAACTTAGAACTACTTAAACCTAACTAACCTGACATCACACACATGCATACCCGAGGTAGGATTCTAACCTGCGACCGTAGCGGTCGCGCGGTTCCAGTGGCGGAGGACAAACGGTACCATATGTAATTTTACCTATGATCGAAACAAGCTTATGTCTGTTGAAGTTATTCTATTTTATTGATCTTGACGCAGCCACTGAGCTAAGACATTTTTCATTTTTAAAAGCTTATGTAAGTAATATGTTATCACATACGTATTTTTTAAGTTTATGTATAGATTGTATTACTGGTCTAGATGTTATTTTGATCACTTTTTAGGACTTCTGAAGAAGGCTATATCATTAAAGTAGAAAGCATGGTCAAGGTTTAAAATAAAAATAAACATAATTAGTGCAACTGTGGGCTGTTTTTCGTTCGAGACAATTTCGTGACGGTTTCTGGTGTTGTTGCCATGATGAAAATGAAGAAGTAGCGTTATTTATATATTATGATCTAAACAGAAAGTAATCTTTGTATAAACAGCAGTTACCAATCACAGCTCCATATTGATTAAATAAATGTATACAGAAATCATGTAATCATGATTATTACGAAATATTGTCATCTTTACTTGCTACAGGACATTACATGTAAGCCAAGTTACATTATGATAAACTGAAAAACCTCATATGAATAAAACTCTACTATATATACTGCAAGTAGCTTCTTACAAGAAATGGGTGCCTTTTGTATCATACAGTTACCGTTTATAACAGATAACAGCCGAAATAAGTTAAGTAAAAAAAATTATTACCAACAAGCAGCCTCTGTCAAACAATTAGTTATTACTGTAGCACACATACAAACGGAAAAACATTGCAGAATGCCTCCCAGTCGGATGTCTTGGTAGCTACGGCAGCATCAATTTTGTTCAACAGCGTTTCCCTGCTGCGTAAATAAGCGCAGGTCGAAAAACTTTCTTTTCTCGATTACGTGAATATATGCGTTTCCAGACCCCCACATTTGGTGATGAAAATTGCTAGATTTTCAATTACGAATTCCGTCAGTTTTCAGTCGAGGTTTCTCAAAAACTGGGTGGTGTTCAGCCGGAATATCTTAGTCTTTGATTTTATGTTGTACACAAGGGACCTACCAGAAATGAGCTGTATCAATCTGCCATGCCGAAGGTCTTCCCCATGTTAGACATATTACCGAAAATCCTGTTCATCATCTCCAGGCTACAACAAAACAGCTGAACTGGTGTTCCATTCTTGGCGTCCGTGATACTATGTCAGCTGGTCATATTTTCCATTTCATGGTGCACAAAAGATGGTGGGAGCTCACATCCCATTTCGTTAAGTCCAACACGCTCTCCACTAAACTAGTTTTACATTTAGCCCTTGCAGTCAATCAAACTCATGAGCAGAATGTAGGAACTTCAAATCCTGTTGCTGCTTCGCAGACGGACTTTTCAAAAGCTTTTTCGCAACAGGTGCTGGAATAGACATTGCCGGCATGAGAGTCACTACTACTTGAACTGAAGTAGTAGGACCCGATTACAAATTATTTACACAGATGAGAGGTTTAACCATTCCCCACACGCCGGGCGAGGAAGCTTGAGCGTCCTGGTGGGTTTACATAAGAAAAATTTCATTTCGTTTTAGACACGTTTTTATTTTCGAAGAAGCTCTACCTTCCTTCTCGCACCTTACACACTTACACGGTAGGTTACTCACAATCTCAATTGTCTTTAGAACACACAAAATTGTGAGAAAGTGATGTCGTTACATGTGGATTTCGTAATTACAGTTACTGAATATCTTAGGAAAAACATTAAACACTTCACTCATTTAAAAAAAATTTAAGTGTTAACGCAATAAATATATAGCTCTCATTCAAATTTCACTAAAAGACAAATGGTCCGAAAGCAACTTAACAATAACCAATAAACTACTGAAGCAATTCAGCGTACTATCATCTTGCCTTGAACTTTCAGGTTACCGTTTCAACAACTTCAGTCAGAAACATTAACTCTCTAGAATAAAAGAACGCTAATTTAAATGCTATTGAATTATTTGTAAAAATTGAATCATTCCAAAATTTCTCCCATTGCCCAATGCAACATATTTAATCTAAAACTTAAGCAGGTAATTATTACAAAATAATTCGAACAATAACTCTGAAGGTGCCAGATAGCCTAATTATTGCAAAAAGCGATGTATATCTTTTCTGTTTAATCAAATGTATTTGGAGATCTATGTGTCATTTTCCGTCAGTTGCGATGGTTCAGCAAAATAAAATTATATGTCTTCCGGTCAGTATTAAAAGCAAATTTACTGCTCTTATACAATTGACATTCCTTTTTTTATATGACACTGCTAACCTTTCTCCAGGAAACAACTCTGCTTGAGGTATTCTGTGGAACAACGTACACGCCTGTGATGACATCAGAGCATCTGCCACTGCATCCACAACATCACAAATCCCAACGAATACCTCAAACAGAAATCTGCAATTGTATACAGTATTTTCCACACATTTTTTATGCTTCACTCGTACCTGTTTCCACGCGGTTTTTACACAAAAACGGGATTCGAGAAAGTACTTATGTCGCCATACGCGTACTCATATTATTCTCACCACTCACTTGTTCATCGTTTTGTTTCTGTTCCGTGTGGCTTTAATTTCGAACGTTTGGAGAAAACTCTTTGTGGTGTGTCTACTGGGGAGGAACTATATAAACTATATAGGTGTGTGTGTGTGTGTGTGTGTGTGTGTGTGTGTGTATGTGTGTGTGTGTGTGTGTGTGTGAGGGAGAGAGAGAGAGAGAGAGAGAAATAGAGAGAGAGGGAGGGAGGGGGAGAGAGAGAGATGCTAGGAAAGGAAGGAAGGGGATTTAGAACCAGGTGTTTTTTTGGATAACCTACAATAACGTTTCATCAGTCTTCAGCAACTGCACTTGTATTTATTCAAATAATCAGCAAATAGTTACACAAAAGAAATTTGATTTCCGTAACCGGTTTCAGGCATCTTGTGTCCTTCTCCATAAGAGTATTACTATCGCAGTATTGGTGAGCGTCAAGAATGCATCTGTTTTTTGACACTCACAAATTATGCGATTGTTATAACCTTCCGAAGAAGGGCGCAAAGTGCCTGAAACGGGTTAAAGAAATCAAATTAATTTTGTGCTGCTGCTTGTTGATTATTTCGATACCTATCGAGGATGTTTGAATACTGTGTTTCATTTGTGGGATCATATTTGTATAGTTTATTAAGTGTTACCAAAAGTGTTTAGTTGCCCATTGTTTTGTATTCCTTCATAACTTTATTTCCTTGTATTACTGTTTTTTGGGTGTGTTACTCATATCTAGTTGTAACATTTGATGGAATCTACAGCTTTCTCTGAGGCTCCTGAGATAAGTTTCAATATTCTTTAGCTGATGATTTTCTTCTATGAGGTGATCTCCAAATGTGTAGTGTGCACTGCCGGGTTTGGGACTATGAGATGCTCAGAATACTTAATTTTAATAGTTCTTCATGTTTGGCCTCTGTAGACAGATTGGCATCAACTGAAAATTATCTTACAGGTTACAGTTGTGGTAAATTAGTCTGTTGAGGTGTTGTGTAGGTTTCTCTGTAAAGTGTTGTTTGTGCAAGACGATCACAAAACAGTTCAAAGAACGGCTCGTACACGAAGAGCTCAGGAGCTCACTATACCTGAAAGTACATTTCAAAAACGTTATCGACTATAATCTAGGTAATCTACATCTACTTTCATACTCCGCAAGCCACCCAACGGTGTGTGGCGGAGGGCACTTTACCTGCCACTGTCATTACCTCCCTTTCCTGTTCCAGTCGCGTATGGTTCGCGGGAAGAACGACTGCCGGAAAGCCTCCGTGTGCGCTCGAATCTCTCTAGTGTTACATTCGTGATCTCCTCGGGAGGTACAAGTAGGGGAAAACAAAATATTCGATACCTCATCCAGAAACGCACCCTCTCGAAACCTCAACTGCAAGCTACACCGCGATGCAGAGCGCCTCTCATGCAAAGTCTGCCAATTGAGTTTACTAAACATCTCCGTAACACTATCACGCTTACCAAATAACCCTGTGAAGAAACGCGCCGCTCTTCTTTGGATCTTCTCTATCTCCTCCGTCAACCCGACCTGGTACGGATCCCACACTGATGAGCAATACTCAAGTATAGGTCGAACGAGCGTTTTGTAAGCCACCTCCTTTGTTGATGGACTACATTTTCTAAGGACCCTCCCAATGAATCTCAACCTGATCATTCCATTTCAAATCGTTCTGCATGCATACTCCCAGATATTTTACAGAAGTATCTGCTACCAGCCTTTGTTCCGCTATCATATAATGGCCAGTTCAGTACAGGTGATTTCATACAATATTTATACGAACGGAGATAAGTTAATTCGGCTACAGTCAAAAAAATTGTGCTACACAGATGTGACGCAAGCACCTATTCACACCAAAGCGCTCACATTTAGATGCCGTAAATCCACGCAATAACGGTAGACATAAAGCGCGCTGTTTCGCCGTACATTTCCGCCTTAACCCAGCCCGGCTACGGAAACAGACCACAAACTCCTCTTGATGCACAGCTGTGGATAGTTCGGCCTTGTGCTAGTAGAATTCGGCGAGACTACAAGTACAGTTTACAGCTGTCTTCACGTACTAGCCGGCCGGAGTGGCCGAGCGGTTAAAGGCGCTACAGTCTGGAACCGCACGACCGCTACGGTCGCAGGTTCGAATCCTGCCTCGGGCATGGATGTGTGTGATGTCCTTAGGTTAGTTAGGTTTAAGTAGTTCTAGGTTCTACGGGACTTATGACCACAGCAGTGAGTCCCATAGTGCTCAGAGCCATTTGAACCATTTGAACCATCTTCACGTACTAGCGTGGTCTTCATGATTACTGTTTACAAAGGTGTCGCTGCACACTCGGCTATTGCAAACTGGTTATGTTCGCTTAAGTGTCCTCTACACACGTACCACTTTAACGACCAACCGATAGACCGACCAATTTCGGTGCGCCCTACAGACGTCCCCACCAACATCACTCAGCGATTGCAGTGTCATCCTGTTTGAATACTGAATGCGAATTGTTTATCTCAAATTCTTTGAGGTTATGTTCTAGGAGGTGCCGTTCGGTATTACACAGAAACAAAAACTGGGATTTTTCTTGGCTGCTTTAAAGCTAACAAGGCCAAAAATAAGCCGAAAGAAAGTTGCGGGCAATCGAAAAGATAATGCAAAGGAAGAAATTCACCCACGCTCTATTGAGTGAAGGAGCTGGGAGGTGGTGATTTTCGGAATTATTTAAAAATGGAACTTGCCTTCTGGTGCTACACATCATCATCATCAGTTATCTGCTATATTAGCAGGTCCTTTGCCTCTCCATTTTCTGCGATCCATTGCTTACTTCTTAAGGCTGCTTTATGTTGTACCGTCCGTCATGTCATCCGGTATCTGGAATCTCTTCCTTCCTCGCTTCCTTTTCCCTTCTACATAACCTTCTAAAACTGTTTTTATCAGTCCGTCATTCTTTCTTAATATATGCCCAATCCAATTTCTTTTTCTTCTCTTTATTAATCTAGTAACGGTCTTTTCTGTCCCACTCTTCTCAGTACCTCTTCATTTTTTACTCTGCCCTTCCAACTTATTCTTTCCATCTTCCGCCATGTCCAGATCTCAAAAGCGTCCAGCCTTTCTCTGTCTTTTTTCCTCATAGTCCATGTTTCAGCGCCATATAGAACAGCACTCCATACAAGACATTTTATGAGTCTCTTTCTGAGTTCTCTGTCCAGACCGCTGCAGAAGATTCTCCATTTCTTATAAAACGCCTCTTTTGCCATTGCTATCCTTGTTTTAATTTCTGTGGTGCACTTCCAGTCGGTGTCTACCCTGCTTCCAAGATACTTGAAATTTTGCACCTGCTCTAGTGTTTCTCCATTCAGCACAATTTTTATTTCTTTATTTCCTCCTATTGCCAATACTTTTGTTTTATTTGTGTCAATTTTCATTCCGTATTTTTTCCCGTTGGTTACAATGGTGTCCACCAAATCCTGTAATTCTTTTTCCCCTGTGGCTAGGAGGACCATGTCATCAGCAAATCTCAAGCACCCTACTCTTCTTCCTCCAATTTCTACTCCTTTGTCATCTAATCAGCATTGGTCAATCATATTTTCCAAGTACAGGTTGAAAAGAGTAGGTGATTAACAGCATCCTTGTCTTACTCCTTTCCCTAGTCTGATCCAGTTTGTACTTTCTCCTCTCACTTTAACTGAAACTTTTTGATTAAGGTGTAATGAGTTTTCCAGTCCACTCTCTTTTCCCTCATAATAGTCGCCAGCTTGTCCCATTGTCAAATGCCTTTTCTAAATCGATGAAGCACATATATAGGTCTCTTCCTTTTTCAATAAACCTTTCTCCCAAGATTCGTAGGAGCCCTTTTGCATCTCTGGTGCCCGTATTCCGTCTAAAGCCAAACTGCTCCTCGCCGAGATTCTCCTCTATTACTTTTTCAAGTCTTTTATTAATTATTCTTAACATCACTTTGGCTGCATGTGAAATGAGGCTGATTGTCCTGTGCTCGCTGGTGCTACTAAATGTCATCAAACCGTACTTCGCGAAGAGGAATACACCCATGAGAGACGCTGTAAGCTGCGAGGAGAGGTTGTTAACCACATTATGGTTTCTAGCCACCCGTGGCAGAATTCACGAGATCCTCACATTCAGTGCAGTTGTATGCTCACAATTACCATATAAATTGATTACTGAAAACTACAACGTGATTTACGATTGACCGAGTAAATATATCACGGTAAAGCGAAATTAATGAGACGAATACTGTTCATGTAAACTATATTAACTTATTTTTGTACGTTACATAGAAGTTGTCCCCTGTCGGTTTAAGAAACCCATTACATATTAGAAGTAGAAAGATTGCAAATGGTGTTCGCGCATCTCATCTGGTAAACAAAACAGATGCGTAAGAAACGAAACATTTAACAATGAAATGTTGTTACACACAGGATAAACCGCCGACATAACTAAACATGTCGAATAATAGACGAGTGGTGTTCGGTCCAGTCAACGTTGCAACTTTAATGTCATAATACATAATATTTAATCTGTTGTTGTTACTTGTAGGCTACGAAGCAGGTCATTAAAGAAATTATTTACAAGAGTAGCCAAGCCGTTATTATTCAAGATGCGTAAAAAATATTTGTACTTGGTTCTTAATGGCACGGAGTGTGCGGATAAGGTAGATTTTCTAACCCTCCTAAGAATGAAAAGGTGTATTATATAAATAAATGTCTGTCGACTGTCTGTATGCCGCTTTTGAGGTTTTATTGCCCACATGTGCCGAAATGAAATCAAAGTTCTACTCTTTTTTATTTATGTTCTTATATTTCATTTCTGAAAAATTTAATCTGCCGCAATTTCACGTTTTATCTTTCATACCTGATTCGTATCGGAAATAAAACCTAAAAAATTACAATACAGACACTCACCGGACTTTTGTTCATAAAAACATAACCTTTTACTTTATCTGTGTGCCACATGAAACCGTAATTTATTCGTGAAAAAACGAAACAAGTGTTTCAATTCGTGCATCTATGTTGCTATACTTCTTTCACAACGTTTCCCACAAACATATCGCGTCTTTAGTTTCTTTAGGTACTCTGTCATCATAGTTTCGTCCGCCTAGCACTCTGTCATGCCAGCCATATTTGAACAGCGTTGAACCCCGTGCGTAGTGACAGCAAACTAACTTTTTGTCAGGAGGCTGCCACGACAGCGCCGCACATGGTACAATCTGTTGGTTGAAATGGTATGAGATTAGGTGCTGTGGGGATTGGCCGTCGGGTGGTCATTCCGACAGGAAATTCGGTCGGTCGGTTGGCCAAGCCGCCTATAAAGATACAATTTGTCGGTCGGTGGGTCAGTCGGTCGGTCGATCGGTCGATCCTTTGGTGCATATGTAGGGCCCTGTATTTGATCGTCGCACTTTCGATTCCGCACATGTGCTGTATACTCCTTGGCGGTAGGCTCAGTGAAGGGAACTACTGTTTAGCCACGATAACTTGACGATTTCGCTGTTGCTGCCAGAAGCAGAGAAAATCTACACTACTTGAAAGATATTCATTTGTCTCCGAGCGCTGCCAACGTCAAGCTGCCCCTAGATGTCAAATATTACGAAAGGCTTGCGTCCACTATGAAATAACTTCCGTAAACTCTTGTAGAGGTTTTCATATTAGAAATAAAACTCACTCAAGTGTACTTTTCCAAGTTACTGGGGCAAGTTTATTTCAGTATCTCGCCGCAAATAATTGTTACAGAAGTGGAGTTATTCTTAAAAACCAGAGCAGTCGCCACTGTTGTTACATTATTATTAACGAATAAAAATGATGTCGAAACACAAAAATAAAAAAAAACAGAAAAAAAGCGAAGAGTACATATTGATGTTACCAAGAAACACAATTCAATTAACTAAAATCAGAGGACTTTACTTAGACCAAAAAGTTTGGGAATGTCGTATGCAAATTACGAACATCTCTTGTCTGTTGTATAATCAAGTATTCGATAACAAGAAACAAAATCCGGCGCAGTATCTTGCCAACAGACTGCCTTTTAACTACTGATCGGCTTTTGCGAGCAGTATTTACTACTTTTATCACGAATGTATTGCATTTATGTTTACGGTAATATAAAAGATCAGCTAAAATTTAAAGAGGTCTGTACTATCGTTCTACTTTACCCTCTGGTGAAACAAATTGATTGGTAAATTCATTTCACAGTTCCTTGACTGATGGTGCCAGTTACGTGTTTGTAGGTGTTCCGACGGTACATTTTTTTCGGCCCATACGTCTTTGAGCCACTCTCCCTTTCGACGATGATACCTTCGACCCCGTGATGAACACACGCAACTTCTATAAGTTTGAGAGAACTTCCACGAGAAAAGACAAATTCGTCAAATATTTGCAGCAAGATTTAAGAAACTAAGACGAATTATCGCCCCACAGCGGAGTGTGCGCTCTTTTCAAACTTCCTTGCAGATTAAAATTGTGTGCCGAGCCGAGACTCGAACATGGGAACCCGATCTGGCACACAGTTTTAATTTGTCAGGAAGTTCAACGCAAGAAACTGTTTCCAATAACTTGTGAACTTCTGGAATTTCATGAAACTAACAGACATAGAGAGGGAGGGGGAGGGGAGGTTGCAGATTTGTTCTACATCTACATTTATACTCCGCAAGCCACCCAACGGTGTGTGGCGGAGGGCACTTTACGTGCCACTGTCATTACCTCCCTTTCCTGTTCCAGTCGCGTATGGTACGCGGGAAGAACGACTGTCTGAAAGCCCCCGTGCGCGCTCTAATCTCTCTAATTTTACATTCGTGATATCCTCTGGAGGTATAAGTAGGGGGAAGCAATATATTCGATACCTCATCCAGAAACGCACCCTCTCGAAACCTGGCGAGCAAGCTACACCGCGATGCAGAGCGCTTCTCTTGCAGAGTCTGCCACTTGAGTTTATTAAACATCTCCGTAACGCCATCACGGTTACCAAATAACCCTGCGACGAAACGCGCCGCTCTTCTTTGGATCTTCTCTATCTCCTCCGTCAACCCGATCTGGTACGGATCCCACACTGATGAGCAATACTCAAGTATAGGTCGAAAGAGTGTTTTGTAAGTCACCTCCTTTGTTGATGGACTACATTTTCTATGCACTCTCCCAATGAATCTCAACCTGGTACCCGCCTTACCAACAATTTATCTTATATGATCATTCCACTTCAAATCGTTCCGCACGCCTACTCCCAGATATTTTACAGAAGCAACTGCTACCAGTGATTGTTCCGCTATCATATAATCATACAATAAAGGATCCTTCTTTCTATGTATTCGCAATACATTACATTTGTCTATGTTAAGGGACAGTTGCCACTCCCTGCACCAAGTGCCTATCCACTGCAGATCTTCCTGCATTTCGCTACAATTTTCCAATGCTGCAACTTCTCTGTATACGACAGCATCATCCGCGAAAAGCCGCATGGAACTTCCGACACTATCTACTAGGTCATTTATATATATTGTGAAAAGCAATGATCCCATAACACTCCCCTGTGGCAGGCCAGAGGTTACTTTAACGTCTGTAGACGTCTCTCCATTGATAACAACATGCTGTGTTCTGTTTGCTAAAAACTCTTCAATCCAGCCACACAGTTGGTCTGATATTCCGTAGGCTCTTACTTTGTTTATCAGGCGACAGTGCGGAACTGTATCGAACGCCTTCCGGAAGTCAAGAAAAATAGCATCTTCCTGGGAGCCTGTATCTAATATTTTCTGGGTCTCATGAACAAATAAAGCGAGTTGGGTCTCACACGATCGCTGTTTCCGGAATCCATGTTGATTCCTACATAGTAGATTCTGGGTTTCCAAAAACGACATGATACTCGAGCAAAAAACATGTTCCAAAATTCTACAACAGATCGACGTCAGAGAAATAGGTCTATAGTTTTGCGCATCTGCTCGACGACCTTTCTTGAAGACTGGGACTATCTGTGCTCTTTTCCAATCATTTGGAACCTTCCGTTCCTCTAGAGACTTGCGGTACACGGCTGTTAGAAGGGGGGCAAGTTCTTTCGCGTACTCTGTGTAGAATCGAATTGGTATCCCGTCAGGTCCAGTGGACTTTCCTCTGTTGAGTGATTCCAGTTGATGTTCTATTCCTTGGACTCTTATTTCGATGTCAGCCATTTTTTCGTTTGTGCGAGGACTTAGAGAAGGAACTGCAGTGCGATATTCCTCTGTGAAACAGCTTTGGAAAAAGGTGTTTAGTATTTCAGCTTTACGCGTGTCATCCTCTGTTTCAATGCCATCATCATGGACTGTCTGGATATGCTGTTTCGAGCCACTTACTGATTTAACGTAAGACCAGAACTTCCTAGGATTTTCTGTCAAGTCGGTACATAGAATTTTACTTTCGAATTCACTGAACGCTTCACGCATAGCCCTCCTTACGCTAACTTTGACATCGTTTAGCTTTGTCTGAGAGGTTTTGGCTGCGTTTAAACTTGGAGTGAAGCTCTCTTTGCTTTCGCAGTAGTTTCCTAACTTTGTTGTTGTACCACGGTGGGTTTTTCCCGTCCCTCACAGTTTTACTCGGTACGTACCTCTCTAAAGCGCATTTTACGTTTGCCTTTAACTTTTTCCATAAACATTCAACATTGTCAGTGTCGGAACAGAAATTTTCGTTTTTATCTGTTAGGTAGTCTGAAATCTGCCTTCTATTACTCTTGCTAAACAGATAAACCTTCCTCCCTTTTTTTATATTCCTATTAACTTCCATATTTAAGGATGCTGCAACGGCCATATGATCACTGATTCCCTGTTCTGCACATACAGAGTCGAAAAGTTCGGGTCTGTTTGTTATCAGTAGGTCCAAGATGTTATCTCCACGAGTCGGTTCTCTGTGTAATTGCTCGAGGTAATTTTCGGATAGTGCACTCAGTATAATGTCACTCGATGCTCTGTCCCTACCACCCGTCCTAAACATCTGAGTGTCCCAGTCTATATCTGGTAAATTAAAATCTCCACCTAAGACTATAACATGCTGAGAAAATTTATGTGAAATGTATTCCAAATTTTTTCTCAGTTGTTCTGCCACTAATGCTGCTGAGTCGGGAGGTCGGTAAAAGGAACCAATTATTAACCTAGCTCGGTTGTTGAGTGTAGCCTCCACCCATAATAATTCACAGGAACTATCTACTTCTACTTCACTACAGGATGAACTACTACTAACAGCGACGAACACTCCACCACCGGTTGCATGCAATCTATCCTTTCTAAACACCGTCTGTACCTTTGTAAAAATTTCGGTAGAATTTATCTCTGGCTTCAGCCAGCTTTCTGTACCTATAACGATTTCAGCTTCGGTGCTTTCTATCAGCGCTTGAAGTTTCGGTACTTTACCAACGCAGCTTCGACAGTTGACAATTACAATACCGATTGCTGCTTGGTCCCCGCATGTCCTGACTTTGCCCCGCACCTGTTGAGGCTGTTGCCCTTTCTATACTTGCCCAAAGCCATCTAACCTAAAAAACCGCCCAGCCCACGCCACACAACCCCTGATACCCGTGTAGCCGCTTGTTGCGTGCAGTGGACTCCTGACCTATCCAGCGGAACCCGAAACCCCACCACCCTATGGCGCAAGTCGAGGAATCTGCAGCCCAGACGGTCGCAGAACCGTCTCAGCCTCTGATTCAGACCCTCCACTCGGCTCTGTACCAAAGGTCCGCAGTCAGTCTTGTCGACGATGCTGCAGATGGTGAGCTCTGCTTTCATCCCGCTAGCGAGACTGGCAGTCTTCACCAAATCAGATAGCCGTCGGAAGCCAGAGAGGATTTCCTCCGATCCATAGCGACACACATCATTGGTGCCGACATGAGCGACCACCTGCAGATGGGTGCACCCTGTACCCTTCATGGCACCCGGAAGGACCCTTTCCACATCTGGAATGACTCCCCCCGGTATGCACACGGAGTGCACATTGGTTTTCTTCCCCTCTCTTGCTGCCATTTGCCTAAGGGGACCCATTACGCGCCTGACGTTGGAGCTCCCAACTACCAGTAAGCCCACCCTCTGCGACCGCCCGGATCTTGCAGACTGAGGGGCAACCTCTGGAACAGGACAAGCAGCCATGTCAGGCCGAAGATCAGTATCAGTCTGAGACAGAGCCTGAAACCGGTTCGTCAGACAAACTGGAGAGGCCTTCCGTTCAGCCCTCCGGAATGTCTTTCGTCCTCTGCCACACCTTGAGACGACCTCCCACTCTACCACAGGTGAGGGATCAGCCTCAATGCGGGCAGTATCCCGGGCAACCACAGTCGTAGTCCGATCGGGGGATGCGTGGGACGAGCTGGCCGTCCCCGACAAACCCCCATCCGGACCCCCACAGTGATGCCCATTGGCAACAGACTCAAGCTGTGTGACTGAAGCCAACACTGCCTGAAGCTGGGAGCGAAGGGATGCCAACTCAGCCTGCATCCGAACACAGCAGTTGCAGTCCCTATCCACGCTAAATGTTCGTTGGTGATATACCACCCAATTCTGTGATTGTATGGGTAACGTGCTGTACAAAAACAGGAAGTTAAACAGAATGCCTAATAAATGTGTTAGAGTGGTTGTAAGCTAGGTGAATAAACTGCAACGGCAACTACTCAATAAGAGGGGGTAAACTGTTGGCTACAATAAAGGAAAACTAACCAGCTGTGAAAGTCTACATTGTGGATAAAATCGTTGAGAACAGAAACCACAGAAGTGTATTTACCGTCCCATAATTGCGATCTAGATCTGATAGAATGGGCATAGTCCAAAATAAAACACAATTGCAGAGAGAACAATGTCACTGGTGATATGTTGAAGGGAACATTGCAGAATCTTGTTAATGCTGCTTTCCTTTCAGTTACTCCAAGGGACTGCGCAACAGCTGGAGCAACAGTACTGGACACGAGATGGAATAATGGAAATATCCATCAATGAATTTATCATAGTGTTAAGCCCTCAAGTGATGATTATGTTGATGATCTTGAAAGAACTGACAGTGACCTTTAGTGAACATCATTTTGACAGTTTTCTCAGGCATAATTAATCACAATTTTCAAACATTACTGTGCAACTTTCCTTAGAAATGTGTCTGTGTTTGTTTGTTAATGAATATGAAATGCGTAATGTTCGAGTTATGCAAATTTACTGCGTGATGTGTTGTTGAACAAATGGTGTGCTTAATCAGTTGCAGTTGCAGGTGATATAGCACTTAGTGGTCCCATAAATCAAACAAATCAGTAACAGCTTGCACTGTATGTGCTTGAGCGTTGTCCTGTAAAATGATGGTCAGGTTCCGCAGAAAGTGTCATCACTTCTGTCTCTATGCTGTTTTATTTTTGGGACACAACCTACTACCAGCTTAGAGACGGAAGTGATGACACTTTCTGCAAGACCGGACCATCATTTTACAGAACAACGCTCAAGCACGGACAGTGCAAGCTGTTACTGATTTGTTTGATTTAGGAGCTGCTAAGTGCTATACCACCTGCAACTGCAACTGATTAAGCACATCATTTGATTTTTTTCACCGATGGGGCTGCCAAGTGCTATACCACCTATTGCACTCCCCTGACTTAAGCCTTCGTGAGTTCAACTCGATTTCTAAACTGAGGAAAACACTTCATTCGCTTCAGAACTGCTACAAATTCGTCGGGCAATAAACCGCGCCCCTCGAACTGTCAACACAACTGGCACTGCTAAGAGTATTCTAGGACTTCCACATCCCTGGCAACTGGTTACACACAATGCTGGTAACTATTTTGGAGGTTAGTAAAACTTTGAAAGCCTGCCGTGGTGGCCGAGCGGTTCTAGGCGCTTCAGCTCGCGAACCGCGCGACCGCTACGGTCGCAGGTTCGAATCCTGCCTCTGTCATGGATGTGTGTGATGTCCTTAGGTTAGTTAGGTGTAAGTAGTTCTAAGTTCTGGGGGACTGATGACCTCAGAAGTTAAGTCCCATAGTGCGCAGAGCCATTTGAAGCATTTAAAACTTTGAAACACGTATCTATTGTCTACGAGCTGTAAATAAATGGTTGCCACCATTAAAGTTCCAACCCTCGTACATAAGATACGGGTAAGACTCTCGAGCATGAATATGTCAACAAATTAGGTGATTTCCGGTCCGACAGACGTGTCGCTTAAGCGGGCAATACTTCCATGAGTACCGCCTGCGATTTCGTGTTAAGCGCAAAACACGGGTAGCGGTGCCAACACTGTTGCAAGCAACCGTCGTTGCCTTCCCCTCACGGCTTCTCTCCCCTCCGCAGCCGTAATGCGACGGCACAGCCGTCCCGACAGCCACCGTGCCAATCGTCAACTTATCGTGGACAAACATAATAGCTTCATAGAGCGCTCTTGCGGATGCGATATATCGAGCCATCGATAGTGATGAAAGTAGCTAAACCGGCATTTTGCCTTTAATAATTTGTGCATCAGCGAGACAATGACAGCGCGTCCCTTCTTCCACTTGCAGGTGCGGCCGGGCTGACCGGAGTTCGCATCCTGGTACCCGAAGCGGTGGCGGTGGGCGACACGGCTCGACTCGCCTGCGACTATGACCTGGAGCAGGCGGCGCTCTACTCCATCAAGTGGTACCGCGGCGACCAGGAGTTCTACAGCTTCGTGCCCAAGGAGGACCCGCCCACCCGGGTCTTCGCCATGGAGGGCGTCAAGGTTGACGTGAGTATTCCGCCGCTCGGCTTCCCTCGTCTTACTGGATCGCCCTCACCAACACAAACATTTAATCTGTTCCACTTTTCAGATGCTTGGCGCTCCACGGTTTCTAACGCTTGACAAACGGAACAAGCGATTGCATTTCATCTCTCTGGTTTTCTCGGCGTCTCTGACGAATGGTGTGTTTCCAGGTGTTCAGCCGAGTAATCTTTTCCATTTTATGCACAGTGCTTCGACGACCGACCCAGCGTTTTTTTTTCTGGTGGTGCGAGTTTTGCTGGTATGTGAACTCAGTATATGGACTCCAGCAAGACAATGAAGTACTGTTGGTCTCGTGGCGCTGTTTATAGCCGAATTTGATTCCTGACGATCCCATCGCCCTTTGATGCTGTTTTGTTTCTCAGAACTTGCAACGATATTCCATGAAATTCACGTTCTCTCAGAATTTCCTGCTCAGATGTGATGGCCGGCGAGATTTCACTAAACGGAGAGCCGGACAAGAAGCGTTATTTGAGTTTAAACCTCAATTGCTGATTATTAGGTTTTCTGAAACTTTTATTTAGACAGACTTCTTCATTATGTTGTCCCAGAATCTTCGCTCTTCCACCACGATACCGTTCTCATCGAATTCATTTCATGATTTTATTCGAGGCAGAGGAACAGCAGATTTGCCTGGTCCTTTTAGACGTGTATTATCCCGTTGATCCTTGTATCTCTCCTCTAGTGTTGTATTATCTTGCTCCAAGTAAAATACACGGCTTCGGAGACCTAAGTCGTCTTTAACATTACGAAAAATACTTTTTATATTAGTTAAAGGGGGCAAAATCCAATGGATGCCATGTTTCCCGAGGAACGTACCGACCTTACCAGATATTGGGCCAGTATAATATAGTTGAGCGATTTTTGGCTTGTTTTCCTCGGTCTCACTGCCAACTTCTTTCTAAGCTTTTGATGATTGTGAGTTTACCGCCAGCTCAGGCTGATAATCTGGGTATTCTTTCCTTGGAAACACCATTCGTAATAATCGAATTATAATTCATGTCATCCTGTTGTGCGCAGCGACTGTTGAATAATGACAATGGAGAAAAGAACGGCAATCGATCGTGAAATTGATCGTTTTATTTCGATTATTACCTAGTCATCCTCAGTGCATATACCAAAAAATAACATTTGTCCAAAGTAACACGTTGTTGGTTGGTGTAGATCGCAAAGGAGTCTAACATGAAGTTTCATGTTCATGTGACACTCCTGTACGAAATACACCAAACAATATTGTTTAACACGTGATTCGTTGAACGAATGACATCTTTTGTTATATGGACTGAAGATGACTAACTAATAGTTGAAATCTAGAACTGCTATAATAAAACGACGGATTGCTGCGGATTGCTATGGATTGCTGTTCTTTCCTCCATCGAATATTCGTACAGTTGCAATTCTTCGGCGAGGCTGCCCTTGCCTGGAAGTTTTCGAGCGCTACGGAGTAGAGTCTTTACCAAGACAGCGTCGGTAATCTAACTTGGCTACAAATAGCAGCGCAAGACCAACAACAGTTTACAGTCTGGTTTTAGTCCAGGCCGCCGAGTAAACATAACAGAAGAAACCACAGCACCTGAAGAAGACAGTTGGGTGTGTCGTCGAATACTGTGCGTAAGATGAAGTAGTAGCGCGGCAGAACATTCAGAAGCACACCATTATGCATCAAGTTATTTTGTTTTAATGTAATACACTGGTACGATTTTTTGGCTCGTTTTAATATTAACAGGCGTTTTATTTCATGTATATCAAAACAAAAGTTACTAAATTGGGCTAAAACTACGTACTTGCTAGAGCACCTCGACCACGCTAGTTTTCACATACAGACACGAAAACGAGGCGGAGCGCTTTAATGAAGTGATATAAGTGAATGAAACCTTCACACAGTCGCTTTTGTGGTAAAAATAGGAGAACAGAGAGGATGGGGTTGGGAGCACGGGAAAGGGACGTTAACTGTTGGTTGAGTTTTGTTTTTGTTGTTGTTGTTGAATATCCCATATCTTGGTATGCTATCTTGTAGAGTACTTAAGTTTAACACGCTTGTAAGAATAAGCTTCATCACCTCTAACAACACAGGTGGAGGATCACTTGCGACACACCTGGTACACAAAATCTACTGTAAACCCTGCAGCAAATTTAGTGTAGGTCAAAGTGGCAGAAATCTCAGTATTAAATAGAGAGAGCAAGTGGATTGTAACAGTCTGGAGAAATACAATAAATTAGCAGCAGCACTTCAGGATAATACAGGCCAATATCAAAAACAGAGGACAACCTGCAAACGCAGCACAAAATCGAAAAAAAGAAAACAGAAGGGAAGAAATACGAATATTCATGCATAATACAGAGAATGAAAATACTTTACCTAGTTGTTATTACTGAAAATGCTGACGGAATCAATAATCGATATCTTGAGCCAAACTTCATCACTAATATGGTGATTATTCAGTACAGTACCAACCGAGTTCTACATCAAGAACATTTGGCGGTTGGCCTATTATTAACAGTACAACGATACATTCATGCAGTATGGTGTAGTGATTCCATGCGAAAATACGAGACAAATTAAGTACGGAATGCAGAAAACGTAAGTAAAAACACTGACATACGTAGATGATTTTAAGTACTTGGTGCACCATACTGTTGCCAAAATACGTTTATGCATACCACACAGGATGTATTGCGCACGTCCACAAGAAAAAAGATGCAGGCTGACATTAGAGCAATAATAATATGATGGTTAATACCAGTGAACGCCACTTCCTTGCCCCTCCCTCTGTCCTTCCTCACTCCCGCCCACAAACCCCCCCCCCGCCCCCTACCATTCATCCTTCTCCCCGCACATTATGTTTTCTAGCATGAAGTGGTTCTGTCGAGATTACATTAGAAGTACTTTGTAAATTATCGAATATGCGGTTTAAAATTATGTAATTATGTTAGTTTTCATGAGCGCGAAATAAGAAACAAGATGGTGAACGAAATAAGCTCAAAACTCGTAGCAGTGAATTGGATTAAAACAAAATAAATAATTTGAATGACAGAATTACTTAACCAATAATTGGTTTGCAATAGTTACGATACCTGCGCCTAGTCACTATGGCTACAGTAAATACTTTTAATCTTCGTACAATCGATTATTCGACCTGTGTTCGGGATTAGATCATCAACAGGAATCCCTAATTACATACGATTACCCCTAAAGTGATGCTAAAAGATAGCTTTGCCAAAAACGTGAGAATACGATTGTTGTAAAACTTCCTCCAGTTCATAACGGGGTTGGTACAGCAAGCAGTACCTATGACATGAAAAAATAAGCAGTCTTGGTTGCAGTGTTAACATTTTTATTATTTCCGAATGATGCGTTTCAGCATTATTCAGGCACCGTCGCATAGCTCTACAGAAGGAATAAAAACTTCATAATAGTGGTGTGACCTTATTTATTGAGATGGGATTACCAAGAAAATACACTGCTGGCCACCGTAAATGCAACACCAAGAAAGACAAGAGGTAGCACAACAAAATTTATTTTGTAGATAACATGTTGACCAAGTATCAAATGATTACGTTTACAGACGTCTGTGACATGTGGTTCCTGCCAGAATCAGTAGCCAGAGTAGCCGCCATTGTTGGAGATCACCGCTGCCACACGTCTCGGCATTGAGTCAAAGAGACGTTGGATGTGTTCCTGGGGTACAGCAGCCCAAGCAGCTTCCACACGTTGCCAGATATCATCTGGTGTGGCAGCTGGGGATGTAATCTGGGTCACTCGTTGAGCAACCATGGACCACATGTTTTCTATCGGCGAAAGATCCGGAGAGCGAGCCGGCCAGGGAAGCACTTCAATCTGGTTATTGGCGAAGAACCTTTGGACAATGCGTGCCACGTGAGGTCGCGCATTATCCTGTTGAAATATGGCTGTGACCGAGCCCTGAAGGTAAGGAAGGACAACTGGCTCCAGCACCTCGGATATGTAGCGCCGGCTATTTAAAGTACCGGCAATGCGTACTAGAGGCGTGCGAGAGTAATATCCAATACCGCCCCATACCATAATACCCGGTGCAAGACCAGTGTGGCGGTGCATAGTGCAGCTGTCCAGCATCCTCTCTCCACGGTGTCTCCACAATCGAATCCGACCATCGTGGTGCTGCAAACAGAAGCGTGCCTCGTCAGTAAAGACAACGTCATTCCATTCTGCCGTCCACATCCGTCTGTCATCACATCAATGGCGACGGAGACGTCTGTGGTTCTGCGTCAATGGTAGACGAAACAATGGCCGTCTTGCGGACAGACCAATCTGCTGCAAACGGCGTCGAATGGTACGCGCAGACACTGGATGATGCGTTACAGACGCAATGTGCTGTGCTACGGTTCGGGATGTCACTGAGCGATCCGTCACTGCCATGCGCACAATTTGCCTATCAGCACGTGCAGTGGTGCACCGAGGTGAATGCGATCGACCACGTCGGTCCGTCGTACCCTCCTGCATCCAACGGTCACATATCCGCATTACAGTTGTTTGGTTTCGTCCAACACGACTAGCGATTTCTCTGTATGATAATCCACAATCTCGGTAAGCCACTATCCTTCCTCTGTCGAACTCGGATACTTGATCAAACGATGCTCGCTGTTGTCTACGAGGCATAACTGATCGTCTTGTGAAACAACCACAAGGTAAACACACGTGCCGAACGTACACTCGTCGAAATCGCCAAGCCTTAAATGGCGCTATGAGGTGGCGCCACAGGCGCGCGTGATGTGCGTCTGCGCTGAAATTCTAATCAGTTGCATATCTCATCGCTGCAAACTCATGGTGTAAATTTCACTTGATTCGGATGCTTCCGTCAGGGTGTTGCATTTACGGTGGCCAGCAGTGTATTAAACAACTTACTGATATTTGATAGCGATGGGTACATGGAATACCGCGCTTAAAATGTCCCAGTAGGTAAATATCCCTTGTCAAAGCTTTAAAAACAATGCGCGGTGTCCTACAAAATATAATAAAACAGAAGATCGCCGAAAGGTATTTTTGAGGAGAATGTAACCTCCTTAGTTAACAGACTAACAACCCACACTGCAAATAAAAAGGAAGCAGCAGACCACGTTATTACGGCATGTGATGCAGTCCAATCCCTGATCCCGTTTGGCTTACATTGGACTGCGTCACCAGCCGTAATAAGGTAATCTGCTGCTTCCTTCTTAATTTCCGCGGGCAGAGACCTGACTGGCTAACTTCAATGCTAATTAACTCGGAAACTGCGCGAAGTATTGAATTTCTTTCTTCGCAATTATTTATCAGTACAACCAGCCATATAATGCCCTTACAAGCTTTTGAGACTGGTTCAGGCCACCCTGTATATCTTGAGACCGCGTAACACACGCGCACAAATTCCCTCAATAGATTCATCCATTACTTTCAGAATAAGGCAACTAGCAACTTCCAACGAACTTGAATCATAACTTCAAAAATTTTGTAAACATTTTATCGCTTAAAATCTCATAAAATAATGAAATAAAAGTTGTTTGCCGCTGTCTGGCTGTATTTGACTTTTTCATTAAGCTCTCGCTGAATAATCCTAAACCAATAAAACATCTATAGTTAATGGTTTGCTTTTCTAACGTTGAAAGTTCTACGCGCTTAACATCAAATATTTAACACACAAACCCATTTGTAAAGTAATCAGATATCTGAAACTGTTTTACACGTGGGATTTGGATTACTTAAAGTAGTGGGAGTGGTGGGGTTACTTACGCTTACGTAATTTACACTGATCTCGCACCCAACACGTCTGCATTCTATGACCGCCCAATTTGGTGTGCTTTGTCTTTTAACTTAACAGGGCCCGCCAGCCGAATGGAAGACTGCAAAAGAGGACGATTTCTTATAAGCCAGTCGGATGTGCCTGTTGCTGAGTTCTCAAGTTATTTTTATCCATCAACGGGAGAGAAGGAAACTTGTTAATTTATAAGGCAACAACATCACGTGTTTTACTACAATGCAAATGCGTGACAGTTTCTTTCTTTTTTTTCTTTTTAGTTAGAAGCCACTGCTCACAATAATTCATTCTAAATGTCTCTACCCCTGAACGAGCGTGAATGCTCTAGCTTACGTACAAAGTTATTTAGCCATTAACACTTTAACCGGTTGTTGACACATACACTTCCATTGTAATATTCCTGGTGATGGGCTAGTCGAGAATGCCAATTGAATAATAACTAATCTGTACGCAGTTTATGTTTATGAAAGTCTCACATAGCAATTAAATTCGTTCCTAGCAGAGTATGATGTGTTTTGATTTCCAGGTGATAAGGTGAGTGCTACATATCTAACTTATCTAGAACAATCTTGCAACGTTTATGTTCATAGACTGGCGAGATTTTCACCGCGTCTTCAAAATTGTCGACGTAATCTTTTGCTTCCTCTCAGCTACTGAGAACATTTTAGGGCATCTACATTTATTACACTTTGCGTACTTACTGCGATGTTGATTACGCACTATAAGTGATTTGCAACACATAATAGCCACCCCAAGACTCATTAACATAAAATTTGTTTCTGCCTTTGGTGCTGCCAACTTATTGTGTGTAATGGAAAAAAGAGCACGCAGGTTTAACACTATCTCGGCAGCTATGAACATATATTTTACATCCGTAATTTTTGACTCAGCAACGAGAGGTTCAGTATAAGCAGAAAATATCGGTTTGCCATACATGAGTATTGTCTTCCATGATATCAAATATTTCGGTAGATTTGAAAGTATTTATTGTAACTTATACTCAACACCAATAGCTTCTATGAAGAACCATTTTGCTTATGAAACCAGTTTCACTCGTTGGGCGTCGTCATCTGCTGTGTAATCTTCTTATCAAATCAGAATATCTGCATGTTTTTAGACGGCATGGTTGCATTCATACACAGCTGTAGATATTTTATAATTTTTCTGTGAGTTATGATCGTTTACGGTTGAAATTGCGTAAATAAACCGATTCTTCATCCAGCTGTTGCTCGATCGACTTTCAGTATACGCACCTTGCCATTAAGGAGTGGTTAAGGTAAGTGTACGACAATGTTAATAGTTACAAGATATTGGCTAGTAGCAAACTGATAGATTTTAAACAGACAGATTCTGAAAGATACTGGGCTCATGCAGGAAATTGTACCAATTATGGCCATACAGTAATTGATAAACATGTTGTTCACTTCTCAGCGGAAGCATTAAGCAGTAATGATTACTTTGATTTCTTGTCAACGGAAGGTTTAAACAGCAGAGATTACTTCTTACATTCGGTTCCTTACTTACGTTATTTAATCATGCGTTAAATGGAAATGTGTCGTAACGGCACATAATAAAACGGAAATCCAAAACTTGTAATTGGAGATAATGTACCAGAAGTGTTGTAGTAGTGCTCGGACTCCAAAATTTTATCTCAGTTATTTCCGAAATAGATTAATAAGGACCAAAGTCTGTCATTTCTGCTCTGTTTCTCTGTTTCTTAGTCTTCATAATTTAATAACCTACTGCACCGCTTGTAGTGTGCAAATACGATTCAGCACTCTTGCTTCAACCTCTGTGATCGTAACATCGACTTTAAAAAAGCGATAGTGCGAGCACGGGAAAAACTTCCTCGTCACTCCTACATTTCTGTTTGCCATACCGCCTTCGTAACGGTCTTGGAAAACATTGTCGTAAAAGAAATGCGGGCGATGTTTACCATTACCAAGAAAAACGTTCTGAAATTGACTGTTACATGCTAGGCGATAAATATATTTACAAATATAGTGATTCGTTGAAGGTTCCACCTTACTGATAATAAGGCTTCTTTTCATTTCACTGAGTTCCCAGTTATAAAAAAGACTAACAATTTTAGTCTTGTAGACACTTTCCTTTCGTCGAGCAGGGGCAACATATCTGTTAAACAAAATACAAAGACGTTTTAACTTTGGCGTAAATGAAGTTTACATCATACTATTCACGAATTTCTGTCGATACTGCTGTGAAATAGTTTACAAATAAATTTATAAAAAATGAGATACATGAATGTCCCACCATCTTACTTAAGGGATCAAAGAAAAAGACCGTGTGACAGTGTTATTGGATATAATGGGCCTACATACGTAAATGCAAAGTTTACCTTCTACCTAACACGATAAAGTATTAGTTATTTTCTCAATAACGTAACGTGATGTTTGAAGGATAAATCAAATTTGCTTGATATCTATGGACCCTATAGCGTTATGGCAAACTAATGTGTACGAAGTAAAGTCAGATGGTACCGAACAAGCAGCCTACGTGTTGTTTTCACGTCGCCTGTACGGAGAACCATTGCTTGAGCTCCTTCAACTAACGGAGTGCCATTGTGGGTATGTATTAACGGCTGTGTAGCTTCGCGTCTCGTTATTGTGGTAATGGTTGCCTTAAATCCGAATAACGGACTTTTAGATGCTTTCATGTATGAATTAATTAATTAATGATCTAGGTTCGCTGATGAATATTCTACATTAGTGATAATTTTAATCAGAATAAATTACTACCTAGTAGCAAAATGCGGATATAAAATGTAGACTGGCAATGGCAAGGAAATCGTTTCTGAAGAAGAGAAATTTGTTAACATCGAGTATAGATTTAAGTGTCAGGAAGTCGTTTCTGAAAGTATTTGTATGGAGTGTAGCCATATATGGAAGTGAAACATAGACGATAACTAGTTTGGACAAGAAGAGAATAGAAGCTTTCGAAATGTGGTGCTACAGAAGAATGCTGAAGATAGGGTGGGTAGATCACGTAACTAATGAGGAAGTATTGAATAGGATTGTGGAGAAGTTTGTGGCACAACTTGACTAGAAGAAGGGATCGGTTGGTAGGACATGTTTTGAGGCATCAAGGGATCACAAATTTAGCATTGGAAGGCAGCGTGGAGGGTAAAAATCGTAGAGGGAGACCAAGAGATGAATACACTAAGCAAATTCAGAAGGATGTAGGTTGCAGTAGGTACTGGGAGATGAAGAAGCTTGCACAGGATAGAGTAGCATGGAGAGCTGCATCAAACCAGTCTCAGGACTGAAGACCACAACAACAACAACAGTAGCAAAATGCGTCACTTAGATGAGGAAATCGTGAGGTAAACGTTGTGCATTGGATTGACGCTGGATGACGAAAGCACAGTTCACTAATGTGGTAGATATTCCCAGGTACTGATTGACATCGATGGCATAGAGACAAGGTTAAGAATCAGCAACGTTAATTACGACGAAAGTACGACTATATTCTCATACAAACCATCGATGACTCAGTAATCATCCAGAGTACTTACAATGTAAGAAAATAAAACATGTCATTTACTGTTTATTGTAACACTGTTTTGTTGATTTCATCTTTTAGAATGCTGCTGAAGATCGTCCTATAACCAGTTCAGCGAGACTCCTAATAAATAATCACATTACAGTGGTTTGGTAAATACAGTGTATCAGAAATGAATTCATTAAATTTATTCTGGCTGTCGAGAACCTTTTTTTTAATTTATTAGAATTCTCCGCTTCAGATAGCTAAATAACTACGCTGTTTCAAGTACTTGAATGTGTGTCTGTTTTCCGAATGAAGTACCTACCCGTAAATATTCGTTGTTACGTAATTAAAAATTTTTGTGAAGAGATGAATGTCACCAAACACATATCTATATTACCCATTCACGAAATTGGTACAG
Organism: Schistocerca nitens; assembly: GCF_023898315.1. Lineage (NCBI taxonomy): Eukaryota > Metazoa > Arthropoda > Insecta > Orthoptera > Acrididae > Schistocerca > Schistocerca nitens. Next base: position 77,337,799 of record NC_064614.1, read on the forward strand.
GTGACCATTTATAATTAACGTGGTACTCACAACACATTATCTTGTGAAATACTCTCTGCTGATGTTTGAATTGATCTCATCTACTCAGATAATTGATTTTGGAGGACTCCACTGGAATTCTGCAAATGAGCCAGCTGAATAAAAATGGTGCACTTCATAGCACTGTTTCAAAAGCATGCGTCTGATTGCAGTCTAATGAATTGATATTTCACATTTTCTGTACTTCCATTTTCACCACTACGTTTACCTAACGGCAATGAACAGACAAAGCAGTCCTTATATTAACCATAGTAACAAGATTTTCGGTACAATGTTCACGTGCTTCTTTTGCTTGTTGAGTAGCTTATTACGAGTATGATGTCAACATCTGAAGAGATGTGACTTCTTGTGATAAACCGCAAAAGTTTGTTGACAGGACTTTGGCGCCGAAAACTGTTCACAAAGTAACTGTTTTTCATTTATATTGCTACTCAGCCGAAATGAGTGCAAGCTATTCAGTGTTCACTACAAAGCTCTAGACAGTAATTCCTTCCATTTCTCTAGGTATGGACTCTTTCATTTAGTCTCGATTTCCAAAAGTGTCTATGTCATTCAGCGATATTTCTGTTGCGACTTCGGATGTCCGATAGACTTAAACAGGTACACTCAATCAGATACTAGAAGCAGATCCTTGGACTCTCATGACCGAGCACATGACTTACCCACCATTCCATTAAATGTTGCAGTTTGAGTAGTTAAAATCGTATCGGAACACACCGCGAAAGCTTAGCTCGCTGTGAGATGGGCTTCAATAGCCCTTGGTAATTGACGCGGAATGTATCATTATCGATTTCTAAATAACGTTGAACATTCTGGGGTGAAATTTATAACGCAACGCAGTCAGATGACATGTTCGACAGAACAGACAACACTTGTCTTAACGCAGATAGAGCATACATTTACATAAAATAGAGAATGGGGAAAGAAACGGAAGGGATGGGGAGGAATTAGTGACACAAGGCTTTGTGGTAATATAATGCGAAAATTGAAAACTTGTGCCACATTGATACTCGAGTAGCGTTCCGCTACAAGTCTCTAATTTTCTCCATTGCATTACCACAATGCCCTGTGTGGCTGGAACTCATGAATTTCCATGAGTTTCTTTCCTTTCTTTTCCCATTTTCTAGTTCATACAGATGTTCAAATGTTTCTGTATCCGTGACACCAATTGCACTGAACTGCATTAGACGCTAGAAACATTTTATAGTTGCTTCTGTTGTTAGATTCATATTTTCAGGTAATATATACATCATTGGAGAGGAAGGCCACAGTAAGGAAAGTTTAATTACAAATGGAGAAATATGAGTGAAATTGAAGCCTAAAGGAGGAACACTTTATTTTATATATTTTTTCCTTCCATGTGAAAAAGGCTGCAGCTTCGACCAGTGCAGTAATCTGCCGGATTTAAGTCCCTAAGCTCGTCTTCGTTAAGCGCTAAAGAGCGAACAGTAATTTCCAAATCACTTCCCGGCAAAGTGGCTGCCTGCGAAGGCAAAACGGCTCCGGCCGGCCTCGCCAGTGCCGAGATTCTTTAGAACAAGTCACCTCACGTTGACGGCCTTTTAGCTGCAAAATACAAATTAGATATTCACCGGTCCGAAACGCAATTATGCAGGCAGCGGCGCATGAATATTCGAGGAGCACAAGAGGGAGTGCGCGAGAGAGTGAGTGAGTGGGGAGGGAATAAGTGGGGAAGGGGGGGGGGGAAGGGGAGGGGGAGAGAGGCAGCAGGCGACGGAAGTTGCAGTGTGCGTGCGAGGGAGACCAGTTGCTGCTGCGTCCGACGACGCGCCACGCACAGTGCGTGAGAACCGCCGCGTGCGTAGCGCGCAGCGCACGGGTGGCCTCATTAAAAGAGTTTCCCGGCTGGTGGCCGATGCCGCGCGCTGAAAAGAGTCGTATGAATTTCTGTTTGTATCGGACTTTTAATTACGGCTGCTGGGAGGTTCGACGGTATAACCAACCCTCGTCCAAACCCCGCACCCCTCCAAAAAAAAAAAAAAAAAAGGAAAAAAAACGTATCTCTGACACGAGCGATTCGGCGTTAATGGTCACACCTTGTTCCGGCGTCGGCGAAGAATTTTAATCACGCTTCGGTCTACCGTAGAAGTATTTCGTTTCTAATGTACGAATTCCCTTTCAGCACGTCTGTGACGTTGGATATTTCGTAGTAATCAGTAGAAAATAGTTTCTAAGGAATTCTCTGACGAAAATTATCTGGGTCTACACTTCTCAACGGCCTCAGCGTCCAAACGCAAGCTATGATATCACCAAAACGAATAGAAATACACTCCTGGAAATGGAAAAAAGAACACATTGACACCGGTGTGTCAGACCCACCATACTTGCTCCGGACACTGCGAGAGGGCTGTACAAGCAATGATCACACGCACGGCACAGCGGACACACCAGGAACCGCGGTGTTGGCCGTCGAATGGCGCTAGCTGTGCAGCATTTGTGCACCGCCGCCGTCAGTGTCAGCCAGTTTGCCGTGGCATACGGAGCTCCATCGCAGTCTTTAACACTGGTAGCATGCCGCGACAGCGTGGACGTGAACCGTATGTGCAGTTGACGGACTTTGAGCGAGGGCGTATAGTGGGCATGCGGGAGGCCGGGTGGACGTACCGCCGAATTGCTCAACACGTGGGGCGTGAGGTCACCACAGTTCATCGATGTTGTCGCCAGTAGTCGGCGGAAGGTGCACGTGCCCGTCGACCTGGGACCGGACCGCAGCGACGCACGGATGCACGCCAAGACCGTAGGATCCTACGCAGTGCCGTAGGGGACCGCACCGCCACTTCCCAGCAAATTAGGGACACTGTTGCTCCTGGGGTATCGGCGAGGACCATTCGCAACCGTCTCCATGAAGCTGGGCTACGGTCCCGCACACCGTTAGGCCGTCTTCCGCTCACGCCCCAACATCGTACAGCCCACCTCCAGTGGTGTCGCGACAGGCGTGAATGGAGGGACGAATGGAGACGTGTCGTCTTCAGCGATGAGAGTCGCTTCTGCCTTGGTGCCAATGATGGTCGTATGCGTGTTTGGCGCCGTGCAGGTGAGCGCCACAATCAGGACTGCATACGACTGAGGCACACAGGGCCAACACCCGGCATCATGGTGTGGGGAGCGATCTCCTACACTGGCCGTACACCACTGGTGATCGTCGAGGGGACACTGAATAGTGCACGGTACATCCAAACCGTCATCGAACCCATCGTTCTACCATTCCTAGACTGGCAAGGGAACTTGCTGTTCCAACAGGACAGTGCACGTCCGCATGTATCCCGTGCCACCCAACGTGCTCTAGAAGGTGTAAGTCAACTACCCTGGCCAGCAAGATCTCCGGATCTGTCCCCCATTGAGCATGTTTGGGACTGGATGAAGCGTCGTCTCACGCGGTCTGCACGTCCAGCACGAACGCTGGTCCAACTGAGGCGCCAGGTGGAACTGGCATGGCAAGCCGTTCCACAGGACTACATCCAGCATCTCTACGATCGTCTCCATGGGAGAATAGCAGCCTGCATTGCTGCGAAAGGTGGATATACACTGTACTAGTGCCGACATTGTGCATGCTCTGTTGCCTGTGTCTATGTGCCTGTGGTTCTATCAGTGTGATCATGTGATGTATCTGACCCCAGGAATGTGTCAATAAAGTTTCCCCTTCCTGGGACAATGAATTCACGGTGTTCTTATTTCAATTTCCAGGAGTGTAGTTCCAAAATACTCATAAACAGGATATTTGTAAGAGAATATGTGTATTTCGAACACACATATTTCTCAAACTATAAGACTGTGACGGTACAAAACCCCGTTACAAGTTGAATATTTCTAGTATGCAAGGATTGCTTTGTGGAGAGCGAGCGCGCTACATGGAGCGCGATTCGCGGAAGCGCGTGGCGCACCCGCGCGAGATTTGCAACGGTCGGAGGGATGGTCTTCGCCGCCGGGGAGTGGCCACGTGGCCCACAGCTTGGGGCATTGTCTGGTTTTTCGCGCATTACGTGAAAACTATGTAACTTATGGTGAAGAGCGATGTTGCAATGGATTGTGGTCAGCAATATGCACCTTCTGAAAGATCGATCTTTATTTAAAGTCACGAGACGTAAAAGTTATAGTAACCTCAAAATCGGTGAATATCACGAATACTGAAAGATTAATAAAAATAGTAAATAACAACTTACAGGAATGAGTGAGCACTCATTGAAGGGGGTAAGACGTCAAACGGGCCGACTTGGAGCAGGAGAGGCACCACAGGACATTTTAATTTCCACTGTCTATAATTTTACAAGTAAATTCATAAAACTTTGTCAGCATGACCAGGAAGGATTGAGGACTCACACTCATAGCAGTGGAAGTTCAAAAACGTAGCAAAATACCCTTTTTCACATGTGAAAATTCATCATTTTTTCACTTACCACTGGCTGCATTTGTTTCTGTGGATACACTTTTCTTCCTAAGTAAGAGAGATTCTTCGATGAATTTTGCACAGAATACAAGCAGTACTTACAGGTGATGGAAACTCTAGAATTTTCCAAATCTATTAAAAACTGTGGTAAAAATTGAGATAATTAACTATAAAATCGTAGTTTTTCTAAACTTGAAGTTTGAAATGTAACAGTTCATTCATTTTTTAATAAATTAAATAAAATCCAGAGTTTCATACACATGTAACTATAGTTTGTATGCTGTGCAAAATTCATCGAAGAATCTCTCTTACTTAGGAAGAAAAGTGTAGCTATAGCAACAAATGCAGCCAGTAGTAAGTGAAAAAATTATGAAATTTCACATGTAAAAAAAATGTATTTTGTTACGTTTCTGAGCTTCCACTGCTATGAGTATGAATCCTGAATCCTTCCTGATCATGCTTTCAAAGTTTTATGAATTTATTTGTAAAAGTATAGACAGTGGAAATTAAAATGTCCTGTGGTGCCTCTACTGCTCCAAGTCGGCCCGTTTGACGCCCCATCCCCCTTAAAAACGTTTCGGCATAGCGGGTCGAGTGCTGTAGTCATATGTTAAGATTCATAAGTAATTAACCCTGTAAAGAGCAATAAACAAAGTTTGAGGGAAAATTGTTTATAAAATTCTGTAGAAAATTCATGACGTAAAGAACGGCACGTGGGTGGCATCACACGTATTTTAAACTAGTTAAGTTATACTATACATTTTACTTGCAATGGTTTTCATTCTTTGCAAATTATTATTAACATTTTTCGCCCATAATTAATTAATTATATATGGAGGTTTTGAGCAGCGCAATGTGTAGATCGCTATAGATTACGTCTAAAAACGGTGCTATATGCAGTTCTATGTTAAAACTTTGCAGCACAGATGTAAACAAACAAATTTCCGCTAAGTGGCAAAATTTTGCAAAAACTAAAACTTGATTTACGGGCGATAGAATAATCCTAGAAATTAATGTAAAATAGTAGATAAGATGTACATTTTAGCGCGGTTCCGGTGGTGTACTTATTTCTGTCGAGGGATGTATGTATCAAAATTTGTAACCTTAATTGGTGAGATTGGTACTTGCATAACCAGGGGGTGGACAACCAAGCCTACATAAGCGAGCGGCCATCTTGGCCAGGGGTCAGTCGTTGGTCAGTCGTTTTGGAGGATAGGTGGCGAGCAAGCCCATCTTGAGGGTGGCCCATGTGGTCGCTTGAGTATTCTTTTTCGCGCCGATTTATTTCGACAAAGAGTATTGTTCAATAGTGCAAATGTCCAAGCATATATTTGTGTGAGTATCTACATCGTCGTAGGTGAACATGTGGCGAACTGTGATTTCGCGCCAAAAGTGTTACAACAAAGAGGACAGTGGGACTTGCGGTCCTGTTCTAATTGATTGAGTAATTTTCGTTTATAGCAGCCGGCATTACTGCTATTGGTGGCTCGGAGTCAAATTATTATTAAAGTGAAACTGTAAACCTTCTCACTAGTGCTAATTTCATTGTGTAAAAGAAAAGGACAACGCCAATAAATAGTGATTGAGCTGTGTCGTGAAAAACTGATTTTAGTATAATAATCGCCTAATTCCTGTTCCCTAGCATAAACTGTACTTATGTCTGAGTGAATAATTAATTCAAAAACTACAACAAATGTGCGGGTGTGTAAGTGTACTAATGCACCAGTTGTGGAAATAATCCCCTGAGACTTACGTGAGAGCAAAAATTTGCAATAACATTCTTTAATCAACATTTGTATATGCACATTGGTGTGCACTCTGCAACCGCACTTTATTATTTAACCGCCCGGTCGCAAGACCTACAACTATCAAACTTGGGATACATATTTACGAATCTCTCAAGTCTAGATTACGGAAGTTCAATATGTCCTCGCCCAGCGACACGAACAATATCATGTCGGTGCTCGATTTTTACCCACACTCAGTAAGCGTATCCATCGTCACTGACACTATAGCAGTACGGATCCGGTTTTTCTACTCCTCAAGGTTCCGTGGTAGTGTTGGCGCATAAACGTTTTCCTTAATGAAATCGCACAACAAGAAGGCACAGTGTGCCAAATATGGTACGTTGGAAAGCAGTCTGAATTCGTGCGACATATTCAACGGAAACGCGAATACGGCGAGGACTCCTTCCGTTGCATACACTTCCTGTGACTTCAAATTGTCGATCACATCTGCGAATGTTCCATCCATTAGGAGAATCAGTTTGGTACCTGCAGCTGAAATGTCTTTGCACTGTAATCACGGAATTGCACTTCGCAAACTCGAAAACACCACATTATTTCTGCTGCGAAGTAGGCACTGTGCAACGTGTGACGGTAATCAAGAAAACAGAAGACAACAGACATCTAGCGGCAATGCATACAAACTAGACATTGTGTTCGTTCCTCCATAACCGAGCCGCAGCGCAGTGATTCACAGTTTTGACAACTTAACATTTTTTAATACCTGCATTGTTGTTGAAACATCCTGTACATACGAGGGGCGTTTGAAAAGTCCGTGCAAAGTCCGAGAGATGGCACCACCGGCGCTTGATGAGGTCATGTTTAGTTAGTAGCATCTTTGGAAAGAACGCACACCAAGTTTCAGTCGTATTGGTCTATTTCTTTGTGTTTGCCATTCGTGTGAATCAAGGAAGTCGAGTGATTGTCAAAAAATGAACGCAAAATAATTTCGTGTAGTGATTAAACATTAGTTTATGAGAGGCAAAATGTCTCAAGAGACTGAAGAGAAGCTTGATAAACATTACGGCGACTCTGAACCTTCGATCAGAACAGTTTATAAGTGGTTTCAAAATTTTCGGATTGGCCATATGCCCAAAGTAATGCTGAACGTTCTGGACGCCCTGTGGAGGTTACGACTCCAGAAATCATTGATAAAGTCCATGATATTCTGATGAATGACAGAAGAGTTAAGGTGCGTGAGAGTGGTAGTGGAGTGGGCATCTAGAATGGTCAGGTATATAATATTTTTCTTAAACATTTGGACATGAGAAAGCTATTCGTAAGATGGGTTCCACGATTGCTCGCGCTTGACCAAAAACGGATTCGTGTGAATGTTGGAAGGATGGTTTGCAGCTGTTCAAAGTGTCGTTTCGTACTGTGGATGAAACAAGGATACATTACTATACTCTTGAGACCGAACAACAACCTAAACAATGGGTTACCAAGGGAGAATCTGCACCAAAAAAGGCGAAGATCATTCCTTCGGCCGGAAATGTTATGGCGACTTCTTATGGGATTCGAAGGAATAGTCCTCATCGACTATCCGGAAAAGGGTACAACTATTACAGGTGCATATTATTTATCGTCACTGGGCCATTTTAAAACCGAGCTGCAAGAAAAGCACCGGTGATTGGACCGCAAAACAGTCCTTTACCATCACGACAATGCACCAGCACACACCTCAGCAGTTGTGGTCGCAAAATTATTGGAAACAGGATTCCAACTCGTTTCACATCCCCCCTATTCTCTAGACTTGGCTCCCTCGGACTACTATTTGTTCCCCAATGTCAAGAAATGACTGGCGGGACAAAGATTTTATTCAAACGAGGCGGTGACTGCAGCAACTAATAGCTATTTTGCAGACTTGGACAATTCCTATTAGTCGGAAGGGATCAAATAATTAGAACAGCGTTGGACGGAGTCTAAAAGGAGGCTATGTCGAAAAATTAAAAAATAGGTTTAACCCAAACACGTAAGTAGTTTTTATTTTTCCAAGGATTTTTCAAACGCCCCTCGTGTACTCGCATATCAAATTTAAAAAAAGGATCAAATCTACGTAACCACTGTCTAGAACAACAAGTCAAGTGAAACTGGCAATTCTTCCAAAACAATTGATGAAAGCAGATTTTGCTCGATAATTAATTATGACACTAGCAAGAAATCGAAGACTAAAAACGGCTTGTACAAAGTTTGGGAGAAGCGGAGGACCAAAGCGTTCGAGATGTCGTCTCATAGAGTGTCCCCGAGAGGATCTCCACAGAATCGTCAAGGAAGAAATTCTGCACCAGTCCGCGACTCACATTCTCTAGCGGGTGTACATACTAAATAGAAGAGAATAAAGAGCGAGATACAGCTTACAATGAAGCACTACTCATTCAGCATTTTCAAATTAGCTTTGAATTGTAAATTCTGTAAGGACAGTTGCTGCTCTTGCCCAATATCTTCACACCATTCTCTCCGTGATGCATTATATATTATGTCACCCTCTTCCCTCTCCCTTTTACTTCTCCAGCCTGATCTTTGCCTCTTCTCTCAAATTTACTATAGTTTTCTTTTTATTTCACTCTCTCTTTCTGAGATTATAGTCAGAAATCGTACCTCAATATGCTAAATAACACTTTGATAACAGCCGACTTATCCTTTCTGTTTATTAAGGGATATATCCCGTCACTGCTACGACAGGTACAGAGTGATGCATTAGTCCAAGGTTATGGGACACTGTGCGCGGTTCTATGTGGGAAATGTGCGGGATGTGGTTATTCATATACGTAAGCCACGCAAAATTGCGTGGGTGGCGCGGCATTTATGCAAATAGCGCACCTAGAAATCGGCTTTAATTAAAGGCCAGGGCGTACGTATACATTGAGTTGGCCACAATGCAATTCAATTAGTTCACACAGACGATGAAGGCGGGGAATGATAGAATTTGTGGATGTTGCCATATTAAAATTTATTCCATTAATGATGCACACATAACTTATGATTGCATAAGCATTGATCGCAAATTATTTTGCACGAACTTGCAGTTTCGTTACTGCAACATGTAGCTGGAGTCTGCCCAAACAAATACTGCTCATCAAGTCACTCCTATGAAGCTCAGGGTCGACACAAAGCGTGTTTCTTTCCTGTTACAAACAAAGTGATATTTAAAGCGGAATTATACCAGTCCATTTGTTAGAGCATCACAAATTAGTCTAGTGCGATATTCGTTTTATCGGTGTGTGTCAACAGAAATGAGGAATAAGTATACTCCAACGACAGCACTGCCCTGGCCCACGCGGCCTGCAGCCGCCACGCAGCAGCGTTTCTCATTCGCAAGTGTACTTCCTTTTGTTCTAAATTTTTATAGACTGAACAATAGTAGAAAGTTCCGGACCCCAACCTTCCTAATCCCAACACAGTTCTTGCTCTTCCACTCAATTCGTTTCTTTTTCTCTTGGGTCTTGTTCGTATTGTATATGACGCTTGTTTCCCTATAATTTGCACCTACCTTCGAACTTCTACCACCATTTTACATTGTCCAACATTTTCTTGTATACGATGAATTCTTAACTCGTGTTTCCATTACCAAGGGCAACGTGAGAGCTGCTTGAGTTGTGCCTTGACCTCTCGTAAAGCCAAACTAATAGTTATCTAATAGATCCTCACTTTCATTTTCGGTTCTTTTGTGTATGTCATTCGTGTCAATACAGTCTTTCCAAATTGGATCTTCTGGGTGATTCTTTTGATCTTCAGTCTGCTCCTCATCATTGCTAAGTTGTGATCTGTGTCTCCGGGTACTCCTGGCTTCTCCTTCTATCCACTATCTGATTTCGGACTCTATGCATGATGTTACCAGCTTGGAAATTTCTTGTGTCAAGGCCTTCTCCAAGAACACGTCCTTATCCTACAACACTCACTACCACTAGCTGCAGTTTATTGCAAAACTCAGTTCGTCTTTCTCCTCTTTCATTTGTATGATGAAGCCCATATTCTCCAGTTCATCTGTTGTCTATTCCTTTCCCTAATAGAGCGTTCCTATCTCGCACGGTTATTAGATCTTCTTTTACATACCACATTACATGTTCAAAATTCCCAGATGCTTTCTCTGGCTGTTGAGCTTTTGCTTTCACCGTCAGAATATATACGTGAACTGCTTCTGTTGGTGTTGGTTTCATGCCAATTCTTATCCAAATGTCCTGTCATTGAACTGTTCAGAGCAGCCCTTTCTCTGCCCTACCTTTCTATTTTTGGAAGAATCCCACTCGTGTTACACGATTTTGTGCTCCTGTTGATATTACGCTATACTCGTGTGACCTTTACTTATTTCAATTTATTAAATTTATCCTCCTGTAGACTGAGCCCTACATTTCTGTTTTTGAAGAATCCCACTCGTGTTACACGATTTTCTGCTCCTGTTGATATTACGCTGTATTCGTCTGACCTTTACTTATTTCAATTTATTACACTGATCCTCCCGTAGACTGATCCCTTGCGTTACCAGAACACCGCTATCCTATCGTTGATTATTAATTGTTTTTCTCTTCTCTCGGGAGATGCGTCTCGGGAACTAACCCTTAACTCGCGAGGTGACTTTTCTGTAACCTATACTACGAGGTGGAGTCTCTGGGACCCTTATGTTTGAACCTAGATTTAATGCAAAAATCATATGAAATTTTTATTTTATGCTACATAACATTTATTTTCACAATTATTAAAGTGTAGTTTAAATGCTTCTACTTTATTTTTTTGCATTAAACAAAGCCTACAGCATTTTACTATTTATCACACAAAAGGACACAATTTTGTGTGGTTATTTTAAATAGTACACGTAAATGGACTATTAGAGGACTGAATTTTACATTCTGAAAAATTATACAATGTCTGTAGAAAATAAATTTCCAATGGAATTTAATTACAGGGTTTAAATTTGTGCATAAAGATTCCACTCGATAGCTACAAAAAGAAACTGTGTCAGATTCACAAACATTGCTGGCAACTACATTTTTCTTAGCACTACTCAGAACACATACGATTTCAACAGACACTGTAAGTATTTCATTGAAGAAACAACAATTCCCCATGACAGCTCTCCTGAAATTCTTCCTCTGAATGATACTCTTGTTTGGTAGCAGAACTGTAATCACTGGCTAATGTAAAATCTTCGCCTTTTTCGTTCACTTCTTGATCCATATCACTGACACCTTCCTCCATGGACCGACTTATAATTTCATCAGAGTCGAGAAAGTTAAAACTGACATACTCGTGTGAACACATTTTGAGCTATATGGTACCGTACTGAAGAAAACAGGTACGTTGTTCACGAGGCGCGGTCTAGGAGACTCTAACACCTATCAGTAACACGTGTCAACAATAAACACAGAAGGCGACAACGCAACCGAAAACAAAACATCGTAGGCTTGGCAATTTAAGGAGGATGGGAGGAGTGTAGAAACATTCCAACGCAACTAGCCTTAGAGAGCGAATTCGAAAATTTTCGCGCTGTCTGAGAGGACACAGCTCGTGAGTTAAGGGATATTTTTACTCGTGTATTGGTCAATTGATCATCATGGCACTTGTATAATACGAGGGCATGCTGAAAAGTAATGACTCAAAATTTTTTATGAGGATACTCGTGAAGCTTTTTAAATAAAACAAATTTTAGTTTTCTCATATTGAGTGGTAATGGGCAATTTGTAATGATTTCTTGAGACAAGGTGAACTTTTTAGCCAATAGCGCTTGTAAACAACTATTATTGTCGATTACCGGCTTCGGTAAGCATGATTACCACCTTAAGATCTCAATGAAACGATGTTGCATGTCTCCCTTGATTTTGAACGAAGGCTGACAGAAAAAGCCTTTCGAAGTGGGCATGAACTGGCAGAAGATTTAGTAGCAGATTAAGGAAAGAGAGGCTAGGAAGGCTATTAGAATATATGGGGAGCATGTTAGCAATGAGAATGGGGGAAAGTTGATGGGCTTATTGGAACGGGATGAACTACGAGTAGAAAATTCATTCTTTCTTCACAAGGATATACATACATTTACATCGTATAATCATAAATGGGGGCTGAAATCTTTAGGCAAAAGGCCAGTTTAAAAATCCAGGAAATCAGAGTCAAAAGTGAGACAGATTGGGGAAGAGACCATCAAATTGTCGAATGTAAATCTTATATTCTCTAAACTTTCAGGAGTAGGGGCGAACAGAACAGGTCGCAACACGCTGACCAGTCTGAGATCATAAGGTATAAATTGGTCAACTGACGGAAATTTGTGGCAAGGACTATGGAACCAAATTGCTGAGGTCATCGGTCCCTTGGCTTACACACTACTTAATGTGACTTACACTAAGTTACGCTGCGAGGTGCCGGGGCTAGTAGTGTATTTATCACTAAATTCTACTAGAATCCACATGTGTAAATCATGCTCTAAGCCCCCCCTATTCTAACTCCGACTTTTGCTGTTGCACAAGGATAAAACAAATACGCGAACTGACTCTAATCAACCCTGCTAGTGGAGTAGAAGAGAGTTTGGCACCTGCAATAATTTAATTTGATAAATAAGTTAAATAAACAAAGGTTTCATTAGCATAGTGAGGAATGATAGGGTTGCTCTATTGATTAACAGAAAGAAAGTTCTGTCCAAAATAACAATATGATTTATTAAGATTAAACGCAGAATAGTAAAAGAGACACAGGAAATATAAAACATCAAATTGGCTAAAATTGGAGATTCATACAAACACAGTAAAGGTGAAGTTGCCCCTAACTTAGATCGTGAGGTTTAAGACGAAGTGGTATGTGGAGCCAATTCCTTTCCACTCAAATCTCAAGAGAGACACACAGCTAACCCAATAGTAATTGCTGCTACTCGAAACTGAACAAAGTTAGAAAAGGATGAACAGGCGCGCTCTGCTGAGCTCTGATTATCACCTAGGAAAATCCCTATCTGCCGGTGCTGCGGACGTACATTACCAACAGTCTTCTTATCTCCCAGAACACGATCTGGCGTACCGCAGGCGAGGGCTGGTTGCTCCGATGTCCTCGACCGAAAGGCGACTGCCGACTACCCAGAGCACCCGTACAGGCCGAACACCGAACATTCCCGCCCCCACGACAGTGGCCGTGGTTACGTTCCAATCAGCAACTCGAAAACCGGCGGAAATTCCACTCCATTGCCGGAGCACTACCATTCCACCAATGGAGATTCTTGGCGCCAATTTCTGTGCTGATTTTGCAGAAAGTGCGGGAATTTTCCCGCCACAACTGCGTGGGTACACAAGTCATTCCCACGCCTCGCTGGTAGCCCGCCAGAAAGTGTTTTCGCAAAGTTTCTCTGAAGTAACGGAACCTCTAGCCCAGCCGCTACTTCACACCCCAGCGGGCGTGTCTCTTGACAATGTCGGCGTCTGAAAAGCATTCACTCGACTGCCTCACACACGTCGGCTTAACTCTCTCCCGTTCCACAGAGCCCGCCTGTCACCGGCCCACCCGGGTGACGAGAGACGCTGCGTGGGAAGTACGCGTGTTAAGGAAAAGCAACCCTCCACCGCATGCAACTAGAGAGGAGAATCGTAAGATAGAAATATGAGAGGGGGCTCATGCCACCTCTCATTGCCCCTACGCCATTTTAGATTGTAATTGGTGAGCGGTTGGCTCACTTAGGAGCAAGGTAGTGAGTCAATCGCCCAAGAACAATCTTACAAAGTGACTCCACATACCGCACTCTATAAAAAAGATCATTGCAACTGAAAAATGCAACTCATAGAGGGAGGATTATTTATGATGTAGCCAACTTCACCTTCTTAATATGGAACACTAACACTCACATCACACATCCATACCCAGGGAGCCCCTTCCAAACACCGATTCACGCAGACATTCACGCTCTAAACATGGCCCGGGCATCTGAGCCAAATATGGAGCAGTTTATTCTTTACAATCAGAGTTGGAGTGCTCCGCAATTAAATGCCCAAGATGTTACAACAATTTTAATCATTAAACTAACCTGACCTCACTCACACATGATAATATTTAAGTTAACAATCTCTTTGTGAGTTTTCAGAATCTAGTTACAACCTCCGATTCATTCTGTCTCCCTGCAGCAAGAATAGCCTTTACAAAATGTTCCCTGAACTGATGGTCCATTCACAATGACAGTGGTGGTATCTGCTTCAGTTTATGGGGACTTCAGGCACACTGTTAGCATACACACAACAATAAACACAAAATACAAAAAAAACATGATGTGGAGAACAATACAGTAATCTGTAATAAGAATTACAGTGTAAAACACAAACGCATACAAGGTATAACATACATTACAGAAACAACATAAGAGAAAGAAATTTAAGAAAAACAAAAAAAACAAGGTTCATGGGGCATCAAATTGTGCGTGCACATAGCACAAAGTTCACGACTGTGCTGAGAATGAGGCACTAAATCACATTGTTAGAAATATCCGTGGCACTTCACTGATTCCACTGTACTGACATCACATAAGGCTAAACGTCGGTTGTAGTTGCTACGTTGTGGCAACAGCAATAGGGAGTTCTGGAGTGTCTGCAGTAACGCTGTTGAGATTGTAGTCAGACCCACGCATATGATCACGGCCGTATGGTAGGAAGACACAGTGATAGGCTCTCCTCACGTCGATTAATTGTCTCTGAGGTCTACTCGTTGGGATACATCACTAGTCTAGGTCTCTTCTCTCGCTGGACAGAACTTTATGTTTCCCAATATTGCAGTTCGACGAGGGATGATGGCACGTGGAGTGACTCCACAAGTGTGTGAGGTCATCCATACAGGATCGAACTAGGAGCGACTATTGTTAAAAACTGCTCTCTAATAGAGAGGAGAAGTAAGACATGAGACCATACATTTGTTAGTGTGGCACGATACTGCTTTGTGTATGCAGATCGGCCAATGCTAGTGAGTTGTAAAAACCCAAACAGGTGAGTATAGAGCGTCCCTTTCTGTCCTGAGGCACATGAGGCGCAGGTTCTGACACGATATGTGATGTTCTTCGTGTACTCACGACAACGTGGTCTGCCGCAGGGAATCCCTCCAAGCGGCTGCCGCGTCCGGAGAGCTAGCAGGCTGTCGCGTGTCAGGGTCAACGGCCAGCCCCACTTTCGCTTGTGGCGGGGCGAGGGTCCCGTGTAATCCCTCAGGTAGGCAGCCGGGTGACTGTCAGCGTGTAGGACGGGACGCTCGCCCTCTAGCAGGTAGCCGAAGACCTCTTGTTTTTGCGCTGGCTGGCCTCTGCATTGCCACGTTCCTCGTCATCTGTACAATTCTTACAAAAGTCTTATGCCTAACTTTTTCCCATGACCTTCTATGTTATAATAAATTTACATAGTGATACATTGATGGTCTGTCATTTCAGACACTCTTATTTCACTTTTATAGTTATTAATCTATGGCAATCATTATAACATCTAATCTAGACATGGAAATAATTTATTTTGATATATGTGTAGAGACTGATCTCAGTATGTACATGGTGTGTGATAACTGATGCTTTATAATGGATGAACAACTAAATGTGCGGGCCCGCACTAATATTACCATTAATTATATAGATCGACAGTAGACATGCTTCAAGAATTAACTACCATATCCCAACGATCTACATTCTACGTCTTTTAATTAAATTATGTTGTTATGCAGGTCTAAGTTTTACTGTGCTATAAAGAACATGCAACTACGCTACTTTCGCTCGCCCGTCGTCCCTCCATCTCGGGTCTGTGGTTTGGTGACCTGAAAAATAGCAACTCAACAGGCGCGCGCCACACTTGTGGTAGAAAACCCCCACAATATTAATCTAGTTATTGTTAAATCCTACAGTTTAACTTATCCTAGTATCGTACTTTCCCTTTTATTTATTTATTTATTTATTTTATTTTATTTATTTATTTATTTATTTATTTATTTATTTTTTTTATTTACCTTATACAATACCCTTACATAGTTCCTGTTACGCTGAGATGTCTTGCTGCTCGCCGCTATTGACGACAGTGATGTGCGCGCCGTACGACATGACCTCCGAGTTTTCATTACGCCTCACTGAAACTCCAGAGACTGGGTTAGCCATGGCTATACACGACAATAAATTTATAGTTGCAACTTCCTTCTCTATGTGAAGCGGTTTTCGTGATCAAAGTACACCTTTCCAGAAGCAATGTAATATGACCAAGCCAGGACTGGTTCCTGTTGAGGATTCAGACACCCAACACACGCCAGCTACACAGTATGTCACGAATATCCAAGTACAATTCCTTGGTGATTCATCTGTGACAAAAACGAGCAGCACGCTAAATCCCCAACCAGCACATTAGCATGGTAGGCTTTTATGCCCTCATTTCTCTCGTCTAGGGCACCATTAGAGTCAAATGCTCACAGGTTCACCCCGACTTGCAAGACAACGATACCGGCGCAGCTCTGCAAAAACTATACTGCCCATATTCACCCTCGAAATCACGCAATATACCACAATCTTGCAGTGCACTGACGCGTGCCTGCAAGCATTGGTATGAACGACTCACGAACTGGTTGTGGCCGCTATGGAGCGTATCACGACTTCTCAGAACGCTTCTAAGAGCACGTTCTTGTATGCGACCGTTTGTGCGACATCTCGTCACTCATCATTATCCCTCAACATGGACACCAGATAGGAAGGGATAAAAACATTGCTCATGAAAAGGTAGTGTCTCCTACTCCATCGACATTGGAGATCGCGAACATAAACAAAAAGAGGATAGCAGCAGTAAATTCTTATGCAAGACAACGCAGCGTGTTAATACTTTAACAATCTTAATCTATTAATGTAACGATTATTGTTCCCCGAAAAAAAAGGTTCATATCTTTGCCTATTCTACTATGTACATTTCTTACACTACTACTATTCTACGAACTCCTTTATGTGAGAGAAGTGGTGGAGTCCTATGGACTAGCGTCAGTCCCTTCTTAGACTCCCCCTCCTCTGACGTGCATTAGGATTTGGAGGTCTAATTTCAATCTCCTGGTTCTCCTGTTGTCCTTGATTTCGCTCCCTCCAATTACGGTTGCTTTGCCGTTCGTCATTCCTCCTGTCCCAGATTGCTTGTCTGGATTGACCCTGTTCCCTGACGTTCTGGTTTCCGTGTCTCTGGTTTCCATAACCTTGAATAGCGTAACCTTGATCTCGGTAACCCTGGTTTCCTAACTGACCAGTGCGATTATGCGATCTGTTGTCGTCTTCCCTTGCTGGCCCGTGGTATTTGTTATTTTGCGCCTTCTTCCTGTCCTTTGCGTCTTGTTTATCGAAGACTACTTCGAGTTCGCGCAGTAGACTCTTGAATGCATCTATGTCAGATCCACACTTCCCGACAAGTGTCTGTTGATACCTAACTGGCAATTTCGAAAAGCAAAATTTAATAATTTCTCCGTTGCTGTATGGACTATCTAAAAACTGATTCTTCTTGAGTAAATCATCAAAAAATTTGGTTGCGCTCTTATGCCCGGACACTTCCAGTTCAGGACAAAATATTATTTCCTCTTTAATCCTGTCTTGCGTTTCCTTTGACCAGTAGGTCCGCAGGAATGCACCAACAAATTCCTGATAAGTCCGACACGTCGCTGCCACGCCCCGCATCTTTTCCGCGGCTTGGCCTTCGATGTGTCCACACATGAATTCTAATTTGGCCTGGGTTGGCCATGACGACGGTAATGAATTAGTAAATTGCATCACCCAGCTCTTCGGATGCATCGACCCTCCATTATCTTTGAACTTCTGGAATTTGAGTATCGACAGGAAGTGATTGTGATCAAAATTCTGTCCGATCCTCGCACTGGTGTTGTCAGACGTTTCCGATACTTGCACGTCTGCGGAGTGTCCTGATCTATCTTGCTGATAACTGTGATGTGCTACGTCTGTATCACAGTGGAAGTGGCATTCAGCATTCACTCTTCTAAGTGGGCTGCAATTATTGGAGCTATTACTCGCTGTTTCTGCGTGTGCATTGTTTGTTCCGCACGCTGTCACTGGGCTAGAGCACGGCGGGCTTTTCCTCGGAGACACAATCCTGTGTGCTCCATCATTGGTATCCGAACGCGCAGTGCTCGTGTGCCCATTTCGCTCTAGTTTTGCTATCCGACTCTCTACTTCTTTCATTCGTTTCGTGATGTTCGTAACCGCAATATTACCTTGAGTCTTTAAGGCCGCTAGGGATTTCGAGTGGACTTGTGTCGCACGTCGCAAGCGCCCTGCGAGTTTAAGAGTTACTCTTGCGATTTTCATTGCCCCTGTTGCTGCAGTTTTGGCTAGGCCTGCTACTTTTTGTGCTACCATTGACATTTGTTTTGCTTCTCCACATTCTTTCTTTATTGTTAATAATTCCCCACGAATTGCCCCTATATGCGAGATTATTGCCTCAGTGTCCCTCTTACGCTGTTCGTCAGCTTCTTCCTTCTCCTTCTTACGTTGTTCGTCAGCTTCTTCTTTCATTGATCGTAGGAAGCTCAGTATTGGGTTTACGTCATCTTCTTGATCCTCTTCAAACATGGGCGATGTAACTCTGGACACCTGGGCGCTAGAGCTCTGACGTGACCGAGCTGGCCTCTGTCTGCACTCGTTCGTTTGACTATAAACTTCTGCTACCGTCTCGACCTGTGTGCCTGTCTCTGTTTCATCCTCTACTTCACTATCATAATCACGGCCGCAACGCTGCTCTGAGATCGCGTCCAAATCACCTTCCTCATCAATGCCCCTGGCGTCCTGTCCTGCTAAAAATGTGCCCATCTCATCTCCGAACCTATTCCCGTCAGTAAACTGCCCCTTATCCATTATGCTATCCTCTTTTGTTTTAGCTTCGCCCGATAATAGTCGTGCCTTACTTCTCGTTATCATTCATAAAAACAAATTCATCTAAAATGCGCAATAAAATTAATCTACTCCATATATTTTTTACACATAAACATAAAATTTCAACAACGCTGTTCCAACGCTGTAATCACAAACACAATTTGATGTGGTACAGAAACCGCACACAAATCCGACAAAGTGCGATGCGGTACAGACACCACATCAGCGAAACACAAAAAAAACAATGAACAAAAAATATATACACTGAAAACAAAAACTGTAGTCATGCGCCGCTACTTAAAACTAAACGCGGAACTACAAAAAAAAACTTGGGTATTAATCATTAAAAAAAATAGAATGAAAAAAAATTGAATGTTCCTACTAAGAATCCTGTTTGTTTATCAGAGATTCACAGGAAAGATCCGAGGCCAAGGGTCGCCATATTATGCGAGGTGCCGGGGCTAGTAGTGTATTTATCACTAAATTCTACTAGAATCCACATGTGTAAATCATGCTCTAAGCCCCCCCTATTCTAACTCCGACTTTTGCTGTTGCACAAGGATAAAACAAATACGCGAACTGACTCTAATCAACCCTGCTAGTGGAGTAGAAGAGAGTTTGGCACCTGCAATAATTTAATTTGATAAATAAGTTAAATAAACAAAGGTTTCATTAGCATAGTGAGGAATGATAGGGTTGCTCTATTGATTAACAGAAAGAAAGTTCTGTCCAAAATAACAATATGATTTATTAAGATTAAACGCAGAATAGTAAAAGAGACACAGGAAATATAAAACATCAAATTGGCTAAAATTGGAGATTCATACAAACACAGTAAAGGTGAAGTTGTCCCT
Organism: Schistocerca nitens; assembly: GCF_023898315.1. Lineage (NCBI taxonomy): Eukaryota > Metazoa > Arthropoda > Insecta > Orthoptera > Acrididae > Schistocerca > Schistocerca nitens. Next base: position 77,357,704 of record NC_064614.1, read on the forward strand.
AACTTAGATCGTGAGGTTTAAGACGAAGTGGTATGTGGAGCCAATTCCTTTCCACTCAAATCTCAAGAGAGACACACAGCTAACCCAATAGTAATTGCTGCTACTCGAAACTGAACAAAGTTAGAAAAGGATGAACAGGCGCGCTCTGCTGAGCTCTGATTATCACCTAGGAAAATCCCTATCTGCCGGTGCTGCGGACGTACATTACCAACAGTCTTCTTATCTCCCAGAACACGATCTGGCGTACCGCAGGCGAGGGCTGGTTGCTCCGATGTCCTCGACCGAAAGGCGACTGCCGACTACCCAGAGCACCCGTACAGGCCGAACACCGAACATTCCCGCCCCCACGACAGTGGCCGTGGTTACGTTCCAATCAGCAACTCGAAAACCGGCGGAAATTCCACTCCATTGCCGGAGCACTACCATTCCACCAATGGAGATTCTTGGCGCCAATTTCTGTGCTGATTTTGCAGAAAGTGCGGGAATTTTCCCGCCACAACTGCGTGGGTACACAAGTCATTCCCACGCCTCGCTGGTAGCCCGCCAGAAAGTGTTTTCGCAAAGTTTCTCTGAAGTAATGGAACCTCTAGCCCAGCCGCTACTTCACACCCCAGCGGGCGTGTCTCTTGACAATGTCGGCGTCTGAAAAGCATTCACTCGACTGCCTCACACACGTCGGCTTAACTCTCTCCCGTTCCACAGAGCCCGCCTGTCACCGGCCCACCCGGGTGACGAGAGACGCTGCGTGGGAAGTACGCGTGTTAAGGAAAAGCAACCCTCCACCGCATGCAACTAGAGAGGAGAATCGTAAGATAGAAATATGAGAGGGGGCTCATGCCACCTCTCAACGCTAAGGATAATACACACACCCATGCCCAAGGAAGGACTCGAACTTCCGACGGGGAGGGCTCTGCGAACTGTGGCAAGGCGCTTTAGAGCGCATGGCTACCCCGTGCGGCTGGGACAACTGAAAGGAAAATAATACAAAGTATATACAAAAGTGACTGGCAAACAAATTGAAGATTGCAGAGAGAACAGCAGAAGAGCATATAAAGAAGAACATAGATGAAGCAGAAGTTCTTGGCGAAAATGAGGATAAGATGAAATGATTTGGTGGGATGTAGAAATAGCAGAGGTCGTTGAAAGTAAAAAAAAGAAGCTGGTTTGACGTGAATAACAATCAAAGTAGAGCTAGATATAGGTCACTTAATAGAGAAGTAGAAGAGAAATTTTAAAAATAAAGAACAAGGCGTGGGAAGAAAGATGCGAATACGTAGAGAGGATGATTGCTGGGACTCGTAATGATGAGGCATGGGAAACAATCAAGTCAGTGCAAGTTTCAAGCAGTGACAAGTTGCAGCATCGTAATACAACAATCAGCCAGAACGTGGTAGTCACCTACCTAATAGCAGATATGTCCACCTTTAACTTGGATAAAAGCGGTAACGCGTCGTGGAACAGAAGCAATGAGGCCCTTGTAGGTCGCTGGAGAGAGTTGTCACCACATCTGCTCACCCAGGTCACCTAATTCCCTTAAATCTTACGAAGGGGGGCGAAGAGCTCTGACGCCACGTTCAATAACAACAGATGTTTTCGATCTGAATTACATCTGACGAGTTGGGGGAGCGTGGGGGTGAGGGGGGGGGGCGATGCAACACATCAGCTGGAACTCGCCACCGTGTTCCTCGAACAACTCCTTCACGCTCCTGGCCTTATGACATGGTGCATTACCTTGTTGAAAAATACCACAGTCGGGAAATAAGATCGTCATGAAGTGATGCATTTGGTCTGCAGCCAGTGTACGATATTCCTTGGCCTTCATGGTGCTTTCACGAGCCTCTATGGGCCCATGGGTTCACACGTGAATGTTTCCCAGAGCATAAACAGCCGCCGCCAGCTTGGTTCCGTCCAACAGTACAGGTGTCAAGGAGCTGTCCCCCTGCGGGACGAAGAATACGCGCCCTCTCATCTTCATGAGAAGAAAGTATCGTTCTTCATCAGGTCGTCCAGCGCTCTGCCATTACGCCAACGTGAGTGCCGATGGTCACGTGTCCATTTTAGTCGTGGTTGCTGATGTCATGATGTTGGTACATGCATTGGTCGTCGGTTGCGGAGTCCCATCGTTAGGAGTGTTCGGTACACTGTGTGTTTAGATACAGTTGTACTCTACCCTCTACCCAGCAATAAACTCCGATGTTAGTTCCGCTACTGGTCGCCGCTTGTCCTGTTTTACAGTCTGACCAGTCTACGAAGTCCGACATTCGTCATGAGGAGTGGCCACCAAACCCTACAACCTCTAGAAGAGGTTTCACCTTGGTTTCTCAACGTGCTGAAGACACACATCACAGCACTCTTCGAACACCCGACAAGCCGTAAAGTTTCCGAAATGCTCATGCCTCCGGGCTATCACTGTTTGCCTTCGGTCTAACTCGAGAGTCTTCCCCATTCCATAGACAGACAGAACGCTCGCTGATACTAGATGCACCGTGCGCGTGTCTGACTATTGGTCTTTCCTCACTAGGAGCCGCTGCTATCATCTGGACGGGTTTCTATCGATAGTAGTTCGGTGGCCACAATGTTCTGGCTGGTACAGTGTATTGGTCATGGCCAATGGACAACGATTTTTAAGGATTTATTGACGGAATATAGGCTTGAATTTTCACATAGCTGGGAGGTGGGGATGTAGCAGGAGGAATTATGGCGTTTAGACCTAAACGTTCTTCCACAGGTTGTGAAGAGGTGTAAGATGAAGAAGGTACCAAGGTATGGATCAATATATCGAGATCTGGTGAAGTTTGGTAAGCTGAAATTGTTTGAGATGCTAAGGAGGCTGATGGAAAGAGTATTAAATGGAGAAGATGATCGATTGGAATGGAGAACATGTTACATAAACCCATTGCATAAGATGAAGATGTTTGGTTTGTGGGGCACCCAACTGCGCGGTTGTCAGCGCCCCTGCAAATTCCCAACCTTTGCTCAGTCCAATCTCCCCACGTTCATGAAGGATGATGAAATGATGAGGAGAACACAAACACCCAGCTATCTCGAGGCAGGTGAAAATCCCTGACCCCACCGGGAACCGAACCCGAGACCCCATGCTCGGGAAGCGAGAACGCCGCCGCGAGACCACGAGTTGCGGACATATTGCATAAGAAAGCGTTACATAAATATCCAAATAATTATAGGGGACTGGCAGTAGTCCCTTTCGTTTGTATTCGAATGTACTGAAAGATTTGATAGAGAAAAATACAAGTCACAAGCAGTAAGAAGAGCAAGCAGGATTCCACGCAGGAAGGTCGGTAATTGCCAAGATCTTCAAATTGAACCTAATAAGTGAAAAACGCACGAAGACTGCACTGTTGATGCATCTTGGATTCATTGCCCTAGAGAAAGCATATGATAATGTACCCACAAACAAACTGTAGGAAAAGTTGATGGATACAGATGAAAAATTGCGAGAGGCAGTTATGAAATTTTATGAAAATACCATAGGCTTTAACTGCTGTATCTAGGAGCAAGCCTACAGGCTCAAATGGCTCTGAGCACTATGGGACTCAACTGCTGAGGTCATTAGTCCCCTAGAACTTAGAACTAGTTAAACCTAACTAGCCTAAGGACATCACAAACATCCATGCCCGAGGCAGGATTCGAACCTGCGACCGTAGCGGTCTTGCGGTTCCAGACTGCAGCGCCTTTAACCGCACGGCCACTTCGGCCGGCAGCAAGCCTACAGACTTGGCATACAGAATGCCAGGTTATGGGAGTGACAATGGAAGACAGCAAGATATTTAGCTTGTATTTTCCAGATGACCAGATTGTAATGGCAGAAAATGAAGATGAGCTGAGCTGTATGATAAGGAAGCTTACAGAGGAATACAATGAGGCTGGCCCGATGATGAACATGAAGAAATGTGACCACTTGGCTGTTGAAACAGAAAAAAATAAATAATTTGGAGTTACTGTGCCGTCGTTACAACTACAATTAAATAATTCTATAGCTTATGGTTGTCGTTATTCGCAACTGCGAATACATTTAATGTATTTCATAAAAGCTGTAGTAGCCGCAGTGGATGCATGGCCAAAGGAATTTCGCATCGTAATCAGAATAACACAGGCAGTGCAATATCGTTAAAAAAACAATTAAAAGAAACACCTTTTTATTGTAGTTGTAGCGACGGAATGAAAATACCCTCAGGAATTGTGAAGCAACTACCGACAAAATGGCCACACAAATGCAGATTTTGGAGTTTGATGGAGAAGTAATTGTAGTTGTGTGAAGAAAGACTATATTGGGGTGTTATTTAACAATCAGGGCACAAGCAATGATGAAATTACTAGTAGGGTTCATAAAAAACAAACTGTAACAAGGAAAATCAGCTCTGTTCTGTGGGAAAAAAATAAGAACGACAACGAATAGTACAGAGTGTAGTTTTGTACGGAGCAGGAGACTGGAGACCTTAGCAAAGAGAAAAGGAAAAAAAGCTGCTTGCCACTGACACTGAAATCTGACATGAAGTTCTTCAGAAGAAGCTCAGACTGTATTAGCTTGAATAGGAGAAGCAATGTAGTTTAATAAAGGATGAAAATGGGTAGGGATATCTGTGACAAAAACGGTTGAATGTGGTTTGATCATATGAATAGGATGACTGAAGATCCAAATAATTATAGGGGACTGGCAGTAGTCCCTTGGTAGTGATAGCAGCCGCTCCTGGTGAGGAAAAACTACTAGTCAGACACACCCAAGGTGCATCTAGTATCAGCGATCGGTGCCATCCCAGCAGAAGAAAAGGGGTCGCCGACGACGCAACTGGCCAACTGGCAAGTGTGGAACAGACAAGGCATATGAACGTTGATAAAATACAAGACAGGAGAAGATGGTGACGGGGAGTGGAGAAGCGACGCCAGCCGTGGATAATCCACAAGAAGAAGAAGAAGAAGTAGAAGAAGAAGAAGAGGAAGCAGATCTCCTCTATTTTTACTTGTACTGGTATAGGAGGCATGCAATAACGTTTCATGGAGATCTGAAGGTGATAACAAATCTTACCGAAACCGATAATTAAATATAAAGGTGTTTACGAGCGATCTTGGCTAAGAAGTTCACCTTAGGGCAAAGGAACTTTACTGACATATTATATCTTTATTCTTCGTGCTCACGTATTTATTTGTCAACTTTGTCTTCCTGACGACAAACACATTCCCCCAACGAGAAACCAGGCTCTTGTTACCGTCACTGTAGAATGATTGACTTTGTTGAAGGAGCCACCGCCTCACCTCTGCTTGCACCGCTTCGTCATTATCACAGTGAAGTCCTCGAAAGTGCACCTTAAGTTCTGGTAACAGATGAAGATCGGATGGGGCCAAGCAAGATGACCGAAGAGAGTGAACCCAAGGCACTCGGTTGCTACAGGCAGATTTCGCAGCACTCGTGTGTGGTCTAGCGTTTTCGTGCCGAAGGACAGTGTGTATTCTGTTTGGATAAAGGATATAAACTCGATTACAGGACGCTGCTCCTCACACACTCCATGTTACACGCTACAATTATGAGCCGTCTAGCGGCAGAGAGTTGCAGCTCATGTCAGTGCTGCGAGAAAGCCAACCGAGAAATACCCATGCCATGCCATACCTCAACCACCACTGAAATAACATTCGGACTCATTAACTGTCGGCACATCCTTGTACATGTCCTGAGGATACACATTAAATGTTTATAATACGTTGGTTTCCAATGATATCTACATTCTCATTCCGTTGACTACTGCTGATTCCACCGTCTTTTGGAGTTAATTTTCCACCCTTCAGGCTGATGTTGCCCAGCGTCTCTGATCCCTCCTCTACCTTTGACAAGTCTCTATAGCGTATGTCTTCGGCTACTGTTGCTGATTTTCATTCAAAATGTGAGCTACGGCTAGATTCGAACCCAGGAACTAGGAATTCTTTTTACTACTGACAAACTCTGTGCTTTTTCTAACTAAGTTCTTCTTCCTGAAATGAAATAAAAGGAAGTGTTAGTCCTTGATTGATAAGACACTTTTTTCATGTTTTGTTGCTGCTTTTTTTTTTCTTCTCGTTTACAATGCATCTCTTTAGAAGGTGATTCGTATGACGTAAATTAGTGGTACTTTCGCGGACGTAAAACCTTTTTCATGATAAATGGAATTAATGATGTAGCACCTGTCATCCATTTCTTACAATACATTGCTTGAAGCCATATAGTACGTAGCCGCACGTAATATGAGGGCTATTCGAAAGGTAAAGTCCGATCAGTCTCAAAACGTTAAGTTCAGTGACAATCAAAAATTTTTTATTCGCAACAGTTAGCCGCACTTTCCAGTTACCTACTAAATAGCTGCCGCTCAGACTCAGACATTTGTCGTGTCGTTGTACAAACTTTCCAATACCCTCATCACAGAAAGCAGCTACCTGTGCATTCCGCCAATTCTCTACACTGCTCCGCCTTTCGTTGTTTGGGCCAAGATGTTGTCTTCATAGCAGAGATGAACATCGGAGGGAGCCAGTGAAGGGCTGTATTGTGGGTGATCAAACACTTCCCATCGAAAACGCTGCAGGAGCGTCTTCATTGTCCAGCAGAACGCCACCGAAAATTGTCTTGAAGAAAGAAAAAAATGGTTCAAATGGCTCTGAGCACTATGGGACTCAACTGCTGAGGTCATTAGTCCCCTAGAACTTAGAACTAGTTAAACCTAACTAACCTAAGGACATCACAAACATCCATGCCCGAGGCAGGATTCGAACCTGCGACCGTAGCGGTCTTGCGGTTCCAGACTGCAGCGCCTTTAACCGCACGGCCACTTCGGCCGGCGAAGAAAGAAACCCATGACATTTGTGTTATGTGGGCTGCATAGCTTCCGGCGAAATCTCTCACCTGTTCCACATGCTTGGCGGGGGTCACTGTTCTTTTAGGCATTTCTACATGATCAATTTGCGCTCTCAACTGAAAGAGGGACGTGAAGCGATCGAAAGGCACACTGAAGACACTGCCCAACACATCTGAGCAAAGTTCCATTGGATTTTCGTAGTGGTTTCCATTCTGCGCCTAGGTGGACCTTCATTTACGATTACGCTTTGTATAAATTATACTACTCGCAGTGTTAATGAAGAAAATGAAGAAATAAATTAGAAACTAAAATTGATACTGTTCGTATAACTCTGTGAATTGGAGTCCATGGCTCTATTCATATGGAAGAGAATGAACCGTTAGCTCTGGAACACAATGCGGTCCTTCCGGCGCTATCAGTTAATAAAAATCGCTTCACGGTGCGGTACCTCAAAATGGGAAGCAGAGAAACGTTGTCTTCACTCACGTGTGCTGATATAGGGCTGCTGCAGGGAGGGGGATTGTTGCTTTTCTGCTCAGCAGAGGGTTTATGCGGAATTTAATGCGTGGATGTTGATGGCGCGCGAGTCGCAGGGAGAGCAGTGCTTCATGAATATTCGAGGTGGCGAGCGCGCACCGGGGCTGCGTTCCTGGCCGGCCCCCCGCGGCCGCACTGCCAACTTCTGCATCGGCCCGCCTGTCCCTGCTGCCTAACTCACTCTCACCTGCTCCTATCCGCTCCCACCCACCTGCTACAATTAGCTGGCGGCCAGGCGACTGCTTATTACAGTTGCGGAAGGGTTCTGCGCTCTCCATCAACACTGTTACACTGTTCGTAACGAAAAACAAGCTTTCGACCCAGTTAGGCCGATACCCTCACTCAAGGATAGGGAAGGAAAGAAAAACAGTGATAACAGAACTTTTCTGGGTAATGCACGATTAGGTGGTTTGCAGATTATATATGTGAGGAAAGCAATGAACTGATAACACTGTGAGTTATCTGCCAGCGTGGGTTGTTGTTCTTGTGCAGACCAGTGTGTTCTTACCTTCCAGACGCTCAAGCCGAATTTCAGCTCCATACACCCGTCACGTGACGTTTTAGCGCGCCATCAGTGAAGTTGTGTTTTTGTTGTGTGTCACTAAAATGGAACAGTGGAATTTGCAGCAATGTTATTCAATCCAGTGTTCAACTTGGAGAAATCGCGAACGATACGTTTGAGAAGTTGAAACAGGCCTATGGGGAACATTTTTCATAAGAACACAAGGTTTTCGCTGGCACAAATAATTTTTGGAATGGCCGAGAATACGTTGAAGATTAATCTAGCTCAAGGAGAAATTCAAGTTCAAAAAGCGACGAAAACGTCGATCCTGTGCATGCTCTTGTGAGATCAGATGGACGGAAATAATAAGGATGATGGGTGACCAGTTAAACACTTTAACCATACATCAAATTTTGACCGCAGATTTGAACATGTGAAAAGTTTGTGCCAAAATGGTTCTCAAAAATTTCATAGACCGTACCTCACACGGCCACTTCCATCACGGAATTTGTGACTTCAAAAGATATTCCTGTTGTTCCACAGCCACTCTATTCACCTGATCCGAGTTGGTGGGACTTTTTTTCTTTTCTCAAAATTGAAAAATATCTTAAAAGGACATCGTTACTCTGAACATTCAAGAGAATGTGGCCGACATGTTAAATACGCTACCAGCTGAAACCTTTCAGCGCTGCTACCAAGACAGAAAATAAACTCCGCCGGTATATAGCTGCCAAAAGGAATTACTGTTGTCTTATAAAAATAAAATATGTCGTAGACAAGAAATCAGTCTCATTAAGTTTCTCAAACAACTCGTAGACGTAAGTTACGTGATTAACTCTTCGTGTTCAAGTTTGTATTTCGAACAATTTGAAGTCATCGTTCATCTCTGCTAATCATTTATGGATTCATCTCATTCTTTGGGTAATATTTCATGATTGATGGTGCATTTTCAACTACGGAAGCCAACTTACAGTAAAATGCTTCAGACGTACCGATACAAGTCACAGAAGTGACACATTAGGCCTACGTTGTAGATACCAAACAGTACGAGTTTCGGCATAAGTTCTTAGAAGTTTGTTGGAAAATCGAAACAACCTCTCTTTTTGTCACTATGAAGCGTGTTTTTGACCTATTATTATGACAACTAAAAATTGCTGCGCTGTTAATTCTGCAGAATTTAGTCGTATTACTAATTCGCATTGCTTACCCATTCCAGATGATAATACCAGAAGTATTTTTTTATCGTTTGTAGCTACCATAGTATGACACCGTCTTTGGTTTCTGATTTCGACGGTGCTATACAGTTCGTTTCTAGAATGAACGTAGAAAATGATAGGGCTGGTAGAGTGGGTCATGACAAGCATAGTTTTCCATGTCCTCATCCCTTAGCGTTTGGTGTTAGGCGTCATTTAACAGCGTCGCACGCCACCGAGAATGTAGACACCCAACCCTGTGCTTGAGTCGAAATTGTAGCAAGAATTCCGAGCGGTAAAATATCGCGCAGTTTCTTACTGCATTTGCAGGGATGAAAGCGCGTATGTTCTGCAGTGCAAAGGCTTGTTTAATATGCTGTCCCACAGAGAGCTGCACCCGTGTACAATGCAGAGTTCGGTTCGCCCTGCATCAGTGTGTCAACAAACGGGGACAATCTTGTGTTTGGTAATCTGCGGAGCGGACGGGCAGTGGAGCACTTTTCTTGGGGCGAAAGGGCAGACATGTACTGTGCTCAATGGGTGGTTGATGTCAGTGCTCTAACTGGTCTACAGTTGTACGTTCTGAAGTTTTTGAACAGTCGAGTGCCTGGTCCGCGAATGTTCATCCACAGATCACTGAGACACGCACGTGCACTTCAAGTGGTTTGTCCACTGACGAGGAATCTTATTGGCGCGTGTGCATTTGAGGCATACATCGAAAGCCGATGCATTTACCTTGTGATACAGCTCCGGAGGCCGGACGGAGGCGCCTACACCGCACAGTACATACAGCAGTTTGGAGAAGGGGTGTTATTACTCCTGAAAAACACACCCTCAGCAAGCTAGCAGAGCGTTGTTCGAGAAATGTGTGTAAGCCATTCCACGGTCTGACGTGTGTGGAATGACGCTGATCCGAACCGTTACCACCGTTGGAAAGTTCAAGCCCTTAACCTAAAAGATTTTCCACGTCGTATTGACTTATACCAAAGTTTTTGCAGAAGTGTTCCATTCAGCCAGAACTCCCACACTTTGTGTTTTTTACGGGTGAGACATACTCTACAAGGGAAAATGTGTTCAACAGCCACAGTAAACACTCACGGGCACAGCAAAATCCGCTCACCGCCTTTGTTCATGGTCACCAAGGGTCCTTCGCCGTTGATAGTTTGCCTGGTTTGGTTCGCAATAATCTGTTTGGTCCATAAATGCTTCCCCGATGACTGAAAGCGAACCTTAAGGGAAACATTATTAGAATGTGTCCCAGTCAACATGCGGCTACGCATGTGGTATCAACGAAATGGTGCACCTGCGTACTTTACTCTTGCGGTGCAAAATCACTTTTCTCAAGACCTAGGGTGAGAACTGCAAGGGCGTGTTGGCCAGGTGGCATAGCCTGCACTTTCCCCCCATTTCTCGCCCATTGACTTTTTTCGACTGGGACACCTGAAATCCGTTGCTTACGAAAGACCTATCGAGACGAATGAAGAGTTTATAGCCCGAATTATGGAAGAGTCTGATGCAGTCTTTACTTTGCCGGGGGTGTTTGAAAGGGTGTGACGATTACTTAGGCATTGCCGTACAGAATGGATTCAAGCAGGAGATTCTGATTTAATGTAGTTTCTGTAACTGCAAATAAAGGGCATGAAACGTTAACCCCAACCCCTCTTCTACCTTGATGTCACAAATAAACTGAAAACATTGCCCTGAAAATCTGCTACCATGTAGACAGAATGAAAGATTGTATGTCTATTTTCCCGGCCGCGCTCGACGCTGTTAAACGATGCATAGCGCCAAACGTTTAGGGATGCAAACATAGGCTACTAAGTGAAAGTTGCTCGTTATAACACACTCTAGAATACTCTCATTATTTATGTTCCATTTAGAAACACCTTCTATTCCTTTTATGTGACACTGAAGACCTGGAGAAAGTTTCAGTGACAAACATATATGGAACCTGATCAAATATGAAGAAGGTAACGTAGCCGTAAACCACTGTTTCGCCGACACGACAAGAGGTCGGACAAACGTTGACCCTACTATGGGGTTTTGACATCTGACTTGACCTGGTAACGACTCGGACGGCCATTGTTGAGGACAGCAGTTAATTCCCTTACAACCATCGAGAATAAGGTTTTCGCGATCCCTAACAACCATCAAGATTTTCGCGATCTCTCTAGATCCGAGAATTTTGCCTTCGAAAGTCCACGGCGATTTACTTAGCCCTACTTTCTCAAATTCATAAGCTACGATTACGTTGAACTATAATCTTTTATTTCTATACTTTGAGTAAACGGACAGATTAAAAATAAATAAATAGTATGCTTAAAAGAAACCAAATATTTGTCCTCGTAATATGTTACTTATTGTTTCAAAAAAATGGTTCAAATGGCTCTGAGCACTATGGGACTTAACATCTGTGGTCATCAGTCCCCTAGAACTCAGAACTACTTAAACCTAACTAACCTAAGGACATCACACACATCCATGGCCGAGGCAGGATTCGAACCTGCGACCGTAGCAGTCGCGCGGTTCCGGACTGAGCGCCTAGAACCGCTAGACCCCCACGGCCGGCTTATTATTTCATTACGCTCTTTAATGAAATAAAACGTAGCAACTTCAGGAAAAAGGAAGATGTATGAATTTTGTTACAGCAACCACAATTTACGACGAAACTGAATAACAGATTGTAAGGCGTTTCAGAAGCATATAAAGTGAAAAATCTTGTACTAACTAATCATAATGTGACGAACAGTGCAGTTCCAAAGACGATGATTATTTTATTAACGTTGACCGAAAGATGCAGGAATCATTAGTGTATATTGTTGTGTAAAAATGGACTGCTTGCTGTCTTAGCTGATATTTCAAATACTTCAAAGAAAGTTGACAACAGTACAAAAACCAACAGGGGAACTCCCAAACTTGTCAGGTTGATTCGGATATGGCTAGTAGAATTTTAATCCTTTCACTTGTTGGGGTATTAGACTGCCAGGTTACATGAGTTAATCATGATTCAGTCGATACATACATCTGAGAATTGGCGTAATGATGCAAGTTATTCGAAATTCTGAGAAAAGTAGAGGTAAGTTTCAGGGAAAGACGTGCAATATACAATATGTACAGTACAAGAGCCAATAGGGCACAATTGGAGTAGAAGACCAAGTGTGAAGTGCTGGAATTAAAAAGGGTCTACGACAGGGATGTAGTCTTTCGCCTTAAATTCAACCTGTACATCAAAGAAGCAATAATGGAAATAAATGTAAGGTTCAAAAGCGGAATTAAACTTCAAGGTGAAACGATATCAACGATAAGATTCGCTGATGACATTGCTATCCTCAGTGAAGGTAAAGAATATCTGTTGAATTGAATTAAGAGTCAAACGAGTACATAATTTTGAAGGAGAATAAATCGAAGAAAGACGAAAGTATTATAAACGAAAATAGCGAAAACCTTAACATCGGGATTGATGATTACCAACTAGATAGGTTAAGGAATTCTGCTACCTAGACGCAAAATAACCCATGACGGACGGAGCACTGAGTAGATAAAAAGCTCACTGGCACTAGCAAAAAGGGCATCACTGGCCAAGAGAAGTCTACTAGAATTAAATATAAGTCTTAATTTGAGGAAGAGATTTCTGAGAATGTACGTTTGGAGCACAGCATTGTATGGTAGTGAAACATGGACTCTGGGAAAACCGGAACGGAAGAGAATCGAAGCATTTGAGATGTGCTGCTACGGAAGATCGTTGCAAATTAGGTGGACAAAAAACAGGGAATGAGGAGGTTCTGTGGACAATCGGCGAGGAAAGGAATATTTGGAAAAACTCTCAAGAAGAAGGGACACAAGGTAGGACCTGTTAAGATGGTTCAAATGGCTCTGAGCACTATGGGACTCAACTGCTGTGGTCATAAGTCCCCTAGAACTTAGAACTACTTAAACCTAACTAACCTAAGGACAGCACACAACACCCAGCCATCACGAGGCAGAGAAAATCCCTGACCCCGCCGGGAATCGAACCCGGGAACCCGGGCGTGGGAAGCGAGAACGCTACCGCACGACCACTTGTTAAGACATGAGGGACTGACTGCCATGGTACTAGTGGAAGCTGTGGAGGCTATAAACTGCAGAGGAAGACAGAGATTGGAATACATCCAGAAAATAACAGAGGACGTAGGTTGTACTCTGAGATACTGTGCTTCTCTGAGATGAAGGGGTTCACACAGGAGAGGAGTTCGCGCCGGAACGCATCAAACCAGTCAGAACACTTATGACACTAAATAAAAATAATAAAACAAAATAAAAATGCTGTTTGATATTGATCACAACCTGCGAGATGTCTCATTAAATATTTCTGATATATTTGACAGGTCACTCTTGCGAAAGAAACAATCATAACTTAAGAAGGTTCATGTGAACCGAAACCGTTAATTTTTATAAATAAAAATAAAGTAATTTCTCTGTCGACTTTACACCTGTTTTCCAAAGATTAACGACAGCCGGTCTGGTTCACTGGACAATCTCCGTGTGGCTTTTAGGCGGTTTCCCTTGCTCGGTTAGATAACAGGTGACGTGTTCCGCAGTATGAAAATACAACAATTGAACAAAATATAGTGAGAGAGAGAGAACAAAGCTTACACAAGGTGTACATGACTTCTATCCATTAGAAAGGTTGATGTACTCCAACACCACTAAGTACAGGGTTATTACAAATGATTGAAGCGATTTCACAGCTCTACAATAACTTTATTATTTGAGATATTTTCACAATGCTTTGCACACACATACAAAAACTCAAAAAGTTTTTTTAGGCATTCACAAATGTTCGATATGTGCCCCTTTAGTGATTCGGCAGACATCAAGCCGATAATCAAGTTCCTCCCACACTCGGCGCAGCATGTCCCCATCAATGAGTTCGAAAGCATCGTTGAAGCGAGCTCGCAATTCTGGCACGTTTCTTGGTAGAGGAGGTTTAAACACTGAATCTTTCACATAACCCCACAGAAAGAAATCGCATGGGGTTAAGTCGGGAGAGCGTGGAGGCCATGACATGAATTGCTGATTATCATCTCCACCGCGACGAAAATTCAAAGCGTTTGACTTTGTCATCGGGTGTCAGCGCTTGTAGCAATTTTAAACGGTAAGGCTTCTGCTTTAGCCTTTTCCGTAAGATTTTCCAAACCGTCGGCTGTGGTACGTTTAGCTCCCTGCTTGCTTTATTCGTCGACTTCCGCGGGCTACGCGTGAAACTTGCTTGCACGCGTTCAACCGTTTCTTCGCTCACTGCAGGCCGACCCGTTGATTTTCCCTTACAGAGGCATCCAGAAGCTTTAAACTGCGCATACCATCGCCGAATGGAGTTAGCAGTTGATGGATCTTTGTTGAACCTAGTCCTGAAGTGTCGTTCCACTGTTATGACTGATGTGAGTGCCTTTCAAGCACGACATACGCTTTCTCGGCTCCTGTCGCCATTTTGTCTCACTGCGCTCTCGAGCGCTCTGGTGGCAGAAACCTGAAGTGCGGCTTCAGACGAACAAAACTTTATGAGTTTTTCTACGTATCTGTAGTGTGTCGCGACCGTATGTCAATGAATGGAGCTACAGTGAATTTATGAAATCGCTTCAATCATTTGTAATAGCCCTGTACATTATCCAGACACAATTCCGGTGGTACATGACGTCGAATGCGGGAGGATAATCCTTAGTTACTTCGAAATCAACAACAATGAACAATAACTAAAAATAAAAATAACTATCACAGATGAGTGCAGAAAAAAATAGTACGAGAACAGCACTTATTCTCAAAAGATAACGAATTCTCAATTTGACCGACGTCTGCAACTCCATGTCCTGTCAAGGCAAAAACATTGCTGAGATCGCACTCATTCATTGAGAATTTTCGATTAAGCTGCAAGCCAACTACGTTGTGTGCATTCTGAACGTACAATGGTGTTTTATGTCTTTCCCTGTACATCAGCGTTTATCGTGTAGCTTTCTTTGTCCTCAGACGTATCTCGTGTATCGCACGACAGTGTCTGTCTTTATTAGCGAAACATTTCGTAGACTATGCCTTTGTCTCTTGTTTTTGATGTTTTCTTTTTTCTCGATGTATTATCCTCCTTTATTCATACTTCTGCCATTTAATAATTCCCGTTATATTTGTTGGACACTCACCAACGACATAAGCCTGTGGTTAATTGGCTGCATCTGCCTATATTTTAGACCCTCAAATTGCAACACCAAGATATTTCAGTTATAGTGCTTATACAGTATAGTACGAAGAAGATCAATTTTGTAGGTGATTCGGAAGTATGAAGCGTGTGAAATTTAGTACATATAGCCTCTATGTATGACAGGAACAATGATGCAAACCCTGATGAGCATCGTGTCGACTTCAGCTTGGATGACAGATTTGGGTGCTACAATCGATACTGCTTCAGAGCTATGCTAAAGTTCGTCAAATTTAGTGGGTGCGGATCAGTAGCATGCCAGGCTCTACGCAACCCATGGCCAGATACTTTCAGTGGGTGAAACATCTGGAGAGCACGCTGCCCAGGGAACAGTAGAACTTCCTCTGAATCGAAGTGTGTCAGTATAGTGCGTGCGACAGGCGGTCTTGCGTTATCTTGTTAGAATATTGTGTCACCGGAGGTCAAGAAGGTAACGCACCGTCACGTCCTTAATATGTAACAAACTACTGAATGTGCAGTCCACAGGTTACCGAGTCGTCTACCAAGGTTACCGAGTCGTCTACTATCATCTCCAGGTCTTAGGAAGGATGCAATCCGGCACTGTTCATCCTTCTACTATTCTCCACACAGAGGTGCGTCCATAGTGATGCTGCGGACAGAACAGGGAAATGGGAGATACTGCAGCTTCTCTGCTCAGTGCTAACGGCGTGCCTCTCTTTGCTGCCGAGTCAAGGGAAGCCACAACAAAAGTCACCGTGTTTATAACTCTTCGTCCTCCAGACGTTAGCCGTGTGGATAGTTGGCTCACAGCTAAAAAGCCCATTTCTTGACTCTACATCGACGTACATACTCCACAAGCCACCGAAAGGTGTGTGGGGGAAGGTACCCTGTACCAAAACTAATCGTTTCCTTTCTTGTTCCACGAGCAGATAGAGCGAGAGAAAAGCGACTATCTATATGCCTCCGTAGGAGTCGATTTAGAAGAGATAAGGGCCCAGTATTAGAATCAGAAATTAAGAACTTTGGAGGGCTTAAGCGCAAATAAGACAGAAGGGATAGACAAGATGCTATCAGTATTTCTGAAACATTTGGGGGAACTGGCAACGAAACAACTATTCAAGTTGATGCGTAGAAAGTGTGAGTCTGGCGACATACCATCTCACTTTCGGAGAAATATCATCCACACCACAAAGCAACTCTCCCAGGGGCTCGGGAGACCGCTTTGGTTGCGCGTATACGGGGCGCAGGCACGTCGCATTCCGCACCCGGCAACAAGTGAAGGGCATTACCTCATAGCTACCGCCCGTCTCTGATTCGCCTGTATACATCAACGGGAGGAAATAATATAAACACCAATGAAACACGTCTTTATCAACGAGTGACGAGGAATAACGTAAAGACCAACAAAAAACGCATAACATCTCTCTTCCTATCCTCAAGTATCCTGTCAAATTACCCAAACAGCTTCCTTTGCTACTATCTAAGATCAAAAGTCTCTCTCATTCAGCAGTCACCTCAGTAGAAAGCCCTGGGCAGAGCCACTTGCAATAGCTGCCAGTCAGCCCCGATAGCTGAATGGTCGCCGCAACAGGCTGCCGTCCTAAGGGGCCCGGGCTCGATTCCCGGTTGGGTCGGGGTTTTTCGCCGCTCAGTGATTGGGTGTTGTGTTTTCTTCATAATTTCATCCCCATTCGGCGCGCTGGTCGCCCAGTGTGTCTTCGAATGTAATAAGGCCTGCACCAAGGCTGCCGGACCTGCCCCGTAAGGGGCCTTCCTGCAAATGACGCCAAACGCTCATTGGAATTTCCAATACCTGCCAGAACATCAGACAATTTTAAATATTGACAATGCGTTCAACAGCCCAGAAGAATTTTGTTGACAGTGATTAAGGGTACTCTGATGGAAAAACGGTACGTCACGGGCATCCTTTGTCGTCGTGTGTTACCCCCAGCCACAGTACCGTGGTGCCAGTTTTCAACAGGACAAAGCAAGACACGTGTCTGTGTGAAATGTAAGGGTGAAGCTAAGCTACTCCCGTGGCTAGCAAGATCTACAGACCTGTTCCGACAATACACGCATGGAACCAGCTTCTGTCGACTCCGATCCAGTGCCATCATCCAGGACCAGTTTCAACAAATGTGTGTCAGCTTGCCTTAGGAGAGGATATATCACCTTTGTTAACATTCCTAAGCCAAAGAGTACATCCATCCTGATCAGAAGGGAGGGGGGGACATTCTAATATACTAATAAATAGGCTGTTACCGCCACCGTCTGCATAAATTTTACTAGATTTCGTAATCACTAAAATAACATCACATAGTCTCTTAACCCATTGAAGTTTGTTTCTCCTTCCCCTCTTGATGCTTCAATTTTTTCTTAGACAGACTTTGTGTAGTTGCTTTAAAAAGAAATTTTGCCGTCTTCACGCTGTTCCAATTGTAATTGCCACCAGAGTATGTTAGTCCAACTTCTTACAGTATCATAGTTGATGCAATATAATTTTTTCTACACAGTCCCTTTCATAGTATCATAGTTTATACCGTATAATTTTTTTTACACAGTCTGTTTCATAGCAAACTCGAAGACCCTAGCAAGTTATCGAAAGCTCCCATTTGATTTACCTACATGTCCTCAGCAAAGTACAACACGGTGACAAAAGTCATGGGATACCTCCTAACATCGTGTCGGACCTCCTTTTGGGCAGCGTAGTGCAACATCACGACGTGACATGGACTCAACAAGTCGTTGGAAGTCCCCTGCTGAAATATAGACCTTGCTGCCTCTATAGCCGTCCATAACTGCGAAAGTGTTGCCATTGTAGGATTTTGTGCACGAATTGACCTCTGTGTCCCGTAAAAGATCGAGGGGACTCATGTCGGGCGATCCCGGTGTCAAAATCATTCACTCGAGCTGTCCAGAACGTTGTCCAAACCAATCGTAAAGAACCGTGGCCCGGCGGCATGCCACATTTTCATCCATAAAAAATAAAATCGTTGTTTGGGAACACGAACTCCGTGAATGGCTGCAAATGGTGTCCAGATAGTTAAAGATAACTATTTGTAGAGCCAACGACCGGTTCAGTTGGACGATAGGTCCCATCCCGTTCCAAGTAAACACAGCCCGTAACATTATGGAACCACCACCGGCTTGCACAATGCCTTGTTGACAACTTGGGTACATCTTTTAGTCGGGTCTGCACCATACTCGAAGCCTACCATGAGCTCTCAAATCGAACCGAAATCGGGTCTCATCTGACTAGAGCATGGTTTTCCAGTCATCTAGGATCCAACCGATATGGTCGCGAGCCCAGGAGAGGCGCTGCAGGCAATGTTGTGCTGTTAGCAAAGGCACAGGGTCGGTCATCTGCTGCCGTAGCCCACTAATTCCAAATTTCGCCGCACTTTCCTAACGAATACGTTCGTCATAATCCCTCATTATTATTATTACTATATTAAGCATCAATTACAGTAACACACATTTAGCAAAACAAATAAATACATATAAAAATGAACATGTGAAATTATATACAGTACACAAGTTTTTAAACGGCTCAGACTACACTTGGTTGTTGATGGACTCGATCCAGCGGAGTGCCTCGTGGGATGCTTGATGGAGCTTCTCAATTCCACCAGGGAAGCGTCTGATAGGTCACACACATTGTCTTGAAAAGCCCCACTTGTGTATGTTGTATTTGCACCTACCCTCTTCAGTCCGATACCCGTTGAACTGCACCCACACCTCCCTTGGTTGGTGGGAGCCTGGAACTGGAACTGTAGGATTGTCTACAAGTTTGTGGTTTCGGGTTCTTGTAGCTTGCCACTCACGTTTCCACTTTGCGTCCTGGTCGAATCCTGTGGATGGCATTTGGACACTCATTGATTTCTGAGGTTATTTCACTCAGTACTGCTTGCGTATTACCGCTGACAACTCTAGGCATGCGCCATTGTTATCGGTCGTTAAGTGAAGGCCGTCAAGCGCTGCGCTGTCTGTGTTGAGAGATAGTGCCTGAAATTTGGTTCTCTCAGCACACTCTTGACACTGTGGATTTCGAAATATTGAATTGCCTATCGATTTCCGAAAAGGAATGTCCCATACGTCTAGTACCAACTACCATTCCGCGTTCAGACTTTGTTAATTCCGGTCATGAGGGTATGGTCACCTTTTCACATGAATTACCTATGTGCCGGTGTCACCTCCGCCAATGTACTGCCCTGTACACCTTGTGTACGTGACAACACCGCCATCTATAGATGTGTATAACGCTAACGAGTTTTTTTTCCTCAGCGTATTGTTTATGTCGTATAATACTTGTACACGGTAAACTGGAAGTCTTTAGCAAGTAGTCGAAAGCTGCCATTCGTTTTACCTAAGAGTCTACAGCGCAGTACGCTGTACTCGCTGTGGCGCCAAAGTGCACAAGCACAAAAGAGAGGGTGTCAGCGTTCTCGGCGGGAGTACGCCACCACAGTATATCATAATAATCACAAAGGGGCTATCGCGCTGCGGCGCGCCCACTCCGGGGGACGCTAATCTCCGGCGACCACCCCTGCCGACCGCCCTCGAGTGGCTCCCAGAAAGAGGCGGAGCCGCCCGGAAGCGCTGCCCTAACTTGATTGGGCGAGCCGCCGCCACATCGCGAATTATGCATGGCCGGCTTTACCCGCGCGCCGTCCTAAATAATGTTACGTCTGCAGCCATAGCGCTCATAACTTACTTATATGGTTGCCACCCCCGCGCTCCACTCGGATAAACCCCATTTCTACGCTTTTCTGTTTTCGTCACGTTCTGGTTCAACATGGGAAAGGCAGAGAATGTGAACACAGCAAGAATATGTCAACCCTTCTTCGAACGAAATTATGATACTCTTCAACGCAAAGATAAGCCACGGTGTCTGGCCACTCGTTCTTTGGTTCAAAGGGCTCTGAGCACTGTGGGACTTAATATCTGAGGTCATCAGTCCCCTGGAACTTAGAACTACTTAAACCTAACTAACCTGAGGACATCACACACATCCACGCCCGAGGCAGGATACGAATCTGCGACCGTAGCAGTCATGCAGTTCTGGACTGAAGCGCCTAGAACCGCTCGGCCACCGCGGTCGGCCACTCGTTCTTTCCTAGCGTTTAACCTCTCATAAGGAGTACGTACGGGCGTCACTCCAAAAGAAATGCACACTATTTATGTAAAAATACAGTTTTCATTCTGGATGTGTGAAAGTTTTACAGTGTGTAGATACATCCTTCCCGCTTGTTTTCAAACTTAGTTCAACCTGTTCCCGTGAGTGGCGCCGTCACAGCATGTCTGCTACACTTGACATTCGTCAGAAGCAACGTGCTGTCATAGAATTCCTGTGCTGTGAAAACGAGACGGCGGGAAACACCCACAAGAGGTTGAAAAAGGTGTATGGAGATGCTGCTGTCGATCGCAGTACAGGTAGTCGGTGGGCAAGCAGGTTACGTGATGAAAGTGGGCACGGGAATATTGAGGATTGTCCTCACAGCGGCAGGCCTCGTGCTGCACACACTACAGACAATGTGCAGAGAGTTAACGAATTGGTGACTGCTGACAGACGCATCACAGTGAACGAATTGTCACACTACGTTGGGAAATGGGAAGGAAGTGTTTGCAGAATACTGAAAGTGTTAGCGTTATAAAAGAATTGTGCCAGGTGGGTTCCGAGGATGTCGACAGTGGTTCACAAAGAAACAAGAGAAACGGTATGCAGCGAACAGTATGAGAATGGTGAAGATGAATTTCTTGGAAGAATTGTGACAGGTGATAAAACATGGCTCCATCATTTTTCATCAGAGACGAAGAAGCAATCAATGGAGTGACATCATGCAAATTCACCCAAGAAAAAAAAATTCAAAACCACACCTTCTGCTGGAAAAGTTATGGCTACGGTGTTTTTCGATTCCGAAGGACTCTTGCTTGTGGACATCATGCCAAGTGGAACCACCATAAATTCTGATGCGTATGTGACGACACTGAAGAAACACACATGTCAGTCAAAAAAACATGGAAGCGACAATACTGAAACACCCGCCTTACAGTCCAGACCTGGCTCCATGTGACTATCATCTCTTTTGGAAACTGAAAGACTCTCTTCGTGGAACAAGGTTTGAAGATCATGACTCCTTTGTGCACGATGCCAAACAGTCTCTCAAACAGGTTGGTCCAGAATTTTACCGTGAGGGTATACGGGCGCTGGTTCCAAGACGGCGTAAGGCAGTTGAGAGGGATGGAAATTATGTGGAGAAATTAAAATATTGTTCCTAAAGGATGTATCTACACACTGCAAAACTTTCAAACATATAGAATAAACGACGGATTTTCAAAACAATAGTGTGCATTTCTTTTGAAATGACCTTCGTAATTTTTCAAGATTTTGTGATACACGAGGACTGTTCGGAAACTAAAGGACGAAATGGAAAATACAGTGAAAATCCTATTAAGTTTTGAACAGATGTGGTGGGCAGTGTCTCTAGTATGACCGTAGATAACGCCACGTCGTTCGTCTCAGTTATGAACGCACAGCGAGTGCGTAAAAGATTAGAAAATAGTGTCTCTCTCTTAGAATCGCTGCCTGCCGCGAATTTGCGTCTGATTCAATGCAGCCCCAAATAACGTAACTGTCATCCATTCCCTTCTTCATGACGGTTCTAGGCCGCAAACTGCAAGGGCAATGATGACGTTCCAGCAGCGTTTTCGATGGAACTGTTTCATGAACTGTAGTATCCTGCCAACTTGTCTAATACAGGATGCCTAGGATCCTGTTTTCTCGGATCGCTAGACAACAATTCAAGCAAATAGGATTAATGGAGTTCATTACAGTAAGTTAAATTGACAATACTTAACTATGTGTATTGACAAAGGTGTGTTGGAAGAAAATAGAGAGATGCAAATAATCAGTATCGTCCCGTATATACAATTTCAATGCAAGGAAAACAATTAAGTTCTTAAGTCACTACTGTAGCGTTAGTATGACGGCTAGCCTTCCAATCCGGCCGCGGCTAGACGGGGCGGCACTTGTATTCTCTTCATGTTGAAGCCGCTCCTGTCGAGGTGTAATAGTCAGCGTACTATTGGATGACGTCGTCTCACAGCCCTCTCTCCTCTTCCGTTCTTCATCATCGTAACGGCGCTTGTCGTTACGCCGGAACATCACCAACCATACGGAATCGACTTGGCTCCTCTGTTTTCAGCTGCTGTCAAATAAACCAGTGGCCATGAAGAAAACGTTTTGCACAGAGAACGAGCCGCAATCCAGCCTAGAAAGTTGTTGCTTTCTATGACGAGGCAATTAGAAAGTTGGTACAACGCTACGACATGTGTCTAAGTCGGAGCGTCAACTATGCAGAGAAGTAGCTGGAAAGCGTATCTAACTGTCGCAAATAAAACAGTTTTAAACGATAATATTTGAAACCCTCAGCTGCCGACAGGTGTTGTTGATGTACCTCTATTGAGACAGCTGAAAATGTTGCCCCTACCGGGACTCGAACCCGGGATCTCCTGCTTACATGGCAGACGCTCTATCCATCTGAGCCACCGAGGACACAGACAAGTAACGCAACTGCTGAGACTTATCCCTTCCACGCTTCCAGTGAGACCGACATTCCCAACTGTCCACAGAAACTCTGTTTTATCCTTCCGGTTGCGCTCACTGCAGTCAGCCGAGTAACGTGTTTGCCTCTTTTGCAATGATGCGAAGTGTCCAGTGGAACAGTGGAACACG
The DNA here is from genome assembly GCF_023898315.1 of Schistocerca nitens. Lineage (NCBI taxonomy): Eukaryota > Metazoa > Arthropoda > Insecta > Orthoptera > Acrididae > Schistocerca > Schistocerca nitens. The sequence goes on from NC_064614.1 coordinate 77,380,691, forward strand.
GAGTGTGAGCCGTTAAACCTCCAGTGTATGCAGGGTGTAGTTAAGACCACAGGTGGTTTTATTATTTTTGGGAGTATTTTTCGCACCACAACTTTACCCAAGTCTTCCATGTTGTGGTGAACATAAATTACGCTGTATATTTTAACTTTCCCGGGCTCATGTCGTGCCCTTTATGGTAAGGTTGTTATGATCACTACTGCATTTCAAGTTGACAGCACATGTGTTCTCACAGCTGCTCTCTTAAGCTCGCGGTTTGAGAAACACTCAGGCAGCCCATGGCACCTCGACAGACCCGCTTATCATAATTCGAACGCACGTTATTATTCCCCACTCTTTCAGCTATAAAACCCTGTTTTTCAACTAATACTTGTTACTGGAGGGGAAGGGCGCAGGCTTTGCGCCGACATGTTACCACTCTAGTGGTTGATGTCAAAACCAACTTCTTGCTGCGTCAGTACCCTCCCGATCATCCACGTACTGTTTCCCGCACTGTGCGTCCTTCATTGGGCCATAGAGTTGGAAGTCGGAAGATGCTAGATACAAGCTGTAGGGTGGTTGCCAAGAAGAGTCCACTGAAGCTTTAAGAGCTTCTGTCGGGTTCGCAGACTTATGTGAGACCTTGCGTTGTTTTTGTGGCACGAACGCGCTGAAGTCATTCTTGCTTGTAGCACAACACAATTCAGAGTTGATCTTTTGTACCATGAGGAAGGAAATCGAAGAGAATAGTGAACCGTGAATTTACTTTCAAAACCTTTTCTTAATAATTATTTTATTTACTAGCGATTCATCAAGAACATTAACACATTTAATCACACTATGTGAGCGTGGAAGTCGTTTCTAGTGGGTAACTGATGAAAACAAATTAAATTTCTTTCAACAAATTGAAAATTTATTCCTAAAAGCCCTCTTTTTAAAATAGATTTAAAATTATAATCTGAAAGCACCCTCTAAATATCAAGTTACAATTTATTCAGAGTCAGAAGAACAAATTTTGACAGTATGAGCTTTCGGGCTGTGAACCTTGCCGCTCCCTTTTTACACGGCCGTAGTCACAACCGCTCACAACAATCTTTGAAAGATTGCACTGGTGCAAATCTGCAACACACCGGATTACTTTAACTAAAAATTTTAACAACTCACACAAGCACATAAACTATGCACCCCGTAGGAGGGATGGAAATGGTACAAAACGCTAACATTAAAAAAATTAACTTGCCACCGAAGGTGCAACTTGAATAAAAAAAACTCTTACGGTGGAAGGGTGGCAACTTTATATACTAAAATGACCATCTAAATAAAAAAAACCTATGAAATGCAGTCTTACATAAAATATACAAACATGCTCTACATTACACATATACCGCCTCTCAAGATGACAGGCAAGATAAAAACATGTTTCAGGAATTCGGCCGTTACACTTCAAGCAATAAATTCGTTAACACCGAATCCGACAAACATGACAGAGGCTGCTATTATCGTATGACAGATTGACAGGGAGATTACTGAACAACCCGAACCGCAGGTTGCTCTAACACGCCCCTACTCCACAAGGGAAAAACGGACCACTCAATTCATAAATACCCACCTCCCCGCGGGTGGGCAAACGGAGAAGAATGGTGGGACGACCGCAAAACAAAGCGGCTGGTGACCTCACCAAGAAATCAAGTGGAATTTAACAAGTAAATGAAACAACATATCTCCAGTCACTTAACTTCTAATAAACTGCAATTTCTGGCGAAGACCTGGAGCAGCACCCCCAACGCTCTCCCGAACCGTCCGCTGCCAGCCGCTTCAACGGACGCAGGAAGGCGTGCCAAACTCCCGTCTCACGGCGTCGCAGCTCGGACCGGCTAGCCCGATGTCGTGGGTTGACTCCTGTTGCTCTCGTGTCGACCGCGAAGCCACTACCCCTCGCTATACGGCGCGCCCCACTGGACTCACGTGGCGACCTCACATGGGCCGACGCTCTAGGCGGACAAGTCACCTTGTGTCTCAGTGCGCGACCGACCAACCGATCGATCCAATCGCGAACGACCGTTGCCCGAGCAACTCGAGCAGACTGGCGGCTTAACGCGCAAACTCAGATGCAGGAACTCAGCCCCGACCGGACGATCACGAGCTGAGTTCTGTTACTGGCAGAGTGGCAAGACTCTCACTTGCCGGCTTTAAAGTTTGATCCAAACGACAGGCATACTAGCACTCCGACGACAGACAGACACTAACTGCCGCACAAATGCGAACGAGAGACAGACCAGCAACTGGTGAAGCGAGACTGACCCAGACTCACTCCGAATGACCAACCGCCGCTGGCGAGCTCGTCGCGCCCTTAAATGCACGTGAACAGGCAACCTTTTCCCTTTTCCACCAGAGGGAGGCACCAAAGCTGCGATTGCCACAGCGGCGCCACCGCCAGAAACGGAGGGCGACTGCTTCACACAACGTGCTGCGGCGCGCTCTTGAAAAGAGCAAGTTTTTCCACGGCTCAAATACAACGTTCCCGAAGACCGTCGCCGCGATTTTGCCTGATGCAGGTGCATCTTTGAACTTTTCTGCGGAGGAGAGTTGGTGCTCCATGGACTGCCATTTTGTTTCCAGTGGAACCAATATTTCATCACCTCTGACGATATTTGACAAAAAACTCTCACAGTCAACCTCGTATGGCGCAAGCAATACCGCACAAATGGTGCTTCGTTGCTCGTTATGGTCTCTGTAAGGCGGCGAGGAACCCAGCGGCACGCACCTTTGAGTAACAAAATGGTGGACGAATGTGTCAGCACTATCAAGAGAGGCGTCCAGTTGTGCAGCGAGGTGTCTGATTGTGATCCACGGATCAACTCAAATGAGCCCGCGCGTTTCAACATTGCAGGAGTCACCGCTGTGTGCGGCCGGCCGACACGCGGAAGATCGGATAGCTTTGTGCGACCTTGTTGCGATGATGACAGGTGTCTTGCCCAACGACTCACCGCGCTTTTGTTTATTTTCAGGTCTTCATAGACCTTCTGCAAGCGCCTGTGAGTATCTGCGAAGCTCTATTTTTCCGGGGAAAGAAACTCATTGAGAGCTCTCTGCTTTGAACGTACCTCTGTTACGGACACCACTTCTTTCACGGTGCCCCACAAAAAATTACGCCTTTTTTCATCCGGAACTGGCCGAGAAACAATGTGCTGCTGCTTTAGTGATTGGACGCCCCTCGCGTTTGCAGCGGTGGCTTAAGCCTTACAACCAAAATCTCCGCATGATCTGATATGAGAGGCTTCGGATGGATATGACATACCGAAAGAACCTTGTGATCTCTATTCCTCTTTGAAGTGAGATCCTTATCAAGGACGATATGTTTCTTCCAGATATTGATTACTTTTTTTAATCAGGTCCGCCTAGTTTCGTAGATTGACCGTGCATCCAGTAGAGGTTGCAGTAGCGCCCCGTGCGGGGGTGGTAGGACCTGGCTGGCTGCGGCTAGGGCGCCGCCCCCAACACCCGGCAGCCAGCAGCCCAGGAATGCCTTTGTGGGCGGTGCGGGCGCCCATCTGACTGACACGCACGCGGCGCGACCTCCGCAATCGATACGACACACGCCGGTGAAGCTGTTTAAAGGATATGGCGTGCAAACAGCCCCTCCACCGCCTTGGAAGGGGAAGCCTGGGCTCCGCACTGCTAACAAGGCACTCCACGGCCGCTCCGTCGGTTCTTTACAGGCTCTCCCGACAACAGGTGCGCCCCTGTCGCGCAGAGCATCACATGCTGGAAGCTCTTCTGGTATACCTCTCTTGATGTTTTGTCGGTATAAAACTTGTTGGTCCTTACAGAAAAGCGTATACACAAACAGTGACGGGGAAAAAGAACTATTAAAAATTGAGAGGGGGGCCGGGGGTATACGTCTTGTGAAATGATTAGTCTAAAGGTAAGAAATGAGATAGATTAAAGGAACACTTGTTGCAGGTTTGAGTGACACCCGATATCATGTGCAGCCGTCTGAGGCAACGAACTCTTTCTTCAGAAATTTTTAGAATTCTCTCCTGAAAGACATTTTACTCCTTTGGACATCGGTGATAAACGCAGACGAAAACCGTAATCGCAATACCAAAAAGAGTCGTGCGACATGAACTAAACTTGTATTTCTACATCTGAAAGATGATATAAAAAACTAAACTTCTCCCGAACAGGCCATGAGGGCCCAACGGTACCGATCGGCCTCCGTGTCATCCTCAGCCCACAGGCGTCACTGGATGCGGATGTGGAGGGGCGTGTGGTCAGCACACCGCTCTCCCGGCCGTATGTCAGTTTCCGAGACCGGAGCCGCTACTTCTCAATCAAGTAGCTCCTCAGTTTGCCTCACAAGGGCCGAGTGCACCCCGCCTGCCAACAGCGCTCGGCAGACGGATGGTCACCCATCCAAGTGCTAGCCCAGTCAGACAGCGCTTAACGAAAGACGATATATTGGGTGTAAATTTCAATTTAAGAAACCAGAATAACTCGAAAAATAAGCTTCACACGAAAAAATGTGTAGAATCCCAAGTTGATTATTTTCGAGGGGACCATCTGCTAGTGCTAAAATTAGCCCGCCACCCCAGCCCCCTAGGGGTGGGGCGGGAGGCACTTTAAAATTTCAAATGGGAACCCTGATTTTTTATTGCAGAATCAGATTATACAAAAAAAAAAAAAACTACGAACATTTCGTCTTAAACATTTGTTTCGATTCTTGGTAGTTGGCGCTGTAATTCAAGAAAATCAATGGCCGGCCGCGGCGGCCGAGCGGTTCTAGGCGCTTCAGTCCGGAACCGCGCTACTGCTACGGTCGCAGGTTCGAATCCTGCTTCGGGCATGGACGTTTGTGATGTCCTTAGGTTAGTTAGGTTTAAGTAGTTCTAAGTTCTAGGGAACTGATGACCTACGATGTTAAGACCCATAGTGCTCAGAGCCATTTGAAGAAAATCCATGTTCTCATATTTGTGTGGTAAATGGTTACGGATAAACAAAAAATACTTATTTACTTGGTTTGGTTAGTTAGTTAGCAAGTCAGATGATTTTTATAATTAAAAGTCGTGTGACCTCATAACCACGAAACAAACAAAACGTATCCGAATCTGCGCAAAAAATTAATATGTGGGTCAACATTTGTAAAATTGTAATTCCTCTCTCCCAGAAAGGGACAGTTTCCATATTATCGAATCAAAATTTATGAAGTAAATAAGTATTTTTTATTGATCCGCAATCATTCTCCACGCAGAAATGAGAACATGGATTTTCTTGAATTACAGCGCCAACTACCAAGAATGAAAACAAATGTTTAAGACAAAATCTACGTAGGTTTTTATGTAGAATCTGATTCTGCAATAAAAATGGGGGTTCCCATTTGAAACTTTAAAGTTGCATCCCGCCCCACCCCCAGGGGTTCGGGTGGCGGGCTAATTTTAGCACCAGCAGATGTCTCCCTCGAAAATAATCAACTTTGGATTCTACACATTTTTTCATGTGAAGCTTATTTTTCGAGTTATAATGGTTTGTCATTTTAAATTTTACGCCCTGTACATTCAAATTTCGCGTCAGTGCATAAGAGTGGGCTGCTACCGCCACTATGAGTATGCAAATCAGTTTCCCTTTACATACATGCAGTAACGGTATTGAGATTTAGTTACATTTGTGATTGGTGGTGGTGAGTTGATGTTAGCCACCATTATCAACACCTCACTGAATTTGAAGGAGGTCGTGCAATACGGCTATAAGAAGGTCGACGTTCTTTCTGCGATAATTCAGAAAGACTTGGCAGGAATTTAGCAACTGTACACGATTACTGGCAGCGGTAATCACGAGATTGTACGGTCGCAAGGAGAAGGGGCTCCATACGGCCATGTGGCACTACCGAGAGGGAGGAACATCTTGTTTGCTGACTGGCTCTGGCGTATCGTACTGCAGCAGCAACTGAGCAGCAGTCGCCACCACAGTGACACAAGGAATTGTTACAAATCGGTAGCGCATCCCTCTGACCCCGAACTACCGCCATTTGAGATTTCAGTGGTCTCAAGTGAGAGCTCATTGGAGGGCAGAGTGGAAGTGGTTTTTTAATCTGACGTAAGCTGCTTCTGCGTCGGTACCTGTGATGGCCGAGTGTTGCTTACAAGGGAACCTCCCCATCGCACTCCCCTCAGATTTAGTTATAAGTTGCCACAGTGGGTAGGCCTTGAAAAACTGAACACAGATCAATTGAGAAAACAGGAAGAAGTTGTGTGGAACTGTGAAAAAATAAGCAAAATATACAAACTGAGTAGTCCATGGGACACATAGGCAACATCATGGAGAATGTGGGCTAAGGAGCGCCGTGGTCCCGTGGTAGCGTGAGCAGCTGCGGAATGAGAGATCCTTGGTTCAAGTCTTCCCTCGAGTGAAAATTTTACTTTCTTTATTTTTGCATAGTTATTATCTGTCCGTTCGTTCATTGACGTCTCTATTCACTGCATAAGTTTAGTGTCTGTGTTTTGCGACCCCATCGCAAAACCGTGCGATTAGTGGTCGTGCCTCTCCAATGGGAACCGAAAACATTTGATCGCCAGGTCATAGGTCAACCGATTCCTCCACAGGAAAACACATCTGATATATTCTATACGACACTGGTGACGGCATGTGCGTCACATGACAGAAATATTTTGTCGACCCACCTAGCTTGTAAACTTGGCGAATAGGTAAAAAGATTCTTCTACCTTGCCCGATTTAGGTTTCCTTGTGGATCTGATAATCACTCCCAAAAAAGTGATGAAAACATAACAGTTTGTCACATAAACTGAAAATAAAAAATCGAACTTTTTACTCGATGGAAGATTTGAACCAAGGACCTTAGGTTCCGCAGCTGCTGACGCTACCACGAGACCACGGCGCTCCTGCGTTCCCACAGTACTTGATGTTGCTTATCTTCTCATGAACTATTCAGTTTGTATATTTTGCTTATTTTTTTCACAGTTTCACACAATTTCTTCCTGTTTTCTCAATTGATCTGTGTTCAGTTTTTCAAGGCCTATCCACTGTGCCAACTTATAACTAAATCTGAGGGGGGTGCGATGGGGAGGTTCCCTTGTTAGAAGCGGGCCAGCTTAGGGCCTGCCACCAACTTGTCTGCGTGCTAGACACACAGGTCTTACACCTACAGTTATGGTCTGTGGTGAGATTTAGTGTCTTACCGAACTAGTATCGTAGTTATCCCACGCAATATGACTGCAAATTTATACCCAATCTAGTGATTCGACCTGATGTGTTGTCATTCATGAACAGAATTCCAGGGGGTGTTTTCCGACAGGATAATAGTCGCCCACCTACCGCTATATATTTTGATGTGTGTTACCTTAACAAGTACACGCAACAGTGTTTTAGTTGTTTCCAACAGTGTACCCGCAAACACGTCACATAATTTATTACCTGATGTTTAGTGCACAGCCGTAACTGCGCAGCTAAGTGGCCTGCACTCGTCAGTACACAGTGCCGATTTTGCGTCCACGCGTTCACACTTCAACAACTGGCTTGCTACCCAGGGTAAAATAAGCAATAGTATTAATGGCTCCTGCCACACGTGATTAGAGGTATTACCTAAAGTACAAAAGTATTATTCGTAAGAGCTGTGATTACTAGTCTTCAAGGGACGTAAATACTGATGTAATATTGTTCAGTACACCATCTTCAACCACCAGTAGAAATCTCTACACTTATACCCTTTAAACCATGTAATCCTGTCATATAAATGATCTGGCTGACAGGGTGAGCAGCAGCTTGCGGTTGTTTGCCGATGAAGCTGTAATCAACCCCAAATACAATAAGAAGCGAAATATTGCAGTCAGTTTCGACCTGAAATGTTGGTAAATAATGTACCGTGTATGAGAACATGTCGAAATTAAGGTACTATAAGAGGATAAGACGACTCGGAAAAAAATTATACTTGGTTTGATGAATGAATGGTAGCTAGCTCGAAGTGTAGAAAAATATGTTTGTACGGATTATTAGAAAAAAAACACCATAATATTCAGATACAGTATTAGTAGAAACCTGCTTGACACAATCAGGTCGTTCAAATATCTATGTGTAACGTTGCAAACATTATGAAATGAAACGAACATGTGAGGATCGTAGTAGGAAAGGCGAATGGCCCACTTAGGTTTATTTGGAGAATTGTAAGAATGTGAAGAATGTGTGGTTCATCTGGAAATGTGACTGCATATTGGACGCTAGTCCAACCTATTCTTGAGAGCTGCTAAGTGTTCGCGATCAGTACCAGGTCAGGTTAAACGATGATATCGAAGTAATTCAGAGGTGGGCTGCTAGATTTGCTACCAGTAGGTACGAACAACACGAATGTGTTACAGAGACGCTTGGGGGGCTCAAGTGAGAATCCTTGGAGGCAAGGCGACTTTCTTTTCGAGTAACACTTCTGAGAAAATTTTGAGAACCGGCATTGGAAGATGACTAGAGAATGATTCTACTGCCACCGACATACATTTCGCGTAAGGACCACGAAGATAAGGTACGAGAAATTATATGGAGGCATACAGAAAGTCGTTTTTGCTCGCTCTATTATCGAGTAGAAGAGGAATGAAAATGAGAAGTGGTGGTACAGACTACACTCCGCCACGCACCGTACAGTGGCTTACGCAGAGCGTATGCGCATATACAGGATGACAACTATTGAACTACATGAGAGATAACGTAAATTAGTTACAAACTACGGCGTGCACACACTTTATTCAACATGTAAACGTCACCACAGATAATCGGATTTAGCTCATGACATGTTCGATATGGCTGCCATTATTAGGTTTAAGTAGTTCTAAGTTCTAGGGGACTGATGACCTCAGAAGTTGTCCTATAGTGCTCAGAGCCATTTGTGTTCAGAGGTCCATTCCATTGTCAGTCATGCCAAAGTCAGAATGCGGTCCCGGAACTGCTTCTCCAGGACACCAAACACTCTCCTGCTTCGATGATGTCGAGCTCCCTCTTGCAGGAAGCACATCTTTTTGAAGTCAGGGTCACTTTGGATAATGGGAATTTAATCATCTTCCAACACCTGCACATGCCGCTTGATAGTCACCGTGCCACAAAGGAATATCGCACCGATTATTCCATGGCTGGGCAGTGCACACCACGCTGTCATCCGTTGAGGGTGAAGAGACTTCTCGGTCGCGAAACGCGGATTGTCAGTCCCCTAAATGTGCCAATTTTGCTTATTGAAGAACCCATCCCAATAAAAGGGGGCTTCGTCACTAAACCAGACCATATACACATAGTAATTCCCATCATGTCCTCGGCCAACCGTGCAATTTGAACTTCCTAAAGCAAACCATTCAGAAGTTATGATGATTTTATCTCATATAGTTCAATAATCTACGACTATCTAGTCGTCAGCAGGAAGTCTGGTCTGCTATCGTATGATCTTGAAAGGCGTTATCTGTGATGTGTGTGATAGTCTGTGGTTCTCCACAAACACAAAATAGCGATGGTTGCTTACCACATTTGTATTAAAAATATGGTGTTGGGTTCTGATCCTGCTTAGCATTGACCAAGTTTCGATTGGCAGGCCAAATCCTAGTGGTTTTTGCATGATACGAGGCATGTCCATCAGTAAGTTTGAACAAATCTTCCACAGCGGCCCTTGCTGTTATTCCAGTATTAAGAAAACAGTCTTAATCGCCACACCTCGGTAGACGTGACGTCACCAGCAGTCGACCATATGCTCGCCCTGAAGATGGCCCCTGCGATGGGCTGAAACCGGTCTGCAGTAAATAAATAAAAAATCGCAATTAAGACTGTTTTCTTTATACCGAGTTAGTTTATAGCAACCGCTGTCTCTCCACAACTATGTTGTCCAAATGTGTTGCTGTTATTGTTGGTCGTGTAGAGCGGAGCCGGTTATGGTTTGCCTCATCGGCGTCTTGATGCGATAGTGGATTCTGTTTCGTCCCCCGTTCGTGAGAGGATTCATGCGTCGCTGTTATGTCGGTGGAATGTGGCTTAGTAATGGCAGTTCTTCCGTAGGTGTTGTTCTGATAACACCAGCAATCATTCTCATGCAGTTATTTAGTTGAACATCCATCTTTCGTGCGTATGATCTGCTTAGCCAAAACGGGGCACAATATTCAGAGGCTGAGAAGACAAGACCCAGAGCAAAAGAACTTAGAGTGGACTGGATGTCCCCGATGCCCAGGTTGTTCCTTATTTTCAATTTTTTCGGATGTTCTCATTAAGTACTCTCTGTAAGATGGTTCTGTGAAGGGGTGTCCCAGGTACTTTGGTATTTTATTGCAAGTATAGTGTTTTTAAACTACATTTTAAGTTTTGTACCAGCTAGTTAGTTATTTAGGTGAAAGCAGGAAACCTCCATTTTGGTAGTGTTTGGTCAGCGTCTCCATTTGCGGAAGTACGAGGATTGGGACTTCAATAATGCCAACTAATTATTTACGAAGTATACAAAATAAACACAAGTTTGGAAGTATTAATGTCCTTCAGAGTAGTCACCAGGATTGTGTATAATCCGTTGCCAACTACACAGAAGACATGGGATACCCTTAGCAGCACCATGTTTGTTGTTAGTTCAAAGGGAGCGGTCTATTTCGCGACAAATCTGTGTAACAGTTCTGAAGCGATGCCACGAACTGCTTTCTTCATCTTAGGAATCACGTTAAACCCACAGGGGATTACGTTCGGGCAGTATTATGTGTGGTACAGCACTTCGCTGGCCCATCGCTCGAACAAATTAGTCACAACTTATCTCATATGCGCCCGAGCATTGTCCTGCAAGATCATGGACGGGTCCTGCATAAAGTGTCGGCGCTTCCTTCTCTAACCTAGTCGCGTGACGTATTCCAGAAATCAGCAGCTGTTCTACAAGCCACAACAATTTGCCGACTTAAGCCTTTGTGATTCAATGTGATTCCTGAGATGAGAGAACCACTTCACGGCTTCAGAATTATTAGAGATTCGTCGCGAAATAGACCGCTTCACTCGATCTATCGACACAACTGGCGCTGCTGAGGGTGTGCTATGACTTCCACATTGCTGACAATGGATAATACACAATGCTGGTGACTACTTTGAAGGAGAGCAAAACTTTGAAAGACGCGTCTATTTTATATAAACTGAAAGTAAATAGCTACCTCTATTAAAGGGCCAACTCCTATTTTTTCATTAAAAAGAGAAGTTTCTTCAACCTATCCACTTGCTCCTCCTTCTTTGTCCATTTGTACTACCAGTCCCACACCTGTATCATTCACATGAGATAGCTACACCATTGTAAATGTTCTTCTATAGTGTCTGCTTTCACACCACGTCGGTTATCTTTTAATTGATGTAATGAAGAACACTTGCGGCGATTCCCTGATCATGATATGCAATATGATGCCAAATATTTTCCGAGTATTATCATCCTGGGCAATCCGAACATTTTTCCCCCTTCATTGTGGCTCTCAGTAATGTGGGTGGCTGTTTGTTCGATAATCCAAAGTGCTGCATTTTGTTTCATAACTGGGTATCGCATGCAGTCAGGCCGCACCAGTTTACGAATGTTAAGGTAGCGTGCGTTCATTCTATCAGAGACAGTTAATCGGTGGCTGAGTAAGTTCCACATGTCTAATGCTGTTCTTTGGGCGAACGAGTCACCGTTCACGCATTTGTGGCAGGTGACTGTTGTACTAAGGTGGATTCTGTGCAGTTTATTTGTCGTGGGGATTTTTATCATTGACAATCAGATACCACCGTGAGCGAATCCGTGAAGACAGAGACGGTAGATGAATTTTTCGCCACAGTACTATTCTGTTCATCTGTGATTCCTTTTCGTTAGTGGGGTTTGTACGTGTGGTCCTTGTCATGATTTTGTATATTGTCTTGTTGAGGTGCTGTGAGGTGCGTGGAACGCCGGCACACACATAACTAAATTCAAGGACGTATTTCTGAATGTTTTGGTATTCCGGAGGAATCGTCGCGAGGTGGATCGGTGGCGCAAGGCTTTTTGGTCTCATGCTGGTTAAGAAAGAATGCATTTTCTACTCGTAGTTCACCCTGTTCCAATAAACCCATCAACTTTTCCCCATTCTCACTGCTAACATGCTCCCCATGTATCCTAATAGCCTTGCTAGCCCTATCTTTCCCTAATCTGGTACTCAGTCTTCTGCCCGTGTTAGTTCATGGCCACTTCGAAAGGCTTTTCTATCAGCATTTGTTCAAATTCAAAGGAGACATGCAACAACATTTTATCGAGATCTGAAGATGGTAGCCGGCCGTTGTGACGGAGCGGTTCAAGGAGCTTCAGTCCGGAACCGCGCTGCTGCTACGGTCGCAGGTTCGAATCCTGCCTCGGGCATGGATGTGTGTGATGTACTTACGTTAGTTAGGTTAAGTCGTTCTAAGTCTAGGGGACTGATGATCTCATATGTTAAGTCCCATAGTGCCTAGAGCCAATTGAACCATTTTTGAGGCAGTGTGAATGTCACGAACTGTGCTTTAAAGATCTTTCCACGTAGAAGAAAGTAGCTGAATGCCCGCTGAATATTCGTCGCCAAAGCTACATGGAGTGGAGGTACTTGGATTATGTAGTATATTTTTCTTGCGATGGATTGTGGCCCTGATGCGTTTCAGGAGGTCCGCCCAGCTCTTGGAAGATGCCCAGTAGATGCCCAGAGATTGGTGTGAGGCCAACTGCTCGGCCCAAATCACTTCAGGAGTTTCGTCAAAGCCGCCACGAAGGGGAAGTATGGTCATCTTCCTGCTGCTAACCTTCACCTAGATTTTAAGCATGTCTTACAGGAACGTCATATCTTGTTGGGAAGACACAACACCACATAGGTCGTCTGCGTATGCTGTGCAACAGATTCTCGTTTTCTGAACCACTAAAAATCATGCTGCCAGACCATTCGCACTCAGATATCCTCGTACTTTCCGCAACTTGTATGTCCTCAGTCAGGATTTCTCTGACTGTACAGCTGAGGTACACCGCCTTACAAGTATAGAAAATAGTGAATTTTCTTTGATTGGAGCACAGAACGATCTCTGTGGTTGGGCTGGATCAGGAAATGATCCCTGTGGTAAACTGTTATTTTAATTTTCTTGTAGAGCTGATGTTTGACCCATGACTTCTTCGAACAGTAAGTCGTTTACAATATTGTCGGGTAGGTAAGCGACTTCCTTGCAGCGAATTATATGAAGATGCTTGTATATCATGCCTTCTCTTCACACGTCACCAGTCACCGCTGATATGTCAATGAGCGCAGCTGCGGTTTTAAGTTTTCTTTGAAACTCTCTCTTGATGTTAGTGGTAAGTGACTGAACTTGATCGGCATATCTTCCTTTTAGTAGGAAGCCTGTTAATTCAACCGGGGTTGCGCCAAGTAACTTTCACCGAGCGAGGTGGTGCAGTGGTTAGCACACGAGACTCGCATTCGGGAGGACGACGGTTCAAACCCGCATCCCGCCATCCTGATTTAAGTTTTCCTATGGCTCAAATGGCTCTGAGCACTATGGGACTTAACAGCTGTGGTCATCAGTCCCCTAGAACTTAGAACTTCTTAAACCTAACTAACCTAAGGACATCACACACATCCATGCCCGAGGCAGGATTAGAACCTGCGACCGTAGCAGTCGCGCGTAAGTTTTCCTAGATTTTCCTAAATCGCTTCAGGCAAATGCCGAGGTGGTTCCTGTGAAAGGGCACGGTCGATTTCCTTCCCCATCCTTCGTTATTCCGAGCTTGTCCTCCGTCTATAATGACCTCGTTGTCGACGGGGCGTTAAACACTAATCTCTCCCTGCGCCTCCACCTCCTCCAAGCAACCCTGTACTGCTTCTATTACGGATATGGAGTTCTAGTAGCTTCCACGTCGCATATAGCACGACTATTGGTCTCCAGCTTTTGGACGTAGGAGCTGGTTGCCTGTTTAGCTGGGAGCTATTTTTCTGATCGTGGGATATATGGTTCCTGCAGGTTGTCCCTTTACTTCCAGAAGCAATTGGACACAAATCCATACTGTCGTTTTGTGAACAAAATACGAGATTACCGAGTGTCGGGACAGAACTGTGAATTTAGGACTTCCTACCACAAAGAACTCTGCACGTTGCTCTTTATGAGAGGAAAGCCGAAAGATGTCAAGCTAATTTCGCGATCTTTGTAGAGGCTTTACTGCTTTCAGTATGTACTATAATATTGAGTAAACAAATAACTATTCTGTGCTTTATCTAATTAAAAACCTGTTATTGTCACAAGTCTCAGGCCCCTCGAGAACGTGTAATGAAAACGACATTTTCAGCACATTTGTCTTTGGTGAATGTCAGGTGTCAACAAGAGGCAGTAAATTCTCTAACAACCCCAGGTTGCTGGCTGAAAGAAAAAAATAATACTAAATAACACTATACGGATGGTAAATTGGAATATCACGACTCTTAATTAATCACAAGAATAAATGATACCGAACTTCGTTGTGTTGGTCATTCATCCTTTGGATATAGGGAGAGTTATTACAAAAATCACGTATCAACAAGCCAGTAACGAAACGTTAATCGGATTAAACGGCAAACTGTATTTCCCCTATAAGCATTTCAGAAATTGTATATTTACAACAGCTGTTTCGTCGATTATATCACGAGAGTGAAAACCCACAACGGTATTTTTTTTTTAAGTACAAAATAACTATCCTTGGATGGGCTGGATTTAACGAGGAACACAATAGTGTGGGTAGCATTAGAAAAATAGAAATGTGAACAGAATGAGGAACAACGAGATACAGGGAACGGCGTATTCCTTTAGAGCAGTGCTTTCACATTTTCGGTGGTAGACGTCATTGTCTTAAGTTTAATGTACGATGGACTCTTCTGCTAATATTTTATAGCCCTACATCATTTGGTCTGTATTATTTCTATTAAGAAAATTAAATATTGAGAACTGTTATTTACCACGGGAGATTTTCGATGCCTATGAAGAGCATGGCTATAATCATTCTCGCTGAAATGTATATGTTACATTAATATCGACGTGCCTTCATGTTCTTTACGACTTCATTTCTCGTAGACATTCAATTACTATCATTCCTTGCCTGATTGTACTGCGGTAAACGTTGAAATATGGTGACAGATTAAAACACTGTACCGGCCACGTAGTTGTGTCTATGGAATGCGCCCATTCTTTTCTGCCTCTAGTTATTTCTCAACAGTCACACCATCCAATGGAAAAGAAAACGTAATTTATATTACGTGGTAAGCTATAACTGCGTCCCAGAAAGGATAGACATACTAATCCTTATCTTTAGAGAACAGTGTGTTACCACTTACCCAACACTTTTGCTTTTTCAAGCGATTCTCTTATTTTACGAAAATTGTTTACAGTTTACGAAATTAAGTCTCTCTCTATGAATGTATTGACTAGTTGAGTATATTATCTCCATTAAGCAAAGGGGCAAAGTAAATATGAAAGCAATTTTAGGTGACAAACACAATGCGGAAGAAGCTGTAACTATTAACAGCTGTAACAGTGATACCAGAACATACAGAAACCTCTCACAGCAAACAGCATAGTGCAAATTGCATCTATTACAGTACCCTGAAATAGTAAGAAAGCAGCAGCGGACATGATGTGTAATTTTAAACAGTGTATGTTTTTCAGTTTACAAAACGTCTTTTACATAAATAGGCGCTAATTAGTCTGTTCTGAGAAGCTCGTTACAGACTATAGTAGTGTGAACAACATGTACTAATGGACATCAAATATGAGGTCACGTACAGCCGGTCTCTTCAATCACTGTATACAACACTTGACACTTAATTCCAGGGACACAGTTATTACACAGCGCAGGGATAATGTTAATTCTGTTCCGCCGTATCAGTCAATGTCGGTGAAAAGTGCCTACAAAATTGGACAATAAGTAACTGTGATTTAACTAAATGGTAGAACTTACGAAAGAAGACGAAAAAGCCACATCAAGTATACATATACTAAAATATATTGACAATATGTTTTTAGGTCATCTTGGATTGTATCATACTTTCACTTTCCATGTCCCGCTTGATTTTAAAAGTCCCTCCCGTTCAGTACATGAAGTCTTACTGTATTAAATGTACTAGTGGTCACATGTAACTTACTGATATTTCCTTGAAGTTATTTTCGTTGAAATTGTTGTGCAGGCTCACTCTCATTTAGATTCTGATATTTAACAACTTTTTGTGTTCAAAATAATACTCACCATAAATGATGGATAATACTCGTACGTAAACATCTCCGACTTGTTGGACATGTGGGGTACAGTTCAAAAATGGTTCAAATGGCTCTGAGCATTATGGGACTCAACATCTATGGTCATCAGTACCCTAGAACTTAGAACTACTTAAACCTAACTAACCTAAGGACATCACACAACACTCAGTCATCACGAGGCAGAGAAAATCCCTGACCCCGCCGGGTTCAAATGGCTCTGAGCACTATGGGACTCAACTGCTGAGGTCATAAGTCCCCTAGAACTTAGAACTACTTAAACCTAACTAACCTAAGGACATCACACACATCCATGCCCGAGGCTGGATTCGAACCTGCGACCGTAGCAGTCGCGCGGCTCCGGACTGAGCGCCTAGAACCGCTAGACCACCGCGACCGGCTGACCCCGCCGGGAATCGAACCCGGGAACCCGGGCGCGGGAAGCGAGAACGCTACCGCATGACCACGAGCTGGGACACAGTGTTGGAGGCGTTCTACATTATTATATTGTCTCAAAATATGTCGTCTGCGATTATCAGGCTACAAACAGATCCGAGTTTCATTCGTAAACAATACCCGATGCCAGTACTGAGGAGATGATTTCTTCCTCATCTGTAACGGAGTCCATGGTATTGTGGCGTACGACTTGGTGCTCGCCATGGTCGTCAGGAATGGAGATGCTCGTCATGCAATCGATTCATAACAATTTGGTGCAATACGTAACTTACTGTTCTACAGTAACTGCCCATAGACACCCTGACTCAAATGTCATAGATGTCCATCATCCTTTTTTTTTTTTTTGGTTTGGTTTTAGGGCGCAAACCTGCTATGGTCATTAGCGCCCAATCCATCATCCTGTGTGAGTGGCCTGTGGGGTATAAATCCTCATCACTACCTGTCAACTGGAACCGATTCTTTTAACGCACCACTTCACTTAGACTCCAGTGCACACACACAAGACTTCCGTGTGTAGCGTGGTGATGCAGGATCGATTACGTGCCTCGATAATCGTTTCTTGAATGTTCATCTACTTTTTCACAAATGTCTCTAATATGTCTCTACTGGCGCTTTACTTTCAGCTGAAGTGTCGGACCCCATTATACTGAGGTGTTCTTCCCGTGGGTAGCACACGTGGTAGTGACATTTATGTTTACAGACGACGTCAGGGGTGACGTTTTGATCGACACAGGGTCTCAACATCAAAAACCTGAGTGGCATACATGGAGGTTGCAAAAGTTTTGTTAATGTTTGTATTCTTAATGGTGTAGGATGCGAGCTCTGAACTGTCAATTGTTTATGTTCTTACGACAGCGGTGGCGTCACTACCACCGACGTCAACGAAATCTATGGCAACGTGGCATAATGATGACGTACGCTGACAAGTCAAAAGTCGTCTAACGAGAATGTCGATCACTATAGGACTCCTTGTCCAGCACGGCACTCCTAAAATTTAGTGTCTCTTTTTCACAAGCTTGTAAGCACGTACCTAGTTAACGAATAGAAAGACATAAACCTAATTACATTCTCAGAAAATAAGCCTAAGTAGCTTAAAAATGGTTCAAATGGCTCTGAGCACTATGGGACTCAACTGCTGTGGTCATAAGTCCCCTAGAACTTAGAACTACTTAAACCTAACTAACCTAAGGACATCACACAACACTCAGTCATCAGTGTGTGATGTCCTTAGGTTAGTTAGGTTTAAGTAGTTCTAAGTTCTAGGGTACTGATGACCATAGATGTTGAGTCCCATAATGCTCAGAGCCATTTGAACCATTTTTGAACTGTACCCCACATGTCCAACAAGTCGGAGATGTTTACGTACGAGTATTATCCATCATTTATGGTGAGTATTCCATGGAAATTCTGCATGAAAGTTTGCCTAGTACATTAAAATTATTTTTATACAAAATATTACACAATTGTGTACAGGCCTATATCACTAACGTCGATTCGCAGCAGGGTTTTACAACATATACTGTATTCGAATATTATGAAGTACCTCGAAGAAAACGATTTATTGACATATAGTCAGCACGGATTCTGAAAATATCGTCCTTGTGAAACACAACTAGCTCTTTATACTCATGAAGTAATAAGTGCTATCGACAGGGGATGTCAAATTGATTCCATATTTTTAGATTTCCAGAAGGCTTTCGACACCGATCCTCAGAAGCGTCTTCTAATCAAACTGCGTGCCTACGGAGTATCACCTCAGTTGTGCGAATGGATTCGTGATTCCCTGTCAGAAGGTCGCAGTTCCTGATCTGTATTAACGACATAGGAGACAATCTTAGTAGCCGTCTTAGATTGTTTGCAGATGATGCTGTCATTTACCGTCTTGTACAGTCATCAGATGATCAAAACGACTTGCAAAATGCTTTAGATAAGATATCTGTTTAATGCGAAAAGTGGCAATTGACCCTGAATAAAGAAAAGTGCGAAGTTATTCACATGAGTAGTAAAAGAAATCAGCTAAATTTCGATTACACGATAAGTCACACAAATCTGAGGGCTGTAAATTCAGCTAAATAGTTAGGGATTACAATTAAGAGTAACCTAAACTGGAAAAATCACATAGATAATATTGCGGGTAGATCACACCAAAGATTGCGACTCATTGGCAGAACACTTAGAAGGAGGACTACTAAAGAGACTGCTTACACCGCCCTATTCTGGAGTAGTGCGGTGTGGGATCCGCATCAGGTGGGACTGACGGATGACATCGAAAAAGTACAAAGAAGGGCAGCTCGTTTTGTATTATCGAGAAATAGGGGAGATAGTATCGCAGATATGATACGTGAATTGGAGGGGCAATCATTAAAACTAAGGCATTTTTCGTTTCAGCGGGATCTTCTCATGAAATTTCAATCACCAGTCTTCTACACCGCTTGCGAAAACATTCTGTTAGCACCCACATACATAGGAAGAAATGATCAACACGATAAAATAAGAGAAAGGACTCGCGCGGAAAAATTTAAGTGCTCATTTTTTCCCGCGTGCCGTTCGAAATGGGAACCGTAGAGTGACAGCATGAGGGAGGTTCATTGAACCCGCTGCCAGGCACTTTATTGTGAATAGCAGAGTAATCACGTAGATGTAGATGTTATACACTGTCTGACGAAGAAAGTTAAGTACGCAAAAGACATAGACGGATGGTACTGTAACTTTGTACTCATACACATGTTCGGCGGATATGTAAATGATAAGAGTTCCAGTTGTCTGTAACAGGCAAACGGCTACAAGATTCGTGTTATTCATGTTCAGTGTTGTTACCAAGTCTGGTTAGACAAATAAGGGACTTGAACAGCGTCAGATGTTGAGCAATCACTGTGAAGGACGCAAAGTTGTTGCATACTCGTGTATTGTAGCGTTATCATCACCTGACAGAGTTTGGAAAGAGACTCACTGTGAGTCTCCATTTGGCCAGCTGGCCAGATCGTGTATTATCGAGTATTGTTGGAAATTCTGATGTGAAAATGGATGATGTTGGACTACACGGGAATATGGGGGCAAGCATACTCGTCATCAAGGTTCCTGTTATTTTTTTCACCAAACCGGTGTAGTCCCTGTATCATGCTTAGGCTGCTGTTTAAGACCACAACACAAACCGCTGCGTTTAGAATAGTAGCTTGAACGGGAAGCATTGCGTCGCACTGTGTTTAGCAGTGAAATCGTACTTCTTCACTATGTTGGACGAGTATCAGTGGCGAGAACGGCTACGACCTGGGAAGTGGTTCCACTCTTACAACGTTTTTGAGAGGTAAGCTGCGTTATCCCTGGTGTCATGGTGTGTGGAGCCATCGAGTATGACTTGGTCATGGCTGGCCGTGGTTAACGAAACTCTCACCGCACTAAGATACGTCACGAACATTTGCGTCCTCATTGTGATACCTCTCATGTGACCGAGCGAGGTGGCGCAGTGGTTAGCACACTGGATCCGTATTTGGGAGGACGACAGTTCAATCCCGCGTACGGCCATCCTGATTTAGGTTTTCCGAGATTTCCCTCAATCGCTCCAGGCAGTTGCCGGGATGGTTCCTTTGGAAGGGCACGGCCGATTTCCTTCCCCGTCCTTCCCCAATCCGATGAGACCGATAACCTCGCTGTTTGGTCTCATACCCCAACCAACTCAACCACTCTCATGTGACAAAATGGTAGTGCCGTTTTTCAACAGTGCAATGCTCATCTGTGGCACATGTCTGTATGAACTGTCTGCGTAATGCTGAGGGACGCCAGTCATCAGCAAATATACCAAAATCTGTCCTCGGGAGCACATGTGTTGGACCAGCCCGGACGTCAACTCCGTCCCAGTGCCAGTATCCAAGGATATCAGTGATACAACGGATCAGCTTGCCTCGGACGAGAATAGAACGGCTTTATAATTACCTTACCAGCCGAATCTTTGCATGTATCCATGCCACAGAGGGTGCAACGTCGAAGCGATAAGTGGGCTCATTCTATCAAATCCTTTCTAAATTTGAATCCATTTTGCAATCACTATAAAAACGTTACATACTCTTTGTTTCCGTTAAGTTTCATTTCGATCCCTCTTCCCATTCTTGGTGCTCCAATTTTTTTTATTTATTTATTTATTTTTTTTCTTTGTCGACACCGGGTAGATGGATATCTTCACACTGGCGGGTTTTCCTACTAGCTTGACCCGTAATTTCCCCATTGCACCACACAACAAGCTCTCACGACGACTACGCTCTCTTGTCCGTGGTAACTGCCATTCTCTGTCTCTTAGTTGCAGCTCTGTTTTTGTACTGTAATGAGATTTAGAATGCACATAGGAATTTAGTTTTGTAGCACACAATACTGCCAGCTAACGACAACATGTCGCAATCTGTGAAGGGAATCTTCAGATGTGCGCCTTAAAATCGTCAGTCCACTGTGCTAAATGCTGTACCTTATCACCAGGTAACTCGAGCTGATATTCAGCAACTCTCTACATGGTGACTACGAAATCCTACGAACAGCTCAATGCCTTGGCTTTTACTGACGATCTGATAAGACATATATGGCTGGAAGCAATTGTAACGGGATAAACGGATGGATGAATCTCGGAAATAAAATCTCAAAATAAATTAAGCCTAAGCAGTGCTAATGGCAGTGAACAGGGAAAGGCGAAAAGTAAAAATGAAACCAGGTAATTGTCCCCTCGGGAAATTTCGAGCACCTTGCCTACATTGGAGGTGTAATTTCTCGAGACAGTCCAACCAAGAAGGAAGTGGCAAGTAGGGCTCTCAAGAACTGTTTCAAAAGCTCCAAGCACTATGGGACATAACATCTGAGGTCATCAGTCCCCTAGACTTAGAACTACTTAAACCTAACTAACCTAAGGACAGCACACACATCCATGCACGAGGTAGGATTCGAACCTGTGACCGCAGCAGCCGCGTGGTTCCAGACTGAAGCGTCTAGAACCGCACGGCCACACCGGCCGTCTTCTCAAGAACTCATGATTCTGCTAACATGTTCGCTTTTGTAGGGTCGAGATAGATCAGCGATGAGCAACAAATACGTGAATCCAGTTGTAACATTCGCCAGAAAAGAAACAAAGAAAGAAAAAACAATAACAACCACGCACCCTCTGAATGAGTAACATATGGCAGCTACAGGAGTTGGAGGTGAAGTTCTTGTGGACGATATCGAATAACTGTGTTAATTAAGTAACGAAGAGGTGGGAGAGATGGCTGTGTTTCAGACAGCAGAAGTAGAGCAAGCCAGAATATACAGGGTGTTTCAAAAATGACCGGTATATTTGAAACGGCAATAAAAACTAAACGAGCAGCGATAGAAATACACCGTTTGTTGCAATAAGCTTGGGACAACAGTACATTTTCAGGCAGACAAACTTTCGAAATTACAGTAGTTACAATTTTCAACAACAGATGGCGCTGCGGTCTGGGAAACTCTATAGTACGATATTTTCCACATATCCACCATGCGTAGCATTAATATGGCGTAGTCTCTGAATGAAATTACCCGAAACCTTTGACAACGTGTCTGGCGGAATGGCTTCACATGCAGATGAGATGTACTGCTTCAGCTGTTCAATTGTTTCTGGATTCTGGCGGTACACCTGGTCTTTCAAGTGTCCCCACAGAAAGAAGTCACAGGGGTTCATGTCTGGCGAATAGGGAGGCCAATCCACGCCGCCTCCTGTATGTTTCGGATAGTCCAAAGCAATCACATGATCATCGAAATATTCATTCAGGAAATTAAAGACGTCGGCCGTGCGTTGTGGCCGGGCACCATCTTGCATAAACCACGAGGTGTTCGCAGTGTCGTCTAAGGCAGTTTGTACCGCCACAAATTCACAAAGAATGTCCAGATAGCGTGATGCAGTAATCGTTTCGGATCTGAAAAATGGGCCAATGATTCCTTTGGAAGAAATGGCGGCCCAGACCAGTACTTTTTGAGGATGCAGGGACGATGGGACTGCAACATGGGGCTTTTCGGTTCCCCATATGCGCCAGTTCTGTTTATTGACGAAGCCGTCCAGGTAAAAACAAGCTTCGTCAGTAAACCAAATGCTGCCCACATGCATATCGCCGTCATCAATCCTGTGCACTATATCGTTAGCGAATGTCTCTCGTGCAGCAATGGTAGCGGCGCTAAGGGGTTGCCGCGTTTGAATTTTGTATGGATAGAGGTGTAAACTCTGGCGCATGAGACGATACGTGGACGTTGGCGTCATTTGGACCGCAGCTGCAACACGGCGAACGGAAACCCGAGGCCGCTGTTGGATCACCTGCTGCACTAGCTGCGCGTTGCCCTCTGTGGTTGCCGTACGCGGTCGCCCTACCTTTCCAGCACGTTCATCCGTCACGTTCCCAGTCCGTTGAAATTTTTTCAAACAGATCCTTTATTGTATCGCTTTTCGGTCCTTTGGTTACATTAAACCTCCGTTGAAAACTTCGTCTTGTTGCAACAACACTGTGTTCTAGGCGGTGGAATTCCAACACCAGAAAAATCCTCTGTTCTAAGGAATAAACCATGTTGTCTGCAGCACACTTGCACGTTGTGAACAGCACACGCTTACAGCAGAAAGACGACGTACAGAATGGCGCACCCACAGACTGCGTTGTCTTCTATATCTTTCACATCACTTGCAGCGCCATCTGTTGTTGAAAATTGTAACTACTGTAATTTCGAAAGTTTGTCCGCCTGAAAATGTACTGTTGTCCCAAGCATATTGCAACAAACGGTGTATTTCTATCGCTGCTCGTTTAGTTTTTATTGCCGTTTCAAATATACCGGTCATTTTTGAAACACCCTGTATGTACCAAAGGGGTTTGTGTACACGTTACGAAAGGAATCAAAAAGAATATTTCGAGTAAATCTGGAGAGAAAGTTGAAGTAAATCGACTAGTAAGAACTTGGACTTAGATAGGATGTGCAAGTGCAGGCCAATGCGACGATAGCATGTACCTCCATAGGACGATACGGAGGGACTTGTACACAGGTTTCTCGAAACTGGAGGTCTTAATTGGAGATTATGACGAATACGAGCTTTGTGCCCCGTGCTCTACAATGTCCCCTAACGGTCGAAGCTTAACCTGAATTACACATTGTCATCGCTGCTAATGGAAATCCCAGAACCGTCATCGTCCCGTTATCCAGCTAGGAGGAGATTGTGAACCTCAGAAGTGCGACCTCTCACAAGAACAACAAAGGTGGCTGCCTTTCCGGTGTGAAATACCCGCACCTTCGCTATAGACAGTCCCACTGTGTCCCTCAGCAGATTGGCACCTGCTGCGACCTGATAGCGGCATTGGCGGGTGCGAGCTACCGGCGTGCCCTGCACTCGTCAATGTTCCGGCTAGTAATTACGAGGGACGACGGGTGGTAGCGGTAGTGTTGGTAAGCTGCACGCGGAGCGAGTGAATGCTGCCGCCGGCGGCAGCGACAGACGGAACAAAAGCGGGATCTGTCGCAGCCTCTGGCCTCGTTTCCACTTTAGCTCGGCTCGGTCCCCCCCGTGTCTGTACGCCAGACCTCCCCCCCCCACCCCTCCCCCGCCCTACAACCCCCCGACACCCCCTCTCCCCATCCTCTTCCGCGGCAGTAAGTCTCTCACCATCACATAATCCGGCGACGCGTCTTTTGTCCGAATTATCAGTACTTTTATATAATGAACGCCCGAGCCGCGGCTGCTGCTCCTGCTACTGCTGCTGTGAAAGGACGTGCCCTACGGACAGAGAAGGGAGCGAGGGGTGAGCTCGTTGTGGGGTTGGCTGGAGCTCCGATGTGGAGGAACAGAAAACGCCAGCAAGCTCGCCACCGCCCCCGCTGCAGATAGGGTGGAGCGCCCTGCGAACACTGCTCCCTAGCGCGGACGTCGACAAACCCGCGCGGCGCCAGTTGATTCTTTTGTTCCGCCCTCTGTAAACACGAGTTAAATCTTGGAAGGTGTGCCTGCCTGCCGCTCGCGTTTCTCTCTCCAGTCGTCTGTGAATGAACTTCCATTCTCGCCCATCTCGTTTATTTTTCTTTTTCAGTTTTTTTTGTTTTCCTCCCTTCCCCCTCCCCTGCTTCGTGTAGGAGGATGAATCGTTTCAAATGGAATTTTAACTTCGCCTGGAAAAAATTTAAAAGTCAGTTTAGCTTTCTCGTTACTGCGAACGCGTCTACTCGTCCCGACACGAAGGCAGAAGACAAATTCAAACCTGAGGTCTCGGGTGACAAACATCCCATTTCGGAGAACACACAAACGTGCGAACGCTAGCCGACTCTGAAATGAAGCATGGTATACAAGAAGAAAATCTCATTGCATTACTTATTACAATTTTCCAAACTTCAGAATCACATTAGCGTAATAATATGACACGTATAGCAAAGTTTTATCTCACTGTCGGCACTAAAAAATTTCGCAACCAGGTTTTCTTTTTACACATGTAATACCTGACCTTACGTAGTCAATTTTGGACTGTTGTGAGGAACTGCGATTGCTTATGATAGAGAAAGTTCAAATAAAACATCTGCGTCAGTCATTCTTTTTATTTCATCCCATGACGAGTTTCGAGGGTTTAGTCTCTCATCTTCAGGTGGAACAATGATATGTAATGTTTCCTTAGGGAGGCTCAACAGCCGTAAGGTATTTTAAAAAATGCATTTTTACCATCAGCTGCTTATTTGCCTGTTTTCGGGATGATGGTTAATATCCGAAACCGATAGACGACTAATGGGACAAATAAACAGCTGGTGGTTTAAAATCACTTTATATTTAAAAAGAGAAGGAAAATAAACTGCTACATTTTTGCTAGCTGGAAGCGTCCAGTTGTTTGTCGTTGTTTTATTTTCCAAGTGATGGATGGCATGAAATGAAACGAGTGACTGACGCATGTAACTGCTTTATTTGAACGTTTATGTCATTCTTTCTGTTCCTCCACTTGTGGCAGGGCATAAATGTTGACACATTAGTGATGTAACTGTTGCAAATTTTCACAAATAAGTTTTGATTGCGGTTAATCAAACATTTTTCGCTGTCACATTATCAGTGTTTTCTTTACAACATATTACTTAATAATTAATCGGTGCCAGTGACCGAAAGAGAACCGCCACGCTGCATGACTTCTTGCTACATAACTCATAACCCTGGTGTAGTGGCGCATGTTGTTATTTAGTACAGCAAAGTGTCTCAATTATTCCTGCTATACAGGTGAGAGACGTTCGTAGAGAAACAAGATTTTAGTTAAATGCGTAGGAAGAAGGGCCCATTGTCCGCTCATTATTTGGATTTATGTGCAGATATGAAAGGCGAAATATGAACATAGTGCATCCACAAGACGCAATGACGAGCCAGTGTCTGTACTTAAAATGGGAAAGTCATTTACACTCTGCAGTCGCGCTTTAGAGATGCTGCGTACTCCCGAGAAGAAGAGGTCCGTCGTCACTGGTTTGGCCCCAGAGTAAACGAAGCTACACAAATCAAAAAAAGGTTTGCATCACCTCGACTGTGAGAGTTCCGGAACCTACACAGAAAATTGTAATGGATATTAGCATAAACATCATTTTAGCATTTTTTATTGCTCTTGAAAACCACACAGTGCATGTTGTTCCACAATACAGCGAGACCTTCAGAGGTGGTGCTCCAGATTGCTGTACACACCGGTACCTCTAATACCAAGTAGCACGTCCTCTTGCATTGATGCATACTATTCACGAGTTCATCAAGGCACTGTTGGTCCAGATTCTCTCACCCCTCAACGGCGATTCGGCGTAGACCCCTCAGAGTGATTGGTGGGTCACGTTGTCCATAAACAACCCTTTCCAATCTATCCCAGCTATGTTCGATAGGGTTCATCTCAGGAGAATATGCTGGCTGCTCTAGTCGAGCGATGCCGTTAACCTGAAGGAAGTCATTCACAAGATGTGAACGTTGGGGGCGCAGGTTCAGGGCACTCTCTTGTCTTAGTGGTGGGAAACTGCCCCTGCAGGCGGGAGAATCAGCAGTGATCAACGGCATGAGGATGCAGAAGGCAATGGAAACCGCTGCATTAAAGACACGTAACGCGTATCCACAGGACATGTGGCCTCTAATTGGAAAAGTGTCATGATGGCCTCTCTATTCCCAAAAGATTCCGGAATAGTCCCCCAATCGGATCTCTGGGAGGGGACTGCCAAGCGGTAGGTTACCATGAGAAAAAAATTGAATAATCAACAAAAGGATAACGTTATACGAGTGGGGGCGTGGAATGTCAGAAGCTTGAGCGTGGTAGGGAAACTAGAAAATCTAACAAGGCAAATGCAAAGGATCACTCGAGATATAGTAGGGGTCAGTGAAGTGATGTGGAAAGAAGACAAGGATTTCTGGTCAGGGTAATATCAATAGCAGTACAAAATGGAATAACTGGAGTAGAATTTGTTATGAATAGGAACGTAGGGCAGAGAATGTGTTACTGTGAACAGTTCAGCGACAGGGTTGTTCTTATTAGAATCGACAGCAAACCTACACCGAGAACGATAGTTAAGATATATATGCTGAAGTCGCAAGCTGAAGATGGAGAGGTAAAGGAAGTCTATGAGGATATTGAAAGGGTAATACAGTATTTAAAGGAAGATGAAAATCTAATAGTAATGGGGGACTGGAATGCAGCTATAGGGGAGGGAGTAGAAGAAAATGATACAGGAGAATACGGGCTTGGGACAAAGAATGAGAGGGGATAAAGACTAATTGAGTTCTGTAACAAGTTTTAGCTAGTTATAGCGAATACCCTGTTCAAGAATCACAAGAGCAGGAGGTATACTTCCAAAGGGCCGGGTGATACTGGAAGATTTCAATTAGAATATATCACGGTCAGACAGAGATTCCGAAATCAGATACTGGATTGTACCCACCAGCAGATATTGACTCAGATGAAACTATAGTATTGATGAAGAGTAGGCGGAAATTAAAGACATTAGTCAGGAAGAATCAATCCACAAAGAAGTGCAATACGGAAGTAGTAAGGAATGACGAGACACACTTTAAGTTCTCCAAGGCTATATATACAGGAATAAGGAATAGCTCAATAAGCTGTACAGTTAAAGAGGAATTGACATCTCTAAAAAAGGCCATCACACAAGTTGGGAAGGAAAACATAGGTACAAAGAAAGTAACTAGGGAGAAACCATGAGTAACAGAAAAAATATTTCATTGGTCGATGAAAGGATAAAGCATAACAATGTTACCGGAAACTCAGGAATACAGAAATACAAGTCGCTAAGGAATTACATAAATAGGAAGTGCAGGGAAGCTAAGGCGAGGTGGCTGCAGGAAAATGTGAAGACATCTAGAAAGAAAGCCTGTATAGGGAGGGGGGGGGGGAGATTTATCGGATGTGATAGAAAAAGAAAAAGGAGTCGATTTGGAAAGGTAGGAGATCCAGTATTACAAGCAGAAGCTAAATGTACCTTTGGAGGACTTAAGATAATATAAGGCACAGGGTATAATAACATTCGCTCAGAATTTCTAAAATCATCGGGGGAAATGGCAACAAAACGACTATTCACGGCCGGCCGAAGTGGCCGTGCGGTTAAAGGCGCTGCAGTCTGTAACCGCAAGACCGCTACGGTCGCAGGTTCGAATCCTGCCTCGGGCATGGATGTTTGTGATGTCCTTAGGTTAGTTAGGTTTAACTAGTTCTAAGTTCTAGGGGACTAATGACCTCAGCAGTTGAGTCCCATAGTGCTCAGAGCCACTATTCACGTTGGTGTGTAGAATGACTGAGGAATGAACTACAGACAACACGAACCGTGTACCTCCTTCCTGGTGGAATGACTGGAACTGATCGGCTATCAGACCCGCTCCATCTAATAGGTGCTGCTCGTGTATGGTTGTTTTGGGCGGGTTTAGTGACATCTCTTAACAGTCAAAGGGACTGTTACTGTGATACAATATCCACATTCAACGTCTATTTTCAGGTTCTTGAAACATGGGTGATGCGAAACTTTTTTTGATGTGTGTATGTTATGTAATCTATTTCTTACCTACTATCTGACATTCGATGACTAATCATATCTAGACTAGGTACCAGCGTATGGTAAATTAGAGATCTGTTCACTCGATGTTATTGTGGTTTATGAGAAACGTTGCATACGGTAGAGTTCCCTGAAGAATGTTTAATTGATTTTGCAGATAGTAG
This sequence comes from Schistocerca nitens, assembly GCF_023898315.1. Lineage (NCBI taxonomy): Eukaryota > Metazoa > Arthropoda > Insecta > Orthoptera > Acrididae > Schistocerca > Schistocerca nitens. The sequence continues at coordinate 77,409,523 of NC_064614.1, forward strand.
CCAGAGAAAACTCTCTCTCTCGTACACTCTTCTACCTGCTGCAGTTGAAAATGAAATCTCACGGTACAATTAGTGGCACTGCACAGCACGGCCACTGTATCAAGATTCGTCGAAAAGACGGCCGTGCCATGTAAACGATATTACAAACTGAATCTTGGTGGCGGGTCACTTAATAAAGAAGATACTCTCAGTAAGACAAACAAAACCAGGTTCACACAGGCAACTAATGTCGTGCCACAGCTTGCGGCTTTCTGAAATAACATCGCGAGCTACCGTTCACACAGGAGGCCACAAATTCTACGTAGTGGCACACCTTCAAATATGGTGGGAACTGAAATCATATGGGCGGGTATGAATATTATAGTGCAGGTTATTTCATTTGAGCTGTGACATTAATGAGAAATAACACTCGGAGTCGAAAATTTTGTCTGCACTTGCAAACAAACCAACAGCTGCCATGTAAATATCATCAGCCACCCTTCCAAGATTTTCGGGTCTTATTGTATTCGTCGATACAGGCATTTCGAATAACAAATTTCTAGATTAATAGCTGCCACATCACACTCGGGAGCTATTTTCTGCATACGGTCTGTAATTTATAAAATTATTGGTCTCACGTACCACCGTGTTTATACGACTAACTATTTTGATTACATATTTGAAGTTGAAGTTTTCCCCCCCATGAACCATGGACCTTGCCGTCGGTGGAGAGGCTTGCGTGCCTCAGCGATACAGATGGCCGTACCGTAGGTGCAACCACAATGGAGGGGTATCTGTTGAGAGGCCAGACAAACATGTGGTTCCTGAAGAGGGGCAGCAGCCTTTTCAGTAGTTGCAGGGGCAACAGTCTGGATGATTGACTGATCTGGCCTTGTAACATTAACCAAAACGGCCTTGCTGTGCTGGTACTGCGAACGGCTGAAAGCAAGGGGAAACTACAGCCGTAATTTTTCCCGAGGACATGCAGCTTTACTATATGGTTAAATTATGATAGCGTCCTCTTGGGTAAAATATTCCGGAGGTAAAATAGTCCCCCATTCGGATCTCCGGGCGGGGACTACATAAGGGGACGTCATTATCAGGAGAATGAAAACTGGCGTTCTACGGATCGGAGCGTGGAATGTCAGATCCCTTAATCGGGCAGGTAGGTTAGAAAATTTAAAAAGGGAAATGGATAGGTTAAAGTTAGATATAGTGGGAATTAGTGAAGTTCGGTGGCAGGAGGAACAAGACTCTTGGTCAGGTGAATACAGGGTTATAAATACAAAATCAAATACGGGTAATGCAGGAGTAGGTTTCATAATGAATAAAAAAATAGGAGTGCGGGTTAGCTACTGCAAGCAGCATAGTGAACGCATTATTGTGGCCAAGATAGACACAAAGCCCATACCTACTACAGTAGTACAAGTTTATATGCCAACTAGCTCTGCAGATGATGAAGAAGTTAAAGAAATGTATGACGAGATAAAAGAAATTATTCAGGTAGTGAAGGGAGACGAAAATTTAATAGTCATGGGTGACTGGAATTCGTCAGTAGGAAAAGGGAGAGAAGGAAACATAGTAGGTGAGTATGGCTTGGGGGGAAGAAACGGAAGAGGAAGCCGCCTTGTAGAATTTTGCACAGAGCATAACTTAATCATAGCTAACACTTGGTTCAAGAATCATAAAAGAAGGTTATATACCTGGAAGAATCCTGGAGATACTAAAAGGTATCAGATAGATTATATAATGGTAAGACAGAGATTTAGGAACCAGGTTTTAAATTGTAAGACATTTCCAGGGGCAGATGTGGATTCTGACCACAATCTATTGGTTATGAACTGCAGATTGAAACTGAAGAAACTGCAAAAAGGTGGGAATTTAAGGAGATGGGACCTGGATAAACTGAAAGAACCAGAGGTTGTAGAGAGTTTCAGGGAGAGCATAAGGGAACAATTGACAGGAATGGGTGAAAGAAATACAGTAGAAGAAGAATGGGTAGCTTTGAGGGATGAAGTAGTGAAGGCAGCAGAGGATCAAGTAGGTAACAAGACGAGATCTAGTAGAAATCCTTGGGTAACAGAAGAAATATTGAATTTAATTGATGAAAGGAGAAAATATAAAAATGCAGTAAATGAAGCAGGCAAAAAGGAATACAAACGTCTCAAAAATGAGATCGACAGGAAGTGCAAAATGGCTAAGCAGGGATGGCTAGAGGGCAAATGTAAGGATATAGAGGCTTGTCTCACTAGGGTTAAGATCGATACTGCCTACAGGAAAATTAAAGAGACCTTTGGAGAGAAGAGAACCACTTGTATGAATATCAAGAGCTCAGATGGCAACCCAGTTCTAAGCAAAGGAGGGAAGGCAGAAAGGTGGAAGGAGTATATAGAAGGTTTATACAAGGGCGATGTACTTGAGGACAATATTATGGAAATGGAAGAGGATGTAGACGAAGACGAAATGGGAGATAGGATACTGCGTGAAGAGTTTGACAGAGCACTGAAAGACCTGAGTCGAAACAAGGCCCCGGGTGTAGACAACATTCCATTAGAACTACTGATGGCCTTGGGAGAGCCAGTCATGACAAAACTCTACCATCTGGTGAGCAAAATGTATGAGACAGGCGAAATACCCTCAGACTTCAAGAAGAATATAATAATTCCAATCCCAAAGAAAGCAGGTGTTGACAGATGTGAAAATTACCGAACTATCAGTTTAATAAGTCACAGCTGCAAAATACTAACGCGAATTCCTTACAGACGAATGGAAAAACTTGAAGAAACGGACCTCGGGGAAGATCGGTTTGGATTCCGTAGAAATGTTGGAACACGTGAGGGAATACTAACCTTACTACTTATCTTATAAGAAAGATTAAGAAAAGGCAAACCTACGTTTCTAGCATTTGTAGACATAGAGAAAGCTTTTGACAATGTTAACTGGAATACTCTCTTTCAAATTCTGAAGGTGGCAGGGGTAAAATACAGGGAGCGAAAGGCTATTTACAATTTGTACAGAAACCAGATGACAGTTATAAGAGTCGAGCGGCATGAAAGGGAAGCAGTGGTTGGGAAAGGAGTGAGACAGGGTTGTAGCCTCTCCCCGATGTTATTCAATCTGTATATTGAGCAAGCAGTAAAGGAAACAAAAGAAAAATTCGGAGTAGGTATTAAAATTCATGGAGAAGAAGTAAAAACTTTGAGGTTTGCCGATGACATTGTAATTCTGTCGGAGACAGCAAAGGACTTGGATGAGCAGTTGAACGGAATGGACAGTGTCTTGAAAGGAGGATATAAGATGAACATCAACAAAAGCAAAACGAGGATAATGGAATGTAGTCAAATTAAATCGGGTGATGCTGAGGGTATTAGATTAGGAAATGAGACACTTAAAGTAGTAAAGGAGTTTTGCTATTTAGGGAGTAAAATAACTGATGATGGTCGAAGTAGAAAGGATATAAAATGTAGACTGGCAATGGCAAGGAAATCGTTTCTGAAGAAGAGAAATTTGTTAACATCGGGTATAGATTTGAGTGTCAGGAGGTCGTTTCTGAAGGTATTTGTATGGAGTGTAGCCATGTATGGAAGTGAAACATGGACGATAACTAGTTTGGACAAGAAGAGAATGGAAGCTTTCGAAATGTGGTGCTACAGAAGAATGCTGAAGATAAGGTGGGTAGATCACGTAACTAATGAGGAGGTATTGAATAGGATTGGGGAGAAGAGACGTTTGTGGCACAGCTTGACTAGAAGAAGGGATCGGTTGGTAGGACATGTTTTGAGGCATCAAGGGATCACAAATTTAGCATTGGAGGGCAGTGTGGAGGGTAAAAATCGTAGAGGGAGACCGCGAGATGAATACACTAAGCAGATTCAGAAGGATGTAGGCTGCAGTAGGTACTGGGAGATGAAGAAGCTTGCACAGGATAGAGTAGCATGGAGAGCTGCATCAAACCAGTCTCAGGACTGAAGACCACAACAACATTTGAAGTTTATATATTTATTCACAAAAAAATCTTTTAAGATTTTGGGTTACGTCTGTGGTTTGCAAACACACACACACGCACACACACACACACACACACACACACACACAAACACTCACTGCAGGAAATCAAACATTGGTTGCTTTTCCAGGCAATCACTGTTTTCACTTTTGTTTTGTAATAAAATGAAACCACACTGAAATATAATGGAGCATACAGGCAGTTATTCCACGATAAATGCAACGGAATGCTCATGTTTTGAAAAATTGCCACCAGGAAGCGCTGGTGGAAGAGAACTTGGGCAACAAAGTGCAACAACACGTTGAACTATTTGTGGCGTGACAGAAATGTCATTCCTTAAGTAACGACACTAAAAACTGGGAGTTGACACGTCCCACTGCTTTGCAACTGCAGTGTGCCACTAGCTGCTGCGACATTTCTGTTGCGTGTGTGAACCCGGCTTATACCTGTGCCGTACCACTGCACTTGGTAACAGCTGCACAGGCAGTAGTCTTTAGTCAACCCACCCCTCCACATGCATCTCGACTCTGAGTTCTCTAATAACGTGCAGGAAAATAAATTCGGTTGTCGTGTGACAATCATAAACAGGGCAGTATAAAAGAAAGACTATCAACAGAAAAAATCGGTTTAGTTGTCCTGAACAGGATTGCTGCAGTTATTGTTGAAACGGCGTCTTCAGTAGTGGCTTTAGTTGCCGACTTACGCGGCTTAACGGCCGAAGGGGTTTTCTGAAATACAGGGTGGCGCACGAAATGTGTTACCAATTGTTTCTTTCACAATTTACGACGCAAATTAAATATCCCGCTGGGATCTCTACAGCAGTACCAGCAGAGCTTGGAAAAACAAATGAGTTACGAAATGACGTGTAATTCACGATACTGCCGCTAGGAGACTAGTAAGCAGCAATGGCTGACAATGGAAGACTGACGACACAGCAACGATCGGCCATTGTGTTACTTTTTCATGAAACGAAAAGCCTTGTTGTGACTCAGAGGCGTTTTCGACAACAGTTTAACACACGATGGGTCCCTTGCAAGAAGACCATCCACAGGTTGTACAATAAATTTGCACAGGAAGGAACAGTATTGGAAGCGAAGCGACCTCGGCCTAAGCCTGTTTGTTCGCCGGATATATTGAAGCGGTACGAGTTGCTGTACAGAGAAGTCCCGGGAAATCGTGTAGAAAGGCTTCAGTGCAACTGGGAATATCAAGACGCTCCGTTTAACGCATTCTTAAAAGTGACCTCCATATGTTCCCATACAAGAAGACCTGTGCACAGAAGCTCACTGAAGAACACAAGCAGCAGAGACTACTGTTTACTCAGTGGGCGGAAGCTAGGGAATAAACTCTCAACAACGTTTGGTTTTCAGACGAGGCGCATTTTCATTTAGACGGTGTGGTTAACAAACAAAATGTACGCTTTTGGGCCACTGAAAACCCACAAGTGCTTCATGGATGACAACATTATGCTCTGAGGATTACAGCGTGAGTAGCAATTTCCAGTCACGGACTAATTGGACCCTTTTCTTTGAAGAAACTGTGAACAGCGAGCGTTATTTGAGCATGCTTCGCAGTAGCTTCATTCCACAGCTTCTTGCTACTGCCTTGCCCTTCAACACGCAGTGGTTCATGCAAGATGGAGCAAGGCTACATACTGCAGACACTGTGTTGAGTTTTCACACGAGCATCTGGACATGCGGATCATTTCACTCAGGTTTACAGGTCGCTTCAATGACGGACAAAATTGGTTCCCCAATAGTCCAGACCTCAATCCAAGTGACGTTTCTCTTAGGGGGTACCTAAAGGAAAAAAAATTTCCCGAAATGTCCACGTGATTTAATGGAGCTCAGAAGACTTATTCTTCAAGCTTGCAGTGAAATTACGGAAGACATGTGCCGTAGGGTAATCACGAACTTCAATGTTCGTTTGAAGGAAGTTAGGAAACGAAATGGTGGACATATTGAGCATGTGCTGAGTTAGAACAAATCTCCATGGACGGCTGTTCGTTGTAGTATATGTTCCTCTCAGATTGTATTGACAATAAAGTTTATATTCAAAAACTAAATGGTAACACATTTCGTGCGCCACCCTGTAGAATGAAAATTCTCTTTTCCCAACATATCATCACTCGACGTCGTAGCTTTAGCGTCCACACGATCTACTAAAATTGTTACATTCCATTACATATTATATCTCTCTACCAGTTACGATGGCAAAAATACCCTTCAGAGCTCGAGAAACTGCGATTACAAAATTTCTGTTAAGACACTTCAAGGAATTCTTATAAATTTTTATTGTGTTGTTACGACGAAATTCTAAATCCGGAAATGTGTGGTAAGATTTTATGGGACCAAACTGCTGAGGTCATCGGTCCCTGAGCTTACACACCACTTAATCTAACTGAAACCAACTTACGTTAAGGACAACACATACACCCATGCCCGAGGGAGGACTCGAACCATCGACGGGAAGAGCCGCGTGAACCGTGATAGGACGCTCCAGACTGCGAGACTACCCCCCGTGGCTATTACGTCGACCAAGTAGTATGAAATCGCCAACATCACCTTACGGTTGCAGAGTTTTGGATTGTCACAATTACTTATAACTGCACTGTAAATCACTATAGTACAGTTGTTATGTAATACTGCTTCTCTATGTGCAGTACACTGTTGTAAATTTCATTTCTGTACCATTAGCAAACTACGCGTTAACAACTGACGCCTCTTCTGTGTAAAGTTTATCCGCTCGAGAAATCGAATATACTGCCAGCGATCGTTGGACAGTCGTTAAAAGCGTAATTTATTTTCATACAACACAAAGCGGAATGCGCAACAACGCCAGCGTATGTGTCTTTATTTTCTCATTCAAATTTTATTACTACTGACATTTCTTGCAAAAAAAGTGAAAACACTCGCAGAATTTTTCCCGCATACGCACATGCGAGAGCTGTGATGTATTTTTAATTTGGTTTTTCTGTTTCCCATGTAGCTCGACGTAGGCCATGAGAAAGTAATCTCGGTGGAACATGGTTACAGAAAAGTTAATGGAATACCTCTGCTGAAAGTAAATACACATCAGTGTCAGTGAGATAAATTGTGTGTCACGCAACAACTTTTCGAACGGCTAATAACGTCGGATAATTTCCATCTGTAACAGCTCTACACGCATGCTGGAGAGGAAAACAAACAAGGGACAAAGGCGGAATAAATTACTTCAAAAGTATTTCCAGTTGTTTACCGAGACAGACGGGATGTACTGTGAGAGACGCGTTTAGAAATTTCAGTCGAGTAAAATACATTTCAAATGCTCATCATTCTATCCGATTCACTAATCAACTGCAACACACGATGTTACTTCACGTAATTTTCGGGCAGTGTCACAATTTACGAGGTTGTAAGTCTTCCTGCAAGTAGCTACTTTCTTCGGAGTCGTCATCAAGAATTAAAATTTTACGATGCTGCACAGGGTGTCTTTTTATGCGATGTTAGTTTCCTTACGTTTTTGCGACAGCTAGAGTGACTTTCCTGAATGATCTGTGTACAATATTTCATTCTTCAACATTCACACCATATCTGCTTAGTCGCTCATTCTGGTACACTTCCTTTTTCATACATTCTAGTACTTCGCTGTTCCGCACCATCACTATTCAGTACATCTTCTACATTATTTAGTAGTAGTACATTTCATGTTCGTAGAGGTGATTTCTTCTTACTAAGAAATAAAGATTCCGCAATTTAAGTAAGATGGTGACGAAGTTCAACAATAGCTGGACATTGGACAACGGCTGTTGATAAAATAAAATGTTACAAGTCGACTGTTTTGAACCGAAAGACTGAACGGCATATTTTATTTATCTTTTTGACAGTCACACAAGCTTTCAGGTTCTATCCTAATGCTAGCAATTTGTTTGCAACCGATGATAATAATTAAAATATTGCAAACGATGATAATAGCTACAGAAACTTAAGCGTACATAGAGATATAAACAAGGTTTTCGTGTTTTAGTCCATTTGGTATTGTAGTGTATTCTGCTTGTGAATTAATAATAGTGGCAACACTATTACGTCTGCAAGTAATAATAATAGTGTTGGTGTCAGTGGAAAATGCTGATTTATTCCTGAGTAATGTTACTAAGTCATATATTATAAGACATAAAATTCTAAGATATATTCAGGTAGAATGCCCCAACTAGCGACTTTTAAAGGGAAAGACAATACTTAGTCGCAACAAGGTAAGAGCTATATGCAAAAACTTAGGCAAATATATAATTGTTCTTTTAATTATTAAGTAATTCATTATCTCTCGTGTGATCAAAATGTAATTTAGTTCTCTGATACTGTTACGATGATAATTTCAAAGTTGGGCTGCTGGGCCTTAAAAGGATTTGGAGAAGACGGCTATGTAATCGAGTGTGGTGGAAAGGATTTCGCTCTGATCGAATGAATTTTTCAGCGATGCTGTTCACGTATCAGACAGACGGAAAGAAGTGTATAAATTCATCTGACTGCTAAATGGAGAGTGTGTACGGAAGCCACCGCACTTTCCAGCTCATAGTCGGGACAGCTGTGAATGAAATGTGAATAAAAATTCAGAAACATTTTGCTATGTGTGTTTGCCACCTGTAGCTATGAGGGGTTAGCGTAATAAAGTGATACCGTCAGTTTAGTAAGTTTAGGTGTTATGTTTTGGAATTCACAAAATTCTGGTAACAGGTGGTTTGATATGTATCGATAAGAAACGTTATCTGCTTTATAAATTGTTGCGTCTCAGTATATTAACGTTCGTCTCTTTGAATTAGAGTTATCATATTATATGTAGTACTTCTAACTACGGTCTCTTTTCATTTTGGTGACCAAAATGTCAGAAAATTTTATCTATCTTGCGACTTCGCATTCATTGTTATTGAATCCAGCCCTCTTCTTACGGGGCTCGTCCACTAAATTTTTGTTCATATATCCACCTGCAATCGATAGTTCTGTCCAGGCTCTCATCGAGTCGATGTTTTGCAGCTCTTCTCCGATTGATTTAAGTCTGTTTGTAGGTCACAGGTCTTGGTGTATAGGGCGTACTTGGCCGTCTAGAGTTTTAGTGTGTGTTCATGAAGCGAACTATGATCGCCTACTTTTATGGGGCTCCGGCATAGGGAACCCATAGACATGGTGTGGCCCTGTGTTCCGGAGATTATCTGCGGTGTCTCCTTCAGTTGGACATCCACTTTAGCTTCGTGTGCACGTTTTCTCCAAACTGGCGAACAATTCAACCATGCGGTAGACAAAATTTACCGCTATGGTCATCAACGTGCTCGCAGCAAAACTCCATGTCGTTCCGGCCACTTTCGACACGATAGCATTACGGGAGTTTAGTTTCTGATGTGTATCTTCTAGACGTGAGTTATACGTTATAGTGCGATCTAATTTCACTCACACGTATTTAGGCTTATTATCATGGCTGATACATTGGCCATTCACAGTGAGCAGTTGTTTTCTGTTTTTACCTCTATTGTTATGGTGCATTATGCCACTGCTCGGTTTGTTAGTTTTGGGATTTTCGTGCCACATGGAGTAGCTGGTGTTCAGTACTTCCTGGTCTGCATTCAATATTTTGTATCATTAAAATTTTTGCTTTTATATTTGATGAACAGGTCGTCCAGGTAGGCAAATCTGAGTGATTTTGTGTCTGGCACATCAGAAATAAACAGGGTGTTAAAAGCGCAGGGACAAGTATTGCGATAATTACTGTGTACCCACATCAGCGTGTTAGTTGTTTTCTCACCACATCTAACTCTCTCCCCATATCTACATCACTTAAATTACTACCTGATGTTTTCTGCATGATTGTAGTTACACCGTGAATGCCTGTCAGTACAGAGTATCAGGTTTGCTTCCTAGTGTCCGAACTTCAGTACCTGACTTACTGTGGTGGGTGGGTGGGGGGGGGGGGAGTGGTGGTGGTAGGATTGTGCCATGTGTACTTGGAGATACTAACCAACCTGAAAACATGCTACTCGTAATGGCTACAATTATCAGTCTGCAAAAGATATAAATACTGTTGTAATGTTGCTTAGCACACTGTGTTCAGGCTTCAAATGAAGTATTTCCAGTTATATCCCTAACACCCAGTCTATTTTGAAAAGATTTTGTGCGAGTGACGAACCCTGTGGCAGGCCATTATTCAGAACCATGCTCTTGCTCTTCATGCCACGATGTGAATCCGTGATTTTCCTGTCAACGTGTTTTTGAGTAACGTGTTAGTATGTTTGCTAATTTTAGTTAGCTTAAGCTACGGCGACCAATCACACTAACCCCTCTCGGTGCACATGAAGGCGAACGGTGCAAGTAGCCAATTTTAATACGAAGAGACTGACTGTATGGTGGCAGATAAAAGCAGGTGACGAACTAGACCAAGACTTCATGGTCAAAATGTCTACTACATATTTCCGTTTGCAACATATTTATGTCCCTTGATGCAATGAGGTAGGATATTCTTAAGAGCTGTTGGACTGTGCGTGCGTGTGTGTGTGTGTGTGTGACCACGAACATTCGCAAGCTGTGGATTGTTCGTTGCACCATGCCGTTGTTTCCCAGTTACATGTAAGGGATGGGTGCTCATATTCTAATCCCTGCAAGGAACGACTTCATTACAGCCGTAATATCGAACCTTCTCTTCAGCACTATGCTCTAGGGTTTGCCTCCATAGACCCTACAGCTTTGTGTGTGTGTGTGTGTGTGTGTGTGCGTGTATGTGTGTGTGTGTGTGTGTTTGTGTATGTGTGTGTGTCCGAGGGTCGCAAACACTTGCAAATGAGGACAGCGGCCATTGTGCAACTCCACACGAGGACAACCGTGAGCTCATTCTCCGCTATTGATGACGTTTTTACTGCTTCTATTGTCATAAAGCAGCTTCCACGCTGCGCAGATCCCGGGGCCAGGGGCGCGTTTAATATACCGAACCAACAAACAGTGCGGAATTCTGCAGCCGTCCCGGACTGCGCATATTCAGCAGGCGGAACAAGTAACACGGGGGTGCCGGCAGCGGCATTCCCCGCGGCAGAACAAGGGAATATCTGACAAGCGTAATTCCCTCTCGCTTCTTTGTGCGCGCCGGCCAGCACGCCGCGGTTAAGTCAAGAGCTACGGCCGCAATAATGCGTCCTCCGGTTCTCCTGAAGCACGCGGTCCTGATTCTGAAATACGGCACGCACTCCCGCGCTGGAAGCAATTTGCCGGGATTAAGAGCTTATCTCGAGTCGCCGCCCGTAAACCGGTAAAAACTAACTCCTACAAAGACGACGCGGAGGGAAGGAAAGTTGGGCCTGAATGCGGATTGCACCGCCCGCTCAGTCCGCCCGGCTTTACTTAATTTAAAATGAAGGCGGCAGAAATCTTTAACTTTTAATTATTCACCTAAATGGTATTTCATTCAGAGAGAATGGGAAGGTCGGAGCGGCTGCTGGCGGAATAATGGCGGTGACTCGGAGAATGGTTCGCACCTACAGTCGCTGACGTAATATTTCGCTCTGTTCAGGACAATTTCCTGTTTGACATGGTCGTTGCTACTGTGAAATCCGCTCAGAGGTGTTGTGGCTGCGCCCTCTTGTAGTGTTTCGTGGTTCCTGGCTGGATGCCCATCCTTTCGGTAGGAGGTCTCTGGGACTACCGTGACAAAAAATAAAAACACCTACAACCGCCCTTATGATTTTATTTTATTTAGTCGCTACCAGTTTCGACATTTCATTGCGTCATCTTCAGGCCGTTTTTAATGCGGTACAGGTTGATATGATCTCCATGCATAATCCTCCAGTGGCCTGCATTATCTGCGTATCCAGTAATGCTGGCAACTGATGGGTTATGCTTGGAGATCATATCAACCGGTACCGCATCAAAAACAGCCTGAAGATGACACAATGAATCGTTGAAACTGGTAGCGACTAAATAAAATAAAATCATAAGGGCGGCTGTAGGTGTTTTTATTTTTTGTCGCAGTGGTATGACAAGTGGGTGGCCAGGTTCCTCTGAGTACATTGCAAAATGCACACGTGGTTAAAATACAATTTATTGCAGGTACCAGTTGACTACTTCAGTAGTGTCCACTCCGAAGTCCTTAGCTTAACAGCAATCAAGAAACATGTACTAACTCTTGAATATTGTCCGTGTCCATAACACAACTATACAGGGTGTTACAAAAAGGTACGGCCAAACTTTCATGAAACATTCCTCACACACAAAGAAAGAAAATATGTTATGTGGACATGTGCCCGGAAACGCTTACTTTCCATGTTAGAGCTCATTTTATTACTTCTCTTCAAATCACATTAATCACGGAATGGAAACACACAGCAACAGAACGTACCAGCGTGACTTCAAACACTTCGTTACAGGAAATGTTCAAAATGTCCTCCGTTAGCGAGGATACATGCATCCACCCTCGTCGCATGGAATCCCTGATGCGCTGATGCATCCCTGGAGAATGGCGTATTGTATCACAGCCGTCCACAATACGAGCACGAAGAGTCTCTACATTTGGTACCGGGGTTGCGTAGAGAAGAGCTTTCAAATGCCCCCATAAATGAAAGTCAAGAGGGTTGAGGTCGGGAGAGCGTGGAGGCCATGGAATTGGTTCGCCTCTACCACTCCATCGGTCACCGAATCTGTTGTTGAGAAGCGTACGAACAATTCGACTGAAATGGGCAGGAGCTCTATCGTGCATGAACCACATGTTGTGTCGTACTTGTAAAGACACATGTTCTAGCAGCACAGGTAGAGTATCCCGTATGAAATCATGATAACGTGCTCCATTGAGCGTAGGTGGAAGAACATACTGACGAAACTAAAATGAGCTCTAACATGGAAATTAAACGTTTCCCGACACATGTGCACATAACACCTTTTCTTTATTTGTGTGTGAGGAATGTTTCCTGAAAGTTTGGCCGTACCATTTTGTAATACCCTGTATAAATGACTAATGTTTCCTCACAGCTTGCTAAGGTGCGAGGCGACAACTATCACTGTGGAAGACTGTTCAGGTGCAATGCGAACAGAGTACCGATGCCACGTACTGAGGTACTGAGATGAGAGATGGAGACAGCTCGGTCGCCGGGGGCGGCTTATATGCACTCTGATCCGGGGAGGTTTTCGGTGCGTAGCCTGGGGAGTGTCTTGGTCTTCTCTTCTCATAGCGGCGCCTAGTTTAGCGCCTGCTGTATAATGTTTCCTAGTGCCGACCGGCGTGCTAGTGAAGGCGTACACCAGCATAATAAGAGCGTTACTGGTGTCACGGTAAACCTATGTAAACATAGCAAAATATCAGTTTTGCTCCGTCAAATAAAATCTGGAATAAGAGCCCAAGACATGCCTTTTTGAGACAAGCTCAGTGCAATTCTCATAAATCAAAAATCATAAATGCAGCTAAAAATACTTTTAATATCTAAAGAAAAGTGTTGGCATTTGCACTGCAATGGAACACCGTCACATTGTTTTTGTTGTTGTTGTGGTCTTAAGTCCTGAGACTGATTTGATGGAGCTCTCCATGCTACTCTATCCTCTGCAAGCTTCTTCATCTCCCAGTACCTACTGCAACCTACCAATTTAAGAAAGCAAGGACTGTACTTGCTTTTGTAATGGTTCCCCAAGCAGGATGAGTTGTAGGAGAATATTTGCCGGCTGGTGTGGCCGAGCGGTTCTAGGAGCTTTTGTCTGGAGCCGCGCGAGTGGTACGGTCGCAGGTTCGAACCCTGCCTCGGGCATGGATGTGTGTGATGTCCTTAGGTTAGTTGGGTTTAAGTAGTTCTAAGTTGTACAAGATTGATAACTTCAGATGTTAAGTCCCATAGTGCTCAGAGCTATTTTAACCATTTTGACAATAATTAGGTTTTGAGATATCAAGTCTGAACTTAATGAGCACTATGTTTACGCAAGAACTCGGTGTTTAGCACATTAAAGGGGCATGACGTTCAAACTAAATGAACATAAAGTCTTACAGTGTTACTGAGAAATTGCTCCCACGCAACTAGCTCTCTATAAACTAGGTGTGATTATCAGTGTCCCTCTAATACTGTGGTGAGGTACGTCAAGTATGTGGAAAATAGTTTGGGATACACTACAAGCTTCCCTAATCTGTGCAGCTTGAAATGCCAGATAAACGAGTCCAAGGCCCTTAAAAGGGAACAATTAATCATGCAACTCTAGTTGACTAGCAAATACTACAAATTGTGAGACGGTCAGAAAGTATATTGTGTTGATGCGAAATGCACTCCGTCTTCAGGCCACAAGTGACCCATCGGGACCATGCAACCGCCGAGTCATCCTCGGATGAGGATGCGGATAGGAGGGGCATGTGGTCAGCACACATTTCTACCGGTCGTTATCATGGTTTTCTTTGACCGGAGCCGCTACTATTCGGTCGAGTAACTCCTCAGTTGGCATCACAAGGCTGAGTGCACCCCGAAAAATGCCAACAGCGCATAGCGGCCCGGATGGTCGCCCATCCAAGTGCCGGCCACGCCAAACAGTTCTTAACTTCGGTAATATGATGGCAACCGGTGTATCCATTACACCAAGGCCGTTGCCCGAAATGCGAAATTTACTCATAAAACAGAAAACGTGTGCCAGTACGTGCCACTCAGCATCGTATAGGGACTGCCAAGATGTCGGCAGAAAAAAGTTTCCATCGACGTCCTCAGCAACCCGAGTGCTTCAGAATTCTCCTTGAAACCTACTTCCCACTTTTCAGAAACTTCCACATGGATGGGAGGAACTCAGAAGTTTCCAGAATGAAAAGTGAGAATTTTGCTTCGTCTACTTGAAAAACACGGAACCCAACGGAGTTCCCCCCTTTCTTCACTTACAAAATACGAGGGTTGTTTTTTAAAGTAAGGGTCGTTTTTATTTTTAAAAAAAGATACAAATACTTTTGTAAAAAAGCTTTTATTTTCGGATTCTACACACTTTTACCTATTTTTGTACATAGTTGCCTTGTTTATTTAAGCACTTGTCATATCGTACAACTAAGTTTTTAATTCCCTCTTCAAAGAATTCGGCCGCCTGCACCGACAGCCAAGAGTTCACGGCCGCTTTCACTTCATCGTCGTCATTGAAGCGCTGCCCGCCAAGATGGTGTTTCAGGTACCGGAAAAGGTGGAAATCGCTAGGAGCAAGGTCGGGGCTGTATGGTGCATGGTCCAAAACTTCCCAGTCAAAAGAATCATCAAATCCCGAGTCTTTTGAGAGGTGTGAGGCCTAGCGTTATCGTGCAGGGGCAAAACTCCTTTTGTCAGCATGCCGCGCCTTCTGTTTTGAATTGCATCTGAGTTGATTGTCGTTCCTCGTGGCATAAAGTCCACTAGCAAAACACCGCGCCGGTCCCAGAACACAGTTGTCACAATCTTGCGCTTTGACAGCCTCTGTTTGGCTTTGACCTTGACGGGTGAGGTTGTCTGTCGCCATTCCAGCGATTGTCGCGTGCTTTCAGGAGTGATATGGGATACCCATGTTTCATCTCCAGTGACAATTTGACTCAACATGTCATCCCCTTCTTCCTCGTAACGAATCAAAAAGTCAAATGATGTGGCAAATCTCTTCCCTTTGTGGTCCTCTGTGAGGAGTCTGGGTACCCACCGAGAACACAGTTTCTTAAAGTTTAGGTTTTCAGACACAATTTTGTACAAAAACGATCTTGAAACTTGTGGAAATTCCAAAGAAAGAGTGGAAATTGTGAATCTTCTGTCCTCACGAATCTTTGTTTCGACTGCAGCCACCAAATCATCAGTGATCACAGAGGGCCGGCCTGAGCGTTCTTCGTCATGGACGTTTTGACGGCCATTTTTAAACTCTCTAACCCATTGACGCACTTTACCTTAACTCACTGCATTCGAGCCATAAACTTCTGTTAACTGACGTTGAAATTCTGCAGCTGATAGACTTCTCGCGCTCAAAAAACGTATTAATGACCGTATCTCACACGCTGCGGGCGATTCAAGAATCGTAAACATTATAAAGTAGCACGGCGATGCGTACACGTCAGCTACAGAGGTGCAAGTTGCATCAGTGTGAGCGGGAAGGATGCCGGCAAGTGGCGCGGTGGCTTGTTGCGGCGTCCGCGCGAACTACGGAACTATACGCGCGAACGGCTGGTGTCAGCTACTAGATATTTCCATTCATTGGTCAACCCCATCAACCTAAGCACGGTGGTAGGCGAGACTCAGTCGACCAGATAACAAGATCTGTAGGGAAAAAGGCAACGATCTATCACTTTGGCCAAAAAGCGCCGCGCCGGCCAGTTCTTATATCTACATACAGGGAAGTGAATTCGTCAGACAGTTATTCTCTCGATGGGCTTGCAGTGGCTCGGAGGCAGCAGCCTTCAGAGGAGTAAGCCGCATTCGCTAGGGCTAGGGCTAGGGCTTACGGTAAAAGCGTTCACGAACTGCAGTGGCCTGGGGAAGCACCTCCCTTCTCCAGAGGGTCTGTGACTCGCTTCCTGTAGTCAAGCTAGACCACAGGACAGGTACCTGGCCCGCTCATTTATTTTAAAAAAAAAATAATCTGAAGCCTTCGTCCGGAGTTAGCAAGCGCTGTACTCTCCTGTAAACGAGCCGGGAAATGAGTCGAAAAAGAATCAGATGTCACTCAGCATCATGTTTAGAAACCAATGGTTTCTCCAATACGATGTATTTTCTCTGAGTGCCTTTACACCTTATAAGAGACTCCCTGAGGATACACACTTCAGATATGCAGCTGATGACAAATTACAACAAGTGTTCAACACACCCACAGCTCGTATGAAGGCAGCCTTCATCAATGCCTGTAAAAGTTCACAAATCGCAAGCGTGTTGAATTTCACTGGAGACCATACACATTGCGTTACCAGGTCTCATCAACATTTTTAGCGGGGCTGAAGTACATCAAAACTTATATACAGGGTGATTATAATTCAAGTTAAACTTTCAAACCACTGGCCAGAATGATGTCAAATTGCAATAGAATATTATCGGAGAAGGGGGAAAATTTAAGGCAGAAGAAAAATAAATAGTTACAAAATGTAGCAATAGATGGCGCTGGAAGCATCGGAAATTAATAGTGGTCGACTACAAATCTCAAATGAATCCTACAATAATGCCTAAGGTGTACGTTTGACCTTAAACAAACTGTACTGCTCAGTGTACATGGGTGTACATGAGTGATACTGTTGGTTACGTAAACCTATCCACCGCTGCGAGGTCATATCACATCGCATCGGAAGAATCATTTTTTAATTGTCCTGAGACCAAAAAACGCATTAAAAGCATCAATCACAACGGTTTTTAATTGTCTTGAGGGAAAAAACGCATAAAATCGTCAATCACGTCGGTTTTTAATTGTCCTGAGGCCAAAAACCGCATAAAGACCATCAATAAAAACCAAATCGGATTATTAATTTCCATGTGACTGGCGCAATACATGTTAAATATGCTGTCCACCGTTTTCTGCAACAAGTTGAAATCGAGAAACAGTATGTTCCACAACTGATCAAGGTGTTTCCGGGGTCACGTTCTGAAAGTGTTGCACAATGATTGCCTTCAACGCAGCTTAGTTTGCAAATAAGAACACTGAACACAGCATTTTGCAGAGAGTCCCAAAGCCAGAAGTCAAAGAGATTAAGATCAGGTAACCGGGCAGGTCATGCTGTAGGGAAATGGCGGCTGATAATCCTAGCATTTCCGAAACGACGCTTGAACAGCTGCTTAACTGGATTTGCAACGTGTGGAGGTGTGCCATCCTGTAAAAAATGATCCCATCCATACGTCCACGCTATTGGAGAGCTGGCATGACGTAGTTGGGGCACTTATAGCGGTAACCAGTGACGGTACAGCCAACAGGAACGGAAACACCCCTCTCTTCCAAAAGATATGGCTCTATGATAAATGATACCTTAAACCCGCTCCAAACAGTGACCTTTTCAGGATGAAGTGGTACTGGTTTATATGCGTGTGGATTTTCCGTTGTTCATATTCGACAGTTCTGTGTATTGTCATATCCTGTCAGAAGGAAGTGGGCTTCGTCTGTCTTCAATATCTTCCACGGCCAATAATTGTCCACTTCCACGAGAGCAAGAAATTCTAAAGCAAAGGCCTCTTTTGCTGGCATATCAACAGGAAGCAACTTGCGCACGTGGGTAATTTTGAATGTGCCGCAAAGAAGGATATTTCGTAGGATTTTATGCACTGTGTGCAATGCAGTTCTCCGTCCACTGCGCGTTTGCACACCCCACTCGTCTCCTGCATTTCTGTGGCCTTGCTTCCACTGACGCCGAATCAATTCGTTTCCTCCCTCTACCAGGTTGCACACCATAAGAACCCGTCTTTCCGAATCATTTTCTCCAGACTCACGGCAGTCATCGGACCAACGCCTTTTTTCAAACCCTTCAGTGTGCAGCTTTTGACAACGTTAACTGGAATACTCTCTTTCAAATTCTGAAGGTGGCAGGGGTAAAATACAGGGAGCGAAAGGCTATTTACAATTTGTACAGAAACCAGATGGCAGTTATAAGAGCCGAGGGACATGAAAGGGAAGCAGTGGTTGGGAAGGGAGTGAGACAGGGTTGTAGCCTATCTCCGGTGTTATTCAATCTGTATATTGAGCAAGGAGTAAAGGAAACAAAAGAAAATTCGGAGTAGGTATTAAAATTCATGGAGAAGAAGTAAAAACTTTGAGGTTCGCCGATGACATTGTAATTCTGTCAGAGACAGCAAAGGACTTGGAAGAGCAGTTGAACGGAATGGACGTGTCTTGAAAGGAGGATATAAGATGAACATCAACAAAAGCAAAACGAGGATAATGGAATGTAGTCAAATTAAATCGGGTGATGCTGAGGGGATTAGATTAGGAAATGAGACACTTACAGTAGTAAAGGAGTTTTGCTATTTCGGGAGTAAAATAACTGATGATGGTCGAAGTAGAGAGGACATAAAATGTAGACTGGCAATGGCAAGGAAATCGTTTCTGAAGAAGAGAAATTTGTTATTATCTAATATAGATTTAAGTGTCAGGAAGTCGTTTCTGAAAGAATTTGTATGGAGTGTAGCCATGTATGGAAGTGAAACATGGACGATAACCAGTTTGGACAAGAAGAGAATAGAAGCTTTCCAAATGTGGTGCTACAGAAGAATGCTGAAGGTAAGGTGGGTAGATCACGTAACTAATGAGGAGGTATTGAATAGGATTGGGGAGAAGAGGAGTTTGTGGCACAACTTGACTAGAAGAAGGGATCGGTTGGTAGGACATGTTTTGAGGCATCAAGGGATCACAAATTTAGCATTGGAGGGCAGCGTGGAGGGTAAAAATCGTAGAGGGAGACCACGAGATGAATACACTAAGCAGATTCAGAAGTATGTAGGTTGCAGTAGGTACTGGGAGATGAAAAAGCTTGCACAGGATAGAGTAGCATGGAGAGCTGCATCAAACCAATCTCAGGACTGAAGACCACAACAACAACAACAGTGTGCAGAACGTCTGCAGAGCGATGTGTGCACAGTCATCATCCCTCTAATACAGCTTTACAAGTAGAGAGCAATCTTGCATTGAGACAGTCATGGCGAACATCGCAGACGCGAAAGCAGGAAAAGTGGTGTACCCGGCGTGTTTATACGAACTTCAGTGCGTCGTGCGCATGACAGGTGTTTTCATTTACGTATTTTGACACATGGCAACGGCCTTCCCGCAGTGAGTACACCGGTTCCCACCAGATCACCGATGTTAAGAGCTGTCGGGCGTGGCCGGCTCTTGGATGGGTGTCCATCCGGGCCGCCATGTGCTGTTGCCACTTTTCGGGGTGCGCTCAGCCTCGTGATGCTAATTGAGGAGCTACTCGATCGAATAGTAACGGCTCCGCTCAAAGAAAACCATCGTAACGACCGGGAGAGCGGTGTGCTGACCACACGCCCCTCCTATCCGCATCCTCAGCTGAGGATGACACGCCGGTCGGATGAGCCCGATGGGCCACTTGTGGCCTGATGACGGAGTGCTTTTATTTTGACTCATAGAGCTACATCTGTTGATCAATTTTCACACTATTATTTTTTTCTTGTGACGTACTTTTCCCCCTTCTCCGATAATCTCACTTTGCAATTTGACGTCATTCTGACCAGTGGTGTAATTTCTCCAGCGTTTTGAAAGTTTTACTTTAATTATAATAACTATCCTCTCTCTATCATTTCCACCACAGTTTTTGATTGCAACGTCTCCCTCAGTTTCTATGGAAGTAGAACATACTGGGAGTACTACAGTACTGTACTTTATGAAAGGGTATAACTAATAAGAAAATATTACTGCAGTTTCTGTTCTGCTAACTTACAGTCTCCACACGTGACTATCATTTCTGCGTTGGTGTACAATGTCCTCACACAAACCTTCGACTGCAGACGTATGGCTGAGCGACTTGTGTGCACATTCCTTACATTTCCATTAGTCTACTGTCAATCGCAGCAAGTAAATGAGTTTACGTTACTCCAGGCACATGCACTGTGTGACGGTACAGGGAAGTCGGCTTCAGTGCTGTGTTACATTTTTAAAACGTCATGTTTACGTTTTTAGAACACTGCGCTAAGTTTCTGAACAGATCTTGACGAGAGGAAGTGAATTACCGATTAATAAATATGTTAGGGGCTGTTTACTCAACAGACGAGAACCACAAGTGGGTACAAAGATGGGTGAATACCAAGCAAGCTTCAGAAAAGTAAGGTACTGTATTGAACAGACTTGGAACCTGGGAACACTCCTGAAGGTCGGACAGACGAACAGCACTGCAGTCTCATTCGTGGACTTTAAGAAGGCCTACAACTCCATAAACTGGCAAATTCTCTTTGAATATACACTAGAAAAATATGGAATTGACAGGAAAGCTAGGACACAGACCCTTAGAGGCACCACATCAAAAATACAATTTATGGGATAAATCTCGGATCCATTCGAGACACATACAGGGGTAAGACATGGAGGTGGTCTATCACCATTTTTGTTCAACATGATCTTGGACAAAATTGTCGAACAATGGGAAGAAAAACTGAAAGGAATTCAGTTAGGAAGTACGTGCGCAAACAAGACGATCATAAAATGCCTGACATTTGCAGATGACCTGGAAGTACTCAAGAACAATACACAAGAAGCAACTGGGTGTTTGTAATTACAGGGCAACTACTCATATAAGTCGAGTGTGGGCTGTAACTGAGTACTTACAAGGTCTGTGCCAAAACAGGTCTACAGGTAACATACGAGAAAACGCACTACGAGGTAAGAAAGAATAACAATAACCAAACCATGTATACAAAATATGGAAAGGTTAACAGACTGGAAAAAGTCAAATATTGTGGGAAATATATACAAATAGGAGGATTAAACAAGGCAGCAAACATAGTAAGTCGAGAAAAACTTCAGAAAGCACACAAACTGGAAAGGACACTCTACGATAAAATAAATATTTCAAGATGGGCAAAACTCAGGCACTATAGTACAGTTGAACTATCAGAAGCCCTCTAAGCGTCATAAACGACCACAATCGTAGCAGCAGGCATGACGGAATAAAATAGAACGTAAAATCACCAGAAAAATTTTGGACCAGTACACAGAGATTGTATATGGATGAAGAGACCAACCAAAGTATTTTATGAACGCACAAACAGGCTCACAGACGTGATCAGAAAAGCCCGACCAATGTTCTATGGACACAAACATAGAATAAACAACAATAGACTCACAAGGAGGATTTTTGGTGTAGTAAACCGTTCAGTCCAAAAACCTGAATGTTTTCAAGAAAAAGAAAAAGAATAAAACAAGGAGATAACAGTATTAAAACGATAAATGAAACTGATAAATTCGGAATCGAAATTACGTACATGAAGCTTGAAGTAGAAGAAATGAGTAAAACAGGTAAAATATGGACACAAGAAGCCGGCCGGAGTGGCCGTGCGGTTCTAGGCGCTACAGGCTGGAACCGAGCGACCGCTACGGTCGCAGGTTCGAATCCTGCCTCGGGCATGGATGTGTGTGATGTCCTTAGGTTAGTTAGGTTTAATTAGTTCTAAGTTCTAGGCGACTGATGCCCTCAGAAGTTAAGTCACATAGTGCTCAGAGCCATTTGAACCATTTGGACACAGGAAAGTAAACAGGAACGCAGCCAAAGAATGAAAAGCTTTGGGGAAGAAGAAAAGTAGAAGCAGACAAGAAGGAAATGAATAATCATGTCACATTCTAGTTTGCCACTGTCCTGGAGACAAAAATATGTACTAATAATAACAATAATATTAATAATAATAATAGGAGGTATTTAAAGTAACGTACCCCTTTTAATATCACTGTAACGAACAATTTTACGAGAAAGGCAAACGATTATAGCTTCTGTACCCTGGTGACTAAGCATTTGCTTCATACACTTTTGTATTTTGCTTCTAACAAAACGCCATTTGTGGTGTTCAAGATAAATGTGACAATCTCTACTCAGGTGTGCAGAAAGACGTTTTTGGTAGGACTGCATACTAATCTTACACAGAATGTTAAGTTCAGTTTCATTCCTCTCTTATACAAGAGTAGCTGTAAACTCTAATTCTATCATAATGTGTTGAATTCCAGGGAACACATCCATGTCAGCTCCCACGTTCCTTCTGCCAGTGAGCTTTGTTTGAAGCTATCTTTTATACAGCTGATATATTCTTCTGACGCTTGGAGTTTACTACCACTGTGATATTTTACCACCGCGACAATAAAGACTGTTCCTTGCAGACTGCTTTTGACGTTAATATCGAGAGTGCAATACGAGACACGTGTCCTCGTACAACATATTTTATCCTTTTGTTCTGAAACACACTGTGATACTATCTTATTTAGCGCAGTCGAGGGGTATAAAAATTTACTGCAACAAACTGACAAAACGCAGTCTGACTGCTGATATCCATTGCCGATAACACACACTGCTTTCGTTTTGTAAAGAATAACCCGCAGCCTTCGTCAAAAAGAGTAAAAAGGTGTTGTTCCTATTCCACGCCAAACATTATGATCAGAGAATATTTTGTGGTAGGCATTTGACTGTAGTTACTGTTATGATTCTCGTCGTCAGTTTTTATGATGACAGGTTGGCCAAAGCTAAATAGAAACATGTATTGCAGGTTTGGCAGTGAAGTCGATAAGGAGCTGTCTGCATAGTCTGTACCTGCAACGAATGAAGTAATCAGTAGTCGTTGGTAAAAAATAATACACTCCTGGAAATTGAAATAAGAACACCGTGAATTCATTGTCCCAGGAAGGGGAAACTTTATTGACACATTCCTGGGGTCAGATACATCACATGATCACACTGACAGAACCACAGGCACATAGACACAGGCAACAGAGCATGCACAATGTCGGCACTAGTACAGTGTATATCCACCTTTCGCAGCAATGCAGGCTGCTATTCTCCCATGGAGACGATCGTAGAGATGCTGGATGTAGTCCTGTGGAACGGCTTGCCATGCCATTTCCACCTGGCGCCTCAGTTGGACCAGCGTTCGTGCTGGACGTGCAGACCGCGTGAGAACGACGCTTCATCCAGTCCCAAACATGCTCAATGCGGGACAGATCCGGAGTTCTTGCTGGCCAGGGTAGTTGACTTACACCTTCTAGAGCACGTTGGGTGGCACGGGATACATGCGGACGTGCATTGTCCTGTTGGAACAGCAAGTTCCCTTGCCGGTCTAGGAATGGTAGAACGATGGGTTCGATGACGGTTTGGATGTACCGTGCACTATTCAGTGTCCCCTCGACGATCACCAGTGGTGTACGGCCAGTGTAGGAGATCGCTCCCCACACCATGATGCCGGGTGTTGGCCCTGTGTGCCTCGGTCGTATGCAGTCCTGATTGTGGCGCTCACCTGCACGGCGCCAAACACGCATACGACCATCATTGGCACCAAGGCAGAAGCGACTCTCATCGCTGAAGACGACACGTCTCCATTCGTCCCTCCATTCACGCCTGTCGCGACACCACTGGAGGCGGGCTGCACGATGTTGGGGCGTGAGCGGATGACGGCCTAACGGTGTGCGGGACCGTAGCCCAGCTTCATGGAGACGGTTGCGAATGGTCCTCGCCGATACCCCAGGAGCAACAGTGTCCCTAATTTGCTGGGAAGTGGCGGTGCGGTCCCCTACGGCACTGCGTAGGATCCTATGGTCTTGGCGTGCATCCGTGCGTCGCTGCGGTCCGGTCCCAGGTCGACGGGCACGTGCACCTTCCACCGACCACTGGCGACAACATCGATGTACTGTGGAGACCTCACGTCCCACGTGTTGAGCAATTCGGCGGTACGTCCACCCGGCCTCCCGCATGCCCACTATACGCCCTCGCTCAAAGTCCGTCAACTGCACATATGGTTCACGTCCACGCTGTCGCGGCATGCTACCAGTGTTAAAGACTGCGATGGAGCTCCGTATGCCACGGCAAACTGGCTGACACTGACGGCGGCGGTGCACAAATGCTGCGCAGCTAGCGCCATTCGACGGCCAACACCGCGGTTCCTGGTGTGTCCGCTGTGCCGTGCGTGTGATCATTGCTTGTACAGCCCTCTCGCAGTGTCCGGAGCAAGTATGGTGGGTCTGACACACCGGTGTCAATGTGTTCTTTTTTCCATTTCCAGGAGTGTATATATTGTACTTGTGTTATACGCTTCTTCATATGCTGCATACATATAATTACAAACATATCTAGAGAGGCATTACTTGCGCCATGCTTAAGTAAGCGCGTTGTTCGAGGTTGAATCCTATCAGCCGAAGGCTATGCTACATTCCTAGTTGACGTTCCGAGCAAGAGTGGGCGAGAGCTCGCTAGAAACTTGTCACAAGCCGCCGAGCGGCGTTAGCGGCGCTGGACGCGACTCGCGGGTCCAGCGATATCTATTATGGACTGCGGTCGATATCTGCAACCCGTAACAAGTGTGGTATCGAACGTTGGTACCACAGTAACGTTTTACATTTGTGTACTTTTATGCTTCTGAGAGAGCCTCCTATTATTATGCGCTTCCGTCTCTCTAAACGTATTCCAGTCGCACTAAATATTTTCACTGCTTTGTCCGTGAATATTCAGTAGAGCTTTGTTAGTAAATACATAAACTGATAAGCCAAAAGCCGGCCGCGGTGGTCTAGCGGTTCTAGGCGCTCAGTCCGGAACCGCGCGACTGCTACGGTCGCAGGTTCGAATCCTGCTTCGGGCATGGATGTGTGTGATGTCCTTAGGTTAGTTAGGTTTAAGTAGTTCTAAGTTCTAGGGGACTGATGACCACAGATGTTAAGTCCCATAGTGCTCAGAGCCATTTGATAAGCCAAAACATCGGGTGGCTTTGCGGGCACATGAGGTAGAGCCTGTGAACGAGTATTCCGAAAACGGTGAAGTTCGTCGAATGTTTACGTGCTTCCGCCTTGAACAGAAAGCGTTAGAAGAACAGGTTAAAAAATGGTTCAAATGGCTCTGAGCACTATGAGACTTTACATCTGTGGTCATCAGACCCCTAGAACTTAGAACTACTTAAACCTAACCAACCTAAGGACATCACACACATCCATGCCCGAGACAGGATTCGAACCTGCGACCATAGCGGTGACGCGGTTCCAGACTGAAGCGCCTAGAACCGCACGGCTACACCGGCCGGAAGAAGAACTAGGAAACTATCACAGTGCTAAATGGTTGCATGTCCACGACTCTTCAGAAAACGTGGGTTCGCAGGTTTGACTGCTCTGTAAAGAAGGGTGGATGGTGATCTGTGTCGTCTGTATCGAAATGGCAGAACCCGGGAGCACGCACAAGTGTTTCGGGGCACACCGTTCATTTTACTTTGGTGAACATGGAGCTCTGCAGCAGACCAAGCCTACGTGTTCACATGTTGACGCGACGAATCGTCAATGACGATTGTAATGGGCACAGGACCATCAGGATTCGACCGTACATCAAGGCAGACGTGTCGGCTCTTCGGGTGAATCACATTGTTGCTACACTAAGTGGATGGTCGTCTCCACAAACGCAGTCATCGGGGTGAACTACGGCTCGGAACGTGCAGCCCACACGAACGCAGGCTGATGGGGGCAGTACTGTTGTTGTTGTTGTGGTCCTCAGTCCTGAGACTGGTTTGATGCAGCTCTCCATGCTACTCTATCCTGTGCAAGCTTCTTCATCTCCCAGTACCTACTGCAACCTATATCCTTCTGAATCTGCTTAGTGTATTGATCTCTTGGTCTCCCTCTACGATTTTTACCCTCCACGCTGCCCTCCAATGCTAAATTCGTGATCCCTAGATGCCTCAAAAAATGTCCTATCAACCGATCCCTTCTTCTAGTCAAGTTGTGCCACAAACTTCTCTTCTCCCCAATCCTATTATATACCTCCTCATTAGTTACGTGATCTACCCACCTTATCTTCAGCATTCTTCTGTAGCACATTTCGAAAGCTTCTATTCTCTTCTTGTCCAAAATGGTTATCGTCCATGTTTCACTTCCATACATGGCTACACTCAATACAAATACACTCCTGGAAATGGAAAAAAGAACACATTGACACCGGTGTGTCAGACCCACCATACTTGCTCCGGACACTGCGAGAGGGCTGTACAAGCAATGATCACACGCACGGCACAGCGGACACACCAGGAACCGCGGTGTTGGCCGTCGAATGGCGCTAGCTGCGCAGCATTTGTGCACCGCCGCCGTCAGTGTCAGCCAGTTTGCCGTGGCATACGGAGCTCCATCGCAGTCTTTGACACTGGTAGCATGCCGCGACAGCGTGGACGTGAACCGTATGTGCAGTTGACGGACTTTGAGCGAGGGCGTATAGTGGGCATGCGGGAGGCCGGGTGGACGTACCGCCGAATTGCTCAACACGTGGGGCGTGAGGTCTCCACAGTACGTCGATGTTGTCGCCAGTGGTCGGCGGAAGGTGCACGTGCCCGTCGACCTGGGACTGGACCGCAGCGACGCACGGGTGCACGCCAAGACCGTAGGATCCTACGCAGTGCCGTAGAGGACCGCACCGCCACTTCCCAGCAAATTAGGGACACTTGCTCCTGGGGTATCGGCGAGGACCATTCGCAACCGTCTCCATGAAGCTGGGCTACGGTCCCGCACACCGTTAGGCCGTCTTCCGCTCACGCCCCAACATCGTGCAGCCCGCCTCCAGTGGTGTCGCGACAGGCGTGAATGGAGGGACGAATGGAGACGTGTTTCTTCAGCGATGAGAGTCGCTTCTGCCTTGGTGCCAATGATGGTCGTATGCGTGTTTGGCGCCGTGCAGGTGAGCGCCACAATCAGGACTGCAAACGACCGAGGCACACAGGGCCAACATCCGGCATCATGGTGTGGGGAGCGATCTCCTACACTGGCCGTACACCACTGGTGATCGTCGAGGGGACACTGAATAGTGCACGGTACATCCAAACCGTCATCGAACCCATCGTTCTACCATTCCCAGACCGGCAAGGGAACTTGCTGTTCCAACAGGACAATGCACGTCCGCATGTATCCCGTGCCACCCAACGTGCTCTAGAAGGTGTAAGTCAACTACCCTGGCCAGCAAGATCTCCGGATCTGTCCCCCATTGAGCATGTTTGGGACTGGATGAAGCGTCGTCTCACGCGGTCTGCACGTCCGGCACGAACGCTGGTCCAACTGAGGCGCCAGGTGGAAATGGCATGGCAAGCCGTTCCACAGGACTACATCCAGCATCTCTACGATCGTCTCCATGGGAGAATAGCAGCCTGCATTGCTGCGAAAGGTGGATATACACTGTACTAGTGCCGACATTGTGCATGCTCTGTTGCCTGTGTCTATGTGCCTGTGGTTCTGTCAGTGTGATCATGTGATGTATCTGACCCCAGGAATGTGTCAATAAAGTTTCCCCTTCCTGGGACAATGAATTCACGGTGTTCTTATTTCAATTTCCAGGAGTGTACTTTCAGAAACGACTTCCTGACACTTAAATCTATACTAGATAATAACAAATTTCTCTTCTTCAGAAACGATTTCCTTGCCATTGCCAGTCTACATTTTATATCCTCTCTACTTCGTCCATCATCAGTTATTTTACGCCCTAAATAGCAAAACTCCTTTACTACTTTAAGTGTCTCATTTCCTAATCTAATCCCCTCAGCATCACCCGATTTAATTTGACTACATTCCATTATCCTCGTTTTGCTTTTGTTGATGTTCATCTTATATCCTCCTTTCAAGACACTGTCCATTCCGTTCAACTGCTCTTCCAAGTCCTTTGCTATCTCTGACAGAATTACAATGTCATCGGCGAACCTCAAAGTTTTTACTTCTTCTCCATGAATTTTAGTACCTACTCCGAATTTTTCTTTTGTTTCCTTTACTGCTTGCTCAATATACAGATTGAATAACATCGGGGAGAGGCTACATCCCTGTCTCACTCCTTTCCCAACCACTGCTTCCCTTTCATGCCCCTCGACTCTTATAACTGCCATCTGGTTTCTGTACAAATTGTAAATAGCCTTTCGCTCCTTGTATTTTACCCCTGCAACCTTCAGAATTTGAAAGAGACTATTCCAGTTAACATTGTCAAATGCTTTCTCTAAGTCTACAAATGCTAGAAACGTAGGTTTGCCTTTTCTTAATCTTTCTTCTAAGATAAGTCGTAAGGTTAATATTGCCTCACGTGTTCCAACATTTCTACGGAATCCAAACTGATCTTCCCCGAGGTCCGTTTCTACCAGTTTTTCCATTCGTCTGTAAAGAATTCGCGTCAGTATTTTGCAGCTGTGACTTATTAAACTGATAGTTCGGTAATTTTCACATCTTTCAACACCTGCTTTCTTTGGGATTGGAATTATTATATTCTTCTTGAAGTCTGTGGGTATTTCGCCTGTCTCATACATCTTGCTCACCAGATGGTAGAGTTTTGTCAGGACTGGCTCTCCCAAGGCCATCAGTAGTTCTAATGGAATGTTGTCTACTCCCGGGGCCTTGTTTCGACTCAGGTCTTTCAGTGCTCTGTCAAACTCTTCACGCAGTATCTTATCTCCCATTTCATCTTCATCTACATCCTCTTCAATTTCCATAATATTGTCCTCAAGTACATCGCCCTTGTATAAACCCTCTATATACTCCTTCCACCTTTCTGCTTTCCCTTCTTTGCTTAGAACTGGGTTGCCATCTGAGCTCTTGATATTCATACAAGTGGTTCTCTTCTCTCCAAAGGTCTCTTTAATTTTCCTGTAAGCAGTATCTATCTTACCCCAAGTGAGACAAGCCTCTACATCCTTACATTTGTCCTCTAGCCATGCCTGCTTAGCCATTTTGCACTTCCTGTCGATCTCATTTTTGAGACGTTTGTATTCCTTTTTGCCTGCTTCATTTACTGCATTTTTATATTTTCTCCTTTCATCAATTAAATTCAATATTTCTTCTGTTACCCAAGGATTTCTATTAGCCCTCGTCTTTTTACCTACTTGATCCTCTGCTGCCTTCACTACTTCATCCCTCAGAGCTACCCATTCTTCTTCTACTGTATTTCTTTCCCCCATTGCTGTCAATTGTTCCCTTATGCTCTCCCTGAAACTCTCTACAACCTCTGGTTCTTTCAGTTTATCCAGGTCCCATATCCTTAAATTCCCACCTTTTTGCAGTTTCTTCAGTTTCAATCTGCAGTTCATAACCAATAGATTGTGGTCAGAATCCACGTCTGCCCCTGGAAATGTCTTACAATTTAAAACCTGGTTCCTAAATCTCTGTCTTACCATTATATAATCTATCTGATACCTTTTAGTATCTCCAGGATTCTTCCAGGTATACAACCTTCTTTTATGATTCTTGAACCAAGTGTTAGCTATGATTAAGTTATGCTCTGTGCAAAATTCTACAAGGCGGCTTCCTCTTTCATTTCTTCCCCCCAGTCCATATTCACCTACTATGTTTCCTTCTCTCCCTTTTCCTACTGACGAATTCCAGTCACCCATGACTATTAAATTTTCGTCTCCCTTCACTACCTGAATAATTGCTTTTATCTCTTCATACATTTCATCAATTTCTTCATCATCTGCAGAGCTAGTTGGCATATAAACTTGTACTACTATGTACTATGCTATGGGAAATATCCTCCTGCTCTTGCACGGGACCTATGGTAGTAATCTATGACAGCTGCGAACCACCAGCATCCCTCTATGCTTTATGTCTGCCCCAAACGGCCGTGTCACCTTTTATCGGTATAACTGTCCGTGTGTCTCGGAGCCAGAACGTTGTAGAGTGGTATTAGGAGCATTACATTCAGCTCAAGTTGATTCCTCGGTGACCAAATTCGCCTCATGTAAATCTATAGGAAGCCATGTGGTTTGCTGCCGGGCACCATCAGAAGCGCAGGCGAGTCAGTGGCCCGTTATTTACTCGAACTACATTATTTGTGCGCAGACATATAATACCACATAACTCCATGAAGCTATTAAGAAACTGTCAGATCCCTGATACGCAGAATCAGTGACTTCGTTCCAAAGATAGACAAACAGGCTCTTACACAGGTGGTGATAACGTTTTGGCTCAACAGTGTGGATTTATTCCATCGGAATCCATTACCACTAAAGAAACACTCCAAACGTACAATTTTGGATAAATGCCGGTTTTTGGAGACGCATGGAAAAACATTTACATACGCGGTGATTGTTGCTTTATTCTATCTTCTGTCGATAATACTGAATTTATCAAGGAAGTTCACG
Source organism: Schistocerca nitens (assembly GCF_023898315.1). Lineage (NCBI taxonomy): Eukaryota > Metazoa > Arthropoda > Insecta > Orthoptera > Acrididae > Schistocerca > Schistocerca nitens. The sequence continues at coordinate 77,440,212 of NC_064614.1, forward strand.
AAGACATGAAATGCGTTCATCCTGCATCGATTACAAACCATCGAACACTACACCACTTGCAATTGTTCTCTTGAAAAATGCAGTCTTTCTTATTTTCGTACTGATTTCAGCTTAGACATAACAAAAAGCTAACGAGATAAATATAACAACTTCTTGTCTTAACCTCCCCCCCCCCCCAAGAGCTAGGAGAGCGTACGCAACACTAGTTTTCATTAGAGTGCTCAATCAAGATCGCCAATACAACTTCTCATATTTTCACCACAAGTAAAGAAGACAACTGTTCAAACTACGTTCACAACGCTCTGTGTTTACTTACCTTAGACGATTTTGTCTTCCTTCGCACATGGGTGGAGTGTTAGCGGCAAAAAGTATTGACATGTATTTATAAACGTGTTTTGTAGTAAATATACGCATTACTTGGCCACATTATGTTGCGATTGACGTCTAGCCCTCAGCTTACCATAAAAAACCAAATAGATACAGTAAATTGAAAAATGAAAAACTTGCAGTCTAGGAAATTCGATTCCCTTTTTGAAACAGGGTACCTTAGACTGATGCATTTATCCTTTTGCAACATGCATGAATGCTTGTCACTTCAACATGGGATCACTCTGTCTAACGTACAGATAACATGTATGGCCGTCTTTAAACTGACGCTCTGTAGCATTGTTTTTTGGATGACATTTCCGGAGACGGTTCCTGTGCTCGTTTTGTTCCTCAAGACAGCTTCTACATCCATTGGAAGACGGTTAGTGTAATTATAAGAAACTACAAAGAACGAAACCCGTCTAGTTTGAAGGGGGAAACCAGATGGCGCAATGGGTGGCTTGCTAGATGGCGCTGCCATAGCTCAAACGGATATCAACTTCCGTTTTTTAAATAGGAACCTCCATTTTTATTACGCATTCTGTACTTGTGCAGAGCTGTATCCAGCGATCAGGAACCTCATGTACTCTGACAGGGAAATAATTCGGTTTCTGCAGCTGGCTGCGACCTGAGAAACTTTGCTGTCTTCTACGCCACATCATTGTCGTTAACAAGTGACTATACAGGGTGGTCCACTGATAGTGACAGGGCCAAATATCTCACGAAATAAGAATCGAACGAAAAAACTGCAAAGAACTAGACTCGTATAGCTTGAAGGAGGAAACCAGATGGGGCTATGGTTGGCCATCTAGATGGCGGTGCCATAGGTCAAACGGATATCAACAGCGTTTTTTTTAAATAGTAACCCCCATTTTTTATTACATATTCGTGTAGTACGTAAATAAATATGAATGTTTTAGTTGGACCACTTTTTTCGCTTTGTGACAGATGGTGCTGTAACAGTCACAAACGTATAAGTACGTGGTATCACGTAACATTCCGCCATTGCGGACGGTATTTGCTTCGTGATACACTACCCGTGTTAAAATGGACCGTTTACCAATTTCGGAAAAGGTCGATATCGTGTTGATGTATGCTTACTACGTATGCTGCTCGGTATCCTGGACGACATCATCCAAGTGTCCCGACCGTTCGCCGGATAATTACGTTATGTAAGGAAACAGGAAGTGATCAGCCACATGTGAAACGTCAACCACGACCTGCAACAAACTATTATGCCCAAGTAGGCGTTTTAGCTGCTGTCGCGGCTAATCCGCACATCAGCAGCGGACAAATTGGGCGAGAATCGGGAATCTCAAAAACGTCGGTGCTGAGAATGCAACATCAACATCGATTGCACCAGTACCATATTTCTGTGCACCACGAATTGCATGTCCACGACTTTGAACGTCGTGTACAGTTCTGCCACTGGGCACAAGAGAAATTACGCGGCGTGACAGACTTTTTGCACCCGTTCTATTTAGCGACGAAGTGTCATTCACCAACAGCGGTAACGTAAACTGGCATAATATGCACTATTCGGCAACGGAAAATCCACGATGGCTGCGACAAGTGGAACATCAGCGACCTTGGCGGGTTAATGTATGGTGCGGCATTATGGGAGGTAGGATAATTGGCCCCCATTTTATCGATGGAAATCTAAATGGTGCAATGTATGCTGATTTCCTACATAATGTTCTACCGATTTTACTACAAGATGTTTCACTGCGTGACAGAATGGCGATGTACTTCCAACATGACGGATGTCCGGCACATAGCTCGCGTGCGGTTGAAACGGTATTGAATAGCATATTTCAAGACAGGTGGATTGGTCGTCGAAGCACCATACCCTGGTCCGCATGTTGAGCGGATCTGACGTCCCCAGAGTTCTTTCAGTGGGGAAAGTTGAAGGATATTTGCTATCATGATCCACCGACAACGCCTGACAACATGCGCAGCGTATTGTCAATGCATGTGCGAACATTACGGAAGGCGAACTACTCGCTGTTGAGAGGAATGTCGTTACATGTACTTCCAAATGACTTTGGTTGACGGACATCATTTCGAGCATTTATTGCATTAATGTGGTATTTACAGATAATCACGCTCTAACAGCATACGTCCTCAGAAATGATAAGTTCACAAAGGTACGTGTATCACATTGGAACAACCGAAATAAAATGTTCAAACGTACCTACGTTCTGTATTTTAATTTAAAAAACCTACCTGTGACCAACTGTTCATCTAAAATTGTGAGCCATATGTTTTTGACTATTACAGCGCCATCTATCACTAAGCGAAAAAAGTGGTCCAACTAAAACATTCATATTTCTTTACGTACTCCACGAATATGTAATAAAAATGGGGGTTCCTATTTAAAAAAAAACGCTGTTGATATCCGTTTGACCTATGGCGGTGCCATCTGTCGGGCCAACCATAGCGCCATCTGGTTTTCCCCTTCAAGCTAGAGAAGTTTCTTTTTTTCTAGTTTTTTAGTTTGACGCTTATTTCGTGAGATATTTGGATTTGGCCCGATCACGATCAATGGACCACTGGACCACCCTGTATATATATATATATATAATTAACACTGAAACGTCACAAGTTAATATAAGAATGAGATAATCCATTGCAAATGCGAAATTATGTTACATTAACAATACAAGTAACCCCAAGAATGTTGAACGCAAGCATGCAAAGCATGCAAAACGTGCAGATATTGTGTCGTAAAGGTGCCAGATGTCAAATTTATTGGATGAAGTTCCACGCCTGTTCAATCCGTCGGTCGATACAGGCACGGTTAATACAGTTTGTGGATGACACAAGTCCGTGGTCGACTGGAGACTGATCTGGTAATCGAGCAAGACTACGCAACATATCGATACTCTGTAGATCTTGTTGTGCAGCAACAGCTGTATGTGGGCGATCGTTATCCTGTTGGAAAACACCCCTTGGAATGTTGTTCATGAATCACCACACTGATGAACAAACTTGCAGTCAGAGTACGTGGGATTAACCCCGAAGTGCTCATGTTGTCAGACGAGATCCCAACACCAGATCGTAAATCCAGGTGCAGGAGCTGCGTGTCTAGCATGCAGAGAGGGTGGTTGCAGCAACTCAACTGTCCTTCTTCTACCACACACAAGGCCATTACTAACACCGAGGCAGAACCAGCTTTAATCACAAAACACAGTAGAACACCACTCTGCCCTCCAGTGGGCTCTCGCTTGACACCAGTGAAGTCGGAGTCGATGGTGGTTCGGGGCCAGTGTAATGCTCGTTACAGGGGTTGGGTTGCTTTTTGGGGGAGGAGACCAGACAGCGAGGTCATCGGTCTCATCGGATCAGGGAAGGATGGGAAGGAAGTCGGCCGTGCCCTTTGAAAGGAACCATCCCGGAATTTACCTGGGGCGACTTAGGGAAATCACGGAAAACCTAAATCAGGATGGCCGGACGAGGGATTGAACCGTCGTCCTCCTGAATGCGAGTCCAGTGTGCTAACCACTGCGCCACCTCGCTCGGTCCACGCTACAGGGCGTCTGGCTCGGAGCTCTCCTTGATGTAAACGGTTTATAACAGTTCGTTGTGTCACTGTGGTGCCAACTGCTGCTCAGATTGTTGCTGCAGATGCAATACAAAGCGCCAAAGCTATATGCCAAACACGATGATCTTACCTCTCTGTAAGTGCCACGTAGCCGACCGGAGCGCGGTCTTCTTGCGACTGCTCAGTCTCGTGACCACTGAAGCCATCAGTCACGTACAGTAGCTACATTCCTGCCAAGACTTTCTGCAGTATCACAGAAGGATGTCCAACCTGTCGTAGCCCTATTACATTACCTCGCCGAAACTGAAGGAGATGTTGAGAGTGGCGTCTTTTTAGCCTTAAAGGCGTTCTTGATAAACATCAATGCACCAAGTTCAGTCCCACAGGTAACTAAACCACACGACCCTTACAGCGTGTATTTTAATGGAAACTTGATTTGCATCCTCATAGTGGCGCTACTGGCATCACTCTTACGCGAGTGACACGAAATTTAGGTGGGCATAATGTTTCAGGTGTAGAAACACGCCTGACAACTTTAGTTTATGTCGCATAATTCTTTCTTGGTGTTATGACATATATGCATAAAACTGTCAATATTCTGTGTTCCTGTCTGTGGTTTTATGATGTCACAGGACACATCATCATTACGTCACAGGGGAGATGCCGACGTCTGGTATCGGTAGGTTCAGTGAAACTTACTTTCGAAACCAAGAACGCCTGGAGATGGTGCAGTGGCTAAGACACTCGGCTCGCAAGAAGATTGGTATGAAATGTTCCATCATGTCTTTCACGTTATTAATTTGCGGTAGTCTTAAATTACATAAGAGAAATTCTTCACATCGCTGACTTTCATTCACATACTTGCCCAGTTAGAACTTGAGGAAATTCATTGATAAAATCGTCATCGAGAGCTTGTTCAACTCATAGGTATCTACACTACTGGCCATTAAAATAGCTACATCAAGAAGAAATGAAGATGATAAACGGGTATTCATTGGACAAATATATTACACTAAAACTGACATGTGATTACATTTTCACGCAATTTGGGTGCGTAGATCCTGAGAAATTATTACCCAGAACAACCACCTCTCGCCGTGAAAACGGCTTTGATATGCCTGGGCATTGAGTCAAACAGAGCTTGGACGAGGTGTACAGGTACAGCTACCCACGCAGCTTCAACACGATACCACAGCTCATCAAGAGCAGTGACTGGCGAATTGTGACGAGCCAGTTGCTCGGCCACCACTAACCAGATGTTTTCAAATGGTGAGAGACCTGGAGAATGTGCTGGCCAGGGCATCTGTCAAACATATTCTGTATCCAGAGAGGTCCGTACAGGACCTGCTACATGCTGTCGTGCATTATCCTGCTGAAATGTTTGTTTCGCAGGGATCGAATGGAGGGTAGAACCACGGGTCGTAACACATCTGAAATGTAACGTCCACTGTTCAAAGTACTGTCAATGCAAACAAGAGGTGACCGAGACATGTAACCAATGGCACTCCATACCATCACGCCGGAGGATACGCCAGTATGACGATGACAAATACACGCTTCCAATGTGCGTTCACCGCGATGTTCCCAAACACGGTGCGACCATCATGATGCTGTAAACAGTACCTGCATTCATCCGAAAAAATAACGTTTTGCCATTCGTGCACCCAGGTTTGTCGTTGAGTACACCATCGCTGGCGTTCCTGTCTGTGATGGAGCGTCAAGGGTAACCACAGCCATGGTCTCCGAGCTGATACTCCATGCTGCTGCAAACGTCGTCGAACTGTTCGTGCAGATTGTTGTTGTCTTGCAAACGTCCTCATCTGTTGACTCAGGGATCGAGACGTGGCTGCACGATCCGTTACAACCATGCGGTTAAGATGCCTGTCATCTCGACTGCTATTGATACGAGGTCATCGGGACACACCACGGCGTTCCGTATTACCCTCCTGAAACCACCGATTCCATATTCTGCTAACAGTCATTGGATCTCGACCAACGCGAGCAGCAATGTCGCGATACGATAAACCGCAATCACGATAGGCTACAATCCGACCTTTATCATAGTCGGAAACGTGATGTTACGAATTTCTCCTCCTTACACGGGGCATCACAACAACGTTTCACTAGGCAACGCCGGTAAACTGCTTTTTCTGTATGAGAAAACGTTTGGAAACTTTCCTCATGTCAGCACGTTGTAGGTGTCGCCACCGGCGCCAACCCTGTGTGAATGCTCTGAAAAGCATATCGCAGCATCTTCTTCTTGTCGGTTAAATATCACGTCTGTAGCACGTCGGCCGGCCGGAGTGGCCGTGCGGTTCTAGGCGCTACAGTCTGGAGCCGAGCGACCGCTCCGGTCGCAGGTTCGAATCCTGCCTCGGCCATGGGTGTGTGTGATGGCCTTAGGTTAGTTAGTTTTAAGTAGTTCCAAGTTCTGTGGGACTGATGACCATAGATGTTAAGTCCCATAGTGCTCAGAGCCATTTGAACCATTTGTAGCACGTCATCTTCGTGGTGTAGCAATTTTAATGGCCAGTAGCGTATATTCTTTGCGAAGCCATAGTGGGCACTTCTCTAATGTATGAACTATCGGCAGCATATGTCTCAGCAGTGACCTGTGATGCTGTCGGAAATAAGAAGGAAAGTAAAGAGATTTACAAAGAACACTAACTCCCGCGCTATTCCTAAAAGATAAGTCTGCAGTGCCTGAAAAGTACGCACACATTTCAGCACGGCATGGAAAGTGCACTATTTCCGCCCGTCTGCTCCAGAAACATCACAAACCTATTCTTCCCGATCAGTGTATAAAACTTGAATTCGAATTTATGTTGTTGTCGGAGGAAATTTTTCTCCGAATCGTAAAACTTGGCCTGCCCTCCGCTGGGAATGATGGAACGTATTCGTGGCGCCGTCGGAGATGCGTGGCGGGTCCGTGATGAATAACCGCCCAGAGCGCTATCAGTAAATCCCTGGCCCCGCCGCTCGTAAAGCACGCCCGCCGCGGAAGAAGACACTCCCCGATAACGCCGTCGACCTCCCTGCAGCCGTATCGCTGCGCGCATGCGCAGAAGCTCCTGCAGGCGCTCACATGTAGACAGACTCGCGGCACACTAGCCCCGCCAGCCCATCCAGGCCCGGATATTAATTTTTCGGAACAATTCGCGTACCGATAATGGTTTTTCCATTGTGTGCAGCGGAAGTGATTTTTTTATTTGTTTGTTTTTACCAGAAGCTGTGATGGGATGCTTCCTGTTGAATAAGTTATGATTCAACGGATCAGGTTACTTCAATTTCGGAATCATTCCAAATAAATATGTTTATGTACCTGGCAAAAATCAACATTGGGCGATTTTATGAGATAACTGACTCTGTCTTACTGGATTGTGATAGCGTCAAAAGTCTAAGTCTCACCGCATGAAGAAGCAAGAAAGAAAAACGAATCTCAGTTCGTAGAGAATTTTGACGTAGAGTCTGCTTTAATTATGGCGTGGCGGACTTCCCTCCTAGTAAAACATACTGAAATGCATATATATATATATATATATATATATATATATATATATATATATATATATATATATATATATATAAAGTGTCCCAATAGGTGGTAGATTTTTATTTTGTCTCCTACACCATTTAGAATTAAATACTACTTTTACACTTATATTAAAAATTGGGATTCTAAGATTTGGTTTTTTGACTTTTAGTGGCCTCCGTGGTTTATTTCAAGTAAGTTGAAAAACTTCCTGTTAGCGGGTACCAACTTTTCTTACAATTTTCAGCTACAAATATGAAAATATATTCGGTATTACTATAAATAGCTTAGCGCAGTTTCCATAAACAGGTAATGTACCGTTTAAGTTGTACAATCGCAAAAAGAAAACATTTAAATCAAAATTCTTCTTTTACTTTAAATCAAAATTCAAAAAAATTGTCCCCATTATGGGGTGGCTTCTATTATGAAGCACCATTTTTCTTAAAATTTTCAATTACAAATATAACAATAAAATTGGTATTACTAAAAATTGGAAGAGCAGTTGAACGGAATGGACAGTGTCTTGAAAGGAGGTTATAAGATGAACATCAACAAAAGCAAAACGAGGATAATGGAATGTAGTCGAATTAAGTTGGGTGATGCTGAGGGCATTAGACTAGGAAATTAGTTTTGCTATTTGGGGAGCAAAACAACTGATGATGGTCGAAGTAGAGAGGATATAAAATGTAGACTGGCAATGGCAAGGAAAGCGTTTCTGAAGAAGAGAAATTTGTTAACATCGAGTATTGATTTAAGTGACAGGAAGTCGTTTCTGAAAGTATTTGTATGGAGTGTAGCCATGTAGCCGGCCGCGGTGGTCTAGCGGTTCTGGCGCTGCAGTCCGGAACCGCGGGACTGCTACGGTCGCAGGTTCGAATCCTGCCTCGGGCATGGGTGTGTGTGATGTCCTTAGATTAGTTAGGTTTAAGTAGTTCTAAGTTCTAGGGGACTTATGACCTGAGATGTTGAGTCCCATAGTGCTCAGAGCCATTTGAACCATTTTGTAGCCATGTATGGAAGTGAAACATGGACGATAAATAGTTTAGGCAAAAAGAGAATAGAAGCTTTTGAAATGTGGTGCTACAGAAAAATACTGAAGATTAGATGGGTAGATCACATGCCTAATGAGGAGGTACTGAATAGAATTGGGGAGTAGAGGAGTTTGTGGCACAATTTGACCAGAAGAAGGGATCGGTTGGTAGCACATGTTCTGAGGCATCAAGGGATCACCAGTTTAGTACTGGAGGGCAGCGTGGAGGGTAAAAATCGTAGAGGGGGACCAAGAGAAGAATACACTAAGCAGATTCAGAAGGATGTAGGTTGTAGTAGGTACTGGGAGATGAAGAAGATTGCACAGGATAGAGTAGCATGGAGAGCTGCATCAAACCAGTCTCAGGACTGAAGACCACAACAACAACAACAGCATTACTAAAAATAGTTTAATACAGTTCTTATAAACATACAACTTGCTGTTTCAAGTTCTTCAGTCACAAACAGAAAACACAGAAACGACAATTATTTTCTTACTTTAAATCAACTAAAGTAAATAAGGAAATGAAAGGAAAGCAACTAAAATGATCACTTGGGGTTTATTATTCAGTTATTTGCGCTTCAAGCACTTGAAATTCTTTTTCGGATTACCTGCACAGTTTATATGAGGCCATATCAAGCATTTTAGTCAGCGGATCCACTCTTCATCTGATCGATCATCTGAAAACAACCGTGCACAGTACACATATTCAGCATCAGCTTCATCTTCGCTTTCATTTCCCCAATCATCATCCTCTAACAGAGAAGAAAACTATCTACTGAAGAAGATGAAGTTGGAAGATCTAGAGATTTTCTTCCTCTTTTCCCCATTTCTTTGTAATGGCACGTTGACATAGAAATCCTACTTCGTAATCTTCTGGGACCCTTTAATCTGAACATGCAGTTTTTTTATTAGAAACTCTGACGATCTTCATTTGACAACTTGCCAGTTCCTTGTTTATGTAGCCATTAAGTTATGATCTTCGCAGAACCTGCTATAGAACTTCATATCGAGCGGCATTAAAGAGAGAGGGCAGAGGACCCAGATATTCAGATCGCACCAACCAACTTGACGAAACATTTGTGATCTCGAATGGGGTGAGTGTCCTTCAGAATAACCCGCCAAGTCGTTAGCACTGGCATTAGAATTGGATTGCAGGAAACACACGTTTGCTACACCCACAATATCCGTTGTTAAAAATGGTTGAAATGTCTCTGAGCACTATGGGACTTAACATCTGAGGTCATCAGTGCCGGCGGGGTCAGGCATTTTCTTTGCCTCGTGATGACTGGGTGTTGTGTGACGTCCTTAGGTTAGTTAGGTTTAAGTAGTTCTAAGTTCTAGGGGACTGATGACCATAGATGTTAAGTCCCATAGTGCTCAGAGCCACCTTCAGTGCCCTAGAACTTGTAACTACTTAAACCTAGCTACCCTAAAGACATCACACACATCCATGCCCGAGGCAGGATTCGAACCTGAGACAGTAGCGGTCGTGTGGTTCCAGACTGAAGCGCCTAGAACCGCTCGGCCACAATGGCCGGCTCCGTTGTTAAAGCTACAGACCTATCGTCAGTTGTTTGAAGTCCATTGACGGTAACAGTTGATTTTGGTGAACGGTAAGTGTTTCATTTCCAGAGTGTACTGCAAAGTCATGGCTTCTGAATAACGATTGATTCCATTTTTTCTAAAACCACTAACTGCCGTATCAACAGCTCAGAGCGGAGATAAGCATTGCTAAATAATTTTCCCAGTTGGCGTATTCTAACTGTGAGAGGGAAATTATTTCTTAACCACAAATCAGTTTCCTGGCAGAAGAAAGTCTTAAGCGATTTCATAAAAGCCAGGCCTAGGGGTTGCATCTTGTGAGAGCTATGCGGTGGAAGGCATACAACTGAAATCCCATTTCCCTTTCCAGCTCAATGACATCCAGATTTCTGGTGTAGAATAATTTCTGTCAAATTTGAGGACGACAGGGTCTGATTTTGTCGGTTTTAATACTGCGATAAAAATGTCTGTACCACTGTGCGAAAATACCTGCCTATATCCACCCTGAAATATGACAGACCCTGGTAGAGTTGCGTCCATGAGCTCCACTTGCGTGTTTTTGCATGGAAATACAATTAAAGGCGGAGTATAATGTCCAGATACATTCGTAATAATTAAAACCGTACTGAGGCAGATATCTATGACGCTACTGATTATTTTCATTTTAAGGCAGTCTCTTCAGTGTTTTTGTGCTGCACTTGTTTCATCTCAGTTATATACCCGATTCGGACTGAAATTAATTTTCTCCATCTCCGGTTCCAATATACTGCTCTACTCAGAAAAGGATTTCAAACGATCCATGAAAATCACTGAGCCATTCTAACAGACTGTGTTGATTAATGGCGTTTTAGATATCCGTGCTACCACTTTTAGCGGCAGATTGGATTTCTTCATTGAACTTCTTTGGAACTTACAGTATGTGGTCAAAATTATCCGGACACCTGGCTGAAAATGACTTAAAAGTTTGTGGCACCCTCCATCAGTAATGCTGGAATTCAATATGGTGTTGGCCAACCCTTAGCCTTGATGACAACGTACACTCTCGCAGGCATACGTTCAATGAGGCGCTGGAAGGTTTCTTGGGGAACGGCAACTCGTGCTTCACGGAGTGCTGCACTGAGGACAGGTATCGATGTCGGTGGGTGAGGACTGACTCTACGTCGGGTTTCAGAAATATCCGAAAGGTGTCCTATAGGATTCAGGTCAGGACTCTGCACGGGCCAGTCCATCACAGTGACGTTATTGTCGTGTAACCTCTCCGCCACGGGTCGTACATTACGGGCAGGAGCTCGATAGAGTTAAAAGGTGCAATCGCCATCGCCGAATTGTTCTTCAACAGTGGGAAGCAAGAAGGTGCTTAAAACATCAATGTAGGCCTGTGCTGTGAAACTGCCACGCAAAACAAGGGGTGCAAGCACCCTCCATGGAAAACACGACCACACCATAACACCACCGCCTCCGAATTTTACTGTTGGCACTACACACCCTGTCAGATGACGACCACCGGGCATTCGCCATACCCACGCACTGCCATCGGATCACGACATTGTGTACGGTGATTCGTCAATCCACACAACGTTTTTCTACTATTCAATCGTCCAATGTTTACGTTCCTTACACCAAGCGAGGTGTCGTTTGGCATTTACCGGCGTGATTTGTGGCTTATGAGCAGCCGCCTGACCATGAAAACCAAGTTTTCTCACCTGCAGACTAACTGTCATAGTACTTGCAGTGGATCCTGATGCAGTTTGGAATTTCTGTGTGATGGTCTGAATAGATGTCTGCCTATTACGCATAACAGCCCTTTTCAACTGTCGGCAGTCTGTCAGTCAACAGACGAGGTTGGCCTGTACGCTTTTGTGCTGTACGTGTCCCTTCACGTTTCCGCTTCAATGTCACATCGGAAACAGTGGACCTAGAGATGTTCAGGTGTGTGGAAATCTCATGTACAGACGTATGACACAAGTGACACCCGATCACTTGACCACGCTGGAAGTCCGTGAGTTCCGTGGAGCACTCCATTCTGCTCTCTCGCGATGTCTCATGACTACTAAGGTCGCTGATATTACCTGGTAGTAGGTGGCAGCATAATGCCCATAATATGAAAAACATATGTTTTTGTAGGTGTCCGGATACTATTGTTCACGTAGTGTAATTTGTCATAACTAAGCGGTAAGTTAGTCGTCTTAAATCATTGTTGCCCAAAAACATCGCTCCTCCACTAACAGGCAAACATTTTATTATGTTCTGATTCCATAATTACATTCTAATTTCTTCATCAGGTATCCTGTCCATACCAGCACGTCCTTTAACATCAACATCATCAGAATTTCCTGCCAGCGAACGAGGTAGGAACTCAGTGAACGATATGCCTTGGTTGGTTCAAAGGGTTCAAATGGTTCAAAGGGCTCTGAGCACTATGGGACTTAACTTCTGAGGTTACCAATCCCCTAGAACATACCTAACAAACCTAAGGACATCACACACATCCATGCCCGAGGCAGGATTCGAACCTGCGACCGTAGCGGTCGCGCGGTTATAGACTGTAGCGCTTAGAACCGCTCGGCCACTCCGGCCGGCTGATGTGCCTCCATTGATCTCTGTCGTCGTATAGATTTTCTCTCAACTGCATCCCCCGTTACTCCTCTCTTCTTCAGTAACCTGGTTTGTCCATCTGTTCATAGACCACTCAGTTGGTTTCCTTCATGGTACCTCCATCACCAAATACTGACGTGGAATTCTAGTCGGGTGCACCAGCTCCAGAAGACCTAAACACTTCTGTCTCGCAACATTCATACTTTCCTCCATAGTTGAAGTCACCTGCAGGTCTCCACTCCCATTTGGTCTCACTCATTCCAAAGATATGAATCTTTCTCCCGTCCATCATCTCTGCAATCTCTTCATTCTTTCCTGTCAGGGCCTTTAGATTTATTTTTCCCAATCTCAGCTTCTTTTTGTCTTTTTGTTCAGCTCCAGTTTTCCGTCATTTATCAGTGGTTCTTCTTGCATTTCTTGGATTTTCTTCGCGCTGCAAGGAGCCATAATTCATTCTGTGGTTACAATAAGTGCTATTACATTGAAAGCAACAACATCTTATACTCTCACACTGGGCTGCTAAGCCTAACTCATCCGTGAAATTTATTTCAGGGTTTACTCTCTCAGGCTTCGAAGGTCTTTCGTCACCACGAGGCAGTGGTTCGTCTCTTCATTAGCCCTCAGAAAGGAGAGAATGCATCCTCCACCAGCTGCGCTTTACCAAAGGTGCTCTTCTCCGTCGCAGCTGCCCTTAAGGATTTCACCATAACTCTTAAAAAGGGCCCTGTTTTAGGTCCGTGAGAGATACTTTATTTCCTTCAAACCGTCCGAATAAGTCCGGCAAGCCTCCCTATCCACCACCTGGGAGGCACTCGATAGAGGAACAGCTAAACCCCGACAGGTTTGTAAATATCATTTTTACCAATTGTATTATATTCATTTGTTTTTCAGCCGGAACCCAGGTTCACCTGCTATAAATCGATGTAGGAAAAGTCATTGATGTATAAAATTTCATTTTCGTTTCCTTTCTAACTATTTTCAAAAGATCTATATGCAGCATGAAATGTTCCAACCTGTTGCTCAATGTCGTCTTTGTTCTTATAAACACTTCTGTGTGCATAATAATTTTTACCAGACATCATGCATGCATGTCTGAAGGAATGTTGGTTCATACTGTATAGTACAACACAGATACTGGACTGTACAATTTCATGACATGGCAAGGATTATGACGAGCGGAAATAATGTCTCAACCTGTGCGGGAACCACGGAAAAATAGTGGGAGAATAAGGAAATGTAGAGTCACCAGGATAAATGGATATTTGAGGCTCTCTTGTAAATGTGCTCAGATAGCCGAAGCTGTTGGGACGACCGCTCTCGACAAGACACAGGTTTCGACTCCCGGTCCTGCAGAAGTTTTTATTTGTTCTTAAATATGCTACAGCTGATGATGACTTATAATCGCATCTGGCTAGTTCAATTTTGTTTGGATTCAGCTGTTAATCGTCAGTGCAGTTTCTGTGACTTTGGAAATGCATTCATGTCCGAGGCAGCATTGGGGTTTTGTTAGGTTGTTTGGCGAAAGAGACCAGACAGCGAGGTCATAGGTCTCATCAGGTTAGGGAAGGACGGGGAAGGAAGTCAGCTGTGCCCTTTCAAAGGGACCATCCCGGCATTTGCCTCAAGCGATTTAGGGAAATCACTGAAAACCTAAATCAGGATGGCCGGACGCGGGATTGAATCGTCGTCCAGTCGAATGCGAGCCCAGTGTGATAGCCACTGCGCCACCTCGCTCGGTGACACCATTACTTCATGCCACATAGTTCAAAACAGACACTACACTGTAGTACTTGCGTGACAGCCAAGATATTTAAAATTCGATACTTACTTTAAAACGTCGTTTTCCAGTACAATATTTGATGTGACTGATTCCTTTCGCTAAAAGCCATAATTCTCAATATATTTACGGTGATTTTTAAAAATTATGTTATTAAAGATTATTTGAGAGAATGTTGGATTTCTGTGTCTCATTTTCTCTGATCACTACTTGATCGAGTGCAATTACATTGTCCAGTCACATATATGTGACCATCTATCAAAAGCCTAAATAAACACATATTGCAGCCTGGACCGCTGTAAGACGTTCAAGAAGAGAGTCAGTTAGGTTCTGGGAAACACTGACAGGGATTTGGAGCCATGCTGGCTCTAGTACTTTGGCCAACTAAGCTATGTTTCTCATTTGAGGACATACGGTTCCACAGATGCTCGATCTGGTTTAAATCCGAGAAGTTTCGTCGCCACAGGAGTATGGTTAACTCATCCTGGTTTATCTACGAACACACTCATAAGCTGTGTGCTGTGTGACACGTTCTAATGGTAAATGCCATCGTGCCAAAGAGAAATATATTGCGTGTAGTGTTGGACATAGTTCCCAAATATGCGTATTTGTATTGATTCCAGAACAATTAGATCACCCAGGGAATGCCCACCGGCTTGCAGGATGTTTTCAAATGCTTCACCTCGTGAACGCCAACGGCCACGCATCTGAAAAGGTCACCTGATGTCACTCAGTAGACGTACAGTAGCGGTACTGGCGCTCAAATTCCAGCCTTCGTCGTCTGGTCTACTGCAGTCAGCAGGTGCGTACGTCTTAGGCACCTGTTGCAGAGGCCGATACGCAGCAACGTTCGCTTAGCAGTTCTTGAGATATTGATTAATCTGGGCTGTCAGTTGCTCAACAGTTGCACGTCTATTTGCCCGTACACATCATATAGCCGTAGATCCTCTGTGTCATCTATGGCTCTTGGTGCACATAGTTGCCTCGGCGCCATTCCTGCATAGCGCCATTTTGTCATGCACGGTATCCTTAACCACGGCGGCAAGCAATTTGTTAACTTAGGTATTTCGGTAATGCTTCCACCCTTGCTGAGGAAACCAATGTTCATTGTTTCCGCGTTCCCCACTCCATACCACCCCTCCCAACAGGCTGATTATACCCTCCACTGCTAGTGCTGCCACCTGCAGTGTGCTAGTGGTTATTGCATATTTATGTCGATCATAGCCGCGTGGTCTGAGGCGTCATGTCACGGACTGCGCAGCCCCTCCCGCCGAAGGTTCGAGTCCTCCCTCAGGCATAGGTGTGTGTTGTTCTTAGCATAAATTAGTGTAAGTAATGTGCAAGTCTATGGACCGATGACCTAAGCAATTTAGTCCCTTAGGAATTCACACAGATTTGAACATTTTTTGTCGATCATAGGCGGAGGTCACATTAATCTGACTGGACCATGCAGAACGTTGTTCGAGTAGCCACTGGTAACTTGAATCCTGGATCAACTACCCCTGACAGGCCGTTTTTAAAAATCTATAAAGATGAAACGTGTTTCCAAATTCTTTTATACTCCTTGATCTATTGT
This sequence comes from Schistocerca nitens, assembly GCF_023898315.1. Classification (NCBI taxonomy): domain Eukaryota; kingdom Metazoa; phylum Arthropoda; class Insecta; order Orthoptera; family Acrididae; genus Schistocerca; species Schistocerca nitens. The sequence goes on from NC_064614.1 coordinate 77,456,177, forward strand.
GTAATGATGAAGACACTATATATGTGCGATGTCCCTTTCCTATATCGGTATTACTCTTCTCCTGGCGCACACACTGCAATAGTTTTTACTTTATTGTTTGTTATTTTAGTCTAGATTTTATACCCTTTGTTCATGAGACTAACTCCTCCGTAATTTTCGCAATTTTTGGGAGACTTCGTGGTGTACTAATACGGTGTTAGCTGCCAAATTTGGAAATTTAGACTGCAAGTGTTAGTTATGGATGGCTAAACCACTACAGGTCTGTTATTCTATGCAGAGGAGACTGATCCTATGAGGATTTCCGAGAACATGACTGAAGTCATTCATACTGTTCGTGCTATGATTGATTAGAAAGGCAAAACGTATCACAAATTTTCTGGAATTGTACTGTTCACGCGTAATCGTCATGTTGGTGACGGGCCCTGTCGGGTGGTGGCAGGCGGGGGGAAGGAGGAAAGTCCAGACAGAAAAGATTCTTCTGGACTATTCTAGTAAGTGGCATTGTCACCGGGGAGATACGTGATCTGTTGGTTTAAAACACGTGTGGATAAAAATCCTACGTCAATATCGTGAGTTTTCTTTACTGCTTACCGGTTTCTGCTCATTACTGAGCCATCTTCAGATCAGTCTAAAATGATTAATGTGTCACATGCAATACACAGCGCCGTATTTCATACAGGTAAGTCGCCCCAGTTAAGTAAAGGAATCCTAAAGTGAAAATCGTAGTTGATTGTGTAATCTGACAAAGTGAAACATTAATATATCAGAAAATGGGGACTGCGTCAACTTTTGATTAGTGATTACCGTTGTCAGTTTACGCAACAAACTACAATTATTACTTCGGGATTGTTTAATTAGTCCAATTTAGCTCTAGGACGAACGACGATGAGTAATGAACACTCGAGAAAATCTTAGATTGATCTGAAGATGACGCAGTACTGCTCCGAAACCGGTAATCAATACAGAAAATTTGCGATTCTGATGTAGTATTTTAAATCCACACATGTTTTATTCTGTAATGTACAACATATTTATTATCTTTACTAAGTTGTGCCCCGCGTTTTTATTTGCTCCTGGGACACCCTACAATCCAGTGTCTGATTTCTGATTCTGTGTTGTCATCGCGATGTAAGATAGCTAATCCAACTGGAATTTTACCATGTCTCCAGGCGATTTCCAAATGTAGCTTCTGATCCTATGGTTATTGCACAGTGCATTCGCTGCTTCTACCTGTAATCTATTGCAGAACTCCATTAGTGCTTATCCTGTGTGTCAGATATACCACCGACCCCACAGTCATCTGTAACACGGTCTTATGTTGTTTCCTTACTAAAGCGATCCAGTCTCCTTATCATTGTTAGATATTCATCTCCTTTCAATCACTGTACTGCCCATTCTGTGTACTCATATACTTTCTGTAGCTTTTCATCTCCTGCTCGTGGTGCAGGAACGTATATGTGGGCTGTTTGTTTTGTTTTGGTTAGTGTCAATTCTCATGAGAATAATTTTCTTACTGATCTGCTCACTTTAACTCATACTCCGCGAACTTTCTTAGTCGCAGTACTACATAGCAGAGCTTTAATCCGAAAGGTAGAGATATCTACGCATGCGTGGCACTGGAGAAATCTCACCCTGTGAGAATCGTGAGGCGTGGACGACTCAGGTGTGTGCGAGGAAAGTAACAGTCCGCCTCCAGTAGCTGAAGGGGTGGCGCTCCGGAGCCCAGGGGACGCTCCCACCTGGAGAGGCGTCGCTTTATCAGGGGCCGCAGCTGGCCTGCGCAAACACGCGCGCCCGACCGGCCGCGCCTGTGTCAACACGACACGCGTTCGTCACCCGCCGCCCCCGTGACTGATGTACCGACCTGTAGCCCGCTGGATAAATAAACCATGAGGCGCCCGGCCAAACAGCACACTGCCCGCCTCCAGGAGGTGATCGGATCTGGCGGAACCAACGCCAGTTTCTGGAGCTGTCGTTGTCAACAGGCAAGAAGCCAGTAGCTGCGAACCTACTCGAAATCGTGGCTGTCGCTGCTTTAGTCTGTTACGGTAACATTCTGTCGGACCTGCTATAAATCACTTAACTATTATTACGTGACAAATAAATGAAGCATGCAGTGACTTGTATTTACATATTCCTGAATTTCCATGCCCCTTTTTGTACTTCTTTCTTTAGTCGAACAGCTCAAGTACACTACTGGCCATTAAAATTGCTACACCACGAAGATGAAGTGCTACAGACGCGAAATTCAGTCAACAGGAAGAAGATGCTGTCATATGCAAATGATTACCTTTTCAGAGTATTCACACAAGGTTGGCGCCGGTGGCGACACCTACAACGTGCTCACATGAGGAAAGTTTCCAACCGATTTCTCATATACAAACACCAGTTGACCGACCTTGCCCGGTGAAACGTTGTTGTGATGCCTCGTGTAAGGAGGAAGAATGCGTACCATCACGTTTCCGACTTTAGTAAAGGTCGGATTGTAGCCTATCGCGATTGCGGTTTACCGTATCGCGACATTGCTGCTCGCGTTGGTCGAGATCCAATGACTGTCAGCAGAATATGGAATCGGTGAGGTCAGGAGGGTAATACAGAACGCCGTGCTGGATCCCAACGGCCTCGTATCACTAGCAGTCGAGATGACAGGAAACTTATCCGCATGGCTGTAACGGATCGTGCAGCCACGTCTCGATCCCTGAGTCAACAGATGGGGACGTTTGCAAGACAACAACCATCTCCACGAACAGTTCGACGACGTTTGCAAAAGCATGGACTATCAGCTCGAAGACCGTGGCTGCGGTTACCCTTGACGCGGCATCACAGACAGGAGCGCCTGAAATTGTGCACGAATGGCAAAACGTCATTTTTTCGGATGAATGCAGGTTCTATTTACAGCATTATGATGGTCGCATCCGTGTTTGGCGACATCGCGGTGAATGCACATTGGAAGCGCGTATTCGTCATCGCCATACTGGCGTATCACCCGGCGTGATGGTATGGGGTGCCATTGGTTACACGTTTCGGTCACCTCTTGTTCGCATTGACGGCACTTCGAACAGTGGACGTTAAACTTCGGATGTGTTACGACCCGTGGTTCTACCCTTCGTTCGATCCCTGTGAAACCCTACATTTCAGCAGGGTAATGCACGACTGCATGTTGCAGGTCCTGTACGGGCCTTTCTGGATGCAGAAATTATTCGACTGCTGCCCTGGCCAGCACATTCTCCAGATTTCTCACCAACTGAAAACGTCTGGTCAATGGTGGGCGAGCAACTGGCTCGTCACAATACGCCAGTCACTACTCTTGATGAACTGTGGTATGGTGTTGAAGCTTCATGGGCAGCTGTACCTGTACACGCCACCCAAGCTCTGTTTGATTCAATGCCCAGAGATATCAAGGCCGTTATTACGACCAGAGGTGGTTGTTCTGGGTACTGATTTCTTAGGATCTGTGCACAGAAATTGCGTGAAAATGTGATCACATGTCAGTTCTAGTACAATATATTTGTCCAATTAATACCCGTTTACCATCTGCATTTCTTCTTGGTGTAGCAATTTTAATAGCCAGTAGTGTATTTCTCATGTTTTCCACGGTTTCTTCGCAGTTACTTCGTTGTACCTAATTTTGTCTTTCCATCTTCCGTGACTGTCCTGTCCACTACTAACTTTTTGAATAAAAAGCATCAACAGTGGTGGAGAAAGACTGCCTACGCAAGAAGTGGCCCTCGTTCTGCCAACGCCTTCTTATAGAGGATGGAGAAGCGAACTAAGTTTCAGGCAGGGGTGGGAAACTGCTGCCCCTAAAATGCGGAATAATCAGTAACGATCAACAGCATGAGGAAACGACTGCATAAAATACATGCCTGTACCGGAAAAAGATTTCGGACTAGTCTCCCATTCGGATCTCCAGAAGAGGACAGCCAAGAGAGTGGTGACTATGGAAAATGATTGAATAACCAACGCAAGGATAACGTTCTACTACTCTGAGGGTGAAATGTCAGAAGTTTGACCACGGTTGGGAAGTAGGAAAATCCGAAAGCGGAAATTCAGAGGATTAGTCCAAATATAGTGGAGTCAGTGAAGTCCAGTGGAAAGACACAAGAATTTCTGGTCAGACGAGTATAGGGTAACATCAACACCAGGTGACATAACGCAGTAGGATTCGTTACGATTGGAAAGATAGGGCAAATGGTGAATAAAAGTGAACAGTTTCTTGATGGGGCGCTTCTCATCAGAATAGACTCTAAAACAACACTGACAACGATAGCTGAGGCTACAACGATTTATTTTACATACTGAAATGATATGAAACTATTCTCATGTTATATTCAGCAATTTAGCGCTGTGATGCTGCTTTGTAGTCACAGCTGGCGTTCATGTGCTTAGTTAACGGTGCCCCTGTAGTGGTGGAATATTTCCTTAATGGAGATTGCTACTCGATCTAGGGACTAGTAAATTACAGGCTACTAAATAATTACTCAGCCTGGAGATCGGGACTGAACAACATTTAATTAAATTCAAAGCCCATTTTTAAGAAACAGTAAACAACAAAATTAAATATTCTGGCTAAAGACTGCATATTACTGATCAAAATATTTCTGAAGTTTCTTGCCTACTTTTCCTTCATTTCGTACACAATGATTTGTTTTTTGCAAACTTATGCATTAATCTATTTTAGGTTGTCATTCTCATTCTTCAGGAATTTTCCTTTCCTTCCGCGGTCTCTTCTGTTTACATGTGAAAATTCTCTACCAATAAAGTACACTCCATCCATACACACTTTTAGGTAGATTTCGTTTTTCTTGAGTTTTAGGTTCCGTAAAAACAGAATCCTTATACGATAGCTTTGTTGTCCTTCGACCTGTCTGCCTGTCTGTCCGACTGTTAAGAACACTTTTTATCAGAAACGGCTGGACGTATTACGATCAAATTTATGTCCCATATCAAGATCAAATGTCCTTTGGACGCATAAAATGGTAGGCTTCCAAGTCACTTCACTGAATAAAATTTACTCATTTATGTCTCTTATACTGATACTCGAAATTACCTTTGTCTTAGAATCATGACAAAACAATTTTATACCTCGAAAAAATTTATTTTTCCATTTTCCATTGTCTACCCGTCTGTTAAGACTGTTTTCCTCTGGAACATTTCGGCATATCAAATTCACATTTATTTTGCATTCTAAGGCCTATGGTCCTTCGTCGGTGTAAAAATTGTAAGCTTCTAAATCAATGCAATCAAAAGGGACTGGTAAATATGTCATATATTTTGATTCTAGAAACTCATTTATCACAACCTTTAGGACACTTCCCATTGACTTAGAATCATGAAATTAGTGGGGATGTAAGGTCTCACGGTACAAGTAACGAGAAAAATCTGAAAATCCTTAAAGACACTTTTTCTGTAGAAGAGATCCGCTTATTAAATTCAAAGTGAATTCACATAGTGAAGTCTGTTGTACCTTGGTGGTATACAAAATTTAAGCTTCTAAATTAATGCAGTCAAAAGGTTCGGTCATTTATGTCACATACTTTGATACTCGAAAACTCACTCATCGAAACCTACAGGGTACATTCCGTTTACCTAGAATCATAAAATTTGCCAAGAACCAAGGTTTCTCAGTAAAAGTAGGGAAAAAAACCTGAAACTGTTACACTTTAATTATATCACACGAAAAATATGCTTTGCCACTTGACATGCATTACATTCATCATCTGTCACAAGCATAAGAGACGGACATTACATGAAACGTAATCGTATTTTAGTAAAACAATAAAAATGTTTTACTAAATCTTTAACTTTCTTTGTATCCAAACTAAAGTCTCCTGTTCGTGTCCTTTTGCATGCCCAGTGTAATCTGTGGAACTACTGTAGAGATTCTGATATGGTCTTGGAATTCCCGGTACCAATATCTGCAATTATCAATATCGATAACAGCCAAAAATCGTTGAGATTCTCGATTCCCAAGACGGATGAACTTCATACGAAACCCTCAATGCTCGAGTCCTACTCGTATTTTTTCACAACTGCACACTTGCTTTACGTAAATGTCGTTACTTAGTCTCGTCTCTCTTTGTATTTTGATCCCATTCTACTCAGAACTCTGTGTAAGAAAATAATTGTTGTGACTTCCGACCAACGAACAAAAAAGTTTAATTCGTCAGTCATTTGTTACGGGAGCAATCTTTTTTGTTTGTATTCGTAGGTAATTTGTTTTAGTCCCCAGGTTGGCCGAGCTTCCTCTTTAAAATCCCCTCAGCACAAGCGGCGGGGAAAAAACGCACCCAGAAGCGAGAAGGCCGGCAGGCTGCGCCGTTGTTTTTGGCGGTGTTGCTCTCGCCAGGGGCGATTCATCTCCCGCCGCGGCGGTCCGGCGACGTGCCTCGCCGCAGCCACAGACGTGGCCCACCACTGCGCCGTCCAGAAAGTCGAGCGGCAGACGGGCAGCGCACAATCGTAGGAGGGGTTGCCGCCCATACAGGCGCTACATCGTCTCGTAGCGGCTGAACACAGCAATATGATCTGCGACGTATTTCAGCACTTGCAGTCCTAAACTGCCTTCCTGAAACTTCTTTAACAAGGAAATATGATTATATAGCGAAATATATGTTTTTCTGTAAGTTAATAGTGAGAAATGTCGCATTTCACAGGAAGGCATTATGATACAGAGTTCGTAAAGAAAACAAGATTCTCTCTCATCTGGACGGTATCAAAGGAAGTATCTGGTAATGGGAACTGTGTCGTAGTACTGTTACGAGGAAATTTAAATGACTTCCAGGAGATATTGAACGAAATCAACAGAAACTTGGCTCTGCGTCGGCCATAATGATGGCGGTTATCGTGAAAAAATTGGTGGTTCATTACATCGGTTTTCTTGCATGCCGTTTTAACCTGAATGTTAATACCGCTCAAAACAGCCGGGTTCTGAAATACCTGATTTTTGATTATTCCTGCTTTTTCCCGTAATAAGCGTAGGAATCGAACAGTGATTGAAAACTTTTGATTCTCTCAGTTTCAATGTACATAGAACAATATTATTAAATGAAACGGGCAAATAAAAGAAAGCTTAGTCCGTCTACCGTTAGTTATTTTTCGGTAAAAGTGGTGAGTGGTTGAATACTACAAAAACTACCCAGTCGTCTCCTACTGATTAAATTTTTTTGAAACTCTGCAAAAAATTATGTAGTAATTTTGGCATTACGAATAGTCAGTGCCAAAGAGTGAAAACTGACATTAAACCATTCATCTTTTAATGTTAACTTGTCCGTTCTTAAGGGTTACAAGCAGATAAAGGCGTGTTATGTTGATACAGGCAGCAGATGAGCTACTTTTTTATTTCTAGTGTATACTAAGAATGAACTGTTAAGTTCTAAATTTGTTACTGTTAATTTCCTTCCTTTTATATTGTTACATAGAAATGCCACGCAAATTTTTAATCTTTTAAACCAAATGAAGCAATTTATTTCATTGCTAATTCACTTCATGAAAATAATTTCAGACTAGAGTTGGTGAAATTCTGCGATGCAAAGGAGATCCAGCAACTACAGCGATAAAGTACGTTACAGACCAGATGAGAGTAAATCTTTCACACTGCACGTACACTCCTGTCTCAAGCCACGACACTCGAGAACAGGGAATTATTGTCTCATCATTGTTGTACCAACTCCTACGCCATGTAGTTATTGCTCTTTCCTGTCTCCACTGTTATTAAAAGAGCACTCACAGATTGCTTTTATCATTTTCTACAATAACACAATATTTCAAATCAATGGAAAAATTTCACCACTGCTGCTACGGTTAATTCAGTTTTTTAATCATTTATTAGTAAAAAAATTAAAAGATGCTTGTTGCAACTGGGATCAAACAAATACCGAAAAAATACCAGTTATTCAGAACTGAAATACCGGTCGGTTTTTCCCATCTCTAGCGTTGGGATGAGCGTTGTTCCCTTGAGAGTACAGTACTTAGGGGGCACATGATATGTTATGACGGTGCTTCAGTGTAGCGACCGATTTTAGAATCACATGAAGCAACGCGCACAACCTACCAACTTAAGCAGTTTATGGAATTTTCTGCTGGTTTTGTCGTTGTGAGGCATGAGGGTGTGTTTCGGGCAGCGTTTGTAAAGAAAGTCTGGCAATGAGTACTATGACTGACGCCTGGAGAGTAGGCAATCATAAAAACTTGATGACTCACAAGGCAGCGTGTAACACGGCGTACACCGCGCTGAGTAACACTCGACATATTCTACTCTTTTAAGTCAGAATTTTGTAGCTCATGCCATGGCTGATCGCTGTTGATGAGACATCGTAAAGAATAATAAGGTAAGAGACGATTAAATAGAGATTGACTATATTTTCTCCATGGCAGCGCTTCTAGATTTGATCAGAATATTTGTTCCTAGGTACGTGACGATATTGTACTCGGGAACATTTTTTAAGCTTTGAACTGGTACTTTCCCAGAGCAATTTCGCAAACAAGACAGAAGCACGCAAAAAGTAGAGAGGATATAAAATGTAGACCGGCAATGGCAAGGAAAACGTTTCTGAAGAAGAGTAATTTGTTAACATCAAGTATAGATTGAAGAGTCAGGAAGTCGTTTCTGAAAGTATTTGTATAGAGTTTAGCCATGTATGGAAGTGAAACGTGGACGGTAAATAGTTTAGACAAGAAGAGAATAGAAGCTTTCGAAAAGTGGTGCTACAGAAGAATGCTGAAGATTAGATGGGTAGCTCACATAACTAATGAGGAAGTATTGAATAGAATTGGGTAGAAGAGGAGCTTGTGGCACAACTTGACTAGAAGAAGAGATCGGTTGGTAGGACATGTTCTGAGACATCGAGGGATCACCAATTTGTTATTGGAGGGCACCGTGGAGGGTAAAAATCATAGAGGGAGACCAAGAGATGAATACACTAAGCAGATTCAGAAGGATGTAGGTTGCAGTAGGTACTGGGAGATGAAGAACCTTGCACAGGATAGAGTAGTATGGAGAGCTGCATCAAACCAGTCTCTGAACTGAAGACCACAACAACAACATTGACTTTTTTCAAAAGATATGGCAGCATTTCATGTATGGGGCAAACTGAAGCGTCACAAAGTCCGTACATGTGGTTTACAGCATCCTCATGTTACACGTTGAATGGAAAGAGACAGTCCCGAGGTCAATGTTTGATGCGGACTGATGCACAATTGTGTCACTGGTCCATTCTTTTACATCGAGTTTGCCGTCAACAGGAGTGTTTACCTGGACATGTGACAAGAGTTTTCTGTGTCACATTTTGAACACTTGCCACCTCATCTCATATCCCAGGAGGTTGGGATACGACGAGACTCGTCCTTGAAGTCCGTTATTTTTTAGACAAAAAGTTGCCGGGCAGTTGGATTATATGAGATGGCGGAATTCGTTGGCCCCTGACCCTACACCACTATGTTTCTTCCTGTGGGGTACAGGATCTGATGTACCAAACCAAATCTACAGGATTTGAAAGCACTCACAGAATTACTTGTGAACATGTCACCGTGTACCTCTTTAATCGAAGGAGGAAAGAAACTGAATTCGGAGGCGGTAGTGTTATGGTGTGCCCATGTTTTCCATGGAGGGGCTTGCACCCCTTGTTGTTTTCGTGGCACTGTTATAGCACAGGCCTACACTGATGTTTTAAGCACCTTCTTGCTTCCCACTGTTGAAGAGCAATTCGAGGATGCTGATTGCCTGTGGCGGTGTGGTTACACGACAATAACATACCTGTAATGGACTGGCCTGCACAAATTCCTGACCTGAATCCTATAGAACACCTTTGGGATGTTTTGGGACGCCGACTTCGTGCCACGCCTTACCGACCGACATCGATGCCTCTCCTCAGTGCAGCACTCCGTAAAGAATGGGTTGCCTTTCCCCAAGAAACATTCTAGCGCCAGACTGAACGAATGCCTGCGAGAGTGGAGGCTGTCATCAAGGCTAAGGAACGGCCAACACCATGTTCAATTCAAGCAATACCGATGGAGGGCGCCACGGACTTGTAAGTCATTTTCATCCAGGTGTTCCGGATAATTTTGTAGTGTAGTAATGAGAAAACGATTTTCTGTGAGGAAACGTGTTGTAATACATGAGGATAGAGCAAGACGTATTTTCGCAGTTTACGTGGGTAGACGAATGAAGACATTATTTTTCCTTTCGTGTTTTTAATATACCATCCTCTACAACCTGCAGTGGCAATGAAAACCTGATTAAAGCTAAAATATTCAACATATTTTTGTTTTACCAGATTTGCCAAACTGTAACGTCGACGCATTCCCACATCAAAAGGTATTTGTCACTACTAATATTTTAGACCTGTGACAGATGTATAAGTGGTTTTTGCAGGCCGAAATTAGTGACACGTTAAGGAAGGGATTTAGCTGCTGCAAAAAGTTTGATTATGTGCACTAACGGAAAAGCGATTACCTCCAAATTAGGTACCTTTTTAATGCGGTCTTTCTTTCGTATTCGGAAAACGTACCCATTTCTTCATCTTACATTCATGTTGACTTTACACACTCAGTAAAAGTGCTGCAGGCAGTTGGCATTCGAACGCTGTCTTACACCTTTATGGCCACAACAGACCTAAAATAAAAGAGAAACATAAATAAATGAATGAAATGAAACTAGTCTGAAACAAGGCACTTCGCAAACCCTAATGTCAAGACGTGAAGTGACATAAGTGGCAACTGCTCGCCAGACTCTTCTCCGTAACAAACATTTTCTCATCATAAACAATATTTCACGATTAAGCCTCGTGGAACGCAGAGAACGGTGCTCTCCAGACCGCTGCCTCCAGAGCGGGTTTCATTCCAACAGCGCACTCCGCCGGCCTGATTTACTGCACATAAGAAATTAGCTGTTATGTTTGTTCCCGCAGAGGCATTCTTTATTCCGCGGCATATTTCCCGCAGATTAGCGCTGTAAATCCAAAGTTTTTTAATATCTGGCGGAGATCCTAGAAGCGCTGGCCTCGGGCCGGCCGAGGAGTACCGGCACAGCAGGTAGTGCGAGACCGCAAGTAAACAAACACTGTGCGCTCTGCACACCGCCCGAGTGTCGTCGATCACAACCTGTTTCGCCTTTACCAATTTCAAGAGCCAAAGCTAGTAATGGTAAGTGTGTCCACCTAGAATGAAGGACCTAACATATTCTGCTCTTCTTTTCCTCTTTCCTAGAGTCTCTCCTCCAGCAGCGGTCGATCAAACTAACGTGACTTCTCCCTTTGCAGTAGACGAGGTTAGTAATGGTGAATGTGATCTCTTGCCCACCTAGAATGAAGCACCTAACATATTCTGCTCATCGTTTCCTCTTTCCAAGAGTCTATCCTGTCCAGTAGAGGTCGATCAAACTAACGTGACTCCTCTGTTTCCAGAAGACGAGGTGAGGGAACAGACAGTGGTAGTGGAAGCGGTTCCCCAGTGAATGGCCACGTGGTGTAGGAAGGTGTTGTTACGACAGCTGAATCCTTCGTTTAAAGCACAGCTCAGATAACTTGTACGGCACAGCTAGCTAGTCTGCAAACGATAGTGTTACAGGCAACGTCAGTACGACCAATAATTCGACAAACTCAAAATTTCAAAACAGCATTATCAAGCAAACTAATGGACCTACTGTGAAATTGGGGTATTGATTTCTGTTCCATCCACCTCATGTTCAGTGCAACAGCAGAACTTCTTTATGCAAGCATTTGATGTGTATATTAATAGCTGGGTACACTGATTTGGAAGGTCTTTGTGCATCTAAAATGTCGATCACTTGGTCCCGCGTCGTATTTTTGGAATCCGTGAAAGATGATCTAACAACTTACCATAGTTAAAATGCGACTAGTTTAGTATCAGTAACACTTGGAGGTCTACAATAGACATACTGCGTCGAAATATATTTGTCTGTATTTATATGAATAAGCTGTTCAATACACATCAACGTACTAACGATCAATTGGTTGAAATATCGACGGTAGACATAGAAAACCTGATAACTCCATCTGTCTGCGAAAACGCGTAATTCTGAACCATTAATCCCATAATCAAAGATAGATTCGAAAGTGCACGGATTTTTTAAGAAAATAGAAGTTGTGGTAAGATCTTATGTGGGGTCATCGGCCCGTAAACTTATACACTACTTAATCTAACTTAAACTAACTTACGCTAAGTACAACACACACACACACACACACACACACCCATGCCCGAGGGAGGACTCGAATAAGTTTTCAATTACTGGTCTTCTACTATACAGTTACACATGCAAAAACGTTCTCTATCACTGTAAATTATTTTCTAAGATACCGTTTTTGTTTCACCGGCAAAATTTAACATCATGGAGCTACGAAATTTTTATCGCCTACCATTGACACATTTTCAATTAATACAATCTGTTTCAGACTACAAACCAAAGTGCTTACTGGACCAAACGGTCATCATTATAACAAAGGATATCTTCCTAAAATCTGAACATACAAGTTTTCTTCGTGGACAACTGCCAGTTAATATATTCATAGTTAAAAAATCTTTTAAAATTTTTGAGTCAAAATCTTCTAAAAAGTTGTAGGGTCGGCTTGTAGCTGCAAACCTCATTTATTGTAGAATCAAGATACGACCTGTTTCACGGTAGTGAATCACATTTTCTGGCTAATTGGACTGGATTACAGTAGTCCCTGAAGCCCATGTGATCACTCAACGTTCTATAAGGCATATATCCTTGCAACATCAAATGCAATGGTTGTCGAAAAATCCATAATTACCTAAAAGCCAGCTATCGTGTCTGCGATGAGAATATGTCACAGAGGAAACATACTGGCAATGGGCCGAACTTTCGCGGGAGTGTGTCCCTCAGTGATGAACATGTAACAGGTATTCGCGTCTGCCGTGCAAGTATATATTGTCAAAAATCGAACACAATTGTGTTTGCATTAGACAAAGGTGTTAGAGGCTTGTCCTTGTTCCTGAATGAAGATGAGTTCTCTGGTTGGGTTGGGTAGTTTTGGGGAGGAGACTAGACAGCGAGGTCATCGGTCTCACCGGATTAGGGAAGGAAGTAGGCCGAGCCCTTTCAAAGGAATCACCCTGGAATTTGCCTGGAGCGATTTAGGGAAATCACGGAAAACCTAAATCAGGATGGCCGGAGGCGGGATTGAACCGTCGTCCTCCCAAATGCGAGTTCAGTGTGCTAGCCACTGCGCCACCTCACTAGGTGATGAGTCGTTGATTGATATAATATTAACCAGTGATCTCTTTCGAACAATCACAGCCCGCAAAGTTTTCACATTATTAGCGACCAATATCCATTTTAATGTACGCGTTTATGATGGATACAAAGGCTGTAGCTTATATTACGTACTATACTAATAAAAGTTACATTTTTTTTGTAGGGGTTTCATTCATTCCGTGCAGTGTCAATTTCCATATTTCGATGAATTAATTAAGTTCTTTACTTTACATCAGGGTTGACGGCCCAGTGTTAGCTATTTGAGTGGTGACAATTCCGAACTCTTGTGTCGTGTCGTGAGACAAAAACAACCCACGTCGTGACGGTTACGGGCCATTGAACATCGACTGCTTTAAATCTATGTGAACAATGTAAGTGAAAGAGAGACAAGTAAACCGTATGACTAACTCTCACAAGCATAGATACCTTTCGTTCGGATTTTCGTATTGCTATTAATTGTCGAATAGCCGCGTTGCGAACAGTCTCGCATACGCTCGTGAAAATGACTTGTAACGTCACTTGGATAGATTAACGTTGACTGCAAGAACTGTGCCATGAGTCTAAACTTATAAAAATCTATTTGAACTATGCTGTTACGTGGTTGTTCTCAAAGTAACAGAGCTGAGAGAATAACTATTCGGTAGTAGGTTTCATTACACTTACAGCACACTACATGGATGAGGAAGCAACAAAATTGGTTAATGTAATCAAATTCGTTGAGAACAGAGCAACCGATCTTCGCTGTTCATGGTACAACATATGTTAATATCTGGCAACAGATTGCGACCATCATTGTGTGAGGGTTTCTCCGGCATGCTGTGGTATCTACCCCACACGCAGTGACCATAAGAATATTTCAATCACTCTTTCCTTCTGGAGCAGTGATTAACTTCATAGATATTTATTTAAACCTTTTTACCTATGGTTCAATCACTGCGTTCCTCTCTCTCTTCATTTTTGTTGGAGCACCGTTACCTGTCATTTTCTCTGCACTCTACGCGTTCCTCTCTCGGAGGTTAGCTCTTGTACAAATTAGACTAATTAGACTAACGTTCGTATCAGCCTTTAGCAAACTGTAAATAATTTTATGAGAACGACCATAACACTATTCATGGGAGACTATTGTACCTATTAAATCATTTACAAACGTGCTGATAACATATTTTCATCAGTTACTAGAAAAGTTAAATAATCTTGTTGAGGCCGTCATTGCAACAAGCACGATTTATAATTGTTATTAATGTGTGGTTGTCTTACAAAGATTTTTCATCTAGCGTCCTTGAAGATTCCAACGAAGAGACAGAGAATCCGCTTCGTAATCAATACGGAGCCAATGCCACAGTAAATTTAATGTAGCTATATTTTTCTATGAGTAAGAAGACTAAAAATTCTGACGACTTCTTCCACTATCTTCTTCCACTCGTCCTTAAATCTTTCTTTTTTTTTTTTGCTTATTTATGTATCATGGACTGATAAAGGTAACTTTCGGCATCTAAGTCTACACACTACTTCAAGAACTGGGAAATAGCAAGACAAGTATCATTTTTAATTACAGTTAAAATCTCTTTCTTTCACTCGTCTTCCCATTTTTCACTGCATACTAGGCCGCTGTTATCTAATGAACCTTACGGGATTTTATTATTAGCTGACAGTAGCAAGAGCATAACAGCTGGGTAAACAAATAAGCATGATTTAGGCGCACGCCCGTGGAATGCTATATCCACTTGCCTCTGTTTTATACAACTTTGTGCAGCAATCGCGTAAGACAGGAAAATCAGTTATGTTAACCCACAAGCGTATTACGAGTACACTTGATGCAAACAAACGTGAACACTGTAAATATGATGCGCTGTAGACCCCACTTGGTTAATCGCCAGCGCCGAACGTGTTGCCACCGAGTCAGGCGGAGCGCTCCACTACTATATACTCTGGGAGAACACATTCGGAGCTGAAGATGCCACCAACAGAGGGCAAGTTAGAGGGCAAAGTTACTCATAATCAAACATTCGAAATGGTTGCAAATGCCTACCCGTTTATGAAGAAAGAATCAGCTCCATTAAAATTTAAATCTACTTTTAAACGAGCGGCCAAAGCAACTGATGTATCGTTAACTTCTGCACTGCAAATAAAGAGAGAAATGGAAAGTATCCAGGCACGTGAGTCCCCGACATTTTCAACACCTTATAAGGAAAGCCGATAAGATCTAAGAAGGCCAGGTTAAACAATTTTAATGAACAAGTCGATCACCACATGGTGGGTAACTTCTACATTACAGATGAAACAGGATATTAATACAAAAATACATAGTTTAATAAAGTTTGAAGGATATATAAACACTCTTCGTAAAATTATTCGCTCTATAAGATTTAGGCAGAAGAAGACAGCGAATCACTGAAAATATCTCCAAGAAGAAAGAACTATCAGGATAAAATGAATTTCTTACAGAAAAAGTACCCGAGTACACGGGTGAGTGCCATCCAATTGTCTACATGGACGAGACATATGTTCACATTTCTCACACAGAATTCTAGGAATGGAGAGTAGACATCTCCACAGGGGCTGTTGAAATACTTTGAGACGAAGCAGAACTATTATCTATGCCGGCGGGAAGAACGGTTTTATACTGAATACGTACGTAAGGTTTGAATCTGGCCAGAAGGCAGTGGATTATCACAACGAGAAGGACTTCTCAAATTATGAAACGTGGGTCAGGAAGAGTAATACCTAATTTACCACATCAAGCCATTCTCTTTGATATACAACGCCCCTTACCACAGTAAGTAGCTGAGTCGTTCCCCTAACTCGAAGAGAAGAGAAACGATGGCCTGGTTTACAGGAAAGATATTATTTTCCACAAAGACATACTCCCATTCAAATGGTTCAAATGGCTCTCAGCACTATGGGACTTAATATCGGACGTCATCAGTCCCCTAGACGTAGAACTGCTAAAACCTAACTAACCTAAGGACATCACACACATCCATACCCGAGGCAGGATTAGAACCTGCGACCGTAGCAACAGTGCGGTTCCCGACTGCAGTTCCTAGAACCGCTCGGTCACACCGTCGGCGTGCCTGTAGCAGCAGCGCGGTTCTGGACTGAAGCGCCTAGAACCGTTCGGCCACAGAGGCCTGCTACTCGTATTCATTGGTCAAAATTAACAAACCAGGCAGAAACACATTTAAAATAGGCAGTATTTTAGTCGAATACATTCACACCGTGTTGCAACTTACGCCATACCACCCAGAGCTGAATTCTGTAGCCATGATATGGGGAAAAATTATCATGTGCGTAATATTACCTTCAGAATGGACACATCATTAACATTAATAGACGAACTAATTGCTTCCATAACAAAAGATGACTAGAAAACTGTGAACACGTAAAGAAAGTTTAAGAGCAGTACAGTTCATGTAAAGGTATATCGGACCAAGCGCTGGAGATGATCATAAATGCGGAAAGTGGCACACACTCAATAGTGATAGTCATAGTGATGGAAGCAATAGTAATTCCCCAAGTGCAGATTACAGTAAAGCAACTGACACTGACGGTGGAGTGAACCAGTCACAGCTATTGAAAATGAAGAAACATGTTTTCTAAAGGTGTTTTGTGTGTTGAAGTAGTGTTTTGTAAAACGATGAACTGTTTTATTTGTAAAGATATGTGTGCGTCTTCCTAACCGTGAATCTGTGGTTTACGACC
This sequence comes from Schistocerca nitens, assembly GCF_023898315.1. NCBI lineage: Eukaryota > Metazoa > Arthropoda > Insecta > Orthoptera > Acrididae > Schistocerca > Schistocerca nitens. The sequence goes on from NC_064614.1 coordinate 77,473,116, forward strand.
AAAATATACGTTTCACGTGGCTATGCTTGTAAAATGAACCCGCTTATATTTTCTTGTGTATACTAGTGTCGCTTGTAACCCCTTTGCTAGTCCGCAACACTGCAATACGTTTTCCCCTACCTTGCATTTCCCAGTCTGCGCTTACGACTGTCCTATGTTTGCATGAAGTGTGTACGTCTAATTTTGGATTAGTGTAACAACGGGTAACGCAAACGTTGAAACTTCCTGGCAGATTAAAACTGTCTGCCCGACCGAGACTCGAACTCGGGACCTTTGCCTTTCGCGGGCAAGTGCTCTACTGTAAAGTTTGGAAGGTAGGAGACGAGGTACTGGCAGAAGTAAAGCTGTGAGTACCGGGCGTGAGTCGTGCTTCGGTAGCTCAGTTGATAGAACACTTGCCCGCGAAAGGCAAAGGTCCCGAGTTCGAGCCTCGGTAGGGCACACAGTTTTAATCTGCCAGGAAGTTTCATATCAGCGCACACTCCGCTGCAGAGTGAAAATCTCATTCTGGAAACGTAAACGTTATTAGTAATTAGTGGCTATCTTGACATAATAAATCATTGTATGGAAGTAGTAGTCAATCAGGCAGCTGGTCGTGAGGTGGCGGACGCTTACCGAAACATCTGTAATACCGTGTCGCCTGTGGTTATCAAACACTGTACGCTGTGGAGAGCGTCTGCGTTGCGAAGGCCAGGGCCTGTGATACTCCGCCGAGCGCGACGAATGGTACAAATTATGATTGATTATATCAGGCAGGCATTACAATGGCTGCAGGGGGCGGAGGCGAGACGCGGCGGGCGTGAATGGCTGTCGTCGCCAGAAAGTCGCCCCCTGAAAGCGGCTGCCTCCGCCACCGACGCCGCCCCCGCCGCCCCACCGACCTATTTTAATATATGACGCTCCGGCGTGAAGGGCGTCGCCCGCGCTGATTGATCATCGCTCCAGTGCGGGCGTCGCGTCGCGGAGACCCCTAATAGCGGCGTCCGTGTGGTGACGCCGGCAGCAGGACGCTGTCAAAACACAGGCGAACGCTTTACAGACAAAGAGAGAGAAAAAAATGCGTCGCATTCGTGGTACGGCAGCCCCGTTTCAGTTCTGCAAGGCACTCTTCTCGTAAGGTTCCTTTCAATTTGAAAGCGACGCTTGATGGCTTACGAGATGATACGAAATACATGCATGGTATAGCCCATTTCATCTATTTGTTCACCCATGCACGATGCGCCTATACTACATGTAGCGTCACTATGTCTCCACAGACATCAAATTTTTGTTAATGCATACACGATTACAATTCTTCTTATCTAGTTGAATTTCAAAATTTGAATCTCAACTCAGTGCCTCTTTGATATAGCTCTTTGACTGTATAGTAAAACCTTTCTAGAGCCAACATTCTATCTACATCTACATCTACATACATACTCCGCAATCCACCATACGGTGCGTGGCGGAGAGTACCTCGTACCACAACTAGCATCTTCTCTCCCTGTTCCACTCCCAAACAGAACGAGGGAAAAATTACTGCCTATATGCCTCTGTACGAGCCCTAATCTCTCTTATCTTATCTTTGTGGTCTTTCGCGAAATGTAAGTTGTCGGCAGTAAAGTTGTACTGCAGTCAGCCTCAAATGCTGGTTCTCTAAATTTCCCCAGTAGTCATTCACGAAAAGAACGCCTCCTTTCCTCTACAGACTCCCACCCGAGTTCCTGAAGCATTTCCGTAACACTCGCGTGGTGATCAAACCAACCAGTAACAAATCTAGCAGCCCGCCTCTGAATTGCTTCTATGTCCGCCCTCGATCCGACCTGATAATGATCCCAAACGCTCGAGCAGTACTCAAGAATAGGTCGTATTAGTATTTTATAAGCGGTCTCCTTCACATTCCATAAATATTTCTTTATTTACAAACAACCAATTTCGGCACACTTCGCTATCATCTTCAGGTCTTTAAAAAGTTGTGTTATAAAATGTGTTCAATTTGATTTAGACCTCAGGACAAGTTCTAATGTAGAGGAACAAATTTGTCAGAAGTCCAACGTACAATGAACACATATTACAACGTAAAATTTTGAAGGCTTGGAGATGACAGCAAAGTTTGTCTAAATGTATGTTTATACATAAAGAAATATTTATACGATCTTGTAATTTTTTCACCAAGTAAAACTGAGCGCTCCTTCTAATTTCTCAGTCCTCTAGTGTAGAACTTGGGGTAAAGAAAAGGAATTGTCGGAAGTGTACTACACTCCTCCGACGATCACGTGAAAGGCGCATTTCGTTGTTTTCTTTCTGCCAATCCCTGTGTGTGGTTCACCTGATTACGGCGCGGAGCAGGTGGTTCAAATGATTCAAATGGCTCTGAGCACTATGGGACTTAACTTATGAGGTCATCAGGCCCCTAGAACTTAGAACTACTGAAACCTAACTAACCTAAGGACATCACACACATCCATGCCCGCGGCAGGATTAGAACCTCCGACCGCAGCGGTCGCGCGCTTCCAGACTGTAGCGCCTAAAACCGCTCGACCACTCCGGCCCTCTGCGGAGCAGGTGGACGCGCTAGATTGTACAAGGAGGCGACGCCCTACTCACTGTTGGTTCGACGGTAGCAGGCAATTTTCAGCAGTCGACATAAGTTTCAAAAAATTGATGACACTGAACTGCATCAACTAGATTTTATTAGTATTACGGCCGAAACTGGCAGTACTAATAAAAACTAGTTCATGCAGTTCAGTGTCGCGAGTTTTTTGAGTTTCGTATGAAGTGTCACTATCACCGGAGTAACTCTTGGAACGAGAGGACATCCGGAGGATTGGCTTGCTTGCTCATACCCCCGACTTAAATCCAATCCTCCACGTGTAGGTTGCGTTAGGGATACGTATTTCAGCGCGTGCACGTGACCAACGATCATCTATCATCCGCGTCGTCAGGAAAAGCCCCCGATTGTGGACAAAGCCCACCGCATAAAGGATCACCTAGCAGCGGTCCACTGAACAATTCAGCCCCTTCCGAGTGTTTGCCGTTCCCGCTCATTAGCCCATGGTCGACACCTACTTCCTGCTGCACTGCTACGTTTACCCCAGATTCTCTGTTCTCCATGGTGACTATACTTTTCGACAGTGACCTAGTTACTACGGACATTACGCAAAAAAATTATACAACGATCGTCCAGCCTTGGACGATACAGCAATTAATTACAAAAAAAAAATGATCCTCACCAATCCAGAAAGAAATTACAACCAGAAAAAGTTTTACTTCTTAGCGCTATCACAATATATTCCATCAAAAATAAAAAAAATCTTAACAGCAAACCCTAACAGCAAAATATCCTGGCAGGGTTGAAATTATGAGAGGCACCCACATGCCTTGCTCATACTGTGGCATCAAGCAGTCAGGCCTGCAAGATGAGTGGTCTGCCAAGCGAGTGGATTCATTCTTATTTATCGAGTAACATGAACTCTAGTACTCACACTTAAGATACAAGTTATCCTCCTATTTGATTAATACGCAACGGAAACACGCACTGACTATCAGTAATTTACAGAACTCTGACTGTACACTACGCATTGGCAATACCACATTTTCTTTCTTTTTTATTTAACGGCTTTTCTCAACACGTGGCCACCGCACTGAATATGAATGGCGCACACATTATAAATTCGGGACATTATGACAACATACAATTCGAAGGAAAAGTCCACCAATCTTTATCTTTTCACTATCTTATTTATTCCGATAAATTCTCTAACCTAAACACACAAATTCTATAACCTACAACAATAACACATGAGAAATTCCGCCCAGTGGGCATGGCTTTACATTGGTGAATCTCTATATGATGGTCTCGTAATTATTTAACGCTACAGTGCACTTTCTGGATAGGATGGTGGATCCTTTATTATACCTCACACTTCGACTCTCACAATCATCATCACGAAACTTTCCTCCAGACCGAGCGGTACCGAAGGAACATGCATAACCCACTAATCTTTTGAAACTACCTTGCTACTCTCCCATGCAAACCACACATACCCAAATTACATGACATACACCACACTACGATATGGAATACAAAACACTACATAGTCACAAAACTATCAGTTTCAGCTTTCCAACTTCAATTAGTATTTATCCCAGTTTCACACGACACTGCCCCACTTTGTAATTCTACTTTCCTACTATGAACTCTGGAGATATTTGCACGTCATCCTGTGCAATGCAAGCCAAGTGGCGTCACTGGATAGACGGCCGACTCACCTTGCTTCTCTCTCAGAGTTTGAATCTAGCGTCACACGGAATCATATCACGCAAAGTAATATTAAGAACATATTTCATCACACACGCGAGTCCTCAACTGATACCATGGACGAGTACTTCTCTTTATCCTTTGTCTCATACACAGATTGAGACTCACACAGTACTCACCTCATGGAAGTACTCGTCTCTAATTTCAAGTCCTGCACACGCCATTTCTTAAATATTTTAACTTATGGTACACACGCTATTTCTTAAATATTTCAACTTATTGTACACATGCTTAACTTAAGCACGCGGAAGTATTTCTACTTATTGCTACACGTGGTTTCAATGTGACCGTTGGTCACTTCTGAAGATTACTACAATCCCATTAAAATTACCTGCCCGAAGTTTTAATTCTCCCCACAAAAGTTCCTGAAATAGAGAAATTATTATTTCAAACCACTCTCAAATATTCCACATGCATACCATGTCTCCACTCTTTTGTCATTACGGAGCACAACTAAAAAAGGTCTTAACAGCACAAGATATAGCGGCAGAGTGCTGAAACATGGCCGTTCTCGAGGTCCTCTCGCACCTCTGCTGAGGTGGGGGAGCACCTTGCTACCGTATTGGTCAGCCACATTTCAGGCGCTCAAAGCTCAGGTAAATTTCATCTCTTTCGTCCCACCAAAGGTGGCCAAAGGATCGTCTCCAAGATGATCATATATTCACATTCACTATCTGCAGTTAGCAGACGACCATACATTCATTCATTTCACAGATCTCACCAAACTGGATGTAGGGATTTATTTTGTGGGAGTACACATGTGATCAATTAAATAAATAAATTATCATTCTTTCTCACACTACTATCCGGCTTCAATGTATTAATTGAAATTGAGTTATTTTACAAAAAAAAAGTGTTGTTCTGACAAAAATAATGAAGTATGTTGTACCTATTTTCAATGTCGGGTGGTACTGTACCCTTTCACCACCGGCTACCCATGCAGAAAAAAATGGCACGGTACTATCCTTCCAATGCGAGGGTAGTTCCGAACATTTTTTTAGGAAAACTGGATTAGAACAAACGTAGCAAGTCATCAAAATAACCAGGAGGAGACCTTAGCCCCTGGTGACCTCAAATAGACGACCAAATGCTGTTACTTTACCAAATTATTGACACAGTTGTTGCATTATTGTACTCTCCACAATCCGGAGTAACGTACACATACAAATTTACATCAATCCAAATGACAAATAAAACATTACATCATACAAATAAAAAAATAATGTTGAGATAAAAATTTGCTTAGTTACTGGGATCTTCGTTATTTTTCTGAGTAATCCAAACTTCACTAATTCTATGACAAATAAAAAAAATACTAATTGTACTCATGAAATTTTAAATAGCTCACCGTCCAAACACAGAGCAAGTAATCTGACATTCATAAATTGCGGGGTAAAAACCTTTACACAGCAAAGTCTAAATACAAAACAAAATCAACATAAGAAAAACATTGTGTACACTAGTTATATGTAGAATGTCAGGCTCCATACCATTACTCTAAAATATACATCAAACCTACAGAGAAATAAAACTGAGAAGAAAAACAATGATATATACCACAAGTTACATACTGGTTATGTAATATAGTTCATCTAAGACATCATGTCATACCTCATTAACTATCATCACCTAAGCAATTGCCACCACTACTCGACTGTGAGTTTAACCTTATCCTTCTCCACCAGTACAAATACCTGCTGCTGAGCTAGTCAGTCCATCAACTTTGATCAATACACACAATAAATAGTTAGCAATAAGTACTTGAATCCACCAGTAGCTCTCGTATCTTACTCTACTGCTCATTTCTCTATTGTTACACATTTAGACGACAAGAACTTGCATTTCGACTAGCCTTCGTTACACTTTAATGTGAAATATCACCACTGTGATAATGAAAATAAGTGGCTTCAGTCAATACACCAACAAGATCATTACTGTCCACGACATCAAAATGCATCAGTTAATTCCGATATTTGTTGTGCAATGCAAACCCTTGTCCCCTGTGACAACCTTACCGATCAATGCTACGTTAGTATTACGCCACTGGCTAATAATTAAAGCATCATTGTACCAAATATTCTAATAAACATGCTACGTGAACTTGATAACCCAGAACAAACAAACAGAAAAAAACACTAACTATTCTAAACACAAATGTTAATGAAATACAATTACACTTTCTGTCCCTTCAGGAATGAAACATATAAAAAATTTACACAATTACAAGTACAAATACATTATTCCCTATATTTCGAGTCACACGGAATCATTTCATTCTGTGGTTTTCTTGGGGTCTAAAAAGTTGCTGACAGGTTCCCTAGAAACACTGTCTCGGTGTCAAAGCTCTCCCATGGTTACCCGGACGAAAGTCTTTAAGTCACTCAAATCGGCATTTTGAACACGCACTGAACAGTAAACTGTATCTCACATTGAACACAAATGTCATAGTCACTCTCAGCGTACCATCCACACGAATCTGGTCGTTCAGAAATGGCCCTACAACTACTATTACCCACGGTTCTGTCCTTTCAGTTCATGGTGTAATTAAAAGTCGTAAGTTCCAACAAACAGCACTTATTCCCGCACCAATTCAAGAAATGTCTCCTACTACAGATGCAGATGTCAATGTCCCATTCTAGTTTCTTGCATTCATACAATAATTAGTCACCAAACGACAACTGTCCTCTTCAAGAATACCAAGCGTCCCACATGCAATTCACAAAGCACAGTTAACAAGTCACTGCCAAAAGTTTATGGATCCTACCGTTCGGTGGTCAAGACAAAACAAAACGATCGTCCTGTCTGCTAAAGACAAAATCTTTTCCACCACTCACAACGTGGAAACACCAGTCCTTCACTTTCCACCTTATGGAGACATACGAGCAGTCATCTTGCTTCACGGCTCCACAGTCCAGTACTAGTTAATAGTTGCTGGCAACAAATTCCCGCTGGACTCTGCCGCGCGTCGTTCATTCTGCCGTCGCTCCGCTGTTGAGCAGAAGAAACCACCCGCTGTTGCCTCTGCGGGGTACTTTCCCCAGTCGTAAGTGTGGCGGAACTTATGAATGGCCAGTGGTACGTGCATGTCGCCCCAGGCCGTTGACCTGCTGTAGCGGGCGCGTGGAGTGTACCCCGACCGGCAGTGGAGTGGGGATCGCACCGGTTCTGTTGCCGACGTCTGCTTGGCTTATGTGGTACGGGCGTGTTCTGTGTAGCCCCTCAGCGCTACAACACCCAATCAGTCAGACCCTTCCATGCATCTCGCAACATTACAGACAAAAGGATATTCTTACATTATTTAAATACTCATTGATTACATGTATGATCTATTAGATACATTGGTAATAAAAGAATCTTTGTTCAAAAAAAAATTATACACCCTAGTTTTCTACACATACAACATCATCATTTATCCCTTTTCTATATACAGCCCATACTTGTGCTACTGATTGTACCTGTCGTCCCTCATACAAAACATGAAAGTGTAAAAAAAAAAATAAGAAACAATCTGTACAGCTCATAATTACAATATCAAATAGTAGATTACTCTAACATCCTATCACAGTGAAAATATTAGAAACTGTTGATTCTAAAACTACAATATACCGTGAACCTTTGTGCTTGTGACAGACTGAAATTAAAACCCCTTGAAAGTGTTCTAACAAAAACATAAGAAATTATCCACACAGCTCACAATTATCTACCACATGTTATTAAATAGTAAACTACATTAACATCCTAACACAATGAACATTTTAGAAACTCGTGACTCTAAATCTACAACATACAATGCACCTTTGTGCTTGTGATAGACTGAAATTAATATCTCTTTATATATTTTACATTTTTATTATATATAACAACATTTCTAGGACATGTATGAAGCATCCACATGATGTCAGATCCTGACCTGCCATCGAGGTTCATCCAAATCAAACATTACACAATAATGTTTTAGTTACGGATCGGTAGCATCCCCTTTACAGGAGTGTGTGCATTGATCACACTACTCTACGACTCTCACTCACCAGACATCACATTTTCCTTCTCATTCAATACATTAATACACTAACAGAAAAGGTCTAGAAGTCAGCTAACCTTATCACCACCACACTCACGACAACATACCATACCTTTGCTCCCTTATACTCAACCACATAACACATGAAGCTGTTTCGGAGATAGCATTCCAGTCTCCGAATTCGTCCTTTCACTCTGGCACCTCTCTCCCTCGGCTTACCTCTGCATTCACTTTACCGATTATTCATCCTGTTAAATATCAACTTAGAATTGCGACATTTCATCTAAGAACAAAAAATACACAAATTATTCATCCTGCAAAATAACTGTACACATTCTTGGTACCGTTTTGATTAGTTATACTGGTACCAGGCTTCAACAACAAAAACAACACAATTTTTTTTTTTTTTTGCATAGCAACTGTTATGGTAAGAATTAGATTTACACTTATATTACATCTTACGTCAGTATTCCACAACGTTCACCATCTGGATCTCATACTCCCTTTATGTCCTTTCACGTTGTGCAGTTGTCCTCATCTCTTCATTCTTATTTCGGCTCTCCGTCCGTCCATTACTCCATCATTTCCTGGTCTTCCTTCGCCATTCGCATCTATCTCGATTGCAGCATACACCTGCCTCTCTGTAACATACCTCTAAGACATCTCCACATTATTAGTTATACTCACCTTTATTTACCACTGTGTCATCACGTCGAATCTCTCTTTATTAATCACACTGCTTCACGTCGCTTCTCTCCTTAAATATCACCTTTATCCACTACTATTTATCACGTCGCTTCTCTATCTACCATCTTTATCCACTCATTAATCATCACGTGGTTTCTGCTTCATCCTTATTCATATGACGAAAAATACGTACATACACCACTCTGTCGAGGAGTGCATGACTCATTCGACCAGTCTATTCCGTCATACTTCCTGACATCCCGCCTGAAAATTCTTATGTTCGATTTGCCCCTGCACAACGTCACACACCACAAATAAATACACTGACTATCTACCATAACTTGCCTACTTTCGATCTATCCTTCACTTTTCCATAATTTGATGTTAGAAATGTGATGAAGCCCACGAGATTGTTTTCCCTTGATCGTCTCAATCAGTACAGCATTTTCATGGACAATCCGCCTCACTCTGAATGGTTCACTATACACAGTAAACAATTTGCTATTTAGGAATCTTTGTTTACGTGAAAATTAAATGTGTGCAGAGAGTATACAAGCTGGGAGAAATGGGCAGCCCAAGTGTTAGAAACTTAGGTGCTAGTGGCCTCTTTCCCTAACACCAGATTCCGAACAACCATATACAGCACTTCATTATAACTGTCTCCACGACAATGACATACTATAGATCAGATGGCATCTAATTTAATAACTTCGATCACATTACTGATGTTACCTGTAACAGCAGTATAAACGTACCCTATTCCATACTGACCACAATGTTGACTTTTTACATTACGTGTTAAGTACCTGCAATAGTCAAGTGGCACTAATTATACTGGACTCATTGGCATTATTACATAACATTTTAGCAACTGGTTTCTTTGAGGAAACAGTCCTTTTACTTTACTGTTCGAAATAAAAATTTGCAAATTTTGCTCTGAGAGACCAGCCTAACAGATGCCGTTACTGGTGTTTTATTCTCTGATCAGAATTATGGTATTTGCATTCCTACATATCAGTAGAGTATGTCTGTTACATAGACAATTTTCAGTGCCAGCGGCATGTGTTTTAAGGCAAGATGCTAAGGGCTGATATGTTGGATTAGTTTATCCTATTCTCCAATCCATTATGACAAGAATGAAATGCCAGGATTCCATGCTCTCCTGTCATTCTGATAGTTTCTGCCGTTCCTATCCTCAACTCTGTCTGACCTATGAGTCATGTCGCCGTTCACAATGTTGCTCTCATTACCCAGTTCTTGTAACAAGTGCTGAAATGACGCGGAATCGTCTAAGCCTCTGCCTGCTATCACTATATCTCTGCGCATCTCACTGGCAACTTCGTTATACAGATCCTAATGAGCTCCCCAGTTTAGTATGGCACATCCAAATACCTATTTCGTCTCAGCATTTCCTGATAGCACGACACTGGATCTCTTATACCACCTTCGTTACAATTTGGCATCATCAATATACTTTGCTTAACCTGGTCCTGCTTACTTTTCGACTAGAATTCATTTAAAAACTTGCCACAAAATATCTTGTAGTTACTACAGTCTTTAATAACTTCCTGCATTTTCGCTCTAGCCTCGTCCCTCAAATGGTTACACACAAACTTCATTTTGAGGAGCGGTCCCCACGATGAAGGTAATGAATCTTGAAATTGAGACAGCCACAGGCATGGATGTTGGTAATTATCAGGATCCGGAAAACAAGTGTACGTTTGTACCGACACGAAGTGCCTCCTACATTCTTCTTCCGCATTTATGTTTTCCGACCTTGGACTATACCCAGTTGGGTTTGCCACCTGTTTTATCCGACACAACCGTTCTTCTAACTCTCTGAGTTCATCTTCCTCTTTCTGCCTATTTTCGTTTTTTGAATTTATCTCACTCTCCCTCTGCAGTCTACCTGAAGGTGTTTCACCTTCACTCCTGCACGCTAATTGCAACTGTGCAAGTTCTTCCCTATGTTTCCTATTTGTTTCTAATTGTGCCTCTTTAAATTGTAATAGTGATTGTATCTCCTCCTGGTCGGCATAAACCTCTCGCTGCGTACTGTCAGAGCCTGTTTCGCCTCTCATACTGATCATTTCTACATCTGCGCTAATCGTATTCATTCTGACCACTACCTCCGCAACTTCATCCCTGTGTTTATTTAGCGCCACTTCCTGCCGGGTGACTTGAGCTTCCACACTGTCTAATGCCCCTTGTTTATCTGCAAGTAAGTCCTCCACTATCTCTTTGATTTGCTCATCCGGCAACACGTCCCTACGTTCTGTAATATCGCTCTCTATTGCACTTATTCGTACCTCCAAATCATTGGCTTTTTTTTCCACAGCATCACATACTTGCTTCAACGCATCCAGATTCTTCTCCCCCTCGTCTAACCGATTATTAACTGCGGACAGATGTTCATCGATAACTGTGTGCAGCTTCCTCATTGCCTCTTTATTTCCCTTATCCATTGCCTCCAATCTTTTCTTATTTGCTTCCAATCTTTCCTTAGTCTCCCTATCTCTCTCCTTATTATCTCTATCCATCGCTTCCAATCTTTCCTTATTATCTCTATCCATCGCTTCCAATCTTTCCTTATTTGCTTCAAATTTTTCCTTATTCTCCCTATCTCTCTCCTTATTATCTCTATCCATCCTCTGTAACAACTGCAGTAGCACATTGTCATTTGCTTCTTTTCGGTGCGCTCACCTCGTTCGCCTGAGAAACCGTAGCTTCGCTAAGGGTAGCTGCACTATCACTGCATACCTGACTTAGTCCCGGCTCGCCCGCGTCGTCAGGAAAGCCCCCCATTGTGGACAAAGCCCACCGCATAAAGGATCACCTAGCAGCGGTCCACTGAACAATTCAGCCCCTTCCGAGTGTTTGCCGTTCCCGCTCATTAGCCCATGGTCGACACCTACTTCCTGCTGCACTCCTACGTTCACCCCAGATTCACTATTCTCCATGGTGACTACACTTTTCGACAGTGACCTAGTTACTACGGACATTACGCAAAAAAAAAAAAAAAAAAAATTATACAACGATCTTCCAGCCTTGGACGATATAGCAATTAATTACAAAAAAAATAAAAGATCCTAACCAATCCAGAAAGAAATTGCAACCAGAAAAAATTTTACTTCTTAGCGCTATCACAATATATTCCATCAAAAATAAAAAAATCTTAACAGCAAACCCTAACAGCAAAATATCCTGGCAGGGTCGAAATTATGAGAGGCACCCACATGCCTTGCTCATACTGTGGCATCAAGCAGTCGAGCCTGCAAGATGAGTGGTCTGCCAAGCGAGTGGATTCATTCTTATTTATCGAGTAACATGAACTCTAGTACTCACACTTAAGTTACAAGTTATCCTCCTATTTGATTAATACGCAACGGAAACACGCATCTGACTATCAGTAATTTACAGAACTCTGACTGTACACTACGCACTGGCAATACCACATTTTCTTTCTTTTTTATTTAACGGCTTTTCTCAACACGTGGCCACCGCACTGAATATGAATGGCGCACGCATTATAAATTCGGGACATTATGACAACATACAATTCGAAGGAAAAGTCCACCAATCTTTATCTTTTCACTATCTTATTTATTCCGATAAATTCTCTAACCTAAACACACAAATTCTATAACCTACAACAATAACACATGAGAAATTCCGCCCAGTGGGCATGGCTTTACATTGGTGAATCTCTATATTATGGTCTCGTAATTATTTAACGCTACAGTGCACTTTCTGGATAGGATGGTGGATCTTTTATTATACCTCACACTTCGACTCTCACAATCATCATCACGAAACTTTCCTCCAGACCGAGCGGTACCGAAGGAACATGCATAACCCACTAATCTTTTGAAACTACCTTGCCACTCTCCCATGCAAACCACACATACCCAAATTACATGACATACACCACACTACAACATGGAATACAAAACACTACATAGTCACAACACTATCACTTTCAGCTTTCCAACTTCAATTAGTATTTATCCCAGTTTCACACGACACTGCCCCACTTTGTAATTCTACTTTCCTACTATGAACTCTGGAGATACTTGCACGCCTTCCTGTGCAATGGAAGCCAAGTGGCGTCGCTGGATAGACGGCCGACTCACCTTGCTTCTCTCTCAGAGTTTGAATCTAGCGTCACACGGAATCACGCAAAGTAATATTAAGAACATATTTCATCACACACGCGAGTCCTCAACTGATACCATGGACGAATACTTCTCTTTACCCTTTGTCTCATACACAGATTGAGACTCACACAGTACTCACCTCATGGAAGTACTCATCTCTAATTTCAAGTCCTGCACACGCCATTTCTTAAATATTTCAACTTATGGTACACACGCTATTTCTTAAATATTTCAACTTATTGTACACACGCTAGTAATTCAGCTTAACTTAAGCATGCGGAAGTATTTCTACTTATTGCTACACGTGGTTTCATTGTGGCCGTTGGTCACTTCCGAAGATTACTACAATCCCATTAATATTACCTGCCTGACATTTAATTCTCCCCACAAAAGTTCCTGAAATAGAGAAATTATTATTTCAAACTACTCTTAAAAATTCCACATGCATACCATGTCTCCACTCTTTTGTCATTACGGAGCACAACTAAAAAAGGTCTTAACAGCACAAGATATAGCGGCAGAGTGCTGAAACATGGCCGTTCTCGAGGTTCTCTCGCATCTCTGCTGAAGTGGGGGAGCACCTTGCTACCGTATTGGTCAGCCACATTTCAGGCACTCAAAGCTGAGGTAAATTTCATCTCTTTGTTCCCACCAAAGGTGGCCAAAGGATCGTCTCAAAGATGATCATATATTCACATTCACTATATGCGGTTAGCGGACGACCACACATTCATTCATTTCACAGATCTCACCAAACTGGATGTAGGGATTTATTTTGTGGGGGTGCACATGTGATCAATTAAATAAATAAATTGTCATTCTTTCCCACACTAGTATCTGGCTTCGCTGTATTAATTGAAATTAAGTTACTTTACAAAAAAATGTGTTGTTCTGACTAAAATAATGAAGTATGTTGTACCTATTTTCAATGTCGGGTGGTACTGTACCCTTTCACCGGTTTTCGAAATAGCCGGTTTTCTGTTTCTTATTTGCTGTTATTTACAGTAGTATCCGTAGGCTTTGAATGAAGGCTGAAGAATGGTAATGAATGTGAAGAAGTAGGACATGTCCATAAATTTGTAGTACAAACTGGTTTCATTGTCTCCAGCAAAGTAGACGAAAGTGAAGGAGATGGGCACTAGCCTGGCGAGAGCGAAAGATCACACGTTGATTACACTGCTGCAGCCACACTTCTGGTGGTATCACTTTTTCACCCTGAAACAACCATGAAATTAAGGTTTCAGTTATCATCTCAAGTTTACAGCTCGTCAATAAAATTACCTTTTATTTCAAGAGACATTTGGGATATTTTCTCCTTATATGGTGTTACAAGTTTGTTGTGCATCTTCCCATTTTTATCTATTAAAGCTAATGGATCATTGTATTCCAGTGCTACTGTGTTTTGTAAAAAACTTCCAGACTAGGGATGCTAGCATTCTGCAATATAACCGCTAATGGAGGACGACAGCGAGATACTACGATACAGAACGAGTGGGAGCAAGTGATCCACACTGCACATGCAGGTGTACCGTCTAATAGAGTACACCATATAACAACAACTGTACCACTGTGTTAGCAATGCCACACCGATTCTTACGTCATGTGTTTGTTGCAACTTTACAACTGCCTGCATTGTTATTAATTGGGACTGATCACTTTGCCGCTGCAGCAAATGACCTTCCTCAAGTGTTGTTGCTGACAGTGCGATTGTGCCCCAAAAGTTGGGTGATTTTAGTCGTTGACATTGTGGTTACATACCTCCACTTACGATTTGATTCACAGTTTATAAAACAATAGATACACTTTACTATACTTAATTCTGTTAGCGTTCGCATTGAACCATCCTACAACGACGGTACGGTTGACAGGTCACAAGACAAAAAGGTTACAACTCTCAGCAAAGGTATTAAGGTGTAATGGAAGACACCTAACAACGACATATTGAACAAGGGAAATAGAATCGCCTGTATGAATCGTTCTGAGAGGTAAAAATGTAATTATTCATGGAAATGAGTAGAATTTAATTCAGTGAAGTAACAGGTTGTCCCAGCAAATGTCGTGGCAATAGCAGCAAGTGCTCACACAAAAAGAGCATATTTACAGCAATTTAACGTGTAATAAAACATATACCCAGCAAAATGTGTCACGATCAGAAGTTACATGTTTTAAACCTCCCCTTAGAAAAATTATGAATGACTGTGCCGGTAAAACTCATACGTTATTTGATTTTCGAACAGCTGAGCAAAACTGGACGTAGTCAGACAGTTCTCTCTTTACTTATACTGATCATCACTAAACTGACACACAACATTTTTAGCGCAACACAATCTGACTTTCAATAATCCCCACAAAAGAATGGCCTTGTCTAACAATAACCTATACCTTTCATCAATTACTTACCTCACAAAAATCTTCGTTACTCGAACTACTGCAATACAGCGAGCGCCAATACTGCCAGCTAAATAAAAGATTCTAACTACTGAAGGCACTATTTACGGATAGGCATAGTTAGTAAATAAAACATTTTGATAGAGAACAAACAATGTACTTACCTTACTACTGTTCAAAAGTCGTCCTCACAGACCAGTCTTCAGCGATACGAGCTTTGTGAACAGGGGCTCTGCCTTCTTGAAACACATTATGGGAGACTCATTGCACCCTGAGATGGACATTGTCAACCAAAATGGTCACATAAGCTTTGGCAGTCACGCGACCTTCCGTGGTAACCATGCCGCCCATGGAATACCATGTTAGAGCTGCCCAGGTCGTTACCGAGCCTTCCGCTATGTTCATTCCTGGACGTAAAATCTGTCAGTAGTTGGAAACAGCTTGCAACATTATTTATCCTACCGTATTATCCTCTTCCAATCCTCCGTGATCCGAGTTTTATGACATCGGCATCACGTTTTCCTGTTATTAAGACTCACATCACTTGTCATAATCCTGTTCAACGACCGTCCGTCACGATAATTCAACACGCTTTCATCAGCGTTCTGATTTAGCGGATGATATTTGCCGCTTTCCCTGTATGCGATATAAATGCGTGATACGGCGCCTCTTGAAATACGAATCGCTTCGGCTATCTTGACCCCACCGTATGAGCACCAACATTTGCCCACGTTTGGATCGACATACCTCTGGCACAATACTCTCACAACTACACAGAATACTGTTCGGAAGATGACTGACACTTGCAACGTATTCAGGAGATTGCACAGCTTAAAAATATAATAAGAATTAGTGATGGCGGCGATCGCTGAAACAACTTATTTCTCTATTTTATCGTTTTCTCCACGCTAATTCAACCTAGCCCGCCGCGGTGGTCTCGCGGTTAAGGCGCTCAGTCCGGAACCGCGCGACTGCTACGGTCGCAGGTTCGAATCCTGCCTCGGGCATGGATGTGTGTGATGTCCTTAGGTTAGTTAGGTTTAAGTAGGTCTAAGTTCTAGGGAACTGATGACCACAGAAGTTAAGTCCCATAGTGCTCAGAGCCATTTGAATTTTTGAACCTTAGTTAGGTATAAGTAGTTCTAAGTTCTAGGGGCCTGATGACCTCAGAAGTTACGTTCCATAGTGCTCAGAGCCATTTGAACCAATTCAACCTAACCATTAAAACCTCCGACAGTAATGGTTTCTGAAATAACCGATTTCGCGGTTCTTTACTCATGTTATTTCCTGTAATAAACGTAGAAATCGAACACAGACTGAAAAATTTTTATTCCTTCAGTTTCAAGAATAATGGAATCAGATTATCAAATTGAATAGACGTCCACTGTTCGCTGCATTTCTTGAAAAACGATAAGCGGTTGAATAGTCACTATTCTCCTACATTGAATCAAAATTTTTGAAGCTCTGCTCAAAATTCATGTTGAAAAGGGGATCATACCACTACCTGTAAGTTCCTGATGATGGTCGGTTAATCGCATGTAGGAAATCGTAAAGGTTTTATTTCACCACTACAGTCGACATAATCGTCTTGAGAGAATTCAGAAACTGTATACAAGTAGATATTTAAGATAGTTCTCATTTATTGTTCCGTCTCAGTTGCAAGCTTTTTTTAATTCGGATACATGTTGAATCGTCCCCTTTGAATAAATTAATGAATTACTGTGCTGATAAACCTCTTACATTATTTGATTTTCAAATAGTTGAGCAGAACTGAAGGTACTCAGACATTTCTCTCCTTACTTATTCTGATCAACACTAAACTGACACACAGTATTTTCAGCGTAACGCAATCTGACTTTCAAAAATCCCTACAAAAGAATGGCCCTGACTAACAATAATCTATACCTTTCATCAATCAGTAGCCAGAGTAGCCGCCATTGTTGGAGATCACCGCTGCCACACGTCTCGGCATTGAGTCAAAGAGACGTTGGATGTGTTCCTGGGGTACAGCAGCCCAAGCAGCTTCCACACGTTGCCAAAGATCATCTGGTGTGGCAGCTGGGGATGTAATCTGGATCACTCGTTGAGCAACCATGGACCACATGTTTTCTATCGGCGAAAGATCCGGAGAGCGAGCCGGCCAGGGAAGCAATTCAATCTGGTTATTGACGAAGAACCTTTGGACAATGCGTGCCACGTGTGATCGCGCATTATCCTGCTGAAATATGCCTGTGGCCGAGCCCTGAAGGTAAGGAAGGACAACTGGCTCCAGCACCTCGGATATGTAGTGCCGGCTATTTAAAGTACCGGCAATGCGTACTAGAGGCGTGCGAGAGTAATATCCAATACCGCCCCATACCATAATACCCGGTGCAAGACCAGTGTGGCGGTGCATAATGCAGCTGTCCAGCATCCTCTCTCCACGGTGTCTCCACACTCGAATCCGACCATCGTGGTGCTGCAGACAGAAGCGTGCCTCGTCAGTAAAGACAACGTCATTCCATTCTGCCGTCCACATCCGTCTGTCATCACACCATTGGCGACGGAGACGTCTGTGGTTCTGCGTCAATGGTAGACGAAGCAATGGATGTCTTGCGGACAGACCACTCTGCTGTAAACGGCGTCGAATGGTACGCGCAGGCACTGGATGATGCGTTACAGACGCAATGTGCTGTGCTATGGTTCGGGATGTCACTGAGCGATCCGTCACTGCCATGCGCACAATTTGCCTATCAGCACGTGCAGTGGTGCACCGAGGTGAATGCAATCGACCACGTCGGTCCGTCGTACCCTCCTGCATCCAACGGTCACATATCCGCATTACAGTTGTTTGGTTTCGTCCAACATGACTAGCGACTTCTCTGTATGATAATCCACAATCTCGGTAAGCCACTATCCTTCCTCTGTCGAACTCGGATACTTGATCAAAAGATGTTCGCTGTTGTCTACGAGGCATAACTGATCGTCTTGTGAAACAACCACAAGGTAAACACACGTGCCGAACGTACACTCGTCGAAATCGCCAAGCCTTAAATGGCGCTATGAGGTGGCGCCACAGGCGCGCGTGATGTGCGTCTGCGCTGAAATTCTAATCAGTTGCATATCTCATCGCTGCAAACTCATGGTGTAAATTTCACTTGTTTCGGATGCTTCCTTCAGGATGTTGCATTTACGGTGGTCAGCAGTGTATATATCAGTTGATGACATCGAGTCTTACAAATTTACAGTGTCTGATGGACACACGTCCAGATTATCCGCTCTCAAAACTCCGCCATCTCTCTCCCTACATCCAGCACTGCTGGCGGCTCACCTCCAAATGCGCAACGCTATGCGCTGTTCACATCCAACTGCCCAACACTACAATAGCGAATATTACAACACTGCAACACTGCTAACCAACCACAGACTGCACACAGCACAGCCAGTGATTTTCATACAGAGCGCTACGTGGCGTTACCAATATAAAAACCTAAACAGCCTACTGACAATGTTTCAATTACTCTGGACCATCTTTCGGTCTAAGTAATTGCATCAACAACACATTTTGTCTGCTCTGGTATGTTGGTTTGAGTAGACAAGCCTGGTATCTGATGGAATTACTTATGTCTTAAGATAGTCCAAAGTGGCTAAAACAAGTAATCTAATAAACAAAGTGTGCATCTTAGACAGAGCAATAAATGAGGATAATCTTAAATATCATCAGGCGGGCTTGATGGTTCATAAATGTGACTTTCTTCTAATGACTCGTTGCCTGCGCGCACCTGATTTATCGTGTGGCTGGGATCGGCGGAGAAAGCAGGGTGAACGGCTGAACAATGCCGTGGGCTGACAGTAGCTGCGCCCCCGAGGCGCTCACGCGAGGGCGGCCAATGAGATTCAGCAGAAAGCGCCGTCCGCTCTATTCAATTAGCAGCCCAGGCCGGCAGCACGCAGGCGGCAGCTACCTGCAGCCTCCTCCCTGCTACCTGGCGCGCCGCAGGCGACGCCGAGCCAAGCCGGGCTGCCAACCTGAAACCCTAAGACTGCAGTTGCGGTACTGTCGAAGGGTGTGTCACGGCGTATCTGCTGTGGGTACTTTGAGCATAAAACAACAGTGTAGCACTCTGTGATGACGAAGACCACAGTTTGTCTGTCTCGTTTAATTCGATATAACAGTTTATCCTGGGGACTGCAGGAGTGAATGGTTGAGGGATGTTGGTAATAAGGATCATAACCCCACAAATGACCTAGAACACTACTGGCCATTAAAATTGCTACACCAAGAAGAAATGAAGATGATAAACGGGTATTCATTGGACAAATATATTATACTAGAACTGACAGGTGATTACATTTTCACGCAATTTGGATGCATAGATCCTGAGAAATCAGTACGCAGCACAACCAACTCTGGCCGAAATAACAGCCTTGATAAGCCTGGGCATTGAGTCGAATAGAGCTTGGATGGCGTGTACAGGTACAGCTGCCCATGCAGCTTCAACACCATACCACAGTTCATCAAGAGTAGTGACTGGCGTATTGTAACGAGCCAGTTGCTCGGCCATCATTGACCAGACGTTTTCAGTTGATGACTGATCTGGAGAATGTGCTGGCCAGGGCAGCAGTCGAACATTTTCTGTATCCAGAAAGGCCCGTACAGGACCTGCAACATGCGGTGCATTATCCTGCTGAAATGTAGGGTTTCGCTGAGATCGAATGAAGGGTAGAGCCACGGGTCGTAACACATCTGAAATGTAACTCCACTGTTCAAAGTGCCGTCAATGCGAACAAGAGGTGACCAAGAAGTGTAACCAATGGCACCCCATACCATCACGCCGGGTGATACGCCAGTATGCCGATGACGAATACACGCTCCCAATGTGCCTTCACCGCGATGTCGCCAACCACGGATGCGACCATCTTGATGCCGTAAACAGAACCTGGATTCATCCGAAAAAATGATGTTTTGCCAAACGTGCACCCAGGGTCGTTGTTGAGTATACTATCGCAGGCTCTCCTGTCTGTGATGCAGCGTGAAGGGTAACCGCAACCATGATCTCCGAGCTGATAGTCCATGCTGCTGCCAACGTCGTCGAACTGTTCGTGCAGATGGTTGTTGTCTTGCAAACGCCCCCCTCTGTTGACTCAGGGATCGAGACGTGGCTGCACGATCCGGTACAGCCATGCGGATAAGATGCCTGTCATCTCGACTACTAGTGATACGAGGCCGTTGGGATCCGGCACGGCGTTCCGTATTACCCTCCTGAACCCACCCATTCCATACTATGCTAACAGTCATTGGATCCCGACCAACGCGAGCAGCAATGTCCCGACACGATAAACCGCAATCACGATAGGCTACAATCCGACCTTTATCAAAGTCGGAAACGTGATGGTACGCATTTCTCCTCCTTACACGAAGCATCAGAACGAGGTTTCACCAGGCAACTCCGGCCAACTGCTGTTTGTGTTTGAGAAATCGGTTGGAAACTTTCCTCATGTCAGCATGTTGTAGGTGTCGCCAGGGGCGCCAACCTGGTGTTAATGCTCTGAAAAGCTAATCATTTGCATATCACAGCATCTTCTTCCTGCCGATTAAATTTTGCGTCTGTAGCATATCTTCGTGGTGTAGCAATTTTAATGGCCAGTAGTGTAGATAATGTCGGAAGTTCCATGCGACTTTTCGCGGATGATGCTGTAGTATACAGAGAAGTTGCAGCATTAGAAAATTGCAGCGAAATACAGGAAGATCCGCAGCGGATAGCCACTTGGTGGAGGGAGTGGCAACTGACCCTTAACATAGACAAATGTAATGTATTGCGAATACATAGAAAGAAGAATCCTTTATTGTATGATTATATGATAGCGGAACAAACACTGGTAGCAGTTACCTATGTAAAATATCTGGGAGTATGCGTACGGAACGATTTGAAGTGGAATGATCATATAAAATTAATTGTTGGTAAGGCGGGTGCCAGGTTGAGATTCATTGGGAGAGTCCTTAGAAAATGTAGTCCATCAACAAAGGAGTTGGTTTACAAAACACTCGTTCGACCTATACTTGAGTATTCCTCATCAGTGTGGGATCCGTACCAGGTCGGGTTGACAGAGGAGATAGAGAAGATCCAAAGAAGAGCGGGGTGTTTCGTCACAGGATTATTTGGTAAGCGTGATAGTGTTACGGAGATGTTTGGCAAACTCAAGTGGCAGACACGGCAAGAGAGGCGCTCTGCATCGCGGTGTAGCTTACTGTCCAGGTTTCGAGAGGGTGCGTTTCTGGATGAGGTATCGAATATATTGCTTCCCCCTACTTATACCTCCCGAGGAGATCACGAATGTAAAATAAGAGAGATTCGAGCGCGCACGGAGGCTTTCCGGCAGTCGCTCTTCCCGCGAACCATACACGACTGGAACAGGAAAAGGAGGTAATGACAGTGGCACGTAAAGTGCCCTCCGCCACACACCGTTAGGGTGGTTTGCGGAGTATAAATGTAGATGTAGATGTAGACCCGCCTCGGAAATATTTTACTAAAACCTTTTATGTTGTTGTGGATATCAGTTTCCTAGTTACATAGATAACAGTCGGAAAGCAAAGTAGGATTATGGCAAAGAATCACAGAAAATTATCATCTGCATTTAACACAGGACAACTTGCTATTTGAGTGCTAGCACACACGGATTGTGTGGTTGCCAAGTGAGTGGCTAAAGACATTCCTGCCAAATAGAGACCCCTATTCGAAGAGTGACCATTAATGACAGTAACAAATCCGAGACGATTCTCGATCCACGCAACAGAAACAATTACTTTCCTTACCATAAGCTGAAAAGAAATAGCATTCCTCTAATTTAGTCGACTGCATAGCTGTAGTATGTTACGCTAAAGTCTATGTTCGAAGCATTAATCGTAAGCAAACTATTATTATTATTTTAAAACATTTATATGTTATTGTTACTTGTTCAAAGGTAACTGTGCTACTTTTACGGTAAAGGCGGGAGTGACGATAAATTTATCTGTGCTGTGGTTGGAGGGTGAGGTTGGTGGGGAGAGTAAGCTAAGACACTGTGACTTACCAGAATTCTGCTGCAGATCTAGAGATCCTTGCCTGGGATATAAGACATATGTATAGTTCTATAGATCACGGCAATATACCAGAGAGCACTAAAACTGGCATCTAGGATAGAAATGTCAATTTTCGCATCGCTGGGTTGCACTGAGTTGGGCCAATTATCACAAATCCACAGTATATCTTCTAAGGTGGATGTGAATATGTCTCATGGAATGGGACTGATCATGTTCGGTCTAGAGCAGTAACCTGCTATACCGCGTTGCTTGACTTAACGTTGACATATCTGAAGTCCTATAACAGCTAGACGACCTATTTTTGTTGCAGGTGGAGTCAATTTGAGCTCCTGGCTCTATTCAGATACTGGGAGAGCTGAGGTTTCATATCTGTCATGATCTGAAAATTATTCCGGACACAGATAGTGGAGACAACGAAATCAATATTCTCTAATACATATTGCTAGCATGTTCTATTTGGGACAGTCTCTTTAGTGTGATAAACAGTTGACAGCCCCGGCTGTTGATCTATTTTACATAATATGTCACTTAATAGCTGCAAAAAATAACTCATTTAATAAACTGAAAACAACTCCACTATTTAGAGACAAGCTCAGTGATATAATTTTGTCTATCCACACAAGAGAATGGATATCAAATGCTGGGCAGGCTTAGTCTGCTTGGAAAACGAAAAGTAAGGAGCACTTGTGGAGGGGGAAGTTGCCTTACCCGAAAGCACGCTACACTTGCCGTTCGGGATGAGTGAGGTTTAATGTTCCGGTGAGCTATATAGAACAGCGTGCAGAGATTTGCGTACTTTTGGTCATACGCGTTTCTTGTGTTAGCATTATTAGTAAGTCATATTCCAGGCTGTGTTAATGCACTTTGTGCAAAATAAACACCCTCAGGCATGTCTGCACACTGTGTCACCTTTGATTCTTAGGGTGGGCTTCGTGAAACAGGCTGTACTTGTTTCCTGTGGTGCGGTGGGGTAGACAGGGAGAAACCAACTGCTCGCTCTTCAGTCTGCAGGCCTTTGAAGGAGGGAATTGGGTGTTTATGGCCACAATCCGATGGCCTACCATACCTCGCTCTTCTAGCCTGAAACCCTGCCCCCTTCGCTCTGTCACACCCAGGAACACTATGTATCCCCTAACACAGCTCTACTGCGGTAAGATGTGGTACGTGCATTTAATATTTATTTTAAACACATTTCATTCAAAGACCAACATAATTGTATACAATTAGAACAATTTTTAAATAATTTTCCATCTTTCCATCCCCTGAAATATGTTGTTTGGGGCAATCGCTCCTGGAATTGTGCGAAAATTTGTGACTACATGACATTTTCCCCTAATTTTCCTTCGTGACTGGAGATGGAAGTTTTCTTAAGTTTGCAAGAATAACTGAGGTCTGCTTTGTGTACTACTGCTCATCTTGTCTGCTGTTTATGATTCTTGAGTTACAAGGCACACGCAGCACAAGAAAGAAGTCTTTCTTGGCATATAGAAACAGCACATTCGGAAATAAAGTTGTGCAACACATTTTTGACGAGGCTATTGGTGGCGTTTTCCGGGAAGACTTAGTTATGTGCGTAATTCATGTTGAAAATTTGCATGAAAATGAATTTCCCAAGAAGAAATTTTCATAACGTTGGTTCTCGTTGCTTCACATTACTCTTCGGATACTGAAGTTTCGGTCTCACTTGTTTCTTCAAAACAGATTACGTAGACAATAACGAATTCTGGCTAATCGAGGAAGCAGGTTTAGCAGCCATTGGCTAAAATGAAGCTGAGAAAGGTAGTCCTCAATCTTGCTTGTATAACCGAAGTGGTGCTAATATGATGTACAAAATGTTAGGTTGTCGGTTCGAATCAAAGTAATGGGAATCTGCAACTAGACCTACACTCACAGCTGTAACACTTTTTTTTTGTCATCCCTCGGCTAACTGGTTGATGGGGCCCACCAAGAAATCCTCTCATATGTCGCAGTCTCTTCATCTGGGAGTAGCACTTGCAAGCTACATAGTTATTTATTGGATACACTCCAGATCCGTTTCCCTGCTATGGTTTCCTCTGGTAGCCTGTAAGGTATTCAAAAATGGTTCAAATGGCTCTGAGCACTATGGGAATTAACTGCTGAGATCATAAGTCCCCTAGAACTTAGAACAACTTAAACCTAACTAACCTAAGGACATCACACACATCTATGCCCGAGGCAAGATTCGAAAATGCGACCGTAGCGGTCGCGCGGTCCCAGACTGTAGCTCCTAGAACCGCACGGCCACTTCGACCGGCCTGGAAGGTACTCCTTGATGTCTTAAAAGAAGTCCTACCATTGTGTCTGTTCTTCTTGTCAGTGTTTCCCATATATTGCTTTCCTCGCCGATTCTCAGGAGAACTTCCTAATTCCTCATATTATGTTGTTGTTGTTGTGGTCTTCAGTCCTGAGACTGGTTTGATGCAGCTCTCCATGCTACTCTATCCTGTGCAAGCTTCTTCATCTCCCAGTACCTACTGCAACCTACATCCTTCTGAATCTGCTTAGTGTATTGATCTCTTGGTCTCCCTCTACGATTTTTACGCTCCACGCTGCCCTCCATTGATAAATTTGTGATCCCTTGATGCCTCAAAACATGTCTTACCAACCGATCCCTTCTTCTAGTCAAGTTGTGCCACAAACTTCTCTTCTCCACAATCCTATTCAATACCTCCTCATTAGTTACGTGATCTACCCACCTTATCTTCAGCATTCTTCTGTAGCACCACATTTCAAAAGCTTCTATTCTCTTCTTGTCCAAACTGGTTATCGTCCATGTTTCACTTCCATACATGGCTACACTCCATACAAATACATTCAGAAACGACTTCCTAACACTTAAATCTATACTCGATGTTAACAAATTTCTCTTCTTCAGAAACGCTTGCCTTGCGATTGCCAGTCTACATTTTATATCCTGTCTACTTAGACCATCGTCAGTTATTTTGCTCCCTAAATAGCAAAACTCCTTTACTACCTTAAGTGTCTCATTTCCTAATCTAATCCCCTCAGCATCACCCGATTGAATCTGACTACATTCCATTATCCTCGTTTTGCTTGTGTTGATGTTCATCTTATATCCTCCTTTCAAGACACTGTCCATTCCGTTCAACTGCTCTTCCAAGTCCTTTGCTGTCTCTGACAGAATTACAATGTCATCGGCGAACCTCAAAGTTTTTACTTCTTCTCCATGAATTTTAATACCTACTCCGAATGTTTCTTTTGTTTCCTTTACTGCTTGCTCAATATACAGATTGAATAACATCGGGGAGAGGCTACAACCCTGTCTCACTCCTTTCACAACCACTGCTTCCCTTTCATGCCCCTCGACTCTTATAACTGCCATCTGGTTTCTGTACAAATTGTAAATAGCCTTTCGCTCCCTGTATTTTACCCCTGCCACCTTCAGAATTTGAAAGAGAGTATTCCAGTTAACGTTTTCAAAAGCTTTCTCTAAGTCTACAAATGCTAGAAACGTAGGTTTGCCTTTTCTTAATCTTTCTTCTAAGATAAGTCGTAAGGTTAGTATTGCCTCACGTGTTCCAACATTTCTACGGAATCCAAACTGATCTTCCCCGAGGTCAGCTTCTACCAGTTTTTCCATTCGCCTGTAAAGAATTCTTGTTAGTATTTTGCAGCCGTGACTTATTAAACTGATAGTTCGGTAATTTTCACATCTGTCAACACCTGATTTCTTTGGGATTGGAGTTATTATATTCTTCTTGAAGTCTGAGGGTATTTCGCCTGTCTCATACATCTTGCTCACCAGATGGTAGAGTTTTGTCATGACTGGCTCTCCCAAGGCCATCAGTAGTTCTAATGCAATATTGTCTACTCCCGGGGCCTTGTTTCGACTCAGGTCTTTCAGTGCTCTGTCAAACTCTTCACGCAGTACCTTATCTCCCATATCATCTTCATCTACATCCTCTTCCATTTCCATAATATTGTCCTCAAGTACATCGCCCTTGTATAAACCCTCTATATACCCCTTTCACCTTTCTGCCTTCCCTTCTTTGCTTAGAACTGGGTTGCCATCTGAGCTCTTGATATTCATACAAGTGGTTCTCTTCTCTCCAAACGTCTCTTTAATTTTCCTGTAGGCAGTATCTATGTTACCCCTAGTAAGACAAGCCTCTACATCCTTACATTTGTCCTCTAGCCATCCCTGCTTAGCCATTTTGCACTTCCTGTCGATCTCATTTTTGAGACGTTTGTATTCCTTTTTGCCTGCTTCATTTACAGCATTTTTATATTTTCTCCTTTCATCAATTAAATTCAGTATTTCTTCTGTTACCCAAGGATTTCTATTAGCCCTCGTCTTTTTACCTACTTGATCCTCTGCTGCCTTCACTACTTCATCCCTCAGAGCTACCCATTCTTCTTCTACTGTATTTCTTTCCCCCATTCCTGTCAATTGTTCCCTTATACTCTCCCTGAAACTCTGTACAACCTCTGGTTCTTTCAGTTTATCCAGGTCCCATCTCCTTAAATTCCCACCTTTTTGCAGTTTCTTCAGTTTCAATCTGCAGTTCATAACCAATAGATTGTGGTCAGAATCCACCTCTGCCCCTGGAAATATCTTACAATTTAAAACCTGGTTCCTAAATCTCTGTCTTACCATTGTATAATCTATCTGAAACCTGTCAGTATCTCCAGGCTTCTTCCATGTATACAATCTTCTTTTGTGATTCTTGAACCAGGTGTTAGCAGTGATTAAGTTATGCTCTGTGCAAAATTCTACAAGGCGGCTTCCTGTTTCATTTCTTCCCCCCAATCCATATTCACCTACTATGTTTCCTTCTCTCCCTTTTCCTACTGACGAATTCCAGTCACCCATGACTATTAAATTTTCGTCTCCCTTCACTACCTGAATAATTTCTTTTATCTCGTCATACATTTCATCAATTTCTTCATTATCTGCAGAGCTAGTTGGCATATAAACTTGTACTACTGTAGTAGGCGTGGACTTTGTGTCTATCTTGGCCACAATAATGCTTTCACTATGCTGTTTGTAGTAGCTAACCCGCACTCCAATTTTTTTATTCATTATTAAACCTACCCAAGAGGACGCCATCATCATTTAATCATACAGTAAAGCTGCATGTCCTCGGGAAAAATTACGGCTGTAGTTTCCCCTTGCTTTCAGCCGTTCGCAGTACCAGCACAGCAAGGCCGTTTTGGTTAATGTTACAAGGCCAGATCAGTCAATCATCCAGACTGTTGCCCCTGCAACTACTGAAAAGGCTGCAGCCCCTCTTCAGGAACCACATGTTTGTCTGGCCTCTCAACTGATACCCCTCCGTTGTGGTTGCACCTACGGTACGGCAATCTGTATCGCTGAGGCACGCAAGCCTCCCCACCAACGGCAAGGTCCATGGTTCATGGGGGGCCTCATATGATCAGTCTACTTAATTTTCAACATTCTTGTGTAGCATCACATCTCAGATGCTTCGATTCTCTTTTTCTCCGTTTTTTCCACTGTCGATGTTTCAGTATTATATAAAGCTGTGTTCCAAGGAAATTTCTTCCTCAAATTATGCCCTATGTTTGATAGTAGTTCAATTCTCTTACCCAGGAATGCCGTTTTTGTAAATAACATTCGGCTTTTTATGTCCTCCTTGCTCTGTCCGTCACTGATTATTTTGCTGCCTAGGTATCAGAATTCCGTAACATCACATACTACGTGTTGCCAAATACTGATGTTAAGTTTCTCACTGTTCTCATTTCTGTTACCTCTCATTACTTTTGCCTTTCTTCGATTTACTGTGAATCCATATTCTGTACTCAATAGACTGTTCATTCCACTTAGCAGATCCTGTAATACTTCTTCACTTTCACTGCGGATAGCAATATCATCAGCGAATCTTATCATTAATATCCTTTCAAATTGAATTTTAATTCCACTGTTGGACCTTTGTTTTATTTTCGTGACTGATTCTTAGGTGTACGGATTATAAGACTATGTCCCTGTGTTACACTCTTTTTAGTCAGGGCACTTCATTTTTGGTCTTCCACTCTTACTCTTCCCTCTTGGCTCTTGTACATTCCCATAACACCTCACTGCAATGCAAAATAATTTTTTAAATTACCAACATATAAAAAAGAACGGATTACAAACTCACCATATCACTTCTAAACATTATGTTGCACTAATAATGGTAAACGCATTTTTAATATTCGAAATACGAGAAAGTTTTTTAAACTTCACCGTACAATGTCGAAGACTTAGGGCGATAAATTATAGGCAACGTCAACATTTTCTGTTTCTCAGTTTCACACAAACGAGCCATAACGAATACAGTTTCATGACTGTCTGAAAACTAAGTTGTTTCAGATGTATTCACCTATAAACACTCATGGAACTGTATTCGTTGCCACTTACCGTCTAACAGTAATTCTCTTCGCAATGTATACATGAAAATAAGAAGAAAATTGCTACAAAATCAGCGCTCACTTCAGCTGGTCTGTTCATCAACACACAGAACTCATAGCTGAAAATATGACTCTAAGGAACACATAGTTCAAGCTAACCTCAGTAAATGTCGGGTAATACAAGAGCTACAAATTTTATACAAAGGCTATTCGGAAAGTACGGTCCGATCTGGCGAGAACGGAAACCACTGTGAAAATCCAATGAAGCTTCGCACAGATGTGTTGAGCAGTGTCTCTGGTATGCCCGGTGACAGCGTCACTTCGATCTTTTCAGCTCTGAGCGCATAGTGAGCACGTAAAAGATGTTTAGAAAGTAGTGTCTAGTGTCTTCTGACATTTACGAGGGCCCTCGCGAGTGATTTCGCCTGATGTCATGCAGCCCACACAACAAAACTGTCAAGCATTTCCTTATTCATGAGAATTCTCGGCCACATCTTGTAGGGGCAATGGAGATGCTCCTGCAACGTTTTCGATGGGAACGGTTTGATCATCCACAATACAGCCCCCACTCCCCCACCCCCTCCCGAGCTTCTTAAACCACTGGCTATGAAGACAACATTTAGGCAAAGACAACAAGCTGAAGACCAGCGTAGAGGGTAATGCAAAGTTGGTACAACTCTACGATAAATGTTTAAATCTGAGCGGAGACTATGTAAAAAAGTAGCTGGAAGATGTAGATAACTCGCAAATAAACACTGGTAATTTTCACAGTGGTTTCCATTTCACGACCCCTTGGACTTTACTTCCCGGATAGCGCTCGTAGCAATGGTACGAATTATGGAGGTCTCCCCTATATTGTCTCCGCGACGTTCATTGTGTTTTCGCTGTAGTCAGAACAGTTGCACACTCATCTATCATTTCCGATTTCTCTGTTTTTTCAGCACCAAACTGTCCTTGCTGTCGGGGCCAGCAATATCTCGCTGCCTCCAGACCGCATGTCGTCGGATCGGAAAACATAACTTATGACTGAGACCTATCGATTCTTCTCGTTCTTCTCTGTTACGTCTCTGCTCTTTTGTCTCCACTGTTCCGTTGCTCGGACAAGCGACCGAAGAGCTGTCAACCTTCGCTCTCGTCCCCTAGGCATTTCTAATGGTTCCTCTCGTCTTTGCTATGATGTCTGTTGACTACAGAGACGACTAGCTTTTGTTGAGACAGCATCAGCTAGAAGAACATTATATCGATTTCATCCTCTATTGGCATTACGTTATAAACAGTCTGAAACCTGACATTTCATAAAAGAAACTGTCAAGACCTTATACATCAGCTCCTGGATTATTGGATCATCCTTGTGACTTCGGGCGCCCTCTCCGTGCTCGTGACATGTATAACGATGGGTATGGCCCAACACCATTGCTGGAACGTGATTATCTGCCCCAACCACTAACACAAAGTGCGTACTATGTTGGCAGAAGAGATCTTGACCCTCGACCTGGGCTCGATTTTTCTTCAGATGAGTTGACCTTGAGTCGATACTCAGATTTCCGTTGTGATGTTCAGGATGCAATTGACTCCTCATTTTCTCCTCTCATGGGAGGGCGTAATTCGCCCACTGTTGGCTGGAGGCCCTGCTGCAGTAACAGCAGCAACCATGTTAGAACGAGAAGGTTTACAGAGCTGGTCTTACTCGTAGTCTTGTTGGGGCAGCTGCGTTTACTCCACAGCCATTCTATCCTCAGTACCATGGTGCACAGTCAACTAACAACGGAATTCATTTCAAAGGTAGTAGAAGTGGCGGCAAGAGAGGTGATCGTGACACAAGAGGTCGCTGTGGTAGTAGAGGTGCTGGTGGAAGAGAGGAAGGGCCGTATGGTGTAAATCATGGAATAGAAATTCATGAGGATGTATTGGCGTATGCCTGTGTGAAATTGGAAGAATTTAAAAGAATTTCTCCTGCACTTGATGAATACGAATTTTGTGAACCAAAGTTCGTGAATGGAAACTGTCTGAATCTGGGTTCAGATGTGCGGCAGTATGACAGGGTTTACTGTGGAGCAGGATGCCCAGAAAACCATGAGAATTACATGAAAAACCTCATTAAGGTCGGAGGCATACTAGTAATGCCATTGAATGAGCAGCTTCTCCAGATTTCTCGCACTTCAGACACAACTTGGGATGTGAAATCAGTACTTCCTGTGTCATTTGCATCACTTTTGGTACCTGATCAAAAAGGGTTCAACCACCAAGTAACTCTACCTGATACAGCGCCACCAAGCTTGCAGGAAGCATGTCGAGTAGTATTACGACGGGAGCTACGCCGACTGGTGGAAGCAGAATTACCACCTCCACCACCACCAGCTCCTCGCCGTCCTCGATCGAGAGCCTCTGGTTTACGCAGGCATACATTTGGGCAGTTAATGCTTCCATTGCTTGATGGATCAGTAGAGGAACTGCGACCTGTGGCAGGTGTTGTGCGTCTGCCTGCTCCACCATCTGGTTTCAGGAGTGGGGGACGAGGTGGAAAACGCCGCAAATCTGACTCGGGCCTCGGAGATGAGGAGGACGCTGACATTGAAATTTCAGGTGATTCACCTTCAGGGGAAGAAATGGCATCTGGTTCTGACCTGTCTGATGCAGATGGAGATGACTCACCACCGCCCCCACGTCGCCGTACTCCAGCTACAGTACGAACTCCACCTGGTGCAGCTTATGCTGCAGGTATGCGTGCCAAGATCTTTCAGTTGCCACTCCCTCCTAGTCTAAAGAGTTTTCTGAACCTGAACAGGGACTTCTAATAGAGTGAAAGTCCTCTTTTACATTGGTGAATTTCTTTTATTATGTGGAGATTGTTGTTTACGTGCCCTTCTACACTGAAATAAGATCGATTTATAAATTATTTTGGTTTCCTTTGCTTTTCATTAATTTCTGAGGCTTTCGGTTGTTTTGTGTATAAATTAAAGGTATATGCCAAAATAAACGCAGTGGCCAATAACATGGTGCCTGAAATTTTACTTTCTGTTAGATTGAAACAAAATACCAGTAAAATTTTCATTATTATGATTACACGAGGAGTATGTCATAGCCTTGATCTCATCGACAGATTTTATATAGTATACCTGGGTAGGAAGCAGTGACTCTCGTTACATATCCTGCCAAGCACTGTATGAATTTGCTCCAAAAGATGCTTACAGCTTACTCTAATAACACATGAGTGGAATTCCAGTCCTCTAATCAGATTCTGCCCTGGAATTTGACTGTATCATACTAGCTGTTATTTTATAGATGGAAAATTAAGATATTCTAGAGTTCTCAATGCTCTGGTGTTTGTTTAATGTGTTTTTTTCCCATTTCTTGTGAAGTTACCTTCAGTAGTAGCCATTTCTAAATGAGATAGTACAGTGGTCATTAATATGCAGCTTATTTATAGCTAAGCCTATAGTTATCAATTCATTTGATAAGTTTGTTTCTTCTAGCTTCCAGTTTCATGTGCTCCTATTTACACTTGACTGGCCAGCTAAACTTTCATTTCTATGTGATATACTTCCCGGAAAAACATAGGGCTGCTGAAAAGTGTCCATATTTATTTTATCTGTAGGTTCTTCAGAAATTGTTACTTGTTGTTGTAAATCTCTGTATAGATGTAGGAAAAGAGTTACAGAAAACTATTCTGAGAAAGGGAGGAATAAAAGTGGAATTACATGTGTAACTGACAATACTGGAAATACAAGATACAGATCAGAAGAATTAACTTTAACACACATTCTGAGAGTGACAAGGGGGGCTTTGAAAAGGAACAAGGACCATGTCATGACAGTTATAATAGTAGAAAAATATCTTTTGCGCAGTCATTGTATTACATGTTGTGTGTGTGATTTTAGTACTTGATCACTTTTCTCTGGCTGCCTTCATATTCTGATCATTCTCAATCATTTTGTATTATTTTACATGGGAACTGCTGGTTTGTAATTGTAGCACATTATTAGTTTCAGGCTTACAAGCGTTGTACAGGATTTACTTGTGGTGTAACTTAAAAATAAATTTGGTGTATTCCTGATTTAAAAAAAAATGCAGTTAGATGTATCTTCTGCTAACGAGCAGTTAGCTGTGCAGTATTTGAGTGTTTAAAGCCGATTAATTTGTTTTGTAAGACATTTGTAATGTTTTCTATTTATTTCATTGATTTGTGTCAGTTCTTTCTGTCCCTGTTCGGCCGCCAATATAAAATGACTTTTATCTTAATAATACGAATATTTATATATATGTTTGGAGAGAGCGAGAGAGAGAGAGATTGATTTTTGATTGAGAATTTTACTTTAAGTCGTAACTGGTACCTGGATTTTGGTTGCTGCCTCTTTGAATGATTAGCTTCTGCACCATTTGGTGACGATTATAATTTGGAGGAAGTTATTGTTCTTTAAGGTTTAAAATACGATTCTGTTAGTTACTTGGCCGTATTGCGGATATCTCTGAGCCCAAGTTTTCGTAGCTTTTCATACCTAAGGGACCACTGTTGTAGATAAGAAAAAGGGAGATTGCTTAGCACACAAACTTCCTTCAAACTACACGTCCTGCTGCATCAAAATTGGTCAGGGGAGTTCAGCACCATACTTTTATACAACAACATAATCCAATTGCTGCAATTAAGAAATTATGAGAGGTTGTTACATGTTGAATGAAAAGTATAGAGAATGCATTTCCTTTCCTGTATTTTAGTGAACTTTGTACACTTACAGTTCTGTCGGTTGATAGACGGCGACGACAATGAAGTTCACCTCCTTTTCCAAAAAACAAATTTCTATTCTTCACTTCCAGAAAATTTGTATACATAAATGTTTGCCAACTATTACACATACTTTACTCGGTTTTATCACTGAAACAGCAATTTTCATTAAATGTAACAATATGTTCTGAGCGATGCCCTAGCAACACGTCCTCTTTCCACAAGATACAGATTAACAGTCCTCTTTATTTTTAAAATAAATCAATTGTTTTTTTTTTTTCAGAGTCCACACTCAAAGATTCACAACTGCTATCGTTGCGGGGATTGCGCCATAAAGAGTTTGTTGCTGTCCAGCTGCGCTTCACTTCACTTCAAGTACTTTTTGAATCAGATTTACATTTACGGTATTTACATACATTACTGAGCTTCTCAGAATAAAATGAGGCACAAATTAGTTAAAAAAAGGGGGCAGTGAGGCTCACATAACATTACAAGTTGTATCACTCAAATCTCACCGAACGGTCCTACTACAGAACTCTCCCGTAGGTCTGAGGTGCCAATTTCGCCACAGTCGCGACTGGTTGCTGCCTTCAACTATACATGTATATATATCCCTCCCGTGAGCGTCCCCACGCGGCGCGCTGCGGCGTCGGGACTCCGGCGACGCCACTTTGCTGGGAGCAGCAGACGCAGACGCCGCCGCCGCCGCCCCCGCCGTCGCCGCCTTGGCGACGGGGCAGCCTCTTGCCTCCCCGCTCACGTGCGCAGCCTTTCGCCGCTCCTCTGTGTTTCCCATTGTGCGCCCGTCGTCAAGTGAATTGCCAAATAAACCGGCCCGGACAACCAGATTACTTTCTAGACCTCCCCCTCCAACTCCACCCCCAGCACATACGCTACGTGATTTGCACTCCGCCGCCACCATTGCGGCCCTCTATCAACGCTGCTAGACATTGTCTCTCTCATCGTTGTACTTTTCTTTTATCCTCTGTGGCAGAATTATTCCCACTAGCTCTGTGCTCTCCACGCTGCATCCGCAAACACCTTGTTCCCACTTGCTCAGCAATGTAGGTGCCCCGAGCAAAAGTTTACTTCAATTTCCAGTGTGAAAGATTTTCTTAGAATGTATGAAATGCGATTTCCCAAACGAGAATTATTCCCACTAGCACTGTGCTCTTCATGCTGCATCCGCGTACTCCTTCTTCCCACTTGCTCAGCAATGTAGGTGCACCGAGCAAAAGTTTACTTCAGTTTCCAGTGTTAAAGGTTTTCTTCGAATGGATGAAATGCGATTTCCCAAACCATTATGGTCCAAATGTCACCTACGCTAGAAACTTTTATACAGAGTATTTTAAGACATGTAACCACCAGTTTAAAATGAATAAATAACTCGCATCAGAGAGGGGAGATCTGATAGTACTTGTGATCTATGTGACATTTATTCGCGTTTGCGAATAGCAACAATGATCAGCTGTACAATGGAATGATGACAACGAGAGCTGCCTCTCTCTCCATTGTGGATACGGAACAGCTACCGGTCAGGTACTTACCAAGGAAAAATCAACAAATAGCCGTATGCTTCCAAAAGTTTTCATTTTATTTAGACAATAAATTTCCGCATCTCAGTAGCGCCGTCTTCAGACCCCTATGTACTCCTTTACAGAGAATCGCATACACCGATGCATGCATAACTGTGGCCGTCAGTACCTGGTAGCAATGTTATTGATGGCTCCAGTTATGCATGCATCGATGTATCTAATTCTCTGCACAAGGAGCACATAGAGGCCTGAAGAAGGCATTAATGAAATGCCGAAACTTGTCAAAATAAAATAACCTCTGAAAACACATGACTGTTTGGTTAGATTATTTGGTACACAATGAAAATTTGTGGCGGACAGGCTCCCGAACCTGAATAACCCTCTTTACGCCTTCATCTGCCTTAACCACGTTGGCTGTTTGTGCACAACTTACGGCCAGACACATGCTTTCATATGTCATCGTTCCTGAGTCACAACCTGTACGTTCATGTACGAGGGAGCACTTCCTCTCAGACGGCCGGAGTGGCCGTGCGGTTTAGGCGCTACAGTCTGGAACCGAGAGACCGCTACGGTCGCAGGTTCGAATCCTGACTCGGGCATGGATGTGTGTGATGTCCTTAGGTTAGTTAGGTTTAAGTTCTAGGCGACTGATGACCTCAGGAGTTAAGTCGCATAGTGCTCAGAGCCATTTGAACCACTTCCTCTCAACAACACAGGTACTGGAATACCGTATTTATCCGATGCTAGGCAGCAACTTTCAATTACAATGTCCTCCCTGTAAAGGAGTTACATAATGAGCATACAAATACATTTACTTATTTATTTTATTTATTTCATCACCTGTACGGAGTAACACACCACCCTGAAATGTAAGGTGGGTCGGATACTTCTGAATCTAACAGCAAAGACTGCTCATTGTTACAGTCTTTTTAGTATACATTTGTTAATGCTTTTTTTAAAACAATATAAAGAACATAATATATAAAGATGTCTCTGAGGTTGCAGCAAATTGAATGCTTAACAACTGTTAAAATGGTCCCATGTAATTTGTTTCTACTTACTTGATGAGAATATAGTATATGTAACGCAAAATAATGTCAAAGAAGACGAGTAGAGGTTGTGACACAGGAACGACAACGTACGAAAGTTTGAGCCGTGGGTCGCGCACGGAAAGTCAAAGCGGTTAAGGCGACCACTCACGTAACGCGGAAAATCCGGTTTCGGGACCCGACCCGGCACAAAAATTTTACTGTCATCATTCCCTTATTCAGCTTATGGTTGTTGTGTTCGCAATTCTGAGTACATGTCATGTATTTCATAACCGCTATAGCCGCCGCAGTGCCTGTTGCTGCGGACGTGTATGCGTGTGTGAAAGAACATTGGGTCGTTCATTTTAACCATCGAACCACTATAACATCGTAATCCTTATTTATGAGTGGACGCGAAGTCGTGGTTACACTCAGTTGAAAGCTAAAATGTAGACTGATACACTCAGTGGAAAAGGCACTGTTTCTGCGCGTTTCGAAGATATCTATCGGCATAATTATAAATATCTGCACAAATAACATTCAAATCTTCATTGGATGGAATACATTTGCGGACATACATCCACGCAATGTCCTTACAAGAGTGTCACAATTCTGCATGGATAAAATGTAACAAAAACGCATGTAAGACAGTAAAAAGTTAATGAATAATTCGCCTGTAGCAGTGCCCTTTTCTTAGAACATAGCTTATTTGAATTTGTACTTCCGCAGCTTGACTAGAAGAAGGGATCGGTCGGTAGGACACGTTCTGAGGTATAAAGGGGTCACCAATTTAGTACTGCAGGGAAGCGCGGAGGGTAAAAATCGTAGGAGTCCGAGAGATGAATACACTAAGCACATTCAGAAGGATGTAGGTTGCAGGAGTTATTCGTAGACGAAGAGGCTTGCACAGGATAGAGGAGCATGGAGCGCTGCATCAAACCAGTCTCTGGACTCAAGACCACAACAACAACAACAACAACAACTTCAGCAAAAAGTAATCAGTATATTCTGAGCGTGAACACCTGCTCGTATTATGTCTCGATCAGCCTGCTCGCTTACGAGACAGGAAGGTGGTTCAGACCCGATTCGAATCCTGCGGAAGATTAACGACTGTGGCTGGAGGATTGACAGGACTGATTACGTTCTTTACGTGGCCTCTCACGATCATTTAGCCAAATGCTGTGATGGTCCCCGATTTCCGCCTCACAAAATACACTTCACAAACACTTACAATATGTTCTCGGTTTACATGCCGCTTCAAATTTGGATAAAATCCCAAGGTTTCGATGACTGAATCCATCATAGTCATCGGGGACAAACTCTGAGTATTGTGAAGCTGGCAAAGCACCCACGGCTACGTCCAAAGGGTGGTATCTGATTGACGGGATGACGTCACGGGGTGACGCATGTTCAGCTAGTGCTGCGTCCATAGACGGCACCCCTTATATCAGCCCGTAAACTGTGACAATTCTACTGTCCTCTTTCTTCATCAAATGCACGCTACCATGCAATTCTAAGTGCATGACCAGCGTCTCTACGAAGGTTATTACACAGTTTAATTTCAACTGCTTCTCTGATGCAAGTGTTCCAAGAGTTCGACGCGCGGGAAAGAATTCCAGTGTATTCAGACAGTGTTTCGTGTTTATTTAACTGGTTGTACATCGCAACCGCTGGTTTATAGAAATCACTGTATTTAAGATTACACTGATATTCAAAACAGCAACGCGACGCCTTTCAACCAAGGCAGAAGGACTATTGCATAGCGCTGCTTCCATTTTGCGCTGCCAAAGTTAGTAAGATAACAGATCTAAAGAGGTAAGTAATCAGAGCAGTCTTCCGGCCAGGAAAATTAAAGAAATGTTGAGCCCTGTTAAAGATAATCTCTGCCTGATAGTATCAGTGATTTACAATACTCCTTGAGAGCGCAGCGGTAGTTACGTGGGGCAGTCTGTAGAGGACGGACTACTGTAAATCGCTGTTTCGAAAATCAGCCTCACCTTAAATAAAGCAACTTCGAAAAATCAGTGCTTGCCGAGTACAGCCTGATAAATATATACAAAATGATATCTACCCAACGGTGTGTGGCGGAGGGCACTTTACGTGCCACTGTCATTACCTCCCTTTTCTGTTCCAGTCGCGTATGGTACGCGGGAAGAACGACTGCCGGAAAGCCTCCGTGCGCGCTCGGATCTCTCTAAGTTTACATTCGTGATCTCCTCGGGAGGTATAAGTAGGGGGAAGCAATATATTCGATATCTCATCCAGAAACGCACCCTCTTGAAACATGGACAGCAAGCTACACCGCGATGCAGAGCCCTCTCTTGCAGAGTCTGCCACTTAAGTTTGCTAAACATCTCCGTAACGCTATCACGCTTACCAAAGAACCCTGTGACGAAACGCTCCGCTCTTCTTTGGATCTTCTCTATCTCCTCCGTCAACCCGACCTGGTACGGATGCCACACTGATGAGCAACACTCAAGTATAGGTCGAACGAGTGTTTTGTAAGCCACCTCCTTTGATGATAGACTACATTTTCTAAGGACTCTCCCGATGAATTTCAACCTGGTACCCGCTTTACCGACAATTTTATATGATCATGCAACTATTCTTGATCACACATCGAACTATTGGGACTCCTCACGGAAGCAGTTGAAATTCTCCTGTGTGATAACAACTGTAATAAAGACACCAGACATGCGCTTAGTAATGTAGGAATCCGGGGAAGAATTTCGTACTTTACAGCCTGATGAAAGTGGTGGCTCTGCAAACGACGCTGAACAATAAGCCCGAACAAAGTCTACGGATGTACAGGGCGCCACGTCAGCATGCACCATCCCTGTGGCGAAATCCCACCACCAAATGCCGTCTTCTTGGCATAAAAGTGGGAGCCTCGCCAGTTTCACGACAGTCAGTCCATGATGGTGATGGTGGAGGCAATGACTCTGAACTTGAAATTTCTTTATCCAAAGACACCGTTGAACTATTAGCTATACTGAAAATACGACCACAGACAGAACAAAGTTTACACATTTCACAAACAGGTGGCGCTCACTACTTCCTACCGGCCAGTGTGGCCGTGCGGTTCTAGGCGCTACAGTCTGGAACCACGCGACCGCTAAGGTCGCAGGTTCGAATCCTGCCTCGCGCATGGATATGTGTGATGTCCTTAGGTTAGTTAGGTTTAAGTAGTTCTAAGTTCTAGGGGACTGATGACCTTAGATGTTAAGTCCCATAGTGCTCAGAGCAATTTAAACCATTTTTCACTACTTCCTTACCTTAGATTAATTATCGACTGCGTCGACAAGAAGGGTGTACTACCTCAACGTTAGCTCATATAAGTCCTTGTGAAAGCGGTGTCCGTCCTGGAAGGGATTAACGCTAGATAAAAGCAGAAGGAAGAAACGTTGAGCGTGAACGTTGGTAGCGAGCAGTTGTTAACAGTCACGTGTGTGGCAGCTCCACCCCAAGAAAGACACGTCCACAAAATGGTTCAAATGGCTCTGAGCACTATGGGACTTAACATCTGAGGGCATCAGTCCCCTAGAACTTAGAACTACTTAAACCTAACTAACCTAAGGACATCACACACATCCATGCCCGAGGCAGGATTCGAACCTGCGACCGTAGCAGTCGCGCGGTTCCGGACTGAAGCGCCTAGAACCGCTCGGCCACAGCGGCCGGCCACACGTCCGTGATCAACACACTGACTGCATGCCAATTGCTCCATACATCAGCTTCACATATATCAGTCTCTTTTGATCCGTTGTAGACATGGGATAGCGGCTGGTCAAATACACTATCTG
Source organism: Schistocerca nitens (assembly GCF_023898315.1). NCBI lineage: Eukaryota > Metazoa > Arthropoda > Insecta > Orthoptera > Acrididae > Schistocerca > Schistocerca nitens. The sequence goes on from NC_064614.1 coordinate 77,513,205, forward strand.
ATCAAAAGTATCCAGACAACCCCAGAAACATATGTTTTTCATATTAGGTGCATTGTGCTCCCACCTACTGACAGTTTCTCCATATCAGCGACCTCAGTAAACATAAGACATCGTGAGAGAGTAGGATGGGGCACTCCGTTGAAATCACGGACCTTTGAACGTGGTCAAGTGATTGGGTGTTACTTGTGCCATGCGTCTGTATGCGAGATTTAAACACACCTAAACATACCTAGGTCCACTGGTCCCGATGTAATAGCGAAGTGGAAACGTGAAGGGACAAGTACAGCACAAAAGCGACAGTTGAAGAGCGTCGTAATGTGTAATAGGCAGACATCTGTCCAGACCATCACACAGGAATTCCAAACTGCATCAGGATCCACTGCAAGTACTATTACACTTACGCGGGAGGCGAGAATACTTGTATTTTAAGGTCGAGCGGCTGCTCATAAGCCACACATCACGCCGGGAAACGCCAAACGATGTCTCGCTTGGTGTAAGGAGCGTAAACATTCGACGACTGAACAGTGGAAGAACGTTGTGTAGAGTGACGAATCACGGTACACAATATGGTGATCCGATGGCAGGATGTGGGTATGGCGAATGCCCGGTGAACGTCATCTGCCAGCTTTCGTAGTGCCACATTAAAGTTCGGTGGCGGTGGTGTTATGGTGTAGTCGTGTTTTTCATGAAGGAGGCTTGCACTCCTTGTTGTTTTGGGGGGCGCTATCACAGCACAGGCCTATACTGATGTTTTAAGCACCTTATCCCTTCCCACTGTTGAAGAGCAATTCGGGGATGGTGATTGCATCTTTCAACACGATCGAGCACCTGTTCATAATGCATCCCTGTAATGGACTGGCCTGCACAGAGTCCTGAACTGAATCCTACAGAACACCTTTGGGATGTTTTGGAACGCCGACTTCGTGCCAGATCTCATCGACCGACATCGATACCTCTCCCCAGTGCAGTAATCCGTGAAGAATGGGCTGCCGCTCCCCAAGAAACCTTCCAGTACATGGTTAAATGTATGCCTGCGAGAGTAGAAGCTGTCATTAAGGCTAAGGACGATCCAACACCATATTGAATTCCAGCATTACCGATGAAGGGCGCCCCCACCTTGTAAGTCATTTTCAGCCTGGAGTTCGGCTACTTTTGATCACATAGCGCAATACTGAGAAAAGGATTTTTTATGAGGAAACATGTTGTAATACATTAGGATAGCGCAAAACGTATTTTCGCAGTTTACATGTGTAGACGAATGAAGGCAACAATGAAATTCGCCAAACAGCCGTGCAATTGAGATGTTATTTATTTTATTTTCGCTACCAACTTCGGCAGTTCATTACGCCATTTTATGACCCTATATGCACCTCTCAAAAATAATAGGTATTGGGGCCTGAAGATGGCATAATGAATTGCCGAAACTGGAGCGAAAATAAAATAAACAACATCTTTTTTGCATGGCATTTTGGCGATTTCATTGTTGAAAATCACAAAACTCACGTCGATGCTCGATTAATACAAAACTGCTTTCCAAATTACAGAACGCATCACAACTTCACCGACACACTTGCAGAGGTTATTCCGGGATACATATGAGGATTTTAGTGTTAATGACCCATGGACTCCGTCGGATCTTTACGAATAATAATGTAATTATGATTTTTTCAACTTATATCTCAATTATTTTCGTTCCTGTGCAAACACAATCATAACATTGTAAATGACCGTAAGAAACTTTCGCAAAATCATACAATGCTTCCATAGCCCTAGTATGGATGCAAAAAAATGTGGTGTTGTTTTCGACACCACGGGAACAGTTCAGCATACTCCGTGCCGCTCTTCCACTGCAATCAGTTTCAGTCAGCTCTTCATTAGTAAACCTATACACACAGCCGTGTATCAATGTTAACGTACAGCCAACACTGCCGAATAAACAAATCAAAGACAGAGCCGAACAGTACTGAATTCAAACTACAGGGAGAGGTGCAAAGTGAGCATTATTGTCAACAGAAAGCACTTCCAGTGAACAGAACAAATTAGTTTGTGGACAAGCCAGATAGCAGATGCAGTCAACATTGGCACTGTTATGCACTATTCATATTGCAGCACAAATGCAAAGCTAATTGAGGAAAGAATCCGAACGAAAGGACATAATTCTGAAACGAGCCACTGTAAGCTGTCGGTCTCTTGTACAAAACATTCAGAAGGTATCCGTGAATGCCCTGTGAAAGTCTCTCGGTGAAGTTCTGGTTTACCATTTATGTTGGGTGCACTAAAACAAGAAATAAAGTCTGGTAATCGTGGGTTCTAAAATGAATACCTTAAGAGACAAGAGCAAATGTTCATTTTCGGTACTGTGTAACACATCTCTCCTACATCAGGGTTTTAGTTTTGCATGTTTTTGGGGGAATTACTACGGATCAAAACAAGAAAAAACGTTCAGTAAACGTATGTTCTGAAATGTATACTTTAACAGCTATCAGCTCTTGTTCAGTTCACGACTGACAGAGTTGTCGTTCACAGTAGCGTAGATGAACAAGTCCTCGGAGTTCTTAAGGTACGCACTTTAAAGCCCAGATTTCCTTTACATTTTTTCCTTCTTTGGGTCCATACTACCATCTCCCAAAACATACAATGCATAGAGTGTTTAGTAGAAGAAATGCATTTCACAGTAGCGGAGATGAACAAGTGCTCATAGCTCTTAAGTTATGAATTTTAGATGCCACGTCGAGTAGACATTTTCTCATGTTTTGGTTTTAGCATCATCCCTGAAACTGTCGGTGGAGTTCTGGTTCACCCCCTATATAATAGTCTCATCATCAGATACCAAACGTATCTCACAATTCGAGGGTCAAATCTATAGTGAGCATTCCTCCACGACAGAAGGACGCCGTAAGGAAGTAAACCAAATTTTTTGGTGCATGTAGCTTGCTGAAAGCGTAGACCCATCATTAGATCAAAGTAGCCACTCACCATTTTGGTAAGTAAGAGAGTATCCGCTGGTGCCGGAACTGAGTTATTTCTGAAAAAAAGGCCATACAGTATGCACTTACTCATTAGCGTACATTAACAAAGAGACAATGGTTGCCAAACCCTCATCTTTGGTAGGCATTTTTTACGTAAGTAGGCCATGTAGACGCGTTTGCAGCGGACACGCAAAAAACCGGTGATAGCAACCGAACCTGCAGCCGAAAATTGGCCCACCGTGTAATTAAAATTCCACAAATGGTGCCGCGCCGCACAGACGCCACGCCAGCGCCAAGTTAAATCATCGTTCTCATTAACCTGGTTGTGCAATTAAATAATTAATTACGGGCCTGGAATACAGCGAGTTCACCTGTATGTGTGTGTTACCAGTCGCCGCTCGCACAGTGGGTAGAGAGGGGGTGGGGTGTCATACCTCAGCGCATGCGCAGTGGTCTACACAGACATGCTCGCACACCCAGCCGGTGGAGCAGGCAGCATGACAACGCACGGTGTGGGTGCGGCGTGGCCCTCCGTACGTCCGCTCCCGTATCCGTTGCAGCGGCACCCACCTCCGTTCTGCGCTGTCGTCCCGCGCCGCTGATTGTGTTATTATGATAATAATCTTACCGCCAGCGCCGGGCAATTGCCACCCCACGCGAGCCCTAATCAAGGCACACGCGCGCACGCGCGGCGCTGACGACTAACTTGAGTAATTAGCCCACTTGGCCAGAGGACGCGTCGGGTTGCGCTAAGACTGAATACATTAATGCCCGCTCGCACCTAACTCCTAATTACGTACCAGCCCGCGCTCGTGATCCACGGCTGTGGCGCAGATAAATGGACTCTGCTCTAACAACCGGTGCATAATCCCTCGTGTTGCGGTTGATCCCTTCGCTTTTTGCGTGACCGGTATAACGTTATTTTGGTTAAAAAATATTCTGAACTCGTTCCAGTACAAATAAAGGCACAATGTCGCTCTGAGAGGCTACCGTCACGGTATCACTTTACTACAACTGTTTTCAATCGTTGATCGCATGTTTCCTTTATTATAAAAAAAAATGGCTCTGAGCACTATGGGACTTAACATCTATGGTCATCAGTCCCCTAGAACTTAGAACTACTTAAACCTAACTAACCTAAGGACAGCACACAACACCCAGTCATCACGAGGCAGAGAAAATCCCTGACCCCGCCGGGAATCGAACCCGGGACCTTTATTATAGTTACCAGTTCCGGCGTCACCAATCATTACTTCTGTTGGAGCATATGTAGACAGGGTGGGTCAAATAAGTGACCCGGAGAACAGAGATCCAGAATGCAGAGAAACAGAGCATAGGAAAGAACATACAGTACTAACCTACTATGGCAAATGTTGAAAGCTATCGCTGTTCTACTCTGGGCACTTTTGCGTCCTGGTGAGCAAGTTGCTGAAGGCGGATCGAAGCTGAACTGTTGGAATTACTGCAATCTCACCCGAAATGCTTTTCTGCCTTCCTTGAAGACCGTGAGCATTGTTGCGATACATATTGGACTTGAGGGCCCCCCACCCAAAATAATCGCACACTAACAGATGAAGTGATCTGCTTGGCCAGCCAGCTAGGACTGCGAACAGATTCTACGCCCAGGCGAAGTATTCGACGTGTTATGCCGGTCTGTTGCAGCAGCCGTCGGATTGATTTGGTAATAATCTGAAGTATTTTCTCACGTAACTGCAGCAACATTATCTGGTGTGCGGGCACGTTCCAGTGTTTTTCAAATTAGAGCCTATATGGTGCCATTTTCGGACTAAGCGTTGCATGACACGCTTTGCTGGTGGCACCTTGACACTATTAAACTTATCAGCAAACAAGTTACGTCACCCTTTCAACGACTTTGGCGTCACGTAACTCTCCAAAATGGACACCCACTGCTCCACTGTGAGTACCATGGTCACCTATCCACTGCTTCACTTTCACTGACACAGCCGCCACAACGCTCTTAACCGGTGTGGATCACGTGGAGGGCATACACGTAGTGTGCAAGTCACGGGATGTGGAGAAATTCACGCCCAATCGTATCCCGTCTGGGCCACTTTTATTTGCCCCACCCTATGTATATATTCCTGGTGTCCCTCTTAACATTCGTCAGAAGCATTTTACCTGGGGTTTCGGCAGGTAATAGCCACTCCGTTCTTGCAATGAGTAACTGGATCTAGACCAGTTTTCCGGTGTCGACAGAAAGTGGTCGTTTGTTTTCCATTAAAAACAAAATTATTCTTAAATGAGAATTTTACGAGCCTGTCCGGTAGACGGCTCTCAAATGAGTAGTATGTTATTAGATTTATCGGTATGTATTAACAGGGACAGTGAAACAAGAAGAATAAACAGCAATTCAGCAGCGACTCAGCAGAGCTACAAGCTTGGCGGCAGCTGTCACTGTCAGCGTGGGTTAAGCCAGTGCTGCTGCTGTGGGAGTACTTTTGTTCTTAGAGTTTCACTGTCCCTGGTAAAACATTCCTATAAAACGGATATCATACTAGACTAATTTGGCACCTGTGTATCGAATAGGCTCGTAAAATTCTGCTTTAAAAAATGTTGTTTGTTTGCAAAGGAAACAAACAGCCTGGAGATTTCCATCTACCGTTGGTCGTCGCACAAAAGGCGTGATGAGCAATATTTGTTTCGAATGACCCCAACACTAGAAAGCAAAAACTAAATTGCCATTATCTCCTAAAACACCAATAAAATACGCCTGACGACTCTCAGGATAGACACCATGCGTATAAAACAATAAAAAAGAATTTACTTTTCGATCATCACGTCATTTTTCTTTTTTTTTAATTAATGCTGAATACTGCGGTGTTTTCAACAGCTGTAATCACTTAAAAATGACTGAAGGGTCGTAATTGTCACACTGGATGTTGTAATAAATGTGCAGCCGACGGCGAATATGAAGCCTTTGAAATCATTCTACGAGTCCACGACAAATATTACAGCCATTAAGAGGGAGCGAGCGGGATGTTGTAAAATCAAAACCGCTGAAGGCATCGTAGTGCCACTATCTACGGATGAAGATGTGATCACTGTAAGAAGGCTGACGACCCATCATCGTCACTACAGACATGGGCGCACTTCCACGAGATGACAGAGAGAGAAAGTACACGCCTCGACCGTCCGTTGTACTCAGTAATGTTGAAAGCCGAGAAATGAAAGCTTTAAAAAAAAGAACAAAGAGGTATAGTGCGTTTCGTGATAGCAAAAGGAGTGCGGTGAACGGAAATTCATTGAAGAATCCCATAAATGTACACAGAGCACTGAATCACCGTTGAAATCCGACATTCAGTCCGACCTATGGGACAAAATGGCTGCCGCAGTAACTTTTCAGTCTTTAATAGAGGACATCGAACTGCTGGACTATAGCAACGGTAATGCGTGTGGCATTCAATATCGTGGGTCATCTGCCAATGATATCTGTCCTTCCTTGAATCGCCTGTGCCACGTCTTGATCATCGAGCCCAGTGGCTCTCCGTACGCTCGCGCCTCTCTTTTATGAATTTTCGTTCCCTGCACTACTTCTGCCCTCAGATAACGCACTACAGCCCTTTGCTTTTCTTTTGAAGCCTTCACTCCTTATTTTCAGCACGACTGACTGCTGGGATGAGAAATTAGCACATATGGAAAAGGTTGTGTTACACAGGGCGAATGAGAAAAGACAAATACTGGAAATAACTAAGAAGAGGAGCACAATAAAACTGACTACGATACTGGATGAGTGCTCCATAATAAAGGATGTACTAATAGAAACGCTGACTGGGAAGAGGACCAGAGAAAGACGGAGAGCCAACATAACTGGTGACATCGGGATAATTACAACATACACTCCTGGAAATGGAAAAAAGAACACATTGACACCGGTGTGTCAGACCCACCATACTTGCTCCGGACACTGCGAGAGGGCTGTACAAGCAATGATCACACGCACGGCACAGCGGACACACCAGGAACCGCGGTGTTGGCCGTCGAATGGCGCTAGCTGCGCAGCATTTGTGCACCGCCGCCGTCAGTGTCAGCCAGTTTGCCGTGGCATGCGGAGCTCCATCGCAGTCTTTAACACTGGTAGCATGCCGCGACAGCGTGGACGTGAACCGTATGTGCAGTTGACGGACTTTGAGCGAGGGCGTATAGTGGGCATGCGGGAGGCCGGGTGGACGTACCACCGAATTGCTCAACACGTGGGGCGTGAGGTCTCCACAGTACATCGATGTTGTCGCCAGTGGTCGGCGGAAGGTGCACGTGCCCGTCGACCTGGGACCGGACCGCAGCGACGCACGGATGCACGCCAAGACCGTAGGATCCTACGCAGTGCCGTAGGGGACCGCACCGCCACTTCCCAGCAAATTAGGGACACTGTTGCTCCTGGGGTATCGGCGAGGACCATTCGCAACCGTCTCCATGAAGCTGGGCTACGGTCCCGCACACCGTTAGGCCGTATTCCGCTCACGCCCCAACATCGTGCAGCCCGCCCCCAGTGGTGTCGCGACAGGAGTGAATGGAGGGACGAATGGAGACGTGTCGTCTTCAGCGATGAGAGTCGCTTCTGCCTTGGTGCCAATGATGGTCGTATGCGTGTTTGGCGCCGTGCAGGTGAGCGCCTCAATCAGGACTGCATACGACCGAGGCACACAGGGCCAACACCCGGCATCATGGTGTGGGGAGCGATCTCCTACACTGGCCGTACACCATTGGTGATCGTCGAGGGGACACTGAATAGTGCACAGTACATCCAAACCGTCATCGAACCCATCGTTCTACCATTCCTAGACCGGCAAGGGAACTTGCTGTTCCAACAGGACAATGCACGTCCGCATGTATCCCGTGCCACCCAACGTGCTCTAGAAGATGTAAGTCAACTACCCTGGCCAGCAAGATCTCCGGATCTGTCCCCCATTGAGCATGTTTGGGACTGGATGAAGCGTCGTCTCACGCGGTCTGCACGTCCAGCACGAACGCTGGTCCAACTGAGGCGCCAGGTGGAAATGGCATGGCAAGCCGTTACACAGGACTACATCCAGCATCTCTACGATCGTCTCCATGGGAGAATAGCAGCCTGCATTGCTGCGAAAGGTGGATATACACTGTACTAGTGCCGACATTGTGCATGCTCTGTTGCCTGTGTCTATGTGCCTGTGGTTCTGTCAGTGTGATCATGTGATGTATTTGACCCCAGGAATGTGTCAATAAAGTTTCCCCTTCCTGGGACAATGAATTCATGGTGTTCTTATTTGAATTTCCAGGAGTGTATATAGCTAAGAAAAGGATGGCGGGGAACTGGAACGGATGATAATCGTTGGACCATCGTTATCTTTATAATTTTGGTTCAATGTTTTACGAGCCCAGTGGCCATTTGTCGTCGATTATCTAATAATATGACAAATGACAGAAATTCAAATGAGCACATCTGATATTCAAAACAAGACCAATCAAAGTGGAAAAGTTATTGCTCGGAATTATAGCCCATATTTATCGAGTTGATTTCTCTCAGCGAATAGGTCTGGGACTGAAAAGACAGCGCTTCACGACGGATATGTTCATTATTAGAGATTACACTAGGAGTCGCTGCTAATATTGGAGAGTAACAATGCTGTTATATAGAAAGACTGAACAACAAAATATAAGATAAATACTGAGATATAAACAGAGAATGAGCATGCTATACGTAATATAAATAAAAAGCACCTAATTAAAATGAAACATGACTTTCAAAAAATGGTTCAAATGGCTCTGAGCACTATGGGACTTAACTTCTGAAGTCATCGGTCCCCTAGAACTTAGAACTACTTAAACCTAACTAACCTAAGGACATCACACACATCCATGCCCGAGGCAGGATTCGAAGCTGCGACCGTAGCGGTCGCGCGGCTCCAGACTGTAGCGCCTAGAACCGCTCGGCCACACCGGCCGGCAAACATGAATTTCATCGCAGATTATCGATGTTTTTTGAGCGAAATGTAGTCCATAAGGTAACAAATGACATTAATACACCGAAAAGTGCTGAAGGACTATAGTTTCTTCCTAAGAAATATTGCTGTTCTACAATGAACTTAAATTTGGCCAAATTTGTCCTAAGTATCAACGCAGACCTTTTCCTGGTCTCATACGTAACACAATTGTACTCGTGGTTAAGGGGCAGCCGGCACATTAGCTCAGCGTTTTCAGTCAGAGGGCTACTGACCCTCGGCAATAAAAAACTGAGTGAAGGACTCAACGATCAGCTTGAACGGATATCTTGTGAGGTCCGCCCAGACAAAACGCAACGAACAATACCGAACAAGAAGAAAAGAAAAAAATGAAAAAAGCGGGTAGCGTTTTTGATTCATAATCAAATCGTTTTTGGTCCGGATTCGAATCCCGCCACTGCTCATATTTTGCTTAATAATCAGCATTGGCGGCCGAAGTCTTCCGGCATAAGAGGTCACCCTAATTCAGCCTACGGTCTTGTCAAAGAGGGCGGAGGGGCGGACAGAGGTTCATGGCACTCTCTTGTCCTAGGGGTGGGAAACTGCCCCTAAAGGAGGAAGAATCAGCAATGATCAACGGCAATGTATACCACTGCATTAAAGACAAGTAACTTGTATCCACAGGACATGTGGCCCTTAACTGAAGAAGATCTCTCCATTGGCAAAAAATTCCGAAATAGTCGCCCATTCGGATCTCCGGGAGGGGACTGCAAAGGGGGAGGATACCATGAGAAAAGAATTAAATAATCAACAAAAGGATAACGTTCTACAAGTCGGGGCGTGGGATGTCAGAAGCTTGAATGTCGTAGGGAATTTAGAAAATCTGGAAAGGCAAATGAAAAGGCTCAATCTAGATATTGTAGACGTCAGTGAAGTAAAGTGGAAAGAAGACAAGGACTTCTGGCCAAATGAGTATAGGGTAATATCAACGGTAGCAGAAAATGGTATAGCGGGAGCTGGATACGTTATGAATAGGACGGTAGGGCAGAGAGTGTGTTACTGTGAACAGTTCTGTGACAGGGTTGTTCTTATCAGAATTGGCAGCAAACCAACAGGGACAACGATAGTCTACGTATACATGCAGACGTCGCAAGCTGAAGATGAAGAGATAGAGAAAGTGTATGAGGATTCTAAGAGAATAATACAGTATGTAAAGGGGGATGAAAATCTAATAGTCATGGGGGATTGGAAAGCAGTTTTAGGGGAAAGAGTAGAAGAAAAGGTTACAGGTGAATATGGTCATGGGACAAGGAATAAGAGAGGAGAAAGACTAATTGAGTTCTGTAAAAAGTTTCATCTAGTAATAGCGAATACCCTGTTCAAGAACCGCAACAGGAGGAGGTATACTTGGAAAAATCCGGGTGATACGGGAAGATTTCAGTTAGCAGTTAGATAACATCATGGTCAGACAGTGATTCCAGAATTAGATACTGGATTGTAAGGTGAAACCAGGAGCAGATATACAATAGAATCAGATCACAATATAGTCGTGATGAAGAGTAGGCTGAAGTTTAAGACATTAGTGATGAAGAATTCCACTGTTAAATGCCGAGGAGAGAGCGGATAGGTGGAAAGAACACATTGAAAACTTCTATGCGGGGCAAGATTTGTCTGATGTCATAGAAGAAGAAAGAGGAATAGATTTAGAAGAGGTAGTGGATCCAGTAGTAGAATCAGTATTTAAAAGAGCCTTGGAGAACTTAAGATCAAATAAGGCAGAAGAGATAGATAACATTCAATGAAAGTTTCTAAAATTAATGGGGGAAGTGGCAACAAAACGACTATTCACGTTGGTGTGTAGAATGTATGAGCCTGGCGACATACCATCTGACTTTCGGAAAAGCATCGTCCACACAATTCCGAAGACGGCAAGAGCTGACAAGTGGGAGAATTATCGCACAATCAGCTTAACAGCTGATGCATCCAAGTTGGAGGAGGAGGAGATTAGTGTTTAACGTCCCGTCGACAACGAGGTCTTTATAGTCGGAGCACAAGTTCCTTCCTTAGCGAAGGAAATCGCCCGTGCCCTTTCAAAGGAACCATCTCGGCATTTTCCTGAAACGATTTAGGGAAATCACGGATAACCTAAATCAGAATAGCTGGAGACTGGTTTGTACTGTCGTCCTCCCGAATGCGAGTCCAGTTGTAACAACAACAACTGTACATATAATAATTTTTTTCTTCTGATTTTCGTTAAATTAGTGTAATCTATGTTCTGATTTCATTTCTTTTTCTTTTCATGCCATGATGTTAAAGGAACTGTAACGAATTTTCGATGTGGATATTAATGTTTATGTCAAATTGCATGCAATATTATAACAAAATGGAAATGTAAGGAATGTTGAAACTGTTGTAAGATGTCAAAGTTGTAATTGTGCGCCTGGTCCATACGTAGGCAATGTATTAGGATATGTGGAATGCAAAACCTTTGGTGAATACCCTGTCTGTAGGGGAGCGGTAAAAGGTGTATGGCAGGCGAGCGCGGGAAAATGCACACGGGCGCGGCACGGCATAAAGGGCTCAGCAGTACTAGTCGGAGTTGGGCATCGGTCTGAGAAACACGCTCTGGATCGAAGAGGCTCTCCTGGAAATCGTGATTTCATTGAGCCTCGGATGTGCCGTTTCCGACGACAATACAGCATGGCTATATTCCATAGGCACTAAAGGGAAAAGTACTGCGACGCTAAGAAGAAGCAAAGTGCCGATACATCAAGAGCCATAGCTGTGATTGTATGTGTGCTGTGCGCCTCGCCATCTCGCCGTCCGCCAACTGCCGCATCGACACGAACAGGTTGAAACTTTTAGTACTGTATTCGTGTGGACCAGTGTTACTTTTGTTCCTGACTGTTCAATAACAACTTAACTTTTACCAGAACTGTCCTATCATTTAATTATCCTCATCACTAACCTAGACAGGGTCCTTTCCACATGTTGTGCAATCCGAGTGTCCCGAAATGAAGATTTAAAGTTTATGTTAATAATACTTACCTGCAGACCTATCTATGTTAGAATGATGCTTAAAGAACTTTGTTGTTAATGAATATGTAGGTCTGGCAAAGTTGGAAGATAATGTTGAAATTGGTTTAGTAATGAAGTTTAATTAATTTGAGACAAAAATAATGGTAGTTAAATAAGCAAGAAATAAGACAAAAAGAGTAGTAACTCATGTATTGGAAATCTTGAGTGCTTAACGATCTCGATAAACTAAAATCTCAGTAAAGTGATCATAACAGTTTCAGCCCCCCCTTTTTCTTTTCTATGCATTTAAATTCTGAAGTGTACTGAACTGATTTGACTAGCAAAGTTAAAGTCAATATAAAACCAAAATTTATTAGTGTTTTACCTTTTTCAAAATTGACATTGCATGTATGTTTCGAAAGTGCTATTTCTAGGGTAACCTATGCCCGATTTTAATCAGATCAATAGACAGTACGAAGTTTGTAGTAAACATTATAGTGTATTGTTGTGTATTTATGGCTTTTTCACATTAGTACAGAAAGTGAAATCATTAGTTCAGTAGATTTTCTGGTTCTAAAATTTACCACATTATGCTGTGCTATTACGTGTTGTTTTGTATGAACATACATCAACTTGTACTGGGAAGAAACTCAGTTAATGCCTAATTAGGCTGGCGACCGTATTATTAACAATTTGGTAGCATCTTCTGTGTCGTTTCTTGTCCGTCCTAACGTGTAGTTGCACTTCAGACTTGCTTGACGCATCATTGTTGTTACTGAGTGGGTGAAAGTCTGATTTTGCCTCCATTCGGGTACACGCGGTCAATATCTACCCCAAAATCCTTTCTTATAAGGTGAAGCCCGTCAACTTACCATAGTACAGGCTTTAATAAGTATCGTACGCAGTAGCGTAGTGTTACACAATGTGCTAACCACTGCGCCAACCCGCTCGGTCCATCGAATTTGCTGACAAGAATAATGTACAGAAGAATGGAAAAGAAAATTGAGGGTGCCCTAGATGACGATCAGTTTGTCTTTAGGAAACATAAAGGCACGAGAGGAGCAATTCTGACGTTGCGGTTAATAATGGAAGCAAGACTAAAGAAAAATCAAGACACGTTCTTTGGATTTGTCGACGTGGGGAAACTTTTTTTTATTCCCTCTCGGCTCTTGTACATATTGTATGTTACCCGCCTCTCCCTATAGCCGTACCCTATTTTTCTCAGAATTTCCATCTTCACCGTTTTACAGTGTCGAATGTCTTTTCTAGTCTATAAATCCTATGAACATGTCTTGATTTTTCTCTAGTCTAGCTTCCATTATCAACCGCAAAGTCAGAGTTAATTCTCTGGCGCCTTTACCGTTCCTGAAACCAAATTGACCGTCATGTAACATATCCTCAATTTTGTTTTCCATTCTTCTGCCTATTATACTTTTCAACAACATGCATGCATGAGCTCTTAAGCTTACTGAACGACAATTCTCGCATTTGTCAATTTATCAGTCTCCGGACCTGCGGGGATGATATTTTTCCGAAAGTCAGATGGTATTTCGTCAGACTCATACATTCTACACACCATCGTGAATAGTCGTGCTGTTGTCTAATGAGTTTAGAAATTTAGATGAACTGATATGTTATACCTTGTACCTTATCTGATCTTGGGTGTTCCAAAGCCCTTTTAAATTCTTATTCTAATAGTGGATCTTTTGTCTCTTCTGCATCGACTCCTGTTTCTTCCTCTATCACAGCAGACAAATCTTGCCCCTCAAAGAGACCTTGAATGTACTCTTTCCAGCTATCAGCTCTCTCATCTGTATTTATCAGTGGAATTCCCGTTTCACTCTTAATTTTACCACCTTTGCTTTTAATTTCACCGAACGCTTCCCTATATGCTGAGTCAGTCCTTTCGCCAATCATTTGTTTTTAGATTTCTTCATATTTTTCATTCAGACATTTCATCTTAGCTTCCCTGCATTTAATATTTATTTCATCCTTCAGAGTTTTGTATTTCTGTATTCCTGAATGTCTATTAACATTTATTTACTTCGTATTAGACCTTCCGACGTGCAAAAATCAAAATATTGAGCTAATAGTGCTGTTTCCAAGGTAGCGGAACTGCTTAACTTCATCTACTTCGTGGTCACCAATGTGGACATTAAGTTTATCACTAATCTGTTGGGGATCACTCGAGCAGTATTTACGAACGCGCCACACTGATGTTATGCACTCTCCTTTACAGATGAGCCACACTGCTATAAAATTCTCTAAATTAACCATTCTTCTTCCCTACCTCACATGCTCGTTCCATTTGTTATCCCTTTGCAACGTAACGCCTAGATATTTCAGTTATTCAAAAACAGTATTAATCGCATTTATTATTATTATACCGCCAACCGGTTTCAACCCGACGTAGGGGTCATCTTCTGGGCGTTTATACTGTGAAATTATAGATATTCGTCAGAAAGACTCCATTACACAACAGCTACAATTACGTAAATTTAAAATATGTTACCCATTGGTCTATTGGTACTGGTGTCACTCCTGTCTACATAACGGCAGGAAACTATGCGAGACTAAACCTTAAATAGCGTATTGAGATCACGTGAATAGACGGCAACACCCCCAGCGGCGATCAACGGCATTTAAAACAGTTTATTATATGTAACTACTAGTAACCTGGGTTTAACATAAATTTAAGTGAAAAATGAAATGATCGTATGGCATTGTTGGCCGGGAGGCCCCATGCGGGGCAGTTCGGCTGCCGTATCACAAGTTCTTTTTAGTTGACGCCACTTCGGCGACTTGCTTTCGTCAATGATGATGAAGGACACACAACACCCAGTCATCTCGAGGGAGACAAAATCCCTGACCCCGCCGGTAATTGAACCCGGTACCTCGTACGCTGGAAGCGAGAACGCTACCGCAAGACCTCGAGCGGCGGACATAAATTTAAGTGACAGTAAATAACAGAAATCTGAACCATTCCATATAAAAAGAGTTACAATTATAGTGTTAATTATAAAATAATAACAAATGTTCCAAAGTCAACTCATAAAATTCGTAAAAATATATTACATTATGTGCGATAATGTAAAGTAAAACAATTTGTGACACACAAAAATTGGTGTCGTTTTGTGTTATATCTATTCGTACATTTACGTAGATAACATTTGAGTCAATTTACTAAAACAGTTAATATGAAAGGACTACAACGCCCTCTACTCCTTGTGGTGAGGACGACGTTGCCATGGATTACGAAGCGTATATCAAGCGCGCTCTAGTCTGTGTAGCGAGGACGCCGTCGTCATGGTAGCAGATGGTGTGTTCATATGGTGTTATCTTTGCCCTAACCACGACGTCCGTTGCCGTGGTAGCGGTATGTCATGGCTCCATCCACAGAGAAGTTGTCACTTACTTGAGGTTGTGGAAATATCGACAGTCAAGGTTAACCTAAAAAAATCTAAAGATAGGATAAAAGTTGCCATTTTTCTGTGGATGAAGAGCCATGATATACCGCTACTAAGTCATTTTGTATCGCCTACAGTCACTGGCTTACTCCTTTTTTTCTCAAAATTTCGAACACCTTGCAGCATACCAGCAGGATACCCAATCACTATAAAACTTTTACCTCTGCTCGAATGCTTCCGCGTACTGCCAAGTAATTAGCAGTTTCGTGGCGTTGGATCTGAGGGCGACCGTCACTTGGCTGAGCTCTTTGTCACTGGCTGTCGACTCCTCAACTTGCCCCATTAGTTCCGGGGCCGCCCTCCAGCGCCTTACCACGCGCGCGTCCCTCGCCCGCGTCGCAGGGCGTGCTTCTGTCGGGAACTTAATTCCACCTTTCAGTCTGCCGCTCCGGCAGCAGCTCCGCCACCCTTGTTTGTTCCTGCGGCCCCCTCCGCTCACACGTCACCGCGGCGCACGGAATTCCCAAGCCTCTCTGGAAGAAAAGGAAACAGATTAGCGAAAGCGCTCGCCTGGAATCTCTGAGCAGCAGCCTGTGTTCCTACGTCGCCAAGGCGGTTTTTACCGTCGTGGTAACCTCGGCGCAGTGGAGGTGTACGCCAAATCTTCACCCGCGCATTTTTGTAACCCTTCTGAGGTGGAAGCTGAAGGTCTCTCCTACCTCATTGTCACGAGTATACGGGACTGACATTAGATCGAAACTGAATGCAGTTAGTGATTTTAAGTACCGGGTGATCAAATAGTCAGTATAAATTTGAAAACTGAATAAATCACGGAATAATGTAGATAGAGAGGTACAAATTGACACACGTGCTTGGAATGACATCGGGTTTTGTAAGAACCAAAAAAATACAAATGTTCAAAAAAATGTCCGACAGATGGCGCTTCATCTGATCAGAATAGCAATAATTTGCATAACAAAGAAAGACAAAGCTAAGATGATGTTCCTTACAGGAAATGCTCAATATAGCCACAATCATTCCTCAACAAAAGCTGTAGTCGAGGAATAATCCTGTGAACAGCACTGTGAAGCATGTCCGGAGTTATGGTGCATTGGCGTCGGATGTTGTCTTTCAGAATCCCTAGAGATGTCGGTCGATCACGATACACTTGCGACTTCAGGTAACCTCAAAGCCAATAATCGCACGGACTGAGGTCTGGGCACCTGGGAGGCCAAACATGACGAAAGTGGCGGCTGAGCACACGATCATCACCAAATGACGCGCTCAAAAGATCTTTCACGCTTCTAGCAATACTTTTTTTTGTTCTAATAAACCCCATGTCATTCCAAGCATGTGTGTCCGTTTTTACCTCTCTATCTACATTATTCCGTGGATTATTAAGTTTTCAAATTTATACTGATTTTTTGATCACCCAGTACGTCAACATCACCATTATTTACGACCTCAGCTCTGTGCTCGTGGTTGAATCTTATCCATCATATCCTGCTCTGGTCTCCCAAGACTTTCTTTTCGGTAAGGTGTATATTTCTTGGTACGCAGCTGATAACCGCCATTCTGAACGTCTTTTAACGTTGCTCTACCATATTCACCCACTGTGACATTCATTAATTTGTTTAATTCTGTTCTAATACCTACAATTTTTTTCCAATTTTTCTAGTTTTCTACATCTTTCTGCAGCGCTTGAATTTTATTTCCACGTAGTTTTGTTGAGGTACACGTCTCACTGTCATAGAGAAGTACAGAAACTGACATCGGAATATTTAGTAAATGGAAGTGTGGTTTGCCCGAGCTTGACGCCGTAGCTCCAAAGCCTCTGTCCAGTGGGGGTATGTGATTATGGAGCCTTCGATATCCCATCCGTGAAGAAGGTTTCGATTTGGAACTGCAGGGTTTGCTTTCGAAAATACAGGTGTGGAAAAAGTCATCCCACCGACAGGTTTCTTGTAAGAGTCGGTGAAGCAGCTCAGAATCCACATTCCAGAATGAGATTTTCACTCTGCAGTGGAGTGTACGCTCATATGAAACATCCTGGCACACCAAACTGTGTGCCGGACCGAGATTCGAACTCCGAACCTTTGCCTTTCGCGGGCAAGCGCTATACGAGGTAGGAGACGAGGTACTGGCGGAATTCAGGCTGTGAGAACGGGTCGTGAGTCTTGCTTGGGTAGATCAAGTGGTGGAGCACATGCCCGCGAAAGGCAAAGGTCTCGAGTTCGAGTCTCGGTCTGGCACACAGTTTTGATCTGCCCGGATCTTTCAGAATCCACAATGTTCCAAAAGGTTCGCCAATGTTATGCAATGTTTCAGAGTGTTATAGAATCCTAAATTTTAACGAAGAACGTTCACTGTTGACGAACGGCATCTGAAATAATCTCGAATGCTCTAAACTATTTTCCAGTGTTGTAAAATACTCCAAAGTGCTCTTTAATGTTTTCCAACGTTCTTGAATGTTTTAGAATGTTCTGTAATGTTGTAGAGAATTACAGATCTTTCTTTAACGTTCTAAAATATTTATAAATGTTTTCTAAAGTTTACACTACAACCAACAAATTCATCACCGGAAAAAGCAACAACTGTACTGATATTTAAAACCATTTTCGTATGTCCTTTGTTTTACAGCCCGACTGCACTCTTTTTTTCTTCCAACTGGGACTAAAAATTAAACGGCAGTACAACTGTTTTGTAATATTCTCAAATAATTTGAAATCTTATTGGTGTTCTGCAAAGGAATGAGTAAGTCAGTAACAGCCGTGCGGAGTAACCGCGCGGTCTACGGCACTTGTCAGGCTCCGTGCGGTTCCTCCTGTCAGATGTTCGAGACCTGCCCGAGGCATGTGTGTGTGTTGTCCGCAGCGTAAGTTAGTTTAAGTTAGATTAAGTAGTGTGCAGGCTTTGGGACCGATGAGATAAGTAGTTTGGTCCCATAAGACCTTACCACAACTTTCCGAATTTCCAAGTCAGTGACAGTATTTCTGATTTGGATATTGCTGAATGCTTAAGTGGCCTTAAGAGTGCTCAAGAGTATTTCTGAGTAATGCCTGTTGAGCGAAAATAATACTGCACTGAGAATGGCTAGCTTCTAGCCGAAATCTCGATGATCTGCACAATAAAATTTAAAAAGGGCGACTGATCGCTGAAAACTATAATTTAGAAGTCAATATAACAGTCACTGAGTGCAACAGCTTACTGAATGGAAGGTAACCTGATGAAATAAATATTATACAAAATGAATAGGTTCCTGATTGCACCTGTGGTCCGGGCGTAGCGTCTTTGATTAGTAATCTAAACGTCCTCGATCCCGAGTTCAAAACGCTGGAACGGTAGCTCAGCGTGTTCGCTCAGACGATTAGCTGCCCTCTGTAAAAACTGAACGAGTGTCTTAGGACGTAAGCCCCGAACAAATTCAACGACCAACAACTAACAAAATTAGATTTAAAAATAAAACCCACCACTTCTTAAATTTCGATTAATGATCAGCATTGGTCGTCGAAGCCTTCCGGCATAAGAAGTCGCCCTCATTTTGCCAACGGCCTTCTCAAGACGACGGAGGAGCGGACAAAGGTTCAGGGCACTCTCTCGTCCTAGGGGTGAGAAACTTCCCATAAAGGCGGAAGAATCAGCAGTGATCATCGGCATGAAAATGCTGGAGGCAATGGAAACCACTGCATTAAACACACGTAACGTGTCTCCACAGGACATGTGGATTGTAACTGAAAAAGTATCATGATGATCCGTTCATTGGCAAAAGTTTCCTGAATAGCTCCCATTCAGATATCCGGGAGGGCACTGCCAAAGGGAGGGTGACCATGAACAATTAAAGGAAGGATAGCGTTCCACGAGTCGGCGCGTGGAATGTGAGAACGTGATAGGAAACTAAAAAATCTAAAAAGGGAAATGCAGAGGCTCAAACTAGATACAATAGGGGTCAGTGAAGTGGAATGGGAAGAAGGCAAGCATTTCTGGTCAGATGAGTATAGGGCAATTATCAACGCCAGCGGAAAACCGTATAACGGGAGTAGGATTAATTATGAACTTGAAGGTAGGGCAGAGAGCGTGTTACTGTGAACAGTTTAGTGATAGGGTTTTTCTTATAAGAATCGACAGCAAACCAACACCGACAACGATAGTTCAGGTATACATGCCGACGTCGCAAACTGCTGACGAAGAAGTAGAGAAAGTATGTGAGGATATTGAAAAGGTAACGCAGAACGTAAGGGAGATTAAAATCGAGTATTCATGGGGGAATGGAATGTAGTTGTAGGGGAAGCAGTAGAAGGAAATGTTACCGCAGAACATGGGCTTGGGAGAAACAGTGAGAGAGGAGAAAGACTAATTGAGTAGTGTAATAAAGATCAGTTAGTAATAGTGAATACTCTGATATTAGAATCACAGGGGTAGGAGGCATAATTGGAAAAGGCCGGGTGACACTGAAAGATCTGGGTTAGATAACATCATGGTGAGAGAGAGAGATTACGAAATCAGATACTGGATTCGTAAGGCGTATCCAGGAGTAGATATAGACTCATATCACAATATAGTAGTGATGCAGAGTAGGCTGAAGTTTAAGACATTAGTTAGGATTATCAATACGCAAAGAAGTGGGATACGAAAGTACTAAGGAATGGCGAGATACGCTTGAACTTCATTTAGGTTCTAGATACAGCAATAAGGAATAGCTCAGTAAGCAGTACAGGTGAATGGGAATGGACAACTCTAAAAAGGGCCACCACAGAAGTTGGGAAGAAAAATATAGGTACACAGAAGGTAACTCAGAAGAAAACATGGGTAACAGAAGAAATCAATTGATCGATGAAAGGAGGAAGTACAAAAATGTTCCAGGGAACTCTGGAATACAGTAGTACAAGTCGACGAATAATGAAATAAACAGGAAGTGTAGGGAAGCTAAGACGAAACGGCTGCAGGAAAAATGTGAAGATATCGAATAATAAATGATTGTCTGAAAGACAACTCAGCGTACAGGAAAGTCAAAACAAGCCTCGGTGCATTAAAAGTTTGGGTGGTAACATGTAACATTGGGAGTGCAACGGAAATTCAATGTTAAATGCAGAGGAGAGAGCGGATAGGTGGAAAGAATACACTGAAAACCTTTATGAGCGGGAAGATTTGTCTGATGCCATGATTTAGAAGAGATAAGAGATCCAGTATTAGAAGCAGAATTTAAAAGAGCTTTGGAGGACTTAAGATAAATGAGGCAGATGGGATAGATAACATCTCATCAGAACTTCTAAGATCATTGAGGGAACTGGCAACAAAACGGCTATTCATGGTAGAATCTGGTGGCGTACCGTCTGCCTTTCGGAAGAACATCATCTACACAATTCTGACGATTGCGTCAGCTCACAACCGCGAGAATTAGCTTAACAGTTCGTGCATGCAAGTTGCTGACATTGATAATGTACAGAAGAACGGGAAAAAATTTAGGATGAGCTAGATGACGATCACTTTGGCTTTAGAAAATGTAAATGCTTGAGAGAGGCAATTCTGACGCTGTGGTTAAAAGTGGAAGCAAGACTAAAGAAACATCAAGAAACCTAATTAGGGTTTGTCGACCTGGAAAAAGCGTCCGACAATGTAAAATGATTCGAGATTTTCGAAATTCTGCGAAAAATAGACTTAAGGTATAGGGACAGTCCTGTACGACGAAGAACAAAGTGCTCGGCATAAAATTGGTGTAAGACAGAGATGTAATCTTTCTCCCCGACTGTTCAGTCTGTACATCGAAGAAGCAGTGATGGAAATAAAACAAAGGTTTAGGAGTGGACTCTAAATTCAAGGTGGAAGGATATCAGTGATACGATTCAGAAATGGTTCAAATGGCTCTGAGCACTATGGGACCTAACTTCTGAGGTCATCAGTCCCCTAGAACTTAGAACTACTTAAACCTAACTAACCTAAGGACATCATACACATCCATGATCGAGGCAGGATTCGAACCTGCGACCGTAGCGGTCGTGCGGTTCCAGACTGTAGCGCATAGAACCGCTGGGCCACCCTGATACGATTCGCTGATGACATTGCTATCGTGAGAGAAAGTGAAGTGTAATGACATGATATGCTGAATGGAATGAACAATCTAGTGAGTACAGAAGATGGCTTGAGAGTACATCGAAGAAAGACGAACGTAATGAGAAGTAGCAGAAATGAGAACAGGGAGAAACTTGACATCAGGATTGATGGTCACGAATTACATGAAGTTAAGGAATTCTGCTACTTAAGCAGTAAAATAACAGAAGACGAACGGAGTAAGCAGAACATCAAAAGCAGACTAGCAGTGGCAAAAAGGGCATTCCTGGCCAATATAAGTCTACTAGTATCAAACATAGGCCTTAATTTGGGGAAGAAATTTCTGAAAAGTGGAATACAGCATTGTATGGAAGTTAAACATGGACTTTGTGAGAACCGGAACATAAGAGAATCGAAGCATTTGAGCTGTG
Organism: Schistocerca nitens; assembly: GCF_023898315.1. Classification (NCBI taxonomy): domain Eukaryota; kingdom Metazoa; phylum Arthropoda; class Insecta; order Orthoptera; family Acrididae; genus Schistocerca; species Schistocerca nitens. Next base: position 77,535,011 of record NC_064614.1, read on the forward strand.
GTGCTACAGACGAATGATGAATATTAGGTGGACTGGTAAGGTAAGGAATGAGGAGGTTCTGCGCAGAATTGGAGAGGAAAGGAATACGTGAAAAACATAAGGAAAAGGGATGAATGGTAGGATATATGTTACGATATGAGGAATTGACTTCCATGGTACTAGATGGAGGTGTAGAAGGCAAAAACTATAAACGAACACAGAGATTGGAATACATCCAGCAAATAATTGAGGACGTAGGTTGCAAGTGGTTGTCTGAGATTAAGAGGTTAGCACAGGAGAGGAATACATGGCGGGCTGCATCAAACCAGTCGGGAGACTGATGATCCAAATTAAAAATGTTCCTGAAAAAGGAAACGGATTACTCTATAGTTGTGATACTGTTGCCCCTCCGAACTTTGCGAATTGAATCGTAATTTGCAAATGGTAGTACGTCTGAAGATTATCACAGATCGATTCAAGTTTTACACAGTCTCTACATCATTAGCAGTGTCAGAATATTTGAGTGTTGATGCAGCTGTACAAACCTTAACTACACCGAAAAGGCAAAGAAACAAGTGCACCTGCCTCATATCGTGTCGAGCCCCGCGAGTGCGTAGAAGCACCGCAGCACGATGTGGCATGGACTTGACTAATGTCTGAAGTAGTTCTGGAGGAAATTGATACCATAAATCATGCAGGGTTGTCCTTAAAACCGCTAAAGTACGAAGGGGTGGAGACCTCTTCCGAACAGCACGTTCCAAGGCATCCCAGATATGCTCAATAATGTTAATGTCGGGAGAGTTTGGTGCCTAGCGGAAGTGTTTAATTCAGAAGGGTGCTCCTGGAGCCACTATGTAGCAATTCTGGACGTGTGGGGTATTGCATTGTCCTGCTGGAATTGTCTAAGTCCGTCGGAATGCACAATGGACATGAATCGATGCAGGTGATCAGACGGGATGCTTACGTATATCCCACCTGTCAGAGTCTTATCCAGACGTATCAGGAGTCCCTTTACACTCCAGTTGTGCACACCCCACACCGTTACAGAGCCTCCATCAGCTATAACAGTTCCCTGCTGTTATGCAGGGTCCATGGATTCATGAAGTTGTCTCCATACCCGAACATGTCCAACCGCTCGATAGAATTTGAGATGAGACTCGTCCGACAGGGCAACCTGTTCCCAGTCATCAATAGTCAATGTCTGTGTTGACGGGCCCAGGGGAGGCGTAAGGCTTTGTGTCGGGCAGTCATCAAGAATACATGAGTGGGCCTTCGGCTCCGAAAGCCCATATCGATGATGTTTCGTTGAATGATTCGCACGCTGAAACACGATGATGGCCCAGCATTGGAATATGTAGCAATTTGCGTAAAGGTTGCACTTCTGTCGCGTTGAACGATTCTGTTTAACCGTCATTGTTCCCGTTCTTGCAAGATCTTCTTCCGGCGGCAGCGATGTCTGAGGTTTGATGGTTCAAATGGCTCTGAGCACTATGGGACTTAATATCTGAGGTCATCAGTCCCCTAGACTTAGAACTACTTAAATCTAACTAACCTAAGGACATCAGACACATCCATGCTCGAGGCAGGGTTCGAACTTGCAACCGTAGCAGTCGCGCGGTTCCGGACTGAAGCGCCTAAAACCGCTCGGCCACCGTGGCCGGCATATGTCGTCAAACATGTGTCTATAACCTGTTCTTGCGTATCCATTACGTATATTTCCCTACAGGCGAGACATTTTACTTCGAGTCATGTCCGAAAGAGCTTTGGGTCGTAATTCGGAGCAACAAGGCATTTCAATTTCGTATGTAGCTGCGAACACCGTGCAAGCGACTTTCAAGTAAATTGTCTCCACTGTACGGGAGTGTACATAGTGGATGTAGAAGTACGCGTTATAGACACATGGTTGATGACATGCAAAAGTTTTGGTCTCGCAGCCAAACGGTAAGGTTCACCGCTCGCGTTAAGCGGGAAATCTGGGTTCGTATCCCGGTTCAGTACAAATTTTCGTTGTCGTCATTCCGTTGTACAGCTGATGGTTGTCCATATTCGGAACTGCGAATATGTTACATTGAAAGTATAAAATTTATGTGAAACAATAAAAAAGTTTCTTATAAATGCGTTGTTTGACTTGCTTTACATTAAATCTGACTTAAATACATCAGAGGAGGGGCCTAAGAACACTTACTAGGGGCCCGTAAACCCCACAATATTTTCATTTACAACACCTACGGGTATGCTGACAATTCTAAATTAGATTATCATGCTATAAGTAAACGTGAAATAGCTGGGAGATGAGTACGCACTAGTCTGACCTGTTTACCAGTCGGCAGTGATTCCTGTGGCTAGAGTGCAATGGCAAACAGAGAGAGAACTGCGCGCGTTTCCGCTGTTGCAATGCGAACATTCTCAGTTGCAACGGCGCGCTTGTGGACCACCCTAGGTGCCCTGTGAGCTGTGTTGGGACGAGGCAAATGCCGTGTTAAGCACGCAGGTACATTGCTCCCTGTGTGTCTGTCTCTCGGTCTCTTCGCTTGTGTTATCTCCGTCCCCATTTCCTCATTACCAGTTTCACTGGCCGTGCCTCTCTCTGCTTTGTAGTGTGTATGTGTGTGGGTGCGTGTACTGGAAAAGACAGGGGAGGGCAGAAGTGAATCCTGCCTCTCTGTGTTACTTTGTGTGTGTGCCCGGGAGTGAATGGGGTGGTGAAGGGGAGGGGGGGGGGACATGCTGACTGACGGAAAGGTTGTTTATAAACGAACCAATAGAGGGCGCATAGCTACACTGCATTCTAAAACTATAGACTCAGACGCTAACGCAACAGATTTCGTCTTTAACAAAGAGGAAGGGCAGTTGTGTAGGCAGTACATTCATTACAGCTTTCCATCGATTACTCAGGTTTAAACTGCTACCCTTGGTGAGACCGTTCAAGTAATGTAGACATATATACAGTGCACATCATTAATTTATGCAGCAATAAAATACATATTTAATACGTGTACATTTTCACCGCTTAAAACGTAGATTTTTAGTGATAGTAAAAAGCTTTTGTATAATTTATGAGGCTGTTGTTATTGCCAGATGAAACCTAACTTGAACTTGTACAGGCCTGTACATACATTGGACAAGTCATATAATTCAGCAACAGTCAGCTTCCAGAAATTTGCCCGCATCTCGTGGTCGTGCGGTAGCGTTCTCGCTTCCCACGCCCAGGTTCCCGGGTTCGATTCCCGGCGGGGTCAGGGATTTTCTCTGCCTCGTGATGGCTGGGTGTTGTGTGATGTCCTTAGGTTAGTTAGGTTTAAGTAGTTCTAAGTTCTAGGGGACTGATGACCATAGGTGTTAAGTCCCATAGTGCTCTGAGCCATTTTCCAGAAATTTATGCCGACTCCATGAGTAAAAATAAAATATCCCTTGCTTGCTAGACAATTTGAGAAAGGGAACAAATTTTCGGATAAAAATATTTAGCTTTTTATCAACATAAGCAACTTACATCGTACAGTAGCAAACATCTGCTGAAATTCGCCTCCCTTCCTGCCACAATTTTTTTTTTTTGTTCGCTCCATATCCAGCTTCGTAAGGTTCCCGCGAATTTTATTCAAGAATTTGCTGAATATTTTGTGATTTACTTCCGTAGTGAATAAATTGAGTTTCTCACCGCCGTTGCTTGCCTCGATAGAATTCTTCGCGCTGTGTGAACACGCCATATGCGAGAAAACTACCGGCTTCTCGGGTGTTATTGCAGACAGCCTTTACCAGTCTGAATAACACCGATGAAGGTGCATTCACTAGCTTGGAAACTTTGGTTGTTGCTATACGAGGGCTGTTCAATAAAGAATGATTATAAATATATTATGGTCATAATTTCTCGCGCTAAAGTTCAATCTTACGATATTCTGTTAGCTTAACATGAAGAAATGCCTTCGTGGGAGGCATTGTCTACCATCAGAAGCAGTGGTGAAGGCTGCGGAGGCGATTTTGAAGGACCTCTCAAAAAATGGTTTCCAGCATGTATTTGAAGACTGGAAGAAAAGCTGGGACAAGTGCATCGCATTCTTGGGGACTACTTTGAGAAGGACCATTAAAATTAGGAGGATGAGTGAAGCTATGTTGTCAATAAAAGTTTATGGTCATTCTTTGTTGAACAACCCTTGTACTTATGATGCGGTCACACACCCCAAATTTTTCTACTGACATGATACATATCGTTGAGGTTTTGGCGATGTATGTCAGCCTGGCATGTACCTTTGTGTCAAGTGGTTGATCACGTTTGGGTCACAGCGCTTATGAAAAATAATGACCGATCGAATCAATACGAACATCTTGAAAAATCAAAACGCGAGAAAACTTCACCATTCCACCTGGGACAACATGAACGTAAAACCGTTGAGTCGTAACATTGGTGTATAACTTCAAGAATCTCATGTGTCCTACATTTACGTAATTTTTCATCGTCTACAACGGATTACGTCAGAAACGTAATAAAAATGTTACTGGGATGGAACAAGATCTTCTGCATAATTTTTGTAGCATATTACATTTATCTTAGCAAGTACCAACATTGTATTCCTTTATACATATGGGGAAAAATTTACTTCCCAATGCATCTAATTCAGCCTGTAAATGCTCTTTAAAAAGGTACTCAAATTATAATCGAAGATGGAGATAAATTGTAGAAGAGGCAGTTAGACAGGGATATGGCCTCTCTCCAACTCTTTCCAATATCTTCATGGATGACCCAGTCAGAGTTTGGAAGCAAAGTTTCAGCTACGACATAAAGGTCAACAGAGAGAAGAAGTTTAACACTTAGCTACAGGCAGGTGATCAAATAATAGTTGAAATAAACGAAGATAATGTTCAAAGAGTCGTTTCGAACATTTGTTTGTTGACTTCTAAATATAACATGAACATATCCACTAATAAACGAAAGGCTATGATCATCAAGAAGAAATCTCCGATAACATCTGGAATATGTAAGGCATTTTAAGTATCTCGGTTGTGAGATAGCAAGAAATTTCGATATTAATATTAGTAACCAAATACTAAAATTTCACTTACTCTGTGGAACAATTAGAATTCGGTAAAGAATTAGAAATACGCTACTAATTACCAAATCATGACCATAGAGGTATAATAAAAAAAGTTTCCATGAGGTCAGCAATTTGATGCCGAAACCAGCCATGTTAGTTATTCAAAACATTAGCTTCTGCTGGAAGTGTTTTGACAAAAAGAAGCTCCCATGCGTCATTTATGGGGTGCACCAATCATTGTGGTTATAGTCTAAAGCGTAAAGTAATGACGTTTTAATTCCTACGTAGACTCATTGAGGAAATACTTTGTTTTACATATGTGCCTTTTGGTTGCGCTGTTTTACTATAGCGCTTCTAATTCTGCCGTCTGACTTTAGATATCCTATCACTCCAACTCGAAAAGCTCTCTGGGTGGACGCTGTGCGAGAAGGACAGATTGGAAACCGATCGAACATAGCAAACTATGTTCTTAGCATTTCAGGGAAGAGGACTGAGTCCGAACAAGTTTCGTCAGCTCATATCAGAGAAAATTCTGTATTACTAGAGCAGCGGTTTCGTATCACATATTTCTGTCGTTGGTTATTCGAAATAGGTATCAAACAGAGAGTTACTTTAACGAGGTGAACTGCGTTGTATTACTTTATCAGACAGACATTTAATACCAACCAAAATTCGGAAAATGTTGTGCTGACGCTGCCTTATTCATGAAAGCTTTGTAACAACTTCCGTTTAAAACAACTTTTGCGTTGGCACGACAGAAACTACGAACAATGAGCAGTCTTAAACAGCAGTCTCTAATGTTTTATGTCACTTAACATGGTTTCAAAGCGACGTACAGCGAATGCTTGCAACGCAGTTTCCCTTATTATACATCCATGGTCATGGCAGCACCTGTACGCTGTATGGATCTGAAACATAGGTTTCCACGTGAAAGGATACAGACGGGATCCAGGCTGTGAAATCGACAGTTCTCCATATTGTTAAAGAGTGGACCAGAGAAGATCGTTTTAGAAATGAGTACATTAGGAATGAATTACAAGCTGATTAATTCGCAAGGAAATAGTTGTAAACAGAAACATTTTGTGGGAACGTGTAGACAGAATGCATGAAAATAGGTTTATAAACAAATTCATGACTTAAGTATTATTTTGCCAGCCGCAGTGGCCGAGCGGTTCTAGACGCTTCAGTCCGGAACCGCGCTGCTCACAGAAAGATCCGTACCTAAAGACTGGAAAATTGCTCAAGTCACAGCAATACCCAAAAAGGGACGTAGGAGTTATCCGCTGAAATACAGGCCTATATCACTAACTTCGATTTGCAGTAGGGTTGTAGAACATATACCGTATTCGAACATAATGAAGTATCTCGAAGAAAGCCGGCCGCGGTGGTCTCGCGGTTCTACGCGCGCAGTCAGGAACCGTGCGACTGCTACGGTCGCAGGTTCGAATCCTGCCTCGGGCATGGATGTGTGTGATGTCCTTAGGTTGGTTAGGTTTAAGTAGTTATAAGTTCTAGGGGACTGATGACCACAGCAGTTGAGTCCCATATTGCTCAGAGACATTTGAACCATTTGAGCCTCGAAGAGAGCCGGCCGAAGTGGCCGAGCGGTTAAAGGCGCTACAGTCTGGAACCGCACGACCGCTACGGTCGCAGGTTCGAATCCTGCCTCGGGCATGGATGTGTGTGATGTCCTTAGGTTAGTTAGGTTTAAGTAGTTCTAAGTTCTAGGGGACTTATGACCACAGCAGTTGAGTCCCATAGTGCTCAGAGCCATTTGAACCATTTGAGCCTCGAAGAAAACGATTTATTGACATATAGTCAGCACGGATTCAGAAAATATCGTTCTTGTGAAACACCACTAGCTCTTTATACTCATGAAGTAATAAGTGCTATCGACAGGGGATGTCAAATTGATTCTATATTTTTAGATTTCCAGTTACCGTTCCTCACAAGCGTCTTCTAACCAAACTGCGTGCCTATGGAGTATCGCCTCAGTTCTGCGACTGGATTCGTGATTTCCTGTCAGAAAGATTACAGTTCGTAGTAATAGAATGAAAGTCATCGAGTAAAACAGAAGTAATATCCGGCGTTCCCCAAGGAAGTGGTACAGGCCCTCTATTGTTCCTGATATACATTAACGACATAGGAGACAATCTCAGCAGCCGTCTTAGATTATTTGCAGAAGATGCCGTCATTTACCGTCTTGTAAAGCCATCAGATGATCAAAACGAGTTGCAAAATGATTTAGATAAGATATCTGTATGTTGCGAAAAGTGGCAATTGACCCTTAATAAAGAAAGGTGCGAAGTTATTCACATGAATATTATAAGAAACCAGCTAAATTTCGATTACGCGGTAAGTCACACAAATCTGAGGACTGTAAATTCAACTAAATACATAATGATTACAATTACAAATAACCTAAATTAGAACGATCACATAGATAATATTATGGATAGAGCAAACCAAAGCCTGCGATTCATTGACAGAACACTTAGAAGGTGCAACAGGTCTACCAAAGAGGATGTTTACACTACGCTTGTCCGCCCTATTCTGGAGTACTGCTGTGCGGTGTGCGATCCGCATCAGGTGGGACTGACGGATGACACCGAAAAAGTACAAAGAAGGGCAGGTAGTTTTGTATTATCGCAAAATAGGGGAGGTAGTGTCACAGACATGATATCTGAATTGGAGTGGCAATCATTAAAACAAAAGCGAGTTTCGTTGCGACGGTATCTTCTCACAAAATTTCAATCACCAGTTTTCTCCTCCGATTGCGAAAACATTCTGTTGGTACCCACCTACACAGGAAGAAATAATCATCACGATAAAATAAGGGAAATCAGGGCTCGGACTGAAAAATTTAAGTGCTCGTATTTTCCGCGTGCCGTTCGAGAGTGGAACGGTAATGAGAAAGCATGAAGGTGGTTCATTGAACCCTCTGTCAAGCACTTTATTGTGAACAGCAGAGTAATCATTTATATGTAGATGTAGAGTCGCATGTTCGAATCCTGCCTCGGGCATGGATGTGTTAGTTAGGTTTAAGCAGTTCTAAGTCTAGGGGACTGATGACCTCAGATTTTAAGTCCCATAGTGCTCAGAGCCATTTGAACCATTTGTAAAAAGAACTGTTGGAGATTTCCCTCGGTGACTAGAATTCAATTAAAATTAGAATAAAGATACTTCTATTAAGCTCATACAAAAAAATGTTCAAAATCGAAAGCAATTCAGGGGGCTGACAAATAGAGGCCTTTGAAGAAGCTCAGACTGGATAGATAGATACGTTAGATGCAACAACTTTAGGATCGCACCTAAGAAATAATTTAACATTTATTTTCTGTTTAAATTATACAGAAATATCAAATCCAGAATGAGATTTCAGTTGGTAGAGCACTTGCCTGCGAAAGGCAAAGGTCCCGAGTTCGAGTGTCGGTCCGGCAAACAGTTTTAATCTGTCAGGAATTCCCGAAATATCAAATGAAAAATCATAATCCCAAGGGAATTATTTCACAATACGCCGCCTACTTCTAAATTATACCTCAACACGTGCGGAGTATCTAGAATAAGTAAGGGAAAGGTTGCATGAAAGCACACGCATACGAATATTCATACAACAATAGGTCACTGCAAAAAATGAGTAAAATAAAACCTCTGAAAGTCTTAGACTATATGAACACCATGTTATATTCTCTGTAACTTTTAAGTTATGTTTTTGTCAGTAAACACTGAATACTTGCGGCTTTTTTTTCCTCGTAGTGTCTCCGGCACCCAATCTGCCTTCACGGGTAACTCTTGTGCTATTTGGATTACTTACATTCGATTTACACATGACATAACGTGCTGTAACGTTGTTAATAAATCCTGTCGTAACCTAGTTGTTGAATGTATTTTTCAGATCTGTAATCGGGGCGAAAACGACGTGAATGTTTCTAATATGGTAATGCTAATGATTGCCAACGGTAGTGAAGTATATTGTATGATTATACTGCATGATCAATAAAAGAACCTACGTCTTTTCCAGCGTTTGGTTCTCGAAATCCAATCCATCTTAATAAATACTGCTCTTCATTGCTAATAGTGGTTTTGAAATGCTTACATTTCTTTCCACCGTCATGCATCACTGTATTAGTAGCTGTCCAAATATTAGACTGTGCTGATTCAAAGAAAATTCGTACCCATCATGAAGATAATTGCATCTTTTCTCCTTTTTTGCTAATCATATGGAACAAATAACAGTTAATCATTTATCCGCTCGCAGTCCACATACAGAGATGAAATGGAATCTGTTAAGGATAGATCATACACCAGACTTAAACGCGCAATTGGCTAGGGGATAGATACATTTGCCGGTCAACTGCGTGACCAGTGAGTTACATAGAAATTCTCAATAACGGAAATACAATAAATACAGAAAAAATTTGGGAAAGAAGTAATTTAGAACACAATTCAAAATTTAGACTGAACAGCGAATTCGAATAAATGATTATCTTGTGTTGAGAGCTCCACACAGGTCGAGAACGCATATTGTCTTATTGAAATAAGACTCAGAATGCAAAACACAGGACTCACGCGGAAGGTTATTAAAAGGCTACAGCAAAAGAAGGAGGCTCAGTACGTCACTTGAGAAGCAGCAGCGTTCTGTTACGTAATCTTGTGCATTACAAGAAACACGAAGCTTGTGAAATGAAATAAAATCGAACAACAGAAGAATAATCCTAACACGAACATACCCAAAACACCCAAAATATCTATACATAACGGACGCAAAATAACTGAAATTAGATGTAACTGAAGTATATTCAACTGATATATAACTGATGTTAGATATACACTGATAAGCCAGAACATTATGACCAATGCTCACGGCGACACTGGATGTAGCATTATGGCGTTACGGGCACGTGACACGGTAAGAAAAGTATGTAAGCGGAGCAGACAAAGACGGGGAATCACCCTAGCGAAGATACGGGATGCAAATGGGGAAATCCATTGAGATAGGCGATTTTGACAAAGGACAGATAATTAGTATGCAGAGCTTGTGAATGAGTATCTCGAAAATGGCAAAGCCTGTCGAATATTCATACGCAACTGTAGTGAACGTCCCAGGAAAGAGGTAGAAGGACAGTGAAACTCTCACTAGGCGCTAAATGGTTGGACGTCTAGACTCTTCACAGGACATAGGTAAGGTGGGATAGATGGTGATATGTGGCATCTCTCCAGAAACAGCACAATGCTGGTGCACGCACATCATTCATCGTACACTTTTGAACATAGACAATCCGCAGCAGACCACCCCTACGTGTTCACGTGTTGACACAACGACTTCAACAATTACGATTGCAGTGGACACGGGAGCATCGGGATTTGACCTTAGATCAATGGAAACGTGTCGTCTCTTCGGCTGAATCGCATTTTTGCTTAAATAGGTCGATGGGTGTCTCCACAAACGCCGTCATCGAGGTGAACGGCGGCCCGAAACGTACAGCACGCCACCGACGCAAGCTGATGGGAGCAGTATTATGCTATGGAAGACGTTCTTCTGCGTATTAATTGGAGCTGTAGTAATAACCGAAGACACTCTGACAGCTGAGGAACCACCTGCATTCCTCAATGCTTCATGTCTTTCCCGACGGCGATGACACCTTTCAGCAGTATAATTGTCCGTGTCTCAGAACGAGTGGTTTGTGGAGCAATATAGTGAACTTAAGTTGATCTCTCGGCTACCAAATTCGCTTTACGTAAATCCTGTGGAACTTACAGGGTGTTTCAAAAATGACCGGTATATTTGAAACGGCAATAAAAACTAAACGAGCAGCGATAGAAATACACCGTTTGTTGCAATATGCTTGGGACAACAGTACATTTTCAGGTGGACAAACTTTCGAAATTACAGTAGTTACAATTTTCAACAACAGATGGCGCTGCAAGTGATGTGAAAGATATAGACGACAACGCAGTCTGTGGGTACGCCATTCTGTACGTCGTCTTTCGGCTGTAAGCGTGTGCTGTTCACAACGTGCAAGTGTGCTGTAGACAACATGGTTTATTCCTTAGAACAGAGGATTTTTCTGGTGTTGGAATTCCACCGCCTAGTACACAGTGTTGTTGCAACAAGACGAAGTTTTCAACGGAGGTTTAATGTAACCAAAGGACCGAAAAGCGATACAATAAAGGAGCTGTTTGAAAAATTTCAACGGACTGGGAACGTGACGGATGAACGTGCTGGAAAGTTAGGACGACCGCGTACGGCAACCACAGAGGGCAACGCGCAGCTAGTGCAGCAGGTGATCCAACAGCGGCCTCGGGTTTCCGTTCGCCGTGTTGCAGCTGCGGTCCAAATGACGCCAACGTCCACGTATCGTCTCATGCGCCAGAGTTTACACCTCTATCCATACAAAATTCAAACGCGGCAAACCCTCAGCGCCGCTACCATTGCTGCACGAGAGACATTCGCTAACGATATAGTGCACAGGATTGATGACGGCGATATGCATGTGGGCAGCATTTGGTTTACTGACGAAGCTTATTTTTACCTGGACGGCTTCGTCAATAAACAGAACTGGCGCATATGGGGAACCGAAAAGCCCCATGTTGCAGTCCCATCGTCCCTGCATCCTCAAAAAGTACTGGTCTGGGCCACCATTTCTTCCAAAGGAATCATTGGCCCATTTTTCAGATCCGAAACGATTACTGCATCACGCTATCTGGACATTCTTCGTGAATTTGTGGCGGTACAAACTGCCTTACACGACACTGCGAACACCTCGTGGTTTATGCAAGATGGTGCCCGGCCGACGTCTTTAAGTTCCTGAATGAATATTTCGATGATCGTGTGATTTCTTTGGGCTATCCGAAACATACAGGAGGCGGCGTGGATTGGCCTCCATATTCGCCAGACATGAACCCCTGTGACTTCTTTCTGTGGGGACACTTGAAAGACCAGGTGTACCGCCAGAATCCAGAAACAATTGAACAGCTGAAGCAGTACATCTCATCTGCATGTGAAGCCATTCCGCCAGACACGTTGTCAAAGGTTTCGGGTAATTTCATTCAGAGACTACGCCATATTATTGCTACGCATGGTGGATATGTGGAAAATATCGTACTATAGAGTTTGCCAGACCACAGCGCCATCTGTTGTTGAAAATTGTAACTACTGTAATTTCGAAAGTTTGTCTGCCTGAAAATGTACTGTTGTCCCAAGCATATTGCAACAAACGGTGTATTTCTATCGCTGCTCGTTTAGTTTTTATTGCCGTTTCAAATATACCGGTCATTTTTGAAACACCCTGTATATAGGTAACTACCTGGTGCCATCACAGCATACGCAATTCAGGTGTCCGTTATTTACGCGAATTACATGACTTGTGCGTAGCCATCTAATGCCATATAACCCAACAAACCCACAAACAAAATGTCGGATTCCTGATACGCAGAACCAGTGACGTATTTCGTTCCAATGACGGACAAACAGGCTGTTTAACCGGTGGTGATAATGGTTTAACTTAGTAGTGTGGGATGGCTAAATAACTGTCTCATACCTAAGATGTGATAGGAGAAAGGATCAAACTAAGGAAACGGAATATCTGTAAATGTCTTACCACTACCTAACACAAACGAATTATACAATACGATCAGCAAAGGTTACATCTGAAAGAAGTAAGTCTTAGATATTCGAGCTTTCTGACTTCCACTGCTAAAGATTCCGGCCGGTGTGGCCGAGCGGTTCTAGGCGCTTCAGTCTGGATCCGCCCGACCGCTACGGTGGCGTTCGAATCCTGATTCGGGCATGGATGTGTGTGATGTCCTTAGGTTAGTTAGGTTTAAGTAGTTCTAAGTTCTAGGGGATTTACGACCTCAGATGTTAAGTACCGTAGTGCTCAGAGATATTTGAACCATTTGAACTGCTAGAGATGACCTGAAAGGCCATCTTCACTTACCGTAACCCCAGAGTATAGTGCCCACTTGACGCTACCGGATCGGTATGCACACCTACCTGTACCAACCTACACGATATCTACTAGGCAGTGGCCACTGAAGGCACTTTGACCCAGCATAACTCTTCTTAAGCTCTACACAGAAGCTGGCTAAACCGTCACTACGATCCAAAGAACCCGAGCCTGTGAACCAAAGCATTCTGAAGCATCACAAGCAGACACACCAACACCCTCTCTAGAGGAAGAGAGATGGTGTAGGGAAAGGAACAAAGAAATGTACCCTGGACACATAATAAACATGGTTATGCCGGCCAGAATGGCCGAGCGATTCTAGGCGCTATAGTCTGGAACCACGAGACCGCTAAGGTCGCAGGTTCGAATCCTGCCTCGGGCATGGATGTGTGAGATATACTTAGGTTAGTTAGGTTTAAGTAGTTCTAAGTTCTAGGGGACTGATGACCTCAGCAGTTAAGTCCCATAGTGCTCAGAGCCATTTGAACCATGGGTATAGAAGTACGTAAACATTGGAATACAACAAGATCTGAATACTGAGATGTTGTGTTGGCTGTCGAATGTTACTCCCCAGTTCATAACACAGATGCACCGACAATTAGTGGAGACAAGGAATAAAGGAAAACCGAAGTCGGCTCAGCGGAAACTAACGGCAGACATGCAGGCGTTTCGCATCACTATACGTGACGCACGGCTAACAGGTAACTCACACGACAACTTTCCTTATCGGCGGGACTAGAACCGAGCCGGCCAGCGGGAAGAACAGACGTCGCCGAAACGTGTGGACGGCAGATTTCGTGCCAGGAGTCTGCGGCGGTAATTAATGCATATCGCAAGTGGCGGGGCACCCCCGCTACATTATTCCTCGCTTCTCCCGTGCACAGTAAACAGGCGCGCTTTCGCCAGCACCTCGTATTTCAGCAGCGCGCCGGGCCGCACCCAGAGCGCTTTGTGAGGGCCGCTACCACTGCCGCTCTAATTCAAAAGGGCCAAAAAGAAAAGGGCGACGTAGACAAATATATATAATGTACGGCGGCGAGCGCCGGGGCCCTGCCGCGCCGCGCCAGCTCCCTGTTGTTTACGTGGAATTAAATCTGGCTGTCTTCACGCGACGCTCCGCGATGCTGAATGGTTGCAGCGGGAGCGCCTCGTGTTTTATGGCGGCCACTTGGCGTAAGAGGAGGGCGCTGTAGGTGGCGTTCTCAGGACACGACAAGCAATTAATACCGCTTGTTAAGCCGTCACCTCACCGTATCGCGTAGTAGCTTAGTGCAGCGATGGCTGTCGGAGTCGAAGCTGCTCAAGACTTCCATTGCCGAGCCCGAAGGGCACTCTGTGTTACACACACCAGCTGTGGCGCTATACCTCAAGCCCCTTTCACCACGTGCCGAGAAGCGTACTCGAGCGCTAAGGGTCAAATAAGAAACAAACCGGAAATAAATAATAAAATTCACAGTTGTATTCCAACGGAATGTGGCTCCCTTCGATACAATTGACACCCTATGATGCGAGGGTGAGCCAAACGAAAACTTTAAATATTTTTTTAAAAAAATATTATTTACTGTGCAGAAGTTGAACAAAGCTGTATCACTTTTCAACATAATCTCCCCCAGGCTCAATGCAAGTCCTCCAGTGCTTACAAAGTGCATACATTCCTTTAGAAAAAAATTCTTTTGGTAGTCCGCGCAACCACTCATGCATCGCGTGGCGTAACTCTTCGTCAGAACGGAACTTCTTTCCTACCTTTGCGTCTTTGAATGGTCCAAACATACAGAAATCATATTGTAACAAATAAGCCCACGGTCACAAATATTAAGTCAAAATTGACCTGGTTTTGACGCTACTATGAGCGTCGTCTTCAGAATTAGACTAACTGTACTAAAACATTAGGTATATAGTACATAAATAAAATTATAGTTTGTACTGACTCGAAAAGATGCAGTACTTACAAGTCACATATTTAAAAAAGGCGACGTCATGAACACTTGTCAGATGGCGAGCCGCTAACGGCTGCTCGTACTGTGGACAAGGGTTGCAACGAGAAATCAGTTGGGGTAAGGTCTGGTGAGTATGGTGGATGAGGAAGACACTCAAAATGAAGGTCTGTGATTGTTGCAACTGTTATGGCAGTGTTGGGCCTTGCATTGTCATGTTGCAAAAGGACACCTGCTGACAGCAATCCACGTCGCTTTGATCTGATTGCAGGCCGCAGATGATTTTTTAGGAGATATGTGTATGATGCACTGGTGACAGTGGTCCATCTAGGCATGTAATGCTCCAAAATGACATTTTCCTCCCAAAAGAGAGTCAGCATAACCTTCCCTGCTGATGGTTCTGTTAGAAACTTCTTTGGTTTTGGTAATGAGGAATGGCGCCATTCCTTGCTCGCTCTCTTCGTTTCCGGTTGGTGGAAGTGAACCCAGATTTCGTCCACAGTAATGATTCTTGCAAGGAAGCCATCACCTTCTCGTTAAAAGCGCCGTAGAAGTTCTTCACAAGCATCAACACGTCGTTCTCTCATTTCAGGAGTCAGCTGCTGTGGCACCCACCTTGCAGACACTTTGTGAAACTGGAGCACATCGTGCACAATGTGGTGTGCTGACCCATGACTAATCTGTAAAAGTGCTGCTTGTCATTCAGTGTCACTCGGCGGGTTTCCTTCACTGTGGTTTCAACTGCTGCAATGTCCTGTGGAGTCAGAACTCGTTGTGCCTGACCTGGACAAGGAGCATCTTCCACTGAAGTCACACCATTTGCGAACTTCCTACTCCATTCGTAGACTTGCTGCTGTGACAAACATGCACCACCGTACTGAACCTTCATTCGTCGATGAATTTCAATAGGATCCACAGCTTCACTACGCAAAAACCGAATACCAGAACGCTGTTCTTCCTTGGTGCAAGTCGCAAGTGGGGCGGCCATCTTTATACAAATGCTGCGACGGTATGTGTGCATCTGCACTATGCTGCCACCTACAGCCCATTCTGCACGCTGTTTGTAGCACGCTCACCAGCTTACACGATAACGTCGCGAAATTTCGATTTGTTATTACATATTTAAGGTTTTCATTTGACTCACCCTCGTATTTCATTTAATAGTATTAACTTTACTTCGAAATACACTGCTCTGCGTAATTTAAGAACGAGATACATAACACGTTAACAACTCGGTGGAAATGAAAGGAAGTGCGGGAGCATGTTGCCAGATGCCTCCCACTCGCACATAGAGCGCTGGACGTCAGATGACGTGAGATCCGTGTGTCTGTAGCGTCAGAGCTGACACCGCAATACGAGGCAGTTGAAGCAACGGGAAAAGAACGTGTGTGTGTGTGTGTGTGTGTGTGTGTGTGTGTGTGTGTGTCAGTCACAGACCAGTGGTGTTCATTACAACACGGTCCAGAGACAATAGCTGGATGACTTCAGATGGGAAAATATAACGAGTGTCGTCCTGGTGTTTAGTATTCCTCACGGCCTTTTTTTCACATGCCTGGGGAGCGTTTTGAAC
The DNA here is from genome assembly GCF_023898315.1 of Schistocerca nitens. Taxonomy (NCBI): domain Eukaryota; kingdom Metazoa; phylum Arthropoda; class Insecta; order Orthoptera; family Acrididae; genus Schistocerca; species Schistocerca nitens. The sequence continues at coordinate 77,551,470 of NC_064614.1, forward strand.
TACTGCCCTAAAGACAGGAGATGGTCAATTAGCAGTTGACCGTTACATAGTGCAATAGGCAAGAAGGGACACACGTCAGACAGTGGATGTAATTGCGACCACATTTAACGGTACTGCAAAGAACGCAATATCACGCTCTGCAGTACGATGGATTACAGTGTGCCACTGCGTGGTGCAGGAGTTTTTGCAACGAGAGAATATTCAGACGTGACAGCCCTGACTTTAATCACAACGAGCACGTATGGGGTGCGGCTTGGAGACCTACTGTAGCTCTTTGACGTGTACCAATGGCCATCTAGCAGGTCAGCAACTGGAAGCAGTTAATTCCATAAATCAGTGTGTAACCTCCCCCTCACTTAACGACCTTAATGACAGTGAAAAATTAAACCGCGTGTACCTAATGGAAATTTGGGAAAAGCAATCGTCACCGAAGTTTATCTGTCGGTAAAGAGGGAGGAAAGGGTTACATCTAAATGAAAGGAAAAATGCAAATGAAATTGGTGGAAATTAATTTTGAAAAGGGGTAAAGCTAATAAAGAAAGTAAATGTGTGGTTGTTACGTTAACAATTAATTGGCGTTAATTAGATATTTGAGATTTGAGGATAATTACGGTCGCCAGTCCCATGGACAAGTACTATAATAACTGAAAATGAAAGATTAATGCACATATAATTAGCACTAAAAGCGTGGCAACTGAAGGATGACACGTGTTGAGTGAAAACTGAATGTTTGTCAGAAGTAATAAATTTCGCTACACTCTGACTTAATTTAGCAAAAGAATTAATAAAACCGGAACATTGAAAGTTAATTTAGTGACTGAAATTAATAGTGAACTTTGTTTCTGAAGCACTACGAAATTCAATAAAATAAGGTTAGTCTTGGGCTACCTCAACAATCATTTCAAGAGCTACTTGAATCTACGCAATTTAGAAATAAGAGATCTATTTTTGAACTTAAATTAAATGATTCTGAACAATTAACAATAGTAACATTTAGTACGTACAAAGCTGGGCTGCAGTCACAGGTAAGCTAAAATATGGTAACAAAACTCGCACTCTTAAATTGTGCTTGTGTAATCTAAATATTTTAGCCAGCTTTGAATACCTTAACTGAATTTTGACATTAAAGCAGTGAAATGGAATGATATTACTTTAATGCTGGCGTCTGAATTTCAACGACACTCGGGTTCATTCCGGAAAAGGAAGGGACCCTGCTAGGTAATGCAATTGGGACAATGAGCAACAAAAGTTCATGCTAAGTTTCTGTAACTTTGTGAGGCAAATGGGACTGTTTTAAAAGCTGAGGTCTGCCATACAGTTCTAACAGTTTACGTGCTTCCAGTCTTCCTTGTTGGTTGATTGAAGGTTTGAAGTCGTCGGTCGAGGAGGTGGTGACAGTCACTCATTGTCGGCCGTCGCTGTTGCAGAAGCTGGCTGTTGGCGCGCCCTCTTCTCGACACTGTCACCAGGCGAAACGGTCTCTTGATGTGCACCAGCTAATGCTTTCCGTCCGCGACACCGTGTCAGAAACTATCATAGCAAGTCGAGCGCAATCACATGCTGCCAAACCCCGAAAGCGCGGCAACTCGCGGGAGCGTCACTCAACACACCTGCTCCACCGCCCTACTCCAGCCAGACTCCCTCTGCCCGCGCTCAATGCGGCAGACTTAACACTACTAAAGATCCTAAACACTTTGGTTCTCCACACGACCTATCGATGTAATCGTTCGATAGCGAAGTTTTCCCTAGGCAAGTCCCAGCGTAAAAATACGAATCGTATTTACAAACCAAACCAATTATACATCGACATAAATGCATAAATATATACATACAGACAGTAAAACAATTACAATATACAGGGTGTTACAAAAAGGTACGGCCAAACTTTCAGGAAACATTCCTCACACACGAAGAAAGAAAATATGTTATGTGGACATGTGTCCAGAAACGCTTACTTTCCATGTTAGAGCTCATTTTATTACTTCTCTTCAAATCACATTAATCATGGAATGGGAACACACAGCAACAGAACGTACCAGCTTGACTTTAAACACTTTGTTACAGGAAATGTTCAAAATGCCCACCGTTAGCGAGGATACACGCATCCACCCTCCATCGCATGGAATCCCTGATGCGCTGATGCAGTCCTGGAGAATGGCGTATTGTATCACAGCCGTCCACAATACGAGCACGAAGAGTCTCTACATTTGGTACCGGGGTTGCGTAGACAAGAGCTTTCAAATGCCCCCGTAAATGAAAGTCAAGAGCGTTGAGGTCAGGAGAGCGTGGAGGCCATGGAATTGGTCCGCCTCTACCAATCCATCGGTCACTGAATCTGTTGTTGAGAAGCGTACGAACACTTCAACTGAGATCCATCGTGCATGAACCACATGTTGTTCGCCCACTGCTTGAATATTGCTCACCAGATAGGGTTGATAGAAGAGATAGAGAAGATCCAACGGAGAGCAGCGCGCTTCGTTGCAGGATCAGTTACTAATCGCGAAAGCGTTACGGAGATGATAGACAATCTCCAGTGGAAGACTCTGCAGGAGAGACGCTCAGTAGCTCGGTACGGGCTTTTATTGAATTTTCGAGAACGTACCTTCACCGAGGAGTCAAGCAGTATATTGGTCCCTCCTACGTATATCTCGCGAAGAGATCATGAGGATAAAATCAGAGAGATTAGAGCCCACATAGAGACATATCGACAATCTTTCGTTACACGAACAATACGAGACTGGAATAGAAGGGAGAACCTGTAGAGATACTCAAGTTACCCTCCGCCACACACAGTCAGGTGGCTTGCGGGGTACGGACGTAGATGTAGATGTAGATGTAGATTCTTCCCTCGCTCCGTACGTGAATGCAAGCCCTAATAACTGATACTGTGCTACATACCTTTTGTGGTGCACTTCACAGTGGTTTTGCAGAATATAGATGCAGATGTATTTGGGGAGCAAAATAACTGATGATGGTCGAAGTAGAGAGGATATAAAATGTAGACTGGCAATGGCAAGGAAAGCGTTTCTGAAGAAGAGACATTTGTTAACATCGAGTATAGATTTAAGTATCAGGAAGTCGTTTCTGAAAGTATTTGTATGGAGTGTAGCCATGTATGGAAGTGAAACATGGACGGTAAATAGTTTGGACAAGAAGAGAATAGAAGCTTTCGAAATGTGGTGCTACAGAAGAATGCTGAAGATTAGATGGGTAGATCACATTACTAATGAGGAGTTACTGAATAGGATTGGGGAGAAGAGGAGTTTGTGGCACAACTTGACCAGAAGAAGGGTTCGTTTGGTAGGACATGTTCTGAGGCATCAAGGGATCACCAATTTAGTATTGGAGGGCTGCGTAGAGGGTAAAAATCGTAGGGGGAGAACAAGAGATGAATACACTAAGCATATTAAGAAGGATGTAGGTTGCAGTAGGTACTGGGAGATGAAGAAGCTTGCACAGGACAGATTAGCATGGAGAGCTGTATCATACCAGTCTCAGGGCTGAAGACCATAACAACAACAACAACAACAACAGATGCAGATGTCTGTCTCGCACACCACATAGCGCTAAGAGTGCTTGCTTGGACTTTTCCTGCAAATCGGTCTTCGGTGGATGTCACAGGAGCTCCGAAAGAACTACTTTAAGTGTCTCATTTCCTAATCTAATACCCTCAACATCACCCGACTTAATTCGACTACATTCCATTATCCTCGTTTTGCTTTTGTTGATGTTCATCTTATATCCTCTCTTCAAGACACCATCCATTCCGTTCAACTGCTCTTCCAAGTCCTTTGCTGTCTCTGAGAGAATTACAATGTCATCGGCGAACCTCCAAGTTTTTATTTCTTCTCCGAATTTTTCTTTTGTTTCCTTTACTGCTTGCTCAATATACAGATTGAATAACATCGGGGAGAGGCTACAACCCTGTATTACTCCCTTCCCAACCACTGCTTCCCTTTCATGTCCCTCGACTCTTATAACTGCCATCTGGTTTCTGTACAAATTGTTAGTAGCCTTTCGCTCCCTGTATTTTACCCCTGCCACCTTTAGAATTTGAAAGAGAGTGTACCAGTCAACATTGTCAAAAGCTTTCTCTAAGTCTACAAATGTTAGAAACGTAGGTTTGCCTTTCCTTAATCCTTCTTCTAAGATAAGTCGTAAGGTCGGTATTGCCTCACGTGTTGCAGTATTTCTACGGAATCCTAACTGATCTTTCCCTAGGTCGACTTCTACTAGTTTTTCCATTCGTCTGTAAAGAATTCGTGTTAGTATTTTGCAGCTGTGGCTTATTAAACTGATTGTTCGGTAATTCTTACGTCTGTCAACACCTGCTTTCTTTGGGATTGGAATTATTATATTCTTCTTGAAGTCTGAGAGTATTTCGCCTGTTTCATACATCTTGCTCACCAGATGGTAGAGTTTTGTCAGGTCTGGCTCTCCCAAGGCCGTCAGTAGTTCCGATGGAATGTTGTCTACTCCGGGGGCCTTGTTTCGACTCAGGTCTTTCAGTGCTCTGTCAAACTCTTCACGCTGTATCGTATCTCCCAATTCATCTTCATCTACATCCTCTTCCACTTTCATAATATTGGCCTCAAATACATCGCCCTTGTATAGACCCTCTATATACTCCTTCAAGTACTTAGGATGCATATTCTCACAGGATGGCAACATAGTGAAAGAACTGGAAGCGAGGTGTAGCAAAGCTAATTCAGTGAGCGCTCAGCTACGATCTACTCTCTTCTGCAAGAAGGAAGTCAGTACCGAGACTAAGTTATCTGTGCACCGTTCAATCTTTCGACCAACTTTGTTGTATGGGAGCGAAAGCTGGGTGGATTCAGGTTACCTTATCAACAAGGTTGAGGTTACGGATGTGAAAGTAGCTAGGATGATTGCATGTACTAGTAGAAGGGAACAATGGCAGGAGGGTGTCCACAATGAGCAAATCAAAGAAAAACTGGGAATGAACTCTATAGATGCAGCAGTCAGGGCGAACAGGCTTAGATGGTGGGGTCATGTTACACGCATGGGAGAAGCAAGGTTACCCAAGAGCCTCATGGGTTCAGCAGTAGAGGGTAGGAGGAGTCGGGGCAGACCAAGGAGAAGGTACCTGAATTCAGTTAAGAATGATTTTGAAGTAATAGGCTTAACATCAGAAGAGGCACCAATGTTAGCACTGAATAGAGGATCATGGAGGAATTTTATAAGGGGGACTATGCTCCAGACTGAACGCTGAAAGGCATAATCAGTCTTAAATGATGATGATGATTAAAAAAAAGTAGAGTGCACTTCTTTTGGAGTGACCTTCGTATCTTTTTCACGGAACCGCATAAGAGTCGCTACTGGGGATTTGTACGCATCGGAATGATTTGGCGGCAGAAGACGTGTACCTACCCTTGTCTTTGTGCTTCGGAGCAAAGTTGCCATTACTGCAGGGAAGCACAACGAGCGCGTTGCGTCGTATTCGGCGGCTGAGGCCACCGCCGCGCGCGGGTCGTACTGCGTAATCTGCCGCCGTCAGCCACAGTGGCTCCACGTTTATTACTGGCCCAGATGACAGACCACTCGCCCCTTACAGCCGGCCAGTCCCGTCTTATCTCGTAAAATAACATATCCCTCCCGACTGCGCGGCGGCCGGAATTTTATGTTTCATAAAGTGACGGGCCAGTGTCCCCAGTATTAAAACGGGCAGGTACGTGCGCGGTAGCGTTAACGGGCAGGTTCTTTTTACGGTTATATTCCTATGAGATTAAAACCAAAGTTCCGTTTAGTGAAGCCCGTACCGTAACTAATTGTTGCCTGTATTTATGGACTGGGCAGTAAGTGCGCAGCACGTCTCGTCGTACGGCGAGGAGCGCTCGTACTGGATCAATGCACCACTAACGCCCTGATGCCGGTTTATGGCTTTGCTGCGGTCCAGAAGTAGCCTTCTCGTGGCTGTTGGATTTATCAGAACTCTTCGCAGTCAGGGGATTTATTATTTTTACTTGCTTCCTAAGAGTATAGCAGTTGTTTACGGTACCCGCATCTACATTAATACACTACTGGCCATTGAAGTTGCTACACCACGACGATGAATTGCTACAGACGCGAAATTTAACCGACAGGAAGAAGATGCTGTGATATGAAAATGATGAGCTTTTCAGAGCATTCACACAGGGTTGGCGCCGGGGGTGACACTTACAACGTACTGACATGAGGAAAGTTTCCAACCGATTTCTCATACACAAACAGCAGTTGACTGGCGTTGCCTGGAGAAGCGTTGTTGTGATCCCTCGTGTAAGGAGGAGAAATGCGTACCATCACGTTTCCGACTTTGATATAGCTCTGATTGTAGCCTATCGCGATAGCGGTTTATCGTATCGTGACATTGCTGCTCGTGCTGGTCGAGATCCATTGACTGTTAGCAGAATATGGAATCTGGGGGTTCAGGAGGGTAATACGGAACACCGTGCTGGATCCCAACAGCCTCGTATCACTAGCAGTCGAGGTGACAGGCATCTTATACGCATGGCTGTAACGGATCGTGCAGCCACGTCTCGATCCCTGAGTCAACAGATAGGGAAGTTTGCAAGACAACAACCATCTGCACGAAAGTTCGACGACGTTTGCAGCAGCATGGACCATCAGCTCGGAGACCTTGGCTGCGATTACTCCTGACGCTGCATCACAGACAGGAGCGCCTGCGATGGTGTACTCAACGACGCACCTGGGTGCACGAAGGGCCATCGTCATTTTTTCGGATGAATCCAGGTTCTGTGTACAGCATCATGATGGTCACATCCGTGTTTGGCGACATCGCGGAGAACGCACATTGGGAGCGTGTATTCGTCATCGCCGTACTGGCGTATCACGCAGCGTGATGGTATGGGGTGCCATTGGCTACACGTCTCGGTCACCTTATGTTCGCATTGACGGCACTTTTAACAGTGGACGTTACATTTCAGATGTTCTACGACCCGTGGCTCTACCCTTCATTCGATCCCTGCGAACCCGTACGTTTCATCAGGATAATGCACGACCTCATGTTGCAGGTCCTGTATGGGCGTTTCTGGATACAGATAATGTTCGACTGCTGCTCTGGCCAGCACATTCTCCAGATCTCTCACCAACTGAAAACGTCTGGTGAATGGTGGCCGAGCAACTGGTTCGTCACAATACGCCAGTCACTACTCTTGATGAACTGTGGTATTGTGTTGAAGCTGCATGGGCACATGTACCTGTACACGCCATCCAAGCTCTGTTTGACTCAATACCCAGGCGTATGAAGGCCGTTATTACGGCCAGAGGTGGTTGTTCTGGGTGCTGATAGCTCAGGATCTATGCACCAAAATTGTTTTTAAAAATGTAATCACAAGTCAGTTCTAGTATAATATATTTGTCGAATGAGTATCCGTTTATCATCTGTATTTCTTCTTGGTGTAGCAATTTTAATGGCCAGTAGTGTACTTCGGAAAGCATTGTACACTGTATGGAGGAGCGTAAATGGTATGAATTTCCACCCTCCGTGTTCTAAATATACAGCTGTAGAGTCTGCTAAGTACATGTGGTGGTAGTACGAAGTGATAAAATATCTTGTTCCTTCCTATTCCATTCAGCGGTTAAAAAGGGAGTAGACTGTCAGTGTCTGAATGAACCTGAATTTTTCTATCGTTACCATAATGTCCGTAACACGAGATGTATTTTGAAGGGATATGTAAGGTGAGTGTTAGTTCAGCCACCTTTCATCACAAATGAAATTCACTACCGTTTGCCAACAGCTAGCAGATGGCGATTGTGTCAGAGATTTATACTCTTGAGGACCACAAATCAATCAATGTTTCTTTCCTTTCCCCTTAATAAAAAATAGATCAACTCCTCTTTAGTGAAAAGAAAATGATATTTGAATAGATGTTTAAAAACATGATGTTCTCGTTTGACGACAAAAACTCACAGATACGGAGTGCATTACTCTCGTATGTGGTCCCCAATAGCTGAACACACTGGGAAACCTAACGTAGCCACCTAGAAATGAGATTCAGTCGGTTTACTATTTTACCTAAGAAACACTTCCCCCCCCCCCCTGTCCCGAATACTTTTATTTCTTCTGAGGGCAGTTCAATATTTTCGAGGCGAATTCCTACTTTCTCCTTAACTTTAATTTCTGGACTACTGCAAGTAGTATCAACAACGTGTGGAGGGTTATATTAGGAACCTTTATTGTCTGGATGAAACCTCTTTGAGGTTTCACAGTCTCCTTCTCAGAGTACGATGAATGCAATTCCCTTACAGTCTTTTATTTCCGTGTATAGAATAATTCTCCTCACACTGCACTGCAGTTTCCGAATATTCGTCTGGTCCAGTAGCCTCGCTCTCTAGGGCAAGAGCCCTGAATGTTCACTGGCGTTGAGTTCTAGAATTTATTTGTCTCCTTATTACAAAGTTCACTACTCCCCCTTCCGTAAAGAAAAAAAAAAAAAGTTTTGGTGTAATGAGCCGGCTCATATGTGTATGAATGTTATAACAAAAATTTAAAAATTTATGTCTACCAAGTCAGAGGACAACATGCAGGTTTGAAAAATTTAATTCTCGCTGTAACGAAAATACACGAGGCAATATTCAGCCACTTTCGAGCATGTCACGACAGCCACCCGACTACAGTTTTCTTTATTTATTTTTTATTTTATTGTACTTGTTTTCAATTTGAAGGACAAATGTGCTGCACTTGTCTAACGGCAAAACAAAGTTGTTGTTACACACCACCAGTGTCCCGAAACACAGTACTGCAAGCTGCATTTGCTGAAACATGTTTACGTCTGTTTATAACATGATGACCGGTAGGAATCCAACGCTTAGGCTGCTCCGCTTACTTAATATACAAAATGTTTGATCAGGTGAACATCCACAACTGAGGAACCTATTGATTGAACAAAAATGCTCTTTAGATGCTAGTAATTTTCTTAATTTATTGCAAGACCGGTTTCGGAGCTTAAAGCTACATCTAAAGGTGTCACTAAATAATTCTGAAAACATGGATGTGTGGCGGACGGGCTAGCCAGCCAATGAGAAGGTTCGATAAAGGTGGTGGAATGAACTAAGAAAATTACTAGCAACTAAGAGGATTTTTATTATGTAAGTACTTAATGTACTTGAATGCCTGCTGAAGCCGGATGAGTAATTTTTAATTTGTACGAAAAACCATACAAAATTATAGTGAATATTTTGAAAAAATGTGCTAGATTCATTAACTTGGGTGAATTCATCTGGAATGAGAAAAACGAAAGCGTACAAAAAAATCTAAGGACTGTACAGTAATGAAAGTGTGAAATACCTTTTTGCATGTAAGTGCTATGTTATGAACTTCAAATAGAATGGAACAGTGGTTGGTAAAAGACTAATCAGAGAAAGAAAACGGTGAAAAATTAACATGTGATGGTTACAGAGCAGGTGATCATATCTGCCGAAATGTACAGAAGTATAATTGCTACTAGCAGTGAGAGTCAGTGAGAGCTGTCAAAGGGGACGAACTTTCCTTGTATTTGTCTACAAAGAAATCACACTAGAATGGGCACGGGAAACCCAAAAAGACCAGGAAACACCTCCATCATCAAAATCATAAAAAAAAAGAACACTAAATTGGAACATGTAGGTGAAAAGAGGACATACAAAAAATAATAATTATTAAGATATTTAAAATCCCATTTTGGAACTAGTAAAAGTATTTATTTATATTGACACTGAATGAGCTGACGAGTACTGTGAACTACAATTTGTTTGAGTGATGTCGCGGACTACAAAGAAACCTGGTGGCAACAGAAAAATGCAGCCCTATGGCCAAACACACAAAAAATTTATTTTAAAATAGAAAATATCATTATCTGAAAATCGTCGTGCAAGACATGAATAAAAATATAATCGGGACTAGCAGCAGAAAAAATTATTCTATGAAAAAACCCATAATTTTCACAGTCGCACGGTACTTCTAACTGATAAAAAAATAAAAGAAAGAGGAAATCTGTAGGCCAAAGAAAAGGTGGAGAATACAATACACTTGACAGCGGCAACGACCAGAGGTGGTTTATTTCTCCGTGTTGATGTCGAAAAACAGAATTCAGCTTGAAGAACGACAACTTCTCAGGCAAGATCGCATTTGTGAAACCTATCGACAGATTTCGGTAAACAGAGTTGCCATCATAAATAGGATTGTAATAGCGAGAATACAGACGCAAGCTGCTGTGCTGTCTAACGAGGTATCGTTTTCTCTTTAAACGGTCTTGCATGTGTACGCGTGAGGATCGTAGCGCGCATGCGTAAAGTGTGCCCCCTAATGCCGAGTCTTCCCTGCAGGTGGAGTGCGGCCAGGGCGAGCATTAGCCGCCACACGTGAGCGGGCCCAACGTCCTCTTTAACGCAAGATGGCGCGCGTATGCTAATGCGCTGCGTGTTTATTGCCCTGATATACGAGGCACCAACCTAATTATCTTTTTTCCCCCTTACGCCCACAGATAAGAAAATGAAATGCGTGTAAAATGTACGTAAATTTATGCCGCTGGGATTTTCTCCGTGTTTGTTTTCCAAGTTGTGCTGCCCGCTGGAAGGAAAATGGAAAAAAAAGGGAGAAGCGAGATTTTGGTCGTTGTGGATGGTTTCTACCATTCTGTCGCTTGTATCGTCAAAGTGGCACGTCTACGTTCTCGTACAAAAGTGTAAGGTACGCTCTGTTAATGTACCGCTGTTTATCTCTCGGACATTTCTCTGGAAAATTTTCGTTGCGTGCTACGTAGACACAGGGGGAAATCCACTGAATTTCATTTTGTCTCTGAGGAGCTGATTTTTCTAATTTTAAGAACTGCTACCAGAATTCATTCCTGTGTTTACACTTGTGAACGTCACTACGCTATAATTAACGCAATGTGCGCCAGAAGGATTTGGCACTTCTTGCAAACCACATACAATCGTTGCGGCACTCTCACCTGCCGATACTTTTCCTTCAAGTCTGTCTAATCATAATATATATCTAAAAATAGATTTAGATTTCGTAACATTTTTCATCACATCACTCACCTAGTAACGGAAACCCATGGTATAGTTTAAAGGAAAATATGGGCATGGGATGGTTGTAGCGAAACTGAGATGAACCAAAGCAGTACCGGCCGGTGTGGCCGTGCGGTCTAGGCGCTTCAGTCTGGAACCGCGTGACCGCTGCGGTCGCAGGTTCGAATCCTGCCTCGGGCATGGATGTGTGTGATGCCCTTAGGTTAGTTAGGTTTAAGTAGTTCTAAGTTCTAGGGGACTGATGACCTTAGATGTTAAGTCCCATAGTGCTCAGAGCCATTTGAACCAACCAAAGCAGTTTTAGATGAGGTGTGCTGATTTTCAGCTCTCCCTAAACATATGTAAATTCGAGATAACGAATACAAAGGGTGAATAGCTGGAGATTAATAAGATTTCAAAGTGGTTCAGGGATTTACCTCGTGTGTTGATTGTTCCAGAGCGTAAAATGAAGTGAAATGATCGTGTGGCATTGATGGCCGGGTGGTCCTATCCGGGGAAGTTCGGCCGCCGAGTTGCAGCTCTTATTTCCGGTGACGCCACATTAGGCTACTTGCGTGTTGGTGACTATGCAATGATAAGGACAACACAACACTCAGTCCACGAGCGGAACAAAATCTCCAACCCTGCCAGGATGTTTTTTTAGTGCTGTACCATCTTTTTCTTTACCCCGAGAACATTTTTTTATCATTTTTCTTTCGATCAAATTTTCTTTGTTATGCCTACTTCAAGAGTAAAATAATGTAGATAATTACAAGCAAATAAAAATCTCTGATGTTCTAAAATAATTGTTGGTCTTCTTCATAAAATAAAAAAAAATATTTCCTGAAAACGTAAATAAGTGTACTTTTTCGACATAATTTTTTTTCAGATAATCTGTTGCATCAGTTTCTTTTTTTGTTATTTGTTTGGATCACATAGTACACCCTACAGGCGAAAAATAATGATTTGTAATTAGTATCAATAACAAACAAAACATAAATGGAATTATGTGATCTGAGGCTTTCCCGCGAATTACAGAAAATGCCTTCCTGGCAGAACGAACACTATGGCATCTGCGACTCGCCAACTTGTGTGTAGACGCACTCAGAATTTCAAGGCGGTCAGGCTTGTTCCAGGCACGTCTTCGTGAAGAATATTCCATTTGACGGAACATTGGAAGGAGTCCTCTCATTATACAATCACACTGAAATCACCTTCTCATACCTGGGGCACCCCAGCTGCAGGGGTGATCGAAGAAGGCGCTACCCAAAAAGTTGGCGTAGTACAGACGGTATCGCGGATGGGGCACGGGGAAAGTAAAGCGATCTTGCATGAAAGTCCAAAAATAAAAAAAAAACACTCTTATCGTCTTCATGGAAAAAATAAGAGATCAAGAGGTCTTTTATCCAGATCACAGCGTTAGTCTTCGTACGTGGGAAATAAGTCTCACTTGGGAACAGGAGTGATCGCGGTGTAATGGCATGGGGAACCGTACGCAGAAGAAAGGCAATCATCTTCTGAAAGAGCTACCGCACCTCTAAAGAAGATCCATACAGCAGTCGATATTCGTCCGTATCAGGCATGTGACAACGAGGGAACAGCGGCAAATCTATCATTTTTATGGCACGTAGACGAAGCTGTGTCATGTATTATCAATTAACGACCAGATTCGAACCCGGAACCTCTGCATGGTAACCAGACACATTACCACTCAGCGAAGTACACGGACTCCAGACAGTAAAGTTGTACATTTCCCAAAATGAAAAATGTAGTATCCTATGACTACAGTACCAACGAGTCACAACTGGAATGGGTCAACTCATACCCATACATGGAAATAACATTTTGTTGGGAAGTGAGATGGAAAGCTCATATAGGCACATTCGTAGTTAAAACAGGTACAATCTTAGGGAAATGTAACTAGTCTACAAAAGGAAACTACATGCTGATGACTCATGTGATCTGTCTTAGAATATTGACCAAGCGTGTGGGACCCATACCAAATCGGTCTAACAGAAAATGTTGAACATATACAGAGAACGGCAGAACGAATGGTCATACGCTTTTTTGGCCCTTGGGAGAGAGTCATAGAGATGCTGAAAAATACTGTACTTGCAGACACTTGTAGGCAGATGTTAACTATTTCGAGAAACGCTGCTTAAAGAGCTTCTGGAACTAGCTCGAAATGACGCATGTATTAACACACTACTCCCCCTATATAGTCCTCTTGAAGGGGTCGCGTGGAGAAGATTAGATTAATCAGAACGCGCACAGAGACGTTTAAAAAGTCATTGTTCCCGCGTTCCATACGTGAATGTAACGGGAAGGAGCCCTAATAACTAATGCAATGGGAAGTGTTCTCTGCGACGCGCTTCACAGAGGTTTCCAGAGGGTGGATGTAGGCGTACGGGAGGATATCTGATCGTTTAAATACCTGAGTACTACGAAATACTATGAAAAGACGTGAAATGGAACGAATACTTGAATCTATTAGTAAGGAAGACAAAACGAGCACATATCTTGGAATGAATGATCTTGTAAGTGCATTCTCATTCGAGTGTACTCTTGGTGCAAACAGAGATCGCTGAAGGAAATCGACGGCTGACTTTGTCCAGATGCGTAAGAAATGGTCATAATATTTATTTTCCGGCAAGTTCGTCAGGCTGCTGTTGCCAATGGTATCGCAGTAAATAGTCTTTAAAACGTATCTACGTCTACAGTAACACATCGTAGGCCAGTCTTTGGAGGAGGGTACCTTTCGTTCTGGCCCTCTCCTTCCCGTCCCTGGCCCCTTCGTCCTATCTCGTGGTAATTTTGCGAGGCCTTGGTAGGAGTAGGCAGTAGGAGTCGGAGTAGGCAGGGAGACTACCTGTTCTGCGCTCCTAGGCAGCACACCGCGCCTGGTACACGCGGCGCTCGGGGACCACAGCACAGCTACGACACCTGAGGATGGGCTTATTTCATCTCGAAACCGATCGTGTGAAAATAAAGAAATTTACAACTGAAGCGGTATTTTCAATCCCTGCTATAATGCTCAGTTGCGGATGTTCTACCAACAGTATTGTTCGAGATATAAAAGGTCAAGCACCAGTAAAGAGTAGAGTGTAGATTTGCTTTGCGAGCAACTTCTGTCATGGATGCATTACATTTCCTAGGTTTATCCCAACGACTCCATGTCTGGCATCTGCTTCTCTTACCATCTGTTTTGTTTCGTCGGAGCCGGCCGAAGTGGCCGTGCGGTTAAAGGCGCTGCAGTCTGGAACCGCAAGACCGCTACGGTCGCAGGTCCGAATCCTGCCTCGGGCATGGATGTTTGTGATGTCCTTAGGTTAGTTAGGTTTAACTAGTTCTAAGTTCTAGGGGACTAATGACCTCAGCAGTTGAGTCCCATAGTGCTCAGAGCCATTTGAACCATTTTTTTGTTTCGTCGGTCCATTTATGGCACGGCATATGTGGGCATTTTAAAGGAGTTCCTGTATTCTGTGGTTTTTCCTGTTGTTTGTTGTGGTCTTCAGCCCTGAGACTGGTATGATGCAGCTCTTCATGCTACTCTATCCTGTGCAAGCTGCTTCATCTCCCAGTAGCTACTACAGCCTACGTCTTTCTGAATCTACTTAGTGTATTCATCTCTTGGTCTCCCTCTACGATTTTTACCCTCCACGCTGCGCTCCAATACTAAATTGGTGATCCCTTTATGCCTCAGAACATGTCCTACCAACCAATCCCTTCTTCTAGTCAAGTTGTGCCACAAACTCCTCTTCTCCCCAATTCTATTCAATACCTCCCCATTAGTTATGTGATCTACCCATCTAATCTTTAGCATTCTTCTGTAGCACCACATGTCGAAACAATTTATCGCCCATGTTTCACTTCCATACATGGCTACACTCCATACAAATACTTTCAGAAACGGCTTCCTGACATTTAAATTTATACTCGATGTTAAGAAATTTCTCTTCCTCAGAAACGCTTTCCTTGCCATTGCCAGTCTACATTTCATATCCTCTCTACTTCGACCATCATAAGTTATTTTGCTCCCCAAATAGCACATCTCCTTCACTACTTTAAGTGTCTCATTTCGTGTTCTAATTCCCTCACCATCGCCCGACTTCATTCGACTACATTCCATTATCCTCGTTTCGCTTCTGTTGATGTTCTTCTTATATCCTCCTTTCAAGACACTGTCCTTTCCGTTCATTTGCTCCTCCAAGTCCTTTGCTGGCTATGACAGAATTACAATGTCATCCGTGAACCTTAGAGTTTTTATTTCTTCTCCATGGATTTTAATACCTACTCCGAATTTTTCTATTGGTTCCTTTACTGCTTGCTGAATATACGGATTGAATAATGTGGTTTTATTGTCTGTTTATGCCGAAGATATTAAAGTTATTTATTTTCGGGGCCAAGTGTCCGATCCCGCCTCAGTCATCGATTGACTGCAGGTGTTCTTGCGATTAACTCTTGCCCTTTGGTGTTTACACCTTGTCGAAGACAAATGCTTGGTCTGCGAAAAGCCTCTTGGAGCTTCGACATAAGATAATTTATATATATGGTAAACACGAGCAGTGCTATCACACATCCTCGGGATTCTGCTGAATTTATCTTTACACCTGTAGATTTTATTCCGTTAGCATTGACGTGTGCGAAGAAATCTTGAGACCAATCTCAAAGCCGGCACGATACTCCGTAAGCTCATACATTATGCACTGAACGACACTGAGACAAGTCATGGGATATGCACATATACAGATGGTGCAAGTAGAGGACTGCATTATCTCCGATTTTTACCGGCGTGTCCCTCTCGACCCTCTGTTTCTCGGGAGTACGCGGCCGAGCGTCCTCTTCCGCCGGCCGTGGGCAGCCGATCGCCAGCGCTCGGCCGAGTGCGCCAAACGCTCGGCCGGTCGCCAGCAACCGGTGGACTCAGTGCCAGCGAGCGGCGCTTCGTCACACTCATCGAGATCAGAGGCCACCGCTTCACATTAACCACTCACTTATTTCTTTTACAAATGTCTTTCGTTGTTTACTACCAGTTCCATTACCTAAACAATACACTTGTATATGTTACATTTGATGTTTGTTAATATGTTGCAGACTACTGGAGTTTCGCCTTTGAGGTTATCATGTATTCCAGTAATTGTAACGTTAAGAACTGTAATGTCTTTATTTAGTATTTTGTTCCGTTCGGTAGACAAACGGGAACACAGTAGACTATGTGTAGCGTATCTCCAAACTCGGCCACGTATACGTTGTACTAACATTGAATGCAGGATCGGGAAGGAATGACGGAGTTAAAAGTAATACTGACGAAATTTTGCTGCACAAACGTTAATTTCTGAACAAATTATGACCTGTAAATAACGTTACAAGTGAATCGTGACTACACAATTCGTTTTTCGTCATTGGTGCTCCCTGATACACAGGCGTCATTTGTGTTCCTGGAGCTATTACTACAGCTGGCGGTTTGAACTTCTTCCTGTGAAGTCAATGAAAGTGGAACCATACATTTATAGAGTTTGAGGAATGTTTCCTTCCTTGTGATTACGTGGTATGTTGTGAATACTTACGTAATTGTGATGGATCAATAAGAGATCATCCACCTTGTCTGATACCAGGCACGATCTTTTGCTGGACAGCAGGTGACCGGCCTGGCTACAATTTCTCTCGCTGGCAGCACTGGTGGCAGGAATACAGAGAACTCTTCTGGCTACTACCGACAGCCTTGGAAATAACCCCGCGTGCGTTTTCCACCACTGCAAAATTTGTCCTTCGGCACAGCTACAGTTGGATTTGGACAGCGAAAGGTAGCTGACGAGTTCATTGGTAGTAACTGTGTGTCCATCTTCGTCGTCCTCATTCGGACTCCAGTCCATCCTGGACTTTTTCATGGGAAGAACTTGGTCACTGTTTGCTTAAATGGACTCTAAACACGAATGAAAACATCCGTAAGATATTCCTGTCACCTTCCAATATGTATACACCGTAGTTAGAATTACTGGTTACTAAACGACTATATTTCCGGTGTCATTCTATATATATCGCACAAATTACATCAAAACGCATTGTGGAATGTTTAAGCTGCGAAACCTTTCCCAAATATCACATTGTAGACGTCATAAATGTTGATCTAACGAAAGATGGCAGATTAGACAAATAAACATTCGTTACTAATTGGTTTCAGTGAATGAACCTTACCATTTACGGGCAGTTCCGAGTACAATCGTCGAACTTCAGCATACGCGGCTTGCTTTTCGTCTGCTGTGAGTTTCTTCAAATGATGCCGTTATGGCCACAGAACTGTGGCAACGTAATGCATAGCCTCAATTTTGCACTTCTCTGTGATGAAGTATGCTGCTCTCCTTTTTGTTTTCGCCATGAGCTGAAAAGGAAACCCTACATACATAACTGCACTCTGATAATTCAGCAGTTGTATAAAGGATCGTAACCTATAGAAAGTGTTCTTACCTCGTTGCCACTGTCTATTGGTTCACAATGATGTAACAGGCTCTTGTACCACGGCAGCACACGTTCCGGCGTTGTTACGTTTGCAGTTTCCAAATCCAAACTAGCTTCTTTCAAGGGGGTTAGAAAAGCGACAACGTCTCCTACGCATCCTTGGAAGGTTTCTAAGAGTGTCGATTGCCCCCGGGATTCTAGTAGATCTCGAATATCGTCGATTTGACTTATGACGGAATTGAGCATTAGCAGTATACTGTTCCACCGAGTTACAGCTTCTTGCTTCTCAGAGTGCCGCAGACGCCCCGAGTGACGCGGTCTCTTCAAATAGCCTACTATAGCTCTTGCTGATAGTAGACACGACAGGATTTCACGGGCTTCGTCTTCTAAAAACGTCTCTTGAAATGTGTGACGAAGCGCAGTCATCAAGCAGTGATCAAAGCAAGGCAAACGGTCGTAAGATTCAAGTGCCTTCTTCATATTAGCTCCTTGGTCGTGACAAAGTAACATTTCGTAAGATCATTCTTGTTAATTCCTCACTCTTCGATTTCGTGCCGTATGTTCTCTCCTGTCTTAGGTACGTCCGGAAACTCGGCTGTTATCAAAACAAGCGTTTCTAGCTGCCGCTCATCATTCACATAATGCAACGTCACAGTCAAAAAATTTCTTTTCTTGTAGTTATCAGACCACAGATCAGCGTCTAAAGCGCACATTTTGTTCTTTAAGGCACATATTAGCTTGGGCACCATTGTCACCCGTATTTTGTCTGCCTTTTCTTTAGTATGCCGTTGTACAGTGGTAGGGTGCGGAAGAATGTCTTCTATACTGACTTTGCCGTAAGTGGCGCCAACATTGATGAGCTCCTGCGAATAATTCTTGAAGCCAATCTTACTACAAGTATTTAAAGGTAGCAAATCTATTCCAGTCATATCGACCAACCTACCAACAACTTTCTTTATGCTACTTGGTACTGCAACTGGTCGGTGGACTTCTGCTCCGCATTTACTTTTGCAGTGCCGAATCATACCTGTTGTGCTTGACTGGTACGAAAGTATGGTATCACATGTGGTACATTGCACGAAACCAGCAGAAGCCAACGTGACAGGTTCCACTACAAGTGCAAACGATTTCCAAGCTTCACTTTTCGCCTCCTCTTCCGAAATGTCTTTCTTCTTCAGGACTAATGAGCCGCTGCTAATTCTCGATTTCCAAGCTTCACTTTTCGCCTCCTCTTCCGAAATGTCTTTCTTCTTCAGGACTAATGAGCCGCTGCTAATTCTCTCCATAATACTTCTCTTCGTTTCATGAATGGAACATTTACGACCTATAATTGGTTTATCCATAACGCTGTCTGCGCTGCTCAAAGCCAGGTCGTCAACTGCGTTTACACACGGTTTCTAATGCGATTCGGCACCGTAGAGCTCGCGGCGGTTGTACTGTCACCGGCCGAGATTGTGAGTACG
Organism: Schistocerca nitens; assembly: GCF_023898315.1. Classification (NCBI taxonomy): domain Eukaryota; kingdom Metazoa; phylum Arthropoda; class Insecta; order Orthoptera; family Acrididae; genus Schistocerca; species Schistocerca nitens. The sequence goes on from NC_064614.1 coordinate 77,570,399, forward strand.
CTCGACCGCCCGGCAGTGCTGGACAGTCCAGCCGATAACCGAGAGGTGGAGGACAACCGGCCACATGGTACAGTAGACGGCCACAGCCGTATCGCAGCGTGGGCCTTTCCCAGCCGTCGAGCAGCGGCACGAAATGGGAAATGCTCGAGCGGTTGTTTTCATCGAAATGCAGAGCGGTTGTTTTCATCGAAATGCAGACGTAAAACGGTGTGCAATGGCGGAGGTGTCATTTGTACTCAGATGATCCACATGAAAAGGAGACGTATGTGATTATGGCCGCACGAGTGGAATTAACAGAATTAGAACTCGGAACGGTAGTTGGAGGTAGACGCATGGATCATTCCACTTCAGATATCGTTAGAGCAGGGCTTCACAACATACGTGCTCGCGGAGCAAGCTGTGAGCAGCAAGGCGCGAGCACGGAGCAGCGCGAGCACGCTACCCCCACTATCGGACCAGAGCGGAGAGTGGGGGAAGTCACGTGGGGCACACAACAGCTGCCGCCAGTCAATGTAAATCCGCGGCCACCTGCAGGGATATCACTCACGAATTATTACTGCGACAAATGAAACAAATAAAGGAGAATGTACAAGTGCCACATAATTTTATTAGCTTCGTGTATGCCTCTACCATCTGTAGACACTGAAACTAAAGAATTCCACGACAATCCTATATTTTCAACACTTTCTTCAAAAAAAAAATGGTTCAAATGGCTCTGAGCACTATGGGACTCAACTGCTGTGGTCATAAGTCCCCTAGAACTTAGAACTACTTAAACCTAACTAACCTAAGGACAGCACACAACACCCAGCCATCACGAGGCAGAGAAAATCCCTGACCCCGCCGGGAATCGAACCCGGGAACCCGGGCGTGGGAAGCGAGAACGCTACCGCACGACCACGAGATGCGGGCACACTTTCTTCAACACTACTTAAAATATCATCTCCGGTTGTAGTGTTCTTCATGGCTACCACATCGAGGAGCTCCTGCCTCACCTGAAGATCTCTATTAACACCTCTAATAAATATGGCAAGCTGCGCTGTTCCAGTGATATCAACACTTTCGTCCAGAGCTAGAGAATACGCCATAAAATCTTTACGGATATTTGCAAGCTGGCTCTGGACGTCGTCTGCCATGTCCTGTATGTGACGCATAATGGTCATGTTAGATAATGGCACAATCCGAAACTGTTCAACTTGAGATGGACACAAATGTTTCGCTGCAACTACCAAACATTCTTTTATTAAATCGCCATCAGTTAAGGGGCGCAGGGATTTTGCTAAAAGCAAAGCAATTTTGTAACCCACTCAGAGCTGCCTCAGCTGATTTTTCTTCGTCGTCCAGATCTTCTTCGGATAGCTTCCTTTTAAGTTTAATAACTTCCTGTGCACGATCTGGTCAATCACATTTTCCACGTCCGTAGTCTTTCGCGTGGTACGACATATAATGTCGCTGCAAATTAAATTTCCTAAAAGAATTCAGCGTTTTGTGACACGCTAAACATTTCGCAACACCATCTTTTTCTGTAAACAGATACAATTCCTCCCAATGGGGGTTGAACTGCAAAAACATGGTTGGGGTTACACAACGGCGACTTCACATGATTCTTAACCAGCGAAGTGACTTAAGAGCTGACGGTAGTACTTTAAACGTTACACAGTCGGTGCGAATTCAATAGGCACGCTGCGGCCCTATTCAAACGTGCGCGCGCATTTCCCCTCCCTCCCCTCCCTCCCTACTCCGCGACCATGCAGCTGCTCGCGAGCACTTGCCGGAGCAGACGCGAGTACTCGCGCTCAAAACCGGCCAGTTGTTAAGCCCTGCGTTAGAGTATTCAGTATTCCAAGATCCGCAGTGTCAAGAATGCGCCGCGAATATCAAATTTCAAGCATTACCTCTCACCACATACGACCCAGTGGCCGAGAGGAACGGCGTTCGCTTAGTGTTGCCAGTGCTAACAGACAACCAACACTATGCGAAATAGCCGCAAAAATCGAGGTGGAGCGTACGACGAACGTGTAGCATAGGACAGTGCGGGTAAATTTGACTTTAATGAGCTACGGCAACAGACAAACGACGCCAGTGCCTTTGCTAACAGCACGACACCACCTGCTGCGCTGCCCCTGGTATAGTGACCAGATCGGTTGGACCCTAGGCGAGTGGGAAACCGTGGGTTGGTCATATGAGACCCGTTTTCAGTTGGTAAGAGCTGGTGGGAGAGTTCGAGTGTGGCGCAGACACCACGAAACCATGGACCCAAGTTGTGGCTATGTTTACATGGAATGAACTGGGACCTGTGGGTAATAGACTACTTGGAGACCTTTTGGAGCCATTCGTGGACCTCACCGTCCGATATAACGGTGGAGTTTTAATGAATGAAAATGCATCTGGGCACCAGGTCACAACTGTTTGCGATTGGTCTGATGAATATTCTGGACAATTCGAGCGAATGATCTACCACCCACGTCACCAGACAAGAGTACCATCGAACATTTATGGAGCATAATAGAGAGGTAAGTTCGTGCACAGAATCCTGTGCAGGAAACACTTTCGCAATTATGGACGGCTCTACAGGCAGCATGACTCACTATTTTGGAAGGGGACATCCAACGACTTGTTGAGTCCAAGACACGTAGAGTTGCTGCACTACTCCAGGCAAAAGGAGATCCGACGCGATTTTACGAGGTAGCCTGACGTTTTTCACCTCATTGTACAATCTACCAGGGAACTGCTTGTTGACAATAATAATTCCTTCAGAAAAAATGATAGCATCTATTCAGTGACCACTAGGCTGCCTATTTTCAATTGGATAATTTTCGTAAGCACTGTATAGAAAGAAGAGCACTTTCCACCACATTCCGCTTCCAAGAGGCTTCCGCAGATCTGAGGAAACAAACGTACGCCCTAAGCGTTCAAAATAGGTTTCTTAATGGCATATATTTTTACACTAGCTGCTTATAATAGTAGAGAAGTTTTTTTCTGAAACGTGTTGTTTTTAAGTATACACATTCTCAACTTTTTCCGCGTTTTATTAATTTTGCGTTTGCTTCTGTTCGAAAGATTTTTTCTGTAAACTACTAAAGACTCGTTCCGTGACCAAGTAGTTTTGACTCACATGAACCAGATACATAAATAAAAAATAAAGTAATTTCTGAAACAAGCAGTTGTATATGTGAACCTGGGGGACTTGTTGGGAAACTAGACCGTACTATGACGTACCGAAATTATTTAGAAGTCGTGAGATACAAAAAAAAAAAAAAAAAAAAAAAAAAAATGGCCAACGTGCCATTTTGTGATTATTTACCAGATGACAGAAAAACAGCGTAAACTGTGTCCGTGTCTGGTATTGTTTAAGGGCGCGCGTAATGTCAGACAAACGATCTGTTATTGGGGGAAACAGCGATGCATAGCAGACGTCCGAATTGTTATAAAAAATTAACTACTGCTCGTATCTGCAAGAGGAGCAAAAATTTTTCTGCCGTATAATTTATGCCAAACAATGTGTTCAGTCCCGGGTCTAATTTCTTTTGTGCGCAGCGTTCACAAGCAAATAATAAATCATAACAACTTCCGGCTTTATGAAAGAGCAATATTAACACCACGTAATGAGCTATTAACTGGGACATGCGGGCACACGCCACTATGCGAAATTTACTGATCGATCAATAGGAATGGGGAGCAAGATGGTGGTTGGAATAATGAAGTCCAATTTAAAAGCACGTCAACCGCCCCTGTTCATCGAGCCAAAAAAAAAAACTTCAAAGTTGATGTAGCAGCAGATACGAGCACACGGACTGGAAGCTACGGTTTGAAAATGAAAAATGATAGAAATAGAATTTTTCACTGGTTATGGCGTACGAAAATTACCTTTGTCGCATGGTAATTGTCTTAAGTACCTGAGCTAAGTTCCAACAGTCTTTCTACACTACTGGCCATTAAAATTGCTACGCCACGAAAATAACGTGCTACAAACGCTAAATTTAACCGACAGGAAGAAGCTAACGTGATATGCAAATGATTGGCTTTTCAGAGCATTCACACAAGGGTGGCGACACCTACAACGTGCTGACATGACGAAAGTTTCCAACCAGATTCCTCATTCGCAAACAGCAGTTGACCGGCGTTCCCTGGTGAAACGTTGTTGCGATGCCTCGTGTAAGGAGGAGAAATGCGTACCATCACGTTTCCGACTTTGATAAAAGTCGGATTGTAGCCAATCACGAGTGCGGTTTATCGTATCGCGACATTGCTGCTCGCGTTGGTCTATAACCAATGACTGTTAGCAGAATATGGAATCGGTGGCTTCAGGAGGGTACTGCGGAATGCCGTGCTGGATCCCAACGGCCTCGTATCACTAGCAGTCGAAATGACAGGCATCTTATCCGCATGGCTGTAACGGATCGTGCAGCCACGCCTCGATCCTTGAGTCAACAGATGGGGACGTTTGCAAGACAACAACCATCTGCACTAACAGTTCGACGACGTTTGCAGCAGCAAGGACTATCAGCTCGGAGACCATGGCTGCAGTTACCCTTGACGTTGAATCACAGACACGAGCGCCTGCGATGGTGTACTCAACGACGATACTAGTTGCACGAATGGCAAAACGTCATTTTTTCGGATCAATCCAGGTTGTGTTCACAACATCATGATGGTCGCATCCGTGTTTGGCGACATCGCGGTGAACGCACATTGGAAGTGTGTATTCGTCATCGCCATACTGGCGTACCACCCGGCGCGATGGTAATGGCGTGCCATTGGTTACACGTCTCGGTCACCTCTTGTTCGCATTGACGGCACTTTCAATAGTGGACGTTACATTTCATTCGATCCCTGCGAAACCCTACATTTCAGCAGCATAATGCACGACTGCATGTTGCAGGTCGTGTACGGGCCTTTATGGATACAGAAAATGTTCGACTGCTGCCCTGGCCAGCACATTCTCCAGATCTCTCACGAATTGAAAACGTCGGGTCACTGGTGGCCGAGTAGCTGGCTCGTCACAATACGGCAGTCACTTCTCTTGATGAACTGTGGTATCGTGTTGAACGTCACCCAAGCTCTGTGTAACTGAATGCCCAGAAATATCAAGGGCGTTACTAAAGCCAGATGTGGCTGTTCTGGGTACTGATTTCTCGGGATACATGCACCCAAATTGCGTTAAAATGTAATCACATGTCAGTTCTAGTATAATATATTTGTCCAATGAATACCCGTTTATCATTTGCATTTCTTGTTGTTGTAGCCATTTTAATGACCAGTAGTTTAGGTACATTATATGATCAAATGTATCCGGAAACCACTACGTTATGCGAAATTGACCACTAGATGCCACGAGAAGCACACTCGACATTATAAAACGAGGCGGAAAGTATCGTGTTGTCAATAGAAACGCAGTAACAGCAGAATGAATCGGTCAGGAGGTTTCAAATAATTCAGCTCTCCTAAAGCTACACAAGTTCAATGTTGTGCTGTAATTGTGAAGAGGAAAGGGGAAGAAAAGTCACAGCTAAACCAAGGCCAGACGTATCTCATGTACTTGCGGCCATCGGCACTCGAGCACTGCGAAGGGTGGTTGTAGAAAATCACCTGAAATAAGTGGAAATAATCGCTCGTGAGTTCCAGTGGGCTACCAGTGCAGGTAGCACAGTGACTGTGGAGGTTAAAAAAGGGGGGCGTACAATGGTCTTTTAGCTTCCCGTAAGATACCCATGTCTGTAGTCATTGCGAAGCTCGGGGTTAAGCAAAGAGCGGAGCCACTGGACAGCGACTACTGAAGACGACCAAATCGAGTAATGGTTTAAGTGGCTCTGAGAACTATGCGACTTAACTTCTGTGGTCGTCAGTCCCCCAAGAACTTAGAACTACTTAAACCTAACTAACCTAAGGACATCACACACATCCATGCCCGAGGCAGGATTCGAACCTGCGACCGTAGCGGTCGCGCGGCTTCAGACTGTAGCTCCTAGAAGCGCTCGGCCACTCCCGCCGGCTTTCGAGTAATGAATAGGCGGCAATCCGATAGAGGTTTGATTGTAGCGAATGGTTGCGGAACGGTCCGTGCTACAAGCTCCAGTGCCGGCAGTGAAGCACGGAGCTGGGAGTGATTTTTGTGGTTGGGATATAGCCCCTCGCCGCATGCAGGAAAACCCTAAGCGAGGAGGTAAATTAACATACGAGTGTGGAACTGAAATTGTGGTAACTATTTATTCACAACCGATACAAAAGACTTACATGTTTGCACATCTTACTGTCCGTCAAAGTAGTCACTAGCGTTGTGTAGAACCCGTTGCCAGCTATGTGGAATGCTCACAAGGGAACCTCCCCATCGCACCCTCCTCAGATTTAGTTATAAGTTGGCACAGTGGATAGGCCTTGAAAAACTGAACACAGATCAATTGCGAAAACAGGAAGAAGTTGTGTGGAACTGTGAAAAAATAAGCAAAATATACAAACTGAGTAGTTCAAGGGAAGATAAGCAACATTAAGGACGTAGGGAACGCCCTAGCGCCGTGGTCTCGTGGTAACGTGAGCAGCTGCGAAACGAAAGGTCCTTGGTTAAAGTCTTCCATCCAGTGAAAAGTTTAATTTTTTTATTTTCAGTTTATGTGTCAAACTCTTATGCTTTAATCACTTTTTTGGGAGTGATTACCACATCCACAAGAAAACATAAATCGGGCAAGGTAGAAGAATCTTTTTACCCATTCGCCAAGTGGACAAGTTAGGTAGGTCGACAACATATTCCTGTCATGTGACGCACATGCCGTCACCAGTGTCGTATAGAATATATCAGATGTGTTTTCCTGTGGAGGAATCGGTTGACCTATGACCTTGCGATCAAATGTTTTCTGTTCCCATTGGAGAAGCATGTCCTTTCGTCTACTAATCGCACGGTTTTGCGATGCGGTCGCAAAACACAGACACTAAACTTATTACAGTGAACAGTGATGTCAATGAACGAACGGACAGATAATAACTATGCAAAAATAAAGAAAGTAAAATTTTCAGTCGAGGAAAGACTTGAACCGAGGACTTCTCGTTCTGCAGCTGCTCACGCTACCACGAGACCACGGCGCTCCTAAGCTCACATTGTCCATTATGTTGCTTATTTGGCCCATGGACTACTCAGTTTGTATATTTTGCTTATTTTTTCACAGTTCCACACAACTTCTTCCTGTTTTCTCAATTGATCTGTGTTCAATTTATCAAGGCCTATCCACTGTGCCAGCTTATAACTAAATCTGAGGGGTGTGCGATGGGGAGGTTCCCTTGTCAGTATACCGTTAGCAGGGTCTTTTCTGTTGATGGTGCGATTGCAGCGGTCTAAAGTTATGGTGATTCTCGTGTACGACTGTGATGATGTTATCCTGAGGCACTGCGTTCCTCGACGGCAGACCGTCAATGCATAGTATTACTGTTCGTTTTTGGAGCATCACTTACGACCAGCTTTGCGAAAGAAGAGGCGACACTTTCTGCGCAACCGACCCACCATGTTGCAAGATAATGGGCAGGCGCAAATGGCGCAAGCTGCGGCTGCTCTGTTCGGTCGATGGGACTGGGAAGTACTGAACCATCCACCATAGTCCCCGAACTTAAGTCCTTGTGACTTTGATTTGATTCCGAAGATGAAGGAACTGTTCCAGAGATTCGACAGGCAGTAGACTGCTCCATTCGCACCATCAGCAGAACAGGCTCTGCTAACGGTAAACTACGCCTTCCACACCGCTGGCAGCGGTTTTTACACAACGCTGGTGACTACCTTGAAGGACATCAACAGGTGAAAACACGTAACTCTTTTGTATCGGTTGTGAATAAATAGTTGCCACTATTTCAGTTCCAACACTCGTAATTTAGAGACTTGTGTACCGCGTAAGTAGGGGAACAGTTAAGGAGACGATGTTTTTGTCAGCATGACAATGTACGCTGTAGCAAAGCAGTATCTGTAAAGCAATTATTTGTGGACAGTAACATTCCTGAAATGGACTGATCAGAATCCCGACCAAAACCAAGCGAAAAAACTTTGGGATGTCGTAGAGCGTCTGCTGACCCCAGATTCCAACATCAACTGCCTATTCTGGTTGCTGCTCTTGAGGAAGAATGAGAGCCATTCCTCCACTGACATTCAGACGCGTGATCGAAAGTGTCTCCGGCACATTTCAAGCGACCTGAAAGGTGAAGAGTGGAGCCACCTCACATTAACGTCTAAAAATGGTTCAGATGGCTCTGAGCACTATGGGACTCAACTGCTGAGGTTATTAGTCCCCTAGAACTTAGAACTAGTTAAACCTAACTAACCTAAGGACATCACAAACATCCATGCCCGAGGCAGGATTCGAACCTGCGACCGTAGCGGTCTTGCGGTTCCAGACTGCAGCGCCTTTAACCGCACGGCCACTTCGGCCGGCTAGTTAACGTCTACTAATAGGCATACTTTTGATTATATAGTGTAGATAGTCACTATTCTGTAGCAACATGTACGTATCAGCTTCTTCTCACACCATTTTAAACGTTACTCTCACACGTCTAGGTGACACAGTTTGCTCGTGCGCTCCTCTGGTGGTTCTACCTCAAATACTATTAAAATTGCGGGCTTTACAGGGGTCTTTACTTTTGAATACATTAAGGGAGTGACAGTGATCAATGTGTTACAAATATTTACTACTAAAAACAGTCTTGATCACGATTTATTTACTAAGGTGACCGGTTTCGATCACTGCTCAGGTCATCTTCAGACCATTGAGCAGGAACCTCTTTCTGCTGATTCTCCAGCAGAAAGAGGTTCCTACTCAATGGTCTCAAGATGACCATAGCAGGGGTCGAAACCGGTCACCTTAATAAATAAATCGTGATCGAGACTGTTTAGTAGTAAACATTGTTTACTGGTTAGCGGGAGTTCTGTATTGTATCGCAATTGAAATATTTTCGTCTTAATGATATTTGTACCCTGCATAATGACACTCAAATGGAACAGCTTTCAAACCTACAAATCTGGTCACAAGAAAGCGTAAAAATTTGCCACAACCTTTGTGACGTCCTCCAAGGAAATCCTCCTTGACTCTAATTTTCAGCAAATGACATAACCTTCGTAACTGAAAAACTCAAATGAAACATCCCGAGATGTAACAGCATCGTCTGTCACAAGCCACACGGAACATTTGTCATTCGCACGTCTTTCGTATATATCATAACCATAACGGGGCTGTAACTATCCTTGGGGTACTCCGGAAGTTTGTTTTATACATTAAGATTTCACGCCACTGAAAACATTCTGTTTGATACTGTTTTGTGGGAAGTCTTGAATCCAGTACCGCATCAGATTCAGTATTTCATGAGCTCCTGTTCTGTTCACGGATTAAAAAGGGTATGAGGCAGAGATGCAGTATTTCGCCAATGTTGTTCATTCTGTACATCAAAGCTGCAATGACGAGAATAAAAGAAAGGTTCAGGAATGGGATTAAAATTCTAAGTGGAAGTGTATCAGTAACAAAATTCGTTGATGGCATTGCGATGTTCAGTGGATATGAAGGACAATTACAGAATCTGCTAAATACAATGAACAGTCTAATGAGTACTCATTATAGATAGATAGTAAACCAGAGAGAAATGAAAATAACTAGGAATGAAATTAGCGATAAAGTTATCAAAATTGGGAACCAAGAAGTAGACGGAATGAAGAATGTCTGTTACCTATGAAGCATAAACAAGAATGACACTACAAATCAAACTAGCATGGGTGAGGAGGGAATTCCTGCAGACAGATGTCTGCTAGCCGCAAACGTAGGCTTTCATTTAGGGATGAAATTTCTGAGAAAGTGAGTTTGCAGAACATTACTGTACGGTAGTGAATCATTGAGTAGGGAAACCTGCAAAAGAAGAGAATCGAAGCGTTTCATATGTGGTTCTGTAGAACGATTTTGAAAATTAGGTGGATGGATAAGAAACGTGGAAGTTCACTGCGGAATCGGCTAGGAGAGGAACAAAAAGATGGTTCAAAAATGGTTCAAAATGGCTCTGAGCACTATGGGACTTAACGTCTGAGGTCATCAGTCCCCTAGAACGTAGAAGTACTTGAATCTAAGTAACCTAAGGACAACACACACATCCATGCCCGAGACAGGATTCGAACCTGCGACAGTAGCGGCAAGAAGAAGGGAGAGGATGATAAAACATGTATCATAACACTTCTATGGTGCTTGAGACGGCTAGTGATGGGAATAACTGTGAGGGGAAGGCAGAGATTGAAATACATCCAACAAATAATTGGGGACGTTGGATACATGTGCTATTATGAGCTTTAGAGAAATTCAAGTTGGTCTTCATTTAAAGACTGATGACAAAAAAGTGAAATCGTGGAAGTTTTAATCACAGACTTCTTGATCTTGTGAGCGGAGAGAAAAGGGCTGACATTTATTAGATCTCTAATTGTGGAATCCATGTTTTTTATTGTACTTCTGTATTATTTCACTGTGAAACTTATTTCAGTGTTCCAAAACGGTATTAATAACTTATTATTACAATACTCTTCTTCATATTCTCAAATTTTATGTGCATTTAGCTTTTCTGCACGTATCATGAACGTCAATGCATCTCCAATCAACGTGTGGAAAATAGTACGTGACTGAACTATGGAAGCTGAGATGGCACACGGAGATATTGACCGCTATGGTCTGGACGTCCTATGCTTTAGACCTTCTCGCCACAAGTCTCCAGGCCGTCCAGGTAAATCCTGGGAGCGGCCGGATTAACGCCCTGTGCAATATTCACCCGCGGGCGTGTGCGCCGCTAATGCGCGTAATATGAGCGGCCGCTGATTCACGGCGGACAGTTGGCACCACTGTACCACTGTGCGTCAGGCCCGGAAGCGGTGGCGGTTAACGCGTCATTTGGCCGGTCACTAATCCCAGCAACTTGGACCGCGGGGGTAACACCGCCAGCAGAAATATACGTCCGCTTATTTCCGGAAAAGCGCCACAGTCTCTGGGAATCCCAGTGAGAGGAACGCCTAATGAATAAGCCACCGCGTAAGCGAGTCAACTTCTGACACAAACTCTGGAACGTTTTCACAACAATAATATTTTTCTGCCAGTATAAATTGCACACTAATGTTGCCATCCTTGCTGTACTACAGGATTAACACTCAACTGAATACGACTGGCCAGCAGGAAGTAACCCCGTATTTTTTTAAAAACGTATGAAACTTTAAATTTGATCAATACCATATCTCACTGAGAGGGGAATTCCGCCTTATAGTTTTGTTTCCATCTAGACACGTTTCGGCACTTTTTATGCCATCTTCAATTGTTTAATTTTTTTTATTTTTTTCTGCAAGATGTTTTGTAGGTTAGTCTCTTCTATGGATTACACGAACTTTCGGCACAACATATTTACATTTCTTAGCAAGCACGGAAATAAGGAGAAATGAAATAGTCACAAGGTGACTACTATATTTTACTTCTCTACCCATATAAAAGATCTGCCTCTTTCAGACACAGGTGGCACAAAGGTTCTTTCTGACCAAATGGACGAAATTAGCGTCTTTAGTACGCAGTTAAACTTTATGTAAAAATTGAATATAGAAGGTGAGCACATAATTTTTTTTTTCAGACGACTGTGGACAGAATCGATATTCCTGGTGAAATGCATGGTAAACACTGTGCTGTCTTGTTGTTGTTGTTGTTGTTGTGGTCTTCAGTCCAGAGATTGGTTTGATGCAGCTCTTCATGCTACTCTATCCTGTGCAAGCTTCTTCATCTCCCAGTACCTACTGCAACCTACATCCTTCTGAATCTGCTTAGTGTATTCATCTCTTGGTCTCCCTCTACGATTTTTACCCTCCACGCTGCCCTCCAATACTAAACTGGTGATCCCTTGATGCCTGAGAACATGTCCTACCAATCGATCCCTTCTTCTTGTCAAGTTATACCACAAACTTCTCTTCTCCCCAAACTCATTCAATACTTCCTCATTAGTTATGTGATCTAACCATCTAATCTTCAGCTGTCTTACAATATACTTATTAGCAACCGGTTTCAATCACAGATCCAGCCACGCGTGGTAGCCACGCGGTTTAAGGCGGCTTGTCACTGTCCACGTGGCTCCCCGCGTCGTAAGTTCGAGTCCTCCCTCGAGCATGGGTGTGTGTGTTTTCCTTAGCGTAAGTTAGTTTAAGTTAGATTAAATAATGTGTAAGCGTAGGGAACGATGACCTCAGTAGTTTGGTTCCATAAGATCTTACCACAAATTATCATTTCATTGATCGTCTTCACAGTGGAAAAATATTGTGACAGCTTCACATGTCATACATGCTATTTAACCAGAAAAGACGTTGTTGATGACATGAAAACAACTGAAACAGATACTTTACGCCTTAATACCAGCTTAAGCTAACAGAAAAGAATGAAAAATGAAACCGATTGTGAGCAGTATGTGCACAGCACCATTGCTCAGGCCTGAACAATGGTGTTGTGCATCTATTGCAGACACATGGTTTCATTTTTCAATGTTTTCTGTTTGCTTAAGTCAGTATTATGACGGGAATTTTGTTTTTCTGATGTCTGCAAGACAGCTACGGCACGTTTTCTGGTTAAATGGCATGTATGACAATATTTTTCCACTGTGAAAATGATCAGTGATTGAAACCGTTTTCGAATATATATATATATATATATATATATATATATATATATATATATATATATATATATATATATAATATACACTCCTGGAAATGGAAAAAAGAACACATTGACACCGGTGTGTCAGACCCACCATACTTGCACCGGACACTGCGAGAGGGCTGTACAAGCAATGATCACACGCACGGCACAGCGGACACACCAGGAACCGCGGTGTTGGCCGTCGAATCGCGCTAGCTGCGCAGCATTTGTGCACCGCCGCCGTCAGTGTCAGCCAGTTTGCCGTGGCATACGGAGCTCCATCGCAGTCTTTAACACTGGTAGCATGCCGCGACAGCGTGGACGTGAACCGTATGTGCAGTTGACGGACTTTGAGCGAGGGCGTATAGTGGGCATGCGGGAGGCCGGGTGGACGTACCGCCGAATTGCTCAACACGTGGGGCGTGAGGTCTCCACAGTACATCGATGTTGTCGACAGTGATCGGCGGAAGGCGCACATGCCCGTCGACCTGGGACCGGACCGCAGCGACGCACGGATGCACGCCAAGACCGTAGGATCCTACGCAGTGCCGTAGGGGACCGCACCGCCACTTCCCAGCAAATTAGGGACACTGTTGCTCCCGGGGTATCGGCGAGGACCATTCGCAACCGTCTCCATGAAGCTGGGCTACGGTCCCGCACACCGTTAGGCCGTCTTCCGCTCACGCCCCAACATCGTGCAGCCCGCCTCCAGTGGTGTCGCGACAGGCGTGAATGGAGGGACGAATGGAGACGTGTCGTCTTCAGCGATGAGAGTCGCTTCTGCCTTGGTGCCAATGATGGTCGTATGCGCGTTTGGCGCCGTGCAGGTGAGCGCCACAATCAGGACTGCATACGACCGAGGCACACAGGGCCAACACCCGGCATCATGGTGTGGGGAGCGATCTCCTACACTGGCCGTACACGACTGGTGATCGTCGAGGGGACACTGAACAGTGCACGGTACATCCAAACCGTCATCGAACCCATCGTTCTACCATTCCTAGACCGGCAAGGGAACTTGCTGTTCCAACAGGACAATGCACGTCCGCATGTATCCCGTGCCACCCAACGTGCTCTAGAAGGTGTAAGTCAACTACCCTGGCCAGCAAGATCTCCGGATCTGTCCCCCACTGAGCATGTTTGGGACTGGATGAAGCGTCGTCTCACGCGGTCTGCACGTCCAGCACGAACGCTGGTCCAACTGAGTCGCCAGGTGGAAATGGCATGGCAAGCCGTTCCACAGGACTACATCCAGCATCTCTACGATCGTCTCCATGGGAGAATAGCAGCCTGCATTGCTGCGAAAGGTGGATATACACTGTACTAGTGCCGACATTGTGCATGCTCTGTTGCCTGTGTCTATGTGCCTGTGGTTCTGTCAGTGTGATCATGTGATGTATCTGACCCCAGGAATGTGTCAATAAAGTTTCCCCTTCCTGGGACAATGAATTCACGGTGTTCTTATTTCAATTTCCAGGAGTATATATATATATATATATATATATATATATATATATATATATATATATATATATATATAGTACAATATTTACCATGCATTTCTCAAGAAGGATAAATGAAACACAGAAGACCACTTTTGGTGATGTTGGAATGGATGTCATCTGAGTTAGATATAAAATATTTTGCACATATCCTGCAGGAGTAGCTCCAGTAGCTGATCGAAAATAGTGTGGCCATCCTACTACGTCGATGACTGCACCAAACAAAACTTACACCTTACTCGCATTCGGGAAAAGGACGGTTCAAACCCGCAACCAGCCAGCCAGATTTAGGTTTCCTGTGATTCCCCTAAATCACTCCAGGCAGATGCCGGGATGGTTCCTTTGAAAGGTTACGGCCGGTTTCCTTCTCCATCACTGACACAACCTGAGCTTGTGCTCCGTCTCTAATTACCATGATGTCGACGGGACTCTTAAGCGCAATCTTCCTTCCTTCCTTCCAAAATTTAAATCACAGGAGGACTAAACAATCAATATTTTGCAGGACAATCAATTATGAATTCCGCTACATGGCAGCACTCAATGGAAAACGAGGGGTCCTAGGACAATGAAATTTGGAAACATTGTTAAGGACGTGGGAAAGAGCAATATCGAATAAATCGTTAAAAGAAACACATTTTAATTTCAGCATGATAGGGTAACATTAGTTAATTGCGTACCACGTTACGTTACACGTTACAGACGTTGCTTAGTGTGACGACCGTTTGTATCCATGACAGCGTAGACCCATTGTACAGTTACTAATTCACAATTGTTGGCATAACGTTGCGAACGGTGGACCGTTGAATTTTCAGCTGTTGTGACACAGCTCGTGCACTGCTTGAAGATAGCACGTGGAATCCAGGCTCTTCATCCATGGAAACAGTAAATTCTTCAAAAGCTTGTGGACCACTTGGTCGTCGGCCTCTCACAGGAACAATTCCCAAACGGTTAGGTAATTCGTTATCATCGTTATTTCGATAAAACAGCTTTACCTTTCCCATGTTGACTGTCTGCAACTTTAATGCCTACGTCACCGTACCAGTACCGGCACCTTACGGCAAGTCGTGACACATGACACTAATACTAATAACAAAGCAAACCCTGTAACGCACAGTCTAAATACTGTTCCTTTAAGGATGAGCATCCATACAGTAAATAGTCTTCCGTCTGTTTAATTATAATGACCCTTTATATTAAAACAATGGAAGCAAGACTAGAGAAAAATCAGGAACATGTTCATAGGATTTGTCGATCGAGAAAACATTCGACAATGTAAAATGTTGCAAGACGTTCGAAATTCTGAGAAAAATATGGGTACGCTTTAGAGAGACACTGGTAATATACAGTATGTACAAGAGCCAAGAGGGTATGATACGAGTGGACGACCAAGAAAGCGGTGTTCTGATTAAAAAGGGAGTAGTCGTACATCCCTACTGTTCAATCTGTCCGTCGAAGAAGCAATGATGGAAATAAAATAAAGGTTCAGGAGTAGAATTAAAATACATTGTGAAGGCATGACAGTGACACGATCCGCTGATGCCATTGCTATCCTGAATGAAAGTGAACATGAATTACATGATCTGCTGAATGGAATGAATAATCTAGTGAGTAAAGAATAAGGACTGAGAGTAAATCGAAGAAAGGTGAAAGTAACAAGAAGTAGCAGACATGACGACACTGAGAAACTTAACATCAGGACTGTTGGTCACGAAGTATGAAGGAATTCTGCTACCTGAGCAGTAAAATAACCGATGACAGACGGAGCAAGGAGGACATCAAAAGCAGACTACCAATGGCAAAAACGGATTTCCTGGCCAAGAGAAGTCTACTAGTACCAAATACCTGCATAAATTTGAGGTAGAAATTTCTGAGCATGTAATAAGTCAAAAATCCGCCTAAGTTGCGCAATGTTACTGGTCTTTACCCAGGTTTCAGCTAGAGTAATCTAGCCTTCTTCAGCAATATAAAATAAAGTAATACATGCCAGAATAAAGCACATGCATTATTCTGGCATGTATTAGTTTATTTTATGCTTCTGAAGAAGGCAAGATTTGAAACTTCCTGGCAGATTAATACTGTGTGCCGGACCGAGACTCGAACTTGGGGCCTTTGGCTTTCGCCGGCAAGTACTTGCCGACGAAAGGCAAAGGTCTCGAGTTCGAGTCTCGGTCCGGCCCACAGTTTTAATCTGCCACGAAGTTTCATATCAGCGCACACTCCGCTGCAGAGTGAAAATCTCATTCTGGAAGGCTAGATTTCTCTAGCCGAAACCTTGTTAAAGACCAGCAACATTTCGCAACTGAGGTGTATTTTTGACATATTAATTTATCATATTGGCTGACAGGGCTGCAACACGTTAAAAATTCTGAGAATGTACGTTTGGACCACAGAATTGTACGGTAGCGAAACATGGACTGTGAGAAAACCGGAAAAGAAGAGAATCGAAGCATTTGAGATGTCGTGCTACAGACGAATGTGCAAAATTAAATGGAATGACAAAGTTACGACTGAGGAGGTGCTGCGCAGTATTGGAGAGGAAAGGAATATGTGGAAAGCACTGATAAGGAGAAGGGACAGGATGATACGACATCTATTAAGACATGAGGAATGACTTCCATGTTACTAGAGGGAGCTGTAGAGGGCACAGGAGAGGAAATCGTGGAGGGTTGCATTAAACCAGTCAGGAGACCGATGACAAAAACGAAAACAAAAAAAAAACATATTAAAACACTGAGGATCTTCAGTATGTTCACTGAGGTTATCCATTAGAACCACGTGTTTACTCATAGAAGGTTAAGCTTATGCATGATGTGCAAATCATTAATGAAATGGTAGAATCAGTACTACACGATTCACAAGAATTACATGTACATTCTTCTTCACTGAATTAACATCTTCATGAGGAGACCTTCAGCGAGTTTATTTATTTATACTGAAAGACGTCAGTTCTTATTATTACTGACTACATTTTTTCGTGTGTCACTGTAATTTCGACATTTGGCATCTACAAGCATCAATAGGCGCACGTGTCAGGAAGACAGGGGGAAATAACGGAAGAAACGACAGTAAGCTCAGAAACTTGCTTATACACATGGGTGTACAATTACTTTGTGTCATTAAATTGCAGTGGTGATAACTAAAGTGTGTTGCGTCCTTCCACTGAACAAACCTAAATATATTACATAAATCCTCTATACGAATACTCACTATACGAATCTTTACGTCAGCCTACATACGACGGACAAAGGGTGGAGTAATTATATCTGTCACATTAGTGGTTTCATCCGTTCTTCGCTGTTTAAGTATTCTTCGTTCACTTTCTTTGACATTCTTCATACTGTGTTCGCTTAAACCACTAGCTTTATATACTTACAGGGTTTTGTCGACAGTTCATTGAAGCGAGAAATCAGGAACTTAGAACATGATGTATATCATGCAGTCACATTACATGTTGCAATGTATGTGCGTTGTGGCTAATATGTAACTTACTTTACAGAACCGTCTTTCTTCATTACTTACATTCTCTGTCTTCTCGATACTTTTGTATATATTAAGATGATTTAAAATGGCATAACGACTAAACTGCAACAGCACATAATAAAATATAAACAGCCATAAGAGCCCCCATGAACCATGGACCTTGCCGTTGGTGGGGAGGCTTGCGTTCCTCAGCGATACAGATGGCCGTACCGTAGGTGCAACCACAACGGAGGGGTATCTGTTGAGAGGCCAGACAAACGTGTGGTTCCTGAACAGGGGCAGCAGCCTTTTCAGTAGTTGCAGGCGCAACAGTCTGGATGATTGACTGATCTGGACTTGCAACACTAACCAAAACGGCCTTGCTGTGCTGGTACTGCGAACGGCTGAAAGCAATGGGAAACTACAGCCGTAATTTTTCCCGAGGGCATGCAGCTTTACTGTATGGTTAAATGATGATGGCGTCTTCTTGGGTAAAATATTCCGGAGGTAAAATAGTCCCCCATTCGGATCTCCGAGCGGGGACTACTCAGGAGGACGTCGTTATCAGGAGAAAGAAAACTGGCGTTCTACGGATCGGAGCGTGGAATGTCAGATCCCTTAATCGGGCAGGTAGGTTAGAAAATTTAAAAAGGGAAATGGATAGGTTGAAGTTAGATATAGTGGGAATTAGTGAAGTTCAGTGGCAGGAGGAACAAGACTTTTGGTCAGGTGAATACAGGGTTATAAATACAAAATCAATTAGGGGCAATGAAGGAGTAGGTTTAACAATGAATAAAAAAATTGGAGTGCGGGTAAGCTACTACCAGAAGCATAGTGAACGCATTATTGTGGCCACGATAGACACGAAGCCTATGCCTACTGCACTAGTACAAGTTTGAATGCCAACTAGGTCTGCAGATGATGAAGAAATTGATAAAATGTGTGATGAGATAAAAGAAATTATTCAGGTAGTCAAGGGAGACGAAAATTTAATAGTCATGGGTGACTGGAATTCGAGAGTAGGAAAAGGGAGTGGGTGAATATGGATTGGGGGAGAGAAATGAAACAGGTAGCCGTCTGGTAGAATTTTGCACAGAGCATAACTTAATCATAGCTAACACTTGGTTCAAGAATCATAAAAGAAGGTTGTATACTTGGAAGAATCCTGGAGATACTAGAAGGTATCAGATAGATTACATAATGGTAAGACAGAGATTTAGGAACCAGGTTTTAAGTTGTAAGACATTTCCAGGGGCAGATATGGACTCTGACCACAATCTATTGGTTATGAACTGTAGATTAAAACTGAAGAAAATGCAAAAAGGTGGGAATTTAAGGAGATGGGACCTGGATAAACTGAAAGAACCAGAGGTTGTACAGAGTTTCAAGGAGAGCATAAGGGAACAATTGACAAGACTGGGGGAAAGAAATACAGTAGAAGAAGAATGGGTAGCTCTGCGGGATGAAGTAGTGAAGGCAGCAGAGGATCAAGTAGGTAACAAGACGAGGGCTAGTAGAAATCCTTGGGTAACAGAAGAAATATTGAATTTAATTGATGAAAGGAGAAAATATAAAAACGCAGTGAATGAAGCAGGCAAAAGGGAATACAAACGTCTCAAAAATGAGATCGACAGGAAGTGCAAAATGGCTAAGCAGGGATGGCTAGAGGACAAATGTAAGGCTGTAGAGGCTTATCTCACTAGGGGTAAGATAGATATTGCCTACAGGAAAATTAAAGAGACCTTTGGAGAAAAGAGAGCCACCTGTATGAATATGAAGAGCTCAGATGGAAACCCAGTTCTAAGCAAAGAAGGGAAAGCAGAAAGGTGGAAGGAGTAGGTCTATACAAGGGCGATGTACTTGAGGACAATATTATGAAATGGAAGAGGACGTAGAAGAAGATGAAATGGGAGATACGATACTACGTGAAGAGTCTGATAGAGAACTGAAAGACCTAAATCGAAACAAGGCACCGGGAGTAGACAACATTCCATTGGAACTACAGACAGCCTTGGGAGAGCCAGTCCTGACAAAACTCTACCATCTGGTGAGCAAGATGTATGAGACAGGCGAAATACCCTCAGACTTCAAGAAGAATATGATAATTCCAATCCCAAAGAAAGCAGGTGTTGACAGATGTGAAAATTACCGAACTATCAGTTTAATAAGCCACGGCTGCAAAATACTAACCCGTATTCTTTACAGACAAATGGAAAAACTGGTAGAAGCCGACTTCGGCGAAGATCAGCTTGGATTCCGCAGAAATGTTGCAACACGTGAGGCAATACTGACCATACGACTTATCTTAGAAAATAGATTAAGGAAAGGCAAACCTACATTTCTAGCATTTGTAGACTTAGAGAAAGCTTTTGACAATGTTGACTGGAATACTCTTCCAAATCCTGAAGGTGGCAGGGGTAAAATACAGGGAGCGAAAGGCTATTTACATTTCCAATTTGTACAGAAACCAGATGGCAGTTATAAGGGTCGAGGGGCATGAAAGGGAAGCAGCGGTTGGGAAGGGAGTGTGACAGGGTTGTAGCCTGTCCCCGATGTTATTCAATCTGTATATTGAGCAAGCAGTGAAGGAAACGAAAGAAAAATTCGGAGTAACAGAAATAAAACAGAAATAAAACAGAAATAAAAAAAATTGAGGTTCGCCGATGACATTGTAATTCCGTCAGAGACAGCAAAGGACGTGGAAGAGCAGTTGAACAGAACGGACAGTGTCTTGAAAGGAGAATATAAGATGAACATCAACAAAAGCAAGACGAGGATAATGGAATGTCGGGTGATGCTGAGGGAATTAGATTAGGAAATGAGACACTTAAAGTAGTAAAGAAGTTTTGCTATTTGGGGAGCAAAATAACTGATGATGGTCGAAGTAGAGAGGATATAAAATATAGCCTGGCAATTGCAAGGAAAGCGTTTCTGAAAAATTGAAAATTGTTAACATCGAGTATAGATTTAAGTGTCAGGAAGTCGTTTCTGAAGGTATTTGTATGGAGTGTAGCCATGTATGAAAGTGAAACATGGACGATAACCAGTTTGGACAAGAAGTGAATAGAAGCTTTCGAAATGTGGTGCTACAGAAGAATGCTGAAGATTAGATGGGTAGATCACATAACTAATGAGGAGGTATTGAATAGAATTGGGGAGAAGAAGAGTTTGTGGCACAACTTTACTAGAAGAAGGGA
Organism: Schistocerca nitens; assembly: GCF_023898315.1. Taxonomy (NCBI): domain Eukaryota; kingdom Metazoa; phylum Arthropoda; class Insecta; order Orthoptera; family Acrididae; genus Schistocerca; species Schistocerca nitens. The sequence continues at coordinate 77,591,213 of NC_064614.1, forward strand.
CCGGTTGGTAGGACATGTTCTGAGGCATCAAGGGATCACGAATTTAGCATTGGAGGGCAGCCTGGAGGGTAAAAATCATAGAGGGAGACCAAGAGATGAATACACTAAGCAGATTAAGAGGGATGTAGGTTGCAGAAAGTACTGGGAGATGAAGAAGCTTGCACAGGATAGAGTAGCATGGAGAGCTGCATCAAACCAGTCTCAGGACTGAAGACAACAGCAACAACAAGAGTAATCGCGTAGTTAAAACTTTGAGGTTACAATTCTGTAAAAAAAATATTGGAAACCTAATGCGACATTCTCAGTCCATACTCAGGATTTAATATGCAATCAGATCGTTCATTATAGACAGGCCATTGAAACAGCAGGCGTAGACTAAAGTCTGATATCACTAACTGGAGATGTTCCTAGGATTCATAGCAAGGTGGTTGCGTAGATTAGATTATGAAACACCTATGGCACATGTCCAAGCTACCCCATATTGTACAGTGGAGATGAACATTGATTCGAATTTTAGGAGGTTCCAAATCAGAGGTCTGTCCTAACGATATAGGAAACGACCGAGTTGGTACCAGGAGCCTGTGACTCATCCCAACAAATGCCGTTCCAGCTGTCGACATTTTGTATAGTTCGTTGAAATCATTTAGGGTGAACTTCCTTCCTTTGGGAACGCCACCACCGATTTCCTAACGTATCGTCATCAAAGTAGACGGTATAATAAAAACCAATTAGCCTACCTTCCATGTTGTACACTGAGAAAGTTTTAAAGTAAGTGGACTGTTAACATATGAACACTTCGTGATCAGTTTTGCATTGTGTGTTCGAAGGTAATGAATAGAAATAAGGTTGAAGTTCAACAGTTTGCTTCAGATAGATTTATGAATGGGTTGTCGAAGATACTTTTATTGCGTACTCACAAAGACAAGTCTATGCCGAATAATGAGTTGTTAATATTTCGACTCATTCTCATTTGTCTCCATATCAGTGTTCGTGCCTATTGACATATTGTAATTTCACACAATTGTACGTTTTAAAATACCTATTCGTTGCAGTAAATAAATATTTCTGAGTCAGATTCATCACTATAAAAAAGATACCGTTAGACTGTTATTTAGCAATCTACAGGCAAACAGCATTCGCGGCATTCTGGATCGTACATTAATTTAACTTCAAATTAAATTACTCGAAACTGTATTTTCCAATTACCTTTTATTAATAAACTGGTACGATGCCAACGGAACGGTGTGGTTTAATTCATTTGTACAACAAGTTCACTGGAGACTGAAAT